>NC_080103.1:23610710-33610710 GCF_950005125.1 Chionomys nivalis | reverse complement strand
TGGAAGGGAAGGCAGGGGGTGAAGAGGGTAGCAGAAAGGCAGATGATGAAGCCTGAGTTGGGACACTGGGTTTTACTCTGAATGAGGAGAAAGGACCACGAAGGGGATGGGACAGAGTGCTGACACCATCTGGCCTGATTGCAAAGGTTCCACCTGCATACAGCGAGGGGGACCCGGCTGTAGGTAGTGTTGGTGGAAGGAGGCTTGGAATGGGAAGATGGATTGGTGACGACAGGAAAGCCAATTCTAGACCTATTTCCCAGTATCCTCTCTCCCTGTCCCTGTCATGTGTGTACGTGGGTGTTTACATGTGCGCACACACATGTATATGTAGCCATATGTACACATGTATGTGGGTAGACATACTCATGAGCAAGCTTGCCAAGGCTAGAGGAGGTGCCTTCCTCTGCTGCGCCCACCTGAGTCCATTGAGACAGGGTCATTTGCTCAACCGGCAGCTTGTTGTGCTGGCCAGGTTGGCTGGTTAAAGAGTTCCTGGGATCCCCTCGTCTCTACTTCCCAACACTAGGGTTACGGTCCCTTGCCGACACGCCAGAGTTTTATGTGGGTTGTGGGGATTCGAACTCAGGTCCTCACACTTGCATAACAAGTACTTTTACCTACCAAGCCACCTCCCCATCTCCAAGTCTAGACCTGCTTCTAAAGTGGAGACAATAACTGGTTGGTGGAGTTTTAACTTCTAGTTGTAAATTCAGATGCTGGCCCTGTGAGCTTCTGTTCAAATAGCTTAGGGAGCTATCAAGTTTAAACTAGAGGACTGGGCCAGACAAATCTCACTCCCTTGACCACGGGAGATAAAGTAGCCTGAGTCTTCCTTGCTGACCTGGAAAAACCTGGTCGAGATACCAGGCAAGCAAGCCGTAGAGAGCCGCATCAAGAAGCATCATCTTCATGGCCAGCAGGAAGCTGAACTCGTCCCCTTCCACGGGACTCTTGCCGATGTTGTCCCATTGCAGGCCCAGGCCTTGCTCTTCAAAGCGGACCAGGTACTCTGTGCCAAAGCCAAACGCCACAGGGGAAAGCAGGCTCTGCAGAGCGGAGAGGGGCACCGATGGAGACAGAGGACAGTGGAGCCCAGAGGGCCACAAGACAGGGAAGGGAGGGGGGCCAAAGAGGGTTTGTGTCGTGTCTGGGTGTCAGGCTACTCAAGGAGGGCTTACGGGGGTCCTCTCGAGGGAAGAGAGTTCTGGAAATGCTTGGCAGGCCTGAAAAATTCCCACCCAATACCTAGTGAGCCTCCTCTTGCCTGCTCAATAGGACAAGCTAGGTTGTAAAGGGGTGTAAGGAAGTGGCACATAGGAAAGGCTCCAAAGGAAGGAAAGTTCCCCTGGCGTCCTCCACCCTCTCCTCAGCCTTCCACTCTCAGAAGACCACACAGTTCTGGGCAGAACAAACATGCCAAATGAAGCCACTTTGTGAGACTCCCACATGAAGGGGGCTTGAAGTCACCATTTTCCTGTGGTCAGCAAGGATGCT
Source organism: Chionomys nivalis (assembly GCF_950005125.1). Lineage (NCBI taxonomy): Eukaryota > Metazoa > Chordata > Mammalia > Rodentia > Cricetidae > Chionomys > Chionomys nivalis. The sequence goes on along the minus strand of NC_080103.1, from coordinate 33,609,213 downwards.
AGGTCGCATCTTAAGTCCTCTGTGCCGAAACTAGCCCACTGATCAGAAAACGTGGAGCAGGCATTTTAGAAAGTGACCCACCAAGTCACCATGGGTGGTCCCTGACACGCCAGAGCACACTTGCCTTTGCCAGGGGTTCCCTGTAATTTGGAGGATCCTGGACAGAGTTCAGACTATCTCTCCCCAAAGCAAGAAACCCTTTTGCTATATGTACACACACACACACACACGCATACATACACGCACACACGCTTAAAATGAACTCAACCCGGCTCTTATCCTTAGTTGCCAAATCTGAAGCTTCCTGGTAGGTCCAAGAAGCTGTGGCTTCCCAGGACCACATAACAACCCGACGATTACCAAAATTGCCCAGCTCTGCCCACAGCCTGAGTCACTAGGGTTTCTTACTATTACCCATTGTGACTGTCTTAGAAAACTAAGTGCTATAAATAGTGGCAATTAACTTCTTATTTAACATGTGAAATAATAAAAGGCAGATGCGCCAGAGCTGGAGTCCCGAGAACAGGTTCTTCTGGCGGAGAGGCAGGCAGGAGTCCCGGGACTACTACAAAGACTGGGAGGCTCTGGAGGGCCAGAAAACTGCGCCCTTTGGGGCTGAGGCTGATTAGCGCCGGCTAATGAGAGGGTAGAAATGGCCTACTTGACAACAATTAATAAAAAAGACCTATATTTATTTGGGAATCCCGAGCTAAAAGGTCTCTCAAGCCATCAAAAAACAACTTCTAGAGTCTTCTCTCGGCCAGAGAGCCTAGTGGTAAAGGCTCATTTCTGCATCCTTTTTTTTTTTTTTTTTTTTTTTGCAAGTGCTGTTAGAGCACAGACAAGATAGGGTGTCACTGATCCAATTTCTTTTGGAAAAAATGAGCCCCATTTGAACTGATGCCACCCTCTTTCTGAGCAGACAGACGGTAAGGGGGAGGGGCCAAGCTTCCTCTCATCTGACCCTTTTCAAGAAGGAAGAAAAGAAGGGTGAAGCAATGGGCCGGCTGGTTCTCCTCTCATGCAGAAACAAAGGAAGCTAGCTTGGCTCTCCAGTCCTTTCCTAGGGCGCATTCATCAAGCCAGTCTGCATTGCTGGGGGGAGGTTGCTTTCACTCTGACTCCTGAACCTTTGAGCTTGGTATCAGCCTTTCAATCGTACGAACTCTCGAGTCAAAAGGTAAAGGGGAACCTTCTTAGAGAGCAGGCCAAGAGGCCACCAAGTCATCAGAGGAAATCTCTATCACAGGCTAGGGGGAAGCCCTAAGGCTCACCACGATCGTCTTCAGGTCACTTGTCATCCGGTCCTGCCAGGCAAAGCACAGAACGTGCGGTAGGTAGAGGGTGAAGTAGATGACCCCACTGCAGGCGGCTGCGAGGCTGGCCTTGGAGAAGAAAGTACTAAGAAGGAAGCATTGCATGATGGTTGCCGTGGAGAAGGCCAGCAGAAACAGGAAGAGGATGAAGGGATCGCTGTAATGGAGGATTCTCCCATGCTGAAACCAAAGAGATTGTGTACCAATAATTCTCAGCCGTGCCCAGAGGCAGGGTTGTGTGTGTAGTGATGCCTTCTGAAGCCTTCTGCTGTCTTAGAAGGGGCCCCTGCAGCCAGTTGCTAGTGCTTAGACTTCCACATGCACACTCAAATGTGCGGAGTTCTTCTGTCTTCCCCATGTCCGTTAGGCAACACTATGTTTTATTTTTAAAAACTTAACTGGGAAACCACTAGACTGAGCCAGCTCCAGCGATCTGGACTCCTATACCAGTAAACCAAAACCCAACTGCCAAGTAATTAAACCCAGTCAGCAACTGCCTACTAAGCTCTAAGTGGGGACTTTAAGCAATCAAGATTTTCTTTGTCACGTTTCCTCACTCCTTCGGTGGAGTCCTGAGCCACTAGAAAACTGGTCAAAAGCCCATGATGGGGTGATAATAAGCCCCAGGGTAAGAACCTACTATCATTTTCCTAAGAGGTCATTTTTATCAAACTGCGTTCGAAATATTTCTGTTTGTACCCATAGATTTGTTGCCTTCAACTTTGTGGTCTGAGAAGCTTCCTTCGCTGAGGGTAGCGGCTAACACAGTGACTCAGAACTGGTCAAAGTGTCAAGGATAAATAGCTCTGAGTTCTCAGCTGTGAGTGGGTCAGCTCTTAATCTCCCACCTTCCGAGGAGCAGGGAACTTCATGGTTGAGGGCATGTGAGGGACAGAAGAGCTGGCAGATGGACAGAACTGTGGCGTGTCCTCTGGACATGATGTGGTTGTGGCACACACAGCAGCTGCGGATACCTACATAAGGCCCAGGCAGTCAGTGTTCCAGCATGGACGGAAGGGGACCCAGAGAAGAGCTATTGGCAGTTGAGGGATACTGAGGGACCCCATCAGAAGACACATGTGCATGGATGTGTGAACATCCACTGGAACATGAATAACCCACGAGCAGCCGGATCCCTAAAGGACAGTGACTGTCCTGCCCCCAGTATCCCTCAACTTCCCATAACTCTTCTGATGGGGTCCCTCAGTATCCCTCAATTGCCAATAGCTCTATGGGTCAACTCAGCAAGTTCACAGTGGGAAGGACATTGTGTTCGGGCGTGGGAAGAAGACCTGTGTGTTAGGTCTTGCAGTATCACCAGCACTCTGCAACCACAAAGAAGGAGAGGCCACCCAAACAAGCCTGGCTCTTTGCCTGGGGCTCAGCCTGCTGACTGACCGTCAGTGCCGGCTTCCTGAGGCTTGTCACTCACACAGGTGGGAGTATCAGCAATGGGTCCAGAGCGTTTAGAAGAGGATTATTACTCCTCATCCATGAACGCTGTGATTTTCATAGAACCTACATTATGTACAAGACTTAGTATCTTCCATTGTCTACATAGAAAGTAGGAACAAACTAATGACGCTTTCTGAACAAGCTGCTGCCCGATTACACTGTAGGACAGACCGAGACGTTCAACTGTATTAGACCTTTTTCATCTCTATCACTACAAGCCCCATAAAGAGGCCAGCATTTTTGTTCCATCCAAATTCTGCATCCCCAAATACTTATAGGTTAGCCCATTCTTTCCTCAGGAACACAAAGGTACAAGCAGTAGATATTGGGAGTATGTCTCAGGCTTTAGAGTTGGTACCCACTTGGCCACCTCCATATATTCAATGGGACATAGTTGAGTTCTGGTGTAATGGGGAACACAGACATGTCACACAGCATAGCGTTCCCGAGATCAAAAGTCCTCATGCTCTCCTTTCCGCCTTTTTCTCCGCGTTCCCTCATCCTTTGGAACTGCCTCATCTCATGAATGGGCTCTCTACAGGTAGGGGCTCCCTGAATCATTGCTTTTCTCTCAGCAGAAAAGAGAGAGGCCAATTAATGACATCTGTTTTGCACCGGAGAGAACCAAGTGGAACTAATAGGCTCCTTATCTGCTCCAGCCACCGTTTCTCCTTCATGCTCTCGTGCCTGTTGGGCATTGAAGGAACAGATTGAAAAACAGATGAGGGGGAACTACGCAAAAGGGAGGGATAGATGGGAGCCACAGTTAAAGCCAACCTAAGTCTGAGGAAATCTAAATAAAGGTCATAGCTGGAGAGTCGTTACTGTTCTCTGTAGAACGAATTCAACATCTTATCTGAGCCCAGAGCAAAGTCCTGCAAACATCTAGACTGTGGGCTTTCTGGTGGCTTTCAAACAGGGTTGCCAGTCATTCAGCCAGCTTCACCACTTCCTGGACCCAGCTTCCTCCACTGGCCACTTTCCTTTCTGCTCTTTGTAGACTGAAGAACAATGGAACCTTCCCATTGTCCCTGCTCCCAGCTTCTTTCCTGCACAGTGGTGCTGGGGAGGAAGGGCCATGCAAAAAAGGGGGAGTCATTCAAAGGAAGACCTTATTTTGGTGTGGAAAAGCTCTGTTTCCGTCATTATTGGAACAGTGTCCTGGTTCCCACAAGGAGAAGCTTCCCTGTGCTAGGAGCTCTCGGTGAACATTCCTTACCTCACGTCCTAAAAGCTTTGAAGTCCTAAAAACCCATTCTTAGGGAGGCAGATCTCAGGGCCACTTATCAGTAAGAAGTCAGGGCAAGCCGAGGCCATTCATCCTCATGTTTACTCACTGAGTCCTTTAATTCCAAGGGTACAAAACACCGACTGCGGGAAGGCACAGGCTGAGGGATGGGCAGAGCAGAGGGCGCCTGGTGGATAAGGAGGGAGTGGCGGCTCCTCTCACCTCGGCAGAGCTTTGGTATCCTTTGTAAACATCAAGCCATGCTGGGTGGGGTGAGGTTGTTTGGGTAGAGTGACCTCCACCTCAACATTGTTTTGGAGGGGACTCTAACATGGTGTTTGCGCCCCACCATAGCTCACTGGGTCATAATATAACAGCAGCAAAGATAGGGCGCACTAGGTTGAGAGATTAAGGACATTTTAGTAGAAAATAAAGGCAGGATTTTGATTAAGTGCATATGTCCCTGTTGGTTTGGATATATGATGGGACAGTCTTAGATCAGGTAGCTATGATCCATCATGGGATAGGAGACACTCATGTCGTCTGGCCCACTGCACATGTTGCTTCATGCAGAGTGGTACCCGATATGGTGGCAATGATGAAGTTGAACAAGCTTGCTGAATCTACATCAGAAACCGACTTCCATCCAATAAAACACCAAAAAATATCAAATATGTGTATTCCTATTTCAACAAGTCCAAAAAAATCTTCTTCTGTGATGGGACTCAAAATATTTAGGCTAGCAATAAATTGCGAAACAATGTTTTATTTTCAGTTCTGGCTTGCAGAGGAGTCACAGACTTGCAGAAGATTGAATGACTTGCTCTATGGCAATAAAAACTCCTTATCACTGAGAAAGTTCAGGCTCCAAATTCCATCCTTTAAAACAGTCCTTGGAGATCTCTGCAGGCAGAAGGATGCCACTTGGGGAAGCTAATGCCCTGGCCATGGGGATGGTTGATAATTTGTCCAGATCTCTTCCCCTCAAACCATTGTCAGTGTTCGCCTCATCCTAACTGTAGCTGGATATTGGAATGGAAATTCTAGGAAACACTCTTTAGACTCATATCTGTCTCTAAAAGGAGAGGCAACCTTTGAACACACAGCAGTTCCATACTGGGCTTTGGTAATAGCAACCTCTCTACGCGGTCATGAAATGAACTGGGAAACCTATATAGGCAATGAATGAGTTCCCTTGGGCTAGAAGGGTAAGATGGGAAGATGTCATCACAGAACGGCTCTTTTAGGGAGGTTGGGGGTGCTGGCTCTCCAAGTGTCCCACCTGGTTTGAAAAGCTGGGGTGCTACCTTTTGTGCTCAGATAACTAGCCCAGGCACACTTACATTAACAGGAAGAGACCAGGTACAATGGAACCCTTAAAAATGTCAGGGTCTGCTCCACCTGGCTTACCATGATGAATAGCGTCAGGAGGAAGATGCTCATTGACATGATGGAGAAGCTGTCCAGGAACCAGGTACACCAAATCACAGCATTAGAGACACCCTGGTTCTTCAAGGTCTCCTTCAGCCTCAGCTCCTTCTCCAAGACAATGCCCTTGACAGTCATGGAAACAGAGTAGATCCACGCCAGCACCATGAAGATGGGGAAACAGCGGTTCAGGATGATCATAAAGCTAAAAGGGGGAGGGGAAACAGAACAGAACATTCTGTACCTGGGAGAGATGAAGGAAATACTTATCCAACGAAGAGTTGAGAATGAAGTCCAAAGGAAAGGAAAGCGGAAAAATAAATCATGGTACCTACGCTAGGTTGAACTTTAAAAAACGTCTTTCGCACTTGCCACCTTGTCTTTCCAGACCACCCAGATGAACGCTCCCTAAGTGCAGGAATAAAACTATACCACCTCTGTCGTATAGGACAGACCGTGACTGCAAAGGATTGTGGGAAAGATTACAGACCAGTTGCCACAGGTTGTGACTGGAAGAAATCAGTGATTCCATCGTCACTGCTTCCATCAGCCGGGCACAAGTGGAGCAGCTCCATCCTGGGATACGATCTCAGCAAGCGAGATGCATTTGACACGAAGAACTCAAGTTAGGGTGAGCTTTACAGGTTTTCCCTGGGAATGGCGCACTAGTAAAGCCCTTGGGATTATTATCTATTGAAACTGTTGGGTGTTGTCACAGGAAGGGCCCAGTGCCAGCGTGGGAGGATAGTTTCACTCAAAATGGCCCTAGGGAAAGAGCCAAACAACCGAAAAGCATGCACTTCTGGGGTTAGCCGCCAGAGGACTCTCCCGTACTGAATGACCCCCGGGTCCCACCCACTGCCTCTCCACACCTACCTGGTTCCCTGCCAGCCCCTCCCTCTGTGACCTGAAAGTGGACCTGGGTTTTTGCCCTTGGCTCCACTTCTCATCTCTGCTTCTTATCCAAAGGAAAGCTCACGGCAGAACAGCCACTGTTATCTCGGCTGTCTTCCGCCGAGCTGGAGAACTGATGGGGCCACAGCGTTGAGAGCGGCTTTCCTGTGCGCACGCTGGCCTTTATTTTCTTTCCGACCTCGCCATCTGGTAACTGGACTCTCCATGTTCGGCTGTCTCTGCTTCCTGAACCCCACAGCCACACGCACTGGCTACAGTGACTTCCCCCGTTTTCCCAATACCCCAGGACCTAAATTCCTAAGCCAACTATAGCTGAGGGAGCGTTTCTGATTCATCTATCATGGTGATAAGCCTCTGAGCACCTCTTCTTTTCTGTCTTTTCCTCCAGCACTCCGAAAATCCATTTTCAACAAAACAGTGGGCTGTTTGCTGCTTAGCATGCTACTAGCCAACAGAAGGTCAGGCTTTAGGATGGGGGAGGTCAGAGAAGGAGGCCAGAGCTCATCTGACACATTCCTCTACCTTTTCCCCAAACATACATCATAGGAATGTTAATTAGGGAAGGAGCTGCGTTATTCTGAGGCTCCTAGGAACCAGACCTATTTGCCATGCAGGTCCAAATCTGCCCATCTGGCAGTCAGTGGGCAAACGCTCCGACCAGAACCTTCCACATAGCAAACATACTGGGAAGAGGAAATTTAAACAGCGGGCATCTCCTCCTCCAACTTCACTCCTAATGTTCTAACCTCTGATGTCCCTTTTGTACCCCCACACTTCCCATTTTACTTTCTCCTCTGCTTCTGTCTGGAGCTTGGAGCCAGCAGCTTCTCCAGTCAGAAGCCTAGTCTCCCCAGTCTGGTCCCAGTCCCCAGCGTTCCTTTGGGAGACACTGAAGCCTAGAGAGCATCCTGGTTTATTCAGCTCAGGGAGGAAGATAGGGGCCTGGGACTCACGAGTCATCCACAAAGCAGGGATAAGGCATCTGCTGGAGATAGACTCCAACTGGAACGTCTGCCTGGGTCTGGCTCCTGGTGATTCCTTGTTCAACCATGTCCTGTAGATAGGCAAAGCCTCCCCAGATGTACCGCAGGTCTTCGACAGGATCTGCCCTAGGACCAGAATCCCAGTACCTGAAAAGGTGTAGGAGGAAGGGAGGATGTAAGTGCGGATGGGCAACCCACTCATTTTACAAGCAAAACTTACCCTAGAACTCAATCTCTTGAAACATTCTCCTCAATCAGTGGTTCTCAGCCTTCCTAATGCTGCGACCCTTTAACATAGTTCCTCATGTGGTGACCCCCAACCATATAATTATTTTTGCTGCTATTTCTTAACTATAATTTTACTACTGTGGTAATCATAACGTAAATAGCTGATATCCAGAATATCTGACCTGTGACCCTGTGAAAGGGTTGTTGGGGCTCGCAACCCACAGGTTGAGAACCACCACTGTCCTCAATGTTCCCAGGCTATCCAGTTCTACTTTGGATCACAGGAATAACTCCAGCAATGTCTGGGAATCACAAGGTGATTGCTCCATCTACTTGGAGCTGCTCAAATCAATCAGCCCTCCTCCCATTCAGCTTACCTTCATTCATTTATGGGCTGCATTCATCCTTAATCCTCCCCTCTCTACTGAACACAGTTCACTGTGGATTGGGGAGAAATCCCGTGAGCCCTGACTGAACCATCACCTGTCTTTGATCTTATTGGTCTTCTCCACCACATCTATGTCCATCCGAATCTTGTACTTCACATGGGGAGGCAGGGAGCTGGTCCAGGGGTACATGTCAGGGAATACCACTCCAGCCCAGAACCTGTTTTCCTCCAGGAGAGACAGGGCTCGCTGGATGAGCTGAACTTCATCGTCATAGCTTTCAAACTTATCCAGAACCAGGCACTGCGGAAAACCACACAGGTGGAGAGAGTTTGAGACTTAATTGCAGACAACGAGACAGAGGAAACGCTACTGGTCAAGGGATAGGTCCCCCACAAAAAGACCTATGTACCTAATATTTGTGTAACTCCAGGGTCTAGCATTAATTTCTTAATGTGCCTAGGTTCAGGGGTGCAAGGGTCCTGGAAATGATGGCAGGCCCTTATCCCTGAAGAGTTAACAGAGACCGTGCTACCCAGCTGGCCAAGGCAGTCCAAATATGCAAGTCCTCAAAATGACACAAATCCTCAAGGCTCTCACTCCCCAGCGTGGGGAGGCAAGGGAGTGGGGTCACAGTGGACACTGGCTGCTTTGAAGATCAGAATGCCTGAGGATAAAAGAGCTTTAAAGAGAGAAACATTCCTGGCGTTGAACCTTCCTGGCTCTCTCCAAACACACACAGGCTAGCCAGCTGAGGGAAGAACCCGGAAGAAGAAAGCAAAGAAGCAGGCAGCCAAAAGGATTTCATCGAGAAATCATTGCCATTTACAACCTTATGATGAGAGAGCAGAATTATCCCAATGTCCTTTTTCTCTTTTGGGGAGAGAGAGAGAGAGAGAACTATAAAAGAACAAAATTTAGAATTTCTTTTAGATGGAATCGGGGTCCCCACTTGTAGAGACTTACTGAAGTAATTATATTGTACTGGTATTTGTTTTACACTGGGGGTTTTGTGTCCATGATTCTTAGAATGTAACTCACAAGAGGTCAGATGGCCTTGTCTTGATTAATTTGTTCGACGAATATTTACCGAGTGTATGCAACATGCCAGAGCCTGCCTGGCTCCACGGGTACAGGAGAGAAGATAACAATCTCTTCCTGAAACAAACTCAAACCTGATGAGGGAGAGATTGTAGTAAACCAAGAAGTGCAGGGTGGAATGACACGGAGGCTAGCCTGAAAGACTCAGGACATCCAGAGGAGGACCGGGTCTCCTGGGAGGGACCCAGGAAGGCTGCGTGGAGGAAGAGGCCTGAGCAGGAGGCAGATAGACAGAAAACAGGCAGAGGAAAGGAAATGGAGGTCAGCTTGACCACAGGGAGCAGTACTGGGGTCTCTGGGGACCTGCAAGAACAGAGCAGTGGTCGCCATCCTCCTTCAAGCTTTGGAGCACTGGCTAGCTTTAAAAAGACGCCAAAAGCTCTATTTCAGAATCTTGAGAGGCAAAGCCAGGGCACCAACATTTTGATAAAACTCAAAACCAAAAGCAACAAAACAAAAAGAAAAAGAAAAACCCTCCCCAGATAGTCACAAAACACAGAGAAGTGAACTGGGCGAGAAGTGGCGAGTGCTTGGGACCAGATCCTTCACTCTGCTGGATTTGGGGATGTTGCTGGCCAACTGAGGGGTTTCTCAGGACAGGGGCTTTCAGGCCAAAACCAGGAGCACTCCAGACAATCCCTAGAATACCATAAGGCCGCTGTGGGGTTTTAAGCAGAAATAGATCAGAGAACAATCGGGACGCGTCAGGGAACACTAGGCTACACCACTGAGTACATTCAGACTCAGTTAATTTCAGGGGAGCCGGAAGTCAGATGGAACCTTTCCTGTGCTGTGGAAGAAACTGCAGAAATGCTGAGTTAAGGGTAGAACCAGGGTCCAGCTCCAGCCCAGAGTGCCTCCCTATACACCAGGGCCCCGAGGGATAGTCTACACTGCACATCCAGCATGGTGTGGCTTATGAAGGGAGTCCTCCAGGTGCTCCCAAGAGTCCTATAAGTGGAACAATGAATATTGCTTATCCTCACCTGGTAGCCTGGAAATATTAGGCTCTAGAGCATTGGTTCTCAACCTGTGGGTCACAATCCCCTTGGGATTGCATATCAGATATCTTGCTGTAACTCCTCCCATCCAGAGCCTACCCCAGAGTATGAGAGCACAACACAGAAGTGTATTTGAACCCCAAGGTGTTACTAATCTACCATCCCTGGGTTTTCTGAACCATTGTCCTGCCTAGGCTCAGCGCCCTAGGAGAGGCTCCCATGAGATAGTCTCTGTGTTCTTGATAAAAGGGAAGAAAACAAAGCAATCTATTTTCTAACTGATAAGGGACTGGAGAAACATGGGTGGGTGAGAATATCAACAGGGCCAAGGTTTAAAGAACTCATGAGGTTGAGAGGAAATTGGATTGGTATTTCTTTAAGAAATACAAGTAAGAATAGATACATCACAGAGCTAAAGAAAATAGGTTTTCTTCAATCATTGCCTTGCAAACAGGACTTAATCGCTAAGATTAACATTGGCCAGTCCTAAGACAAGACAAAGGACTTCAGTAGATCACACACCAAGGAGTTTTCATTTCTTCCGGGCAGAAACAGCTTACATTATTCACAGTTTTGTGTGTGCGTGTGTGGTGTCTAGTGCATAAACTCTATGGCAGCTAGAGAAGCCAGTCTGCAGCCATTGGTCAGTAATTAACCCAGCAGCACCACTATGGGAGACAGGTTTGGTGATTGCTGTTTGGGCAAGGAGGCTTCGGGACTGAGTTAATAGAATATAAGTGTTTACTAGCTTGGCAGTGGTGACACACACCATTAATCCCAGCACTCAGTAGTCAGAGGTAGGTGAATCTCTATGAGTTTGAGGCCAGCCTGGTCTATAGGGTGGATTCCATGAGAGCCAGAGCTACACAGAGAAATTCTGTCTCAAAAATACAAAAAACGACAAAACAACAAAAAACAAAACCAAACCCCCGAGCACATGTTTAAATTTGACAGGTTTGACAAAGATAAGCAATAAATAATCCCATTCTGGCTGTTTGTCAAGTTAACAACTGGTGTGTGTTTAATTAAGATAAACTAGACACAGGCAAATGTCACATCTTCTCACTCACTGAGGGGACTAGTAAGTCAGACCTACATAAAAATAAAATAGCGTTTGCTAGAGACTGGGGGTGAGGGTGTAGGTACAGAAAGAAATTCAATATGGAGTGCCAAAAGAGAATGGAGGATTTACTTTGGGTTTTCTTTTTTCTTTCTTTTTTTTTTCTTTTTTCTTTTTTTTTTTTTTTGGTTTTTCAAGAAAGAGTTTCTCTGTAGCTTTGGTGCCTATCCCGGAACTAGCTCTTGTAGACCAGGTTGGCCTCGAACTCTCAGAGATCCGCCTGCCTCTGTCTCCTGAGTGCTGGGATTAAAGGCATGTGCCACTACCGCCCGGCTACTTTGGGTTTTCTTTCAGCACAGTAGAGTAATTATTGGTTAAAACAACCTGTGATGTTTCTCACAGTGACTAGGGGAAATGGCATTTGCAACAGAGCAAAGATTAGTGGTTGAAAAGGGAGAAATGTTCTTTCTTGTTTTGGTTCTTAAACATTGTAGACATGAGTTGAATTACCAGACTATGTTACTACCATAAAGATTTAAAAATATCATCTTAATAAAACAAACAAACAAGCCGGGTAGCTGTGGTGCACACCTCTAATCCCAGAACTCGGAAGGCAGAGGCAGGCGGATCTCTGTGAGTTCTAGGTGAGACCAGCCTGGTCTATAAGGGCTAGTTCCAGGACAAACCCTGTCTCCAAAAACCAAAATCCAACCAAACAAACAAATGGCAATTAGAATCATTTTGAAATTAAATTTCTAAAATAAAATCAAAATGATTTGGGGAGGTGAAAGTTGTTCTAAGCAGTTTTATTTTTTAAGCAGTAGATATTACCCCGGGAATGTTCTTAGCAACTCACTAGCTTCACAATGCCCTGGGATGAAATGTCTTCAGTCTTATGATCTGCTGTCCTCACTTTATCAGAAACAGATGGGACCAGAAGTGTGGAGAACCTTGCCTTACTTCCAATAGAAGTCAGAAGCAAATCTACGCATGTCATCAGTGTGGGGTTTGGAAGTTCCCGCGCAGGCGTGGCTGTGCCCCACAGTTCTTTGGGAGTATGCCCATAGGCCGTCCACAAAGTCCTGATTATTAGTGGAGGTCCCCTACTTGAGAGCAGCACTGCCTAGAGAAATTTTCTGCAGTGACTGACTTGTTCGCTGTCTGCCCTGCCCAGCATGGTGGTCAGTGATCTCACATAGCTATGGAATACTAAAGATATCACAAATGCATCGTAAGCACAAGTTTTAAATTTTATGGAGCTGCTGGTAGCTATGGGGGCCAGCAGAGCTCTAGTGGTAATGAGTCCTTTGAAGTCAGGGCTGTGTTCTGTTCAACGTGGTCTTTGGTACCAGACTTTCTCCTGCTAGGGAGTCAAAAAGAATTTTCTGAATTGGTTTAGATTTAAAAGCCCTGATGGGCAGATCTAGATCTAGCTCTATGCTTTGAACAAGATTCTATACATCCCAGACTCATGAAAAACTAGCAGCAAGTCATAAAATGACTTTGTTGTGATGTACTTTGAGTATAATTCTTGGTGTGTGTGTGGGAGCTGATATAATTAAACACATGACTAATAACGTGACTTCCAAGGCTATCTAGCGCATTCTCTTTGAACCTTATGTCTTTATATACTGGAATAAACAGATGATGTTTTCAATGACATTGTTGAATCCTGTGATGACGTGGCCTCCATCCTGGCTGTTTTATCAGGCAGCTGATTCATGGCCATGTTTCCTGTCATGTTTCCCTAGATGGGGACCTTGGTACTCTGGAGTACACAAAATTTAGCAGGTTCTCAAATGTTCGCTTCTATTCTAAAACATCTGACCCATTTTCTTCCTCATCATCACTTTGGGAGGGTGCACGGTGGAGTGTGGGGGTCAGACAGTCCTTTCTGCCATTCTCTCTTCCTGTTTCCTACCTGTGGCTTCTGATGTTCTTACTGGAATTTGAGTTGTGCCCAATCTCAGAGGTTTGTTCTAAGGGCTCATAAACACATGAGATGGTGTTTGTAAAGGCCTCAGTCGGTGCCTCGCTGTAAGACTAGAAAGCCAGGGGTGTAGCTCAATGGTAGAATGTCTACCTAGCACGTACAAGGCCCTGGGTTTATTTTCCAACATTGCAAAAACATAACAAAAAAATAAACACCAACTACAAATACTGATGGTTTACTTCATGCCCCAAACTGGTTTAAGGGGCGTGTGTGTGTGTGTGTGTGTATTTGTATTTGTATATATGTTCATCTTCACATCACATAAAGGTTTGTTACTGTGATCCTTCCAAGTCCAGTTACAAGATTCACTGAAACAAACTTCCTCTGGGCAGAATCCATTTTCAGCCTCTACAGCACATTGCGTTGTCCCTTATAAATACCATTTTATTGTTGCTTTTGTAAAATATCTTGGACATCAATAATCAAACGACTTTCAAGTTCCTGCCAGGTTAGTCTTCATTAATGACAGTTGTTCATCAGGGGAGAAGCACAGTTATTTGCTTCCTTCAAAGAGTCTCTTTGAGGACACACACTGTCCTGAGTTGATCCATGGTTCTCCACCTGGCCAGGACAATGCTATGGTCAGAAGCCAAAGCCGCCTGGGCACTGGGAGCTGGGGAGGTGGTGAGTTTTGATTACTGTCTATTAGCTGTTCACCGGCCGGTAGTTCAGATGACGCGGCATAGAGGAAGGTCTTATAAAAACCAAACATTAATGTCAAGTACCCCTCACCTCAACTTTCTTACTGAGAGGAAGAAGGAGAAACTGCTTCAAATATGAGCCAAAGACCCACAAGGGACCCTGGGAGGTGTGGTTCACAGTGTAGCTTTGTCTTCTCATGGGGAGGCCATTTACCTCACAGCAAGTGACCTCATCCCCCCTGATACTTACACTAATCCTGGAGTTAAGATCCTGGCTGACGGGCATGTATATTGGAGCACGTATGTGTGTAAGAGGCAGAGCTAATGACAGAACCCCCTGCCGAGGTCCTGGGTTGGATGTATTTAGCCTATTGTGACAAGCCTGTCGGTTACAACATACTGGGTTCTAAGGAGGTCACGGAGTCTATTTTTAAATGCTATCTTGTTCTACGATTCTGTGCCATCCTGGGGGTTAGGGAAGAATGTAGGACAACAAGATTGTCAAGTGTAAAATGCTGAACTGTAAACCCAGCACAGCGATTTGGGAAAGAATAAAGCCAGCGTCTTAAGCCCTCAGAGGTCAGTTTCAAGCAAATGTCCCAGCAGGAGTTCAGAATCTCAGGAAGAACCATGACAATGCCCTCTGACAGCCAAGAAAGCAGCTATCGAGCCTACAAAGGGGTCTCAGAGTCCTTCCTGTGTCTCGTGTGTGTGTGTGTGTGTGTGTGTGTGTGTGTGTGGTCACCGCCAGTATCTGTCTCCCCACCCCTACCCCATCTTCCTGAATAGCCAAGCCACGTCATGAAGTTCATACAGGCCCTCGGTTCCTTCCCCGCTGTCTTCCTAGCTCTGGAAACAGCCCACCCTGGCGGAAGGGAGAGCTGCTGGAACCCTCTCCCGCACAGGCAGCCGTGCCCCAACCCTGGGCAGGAGACACTCAGTCGCTGACACAGCTACAGAAAACACCTCGGAGGAGACGCTGCTGGGCCAGCAGGCTCCCTTCTTTAGCTGTGACGGCTCCAGCTCATACACATTAAGAATAGATTCGTGGGATCATCTATTACGTGGTAAACCGTGGCTAGAGGAGGCAGTAGGGAAACATTCTTCTTTCCATTTGAACTCGATATCAAAGGGATCTGGCGCACTGTGCTGACAGCTATGCACTAATAGACATAGTTTTGACCACGAAACCCCAAAGGCATCTAGGTCAGGTCTTGGGAGATAAGGGAGGCGTTGAGGATTTCTAATCCTGCCTTCCATCTTTTCAAAAACAGCGATAAATGCTAGAGGAGGCCTCCTGTGGTCCCGATGGTATTCATGCAGACACCTGGGCTTCTTTTTTTAAAAAAGCAAAACAAAACACCAGGGAATGTGGGCAAACATCCCAGAATTAATTTCCTGGCAGATGTAAACTGCAACCTTCAAGATTTATTTCCAGCTCCACGGAAAAGCCACGGCATAAAACCACTTTGGGCTGTTTGGGTTGTTTGGGATGGTGAATTAGAGGTAGGGTGTTGGAATAAATAGTATTGTGTACACCGGCACTGTGAACAGACTTCTGGCACCTTCACTCCCAAAGAGCGAGAAAATGCACAGTGTCTGGGAGGTGGGAAATGCATGTCAGTAAAGAATAAAGGTATGGGGTTGGAAAGATGACTCAGCGGTTAAGAGCACTGAGTGCTCTTCCAGAGGACCTGGGTTCAATTCCCAGCTCACAATTGTCTGAAAATGCAGTTCCACGAGATCTGACACCTTCACACCAATGCACATAAAATAGTTAAATAAATAATTTTAAAAAATTTAAAAAAACTTAAAGAAAAAGAATAAAGGTGTTTCTAAAATAAATAAATAATAAATGCAGTATTGGAACAAATAAAAAGGCCAAGTTGGAACAAAGACTCGTAAGGGGGCAAAGCTACCAGGTCAACGTTTTCTAGCCGGCTAGTTCCAGTGAAAGTTACCTTCTCGTGGCTAACAACCTGGGGCACTTGACCCCCCCCTCCCCCCCCCGCCGTGTCCTGTTCCATTGTTTTAACGACACCTGGAGGTGAGGGCTACTGTACTGGATAATAACAGGGCTGTGTATCAACCAGTAAGACCCCTCCATGTCACAGGCCCTCGGCTCTGCCTCACCAGTAGCTGTCACCCAGACAGCCTGGGTTAGCCTCATTTTTCAGATAGAGGTTTAGCTCTGCTGTCCCAAGTAGCAGAGTCCATACAGAGATGCTGAAGAGCATCTTGCTGCCCACAGTGTGAAGCTCTCACCACCCTTGCCGGCCGACTCCAGACACACCAGTTCTGTTACAGACACCCTCTGCCCAGACTTCCCCTTCCTTGTGAACTTGCCCAGAAGGTCCATACCTCTGTGACTCATTTAATTTTGCTCTCTGCCCTAAATTGTCTTTCTGATTTTCTGAACCAGTGGATCTGACCCTTAAGACTCAACACAAATATTAATTTCTGCTGAGATTTAGCCTTTTTTGGTATCTGCTTGACGTCGCTACAGATCTACTCAGGAAAACTGGGAATGCAAAAAGAAAAACGTGTTCAAGTTTTAGCCCTTGATGTGGTCAGGTCAACGAAGGTGGGGAGAGGGCTAGGACATGCTGTGATCGGCCTCTCATGGAGGGAATACAGTGTGGAGAAAAAGGCTTGGAACTGCTGGGTCCTGACGTGTAGATGTGGGCGTGACCAGCCAGTGGAGCAGAGCGAGTGTGAGAAGGAGACACTGTCCATGCTGGGAGGTCTGGGGCCGGCTCCTAGGACGAGAAAGAGCTGTGGAGGCAGTTACCTTCTCGGGGATGAGAAATTCTGGAGGAGCGGTGAGCCTTATGTCAGTGTAGGCTTGGGTTTTAGAACTGTCTCATTGGAGAGGATATGGGAACTGAACAGAAGCAGCAAGAACCTGGAAGCCTAGTGAGGGGCTAGGAGAGACAGAGCAGGCCTCTGGAAGCAGTTACGAATGAGGAAGAAGAAAGCGAGAAGGTGGAAGGACCGGCAGAACTCGGATGACTTGTAAATTTGATTTTGTATTTGTAGAGGGTGAGGTTATGGGGAGTCAAGGGTTAGCAGTAACTAATTGATATCTCAAGCTCAGTTCAAGCAAAGACCTACACAAAAGAATGAACTCCAACCTTTATGAGTTCTCATTTTCATCTGATTATTTTTAAGCAAAAAAAAAAAAAAAAACGACACTTGCAGAGCCTCTGCAATCACCTTGCACATCACAGGGAAAAGAGCTTTTTCACTGGAGACAGTACAGACCTGTGTTAGATTCTAGAATCCCAGCCTGGAGGAGAGACTTCAATCCCAGCACTCCAGAAACAGAGGCAAGGGGATCTCTGCAAGTCTGAGGCCAGTCTGGTCTACAGAATGCGTTCCAGGACAGCCAGGGCTACCCAGAGAAACCCTGTCTCAAAAAATAAATAAAATAAGATAAATAAAAATAAAGAACAAATTCTGAAGCCCACTTATCTTCTGTGCCCCACTGGGAAGTTGAGCCTCTTAGACTCTTTGCTTTAAAGTCTACACAATGATGGCCATTATGGCCAGCAGGCAGATGGGAGCACAGCAAGGAATGACAAGTGAAAGTGTCCAACACAGCAATGCTGGCTCCCCAAGGCAGCAGAACCCATCACCCATGTCCCCAGCCTACCTTCCACCTGTTTTCTCCAGCTGAGTTCTAGATATCCGAGAGCTCAAAGAGGCATAAAATACGGTGATTGCCTATAAGTTGCTTAGGATCTAGTTCACAGCCCTTGAAATAATAATTGTTCTTGTGGTGTAGATGTCTGTACTCAATCCAACTCTTCTAACAATACCGTCTGAGTATCTGGGGTCATTGCATGAACAGAAGAGAGCAACACGGGTAACCAGCCAATAGCTCCACAGCTAACTCCATGACACATTACACAATTTAACCTCATTTTTCCTTTTTATTTCCTCCCTATGTTAGCCTGAAAATTTCCTGAGAGTTTCATGGTTGGATGGCGGTGGCATGTAGCCAGAAGTATTAAACATACCAAGGAAAAGTGGTTTAAGAAAATGGGCACTGATAACTCAAGAAAATAACCGTCATCTAGTTCATATAGCGTTATGTACACACACTAGCTGAGCTGATAGCCAAGGAAAGGCAGTTAAGGAATGTGTGTTTTCTCAAGACTTAGCAAAAGGTAGCTGTTACTGGTGAAAGTATAATTTTATGCTCTGATTAGCGGTATTTTCATATTAACGTTT
Source organism: Chionomys nivalis (assembly GCF_950005125.1). Taxonomy (NCBI): domain Eukaryota; kingdom Metazoa; phylum Chordata; class Mammalia; order Rodentia; family Cricetidae; genus Chionomys; species Chionomys nivalis. Next base: position 33,591,242 of record NC_080103.1, on the reverse strand, counting down.
GGCTGAATTCAGCTTCCTGATATGAAACTCGAGGCCTGAAATTCAAATGTGCTAAGCGATTCAAATCCAGTGTGAACTGTAAATAGTGTCTGATTTATTCCAGGCCAAACCTTTGGCTGCCCAAAAATTTGAAGAGGAGAGAAATCTATGTTTATTTCAACTAGAAGGTAAAGAGAGGGATAATTAGCTAACTTTCATAATTGTCTTTTTCTACAGAAAACATGTGAATAGAGACAAATATAGGTTATGAATAAAATGTATGTGCTTAAGAATTTAAGATATTTACCTAAATGTGGACCAGCAAAATGACTCAGAAGGTAAAGTCACTGGATATTCAATCTGAAAACCTGCATTCAACTCAATGAGCCCATGTGGCAGGAGAGAAATCACTCTACAGGTTGTCTTCTGGCTTCCAGACTTGCCATGGCACACCCTACACTGCCTTCTACCACACACACAAAGTAAGTAAATAAACACAGCCCCACACACATACACACACATAAGTGTTTACCTATGAAGTACTGGCTCAACTTCAGATTTAGAGAAGCGGGTGGTGAGACAATGTCTGGGAATAACCTTTCCACATGTGGGAGAGGTGGAGGTTCTCAAATGGCACTAGCATCCCTGTCCCAAGACCACGGTTCACCTTCTAACTGAGAGGCCTGTCTTACTTTTACCTTTCTTTCTCAGGAAGAGCAGAAAGGCAGATCTTAGCCATGAGGTGAGGGACGCTACACAGAAAGCTGTATCTGACAGATAGTCTGAGGATAGGAAAGGTTCTCAGCCTCTGAAGTCTGAAGTCCGGCACCCCAGAGCTATCCTCCTAGCCTTTGGGATTAGACTCTAAGCCAGTCCACTAAGGCTAACCCAGAGTTCAGCATGACAAACCTTGACTAATGTTCGGGCAGTCTCTGAGTGTGAGAAGAGGTGTACTCTTGACTTGGCACATGGTTCTGGGCAGCAGCTGCCACCATGTGCACGAGTGAGCCCAGAGTGGCCATATCATCCCCACATTCTAGATGAAAAGTCCCCCAGTCTAGAATTTACACATAGGTCTGGCGAACGTGTTAAGCGCTCTGTGCCTCCATGCTTGTCTCTCGTCCTGTCCTTGTATTGTTACTTAGAATTGTACAGAATTGTACAGAAATCAAGCCATAGACGGCCGCATTTCTCAGAATGACTAATAAGAAGCAGAGGTTGTAGCCCTTGTGGTACAGGTGGGACAGTCCCATACACAGCAGTTTAACTTGGACCCACAAGGAAATACAAGAGAATGGACACCCTTCAGGTTGTCCTAGGGCCTCACCCTAAACAGGAAGGAAGAAATTTAGCCCTTCTAGTTAATCCCAGCACTCAGGAGGCAGAGGCAGATGGATCTCTGTGAGTTCGAGGCCAGCCTTCTCTACAAGAACTAGTTCCAGGACAGACTCCAAAGCTACAGCGAAATCCTGTCTTGAAAAACAAAACACAACAAAAACAAAAGAAGGAGGAGGAAGAAGAAGAGGAAGAAGATGAAGAGGAGGAGAAGGAGGAGGAGGAGGAAAAGGAGAAGGGGAGGAGGAGGAGAAGAAAAAAATCTACTTAATCATTCTCACCTTCCATTGTGAGGAATTGTTCTTAGAGCTTCTGCTGTTTTCCAGTCTCACAACTAAGTGCCCAATTGTTACGGGTAGCAGAATTCATTCGCCTAATTTTCCTTAAGTGTTTTGTTTGGTTTCTGTTTTTAGAGTAGACATAGACATGGGCACCTAGATTGGCTCATGAGGAACTTTTTCAGTCTCCCCATTTTTGGAAAGGAGGTACCAAGCTGGCCTTCTTAAATAAGGCAGAGGTGGTAACACACTGGCTTCCCTGACCAAGAGAAACCTTTAGAACCACCAGAGAGGGGTTCCGTGGCAAATGCACTACTCAGACATTCTGGAGTGGGGTGGGGGGATTTTTTCAAGGCTCCTACAAGATGGCCCAAGACACAAGAGCAGATGCAGAAAACTCAGGATGGCCTGAGGGGCTCTGCCCTTCGCTGCCTGTCTTCCCCTACTGAACCTCCTCCTTCCTGTCCCTGAACTACTTGTTTCTCCATTCCCAGGAGCGAGATGATAAGAAACCGAGTCATCACTGCTGCTGGTATTCAAAGCCTCATAGGGCTCCCCATGGGGCGGCCACTGACCCTTGGCCACAGTGGTCTGCTCTTCAAAGCCCTGGGCTAACTTCATGAGCTTGACAGGGGTACCAGTTGAGGGTTTGGTTCAACTTAGACCAGGTTTATTTGTGTTTTGATTAACATTTAATATGGATTAATGCTTCTTATATGATAGCGGGTTGCACAAATTAGTTCATTTAATTCTCAGAACAAGCCAAAATGTTAGCTAAATGCTCCTCAAATCCACACTTCACAGATGAAAACAGAAGAACAAACAGTAGAGAATTGAGTCTAGGAAAGTCTCAGCCTGTAGGCTTAATTCTTTATTTTGTTTTGTTTTTGTTTTGAGGTAGGATTTCTCTGTGTAGTTTTGGAGCTTATCCTGGGACTCGCTTTGTAGACCAGACTGGCCTCGAACTCACAGACATCCACCTGCCTCTGCCTCCTGAGTTCTGGAATTAAAGGTGTGTGCCACCACCACCCGGCTTCAATTCTTAACTGTATAAGAGACTAATACCCATTAAGCATCTATTGCTACTATGTTAAACACAAGACACTTAGGAAAAATAATTCCTTTAGGGCTGGGGATATAGCTCAGTTGGTAGAGTGCAGAAGGAAGGGAGCAAGGAAGAAGAAAGGAAGGAACTTTTCATATCATGATACATCATGATACAAATGTCAAGTCAAACAAAGCAAGAATTAGTCTTCATACACCTCACAAAAACATCATGAGAACCACTATTAAAAAAAATACCCCTATGTCCACACACGCCCATGCACAGGCCCTGTACGTAGTAAGATTAAGACAGCAGTGGGGGTGGGGGTGGGCCTAGCCAGGGATGTGAGATCAGTTGGGAGCTGTACGTGAGAGCAGCAAGCCTCTTCCGCCTAGTCTAATAGATCTGTAAATATGTAAATATGGGACACCAGGGCTCTTCTTTGGAAATTCTGAGTTAGCTGGCCTGGGTTGATGCTCAGAATGGTTTCTAAAAGCACTTGAGGTCATTGTTGTCTCCTGGTAAGACAGGAATCGCTGTTTGTACTTCCGGCGAAGCTACATCGGAGCGTGGGTAGGGATGCCAATGTCTAGGATTCAGGAGAAGGAGGTTCACATACTCTAGGGAAATGCTGGGGGCTCTGGGGCAGCAGGGATCCTCAAGAACACATACAGCCAGGCCGTTTCTCACTAGTGAGTTATTATGATTCGCCATCTGGGATGGGAGAGCTCTCTCCTGTGGACCTCAGATTAACCTCCCTTCCTATTTCTATGAGCACCTCCAAACTTTGTTGTTGTTGTTGTTGTTTTGCTTTTTTGAGATAAAGTTTCTCTGTGTAACAGCCCTAGTGATCCAGGAACTGATTCTAGACCAGGCTGGCCGCAAATTCACGGAGATCTGCCTGCCTCCACCTCCTGAGTGCTGAGATTAAAGGCATGTGCCCAGAGACCTTAAACCTTCCAATGGCCCTAGATTTTTGAAGGTTGAGGCCCAGCCCATTGGGTGTGATTGGCCTTTAGAGGCAAAAGTCCCTGGGGCTGAGGTAGAGAATCTGAAGATAACTAAGATGTGCCCACGGATGCCAGATAGCTGTTCAAGCGGAAAGGGACACACAGTACTTGAACTTGGGCAAGAGCCTGAGGTGTATGAAGAGAGGGCTGCAGATCACGGGAGGGTGAACTTTCTAAGCGTATGTGAAAGTAGAGGGAATCCTTGAGGGTCAAGTGTCAAGGAACGGATGACTAGGACTGGGGAGTTGCATCTCCATGGTAGTAAGCACTTGCCTGGCATGCATGAGGCCCTGGGTTCTACCCCCAGAACCACAAAGAAAACAAACAGAGAATTAACAGGTAAATGGTGGCAAAATGAAAAGCCACTTCAGGCTTGAGCAGATACACATTTCTCCTTTTGAGAAAATTCTCCCTCACTTTATATGAATCTTGCTTAGAGTAAAGTGTGTTCCAGGCCTCCCGGTTAGAATCACTCCCTTCCTGAGGCACTAAGGCCCCCAAAGCCTGGTGGAGCAAGGGTCCTTTGGGGGGTATTGTTTATGCTGTGAGAAGGGCGTTCCTACCCTCCTTCTGTGAAATCTTTGGTGGAAGACCAGTGAGGGCTGTCAGCAGCTGAGGCACTACCAACGGAGAGCAACAGGCCAGATGCTCTCTGCTTGGGTCACTGAGACTCGAAGCATTTGAGTGATGCAAACAGATGTGTGCTTGGAATGTGGGGCCGGTGTCTGTGTGGAGGAATGCCCGGATTAGCAGAGACTGAACCCTGGAATCCAGGGAAAAGCTGCACGGACAGGCTGGTACAAGGCCTCTGGCCCTCACAGAGCCCAGAGAGCGAGAAAAGGCAGATTTGAGAGATTATTGAGGAGTTGGAAAAGACAGACACTTTGACTGGGTGGAGCAGGGGGGAGAAGAAGGTCATCAGGGCTGGCTCTGAATTCGGGCACACCCACGTTTGGACTCTGCTTGATACTCCTAATGGCCGGGATCTTATTCAACTTCTTTAAGCCTTGGCCTCTGCGTCTACATACAGACAGTGATAACACTGTACACTTCATGGCATTGCTGGAGGATGAGATAAGGCAGGGAGAGACAAAAGCATGCAGCCCAGACATGGGCACCAAGTAACAGTGTAGAATCATTCTTTCACTGAGAGCGGAGAAGAAAGAGAAGTTAAAGATGACCCTGATGTTCTCAGCTTGAGAATCTGAGCAAAGGCTATGGGATTAATTGGTTTAAGAAGTGCAGGGGTGGGAGTTGGAGAGATGGCTCAATGGTTAAGAGCACTGATTGCTCTTCCAAAGAATCTGGGTTCAATTCCCAGCATCCACATGGCAGCTCACAACTGTCTGAAGATCTAGTTCCAGGGGATCTGACACCTTCACACCAATGAACATAAAATAAAGTTAAATAAACCATAAAAATATTTAAAAAAAAAAAAAGTGAAGGGGTTTACTAGGAAAACAGGGTGTAAGTTTGTTTTGAGACTCATTGAGTCTTATAGGCCCTTAAGACTTTGGGGGAGGTGTGTCCAGCGATACCTGAGGCTCACACTCAAGGTTTGGTGGACACTAGCCAATAGAAGGTCATAGGAACAACGGCAGGTGGGAGGAAGTTGAGGATGGATGTGCCCTGGAAGGGAGGAGGAAAGAACCAGAGGAGTTACGAAGCTAGCAAGATGTGAGGAAATCTTCATCAAGTATAGAGGAGGCCCCCCCCACCCCTCTAGAAGAGGACCTGTTAGACGGCCATGGTACTCTTACTTTTTTCATGGGAAAGATGAAAGACCAAAGCCAACACCAGCTGTCTGGCTGACAGATCTCTAGCCTTTCCCATGAGATTATCGTTAAGAGGCTCACTGTGGCACTCGAGTGGAGTGATGGCCGCTTACCTCTAGGTATTGGTTAGCCAGGTGTAAGACGTGATCTGTGACGTTAAATACGTTCCTCCAGTCAAAGTCGGGCATGTCCTCAGCTTGGGTCTCTCTGGCACCGCTAGGGAAGAAGTTTAATATGGCTTCAGTGGTAACACCTTCTTCTCCAAACTGCTGATTTATAAAGTCTTTAACTGTTGGGTGTTCCAGGGTATCCTTGAAAAGAAGAAAGATAATCACAGAAATTAAGGATTCCATAGGCTCTTTGGTCTTATTCTTAGAGCATTTCTCATTTTTCATGATTAATGATGGAGAAAAGAGGCTCACTGAACAAGCTGATAGGGTTTCCTCCCAGGACAAGGTATATGTATTCCTGCCACTTTGAGGAGAGACAGATGGAAGGGTGGGAGGGGTATTCCTGAGCATGTAAAATGATATGGAAGATTTTCTTTTTATGGCTCTCTGTTTTGTTCCCATTTTAATTTCCCTGCTATTGCGAACTCTTGCCTCTTGGCTTTACGACACTGCGAATGAGGCCATGTAGACATATGTGACCATCTTGGTAATATAGAGCTGGCCGCTGGCCTCTTCAGAAGACACGCTTTTGAACCTGAGACCTTCAAGTGAATTCATGGGAAAGATACTGATCTTGTGATAACTTTTAAGTCCCCCTCCCCCCAGAGATTAGGACACAGATTTCCTACCTAATGCCAGTGACTCCACTTGGTAACAGTTTCCAGACTGGTGCTTTGAGTTCTGTTTGTTATAGCGTGATCTGACTCCAGTAGTGATGAACTGTCTCTATGGCCCCTCTCCTTCTAACCCATCCTATGTTGTGATGAACTATCTCTATGGCCCCGCTCCTTCTAATCCATCCTCTATTGTGAGCATCCTTACTCTGATCATTGTCATTTGCATGCTCTTATCAAAGAAGTACCAGATCTGGGGCCCCACTTCTTCCCAGGCTTTGACCAGCTTCCTAACTCGGTCCAGTTCTTCAAAAGTTGAGTTGGCCTAAACATAGACACACAGAGAAAAAAACAGAAGAAAAAGTAAGAAATAACCTTTGCTATAACATTTAATGGTTGGGCAAGGTTCCTCCTCCTCCTCCTCTTCTTTTTAGCTTATTGTATTTTTATTTTAAGTATATGGGTGTTTTGTCTGCATGTATGTCTGTGTACCACATGCATGCCGTATACCCATGGAAGCTAGAAGGGAGGATCAGATCCCTGGGAAATGAAGTTATAGACAGCTGTGAGCTGTCATGTGGATGCTGAGGATCAAACCCTGATCCTCTGGAAGAGTTCTCTTAACAGCCGAGCCATCTTCCCAGCCCACAGGATTCTTCTAGGAACTGTTTTTTCTTTCCTAGAACACTGCCATTTCTCTGACTCCAGGATTGACAGAATCTAATTTGCTAGTTATCTTAGAGGTACATGTAACATTGATGTTACTGTTTCCAAGTCTCAGAAAGTTGTATCTGGGATTCTAGTGAGCAAATATTCATCCTCCCCATCTTTGCCTGTTCTGGGAAGCCAGGGATCAGAGAATGGTGAACATTTCCATTAGGTATGTAAGTCACAGAGTGAGAAAGAAACTCCATTGCAGGCTGCTTTGAAGAGGGTGGGCCCAAGCAGGGGCATAAGAGGGAGGCATTCCGACCATGACTACGCATGGGGGAGGAAGCCCTGGAGTCCACTTAGGGAAAAACAAGCAGGGGAGTCACTGGCAAGAGCATAATTAAACACACAGACAGACACAGACAGACAGACAGACAGACAGACACACACACACCACTGTCTTAAGGGGCTAGACCATCTGGGACCTCACATTCTTCAGTAGCCTTCGAACAGCAGGGGAATCTGGAGTAAAGAGGATTTTCCCCATCAGCAGTGGCTTTGCCGCCCTCCAGGCTATTTTTGTTAAAGGGTTTGACTCCAGGCTCTGGATCAAGGCATTACAAAAGGATGCTGTCAAGAGAGAAGGGACACATTTTTCAAAACTCCCCATTGCTCATAGCTAAACATAGTCCTTAGTACATCAAATCACATGTTTTACTCTCATTCAGTCCCACACTGGAGGGTTTGAGAAATAATTTAAATTATTAGGCTGGACCCCCCTAATAACAAGTTCATCATTAGTGACAGAATGCCACAGTGCCCCCTGATAATAGCATCCACAGTGCCCCCTGATAACAGCCTCCACAGTGCCACAACGGATAGGGTTTGCCTTGTGGTTTATTCGCTTAAAAGAAAGAGTTGAGAAGCCTGCTTGTGATTTTTGCAAGGGACCAAAGGGAGTGAAAGCCCCCACAGGCCTCCCCACAGTAGAACCCCAGTTTCAGTCTCAACTAATCCCAAGTCTCTTAACTGCTTCTCTTCTCTGCTCTATGTAGCTGTCTCAGGGCCCAACTCCTTTTGCTGTGTCTCTTGCTGTCGTTTTGTGATTTCAGAGTCCACCCTACCCCAAAATAGTGAAAGTGAAGCAGACGACTTGCGGGGGGGGGGGGTGTGGGGGGGCTTGCCAGCCCTGTTGACTTGCGGGGGTGGGGTGGGGTGGTAGGAGGTAAAAGGGGGTGGGGTGGGGTGGGAGGTAAAAGGAGGGGGCTTGCCAGCCCTGTTGACTTGTCAGGACCCTCTTGCCCTGAGCTTTGTTGTAACCAACTCTGGGTGGCCTCTTCTCTTCCTCTGGAACTTAACCCCAGTTCCGTTAATCAGTGGGAAATGTCCAAGTGGGCTTGGGTGCTTTCCATGTCTCCACGCTCCTCTACTAAGGGAAAGAGAAGTTCTGGGAGAAATCCCCTTGCCCGAGGCCACTTAACAGGAGCAAGGAGAATCAACCCCAGGACTGCTAACCCACCCATCGCTTTTCATATTAGTGCTTGTAGGTGTGCGTGTGTGCAAGTGTGCATGCATGTGTAAGGATGTGTATGGAGGCCATAGGACAGCATAAGATGTGCCATCCACCTTGTTTTATCACTAGCTTGGAACTTGGTAAGTAGGCTAGGTCAGCTGGCCAGCAAAGCCCCAATGTCTTCTTGTCTCAGTCCTCTAGTGCTGTGATTACAAGTGGACACCATCATGCCTGGCTCGCTCTTCCTTCCTTCCTTCCTTCTTTCCTTCCTTTCTTTCTTCCTTCCTTCCTTCCTTTTTTCTTTTTCATGGATTCCAGGGATTAAACTTGGGTCTTGTGTTGCATAGCAAGAACTTTAGCAAATGAGCCATCCTCCCAGCTTTCCCCCATACCCAAGCCACCATCTTAACCCACACCAGAGGCCAGTTTGCATACAGAACTCTGAAAACTTACTTGTTCTTTTGTCGTAAGAATAGGTGGGGTCTTTCCTTGTGGAATCAATCCCCAGGAAAGCTTTATAGTTATTGTCTTCATACCAGTTAAAGGAGAACACGCGAGAGCCTCCTCCTTCTGGGTAGCCACACAGGAGGTCAGACAGGATGCTCATCAGCTGGGTGAAGGTCTCAGGACCACTGTTCTGTAGGACAGGTCTGGTTACCCATAGCAAGTCTTGAACACTTGGCCGGTGAATAAACTAGGAAAAGGGAAAGACTTTGAATAATCGTTTTTTTAAAAAAATATTTTATTTCATGTACATTGGTAGGGGTTTTGTTTTAATTTTTATTTTATTTTATCCATTGCCTGCATGTTTGTCTGTGTGAAGGTATTAGATCCCCTGGAACTAGAGTTACAGGAAGTTGTGAGCTGTTATGCAGGTGATGGGAATTGAACCTGGGTCCTCTGGAAGAACAGCCAGTGCTCTTGAATGCTGACCCTTCTCTGCAGCCCCAACTCTGAGTAATCTTAAAATAGACAGAACCAAAGCTTCCTCATGTGTGTGTTTGATTTCCATATTTAAAGGAAACATATATTCTCAGCAATTCTTAATCCGCCTGCAGAAAACAAAATGTGCCGTCATTTATCTGGGGACAAACATGAACACAAAGTATATTAATATGTCTGCTTTCCTTTGTTTGGGTTTCTTGGAATTGTGTCCTTGGGAAAAATGCAGAGACTACATCAGCATAAGTTAGTTGTTATCCCATCAAGATGGAAACGCTGGGGAAGATAAACCTGGAAAATAAAATAATAGAGAAACCTTTGTTCTGGAAATGAAAGGCCACGGCAAATTCCTGTGATCAAAAGTTTAGAATTTGGTGTTCTATATTTGTAAATTTTTTTAAGATTTATTTTTCCTTGTGTATATGTGTATGTCTGTGTCTGCATGTCGTGTGCATGCAGATGACTGCAGAGACTAGATGGCCCTGTCGAGTCTCCTAGAGCTGGGGTCACAGATGACCGGGAGCTACTATGTGAAGCTCGTTTCAGCTATGTGGATCCTGGGAACTGATCTCGAGTCCTCTGTGAGAGTAGCCAGGGCTCCTAACCACTGAGCCACTTCTTCAGCTTCTCAAAACATCTTACTAAGTTTATTTTATCACACGTGAGCTCTTCCATTCAACTGAACGGTGTGGCTTGTTCTCCCCGCATCTGCACGCTCCCCTCTTGTGTGTGTGTGTGCATTTGTGTGTGTGTGTGTGCAAGAGAGAGAGAGAGAGAGAGAGAGAGAGAGAGAGAGAGAGAGTTTTAAGATTCAAGCAAAGAGCTGGGCGTGGTGGTGCACGCCTTTAATTCCAACACTTGGGAGTCAGCCTGGTCTAGGAATCGAGTTCCAGGACAGCCAGGGCCACGCAGAGAAAACCTGTCTCAGAAAACAAAAACAAAAACAAAACAAACAAACAAACAAAACAAACAAAAGAGACTTAAGCAAAGAACAGAAAATGTCTCCCTTATGGAAGAAAGTTCCAAATTCTGTGTCAACTAAGAGGGGCCTGGTGTCCCTTGCCCTTTCTACGGTGTCATCGTACCCACGGCTTCATCCTGAAAAGGTAGATCTGTGATGATGAGGACTAGACGGAGAGACACTAGCAAAAGGTCCCAGTGACTTGGTCCCATGAAGCCACTTGGCTTTATTTTAGGGAAAATATAAAATAAAAACAATGCTGTGTTTATTCCCTAACCACACCTTACTATTCACGTTCTAAGGAACTTGGAAATTAAAAAACAAAAACCAAAAAACCAAAAACACCAAAACCATTAGGATCCAGCCAGGCGTGACGGAAAACATTCTCCCACTTCTGTCAGCGATGTCGGCCTGTACTCTCTCTCTTTGTACACATGCCAACACTTGCTTTCCGAAACTGATGAGCACCGTGTGGAATCTACACAGTGAGTCACGTTTATAATCACCATCTATGCCTCAGTGAGAAAGTCAGAGCCTTAAACCGCTTCAGCAACCACGGGTCTTATGACCAGAAGAGGTTATTATCGTTATTATGTCGCTCATTTAATCAAAGCGCTCAGAAATGAAGGGCTGCGTTGGGGGTCAAATGGTCTGATATCAGTTAATGTAAGCTGGGCCGTCTGCTTTAACCTGGTTCACAAGTGCTTAGACCTCTTATCTAAACAGGCAGAAAATATTCCAGGAGGCCCACACAGAATTCAAAGTGTTGATATGCTTCAGGAAGGTATTTACATTCTCTGTCGACTTCACCGCCGTCGTAGGGACTTGGGTTCTTAAAATGCTGTGAGGAGAAATATGCCGGAGACTCTGTGCTGCAGCAGGTGGCCAGCAGGACAACGGGCCCTTCTCTCGCTCTGCCTGCCAAGCAGGGCTCCTGCTTTGCCCCGATTGAGTTTAATTTTATAAATACAGACTCCAAGCATGTTATTTTCCAAGTTGGCTGAGCCTATGGTGGCTGGGAAAAATCAAAGGGGAAAAGCCCAGGGAAAAATCACATTTTCCATTTCGCTTCACCTTCCGTAAAAACTCATCGCACTTAAAGAGAGTTGGCTGTTTCATGCTTCTCATCTTTGCTGGCTGTGTATTCAAAAGGGCTCGTGACCGTGACTGCTTATTCTCTCCCTTTCTCCATTATCAACCAGCTCTTAAGTGGAGGAAGCAATTTCTGTATTTGAGAAGTCTTACATAAGCAGATGTTAATTCAATTGTGTAAATATTTCATAAGACAACAGAAAAAAGTCACCCTGGAGGGGTGAGGCGACTTCATGGAGGTAAAGCACTGAAAATTGTACCCATTAGTACCATGTACGTGTTTGCTATTGTTGCAGGCCCTAGGAAGCCCTACATGACTTCACAAGTCCACAACGAGCCATGCTACTGCAGACAAGCTGTTGGTTCCAGAGATCTTGGTCTTGATGTAGAATCACAAAGATGTTTATTATTATTATTGTTGTTGTCATTTTCTTTTTGCCTCCTACCTAGGAGCACAGATGGTTTGGAAGACGACAAGATGCCTTTAAGTTGCTAGACTGGAAGAACAAATGAGTTTCTCCTTAACAGGTGAGAGGTATGATTAAAGTCCTTGTATAAGTGTGATTGAAACAATGTAAAGGCATGATAAGGGCTGGAGAGATGGCTCAGAGGTTAAGAGCACTGGCTGCTCTTCCAGAGGACTCAGGTTCAATTCCCAGCAACCACACGGTGGCTCACAGCCATCTATAATGAGATCTGGTGTGTTCTTCAGGCATACATAATAAATAAATACCGCTTACCTTTTGCAATCTTGGTGACATATCAGATAATACTTCTGCCCAAAATCGCAAGTTGATACCTTGAGAACTGCTGTCTAGGAGTGTGGGAAGCTGGAATCAACAGAAAAAAAAATGTTTTTAATGTAGTTACAGCGTTGAGGAAATGGCTTAGTCAGTCACACGAGCATGAGGACATGAGTCTGATCCCCAGCACCCACATAAAATCCTGGCTTGATGACACAGACATGTAACCCCAGGGCTGGGGAGCTAGATACAGGGGAATCCTTGGGACTTGCTGCACAGCCAGTGTAGACAAATTCAGAGAGGCGTGTCTCCAAACACAAGGCGAAGAGCAGCTGAGGAAGATATGTGACGTCAACCTCCAGCTGTACATGTATGTGCACACAGACACACCTATACGTACACACACACTATCTGATTTTTGTGCATACTGGTAAGCCATTTTTCCCCTTCCTAATTGTACTTCTGTAATGTTGTCTTCAGAAACAAAATTCTTTTATCCAATCCAGAAAAATCAAAAGCTCCTATTCCAAGTTTCCCTGCTGAGCTAGTCAATCACAAATAGTCTCCTGGTGACAGTAAATACACCAAAGTGACTCTGGTTGCTGTTTTAATGACACCAAACAGGGCTCCCAGAGGAGGCAAACCAGCACAGCTGGTGGAGTGTGAAGACAGGCAGTGTGGAGGGCACCCATCTGTCCACCTCCAGGCTCTGCGGGCCCTGCCGGGTTTCCTTCATCGCTTATGTCTGTCCCCTTTGTGACCTTTCTGGGCAGGTTGTCACCCTTCCTCTGTTCACAAATACTCTCTCATGGAAGATTCCACCAATTCCACCCCTTTTCTTACAAAGCTAGTGCACACGAGTGAGAAGTTCCCCGGTCAAGTTCTCTAGCTGAGAGCCACATCTGGCTAGGGCTTGCCCATGGGACAGCTCAGAACAGTTTCATCTTGATTGGGGACACTAAAGTCCTCAGTTTTGTTGCTGGCGAGTCTTAGAGCCTGAAGCAAACCCCTTGATCACCAAGTTCAAGTCCTGGTTGACCTTATTCGCCAAGGCTTCAGAATGGAATTGACTCACGGACAGCCTGAACAGTCTTTCAGGACTGAGTTCTAAATGTTAAGACAATGGGTTTCAAGTTCAAGGGAGAACCTTGAGCGGCCTAGAGAGAGGCCCCGACAAAGCTTGAATTGCATCCTCCTTCAGGTATGTGTACATTACCAGCCAGAGCCTCAGCGCTTTCATTCTGTAGGGTGGGTCTCCTGAATGATGGTTGGACTGGTCTGGCTTGCATCAAGAGTTGAGAAGCAGGTAGTTAAACGTGAACCATTGAGTTCTTATCTCTGCCCTGTATCCTTGCCTTTCTTCCCATGGGAGGCAGGCTTTTTCTGCTCTGCTCTGACCACTGCGATGAGACACCCATCTTGCTGGGACTCTTTTCAAATTGCTTGTAAATAGTTTTGATGTTAACAGATGCTGGGCAAGTCAGTTTAGTCCCTGTTTTTGCAATGGGCTGATGGGGTCGAGTTTAGTGGGTAGGAAGGGAGTAAGGATATAAATGGGTCAAATCACACGCCAACAAATCCTGTCACTAATCTTGCCCATCTTCTCTCCTAAAAACCATGAGAGATAAGAAGGAACACACTATTTATTATCATTATTATTATTATTATTACTATTATTGTCATTATTGAGGTTTTTTTTTTTTTTTTGAAACAAGGTCTATATAGCCCTGACTGTCATGGGACTCACTACATAGACCAGGCTCTTCTGCGTCTACCTCCTGAGTGCTGGGATTAAAGGCGTGCGCCACCACACCCAGCTGTCTTCCATTATTTCTAATGTGTCTGTCTTTCCATTAGATCAGTGGTCTGCAACCTGTGGGTCATGACCTCCCTTGGGAGGTCACATATCAGATCTCCTACACATCAGATATTTACATTATGGATTCATTACAGTGGCAAAATGACAGCGATGAAGTAGCAATGGAAATAATGTTATGGCTGGGGTCACCACAACATGAGGGGCTGCATTAAGGGGTCGCGGCATCAGGAGGGCTGAGAACCAGTCACTGGCCTGGATTATGAACTCCTAAACGTAGCAACAGGCTTTAGCTCTACATCTTCAGCTCGGGTACACATGACCCAAGGATAAGTGTTGCATTAATGAACAGTAAACTAATCTTGCAGCGGAGAGACAGAGTCTCCTGGGGTTTTAGGTTCCATGTGTGGTGTCTCTGCCAGGGAAGGAGCAATCGGTTCCACTACTGGTGGCTAGGAAGGTGACACTTGAGCTGATAAAGGGGTGCGGTGACTGTGGGGATGCAGCAGGTATCTGTGCACTGAAGGGTGTGGGGAGTCTGGGATTCCAGGTGGAGCGAGGAATGTGAAGCCAGACTTCAGAGAGTCAGCCTGGATCGCTAGCCAGATAAAAACAAGATTAGGAATCTGGGGGAGAGGACGCCTGGGGCCAGGGCATGAGATGCATTTGTGTGTGTGTCTGTGTCTGGTCAACATTTTCTTTTTTGATCTTGCTAATAATTGGATAATATCTATCTACCACACATTTGCTAAGCCCTAGTGTGCGCATGGTGTCCTAGCTATGTTTTTTTTTTTTCCTAGTTCTTTTCTATAGGGATGATAAATAATGAGGAACTTGTGTTTTGGAGAAGCATTCACATCTCAGAGCGATGCCTGGCTCCCAGGCAGCCCCACTCTGTCTGTATCTGTTCACCAACTTTTAAACTGATGTCGCTATAAATTATAAAATAATGTCCTCAGGGCTCACTTCTTCCTTGAATTCTTTCCCCATTATCAATCCCAATACGTAAGACCTGTTCCTGCCAAAAGAGCCAGAAGAGGCTGCAACTTTATTTGAATGGAAGTGTGGAGACATTTCCAGGAAAACGGGTCAGGAACCAAAATGGCAAATAATACTATGCCGCACATCCCAGACTCCTGTATCAGCAAGTTCTCTTAATATTTTCAATAACAAATAACTTCATGTCATAATTGGGTTTGGGACTGATAAATTGAGGTCAAGGCCAAATTAGACTTCTTAAGGAAGACTGGTTATGCAGATAGGGTTTGTGGCAGTGCATGTCTTTGTTAATTGTGGTTGATCTAAGTGGTCCCTGATCAGTGAACCCTTACTTAAGCGATATAAGGTCCTCATCAGGGGCTCCTGAGACCTCTCTGTTAAGATTCTAGGAGGACAGGGGCTGAAGAGATGGCTCAGTGGTTAAGAGCACTGAATCCTTTTCCAGAGGACCTGGGTTCAATTCCCAGCACCCACATGGCAGCTCACAACTGTCTGTAATTCTAGTTCCAGGAGACCCAACACTATGGTAAAACACCAATGTACATAAAATATAAAAATAAATATTTTAAAAAAAAGATTCTAGGAGAACAGGGGCTGGAGAGATGGCTCAGCAGTTAAGAACACTAGCTGCTCTTCCAGAGGTCCTGAGTTCAATTCTCAGCAACCACATGGTGGCTCACAACCATCTGTAATGAGATCTGGTCCCCTCTTCTGGCCTATAGGCCTACATGTAGGCAGAACACTGTATACATAAATAAATAAATCTTTATTTAAACAAAAGATTCTAGGAGGACAAAATACATTCCTTTCCCTTAGAATATGCAATCTGTATACCAGTGTAAAATAAAAGCATTATCAGCTCCCTAAACATCCTGATGATGTTTACTGACTCAGTAGCAGTAACTCCATCAGCACAGGAGAGGAGTGACCCCTATGGTTGATGGGGTTTTCCTAACCCAAAGGAGCCAATCTGGAAACAATATTCATTTCTAAGTTGAAGATATACTCAGCACATGAGTAGTTAGGTAGCATCAGATTAAAAAATCCCGTTATGAGAATAACATGGTTTCTGGGAGCCACCGAAAAATTCTGAGGTCAGGGGTGGGTAGACTATCTTGAAAGCATCTAGACCAGAAGTTAAGGGCAATTGAAGCCATGGACAGACAGCCCCAGGCTGTTAGGTTCCTTTCCCAGCAGCTGCTACAGGAAGCCCAGATTTATCCGGGAGGGAAGTTGTTGCTGGGCAACTGGAAGACTGTGGATTTAAAGCATGTTTGTTGCAGCCTGACAGTTGTTAAGCATGGGATAAAAAGAGAGGAAGCTGCTTTGGTGCTAAGGGGGCAACCAGGAGAGGCGCCCTGCGTGCTAGGAAATGCGTCATGAGTGGAGAATTCGGACTCGGTCACAGGAGGGTGGGGGACATGCCAAACTGTTTCTACTGGGACAGGTCATCCAGACGTGCCGTCTCCCGGCACTGGAAGGAACGGTGTCTAAAGGTCTGAGGCAGAGGGTGGGCTCTGGGATATGCGAACAGACAAGTTAGGGAACTTCCTTGTTGCACAGCAGAAACTAGGCCTCGTTCCCTCCTGATGACTTCTGTTCTAGTGTCTGTTTCTGAGGAAAGCAGAGCTGAGCTTGGAACCCAGGGGGCGGTGAAAGGTCATTTTGTGAGACAGAGCTTCCTTTGGTCATTGGGGTCTGAGGAAGGAGCCGAGGGACCACTGCAGAGAAGATTGTATTCTCTTCTGCCACCCTCCCATTCTGTGTGTGTGTGTGCGTGCACACGCATGCATGTATGTACAGGCCAGAGGACAACCTCAGGGGTCATTCCTCAGGCACCATTCACCCATTCATTCATTCATTCATTCATTCATTTTAGAATTTGAGACAGAGTCTTGAACCGGTTTGGAGCTTGCCAAGTATGCTAAGCTGTCTGGCCAGGGAGCCCCAGGAATACACTTTTCTCTGTCTTCCTTGTGAGGGATTTATAAGCATGTATCATCATATCCAGCTCTTTTACACAGGTTCTAGGTATAGAACACAAGCCCTCATATTTGTGGGCTAAACACATCACTGACTGACCTAGCTCCGCAGCCCGTGTCTTCACTGTGGTATAAGCAAAATGTGTTTGGTTTCAGAGTGTATTTCGTATCTTTTCTCAAATACGAATTTCATCCAATCTACATGAATGAGGAAGAAAGGGTTCTCTATAAACAACAGCAAGTTGGGTGTCAACCCATAGTCAGAAATCAGTCTCTGGGCCACTAGAGAATGCTTGTGTGTACCAGCAGGTGGCCACGGTCAAGAGCCAATGCTGAGGCATTATGAAAAGAGCCCAGGTCAATGCCAGCGACCAGTGTAGCTTTCTGCAACCAAACTTCTACCCAGGAGAGAGACACACCTGGCTGGGGCTGGGGCCAGGCTGCAGGAAACAGGGCGGGGTCCTGGGAGTCAGCCAGAGGGAGGCTACCTTGGTGCTGAGATGCTCATGACACAGCTAAAAACTGTCCTGGACCCCAGATGGGAGGGTCACATCTGCTGGGATTATCTGTCTGTCACCCCTGACATGGGGTCTACCTTATGACTGAATTCTGTTGGTGTTCTAATTTTGTAACATGGAAGTGACTTTTCTGCCTCGTGCAGCTGGGTTTTAACTGTAAGTCCCTCCTGTGCCCAAACGCAAACAGTGTCACTACCCTCCGTGTCTGCCCTGCCTGAGCCGTGACGCGTGCGTGTTGTGTGGTCCTGTCACTGTCCTGAGGGATCTTGGCCAGTGTATTACATGTGCATGTGCATTCATGTAAGTGGTTCTGGGAGAAACAGACCTCTGTCATCCATGTTCCCATTTCAAATTTTAGCATGCCTTTAACTCTTGGGAACAACATCATCTTTGTTTTGCATATGAGACCCACTGGGGTATTTTTGTATTAGTGGTAGGTAGGAAGACATTTCATTGCAAGAGCTTTTAACCTGGGGTCTGGCTTCAGTGGCTCCATGAGTCCCCACACCTTACATCTGTGGGAACTTACATTCCCTAGGGAAAGGCTTAGAGATGGTGTCAGATTCTCAAACATGATCCTAATCCATAAAAAACAGTTCAGAGTCTCTTCTGTGCAGAACGATGAAGTATCAGGAGCCAAACTCCTTATGAGAGTCAATCTACACTGGAGAAAACCTGTTATCTAAATGTGGGTAACACATATTGTTAAGTGTGTGACCTATACTGACTGAACACAGGCAGGGACGCCAGGCCTGTCATCTGAACTAGCACCCTTCCCAGGGGCTGCCTTCTGTCCTGGGTCACTTTATCTTTGACCAGTCACTAAATCTTTCTTCCTCAATCGATAAAGTTGCATCTGGCCTGTCCAAGCAAACAAGTTCTAGCCTACTGTATACAGCTAGAGCCTAGAAGAAATCAAGACAGACCAATGATGAGACAATCAGTCGTGTGTGTGTATGTGTGTGTGTGTTTAAAAAAGAGCAAAAAAGCCTCTGTTCTTCTCTATTGAAATCTGTTTGCCGAGGGGACTCCCCAATAACCACTGATTTGGTAGATGTAGACAAATGCTTTAAACCAGATACATCTAGTGTGAGTGACTTCATGGTTTTAAAACCCCATTTCTGGTTGAGTTTTGTTTCTGCCTGCCACCCCTCACACACATAGACACACACACACACACACACACACACACATAGACACACACAGTTACTTGCACTGTGCTTGGATTTCTTTCTTCCTAAAGTAGGAGAAAGTTATAGGAACACAGCAGTGTGTGTGTGGAGGGGATCATGGAGGTAAAGTCACTCAATGAGACGTTACTGTAAAACCCAGGAGATGTGGGGTTTTCTCAGAGAATTGTAGGTAGCAAAAAGCCACTTGAAAATTGGAACACTTAGTTGAAATTTAACAAACTGCAGCCAGTGACCCCAGGGAGCAGAAAGCAGGGCCAGCTCTCACCAGGGGATAGGCAGTCCACCCCTGTTTATTCCCAGTGACTCAGGAATTCAGCGAGCAGAGCCAAGAGTGAAGCGGACACGGACAGGAGCATGTAGTCAGGACCCCCAAGACTGGGTCTTTTCTTCTCAGGAACGCAGTGTTCAGCCAGGACACAGTCACAGGGACACGAGTACAATGGAGTCAGAAAAGTCACAGCGGCATAGAGGGCGAGGGAGAGGAGAGAAAAAGCCAAATTGTGCTACAGCAGGAACATTTACAGAGGGGAAACTGTGAACCCCCAAAACCAGCTTTCCTCCTCCGCACACAGCCATGGAGAAGGGGGAAGGGAGGAAACTCAGATTTCCCAGCCGGCCGGCTGAATGGCAGGTCTTAGTGCCCACCTCAGTTTCACAAATAAACATTCAAAGCTGCCGGGACAGACTTGCTTCTCAGCAAGATTTCAAAGCAGCGTATCAGAGCGGGAAAGAAAACAGGAAGGCTGGGGGTTGGGGGCCAGAAAACGGGATGGATGTAGGAGAGACGGAAGGGGCATGCGCAACCTGGGCCAGATCAGATGGGAAAGCGCCCAACCCCTCACCCGAAACTGACTGAAGTACTAAAGTGACGCGGGAGTTTTTTTTTTTTTTTTTTTTTTTTTTTTTTTTTTTTTTTTTTTATGAGGTGCGAACATTTCAGGTATGCTGGCAGTAACGATGCCCTGGGCCCAGCTCAGCTCTGAGCTTTTGGGTTTCAAGTTGTCAGCTGTTAGCCTGAAAAAGCCCCAGGTGAAGATGAAAAAAGTCTTCAGGCTTCGGAGTTGGGGGTGAAACCAAGAGAGGCTACACCTTGGAGAAAATCCAACCCCCTGATTTGTTGTGTGCTTCCTCGCCCACCTAGGTCACCAGCCATGTGTGCGTGCATGGGTTCATGAAAGAGAAGGCGTGCAAACTCTGTGTCTGTGTGTGTGTGTGTGACTCTGGGAGTGGGTCGGGTGGAGAACTGCATTCGGATTATTTGAAGATGACAACATTTAGTTCTGACCTCCAAAGGACAGAGGAAAAACACAGCTGGTCCCAGTTGGTGCTAACTCCCGCTAGGTTCCCTCGGCTCCGCAGATTCCCAGGTCTGGAGGTTGCTCCCACCCTCCCCCACCCTTGCTCTGTACCCAGCAGGGGCAGGTGCCGTCACAGTGGTTTACTGAATTTTTTCCTCTTTCTTTGTTAATGAGAACTGACTTGGCATTTAATAAAACCTTATTTATATAAGGGCTACGTGTGCACAAGAAACAGGCCAGCAAAGGGGCCGGCCCAGCACTCCCACGCCAGAACGACAGTGGCTGGGCGCCAACCAGCTGCAATAACAGCCAGGCCACAGAGGCTAGCCATGCTCCTCCAGGGGGCCGCTGGGGTCTGCCCAGGCCACCCTGTGTCTGCCTGGGGATCATTTTCCTAAAACCACTCCCAGGATGGGTACAGGAAGCAATGAAAGCCAAATCTCATTTAATGCTTGCTATTTCTTTTAAGTTCTTTATTAGTAATTTATTTGCTTTTAATGTTTAGCTGCCCTGGTCATTTGTCCCGGGAAAGGCACACTTCAAGGGCACCAGATGACTACCCGAGGTGTTTGCTCTCTGCTAGGAGGTCACTTGCTGTTTCAGTCAGTTCATTCCTCACTAGGGCCAGAGCAGGGCTGAGGAGAATGGCGAGCAAGGAGGTCTTTGAAGCGGCCTGATGCCGCCCACTGGGGGGTGCTCCTTCGGCTAAGAGAAAGAGCAGATGGAACATCTCTACAGCGCTCTCTGTTCCTGAAACCCAGAGGTGTTTGGGGTATGAGGATTACTGTTTGGTCTACAGAAACAGAGATTGTAAAGCCAAACTCTTGTTCAAGATTATAATTTTTGACCCTGACCGGACTTTGGAATTGAAGACCACGCCCCAGCGTAGACCAAGTGTTGCCTTGTAGTCTACTGTAGGACAGAGATGTTCGGGCCACAGGCTCTTAATTCTCCCCTCAGTGTGGGAAGCATCAAGACCATCTCTGGGATCCGAGACATTTTGTGGTAACTCTTCGGGTCCTGACACCTTTTATGTACTTTGGAGACCCACCCTCAACGAGCTGGGAAAATCGCAAAATAACTTCCAAGGGAAACTCAAAATAAACACTGCTAGAAACAACAAGGCCTATTTTATTTTGACTCTGTTACAGGAAGGGCCCGCTTGTTCACCCAGCTGCCCGGCTAGTTTAGCCCTGAAATAGCCACACAGAAATTGTATTAATTAAAACACTGCTTGACCCATTTGCTCTAGCCTCTTATTGGCTAACTCTAACATTTTGATTTAACCCATTTCTATTAATCTGTATGTCGCCACATGGCAGTGGCTTAGCAGGAAAGATTCAGCATGTCTGACTCTGGTGGCTCCATGGCTGCTCTCTCTGTCTCTGTTTTCTTCCTCCCAGCATTCAGTTCTGTTTTCCCCGCCTACCTAAGTTCTACCTTATCAAAAGGCCAAGGCAGTTTCTTTATTCATTAACCAATGAAAGCAACACATAAGCAGAAGAACTTCCTACACCATGACTCATTTTAGAGAATTCATCTGGCTTTTTTTCTTCTCCTTTCTTTCTTCCCTTTTCTGTATATCCTGCCCCCCACCCCAAGACAAGGTCTCTTGCATCCTAGGCTAGCAGAAGATGACTATGGACGTATGGCATTCCTGCTACCACCTCCAGAGTGCTGGGATTACAGATGTTTACATGTGCTAAGGATCCAGCCCTGGCTTTGTGCATGGAAGGCCAGCACTCTTATCAACTTGGCAACAACCCTGTCCCAATCTAAAGACAAGCTGAGAGCAAGAGAGACCAAGAACAAGAATGAGAGACAGAGAGAGAGTGAGGAGTGAGAGAGTGAGAAAGAGAGAGAGAGAGAGAACCTTTTCTGGGATTTGAGAAAGCCACCATAAAGACAGACAAAATGTGAACTCTGAAATCAATAACTAATTCCAGAATATTTCAAAAATAATCTTAGTGATTGACATTCCTCATAGCACAGTTCCAGAAATTAAAATATAGGGCAAAAGAAATCCATATTAGGTGCTAAAAGCTGTCCATATTTTCCAAAGGATTCTAATGAATATTCTTAAAAGTGTGGCCTCTGGGGACCACCATCAAAATCTCCTAAGCAATGACGCAGCTCCCTACCAGCAAGACTGGAGGCAAGGACTTGCATGTTTCAGAAATCTCTGATGACATTATGCGTCCTAAAGTTTGACCCATCTGTGCCCCACCACATCCTTCCAAAAAGGGAGGAGGAGACCGTCATGGGCTCTGGGAGTCGGGACTACAGTTCTAGAGCAGAAAGCTGGGTTTAGTGATCCAGTCTTTTCAAAATGTTGAGATTATGAATTTCCTATATTTTTTCTATCTACAAAGAGCATCTTTGGGGGTCAAGTACAGGTCCATAGGAAGGAGCTCAACCCACCCATTTGCTGAAATTTATGAATGTTTTGCACAGTTTTTTCTCCATCTTTTCCTATCATTTTAGACATAGATGTGTCCAACCTGTGGCTCATGGGTGGCAGGTTCTCCAAGACAGCTATGAAGGGACTCCAGTACACCTGCAGATGACAATGCCATGTCACCGTGCCTAGACACTCCTGGAAGCAACATCCTTGTTGTACACACGAACATGAGGACCAGGGTGAAGTCAGTGTCTTGTCTGTAACCATGGGCAAGGAATTCCATGGTCTACAGGTGATAGAGAACACATGTTTCACAGTTGGACAGACACCTCCCACATAGTATGCTGAGGGGTGAACCGACGTGAGATTCCCCTCTGTATGCTGTAAATATGCTTTATTGCCACTGGATAATAAAGAAGCTGCTTTCAGCCAATGGCTTAACAGAATATAGCCAGGCTGGAAAAGATATATAGAAAGAGTAGATAGAAGTCAGAGAGAAACCATGTAGCTGCCAGAGGAGAAAGATGCAAGCTCTTAGCTGGAATCTTGCTGGTAGGCCATGAGCCTCATGGTAAAATATAAAATAATAGGAATGGGTTTAATTTAAGATGTAGGAGCTTGCTAGAAATACACTAGAGTCATTGGCCAAGCCGTGTTGTAGTTGATACAGTTTCTGTGTGACTATTTCTGGCCAGGGTGGCCGGGAACAAATGAACAGTCTCCATCTACAAATGGGCACCACAAGAGCTACTAGCAATATGCTTACGCTATTGGCCAAACAGTATTGCAACAATGTAGTTTCTGAGTGATTATTTGGGTCTGAACAACAGGGAGATGAACAAACAGCTTCCAACAAAAGTGAACTTATCTCCTTCCCCTTGCTACTGTTCTAGAAGGACGGTTGTTTTCTCTTGGGTGCTAGGATGCTGGAGCATCCCCAAGGTTTGTCATAGCATCAAGCTCACATCTTCTCCAGTGCCAGTTCCCTGGTGGCCTGCCTACTCCAGGAATCCTCTACAAGTAGGGAGCACGTAACCCTTTCCTTACCACACGGAAGAGTTTGAAGAAGTCCACATTGGCATACAGAGTGTCTTCTATCCACTGTAGGGTCATCTGGGAGAGGGGGCACAGGGCATCCCGCACGGTCTGTGCCCCCCAACGCTGGCTGAAGATGATGAAACGCTGCAAGAGGGTCTCACTGCAGGCAATGTTCTTCAGTTCCAAGTCTGGGACTCCATAGGCAAACTGCAGGGAGGAGAAAAGATGCTGGAAAAACTCCTTGTAGGGAAATATTACCACCCTTCTGAACAAAGATGCCACATCCTGACCCACAGGTCAATCACATTTCACAACAAAAGTGATGGGAAGGGCAGATGGATTATATCTGCTGGCTAGTTGGTTTAAAACACACAGTCTAGCCAGGCTGTGGTGCCACGCACCTTTAATCTCAGCACTTGGAAGGCAGAGGCAGCCTAATCCTTGAATTTGAGGCCAACCTGGTCTAGAGAGTTCCAGGACAACCGGGGCTACACAGAGAAACCCTGTCTTGAAAAATCAAAAACAAAACAAACAGACACAGAGATTATTTGAATCCTCCAGGAGGGTTTAACATCACACAGGGACTTGAAAGCGTGAGAAGGCAGAAGGAACAATGTCAGAGGGCTAATGATAGGATAAAGGCTGGAGACGCCACTTCTCGTCTTGCAAGTGGAGGGGACCTCATCCAAGGAATGTGCACCCTCTGTAGACGATGGGTAGGGTGAGAAAACAGGTTTTCCTTCAGACAGCCCGGTAGAGAATGTGACTTAATGGCCCCTTGACATTCAGACTTCTGACCTCAAGAATCATAAGATAATAAAACTGTGCTGTCCTAAGCCTTTAAGTCTGTGGTCATTTGTTACTGCAGTAATAAAAATCCAAACCCTCCCTCAAACCTCGCTTTATCAGAAAACTTTTCCAAAAGGGATGCTAAGGTGCCATCGAGCCCGCCTCCCAGTGGAGAAGGGGAGGAGAGGTGAAAACACATTATAATGACCTTGGCCAGCTTCCTCTCCTCACTAGATTTACCACGTAAGAATATCAGATGCCCAGCTCAGTATAGTTTGGGTTTTGTTATTGCTTTTCGTTTGTTTGATTATTTGAGGCAGAGTCTCGCTCTAACCCAGGCTGACCTGAACTCACTCTGTAGCCTAGGCAATTTTTCTGTTTCAGTATCCTGACATTACAGGAGTAAGCCACCTTACCTCCTGGCACAGATAAAATGAATTTGAATTTCAAATAAAGAACAAATAACTTTTTGTTTGTCTCAAATCATTCCCAAAGCGAGCATAATTATGCTGAAATTTTTCTTTATGTTTATCTGAAATTCGGAATCAAATATATAACCTGCATTTTACCACAGCCCTAGGCCTAGATAGCCCACAGCCCACACCTCCTAGAAGCTCACAGACAATGACTTGGAACATCACAGCTATGATGGCCTCCGTGGCTCAGATGGAAAAGAAGAGGTCCTAACCCTGGCCAGGGCCTCTTGGTTGCCTGGAGTGTTCCCGAGCATCCTAGACTTCCAGGCTCTGTACTGTGAATAAATTCATAAGACTGGGCCCTGAAGACACCCAGGAGGCTTTCAGTCACACAGATCTCCACACTGGCAAGCAGAACAGACACGGGCTCTCTTATTCCCATGGAAATGTTAAGACCACACTGTCCCTCCATGAGGCACAGGCCGATGGTGGATCAGCTGTAGAGTCAGTCTCAGGGCCTGTAGTGGGGGCGTCCCCACAGATCATTCTGCCTTTGCCCCACCTCACTTCAGATCCCTGGGTAAAATCCCATCCTCTCTCTAACCAGATGCTGAAATCTTTCTCTTATGTCTGTTTGTCTGATCCTCTCAGATTCCGAGGCGGGAACTGAAGGAATGGGGACCAGACAACAACATACAGAAGAATTAGCTCATGTCTTAGTTTGCTTCTAATGGTTGCGATAGGAAACCATGACCAGAAGCATCCTGGGGAGGGAAAGGTTTATTTGATTTTATAGTTTACAGTCCATCATGAGCGGAAGTCAGGACAGGAACTCGAGGCAGGAAGTTGGAGAGGGGAAATGAAGCAGAGGCCATGGAACAGTGCCACTTACTAGTAGGTTGTTCTACAGCTTGTTCAGCTTGCTTTCCTATACACCCCAGGACCACCGGCCCAAGGATGACATTGCCCACAGTAGACCAGGCCCTTCCACATCAATCAGCAATAAAGAAAATGCTCCACAGACTTTCTTACATGCCAATATGACAGGGACTGTCTAAGTTAGGATTCCTATTGCTTGATAAAACACCGTGATGAAAGTGACTTGGGGAGGAAAGGGAAGGATTTGTTTGGCTTACACTTCCACATCACAGTCCATTATAGAAGTCAGGACAGGAGTTCAAACAGGGCTGGAACCTGGAGGCAGGAACTGATGCAAAGGCCGTGGAGGGATGCTGCTTACTGATTTGCTCTTTGTGGCTCGCTCAGCCTGCTCTCTTAGAACCCAGGACCACCAACCCAGGGATGGCACCACCAATAATTGATAACTAATTAAGAAAATGCCCTACAGGGTTGCCTACAGCCCGATCATACCGAGACATTTTCTTAATTGAGATTCCCTCTTCTCAGATAACTCTAGCTTGTGTCAAATTGACAAACACCTAATCAGAACCGCTAACAAATAGGGTTGCCCCAAAGCTCCCTCCCCACTCAATTCTCTCAATGTCATTCACTGGACTCCTAGTGTTCAGGGACCAGGATAGTGACCGGAGCTTTAGAGGTGAGTAATACAGGCACTTCCGTCCTTTGACGAGCTCCCTAACTAGCTGGAAATATGGGCATTTTGATAGCTTAAGTATACGATCAAATAGAGCAAAGCTAGACCGCCAAAGGAGAATCAGAAAGGTCAGTCAGGGATGAGATAAAGCCCAGTGACAGAATACCCACCAAGTTGTGTAGCACTCTGGGTTCAAACCTAATATAGAAGAAAGACAGAGAGAAACACAGAGGGGGAGGGGGAGAGAAAGTAGGGAAGAGAGAGCAAGAGGATAGCCCATGAAAGTTTCTAAAATTTACAGGGCATGGTGTGCATGTCTGGCCTATAATTCCAGCACTCAGGAGGTGGAGGCAGAAAGATCAGACTTTCAAGGTCACCCTCAGCTAACAGTGAACTTGAGGTCAACATAGGTTCTATGGCAGCTTGTGACAAAACCAATGACAAAGTACTGGGTGCTTATTAAGTATTTATTTTGGGTCTGGCAACATTCAAAGTGTTTCATGTATATTAATATTTTTCACTCTCTCCTAATAACCACCATATGTAGTAGATATATTTGAATTCACACTTATAAGTGAGGAGATGGGCTCAGAGTGGTTCTGATGTTACCATGTGTGGCTGAGCCTTGAGGAGATCTGACTCTTAG
This sequence comes from Chionomys nivalis, assembly GCF_950005125.1. Taxonomy (NCBI): domain Eukaryota; kingdom Metazoa; phylum Chordata; class Mammalia; order Rodentia; family Cricetidae; genus Chionomys; species Chionomys nivalis. Next base: position 33,564,483 of record NC_080103.1, on the reverse strand, counting down.
ATACTCATTGACATTCATTAAGTCTTTGGTGATAAGGAAGAGTGAGGATTGGACAAAGAAATGAGATTTGAGCATCTGGATTGAGGAAGCAACATCTGAACTGGGTCCTGAAGGGTGTGTACGAATTTTCGAGGTTGGGCAGATGGGAGTGAGACCGAATGATGCAATGACTTCCCCAGATGGGAAGAAATGCTGTGAAACAATCTTTGTATGTTGTAGATATGAATTGCTCTCACTGTTAATAAGAAGCTGATTGGCCGACAGCTGGACAGGAAGAGAACGGGTGAGACAGGCTGACACAGAGAGAATGCTGGGAGGAAAAAGGGCGGAGTCTGATGTTGCCAGCCAGACCCAGACAGAGCGTGAATGTGCCATGCTAATAAAGGTACCACTATGTGGCAGAGTGTAAATAAGGAATATGAGTTAACTTAAAATGTAAGAGCTAGTTAGTAATAAGCGTGAGCTATTGGCTGAGCATTTATAATTAATATAAGCCTAAGTGTGTTTATCTGAGAATGACAGCAGGACAGGAAAACTCCACCTACAGAACAAGGTGTTGAGATGCCTTCGAGAGCTGTGCTCATATGCCAAGAAGGTCAGAAAGAAAACCCACTGATTGTGACGAACAAGGCGTTCCTGATTAATAAGGATGACCAACTGTAGTTTCCATGGAGGACACCAAAAAGGCATATTGGCATTGTGGCTGCAAGTACTAACGGTCACGTTGGCTAAAGGTCACAGAACTAGAAGGGGTAAAAGCCATTATGTGTGAAGATAGCTGACCAGCTGAGAAGCAAGGAGGCCTGGAAGATACAAAGGGAGCTGGGTGGGGGCCTGACTGGCCTCGTTGTCATGAGAGGGGGGTTGTGGAACTTGCTGATCTGAGAGCATTGGCTACTCCAGCGCAGCATCCCCTAGAGCCTGGTGACCCTGGCCCCTTGTCCATGAAGAGCCTCTGTCCTGGTGCCCAAAGGGCAGCCACTTGAACTCCAAAGGTCATGGCTGTACAAAGTGGGAGGAAATTTCCCCTAAATTCCAACCCTTATCTCTGCCTCCCTTTTATTACCAACTGGAAACGGTCACAGGCATTGCCGGGACTGGAGATTTATGAGCCGAGGAAAAGGCAAATGGGAAAAATGAGCCATCAGTGCTGATGACACTTCCCCTGCAGTGAAGACAGAAGCCAGGCAGTGTCAGGCAGCCAGGTCTGCTTCTCTGAGCCTCATCAGGAGCAGACTCTGCTTGTCCGTCTCCAGGCATTACTGTAAGGTCTGGACCATTAGAAAGCAGACAAGCATGGGCTCCTTTGTATGATGCAGGGAATCAATCTAAAAACCCCTTCAGCAGCTGTCCCCACCAGGTGGGGAGGGGGTCTCCTCTCTCATCCGGGCTCCGACAGCAGCGCCCTGTGCAGACCTTCATCTCAGGACTGGCTCATCCTCTGAAATTCTCAGCTGAGGTTTTGGTCTCCCCTGGAGTCATGTCTAGCCAGGACAAGAGCTCACACCCGAGCTGCTCAGTCTCCCAGAAAGCTTCTAACACAGCCAGCTGAGCTCTATACCTAACACTAAGGACTCAGCTGAGCTGGCAGGTGCTGAGAACCTGCGTTTCCAACATGTACTCCTGCATCACTGATGCTAATGACTGCGGGACCACAAGAGCCGGTCCAGTGGCTCTCAAGCCCTGAATTCCACTTAGTTCTTTGTTTGTTTGCTTGTTTATTTTGTTTTGGTTTGTGTCTTGAGACAGAGTTTCTGTATGTAACAGATACAGCTGTCCTGGAACTCTTTTGTAGGCTAGACTGGCCTACAACTCACAGAGATCTGCCTACATCTGCCTCCTGAGTGCTGGGATTAAAGGCATGCACCATCTGTCTTTACCCAGCTCTTCTTTTAAGAGTTATTTTAATTATAGGCAGGTGTGTGCATCTGTCTGTGAACAGATGTGAGTGCAGGCTCACAAGGAGGCCAGAGGCGTTGGATCCACAGGAGGCTGTGAGCCTACTGACATGGGTGCTGAGATTCACACTGGGTACTGTCTTAGACACTGTTCCATTGCTGTGCAGAGACATCATGGCCAAAGAAACTTTTATAAAAGAAAACATTTAATTGGGGGGAAGGGGTTGTTTAAAGTTTCAGAGATTAGTCCGTTATCATCATGACAGGAACATGGTGGCAGACACAGAACTGGAGCAGGAGCTGAGAGCTACAACATCCTGATCTGTGGGCAAGCAGAGATTGGACCTGGCATGAGCTTTTGAAACATAAAAACTCAGCCACTGTGACACATTTCCTTCAACAAGGCCACATGTATTCCAACAAGACCACACCTAATCCTTCTAATCCTTTCAACAGTCCACATTCTGGTGACTAAGCATTCAAACGTGTGAGTCTCTGAAGACCATTCTTATTCAAACCACCACAGGTCCTCTGAAAAACAGTGTGTGTTCTTATTCACTAGGCCATTTCTGTAGCCACAAACACACACACACACACACACACTTGCACACACATAGAGTTCTAGCTGAAGCCCTTTCCTCAAGTGCTTGGAGGCCAGCTTTTTACTGAGTAAGGGTACTTTTGTCTTCACACAATGACTCCTGACATCCAGGAAACACAGCAGACGTTTCTGTTTACATCGACCCTCCTCTGGGATGTAAGTCCCACACTGCTGCAGTAGCTATAGCTGTCCCTAAAGATTTGATTAGTAAGTAAATGGTGAGGTTTCTCCACTCTACAGGGTAGGCTCAGTCTCATGATTTCTCTGCTTCCTTCAAGTTCCAAAAACTTGGGGAGTCTGATGGGTACCAGAGCTGTTTCAGAGTCCAGGGATCAGATGCTCCTGACTCAATGACCCCCAGGTTTGTCCGCCATATGCAGCATAAGCCATGGAGTCTGAATATGGAAGTTGAAGGGAAAAGAAGTCTTCCTCAGGCTTGGTGCCTCCCCTCCTCTCCAACGGTCCTCACCTACCTGTTCCACACGAACTTGGGAGTTGATCAAAAGATGGGAAACTGAGTCAGACAGGCCAATGCTTCTTGTGAGAAATAGCGTCAGTGTATCCTCGTCTTTTAGGATGTCTCTGATTTGTAATCCTCTTCCTGAATACGAATGGAAGAAAGAACAGGGGGTGAGTCAAAATAAGAACAGCATCTAGCATCGATTTGAAATATTTCTGCTTGACTCTTAGAAGGGGGCTGTGTTCTTGGCTTCCTGGGGAACTCTTGGGGACTGTGGCTGCTAGAGCCTGAGCACAATACAGTGGAAGGCACAGAAGGAGGGAAAGTTAATCCAGGGTGAGCAGGGTATCAGGCACTTCTTAGAGTTGATCTGAGACAGTGACTTTCAAGAGAGTAAAGGCTGGGCGGTGGTGGTACACTCCTTTAATCCCAGCACTTGGGAAGAAAAGGCAGGTGGATTTTTGTGAGTTCAAGGCCAGCCTGGGCTACAAGAGCTAATTCCAGGACAGGCTCCAAAGCTACAGAGAAACCTGTCTCAAAAAAAAAAAAAAAAAAAAAAAAAAAAAAATCAAGAGAGTGAAGGGTAAGAAACTACAGCAGAGGAATTTTGCCAATATCTGGAGACATCTTTGGGCAGTATTATTGGGGAGAGGCCAGTGATATTGCTAAACATTCACAGTGTACAGAACAAGGCTTTCTCCCTAAAGAATGTCCTGCCCCTACAAAGGTCAGTGGTACTAAGTCTGGAACCCCTGGTCTACCTATGTACTCCACCAGAAAACTCACAGGTCTGATAATTTCCTGCAAAGTAGAGGGAAGGGGGGGTTAAAAAAAATCAACTAAAAGCTATGGTATCAATGGCTTTTCTATATCCAGATAAAAAGCGTGCTGGGACAGAAATCAGAAAAATAAGTTCCATTCAGTAGCATCAGAACCAAACCAAATCAATCAACCAAACAAACAAGCAAAAATACCATAGAGTAAACCTAATGAAGAAGGCAAAAATACCTCCATAGGGGCTGGAGAGATGGCTCAGAGGTTAAGAGCATTGCCTGCTCTTCCAAAGGTCCTGAGTTCAATTCCCAGCAACCACATGGTGGCTCACAACCATCTGTAATGGGGTCTGGTGCCCTCTTCTGGCCTGCAGGCATACACACAGACAGAATGTTGTATACATAATAAATAAATAAATAAATAAATAAATAAATAAATAAATATTTTAAAAAATACGTCCATAATAAAAACTTTAAAATATTGAAGAAGACACTAGAAGGTGGAAAGATCTCCTACGATCCTGGACTGGCAGAATTAATACCATGAAAATGGCCATAACTCACAAAGTAACAGAGAGAGGGTGAAAGAGAGAACATAAAAACAGAAGGTGAACTATTTGGGAAGAAGGAAGAGGGGAGAGGGCCAGAGGAGGGCTATGGTAAAAGAATGTGGCTAAAGTTCACGATATCAATGAAGAGAAATGTCCTATGAAATCTAAGACTTTGTCCAACGAATATACACTAGCAAAAATAAGGGTTTTTTTTCAAGACAGGGTTTCTCTGTTGCTTTGGAGCCTATTCTGGAATTAGCTCTTGGAGTCCAGGCCGACCTTGAATTCTACCTCTTAAGTGCTGGGATTAAAGGCTTGCGCCACCACCACCTGGTGCAAAAATAATTTTTTTAAGAAAAGGAAAAAGTAGTTTTTGGATTGGAGATGTGTGCTCTGTCCGCATTTCAGTTATGATGGGTACAGGACCCTTCTATGGTTTCTGTCGACTCAGTCCAGGGTCGAAGCTCTGGGCCTCGGCATGAACAGGACGATTGAGGGCAAGAAGAGCTTTGTGCAAGGGAGCTTGGGGCCTGATGCCCAGGCTCATCCTGGTCAGCCTTAGTCCCATTCTCTCCAACTCTACTCAAAACCTTTTGGAAGCAGAAATTTCTTTTTCAAAGATGCATAAAGAACTCCTTACTGTGAAGGTGTCCCTGGGGCACGTGATCAGCCCCTCTCCTTGGGATTAGATGTTGTAGGGGTGACAAGCTCTCAACCCCATATGGGCACTTAATCGCTGTTTATTCTTTCAGCATTGATGTCACCCCCACCCCTCCTGGAGGGTTCATCTGTCGCTTCCTGGGCCAGCGTCAACCTCAAGCTAACTACTGCTATAGTTGAGGAGACGCTGACCAGAAAAGGGTCCTCAGGCCCAGTTCTAGAGGTCACTCCAACGTGAAAGCAAAGCCCTGGATATGTAATGTCATTACAGCCCGAGTTCTCCAGGAGCCCGGGGCCTGGCTAAGCGCTGAGTGTTTCTCCAGGGGCGTGTTCTTCTAACACTGACTCCAGCTCCATAGCAAGCTCCACCTCACACCCAGCCTTTTCTCCTCTGCTGTTTCAGGGATTTGATGTTCCTGTATGTTCCTGTATGTTCTTGTATGTTCCTGTAAATGGTGACTAGATCCATGTTGCCAGTGATGGTTTCCTATTGCAGGGCAGGGGTCAAGCCTGCAGATCTGCCAGTGTCTAAGGCAGGGGCAGCTGACCCTGGGGTTCCCGTACAGCAGGCTCCTGTCAGGTTGGGTGCCTTTGAGAGCTGGGCCGGTGGGGAACCTGCCATCACTCTCCTTTGCACAGGAAACGTCCAAGGACTTCGGGGGAATCTGATCGTAGGGTCCCCTTGGAGTAGCAGGGCCTGAGAGAAGGGGCTGTATCTCATCTTTGTCTTCCTTTCCTTTGGGTAACATACATATCCTGTCATTTTCCAAACAGCTCAACTGTTGTCTTGTATTACAGAGAGCAGCCTTTAGACAGCGCTACAGACTCTTACTGTGGTGGTCCATGGATACACACAAACATGCAAACACAGTTGTTTAAGGGTTGAGGACTATGGTCCTGCTCTTTTTGCATCCTTTGTCCCACCTAGCCATGTTGGCTACACAGAGGTAAAACTGCAAGGTCATTCTGTCTGTTCTCTCTCTCTTTCTCTCTCCCTCCCTCCCTTCCTCCCTCCCTCCCAGTATGAAGGCCTGATATAGTATCAAAGCCTCAATAAATGTCTGTTGAATGACTGACCCTAGGTACGCAATAAATACCTGTGCTCCTGTCCCAAGAGTGAAGCCCCATTCGGCTGTTTATTTTTTAGTTATTCTTTAACATCCTCAGCTCATATTGCATATGAATGCCTCGGGAGAAGGGGCAAGACAGACAGTCATCTGGCCTGGGTATCATACCACTGTGGCCTGGCTGTGGCAGGGGTGGGGTGGGAGAAGAAGGGCAGGGACATGGTAAAGCACATACCCGAGCTGGGGGCTGAGGGTCACCCTGCCTGCAGAGCATGGGGCCCAGGGTCTGAGCAGCAGGGTGATACCAGACGGGCTCTCCATTAGATTCCTGAGCGGGGCTGTGTGAATGGGGTGGGGTGGGGGTGGAGGGTGTCTGGGGAAAGAAAACTACATTTCTTCTAAAATGTGGTTCTACTTGTTCTCTTTGCTGGGAAGACTGGAGGCTAAAAGTGGGGGGGGGGCAGAAGGTAGCTGAGGGTGAGGCTGTGGGAAGAGGGGTTTAGAGATGACTGAGACCACAGAGCTGACTGGGCACAGGGGGGTATGTCTGCAACTGGGGTGTCCCCATTAATCCTCCCCTGCAGAGAATGCAGCCCTACAGGTTTGCTGCAGAGAAGAACGTTGCTGCCTGGGTCAGCACGGGTACACTTTCCCAGGTACCTGGGAACCCCACAGGCAAAAGCCGCAGCAGCTGCAACAGTCCCCCCCATTCCATATGACTGAGTTCCTAATGACCTCAGACTTCATGCCTTGACCAACACCCTGCAACCTCTCCCTGACATCCTGAACAGACTTTAGTGCCTGGCCCAACATTACACCAGAGACCATGTCCGGGCGTGGGCTCTGGACCCTCTCAGTTTCTGTCCCTAGCTTGTGGGGAGCCTTGGAAGGCTATCCTGACCCCTTGTGCCCTAGCCACGCTCTTCTTTAGGAGATTCCCCCACAGATGGAGAACCTGCAGAAAGAACCACCTGCGCCCTCGTTCACCCTCAAGTCCTGTTTTGGATTTAGAGTCGTGATTTTGGTTCTCCTAGACACTTGCAGCAACCACAAAGACTTCTGCATGGGGTGAATCTCTTCCACTCCCTGCAGCCAGACTTAATTTCATGGTCAGACCCACCAATGCAAAGGCCACTTCATGGCAGACCCTTCAGAATAAAGGGGAAGAAGGAAAGTCGCCTTGAGATCAAGACAGTGGCTGTCTAGCGCATCTGCCTGCTTAGCCTTGGTCAAAACATCTTCTCGGCTGGCCGAGCTCCCCTGCATTGGTTTTTTACTATTTAAAAGGCAAGTAGTGAACCAGTCATAATGGCTCATGCTTATAATCCCAATATTTCGGAGGCTAGGGCAGAAAGATTGTTGCAATTTCCAGACAAGTCTGAGCTACAGGAGTTCTAGGTTGGCTAAGCTAAGTAAGAACCTGTCTCAATAAACAGGCAAATAAATAAAATGCTTGTGTCTCTGCAGTCTATAACCCTTCACATTTGAGCTGACGGTATCAGCACTTCTCCAGCAGAGCAAAGAATGGAGCATTTGTGGTCTGGGCTGTGGAAATCATGACCAGCAGTGTGTGCTCTGCAGTTTGGAAGCAGCGCGAATGTAGCTAAGCAATCCTAACCCGGCGGTCCGGATGTACTTCTGTGCTCTTGCCCCTCCAGGGAGCAAAGGCAGAAAGTGGCGAGATGGGAGGGCGCCAGATTCTGCTCCCAGTCTTTCCCCCTCCTGACTCCCCATGTTCTCAATGCCCTCTGCTTCCCCATACGGTGAGGGACAGCATGGCCTACCCTATTTTTGTTCTCTAGGTGCCTTGTGGGCAGGCACTCATCCATCTCTCTATTCTGGCCTGCCAACCACGAAGGTGTTTCGTCCAAGGCTAAACAAGCAGATTAACTAGACAGGCACTGTGTGTATGACTCACAGTAGGTACCAACTGTGTGCTGAGCATAGAGGGGCCGTGTCATATACAGTGAGGAGGGCTGGCCGGTCACATCATCATCTTAACTTTAGTGTTGGTAACTCAGATAAAAGCTGCCCTATCCGCTCCTCTCGACCCCTTGGCGGCCCTTGGTAGTCCTTTCCAATGGCTGTCATATGGTGATCTTTACAGCCACACGCCTTTGTCTTAGGAACACATCTTTCCACAGCAGTAGCCTCTGACCTCCATCCTTGCTGTCTCCTCACTCACCACCTCTCCACATTACATCCTGTTCTCCATGGACCCACCCATGTCATTCTGGATGCTAAACGTGACTGGAAATGTCCATTAGGAGGAGTCTTTGTATGCATGTGAGATCGTGTGTGTGTGTTTACATGTGTGTCTGTGTGTGTGCGCCAATGGAGGTACACACATGCCACAGCATGCATGTAGAGGTCAAAGGACAACCTCTTTGCGTTCACTGCTGTGTGAGACAGGCTAGCTGGCCTCCAAACTTCTGGAGGATTCTCCTACCTCGACCTCCCGCCTCACCCCAGGAGTGCTGGGGTTACCCGCCTCTGGCATTGTTTCATGGAATCGAGCGCTGTTTACTAGGTCTTCAGCGTCTGGTGTGTCAGGCTAACTCTAGCAGCAAGTACAGAATGGGGACACGGGCACCCAGGTTACCTGCGAATCTCTCAGGGTGAGTCCGTAGAGTGTCCATGAGCTGGGACAAGGTGCGGAGCTCAGCCCAAACCTGGCCGAGTTGCTGGACCTCTGGTGTGTCCACGAAGAGCTCCTGGAAATCTCGATACACTCTTGCCAAGCTGTTGAGAGAGTGCCTTATAAATAAACAGCTCTCCTTTTCATAGCCATATAGTTAGCAGCTTTGTGCTGCTTTTAAATTGACTTAGCATGATCTCCATTGGATGGCTAGTTATAATTTTAAACCTGACATAAATGATGAGGGTTTTGCTCAATATTTGAATTGCAGCAGGGCAAGCCGACCTTAAACCCCATTCTCTGAGCCTGTTGTTCTGAGGCTGTTGGAAGATATTACCAGTGAGTCTTCCCGGCCTTCACCCAGTTCTCTGAGTTCTCCCTCACCACCCACTCTTAGGGGTGGGACCTGACGCCACAATTCATCCACACGGTCCTCCCCGCGCCTACCTATCCAGGCTGACTGGACCGGGAGAATGGAGATGGGCAATTGGATGTTCAGTTTTGTGGGTTAAAAACCACGTTGTGGGAGCCACATCCCAAGACCCTTGGGCTGCAGGTCACTAATGACAGTTTCAGTCATTAAAGGTTTGGAATTCATTATTTTCCTCTAAGAAGGAAACCTCGCGTTGTAAACTTGACTTCGGGGTTTCCTTGCACTGCTTGCTCCTTGGCATTCCTCCCAGGCCTTGTCTAAAGAAGCCTGTGGAGGAGATAGAGAGGGCTGCGGGCAGCCTGTGGCCGAGGTGAAGGAAGTTAGTTAACTGTTCCACCTAAGAAGACGGGTGACCACAAAGTAGTGGGCACATCGCAGCCTGGGCTGCTATTAGATTTTAGGTCCCCTCTTGGACATACAGATGAACAAATCAAGTCCATGTGACTGAAGTTTGAAGGTTCCCCCGCCCCAGGTGCCTTGCCATTAATAGGCTATTAGGTAGGAAGCTGCCCTCCTCACACTCTTTCAGAATTCCTCATCAACCCATGGGAGCAACACACACTGCTTCAGGGAGGGGAGGGATGGGCAGGGGGCGCAAGTCCCTCCCTGTAGGTGGGAAATCTCAGCACTTACATGGAGTTGTTATAGTTTGACACAATTCCAGGAGTTTCTCCCGGGGTGGGGTTTTGAAAACAAGGGTTATTCATATTGCAGAAAATCCCCTGGAGCCATGGTAACATTCCTGCCGAAGGCATAGCCTTGTTGGGAAAATGGCCTTTAAGACAGAAAAGGGAAACGAGAAGGAGTGAGTCACAGAAGCCAAGCAGGCCAGGAGCACAGACTCTCTGGGACTCTGCTTCTCCCTCGGTTATGAAGCGGGAGCATCTAATGCAGGTTACTCCCTGTGCTGTGTCCCAGAGTTCACGGTACATAAGGAGACAGATGAAGGTTACAGGGCAGCAGCTCTCAACCTGTAGGTTGTGAACCCTTTGATGTCGAACAACCCATTCGCAGCGGTCACCTAAGTGCATAAGAGAACGCAGATATTTACATTACGATTCATAACAGTAGCAAAATGACAGTTATGAAGTAGCAACCAAATCACTTTATGGTTGGGGTCACCACAACCCGAGGAGCTGTATTAAAGGGTCACAGCATTAGGAAGGTCGAGAAGCACTGTCCTAGAGACTTACGTGGCCATGTGGAGTGGAACTGAGGCTAGAAAAGAAGTTTCTGGAGGAGAGCAAATAGGGAGTTGGCTCGGGGAGGCTGGTGATCACAGAGGTTCTTTCCACGGTAGGCGTGGAGGCTGTGCACTTCTGGGGGTGACGGAAAGAAGCAAGGGTTTGCTGGACAGGAGGTTGACAGAGCAATGGAAGTTAGAAACTCAAGAGCAGGGATCTTGTCAGCTTTCACAATTCTTGGGGTGTCCATGTCACCTACCTATAAGAAAAGACACCATCCTGGCCAGAACCCACAGGGGACCTTCTGAGAAGGCTGCTACATATACAAACGGGCCCACACGAGGCCTGTAGATGCCTTGAAGCTCCAGGGTGTAATATTTATTAAGTGTGATCTGTACTGTCCGTTCTTATTTCTCCCCTGGTACCATGTAAAACAAATTCCCTAAAGCAGTTAAGATAAAAAATAAACTGGGTGGTGTTGGCACACCCAGCAATCAGAAGGCAGAGGCAGACAGATCTCTGTGAGTTTGAGACCAGCCTGATCTAAAGAGTGAATTTCAGGACAGCCAGGGATACACAGAGAAACCCTGTCATGAAAAATAAAGAAAAAAAAGGACCTAAGTTTGTAATAGAACAGCTAAGTTTAGAAAAACAACAACAAAATAATAAAAAAAAATATGCATAAAAATATACAAATATATACACAGGGCTATGTTTGATTCCCAGAACCACAGAACGAAAGAAATGAACAAGCAAACAGTACATTCTTTCAATACACCATGATAACCAAGACTGCACATGTTTTAAGAAACTAGAATTTGTTCAGCATTGATGAACCTGGTTCACATACCAAAGCCTCTGAAATGCCAACAGATGTGTGATATCCCCAACACCCAGAAGAGCTTCCTAAAGGGAAGGCCAGCCGGGGCTTCTGGGCTCATACTCACATTGATGGTGACTGTAGAGGGGGTTGGCATTCCTCAGCCAGATTAACACCAGAAACAAAGACAGAGGCCACACGAGTTCCACCACAAAGCGAATCTGGAAAAAGAGAATCAAAGGAGGAAGATCAAGGGTGCTAAGAGACTTGGGGAGACGATACGCCCAGAGGAGAGAGGCCTTCGTGGTGCACGGTAGGAGCGCCAGGACTGGGCTGTGGTACAACGGTACGCTGTGTAACAGTGGATCACAAATCCCACAGCAGCCAGAAGCTCCCTGTCACTGTCTTAACATCCTAGTGTCTGTGCTGATGTCATATCACCTAAAGCCAGAGCACGGATGTACAGCAATGATGTTCGATGATGACCATGTGACCGTTGCAGGTATCCACTGCGTTCAAGTCATTCACTGAGAGACAATGTCTATTCATAAAAACCAAACTAACAAAAACTGTAAGCTGCTGATGCCACGTGGTGTCTATAATGGTAGCACTTGGGAGGCTGAAGCATGCGTTCAAGGCCAGCCCCAATGATATAACCACCCTGTCTCAGAAACAATTCACTGCCAGGAGTTGACGGCTGTAAAACCAGCAGCAGCCCCACACATCCTGTGCTTGTCTCCTGGTTGTCTTGCTCTTGATTTAATCTTGTGTTTATTATGGCTCTAGGAGCAATAGACTACACTATGTATAGATAAACAAATATTACCATAAAGCTATGTTGTGCAGATGTGCAGTGGGCGCTGCTGGGGACGTCTTTCCAGTCCACTTTACAGTCTGCAAAAGGTGATGAAATTACCTAATCAGGCGCTGCCCAGAATCAGCCCCATTGGTAAGAGGAGCCTGACTATTTACCTGAAGAACTTCCTTCAACCTTACTCCTACACCACCTCTTGCCTGATTCATTGTGTCAGCCAGATTCTGTGTCCATCTGCATTCTCTCTGCATCTAGCCCTAAAGTAGCACAGACACAAGACCAAGATGAAGGATATGACTGTATACGGGGATACAGATTCCTTTTTTTTCTTTTTTAATTTTTTTTGAGACAGAGTTTCTCTGTGTAGTTTTGGAGCCTTTCCTGAAACTCACTCTGTAGACCAGGCTGGCCTCGAACTCAGAGATCCACCTGCCTCTGCCTCCCAACTGCTGGGATTAAAGGCATGCGCCACCACCACCTGGCTATGTATGAAGATTCTATTAAAGTCCTGTGTAATGCTGGTGCCTCAGACTGGAAAGATCTCATAATTTCTCATTCTGTGGATGAGTGAAGAGACCTACAAAGGCAGTTGATTTGTACAGTATCACAACAGGAAGTAAAATCCAGCCTTCTGCCTCCAGGACCAATGCTCCTCCTATCCCCCTCCCATTGCTTTGCCTTCTGGTTCAGTGGTAGACCTCGCCTGAAGGTGGTCATTGAATTAATGAATGAACTAGTGATCAAATGACTCAGTGATACGGTGCCCCAAAGCAAAGTCAACAGAGATCCAGCTAGTCAACATTTTTTTTCCTTCAACAAGATCTGTTGTTTAGGGGAAGCAGACAGACTACCCTCTCCCCACAACCAGAAGAGGTGGTTGATCTCAACCTATCACAGAAGATCAAGGGAGGCTTGGTTCGGAGTCAGAATTCTCCTGACTCCAAAAGAAGAGGCACTTGATGGTGGCGCTCACATTCCAGCGCTGGACACAGTGGAAGGAGGCGAGGGAGAGGGGACTGTGAGTTAGGGATTAGACATGAAGGAGACATCCTAGGACAAACCATGTGCTGCTTAAAACAAACAAAAAACAAAACAAAACAAAAAATCAGAAGTTGGCTGGCAGCCAAGTCCTAACATCTGAAAACTCATCGTAGAAAACAGACCACACATTAAAAGAAAACAAAAATGTTTACAGGTAGATGGTAACTTTCTAGAAAGGCTACTTGACGCTTATCGAGGGAGGCCATGTTAGAGGAAACAGACATACAAAGACAGCAAGAAGATAGAACAATACATTTTCCTTAATGTGTCCAGTTTCCAGGCCTTTCCTAGATACATACTTTCCTACCACGTGAAGAAATACCAATATTGGGTTGGGCAATTCTCACCTGGGGTCTAAGGAAACAGCCCCAGGAATATTTGCTAGCAATTAGAATTGCTGATAATTGTCCACAGGGCGTGCGCATCCAGAGTCCCCCTGGCCTAATACCCTGCCAGCCCCCAGCACTCTTACTACCACTCTTGATCCCTAGAGCAACACTCACAGCTGCACCTGTCCTCCACTGTGAACCCAGCACCCCATACAAGGCAGGGTTCGTAGACATTCCCATCAGACATGTGTGGACTGAGTAAATCTTAATCAAGGGCCTTGGGGGCCTCTCTGGGGAGCTGGAGTTGACACAGGGGCTCAGGCCATCAACAGTCGGAAGACTTAATACACTGCATCCCACCAAGGTGTGTACACTAGCTTCTCTCTCACCTCTATTCCAGACCATCCTGTAAGGATGGTGGGGAACAGGTTCAACAAGATAGCCATGTGACAGGTGCAAGTGATGACACGGGAAGTTGCTCTGGGTGTCTTCACCGAGGAAATGAGACAACCCATACAGAGTCAGCACACTTGACTCCTGAGACAACTGATTGCCATGTTGGCTCTCTACCAAAGAGTGTCAACCTGTGAGTCATGTGGGATGCTAAACGCCACTCAAGGAATGTGAAGATTTGGGTTTCAACAACTCGCAGGCTTGCTTAATTTCCGAGTCTCAGTTTTCTCCCCTACGAAACAGGGATGCTTTTCTGTCCTATAGTATGATGAGAACTAAGAACAGACTACTCTCGGACCAAGGACTGGGGTTCATGATACGGGGTAACCCACATAACCTCTCCATGCCACAGAAGCTCAGCTGTAAAAGAGGGATGATATTAAGTTCTGTTTCCCAAAACCGTTGTGATAATGAAATATATTTATCACGCCCAACACAAAAAGCAGAGCCTGGCACACAGACCACTTATTACTGTGTCATGGAGTCACCCCAGAGGCCACAGGCGCACAGTGGGTGACAGCAGGCCATAGATGATTAAAGAAATACAATGAAAACTAATGGCAGCATCTTAGCCCCTCCCTACACATTATTGATTCCTCCCTTTATGGCAGTGGTTCTCAACCTGTGGGTGGCGACCCCTTTGGGGGTCACATATCAGATCTCCTGCACATCAGATATTTACATTATGATTCAAAACAGTAGCAACATTACAGTGATGAAGTAGCAAAGAAATAACTGTATGGTCAGAGGTCGCCACAACACGAGGAACTGCATTAAAAGTAGAAGCATTAGGAAGGTTGAGAACAGTGCTTTATAGGTTCACTTTGGAAGCATGGGGTAGGTCCTCTCCTCCATACTTAAGAAAGGCGTGGGTGTGCGAGGTCCTGGGCATGGGGGACAGGCCGATCTTGCCTTCCTGTCAGAAAAGGGGTTTCTAGACTCACACGTTTGGTCTGTCTAGGAAATGCTACTTACAAGTTTTGGGCTTTGTTTTGCTTTTATTTTGGAAATGCTTTCTTGTTTGTAACTGCTGTGCCGTGCTATTTTACTTGGACCTTTTATTCATTTATTTTTACTTTTTGTATATGTGTGAGTGAGTGGTATGTGCGTGCGTTTGTGTGTTCCTGTGTGTGTGCTAGAATATTTCTGTGTATGAGTATGTGTGTGCAGGTGCATGATAGCATATTTCTGTGTATGAGTACGTGTGTGCAGGTGTGTGTTAGCATATTTCTGTGTCTGTGTGTGTTTAAGCCCCAGGCAGACATTGAGTGTCTTCCCATTGTTCTCCACTGTAGTTCCTGAGACCAAGGTTTTCACTTTCTGACTCAGGGTCTCTGGTTTCAGTGAGTCTGACCAGGCCAGCTTGCTCCAAGGATCTCTGTCTCCACCTCCCTCAAGGTGAGATCATGGGCAAAAATTACCACTGCACTTGGTTTTCAGTGTGTTCTAGGGCCCTGAACTCTGGTCCCCACACTCGTGTGACAAGTACTTTAATGGTGGAGCCAGCTCCCCAGCTCAATTTTATTTGTATTAATTTTTTAAGTTAGCATACAAAATACTGGGCTTTATTATGTCATTGTCACATGCCTCATTGTCCTTCCTTCTAATTTGTCCCCATTCCACACTATCCCGCAGGCCTGCCCCTGAGGGTTCCCTTCATTTCTCCAGAGAGCATCCCTTTTTCATTGCTTCTGTCCTCTCCCTTTTCCGTTAGGATCTTTCCCCATTCTGTATTTGGCATGCCTGCTCTGTGAAGGCGCCAGGACTTAAAGTCCTCTATGTGGGAAGCGGGACCCTCCTTGTACCTGCGCTTTTCCTCATGTCTCTAAATCCGGGCTGCTATTTTCTTCAGATACCCCAGGGCCCTCCAACGTCCTGTCACCATCAGCAGTCCTTACATAGCTGTCAAGATGGATGGACGCACATAGGCATCTCAGGCCATGTCCACAGGGAGGTCAGCATCTCCCCCAACTGTTTAAGGTAACTCCAGTACACAGCCAAGGCCGAGAACTCCCGTCCCAGCAGAGCTGGCCATCTTTAAGAAGCACTGGGGAAATGATTGTTTTCCCTCTGTATGGGATCTGGGGCCGCAGCCCCTGCGGGCCACTCTCTGTACAAAGACCACCTGTCCTTCTTTCTTCACCTGGCAGAGGCAGGTGAGTCCTCCCAGCAGCCTCTTCCCCTCCCCCAGAATCAGTCCAGTTAGCCCAGATGAGCATTGTGGCCCTTGTAACTCAAGTGTACACAGGCATGCCCTAGGGAGAAATTCCACATTATAATAAAAACAAGTCTCCAGGGCCCGCCCCCTGCGCGCCCCCACCCCGCCTTAAGCATGTCTGTAACTTTAATTAAGCCCAGTCTAAGCTCAGAAGCCACCCTCCTCCATGGAATTTTTTCTAACTATACTGGTATTTCCTTGTTCCCTCTCCCCTCCCCCTCTTTACCGTTCAGCCTATGTGGGGGAGGAAGGGTTCCTGGTCCGGGCAGAGTTGTGCTTGTTGTTTTAAAACAGCCAGTTAGGTTTTCTCCCTTCCCTCTCTGTTTTCAATTTAAAAGGGAGGTAGTCAGAGCTTGAGCGCAACCGCGCTGATCCTCCCTTCTGGGCTGAGCATCCAGACAGGACTCAAAGCTGGCTCGCGGCCACCCAGAGTCTGGCGTTCTTGGAGCTGGTGCCTAGGGTCCCTGCACTCCATGTTCTCATCCTCTAACGCTGCACCAGCGTTAACGGTCACAGTCATACCAGAAGAGTTTAGGAAGTGAACTCCTACTTTTATGAGTCCTTAGGCCTTCACCAAACATCCTGTCCTTCCCTGGAAGTGGGGCCCCCGGGACACCAAAGGGTTCTAGGAGCTGCAGCTGAAGGGCAAGCAAAAGCTGCACTAATGGCTTTACAGCCCTCTCAAGCAGCAAGGGCAGGCGTGACCTTGGGCAGTGTCTTTGGGTGGCAGGGGAGTGACGGTTAAGTTCCCTAGAAAATCTCCTCTGAGTCCCTGGGCCCCTTCCCCCACCTCACTCTGCTTCCTCCGACTCCGCTACCGTGTCTCCATTCTGCTCAGCTGGAATCACGTGTGGCAGCCTCCTTCTGCCTGACTCCAAATTCCATCAGGGCAAGGGCCGTGTTCAGTTTTCCTCCATGCAGGTCAGACTATTCAGGCTATAGATCCATATGAGTTTACATCTACTGTCCCGGTGGGTGATAAATTACCCAGTCACTCTCTCTTGTGACATCTGTGCCTTGTCTGCCACTCAGGGCAGTGGAGCGTAATAATACCATATCTGCTATCCCGAAGTCACTCATGGTTTAACCCCGGGTGTAGGTTCGGCTCATCCTAAGCCTCTGTCACCTCATTGGTACCCACAGGAGCAACTGAAGCCTCCTGTCCTTGCCCCGCTGTTGAGGGTTAAATGACGAAATGCATTTAGAACTATGCCAGGTACTTGGTGATGTGACACAAGCGTTTCCAGAGGAAGGGAAATGAAGGGAGGGGAGAGAGCCCCTGAGGATTCTTACTGCATCTTGAGGGGGTGAAAGAGGAGGGATGGAGAACCTTAGTATCTCTCTATCTGTTCTCGCTTGTGATCTGCTTGCTAGAAAACCCTAAAGTATGAAAGTCTGAAGAATGGCCGCGTCATGGTCTGCCACGCTGCACTTTCTGCAGAGTCAGCATTGTCTACAGGTGGATCTTTCCAGAAGATCCCAAAGCCTTGAAAGGAGCCACAGACCCTTTCATAGAGCTACCAGGGGCTTAGGAAAATGCACTCACCTTACCTAGACATCCTGGATACACTGGCTCTCTCGAGGCTCAGTTTCCAGGCCACACAGGTGATATCAAATACAGGCAGGGCCCAGGCTAAAGTGAGACAGGGTTCACAGCATGAATGGCTCCATCTCTTGGGGAGCACACAGTGAAGAAGAAAGTCCCCATCTAACAGCAATGCATTTAGAATGCCAGGGAGAGGGGTAGAGACTGTGAACCTTCCGGAGCCAAGCCTGTCTCTGGAAAAGCGTGTTGGCTTGCCACAGCAATGGGAGCATTGCTGGCCAGCAGTCATGGGGCTATGGAAGGGAGGGGTGGACAGGAGATGGGGGTGGGCAGTGGTGGCATATTGAATTTCCTTGGCAATCTGTCGAGTATTTGCACCCTGAGAGTAGAGATTGAATTATCCCATTTATCATTGTGAACTTAGCACCTGGCACGCTGCCTGGGGACTATTATTTCTTGACTGAATGAATGAGTGGACACCGTGAAGTTAACAATGAGTCTTGCTCAGATATTGACAGCATTCTCATTCATTCAGGAAAGGACATTTCTGGGAGGGAATGAGCCTTGGGTTACTGTTAGCACTTGGTCCCTGGGGGGCCCAAATAACCTCAAGGCGAATTTGAAATGACACCAGCCTTGACAAGGAGAAGCAGAAGTAGGACAATGGTGTCCCTACGGGTGAGCTTGGCTTCTCCCTTCAGCCTCCCTGTGTACTGTCTGAGCCACATCTAGGCCTTTGAGCTATCTCTGTGGTATCTCCTGCTTCTTCATACATTAGCTAAGAAGCTATGGTCCCTCAACCCTAAGGTTAGTCAGGCTTCCTTCCTCAAGGGTCTGGGCCTGAGGAGCCTCAGAGGCCCTGATTTCAGCTCCACAGATCTCTGGTCTCAGTTACCATCTTAGCAGTTCCTCCTCCTTCCCTCCACTCTCTCGCTCGGAGCATGGCACCTTCTGCCTCCACAAACCCTTAGAGTTTTCCTCTCCTTTTCGCTGCTAGCTTTCTTCTTAGCTGACACATGTCCGTGCTCATCTCTCTCTGACCAAATCTGCCTGAGGCACACACGCAGGTCTTCACACGCCCCACCACCTGGTCCCGCTTCTTCCCGATACCCAGGAAGGCCCTGTTCCGCCCATAGAAACCCACCCCAAACCATCGTCTTTGCCACAGCCTGCCTCCTTCACTGTCCTCTTCATGAGGTCCAGCTTTCTTTTCTTTCTGTGTATGTGTTAAATGCATGCTTATTTGTGTGTGCACAAGTGTGTTAGGGTGCCTGTGTGTGTGAAAACCAGAGTTCAATAAGGGGTGACATCTTCAATTCTTGGCCCCTTCATTTAATCTCAGCTTTCCACACTGTAATTATTCAGCCACAGATAAGGCTGCACTTCCGGGTTCTAAAGGCAAGCACATGCAGATGGGCCCTCGGATGCGGAGATGCCTGAATGTTAAAGGGCCCTGCGTGACCCACACATGCATATGTGTGGTTCCATCCACGTATGACTCAGATAAACCCTTGCACACATGCGTGAGCCTGTCATCTGCGTATGACGCACCATCTTTCTCTGCACACCGATTTCCAGGCCTGCATGCACCCCCTCTAATAAACTCCTAAGTGGGTTTGTTGCTTGTTCTGTGTTTCCTTCTCACTCATGCCCGGGTAATTTCATTGGTGCCGTGACTTGGATTCGAACCAAGGTTGCTCTTCTTGCCCACCACTTACACAAGTCAGCTCTTGGCTCTCTGCATGAGCCTCTTCTCCATCCCATTACTAAACCCTTCCAGAGACTCCAGCAAGTCTTCATCGTCCTTTCTCCCTCTATGTAACAGAGAAGGAGGGATATGCCCTTGGGGTCCTAGGACATCAGCTGGGACCTTCCTTTGCACCTGTAGCGTACCTGTCAAAGAAGCTGGACCTCACCACTCACGGCTGGGCACCCTGCATACGTGCTTTAGAGGTAGCTGAACTTCTCATTCATGAGCCAAAGAAACTAACTTTTTGGGTCACCCACCACTGTCTTTTCCCACCACAATCTGTCCCATCTCTTAACTTACAAAGGCTTACAAACCTGACCCCCTTCCCGTGTTCTTTCCCTCCAGGCGGCAGTAGCAGAAGATGCCACACTCACTTTCCAATGCTGCCCACCCCTTAACATCTCAAATCTCCTACCTCAACCTAACATTAATTATTCCCCACCTCACTCCTGCATAGAGGCCTTAGAGAATCTACTGCCCCACCCCTCACATATACAGGAGGGCAAACTGCCCCAGGCCTCTTATACCTGGTACACAGATGGTAGCTCCTCTTTATGTAATGGGACCCGTGATGGCAGCTCTTCTTTATGTGATGGGCTATGCCATTGTATCAGATACTGGGGTGGTGGAGGCACAGGCACCCCCAGCCCATACCACTAATCAGCAGGCTGAGTTAATAGCCCTTACCCGTGCCTTCCAGTTAGCAAAGGGACACTCTTTAAATGTTTACACAGACTCCAAATGTGTCTTTCATATCCTCCTGTCCCACGCAGCTATCTGGAAGGAGCATGGGCTTCTTACAACAAAAGAAGGATCCATAACTAACTCAGGTTACGTTACGGACCTATTACAAGCCTCCCATCTCCCCAAAGCTATAGGAATTATTCACTGTCGCTCTCATCAGACCGATAGTTCCATTATTTCCAAGAAGCCAGAAAAGCAGCATTCCAGAGCCCAAACCTACCTCAATCACCTCAGGGGGTTCATACAGTACAGCCTGCATTCTCACAGAAACCCCCCTGACACCCAGCAAATTCTGTCCTATCTACATCAACTCTTTCACCCTAATAGCAAAGTTCTATTTCATTTTGTTAAGGCTCACCTCCAACCCACCCCTGAGGACTTACAATTCTTAAAAGTTATCACTGCCTCTTGTAAAATCTGTCAAAAGTCAGATCCCAAGACCAAATATCGTAGCTTCCCTCTTCCCACCCACCAGGACAGGGGCTCCCTTCCAGGAACTGACTGGCAGCTGGATTTTACTCATATGCCCACGGTCAGAAGAGCTAAATATCTCCTGGTCTTAGTGGACACAATGTCTGGGTGGATTGAAGTGTTTCCCACCACTAATAAAAGGGCCCAGACAGTTTCCGATGTTCTTCTCTGAAAAATAATCCCCCCGGTTTGAAATCCCAACCTCACTTCAGTCGGATAATGGCCCAGAGTTCACTTCCCAGATTTCCCAAAATTTGTCTAAAGTTCTTAACATTCCCTGGCATTTTCATATCCCATACCACCTCAGTCTTCAGGAAAGGTTAGGATGAACTAACCGTTCCTTAAAAAATATGCTTGTTAAGATGTCACAGGAGCTTCACCTCAACTGGGTAAAACTTTTGCCTCTGGCCCTTCTAAGGTTTAGGGCTCTCCCCAAAGGTCACCTTTCCATCTCACCCTTTGAACTCATGTATGGGTGGCCAGTTTTAACCCCTGGCCTCTCACCTAAAACCTCTCCTCTTCCTGATCATATGCTTACTCCACTGTTATCCCATCTTCGCTCCCTATTATGGGATTTTACCGACTACTCATTACCTCAACCATGTGCTAATTCATGCCCACCACCAATTAAAATAGGGGATCAGGTGCTATTCTCTCCCCCAGATCAAGGCCCCTCACCCCTTTCCCCTACATGGCAGGGCCCCTTTAAAGTGATTCTTGTGACTCCCACAGCTGCCAAGCTCTAGGGCTTCTCTCATTGGATTCATCTGTCCCATCTTAAATCTTTTACTCTTCCAGCTCAAGATACTCCCTCATAAACAGTAACTCAAACAGGGCCCTGCTCCCTTAAGTTCCAGGGGGCACCAAGATCAGCCACTCTTTCTCCAGTTCCATAAAAATAAGTCTCATCCTTACTCAGCTCTCCTGTGCCAAAAAATCCATATACTCTCCCTCTTCCTCTTTCTCCTGTCTGCTTCACCAGCTTCTCTGTGTCTCTAATGTCATGCTTAAGTTTCCAGTTAACCACTCAGCTGTTATTACAGGGACCATCATTAAATGTAGAGCTGGAGGTACAAGGACCGTCAAAAGCCCAGGTGGTAAGAAACAATAACAAATTTTCAGCCCCAAACTCCAAAAACCTCACAAAACAGACTTTAACAAAAGAGGTTTATCACTGACTGCAGCAGTGTCTCCTGGATGTTAAAGTAATACCATGATGCTAAAGGAAAACCAGTGCCTTAAGATTTACTTCAGGTAAAACATTAAAGGGTCTAATAATTATCCTTTTCAATAATTTCCCCCTTCTTCCCCCACCATCTCCCATTCTATCACTGTAATCATAAACTTTTAATATGTCTAAAATTTATTTCTTTTCAAACATTTTTTATAAGCTCCAAGGAGTGAATTGGACCTACCTAAACAGACCAGACTCGCCCAGAATAAGTATCATTGAATTTTTCCCTTATCATTCCTGGTCTTGGGAACCCCTGGGAAATTCCCTCCTCCCCCCCGAAAGAACACCCCTCTATCTTCCATCTTGGGACTCTCCTCTCTTAATCACCAGGATCTAAAATTTTCTCCAGACGTAATTCTCTGCCTTTCCAGCATCTTGCAAGGACCAAGCAGCCAGCCAGCCAGTTCCTCAGAGCCCAAAAAAAACAACAGTAATCAGCCACCCCAGGGCGTGGTCAAGCATCTCAACTTAATGACCACAAAATCAGCAATGACGCCCATATAGTCAGCATGAAGCAGTCATAAGAGACCTTACAATGCCCCATTCCCACCCATTAAGACCCTCAAACCCCCAAATTTTTATAATAAACAAAAGGTGGGATATAATTATTCAGCCACAAATAAGGCTGCACTTTCGGGTTCTAGAACCGTGCACATGCAGATGGGCCCTCGGGCACAGAGATGCCTGAATGTTAAAGGGCCCCGCGTGACCCATGTGCGCGTATGTGTGGTTCCATCCAAGTATGACTTAGCTAAACCTTTGCGTGCATGTGTGAGTCTGTCATTTGTGTCATCTGCATGTGATGTGGTCACACCAACCCCGTGTGCATGCACTAGGCAGCTTTTAAAAGCTGGACGCGCCATCTTTCTCTCTTTTTCTGCACACCGAGTCCCAGGCCTGTATGTGCCCCCTTTAATAAACTCCTAAGCGGGTTTGTTGCATGTTCTGTGTTTCCTTCTCACTTGCACCCAGGTAATTTCACTCACCTCTCTCACAACAACCCCCCCCCCCACCAGCTTCTTAAGTCATTCCATATTTCTAAGACTCTGCAGGGTACTGGGACAGGCCTTCCTTCCTTCCTTCCTTCCTTCCTTCCTTCCTTCCTTCCTTCCTTCCTTCCTTCCTTCCTTCCTTCCTCCTCCTTCTCCTCTTCTTCCTCCTCCTTCTTCCTTCTTCTTCTTCTTCTTCTTCTTCTTCTTCTTCTTCTTCTTCTTCTTCTTCTTCTTCTTCTTCTTCTTCTTCTTCTTCTTCTTCTTCTCCTCCTCCTTCTCCTTCTCCTCCTTCTCCTTCTTCTTCTCCCCCACCCCCTCTCTCAACAGGATCTCATTCATCTATCCCAGACTGGCTTGAACTCACTATATAACCAAGGATGACCTTGAATTTCTGATCCTTTTGCCAGGTCTGTACCAACACGCCCAGTTTACTTGGTACTAAGGAGCAAATCCAGGACCTGGTGTGTGATCAGCAAGCATGCAACCAACTGAACCAGCTGAGGTCCATCCTCAGCGCCATTTCTTTAGAGACATGCATTTGTCTCTCATCCCTTCAGATGAGGGATAAGAAGCTGTTTGCAGCAACTCTGGAGGGGTTCGGGTCTCCTGAAGCTCTCACCTGCATCTCTCCTGGAATATTCAACCTACATTACTTAATATTACTCTGGGTTCTCAAGATATACTTCAGGTTTCCCCAGCCATCACAGAAACCAGGCCAGAGGGGATATGCATCTTATGCCTTTAAATCCTTAGTCTGGCCCACTAAAGGGGTTTGGGAAAATCCATGGTTAGTTGTACTTTCCGGACCTCTAACAGCAACTAGAAGATGCAAGGTTATTTTTCTGCAGCACGGAGACAGAAACAATGTGTTCAACGAAACTGGGACTGCTCTGGGAAATGCATCCCGATTCCAGGAATGTTCATTCCACTCCCGAGAGTCAAGGAAATTGCTCTCACTCTGCTGCGAAGCTAGTCAAAGCCTTCTTGCCTTCCTCTGGCTGTGTTTTTCAGGGCTTAGGATGCTTCCATGGTGTGGTGAGAACTGGACCAGCAGATGTTAAAGCGGGAGGGGTTGGGGTCACAATGGATTCCTCTGCTGGGCAGGGGACAGAATATTTTTCTATAGTCAAGGCCAAGAGAAGCATGTCATCCTGCGGGAGGGCACTTGGTTGGAGAGGCTCACTGAGCAGCCAAAGGCAGCCCCAGAGCTAAAGGGCAGGAAGGTTTCAGCCCCTCCTCCCTTCTTCCTCCTCACACCCCACCTCCACCCACGGGCTCCTTGCTGTTACCTTTTGTCTTTTTCTCAGAGTCCAGTTCTTCCAAAGCAAAAGCTGTATCTGCCTGGGGAAGCCCATGCTGGTGACCACCCAGGTCCAGGGGATCACTCTGAGCGGGGGCTCAGGCAGGCAATGGACACAAAGGCCACTGGGACTGCCTCCAGCTCAGGCTGCTGTGTCCTTCTGGTGATTAAAGGCCCCTGCTTTTCCCCTTCAAACATAATCCCTTCTAATTACCTGTAAGCCCTTTGTCAGGGAAAGGGGGCAGCTAAGACTCCTTTCTAGAGGGGAAAAAAGGCCTAAATACACACGTGCAGAGCACTGAGGGCACAGAGATGGGGCATTCAATGGGAAACCAAGCGCCTCAGGTGCCCTCCCTCCGCCTTCAGACAACAGAGGGGCTCTGGGGGATTCTGGGGAAGATGCCTCGGCTCTCTCTGCGGGTTAAGTTTGGGACAATTCCCTTTGCACACCCAGAGGCTGGATGGACAGTCACCTCCCGGTGATCTAACACGGGCCAGCATTCTGGATTAGACTGGCCCTTAACGAGTTGGAGCTAAAGTGACCCCGCTTTTTCAGCCCTTTGTTCTGCACTACAATAGCTTCAAGTCTGATCAACTGGCCCTGGCTGCCTGGGATAATCCAGACTCAGCAGGACAGGAGCAATGCCTGTCCGGGGCTTGGACACAGTACTTACCACCATTCCGGGTTAGCAGGGGTGTTGCTAGATAGATTGATCACTGGTGGTGGAGCTGTTAGTCCAAGGACCCCCATAAACATCTCTTTGTGTGTGCGCACGTGTGTCTGTCTGTCTGTCTGTCTGTCTGTCTCTGTCTCTCTTTTTCTCTTTCTCTCTCTCTCTTTCTGTGTATATGTCTGTCTGTCTGTCTGTCTGTCTGTCTCTGTCTCATTTTTGGCTTTTTGAGACCTGGAACTAGCCCTGTAGACTAGGCTGGCCTTGAAATCATAGAGATCCGCCTGCTTCTGCCTCCCAAATGCTGGGATTAAAAGCGTGTGCCACCCCTGGTCCAAACATGTCTCTCAAGTTCTTCTCCATGGAAGTTTTGTCTCTGATCCCTCAAATCTCAGGAATGTTTTTTTCTTTGAAAAGTGGTGGACACTAAGACCTCAGGAAGGAGGACCATGAATTAGGATAAACACTGACTTGGCAGAATTCATGGTCTGTCTGTAATCGTGGTACATGAACTTGGATAACCTATGAATGTATGAGGGCAGCCGTGAACTCATGTACAGCTAACTGGCTGTGCTTGGAGGAGCTTCTCATAACAGAGAAGGTTTCTGCTTTGAGTGTTGAAAGGTTCCTTGGAGATAGTGGCACTTAATATAAGGCTCTGGTCACTGCAATATATCATTTTATGTGGAGTAATTCAGGATGCGGTATAACGGTAAACCACCTGCGCATAGCTTGTTTTTACCATCGTTACCGTCTTGTAGCTGCCTGCTTTGTTTTACAGAGAAGCAATCTGAAGCCTCATGAAATGAAGGGCTTTGCTGGTTGTTACACATGATAATACTGGGTTATTGGACCAAGTAGCTCACTAACACTCCCTGGAAAGACAGGGAGGTGGGAATTGCTTATCCTGATCAGGAAACCACGAGGAATAAGGATGGCTCCGGCGGGCCACGGGTGAGAGATACTGGAAGAAGAGGCCATAAAAGGGAGACAGAGACCAGACTCAGAATCTTACGCCCACGATGATTCCATTGAGATTAAACGAGCAAATATGGAATATCTCCCAAGTGCAGGGTGCCCCTAAACAGAAGCAAGCTCTGGACAGGATCACTGGGCACGACTTACGTGTGAACGTGTGTGCTTTTTATCACGCAGGGAGAGAAAAAATACTCGAATCGAGTGCCTCCTACAGACAGCTCTGTGGGGCAGGCTGCCTGTGTGCAAGCAAGGAGGGACAGCAGTCACATCAGAGGACTGGAGGGGCTGGAGGACTGGAGGCAAAGTGACCCAGCAGGTGAATGGCGAAGAAGACAGAGAGGTCCCCTAGAATGACTGGGGCTTGGAGCCTGACTGGCTGGATAGTGACAGGGAGGCCCTCCAAGAGAGGAATGGCAGGGGAGAGCCAACTGGGGGGGGGGGTAAGTGGGATTTGCATTTAAATCCATTTTTTTTTTAAGTTGGTGGACAGTTCTAGGCTGCCTGGAACTGGATATATAACTTGAGCTCCCGCACCTCTCAAGTGCTGGCATTTCAGGTCTGAACTAACCCATCTAGCTATATTTCGGTAAAGCCAAAGTCCCTGTGACGTGTGCTGCCCCGAGATGCTCAGCAGGCAGCAAACACCTGACTCTGGAGTCCTGAATTCTTCTAGGACGGAGAGAGAGATTTGAGACTCATCAGCATGTGGACGGATGACTAAGTCCTAGACTTCTGCCAATGGCAGATACCGGGAGAGTAGGTGAGTTACGGTGGGTCAGGGTCACCTGGTGAAGGAATAGGTTTTCTTCCAAGTCAAGGATGGGAGAAGCTACAGCCATCGGATTATCAGCTATGTGAACAATCTATTATAATTTAAATAGGCCACTTTTAACTGAGCTAGAAGGGGACGCGTGTGACTAACGGCAAGCACTTTGCTATAATTCAGTTGATAACCATCAAGGAGTCTTGTTTCTCTCTGACTGGAGCTCCTCTGGCCTGAACTAGTGTTGTCTGAAACTGACTGTTCCTCTTTTTCATTGGGAAATAGACACAACCATTCTAGTCAGTTGAAATTATATAGTTCCAGGGTCTTCAGAACAAGCCCCCTGTTCAGTCATTGCCACCACCACCAATCTCCATAAGCTGCTTCTTATTTTACAATATTAGAACTCTGTGCCCATTAAATAATAACTTCTCATTCCCTACTTCCTCCAGGCCATAGAGACCACCATTCCCGTTTCTGTCCATTCAATGGAATCACGTGTTAATCTGTCTTTTTTATGTCTGACTCATTGGGTTAAGGGTTATCTATGTTGTAGTATGTTGTCTTAATCACTCCAGCCTTCTCTGACAAAATACTATAAACTAGGTATCAGATAAAAATAGATAGTTTTCCCAGTTCCTGGGACTGTGTAAGACGAAGAACAAGATACTGATCGGTGTGATGCCTGGTGAGGCCCCACATCTGTGCATGCGCTCCCACGAGGAGCTCTCTTCAGCCTTCTGTAAGCGCCCCTGCCCCACCCACCCGGCCTCTGTTGTCACGACTAATCCCTCCCGAAGGCTTTGACGCTACTGCTATCATACCAGGGGGTAAGACTCCAATTTGTGGATTTTCAGAGGCCACATGCACTCATCCATAGGACAAAGTCCAAATTTCTTTCCTTAAAGCCAGGTGGTATTTGATTGCATGTATATACCATTTTAATTACCCTTTCACACTTTGACTATTATTGGGTAAGAATGCTATTTTACATTATACGTTATACATTTTGACTATTATTAAGAATGCTATTTTATATTATACAATATACATTTTGACTATTATTGAGTAAAGATGTTATTTTACATTATACATTATACATTTTGACTATTATTAAGGATGCTATTTTATATTATACAATATACATTTTGACTATTATTGAGTAAAGATGTTATTTTATATTATACATTATACATTTTGACTATTATTGAGCAGCGACACCCCAGCCAGCTGTCATTTGACACAACTGTGCTTCTGTATTTCAGGCAGGTTAGCTGTAAGACATCCCAGGGCTAAGTGCCACTTCCCTTTGCCCAAATGAGTTCAAGTTTGGCTCCTATCCCTTGGAACTTAAAGATTTTTGTTTGTTTGTTTGTTTTTGAGATAGGTTTCTCTGTGTAGCCCTCACAGTCCTAGAGCTCACTCCGTAGATCAGGCTGGCCTCGAACTCACAGAGATCCACTTGCCTCTGCCTCCCCAGTGCTGGGATAAAAGGTGTGTGTCACCACCACCCAGTTAAAGAGTCTTGATTAATGTAAGTTATCTTAACTATGAAGGACATACATATCTTCCAGATTGCACACACACACACACACACATGTGCGCACACATATGTGCTGTAGGGCTGTAATCCTGGGTAGGTCCATGATCACGTAAGGGAAATTCTATCGAGGTGTATAAAGTGTCAAGGAGAAGAGCCTTGCTGTCTGACGTGTATGTCATTTAAGAACTTAAGGGA
Organism: Chionomys nivalis; assembly: GCF_950005125.1. Lineage (NCBI taxonomy): Eukaryota > Metazoa > Chordata > Mammalia > Rodentia > Cricetidae > Chionomys > Chionomys nivalis. The sequence continues at coordinate 33,536,356 of NC_080103.1, read as the reverse complement.
ATCCATAGGTACGAAATTCCAGTTAGGAACAAGTTCCAGGTGCTATTTATTATACAGTCCAGTGCCCACAAATAGCAATGATGAACTGCGTATTTCAGAAAGCCAGAAACGATTTTGCATATTTTCACCATCAAGAAATGATGGGGGTGGACTGGACTATTGTTTAACTTGTGGCGTGACTGCCTGGCATTCACAGAGCCCTGGGCTTGACCCTCAGCACAGCAGAAAGCCGAATGCCTTGGAGAAGGATTGTAATCCCAGCGATGGGGAGGTAGAGGTAGGAATTAACAAGTTATTGATGGCTATATAGTGAGGTCAAGGCCAGTCTAGGTTACAGAAAATGCTGTCTCAGAGGAGGAGGCGGAGGCAGAGGAGGAGGAGGCAAAGGAGGAGAAATAGTGGTGTAAGAAATGGTAGATGTGGGACTGGGAAGATGGTTGGGTTGTTAAGCTTCACTGACTGCTTTCCCAAAGGACCCAGGTTCAAATCCCAGCACCCACATGGCAGCTAACAATTGTCTGTAACTCCAAGCTCTGACACTATCACACAGACTTAACTGCAGGCAAAATACCAAAGCACATAAAAGTAAATAAATTTAAAAAAAAAAGAAATAGTAGATGTTTGAGGAGATAGATATGTAGCTGTTTAATGTGATTTAAATATTATATGGTAAATACCTTTATAGAAAGATAGTGTGCTTCTTCAAATATACACCCAATGTTTATGTTCTTATATTACATTTGGAAAAATGGAGAGATAAATTAATTTTAAAGCAGGAAGTAGAACTCCAAACAACCAATACTTTCAACTCCTGCACATAACACGAAAAGGCCGACGGAACCAGTTAAGCCAGCTGACAGCACAATACAGAGATGGTGGCAGGCTTACAGCCCCTGTCAGTCGCCGCACATTGGCCCAGGGCTGAAGCAGCTTTATAGATCATCCGAGCACAGAAAGCCTTTGGGTTGAGGTCTGGTGAGACCACTACATGGGAACAAGCTCTCGTCATGCACGCCTGCTGACTCGTGTCTGATTCCAGCATCCCGGAGTGGCAGGAGAGACTGGTTCCAACATTGACCCCTGACCTCCACACAGGCACTTATTACACACACACACACACACACACACACACACGCGCGCGCGCGTGCGTGCGCGCTAACACAAAATCTTAAAAATCTTTTAAATTATACTAAGTGACTCTTTCAAGACGTTGGTGGCCGGTGACTAAACAAGTATGATATTTGTTTCCAACTTTGATTTTGTTTAAGATGCACTTATCAGTCCCTGAGTGCTACCAGAATGTCTTGCGAGAGTCCCAGAGTGAAGGTATAAACACTTTCCCTTTGTGTTTAGAAGGGGACGTGACAGCACATAGTTTATCACCAAAGAGAAGCGATGAATGCTTCAGAACCGTTTGGCATAGTGGAGAGGATTTTTCTCTAAAAACATAATCTCAAAAAGTTCCATAAGAAAGAGTGACTTTGGAGAATAAAAACAAAAATCATGAAAATGTGGAATTACCCCCATTTTCTTGGGGACGCACCACTTCGGTTTCCTGACTATGTTATTCACCTAAACATTTGAACTAAATTAAAGTGACTGCTGTGTTATCAAGCACAGGAAGGGCGGGGCACCTGAACAGATCTGCAGGGATTGTCATAAGAATGCAGTCCCGGAACTCAACACTAACCCACATCCGTGTAGCTCAGTTTCGTTGTTTAGCCAACATTGTCTGTCCTCTTACCCCACATGGTGTGTGTGTGTGTGTGTGTTGTTAAGTGTAGTGTATGCATGTGTTTGTGTAGGTGTGTGTATGTATGTGTGAGAATGGACACATATGTGTTCATATACAAGGAGGCCATCGGGTGTGTTCTTCAGTTGCGCTCCTCCTTCCTTTTTGGAGACAGGGTCTCACTGACTTGGCTATGAAGTATTTATAATGAGCCTAGCAGCTTGGAGCCATTGCAGATCTCTTTGATTTGACCCATCGTCGAAACAAGAATAGCAGGTCCGTTTCCTACTTCGTCTCACTAAGCACATTTACAGCGTCATTGGAAAGGTCCAGGCGCCATTACTCATTGTTATGAAACAGACAGGAATGACAGGGTTTCCCATGCAAGCACAAGAATCTGTTCAGTCCCCAGAACCCACTCTAGAAATGCCAAATATCCTACTTGGTGAGTTCCAGGCCCACAGAAACAATATCTCAAAAAACAAAGCAGACAGTGCCCAAGAAATGGCCTGAACTTTTCTTTGACCTCCACCAGCATGCACAAACATGTGAACCTACTCCGAAACACACAGGCACACACAAGAAATTAGTGAGCAAACGTATTTAATTTCAAGCCTCTAGTCATTGTACAAAATCACTGGTCCTCAGCAGAAAAACAAAAAGGTATTTTGCTAACTAAATCACTCTGATCAGAATTTTGTACATCAGCTGGCAATAACATACTCTTGCCTGAAAAGATTTTGGACTTCCAGATTTTTGCTATTGTTGGGTTAAAGTGCAGATATAAAAATTCAGTTTATAAGCCTGATGTGGTGGTGGTGCTCACCTTTAATCCCAGCACTCAGGAGGCGGAGGCAGGCAGATCCCTGTGAGTTCAAGGCTGGCCTGGTCAACAAAGTGAGTTCCAGAACAGCCAGGGCTATACAGAGAAATCCTGTCTTGAAAAACAAAAACAAACAAACAAAAAATAACTTATAAAAATTGTGCTTGAAGCTGGGCAGTGGTGGCGCACACCTTTAATCCCAGCACTCGGGAGGCAGAGGCAGGCGGATCTCTGTGAGTTCGAGGCCAGCCTGGTCTACAAGAGCTAGTTCCAGGACAGGCACCAAAAAACTACAGAGAAACCCTGTCTCGAAAATAAAAAAAAAAAAAATTGTGCTTGAAAAAAATATGTACCTGAACATTCCACGAGTTTCTTTCTTATCAGGAGAGAAGAAACATTTACTGTTTTTACATCTAAAAGGTCTTTGGCTTACTCATCCTCCAAATTCCCAGACTCCTCTGGGCAACACCACAGGGGCCTCAGAAGGGGCAGCTCTTCTAAAACTCAGGCATGCATTTCTTCACCACGTCCTTTTCAAAAGCAAAATCCAGAGATTTTACAAATGTCCATCACAGAACAATGGATAAGTGAACTTACGCCCATTCTTTTTCTGTTGCTGTTGTTTAGTGTGTGTGAGAGACAGTGTGTATATGTGTATATGCGTGTGTAGTGTTTATGTGTGTGTGTATGCGCACGTGTGCTCACGCTCCACGTGCCACAGCAAGCGTGAGGAGGTCAGAGAATAATTCCCAAGAGTCGGTTCTCCCCTTCCACCACGTAGGTCCCAGGATCAAACTCAGGCCATCAGACTTGGCAGAAGTCACTGTAGAACTTTAAGGCAATTCTGAAGCCATTTCTGACAACTCTCAGTATTTCCCCACCTCCCCTGGGAACCAAGGACATAACAGCTATGCATGCATGTACTGAGATGTTGGGAACTTTCCATCTCCCTGAATAGGGACAAGATAACCCTCAGGTGTTGACTCAGTTACTGATGTTTTGACTTAGTCCCTGGGAAGGGGCAAAGTGACCCTCAGAATTTTCCCTTACCTCATCTGAGCTGGCAACCACTCTCCAGCCAATTACTGGTAATAGCCCTTTTGAATAAGCCAATCATAATAGTTAAAGAACAACCCCCAGACACCCCTTCCTTCTGTGGTTTTTTGATGGAGGTGGGTCTTGTATTAATCTGTTGCTTTCATTGGTTAATTAATAAAGAAACTGCCTAGGCCCATTTGATAGGTCAACCCTTAGGTGGGTGGAGTAGACAGAACAGAATGCTGGGAGAAAGAAGCCGAGTCAGGAGTCGCCATGATTCTCCCACTCCAGACAGACGCAGGTTAAGATCTTTCCTGGTAAGCCAGCTCGTGGTACTACACAGAATATTAGAAATGGGTTAGATCAATATGTAAGAGCTAGCCAATAAGAGGCTGGAACTAATGGGCCAGGCAGTGATTAAAAGAATACAGTTTTCGTGTAATTATTTCGGGGCATAAGCTAGCCATGCGGGCGGCTGGGTGCTGCGGATGCAGCCCTGCCGTTCTTATTACAACAGTTTTTCCCTTTAAAAATAGCCTGTACCAGGCATTCAGGGTCTTTTAGCCTCCCGACTGCTGGAAGACCCCGAATTAATAAAATCCTCATGCTTTTACATCAGCTGTGATATGAGAGATGGTCTCTTGGGGCCACTCCTCCTTGGTGATTGGACGCTAGGGCCCAACACCACCTTTCCCTGCCAAACCATCTTGCCTGCCCTTAACTGCGTTCTAGTCTTTCCATCAACTCTCTTACAGCAGGGGGAACAAGATCTCACTTTAAACCCCTGGACACTTTTCCCCCACACAAATGCTAGGCCAACGAAGCCCAAAACAAAGTCTTCACTGCCTGGGTTCGCATAGTGTTTAAGCTCAGGCAGCAATGACCTACGGAAGCACGGTGGCAACTCTTAAGATAGTGACTGGAAAGGATACCTGGTGTGTTTCTAGGCGGGTTAGGCACAGTCTGCCCTCTGTCCTGGGCACCTGTCACATGGGCACGCTCAGTTTGTGACTATCGTATGCATGAATGTGATGTTTCACCAATCTGGTTAAACACAGGTGAAGGAAGAAAACCCAGTAAGGGCAGTGGGGGGGGGGGGCGGCGACGCGACAGACGGTGAGAAGTCCGGAAAGAGCAATTCTTTCAACACCATGGAAAGAGAAACGTGTCAAGGAGGAGTAAGTCGATCATGGAACCAAGTGACTCAAAAAAAAAAAAAAAAAAGTTAAGTGGGGGAAAAGACTGAAAACCGCACATCGGATCTGACCGCTGACCAGGAAGAGAATAGTTTTAACAGGAGGCAGAAACCAGACCTCAGAGGGACACAGAATGAGACGGGTAACCTGACACAGTAGTTGCTCTTTCATACAATTGGATTGAGACAGGGAAGAGTGGGGGACACAGTAGTTAGGGGGCACATCAGGTCAGGGGGGTCTTCATTCCCCTTAGGATGGGGAAGATTGGCCTTTCTCATACATGGGAAAGCCAGTTGAAAGAAAGATGCTGAACATCACTGCCTGGTGATTAATGGGTCCCGAGGAAGGCAGCGGGGAGGAATTAGCCTTGGGCAAGGGAAGGGTATCTCACATTCCACGGACACGGCGGGAAAGGAGGCCAACCGGGCACAGGTGCCGCTTCGGGAAGGAAGCAGGGCAGGGTCCCACAGGGCTCACTCAGCAGCCCTTGCCTTCAGTGTGAGGTAAACAGAGGCACTAGGTGAGATCCGTGGAAATCCTGGTCACAGATGTGAGGAATTAGCTCATCGTTCTTTCGACTTCTTTGGTTTTCTTCTCAGACACAGGGGTTTGTTTAGGCATCTGATGAAGAACTGTTTCTCCACAGCGTGCCAAAGCCGAGGGGAAAATGCTTCACCACACCGGCTCTCTTTCCGCACCCCTATATTCGTGTCGTTTGTTGGAAGATTACAGAGAAAGGTTGTAGTCGATCAGTTCATCTTCATCCTTTAACCCAATAATCAGAGCCAACAGCAGTCTCTTCCCATCCGCCATTCTTTCTGGTACGGGATTGCTGGGTCCTTTGCAGAGAGACCTGCTGACCCTTGGGACGTGAGGCCTCGCTGTAGGTCAGACTGTGACCTCTGCTACCTGGTGCTGGCCCCAGAGGCTCCGGGTGCACTTTGGCCAATTTCTTCCAGACTCACTTATTTCTCTGTAATTGGTTCAACATTTGTGTTCATCAAAACAGGTAGCGTGAGGGGTTCTCCTGTCACCCAAGCTCTAGCGGATCAGACTAACCCGAGGAAACGATCCAGACCTCGCACGACTTCCCGGATTCCAGGAGTTGGGAAGGTAGACATATTCCCCTATGTGAAGAACTCTGCTTTGGCAGAGAAGCTAAACCAAGGGTTATCACAAAGCAGGAGGCGGCTTGACAGCCCCAGTGGTTTTCATTTGTTCATTCCAAAAGTATTTAGAGTTTTGCTTTCAGAAAAGACTCAGAGCCTGGAGGTCTTCCATTTTCTGGGTATTACGCACACGATGTAGAACTTGCCAGATAAGCAGTTTAAGGGCGTGTGGGGGAGCAACTCACAGGAGAGCATCAGTCTGCCCTGTTATCACTCACTGTGCCCCCCCCCCCCCGCAGCTCACTGAGCCCCTCCTGGAAACCCAGAGAAACCACACTTCTAGGGTCAGCCCTAAAGCTCTGAACCCTGTGTGGGTGTGGGGAGTGGGGCTAAACTCAGCTGTCGGTGTGCACCAAGGTTCACACGTTCTAAAGCTAGCGACACCACCCACGGACACTGAAAAAAATTTTAAGAACCAGAGCCCCCGATTAGTTCAGACCAATTTCTTTTTAATGATCCGTTTAATATAAATGAGTTAAAGAAGCTAAGCTTAGGAGTGTGAGCCTCACAGGCAAAGGCAGCCTCTGTTCTGGGGAATTTGTGTTCAGGAGGTCAGAAAGGTACTTCTCTAAAAACTCTGGACTTGCAGGTGCCTGGATGACTTTCAATAACAGCTCCAAACATGGCTCCCACCACCTCACAACAAACAAGGGGCAAGAAACGCTAGCCCCCGCTTCCCCACTCATGACAAACTGACCACAAGCGCTGTCGGTTTTTACAGAAACCATTTGCCATTTGACCTGGGTCTTGGCAACAACAGAAGGAAAACGGAAAGTACCGAGGCAGCATTCTGCCAGGCGGTGCAAGCGGAATGAGAAATTATGTTTCTAATTCCTGTCTGCTCAGCCTGACAAAGAAAGCCTGAAATTTGTCCTCAGGTTCCTTCCACTGAATGTGTCAGAGGGAGAAACCCTCTCCCTAGAGAGAGAATGATTTCAGTGCAGCCTTCCCTCCCTCTCACTCTAGTGACTCACACTAGCCCCAATGAATCTGTCTCTTTCTCGAATATTCCGTGAGGCCAGCAAGCAGAAGAGAGGAGTGTTAGAAGCTGAGCTACAAGTTGTGTTGGCCTTGTCCTCAGCATGGTCTCATTTCCAGCTCCGCCCCAGTGGAAATGTCACATAGTCATTTTAACACATGCAAAAACAATCATGGAAGCATCAACAGGAGGCTCAGGTAGACGTGGCCCCTGCAGTTTATCCCAGGAAACCCCACGGATAATAGCGTGGAAGATGCTTCTGTACTAATGGATGAAGGAAATTCTAGCCTCTATTTCTTTGTTAACTTATCTTAAAAGTGTTATTCTCGGGGGCTGGAGAGATGGCTCAGAGATCGGATGAACTTACTCCTCTTGCCGAGGACCTAGGTTCCATTCCCAGCACCCACATGGGGCTCACAAATGCTTGCAATTCAAGTTCCAGGGGATATGGCACTTGCTGCTGACTTCTTTGGGCCCCTGAATGCATGCGGTGCATATAAACGTACTCAGGCACACACAGAAGGAAGATATATATATATTCTTTGTGATCCAGTGAGTTTTCTGGGATTATTTACAGGAGTATGGGAGAGGGAGTAGTTTACAGGAGCAGAAATGACTCGCAGACTGACGGGCATCACCAAAGCCCAACCCAGGATGGGTGACAGCTCATAAAAGCTGGAGACCTGGGGTTCACTGCACAGCTTGGCTTAGAGACTGTCTCCTCCAGATAACGTAATTGGACTGAGCCTCCTCCAGGCATCAACAATTGTCGTGTGTGGAATATTCCTTTACACTGTGTGGATATGTGTCACCGTGATTGGGTTAAAAAAGAAGCTGACTGGCCAATAGTCGGGCGGGTACAGGTTAGGTGGGGACTTGCAGAAAAAAAGAGAACGTGAAGAAGAGGAGGAGGAGTCTCAGGAGTCAAGAGGAGATGCAGAGGAAGCAGGAGACTAACTTGCAGTACCGAGAAAAGGTATCGATTGAACCACGTGGCAGAGCATAAATAAGAAATATGGGTTAATTTAAAATGTAAGAGTTAGTAACCAGCCGGAGCCATTGGTCAAGCATTTATAATTAATATTAAGCCTCGTTGTGGTTACTGGGGAGTGGGTTGATGGGACAAAAAAGTTCACCTACAGTTGTGAATATAAATCTCTATTTTTAAAGCGCTATTCTTGGGGTAGTTCAGTTGACAGAATGTTTGCTTACCGGATTTGATGCCCAGCACCACGTAAACTAGGTGTAGTGGTACACAGCTCTAACCCTAGCACCTAAAAGGTGAAGGCAGGAGGATCAAAAGTTCAAGGTCATCTTCAGCTACCTAGTAAGTTCCAAGCTAGGCCAGTATAGACAAGAGAGCCTGTCTTTAAAACAAAAAAAGATTTTTCAAGACAGGGTCTTTGGCTGTCCTAGAGCTAGCTCTATAGACCAGGATGACCTTGAACTCAGAGATTCTCCTGCCTCTGCCTTCTGAATGTTGGGGTTAAAGGCGCACCCCACCAGCACCCAGGTGAAAAGTGTTATTCTTGATACTCCTATTCGTGTCTATTAAAACGAGGGAGGAACAAGGTCTCCGGTAGGCCAGAAGCTCCTCAAGAAAGCTCACGAGAGTTTTTTTTCTAACAGAAGATGCTTATTTTTCTCTGAAGTGCTGTCGTCGAAGTTGCAAAATACATTTGGAGAAAGATTGGACAGTCCCTCAAAGTGAAAGACCACACAGTTCTTTGTCGCAAAGATGTCCTAAGAGGCCTGAAGAGAAAGTCCTGCAATGGCGGATCAAGAACCCGAGCTGTAAAGCCAACAGCTACCATAACCACAGCAAACTCCGCTCAGCAGCCTAGGAGGAGATAGCGAAGGGCAGAGGGAGCCTAAACTAAGGGTTACAACACCAGGGCTAGACAGACAGGCCTCAGAGCCCTTGGGCATTTCCTCTGAAGGATAGGAGGTCAGGTATTTTAAAGGTAAACTTTGGCTTTTCAAAGTGACACTGGGGCCCTGTGTGAACAGTGTAGCAGATCACAAAACACAAGTTTCTTAAGTTCCAAAGCAAAGACTCCTTTGGTTCAAATTGCTTTCCATGTTCACTCAGCTAAAGTAAGGGGTGGGAAGGCAGAGTGAACCTGGGGGAGATATCAATGGGCCTCAGGCCGCTACTGGAGCAGCCAGCAGCAGCTTTGGGTCTCCTATGGGTCTCCAGTCTGCCCTGTCCTTGCTGGCATCAACTTTCCGTGACTCTGTTTAACTTATCCTTGGAAGATCTGACTTTCCTGTATTTGATCTGAAGTGGATCCCCTTGTTATAAAGGTCCAGGCTGTTATATGTAGTCCAGGCTGGTTTAGAACTCACGGCATACCCTAAGATGACCTTGAGTCTGCAGCACTCCTTCAACCTGACCCTCTCAGATTGTGGGATTACAGGTGTGTGCCACCAGGTCTAACTCAAGCTGATTCACTCACCATGGTTAGCTGGTCCTAAACAATAATCCTGGGAATAACGGGTCTGTGGGGCTGCCTGCCCCCTAGAATCCATCAGAGGATTGGACTATTGACATGCAGTCCCCACTCCCGCCCCAAGACAGGGTTTCTCTGTGTAGCCCTGGCTGTCCTGGAATTCTGTAGACCAGGCTGGCCTCGAACTCATGGAGATCCACCTGCCTCTGCCTCCTAAGTGCTGGGATTAAAGGTGTGGGTTACCATGCCCAGGTTATGAAATGTGCTTTTTCACGCACGCTTATCTCGTGTGCGTTCTAACAGGAGGCACAGCACTCTTTGGAAGACACTTCTCAGGTGGCACAGGAGTGATGGTAAAGTGGGCACCAAGGGCTGTTGTTCTTTCCCGGTACTGTGGACGCCTGTACTGCCTAATGTCTTAAAATCAATGAAATATGGCTGGGCTTTTTAAATGCAGGTCCAGCTTTGCACATGTGAAAACACACCCACGTGTGTTAGGTTGGGTTTCTATTGCTATGAAGAGACACTGTGATCACGGCAACTCTTATGAAGGAAAGCATTTGATTGGGGCTGGATTTACAGTTCCAAGGTTTAGTCCCTTATCATCATGGCAGGAAGCGTGGCAGCATGCAGGCAGACACGGTGCTGGAGAGGGAGCTGAGAGGTCTTCATCTTGATCTCACAGGCAATGGGAAGTGGTCTGAAACATTGGGTGTGGTTTGAGTGTGCACGGGACCTCAAAGCCCGCCTCCACAGTGACACACTTCCTCCAACAAGGCCACACTTAATAGTACCACTCCTTCTGGGGGGCCATTTTTTTTCAAACTACCACACTGTGAAACCAAAAAACTCCATTCAGATTCTTACTACTTCCTCTCAAACTGCAAGTACGAACACTTATATCTGCTTCACTTTTGTGATGCAGTATCCACCGCCGTTCCTCTAGTTACTTCACGGCAGCAAAAAGACTTTACATTTTGTGTGTTTATGGTGTCTATGTGAGAGATGAGTGTATAGTGTGTATGTGTATAGTGTATGTGTAAGGTGTGTGTGTGTATGTGTATAGTGTGTGTATGTATATGGTGTGTCTGTGTGTATGGTGTGTGTGTGTGGTGAGTGTGGAACAGTAGTATCAGGCTGTACTTGTGGGAGGAGGGCAGTCTTGGGTGTTGGTCCTTGCCTTCTTCCTTGTCTGATACAAGATGGTCAGTGCTAGCTGGCTCACGACCGTCCTGGTATAACAAACGCGGGCCACCATGACTTGCTTTACAGAGGTTCTGAGGATCCGCACACCTGGTCCTCACACTAGATCAGAGCACATCTTTATCTACTGAGCCATCTCCCCAGGCCCCCTCACCCACATTCTCAAAGGTTTAAAATGTGCCTTAACTCAGGTACTCTAACTCAGCTGTCCTTCCCAAACGCCCTTCAGCTAGAGCAACTATTTGCATTTCAGAGATGAGGAAACACATTCCAAAAAGATTTGATGGCCACTGCAGGACAGCTGGTAGGGAAACGCAGCTTTCTCATCCTTTCCCACCACATGACCTGACCAAAGCAGGAAGGAAATGCAGATTGACTCTTTCTCTGACTTGGGTCTCCCCTTCCTGGCCCATCATGTCACAGGTTTCTGCAGACAGATCCCCTGTGTCTCAGTAAGAGCATATCCTGCACCCAGCACAGGGGACAGGGCGAGCTCCCCATCTGGGCCCAGCATGGACCCGTCCTGGTTTAGGTCTCTTTATTCAAATAGAAAAAGCAGTCAGCTGGCCCAGCTCATTCTCCAAGAGGGGAAACTGAGTCATATGTTTTCCTCAGCGTTCCATCCTAAACCCCTCTGGCAGCGGATGACCAATTGCTCCGGACCTTCGGGTGACTCACTCACCTTGGCAACTTGTCTGTGGTTTAAGTCAGTGCCAGCAGACCCAATTTCCTATGTCCTCCAAGTTCAGAAACTGTCACGATGAACTCTGGTTAGCACACTGAGCATTCAGACAGAGGAAAAGGCTGGAATGGTTTTACAAACTGTCCGTGCGCTTGCAGTTCTGAAGATTTGAGCTCTAAACTGGGCCTATACACAAATGTGTCCCCCACCATCTTTACTTATTTAGTTTTTGGTTTCTCATTTTTTAAAAGACATTGTCAAATAGCCCAGGCTGGCCTCAAATTCACTACATAGCTGAGGCTAGCCTCCAACTCTTAATCTTTTTGCCCATCTGGTGACTGGTGTAATGTTCTTCCCTAGTCTGTAGCATTTCACATCAGTAATAACAACAGCAGAAAATAAAAAAGCAAAAACCATGGAAATGAGTGTGAGGTTCAACTTGCAAGAAACTAACATGTCTAGTTTTCTTAAATGAAGGAGGACATGCAGACTGTGGTGGTGCAAACCTTTAATCTCAGCACTAGGAAGTCAGAGGCAGGAGGATCTTGGAGTTTGAGGCCAGCCTGGTCTACAAAATGAGTTTCAGGACAGTCAGGGCTGCATAGAGAAACCCTGTCTAGAAAAAGCAATAGATAGATAGATAAATAAAACATATGCAGGAGGCTGAGATCCATAGTGATAAAGACACAGACACTGGGCAGTGGAGACTTCTCAGCATGGCTGTTTGGTTTTTGTTTGTTTGTTTGTTTGTTTGTTTTTTGAGATAGGTTTCTCTCTGTAGCTTTGGAGCCTGTCTGGCATTTGCTCTGTAGGCCAGGCTGGCCTCAAACTCACATAGATGTGCCTGCCTCTACCTCCCAAGTGTCGGGATTAAAGGTGTGCGACACCACTGCCCAGCAGCATGGCGGTGTCTTGTGGATAATCTCCTGGCACCTTCCTTTCCTTCATACAAAAGTCCTTTATGTCCCCAAATTCCCCAAGATACCGCTTTGAGGTTGATGGTCACTTCTGATCTGATTTGGGACCAACCTATTGAGTAAACCTGATTCCTTCCTGTCAACGTCTCTCCTGAATCTTGGCCCCGCCAATGGTTAGCGGCTTCAACATTGTGACAATAACAAAGGCCTTGGTAACATCCGCTCCAAGAGTCAACGTCAACCAGGAGAAAACGTATCCAAGGGATATATAAGGTTGTTTATTGAATAGATGTATTTTTTTGAGTAAACAAACACAAGGTTTAAATAAAACCATGTAAGACAATGCTTACCATGAATAAACTCCCATAATGGCCTTGGCTGTCAAGGCCTTGAGGCAGGCGGGGTCCTTCAGTTGCCAGAATTTATAAGCCAGAGCACACTTCCAGTAAGTTTCATCGTACCCAGATCAGAATCAACCAGCTGGGAAGCACACAGATTCCTGGGCAAGATGGCCAAGTTGTTCAGTGAGGCCTTCTGGTCAGTCTGTGTCAACAGCTCTGAGAAAGAGCCCAGAAGAAATCGGAAAGACAAGCCAGCCTTTCACTTGGGTGCTAGCGTCTGCCTTTAGGCTTGCTGGCGGTGTTCAGGTAGCTCATGGGGCTTCAGAAATCTTGCAAGCTCATGGCTTGGTGTATGTAAAATGTATGCCACTGATAACCATTACCTCACCAAAGGGGACACCAAAACGAAGCTGTCGCTCTGGGGGGCGCTCTGCAACCTCTTACGTGAAGTTTTTATTTGAATACGTAGTTATCCACTTTTAAAAGAAAAATAGATTTATGTGTATGAGTGTTTGCCTGCCTGTCTGTTTGCATACCATGTGTATGCCCAGTGTCCATGGAGGTCAGAAGAAGGCACCAGATCCTGTGGAACTGAAGTGATGAATGGTATGAGACACTGTGTGGGTGCTGGGAACCAAACCTGGGTCCTCAGCAAGATCAACAAGTGATCTTAACCGCTAAGCCATCTCTCCTGTCCCTACTTATCTGGTTTTAATCAAGAAAAGACTATAAAAATACGAGGAATGTTCTATGAAAACAAAGTATTTATTTTCTCTATGATCTTAATGACAAGAATCTCCTTACCAAAAAAAAAAAAAAAAAAAAAAATCTAATTACAAAAAGAGGTTAGGCCTGCCTGGGTTAAGTCAATAATTTTGTGGGCTCAAATGACAGAACTCCAAGGTACAGTTTGATGCTGCCAAGAGTGTTATTGACTCAGAACCACCGGGCTGGCTTGATATAATAGCCATGCCAGGGAAGGACCACATCTCGTAGGGTAGGATCTAGCGAGTTTACCAGTTACAGAACCAGTTCAGAGGGATGTCTATGTGCCAGATGATTATGCCAACTTCTAAAGGAATCAAGCATACTAGTAACAGAATGTCTCAACTGCTTGACTCTTTTAGAACAGCTAAGGTGTTTTAGGTGTGGCTTTCTTCACACGCTTACTAAACGGAGCCTTTGGGGGAAGTACCCAGGCAAAATTATAAAACTTCTCCTGTTAATCTTAACGAGAACCAAGATAAAAACAAACAACCCCCTGTCCAATCCTCGGATGAGCCTCCCGCTTCTGAGAATGTTACTCTTGGAGCGGTGACATGACCGTAAATTAAGGACATGTAGGAAGGACTCACCAGTGATAGATAACAGAAGGTACTATGTGAGAGGGCTATACAGATGGAGAATAAATATAAGTTATGTAGTGGTTAGAGAAAGCATGGGCAGAGTCACCATTTCTGACTGGTGGGAGTAAACACAGGCTCCCCTGCTCAGTTTTCTGTTTTCCAATCAAAATAAAGACTTATTCTCAAGAAACCAGATTTGAGCTTAACAAGTTTTGATGTAACATCTTCATAATTCTCATGTTAAGTATTTGAAACTGTACAAAATAAGATGAAGAAATAGGTGGGGCCAGTGGGATGATTCCACGCGTAAGAGCACTTGTGTGACCCGTCTGGACCTGAGTTCAATCCCTGGAACCCATGTAAAGGAAGAAGTGACACCCAAAGTTGTCCTCTGATCGCCACTGTGATGTCCTATGCCACGTACCAAGCCACAGCCTCCCTCCGCAAACTGTCCTGTCCTCTTTCTCCTTCTCCCCCAAACACACACATACACACACAAGTAAACAAATGCATGAATAAGTGGAAATTATGGGGCTTACAATGTACAATAAATTTTATGACTTTTTTTTTAATTTTAGGATTATAGATACAAACAATGAAGTCCTGCATGACTGCACGTGTTGTCTGGCAAAAACGAAACTCTAAATTAATAGGCTGTGAATGTGTGTGAGTATACGTTACATCTATGTTTAAATGTCGAACAGAAATCAAAGGCTTGCAGCACGGCCAGCCAGAGGTTCTCTGAGGGACATGCTGTGGAGAGCACTGCTCTTGGCAGCCGTTCCGATGGACACAATTCAGCTCTAAGCAGATTTCTTTAATCCTCGCCTGTAACTGGGTCAGAGCCGTCTGATTTTAAGCGTTATTCAGGGGACACAGGCTCAATGATTATTGAAGCAGTTATAACCACCTTTCTTTGGAAGGTACTCTTTTTTCTTGTTAATGCTCGGAAAACCCAACTTCTATGTTTTTGAAAAGTCACAAACACTTTTATTTTAAGGGAAGAGATAAACAGTGTAGCTGGTGGGCCTTAGATGGCAAACGTGCCAAAAATTCCACAGAGGATTTTTTTTTCCCCTAATAGGCTGCTTAGGAGAAATGCTCAATTAGCTTGCTTAGTCTTTGTATCAGTTCAGGAAGCTTCTGATGGGTAATTTAAGGGCATGGTCTTGAGAGTTTTCAGAGTTGAAAGCATGAATGTATTTTAAAGCATATAGAAGATGGCCTGGAGAGATGGCCCAGCAGTTACACTAAGCAGTTGACCAGAGTTCAGTTCCCAGACCTCAAGTCAGGCAGCTCACCACTGCCTTTCACTCCAGATCCAGGAGGCTGACTCTCTCTTCTGGCATTGGCACACATGTGTGTGCACGTGGATGCCCCTCCCCCCGCCAGACACAGAAACACAGAGATATACGCACATAGAACTTAAAAGTCTTTAAAAGTCAGAATATCTCCACAGGACAAGACTTACCACCAGGGGACCAGTACCAACAGTCCCGGGTAACTGCTAGGTGCCATGCGTTAACCTAGGACCTCTGCAAGAACTACCAGCTCATTGCATTCTCATTTGTCCTGCCAAATGCTATGTTCCAAAGCTTGTGTATGTGAGAAAGCCCAGACTGGGTGTGACGCCTTTAAGCCCTAACACCTAGGAGGCAGATGCAGTTGGATCTGAGATCAAGGCCAGCCTGGTCTACACAATGAGTTCCAGACCAGCCATGTCTCAAAATAAAAAAATAAAATAAGAAAGAAAGAAAAAGAAAACAAAAGGCAGCCTAAATTGACAGGTGGACTCACTTGCAATGATGAAGGCACTACATAATTTTTAGAGAAGATATTCTCAGGCTAAAACATATGAAGGAGTAAATAAAGATCTCTTCTTGTTTAACAGTGAAAACCACCTGCTCTGCAGCGCTACACATCCCTGCTGCTGTATTCATTGCTGCAGTGGCATACACCTCTAGTCCCCACTCCTGCGAGCCTGGCACAGGACGATCATTTGAGCCCAGGAGTTTGAGACAAGGCTGGCCAACAAAGCCAGAATATTTTAGATGAAATTCTGGAACTATACAAGCCTGTCCCCTAACGACAGGGATATGATCTGAGAAATAAATCCACACTTTGGTCATTATGCACACATCATAGAGTTTACTTACACAACCCAGGATGGCTCTGATGTCACTAGGTGACCTAATCATGCAGAAACACTATCTCTGACCATTGCTCCACACACCACACAATGAATGACCATGCATGTGTGTCTATGTACATTAAAACAATAAAGAACTGCAACCTTTACTGTTTGTCAAAGAATGGCTTACTTCTATAAAATTTTTGATAGTGTTTCCATCAGATAAGTTTATCAACATGAAATTGCTGTCACGGTTTCAATAGGCAGGCATTGGTGAGTTAACTCAGAAAAATTCCACCACCTCAGGCCAGCCAAATGCAGACGCGCCCTCAATCCCAAGAACCCAGACACCTCCCTTGGTCCGTTTTTTGCCGACATTCAGTCCACAGTGAGAGGACAGCATGTTAGATGAGTGGGGTGCTTGGCACAGCTGCCTAGCCCAGACACTGTGACATCCAGTAGGTCAAACTAAGGTTGACCTAAGGTTCCCCCTGGGCTAGTCACTCAGGATTTACCGTCTTCTCTCTCCACCAGCCCGGTGCAGTGCTCTGTGCTCTCTCACGCTCACAATGGTCCACTAAAATACTTTCTATTACAGTTCATCATCAGTTACTAAATAAATCAAATCCTAAATAAATCTGTCAACACTACCTACAGGTGTGTCCATAGTCTCCTGAAATGATACATTCAAATGCTATAATTATACTCTAAATATAATTTTGGCCAAGGGTAACTTCAACATCATTCCAGCTGAGTCTGCTAAACACTGGAAAAAACTTGAATAGAATTAAATGCATTATTTATCAGATAATCTAAGCCCAAATAAGATAAGGCTGTAATTCAGTGGTAGAGCACTAACCTGTAATATATGAGGCCCTGGATTTAACACCCAGCACTGCAAATAATAAATAGGTAAGATTCACATAAAAACAATCTCCCTGTAATATAAAGTGTAGTTTAAAACAGTATGGTGGAGATGTGCAGGGCTTGGTGGTAAATACCTTTAATTTTAGTACTTGAAAGGCAGAGGCAGACAGATCTGTTGTGGAATATTAGTTTAATATTATACTGTGGAATATTTGTTTAATGATGCAAAGATATGTAGCATTTGCTTAACTCTGTGAAGCTGTGTTACTTTGCCTGCCTAAAATACATGATTGGTCTAACAAAGTGCTGAACAGCCAATAGCAAGGCAGGAGAGAGAAACAGGCAGGGCCACCAGACAGAATAAATAGAAGAAGAACCAGAAGAGGAGGAGTGAGAAAGGAGGACAGGAGGATGCCAGGGGCTGGTCACCTGGCCACCCAGTCAATCAAGAAGTAAGAAGGGAAGAAGGACATAGAATAAAGAAATGTTAAAAGCCCAGAGGCAAAACATAGAAGAGGAATAGGCTAATTTAAATTTTAAAAAATGGCTAGAAATAAGCCAAGCTAAGGCTCGGCATTCATAAATAAGAATAAATCTCTGTGTATTTATTTAGAAGTTGGGGTGGCAGGCCCCAAAGAAGAAAAAAAGCCCAAAACTTCTCAGTTTGAGGCTAGTCTGGTCTACAGAGTTAGTTCCAGGACAGCCAGGGCTACACAGAGAAACCCTGTCTGGAAAACCAGCAAACAAAAAGTATGGAATCATCTATGAAAAAAAAAGACAAATTCCCCACACATCCACTTTATGGCACAAAGTGTGGTTGCCACATGAGCTCTTCTAGAGTCCCAAACTTTCTCCAGACTGACCTTCACTTTGGAGAGCCAATTAGAATGATCTGCTAAATATTTATGCTCAAGCAGGTGCACATCTGAAATCCTGGAAGACTGCGGCTGCCTGGTAAAACCATCTCTTTTAAAAAGACTAGACTCACCTCTTGTGTTCCTTGAACGGTCAATAGATGTAGACCAGGCTGGCCTCGAACTCACAGAGATCCGCCTGCCCCTGCCTCCTGAGTCCTGGGATTAAAAGTGTGCACTCCCCCACCCCCTGGGGAACAGCCACAGTCTTAAAGGATTGGCCAGGGTGCCTGCTGGTGATCTGTCTACTTAACCCCAGAGCTGCGTGGGAAAGTTTTTCTAACTTTAAATTCAAGAGATTTGTTTAAATGAATGACATCTCTGTAAGATGCAGTGTGAAAACGGGTGTGTTGGGGGGGCTCTGCTCCTGTCAGACAAGCACTGGGCTAACCGCTCCCTCTTAGCCCCTCTCTTGTCTCTCTGTTCCTCTCACTTGTTTTTCTCACCCTCTTGTTTGGCTACAAACTCTTGTATTGCATAATGCTGGATAAAGGCTGTGATCACAGGATCCCCTGGGAATTCCTGTTAACACAGCTGAAACTCGCAACACCTGTGAAGGATTCGGCCCCAAACTGTCTTTGTCAAGTCAGGGTTAGGGTAGTTCAAGAGTTTGCTAATTTATTTTATTTTTATTTAATTATTATTATTTTTCCCTGTGTAACCCTGGCTGTCCTGAAACTCACTCTGTAGACCAGGCTGGCCTGCCTCTGCCTCTCCCTCTTGAATGCTGAAATTAAAAAGGTTTGTGCCACCACACCTGAGAGAAGTTTGCTATTTTTGAAATTTACAATGACTGTTGAGTTTAATCAAACCAGTGTGTGTGTGTGTGTGTGTGTGTGTGTGTGTATGCGCGTGCGCGCACGCACCCGCGTGCACCCATGGGGGGGAGGGGCAACTCTGGGTGTCTTCCTCAATCTCTTTCCACTTACACATTTTTTAAATGTGTGTGAATGTTTTGCCTGCGTGTGTATGTGAACCATGTACGTGCCTGGTGATTGCAGAGGTCAAAGAGGGCACAGGATCTGTAGTTTGTGATCTGACAGGTCAGGGCTTGAAATGACTCAGGCCTTCTGCATGAACACTAAGTGTTCTTTTTTTTTAATGAACAATTTACATTTATTTGCTGATAAGTCAAACACACTTGGCACACACAAGTTAGAGAACAGTAGAGTGCAGCCTTTGCTTGCCCATGTATAGGTGGCCCAGGACAAATAACCTGAAACTCGTCTTTAGCCTGAGGCCCCAGCTTCAAGCAAACAGTTGATGGGTGGCCCTGTTCCTTCTGGTTCCTGGGGGAGGGGGCAAAGGATTCCTCACTGTTCTCACACTTGTGTGTTGCTGGAAGGAGGCTGCTCATTCATTCCCCGGCAGCTCAGACCTGAAGTAATCACTCAGAATAATAACTATATTATTTGCAATACTGACTGGCCAATAGCTTAAGCATATTTCTGGCTTACTCTTATATCTTAAATTAACCCATTTCTATTATTTTACACTTGACCATGAGGCTTGTGGCCTACTGGCAAGGTTCCATCCAATGTCTGTCTCTGGCAGCTACATGGTGTCTTGCTACTCTGCCTCTTTCTCCCAGTTTAGTTTTTCTTGCCTAGCTCTACTCTGCCTTATCACAGGCCAAGCCAGCTTCTTTATTCATTAACCAATCAAAGCAACACATACACAGAAGGGCCTCCCATACCACTTGTGCCTTACCTATTTCCACGGCTTCCCCTCGCTGGGGTGTGCTTGTAGATTTGCAGATGGAGTCTGTCGGATCAAAGGCATGCTGGAAGACAAGGCCATTCACTGCGAGAGCCAGTGCAAAGTGGAAGAGCAAGGCACATCCAGTGAGCGCTCTCAGCTGCCGAGCCATCTCTCCAGTCCCTTCAGGTTGTTTTTTTGAGACATGTTTTCTCATAAAACCTGATCAGGTCTGTGACCTGGGCTGGCTGGTCAGTGAGCTCCAGGAGTTCACCTGTCCTGGCCTCCCTGGATTCCAGATGCACTGGTGCACCTGGCTTTTTCCGTGGGTAAGTGGGCACCTAATTCAGGTCCTCACATCTGTGGCAGGCACTGAACTGGATGGCTATCTTCCCAGGCCTCAACCTCTTTTTACAATTTGTGTATAGTAAAGGAACTGTACTTTTCTCCCTTTCAGATAATGAGGTCAATTACATGGAACAGGTTTTCAAATTCTATGATAAACTGGACAAAGCCAGGGAGAATTCAAATGACCTTATCTCACTAGACAGTCGCAAACTAAACTGTCCCTT
Organism: Chionomys nivalis; assembly: GCF_950005125.1. Classification (NCBI taxonomy): domain Eukaryota; kingdom Metazoa; phylum Chordata; class Mammalia; order Rodentia; family Cricetidae; genus Chionomys; species Chionomys nivalis. The sequence continues at coordinate 33,516,295 of NC_080103.1, read as the reverse complement.
TTCTGCTGTGCTAGTTTCTTTCCCGATAGGCAATGTCTTTATAAAGTTTGTTATTGAGAGCCGGGCGGTGGTGGTGCACGCCTTTAATCCCAACACTCGGAGGCAGAGGCAGGCGGATCTCTGTGAGTTCGAGGCCAGCCTGGTCTATAAGAGCTAGTTCCAGGACAGGCTCCAAAGCTTAGAGAGAAACCCTGTCTCGAGAAAACAAAATAAAAACAAAACAAAAAAGTTTGTTATTGAGATAATAATTTATGAGATTTGGAAGTATTCTTTTGTGGTCTCCTGGAACAATCTGCCTATAATTTTATTTTGAGACAGGATTTCTCTGTGTAACCCTGGCTGTCCTGGAACTCACTCTGGCAGGTGATTTTATCTTTAAAGTTTTAAACATAGACTTCACTAGCAAATGGGGACTCCGCAGATCTTCCACTTTTAAAATCGCTCGAGTTGCGTCGGCGTGAGCATGCAGATGTAGAGTCCAGAGCAGGCCGGAGATGTGGTCTGCTGCTGCTTTCTCGCTGACTGTTGAGATGGAGTTTCTCCTGGAACTGGGGGCTTGGCTTTCGGCTAGGCTGGCCGGCCAATGAGCTCTCGGAAGGTGCCTGTCTCTAACCCCAGTGCTGGGTTTGGTTACAAGCAAGGACAGCCAGGTCCGGGTTTGTACATGGGCACCAGGGATCCGCACTCAGATTTTCAGGCTCGCAGAACAAGAGCTCTTATCTGCCAAGCCGTTTCCCTAGTTCATTTTCATTGACTTTCTCTGGATTTTTTTGGTTTTTTTTTTTTTTGGTCCTTAATTTTGTTCTTGTTCAGAGACTCAAACTGAGGTTGCTCATTGAATCATATTTCGAATGTTCAATTTTCTAAGAAAAAATTTTCAATTGAGATACTATTTTTCCTTTTGCTCATTTATCCATTTTATTACGCTTTTCAAAACTTAGCTTTGTTTTAAAGTTTGTGCTTTGTCACATCAATTTTACTCTTTTGTTTCCTTTTCTACTGTTCTCTTCTGCCACGTTGGGCATCTTTGGATTTACACATGCAAGGCAGGCACACCCCCACTGAGCTGTCTCCGGTCTTTCTGCTTCTGGAGATGCAGTTTAACTGATGAATGCAACGGATGTCGTGAATGCAGAAAAGTTTCTAACCCTTCTGACCTTGCTGCAGTCCCCCACCTTTAGCATGGCTCATTTTAGTATTTGGTTTAAAGCACTTTATTTCTTCTTCCAGGAATTACTTATTTCGAGGTGTTTTCTGTTTCATTGCTAAGCAGTTCAGGCAAATCTGAGGATTCTAGTCTTGTTACTAATTCTCAGCACTTTCCCCTGAGGTTGGAGAGCACTTTTGAATTATTTAAATCCTCCGAGATGTTCGGAGGCTTTCTTTATGGCCTCTGTTGTTAGTTTTGTTAATTTTCTGATACAAGCTTCAGTGGAACAGGAATCTGCCCTCTGCCCAGCGTCATCTGCACCGCAGGGGATTCGCGGGTGCCCGTGCTATTCCTCGCTCTGAGCTCAGCTGCAGCGACTCTGTAGGGCACGCCCAGCTTTCCTCTCAGCTGTCTGCCATGTACATTAGGAACAGTGTTGTGTGGATCTATGGGGCCTTGATCATGTGACTTTTTAGTTGTAAATCTCTTCAGTGGTGTTTGGTCTTAGTTTGGTTTTCACGACACTGGCACAGTCACCTCAGTTTTAGTAGCTCTAACCCACATCTTTCTGTATTTCCTGGGCACCTTTGTCTCCTGTAAGCAGGAAGTAGGCTCGGTTTTCCCCTTCTCTAGTCGACAACCTTAGTTTATTGGAGTATTTACATAACTTGGACTCAATTACTCATTTAAGTGGGGTTTTCTCTACTATCCAGCTATTTCTGTTCTGTTTTTTTTCCTCTTTGATCTCGACTTCTTTTGGGTTATCCACGTAACCAACCCCACCTAAATTAAAGTCCTCAAGTACTTACTTTTTTCTACTCAACTTATTAAATTTAATACGTCATTACTTTTAATACTTCCTTGATGTTGACAGAACTATTATTTTTATAATTTATTTGAACTTATTTCATGTGCATTGCCGTAAAGGTGTCAAATCCCCTGAATCTAGAGTTAGAGTTGTGAACTGCCATGTGGGTGCTGGGAATTGAACCCAGGTCCTCTAGAAGAACAACCAGTTCTCTTAACTACTGAGCCATCTCTCCAGCCCCTTGGCAGAACATTTAAATATTTAACTCCATTTGTTGACCTTTTCCATCATGGCTGTCATGTGTTCAAATTCAACATCAAATTCCAGTGTTCACGGTATCTATGCTTTTCTATAGGAGTCTTCTTTCTTTCCTTTTTTGCTGTATTTCTGCCTAGGATTGGTTTCCTTAAGCCATTCATTTTTAATTTTTTGCTTTCACTTCTTTTTTCCAAATAAGGTTCTTGCCACATTGCCTGGCTTTGAACTCTTCTGCTCAAGAGAGCCTCCTGTTTTAGGCTCAGGACCAGCTGGGATCACGCAGTGCCACTCATGACCCGTGGAGAGAGCTCCTGCTCCCCCGCTTCCAGGTCAGGTCTCCTTTCCTCTTTTCCATCCACAATGGCTCACTAATCCCTGTTAATTGGGTTCCTACAAATAAGCTAGTATTTACATCATTAAGCCTAAAGATAGTGGCTTAGAGTCTTTTTTGTCCCTTGCATTGAGGACCCTTCCCCTGATTGTGAGCAAAAGCTAAAGATCCCCTTTACTTCTTGTTCCGGCTAAGCTGTAAAAGCGGTTACAGCCTCACTTCCCTGGCTTGCTTTGGGGAGAGAAGGGAGGGGTTGGCTTGTAAGGCCTGTCACCTGCTGTGTTTGCTCATCAAGTGTCACCTGCACAACTCCCCACAGCCCAGGAAAACTTATAGAGATTTTAGATGAAAACTTGCAATAAATTTTTATATGCACACACTAAAAGTAACCTCAGAGTTGGGATATGCCTTACTTCAGTATCCTAGCAACCAGAAAGAAAAATCTCTAAGTATGACTGGTAGCTGCCTTTGCTTTAAAAAGACCAACGAGGTAATTTACAACGAAGACACCTGCGTTCACCTTTTGCTGGTTACACACATTTTGGGGAGCATGGCCTCTGTGTTACCTATTTGCTTGTGTGAAAAGGTAGTTAAATCTGTCTCAAAACTATTAAATAACTACAAAGTGGACTTTTTAAAGAGTGAACTAGAAATAAGAGAACTTGCCAGAGAGCAACTATAACAGGCTCTATGCCAGAGAGGTTCTCAACCTGTGGGTCATGACCCCTTCAACAAACCTCTCTCCAAAAATATTTATGATTTATAACAGTAGCAAAATTAGTTATGAAGTAGCAATAAAAATAATTTTATGATTGGGGGTCACCACAACATGGGGAACTGAATCAAAGAGTTGCAACGTTAGGGAGGCTGAGAACTACCGTGTGCCTACAGCTATTAGTATGTCCTTACTGCCCGGTAGGGTCTAGCCCACCCATCTCTACAGCTCAGAGCTACATTCCCTTACCACCCAGCACCGCCTAGAAAGCGAAAGGCTTCAAGTCAGTGACGCTGTTATGGTTTGGACCTACAATGTCTCCTACAGGCTTGCTCCCCAGTGCAGCCTTGTTCATCCACTGATACAGCTAAATGGACTAACGTGGAAAACAGGAGGAGGGGCCTGGCTGGAAGTAGTGGGGCACACGAGGTGTACCACTGAGAGACTGGTCCGTTGGTCGCATTCCTGGCTGCCGTGAGGACAGCAGTCACATACTCCCCTGCCGTGGTAATCTGTCTCAGCTCAGCTCCAGCAGTGGAGCCTGTCATGGAAACCATGGGCCCACACCAACCTTGCCACCTTTAAGGTGTCAGTCTCAGGCATTTTGTCACAGTAAAGGCACCATCTACCATTCTCCTGACCTAACATACCCTGTCACGAGGCTGAGGCAGGTTTTCACGTGAGGTAGGTACCGTTACTGCTCATGAGCCGTTTATGTAAGATGCCAAAGACGAACCCTAAAAGAAAACTTGTAACTTGGAAACAAGACTAAATCTACACTAATTCTTTTGAAATGTTAATTTTATATTGGCAGAGTAATTACACGGGTTGTGAAGACAATTCATGGCCTTCACTTAAATGCTTTCTGCAGTCACTGTTCAGTAACTGCTCACTTAAAAAGATGGTGCACTGCTTTCTCACCTCCCTCCTGGGCCCAGAATTCTGAGTGCTGAGGACTGACGTCAGTGGGGTCAAGGGTTCAGTTAGAGTGGTCTTGGAAGATGTGGTTGAAATCAGGTCTTTGTTTGAATTTGGTTTTGAGACAGGGTCTCTCTCACTGTATAGCAGAGCTCAGTCTACCTCTGCCTCCCAAGAGCTGGGGTTAAAGGTGTGCACGGCAACCACCCAGCAAGATCAGTTTTGACTGCCTTGCGATCGATCAATGTGCTCAGAAGCTAAAGAGATCCACGACTGAGGATTTATTTTTAGCTGATGAGATGCCTACTGAGGAGGAATTTAAGTCTGGAAAGGAAGGACTAGATTAAATGCTCAGTAACTTAAATTTCACTTAAAGGAGCAACGAGCTTTTTGGAAAATACCTAATTCTTCATCTGAGCTATGGAAAGTCAGGTGACTTTGTAACAATTAACACACCTCCTAAATAAACTAACCAGGGAGGTGGCCATACCACAGGGTCACAAGTCACCTTGAAAAGACTCCCACAAGTCAATTCTGGAGCAATTTCAGCACTAAAATAAGAGACATATCATCATCTACCCTGTGGAGAAGGAATCTGAGTCTCCACTGACGAAAATAAACAAAGGAAGAGACAGTTCTTTACAGCAAATTCCCAAAGTAATGAATTCATCATCTGGCAATCAAAATAGTCGTGACTGATTCAGACAAGAATTGCCAATGGACTCAAAACTAGCTGTTGGCAAATCGGGGAACACATTTATAGTTCCTCGGAATCTCCTCCCAATGTGCTTACGCTTTCAAATGTTCATCTTTTACTGTGTGGTACCTGCACGTCAGGGCATGCGGTGGGGGTCAGAGGGCAGCTGTGGGGGTGGCTTCTCTCCTCCCACTTTTACTTGGGTCCCAGGATTGAACTCACATCACCAGATGTGCACTGCAAGAGCCTTTGCTTACCAAACCAGCCCCCAAAGTACATCTTCACTACCAGCTTTACAATGGAAAAGTTTCCTGGATTTTATCCTAAGCAAATGACCAAAGACAACAGCACCAGGGCAAACAGATATTACTCATCTCCTAGTATAACAAAAACACAGAACCATTGTGATATTTTTTGACAAATTTTTTGACCCTATCTGTGCAGAAACATCACATGAACCCACACTGATGCCATCATTTGGTCTGTGCTCCTTAAGTACTGAGGCTATGAGGTCAAATAACAAATAACTGTCCATATAGGAGGAGACCAAAGAGGACAGCTGAACACACCATGTGATCTGATGTGATCTGGGACTGGGCTAATGGCGTAGACAGGAACATTAATGGGGGCAACCAATAAAATTTGATCTATGATTAGACATCACTATTATGATGTTAACTTCCTGAGTTTAATGGGTGCACTATGGTCATATACAAGAAATAGCGGTTTCCAATTCGTATATATTATAGAGCACTCTGTGTAAATGAAAATTTTCTGCTCTGGGCATCTTTCACTAGATTTGTTCTACTGAAGAAATGAATTCCCAAAAGCATTCATTTCTGTTAATTGCTGTTTCACAGGGAAACTGACTTCTGTGTACCGACTGTGAGAACTCTGCAGATGCGGTCTGAACCGACTCATTGCACATCCAAGAACACCAGCATGAAAAATTATTTCCTACCTTCAGGAAGGGAAAAAAGCAATTACGTGAACCATAACTTACTTAAAAATACATGGCGGTTAAAATGTGAGAGATGTAGCTATGCAGATGCCACAACCCAACGACAGCCATGAACAGTGTTGCCGCGGTCCACCTAAAATCAAAAGGAAGTGAGGTACAAGTCATTCTGCTTGTGAGATCACTAGGCAAACCCCACGGGGACCGTAGAATCTCCACAGCAAAGGACTTAGCCTGCCTATAATATATCAAAGTTACTTAAAATAATCAGAAGCTCTGCTAAGCCTGTTTAGGAAAGTATGATCAATTTTTTCATAACTGCTTGCCATAAAGCTTTCTGGAGGTCTGAAGGTTCCTTTTCAGGACTCCTAGCTTCTGCCCCTTCCCCCTGCTCATGTCCATTTCCGGATGTCATAGAATAAATAACTCCCAGGGGCTGGCTGCCGCTACTGGGTGGCAGGCACAGCGTATACTGTGGCATTTCTGTTTCGAGAAGCCTGCTTACTTCTCCCAGGAAAACAGAATAATCTGGGCCAGAATCAGGAAGCCCTAATGCAAGAGAGCTCTGCAGAGCCACTAGCAAAGTGGGGAACAGAGGCAGCTTTACGTGACGAGACTCACCGACTGGGTTGTCCTCACACACTCGAACTGGAGTTAAAAGTACACTTTACCAGTCTTAGAGTGGGAAGGTGAAGCTGTGGAGACGGCCAGCTATGCACATAATGGTATGAACATGCTTACTGTTCCTTCCTGAGCCACACACGTAAAAATGATTCAGTCATCTTGAGGTGTAGTTCACAGTAAGAATTTTTAGAGGAGTATTTGTTATAGTTAAATTCTCTCTGGTGATACTGAGCACTATCACAGTCACTAAGAGCGCCAACCATCAAAATCAGAGAGCCCTTTTGTTTTAGGTCTAACTCTGCTGTGAACGTGTGTCACCTAAGTTCCTACTGCCATCAGTGGCAGGGGAATAACACGCTCGCCTGCACATATAGGTTGCTATGAAAACTTATTGAAACTTTGTAAATCTGTGAATACAGAAGGGGCTCAATAAATGTTGGCTGACTCATTTTAGGTTTTCACAGCAAAAGGGTGTGTGGTAAGAATAAAAACAAAGTTGATTGTGAAAAAGCTGGTTACTCATTCCCCCCAGCTCTGAATGACACAGATGCCAACACAACTTGTCACAAACACCCCATGGTGTAGTGAAGGGATGCATGACCCCAAGGCAATGGTTGATTACATCCAAGTACACAACCTCAGCTGAGCAGTGTCAGACGAGCCGTGAGAACTTCGAATAATTTAACAAGTGAATATGTACATATATTTATCAAATATAACAAGGTCATACAAAAGCATAATGAGTCACACATACAAAAGGCTACTGTATTTGTTGTCCCTTTTACATCCTATTTTAGACAAAACGATGACACAGAAGGTAACAGTAATGTACAGGTTTGAAAAACAAGGGTTTTGTTTGTTTTTTTAAGACACAGATTTGATCATCTACATCTCTCAAATTTCTAAACTCTGGGGATCAACTTAAATAACTCTTCACTCTCTTGAATGAACTATACATTTTCAATAATTAAAAGTCAGGTAAAAAAGTATATAAAATGATTCATAAGTCAAAACATTTCTTATAAAAGGAACAGTTTAAACAAAACCTGGGAAATAAAAAGAGGAAATGTACTGAATTTAAAAACTTCTGAAAATAGCATTTTTTTCTGGACCACTATACAAAATATTTAAAGTTCAGAACTGTTGAAAAACAAAAGTTTATATAGACAAAACTAAAAAACAAAACAAAAGCCTCAACCCCCTACCAAATGTATTAAAACATCTAAAACCAAATAAAAGGTAACGGAACTATATGGTTCAGGTTTAAGTGCATTTTTTGGGTACAGTTAAACCACATGTAAAAATTGGCAATTAAAATATAATTAAATACAGATTGGCAAACCCATTGGCCATTATGTAAATATCAGAAGGTAAATTTCCAATTGAAAAATAAAAGCTTACATACAACTCAGAAGCACAAATGGTTCAAGACATCCTAGGAAACTGTGGGAAATCACAGCACATGGCATCTTCCAGGAACTAGTTTCAGGAGGACTTTATAAATATGCACTTGATCTCACTCTGCACAGTAAAGCTCATTTCCCCAGCTGCACCCCTGCTACAAGCTATCATATATTAAGGAGGAATTTAAATGGATCATTTTATGGGGAGAATCAACTCTAAAAACCACGAATCCACGCATTTTCTTTACAGCTTCAAAGATCACCCAGCGAGGCACAAACGCGGTCTTGTCAGGATACTCTCCCGTTCCACATGATCGACAAACAACACAACACTCACACACAACTCTGGCAATCCTATACAAAGGGCCCTGTCCAGACATTCCTCTCGCAAACAAAACAAAACAGGGTATCTGAGTTCTGACAACCCTACACAAACTGTGGAATTTCATCTTCGAGGTCCTCAAACTGCTGCATTCGTTTTAGCCGTGGTCTCTGGCAGGTTGGAGTCCCCTCAGACAGCCCAGGCTCCTCAGAGTTCTCTTTAGGTTGACCACTTGGTTGCACAGAGCAAGTCGACAGGACCCTTGCGTCTGGGTCTGACTTCGCCACATGACTCTGGGGAACATGCAGGGTGGCAGGAGGCACAGCTGCCGAGGGCACTGCTGTTTTCTCATCAGTCCCCCTGACACTGAGGGTGGGATTAGGCGGTTTGTAAAATGTTGTCCAGTGCTGGGGCTGCAGCGTTCTGGGTGCTCTGACAGCAGCGACAGGGCAGGAGTCTGAGGCCCTCCGCTCTGATGTGTCTCGTGCTGACCTGGCTGGTTCTGCGTGCAGGTTACTGGCCTGCGTGGTACTACTGGAATGGTCCTCGCTACTCCCAACATTTGCTATCAATCCCTTCTCGGAGTGTGCACTGGGCACAATCATCGTGGTCTTCGCAGTAAAACTGTTCCGTTCATATTGCTTATCCCAGGATTTCTGTACACTTTGCTGGTCAAAGCCATTAACTTTGGAACTACTAGTATTTGAGTTGTCTTTTCTATGAAGTCCTTCAAAGGCAGGATTCTTGCCAAGTCTGTCCGACTCTCCATTTCCTATATTCCTGCTGCTCTTCTCAGTAGGAGAGCTTGCAAGAAGCAGCAGCCGATCTACAGGCAAACTGACAGGTCTCATCTTGGTCCTCGGAGAGTGTCTCTGCACACTGTTTGCTGCCCTATCAGATTTCAGAAGAAGTAGCTTGGGGCTTTTACAAACATCTTCCATCTTTTGGGATGCTGAATCGTGCTCTCGGTCAAAAGGCAAATGTACTTTGTTGTCTGAAAAAGAAGGTGGCACACAATTAACACTAGAATCTGAATGTAACAGACAGGCATTAGATAACAAAAGTAATTTTAAAATGTCCCCAGCATGATACTCTCAATTGTCTACACAGAAAACCTAACAGTTCTTTAAAGACACAGTTTGAATTTAAAAGTTCATTTATAATTTTAAGTTTTAAAAAAAACTGCCATAAAGCACTTGCAAATTACTTTAAAGCAGAACAAAACCAAAAACTACTTGTCTAGTAATTTGTTTTAATGTGCTCCCCATGAACGAGTATTTTCTAGGTCAAAAGATTCAACAGGCAGATACTGGTGAGTTAACTCAGAAAAATTATACCACCTCCGCCCAACCAAATGCAGGCATGCCTGAATCCCAAGATCTCAAGACACCCCACTTGGTCTGTCTTTAGCTGTTATTTATTCCACAGTTGAGAGGGGTGCTTGCCACAGTTCTCAGAGCTAGTAAACTGTAACATCCACTAGGTCAAACTAAGGATGAAAAACTTGCTTTAAGTAAAACACTGTCATTGAATCGCAGGTGGTCTCAAGGCCACACTTTCTCACCCCAAGTGCTCAGATCCCCATATTCTGTCCTTTTCAATTCCTGCAAAGGTGTTGCCACGGTCCCCAGCTCCTTGATGCTAAGACATAGCAAATGATACTGTTCTGACTCTGAAGGAGCAGCTGGCTGTGGCCCTGTGCGGCTCGAGTCCTCTGCTCTGTGACCGGGTATTTTCCCACATTCCTAGCCATGCTGGACCAGCATCACTGTCGGTCATCATCTCATCTGACCTCTATTCACCTTGTGAAAAAGATAATGACGTTTGTCTGTCTGTGTGTACATGTGCACGTGCTCTCAGACAAGGTGTTGGATCCTTCTGGAGCTGGAGCTGAAGCTCTATGCAGCTCTGAGCAGCCTGATGTGGGCACTGGAAACGGAATGCAGGCAACTCAGAAGTCACTGTTCCCAATGAGCCATCTCTCCAGTACCCAGATGATCTTTCTTCCCTGGTTTCTTCCCCACATTCATAGAATATGCTAAGGGACCTGGCTCACTGCAGTTGGCATGCAAGAACCAAAGCACGCGCATTCCTTCAGTTCTGCAAGAAGAGTCGCTAGCATAATAGAAAGTAGTATAGGCTCTATGTCTGCCTGGTCAGTTCTTGGTTCTGATCTTCACTAGAAAGGTCACACTGTCTCTACCTGGCTTCACTCGTCACCTAGGAATACATGCATCTAAGTTGTCATGGATCTAAATGGTCTAACAGGTACCTAGAACTATCTTGTATATAATGAACACTAAATAATATCTTCAAATTATTTATGTTTATTACTATTCCTAATTGGGAACCTAATTTCATGGGGCATGAAAAAAATAGGTTATATTTATAAATCAGAGTTAGATTCAAATCCTATCTGAATAATTCATTAAACATATGACTTTTGGTATCATTTTTCTCTTTCAGTCTTTGACCTATGAGTAAGACCAACGTCATCTACTTTCCAGTACAGAATTGCTATGAAGATCAAATCTGAGCAATGGAATGTGATATTAATCTTAACTGTCAACTTACTGGGTTGAATAGCAGACCTCTGGGGGTGACTACAGTAATGTTCCCAGTGATAATTAGGGCCATGATGGCTCTAACCTGTTATGGAATTTCAATCCGGTTAGCCAATGACTTGCGGCTCTAGGGTGTGGTCTTGTCTGTTACATGATAACCGACAGGCTGAGGGGAAGGAGGCTTGCTGCTGGTGCTCCTTCCCCTTGGGCAGAACAACTGTGGCAGCGGCTAACCTGAACTGTATCATTGTGTGTTTACTCCTAGTTTACATCTAAATACATCCTTTGGAAGCTCTCCCAGACTCTCCTGGATTCACACTACACTAACCCAATCAATGGATTGATCTCTTAAAGAGATGATTGTACGTGATAAGCCTATGGTGACCAGAGGACAACTCTGTGGAGCTGGGTTCTTTTGAACTCAGGTCACCTGACTTGTGTAGCAAATGCCTTTACCTGATGAACCAACCTGCTTGTCTGGTGTTAATTTCTTGCTGGATTCAAATTATAATGGCATTACTGGAAAGCTGTTACAGCAGGTGAGGTGCAGTTGGAGGATGTAGGTCACAAGTGACACGTCCTTGGGCACTATATATTACCCTGACCCCTCCTGTACTGCTTCCTCTCTCTGCTTCTACACCATGACGAGAAGCTTCTCTCCAGCACACCTTCCCACTGAGGCCCACGACCCTCTCAGCTTCCCTGCCTTCCAGTTGTTCTCTCAGGTATTATGGGCACAGCAGACGCAGGGCATCAAACACAAAAGTCAAGCAGGTTCTGTTCCCTGATATTTGATTACACATCACAACTGACCTTTCTGCCAAACTGAATTATAGAATTATAGAAAAAATTTAAGCATTTCCATCAGCGTGACAGCTACCATTAAACAAAATCAGAGGAAAGCTGCTGATGGAGAGATCAGATCAAGGAAATGAAGGGTGTACACTCAGGTGTGCAGAGTGCTAAAGGGAGCCCACAAGAAAAGCACATGAAAAAACACTTGTAGTCTTGCAGTCTAAACTTTTCTATTTTTAGAACTTTTGTCAAAAATTAAAAAAAGCTTTTTTTTTTTTTTTAAAAAAAGATTTATTTCATGTGTGTGATGTTTCGTGCATATACATATGTGCACCACGCGAACGCCTGGGGCCAGTGAAGGCCAGAAGAGGACATCAGATCCTCTGAAAATGGAGTTACAGATGATTTTAAAATCACCACTTAGGTACTGGGAATTAAACCTAAGTCTCCAAAAGAGCAACTCTAGCAAGTGCTCTAAACCACTGAGCCATCTTTCCAGCCCCACTTTTAGGACTTTGGTCTAATGCCTGAGAGCAGTTTGATTCAGCAATACCTTGAACCACATTACAAAACAAGCTATCCATTAGCACACTGCTTAAGACCTGTCTGCCTTGACTTAAATGAACAAGAAGCAGAAGTCAAACAAAACCAGAATTTTAGCAGGAGCACAAAACCACTTAGGATATCTAAGGTATCTTTTATAAATGTAAGGGCTGGGAAATGACTCATAGTTACATCACTAGTCCCACAGTGAGGACCAGGGTACACTTTCCAGGAACCCATGTTAATGTTGGGGATGGCTGGCAGCTTGCCTATGACTCTAGCCTCAGAAGGTAGAGACAGGCAGTCACCAGAGCAAGCTGGCCACCAGGACTAGCCCCATCAGCAAGCACTGGGTTTGATTAGGAGACACTGCCACACCAACCCTGGACATCCATATGCATGTGCCCACATATATGGAAAATATGGATGCGACACATACAAATGGAAAAAATAGAAGGACGTAAGGTACACTAAAAGGCAATTTTCTCAGTGGCTGGCACAGACTTACTTAATAAAACGTGGAAGTTTGGACTTTCCTTGGCTTGTGCTGGTTTCTGCAGTACTAGGGATTGAACCTGGGGCACTTGGCTTTTAATAATGATTTATTTGAAAAGTTTTAATTTTGTACCCAGCTTCTTTTTATATGGCTACTCACCAACAAGAGAAGCATCAGATTTTCCCAGTGCATTTTGTTTGCGCTCTGATTCTTCAAATGATGGAGATAATTCAAAAGTTTTGCTTTCACAATCTGCAGTATGGAAATCCTGCCAATGGAAGAGAATGTTCACACTTGTAGAAGCAAAGCACATTTCAAAAGAAACAGTTCAAAGACCATTAATTTACTGACATAATTTACTAACACCATACAGCTCTAACGCAATTCTGTAACAGTCAAAACTTTGGCTTAACAGAAAAATGTACTGTTCACCCAAGTCTGACAACCACAGTGTGACCCCCTAGAGCCAATGTAAAAGACTGGATGTGGAGGCATGTCTGAGATCCTAATGCATTTACAGTGAGGTCAGAGGCAGAGACCAGGAACTGCTCAGAAGCTTGCGAGCCAGCTAACTTAGATCATACAGCACAGTAGCAGAAACCAGACAGACCCTGACTCAACACTGGGGTATGGTGAAAATCAACTCCCCAGGGTTGTCCTCTGGCTTCTCTGCTACTGCCACACCATTCACAAGCCTGTCTTTTTGTTTGTGTGCATGCTTGGACACACACACACACACACACACACAATTTACTTTAAAAAGAAACAACTTACTTCCTTTGAAGAAAAAAATAGTGGCTTCATAGAATGATCTGAGTCTCTTTCATCTGGTGACAATAGAGGTCTTGGAAGATAGCCTTGATCAATATGAGGTGCAATCGCTCCTGTATTTGATACAGCAACATCTTGAGGCTGGAGGGACCCATCGAAGATCTTCTGTGAGTGAGTAATGAGGAACTCTACTAACCGTGCCTGGTTAGAATACTCAGCAAGTGAAGAGATGGTGACCGGAGCAGTTGTGGGTCTTGGCCTAATGAGACTTGGTCCAAATATCACCCCCAAGTTCTTAGAATTCATCTTGTTTTCTTCTGCATGATCTACCACCCTGCAAAGTACAACACATACAGCTTTATGAGACTTGGAAAGAGAAGATGGAAACCCTGTCTCCATCCTGTTTCTCTAGTGAGAGCCTGGTACACAGGAGGCACCCGAGGGACCATGTTGACTGCTTGAACACACACAGGCTACAAAAGCCTAGGGAAGGGTCAAGGGTCAAGTTGTGAGAGAGGTCTAAGAAAAATATACATTTACTTGATTAAAATATTGACCACATGCCAAATTTGGCTTAGCATTTTTGTATTAGGATAAAAACCAAGCAAAAGGAATTACTGCTGTTTTCCCAGCAGATAAAGAAGGGATCTTAAAGATTACTTCTGTATATGCTTCCAGGTTTTTATAGTGGTGACAGACTTATCACTGTCAATTTCTTATAACCAAGGCTATTTTTCAAGCCCAGATGACTCCGTATTACACAGTCTCTCTCACATTCCGTTTCCTTCCAGCTCCTATCACCTGTTCCTATGACTACTCATGGAGACAAGAACCTGAGTAAAGGCTTCCACTCCAGCCCATTCTCCTTATTTCTCCCAGAAAGATCTAACAGGCAAATCTGAGCATGTAAAATTCCTGGTTCAAAAATCTTTAGTGGTACAGAAGCAAGATGGCACACTCCACTGTTAGGTATGCGAGATCTTATCAGTTCCCTCTGTGCATTCTGTAGTGAGGCCTAAGCACATTACTTTATTTCCTAAGTGTAAACGGCTCCCACCTATCTGTGTCTGTTATCCTTTGCCTGGAATGCTCTTCTGAGCATTCTTGGACAACTAAGTCACTACTGAGTTCTTTAAGCCTTACTTGAGGGCTGCTTCCTCTGACTTACCCCACCTTCCTTTGCATGCTTATTGAACAAATGATGCTGTACCGTGTATGTGTATGCAGGGCTATAAGCCTACAGATAACAGAAATCCTATTTCTCCAACTAGAGGGAGGCACACAGCAGAGGTCTGAGGATGAAGCTGGCTGCCTGAATGTACACTCACTCCCTTTCCTCTAACATGTTAGAAAAATGAAATTTATTTAAAAATACATGAATATACTTAAAACTAATATAGTATTAAAAATGGTAAAAGTTGCTACATTTTATTAACAAAAAACTACCCACTAAACGAGGTTCTACTTATATAAAACTCTTACCGCTTCAGATGTACTATGAGATAATGAAGACTATTAAAATTTGATGCTGGCAACTGTCTCAGTAGGTCTTTGCTCCTCAGAAGAATTCGACTGATTTCTATGCACACATGTGGGTGTTTTCTGTCTTCTGGGCTATCCTTTTTTGCTTCTTGCTCTTCATTTACATGTTGTATTTCTTTCGCAAGGTCTATAAATTCCTTGTATAATCTGAATAAAATAAATGGTTCTGGGAGCTGAAGGAATAAAATTACATTATAAATATTGTTGTCTTTTCTCCTGCTAGAATGTTAACTATTACTTATAGCTAATCAATGATTTATCATGTTATTTTAGGTTAACAAGATTTAAAGCAAGCCTTTAACCATGTGTTTTGGGGCTGAAGAGATGGCTCAGTGGTTAAGAGCACTGGCTGCTTTTCTAGAGGACCTGAGTTCCACGCCCAGGTCTCACACAGCTATTCACAACCATCTGTAACTCCAGTTCCAGAGGATCTAACTGGGCTTATCTGGCCTCCTTGGGCATAAATGTGATATAGACATACATGCAGGCAAAGCATCCACACACATTAAAAAAATATTAAATGTATATGCTACTATAGATATGACCTATCAAGCTAATCTGAAATCATTGTCATGAATTAAGACATTAATTGACAATGAAACTCTAAACCTGAAGGTCCCACAAGGGATTTAAAATGCTAACCTATGTCTCTATATATATTCATTACTATCCCAAAGTTAGCACTGATTTATTAAAACTAATCTACTATAATTCACAGATGAAGCCGCATGAATCAGAAGGAACAGATCATGTGAGTTTGCAGAGATTAACGAGGGATCCTAGAGATAGAGAAGTTACAACAGTGGGAAAAGATGGAGCCGAGGGCATCTTCTACAAAGTACTGCAGGACAGCAAAAGCGGGAGAACGAGCAGAGACGGGGAGCAGACCCCAGAGCCAGCACAGGCTGCCAAGCACCCAAAGCAAAGTTTGACCTGCAAAGTGCAGACATTTACTATCTACATTGTCATTCCATTTACATCAAGAGAACAGAATCAAAGCATTTACAGATGAGTAAGGTCCATCTTGTTCAAGGACAGACATGAGCAAAACAGAGGAAAAAGACAAACAAAAATGTGGGGTATTTTCTTCACAAAAAGAAATCCCAAGATAGCAGCTGTATCTTTTGTAAATGTACAGAAGGATGCAGCTGGAACAGAACTCCACAGACGGGTATGCTGAGGACAACAGCACTGTTCTTGTTTCTCTTCAGTTTCACCGGAGATCAGAATGCCAGATGGGCTTGGTCCAAGCAGTTTTTGTGCCTGCCTCACACCACTGTCCCAAATACCCATAACTCTCCATAAGCTTCTGCCTGAGACCACTTACTTTACCCCATAGATATGTTTTCTTTGTAGCTGGCACCCAATTGCAGATCCAATACTGAGCACAGAAAAAGACAATAGAATGGCCTACTTCCTGACCATATTTCTGTTAGTTTTCTAGTACTTAGCTTACAGGCTAGCTTTGCTTCTTGACCCAAATATGTACTTAAAGGTTTTTTCCCCCCACTGATTATCTAAAATAGCTATTTTGAAATATCAGGGAAGACAAAACTAAACACTGCTCTGTTCACTGAATACTCATGAAACAGTTTCCACATTGGCCTTTCCTTACAAAGCTAAACTATGCTTTCAAAGTCAAGTTCCTAAAACTTAATACAAACATTTCATGTTATTTACTTCTTTAGGTCCAGGAAAATGTTTATTCCTTAAATGGTTAGGAAAAGAGCTTCCATGTGGAGTCAGGAGGCTATAACTGGAAAAGACACATGGAGGCATTTTGTAAGGTAGAGTAATATTCTATGTTTATATACTGAGATGAGAAATCAGTGTTTTATTATTACTTTGTTAATTGTATGTCTGACTTATTTGCGCTATGACCTATACATCAGTATGGTCTATGTCAATGAAAATATATGTGTACAAAGGTTATGAACTGAAAAACAAAATACAAATCATGTTTACTGTTTCAATATGATGATAGATTATAATAACTTTACCTGTCGTAGGTATAATTTCAAGACATCACAGATGTCATGTGAACTGAATTCTGAAATGTCTACTAAGTGCATTCCATTTTCCAAAGCTTGGCACAGTTTTTCAGTTTTTATTTTGTTTCCACAAACACGGTAAATTCCCTTGAATAGAGAAAGAAATTCTGCTTTAGTTCACATGGCCACTGTAGACATCTAAACATACTTGATGTGTCTACTACATTTTTTTTTTTTTAATTTTAAAAGGTACCTGGAGACACAAGGCTCTATTTTCAATTTCTGAGGCACATATTTTTAGTACGAAAGGGATGCCATCTGGTTCTTTTTTTGCAACTTGTATAAATTCTGCTCCAAATATGTGCATTTTCCCCTGAAGCTTTTGATGACCACAAATAATGACTAAATTCTCCAAACACTTTCGATGACATACAAGAAGACACTACAAGAAAATAACAGTTTAAAACTCATTAACTCACCTTCAAACTATTTGCAATTTTGCAAACTATAGATTGGTAACATAATTGAAAAAGTTTAGAGTGCATTATTTGTAATGTTTGAATAGCCCTAACTACCAAACAAAATACAAAACAAAGATACACTACAGTACGACTTATAAAAGGCATATTTGTAGGAGCGAAGAGAAGGCATAACGGTTAAAAGCACTGACTGCTCTTCCAGACGTTCAACTCACAGCACCCGCAGGATGGCTCACAATCATCTTAACTCCAGTCCCAGGGTATCTGACATCCTTCTCTGGCCTCCAAAGGCTTGCACACATTTAGTGCACAGACATACATGCAGGAAAACCGGCAATATAAATAAAGTAAAAAAATATGTATTTGTAAAAGAACCTAATAAATAAAATCCTAACAAAAATGCAATGTATATATAGTGAAATAAAACAATACTATTGAATGATGCATATGTATGAAGATGCCACAATAAAACCTATCATTTTATATTCTAATTTTAAAAAGTGTAAATCCACCAACTAAACAAGTGAGAAGACCAATGCAATTCCAAACAGATCTCACCTCTTCACATTCAACGCCTGGGAACATTACGATGCCTTCACAATCCCGACATTTTGTGGGCGATCTCAACTTGCGAAACTTGTGAGTGAGTGCTGCCTTTGACATCAATGTTTTCTTAAATGCTCCAAGGGAATTGGGTCCTTGTAACAGAAACAGTACATGGGGATGAAAAGATGAAAAAAATTATTTGTTCTGAGTAATGCTTAGACTTTTCAGTCGTCTACATGCTACAAAAAACTATTGTCTGGGGTTTCTAATATCAAAATCATCCAACTTATAGATAAAACCACACACTTCCATCAAATGGTTTAGCTGTACAGTCACCGACAAACCAGTGAGCTAATTCTAAGATACCATGACACGATGTTCTCAGGATGAGCAAGTTTATGCTTTTCTGACAGTGTTCTGTACAGGAAAGTGTGTTTATTGGTGGCATTATATTCCTAAGAAAACTCAATTACTACTTCAAAAAAGCTAGTAACATGAAGCCAGCAAGCCAGCAATATGTGCATTAAAGACAGAACTAGTCTTAAAAAATTACAGGTTAATACTAGCTAGTTATATTTTTAAACCATAGTGGAAGTCAGATTCTTATTAATTTGGGAAATTCTGCCCAAAAAGAGAGACATTTGAATGCACCAAAGATACAAAAACCTAATTTATATGAGTTTAACTCAAGTCATTAAGTAATTGATTTGTATGTCTTTAGCACCCACAGCTTTCCTTGTCCTTGACAAGCTCATTTATCTGCTTTTCTAACTCAGCTTCCTGCCATTTCTTCATTACTGTAATGGTTGTTTTGCAGTACTCGGGCTAGAAGCCTGGGCTTTGTGCACAGTAAGGAAAAGTTTTACCACTGAACTGTTTGCCCGTGGCCCCTGCACTATTAAGAATGAGCTTTTCCAGAAATTTTCATGCACTGCCACCCTTTTAACAGAAAGTCGCCATGCTGAACTCATGAAAGAACACCACATACAAACTGCTATTCAGCACACTGCCGGGATGTTTTAGATCTAGCAGCTCTACTCCTTATTCTGTGGACAATACTTCAATCATCTCATCAAAAATCATTATCAATGCATACTTATAAACAAACATGCAGCTATATTTAAGATACATATAACAAAGTAATGATCTAGTATGATGCATTGCTACTAAATTCAGTTGGTTTAGAGATGGATGTAGTACCAGCTTCTGAAGGGGATGGTGGCTCTCGTTCATCCAGATCATCAGCAGAAGACATGGTTCCACTGGATGGAGTGCGCGGAAGTTTCCGATGAAAGTCTCCTAAAAGGAAATTGTGGATACCATTACACTGAAGAACAGTGAAGGCCGGGCGGTGGTGGCACAGTCCTTTAATCCCAGCACACGGGAGGCAGAGGCAGGCGGATCGCTGTGATTTCGAGGCCAGCTTGGTCTACAAGAGCTAGTTCCAGGACAGGAACCAAAAGCTACAGAGAAACCCTGTCTCGAAAAATCCAAAAAAAAAAAAAAAAAAAAAGAACAGTGAAAATAAGTAGTGATAACATTCTTGGAATTACACATTTTATGTTATTTTATTAACTTTGATTGAAATTTTTCTACTACTCTCAAAATCTAGGTAACATTATCCATTCCTGACAACAAAAAGAATGTAACAGAATCTAATTAAAAGAAAAAACAGACAAACAAACAAAAAGGCCGGGTGGTGGTGGTGCACGCCTTTAATCCCAGCACTGCTGAGGCAGAGGCACACAGATCTTTGTGAGTTTAAGGCCAGCCTGGTGCTACACAGAGAAACCCTGTCTCAAAAAACCAAAAGATTACATATTCTTATGAGACCTTACTCTCCAGTTCTGACAGTAAGTACTTGAGGTTACAGGCATAGCAAAGGCAACATCTTCTACTCATATTTTAATGATCTTTTGCTATTAAGTTATTACACAGTATCAACATGAAGATAGCTATTCACATCAACATGGGTGAAGGAAGTCAGCCAGACTTAGTGGCGCTATAGGCTATAATCCCAGCTACTTGGGAAACTGAAGAAGGAAGAATACAGGACTCAAAGCTTGCCTGGACTATAGAATAAATTTAAGGCCTGCCTGGGTAGCTTGGTGAAACTGTCTCAAAAGAACAAAAATTAAAAAACAGTCTTAGTGTATATGTCATTCAAGAGGTCTCAAGTCCAATCCCCAATACCAAATCAAAAGTAAGGATTTTATTTTTATAGCATCCAAAAGAGAGTAAAGTTCACAAAATATGTCACCATAAACATTTAAACTAGTTATAGAATGATTTATTCTGGTGGGATTGGAGGTGATACACATACACACACACACACCACATACATATGTATATATGTATATACATATGTGCACATATATACATACATGTGTGTATATATGTATGTATGTTACTTATACATGTGTATCAATGAGGCTTCTCATTACCATATGAAGGCTTCATCATTTTTCTTTAAATTATACATATGTATATACATTTTCTTAAGTCAGAGATAGATCATCCTAAAATTATGCTCATTACAAATATTCCAAATGGACAATTTCAATCTTTCACTGAATTTTCAGTTAGACTTAAATATGTACATACCTGGACTTATAGATTCTGAATCCAGAGATCTAGATTCACTGCTCCCTCCAGTGCTCTCAGAGTCACTAAACATCCCGAACTTCCATGATCTTATGAAAGAAGGACCTATGAAGAAAGAATAGTTAAAAACTTGCCTATGGGTAGATTTCCTAAGGTGAAATACTGATATTATGTAAAAAGAATAATGATGGCTAACATGGACTTTGGAGACAGCATAGTGGTTAGCACTGTAAATGATCTAACAGTAGCCTCAAATTAGGAGCCGCATCTCAGTGCCCTACTGTTCATCAAGAAGTGCTGCTCCAGTACGAACCGCACCTGTCATGTCGGCACTGTTGGAGCACCTGTCCTCTTCCAGCTTACTGCAACTGTCAGGCAGGCGCGCCACATCTTCTAGGGAGCCAGCAGGTCCGTATCCAGGTGTCTGGGGACTACTGCTTATTTTTTTATTTACATTCCTGTGGGGTAAAAGGAAATAAAGCTCAGAATAAATAGTCTATTAAGAAAACTTATTAACTTAATGAATAGAATAAGCAAGCTTACTAAATATGAACAACTATTACATAGTTCAGCTTTTTTTAAAGATATGAATAAAGCCTTTACATAATGTGCACTTATAAAAGCTGAAATAGGAAAGAGGTGTAATAAAATAATAGTCAATGTTATGATTGAACTTCTCTAATCTAACATTAGTGGAAAATGTAGGTTAAGTTTTTGGTATACTCAAAATATGTAGGTCATCATTTGCAATTCCCAAAGGATTTTTAACACTCAGAGTGAAGTCTGTCTGTGTGAAAATGGAAAGCTTCATTCTCAAGTATAGTGCATCTATTCCTTAAACGTAAGAAGAAACTAAGAAATAATATGAAAGTATTGAAAAAATTAAAGTTAATATATCAGTGTAAGAAAAGACAATTCCTTATAAACTTAGATAGGAACTCAGCAAACGTTTTCTCTCTTGATACCATTTCACCTATACATAAATGCTTACCCATCAACCTTTTCTTCTAGCTCACTCGAGCTTGTGGCTTTCACAAATTCACTGTATTCCTGACCCGGGTCATAGAGTTTGGCACTGTCACAGAGCGACTGTAAGCTGTTGGCAAGGGACGCAGCCTGTAGCTGCTGCATATGGAAGAGGTTAACTGTTACCTATAGTCAAAGACAAAACAGACTTAATTCATGAGATACAAAATGCTATGTAAACACATTTCTGTAAACCAGCACGCCAGTACACAGGTTGTGCATCTGACACACACCACACCAAGTATCACTACCAGCATGCTATGCTGACTGTGGCGTGCACAACTTAGAACGGAATCAAACAGCAGTTTTAATCTAACAGCTAATCGTGATCAGTTCCAACAAAATGGGCTTTAAATTACAACCCTATCCTTGCTGGTTAAGAGCTTTAGGGCATGATGTGTCTGAGGATCCCTAACTCTGTACTTTGATGGTTGAACCACAGCTGTCTAAACTAAAAGTGATAAACACATGGGTGGGGGATCTTTCACTCATAAGCAGCATTATTTCGACTATTTTCGTTTTTTCCTTTTTAAAAGCTCTTCTCTTTGACATGAGGTCTTGTTATATTGCCCATGCTGGCCTATAGTGTTAGATATTTCTGTCTCAGCCTCCTAATTAGCTGGGTGGATACATTGGTCTACTAAGTTTAGACAACTGTCATTCCTACTACTTACAGTAATGACTACAGCAGTGGTTATAAAGCTCACATAATATGCCAGAGTTCATAAAATATCTGAGTTTAATATTAACTAACTTCAAATGTCAGTATATTATAGCAAATGGATGGCATACTCATCCATGTATGTATGATCCTAAGGGTGGTTCCTAAAATACTTTGTGGTAGTAAAAAATGCTACAAACGTTATATAAAAATGTCAACTTGTGCTGGTGAGATGGCTCAGCTGGTAAAGGCACTTCCCCATACAAGTCTGGTGACCTGAGTTCAAGTCCTGGAACCCATGTAAAGGTGGAGGAAAGAACCTGACTCCAGAAAGTTGTTCTCTGATCTCCACTCAAATGCTATGGCATGACCATCTGTCCTCATACATACACACAACCCCCATACACACCAATGACAAATTAAAAAGCAGCTACTGCTAACCATGGAGTATCACCATGTATGTAGGTTAGGGAAGGCTGAAGAGCTGATGTAAAAATGGTCATGGAGAAGCCGGGCGGTGGTGGCGCACGCCTTTAATCCCAGCACTCGGGAGGCAGAGGCAGGTGGATCTCTGGGAGTTCGAGGCCAGCCTGGTCTACAAGAGCTAGTTCCAGGACAGGCTCCAAAGCTACAGAGAAACCCTGTCTCGAAAAAACCAAAAAAAAAAAAAAAAAAAAAAAAAGGTCATGGAGGAAGAGCCAGGACATAGCTCCAAGGAGAAGGTCAACTCAAACCAAAGGGTGCACAGTGGGTGGGACACACTTGTGTTCCAGAAGCAGACAAAAGGTCAACGATCTAAAGCACACTTGAGGAAGCAGAACTTCTGTTGGACACAAGGGCAAGAATGGCAGTAGTCAGCTCAACCATGGAGTCTGCAGGAAGCCAGCTAAGCAAAACATGGTCTCATTTATTCCTTAAAATGCCACTCTGGATTCTCTGTGGCGAATATACTTAAAGAAAACAGCATAAAAAATGCCAAAGTTTGATTAATGTTGTTTCAAAAAGACTACTGTGCTTTTTCTTCACCACTCAGGGTCTATCAGATGACAGGAGGAGCTCATTCCCACAGTCCTTTCCAAGGTGGATGACACATTTCTCTAAGGATAAGCCAGTGATCAAAAGTAGTATTTGAAAGAAGAGTTTGCACTTTAACTCTTCAATTAACAAAAGAAATTCAGCCTTTATTTGGTACAGTTTAATTCAATGACTGGCTATATTAGGGTAACCTTACTCTAATGGTAAACTGAACTTGCCTGATTCAAAGAGTAATGTATATGAGTGAGAGACAATGATCAAGTTACTTATAATTTCTCTGTCCCAGAAATTTGAAAAAGTCAAGTTCAATGGATCATCATGATGAAATGCAGATTCCGATTCCCAAGTCTGACTCAAAACCTGAATCTCTACATTATTTATAGGCTACAAGAAGAGCAGCATGGTGATGGGTCTGATGACCATGCACTGGGAAGAAAGAATGTCTAAACTTCTGCTTCTGCATCAGTAAAATGAGCTAAAACTATGTTTACCTACTACGGCCTTCTGAGAACTAGATAAGTTCACATAGATAGATATCTTAATACACAGACAGATATATGTACTCAATCACAGCTATTATCAGATATCCTTTGAGGGGAAGGGCATTTTATAAATATTTTATTTTATAAAATTGCAAACTAATAGTCAAAATTTGATTTAAAAAATGGCTTACAACTTTAAGAGCTCAAAACATTTAAAAAATTTCTCACAGAGATAGAACCCACTGAAAAGTCCTGTTCAGAATCCACACTAACACCCACCTATCTAAAGATATGGGAATTTTACGTACATTCCTTGCTTTCTCACTCATCCTTTTTTCCCAGCCTGGGCTGATTCCCACCAGTATGGATCAGGTATGGATACACAGAGCTTCGAGAGAGGGCCTCTGTGGACCAGAACAGCCAAGGGGCAGGAAATGTAACTCAAAAGTAGGAAGAAAGACCTGTTTTCTCTGTTCCATTTTCTCCTGCCAAACTCCTCATAATCCCTGGGGCACAAACATGGAGCAGTGATGGCAGTCACAGGAACTGAACATATCTAAAACCCTGCAGTGATCATTCCTTTAAGACAGATGGACATGTTTAAAGATTGGTGGGGGGCTGTTGAACCTCCTGGACCTTTTCACTCTTCTCTTTAGTCCTGCATCTCTCACCCACCTCCTCCACTTAATGATTAAGAATTGCTGTCTCTGATTTTTGGAGAGCAAACAGTAGAAAGCCTTACACTTCTGCTTCCCAGACAGACCAAGGTGACAGGCACAAAGCTAGGAGGGTGAACCCCTAGTTCAATGGTTATGCATATTTTAAAACAGTGTTAGGATCCAGAGTCACACAAAACAACACTGGAAATACCTAGGATAGCATTCAAAACGTGTTGTGGAATGCTGTCCTCTGGCATGATGTGGCCTTCTTGAACTCTCAGCAGCTGTGACTCTCCTTCCCTCCCCTCCCCAAGGAAACACAGGCAGTTAACAGTTGCTGGGGGTGGGGTGGGGTGAGGGTGGGCACACACCAGGCTCTTCCCCTAAAGGACAAATAAGCTAACAGCTGCTGGGGGGAACTACTCCTCTGTAGTTTAGTGTCTATGGTTGCCCATGCTCCTATAAACCCCAGTTAAACTGACCGGTTCACTAAACTAGACTCCAGTGTTCTTTTGGCAGTTACTGGTACTTTATTAGAAGTAAGCAAACATTTGCTGCTGATGTCTTCCCAGGAAAAGTTAATATACAAAATTACTTGTATATTTCCTGATATTGAAATACCAGGAAACTCTTAACCCCTCAAGAAGACAGATACCAAGCTGAGGTAACTGAGGCATTCGGATGAAGCCTCAATGGCAGTTGCTGGAATGGGCTGTCCAAGTGAGGGAAGAGCTGGAGAGATAGGGAAGTGCTTGTCTTGAGTTTAAACTCCAGAATTCATGTTTAGAAAACAACAATAAAAAACAAGTATGGTGGCCTTACACCCCACCCAGCACTGGAAAGGAAGAAGGACCAGGTCTCTGGGTTTTGATAGCTAGCCATCCCAGTCTACTCTGTGAGAGACACTGTCTCAAAAGGAAAGAGTGGGTGGCTCTTGAGGAATGATACCCCTCTGCCCCCCCAAGTGTACAATTACATACACAGACACACACACACACTCAAATACATAGAAGGGGCAAATGAGTTTGAAACCTGGAAGGACACAAATCACAGAAAAACTGATGACAAGCAAAAAAGGAAGTTTCAGTATTGAAAAATAAAATTTCTAAAACAAAGTTATTGAAGAACTATACTGGAAAAGGAAAATAACAAAATAGAGGTAGTGAACTTGAAGGCAAATCAAAAGGACAATATAATACTCCTCAGCTTATAATGTGATTATATTCACTAAACTATCCTAAGTGGAACATTTAATATTCCGGTAAGACCATTGTAAAGCTGAAAAATCTTAATAGAACTTGTTAAGTTGGGGGACTTCATGTTTAACGAATACATATGTACACACAGACACATGCAACAATTTTACAAAAAGGCCATGAATTTGAAAGAGAACAAGGAGGGGTAGAGGGGCACAGGGGTATGGGATGGTTTGGAGGGAAGAAAGGAAAAGAGGAAATAATATTATTTCAATTAAAATAATAGAAAAACAAACAAACACACACCCCC
The DNA here is from genome assembly GCF_950005125.1 of Chionomys nivalis. Lineage (NCBI taxonomy): Eukaryota > Metazoa > Chordata > Mammalia > Rodentia > Cricetidae > Chionomys > Chionomys nivalis. Next base: position 33,490,411 of record NC_080103.1, on the reverse strand, counting down.
ACGACGGTTTAATGCATATGCATTTTTTAATAATTACATACCCACTACAATTCAGTAAAGGGACTTAGATGCGCTAAGGCATTCCACTTGAAGTACTAAAATACTAGTTCTTAGAGCACTGGGTAAAAATAATACAAAGCTATGCACACTGGCACACTTCTTTAATCCTAGTACCTGGGCAATAAAGGTAAACAGGGTTGCAAGCTTGAGACAGTGAGACCCTGTCTTCAAAATAAAAATTTAAGTATGCACCTGTTACTCAGTACCCAGGAGGACTTGGGTATCTATCCAGGGAACCCCTCAGATACTTCAAATCATGGACAGTTAAGTCTCTTCAAGTATTTGCAGTTGGCTTAGGCTTATCCTCCCATAAGATTTATCTGGAGATAACACATAACAGCTACAAATGCAATGGGAAGAGCTGTTACACTGCATTTATTAAGGAATGGCAATGAGAAAGCGTCTGTATATATTCAATAAAGATCAAATTTCTGGTTCTACTTATTGTTGAATCCAAAGATTTGGAACTCACATCTATGGAGGCAAACTGGTAACTGCAAATACACAGCATGCATGTCTGCATTTCAACTCTTAGTTCGAAACTACAAAATTTAGAGAAAGAATTAACCCCAAATTATGAATGAAGTAAACAAGTTGGAATGTTGATAAACAGTTCAGATAAATGAAAACAATCCCGAGAGACAAAAGTAGATGAAAGGGGTTATAATTAGGAAGGAAATAATATGGCAGGTCTATAACTGACCATGGGTTTATATTACACACGAATGATCTAAACACCCACACAAAACTGTCAAGAGATGTTTAAAACTCAAGACTAAAGTAAATGCTATTTGTAGACTATATAAGAAGCTCATTTTAAATATGTTTAAAAATAGAAGGGAAAGGCGCTGGAGAGATATTGCAGCAGTTAAAAGCATTTGCTGCTCCTACGGAGGACCAGGGTTCAATCCTTAGTACCAACAGTGGCTTAGAGTCATTTGTAATGCCTGTTCCAGGGGATCCAATGCCCCCTTTTTTGACTTCTGTGGACATCTAGACACACATGTACAACTCATACATACATAGAAGACACACACACATACATACACACATATAACACCCATTCACATAAAAAACCATTCTTAAAGAAAAGGGAAAAATATACTATGTTCAAATTAAATTAAACTGAAATAGCTGTATCATATCAAACTAAATAAAGACTAAAAGGCAAGGAAATTTACCAAGATAAAGAGACTGTTGGAGGCCTGGCATGGTAGCATGTGCTTTTAATCCCAGCACTTGGAAGGCAAAGGCAGGCCATATAAGAAATCAAAATGAGGGCCGGGCGGTGGTGGTGCATGCCTTTAATCCCAGCACTCGGGAGGCAGAGACAGGCGGATCTCTGTGAGTTCGAGACCAGCCTGGTCTACAAGAGCTAGTTCTAGGACAGGCTCCAAAACCACAGAGAAACCCTGTCTCAAAAAAAAAAAAAAAAAAAAGAAATCAAAATGAGCAAGCCTTGGAAAGAAAGCTAGAATGCAGCTTTCTTTCCTTTGTAATCTCTGCTTCAGTTTCTGCCTGTTGGTTCCTGCCATGATTTCCTTGATGTTGGCCTACAACCTCTAAGCCAAAAAATCCTTTCTTCTCAAAGTTTATTTCAGGCACTGTCTTACCTGAGCAACAGAAAAATAAACTAGGAAAGAGATATTTCAAAAGAGGAAAGACCAATCTGCTATGATGGTGTAACATTTGTTAATGTAGAAGCAACTAGTAGCAGATTTCAAAATACACAAAGCAAAGCTGACAGAACTAGACACACAGTATGCTGAGGATCTCTCAGTAGACAGACACAGTTAAGTACAACTAATCAAGAATACAGAAGAAATAAACCACAACACAGACTAAAGAACTGATATGCACAAAACACCAGCCAACCGTAAAAGAACACACATTCTTTAAAGTACATTCAAGGATCACTCATAATTGATATTTTCAAACCATCTTTCAATTTCATTAATTTTTCCTCCTTTTTAAATTTTATCAACTTCTGTTCTTTTTTTGTTTTTTTAACAATTTAAAAATGTAATAAATTCTGAAATCATATAACTAATATCCCCTTCCACAATAGAATTAAACTAAAAGTTATTATCAGAAAAAATAGCTGGAAAATATTCAAATACTCAGAAAAATCAAACAAGAGGCGTTAACATTACCCATCCTTCAAAAAGCAAATCTCTAGAGAACTTAGAAAATGTTTTGAACTAAAGGAGACTAAAAAGGAATACACATTTCAAAATTTGTGAGCTGTAGGTAGTAATCTTTAGGAGGTAATTTGAAGTATTATAAATTTTATAGGAGAGATGAATGCAGGACTAAATGAAGAGCAATCATGAAAATTAAGAAAAAAAAACAGCAAGTAAAAACTAATAAAACTTGGAATCAACTAAATGTTTTTTTCAGGAAAGATCAATGAAATACATAAACATTTTGCAGATTGGGGGAGTGTGTGTGAAAATTATTAACATTAAGAATGAAAGAGGAAGCATCACTCTACCCACTTAAGACAGTCGAGGGACCAAAGAAAGCTACAGCAACATATACATACTACATACGTAACTTGATGTATATGTGTCAAGTTGAAAGAGATCAATTCTATGAAAGCTATAAACTACCAAACTTCACCTAAGAAATAACTTGAATATATCAAAGAAATTACTATGTAGGAAAAAATTCTTTTAAAATCTCAACCCTAGAAGCCGTGCATGCCTGCTAGATAAGGAAGAAATAACATAAATTGATAAAGCCTGCCCCCAAACAAAGCTTAAGAATATTTTTCTCACCTCATTTTATGAAAGCAGATTACTCTAACCCAAACAAAAGACAATAAAAGGGGAAACAGAGGGAGAGGAGTGAGAAAAGGGAGAAAGAGAGGAAGAAGGAGAATAAGAAGATAAAATATATGATTACGTAGAATAACGGAAAAAGCTTGCAGCAACACAGAAAAAAGAAATTTCTTAACTATACATGGGGCATATTCAAAGAATCTATAGCTACCATCCTATTTAAATAGTAAAAGACTAATGCTTTTCTTCTTTTTTGTCTTTCTTTTTTTTTCCTTTTCGTTTTTTGAGACAGGGTTTCTCTGTGTAACCGTCCTAGCTGTCCTGGAACTTACTTTGTAACCAGGCTGGCCTTGAACTTACTGAGATCCTCCTGTCTCTGCGCCCCAAGTGCTGGCCTAATGCTTTTCTTCCAAGACCAAGACTAAGACAAAGAAATCCCCTTTCACCACTCCTATTTAACTGACAGCCCTAAAAGAAAATTAAAAGATGCAATAAAAAATAAGTAAAAGAGAAAGACACACAGTTTGCCCTTATTGCAAACATTTTCTATGTAGAAAAACCTGAACAATCTATAAAAGTCCCTAAAATAAAGGCATTTACCAAGGTTCCAAGATAAAAAGATCATGTAAAAATTATCTATGATTCTGAACATTATGAAGCAAGTGGAATTTGAAATTAAGTAGAATGGACATCTAAGTTATATATGTATATAGATCACTCTCAATAGCTCCCAGGATAAATATATAGCACAAACAGAACCTGTCAAAGAGTCTTATGCTTAAAACAAAATTCTGATTTTAAAAATCAATGACTTATCCAGGACAGGCTCCAAAACCACAGAGAAACCCTGTCTCGAAAAACAAAAAAAAAAAAAAAAAAAAATCAATGACTTAGAGAGATGTACAAATTCATAGTTAATTCTTCACAATCTGATCTAAGACTTAAAATATCCCACTAAAAATGTTGATAAGATTTTTTTAAATATAGACAAGCTGATTCTAGCTATTTTATGGAACATTAAAAGTCTTCAAATTTAACTCTTAAAAAGAATAAAATTGTGCGCACATCTGATTTTCAATATAAAGCAACAGAATCAAGAGAGAGAATTCAGAAGTATATACATACAAATATGGTCAACTGATTTTGAAAAAGATGCAAATGTAATTTATTGGAAATAGCATAGTGTTTTCAACCTATTCTGTTGGGAGAGGTAGACATCTGTATTGATTATATTTCTTCCTCTGTCTGTCTGTCTGTCTGTCTGTCTGTCTGTCTGTCTGTCTGCCTGCCTACCTACCTACCTACCTACCTACCTACCTACCTACCTACATCTTTAAAAACTGGCCAGGGAGAAATTGCACTTGAAAAGAAAAGAGCTTGGAGAACATCACATCTTCATATACAAGACTAGTAAGTCCCAAGTTCATAGCCCTGACCAATGTGTCTACTACATCAAGATAATTTCCTCTGCCCAAAGTGAACCAAGAGTAAGGGTGGAAGTCTCATGTCTCATTCCCAAAGCTCAATGAACTCTGCAATGCAGGCAATCCAAACTGTGTGTACTCTTGTATTTACTTTGACTTTCTTGAGGGAGCCCCAACATTTTAGGGATTTTTCCTATTTGTTGTTATTATGGCACTGGATTTGATCCTCCTGCCTGCTTGCTCTCAAACGCTAGGATTACAGGTGTATACTCACTACATCTAATTTCCAATGAAGTTCAGAGGCAGAGGCAGGAGAATCTCTGTGAGTTCCAGGACAGGCAGAGCTATACAGAAAAGACTTTCTGCCTGCCATTCCCTTTGTAGTACTGTGTGTTGTATTTCCTCTTCTACTGGGAAACATAAGAAATAAATTCTTTCTCTGGCACTACCCTCTTTGTGCTGGTATTTATTAAAATCCTTTAGGTATGATTTTAATATAATGTCTATATGCCAAAAACAACTTCAATTCACACCTTGCACAAAGATGAACTCAAAATGGACTATATATGTAAGTGTCAAACTCTACAATTTTTAGTACAAAACAAAGGGGGAAACTCTCTGACTTTGTGATAAGTGAAGTACTCTTAAACATAATATCAAATGCATGTTCCAAACAAGATAGACTTAACAAAATCAAAAACTTCTCCCCACAAGATACTGCTAAAAGTGTAACAGAAAAGCTTTGAAATGAGAGAAAATATATGCAAACTCAATCATACAAAAATGACAACAAAAAAAGTGATTAAAATTTAATATAGCCAAATTGTAAATAAGCACTTGAAACTATCAGAGCAGCTAAAGCATGTCACAATATCAAGGACACAGAACTAGAATTCTGATTCTGATTCTAATCATGCTGACTGGAGCCACTCTCGAAAACTATCTTGTAGTTTCTTATTGAGTTAACCATGCATTTAAAAGTTGTACTTCTGTGTATTCTCTAAAATACGAAAACTATGTTCAACAAAAACTTGTCAACAAATAATTTTTGGAGCTTTATTCATAATGACCCCTAAACTATAAACAACACAAATATCCACAGGCAAATGGATGTTGATACAGTAGGCTGTTAAAAGCAGTCTATTTCAAAAGGTCATGTACAATTTATGAGTTCATTTATGAGACTGAAAAAGTTAGAAAACATTAGATACAAAAAAACTTTATTCTAATATTTTTATAGATAATTAACAAGATGGAGAACACATCACTATTGCTAGGATTAGGTGTATGTGCAGCGACTGACAACACATGGGCAACATTTGCTATACATATTTGCACTGCTATGAATCTTGGTTTATTGATACAAATTTAAGGTCAATTTTGTTATACTGTGTATATGTATTTCTGATCTTGATTAAGTTGTTGTGTTGCCCAGCTCATTCAAAAATGTAATGTATAATTAAGAAATTTAGGTTAACAGATAATTATCTATAATAGTCAAGCTTATAGTCATGTTAGATTTTCTAGAGGTAGAGAGATGTATTTCAGATGAATAGACATTCTTCAAACCTTTCAAAGACTACAGAATATGGCATTTAAAATGTTTAAAAACTTAGGACTTTTCATGACAATGAGACACATATGCTCTTGGCAGCACCAAATACTTCAAGAGGATGATGGGCATTAAAAAGGCTCGTTGGTTAGCCATTTGGGCAAGAAACTGCTCTTGCCTGGACTGCTTGATATTATGCTGTATGGAAATGCAGGACCCACAGAGAAATGGCTGCTGAATTTGCCTAAAGGTGTGATGGTCCTTCAGGGTTCCTGCTTCATGAAAGAGTCTGCTAGACATTCTGCAGGACCCAGAAGAAAGTGACTGACAAACTGCCATATAGGTGGAATTGTCTTTGAAATTTACTGCTTCATGGAAAACTCTTGCTGGATATTATGGGCCTGTAGGCTGAAGACAGATGCCCCAATGGTACAGAAGAACTTTGGGTGACTATCAATGCAGAAAGATGTCTCTCTCAATTTGAGAGTTTTGGAAGTTGCTTACAATGCACTTTCTGTTTACTTAGGGAATATTAGATCCTTCTGGAGTCTCTGATGGAGTTGAAAGATACATAGTTATAGTTTTCCTTAGTTATGATGAAAGATAAAGTAGATATAAATATTGTAACTGTAATTCTTGCTTGATACCGGTTTTGTTTTATGTAATCTTGCTATGTTAAAGTTAAAACCTTCCTTTTTATTTAAACAGAAGGGGGAGGTGACATGGTATTCCCCTCTGCATGCTGTGAATATCATTGGTGAATAGAGAAACTGCCTTGGCCTTTCTAGGGAAGAGTAGATAGGGCAGCATAGAACTAGGTGGGGAAAACTAAACTGAATGCTGGGAGAAAGAAGTGGAGTCATGGAGAAGCCATGTAGCCCCACCAGAGACAGATGTTGGAACTTTACCCAGTAAGCCACAGCCCCATGGTGGTAACACACAGATTAATAAAAATGGGTTAAATTAATATGTAAGAGTTAGCCAATAAGAAACTAGAGCTAATGGGCCAAGCAGTGATTTTAATTAATACAGTTTCTGTGTGGTTATTTCGGGACTGAGCAGTCAGGAACAAACAAGTGACCTCCTACAAATACTGAGTGATGAGAATCTGGTTCCCAACTATGATGACAATTAACAGATTTATATTCACATATTTGTCAACTACATGATAAAAGAGCCTGTTGAATATAAAAACTATAAAATACTTGAAAAAGCAATATAAATAAATAAATAAAATACTTGAAAGACATAAATGAACTGTGACCTAGGATGTTTTGTTTTTACATAAATTAATTTTGGTTCAGTTTTACTAGACCCCGTCTCAATAAAAAGAAAAGAGATAACTCAAATTATAGATCACTACTAGAAACTGAAAGTCCATGTGCTCTGAATCTCAAAATGTAAATATCTCAGCAACCAACACTATAGATTCCAAGACTTTTTCCCTGTTGTCTTTAAATAAATGAAGAAACAACTTACAGCTTTAAGTGTAAGGTCACACTGGAAAACAAGTGTCCGAAGTTGTGTTAAAATTTCTCTCTTGGTATTTTCTAGATCATTCCGTCTTTCTTCAACATTTGTTACACAGACTTTGTAGTGCTCATTTGCTTCTTCTACCTTCAATACATCACAGAAACAAACAACAATAATCACTACAATTTATATCAAAAAACTTACCATAAAGATATATTTTAAAAAACTGGGAAGTCTTTATTAAAATTCTGAAATATTTTTATTTTAAATATAGTACTATGAAATGTATTTTAAATAATAAAATAATTTAAAGATAAATAGCATCATTTTGGTTGGCAATTTAAGAGCATTTGATTTTAATTGCTGGGGTAATTTGCAATTATTATACTGTTTGCATACAAAATATTTTCATTTCTATTTTAAAAAGCACTTCCTACTTATATTTACCATTTGTTTTACAGAATTTGTCAAATTAAACTTAATATATACATAAATGATACAAAGCCTTGGCTAATTTTTGTCAGCAGTATGTAACACAGACTTCCCTAGAATGCAGACTTTATAATCGAGTCAGAAATAAGAAACTACTATCCTCTCTAAGATTCTTCTTTCACAAACTCCCAAGCATCCCAGCACAGCTTGCCAAAGTGTGATGTCTACCAGCAGCAGAACTGTCACCTGGATACTTGTTACAACTGACACTTGTCTGGGTCCTACTCTTGACCAGCAGAGTAAGGAACTCTGGGTGAGCCCCAGCAGCCCGAGCATGCTTTCCTGGTGACCTGACTCCTGGGAAGTTTGAAGCCTAATCTGAAGCACAGAATACTGGTTCAAGCTTCATGTAACAAAAACGCTACCTTCTGAAGAGCCTCTTCTTCCAGCCTCCGCTTTTTTTCTAGCTGTTTGTTCAGATTTTTTGCTAATCCAGCACTTGAACTTAGCTGCTCCTCTTCCACACGAAACATGGATGACTTGGCTTTTTCATATTCATCTTGACGCTGCATGCATAGCAACTTTGCCTTTTTAAGAGCTGTCTCTGTTTCAAGCTACATAGAAAAGAACATTTAACAGATTACAAGACAGTACATTAGGGAACCCAGAGTAAGACGGGTAGTTTATTTACAGTAGGTGATTTTAGATGTTCACAGACACGTGAAATTTTAGTATAATACTAACCAGTTTATTCTGTTGCTGCTTCCAAAGTTCTTTTATTTCTTTCCTTTGCTTTTCCATTTCATTCTTCCTCCCAAGTAGAGGCTATTAAGGATATTAAAAAGAAGTAAATTGTTTTATAAAGGTATGCTATTAAAAATATGCTGTATAGAATGAGTTCCAAGACAGGCTCCAGAGAAACCCTGTCTCAAAAAACCAAAACCAAAACCAAAAAAAAAAAAAAAAGAGAGAGAGAGAGAGAGAATTTTTACCTGTACAAATTTATTGGCTTGGAGAGCTGCAATTGTTTGCTGCAACAGGTTGCTGCTATGTATGTCATTAAGAAGAGCGTTGGTAAACAGAGACTGCAGTGGCATATACTCCTAGAATTGAAAGTTGAAAGGGAAGTTTTACAACAGCATGGTACTAGAGGTACTTGCCTAATATGCTGAAGTTCAATACCTAAATTTGATGTGTTAGAAAAAAGAATGGTATTAGAGTTCTAGACAGATCCCTGTTCTTCAAAAAGACAACTTTAGATTATTTTTTCTAGTAAAATGACTTGTGTCTATGCGAGAAAAATATTGAAATTATGGACTAGTTAGCAAACAGTTTCAAAATAGGTATTTGTATAAAATTGTAAATACTCTGGTTTCATTCCTAAGGAATAGCCACTTAAATTTGCCCTTTTTCAATAAGACCTTTTTCTCTATGAACTGATGGGGGGGGTTAACTAAGTAGTCTCTTGGTATAGAACCTTAGGAGTTCACAGAACACTTACTTGTATTCCAATGCTAGATCTAGTTGCCTCTGCCAATTTTACAATATTTCTAGTGGATTCCAATTCTGAAAAGGTTTAAAAGACAAAAATTAAGATTCTTCTCTATATATGTGCTAAGATTATTTGTGCTTCTTCAATTAAAAAGTGATCACACATATTAGTATGCACCATGGTATGAGTAAGTGATCCTTAATGAAGCTGCTCACCAGAATCAGCAGGGGAGCTCTGCAAATACACATGCACAGCTCTCACTTGTCAGAGCGAGATCTAACCCGCAGAGTCTGAGCACAGGCACTGAGGAGACCTATGCCTCTCCAAATATGCCACATGTTTATAAGCACACCTGCTGTGCCCCTTAGGAACGGTGCTAGAAAATGGGCATAACAATCCTGTCTTGCCTGCTTTCCAAGTATTAGGGGATTAGGTAAAATAATGGACACAAAAACATTTTCTCAGCTGTAAAACACTGTAAAATTACTGAGCTGTTTCTGCCATGCTTCCTTTCTTTCTGCCTCTGTATCCATCCACCGTGGCTCTCTTCTCCTTTACCTTATTATGGGTTGTGCTTTCACATCCATTATAGTAAGACTTTTTCACAGGCAGAGACAGCAGCCTACATAAAATGTCTACTTTGTATATTTAGTATAAGAAAGCCCATCACAGCTGGGCGGTGGTGGCACACGCCTTTAATCCCAGCACTCGGGAGGCAGAGGCAGTCGGATCTCTGGGAGTTCGAGGCCAGCCTGGTCTACATGAGCTAGTTCTGGAACAGGCACCAAAGCTACAGAGAAACCAAAAAAAAAAAAAAAAAAAAAAGCCCATCACAAAAAGAAATTCTATTTACTAAAATGAAATAACCACTAATTAGAAATCATAAAACTTTCAGTCTGCAGAAAATGAACCATAAACAAGTTAGCGCTAATGTTTAAAGCTAGATACTTTAACAGAGAACTCACCCAAGTTGAGCTTTTTTTCAACCCATGAGACTATGTTCTTGGTATATTTTGACCATGTTTTAGCATAGGACAAAGCCAATTCTACAGAGTCAGTGTTCTTTAACAGCAAGTTGTCTAGTTCTACAGGGGAGAAATTTCCTGAAAATACAAACATCAAAATAAGTATATGTTAAGTATGAATACATAATAACTCTAAAAAAGGAGTACTTCGATCCTTAGGAATTAATCAACAAAATCTAGTTAAAAATTCAAAGGACAAGTCTATAAAAGGCCACTGTTTATACTTAAAATTATACTGTAGTTTTAAATCTTTAAAATATGCATGGTGGACACTATATGCATGCCTGGTGCCCACAGAGCCAGAAGTGGGAGTCAAATCCCTTGAAACTAGAGGTACAGATGGTTGTGAACTGCCCTGTGTGTGCCGGAAACCAACCCCAGGTCCTCTGCCAGAATAGTGAGTGCTCTTAACCACCGAGAGACTGTATTTCCAGCTCCTGTATTTTTATATGAATATGTATTTCTATTGTTTGATCAGTTATAATCTGTATGTAATTATGATGCTTACATCATCATACCATCTACTCAAGTAATGTTTCTTACACACACACACACACACACACACACACACACACACACACACACACTTTTTTGTTTTTTTGAGACAGGTTTTTCTGTGTAGTCCTGGATGTCCTGAAACTCACTCTATAAACCAGGCTGGCCTCTAACTCAGAGGTCCTACTGCCTCTGCCTCTTGAGTGCTGGGATTAAAGGTGTGTACCACGACCACTCAGCTCTTTTTATGTTTTATATATAAAACTTTTGGTATAATTTTATACTAAAAATGAATATACTAGATTCCAAAGTACAAAGAGATTAAGCAATACAAAATACTTATTGAAAGAAAATGCAAACTATCTAATAAAATCCTGAATACTACCTTTTTCATTGGTTAAGTCCGCTGAGTCCACAGAAATGTTTTCAAAAGACTAAACACATGGAAGAAAAGAAATTTAAGATTAGAACAGAAAACAACACATAGCTGTTTCCAAAAATTCTGTTCTCAATTTTATTACTCTGACATAATTCTTTTTCAAGAATTTCGAGTATTTAAAACTCAAAGCGCCTAAGAAGTCTGCTTAAATACCACAACACTGCAACAATTATAGTTCCCAAGATTCAACAATGAACTCATTTAATCTGATTAGTAACAAATCAACAGATCAATATAAAACTTCAAATTCTACAGATCTAAAAAGGTTCAGAAGTTAAAGAAGCAGTTACAACAGACTTCAATCTTAAGAGGACATCCAGCCATCTTTTTCTACTTTATCACAGGTATATATGTCTCTTCAAGTTTTTTAGGCAGCTTAGTATAAAATTTCCTGTGATAAAAATGGCATTGCATATTATACTCTGTGTGTGTGTGTGTGTGTCAGATACCAGGTACTCAAGCATTTAGAACATGGCTAATCAACTAGAAAGTGAACTTTTAATTTTATTTATCAACTTAAAGAACTACTAACATAATGGCTATACCTTATTAGATAGTGTTTAAAAATATTATCTCAATTGCTAAATAAATCTTTTGTTTGGTTGTTGGTTGGTGTGGGAAGTTCTTCTGTATATTGTTGCTTTTATTAGTAAATCAATAAAGAAGCTGTTTTGGCCTGTAATAGGGCAGAATAGAGCGAGGCAGGGGGAAAACTAAACTGAATTCTGGGAGGAAAAAGGTGGAGTCAGGGAGAAGCCATGTAGCCCCACTAGAGACAGATGCCAGATGGAACTTTACCTGGTAAGTCACAGCCACATGGTGATACACAGATTAATAGAAATGGGTTAACAAGAGATATAAGAGCTAGCTAGCAATATGTTTAAGTGATTGGCTAAGCAGTGATTTAAATAATAGAGTTTTTAAGTGGTTGTTTCAAGTCTGGGCAGCCAGGAACAAACAAGCTGGCCTCCTACAACAGATTGGCACCCAACATGGGGCTCAAACCCACAATCCTGAGATTAAGAGTCTCATGCTCTTAATTAAGGGAGCCATTTGAGGGTCAGCAAGAGACTGGGCTCTAGAGAGGTTCCCTGGTGTCCAAGGAGATGTCCCCAGCTTGTTCCTTGAGCAGCTGAGGAGAGGGCGCCTGAACTGGCCCTATACTATAGCCACTCTGATGAATATCTTGCATATCACCATAGAACCTTCATCTGGCGATGGATGGAGATAGAGACAGAGACCCACATTGGAGCACTGGACTGAGCTCCCAAGGTCCAAATGAGGAGCAGAAGGACAGAGAACATGAGCAAGGAAGTCAGGACTGCGAGGGGTATGCCCACCCACTGAGATGGTGGGGCTGATCTAATGGGACCTCACCAAGGCCAGCTGGACTAGGACTGATGGAGCATGTGATCAAACTGGACTCTCTGAACGTGGCTGACATGAGTGCTGACTGAAAAGTCAAGGACAATGGCACTGGATTTTGATTCTATTCCATGTACTGGCTTTGTGGGAGCCTAGTCTGTTTGGATGCTCACCTTCCTAGACCTGGATGGAGGGGGGGAGGTCCTTGGACTTACCACAGGGCAGGGAACCCTGATTGCTCTTTGGACTGGAGAGGGAGGGGGAAGGGGGCTGAGGGGAGGGGGAAGGAAATGGGAGGAGGTGAAAATTTGTAGTAATAATAAAAAAAAGAGTCTCATGCTCTACTGACTGAGCTAGCTGGGCCATTTCTAACACAAGGCTTAGACTCCTTAGGATAGAATAATTATTAAAACATTTAGCACATATTATTAAAATCTTTGCCGGGCGGTGGTGGCGCACGCCTTTAATCCCAGCACTCGGGAGGCAGAGGCAGGCGGATCTCTGTGAGTTCGAGACCAGCCTGGTCTACAAGAGCTAGTTCCAGGACAGGCTCCAAAACCACAGAGAAACCCTGTCTCGAAAAACCAAAAAAAAAAAAAAAACACATTTAGCACATGTTCCTTGCTTAATATTGTTCACGCTGATTGTGATTCTAATCTTATACTTGATATCTGTTCCTAGTGTATATAGTTTTGTATTGGGCTTGGAACTCTTATTTAAACAAAAAGGGTAGGTGCTGTGGGAGCTCCATCAGCCAATAGCCTTTAAGATACCAGCCCTCTTGGACATGGTCTCTTATACTCTAAATATGCAGCTGTAAAGCGTGGACTCGCTCTCTAGTTTCCGGCTGCTAGATTCAGTTTCTGTTCCCCATTCGTGCAGGACTGGGATCTAGGACTGTGATCTGTGAGTCTATCCCTAAAAAAATAACCTTTTATTATACATAATTCTGAACTAGTGTGGGATTATTTTGTAGTTTTCATCATCAGTTGAAGATTTTTTGTTTGAAGAAAGGGTCTCAATATGTAGCTTCAGCTGGTTTGGAACTTACCATATAGACCAGGCTGGCCTCAAACTCATAGAGATCTGCCTGCCTCTGCCTCCCAAGTGCTGGGACTAAAGGTGTGTGGTTAAATAAATTCTTAAGACAAATCTGATCTACATGGCTGGGCAATACAGCGTGTGCAGATTCAGTGCAAAATGGGATCAAAGACACCAGGGTCTAAAGTTTAGTTCTATTAGGCATATGACATTGAATTGAACATTTAGGATTACCTAACCTTAATTTGCTCTTCTATATAAAGAGGATAGAAAGCTATTTTTTATGTCCATCTCTGGTCTCCACATGTTCATACATATACCCACACTCATATCCTCACCCCCCTAAAAAAATTCCTCTTAGGTTTTGGACCATATAACATCATTCATGAATTAGGTTACTTTCTTAATACAACATCACTGAAAAAAGTATAACCAAATTATTGCTCCAGAAGCTAATCATTTTATTATATAAAAAACAAACTAATTTGCTTTGTTTAGCCTCAAAATGGTACGGTAATCTACAAAGTTCAAACCCGTCAGTGTTAAGATCTCTATCAGGAAGCAGCCGTGACAGTAAGTTAGTAATAACAGAGACTTCGTTTTCACAAAGCTGGGCCTACCTTACTTCCTCGAGAAACAGGCAGTCGCAGTACTGAACCATTGCCAACATCTCCCATAAGGAAGTTTGTGAGGCTATCCAGAGAGGTTTAAAAAGGCATGGAAATAAAAAGAAAAGTTATTACACGTTTGTCTCTTACCTTCAATCTGTATCTAGAATAAACTGTCCTCATCACATAAACCAGACACAGCCACTTGCAAATGGGGGCTGCTGTTAAGAGCTACAGATACTTGCAAACACAGTCAATAAAGCCACACAGAAGGTAGCTCTTGCCAAGTTGGGATGATATATGATACACTTATTATTTCATTTTTCACATATCCGACAAATTTGTGGACTGCATATTCTCATTAAGAAAATCAGGTTCACTAACTTAAATGACAGTCTTTACTTACATATTTCCAAAGGTAAATGCCAAAGTTTCAATGGAGGAAAACACTTCTTGAAATAGATAGTTTTTGTTTTCTTCATTAACTTCTGTAAAGTTCACAGCTATAAGCAAAGATCAGTTGTAGTAAGTGGAAGATAATACATTTAACACTAGATTTATACAAAACCATTTACTCTTTTAATCGCTATTACTTCAAAAGGCACTAAAAGATTCAGAAACTTAAAATCTAATATACAAAATGATAGAATATTTAAGTTTCCTTATTATGGAAATTATGTAAAAGTATCAGTTTGCACAGAAGTAACTGGAATTGCAAGCCGATTACTGTGTGCATTATATAATCCAGCACATCTAAATAGTGACTCTGTGAAATCAGTCTTGGGAGTCACGGAGTCCTCTTTATGGAGTGTTCTATGTTATTTTTTTCTCACTACTCTGGCAATTTTAAAAACAGATAAAGATGCTGGCCCACTTAAGTTATTATGAAGTATAAACTTTTAAATTATCAACAACTGGAGTCATAGATACATTATGCATACCATAGAATGTATAACAGCATCACATTTAAAATCTAGTACTTCTTCCTCAAGATCCAGTAATACCACTTTTGGGTATATATCCAAAGGATGCTCAATCATGCCACAAGTACATCTCCTCAACTATGGTCACAGCAGCTTTGTTTGTCATAGCCAGAACTTGGAAACAACCTAAATGCCCCTCGACCAAAGAAGGATAAGGAAAATGTGGTATATTTACACAATGGAGTACTACACAGCAAATAACAACATCTTGAGTTTTGCAGGCAAATAGACGAAGCTAGAAAACATCATTTTGAGTGAGGTAATCCAGACCCAGAAAGACAATTATCACATGTACTCACTCATAAGTGGCTTTTAAACATAAAGCAAAGAAAACCAGCCTACAAATCACAATCCCAGAAAAATTAGACAACAATGAGGATGAAGACCCTAAGAGAGACATACATAGACCTTATCTACATGGGAAATATAAAAAGACAAGATCTCCTAAGTAAATTGGGAGCATGGGGACCATGGTGGAGGGTTGAAGC
This sequence comes from Chionomys nivalis, assembly GCF_950005125.1. Taxonomy (NCBI): domain Eukaryota; kingdom Metazoa; phylum Chordata; class Mammalia; order Rodentia; family Cricetidae; genus Chionomys; species Chionomys nivalis. The sequence continues at coordinate 33,474,751 of NC_080103.1, read as the reverse complement.
GGAGGGGAGAGGCAGGGAGAGCAGCAGAGAAAAATGTAGAGCTCAATAAAATAAAATAAAATAAAATAAAATAAAATAAAATAAAATAAAATAAAAAAGAAAGTAGATAGAAAAAAAGGAAAAGACAAAAAATAAAATAAAATCCAGTACTTTAGAGAAGTTAAAATCCTACTTATACATAGCTGTATTTCCTGCCAACAGGCTCTTGGATTCTGAGGTACATGTTAACTAACATAGCTGTTTTTGTTTACAATAGGGATATTCTGACATTTTGCATTTTGTTAAAGATTATAAAATACAACCTGAAAAGATTATTTTAACTTCTTTATGTGTACTGTTGTTAAAAACAAAGATACAATTTACCAAGGCAAAATCTGAAGGTGGAACTGGACTTTTTTCCTTTAAATAACCCACGTTCCGCTGTAAGAAGCAGGGCTCCCTGTACTACCACCCCTGCACTGCTCTGCTTACAGAAGACGGTGGGGAAGCTAGAAAGCTACCCTCTGATTCACAAGTCATTTTATTTTATTTTTTTTTAATTTATTTATTTATTATGTGTACAACATTCTGCTTCCCACACACCAGAAGAGGGCGCCAGATCTCATTACAGATGGTTGTGAGCCATCATGTGGTTGCTGGGAATTGAACTCAGGACCTCTGGAAGAGCAATCAGTGCTCTTAACCTCTGAGCCATCTCTCCAGCCCCTCACAAGTCATTTTAAAACTTGGCTGGAGTTTGAAAAATAGCTTCATCATCAAAGATTCAAATTTCATAGGTTTTTATTTTTACCAAAGTTGAATCAAATATACAAATAAGGTTAGGAAGCAAGAACCCCTGAAATTACACCCAGAATTGCTGTATGGATACATCTTTGTAGACTACGGGGTAGGGCACTCAGGTCCCTACTTTTCAAATTTTATCCCTTTAAAAAAAAGAAAAACTTAAGATTCAGCTAGTGCAAATAGTAAGAATGTTTCTAGACGTTTGCCCCAGTCAAGTTGGAGAAAAAGATTCTACTTCTGCGTAAAATAACTAAAAAACAAAACAAAATCCTGTGCTAAACTGAAAAAGAAACCATTTCTAAGACATTAGATTATTAGGCAACAAAAGGCAGTAATCTTTTTGGAGGTTATTTTTTTCAAGACAGGATTTGGGCTTCTGTGTAGACCAGGCTGTCCTGGAACTCCTGTAGAGCAGGCTGGCCTTCAGCTCAGAAATCCACTTGCTTCTGCCTTCGAGCACTGGGATTAAAGGAGTGCGCTGTTATACCCAGCTAAAAAGCAGTAATTTTTGAAAGACAAGAAACTAACCATGACAAGCTCAAAAACTGCCTCAGTTTACTGCCTAATATTATACAAAGTAGATTTCCAAAGGACATGTCCAGAGGTATTTTTTAAAATGTTATAATCTGAAGAATCAGTGAAGCAAGAGGACACAACAATTTTATTTTGTGTATGTATTTATAAATGTATAGAGGTGCAAAATTCACAAGCAAAAACTGACATAACTACATGAAAAAAAGCATATATTCTCGGTGACAGAAACTTTAATACTCCTCTTAAAAAGTGACAGAAAACATAAAATAAAGAAGGATATAAAATACTGAATGATTATTTATCAACCAACTTGACAAGATAGACATTTTGTACATAGAGCAAAATGTACAAGACACAAATTCTTATCAAGTAAATGTTTAGTAACACAGCCATAAAATACCTCTCAACAAACATAACTTATACAAATTATTCAAAATGTACTCTCTGATTACATGGAATCAGATTAGAAGTAAATGAAAAAATTCTTGAGCTCTCTGCCCATTTTTCTTTTGAAGAGGCAGCATCTGCCTTCTCCTCTTCCCCCCTTTCCTCTTTCCTTTCTTTCTCTGTCCCTCTATCTCTCTCTCTTTCTCTCTTCCCTCCATACCTTATACCCTACCTAGTACCCATATATAAACTCTATACTCTCCCCCCAAAGAAGCAGTAATTCTGGAATACTTGGAAATTAACTGCATCTTTCTACGTAACCCATGGACCGAATACAAAGAGCGAAATACACAGAGCATCAGAATCTGTACAGAAGATGACACGGGCAGAGAGAAGAATCTCAACAGGACAGGTGTTATCCTGACTGTGGCAACAGTTGCACAATAATGTCCATGCAGCAGCATTTATTAAACAGTAGCATTAAAACAGGAGCAGCTTGCTGTCTATCAATTAGATCTCAATAAAACCACTTTTAATTTTTCATTGGAGAGTACTTTATAACTATCCCAATTGTTATAATTCTTCCTTTCCTATTGGTGTATCTTTTCATGACATTAAGCACAACTGGGAGACACAATTATTATAATGACTGTAAAAGTAACGAAAGGTAATTAATTTGAACCATCTTTCTTTGTCATCCTTTCTACTGAACGAGGTTTCAGTCACTAGTGAGAATTCCAGAGAATGCCATTCCCTCCCCTTCAAAGCCGCTCTGTATTCTAATATGCTTCATCCTTGGTGCCCCTGCTCAGTCTCAGAAAAGTCTCTGGGCAATAATATGTCTTCTTATTCTGTTTCTTCAGAGCCCTGTACCAACATTATTTTTCAGTAAATGTCTGTGTTTACATTCTGATGAAGGAAGCCACAGACCATACAGAAAGGAATGAAAGTGCCTGTGTTCCCATAAAACTTCACTTGGCCTCCTAGCTCTCACTGCTGACTCCTGAGTAAGAAGACAAGTTCTACAAACAGCCTACCTAGGCTAAGCCTTAGCTCCTTCTCTTCCTACATAGGAAGCATTAACATCTGTAGCCCCAGTCTCCTCACTGGCGGGGGAAAGTGCGATTAACTACAACTTCAGAAGTTGCTGTGGAAACTAAATGGTCTTGGAAAACTAGGATCAAACAGCACTATCAGCAGCAACTTTCCATCAGGGAGTACTCGAAGTTTTCTTTACCTTACCTTAATATCCTTGACTTAGCTTCAACTTTCAGCTGTTCTACCACTTAATACGCCAACAACCTTGGACAAACCTCTCAGGACACTTCGGTTTCCTTATCCTGCCCAGGGAGAGCTGATCTGACAGGTTTATTAATCTCAGAATTGTGACGATTATGTGAGCTCATCCATGTAAAGAGCTTAACAACCTAAATAATATTAGCTATAATTACTAATTATTACAAAGTTAACCACTTCCTTCCACATGAAATATTCTACTCTCTTAAAAGTTATTTGTTAAAATACATGGAAGAGTAAAGCTTTGGAGTTTGAGACGAGGGTTCAGTTCTGACCTTGACCATTTCCAGTGCTAAAAGATTACCTGAACTTACTGTCTTTACACGTAAGGCAACACATCAAGGATAGAATGAGAAACATCAAGTTTCTTAGGGTACAGAGGCTGGGATCAGTAGGTAGGTGGACCCTTCCTCAGTTCTGCACCCATCTGTAGACTTTTTACCCCATACAGAGCTCATCTTAGACTGTACCTTCTATACCTCATCAGCCCCAGAAAACTCCATCACTTCTGTACCACCAAGGAACCACTTGTCTGGTGCTGTATGCTACAGACTAACATTTACAATGGTTTCTTTCACGTTTCTTCTACTTTCTTCTTGCTTTTTCCTATACATTGCTTAGTTCCAAGTTTTGCTTCTAAAATGTTTCCTTTCTTTTCATTCTTACTACTACTACTACTACCGGCTTTATTAAAAAAACAAAAACCACACATTTTGCCTTCCTAAGCTTTAGATTTAACAAATGATACCATAAAACTTTAGGAAAAAAGGTCTAGAGAATGGTGAAACAGAGTAAGGAAGGCAACTCTAATAGCTAAAACTCACGTTATTACAAAAGATTGATACGTTAAAATGCAAAAATAAACCAAAAGATAAAGCACAAAATGAGTAAAGTTATAGCCTGCAATGAATATTAGAAATACAAAAGTTTCTGTAAATTATTTATATTTTAAAACTATCAAACACCAAGAGAAAATAGACCAATTCAAATAAAAGGATGTATACAAATGACTCTTGAAACATATTCAATTGCACTCACAATGGAGAAAATGCAGATCACATCTACACTGAGACTACAAGCCTGGGTAACAAATATTGACCACTAGCACTGCTGGCAGAGGCAGGGGAATCAGCCCTTCACATCATCAGAGGACAGAGTCTTAGAGGACGCCTGGCAGTACCAAAACTACAAGCACACAAGCTCCTCAGTACCACATACTAGGAATTCGCAGGGCTTCACACAGAAGCAGCAGCAGGAAACAATGTTAGCATCCTTCAGGAATGAGCTGTTTAAATTGTAGTCTGTCACCATTATGTATAACCATGCAGTTTTGAAAAAAATAAAAAAAAATCATTTTATGTGCAGACAAATGAACAACCAGTAGAGTACTATCATTTGTTTAGCAAAGAGGTAAAGAAGGAGAACCTTACACATGCTTGCTTGTTTATATATGTTATGTAACTCTGGAAAGATTCAAAAGAAATCAGTGACAGCCATGGTTTATCGCAGAGCCAGAATGAATGGCTAAGGTCTGAAAAAGCAAGCTTCACTACTGAATATCTTCTGGAGCCATTTGTATTTTGAACTGTATGAATGAACTTCATGTTGAAAAATTAGGTTTGCAAAAGAGAAAGATGAAGCTTCAAAAATGTGTGCAATTAAGGTTTTTCTTTGTCAGTTTGCCAATTTATAAATACAGGGTAATAGATAGATGAAAGACAGAAAAATTTCTTTTCATTTATATTATCAATAAAACTGACTCAAGCAGTTGAAAATACTAAGTACATCATAAATTACTGACGTCTGTAGACATCTTTATCTGCTTCAAAAATAGTCTGTATCTCTCTTACCATATTGCAAATATTTTGTCAACTGAACTTCCTGCTTGGAAACAGAAAGAGACACAGGAACTACAAATCACTGCCAGCATGAATGGGAGAAAGCTAAGGACTTGTCTTTTAAAGTTATTACAAGGTAAATTCTATGTTTACAGTAAAAAAATAAAAAAAGGCAACGGAAAGATTCAGTTTTAAAACTAGATACATTGTATGAATTCAAATCGGTGGCAACACAAACAGGGTTATACAGCCCTCAAGTTATTCTGTATTATGTTTGTTTTTTTTTAAATTTGTTTTGAATAATCTGGCAATTTTGAAAACTGCCATTTGACAGTTAACGTGTCCAAAGTACGATAGCCACTCAGGTCACTGCGGTTTTTAAAGATGTAACTGCAATGAGCTAAGACCGTATAATGATCTAGTGGACTCCTACATTCCTGCACCTTTCTGATCCTGTCACACACTACATTTTCTTGAAGTTTCTCTCCAAATGAAGAAAATAGGAGTGCACATTTACAGGGATCCCCTGCACCAAAGATGGAAATATCAACACATTTAGACTTTTGGTCTAAATTCAGAGAAATGGTTTTTTCCTATTCCTTGCCTTTTCCGGCTTTGAAAACTAAATTACTATTAAATAAATTCTGATTTAACCTCAACTTCTCAGGTTACTCAGTAATTTTGGAGGGCCTCAAAAACAAAACAAAACAAAAAACCCTCTTAAACATTTTCTGGTTTCACTGGAATCCTACAGAAAGTTTTCCATCGACAAATCAATTTTACCTTTCTCTTTCCAATTTCATCTAACACCACAGTAAAATAGTGGCAATAATTCTGAGTATAAGACCTTGGGAAATAATATTAAAAAAGACTGCTCTACGTTTAGAGGACTTGCTTCAGGTCTGTTTCTGGAATGTGGACACCAGCCACAGGCTGGTGCACTCCTTCCCCAGGACATCCTGACTACACACAATAGCCACTGACAACAATTGAACTAAGTCGCTATTTCCAAGCATGGAAATTTTACTATCTATAGACACAAATTTCCATATCTAAGTAAAGTTAAATGGCACTTGTAAACAACCTACTTGAAAACAAATTTGGTTACTAAGCACATTTTTAAAAAGCACAAAATAAGCTACCTCTGTTTTCCACTTAAAATTGTCTACAGCACTTTTTCACTCCCAGTGCTTCAAATAGAAAAAAGGAAACCACACAAACAGGAAAAGTCTTAAGTCAGAAAAGAAATGTGTGTGCATGTGTGTGTGGGGGGGTGGATGGAGGGGATATAGGCTACATTTTTATTGAAATGTTTTTATTTCCTTTCTGCCTTTTCCCCAATATGAGCATGGTCAGCACCCTCACCAAGTTCTTTACACCCAGAATTCCACCAGGGCCCACCTACACAGCAGCCTCACCCTTGTCAGCAGCTCTTAGAGCCTGCACCCCATGTCAAACTGTTGGACCAGCCTCTCCTTCTAGGGAGTCTTTCTTTCATCTTAGATGGGCAGCTTACTGTGTCACCTTGTGCCACCTTGGTGCCTATGACACCTGTCACTTGAGTGCCTCTGACCTTCCACGCATCACTGCTACTACTTTCTATAGTGCCATTACTGGAAGCCATGCTGTCTTGTCAGTGGCATTTTTCGCTGATGAGCACTTAATACTTTGCACCTCTGAAACGGCATTTCTTCTCTTCCTGCCTGGTAGATGTTCCTCCAGCCTGTCCATCTTCACTGTCAATCCTCTCTCTTCCTTACATCTTCAAACCCCTCCTGATAAATGCCTGACATCCTATCAGCTACCATATCCACCTTCTACCTCAAGCTCACATCTTCAATTTTTATCTAGTCTACTGTTTCTCACAATTTCCTAGCCTAGCTCATACTCCCTTCACTCAGTCTTCCTTAAATATGTAGCCCAGAATACTTTGAACAATTTCAATTAGGCCAATTCTGTTTTAGAGTATAAATGTGTGTGTATGTGTGTGTATCACACACACGTCTCCACACACACCTGATAAAATTGCAATTTCCTTTTCACATACCAAACTGAGCCTTGTTTTCCTCCATCTGGAGTTACTACCAACGACCATTTCTAACATGACTGTCTTCACACAGCAAAGGATCCGCAGAAAGTAATAAACAACCTTAGTGGGGTGAACTCACTGACAAAACTCAAGTTTTAAACATTGGTTGTTTGACTGAAGTAAGAGTTTTTACCATGTCTAACAATTTTCATTTTATTTATTTATTTATTTATTTATTTATTTATTTATTTTGCTTTTTTCGAGACAGGGTTTCTCTGTGGTTTTGGAGCCTGTCCTGGAACTAGCTCTTGTAGACCAGGCTGGCCTCGAACTCACAGAGATCCACCTGCCTCTGCCTCCCGAGTGCTGGGATTAAAGGCATGCGCCACCACCGCCCGGCCAACAATTTTTATTTTTAAGATGAAGAAACCTTCAGGTGATAATTGGTGGGTATATCCATATATCAAAATACAAAAGTTCTTTATTCAGACAAATCCTGCAATGCCACGAGGTGGCTCTACAGTCAGTATGAGCTAAATGTAAGGGTGTCACGGGGTCCTCTGGCCTCAGTGGCCCACCCTTTGTACACCTTCCTTACCTTTTACTTTTGTAGTAAGCATTTCTGCAGCATTGTGAAGATCTACAGAATTGAGGTTCTGATGCTTATTCATTATAGATTTTAAAACACGGAGAAGTTCATCCAGACGTATATGAATGACTTCTTTAAAACAGTCTTTAAAAGGAAAACAAGAAAATTAAAAATTAATTTACAATTCAAAGTTCAAGAAATCTAAGCTACAATAGACATGAAGATACTTCGTGTAAAAGCACTGGCTCTGTGACTTCGCCTCTGACACAGCAGTTCAAATTTTAACTATCGTAATTACATACCATGTTTAGCACTTTCAGAAAGTCCTTTGTCACTTAATTCATTAAGGATTTCAGGGCCAGATATGGTTGTGTAACCTTAATCCAAGCATTTGGGAGGTGGAGGCAGAAGATAGTAGGAGTTTAAGGTCATCTGCATCTACTAGGGAGTCTGAGGCCAGCTGGAGTCACACAGAACCCTATTTAAAGACAACAGACCAGGCGGTGGTGGTGGCACATGCCTTTAATCCCAGTACTCTGGAGGCACAGGCAGGCAGATCTGAGTTCCAAGCCAGCCTGGTCTACAGAGTGAATACTGTGACAGCCAGAGTGAATACTGTGACACAGAGAAACTTTGTCACAAAAGACAAATAGAAAACCAAAACCAAAACATCCAAAAATAGAACTAGTGGGATGGATCAGTGGGCAAAGGTGCTTGCTTGCTCTGAGGCCCTGGCAACCTGAACTCAATCTCTAGTACCTATATGAGTGTAGAGAGAATCGATTCCCCAAAGTTGTCCTCAGACCTCCACATGTGTTCTGTGGCACAGACGCACATACAAGTGAATGCATGAACACACAGTAACAATATGATGAACATAACAAAGAAGAAGCAATCGAAAAAGAATTTCAAAGGCTATCACAATGTAGCCAATTTATCACTATTTCTTCATTCTTCCCTGTTTAAACATGCTCTTTAGACTTCTCAAGGTAAATAAATGGGGCCATTCCCTACCTTATGTCTTCAATATACATGGTAACAAACTCAAAATCCCTAAAAAGTCTGATGTATTAACTAACCAAGTTTTAAAAAGCTAAGTTTCCACATTAGAATTAGTTCTCTGCATTAATTCTTAGTTAGAAACCAAAATTCCACAGGTATATATGTAAGGAGCATCATTTGATCTATACATTTAAAAACCTGGACATAATTTACTTATTATAAGATACACAGGTCTTTGGCTTTTGTTTTTACAAAAGCTAAATTAGTTGTTAATGATGAAACAATTGGGTGAACATTAAAAGAATCTAGACTTCTACCTACTCTTGCAAAAGTTCCAGCAGGCCCAGTATTCTTAGCAGTGTTCTCTCTGGGCCCACAGACCTAACCCCAGTCCACTCCTGGTCAGAATATGCAGATCAGAGTGTCACAGCCTCTGTGAAGTTGTGACCATGAAACTTCTCATCCAAACCAAAATGCTTGCTAGAGTACAAAGGGAGGGTGCTGTCCACAATCACACTAACATAACTCATCCCTGGATCATCATCCTAAGTAAGCCCGAATGTGTACTCATACTATCTTTAAAACTGTGAAATAATGCTCCAAAGTTTGAAAAAACAAGCACCTTAAACATTCCATTCTGATAGAATTTTTCCTTGTATAGTGCTAATGCTCAGTAATGTTTAGTAAGCACTTCGTACAGATTAGGCATGCTTAAAAGTATTTACGGGAAGCTGGGAGGTGGTGGTACATGCCTGTAATCCTAGCACTTGGGAGGCAGAGGCAGGTGGATCACTGTGAATTCAAGGCCAGCTTGGTCTATAAGAACTAATTCCAGGACAGCCTCCAAAGGTACAGTGAAACCCTGTTTCAAAAAACAAAACAAAACAAAACAACAACAACAACAACAAAATCAAGGGATGCTGGACATAGTGGCGCACACCTTTAATCTCAGCACTCAGGAGGCAGAGGCAAGCGAATCTCTGAGTTCAAGGCCAGCCTGGTCTACAGAGTGAGTTCCAGAACAGCAAGGGCTACACAGAGAGACCCTGTCTTGAAACGACCCCTGATCCAAAAAAGTAAATACTGTCTTAAAATACTTAATACTATTTCATTTAATGTCCACAATCTTATTAAGTAGAAAATTTTTTAAAAAAATATTATACAGATGATAATACTAAAACACACTAAATTCATCAGGTTATTAAACTGTAAAGCAAAATTTGAGCCCAGAGCACACAATTCCAGAATTCATGTTTTTACTGTTAAATTGTTTCTATTATTCTATTTAAAATCAACCAAAATTGGAAAGTCAGTTATTTCATAATTAAATACTTTTAGAAACAATGAAAGATAATAAAGAAAAACTATCTTCAGAATAAAAAATAAATTCTCCCATCTCCAAACAGTCCCCTTACTAACACCACTATCAAGAAAGAAATGTGAGGATCAGGGCCTATCTGTTAAGCAGGTGGTCCCAGAGTGGCCCTTTAGGGAGAGGACACAGACTTTAGCAGGTAGTGTAGGGAGGACAACTGAGACCCAGACCTTTCTCTCTGCTCTGGAGCTTGTGGTGTGATGGTGTGAGCAGTTTCCTTACCACACGCTCCAACCACCATGTGCTGCCCGTCACAAGTCAGCCTTGAGGGCTATCCACTGTGAGCCCGAACCCACGGGTCTCTTCAAGAGTTAGCTGCCGGGCGTGGTGGCGCACGCCTTTAATCCCAGCACTCGGGAGGCAGAGGCAGGCGGATCTCTGTGAGTTCGAGACCAGCCTGGTCTACAGAGCTAGTTCCAGGACAGGCTCCAAAACCACAGAGAAACCCTGTCTCGAAAAACCAAAAAAAAAAAAAAAAAAAAAAAAGAGTTAGCTGCAGTGTACTCCCTACTAGAGGGTCTTTTGCTTTAATGCTGCAGCACATGCCAGTAACTAGAAGCATAAATGGTCTACCGGCTTGAAACTCCTCCTTTATTCCAACACAGGAAGCCCTACAAACAGACACTGAAGTTGTTCCAAACCCACATTCTGAAAGGCAGCAAATGAGTTGCTTAAAATATATTTCATAAAACCTCAAATTGTACTCCAGATACTTCCAGTTCCCTATGATTTAGTATGGACTTCTGAAAGTGTCTATAAACCAACAGAGATGAGAATGAAGAAAAGGCTAATCATGAAGATTCATACTAGGACATTAATATACCCTGGTTAATACTTCACCAGACTTCACGGGACTGCTTCAATAAATACATGGAAAAAATCATGGTGTTTTCCTTGATTTAAAAAAAAACTAATTTCTTGAAGAAAAAAAAAAAGGTTTTGTTATTTCAGCCCGACCTCTCCAGGGAACAAAGTGAAAACAAGAGGAAAACAGCATCAGAAGTTATCAGGAACAATCCTACTTTTTGCTGTAATGACTTCTGATAGAGGACAGCTGTGAACTCTTAGGAACAGCAGCTTTCTTCAGCTAGCTACCCAGCAACTCTAAAACCCTAACAGCTGACATCTAAAGCACTTACCCCAAGTTTTACATGAAAACCTTAGTAACAGAAACCCAGTGAGGGCAGTGCTCCTGCCACCTTTTAACTAGTAAAGGATCATAAAGAAATGACCCTGTTGTTAACAGAAATACCTTGGTTCAGGACCACAGATAGTAAGAGCATCCATAGTGAGGACTCTGCGGCAGGGATCCTACCTACAGCTTGCAGCTGTTTACTGGGATAGGGTCTTGCTATATATGTAACCTTGAATTTGCCACCTTCCTGCCTCAGCCTCCCAAGTCCTGGGACTATCACATCATCCATGAGTTGAATCTTTATGATAAACTGCCATGTAGATAAAGAAATTATAGATTAATGATAGATACTCTGCAACACATGATTTAGCAGGCTTTAACTTCCATTAAATATATAAGTTGTTACTATAAATGCTGTTAAACCCTAGAATTTCCTTCTAGTCAAATGCAGAATACCAAAATACCATAAGAAGTGGTACAAGTGTAATAAATGAGCTACTTGTATTCCACTCTTCATTTCTTAGAAATTTACTGTATGTTTTAGTCACTGAACCACACCCAATTAACATTCACATTAACTTCTCTTAGTGGCACAGATCTGAAACTCCGTTTAAAGATACTTCTCGGGAACAGACATAGAGCAGAACACAGGTAAGGGTAGCAGCCTAATGTTCCTAGTTTCTTACAAACTGGCAGACTGCGAGGCTGCAATTAGCTGCTGATGGTAAAAATGGGCAGTCTAAGATGCTGCACAACCCACGGGGAAAAGTGAGTTAACCTACAGGTCAGGATGCTAACTGAAACTGAATCCATGCCGAATGTATCACAACAGACCATGCTATTCATCATATTAGCACTTTATTTAATGTCTGCTAGTCAATAAAACTTGCTTTACAAACTTAGTGTCTGCTAGTCAATAAAACTTGCTTTACAAACTTAGTGTTACTTCTTCTGAATATGGTTCTATCAAATCTAGAACCTAGGATTTGTTATAAGCCACAGCTTTAAGAACTGTGTGTCAAGTTTGTTTTTGTTTTGTTTTATTTTTCAAGCAGGATTTCTGTGTAGATCCAGCTATCCTGCCTAGAACACATTCTGTAGACCAGGCTGGCCACGAGCTCACAGTGATCCACCTGCCTCCCAAGAATTAGGATAAAAAATATGAGCCACCACTGGTTAAGAGTCATCTCTCCAGCCTCCAAAGTTGTTTTTGTTGTTGTTTTAATTTGACAATTTAACTAATTAGTCTGACTCTCATAGTAAATGTTTTGTTGTTGTTGCTGGATTTTTTTGTTTTGTTTTGTTTTCCCCTGAGTCAGAGTTTCTCTGTATAGCCCTGGCTATCCTGGAACTCTCTCTGTAGAACAGACTCCCTAACTCAGAGATCTGCCTGCCTCTGCCTCCAAAGTGCTGGGATTAAAGGTATGTGCCATTATGTCCAGTGTGCGCCTCCATGCCTGGCTTCATAATAAACTTGTATCTTCCATCCCCATCTATTTAAAAAACTTTGAAAAAGGAAAGGTGGGGAGAGAAGAGAAAGTGAAATGGGGGAGCATCTATTTGGTTTATTTTGCTTTGTTTTGGTTTTTTGGTTTTTTGATACAGGGTTTCTCTGTAGCCTTGGAGCCTGTCCTGGAACTAGCTCTTGTAGACCAGGCTGGCCTCGAACTCACAGAGATCCGCCTGCTTCTGCCTCCCAAGTGCTGGGATTAAAGGTGTGTGCCACCACCGCCCGGCTAGGCATGTATACTTTTAATCTCCAGAACTAAGAGGCTCAGAAAGAAGTCACTAGTTCAAGTTCAACCTGAGCTATGTTCATAGTAAGACTCTGTCTCAAACGAAACAGCACAGCACAGTAAAAATGAGGACAAAGTACCATACTTACAATGGCAGACTCCAATTAAAATTCATTAAAAATCATGGTATATAAACAAAAGCAAAGTTACAAGAACAATCACAACTTGTTTTCCCTATAAATGTATTTTATATCATTCTATGCTTTCACACATGAAGTAGCAGAAAAACTAAACATTTTGCAGTATTCCGTCTATGTAATTAAACAGTCTTAAAATTTTTCAAATTCCTAGATTTCAGAGGAATACTTTAAAACTACAATATAAAAACCTGGAGAGATGGCAGTTAAGAGCGTTTGCTGCTCTTTGCAGAGGACGTGGGGGCTTGGTTCCCAGCATCCGCATCAGGTAGCTCATAACTTCTATTACTCCATCTCCAGGAGCATCCTACACCCTTTTCTGGCCTATGAGCACTTACCACATGTGGTATACACATAGGCAAAACAACTTATACACACAAAATAAGTCTTTTCTAAAAATTACTGCATAAACTAGGAGAACATTTGTGAATTTGTTATCTGGAAAGCAGAACAGATTATTCCTACAGGGTGGCGGGAAGGTGTGCAAACTTGAATTAAGACTTATATTCCATACGTGTTAATCTACAATTAAACATATAAATCTACATAATTAAATGCAAAGTACATGCACATAAGTGAGTACTTTCAGTCTTTTAATATAAGATGCACAATTTATCCCTTTAATTATTCATAATGTACCTTAATGATACTAGATAGAAATCTCAAACTTAAATTCCACACCTGCTAATGGTCTAAGACTACAGGGAAACCTCCCCTTAGAGATAAGCAATGGAAGGAAAACCTAACTCATTCACATATCTTAGGTAGAGTATGGATTCAGTCGGCAGATCTTTCACTTTAAGGAGTTCATTTATTGTAAATTTAGAGTCAGCTAGAGCATGTGCAGATGAGATATAGGGGGCAATGGAGGGGGAGGGGAAGAGAGGAGGGAGGAAGAGAACACAGGAGTGAAACTATGTATCTCCTGTCTGTTAGGAATTCAGAGGTCTTTGATAATTACTTATTTCTTCCAATTAGTTCTTTAACAACTAAAGTGAACCTCATAGTTCTGCTTAGGAAACAAAAATTTGTTAAAAAGCTCACAAAAAAACCTGAGTCTTGGGGGAAAAGGGGATACTCTGTATTACAAAACTTGAAGATAAATAAATACACTGAACCATGTCTCACTTCAGTCTTTCTCCACGGCCTCTTCTTGCTCTACAGGAATTCACACACATGTTCCTACGGGTGCACACATGCACATGTATGCCGTGTGTGAAGGCCTCAAGTTGAGCAGAGTTATCTTCTGTGTGCTCTCTCCACTCTGAAGGTGTCTTACTGAACACAGCTCACCAGTCAGCTTGTCTCTAGTGCCCTACCTTTGCCACCAGTGCTAGAACTGCCTGGTTTCCACACTTTTATTCTCATACTTGTGAGGCAAGTACTCTAGCACTGAGCTACTTTACTGTCGCTGGTTTGTCATTAAAAAACAACAAACAAACAAAAAAACCTCTAATTTAAAACCTTTTGAGGTAGTAATGATAATCTATTGTCTTAAGTACTAACTTTCTTACTAAAAGAATAATGTGCATACCAATCTTTAAGTTAAATTTCACTGAATAAATCTATTTCCACATACACCTTTTCTCAGTTTTGTTTTTCACAACAGGATTTCTCTGTGTAGTCCTGGCTGTCCTAGAACTTGCTCTGACAAGGCTGGCCTCTAACTCAGAGATCCACCAGCCTCTGCTTCTCTAGTGTTGGGATTAAGGTGTGCACCGCCACCACTACTACCACCACCACGAGGCCTACATGAACGCTTTTATCTCAAAGAGTAGTCTCCTTCTGTTTCTTATACTTATGTAAGTATACAAATATATACTTTTCTTTCTGAGGACTGGTGAGGATCTTCTTAGTCTCTGGATTATCTACTCATACACTGAATGAAACTCAAATTTCTAGATAAAAAGTGACACAACTTGCTTTAAAACACCATTTTAAATTTGTGAAACAAAAGATAACTAAACTTAATTGGAAACATTAAATTACACCGTACCATAAGTTGAGGTAAATAATATAATACCTAAGATATCATTTTAGATAACATTTAAAATCAACCAGTAATAGACTATACATCAGAAAGAATAAAAATGACAACTTAAAAATATCCTAGTTAAAAACAAGACTTTATTATAAAGTCATACTCCTCTGACTAAATGGCAGGTTTGTCAGTGTGGAGATGTACTGAGTATAGTAATGTGTTTACGGTGTCTTTCTAGCTTTACTACCATCTACTCAGCCACAGTTAGACAAGATCAAGCTATTAAAATAAATAGGACTGTGAGCAATTTCTTTAATAATAGTTTCACAATCCCAAAGAATACATGATGGCAAGTGTAAATACTAAAATTTTGAACCTTTCATTTCAATTCAATTATTTTGGAAATTTCAGGCTGAAAATTATACTTAAGTTAGAAAGAAAACAAACTCAGTACAAATCTAAGATGTAGTTTTAGAAAGTAAGTGTTCTAGTTATATGACCAAACATATTTACTGAAATCTGATAAATTTCTATGAGGCCCAAGAGGGTCATATAAACAGCAGAGATCTTCACCCTCTATGTCTGGAAATGCCACTGTGAACTGCTATTTATCACTAAAGAAGAGGATGGTCTCTCGACCGTTAATTTTCACTGACATCAAATGTGGATGGTCAAGTGGCATTGAAAGACTTAGGTTCTCTAATCAAGTCGGTGATATACAGTTCTTTGCTTCAGGAGAATCAACTCTCATGTTTCAATACCCATTCTAATTAGATAAGAGAATAAATTCTGTGCTTACTCCTTATTTCAGGAAGATTACAGATTATCAGAACATTAAATTTATTATTAAGAAAAAATTCATTGAGTCAGTTTAGATTAAATTTTGGCAAAAAAGATGAAAGCAAACTTTAGACAAAAAGTATCAGCAATGTAAATTACCAATGTTAGTTTGTCTGTCTGTCACAGATCAGTAAATGTTACCACGATTATTAAAACTCCAATGTTCTCAAGTTCTGAGCCAACGTAAAAACATACGCAACTGCTTGAAATCCAAAACTGTTTTTTCTTTTGTGCTCTTGTTCCCTCACACTTAACAAGGCTTTTATTATCATACTGTTATCTGATTACAAAACATTTACATTGTAAGCATTTAACATGGGGGGAGTAAAAAATTAGTAATGAAGAATGCCCTGCTCTTGCCACTGTATGCATATTTATCCATGACTAGATGATATTTAAGTTTTACAAACTAACCCATAACAATACTGAGAAAACAGTTGACAAACCTGAAAGAATAGCTTCTTTCAAATATAGTAACATATGGGAGAACTTCCTGATATCATTCACCAGCTCCTTGATGTATTCCGGATCAAAAATGGAGTTGGAGCTTACGGACTTGAGCCCCATTTCAGAAGGTGTAATAGCAGCAGAGAGCTGGCCTGATGCCCAAACACGTTTTTTCTTTGCCTTTTTCTGTTTGTGAGCAATCATCCTCTCATTCAACAGTCAGAAAAACTGAAATCCTTGAGGGGACAAAAACAGAGAGAGAAAACACTCCATCAGCCAAGCAGCATCATATACCAGGTTTCAACAACAGCCCACAACCCACCTCAGCTTTCGAGTTTAGACAGAACACTCAACTACGAACGGCAGCTTCCATTAAATGTCTAAAATCTGACAACTCTCTCTGACAAGCAAACCCCAGGATGTGTAAGCTGCCTTTCTTTTCATTTCACAATGTGTGGGACCTGAGGTGCAGAGAGGAAAACATAGATATAGTCTCAACTGATAACTTCAGTGAAAACCTCCATCAGCCGTAATACCCGAATCTGTGCTCATAATTACTTGGCTTTCTTTTTTTAGAATGATTTATTACTTTTATTTTTTGTACATTGGTGTTTTGCCTGCATGCATGTCACAGTTGTGAGCTGCCACATGGGTGCTCGGAATTGAACCCAGGTCCCTTGGAAGAGCAGCCAGTGCTCTTAACTGTTGAGCCAGCTCTCTGGCCTCTGGCTTTAATTTTTAAGATACAGATTTTTTTTTTTTTAAATGTAAAGATACTTCTGAAGCATCACTTAGAAGGAGGTCATATTTTCCCTTTGCAGAATTGCCTTCAAAACTAAAGATGAGACATATTTTGAGAGAAAAGTTTAACAGATCTTAGTCTCCCACTTACTGTGTGACCTCACAAGCTGTTAAATCATGTCTTCACTGTGCTATGCTCATTTATGGAGAACATACTGACCACACCTCCCCCAGAGATTACTATCAGAGTAGACGAGAGAATGATACCCGAGTGTCCCGTCAGCACATTAGCTCAATTAGAGTCATTTTCTGAGAATGCATATACGTGAACACGTATGTATCTAGCTTATCAAAACTTGTCAAGAATATTTCTTTGTTGAAAGAAGCTCAAAGAATGGCCAGTAATCTCACATACTGTGACTGGACAAATAAATTTGCAATTATGAGAGTAATTTGTTTTGTAATTTCAGGATGATATAGTTAAGGGGCAATATTTGGTGTAAGAAAAAACTAATACCAAATATGTAATCCCAGATGAGTAATCTATACAATTAATTTATAGGCTTACATGAAGATTAAAAGAGATCACACCAAAACAGGGGGGTTTTCTGTTAAGACATCTAATCCCAATCTACTGGAACTCAAATTTTTTGTCTTTTATCTTTATTTAAACATTCCAGAATTGAAAGTTCTAATTTTGGTTACCATGAAGGAAACAAGAGAGGCCAAAAAAAAAAAAAAAAAAAAAGAGGAGGACTGGTATGGCAGTGCACACCTTTAATCCCAGCAATCCTGAGGTAGAGGTAAGAGGGGTCTCTGTGAGATCAAGGCCAATCTGGGCAACAGAGTGAGCTTTAGGACAGCCAGGACTATGTAGAGAGACACTGCCTCATTAGGTAAAAAAAAGGGTTTGCAAAAAAAGGAGGAATATTAAATTAGTTCAAACATCATTAAAAAGTTTTCCAAACATGCTATGAGTATGTGGATACTTTCAGAATGACAGAACAGCTGAGGACCTCCATGTAATAAACAGAAGAAAGTTGCATGTAATAATATCTTTGCTAAATGTAAGACACATTGTCTATTCATAACATATCTGACATATTAGACTTTTGGTTTCCAATTACAATTCTTTAGTCTATCCCTCTACTTTTACTGGTACTATGCTAATGAACTACCACTATTTCTTATTAAGCTACTATACTAATTTCCTAAGGATTTGTCTACTTCCATTTTTGTGTTATGAACCTATGAAACATATCTCTTAGTATTCCTTCTTTGCTCAGTACTTTCCAAAAGGACAGAGGTAAACGCCACGGTCTATGAGGTTCAAAATGATAGCTGGCTCCCATCTGCCTCTGCAAAAACATCTGGACTCACATTTTGCCACACACACCCTTTTCATTTTCAGACCATTTTTGTTTACTAAAGGCCACAACATGAAGTAATTATGCACCATGACTAGTACACACACTGAGTATGTCATTTTGTGCATAGTACACACACAAATGCCTTTGTTTCACAAAAAACATATTCTAAGGGCCCAGGTGACATATTTGTACACTTTCTTATTGTATCCTATTTCATATTTTATTTATTATTATTATTTACATTAAGTTAGAGTGTGTGTGTGTGTGTGTGCGCGCACACACACACAAATACCCAAGTAGGCCAGAGAAGCTGACCTGGATCCCCATGGAGCAGGAGTTATAGGCGGTTGTAAGCTGCCTGGCATGGCTACTGGAAACAAAATTTAGTTCTTCTATAAGAGAAGTGTGTTCTCTTAGGCCCTTAGCTATCTCTAGCTCAGCCCCTAGTTCATCTTTTTAGCTGAGGATCCTGTCCATCACATCTACCTGGACACTCTCAGATTTTACTCCCGAGTTTACTTTCTCTGACAGCTCAAAAAATCATTCTCTTAAGGAAATCTTCCTGTATCACCACCACCCACCTGGTCAAATCTCCAGTAGTCCTGCAGTATCTGAAAATTTCACTTTGTATTTACTATAGTTCAAACAAATGCCTTCTCCGATAATTCCTGATCTAGACTACAATCAAGACCATAATGGTTTGTTAACCATGCATTCTGTGCTTACACTACAGTGAGCATATTAGGGATGGCCTACTTTGAACTGTCTGCAAAATGAATGAATTGGCAAAAATAGTAATGAACAGGCTTGTAAGTTTACTGTAACAATTTTATAGAAAACACAAAACTAGGTTGTAATATTTAAGGGAAAAATCACTTAAAATTCTATACCTAAAATATTCTTTCTTAAAAAGAAGCATATGAAATTATACTAAGACACATAAAACAAAAATCAAAGTTGTATTTCTTTTTTTCTTTAAGTTTTGTTTTTTTCAAGACAGAGTTTCTCTGTGTATTCCTGGCTGTCCTCAAACTCACTCTGTAGACCAAGCTGACCTTAAACTCACAGAAATCCACCTGTCTCTGTCTCCCTGAGTGCTGAGATTAAAGGCGTGTACCACCACACCAGGCCTGAAAGTTGTATTATCATTTTTCTGATTATGTAAATAGCATGTTATTACCTTTTAATAGCTTTAAAAATTCCTTTATTCAATGCCTTTTGTCAATTTCAAATTATTTAAGCCTATACCTTTTATATTTAAACCAGCTTTAAAACTAAAATTATTCCTTAAGCGTGTAATTTCCAAAATGAACCCAGAATAATTTTTGGTCATTAATATTAAAGTATTCATTTCAACTAACAAAAACAAATAAAATAATACTAAAGTATCTTGTTTGGTATCTCTGAGGAGGCTACTAATAAACTACCAAACTTTATCACCTTTGTAGCTTACATAATAAAATCTTTCTGTTTATGGTGCCTTTAAATTTAGTAAATTAGACAATTAGTCACAGCCACTGATAAAAAGACTTTAAGAATCAAAAGACATAACAAGTTTAAAAACAATTCATGAATAAAAAGAACAGAACAATTTGTGTCAAATTAGCAACTCAAAGTTGTAAACCTTGTTTCAAAAAGGCTTCTAACTTTTAGACAAGACTTAGAAAATCTGTTAACACACAAATGAACACACATGGGGGATAAGGCTTGAAATATGCATTATACTGAATGTACTATGTTTTAGAAAGTTTTTACAGTTTTTCTTTTAAAACTTTAAAGGGGCAACATTACAATTGAAAAGATGTTTAAAATTAAAATCGTACTTTCATAATTGAACTATGACAATGAGAAAGCCTGGACAATATGCACTCTGCAAGATCCTATACACTACTTTCCCATGCGCCAAAATGAATATTCCCTGGTTAGTGGTAATATAAAGTATAGTTAATAATAGATTGCAACTGGTAATTTAATTAAATTAGATAGTAATGCATAGAAAGTACTTAGCACAGTGCCTGGCATGAAGACTCAGTCATTGTGAGTTATTATTACTAGAGTACTTTATTGTGGGAAATTGTTCTTAAACATATTTAAGTAATAAACAGCTGTGACTTCATAAGTCTATAGATTGTAAGCAAGAAATATAGTACTGGAAACAATTCCAAAAGCTTAACTGATTTAATGGAAACCTAGTAAATGCTTCCAAGTGAAGTTTGAACTGTGCAAACAGACTGCTCAACGAAACACTTGTGAAACTAATTCTCATCTCTTCCAACTCCAAGCCATGAACATTAAAAATTGTATTATCTATGTCTTAAGGAATTTTATAGCTAGTAGAAAACATACAAAAACTACTTTGTACACTCTAAGCTCTAAATCATATGTGCATGACAAATACGGATTCATAGCTCAGTGGGAAAGCCCTGCCTGGCAAGAGGCCCTGGGTCTAACCAACCACTAGGAAAAAAACTGTGCACACAAATTTCCTAAACTCCCAAATGGTGACTTTTACAAGGCTTCAGCAGTCCGTGTCAATCAAAATCCCCTCACACACTCTATAATGTATATGATAGAAGCAGAAAGCTAAATGGAATGTAAAAGTGCCCCAAATATCTGTACTTTAGTTCTTCCTACTTACACTTTTAAAAGTTACATAAACTTCAGAACTCTGCTATTTCAGCATAATTTCTGAGTTTGTGAGAATCTATTAAAAAACGTTGCAAAAAACGTAGGAGACAAGTCTAAATGTCTTTGATTATACTTTTAAAAAGCACTCTACAAGAACGGAATGGAAACATATCAGAAACAGCTTTATTCTTAACAATTTCTAAAGTAAGACACAGAACACACATACACTTCATTTCTGTGCAGTTTGAACCCAGCATGATAATTAAAAAAAAAAAATTTTACAAAGGTGGTGGTGGGGGAAATTGGGACGGGGGGGGGGCGCGGGGGGAAGAGGGGTGCTGCCCTGCCTCCCACGCCTTCAGAATGTTTAGCATTCCTGGCAGGGAAGGCGCACTTCTGATCAGCCAAAACTACAATACGCCAAAGCACACGTTCCCCATCCCTGATTTAAATATAGAGAAAAGAAAAAAGAAACGAAAAGGGACAGTAAACATGGATAGCGACCGACAAAAGGACACAACAGACAAGAGAAAGGGTCACCGAGTCTAAAGCCTTAGCAGGTGATGTCTGTTCTCTAAAAAGGTGTTTGGTGAATTATCTCCCAGGAGTGAAAAACTGATAAGCAGAGACTGTCGACAGCAACTAGAATTCCACCTTCAAAACCCTCAATCCTGAGCGAGTCCCTCCTAACACGTCTTACAATTAAACCATCAAACCTCCAAACATATCCAAAGCAAAATTAGAACACACCGTGACACTGAGGAGCGTTCAAAAAGAACAGCCTTCTAAACACAAACCAGATGAGAATACGCACGACGGAACTCCTAAAATATCTCGGAACTGAGCACCCATCTGGAGTGAGAATTGCAGGCGGGTTGGCGGGAGCAGACTGTGCTCCAGAGCATGGCTTCTGGGGCAAGGGCGTCTAGATTTAAGCCTTGATCCTGGCAATTACTACTTTGTATGGGCAGCTTTTAACCTCACCTTTCCCGTGTGAGAAAGGAATTGAGGGGTCAGACCTGTCCTGAGAATTAAAGGAGTTACAACGTGTGAAGTTTCAGAACACTGTAGGTAAATATGCCCTAACTACGCGTTTTTACTTGGGTCACCGTATGCTCACCCCCACAGGTCGGTGTTCACAATCCAGGTCCGAAGCTCGTATTCGGACCCAGGCTCGACAGCAATTCACAGGAACCCCAACCCAGCAGCCTCAGTGGGACCGAGCACCACCGGCCCTCACTCACCCCGGGGCTCCATCCTGTATCTCCAGCACCAACTCCAGAGGAACTCGCACGGCCTCGCGGCGGTAGCCGCCTAGAGCTGAAACTTGCGGCCTCCATCCCCCATGCCGGGCTAAGCCAGCACTGCGGCGAAGCAGCTGTCCCAGCGGTGCTTCGCCCTGGCCCCACCCTCATCCCGCCTCAGCCCACCCCCTGGAGCCCAGTCCATTGGCTCACACTGGTTGGGGCGGTGGCAGTGCGAACAACAGGTAGAGGAGCCCAGGGTGTGATAGTCGGTCTGTCAACAGTTTTTGGCCTGACAGGGTCTCCTTACTGGAGACAGTGCTTAGGAAAAGTCACCTGAGAACTGGATTTGGCTGATGGGAGTTCTTGGATGATTAATCTGTATTTCCTGGACCACTTTCATCCCCCATCGGCAAACCCCGAGTGATAAAGAGGGAGACAAAGGTTCCTCACAGGTAACTTGTAACACGGCCTCGCCCAATACTCTCAAAAGAATGAGCTACACTGGCGGGCCATGGTGGCTCACGCCTTTAATTCTAGCACTTGGGAGGCAGAATTTGAGGCCAGCCTGGTCTACAGAGTGAGTTCCAGGGCATCCAGAGCTGTTGCACAGAGAAATATGCCTAAATAAATAAAAGCAAGCAAGTAAACAAAAAAAATCAGCAGGGTCCCCAGAATATAAGGGCTCTTGAATTCAATACACGAATAGAGAGGAAAACACAGGGGAGGGTGCCTATGAGAATAGTGGGGAGACAGAAAAATGACCGCATGTGGGAAAGAAGACATCCAGGGTAGTGTGGGGAGAGGAGGAAAAAAAATCGTGGGTTGTAGAATT
The DNA here is from genome assembly GCF_950005125.1 of Chionomys nivalis. Classification (NCBI taxonomy): domain Eukaryota; kingdom Metazoa; phylum Chordata; class Mammalia; order Rodentia; family Cricetidae; genus Chionomys; species Chionomys nivalis. Next base: position 33,451,764 of record NC_080103.1, on the reverse strand, counting down.
AAGGCAACAAAAACCAAGGAAGAAACAAGCAAAGACAGGGGAAGTAATAAGTCAATGCATACTTTGGGTTGTTACCTAGCAAAGACAATTTGAGAACAAAGTGCTCTTTGGTCACTCAGCAGTACAGTTTTCTGTTTCAGCTTTTCAGATTTAATTGTTTAAAATGTACGCATAAAGCATCAAACTTAACTATATCAAAATTTAAAGCAATAATAATATTGAAAACATGTTTAAAAAACCTGACATTCCCTTAAATATCACTGGAGAAGAATAATGCACCATGAACAACTCATGAAACCACTGGTCACTCAAAACTAAGGGAAAAGAAAGGATTCTGAAGGCCAAGGACATCAAGAGAAGTATGTGCCATGTGCCAGACAGCAGTGGGGCACACCTTTAATCCTAGCACTGAGGAGGCAGAGGCAGGGGGTCTCTGTGAGTTTGAGGTTAACATGGAACTCTGCAAAGCGAGTTTCAGAACAACCAGGGCTACAGAGAGAAGCCTGTCTTGGAAAACCATCTGCCCTGAGTGGTTGTTGACATTTTCTACAGTAGATCTGACTCTAATTCTCCCCACCATTATCCAAACAGCCAGCTACTGTCCATAAAACCTGACACAGAATACGTGAAGGGGTATGAGATGTTACATTATAAGTAGGGTTGTTTATGGGAAATTCTGGTATCTTCAGTCACCTAAAGAATATTAGTTACCATTCTTCATCCAAAGGATATTTACAAATATTCACAAAGGTAAGCTAATTTTTAAATTAAAAGGATAATCTTATAAATCTATATTTTAAAGTAATTTTATATGACACAAATAAGTTTAAGCATAAAAAGCACAACACTGAACTAATACTTTGCTACTTAAAATTATTGATTTATAATAAAATTATAAAGCCCCTCACAAAAGTAAAAACCGTCTTTGAATCATCTATTGCAAAAATGCAACATCTCAAATTTTTCAACAGGTTGCAGAAAAATCATTCTGTAAGCAACTTATAATTGAAAAGAAATTATTGTGTTTTTACCATTCTTTGTTTGACTGTTTCTAGCATTTTTCTTTCCTAAAATGGTGACTTGCACTCTCTTTAGTTCCTGTAAATTTCCATTCTGTGAAGCATCAAATTTCTAAATGTCCTTTATACACTCTCTTCAAAATGTCTGAATAATTATATTCCTATTGATGATGGTGATATCACCTGATTGCTAGTTTTGTTAAGCAGATGTTTTCACATTCCTAAGTGGGCTGTGTATTAGGCAGCCTCTATTTTTCATAGCAAAACACGGTCCTAAAAGCATTTGCCATCTGGAGTCATTTTTGGTTGTCACAGTGGAGGAAGGGGTTCTACTGACATCTAGTGGGTAAAGCCCATGGACATGCTAAACACATACATAAAGCATACAACAGCCCACTCTTGCCTGCAAGGATGTCCCTATGAGGGTATCAGAGTCCCTAGAATCTGTACTTACAGGCAGTTGTGAACTACCATGTGGGTGCTGGGAATTGAACCCTGGTCCTTTGGAAGAGCAGTCAGTTCTCTTAACCACTGAACCATCTCTCCAGCCCAGACAGCCTCAAAAGGTCAAGACAATATTACTCTACTCTAGATCCAACTGCTTTATACTTATACTTTATAAAGTATATATAGAAAATTATGCCAAATTATATCACAGTATGCCCCCAGCAAAACCTGAACTGAGTTAACACAATTTCTTCAACAAAAATTACATGAAAACAGATAAAGAAAAATGTCTAGATTAAAAAGTCTTAAAAGAGGATCACTGGTAGTAGTACAAGCAGGTAGATCTACGAGTTCAAGGCCAGCTAGGTCTACATAATGAGACACTATTCAGAGGCAAAGAAATCCTTAAAAGATACAGTGCAAGGATAAATATCAACAGATTTGTCCATTTACTAAACAACTAGAAAAGAGGGGGAGGGGGCGTTGATACTATTTTCAGATGCTGGACTACACAGAGCAAGGGACAGTACTAGTCTTTGAGAGATGGGATCACTAACCACAAAAAAAAAATTCTGCAGCCTTTCAACTTTCAATGGAGTAAACTCTACAGTCTCCCAACTTTTACCTGATGCACATTCCAGACACTCTTCTCTCAGCATCAACACAATAAAACCATACAATTATTAGGGCTTTAAAAGATCTGAAAAACAATATTAACAAATTTGGCAAGACAGACTACAGAAAATTCCACCCCCAAATGGCAGAATACACAATCACTAAAATAGACCATACATGAGATTATAAGTAACTTAAATAATGAAGTGTAAGTTTTCTAACCTAGGCAAGATTAAATGTGACATCAACAGCATAAAGGTATCTGTTGAATTTCCAAATATTTGTTAATTACAAAGCTTGTTTTTAATACAGAGGCAAAATTTCTACACGTGAAATTTTAAAGTATTTTAAATTGAATGAAAATAAAAACATGCTGGGAGGTAGTGGTGCATGCTTTTAATCCCAGGACTCAAAAGACAGAGCAGGTGGGTCTCTGTGAGTTCAAGGCCAGCCTGGTCTACAGAGCAAGTTCTAGGACAGCCAAGGCTACACAAAGAAACCCTATCACTGAAGAAGAAGAAAAAAAGATTAGTTAAATTGATAAAGATTTAGCCAGACTGATTAAAAAATAAAGACAGCAATAAACACAAACTACTAATATGAGTGAAAGATGGAAAACCATTACAGACCCAATAGATATTAAAGGGCTACAAAGGAATTTACAGTAACTTTAAACTGAACAACTTCAAAGAAACCCAACAAAAGAAACAGAAAATCTAAGTAGTTCTTATACATGTTTTTAAAAATTGAGTTCATAATTTAAAACTTTCTGAAACAAAAATTGCAAATCTACTGTATTTTACTGATAAAAATCCATTGAACCAGAAAAATAATATATGCAAACACTCGCGAAACAGAGGAAGAATCTTTCCAAATATTTTTGAAGCAGCATTCTCCTGATACTAAAACCAAACAATGACACATCAAAATCACAGATCAAAATTCCTCAAATGCAGTATTTACACACAGACTATAACAATATCATATTTAAAAAGAGCTTGTTCCAGGGATGTAAATTTAACAACACTAGAAGAACTCATGTGACCATTTCAAAAGATGCAGTAAAAGCATCTAACAAAATTCCTTGCCCATTCATGATCATTAAAAAGTCTGCAAAGTTAAACTAGAAGTGAATTTCTTCAATCTGATAAAAGGCATAAAAAGCCTCAGTCACCACTATAGCTCCTGGTGAAAATACTGTTGTTAATCAAAGTTTAAAGCAGCACAGTAAGAAATAAAATACATCCAGACTAAAAGAGAAGTAGACCACTTCACTCAGAGATGACGAAATTGTGTACCTAAAAGAAAAACCTGAAGAATTTATTAACTATATTTTAAAAGAACAAGAATAGAGCACAAGTTAATACATACATCACATCAACTTTATAAACTAACAGTTGAATAATGAAAATTTAAAAACCAATGCCATTTACAATTTCATAACAAACAACAAGCAAACAAAACCAAGACATTTCAGGGAGAAGCTTAGCAAAACTTTCCCTAAACTGGTAACCATGAAACACTGCCGCTAGACTGGAGGGCCAGATGGCTCAGCAGGCATGAAAGAGACTTGTTCTCTTCTTGCAGACAACCTAAGTTAGTTCCCAGCACCCACATCTGGTGGCTTAACAACTACTTCTAACTCCAGCTCCAGGAGACCTGATGTTCTCTGGCCTCTGCAAAGTACATGTACCCAAGCAACACACATACAAATAATTTAAAATAAAAATAAATCTTAAGAGCCGGGCGGTGGTGGCGCACGCCTTTAATCCCAGCACTCGGGAGGCAGAGGCAGGTGAATCTCTGTGAGTTCGAGACCATCCTGGTCTACAAGAGCTAGTTCCAGGACAGGATCCAAAACCACAGAGAAACCCTGTCTCGAAAAACCAAAAAAAAAAAAAAAATAAAATAAATCTTAAGAAAACACTACTGCAAGAAATCAAAAAGTTGACTAAATCCACAATAAAGTAATCATTTTCATGAATAAGAAGGTTCAATATCTTAAAAAAAAAAAAAAAAGGAGGCAGCGTTCATACCATAGTCTAATGTTGGTCAAATTTAAAACATCAACTTGCAGCTGGGCAGTGTTGGCTCATGCCTTTAATTCCTGCACTCAGGAGGCAAAGGGATCTCTTTTGAATTTGAGGTCAGCTTAGTCTACAAAGCAAGTTCTAGGACAACCAGAGGTACACAGAGAAACCATATCTTGGAAAACAAAACACTAAGGTGGTGGGGGCGCACGCCTTTAATTCCAGCACTCGGGAGGCAGAGGCAGGCTGATATTTGTGGGTTCGAGGTCAGCCTGGTCTACCAGAGCTAGCTCCAGGACAGGCTCCAAAACAATAGAGAAAACCTGTCTCGGAGAAACAAACAAACAAAACCCAACCAAACAAAAAGACCTTATTGCAGGGCAGCGGTGGTGCACACCTTTACTCCCAGCACTCGGAAGGCAGATACAGGAGGATCTCAGTGAGTTTGAGGCCAGCCTGGTCTACAAAGCAAATTCCAGGACAGCCAGGACTCCTATACAGAGAAACCTGTCTTGAAAAACCAAAACAACAAAAAAATGAAAACAAAAACAAAAAAAAAACCCCAACAAACCCTGTCAACTTACTACAGCTTAGAATTAGCGGGGAAGGGTCTCTAACAGGTTGGTCTATGGACATCTCTATAGAGGACTGGTCTTTGGTAGCTAATTGTTCTGAGAAGACCCAGTCCACTTTGCAGTCAGCACCATTTCCTGGACCAGAGAAAGTCTGAGTAAGTGGCAAGCAGAAGCAAGCAAGGATCCACTCATTTCTCTGCCCTTGACTGTGGAAGTAATGTGACTGCCTCAACTTCCCTCAATAAGGGACTGTAACTTGGAATTGTGAGATAAGCCCTCTCCTCCTATGCTGCTTTTAGTCAGAAATGAAACTAGAATATCTGGCATTCACTGTGTAGCCCACGTTAGTCTTGAGCTCATGGCAGTTTTCCTACCTCAAATTATAGTTTCAAGGAGTCACTGTGGGCCTTATTTATTTTATTTTTTTCTAAGACAGTCTCACTATGTCTGGGTGTCCTGGGTGTCCTGGAACTCCCTCTATAGACCAGACAGACCTCAAACTCACAGAGCTCTGCCTGCCTCTGCCTCCCAAGTGCTAGGTTAAAGGCATGTGGCACTACACCCACCCAGCCTGACCTTAAATTTTACATTAAAATGTTACATATATGAAACAACAACAACAAAAATTTTAACTGGGGAACTTAAGACTACTTTAAGATTTACTATTCAGCCACAGGAATCAAGATAATATGATTTCTGACATATTGACAACATGCAGCAATAGAATATGGTCCAAAAAGTAAAACCAAATATATAGGTCAACTGATTTTTACACAGAAAAAATAATCTTTCAATAAATAATTGATAACTGTATCGATGAAAATTAGTATCAACCCTTAATTCACAGTATATGAATTTACTTGATAGGTCCTCTAGGCCTAAACATAAAATCTAAACACCAATCCTTCAAATTTAGAGGAATAGAAAAGAGGCCTATTTTTAAAAGTAAGGTTATTTCTAGGATCACAGCCATGTTTTTATGTATTGTATATAATTTCTTTTCAGCCATAGGAGCAGTGTTTAGCAGTTGAGTCAGTATGGCCTAAAATATTTACCATTTGCATTCAAAAATTGTGGGATATTTTTTGAAACTATAAGCAAAAATGATTTCCCTGACACACCCCCAAAAGCAAAAACAACAAAAGAAAACATTGGCAAACTGGATGAAAATTAACTTTTATTCTTTAAAATATCCTTTTAAAATATGAAATGTGAGCTAAAATTGGAAAAAAATGTTTGACAAAGAGTTTGTATCTGAATTATGTCAAGACCACTTGTAATTAAAAAAAAAAAAAGCAGGCGCACAAGGGAAAGACAGAGTTTGTGCGGAGGGGTTTTATTAGGGGAAAGGGAACCTAGGGAAAGGAAAGGGGGAGACTGGCTTCTGGGGACAGGAGCAGCAGAAGAGAAGAGAGCAACAGAGAGAGAAAGAGAGAGAGAAGGTGAAGTGACAGAGAGACCAGGAGGGGGGTAAAGGGGAGGGAGGAAGGAAGAGAGAGGGGGGGGGAGGAGGAAAGGAGAGGAAGTGAGCAAGGGGGGGAGGGAGGAAGATAGAGATAAGGGGGAGGTGGGCAGGGTCCTTTTAAAAGGGAACACAGCAAAGTGCTCTTAGTGGCTGTGGCTGAGGACATATCCGGTCAGAAGCCCAAGGGCAGGCCAGTGCAGACGCCTGAATACTAACACCACTCACAAACTAATAAACTCAGTAAGTAATGAAGGAATGATTTACAGAAGGAGGAACACAGCTGGGAAACATGCACTTGGAATAGTGTTCAGAATCAGGAAGATGCAAATTTAACCTAAACTGAGATGTAATAATCACAAGAAACTTTAATTTCAGCTAAACCAAAATATTACATGTTGTTGAGGATGTAGAGCGATACCAACTGAATACAGTGTCACCATGCAAGGCACACAGTTGGAGGAACACAATCTGGCAGCTTCTTATATAGTTAAATCTTCTCCTTGACATACACACAAGAAATGAAAACGTACATTCACTCCAATCTTATTCACAAATATTTTTAAGGCATTCAGAAACTGTAAATAGCCAATATCCCTCAACAGACAAGCCAATAAAGTGCGGGTACAGTCTTAAAATGGGATACCACCACTAACAAAAGTTACCCACGACATAACAAGAATTCACAGATGAATCTTAAAAGCACTGTGCTGAAGGCCGGAGAGGCAGCTCCAAGGCTAAGAGCAGTTGGTGCTTTTGTAAGGGACTGGGCTGGGTTCCCAGCACTCATGGCGGCTTCCGACCATCCATACGATCAGTTCCAGGGAATCCAGCTCGCTCTTCACAGAGCACCAGGTATGCATGTGCGACACATACACATACTCAAGCAAAGCACTCGCACACATTAAAAAAAAAAATCTAAAAAAAAAAAATGAAAGCATTATGCTAAGTCAAAAAAGTCAGGTTAAAAATGTAGAAAAACAATTTATGTACATTAGCATAATTAATTTATATGAAACTTTAGAAATATTAAAGCTAGTATTTAGTAGCAAAAGCATTATATTGGTTGTCTATGGACAGAGTAATACATAGATGTGGGAGAACTTACAAATTAGTATGAATAAATTTTAGAATGATGCAAACATGATTCTAAAAATTTTTTATTATTATAGTGATTACATGAGTACAAATCATTTGTCAAAATTCAAAGTGTATACTTATGAACTATAAATTCTATTATGTATAAATTATGCATAAATTATGTGTATGTCAATGTGTACATGCCAATTACAATATATGAAGCTCATCTGTACCTTGACTCGAGCTATTAAAAAATTACCTATAATTTGACTCAACACTGAACTGAACTATGGAGAATGTTGGTGTTATATTTAATCATCTTTCCTTGGGAAAGACATGCTGAAATTTTATGAATAAATAATATGATGTCTAAGATTTATATCAAAATAATATGGAAGGCTGAATGAAGGGGTGATATAAATAGAATGGCCAGGTTTAGTAATACATGCCTACAATCTCAGATATTCCAGCTGCAGAAAAGCAAGTTCAGCAATTTAAAATATTCCTCAAAATCAAAGGTGTATCTTAAAAGTATCTGCGGGAACTGCTCAGTGGGAGAGCGCTTGCCTAGGATGTTTGAGGTTTTGGGTTCAATTCACAGTACTGGGAGAAAAGACTGGCCATAAATTCATATTCTGTGATGCGGAAGCTGGATATAGAGAAATTCCTTATATTATTTCTATTTATTATTATTTATATACTTTCATATATGCTTGAAATTTTCCATATTAAAAAACTATTTTGTTTTCAAAGAGTCTATCCACCAGATCTACCTTGGGATCACTCAAGATTCTCCAACCAGTCCAATCACAATACTCCCTTTTATTCTCCCCTTCCCATTTTTCCTTCGGAAGCCAGTCAGGGATACACAAAATCAAACACATTAAGCAAAAATCGACAGATGAGCCGGGCGGTGGTGGCGCACGCCTTTAATTCCAGCACTCGGGAGGCAGAGGCAGGCGGATCTCTGTGAGTTCGAGACCAGCCTGGTCTACAAGAGCTAGTTCCAGGACAGGCTCCACAACCACAGAGAAACCCTGTCTCGAAAAACAAAACAAAACAAAACAAAACAAAAAAATCGACAGATGAATAATAAGCAAAACTATAAAATGTTGTGACTGAAAGTCCCTGGAACTCTGACCACTCCTTCCCAACCATTTCATGTGGGCTGGAGATGGCTCACCAGGCAAGAGCACTGAACTCTCCCAGAGGTTCTGGGTTCGGTTCCCAGCACTCAGATGGCAGCTCACAACCATCTGTCACTCCAGTTCCAGGGGCTACGATACCTTATCTAACCTTCACAGGCTCCTGCACACATGCAGCACACATACATACACACACTCAGGCACACACATATACATAAAATCAACAAAAATTTTAAAAGCATATAAAGTATTGATTACTTCTTTAAAAGGGAGACTGGTATTTGAAAACTTTCTCAAGAACACACACTGACACGTGTCTTGAGAGAAAGACTATTACAAAGGAAGCAGTATCACCTAGTGTCTACTCTCTGCACAGGCTGGCTCATTTCCTTATCACAGTAGTAATAAAGAGAAACAATAAAATGCTAACCTTCCACAAAAATCTTAGTATAACAGAATGGTCTGCAAACTGCCTTGTTTCTTTACCAACAGGCGTATGTGACTCATGACCACGATGGAAGTGAGTGGGAAATTTTAAAAAAAAACAAGCAACAACAAAACTCAAGGAAACCACCCTAAATGCTCAACTGCAGAACTGGACCCGTGACATCCTGGTGTACAGTGGAGATAACCTGCAGTTCTGCCCAGGAGGGCTCTGTCCTCTGTATGTACTGAAAACCCATTTTCTGAGCCTTCAAACTCACACAAGACACTTCTTCCAAGAAACCTTACACTCTGCTTACTAAAAAAACCATGCCTCTACTTTCCCACAGGACATTCAACACACTTTCTATAACATTATGCTTTGGGCTATATCCGATATTGTCTCTAGATACTCAATAAATGGAAAGGTTGTCAGGGGTTCTCTATAGCATAGTGGGATGGAGTCTTTTCAGTGAATGTGGAATAGTTGATCAAAGGCATAAGATAAAATAAAAATCCTTCCACGATGCTTTCTGGGCATGAACTTTACTTAGCATAGCTCTAAACCCTTAAGACCAACAGCAGTTGCTGCAGAAACGGCTTTTACAGAGATGAAGCCACTGGAAAGTCAGGTATGTGCTCTATTTGAAGAGAACAGAACAGCCAACATGTATTTGCCCAAGGGTGCTTTCTTCTTCCCAGACGAAGTTCTATTTTCTGCCAGTTTGGGGATTTGAAACATTTTCTATCTGGGCCTACCTTACTCAAGTTCACTCTCAAGCTTCTCAAAATCATGAGACCAGAGCTCTAGGCACCGTAAGGGTAATGAGGCCTAAGTGTCAGAGCTCCTTCCTTGCGCAGTACTTGAAGCATTTCTAAGTAGGCATTTCTGGCAAACTGCCTAAAGAAATCACGGGAAGAAAGTGACCTAAATCTCATGTTAGGGTTTCAGATCTAATTTTGAATCCTTTTTCAGAAAGAGGTAACTCCTGTCCCCCAAATTCAATGAGAAGGTAAACCGAATTCCCACATAAGAAAAAGGTAAACAAAACAAAACCTGCTGGGCTCCACTATGATCTTCGAACGCAAAACATTTCCCCTCCCCTTAAAAGATATCAAAAGAACACGGTGTGAAACCCAATCTTTGATCTCCACAGACGGCTAGTGGTTTAAAAAAAAAAAAAAGTGAGATAAGCTCAGGGTATTGTCAAAAGAGTCCCAAGACCAGAAGCCTTGAGCAACTTCGTTCTGTGGAAGCAAGACAGGACTCCAGGACACCAGGTTTCCATCAAAGACAAAGTCCTGGGACATTCTCGGCAATAAAACTTTCATGGGCAGGCTCCCCTGGTGGTTAGCTGTAATCTCAGTTTATCAATTCCTCGTCTAGCAAAGCACACAATTTACCCTAGGGCCACAGCTGGGAAAAGGGTGACCAGAGCCCAAGGAATGCAAGGAGGAAAGTGACAGAAACGCCTGGGACGGGGGGGGGGGGGGGGGGGGGTAGGGCACGGGGTGGGGGGGCGGCGTGTGACAAACAGCCGGCTCCAGGATAAGACGTGCCAGAAGGAAAGTGAGGACGGAGCAGGAGGTGGCGTTACCATTCCTCAGCCTCTGCATCTGTCACAGTGGAGTTAGTGAGAACGCCACCAAACTTCCTAACAGGGTCTCAGGGAACGCGGACGTAGAGACCCGAGGAAGAAAAGCAACGGGGAAGCTCCGGGAGCCCGAGCGTCTCGGGCAGGGGCGTGCGGAGGCTGGGAAAGGGCCCGGGGCTGCCGGACGCTCGCAGACGAGACGCGGGACGTGAACGGTCACTCCCGCGAGCCGCTGCCCGACCGCCGACGCCGATCCCCGCACCAGGGTCCGCAACATCCCCGCTAATATCCGCCCCGGCCCTCCCCGTCCGGTCCGACCCTCGGAGTTGGAGGGGACTTGGAGCGAGAAGCTCCCGGCCTTGCCCGCAGCCGCCTCCGCCCCGCGCCTCCGGGACCCCAGACCCCAAAGCGTCCGCCCCGGGGCACGGCGGGAGCCCGAGCCGCCTCCCCTCACTCACCGTGGGGCTCCATCCCGCGTCCCTGACGCCAGACCCACACTCACGGCCGCCGCCCCCTCTGCCGGCTGGAGCTCGCCGCCCCCATCCCCCACGGCTGGCCCGCGGACGCCCGGTCGAGCCGACGCCGCCACCTCCCCAGCAGCCACCGCCACGACCGCGCCAGCCGCGGACGCGACGCCCCGCCCCGGCCTCGCGCCCCACGCCTCACGCCTCACGCCCTCTGGAGCCCGCCTCCAGGAGTCCAGTCCATTGGCTCTCGCCATAGGGAGGCGGAGCCAACTGCTGCGGGGGCGGGACCAAAACAGGTGCGGGGTTGGGCCAGGCTTACTCTCTTCTTCCACGAGGCGTCTTGGGGGTGATCAAGGTCCCAAAGTCCCAGTCTTTTTTTTTTTTTTTTTTTTTTTTGGTTTTTCGAGACAGGGTTTCTCTGTAGCTTTTGGTGCCTGTCCCGGAACTAGCTCTTGTAGACCAGGCCGTCCTCGAACTCCCAGAGATCCGCTTGCCTCTGCCTCCCGAGTGCTGGGATTAAAGGCGTGCGACACCACCGCCTGGCTTCCAAAGTCCCAGTCTTTCGGTTTAGCACCAACTCGGCAATCGGACCCACCAAGAAAAAAAAAAATCCATAGCTCCATATGGGAGCCACACCTCCGTTCTGGTCTAATTGGCCATTTTGCAGGCACTATGAATACTTTTCCAGTTAGGACTTTAGTCTTAAGCTTGTTTGGGTGACTTTCTTCCTCCTACATCCTTTTACCTTTCAAGACCAAACTTATGACTCACTTTGAAATTGTCCCACTGTGTTCTTTCTTCAGCTGTCATTTTCCTAAAACTAAATTACTCGCTTACACCAGCTATTATGCGCAGTATCCGGCTACACAGATGTATTAGATAAGTATTCATTCACTACACATGCCTCTAATCGTACAACATACGTATCCTCGAATGTTCCAGATACAAAGACCACTAATGTGCTCAGTGAGGACAAGAACAAAAAAGCAGAGATGTTGGGTTATATATCATAGATGGGAAGGGAAATGTATTGAGTGTGGCACACCTAACTTAACCTATACCAAGAATATCTTTCCTGTTGTTGCTGAGACATAACACTCCCAGAATATTAGTTGACAAATAGGAAAATTTATAGAAAGGTGTCTTGTCCTCTTTTCCTGTTTCTGTGTAAAATATTCCGGTCAAAGCAACTTAAGGAAAGGTTTTCTTTAGCTTACAATGTGCAAGTTGGGGAAATCAAGGCAGCAGGGGGTTGAAACAGTCTCTTACACTCACAGCCTGAAGAAGAGAGCGAAGACGGGTGCTAGTCCTCAGTCACTTTCCACTCTTACAGTCCATGATTCCCTGCCTAGGGAACTGTAGCACCTACAGCAGCTGCCCCACCTTGGTCTGTATAATCAAGATAATGTCCCACAGGCACACGCAGGGGTTTACCTTTCAGGTGATTCTAATTCCTGTCTGTCAGAATATGGTCCAAAAATGGAGCCTTGTCAGGAGAATTCTGAGTGCCTGTGAGAAAGTTCTAGGAAACCAAAACAAGAGTCTTGTGACCTCAGTTTCTTGAAAAACACAGAATTGTTCTTGGATTATGCTCTCATGTCCCTCCCAGGTGTAGCAGAGAGGAGTGAGTTTACTTCCGATTGTTCGTTACAACTGGCTGTTGTTGTGTATACGCCTCTCTGGGAAATCATGTTTTTGCCACATGTGTCTTTTCTGTTGCATGTGGCTTGCGCTTGTGATTGTACATGTTTAGTCATGAGACTCCTCTTAATCCTCAGAGTATAAATTGTCTGATGCTCTGAATAAAGTTGGCTATTGCATGAGACTTTAGTCCGCTTCATTTATCCCACACCTCTGGAACCTAGAGCAATGACACAGTCATGCCAAGAATTAACCCTAACTAACACAAAAGGGTATTTGGAAAAAAATCCTGAATTTCACGTTTCTCTTAAATCCTTTTTTTCTAAATGGATGATAGATACATTCCCCATGTTCTCGTTATTAATCATGGGTGATATATGACAATATTTCGGGAAACCAAAGGTGGTTTATCCTAAAATAAAGTGCAAAGCCTGGAGAGCTGGCCCAGTGGTGAAGAGAACCTTGCTATTCTTGCAGAGGACCTTGTGTTCAGTTCCTAGCACCCACATGGTGACTTACAGATGTCCTTACTCTGGGTCTGGGATCCAGCACCCTCTTCTGGCCTTAGCAGGCACCAGGCACACAGGCAAAGAAAACATTCATACACATAAAATAACAATAACAAATCTTTCTTTTTAAAGTACAATTATTAACTGACCAAAACCATCGAACATAAACCTGACGTCTGGTAGAGGTGACTGCGTTTGCAAAAGCATCCTAAACAATAAAGGTCAATACCTTAGTTAGAGTCTCCAAAGTATCCCAGAATATGCCCTGAATCATGCAGTAAAAATAAATGAATAAATGTTTGCAGGTTAAAGTGACTCATGATTATGGCCTTGGAGGCCCGGAATAAGCAGACAAACAAGAGTCAGAGGAATTACTGGGTATTATTTTTTAAGGACAGTTGGTGTTATATTGCTATCTATAATTTCAGCCTACACTGATAACTCTCCTGTCGCCGATCTGCTCGTTTCCTCTGTGATAAAGGATAACAGCTCCACTCGGACGTCTTCCTTTTCTCCTCCTTAAACTCAAGCTACTTTTTGCTGTTTTCTTGCAGTCCCTCACTAGGGAGGTGGAAAGAGGTAGAGGCACTGGGGTTACAAATTCAGGGTCAGCCTGGGGTTGTGGCTGGGGGTGGAGAAGAGAGAGAGAAAGAACATGGGCTATTCATTTGCGTTTGGGGGCCACACTTATCTGGTAGTGCTTATACTAAGGAGATGCAGTTTGGGTCTCCACTAAGTATTTCCTGAAGAAATATTAAAGGAATAATCTGAAGATTCAGGAATAAAAATTCTTCTAGGATTCTCCCCCCCCCCCAATCTGTGTTCAACTTCGTCATACATGGTGGAACCAATCCCGTGGTCACAAAAACCTCATGCCTAAAGTAACGTCTATTCCTGAGATCACGTGCTCTGAGGTGAAAGGCTAATTATAAAGGTGCATGTTCTATGTGGACAATGGAGCAGGAGTTCATCCTTTTATTCCCGCTTCAGTGGCAGTCTGTCTTGGAGACTGCAACGCTGTTCACCAGGACTGTATAATTTTTATTCCTTTCCCAAATATTTATTGAAGATTTCTAATTTTCCAGGCGCTGTTCTAAGCACAGCAGGTATATTAGGGAACTTTAAATCCACTCCCAGTTTTATTTAAATCCAATAAAACCGTGATCCAATGCTTAGAAGAGAAGCAGAGCTGATGGAAAAGCTAGGGGTGCCCTAACAGGCAGGAGTCCTAGTCCGCTGCTGCCCTTGACCTCGCTGCCTGAGCATTTAGAAAGAGCGATGAAAACCTGACAGGCTACAAGGAACACAGAGGCTTCACATTCCAAAGTGGACAAAACTCACCAAGCAGGTTATTAATCTTGATTCCAAGATGGTTGCAATTGAGAAGCAAGGAATCAATCAGCTCATGCGCTGGGAATGAATGGGAAAGCCATTGCAAACATTCACAGAGTCTGTGCTGTCATCAAGAGAGGAAACGGACTAAGAATGATAAAGAAAAAGTCAAATGAGTATTCAAATAATACTCATTTCAAGTTAGATTAAGGTATTAGCATTACGACTAGGGTACAACATTATTTCTATGTTATTATACACATCCTTATAGAACTTAAAAGATTTTTAAATTTTTAACTGTGTGCATGCGTGTGTGTGCGTGTGTGAGTGTACAGTGCTCATGGATTCCAGAAGGGGACATCAGTTCCCCCTAGAGCTTGAGTTTTGGGCAGTTATGCTTAACAGGGGTGCTGAGAACTTAACACGCCTTTGGAAGATTAGGAAGAGCTTTTAACCTCTGAGCTGTTTATCCGGCCTCTCCTATAGAAATTTCAGTGGCATAACCCTCTATGCTCCTGTTCAAACCTCTGCCTATTTCCAGATATAGGGATGTACTTGGGAGGCAGGGGGATCAGGAGTTTAAGGCCTGCTGTAGAATATTAGTTTAAGATGTGTTACATTTGTTTATGCTGTGGGACATTTGTTTAATAATACAAAGATGTGTAGCGTTCTCCTTTTTAAAAAAGATTTATTTATTATGTACATAGTGTTCTATCTGCATGTACCTCCAGGCCAGAAAAGGGCACTAGATCTCATTATGGATGGTTGTGAGTCACCATGCAGTCACCAGGAATTGAACTCAGGACCTCTGGAAGAGTACCCAGTGCTCTTAACCGCTGAACCATCCCTCCAGTCCCTTGTTGTATTCTTTTATGCTGCATTTGTTTAACTCTGTGAAGCGGCATTACTTTGCCTGTCTAAAACACCTGATGGTCTAATAAAGCGGTGAACTGTCAATAGCGAGGCAGGAGAAAGGCTAGGCAGGGCTGGTAGGATAAATAGAAGGAGAGAAAGAAAAGAGTTCAGGAACGAGAAAAGGAGGAGCAAGAGAACGAGGAGAGGAGGACACTCTGGGCCAGCCACCCAATCACACAGCCAGTCACAGAGTAAGCAAAGGAAAAGCCAAGAGGCAAAAGGTACAAGGAATAATTAACTAAGAAAAGCTGGCCAGAAATAAGCCAAACTAAGGCCGGGCATTCATAAGAAGAAAGAAGCCTCCGTGTGTGTATTTATTTGGGAGTTGGGAAGTGGGCTCCCCAAGAATTAAGAACAAAGAGTTAAAAACAACCAATAGCAAAGGCCAGTCTTTATACAGGCTAACCTGGGCTATACGAGACCCTGTCTCAAAACAACAACAACAAAAATATATCTGTGCTTGAGTTACTCCATACTATAATCCTGCATAATATCCTAAGTGTGCAAGGAAACTGCCCTTGAGCTAAATAGCTAGTGAATATATATATATATTATATATATAGCCAGTGGCCTCAAAAATGCAGTTATTGGCTGGGCAGTGGTGGCATATACCTTTAATCCCAGCATTTGGGAGGCAGAAACAGGTGGATCTTTATGATTTTGAGACCAGCCTGGTCTACAGAGTGAACTCCAGGACAGTCAAGGCTACACAGAGAAACCCAGTCTCGAGAAACAAAAACCAAAAACGTTATTGCAACGTCTGCAAAGAGAGACATCGCTTTAACCAGACATCCTTGCCTTGCTCTGTGCCAGACACTACATTAAGTTTGCTTCCTATTTAGTAACTTAATCACAATCTTATTTAATTATTAGTCAAATTTTAAAAATGAAAAAATGGAGACAAATAACAAAAGCTTAAACACAACGATGTTTTTCGTGGCGCTGGGAGTCAAACTCAGGACCTTGCACATGCCAGGTGAGAACTCTCCAGCTGAGAATGCATCCTAATCCCCCCACAAAGAAAGGCTCTCTGGGGCCGAAGAGATGTAGCTCCACAGGTAAGAGCATTAGCTGCTCTTCCAGAGGACCTGGGCTTCAGTTCCCAGCACCCACATGGCAGCTCACAACTGTCCCTATCTCCAGTTTCAAGGGATCCCACGCCCTCACACAGATGTAAACGCAGGCACAACAGCAAGGAACATTTGTTAAAACTGAAAAAGAAAGAATGTCTGCCTGACTTGAGGAAAACTGATATTGGCATAAAGATAAACTTGGCCAGATTTCTCCTAGTGGGGAATCACTTTTCTTCTACCTTTGGCAGTCTGTCCTTCTGCCCTTCTCTGTCTGATACAGGCTCCTCTCTTGTAGCTATGTGAATTTCTTCCTGTTCTTAGATTGTTCTCCATGTCAGTGACATGTTACACTTCTGGTGTCCTCGAATTTCTCACTCTGCTACAAAGTTGACCACGCCACTCAATCCTTCACTGATTTGATATATACACACGTCATATCTATAATACATGTGATTATGTGTTTAGGAACTTCTATGCTCCACAATAGAAGCAGCTTGGCCTATTTTGCTCATGGCTGTGTCCCTAAATCCCGGAATAAGACTTGGGGTTAACCAATCAGTGAAATGCTTTGTAGAAAACAGTGTCTTCCTGTGGAAAGAATCGATTTCAATCAGATAAGAGAGCCATATTGCTGTGCGAGGCGACAGTTTTATGCTAGCTGTAATCACCAACGTAATAACACATGCCAAGTCAATCTGAAAGGGCCATAAATAACTCCAGAATCTGAAGTGATTTCCTTCTTCCTTAAAGGCAGAAAGGTGAAACTGCTTTGCTGCCGTTTCTCTTTCACCCACTGCACTGGACGTCAGCTAGCTCTGAAAGCAAGCAGAACCACCCCTAGCCTGCATTCCTTATTCTCAGCTTCTCTGGAAGACGACCAAATGACATCTGTTTTCCCCAACAGAATTCCAGCTTTCTTTTCTTTCCTTTTTTTTTCTC
Source organism: Chionomys nivalis (assembly GCF_950005125.1). NCBI lineage: Eukaryota > Metazoa > Chordata > Mammalia > Rodentia > Cricetidae > Chionomys > Chionomys nivalis. The sequence goes on along the minus strand of NC_080103.1, from coordinate 33,434,497 downwards.
AAAAAGGTTTTTGAGACAGAGTTTCTCTGTAGCTTTGGAGACTGTCCTGGAACTCGCTCTGTAGATCAAGCTGGCCTCGAACTCCCAGAGATCCTCCTGCCTCTACCTCCCGAGTACCAGGCACCACTGCCCAGCCAGAATTTCAGTTTTCTGACTCAGGGGCCTGTGAAAGTGTACGCATTTCATCTCCCATTATTGTATAGGAAGGCCCCAGTTCTTCAGAGGCAATAGGTTAGTAACTGGCCTAAGTAGACTGAAACCACGACCAGGATTCTTTCTACGCATATTAGCTACAGTTTTAAAATCTCTGTGAGTCTATGAAATTATATCATATGACCCACCTAAATCATTCTTAGTTTAATATGTGAATGTGTAATCTATACTAATGTGCCTAAATATAAGATTTGTTCTGTAAATTAATTCCTAGTAATTTGGAGGTCTGACTTAGTAATAGTACTTAATTCTAACTGTATATAAGTTCATTATGTTGTATAGATTTGGGGTCTGGGTAATTTTGGTGTGAAAATTTTTTTATTTGAAAAAGAGCTTTTTATATAAAAATAAAACTTATTTTCCCCCTTTGATGGAAGTGAGATTCTTTTCTCACATAGTTTATCTGGATTACAATTTCCGCCCCCCCCCCCCAGGTCCTCCCCACTTCCCCTCCCATCCGGATCCACCCATTTCTGTCTCTCATTAGAAAACAAACAGGCTTCTGTGAAATAATAATTTAACATAAAAAAGATAAAACAAAAACTAGTATTTCAGAATTGGACAAAGCAAACTGGAAGTCATAATATGTACACAAAAGAACTGTAGGGTAAAAAGGGAGAAGGAGGAGGATACACACACACACACACAAGGAAGAGCTCTACCACAACATTATGAGACAGGGAGCCGCCAAAAATGCTGCTGAATTTATTTTCTGTTGGCATCTACTGCCAAGCTGCCCTTAAGAGTAGTTTGTTTCCCACAGTGAGATTCCCTTAGAGGAAATCAATAATAAAACTTTTTTAAAAAATAAAGTAATACAAAAAAAATCTTATGTAAAATGGGTGGCTTAGCATAGCACCAATGAGAAGCTTGGTTTGCTGTTGACCCAGAAAGTTCTTCTACAGCATTTGGCACCCACACACATGTGCACACACACACACACACACACGCACACACACACACAAACACACAAGCACACACACGCGCACACACACACACTCTACCACCACCTAAGGGCAGGCTGGCTAGCTACAGGAAAGAGTAAAGCCCAATGGAAACATTGCCAATCTCTTTCTTTATCTACTCACTGAACAAATACTGCTGAGCCTTCTGAGAAACAATGCTACCACTAGCGAATTTAATGAGTGTTTATCTTCTTAACTTCATATTTATATAGGGGTGACTGCCTGTAGTGTGCTTGCCAGAAGATTGGGAACTAACTGCTCATAAACATTGAAAAATATTTGATTTACAAATCTGCCTTTAAGTTAATTCAAGAGAACTTTACATTTGATAGCATAGAATTGATGTACAATTATTACTTTACCATCTAGGTACTTGGGTTTAGATTATTTTGTTCTGAAGTTATCTCAAGAGCTGGCAATGTGGACCTTAAAGAAGAAAATGGAGGAGTTGAGCATGGTGCCACATGCCTGTAATCCCAGACGCCCAGAGCCCGAGGCAAGAGAATCTAGAGGCCAAGGGCAGCCTAGGCCACCGGACAAGTTCCAGTCCATAGTAAGATTCTACTTTGGGGGCCAGAGTGTGGGGAGAACAGTATTATAAGTTAATAATTGAAAAAAAAATTCTACTTCAAAGACATTAAAATTTTAAGGTTTTGGTTTAAAAGGTTGCTGCTTTAAAAAGGAAACAACTAAGCCAAGCAAACAAAATGGATTGGTCTTCGCTGGCAGATGGACATCCTTCACCTCATTGTACTTGATGCAGTATTTAGTGTGGGATGTTCAACGTGGTGTTTGATTTTGTCAGGAAGCTGCATACATAGTACATGAGCATCTGATGTCAGAGACATAACTATCCATCCTACCAGCCAAAGCTGTTGGGTAACCTCACTGAAACCATCAGCTTAGTATACACAGGGTGGAGAGCATAAGGAATTGCAAGGCATCCAGACAGCGAGCTGTCTCACTCAGGAACTGACCCGACAGACAGCAAAGCAACATGTGCTTTGGAATCTAAAGATCTCTCCTGTGAGTTCATCTGGGTGGGAACAGAAAGGTCACACCGATTTCTAGGAAGTTCTTTCTGGGTAATGATTAAAGATCAAGAACAGTGGAAAAAGAGCTTTTTTTCAGGAAAAGTAACAAAAAGATAAATCTACCAAGAAACCAGACTCTAAGAAAACGGTGGATTGGTATGTACTTAAAGAAAATAAGAAAGAAAGAAAGAAAGAAAGAAAGAAAGAAAGAAAGAAAGAAAGAAAGAAAGAAAGAGAAAGAAAGAAAGAGCATAGATATAGGTCAAAGGTCAGAGGATTCTAAAAGGACCCTTTGAATGTGTTTCACTGAGAACTGGTATTTCAACGTCCTGGACTTATCTTGAACGCCAGTACCACAGTATAATGAAGCTGCCAATGCCAACAGTAGTGTTTTACTTATGAATCAGAGTTTGAGGTGCCAGCAGTTTTGGGAATTGGGAGCAAGGCAGAACTTGAGGAAAAAAGGAAAGAAAACAAGGTATGGATATGTGTGTGCCCATGTGTGTCTGTCTGTGTATGTGTGTCTGTATGTGTCTTTGTGTGTGTATGCATGTATATATCCACACCTATGTATGTACACACATACACACACACATATGGAGAGACAAATACAAACAGAAACTGAGAGAGGCAGAGGAACACAGAGACAGGCTATTTTACTCTATAACTTTGAAATGACCAACTTCCATCAAGCAAAGGCATTTTTGGTATTCATAAAATATTTTAAGTAATAATAAGCTTTAATGTATCCATCCTAGAAACAACACATGAATATTTTACACATGTACATAGATATTTTACACATACAAATAGGCAGAGGAGAACATTTCAGAATCTCTCCATAGGTTACATCCTCAACACATCACATCCTCATCGCTGCTCTGGGCTCAGAATTCCTTGAGGGCGAGTGGTTAGAATTGACTTTCTCTTTCATAAATGCAGTTTCAATTTAACCAATACCTGTGAATATATATAACAGTATTAATCTTTATATAGCTCATGATGTATTTTATATTATCTAAGTACAACATAGGTGTTTTGATTCATGGGAGATTTAAAAGCAAGCTCACTGAGGGAAGGAGGCTCCTGAAAACTAAGGTTTTCAGAGACTTGCTTGCATTCCTCTCAAACTCATCCTTTCACGACAGTGTCTCTACCTGTAATTATGACATATGTGACAGCCTCATGACACACGTCCTCGAGAGGAATAATAAATAAAACACTGATGACATTGCATAAGTCACACTATACTACTGTATATTATACCATAACCCCTTATGACAGCTGAATGAAACCCAGAACTGATGTGATAACTTATTCTGCACCTTTTCTTCCTGGGGGTGGTGTTATAGAAGCACAGACCAGAGACGTTGAATTCTAGAATATTCTCTGATTTCCCTTCTTAGAGAACTTGACTGCTATGTAGCCCATACGAAAAGACTTTGATGTACTACCATAGTCAAGAGCCTTCTGCTCTGAGAAGATCTCGGGATGATAAACAAAGCCCAGAAAACAATAACCTGAAATGAGGGGCTTGGCTTCCTACCACCTCATCCCACAGTAGAGAGAACATCCAGGTAATAGGTTTAAATCTTCACTCACCATGATTTCAGCAAGCACAGCTCTGTAAAAAGCCTTCGCTGCTCCACTTTTCTCATGGGGAGCCAGGGGCTTACAGAGGGTGATTAGCCTGAACCAGGTCACCTTGTCAGTCTTGACTCAAAGACTTCATTCTCCATGAGCACTGCTTCCAACACAAAAGGAATCAACTTTCTTTGTCCCCTGGGGTTCACCAAAAATTGGTGAATTTTTCACTGGGTAAATACATTTTGAACTCTCAACACCAAGAAATTGTAAACTCCTGGGTCTGTAAGAAGGTATTTTCTTGGGGCTGGAGAGATGGCTCAGTGGTTAAGAGCACTGGCTGTTCTTCCAGAGGACCCTGGTTCAATTCCCAGCACCCACATGGCAGCTCACAACTGTCCAGTTGCAGGGAATCTGACACCTTCACACCAATGCACATAAAATAGTGCTAAATAAAGCATAATTTTTTTTTAAAAGAAGGTATTTTCTTACTTTTACTCAGGGCTTTAAGTCAGAAGGCTGGTGACTAAGAAGAGGAATGGCAATTTAAACCGAAGTGCCAGTTTGTGATAAACAATATTCATTGACATTTTAGTGACAAAAGTAAGTGAGAAAATCAGCGGAGTGGGATTTGTAGTATTTTTTTTTTACATTTATATTCTCTCTCTCTCTTTCCCTTTCTATCTCTCCGTGTGTGTGTGTGTGTGGTGTGTGTGTGTGCGCGCGCACATGTGATGTACACACACACATTTGTTCTATCTATCTGACCAGCTGTTCACTCCCCTTCCATTTGGGAACTATTATTCCAGTTTTTATTTCCCTGCCTTATTTTAACCTCTGCCAAGGATTCTGCTTTAGATTGGATGAACTCTGTACTGGAGAAAACCTCTCATTCTTCCAATTCTTGGAAGGCCCATTGCTCCTTCTGAGAAGAGCTAGCCTCGGGCCTTTATGTCCTGCCATCACCAGCCAGGTTCAACCAGATTTCCATCATTGTGAGGGCAGCCCATCCATAGGTCTCTCAGCGTTTTATGAAATAGTCTGGTGAGGAAGTTCTACCAAATAAGAAAGGTAGCTACTAGTACCAATAAGGCCTTATCTTTAAATAAAAGGTTTGGGATTTGGGTGGTGATGTTGTAGCAGGGACAGAGGTAAGAACAACATGCAGAAAGAGAAACATGGAGTGGCAGGCACTATTTAGTGAGCAGAGGCCACAGACAGAAAGAAGACTAGAGCTGCCTATTAGTAACAGGGAACAGGAGAGCACAGACCAACAGCAACTGTGTCAGCATAAAAATGGCACAGCAGTCATGGTCAGGGCAGCTGATGTTGTTATCAAGAGGCCCAAACAATGAGCCAAACTGTAATGCATTCAAAAACAGCTTCTATTTGTCCAAAGATGTACTGTCTCCACGAGGCAGAGCAGTGCAGTGTCGAGTGTTTTCTGACTTCCTTAGAGTCACATGAGTCCTCCGTCCTCAGTCACATATGCCCATGGTCCTGTTAACCAAGGCAAGCATGTCTCTGTTCTTGAAACACCAGATCATAAAACCCCCTTGTGCCACTGACAAATGTATTCAGGGTACACTTTTGCTACCATCCCAGTGGATTCTGAGTATCTATCTATCCCCTAGACACTGGTACTTGGCCAGTCCTTTTCACTTGCCCCATTCTGCTATGGAATATTCCTTTATCTGTGTGAATAGATGTTGCTGTGATTGGTTTAATAAAGCATCTGACTGGCCAATAGATGTAGAGAATAAGGTTAGTCAGTAGAGCCAGGCTAGGAAAATGCTGTAGGAAGAAGGGCAGAGTCTGGAGTGACAGTCAGATACAGAGGGTGCAGAAAATGAATGGACCATGTTAATAAAAGTACCGCTATATGGCAGAACAAAAATAAGGAATATGGGTTAATTTAAAATGTAAGAGCTAATTAGTGATAAGCCTGAGCCAGTAGCCAAGCATTTGTATTTAATTTAAGTCTCTGTGTTGGTTATTCTAGAGATGGCAAACAGGACACAAAAGTTCACCTACACCACCCCACCCCTGCCACTTTGCTGTCTGCTCCACCATGCTTTTGTGTTAATGAACATAGGTTACAACAGCATCAATCATAGTTAATGTAATTTCAGTTCCATACTTGAAGATGATGAAAGAATATATGTATGTGTGTGTGTGTTTGGCTTTACTGTGTTACATGTACACATACTACTATACCAATATAATCAAGGTAAATAAAATTGAAGAAGAATTCAGTAACTCAAAAGTATAAGTCTGTGCTCTATGTGCCTAGCTATTTCCTAAAATCAAGAACAATAGCACCCAAAGGTATTATAAGTCATGTTGGCCATATACACATGCCACACATGATTATGAAATACTGTAGTAAGGAGGCCACTTGTTCCCTGGCCACCCAGACTCCCTAAATAACCTCACACAAACTGTATTAATTAAATCACTGCTTGGCCAATTACTTAAGCATATTGCTAGCTAGCTCTTAACATCTAGAATTAACCCATCTCTATTATTTTATATTTTACCACGAAGCTTGTGGCTTACCTACAGCATGTCTGTCTCTGGCGGAGGCTCCATGGCTTCTCCTCTTACTCCACCTTCCTCCTTCCAGCATTCAGTTTAGTTTTCCCTGCCTAGCTCTATTCTTTTGCCTATCACAGGCCAAGATAGTTTTTTTTTTTTTATTTATTTACCAATGGTATTCACAGCATTTAGAGGAGAATCTCACATCAAAATACCATCAAAGGAGGCAGAGCCCTATTTCCTCTTGGGTTTTTACATAACACACACACACACACACACACACACACACAGAGTTTCTCATGTATTTCCAAAATAGACTTTTGAAAGTGCTATTTAGCATTATTCAAAAGTATGATTTAATGTGGCCATGTAATATTTTATTTTTCAGCATGGATGATTCTCTTGGGCCCCTGTCTCTTGCCCTTCTCTCTTCTCTTTCTCTCTTACTTGCTCTCCCCACTCCATCCACTCCCCATTCCTTCTCATGACCCAGTTCAGTCTATTGGCCATGTTTCATTGACTGCTTTCTCTCCATGCTCTGGACAATTCCAGATGCCTCTGGCTGTACTCTCTCTTACATCTGCAACAAAAATCTCCTTAACCATTAATTTGTTTTCCAGACATTTCTTCTGATTGTCCAGTTCTCTTTCTTTGAGTGTTTTTATTGTTCCCAAATTTTTAGGCATAAATAATATAATATAATATTAATAATATAGTATTGAGCTTCTTTGTATATAAAACTGAGTATAGCAATTCTTATTTCCTTAGTTTAGATTCCTAGACATAAAATTTTTTTGTTAAGAGCTAGATATATATTTTTATCACACTTTCTGTGTAAAGCCAAATAGAGTTCCAGAAAGAATATATCTACACATAGCTGTGACAGTTATTTGGTTGGCCTCCTCACTACAGCAGCCTTTAATCTCTTTTCCTGTAACTTAGAGTAAGTCTCACAGACTTTCTCTGCTGGCTCCTCTCTAAGCCCTCCTGTGCTAGGTTGTGTGTTGGTTCTCATGACATACACCCTTTGCTCCATCATTGGTACCCAGCTGTCCCAAGCCTGCACTCTTCATTGCTAGACTGAGAAGATGCCATTGGGTAGAATCTCAGTTGTCCTTGACCGGCTGGCCAGTGGGGTTTGGAGATGTACTTCTATTCGTGAGCCTAAGCTTAATATACCAGTGCTTTAATGACCCAGATATTCCTCTATGGCTCTTGTCTACTTGCTGCCCTTGGGCCCTTGAGTTTACTCTGGGTAGTCACGTGTGATAGTCTGCCATCAAGGTGGTATCTGCTTTCCCTGCAGCTCCTATGCATGCCCCACTTCCAGGGCCTATGTGGTCATTGCATGCGGTCATTGCCCATTTCTACTTCCTCTTACACTTCACAGCTATTTAGTTTTTAATCTTATAAAGTTCCAGCCTGCCCTACCCCTGGTCTTTGGAAGAGGTCACTGATATGATCCCTTTGTGTTTCTCTTCTGAGTTCGCTGTGACTTTGATACTTATGAGATGTGTCTACACTGACCGTGCCTTTGCGTGTCCTTGGTCTCTCGTTGCCATTTGTCTTTGAATTGCCACTTTGTTCCAGCTTTGCACCTGGCTTGAGTTGCTTCCCAGCATACCCTGGGTCATGCACTACAAGTCTGACGAGAAACTGACACTTCAAGGCCTTGCTTTAGGATACCAAGGGAGTGTGCCTGACGTACACAGATGGACTCTGGCTCTTTGCCAGTTTCATCATAATAAACCCCATTTCACTCCCCCAGACATACTTTCTCTGCCCTACTTCCATTTAGTCCTTCCTGCTTTCCATTAGTTTAAGCTTCATTTCTGGCATCTTGATAGACCTGCCCTCTGGCCTCCGGCCCGCTCTGATATCCCAGTTCTCCACTCGGCACTCTCGCTGCCTTGGCATTGCTAGCTTGACGTGGCTTCCCTGTGAGCTGTATCCGTAATCTCTCAGGTAGGCATGACCTGACATTCCTAAAGGCTCGGCCTCCTCCTAGGATCTGGCTCTCCCCTAGAAGATGTATGGATCGGCTATTTTAACTCCAGAAAGTTTTGTTTTCCCCTACAAAGGCAGGGCATGTCTTGCAAAAGAATGTGGAAAATGGGAAATTCTTAGATCTGAAGAAACTAAGAAACAAATCTTCAGCGATTGCTTAAAATGCTCTCCAAATCCCAGTGACCTTTTCTTAGACCTTAGTTAACTGTTTAATCCCCACTCCTGACCTCCTTCAAGAGTGGTGGTGGCAGATAGGGAGATGTCTCTTGGTTAATGAAAATCAAAGTCTGAAAATCTTATCCCACGGAAGTTAAAGAGAGAAGGAATCACCCAAGTCAGGATCAAGGCTAGGGTGGGCATGCTAATTCAAAGAAGAAATGGCGAAGGGGAGCAGAATGTTGTCAAAAGAGCCTTCTAAATACTTTAATACTCATAGACCTGTGCTACTCTCAAGCTTGGTCGGATAAACTTCCTTTAATAACGAGCAGCAGCTAATGTAGGGATGCGTACCTGGTCAAAGTGCTGAGCGTTAATGACTGGGAGGGCACCACCTTAAACGGGACATCTCTCAACCTCCTCACTTTCCGTCCTTGTCAACACTGGGAAAGAGGAGGCAGAAAGAATGTAAGAGCTGGAAGAATGCTGAGAAATGCTGCTTTCTGGGCATGGCACAGCTAGTACATGCATGAACTCCCAGCAGGTATCTGCAGAAAACTTACATAAGATCAAGCCGGCTAATACTGTGTATCCCTACCCCCAGCTGAGAAGCTATGGACAACTGACAGCTATTAGCGAGGGGAGAAATCATTGTTATTTGGATGTGTGGCTGCTGGTTGGTTGTCCACGCTTCAGTGTTTGGCAACACAGCCCTTCACATAGGGGAGCGCTGCATGGGCCTCAGTTGTTGTTCAAAAGATAGGAAGACGTGGGGTTGGGAGGAGAACATGTTGAGGGTGTTTTAGTTAGAGCTACTGTTCCTGGGATGTAACACCATGACCAAAAGTAACTTGGGAGATACAGGTTTGTGTCACCTGTATTTCCAGGGACCAGTCCATCAGGACAGGAACTCAAGCAATGCAGGAGCCTGGAGGCAGGACCTCACGCAGAGGCCATGGAGGGATGATGCTTACTGTCTCATCCCTCATGGCTTGCTCATCCTGCTTTCTTATAAAACTCAGGACTACCAGCCCAGGGGTGGTCCAACCCATAATGGGCTGGGCCCTTCCCCATCAATCACTAGTTAAGAAAAAAGTTAAGCTTGCCTACAGTCTGGTCTTAATGGAGGTAATTTTTTAGTTGAGGTTCCCTCCCCTCCAGTGTCTCTAACTTGTGTCAAGTTGACATAAAACTAGCTAGCACAAAGTGGGACTCAGAAAGAAATTAAGGGTGGATATGATCATATTTCCTTGTATACACGTATGACCATTTCTACAAAGATAAAATAAATAGAAAGAGGGGGTGGAGAGATGGCTTGGCAGTTAAAAGTACTGACTATGTAGTGGCATTTCAACTGTATTGTAATAAATACAGCTTCCTGGAGATTGGGAGAGTAAAACAGCCACACTGATCAGCCTTACAGCTGGGCAGTATCAGTAACCACACTAGGTGCCATAGAAACCAGGTGGTGCATGGCTTTAATTCCAGTGGTGTATGCCTTTAATCCCAGAACTAGAGAGGATTATAAGAAGGGAGGAAACAGCTCTCTGTCACAGTCTCATTCTGAGATTTCTGGAGGCAAGATCACCACTTCGGAGTGAGATCGAGGTAAAAGCCAGCAGCTGGCTGTTTTGTTTATTGGATCTTCAGGTTGAACCCCAGTTTCTAACTCTGAGTTTTCATTAATCGTGCTTCATGGCTGTTCTTCCAGTGAACCAGGGTTCAATTTCCAGCATCTACAAGACAACTGACAACTACGTGTGACTCTAGTCCGAAGGGATCTGATGCACTCTCTGGCCTCTGTGAGCACCAGCCTTGTATGTGGCACACAGACACACATGCAGACAAAGCACCTGTACACATAAAAGGAATACATAAAATTTTAAAAATAAATAAGTTGAAAGGGAAGTCAACACTGCAAAACTCATCCTGTGAAGCCATAGTACCATAAGGCCAAAACAGACAAAGACACAAGACTAAGAAAACTATAAATCAATTTTCCTGTTGAGCATAGATACAAAATTTCTCAGTAGATTTCTTACAAACCAAATTCAAGAACACATGAAGATCAGACAACATGTCCATGTTGGCTTCACTCTAGGGGTCCAAGGCTGTTTCAGCATCTACAAACCAGGGAGTGAAATACAACACATAGACTTTTTTTTTTTTTTTTGGTTTCTTGAGACAGGGTTTCTCTGTAGCTTTGGAGCCTATTCTGAAACTAGCTCTTGTAGACCAGGCTGGCCTCGAACTTACAGAGATCCGCCTGCCTCTGCCTCCTGAGTGCTGGGATATAAGGTGACGGCATGTAGACTTAAGGACAAAAATCAAATGATGATCTCAACAGATGTGCAAAGACCTTTAACAAAGCTCAACATCCCTTCATGATAAAAGCCCTAAAGGAAACAGTTGTAGGGACATATCTCAGCATAATAATGGTTACATGTAACACATATACAACCAGGGCTACGCTAAATGGGAAATGCTGCAAGTTATCAGAGCTTTGAATGGAATTTTGAGTCCCTCTTCTGATAGGAGGTTGTTTTATATGATACAAAAACACAGACAAATCACTAGGCCATACCTCTATCTTTTCATATTCTCCTGCTAAGCCAAGCTAGATTTTAGTGATATGTATATATATATGTGTGTGTGTGTGTATACCCATATGTACATAATATGTATATAAATACATACACATACACTATGTAGGAAGATCGTAGTTTTCCTGGTATGGTAACTTAATTCTCTCAACAGAATATAATTTTTTTCCCTTTCTCTATTTTGAGGCAATGTTTATTTCTAAAGAAACAGAAGTTTCATCACATATTCCACAGAGCAAGAATGCCCTGGGGTGAAAGTCCAGAAAAAGCTCTTTTTCAAAACTCCCAGAGTCAGTTCGAGTTTTGGCCCCAAACCAGTCCCACAGCTAAGCCAATCACCATGGTGCTCGGCACGTTTGAGCTGCATCCAGAAGGAAGAGGCTTTTATCTAAATTAAACCTGTGACCTGCTACTGACCCCTGGAAGGTGACTTGATTCACTTCTTCATAAACAGTCACTCAATTAATTTACTTCCTATTCTTTGACAGGCGTTGAGCTATGTCCTAGTTATATACGATTAAAGGACAAAGTTCCTTCCTTTAAGGAATCTAAACTCAGGGCAGTGATAGACAGGGAACGGGGACAATTACTACACAGTGCATGGGTCTCTCCAAAGCCGACCACAGGATACTGAAGGAACACAATAGGCTAGCACACATTTAGTCTATCCTGACTGCCACCGTCTTAGTTAGGGTTTCTATTGCTGTGAAGAGACACCACGACCACAGCAATCCTTATAAAGGAAAACATTTAATCGGGGCTAGCTTACAGTTCAGAGGTTTAGGCCATTATCATCATGGTGGGAAGCATGGTGGCGGGCAGGCAGACATGGTGCTGAAAATATAGCTGAGAGTTCTACCCCTGGATCTGCAGGAAGAGACAGTGAGTCTCTGGGCCTGGTTTGAGCTTCTGAAACTTCAAAGCCCATCCCCTAGAGACACACTTCCTCCAGCAAGGCCACACTTGCTAATAGTGCCACTCCCTATGGACCTATGGGGGCCATTTTCATTCAACTATCAACAGCCACCAAGTTCACCCGCCTTTTGTGTCCTCTGAGATGGCAATTGTCTGTTACCTGAACAGAAAAAACAGAATGTATTGTTGATATTATTATTGCTTTGTTGTATTATCATTCTTATTGTTATTGTTGTGTGTGTGTGTGTGTAGTGTACACATGTGTGCCATATGCACAGGTGTGTGTAGGTTCACAGAGAGGCCAGAGGAGGACATGAGTGATTTGCTCTGTTATCCTCGGCCTTATGCCTTTAAGTCTGTCACTGAACCTGGGCCTAGGCTTATGGCCAACAAGGCCCAGGGATCTTCTTGCTTCAGCCCCCACAGCACTGGGGCGGTAGGTGCATGTGGCCATAGTCGGCTCTTCACGTGAGTCCTGGGATGAGAACAGAGCTTCTTACACTGTTATAGCAAGGATTCTTACCCACTGAACTTTCAACAGCCCCTGTGAGTATTATTTCGAGACAGAGTCTCATTCTGTAGCCCCTAGAACTCACCTAGAATTCTCCATGCAGCCTGGTCTAGCCTTGAACCTGAAGCAATTCTCCTGTCTCTGCCTCTTGAGTGCTGGAATGACAAGCTTGAGCCAATATACCTGGAGAATTGCTGTTTTTATAATAATATAGGAGAGGAAAGAGCAGTCGAGAGAAAATCTTACTCATAAAGTAATGCAAGTTAAAATAATATGTAAAGATTTATTCAGTCATTGAGTACCTACTGTGTGACCACCTGTTACAGGTGCTATGGTACAGAGATGAAATCTAACAAAATTGTAGTTCTCAAATAGCTCATAGGCCAATTGGTTAGGCATAAACAAATAACTACATAATAGGTAGTACCTGAGTTTACAGGATCCCAATTTACAGGATCCACCTGGTGCTTAGATGCAAATGGAAGTAGGTTTTTCTAGGCCCCAGCTACATAATTGAGATCAACAAATATGGAAGCTGGAAATGATCAAGGTGCCCAAAGGGACAGACAGATACATTCTCTACATTGTTAGCTTGTCAACCCTGAGGATTTCTGGAAAAAACACATTCTATATTCAGGAACACGGTGCCATCCTCTACCAGTGTTGCCAGAAGGTTGCTGTCTTTTAGGGGACACCCAGGATAGAAAATGACGCTGTAGCAGGTTCACTACAGTTTTACTCTAGGACCGTGGTCATTATTCTATTGTTTGTTTTAATACTCTTTGAAAAAGAGATCTGGACTCTCTGACTGCCCCCAGAACATTGCTAGCATTTTGCTGAACAGGCCAAAAGAATAGTTCTAAAAGGTGGCTACGATTCTGGAAACACTGGGCAGATACAAGCGCTCTAAAATGGGAGGGGAATCTCCAAAGAGTCAGAAATCTGCTATTTCAATAATGTTTGGTGTGTGAAGGGTTTAGTGGCCAGAAATTTGCTTGGATATGCCTTCAAAAAGAGAGATGCCTTACCTTATCTCACGTTCTCTACCTTGTTAGGAAATCCAAGTCTAAGACACCCTTTACTTTCTAGAAGCAATGCATCCCATGCCTAGGAATAGTGAGCTACATATACCAGCATCATGATATTTGTGCATCATGGAGTTGAACCCAGAGCAGATTAAGGCTCTGCAGAAAGTCTATTACAAGCTCATATGACTGCTTAGCCATATCTCTTGTCAGGGTTAAATGGGTAGAGATGTCAGTGGCAGGAAAGTAGAGTTACTTCCCCCGGCAGAAGACTCATAAATGGACCTATACAGTCCTGGAGCATAGCCATGCTGTACAGAGTGAAGAAAACATGCACCTTTTGAGAAATAGCTCTTGGTGTGTAACTCTTGTAGACTTGGAATTCATGATAATCGGACATCAATTACACAGAACTCTCCATTATGAGCTTGCTTTATTTTAGACATGTCAAGTCATAAAGTCAAGCAGAAAGAGAAGTAACCCATTAAATGATGGACTTGGTGTATAGAGGATGTAGTACTGGAAAGCAAGTCTATTTCATGAGTGTACAGCCCAGACCTTCAGGTCACCAACACAGTTAACACCATCAGCTGTCCCTCAACAAGCATCCACGGCATGTAAAGTCCCTCCCACCTCCGTAGAACTGACCAACTGAAGGTGCAGCTGAGGTACAGGTTTGCTGGCAATCCCCTCTAGGATGGAGCTCCATCATTCAGAGCACAAGACTTTAGAGACCTTTTCATGAGCTTATGTCCTTGCTAAGAATAAAAGAGGAAGAAATAGAGTCGTCTCTCCATCACTCCTGTATTACTAATACCTACTTTTCTCATTGATGTGACAAAATACTCCACAAGAAGCAACATAAGGGAGAAATGTTTATTCTGTCTTGTAGTTTGAGATGTATTGGTCCTATCTTTGTTCAAGGGAATTGGATTCAAGGAGGGAGTTGGTCAATAGTCTCCAGCTACTGTACCTTTGGATATCCAAGTGTTCACTCCAAAGTCACAGGACACTCAGCTGGTCCCGGTCAGTGACTAAAACGGAGGTGGGTTCCAATTTATGTCCAAATATAAAACTCCTCTGGGTGAGCAACCTTAGCTCTGGCTCTCTCCATTCACCTGACCAAAAGGCCTATAGAGTCTCACTATGGTCTAAGATCCCATGCACCCAGTCCTCCCTTCTCGCTCCTCTTATGTGTGGCAGATCCGAACTACAGCCTGACAGCTGTTCTTGCCTATTTCTGTTTCTTTGCTCCATCCTTCATGGCCCTGCCCTCCCTAAGTCACTTACATATCTTGTCTTTTCTTGTGGAATGCTTCTGGGGGTCCTATAAGTGACACAGAACTAAGTGAGTTTATTCTCTTGGAAATGAAAATTCCAGAAACATTAGCTTAAACCTACACAAATTGTAATCCATATGTAAGTATTATTACTCCAATTATTGCCAAATTCACAAACCCAGACTTGAGAGAGTAGACTTCTATATTAACAATCACGAAAAATGCCTACGGGGCAGATAGGAGCAGTGTCCCAGCAGGCAGGTCCTTAGATGGAGAATACCTAACAAATTTAGAGTAGGAATTGTCTACTGCTAAACATCCCTACAAGGTAGACTGTTGGTCAGTGCCAAGGATGGAATACTATAGGAAAACTAAAACTCCAGTTAAGTTCTGTGGTCAGAAAGAGAAATTATTAAATGAAATGTTAGCTGAGTCAGAACATGGGCTTTCTTCGCATGAGCTGCAATCTTCTCGGCTGCATGGTTTTCTGATTATAGGGTTTAAGCATTTTTATTTTGGATTGGCCAGTAGGTTTTCCAGCACCAGGGCTTACAAGTTAAAAAAAAAATAGATTCATGCAAAGTTTTGGCTTGGTCTCTTTAGACTTTTAGATTTTTCTTGTTATCAAAAGAAATTGAATTTTTGAGTGTTCTTTTCCTCTAACCTTTGTGATAAATAAATAGATAGATAGAAAAATAAATAAATAAATGGAGCCAGGCAGTGGTGGCACATGCCTTTAATCCCAGCACTTGGGAGTACTTGGAAGTTCGAGGCCAGCCTGGTCTACAAAGTGAGTTCCAGGACAGACTCCAAAGCTGCACAGAGAAAGCGAGAAAGCTTGTCTCGAAAAATCAAAAAAGAAAGAAAAACTGAATGTGAAGGAACTGCTGTGTTTGCTTTGAGAGGCGATGGAATAACACGCACGAGACATGAAATGAGAGATAAACATGTGTGTAGTTGAGCCCCCTTTTGTTATGACTGAAGCTTATACAAAGCAAACACCTGATAGCAAACTAGGCATTCAAAAGATCTACCCTTGGTTTTGTTCTTGTTTTTTTTTTTTCAAATATAATTAATCTTCTAGACTCTGAGTAGTTTAATCATCAAAAAGTGACTGAGCCCGAAGGTCTTTCATTAATTCTAGAGAATGGTCTAGCTTTATATTGATTGAATCTTTAAAAGAGAGAGAGAGAGAGAGAGAGAGAGAGAGAGAGAGAGAGAGAGAGAGAGAGAGAGAGAGAGAGAGAGAGAGAGAAATAGCATAAGGAAAACATAGCAAGGAAAGCAGTTAAGGTTGCCATAAGTTACAGATAAAAGCGGGCCAAATGTGGTGATACAGCCTGGAATCTGGGCATTCAGGAGGCTAGGGCAGGATTATGAATTTGGGGCTAGTCTGAGCTTACATGGGGATAACCTCCCATCCCCAAACAAAAGATTAGGAAAACACCAGTTAATGGATGCTAATGACTCCATGCAGGCTCATGGGGATTGATGTCACCTGCTCCAAACCAGAAGCCTGTAGGATAGGGTGTCACCCCTCATTTGCCCTCTCTTTGCCCAAAGCACAACCGCGAGAGAAGTGGACCCTCGTGCGCTGGTCTCCCGTGGGTTCTGCAACAAGGCTACTCCCTCGCTATTTGAAATGGAATTCTGGGATCCTGAGCTTAGTTACGGTAATTTTGAAAATACTCACAAAGTGCCAGAGAATCCAGCTTTTTTTAACAAGTTCCACAAGTGTTTCTGATGTGCGTGAACCATGTTTGGAAACCGCTCGGCAGGAGGATTTCTGAAGTTGCTTTTAACCTTCCGAGCCAGCTACTCAGTGTTTATTGCCATGACTACGTGTACAAACATCTCAGTAAGGAGCAAGGGAACATCTAAATGGTTTTAAGGATCCTTTACCAGAGTTCCTACCTTCCTGTCTCTACCATATAAGGCCATTAGTTTGTCTCATAGGTTGTTGTGTGGGAGGCGACTTTGCTGCCCTAATCTGCCGAAGAACAGCCTGGTCTGGAGCTCCTCTCTAGGTAACAGAACAACGCGGTCTTGTATGGATCCGGCCTGTACGCGTGCTTCCGGCATGCTTTACGTAGTAAAGGGCCAGCACCTGTAGAAAAATGAAAACAGGCAAGCTCCTCCCTGCCTCCAGCTACATGACAAGCAGTTGGGCAATCTTTTGAGCTCACACTAAATGTCCAGTAGGTTAGGGAGTGCCAGTTAGCCAAGGTTATAAGCAGAAATTAGAAAAGGAAGAGAAGGAAGATAATGACCAGCAGGGCTAGAGAGCTACAGAGACAGCTAGGCCACTAGCAAAAAGGCTTACTTCCTTATTGGATCTAGGGCTCTTTTTAAATATTACATTTCTATTTATTGAGTGTGTGTGTGTGTGTGTGTGTATAGGTCAGAGGACAACTTACGGAAGTCAGTATTCTTCTACCATGCAGCTTCCAGACATCAAACCTGAGTCGTCTTTACTCAGCAAGCATCTTACTTGCCTTGGATCTGGGCCCTTTGGTACTCCAAAGACCTAGGAGACTTGGTTTCTATCTCAATTAGGGCAAATATTTGGGTAGATTCAAAACCACAGAACCAGCAAGGAAGTCTTCAACCTAAAAACAGGCGTGCTAAAGAGATGGCTTAGGTGCTTCTTCGGAGGACCAGAGTTGAGTTCCCAGCACTCACATATTCATGTGCATGTATCTGATACCCTCTTCTGACCTCGGAGGGCACCTGCAAATGTGACGTACATTCACACACAGACAGACATACACACACACACACATACACACACAACCACACACAAACACACAAATAGGAATTTACAAAGCAATTTTGGAAGGAAGCTACCTCAGGATATGAAGTGATTGCAGGTGTTGCTTTAAACTACAGGGTAGGGGGGTTATCTCCTTAGGAGCCCCCCCAAAAAGGATGAATAGAAAAGTGGAGGAACAAAGGGTTCTCAGATTGCATTTTGCTCAATCTCTTTTCTATGATATTTTTCACTCTATTCCCGAGCATCATAAACCACCAGCTTTACCTAACTCCTAAGTAGCAAGTGTTACTTGCTTAGTGTTGCCTCACCAGTCCATCTCACTACCGCAGCTTTGACCCTCAAGTTGTTGTTGCGATCTTTATGAACAGTGAACTGAAAACAGGCCACATCGGGATCTTCCGCAATTAGTGCACCCCTTTTTGGTGCAGAGTGTACTGTTTCATCTTATTTTGGAATGTGTTTGTATTTTAACATTTGAACATGGATGCTTCTAAGTTTCTGGGAATTCAAACTGAGTTTCAGCAAAACAACACAAAAGTTGTTGCCCTTCTGGGAAGAGCTAGCTTGGAGGAAACTGGAAAGCAGGCCAACTCCTTAAAGATGAGTTGAATATGCAGAGGGAGGGAACGATGTCACAAAGAAACTGAAAGGCAGATTGGTCATGGATTTGGATGATCAGCACTTGGCCGTTCTGAATGAGAAAGTTCAGACATTGCTTTTCCTCAGATCATGCTCCCATAAAACGGGAAGACAAACATCCATTTAACCGGTGTTTTAAATATATATAAATATATTATATATATAATATGCATATATTTAAATAGTGGGTATTTTGCAGGCAATAGGTAAACTAGACAGCCTTTTACTCCATCTTGCGTGCTTGTTTGTTTTATCGTAATATAAAAGAAGAAAAAGTAGGGGGTTCCATTCCACAAGTCTTCCAGGGAAAAAGGACTATTCAGTTGTAGCAAATGAGATAAGCAATATTTTAAATTTCCTCTTTCATCTTCTCTGTGTAATTCCCTCTCCTTCCTTACCAGGTTATTTTCCCACAGTGGGATTGTCTAGGCATGGGTGAAGGAAGGAAGGAAGGAAAGAAGGAAGGAAGGAAGGGAGGGAGGGAGGGAGGGAGGGAGGGAGGGAGCCACAGGCTGGTGAATTGTTTTGCCCCAAGATCCCTACTTCAGGGAGCCGGATTGATAAGAGTTATCAATCGCTGATGAGCCCTTTAAGATGTAGCTCCTGATAGTAAAACATTGCAAATTCTTTGGAGTAGAGGGGCTAGTCAGTTTTGAGACAATACATCGTGGTCACTCTGAATGCCCTCCGAATTGTATCTATACATTGAATGGTAATAAACAACCTTTCCAGGAATCTCCGTGCACTGACAACATGAATCACTAAGGTGATTCTACAATTTGGGCAAAGTTGTCAGGTCATTTGAGTTTTATTTAAGCGTATACACAGAGAGAGACCAGACAGACACACACACAGCCCAGTGCTATATATTCTGAACAGGCTGGGGACCCTGCCTCCCTAAAGGGAAGAAGTACTAACAGCAATGTTGTCTGACAAGACTCTTCCTGTGGAGACACAACACACACATCTATACACCCCATATACGGAGCTCATGACAGACCAAAGTAAAGACACCACTTGGGGTGTCAATGAGTTTTATTACTTAACAGAAATATGGATGAGGGCTTACTTATAGGGGCAGAAATGACTGAAAGATGCTTGTTTCACCAAAGCCCACCCAGAATGGGTGACAGCTCACAAAATCTGGGAACCTGGAGCACACTGACCAGCCTGCAAGTGGCTCAACACATTGGTGAGAGTCCCTTCCAAGGGACTTGGTTGTTCTAACTCTCTTCCAGGGAGCTCAGCTTG
Organism: Chionomys nivalis; assembly: GCF_950005125.1. NCBI lineage: Eukaryota > Metazoa > Chordata > Mammalia > Rodentia > Cricetidae > Chionomys > Chionomys nivalis. Next base: position 33,415,003 of record NC_080103.1, on the reverse strand, counting down.
TTTCTGCTTTTTCCAGTCAGCTAGTCTGGTTCAAGTCTTCTTTGCAGCTTTTCTGCTGAGTGTGACTCTCAGCAGTTTGGGCCTAGTGAGTTTGGTCACTTTCACTGACTTCCTGAACCTGTTTTGAGTTCTTCAGCTTCTGACTTAAGGAGCTTCCTTGCAGGGTAGAAGGTAGAAAGTTTCATCCTCAGAGGAAAGAGAACACACAGCAAATGTCTTCTCTACTTTCATTGGTAAAAGGCAAGAATTGGAAGGGTCTTTAAGAAGCTTGTCTACATCTCTCCTAGGGAAAAACAGCAGGTTACAGACTCTCCCAAGGTGGCACAGTTAACACTGGACTTTCAGTATCGAAGGCTGAATCCATATCAGGTGTGTGTGTGCCTGCACACGTGATTCTCACTGCATCTCTGGAAGGACTATGCTGAGATGTTCTGAAACTCATTAAAGAAATTACCCTAATGGAGGGTGAAGTTAAAGGTGTCTTAATTGGTTATTAAGTTTATTAAACCTAACTCTGCTGAGACCCTCAGGGCATGCTCATATTAAAATATTTTACAGCTATATAAAAGCACCAACTTTAATTACTAAGTATGTGTGCCAGTCTGGAAAGATGGGTTTCCAACCAACTTGGCTGTCAATAAATACAAACAAATACTTAACAGCTCCAAGCACAGGGCTTGCTCTTCTGGTATTGCTACCTGGTATATCAGAGCCCTTAGTGAAAGCAATGGCAATTGGCTCCAAGTCTATTGGATAAATACACCGATGGGATCAGAGGAATCTTTAGGGGGAAACATTAAATTCTGATACACAGGAGAATAAGCTGATGATTAATTTATTCCTGGGAGAACCATATAGTGATTGGCGACTTGTTTGTCCTGCCAATGCGTGTATGGATGGTGAGAAAGCAGTGTCCCACTTTCCAGCTTCCCCTGGTCTTTTCGTTCAAGGCTGTGTGTCTCGTGCTTTCTTTTTCTCTCTTACCACCGCGCTCCTCAAAGAGCAGCTGTGAGCTCCAGATGGCTAATCTTCGCAGCACTGATATTTCTGCAGATTAGTGGGCAGCTGCTAGGAGGATGAAGCCATACTTTACCGGCCCGGCAATCTCATGCCCCTTCGCCTGTGTTGTAACCGTGGCCTAGAATGTCACGTTCCTCTCTCCCAACCTCTCTGCCTAGCTTCTGCTTCACTGCCTTCCTTTAAGACAGCGTCTGCACGTATTTCACCTCTAAGCCGAAGAGGCTGGTTACAGATGGCATTTCACCCGTATAGGGTGAGCATACACTTGCTTCTTGTTCTCCTCAGATAACTCTGTTCGTAGTTTCTCTCCTCTGGTCTACATTTCTGCCTTAATTCCTGAATCTCACCTCTACCCTCATTCCTGCTCTGGAGCCCTGAAGGGCCTCTTAGCCCTAGGGAGATTGCCTTCGGGATCTTTCTAGCTATCTGGTAGGGAATTTGCTAAGCATTGCTTTTTGGGGCTACGGTTAGGATTCCAGCTTTGTTCCGTGGCATCTTAGTACCGCCTCTGCCATCTCTCCTGGTCACAGCCAGCTATGACACGTCGTTGCTAGAGCACCCCTACGCTTTCTCAGTCTTTGGCCCTCACTTGTTTATCCAGTAAATCCCCATCACTTCCTGTGTGTCCAGCACTGCGTTTACTCTGTTCTAGAAGGGCTCTTTCTCTTTAGAAACTCTTTTCAGCTGGTATTGCCTCATTAGACTTAATTCCTGCTTCTCTTTCCACCTCTTGGCATTTGTTACAGCTACAGGTTTTTACATTTCAATTTCACTTGCCATTTTGTTCAGTGGTGTTTTTTGTTTTGTTCATTTTTCCATTTTTTTAAATTTCTTTTTTGGTGATGGTGGTGGTCCGGCTTGCTTTCAGCAAATGAACAGCAAGCTAGAAACCGAAAACTGTCAGCTGTCAGCTGGTATTTCCTTCTCAGCCTAAAACAAGTAAACTTTGTACAGTTAAAAAAATCTCTTCAGTTGAAGGCTGGAGAGATGGCTCAGAGGCTAAGAGCACTGGCTGCTCTTCCAGAGTCCCTGAGTTCAATTCCCTGCAACCACATGATGGCTCATAACTGTCTATAATGGGATCTAATGCTCTCGCCCGTCATGCAGGCATATACGCAAACAGAGCACACATATTCATAAATAAGCAAATCTTTTAAAAATTCTCTGCAGTTGAAAAGGAGCACGAGGAACATAGAGGAAGAGATTGGCTGCAGGTGTGGTGGGAAGGACTTCTGGACTTCTTGATCATGATCCCTATTAATCTTTCTCATAATCATGCTATCTATCCACCACGGGCATAGTAGACTCATAGAATTTAACACTAAGAAATTGGAGAATTTGATGCTGGGGGTGTAGTTCAGTAGAGTAAATGCTTGATTAGCATGTACAAAGCCCTGGGTTTGACCTTTAGTACCTCACAAACCAGGTGTCATGGTACACACACGTGATCCCAATACTTGGGAGGTAAAGATGGAAGGACTGGAAGTTCAAGGTCATGCTTAGCTAAATGTAGTGTGTTTGAGGCTAAACTGTGATACAGGAGACATTGTCTAAAGAAAAAAATAAGAGGTTTAATGCTTTGATTGTACCTTTACACATAGCTGAAATTATCAATATTATGTTTATTTACCAGGTACAAAAGAGATGCAGAAGACTTTGGGCCTGAAGTTAAGAAATAAAGACTAAAGGAAGAGAAGTGAAGGGGAAGGAAGCCAGGTCATTTCTGGGAGATGAAGAGTGAAGACTGCCCAGAGCTGACCTCCACTCTTTTTTTTTTGTTGTTGTTGTTGTTTGTTTGTTTTTGTTTTTCAAGACAGAGTTTCTTTGTGTAACATAACAGTCCTGGCTGTCCTGGAATCCTGGAATCCTGGAACTCACTTTATAGATCAGGCTGGCCTTGAACTCACTGAAAAATCTGCCTGCTTCTGCCTCCCAACTGCTGGGATTAAAGGTGTGCACCACCACTGCCTGGCTATCCTGACTTTTTTTTTTTTATGACAACTTCCAACTATTGTCCAGCCAATCTCTCTTTTCTACCTGGGAGGATGGGTCAGAACTGCCCATCACTAAGTGATGTGCACTGCTATTCTCTTTCCATCCTGCTGGGCCATCCCATTCCTCATTCCTGAATTGTAGGAGCTTCCTTCCCTGGATGAGTAATAACTTCTTGTTGTGTAAAATAGTTCCATCTTTTCAAGGGCTAAGTGTATCTCTGCAGATGATTAGTGTTTGTTGTGACTGTTACCTAAAGAAATGGTCACAATATTGCTCTTTGAGACATGAAAGCAGTGAGATATTTGTGTCTTAAAGCCACACAAATGCATACACGTATCCACGTCCAGTCCTTTATAAAATACATAGGTTGATGTGTGTGCTCATTTAAACTCCATGAAACAAGGACCTGTGGTTTTCTAAAAATGACATAAATCCCTGTGCTTGCCCAACATGACTCCATGATAGGGAAGGAATTGGGGCCCTCGTGCTATCATATCTCACAGGGCAAGCGCCAGGCAGGAGTGCGCGGGGGGCTGCTCTTTCTCGGAACAGCCCAGCACTTACAACTCACCCCGAGATCAGCACCATCAGCGAGATGAATTACAGGACTTCATGGCAGAGCATCACAGAAATTCAAGAGCATATCAGAGCATTCGTCACTCTGGTGGCAGGAAATAAGCTACAAGAATTCGGAGAATTGCAATCACACATAATAACGTTATCATAGGGGATTTCAGAATTTGAGTTATGTACACATGGGCTTCTCTTATTAAATAAGTTCCTCTGCAGGTACTGCTTATGAGCTCTCAAGTGAAAGGGGTTCTGGATAGAATCAACGGTGCTCACAAGCACTCAAGGAAAAGGGGTTCTGGATAGAATCAGCCAGGGACCAGGTCCGTAGGGTTGGACAAACGCTATACAGTGTCAACAATAGGATGGATTACAGCTGAAGTGGGTGAAAGTCAACCCTGAGCAAGAAGGACAGTTTGGGCGGCCTTGCTCTAAGGGATCTCCACCCTGGAATGTAAGAGTATAGCGCTATTATGATGGAGAATGCAATTGCTGAAGTCTCGAGTGAGTGTTCTGTGATCACAGATTTGCATCGCTCCTTGTCAATGAGAGCATGAGGCACATCTCAGTGATAGGGAGAGCAATGGTTCTGACCCAATTTCCAGCTGCCAGAATGATCAACGCCTCAGTTGTAGCCCTTTCCGCCGGGGGCAGAGCCCATAGCTTCTCGATGTTACCAATACTTCCAGAAGATGGGAGATAAACAGAGTCACAAAGAAACTTTAAAAATCAGTTTCTAGATAACCATGGTGGTGCATGCCTGTAATCCCACCAGGAGACAGGAGACCTGCTGTGAACCTGAGGATAGCTTAAGCTATGTAGTAACCACAAGCCTAGATAGGGCAGCATATAAAGACTCTGTCTCCAAAATAAAAAATAAAAATAAAAAAAACTTCACAAATTTCTAGCCCCACCATCCAAAAGATTTTATCCATATATCTGGGGTGGAGTCTAGCACTCCATCTTTTTTAAAAAAAGCAATGAGCTGGGGAGATAGCTCAGTCAGTAAAACGTGTGTTGTACAAGCATGAGAACCTGAATTCCACCCCCTGAACCCAGGTAACAAGAAGCTACTCTCTTATAATCCCACTGTTGGGGAAGCAGAAGCAGATGGAGCCCTGAGATCCACTGGCCAGCCAGCCTAGCCTACTTAGCAAGCTCAACAATGATGATACCCCCGTCTCAGAAGCAGGGGGTCCATGTCTTCAGAATGACTTCTGGGGTTGTTCTCTGGCCCCCAGACCCACCCACAGATACTCACACATGCACCCACACATACACACGCATGAGCATGTACACGTGTATGCATACATGCAAACAAGAGAAGCTGTGTAGCTGATGGATGTGATTTCTCCATATGGCTTGTTCCTGACAGAAATTAAGATCTGAGTCCATCTTTATAAAATTCATTAATCTAGATCTAAATCACTCATCTAGTCTAAATCAAGAGGGATATATGTACCCTTGCCCTTAGAAATGATATATTTTCCCCAACTTTACTCTCCCTTAGCAATCTAGGCCCTAGTATTTAGAGCTTCATTAATAAATACCAAATTAAAACATTTAGCAAAAACACAGACCAGCAGTCAGCCGCCTAAAGCTGAAGTAAGCAGCATAAAATTACCATTCTAAATCTCAGTGTCAACTCTGCATAACTGTTATTGTTAGTGAGTCTATTTTAATGAAATAGCAAACACAGACAGCTCTATGCTTCTGTAACCAAGAGCGGGGCATTAGGTCGCAAAGCTCCCTGGGAATCACTGTCCCTCTGAAGCCTTACATAGTCAGCAACACCTTCCCCACCAGATGACCTGGTTGTCATGGACACATGGTGCCCAAGACTGTGTGGCTTGCAGAAGCCTGGACAGGTGCCACACGTGTGACTCTCAAACATTGCTCTAGTGTTCCGCTTTAAAGGAGGATTCTTCAGAGGTTAAACTAGAAGATACAGGCTAGATTGCAAAGTCTTACTTTGGAATTCCCCCTATTGCATAATTATGCTTAAGTTTGCTGATAAAACACATGGTTACCAAATATTTAATGGAACTGAAGCAAAGTATATCATGAAAAGATGTTTCAACTCTTTACATACAGATTTATGTATATATACACACACATATTTCTTTTAATCATTCTAAGAAAAGTAGTGAAAAACAAGCACAAATAATAAATTAGCATTCCACTTAGTTTTCTGGTGGATCAATCCAGAAGTGATATTACCAGTATCCATATAAGTCTGACCTTTTTACATGTAAATTCAGATAAATGTGCTTTTTGCTCTGACATTATTTGACAGAAAACAGTATGCCTATAGAAATAAAGTTACAAACAGAAAATCAAGGGGTGCTAGGAAGAGAGGACAAAATCTTGACTGCTCCTGAACACCCTTATCAATACTCAGAAAGTCGAGAGGTGGGAAACCATCCTTGCTTTTTCCTGCTGGCTGGTGATGACACCCAGGGTTCTGCACAGATGGGTGGGCACTCTACCATCAAGCCATTCTCTAGTCTTGGTCCCACTTTCCAATGACGCAAAAGCTATGGAACACGGTCCCAGACCCAACTGCTGAGAGTCTTATTTGGAAAGTGGACATCACAGGAAAAAAGCAAAAGAAAGCAAAACAAAACAAATAACAAACCATAGCATTATATCCAATCTATTTGTTCATTCATTTCTTTGATTCTGGCCTAGTGCTGAAAAGCAGAGATGAAAAAATTACCAAGCTAATGCTGGAAGCATAATTCAGTTTAGTGGGTCTTCGAAGAAGACGGAGGGGTGAAATGGGGGTTGGGTGAGGGGACAGTGTGGGGAGGGGGAGGAGAAAAGGGAGGGGGAACTGTGGTTGATATGTAAAATAAGAAACTTAAAAAAGAAATCTTCAGAGAGAGAGAGAGATAATTTATTCATAAGGGATTAGAGAAGTTTTTTTCCACAGAAGTTTCTTGTAGTGACTATCAGGATTTTTAAACTTTTTTTTTTTTTTTTTTTTTTTTTTGTCTGAGGCAGGGTTTCTCTGTGTAGCTCTGACTGTATTGGAACTCACTCTGTAGATCAGGCTGACCTTGAACTCAGGGACCAGACAGCCTCTGCCTCCTGAGTGCTGGGACTAAAGACGTGCGCCTCCACTCCTGGTTTAGGATTTTTGAATGTTCAATAGAGTGTGTAAGTGACTGAGCGCTCACGAGATTGGTGCACGTTTGCATGTCCGTGCGCGGACGCCTGTGTGTGCACATGCATGTTGAGTGCACTCACTCGTGCATGTGCATGTGCAGGTTCCCTTATTTTGAGAAAAAAATCTCTCAGTGGTCCTGGGTTCTGCCATTTTGGCTGGACAGGCCAGCTTCCCCAGCACCCACACAGTCCATCCCTTAGACCTGAGATTAGAGGCACATATTGTCCTGCGCAGCCTTTTACATTGGTGCAGGTGATTCAGGCTCGGGTCCTCATGCTTGTGTAGCCAGCATTTAATCTACGGAGTCATCTCTAGATTATTTTCTAGCCTCACCTCCATCCCCAATGCCTACATTGTTATTTCCATCTTAAAGATGGTAAAATGGGGACCTTAGCAGGTTGGCTCATGTAGGACAACAGATGACTTTACTGTTTACTGGAAGTTCAGATGTGAGCAGAAATGACACGCATCGTCTCTAAGCAGAAGATTGAAGAACCATGACGGCTGTACTTTCTCTCTGCCACAAAAGCAGCGGTATCAAACTGGGAATATAAACCAGGCAGAGTAGAGACACTTACAGTCCATGATGAATGTGTGGAATAAAAGTGGAACACAGATGGGGTATGGTCAGCTACTGACATTTTTAGACTGTTTCTGCAACAAAGCCTACGGTCTCCTGGCTGGAGGCACATGATAAGTGGCAAAAAAAGAAAAAAAAATGATTCAATCCTGCCTTCTAAATTTCTAAGCCTCTGGCATCGAATAAAGGTGCTTGGCTCAGTGTAGGCACTCCATAAACATTTGTTGAAGGAAGGAATGCGCGGTTGTTGCCCAGAATTGAACATAATATTTCAGATGTGATTTGATACACACAGGAGGCACCAGAACTCCAAATACTCTTTTATACCGAACATCTGTTAACGAAGGCTTAGAGTGCGTTGCTTTTTGAAAACCGCACTGACTTCTTTGACAACAATGGCAACAGAATTATATTCTCCTTAACATGTACAAAAGCATGGGGGCGGGAACATGTCACGGTTGATACAAAATAAGAGATGAAAATAATTGCTCTATAGCTGTTCATGATTTCATGAGGGAAGGGCAAACACCCACTCAGCTGCGCCACAGAGCAGTGACCACAGGTGGAAGAGGGCTTAGGTTTTTTGTTTGGTTTTGTGGTTTGGTTTGGTTTTGTCCTTCCTTCCTTCCTTCCTTCCTTCCTTCCTTCCTTCCTTCCTTCCTTCCTTCCTTCCTTCCTCCCTCCCTCCCTCCCTCCCTCCCTCCCTCCCTCCCTCCCTCCCTTCTTCCTTCCCTCCCTCCCTCCCTCCCTCCCTCCCTCCCTCCCTCCCTCCCTCCCTCCCTCCCTCCCTCCCTCCTTTCTTTCTTTCTTTCTTTCTTTCTTTCTTTCTTTCTTTCTTTCTTTCTTTCTTTCCCGAGACAACGTTTCTCTGTGTATCCCCGGCTGTCCTGGAATTTGCTCTGTAGACAGGGCTGGCCTCGAACTCAGAAATCTGCCTGCTTCTCTTTCTCAAGTCCTGGGATTAAAGGCCTGTGCCACCATGCCCAGGTGGAAGAGTGGTTCAGTAAATATATCGAGTATGGAACTAGGAGCTCTAGGCTTCATTCACTCCACACTCTATAAATACATGTCAGGAATCAACAATGAGACGACCGCTCCATTCACTTCCATAGACTCACCTCTCTCTCTCTCTCTCTCTCTCTCTCTCTCTCTCTCTCTCTCTCTCTCTCTCACACACACACACACACACACACAGCTCACAGAAAAGACAGATTGTTAATGGGGGGGGGTCTTACAAAAGGAATAAGAACTGTGACCAAGCTGAGCTCACAAAGTTACAGTAGGTGGGTAAAGAGTGTGAGACTAACCTAACTCCATCAGGAAACGGTCAGATCTAAACCACTCTTAATGGCAGAGAGTGTTCCTAGATGAAGGAAGGGAGAGGGAACAATGACAGTAGCTTGCTACCATAACTAAAGACCACAGAAGTTGATGAAACTACAGAAACGTACATCTTTACAGTTTTGTAGGCTCAGAATCCTATATTAGTATTAAACCAACATGGTGGGTTTGGGTGAGGGCTCTTTTCCTGGCTTCCAGACAGCTGTTTTCTTATTGCATCCTTACGTGATGCGCCTGGCATGTGGGGGAATTCATTTCTTATAAGGCCACTCATCACATCAAATTCCTCCACCCTTATGACCTCATTTCACCATAATTACCTTGAATGATCTCCAAATACAATCACACTGAGGTTGAGGCTTTCAGCATATGAATTTCGGGGAGACCCAAACATTCAATCATACAAAATGAAACACAATTCAAGGATTGATGGAGAAAAAAAGCTGTAAGATAGAAAGGACAGAATACAGAAGACTTTTAAAGACATGCAGTCTGCTCTCAGTGATCCCCAGCTGCTACAGGATGCCTAAGCACAGCAGGCAGAGATTCTCATGGCCACATCTGTGCCATGGGTTCCCTTGCACACACCACTATGTATTAGAGATTAACAATTTGGTCAATTTGTGCCAACAAATGAATTGTTTCTGAAAATTTGAAAATGGAAATGAGGGACGTAGACTCAGAGAGTCTTTTAAAACTGAATCCTATTAACAAGTTCCCCACACAGAGAGAAAGTCACCCCAGACAGGGCACACTCAGCACAGTAGAGCTGGGAACCTTTCTGCTGTTGGCATCTGTCTCTCTGCCCCATGAACCTCTCCAGTGTCTTTCCAATAAAAATGCTTCCTTTTTCACCAGAGGTCACTACAGGTAGATTTTTTTTTATATATATATTTCTTGCAAGCAAAGGAGCTTGCACTATGTGGGGCCTTTTAGAGGATGCTGATGTATACGGGTTCTGTATCCTGGACAGTGCAGGATTGCTGAAGCTCCTGAAGAGAGAAGTAAAGACTCTAGCTTTGCAATCATCATTTCGATGCAGGGAAGAGGGGTTGATTAGAGAAATGACAGCTTGGTTAGAAGACTGCTACAAACATTATAATATTAAAAGCATATAATGTTACAAGCAAGAAATAGTGAGGTGAGAGCCAAGCATGTGGGCGCACCTGTAATCCTAGAACTAGAGAGTCTGAGGCAGGAGGATTTAAAATTTAAAGTCTATCAAAATTAAATGAAACCATCAAAACCAAAATGTGTGTGTGTGTGTGTGTGTGTGTGTGAGAGAGAGAGAGAGAGAGAGAGAGAGAGAGAGAGAGAGAGAGAATATGAGCTATGAGGTCATAAGGAATAGAAAGGAAATAAGTTTTAGAACTGCTAAGAAAGAAACACATTCAACAAGGACTCAATAATAAATGAAAGGGTCACACAAGGCATGGTAGCTTGCACCTTTAAAGCACTAGAGAGGCAGAGGCAGGTAGATCTCTCTGAGTGTAAGGCCAGCCTGGTCTACAAAGCGAGACCTTGTCTCAAAACGGAAGCAAACAAAGACACGACTAGACTGGAATTACTGCGTTAGTAAGATTCTTCCAGAAAGTTGGGTTTCAGAGACTAGGAAAATGGTGCCATGCCATTCAACATGAAAGAATAAGGCTTGAGCCTAGAACGGAGAGCACTAGCTGTTTAGTACAGAATAGATTGCATTGTGGCTGTTGGTCAAACATGCAATCAAAAGACTCATCAATTAGATACAATGATTAGGAATTTAGGGATAACATTTGACACTTAGTAAGCTTCAGTGTACAGGCTGGTCATGCTAGCCACCATTGGCAGTGGATGAGGCTATCTCCAAGAGACAGAGTGTGAAGGACATGAGACAACCGGGGTGGTTCTCAGTGACAGGCTTCTTGCCTACCAGGTGTGATGGGCGATTCCAATTCTAATTAGAAGAAAGTGTTGTAGATTTCTCTCCAAGAAGTGTTCTCTCTCTCTCTCTCTCTCTCTCTCTCTCTCTGGTGGAGGGGCAGATCTTCTCTGTGTAACAGCCCTAGCTGTCCTGGAACTACTCACTTTGTAAACCAGGCTGGCCTTGAACTCACAGAGATCCTCCTGCCTCTGCCTCTGCCTCCCAAGTGCTGGGATCAAAGATGTGTGTCCATCACCACCACAGCCGGGTGCCGTTAGAGATCTTAAAAGAATAGTGGCACCACATCCTACAAATATCTGTGGTCCTTTATTGGTGTGGAACGAAAGGTAGAGAAGACGAGCAGTTGAACTGACGCGGTTTTGCGATTCTGCCACACAGGCTTGTGAAAGAACCAAAGGGAAGGGACTTGCTGACAAAGACGGCAAGGGTGGGGTCTCTGGCTTCTAAGCTGCCTGGAGAAGGAAATGAGAACAAAGGGGGAGGAAACATAGAGCGCTGTCCAGGTGCTCACTGGCTTTAGTGCAGCTAAGAAATACTCGTTTGTAAGAAAGTTGTGCTCAGATGCTGGACTTTAGGATTTCGGAGACGGAGCAGTTCTGACTGGTGATAAGATAGAGCATGTTAGTCGAGGGTACAGGCTACTAAAATTGACAGACAACAGGAAAGGATTGTGGATGTGTGCAGCTAGGATGCCCGAGCGTATTTACAGGCTGATACAAACATTCGTCATAGCAGGAGAGTCAACAGGAAAGAGATGACAGGCCTGCTAGGATTCTAACGCAGATTCCATATTCTGTAGAGACAGAGGCCACATTAGAATTAGGAGGACAGCAAAGGGGTTTACTGCGTGACTCACTGTGCCACACTGCAGCTTCCTTGACCAGATTCTTAATTTTTTCCTTTTTATTTTTCTTAAATTTTGTTTTACTGGGTAAGAGGGTTCAGAGACAGGGGGTGGATGCAAAGGGATGGGGAAATGAATGGGATCGAGATGTATGATGTGAAAGACACATTGACTAAATAGAAAGAAAGAGAAAAAAAGAATCAGGAGGACAAATTGCTTATGGTAGTTACAACATAAAGACCTGATAAAGGATTGTACAGTACCCCAGGGTAAGAAATATGGAATAATTTTCTTACTTGTACTTTCAAAATTAGTTTATTCTTTGACAGTTTTTTTGTGCATATATATTACATGTACATGCACATATACATATTCACACATGTATGTATGTACATAAATAGTATTCTGGCCACACTTATCTCCCCACTCTCCTTTATCCTCTTCCTATCCCCAGCATCTCCTCTCCTCCACCAAGTCTCCATCTTTCTTTCATGTCCTTCTGTGTTGTTTTTGTTTCTGCTTGGTGACCCACTGGGCTTAAGAAGGGCCACCCATGTGGGCGTGGGTGTGGAGCTATCTGCTGGACCACAGGTTACTCACCAGTGGCTATATCACTTAGAAAGGGTGAATGAAAGGTAAATTTATAGAATTCAGGAGTTGGCTGTCTTGAGAAGGCAATAACTTGGGTTAAAGAAAACTCAGTTAAACAGCAATGACATTTCGGAAGGCTCCAGAAGCAGATTTTCTCCCAGGCTTTTCTCTCTCCAGGTCTGCTGCTGGGAGGAGAGCAGAAAGGAGAAAGCAAGGGTGTCTGTGGAACTCTCTCCTCCAGACTTTAGCCTGTCCCCGTGTAGAGAAGAATAGAGGAGGATCAAAAGAAGGCATTGGCTAGATGAACCATGGGCTCTCCAACCTGGTGAGACTGGAGGATGGGAGAGGCAGGCCAGAGAGGGGAAACTGAGAGTGCAGTCTTCGAACACGTGAAGAGAGGGTCATAATTCGAACACGTGAAGAGAGGGTCATAATTCAAGTCTTAGATAAATGGCTAGGACACAGGTAGAAAGGTTAACTAGACCTATTAGGGAATTCTAGTGATTCCAGTACTTAGGAGGTTATATGTTCAAAGTCCTTCTAAGTTACACAGTGAGTGAGACCATGTCTCAGGAAAGAAAGAAAGAGAGAGAGAGAGAGAGAGAGAGAGAGAGAGAAAGGAAAGAAGGAAGGAAGGAGGGAGGGAAAGAAGGAAGGAAGGAAGGAAGGAAGGAAGGAAGGAAGGAAGGAAGAAAGGAAGGAAGAAAATATTATGAGAGGCGAAGATAGAAAATAAGTTATATTTACAAAAAGTTTGCCAATTTCATTTTGAACAAAACAAAGAACATCCACGATTGATAAAATGGGAGATGAAGATGGTGAAAGGCTTGAGAACAGAGAAAGGTCTGAGATTTTCATTGGAGAGCAAATGCAGAAAGATTACCATTGGTCCCAGGGAGATATGATCATGAATCAATGGAATCAAACTGTCTTTTGTGAATTTTTCTCCTCTGTTCCTTGACTATTGATGGTCAAGAAGAGAGAAATCTAGCAGTTAAGATTATGGGATAAATTTTGCCAAATTTACCTTTTTTTCCCCCAAAAAAGGAGCAAAGATGTTTTTGAAATTTAAACATAAGTTTAAATTACAGAGGGAAGAAATCAAAAGCTGTGAATACAGAGAAGATGAAGGGGTGCTGTGTGGACTGGGTAACCTCCTAAGGAGTAGCTGAACAAATGTGCTCAGAAGATGAGAAGCTGGTCAGACAGTGGCGGAACACTCCTTTAATCCGAGTGCTTGGGAGGCAGAAGCAGGAACATCTCTGAGTTCAAGGCCAGTCTGGTTTTCAAAACAAGTTCCAGGATGGCCTGAGCTACGGAGAAACACTGTCTTGAAAAACCAAAAAGATGAAAAGTTGGAGAACTAGAACGGTGTTCAAGCTGATGGTTTCGGTAAACTTAGCCTAAACCTTTTTGGTTGCAAGTAACAGAAAAAAAATCTAAACTAGAGTCTAAGAGAGCGTTCACATGTTGCCATCATGTTCAGCATATTCATCTCTCCATAGCAACCTCAATACCTCTACTTGGTTTAGAAAAGTCTTTGTCTCACCCACACCTTTTATTCTGGAAAACCTCTCAATTACAATATTTCCGTGTTGTCTCTTGCAAGGCTCCTCAAGCAAGTGAGGCATAGTCAAGCCAGGTAGTCTACTTTCCTTTCCTACCCAACCATGGTGATTAAGGTGTAGGTTGAGACTCAAGCAAGACCTGGTTCAGTTCTTCCAGGAACTCTGATCTGTGGACACTGGCCGGGTCTCTCTTCCTATGGAGTCTTCCACTGCCAAGAGATGGGCTTGGGACTGAGCAGCCATCTCCCGCAGGGAACCACATGGAAAGAAAATACTTTGTATGCTTGAATTTACCTCTGCCCTTGGACTCTCAGGTTATATGAACCAATACATTTTTTTTTTAATTTTCAGCTCGTTTACAATGTCTTAGAAATGCTTTCGATGGCAGCTGTCACTTCTCCAGTCCTTAAGCACTATCAAAACTACCGCACATCTATCCCATCTCATCCCCATGACAATGCCTGCTGAGCCCTGAGTTGGTTGTCTCTCTACCAACCACTCCTTTTCTTCTTTCTTTGGAGTGCCCAGGTTTTATTTGGGGAAATAAGAGCTCCCTTTTTCTTAGCCTCATTATTAAAGAAGAGCAGATAGTTCCTGTCCTGAGTCATTCTCTCTATGGTTGCAATAATTGCTGTAGAGCTGGGCCTAGTCAGCAGCGTAGGGCCTTTACTGGGAAGGCTGGGAGCAGATTTTCTCTCTCAGACTGTGTGGAAAGGCAATGAAAAGTTTTGTACAAGGCCATGCATCAGATTTTCTTCTATTACAAATTCATGTTGATTTTTGAAATTATAAATTATTTCATTCATAGTGGCACTAAGATTTATTGCCATTTTAGTTACGTATTGGTGGCTGTTTGGTTCAGCCACAAAATTCTCATTGTTTGTTGGTCTGTCATGCTGGGGGTTGGGGAGATGACTCACCAGTCAAGAGGATCTGTTACTCTTCCAGAGGACCGAAATTCGGTTCCCAGCATCCACATGGTGGCTCACAAGCCTCTATAATTCTGATTCTAGGAGATCCAATGCCCTCTTCTGATGTCTGCAAACATGTAAAATAAACACACATACATGCAGGCAAAATACACACACACACATAAAATAAAACTAAATAAATCCTTTTTAAAAAATAATTTTGACTGTGATCATCTTCAACTTCTGGTACCTAATTCAGGAGCATCGCCTTCTCCCTCTCTGAGCCCTTTTACCATTCTTCTCTCGCACTCTTTCCTGGGCTTTGTATTTGTTTATGTTAATAACGTTTTATACAAAAAAATAACCTTTGCTTGTCTTCTGCACCCCGGAGTGTTCATAAAAATACCAAAGAGCAATGAGCTAAAAACTCTCTGTCCTTGGGATTCAGAACCTGGGATGTGAGCTGAGCATGGTAGTTCATCCACATTGAGCTCATCCGAGCGAGCATCCCTCCCTACGTTTGGAAGGCAGAATTAAGTAGACTGCAAGCAAGTTTGAGGCTATCTTGGACTACAGCGAGTTCTAGGGGAGCCTGATCTGCCAGAGGGAGAACTTGTCTTGGAAAACAACAAACAAACAAACAAACAAAAAACTATATTAATCTTTGTTACAAAAAGAGAAACAGATGAGTAACAGTATATATATAATGAATTCATTTATTGTTGGTTCTCATGGTTAATCTTATGAACCCAACTCATGGCTATAAACTCATGGAAACAAAACAAAACAAGCACAAGATGAAAAACTTTAAAAATGAACACTAAAGTCTAAACAGCGTGTTTCTCACAGGCAGCCACGCCGCACCCCCTGCTCCCGTTTGGATGAGGCACACTGTTTTAAATGGCATGCGGTGGAGGCCTGGCAGGAAGGAAGCATCGGATATTGCTGGAACAGATCTTTGTTTGAGCAACAGCGAATGAGAAAGGTCACCACCATGCTTTGCTTTCAAACCCTGGGTCTGTTTTGAAACTGGTTTTGAACATTTCATCACAAATAAGGGGTTTATAATCACCGGGGCTCATGATCCCGAAGCAGTAATCGTTTGCCCCCCTCTCCAGTGAGGAGTGAAAACCAAAGTGATGAGAAGTTTATTTTCCTGCCACTGTTTTTGATGAGAATGTGTCGGGAGAAGATAAAACGCCTCTTTATTTATAGGCTCTAGAATTCCTGCTTACAAAATTCCAGCCGTAAATCGAAAGGAAGTTTAGCCTTCTGAGTTCCCTTCTAATATCAGGGAACTTGTTAAACTCATTGCCAGTGTTTGAGAGGCGGGGTTCTTTGATTATTGTTTTCTAACATTTATTGCATTCTTGTGCTGGATCAGGCAAAAGGCACTGGGATTCTAAGCAAGACCAACTTTTGTGCAAACCGGCAAATTCTACCAACTTCAGCAGCCCTCCTCCCATGAAGGGCTGAGTTACATCAAGAACAGTAAAAGCAGCACTAGCAGGCGTTTCCGTCACAATTTGGGAAGGGAGAACAGAAATCTATCAAATATCTCAGTTTATATTTTTGGTTTTCCCTGTTGGCCCGGCTGTTGTATTCCCATGTCTGAAGCACGTTCCACTGTGAGAGCCGGAGCTCTCAGAATAAACGTTGGGAAAGGCTGGGTCCACCCTCTGGGGATAAGAGAAGCAGGGGGAGGAAGGGGAGGGGGCAAAGGGAAAGGGAAGGGGATGGCTGTCTTCCTGTGTTTGGATGACCTTTCCTTGTGTTTATCTGGAGAGACTGGGCAGCCACACTGTGTTTGGTGTTAGGCTACCATGCTGCTTGGTTTTATGTGGGCAAAAGACTTTTGTCTTTGCTTAGGAGGACTGGATTTAGCTGAGTAAAAAAACAACAGAAAAAAGCTCCCTAGGGTAAGAGGCTTTAAAAAAGAAATCTTTTTCTTTAAGTTACAAACAAAAACATTTATTTAGGTTAAAGTGTATGACTGTTTTCCCTGCCTGTGCATATGTGTGCTGTGTGCATGCCTGAGGCCAGACAGGGTATGGGGTTCTGGAACAGGAGTTACAGGTGACCGTGAGCCACCATTTGCTGAGAATTGAAACTGGGTTCTCTGCAAGAACAAGTGTCCCTCACTAGGAGCCATATTTCCAGCTGCAACGAATCTTTCTAAAGGCTCCCATTAGCTCGTGTCTAACGGATTTCCTCAAGTCCGCTATGGCGAATCTCTGGTTCACCCTCCTGTTGAGAACTGGCTGGAGGCTGTCTTCCATCTCCCAGATACCTCCAGATTTGTTTCAGTTTAATTAAATCTGTCATCTAGGTCTCTATTTAGAGTCAGGTCCTGCTACAGAGCTCTACGGAGCTCAGCGTTGGCCTTGAACACAAGCTACTCCTGTCTCAGCCTTCCAATGTTAAAACTGCAGGCCTGCACTGGCAGCCAAAACTTCAACTTTTAACAAAATGCTCCTCATCTATAAATTCCATAAAAAAATTTTTAATGTGTGCTTGAACTAGTGAATAAATGCATAGGATCATTGCAAGGTGACTCTGGAGTCCCTAAGCAACCAATTTCATCGGTTTGCGCTCCAAGGACCCTGCGTTTGGAAGCCTCCTGGCTTTCCAGTGTTCATGGTGATTCACCTATTTCTTAAGGGCAGTGAGACCAGGTCCTCAGGTTTCCACCTTTCTCTCAGTTTACTGGGCCTGGACTCGGCTCCAAAGCTACTTCCCAAGGAAGTTATGCTCTAGTCTTCCCTCTCTCTTCCGTGTAAACCAGGTGTCTAGGCCTCCCATGCTGCCACTTCTGAGACAGCTCCTCTTGTCTTCATAGCACTTAACACCATTTTAATCATGTTCAATTGGATGATGCTCCAGTCTTTGTCTGCTTTCTCCACTAAATAAAAACTCCTTAAACATGGAGAACCATGGTTGTTTTTCATCACTGTCCTGATACGGTGCCTGACGTACCACAAGCAGTCACCTGAGTACATGATCAAGGCACAAACGAGGAGGTTGATGGACAAGGAAAAGCTTTAAAGAGCTTGGAAGAAAAACTCAGAGTAGCTAACTGAGTGCGGTTGTGGGGCTAAAGGTCAGAGTCCCAAGCCCCATCACGGTCAGATCTTGGATATGTTCACAAGGTTGAGATTCCATAAGGCCGGTAAAGTGGCTAGCAGGCTTCAGAAGTCTGTATTCCTGTGAGTACCAGACACCTTCTAGTCTGAATCTTTCCCCATGGCAACGTCTTCCACCTTTTTATAAGTAGCTTCATCCTTGGTCACCAGGTATCTGAAGGATGCTGGTGTTTCCCCCTTCCTTACACCACACGGGGTCCTAACGCTTTCTTCTCTCTGTGCTTGGTTTTTCTGACGCACTCGCCAGGTCTCTCTCTGGCAAGTTACAGACCCACAAAGCTCCAAAATATATTCCCTCGTCTCTGGGAAGCCGAAGGAGGCAATGGGCTTCATGTCTAGATCTAGGGACTCAGATGCCACTCAGAATCATAATTCTCTTGCCATCTCCCCACTAAGATTAAAGTGGATGTCTGTAACTCTTGGCTCACACTCCTCAGAGGGTTGGAAGGACAATGACCACACCCATGTTACCTCTCTGGAATCAGCCACTGCTGAAGGCTGAGGCATGCAGATCTGACTGGTCTCACATGGGTAGTGCAGCAGAAGTTCCTCAAGGAAGAGAGGGATTATGGCCTGGTGGTGTGGCTCAGTGACAAAAACATAAGCTTAGCATGTTTGCGGCCCTAGGTTCAATACGCCAGATACTGATAGAAAGAGGTGGGTGGATGAGAAGGAGGAGGAAGAGAGAAATGGGTGGAGGAGGAAACATTTTGAAGATGACCTGAAGGTTGAGGAGAGGCTCAATTGATAAAGTTCTTGCCCTGTAAGCACGAGGACCCGAGTTTAATACTTAGAATCCATTTTTAAAAGTCAAGTGTGGTGGCCCATGCTTGTACTCTCAGCACCGGGGAAGAAGAAACCTTTCTAAATGACAGAGAGTCACACTTCCAACCCTGGCTCAAGGGCTGGTCCTCTGGGAATTGTAGAAAGCAGCGCCTAGTGTAGTCATCATGTCCTAAGCCAGTGAGAGACCCTGTCTCAAACAGCAAGGTAGATAGATGGCATTAAGGTTGCCCTTTTGACCTTCACACACACACACACACACACACACACACACACAATTGCACTTAACACATTCATAAACAAACAGTTAAAAGAAGAAGAAAAGATGTTAGATAATCAAAAACAATAGAAAACCTTCCTAAGGTAGCCCTCCTGTGCCAGGTGTGCATCAGGGAATGTGGGTGGGCTAGGAATTAATTAGGGTGTATCAACCCAGCACCCTCCACCTTCGCCCCATGTGCTTTCTCTAGCCAGTGATGTTATTCTGGACACGCTAACGCCATTAACCAATTTCTCATGATGAAACAGCAATATGAGATATTTGATAAACTATTATCCAACCTTAAGTGGGGAAGAAATTCCCAGACAGGCTAAAATGCAGAGAAATCTTGAAGGCATCCCTAATGAAATAAACCAGTCACAGTGGCCACATTCATGTAGACAGAAAGCCTGACGGTTGCTAGAGGCCGGGGAGCAAAGGAAGTGGGGGGTCACTGCTCAAGGAGCGCAGTTTCAGATCTGCAACAGGAAAAGCATTCTGGAAATGGATGGGGTGATACAACAATGTGAATGTAGTCGGTAGCCATGAGCTGCACTCTAAAAAGCAATTTATCTGAAATGGCAAGTTTTTACTATCTGTATTTTACCATGATTAAAAAGAAATACAGCTTGATAACCTAGGACACATAATAAGTGTTCACAATGTAAATATCATTCCTCCCGAAACAGCCCCATAAGTGGAGGATTGATAGTGGTGCGCTTACAGCTGATTAAATGGGACTTGGAGGTTGTTACAAATTGCCGAACATTTTTAAATGCTGCTCTGGTTGTATTAAACTTCGGTTCAGCAACTTAAGAGTGCTACATATCTCTGGTCTAATGCTTAGATGCTGCTTTGGGGTACATTTCTTTTTTATAGGCTGATACAATTACAATTTTAGCCTTATTACAGTTTTTAGGCCTTCCCTATGTTCTCTTATTTATTATTATTATTTTATTATTATTATTATTCCCTTGCTCCTAAAGCACAAACCTAGGGCCTCTCACATGCTAGCTCCTTTTCTATATTCTCTGTATCCATCACATACACTGGTTCTTTTGATGGATTAAAACGGACACCATCCATTAAGATCCATTTCCATGGGCTGGAGAGATGACTCAGAGAGAGGTTGGAGCACTGACTGCTCTTCCAGAGGACACGGGTTCAATTCCCAGAACCCACATGGTAGCTCACAACTGTCTGTAACTCAAGTTCCAAGGGAATCTGACACCCTCACATAAGCATACAAAACACCAATAAACATAAAATTATATATAAAAAAAACACCATTTCCATGTAGGAGAAAAACATGCTCTCTCTTCTTCACTCCCACGGTGTTTGTTATTTGAACACAATCCAGAATACAACTGCTTAATAAGTGTTATTATTCTAACTATTCATATCTTAACTTCCACATCCAGCTCTAAGTTCTGCAGACAGCGATTGTGTCTACTCGTTCTTTAGAATTCCCTTAAGGCCAGGTTAGTGTTTTGCATGGAGTAGCCCATGTATTATTTTCTTTCCTTCTTGTTAGAAAAGATGCTGAAACTTTTCTTCATACTTTTAGGTCAATTCAGGACATAAGGTTTCCTGGTCAGTATGAAAATAACAAAAGATCAAGGCTGGTCATAAAACCAATCTGCTGGTGGGCCTGTGTGCGGGGTAGATGTCTTTTACTGATAAAATTCTGGGAAACAGAAACAGACAAAAGTGTTTATAGAGCAACCAGAGATGAGGTGGTGGGTTTTTCAAGAATATCTTAGAAAACATAAGAGGTCGTTTCAGGTCTGCGAGTAGTGCCGGTCGTGTGAATGCTTCATCTCTGCGCGAGTACTGGAAAAATCAGGTCCATAAACCTTTCTAAAGGACAGGGCGCCTCCCTTCCAACCTTGGTTCAATGGCTGGTCCTCTGGGAACCGTAGGAAGCATCATCAGAGATCCTAGGGAGGTGGTCCTGCTCAGGGGACTGGAAATGAGCATCAAGAGCTGCTTCACACCACTGGGTCCTTGGTATGCTCTCGCTGTGGGCTTCTGTTCATTGAGTGTTTTTGCTATCGCCTCTGGGAAAAAAGACCAGTGCTAGAATCACTGTGAAGCAGGAGACAAAGCACCAATGGGTGAACAACGGAGTGAGGCAGGAAGCATGGGTAAGGACCAAGGTTAGAGGAATTTAAATCAATGATCTGGGCCAATGAGCCATAGAAAACTACTAAGCAGGCAAATATTACAAGTAGAGTATATATTGGAAAGAAGAGAGAGACTATTTCAACAGGCTTCTCCCAGGGACCAGATGAGAAAAGAAGACTTGAACCATGAACCAATGGGTATAAAGAAATGGAAAAGACAAGCCGTGGTGGCTCACACCTTTAATTCTAGTGCTTGGGAGGCAGAGGCAGGTGGATCTCAGTAAGTTTGAGGCCAGCCTGGTCTACAGAGCTAGTTCCAAGCCAGTCAGGCCAGGCCAGACAGGACTTACACAGAGAAACTCTTCTCGAATAAACAAAACAAAGCAAAAAAAGGAAAGAGTTGTTTTTAAGATAAAATTGACATAAGACTGGATGGAGAAAATGGGAATGGTAGTGTCAAGAGGAGTAAAAACCAAAAATCTGAATAGTCTTTTTATTTCTCTCTCTCTCTCTCTCTCTCTCTCTCTCTCTCTGTATGTATGTGTGTGTAGGTGTGTACAAGTCTGGGGATCAAACCCAAGATCTTACTTGTGCTAGGCATGTGCTCTACTACTGAGCAATACTCTAGCCCTCGTTTTTAAAGCTATGTATGTGCATGCATGTTTGTGTGGGTGCGTGCCCAGCACACGCATGTGGAAGTTCTCATTCTCTGGTTGCTGTCCCTTTATTTCTGTTTGCTTCATTATTTAGGAAATGGCCCCTTGCCGGCCAGAACTCACCGAGGAGGCTAGGCTGGTTGACCAGAGAGCACCAGAGATCCTCCTGTCTTCACGTCCCCAGCTCCGGAATTGCAAGTTTGCACCGCCACACCCAGCTCTTTAAAATGCAGGCCCTGGGCATTGAACTCAGGCCAGAAGTTTGGGTTTTCAAGGCTAGCACTTCACTGCCAACAGTCTCAATCCCAGGCCCTTGATATTTTGAGACAAGATCTCCCTGTGCAGCTGAAGCTGACCTTGATCTCACGATCCTCCTGTTTGTCCCTCCAGAGTGCAGGAATTAAAGGCATATACCACCTTACCCAGCTGAAACATGTATCTTCTACTTAGTGGACTACATTGCTATTTCATGTTTACTTTCACGGTCTTACCTCAAGATTCAGATAATGCGTTGTGGTTGACCATACAAAGATGCATGATAAGAGTGGCCGAATGGGTGGTTGCTGGCAACTCTTGAATAACACGGTTACCACATCTGCCCACATGTTGGGTCTATGAGTGTAGACTGAAATAACAACTCATTTAACATTGCCTGGGTCCAGTTTCATGTGGCTGAAGGAAATACAGAAAGTGTTCTGAATGCTGACAAGGACTTTGGAAATAGCAGCCAAAAGCCTTTTGATGAGACCATCCCATACACACCAAATGCACAGAGCATCATGTCTTCCTGGCTGCAGCAGCTGAGCCTTGAGTATCCTTGGGATTTATAGTTTCTTTGAATCTTTCCCCAACAACCAGACAGTAAGGATGGGAGAAACTTGATGTGAATAAGCAGCATCCTGAGACTGAAAAGCCCCAGAAAAAGAACTTAGAGTTATTCCCAGGGTGAACAGGAATAGCCTTGCTGAAGTCTGGGTTCACAGACTATATATATATATAACTATTTCAGGTGGGTTGGAGAGATGGCTCAGTGATTAAGAGTATTTTTGCTGCTCTATCTCCTGGAGGACTCAGGTTATATTCCCAGCACTCGCGTGATGGCTCACAATGGTCAGTTACTCTAGTTCCAGGAAATCTGGTGCCCTCTTCTGACATGGGCACCGCATACATAGAATCCATGCTGACAAAACACACATACACATAAAATATAAATTTTAAAAGACTTTTTTCTTATTTTTTGATGCTTTCTTTTTGAGACGGTGTCTTACACAGCTCATGCTGACCTTGAACTCCCTACTTAGCTGAAGTTGGTCTTGGAATCCTGTTTCCCCCTGCCTCTACCTCCCAAGTGCTAAGATTATGTACCACCACACCCAGCTCTCAAATGTTTGGTTTATAATATCCATGGATTCACCCTCATGACCTCTCCTTAAGTCGTTCTTTAATGTTTTATGCCTAAGTAAAAGAAAATGTCCAAGAGGTAATTTGAAACATTTAGGCTGCTTCATCTGAATTTTAGCTCTTCAATTTTCAAATGCAGGATTTTGTTCCAAATGCTATTTTTTTTAAAGATGGAAGCAATTTCTTCTCTAAATGAGGACTAAGACTCTGGTGTCTTTATAGTTTAAAAAGATAAACTTTGCTTTGGACCTGCAGAGAAATATTTAAATGTCATAACCTGAAAATAACCTCTGAAGTTTCCCACACTCCGACAAATCCTTCGGTTGCCAGATGGATGTGCACCAACATTTCCAGATTCTCTGGGGAGTGCAGTTGGGAATGCTGAATTCCAAAGAAAGAAAATGCTGCAGGAAAATACACACACTTTGGAAACAGGGCTTCGTACCACCGAGTGCTCAATGTCACAAGGAAGGCATCCCTAGCACAGTAGTAGATATACACTCATCACAATACAGAGGTCAGCTATGATTCAGTTTTCTTCAGACACATCAATAATTTCATTTTACAAAAATATTTACAGTAGCAAAAACAGCAAACCATTTGCAGCTTGTTTAGTCAAGGGAAATCAGTTATTTCTATCCTGAGTTTACTGAAAAATGAAAGTGTTTTTTTTTTGTCTCTCCACCACCCGTCTTTACTCTCATTTTGCAAAACCAGTGCCAGCCGAGGTTCATGCGAATCATTTTTCATGCTTGCTCCTAAACAGCCCATCACTGCTTCAGAGCACACAAACTTGAGATTGAGGTTATTAATTCTGGTTGCCCCCTCACCTGAAGAAAAATGTGACAACCCTCATCTTGCTCTTTTCAAACGTTTGTTTCTCTTTTCTATCTCATTGTAACTAGATGATTTTAAATACTATTCTATACAGATTATAGAAACAAATCATAATCCAAACTCCAGTGAGATTCTACAATGGAATATGAAGTGATTATGAACTTTCCAGAAACATAAATACACAAGACTAACCAAGAAAATGAGAGAAACAAAAGAGGTAATAATTGAATCACCAGTTACCAAACTGTAGCACAGACTGATGAACATATATAAGAATAAATTAAGATAAGCATATATTTCAAAACAATGGGACAGGATAGAATAAATGGGATCAGAAAATTTGACTCTTTGGAAAAAACAACTATATTTCTGTTTCTTACAAGTGAAAAAAGAAAGGATAAAGCGTCTCATAAAATATAAAATAAAATAGTGAAAGCCTAAAGGGAGGAGAACGGTCATAATTTCCATAAGAGGCCTTCCAAAACAAGACAACCCAATAAATAAAGCAAGACTTCTGTTTCGGGCTAGTTCATCTGGCAGATCCTGGATGCTCATACGGTTTCTCCCTGTAAGGTAGTACTCGGGACCTAGCAGGATCCAGGCGTCATTTCCCTTCTTGGGTCTTTGCACCCATCTGTATAGAATCTGGCAGACCGTGCTCCTCTTTTTGTTTTTGTTTTTAATATGAACAACTCGAATTACTTTGATTCTGGTAGAATCCTGAGAGGAGAACAGACATTAGCAATCAACGCTTAATACCCAAACGACCACAAGCCCTCCTCACTTGTAAAGTGTTTTCAGATAGGGTTTTTGATGAACCCTCTTCTGTTCCCCCAAACACGAACAGCAATAGGGTGTAACTGGGGAGAGTGGTAGCGCTCTGAGTTCAGGAATAGGAACATTCCTGGTTTGCTTTTCTGCTCTCTCCCTTCTTCACCAGAGAAATCAAACTTTCCTCAGGAGAAAGTCAAAAGAGCTAAACCGCAGGGACAGTCAGTGTTCAAATGTCTTACTGACTTTCTGTCTTTTCCTTAGGCAAGTGAAGCTACAGCACCACGAGAGGAGTAAATCTGAGGATGCCTTGGTCTGGTTCTTCGGTCAGGCCATGCTGTCTCTTTGATACAAAAAGCCAGGTGGGCCATTTTATAAACACACACACACACACATATGAACATAGGTGTTTATAATCCTTAAGTCTACAGAAATACAGAGCATCTGAAAAATGGGATTAAAAATGAATGCCTGCAGCCTCCTACCCTCCTTTTGTACAAACAGACGGCATAGAATACCTAATATAAATACCCAAGGCCGTGCCATGTCAGCATTTTTGGCTTTGCTTTTCCCAGGTGGGGTTGTATCTCGTCCATCACTTCAAATCCTCCTGTTCTCATCTCTAACCACAGTCACCATTCCAGGAAGCCATTAGAGCCAGCCCCAAGCATGCTACCTGCCACGGCCCGGCTGCATCACACACACTGCCTTTTCCTTCTCCTCTGGGGCTTCAGTGACATGCACATGGCATTCATATGTGGGCCACGCTGAAGAGAGAGGGCTTTGATGACCATAGGCCACCCTAACCTGACTGTTGGGAAGGACTGTCCCCCTGGGTGGACATTTCTGACACTCATTTCTGTAAGGCTCCTCAGGAGCTTGCATGGGTTGAATTCCATCCCTAAGCAATTTAGTCATCCCTGCCCTTTCCAGCATCTTCCTTTCTCTCATCCACGTTGCCAGGTGCACAGTGGCATCTGAAGCTCAGCTGGAGACTCAGTTAACTATTTTCTTTTTAAAGAAATACAGAGTAATACTTCCTAACACTTGTTCCATATTTTAAGGTTTCTTTATTTGTTGTCATAACAAAAGTTTAAGAAGCGTTATCACTATCTCTACCTGGTGAGGAAACAGGGTTCGAAGAAATAAATGGCTCCACTAGGGTCACAGAAGTGAGAGCAGTGGGACCAGAACCCGATAAAGGTCCTGGCAGAGAAGGTCAGCGCACACTCTGTTATAACACAGCTGCCTCCTATCAAAATATTTGCAGAGGGCTTTGATCTCAGTGCCCAGCATGCTGGAAAATGCTCTTTCTCGCTTATCAGCTCGCTGCCATGATACACACAGCTCTTCCAAACACATCCACGCTTTTTCCAGCCTCACACTGTGGGGTGTGTGTGTGTGTGTGTGCATGCATGCACACACACATGTGCACACCAGTAAAAGGAAAAGAATAGTAGTCAGAGAAAAGAATTTAGGAAGATTTGAAATGACCCACAGATAAGCCACCTCTCCAACTCTTGTTATTTCATATGAGTAAATAAATATACACGAGGTTTTTAAAAAAATAAAAGTTGATCTACCAGAGACCACACCCTCTAACAAACCGACTCTCTCTCCCCCAAAGACATCACCTGTCAACAGCTCCTCAGTTAGAGGGTGGGTCTCATGAGTCCCTTCCCTCCCATGCCAGAATGTTGACTAATGATCTTGTGCCGGTCAACACAGCTGCTGTGCCTTCCTAAGCACAGCTATCCTGTTCTAGTCCAAAGACACTGCTTTGTGGTCCCCAGCCTCTGACTCGCACAGTCTTTCCACAGCCTCTCCTGCGATGGGCCCTACGCCTTGAAGATTGGAATGGACGCATATGTCTCCGATATGGCTGAGACTCTGACCAGCTCTGAGTCTCCATGTTAACCCATCATCCACCGCACGAAGAAGCTCCTCCAACGAGGTCTAAGAGCTGTGATGATCTACAGCGATACAAATATGAATTTAGAGGACAGTTTGATACTATGCCCATCTAGCAGAATAATAGTAATAGGTTTACCCCTGGGGCCTGTGAGCTCCCAGACATGGGTTCTTAGCCAGGTTTACACTTCCAGGCATGCGGTTTCTCCTGTGGAGTCATCTTTGAATCCAATTAGAAGGCTTCCTTACAAAACTATGTATGTATAGTTCAGGAGTGAGAGAGAGCCTAGAGATGACCCACCGCTCTTAAACACTGGCTTCATTAGCTTCTAAAACCTTCTCTCGAGATGATTCAACCTTGACAGGTGGTAGCAGGACTTGTTTTCAACCCCAGCACTCAGGAGGCAGAGGCAGGCAGATCTTCGTGAGTTCAAAGCCAGCCTGGTCTTCTAAAGCTACACAGAGAAATCCAATCGCAAATACCTCCCCACAAAGATGATTTAATTTCAGCAGTACCTCCCTCGCTTGGCCGCCTTGTTTTTCAGTGTTGTTGGAGGAAGCAGCAGTCTACATCTGGAGAGCACACTGGACCTACGCGTATGCATTTGGGTCCACTGACCCCCAGTGCCATGACTCTGTAGGATTATGTCCCCAGAGCCCATCAGTAGTCCCTTGAACACTAACCTTGGGTTTTCTTAGTTATACTTAGAGATGAACTTTCCCACTAACACCTCCCTTAGCTAAGTGCCCCCTCCCACTGGCCAAATCCCATCCCCACTCCCACCCCGAGACTCAGACCTCTCTGCTGGCTTCTCTTTCTCTTCTGGTTCTGTTACCTAGCATTGTTTTTGACTCTCTATTCTTTTAATCCTCCCCCAAAACCCCTGTTAATGATTGTCTTTAGATAATAGTGCTAGATGAGAAAGATTAGCCAAAAAAATTACTAGAAGAAATATTTTAAAAACAGAGCCTTTCATTTGCATTCTGAAGAGTCTTGATCTCTATTCTGAAGACCTGAGTTGAGCCCCGCCAAGCATGGCCACTAGCTAGTATATGTCTGTGGATCAGACTCATGTTCTCTGGAGTCTGTTTCTAAATTCTTATAATCGCGGTGAGGAGCTCTTACCTTGCATATTTTGCCTTAATATATGGGCTTGAATTATATACGTGTGCAAAGGTGTAAAATGTAATTCAGTCTGTGGAGAGTGAATTGCAAGAAAAGAGTCACCAGGATGTAAATAATCAGTATGGGGGAGTCTCTTCTCATCGCTGGACTCATAGACATGTCTCTGTTCACTTTACTTTTTCCTTGTCTTTTAGACCCCGTGCCCAGATCCCATCAAATCAGCCATGCATTGTAGCTGTTCATGGACCAAGAATTTTATTCTTAATCTAAAAAGTTGCAAAGGAGCTGAGCTGAAATATTTCTTCTGTCCACACCGACTGTCGCTGGGTACGCCATTTGTACTCCTAGAACTGTCTTCAAACCCTCACCAGCTTCATCCTCACCAGCCTTCTCTGCTGATGGGGGCTGGAGTCCAGCTGAATCACAGGTGTTCATTTGAGATTCCAGCACATTCCTGGGCAAGAGACAGAAACTTTTGAAATAGTCCAGGCTAGGGTTTCCTGATAGCTATGAATCAGACAAGAGGCCTCTTATATTTTATTTCTTTAAATTTTATTTCTTTTATTTCTGTGGCTTGCCTTGTGGCATAGAAATACATACCTTGAGAGAACAAACAAGAACGAACAAACAAACAACCCCCCCAAAACTTCTACCTTTCTTATAGTTTGGGGTTCATGAGAAGCCAAGCTAGTTTTCAAAGGTAGGAAATATTTTAAGTTACTTGGTTGATACTTTAACAGCTCGTGTCTAATGGTTAACACACAAACCTCCCTAACCAGAACATTTGTGGAGGAAGACTTCTTAACCGGATCTAAAATCAACCTTTTCCCCAAAAGCCTGTTAAAAATTACATGCTTGGAATTTTGTTTCTAGGCTGACTCAGCTGTTGGATTCTCTTTTCATTTTTCTGGGAGGGGGAGGGTGGGTAGAAGAGGATAAATAACCACATTACATTTAATTTGGCCCATTCCATCTGGTGCAAGGTTTGGTTCTTTGCTGAAGGTAGGCTGACGAAACGACCCAGTTGACCTGAGGTACAAGACTTTTATGACTTGGCAAAATGGGCTGAACTGACCACTACCCTAAAAAGAAAATGGTCATCCAACTCTTACAGGTCATGAAGAATCGTAGGACCACCAGCATAAAAGAATTTGCCCCAATAACACATAATAATGTAAATAATGACTGCAGGGACCGGTAGCCCAATGCCCTAAATCTCGGGCTCCCCAGACCCACTGTCTTCCTCTGTCGTAGTGAAAACAGGAAGTGGAGTTTGATTCTGGTCTGTGGGCCTTTATTTGACTGCTTGATCTCATTTGCATGTAAACAAATGGAAAGCAGCAAGTTTCCTAAGCAGCAATCCTGAGGGTGCATGTGTTGTAACGCTTGTATGGATGCTCACTCTCTACCCTCTCTCAAAACAGCATGTTCACAACTGCTAAAAGATGAAGAAACGCTGCGTCCTTAGCAAGGAGATGGACAAACAGACGCGGTACAGACATACAGGGTAATATTACTCAGTCATAGCAAGGAAGGAGAGTCTGATAGTTATTATCTCATTAGATGAAGCCTGAGGACATAGACTAAGGAAGAGAAAAGCCTTGGGGCTGGGGAAATGACTCAGTCAGTAAAGTGGCCTTCCCTTAAGCCTGAGGACCTGGGTTCAGATCCCTGAACCCACAGAAAAGCAGGGTGCAACAGTGTGTATCTGTAAACCTAGCACTAGAGAGGGAGAGTCAGGCAGATTGCTGAAGATCATGGGCCTGCCATGGGTCTAACCAATGGGGAATGTAGCTCCAGGTTCAGTGAGAGATACTGTCTCCAAACACAAAGTGACCAAGAAAGATCTCCGGCTTCCACACTTGAACACACGTGCATGCACACACACATACACACACACTAAATATAATAAAATCTTTTAAAAACTGGTTAAGATAGTCAATGTTAAGTTATGTGTATACATCACAAGTTTTAAATGGAAAGATAAAACACTAGCTATAAATAATTCACCTATCGCCTGGACCAGGGCTTCTTTTAAAGAGGCCACAAGTGCCGTGTGGCTGTTTATCAGCTTTGAGACATTTTGTCAAATCAAATTCCATTCTTTACATGAAGAATTTAGTTTGCTTTGATATTTGGTGACCTTCCGCTCACTCGAGCACAGAGGTCCCAGATGCACCACACCCCAGGACCTATCGAGAACTCGCGGCCTGGCACAAAGAACTGCTTTGCACGATGCGTGACATTTTCCCAATACAGCAATAAAGAGCAGCAAGGACGAACGTTTACTTCAATATTTGTGCAGAAGTAGGTTCTCCTTGAAGCTGAGGGAGCTCAACTTTCTAACTCCCTTGCTTTTTAACAGGTTCCAAGACCCTGGAAGGGGATTCAGTCGAGCACTATTTTTTTTTTTTTTTTAACCACAGGCTCTTTTTTAAAAAATGCATTGCAAACCAGGCAAGCGATGGTGGCACATGCCTTTAATCCCAGCACCCAGGAGGCAGAAGCAGGTGGATCTCTGAGTTTGAGGTCAGCCTTGTTTACAGATCTGGTATAGGAAGGTCATCTGTCTATGTGTTACTTTCATTGGTTAATAAAGAAACTGCCTTGGCTTTTTGATAGGGCAGGATTTAGATAGGCAGAGTAGACAGAACAGAATGCTGGGAAGAAGGCAATGAGGTGGACGCCATGATCTCCCTTCCCTGAGACGGAAGAGGCTAGAACTAATGGGCCAGGCAGTGTTTAAATGAATACAGTTTCCATGTAATTATTTTGGGTGTAAACCAGCCGGGGAGCTGGGATTCCAGCGGAAATGCAGCCTGCTACTCCTTTTGTCCACAGATCGAGTTCTGGGACAGCCAGAGCTACACAGAGAAACCCTGTCTCAAAAAAAAAAAAAGTATTGTGTTTGTGTGTGTGTGTGTGTGTGTGTGTGTATGATGGCACAGGTGTGGAAATCTCGTGGGTCCTGGAGATCAAACTCAGACTGTCAGTCTTGCTAAATGTATTTTATCATAGTTTTTTTCCAAAAGTTGAATTTACCTTCTTTTTATTACAGAAGACTTCCAAGACCTCACAGATCTCTGTTTCCCACGTCTCTGCTGATCGCTTTCATGGGCACATTGTAGACAGGAGACAATCCTTTACCTCTGCCTCTCAGATAAGAAAGCGGGTGTATTTGTTGCTTTCTTTATTGTTGTGACCAAAAGCAACCTGACAAGAAGCAACCTAAGTGAGGAAGGGATCCATTGCCACTTCTGGTTGGAGGAGGCACATTCCATTCCGTCCCGGCAGCAGGAGCATCAGGCAGCTAGTCACGTGCAATCTGTGGTCAGGATGCAGAGACAGACGAAAGCTGGTACTCGGCTTCCTTTCCCTTGACTCTGCTCAGGATCTCAGCTCGTAGAATGGTACCACTTTCAAGATGGGTTTTCCCAGCTCAATGGTCAAACCTAGAAATGCCCTCACAAACACACCCAGGGCTCTCTCTAAGGTGATTCTGGGTCTTGTCGAGTTGACAGCCGATATTAATCACCACACTAGGTGCCTGGTCACAGCTCCCTGTCGAGGGAGGCATAGGTAAGGATTTACTTAGAGCTTGGAGGCCAGCTCTCCACTGAACAGAAGAAGTGCTGGTCTAACCTAACTCCACTGCACGCCAGTTAGGTGAAGACTTGATCAGTTAGCTCATCACACCCGAAGCAACTGCAGTACCAATGATGCAGGCTTTGAAAATGGTTATTGTTTCAGATGATTGGGGGAAATACGTATGTTACAGGATAGTCCTGGCCCAGGCCCGGCTCAATATTTTTGTTGTTAGCTGGAAGGCAATTTTGAAAGAAGAGGGAATAAACACGGTAGGGCTGAAGAGGGGAGAGAAAGGATCTGCGATGTCACTCCACACTAAGGGACGGTCTCGCCCCTCCCTCCGGCTCTGTCTCTTGGGAAGTCCACTTAGCTTTTATCTTTTACTTGTGTCTGAGCTGACCCTTAGGCCTTCTCCTGCACTGGGGTCCCTGTGTCTATTCTGAATGCTCTAAGTCAAAGGGCAGAAAGAAATCTTTCCTGTAAACATCCTCTGGGTCCCTCCCGGAAAAGGTGAGCAGCAGTCACCGCATCCTGTCTTTATCCTGAGGCTTGGGGCTCGGGGATGAGGGTGCAGGGGTGCAGGGGCGGGGAGGTAGTATTTCTGGGCCAGTGGGAAGAAGGAACTGGAAGTGTCACGGGATTAAAAACATCCTCCGGTGGAGACTGTACTTGCTCTTCAGATTCAGAGACTCGGGCTTAGAACGCTCCATCCATTTACTTCACGGCCATTAATGCGTGGGGTGGGGGTGGCAGTGAGGGGTAGCAGTGGAGGGTGCGGGAGTATGCTGGGTCCGCCCCTTCAGGAAATGCGGACGGTGGACTCCCCATCTCCACAAAGTGCTGTAGCTTCAACCCAAAGGCACAGGGCACCTCCATCCTGCTGCAGCTTCTTGTCTCCTCCCCCCAGCGTTTTAGGTTTTGATTTCCCCTATTTCTGGTTGCAAAACAATTATCACCCAGCTGGCCACACCTCAGAGTCACCTCCATGACCTCGTTCTCCGCCCATCCCATGAATCATCAAATGCCGCAGCTTTTCCTTCCCGTTAGTGTCCCAAACCACTAGCTGGTTTCCATTTTCTTTGTTGACGCTTTGTTCTGAGCTCTACATGTTTGAGGTCTGAGAAGTTGCAACTGCTTTCTGGCTGAGCTCCTCCTGGTCTTTAGGAGGGATCTCTTCTCAAGGCGGGTTTGCCATTTAACTGAGCAGCACTAAGCTCCAGGATACCTTGCTTGGATAGAGAGACCTGTTTCA
The DNA here is from genome assembly GCF_950005125.1 of Chionomys nivalis. Lineage (NCBI taxonomy): Eukaryota > Metazoa > Chordata > Mammalia > Rodentia > Cricetidae > Chionomys > Chionomys nivalis. The sequence goes on along the minus strand of NC_080103.1, from coordinate 33,382,634 downwards.
AGTGACCGTACTTGATTTTTTTATATTTGCAACTTTACATTCTTAGTCTGCTCCAAACCCTCTCCACTTTGCACTCAGCTGCCAGGTTTATCTATAAGAAAAAAGGAAAAAAAATAAAACAAAACAAAAGAAAAAAATGATTTTAACTTTTGGGGCAGTCCTGAGATCACAAGAAAATTGCAGGCTTGCTGTGTTCCTCCTGCCCCGCCTCCTCATAAGACTTCCCCACTATTGACACTCCATACTGGAAAAGTTAGCACATTTAAAACTGATTAACCTACAATGAGCAAGATGTCATTATCACCATAAGTTTACAGTTTACATAAAGATGAATCTTTGGAGGGTAGAGTGGCGTGGGGCCAGTTCTCAAAGTACATTATATTTGCATGAAAATTGCCTTATGTAACATGGTGCAATACCATTATAAATATTTTAAAAGACTATTTTTTTCAACTAATTGTTGAAAAGTATGCCTCTATAATGTCACTTTCTCCTTTAAAAACTTCCAGTTGGGCTAGGCGGTGGTGGCACCTTTGATCCCAGCATTTGGGAGGAAGAGGCAGGCAGATCTCTGTGAGTTCACGGCCAGCCTGGTCTACAAATCGAGTTCCAGTACAGCCAGGGCTATAACACAGAGAAACCCTGTCTCAAAAAAACCAAAACACAAACCAAATCAAAACAACAACAACAAACAAACAAAAAACCAAAAAACAAAAACCTGTTCCAGCTGGTCATTAAAGTACTGCCTGCTTCCCAGTTGATGCTCACACTCAGAGCTCTAGTGCTGTCCTTGATCTGCCCAGGTTATGTTTACCAACCTAATGTCCCAATAATAATTCTTCTATGGCAGCAGCTCTCAACCTGTGCGGGTCACGACCTCTTGGGCATTGCCTATTTTCATGGCGATTTATAACAGTAACAAAATTACAGTTATGAAGTTGCAAAGAAAACAACTTTTTTTCCTTTTTAAAAATTTTTTATTGATGTTATTGAGCTATATATTTTTCTCTGCTTCCCTCCCTTCCTCCCCCCCCTTCTACCCTCTTCCATGGTCCCCATGCTCCCAATTTACTCAGGAGATGGTGTCTTTGTCTATTTCCCATGTAGATTAGATCCATGCATGTCTCTCTTAGGGTTCTCATTGTTGTCTAGGTTTTCTGAGATTGTAAACTCGAGGCTGGTTTTCTTTGCTTTATGTCTAAAAGCCACTTACGAATGAGTACATATGATATTTGTCTTTCTGGGCCTGGGTGACCTCACTCAATATGATGTTTTCTAGCTCCATCTATTTGCCTACAAATTGCAAGATGTTGTTTTTTTTTTCTGCTATGTAGTACTCTATTGCGTAAACGTACCACATTTTCCTTATCCATTCTTTGGTCAAGGGGCATTTAGGTTGTTTCCAGGTCCAAGAAAACAACTTTATCGTTGGGGTCACCACAACATGAGGAGCTGTATTAAAGGGGCACAGCATCAGGAAGGTGAGAACACTGCTCTAACAGTCCCTCAGATGGTTCTAGCTGCTGACTTCCAAGCAGCCATCCCAATGGCCACACTTACATCTTTCCCCCACCATTTTCACATAGACTGAATCTGTGTAACAAAAACGATCCACGACCTAATATGGATGTGCATCTGCTCCCGTTGCCCTTGTAAATCTTACCCGGTTTATGCCCTACTACAGCAGTGTCTTGGAGGGGACCAGTATCAAGTACTTACAGAAATAGTTATACAGCCTAATGTAGGGTTGTCAATTCTGTGCTTTGATAAATGAACTTTTCAAAAACTTCCACTCTCAAGATTATGCTATTAAAGAAAAATAAATTTATCTCTTATCATGAAAAGGATCATCTCAGAATAATGGCCACTTCTTTAGCTGAAGCACAGTTAGATTTGGAAGACTGTATTCCCATGATCATGTAGCCGTCGGGGTAATGAAAACCGCTCAGACAGAGGGTGCTTTTGGGAGTTGGCTCCGCAGCCCTCTCTGCCTTCCACCACCTGCTTGCGGTTTAAGCACAGGAGCCTAGGGGCACATTGCGCGCTGTCAAGTCTTTATTCGACTTCTTGTGCAGGAATGTCACTTCCTCAGCTTTATAAGAAGCCAGTAAAAGGACTGCACCTTTAACTCTTCGGCGAGGCCAGGCACACAGAAAACCTTCCAGAAACATTTGCTGAATGAATGAATCAGTCCAGCGCAGGCTTTCTAAGCCTGTGGTAACCCGTAAATCCTGTCTTAATGGGTTGCGAGCACTCATCCCGGGGCGATTTCTTTCAAGAGACTCCTTCAAAAAGAGGTAGCCGGTACAAATTGCTTTGCTTTTGAGTGAAACCAGAAAAAAAAAATAATAATAATAAAAATCCCATATGAAAAATAAACAGTTTCTTCCTTGAGGCAGTAGCAAGCCTCAGCAAAGAGGACCGAGAGACAAACACAGCTTGTGTAGCTTGTCATGTAGCTGATCCTGGTTATTTAGGGCTTTGTTGGTCGTCATGTGCACAGTATGTGCCTCTGGCTCAAATCTTGCTTGATGGTGTGCTTGGCTTTCGTTCTGTGGCTCCCACCCATGTGCCTAAAGCCTCCAGAGCATCCATTTTGTTTGCTTCCCTCCACCTGGGTGATTAAAAAGAAGGAAGAACAAAAGGTGGGGCCCGCCTGGCATACGACTTCTTGGCCAAACCTCCCTCTTAGCTTGGGAATTGTTATAGCGCAACTGAAAAGTGGCTTTTGGGTTTAAGACACTCTTTTCACTCAGCATCTGGAGTCAGCTCCCAAAAATATAAATTAGTTGACACCACGTGGTTCTGTAAAACAACCATGAACTTCCAGCACCATCTCAATTAACAGCTATTGATTGAAAACCTACCGAGTGCTGGACCCTGTTACTCATGTTGGGGATGTATTAGTAAAGAGACAAAGAAAAATCTCCTTCTTCCCGAAGTTCATGCACTGCCAGAACGACTAATAGAAATACAATAAAGGGCAAATTATTACTATGATAAAAGGTGACAGATATGATGGAAGCCAACCAGATGTAGGGGAGGCCACGACTCAGATGGAGTAGAGAGGGTAAGCTTCCCCAAAGCTAAGACTTGGAGGGCGTGGAGAGTGTGCCCATGTGGCTATGCGGGAGAAAAGGAATTGCCTTGCTGTAGCATGAGCTCACCCTCGTTCTTTGTCTGCCAGCTTTCTCTGCATGCTCTCCTTCAGCCTCACTTTACCACCTTGGAGTACCACACAGACGGTCAGCAGTATGGTAGCCTCCTCTCCTCGATTTGATCAACAGCATTCATCTATCTCTTGAGTGACCTCTTTGGGTGGGCTCTCTTTGTCCCCTACTATAACTTAGAAGCCTTCCCACAATTATCTCCATCTTTTCTAGATACTCAGTAAACACTGAATGAATGAACACACCTAACAGCTCGAGTAGGATGATCCTTTTGGGGACAGGAATCCTGAATCGTTTATTTATGTCTAGCGCCAGGTATGTTGTTGAATGTACCCAACAGACTGTGTCTTCATGAATGAGCTTCATAATTGAGGGAAGTAGTGTGGTTTGGATGGGAAATGTCCTCCATGGGCTCACGGGTTTGAACACTTGATCTTCAGCTGCGGGGAAAGCCTTGAAGATGAGCTCAGTGGGAAGAAGCTGCTCACTGGGAGCCGGCCTTGAGATTTCTTAGCCTGGCCCCTCTTCTGTCCTCTCTCCTTCACAACTGTAGGTGCCATGTGACCAGCCACCTCATGCTCCTGCCTCCACACCTTCCTTCAACTTTAAGCCCAAGCGTACTCTTCCTACCTTTTCATACCTTCTTGTGCAGCAAGCAAGTCGGGTCAGCCCGGGAAGCAAAGGGGTGAATAGAAGGCCCTAGTAATAGTTTGTTCAAGTGCATTAATCCTAAAAGACAAGATAAAGTCATAGTAATAAAGCTTTGAATTGTGCTGTGGGGAACAGATTTTTCTCCCTGCTTCGGCTTTCCCCCAGAGTAAAACCTTTCTTCTGGGTGGAACAAGCTTGGCTCCAACCCTTAGCCTAGACGGGCCCTTACCCAGTCAGTGAAGGGGCAGAAGGGGCTGCCTCAACTTCATGGAAACCCTGGTTTCCTCTGCAGAAAAACCCTATCCAACATTAAGAATACTGCACATTTTCAGTCTGAGAGAGCATGTCTTTCAACTCATTCTATGCCTCAAATAAGTTTGAAATAAACTTGTCCCAAAGCATATTTTTAATTGTGGCATCACTCTATAACAAATTCCCAATTATCTGGAAACTTAAAAGATCCTTCCAAATTCTCCCACAGCTATTTGTGCCTTTGGGTTTTTCTCTTGTTGGAATTCAAGGATCATTCATTTGTAACTGGGTGCCTTGGCATTTGAGAAACTATGGTAGCAAGAAAGCTAGCCTCACCTGCACCTCACACCTCTGTCCTGAAGCTCATTCATTATAATGAAATAATTGTTTAAGGGGAAGCTCTGCCTCTGCTCCCTGTCCTCCCTCTCCAAACCCTACCCCTCAGAAAGCCTACCAAGGGACAGCTCCTCCCTGAGATGCTCAAACCATGCCTACAGGTCATTTAGGATATGGTTTCTAAACCTGTCACATGGTTTTTCTTTCCTCTTTCCCAAGACCACCCTGGAGTTGCTTTTCTCAGATTAAACCTGGTCTTATTAATTTGACCTGATCTGGTGATACAGAAAACCTTTCAAAAATATTTGATTAATGATAAATGATGATAATAATAATCTTTCACTCCAGACACGTCTGTGTTGTACCCTCAGAAAAGGAAGACCTTTATATTTGAGGACTCTGAAGAGATCGGCCTTGCTACATGCTTCCTAACTTATCGCCATTAGATCTTCCCTCCATGATCCAGGCAGAATTCAACAAGACTTCTTCGTGAGCAACATAAAAATACATAGGTTTCCTTATTTCTTCAAATTTTTATTTCCAAATGGTCTCTTTCCAGAAAAATTGTTTTTGTTTGGTTTGGTTGGGTTTTTCTTCTTTTTAAGTCTCTCTCTCTCTCCTCTGCCCCCCCATGTGTGTATTTGTACATGTTCATGTGGGGAGGTATACATGTGTACACACATGTATAAAGGCTAGAGGTTGGTGAGAGTTATATTCTGCAATTGCTCTCCACCTCGTATTTTCAGGCAGGGTCTTTCTTTGAAACTGGAGCTCACTAATAGGTTAGAGCGCTTGGCCAATAAACCCTAGGGATGTTCCCGCCTCTGCCTGTCTAGCACTGGAATTACAACCACAGGCTTCAGTGCCTGACTTTTTATGTGGTGCTGGAGTTCTGAACTCAGACCCAACTGAGTCATCTCCCCAGCCACTTCTCATGTGTTTTTTTGAGAGAGAGTCTTACAACATAGCCCAGAACTTACTATGTAGACAGGCTGTTTTCACACCTGTAGTGTACATCTTGCCTCTTGAGTGCTAGGATCATGCTACGTCTGGTTTATATAAAACCTACAGTAAATAAATATATATGATTTCTCTTACTGGTCTCTCTTTTATCATAGGTGTCCAAGACATCGACCCAGTGATAGTCTCTATCAGCAAGTGTGGTTGGCACAGCTTATTGCTATTTGCTTAGAAAATGCCATAAGAATGATTTTAATAATGTAAAGATTCCACTTAATCCCTGTCTGGTTTCAAAATACACCCTAGGTGATCTATTAAAATCAACGACATAATTGAACCAAAAGAAATTAATCAGAGCAAAGAAAAATAAGAGCAAGGCAGAAATTCCAACCACAAAAACACAGTGGTTACTGAAGAGACCACAGACTTGGCTTGGTGAGAGGAAGGAAGCAGACCAGTTATGGGACCCACAGTCTTTTGTAAGATACATCCAGAGGCCAGGAGCTTAGAGAGTAGGGGAAAAAAATTTCCCATGCAGCCTCAGAAGGAACTTTGGTGTTACTGGAACTCTCTGGACATCCATTTTTTTGCCGTTAGGTGATACCCGGAAAACTGGGTCCTCTCTTGAGGTTTTTAGCTCATTAATAAAAAGAATTTAAGAATGGACTAAAACGGAAAACCCCTGGGACAGGCATGCCATAAGTCTCAGCAGCTGCCTACAGGAGAAGAGTGGAGGAAAGGGGGGGAGAAAAAGGCCATGTTGTTGGAGTTAAGCTGGCATGGAGGCTAGCGACCTAGCAGCAGGCAGGCAGCAACATGGCAGGGAGGGAGGCTTTAGAGAAAGAGTTCCAGAAAAAAAGCACACTTTTTCCAGAAAAAAAGACAGATCTGGCCTGTCTCCAAAGAGACTCAGAAGAGAGAAAAGAGGAAAGTTGCACCCTTAGGCAGATAGACTCAGTGAACCTCTCGGCAGCTCACATGGACTGGCCTACGGGGTGGGGATTCTGGGAAGGAAAAGCACACCTCACTAAAGGGATAATTATTCCACCTATATCCTTAGCATAGCTCTTAGCAAGCCTGCCTTCCTAGGGGTGGGCCTATTTTTCTGAGGTGTGGTCCCTTGGCAGGGTGATTGTTTTACCAACCTGAAATGTGTGTGTGTGTGGGGGGGGGCGGATTTCAACCTCTTGACCAGAAGGAACTAGTTTTCTCTCAATGTGCATTTACTGTTGCTGTGTCACTAGTGTCAATGAGTGTGTGAGTGCATGCGTGCTTGTACACACCATGGCACGCTTTTGGAACTCAGAAGATAGCTTATGGGAACTGGTTCTCTCCTTCTACTGCGTGAGATCCAGGGATCAAACTCAGGTCACCAGGTTTGGTGGCAGCAAGCACCTTTACCCACTGAGCCATCTCACTGGCCCCAGTCATTCAATTGTTTTAGGCATTTTAAATCTAATCCTGGGCCAACTCGGGTAACTAAAAGATAGTGTACTTGAGTTGCATCATTTTGTCGCTTAGAAGAACTTAGTTGTGAAGGGTCTTAGTTTGACAATCAGTGCTAACTTGAGGCCCCTTGATTTACACACAGCAAACAGCTAGTGGAAACTCATTGACTTTAAATGTAGTTCTGCACATATACATGCACACGTGCACACACATGCATGCGCACGCACACACGCACACACACACAAAGTAAGTAAATGTCTGGTTAAAACCAAAAAGCAAAAAAAAAAAAAAAAGAACAAAAAACAAAAAGTGCAGAACTACATTCCTCTCTAAATGTCACATTGCCCATCAGCTCACATAAGAGTGAGCATCACCAATGTCCGGGATGAGGTTTTTTTGGCAGCCACATGTCGAAACTCTGTAGTACCGCCTAGATACAGGGCTGCAAATAAGAGCTTGGTATTCACTTGTAAAAACCAAGGATCCAAACAAGCCAGACACCTGCCTGGACCCATCCTTGGAGAGATACAGACTAAAGTGTACCCGTGGGCAAGGGCTAGATTCTCTCTATCAAACAGTCCTCTTCGCTCTTGCGGGACAACCAGGGCCTGTCGAATGGTGTGGGACGTCAGAAACAGCCCTCCCACCAACGTAGCATATGCTCCCCCAGGCAAATATAAATTCAGTTTCTCTTACTGTTTTGTTTTTGCCTTTATATGCCTCCCCAGCCCGTAAAGCAGATAGTTGAGAACTGACTGTTGATACCAAAATCAAGGGCTTAAGGATGTGACTGAGTGGTATTTAATGTGCCCAAGACTCTGAGTTCTAGTCTCTACCATCAAAGTGAACAACAAAGCCCTGAAGTCAACCTTCAGAGAAGCCATGTTGGATTTATGACTGGGCAGTAGGCTGTTGACTCAGTATCTAACTGGGTCCCTCTCAGTTCAGACAGTGTCACCAGTAAGGTGATTTGACATGCATGCATGCATGCACGTAAAATATATTCATGCGTTTGGAGGTCAAAGGTCAACCTTGGGTATCATTTCTCACCCACCTTGCTCACCGAGACAGAATCTCTCATCAGGCTGGAGTTTTCTCGTTAGGCTAGGCTGCTGGCCAGCAAACCCAGCCGTCTCTTAGTCCTTAGCGCTGGGATTACAAATATGTTTCCACCACACCCCACTATTTTCCATGGCTTTTGGAGATTGGATTCGGGTCCTCACGCCTATGTATTCTAACTGAGCTATCTCCCGGGTGTTGGATGATGGAACAGCCCAGGCAGGCCCATGACTTTGGAGTTTAGAAACTGTGCAGTTAGTGAGCTGTTAAAGTGAGCTGCACTTGAGGTATGCATTCTTCAGGGAGAGAAAATAGCTTCAGTGCCGCTTGAAGTTTTTATACCTGACTGTGCGCGTCAGTTTCGACCCAGCAATCTTCTTGTTCTAGGTGTTGCTAAACCATTACTCATGTGGCACTGATGTAAAAAAAACAGCGATGATTTTTCTTCCCCTACAGGGTTTTATGTGTGTGAATGTTTGGGATGAATGCACCTGACAATTCCCCATCTGTTGTGCAAATATTTTTGTAGACGTGAGTCCAAATGCCACAAAATCACTGCCATGGCCCAGGTTATGTGAATCCTTTTCTTAGGCAGACTTTTATTAAACGCGATTACTCATGAACTCTGAGACTCTTTGCAGAAACATTAAGATTAGTCTCAAGAAGAAATCCTTTGTGATGACCTATTAAAAAAAAAAGAAAGAAAGAACCAAAGGAAGGAAGGAAGGAAGGGAAAGAAGTCACCTTGGAGCTAATTTGAAGGAGGAAAATAATTTTTTGGTTTTGTTTTTGTGTTGCCATGCCAGGCAGTGCACAAAGGGGAACCACAGTGACTCGGTCAGTGACATTCCTCCAGTGAGTGGCTGGTGGGAGAAGATAAGGCTCTGCTGAGCTGTGCCAGAGACCAGTTTCAGTTCTGTCAGGTGTAATCAGAGCCTGGGTCTTAAAACAAAAGCCGCTGCTCCACTCCAGTGAGAAGACCTTCTAAGCCCAGTGCCACGCACCAAAAGGGAAAAGCAGCAACAATTACACCGGGGGTAGGGGTGAGGAACGGGACACGGACACACAGCCCAGGACACCAAATATCAACAGTGGGTCTGTGCCAAAGCCACCCCCTCTTTACACTCTAGGTTCATCGTCTGATGTCCCATGTTTAATATAAAACCCTTCTCACTGGTCTAATAAGTGGAAGCCACTGTTTGCTGGTTTGCTTTTAAAGGCTGAGGTTGCAGAGATGAAGTTTCTTGTCTCAACGCAAGGCAAAGGTGATTGCTGAGTCTGTACATCATGGTGGGAGTCTCAGGTCAGCCCCAGGCTTTAGGACAGTGGGCCAGAGAGCACCCATCTTTTCTGTTTGCTCAGAATGTCACTTGGAAAATTGCTCTTGTGGATGGCAGTGTTCCACAGAGTAAATCAGAATTTTCATTTGGAATATATATGTGTGTGTGTGTGTGTGTGTGTGTGTGTGTGTATCATATATAAATATATATAAAATAAAGCTGAGCCAAAAGGCTGTTTGAGAGGATGTGATGAGGTATGGTGTGTGCTTGCAGCCTCTAACCTTTCTGGTGGGTCTAATTGACTGCCCATTAAAATAACCTCAGGACCCAGGCTGGCCATACTTCTTTATTGCTAAGATTGTCCAAGAATGTCTGGGCTTGGGTGCAGCCGCCTTGGGAAGCACAGGAGAAATAGCACTCCCATTTTGGGGATCGGCAAACTAAGGGAGGGTAGAAATGAAGCCAAGGTGCTGCGTCAGAAATTGCTGAGGAAATGTAGACCTGGGTAATGTGGCCTCAACGGGAGGAAATTAAAAGGCCGCAGTGTGGGAAAAAAAACAATTAGCCATGACAGAGGATCAGGAAGGAGCCCAGAATGAATGACAATCAGAGGAAACCAGCCCACAACAAAGGAGTTCAGAGTCGCTAGAAGTCATGGAGAAACGCTTGCTTTTCTAGGGTTCTGTCAGAGCAGGACATAATCGAACTCCTTTATATCCAAAGTCTCACTCTGAAGCAAATGCCTTTATTCTTGGCATTCTTCGAAATGTTCCATGACTGTTATGAATACCAGATAAGAATGTCTGCATAATTATTGTTAAAACAAACAAACAAAAAAAACAAAACAACTGTTCCCTCTCCCTGCTGTGTCGGGAAAATACAGCTAAGGTTGGGTTGGCTGGAAATTATTTCTATCAGCTTATTACAGAAGCACAAGCATTAGCATTAGATGAAAGTATTGAGAAAACAAGATAATTTTTAAAAAGAAAACTGTAAAGCTATTTGAAAGTTATTTTGATGAGTATCAAGATTATTTAAGACCACAGCACATTCTATCACCAAAGATAATGATGGGGTTGTGGGAGGGAGGGGGAAGTGGGATTGTTTTATAAAAATAAGAATTTGATTATTCTTACAGTAAGTGTGTTTACCACACGTGAGTTTTTGGCATGCAAGAAAAAATTGAACCCAAAAAGAAATTTTAGTGTTTTTTTTTGTTTGCTTGTTTTTTTTTTCTTTTTAATTTCAACTTGATAATTAATCAGAAGAAACTAAGAAGCTCCTGGGTTTAATCAACCAAGATGCTAAAAGCGCGGAGAGAAGACAATGTTACAGCTCAGTCATTTGGAAGGTGGTGGGGGGTGAGGGGTGGAGATTATAAAGCAGAATGAAGACGCTAAATAGGATTAGAAGACCAGATACTACTACAAAGGGCTGGTTTAGGAGACAAAGTGGATAATCAGGCAATTTCAGGATTCTTAAAAATCCTGTGTCCAGGAAATGAATTGACTGCCCCGAACTAACAAATGAAGAAGAATCGCACGCACACAGAGAATAAATTGAAGGTACCCTGGGAAAAACCGATGCCTTCGACTTCTAAAACTAGCGCACTTGAAAAAGAAGAAAGGGGAGAGGCTCTGTGTTTGGAACAATAGCAGCAGGAGGGTGTAAAAGTGAGTAGGACAATCTGCAGCAGACAGTGATGGAAGAAGGGCCCTCGAGACAGACAACCCAAAGAGATTCTTGGAATACCTTAAGGTGGCAGCGCGTGCACGTGGGGGGGAGGGGGCAACTTGTCCGGTTAAATGAGGTTTTATTTGAATGTATCTTAGCCTCTTTTCTTTCTTGGGGGTGTGAGCACGCAAATGTGTCTAAAATGGTAACAGCATACTAACAGTGAGAAACTAAAGGCCATTAGGATATCCCCTCAAATAAATTAAGATGCCTTCAGAGGAGCCAAGTCCTTAGTGAGAAAGCTTAGACTGCCGTTTGTGCATGCCTGGAGGACTCTTTGATAGAGAAACTCTGGAAAATCGGGACAAAGTAAATCTGGTCAGTTGCAAGGAACTGACTGTCTGAAAAAGAGCAGAAAATGACTAACCTTCTTCCTCTTGTCACTCAGGAGCAATGAAAAAAAAAAGAGCTAAACTTTCGACTGATGAGATTACAAAATACATAGAAATACATTTGTTCACCAGACAACAATACAATTTTAGGAAAAGTGTGCTTTTGATGAAAAATCCTTGTAAAATATTTTAGACTTTGGTCAGTATGATAGAATTTCCAGCAGAGGAATTTATTGATGATTATTTATCAGCATCGTTATCATAGTCTACAGCGGCTATATCTCGGTTCCTCGGATAAGAAAGAATTGGGAGCAGATTGTATTGCCTACTCTCCTTGAGACTATTGCATTCTTAAGGAGCACACATCATTGTAGACACAAAGATGCTCACAGGATAACAGCGAGAAAGCTAACAGTAGCTGGGTGTGGAGGCACATGCCTTTAGTCCTTAGCACTCGGGGCAGAGGCAAGCAGATCTCTGAATTTGAGGCCAGCCTGGTCTACAGAGCAAGTTTCAGGACAGCCAGGAGGACTACAAAGAGAAATCCTGTCTTGGGGGAAAAAAAAATCAAGTGAGCTAATAGTAGCGCCATACATGCGTATTCCCAGCATGCAATGCGCTAACAAGACATTCTTCCTCTCCGAGAAGTCATCACAGAAAAGGTTCACAAGAAAATCCCTGAAGATAATAAACAGTTCCCTGTGCAAATGACATTGTGTGTGCGTGTATGTATGCGCTCATAGGGGCAAGTGTGAATGTGGAGGCCAGGAGGTAGCCTTGGGTGTTGTTCCTTAAGTAGGCTAAGCTGTCTCTGGCCACCGAGTTTAAGGATCTACCTATCTACGCTTCCCTAGCGCCAAGATTACAAGCGTGTGCCATTAAATGAGTTCTGGGGATCAACCTCTGCCAGGGGAGCACTTCAGTGAGTATCATCTCCCCAGCTCTGTCAAACAGTATTTCCGCTACAGGAAGACCTTCTGGGAAGGCCTGGAGTTAGACCTAGAAACTAGAGGCAGAGAAAACACAAGTGTAGTAAGAAACAACAAGAAAGATAGAGCCATACGGAGTGGGAGACAGTTTTGAGAGTGGGATTAGGCAAGTGACCAGCTGGGTTGGAAGCCTAACTCGGTAGGTTTAGGCCAGAGGAAAATGGACCGTATTTCTAAAACTTGTCTGTGCTTTGATTTCCTCATCTCAGAACCAGAATTTTAATAACACTCCTTAAGAACTGTTCTATGAGTTAATGAGATAATTGTGTTTGAGTACTCTGAAGACGGTTTCAGGAGGAAGAATCCAGCCTTGGACTAGGGATGTAGTGCGGGGGCTGAACACTTGCCTGACATGCATGAAGCCCTAGGTCTCAGTAAGGGGAAAAAGAGGGGTGGGCAAGGAGAAAACAAGAAATGATTTGAGAATGTGCACCCTTTTAATTTCCTTGGGGTAATTGCTGGTTGATTTCTTGTTGCTTTTTCAAATCCTTTGTCCTCTCCTAGGACCATAGCCCCGCTCTGATTGATGGTAGAAAGGTCAATTTTACTGTCATTCCCCAAGTTGAATGGATTTCCCCCACTCAAAACATATCCCATTTCTGCTTAGCTTGCCATCCTCTCCTGCTTCTGAGAGCACAGAGCCCGCCTCCCTCTTTTGCAAGGCTAATGTTCTTCTTGCACCGTGCACCTTGCACCTGTGTCAAGGGTTCTGTAGTCTCTGTCAGAAAGATCTTTCTCAACAAACCCATTCCTTCCTAGCTTCAGTGACTCTGTCAATTAGTACCTTTCTGGCCCCCATTTCGATTCTAGAATTAAGATTCCAAAAAATCCATACAAAGGGCACAAAAAATTTTGCGCAATGGGCCTGAAAATATTAACGTTAAAGATGGAAGCCAACTTGTTCACAAATAGGGCATTCTTTGTCTGGAAAAGACCTTTGATATGAAAAAGGAAACTTCCAAAGCTAAATTATCTTGTATGAGAAAAGTTACAGGAACTGAAAGCTGGAGGTCAAAGAGAAGGGAGGAAGCAAGAGAAAGAGGTGAAATGGGATGATTTGGGGACCACCCCTCCAAAGCAAGCCAGCAAGTAGTTAAGAATGTTGAATGAGCTTTTAAGCACAGGCTAAGTTGTGTTCTAATTTGTTTTTACCCTCATCCTCTAACAACCAAAAGGCTCTATTGGAGTGATTTTTGTTTTCCTAAGCCAAAGCAGTTTATGTATGTCTTTTCAATCACCTTTCTGGTGCCCCGTTACTTCAAACTATCAAAGTGGAGCAGTTATTTTACTGTGTGGGGGTGGGGGTGAGGGTTGTGGGGGTGGGGGTGAGGGTTGTGGGGGGGGTGGGGTGGTGAAGACGTGTATGCATATTTGTGTGTATGCACTCAAGTGTGTAGTGTGCATGTAGGCCAGATGTATCTTCCTCCATCACTTTCCACCTCTTTTTGAGGCAGGGTCTCTCCCTGAACCTGAAGCTCACAGATGCAGTTGCCTGATGAGCCTCAGGGTCCTGCTTGCCTTGCCTCTTCAGCGCTGGAATCAGAGGAGTGGACCATCTAGTCCAGTTTCTGACAGTGGTTTCTGGTAATCCAAGTCCAGGGTCTCTTGGTTACATGACAAGCACTTTACTGTCTGGTTAATCTCCCTATGTCCTGGACCAATTACTTAACGAGATGCTAAAATGATTCTAGAATGGACCAGGAAGGCAGATGTGAAAGCTTGTCATGCGATGAATAACTGAAGAGCTCTCAAGTGTCTGTTTAACTAAGGGCATCTACTGGCCACGGCCTTCATTTTGAAATGCCTTTCTGGAATGTTCCGCCCTCTGTATCTCCTGCTATCTGTCTGCTTTGTTTTGCATTTGGATTGGGGGTCACCCATGTTCCTTCATGGCTATGTATAAGGCTTCTGGCCCTCCCCTCTGTAGGGCAGTACATACCCGTTTTAGATAAACATCCCAGGCCAAGGTAAACAATGGGAAGCTTCACTGAGGGCTCCTCTCCTATGGGTGGGACACCCAGTAGATTTGTTCCTGGAACTAGACACTAGGCAGGACTGAGCTAACATTATTCTGCCTCCAAATATTTAGTTAGCAACGGGCATATTCTCTGTAGCCCCCTGACACAGAATAAAAGTGAAAGAATATGAATGGAACCAGGTGAAGCTCAAAAACAAAGCAAAGAGGTTTTAGACTACAGCCCAAGCAATTGCAGCCTTTGTTCTCTCTGATCTGAAAGGGCTCAAGCAAGCAAGGGCTGGACCAAGACCAATTAGAAGCATGGTGGAGACCTTTGCCAAGCGGCCATGCCTCCTTTACACCATTGTGCTAGAGGGTCTACAGCTCCCTTTAGCGCTAGGGCTCTCTCATTTTAAGTTTCATTTTTTAAACTATTATTTTTATTTTGTAAGTATATTCGTGTTTTGCCTCCATGTATGTCTGTGCACCATGTGCGTGCCTGGTGCCTGCAGAGGCCAGAAGAGGGTGTTAGATGCCCTGGGACTGGAGATACAGTTGTGAGCCACCATGTGGGTGCTGAGAATCAAGCCCAGGTCCCTCTGGAAGAGGAGTCAGAGCTGTTTAACCACTAGGCCATCTCTCCAGCCCTCCATCCCATTCTAAACAATACATCGTTGTCCGGCTTCAAAAAGAAAGAGGCCGAGTGCTTGGCTGGAAGAAACAGTCTGGACTGAGAACCATCAGAGGGTCACCACCTTATGGTTGTTGCCAAGAAGGAAATTAAAACTCAAGATGAGAAGGTTAAATCGGGGTTGGGGAGGAGGGGCACCGTAACCTCAGAAGAGATCTGTTAAATCATCTGTGTCTTCCAAGCAGCTTGGACCTAAAGAATGTCAGCAGTTCCCATCCTCCCACACAGCTACTCTAATAATTAGTTTTCCTGCTCTCTTTCCCACAAGCAATTACCTTAATTATTTTAATTAGATTGTTCACGCACACAGCTGTTTACAAGTACTTTTCTTTTTATGGCATCTCAGTAAACAGGAGAGGGAAACTACCACCTTGGAGGAAGCCCGGCAGTTTTCAATACCTATGGTCCATGCTGGCCTGGCAGGGAAACCTCCAGCATCCCAGGACTACTTTCCTGAGGAGAGTGAGAAGCTCCATCCCTAGGAAAAAACAAAACAAAACAAAAACAAAAATCCAAGTCCCGGGTGTACCTTCTGTGATCACTGCCAGCCGAAACCACGGGAGTCCATAGCCTGGCTTTGGTACGGTCTTCTGGTGCAGCTCTGTGCAGCTCTGTGCAGTGCAAACATTCAAGGAGATGGATGGTTAGTTGCCAGGCTTGATTAAGACTCCTCATACTTGGCATTTCTTAGCTATCTAGTCGATTCCTTCTCTCTCTTTCTACTAGTTGAGTGGCCTTGAAAACATTTTGACTTCTCAAATTCTCAATTTACCTATCTGCCAAGTAAAGGTAAGAGTAGCAAATTGATAGTTACTCGAGAATTCGAGGTGCCACGTCCCTCCTCTCCCCCACTCCCCGTGCCTTCCTTCTCTTCTTGTCCCCCTAGATTGCTTAGCAAATTTGGATGAAACAAAACCAGGGTGTTTTGGTTCTAGGCTTCAGGACCCTTTCTAACTTCATCTTTAACCTTCCTCTTTACATAACCCCAGCTGTGAAGGCTGCGGGTGAAGATTGCTTGGTAGAGTGCTTGCCTAGCGTGCACAAAGCCCTGGGCTGGAGCCCCAGTTTGGCAGAAACTAGTCATGGTAGCTTATACCTGTAATCCCAGAGCTCTCAAAAGGTGGAGGCAGGAGGACCAGAAGTTCAAGGTCCTCTTGTCTTGGCTACATAGAAGGTCAAGGCTACTCAAGCTATATGAGATCCTGTTTCAACAGAGAGATAAATATTAATAGATGGATAGATAAATAAATTCATAGCAACCACTGTGAGAGTGCAGGTAGGAAAAAAATCCTGAGGAATTCTTACTATTTGAATGGACATAGTGGAACACCTGAAAGACCAGGAATTCCTTTCTCTGTTGTTCTCCCGCTGCTTTATGTGTGTGTGTGTGTTTGTGTGTTGTGTGTGTGTTGTGTGTGTGTTTGTATGTTGTGTGTGTGTTGTGTGGTATGTGTCCGAGACAAGGTCTCCCTATACTGCTCAGGCTAGGCCTGACCTCTCAATTGTTTTTTTCCAAATAACTGGATGAAGTCATGAGCCACCATACCTGGTTTCCTCATCTCAAAAGCTATGCACACTCGATGCACTGAGTGGCTCTCAAAGTGGCCTGAGTGTTCTCAGAGGAGAGGTCAGAGGGAGTGTGCTCTCAGGTATACAGGCTCCTCAGCTCCATCCTCTACCTCACAGGGTTAGCCTCAGGGTAGGGAACAATAGAACGGTGAAAGGTTTGCTAATCCAAGTCACTTATTTTTAATTTATTATGTAAAACTCCCGCTGCGAGTTCTCCTTTGAATGCTGGCCAGGGCTTGAAGGAAGCCTCGCTGTTTTGCTCAGGTGTAATGTGAAAGACGTCGTACCCAGTAAAGACAGTTTCTTCACAGCCAGCCCTCAAAATAAGGTCTCTTGAAAACAGATTGTTGGGCTTGGTGGCTCGGCTTTGTGTCTTTAATCCCAGCACTCAGGAGCCAGAAGTAAGCCTGGTCTACAAAGCGAGTTCTAGGACAGCCAGGGTGGTTACAGAGAAACCCTGTCTCCAGAGGAAAAAAAACAAAAACAAAACAGATGCCAAGAATCCCATTTTTTTTTTTTTTTTTTTTGCCTACAAGGTGGGGCTGCTAGTGTTATTTTCATCATTTTTCATTCCAACTTTTAAAAAGATTATTACATTTAGTGTGTGTGTGTGTGTGTGTGTGTGTGTGTGTAAGGTGGCGGTGTGGGGCGGCACATTTGTGCTACAGGACGCGTGTGAACAGCCTGGGGGAGCTGATTCTGTTTCCACCACCATGTGGGGCCTCAGGCTCGCTGACTGCCTTTCCCTCCTGAGCTATCTCGCTGACCCTTTTGTTTGGTCTTTCCTGAGTAAATAAAACAGAAACCTTTTCTCTTTAGTACCTTTTTATGATTAGCCGTAGAACAGAGAAAAATGATTTGATCTATGTTTCAACCGAAGTGTTTACAGTTGACCTTATGAACTGTAGTATTTTTAGTATCCTTTAAAGAGACTGAGATGGAAGGGGGGGGGGTGTCCTTTATGTGTTCAAAAGGAATTCTTTGGCACCATCTTGTGGATATTTTGGTGCAAAACTTGGAACCAAACCTTCAGCGTCTTTGTTAAGGATTCAAATGGAATCTAACAGCACCCTCTTCTGGCACATTGCAGAACAGAGAAAACAACAGCGCCCCCCAAAATCTTAAGCCAGGCCAGCTTGGCAGGGTTTCTCACCCCTGACGCTGTTGACATGTGAGGCCCGGTGGTTCTTCGTTTCTGGGGACTCTCATGTACGCTGTTAGGATGCTAAGCCTAGCCCTACCCAGTAAATAACAGTATTTTTCTGTAACACTCAGAAATGCCCCCACATTGCCAAGTGGCGCAGGGCAGAGGGCAGTGGGGGAGACCTGGAGATCTCCGGGATAAGAACCACCGAGAAAGAGCGCACTATGAAACCGCTGGGCAAAGTGAAAAAGTAACGTCGGAGACCATACAACTTCCATTTTCTTAATTGTTCTAGAACAGAGGGAAAAGAATTCCAAACACGAAAAAACTGTCATTTACGTAGTTACAAGATCACTGCCCGGAAAAAATCCACAAACCCACCTGTTTATAACCATGCAGGCTGGGAATGTGCCGCTAACACTCACACTGATTCCTGAGGAAAAATAGGCATTGAACGTCTCTGATTTTCGTGATTGCATTATACGGTTGGTTCAAGAAATATGTGTCATCCCGGAACTCCAAAGACTTGTTCTCATGCTTTTTGGTCCCATCCAAAAAATTCTTCTACTCTTCTCAGAAATCTCTCCTCGGCTAGCGATTGGAACCCCTCACCGTATTTTGTGTTAGTTCAAATATTTCTTCCCAGATGTGGCGTTTTCTAATAGCCTTCCACAGCACCCTGGTTAGTGTCGTTACGACGTCTCCCTAGAGCAATCTAACTTGCGTATGTCAAAGCTTACCTCCCTTGGCTGCGTCTCTTTGACTCTGTACCTTTTGTCACTTATCAATAACTCACGTTCTGCTTATTTCCTTCCCAGCTGTTATATTCCAGGCACAGTTTTAAATGCCAGGGTTGGAAAGGGTTAAGGTGACCCTTAAGGAGCTTCTCATGTAGTCCAGTAGGAAGAACGGAGAAATTATAATGCGCTGTGCACAGTAAGTGACCAAGTGAAGGTGTTAGCGAAGGGCTGGGGGAGCCTAAAAGAGGAACTCAGTTGGAGCAGGCTTGGAAGAGGTTACAATGAATCTGGACTTTGAAGGATGATGAATAGGAGTTTTCCAGGCAAAGGGAATGGCAAAGAAAACTCCGCTCAGAATGATTTCCCTGGGCAGATAGATGGTAGTCCTTTTCCCTCCCACACATCACAGGCAGCCACCACCTCAGAGAATTCACCTCTCTACACTACTGCTTGCTCCAGGGTCTGCCGCTCTCCCTTTCTGCCCACGTTTGTTGTGTAGAAACCTTCCATTCTATTTCCATAATCTCTGTCTTAGCCAACCGTCACCTCTCGTCCTTTAACCTTGACCACCATCCCAGCAGCCTCCATCTCTCTAGCACCCGGAGAAAGCCTCTTGGAGGCTCTTATCCACAGTCTTCCTCGCAGACCTGGCTGCCCACATGTCACGTCATACCTCAGAATCAGGCACTGAAGAAGACAACTACTTTCCAGGGCTTTCCCGGGAGATAAGCTCTGTCACAGGAAGAGGAGGGGAAGGAGATGACGGTAACACAGCTTAAAGGTGAGGTCCTGCCCTAAGAAGACCTGCTTTATTTTCTTCCCCAGCTTCCTGCTGTCCCATGGCCTAGGCCTCATGGGTTCGGCTCTCACTTCTCCTCACCCTCTCCTCATTCCGTTCCATGTTCCTTGGCTCTCGCTTGCACCTCCCTCTGAGGTCCTTAGGTCTGCTCAGTGCCCATCCTGAATCCTTCATCCTGTTTCTTCACTTTTAAGAAAAGATTTATTTATTTATTATTTATTTATTATGAATACAATACTCTGCCTGCATATGTACCTGCACCCCTGAAGAGGGCACCAGATCTCATTATAGATGGTTGTGAGCCACCATGTGGTTGCTGGGAATTGAACTCAAGACCTCTGGAAGAAGAGTCAGTGCTCTTAACCGCTGAGCCATCTCTCCAGCCCCTATTCTTTACTTCTTGACTCCATGATTCCTCCCGGTTCTTTCCCCATTCATATTTATTTGTATTCTCTCGTTTTCATCCTCTCTGTCTCTGTCTCTCTGCGTGTGCGCCTGTGCACCATGCCAGAAACTGAACCAGGGCTAGTGCCCCTGGGAGGTCTCCCCAACAGCCCTTTATAGACTAGCAAGTCGCTGTCATTCCCAGTAGCTCTTACCTTACTTGACATTTCTGCGTTTTCTTATTTTGGTTGCCCGCCATGAGAGCAAGGATTTCGCTTGCTTCATTCTCTGCTGTTTTCCTAGGGCCTGGCAGAATGCCTGGCACACAGTTGATACTCACTAACCATCACCCGAATGAGTGATGAAGGACGACTCTTGTAGCCATTTCCTCTACATTGAAACATTGTCGGAGCGGAGGAGGGGAATCTTATAAAACTCAGAAATCTAATGAGACCTACAAAGCTCAGGAAGCTAAGAAAGCAGACCCTGGGAAGGGCAGATGTTTACAGTTGTCGTGTGAATAGAAGGAAAAAAGTCAGCCTGAGGACTAGGGCAAAGGTGAGCCAAGAGCTCTACACTCAAATAAGGCCGTAGCCCTGATCAGGAGTGAACATCCCTCCTAGTTCTCCCGGAGCTTTACAACTTTACACTCTGATGAGCTAATGAGTTCCCTTGTTTAGGGAAGGCAGACTTCTCTCTTGTGCAATCCAGAGCATTTCACCAACACTCTGTCCTTAGGGTGCCACGCTGTCTTGTTAATGTTTCAAGAAGGTCGTTCACCCATTATAGTATTTGTTTATTCTTGAAAGAGTAAATTGATTCACCAAATACTTAGGACCGTCTGAGTACTTTACAGCAGAGCAAAGTGACAAAGAAAACTGATGAAGGGCGAGAGAAGTTTTATGTTCATGGAGAAAAACATTAGGATCATGACAGTGTTTTCATGAAACACGGGTTTTGTGGGGTTTGTGGATTTGAAGTGTGACTGACTGAGACTTGAACTGGGGTAAGAACTGACATAATGTATAGTTCTATTAATTCTGGTCTAGATGCCAGCCCCTTTATTTAAAATACAACAAGGAGATACATTCATAAAGATCAAAGCAAGAAAGGATAAAACTGCAGGCAGCTTGGACTTCATCCCCAAATCGGTTTCTTCTCAAATTGCTGGAGGAGAGAACCTTCCAGAAGAAAGGGCTGAAGGGGCTAGGATCAAGGTGGAACAATGCCTTACCATGGTATTTTATTTTTATTCTTATTGATTCAAAGTCTAAACTCTTGATGTAGTTCTTGCTATTCTAACAGGAAGAGAGGATGCCCACGCCAGCCTTCCCCCCATCAGTTCTTCAGAAGATCACAGCCTTAATCAAAAGGGGATCTACAACCCTATAAAAGGCTTAGCTGCTTTTTGTCAGTCTGACAAAACACCTGAGAAGACAAGGGAGATCAGGGTAAATACATAGCTTCAGAGCTTTCAGCCCATTTCTTCTGGCCCATATGTGGAAACACAGAACATCACGGTGAGCAGTATGTGATAGGAGAAGGCACCAGGAACAGGATCCCCTCTTCAAAGACATGTCCCCAGTGACCCATTTCCTCTATCCAGGCCATTACTTCCCAATATCATATTCAGTATGAGCTTATCAATGGATTAACTAATCAATGAAGGTAGTGTCTTCATGATCCAAGCACCTCTTAATAACACCATCAGCTAAGGACCAAAACCCTCAACACATGAACCTATGGGACCATTTATAATCAAACCACTATAGAGCCATAAGGACAAATGTGAATCAAAATGGGAACTCTGAATCCACATAAACTGTGAGGTAATACATTTCTTTTTTTTTTAAAAAAAATATTTATTTAGTATGTATACAATATTCTGTCTGTGTGTATGCCTGCAGGCCAGAAGAGGGCACCAGACCCCACTACAAATGGTTGTGAGCCACCATGTGGTTGCTGGGAATTGAACTCAGGACCTTTGGAAGAGCAGGCAGTGCTCTTAACCTCTGAGCCATCTCTCCATCCCTGGCAATATATTTCTTTTGCTAGAAAACCAACACACATGGGTATCAGAATCCAAGATGTAAGTTTAGGTTATTTCCTACTTTTCTCAGTTATTTTCTAGCATACATACATACATACATGTAAATACACACACATACACACAGAAACACACACACTTATTTGGATATTCCCAAGAGTAATTATTGTGTGGGAAAAATTATTATGCTGTGGGACAATGGTCTTGTACTTTGTAAAGATTTGTCAGTTGTATTGTTTTAATAAAACGCTGATTGGCCAGTAGCCAGGCAGGAAGTATAGGTGGGGTGACCAGAATAAGAGAATTCTGGGAAGAGGAAAGGCTCAGTCTGTAGTCATAACCCAGAGGCAGAGGAAGCAAGATGAAAATGCCTCACTGATAAAAGGCACCAAGCCATGTGGCTGACATAGACAAGAATTATGGGTTAATGTAGGATGTTAGAGTTAGTAAGAAGCCTAAGCGAATTGGCCAACCAGGTTATGACTAATGTAGACCTCTGTGAGTTTCTTTGGTACAGAATGGCTGCAGGACCAGGCGGGACAGAAACCTTCTGTCAACATTATTAGACATGTGATTGCTCCTATTTTGTATTATAGAATAGTAAAATTATCCCCCAAATATATAACAATTATACTTCCATTAAAATGTATGGGAGTTTACTGGTGGAGCATATATTTAGTATTCAGGAGGCCCTGAGTTTAATTCCCAGCAAGTAAAATATGTAAAAAAAAAAAAAAGTAAAAAATGAAAACAAAACAAAAAAAAACCCCACTTTTATATCTTTTGTTTTTGCTCTGTAATCTCGCCAATACTATTATAATTTTTTTCTTTGTTTTTGTTTTTGTTTTTTTAAGACAGGGTTTCTCTGTGTAACAGTACTGACTGTCCTGGAACTTTCTTTGTACACCAGGTTGGTCTTGTACAGAAATCTGCCTACATCTGCCTCTAGGGTACTGGAATTAAAGGCATGTGTCACTGCCTCCTGGTTACAGATATTTCTTAAAAAAATATTTCTTTATGTACATTGGTGTTTTGCCTGCATAAATGTCTGTGTGGGCATGTTGGATCCCCTGGAACTGGAGTTACAGACAGTTTGAGCTGCCATATGGGTGCTGGGAATTGAGCCCAGTACCTCTGGAAGAGTAGACAGTGTTCTGAACCCCTAAGCCAACTGGAGACTCTAGCTGTATAGATTTTAATTATTTGCCAATTTAAAAGAAAAGTAGACACATGTCTTCTTTACTCCATGTTGAGCACGGTCCCAGGGTTTTCTGAACCTTTCCCCTTTTGATCCTTGCAAAACAACCATATGATGTTAGAACACTGCCCAAGGATAGAGTCATGTGAGGAGAATTCTGAGTTTTTGCTTCAAGAACACGGAATTGCTCTTGGCATGTGCTGCTGCGCCTCCCCCAGGTTTAGAGGGTAGGAGTGGGCTCACTTCAGATCATTCATTACAACTGGCCACTGTTGTTTGTTGTGTGCCTCTGAACACCTGATCTCACTGATGGGCTTCCATCTCCTGCGTTACTCTCGTTACTCTCTGCACAGTTTGCGCGCCACTGTACCGTTCGCGAGCCGCGAGCAGGGCAGGAGCCTGGAGATTGAAAGGACACACACACAAGACCTGGTCATTCGAAAGGAGATCAACTGAATGCCGTTTATTCAAATTTAGGAAAAACCTTAAATGCCTAGCTGCTGCACGATGGAATACCCCCCCAGGCAGGTGGGAAATTACCACACCCAAGGTGGAGTAAACAATGGCCCTATAGCTAACCACCAGGGGGGCAGAAGGAGTACAGGAACAAAGAGGATGTTTAGATGCTGACCAGAAATTGTTCTCAAGATGAAGCTCAGGAGCAGGGTTAGACCCATGGGCCCCACATGCCTCTATGGAAAAGCAGGTTTGTACCACTAGTGGCTTGTCCTTGTGATTGTACATTTTACTCAGGTGGCTCTTCTTACCCTCAGAGTACAAATGGTCTGCTGTTTTGAATAGAGTTGGCTATAGCTGAGACGTTAGTCCACCTCATTTTTGGTTCCACCAATCAGAGCAGTTAACAGTGCAGTGTCGTTAGTATCCCACTTTACAGGTGAGGATGTAACCAGCATGACTGGAAATGAAGATCTTCTATAGACTTGGGTTCTCTCCATCTGACTGTCAGACTATTGAAATATTGAACCTCAAGACATGGAAATTCCCTAGGACCCTCATGGTGAGAGAAGGAAAAGATGCCAGAGTGGGGCAACTTGTTCCTAGGAAAGAGATTTATAACTTGTTAGACAAGCCTAGATGATGATGGGTCACTGGTGGGTGGGACCCCACACTGATCTGATCTTAGTTGAGCAAACCCCCAGCCTTCTATGATGATGATGGGTCACTGGTGGGTGGGATCCCACACTGATCTGATCTTAGTTGTGCATACCCCCAGCCTTCTATGAAATTTCAATCTCACTTCAAGAGTTTAGGGGCAGGAGGATCATTGGATCTTCCTCCCTCTTAATGTCAGGACACCGAATAATTCTCCCTTTTTCTGTTTCTTGATATTAATTTGGCTGTTTTAATGGGCTGCTCAAGGATAGGTGATTAAACGTAGCTTCTTGGAGTTCAGTTTGTGACCCAAAGCTTGGTAATAATTGGAGCAAGACGTGGCCAGATAATCACGTGGTAGAGTAGGTAGACCAAGTAGAGTCTGCACAGGCAGAGTCACCTTAGAAACTCAGCTTTGAGGAACTGCAGAGATGGAGCCAGTCCCTAGTGGCCATCAGCCCATTGGCACCCTCTCCTCTGTGGCTCACACACTCATGGTGTTTTCCTCGGTGTGGCAAACATTTGTCTTGCACGAGGTAGTCACTCCCTCCTCAAGCACTTACCTCTTGTGCTGCCGGTGTGATCTCTGTGGGATTCCTTACCTTGGCATCAATGCCCTTTGGCTCCCATCAAGGGTCAATAAGGGGAAAGTTTGGCAGAGACCAGAGATGGAAGGGAGTAAGTTCGAAGTATTTGTTTCCCTGAGTTCTCTGTGAGGCTCCCTCTGATGGGTTTCATTAGAACAAAGTCCATAGCCCTTCTGACCCGATCATCTATCTGCTCAGGGGCCCTGCTTCCCCCCTCTTCAATTGTTGTTTTAGTGTCTGAAGGAGTAACTTGGTCTATAAATAGCCCCAGACAACTGAATCATGCCTTTTATGTTCCCTAAGTCACACACATACCACCAGCTTGTTTATAAATAAACCCTCCTTTGTATACTCTACCTTAATGTAAGCTATTATTTCCACTTTATTATTAATATCAATATTTTACTGACTTGCAGGCATTGTTTCCATATTGGTACAATCTTGGTAATCACTTGCCGGGACATTTCTGCAGCTTGTTGAGCTTTGTTAAGACAGATTTTGTAGTGCTCTCTGTATGTGCTCACTCAAGACCACGCTCTGGAAAATGTGGCCTTGATCTTTGACACACATATGGCAATTGGATCTCCCATCGTATTTGGGGTGGAGTAAGGTATCTGGATCTGATCCATTTGTGGTTCAATACCAGCTTCTACTGAGAGGTCACAGTTCTCATGAAGATTTGGAAAGACTTTGTCTTGTGTTATTTTTTTTAAAAAAAAATTATTTATTATGTATATAGTGTTCTGGGGACCAGATCTCATTATAGATGGTTGTGAGCCATCATGTGGTTGCTGGGAATTGAACTCAGGACCTCTGGAACAGCAGCCAGTTCTCTTAACCTCTGAGCCATCTCTCCAGCCCCTGTCTTGTGTTCTTGCATGGTCGGTCAGGAACTGTTTTTCAATATTAAGCACTTCTTCCCCAGGGTTCCACTTTGCTGTGGGCTCAGATGATGCATTGCCCTACCTGCCAGAATTCTAGTCACCATTCCTTCCTCTACATGGCAAGAGTTGAGATGACAGTGTAGTGACAGCTATACTTCATTACATATGATGGATCTGTTCCAAAATACTGTGACTTTTCCGGAAGTATACTGAGGACTTTATTTTTTAAGAGCACTTCATCAAGATACCCTATTATTATTTTTTTAATTAAAAATAATTATTTCGAACTGGGCAGTGGTGGTACTGTTACGGTGGTCGGACACTTAAAAGAAATCCCACACTAGCTCAGAATCAAGAAATAGTCATTTATTAAGGGGTAAACTCACAAATCAGAATCCTCCGCTTGACAGGTTGAATCACGCGATCCAAAAGAGCAGCCAGTGGAACAGAGGAAGGGGAACTAGAGAGAAGGGGCGCACTCAGGTTCCGCTTCCCTGTAAATAGTGTAAGGGGCCACGCCCCAGTAGGTGGGTAAATACAAGCTGTAATACTTCCTACAGCAGTGGTACATGTCTTTAATCCCAGCATGCGGGAGGCAGAGGCAGGAGCATTGTTGCAGAATAATTGATCACACTGTGAAACTCCAAAACTGTGTTGATAAAATTAATCTTGAGTAAGGGGGCGGAGTCAGTGACTAGTTGACAAGAGTTAGCCATAGAGAGTACAGAGGACCCAGGATATGGATAGGGAGACGCATGGGAAGGAGAAGGAGAGATTTAGAGATTAGGAGTGTTTTTTGGTCTAGGATATGTGAAGAGACACACTTGCTAGGTCTTGGGTAAAAAAAAATGAAGGAAGCTGGTCATTCCTCTGCTGCTTTTTTTGATCTATCAGGTTTTTACCCCAATATCAGACTCCTGAGTTTTTATTGATATTAGAATAACTTGGATAAAAGCAACAGTGGACCTCTGTGAGTTCGAATCCAGCGTGGTCTATAGAGCAAGTTCCAGGACAGCCAGGGCTACACAAAGAAACCCAGTCTTGAAAAACCAAAAAAAGAAAAAAGGAAAAAAAAAAGGAAAAGAAAAGAAAAAGATTATTTCATATGTATGGGTATTTTGCCTGTAGCGTGTCTGTAGAACAGGTGCCTGATACCTCTAGAGGCCAGATGAGGGTGTCAGTTTTCCTGAACTAGAATCATAGGTGGTTGGTTGTTGGCTGCCAAGTGAGTGTTGGGGATTGAACCTTGGTCCTCTGGAAGAACTGTCAGTGTTCTTAACTGCTGAGCTACCTTTCCAGCCCCCATTCTGATTATTAACATTGTTCCTGCTACTAGAGCTTTCTTCTACCCTTCTTCTAACTTCTGTACTATGGATAAACTTCCCCTCCCGATGCTTGCTCCTAAGGGTCAGTCAGTTCTGTCCCTAAATTACTTCTTAACCTTAAGTAGTAGAATATTGAAGATTGAAGAGGGAGCCCTAAGTACTTTAAGGGGTTGTGTTCCTAGTGCCTTTCCAAGACCTTGATTTGCCTCAACACTACAAGTTCTGTGGAAGTGTTGGGAGTGGGCAGCCTGGGTCCAGCTTCCTTGGAGCTACCCCGGGCTGTGGCAGGTCCAGTCTTCATCCTCCCTTGACGAGTGTATTCATTTCTTTCCTTGACCTCATGCTTTCAAACCTTGTCACCTCAGGTCTCAGAATGAGAAATGAGTTCTAAATGGCCACTCCTTTAACCATACCCTGGTCAGTGGGCTTTACAAAATTTCTGTGGCAGAAAGGATTTTGCTTTGAACAGTGACATCTGCTCAGTTTAGTGAAGAAATGGGGAGGGAGCGTTGGTTACATGCCTTTGGGAAAGGAAGGCGGAGGGAAACAAAGGAATAGACACATTTTTACTTACTTTGAACTGACAACAGAATTCCGAGTTACAGATAGGCAGGCAGGAGTAGAAGACACTGAAGGACATTTAGTCCTTGGAAGTATGCCATAAAAGGAAGGCCGTAGAAAAAATGGCATACAAAATGGATTCCGCCCTCTCTCTTCTCCTCCTCCTCTGTTTCCCCTTTCTCCATCTCTGTAGGAGCAGAGAATGCAGGCCATTTCCCATATTTGTGGCCTCGAAGTCACAGAGATCCACCTGCCTCTGCCTGTGCTGGGATTAAAGCTGTGCACTACCACAGCCCGGCCTGATGGGACTTTTAAACTTAGAAAGCACAGCCTGTGCCCAGGCAGGCCAAGTCTAGCAGTGGAGGGAAGGAGTGTGCCTGCCCCCTGCTGGGCGACTCACCTTCAGCTAAGAGCCTAGCCTAAACTGAAAGGCAAATTTACAAAATAGGTAGCCTCAAAAAGTGACAGATTCAGGACAGTTAAATGTCTGTAAAAATAAATAAGCAGGTTAAATGTACTGTCTTTTTCCCATTTTTCATTTCTTTGTCAAAAATCTGATGTTTGTAGGCATGTGGATTGATATCCAAGGTCGTTGATTCAGTTCCTTTGGTCCTCATATCTGGTTGTTGGTTTTTTTTTTTTTTTTTTTTTTTTTTTGCCAATACCAGGCCTGTGGCTCTGTAGTGGAGTTTGAAGTCAGAGATTGTGATGCATTCAAAAGTTTCTTTATTGTACAGGGTTGTTTAGGCTATCCTAAGTTTTTGTTTTTAGGTATTGTTCTTTTGAGGTCTACGAAGAATTTTTGCTGTGATTTTAATGGGCATTTGCATTTAATCTGTAACTTGCTTTTGGTAAGATGGCCATTGTTGCTATGCTAGTTCTACCTTCCTAAGAGCTGGCAAAAATGCTTTATGTTGGGGCTGGACCCAGACACAGCTCTTCCCTCTCTCCTTCTTTCCCTCTTTTACCCCTCTCTTCCCCACTTACAGTGGCATCTTGGTATACAGTCCATGTTGGCCTCAAACTCATGATTGCCTCAATTTCCCAAGTGAAAGGTCATTGATTGGCTTTCACCACTATGCCAGCAAGATCCCTCCTTTGAAAAGAAGACATGCTTTTCTTTTGGTCTGGAAGCCTATGTCATTTACAAACATAAGCATGAAATCTGGCTATTAAGGAGGGGGAAAGGCTAAGGGAAAGGGTGATGTAGGATTCCCCTCTGTATACTGTGAATATGGTTTATTGTCATTGGTTAATAAAGAAGCTGCTTTTGGCCAATAGCTTAACAGAGTAAAGCCAGGCAAGAAATCCAAACAGAGATGGAGAGAGAGAGTAGGTGGAGTCAGGGAGACGCCATGTAGACGCTAAAGGAGACAGACGCTGGCTGGAACCTTACTGGTAAACCAAGAGCCTCAAGGTAAAATATAAAATAATGGAAATGGGTTAATTTAAGATATAAGGGGTAGCTAACAATACACCTAAGTGATTGGCCAAGCAGTGTTGTAATTAATACGTTTCTGTGTGATTATTTTGGGTCTGGGTGGCTGAACTAGCAGCCTTTGCCTACAGAAGGGGTCAAGAGTCTGAGAATAAGACACAGCTAGACTGTGTCACACTGTTAAGGGGAGAATATGGGGGACAGAGAGATGGCTCAGTGGTTAAGAACACTGACTGCTCTTCCAGAGGACTCAGGTTCAAGTCCCAGCACCCACATGGCAGCTCACAACTGTCTGTGACTCTAAGATCTGACACCCATATAGACACACAAAAACACCATTGTGCATAAAAAAAGAATAAATTGTTTTTTAAGAGAGAAGTTGTAATTGTGAAATATTTATGTTATTCTCTCTCTCTCTGTGTATGAGGGGACATGTGTCTGTGGGTGTGTTATGTCTGTGTGTATCCTGTACATCTTCAAAGATAGATGCTTGTAGGTTAGGCTGAGTTAAAAGACTCATCGAGACATGACTATCTGGAGAGAAGAAAGGAATGTGTTGCTGTAAGGGTGTGTATCATGAAATAAAATTTCAAACAGCCTGAGATGTTAGTGGGTAGTCTGTGGACAGTCTGGGAAAGGAAGGTGACTGTCAATGTCCAGAGAAGCTGGTTTAGAAACACAGGGGACCCTCAAGGGGGTTATGGGAAGGTTATAAAAACACCCTAACGAGAGTGAGAACCTTATCACAGGGCCTGCATAGAGGTAGGTGTATCTTTAAAATCATCTGCACTTAGCTGGTATTTATAAGCAATAGAAGTGACCCATGAGAAGGGGGAGTTATGGCATCTGTTTGAGATGATGAAAGAGTCTTAGAGGGGGGTGGTGTTTGTACAACACTGTTAGTGTAATTAGTGCTGCTTGCACATACACTTAAACTGGCATTGCACGCCTCTTTTTATACATCTACACCAATAAACATCAGCAATCAATTAAAACACAAAAAATGGTCATTGCTCCCCAAAGTTTCCTTGCAAGTCAGTCTCATTCCTTCAGTCCTACATAACCCCAATCTATTTCTTGTTATAATTGTTAACAACCCACCACCTGTATTACATGACAGTATGGTACTACGTCCGTAATGCGGTGCCTGCACTACAGGACCATTCGCAAGCCTGGAGATTTAACACACAAAAAGACTCACAGAGACACAGGTCATCCTTGATGCCAGAATGCCCCAAGAATGCCCCCTTTATTGTGTCTAGGGGCAGCTTATATAGGGCTCTGGCCATGCCCCAGCTCTCAGGATCTTTCAGCTGCAGACCCATTAGCCTGCCATCAGGGTCTCGTGCTCAGAGCAGCTGCAGGCTGCTCAGAGCAGAAGAAAACAAGTTGTTTACAAGAAATTCAGGGTCTGGGGGTTTCACTGCTCCCAACAATTATAATTTTTCATTTTCTAGAATTTTATATAAATATAATCATAAACTATATAGGTCTTTCATGTCTGGCCTTTTAAACTTATAATGTCTTTTAAATTAAGCCATATTATTAACCAATTTTTTATGACTACCTTTGTTATCAACTACTGCTTTAAGGATATTCATGAGACAAAGAACCACAAAGGACAAAAGTGATACCTCTCTCTCGAATCAAGTGACATTCATTCTTGCTTCTCATCTATGATGAAAGGTTTGAGTCCCCTAAGCTCGGGGCTTCTCTCTTGTAACATTGTCCCTGGTGTGGGGGTGATATCTGCTCTTCCTTTCAATATATTGTGGGAGTTAAGGCTAAGAAGTTCAAATGCCAATGTATTCAATTGCAGTTGTGAGAAATAATTAAGACAAGAGTCTCGTGTCTTTTGCTGCCAGCCTGGAACCATGGCAGCTGGCTTAAATTATAAGTAAGGCAAAATCTCAGGCTCTTCACCATTCTTGGCAAAGAACTATAGTCAAGAGGGCGTGTAGATAGGGAAGGGAGAATGAAGACACCACAGTCATTTCGACGGTTAAGTCAGGAGGCCCAGCCCAGCAGAAGTGAATTTGTTAACCACATTTTATGAACAAGAAGGCATTGATTACCACTGAGTGTTAATCCTTTAATTCGAGCACTTAGGAGGCAGAGGCAGGCGGATCTCTGTGAGTTTGAGGTCAGCCTGGTCTACAGAGCTAGTTCCAGGACAGTTTCCAATGTTACCCAGAGAAACCCTGCCTCAAAAAGCCAACCTGCCCCCAACCAAAGGCATTGAATCTTTTTCCTTTTATGTTTTTAATTTTTCCTTTTTTCTTTTTGAGATAAGGTCCTGGGTGCCCAAACAGATCTTTAATTTGTTATACAGCTGAAGATGATGTTGAACTTTGGATCCCTTTGCCTGTCTCTGCCTTCTGATTGCTGGGATCACAGAACTGTTCCACCGGGGGATCGAACCCTGGCTTCACGAATGCCACACAAACACGCCCAGCTCCTGATGTGCCTCCTCTTCTTCCTCCTCTTTCAGTTGTGAGAGTGAATTAAGGTTTACAATTGAAGTAGATTCAAAGCTAGCTGCCCGAACAGCACCTTGGGTGTTACTGGATACCCCCTGAGTTGGGGACCCTCCTCGCCAATCTAGCAGTGGAGTTTTGGGTCTGTGCCACCACTGCCGCAAATGGACTAATACTCATCTGGGGTGGGAAGGACATTTGGGAGTTTTTGGAAGGCAGGCCATTGTGTGGCTCAATCACTCCTATTGTCTGACATAATTTACCATACACTGAAACAAAAGCAAAAGGCCTCAAAGGTTTCTAGCAGCTCTTGGAGGCTGTAAGGGAGCCTTGGCTTTTCGGGAACATTCGGTGTCAGACACTCTTGTCAACAGCACTGTATAAAACTGAGCGTGGTGGCATATGCCTGGAATCCTAGCACTTGGGAAATAAAATGAGAAGGATCAGAAGTCCAAGGTCATCCTTTGCAGCCTAGAGAGTCTGAAGCTATGTGAGATCCTGTCTCCAAGTAGACAGAAAGACTTCTATCCACAGGCACTGAATGATGGACAATGGAATGGCCGCCTCAAATCTTTGTTCAAGACGCTTTCTCACTCCTTGTCTCCACAGCAATCCTTGAAGGATCACCTCTTGCTCTTGACTACTTTCTGGATAAAAACTGCAACAAAAGAGGTGAAAGGTTGTATATACTTGAAACGAGGTTTCTCTCTGACTACCCCTAGGCACAGGGAATCTTTCTTCCTTTGATAGCAATTCTACACCGGCCTGTGGATACACCAGATGTTGATAGCCCAGTCAAGACAGGCAGCCTAGGAAATTAAAACTGAACTCTAGCTCAGCCACCTGGATTCTCGAGTTAGATTCCCATTGTCCTTGGTCATAAGGATAATCACCACTGGGCCGAGCACACAGGTGCCAAAAGCATCCTCCTGAGGCCTACACAGGTCAATACGGAGACTGTCCCAGATCTCTAACACTTTTATGAAAACATCTGACCTTCTGAATAAAAATTCTTGGCATGCTTAGAGGGTGGTTGCTGTCCTGGAAACAGACATAGGAATGTTTAGCAGTAGAGGGGTGGTAAGCTCCACCAAGAGCAGCCAGGGTGAAGGCGCCTCTGTGATGCTCATGTTTCCTGGCTTTTGTCCATGGTTCCTGGTTCATAACTTTCTTTCCAAGGTAGATTGTATAGACTAGAATTTCACTTCCTCCAGGTGACTCAGAAACTAATAAAAAACAATAAAAAAGCACATCATAATCTTTCCCTGCCTCTCTGTGTTGGCACTACCCATAAAGATCCTCTCATTCTTGAATTTACCTCTGCTAGGAAGTAGGTGATAAAACTTGAGGGGCCTTGCCCAGATCCCAGAGAGAAGAATGCTGCACACATACATCGAATCATGAAGAATGCTCAATCAGATGAGTCTTGATAGTTAGATTTCCCTTTAATCCACTGGTAATCGTACCTATGTAATAGGAGCTCCACCACAATCCAAAAGGACTGGGTTCAGTAAGTTTCCATATAGGTGAGCACATCCCATGGAGGTTTCTAGAAACGATGACATCAGAAAATGCATGAGAGCTCCATTTTCTACCCAGTGCCTTCCCTCGACATCCGTTCCTCTGCATTCCTCCACATTCATTAGAACAAAATAACAATGTCAGGGCTGCCCTGAGTCGTGGGCAAGCTAATCGAACGTGAGGAGGAGCTGTGGAAATCCAAACCCTAGCCAGTG
Organism: Chionomys nivalis; assembly: GCF_950005125.1. Classification (NCBI taxonomy): domain Eukaryota; kingdom Metazoa; phylum Chordata; class Mammalia; order Rodentia; family Cricetidae; genus Chionomys; species Chionomys nivalis. The sequence continues at coordinate 33,349,772 of NC_080103.1, read as the reverse complement.
GGCCAGAGGCCCAGAGAAAACAATCTGGGACTTGCAAACGGCTTCTGGGAGGTGAGAGGAAAGCAGCCTTGGGGACTACGTCCTCAAGCTATGAGGCTTGCTGGGATCTTGAGGTAGACAGAGGAGCTGGATTAGAGGGCACCCAGCTGGTGTACTCTGTGGTGTGTGGGGAAACCTTGTGTCAGAGCCTTCTGTGAGGATTGTTGTGTGTGAGAGTCCGAGGAAGGACAGGAACTTTGTTTACCCCCAGAACAACCTCAGCCCCAGAGAGAGAGAGAGAGGGTTACAATATTGTCTTTCTGAAGGAAAATGCCCCATTGAGATATCCCCAAGCTAATAAACAGGCTTTAAGCCTAACCACAGGATCTGCAACCCTTTGTCTGCCTTGTCCTTTGACCCTACTGGGAACTCGGTCAGAAAGAGCAGAGGTGGTTGGAGTTCCAGCGCCTCCCAAACCGAACACCTGCCAACACCTCCAGAGGCCATTTCCACCCCAGTGCTCAGAACTACCATAGATTCCCTCTGGTGGCAAAGGACAGCCAGTTGGTGAGGTTGAGAAGCAGGGCAAATTAGGCTGACTGCCTTCAGGAAGTCCTAAAACCAAACTAACGTCATTCAAATGAAACTGGAGTTTTAAAGTGAACTTACTGGCCAAGGAGTGAGGTGGAGATCCTTGTAGCCTGTTCCCTAATATACTCAGTTCCCACTTTAGGGTCCCCAGCTGTGATAGGCAACCTATTCTTCTTTGGTACAATGTCTGTACTGGGATGTTCTATCTTTTGTGGAATGGAGGCAGGAACCTTCCAGCCTTATAAACACAATGGTTGGCAGTGTAGCAGTGGTTTTAAGAATCTTTAAGCATTTAAGGAAAACACAATGAAAAAGCTCAAAATTAAAGGTATCTACCTGAAAAGGCAACCCTTGTGTGACAATGGAAAGAAAATCTCAATTTTCTTCTCGACTGAATTTAGAATCATAGAAACACACCGCTGAGTATGTCTGCGAAGGTGTCCAGAAAGGGTTCTGGTTTGGGGCGCAAGGAGGAAACTGAGATGAGCTGTCCTTCTGGGCAAGAGAGTTATCAGAGGAGTTAGCAATGCCATGACAGACAGATGGACAGGAGTTTGCAGCAGGGGTCTGAGAAGAGCTCAGCCTCAGGATGCCCTCTGATGTCCCAGAGTCTGGCAACCTGAGATCTGTAGACTCCTTGGGGTACCGTGAATGGTACCTGCCATTCTACAGGAATCCAGAGACCTGGAGAATCTGCTAGAGAGAGTCAGAAAACCACAGGTAGGGGCTCGTCATTTTCTTAAGTGACGAAGCTTGAATTCAAACCTAGATCTGCTTGGAACCCACGGGATTATCTCCGTTCCTTCACACTAGGCTGTCAGTCTCAGACAAAAGTATTTTAATGGATCCAAGGCTTCTCAAGATTGTCTGAAGGAGATGGGAATTCAGCCCTCCTGGTCTTCTAAATCCACCTCTGCTAGCCAGCTTTCTGCTTCCAAAGCCAAACCTAGGACAGGAGGCCAGGCACTGATGACAAATTCCTTGTACTGTTCCAACACCTACAAAGGGAAACAAAGGTTAACATGTGTTTATTTCATAGTCTGTATTGCAAGCATCTTCATATAGTGAACCCGAAGGAAGGACACCTGCTGTGTGGGCCAAAGCCCATTTGACTGGAGAGACTCTGCTCTTGATATCCGGTTGACAGCAACCAGAAGCTTTTAATTGTATCTTCTTACTATTGAGAGAATAATAAACAGCTTTTCAAGCATGTCTCAGGAGCCATTTAAATATACAGATATACACATAGAAGTAATAGGGTTTCTGCCCTCCTCTCCCCAGAATAGGTTTCTCTACTGATGCAGTAAGCCTCATCAAGTTGAACTGGAAAAGCAGAGCAGTTTTATTTGAGCAAAACAACTCCTGAGAGGGCTTTCCAGTCCCAGATATGGAGGCTGGAGACGGCACGACCAGACTAAAGCAGGGAGATTATATAGGTTGTAGGTGAGAGGTGATGACGTGTCCAGCACAAGCCCAAGTGTGGTCAAAAGCTGAGCTCTTTAGGTGGGGACTGGGACAGCTGACAACTTTTGGGGTAGGAAGTTATAGCAGCCACCAAGAATTTGGAACGGGGCTTTTTAGTGCCTTCCATTTGTTCGGAGAGTCTCTGAGTGGGTGGGGTTTGGAGAGAGAGAGACAGGAATGGGGCTTTCCAGACCATGCAGGGACAAGCTGGAGGTTCCAGTCGAACAATAAGCACACACACACACACACACACACACATATATATGTAAAACTTCCAATATACACAAGTTGTAAAACTTGTGGGTTGAAGACTGAGAATCAAAGTTACATTTTAAGTTTTAATTAATATGCCTAAGAGACCTATGAAACAAAAATGCCTCTGATCTGCAAGCCCATTGCCCAAAGATAGATAGTTCCTGAAATGCTGGAGGCTATTGTTTATGGGAGGTACATATGTTTTTCATTCCCCTAAACAAGTTTGTTTGACCCAACTGCACCTAGGTGCTTGACCACGTGTGGGCAGGAGGTTCAGAGGCTGGAGGTACGTTAGGATGTATATGCTTACCTCTGATTGAACCTGATGGGTTATGGTTTTCCTTCTTAAGTTGCTACAAACTGATTCTGGGCCATTTCCCAGGTACCTGGATATGGACCCGGCCAGAGCCCATTCACCTGGCCAGTATTTAATTAAAGCTTACTTTGAATTTGTCTTTAAACTGTGGTAGTGGTCTTACTCTCAATCGGTGGGATTGACAGACATGCCTCAAGGGTTGAAAGTGCTTGCTGCTCTTGCAGAGGATTAAAATGTTGTTCTCAAAACTCACATCAGGTGGCTTGCAGCTATCCAGAACTCCAGAACCAGGGGATCTGATGTCTTCTTCTGGGGTCCCTTCTGGTCTCCACAGACACCTGTGCATACAGGCACATACACATTCAAACACATACATAAAATAAATCATATATATATAATAAAACTTTCTACATATAAGCTAATATTATATAATTATAAGATAACTGAATTCTAACCTTTGTTCAGCATTATATTGTCTTCTCTTAATAATTAGCACAACTATAACCCCAATGTTACATAAAAAGGGAGGGGGAAGGAGCATAATTTCCAGACAAGATCAACTTATTCACTTCTACTCCCCTGCCCTTTGTCCCGGGAAATCTCTTCTTCTTTCCTCATTGAGAGCACTTGTCTGCTGATCTCATTCGGTCCAACCTGTGATTGGGAGAAAAACTGGACTTTGTACAGGAACAAACGCTCCCTGTCAACTCTCCATCTTCCGTCCTCACCACTACTCCCAACACCAGATTGTTTCAAAGAATCAAAACAACGAAGGGAAAGGTGAAAGAGATTCCGAAACCAGGGCAGAGGTTAACAGGAGGGTGGCTCTGTTTGATTAACTCTGCCAGACTCTTGCTTCACTGTGGGGCAGCATTCTTTTACCACTGACCTACCTACCTGAGGTCATCCCAGAAGAAGCAAGAACAGAAAGAACACTGCATACCATATCTTTAGAGATTTCTGAACCAAGAAGTATATATGTGATCGTGAATGAAATGGAGATGTGCAGGCTTGACAGTGAGAGATCACCTTCATTTTCAAACAGGGATGGCTTCTTTTCTTTGTCACCTAAAAATCTTGCTTTATGAACCCCTGAACTTTCCTTTAAATATATCTAAAATGAAGCAGGTGGCTTAAACACTTAACTGATTTTAAATCTCAAAAAGGATAAAGTCTCTTTTCTAACTCACACTGGGTTTTGAAGAGAAGGGTCAGAGTGGTCTTGCTTTTGCCTAAATAGCTAATGAAGAGAACGCCCAAAGGGACTTGGGGTGTTTGTGTGTTTGCTAGAGGAAGTTATTTCGCTTTGATTTTTAAAATGTGGTATTCTTTCTCCAGACAAACCCCGAGAGAGAGAGAGAGAGAGAGAGAGAGAGAGAGAGAGAGAGAGAGAGAAATAAGGATGGGAAAACATTTGCGGAAATGCAATTATGAAAGGTTCTGTTGAATGCTTTTCTCTCTGAGTGTGCACCTGATTTTGTTGTTTGTTTGTTTGTTTGTGTTGAGGCAGGGTTTCTCTGTGTAGCCCTGGCTGTCCTGCAACTCACTCTATGGACCAGGCTGGCCTCACACTCAGTTCCGCCTGCCTCTGCCTCCTGAGTGTTGGGATTAAAGATGTGCACCACCGTGTCCAGTTGCTACTGGCTTCTTAATGAAGCAGTTTAATACTAAGGGTACTGTCTGGATGCTGTGCTTATCTCCTGGGAATAAAATAAAACCAGCGCTTGTGTCAACACTAACAAGCACTTACCTGGTGATTCTCACAATGGAATTATCTTTAGTGTAACATTCTGTGTACACTGAATGTGGAGGCGCATGCCTATAACCCTAACACTTGAGAGGTGGAGAGAGAAACAAGCTCAGGAATGAAGTTTCCGGCTGAGTACCAGCTTGGTTTCTTCATGTTCTGGAACATCTTCAGGAGTAGGGTCTTAATGTCAAGTTCTGAAGAGTTGACCAATGGGATTGACAAGAGTTTGTAGTTCTTGGGAGGTCTAAGGGACCCTATTGGGGGGGGGGACTACCAAAATGACCAGTCCATTAGATAGAAGGTTTTTACTGTGGATAAGAGAGAGAAAATATCTAGATACATCTGGAAGAGTCTAGGGCAGAGAGAAAAAGAAACAGATTGAACATGGCCTGGCTGTTTGAAAGACAAGAGAGGTGAGAGAGAGCCTGAGAGAGAGCATGGGGTAGGCAAACCATGTAGATTATAAGGGAGACAAAGAGCTGAGGGGAGGAATGGAAAACCTGTTTCACAAGTTCCTGAGAAATTCTGGCTTTTATCTAACCGCCAGAAATCCTTCTAGAGTCCAGCTTGAGCTCGTTTCTAGATGTGCGTACTCCTGAGACCTAACCTTCTAGTCTTTTGTTGGTGATAAAGGATGACCTAGTCTCTCTCTCTTCTGTTGCTACTTCCTGCTGATTGGGGGCTGGAGAAAAATGGGAGTCTGGAATGCTGGTCTGAAGCAGGGGCTCAAGCCAGCAGGCGCGACCCCAGGTAGGAGACCCCAGGACATCTGTTAGAAGTATCTTGTTCACTGGCCATAGGTCAGGGAATTTCACCTGAGAGAGCATGAAGAGACAGGGATCAATCACATTATTATAAGAAGGATAGAGATCAGTGGGTGGAGGAGATGGGAGAGCTAGAGGCTCAAGGGAGACCAAAGGATAGTCAGTCTTGGAGTTGGTCCCTGGAGGCTGTAGTTTGTCAGTCAGTTCTTCACTTGGCTGGTCTGGTTCCTCAAGTTCAGGGCTCACTGGTTCTGCAGGACTCCCTGGGGCTAACAAGATGCAGGAGCTTTGAAGCTGTTTGTAGGTTGCAGTTGATTCCTGCATGGGAATTCCTGTCAACTGAGCAGAAACCTGCTGCAGGGACTCATAGAAACTGAAGCCAGAAGGTATTAGCGTGACCAGTCTGTACTCTGCACTGAAATCCTCATTATAGAAAAGGCAGTTAACCGGTGTCTGTAAACACTAGAGTAGACACATGCCTTTGAGCCATAGTAAAAATAAAGTCTGGAAAGTTAGCAGCATAGTCGAAGGTCAGGCATTTGTTTGTAATAAGACAGAAAATTTTCAACAGGGAAGAGCACAGAAGGAAAGAGGAGCTTGTGGATATACATCTTTAAGTCACTTCCGCTATACAGAATAGAACTTAGGAATTCATAAACTTCATTCATCAAACATATGTTGTTCCTTATGCAAAAAAAAAAAAACCATTTTTTAGAAGCCTGGTGCTGAATACAGTTAGCAAAAGTATTAGTGGTTAGACATGGATCTCCAAGTCAGTTTCTGTTAGCCTTAGTAGATCATTGTAGCTTTAGGGATTTATAAACCTCCTCATCAAGTGTATGTTGTTTTTAAGTCCGATTTTCCATAAACCTCGTTCATGGCTTTGTCCTCATCTGGAATTTTTTCACTCTTAGGACAAAAATCATCCTAAAAGAATTCATCCTAACCCAAAATATCTTGGAAACCTGTTATTGCCTCTTCTATGTAGGGGAAATAAAATAAAGCAAACCGTCTTGGAGGCCTGGTGCTACCTTCTTAGTCTAAAGAAGGAGGCACACTGGTAAGCAGAGGGCTCAGTAGGACTAAGAAATTTTATGTGTGCTGCCTTAGTTGGTTTATGACAAGTGACCATTTTAACCAAGATGGTGGTGAAGTCACAAGGCATGTCCTTTCTTTGCCCTTAGTGAAGATGGTGGCAAACCACATGGTTGTTATTTACTCCAAGGTGAGCCCATTAGACACACACCCTTTAAAAAAAAATCTGTTTTCTTAAACAAAGTTGAGTCCAAGTTACATATAAACACACTGTAGCAAATTATGATATATATGATATGTGTGTGTGTGTGTGTAGTTTAATATATGATATGTACTATCAGCTCTTTCTGCTACAAGTTTTAGGGTAACTTTTGGTTATAGAGTTTACAGAGCTTTCGGACCACATCCAATGATTTACAAATCCTGAGTGATACAGAAAGTTTATACATTGGTCTTACAAATCCTGAGATAAAGGAAGTCTGCACTTTAGCAGTTGTTTTTAGAGATGTAAGGGGATGGTATTCATAGAGTAAAACATCGTGATTACTCTTGTGTTTTTAAAGAGAGTAAACGAAGTCAAAAGAAGGTGCATGAGACGAGCAGCAATAATCCCCATAGCATGCCTTTTGGTCATGTTTAAATACAGGGTCGTTTACCCACCTCTTCTGTTTTGTTCTCTTCTCTGTCTCAAAGTCAGATGGCCAGCCTGACCAGGGCAGAGATGTTGGAGGAAACTTTTAAGTATCCACGCCTGGGTCTGGAGTGAGCAGGCCATGACTCAACTTACAGCCAACTTTTTAGTAGAGCAGAACAGAATAAAACAATTTTTCAATATTATCCATACCCCAAAACATTTGAATCTCTGTAAGATTGAATCCAGTGATCGGGGAGAGAAGAGAACAAAGAACAAAAGGGCTTAGAAATAAGAGATTTTTGAGAATTAAGGGCAAACAAAGCTTAAAGATAAAGAGATTTTCAGATTATTTGCTTGTGTGAAGGCAGAAGTTGTGACAATCTGTGAGGCCACTGAGACTGACTATCTAGTTTGTACTGAGGTCAAGCCGCTCTCAGTAAGGTAGTGAGGTTTTGCTGAAATCTTTGAGGCTGACGAGGAAAGAGATAGAGATGTCAGGTGAGGAGTTGAGTCTAATTCTGAAGAGGAAGACCTTATGGTTAGAGACAAAGCAAGCTCAGGGAGCAAGCTGAGGGATAAAGCAGGAAAGGGGACCTCCATCAGAAGCACAATGAAAAAGAGATGGAAGAGGCTTAGGGACTCTGTCAGAGGAAGGATCCCGATATCATCGAGGCCCAGGAGGGCACAGCACAGCTGCCTGACGCACCTGCCTGACTTAGACTAGGCTCCAGGAGCCGACGGAGGTAGCAGGCGCTAGTGAGCTAACAAGAACAGAGATGGAGCAGACAGCTCCCAGGGAGAGGTGAGGAGACACCAGTGTTAGCCATGGTTAAAGACAGAGTAAGCTCCAGGAGGGAGCTGAGAGACTGGGAGCCCAGAGCAGAGCAAGCAGGAAATGGGAGAGACTTAAAGGGGTAAGTGCCCTGATGACAAGAGCTTCAATCTGGGGTGTCCTCAAGTGGACCAAGAGACTTGTCAGAGAGATGGCCAGGATCAGTGAAGGGGTGTCCCTCCTCCATATGACGGGGTGCCCAGAAGGGTATGTGGAGGCTGTCCGGTGCACTGGTGTGACTTTGTGGTAGGCTTCAGGAGAAAGACACCAGAGAAGATGAGGAGAAATGAGTTGTTAGGGCAGGTGGAGAAATGCCTGAAGAGGTGGACTCTAGAATTTGGAGTGAATGTGACCGGTGGCAGAAGCCAGCAGAAAGAAATGATCCATACTTTATTGAAGTCAAATCAGCAGCCTAGTTTGGTTAGGAGAGGCCGAGTCTCTTAGAAAGGGGGCCATTTGTGCTCCTCCTGGGTTTCGGCCAGGGGTTCATTATAGAAACTGCCAACATGACTCGTCTGTTGGTGGAAGGTTTTCATTTTGGATAAGAGAAAGAAAATATCTGTGAGTATCTGAAAAAGTCCAAAGCAGAAAGAAATAGAAACAGCCTGGACAGGGACAAGGATGTCTGCACGAGAAGCAAGAGAGGCGAGAGAACGTGAGAGCATGGGGCGGAAAACCAAACAGAGGAGGATGAGTAGCTGGAGGGAGGGGTTTCTTCTGGGGACAGAAAACCCACCTCACAGCTTCCTAAGGAACACTGACTTTCAGTGAACACGATCTCACTACCTCTCCAAGTCTGGCTTACTTTGGAATTCAAGCTGTTTCCCAGTCTGGCCTCAAACTTGCATTTTTTCCATCTCAAGCTTCCCAGTGCTGAGATTCTAGGCGTGAACCACCAGGCTTCGAAAGATTTTCTTTGTTTTTTATTCTAGTTTGGTTTTTGCTGCAGAACATACTTACATGATTTCAATTCTCTCATATTTGTTGGGATTTCTCTTATGACCCGGGATATTTTGGTATATACTCCAGGGGTTCATGAACAGACTATGTCCTGAAATTTCTGAATATAATGTCTTATAACTGTTCTTAGGTCTTTCTGGCTGATAGTTCTGAGTTCTTCTAGTCCTTGTTGATTTTCTGCCTAGTTATTCTATTAAACAAAAATTTAAAAGATTATGTTTACTTATATGTGCATGTCTGTGTGCATGCGTTTGCACCATAGCGTATGAGTGCAGGTAAAAGGACAGTTTGGGGAGATGGTTTTCTGCCTGCACCATGTGGGCCTAGGGAATTGAATCCAGGTCTCTAGACTGGGTGGCAAGTGACTACCCACTGAGCCATACTGTCATTCCTCTATCCATTTGTTGTTCTTGTCTGCTTGCTTTTTGTTTTACTCACCGTAAAACCCTAGCTGGACTGGAACTTGCTATGTAGGCCAGGCTGCCCTAGAAACCATAAGGATCAAGCTGCTTTTGCCTCCCAAGTATTGGAATTAAGGGTGGTGACACTGTGCACCTGCTTTCTACTAAATTTAGAAGGATATTGAAGTCTTTATTGTAACTGCAGGTATAGCTTTCCTTTTAGGGCTGCTAGATTTCTCCTTCCTCCTCCTCCTCTCCCTCTTCCTCCTTCTCTTCTTCCTTTTTCTCTTCCTCCTCTTCCTCTTCCTTTTCTTCTTCTTCCTCTTCCTCCTCCTCTTTTTCTTCCTCCTCTTCATCTTTCTCTTCTTCTTCTTCTTCTTCTTCTTCTTCTTCTTCTTCTTCTTCTTCTTCTTCTTCTTCTTCTTCTTCTTCTTCCTCTTCCTCTTCCTCTTCCTCTTCCTCTTCCTCTTCCTCCTCCTCCTCCTCCTCCTCCTCCTCCTCTTTGTAGATCTTGTGTTTGTATATGTGTTTGTTTTAATGTATTGACGGTAAAGGGAGATTTTGATGAAGTAAAGCTGTGGACTTTGCCCAATGGAGCGATAAGAGAAAAAACGATCCTGGGTGCTGCAAGTACAAAGGGCAGAGCTTGCCTCACTGCCTAAATCACCACTTACCATATCCCCTCAACCTTGCTGTCTTCTGATGGAAACTCTGAAATCTATACAAAGAAGTCTCAAGCTTCCCCAGTGGTTCTAGTCTTGACCCTCATAAAATGGGATTAGTCAGCCGGGCGGTGGTGGGCACGCCTTTAATCCCAGCACTTGGGAGGCAGAGGCAGGCGGATCTCTGTGAGTTCGAGACCAGCCTGGTCTACAAGAGCTAGTTCCAGGACAGGCTCCAAAACCACAGAGAAACCCTGTCTCGAAAAACCAAAAAAAAAAAAAAAAAAACAAAAAAACAAACAAACAAAAAAAAAGATGGGATTAGTCCCAGTGTTCTCAACAGCTCTTTGACAATGAACTTTGAAATGTGAACAGATTTATTTAACATTTATTATGAAAAAATTCAAAGATCTAGACTATATTATCACTGCTTTATTTTGTATATTATTTTCCTATATGGCCTTCCCTGCTTCTACGTCAGGATGCTGTCACTGACAAAGTTCTAACCCAGAAGCCAGCCTACCTTCCAACAAGGTGGTCTTTCTCCCTTTTTTACAAGAGTATCCTGATAAATGTTTTGTGCTAGCCTCGTGACTTTTCTGCTTTCTCATACAAAAGAAAGGCATTACACCCTACACCAGTTAGTCATATAAAGTCCTTTCTTCAGGCTCTAGAATATTTTTAGGAAATGAGTTTGAGCTAGACAGATTCTTTGTATATAAGTAAGAAGAAAGTTCTGAGTAGGAACTGAGGGCTTTGATGTCTCTAACCTACCATGGAAGAAGGCATGGATGAACATGTTAGTGATTAACTTGGGGTCACTAATCATGTATTGGTCTTGAATTAGAGAAAGAAATTAAAGCATTTCCCCATTGCAAGTCACTTAACCAAGAGTGAATTCTCTACTTCATGCTCCCTGTGTCTTCTGACCTCCTAAGAAAGGGCTTCCTCTCTCTCATTTATTGAACTGCAAAAAAAGTATCACAAGGGGAAGGAATGGGGTACTTAACAGAAATCTTCAACAGAGACAAGGAATTATCTCACAGACTTCAATTGACCCCACCTAACCCAGACCAAAAACAAAACAAACAATAACAACAAAACACTACTACAAATAGCATTGTTTATCAACCAATATCTAAATGCTTCATTCAACATTTAAGGTGGATATTCATTTTAAAAGATTGCTTTCAACCTCTGGATTTCCTGCTTTCCAAAAAGGATACATTCACGTTGTCTGGTCAGGGGCTTGGAAGAGTACATAATTTCAAATTATATCTATGCATTAGCTTAGATTACAGAAGTTGATGAGATGGGAAATCCAAGGCAAGTAAGATTGATTGTTATATTGCTCTTTTAAAAGCAACGTTAAAAATATCAGGCTGAGTACACAGTAGGATAGTGACCTTAAGTCTTTTTTGCTGTTGGTGTTGTTTGAATGATTTTTTAAAATTGATTTTTGTTGAGCTCTACATTTTTTTCTGCTCCCCTCCCTGCCTCTCGGACAACCTTCCCGGAGTAGAGGAGGATGGGTCTTCCGTCAAGGGCATACAAGTAGCAGTGCTCCCCTGCTAGACCCTCCAAACAAGCTCTCAAGGTCTTATGTCTTAAGTGACCTCAAGGTATATTGTCAACTCTGGCTGCTATACGGTTCAGCAAAAGTGTCAGTCATCAAACTCCTAGTTCTTTATAGAGAATTGTCATAAATATATGCTAATTGTCACCCTACTGTGCAGTAGGCCATCAGAACTCATTCCTCCAACCGTTCTGTCTCTCCTGCCCTCTACATATGGTATCTGCTTGTGCTCAGGTTCCTGATGTCCTCTACCCGTCTTGGTCATACCACAGTTACTGCAATTGCCCTACCTGTTATTGCAGCTTCCACGTTTACAGTGCACACACACTTAGTATTTTCCAATCAGATCTGAGAGAGAGGTTGATGGGGAGAGAAGGAGGGTGTGACAGAAAATTAAAATGTGCTCCCATGCTTTGTTCCACCTCTGGGTTCCTATGGCCCATTTATGCCGACTCATGCCCTAAGCTGCCAATCATCTCATAAATAACATATCCTTGGGAAAGCTTAGAAACTCAAGCTGTTTACTTGGGGTCCTTATTTTGAAGCCACATAATTTGGAAAGTACATAAAGCTACTATGAGCATCCCATAGCATTTTCTGTTACCATGGTAACATATAAAAGTTATGTTTTTTTTTTAACAATTTTCAAATGTACAGTTCATTGACGGTGAGTTCATGCATATTCTTCTGCAATCACGTAGCCACTATCCACCTTCAGAGCTTTTCGTGATTCCCCAACAGAAACGCTCTACCAGGTTAAAAACAACTTCCACAGTGTATTGCCCAACTTTGCTGAGTTTATCAAATGGTCCGTCATTCGTTTCCTTGGTGTAGTTACCCGAGAGTTCTTCCTTTAGTAGGCTAAAAGTCAGGAACACAGTGCATAGCACTGGCTGTGCTGGATTGGGTTTCTCATTAGGAGGGTAGGTAACCTTCCATGCAGAAAGCATCTAAACCGAAGATTCCTGGATTGAAACACAAAAGGCATTATTATCTTTATTTTAAAAACTTGCTGCTTGTCAGACAGCTAGAGGGGCAATGCCCAAATGAAGGAGCTATTTTAAATTCAATCCCAGCAGCCCCTGCCTTCTAGTTCCATGCCATTCTGGAGACCGATTACTCTGTGCCAGACTTTCAGGTCTTGAGATTTAAAAGAGAAAGGTCTTGCTTTCATGGACCTCAGACCCTGTAGGTTCCCTGTGTTGTCATCTGCATGTAATTTGTGTGGGCAAATTCACAACCATTCTCGCCCTTACCTCCTCAGACCTCAATAGGATCACACCGGAGGGGAGGTGGAGCCATGAAAACGTGGGTTGTGTTTTTTCTGGTACCAATCAATGATTCAGGGAAAGGTGAAGTGATTCAGGAAACGGGCCATTGGTAATTCCTATCGCCTGAAAAGAAATGGCATGTTTCTTTAGATAGCCGGCATTTTCAAGCCCTCGTTGTTCCATTTAGTGAAAAAGTGAAGTGCACACAGGGATTTCAGGCAGGGGAACTCTCCATCCCATCTCTAGGGCTGTTTCCTGCCGAGCAGGCTGTGGGAAGTGCTAGGGGTTGTTTGTCTATAGTCGTTTTGAAGTAGGTGTTTTGCTTGGCACATGACCCATCTTGTGGGAAAGGCTGGTCCTACCGGCCCTTACATAATCATTTGCCTCCAACAGATCTCATCCACACGCTCTCTCTCTCACATCAAGGGTCTTAAAGCCCACTGTCTTTAAATCCCTCTTGCCCCTAAGATGCAGAGTGAGAGTTATAGCCTCTACAAAGAGCTCCTGACCCAGTCCAACCGGTAAGCATTTTCACATTCCTGTAGCATAATGCATGTAGTTTTCCAAAGTTCTCACTTAAAAATATAGGGATAGCAGAATTATTAAGTCTATACTAGTAGAAGGCTGGTGCTTTAATCTATCTTAGCTTTAGGTTTTAAAAATGGCAATGATAGTAACCTCACAAGTTCTTTTAAAAATATCTGTATTTTTTCTAATGTATATTAGAATAAAAAATGCCTTTCTATAAGTCAGTTGTGTGTCTGGTGTCTGTGGAGAGGGCTTCAGATATTTTGGAACTGGAGTTCCTGATGGTTGTGAGCTGCCATGTGGGTGCTGGGGCTGATAATTGAGCCTTGCTCCTCTGTAAGGGTAGACAGTGCTCCTACCTAGCCAGCCCTCTCCATCTCCTGCTAATTCTTATCCAAGGACCCAAATGCCCATGAATGCAGAAACAAAAGCTGGATGGATACGACATACAGCTAGCTATCCATCCCTTGATGAGCTCCATCTTTGAAAGGCTGAAGCTTGCAGGCCAGGTCTCCACAGCTGACTCACACTCACAGCCCCACCTTCTTAAACAAAGGGGATTCCACATTTTTGTGTTTTTTGTTTTTTGTTTTTTTTTTGAAACAGAGAACTCTCAACAGACAAGTATAAAATGGCTGAAAGACACTGAAGGAAATGCTCAACATCCTTAGCCATCAGAGGAATGCAAATCAAAACAACTCTGAGATGGAAATCTTATACCTGTAAGAACAGCCAAGATCAAAAACACTGAGAACAACTTATGCTGGAGAGGTTGTGGGGTAAAGGGAACACTCCTGCATAGCCTGTGGGGATGCAAACTGGTACAGCCCCTTTGGAAGTCAATATGGCTATTTCTCAGAAAATTAGGAAACAACCTATCTCAAGACCCAGTAATACCACTTTTGGGTATATATCCAAAGGATGCTCAATTGTGCCCCAAGGACATGTGCTCAACTATGTTCATAACAGTGGTTTCTCATAGCCAGATCCTGGAAACAACTTAAATGCCCCTCAACCAAAGAATGTATAAGGAAAATGTGGTACATTTACACAATGGAGTACTACACCGCAGAAAAAAATTTAATGCCATCTTGAAATTTTCAAGAACATGAAAGGATATAGAAAAGTAACCCAGACCCAGAACGACAAATATATTATATACTCACTCATAAATTCACAACTTCAAAGAGCACAGACAACAAAGAGGATATACATGAATCTAATCTACATGGAAAATAGAAAGAGACAAACTCTCCTGAATAAGTTGGGAGCGTGGGGATCATAGGAGAGGGTAGAAGGGGAGGGAAGAAGATGGGTGGGGAATGGAGAAAATAATACAGCTCAATAGAAACAATAAATTTCATCCTTGTAAAAAGGATGAAATTCTGACACACGTCACCCTATAGATGAACCTTAAAAACATGATAAATGACATATGCCAGACACGAGAGGAGGACATAGGCTATGATCCCACTTAGGTGTCTAGAGCAGTCAAATGCATAGAGACAGAAAGTGTAACAGCATAGTCACCACAGAATTTAAGAAAGGGGACACTCGGCATCACAGTTCAGTGAGGACAGGGATTCAGGGTTGGTTGACTTTCAGGTGCAGTGGCCCAGGCCTGTATTTTCAGCACTCAGAAGGGCTGAGGCGGCATTGTAAATGTGAGGTCACCCTAGACTACAGAATGAATTCTAGGCCATGAGGAGAACGTATCTCAATCTAAACCAAACCAAATGAAATGAAACTTAGCTAAAATGAATCAAGCGATTGCTATTTATTTATTTATTTATTTATTTATTTGGTTTTTCGAGACAGGGTTTCTCTGTAGCTTCAGAGCCTGTTCTGGAACTAGCTCTTGTAGACCAGGCTGGCCTCGAACTCACAAAGATCCACCTGCCTCTGCCTCCCGAGTGCTGGGATTATAGGTGTGCACCACCACTGCCCTGCTTCAAGTGACTTTTATAGAGGAATAGTGGTCATGGTTGCACAACGTGAATGGAATTTAGTTCACTGAACTGTACATTTTAACTTGGTAAATTTCATGTTATATATTTCTAGTTAATGGGAAATACGTTTAAAGCGCTTGGAGCTGAGTCTGATGCATGGTAAAAGACCTGAGTTGTTTTCCCCGTCTCTTGCGCTATTTCCTAACTCTGTCCTTTCACGATTGCATCTTTATTCAGTATTCAGTTTAATGTCATCGCTCCACTCCAAGGCAAGGGCCATATCGTACCTTGGCTTGTCCTCCACTGACCTGCCTGGGGATCTTGCAATCAGCTGGACTCTGTCAATCATTGACTGGCAAGTGCAGATTCCAAATAACCTGTTTTATAACAATGTGGTTTGCGCTTGCAAAGCAGTGGAGTAGGGCTCAGTGTTTTCTCTGTGGGAGGCTTCTAGGGGGGTGGCTGAGAGCAAGAATTTAGACTCCGAGGGACGTGAGTTGAAACTGTCGTTTGCCAAGCATGTGTCTTTGGGGAAAACCCTCTCTGTCCATCTTCTGTTCCCTTTGATTTCTATGATGGACGATATGAACTAATGTATGCAGAGGACATGACCTCCAGGGCTCAGAAAACAGTAGCTAATATAAACATCCGTTTAACACTAACTGACTTAAATTATCAACTTGAATTCATTGCTCGGAAAGTCTGGCGATTTGCAAAGAGACATTTCTGTAACAAATGACCATGTCAGGGCTGGGGAAGTGGCTGTCTGCTAAAGCGACTGCTGGACACCCCAGAACCCATTCACATAAAAAACCTGGGTATAGCAGTCTGCACCTCTAACCCTAGAGCCGAGGAGGCAGATATGGAGGATCCCTAGGGAAGGAGAGATAGCCAGTGTAGCTAATCAACAAGCTGGGTTCAGTGAGAGGACCTTGTACCAAAATAAGGCAGAGAAGGATTGAGGAAAACACTTGATACCGACCTGTGCATACAGGCATACACATAAAAGCATGCACAACTGCTTCCCCACACACATGAAGAATAGTGTTTGTGAACCATAATGAAGATTAAGAGGGTCGTAAGACCTATCTGCAGCCTAGGCCCTGTATGTAGTTCCAGGCACAACAGGGAGATACTAAGTGTTCTGCTAGGGCGAGAAGAGCCTTCTTTCTCAAGTCAGGGTGTTCTCACTCAACACATGCAACCACTCCTAGATGCCACTGGCTGCTCAGAGTCTTCCAAGGGAGCTGTACTCTGTAAAATCAGACCAAGATTTCAATATATTTGGAGAAGAATTGAGGAACTACTGGCCATACCCATAAAGAAAATGAACCCCTAAAGACTTACTTAGAGGCTGGACTTATTTTAAACACTGTCGGGGGTTTGGGGGTGTAGCTCAGTTGGTTGTGTTTGCCTGGCAAGTATGAACCCTGGGTTCCCAGACTCCAGGCTCATACTTGTGGTCCCAATGCTCGGGAGGTTGAGGCAAGAGGACCAGAAGCTCAAGGTCCTCCTTAGCTACAGAATGAGTTCGAGTCAGCCTGAGACACATAAGATCCTGCCTCCAACACAAAAATCAATATGGCTGCTGTAGATGGTTTTGATGGTAGTCAGAACAGAAAGGAGAGCACTAGCCATGGAGATGAAGGAATGAGAGGCCAGTTTCTTTTGTAGCAGAAACCGGAAGTTAAATCTTTGCATCTCTTAACTCCCCAGAGGCTTGTTACAGAACAGAGCAAATGGGGATCCTGCTAGCGAGGGAAAGACCACCTGGCCATATTTCCACATGATTGTGAGTGTCACAAAGACTTTCTCAGAATTGACATTCTTCTGGTCTAGAATACTATGCAGTCGTGTATTGGATTAAGACCTGTGACGTCCCAACACCTGGTGGGGTGAAGAAAGAGCAGGGAAGGAGATAACAAACATAAGAAGGAGACACGTGCATGGAGCAGTCCTTACCGGAGGGCCAGAGGTGAGAGGACTCCACGTGTAAGGGTGCCTGCTCCAAGCCTGATGCTTCGGTTCTGTCCTGGGACCCACATGGTGGAAGGAGAGAACCAATTCCTGAAAATTGTCCTCTGACCCTCATATGGGCAGCATGGCATACATGGATGGGTGTGAATGTGTACACTCACATACACACACACGCACACACACATACACATACGCACAAATAAATAAAATAAAAAAAAATGTTTAAAGTAAGGACCACAAAGTGTCTACAGGCTGTTGCACACAGCACTCCTTTCCTGCTAGGCAACCAATGTCACCTGCTCCCTGCTATTCAAAATGTCATCAAAATGACAATGACGGATGTCCGGCCCCTGCTGGCACATAAATATCCTATATCCATCAGTCTGTGTTTCAAACATAGATAAATTCTATTTTCCCAACAATAGAAAGTATGTGTAACCAACTTCCAAGGAGCTGGATACCACAAAGTCCTTGTGTCTACAATATGGTTCCACTACTGCCCATCACTCAGTACCTGGAAATGTCACCCAATAGGACTTCAGGGAACACTTATCTGTCACTGTAAGGACTTTCCCTGGGATTGCAAGTGTGGCAGAGAAATGCATATGGTTGTGTTCATATAATAGGGCCTCAAATAGAATATCAATGTGTGATCTTAATTTTGAAAAATGTGTTCAGGAAAAATAGAGTGGAAGGATATTTACCATTTTCTCTCAGGGATTATGCTTTATTATCTTTATACTTAAATACATCTATCTGTAGTTTCTAGCATTTTAGAAGCTGGTTACTTCTAATTTTATAAAATTGATCTGTTTTTTATTTTTTTCATATTTTATATATGTTAAAGATTATTTTTAAATAGAACCTTATGTGGTCTGGGTTTGTCTTGAGCTGGTTAGAGCCTAGGCTGGTCTTAGACTTCTGTCTGACCTTGCTGTATCCACCTCTCAAATGCTGGGATTATATGTGCACACCATCACCCACTTATACACAGGGTTTGTTTGTTTTGTTTTGTTTTTGAAACAATGTCTTACCATGTAGCCTTGGCAGACCAGGAACTCCCTGTGTGGAACAGGTTGTCTTGCACTCAGAGAGATTTGCCTGTCTATACCTTTAAAAGTACAAATCCCAGAGCTTTAGGAGTTCCTTCTGTGTAAGGAAGACAAGCAGCCAAAACACCTCCATCTAGATGGGGTAAAAGGTTCGTTGTCAATGACCATCTGTTACTTAAAAATGTCTTTGAAGGTCATGGTGAACAACATGCCGTTATATCAATTTAGGTCATCATAGTTTGCATTTAAATTTAATTATAGAAGTAAATAAGTCAGAGTCTCAGAAATACACTTCCTTTCTTAAAGGGAAAAGTTGTTGCTAAGACAACTTAAGCTTTATTCTTGTCTAATATATACTAGTATATTAGCCAAGAAGACTATTGGCTCAAGTCAGCACATCTTCACTACACACTGTTTACAGAGTGGTCTGAAGAAATGCAAAACAACTTTGATCTAATAGAAAGGGTACTGTAAATACATAAATAATATCAAAATCACGTAGCGTTACATACTCAGCAGAAAGACTTTCAAGAGGCTATAACATGCCCATAGGAATTTTTCTGAGTTTCTAGGGGTTGATATGATGATTTCTAAATAATAAAAAGTTGAGATTTTTTTTAAGCAGCTAATTGAACATTTGATGACTAAAGAAATTCACTGGCTCATTTGAGATGTTCGATGAGCCATTTTTTTTTCGTGGTCCTATTGAGTTTTCAGTTTTGTCTCACACTACAGGGATTTTTGGGAGCATCTCTAAGATGTTTAACTGGCTCCTTAGATTGGTTTTTTCTTTTAGCAGGCACGGTAGATCACTTGCCTTACTCCTGCATTTGTAAACCTTCTTTTTAGTGTGCCTTAATCTCCATTTCAGCTCTCCGCTTTCTCCCTTCTCTCCCTCGTCCTCCTCCTTCTGGCCCAGCTTCAGTCTATCCGAAGCTAGCCTGGGTTTTTGACCCAGCCTCTCAAGTGCTGGGTTTGCTGATGTGAGTTGCCGTGCCTGGCTGACTCCACCGTGCATCCTTCCAGTGCCAGGTTGGGACGGTCCAGGTGCAGGGGAGAGTTCCAATTCAGCCACTTGACTTGCTGTCATCTGGGATGGGTTACTTCACTGAATCCCTGCTGTTTAGGCGATGGCTTCACTGACACCAGAAGTGAGGCATTTCTGTTTCTGCAAGCTCACGCAGCCCTTTGTCCAATCATCCACAGCACCAGGCTACTCCCCATTCGTGTCCCCTCTCCTCCTCTCCTCCTCCCACCGTTCCTCTTCCTCACTGAATCCTTTTATTCTGGGTGTTCTGGAGAGCCCCCAACTCTTCTGTCGTTGATTTCAATTTCACTTCTTGGGCCCGTTTTACAAACTTGGGTATGGGTCTCCTTCACAAAATCAAACCCACAGAAGAGTGTCGAAATTGAAACCTAGATTCTGCACATGGGAGAAAAATATCTTTCTGAACAGACAATAGTCACATATAGAAACAGGCACTGTACCACACATTTTTAGGAGAAGAAATACAGAAATTTTATTCTTTGTCATTGCAAGCTATGAAGTGTAATGGCTATGCAATATTTATTTTCATAGATATAGAGTCTGTGTGTGTATAAGGGCATTATTAAGACTTACTTGTAAGCTACTTTTTCTAGATAGTCTCAACATTTTTTAAAAAATGTTATTTTAAAATAATTTTATGAGAAAAACTAATTACTAGTTGATCCCTTTGGTCATTGAATATACACAGGTCTGAAGTTTCTTGTTTTTCTTTTACAAAACTTTCTCTAGATATCGATGAGTTACCTAGCTTTACCTCTTACAGCTTGCAATGTTTTCACACTATTATCGATGAGCCAGAATTTGATTTCATGTATGACCAGGTTGTATTAACTCATTTGGCAACCTGGCTTTCCATTTGATATCTGTTTCTGGTTCCAGTAACATTCCACCTGATGTCCGTGCAGATGAATGGATCTCACCAGTGGCTGCCAGGACCTCCTACACACGGCTGAGTAGGAACATAGTGATAAGATTGTTCTTTTGGTGATCTCCAGTTGGCTTCTTATTCAACATGGGGTAAAGGTCAAACCCACCTAGCATTATCAGCCCTTTAAGTCTTGATTCAGCCGTATTTCTAGACTGGCCTTCCGTCAGGTATTATGGCAAACACACGTTAGTGTTCTGCATGTCAGGTGCTGAGTTGTGTTGGTACGACAGTGATGGAAAACTACAGGCCCAGCTCTGGATTCATGAAGCTTCGTGTGGAACATGCTTGCTTGGCCTTCTGATTTCCAGAGCCACGGGTCACTCATCACTTTCCAGAGAGACCAACTTTCCTTTCTCCAGACTTCCCTGCCTCCCCTCCCTCCCTTCCTGCTTTCTCTTTACCGTTCTCTTCTTTCCCCTTTTTCTTTCCTTTCTCCTTCGCCTCTTCCACCCTCCTTTTACCCTTTCTCCTTCCTCATCCTCTCTTCTCTCCTCATTTTCTTTCTCCCTCTTTTTAAAAAGAAAACTGACTGGACGGTGGTGGCACATGTCTTTAATCACAGCACTCGGGGAGGCAGAGGAGGCAGACCAATCCCTGAGTTCAAAGTCATCCTGGTCTACAGAGCAACTTCCAGGACAGCCAGGGTTACACAGAGAACCTTTGTCTCAGGGGGAAAATGTTTTTAAAAAACTGAATTGATGTTGCTTTTCCACCCTTTAGTCTGAGCTAACCATAAAATTTCAGTGATTTGGGGGCTTGGAGCCGAAAGGAGAGGTTTTCAGACTCACTTAAACTGGTTCTGTTTTGTAGAAGAGATCCAGGCCGGCCAAACTTGCTGGAGTCACTGGGGGAACAAGTGGCAATATGCCTGTAGGCAGGGATGCTCCAAGGGTATTACTGGTAGGCAATAGCTTCTGGGGCTTCCAGCTTCCATGCCCACTGAAGCTGTCACTCACAATGACCAGGGAGGTGGTGAACCCCTCAACTCTTTGGAATCACCCTGGGCAGAGGCGATGGCTGCCCTTTTGCAGAGCTCAGCCTTTTCCAGTACAGACTTGGCCATCTCCTTCTCCTGATAAGCCACTTGTTTGCCTCCCACTTCTCCGTGAGCTGTTCTTGAAGATAAAATCTGTCAAGGGCGCATCATCCAGGTTGAGCCCAAAAGTTTCTGCTGGCTTCATCCAGTGCAGCACTTATCTGCCAGAGGTCAGCTCTCTCTGCTGGGCGATGAGTCCTCCAGTGTCATAGCAAGCCACCCCTAACTGAAAGGGTCTCTGTGGTCAGCACAGGCTCATCACCGTCCTCTCGGGGGCTGGCGACAGAACAAGGAAGCTGGCTGGCACAGGCCAGGTGGAGGCGTGCAAAATAATGCAGGCTTTCTACCAGTGATGACTGACTTATTACCTGGTAAAGGGTATCTGGCCAAGAGTGTTGGCTTTTGTACTCAAGGGATGGCAAAACGAGTCCCTCTTTCCACAATAATGTTCTGCACGTTATAGAATGTGCCACAGAAGCAACTCTGGGTCCAGCATCCACATTATAGAAGGCAGAGTCTATCATGCCTTCTGGGATGGCTATGACTGGGTAGAATTTGTCTATGAACTCAAATACTTTGCAGCCACGTTCCCCGATGCTGGCCCTGCCCATCGCTTCTACTCTGACTTGCACACCAATTCTCCACCGGAACACCTTTCTTCCTCCACGGTCGCCTATAAATTCTTCAAAAGGCCAGACCTCTATCTTGCTTCCTTCAAAAGGTTCCTCAGAGTCCCCCAGCTAGGATTAATTTATTTATACTCCAGAAGCTCTCTGTACCTCTGTCATAGCTTATCACAGCACAGAGGAAACGTGAACTTTGAAGTCACAAAGCATCCAGTTCAAAGTCCGGGTTTGCCACTTGCTGGCCATCTAAATGTGAGGAAGTCTTTATTTCTACGAGGGAAAGAATAAGATCTGTTCCCCGTGGCAACTGAATAAATTAAATGTCTACAGAAAAGGAAATATCATGACTCGTACAAATGGCTGATTCCTCTTGCTCTATAGAACCAGCTAATGGAAATGTTGCCAAGCAGGTATAGACCTCCACAGAAGTCGTGTTACCTCACCTGTTTGCATGGGGAGGTAACACATGGGAGGAGAGAGGAAGGAAAGGGAGTATCAGAACAAGTTACAATGATACATGTGTTTAAAAATATCACAATGAAGCCCATTCCTTTGTATGCTAACAACAATCAATAATAATATTAATAAACTATTTTTTAAGAAAAGCATCATATGGAACAGGGGTAAATTAAAACAGTGAAGGAAAAAAACAGTTGCTAATTCGACAGTCACTATGATTATCTGGCGTTCAGTTCTGGAAAGACCTTCTGAGGAGTCATCGTATGAACTGTATCTCAGAACCGCTTCTCTGAGAGAAGAAAGAGGAGAAACAATATCCTCTGGCTTCTAACCATATTAAGATGAGCCCAGACACGTGGATATTCACAACCTTCCATTTCCATTTTGTTCATGGGTGGTAAGAGGCTTCCTATTCATGTCTCACACCCGATCATTGGAATCTCCAGCGCTGGGAGCAGCTGTCAAGAGATGTGAGGGAAGGGCCAGCAGCTTGGCTTTGTGTGAGGCCATTTGAAGCCTGTCCAGAGCTGGCTGATGAGATAACGACTAGGTGTACTGGTGTATTGGAGAGTTTCATGTCAAAGTGACGCAAGCTAGGGCCATCTGGGGAGAAGGGATCTTAATCCAGGGACTGCCTCAATGGGATTGGCCCATAGGCAAGTCTGTAGGGCATCTTCTTGATTGATGACTGATATGTAGAGACTTAGCTGATTATGGGTGATCCTCAGGCAGATAAGAAAACAAACTTAACAAGCCAGGAGGAGTGAGTCAGTAAGCAGCTCTCCTCCGAGGTCTCCACAATCAGCTCCTGCCTTCAGGCTCCTGCCCCGTTTGAGTTGATGCCTGACTGAGTTCCTGCCCGGCATTCCTCAGTGATGGACTGTGACGTGGAACTGTAAGCTGGAATAAACCCTTTCCTCCACAAGCTGCTTTTGCTCACAGAGTTTTATCACAGCAACAGGAACCCTTACTAAGATAGCCGGAGATCACATAAAGTCACACACAGAAGATGCTTTAATCAATCCCACCACTTTTGACAGCTTTTTATGGCTACAGATGATCTTATCATTGTTATCCAACTATTTATCCTTTTCTTCGCCGTCCTAAGTTTCATTCATCTGTCCTTCTAGTGCATCTCTGCGTTCCTCTGCTGCGTGTGTACCAGGTCTAACTGGTATGCTGTCATTAATTTAAGAGTTATATTTTGGAATGGAAGGAGAGGAGGGAGTGGGAACTGGAATTGGTATGTAAAATGAGAAAAGATAGTTTTTAAAAATAAATAAATTAAAATTTGTCAATTAATAAAATAAAAAATTATAGTCAGCCCCCCCCCAAAAAAAAGAGTTATATTTTGTAGAGTGTTAAGATTGCCAAAGTCCCAGCAGATTCTACGAAAGAGTGTTCCAGGAGCCCAGGCGTAAGAGGTAAGTGTGTACTGCTGTCCTTCCCATGGGAAAGTGAGCTGCTTTGATTCTCCTTAGTGATGGGAGGCGAGTGTACTAGGCACGCCCAGTACAAAGGATGCCTTGTTCTTTTGTGGGGGGTGCCGTATCTGAAACAGCAGATGTGACATATGCTGTCATTTAGTTCATTTCTCTCTCCTATCCAGTGTGGTCCACAGTTTTTAGTTTGCAGAGTCAACGTCAGTGAGTGCTTCTGAACCTAGCGGCTATCAGTGCTCCTGCACCCACCCACACATGTGCTCATCCACACGGAGGACAGAAGGAAATGCTTGGTGTCAGCCTCGCTCTTTCCATTTTCTCTTTTGGGACAAGGGCTCTCACGAAAACTGGAGTTCACTCAAGCAGGCTGTCAGGCAAGCTCAAGGGGCACACTTTGTCTCTACCGCCTGGAGCTGGTATTACATATTCATGCCATCATGCCTAGCTTTTCGGTCGGGTGCCAGAGCTCTGAATCAAGATCTTCATCTTGAAAACGCAAACACTTAACTGACCAGTGTTTCCTCAGCCTACTTGGAGAGTCTTCAACCATGTTGCCAACCTCTGCAGACCTTCCTGGGACAAATTATTCTTTTTTCCTTTAACATATTTAAGTCACTGAGGAAGTTTTTTTTTATTATGATAAAATAACAGTTCACCATAGTTTATTAAATTTACCATAGTGACCCTTCTTCCACAGTCAGAAGAAGCTCTACCAACTATTAGTCACATTCTAACTTATAAACTAGAGAAATCACCAAAGGTGGGTCTAACAGACATACTGAACTCACTGTTGGGAGCTTGCACTAAAGTTTCGTTTGTCACTTGGCTTCTTTGTGTCCTCTGAACAGAAGATAATGGGAGTATTTCAGGTTTCTTATCTCAGCATCGACCCAGCGCTATGGACACTGCAGGTAGGGGCTCTTGCAAAGTCTGAGGTTTCCCTTTTGTCGCTGCGTATTTACCATTTACCAGATAGTCTTAGATTTTTTTCAGGGCATGGGGGAGAACAACAGGATCCTGGTATTTATTAAATATGCTTGCAGTGTATGTCCTTCCTTGAAGAGGCTCCTCTCTTGTTCAGTAAATGGGCCCCGAGCCTGTGAAGTAACTTGTTTGGAAACTAAATGGGGCCTGTCTTTCTGTGCGTGAAAATCAGTGAGGGTTTCCGTTTACAAGTTGTTGACAATTCAAACAACTTTCTAATTCACTTCCCATCACCCTTCTGAATCCCATGATTGGTTAGGGTGACAGATATGCCACAGTCTCTCTTCTGGCTTTGTTACAATCACATTCCCTCTGGTCTAACAGTTAAGGCTTGCTGTTTTAACCCCTGCCGTCCCAGGAACCTCTTCTTTCCCATCATCAACCCCACAGCATCCTTTCCCATTGGCCTCAGCCATGTAGGAGAGTTCTCACGGAGGCTCTCAGTTGGCAAGTGTTCTTCAGCACCATGTGGCAGTTAGTGTTGATTGTCAATGTGGCAGGACCTAGAATCACCTAGAAGGCAAGCCTCTGGGCACACCTGAGGAACTCTGTGCTTGCCGCTGGCATGCCTGTGAGGGATTGCCTTGATTGGGTTTGTGGAGGTGGAAAACCTCAGCCTGCAGGTGGCACTGTTCTCTGAGCTTGGGTCCTACATAAAAAAGGAGGAGGGTGCTAGCTGATCAGGAGTGCCCCTCGTTTATGTACCATGTGTATTTTAGTTAAAATCATTCAAACCATAGACATCCTTACTATGGATGTCACCAGTTCTTCCTCACCATTATGTAAACTGTTGTGAGCCAGACTAATCCTTTCTCCCTTAAGTAGCTTTTTCTGGCATGTTTTATGATAACAACAGACAAAGTAACTAATGTACAATGCAGTCTTCAATTTTAGTGAAAGAGGCGTCCTCTGTGTCCCTTAAAGGTACATTGTTGGATGTCATTTTCTCTAATCACACTTGGTAAATTCATTGTGACTTTTTTTAAAAAAAAAAAAACAAAACCCTCTTGACTATTCAGAACCCTGTCTCAGTACTGTGCCAAGGCAGTTTTGGCTACTCCACCACATCATGGTACATTATTACCACACACATACCACACAGACACTTGCTAGCATATGAGGGTCTAGGAGGCATTACCAAAACACTGAACTCTGCGTTGTGAAGCAGATCTCCCAAATCAATAAACTATGACCCATCAGCTTTCTACTTGTGTGTGTGTGTGTGGGGGGGTGTCTCTGCAAACATCACGACCGGCAGAGTACTGACCTGAAGAAAGCAGGAAGGAAATATGGTTCAAGACAACTCAGTAGCTGATGCTGGTTCAAGCTCCCAGAGTCTGACCCCGGCGAGTTTATTTTAGACATGTTTAAGTACAGTGCAATTTCAGATCAAAGTTTCCTGGTAACAAGGATCTCAATCCCATGTGCACAATAAAGCTTAAAGAATGGAACATTTTCAAAGCACATGTGACCACTCCCATTGGTATAGGAGGTCCTTCTATATTTCGGTTGCTTTCATTGGTTTAATAAAGAGACTGCCTTGGCCTTTTGATAGGGCAGCCCTTAGGTGGGTGGAGTAGAAAGAACAGAAGGCTGGAAAGAAGGCAATGTGGCAGATGCCATGATTCTCCGACCCGAGACTGACATAGGTTAGAATCTTGCTAGTAAGCCACAGTCATGTGGTGATTCACAGATTTAATAAAAATGGGTTAATTAAGATGTGAGAGTTAGCCAATAAGAGGCTAGAGCTAATGGGCAAGGCAGTATTTTAATAAATACAGTTTCTGTGTAATTATTTCGGGGGTTAAGCTAGCTGGGTGGCGGGACGCAGCCGCTGCTCTCCTTACTACATCCCATAAAGACAAGCGCTACTGCTTGAGGGCCTAGGATCTGGTGTGGTCTTGGGTCACACAGATGTGGTAGAAGCCATCTAGCTACAAAGGGCATGGGACATCCCGTCTAAAGATGGGTTCTATTGACTGAGAAACAATGCTCAAGATAAAGGTCTAGGGAGAAAGAATCCAGGATAACCATACTAGTCTGGGAAATTCAGGTGCTCCCTGGCCCTGCGGATAGCACAGGGCACCAAGCTATCAACTATATCCATTCAGAGACGACCTTGCCAGTTTGACATCCTGGTTTCCCTAGAGTTTATTTGTGAGCCCAAGGACCTCATACCCTCTACTTCCCCTTCCTCCTGCCACCATCTCTGATCCAATCAAAACTCAGTATTCACACACATAGCACTTACTATGTTAATCTCTGAAATGCACAGTACCAAATCCTGTGATGCCTTTGACCCTACATTGTTTTTTGTTTTGTTTTGTTTTTTTTTGTTGTTATTGTTTTCCAGAACAAGACTATTTTCCTTTGGAGCTACGCTGAGATCTTAGCAAGGTTGTTCGTTTGGAGTCGATCTCATCTTGAAAATGCTAAGGAAAGCTTTGAGAAAAACTAACATCTGTTGTCGTCTGTCAGAAGGCTCCAGATGAGCTGATGTCTGCAAAGTTAGGACTGAGTGTAAAGAAGACAACTTAAAAAAAAAAATTCGAGACGGGGTTTCTCTGTGTAGCTTTGAAGCCTGTCCTGAAACTCACTCATTAGACCAAGCTGGCTTAGAACTCACAGAAATCTACCTGCCTCTGCCTCCCAAGCGCTGGGATTAAAGGCATGAGCCACCACTGCCCAGCTAAGAAGACAACTTTTTAACAGAGAAAAATGAATATATGTAAAAAACTTCCTAAATATTTCATAAAAAGTGTATCAAGCGGGAAGATTATCCCTTGGATATCCCAGCATCTATGTTGGTCATTTTTTATCCACACCTAAGGAAGCCTGGAGTCAGGACACAACCCAAGACAGTCCAGGACACCCTGAACAAACAGAGGGGCAGGATTCACTTTTTAGGTTTTTACTAAAGGTGAAAACAAACACTCCATTGAAATTGGAGTTAGGTGCTTTCTCCCAGGTCACTCCCTTAAGCTCTCCCGTGAAATAGAGCCATCACCTATGATAGCTCCCAGTCCTGAAGCAATGTTGGGAGCCTCTGTATGCAAATAGGTGAGCAGATGTGAAGAAAAAGAAGCAAATTTAGAACTCCGTGTCCTTGGTGACTTATCAGATCTAAGTCTTTTTAATTTTAAATCTAGCTGAAGGAAGAAAGGCGTAATGTATAGTTTAGTTAAAAAACATTCAAGACTGAGGAATTTGCTGAATTTATCCCAAAACATTCTTTCCAGCAATTTAATTGTTCTGTAAGCGGTTTAAGAAAATCTATCCGGGTTCATTATATGTTAGGATTGTTTATAGTATCCATGGAAAGAATCTATCATTGCAATGCCATCTTGAACATTTGCCTGATGACAGGGAATTGAGCCCTCAGGAAGTGACATTGGAATGATAGATTTCCTCAGATTGCTAAGGATGGGGTGAAGACAGCTTTAAATTATGGAACTTAGAGCAGCATACGGAGCCAAGGCGGTATTAGGTGGGTTTAGTAACCAAGAGAAAGGTCTGAAGCTTAGCACTGTGGACTGAGGGGCAATCTTGCCTATGAGAAAGGAAGGCGCCTATAGGGGAAGCAGGCTGACTGGAACTGTGTCATCTATAGTTAAAACAGGAGACAATCACACCATGTTATCACTGCCGCAGATGGTGCAGAGTTTAGAGTAACAATAAGTACTTGCCAAGAAGCCTTACCTGCTCTTATAACAAACACACCTTGTATGTGTTTTCAGTGTGCGGATGCACACAATTCGTTTGTCAGCTAATCTGTAAAAGTATCTTGAAGGGAAGTGCCAAAGTCCTATTTCTTTTCTTTCTTTTTTTAATTAACCACAGCATTGTTATTACTGGGTTATCCTTTTACACAGCAGTCTTTTGAGTAAATGTCTTTCATAATTCAGAGGACTACCGAGAATGTCGTAGTCACCTCTCTCAAGCACTGACCTGAAAACTGAAGGGGCGCTGTTAAGAGAAAAAAGAAAATGAAAAGACATATTTTTTTCTGAAACTTAGATGCAAGAAAACAGAAGTCAGATAAGTTAATTAAAGTGATTTGCTAAGTATCCAATAAAACACGCTGTGGCGAAGGATGGGTGATAGAGTTTATAACAGGGGACCCACGTGTTTTAGACTAACTGGGGAGGACTTCTCACGTAGACAAACTTATCACTGGATCTTTAGTTCACAGGTGTGAGAGCCACAAAGCCTTGCAGGTACCACTCCTTCAAGGTGAAAGACTTCTGGCTGACTCTGTCAGAGGAGACTCTGCCAGATACCAGGCCTGGGCAGGTCAGAGCCAATCAAAGAGCTGGCATTTAGAGGAGCGAGGCTCTGTTTCTACAGGTGTGTGTGGTTGCCCATGGTAGCTCTATTTCCACTTAATCTGTTGGTTGCTAGGATTTATGTGTGTGCTTTAGTGACAGTGACAAACTGAGAAAGAGAAAGAGCATGTTTGTTTTTGACTCCTCTGTTGTTTTTGTTTTTATTTTTCATTTTGTTCTGTGCTAAACTGTATCTGGCTTGATTCAAGATACGTTTCACAAACAACCATGGCACCTCAGGCAGCACACAGGCAGACAATCACTAGCAGTAGTATGCAAGAGATTTTGGACTCCCTTCTTGTGTGGACTATCAGAATCAGTAAGGCCCTATAAAATCTGATGATGTCTTCATGCAATGCTCTAACAGGGAAAGCTGAACCTGAGGGTTGGCAGCTCACGTTCAGTACGTAGTCTAGTTACCTTCCCCAAGCTGGCTTAGACTTTCAGGAAATGAAATCAAATCGGTAGAAAGAACAGTCTGAAGACCCACAATCTGTTAGAAAAGGAACCAGTATCCTTCTGAGGGCCACCATCTCTGTGATGTCACCGCAAAGCCCCGACTGTCTGACACATGAAGAAACTAGTTGCGGGGAGTCAGGACAGGGCTGCATTCTGGCACTAAGGGAGCTAAGGAGATTATTATGATGGAGGTGGAAGAGGACACAAAAATTAATTTGGAATTTTCCCACACCAACAGGGCATTTTCTGCCAAGATGGCTATGCGTGTCAACCTCAGGGATTCTCCCTTTCCCGGAGCCAAGAGGAAGTTTCTAAAAACTAGCCGAGGAAGGTGTATTCTCCACACTGAGCCAGCTTTGGTGACATTCTGTGAATAACAACTGTCATTCTCTCCATAAAACAAGGAAGTGCCCTGCGCGCTAACAAGAAATCTTACAACAGTGAAATAAAGCTATGCAAAATTTGTAAAACTTGATTAAAATATTATTTCAAACTGCTCCAGGAAGTATAGTTATGGAAAATGCGCCCGCTTTCCTTGGCGTCTTCTGCTCTCTATGGCTGGGCTGTCTTGGCATCCCTGCTGTGTTCAGAGTTCCCTGAATCCTTGCCAACATCAGTATTGTCCTTTTTCTCTTTGGACCTTTTCTCTCCCTTTGTAGGACTCTTAATACGCTCGGGGAAAGCGTGTTTAGCGGATAACCTTGCAGATCTCTGTGGCTTGCCTGCCCTTCGCTCTGGCTTTTCCGCCTTTAGCATCCCCTTCTGCCTTTCTTCTGCACATGACAGCAGAACTGGGGCGGGGAAGTGAGAGGGGACAGACAGGGGCACTCAAATTTGGTCTTCACTTCTTTTTCCTCCTTATTCATTTCTTATTTGCTCCAACTTTTCAGCCTGGAATCCAATCTTAGCCAGTAAGAGCAGATCTCAGGAAAGAAGCATGTTGGCTCGCATCAGTAATCCCAGTACTTGGGAAGCCAAGGCAGGAGGATCACTCTGAGTTGAGGCCAGGCTGAGATACATAGCATTTCCAGGCTGGCTTGGGCTTCAGAATGGGGCACTTTATCAAAAAAGGGGAAGCCCATGGATCTGAGATACTTCAGACACATGCTAACTTTTGCCACTTTTTCTTCGTTGGTGCCCAAGTCTGGTTAGCTTTTGACTCTGCTTCATGACTCAGAACACAAACTCTGAGGTCACTGATTTCGTCAGGGTTCTTTAACAGAACAGAGCTGACAGAATGAGTAGATATTAGAAGGGTAGTTATTAGATTGGTTTACAGGATGCTGTCGGGGTGGTCCAGCAGCAGCTGTCTCACACTGGACACCCCAAGAGTCCAGTAGCTGCTCGGTCTAAGAAGCTGGATGTCGCAGGAGTCCCGATCTGGTGCCGAAGGGCTGAGGACTCCTGGAGAGCTGCTGGTCTTCAGTACCCTTTGGAATTTCAAGGAAGTGGGTTCCAGTATCTGTGAAGAGATGCCTCGGCCCCAGGACGGATGGTCTTGCCAGTGAGAATGAGGGCAAGCAGGCTCACACCAAGTTTCCTTCTGCCGTGTTCATTCATCTGGGCTGCTACCAGGTGTCACCCACATTCAGGGTGGGTCCTTTTGCTTCAAATAATCTCATCAAGAAAATCCCTCAGGAATGTCCAGAAACGTGTGTTCTAGTTAATCACACACACAGTCAAGTTGACAGCCAAGATTAGGCGGCACGATCACCTAATTCTAAGTTCCATTCCTACCTTCCCGAGTTGCGACCTGTGTGTGACCTTGGCTGAATTCCTTGACATCTCTCAGCTCCAGTTAGAAAGCTGAGGATGGTCACAGGACTTCAGGCTTTGGGGGGACTAGAGTGAGCTGGGCCCCTATAAATGGAAGCTCTGCTCATTATCCCCTTTCCGCCTTTCACACTGAGCGCCTGACGAGAAAATCTCACGTGGATTTCACACTCGTCATCCCCTGCCACACGGGGTGGAGATCCTCAGGTTCTTCTCACGGCTGCTTCCCAGCCACACCATCCACCCTCATCCCCTGACCGCCTGTGACGTCAGCAAGGATCAGCCACAACTGCCATCCACGTGTGACTCCCGCAGGCTCTCACCCTTGGCCTTACGCCTCCTTCCTCTTTCCATAAAAAGTGCCTAACTAATGATAGAATATTTTGGGGGATTATTTTGTACTTTTGGAAGGAGTTTATACAATTCTTTGGGACTGTAAAGTTGTATGACTTTGACACCGCCCGGCTCTATCTCTGGAAGGAAGATAGACAAAGATAAGAACCTACTTGGTGCTGATGCTTCTCTTTCCCCCCT
This sequence comes from Chionomys nivalis, assembly GCF_950005125.1. NCBI lineage: Eukaryota > Metazoa > Chordata > Mammalia > Rodentia > Cricetidae > Chionomys > Chionomys nivalis. The sequence goes on along the minus strand of NC_080103.1, from coordinate 33,318,162 downwards.
GTGGTTTTGGGGGCGTACATATGAGTGAAGTTTTCCCAGCCTAGAACAACATGTCTTTTGAGGTTCTTCCAGAGATTGGAAACATAAGCTAACTGACAGAATAGCAACTTTTAATCTCACACAATTTGCAAGTTATGTTCCCAGGCTTTGTTGATAGACCTGAAATAGCCGTACAAGGCCGACATCCCACGAATAAAGGGCACAGCGGCCTCTATTTCTCTGTATTTTAATTTTTCAGGGTGTTTGTGTGTGTGTGTGTGTGTGTGTGTGTGTGTGTGTGCTAGTTTCTTACTTGGCTTCTGGATCCGAAGATAAGGCCCTTGGACAGATATGTTATTTTATCGGGACACTGAAGGCATTTGATTTTACTCATCTCTCCTGTTATTTTTAATATGCGACAGTCTTACTCCAAAGCCTTGCTGGCATGGAGCTTGTCCTATAGACCAGGTTGACCTCAGACTCCTTGCCTCTGCCTCCCAAATGCTGGAACCGCAGGAGTGTGCCACCACGCCCAGTTTACTGAAGCCATTTTAACACATCTTTCTATCGAGATTTTGAAACTCTTTTTACATATGCAGACAAATTATAGAGACGCTACAGAGAATTCCTGCATCTCTTTCGACTGGCTTCTGAAGATGTGACAATTGCACCAGATATACTTAGGTTTATTAAACCCAAGAAGCTGACCCTGGTGCAGGACTGTCAACTAAATCATGTATAATTTAAAATTTCCAGTTTTTCCCCTTGCATCTTTGTCTATACTCCGGGACTCAGTGGAATACTGCATTGCATTTGGTCATAATGATGGCACATTCTCCTCCAACCTGCAGCTGTTTCTCCGGCTCACTTGTCTTTTCATCAGCTTACCGCTGCTGATGCTTCATAAAACAACCTCTCAGTTTCTGTTTATGAGATATATTCTTGTGATTTAACTGGAGTTAAGGAATTTTCAGAATAGCACAGAAGGAAAAGATAATCTTTTCATCGTTGGGTGTCAGTGATACGTAATAACAATATGTAGCTATCAAATTATTGTTTGAAATGCATCTTTTTGTCGTCCCCCCCCCCCGTGTGTGTGTGTGTGTGTGTGTGTGTGTGAAGCCTTCAAGCTCCACCTGCTTCTGACTCCCCAGCTTCAAGATTAAAGGCGTGTACCACCACACCCTTCTTGGAAAAGCCAATCTTGATCACTTGGTTAAAGTGCTGTCTGCTGGATTCCTCAACTGTGAAATGACTACATGTTCTTCTTTTTCATACTTTGTATTAGAAATGAGTTACTAAGGTTATTTAATATTCAAGGTCTGGGTTGTGTGTTTTAGATGTGAAAGTGTCACAGAAAAAGACTTCATGTTGAGAACCTGATCCCTAGGTGGTGGTGTCTTTAAAAGATGATTAGATTATAAGGGTGGTAATTTCATTGGTGGGTTAATCCATAGATGAATCCACAGCTGAATGGATTATAGAAGGAACGGCCTGGTCAGAGGAAGTGAGTCACCAGGACTATACCTCCAAAGGTTATATTTTTGTCCCTGGACCCTTTCTCTTTATCGACTTCTTTGCTTTCCATAAAGCAAGCAACTTTCCCACCATGCCCTTAGGCCATGATGTTTCTTCCTTGGAGCCAGATAACCATGGACTGTAACCTTTAAAACTGTGAGTCCAAATAAATCTTTCTTCCCATGTTTCAAAGTATTCTCTCACAGTGACAAAAATGAACTGTTTTACCTCCTGATGGGAGGGTGTCAAAGAATGTGTGTACCTGGGTTAAAACCAGTGAACCTTTATACAATTTTATTTATTTTTATTTTATGTGCATTGGTGTTTTGCCATTGGTGTCAGGTCCCCTGGAACTGGAGTTACAGACAGTTGTGAGCCACCATGTGGATGCTGGGAATTGAACCCAGATCATCTGGAAGATTAGTCAGTGCTCTTAACCACTGAGCCACCTCTCAAGGCCCCAAAACTTTTAATATAGACTTTGATGCCATGCAACTGTTCTACTCCTTGATAAAGTTTGACTCAATAATTTTATCATTTATTCTCTTTTTTTTAAGATTTACTGGCCGGACTGTGATGGCACACTCCTTTAATCCCAGCACTTGGGAGGCAGAGGCAGGCGGATCTCTATGAGTTAGAGGCCAGCCTGATCTAGAAGAGTTAGTTCCAGGACAGCTAGGGCTGTTACACAGAGATTTATTTATTTATGTATTATGTCAAAAAAGAGATTTATTTATTTATTATTAATAGTGTTCTGTCTGAATGAGAGAAGAGGGCACCAGATCTCATTACAGATGGTTGTGAGCCAACATGTGGTTGCTGGGAATTGAACTCAGGACCTCTGGAAGAGCAGGCAGTGCTCTTAACCTCTGCCTTATCTCTCCAGTCCTAACATTTATTCTTAAGCCTTGTTCTTTATAATAATTACTAATATGCTCAAATGCTGGTTTTCTGTTGCCTTAGTTAATTCTGCATTTATCAACTGGTGCTTCTTAAGTTTCTTGTGACAAAGAAACTTTCTTTGTCTCTATTTATTCGTTCAGTTGTTACATCATTACTTATGTGTACATCCATAACAATATGGATTGGTGGATGTTTAGTTTATTCTTTATGTTTAATCTTATTTATGCTTGCTAATTTTGTTCCAGGCTTCACTAACAAAGGCCCTTTTAGCTTCTGTATCTTCTAGGCAGCTCTCACCCCACCTGAGTTCATGCAGATAGATACCTTTGACTCGTTCCCAGCCCTACAAGGTCCCTCCTGACTTCTTATTTATTATAATTTATTTTCTCTGACAGTGAGAAGCCTGACTTCATGACTGATGGTTTTCCCTTGTCTGTTTGTTTATATGTTCCGGCCCAGCACATTAGTAGAGAGGTAGGGATGTCTAATTTTGAACTATATTTGTGTGTGAAACATGAGTAGAATGCAAAATATTTTCTATGGTTCTTTTTGCCTTTAATCCTACAATTGAAAAACAAAACAAAACAATCCACCGAACACCTTTTTCCAAAATTGCTTCTCAGCTCTTCCCGCACCCCATGAAGTCTGTGCAGTTAAGATGAATCTGAAGCGTCTACGTTCCCTCCTGAGGGTTTCAACGGCCTGGTTTAGTTTTGAAGTTGGCCTATGGTAAACTTTCTTGCTGTAGTGCAACCGTCAACACATCGTACCAAGGCCGCAGTCCTTCTCTCCACCACTGGCATCAAACAGAGTCATCCCATCTTCCTAATGTCCCTAGTCGTCGTGGTCACTGTCCTATTGCTGTGAAGGGACACCATAACCATGGCAACTCCTATGAGAGAAAACAGTTCACTGGAGCTGGCTTACAGTTTCAGAGGTTTAGTCCATTATCAGCATGGAGACATGCAGACAGACATGGTGCTAGAGAAGGAGCTGAGAGTTCTCCATCGGGATCGTCAGGCAGCAGGAAAGAGAAAGAGAAACACTGGGTCTGGGTTGGGCTTTGGACAGGAGCATTCTGACATTAGAGGTGGAGTTTCCACACAATTAGGCAGGATGCCTGCCAGGGCCTGTCAGTTTTCAGCTTTTACGGCCTGTAAAGGAAGGCCTACTGTTTTCTATCAAGCTAGCCTATGGGAGATGGCCAAGGGTACTTGAAATATAGCACAGTTGATTTTTTTATGATTGTGAGCCACCAGGTGGATACTGGGAACTGAATCTGGGTCCTCTAGAAGACCACAAGACCATTTAACTTCGAAATCACCTCTCAAGCCCTGATAACACAGGTTTTAAACACACTGCCATTTATACAATCTTGTTTCTCTGTATTAATCCTCCTATTGTTTGAGTAAAATAAACTCCTTTCTGTACCGTACTTGAGTGGAGTGGAACTTGCTAATATATATAATCACAGCCCTGATGCCCAGCGTGGGTTGGCCCAGACAACACACCCAGCACACAATGGTGCCCAGACAGGCCCCAGCTCTAGGGAGAACTGCCACTCACTCCTTATGTATAAAGCAATATCCCTGATTGTAGGCATCTCTTTGGATTAGAAAGTGTTTTGACATTACCTTTACTTCCCACGGGGCATTCTTAACTATTCTAAAAGTTGCTTCAAGGATATCTGAGCTAGATTGCTTTTGCTTCTCATTATTTCTCTTCCACAGATTTAAGTACTCCAGGTGTTTCACAGAGCATGAATGTGCCAGCAAATGGTTTTAACATCTCTATTTTGGTTTACCCTAAGCTTTTTCCTTTTGAAAACCTGATTAGTGATCTCAGATTCGGTTTCCTGGTTAGAGCACTTGTCTAGCATGCTTGAGGCCTTAGCTTCAATCCCCAACATCTTGACAGACATATAGTTAGTTATGAGTTATAAACAATTAGCAAAAAGAATGGCACAAGGGGGAAAACATAGTCAACGTGTTTGCTCATTCATTACTCAGGTAGAGTTAGAGTTTGCGTACCATAAAAGATGTAGATCTTGGGTACTTGGTTTTGTGACTCTTGGCATTTGTAAGAATCCCGCTCCCACAAACATATTATAAAACATTTTCCCCACTCCAGAAAGTTCTGTCATGCCAGTTTTCAGAGGATTTTACTCCTTTCTCAAAGAAACCACTTTCTGACTTCTATCATGCACTAATTTTGTGAGGTCTTTTGCTTCGGTCACCAAATCCCCTTGCAATTGTGTAGCTGTTCGACAAAGTACCTGCTCTCTTGTTAACGGACACTGGGGTGTTGCTCATTTTAGACTGCTCTGAATAAAACTGCTGTGATGGCTAATCTGGGTTGTCAACTTGGTCGGACCTGGGGTGAGTTCAGAGGAGCATCTCTGGCTGAGTCTGGGTGGTTTCCTTGGAAGGACTTACTGAGGGGAAGACCCGCCCTGAGAGCCCACAGCTCCTTCCGGGGGCAATACAGACCCAAAGACGTCTGGTGGACAAACAATGTTGCTTTTGCTGCTGCCGGCTTTTAGTTTTTATTTTAAATAACTCACTTTTTGGTTTATTTTTGAGATTGTATCTTAATCTCAACATCTTTCCCTTTCCTTTCCTCCCTCCAAAGCCCCTGCTCCCTTCAAAGTCAGGGCCTCTTTTCTTCATCAATTGCTATTGCACGCACGTATATTATACTTATTTGTGGATATCAGGACAAATGTCTGCAGGTCATCATTAGGAATTATGCCGGCTTAGTAACTCAGTGATGTAGATTTTCCCCTAATAACCGCGATTTCACTGTTGCTGAGGAGTTAGCTAGGTTTGTAGTACCAGGCGCAGTATTCCTCTCGATGGTCAGGTCTTAAATCCAATTAGGAGGGATTGGTTACCACCAAGGTGTGTGGGCTACCCCCTCACTGCTAGCGGTATTGTGCCGTGGTTGTTGCTAACGTGGTTCATAGGTTGGTCCACAACCGACCTGGCCACAGGACTATCAGTTGCCTCCCTCCTTTGGAAGCTTACGTGATTTTTTGATCCTATGAAAGCTGTTCCTCCGGAAAGGGGCATTCAGTTCAGGTCTCTGGGTCCAGTTTCTGAAGTGCACGGTGTCATCAGCAACAGGGACTTACCTTCCACCTCTAGGGAGTAACCGAGGGCAACAGCAATATAAACTGCCTGCTTCTGCTCCTGGCTGGTAAGGGTATCTGTTCTGTTCCGCCGCTGCTATAATTTGCTGACATTGGAACCCAGTTCCTTAAGCTGTCCAGTATGAACTGATGGCCAACAGCTCTCTGGGTGTGTGCAGGCGTTCGGTGCCAGCTAGGGACTGTTGAGCCTCTTGGACTGAGTATCTACGGGGTTCTAAGCCTCTCTAGTATGTACACTGCTATTGTTGAACTTTCCAGTGAAGTCCCAGTGTGAGTCAGTTTAATAAATTCCAATATGTATTTTTTTATTCAGTGAGCTATGTTCTTCTAGAGAACTTGGACCAATATAACTGTTAAAGGCAGTCTTCAATAACTCTTTAAATTTTTTTTTTTTTTTTTGGTTTTTCGAGACAGGGTTTCCCTGTGGTTTTGGAGCCTGTCCTAGAACTAGCTCTTGTAGACCAGGCTGGTCTCGAACTCACAGAGATCCGCCTGCCTCTGCCTCCCGAGTGCTGGGATTAAAGGCGTGCGCCACCACCGCCTGGCTATTTTGAAATTTTTATGATTTACTGAAAGCTGCAAAAACTAAAACAGCACAAAACATATTCTTGGTTCAATGATCGTTTTGCTTTGTCATATTTGTGTGTATGCTTCCTTTTTTATACATGTGTACTTGTCTCCACTGAACTATTTGGAGACATTTACTCTTCAATTAGAGCCCTTTTGTCAGGCAGTGGTGGCACACGCCTTGTCTTTAATCCCAGCACTTGGGAGGCAGAGGTAGGCAGAGCTGCAGAAGCCAGCCTGGTCTACAGAGAGAGTTCCAGGACTGCAGAGGCTATACAGAGAAACCCTGTTTTGAAAAAAAAAAAAAATCGACTCCTATATAACTGAACAGTTTCATGTATGTTTAATTAGAATATGAATCTTATAATACAATTAAACAAATTGCCAATTTTAGTAAATGTAGTATTGATGTAATAAGTCTCTGATCTATTAGTAGTATTTCTTTTTGTTTGTTATCAACTCATTAATGTGTCCCCATACTCATTTCAAATCAGGCTTCGATTCAGAATCAACCACTACTTTTAGCTGTCACCTCTCTTTAGCCTTAATCTGAGACATTTCTATTCTTTGCCTTTTCTGACATTGGCAGTTTTGACAAGCATAGCATCGGCTTCCCTTTTCAACATGTTCCCCGTTTAAGTTCTGATAGTTTTTCACAAATAATTCCCATTTTGTTTTCAAGCCTGGAATCCTGTATAGAAGCCCCCATCTCCAGCTCCTCTGCACAGTGAATTTCGAGGCGTAAGACGGCCATCTGCCCAGCGGTGACACTAGCTTGCGTTGTATTTGCCTATGGATTGCCCACTTTATTTTTCTTTCCATCCGTACCAGCAATGTCTGAGAGGCATGTTAATAAGCTTTAGAATGTTTGCCAATGTTGTGGGTGTAAGGTGAGCTGTACTGCGGGTGACTTTATTTTTTTACACGTTTTACACAGCTTACAAGTCTTTTTCATGAGTGAGGTTGAACATATTTCAACATGTGTAAAGACCATTTTAATTTCCTTTTTGTAAATCGTCCTTGTCATTTGACAATTTTTCTGTAGACATTTTTGTCTTTTGACTTAAATAAGTTCCTTTAAAATTAGGGATGCTAACCCTTTATCTGCGCTCTACGTTGGAAATATTTCCTTCCAGAGAGTCGTTTGCTACATGGCGCTGCTGAAGATAACATTTCACAAAATATAACATTGAGGCATTATATTTATCAGTTTTCTATTGCATATAAGTTTATTATTCTATTGTTCTTGCTCTTTTTTGTTTTTCAGGTAAGATCTTGCTGTACAACCATGGTTGGCCTGAACCAGCTCTGGAGACCAGGCTGGCCTTGAACTTGTGGAGCTCTTCTTGCCTCCTGAGTGCTGAGATTACAGGCACAGGCCATCATGACTGGCTTGAGTTTTTAGTCATGAACTGGATTTCTTCTAAAAATCGTTTTAACTTTATAAATCAGTAATATAACACCTGAATCAAAATATAATAAGACTGTGAGCTGCTACCAGCTCTGCTACCACACTCATCCTCAGGTGTTCCTTGCCCTCTGATTCTGCTGTGAAGTTCTGTCTTTTCTCCCTCAGGACAGTAACCACTAATAGGTCTTTAACACATTTTATAACCTAGATAAAGCAGACAGTTTAGTATGAGTTAATGTATATACATATTGCAATATAAGTCAATTTATATGTTTTTTATCTCAAACATATTGCTATAACATGTAATTATATTGGCGAAACTATGGTTTTACACTTTTAAAAAATTATAAAAGTGAAAATAATAAAGAGTGCACTGGGATTTTGTTGAACTTTACTTTAAAACTACCTTGCATCATTATTTATTTTTTCTAGGCTGGGGATGTAGCTAAGTGTTTTCTTAACATTCAAAAAGCCCTGGTTGATCCTCAGCACTGCATTGAGCATGGTGAGGTGGCTGTAATTCCAGTATTTAGAAGCAGGAGGATCAGAGGTTCAAGGTCATCCCCAGTTACACAGTGAGTAGCCCAAACTATATGATACTCTGTCTCCAATTATGCAGTTTTCCATCCTGGAGAGTAGTGGCGGAGAACGTGGCATCAGACGGTAGGCCCATGTCTAACGAAGACGTCAGAGCAGGATTTCAGCCAGAGGAGGGCACTGTGCCAGGTTCTGTTCCTAGGAAGGAGACCTGACCTAGCTCAGGGAAGAATTCAACCACAGGTGGGTTCACTCTAGCAATCTGGGCCTTTAAAAGAGGATGGCGATGTTGAACTGAAGAGTTAGTCAAGCTGAGCGATATCTGTCTGTAAGGAGTGTTTGGTCGGATCATACAGACAGGTGCCTGGACACTGGGTTGCTGGATTGAACACAAAGACTAACTTCAGCTTGCTCTGCGCCCGACCTAGATCACAAATGAAAGGAGCTGAACGTGCAAAGGCAGGCACGATGAAGAGAAAGTAAGGCAAAGATTACAGCGAACATCTGGCAGCCTGCACTTGTCTCTTTGCAAGTCCCTAGCCCAGATTAGTTTCTTCCTCTTGCAGATTCACGTACAGTCTGATGTGAATCTGACCCAGCACAGCTTTGGTTACATTTCCTTTGTAATTGTCGTCTTGTTCACATTGCTAATCACAATAGGGCAGGGCTGTTTTATTGACTTTTAGGTGTGTTCTCAATGCATGACTCACAAGATAACTTCTTGAGATATCAATTAAACATTTTCTTCTTCCCGTTCTCCTATTTGGAGAACAGGTTCTAGGCATCCTCGCCTTCATTGGTGGAGGGCTTCATGAATTTTTGTCAAAACTTGAAATTGAAGCTTGGGATGACTGAATGGATCCCACTAGAAGCTGGAAAAGGGCCCTTCATCTTGTGGGATGAACTGAATTGGAAATAGGGATATCAGGGGAGGAAGTATCTGGTATCTAAGGCAGAGAGGATAGTGCGGTCCAGGATCCAGGGAGAAAGCGACTGGGGTGTCCTCTTGCTTCCTGCAGTGGTGGGAGGTTGGGAAGAGTAGGCAGAGCTTCTCTTGCAACTGGCTTCGTGTGGGTGTTGAGGAGCCTGGAGTTTATCCTGGTGATGAGAAAACAGTAAGGGGTTTGTGCCTTTGCATCTTATTCTCCTGCATAACAAATGTGCACCACTTCTGAGCCTATGAGTAAATATTATCCTGTCAACCAGGAGATAGCACAGGCGATTAAAAAGCTTTCTTCCTGGTATTAACAGTATCACCTACCCCCCAGACCAAAGAAAACACACAGAATCCTTCTCTTGCTGTTTGCTTGGTGCTGCCTTGACTCAGTTCCCATTCCTTATCTTTACACCTCGAAGGGTTCACCCAAGGTGTATGTCCTTCCTCCAGAAACATGTTCTCTACCCTAAAGCAAAGCCAAGGCACTACTCATTCCCTAAACTTCCACATGAGGTACACAACACTCATCCTTGCATGCAGACTAAATTACACCTTTGAACTGGGCACTTATGCCTTCCACCAATCATATTAACATTTCAACCTTTCCCCTCGGTCCACACCCCTCCTTCATCTCAGCCTTCACAGTCTTCCCCCATCTGCTAGATTCTTGTTTCTGCGACTTTGATCCCATTATCTCTTCTAAATGTCCCGGTTTTTTTTTTTTCAAAAAAAGGGTTGACCCAAATCAATCAGTTGCAAAAAGATCACACTCCAAATTTAGCGTCTTAAACACAGTAAGCATGAATAATTTCCCAGCTTCTGTGAGTCAGGAGTTTGGGAGTATCTTAGTTGAGTTGTAGGATGAAATCATTCACGAGATTGTAGTTTTCTGAAGGTTTGACTGCAGGGAGAGGTCTGTTTCTCAAGTGACTGTCACACTGGTGCTCGCTGGGGCTCCCAGAGACTTCTCCATGGCAGTTGGCTTCCGCTAGAGCAGTGGTTTCAACCTTCCTAATGTTGTAACCCTTTAATACAGTTCCTCATGTTGTGGCAACCCCCAACCATAAACTTATTTTGTTGCTATTTCATAACTGTAATTTTACTACTGTTATGAATCATAATGCAAATATCTGATATGGGACCCCAAGGGGTCATGACCCACAGGCTGAAAAGCACTGCTCTATGGAAAACAGTCAGGATATCAAGGCAAAAGTCATGATGCTCACTGGGATCTCAGTTGAGAGTCACATACCATCAGGCTAGCCTTTGGACCAGCTCTGACGTAAAGGAGAGACAACCGTGAGGACACCACGAAGCAAAGCTCAGGAAACAATCGTGAGAGTTGGCTGCGGCATGTTTTTCAGGAGGCTTTCTTGATTCTCCAACTCTGTACGTCCCCTATGTCCCATTTGCAGTAGCCCAAATTCTTTAAAGCTCAGGTCTCCTGGAGACTGCTTAATAAACTTCTATTTTCTCTTTTTTATATTTAAGGCATAGTGAAATGTGAATCTGAAAAAGCGTACCAAATGACATAGTGCTGAAGAATATTTCCCCTCTAAAGTCCTAAACGTCAGGTTCTGAGATCACATCACTAAGGAGAGAAACGCCTTCTTGCCTGGAAGATTTAAACAACCTGAGATTGACTGAGAGAAGTGGCCTTGTGCTGGATAATCTTATGTCAGTTTGACACAAGCTAAAGTCATTGAGGTGGGACTCTTAATTGTCAAAATGCCTCCATAAGAACCATAAGGGCAGTCCTGTAAGGCATTTTCTTAATTAATGATTGATGGCAGAGGACCCAGCCCATCATGGGTGGCGCCATCCCTGGACTGGTGTCCAGGGTTCTATAACGAAGCAGGCTGACCAAGCCAGGAGTGAGCAACTAGTAAGCAGCACTCCTCCATGGCCTCTGCATCAGTTCCTGCTCCAGGTTCCTGCCTGTTTCCAGTCCTAGCCTGACTTCCTTCAATGAAGGATTACCGTGCAAACATAAAAGTCAAATAAACCCTTTCCTCAACTTGCTTTTTGGTCATGGTGTTTCATTGAAGCGATTGAAATCCACACTAAAACGGCAGCGTTTGGAGACAAGCGGTTGACGATGCGCTGATGGAAAATGTATGTTTCCAAAGAAACGGGTGCTGGAGTCTACTTTTCAACTCAGGTTTTATATTGGAAGTAGATCTGGTTTGCTTTGAGCCTCTCAAGCATTATTTCATTTATATTTTATACTAAGGGTAGAAATTACTTCATCCTTTTTTGGGGGGGATCAGGACCACAGTCCTTTGGCTGTGCAGTGTTCCTTTTTTGCATCAGCTTGGTAAAGCTAACCTTGTTGGACTAACCCTCAGTGGTTTTAATCAGATGGGCACATCAACAACTAGAAAACATTGCAGCTTGTATAATTTTCCTGCTTCCCTCCCTCCCTCCTTCCCTCCCTCCCTCCCTCCCTCCTTCCCTCCCTCCCTCCCTCCTTCCCTCCCTCCCTCTCTCCTTCCTCTCCTTCCCTGCCCCTTAGGACTCTTCTATGTTTCTTGAGCAAGGGTATTTTGTAGACTATCTTGTTTGTGAATAATTCTTATCTTTTTTTTTTGTTCTTATTTTGAATGTTTTGAAATCTATTTTCTCATAGATGATTTTTTTTTCAATTAGTTTTGGAAACACTTCTTTCACTATTACAAACTCATTTTTCTCCCCAGGTTCCCAATGCTTTCACAATATACTGCGCTTCCCTAGTGAACTAGCATCACCCCCTTCCCACCAACTAGGAGGCTCCTTTGGCTTTAGGGTGTAACTTTGGAATAATATTTTTTTTGTCAAACCTTAATTAAAAGTTCTAGAAAAATTCTGAGTTTTCTTATTGGTATTCTCTTTCCCAACGTGACATTTAACTCATCCATATTTTCCTTCATGTTTTTCTTCTGTACCAGCCTCTGGAGAATAAGGGATTGATTGTTCATACAAGCTTTTTCCGCGCCGGGCACACCTAATTACTTAAATAATTCCCAGGGTAATGGGAAATACACGATGGCATACGGAGAGTTTGGTAGAAGCTCTACTTTCGTGTAATTTAGGTTTTTGACTGATTGAGCACCTGTACACATCACACGCCACGGTCTCTGGTCTTTGCCATTCTCATAACCTTTTAGACAACCACCCACTCACACAGAGAAAATACCTAGGGCACCACTGTTTCATTGGCTACTTTAACGTGTAGGCAACTTTTAAACGTGTATGTACTGTGTGAGGCATTATAAGCTTCCTTTATGGCCGACACTTGTTTCCTTGACTGAAAACAGCCTTTCATTAAGTTATTGTGCATGGGATAGACTGAAGGCTAGGGATAACAATTCCTGCATGATAGGGTTGGGGCAGGAGAAGAATGCTGTAGTCTGTGAAGCCCTTCTGCTTCTGGGAGTAAGGCCAGCATTAAGACAACGCACGATTGTTATTTCTGAATGTCCCTTTGCAGAGAACAGCGTTTCTTAAACTTTCTTTGACCAGACCTAAGATAAATATACATTTTTTAAATCCCCATTCCTTGATCATATCAACAAAAAAATAATTTTTTCCTTAAAACTCCTTTTTGACTTGAATTCTGAGATTTTTTTCTACTACATATTCTTTTTTTTTTAAAAAAATAGAACGATAGGCCCGTTCTCCTAAACCGATCTTACAGAACTCCAGGGATCATAACCCACGAAGGCTTGGAAGAAGGTTTTTGATCTGTAGTCTTTCTTCCCGGGTTTCCCCTCACTCGCTAAGTGGCAAATGATGACCACGCCTCCAGCCTTGCTAGTGCTCCTCGATCCGGTCCCCTCCTTCCCCGGCTTCTTTAAGAGTGTGGCACCGACTCGTCCAGGGGATGGCAGAGGGGCCGGGCTCGCTGAGTCGGCGGCGCAGGCCTGGCCCGCTCTCCCAGGTCTTGTGAAAGCCAGGGTGTGTGCACGCGGAGCTCACAAGACCGGAGCGGTGGGAGCCCGTGACCAGCGCCGGGGACACGCAGCCGCTGCCGGCCGCGTTTCCGGCGAGTCCGCGGGGGTCCGCGCGTGCGCAGAGCGTGCCCCGGGGGCCGACCTCCCCGCGCCCGCCCGCCCGCGCGCGCCCGTCGGCGAAGCCAAAGTCCGCGGGGGGCTCGGCGCGGCGGCGCGCGCCAGGGGGCGTTCCCGCGCGGCCGGCCCCGCCCTCGCTCGGCGCCGAGCTAGCCTCCCAGTCTCCCCCGCGCTTCCTGCACTGAGGCAGTTGCCGGCGCGTCCCCTATCCCGCGGCTCGCTCGCCCGGCCGGTGCCATGGCGGCCTTCAGCAAGTACTTGACGGCGCGGAACTCCTCGCTGGCGGGGGCCGCCTTCCTGCTGCTCTGCCTGCTCCACAAGCGGCGCCGCGCGCTCGGCCAGCACGGGTGAGGCCCGCGGCCGCGCCGCCTTCCCGGGCCCGAGCGGGGGCTCCGGGCGCGCGCCTTGCCCTTTCCTCCCGGGCCCGAGCGGCGCGGGTGTCCGCGGAGCGAGGCCAGCGGTCCCCGTGCCCCGCGGCCCTCTGCTTGGTGGCAGCCGCGCTGTCGCCGGACTGTGGGAGGGAGGAGGGCGCGCCGTGTCCCCGCGCCCCCTCGCCGCCTCCTTCCTGTATGCCAACTTTCTGGGCGCGTCCTGGTTTTGCCATCTCATCGCCACCGAGAGCGCTAAGGATTTGATCGGTGGACACTCTTGGCTATGTCCCTGGGACCAGCTTTGGCTGGACTCCGGAGTAGTGGAGGTGCAGAGTCGCCAGGGCGTTCCTAGGGGGGTGTTCTGGGGCTACTTGGCACGATTTTCTTCCAGAGGGGTGCCCTGCTCTCTGAACTGGTCAGCGAACTCCCTGACATTTCTTTGGAAAAAGCTGAATTGGCTGCGAGGTGTGTGGAGGACAAAGTTTCCTCCCCCGGCTTTATAGGTAAAAGGTTAAAGTGTGTTTTAGGTGAAGATCACTTGTTAGTACCGTATTGCTTCCTGCCTGCAGAGGACGTTCAGGTTTACTTTCAACTTTTGGGAGATGAGGAAAGAAGAAGAGAATTGGGTTCTGGTGGTGGGATTACAGGCACAATTTTATGTCTTGTCGCCCAATGGATTTCTGCGAGTGATTGAGAAAAGGCGACTTCCTAAGCGTTCTTGCTAGTCTTTGGCTATTTAATATCCAATCTTAGAATAAAGCTTCCATGCGTTTTATCTCATCAACCCTCTGGGCAGGTACTATTGTCACCTGCTTTGGATTTGCTTGAACTATTTAGAATTTGGCCCAGAATACTAGAGCGGAGCTCCTAGTACCCTTTCCATAAAGTAGTTTTTGTCCGTCTGTTTTGACTTGCCTGTTGCCTGCAGCATTGTGCTTCTTCCTAAATCAGCTTTACAAAATAATGACACACATCACTGTCATACAGTAATTATTCGCCTTTTTAAATTTTTTTGGGGGGAGGAGGAAAGGATTAAGTATTTTTTTTCCGCTAGATTGTGTCCTTTCTGAACTCCCATTTGCAATTAGAAGTTATTGGCTATTTGGGGATATGGCGATAGAAAATATTAAATGCTTTGAAGTACTTTTTTTTTTTGCAGATAAGCGTTTTAGTGCATAGAACAGACAGATATTTTAGTAGGAAGGGAATTTGACTGCTAACCTCTCTATTTCAACACAGTTCTCTTTACTAGATAACATACAGGGTGTCAGACTTGTAAGACTTGTGCAAGTAGAACACACCTGTGTAACCAGTGCCCAGATCAAGAAGCAGTGTATTATCAGCACCCTCGAAACCCCTTCATGGCCCTTTCCAGTCACACAGTACCAGCCAACGTTCCGCTGATTCATAATGCTGTAGATTATTGAGTACAGGGAGTTTTAAACATAATCTAATGGGAAATAGTAGCAATAGTGACGACATAGTGTAGTACAATTTCTTTTCCAAAATAATCGAAACTATTCATCTGCCATTTCAAAAATCTTTTTGAGAAATTTTGTGAACTTTCTGATGATGGAATTATGCAACTGGTAATTTAATGAACAAAATAGAGTTGCTAATCTTTCATATTGGGGTTAGCAATGAAATCTTTGTTTTAGGCATTAATGTTTTGAGGGATGAGAATACATATTATGAGCAGATAAATGTGAGACATAAACTCCTGAGATAAAATGATTGAACGTAACAAAAACCTCTAAGAATGACATATATATACCATTCACACACATATCATTCTTAGTGATATGTATATGTATCTGATCATATATATATTAATATATAAATTAGATATTGTGTGCTTCCATGATTTTATGTTTGTCTTTCAGTCTCTACCTTTGGCTTCACAGTTTGGAGGTTAGAATATTCTGTCCTTCTATTATACTGGTCTTTGGATGTGTTTGGTAACAGCTAATTATTTTAATATCTGGTGCTTAACTAAGGGATAAGTGGTTTCTAGTCCTTATTTTATCTGTCTTATGAATAATAGTTTCTCTTAGAATATATATTCTTTTGGAATTGGATAGGTAACAGAGCTAGTAAAACCACTTTAGGAGTTATGTTGCAACATTATTCTGAATATTATAGTGGATAAAATTCTGTTTTAAAATTCTGTTAATGTAATTTTATCATCTTATAAAGTCACACATGCACATTCACTCTTTTATTATGAAAAATTTTACATAATATACAGAGTAAGTAGAATAACGATCCCCTATTAACTTTACCCATATTGTTTCATCCGTATCTATTTTCTCCCTGCCCTTTTTATAGATTTTAAGGTAAAACTTATATTCATTAAAACATGCAGTTTTTAGTTACACTTTTTTCAACCAAATAGACACATTTGTATTATATTCCTATCTTACAAATTAGAACATCTTCATCTCCCCAGAAAGTTCCTTTGTATTTCTTTCTAATTATTTCCTACCACTATTTGCTAACTTTCCCCTTCTTGACTCTTCCTTAAACAATTGACTCCTTACAATTTGCCAAACAATTGGCAAAAGTCACTTAATCATCAAAAAGGAATTGCTTGTTTAGAATGATGTATTTCTGTGCTACATGCTATAGGAGACAGATATGTGTAATATTTTAAAAATGTCAGCCGTCTTAAGGAGCTTATGTTCTTGTTGGAGAAAATAGACTTCGCATAAAGTGTTAAAAGTGTCAGGTGACACACTGGCATGTTCCGCCACTGTACTATCCTGGCTTACCCGTGTTAGTGATTTGGTCCTTGCTTTCGTTTTGTACTTATTCAGCCATGTACACTTAACTTGTAGTCTGATTATGATCTGTGCTGTCTCTATGCTGTCTCAACCACTTCCCCCGCTGTCTTAGATATTTTTCTTCAAAAGTTGGCTCAGTAAAAAAAAGCTTTCTGCTAGGTGTTTTCTGGCTTTCCTAACCCCAGGTAATAGAGCTATCCTTTGCTTTTCTGACACTGTCCTATTTATCTTTGCTAGCACTCACTGCTTAGGTTTTGTTCTGGTCTTTTTTCTTGGCTTCTGCATAAGCAGAAACCAAGACTCTGAATTTCTTGAGACTTTGGACTGAGTCATGCTTGTTTTTCCAATTTACTTAACTCTTGTTTTTTGCTGTACTGGGGAGCATACCTAGGCCTAGTGCTAGGGAGACTTTGAGTCATATTTAAATCCCTCATTTGGATATGTCCCGGGATAGACACTCAAAGAAGTGTTACGGAAGGAATAAGTGATGCAGAACTGTGGAAGAACTTTTCTGAACAGTTGACAGGCGTTGAAGAAGGAAATAGAGGTCTTATCATCATAGAAGTCATGGGTGTACCCAAAAGTCTATAATATGATCTGAACAGTGGGAAATCAGTAGGCTAGTTCCAGTACAGGGAATGGGACCACAGTATTTTACTATGCTAAATAATTAAACCATTAAAGCAGAAGAAAGCAATTCCCCTTCCCATCAGTGCTTGTGAAGTAAAGTTCAGATTTCTCATCCGAGGTTTCAGAGCTTTCCTCTGTCCAGTCTCATCTTACCTGGCTAGTCTTGTGGTCTCGCCTGCCAGTTGGTACTCTGGTCCAAATAGGCCAGTTTCTGCACTGTTCTCTGAGCAGGCTACCCTCACTCCTGCCTTTGAACCTTATCCCTGTGACCAGTCTTATCTGTAAGTTCTCTGTCTCCTTGTTCTCCAGTTCTTTAACATAAAGAGCTAGAGAAGGGTCATTTTAACATACTTAAAGAGCTAGAGAAGGGTCACTTTGATGTGAAGTATTTAGCTGCTCTTGACGATCTCAGTGATGATCACCCGGCTTTTAACCTCACATTCAAGTGCCTTCACTTGCTGATATCTACCTGGGTGTGTCAAGTACACCTTCATCTTTTGTCCCTTTAAAGTCGTAATCTAGAAGTGGTGGGGCACAACTTCCTCCCCATATATTTCTGCAGAGTTCCTGGCAACCTGTATTCCTCTTACTCCCATCTTCTTTGCTTCCGCTCTATTTTAGATCCCACTTACTTGTCTTTTGAGGCTGTCTCATATCTATGTTGCTTTCTCTACACTAAGCAGGTCCCCACAGTGCTATTTATAGAAGAGTTCTGTTAGAAAATTAGTAGCAAAGGTTGTATCTGAGCTTAGTTAACATCTTAGGATTCTTTTCTCTAAATTATTTCTTGTGTTTTCCCACTGCTAGAAATTTCTTTGCTGTTTTTCCAGTCCGAGTCTTAGGGCCTGTTGCCAGGCCTTGGCTTTAGCATTGAATGCACTCCTGTCTCTAAGTCCTGGTAACTTTCCTGCAAACTTAATTTGTCCTTTCCTTATATCTGTCTGTCCTCTTTAAATCAAGCTAGGGGCTGCTTTCATGTTTCTTCGTTTCACAAGTTCTCTGAGGGTTTGCATAAGCATGAGCCATGTGAGGAACTGGATCTGAATGACATCCTTAGAATTAACCCTATTTGGCTTTCTAGATTAAAAGAAGATACTTAAGGAAACTCATTAAGAAAAGGGTATGTCAGCAACAGCAGCTGTGTACTGAACCCAGTTGGTGCAGTTCTGGCCAGAGCAGAGTTGTGAGAAGTGTGTCTGTGATCTGCTGGGGCCACTGGGTGACAGTTGTCCAGTTCATTACAGCTCTTAGGTCTCTTAGGTCTTGGTTCCTTAGCTTCTGGCTCAATGCTCCTTCACTTGCTCTTCTCCCTGCCTGGGATGTTGTTTCCAGTGATGTCACATTGTTTATATCTTCCCCTCTTTCAGTCATTGATTGTTTAGATGATAGACCTGTTGCCATACGATTAAAAACATCCTTTGTGTGTACATGTTCTATGTCCCTTCCTAGCTATACTTTCCTCCTTAGCACTTACTATTATCAAATGTGCTGTTTATTGTACCTGTGTATCTGTGCTGCTGGGATGTACGCAGTTAAGCTCCACAGAGGAAGAAGTTTTTGTCTGATTTGTTCGTTGGTATAGCCCTGGTGGGTAGAACTGTGCCTGGCATGGTGTACTTGGAAAATATTGTTCAGTGGTTCTTACCTGTGAGATGTTGATTTCTTAGGGCATGGCTACTGCTAAGTTAAATGACAGTTTTCTTGTTATAAATGTGTATGTTGTCTTAAGCATGTTATCTATCTCTTTAGGAACTAGACCTCTTATGCCTTCTATTTGTAGGTTCAGAAACAATATAAATGATAGCATTAATTTACGATTTTTAAAAACCAACTTTTGACAGTTAAGAAGTGGAAATATTAAAGATAATTAAATAAACTAAAAATTACTCATATGATCATAAATATAATAAACATTTGTTTTATTTTTGCCTACTATGTACTTATATGCCTTTTTGCAGTTATAATGTTTTGCAGTTTTCATTTAAGGCATAAATTCTGTTTTTTGTTATGGCCCTTATAACTGTAGTTTGCGTGACTTTATCCTGTTTTATTTTACCCTTACATGTTGTGTATTTTGACTGCCTTTGAAACATTTTTTTTTCTTGTAGTGCTGGAGATGGAATCTAGAGCCTTGCTTGTACTAACAGGGGTCCTATCACTGATCCATGCCTGTGGATTTTTATGGATAGTGTATTTTTTTTAGTGAATATTTATATCTCTGCTGAATAATTTCTTTGGGACTAAATTTCAGAAATTGGATTCATAAGTGAAAGTCTATGGATGTCTTTATCATGATGGAAGGGATGTGAACATACTATGCAAATTGACATGACTTTTTAAAATGATTCATGCAAATGTAATGCTATGAATTCATGTAATGCTATGAATGAGTGTTAGTTTAATTTATCATTATTGAGGGATTTTTTTTTCTCTTCTAGAGGTTCAAAACAATGTTGAAAAGTTAGTTTACATGTGTTTTATACATCGACAACAATGAGGTTTTGTTTATTTTCATTTAGCAGCAGCATCTTGATTGTGAAGTAGCTTGATATAGTTAAAGGACATGGTCTTTGAGGTCAGGTAAGGGTTTGGAGGTTAGTTAGCCATGCCTTAGATCCATGGCTTCTTGTCAATTTCCCTACCCTTTCTGAGTCTTAGAAGAATAGGATAATAGTATTTATTTAAGCCATCGGTTATGTGAATCTTGAATAAGAAAACATCTTAATCCAGTGCTCAACTCAAAAGCCATCATTATGCCTGTTAAAAGAAAATTAAAGGACAACAAACTATTCCTTTGTTAGCGTCTCAGAAACTATTGAGGCTTCCTGAAAATGCTGTAGATGTGTCAGTGAAAATGTTCTTAAATGTTTTAAGTTGGTACATCTATTTCCTTTCAGAGTATTACATTGGTTTCAGAGTCATAGTTTCAGTCTTACATGTCTCCAGTTGCCGTCTAAGTGGAATACTCTGTATTTCTCCACCTGATAAAGAGGTAGTTTAGACTCACAGTATTCAAGTGTGGTCTCAGGGGTGCACAACAGAACTATGACCTACTTTGTAGACTATGAGCTTTTGTTGAAATAGCATGAAGTTGCATTCATTTTTCTTACAGCCACATGTTCTTTGCTGACTTCCTCTCTTCAAGTTGTTCCTTTGCTGTTACTGTTATTTTTGAATCGTGGGTATTGGTTGTTGCTGGTTCTTGTGTGTCTCTCCTCTAAAACTGTTTGTGTCTTTATTCTTAATTGGTATTCTTTCTGCATATTTTCCTAGTAAATTAAAAGAATCAGATTAGAGTATTTTGTTAATAGATGCCCTTTGAGAATTGTTCTGGTTCTTACCTTTAACTTACTAGCACCTTGTGGTAACAGACCTGCCATTGTCTGTCTTGTCTGCACTGAGTAGAGTTCTCTTTTAGCATATTTCTAGTGGAGCCAGAGGGAAGGGTCTTTCTGTTTTGACCATGGAGCTGTCAGGATGCTGCCATAGAGCCAGTGGTTCTTTTACCTAGAAGAGGAAGAGAACCCCTGATCTAGTCTAACACCAAGCACTATGTAGCATAGTGAACAGCTTAGAGTTGCCACCATCCCTTCAGCCACCAGATTAGCCTTAATCTAGCAGGTGAGCTCATGCTTAACCCTAGAATTTGCTACACCCTTCTAAATTCTCAGGTCATACTGTACCTTTAGAAAAATACATTGTATTTTTTTTTTTTTTTTTTTTTTTTTTGGTTTTTCGAGACAGGGTTTCTCTGTGGCTTTGGAGCCTGTCCTGGAACTAGCTCTGTAGACCAGGCTGGTCTCGAACTCACAGAGATCCGCCTGTCTAGGACCTGATGATTATCCTTCACCTCTAATCTTTTGGAGAAGAATACATAATGGAATCATGTGGAAGAAAAGATTACATTTTCTTTGGAGTTATATACACACGTAGCAAATTAAATTCAATTTTATTCAAAATGTTATTTCTTTTGAAGAGTTTTAAGAATCGTTAGTGTTTGGTCAAAAGCATCACCCAGCTCCCTAATACCCCTTTATACAAAGAGTCTGGAATATTATAGTTGGGAGCCTTATCCCAGTCCCCTGACATGCATCTTTGGAATACTGGGCAGGAACTCCATTTCAAGCCCCCTCCCCTAGGAGTTGCCTTAGTCCAAACTCCACCTCCAAGAAAGCCTGCCAAACAATGACCCCCTCCCCAGGGAGGGTCAAGAGGGCCCACCAAACGATAACCCCTCCCTATAGGCTTGGGGAAGGTCAAGACCACTCTCACAGGCTACTTAAACTGCCCCCAGAGAATGAACACTTGGTCTCCCCTTCTTTTTCCCTCTTCATGCTTTCCTGGTGCCACCTGGGAGCTTTGGGAGCATTGCATTAAACATGGGCATCTTTTATTCAGTCGGATTTGGTCTGATTTGGAATTATTTGTGTCGGTGGAGAGGCTCATCCTAAGAAATACTCCTAATGGTTGTTGTTTAAACTGTGTACAAGGGCATTAGATTCTTGGTTATAAAAATCAGGACATTCTTATTAAAGTCCCTTTTGTTGTAGACGTATGTGTCAAGAGGTAAACATAAGGACACAATATGTAGGCTATGTTCGCTTTGTTCATCAGTGGAAACTGTAACACATATTAGGGCATTTTTACCGGTCTTGTTAGGAATAATTATGAATGTTTTGTTTGTCTTGTTAATGCTATAATATTTTGAGACAGGGACTTGTGTAGCCCAGGCTAGCCTTGAACTTTATGTAGCTGAGGATGACTTTGAGCTCCTGAGCCTCTTGTCTTTATCTCCTAAATTTTGGGATTACTGACATGGGCTACTATGTCTTTGTATTTTTTTAAAAATAACATTTTTTATCCTTTTACCAGTGTAGCAGACCTGAGTGAATGCAACCAAATAAAATATACATTGAAAATGAAGCTCATCAGAGCATCCCCAGCTAGCATGATGCCTATAAATAGGTGTAGACATCTCAGCATTGTACTGTTGCATAAGGCAGACATTAAAGTGGACAGTATCCATAATGGTGGGATTTTTCAGACCACAATTTAATATACTTATTACTTATTCACACATTTTTAAGACAAGATCTTAGGTAACCCAAGCTGAATTTGAACTCTGCTATGTAAGCAAGGATGACCTTAATTTTTGAATTTCCTGCCTCCCTATTTCTCAGGTGCTGAGACTGCAGGCATGTGCTACCAGCTCTTTCTTAATATTTCAGGTCTGTTGGCATTAACAAATTATGCACTATGTAGAACAGATTGGCATCATAGTATATAATAGTTTAGATAGTGTATTGTGTTTATATGCTGCTCACTATATGTTCTCATTTTTTAAATATTTATGAAACTTAACCAGCTGTGTGAACTAAGCAACATGGTATCTCTAAAGAAAGAGTAATTCTTTATTTTAATGTAGTGAATAGCACTAGACCCAAGAAATAGTTTTAAAATTACTCTTTTAATGCTTCATTATTTCAAATATTAAACATTTTTTTGAACAAAAAACTAGTGCACCTTAAATTTGAATACTAAAAAAGAAAAGAAAACATGTGTCATTTATCACAGTTACATTGTTTCATTGATTCTTAAATCTACCTTTTTTATATTATAGCATCCATTTTCACATTTTAGCTTCTGAAATTAAGTTGCAAAAGACAACTGTTGTATCTTAGTTTTGACTAGAACAGTATATTTAGGTTGTTGCATTTCCTCCTTATTATGCATGTCTTTTTCTTGTTTGTAGAAGTACTGCATGTCCGCTGATGTGGAGGACTCTAAATTCAGTGTTCTTACTCTTCTTCAGTATATCATAAGCGTAGGAAAATAAGAAATTGTAATAGAATTATCTATTTTCCTCATTACAGACCAAGAATTGGAGGAAGCAGGCTGACCTGAGATTAGCAGGTAGATATAAATCAACTTCTCAAAGGATGCTGAGGTTTTAGCTTGTTACTAGATGACCAAGAGGGTCCTCTTCTTGAGAATTGAGGGATATGAGCCAACTCTGAACCTTAACATATGAGAAATAGTGATCAAGGAAGACACTGACACTAATCTCTGGTTCTCACATGCATGAGCATACTCACTGCACCCCCACACAAACACATGCATGTGTATCACACACATGCAGAAAGAAAAAAACTAGACCATTGAAAAAGAACCATGCAATATAACATTTCAGTACTACTTCTCTAGTTCAGTCTCAATGCTCTTAAGAGCATCTCTCCTAAAATAAACCTCTAGTAATAATATATTTAGAATACTGTTTTCTGTTTTATTTTGTATTTGTATTGCATTAAGAAATAGATTTAAGGTATTTTCAACTGTAGGGTTCCTTTAAGTTTTTCTATTAGTAATGCCCAAGATAGGCTGATTAGTAGAGAGATGGAGGTGGGGGAAGCCAATGTAGGATAAACAATAGCATTCAGTTTTGTGGTTAACATGGGTTCAACAATAGCTAGCTCCCCCTTGGAGAAAGTAGGATCGGTATGGCAAGAAATCGAAGATTTACCTAGTACAGTCTATTGAATGTTTGTTGTTTCTCAGTATGTTAGTGAGATTAGCACATTCACTATGGAACTACAAATAATAAAGAAAATCCATACAGCCTAAGAATTTCTAGACCTGTGTTAGGAATGTAGTCTTTTAGGAAAGAACATGAAATTAGAAAGATTTAACTAATATGTTTATTACATGGATAGATTTTGCCTTTGAGCTCAGTCTTAATCTCTCAGGGGTCAGGTATTCCAAGCAGGGAGAACAGTTTGAACAAAGACATTGAGAAAGGTCAGCGGGAACATGAAACTGGAGATAGTATCATAAAGTGTCTTTATTGATGTTTGTTGAGTACGTATCATATTTTAGACATAATTTGTATTTGTTGTTTACACCAGTTGTTTCAGATAATCTTATATTTTCACTTTGCTTTCAAAGAGCTTCAAAAGCATAGGTATGCCAGAGGTGGTTCAATGGATAAGAGCATTTGCTGTTCTTGCAGAGGACCCAGGTTTGCTTCTCAGAATCCACATAGTAGTTCACAACCATCTGTAGCTCCAGCTCCAGGGGATCTGCTGCCTTTTGACCTTGTTGGGCACCAGCCACTCATGTGGTACACATATATAAGTGCGGGCAAAACACTCACACACATTGAAAACATAAATCTACAAACAGTTAAGATTGAATTAATCATGTGTATTGTAAAGAATAAAGCTTTTTTATTCAAATTCTTTTAAAATGAACTTTGATTCAAAAAAATGCTCAAGACTTATTCATGGGCTGAAAAAAAGATGTTATATTAAATACAAAACAAAATTAATTATTAAATTTATTATACTGTTCAAATATAATGTTGAATTACTTAATTTTCTCTTATGTATATGTGTGTCTGGTATGTATATGTGAATGTGTCTGTGCGGGGCGGGGGAGAGAGAGAGAGAAACAGAGAATGTTACATAGGAATGAGTGTGTGTGTTGTGGGGTGCTTGAAGTTGATGTCAGGGATCTTCCTCCACCATTTCTTGAGTCATGGTCTTTCTATCAGAGAGAGGGAGGGAGGGAGGAAGAGGGAATGATCAACCCCCATCACTCTTTGACCCTGCTCTTTGAGTCACAGTTTCTCAATCAAACCCAGAACTCACTGATGTGGCTTCTCTCTCTAGTCTTGCTAGCCAGCTTGCTCCAGATATCTCCTGTCTCTGCCATACCCAATGGGCATTTATTTGGGTTCTGGGGATCTAAATACCAGTTCTCTTGTTTGGCTTTGATCCACTGGAATCAGAATCATGTTCTTCAAACGGTCAGGGTAAAAGGAGGAGAAGAAAGGAAGCCAACAGATTACTGAGTAGAGTGGCAACAAGAAAGGTCAGCTATTGATAGGCGTGTGCTGAAAGAGGTCTTTAATAAGGTAGAGTAAAATTTTTAATTAAAGAACTACTAATTTAGGGACAGCGAGATAGCTTAGTGGGTAAAAGTGCTTGAGTTCAGTCCTCAGAACCCGCACTGGAAGGAGAGGACCAACTCTAAAGTTGTTCTCTGACCTCCACACATGGCATGAGTGTACCTACTATAGACATAAAGTTATTTTTAAAAAGAAGTACTAATTTAAAATTAAGGAAATATATATATATATTAAAATGAAGTTAAAAACTGAGAACTGACATTTCATAAGCTTTAAGAAAGACCTTTCACTATACTACAGGCTTATAGGGTAGCAGGAATAGTACTTGGCTTGAAGAAGTTGCAATCTAGGTGGAGTAAAATACGATAGAACTGTAAAATTAGACACATGTTGGACCCAAGCAGAGTGCTCTGAAATACAGAGCCTTTATTCCAGAAACATGCAAAATCTAAACTGAGGCTTGAAATTGAACAGGACTTAGTGTGAAGGTTATTTAAAGGGGGTTGGAGGTGAGTCATAACCATGAGCACCATAAACAGAACAATTTATTTCATAAGAAGGTAGAGCACACTGAGGAAAAAACAGCTTTTCCTAGTGTGATAACAAAAAAAGATACTCATTTTAGAGACACGCGTTCAGATTCTAGCTATATGCAGGTACAGCTTTGGAGAGAATTCCTGGGTCAGAATCCCAGTGACACCATGTGCTAGCTGTGTGACTTTGGGCAACTTATATAATCACTTTGTACCTTGTTTTCCTGCCTACAAAAATGGAAATAATGCCACCGTCATGAGCTAAAATACATACAGTGCTTATAACAGACGCAAACACATGTGAAGTGCAGAGGTTAGTGGCTATGTGAGGAAGAACTGGTAGTTGTATTCAGGAGTGGGGCAATACTTGAAAAAATCCCATCCTCAGTGAGAACATACTAAAGTGTATAAAGTGAGTATCCTAAGACAGACATACAGACATAATAAAAGCCTAACAAAGGCAGGAGCTATGTAAATAGGAAGAAAAGCCAGGAAAATTATTAGAAATGACAGCAGAAACAGATTAGAGTCGAGAATTAACTCAATATGGAAATGAGAGGGAGAAAGGGGTATAAACTCAGAGAAATATTTAAGGAAGGGAAGTATTAGAAACTATTAGCTCCCAACTCATGCCCAGCAAAATGAAACGTTTTTTGTTCTCAGGGTCAGTGTGTCCCTGAGAAGGGTGGAGGGAGCGATTAGGTTTTAGTAATGACACTTTACATGCAGCAAATGGTGCTTTATAGTGAGTGCTTCCTGCTCAGTTACTTAAAACGTGAGCCTATCCGTTCTTTGGGAGTTGCCTTGAAAGTGTTTTGGGCGAAGTACTTTTTCTTGGGATGAGTAGGAGATAGTGTCTGACAAGAGTTTCCCAGCTTTTCAATCCATTTACTTTTTCCTGATGGAGGAGTTAATTTCATTGGTTAAATAAACTGCCTAGGCCCATTTGATAGGCCAACCCTTAGGTGGGTGGAGTAAACAGAACAGAATGCTAGGAGAAAGAAGCCGAGTCAGTGAGTCGCCATGATTCTCTCACTCCAGACAGACGCAGGTTAAGATCTTTCCTGGTAAGCCAGCTCGTGGTGCTACACAGAATATTAGAAATGGGTTAGATCAAAATGTAAGAGCTAGCCAATAAGAGGCTGGAACTAATGGGCCAGGCAGTGTTTAAAAGAATACAGTTTCCATGTAATTATTTTGGATAAAGCTAGCCGTACGGGCGGCCGGGTGCCAGGAACTTAGCCCGCTGCTCTTCACTACATTTTCCCTTCTTCATTCCCCTCCTGATTAGGTAATGGATTTTGGAAGACTATGTTTTTCTAGGAAGTTACTCATTTCATCCAAATTTTTGAGTAACTTTGTAAGAAATCCAGAGACAAAGACTTCCTATTTTATATTTTTAATTGTGTGTGTGTGTGTGTGCTTTTGTATTCCTCTTATTTTCTTAATTTCGAGAGAGGCACTATGTACCCCTGGCTGGCCTCCTGGTCCTGCTGCAGTCTCCATGGTCTTGGGATTAAAAGACAAGCACAGACAAGCACAGTCTTTTTTTTTTTTTTTTTGGTTTTTCGAGACAGGGTTTCTCTGTAGCTTTGGAGCCTGTCCTAGAACTAGCTCTTGTAGACCAGGCTGGCCTAGAACTCACAGAGATCCGCCTGCCTCTGCCTCCCGAGTGCTGGGATTAAAGGCGTGCGCCACCACCGCCTGGCGACAAGCACAGTCTTATATGGCCTGTATTCCTGCTTTTGGTATTGGATTACCTGTGCTTTATTTTCTAAAGAACTAGCTCATGGACTTTTATTGCTTAAGGTTGACAGTTTTTTCTGTGCCATGTGTGTTTGGGACAACTGAGGGCATTTGTAAGGTATGAGTTCCAAGCTGAGAGTGCTGTGGGGACTTAGAGGAGGAAAGTAATGGGGAGAGCCGATTGGTGGAGGACTGGAGAGTACAGAAAAGGGGAGAGCCGATTGGTGGAGGACGGGGAGAGCTGATTGGCAGTTGATTTGAGAGTTCAGGCATGGGGAGAGCTGATTGGCTGTAAACATGATAGTACAGGCCCGGGGAGAGTCTATTGGGCAGTGAAACCAGAGTACAGGTACTATTTCAAGATCCTAATTCCGTTTCCTTGGTTAAATATCAATGTAGAATTGCTGGATCATATGGTAATAATTCTTTTTTAATTTTTTGTGGAATCTGTGTTTTTTTAATGACCTTATTTACATTCTTGCTAGCTATATAAGAGTTACCTCTTCTATACATCTTTACCATCATTGCTACCTTTTGTTTTTCTGGTAATAACAATCTTACTAGATATTAGATGTATCTCATTGTAACCCTAAAGCAGTATTTAATTTATTTATTAATTTTTATTGATGTGTGTGTGTGCCTATGTGAGTTCATGTGTGCCATGTCTGTACAGGTAAATGGGAAGGGCAGAGGGCATCAGATTCCCCGGAAGTGGAGTTGTAGGTTGTTGTGAGCCATCTGATGAGGGCTCTGAGAAGTGAACCTGGGCCCTCTCAAAGCAGTAAATGCTTTCAACTGCTGAGCCAAACTATAGAACTGTTTGCATTGTGTTTTAAACAGTCCTATAATACACTTAAGAACAATAATAACTTTAGGTGCTGCTTTTTTTTAAAAAAAACAAATTACTTTTTTTTTATTTTTTAAGTGTACATGTTTTACTTGCATGTATATAAATGCACTGCATATGTGCTTTGTGCCCATGGAAATTGGAAGAGGGCACCAGATCCCTGGAATTGGAGTTACAGTTTTGAGCTACCATGTGGTTGTTGGGAACTAAACCTGGGTCCTTTGCAAGAGTAACCAGTGCTCTTAACTGCTGATCTAATTCTCCAGCCCCAACTCAAGCACTTTTAAAAATGAAACATTCTTTCACTTACTAGGTTTATCTTTCTAGCTTTGCTTGGTCTTGTGTATCTTAATGCTGAAAACGAAGCCTACAGATTGTTTGACTTAATGAGGCATTGACAGTAGAACGTTAAGTATATGTGGCCCTTGCAAGAGATTTGATGTGCAACAAAGATTCCCCTTAAAGTGTGACTTACTGATTACCTCTGAGGAATGTATAAGCCAGGCAGCCCCCCCCTCCATGCTTTAGACTCTACTTCAAGCACACAGACCTCCAGGTCATGACTTAACAAGAGCAGCATACATTTGGGTAAGCCTGAGCAAAGCCGAGGTATAAAGACATTTCAATTCATCACAGAGCTTACTGCGAGTATGACAGTACTTACTGAGAGCATCTTAGTGCATTCTCTACTGCTGTGATAAAACATTATGACCAAGAGAACTTATAGAAGAATATATTTGGGCTTACTGTTCTAGAGGTGAATATGGCAGCAAGTGCCAGGTATGGTGGCACAAGCAGGGAGCTGAGAGCTTACACTTAGAATGACAAGCATGAAACAGAATGAATTGCTGGCGGGGTGAGGCCTTAAGTTCTCAAAGCCTGCCCCCAGTGACATACTTCCTCCAACAAGGTTACCTTTTCAAATAGTACCACAGTTGGGGACCAAGTGTTCAAATGCCCTTAACTATAGGGGACATTTCTCATTCAAACCACCACAGAACATCTCTCGGACTGGGTGAAATTTTGCTGGGTCTGTTTAAGTTCTCCCTAAACTTGCTTTCCCCCTTCTGTTCACTGATACAGATTTCATATTACAAATATGCTGTATCCTCAACTTCAGGAAGCCAATCTGCATTAACTTTTCTTCTTCTCAGACTAATGCTTATACAGCAAACAGGATTTAAAACATGCTCTGTGTTTCATTGAAGAAGCACAAGGATAGGTGTTACAGCAGGTTGTAGCCAGGTTAATGATACTGTGTAAACACAGATTAGTGATCAGATCATGAACATGAACTACTCTTTCCAGGTCACTCTCCTCACTTGTAAAATGAGTATGACAGATTCTTTCCTTGAGATGTTTAGTTTAGATTTGGTTATTCATGTGATTGAGGGTGTGGATTTGGAGCAGCGTGTGGGAGGACACAGGCAGAAAGGTTTTTCTAGTATGATGACTAATCTCAATTGTCAGCATGACTGGGAGAGAAACTTCATAGAATACAGAGTCCAGAGCTATCTATGAGAGCATTTTCACTAGTGGGTGGACCAGTCCTGAGTGTAAGAAGCACCATCTAATAGCCTGGGAGCTTAGATGGGGTACAGGGATAAAAGGAAGCTCAGTCACAGGCCCTCTCAGGCCAAGCTTTGATTCAAGAATGGGGAGGTAAATTGTCACCATTCCGTGGGAAAATTTATAGGAAAAAGTAGGCATGATGTATGGGACTTTACACATATAAGCACACAGACACAGCATTTGTTCATAATACTAGTAAGCCAGCATTTAGTGATTACTTTCTCTAACCGATACTTAATACAAATTAAACATGTCTGCCCTGAAATTATCAGAAATAATGAAACTTTTTGAGCAGCCTGGGTTATTGCATCTAGTAAAGTTTATATGTATCAGATATTTCAAATTTTGAAAAACAATGAAATCTGAAACACTTCTGGGCCCAAGCATTTCATGGAGCAGACATTCAACCTGTAAAGAGGCAACTGAACTATTATTAATAAATTTCACCTCTCTAGGTTATGAGAGGTGAATAATCATCTGGATAATTTGATATATTTTTTGACATCTTAGAATAATTTTAATTATGGAAGCATATACCAAATAAAGTAAAACTCTTTTATTTTTCCTTTGCAGTAAGAAAAGTGGAAAACCACCATTACGAAACAATGAGGTAAGGATTTTAAGTCTACTTTTGGGGATGGTTTGTATTATTTAGTTAATTTTGTTGCATAGTTTTGAATTAGGATGAAGTCAGAGTTTTAGAATGAAGTTTTAAAAATAATCACTTCCAACCTTCAGGGTATATAGAACTATAGGACTTCTCTTTAAAGAGTCCTACCTAGTGTCTTCTAGAATTGCTCCTAGTATCTGTTCATGGAAAGCACTCTTGTAAGGAGGCAGTTATGACTATTATTAGATTTGTTTTGACTATTATTTTTATTATGACTATTATTAGATGATGAGATTCATTGCCCATGTAGCTTTGTTTTTCTTCTTTTTATTGAGACAGGATCTCACTATCTGTATAGTCTTGGATGGCCTTAAACCCTTTATTCTCCTACATCAGCCTCCTTAGTATATTTATTTAGCATATGTGTAACACTATGATGAGAAACTTTTTCTTCAAATATTTATAACATCATTTTTATCTTTTTAAAATTCTGGATACATACTTCTGGACTTATCCTAGAATTCCTTAGACATACTTAAAATAGAATACAGTTACCCAAAGGAGGTTTAACTAGCATCAAATACATCAACACTGCTAAATTACTTAGTGCAAATATCATATTGCTAATATTCAGCCTAACATGAATATTATTTATTTATAACTTTCACATTAAGTTATTGGCAAATTATAATCTCTAGGTATCTT
Organism: Chionomys nivalis; assembly: GCF_950005125.1. Taxonomy (NCBI): domain Eukaryota; kingdom Metazoa; phylum Chordata; class Mammalia; order Rodentia; family Cricetidae; genus Chionomys; species Chionomys nivalis. The sequence continues at coordinate 33,287,407 of NC_080103.1, read as the reverse complement.
TTGATGATCTCTCTGATAACAGATCCTCTATTTTTATATTTACCAACTGAATTTCTTTTACAGTTTTTTTTTTTGTATGTTTTTCAAGACAGAATTTCTTTGTAACTTTGGAGCCTGTCCTATAACTCTCTTTGTAGACCAGGCTGGCCTTGAACTCACTGATTCGACTGTCTCTGCCTCCCAAGTACTGGGATTAAAGACGTGTGCTACCACTGCCCGGCAAAAAGTTTTAATACTGAATTAAAACAATAAACTAGGGCTGGAGATACCACTCAGCAGTTAAGAGCACTTGTTCTTATAGAGGATCTGGGTTGGATTCCTAGAACGCACATGGTAGCTGACAAAGCTCTATTTTGATTTCTGTGGGCATGGAACATGCATGTGATACAAACATGTAAATGAAGGCATAGGGGTGAAGAGTGACCTTAATGGAGAATTACAAGTTTTGCTATGATTAGATATTGTCACAGAGAACAGAGAGACAAACTGAGATAGAAAGGGTTGGGATGTAAGAGTGTAATTTTGGTGCTTAGTCAATTCTAGCAATATCTTTAAGCAAGAAAAAAAAGGCATATTAAACTTGTATGTAATAGCCTGTACTAAAATACTAGGTATAAGAATTACATTCAAAACTATACTAGTAGTTCAGACAGTTAAAGCCAATAAACTGACATGGGGATAAATACCATTTATTTGCTAAAAAGTGTCAACTGAATTACTATATAACCCTAAATTCCACACTAAGTTACAGACCATGCAAGAGAAGTAAAAACATATATCCACCTCAAAACTGGTATATGCATGTTCATAGCTGCATTACACAGAGAAACCCTATTTCAACCCCCCACTCTCCAAAAACAAAACAAAAGCCAAAAAAACAAAACAAAAAGCAAACAACAAAAAAACCCCAAAACTATTCATTTAACAGTCATTTAGGTATTAATAAAATTAAAACATATTTATACAAATACTGTATAGTCATAGTTACTCTGTCATGGGCATTTGTTTGTTGAGAACATAGTAGTTAAACAAGTGAACTGTTGCCTGTGGGGTTTGTAAAAGGATGGGTGGGATGTGTTTTGGAGTAGCTTGTAGTTTTCAGGGTCTCTTTCTTATTCTCTCCCTTTAAGGGCAGTAAATACTCCCTACCAAAAGCTGTAGAGACCCCTTTCTCCTTAGCTTCGCAAATGATTTGTATTTCTGTTTTCTTGCATGGTTGAAAACAAATCTCTAAGGGAAAAGCCATTATCTTGTCTTAAATCTCTGTCCTGACAACAGATTCTTACCCCTCTATGTCCTTTATGCTCTGTTCTTTGTAGGCACTCCTAACTTTTGTCATTTGTGTTCTCTATAGTCCAGCATCTTGCTAAGTGTGCCCACCAGTGGACTTCCCAGCACCGTGTGCATGTGCACAAAAGCCTGCTGTTACTTGTGCTTTAATCCCTTCTTTCTCCACTTTTTAGTTTAAATGTTGAGATCTGTCGGTGTCTCCCTGCCCAAATTATTCTTTTTCTCTTGATTCTGACTAATTGATCTGTAGTTATTTACTTCTTAATTTACTTTTGTCTGCGTTCCCTCTAATAGATGTGGATTGCATGTGGTAAAGGGTTGCATTTTGGAAACGTTAAGTGATAAATCTAGTAACCCAGACTCTTTTTTTTGGGGGGGGGGGGTTCGTTGTTGGTTGGTTGGGTTTGCTTTTGTTTTGTTTTTCTAGGCTGGGTTTCTCTGTGTAGCCCTGGCTGTCCTGGAATTCTATTTGTAGATTAGGCTGGCCTTGAACTACTTCCACAGTGTTGGGACTAAAGGCCTGCAGAAGTTTCTTTAAATTAGAAAAAATCATGTTCAGGATTTTTAAAAAGTTTCTATTTATTGAGAAGTGTAGGCTAGGGTTGTAGGACAGTGGTAGTGGGGTACATGCCTACCATAAGGCCCTGGTTTCAATACCTGTCACTGCAAATATAAGTCAGTAAATACTTGACGACTTTATTGTTCACTTAGAGCTTCATCCACACTGCTCACTTTGTTGTCCCTGTTTATCCCCACTGGTTTTTATTCGATTATGCTCTTTTCTCGGAGCACACCTCATGTCTCTTTTCACCTTTTAGGTAATTCTGTTTTCTTGGGCTCTGTCTGAATCTGCAGAGCTGCTCAACTGTGCACTCTAAATTCATCTGTCCATCTTAACACTTTTCTATGCAACTATTTTTAATGTGGCCCTGTAATCACTGCATTTGTTGCAGCTATCTTAAATATGCTCTGTAATCACTGCACTACTGCAACTAATTTAAATGCGGTTCTGTAATCACTGCATTTGTTGCAGCCATCTTAAGTGTGGCTCTGTAATCACTGTGCATATATGTAGCTATCATCTTAAAATGGTCCTTTTCCTCTCTAAATGTAGAAAGAAGGAAAGAAAGAGCGAGCTGTGGTGGACAGAGTGTTTTTATCAAGGCTCTCACGGATCCTGAAAATCATGGTACCTAGAACATTTTGTAAAGAGGTAAGTCTTCTGAAATTATAATACTATATGTTTAACTTACCATACTCAGAACAATAGGTCATAGCAATTCAGGTAAGATGTTTTCTGTGTAGGTAAAGAAGACTATTAAATGTGTCTCTAAGTTAGCACCTGTATTGCTGATGTAACCATTCCCTGCTCGTCACTTTTTAACACGTGCTTGTCTAGTAGACGCTTGTGATGATTTATGTTATCTGGATCCGCTGGGTCAGCACACCTTCATGGTCCATGTGGTTTTAATCTTTTCCTGCCTTAGCTGCATCCTCTCCTGTTCCCTTAGTCTGTGTAATGATTTCCCATGCCACAGTACTTTTGCTGTTCTAGCCTTTCCTGTCCTCTCACTTCCACAGACTCACACAACTCTGTTTGACTGACTTCGTTGCTTTTTATGTTTAACTCTTGCTTTAAATGCTCAAGTTGAAAGCCCTAAGGAACCTGGACCGTGTTAGAGACTTTTTATTTAACAAGCTAAATCTCATTTATTAAACTTGTACAAAACTTTAAGCTTCAGTATTTGTTAATTGTTTAGTTAACACAGTAACTATTACTAGTTTTCTTTATTAAAGTAGTATATTAAAAATAAATTAGAAATCACAAATTACCAAGCCAGGTAATCTTAAATTACTTGTCCAGTTTCCACCGTTGACTTTTTTGTGTGGTATAATTTTAAGTTCCTTTTAATCTTTATTTAAAGTTTATTATAGATAAAATATAAACAAATATTGTTAGAATACAACTCAGAAATTTGAAACCAAAAACTTCACCAAGTTATTGTTTCTTTTAACATTTTGACATACATTTACTTTACTCTATATGGTTTATTTTAGACAGGCTACTTAATACTTATTGCTGTTATGCTGGTCTCTCGAACATACTGTGATGTTTGGATGATTCAAAATGGGACTCTCATTGAAAGGTACTTGCTCTTTCACCTTTTTCTTTTATGTGTGAAATAGTAGTTTTCCTTGTATTTAAGCATTGCCATTATAAGCAAAAAAAAAAAATAGGGTAAATACATTGAAGTCTAGTCATGTGTTTGTTCATTTACATAAACAGTTTTTGGAATATTTCCTGTGTATCAGGTACAAGATGGCAGGGATGTGTACCAGTGAACAGGAGAAATTCTGTCCCAAGCCTTGTGGAGCTGACAGTGTGTAAAAGAGTACAGACAAGCCAGAAACTAAAGTGCAGTGTAACAGGTGCTATTATTGAAGCTTAAAAGAGCAGGCAAGTAGCCAGTGTCTAAAATTAATAAAGTAATTTGGAAGAACGTGCCAAATCGGTGAGGCATATAGAGTTTGCCTTTTTGTTTTTAATAGGAATAGAAGAAGACTTTTCTGATTCTAAACTTAATTTTTTCATGGTTTTTATTATATTTCTGACATATCTTAATCACTGCAATTGAAAATTTTGGATTTAATACTGAAAATGGCAGTTGGGATCTCTCAAGTTGTTGTAATACTTATTAATTGTTAAAGAAACTACTATTATAATATGAATGACAAAGTGAAGATTTTTATTGGAATTCTTTTTTGTAGTATAGAATGTTTATTGGCTATGTATTAAAATACATAATCTAATGTAACTTTTTGGATAATGTATCCAAGCTTTTGAAATATCTTAAAATGCTGTTTTTTATTTCGATCCTTGATCTGTGGGAAATGTGCTTTATGTCATTTTTGACTCATTTCTGAAAGAAAGTGAAGAAGGGATAAAAGCCCTTTGTAACATGTATACGTAAATTATCTAGGCTTTCAGACTCAACAGGGATCTCTCTGAATGTATGTGCATTTCTTGTAGGCCACGTGGATTTAGAGTGTTCGTCCCTTCTTTGGAAGGACAGCAGCCGCTTTTGCTGTTCTCCTCAGTGTCCTTCTCTGTTTGGTTGTCAGTATTTACTGGTTATGGGATACTGTGTATTGTGGGAGCCAAGGGCAGGCTGTGCTTTGGTAGTTGCTCTTCCAAAAGCATCTTGTTTGTCCTGCCATTTATTAATTACAGGTTTTTGTTTGCCCACTCTTCTGACTCAGCTCGAGGTTTTTCACAGTACTGTAAAATCTCCACAGCACACCTAATGTAATTATTGCCGAGCACACCAGGCAATCTAATTTTATATCCCTGTTTTCACCCCACCCCATGCCTCTGTAGTTTTTCTGGGTGCCTGAATTTTTTATTGTTATTTTCCCTGTTTACTTTTTCATTTTGGTAGACACAGTCTTTTTCTAAGAACAGGCCAAGGAAAGTAAAATTTTGAGACCTTGTGGTTCTGAAAATGTCTTCTATGTTCACACTCAGTGGTTGAGCTGTGTTTATGCATTCCAGTTTGAAAATCATTTGTCGGGGGCTGGAGAGATGGCTCAGTGGTTAAGAGCATTGCCTGCTCTTCCCAAGGTCCTGATTTCAATTCCTGGCAACCACATGGTGGCTCACAACCATCTATCTGTAATGAGATCTGGTCTCCTCTTCTGGCCTGCAGACATACACACAGACAGAATATTGTATGCATAATAAATAAATAAATATTTTTTTTAAAAAAAAAAAAGAAAATCATTTGTCATTAGCTTTTGAAGATCTCACTCTGTGGCTTCTAGTTCTCAACTTGACTGCAGATGTAGAAACATCAGTACGACACATCTTAAGAATTGCCGATGCCTAGGCCTCGCACTGGCTGAGATAGCCCAGGTGATTCTAATTTGCAGGAAGTTTTCACTACCTGTCATGTCTGACGCTTTAATTCTATTACTAGAAAAATTCTCCACACTTATTTTCTAGAGAGTTTTTGATACAACTTTATTCCCAAGAAACATCTTTTGTAGGATTCCTCATTTTTATAGTGGTCATACTTTCATTTTTTTTTCATTTCTAAAGCTATTACCTTTTTTTTTAGTTATTTTGTTTGTTTTGTCATTTAGTTCCCAGTATTATTTCTGTGTCCTTACTGGTCCTTGTTTGTTAGAGGATTTTTTCAAGCAGCTTTTGGCTCTTGACTGGGAATTCACAGTTAGGAGTGATTGCTTTAGAAAACAGTGTTGGTCATCTGATTTCCCTTGGAGGATGCCTGTAGGAGTCTTTAAGTGTGCGCGTGCTCCATTTATATAAGTTGTAAGCCCAAGTAATTTGAGGTCTTCGTATGATAGATACACAGAAGACATTTCTAACCTTCCATATGGTTTGTAAAATTTCATGTTTTTCTCTGATAATTTTGTCTTTAATTTTAAGTGTCTCTCCAATTGTTACAGTTTTTACAAATGATATTGCATTTGTGTGTGGTGAAAGTATATAATTTATGCCTACTATAAATATTATTATGTTAAGTATCTGAATAGAATTGCATAAAAATGATACAGTATTGAATATTACTTTATCTCTTAAAGAATAAAATGGAAAATTGTGTTTTTAAAGTTTTTTCCTTTCCGATATTATAAATTCATTCTTCTATAGTCCAAAATAGTAATTTTTATGTACTAGATATTTCTATTTTTTATTGGTTTTCTTACATACTTAGTAACATGGAAAATGAATTGCTGAGAGTAGGTAGTACATAATTCAATTGATGATGATGGACATGAGCCAATTTATAATTCTGATAGCCTACTGGGTGTCTAGTTTTGCATCTAATTGTGAAGCTAAAAATTCTTTTCTACAAGTTTTCTTGAAGTTTTGTTTTATTTAAAATAATTATTTAGGAGTTGAGTGTGATGGCATACACCTGTAATCCCAGCTCTAAGGAGACTATGCAGGAGGATTGTACATTTGGGGCCAGCCTGTACTCTATTGCAAGACCTTGCCTAAAATAAAATAAAAATTTTAATTATTTTTCACTGAGCATGGGCTTTGAGGTTTCAGAAGTAGCTCTGCAAGCTCTCTCTCTCTCTCTGTCTCTCTCTCTCTCTGGTCATGGCATTTCTCACAGAAAGTAACTAAGATGGCTTCCTCTGCAATACTCTTCTTGAGCTTCAGTAATGTATGGGACTTTGACAGTTGGTTAAATACAAATATTTATGAGTTGTTTACTTTAAAATAGTTTAAATATTGCAGGACAATTTTATTTTAAAAATTGACACATTTTTGTATTTATTAAAGTTACATTTTCCTTTTTGACTCTTCTGAGTAGGTTTAGAGTTTCCAGGAGCTTTGTTAGTGTCATTAAGCGCTGCATTTTATCCTCTTTCATATGCAGGACTTATTTGTTAGTAATGGCCAAAATGTGTGTAGAGTGAGCAGATTATAATAGGCCAGACGTTGTAAGGTAGAAACTAGTAATGCCACAGTGTGGAAGAGGACCCTCTTAACTGTGGCTACTTTATCCAGCCATAAAGATGCATTTATTTTTTTATCTGTTTGTCATAGGCATTATTTCTAAAGTACCAAACAGTCTTTCATAAATGTCCTTATGTCTTGGGGAGTAATAGTGACTAGATTACTCATTGTTAATTATTTTTCTTTTGCAGTGGAATAATAAGCAGAAGTGTGGCTTTATTCAAGGAACCATTTTTTAAATTTATGGCAGCTACTCCATTGGTAAACCCTGCACAGCGATGGGTGGCATGTGCTGCACCAAATGTTATGCATAGTTTCAAGTGCCTCACAGCTTGGGCAGCGCGAAAGCACTTCAGTTTTCTGTAGTTGGATTCAGTTTTAACTGAAACCTAGAAGCTTTTTTGCACTGTCCTAATTGCTTCATATTTCAAGTAGAATTATTGCTATAAACAATATCATAGTACTATTCCATTTTTCCCTTCTACTTCAGCTTTTAAAAAGACCACTATTTCTTTATAGAAAATTGCCTATTTTATTTTTCCATTAGTATAAGGTAACATTTCCTAGAAGTTTTGTTAAGAAATAGAGCATGCTGTAAAACATTTAAAGATTTTTATATATTAAAGTCTTTGAGAAGATCCTTGGTAAAGATGTTTGATAACTTTGTTTAATCCATATTTCTCCAAATTTATTTACCTACTCCCTCATTAAAAAATAAATTATTTCCTTATCACATACTAGTCAGGTAGTTGGGAGATCTAGGCAAATTGTTTTCTGCCATGTTTCTCCCAAAAAAGAGAATGCGTGTGCATACATACATACATACATATATATATATATACACATATATATATATATACATAATACGTGTATGCATACATACTTCTCTGAAAAGAAAGTTCTGTGATCACACATTTTACCTCTTTAAAAAATACACATGCATAGTATACTACCATCATAATGGCTTTCAAACTCTTGTTAGGATTTATTTTTATTTTATGTTTATGGATTTTCTGCATGAGTGTGTGTGCGCCATATGCATGCCTAGTACCCGCAGAGGCTGGAAGAGAGCTACAGACAGTTGTTAGCTGCCATGTGGTTGCTGGGATCCAAACCCAGGTCCTCAGCAAGAAGAGCAAGTGCTCTTTACTGTCAAGGCATCTCTCCACTCCTGTCTTTCAAACTCTTAAATAAAGTAGTAGAGCCCTTCTTTTAGATTCTTTTGAAGTATGTATTTTTTTTAATATTTATTTATTTATTTATTTATTATGTATACAATATTCTGTCTGTGTTATGCCTGAAGGCCAGAAGAGGGCAGCAGACCCCATTACAGATGGTTGTGAGCCACCATGTGGTTGCTGGGAATTGAACTCAAGATCTTTGGAAGAGCAGGCAATGCTCTTAACCTCTGAGCCATCTCTCCAGCCCCCTGAAGTATGTATTTTAAAGGCAGATAAATACATAAAACAGACCAAAAGCAGATAAAAGAGGAGCTGATTTTGCTAATCTGAGTTAGGGACGTAAAGCTTTTATAGACTGATTCTGATGCTTCTCTAGTGTGCCAGCCAGTCCCAGGATTAGCCAGCCAGAACCTGCAAGTGAAGTCTCATTACCTCTCTTTCAAAAAAAAAGACAGAGTCTCAGTATGTAGCCCTGACTAACCCGAATCTCTTTATAGACCAGACTGGCCTCAAATTCACAGAGATCTACCTGCTTCTGAGCTTCTGATTGCTGAGATTAAAGTTGTGCACCACCACACCTCATTTTTTTTTTCTTTGAAACTTTACTAGAGTCTAGCCAGGCTGTCTTAGATTACTTATACTCTATCAGTAACAGTATTGAGTAGTTGCAACAAGAACTTTAGGACCACAAAGCCTACACTAATTACCTCTCCCCTATCAAGCTGGCTGAGGTAGCCCTCTTACTCTTTCTACTGCCGTTAGTTCATTCCAGTGAGAATCAAGGATGCTAAAATATTTAAAGCAAGCAAATACTACTCTGGTTTGTCTGTAATATCCCAGAATTCTGGGGTGCTGTAACCCAGAACCTTGCATATGCTAACTAAGCACAGGTTCTACAGTTCTCCCCTGGAGTACATCTGTAGCCCTTGGTTGCTGTTTTTGCTTCCTCTTATCTTCAGAGTCAGGGTCAAGCTAGCCGTTAAAAGGTTTCAAAACTTGTGAACATTTTTCTAAGATTTTTTTTCTTATTTCTTAATGATTCAGTAGAAATTCCCAATTAGAATTAGAACTCTAGGCTTTCTAATGTTACATTTAACTTCTTTTGCAACTAATGCATTGCATGTGGTGGTTTGCAGTGGCATCATTGGTCGTAACAGCAAAGATTTCAAGAGATACTTATTCAACTTCATCGCTGCCATGCCTCTTGTAAGTGCATTTCTTTAGAACTCTTATTTGTGAGAACTTTGCACCTCATTAAATCTTGAATTTGTTCTTACTAACTTTAAAGATTTGTGGTATTAAATTCTAATTTTGTGTTAAATTTTGTATAGTTTATGTCCTAATTTTTCAGTGTAAACCTTTACACTTAATTGAAAATTTTAAAAAATGTTATTTAGTTTGATTTTATTTATGTTGGTGTGTGTGTGTAATGTAGCACACACACATGTACACACATATGTACACACATATGTACACACATATGTACACACATATGTACACACATGTACACACATATGTACACACATGTACACACACATGTATGTTGTTTTCTTTCTCCTTTTCTCTAGTTGTTGTCCCCCACACACTTTCCTCCCCTTTCTCTCTCTCCTTTTGTTTCTCTCTCCCTCTTTTCCTTTCAACTCTCTGCTGACCAGGTTTTCTCCAGTGTTTAACCACATTCGTGTAAATGGCAATAGCACCTCTCTCCCACTTGGGACAACTGAAAACATTTCCAGGCTGTGAAATTGGGAGTAAGATGGGCAAACTACCCAGGATATTGATTGAAAACAACAGTTGCAACATGAACCACTGTTAAACTGGTCTATTTGAGTTTACTTAGAAATTAGTTTAGGCTAAAACTCAAATGATTTTCTTACCTTGGTTTTTATTTTTATTTTCATGGCCCTATAAGACTTTTAATGTCCATATTTGGAAGGAGAAAAGAGGAATTTGCTTGTGAAATCTAATTTATCTATAGTTTAGTATTTGAGGATGGGCATACATAAGTTTTAGACCTTTTCAATTAAAAACTTTTCAATTAAAAAGCATGATGTGGAGTTTAAAGTGAGTTTAAACAGAACTGTGGACGGATTGGTTTAATGGTGGGGTAGATTAGTAAAGTGGTCTAGAATAATCCGGGAAGTAACATAAAACTCACACTTTGAAAACTAAGACACATGGCGTGTGACCAACACTGGCCCTCTAGGTCGTAGTGTTGATAGAGGAGCAAATGTAGAAATACAAGTTTATGAACTTATAAACTGCCTTTCAGGTAGAAATTGGAAAGATTTGCATATTTGATTACCCAGAAGGGATTTCATAATGTTTTAAAAATTAAGCTCCAAGTTAGAGGGTAATTAAATATACACAGCTTAGCTTATTACTTTTGAATTTTATAAAACATAAAACAGAACTGAATTACAGTATTGCCTATGAGTGAAGATGATCAGAACTTGTAGATACAGAAACTGATAGAGAAGTAAATTGCAGTTTAGTAAATAGAAGTTGAAGCAAAACCGATAATGCTTGTTTATTTGTTTTAGATCTCTCTGGTTAATAACTTCTTGAAGTATGGGTTAAATGAGCTCAAACTGTGCTTCCGAGTAAGGCTCACCAGATACCTCTATGAGGAGTATCTCCAGTAAGTGACACTCTTAATACTTAAACTGGACAGTAGTGCTATGGTAGCAGACGGTTTTCTTGTTTACTGGATTGTTTTCAAGAAAATGTCTTAGACTAGGCGCATATGGGGAGGAGTGATGGGGCTCTCTAGTCCTAGCTCTTCTATCAGCCACCAAATCACCCTTTTCCGGGCTTGCGTCCCCATATCTGACGTAAGTTAGGACAGTTCTCAGAGTGTCTAGACTGGTATGTTTGTGTGTTTATGCAGAGGGTGGTGTGATATGAATGCCTGGTTTCCGTAATTGCTGTTTTGAAATCACTTTAATTGCCCTTTCAGAGCGTTCACCTATTATAAAATGGGCAACCTGGATAACAGAATAGCAAATCCAGACCAGCTGCTTACACAAGATGTAGAAAAATTTTGTAACAGTGTAGTTGATCTGTATTCAAATCTTAGCAAGGTAAGTTTACCTACTTAAAAATTTTTGGTTAAATTTGTTGAATTTTGAATCTGAGCAAATTTATATAGGATTGATTGGGGTAAAAGGGAGTAGTGTATAGATAATTCTTTTAAAAGAAAATTGGGGTAACTATAATTGTTTTAATTATATAATTAATTTAAAAATCTTGTTTCTGTGAAGTATTTGGCTTAGAATTGAAATTAGTGCCTCACAAAAGTTCTCTAAGAATTTTGTGGACTGATTTCAGAGCCAAAGGATCTCCTTCCCTCTTTTCTTCTAGACTTGTTACAGGCTTGACTTTTCAGTTTGTATTTCCAATTACACATCCATAAAATGAGATGAGACTTCCTGTTTCTCTTCTTCAGTATCATTCTATGTGAAAAAGTAACTGTGTGTGTGCGTGCACGTGCATATGCATGTGTCGAATGTATTCATGTATGCAGGGGACACAGCATGCAAGTGGAGGGCCAAGGACAGTTCTTACCTTCCACCTGTATTGGAGATAGCATCTCTCTTGATGGTCATTATTGTGTTTACGCTAGCTAGCCCACAAGCTTCTGGTGATTCTCCTATCTCCAGAGAGGGGCATGCTGGGATTACAGATGCTTGTGCTGCCGTGTTCTGGAGATCATGACTTAGATGGTCAGGCTTTCATGGCAAACAGTTTATCCATTGAGCCATTTCCCTAGCACCTCTCTCTTCAGTATATTAATAGATCTATGGAGCTAATTTTGTACAGAAACTATTACATATTCTTTCCTCTTAGCACTTGAGCAAATCTGCAGTTCATAAAGTGTCATAGTCGTAATAGAGAAATGTTCTAAAATTAATTATACTGTTTCTATGCACTATAGTGCATTCTCTCTTTTAAACATCAATTTAATTCCTGACATAAATTATGAACATTATTTTTGGCCAGTAACCTTTACATATATTTGAATTGAATTTTTAAAATAGTTTAAGCTCTTACTAATATGCAGGACAAAGAGAAAGGGTAAGATACATCTTTGTATGAGCCAGTTTATAAAGCAAGCCATTTGTATTAGTACTCATGTTTTAGACTTCAAATAATGAACACATTTTGGGTTCCTTGAAAAGGTTAAAGTACATGTTACTGTCAGAACACTGGTTGAATTTGTTCTCAGTGAGTAGCAGTACTTTAATGTGTTGAAACTTTAGAATTGTATCATCAAATAAGTTCATAGATTCATAAGGCTATGTCATATGACTCACTTGATTATTTCATTTATGTCATTGTTATAATAAAGTAATAGGCTCAAACTGTATTACAGAAGAAGGACCCTCTCATTTTACAGATGAAATTATATCAAAATCAGAAAAATACATAGCAGATTTGGAATTATAACTCAAGTAATTTTGTTTAATGTCTTTATATTACTGTGTTATTAATGGGTGATTCCCCCACTTGATGCTCAGTAGTCATTGTTTGGGATATCTCCATTTCAAGAGACTTAATTCTGTATATTCTAATGTTTATTTTACAGCCATTTTTAGACATAGTTTTATATATTTTCAAGTTAACAAGTGCGATTGGAGCTCAGGTGAGTCCACTTTGATTCTTTCATGTTTGGATGCATTTTTTGCACATGTACACACACACACACACGACATACACTCACACATGGAGGTCACAGGACTACTTGTAGGAGTTTTATATTCTCCTTCCACTATGTAGGGTTCCAGGGATTAAGCTCAGCCTTGGCAAAAAGTGTCTTTACCCACTGAGACATATTGCTACTCCTGCTCTACATTTTAAAATCTACAGTGCTGTGTTGTGATCATTGTGAAGGTCTAAGAAAAAAAAATTAAGCTCGAGGACATCTTCACACTATACCTAATATGACCTGCAGTAATAAGACTATAATGGGGGCTTTAAAAAGTGTCCTAATTGGGCTTTTTAATGTCTGTTAAATTACTTAAATCGTTTTTTGGCAATAGTAAGTAGAAATACTTAAACACACACTACATACATTGAACACACATGTACTTACTGTTCTAAAGTAATGTCTAAAGAGAGATTTGGCAACAAATAATTTTAATAAAAAGTTAGAATAAGATCAGCAATATGCTCAGAACAAAATATTCATTTCAGAAGTGTTTCATAATGGTAAATTATTGACTAGTCAGTCCATGAGCCTTTTCCTCTTGTCTCTGATATTTGTGATGACAAGAATCTTTCTTTCTGAGTTTCATTGATGTCTAACTTGAATAATTATTAATATTTATTATATATTTATAGCAAACCATATAACTGTGTTGATTTTATGTCCCTATGTATATGTGTCTTTACATTCATTTTGTGGTTAATTTATAGCTTGCCTGGTTGTTTTTATTGCTTTCCTGTTATTTGAATTTTCTGTTTTTCTCTTTACTACCCTGTGATTCTTTACATGACTGCATCACAAGAGTGAACAGTCCTAATGTTTCTAATCTCTATACTGCAATTGATATTTCTTGTATTTTTTCATACCAATATGTACAAATCTACATCAACATTTTAAAATTACAGTTAGCACCTCTGCTCATGTACTGTTTTTATTGAAGTGCATTGAATCAGTCAGGTACAATTTTGAAAACTCTTTGTGCATATGTTCATATACATTGTACTAGCCACAAAAGGCAAGTCAGTTCCTGCAGAAGGGAAATTAGCAATGGCTAAGGAAGTAGTTATTCAGGCAATTATAACGCATTGAGAAATATCCACTAGTGGAAGTTTCAGGGAAGTATTTAGTACCTGGAAGAATTGGAGCTGACATTTAACTGTTTTGATACTTAGATGTTAAACTTATCAAATGTAAAATTAGCCCCACTGGGTGACATGTTCAGGAAAACAGTTTTGATTGGGGGAAATTTGATCTGAATATGAGAGATATATGGGAATTAAAGGTGGTTTGGGAAATGGTTACAGCTTCCTAAGATGGTCAGTGGACTGTGAGGTCATTTACAGAGTTGTAACTTAGCGCATGAAACCCAATATGGACAAGTCTGCAGAACTCATATGTGGGCTGCCCATGCATGCTTCAGCATTGCTAGGGCATTAAATTTCAAAATTCATTCAAAGTATTGAAGGCTAAAACTTAGTGTACAAGCAGGGAGAGGCTGTTTAAGGAATTGTACTCGAGGCCCCTGTAGCTGTTGGGGTTGGCACATATTTGGCAATAATATCTTATACCCTAAAAGTGATGGGCCTAGCTATAAATCTAAGATGAGACGAGAGCTGAGGAAGGAGCCTAGGGAATAATAACATTCAGGTAGACTATGAAAACGAGCTCCGAGAACTCCTGTAGACTTGAGAGCATTGAGATGGTTGCAGTGGAAGAGTGCTGGATGACAGAGTCTCGTGAGAGGATTACGTGAACAGTTGTTTGGGAGGGGAGCTACAGGAGTTGTGGTGGATGATAGTAATAGGAAGATCGAGACTAGCATTCCATTTCCCAGAAAGAAAAATAAAGGCTCAGCCTCTCTCAGAGTCTGTTACTTATAGGCGTTCTACATGTGGATATTATTACCATGCTCTTGAGCTTTGTACATCATTCTCTTTCATTAACCATAGGGACCAGCAAGCATGATGGCCTACTTGCTTGTTTCTGGACTATTCCTAACTCGACTCAGAAGGCCCATCGGCAAGATGACAATAACAGAGCAGAAGTATGAAGGAGAATATAGATACGTTAATTCTCGACTTATCACAAATAGGTAAGGGAAAACCATAATGGAAATTTCTTCTTGTGGATATTGATGTCATTTATATTGACTTAAAAGTCTAACAATACAGTTAGACTGTAGTCTTTACTTATTTTGAAAATAAGCATTATGAAGAATATTAGTCTTATAAAGTAGAATCCTGCGTGTTTCAGGTGCTCTTTCTGTGAGCTGTGTAGCTTCCTTGATTTACCTCTTCATATCTTCTATCTATTGATTTTCTATGAATTCACTTTAAAATTTAGTCATAATATAGTTCACGTTTGTTTGTATTTATTCAAGGAAACTTTTGCTTTAACTTATAGACATTTTAAAGTTGTGACTGTTTTGCAGTACTTGGTAATTGTGTTTTCAGATGTGATTTGTGGGGAGAAGGGATGCTAGGAATTGAGCTGCAGGGTCTCTTGAATGCAGGCAGGTACCCTTACATTGAGGTAGTGTCCTTAGACCTCTGGACAGTTTTGAGATCTAAGGTAGGAAGAAGAAGAAAAAAAATGTAGGCATTGAAGCCATCCATAATAGTTTCAAGATCTACCCTTTCTACTTATCAACTCTTTCTATATTACATGATTTTAGTAAGTTATTCATAGCTTCATTTTCTTGTAAATACATAATGAAGTTGTTAGGAGAATTAACTCTACATATATGTTTTTGGCTTAGGTTTTGATCAGGATCTAGGATGCTCTATAAATCTTCTTGTATCCATCTGCCAACTTGAATTTTGAAGGTCCTAGTATTTATGTAATACTATGTAGGTTACTGTACAAGAAATTTCAGAATTACTTAGGAGATTTTTTTCTTAATAGTTCCTCTTCCAGCCAGATGGTGGTGTTGCACACCTTTAATCCCAGCACTCAGGAGGCAGAGGCAGGTGATTCTCTGTGAGTTGGAGGCCAGTTTAGTCTACAGAGCAAGTTCCAGGACAGCCAGAGCTGTTACATAGAGAAACCCTGTCTCAAACAGAACAGAACAGAACAAAACAAAACAAACAAACAGAAAAACCAAACACTCAAAAAAATGGTGTCCTCTTCCCTTGCTTCCTTGTTAAAATCATATTAATTTTATATGGTGGAGTTTCATGCTCTAGGGAGGCAGGGGAATAATGGGTGTAATTAGTAAAAAGCTGTTTACAGGATGCTTTTACTAGAAAACAAACGTACTCCCATAGTAGAGACATTGTCTATGTTCTTAGGACAGAGCAGTCGAGGGTACGTACAGTAGGATTGGAGTTATGACTCTTGCTGGTTATTCTCTTGCTTTGTCCTGCCTTGCATACTACCCTGACTTAGGTAGGGTTTCTATTGATGTGAAGAGGTACCATGATCATGGCAGCCCTTATAAGGAAAACATTTAATTGGGACTGGATTACAGAAATTTAATTAATTATTGTCATGGCAGAAAGCATGGTGGCATGCAGGCATACGTGGTGCTGGAGGGGTAGCTGAGAATTCTACATCTGGATCCGCAGGCAGCAAGAAGCAACTGACTGAGTCACTCGGCCTGGTTTGGGCTTCTGAGACCTCAAAGCCCACCCCAGTGATACACTTTTTCATATAAAGCCACACCTACTCCAGTAAGGTCAAACCTCCTAATTGTCCCACTCCCCATGGACCTCTAGGGGCCATTTTTATTCAAACCACCACATACCCCTTTCCAATAGTTTAACTCTTATGGTCACAGAATGGCAAAAGCAGCCCCAGGCTTCACTGTCAGAAATGAAAAGGAGAAACGGCTTCTTATTTCTTTAGAAGATTCTTCTCTCTTCCTTCCCTTCCTCTTCCCAATTCTGTTTTTCCATCACCTTATTTTTTTCATTGATCTTATTTTCTCTCTTTTTCTTACCATGTAACCCAGGCTGGCTTTGAACTTCCAATTCTCCTGCCTTAGTGTCCTGAATATTGAGGTTTTAGGTGTGCACCTTGATTAGACCACGTGCATAGACGGTGTAAGCAGGTGCATAACAGTGTCTCTGGAGGTCTCAGTTCTCTCTTGCCACCCTGAGTTCAGAGATGGCAGTCAGGTTGTCAGCCCGCATGCAAGTGCTGCCTAGCTATCTCACCAGCCTGCACATACATTCTCTGTGTGTCATTTGAGCTTCCAGGTAGATAGTTACTTTCTGGTTGTGGGGGCCTGGAGAGATGGCTCTGTGATTACGAGCACTTGTTACTTCTCCAGAGAATCTGGTTTGATTCCCAGCACCCACATGGTGGCTCACAACCACCTGCAACTCCAGAAGTACTTTGCTTGGGCAGTTTATATCATATTTACGGGATAGAAAAACTATAAGCTTTAGTTTAGACACGAGTGATAATTTTAGCTGCTGAACTCTACTGATTCTGTGACTTTAAAGAATGTGCCTAATTACATTGAGCCTTTCTTCACCTCTAAGGTGCCAGCTTCTAAAGACTATCTAATTACACTGCGCCTTTCTTCCTCTGTATGGAACTGGTTTTTCCTGCTGAAGATCTTCGTGGTCCCTGTGGGCCCATTCACACTCTCGGGAACAGTGTGGCTCAAGACTAGGAACAGCTTTGGCGCGCTAGCCCCGGGGCACTGCCGCAGTCAGGGCTTGGCTCTTCCACTTTTCCCAGGCAGCATATCAAAGTACCACTACTTGTATTTCTGTTACTTTCGTCCTTTCTCTGGTTTAGGTTTTCAATTTCACTTGTCTGTAATGTCCGTCCCGGTCTAATCTTTCCTTATATCAAAGTGTCTTCCTCTTCTGCCTCAGTTACAGTTTGTGAGCATTTGCTCACTGCATCTTTAATGTCAGGTTACACACAGGTTACAGTTCAGTCTGTGATCCAGTCAGCTGTGTGCTCATATATTCCTGAAGCTTTGCTAGGAACTGGTCTCAAGAACAGGCCTTGGCTTGGCTGATGCCGGATATTCTCTTAGTGACAAGATGTCCATTTATCTTTATTTTTACTTGGTTTATTATTATTGAGCAGGGGCCTGCTACAGAGTTCTCTTGGAGGTCAGAGGATAGTTTTGTGGAGCTTGTTCTCTCCTTCTGCCTGTCTGTAGGTTTGGGGGATTAAACTCAGGTTGGCGGACTTGTAGAGCAAGCATTTTACCTCCTGGGACATCACACTGGACCAAGATGTCCATACAGCTATAAACACTGCACTGAACACTGCATTTTAGTTACACTTCAGGGTGAGAGAACATTGGCATTAATTGCTTATTATTTTCTTTAATAGTGAAGAAATTGCCTTTTACAATGGGAATAAACAAGAAAAGCGGACAATCCACTCAGTCTTCCAAAAACTGGTAAGAGAAACACTTGAAGGTCACCAGATAGTGGTGGCTCACACCTTTAATCCAGCACTTGGGAGGCAGAGCCAGGCAAGTCTCTGAGTTTGAGACCAGCCTGGTCTATGGATTGAGTTCCAGGACAGTCAGGACTATTCAGAGAAATCCCGTCTCGAAAAGCCAAATGAAACAAAACAAAACACTTGAGGCTCACATGTTTTTTTCTATGCGTTTACATATGTGTGAATACATAGTTAAAGATGTATTTCAAGTAGCAAGTCTTTATGCTGTGTTTTAAACTAAAAATGAGTTTTAACACAGTTATATTAACATTAAATTCTCCATTTATAAAATGGGTTGATTTACTAAAATAATCTTGTACAATTTTGCAGTAGTTGCTAAAGAAGTCTCATGGATAGTTAAGTTACTGACTCCCACACATTAGTAGAGAATATTTGATAGAGCAGGGGTCGGCAGCCTTTTTCTGCGAAGGACAAAATAGTGTGTATATATTTTGTTTCCTTCCCATACAGGCTCTGTTGGGACTGTAATACATGTGTGAGTGACTCTGGCTGTGATAATAAAATGTGGTTTAAACACAAGTGACCTTTGATTTGGAATAGAAAGACTTTTTAAAAAAGACTTTTTAAAATTTTTTTTAAAAAAAAATAAAACTTTTCTTTTTTTTTTTTTTTTTTTTTTTGGTTTTTCGAGACAGGGTTTCTCTGTGGTTTTGGAGCCTATCCTGGAACTAGCTCTGTAGACCAGGCTGGTCTCGAACTCACAGAGATCCGCCTGCCTCTGCCTCCCAAGTGCTGGGATTAAAGGCGTGCGCCACCACCGCCCGGCCTAATAAAACTTTTCTTTATTTGCTGCTTGGCAATTTTGAATTCGAATAGTTTTACTCACTCAAAAGATATTAAGTACCAAGTCGGGTGCTTGGTGGGTGCCGTCATTAGGTGCTAATGATAATCATGTGGTAAGCATGACAGATGAAATCCTGCCTCCGGGGGGCTATATTTTAATGGAAAATTGTGATATTAAGTACGTAATTTACAAATACTAAAAAGTTGTCTTAGGTTCTTTCAAAAATTGGATTTTTGCCATTTAACATAACTTGAGTTTTTAGAATGCTCACCAATAAGAGTGTCTACAGCTCCTTTCTATAAGACTTGTCACACACCAACTTTTCACATCGCTTCTCTCAGCCTGGGGGTTTCAGCCCAAACACTAACACCGTGTTACAGCTTTGCCTTCTCTGACAATTTAAAATGGCTCTTCAGCCTTCCTTTTTGCTTTGCTGACTGATGAGTCTGGGTATATGTGCCTAACAGTGTGGCAGACAGTGTTCTATCTACTGTTAGGTGTGCACATTGTTGTTAAGTAGTCAGTGTTGTTCCATTTGATGGGCTGTGTGGGACCTGCTTTCTTCTCAGTGTGTGCTCATTGTGGGGTGCATAACAGTGAGGAATCCTCCATACTCATTGCCTGTTTGTGAATTAATTGTGCTTTAACTTTAGGAAAAATTAGTTTTTTGTAAAAGAAAAAAATACATTTTTTTTTTGTTTTCTGTCAGGTGGAACACCTACATAATTTCATTTTCTTTCGGTTTTCTATGGGTTTCATTGATAGCATCATTGCCAAATGTAAGTATGTTTTAAAAGAGATGGTGTGGCAAGATTTGTGGGAAAAATGAAATAATGATACTTAAGATCTTAACTGTTTTGTTCCAGATATTGCCACTGTCGTCGGGTACCTGGTTGTCAGCCGTCCTTTCCTAGATCTGTCGCACCCTCGACATCTCCACAGCACACACTCAGAGCTCCTAGAGGTAAGGTAGTGTTCCAATGAAGTGAAATTCAGATTCAGTTCAATTCAGTTAAGGCTGTGTTTTTAATTTAGAAATGTGAGCAAAATCTATACATTTTCTTTTTAAGGATTACTACCAAAGTGGAAGAATGCTCTTGAGAATGTCTCAAGCTCTGGGTCGTATAGTTTTGGCCGGGCGTGAAATGACTAGATTGGCTGGGTAAGATCTGTAATAATGAGCAATTGCATAGAATAAATTTTAAATATATATTGTTCTTATGGTTCTGATACCCAGTTGAGATTAAGATGAGGGAGCGACTGGCCTTTCCTACTCTAGGAAGTTGGTTTTGGTAGAAAATCAAGGAGGGCCTCTCTGTCAGTGAACTTCTCACGCTTCCTGACGACAGCTGTTTTGAGTCTTAACTAGGATAGTGTTGTGTTTGCTGTGTTCGCAGACACTGGTCTGGGGTGAGTTGGGAAATGATAATTCTTGCTAGCCCTTGTGTTTGGAAATTTAAGCTAGAGCAGAAGTTTTACATTTAAGCAGTTTTTTTTCCTCGACTATAGATTTTTACCCCTAAGGTTTATACCAACCATTTAGCTAAATAAATGGAGGTTGCTTTTAATGGAATTAACCAATTACCATGTAGATATTATTACCCAATACAAAACTGTCTTAGATCACGGGATGGGATTAAACATCTCAGAAGCTGAAATAGAAGGCAGAAACCTCAAACAAGACCAGGTGTGAAAAGTACCACAGACTTTGGATTGCCTAAGGAAATTTACTGCCCTGAGGTCTTTCGTAGGCCTGTGTCTGTTAGTGTGTTCTCTCTGCTGTCAAAGCTGCTACGGTCTTCATAACAAGACACAGCCAGTACTGTGAAGACTCGTTCTTGAGAAGCTGCCGTGTGTTGCACCCATTAGTGACTTCCTCAGATTTTGTATAAGTTTGTGCGTGCCAGCTTTCCTTGCAGGGCATTAAGAGTGATTGGCATATTAAAAACATCATATTTAATGCACACAAAATTCATGAATATAAGAATAAGAATGCTTATGTGAAACTATCAACACCAAGAGAGCCTCTCACCTCCCAAGGCTTCCTTTTGGGACTTTTTGCTTGTTATTTACAGCAAATAAATAAATACTTCCCTTTGCTTCTCTGATAAGAAAACTTCTCTTTAACCTTCATTGACCTTCTTATATTTCCCAACTTCTTGCCACTGGATTGATTTCTAGTGTCCCATGATTTCAATCATATGTTAAGAATTCTTCAACTTTTTCCTTCTTCAGAATATGAGAGCAGAAGTAGCCTCAGTTTCCCCATTTATAGAGCAGTATGCATCTGTGTATCCTTCCTATTGGAGAAAGTATTGTCTGTGACAGCAAGTCACTCCAGCAGCTCAGGGCGCGGCCTCCTGCGGCTGCAGAGTGTACTGACAAGAATGCTTGATAGAAGATCCCTGAAACCTCTCCCTGACTTTCCTGTTCTTTCTCCTTTACTGAAGCAAAATAGGGCATGTGTGTTTATTTTTAGTATTTTATGCCGATGAGACTTATTTTGTGTCCTTTAACCTAAGTTATAATTTTAGACACTTCAGTTTATATAAAAGATGTAGTAATAGCCTGGACTTTTGATTATGGTTCTGTTAAATTTTAGTTTTACGGCTCGGATTACAGAATTAATGCAAGTACTAAAGGATTTAAACCATGGCAAATACGAACGCACAATGGTGTCACAACAGGAAAAGGGTAAATATAAACATCATAGTTTGCTGTCACAGTTTTAAGGTTTTCCTAATATATGATGTTTTAATAATTGTTTTCCATTTAAGGTACTGAAGGAGCACAAGTTAGTCCCTTGATACCTGGTGCTGGAGAAATCATCAATGCAGACAACATTATAAAGTATGTACAGAAGAGGCTGTGCTGTGCTGTATGCCTTTGTTACACTTCATGGCGACCTTTCTCTTCAGCTTGTAGTTACGTGTGTCATTTAAAATGGACTCTTTAGAAATTTTAAATAGCTTTGGGATATCACTGATTTTGGGATATATGTTTAAGGTATATAATTTGATGTTTTGATACTACATATTATAATAATGTCCATATTCCAACAAATTATTGTATCTCTTGTCTCTTCATCTGAATGTGTGTACGTATATGCCATTTAATGTGTGTAGAGCATATTTTTAGCTGTTGTCCCTTTGCTGCTGGGTAGACCTCTAGAACTTTCTCATCTTCCTTCATGGCCAAAGCTTTTATACTTTTTGAATGACACCACTTCCATGTCCCCTTCCCTCAGCCTCTAACAATGACTACTACATTCTCTTCTATGAATTTAATGATTTAGATTCTGCATATAAGTTATATATGAACTACAGTTCTTTTTCCGTCTTACTTTGCTTACCATGATGCTCTCTACCATCAAAAATGACTGATTGAGTTCTTTAAAAATATGTTGTGGTTTTGAGGAGTGTGAAATGGATTTTTCCTTGTCCGTCTGTATACCATGTTTGTGCAGGCACATGTGAAGCAGAAAAAGGCACTGAATCCCCTGGAACTGGAGTTACAAGTGGTTGTGAGCCACCTGATAATGGTTGCTAGGAACCAAACTTGGGCCCTCTGCAAGAAAACCAAGTGCTCTTAACCACGGAGTCATCTCTTCAGCCCCCCACATTTAGTTTTTTTTTTTTAAAGGCTAAATAATACTCCTTTTGTGTGAGTGTATGCTTACACATATGATGTATTCTTTATCCTTTTATCACTTGAAAGACATTAAGGGAGTTTCCCCTTTGGTTTATTGAATAAATACTGCAGGGCATATGGGAGCACAGATGCCACTCTGACAAGAATTTCATTTCCTCTGGGGTAGGATTTTTCTCTTGAAGCAGAGAACTTATAACAGCTGAATCTTTATTTATTTATTTATTTATTTATTTATTTATTTATTTATTTATTTATTTTAAGAATCCCCATGCTGTTTTCCTCCCGTTGCTGTTTAATTAGATTCTTATCAGCAGTGGCTAAGGATTCCTTTCCTCTGCACCTAGCCAGCACTTACGTTGTCCTTGGTGATAACGGTTCTCCTTGGCAGGGTGATAGTCACTGCAGCTTTGATTTACATTTCTCTGGTGAATAGAGAGCTTGAGAACCTTTTAGTTGCATTTTGTCTTCTGAGTGTATTCTTTTCTAAAGCGTCTGAGTGGTCTTTTGTTGTGTTGGGTTATTTCTATTTAGGGTTTTGAGTCCCTTGCTAGTTTTTAATTTCCTTTTTCTATTAATGCCGTTTTCAGGTTTGATCATGTACCTTTAGCAACACCAAATGGAGACATCTTGATCCGAGATCTTAGTTTTGAAGTAAGTTTTTAAATGTTCATGTGAGGGTTAAAATTGTCTTCAAAATATAAACTGAAAGTTGGAATATTGAATTAACTTTTAAGGTTTGAGTTGTCTCTGTCTAAACCCATACAATTACATTTGAAACCAACTCTTTGAACCATCTAGAAAGCCCGGTTTTCCTAAAATTCTCTGAACTTTAAAACCTCAGGAATTACTACCACATCAAATTTGTTTGGTTGGAGAGATGGCCAGCAGTTAGAACTTAAGCTCTCACAGGGGAACCAGCTTTTGTTCCCAGCACCCACGCGTCAGTGACAACTGAGTCTAGCTCCAGATCTAGGAGATCTGACATCCTCTGCTGGTCTCTGCAGGCTCCTGCGCACACATGGTACACATGAACTTATGCAGGCATGCACGTACGCAAGTGATATAATGATCTTTGAGATTTTTTGTAAATAAAGCCCATGACAAAAAGATGCATCTAATTTTGCAGGTGCAGGTGATGACTCAGCTGTAGCTTGTATTTAATTTTAATTTAATTTGATTTAAATAGCCATATGTGACACTATTGGACAGGCTTGCTCTAGAGCACGTCTCTGTGTCTACCCATTGTGCTTATGTATTTATATGTGTTTAATGTAAAGATTGTTTTTTAGCTGCTTTCGCTGAAATGTTTTCCAGTAGCTTATAAAATAGGAATATTGTTAGGTTTGTTTTTAAACTCTTACTATCTTAGGTAATTCTTTAGTTTTATGCTCTTACTAATTTATATTTACTAAATATATTTACTGTTCTAAGTAACTAAGAGAACTAGAGAATGTTAGTTATGCACAGTGAGTATTGTATCGTTATCATACTTTAAAGCCAGGAGCTATAACAGGAGGTAGAAACTGGACTGTGGTTGGTAAATATTGACAGGCCTAGGGTGAAAAGCACTTCTCTCAGTCACAGGGTGCTGCCTTTTAAGGCAGCTGCTCTCCTTCCTGCCAGCCCTGAGCTCCACTCAGACAGTCTGTGCTCACTGCTGCTTGCTTTTCTTTTAGTTTCATTGGCCAAGTCTTTCTGAGTCCCTAGTTTTCCCAGATTTGCCATAGGAAATCTTTTTTTCCCCTCTATAGACTTGTTCCTGACTCACCTGGTATCTGCCTTTGGCCCCTGTTTCTCTTTCATGGGAAACTGTCTGACTTCCTGTCCTCTTGGTCTGCTGTTAAGAATACCCTCTCTGCCTCTTTCTGACTTACCTCTAGGTTAGATTTGGCTTTTTCTTGTTTGTCTTCCTAGGGTTGTCCTTAACATGGAGTTTCTTTATGGAACAAGCATCCTTTGATTCTTTTTAATTTCCAGTTAGTAGTGCCCATGTGGCTCACTTTTGAAAATCAGGATTCCTTTCTTTTAGAAAGCCCTCATAAGGCAGACTCGGCCATCAGAAAGCACACATTTCCTACTTGCTTGAATGTTGTGTTACACTCTATCTAAACAAATGGGCTGTCTGTAGGCTAAGATTTTACCCTCATCCTTTATGAGCTCTCAGTACAGGCATAGTCTATTCCCTTTTAAGATGAATGGTGTTCACTGTGTGCACAGACTGCATTCTGTCTGCCCTTTCATCTGCTTGGGCCCTTTCCACCTTTTGACTACTTTGAATTGTGCTGATACTGTCTATTTTATCACAGTAGGAGGCTTCAGTTGGCTTATACTGTGTTTTAGGATTTGCTGACTAGACCCACTCTTCCTACCTCTTACCTCTCGAGTGAGTTCTGCTGTTCTCTTTGCTGTCTTCCCCACAGAACCAGTCTTTGTCCTGTGAGGCGAGGCTCATTCCTGTCCTCACGCCTACTTGCTGTGAGTGGACAGGAGTGCTTTTCTCATGATAAGCTCCTAACATATCTCTGGAAGTTTTCCCGGTTGTCAGTGAGGTGTACTTTGACCTCCGTGGCTTTTCTCCACAGTACTTAGTCTGTAGGATACAATTTTAACTTATTTATTATATATATTCTTGCTGACACAGAAGCTATACACAGTGTTATCTAAAAGAGCAAAAGAAAAGATAACCTACATATCGAATTATTGGGGAATTTCTAATAAATTATAGTACATTCTCAGTATGTACTTTAGTCATTAAAAGAATGGGCAAAAATGTCATAAATACAGTGACCTGGAAGAATATTTGTGACATACTGTTAAGTAAATTTAGACCTCTAAGTAAAAGAATCTGCTCTGCAGTGCAGTTGAAAATGTTAATAAACATGAATATACAAATGATTATTTTCAAGAATCCTCAATTTTTTTTAAGCTTTTAAATTTTGAATTCTGAGACTACATTGGACAGTCTAAATCAATAATGGTTTTTAAGTGAGAAAAAAAGGAAACTTAGTAAAAATTGAAAGTAAGCAGAAGTAAAAGGATTTTCCCTGCATTGCTCCATAGTTGTGCTGACACCACATTTACAGGTGAAATTATTTGATAATAATTAGCAAAGGCCTCTTCAACTCTAAGGAAATATACATGCTTCTTTTAGTTAATTAGTTAATTCAAAGTCTTAATTGTCTTTCAGGTTAGATCTGGAGCCAATGTTCTCATTTGTGGGCCAAATGGATGTGGAAAGAGTTCCCTCTTCCGTGTTCTTGGTGAAGTATGTACAAACTGGTCTCCAGAGCTTGCGTCTTACTTTGTAGTGCTCTTGGGTTATGAATTTCACAGGCACTTCTGTCTTCTCTTTGCGTTTATAGTTATGGCCTCTTTTTGGAGGGCGTCTTACTAAACCTGAGAGAGGAAAGTTATTTTATGTTCCTCAGGTAAGACTTTGAGCTATTTTGTAACTTTTAAGATGTTTTGGTTTAATATTTTAAAATGTACGTTTAATGACTCTTGCTGTGTCATTATGACTACTAACTAGCGACCCTATATGACCCTGGGAACACTGAGAGACCAAGTGATCTATCCAGACGGAAAAGAGGATCAGAAGAAGAAGGGGATATCTGACCAGGTAAGGGGGATTATATCCTACATTCACCGAGCATGCCCCACTCAGATTCTTTGTCATTTTAAACATCAGATAGTGTGGCCTAATCTGAAGCCTTCCAAACCATTGTCACAACTTTCCAGGCAGTGGCAAGAAGATAGCTGCTTTGCTTAAGTATTGTGCGTGGCTGTGATATTGTTATGCGTTAAGCTGTCAGACAGTACGGCTAGAGGCGGACAGCTCAGGCCAGCTTTGTGCCATTTTTTTCTGAAGAGACCCAGCTTTCCAAGTGGTTGGCCATGGAGTTTCTGAGCTAGTCTGAAAAATAAGGTGAGACAGGACAGCTTCTAATAATCGACTTCTAATTTTTTTTTGGTCTTTTATCTTTGTATAAAGGTGCTGAAAGAGTACTTGGATAATGTGCAGTTAGGTCATATCCTTGAACGGGAAGGAGGCTGGGACAGTGTTCAGGACTGGATGGATGTACTCAGCGGAGGAGAGAAACAAAGGATGGCGGTCAGTATCCTCTGGACTGATACCAAATGCTTGCTAGAGTCACTGCTAGAACCCGTAGTTTGACCAATCTTAGCACAGGGTTTTGTCTTACTCAGCAGCTATTAAAGTATTAGTTTAAATTGTAAATAAAGGCTCTAGGAAATGTTTAACTTCATATAAATTGGGGATCTGAAAACATATTGTTCTGTGAAAGGGGAAGCTATAGATCTGTTTACATCCCACCAGTTTATTTCATTTCTGTAGAGGTCCGGGAGGACACTTCCTAGACATGGACCCTGTGAGGAGAGTTAGGTAGTGTTTCATCTCCTCCAGACCGTTCTCGCTGAATAGAAGGGAGCACTAGAAACATTAGTTCTTCATTCTGCCCTTTGTCCTTTCGTCCCTTCACTGTTACATACAACTTTGTTTCCCCGCTCACTAACCTACTCTAAAGTTATTTAGAATTGTAAAACTTTCCTAGTACAAAGAATCGGAAAGACACTATTTGATTTTATATATAACAAAGTTATCTTGGGAAAAACAAATTTTCCCCTACTTCCCAGCACTTACTCTTCCAGTATACCATCCCCCCCTTATTTTCCAGGCTCCCAAATAATAGCCCATTAAGCTCTGAGCAACAAATGGCTTTTCTAGCTCCAAGTTCCAAATATTTCCACCGTCCTTCCAAAAGACAACATGGTCAGTTCCACTGTAGCAAAACCCCACTGTACAATTTCTGCCCCAGTTTGCTTTTGGTTGTTATAAACACATGGCCGAAACCAATCTAGAAAAGAAACTTTAGTTTAGCTTACATGTTACACTTCATTGTGTAGTGAAATCAGGGTAGGGACTCATGGTAGGAGCTTGAAGCAGAAACCACAAATGCATGCTGCTTACTGCTTGCTCAAGGATGGTACAGCCCCAGTGCAGGGTCTACCTGCATCAGTTAGTAATCAAGAAAATAGGCTGGAGAGGTAGCTTAGTAGTTAAAAGTAGGTTTGATGCCTAGTACTCACATGACAGCTCACAACTCTAGGTGATTCCAGAGGTCTACATCAGATGTTTTGCACATTTACTTTTTCAGACGGTTTTCATTGAATTTGGAGTTCTTCAGTTGGCTAGGCTGACTAGCCAGTAAAGCCACAGGATCTGTTTTTCTGCCTTCCAGCGCTGGATTACAGGTGGATGGCACCATGCTCAGCTTTTTTTTTTTAACGTGGGTGCTGGGGATTTGAACTCAGGTCCTCGTGCTTGCACAACTGTCACTTTACCCACTGAGCAATCTTCCCAGTCTCAATCTTTAGTTTTCTTACATACTACTTTACCTCTCCGCAAAAGAACTCATTTTATACTTGGAAAAGAGAGACTATTATTAAGCTAATTTTTTATTGCTTAGTAGATGATAGTCAATATGCCAAGCAGATTACAAACGCTAACACATTATATTTTTAAAACAGCCCTATGAAGTAATCACTGATTATCCCAATCACCTGGGAAACTGCACGTCAGTGGTTTAGGGCTTGCCAGGCAGACAGTTGGTGTTAGA
This sequence comes from Chionomys nivalis, assembly GCF_950005125.1. Classification (NCBI taxonomy): domain Eukaryota; kingdom Metazoa; phylum Chordata; class Mammalia; order Rodentia; family Cricetidae; genus Chionomys; species Chionomys nivalis. The sequence continues at coordinate 33,259,230 of NC_080103.1, read as the reverse complement.
ACTGGTGAAAGGGGCTGATTACGCTCAGCTCAGGCAGTATGATGGTTTGAATATTTGCTTTACAATTTCCTTGTTTTGTGGCGACGTATAGCCAACAGCAGCATGGATGGAGATAGACACATGCATACACGCGTGCGCCTGATGAGAAAAGAGAAAGGCACTAATGAACTATATGTCTGTGATTGTGTCTGTTTGCTGCTTCTTGTTCCTCACTTCATGCTCAAGGGTATAAACCCCCCAAAATCAGCTTGCTTTAGTCAACTCCTTGATATATGTTTGAATGGAGCAGTAGTGTAAATGTTGGGTATATTGTAGTGGTTTAATCATGATTTCTACTTCAGTGTTTCTCACAGCTCAGGCAAACACACAAAGAAAGATAAAGTCAAGTGTTCCATATATAGACTGTTGCGGTTCCGTAAGGCATCCACTTGGATTGAGAGAGTGACATTGAGCAGACACTTGAAAGATGCCTGGACGAGAGTCAGGCATTGGTACTAAAGAAAGACTAAGCTTGATGTGACAGCACAGGCATGGTCCCAGCATGCCGGAGGCAGAGGCAAGAGAATTGCCTTTGAGTTAGGTCAGCCTGGACTACATAGTGAGTTCTGACCCACCAGAGGCACAGAATGAGAGCGTCTGTCAAACAGAAACAACACAGCAACAAAAATGGAAGGAAAGAAAGGAAAGGGTGACATGCAGAGTCCAAGGCTTAGGACACCATACTTAGGAGGAAAGAAGAGAAAGGATAGTGGACATGTGAAGCTAACTAATGGTTGAACAATTGGGAAAAGATAGCCCTGGCTGGAATATCCAGATCAGAGCAGGCAGGAGGAAGACTCTGCAGGACCTTGGAGATGAGAGAGGGGAAACTATGGAGAAGGTTTAGTCAGTGGGTTCTTTGATTTACATGTGATAGGTTCTCCCTAGTTTCACGAAGAGTGGGGGAAAGCAGAGAGGGAGCTGGAGGTTGTGTAATCCGGCAGAAGTGAGTGTTCTCTGGGATAAGGGCATGGCAGAGGCAGGAATGGCAAGTGGACTTTAACTCTGAAATGGAGGGTACCTGAGAGGGAGGGTTAAGGCAGGGTCAGGAAGATTCAGCTTCTAGCTCTGAGGGAGAAGAAAGAGGATCTGGGATTTAATTCTGAGGACCCCAGATACACATGCTTAATGGCCAAGTGGGAAAGCACTGGAAGGAATGAGAACGCAGCAGAAGGGGAGGACTCCCAGTGGCTTCACTCCTGCTCTCAAGAATGGAGTGGTCTGAGTAGAATGCTTCACAGGAGATAGTTGATTGGGCTTAGGAACATGCCGCTTGGTTTTGCAACATGGTGATCTCTGTTGGGGACAAGTGACAAATTAGAATAACTGTCCAAGACGGGGACAGACCATTTCCAGAAATATATTTGGAATGTAATTAAGGAAAAATATTTCACATTTCTGTTAATGGAAGAAATATAAGGATTAATGCTCCTAAGTCCATTTACAAGGTCAGCAGAAGCTTTCAAAAACTGCATACCCGGGACCAAAATGGAGCCTTGGCAGGTGCTATAAGATGATTGGTGGGAGCTCTAACAGGTACCATTACTTAAATAACGTCTAACTCATCTATAATCTGAATTTTAAGGTTTTGTTAAAACACAAAACTTGTTTGTCTAAGTGAACTTTTATTATTTTAAAACTCAATCTCATCTCACACCAGTTTTTTTCTCAGTAAATATTTCCCACACACTGTATTTCTCCCTTTGTTTAAGATGACAGTGAAAACAATTTGTCTTATTTATATTATTTTTATCTCTAGGAGTGGTGGTGCTTTTTTAGTTAGAATAATTTTCATATTTTAGTTTTTTAAGACTCCAAAAAGTATATTTAGCTGAAGTAAATTTATTTTTCCTTATTAGTTTTACTTTTAGGCCTGCTCTATTTACACAGACTATTTCCTTTTCTGCTTTAGATGGCAAGATTGTTTTATCATAAACCCCAGTTTGCCATTCTGGATGAGTGCACAAGCGCAGTTAGTGTTGATGTGGAAGACTACATTTACAGCCACTGTCGGAAGGTGAGTGTCATGCCACAGCTGCTTCACTGCGTAGGTCTGTACCAAAGGAGATTCCAAGCAACGAGATTGTTGCCAGAAGGCAATGCCCTGTATTGCCTTTAAACTGAGTACAAAGGATTATCAATGCATTCTAAATACAACTGTAGATATGAACAGAATATAAGGAATTATCCATACATTCTAAATATCTCTCTTTAGCAATTTCTTAGACATGGAGAGTGTTCAAGTATATCTATATCCACCTGTGACTTCATTACTTATTCTCAGACTTAACAAAAGAATTCCCGTCTTTCCTTTGTCCCATCACTTTACCTATATATCACTTTTAAATTAAGAAAAAGTAGTAACCTTTTGGCAGTCTAAAAGTTTTTCATTTTGTGTGTTTATGTGCTGGTGGCATACGTACCTATGTTTGGGTGTGTTCGCATGTGTGGTGGTGTGCCGACTGATTTTTGCTATCCTTAATTGCACTTTGCTTCATTCACTAGCAGGGTTTCCTGTTGTACCTGGAGTGTGTGTGGATTAGTTAGTTTAGCCAGCTGGCTTGCCCTGTCCCTGCATCCTGAACACTGGGATTCCAGGTGGCCCACCACACGGGTGCTGCGGAGTCAAAATCTAACCCTCGTGCTTGCACAGCGACAGCTGTGTCCACTGAGTCCTCGGCCAGCCCTTCTTAGAGTAGCTTAATTCATCTAGTTTATTTTAACTGGACAGTGTTTTACCAGATTTATTTTGCTTGGCAAATATGAGGCTGGCTATACTGCCATTATTCAAGCTTGTTCACTAGTCCTGGTGAGTTTTTGTTTTTAGGAACTGCTGTAACCATCTGTACTCTTGTTAGATTGAAAAAATAATAATACATTCTGTTTTAGAGGTCCTGTGTAAGTAAATGAGTTACAGGAGTATTTTAATATTTTTTAATCTGTATTTTGGACATTTACAACAAATAAAAATAATCATGTTGAACACACACACACACACATTCTGGACATTTGGAAGATAGCCATGGACCAGTAGCATCAGCACCCCTGGCTGGGAGTTAGTGAGAAGTCAGAATCTCTAGCTTTGCCACGGAGAGCAGCACATTAACAAAATTCCATGCGAATGCATATGAAAGGCTGAAACTGTGGTGTGATAATAGAAGGATCCTCTGTAGTCTTCTCCATAGGAAGGCTGGAACAGCTCCTTAGTGGCTTGTTTCTTATTTTTGAATCCCCTTTAGTAATTCTTATGTGGTTTTCTGTTTTCTAGGTATTAGAGATCTTTGTAGTGTTTTCATGCTTAAGACCAGATAAACTGTTTTTTTAAAAGGGCATTTTCCTGTCAATTTTATGTTGTTGCCTCCTATGTTTTAAGGTTGTCTAAATCTATAAAACACATTGCATTTGAGGGAAGAAAAGTCACTTGGGTTCAATGATAATTTAACATTGCCACAATAGCACTGAATACAAGCAGAAAACAAGGGAATGAATCCTTAAGTTTAGAGCCTTTAAATCATTTGTTTGTGGATCTAGTATACATGTGCGTGCCATGCTGCCTATGGTATAGGTCAGAGGATGGCTGTGGGAGTCCGTTCTCCTCCACCATATCCACCTAGGAATTAGACTCAGCATTAGTGGCAAGTCTCTTTACCCACTAAGGCGTCTTGCCCGCCTGAGAATTTTTTTCTAACTACAAAACCAGTGTTAACTTACAAAGGGAATAAAGCATCACTTAAACTCAATTTAGAATGTTTAACATTAAAGAGAACAGTGATGCTGCTTAGCCAGAACTAAGCCATGAGCATGAATTTAATTATGGAAAGGTAGCATCTGGTGTTCAGAGCTCAGCAACCAACATTGCTTTTGTGTGTTGGCTTAAGTAATTCTAATATACAGTATGCCTACTCTAATTAAGGTCTAATCCAATTGCAAAATCAGGAACAGAAAAATATGTCTAAATGGGCTTTTGATGCAGTTGAAATGTATGTTTAACAAAGATGATAATGTTCTTATCTTCTTATGCAGGTCCTCACGAATTTGCACATGGCAGCCAAACTTAGGGCACAGTTTAAGTGATACCACTTGGTGCCAGCAGAATAATTTAGCCCTAAAGTTTCATGGTAGAAATTATCAGGAATTTACTTAGGTTAATCTTAAAATTGTTACAAAATAGAAGTAAAATTAGGGTGTGGAGAAATGACTTAGTGGTTAAGAGCACTTGCTGCTCTATATGAGGACCTGGGTTCAGTTCCCAGCATCCACATGTGGCTTACAACCACCTATACTCCAGTTCCAGATCTCCCAAGCATAAGAGGTGTGTGTTGAGGCTCTGACCTAAGGTAGTGCTTCTCACCCTCAGATATATTGGCTGGATAACTCCTAGGCTGTCCGTGCAGGGCCTGTCCTAAGGCATTATACTGTTTAGCAACAATTCTGGTGTCTGTCCGTCAGATGGCAGTATTGTTCTCAGTATACCAAGAAGAAAGCCTTCAGTCATAACCAAAATGTTCACCAAAGAGAGAAGGCGCCTCTCAGCTAAGAGCTGTTGATCTCACTGATCTAGGACAACTGTATCTATTGATGCTTCTCTGAAAACCTGAAGTGCAGTTGGAATTCTGAAAGCTGGATCAAGACTGAACATTTTTTATAATTTTATAGCAAGCTTATTGGATTGCAATACCTGATTCAAACTTACAAAAGATATTTAAACGTTTTGTTTCAATTTTTCAGTATTTGTACATGTTACTGTAGACACATGCAGAATTCTGTCTTAGAACCTTGTAGAAGAAATGGAATAATCAAACTTCAGAATGTGTCTGAACTCTAAGACACATTCCAAAATAAGACTCTACAATAGGGAATTATGATCCTGCAGGGTTTCTCTGTGTAGCCCTGGCTGTGCTGGAACTCTCTCTGTAGACCAGGCTGGCCTTAAACTCACAGAGATCCGCCTGCCTCTGCCTCCCAAGTGCTGGGATTAAAGTCGTGTACCACTACCACCTGGTCACCTTTTGCTATTTTTATCTTACTGGTTTTTCCATAATAAATCAAATGTAGGGGGATGTATTTTGACATTAATTCTTTTTTTAATATTTATTTATTTATTATGTATACAATATATCCCTGCAGGCCAGAAGAGGGCACCAAATCTCATTACAGATGGTTGTGAGCCACCATGTGGTTGCTGGGAATTGAACTCAGAACCTTTGGAATAACAGGCAATGCTCTTAACCACTGAGCCATCTCTCCAGCCCTTGACATTAATTCTTAACTGTAATGCTGTACATGGTATTCTAGCAACTTGAATGTATGTGTAATTTGTGGCTTACTGTTATTGATAAATGTAAACCTTTTTTTTGAATTAGGTTGGCATCACTCTCTTTACTGTTTCACACAGAAAATCCCTTTGGAAACACCACGAGGTTTGTATTTTTTTCCTTTTGTGGGATAATGAATGTTTATCTTACATAAAATGTGAGTTTTGATAACTGATTTTGGATTTCATGGTGAATGTTACCATATAGGCATATACCTTAAGGCTAAGGGTGATTTTGAGTTTTATAGTATACGATAGGACTTTGTTCAGTATTATTGTCATCAGTTTTGAAAGCTATAATGTAAATAAACTCTAGCTCTACTAGATTAGAGAGCAGTTCTCGAGTGTTGTAAGTGACTGGTGTGTAATAGCTATGGGTAACTGAGCTGTGTCATTATAACGCAGGTTTGACATAAGAAGAGAAAGTCTTATAAGTTACATGGCTGGGGCTAGAGAAATTGGTCAAGGGTTAAACGCACTGACTGCTCTTCCAGAGAACCCAAGTTTAATTCCCAGCACCTACATGGCAGTTCACACCTATCTGTGGCTACAGTTTTGGGGAACCCGACGCCCATGGCAAAAACACCAGTGCACATAAACGTAAATAAATAAATTAATTAGTTAATTTAAAAAGTTAGATGGCAAAATTTTAGGAGCATTTTCAGTAAAGATCCAGGACTATGTGGAGAGATGGCATAATGCCAACTGTGTTTGAAATGTAATAAAACAGATCTATATACAGTCACGGAGTTTACAAAGGTGCTGTGCTGAGGTCTGCATTGGGACAAAAGTGCTGCATATTCTGGGGAGTGTCCATAAGGTTGGTGGGGTGGTGTTGAGAACAGAGTTCTCTCCCTGCCTTCCACTTCTCTAATCTTTCTTCTTCTTTTTCTTTCCCTCCCTGTGCTGGGATCTAGCCGTAGGCCTTGTCTTTGTTAGGCAAGAGCAGTGGTCATGTGAAGGAGGGGAACACAGAGAGCAGCTAAGAAATAGCAATAGAGAAAAATAAACAGAAAAAACTAATCTTTATGAATAAAAGTTCACTAACTGAAAACAGGAGGCTTTGTTCTGTGTCTCAGAAGGCACATGAATAGTTCTTTAGTTTGAAGTGGAGATTGGTGGGCTGCAGTCCTGAGCTGTGCCTGTACGTTGGCTAAGAAGGATGCAAGCATTCCTTTTCTTAGTGACTGACGCTCCTGTCTCTCCATAGTACTACCTGCATATGGACGGTAGAGGCAACTATGAATTCAAGAAGATCACAGAAGACACAGTTGAGTTCGGATCCTAGAGACCACCTCGAGAACTTCCCCTGCTTCCATGAAACAAGAGTGCATTTGTTAATGCACAGTGCATTGTAAAATAAGGTTAAGCTTGTTTTTTGTTTTTCAAAAAACAAAGCAACAAATTGACTAGATACAGGATAATTGAAATGTTAAAACACTTAATATTGTATAGGATATTGCTAATTGTGTATATGTTGGTTTAATTATTAATTATGTACTAAGAATGTCCTTATTCTTGTGGTTAAAAAACCTGCCTGAATTAAATTGGGCTTAAATCAGTGTAACCTGATTCATCCTGGGATGTAAACCATTTAAAGTCAACTAATTTGACTTTTATGGCTCTATCTTTTCTTTTAATGAAGAACCCTATTTAAAACTGGGTTCATTAGCTGTTCTATTCTAACAAAGTAGTCTTGAGTTTCATCTCTATATGCCCCATGGTAATGGGAACCAGCCAATTACAATGTATTGTTAAAATGTATACCATCGGTACAGGATAGCATTTATTACACAGTGGCAGATTTCTTTAGCTGCTGCATTTGTACTCATTCCTCATACATGCCTTGAAGTGCATTTGGCTCCAAGAGAGCCATTTGCGTTTTCTTTAGCTAAATAAGTGTACCCCTCTCAGTGTCTTGGACTGAGCTTTTCTGAAGGTTCTCTGTGGTGGTGTGCAACAGTGTGTGCAGTTGTGCTTACAGCTTGTGGTTACTGCACACTACACCCAATCTTTTTAATGTGTGGGACGTCCGGGCATGATCGTCCTGTGTCGAGTTCAAGGTCTTACAAGGATCTTAGATATTTGTGCAGAGGATTGGACAGGTTCATCAAAAATGTGGTTGTGTAATGGTGAATGCCGTGTGGCTGTAGAGGCGCTACAGGAAGTAAGCACACTGAGCACGCAGTGCTATTGCTGTCCTCGTCTGTGGTTTTATGTTCCTAAAAATGCTAAACATTATCATGCACATGGGTGAATGACAGTTCCTAGGAACTGTGGACAACTGCGTTTGCATCGGCATTACTCTGTTGAGAAATCATCTCTGGCTCCAAGCACCATTAATGACTGACTACATGTGTTGTTTGCATGAAGGAGAGCCAAGACTGAACAGGATCAATAAGTGGTTGTGAAATTAGTTTTATCAAATGGGTTCAGAGAGGGGCAGTTGATAGTCTTGTTTCTGCATAACTCAGAATCACTGGCTACCAAAATAACCTTGATGTGTTGATTCCATCAATACATCACATTCAGTTTCACCATGTCTCCTTAGCAAACTTGTATACTTATTTTCTGTTCAGATTAAAAAAAAAATTGGATAACCTACACAACTTTTGCTTGTTTTTTTTATTCTAGTGCTTGAATACTGACATTCAGAAAGTGTTTTTAGCACCCAGATGGCCTTTTGACAAAACCTTATTAAATGAGCTTTAAAATTTTTTTTTATAGTTTTAGACAGCAAAAAGAAAAAAGAAAAAAAAAGGGGCAACTGAATTGCTTGCAAGGAAAACTAAGAAGAAATGAAGACACATCCTCCAAGACCCACATCCAAACCCCATTTGAGCATGACTAATCAGTCTTAATAATCAGTCTAGAAAATACAGAATTTTTGCAATCCTGAAACACATGTAAAATCCTTTTATTTAGGACTTTCCTTTCTGCCCAGTAGTGTTTCGTGGCTTTCTGTGTTGGTGTTTTCCACCTCCTTAATTAGTCTTATTCCTAAGCATTTGATACTTACTGATTATAAAATCAATTGTATATAACATTTTATTTTTATTGTTTTTTTAGTGTGCAAAATAATGGTTTCCATTACGACATTTTCACACAGTCATGTCATTGTACTTTGGTCATCTTCCCCCGTTACACTCTCCACCCAGCTCCTCTCACTGGTGTTCCTTCTCCCAAATATCCTCCCTTCCTCCTTCCCTCCCTCTCTCCCTCCTTCCCTTGTTTCCTATCCGTTCTTGATTACATGTATGAAGATATAATTGTCTTTCTGAGTCTGACATTCACTGATCATGGCGATTTCTAATTCCATCTATTTTCCTGAGAATGACATAATTTCATTCCTTATTGCTGAATAGGACTCCATTGCATATATAAACCACATTTTCTACATTCGTCTGTTGATTAGCATCTCGACTTAGGTATCTTGGCTATTAACACTTCATTTTTTCATTTTTGCCATGATAAAAAGCGCAGCCGATTTTTATGCATTGACCTTACTGGTGAGTTGCATTTTCCCATCCCGTCTGCTGTTTATAACAGTGTGGTGTTAGCACCATCCATGGAAAGGGGAGTCCGTGGTACCTCTTGAACTTGTAGAGCTCATTGTGATAAATTTGGAGATTTGGGTGTCGATACAGAAAGAGACTAGGTCAGAAGGGGCTTGACATACAAGTTTTACCTTGATAGTGTGTAGCTAGGTTTGCACAAGAGGATGGTACTATCTGTTGGAGATAGGAGAATTTGGATTTGCTAGCCCACTGTGGAGGAGTAGACAATGTAGGGCCACCCCTGGCCCGCTCATTCACTTGACTACAGTAGAAGTTCTCTTGAAGTGGGTAAACCCTTTACTGGTCTTTAAACAGTCCTGCACAGTCCCGGCAGGGCATGCACAGTCAAATAGAGCATGTTGTTTCTTGCTGACCTCCCTCTGGAATCTGATTCTACCATTATTGTTAGCCTTGTCAGCCATCATTACAACAGGTAATAAATCTTTATTACTGTGCGGCTCTATTTACGTCAAGTTGGCACAAGCTAGAGTCACCTCAGCTGAGACAATACCTCCTTAAGATCAGGCAGCAGGCAAGCCTGTAGGGCATTTTCTTGATTAGTGATTGATGTTGGAGGGCCCAGTCCGTTGTGTGAGGGAGCTGGTGGTTCTGGGTTCTATATGAAAGCCGACCAAAAAGCAGTACCCCTCTATGCCCCCTCATCAACTTCTACCTCCAGGTTCCTGCCCTGTTTGAGTTCCTACCCTGACTACCTTCAAGGATCTCTCGTCGGCTTGAAGACCACCAATTAAGCTAGATGTGACTGGCAAACTACAGAAATCCTCCTGTCTCTGCCTCCCCAGTGTGGGATTCCGTGTGCGCACCATCCTGTCAGAGGTATTCAACTCAGTTCCCTGTTCTTGCACTTTACTAACTGAGCCATACACCCATCCCCCTCACCTGGTTACGTATTCCTGTGGGGCTTTTAGTTTTTGTTATTTTTCAGACCAGGTCTCTCACTGGAACCTAAAGCTCATCAATTGGGCTAGACTGGCTGGCCAGTGATTCCCCAGGTATCCTCCTCCATCAGCCCTCCTGGTGCTGGGATTGATAGGTATATGCCACTATACCCAGCGGGTTACTTTTAATTTGGATATCAAACTCTGGTCCTCATGCTTGTATAGGAAGCACTTTACCCATGGAGTCTTTCCCCCCTTCACTTAAACATGCGTGTGCATGCTCCACCTTTGTGCGGGTGCCCGTGGAGGCCAGTCAAGGACATCGGATGCCTGAGGACTGCGGTCAGCAGGTGGTTATGAGCCACCTGATGTAGAGCAAGTACTCTTAACTGCTGAACCATGTCTTATAGTGTGAAACTTTACTCTTGGATTTTTGGGGGGCTACCACCCAAGCTCCCAAATAAATCACACACAGAGACTTATAAATGCCCAGCCTTAGCCTGATTTGTCTCTTGCCAACTTTTCTTAATGTATCCTGACTGCCTTTTGCTTCTGGGCTGTTTCCTTTCCTTCTGTATTTCTTACTTTCACTTACTCCGTGGCTGCCTAGGTGCCTGGCTGGCTCCTCCCCTTACTCCTTTTCTCCTCTGTATCCTCTCTGCTTGCCAGCCCCGCCTCTCCTTGCTCCTGCCTTGCTGTTGGTGGTTCAGCTCTTTATTAGACCTTTGGGTGTTTCAGACAAAGTAACACAGCCTCACAGAATTAAGCAAATGCAGCATAAACAAAAGCAACACACCTTAAAATAATATTCCCCAATAATCTCTCCAGCCTGTCCTTTAAATGTTGGAGTCATTGTTGTCCTGAGTTTGCTGCTGAGAAGAGCCAGTGTCCTGATTTCTTCGAATGTGGCATTACTACTGCTTTTCCTCACCCTTTCTGTGTCCCCACTTCTGTGCTCCCCTCCGCACTCCAAGAACGCTCTCTTCTCCGTCTGGCAAGTCTTGGTGTCTTAACCTCTTGTTAGCGCTATGGTGGAAAATTGTTCTCTCTTTTTTTTTTTGGTTTTTCGAGACAGGGTTTCTCTGTGGCTTTGGAGCCTGTCCTGGAACTAGCTCTTGTAGACCAGGCTGGCCTCGAACTCACAGAGATCCGCCTGCCTCTGCCTCCCAAGTGCTGGGATTAAAGGCGTGTGTTCTCTCTTTCTTACACGTATGCTATGGATAAATATTCTCTCTCCCTCCCTGTTTGCCCTGTAGATTCAATCCTTTTTAATATTGCTTTGAATCCTTTTTGTAGGGCCTTGGAGGGAAAGAAAAGCACTTTTAGGTGGAAGTACTTGTCACTTCCTATATTCATAATATTTATAAATTGGTGCTTATAGCTTTAGAACTTAGCATATTTAAGAAAAGTCAAAATATAGGGCCATGATTCTGGACTGTCCTTTAGGGCAACATAGACTTGGAACTGCCTGCTCTGGGGTCTCGTGGTCATTATGGTCCTCTAACTAAAAATTCAACAGTCATCCTAAATTTTAAAGATTATTATCAATACTTAAATTTTCCCCAATTTTGTTACTTGTTTGCCATTTTTTGACTTATTAGTTGGCCCCCACTCAGTTTTTTAGCCGGAGCCACTTAGGTAGTGTCTGACTAGGAATGTGTGAAGTAACAGAGTCACCCAGATTTGATGAGACCTGTTTACATGTGTGTTATCTGCCCGCAGGGCTGTTTGGATGCTTCAGGTCAGGCGATCCCTCTTCCCTTTCTCCTAGTGGACTCTGTCTTCAAAACAAGATAATATAACACTCACAAGTTCAAGCTAAATAGTTCTCGTGAACTCCTTCACTCTCTCCATCATAACAGTCACACACTTGGCATTTACCCTACACTTACGCAAGTTCTAGAGATCTGAGATGATACCTGCCCTGGTTTCATAAAATCCGTAACGTCTGGCAGCACAGAGGTGAGCCTGAGAGGAACGAATGAGTGAATCCAAATGCATAAGCAAGGCTCTTGCCAGGGGATACGGTCTATAAAAGGGCTGTAACAGCTGAACGGCTCTCTTCACAGCATGCAAGTACAGTGAGGATGCAGGAGGTGGGGATAGGCATGCAGCAGGGGAAAGCACCCAGATGTAACAGGCAGGCAGAAGCAGGGCACCCACCATGGGGACTAGAGCAGGGAAGCCTGCTGTTCACACAGCTGTGGGTTAGGGGTCTTGGGTGTGTCTCTGGGAAAGGAATTGGTGATGGGGCCACAGCTCTCCTGTGAACATGCATAAACAGCATGCTTGGGGGGGGGGTTAATAAATGGCTCCTCCCACAAGTCTGTAGCTCTGCCCCTTTCCATCCCATGTCCCTCACCCAACCTTTGTGAACGACATCAGGAACGGTTGGCTGAGTGGTTAGGGAAATCACGGAGAGCAGTTCTGATTTCAGCGTACGTACACAGCATCTGGAGAATTCCGATTCTGGCTCTGTAGGTTCAGTGGCGGTCCAAGAATTCCAACTTCTGCCGGGCGTGGTGGCGCACGCCTTTAATCCCAGCACTCGGGAGGCAGAGGCAGGCGGATCTCTGTGAGTTCGAGACCAGCCTGGTCTACAAGAGCTAGTTCCAGGACAGGCTCCAAAGCTACAAAGAAACCCTGTCTCGAAAAACCAAAAAAAAAAAAAAAAAAAAAAGAATTCCAACTTCTAACGAGTTCTCCAAGGTTTGCTAGAGAGTCTGTGCCTAGACAGTGGGGCACTTCAGTCACAGGAAACTGGAGATTATCCTGTTCTCATTCTGGCCACCTCTTCTCTCATGGTTCTTCATTTGTGATCATTTGTAATTTTACGATCTAACCCGATTGTCTGTAATGAAGACGTCTTATAAACTTGTGCGAGGGGAAAGTGCCCCACTGTCCTGGGGCTGTTTCTCCTTTTTCTGACCTGAGATATTTGTCAGGGAAGATGACTCACTGTGATAAAGCAACTTTCTGTTGGTGGTGCTTGGAAACCAGGGCGAATAAAGACTGTATGCCAGGAACGTCTCTGTGTTCTTAGGTCTCTGTATTAGTTTCCTACACGTCTCTGCAGTTCCCAGACTGGGAAGGCTGGAGCAACAGGTCATAAGTTTGAGACCTGCCTGGGCTACATGCAAGATCCTATCTGAAATACAAATTGTTTAATTTAAAGAGAATCATAGTTTTTCAGTCTCACAATTCCTGGATTTTCTTTTCAGTGGTTTCATTTTCCCTAGAAAAGACCGACTAAATTATATTGATATACTCCTAATATATAGTCACAGAATTGAGGTTAGAAAGAAATGGACTTTTTTGTTTTATTCTTTTAAATTTTCTTTTATTTATTCTTTGTGTCGTTTACATCATGCCTCCTGACCCCATTCATTTCCCCATACCTTCATATCTGCCCTCTGCCCTTGCAACACCCCCCCCCCGCCGCCACCACCAAATAAAACAAAATAAAATTTAAGAGACGAAAAAGGAAAAATCACATCTGTTCATGAAAGCTGCAGTGTGACACAGTGAGTCACGCAGTAAACCCTTTTGTCCATGTATCTTTACTTGCACATGTTCATTGCAAGAAGTTACTGGTCTGGTTCAAGGTCTCTGGTTTCTGCTACACTCAATCATGGGCCCTCACTGGAATTCCTCTTGGTTATCGTGTTGCTCTGTGTTGTGGAGATTCCACAGCTTTGGATCTGCAGGACACGCCCCTTCAGATCATAGATAGGGTGGATGTTGAGGTGGGCCAGCTCATAACCATGGTTCTAGGCCTGGGTCACCCCTCCAGTTCTCCCCTATCCTCAACACCAGGGTGAGCTCTCCATCGTTGCCCTGGTGAATCCTTTGAGTGAGGAGCAAGGGGCAGGGCCAGTTCTCCCTCAGGGTGGGCTCTCCTATACCTACACCATCAGGGCCAGCTCTACCGTGCTGCTCAGGCGAGGTGCAGGGCTCACTTTCCCCAGTGCTGCAGCTAGAAAGAGGGAGGATCAACTCCCTTGCCCACCACAGGTGGTAGTGGCAAGGTTCCCCTTGCCCTCACCAACACATGAGAGGAGTGTGGCCAGCTATCCCACTCCCGCACCCTCAGGACCAGCTCACTCCCCCTTCCACACTCCCCCCTCCCAACAAGGTCCTGCCCAGAGTCACAAGGTGCTGATAGGCCTGTGTTTTCTCCTTGGAATCCAGGGCAGAGTGTCCCAGGCCTGTGTGTGGGTCTCTTTGTCCTGCTCAGTGGGCAGGACCCTGCTTCCTCCTCGGAGCCCAGGGTGGTACACCCTGGGGAAATGATCTTTTTTTTTGAAAAATTAACATTTTTAAATTATCGTTTACCTGGGTATGTATGTGGCAGTCAGGACCACTGTGTGGAGCCAGTTCTCTCCTTCCATCTTTTTACTTGGGTTTCAGGGATGGAACTCAGACACCTGGCTTGTGTTGCTTTTACCCACTGAGCCAAGAGATGAAGAACTTTAAAAAGCTACTGTCTTCACACACACTCAGACCTTGACAAACATACCTCCCGCCCCGGTAGAGGTGTGGGGATTTAGAAATATAGTAAAGAATATGAAGATGCGAATGAACATAATAAAACGGAGAAACAGAATAGTATCAGAAGGTGATTCCAGTGAGTACTGAAAATTTGCCGGTGTTTAATTTCCAACTGCTTAAAATACCCCTTACCCCAAAAGATAGGAGTTAGACAAAAGACTGCATTAACATGATACAAGGAAATGAACACACTAATTGAAAGTGGGGCTACATCCATACTTAAACATTCTGTTGCTAAAACAAAACAAGTCAAACACACACACACCCCTGGACCAAAACATTCTGTAAGCAAACCACTCCATGGGTGAAATCCTAAGTTATCCCCGTAAAGGAACTGGACCCTTGGATCCTTAGACTTTTGTTTGAGGTAGGAACATATCTACTTCTCTATTCCTGAAATACAAGGTCTGGCTATTAGCCACACCTGTTGACAATAACCTTGGGAGAGCAGAACTCTCTGAGCTAAATCTAGGTGGGACTTTTGTTTGAGGTAGAAGCACACAATAACAGTGGTGAAGGAATAGAGGTAAATTCCAACTCTCTGACTTTTGGTCAACGTGGAAATAGGCTCACATTTTTGGGCCTCCACCAGACCTCCAATTTTCAGTTAAACTTTCAGGATGGTTTCGTTCAATATGGCCAGTCCCCTGCAGCTTCACATGCAACTGACCTTCACAGGGTGATTGCTATGAGCAGAGGGAGAATTTTGTCTTGTTTTTCCTGCTTTTAATTTGTGTTGAGTTCAGAAGGGACTGCATTCTCACTTCTCCAACAATCAGGAATGCCTCTTCTGGTCTGTGCCTATGCCAGATTCGTCAAGAGGTAAATGATAAACAGTGGGCTAATTGCAGTTGCTCATAGAGGCTTCAAACTTCAGGTATCAGAGTCGGTTTCAGAGTTTCTTGTCAAACAGACCACTAAGTATTTCTTGGGTGACACCAGAGCTGATCACCCAGGGGCTTTACCTGGAGCACAATCAGGTTAGCTGGCACAATGGCTTGGAAATATGCTGGAAACGGAACGAGCTTAGCCCTGGCAGACAAATATGTCCACAAGATTTCATCATGGCCAGTACAGTGTTCTTTAAAAAGAAATGGCCTGGCTTACCTATTATGGGGGAAATGAGGTAAAATTGTAGACAAGTAGATACCTGGGCTCAGAGCAAAGGCCAGCAGGATGAACAGGACAATCAGAAAGATAGCCTGCAATGTGCAGTCAGGTGTAGGAAAAAGAAGTCTTCTGCTTTCCCCTCTAAAACTCTGACCAAGGAATGAAGTACCACCATCGCTCTTTAACACTTGGGTTATTTTAAGAACATGGAGTTGATAAAATATTATGAGACATCGGTATTTTGATGTGAATGGGTTTTAAATCCTTTCATTCATTAAATGGTGGAATGATAGATGTCCCACTCACACTTCACCCTTGACCCTTCTGCCGTCCAGTCAGTGCCCTGGAAAATGCTCTTGTACACTGTGAAGATTTGCCCAAATGTAATTTGGGGAGCAAAGAGTTTATTGGTTCACATATCGTGATTCACAGTCCACTGAAAGAAGGCGAGGCAGGAGTTCAAACCAGGCAGACCTGAGGCAAGAGTGGATGCAGAAGCCATGGAGGGAAGCTGCTTTACTGGCTTGCTCAGCCTGCTTTCTTATAGAACCCAGGACCACCCACAATGGGCTGCCCCCCCCCCATCAATCACTTGTTAAGAAGATGCCATACAGGCCTGCTTGTCTACGGCCTGCTCTTATGGAGGTGTTTTCTCAACTGGGGGTCCTTCTTCTCACGTCTCCAGCTTCTGTCAAGTTAAAACTGGCCAGTATGGGGTGGAATTGTTCCTTTGGTCTGTCGCTAGTGTCCCATCTGCGGTTTGTGCACAGCCCCCAGGAAACCCACACAGCAGTGAGGAATTACCCGGGTGCCTGTGATGATTGCTTCCATCTCATAGATTTAAAAAAAGGGGTGGGGGAAGGATCCTAAATTTAAAATGAAGTTTTAGAAAAAAAAATCAGCATGTTATGATAAAGGGTTTCTCTGTAGCTTTGGAGCCTGTCCTGGAACTAGCTCTTGTAGACCAGGCTGGCCTCAAACTCACAAAGATCACCTGCCTCTGCCTCCCAAGTGCTGGGATTAAAGGCGTGCGCCACCACCGCCCAGCTCAAATCCTAGTTTCTTACGAATATGCTAAACAGTGATTTAAGGTAGTAGAAAGCATGTAAAGTCTGTATATTAATTAGTAGTAAGCTTTGTCAGTAAGCAGTAAGGTCTTGCACAGGTAAGGAGGCGTTCTGTTTGGCCCACTAGAGGGCAGCCAAGTCCTGGTGTCTGGTTTCAGCTGTTGAGCCCACTGCGGTGCTGATTCCGAAAGCAGCTGTTTAGTGTGGGCAATAAAGAGCGGCTGTGTGCCGTTAACGTTCGGCGTGGAACCCTCCAGTCCTTTCCTTGCTGCCTCACAAGACCTGTGAAGCCTTCCTCCCTCTGTGAAGAGCTAGGTACCTTATTTATTTATACCTAGGCCTGCTTTCAGTCTGCGGATAATTCAAATTCCTTAGATTATGAAGAAAGGCAATTACATAACGCTATAATTATTTTTGGCAGAGAAACTCAGGGCCAGGCACGAGCTCCTGCTTTGCCCTTCATGTGGTACATGGAGCTCTTTGTCCTGGCCAAGACACGTGAGCAGGAACTCAAGATAAGGGCAAAGGCTCTCGGAGACTTCTCTTTCTGGACAGCCTAGCAAAAGCTGCGCTGGTTGCAAGCAGTCTCAGCCCCAGCGGCTGCATTGCAAACTGAGTGCCTTTGTTACTGAGTAAACAAACCCTACCGAGTCAAATGGACCACTGGCAACTCCCCAGCCTTCTCCCAGAGGGAAGCCAAAGCAGGTTTGTGGTTGAGCCAGCTCAGAACTTCACCTTCATCCTGCTGGCCTCCTCTGAAGGACTCCTTCAGTTTATCCACTTCAGAAGTCACTAAGTCAGCTCAGCATAACCAAACACGTGTGCTCAGTTTCCTCAAATGAGGTCTAAACCGAGAACTAAACTCAGTGGTCACCCTCAGAGCTCTCAATCTAGAGACTTCGTTCCATCCAGCTTGCTCCCTTTTTGATCCTTCTAATTCTTGCCAACGTAATAATCCAAAGCCGTTTTCTTTCTCTTTTAGCCTCATCCACAACGTAAGTGACTGTGGGAAGAAATCTAAGCCTGTACTAGATTGCAGCATTTGTCTTCTTTCCGTAGATTGTATCCCTGCCCATCGATATGGGACTCACGGTCCCTCTCAGAAGGTCAAGTCTTGTCAGTCATGGTCACGTGACTTGTTTGGGTATGTGAACCAAAGTACGGACCAGAAGTTTTAAGACCATGAGTTTAAATGAGACCAAGGGTCAAGGGGCAGCGTTACACGGGAGGAAAGAAAGCGGGGACATGATGTGATTATATTATAACCTAAAAAGTTATTTTTAAGAAGCGGCTTAAACATTGAAGGTGCAGCAATCTAGGTTTGTTTATTAGGTTGGTTGGTTTTGGTTTTTAGTGTGTGTGTGTGTGTGTGTTCACCTTTGCTCTGATCCAGATAGAGACTTCTGCTTGCTTTCGGGTCTTGCAATGGGAAGACACTATAAGGAGCTACCACCTACCAAGACTTAACAATTATAGTATAAGTGAAAACTCTACATTGTTGTAAGCCACTAAAATTTTTAGGATCACTGCAGTGAAGTCACCTAATGCAAATACCAAGTTGTAAATAATAAATGGAAGATATAAATGTGATAGTCTCAATTCCCAATCACCTTTATTTATATAAAAGTATATTAAATAAATTATCTCAATATATACAAATAGAAACTATATACATAGAAAATCCCATATATAACACCTTTAAAATTAATATAAATATATGCAGTGTTAACCATAGACACTTTTAAGTACCTTAAGTCATAAAAACTCAATGTAGTTTCTTTGTGTAGTAGTCTTATAAAAATAGAGTTGGCTATCAAATCTTTAATCCCCACCATTGTCAGTTAAAGTGCTAAATTGTAATACATAGCAGAAAGATGCCCCAAGCAGAAATATTCTGCATTTAACACAATAATATGAAAGTTTGCCAATTGCTTTGAACTTTCAAAAGTACCTAGAAGGGGGGAAAAAAGAAACCAACTACTACTTTACAGAAAGACAGCTTTAGAAAAGTCCATCCAATTTCCTTTTACTGTCCTGTAGCCTATGAAATCAGCTTCTCAAAGGTTCTCCCAAAAGTCCACCCGGGTTATATGAAAGGCGTCTGTCCCCCGTTGACCTAGTGTCTTCCTGAGTGTAGTATATAATACACAGCCTAAAGCATTTGTGCAAAAGACGCCGTAGTGTTAACCAGTCCATACCATTCAGTACATTCGAAAGTGGCAAATGCTAGTGTCGGGATCAGCGGTGGCTGGAACAGCAGGTCACAGAGGGAGCCTTTCTGAACCAAGGTCTTCAAGCTCCGCGTCCTCTGCTCCCATCAGAGGTCTCGGTAACAGTGCCGTTCAAGGAGTGTGGTAGTTAGCAGCCTCAGCCTCCTGCCTCTATACTGAGCGCAGCGGGGAGTTCTCCTTCCTCTTCTGCCCGGCTCTGCCATTTCTGTGCTTGCACAGATATATGGACAGGAGGATGATAAAGATGGTGACCACGAACACCACTGATCCCACAATGATGAGTGTTTCTGGAAAAAAAAAATCAAATCAAAGTCAACTTGGAGGCTCAAATCCCACTCACAGGTAGGCATGACCCAAGTTACACCCTCCTGCTTTTTTGAAGTCTATTTCTTCCACATTTCCTACCATGTTTACCTGACCTCATATGCTTGAGAGAAACCGACAGTGGATGGCTGGAGCCACCCCGTGCCCCTCGGCTAGAGAAGAGCTTCCAGAGCCGGATGTAAGAGCAGGCATTGGAAAGGTAGACAAAAGGGACCCCGAGTTTGGTGGCAGAGGTTATAATAGAAGATGAATGGGAAGAGCAAAGAGACAAGCCTACTCCTGCAGGAGATGAAGAGACATTAGCTGGCTGGTGGAGGAAGGAGGTTTCCTGGAAGAAGCCTTGGAAATACCTCAGAGGACAGAGATGAGGCAGGGAAACAGGCAGAGGCTGAGGCAGCAGAATTAGAGTAAGGCTTAGGAAGGGGAACCTCGGGGCCTGTGGGTCAGGAGCTGGCCCAGAAGGGAGGGCCCAATGGAGGGGGAGCTTCCTGCCAATAGTAGTAAGAGGGCAGAATGCGTAAATGTGTTCTTGCATTTTAAAAAATTGTGGTTTTTAGGTTAGCATTTAAGGTAATGGGTTTAATTATGGCATTTTCATAACTACATGCAATTAGACTTTGCTCTCATTCATTCCTTGCCCCCATGCCCCTTTGTCTCTCTCCAGTCCTCCCCCTAGACAGACCACCCTCTTCTTTCTTATCACGTCTATCCCATTATCCCCCCACTTATAACTCTCTCTTCTCTCTCATAGCCCCCTTTCTAGTTTCATGACCTACACACACACACACACATATACACACACATATATACACATACACACACACAAATGCACACATGTATATAATTTTAAATCTAGGCTTCCACATAGAAGGAAAAATGTGGTTTTTGTCTTTCTGAGTCTGGCTTACTTGAAACTTCAACAGGGGCCAGGCCACTACTACTGCCCCTTGCTGCTTCTTCCCTGATAGCATGCAGATCCCTAGAGAGATACCTTCAGACTCCCAGGCACGACACTGAGCACCCAGAGTGTGTGTTCATGTGCACACATGCGCGCGTGCGCACACACACACACACCCTGTAGTAACAGTTCTTCATAGGTGCCCTGAAAATATCCATGTCCAGAGACCACTGCCCCCAGATCACGCTGCCAGGAGAAACAGGCCGAGATGGCTGTGACTGGAGACCTAAGCCCTAGCTGTGCTCTGCATACGCAGTGGTCCATAGAATTTGGCCCATTGCAAGTGCTTGATAACCAAGGGGCCACTTGGAATCATTTCTAAATGCCTCAAAGAGAACCCAAAAAGAAACCCTAAAGTCGTTTCTCCCCGAACGTTTGCACCATAGAGGTACATGTTGGGGGCAGTCAAGCCTCCCAGGCCACTGACAGCCACGGCCACTGACAGCCACGGCCATAGCCACGGCCACTCACCTCCCATTATACTTTCCCATTGGTCGGTACACTCGGTGCTGCTTTCTGGGCTCTTTTGATTATCTTTCCTGGAGCGAATCAGAGCGTGGACAGTGAAGCAGTAGCTGCCATCGTGTTCCATTTGAACGAAGAAGTCATTCGTGTGTGTATAGATTGGTTTCTGTGGAAAGATAAGAGTTCTTGTTTCAACTAGGCTCAGAGTGACTTCTTTCCCCTTATTTAGTCACCGAGGAAGGCAAAAAACCCTGGGCTCTAAGCAAAGTCTACGACATCATTGACAGAGGAGGATTAGAAGTTGCTTGGCTAATCAGTAACTCCTGATAACTGCTAAGGATGCCTTCACCAAGGCTGAAAAGATACAGCTTGGGTAAATCCAACTTAGTTCAGCCCCTCTTTTTATCTGAAGGAAAAAGAGAATTTACTACTGAACCAGCGGTAAAGAGATTGTTACAAGGCCCTGGGTAACAGTCCCAGCATCACAAGCAGCTTGCACACACACACACACACACACACACACACACACATGTACGCGCATACACAAATTAATTAATAAGTCATTTTCCCCTCTGGGATCCCCAGTATGAAGATGTGGGAGAGGACAGGACCCTTGGAGATTATCCGGCCCAGCTCCTTGGTTGAGAAACTGGAATCTCTGAAAGTGCCTGCCCAAGGGCACAGGGTGACTAACAAAAGTGGCAGGAGAATGAAGACCTGTCGTTCATGCCACCACGCCAACCCCTATTCCTCTACATTTGAACTGGGAAAGAAGTGGGCTGCGGAGAATCAAGGATCTCTAAAGAAGGCATAAAAATAAGTGAAAAATTTCTCACTATTCCTGTGCTTGTCTCTTTCCGATAAGAAAGTCCATAGCTCAAGTCCTTGCCAAAAACATCCCGCAGGGTGAGGAATGTGCCATTCTGCCTTCTGACTAGCGTAGGAGTGTCTTCTACCGTCACGCTCAGGTTTCGGCCAACTTGTTTAAAGTGCTGAATTACTGGTTGTCCGAGCTTTGCTGAAATGGAAAGACACAAATTACCTTGGTTGGAAATGAGAATCCATACAAAGAAAAGATCACTGAGTTATCATAATTGACAACTCCTCCATCGTGCACATAGAACATCTGTAGCAGGGATCCTAGAGCTGAGTCCCAAGACAGCACACAGCAGTGCTGTCCTCTGGAAACACAAGGAGAGCTTTCCTCACAGTCATTAGAAAATGTGAGAAGGAGCTGGTGGAATTAAAGTTAATAATAAACTTTAATAGGCCCATTAGTAGGTTAGCATTTTAACATGCAATCAATATAAGCACTTTGTGGATAGTTTACATTTTTTAAAAGCCGACATGTGTTTCATCTTGGCAGCATTAGCCGTATTTCTAGAGTTTGGTGACCATGTGTGGATGGCTGCAAGCTTCCGTAATTTATGCGCAATAAATTAGAGGCTGGGAAGACCAACTAGTGTTCCTGGTCCACCAAGGAATTTCTTTTAAGTCATCGGTTCCTGGTTCAGTTACCTTCTGTGACCTAGTTATATGATGGTCAAGTAAGTCCTCACTCTATGCAAGTCACAGGGCAGTGTGTGTGTGTGTGTGTGAGCATGTGTGCTCTGTCATGTACCACAGAGGATTTGGTCTGGATTACTGAACACTCAAGAACTATAAAGGATAATCACGGCTAGGGGAGAATGATCGTCGGTGAGCCTGCATGACATGAAGGTACCATGCAGAAACCCACGGGTAAAAACACAAAGGAGTCTGAAGAGAGAGGCTTGTTAACGAGGACTCTAGGGAAATGGTCACATTCATCTGGGTAATTAGACCATGAGTACAAATCTCAGAAGTAAAATTCTGGCCAATTGTCCCTCACCAGTCCCACCATGCATATCTCAGAGCTGTCAGAGGGGTACAGATGGGAGCACCAAAAATGCAACCCTTTAGTTTGAACCAGCAGGCCTTGCAGAGAGTGGGGTTCAGTCTTCCTAATGTGCTTCCTGTGTTCATGAAATGTCTGCTTCTAAACCGCAGCCCTGACCTCCAATCCCACCCCCAACACACAAACACACAAAAATCTCGTATTTGGCAGGAATTCACTGCATTTCCTTATTAGAGGGCAGACTAGCCTGCTGGGATAAAGGTGGAGAAGAAAGCATGCCACATGTTCAAACCCAACATGAGGGAGGCCAGCCCAGAGCTGGCAGGTACTGGCTCATCTCGAGACCAGATGGAGATCAGCCGATTGGGGAACGGACATGCCTGATTACAGATACAAGCAAGCTTCCCTGTGGATCTGTGCTCGTTTGGGGAAAAATCCTCAACTAGGACCTCTGATCTGATGAAGGGGTAGAAAATTCAGCACGTGACGTGTATTCTGGCAGAACATCCCGAGGAAAAACCACAAGCCCAGCGCAACATCCAGCTGGTTACTGGTAGGAACTGGGGGTAGACCGGAGGGGACAGTGGATGGCTGATACAGTGATCAACACACACAGTTCACATTCTGTGACCCACCCGCCACATCTGCAGAGAGTGGGAGACACACTTATTAGATGCCCCTCTCTGTGTATAGAGATATATGTTTAATCTAATGGCCAGTAGGGACCACAACGCACAAGAATATACGGACGACTAGACCAAGAATGAAGACATTGCCAACCAAGCTACTTACTGTCTCGGTAAGGTAAAAATTCTGGGGCATTTGCTAATGGCGCGTCCCCAAAGTAAGTGTTATTTGGTGGGACAGATAGGACCCTTGCGTGGTAGACCAGGTGCACGTCTTGCATGATCTCGTCTGTGAGGTCACACTCGGTGTCTTGGGTTAAGAAGCATTTGCTCTTCCAGTCTCTAGATCCAGAGCTGAAGGAAGGAAGGAGAGAAAGAAACGGGATATCAGGTTCTGTGTTCATCAGGACGGGTGACCTTCTACCGCCAGTGCGCTCTGTGCTACCAACTGGCAGCCACAGGGAAACCTGAAGAGGCATCTCCCACCCTTCGTGTTTGACGCATGAATGCATGCTCACCCAGAAGCCAGGCTGACTCTGCTGGATTTTTTAAAATTTTTAATTAATTAATTAATTTTATTTTATGTGCATTGGTGTTGGCCTGTATGCGTATCTGTGTGAGGGTGTCGGATACCCCGGGACTGGAGTCTACAGGCAGTTGTGAACTGCTGTGTGGGTGTTGGGAATTGAACCTGGATTCTGTGGAAGAGCATTGGTGCTCTTAACCGCTGAGCCATCTCCCCAGCCCCGCCCTCCCTTTTTAAAAATGCATGAACATGGAAGTTCAGAGACACTAAACAACTTTCAAAGTCACACAGTAACCAGTGGTAGAGCTTGGTTTGTTTGCCTGATCACACCACATGCTAGCTGTGAGTCCAGAATGAGAACGTGCTTCCCCAAAAAGCAGAGAAAACCAATGCAGGTAACACCCGCTCAACCCAGTGGAAGCCTCCAAGGGCAGGGGACAGAATTTGCTTTTTCCCCCACCCTACTGCCACGGAAGCTCTGAACACGTGGGCACTCTTTGGACCAAGAGTTCTGGATTTCATCTCTATACCAAGCAGTGGGACTTGGGTGTGTGCTGAATGTAAGGCTGCTACCCTTTCAGGGTGAAAACACACTTCCCATGACCACACTCATGAAAAAGAATCCAGCTTCTCCTTAAAGAGATTACAGCACATGAGGGAACCTGGGCAAAGGGACGAGCATAATATCTGGCATATAGAAATGTTGACTAACCCCTTATGATGACCATGACAGGATGTAATTATGTGGAAATCTATTATAGATAGGCTTGATTATTTAACATAGATATAGAATATGATACAACAGTGAGCAGGGGAGTCACATGTAGATTCAATTATCTAAATCCGCACAAAAGAGGTACAAAAGTGGATTCTTCAAAAACATAGCCAGACTGAAAGAATCTGGGTACAAATATTCTTTATCCTTAAAGTCACAAGCTAACTTTAAAATTAGAATATTTTATCTTCTCGTATTTTTAAAATTTTCTTCTATGATAAGTATAGAGAGGCTGTTTGGATCCAGAATGACCAAAATGCACCTTGATTCCATATCAAAAGCCAATGGTGGCTTTAATGGTTTCTTTCCACCAATAAGACAAACATGTTGTTCAGGGGCTAGGCTCTGGGTGAGGACATACAGCCAAGAGATGTGCTGTTTTGTTCTGCCCAGCTCACAAGTAGGAACATGTGCACTCTGAAAAAAATTTAGGACAGGGGCCTACATCGTCCCGGGACAACAGGTCGAGGAGAGAACAATTCTCCAGTGAGGTCCTCTGGGTGTCACCAAGAGCACAACCACTTTAAAAGTATTAAAGATCCCTCTAGGTTAGTGAAAAACTCCCCGGGCTGGAGAGATGGCTCAGTGGTTAAGAGCATTGCCCGCTCTTCCAAAGGTCCTGAGTTCAATTCCCAGCAACCACATGGTGGCTCACAACCATCTGTAAAGAGGTCTGGCGCCCTCTTCTGGCCTTCAGGCATACACACAGACAGAATATTGTATAATAAATAAATTAAAAAAAAAATTAAAAAAAAAAAACAACTCCCCAATTATTGGAAATAAAAGTCCCTCCTAGTTTGCTGAGGAGTTCCAACAGCAAACAGACACTCACTAATTGAGTTAGAGAGTGTGTCTGGACATTTGTAAATTCAGTTTCCGAATTCAGCACACACTACGGACTGGATGGCACAAGGCACGGCGTAGTGCTGAGTCTGGGCCTCGGAGGCTTCCCAGCCACCACTGAGCCTATTTTCAGAGATGATGCCGTGGACTCAGCCAAGGGGCTTTGGCACCACAGAGCTGTCCTGGGTCCAGCACTGCACAACCAAGCTTCAGCAGCATGGGTGGGGGTGGGGAGCCGGGTCCCCTGGTTAAGGTGCTGCCTCCTCCGTGGGGAGATGAGAAATAAAGGAAATCCAGGAGAAGCAGTGATGAGTGAGGTTTTCCTCCCAGCCTTGTTTCAGACTGACAGAGATGTGGCACACTCGATTCTAGGCAGCCTGGGCAATTACCAGGAGCCGTCAGCATACACTGCTAGCTTACTAGAGCTGTCTAGAAACAACATGGCTGCTATGACTCCCTTAGCCCTGGAATCCCCTTTCTCCCAAGAAAGGCGAAGGCTAGCTCAGGTCTCAGGCACTGACTGATGAAAATGCTTCCAGGATCAGCCAACTCAGAAGCAAGGGCCTGCCTGAGGAGGGTGACCTGGCTCGTAGGATACCCAAGTCTGCGGGCATCCCTAAGTTGTGCCCTGAGCTCTCGTGTTTGTAAAGCATAAGCCCTACTACTCTCAATAATGACCTCCCCTAAAAAATTACTGCTAATAAAGGCTAACATTTTAAAAACCTAGTCAATCCAAGATATATTCCCAATGTCGTTACAAATAAGATGATATATTTAGAAGATAATGGCTACTCCCAAAACCTAATCTTCTTATCTAGAAGGAAAGCATTTCCTAAGGCAAATGTCAGGTCTGCATAAAGGAAATTGATAACTTTAATAACTCTCAACTATTAAAATATAAATTGGCAAGATTTGAATTTGTTTCAGTCAGGGTCTCACTATGTAGTTCCAGTTGGCATTGAGCATATATGTAGCCTTGAACTCCTAAGCCTCTCACTTCCTATGACCAAGATGTGCAGGGAGGTATGTTCCACCATTACAAGCTCAACTAAATTTGGGGAGGGGCATGGATTAAGGATGGGACCCAAGGTTTTGTACATAGTAGAAGAGGATTCTACCACTGAACTATATCACCAGCCTTTGAACTCATAAGTTTGACTACAATGGTAATCATAGATTATGAAATTTCTTTATATATCTATGCATAGCTATACATGCATATATGCATGCGTACTCACACTCAAATTCTCTTCCCTTTGGTTTGTCAGTAGTCATGGGGTTCATTTAGAAAAACAAGACAGGCATTTAAAAGACCCACACTTGAGAGTTGTAACTATAAAATGTTCGGAACAAGCTGAAACAGCAAAACCAAGAAGCAAAAACATGCTTGACTTTTGCCAATGATGCTCTTACGTCTTTGCATCACCGCTATTGAAATAATGTCCACACCAGGCAGCCTCGATTTCTCAAGCTCCTTGTACATCTCCTAGATCCTATCAGAAGCCAAAGGCTTGCCAAGAATGTGTGAAAACCATCAAAGGAAAATGTGGCACACCCTGATACTTAGATTTAAAGTGTTGACTTACTTATTCCTGAGAGCTGTCAATCAGTGAACAGGCTTGAATGAGCCAAGCTGTCCCCAAATGGCAGAAGATATAGACAGTCCTTCCGTGTTTTCTAAGCAGCTCAGTGAGTCAGAAATTCCGCTTCCACCGAGATAATAAGTACAACCAAAATTTGATTCCCAGAGTCCATAGATGAATGAATCAAATGCTGCTTCAGGGCAGTGTAGACACTGAGATTCCTCCTACCTCTCCCTGACATGCCAGGAGCCCCAGTCTAGATAGGTAGCAACCGGGAAAAGTATATTGGTGCTTATCAGAGATTAGCTACCATTGATCCCAAAGCATACTATAAATGCCTGCGTGACTAGGCTCACCTCTCTACAGCTTATATGCACTACTTTTCCTATAATTTCCCCCAAATAACTAGACATTACATCATTTTATTTATTTGTTTTTATTGTTTAGTTATTTATTCTGCTACAGGATCCCACATACTGTAGGATGGCCTGGAACTCCCTATATATAACTAAGACTGACCGCGAATTTTTTATCTTACTGCCTCCACCTGCTGGGTGAGACCATAGCAACTCCGTGCAGTGCCCGGGACCTACTCCAGGGCTTTAAGTGCTAAGATGCACACTCAACAAACTGAGATAAATCCCCAGCTCCTGTCATACCCGTTGAAAGTATGGAAATATTTCCACCTTGATG
The DNA here is from genome assembly GCF_950005125.1 of Chionomys nivalis. Taxonomy (NCBI): domain Eukaryota; kingdom Metazoa; phylum Chordata; class Mammalia; order Rodentia; family Cricetidae; genus Chionomys; species Chionomys nivalis. Next base: position 33,231,793 of record NC_080103.1, on the reverse strand, counting down.
GGACATGACAGTGCCTGGCAAAATACCATGAAATCTCTATCATTTGCTGAACAGCCCGACCTAGCAACAGTTTTAAAGAGTCAGTAAGGACAAAAACATTATCTTTTCATTTTGAATTTAGCTTACGTTATCTCAACAATGTAGACATAACCGATGGGTTTGGGTTCCCACTCCAAAATGGTCTTGAAATTAGTTGACTTCCAAGTTAAATTAAACGCCTTCTGTAGAGTACCTACAAAGAACACAAAAGAACTGTAATTGCCTGCACTTCTGTTCATGAAACACCTGCCCAGCCTCCACCATCAGAAGGAGCACATTTTAAATGTCAATTACAAAACGTCGCTAACTTATGAAGAACAGAGGCAGTGTGTGTGTGTCCATTTTTTTTTCTAGACCCATATTGTGCTCCTGATATCATCCACACCACAGTCCGTGGAAGTGCTAAAGACCCCGAAGTCCTTGTTTAAACTATTTAAGGGAAAGCCCATTTTATAACGACGTGGAAAGAGGACCCAAGGTCTACTCATGTGCCAGACCCTTCTGACGCAGGATCAAAGTAGACGCAAAGATGGGTTTGAATAAGTTTGAAAGAGGGCACGTTCCACACAGGTAAGACGATTCAGGAATGTATATAAATGAAAAAAGTCAAACTTGACAATGTAATCTAAAATATCTCTACACTGAAACTCCCACGGAGAGCAAAGTAGATGCGCAACCCACGCGGCACCTGTCACGTGGTGGGATGCCATTTCATTAAAAATACTCTGTTATTAACGTCTCTTTTTGCAAGTCCTCGGGATTCATTCAGTCTCTGCCTTGCTCCAAACATTGGGTAGATGTGGGGTATGAACTCTGTCTGCCTGAGTTTATAACAGGATTGCTTCTGCCAGATCTAAACTAAGGCCACAAGAATAGCTGTTTACTACGGGAAGGCGCACACCTTGCCAAAGATAAAATGCAAGCCACGGGAAGCACGCAGACTTGGAGAGAGACGGATCCACGCACCCGCTACCTTCAAGGGCCCAACTTCCTAGGCGGCTCTTTCCTCAAAGTCAAAGCAGGAACCACCGATCATTGTGCAACCGTGGTAAACGCACAGAGCAGGCATCTCCAGTGGCGGCAAAAGACGGGGTCGAGCATCAACTACCTCCCCGTCGTGTTTTCATTCAAACCCTCAGGACGAGCGCAGCCGAGTCCATAGGTACGGCGGGACACGTTAGGGTCCCCAAGGAACCACAGCAACCCCCCACTTAGCCAGGTACGGCCCCTGTCTCCCGTGTGCTCTGAGCTCCTCATGATCGGTGCCACTCACCTGCAGCCGGGGCCACCTGGACAAGGAGGCAGCCGAGAAAGGTGGGCACAAGCGCCGCTAGGAGGCGCGGGAGCACGGGGATCGCCATGTCCTAGGGCTGGTGGCGGGAGGTCGCAAGGCTTCGGTGGCGACGCGGAGGTTGCGCTGCGGAGGCGATCGGGGGGAGTGGGTGATGGGTACCGGCTCTACTCAGGCTGCCGGGGTCCGCGCGGGGCGCGTTATAAAGGGCAGCGCGGCCACGGGCGCCTCTCCACCCCGCGCCGCCTCCGCCGAGGCCGGCGACTCCCCGCCCCCCAGCCCCGGTCACTCATCTTGGCGGTGGGCGGCTCCCGGTCAATCCACACCCCTGCCCCGCCTCCTCCCATAGGAAACTCCGAGACCCCGAAAGGGGTGACTCACCCGTGATTCAACAGCGCCGTCGAGCACCCAGCTGCCCCTTCGGCGCAGGCGGATCCAGGTGCTGCGGACCCAGGCTGCCGGGCCGATCCCTGGATGAACCAGCCTTGGTGGCCTGCGAGGGAGAAAGGAGTCGTGTTGGAGGGACCTGAGTTGAAAGTTAAGGGAGCCTTACTTTCCCTTTGCTTTCCTTGAAGGCTGCGCCCTTAGCACAAGCTCACCGGATCATTCCCAGTAGACAAGTGCAGTTCCAAGACTCTGCCCGAGCACCCCGTGGTTAGCAGAACATTCAGTCAGTCCCTTGGTACGTTATGCAGGGCGATGCAGTAAATGCACGTGTCTGTCATGGACAAATGCCCTGGATTAGGTCTAAAGGCCACTTGGCATCTCCCCCACCCTCACCCGGTCCGGATTCCGGTTCCCATCTTCAGAGAGGGACTGAGGAGCTTAAAGCCTGGGAGAATCTGAGCTTGACGTCTGTCGTTAGGGGATTCCAGGAAGGATGGTTCTTACTCACGTTGAGGAAGACAGCTGTGGGTTTAGAGGGAATTCCTCCAAAATGCAGAGAAACAAAAAATGAAACTGAAAAATAAATGACATTGGGGCTTCCAGTTGTCTGTTTTCCTTTCTAGATGCTGGAAATGGACCCAGGAGGCCATCCATGCCAAGCACACCTCTGTCACTGAGCCTAGCCGCAGCCAGGTGTCGCCTTGCAAGCTTTGGTTTTCTTCACTTGTTTCCCGCTTTCCTTTTCTAGGTTTTGCTGTGAAGCTGTTCGGGTCTGAGGACGTCACTGATCATATTGGTAGCATTTGGCCAACGTCCTGTCAAGAGATTTCTTGTCATTCCCGGTTGACTTATTCCTTCCTTTATAGCAGCGCTTCTCAACCTTCCTGACGCTGCAACCCTTGAATACACTTCCTCAGGTTGTGCTGACCCCCACCATAAAATTATTTTCATAAATGGCTTTTTGCTACTGTTATGAATTGTAATGTAAATATCTGCGTTTTCCTATGGTCTTAGGGGCCCCCTGTGAAAGGGTCATTCAATCCCCGCAGGAGTTGCGAACCACAGGTTGAGAAACACTGCTTCCTACAATTTTTTTTTTTCACTTCCTTCAGTAAAGTCAAGCTCAGGTCCACCTTGTAGGCTCTGAGAAGTGTAAAAAGGCACTAAACTGTCTCCATACTTACAGTGACTTTGATTAGGCCTCCCGATTATGTCTGAGAACAGACAGGGCAGAACCTCCTCGATCTCCTTTTACAATACCAACCCTGGGCCAGCCGCTCCTATGGACTCACTGGCCTAACGGCACAACGTGGCGCTATCTGATCCCTTACGCCAGGGGCTTTCCCTCTTGCCTTCTACTCCTGACTGAGCAAAGGAAGACTGCATCAAGAAAACGGTTCAGAGAATGATCAATTTTTCCATTCACAGACACTCAAAAGTGTTCTGCTGTGGGGCGGAAAACACTTGCAGTTTGGGGAACTTATTGTTTGTCGGCAGAAATATCCTGTTGGCTATTCCCTAAAACACACATGCATGAAGACACGTAGAAAGCGCGATTTCCTTTTGCATAACCAGTGGCGAAATGTGGCTGATGAGGAGTCTGCAAATGACCGGGACACTCTCTCAGCCCTTCCTGTGCACGTTTATAGAGCATGCTCCCAGCTTCACCAGTTCATCAAGCACTTGACATAATTTTAGTTGTGCACTCACACGTCAGTCTACCCCATTCAAGCTTTTCTCAGCGGGTGGGGGAGTCAGTTTTTCCTTCTTTAGCCCTTAGCGCATTACCAGCTCTTAGAAGGTGCCTCGCATGTTTGAGTCAATGAAGATTATTATGCAGCCATGCACACAGCTGTAGGTTTTAATTAACATTCAAGAGACGGACTCTGTTCCTGAAGGTTTTTTGTCTAGGAGCCAGGCAGTGAGCCGGTCGGATGGGTGAGAAAACTCAAATCTATGTGAATCCAAAGGCACCGGCACCGCAGTATTGTTCCGCGCTGTTCCACAGCCGGCCCTTTCTGGCTCCCGGGACTTCCAACTGGAGGAGAGGTAGTTTCATCACAGAACGAAGGAGTTTGGGAGCTGTTCTTTTTTTCTAGCAGCCTACATTCTAGGGTGATTCAGAATCTGCCTAGTCATGGGTTGAGATGAGACTGTTGATGGACAGGCTTAATGGCTGTTTAGCGTAATTTCCTCAAAACGTCTGTCTTCTTAGGGAAGGGACAGGTTAAGATTTATGACAAAAGGTAAAATTGGAGTAATTAAAAAAATTAACAGTAATATGCATGGAAGAAGGGGTAAAGAGCAATTTAAACCCTCCCCAATGCAGGTAAAAGGCAAAATGTGAGAAGAAACCAGAGGGAATTCAGAGTTGGTGAGGACACAGAGTTCTGAGTGTGGGAGAAAAAGTGACTCAGCAAAACCAAAGAAACATCTGGCAGGGTTAGTCATGGAGAAATTGCCAGCTGTGACTGTGGATTTTGTGAAAATAATTATGTACTATCCAATAGTTTATGTTTCTACCAAAATTAGTTAAAATCCTGTGCTATAAGAATCTGCTCCCTTGCCTGTCCAACCTGCTTCTGCTCACCAGCCTGGCCACTCACCCGGCCAGTCATTACACAGCACTGTTTTTTTTTTGTTTTTGTTTTTTTTTTTTTTAAATTATTCAGTTGGTTAGTTTTGAGACAAGTTCTCATTAGATAGCCCTGGCTAGTCTGGAACTAGTATAGACCAGACTGACCTCCAACTCACAGAGATCTACCCACCTTTGCCTCCTGAGTGCTGGGATTTAAGGCACCTGGCCAAAAAAAAAAAAAAAAAAAAAAAAAAAAAAAAAAAATTTAGAGAAAAATCTTCAGTCTAAGTATTGGTTTTTTTAGTAGATTGCCTAATAAGCACGCTTTCATGGTGATCAATAGTTAACATTTTATTGTGCATATGGAATGATGATAAATTACAAATGGATCACAGCTATGATCTTAGTAACAAAATCCGCTGAGAAGAAACCTTTAACCTGTACTTTTATTGATACAACACCATGTGGCTTGAAGTTTTGTAGGCTAGCCCTTTCTGCAACAATGCTTCAATCCTTTATTTCTGAGACTTCTGAATCTGATATATTGAAATCATTCCACAGATCTCAAATGCGGAGCAGTTGCTGGATTCCGGGCTAGAATGTCCGGAATAAAGCAAGAAGTCCCTCTTCTGTGAAATAGATCACCTTTCCTACCTGGGTCAAGATTTTAATGGTATGAATGCTTTTCTGTCAGCAGACGGGCAAAAGAGAAAACACTTTCAATAGTGTTGTTTATTGATAAACTTTCTCCTATTTCCTCCCAAGCAAAAAGATTTAAATAAACTGCCATGGCCAGTCTTTCTAACAGGCATTTTAAAAAGATTTGTGTTATTTCTTAAGTGCACGGGTGCTCACGTGCGCATGCGTGAGTTCAGGTGCCTGTGGAGGCCAGGAAGACGGAGCTGGATGTCCTGGAGACGGTGTTGCAGATGGTTGGAAGCCCAGCTCAGGTCTTCTGCAAGAACAGTACATCCTCTTCACCACTGAGCCGTCTTCCCAGCTCCAAACAGGTACCCCTCACTTGGAAAATTACCTACGGGTTTGAAAATTCCTTGAGTGAGTGAAACAAATGAATGAAATAACCCGCTCAAAAGTGCGTGTGCAGGACGTTTTCACCTTGCTTGTATATTTCCTTGGTGACATTTCCTAATAGCCTAGCTCCCTAGTTTTGAAGTCTATCCAGTCACTTTTGCCTTTGATGCTACTGTTTCATCTTATCTTGAGTCAAAAGTTCAAGGGAAACCCTCAAGGCAGAGAGTAACTCTCTAATAAGTAAATATATATATATATATATACATATATATATGTATATATATATATACATATATATGTTAGAGTACCATTTGTAACATTTAATTGGTTGTAATTATCATTTTACGTAATTATCGTTTAACTTAGCATATTGTAACAGCACACAGAATGGCTGTTATTCTCTTCCATTAGGGGAATAACAGGAAGCTATAGTTAGTATATATATATATATATATATATATATATCTTCCTCGCAAATTCCTAGGTGGAGTCCTAATCCTCTATGTCATGATTAAGAAGTGGGACTATTGATAGGTAAATAAGTCAGGGGTGGAGCTCTCATGGATGGGATTAGTGCCTATTAAAGGATTCTGTCGAGCTCTCCCTTCGTTTCCTCCACGTAAAGACACAAGGAAAAGATGGGCCATGAGTAAACCAGGAAACTGAATCAGGAAGCCAGTCTTTGCTAGGCACCAAATTTATCAGAATCCTAATCTTGAATCTATGAATATGCAGGACCACAAGACATAAATTCTGTTGTAAAGTCATTCAAAATATAATACTGTTGTGAGTCAGTGCTGTCTAAAAAGATGCAGGCCCTATGCTACGGAGGGTGTTCAGGGTAGCTTGGCTGTGAACAGTTTCTCAGAATTTGCTAACCTTTATTATTCAACAGGCCATGTGGCAAGCCTTAAGCTTGGACCTATATTTTAAGAAAAGCATTTATTCACTTCCTACCACTAGGGATTAATCAAGATCCTGGTTTACATAACTTAACAAATATTTATCGAGAGATTACCACGTATGGGACAATATACAATATACTATGTTCGAGTCTGTTTTGGGAAATAGCCTATACATTAGTCAGGGAGAAAAGGCGAATACAGAACCCTTACAAGGAAAGAGCAGAGCTGAGGTCTGCGCTACATTGCTAAGTCTCACTAGTAGGCTGAGAGCATGTTGGGAGACTGCTTTAGCTTTGGTAAGACACAGGCTTCCCGGCACACAGCAGGCTCCCATGTCTTTAAAGCATTGTCACATCATAAAAGCTGCTCAGGACCCTCTGGAGAACTCTTTTCCACCCAGGTCATCAGAGAAAGTTCTTCAAAGGAAAGCGGAGTTTGGGCTATATCTTCATCCACTTGGGCTACTCTAACAGAATACCTTAGTGCTCACTTGGTAGCCTATACACAAAAAAGAGAGGAGGAACAGGAGGGACAGGGAATGGGGGAGGGAACAGGACGGACAGAAGGAGGAGGGGGAAACACCCTCAGACTGTATAATTTACAACAGAAATCCCAGTGCCAGAGGCTCAGAAGGCCAGCCGTGAAGATGAAAGTGCCAGCTGATTCAGGGTTTTTCAAAGGCTTGTTCTGGGCTTCACAGATGGCGACTTGTGTCCTCACAGAGCAGGGGAGGACAAATAAACCACCGCCCCCTCATCTGCCTTTAATCCCCCCACCTCCCATTGATACTATTACACCCTGTGTGAAGTTCCAATACATGGATTTTCACCAACATTTAGATCATGGTTAGCTGGAGAGCAGAGGAGAGCAGAGCCGGGGGACAGAGGACTGAGGTCTGTGGGCAGAGGGGTGTGCATCAGGTTTTGGAATAGGAATCCTGTAGATGTGGCAAGTGTCTCCACAATAAAGGCCCAGTGCAAAGAGACTGGTGTCACCAGGCTATCCCAGAGGAAACTCACTCTTCTGGTTATAAAGAGTCAGCAGAATTGAGAATTGAAGAATTGAGTTGAGGTCACATAAAAACAAACAAACAAACAGAACAGAGCCTCCAGCCTCTACTGTGGCAGGACACAGGCTGAAAGGACAGCTGTAGGCAACCATGAAAGAAGGAGTGGTGGGGTCTGGTGATTGACGTGAGTGGGACAGGAAGAGCGAGGGGCAGGTTTGGGGACATAGGAAGGCATCACCACAGGCAAGACCACACAAAGGTGGGCAGCTTAGGTGAACTTAGAGATGCCGAAGCCGAGGGACCCCCTGGGACTGCTAGCATAGAGTAGGAAGTGGGCCATAGCTCAGTGGGGGAATGAAGCCGGAGGGAGAAATGGGAAGCCATGCTGGACAAAGTCTCCTAGAAGCATCCACAGTGTTAGCAACCCTGAAACAACTAACAGGAGCTGCTCAATCTGATGTAAAGAAGCACGTTACAGTTTATGAGCCCAGGAAGCATTAGAACTGATGAAATTAAGGACTGGAGAGATGGCTCAGTGGTTAAGAGCACTGCCTGCTCGTCCAAAGGTCCTGAGTTCAATTCCCAGCAATCACACGGTGGCTCAAAACCATCTGTAATGAGATCTGGTGTTCTCTTCTGGCCTGCAGGCATGCAGGCAGGCAAAACACTATATACTTAACAAATAAATAAATCTTAAAAAAAATGAACCAATGGAATCTTCTCCCTCGTCTCCTTTAGTCAGTTTCTGCGTTGCAGTGCCTAGAAGTAAGTCACCAACAGCCCAGTCTCACATCCTCTTGGTTTTGGCACCCTGGGATACAATCACCAGTACTACTGAAGGAATCTAGTTGTCCCTGATTGAGGCAGGAACTGCTCCTCCGGCAATGTTGCCAGAGGAATATACGTGACCTATCTTGGAGTCAGAGAGTGGGTCTGAGGCTAGAAGAACAGGTTGGTAGAGTTACGGGGCAGATGGCGCATTTGTGGCTTTCCTGAGGTTGTGAGAAAAGACCCTGTCAAACAGCAAGTTTAAGGTAAAGGATTATTTTCTTATAGTTCAGAGGCAGAGGTGTCCATTGTGCTGGGGAAAGCAAAGAAGCAGGAGTATGCGGTTGGACTGGCAGTTAGGAATCAGAGAGATGGAATTTCATCCATTCACAGGAAGCAGACAGTGGGAGCAGGAAGTTGGGTGAGGCTACAAATACTCAAGGCGCATCCTCAGTGACGTACTTCCTCCAGCAAGGGTCTTAAGGATTCCATAGCCCTGAACACAGTACTGCCAACTGGGGACCAGATGTTCTAACACATGAGCCTATGGGGACACTTCTCACTCAGACCCTCACAGACAGGAACAAGAGCTACTGCTGGGCCTACAACAAAGAAGTCCTTGGTGTGTGGCTGAAGGAGGAAGGTGGCCTGAGAGAATATGGAGGACTATCCAGAGATACGGAAAAGGACAGGAGATTAAAGATTGCAGAAAGAGAAGACCATTAAACTTAAAATGGCAAAAATCCAGTTGTATGTGAGGTTTTAACAGCGACTGAAGGACACAGTCACAAAGGATAAATTCACATGAATCATGTCAGGTTTCTCATGTCTTTGGATTATCAAGAAAGGAAGCTACTGCTGACTTGAGAGATACATATCAGTGATTCAGACAAATTTCCCCAATTTTTTTGATTTCTTTATCATCAAGGTTACTCATGGTGTCTGTCTAGCTCGCCCTGACCTAAGTAAGCCTCATTCATCTAGGAATTTGCCTTTATCAGTACTTTAAAGCCTAGAAATGTGGTTTGGTGTGAAATTATTTCTGGGGAGACGTGAATAATAGTCTGCTCACCCCAGATAGGGAACTAGCGACAGATCAAAGTACCAATACTACCAAAGTCAAATTTGGTAACAAATGAGCTTATTGGTGTTTTTCTTTCTCTTTTCTTTTCTTTCTTTTTTTTTTTTTAATGAAAGTATGGGTGAAGTGTTTCTTACAGAAGTAAGGATGACTTAAAGGCAGCTTTATCACTAAAGCCCACCCTAGCCTGAAGGAAGACTCAGAAGCTGGGGTCTTGGAGCTCTCCTGACAGGTGGGAGAATCTCTCCTCCTCAGCCATCCCATCTCTTCTGTTGCTATAACCACTGGGAGAATGGAGCCTTGTGAGTCTGATAAGTTTCAGGGACTTCCTGAGACTTCTAAGTTGTTTATTTCTAAGTCTTAAATAGTCTACCTTAAGGGCAGGCAGAGCTCTGTGAGTTCAAGGCCATTCAAGCTACAGAGTTAGCTGCAGGACAGCCAGGGCTACACAAAGAAATCCTGTCTCAGAAAAACAAAACAAAACAAACAAACAACTCAAAAACGTCCTAAGTATTGGAGGCTGGAGACACTGCTCAGCAGTTAAGAGCACTTCTCTCTCTCTCTCTCTCTCTCTCTCTCTCTCTCTCTCTCTCTCTCTCTCACACACACACACACACACACATACACACACACTTTCCTGAGTATTTATGAGCTTCCCTCCAGGATGAAATTTTTTAGTTCAGAGGAAATTGCTATACAACTCTCAAATGCTCAGATTCTACCAGTAGGGCTCAGACAATAATGAATGAACAGGTCAGGCATGGTTACAATGGTCTCTGTCACGGGCAGAATCGTCTCAGAATCTAGGAACTCTACAAAGAACTCTGTTCCCTCTTTTATTTCTTCCATGACATCATGTCACCAGTGGAAGAGCAGCTGATCAGGAAACTCAGAGTGGATCCCAGGACCAAGTTACGATCTTCCTGAAAATGGCCAGAAAACACCATTTATTAGTCACTTAGTCTTAACTCATTTAGTCTTTATAGGAATCTCATTTGACACAGAGAGAAATTTTCATTTTATAGATGGGTTAGCTGACGCCCAAGGTGGCTGATCAAGTTGTTTTGATGTTGCACAGCTGGAAAATGAAGAGCTTGGGTTGCACCTAACCATTGGAGCTCCAGGATACAGCTTCATGACCACAGTGCCACACTGTCTCGCCAAGTGTGTGACAACTCACTCCCCGTAGAAGCACTGTAAAAACTGCAGCACGGATTCAAGTTCATTTCTTTTCCACCCTCAATGTCTCCTACCTTGTGACTCCAAAACTCTCTGGAGTTCCTGGCTTTCAAATATGGGGATTTTCCAAAAGAAAACCAAGCCAAACCTGCCCTTAGTCAAGAAGAAAGGGCTCTTTCTTTTGCTTTGTTTCCAGCTTATTTTGTTCTTCTGTTTACGCATTCAAGTTGCATTCCTACCCGGAACAGAGAAGAAAAAGAACTTGTACCTGAAAAGGACTCATTTGCTCTGGGAACATGGCATCAATGCCCCCCAGCTGTGTCTATTATTCATTGAGAAATATGGCTCATGATTTCAGCTAATACCCTGGGGTAGGAAGGCCCCTCAGACTTGCTGGTTGAGTTTCTGAGTATGTTTGATGGAGCTCACTTCCACATATCATCCTGACATCCCACATCGCTCCTCTTACCCATCACTTCGTGTCTATTTATCATCATGAAGCCACCACCCTGGCTCAAGATAGGACTTGTGATGTGGGTCACCTGCATTTGCTTTGCTCTATTTGTTCAGTGGTTCCTCCTTACCCAAGCTCCGGAGGGAGTCTCCCCTGGTCTATAGCTTTCTCCTGTGAGATGTCCAGTAGCCCCTACTACTGACCTGTTTCCATAAACCTAGTCTAGTCTTCCTGGTGATGAGCTCAGAGCCTGCCTCTGGGACAGGTTGAAGGTTTTTTTTTTAATCCTTCCTGTGTGTGTGTGTATAGGAGGTAGAGAGAATCTGTCCCACATGTGTGTGGGTACCTGCAGAGGAAAGGTGTTGGGATACTCTAGAGCTGGGGTAACAGATGGTTGCGAGCCACCAGATGTGAGCCCTGGGAACCGAACCTTTGGAAGAGCAATGCTCTCCGGCCCCATGGAAAGGTTGGACAGCTCTGCTTCCAGGAGTCAGGCCACCCTGTGCTCTTGCTCTTGTTCTGCCACCTTTGGAGCAGTCTAAGAAAACATGTCATTGGTGTCTGCAGAGCCCATGGCTGACTGAGGCTGAGCAGGTGTTCTTTTTCTTCCTCCCCTCCGAGGCACTTGGGCATTTAGTAGGCAGGTTCCTGTCATTATTAAGAGCAACAACAGGAGAACAAATCTGCCAGGAGGCAGAATGAGGAGAAGATTTAGGGGACAAAAGAGAGAATCTTAACTTTATGATCACGAGGCATATGGAGTCTGGATTGAAACAACTCAAACAGCTACAGTAAATCTCCAAATACCCCAAGAAGAGATCAAGGAAAACTGGACGGTAGACGAGAGAAAGTCATCTGCCTGCCTTCATAGGTGATATGTTACAGCACAGACTCTCATGTCCTGGCGCCCGAGTCTAGTGAGGTAGGGATGGTTGATCATGGCCTCCACCATGATGGGTGATGAAGACAGTGGGTATGTCTAAGAGCACAAGTGTGGGTCTTTCACAGAGAAACCTACACAGTCTAAAACACCCACGGGAATGGCTTCCTCCAATCTGGGTCAGCTCCTGCCTCTGCCTCTTTTCCTAACAGCTGTGGCACCCCTGGTAGCCCAGGCTCGCTCCTGACCACCTTTCATCTCTGAAATGATGCGCTACCTTCCCACACGGGCATATGAACACATGGTTCCAGGATTTGCTTGTAATTGCCGCGGAGGAATGTTCTGGTCTTGGCCTCCTTCTGTGCCTGTGACCTGTTGGGCAGGATACTAAAACTCACTTTAGTCAGCATTTCAAAGAAATGATTACAAGTTAGACATTTACAGCAGTTCATCCGGAGCAAAGAACACTGAGTTATGAGGTCATGCAAAGCAGCCCAGTTGTCAAGATCAAGTGCAGATATGGAAAAAAAACAACTGCTCTTGACACTAAGGGAGAGAAGTGGTGTGTGGTGTGTGTGTGTGTGTGTGTGTGTATGTGTGTATACTGTGTGCCTAACCATTTAATTTCTCAGAGTTTAAGCTTCTCTGTCTGTACCAGGGAACATGGGACCAGGGCTTTGATTTTGTACCCTGTGCTCTGCTACTTAAAGCCTTGATTCTCTGGGTCAGAACGGCTGACCTGTGCTAATTGTATCGAGTAATGACTAATTCCAAGTTTATCTTAAAATTGTAGTTGCTGTCGTTATGTTTAATGATTATGATTAACAGTTCCTCTGAACACACCTTCTGAAGTGACTTGAAAGTATTCAGGTGCAGCGTGGGTCTGAAAATTGACAGCCAGCTTGGCCTCTTCATTTCTTCTCATTGCAGTTAAGTCAGACACGGGGACCATTTGCCTGTGGGTCTGGGTGTCCTATATCAGTGCTGGCACATGCAGGAATTATGGTTACGTGGTCTTACTATGATCCTCTAGGGCTGAGACTCAGCACTGTCCCCGATCCTGTGAGGTCTCTATTAGCTCTGGGCAGACCACTCAAGTGGGCACCTCACACATAAAGGAACCCGAGGCTCCACCCCTGTTCATCAATCAGTACCATCACTTCCATTGTAAGCAGCGATGCTTACCACGCTGTTCTGAGAAGGGCCTTGGGGCTGAGAGAACTTGAGAGGTGCAGGCCAGAGAGAGAGGCGGCAAGCAATTGTCTGGGACTATCCCTGCGCAGGATCCCTGCAGACAAACACACTGCTTTCTCTCTTCCATCACCAGCTTCCTCTGGCCTTGCAACTCTTCTGTTCTCTTGCTGACCGTAGACGCCTGGTGAAGTTTCCTCAGCATAGGCGTCCTCCGTTCCCACCTTCATGAAGCACTGCTGAAATCAGCAGGGTGCCCTTCGCCTGGCCAGTCCATAAACAAGTCACTCTTTCATCAGAATTGATAAGGTGTGTCTGGGTCCGCTCATGTTTAGTCATTAATAACACTCTCAATGTTTGATTTATGGCTCATGTAAGCCCTGGGAAGCAGATACTCCAACTATCCTCACTTTCCCCTTGAGAAAACTGTGGATTGCCAAGACTACCGCCAACTGCCCAGGATCAGGGGCTAGGCTGGATAAAGCTTCTGCTCGCAGCAGTCTGGCCCCAGAGTGTGTGAGCCTGAGCCCCCCACCCCGCCACAGCCTGCTAGCATCTGTGCCTAAGCTCCTGAAAAGCACCTCGCAGGAGAATGTTCCACAGGGCACCCCAAGTTCCGCAGGGCACTCCGAGTCCCCGCGGAGCCTAGGGTGAGGGCAGAACCACGGCTCTCGAGCGCTGTGACACACTCATGACACATGTTGAAGAAGAGTGTTGCTGAGGATTGGGGAAAGCCCTCAGCTTCGTGGTGAAGCATTTTTCCTTTCAATCTCATCAGGCTAAAAGGATTTATATATTAAAGTGATGACTCAGACTTAGAAAACTAGTAAAACTAGTAAAAGTGCCTTAGTTAAAGGAAAAAAAAATATGCTGGCTTCAAGTGTTCATGGCCCATGGGAGACAGGGAAAATTTTAAACCCCTTTTCATTTTATTCTCTATTGTTCTCTAATTGTCTATTCCCCCCAAAGGTGAATTCAGCTTTGGCTGTTTTGTTAACTCCAAAGGCGTTAATGTTGACAGAGTGTTCAATTAACACTGAGGGAGGGCGGAGGAGGGATGCTCCCGTAAGTAGATCTGCCCTTTCCCGCACCTGCTCAACTGGCCCAGCCACTTCAGTCAACAAAACTTGTCAAAGAAGCAAACAAGCCCCCAGTCCACCCCACCCTCAAGTTCATTTCCCAAACACTCCTTTGAGTGATGTGTGGTATTTTGACTTGGCTGTGTGAGCCAACGACAATAGCTGGTTTTATTATGCAACGCCTAAAACTTTACTGATGACTTCAGGTGCTGAAAGCAACAAAATCCTCAGCTTATATTACAATTACAAAGCAGTCTCTGACGGACGCACATCAGGTGGGGTTCTTTTCTAAACAAATTCCCCCAGAATGAGGCAGCAGGACAGTAGGATGCTAGAGGTTAGGAGGTCAGCCCTGGACAGGCGTAAAGGAGACCCGGAGAGGCAGACTGGTATCTCAGGTGACCCCTCCGAGTTCCCCATAGGCAGGACTACGAGGGCCCTGCTGTGCTTTCTTCAAACAACTGGATCCAGAGAGCTCTATACAAAATGCCACTTGATATCCCACATCCTGGAGGAAAGTGGAGACACCCAGCTGCTTACATTCTTGCTTATGCTTTGAAAATGCTAATCTTTCTTTGTGTGTAAAAAAAAAAAGTCAACTTTTCAAAGCAAATTGGTATTCCAAGAAGCAAATTTTCTACACCCCAAATGGCTAGATTTGGATGTGACTCATTCCCTCTTATGAAATAGAGTGTTTGTGCCCTAAGATCCAGCAGCAGCACCCTAGGAATGCAGTTCTGACCAGAAGAGGTAAATACCATGCGTGGGGTGTTGTGCTTTCCTGTCCCTTGAAAGCATAACATGGGGTGAATGGAGCCCTTTGCCAACCATGTGAACACTTTTTTTTTTTTAAAGAAAAGGGTTGGCAAAGAGTTTATCAGGTATATATTTTTAAATGATTAATAGGTCAGAAATACATTATAGTACTGGGCTAAATTACACAGGTACTTTTTATAAAGCATTACTCTAAGAGAAGAAAATCAGATGTCAATGCAAAAAAGATAGCCTGGTCTCTATTCTCTGCCTCCTTCCGGGTGGGAAGAGCCAGACTGTGAGGCCTCTGTGGTTGAGAACCGGAAGGAGGCTCTTCAGGGCCCTGCAGAAGCTGGAAGCTTGTCTTGCACTGTCTGGCTGTTCTGAATCCTGAAGGTACACTCCGTGATGGCCGGTGAACTGCAGAGGTGCCTCAGCCCAGCTTCCCATGGACCCGACCAATGTCCACCCCTCCTCCTATAGAGGAACTCTCAGGTCTCTGGTAACAGTGTCTGGATTTGAAGTTGCCTAGACGCGCCGCTGCTGCCTTGGTGAGGGAGGGAGACCGTTTTTTTTAAAAAACATGTCATGTTTACAACACCAACACCAGACACCCAGCTGGCACACCACAGATGTTTGTTGAATGGAGGGGAATCTAGAGGAAAATGTAATTGGCTTTTGATATTATCTCTATTAATGGAGCAATTGTGTTCTTATGGCGAGAAGTGGCCAGTCTTTAACAAAGGGTGATGGGAAAACTAGGTATCCACACACTGAAGATATCCACACACACCGCATAAAAACTTAACAAAGTCTGAATATCAGAGCAAAAACATGTAAGAGAGGAACATGGGGGATATTTTCACAACATTGAGTTTGACAAGGGAGGAGGTATGTGTCCGTGCTTCTCTTTGGCCAAACCCTGTCCTCACAGCGCCCTTCCCTGTACTCCAGATGGGCTGGACAACAGCGCTCTGACTCATAGAGATGCTGGAATATCCCCATTACTAGACTGTTCTCTGTGGTTCTTAGGGTGTTGTGGGGGGTTCTGTGAATTTCTGTGGAATGGATGAATGTACCGATGGGTATTTACCTCCGGGACACCCAGGACTCAGAAACTGCAGCCTGGGCAGCCGTCTCAGCAACCCTGGACGTGCAGACGTGGAGACCCGGATGTTCCCGCTGCTCAGCCTTCCACCCTCAGCTCTGCGGGCGGGGCTGACTGTTCAGGTTTGGCAGATCCTCCTCTGGCAGCTGTCGACCTCTTCCTTGGTCTACCAGCTTCATCACCACGAACTGTGGGCGCCAGAACTTAGTGCTGCTTCTAAACCTATCTTTAGATCAAGAATGCATTCACTGTTCTGCGGAGTGTCTTTGGATCATACTTACTAAATTTTAGCCCCTTCTTGTGCCTCTTCCAGGTGTTCCTAAAAGAAAAAAAAAGGACTTTAAAGTACTTGGCACTAAGTGTGTTAGTCAGCCTTGCACTATAATAAATACCTGAGACACTCGACTGAGAAAGGGGACAGGTTTATTTATTTTGGCCCGTGGTTCCAGGGGTATTAATCTATGGGTTGCTCGGCCCTGTTGCGTTGGGACTATGGCGGAAGAAGATGTGGTAGCTGGGGACCTGTTGACGTCATGGTGTCCAGCCCTTCTCTTCCCCAGCCCTACCTCCCTTACTATATCTGCAACCTACCCCTTACCTCATTGTTGATTTCAGGACAATGCCAATCACTTGCCTTTTGGCCTTAGATTTGAGGCTAGTCTTGTAAGATAGGGAAGCACATTTCCCAGGATTCCTTGCTCTCTGGCTTCAGGACATTACAACCATTGAGAGGAATACCGAAGGCTGCTGAGAGGAAGGGGATAGTAGGAGGCCATTCCTCCTTACTCTCAGCCCTAGCTCTGGTGAGCAGAGGGAGCCTCCTTGGACCCTTCTGGGAAATCTGCTCCTGGGATCTGGCAGAATCATCTCTTCCTGTTATTCCTTGACCCCAAGGATGGAACTACATTCTTGCTTCTCTTGAGGTTGCTCTTCCATTATCTTCGCAACCAATCCCTGCACCAAGTCTGCTCTGTTTAAGCATGAGAATTTGGCATCTTAGTTGTAGGAAATATGGCTTTGGCTGTCAGCTCATAGCTATGAGGTAACTCAAAGGGGCAAAAGAAAAAAAGAAAAAAACCCCTCACGTTTGCTTTGTAAATAAATCATGACCTCTCATCCTGCCCACATCTGAACTGGTAGAATTGTAAGCAATTCATTCTTACATTCTTCACCCCGTGCCCCAAAATACTGTTGCAAAATATTTGTGTTTCTTTTGTTGCCTAGTCAATTTTATAAAAATTTCACAGCTTTCAATCAGAACAGCCATTGCTACACATAAGATAAAGTATGATTTTAAAAATAAAGCATGTTTTTTAATGATTTATTAAACAGCATACCAGATCCTGCATGAATGTCAACTAACTAACTCTGGCATCTTGTGACATATTAGACAAATGCTCAGTACTTGTTTACAAAGTCATATTACCCTATCCAGTCATTAAATGAGAGATTATGTGGTTCAATATTTTTTTGTAAAATAATTCTGTCCTATGTTGCCTTCCTTTGCATATTAACTGAATAAAATAGCACCTATAAAACATTTTACAAGCTTTGTTTTAAGTGAAATGCTTTCTTTCTGGGTTTTTTTTTTTTTGACAGGGTTTCTCTGTAGCTTTGGAGCCTGTCCTGAAACTAGCTCTTGTAGATCAGGTTGGTCTCAAACTCACAGAGATCCTCCTGCCTCTGCCTCCCAAGTGCAGGGATTAAAGGCATGTGCCACCACCACCCAGTGTGAAAATGCTTTCTAGTTAGGCATCTGGGATAGGTGAAACCAGATAATAATCTATAAAATTTTATTAGTCTTAAGACTTTGACCCAACAGCTATATGAGTACACTGTGAGTTTAAATTTAAACTTTAAAAATAATAAGTAATCTTTCTTGTATGATTTGAATGAAATAGGAAAATGTATGAAAGACTGAAAGTCCCCTTCGCTCCCCACTAATTCTGTCCTCTCCACAGCTGTGAGTCCAGATCATTGCCTGTGTGCATACATATTCATACACCCCTGGAGCCTGTATGGGTATTATTCTCTGTTTGTTTTATAATTAGATAAATGAAAATGAAGAACATACTCTGAAGACAGGGTTTTGTTTGTTTGTTTGTTGCTTTTTTTTTTTTCAGTGTCTTAGAAGGTGCTGTGTTACACATTGACTGTTAGTCCCCTCATCCTTTCGAGAAACAAAAGACGCCCCTGCTGTGGGTTTCCAGCTGCTTTTTCCTGGCAGCAGGAGTCCTGGGAAGAGCTTAGGGCTCTGAGGCACCCTGGGCTTGACCACCAGTGGGTGTCCTCTTAGGGTGTCAGCAGGGCTCTTAAAGTAGCTGTCCCCTAGGAAAACCCAGGCTGTGGAGGGGACAAGCCAGCACCTGAGACCTTGTCTTCCCTTCTGCCATCCCCACAGTATAAAAGGTGACCTCATTTTAAGATGGCCTCTCAAGATCACGAAAGCAACTCTCTTTTATTTCCAGACGAGCTTGGAAATAACTTACAAGATCCTTTAAGAACCCCAATAAATTTGTTTCTACAAAAATCCTATTCCTTAAGTGAGTTCTTTTCTGTGTTTATTTGTTAGGCCTGTGTATCACGTGCTTGATTGCCTAGTTCTTACAAATAAGATACAATAAAAAAAGGGGAGGGAGTCAAGATTTGTAATGTTTGACTTTCATAATGCAGAGGACCAGGTAAATATTGAATGGTGCTGATGGAAATACATGACCTTGAGGGATTGAACAGGTGTTTTCTCATTATGAATTCTAGCCTGATCAAACTCTAAGCTTCAAGGTCGTGCTTACTCCGGCTCCAGCTCTGTTGGGAGGACCTGATTTAAGATAAGAAAGCATAGCATTGATTTTATTTAACAATTTTGTTTAATGTTTTTAGTGTTTTAAACTGGAATCAAATGGGAAAGTCAGTGACAACTTGAATCAAAACTTCACGAAGTCTAACATCCAGAAACATGGCTGGGAAATGTGGAAAGGGAGCCTGCATCCAAAGGTACTGCTCAGAGGGCTGACTGGTATAGATCTAGGATACTCAGTGGGGAGCAGCCCGGAGTAGCAGGTTAGCAAAGGGCCTTGGCACTCTCTCAGACAAAGAGACATCTGCCATGGAGAGTGACTAAGGGCCTTGATTAGCAGCTGGGGAGGTCTTTACCTGCTCCCACCCATTGAGAGCAGATAGCAGATGCTGGTGAGCCTTGGTGTCCGGCACTCCTGAGTTAGCAGAATGCAAACTGGCAAAGAGCCAGACACCGTGTGTTCCCAAGTCCTAGCAGTTGAGCAGACAGTATGTAGGGCAGTTCATTCCGCAGTGGCTCCTGATGAGAACAGGGCTCGGGACCTGTCGTTTCTCAAAACAGACGCCATAAGTCTGCTAATCCTTTCTGCTTTCCTCCCTGGTGTGGAGGTCTTTTCAGAATAGTCCCCCAAAAGCATCTTTAGTGGTCACCTGCATACCCCTTGAGTCAGGATTCAAGGTGGAGGTGAGCTAGTCGGAGTTCAGAGACGTCTTAATTCCCTAGTGCACATTCCAAATTCTCCTCTTGTTCTATTTTGATTTTTTAAACATTTTTCTTTTTTGAGACAAAGATTCCTGTATCCAAGGCTGGTTTCTAATGTGTTCTGTAACTAAGGTTAGCCTTCAGCTCTTGACCCTCCTGATTCCACCTCTTAAGTACTGGGATTCAAGTTTGCACCATCACACCCGGCTCTATTCATTTTTAAAACTTTAAATAAAACCTCTCCCCAAAACAATTGTTCTTAAAAGAGAAAGAAAAGATGTTGACTGATGGTCTCTTCTGTCCCTTCTCCCCTCCCTCCCTCTCTCCCTCCCTCTCTCCCTCCCTCCCTCCCTCCCTCTCTCCCTCCTTCCCTCCCAGACTAAGTTCCTTGAGCACAGATATCGACATCCCTGTATGGTCATCACTAATTGCGCCTCCAGCAGTTAGATCAGGGCTTGATATACAGCTGATGCTCAATATATACTTCTTGAGTATGCATGAATATGGAGAGAACAATCCTTGTTTGATATTTTAGACATCAAAAGGTGCATAACAGAACTACAGTTTTTTGTAAGCCCCAAGAGCAGACTCTGGGCAATAGTTCAGCCCCGCCTCCCCCTTACACCTGCAGTCAAGTTGGGTGCCTTTGCTGGACTAGGACATGACTGGCCTACCACTGTAGGTCGTATGGAAAGGCCATGGAATTCAATGACACGGAGGGGTCTTGGGAGAAGGGACACAATCATCGCTTAGTTTAAAGCCTTAGCCTTGCAAGTTGTATAGACTAGAAAACACATTTTGTACTGTGCTTCATTACGTAAGTGAGCTCCATCCATGCCCAGCTGATGTCTCCAACAGTAAAGCCAATTGATGTTCCACAATGGGAAATATCAGAGGCATAATCAAAACAAGCTCATGGTCTGGCCTCCGCCATTGCAAAGCTGCACAGAGGGCCAGACTGTCCACTGAGCGTTGCTGGATTCAGGGAAGCAAGGGGGCGTGTTCCAAGGACTCAGCATCTCAGCTGGATGTGTGCTTCCCAGAGGCATTGCTACACTCTCAGGGGCCTGAGGAGGCCCTGCTGGGCAGCTTCCTCCAGTCTACCAACTCTAGTCTCTTGGGATAGGCAAAATGGGCCAAAGTTTATTTCTAAAACTTCCTTTTGTGCAAGTCTATCCAGATGTCCGAGTTAAAGCCGCCATTCACAGCCATCATTTGCCCAAAGAACAGACACTGTGGGCGTGCCGATGTGTTTTGTTAATGTTCCTGTTTCTAATAGCACCGAGTACTAGATGGATGTCATAGCTCTTGGTCTCCAAATGGAATCTTCCTTGTGACACCTGCTTTCACAGAGAGACAAAACCCAACCCAAATTTGATACTGACTTTCCCCGCTTAATTGTGAGAGAGCTACATTTTATTACTTTAAACAAATTTAGTAGAAGATATCGAATCTTTGGAGTTAGTAGTTTAAGTCTTCAGTTCTCTAGGTCCTTAAGGAGTCTCTGTGTTCAGCTGGTATCAGCCTTGTGGACAGCTTGCCCAGATGTATAGGGAAGCTAGGCATTACATGGTGAAGCCTTGGGCTTTTGGCGAGAGTTTGATTTCAAATTCTGGTTCTGTTACTCACAGCCCTGTCACTTTGCCAAGTGCTAACTCTTTAAGTCCACTTTCCAGATCTGGAAAAGGAAGGTGATGCCACTGCCTACCTCAGAGAGTCACTGTAAAAATGTCATTCTTCTTTTGTCAAACGTATTAAAGTATACAGTAATTAGGACAAAAAAGTTAAAACTATGGAAAATGTTAGCTCGAATGGTTGGTAGTTATGAACTAGAAAAAGAGTATTTCATTTCTCTTCTTTCCCGGCAACCCACACAGTGGAATTATGATTCCTTTCAGGGGTCTTTAGTCTGTATACGAGCTGTATGGAGCAAAGGATGCTTCTGGACCACAGCATGGATACTTTTCAACCTGCGATGTTGTTACTCATTTTGCTGATGTCCTTTTAGCAACATTCTGCAGACTGAGATTTCATGTCGCTGCAATGCTTACAAAGCCAGGAAGAACCCCAGTGGAAAGAAATGTGCAGATGAAGAGAGACAAGAGCAAGTTCAAAAACTAAATTCCCGGCCTTAAGTCTTTTTTAAAAAAAAAACAAAAAACTAGAGTCTCATATATTTGTTTGTATAGACAGTAGCATACTTTTAGTGAAATGTTTAAAATCCTTGAGGATACACATACTGCTTCTTCAAAGCCTTGCTGAGAAGCTAGGCATAAACAAATCCTCACTACAGACATATTTTCCAGTGAATACAAACACTACTTTATCATCTATTTTCCCAGCCTCCCCATCAAATGAACAATCTCTCTCTCTCCCTCTCCCTCTCCCTCTCCCTCTCTCTCTCTCTCTCTCTCTCTCTCTCTCTCTCTCTCTCTCTCTCTCTCTCTCCCCCTCTCCCCCCAATGGTACTTAATTTCATATACTGAAATCAGAGAGAAAATCAAGTCTCTCTGTCTGTCTCTGTCTGTCTGTCTGTCTGTCTCTGTCTCTCTCTGTCTCTCTCTCTGTCTCTCTCTCTGTCTCTCTCTCTGTCTCTCTCTCTGTCTCTCTCTCTGTCTCTCTGTCTCTCTCTCTCACACACACACACACACACACACACACACACACACACTTATTCTGGTACCAGAAATTGAACCTAGAGTCTTGTACATTCTAGGCAGGTGCTAAATTATGAGTGGTATCCCCCAGTCTCCTTTTACTTTTTGCCCTAAGATAGTCTTACTGGCTTTGAACTTCCTCTGTAGGCTAAACAGGCCTTGAATTTGCAATTCTACCAGGTCAACCTCTCAAGTAGCTGGGATTACAAACCAATACTGTCAGGCCTGGACTAAACTGTAAATCATTATACCAGGATAAACATAGACTAGTAGTGAACCAGCTTTGCCTCAAGTTATTGGAAATGTATTCATATTTTAGAATCCCAAGGGCAGTTTTAAGTAGATAATTATTGTGTTCTTAGAAAAAGGAATAAAACTGAGCAAAGTAGCAAAGAAAGGTTTGGCCTAGATTATGTCTAAGGGAGATAAATCTTCCAGGACCTAAGTCCTGGCATCTGATCTCTAGCCACAGTCTTTTTCTTAAGAATTTTGGAGATAAGAAGTAGCCAGGCATTCATGTTTGCTGAGAAACTAGATTGGAGCCACAGCCACCTGGGGCTGAAGGAGGAGGGTCTTCGTCACTTGGAAGTATTTACAGAGAATTCCGAGAGAACACAGGGCGTCTCCCATGTTTGCACACAGTCGGCTGTCTGTGAATACTTCTTCCAGAGATTTCCACAGCTTCTCCCTAACTCTCCAAGACTCTAGACCTCATCTCTGCTACACTTCAGCTCTCACAAGTGTCTTTGCTAGGCTGAGAGGAAGACAGCAAAGCAGACCCAAAAGGTATGGGCAAATGAAGCAGCCGTTTTATTCTCTTCTGCCATCTGAGCGTACAACTCCCAAGGGAAACTTTTTTTGACCTTCCAAAATCAGAGAATAAATTTTGCTGCACAACATGCAAGTCAAAATGTACACCAGTAATAGAATATTCTAGGGATAGACTCACCACAGTGGAATGGGTGACTCTCACAAACATATGGCTGAGTAAAGGAAACCATGCAGACCCAGGAGGTGGTGGCGCACGCCTTTAATCCCAGCACCCAGGAGGCAGAGGCAGGCAGATCTCTGTGAGTTTGAAGCCAGCCTCTTCTACAAATTGAGTTCCAGGACAGCCAGGGCTACAAAGTGAAACCCTGTTTCAAACAAACAAAAGAAAAGAAACCAAGCAGAGAAGGATGAACGCTATGTGATTTTTGTTACATAAAATCCAGAAAAGGGGGCTGGAGAGATGACTCAGCCATTAAGAGCACCGACTGCTCTTCTAGAGGACCTGGGTTCAATTCCCAGCACCCACATGGCTGTTAACAACTGCCTATAACTCCAGTTCCAGATGATCTTACACCCTCACCCAGATATACATACGGACAAAACACCAATGCACATGAAATAAAATAAATAAGTTATTTTTAAAAATCCAGAAAGAGGAAAAGGAATGTGGATGAAGACTCCAACCTGGCATCTTCTGGGGTGTTGGAAGTTTTATATTCTTTAACTCTGGATACTGATTACACAACTGTGTTCTTTGTTCTACAAAATTAACTAAATCATACATACACTGTATGTATAGTTTCTGTAGATTTCATTTTATCTGAAACCTTTTTAAAAAATGATTTGTGGAAAGTCAGTGACTCACCCCACTGGCCCAAGTCCCTTCGGACTATTGCTTGATACTGCTTGCTTATCACTTAGCCCTTTCTGCATTTAGTGATTGATGGCAAGCAGTAACTCTACAAGACTCTTTGGAACTTTACATAATGATATTCCTGATAAGCATAACCAAGAGCTTGTCATTTTGAAGCCTAGTGACTTCCAGATGTCTGTAATATTAATTTGGGTGCTGATAACAGCTTGTTGTTATGGACTTCTCAAGAATGGATTGTTCTTGCCAGGATCATGTGAGCCAGCATCTAAACCACGTCCTTTGTGGGGCTGAACCAGGAAGGGCCATGTTCTTTCTACGGCATGATCATCGAGGTGACCCTGGGCTGCCATGGGCAATCCATTCTTCTATATTTTAGTGAAGCTATTTTAGTCTTGCCTTCAACTTCAGTTTATGTAAAATCTTAGCAGGCATCCTATGAAATGGAAACAGAAAATCATAGCTGTGCACTGTTGAGTCTGGCAGAAGGATTTAAGTCCTTGTGGATTTCTGCTGTGCACTAGAGACACCATCTAGTTTCTCTTTTCCTCAGTTTCTTTCCACATTTGCAAATGGCATCAATAATTTTTGGTTCTGGCTAAATCATATCGCTTATTTATTTATTTATTTATTTTTGTTTTTTCGAGGCAGGGTTTCTCTAGGTAGCCTTGGCAGTCCTGGAACTCGCTCTGTAGACCAAACTGACCTTGAACTCACAGAGATCCGCCTGCCTCTGCCTCCTGAGTGCTGGGGTTAAAGGTGTGCGCCATCACGGCCATCACTGTCCAGTTGTGAATGTTATTTTTAAAGCCAGTTTTAAAAATTGTCCTGAATTACTTTGAATAGCAGGAGGAGGGATGGGAAGACTTTACGAGCCGGGGGTCCAGGAGAGCTGGATGGAAGCAGTGTCTGCTGGGCATTACAGGAGGCGACCCTCAAGAACTCACAGCAGCTGTGGTTGTCTGCACAAGGTCTTCACCAGATCAAGCCAGCCAGCCTTCCAGCATGAGTGGGAAGGGACTCACATGCCCCATGCTTAACTGATGGTTTCCGAGGAAGGGAGAGTCAGTTTTCTTTAAGAGTGCTGATCTTGGTAGTTGACCACACTCCAGTAGACAGCTCACACCCAGAATGCACATGGAAAGTGCAAACTGGAGTGGATGGGCTATTAGATTTCCAAAAAGAAAAGAGGACAGAAAGTTGGATCAAGAGGGAGATGACACTGGATCTCAGAGGAGGAAGGAAGGAGGGGTAAAAATGATAAAAATACATTTAGGAAATTCTCAAAGGATTGATAAAATATTAAAAAAGAAAGGAAAAATACCCCCTCTTACTCCACCTTTTCTCTCCTCCCAAACACTGTTCCCCAGGGCAGGCCCTTTGGACTCTTGGCTGACTTCACGGCTACATCTGTGCTTCTCATGCGTGTGCACATTTCACATTTTTGAAACTGCGTACACTAAGAGTGCCAAAACAATAGCAAAGTCATGAGGTTGAATTTATAAATGAAGAGCCCTTCTGTTTTTAAAGTCGATGTTCAAAGTAGCAGGACTTCTGGTTAGCCAGTGTTCTGCAGAGAAGCCCATATCCTTTCTAAAGCTGGCTTGAGCCATCATCAGGGCCAGCATCCCACAGAGCAGCCACTGGATTTAGGAACTTCAGCAGTAATGGTCTTTTAGTCTCTCTCTCTCTCTCTCTCTCTCTCTCTCTCTCTCTCTCTCTCTCTCTCTCTCACACACACACACACACACACACACACACACACCCTCCAAGAAGCACAAAATGTCTTAGTCATGGCACGATAGTGCAGTTTACACACGTATAACTGTTATAAGGAGGCTGAGGATTATAACTTCCAAATGTGACTTTTCTGAAACCTGCCAGTCACTCCTCCCTTTCTCAGAAGCAGATACCATGTCGGATGAAGGCCCCTGCGTGCGTGAACAGAAGGAGCTGAGAGTCTGGGAGAGCCTCAAGTCCCTGTTCAGCCAGCTCTCCACCCAGCAGGTGGGAGCCAGTGAGGCGTCGTCCTCCAGCTGGGCTCCTGGCTCCGAGGGAACAACCCCTGTTCATTAACTTTGAGTCATCTTCTAGCAAACATAAAGGTTCCTTTCTGTACAGCCGGAACTTCCAGGTCAAAAGTCAAGACAGTCTGTGGAGTCTATTTCTCCTAAGCCAGCACTTTGTTCTTCACCAAATCCTGAAGATCACTGAATACTGCAAAACTTTCACAGTTTGTCTGTGTTTATTTCTTTGGAACATGAAACAATTTTATGCAAGGGAAATAGCATCAAATACGCTTGCCCATCAAATCAGATGGCCAAGGCTGTCTTGCTTAGCCAGAACCAAGGCTTTGCATACATTAAACATCACCTCTTCAAATGCTTCTGCCAAAAAGACCACCCTGAGCTGTATCTGGTACGCAAGATCCGTCTCCAGGCCTCCAACCACAGGAAGTGACCTGGGGAACCCTGCGGACCTCTGATGACGTAAGAGCTGGTTATAATGGTTAAGAGCATTCGCCGCTCTTCCATAAGACCTGGGTTCAGTTCAGATGGCAGCTCACAACCATCTGTAACTTCAGCTCCACAGGGTCTGATATCCTCTTCTGGACTTCAAGGCACTACATGGTGCACAGACACACATGCAGGCAAAACACCCATACATGTGAGATAAAAATACACACAATATTTTTATTTAAAAAAAGGAAGAGGAGGACAAGTTTTGGTAGGAAAAAGAAAACACTATAGACTTTGATTCTGTCAGCTGGCTACTAGGTATTAGAATCAAGAAAAGCAGGCCAACAAGGAGACACAACGGGTAAAGATGCTTGCTATGAAACCTGATGACCTGAGTTGAGTCCTGGGGACCCACAGAGTAGAAGAGAACCGATTCCTACAAGTTGTCCTCTGACCTCCTCACACTCTGCATGGATGTGTACACCCCTCTGATAAATAAATGTCATCCAAAATTAAAAGAAAAATGTCTCAGCAAATAACCCTGACCTTAGGGGTTCCAGCTCACCTGGCGTCTTTCATGGGCGGATGGAAGTTCTGTCCCTGTGTGGGAGGTGCTGAAGGCACCTGTACACACACTTGCTGAGAGCAGAAAGGCCAGGGTCAGAGCCATTAACCCCGACAATCTCTCAGGGGCTTTTGCTCTGTCTTCCTCGCACAGTTGAATGCTTTATGGTTGGTTGGTTTTTTTCCCGTACAGAATTCATTGGGAGTTGGTTTCGTCCATGTTCTCATTTTAAAAAGAATTCTCTCATGGAAAACCTGCTTTGTGAGTCAGTCTTAAGACAAGCAGGTGGAACTGACTGGCTACTTTGTTCCACCTTGAAAGTATTTGAAACCGCTCGCTGACTGAGGAAATGGTATTTTCTTAAAACGTCACGGCTCATTTCTTCCAGTCTCTTTATGGAAAACCTGACTGCGAAGGCCTTGAGGTAACCTAATTTAACCTGCAGAAGCCGTCGGGATCCAGGCAGTGGGCTGCTGAAGGATTAAATGAGACGTCCAAATGTCCTCTCCAGAGAGGAGAGCGGACCACAAGGCAATGGAAGCGTTTCAAGAACCTCCTACCGCGCAGTGTACTGTGGCACCATCATAATCAGAGATGCCGTGGCTCTTCTTTCGTACCCGGTGCCGCTCTTGGAGCTTAGCAGCCTAGTTCCTGTTGCTGTGGTAGGATAATGGCTGCTACTTAAATAGTAAAAGGATCACGAGCTCCCCCTGCCAAGCATGAAACAGAAGCCCACTTGTGCAGCTCCTTTTTGGTCATCCTGCTTCTGTTCCGGAATAATCGACTTTATGAAAAGAGTGGGCAGGAGCCGCAGCCATGCAGGTTCCAACCCCCACCTCCAACCTCACATCCCATTTTTCCCCTTCCCTCCTAGAGATAGTTCCCAGCAGAGGCATGTCCCCAGTTTACCCCAGAAGGGCTCCCCTCCCCCCTTTGGGTAAGGCATCCAAGTAATGCTAAGAACCAGAGTTCTGATTGATAGGATGGCATTCCTCCCTAATGAGAAGGGGGAGCTTTGGGCTTGTGGCTCCCACTGATGAATTAACACTGTCACTAAGCAACCATTCCTAACTGCAGTCCAGATCTAGCAAGATGAGAAAGAATGAGGCCACTGATTTTCCCAGTCTTTGTTCATTACCCATTATGGCTTTGTCTGAGCAGACTGTGAATATACAAAAGTGTCCCCAAATATACCGTAAGGGGACTGACTCAAGACAGAGTGAGTGAAGATAACAATGGCCTTAAAGGAGGCTGAATTCACTTCCTGTAGCTCTAGTAAACTGCTCAAGAGGGCAAACGGGTGTGAGGGGCCCACCAGACATAGCCTGGTTTTATTCCATGTACGCTGTGTAACAGTCCTGGATGGTAGATTAGTTTTGTTTACAGATATCAGACACAAAATTCGGAGAGGTGAAGTCAGGAAAATAAGCAGCTGAGTCAAGCCTGGGCCCTGACTCTGTGTGGTGTAAACCTCCCTTTCTACTGTGGAAGCTGCCAGATTTCTGTCCTATGAAGGAAGTGAGCTGGCTAGCTGCACAAGCAGCAGAGTCTATTAATAACTAAATATTTGCTAATTTGAAAAGCCAGTCGAATTGCTCACCAGGTAATCATGGTTTGATTTCTTCCTGGACAAAGCAACTTAACGTAAAAGGTGTGCTCCTGTGGTGCTTATGGTGTGTGCTGGGTGTGTCTGGCCCAACACAGAAAGGATAGAGAGAGCAGGAAGTTACATCTTTTTAGTAGCATGAGAACTGCTTCTCTTGATTCCTCTAATGCCTCCGCTCCCCATTTCCAGCAGTGGTCCGTATGCACCGAATGTGCCTCCTTTGCTGCCTAGAAACCACTTCTCTTCCTCAAAGATGGTTCTCAAGAAAGTCATGGATCTTCCTGGCTGTCCACTGCTCCCCTCTGAGAGCGCTCTGTGTGGTCTTGAACCCACCACTCAGATAGTCATTCATTGGCAGAAGTTGTGTGGATAGAGCATCATTAGCTAGAAACGTATTAAGGGTTGCAGCAACTGTCCAAGTCGGTTCACACAGAATGTAAGGTCTGTCTTTGGACAACCTGGGATGACTCTGCAGGGCCAGAGCTTCCTTTGGCATTCCCGAGGCTGTCATTAGGCCTGTGCCACAGTTTAACATCTCTGCTCATCCTGCTTCCTCCTACCTCCCACAGCACCGATCTCAAGGACAGCCTGGGTGCTCACCAACCCTTCCTCGGAGTCTGTTTCCTATGGAGCCTAAAGGGCTACATTGCCCCATAGATCTTCTCTGTACCTGCCTTGCCTCTTAGAATGTGAACTCCATAGGGAAGAAGCATCTTATTTGTTCAGTAACCTGAGCTTGACATGACGTGGCCCAGCGGTCATTGTTTCTGTAAACAATGCCTCGTATCTTGTGGCTCCTACCATAATACTGCATTCCGTAGAGAATTCCCCTCAAGCCACTTCCGTTACCCAACTGAGAGCGTCATGAACTCCTTCCTCCTCCCCCAGATCTGCTCTTACTTGACCAAAGTCAAGCTTTGTGGTGTTGGTCCCCAGGAGCTACTAGTGCAATGCCATGAGAAGCTGGGGGAGGACTCTGTGCCAGCAGCACCCCCAATGTCCAGCAGCACCGCCAATGTGTGGCCAGAAGTAACGATTCCAGAATGTGAGGAGCCTGTATGCTGAAGCTACTTCCAAATATAGATTACTTTTCTTTTAGCTTATTTCAGTTTTAACCTAATTTTAAAAATGTTGTGTCAGGTTCGAGAATGTCACATGTGTACCTAGCTAGGTGAACTCCTGGGACAACTTGTCAGCAGCCGTATCGCTTTCCTAGATGGAGGACAGGTCGTAGAGAGTTGGGGCAGAGAGATAACAAGCTGAGGCACTTGGAAAGCCCAGATTTCATTCCCTGAAACCATTTCAGAGGCATCAGGTTCTTCTCTCCATGGAAGGGATAAAGTTACACCCACGGAAAAAGAAGGAATGAGCACTACCTATAGGATTCCAGTATCCCTTGGTACCTGTGGGCCTCATGTCCTCTCCTGAATGGCTTTGATATTATTATGTCATAGTCTTTTGTATTATTGGCCAAGTTACACTTTTGATCCTGCCTGGGTCCAGTGAGAAGTGTGATCAGAGCTCATTGGTAGCCTTCTTTGTGGATTGGAACCCTTACTCTAAAGGAACACTGAGAACAAGACTCCTCCCCACACAGAGGGTGTGCCTCCTCTCTTGACTCATGTCATAGTAAGCTGAGTGGTCCCCTCTTATGTGATGTAGACCTTCCTGTTTGGTGCAGCCAGCTGTGTTTGCATGAAAACCACCGTCTAAACATCACTGGTGAGCACAAGCCAACTCTTAAGGTAAACAGAAGGCATACTAGTTTGGAGATTCTCAAAGTTTCTTATCTTCGGCTTTCTAGTTATGACCCTTCCCTTCCAGGCATGGCTTGCTTACTCACATGTAATGGACAATTCTGGAATCTTTGTAAACAGTAAAAGTTAACTTAATTTAGCAATCAGAATGTCTAGTCCCAGAGAGCAACCAAACCTCTGAACCTGGGAAGATGGAGAATGTTTTGTCCTTCCAGCTGGATGCTAGCCTTGGAGAACTGGGTGGTGGTCAGGCTGGCTTCTTCTCAGGGAATGACGAAGGAAGGCGGAGGGAAGGAAAGTCTCACTGCAGTTGGAAGTCATATCCTAGTGCCCCATACTCTGGCTCTTGATGTCTTGGGGGCGCTTTGGTAGACTCATAACTGGGTATGGTGGTTTTGGTTCCAGTTTAGGAAGGCTCTGTTTGGAGGTGACTGTCATTTCTTCTTCAGTCACCAGGCATGTGTAGCCAACTTTTGCAGCTCGGATCTCTTAGACACACCCAGTGACCTTTGGGACACAATCCATGATAATCCAGCCCATCTGTCTCTATAGTCCACTCACACAGCACTACTTAGCCCTCCTCCCCAGCAGGCTTGCAGTGCTGGGCAACGCGCGGCCACACAACAACAGCTTCCAAAACAAGTGGTCGGCCAAGCTCTCCCTCTGTGTAGCCTGAAGAAAAGTAACAGGAAAATGGCCACAGGACACCTTGGAAAAAGACAACAAAAGTCACGAAAGAGCAGAGAGGGCATAAGGAAAAGCCAATGGGTTAGACCCTGGCCCCTAAATGTTGGACTCATAAACAGCACCCTTTGGAGGGGGAGGATGCATTCAGCATGAGTGGGCACTGTGTGGCACTGTCCACCTAAGACCACCCCAGAGAATTTTCTTTCCTCCCCAGGCTCTAGGCTTTCTTTAGTCTCCTGAGTGGTTTAGTCTCCTAAGACATGGTTTCTGAAGTCGCCCTGGAAACATACCTGGAAACGTCACTGCTCTGAAGAGTCACAGACAGACTGAGTCTGATGCCCAGTCAGAGCGTTGGTGTAATGCTTGCTGTAGATGATGTATTTTGTTTGTGGCTCCGGGTGCTGATGTGCACATCCCTGTAACTTCTAGCCACTTAAGACAAAACCACACAGCTCAGTGTGTATTTACCTAGGAGGGAAAATCAGAACGAGGCCAGACTCCCAGACCCAGCTGTAAGGCAGAAGCATATTTCCCATGCTGCTTGCACAACTTGAGGACCAGAGGAGAGGAAGCTCATGACTTCTGGGGAGTAAAGAGGGAGAGGCCCAGGAAAGGGTCCTTATGCCACTTTGGAGGACAGCAGGAATAAAAGTAGGATGAATAGCCGAGAAATTTTCCTATCTCCCCCTTCCCCCCCTCCCCCTCCACCCCTCTCCCATCTTTCCTGCTTCCTGTGTGCAGTTACATGTGTCCATGTTCGCATACATGTAGAAGCCAAAAGACAATGCCTGGTGTTGTTCTTTAGGCACTATCCACATTTTATTTCATGTTTTGAGATGGGGGGGGGTGTCTCTCACCCACCTGAAACTTTGTTTTTGTGCTGTTTGTCTTTTAGTCTGTGTTCTGGGGAATAAAATCTGTCATTATGTTTGAGATGCAAGTATGTACTAATTGAGCAATCTTCTTAGCCTTTAAAAAGGTTTTGTTTTTCAGTTTTTCAAAAGTTTATTTGATATGTGTACATGTGTGTGACATATATGTGCATGTGTGTGATGTATGTGTGCATTATGTGATATTTGTGTGTGTGCGCATGTGTGTGATGCATATGTGCATTGTGTGATGTTTGTGTGTGCATGTGAGTGATGTGCGTATGCATGTGTGATGCATGTGTGCATGTGTATGTGATGTTTGTATCTGTTTGTGCATGTGTGTGATGTATGTGTGCATGTGTGTGGTGTTTGTGTGTGCATGTGGGTGATGTGTACATACATATGTATGTGATGCATGTGTGTGTACATGTGTGTGATGTATGTGCACCTATGTACAGTGAGTGCATGTGGTGATCAGAGGACAACTTCCTACAGTCTGTTCTTATTTTCCACCTGTTCAGGGAGAGGTTTGCCTTGTTTCTGCCTCTTGCATATTCCAGGCCAACCGGCTCTGAGCCTCTAATGATTCTCCTGTCTCCATCCGTCATGTCCTGAAGGTGGCTGAGACTCCAGATTGGTTTGCTGGGGATGGAACCCAGGCCATCAGGCTTGCACAGGAAGCATTTTTACCCACAGAGCTAGCGTTCCAGCCCCTGGTTTTTTGTTTTGTTTTTTTTTTTTTTTTTTTTTTGAGACAGTTTTACTCTACAGCTCAGGCTGGTCTCAAGCTTATAAAAATTCTCCTGCCTTTAATTTCCAAGTCTGGGGATTATAAAGGTGTAGGCAGGCATTTTTCTCTTCCCTCCCTCTCTCCCTCTCTTCTTTCCTCCCTCCCTCCTCTTTCTTCTTTTCTTGCATATACTAGGCGAGTGCTTTACCTCTCAGCTTCATTTCCACCATTTGCAGAGAAATACCTCTGCAATCCCAGGCTTGTGTGCTCTCGTTGGGTGACCAAGGTCATGAACTCCAGAGCCAGGCCAACCTGGACGTGGATCCAGCATTCTGAAGGAGGAGCTGTGTCACCTTGGGCAGACATTTAACTTCCTTGGACCTCCTTGAACCTCAGGCTTCCTTCGCACAGCAAGAGGTTGTGACCTTACATGGTACACCTGTCACAATCACATGGGTCCTTAGACATAAGGGGATTATATGCAGTGACTGGCATTTAGCAAACTCTCTGTAAGAAACAAAACTTCTCATTTCAACCCCACCAGCTGTTTGTCTTCCAGTCCTAGTCTTCCAGTACTAGGACAGGAACTCGGAAGGGCACACACACTGAAGGACCCGGGTCAAAATTCCAGCTAAACTGCTCAAGCTGAGCTGCGAAAGAGGTAGACACTGATACACCTGGCGTTTTAAGTGCCTCAAGGTGAGGACTTGTAGAGGCTTTCTAAAGAATGCTATGACGTCAGGGGTTTCTTAGAAAGAACTCAGGGGTAAGAAAAGTCTCTCTCTGACTTAGATGTGGATGCTTGTGACAGAAAGTGTAGTTTTCTGTCATAGGAAAGAAGTTTGGCCACAAAAGTTCCAGAACTTAGAAGGTATGACAGTTACACACATGCGCACACGGTCTTTCTCCACACATGCGCACACAGTCTCCCTGAGCTCCAAAGGCTCAAAACTCACGACTTAGCCTCAGGGTCTCTCTGCTCTTTCTTGCTCACACTCGGGCTCTCTTTGGGGGTCACTATTCTAACCACTCTTCAAAACCAAGTTCAAACGCTTCCTCTTTCCTGACTGTCCCCTAACCTCCTGTTCTACCCTCCCCTCACTTTGCCACTTCCAGGCCGTTCCTCAGAGTGACCTGTGTGACCTTCTGTGCTCTATTTCTCCCTGCAGCCTTCAAGCCCTGTCTGGGGTCTTACCTGGAGCGAAAGGTCACTAAATCGTAGCTGAACTCAAGTGGAGGGACCTCAAGTCCTGCATCCTTAAAGAAACCACGAGGCAGGAAGCTAGGCGGAAATGAACATTGTACTGCTAACAATTTCAACACTGACTTCAACAGTTTTCCTGTCTGCTCTGCCCTGCAGGCATCCAGGCCAATGTCTGTCCACTAAAGCCAGCCGGAGACGCACAGCCAGTCACCACATCTCAGCGTGGACAGTAGATGAAGCTTCCATCCTACATCCTGATCCTTTTCTCCCCTCTGGTGCAGGGGGTGAGTGTCCAGCTGCAAAGAAGACCCTAACAGAATCCGTGAGGTTTTTACTGAACACCTACGGCAGAGGCTGCCAGTTGTTTGGGCCGGTAGCCGTCTTCCACTCCCTCCGTATTAGAGATCCCAGTGGGGTAATGGAAATGCTGCCCATTTCCCCTTGCGGCTAGGTCTAGCTCCATGACTTTTAGAATACGAGCACTGGTCCATGGGCCCTGAGTAGAAGCGCTACTATTTAGCGATCTTTTGCTCCAGGCAAAAAAAAAAACAAAACAAAAAAAACCCAGACAGGGCTCGAAAACTGCAAAGAGGAGTGGACATGGCCCTGTCTTTCAAGAGACAGAAGGTCACACAGGTCACTCTGAGGAATGCCCCAGAAGTGGGAAAGTGAGGTGAGGGCAGAGAGAACCTGAGGTAAAGTCATCAGCTGAGAGCCTTTGGAGCTCGGGGAGACTGTGTGCGCAAGTGTGGAGGGTAACTGTGTGCGCATGTGTGGAGGGTGACTGTGTGCGCATGTGTGGAGGGTGACTGTGCGCATGTGTGGAGGGTGACTGTGTGCGCATGTGTGGAGGGCGGCATGAGCCTGAGCGGGAAGAATAAAGCTGGCACGAACTTCGGGTGGGATGAAGTAAGAGAGAAGGATGGAAAGGTAGTTTAGCTGATATTAGACTTTTTAATCTATAGTAAGGGTCCCAGGCCGTACTGTGGAGGAAGTAGGGAGTCAGGAAAGATTTTTTTTTTTTTCATTTTCGAGACAGGATTTCTCTGTAGCTTTGGATCCTGTCCTGGAACTCGCTCTGTAGACCAGGCTGGCCTCGAACTTACAGAGATCCGCCTGCCTCTGCCTCCTGAGTGCTGGGATTAAAGACGTGCGCCACCACCGCCCGGCTGTCAGGAAAGATTTTGAAAGAGATTAACACAGTAGATTTCCATTTAAAACAAACAAACAAACAGTATTAAATGGCTGTCATTCTGTAAGAGACAGTCTACAAGAAGTTGTCGATGAAGATAGCCTAGAGGCATTTCTAGCTTCCAAAGAGACAATCTGTTCTTTCCAAGAGGCGTGTCTAGCTTCCAAAGAGACATTCTGTTCTTTCCAAACGGGAGACACCCTGAGCAGGTAACAACCACTTTGTTGGTCTCTGAGTTGGCTTACCTGTGGCTGATGTTGCTAAGGAAGAGTCTCTACTGCCCCATGCAGCAAAGCCTGCTAGCCTTCTCCTGCCTATCCTGGAGCAGGTAGCTCTATCGAGGTGCTCAGGAGGCTGGCTGAGATGAGGCAGAATCCTTGTCCCAGGTCAGGCAGCTGGAAAGCTGATCTCTTCTAGAGAGATGAAGTGGGAAACTGGGGTCCCCGGCCGGCCGGCAGACAGCCGCCTCCCTCATGGGACTTCTCTTGTCCCTTAATGTTTAACCAGCTGAAGAGCCTTAAGGACTGGGAATATGCTGCATTTTACTAGAGAAAACATGTCTTGTTTGGTGTTCACTGAAAACTTGATTCGTGGAATACTAAAAACGAGTAAAAATAAATAAATAAACTGGTGCTTTGTGTGTGTATATGAATACAGCAAATCACACAAGGTTTCATTTGCTGCCAATGATTTAAGATTTTTAGAAGATCATCGAGTAAAGATATTTTTATTTCATGGACCGCAACAATCTAGTTCTGAGTAAATGTTACGCTAAAGTTGTTTGCTGTCTGAAGCAACAACTTTAGGGTTCTTCCCTCACTCTTTGGGAAGGGTCTTTTTATGTAGCCCAGGCTGGCCTCAAACTCAAGATTTTCCTGCCTCTTCCGAGTGTTATGTTTAGAAATGTATCACCACATTCCACTTAAATCACCTATATTATACTGTAACATTCAATTTGTCTGGGCCCATCAGGGGAATGAGGCATTTCAGAAGAATAAAATAGTCAAGTTTCTAACTCAGTGGTTCTCTTAGGAACTGAGACACCGCTCAGTGGCAAAATTACAGTTACAAAGTAGCAACAAAAATAAATGTAGAGTTGGGGGTTCCTAAGAAATATGTCTGATGGTCACGGCCCATAAGTTGAGAACTTCTGGTCTAACTCATATTCACTGAGGGACTCAAGACGGTGGGAAACACTTCCGATGGAAGGTTTGTCCAGACTTCCTGGGTGCCCATGCCTTACAAAACACGAGAGCAGTGACTGTCAGGTCCCAGTTGGTCATGTTGACTCTAAGAACCATTGTGAAGACCAGTTATCAGATCATTCTGTACTCTGCCTTGCTCCCTGAGGCTGCCAAAGCGTATTGACCATCTCTTTATCTCTTCTGTCAATGGTCAGTTGTAGTGTTTTAATTCTTTGTTAGCCATTGGTTCTACCTGCACAGTTTTTGTTTTGTTTAATTATGTGTAATGTATGTGTTTATGACAGTGTGCGGGGTTGCCCGAGGAGGCTAGAAAGGGCATCGGATCCCCTGGGGCTGGAGTTAGAGGCAGTTGTGAACTGCCTGGATGTGGATTCTGGGAACCAAACTGGGGATCTGTGGAAATCAGTGACAAGGGCTTTTGGCTGCTGAGCCATCTTTCCAGTGTCTTCTGGTCCTCGTCTAATAGTCTCTCTTGTACAGCAGCCTGAGGAAGCTCTGTACGCTGCAGAAGCTCTGTACGCTGCGGAAGCTCGGTACGCTGTGGTACTCACGTCTCGTGTTGACGACAGGCGTCTGGACCTCAGAAAGGGTAGGCTTTGCTTATCTTTGCCTGGATTAGTCTCCCTCCCTTGTAATGTAAACTCAAAAGATTACACTTCAGATTCTCTCTTTCATGCATTCTTGGACAAGTTAGCAATTTGGGTCCCAAGAGAAAGAATTCTTCCAGGACACTGTGGGGTTACGAAATGAGGTTGAAGAATATGTACCAACTCCCTTTCCTTTTAGGAGAAATGAACGCCAAAAAGTATCTTCCAGAAATAAAGTAGGTTCTAGAAACCAAGGGTCTCTGGTTAAGGCTACGTTGTTCAGGATAGTTAGCCTTCGAGAATCTGGATCCTTCTGGAAAACTGGAAAACAGCCTCCGGGATCCCACAGCACCAGGTGCTGTCTAAACTACACCTCTCAAGGCTCCCTTCACCAAAATACTTGAGATCAGAAGTGTTTCTGTTGACATTTGTTTTGCTTCTGACATGTTTACATGAGACCCAATTCTGAAAGTGAACTTCATAAACATTTCATATATCCCTTAAAAGTATGACTTATAAATAGCCTTATATATTAAAAAATTAATTTGTGTGTGCTTTTGTGTAGATTTGTGTGTGTGAGGGTGTGTGTGTGTGTGTATAGGCCAGAGGTCAACCTTGGGTATTTTCCTCAGGCGCTGCCTGCCATGGTTTTTGAGACTCTGTCTCTCACCTGGACCTGGGGTTCACAGAACTGGCTGGCTGGTTGGCATCCAGCAAGCCCAGAGACCTGTCCATCTCTGCCTTCCCAATACTGGGATTACAAAGACATGCAACCATGCCCAGCTTTCTTTCTCCTTATCTTCTTTTTCCTTTTTCTTTTTTTTAAAAAATGAATTCTGGGGACCAAACTCATGTCTTCATGCTTGCCAGACGAGCATTTTACCAGCAGAGCCGTCTTCCCAGCTTTATGGGATATCTTTTTTTTTTTTTTTTGGTTTTTTCGAGACAGGGTTTCTCTGTGGCTTTGGAGCCTGTCCTGGAACTCGCTCTGTAGACCAGGCTGGTCTCGAACTCACAGAGATCCGCCTGCCTCTGCCTCCCAAGTGCTGGGATTAAAGGCGTGCGCCACCACCGCCCGGCTCTATGGGATATCTTTTTAAAAAAGGTTTTGTCATTTTGTTCTTATTGTTTGTTTTATTTTATGTCTGTGGGTGTTTTGCTCACTTGTCTTTCTGTGCACCACATACACTCTTTGTGCCTTCAGAGGTCAGATGAAAATGTTGGATCCTCAACTGAAATTATGGGCGATTGTGAGCTGTCATGTGGTTGCTGGGAATCGAACTTGCGTCCTCTGCGAGAAGAACAAGTGCTCTTAAGTGCTGAGTCATCTCTTTAGCCTCTCTTATGCAATGTTTAGATTAGCGGCATTCAAATTGTAATTCATGACCTAGGGTACAACTGTAGCCCCAAACTGGGTTTAGGAGCTTACCCTGGGACACAGATAAAGAAATGGGGGGGCTCATCAGGCTCACCCCTGCCCATCTGCACAAGCGTGAGCTGTTAGCCTGGAGCTTGGACAGAAACTGGGTCCTGCTCACAGCCCAGATCTGGTAAGACTCCCCTGCTAGGCATAAACTTACAGTGGGAGCCACATCCTCATTGTGTGAATTTAGGTTAACCACAAACCAATCGAATGGCTTGTGTCTTACTACACAAAGAACCAAGAAAAGGTCTATTTTCAAAAAAGAAAAAAAAATTAGTGCTTTCTCAGCACAGAAGGAGGACCTTTCAAAATATTTTGGAATAAGGGCATCGAGAATTTTTTTATTGGCACAAAATGAAGGATTTAAGCCTTGTAGCAGTTGGGCCACTGCTCTAGCGTGTGGTTAAAGGGCCAGGCGGCTGAAGCATTGTTTGTTCTGTTATCTAACGACATCTCAGTTTCTAGAGATGTTTTAGAAAACCATCTTTTTAAAGAAAAAACCTCAGCATCTTTCCCCACAAAATCAGAGCCGTTTAAAGAGGAAAGCCACATGGGTTCAATGATTCATACCAATACACTAGGGAGATTTTAAAGGCTGAATTGAGGAAACGGTGGGCAGTAGAAGTAAGCCTTTTATCTTGGAGATACAGTAAAAGCAACACAAATAGTCCATAGGCTAGAGCAGCTGAATCATACGTGGTAAACACCGAAGTCTGTGGTTTGAGCCACACAGCAATAAGCAATTCACTTTGTGTCTTTGATAATGAGCCCTTCCGGCTACCAAGATCAAGTCAGAGAATTGACACAGGTGGGGTCATTGTTTCTTTCTTGGGTCATTACCTGCCTCACAGGATGTGAGAACTGAAGGAGATATATGTCTCACACCCCTTCCTCCAAACAAACATTGTTGGCTGCTCCTACCAAGAGCGGACTTCTCCTCTCCTGCTTCCCTTGTTCTGAGATATGGCCAAGCACTGAGAACAGGCCAGTGCACCTCCATTGACTCGACTGGTATTTACGGACCTCCCACTAAGTGCCAGGCTCACCACTGAGGATGAAAAGGTCCCAGTTTATGCCCAAGCGTTCGTAGACCAGACATTAATGAGTAGGGATTATAACTTTAAGTGCAACAAGGAAGGACAAAGGAAGATCAAGGAATGAAGGGACATTGAGAGTTGGCCATTATTTATCATGGAAAGATCACAGAAAACTCTCTGTAGAAGGTGGCATGTTGACGGTCTTCCATGAGTTGAGGAATGGGCTCATGAAGGATCCAGGGAAAGTATATGGCAGAGGCAGAGGAAATGGCATGGGCAAAGGTCCTGAGCTTGAGGTGACAAACTCAGCAAGGTCTTAGGAAACCAAAATGCTCAAGACGGCTGGCTCTCACAGGGCTTTCTGCAGCCCTAGGGGCTGCTGGGGTTGATGGGAAGCTGTTGGAGGGTTTGGGGGAGTTAATAAAAGGGCTAAGAGTGGTTAAGACTCTGGGGGTAACTGCCAGGTTTGAAGCATGCCTCTGCCATTGTTGGGCAGTGTGAGTACTAGCAAGTTAAATCACTGCCCGTGAGTGGAAGTGTAATAGAAGGGTTGCCACGGTGACTGGCCCGCGTGATCCCAATGGCAGGGGTAGCACTTGGATCCCACTGTGATTCCTGCCTCTCTCTGTTTTGCCACGTGAAGTGGTTTAAACGGTGCTTGGTATTAGGAAACACTCAGTGGCATTCGTGACCACTTGTGGCTGAGGTGAGAGATGATCGTAGCTTGGCATAAGGATTAGTGATGTGGTAGGGTAATACGTGCAGAAAACTGAAATAAAAGTTGATGAGCGACCCACTCTGGCTCCCAATGGCAGAACTACTACGGTTGATGGAGCTCAGTGTCCATAGCTTTGTGGAAACGTCTTGGGGGTGGATTCTGTTTTATTCCATTCTGGAAATGAATTCTTAGCTTCTTCCCCACCTAAAAAATATGTTATAGTGTGACTGTGAGGTTAAAGGAGATCCTATATGTTGGCCCTCAATTTAGGCCTAGGAATCCTAAGTTTTAATAGATGTTAGCTGTCCTTGCCACCATGATCATCAGAGCTGCGCAAACATCTAGCAGTAATGATGTCCTTGCTACAACTCCACTGGGAAGCGATCTCAGCTGCTCTCCACTCTGGTGAGGATAGCTCACGTTTCCCAGAGATCTTTAGGGGATGCTGTCTGAGGGCCATTCTATCCCTAAGCAACATGTTCTTGTGTCCTCGGGCACCCTTCAAAGGTCCCCCAAAGACCCGAGTAAGAAGTGAATCAACTAGGAAAAGAAGCAGCAAAGTGTAAGTGAGGGTGTGATTCATGATACAGAAGTCAAGTTCGCCACTGGAGGTTATACAGTCTGCTTGTGTCCACCATTTAAGTCCGCCACTGAAGGTTATTAAATCTGCTTGTCTTCATCCCTTTGTCCCTAATGAACTTCAGACCCCAGGACTGGAGGTAGAGGGAAGGTTCCAAAGCTGTGGACACCTAACTCCTCCAGACCCTTCTCAACCTACTAGATGGTAGGAAGTGTGGCTAACTGCTCTGCCCCCCCGAATCTGAGGACCTGGTCATACTGCTGGAGTTACTCACCCTTTATGAGCTAACCTTCCCATTTTGTTTGTTCTTGGGTGTGTGAGCCATAAAATTTCTTCTTCCAAAGCTCTAACCATGAGACTCGAGCCAATCACGCCACATAAAAAGAGCCTGCCACTCTCTCCCTCTCAGGGTTGGCAATGATTTTGGCTGTGAGCCAGGCCTGGAGGTGACTCAGGCCTTCTCTTCTGGGTTAGGAGGATTTTACTGTCTTCAACACTGACTCAAAGGAGCTGAGAGCAGAGTGGGGATCATAGACGCTGTACCAGGGTGACACGATCTAATTGCTGGCATGCTCAAATGGTAAGCAAATAGGAGCTATCCCAGCAGGCCCACCCTCCTTCCAAGCCTGCTGCAGACACAGCCCAGCTTGTACAGTCAGCATTTGTTTCTGTCTTCCTCACCTGCTGGGTGCTGGGATCAAACGTCTTCTTTCTCTTGAAAGTCTAACCAGGCTCTTTAAGTCAGTCAGTGGGCTAGAGTCTAAATCAGGCATTGGCACTATCCCAAATCTCTAACACTGGCCTTATAGGCTCTTCTCAGGGGTCTAATGAGAGACTTGACCCAGGGGGGGGTGTCCAGCAAAACTCCAGAATTTCTGGGGAACTCTCCCTGTAGTTTTCCCCTTTCAGCTGAAATGACCGTGCTGGCCCACAGGAAGGATCCAGGCAGTTTAGAAGCTAGCCACCGTCGATCCTTTATTCGATAGACATTATCCAC
Source organism: Chionomys nivalis (assembly GCF_950005125.1). Lineage (NCBI taxonomy): Eukaryota > Metazoa > Chordata > Mammalia > Rodentia > Cricetidae > Chionomys > Chionomys nivalis. The sequence continues at coordinate 33,190,645 of NC_080103.1, read as the reverse complement.
CACCAGCTAAGTGTCAGGCATGATCCGGCTTTGAGGCTTGAGAGACAAGACACAGAGCTCCTCCTGTTGAACTTTCAGGTGGACTGTTGGGAACTGGTGAGACGGTAACAGTAGTGTGTGATTGAAACACACAGAGACACGGATGACAAGAATGCCCCCCTTATTGTGTCCAGGGGCAGCTTATATAGGGATCCTTAACTGATAGCCACACTCCAGCCAAACTCACCAGAAACCACTCTCCTGCCATCAGGAACTCCTGAGGGTCTCGTGCTCAGAGCAGCTGCAGGCTGTCTCAGAGCAGGGTAAAACAAGTTGTTTACAAGAAATTCAGGATCTGGGGGTTCACAGCTCCCAACACCACCTGAAATAAACCCAAGTGAGGGGGCAGGAAACAAGCAGCAGAGAAGAAAAAAGTGACCCACTGTGGTAGCTACTGTCCTTCTGAACATCCTTCTGAAGTTCCTCTTGGCTCTCTGTCTCTCCCCTGTTAAAGTCTCTCCTGTCTCTTGCTCTAATCCCCTGATGCCTCTGCCCTCCCACCCCCGTCCTCTTTCTTGCTATCCCCTGCTTGCTTTTCGTTCTCTCTTGGCCCTCCCTGTAGCCATGTTGCTGACTGCAAGGCTAGAGCAGAGGGGTCCAACCAGTAACCAACCAGGTCTGTGTCTGAATCTGCATGATCAGTACAGCCTTCAACAACTTTGTACATGCGCTTGGCCCCAGGTGCCTTGAAAGTTAAATGCTCACTCAGAATTAGCCTTAGTCATCAATGTTTCCATGATCATCCAACAAACTTGTTTCTTTCTACCTGGCTGCTGAGTATAGTGGAGGAAAAGGGACCCAGACAAGGATCCTGCCTTCTAGAAGCTTCTAATCCATGAGTCCAGGACCTCTCAGCAGATCGAAAAACCAACCGGTAAAACCTGCAGTCCCATGACTGCCTTTCCCTGCAGGAAGCTGCATGTGTCAGGCACGGTGAGGGCAGTGGAGGCTCAGCCTAGGTGGGTGTGAGGTGGGGTGAGACATCTGGAGCTGAGGAAAAATGAGGAATGGCTCACCTGTGCCAGTTGTGGAAACCCAGGCAGATGGCGAGCCAGCCAACAGGAAACCTGTTTACGTTGTGGCAAAGCTAATGGATCTGTGGAATTTCTTCTAGGACAGCTTTTATAAATAGATGGGCCTGAATCTTTTCTGGGAATTGATGGCTGAATCATGGAGTCTCCATGGACAGGCCCTGTAGTTCCAGAACTGTGTGGAGGCAAAGTGGGGAAAAGGTATTTTCCTGAGCTCTGGCGTGTACAGTGTGGTTCGGGTCCTGAGACAGCAGCAAAGAGGACACCGGATAAATGATCATTCAGGAAGCTGCTTCTTGGAATAGTAAGGGATTTGAGGGAGAAAGAAGAGGTCATCAGAAAGGGGTGTGGGAGGGCCTTTGTGGTGCCTCCCAGGTTCCCCCAAGAAGAAAGCTCTTGGATCGTCTCGATGCCATCTGCTCACGCCACTCACAGAACACGAAGAGTGTTTTTCTAGTCACTCCTGTTGACTCTCAAATTGTCTTAAACACTGCAGTCTGGAAACCATGGGGAGATAATTTTGCAACCCCAGGACCACTGCCTGGGTCTGCCTGTGTACTGTTTGAGTTGCATGGCCATGGCAACGAGAATTAAGAGAGCTGGAGCCAAAGTTCAAGGTTCAGGCTAGTGGATATTCTAGGACAAAGGTCCAGGTCCATTTCCAGGTTGCTCTCTTCTACCAATCAAAATATTTACAAAATATCTAAATAGCAATACTAAAATAATTGACTTGATTGGGCCCATATATGTATATGACCACGGGTCCACACTGCACCAGCCTTGAAACACTTGACACCTGATGGGGTATTTATTTTACCATTATAGGAATGGGGTATCAAGGAAAGGGACAGGGACCCTGTCTGTCTTTCTGTCTGTGATGAGACAAAAGGTCATGAAGTCATAGCGAGAACACACCATCTGTAAGCTAGGAAAACAGGCCAACACTGTTAGCATCTTAATCTTGATCTTCTAGCCCCCAAAACTATGAGAAAATATAATTCTGTTGTTCTCTTGTTTTTGCTGCTGCTGCTTCTCCTCCTCTTGCTGCTGCTGCTGCTGGTGATGATGGGAAGGAGAACTTCACTTCTTTTCATAATTGGAGGAAGTGAGGTTCACAAAACCATGACCACATACAAGTTCACACAGTCGAGAAAAGCATCAGTAGGCGCAGAAATCTATATCCACATGGAAGGTCAAAGCCAAGGGCCTGGCTGCCATACCAGCCACTTAGCAAAACCTAGACTGCCCTCCTCTGCTACTGAGCTGCTCATGACCAGTGGTGGCACAGGTGGTGGCTCTAGCTTTGGAGTGCAACATTGCTGCGATCTTCTTGTGCAGAAAAGTAGCACTGTGAGCTTAACAATAAAAAAGATACTGAGTTATAATTGTTTTACAGTTTTCAACATTCTTGAATCCATACCATTTAATGCTGACCATGCTGTTCAGGGTAGGTACTGTTGTTAGACATCATGAGGAACACCCTAGTCCACCCCAGTGCCCGATGTGTGATTGGTTGAGGGGGGAGCTCATGGACTAAGCTGGCCAATCAGAGCAAATACACGATTGCAGAGCTAGTGCACTTGCCTGACTTGGGAGAGCTGGTCTGAGCTTAGCGCCAAGGCAGAGGAAAGTGTCCCTAGAGAGGAGGGGGTATGGGGGAGTCCTGACGCATGGTCTGGACACACAAGTCAAAACAAGGCTCTCCTGGACTTTTCAGTCCATGGAGCTCATAAATCTGACCGTGCTTAAGCTAGTTTCTGTTGGGTTTCTGTCTCTTTATTTGGTTAAAAGTCCCCACTATCAAAGAAAGTTACACTGAAGTTGACAATTCATCATGGTGAATTTATTGTTTCTTAATTGTGACTTCTGGGGGCACAAGAATCCAACCCCAAAGTTTTGCTTTGTTTTAATCTTTTATAGAGTGGTGAAAAGTGATACAGATAATATCTGTACCATCAGATAAAAGGCACCATTGTGGCCTAAACTGTATCCCCCACCCCACCCCCACCCCTCCACTTTCTAGTCTTTCTTGGTAGAAAGGGCAGAGGAGCTGAGCTGTCAGAACTAAGAAGGAAAATGAGCTATTTTGAGACACTGTTGGGAATCAGATCTAACATACAGGACCTTTGCGTGAGGCAACATTAAACATCACGCTCGGCCTTTGGTGAGAGGTCAGCTGTGAACTGCAGCTTTCGGTGATGCACGTGCAAGTGGAAGGGTCCGTTTCGGGAACTGGACCGGGAAAAGCATTGCCCATGGCTATAACTGCCCGCGCAACACCCAGGGGACAGAGAGAAAGGGCTGGCAGGCTGTCGGGTTGCTTAGTCTACTTAGCCCAATGTTGTCTGAGGAAAAAATTTCTGACAGAATTTCCTGGAATGGAGTGTCTTCTACCATCATATTATTTTGAAATTCCTCATTATTAGAGAAACTTGTCTTCATGAGTCTGATCATGGTAAAGTCTCACTTTGGAAACAATTTCAGACTGTCTGAGAAGGGAGGGTCTTTCACATGTAACCCAACAGGCTAAATTTGGAATCAAAACAACACAACATGTCATTCCAAAGGATAAGGCTGAAGTATCATGTCCAAAGAGAGCCCTGTCAACCTCATGTGTATATCTAGGCCTTTTGATTATTTTGAGACATCCGTAGGCTGGGAAGTACACCACAGGAGCAGATTCAACATTGATATGGAACGGCCGATGGAAACTTCTTTGTAAGGATCTTTTATGTTTTTCTTCTTGGCACAGGCATCACGGGCTAACCTCTACATAGGAGAGAAGAGACAAGCTGGGAGACTTGCTACATTTCTAAGTTAAATACTGTCCTGGATTCTTACAACAGAGCAACGGTAGCATTACTGAGTCCGTTTGATTTTCCTACACTCCCCTGGGCAGCATCCATTTTCCATGTCCCTGGCTCTTACTACATTTGTTGAGGATAGTGGTGATGATACTACCAGCCTTTGTCAGCAAAGCTCCTACCATATTCCAAACTCCTTCCGATACTGCCCCCTCTTCTAGGTGAACAAAACTCTAGAGGACTGTCCCTCTGTGTCTAGGAATGTTAGCTTTGTGAACCTCAAGGAAATCGTCTATGGCTGAGATCTCCTAAATGAACCCTAACTGCCCCTGTGTCTGTGTCTGCCATGGGCACTGCTTTCCTCCCTGATTGACGTCCAGTATAGATACCTGATGCTTGGGGATATGGTGCTGGGGAACACCATCTAGCCCATACACAGGTGTGGTAGATCCGACGCTTTACAGTTAAGGCTTTTCTACTGGGAAGTGGAAATTCAGAAGCATGGGGAGTACGGAGGCTATGTGGACACAAAGAAGGTAGCTCCTCCTTGGGGGCGCATGTGGCTTGGAGACCTTCAGTAGACGTTCAATGTGGATGAAAAGATGCCTCAGCTCCCGTTCTCAGCCTTACGCTTGCTTTCGTTCTGCTCCTTCTGATACAGTTTAGGGGGCTCAATCCCCTTTGTCTTCTCTGCCAGTTAAAGATCTAAAAGGCGGGAAAATTCTTGAGCGTCACAGGTAGCAGTGGAGAAAATCTCAAACACCTCAAACAGCAGCAGACAGAACCAGAAGCTGAAGAAGGGTGTTTATTGGGGGTAAGGAGACACTCATGCTGCAGACACATGGAGGAAAAGAACGGCCACTCAGGAAACAGAAAAATCCAGCCTTCTCTTGAAGGCTGAGATTTTTACATTTCTGGAAAGTTTCCCTCCCCACTTTAGGGCTGGTTAGTTGAGGAAACAGAGGATGTTTGATTGGCCCACAGCTGTTGTGTAACATGTCCTGATCTGGCCTCTAACTTGTAAAGCCAGTCTGTCTGTAAAGTCTGTCAGCAGGCATCCTATTGGCGGGAGTAAACAGCCAGCAAGAACTTGGTTTCAAGTTGCCAAGTTTTGTCTCAGGAGGGCGAGGAAGAAGTGGCCATCTTTGAAGTCTGCCGACTTTATGACCCAGCCATGGTCTCCCTCCCTATCTGTCTGCCTAGTAGGGACTTTGTCTAACTCCTAGTCTCTCAAATTAGCTCAGGCTCCCCCACTCGATAGCTCTCCTGTCTGCAACTGTGTTATTTTACCTCTGTCTGACTGGGAGTCTGAACACCTGTCAACCGTCATAACTGGGCTCAATATTCTTAAGGAAAACGTTATAAGGAGTTTGGAGACAGTTGGCAGAACTTGCTTCCTTTGGGGGATATGTATGGGACTCCCCAGCATAGTGTTTCTGTCCCAAGCATTAAGCTGTAGTCTCCAAAATATTTTCAAGAAGCATTGTCCCATCCCTTGATACAAAGAGCAGCACAAAGCCAGGCAGCCAGTGGCTAATTTTTCCATTTTAAGTGTTCATAGATCAGAAAGGCAAGGTAGGCTGCTGAGTCTGGAGAGTGACTTCCTGGTGACTTGTGGTGGCTTCCAAGGAGGCACTAGATTATCTACAGTGCAATAATTCTCCAGCCCTTGGGAAGATAAACATCTGGACTACTAAAAGGCACCGCGGAGATTCCTCTTGAAGATCTCTAGAACCATAGTGAGTGTAATCAGGGAAAGCCGAACAGTCGTGGCATATTGGAAGGAAGTTCTAAATGACCCTCTCAGCTGCACAGGAGACTTTGACAAGTTAGGTAATCTCTTACCTTCTTAATGCTCAGCCATAAATCAGAGGAATCCGCTGCTGACATGGATTAGCAGTAATGGGGATTGCTAAGAGCATTACGTGAAATCCAGGGAGAATTTTGCTCATGCTTGGCATGTAGTGAGTATTCAATAGATTGTAGTTATTGTGATGGGTTTCCTACAGAAACCAGAACAGATAAAAAAAAGTCTTTCTGAGTTTCTGGAGAGGGTGAAGCTGAAGCGATAGAAGCTTTTTCTACTCTTACAGATTTATTAACACAGCCCACCTTGATAATGAAGAAACAATCCTAAAAACGTAAACAGAGCGACATGTGGAATAAATAAATGGAATATATTCCAGAAGTAAGAATTCCAAGTATTTAAGACAGGGGCATTCAGAGGGGGTCTCCTTGCCCACTGAGGAGGCCTGCTCATCAGGTTCTTCAGAGATCAAAAAGATGCCTGGAATTCTTCTGGGAGTAGTAAAGGGGCCCTCTTCTGCAGCTTCATTTGAGGGTGCCCCTCCAAAGCCTCTCACTTATCTGAGGATCACAGAATACCTGCCATTCTGTCTGCAGGACCCTTAAAAGGAAACCTGGGCTCACCTCTGCAGAGGGCCCATTAGCAGCTCAGATCTTGAGGCTGTGAGAGATTAACCACAATTAAAAACAAACAAGTCACATTCCCAAGGCTTGTATTTCCTGTTCCAGAGCCCCTGTGAGGAGGTGCAACTGGAGATTCTGCGGAGATCCATAAGAAGCCTCTTAGAGACACGTGAAGAGGTGGGGCACCCGTGTCCAGGATGGTTCTTCACTCCGGTCCTTCTTTTGTGTCCATCTCAGTGACATCTGGACACTGGCCCACACAGAGGCTAATGATACTTTTATATTAGCAGCTAATAGTATTACTAATATTAGTGATTAATTAGTAATAATAGTCATTGTATAAATTGATGACCTGATCACTCCATGGTTCATTGTACAACTGATGACTAACACTCCATGGTGTGGGCAAGGGGAAGCTTTTATAGAGATAGGGAGACATGAGGGAGAGAACCGCCAGAGGCATCTGGAAGAGTCCTGAGCAGAAGAGAAAGGAGCAGGGTTCTAAGGAGAATGAGAAGCTGGGGGTGGGGAGGGGGAGATAAGAGGGGCGGAGGCGTGGGGTGCCACTATGGACTCTGAAACTTGTAAGAGGTGTTTGTGATACTGAGGGAGTCTGGAGGTCAGCTTTGGAATGTTAATAACTACCTCAGATCACCTGCCCTTCCGATCATCACCCAGTGTCTCTTCCAGTGATAAGGGAAATGGTTCCTTTGGTAGAGGGGAACTGGCTTCACAAGTTTCTGAGGAATGCTGGCTTTTGTCTAACTCCCAGAATTTGGGGAAACAGAGTTTCTACTGGACCCAACAATCTTTACTAGTCAGTCAATAACTAATACGTGTTAGATGTCGTGCTTGATGCTAGGAGCTTTTTAAAATAGCTACTTAATTTTTTGTTTATTTGTTTTTTGAGATAGGGTTTCTCTGTGTAACCCAGACTGTCCTGGAACTCATTCTGTAGACCAGGGTGGCCTTGAACTCAGAGATTCTGCCTCCCTAGTGCTAAGATCAAAGTTGTGGGCCACTACCGCCCAGCTCTACTTAATTATTTTAAATGGCAGTGTGCATGGTTGCTCAAATCATCTCTCAGTTAATCAACATTTAAGTAAATGTCACGGCACTGGATGTCACACATACTTTGATGTGTGGTAGAGTGTTCCTTTGGAAGAGTACTGGAATCAAATTTTCCAAGGTGCACGCGCGCGCACACACACACACACACATATTTAACGTTTTGTTGGGTACCACTATTGGATACTACTAATTTCCTTCTAAAGAAAATGTGTGCCAGGAACTTAGCATTTCATACATATTACTTAACAGCAATCCAATCTGTAATTTAAAAAAACTAGTAAATTTAATGTATGTTACACTGAACTCCTGCCTTAAGCCAGGCAGATTCGATCATCCCTATTATAGGAAAGCAGACACACACATAAGACTTACTGTTGACAGAGCTGCCATTTTGTCTCTGACCTTCTTGAGGACAGGGGTCCACTTCTGTACCCTCTACAACACAGCTCTTCAGCCCACTGGGCTGTGGAAGCTCCTCAGCAAATGTCAACGCATGACATGGTCATCTGCACCGCCCTGGTACGCACTGAGGTGGAAAAGAATTAAGAAACAGTCTATGGATGAGCTTTAGACACCAGCACCTACCTGCTGTGGCTGTCATTAACCTACCTGGTTCTCACTCTGCATCCCAGAGGATACCAGGATCTGGAGGTAGAACTGACTGTTCACCCTTGGGATGGAGCCCCTGCATGTAACAGATGCTCCTATTTATAAAGCTGCAGAATGAAGCTGAAAGTTTGAGTCAGCCAGCATCACCCAGCCAAGGAACAGCAGAACTGGACACACATGCAGGCTACCTCAACTCTGTCCCAAGTCTTCCCACTATACAACAGCCAGACAGGGTGTTCAGGAATGTCATTTGGCTCAGAAAGGGACTCTTGGCTTAACTGTTAGACTGAGTCTAGTTGTTCAGGTGAAGGGAATGGCCCAGATCATGTGCTTTCTCTGGCGGCTGCAAGTACCATCTGCAGAGGGGGCGTAGTCAGGTCTCTCTGGTTGACAGGTCCAGATCCAGGGGTAAAGCTCTTTTCCTGAAGGTTCCATCATTACTCTTACACCTCTAAAGACCAGTCCAAACATGCTGTAGATTTATGAAGCTTTCCCTTAATTGTATCTAGTTTGCTTCAACTCTTATCCCTACGAAAGCATCCCAAAAGGATCCACAGGTATGCACATTGTAGCTATTTTAAAATATGAATAAAAGCCGTTTAAGGAAGTTCTCTATGGAACAAGTTCTCCAAAATTTGTACTGACTTTCAAAACCACACTGTTTTTTTTTTTTTTTTCTTGAAGGAAATTGTCTTATAGCATCAAAACTTTTTCCATTGTGTGGTATCTTCCCTCATGTACATAAACAAACCCTTGGGTAAACCCCCTATTGGAGAAGCAGCAAAGATCACTGGAGACTAACTAGTCTTACTCTTTAGCTGTAGCTCACAATGACTGCCAGGCATTGAACATCTGAGGCTGTGTCCAGGTCTCCACACCCGCGACTTCATTTGGTGTTTCCCCAGGGCAGCATGAGAAGGCACTAACGCTAGAAGTCTGAAAACCCTGAATGTATTTGTCTTGTTCAAGGTCACAGTGGTGGTGAAAGTCATAGCTGGCAGCCCATTGCGCTGACTCGGTGATACACACAGCTGAATTATGGCTGGTAGGTACCACTGTTTAAGTCACTTCCGCACCAGTTCAGGACTGCGAACTCCTGGTGAGTCCCCTATATCTTACACACGTTTGATATGGGATTTCCCCTCTGTATGCTATAGATATGTTTTATTACCATTGGTTAATAAAGAAGCCTCTTTGGCCTATGGCAGGGCAGAATAGAGCTAGGTGGGAAAGCTAAACTGAATGCAGAGAGAAAGAGGATGGAGTCAGACAAACATCATGTATCTGTCAAAGAAGAAAGATGCTGGAAACTTACCAGTAGGCCACAGCGTCGTGGTGATACATAGATGAATAGAAATGGGTTAATTCAAGACATAAAAACTAGCTAGGAATATGCCTAAGATATTGGTCAAACAGTGTTGTAATTAATATAGATTCTGTGTAATTACTTGGGTCTGGGTGGCTGGGAAATGCATGAGCTGTCTCTGTTACACACGTTGAATTCCCTGACCTGGGCCGTACTCTGTTTGTGGTCAAGACTCGCCCTCCTGTGTTGCTCTTTGAATTTTCTCCACAGCTAGGATTAAATCAGGGCAATAACCTGGTTTAGGACAGAGTGTGTGTAGTGCTGGAGAGTCAGCTTTAAGTTCAAGACTTCACACATGTGAGTGCTCGCCTAAGAATACCATGGTAATTCCTCTTGAGATGACACGCTTGGAGTTGGGCCTGCCTTTGAATGGTGAAGTGAACCTCTGAACTGTATTGGTTCTGTGATCAAGCCAAAAGGATGTGTGAATATATCTAACCTTTAATTTGTTCAAGGATTTGCTTTTCAATTTGAATCGAGAGGTCCCAGTGTTGTGGGGGCATACATCAAGGAAGACCGCTCGGACATGGGCTTAAGCCCATAGAAAGTCTTTATTCACACACTGGCTACTACACTGGGTACTCGGGATCCCCGTGTAGCACGGAACCTTTATCCAGGTGAGCTTTTAAGCACAAAAAACATGTTCTGGGTTGACACACTTCAATCAACAAAAACAGTTAGCCAGATGCATAACTAGAGAAGCCAAAAGCCAAGTTTAGTACATGTAGAGACTTTCCCAGAACTATGGACTTTGATGGATTAGGTCTTTGTTTTCTTTTTGGCAGGTGGTACTGTCTACTTGCTGAGTTTTATAGCCTGAACAACACTTCCATCATGGAGTCAGTTGGGCTAGGGTCTGGGGCCCTGTTACAACATTTGATTTCCTGGGCTCAACTGAAGGTATCCATGTATGAACGTGAGGGTGTCGAGGATTGGGGCTAGAAGAGGCAAGAACAAAAGGAGAAATTGGGGCCTGAGTGCCTCCTAGGATCTATCATCACTCATACGAGAGTCAGCAAAGCCATTTCCCAGGAAAACTTTAACTCCCTGGCAGAAGAACCTGGAAAAAAGTTCCTGTCTCCCTTTCCTCCACCCTTCCTTCCACTCTAGAGTTTCCTTTGCCAAGAGAAAAAGGATACTACCTATGTGAGCTGGCCAACCTGCTCACCAGCCAAAGAAGATGGGGACTGACTCAGCCCCAACAGAGGACAGTCCCCGGTCTGTTGTTCCCCCATATTTCTCTGAGGGGGGGGGCAGCACACAGTTGGGAGGAGGTGAGACTGCCTGGTGTGATTCATGCCAAGGATATGGAAAGCCAGACACATCTGCCTCATGGAGTTCCCCTGGGTCTTTGGCTATGCCTAATAACCTAATAACTGGGACTCCCTGCAGGGTCCAACCATCTAAGACCGTGGGGTGACAAGGATGGACTGATGACCTGGTGGGTGGTACCATAAACATCTTTCTCTTCCTCTCCCTCCTCTTCTTTCTCCTCCTCCTCTTCTCCTCCTCCTCTTCCTCATCTTCTTCCTCCCCCTCCCCTCCTCCTCCCCCTTTTCCTCTTTCTCCTCCTCCTCTTTCTCCTCCTCCTCTTCCTCATCTTCTTCCTCCCCCTCCCCCTCCTCCCCCTCCTCCTCTTTCTCCTCCTCCTCTTCCTCATCTTCTTCCTCCCCCTCCCCCTCCTCCCCCTCCTCCTCTTTCTCCTCCTCCTCTTCCTCATCTTCTTCCTCCCCCTCCCCTCCTCCACCTCCCTCTCCCCTTCTTCTCCTGTCCCTCCTCCCCTCCCCTTCCTCCTCCCCCTTCCTCCTCCTCTTCTTCTTTTTTACTTTAAGCAGAAGGCTGAGACAATACGGTTCCCTGAAATATATTTCCTCAGCTCAGACGCCATCAGAATCCTTCTTTGACATAAACAATCAGTGTCATGGTGAGATAGTGTCAAGTAATGAGTCTAGGATCTAGAGTGAGTGGGGCTTGGAGAAATGACATCTAAAGCGGCACCAAGTATCTTAGTCACTGTCTTCAGCACATAGCAATACTTAGCAGGCCTGGGAGGGTAGCCTCAGCTCTAGGCTTCTCTCACTTGTGGACTGTGAATACATCATTAGGAGCCCTTAAAGAGAGTCACCAGCCTGAAGAAAGACACTTAAAAGAAATTCCACACTAGCTCAGAATTGAGAAATAGATGGTTATTCATTTAGAGGTAGACTCACAAATCAAAATCCTCTGCTTGAACAGAGATCAGAAACCGAATCCCGAAACCGGAAAAGGGATGCTGGATGCATGCTCTATATCAGCATATGTAGTATAAGAGGCCACACCCCAGTGGGTGGGTAACCACTGGCTGTAAGACTTCCTACAGCATCTCCTCCTTTTGTTTAAATAAGAGACTTCTAAGCCTAATATAAAATTATATACAATAAGAACAAATATATTCAATAATTATCCTATCCTAACTAGTTTAAGTCTTGTATAATAAACAACTTGGTCAAGTCATGAGAGGAAAGTAACTACAACTATCTAGTCTTCAACCTTATAGAAGATCCAAGAAGAGAAATAATATTACTTGGGTAAGCAGGAAGTACAATCAAGCAACTTCCAAAATGTGCAACAAATGACAGAGACAGCTGGCTACCTGGGCAATCACACAAAGTCACGTTTGCAATGTTGAAGCAACCAACTTTGGCTAAGGCCTGGAATAACTGACAGACCATTTTCAGAGGCAGGAAAATTTTCAAAACTGTCTTACCCTGTCTTGGCAAGATTTGACAGTCCTGCTTATCCATTTCCGGAGGCCATGTATCTTGTCAGTGGCTGAGGCATGGGCATTTCTTTGCCCAAAGGCCAGTTTTGTCAAGAAGAAAACAAGCTCCAAGTGGAGTGTCTTCGGTGCTCAACATTCTCTCGAGAATAGATTGGTGCTGCCAGGAGCAATTGTGTCTCACTGCAACAGAACCCTAAGTTATTTAAATGCCATATTCTACAGCTTTTTGAAGTGGTTGAAGATTATCTATCTATGCAGATATTAATCTCTATGTATCTAAAGAACCTGATTAGTCTAACTATAAGTATGACAAACATATATGACTATTGATCTATAATTCTTAATACCTATATTACTTAAAGACTAAGACTTCGTATTAGAATATTATACAATAAACAAATGTGCAACAAGTGAGGACAATGACCTCAAAATGTAAACAATGTATAATTATCGTGATCAGAGGTAGAAATGTATGTTGCAACATGATAAATATATATCAATATATAAAAATATTTTAAGCAGAGGTAGAAGCATGCATGCATAAAATATTCAATATAATTTAACTTTGTATCAATATACAAGAATCTATACCAATGTAATTACCTATAAATAATAACTCACAAGTATTCACTCTATTACTCACTGTTATTATTAGTGTGAGTAATCTCATACTAATCTATTATCCCATCCAATTTTCCCTTTTTTTTTAAAGAGATCCCTGAGCCTATAAAATTCCCCACCCCCACTCCCACCCCTATACAAATTATAATCAACCCCTAAATGATGTCCCTAACCCTGAGGGAAAACTTTGTTGGGAGAGGGGAACATCATCTTCTAGAATTACTCCCAGCTGTCATGAGGGTGATGTTCTTTCTATGGGATCCTGTGAAAGTAAAATAGTCTCTGAGTATTTGGTAGGATTTTTCTGAGCTTCCTATTTGGAGGTCTGACCTGAACATTGTAAAAAAGTGCATCATTTCAGCTAACCAAGTTGGAACCATCTTGTGCAGCTGGTACCCAAAACAGGTCTTATAGTAGTGCTATCAGCATCATGACGTCATATCAACCAGCCAGAGTTGTTGTTATGGGGCCCCATCTTCTTCCTGGAAACTTCAAAGATTACTGCAGGAAAATTCATTGTTCCTTGTGGAACTCTTAAACATTATTTATATAGACATATACAGACATATATATTCAAGGAAAGGTATGATAGAGACAAAAATAGATATGAAGAAAAGTACATTTTTTTCTAAATTCTTTTTTTTCTGTCACATATCATGGCTCCTGACATGAGACAGAAACTCTGAATTTTTATTTTAACAACATGCTTGGATTTAGAGAGGGACAGAGCCAGTGTCCAACTCCAAAGCCAGCTCTATATATTCATAAATAAATAAATAAATAAACAAATAAATATGTTGATATGTATATGTATCAATTACCTGATCTCATAAATCAGATTCATTTTTTTTTCGATGATCCTTAGTGGATAGTTAATTTTCTTAAACTTGAAGTTAAGTCTTCCAATATTAGAGAAAATGAGATGCCAAAACATTTTTTTTGCTTTGTTTTGTTTTTTTTTGTTTCTGTTTTTATTTTGTTCTGTTTTGTTTTGAGACAATTTTATATAGCTCAGGCTAACCTCCAACTTTCTATGTAGCTGAAGGTGATCTTGAAGCCCTGATGAGCCTCCTTCCTCCATCTCCCAGGTGCTGATACTACAGTCATATTCTTATGCCTGGTTAGTTCTGTAACTACTGCTGAGCTAGTGGAAGGCAGCTTCAGAGTGAACTCTGCTCAGTGTTTATAGAGAGCTACTCGGTGCCACCTAGGTTCTAGGCACTGAACAAAGACAAATAAGGCGAAATTTCCATTCTTGGCCTCCAGGCATGTAACACTTGATAATTATTTACACAAGCACAGTGATAAGAAGCCACGCCCACTCAAGTTATTTGTTACACCCTGATTTTTCTCCTGGATTTGAACCTAATGCAACACTGAAGGAGTTACCCTTGCTCCAATGTTCCTCTTTCTGGTTTCTCACACAGTGTGGGTTTCTGCGGGCTGATGAGGAAAGCATAAACACTAGGTGTGTTGAATGAGCAGATTCCCTTGTCGGTCATCACCTCCACCATCCCACTGGGGCCCTCAGGGAGGTGGAATAGAATGTCCCTCACCTTGTCCACCCAACAGGTGCTGAGGCTGGGGAATGTGTCCACGTTCACGGACTGTCAGTCACTGGCAGAGGTATTAACTCCTAGACAAGTGTGGCCAGCCCTGCTGTGGGTCCAGGATGTTCCTACAGACAGAGAAATCCCTCAGATTGCATACAGCCTGCAGGAGAAGGCCAAGAGCTAGGAAGAAACAGCCAGCCTGTGGCAATGGCTGTGTTAATCCCTAAAAGGAGCCGGGGAAAGCAGGTCCAGGGACAACAGCCTCTTGACCTGAGGAAGTTAAGGTAAGCAGGCAGGGCAAGCTACCATAGTATATTACATATTCCATCATATTATATTATATACATGTTATATATAATATAGTATATGTTTGTTATAGGTTATATATGTTATATTATATTATATTATATTATATTATATTATATTATGTTTACTTATATGTGTGCATGGGTCTATAGAGGTCAGAACATAGCCTGTGCTATTGTTCCTTAGTCTCTGTGCACTTTGGTTTTTGAGACGAGGTCTCCTCTATGGATATATCTGCACCCTACATGATATATGGATATGAATATGTCGTGCACCCTGCACGAGCCTATCTCATGTATCTTAGAAGTTAAGCAGGGTTAGTATTTGTATAGGAGATAGGGTATTTTTCTCATTGGCCTTGGGCTTGCCTATTGCCAGTGAACTCCACCCATCTCTGCCTCCCCAGCTGGGGGATTACAAGCACACAATACTGCAACTGACTTTTTTAAAAATGTGAGCTATGGGGATCAAGCTCAGGTTCTCATACTTTTGCGGCAGGCACTTTACTTGCAGAGCTGCGCCTCAGTCTAAGATACTGCCGCTTACAACACTTTCTTGTGAACAGATTCCCTGCAGAACCATAGAGGCTCCAAGAAATAGATTCCAATTACCTTACACATCCGTGATAACACTTCCTGCTCCACAGACGGTCTCAGGGCAAGGTGTGAGCCTCACAGGATGACTTGCACTAGCTTACACAAAGGTATAGCTGGTGCCAGAAGTAGGCACTGGATAAGGAAGCTTCTTGGGTCTGCTTTTCAAACCCATATATGTTTTCTCTAGGACCAGGGGGCCTTCTGCAACTTGCACGGCACACTGAGTATCAGGGTAGGTTTCCATGACATGTCTCCCAGGCAAGTGGTGACCTAGAAAGGGGTTGTCTGTGGGAGGCCTAGGTTGGTTACCATGGGCCAGCCCATCTTGGAGCAACCTCAGCCCTCTGCGTGTCTCGACAGCACCCAGACTCCGCAGTGCCGGCCAAGTCCAACTCAGGTCCTGCATCAGGGTCTAAACTTGGGCTCTGCTCATGTTGAAAGTCAGTTGTCCTGGTCTGCAGGTGCCAGCGTTGGCGGTATTTATGAACTGTTCATTAGCACTGGAGAAAGCCTGGGCCCTGGCAGGAGTACAGGATGGGGCAGGGCAGGGCGGAGAGGGGGAGGCCACCTTTGCCCTGTAAGTGCGTGTGTCAGAATAGTTGGGTGCTTCATCAGTCACCTCCTGTTTGTGGAGTTTGGGAGGCCCTCACTGCACCAGGACTGTGAGCTGGAGGGGGAGTAGGACTCAGTGGGCAGCACCCACCCCTGGTCTCTGACTATGGTGAAGGGAGCTTGTGACTTCAGCCCTTTCAACCTCCCACTAAGCAGTTGGAAGGTCCCGAGGGGTCCTTTTTAGTTCCCTTGGCTCTCAACTACATCACGCCAGAGTTCAACAGCAGAGAGTGGAAGGAAGGAAGCTTGCTTTCTACTTGACAGAGGAGCTCACACGGCAGTTGAATTCTAGTTTTCTGAGCATGTAGTAGAGCCCGGGGCCCTTTCTGGAGTGAGTCTCCATGGTTCAGAGATGCTCCGTGGTTCTGCTCAGTCCTGGTAGTCAATCCTTCTTGTTCATCTTCTTTAGGCAAACCCAGGCCCTGGACTTGAGAGGGGGAATGGCAGCCGGCCAGAACCAAGTGGCCATTCCCAGGAGATTTTGCCTAAAATTAGGCTCAAATCTAAAGCCAGTGTCTGATCACAGGGACAACACACCTACACTGTTCCTGTGAACTTTTCCTCTCCTTCAAGGGATGTGTGATTCTTTGATAAACTAATTGTGCTGCCCAACGGACTGTTTTTTATAAGGGCCTCAGAGCTTTCTGGAAGGAAGCCCACTCCAGAGAGAGCCAGGCATTGGACCAGGCCAGGAAAGAAGCTCCTCTTCTGGAGGCAGGTAGGGTATAACTTCTGCCCCATCAATTCTACCTCTGGTCAAGCCACCCATTGCTTGGGGCCCAGGAGAGAAAAGCTCACCAGCAAAACTATATGTGTATAAAAATTTTTATGTAGTTTTGTTAACAAATTAATAAATATTAATTTAAATAATAAAACAACATATAAGAATATATATAGTTTTGTTTTAATATTATATAATAATATATTATATATAGTTTAGTTTTTATATATTATATATAAGAATGTATATTATATACAGTTTTATTTTTGTATATATTATATATAAGAATATATTATATATAGTTTTGTTTTTATATATTATGCCTTATATGTTATATATATACACATATCTTTTATTTTAATATGTATTTTATTATAATAAAACTTTACTTTAAAATCCCAGCTTTGTCCCAAAGCTCCAAGTAACTTTGTCAAAGCTTGCGTGACTTCCACTAATGACCCACCTATTTCTCTGTCACCACCACACACAGCATCCATTGTCCTTACCTCACGGAGTTGCTACAAGGCTGAGGTAGAGCAGTCAATGTGTTCTGAAACCTCTCAGACAATGTCAAGTAACAGACATGCTGTGTTAGTGTTTTTCATTGCAGTGGCAGAATACATGACAAGAGCTGCCAGCTGGCTCCCAGTTTGAAGGTACTGTCTGTCAAGGTTAGGATGCCATGGCAACCCAAGTGGGAAGCAGCTGGTTACACTGCATGCACGGTGAGGAAACAGAAAGAGGAGAATGCTGTTGTTCAGCTTGCCTCATCCTTCTTAATGTCTAGAACCCACGGAATGGTGCTGTCTACATTCAGGGTGGGTCTGCACACCTCTCTTAACTCAGTTTGAAAGCCCCCTCACAGGTATGCCCAGAAGTTTGTCTCTGAGGCAATTCTAGATCGTGTCAAGTTGACAATTAGCATTAATTAACCACCCACCACATACCCCAAGGGTTGGCTAGACTCAGGGCACTTGGACCCTTTGGACGTGATAGGCGGGAAGCAGCACACCCAGGCCATTCTGTGGAGAATGCTGGGGGAAGGGGTGTACTCCCATGGCAGCACAACCTGGTATACTGCCTTCAGGATAGGATCTTCCAAATGCACGGAGCCATCTGGGGACACAGAGGTGTCCAGTGCTGGGAGATCAGTTCTGAGAGCGACTCCTTGTATGTAGGTAGAAAGCAGGTTCAAGTGTATCAGCCACTGGCTCAGTAAGGTTGAGGAGTTGAGTTCTCAGAAGCCTCTTCTCTCCTGTGGAACTCCACCCAGGACCAGAGTCAGTTTCCTGGCAACCAGGAGCTTAGGGAGTGATGAGGGCTCTTTCCTGTGAATCTCAGTAGTCTGCCTTCTTCCTATTCTATTTTATCCCATTTATTATCTGAGACCATTTGTGTTGTGATAACAAAATAGGCAGGATGGCTGACAAGTAAACATTCCTTTCTACAGTTCTGGAGGCCAAGAAGGCCGTGATCAAATATCCAGCAGAATCTATGTCTAGTCAGGTTCTGTTCATAGATGGTGCCTACTAAAGTTGGTTGCTTAGCAACCTTAATTTGACCAGTAACCTATTTCCCTTCTTCCACACAACCTGCCATATTCACAGGTTCTGGATCAGGCAGCCCTGGAGGGTCCTTATTCCCTTATCACATATAGCTTATATGACTGCATTCCGTTCTCTTTGGTATATATCCATAGAAAGGGGGAACCAAACTAGGGCATGACGATTCCTACCCCAAAAGTATCATGGGCTATCAGAAGGCGTGGTGCTGGGGCCCAGCCCTTCCCTGTTGCCTGCATGACTTTAAGCCTCCTGTTCTTGTTTTCTCATGGGGAACAGACATGTATTTCTCTCTGTCTGCCCACCTATGAGGATACTGTGAGAACGGAGTGGGGTACAGACAAGGGCAAGTGAGTCAGGGGCTCACAAGGCCCGACTCATAATTTACTGACCCTGCTCAGGAGGCCAACAGTAGATTCCTGAAATCCTAGTGATTCTGGGGATGGTAACAGGGTGTGTCTGCCCAGATGCCCTCAGGCAGAGCGTTCAAGGGATGCCCTAGACAGACAATAGGACACCAACTACATACAAAGTGATGGGACAAGGCAGGAAGCCAGACTGGCCAAGACTTCCTCTGGCTTCTTCTGCACACTGCTAGCAGGGGGTCACACAGGCAGTCTTAGCACAAGGCTACCTCTACTCTTAGCAAGTGTCATAGCCTATACTGGGGCACCAGAGCTGTCAGTGACAATGAGGTGTGGGTTGGAGACACAGCTGTCACCTGGAGCATCCTGGGTGTTCTTTTTGATAATCTCCACTACAGGGGGAGCTGGGGTTCTTGACTTTGCTACTAAGAATTTAAATAAGAGCCATATGAAGCAAAGTTGGAGTTTATTAAGAAGCATTTTAACAGAAATTTGAGCACTGGAGGAGAGAGAGAGAGAGAGAGAGAGAGAGAGAGAGAGAGAGAGAGAGAGAGAGAGACACTAAGGGGAAGGATAAGATAGCCAAGCATGGTAGGGGCTTCTCTAGAGCCTGCTTAGGTGTCTTTAACAGTGCTTCTTAACCTTCCTTGTGCTGCAACCCTTTAATACAGTTCCTCACATTGCGGCGACCCCCAACCATACAATCACTTTCATTGCTACTTCACAACTGTAATGTTGCTACTGTTATGAACTGTAATGTAAATATCTGTAGCAGGAATAATAAAAACCCAGAGACAGATATTAGCGTTCAAGCTGAAGATCAGAAAAGCAAAGCAGCCAGGCACTAGAAATTCCTTTCACCTCTACCAATGCTCAGACCAGAGGGGGGTGATCCTGTCTTCAGATTGCATCTGGCTCCACCAAACCTCAGACTCCAGGCTCTCCAGACTGCAAGGAGCTTCTATCTTTTCCTGCCTTATATTCCTCTCCCCGCCCAGCCATATCACTCCTGTCTCCATCTCCCTAGCTCTGGGATTAAAGGCGTGTGACTCCCGAATACTTGGGATTGAAGGTGTGTGCTACAACGCCCTGGCCTCTAGTGGATTAGCTCTGCATTCTGATTTCCAGGCAATCTTAATTTGTTAAAATATCAGTTCAAAATATCTGGTATGCAGGTTATCTGACCTGTGACCCCTGTGGAAGGATTGTTCGACCCCCAGAGGGTTGAGCATCACTGCTTTATGGTCTCATGTGTGCAATTTTAGTAGCTTCTGGAGAGGCGTCTTTAAAGACTTGCTAGGAAAGCTAGATGAAGTCATAGGATGGCTTCTGGGGTGAAACAGACAGGATCACAGCTGGTGAGGTAAAGTTCTAGATCCCGATTTGTAGGAGGAGTTGAAATGTCTCCATTATAAACTGAAGTTAATAGCCTTGTTTGTGAGATTTCTGGAAAAAGTCTTGGAGATAATTAAGACCACACACAAGTTTACTAATGTCCTGGCTTTTAGGGTGCTTCATTGTTATGTTAACAATCGCAGTTGGAAACCTCCCTATAGAAGGAGCATTATTGGTACATCAGCGGCCTTTAGAGCCAGGGCCGTTGTTTTGGGCCCTTGTGGGAACTGCTGGTTGTCAGCTGTGGAGAGACTCCGACCAGTCTCTGGGGTGAGTGGAGGATCATTTCCCGTCCCATTGTCCCCACACTTTCCCCTGTCTTTCTATCCTGCCTCACAGTGACAGGCCCCGCTGCGGCCCTAGAAGCTGTGAGAGCCTTGCCAATCTGACGCGTCACTCTCTAACCTTGTCCCTTCTCGTGAATGGATATAGTGTGTACTTGCCCCGGGCTCTCTACCTGGCCTGAATATTGTTGATGTCGCTGCAACCACTTTCACTGGGCTGCGTGTTAGTGGTGATGTCATGTTCTAGATGAGGACCTCTGCTCACACAGTTTCTGGCCACATTAGCGTGACCCCACCCTTCCAGAAAATACTTGGCTTGCTTCAAGAACTTCCCCTTTCAAAATCAACTCTTAACTGACCATCAAAGTAAAGGCTTGCTCTGAACTGTAAATTCTCTCCCACTGCTGCACATGCTTTTCCTTGGACCAGAACCACAGTGTCTTGATCACGTAGATTTTGCATTTAACTTTAAAGCTACAAAACATCAGTCTTCAAAAACCTGTTCTTTTTCCAGGTGAGTTTGGCTATTCCGGGTTTCTTGAATTTTCATGATTCTTGATATCAGCGTATCAGTTTCTCCAAATTGAGTTAGCTTGGACTTCAACCAGGGTTTTGTTGCACACACAGTTCAATTTGAAGAGTAACTTTTTAGGTTGCAAATATAAGATTTTTTTATGTTTAGATCTTTCATTTTCAAAAATGTTTTGTCATTTTCAGTGTGTACAAATCTTACATTTCTTTAGTTAAATTTATTTCTAAGCATTTTATGATTTTTGAAGTAATTGAAAATTACTTCTTTTTAAAAATCCATGTGTATATGTATATGTCCACAAAGTTTTGGTGTGCTGTGTAGGGTGGGGGAAGGGTATCAGATCTCCTGGAACTCAAGTTACAGGTGGCTTTGAAGAGTTCTGGGAAGAGAACTTGGATCCTTTGCAGGAGCAGTAAGTGCTATTAGCCACTGCACCACCTCTCTAGCCCCATGATTAGAAAGGATTTCTTAATTTATTTTTTTAGTATCTACTGCTAATGTGCAGACATAAAATAGATTTACATGGTATCTCATAAAAATTTTAGAATGTTTTCCCCTTAAAAAATCAAGAATCATTCTTTCCAAGAAATATCTTCTCTATCTCAAGACAAGGGATTATTTGAGATTTGCAGCAAGGTGACCCAAATTTGCTGCCATCAGGAGAAAAATAGGGATGGGGAAACTTGCATGTTGGGGAGTGGAGGGCCTGGTTCACTTTGTCCCTTAGATAAGGCAGATTTATAGACAGTCACAAACTTTCAAAATGCCTGGGAGGTGCTGGAGCCCAGAACATAGGTCTGGGAATAGTACCCATGGATAATAAAGTGAAACACTGAGCGAGCATCGCTGGCGCTGTAATGATTGCACAAGAAACACGTGCTCTAAAATAAAAATAAAACTAAAAAAACACCCATAGGAACCCTCCCCGGCATAATGATTAAAATGTGCTTCTAGGCCTATGGTAGGCTCTGCTTATGGCGCTTAGAGTTTGAACAGATCATAGAAGCATCCAGCCCGCACCTCTGAGTTTCCAGAGAAGAGATGCGAGTTCGGCGAGGCGCAGCGACCTGCTGAGCTACGGAGGAGAGAGAGCACAGGGTTGGAAACACATTATTACCCAGGTACTCCTCATTCTGAGGCCTTGGGAGGCTTCTTGGCTCCTGTCACCGGCCGCTCTTTTTCTGTTAAAAGGAAAACAAATGACACCTACATTATAGTGTGGCTGTAAAGAAATGAATTATTTAGTTTGCCAAAAGCCTTCCTCGTGGGGGCAGGCCGTGTACTTGGTGCAGTATTTGGAGTGGAGAACAAATCTACCCGTGAGCACAGGAAGGGTCTGCGTCGGTGAGGATCGAGACGGGCGGATCATAAGGTGCAAGGCTTAGCATCGCCTTTCTCGGTCTCACCGTGTTTGCGCTCGGTAAAGTCCAGTTACGTTTTCTGAAGTCAGACGCATCGCTGTAGTATTTATTCTTTTTAAAAGGACTTTCGTTATTTTATGTGGACGGGTGTTTTACCTGCATGGATGTCTGTACAGCACTTGCCTGCCTGGTGCCCACAGAGGTCGGAAGGCGGCATTGGATCTCTCAGAACTGCCAGTGTGGTGAGCTGCCATGTGACTACTGGGAATCAATCCTGGGTCCTCTGGAAGAGCAGCCAGTGTTCCTAATCACTGAGCCATCTCTCCGGCCTATTATCGTTTCCTTTTTATTTTTGAAATTATAGTTTAATTACGATATTTCTTCCTTCTCCTTTCGCCCTCCAAATCCTCCCACATGCCCCCTTTTCTAATTCATGGCCCCTTTCCCCAAGAGCTCTATCCAGGACCTGACATATTAGTCTCTTAATAGGCGTTGGACAAAGCACGTTTTCTTCTCGTACCCCAAGTTTTAGGAGGACTGGACACAGTTAAGGGAAGCAAGTGGTTTAATGGAAGGAGGAGCCGGAGCCTCCCAGGAGGAAGCGGGGCTGAAACCTTGACACCTTCTGGGTCTTAGAACCAAAGACAGTAAATACACAAGCGGAGCCACGGTGTGTGTCATCTTTAAAACCAGGGACAATCGTTGACAAAACACCTCTAGTCAAAACCATGCAGGAATGTCTTTTCCTACCAAACAGGAGAAAGAAATGCCTTCTATGTCAACGTCACCCTGGAAGGAAAACAGGCAATTCTGTGCATACCATCACAAGTTGAAGCCTGCCAAAACTAGACAGATGAGAGCTTACAGGGCAAGATGATGGCAGGGAGAAGGGGTTGACTTGAGGGTGAGGAGCAGGAGAAGGCTGTGCCTCGAGCCTCTCCATGGCTGGGCAGGACCCTCCTTGTTCAGATAAGGAGCCAAGCTGGGAAGGACAGAGGGGCTGGATCTGGCCTGGGGCAGCTGGCGAGCATGAGTTGTGTTAGGCACTACACAGAGCCTGCTGGGTCACTAAATTCTCTCCCTAATAGACGTATCCCCTCCTGGACCTGAGGATGAGAGCACAGAATAATGGCTGGTGTTGAATTAACGCTCAAGTGGAAACCTAAAGGACTGGATTCCAGATCCCATGACTTCTCGCCGGCTGTGGGATCTGGACACAGTATCCGGGCACAGTGTGCTAAGTGTTCAGTTGCTGACTAAAGGAAAGAACAGAACTGATTGGGTCATTATCACTGTTGCTGTACACAGCAGACCCTGTCACTCCCTGCTTCTCTCCCCAACCAGTGGCCCGTGTCTCCCTCACAGACCTCAACTCTATAGGATTGGCAGCTACAACCTACTGTCTTTGACTATGCAGTTTTATACAACATTTTTCACTTGGGTCTTACAGAAGTTGGTATCATTTGTAGATCTGTCAATGACAGTGTTGATGAGGTAGAGAAACCAATGGGTTCCATAAAGTCAGGAGAGAGCTTGTGGGGGCTGTCATGAACTCCCTGACTTAGGTGGCACACTTTCAATGCCCTGCTGTGATGTTGCCATGGAAACCTTACTACAATCAAGGATGGTTCAAATATACCTTGAATAGTAGGGGAGACATGAAGGAAAAACTTCTGAAAAAAAAAAAAAGCTAACATTTTTATGGGATAGAGGATGTGTTTCATGCCAGGATTAATCCCATCCCCTGCAAGAAACACCAGAGCAAAGTTGCTAAGACATTGGCAGCGGTTCATCTTGGTGAGTTTGGGCAGGAGCGAATCTTTCGTGTACCAACAAGGAAGGACTTCAAAGTACATTGACTCTATCTAATTTTATTCCAGAAAAAGTGGCAGTGAGCTTAGCTGGGGGTGGGAGCTAGGGGGAATCTTCCCCAGGTTGATCTGAATCGGATGACCTTGAGTGCTGTCCCACAATCCTCTTTGAGTGCTGTCCCACAATCCTCTTTGCACCTGGTCACCGCTTTCCTTTGTAGCTAGCTGCTTTCTGATCTGTAGCCTGGCTGCTGGGTGCTCCAGACCAGAGTGATGGCTGAACAGGGAGGAAGATGACACATTTGTAGTGAGGAGCTTAAAAAGCTAAGTCACGCCTAAGGAATTCGGCCTTTGGAATTGTGAACGGGAGCTCTCAGGAAGACCTGACCCACAGTTTGCAGAGTTTCGCACTTTATCCCGCGTCCTCCTTGCCCACATTCCTGACAGACCTCTACGTGATTCACTTGCCAGGGGTTCTCCCCTATCTGGTATTTCCATGCCAGATTTCGTCTCTTTTGTTCACAATCTCAAACAGGCATGTTAAACCTTTTGATGTTGTTGTCTACAAAGGTCACACACAAGAACAGCACAGTTGAATTTACACATACACACACACACACAAATAACATCTCTTAATTTTAAAAGTAAGTCTATAATTTTGTGTTGGGTCATATTCCTAGCTAGCCTGGGATGCATGTGGCCTGCAGGCTATGGGTTAGGGTTAGACACTCAAAAGTGTTTATTAAAGGACAGAATCTGTTCATATGTTCAAGATTGCGTTCATCTAGATAAGAAAAAGGTTACTGAATGCCTGGAGCTGTTCCCTAGGTTTGGGTTGAAGGCAGAGCTCCTCTCGAGGATCAGAGGAAAAGGACAAAGAAGTGAGAGACCTGCTTCGTGTATCACTTCACTGGCTATCAACTGTCTTCATGCTCACTGTCTGGACTTCAAATCTTTATCTTGGGTTCATAAGGTGAAGACACAGGGTTCACAGAAATTAATATGCCCCAATCCAGTAGGTGGGAAAGCCCAGACCTTCACAAAGTATTTGACTGGCACACCCAGCAGTTGGCCACACTCTGCTTCCCTCCAGTGCCTCATCTCTGGCCACCATGTTACTCTAGCTAGCTGCCTTCCGATGGACGCAACCATTTAACAACCAAGATCTGACAAAATTTCTCTGGGATGAGCATTATCTTGTGAGTGGCTACGAGCTTTTCCCTTCTTCTTCTCTTCTTCCTCCTTCTTTTCTTTTTCTGCTTTTTCTCTTTCTTTCTTCTTCCTCCTCCTCTTCCTTCTTTGCTTCTTCTCCTCTTTCTTCCTTTTCTTCCTCCTTTTCTCCTCCCCTTCCTCCTTCTCCTTCTTTTCAATCTGTATTGGTTTGGGATTTTTACTCCATGAGCCATAAAGAAGCAATGTAAATTTATCAGGATTCTTAGCCATAGGACACAGAACACGCACAATGAAAAGAAATTCGAGTTTGTAATCAGATTTCCCCAACATCTGAGGTTTGGTGCCTCCCAGAATACCCTCGGCAGGATTCCCCCTGGATCAGTGACCTCATTCCCAGGAAATTCCCCAGTTACATTAAAAGCATAAACCAAATCCACTTCTGGACAAGTTTAGGTTTAGAGATCCTTACTAATATACTCCATTTTCCCTGACCCTAGAAACTTAGTCCCTTAACTCCCAAACTAACAATTGAAGACACATTGAACAAGACACGTTGTCGTTGAGCAGCAGAGAACCCCAGATAACCCCTCCTAGGATCAAGACCCAGCCTTGTGTGAGTTCTGAGATCTCTGAAGGAGGTTTGCATTCCATTTCTGAGAATGTGCTCATCAATGTGGACTTTTTACGGGAAGACTGGAGGTTCAGGCATTACTTCTGGTCTGCCCGCCACTCGAGGGTGAGCGGGTGACTGGATTTCACTAAAGATACATATATTTCAAATGAGTGTTTAAATAATAACATTCCCCACCCTAACAGTTTCCCTAGGGAACCCAAGCTAGCTTCAAATTGACCCTTCTGCTTTAGCCATCCAAGTCCTGAGATTAGAGCATACACTTCCACACTCAGCTCCAAACTTTCATACCTTATTCATAAGAGTTTATGTTCTAGAATCACGTTGCTTACTGCATTAAAATAATTTTGAAACTCTTTTTTAGCTTATTTCTTTGCTAGGCTCTCAGTTTGTAATCAGATTTCCTCAACATCTGAGGTTTGGTGCCTCCCACAACCAAAAGCCACATCTGTTCTAGAAAACACATAGGTGACTATACTTTCCTGAAGGAAACATCATTTTCTTTATGCTTGAGAAAGAGGAGTCATGTTGGATTCTGAATTCAAACAGCTGCTGATCCCAGCCTCTGGACCCAAAGCCCTGATGACAGGGACGTCTCGGAAGTGATAGCAGGGCACATAGTTTCCAGCATCACAGGCTTCCTCCAACGTAAAAAGTATAAAGTTAAGGACATAGGAAGGTCAGTCTTGTGGTTTCATCATAAGACATTCAGAATTCTAGGTTCTTAGACTTCCCAGGGTCTTAGAGATACTGGAAGACTTGCTGCCCACAGGGTGGTTTTGGATCTTAAAGGAGATTTCAGTTAGACAAGTATTCTTCATCTCTTTCAAATGTTTTAATAACTTAGAACTTTTCATGACATAAGACACATCTGCTCCTGTCAGCACTAATCTGTTTCAGGAGGATGATGGACATCTAAGAGGCTCCTTACAAGTTGATTAGCCATTTGGGCAAGAAGCTACTCTTGCCTGGACTGCTTGATGTTATCCTGTATGAACTGGACAAGCAGGACCCACAGAAAAATGACTGCCGAACTTGCCTAAAGGTGAGATGGTCCTTTGGGGTTCCTGCTTCATGGAAGAGTCTGTCAGACATTCTTCAGGACACAGAAGAAAGTGACTGACAAACTGCTAATAAAGGCAGAACTGTCTTTGCTTCATGGAAAAATGTTCCAATACTATGGGCCAGGAGACTGAAGATGGGTACTGCAGTGTTACAAAAGACCTTTGGGTGACTGTCCAGGTAGTGAGATGTCTCTGTCAATTCTAGAGTTTTGGAAGTTGCTTACAATGCACTTTCTTTTACTGAGGTACTATTATATCCTTCTGGGGTCTTTGATGGAGTTGAAGAATAGTTATAGTTTTCCTTAGCTATGATAAAAATAAAGTAGATATAAATATTATAACTGTAATTCTTCGTTGATGACTGTTTTGTTGTATGTAATTTTTCTGTGTTAAAGTTAAAACCTTCCTTTTTATTTAAACAGAAAAGGGGAGGTAATATGGGATTCCCCTCTGTATACTGTGAAGACCATTGGTTTATAAAGAAGCTGTTTGGGGCCTACAGCAGGGCAGAATGGAGCTAGGCAGGGAAAACTAAACTGAATTCTGGGAGAAAGGAGGCCGAGTCAGGAGAAGCCATGTAGCCCTACCAGAGACAGACACCAGATGGAACCTTGCCGATAAGCCACAGCCACATGACAATACACAGATTAATAGAAATGGGTTAAATTAAGATGTAAGAGCTAGCCAATAAGAAGCTAGAGCTAATAGACCAAGCTGTGATTAATTAATACAGTTTCTTTGTGTTATTTCAAGTCTGGACATCCAGGAACGAACAAGCAACCTCCCGCTTACACTTGACCTTAAGAAACACTGGTATTCAGGAAACAAAGCACATCAACATGAACAATTGGAGAATGGCAGACTAATGTCATATATGGAATGTGTCAGAATAGATGGAGTAGAGGTGACATGTCTGTGGAAGAGAGAAGGGATCCAGCATACAGATGTTTTCCTGACACTATTCCTTGCTCCTTGGGAAGGAAGTCTGCTCTACCCAGAGAGAAGGAAGTACTCATTCATTCTCTCTCATTTTCCGTCACAATGAATGTCGCCACCGGCTCCAACAAGAACAGAATGTCAAAAAATAGTTGGAAAACAGAAAAGAAGAGAAACCTATATAGCAAAGAAATAGAGGAATATGTGATCTATGAATGATAAGAGAAATATAAGATGCAAGATACCAGGTCTAAAAAAGATTGAGAATCAGTGGCATACTCCATGCAAAGAATATCTAACTTACCAAAACAGAAAAGATGGTCGACTTCGGTCATTAGAGAACTTACTGCCGTGTGATGTTCAGCTCTCCCCCTAAACTTAAACACTGAAATCCTATTCCCCTGCTTCGGAAGTGATTGGATCAGGACCTAGGTCTTTGGGAAACTAGCCAGGTCACAGGGTCAGACCCTTGAGTGATGACCTCTGTGCCCTGTGAAAAAACAGGAAGACGACCATGAGTCAGAAAATCGGCCCTCAGCAGACACTCACCCTGCTTGGTGTCGGTCTTCTAATCACTAGACCCACAAGACAAATTTCTCCTGTTTATAAACTTCTGATTTATTGCTATGGCAACCCAGAAAGACCCAGACAGGACAACACATTTAAAAAGATCCCAGCGTTCTACCGCCACCCCTTACTGAGTGACAAGAAGACAATACTGAGATAAGGCTATGAAGCAAGTGAAATCCTCCAACGCTTTTTATGGGAGTGTGAACAGGTTTCACTAGTGGGAAGTTGAGTCCTAACTCAGCAGTCCTAGCTAGAAATGTGCACAGATGAATGTATGTGCAGAACGTATGTAGCAGCTCTGTAACCTCGAATCTGCTCAAACGCCTGTCAGTGGTAGGATGATCTAGGAGGTCCTTCTGTATGTGTGTTGTTTTATTAGTTAATGAATAAAGAATCTGCATTGGTCTGTGTTAGGACAGAGTAGAGCTAGGCGGGGAAAACTAAACTGAATTCTGGGAGAAAGGAGGCAGAGTCAGGAGAAGCCATGAGCCCCACCAGAGACAGACACCAGATGGAACCTTGCCGGTAAGTCACAGTCACGTGGCGATACACAGATTAATAGAAATGGACTAAATTAAGATGTAAGAGTTAGCCAATAAGAAGCTAGAGCTAATGGGTCAAGCAGTGATTTAATTAATGCAGTTTCTGTGTGGTTGTTTCTGGGCTGAGCAGCTGGGAAGCAACAAGTGACCTCCTACTACAGTAGAAAGCACAAGGGAATTGTGATGTGTATATGAGAGGGTCTTCTACAGCCGCGATCACAGAAGAATTCTGTGTGAACCACCGTGATTGGACCTCACACACAAAATGGTTACTGAAAAAAAGCAAACACAAGAGCATATACTCTGTGATCTCATTTCTACAAAGCTCAAAAACAAGCAAGAGGAATCAGACAGAAGTCATCGTCGAGCCAAGAAAGGTGGCCAACACTTGCAGCTCCTGCATTTGTGACACCATGAGAGGCAACCCCAAGTTCAAAGCCATCTTGAGCTAGAAGGTGAGCCTGCCTCAAAGTAAAGAGATGAATAAAAGTCAAGATAGTAGTGACTCATGTAGGGTGTGGGAATTAGAGGTGATCATAAGAGGGCCTCTAGGATTCTGTCTCTCTGTTTCACGGTCTGGGTATACCCATGTGGTTTATAGTCTGGGTATACACATGTGGTTGATAGTCTGGGTACACACATGTGGTTCATGGTCTGGGTATACACATGTGGTTTATGGTCTGGTTATACACATGTGGTTTATAGTCTGGGTATATACATGTGGTTGATAGTCTGGATATACACATGTGGTTTATAGTCTGGGTTTACACATGTGGTTGATAGTCTGGGTATACACATGTGGTTTATGGTCTGGGTTTACAGATGTGGTTCATGGTCTGGGTACACACATGTGGTTTATGGTGTGGGTACACACATGTGGTTCATGGTCTGGGTATATACATGTGGTTCATGATCTGTGTATACACATGTGGTTCATGATCTGTGTATACACATGTGGTTCATGATATGGGTATATACACAAGTGGTTCATGATCAGGGTATATACATGTAAGTCTGTTTTATTGGTGACAGTTAGAATTTTCACACACCTTTGATGCAAGGATTTAAGGGATGAATATTTTTATAAAATTGCAAAAGATAAAAGAGTAAATATATATATAAAAGAATAAGGTTGTTTTTACTTCATATCATATGCAAATTCAACTTAAAATATGCTTTTCACCTTGCACTGATGCCCTGCAGACAGGGTTTATCCAAGGTCACCTCAGTCCTGTTGGATCCCAGACTCTTGTACTTTTGATGTGTTCTTAAAACCTACTTCAGATCCCCTGAAACAGGAACTCTGTATATAATAAAAACTTGGCATTTCTAATAAGACATTCAGATACAAAAACAGTGCTATTATAAATTGATGCTAGCTTTTACCTATATTTGTCACATTCCAGCTGCTTTCATAAACTCAATGTACTGGGTGGTTTTGTGTGTCAACTTGATACAAGCTAGAGTCATCAGAGAAGAAGGAGCCTCAGCTGAGAAAATCTCCTTGAGATCCAGCAGTAAGTCATTTTCTTACTTAGTGATCAATGGGGGAGGCCCAGCCCACGGTGGTGGTGCTATCCCTGGGCTGCTGGTCCTGGGTTCTATAAGAAGTGGGTTGATCAAGCCATGGGAAACAGGCCAGTAAGCAGTTCCCTCCATGGGTCTTTGCATCAGCTCCTGCCTCCAGGATCCTCCCCTACTTGAGATCCTGTCCTGACTTCCTTCGGTGGTGAACAACAATGCTGCAATGTGAGCCTAATAAACCAAACTTGCTTTTTGGCCATGGTGTTTCGTGGCAGCAATAGAAACCCAACTAAGATGCCCAATAGCCCTTCAGTAATACCCTCTAGCTGGTACTGCCCTTATGTCCATTATGTGGATGAACCAACTGCCACATAAATAGCAAAGGATCATCCAGGAGTCCCCTGCAGGCAGTCCAGCTTCCAACTGCAACATCTTAACCACTGTGCATTCTTCTTCCCCCAGTGAGCCTTCGTGTGCCCAGGCTAGTCATTACTGTTTTTAGATAAAATCCCACTTACACTTGCAAAAACGAAATCTGTATTTCTATCTTTGATGTGGAGATTTAAAAATAATCTTTTAAGGATAAGGAGCCAAGCCAGTTGTGAAACTGAGAGATTGGAAACTGGGACATTGAAAGCACACACCCTTTGGAAAGGCGCCAAGCACTACCCTCCCTGTCCTTGGTTTATCAACTGTGCTGCAATCCACTCACCCAGAGAAGAGCTGCCGCAGAGAGCACCACCTGGCTGGACTCTGCCTCAAAGCCCGACACACCCTTTCTCTGTGAAGCTTCTGCTTCCCTGGGACAAGGGAAGGGTTTTGTGGTGACATCGCTTCTGTTCCATAACTTGATCTGGCATGACTGGAGATGTCCTCTGGCTTCTCTTTGCCTACTGATGGACTCTCAGAACTTGTGCCTCACTTCTTCAGTCAGACTGCTCGCCGTGGCCACAAGGACCACAGGGGGGCTCCATATCACATGGGGCCCGTCCAAAGTGAATCTCTCTGGTAACAGAAGCACCCACACAGAGGTTAGCGTGGGTTGGTGGATGAAGAGACACGGGTTCTAGTCCTGCATCTGCCCCTGGGAGTGGGCACATTGATAAGTCACAAAGCCTCTGAGCTATACAGTCTTCACAGTAGCATAGAAACGGTGGTGTCCGGACAAGGCCTCTGCAGATGCTTGAGCTGATGGACCAAGACAACAGTGAGACAGCTTCCCAGTGTGTTGTTGTGGCTGCCATCATCCTGAAGCGCCTCTCTTCAAACTCTGAGCTGCTTCATCCAAAATGGTCACTATCCACTCACTCAGCAAATGGTCATCTAGTGACAGCCGTGACTTACTTTGTGACCCTCAGAACTACAGACTGACTAATAATTATTTCAGACTTAACAGTCTTGAAACAGCCTCCAATTCCCCCTTCTAATTGACCCCCTTCATTTAGAGCACAAACACTCAGATGGCATCTTTAACATCTCTATTCCTAACCTCAAGTCCAGCATCTATGAGCTCAAAGGACACCTGAGTCCTCTGCCACTGTGCCCTCCCATCATCTGTCTCCCCTCTCAACCGTCCTCTAGGTCTGCCCCCTTCCTCCCTTCCAGGCCCTTCTCTACTCAGCAGACAGTAGAAGTCACAGTACAAAATACAACATTCCCCTGCTGGGAAATCTGCAGTGGCTTCCTGGTGTCCTTACAGCAAGAGCCAGCATACCGTCCGTGCAGCCAAGGCTCAACATGACCTTCCTGCTTTCTCCTCCCTGGCCTTCCCTTCCTAGCACTGCGCCCCAGAGAGCCTAGTTCCTTCACTCTGAGTGCCAAGGTCAACCCATCTCCTCCCTTTGCAGGCTGCTTCTCCAGCTTGGGAGCTCTTCCTGCGTAGCATCTCAGCTCCTCTCCTTGCTGAAGTCTCTGTTCAGTGAGCACAGCCTCAGTGGAGCAACCACTCCCCGTGAGCTCTCTCCACTGCTTGGTCTGCTCTGGTTCCTGCGTCTGTGACGTCTGTGACGATCTGAAGTGGTCTTTGTCACATGTTTATTTACACACCAAATATTTGTCATTCCCCCTCCAAGTTCCTCAAGGGAAGGCACGCTGTCTTGTCCTCACTGGCTTCTAATGCTGGACACGTTGTTGGTAACTCGACTCTTCCTTTTATGTCTGTGTACATGCATGTGAATTAAGGCGTGTGCAGGGGCATGTGTGTGAAGCAGAAGTCACCCTGGATGTCATTCCTCAGGAACTGTCTACCTTACTTTTTTTAAAAAAAAAATAAGGTTTCTCAGTAGGACCTGCCAATCTGTTGAGGCTGGCTGGTTGGCAGTCACCTGAGATCCTAGGATCCTCCTGTTTCTGCCTTCCTGGTGCTGGGATTGTGAACACATACCCCAAGACTGACTTTTTATGTGGGTTCTGGTGATTGAACTCAGGTCTTCATGCGGCGTGGCAGACTACATACTGAGCAACACCCCAACCCAATTTAATATTTTTCTCTTCTCTTCTCTTCTCTTCTCTTCTCTTCTCTTCTCTTCTCTTCTCTTCTCTTCTCTCCTCTCCTCTCCTCTCCTCTCCTCTCCTCTCCTCTCCTTCCTTCCTTCCTTCCTTTTCTCAAGACAGAGTTTCTCTGTTTTTTTGGAGCCTGTCCTGGAACTCCTCTGTAGACCAGGCTGGCCTCGAACTCACAGAGGTCCGCAGCCTCTGCCTCCTGAGTGCTGGGGTTAAAGGTGTGCGCCACTGCCTGGACAACTCAACATTTCTTAAACCGTCAAATCTATGTGACAATTGCTGCACTATTGCCACAGTACACAACTTGTTCTGGAAAGAGTTGTGGGAAATTTATTCAATTGAATATAATATAAGATTTATTAAATACAAGCCTAGAAAATGAATTCATGAAAACAAAGCTAGCTTTACAGTTGTGCAGATTCCCCAAGTGTGTCCCTTCTGTGCCCATGCTTGGTCCTCTCCTGCAGTGCAGTCTCTATAACCCGTCAGTGTGTCCATCTGTCTAGTGCTTCTGCCCAGAACCAAAGTTCACTCTCCACTGAGGGCCTGATCAGTCCCGCACACTTAGCGTGTCCAGATCCACCATCTGCCTGCTCCCTCCTGTGAGAGCATGAAGTTAGACACGCTGGTCTCCCAAGTTTTCAAGCTGAAAGGTTTCACCCCTCCCAGCTTTCATACATCCCATTGTGTCTGTCAATAAAGCCTGTTACAGACTAGGAACCTGTTCACCCCACCCCTGCTCTAAACTGGCTTATAAGCCTCTGGGTTCTACAGTTGCTTCCGGGTTTGTCTTTCTGCTTGTATTCTCCCTTTGCCTCCTCAACTTAGTAAAAAATGATCTTTTCTCTTTGTTCAATTCTTTGATAGGATACATATACCAGACTGACCTCATACTTATGTCGCTGAGAATGATCTTGAATTTCTGATCCTCGTTCCTCTACCTCCAGAGTGCTGGGTTTACAGGCATGCCCCACCTCCTGACTTATGTGGTTTGGGGGCTTTATCTCAGTGCATTCCAAGTAAGCACTGGGATCTGGAGTGCCAGATCCTGGAGCAAGAGTTATGTCCCTTCTGCTGGCTTCTCATCTTCTAGAGGATACAGTTCCGAGGACATCAGGAGCTCCAAGCACAGGCATGCCTCACTTGGTTTGTTTGTTTGTTTGTTATTTTTTCAAGACAGAGTTTCTTTACAAAGCCTTAGCTGTCCTGGAACTGGATCTGTAGACCAGGCTGGCCTTGAAGTCGTAGATCTGCCTGCCTCTGCTTCATGGTGCTGGGATTAAAGGCCTGAACTACCATTGCCTGGCTCCATAGCTCACTTTACTATGTTTCTGACCCTGTCTCAGTCACAGCAGTGTTGTGCTGGGCACACTCCTACCTCAGGACTCTGACCTCCCTAGAATGCTGCATTTTGTTTTTGTTTTATCTGCCAGGACCCGCATAGTGCATACTTTCCTACATATTTTAGGCTTTGCTCAAATGGTGCCTTCTCCGTGAGTCCTCTCTAGTCCTCCCTGTAGCACCCCATTTTTCTCTGGTTTCTTTCCCATTCTATTACTGTCATTATGTTTGATGGTATTAACGATAATATTACAGCATTTGCACACTGGGCTGTAAGTTCTGTGGAGGAACCTGGCTTTCATATATTCAGGTTAGTATCTGCGCTCAGACTTGGCACGTAGCACACACTCAGTACCCAGCTGTGGCATTAATCAGTACAGATGACGCTGAGACGGGGCATAGATAAAGCCAATTTAGCAAGCTTTTAGAAGTTGGCATGGAGCTAATGTGCCTCCCAGCTTTCCAGCTCTCACTAGGTGCAGACATAAAAGCAACTCAGTCCCTGAGTCATAGGGCTCATCGATCACACCCGGTCAGGTCTGCCTGCTTGTCTAGGAAAAACACCGCGCTCTCTGATAAGCTCTCCCTGATACTAAGACCGGAGAGGAGTTTCTATTAGGAGCCATTCCACAGAAGCGGCTGTGAACCTGTCCTTGATGAGAGCATCTGAGAACCGAAGTAACAAGGATCAACGGTCCGCTGTATCACCTGCAACGTGTTAGATGCCACATGCAAGGCATAATTATGGAGACACAATTGCTTGTAGTTCGAACCACAAGGGTCCGTGGCACAGCCTTCTGAGTCTGGACAGATCTGAAAACTGACAGAGGGACAGACAAGTTTTATGGGAGTCATACCTATCTCTCAGGCAGGTTTTTAAAGCACTCTCTATTCATGTTTGGGGTTCACAGGTGCCAACATGCTCGCGTGGAACTCGGAGCACAGCTTGCCAGACTCAGTTCTTTCTGTCCACTATGTTTGGTCCTGGAGATCAGGCCCAGGTCCTTAGATTTGGTGGCACTGGCCATCAGAGAAACTTTTGCTGAATGCCGAATAACAGAGAGCGGATGTTCAATTGCTTACTGTCCTGCACTGTTGCTGAGAGACCGAGGCTCAGCTGGTGCGTTGCAGAGGCTGGGTCAATACAGCCTTGGACATGCTATTGTGTTCTATGCAGATGGTGTGTCTTAGAGGAGCACAGTGCAGAACCCACGCATCTCTAGCCCTCCCAGTCAGAAGGCTGGATAACTGCAAAGACTCCAGCCTGTGGTCTACAACACGTTGGCATATATTTATTAAGTGTCCAGTGCCTCCAAACAGCACAGACAGTGTCTCGTCTATTAGAGAAGCAGGCTCAAGGAGCAGCAGAGAGCGGAGGCAGACACTTGCTAGAGCCTGAATCTTAAATGTTTCCGAAGACTCACATGTTAAAGGCTTGGGTCCCAGCATGTGTCACTATGACGGGTGACAGAACCTCCAAGGAGCGTGGCTTAGTGGGAGAAAGTTAACCAGTGGGGCATGCTTTAAGGAGATGATGCCACTTAGGCTTTTCCTCTTCCTCTTTTCCAGCTACTGCAGCTGAGCAGCTCCCTCCACCATTGCCCTCCAGCTATGGCGCGCTCACTTGCCGCAGACTCAAAGCAACAGGGCCAGTTTCAGCTGATTGTGGATTGGGGGGGGAAAGCCTCTAAAATTGTGAGCCGAAACCTTTCTTTTTTTAAGTTGATTGTCTCAGTGATTTTGTTACAGTCATGACATGTTCCCCACATAGTTCTGTAGTAAGAATTTGGAGCTATCTCTATCAAAAGAATTTCAAAGCAATCAAAGCCTTATGGTGCTCTTCATGAGAGCTATAAAATCTCAGTGAGCTGCCACAGGCTCACTTGAGCAGTGAGATTTTTCCATCAAGTAACTAATTGTGAAACACTCATCGCAGTAGATGACTGGATTACATTGCTATTCCGGACTGCTAACTGTAAGCAATTTCAGGGACAGTTACCAAAACTCACGACTGAAGTAAGTTTCCCATTAAGAAATTTAATTCTATAAAATTTACACATATTCACTCCACTGGGTGTGCTAAGTCCTTTCTTCTGCCCAAGATCTCGTAACTTGTTCATGACTGGGAACTATCTCCCTGTGTCTTTGAGCTTGTAGTACATTTCTTTTGAGTTCCGCAGTGAGTCAAGGAATTTTGTAGGAGTTAAATTTCACACATATATCCAAAGACACATTTTATTTTTTCCTTGCAATTACTGGAAGATACAAAGAGGTCGGGTGGTAATGAGCTTGGGAAAATATGTGAGGTGACACGGACTGAGCCAGTTCCTCAACTTTCCTGCTCGTGAATGACAGAATCTCCAGGAATGTATTCATCCACAGCCAAACTGCCTTCAAAGCTTTCTGTGAATCAAGCTCTATGTTATTTTTTTTGGGGGGGGGGCTGGTAACATGTTTTGGGAGGTGGGGTGGAGAGCAGAAGATACGACACTTGACGTCAAGTGTCTCTTCATGCAGTGAAAGAATCACTCCCTATCTGAAGTCACCCAGCACTGTGTCCCCCGAGGGGTATGACAGATGAAAGAGGTTTAGGTCTTCCAAGGGTGGTGGGCCCTGGGCTGGTGCTCCTAGAGATTGGAATGTAGAAATTTGGGTAACCAACCAGTCAACCACCCTTTCTGACTGCTGGTTGAACACATTTGAGTTGGGGTGTTTGGGGAGACTTTGATACAGTAGGTGAGCCCAGAGCCCCATAGCTGTCTAGGGAATCTCAGGGATTCCCCCCTAACACATGCAACCTTGTGTGACTCAGCCAGGGGAAAGGAAGTAAAACTGCCAGGAGCCAGGCGCTCACTGTCCTACAGCTCTGACCGCCCACAGACGTTGCTAGGCAGCAGCTGTCACTCATTGGAGTGATAAAGAAAAGAGGGGCAGAGATTACCCAAGGTCACACATGACAGGGCAGCAGCAAAGACCAAGGACCCAGATAGGCCCTGGAGCTTACTGCTACTCCCACGTGATCAACTACAGGCAGGCAGAGTATCAGGAGACAGATTAGTTATCCTTTGGGTCTCTCTTCACTCCTGGAGAATAAAAGCAACGATCCCTGGTGTTCCGTTTAAATCCACATGGAACGGGCCCTTTGAGAGAAACTTTTAGGACCAGAAAGAAACTTGGGAAGCTTCTACTTTAGTTACCCTGGTTTTACTGAGAAAAAAAAAAAAAAAAAAAAAAAAAAAAACCACAGATGCAGGAAGTTAACAGTGATTTAAAAGTTGAACTGGGGAGATGGCTGCTGGGGGGGGGTGGTAGTCGGGGACAGTGTGAAAAGGTGCTTGTGACCAAGTGCAAAGATTTAAATTCAATCCCTGGGACCCACACGGTAGTGACAACTGACTCAAAGCTCTCCTCTGACTTCCACACGTGTGCCGTGGTACTCTCCTACACATCATACATACACATACACTAAGAAATAGAAGTAACTTTAAAAGTTATGTGATGCCTACCTACTTTATGGCTTCGTTCACCGTAGCTGGTCTAGAGTCCATGACATTCACAGAAGGAAAATCAGGATTCTCTCTCTATATATTTTTCTGGCAGACCTTCTCTGTGTCTGTCCAGGCTGAAGAACAGGCAGTGATCAAAGGTGCTTTGTGCAGGAGATGAAGATTAGGGATGGGCCTCAGTTACTCAGAACTAGAGCTGACCCTTGACCCAGTTCTGCAGTAAGCCACCCTGTGATCATAGGTTTCCTGCTCCGGGCCCTTTGCTCTTCCCTGGGCTATTACACCATCTCAGGCTTTTTCCCTCAACACTCTGCTGTTGGGAAAGTGTTAGGCAGCTAGATAGTCGGGTCAAAGTCTTACATGGAGGGTGGATACACATTTAGACTGTCTCTCCAAGCATCAGTGAAAAGCAGAATTCTCATCAAAGAGACGTTAGACCCTTCCAGAAATTAGATTGAGGCCGGGGTGGGGGATGGTTGTAGTAAGGGAGAAGGAGGAGGCCACTGGGGAAAGGTGTGAACAGCCAAGCCTCACTCTGGTCAACTGGTACCCAGAGGAGTGGTACCCAGAGGAGTGTGTCCAAGCCTGCCTGCATCTCAGAACTCAGTGCTGCGTGTTGTTAGAAAGATGCTTCTATGATGAAATAAGAGTGTGTGTGTCTGTCTAAGGAGCCTTCTGCATTCCTGCAAGACTCCTGACTTTAGCAGGCTGAGTCAGGGATGGGCCCTTTGCTAGATAAACTCAGCTACAGGTTTCTCAAGACTTTGTAAACTGATCCCATAAGGGAGTATTTTCCTTCCCTTAAATGGATTATTACAAAAGGTTGGATGCAAATCAAGAATTCAGTTTTTAAGTAACTTTTCCACCCACACTGCCAGCTTGCCTCATGCTGGTTACAGGCAGCTTCTAACACGCTGAGGATTTTCCTTGTCTCCAGCACGGACTTCTTATTGGAAAGAGGTAAGGGTTCAGGGGTTCCTTAAAGGACTCTGTCTGGACCTCTGTCACAACACATCCCAGTCCAAAACCACCACATGCCCACCAGAGCTTTTGAACATACACACTCTACTGCAGCTGTAACAATGACCGTTTCACCGGGGAAACACATACCCGGATGCCCTTGGCGCACCTGAGACGCTGTTCTGCCCAGTCAGGTGTGATGTCAGAGTCTGGTCCAGGGAGTCCGAACAAACCCTTGGACAGGATGCTTAGCCCTCCTGGGCCTTGGAGTTTTCTCTATCTACACAACACTTCTAACTGCTGTGAGGACCTCCACGTAAGACACCCACCTGCAGTAGCCCTCTGCTGGGTGCTAACTGGGACACAAAGACCTTCGCTAGGAGTGACTTTCTCTCTGACCACCCCACCTCCCTTCTCTCTGTTTATGTGAAATTGTCTCCTGGTAGTGTAGAAAATCATGATTGTAGATCATTTTAAAATAATTAGAAAAAGGCCTGGCTCTGTTACCAATGCTCTGAAAGTATTGCTGGTGTCCTGGCATTCTTTTTTATAATATCAGATTCTACACACAGTTACACAGACAAGCGTACAACTGTGTTCCTCTTTGTCATCTAGCACATTTTCAGCATTTGCTGATATCATTAAACACCCTTAAAAATTACTTTTAGCATCTTAAAATAATATTTTTTCTCTAATAAATAAAAAAAATTAAATGACACTTGCCAATAAGTCTGAAGACCTGGGTTGGTTCTCCAGAACCCCCACAGTGGCAAGAGGGGACTGACCACCAAAGGCCTCTGCGGATTTCTATGTGTGTATCCTGACAGCTGTCCTCAGGTGTCCCTGTGTGTGCCATAGCATATGCACCCACACTCTGCCCACAAAGAATGAATAAATAAATGTTTACAGAGGACAAAATAGATATTAATAAAAGTATTATTGATAATTAAGGCTCATTGCATACTGACTGTTGGGCATAAATATTTGTGACTTTGATTTGCTGTTTTTCTATTTATTTTCAATTTGCAGTTGGACTGACCTTACCAAAACACACACACACACACACACACACACAAATGTTTTATAGAAAGACTATCTAGTGTATTT
Source organism: Chionomys nivalis (assembly GCF_950005125.1). NCBI lineage: Eukaryota > Metazoa > Chordata > Mammalia > Rodentia > Cricetidae > Chionomys > Chionomys nivalis. The sequence goes on along the minus strand of NC_080103.1, from coordinate 33,150,959 downwards.
TCTCAAATAAAGAAGGTTTAAGTTCCACAGAACCAAAAAATATTGGAAATCTATACATAACAAACTTATTATAAATTAGTTAATTCCAAGAACATTTTTAAGTTAACCGTCCACACAAATCACATTCAATCATCCTGTGTCTTTGCAGACATCTTTATACCTGCTGGTGAATTAAAGAGAGAAAGAGAGAAAGAGGGAGAGAGAGACTGTGGTGGGGAGGAGCCTCGGGGGCTAAAAGGCTCTCCATAGGAGGGTGAGGACCCGAGGGTACAGTTGTATACCTCTGTAGTCCCAAATGCTCCTGTAACAAGGCAGGGGGTAGAGACAGAGAATCTCCCACAGCACACGAGCCAGCCAGCCTGGTGGACATGGTGCCAGCAACATAGACAATCATGAACAGGGCGAAAGCCAAAGACAGAAGCCCAAAACTGTCTTCTAACCTCCAAAGGCACAATGGAGTACATGTGTGCCTGCACTGTGTGTGTGAACACACACACACACACACATTACAGAATTAAAACTAAAACAAAATATTTTTAAAGGCTAGGAACATAGTTCAGTGGTAGAGCACTCAGCCAGCAGGTGTTACATTCCCCAGCGACACACATGTGCACATGTCCGTAATGATTATTTATTGTGGTACTATGTAATAAACCTTGCCTTGCTTTTTTGCACAATCCAAACTATGTTTCTCTGATCTGTCCTTCGATAATGTTACAAATAACTCTACAAATCCCATCTACAGCAGAACCCATGTTCATAACTACCAACCGCTCAACTCCTTGAAGGCTATATTATCCTTGTGATGATTCCCTGTAAATGTGAACTCGTCAGTTTTGTTAGTGAGTACATTATGTAGCTTTTTTAAAGACCAAAAATGACTGTAATTTCTTACAAGATTCACATTTCTTAGAGGAGATGTTTTCCTGGAAATAGTGTAGCTCAGGGATGTTTTGAATGACCACTTATATCCATAGAATGTGTGGGTACTTCCGTCTTGTCCAACTGTCCTATTTATGTAAAGAGCAATTCTCAAGATTCCTTAAGCTCTATTATATCCTCATTAGTTAAGTTAGAAATCCATTTGAATTTTTTTTTCTAGGAACATTAGTGGATAGATTCTTGCTGTTACAACAAAAGGTCTAATTTTGGCATTGGGTTTTCAGATGCTATGATCTCTTAGATGCCAATGTCTTAAGCAACGCTGGGTGCATCAGCCCAACCCTAGCGCCAGCAGCCTCGATTACCCCTCAGCTCCCAGCTGGGCTCTACTGGGACACCAGGACAAGGTCCCCCGGGAGCACTCCCTTGTAGTTGGAACAGCACAAGCTCTGCCCAGTGGTGTTCCTATCTCCCTCAGAAATGACCAGAAGAAAGGCAAGGAGCTAGCATACCCATTGCTATTCTTAAGCACCAGTGTAAGCAAGGTGCCAATTTGCTACTCAGACAAGTTGCCCTGATTTAGCTTGCACCTGCAGGGGAGAAAAGCAAAGATTTGGGAGTGTCACCGTCTGTTTTGTGATGCGATAGCAAAGTGCCCCACTCTGAGTCCCTTTAAAGGACTTTAAAGTCATAGTTAGCTCAGCATTTTGGAGGCTGGAAGTCCAAAATCAAGCAGTTCTATGCATTTGTCTCTGCGGAGGGTCTTCTGGCTACGTCACAGCATGGTAGACGGGACCCGGGATAGAAATGAGTGTAAGAACGGCAGTAGTGTGTGCAGAAGAGATCACGTTATGAGAGAAGCAGCAAGAGCTCATAGAGGGAGCACACTTGCCTCCGCACAGCAAATCACTCTGTAGAAGACACTCTACTTCCAGGGGTTCTCATTTACCAGGCCCACACCCTACCACTTCTCAGTGGAGTTGCATTGGGGTTCAGTGTGGGAGGTTTTGGAAGATAATCCCCATCCAAAACCAGAACTCAGAGCAGTGTCGCAGGCCTGTCGTCTTCATTTCTGCAGCAACTAATAATAGATGCCAAAAACAACAACAACACACACACAAAAAGAAGAAAAGCAAAACCAAGATAGTCTGTGTTAACTACCTTTTCTGTCACTGTGACACACACCTGCCATAAAGGACGCAGGCTTCATTTTAGCTCCACTCCCAGAAGGGAGACCTGTGGCTTTGTGTTTCTGGTCCACGGTGAGGTGAAGCATCCCGGCAGTGACAGCCAGTGGCAGGCACTGTTTGCTTTAAGATCCTCAGGATGAGGTCAGGAGGATGAGGCCAGGAACAAGGCATAACTATTAACCCTCAAAGACTCCAGCGCCTCCCACCAGGCCAACTTCTATGGCCACAGGCTGGAGACAAGGCTTTTCTGGTTGATCTTCCTCTAGAGGACAAGGGGAGACCCCCCAAAATGCCTTCAGACAAAATCCCCACCTCTGTCTCGAGGTCTGCAAACATCCTCATTCTTGAATACACACAGCGCTGGCATGGTTAGCCTGCTTAATCACTACCCCGCCCCTCTGAGGAAAATGACGATTTTAACCACTTGAAGAGAGCCCTGGCCTTCCTGCTATGCTGATAACTCACTCCTTATAAGGAGAGGACAAACAACGGCCCACGCTCAGAGCTCAGGAATGCTCTTCTGTGTGTGTTCTTCCTGACTGTACCTGATAATTGGACCTTACACCTGGGGGCGGTCTTTCCTGTGGGCTGCAGAAGAAAGGACAACCTCCCTTCCCTTGGAGAAGTGGAGGAGAGTCCGTAGTAATTACAGGAGGTAATCACAGCCTTAAAGAATCCGAATGGATGCCACCATTCCATTGAACCTAATGGAAGGGCTGTTTAACTCCAAGCCTGCTCTTCTCCCTATTATTGGGAGAGAGAATGTTCCTGACCACTGCAACACCCACTTCACAATGGGTTGTTTATTATTTTACCAAAACAGCTCACCATGTACAGGACCAAAGTCAAAGTTACTCTAGTAACTGAGTTATAAACCACCAGTGACTTTAGCTGTTATTCATCCGTATGTCCCAGCACGGTATTTACTAAGGGTCAGCTAATGTCTCTACTAACTCAACTACTACACCCTGTTATCAGAGACTGTATCGAAGCTCAAGGAAAGGTTATGTCATTTGCCTGAGCTGGTAAGTAAGAAGCACAGCTATGAACTCAAGTCTTTCTTACTGTTCAACCATCAGAACACCTTCAGGGGATCTACAAATCTCCTGGATACCAGGGGCCCCTGGACTGTGTGTGCAGCGTGAAGGACGAGTCCTACCTCTCCAATGTGCTGCATGCGGCTTTCCCAGAATTCAGGGACTGAATGAATGGTGTGTTTCCTCTGAGTGTGTGTGTGTGTGTGTGTGTGTATGTGTGTGTGTGCAGGTGCACATGCACATTGTGTGTGTGCAGGTATGTACGTACATGTGCAGGTGTTGTGTACACACACACAGAGGCTAGAGGACATTGCCTGTTGTTCCCAAGAGTTGCCTACTTGGCTTTTTGAGAACGTGTCTCTCCTTGGTGCATATGCTCATTGGTGAATACACTCACTGGTCTCCTCTAGGCTGGCCTGTCAAGGTGCCCCTGGGGAATTGCCCGGCTCTTCTTCCCAGGGCTGGAATTACAAGCACACAATACCACTCTCGCTTTTCATTTTCTGAAAAGTGCTTTTGTGAGCATGTCAGGGAATACTTCTTTATTGACTTAGCTGTTACCCAAGCCCTGTAGTTCCGGCGAAACTGCCTTTCTCCTAAACACATGCCACTCCGAGAAATGCAAAACCAGACAGCCAACACTGGAGTTTTCACTCAACACTGGAGAAGACTGCAGGGCTGTCTGTGAAAGGCACCATGTCTGAGCCTCCCTGTTGTGTTGGCCTGCCAGCCTGCCCTCTGGCTGCTCTCGCAAGCCACCCAGGCTGCACCCCATGGCTGCCCCTCCTCCACAGGCAGACAGTCTGCCCCACCATGACCCTGTTCTCTATTTACTATGTGATTGTTACATACGCAAGACCCAGTGCTACACTCCTGGGGTCAAGACAGCCGGTCTCTGCCCTCTTGGAGCAGACACTCAGGAGCGCGGAGCAAATAGCTACTGGTTACTCAATCTCGTTGTTGTGATTATATAAGCCATTAAGAAATTGTGAAATTGTTAAGAGAGTGTCTGAGTGAGGCAGGAATGAAGGGCCTGTTTACCAACGGGAGTGAGGAAGAAGACAAGATGGCCGAAGGGCTCAGAAAGAGAAGTGGATGGCAAAGTCAAGCCAAGAGGTCATCAAGGTGAAGATTCAGCAAAGCCCAATGTGGAGAACCCTTTATAATTCTGGACATTATTTTACAAATGAGGAGACTACATTGAAGGGTTTCATGTACAGAAATAGAGACGAAACGAAATATGCACAGGCCAGTGGATTCCAAATGGTGCACACATATATACATGCACACATACATTCATAAACACACACACATATACCTGTGTGCAATACACACATTTACACATGACACACATGCATACTTACATATACACACACACCTTTACTAGTAGGGCTTTGGTTTCTGAGTAAGCTAAGTTGACGGTAACTTGAAGGTGGCCTTTTGGGATAGAGTCTCATATAGACTGGGTTTGCATTCACTGTGGAGTCAAGGATGACCTTGGGTTTCTAATCCCCCTGCCTCGAGTTCTGAGTTGCTGAAATTGCAGACGTGAGTCACCACCCCCAGTTTATGCCATGCTGGGGCTCAAACCCAGAGCCTTATGTTCTCCAGCAAAGTACTTTACCAACTAAGTTGCCTGTACCTGTGAGCTGCTTGCAGGAGACTCCAGACATCTTCCCTGGAGTCCGCCATGGAATGCCGCCACTACTGGCCGGGTTCTTTGGTCCTCAAGACCTCACACGAACAAGAACCTCCGTGCAGGGTCTGCTGGTCTCTTTTGACCCTACCACTAGGAGCTAGTCATTGCAAAGGAAGCCATGGGAGGGAGGCCTGTTTTGTGGTCCCAGGTGAGGCCAACAGGCATGTTCTGTGGCAGATGACTATAGGCTAGCAGGGGACTTTGAGGAGAGGTGGAAAGAAAAGGAAATATGAAGAATCTACAGGCACTTTTGATGAGTTTCCTGGTAGAAGACAACAAAGAAAAAATAGTTCATAATTGAGGTATGATTGTGCCCAGAGATAGTTCTGCTTTGGAAAGCTGGCTTGGCTTTGCCTGGAGCTAGATTTCAACATATATAAACATACACACCAACATGTATGCATCCATACATTTATAAATATACACACATATATATGTGCACAATACACACATTTACAGACAACACACATGCATACAAACACACACAAACACACTCCACACAGTTCTTAGTTAAGGGAACGCTAACATTTCTTTCTAATTGAATTTGACATTAGCATAGGTTATCAGAGTTTCCCCGCTGAGCTCACACCCACTAAGAGTTCCTGTCCGAACTCCTTGTGTGGTTTTTTGGCAGTCCATAGTGCTGCTGCCATGTGCTAAAAATAAAGAAAAAAAAAATGGAGAGGAAAACAGATGATGTTAAAATTGAAATTAATGAAGATGCTAAGACAGACTGTAAATCAACCAAATGCTGAAGCTGCCTCTCAGCTGGCATAGGCTGGTGAATTAGTGTAAGACCGGGCTCACGTGGGTGAAATGCTGCCCCTGATGTATGTGTGTGACCAGCAAGCCAAGGCTCTGAGAGTTTCTGCCTGGGATGTGCTGTCTTCCAGCAGGGTGAGAGAGCAAGTTTTTCTGCGCCCTCCCAGTTGCTGCAATGACTTTGTCCTGCCAGAAACTCAGGGAAATGTCCCAAGCCTGCTCTGCCTGTTGTTAGCTGTGTGCTTTGGCCAAGTCTCCTCACCCGCTGGAATCTCTATTACTTTATCTCTGAAATGACGGCAGCAGTTTGCCCTTTAACTGAGTGTGCAAGGCTGAAGCATATGAGTTAAGACGTAGCCATCATTCCCACAAGAGCAGACATGCCATGTTGAGTAAGTATCCCATGCAGGGTGACTCCAAACATTGCCTGTTAGCCCCAGGAGCCCTAAGGAAAGATTGTGATAAATAGAAAACAGCATCAGTCTATAGGTGAAATTGACAAATGACTCTATAATATATATAGATTTATATATAATAATATAATTGGGTTTTGGTTGCAAGTTGCCTGCTTCAATTCACATTTGGTATTTATTAATTTATGAATAATTAATAGATAATAATTTATTGAATATTACCACTAGCGATTTCAATTATTCATTCACTTACAATCATATAATTTTAGAAAGCAGAAATAGTAATTTTATTAACACATTTCCAGTCAAGCTCTTCTAATATGCCTTTGATATAATAGTCTTTCTAAAATTTAATTCTAAATTTTCATACAGATCTATATGTTGAGCGTATCCTTCCTTGCCCACCGAGTCCCTCCACCCTTCCAACCACCCCCCACCATTTATTCCTTGTTCTCTGAGACAAGTTTATTACTACTTTCATTTGATGCATTCATAATTTTATGTGGCCATACAAAACCCAGGAGCGATCAATGAGAGAAAATGTGGTGTTTGTCTTATTTTGCTTAACGTCATTCAATCCAGTCATATCCATTTTTCTGCATATGGTGTCACTCTGTTCTTTGTGGATGAAACTTCAGTGTGTGTGTGTGTATCACACTTTCTTTATTCCCCTGTTTTTGTGGATCCTCCTTCATCCTCTGCTTCTAGAACCCATTCTCACCTTTCTTAGAATCTACCTCCAGGCAAGCTCTGAGAAAAACAGTGTCAACTTTCTCTGACCAGGGACTACCTGCTGAAGAAGAGACCTTGATAAACATCTAGGGTTAGAAGATGGCTGAAGACAGAGTCTTTAAAAGGCAATTTAGCTTCCTGAAACAGAAAGGACAAACGAAACTACTTCGATTAGGAATTCAGTGGGAACTTGGGGTGGGGGCAAACAGAGGGTAGGGGAGTGAAGAGAGAAGAAAGATGGCAAGCCATGTGGCTGAGTGGTTGTCAGCTCAACAAGGGAGGGAAGAGAGGAGTTGGAGCAGTGTCATGGTGGAAGCTGAGGGGAAAGGCAAGCTTCACACGTTATGGTGAAATAAAGCCAAAAGCCTCTATGGAATGGGGGCCAGAGGCAGACAGAGGGAGAAGCTAAAGGAAATTAGTGGCAGCAGGAGCAGGAGCCAAGGCTAAGCACAAACGGGCTCCGTAGTGACAGAAGATGCCTTTGCTGGCATGTGTGTTTCACAGGCCTCAGAACAAGAAAAGCCAATCTGCGGTTAGCTGGGATTCTTTTAGTGTTATGTAGGGCAAACATGGAACTAGACGGATTGTGTAACAGCCCTGCAGGCATGACGATGTTCCGAAGAGACATGGGTGCCCTTCCACTGCCTACCAGACCATCCAAAAAGGATTCTCCAGAATTCAGACTTTCCCAGAACTTGTCTCCTAGAAAGATTTTACACAGTTCTGGCAGCCTGTCAGAGCATGACAGGAGAGACTAGAGACAGACAATGACAGAGGGGACCTGCCACACCTTGACCAGGACTGATTGGTTATGTGTGTCTCCTGCCTTCCATTTCAACTTAAATCTCATGTCAGAACCTGACAGACAGTCTTGGGGATATACCTCTGCCGGATGTGGCCACACTGACTAAATCTCCCTTTCATTCTTTTTCATCATTACGTTCTCCAGTTTTATTCAATTGAAATTGGCCCACTGAGAACTGGTGGCCAGGCCTAGCTTATTAGGGCTAACAGGGCAACTCAGGTAACAATTTGACCTATGCCCTCTGAGGGTATGCACGTGAACCCTTCAGCGGGGAGTCTGTTCCACTCGCCCCGGTAGCTCGTCTCCCCGGCTTTGTGTCTCTATACTAGAAGGGAGAATTCTGTGACCTCTCAGCTCTTCAGTCTTCATAGGGTTTTATGCTGCCATCTGAGATGTTACTTGATTTCTCCCTTCTAGCAATACCGCGAGAGCCTCAGAGACCCCCCTACTGCAGGTCTTCCCCGGTGGCAGGAGCTGTCACTTTCACTGTTCAGTTCACGCTCCCCAGTCCCTGTACCCAAATTGGAGGGTCCCTCTTGTTGATCATAGCATCCCTCTCTCGACCTGATCCTGATCCTCACAGTCCAGGACCCAGCTGGCCAGAAGCCTGTGGATTTAAGGGCGTTCACAGCTCTTCTGCCAAGGACAGTGTTCTCTGACCTCTGCGTCCCCAGACAACTGATTCCTGACTGGGGTCCTTGCTTCCTTCAGACATTCCTGTGTGCTGGCAGAAGCCTCCATGTTGATTGCGGGAACCCTTGGCTGTTGTCCTTGCTGCAACTTCTGACCTTTCTACAAGTTGTTTCCTTGGGGGATTATTAAAAAGCGAAGTGCTAGGACACCTCAAACAGGAAGACTCTCAAAGCCCCGGCTGGCTGTCCTGGTTGCTAGCCTTCCCATCATAGTCCTGCAGGATCTCTGAGTCTGGACATGTGGACTTTGTCCCTCTTCTCTTTCTTGGCTCACTCCTCTTCCTCTGGCTTGTCTCCAGGGCCCTTTTGGCCAGCATTAGTTGAGCCAATGCCCTCTGGAAAGGCGGAGACAAGCACAAAGAGAGCTTGGGGTTTTAGCTCCTCGGCTGTTTACGTCCTTCATGCCCAGCAGCCGGACATCTGAAAAGTACCCCACAAGCCTGGCACGGCTTCTAGCACATCTTACGGTTCTCTCCTGGTTCTCCAAACATTCCACTTCTAGTGTGGACTAAATTTACTTTACACACTATTTGCCCGTCACTGTGCTAAACGCTTTGCTTCCTTTGTCCCACTGAGTTTGTACCACAATCCCGTAAACTGGGAACTGCATGCTTCCTGCATTTCACAGAAGCAGTAACTGAATGAGAGGTTAGAAAGTGACCAAGTCATATTGACGCAGCTTAGTCAACAGCTTAGGTGCTTTGGCATCGTTTTGGGTCTTATTTTGTCAGTAAGTCATTTCTTATACCTGAAGGGATTCCCTCCATCCTGCCTGTTTATGAGCAGATGGATACAGGTGACTGGCCATCCTTTATTTAGCACGTATGATAGCAGTAGAGGAAGATGCCGAGGTTGATGGATAGATAAGTGAATGGTGGGATAATGGGCAGAGAGGTGAACAGGAGAATGGGTGGATGGGTGAATATATGAGAGGAGAGATGGATGGATGGATGAGTGGGTAGACAGTGGGGGATGAATGGGTAAAGGCAAAAGTGAATGGGTGGATAATGGACAGAGGAATGGGGTGGACTTCCGGTGATGAAAGGGTGTTTTACAGAAAAGCATTTTGGAATACAAGGTGCTGCAGTGTTGGAGCTATTCTTCCCTGGCCCCTTTCTCCAGACCCAACAGTCTGCTCTGCTCCCGCGAGGAAGGCTTTCTCCAGGTCCTCACCTGCAGAGGATAACAGCAGCTGTGTTCCCTTGGGCAGTTACTTCCGCCCGGGTTTATTTTTCCAGATGCTTCGCACTAACTCTGGTCAGGAAGTCTTCATTTTCTTTAGGGGTGACTGTCATCGGATCTCTGTGGGGTCCTGTGTCCCAAACCTGACTCAACAGTGTCCGTCTGCGGGATGCGTTGTTTATGTCTGGAAGTCGAAGACACTCTGCTCTGCAAAGGCAAGGAAACCCGTGCCTCTCAAGACACTGGTGCAGAGCAGAGCCCAGGACTGTACGCAGTCCAGTCTTATAACCCAGAACAAGTCATAGGAGAGGGGAACTTGCAAGATAGAGACCAGCTTACCCATCAAATCCTTAATCCCCTTTGTCTCCCTATCATCCCCCAAACCACCCAATGTCTACACCTCTCTTCATGGATCCATACGGCAAACTCACTCTTGCTAAAGCATTTATGACTTACTGCTTTCCATTACCATTAGAAAGTGTTCTTCCTGCAGAGCAATGACAAAATCAGAGACAAAATCACCCAAATAGCTCCATGCCAGTGATACTTGCTGTCCTTGTAATTCAGGCTCAGTCTAGGCTATTCAGTTTTTGATACTAGTTTTATTTATTCACTGGTTAAAGTTATTGGAAAGTCAATGGTTAGAGAACCAAAGTCAAGTTCTTTTCGCATTGATTCTTTTGTCTGTGAAAAGACTCATTCTATCATCTTCAGGCTGGGACACAGACATGGTAACTCTCTCACCAAGCCCAAGTTCCTTGGCCAGTGTTTCACTGCACGGGTTACAACATGTCAGAAGTAGCTTGGTCCTACACCTTACCTGGGTTTATCTGTCCATTCTGGGTAACCAAGAGGCCCTGGCCACGAGGCATGGCCTCTGACTGGCCCCCAATTTCATTAACAAATGCCTGTATATGGGAAGGTTGAGTTAGCATCACAGGACCGTTATCAAGATGGTGCCTAAAATCTACATTTTGACACAGGCATAGAATAGAGGGAAGGAAACATGGCCTTTATTTTTCTTTATTTTCACCCTGAGCTGTTCAGTAAACTCAACAGGCCCAGCTCTAATCGTTCTTGTCTGGCTGGGAGCTAGAATAACAGGCAAACACATTCCTAGCTAATGTGAGAACAGATTAAACTTTCACGCTCCATGAACTGTGAACAAACCTGCAAATTGCAGGTATGCCCCTGCTCCTGGCAAGCCCATGTTTGGGCCCCAAGCATCTTTGTTTTTAGAAGCAGAAAAGGCTTCTGCGAAGGGGTTGTTTCCTTCTGGCAGGGGGAACCTTCTGTGGATACCTTTGTCAAGCCTGGAGAAATACGTGCACTCTTCCAAGTGGTCACAGTGCCCGACAGGCACATGGCTGGGTCAGTCCAGGGGGATTTCATCCCCACCTGGGAATGACAGTAAGGCATTGGCACCACGCAGCTCATCTTGGAGGACCTCTGCCTGTCCCTGAGAAAGATAAAGGTGTCTCGGCTTTGGGAATGTCTGATGTGGCTTTGCTGACTGTAGACCTTGAGAACAACAATTGTGTTCATGACCAGGCAATGAAAGTGGCAGGAGTTAACAGACTGGCCATTGTTAGCATCCGTTACCTGCTAGCTCAGAGGCATCTGCTCTCATTGCCCACTTAGCGAAAAGGAGTAGAATCTTAATGAACACAAACTGCAAACTTCTCTGAAACCTTTCCATCAGAGTGACTCTCGGTGTGCAGAGTGTTCTTGATACAGATGGAGCTAGCACATCCCCGAGGGGCTTCTCTGTGGCTATAGGCAAAACTGCTCTGAAATCATCCTAAAATATTCCTGAGAGCTAAAGGCGGGTTGCTGTCTTGAGCTTTTCTTTAGTATAAACATGCCGACTGACTTCCAAATGCTTGCTGAAAATTTACGTGTTTATGTTTTAATTATACTGTAAACAAAAGAAAAATTTTCCATCACGTCAAACACCAGCCATCCACCCCTACTTCCATCTCCCCTACCTTTCTTTCCCTTTCTGAGTTTCCTGGGAGACCACCCTGAAAAGGAGATTCAATGGGCAGGAGGATTTTTTTTTTTTTCCATACAGAACCTGATGGGAGAGTAAAACAGGACTGGGGGACGTGGGGACCACAGTACAATTGTCATGGGAACCACAATCTGGCAACTCCAGAAGAATACCTTTCTTTCAGTTTCAAGGTAGCAGTCTTAAGCAGGAGCTTTATTGGTGCAGTGATTGTCCTTTATTACTGAGACCAGGTCAAGAGTGATTATGATTAGACACCGATTACATGACCCCAGTTACCAGGAAAATAGAAACAATTGTTGGGAACAGCAAGCTGGCTAAGTGGGTTAAGACGCAACAACAAGCCTGGTGACCTGATTCAAACCCTGAAATCCACGTGGTGGAAAGAAAGAACCAGCTCCCTTAAATGGTCCTCTGGCTTCCTTCCACATAGGCACTGGGGCATGTGCACACCTCTTCCCCAAGACTAAATAAATAGACGCAAAAAAGTTTAAAACTTTATTGGATAGACAAAAACAGCCGATAACTGTAGACCTCTAAATATGCCTCTTAAACCTGTAATTAAGCCTGAAAGGGTTAGAGAAAACAGAGAGACTGGGGGAAGTATCTGTGAGCAGTTGAACAAATACAGCTTAAAGCCTCAGGGGCAAGCAGGTACTGATACAAATCAGCATCAAATTCCAGCCCCGAATGTGACCTGCCTGAATGAACCTTGCTGAAGCATGAAGAGTGCTCAGCAACCATCATCTTCCAGTCTGTCAAATCTGCTACCTTCTTGTACATCCTGAGCAGGTTGAGCCTGGGTCACCAGAACCATGAAGAGAGGCAGAAAGTATTTCTCAAGAAAGTCAGGGTTGTCCTGGCCAGAGCCAGTGTGTTTGGATGAAGTGGGGAAAATTCCTGAGTCCTCATTGAGAATCAGTGCTGTCTAGTAACTGAGAATGGACCGCGCATATCTTTCCCTCCTCAAAGCTATGGATGTCTTTGGGTAAAGAAGGAAGGACAGAGAGTTCTGGGCTTTTGGCAGCAAGCCCACCTACTCATACCCTTACTTCAGCTCTACACTGTGACCAGCTGGATGTCCCAACACTCCCCAAATTCCAGAATCAGCCCCTTCTGCTCCCTTCCCATGCCTGCCGCTCCTCTGTGAGAGCACCCTCTTCCTCACACCCTCAGAATCCAGGCCCCTTCACAAAGCCAACTTCAAAGCCCCTACCCCACCTTTCCTAGTCTATCTCCATGATACCCTTAATCTCCTTGTGGAACAAGCATTGTTCCTTTGTTGTGTTAACTTCAATGATAAGCTTCAAAACTTTCAGTAAAAATTATCTAGAACCCACCACGTACCAGGCCCAGGAGGTGTAGCCATTTGAGATTAAAATTAACCGAGCCAGCATGGCTAATGCAGTTAATAGGCCAGACAGCATGTATTTCCACTAACAGCTTCTAAGGCTTCAGAATTCATTGGCTTGTTTCAGCTCACACTTCAGGGACTTCCACCACCAGTCTGCCCCAGAACTTTGGGCTACAAGATCATCAAGGCTTCCTTCTTACCCTCACCCAACACTGAGTCTAAATGTTATGATTGCCTTGTTAGCTTTGGGAAGTCACTCTGCTTAATATTTTCATTCAGAGATCTGGGGGGGGGGGGTGTCTCTCTGAGCTTCAGAGACTTGGGGACGAAAGTTTGGAACTGGGGCACAGCAGCACCCTGTATCAACCTAATGTGGTCAGTGTGGTGGCCAAATTGGCGAGAAGGCAAGCCACAGCCTCTTTCTCAGACTTCTCTCTCTCCGCATCTGAAAAGGTCCCTTCCACAGCTCACGCCATAGCTGATCTCTAGTGACCCCAGTCTCACGCTCCCTCACAGGGACACAGTGTATTCTGCAAGGTCATGGCTGCCAGAACACCTGGCAGGGGAAAATGAATACTCAGCTCCTCCCAGCCTCACCCCCAGGCGTACATGCTGAGAGTCTGGAAGCCTTGAATTGAGTTGCTGGTCCTGAGTTTCAGGATAAACAGAGGAGCCACTTGAACAAATAGCTTGTGGAAAGGCAGCGGCAGCCAGCACTGCTTGATTGAAAATCACCTCCTTCCCTCCGTGGGCAGCTTGGTTCCTTAGCTCTTTGTCTCCTGGTCACGGTCACAATTCGGTCGCTTGAATGGACCACAGAGCAGAGTGCAAAAGACTATGTTGAGTCTGTTTTTGACGTCATGTGCTTGGTAGGCAAGTACTCATCACTCAAAGAACTTCATGGAAGACAGCAGTTCATCTGAATGACTTAGGTGTCTGCAGGCAGTGAAGAAGCTGTTCACACTGACTTCTTCTTAGTCCAATATATGCATCGGGATTTCTGTCTTGGTTCATGCTTGTCCCAGTTGGTCTTAACTGTCAACTTGACACAGCCTGGAGTATCAGTTGAGGACTTCCCAGATCAAACGGGCCTGTAAGCATGTCTGTGAGGAATGCCACTGATTGCCAACTTAAGAGGGCCACTAAGTCCACTATGCCAGCAGCATCCCCAAGAAGGTGGTCCTCTGCTAAGCTTGCTAATCGCGAGCCTGCAAGTGAGCCAATAAAAGCATTCCTCCAATGACTTCTCCTTCAGGTTCCTGTTTGAGTTCCTGCCTTGACTTCCCTCAATGATGGACTGTGGATCAGGACCACTCCCACAGGGTATTTAAGTGGGCTCCCAGAGGAGAAACACATGGTTCCAGGTTTGCTTGGGCTCCCAGGTGTCCTGCTTCCCCGCCCCCCCACCCGACGTGCTCCGCCACTGGAGAGCACTGTACTTAATAAATCGATGGGCGTCTTGATTTGGTTTGATTTGACCTAATTGGATTTCTTTGTGCCAATGAAACTGCCCTTCTTTTTATTATTATTTTTTCTTAACAATATTCTTAAATTTACTACTTGAAAAGTAATATATCCAAATATAGATCTACAAGACTACGTGTGAGAACATGTTTAACCCAAAAAATAAAAAATTTATATGATTCCATATATGTATGAAATATTCATATTTACAAATCTTTGGAGACATCAAACAGCTTAGTGATTGCTTAAGCTTGGAAGATTTGGGGAGACCTAGAGGAAGATTAGTTAAGGAGTGTGGAATTTCTTTTGGGGGAGACAAATCTTCAGTCGGTGGTGGGAGCTGTATCACCCTGAATATACTATCATTGGATGTTGATTGGAAGCAGGTGAGCTGTCTGGGATATGAATTATGTCTCAGTGAAGGAACCTAAGCTAAACTTCACATGATCAAAAAATATCCAATTGAGAAGTATTGATCAGAACCGACAACCCAGCTATTAGAAAATACATGTGTAGGCACATACCCACACACCCACTTCCCCATCCCCCAACCCTCCCTCCACACATTCCATGGTCTGTTAGCCTTCCAGCCTTCAGAGCATTCAAATGGCTCTGTCTGGAAATGTCTGCCTCCAGAGTGGGCAAGAAGGGGCCCCCTTTATAACTGTTAGCAAATATGATTCCGATCAGTGCAGGCCACCAAGACAGAGAACACACAGTCCTCCTTATGGGTCCCCAAGTCCTTCTAGAATGGTTTAGTCCTGGGTTGTGAATTGGATGACCTCTTGACCCTGATTTCACTATTGCTACAAAAGGGAACTGGAGGAGAATTCATTTTCATTTTTGTTTGTGCCCATCCTGAGTCCCCTCCATTCAGCTCACTTCCTCCCTGCCTTGTCCTTCCCTCGGTGGAAGCCAGTGAAACTTGGGTCCAGATGTTTAACCTCTGGGGGTCGGAAGAGGAAGGAGAGGCTGCTGGTGAGCCCTGCTGTCACGCCAGTCTTTGTCTCTGAAAAGTGAGATCGGCTTTCTTAAGTCAACTGTGAAGACAAGAGGATTTCCATGTGGTTTCCAATTGAGCTCTGCCATGCCTGGTTGGGACGGGTGGACAGCGAGTGACACACGCAGCGTGAGGTCAGAGTTGAGGGATGACCTGGCCTTCCTTGCCCAGTATAGAAGTCTTCAGTCTGTTCAGTGTGTGCTCTTGTCAGAAACGGGCATCTGCCTGGGCCCTGCCTTTCCATTTATCTTCTGGCCACAGGATCCTTTTGCCATTTGGCAGAAGATGAAGTCTCGGAAGCCTGCGGCCTCATCGAAATAGCAGGTCTCGAGGAAGCCTGATGTCGACACCAAAAGCCCCATTTATGAGGGGCAGAGACGAGTGAACCCCGTTCCCATGGAGAGGCGAAGATGCTCCCTAACCTCAAGGGAGCTTCCAAGTCTCTCCCAGTTCCTTAACCCACCCAGAGGGCCACAGCCCTCCCTGTCAGCTCCAAGGAAACAGGCAAATAGAAAAGCAAACACCGACGAGAAAGAGGGTGCCGCTCCGAGCACACGCTTCTAGAAGAATCCAGAGAAAACACAGTGGTCATCTGGAGATCCTGCTCTGAACACTCACAGACTGCTGCCATCAGCTGGGGAGGAGCTGATACTTCCCCCTTCAACTGGCTCTTTTGGTTTCTGGCGCCGGGACGACACAAGCCAGTGTTTCTCCTTGGCATTTCTGAGCCCGCCTCTCTGACCATGCCACCATCAGGATCATTTGTCTGTCTCCTCTATCTGCCTTTTCCCTTCCCACCTGTACGCAAGCACTCGGGGTGCCAGATAGGAGGAGGCCATGTCTTCACTGCAGGGTGTGGGCAATAAGTCTCCGGACCCCTCCGCTTCCTGATACACTGTTCCCTGGGGGTGACAGGCAGACTCACCCTGAGGGGCTGTGGGGAAGCCTGAGAGGTGCACATCTACACAGGGCAACTCTGTGCTAGGTCATTGGTTTTGTTTTTTCTTTTCCTCTCATCCTCCCTCGTCTTCATTCTTTCCACCATTAACCACTTGTCTTGCCTTCTTGCTAATCCCCTCCTGATCCGAAATTCTCCATTGTTTTGTGATGAGCTGATCGGGAGAGTTAATGGCAACTTTCAGAACTCCTCCCCCACTCCACCTCCACCCCCATCCCCCACCCAGACCCCCATCCCAATCCTCACCACCACCACCCCTGCCCCAGGGTCCTCTAAACAGGTCTGAAGCCATCTGGTGTGCCAGAGACTGTGATGCTTAAAAGCTTAAAGGCAACAAACACTTCAAGACTCTATCCAGGGATCTCAACCAGGAATTCAGCCACACAGTTTCCCAGAACCACAGCTGACCTCGGAGTTCAGATGAACCGTGTTCACCTTTTCCACCTTCAGCCTTTTAGAGTGACCTTCCCTAAAGAGAAGACAGTAGGGAGAGGATCTGGAAGCTTCTATTGTCACCCAGTGTCGCTACACACTTTGGTGATGATGACGATATAACAATGATGGCTCAGTGGTTAAGAGCATTGCCTGCTATTCCAGAGGTCCTGAGTTCAATTCCCAGGAACCACATGGTGGCTCACAACCATCTGTAATGAGGTCTGGTGTCCTCTTCTGGCCTGTAGGCATATACACAGGATATTGTATACATAATAAATAAATATTAAAAAAAAAACAATGGGGGATTGTGTCAGTAAGGACATTTGCAGTTTTAAGGAACTAAACCAATCCTGACAAGGAAGATCTTATTCACATAGCAAAAAGCCCTGGGATGGGATGACTCCCAGGCAGGTGACATCATTGAGCCCCCAGCCTGTGTCCACCTTTCGGCTTTCCATCGTTAGTCACATCTATCACCTTTTCCAGGCTGTCAACCTCTGGGTTATAAAACAGCCGACATTGTGGTCTTACACACAACACAAAAATGTCAAGCCAAAGGAACACTTGGGGGTCTTTTCTCAAAAAGAAAGGCCTCTTTCTCAAAATCCCACAGAAGACCCTGATTTTTCAGAAGAGTCTGATTTTTCAGTACTGCTGGTGTTCAGGCTTAATGATGGCCAGCAAGGTGTTCTAAAGTGGACTCCTCTGGGCCAAGTTCTCCAGTACGCTTCCCAGAAAGACTCCTCGGTGTGCTGACGCATCAGACCTGACTACAGAACCAGCTGGAGACAGGTGGGCCCTCCACCTACGAGGAAGTCAAGAATCTCAAGACGAATTTTCCACATCGTTATTCATTGTCCAAATGCGAGAGGACATGTTTGCTTTCTGAGTCACACCTACTTGCTGCTGCTGATGGCTGGAGAACCACTTACTGAGGTCTAGACTTGCTGCACCCCCGACAGTTGCCTGCCCCTGCCAAGTACACACCTGTCTGCACGTGACTCAACCTCTGAAGGGCTGCTCCCTCCACCCCCAGTCCTGACAGTCGCTCACAGCCCCAACTTAGCCCCATCTTGACTCTTCCATCACCTGAGGTAGAACTCTCAGCCCCAGGGGAAGATATTAAAGGCAGGCTTCTCTGATCTTTAAGTATGTGGCAATTAATTTCCCGAAGCTCAGGTTGCCTTGGGAAGAGAGTGACCTCTCCAGCAGGGTTGCTAGTCCTGTCATAGCAAAGCTGTATTTTCTCTGCCAAGGGCCATCAGCTGAGCTCAAGGTGGCAACAAGGAAGTTCTACATTTAAAGTGCTTTTTATGGGGTTTTATGCAGCCTTGGGCTCACTTGCCTTGCTGCCTCCCATCACGTGAAGACTGGGTACTCTTTCCCTCTGGATGATGCAGCAATGAGGCGCCATCTTGGAAACAGAGAGCAGACCTCACCAGACAAGCAGGTCTGTCAACGCCATGACCAAGATAGTTTAGCCTCCGTGACCGTGAAGAAACCCTTCTCTCGTCTGTGTTCACTGCCAGGCCACAGATATTCTGGTATAGCAGCCCAGCCTATGACGTCATGCTCCTAAAGGGAAGTGCAGCTATGAAAGGGAGAACATACACTTGAAAACCATTAGCATGCTTAGAACTCCTGACTATTTTTTCCTACCTATACTTTGACTTCTTCTATTCTAATGTTTTGTTACTATGCTTATAAACAATATATTTTAAAACTCAAAGAATAAATTCTCCAACTATCTTGTATTAGTCACGTCCTGAGCTTGACTGACACATGACTGCCTGCTTCAGGAACTCTAGAAAGACTGCTCTGTTCTAAGACTTGGTACCTGGTAGCAAGCACCTCCCTCTGCTGGGTCCAGTGACTCATGAGGCATGAGAGGTCTGCCTACCATGGCAGCAGTGAACATCAAGCTGAGAAGCTCCCTGTGGAACAAGAGTTCAGAATGGAGTAGACAGCCTGGCAGATAAGAAGGACCAGAGATGGGACAAGAGACAACCCAGGGAAGAAAAAAGAGGAAGAGTCTGCAGTGTTGCATTTGGCTCTGGAATGCTTGCTGCCTCCTGAGCCAATGCTACCCCACAGATACGCTCGCTGGCAGTTCCAACTCCCGAGACTACTTCTGAACATGTATCTCTCAGGAAAACAACTGAACCACCAGTTCTCTTCGCCCTGTTTTCCCAGGTGTATTATTAACATCTTTAGGACAGGTTGCATGCTTCCCTCATTAAACACATGAAGCTCAAATCTGGACACATCTAACAATTCATTTAACAGTCTGTCACCGATTTCTTCAGTCTCCTCTACCGAGTGTTTGTTTGGGCTGTTCCAGGCACACTCCTAAGCACTAGAGTGTGATTCAACAGTGAACAAGCAGGTTAAGAAACCTCTGCTTTCTATTCATCTTAGCTAAGTTATAGAAGAAGCCTGTAACACACACACATGTACACACACACACACACACACACGCTGCTTGGCCATAAGAAGAATGAAGCCACACCGTGAGTAGAAAAATGGGTGCTGAGGGTAGAGAGTAGACAGAATGGCTTTACAAATAGTACAGCTGGAGAGGCCTCCCCAAGAAAGGGACATTGGAGCTGAGGAAATGGGGAATGCCACACTGCTGTCTGGTGGAAGTGCTCCCCAGATAGAACAAATAACTGAAGATGCCTGCAGGCTAAGGAAGTCTGTTGGCAGAGGAGAAGCAATGGCCCCACACGCTGGAGTGGAGTAGGCAAAGGGAGGGAGGTCTGGGGAAAAGAACTTTGTCTGAGACTGATGTGAATCATGTTGAGCTTGATAAGAGGTCCAGGGAGGCTCAATAAAGGTCAGGAGTCATGGGAGGGGCCTAACGAAGGCTAGAAAGTGGAGCCTTGGCATTTGTTTCACTCCTATCTTTAGAGGAGGGCAGAGAGGGGTGGAAAGGGCCAGACTTAGTGTAGTTAGATCATGGCGTCACAGACCTTTCTGGCACACAGTGACTCATGCTATTCCTAGACAATAGGCCATTTCCAAAGCCTAGGCCTGGATGAATCTTCCTAAACTGCTCCCACCTTCCATGCGTTCTGACGACTCACTAACTGTCTGAAACAATGAGAAAAACCGCATTGTTCTCCTCAGATAGTCTTATCAGGTCTTTGGCAACTTAAGATGAAGTAGCAAAAGTCCCTTTTAAAACCAACCCATGCATTTTCTCAGAAGTGCAATACAATTTCCCCATATCCTTGGGAAGGAGCAGGCCAGAGAAGAGAGGAAGGCAGCGCAGAAGATTCAAGTCTAAGGCTCTTGGATTGAGAGTTGGGAGGAACCTCAGAAGAATGACTAGGGACCTTTCTAGGCTACGGATCACTAAAGGGACACATTCTTAAACAATGGTTGGTGGCCCTCTAGATTGTCATCCTCTCTCAAACATCCTGACACACACTAAGTAGAAACTTGTCCCCTTGAAAAAACTGTCTTGCTCAGGCTGGCAATGATGTTTGTTTGGCTCAGACGTTTGAGGAAGTCAAGAGTCAGCCAGCCTCCCCATCTCTACCCCATACTAGGTGAACTGCTGTTCCAAGACGAGTCAGCTTGGAAACGTCTATTCGTCCATCTATCTTGCTGCACCAGAGTGATTTGAATATGGATTAATAATAGAGAGAAAAAGAAACTCTAGAGCATGCCAGGAATAGAGCTGTTGAGTGTCTGAGTCAGCCAGTGTCAGAGCTAACGTATGCCGACATCAAGGAGCTGAGCTCCGTGCTGACAGACTTTGTTGGAATTATTGGAATTTTTCAGGCCCTGTCGTGTTGACCTACCTCACCGAAGAGTCAGACAGAAAAGAATGCCAGAATGATCGCCCAAACTCCAGTCCTGTGCCTCCTTCCCTTCCTGAACCTAGTTTCTCCCCATCCCCAAGACTGACATGTTTAACACCCAATAATCTGCCTTTGTGACCCATCCATAAGTGTAAATTCAGTAGGAGAGAGGATTCATGACAGAATTTCGTGAGATGTTTGCAGAATAGCTAGTCCATAGTCAGGGACTAGGGAGCATATTTCTCAACCTATCATTCCTTGTCCTGGCAGATAAGAGAACCTGAGGAGTAATAAAAAGATGGTTCTAAACTTCACAGTCTTCTAAAAGGATCTCACTGGGCCATGCTAAGTTCATGCAATGGCAATCTTTTGTGTGTTTACTTAATTGATTCACAGTTGCCCAGATATTTAATCAGGCATTATTATGGGTATTTCTGTAAAGATTTGGGTTTTTTTTGGGGGGGGGGGGCGGATAAGATGAACATTTTAGCTCATAGAAAGTAAAGGAGATTGCTATCCTTAACAGGACTGGTCCTCATCCAATCAGTTGAAGACCTAAATAGAATAAAAAGGTCCACCATTCTCTGGATAGGAGAAAACAATCCATCACTACTGAATTGAGGCACACACACATATACACATACACAAAATGCTTAGAAGAATAAGTGATTGAGGGAAAGCCTGAAGACATCTCTATCTTTAAATGAAACATAAAACAGAAAGGTCAAGAAAAAAATCATCTATGGTCATTGAACAAAATCAGTGTATTAGTGAGGTTGCTAACCAGTGGCTCTGAACTATACTGAATAGGGAGCTTCCAGAAAAGTGGTGTAGGGTTTGGAGGAGAAGTAGAAAAGAGACTCCTCCTCTGCAGAAGCCAGGAGAGCAGCCTTCCCACAGGTAGACTTGTGTTGGCTTTGACAGAAGACAGTGGCTCCTCTAGGAGGAAGGTCTCCATTACAAGAAAACTGAAGATGTGGAGTCGTTTGGGCCATCGTGGCTCAGTTATTCTGGGCGGTCTGTCTGGGGAGATGAACTAATATCAGCTCTGGACTGTGTTGAGGCTTGCTATTTGGTTTATTGATATCATTTCCCTGATCAAGTTAGTCTCTTCAAAAATGGCCGTAGACAACTTTCACCAATGAAAGGGGTTTGTGAGTGCCAACCAAAGATCGCAAAGTAATCTCAAATCTACCACTAAACATGTAATTTCTTCTGAATTATATGCTCCCACGGTGCTCAGCTCGCCTCTAAAAACCCTGTTGCCATTTGAGATGAAAATCTCATCCTACTGGAGATGCAGGTCTCTGTAGAAGACTAGAAACAAGGCCTAAGCAAAGCAATGCCAAAGATATGAGCTCTTCAGAGCTCCCACAAACCGGTGCTCTTAGCTACAAAATCTGAAAAGAAATGCTAGCAAAGCCGGGCGGTGGTGGCACACACCTTTAATCCCAGCACTCGGGAGGCAGAGGCAGGCAGATCTCTGTGAGTTCAAGGCCAGCCTGGTCTACAAGAGCTAGTTCCAGGACAGGAACCAAAAGCTACGGAGAAACCCTGTCTTGAAAATCCAAAAAAAAAAAAAAAAAATGCTAGCAAATCCAGGTTCTGTGTGACCCCTGGAGCTGAGGTTCCTGGGACAAATGAAGTGGCTCCTCACCACAAATGAACCACGGGAAGGGAAACAATTCCTTTTCATGGTAAGCTTTCTCATTGGACTTTCTTGGACCACCAGCCCACAAATAATGACATGGAGACTTATTATGAATTATGAAAGCTTGCCCCTAGCTTAGGCTTTTCCCCAACTAGCTCTTATAACTTAAATTAACCCATCTGTCTCTATTAATCTCCATTCTGCCATGAGGCTCAGTTACCTTTGCTTTGTACCATATGTCAGACTTCTACGAGTCTCCTGGCATCTCTCTGTGTGTCTAGATTCCGATTCCTCTTCCTCTTCCTTTCTCTCCCCGGAAATTCCACCTGTCCTCTTCTGCCTAGCTATTGGTTTCTCAGTTTTTTATTACACTAATCACAGCAATACATATTTACACAGTGTACATGTAGGCAGATTGTTATGTCCCATCAGCCCACTCCCACATAACCACACAGAGATATATTAATTATAAATGCTTAGTCAATTGCTTAGACTTCTTTTTAACTAGCTCTATAACTTAAATTGACCAATTTCTATTAGTCTATGAGCTGCCCGAGGCTCATATACCTCATCTATGTGTTTTCGTGTTGCTTCTTCCTAGTCTGATTGGCAATTCCTAAGAATCCTCCTCTTTCTTCCCACCATTCTCGTAGTCTGGTTTTCCCGCCTAACTTTATCCTGCCTAACTATAGGCCACTCAGCTTCTTTATTAAACCAACACAGTGGCATATGTTCACACAGTATGAATGAATATCCCACATGCACAAATATTCCCCAGGATGGTCATGAACCATCAGCACCAAGAAGATAAGAGGTAGCAGAAAGCACAACGTCATCAGGTGCAGTGCAAGGACATCAAGGGCACAAAGGGGATTGTCTAGAAGCACTAAGATAGAAGGCGGATGCCTGGGCTCCCTGGATCTCAGCCTTATGTCTCATGATGCAAAGGTTTTCCTGGAAAGCATGAGCAGTGCTCTTTTGGCATCCAACAGCCAATGTTAAGATGATCAATGGAACTCAGATACCAGTGAATGGTGGGGTCAGAAGATAGATTCCACACACAGCGAAGGAGTTGTCTTACCACTCATGGAGCCCACATACCTACTGTCTTTGGCTCAGTCTCACGCTGCCAGAATCTGTCTTTCAGACAGAACCCCTCTTCCTCCTGCTCAAGCTGCCAAGCAGCGCTGCCATTTCCTACCATAACAGCGACTGAAGTGCATACGGCCTGGGGCCAGTCACAAAAAACGTAAACTTAATATCCCATTTAAATTTTTTCTTTACTTTCTCAGCTAATTTATTATACCCTTTTCAAGCTAGCCGTAGCTTTAAGGGGAAGTATAACTTCATTCCTATTCTGTAGAAGACAAATAAAAATACTGTTCAAGATTAAATAGACATACCCACAGGCAAGCATTTCAGAAAGTATACTCTCACTGTTTTAGTTGTTCTGAACACATTCACGCTTAACAAGTGTATCAGTTATGCACTGAACAGAGTGTAATGTTTTGGTATACTTTAGCCATGGATTGCTCAACACTTAAACAATAAAAAGCAAAAAACCAAGTCCCTGATGATACCAAGGGAGTTCTCTCTGCATGTCTCAGTTGTTCATACCCCCAAATCAGGAACAGCAAAGGAAAGAGGCTTTTTTCTGGGGGTCTCAGGTTGCTTTAAAGATGTGATTTCAATAGCTCTGAACCACTGTTCTGAAGACAGGAACTGGGAGTTTCTAGGGAATATTGAATATTGAGATAGAGTAGCCACCAAACCAAATGCAAGTTTAAAATTTAAGAGAGAGAGAGAGAGGGAGAGAGAGAGAGAGAGAGAGAGAGAGAGAGAGAGAGAGAGACTGTGTGAGCAGAATGGAAATTATCTTGAGACTCAAGGTACAAAATAATTGTTCAGTTGTTTTGGTCATTCAGATGTCTTTTGCCAAAGGGTGGGAGAGACCAAAGTTCACATTCCAGACAAACAGAGTCCTGCTTCCACAATGGCCTAGGACTCTGTTTTGTGATGTTCTTTCAATGACACTTTAATTATAATTTTCTAATTTTATACAAATTTATAATACTGTTAATAAACATGGAACCATTGTCTCATTTTCCTTCTCTGTAACTACACTTCAATCCACGTTCTATGAACCCCCCATAGCACGTAGATTTTCAGTTCAGAGTCAAAGAAAGCAAATCCTGGACTGGGGAGGTAGTTCAGTTAGTAAAATACTCAGTATTACAAGTACACGGAACTGAGGTTACATCCCCAGGTTGTTCCTACAATCCATTGTAGATGTGCACATCTATAATCCCAGGACAAGCAGGGCAGAAACAGAAGGATCCCTGGTTCTTGCCGGCCAGCCAACCTAACCAAATTAGTGAGTTTCAGGTTGGAGAGAGACCCTGTCTCAAAAAATAAGTGAAGAGCAATTGAGGGAGACACCCAACACCAATCTCTGACTTCTATATGCACTATACACACGTGTAAACACATACCAATACAACACACACACACACACACACACACACACGTTTTTAAATAAAATAACAAATAAGAATTGATTGACATTGACCCACTGAAAATATCTCTAGATCTAGGATGGGGGAGGACTATCTATTACTCTACTCTTTCCTCAGACGCAGCGGTCAGTCCCCATTCTTGGGCTACCTCTGACCTTGGCCAGTGGTGAGACAGCATTTGCTCATCTCCCTAGATGGATCTGAGGAGGTCATCCAGAGCCCTGGGTGGTCTTCACCTAAGGGAACACAGAGTACACAGACTGTACTTCAGTGATCCTTGCTCATGGAGGAGGTTTCATGAGAAAAGTCCCCAAATTCTTCCTTTTGGCTTTGGAATGTATTTTATTCTTTCCACATGTTTTTCCTAATAGCAGAGCTTGATCTGTTCTAAGAGTGAGTCTACATTCTCTCGGCACACAGTGAACAATGGGGAGATAATCCAGACACAAGTGGGGAACCAGGGTATTTAGGAATGAAATAGCTTTTTGCTGGATGGGCTCAGGGTTGATAGTATTATTATGATGACATATGACTTGAAAGGAGAAACAAAACTGTGTTCACTTTCCCAAATAATCTAAAAGGCAAAAGACAATCAAGCAAATGCACAAAAATATTCTTGAATAATAGTTTAGAAAGGTTTCAACCCACAAAATTAACAAAAAAATCCTCTTTCTATATAACATCTATATAACATTGAAGACCATGTAAATACTAAAGTCAAAACACATTATCATTTATAGTGTCCCTCAATAAAATTTGTAGGTAGAATTCCAACAAAGCATGCATCATTCTATTGAAAGCTACAGAATTACAAAATAAATAAGAAAGTTGTAAACAAATAGAAAAATATACTATGTTCACTGATTGGAACATTCAACATAGCAAAGATATGGTGAACTGATTCTCCGGAAGTTATTCTAACTATTTAACAAAACTCCTGTCAAAATTCCAGAAAGAATTTTTGCAGACTTAGATAACATTATTATTGAATTTCCATGGAAAATCAGCAGAATTAGAATAGTTGAAAAATGTTTGGAAAATAAAAAAAGGGAGAAATCATTCTTTTTTTTGTTTTTGTTTTTTGTTTTTTCGAGACAGGGTTTCTCTGTGGTTTTTGGAGCCTGTCCTGGCACTAGCTCTTGTAGACCAGGCTGGCCTTGAACTCACAGAGATCCGCCTGCCTCTGCCTCCCGAGTGCTGGGATTAAAGGCATGTGCCACCACCGCCCGGCAAGAAATCATTCTTTTTATTTTTTAAATTACATTATTTGGCCAATGGCTCAAACATATTTCTAGCTAGCTCTTAAATCTTATATTAACCCATTTCTATTAATCTGTCTATCACCACAAGGCCGTGGCTTACTAGGCACAGTAAAGTTCTGGGCATTTTCCTCCTTCAGCAGCTACATGGCATCCCTTTGAACCTGCCTACTCTCTCTGTATATCTGTTTTTCCTGCCTGACTTTGTCCTGCTAAACCATTACCTGAAACAGCTTTATTCATTAGCCAATAACAGCAACACATATACAGAAGGCCATCCCACATCATCTCCCCTTTTTGTATAATTAAAAAGAAAGGTTTTAATTTTAATGTATTAAAATTATATATAACAAAACAAGTATCAAGCAAGAATTACAGTTACATTAATCCCAGCACTTGGGAGGCAGAGGCAGGCAGATCTCTGTGAGTTCGAGACCAACCTGGTCTACAAGAGCTAGCTCCAGGACAGGCTCCAAAACCACAGAGAAACCCTGTCTCAAAAAAAAAAAAAAAAAAAAGAATTACAGTTACAATATTTAGTCCATTTAATATTTGGCAAATTAATAAAATACTTTATCATCTGTCCTATCTTTCTGAATCTAAAGTTTTATATATAATTTATCTTTTATCATAACTAAGGAAAACTATTATTATAACTATCTGTCTTTAACTCTTCAAAGACCCCAAAATGATATACTACCTAAGTAAATAGGAAGTGCATTGTAGGCAACTTCCAAAACTTCAGAATTGACAGAGACATCTTGCTGCCTGGACAGTCACCCAAGTTCTTCTGTAATGTTGGGGCATTCATCTTCAGCCTATAGGCCCATAGTATCTAGAAGACTTTTCCATAAAGCAGGAAATTTGAAGATCTGTTCTGCCTTGTAATGGCAAAGTTTATCAGTTGCTTTTTTCTGTATCCTGCAGAATGTCTGGTCATTTCTTCTATGAAGTAAGAACCCTCAAGGACCAGCCCATCTTTTGGAAAGATCAGCAGTCACTTTTTTGTGGGTCCTGCATATCTAGTTCTTATAGCATACCATCAAGCAGTCCAGGTAAGAACAGTTTCTTGCCCAAAGAAAATTGAAGGCAAATTTTATAATAAGTTTCTTCAACATCCATCAACCTCTCTGAAGTAATTGGTGCTGCCAGGAACAAACATGTCAGGACTGATTTTTTTCCTTTATTTTTTGAGATTACACTATAGTCACATTTCTCCTTTCCCTTTCTTCCATACAAACTCTCCCAAATACTCCTCCTTGCCCTTTTCCAATTCATTCCCTCTTTTTACACTAAGTTGTTACTATAAGCATAAACATTGTCATAAATGTAACTCACCCTGTCTGCATAATGCTGCTAATCATGGGTATATTCTCAGGGCTTACCATTTATTGTTGGTTAACTGCAGGCAGAGGCCACTCAGGAATTTCCTGGCCACCCAGACCTGAAATAATCACGCTGAACTATATTAATTGCAACAGGGCTTGACCAAAGACTCTAGCATACTCCTAGCTAGCTCTTACATCTTAAATTAACCCATTTCTATTAATCCATGTATTGCCACATGGTTGTGGCCTATCGATAAGGTTCCATCAGGCATCTGGTGTCTGTCTCCTACAGCAGCTATGTGACTTCTCTCTGAATCTGCCTACTCTCTCTATATATATCTTTTCCAGCCTGGCTATATTCTGTTAAGCCATTGGCCAAAAACAGCTTCTTTATTAACCAATGGCAGCAAAACATA
The DNA here is from genome assembly GCF_950005125.1 of Chionomys nivalis. Lineage (NCBI taxonomy): Eukaryota > Metazoa > Chordata > Mammalia > Rodentia > Cricetidae > Chionomys > Chionomys nivalis. The sequence goes on along the minus strand of NC_080103.1, from coordinate 33,123,364 downwards.
TTTACAGCATATAGAGCGGAATCCCACATCAGTTAACCAACTTGTTGTGCTTGGAAAAAGACTTTTTCTCCTACTCCGAGCATTCCTTAGTTGTCTGTAGTTCTTTGTGTAGAAGAGCAACAGAGAGCAGAGATGGACACATCTGCTTCCTGCCATTGTGAATCTCCTGACGCAGCTGGACAGACAGACAAGCAATCATTCCAGGTAACTCAGGCCAAGGAACCTGGAGGGCCTCCCAAGTCCTTAGACGGGTGGGGAAATGGACAGGCATCTGACCACGACAGCACACCAGATGCCTTAGTTAAACATGGTACACATCATTTCCCTGCCCCTTCTACAACCACATAGGGCAGTTTAATTCTGTTCCACTCACCTGGATAGAGGAGGGTTAGGAGGATTGGGTGGGTGAGAGGCAAGGAAAGGTTCCCAGGCCATGAGAACACATGAATAGTCAAAGAGAAATGCAAACCCAAACACAGCAGGAGCCATTTGTATTGCTGGGCTGGAAAGTTGACCAAGGTCAGATGGGAAAGGGACTAGGAATGAATGACGGGAGTCAGACCCTGCAAGGCTGTGTTTGAAGTCAACAAATGCCTGAGTCCTTCCGACCATCAGCTCTAGGGGAGTATTCGCAGGGCTGGGCTGCCGTATCTGTGAGCATCCAGTTCAAATTTAGATCAAACTCTTAGAATCATGCCGTAGGTGCTGATGGAGCTCTGCCTGTCCATGCGGCTCTCTAATACCACAACACATACTGGTTCGCTTTGACCGCTGGTCCTTGCATATCTTGGACAACAGCTTTCCCTGACCGCCAGAGTCCACTGGGTTTGGCCACGTGGCTGACTGCCCACACTCCCAGCTCTTAAAACAATAGAGCTGGTTATAAAACCCCAGTTTCATTTCCCTCGGGAGAGATAACCCTGAGTCCTAAGTCCTGGGCTGGCTCTCAGCATCCCTGGCAGGATCTGCTCTCCTGCCCACAGCTGTGATGATTTATTCTGTCTTCTTTCCCTCTCTGCTGTCATTCCTTCCAGTGTTTTATGCTTTAGCCCACCACAGGTGTTTCCTGGGAGTGCCTATCCGATGATCCAGTGTGTAAATCTGTTTCTGGGGTAATCCAAAGTAAGACACACACACTCACTGCAGGGGAGCAGGAGACTGGGGATCTTCGATAAAACTGGTAACTGACTGCCTACAGAAAAAAACATGTTAAGTACAAAGTGGCAGGAACAGAACTGTTTGCCACTGAGTAGTCTTTATCTTTTAATTTTTACACCCATCCACAGAATTTTCTGTTTCAGATGCAAAGAACGTTAGGCTTAAAGCTACTCTAGATTTGAGCTTCACATCACTGGGAAACGAACATTGTAACATTGTGATCGCCTCATCTGATGTATGACGTATGAACATATTAGACACTGCCAGGGTGTTCATTCATGCTGCCAAGCGAGTGTCCTATGTAGTCAGAAGAACCTGTCTTTCTAGCTGATTTGGCTCACAACCTCGAGTATCTAATAAGCATCTCCATCACTGATTAGAAAGATTATTGTCCCGATACTCAGTCTCCTTAAGTCAGCCCAGTGAGTGACATCTAAATCAATGTGTACAAATATAACACCCTGAGTCATAGTCAACCGTATTCATGTTAGCAAACCCAGGAGGCCACCTCCCTTCCCCTCCCCACTGTATGACACTAACTGAATGTTGCATGGGCACCCACCCTAAGTTTGGAATATATTCAACTTTTATTCAACTTATTTTTATTTTTTTAAAAGAAAACAAACTATCTTTCTTTCATCATACATACCCAATCCAAGTTCCCACTCGCCCCCTCCTCCCATTCCCTCCACCACCCCCCATCTTACCTCCTATCCACTCCCCAGAGAGGGCAAGGCACACCACTCTGGGGAAGGCCCAAGGCCCTCCCCACTATATCTAGGCTGAGCAAGGTATTCATCCAAAGAGAACAGGCTCCCAAAAAGCCAGTACATGCAGTAGGGATAAATCCTGTGCCAATTCCAGTGGTTTCTCGGTCTGCTTTAGCCAGGCAACTGTCCACCACATTCAGAGGCACTAGCTCCGTCCCATGCTTGTTCCTTCCCAGTCCGGCTGGTGTTGGTGAGCTCCCATTAGCTCAGGTAGACTGTTTCAGTGGGTGTTGTCATCATGGTCTTGATCACTTTGCTCATATTCTAACTCCTCCCACTCTTCAACAGGACCTCGGGAGCTCAGTCCAGTTCTCCGCTGAGGGTCTCTGCCCCTGTCTCCATCAGCTGCTAGATGAAGGTTCTATGGTGACATTTATGAAACTCATCAATCTGACTACAGGGCAAGGCCAGTTTGGGCACCCTCTCCACAACTGCTTAGGGTCTTAGCTGGGGTCATCCTTGTGAAACTCTTGGGAATTTCTCTAGTGTCAGGTTTCTTGCTAACCCCATAAAGGCTCCCTCAATCAAGATATCTCTTCCCTTGCTCTCATCTCTGTCCTTCTTCCATCACGACTCCCACTCCCTCAAGTTCTCCTCGCCCCTCCCCTAAATTTAACTTTTACAGTGAACATAAGACATGGAAACACTTAGATGTTGGTGGGTCAATGCTAGACTCCCAGTGCCCGCCTATTCTACAATTGAAACCTTGGATATGTTTCAAGAATCCTGGTATTTCTAGTCAAACTGTTTCTAAAAATAAAATAAACCTCTTCTTATTTATTTTTAATTGACACATGACAATTGTGCACAATTATGGGGTTTAATCTAACATTTCCATCGAAATACATCTGCACAATGTACAACAGTCACATCAGGATAACTGCAATACCTCTAAGCGCAGATATTTAGTGTCTTGGAACACTTTGAAATACTCACTGCTGGCTATTTTGAAGCACACAATGAATTTACAGCCATAGTTACTCTGTGAACACTAATGATTTGTCTCTATGAACCAAACTCTCTCAGCATCAAAAATCAGATACGTGGCTGATATAGAATCACAACTGAACCCATAAATACCTGCATCATTTTAAAAATAAACAGTAAGCAAGTGCTTAAAAGCAGCTGTTCACTGGTTTCTTTGGCAGATATTGAACATGCTCTTTATTTGAACTGAGCTCTAGTTCCAAATGGTAAGGATGGCACCTAGTTTACTTCCTGTTGCAACGATGAAACAGTGACGAAAACCAATCTGGAGGAAGAATTTCATCTACAAACCTCCAGGTCCCAATCCAGCAGAAAGAAACCAAGGCGGGAACTCAAGGCAAGAGCCTGGAGGTAAGAAGCAACGCAGAGATGCAGAGATCATGGCCGACACTGCCTGCTAGCTCCCCCCTACAGCTTGCTCAGCCTGCTTTCTTATGCGTCCCAGGACCACCTGCCCAGGGTACTGCTGCCCACATCAATCATTAAATAAGAAAGCACCCCACAGAGGTTGGGGAGGTAGCACTGTAGATGAGAGCACTTGCTGCTCTTCCAGAGGGTCCAGGTTCAGTCCCACACCTACATGGTGATTCACTACCATCCACAACTCCACTTCCAGGGGCCCCAACACCCTCTTCTGACTTCCGCAGGCACCAAACCTACCTGGTGTGTATATATACATGCAGACAAAGCACTCATACCCATGAGATAGATAAATCTAATTTTTTTTTAAAAAAAGAAAATACTCCACAGACATGCCCAAGCTAATCTCTTGGAGGCAATTCCTCAGCTGAGGGTTCCTCGTCCCAGGTGACTCTAGTTTGCTTCAATTTGACAAGAACTAACCAGTCCAGGGATCCAACCGTGAAAGAATGATTAGCGCAGTCTGTTACACAGGCATGAACCAGCCATGTACCCAATGACGTATGTGTCTGATCAGTGCAGTCTGTTACACAGGTATGAACCATCCATGTACCGATGACGTATGAGTCTGATCAGTGCAATCTCTTACATAGGCATGAACCAGCCATGCACCTGACGACGTGTTTGATGCAGGCAACCCAGGGTGAACCTGGGACACTGGAGGTAAAGGTTTGCCTTGAAAACGTAGCAGGAGGCAGCTGAGAGATCAGTTGCTGAGGCCAGAGCCCAGGAAGATGCAGGTTAGGGTTAGAGGCTGATGAGCAGCTGTCCACTCTCACTTTCCATGCGAATGGCATTCCTAGAGGTCACATTTGAGGGTGAGTCTTCGGAGTCAAGGTTCTTAAATCCCCTACAGGGCACCACGTAAAACTTTCCATTGTGCTCTGAAATGGTTCTGAATAAATTCACTTATCCCAGACAGTAAGCAACACTGTAACAAGAATCCCATTTAGATCAATGGATGGAAACTTCTATATTATTGCCAACATTGCTTAAAGGTCTCTTTCTACATGGTTAGCAGCCAGCATCTTTGGTTTTGCTCTAATTATTGTATTATTAATTCTTGCAGGTTTATGCACCTACTGGTTACTCTCACATGGAATCTTTTCTTACTGAAGAAAAGGAGGAAGGGGGAAGGGAAAAGGCAGAGAATCAACACAGTTTGTGTTTACCCTGGTCCGACTTGTCTATCACACAGACTGACAGGTGGGCACCTCCCCAAACATCTCAGTTGGCTCTTCTCGCTGCTCGTGCTTGACAACTGGCCTCTGGAAAATTCACTGCATTCTCTCTTCCTGTCTGTTCCAACCCTATCCCAAGCCCTGCCAGGTTTCTGAAGAAGAGCCTCAGCCTCCCTGGGTGGAATTTGCCTAGTAAGCCCACGTGAGTCTCGTTGTTTCCCTGAGACCCAGCTCTTGCTGCTGCACCCTGAAGGGTCACGGTGGTAAGGACTGGAGGAGGCCTCAGAGCCTCCTGTTGTGATGATTACACACCTTGTTCTCTTCACAGAACAGAGCCACCAATGTCTAATCGACGTCCTCTGTGAAGAGGTGGTTCCACCCTTCACACCTGTAACACTGTTGTCCCTGTGGACTGGATGCTGGCCAGTGCAGGCCTCAGCTGAGTTGGGACTGACTGTGGTCCCTTTCCTGGCTCTTCTCTCTCTGCGATGCCTGTCACAGAAGTATAGTGTCATAGGGGAGGGAATGTGAGAGGGGGGCCGCGTCTCTTCTTAGGGGAGTGGGCCGTGCTGGGCTGACCTCAAGTATGCCTGTCAGTCCCGCCCCTCACTAGAGAGATGCTGGGACACTTCAGCCTCATAGACCTGCTTTCGTCATCAAAGTCCTGTGCCCGACTTTGTATTATTTTCCTAAAGAAGGCATCCCCGCATGCTATGGGATTCAAGGACCCCCAAATCAAAGGCAGCCCTTGCTGCCAGCTCTCTCTGACCCACTGTCCCCTCCTCTGTGTACCTGGCCTGATCTACTCATTTTCCAGACTTCTTCCCTGGCTCAGTGGGCTCCAGTTACACACAGGGCAGTGGATAGGTGTGGGGGCCTCTGACTGGACTATTTTCTCCATCTAGAATGTTCTTTCCAGATGTACACACTTTGGGTCTTTATCCAAATGCTGCCTCCTTAACAAGGGTTGTCAACCTGAACTAGCTACTCTCCCAGACGGGCACCCACTTTTACCTCCCTGTCCTCCTGTGCTCCCTTATTATTATCTGCTAGCGCCCAGAGTCTGATAAGTTCCCCCAAAGGATGGGAAATTCAAAACCTGTTTATCCATTGATACAACCTAATTTATATAACCACTTTGTTAATATTTGCCGAATGCATGCATAAAATTTCAGAGTCTGAGGCAAGGACCCTGCCTGCTATGGCCTCACTGGTACACACCCAAGGGAGAAAAGGATGTTTCTCCTCAGGAAAATAATATCAAATTAGGCCCAGGACTTTGGTGATGAGAGCAAGCCTGGGCCTTAGAACTCAGGCCAATGCCAAGGGCCCTGGTACGTCCTGTCCCTGCTCAGCTATCTCAGCCGACATCATTGGGCAGTGTTCCACCTAAGGGCTGGACAGACATTGTGGCGGGGTAACGGGATGAGTGGAGCCTACCCAGGCCATGTCTGTCTCCTTGGTGCTTGGATTGTGGACTTTTCATGTGTGGCGTCCAGTTCGAGAAAAGCACAGCCCATTACTCATAGAGCAAGGTGCTGCCTTACTGATGTCTCTAGCAGCTGTTACCACAGAACCGCCACTGATTTCCTGCTCCTGCGGTGGCCGCACACTGGGACACACACGTCTGGCTGGCAAGGATGTGCTGAGGAAGCTTTAGGGTATGAACTTTGTCATTTTAACCCCATGGGGACACATCAGGAATCCCATTTTACTCCGGCGCCGGGAAAAGGGTGTGTGTCTGTGTGGCTATGAGGTGTAGGGTGTGGGTGACACCAACATAGCCATGGAACTGGAGATCACCACCTAAGCATCCAAGCCCCCCATCCCGCTGACAATGCTGATGACATCAGTGCGATCCAAGGCTTTATATAGCAGTTTCCAATTGCAAACTCCTGCGTCATACCCTGCTTCATCCTGTGGCCACCCAGACCTGTAAGAGACAGCAGAAAACGTCACAGCTTTTCCCACAGGAGGACTGAGACACCCAAAAGGTTAAGTGACGCACAGTGTCACAGGGATTGGCCACACCAGAGCCATACTGACTTCTGCACCGACACTAGAACCTTGTTCTGTGTGCTCCGTGACTGGGACCCTTAACATCTCTCGGCTTCACACTTGCAGCTTCAATTATTTCCTAGAAATCTCCAAGGCCTCAGTGTGTGCTGGGACTGAGCCTTGATCCTGTCACAGTGAGGCTGGCTGGTGAGTCACTCCGCGGGCAGGAAAGCCTTCCTGGCATCTAGACACACAGAACACCTCTGCCTGTCAATCTTTAACCCCACCTTGTGGCCCCACAACCCTTCTACAATGATTCGGAAACAAAAACAAAATGAAAATTTGCCTCTTTTTGAAAAGTGGCCATCAGCTGGGATCCAGCATCCATGAGCGTGAGTTTTGCAGGCAGGAGTACGGCTGTCACGGGCACAGCATTCGCATCTGCTGGACATGATGAACTCAGCAGGTCTGAGATGCTGTGCCGGGCGCTTTGTGATTATTATCCCATTTCCACTGCCCCACGGAATAGTTAAGGGGCCTGAGGAGTAGAGAGCTTACAGACTGCCCACGACCTGACCGTATGTGGGGATGTGGAGGTTATATACAAGCTAAGTCTGTCCTTCAAGCCTGTGCTCTGAAACTTTATGTGGCCTGGCCCTAGTTACCAACGGCATCCTGCAGCCTGTATAGACCGCTACAGTGTTTCTGAACTCCCAGACCTCAGGACCAGTCTGCCTTTTTCCCTGATTTGTTCTGTTTCTACTTCTGACTCTGTCTTCCCTTGGATCTCCCCTGGGCTTTCCCCAATGCTCTCAGGGTCTTCTTCTACAGCTCTTTGTTAAGTCACTTGGAAACTCAAAGACCTCTTGTGATCATGCGGAACAAGCCATTAATTCAAGGAATAGTTTCTGGCCAGGTGTGGTGGCACTTAGAAAATACATAATCCCAGCTCTTGGCTGGGCTTGAGGCAGGAGGGGCACAAGTTCAAAACCAGCCTGAGCTTCAGAGTAATGCACCGAAAAGAGAAAGAAATAAGAAACATAGAGGGGGGAATGGGGGAGGGAGGGAGGGAGGGAGGGAGGGAAGGAAGGAAGGAGGGAAGGAGGGGAGAGAGAGAGAGGAGAATTGTTTCTGAATGTCCACTCTATGCCAGGCTGTGGGGGAGAATGGTCATCACGACATGAGTCCCCGACTCTCTGAGGAGGCAGACAAGGCAGGGAGCACACGAGGTAACGTCAGGCAGTGAATAAAATACATCTAGCAGGAGATGGGCTTGAGAAGCAGGCTCTGGGAGGTTCCCCTTGAAGAAAGATATGTGCACACAGAACATTCCCCCAGTGGGGACAGAATCGTGCCTCTCCGGAAGAGCATCACAGCCCAGTGATGGGAATGGGTGTGGTCCAGAACTGCCAAATTTAGCAAAAAGGAGGGGTAGGATAAGAAGAAGGTGGGAGAGCTGGGCACCCAGTTAAATTGGAATCTCCTGGGAATAGTGGATAATAGTATCATCCCATTCAGAACTGAGAAGGGCTTGTCTCGGTCTACTGCTCTGCTACAGCGGCATAGTCTCAGACACCATGGCTCATGAGTGGCAGACTGTTCCAGAAGCTGGGGAGTCCGAGAGTGGAGTACTGGGAGGTTCCGATCTGCTCAGAACTCAGTCTCAGGCTTCCCAGTGACCCCTTGTAGCAGAGCCCTCCAGGGAAGAAGCTGTGGAGTCTTAACACCCAGGCAAAACAGAAAAGGCAAGCCCACGCCCTCAAGCCCTTTACAAAGCTCCAAACCCCATTCACGAGAGGTTCTGTTTTGTTTAATCACACCCTACAGACTTCATTCTTAACACTGTTGCATTAGAGGTTAAGTTCCAACATGAATTTTGGAGGCTGGCACACATAAAAACCACAACAACACTTACACTGAAATAAATTATCCACTGTTAATCAGAAATTCTAATTTGACTTGAATCTGCCATTTTAGCTGACAGGCAGACTCATGTTTGGTCCAGGGGCACTAATCCTTGTCCCTTCCTTGTAAACAGTGATTGGTGGGATTAAACTGTCAGCACAAGGCTGGGAGGTAGCTCACTGGCAGAGACGTACCTAAGTTCAATGCCCAGGTAGGGTGTGGAACCGTAGCAACTACTCAGTGAAGCTTAACACGTAGTGTAGAGATGGAATTACGTGACCTCATTCCTAGGGTTCTCCCAGAGTTCAGTTTTCGATTTCAAATCCAGCAGAAAAGGAAGTAGGGTTGTCTGAGCCAGGCTGCATGGAGTCGGCCACAGTGTGCTGTTCCCTGCCCTTCCCAAGCCAGGAACATTGTTTCATCGTGTGCTGGAAAAAAAAAAAGCCAGGGAAGCAGCCAGTGTCAGGCATGGCAGTTGCCTTATAAGGACATTGGCTAGGCCTGCCAGGTGTGTCATCCCAGAATCCCCAAAACTGAGAGGCCTTCTAGCGCCCTCCTCAGTGAGTCAAAGCCTGGTGGGGGGTGAGGCGTGAAGTGGCCTCAGAAGCCCCATGACAGCAAGTAAGTTTTCTCACTTCCCTCCCTGTGGCTTGACCCCGTGCACTCATTGCCACATCCACCTTTGTGTTTAGGAAAATGGGAAGCGATATTGTAATTAGGAAAGATGGGAAGTTGTAAGTTGTGCCTTCAGTGGTCAGAGTGTCCGCTCTAGAGGGGTCTGCTGAAGTAAAGAAGATGTAGGTATTAGAGATTGCCCCTAGATTGACTGTACAGTGACTCTATAAGCAAGGAGAGACATCTCTGGGCTCTTCCCTGTGAGGGAAACAGTCTATTAGAAAGAAGGCTGTCTTCCAAAGAGAGGTGTGAGCAAGAGGCCAATAGAAAGATTAGATAGATGATAGATAGATAGATAGATAGATAGATAGATAGATAGATAGATAGGATAGAGATGATAGATAGATTAGATATATGATAGATAGATAGATAAGATAAGATATATAAGATAGATAGAGCACCAGAAGTACAATGGAAGTCATGGAAAGAACAGCCTAGATCCCAGAGACTTTGCAGAGCAGGAATTGCCCAGGTTGGACCACCCCCTCATCTCACTAAACCCCAACACACTTTTTAAGATGGTGGACACTCAGTTTGTGTGTTGGGTAGATGGGGAGATTTGTGAGAGAAGAATTAATGGGATAAGGTAACATCTTTCTCCTTAACCCCCTCATCACTCTTGGTCTCTGGGTGATAAGTGGTGTTTGTCATTTCTCCTCTGTGGCTCCAGCTTTCACTGGCTCTCAGCCAGCACTCTTGCTGCCTGAGTGACTTCACTGGGTGATCGCCAGTGAAGGGTTTATCGTCTGAACCTCTGGAGGGAGTGCCTCTTATTGGGGAGCACGGAGTTTTCAGACTTCTGGTTTGTCACATATAGACAGCACAAAATGACATGATGAGCCCAAAGCAGAATGCTTCCATTCCCAAGAAGGGAACTGGAGAAAATTCTAGGAGTAAGCACATCATTGATGCCAAGTTAAAAGAAAAAAATGCAAACTTGGTGGTTCTCTAAAAAACAAGTCAAGGCCAATACACATAGAGAAGAGAAAAAAGGAAATTATTTTGTTTTGGTAGCTCATTTACATGAAAGAAGGCAACAGTAGCTCAAGATTTCAAATCTGCATAACTTTGATTCAGTCATTACAAGAATTTGTTCTGCAATCAGAGAATGGTTCCAAGTTTAAAAGGACAGTTGAGAGGGGTATGATGTTAAAGGAACTACGTAAAATGTTGATCACCCACACCATGTCATCCATGGGAGTTCAAAACAGTGTGATTATCCCCTAGACTGGAGTAGGAACAGACTAAAATTTTATGTTGTAGTTTCTTAGAATTAGTAAAAGATGAAGTCAAAAAAGCACTGAAATTCCATATTATATAAGACTTTCCAACAAAAACTAAGCCACCAAGTGGAGGTTCCTCATAGCAAAAACTTATTGTTGTGACAACAGGGTCCCCATGTGCTAGCAGAGATGAGTCTCTTAAACTGCTCCTTTAAGAAGAAAATTTTGTTCCCCAAAAGGCAATACTTGTTGTCTTGGCTGTTGTTATAAGTGTAGTACCTGTTCCTTACAGAATCTTCAGGATCTGATATAAAATAAAATATGGGATCAGTAATAAGTTAGCTTTGGTCTGTGATAATTTACATTCGTGGCTTGATACATAGTCTTTCACTTTGTTCTCCATGGAACAGAGGGTGGGTAGGTGGGTAAAGTGTTTTAAACCTGCCTGCTCACTTAACACAAGGGACTGCTCTCCTTGTAAAGGTGCAGAGCTCTGGAGATGCACGCCTCTGCCTCTGTACCACACAGGATCCCACTAGGAGCTGTTTCTCCAGATCTCTGCTGATGAAAGTTTGACATATCTGCATCTGAACTATTGTTAACAGTGTTTCACTTGACATCCTTTCTTTTAAACTTAGTACCCTTATCTGATTATTCCTGAAGCACAGGCCCTGGAAAGGCTGGCTTAAGAGTAGAAAATCCTACCTTTTGGATTGCCTGATTTCCTCCTAGAAAGGGTCTAACAGGTTGACATCGCCACGGGAGTGTATCTGTGTACAGCTCCTCGCAGCCTGCCCACAGCTGTCTTTGCGTCTCACACAGGGGATTGAGTCTCTGCCACATACCTAATAGACTTTTGTATCGCTTCTTGGCTAGGTTGTATGGCATTGCCTCTGGTCAAGTTCTCTCTTGGGGACTGATCTTCTCCAGAGTGGTTTCATGAGCAAATCATTTAGTAAGGGTATTGGTCCTTTGTAACCAAGAGGAACACTCTCAGTACATGCCATCTTAATGAAACAGATAAAAACTGATAAAAAGCAGAGAGGCGTAATGCTATGATTTAAGAACTACAATTGCATTCTCATAAGGAGACTCTCCTCGGCTGTATGCATTGCATAGGAGCCATGGGCTGCATAGAAGACACAGGCAGACGCACCTTCCAGAAACCCCAGATGTCAGGGTGCAAAGGAAAAGATACACTGAAGAAATAAACAGATAACTGTAGCTCAAAAGATACTTCGAGAGTGACAAGGTCCATGAGGGAACAATAGAGGAGTGGTTGGCCCTGACGGGGGAAATCAGAAAGTCTGCCTTCGTTGCGCATCTTCTGGGTTTCTCTTGGGTCAGCTGTTTATGATCTTGTTGTCATAGATTCTGAGCAGATTGCTCAGAGTAATTGGTATCAGAATCCTTAGGATCAGGATTCTCTTGGAGGGTTCTGAATTCAGAACTACAGATCGTGGGAACGATGGTGATTTTCATTTTACAAATTCAGCTCTTCTTTTTTCTGATCTCTTGAATTCTAAGGTCAGAGTCTTCCGTCAGAGTCCTGTGATAACAGAGACCAGTGAAGCGATAAGCAGGACCCAATGTGGGAACTAGGAGATTATGCTATATCCCTAAAGTGCCTGACAGCGTACAGGAGAGTAAGGGAAGTCACATTCCATCACAGTCACAGTGCTTCTTGGCTACTGTACCGAGAATGGGTTCAAAGGCAGAAGGCGAGGATACCATATAAATGTTGTCATAGGCAGATGATGCCAAGCTCCAAGGTCCCAAGTGCATTGGAAAGACATTACAGAGAAAAGAAGTGCCATTTGGAAGGGGGGGGTTAGTGAGCATTAGTGACAGCTGTTTACTGAATAAGAGGTGTAGGAGGAAGGTTTGGGGGAATTTAGATGAGAAGCAGGGACTGGTGGAACTGTGAGCAAAGATGCCACAAGGCAGCACACACCAGGCTCCAGAGCTTATGAGCCATCTCTTAGCTGGGCCTCTGGAGCTGAGAATCCATTGTCAATTATGGAACAATGAAACTTTGGAAATGGGTGGCACTGCCTTTGTAATGTTAGAATGAACTACGGGGCAGGCACAAAGTCTTAGAAGAGTCTTCTCAACAGAGGAAAAGACAGAATGGAATATCGGACATCCTGGGATAGAAGCCACCTTGTCATAGGCTCTGAAATGCCACAGTGGTGACTCAAAGCCAAGCCAAGTCTCCCTCTTCTGCTTGCTTAGTGAAGCAAAGCTAGACACCTTAAAGGGCTCGCTGCTATCCGGTGCTATCTGGTGCTATTCGGTTCTATCCAGTGCTTGCTCAGGGTGGTGTGAGCTCAGTTCCCTGCTGTCAAGCTCAAACCATTTCTGCTCAGAGCCAGTCCTCTGCCATCGAAAACCTCAGCTCCAGCCTGCACAGCCTCTCCAAGGCAGGGTTCCCTCAGTGACTACACAGTCCAGCTCACCCCTGCCTCCTGAGAGCTGCTTCCTCAACACTCACCTTCTCATGCAGACCCGTGTGGGACGAATGTTGTAACATATAGACTGTGTGGAGGAAAAGTTCACACACCCTCGAAGGGCTCATGCTTTTGTTGAGATGTTTCATAGCCACCAACTGCCCACAGCTCCCTGGCTCAGCGTTGGGCAAATTGGGATGGAGCTGGGAGTCATATGGTGATGACATGTCCACCAATAAGCTCGTCCAGCCCTTGCCTAACCCAGAAGTGGTTTTCAGCAAACAGTTTAAGATGCTCCATTTTCCACTAAGTAAAACCCGTTCAGTGGCTTCCTCAGTCTGGCCCTGAATCACACTTGGGGAATTGATTATTCACTTTCCCATGCCACCAATCATGTGGTCCCAACTAGTACGTAAGCTCTCTGCAGAATCAGAAACCATAGTACCTACAGAGCCCCTGGGGGACCAGGAATGGGGTGTATCCCTAAGAGCCCCCTGACGAGAAAGAGTGGCGGGGGCAGAGGGCCTATTCCTTGGAGGAGCAGAACTTCTAACCCAAGCTCTGAAGAATAGGGAAATGGACACCCACAGAGGCTCAGCAGCGTGTGCAGTCATGCAGCCCACTGGTGACAGGACAGGCACGTGGCATAAGAAGCATGGGGATGGTCAAGAGCACCAACCTCTGCTCGCCTCCTTCGCTTACTGGCCCTGTGGTCTTGAGCACATCACCACACCTCTAGTCCTCCATCTATAAAACAGAGCTGCTCTGTGAGTCGCTCATGGAACTTCGGTCAGAGAGCAAGGTCTGGTGCAAATGTGAATCAACCTTTTCCTCCCACGGCCCACCCTCCCGCCCCCCCAGCCTAATCTCAAAGCCTAGAGCTGCTGCTCTTCTTGCTGATGCCCGGATCTTGTCTCATGCCGCAGTATAGAAGCTCTTTATTCTCTTGAATACCCTTTTGATTACAGTTGTTTATAAGAAGGATAAAGCATAGATGTTCAAAGTCAAGTGTGGTGGTGCATGCCTGTGATCCCAGCATTGCGGAAGCCGAGACAGGAGGATTGTGAGCTGGAGGCCAGTTTGAATGGCACAGAAAAATCCTGTCTCAAAATGGAATAACAAATAGACACAAAAGAATGGACGATTAGAGCATGAAATTCATCTAGGAAGGACTCTTTCCCTTTAACTACCCAGGCTGTGAGAGATCACAGTGTGCTTCCCATAAGGGACACCTCTTTCCAGGCAAGTAAGGATTTAAAAATAGTTACAAAAGGGATGTTATCGTGATGACATCACACCAACATTCCAGTCCCCTCGCACATAGCAGGCGTTCAGAAAGTTTAGGAATTATTATTGATTGTTTACGCATTACAAAGTGCTTGTTCAAAACCTTTTCATTAGAACGCAAGCTGAGTGAAATTTCAGAAATTCCTCCAGTCAGGCCCAGAGTCTGGGAGTCAGAAGTCCAGCTGGAGACAGATGGCACAATACTTTAAAAAAGAAATAAAAGAGCTGAGGAGAGCTCGCTGAAAAACTATTTGCCAATGTCTGCGCAGGGCTAGCGAGCACCAGTATGACCAACAGTGGGTGGAGGTGCCAAGGGCAGGCGCATTACCGGAACCCAAGGAGACAAATGAGACAAATGTCCACGGCAAATGGGCTTGCGGGTCCAGCTTGGACTGGCTAGAGACTCCACCACTTCCTTGGGTTCTTGGGACATCGTGAGTGCTTCAGGCTCTGGGGTGGGCGTCTTGTACCGTGCTCAGGTCAGCTCTGCGGACCGCGAGCAGGGATAAAAGTGGAGAATGACCTGGAAACGGAGACGTCCTATCACTGGGAATCTTCAAGTGGGAGCGCACATCTCTTGACCTGCAGGCATCCAGCTTTGTTTACCTCAAAGATGAGAATCACAGAAACCAGGCAGGGTTTCTTTGGGTAGCTGAGAATGTGAGCCAAATCTAATCCACAGGAACAAGGAGGAGGAAGGTGGCAAGCACCGAGAATCTGGGTTTTAGTTAACTGACAAGAACAGCTTACACCAGGGTTTGCTTTGGCCTTCAGTTTGAGGGTGCGGCCTGCCATGGCAGGGAAAGCTCGCTGGGAGGCTGCTGGTCAGGCTGCAACCACCGGCAGGAAGCAGAGAGAGATGAGCACTGGTGCTCAGTTCCCTTTCTCCTTTTTATGCAGTCCAAGACTTCAGCCCACGGGCTGGTGCTGCCCACATTAAGAATGGGTCTTCCCTCCAACCCCTCGCCAGCAGTAGGGAGAGTGAACCCTGTTCCTTGCCTGGGCAGCACAATGGAGCTGACCCTTCTGACAGGGACCTGGGTGAGCTGGCCCTGTGGATGTGAGTGTGGGAGACCTGGCTCCATGCCTCACCTGCCCTACGTGACATGAGTGAGGGGGAAATGCCCCTCACCCCCTGTGGCAGGACAGCTGCCCCTGAAGTCATGAGAACAGCTGACTATGTACCTTTGTGCATTCAGGTCTATAAAATATTGTGTACCTGCCATGTGCCAGGGCCTAAGCTAGGCTCCATGGGCACAGGATAAGCAGATAAGATTCATTCCTGCCCACATGATAGCTTGACTCTGATCCCTGGAGCCACACAGAGGTAGAAAGAGAGAACCACATCTGTGAAATTGTCCCCTGGCCTCTGCCTGCATATCACAGGATGTAGCACTGGTGCACATACACAGCAAAAGAGACAGACAGACAGACTAATGATAGACAGACAGACAGACAGACAGACAGATAGATAATTTTAAATGTGGATGGTGAGCAAGGCTCCAAGCTTAGATTTTTGTGGTCCATCCAAAATGATGCCTTCTGTCACCAAGCCAACTTCTTCTACTTTTCTTGTTCCAAGCTCAACCCTCCAGCAACATGTCTGCACCCTCAGGGACTGCCATGATCAAGTGCCCCTCTCCCCACAGTGAAAATCTGTTTGTGCTGTCTTTCTTGGTCAAGGCACCTTCCCTTTCTGATCTTGAGATCTACAGCCAGCCACTTTGAGGGGCTCTGGGTGTATTTCAGAGACTTCTTTGAACAAACTCTAATTGTGACGGAGGAAATCATGGCTGCTCCAGAGTTACCACCTACCATGGTCTCCATGGTCTGGTGGTTTTAACTCTGTGGGTCAGCATAGCCTAGGAGGATGCCAGTTTGAGGTTGCCCTGCTATCAAGTCTATAAACTGATTTTTACATGTAAATTCAGTTCCCCTTTCCACATTCCTTCCTACCCCTATGAATACTGGGCAACCTTGGCCTGAAAGGCCCAGAAATGGTAAGAACAGAGTCTTGTTTGGGGGTCCTTCACCTTTACCCCCCTAAACCTAGTGATTCATTATCCTGGCTGTCCACCTCACCACAAACTGATTGGTTCTGAACATTCTGTTCTTTCTGGCAGTCAAAGATCAAGCAAGCACTGGGTGAAAGGCATATTGCTGTATAATATCTTTTTGTCTATTTTTAGCTATAATTTTTTAAAAATTCGACTCCTGTGCAATGGCCTCAGGACAATAACAAAACGTGATTGGAAGGGGATTCCATCCTTACTTAACTCTATGCATGTTACTTCAGGGAGAGATGCTGGATAGTAATGCTTATACATTACTTTATACTGGAAATAGAAGCTTCCACTGTCTTCCATCTCCTCTCTGATCAGTCTGCTTATCCCTGGGGAAAGTTCTCTTAGCCCTGACCTCCAGAGTCACTTTCTTCACTAGTCCATTTCCATGTCCCTCAAGATCTCTCTGTTAGAAGGTGACTCTGCATCTCACTCAGCAGCCTGTCCCTCTTTCAAGGGGGAACAAGGTTGTGCAACTAAAGATTTCCCTTTGAGGAGCTGGGGGAAACGAAGAAGTAAAGACGCACAGAAATGAAAAACCCACTGTGGTGCTTGCTCTCCTCACTGCTCCAGCAAAGCACCTGACAAAAGTAGCGCAAGGAAAGGAGGATTTATTTGGGGGTACAGTTTGGGGGCATGGTCCATCATGGCAGTGACGTTACAGTGGCAGGAGTGTGGGTGGTGACGTCACAGTAGCTGGAGTGTGAGTCACATCAACAATCCAGAGAGCAGCTCAACAGTTCAAGGTACTGACTGCTCTTCCAGAGGACTCAGGTTCAACTCACAGCACACACTTGTAACATCAGCGACTCGAATTTCAGAAAATCTGATACTCTCCTCCTGCCTCTGTGGCCGCCAGACACCCATGATGCACAGCAAATCACCCAAACATAAAACAACACAGAGATTCTTTAAACCTGTCACATCTGGTAATAGCCTGCAAGCTAGTGAAAACCCGGCGTGGGACCAGCTCAGAAACAGGGTTATGGTGAGCTGGACCTGCTGGGATTTACCGGGCAGAACAGGGAAGGCTTTGTTTATTTTATTGCCTGTTTGGAGTGCAAGTATCTGTCCATGCATTTATTTCTTCGGCCAGCTGAGAAGTTCCGGGAATCTATCAATCCAGGGCTAACACAGAAAAGAGAGAAGAGAAAGCTGCGGACCTCGGCTTCAGAAAGCCCTCCTTTGGAGACCGCTGGCGTGATTACTCCAGCCATAACACACAATTTGGTGACCTCGTAGTGCAGTTGCTGGAAGTGGGACAGCAGGGACAGAACACCTCTGAAATTAGTTATGGGAGATAGGGCTATAGAGGGCGTCCCAGAGGAAGCTTCATTCGATCTGGGTCCCAGATGGAGAGCAGATCCTGATACAGTAGTGCTCGCCTATAACCCCTGCTCTTGGAAGGACGAGGCAGGAGGACCCTGAGTTCGAGGCCACTTTAGGCTATTTACGGAATTGAGGTTAGCTTCAATTCCAAAGTAAGATCCAATTCCAAAACAAAGAAAGAACAAAGGGAAAGTAAACGTTTAGGGCAAATAAGCTGCTCTGGAGAGGCCCTGCAGCGAGCTCTTGCCTCTCCGACACACCATTTTGAAGTTTCTAAAACAGAAGATATGATTGGCCTGCCCTGGGTCAGGTGTTCACACTGGTCCGATCAAATGCAGCTTTGGGGAACTGTAGCGTCCTCCCAAAGCGGAGCTAGCGGACCAGCTGCCTTGACAGTGTTTTCTGATCTTGTGGTTCTAGGTCCACAGCATTCATGCCTCGTGCTCCCTCATCTGGGATCAAAAATCAAATCATTGAGTGGAAATGATACTCTGCCTCGAGGTCACGGGTCCTTTTACTCCTTCCGTCCCTGTCTGAAAGGGCGCGGGGAGTGATTTGGTCACATGGTTCCAGTCCCCAGGCCCACTCTCCTCTTGGCCTCCCTCCTCCACCGAGCCAGCACTGCCCGCATGTGCCTTGGCCTCGGAGGCAGTTGAGTAAATCCAGATGTTAGAAAGCACTGTTCCCGGGAGGGGGCTGACAGCTGCTGAAGGATATTGCGTTGGAGGGAGGCTTGTTTGTCATCAGAGTGAGTAACCGGAGGCGGACCGTGGTTCGTGTTTCCATCCAAATGCGGGGGAAGACGGGAGGTGGGAAAGAGCTGAGGAGCAAACTGCGAACCCTGGGGAAGGGCCGTGTGTGAGCCTTGGAGAAGTGGCCGTGTGTGAGCCTTGGAGAAGTGGCTGTGTGTGTGCCTTCCCTCCTGTTTACCTTGCCGTTGCCAGATGCACCCTCCCACTCACACAAGACCGTCTCCCTAAATGGACATTTCTTCATCCATTGCGCTAACTTGCAATAGAAGGAACTTAGCCTGGCCACAAGAGATTTGTTTCCCTGGCCCTCAAAGTCACACTCCTCCCAGGCTAACCACAAGGACATGGGGTGGAGGAGGCTTTAGTCCTCCCTCCTTCCAAGTTTTAGCTTCTTATCTTTCCTTTGAATATCCCACCCTGGTCCCATATTTCTGCAATGGTTTGTCCTTCACCCACCCTGTAATTTATGGATGTATTTTTCCTCAAAGAGCCAAAAAGCTAAGAAGGTTATACTGTCCTGCCAAGACACAGCACTTACTTGAGACTCGGAAGCCCTCAAGTCTTAGTTCTGCCAGTCTAGCCTCATAACCTCAAGTAAATGACGGGGTTCTCTTCCGGTTTCTCTTCCCACTCTACTGTGCCTCTGCCCATGCCTGCATCAGCTAGCATGCCCCAAAGTAAGCTTTTATCTCCCTAGACAAATAGCCAATGTCCCCCAAATATTAAAATTCAACAGCTCACAGTCTCTAAAATTAAAACAATAATAATACCAAATTGTAAATACCAAGTAAGGCATTTCACACGATTTGTAAACTATAAGGATTTGAAACTATAACGTTTCAAAGTTGCAATCCTGCTATTATAGTTTTGTGGCTTTTTAGAAATACATGATTCTGTTAAACTGGAGGGTTCAGGGTAAAGGTTTTGCAGCTAAGCTTTCTCACTGACAAGGTTTCATTAATCATCAGACCTACTCGGCCGCTCACCCACAGTGCCTTTTCTCCTTGTTTTATGCCTGATAGCTTTGTTGCAGGGGTATAGCTGTAAATCAGGGCTGCTCAACTTCTACAGTGCTGACATGTTGGCAGGCAAGAACACCCAGAATCCCCTGTGTTGGAAGCCAGATCAGTCTTTGTTTAGGGAGGGGCGTAATAGAATGTCCAGCCTTCTGTTGTGTCCTGTCCCCCAACCATCAGCTGCCGATAGCACCCTCCCCTGGAGAGTAGCAGTTGGAATGTTTGATATACTTTTTTCCCCTTGCATCTTTGTTATGGACATTCTTGATATTTTAAATGTATGCGCCTGGGTCCCTTCGACACTGCTCAGTTCTGTCCAGAGGCCTTTTGGCTGACTTAGGGTTGAAGTGCAGATTGCGTGACGGTGCTATGGTTGATCTGCATTCTTGCCCATGGGTTGATTTTAGCTGCTGCCACATTGCAATGCGGTGTGGTGGGGGCATTCTGCATGTATGTGTGGTGTGGTGGGAGCATTCTGCATGTATGTGTGGTGTGGTGGGGCATTCTGCATGTATGTGTGGTGTGTGGGGGCATTCTGCATGATGTGTGGTGTGGTGGGGGCATTCTGCATGTATGTGCAGTGTGGTGGGGGCATTCTGCATGTATGTGTGGTGTGGTGGGAGCATTCTGCATGTATGTGTGGTGTGGTGGGGGCGTTCTGCATGTATGTGTGGTGTGGTGGGGGCATTCTGCATGTATGTGTGGTGTGGTGGGGGCGTTCTGCATGTATGTGTGGTGTGGTGGGGGCGTTCTGCATGTATGTGTGGTGTGGTGGGAGCATTCTGCATGTATGTGTGGTGTGGTGGAGGCATTCTGCATGTATGTGTGGTGTGGTGGGGGCGTTCTGCATGTATGTGTGCTGTGGTGGGGGCGTTCTGCACCTATGTGTGCTGTGGTGGGGGCGTTCTGCACGTATGTGTGATGTGGTGGGGGCGTTCTGCATGTATGCATGCTGTGGTGAAGGCGTTCTGCATGTAGATGTTGCACAGTGTTCCAGTCTAGTAAAAATATCTATCTTCTTAAATATTTACTTATTTGTGATTTAAAAGACTTTCAAAATCACCTCTTCTAACTCTTTGAAATGGGTGGTTCATTATTAACTACAGTCACAGAGAGTCACCAGGATTCCTGCTCCCCTTGGTTAGCTTTCCCTACTCTTCTTCCCCACTGTCCTAGGCCTTGAGTCGCCACCGTTCTACTCTCAGCTCCGTGAGATGATGCTGTGTTCGAGGGAGAGTCTGGTTTTGCTTTTTTCCCCTGAGATTCCACATATGATGTGGAATTTATCTTTCTATAACTAACTTATTTAGCCCCATGCTCTCCAGCTCCATCCATAGTATTGCACACGCCACAACTTCATTCTTGCCACGGCTGAAGGTGTTTCATGGTGTATGTGTGCCGCGTTTTCATTATCTATTCATTAGCAGTGAACCTGGCTGTTTCTTTTCCTCCCTCCGTATGAATAACATAGTAAGCGTGGGAGATGGTCCTTCAACATGCTGGCCTAGCTTCTTCATACACATAAAGACAGCAGCGGGCTGTCTGGATCATACACTAATTTCATTCTTACTTATTTCTCAGGATCTGAAATATTGTTTCCGTCTCTGTACTAACTTCACACACACACACAGACACATGCACGCACACGCACGTGCGCACACACACACACACAAGCATGCTGCATGCACACTTTACAAAGAATCCCATCTCTCCACCTCCCGCCAGCACTTAGCATCTTGGTCTTTTGGATGACTGTCACTCTCGTTTGATGGGTAATATTTCCTTGTGGCTTTAATTTACGTTTTCCTGCGGTTTGGCGATGTTAATTTTTGAGTGGCCCGGTAGTCATCTGTCTTCTTTGGGGCGATGCCTCCGTTGGTCTGCTGCCCACCGTGCAGCCGTGACTGGGCTCACTTGACTGAGTCTTTCGTCTCTTGTGCCTGCTGAGAGCTGACCCGTGTCGTTTGCAAATGTCTTCTGTTCTGTCTATTGTCTCTCCACACAGATCACCATCTACTCGGCTGAGAAGGAGGTTTGGAAGTTAGCATAGTCTGATTGGTTCTGCTGTTGCTTCACGCATTTACGGGAGTCTCCTGAAAACTTGGCCCTTTCTGTAAAGGCTTTTCCCTGTTTTTCCTTCTGGATTTTACATTTAGGTTTTCAATCCATTTTGACTCTGACTCAATTTTTTTTATTGTTTTTGAGGGTCTTGTTGTGGTCTAGGGTGGCCTCAAATTTATAATCCTCCTCCCTCTGCCTCCTGAAGGAGCTGAGATAACAGGCTTGTCAGCTACTTTTTTTTTTTTTTTGCTTTTTCGAGACAGGGTTTCTCTGTGGTTTTGGAGCCTGTCCTGGAACTAGCTCTTGTAGACCAGGCTGGTCTCGAACTCACAGAGATCCGCCTGCCTGTCAGCTACTTTTAAAAGTATTTTTATTTTTATTTTTTATTTTTTTAAATATTTATTTATTGTGTATACAATATTCTTTCTGCGTGTATGCCTGCAGACCAGAAGGGGGCACCAGACCTCATTACAGATGGTTGTGAGCCACCATGTGGTTGCCGGGAATTGAACTCAGGACCTTTAGAAGAGCAGGCAATGCTCTTAACCACTGAGCCATCTCTCCAGCCCCTTAAAAGTATTTTTAAAATATTCTGAAAACATCCAGGAGTAAAGAAAGATTCCCCTGAGAAGGAACTTTAGATGGGTATCTCATATGTCCAGTGTGTTTCAAATGGGCCCCTTCGCATAGCAACTAGTGCCAACACCTCCAGAGTCCCATCTAGACCATCTCATCTACCCCTTCCCATGCCCTGCTTAAGAGTTATTGGGGATTAACCTCTTCCTTTCCCCTTCCAGATGAGTAAATGGAAACCCAGGTGTTGTGCCAGTCAAAAGTGTATGGTTGTTAAGTAGCAACCCTGAAACTCAGTTCCGAGCTCAATGGAGCAGATACTGGCTTCTAGCATCCAAAACAGAAACGCAGAAGCTCTGAAACCCCGAAGACAGTAGAGAATATCTCACCGAATCCCCAGAACTACTGGGTTAAGAAAAGACCCCCTCCGGTCTCATGGACAGATATGAAAAGAGAAAAACACACAAGATTTCAAATTATAAAATCAGTATCTGTTTTGGTTAAAATCTCTCTTGGCTGCCAGGCGATGGTGGCGCACGCCTTTAATCCCAGCACTCGGGAGGCAGAGGCAGGCGGATCTCTGTGAGTTCGAGACCAGCCTGGTCTACAGAGCTAGTTCCAGGACAGGCTCCAAAGCCACAGAGAAACCCTGTCTCGAAAAAAAAAAAAAAAAAAAAAATCTCTCTTGGCTGCTTTCGCACTGAATGTTCAGGATTTATCATGAACAATGTAAAATAGAAATTACAGGGTTATTGTGACTAATCACATGTGGACTAATAAGTCCTAAAGAATGTAGTTCGGCCATTGCCATTTCCCAAGAGTTTCATCATCAAATCATGGGAAGAACCTGGCTCCCTCCTCAAGCCAACAGGACAGCCGCCACTGAGGCCGTGCAGAGGCGATGTTCTCTTTCCCATAGCATCAGTGATGACACAGGGAGACCGAGCATGTTGGGTCACGGGCCACTTCTAATACCCACTAGGGAGAGGACGCTCAGACACTGAGGCACGGCTCCAAAGGTCTGGCCCACATCCAGGGACTTTGGAATGTTGTGGTTCACCTCAAACTCCGGCAAGAGGGAAAAGTCCCAGCGCCTGATTTAGTTGCGCCCTCAAAAGTAAACCAGAATGAGTCGCAGAATGAGTCGTGTGGGAATGGAGAAGCCGCTCGTGCCAGATATCCATTTGAGGATCCTCATGAAGACCCGAAGCTGAAGATGCGGGGCTTCTACGCACCTGGGTGGCCGCTGCTTCCACTGTAGTGAGCCAAGTGTGCGCATGCGCATGCTCACAAGCAAGGAAGGAAGGAATACCTTGTATGTTCCTGCCTCCTCCTTGATCGGTTCACCAGCTACTGTTCAACATCAACCAAGAAGACTAGAAATGTATACGATGGTGTGAGCGAAGGGTGAGCTCAGGTCTCTTTAATACTACGGAAATGCCTAAGTTTAGACTTGGGCCAGTCATGTGGATCAGCTGAGGCGCGTCTAGCGTGCAGGACGACCTGGGTTAAGTCACCAACACTGCATAAACCAAGAGGGGTGGCAACTGTTTGTCACCACAGGTCATGTTTTACTGGGTCACGTGTTTTATGCTGCCTCAAAGGGAAGGGGAGGAGAGGGGAGGGGAGGGATGGGAAAGGGAGGAGAGCAATGGGGAGGGGAGGGAAAGGAAGGGGATGGGAGAGAAATACAACAGGAGGGGCTTTTTTTCCTTTTCCACAGACACCAGCACTGGCAATATTATTTATTTTAAAATAATCTCTACACGTGATGATTACATTCAAGTAGTAGAGAGAATACTATGAAAAACCCTTCTCCTCCTCACTCCACCCCATCCCTATTCTATCCAACTTTAAGCAGTTCTTATTTCACTTGTTCTGCTGGTAGCAGCAAAATACTAAGTAATATGGCTTGACTCTTTGACCTGTGACCTTTGGACAGTATTTTCTGACTCTTGCCTCCTGACGGTGTGCACTAATGTATCTTCTTTGTCTCTCCTCACCTTCATTGTTTCGGGCTGTGTCCTTTACTCTGTAAAAGAGAAACTCACTGTCCCATCCCCACCCCCTACCCCACCCTCTGTGTGTGTGTGTGTGTGTGTGTGTGTGTGTGTGTGTGTGTTGCTACTGGGGTTAATCTAGGGGCCTTACATACTGTGGTAGTTTGAATGTAATTAGTCCCCATTAATACCAAGGAGTGGCACTGTTGGGGGTGTGGCTTGTTGGAGTAGGTGTGACCTTGTTGGAGGAAATGTGTCTCTGTGGGGGTGGACTTTGAGTTTTCATATGCTCAGGATACCACCCAGTGTCTCAGTCGACTTCCTATTGCCTGCACAACGTGGGACTCTCAGCTACTTCTCCAGCACCATGTCTGCCAGCACACTGCCATGTTCCCTGCCATGATGATAATGGACTGAACCTCGGAAACTATAAGCTACCACCTCAATTAAATGTTTTCCTTTATAAGCATGGCTGTGGTCATGGTGTCTCTTCACAGCAGGAGAAACCCTACCTAAGACACACACTCTATGTAAACATTGTCCTTGAAAGCCTTTTTTATTCGGGAGGCCATCCAGAACATGCTGTTTTGGGGACTAGAGAGATAGCCCAGTAAAATGCTTGCCCCAAAAGTAGGAGGACCTGCATTCAGATCCCTAGAACTCATATACAAAGACGGGCATGATGCACAGGCTTCTAATCCCTGCAGTGGGTATGTGGTAGGGAGAGACAAGCAGGCCCTTGGGGTTCACTGGCCAGATGGCCGAGCCTACTTGATGAGGTTCCAAGCCAACATGAGTCCCATCTTAAACAGGTGGAAGACGTTTGAGGATCCACACCCGCGGTTGTCCTCTGACCTGTACATGTGAGACAGAGTTCTTTCTACAACTTTCTGACTTTTTAAAGAGATTAAGGGCCAAGTGCTGAGGATGTAGCTTGGTTAATAGAGTGACAATCTAGCATGCACGAATGTCTGAGTTTGATCTTCAGCAACACAAACAGGGAATATTCTGGACTCAGGAGGTGAAGGCAAGAGCATCAGAAGTTCAAGGTCATCCTCAGTTACATAAAGGATGAGAGGCCACTGTGAGTTATACAAGATACAGTCTTCCCCACACCACCACCACCACCAAAAGGGAAAGAAGAAACTGAGGATGAAAGAAAGGGGGCATCACTCCCAGTATTCCCTCCCTAGCTGCTTCCATCTTGCCTGAGTTCCGACTCCCGTATGTTTCCCTCCTCTCACAAGCATTGTACCCTAAAAGACTGGTCTCCTTACCCCAGGTCCCATTCCTAGGCATGACATAAATGTAAGATAAAGGACCCACTGAGCCACACCATCTTGTGGGGCTGATGGTCACAGTGACAGGACCCAGGTGTCTATGTTAGTAACAACCCAGGAGGCTCCTCACTGGCTTATGACAATTTAGTTCTCCCTGGCCCTGTGTCTCCAAGCTGTTCTCACGGTGGCTATGTGAGTGATGGGAACTGTCTTGGACAAAGCTCTTTAACTGGAGAAGTTACTTTAGGCCTATTGCAGCACAGAATAGGGCAAGATGGTAAAAAGAGAAAGTAAATGGAATCAAAGAGATGCCATGTAGCTGCTGGAAGAGACAGACGCTGGGACCTTGCTGGTAGGCCATGACCTTGTGGTGATGCACAGATTAATAGAAATGAATTAACTTAAGATGTAAGAGCTAGCTAGAAAGACGCTTAAGCTATTGGCCAAGCAGTGATTTAATTGATATAATTTCTGTGTGGTTATTTCCAGTCTGGGCGGCTGGAAACGGAGGAGCAGCCTCTGCCTACAAACATTTCTTTTTATCAATGTTGGGGAAAAAAAGAGAAATGTGAAAAAAATGAGTGTGAAAGCAGGTTCATTGAAAAGATGACTAAGACAGAGAAAGTTGTAGTCAAAGAGTAAAGAGGGGCAGAGATGGCACAGCGCACAGCTGACATGGTAAAGAGAGCAGAGATGGCACAGCGCACAGCTGACATGGTAAAGAGAGATGGCACAGCGCACAGCTGACATGGTAAAGAGATACAGAGAGATGGCGCAGTGCATAGTTGTCATGTAGGAGAAAGTAACATCACTAGCAACTCTACAGCTAGGGCCAGTAAGATGACTGGTTTTAACCTCGGTGGTTAAGGGCATCTGTCACGAAGCCTGGTGACCTGAGTTCCATCCCAGGAACATACATGACTAAAGGAAAGAACTTCTACAAGTCGTCCTCTGACCTCCACATGAATGCTGCAACACAAACACACAAACACACACACACGTGCACTCACAAAAATATAATTGAAAATACTAAAAAAAAGAGAGACTACTACAAAATTATTATGTCAATAACTTTGAAAATTTCAGTTAGCAGGACGAATATTTTGATAAAACACTTGACCTTACCCAAAAGGCCAAGAAGCAATAGGCAAATATTTTGAAAAATATGACACTAAAGCCCATTTGAAACTGTGCTTGGAGTGATTCAGAAGTGGTGGCGCCTGTGTTATCAGAAGTGATGATGGGTCAACTCTACACTTCCAGAAGGCCAAGGGCTGGTCATTGTTCCCTTTGCTGGCTGTTCCAATCCAGAAATTTAGTTGCTTTATATGGGTTTCTAATTCTGAATGTTGACTTTTTAAAATGATTTGGGCCTAGAAGTTCTTTAGGTCTACTAAAGTACTCCTTGTCTCTTCATTTCTAATATGTGCTACATTCTGAAACAAGACTTGGGTTTTCTGCCTTAAATAATTTTTAAAAATTGTTTCAGGTTGTGACTGCCTGGCCCATGGCACCTTTCCCTAGAACTGCCTACCTTGGCATAGCAGAGCACTCCTTTTGTACACTGTGAAGATTTGTCACCTGGATTGAATTACTAAAAAGCTGAACAACCAATAGCGAGGCAGAATTTCCAAAGCAGAGAGGATGCTGGGAAGAGGATGAGCAGAGTCTGGGGAGACAGCAAGAGATGCAGAGCAAGCAGGATGGGAAGTGCATAATAAGGTAAACGATCCTCGGGGCAGCACATAGATTAATAAAAATTGGTTAATTTAAGTTATAAGAACTAGTTAGAAATTAGCCTAAGTTATCGGCCGAGCTTCTGTAATTAGTAATAAGTCTCAGTGTGGGTTTTTTGGGAGCCAGTAGCTGGGACAGAAAAATCTGCCTACCTTCCAGTGCTTTGTTCTTTAGCCCTAAGATTGTGTTCTGTGAACTGGACTCAGAGCTTTTTGTCAGGGACGTGGAGTTGGGATACAGAGACCTGATCCAGCTGTCTCTGTGACTTGGGCACCGGATACTGCGGCATTGTCAGGCAACATTATGGAAGAACAGACTGCAGAGCTGTTTGGATACAGAGTGTTTGCACAGGTTGTATGTTTGAACTCTTGGCCTCCAGGTGAACGTGCTGCAATTAGAATTTGGGGACATACAGCTGACTAGCAGACTGAGGACAGCCTTGGGGATTAGAGCCTACATTGGTGTATGGTCCCCTCTCAGTGTTGCCTTATCCACTAAGATGTCACAAACTCCTGACTCTATAGACTGAGTTGCCTGCCCACCATGTCATCCTCACCATGGTTGACTGCATCCCCTGAAACCATGAGCCCAACTAAAATCTTTCTTGTCTGAAGTTTTTTTTTTTTCTTCTCTGTCAGGCATTTAGTCACAGCACCAAGAAAAGCAACCAATAGAGTAGTGAATCCTGAGAGAAGCAGAGGTAGGAAAAATTGATGCTCTCAGGTCTCCAAGTGTGTCTCAGTCACGCTCCAGCTTGATCCGCTTGAGATGCCTCCATGTGCATCATGATGACATTTTAGTAGGTGGCCTGTGCACACTGGAATGGTTCCATGACATTGCATTGCCCGCTGGTATCATAGGCACTGTGGTTTCTGTCAGTATACTCTTCGGTGTTTGCGGAACAATGGGATTGCCTAACAATGCCCTTCTCAGATGTGTTCCTGTCATTCAGTGACAAGCAATTCCGCATGTTTTTCTACCAAGGCTGTGTTGAAATGACACTCTGTCCCAAGCCATCCCAAAAGATTTGGTTTCGATAGGTGTACAACACCAACGCCATTCATACCTGATGTTCACAAACAAATTTAGTACAGACACTTCCATTTTCAAAGGCAAATGACAGCAGCTATTTCTGCTTTTCCTTAAAGTGACAAGGCTTGTCAAAGAGGAAACTACTGACCAATGATGCTGACCTGGTTTCCCAGCATGGGGGCAGGAAGGAGGCAGACGTTGCTTCCCATGGCAAGGGAGTGACACAGATCCTTCAGCTTGGAAACAAAATCCACCTGAAAGCAAAATGTTCTCAATTTGGAAATTCTTTCTTGTTTCTCACATCTAAGTTGATCATGTTGTTGGCCTTTCCCTTGGAGATGAGAAAACAATTATTGGTCTCTTCCCTATACACACCAACATTAAGGTATTGTTCAACCTTCTTTCTCTACCGGACTATATGCTCCCATTGCTCCCATCTTCACTATAATCATTATGTCAGTTCTATCTGGATTACAGCCCAGCTTGCTGTCCCCAGGCTGGTCGATTCCCAGTACAAGGAGAGGTAGCTAAGCCTTGCTTCTCTGCATCCCCCAAATTCTGTTCATCTTCTTTTCCTCCTCACCTCCCACCTCTGCTTTGTCACTCTGCCCCCTATGCTCTGCTGCTTTCCTGAGTCCCACATACATTGGCTGACGAAGGCTCCCTCCTTCACTAGTGTATCTTCCTGAGGTCAAACCATGGCCAGAAAAATCTTCCTTCTCGTCCGTGAAACGCAACTGCAGCTCTGTGGCCATACGCCCATTCTGCACGCTCCATCAGCTGATTCTTTCCACCCCACCACCCCAGGCCTTTGGTGCTTCTGATATGGGATTGAGGGAACCTTCACCCCCGTGAGTATAGAAATAAGAACAAACTACAAGTCTCAGATAAAAGTCAAGTCAGAAAGGAAAGGAAATTGATTGCAGAGAGCTAGGCTACCCACCAACAAAGAAAAATTAATAAGCATTGTTAATATCTGCTTCTTATTTATTCTATCTGTATGTGCCTGAGTATGTATGTATAGACATGTGTATGTACGTGCGCGTGTTCGCACGTGTGTGTGAATGTGTTGTGTGCATGCGTGTGCGTGTATGTGCATGTGTGTGTGTGTGTATGAGTATATGTATGCACATGCACACCATGGGCATGGAGGAGCCTCTGGAGGTCAGAAGAGCCATTGAATACTCTGGGACTGAAGTTACATGTGGTTGTGACCTGGGTTCTCTACAAGAGCAGTAAATGCTCTCAATTGATGAGCCATCTCTTCAGGCCCCTAAACAATATTTTTAGCAGGTTGTTGGTGCGGCCTAAAGTGTGGCGGATTTTGTTAGTCAGAGAATAAAAATTTCAAAGAACTTATTTCCCTTTTTCCTTTGAGATTGGCAGGCATTATTTTTACCAGGTGACATGGTTTTCTCATGTGATAAAGGGATAAGGTACAAGTTGTGGTGGTTTGAAAAAATGGCCCCCAAAGGGAGTGGCACTATTAGGAGATGTGGCCTTGTTGGAGGAAGGGTGTGTAATGATTTGTCCTGTCCCTTTAAGAGACAAGCCCTGCCCACTCCCCCCTTCCAAGGAGGTGAGGGGATCTTCCTTCCCCTTCCAGCCTGTGCTCCCTCTGCCCCATCTCTTTTTGGAAGAGGTGGCTGCAGCCTCTTCTCCCCTCCCCCGTTTCTCTCTCTCTGTTTCTCTCCCTCCCTCTCCCTTTTCCCCTTTCCTTCCATAACCTACTAAGTAAACTATACCCACTTTCTCTGCATGACATCTACCCGTCTCTCACCTGCTGTGGGTCACATTGACAGGTGGGGACCGCAGTGGGTGAGAGACAGACAGGTATATCATCCAGAGAGGCGAGTTTATTCAGTGAGTTATGGGAGGGAAAGGGAAAATGGAAAGTGAAGAAGGGCGAAGAAGAGAGAGAGAGAGAGAGACAGGGTGGGGAAGAGAAGGGGGCAGAGAGAGAAGTTACTTTTTAAAGGAGATGGAAAGAGAGAGAGCACAGGTTGAAGAAGGCATGTGGGGGAGTGGGCAGAGCTTGTCTCTTAAAGGGACAGGACAGACCATTACAGTGTGTCACTGTGAGGGTGCACTTTGAGATCTCTTTTCTCAAGCTTCATTTAATGTGACAGGTGACTTCCTGTTGCCTGCAAGGTGCAGCACTCTCAGCTCCAGCACCGTGTCTGCCTGCATGCTGCCATGCTCCCCTTCATGATCATAATAGACTGAAGCAAGCCACCCTCAATTAAATTCTTTATAAGAGTTGCTGTGGTCATGGTGTCTCTTCACAGCAATAAAAAAAACTAACTAAGACCCTTGGTCACAGGGAAGGGAGAAACCTTTGATGGGTAGCAGGATTTGTGGGGTAAAGACTGGAAAATCTGTTGTCACCTGTCCTCACAAAGGTTCCTGTGATGTTACTTTTGCACTGCTGTGACCACATATATGACAGGAACAACTTGAAAGAGGTAAGATTTATTTTGGCTCATGGTTCAGGGGAGTTTCAAGCCGGTCATCATGGGAAGGCATGGTAGTGGGTCAAGTCAGTCATGATGGGAAGGCATGGTGGCGGGTCTTTATTCTGTGGTGACAAGAGCATGAGCTAACATCTCGTGTTTATAGACCAGAAAGCAGAGCAATCTCGACCAGAGCCAAGGGAAAGACCTACCCTAGTGACCTGCTTCCTCAGCCTTCACAATACTGCTGCAGCTGGGAGCCCAGACCTCAGATGTGAGAGCCAAAGTTACATTTTAAGTTTTAATTACTATGCTAGGAGACCCATGAAACAAAAATGTCTCTGATGTGCAGGCCCCTTGCCCAAGGACAGCTAGTTCCTGAAATGCTGGAGGCTGTTGGTTATGGGAGATAACAAGCCACAGGTTTTCATTCCCCTAAACAAGTTTGTTTGACCCATCAGAACCAGATGTGCCTGATCACGTGTGGGTGGGAGGTACATGGCAGGAAATAGGATACGTTCTTGCCCCTGATTGAACCTGAAGAGAAATGCAATGAATTATGGGTTTTCCTTTTTAAACCCTTGCCATACCTGATTCTGGGCCATTTCCCAAGAACCTGGGTATGGACCTGGCCAGAGCCTCTCCACCTGATCAGTATTTAATTAAAGCTTGCTTCAAATTTGGCTTTACACTGTGGTAGTGGTCTTATCTGACTAACAGATAGTGGCGGAACTAACACAGAACACGTGCCTTGAAGGGACGCTATAGATCCTGTCTACTAAGCCCCATTTCCCTTCACTTCCTGTGGCCCATCCAGCTGGCTGACTGCCAGACTTAACTCCGTGAATTTGCACACGCGCTGATCCACACTCTGGGCTCAAGCTTCCATGTTCTTTCTCAGCTTGTCACAGGTCAGTCTCTTGGTGTCCTCCAGGCCTGGCCTGCTGATCCATCCTTGATGATTCTCAGTCACGATGGACTCCTCTGCTCTGTGGTCACACGGTTCAGCTTTTGTTTTGACAGAGACCTTCTCAAGGCCCTCAGTGTAGACACGCAGAAGGACCTGCCCTCTTTACTAGAAAACAAGCTCCCGGTGAATGAAGCCAGGCCTCACACCTCCCAGGGAGCTGCAGGTCTCTCTTGCTGCAGGGCATGCCTCGTGTTGAAATCTGTTACTACTGCTTGAAACAAGCTTGGGAAAAGGCTTGCCTGAGGCTATGCTATAAGCCTACAGCGATTTCTGGTCAGGTGACTACTGTTCAGAAGATCCATGAGGTCAAGTGACTCAGCAAATATTTTCAGGAAATGAGAGCCTGGAAAACTAATGTGCCTAGAGCCCTGGAGTGGGAGGGAGCTGGGGAAGGTTCCTGGCCGTTTACAGCAAGAGGCTGCAGCCTGGCACTCCAGCCCAAGATGCCAATAAGGTCTGGACGGCGTTGTGCCTCCCTCAAAGAAGTACATTTCAGCATTTTCCAAACGATTAAAACTTGATCATCTAGGCAACCAAGTTAGAAGAAGTGAGAAACTAGTGATATTTTTCTCCCTCCATCTCTCCCTCCATCTCTCCCTCCATCTCTCCTCCCTCCCTTCCTCCCTCCCTCCCTCCCTCCCTCCCTCCCTCCCTCCCTCCCTCCCTTCCTTCCTTTCTCTTTCTTTTGGCATTTAAGGTCTCACATATCTGAAGCAAGCCTCAAGATCACTGTGCAGTGGACCATAAACTTGAACTTCTAATCCTCCTGCTTCTACCTCCTCAATGCTAGAATTTTTATCCCGCACAACCATACTCTGTTTATTCATTGCTGGGAATCGAACCCTGGCCTCTATGCTTGCTGTTTAAGCACTTTATTAAGTGAGCTCATACCCAGCCCCTACAATCTTATTTTAATCTATCATTTTCCAAAAGGGATAACATAAGTGCTTCCATTTTCTTAAACTGTCATTAATACCATGTGACTTCTTGATAGATCTGGGCAAATGTCAGATGCTCTTATTGCTACTTCTGCAGAAGTGCCTGTCCTGCTACTAAGGAGATATGAAGCCAGTATATTTAAATAATAATTGATAAGTTTTGTTACCCTGGTTAATGGGACTCTGCCACTGCCAATGTAATAAACCAATTAAACCAAATTTATAAAGCTGGGTTTAATCTGAGCAAAGCACACCTGGGTGGTCCTTAGGAGGGTACAAGAGGTATCACATGGCAAATATGGCTTCCAGGTCTTAAGTAGCCTATAGGTGTGATCTTGAGTAGCCCCAAAGAGGGGCTGACTTCTCTCAGGCTTTCTCAGGGGCAGAGTTTGGAGAAGGCAGCTCCAAGGGAGATGCTGCTCGGGATGCTGAGAGTGGGGTCTGGACTGGGGTTCCGAGCTGGAGATTCCAAACAATAATAATGTCAGTGCTAACAATAGCTAACATCTATGAGCATTTTCTAAATTCCCAATTCCCCAAAGGCTCTACACACTATTTCATCCTGAGAAACAGGTGTAATCATCCCCATTTCCATTTGTGAAAACTGAGGAGCAGGGACATTAACTCATTCAATGATGCACAGAGTAAAATACCAGGCATTGCGCCTTAACCTGGCTATTGGGTTCCAAAGCCTACACCTCAGAGTCTGGTCTGAGCTATCCTGAGACACAGCAAGGAGCTGGACACAGACTTTTCCTGAGTTTAGTCCTAGGAAATGCCTCAGGTTCAGATGGTTGGCCATCCACCCTGAAAGCTAGAGGGCATTCTGCCAGACACCTGGCTTCTCTAGGCCCCATTACCCCTGTAGTCGATTTTTCATTGGGACCGTTGGCTCCCAAATAATGACACTGAGACTTGATATGATTCTGTGGGAGAGAGACCTTGGCAAGTCCAGAGGCCATGGGGAGGGTGAGAGACAGACACACCATGCAGATGGAGCTTATGTGGGAAGTTTTATTAAGAGAAAGGGAATGGAAAAAAAGGGGAGGGGAGGGAAGACACCGGTCTCTGGGGACAGAAATGAAGAAAGAGGAGAGAAAGAGAGAGATACAGAGAGAGAAAGAAAAAGAGGAAGAAGAGGTAGAAATAGGTGGAGTTTCACCATTTAAAGGGACAGGATACTGCCTGCCCTGTATGCAGGTGTGACACAGGGGTGCTACACTCTGCAAGGTCCCCAAGGGGCAGGGCCAAGTGTGCCAGGACGCTAACAAGACTTATTATTATTATCAAAGGTCGACCAATAACTTAGGCTTGTTTCTGACTAGCTCTTATAACTTAAATTAACTCATATGTTTACTCTTCCTTCTTTTTCATGGCTAGGTTCCCTTACTTTGTAATACCCATGCTGTTTTCTCTGCTTCTGGTGTCTCCCCGCATCTCTGTAAATTCTGCCTCCTACTTCCTCTCTCTGCCTGGAAGTCCTACCTACACCTCCTGCCTCGCTGCTCAGCCTTTCATTATACCAATCACAGAAATACACCTTCACACAGCGCCCAAATATCCCACAACATTCCTCTGCCAGGACCTTTCTTAGCTGCTAAGGAAAAGAACCCATGACCCAAACAAGTCAAACTGGTGAGTCAAGGCCTCCCTCTGCAAGCTCAGTACAGACATGGGACCCCTGAGGCAACCTGTGATGCATTTGCCCGTTAAGCCTTTCTGTTCAACAGTAATAAGGGCGAGAAACTTCTGTAAATAAAAATGAAGTCTAGCAGAACATGGTAGCCCGTGCTTTTAATCACAGCACTTGGAAAATAGTGGCCCGAGGATCATGAGTTCAAAGACACACAGCTATTTTCAGACCAACCTGTGTTACACAGTGAGTCCTGATTTCCAAAATTTTAAAAATATCTTTTTAGGGGCTAGGGAGGTGGCTCAGTCATTAAGAGCATTGACGACTCTTCCAGAGGACCCAGGTTCAATTCCCAGCACCCTCATAGCAGCTCAAAACTACTTGTAACTGGGACTCACAGTACCTCCCACATTCTCTTCTGGCCTCTCTGGTTACCAGGCAGGCACATGGTGCGCATATCCATGCAAGCAAAACACCCAGACACATAAAATAAAGATAAATCTTCTAAAATATGTATCTTTTAAAATGAAATTCTTTGTATCCAAAACAGAAGCATGGCTGCATGGACTTACTATCTTCTAAACTTTGTGTGTATGGTAAGGCCTGTAGAACTTACTGCTTGGATTAGAAAAGCTAAAAGAAATTATCTCATGTATTA
The DNA here is from genome assembly GCF_950005125.1 of Chionomys nivalis. Lineage (NCBI taxonomy): Eukaryota > Metazoa > Chordata > Mammalia > Rodentia > Cricetidae > Chionomys > Chionomys nivalis. The sequence continues at coordinate 33,088,815 of NC_080103.1, read as the reverse complement.
TTTGGCCTCACATCTCAGCTGAGAGAAATGTGACTTCACCATCACAGTGTGGATGCAGGTCTGAGGAGGGCAGTCATGGCCCAATGTTTACCTAGAGAAGACACCACGAGAAGGGAACACCTCATTGAGATCTGAGCTAGTTTATTTCAGTGGGGGTCTGGTACTTTTGTTAACCAGTACCACACGACTGCTACATTTTCTGGCCTGAGGAGAGTATATAGGCCTGGGACTGACTGGCTTGCTCCCCTGGAAACTTCCCAGGCCAGGGAGGCTGAGGTCAACAGCAGTCTCACCCCGGGACTGGCAGCCATTCTCTTTGAAGGAGGATGTTTCCACATAGAATTAAGTGCTGCTTTGAGAGGTCAAGGTGCATTTCCAAGGAAAAGCAAGCAACTGTCTTTCTGCCTTGCTTCTTGCGTCTGCACAAGCCTGGCCGATCTCTCGGCAAGGAGACTCAGTGCTTTAGGGGAAAGGAAGCCACAGACGAAAGCCGATCACACTGATCGAAAGCCAATCTCACTGATGGGCCCAGGACTGCTTTCTCTCCCTCCTGATGTCTGTGGATGAATTCTCTTCGACCCCCTCTGCAGCCAGCAGGAGCTAGGTATACCAGTCTCCCCAAAAGCCCCCGCCCCCAGTTCCAAACCAGCGAGCAGGCATTTGGTAGAATCTCTCTTCACTGAGTTGGAAGGCTCCTTTAAGAATTAAAAACTGGATAGTTTGAGGCAGCCAGCAAAAAAAGATGACTAACTTGCTTTCCTTGGCTAAAAACCAAAAAGTTCTATGAAAACCGTAAAGGTGTTTTTAAAGGGCACTGGGACTCACATTTCTGTCCGTCTGTTGTTTTGTTTTTTTTCTTCTTAAATTTCATATAACTATTTGGACGGAAGACTATCTATTAAGGCAGAAAGGTCAAAATACTTCCCTTCCACAAAACCAAAACCCAACCCAGGCTGTTCACTTTCACACGCTCACGGCCGTGCTGTGCAGGGCAACGGTCCCCTTGCTTAGGTGTTCAACAGCTGCCTCGGCCTTCTCTGTCAGGGTGCTCACCTTTGGAGATCAGTCACCACGCTGTGTTTAAGCCATGGAGATGCCAACTTTCTCAACAGTAAAGGCTCCCTCCACCAGGCAGCACCAGCTTGCCCCATCTCAAAGACTGCTCTTGGAAGTGGGTCCGTCAGCCCCATGCCAGACTCCAGATAGTTTACCGCTCCAGCCAACATGTGACTATGACCCCATGGGAAGAACTTCCAGCCAAAGACTGCTCTCAGAGTCCTGACTCATAGAAACCAAGGAGATAATAAGCAGCTAGTGTGGTTCTGAGCCACTAGGTTTGGGGATTAATTTGTTAGGCAGTCTGTGGTCCTTGGGTCTGTCCCTGCGTGGGTAAGGAGTGGCTAAGATGGTGCCTAAGTTTCACCATTTAGATAAACAATAAATGGCGTTGGGACAGAATTCAACCGGTATTATAATAGGGCATCAAGATGCTAGACTCTTCTAAACCCATATCTGGATGTGGGATTATACAGCTCGGAGCGACAGTACTAACTACAATCGTAGACTCTCCTCAAGCAAGGGCAGGTCCCACTCTACGGCTTTTAGATGAGCTGGGTATTTTTAGCACCATCTAGTTCACTCAGGAAAAGCCCACGGCAGCAGCCCTCCTGCTGATTCCAAAGCCACTGATTTCATCGGTGCCAACCAGCAAAGGCTCTGCTGTTGCTAGAAACAGTGTGCATGGAAAAATCTAGAAGAGGCATAGAGTGCGAGCTTCCTAGAACATTGTCTTTCTGCCCGAGGGCGTGAATTCCTACTGAAGACACGTGATTGTGCCTGGGATATAATGCAGTGGACAAAATGCATATGAGGTCATGCTCCCTGGGGGAAGGATGAATTACAGATGTCCAAACACCCAAATTGTCTCTCTTGTTTCACCTCGGTGCTACTTCCTCTTCCAAGCTCCACCAAGCCTCACTATTAACTTTCACTTCTGAGGACCTTCACCCACTCGGACAGAGAGATGGGCTTCCTTTCAGACACCGCCTTCAGCTGAGCTGTAGATACCCTGCGGCTCTCAGACCAGCGGCATCTTAATGAGAATAAATGCAGACCAGTTAGGGACCTCGATGCTCTGAATCCTCACTGTGTGCAGGCCTCCTACTCTGTCCTCTCCTTGCATCCATTCATGGCATTTAATTCCTCCTGCACCTCTGGGAAATAATTGTCAGTTTCCTAGTGGGAGAAGCTGAGAGACGCCTCTCAAGTCCCACAGCTTTTACCAGAAAGAACCTCTTGAACAGATGAAAAAGCACAGAGCCAAGTCTTCCATGCTGATAGGTTCAGAAGGCTGCAAGAGGCTAAGGGGGATGAAAAGGAACTCCCATACGAGTCTGGACATTTTTCAAAGGGGCACCCATGAAGAATGGAAGAGACTTGACTTCATGGAAAAGAGTCATAAGATTAGATTATCGCAACACACAGAGGGGGATGAAGAACAAATAAAAAGGTTACCGCATCTAATATCACAATAAAGGAAAGAGCCTGTGGTTTAGGTGATTACGTGCAGTTAACTAACACTAATGATACATCACCACTGCTTTTCAGTACCCATACTCACAGAAATACCTACTTCGTTTGGATTCTTGCCTCATTTCCTCCTTTATGCTAAGTAATGCCTTTTGTATTTGTTGATGCTGGCCCGGACGTCCCTCTCAGCATCCTGCCTGTCTTCCCCAATTTTCTCATTCATATATTGGTAAATCACATGCTTGAGAGTATTTTACTTAATGTTCTAGAACAGACCGGGGGAAAGTCCCCTCACTTTCTAAGAACATTATTCTACGTGAAGGCCCCGTAGAAAATGATTGGTTCCTCATTGAGTTCCGGCTTTGCCTCACGCCCATTCTCATAGGTTGGGGTCAGGAAGTGTGGAAATGTGACTTGTTCGTTGCTCAGCATACATGCACTCTTCTGTAAACCAGGAATTGACTCCATTTGGGCAGGAAGGGGGCGCCTTTCTCTCAATGTCAGTCCTAGGGCTCAGGAGTGCTCTCTTGCCCCTGGCCAGGCCAGTCAAGGTCATGGTAATGATTCACATTAGCCTGCTATGTAGCGGCCTGGGAACCTTTCTTCCATTCTTTGCTAACAAATCTGGAAGGAGATGAGCTTGGGGGTCAAAGCATTCCTCTCTGCTATCACTTCAGTGGTGGTCCTCCTATAGCTGGTGTTTCTGCTCAGGCTCATCAGAGTTTTACCCCACTCCCACCCTATCCCACCCCTCCTCATACGGGCTACAAGGGCCACTTCGTTTGGGCACTGTCAGGTGAGCACCGGGAGCTCGGCACAGGAGACACAACCATTTACTGTTGTGTTGTCCTCTCCCCAACCAGGATTCAAGACTAGACAGACAAAGAGGAGCTCTTTCTCTCCGAGCTGTGAAGGTCGGTTAAGACTCCATGTAGGTTACTCACAGAGGTATATACGGAGAACCCCAGAATGTACTCTCTCTTCTAACACTTGTGACAACTATGTTGGATCAGGGTCTTATTAACCATGTGACCATCCCTGGACACTTAGGGGACAATTCTTCTTCTAGTGACTCTCTTCTTTGCAGGATATGTCTGCTGGTTGGAGTCCAGCTCTTGGCGTCACCACCGCCTCTCTAATCAAGAAGATAGTAGCTTACCAGAGATGCGGGGCTCTTTTAGCCAAGTCCTCTAAATCCCTGATGACTTTGGAGGCCAAAGACCAAAATAGTAAAAGTCATTTTGGTTCTTTTTCATCCTCTTGGGGCCTCCAGGCTTTAGTTGCTGAACACCCAGAAGAACTTTTTTCCCCCTTATAAAAGAAACAGTGAGGGCTGGAGAGATGGCTCAATGTTAAGAGCACTGGCTGCTCTTCTAGAGGACCCGGATTCAATTTCCAGCACCCACATGGCAGCTTACAGCTGCCTATAATTCCAGTTTTAGTGGATTCAACACCCTCACACAGATGTATATGCAGGCAAAACAGCAATGAAAGTAAAATAAAAATAAATAAATTTAAAAAAATAACTTTTAAGAGAAAAGAAATAATGAATTTTAGTTTGAACTTTTGAGTGAGCACAAAGCTTAGACTAATCAAGTTTAAAAATAAGTCCCCTATTCTGTTATGACTCAGCTCTTTAAGCAGTTGGCAGACACAGCAGAAAACATAATTATCTTGATAAAGCACAAACTCTGTTTTCGAGGGTAGTTTGTGTAAGTGTTATCAAGAACAGATGACTACCTTAAGCAGATCACCGTCTAAAACAGAATTTTCGCCATAGAAAGTTAAGGAGTTTTAATCATACGGTTTATCTTTCATAAGACTCCCGTGACCAACCCAGAACTTTTGTGATGCTCGTGTTTTTTGGTTTTGTGTTAAGAATCTTCTTTTTTTTTTTTTTTTTTTGGAAAAATTTAGTCAATTTACCTTAGGCCAAAGTCTTACTTTAGTCTACAGAAATACTTTCATATCAAAGTATCTTACTTATATGCTTTTTATATCTCTCTTCTACTCATTGGCTATATGTAACATCATTTTTAGCATTGTGAGACAAAGTAGTATAGCAAATAAATCTACCAACTCAGTAAGAGAATTGAATCTAAATTATATTCATAGCATTTATGACATAACAGCCTAAGTTTATCTATCCACATATTGTTAAAATATAAATGAAATTTTTGTTCCCTATTTTTTAGGTCTTAGGAGGAGTTTTTGTGACTTTAAAGGCCCCTTTTGTAAATCCTTTCCTGTTCTTAAAAGAACCTGAGAATTACTTTTCAGTAAGATCTTGCACAAATAAGAAAAGTTTCAAATTAAATGACCTTGAATTAACAAAATTGTCTTCATTAGAAAATGCAGGAGAAAAAGTATGCCAACAAAAGTCTTTATTTGTTAATCCTGTAATTGCAGTTTGGACTACAAAAGCATTTTTCCCAGGCTGGTGAGGTGTCCTATGCTGGTGACATGGCTCAGACTGGGTGACATGGTCCAGGCTCTTGACATGGCCTAACAGGTTAGAGTGCTTGTCATACAACGACCTGAAATCAAGCTCTGGCTCCCTCAGGACAGCTCAAGCTGGATGTCACTCCCTAACGCATGGCTCTGGAAACGCATTCTTATGTCCCAATAGTTGCCAACATAGTATGAGAGAATTCTCCTGTTTTATCAAGCATTCTTTCATTTTCGTAAATGCTTATTTAGTGTGTATGGTGTATGCATTTGTATGCAGTGTGTGTGTGTGAGCATGTGCAGGACAGTATCAGGAAATGCACACACCATGGATGTGCACAGAAATTTCCTAAGGTTCTTTTTGGAGTTGTACCCTTTCGTAAACCCCAAAGCAAGGTGAGTGTGAATAAAGTGGAGTGTGGCCAATGAATAAAGGTTGCACACTCATCTGAGGAGGAGGACATAGCTCTGTGCCGGTAGGTGACAACTGCCACAAAGAAATTTGGATCCAAGATGTCCGGACATAATGATCCAGTGGAGGCCACTGACTTTGATTTTGTTCAGATACAAGATCCACCATTCCGAAAACACAGACTACAAAGTAGTTGTGCACATAGGTGTCTTAGTTAGGGTTTCTATTGCTGCGAAGAGACATTATGACCACAGCCACTCTTATAAAGGAAAGATTTTAATTGGGGTGGCTTACAGCTTCAGAGGTTTAGTCCATATCATCATGATGAGACAACAACAGAGGGCAGGCAGGCACGATGCTGGAGATGGAACTGAGAGTTCTACATCTTGATCCACAGGCAGCAGAAGTAACTGTGTACCGTAGCACACAGTGTAGCGCCAACATAGGAGACATCAAAGCCCACCCCACAGTGGCACACTTTCTCCAACAAGGCCACACCTACTCCAACAAAGCCACACCTCCTAGTAATGCCCCTCCTTATGAGCTTCTGAGGGCCAATTACATTCAGACTACCACAATAGGATAGGACACATCTTTCCTTTGTGACTGCATATGACCTGTGCTGCAGAGCAGGGACTGAGAGAGAGGCTAGACACTGAGAGCTACTTGACTGGTCAGTAAATGACAGAGCTGGGACCACTGAGTTCAACTACAGTTCATCATTCTTTGCTGGGTTTGGTCTCCAATGTTCTAGGCAGGTTTCACTCTGGATCTCCCTATCTACAAAGAAAAGGAGAAAAAGTAACCTGTTTTAAGGACTGGAAGCATAGCTCAGAGACAGAACAATTGTCTAATATGTACACAAAACCCTGGGTTCAATCCTTGGCACCAAGACATTAAAAAAAAGAGGAGGATAGTCAGGCAGTGGTAGTTCCCGCCTTTAATCCCAGCACTCGGAAGGCAGAGGCAGGTGGAGCTCTGTCAGTTCGAAGCCAGCCTGGTCTACAGAGTGACTTCCATGACAGTCGAGGATACATAGAGAAACCCAGTCTCGAGGGAGACGGAGGGAGGAGAAAGGAATAGGAGGAAGCAAATGTAAGACGTGGATGTTCTCATTTGTTTTTGTGGTTACCTTTAAAAGGGGTTCAAAATAAAAGATGGTGGCTTCCCTACCATACCTTTCATTATGAGCTTTCTTCTGACAGGCAATATTTCTAATTGCTATTGATACAGTGAAAAAAAATTAACATGAGTGGGGAGCTGGAGAGATGACCCATCAGCTAGGAGCCCTAGCTGCTCCTGCAGAGGACCCAGGTTCAGTTCCTAGCACTAACATGGTGGCTCACAACCGTCTGCAATCCCACATCCAGGGGATCTCATACCTTTAGGCCTCCACGGGCGTCAGGCACATGTGTGATGCACAGACATTTACAGGCAGGCAAAGAACCCATGCACAGAAAATAAAATAAGTACAACTTTTGAAAAGCTTCATGTCAATATTGTTCAGAATTTTACTTTCTTTACAGAGTTGTCACCAGAGGAAGAGAAAACAATTTTTCAAGACATAGATAAATTATTTCTGAAACATATTTGTTTAAGATCTTGGAAGGAGATAATGATAGGCTGTGTTTGACAACAATATATTAGGTGTAAGGGGCTTTTTAAATCCCCAATTACTATTATTCCCATGGAGAATAGGCTTCCCCACTGAAATGAACTCAAACACTCAACACTGTAAGCGACCTTCCTCTTTCTTCTCTGGAAAAAGCACAGCTGAGTGCCAGAACCCAGCACTGAAACCTTGTGACGATGTCCCAGCCCATGACACCGTAGTCTGGCCCCCTCTGTCACCGTGGTCCCTGGTACAAACATCAAGAGGAGTGAGTGGAGGCGGCTGGGCCTGCCTGCCTTCTCCCTCCTCCCCATGACAAGGACGCAGGACCAGAAACAGATATATTGGTTACTTCTTCCACTGCTGTTATCAAATGCCCAGGAAAGGTAACTTAAAGAAGAAAGGGGCCCATTCAGGGAAGATGTAGCCTGCTGTGAAGGGAAGATGTGGTGACAGAAAACTGGAGTAGCTGCTCATAGACAGTCAGGAAGCAGAGAGAGCTGAATCCTGGTACTCATCTTCTTTCCTCCTTTTATCTTTTCATTCAGCCCATGGGATGGTACCACCGACTCTCACGGTAGGTCTTCCCTCTTTAGTTTCTATGTCTCCTTGGCAACTCTGAATTCCATCACACTGACTATCAAGAGCAACAACTGCAGGGGAGAAATAAATGTCTTCCACCCCTTTCTGGAGGCTGAACACGAAGAACAGAACAGAAGCCTAGTGCCTGCCTGGAGCTAGCAACACAACGGCCAGTGGGGCCCAGCCCTAGGAAGCCCTGTGGCCATGTCTTCAAAAGCCAGAGTCACCTTTAGGGGACCTGAAGCATAGGGTAAGCCAGCTTAACTCAAGACTCTACCACTTTCTGGCTGTGTGGCTTTGGGTGAGGAGCTGAATCTCACTCGTCTCTCTAAGACAGTAATTGATGCTACCACTGTGGGTAGAAAAGTAACTAAGACACTCGGGCTTTCCTCATGAGTTAAAAACCTTGTACCTTCTTTTTAAATTATTTGTGTTTATTTTTATTTTAGGTGCAGTGGTGTTTGACTTCCATGTGTAAAGGCACCCGATCCCCTGGAGCCGAAGTTACAGACAGTGGTGAACTACCAACCACATGGGTTCTGGAAACTGAACCTGGATCCTCTGGAAGAGCAGCCAATGTCTTTAACTGCTGAGCCATCTCTCTAGCCCCATAAACCTTGTACTTATTTCGCAGGTTGGAGAAGATGGTTTTCCCAAGGCTTCCAGAGACCTGGCTCACACAATGGCCTCTGTGTGTGCTCTGTACCCTGGACACAAGTTTCACTTGTTCTTTCTGTTTGAGCATGAGTGACATCACTTTCCCAGTCCTTGAAAACCGTGAAGGGCACAGAGAGTGCCTTGCAGGATCTCCTGAATTTCCAAGATATTGCCAGAAACAGACACCACACCTCCAAGCAAACAAAGGTTGGGCAACACATTTTTTTAGGTACCGTTTACACAAAGAACGCTGTGTGCTGGTGACAAACCCATGAAGGCCTGGGGGACAGGATGGAACAAAATACCCACAGCTGGATGTGAGGAAGGAGGCAGCTGGGGGAGCAGACTAAGGGCTGAGCTGAACCTCAAAAGGGCCCCAGGGTTCTGGATGCATCTCCTATTCTTACTGGCTGTGGGATCTCAAGCAGGATACAGCATTTCTGGCCCACGTGCCCTAATGGACGATGCCAGGGTCGGCCAAGTTAATCTAAAAAATCCCTTCAGTCTGTGGGCTTCCACTTAGGGAGTTAAAAAGCTGGGGAAGAAATAATAAAGCAATTTTCTCTGCATCCTTGATACTGAGCTCTCAAGGCTGGGTGAAGAGGGTCATCAGATAGAGGGCTGAAATAGCTACTTTGCCTATTGTTTCTTTAAGTGTTTTAAATCATGTGTGTATATGGATATGGGTGACTATGGTTGTTCATGTATGTGCATGTACACATGTCAGGTGGGACACTGTGCACACTAGATGTCAAACTCAAGTGCCATCCTTAGGAGCTGTCTGCTTTGTTAGTGGAGAGCGTCTCTCACTGGAAGCTGGGGTCCATGGATTAATTTGGGCTGGCTGGCCAGTGAGCCCCATGGACCCACTTATCTCCATATAGCCAACAATGGGATTCTAATGTGCCAGCACACCTACCTTTTTCCATGGATGCTGGGGTTTGAACTCAGGTCCCATTCTTGCTATCTCTCCAGTCCCTAAATATTTTAAATCTTTGAACACTCTACCAGGAAGGAAATAGCGTAAACTTGTGGTGTTGGGGAGGGACATGCTGGCTATACCCTAGTTGACTAATGTTCTCATTACAGAATCAAGGCCTGATTGTTTTGCACCTGTAAATGAAGCCAATCCCAAGCTTTGCTTTGCAGGAAGAGTCCATGTCCACACAGTCAGAACAGCCTTGAGGGGAACAAGGCACCCCCTGATGTGCTGAGGAACAGGCTGAACTTGGGTGTTCCTGTCTCAGGCCTGCTGCCCAGAAGTCCACCCAAAACAAACAAACAAACAAAACACATCCAAAGCTAGTAAAGACCTCATCCATGCACAAACAGTTGTAGTAACAAGGTTGCAGTGCCACCGGTTCTTTTTTAAAAATAATAATAATAATATTTATTTATGTATTTATTTAACATCCCAACCACCCCTCCCTCCTCTCTTATTCCTTTCCCCCAACTCCCTTCTGTCCTCCCCCTCAATCCACTCCTCTGTTTCTGTTCAGAAAGGTGCAGGCCTCCCAAGGGTATCAACAAACCATGGCATATCAAGTTGCAGTAAGACTAAGCACCTCCCTTGTTTTTAGACTGAACAAGGCAATCTGGTGTGAAGAATAGGTTCCCAAGAACCAGACAAAATTTTAGGGACAGCCCCTGCTCCCATTGTTAGGAGTCCCACAAGTAGACAGAGCTACACAACTGTCACATACATGTAGCGGATCTAGGTCAGTCCCCTGCAGGCTCCTTGGTTGTTGGTTCAGACTCTGAGTTCCCATGGGTCAGGTTAGTTGTTTCTGTGGGTTCTCCTGTGATGTCCTTGGCCCCTTTGCCTCCTACAATCTTCCTCTTTATCTTCAGCAGGATTCCCCAAGCTTGGGCTAATGTTTGGTTATGGAATCTGTATCTGTTTACTGGATGAAGACTCAGAGGATAACAGTCGGGGTAGTCACCAATCTGATCACAGGAGATGACCAGTTCGGTCTATGTATCCACTATTGTTAGGAGCCTTAATTGGGATCATCCTTTTAGATTCAAGAGAGTTTCCCTGGCATCAGGTTTCTACCTGACCCTGAAATGCCCACCTCCTGTCTAGTCATCTCTGTCAATAATCTTCCCAGCCGTCCACTTCATAACCTGATCCCTCAAGTTCCTATCCCCATCTCAGGAGATCTCTTCTGTTTCCCCTTCTCAGGGATCCAAGTGTCCGCTCTTGAACATCCCTTGTTACCTAGCCTTGCTGGGTCTGTGGATTGTAGCCTGGTTATTCTTTACTTCATAGCTCATAGCCACTTATGAGTGAGAACATGGCCATGTTTGTCTTTCTGGATCTGGGTACCTCTCTCAGGATGATTTCCTTCTAGTTCCATCAATTTACTTGCAAATTTTCTGATGTCGTTGTTTTCAACCACTGAGTAATACTCCATTGTGTAAATGTACCACCTTTTCGTTATTGGTTCTTCTGTTAAGGGGCACCTAGGTTGTTTCCAGATTCTGGCTATGAATAAAGCTGCTATGAACATAGTTGAGCAAGTAGAAGAGAAAGTGGAAAATAGCCTTGAACGCATTGGCACAGGAGACAACTTCCTGAATAGAACTCCAGCAGCACAGACCATAAAATTAGCAAATAAATAAATGGGACCTCATTAAACTGAAAAGTCTCTGTAAGGCAGAGGACACTGTCAACAAAACAAATCAGCAGCCTACAGAATGGGAAAAGAGTCTCACCAACCCCACATCTGTCAGGTCTGATGTCCAAAATATACAAAGAACTCAGAAAACTAGACATCAAAAAAACCAAATAATCCAATGTAAAAACAGGGAACAGGACTGGAAGATAGCTCAGCCCTTAAGGGTTAGGCTCACAACCAAAAATGGGATACAGACCTAAAGAGAGACTTGTAGGCAGAGGCTGCTTGTTCGTTTCCCGGCTGCCCAGACCCAATACAATCACACTGAAACTATATTAACTGCAACACTGCTTGGCCAATGACTCTAGCGTATTCCTAGCTAGCTCTTACATCTTAAGTTATCCCATTTCTATTAATCTGTGCATTGCCATGTGGTTGTGGCCTACCAAGAAGGTTCCAGCATCTCCTGCAGCAGCTACATGGCTTCTCCCTCACTCCACCTACTCTTTCCTCCTCTATCTGCTTGGAATTCCCTCTTTGTCCTATTCTGCACTGCAAAAAGCCCAAAGCAGCTTCTTTATTAACCAATGGTATTTACAGCATACAGAGGGGAATCCTACATCAAAGAATTCTCAATAGAAAAATCTTAAATGGCAGAGAAACACCTAAAGAAATGTTCAACATCCTTAGTCATCAAGGAAATGCAAATCAAAATGACTCTGAGATTCTATCTTATTGCTGTAAGAATGGCCAAGATCAAGAACACTGATGACAGTGTTCTTGTATGCTATGTATGTATGACAGTATGCTAGAGAGAATGTGGAGTGAGGGAAACATTCCTCTCCTGCTGGTGGGAGTACAAACTGGTACAACTGCTTTGGAAATCAGTACAGCTCTTTCTCAGAAAACTGGGAATCAGTCTACCTCAACACTCAGTTATAACCCTCTTGGGCACATCCTCAAAGGATGCTCAGTCATCTCACCAGGTATTTTTATGTCTTTGGGATACTAGCCAAAATGCCCATTTCCAGTTCTCTCAATTGTAAGGTGTTGGATCTCTCCACTCTTCAGCCAACTCACCTCATCCAGGTCATGGGTGCTCCATTCTGCTCTGGCCTTGCTTCACCGGGCCATGGAAAGTGATCTTTTCCTTTGAAAACAAAAACACAGAAAATGAGATGAATTTCAAATGGGAGTTAGAGGGTGCTTGTAGAGACTCCTTCCAGGAAGTGGCTGGATGCCTTGTGAGGCTTTCGTCACCTCCCTGGCATCAGCTGAGCAGGAGTGGGGCTTCACATAGGCATTCTGAGGGACTGCTTTGGCAGACACTCCAAGGTCACAATGGGGCAGAGAAAGTGTAGTTTCACCTAAAACAAATGTCATCACACACTCTAGCCTGTGATTAAGAACAAGCAGCAACCTGGAAACCAGGCCCACACCCTAAGCAAACATACCAGCGTGGGTTTTGAACCTGATAGCAGCTCTCAGGCGTTCTCGGCCTTCATTATCGGAGTCCTCCGACCTACGGCACCTACCTTTGCTGGTTAATTTGTTCACGTCCTTGAGATCGCTGGGGATCAGAACACCTCTCCGGGGACTGACCTCCTTCCTGTGCAGACACACACTGTCCACATGCAATTGGCCTCCAGTGTGTCCCAAGTGTCAATGAGGCAAAGGAAGAGGCTGACAGAAGATTTCAGAGAAGATAGTGAGTGAGCCAAGGAAAACTGCTAGGACTTGGAAAGGTGACGTCCTCCTTCCCATTAGCTCACAGGTGAGGAAAGAGCACGGGCTGCCTGGGGCAGAGGAAGCAGCCGGGAGAGCTGCTCCACACCCTTGGGAAAGGGAGTTTTTCCCACGTGAGAGCATTTCCCCACTCACAGACAGTAACTGTCCTTGATAAAAAGCCTGTTCTGGTTTGTTTTTATTTTTCACTTGATCGATGGGGCACCCATGTTACTAGTGAGGCCCGCTCGTCAGTCACTACCCTCACGCATATGGGGAAGTAGCTCCAGGGCTCGAGGGACTTTGTGATCCACACAAAGAAGTGAACAAAATAGATTTGGTTCCTGTGGTCAAGAAGTGGGTGTGGGAAGAACAGACATTAGACGGGTAAATGTTTGAGAAGAGACTATGAGTCTGGCTCTGAGGGAAGACTACACAACACCACAGAGGGTTGTCTCAGCTGGGAGAGGCCAAGTGGCAGCCTAACTAGTGCTGGAAAATCGCACATGCTCACACTTGGCTGTTTTTCCCCCTATAGCCCCCGGATGGAGGGTTGGAAAGGCCCCACGGAAAGAAGGCCGGGCCTTGCTGAAACCCTCCTTTTCCCATTGTCAGAAATGCCATGCGGATGGGAGGCACATGATATATGCCTGTGACTGAGACACATGAAGTCAACTCTGGGACTCGGCAACCAAGAAAGGCTGCCATTCGGACTGTCCCAAGGATTGTATAAACACCCTCCACCATAATCACCCATGAAGAAAGGTCCAGTACTTCTGTGGCTTCCTCCCTTCCCTGTGGAGTGGAAAATGGGACTCTCAGGCCATACGCTTGCTCGAGCCTGCTCCCACCTGCAAAGTGGATTCTTGGCTTTCCCTCGATTTAAATATATCTTTGCCTTCACAACTAGTACGTATCTCCTGTCTCACTCTGTCCTTTGTTTAAGACACAGAAGATGGGCACTCGGAGCCTTCCTCTTCCAGTACCAGCGGCTTCTCAACTTAACGTGAAATCGGCATTCGCATACTTTGCCTTTTCAAACCACTGAATGGAGTTGGTCATGCTTTGTCCCTTCTCATGTGGCCACATTGGATAAACCTCTTTCTGCTCTCCATGTCACTGTTTAATTGGCATGCTGAGGATGGGTGGCCGAGTCCAGGTTCTTAGGGTGTCAAGGCTCAGGCCCTGATCCCAACAACTGCCCTAACAAAGTCTCCCAATAAATAAGTCACTTACTTAAGTTGTATTCAGGAGAAGCAAGACTGTACCAGATGAGAATAAGCTAGCCCCTGGAGATACCGCTGTGACTGAAACAGAGACTAACAGGGGAATGGGTCATCAAAGAAACAGTAGGCCAATAGTTAGTCATGTTACGGTTAGGTGTGGTGTTATAGACAATGACCAACTGTAGGGTGTCTGCTGTCAGCTTGGGTACCCAACTGGCAAGCTGTATTCTAATTTCATAATCTGGACATTATATTGACCAAATTCAAATAAGTCAAAATAGACTTTGGTATTGTTTTTAACCACAACCTATATGTTGAAACTATTTTCAATTTAGGAGTTACTTTTAACACATCAAAAGAGAATAAAAATAGCTAAGACACAGGTATCAAAGCTCTAGGGAACAAAGTTTCTGGCCCAACAAAGCAAGATATTCCCACCAGCTTATCTAACTATGAATGCTGAAAGTTCAAAGCAGCTCCTACAGAAATATCACAATGATGTAACATTTACATGGAGCTGGCAAGATGGCTCTGTGGGTAGGGGTGCTTACTACCAACTCTGGTGACCTGAGTTCAATCTCTGGAATCCACATGGTAGAAGGGAATAACCTGCCTCCACAAGCTGTGCTGTAACGACCTCATTTGTGTGGTAGTGCACACACAAACACACACAGAGATACATACACCACAACAAAATTTTAAAATTTAAATATATATGCATAAGAATTCTAGAAGAAACAAACATTAAAATATAGCAGTAGTTATTTAGATGATAATTATAGAGGATGTTTTTTAACAATTTCCACATTTAAATACTATTTAATAGATGCCTATTTTTGTAATAAATATTTTAAAACATCTGTTCAAATATGCAACAATCTTGTTTTCCTTAGGGTATTACTCAGGCCTACGGTCTTATTCTTTGTGGACGTTCACTGTGACCTCCGTTTCTCTCCCTACATACATATATTTCCCGAATGAATAAGTAGACAAAAACTTTGAACCGAAATAAGACTAACTAATGAAATGTTTGTGTTGAGCTTGGATTTCCCAACCAAATATCAAACTGAAAACATTTGGTCTTTCTTTGTTTAAGATTTTTAATTTCTTTTTTTGTTTTTTTTGTTTTTTTGTTTTGTTTTGTTTTGTTTTTCGAGACAGGGTTTCTCTGTGGCTTTGGAGCCCGTCCTGGAACTACTCTGTAGACTAGGCTGGTCTCGAACTCACAGAGATCCGCCTGCCTCTGCCTCCCAAGTGCTGGGATTAAAGGCGTGCGCCACCATCGCCCGGCAAGATTTTTAATTTTAAAAGGCTTTTTATTGTTTTATTTTATACATTGGGTATTTTGACTGCATGTATGTCTGTGCCCCACATGTATGCTTGGCGCCTGCAGAGGCCAGAAGAGGCATCAGCTCTGAAACTGGAGTTGCAGATGGTTGTGAGTCATAATGTGGGTGCTGGGAATCACATCCGGGGCCTCTGGAAGAGCAGCCAGTGCCCTTAACCACTGAGTCATCTCTTCACCTCTGTTTGAAGGGTCTGAAAAAAGATCTATTAGCCGGATATGTGACATATGCCTTTGAGGGCTGAGGACCGAAGGTCAATTTGGGTTATACAATGAGACTCAACAAAAAAGAAAATGAGAAAGGGAAAAAAGAAAAGAAAAATGAGTTTATTTTATTTGTCTTAATTCTTAGCTATTTTGTTTATTGATGTGAACTTTAGGTATGGTAGATTAAATTAAAAAATAAATGTCTAAACGCATCCTGACATTTAATATTTCTCAAAATTCCATTGTTTAAAAGTTATCCGCCTTTCATCAAATAACATCCTTCAGGGTTCTCAAGAAATCTCACTTATTCACAGATATTTGGATCCCATCAGAATATGGTTTTTATTTATAACTGTGTCTCCTCTGGACTCTTCTGCAATTTGCTTAGTTATTGCAGCTAATAAGTTAGAAACGGTGAATAAAAAGTTTTCAGTGGCAGATTTTTACACTGGAAGAGTTGGGAGTGATCACTTGGTCTAACATCTCTCCCAAACCAGGAATCCCTTGCAAGCCTTGCCCAGTGGCCTTCTGTTGTCTGCTTGAACTCCTCAGATGTTGGGGAGCTTACTGAATTTCATGGAATTTTTGTTTGTTTTTTCAAAGGCTTTTATCTTTAAATCTGCCACAGATGGAGGTTTCCTCCTAATATATGTGCTTTCCTACTGAGCACGTGAAAATGTTCAAAAAACTTGCTTGTCTGAAGAAGTAGAAACTCTACCTCATTCATTCACTTGGCAGTTTTGAACACCTACTGTGTGTTTGGTCAGAAGTGTCACCTCAGCTCCCTGGCACCCCTTTATACCAAGAGTCTGGAATATTAAGTTGGGGGCTTCACCCCAGCTCCTGGCAGAAGCTCCCTCCCCTGGGAGTTGCCTCAGTCCAAACTCCACCTTTGAGAAAGCCCACCAAACAGTGAGTCCTCCCCAGGAAGAGTCAAGAAAGCCAAATGGTAACCCCCTCCCCAGGGAAGGTCAAGACCACTCCCACAGGCTATTTAAACTGTCCCCCAGAGAATGGACACGTGGTCTCCCGGTTCCTGTGGTCTCCTTTTTTCCCTCTTCCCCTTTCTTGGTTCCCTTTTTGCGTACATGCCTCTAGGGTCCAGGACCCATACGATTTTCAGGTTGTCCTGTTGGAGACACGGTCAGTGCCAGGCGCCCGTTCTTGCTGAGGTGGGACGGAGCGGATAGAGATGTCTGCCCGCTCATTTCGCATGATCCCCTGTTTTTGACTCAAGATCTTGTCGTGGTGGATGCACTGTGACAGATCTGAGTCCCAAGATTTGGCATACACTTGTAAAATGGGCTTTTGCAATTCAAAGCTTAATCTCCAAACACCATTGGGCTGCCTTTTATAAAAATCCTTTTAAATTGGGGCTAACACCTAACATAAACACAAGGCTCCAAAAGCCTGTGGTTTCTGGATGCGGTGCTCCTGCCTCCCCAACTCCCATTCCCTGCTCCCCTCTCTCACTGTTTGTTCTCTACAGTGGATCCAGATCCATCTTCCTGTCCTTCCACTCTAAAACTCTATAGGTGTTCTTTGTTTTTGTTCCCTCTTGCAGCATCTGCTAATCCTGTCCTTAATGGGACCACCTGTGTGCTTCCCTGACTTCTGCCACCTACCCACTCGGGGATTTTTAAGTTGGTTAGCTGGCACTGGTTCCTAAAAGAGTTTTATTTGTCTGTCTGTTAAAATAATGTCTGTGTGATTATGTGGGCTCATTCCCACAGTGTGCTTGTTTTTTTTCCTCTGTGTGTATGTGTGTGTGTGTGTGTGTGTGTGTGTGTGTGTGTGTTAAGATCTTTAAGGCTTATAACTCCAGATTACAATAGCTCTGAAAAAATACAAACACATGGGTAATTGCCATTTTGACCTTACCGCCATCTTGGGTAAGAATACCCATACCCACATATGCTGGTATTCTATGACTTATTAAAATATTTCTTTTAATCTTCATATATTTACTACCATTGATAAGCTGTAATAATTGGGTAAAGTACATGTCTAAATTTGGCTCTTATGTATAGTTTAAATATAACTAACAGGTAATGGTACCCAATTCTCAAGAGCCTTTACAGACCTCAGAGTATGGCATTTAACAAAAGAGCCTCTAACACAGAGAGTTGCCAGCTCCCTCAGCATCCTATAGCTCCTCCAAGCAGATGCATGGTTGCAAAAGACCTTCCACCTTGAGGCTTTCTTTTGGGTATGGCAAAGCCACCCGCGCAACAAAAACTGCCTTCTACCTCTTCAGCTTTCTGGATGCTACCCCAGGGATCAACCATCTCATTCTGCCAAGACAGGTAGAATAAATCTTCCCCCACAGGAAAATCTTCGGGCCTCTTGTACTCAGCAGCTAATGGCAAGCATTGCTTCTAAGCTGATGTTCTCCAAGGACTAAGGAGAGACTGAGGACTGCCTGCATCTCAAAAAGCTGTCTCATTTCTGCTCATTTATCCCTCTTAGATCTGTCTAATGACGATTGATGACTTAAGGTACTGGTAGCTCATTATCTCATTTGTTAAGTCTCCTGCTAAAATCAGACAGGTGTGCCCCTTTCACAGGCTTCATAGTCCAGGACTAACAGATTTTAGGTGTATCTTAAATGATCCAAAGTTCTAAAATGTTCCTGCTCCAGCTGTCTTACAGAGACCTGCAGGTTCCCAAAAAAGTTCTGCTACTTTATCAAAATATCTGATCTGGTAAAAACAGTCTCCAAAGCATGTTTTAACCCCACGCATTTTAAGCATATTTTACAGGTTACTCCTGCTGTCTGGGCCAAGACCAACTTACAAAGGGCGCTTCAGACAATGCCAACACCTGCACCAGCTCTTGGGACTTCACCATTGATACCAACTCTCCTGGACCAAGGACACATACCAACTAAAATCTGCTTTTAAAAGGGCATATGTGCTCCTATGTCTCACTTACACACCCAAGCCTCATCTGTACAACCAGGGCACTTCTCTGTCCCATTCTTTCTGGTAGTTAATGGCCCTTCCCATGGCTAGTCCCATTCATAAGGCCAATAATAACAATATATCTTTTCTCCTAGCCACCTGCCTTCTCATCTCCCTCAAGGAACAAATGCCTAACGTCTCCAAGATGACAGTAAACCAGATGACTCTCCAGCCACACCTCCCACTGAGCGTGAGGTCACCAACTCCCAGGTCTCCCCTTTCCCACATGGCCCCATGACTGCAGGAAGTAGCCAGACTTGAGCCAGCGCTCTTTTATCCAAAGAAAGTTAGGAATGTTTGGTCGGAAGTGTCACCTCAGCTCCCTGGCACCCCTTTGTACAAAAAGTCTGGAATATTTAGTTGAGGGCTTTACCCCAGCTCCTGGCAGAAGCTCCCTCCCCTGGGAGTTGCCTCAGTCCAAACTCCACCTCCGAGAAAGCCCACGAAACAGTGACCCCTCCCCAGGGAGGGTCAAGACCACTCCCACAGGCTATTTTAACTGCCCCCCAGAGAATGAGCACATGTTCTCCCGGTTCCCCATGGTCTCCCCTCTTACCTCTCCGGTGTCATTTTGGTTTTCCTTCCCCACTTCCATGTTTTCCCAGGACCACCTGGGAGCGCTGGTGCCCATTAAACCTGGGCATCTTTTAATTGGGTCTGATTGGGATTATTTGCATCGATGGAGAGATTTGTTGGCCAGGAAATACTTAACCCTGTGTGGTGAGCATTATCTGGAGCACTGGGGACAGAGCAACAGCTGAGAGACGAGGTTACTAGCCCAGGATTTATTTACTGTCTAGCTGGAGTGAATTTTCTACCCATATTTCCCTTTCCTAGTTAAATGCATACATTGTCCATAAGCTGATGGGAAGCAACCAACATTAGCTTAGACCCAAGAATATGTAGGAAAGGCTGGACTGTCCTATTGGGCTAGAGTGGCTGTGTTCTGAGTTAACACTGTTTGGACATTAAAGAAATGAAAACTGGTACCCACAGGGTTGGCTCAGCTGGGCCTTTAGTTCTGACCCCAGCCTCTAGCAGGGTGCCACATTCAAGCAAACAGTCTGAAAGGTATGTGAAACCTGAGGGCCTCCCACGGTCCCTCTCAGAGCTTCTCAAGGGCTTCAGCTCAGCTCTTGCTCCGCTTTCCTCCCCATCCTCTGCTGGACTCCCTACAACCCAGCAAATACACAAAGTTTAGTCTCTCAGGGAGCTCTGACAGTGTGGCATGTGGATGCAGCTCATTTGTGTGTATATAGAGGTATATATAACTTTCCTCCAGAACTAGGCATCCAGCCCTAGCAGACCATGCTTCCTGTTGGGGGCACAGAGGTCCCTGTGCTCACCGAGAAACACGAAGAGACCAGGAATGTTAATCACATAGGGATGTCTCCTCAACGGAGGAGATACAGATCAAATACCTGCAACCCATCCAGAAAGCTGAGAATGGATTTTTAACCTGGTGACCTTTTTGCTATCTTTACTATAGAGGCAGACCTCACCCACCTTTTACTATAGAGGCAGACCTCACCCTAGTTCCCCAGAATGATTGTGTCAGACTTTTCCCTGCCTACACCATTACTCATCCTTAGGGCAGATGTCACCGGTACTTTATGGCCTGCCTGACCTCTGTGCTAGAAGTCAGAGACCACACTAGATCCTAGGCCTTTTAGCTACAGAACCCACCCTATGAGGACCTTGTAAAAGACTTTCTATGTAGTCACACTTCAAACTTTATTGAGCACCTGGCATTGCACTGATTGGATGGATTTGCCTGGAAACCTTTTCTCACGTTGTGCTGACAACGAACCGCCTGGCATTAGACGCCACAAAGTCTGCCCAGGCTGACAAAGTCAGTCTACATAGGTTTTCATTCTTCTCTCCTCACAGGGTTCACTTCCCTGACTGCCACCAGCAGAGACCCCCACAGCTTCCCACCCAGGAAATATTTAATATTATCTGCCTTAAAATGAATGCAGGGATAAATAGAAACAGCAGCTCTGAAAATACCTTTGAAAACTCCATAAAATATCACAGAGATGTCAGGGGTTAAGAATGTAAATTTATTTCAACAAACAATAATTAGTTGAATATCAGGTATATGGCAATGCTCTGCCAGGTATGGAAGCTAGTGGGAAAAAGGGAAGGAAATGTCATGAATAGTGCCAACTTCCTTCATGCTTTCAGACGCATCCTTTGATACTTGATTCTGTTTGTAATGGCATCCATACAGCAGGCCAGGTGTCTTCTCTTATCTGTAATTGGGAAAAGAGAAGGAGACAGAGGTCGTCATATACTCCCTATCCCCCAATCCTTCCACATCATATATGGACCCACAGGGAAAGCAGGGGAAAGATCCTCCTGGTCCTCTAATGAATGGTCCCCTGATGGTCCTCTAAGACTAATGAACGCCAGTGTGCTCCTCAGTTCACATCACCAGCCTGCAGGGTTAACAGTAAGCCATGACTCAGGCATGACAGAATGCCTACGTGATGTTGAGAAGGGTGTTTTTCTAAGCATATCTGAGCATACCATGAAGACCTTTGGCACCCCCCACCCTGCCGCCTTCCCAAATAGAAGGAAAGATACCGTGAACAAGAGAGGAAGCTGGGCCAAAGTCACCATCATACTATCCAATGTCCACAGTATGAAGCCCTCCTGCCTGAGATACAGGGCTCAGGGTAGGAGAAGGATTGACTCTGCATCACCAGAGATCCAGTCATGCATTCAAAAACTTTCCTGATACGCTATAGCCTTATGGTGAAAGTGGTGGTCTTTTAAATGTGGTGCAGTCTGGGTTAAATCTTAGCTCCACCTTGACTACCCATGGGACTTCAAGCAGGTAATAACAGCTCAATACACCCTACCCAACACCTATGATGAGACCCAATAGTTTCCCATAAAAGTGTGGTGGGGATTCAATGATGTCACAAACAGGAGCTCCCAGCAATATGCCTGTCGCTTGCTAACTAAATAATGAGTTATAATATATCAAGATATCACTGTTATTCCTGCATTCGGAGCCTCACCCTATGTGCCAAGGTTAAAGGGTTTTGTCTTTATTTTTCCCCTTGTCTATTGCTTTTATTGAGCTACACATATTTCTCTACTCCCCTCCCTTCCTTCCCCTCCCCTCTCTCGTGCCCCCCCTCCCAATTTACTCAGGAGATTTTGTCTTTTCTCCTTCCTGTGTAGATCCATGTCTGTCTCTCTTAAGGTCCTCTTGGTTGTCTAGATTCTCTGGGGTTGTGGACTGCAGGCTGGTTTTCTTAATTTTTAACTCCTGCACTTAGGCAGTTAAGCAGCTCAGTCTGACACACTAGGATAAGATAGCACCACAAAGCTGTAGGAACAAGGGTTTGGGAACAAAGAGTGAATCGATTCCTAGAAGATGGGATGGCTTCCGTGAGTCAGTGGGATTTCGTCAGGAGGACAGAGTAGACCAGACAGACATTCCAGGCAGGATATCAAAGGAAAGAATGGAGTGACTGGCTGCAGGGTGAGGCTTCGCTGTAGCCTGGGCTTTTTTTCTCTAGTAGCTTGCAGAGAATCGCTTTCTTCTTCCTTCTGGGCTCAGCAAACACAGCCCGGGGCGCTGGACTGATAGAAAGATCCTTCTCAAAGATGGAGTGTGTGGGACCCTCCCAGCTCACGGCCATCTCTCTCACGTGGACCACAGACTGGCGTGCACCCCTCAGTCATCCAATGCCTATGAGCCCTCGTGGAAAGGGCAGAATTGCTAATCGCCCAGCAAGGAAAATGGTGAGAAAGAACTCTTTTTGGAAACCAGGCCCAGCCTTCCCAAATGCTTCAGGGAAACCCAAAGTCGCCTGGCAGCTTGGCTGAGGTGGCCCAGCAGCGGGAACAGAGCCAGCAAGCCGCCCGTACAGCTTTTCACCACCAATCCCTGTTTCCTTTGGACGCCAGCCCATCTCCACAAGTCACACACAAGGTCTAGCGCCAGAAGCGGAGTCACACAGACTGTAACACTTAGGAACTTCCAAACACCAGCCTTCGCGTCCACGGCTGGCAAGGACGTGGAGGGAGGAATATCGCCCGGTACTGTGGGACATTCTAGATGCCTTGTATGTTTATGTAGTTTTGAAGAAAGGGCATTCCAGCCGTATAATCACCTCATAACCACAACAGTGTGATCGGGGACTGAAACTTAACTCTATGATTCTCCCTGCATCTTCCCCAACCCCTTAATTCCCAGGACACCAAGCTTTGTATTTCTCCTCAGAAGCTTTGGTAAAGTAGAGAACAGATGTCAACCCTAGAGCAACAGAAACCAGAGGCGTGGGCAGGAACAGTGAGTTAGGAACTGGGACTTCTGGAAACCGGCTCCATGTTCACCCAGGAGCCCTGGATCCTGAACTGAGACCTAAGGGAATACGGAGGGTTGCTACCAGTTGCTGAGGCTGATGGGTGATTAGGCTACCTAGGTAGTTCATAGAGACAACTCGGCACTCAATGAGACGCTCAATGACTTAGTCCACACAACTCCGGGGCAAGACAGTCCTTCAAATGACTGAGCTGGAATTTCTCCCTAGACAAATAGGGGACTAACTGAGTGTTCTTTGCCAGTAAGAGCAGGCCCTCCTCTCAGTACCACAGAGAGAACTCGGGCCTATGTCGCCTGAGGAAATCACAACGGAGTACCCTAAGGCTGTCACCTGGCTTAGACACGTCTGAGTCTCCTCAAGTTCCTCCTACATTCATTGCTGCTAAATTCCTAAATTCAAGTCCCAAAGATGAGGTACAAAGCGTGACCCGTGTAAAGGTGAATTTATACTCCAAAAGAAGTACATGACTTTTCCAACCTATACAGACAAGATTCCAGGAATGTGTTTGGGAACGGACATTAAGATTATGGAATGAAGTTAGACAGGCCCTGTTTTCTATCATGGTTCACTAAGCCAAGATTCTGGATTTAGTGCTGTGGCTTGGTGAGACAGAAAAGGCTCTAGAAGAATGGTCTGCAAAAATGTGCACCAAGAAGGAAAGGTAGTTTTGATGTCAGAACTCTGTATTTCCTTACTTTTTCTTTCTTTTCTGTTTCAGTACTGAAGATTGTACCTCTGGCCCCCCACGTGTTAGGAAAACTTTGTAAACCCCCCACCCCAGCCCTTTTAAATCTTTTATTTGAGAACAATGGTTTCAGTACATTATCTGGGATAACCTTGAAGTCTCTCGGCAGCCCAGGCCATCTGGTAATTTCCTCGCAGGAGGAGGTAATACTGCATCCCTAGGGGCAGCAGAGAGCAGTGCTGCTGTGGAAGAAGAGAAATTCGCAGGGCCATGGATCCCGCCCCGCCTTCAGCCTGCCTGTTTAGCTGATGCCAAGGGCATAGTTGGTAGAGAATGGCAGGGGACTGTCTAACTTTAGCCAGGTTATGACGCCGTTGTAGCTGATGCTCAAGATGTGGTTTCATTGCCAGTCAGCACATGTCCCATACCACTGTGTCATGTGACTCCTGATCCAGCAACCGCTTCAGTCTCAATCGTGTAATGAATGGAATAATTATACATTCACAAGAGAAAAGGAGGAGGAGGAGAAAAAGAGAAGGAGAAAGAGGAGGAGGAGGAACAGAAGGAAGAGGAAGCCCTGGCCCCACACCATATACAATTCAAGATGGACTAAAAACCAAAATTTAAATTGCAAAACTAAAAAACTTCTAGAAAATGAGTAGACTCTGTCACCTTGGGTTATGTAAACATTTGCTAGATGTGACACCAAAGGCATGATCAATAAATTTCTAAGAGTTATATTGGGCTATATCAAATGTTTTCTTTAAAAAAGAAAATTAAAAGATGTATTACACATTTCAAAAAAAAAGATTCACTTTAAAGAAATGGTGAATGTTTGAAGGGATAAATATGGTTAGCTAGATGTAAACATTATACTCTCTATATAGTATTATATAATGTATATATTATATAGTATTATGTTTGCATATATATGCATATGATGTATAGTATCTATGCTGTTATAGTACATACTATATATACATATATAAACATTATACTATATATATGTATCAAAACAAATACAAGATTCCCCCAATGGCATATATAATTTTTAAGTCACTTAAAATAAACTTTGAGAAAGAAAATTAAAAGACAAGCCACAACCTAAAGGCGGGTGTTTGCAAATCATGTATTTGATAAAGAACACATCAGGATTTTTACAACATAAGAAGAATAACCCAACACAAAGGAACAAACGGGCCACAGAGATGACTCAGCCATTGGGTGCATTTATTGAGAGTCACAAATTATATATGAACTGGAGTTTCAGACATTTGTGAAACAAGTTGGGACATGAGTTCCGGGAACAGAACTTAGAACCTCTGAAAAATCATTAAATACGCTGCTTTTTCTTTTGAAAGACAGGGTTTCTATCCTGGAACTCACTCTGTAGACCACAGGAATCTTGGGACAGAAAGTATTCTATCTGGCATGTTATCTTGCTTCTAAACCTGTAGCAATGATGACTTAAATTCAAGATCACTGCACTACGAAGGCTGGAGTTTGACTGGCACATCTTCTCACTTCTGAGTTTCGTTCCCCTAAATTAGACAAAGCTTGCATCCAGCCTCACTTGGAGCCCCTTCTGTACTTCCTCCATATCGGGGCAGAGCTATGGAGTCTCAGGTATATGTGTGTATGGCTCATTTGGACACATCATACATTCTTCTTTCTTCCTCCGGGGAAGTTATATGTGGTTCATTGTGTTTTCATTTATTTTCACAAAATGTATAGCCCAAATCAAGACATGATCATGACTGTTTTCCACATCTGTAAACATCAACTTACTTTAGCTGACAGTTAAATTACTATTTCAAATAAGCGGGAAGACAATCTGAGCCAAACCATGCTTTGTTTGCACAAGGAAATTCTGAGCAGAACAAAAGCACCAGGTGCCAAATCCTGCAGCGGCCTCGCATTTGTATCTTAATAAAACTTGCCTAAAGCTCGGAGTAAAACAGCCACACTGGCCAGCCTTAGAGACCAGGCAATGGTGACACACCTTTAATACCAGTAGCCACACTAGCTTGCCATAGAAACCAGGCGGTAGCAGTGCACGCCTTAATCCCAGAACTAGAGAGGATTATAAAACGACAGGAGACAACTTTCAGACAGTCTCATTCTGAGATTCCTGGAAGCAGGATCGCCATTTTGGGCTAAGGTAGAAGTAAAAGCCAGTGGCTGATTGTTTTGCTTTTCTGACCTTCAGGTTGAACCCCAATTTCTGTCTCCTAAAGCACAGGGAACTACAGACCTTCACATGAGGGAAGACGCCTGAGCGGACAAAGGTCTGTAGTTCCCTGTGCTTTCGGTTTTTGTAAAGTCAGGAGGGATGCTCTCTCTACTCCACTCAGTGCATCTAAATTGTTGAGTCATTATCTAGGAAATAAAAGGAGATCCCATAGCCCTGTACACGTATCTTTTGGGTTTTCTAATAAACTGGGTTTTGTGTGCCACAGATGAGCATGTACAAATGATGAAAACAAAACAAAAGCCCAAACCTTCCAAAGAAGGGCTCAGAGTGATTGTCTGTGGCGAGCATCATCTTGCCAAATAGTTATTACTCATGAGCCTGACGGTGGCCCGCATTCTTTCTAGAAATAGCCTTTCCATGAAAAAAAAAAACACAATGCATCGTCGTTTTATGAGGTAAAGCTACAAAGGAAATTATTTTTGTCCTCTTAGGCAGTTTTTTTTAGTCCCACATGAAACCAAATAGTTCATGGGGGGAAAAAGGGGAACCCAAACATCCGGAAATTGCTGACGTTCTCTTCCTCTGGATTACATTTTTGAAACACCTTTTCCTATTACATAAACCTATATTCTGTAACCAGGAGTGTCCAGTAATGAGTGTCCCAGCTTGTAGAAACCAGTGACCATCAACTGAAGCTTCCAAGCCAGACTACAAATAAAGGAAGACAGAGATCACGTCGCCCGACGAATACGCGGTCTACTTTAGAATACATTGTCTTTTTGCAATCCTCTCTGTCTGAGGAACTGTGTTGGAAAGCAGTGATGGGCAGCAGAGAACTTGAGCTGCAAAAGGAAAGAAAGATCCAAGAAGTTCTAGGAAGCTCTAGCTGTTTCACGTTCTGAAGGTGCAACCCGGAGTAAGACAAGGCACCACTCAGCTGCTCCAGCCTTTCTCCAGCATAGCAGAGCAATGACATCTCCTGCTTCCAGAAAACTGGATCCAAGGAGGTGTGAGCCCAGAGTTTAACACATTGTCTGCCCTACAGCAAGCACTATGGAGATCAGCAAGGGGGAATCTTTGCTCCCACACTTCCCAAAGGATGGAACAGTGAGGTGAAAACAGAAAAGAGGCCACGCATACACAACAGAAGCACATAGTTTTGCCTGCTGACCTGGCCAGATTGCAGGACCTTTTAAACGTATACAGCACTTGAGAACACATCTGAGTGATTCTGAACTCACGCATCAGTTGGTTTTCTACTCAAGGTCTTCATTAGGCGGCTCGCTATAACCTTCATTTCTTTCAGCGTACAGGCTGAAATGCCACGGCGTTGTAATAGTAAGGTGGTTCTAATTCAAAACCTATTTCTATGTCAATCTCAGATCTTTCCTTTCTATCTCTCTCTCTTTTTTTTAATGATTACCGGCTAAAATCTCTGACGACAGACGAAGCCTTTACCCCGTCTACCTGTGAGCTTCCTTTCTACTCAAAACACGTGGATGATCCTAAGATATAAATCCCCACCAACTGTGGTCCACGTTTAGCACATCTACTTCACATAGAAGGAAAAAAAAAAAAAAACGCTAGAGGAAAAGTCAAAGGGACCATTAAGTGACATTTTCTGAGCACATAGTTCTTAACTAAGAGTGATTCTTGGGGCCAGCAACCAAAACTCTGAGTCCTACTAGCTAGACTCAGAAGCACAGCAGTTCTGAGTTACTAGAAAGCCCAGAACTAGAGGGGCCACTCAGGTGGGTCCTGAGGATGTTATTTATCCGCCTAACCCTAAGAAGTAGTAGTGACTTTCCCTTGTATCACACCTTAAGAAGCAGGTGGGAGCTTCCCAGAGCCATCATCCTGCCCCAGCTACAGGAAACTGAAAACGAGAAGGCAGGAGGGTGATGAAGATGAAGCCAAGGGTGCAATAGCTCTTCTGTCAGAGGAGACAACCGCCAAACAAAAGAAAGACAAGTTACGCCATGAGTGGGGAGTTCGACGTGCCCCCAATTCTGCACAAGCCTACTGCCTTCTAGGCAGTGTTCTTTGGCCTACATCACGACTCCTGACACACATCCCTTCCCATCAAGAAGAACCACAACATCCTCAGTTCTGAACAAGGTCTGTAATGCCGTGGTCCCAAGGACTGTCTGTCCCTCAGGAATTCCCAACATTGCACCTCTATTTTTAGGGACAACACTCATGGCTTATGTGATACATTTTCAGATGGCCAATAAGACTCTCTTGTTTTTAAGATTTGCATAATGTTAGGTCCAACACAGACAAATGACTTGTAGTGCGTTTCATTGGACAAGAATTTTAGGGCTTCCCTAACCACGCACGGTTTATCCACAGCGTTGTTCGGAACTGTACACCAGAACTCATTACACGTTTCGTGCAAACGTCATGTTTTCCCAACTCTCTTGGGCTTTGGCCCCCACTTCCTGCCACTGTGAACAGGATGTGACCCAACAGGATATAAAACTCCCTTGTTTTCTGCTCTGAACGACTGATGTCTGAGTTTGATGACTTGATCGTTGACCTCGGTCTAGCGAGCACAAATGGCAAGAGGGAAATTCAGTGACTTGAGCCGAAAAAGCCTGTGTCGGCTAGGCTTCCCATGCTCTCCCTTCGCTTTGACAGGTAGGGCCAGTGAGGAGTGGAGCCTCATAGCAAATCTGTCTTATGTCTCTGCCACGTGAGCTCTTTACAGTGTATAGGTGGCAGGGAGCCCAGGCTCATGCCCTCACAGCCTATCCGCTGGGTCTCCTGAGGTCTTGGGTGTTGGTCCTCACGGATGTGTGAGGATATCTCTTTCTAACAGCTCTGTCTTGTACACAAAGCCGGCTCAGGACCCCGCTGTGCACTACACTTCACGTCTACGATAATGCTGGTGTTTTCGCTAGAGTGGGCAGAGCTGGAAAGGACTAATTCACTGCCTTACGGTCAAAGCTTTGTCTTCCTCATCACACATCCTAAGGAGCAGCAGCAGAGGAACCTGGAGGCTAGGAAATTGCCAGGGATGGCCAACGGCTGACTCAAGAGAAGTGCAATGAGAAGGCGAGGCTAGCCCCCTTCCGCTCAGCACTAGCCCCACCGAGGAATGCATCACGCGCCATTTTTCTGCATCCTGGAACTCATTTCCATCGGCTAGCTCTCCTGGTGCTTGAGATAACCGCTGGATGCTGGCTTTGCTTCTCCAGGACAGTCCTGTGACAGACGGCAATACCTGGAGAGTCACTGGGAACTGTCCCTCCTGTACACACACGCCAGAGAAGCAAAAGAGAGGAGAGGGGGAAACACTTTATTTCAGCTTGGTCTTTTGAGTGTTGGGGGCAGAAGTCTCACAGGTCAAGCCAGTAGACCACTGCCTATCCCCTCCCACTTTCCCTAAGCTTCCCCCAGAGTGGTTTTGGGACAGCAAATGATGGATTTCTATGAGGAACCAGCATCAGTAATAGAAAGATGCCTCTGTCTTTTACAAAGATGGACAGAAACAAGCAATGGACTTCGGGAGCTTTGATTTGTGCAGCTAACAGTTTATAGGCCGGAATTTATTACTTGACCCTAAACTGACCTTCACATAACTATGATCGTTTAGAACATGGTGCTTAGGCAAACAGTCTATTAAAATCCAGTTAGGAGTTTCTAAACTCTCTTGTTATTTTTAGTATAAACAATAAATGTTCCTAACAAGAAATAGTCATGAAAGAATCATGTGCTGGAGAACCCAGAAACAACAGCGCGAACGTGGACTGCCTTCCCAGTCATGTGATCATGCGCTGACCAGGGTTCCTGATGTGCCGCTATACATACGTGAACTGCGGTGCCTACTGCAGGGTGAACTGCTGGCCCCCCTCTCCAGTTCCACAGGTCGGGATTGCGCGTTCCACACAGTAGACTTCTGAAAAACATTAAAGCTGAACAGAGTGACTCCTGGAAGTAACACGAGCTTAAAATCAGAACTCTGACAATTGAACAAAGATGCACAGAGCATCCACTTCGTTTGTTTATTTAGATGCTTCTCGAGGAAATTTAAAAATAACTGTCAAATTTGAAAGCATATCAAATCGAATTTCTTTTGTAATGTAAGCATTACACAAATCTCTAATTTACAATAACTATCTAGAATGGTTTTTCTCACCTTTGGCCACGCATGCGACTCATGATTGAAACTCAAGAACTTTGAGACATTGAGGCAAACGATAACATGTGTTTAACCTGAGCAACACAGTGAGTTCAAAGCTAACCTGAGCTTTGTTGCAAGATGCTGTCTTTAAAAGGTAGGGGGCAGTGATTCAGAAGTAAGGGTTGTTTTTTTTTTTTTTTTTTTTTTTTTTTTTTTTTTTTTTTTTTTTTTTTTTTTATCCCAGCACTCAAGAGGAAGGGGCAGACTGATCTGAGAGGTTTGTTGTTTGTTTGTTTGTTTGGTTGGTTTTGGTTTTTTGAGACAGGGTTTCCTTGTGTACCTCTGGCTGTCCTAGAACTCACTCTGTAGACCCAGGCTGGCCTCGAACTCTCAGAGATCTGCCAGGCAGATGAATCTTTGAGTTCAAGTCAGTCCGGTTTACATTGTGAGTTCCTGGACAGCTAGAGCTATACACAATGAGACTTATCTCAAAATAAAGGGTGTGGAGAGGAGGAAGGAAGGAAGGAAGGAAGGAAGGAAGGAAGGAAGGAAGGAAGGAAGGAAGGAAGGAAGGAAGGAAGGACAAAAAAACACAGAAACAAAAACAAACATAAAATAAAAAGTAGGGGCTGGAGAGGTGATTCATCAATTAAGAGCACTTGTTCCTCTAGTCAGGACCTGGATTCGGTTCTCAGCGCCCACATGGCTGCTCTTAACTCTGACACCCTTTCTGGTCTCTGTGTGCTCTTAGTACACATGACGAGTACCTACATACATGCACGCATACAGGCAAAACACTCCTACAATAAAAAAATAAAAAGAAATGAAAAGAAAAAAGTAAACAAAATTTCCATGTAACAAAATGCAGTGCAGACATTTAAAAAGCGAGCTAGGTTTATAGCTATTGCCATGGAAGGACTTGGCTCAGTTGAGGAGAAGAAGCTGGGAGTAGACAGCGGTGCAGGGCAACCTCGCTCGCCTCGGTGAAGCCATAGCTGTGAACTGTTTGACACTGGGGAGAAAGGGGGTTACACCCTACACCTTGGGCTCACACGTCCCGACTTTGCCGCTTTCCAGCTGTGTGGCCTTGGTCAAGAAACATAAGTTCTCCAAAAAATGATTTCTCTGAAGTGAGCAGAGTTAACCCAGGTAAAATCTTCCTCTTTGGAAACCTCAGCTCCAGCAGCTCCAGAGAGAGATGGGAGGATTCTTGTCACAAAGGGCAGAAGTGGACACTGCGACTCTCATGTCCTCCCTTAGACAATCTAGTACTAACACCAGTAAAGCCAGCATACAACTCCAAAGTATAGGATTCCGTCTTAGGGTTCTGACATTGTTTGAATTCAATCACTAAATGGTCTGGGGTTGAAACAAATAATATAAATTCAAGAATAACAGTGGTAGCCTGTTCTAGCCAGAGCTCACTCACTTCTTTACAGAGATAAGGTTTGTGGGATTTTTGCCCACATAAATAGTGGCCTCTGCTCTGGAATCCATTACCCTGATTTTGGAATTTCTGGCACTTTTGCAAGTCCTACCAAGACCCAGCTTTCCCTCCTTCTCTAAGGTGCTGTTTGCTCTCACTTGATCGTCTGCACCTGCGCCAAAGCCCATCTCCACTAAACTGTGTTCTGGCACAGGCTCAGAGCATTCCGCGTCCTCGTAGGAGACTTTTCAATTGCGGGTCTCCTGATCTGATGATGACATTCTGTCCAAAGAAAACAGTTCAAACTGAGCTGTTCTGTTTATCCACGCAGTACAAGCAGGGGCCTTAGCTGGTGCCGTGTGTGGGTGGGGAGACTCACTATTAAAGACAATGGGGAATTACAGAAGTGAGTGGAGAAGGATTTTGGATCTTCTATTGTTTCTCCATTAGGAATCCATTATTAACATGTTACTAAGTTTCCTTCCAGGGTTTTTCTTACGGTGTTATTTTAGGTGGTGGTAGTCATGCTGTAGACACAAGAAAATTGCTTTTTCACTGGGCCTGGCTCATAAACGTGCATCATACTATGATATCTTCAAAAATGTGTGAGTAATAGACAGCGTCTTTGTGGGTAATTTATACATTTCTGAAGACATTCATAGGGTTTTCAGGTTTTAGTTATCATGAATAGACATTTGTTAGACATCTATCATTCTAAACGTTTTATGCGTAAAATTTTGTTGTGTGTCTGAAGGGGTTGATGTACACGCAAGCGCATACGTGTGTGCATGCCTGTGGGGGTCACAGGGGAAGCTCAAGCTTTCTAGGGGTCTTGGTGGATTGGCTGACACACCAGACACTCTCTGTCTCCCTTCTCCAATGCTGTGACGGCAAGCACGTGCTCTGAGCCTGCTTCTCGAGTGATCAACAAACCAAGGTCAGGTTGCCACGCCTGCAAGGCGTGTCACTGATCGTGCAGTCTCCCCAGCCCAGAATGTTTGTGTGCATAAAATCACTTCAGCTTGGTCATGTGTACAATTTTTTAAAAGTGAAATGTGTCCAAGATCGTGAAATGAACATGGAGGTTTTTGACATTTATTTTTAGGTTTTTGTACGTGAGTAGTATATTTAGACTTTTTCCACTCCACCATCTCCCCGTTCCTCCTCCTGTGTACCCACCTCACTCCCTCTCAAGTTCACAACCTCTTGTTCTCTAATTATTATTGTTACGTGTGTGTGAGTGTGTGTGTAATACAACCTGATGGTCCGTTTAGTGGTGAGGTGGTTGCTGATATGTGTGTACATCTGACTCTGTTTTCTAGTTACTTATTGCCACTGGGGCATCATAAATTAATGTAATTATTTAAAATAATATTTTATTAATTCTTTGAGAATTTAGATACATTTTGATGATATTTTCCTCCCTCCCCTAGTTCCTCCCAGATCCACTCCTGCCTCTCTAACCACTTTAACTTCATATCCTGTCTCTCTTTAAACCCATTGGGTCCAGTCTGTGTTGCCCAAATCCTCTTTGGTGTGCCCTGCCCTGTAGTACAGTCAACTTCCCGGGGTCACACCCTTCAAGAGAACTGAGCTTCTCTCCCCTAAGCTATCCAGTGCCAATAGCTCCTCAGGCAGGGGTGGGCTTCGTGCCCACTCACAGTATGTATTCATTTGTCTATAGTTACATCCCCAAAATGATTTAAATCAGTTTATAAAAATTATAAACTAAATTGTACTTTATATTTACTTATAGCTTTATATATAATATACATAATTTTACATTTAACATAACTGTATATGCAAAATTGTAATTTAAATTATAAATAAATTATAAGTTAAACAATTAAAATTAGAAAAATTCAGTTTAGAATGGGAACGTAAGAACAACAGCAGCTAGCATTACTGAACACTTGGTGTGTATCAGTTGTAAGTCCGCCACAGATAATTACATTCAATTCCCTCAGCAAAGCATTAGGTACTATTTTGCCAATTTATAGATAAGAAAACTGAGGCCTGGAGGGCTGGCCAATGGTCTAGTAAAGAATAGAGCAGATATTCCATTCTCTCTTCTTACTGGTCGATGAGGGGAGAGAGGAAGGTGGGGAGATGAGTATTGTTTAAAAAAGACACACAATCCAGTCCCTTCCAGATCTCAGCACACCTATTCCCCACACTGTGGCCAGCATTTGGATCACCTTAGTTTGAAATGTCAGGACTAAAAGTGTCAATGAATGTGATACCCCTGTTATCTGCATTTAAAATCTGGAGTTGGAGCTAGGGAGCTGCGGACAGCACCTGTAGTCCCAGCTGCCTGCCCATAGAGGCAGGGAGATCTCACACTGGGGCCAACCAGAGCAACTTAGCGAAATCCCATCTCTAAAATCAAGCCAACAGTCCTGGGGTTGGACGCTTCTGTGTTCACAGCTTTCACAAGTTCATGTGTCTTTTGTGAAGTAGTCACGTCTGTTGCCCATTTTTCTGTCTCCCACAGCTTTTGTGATCATGCTTTGGAATAAAGACACAAGAATTTTGGAAATATTACAGAAAATAATGATATCTTACTTAATTTTGAATTCGGATGGATTTATGTCCCATAGTCATGTGTTTCCTCTGAAATTTTGCATCATTGGGAAGCTCAGCCGGGATCTTCTAGGAACTTAACAAACATTGCTATTTATATCCGCGAGGTTTCCTAGGAATGAGTCACGCCTTGGGGACTGTGCCTTGAACTGGAAACACGCAGTGGTTCTCTGTAGTTGTTATTTACAATTTATTTAACTTACTGTTTGCTGTTGATTTAATCTACTTATGTCTATGTGAAAATTTGCTCTAACGATAGTTCATTTCATTTATTATTTACGTATTCTTTCACCTTATAATACTTTCTGGATTCTTGCGAGTGTCATATACAGGGTATTGAGGTCCCTGAATTGGCTCCCTAGAACTGAACCTTGTTCTCATTGATGTAACTACAAATAGTCTCCAGCCTGCTGGACCAGGTTTTCTCTGCCCACCTGTTCTTGAAGCCACTTATAAAATAACCATTTTGAGACTTAATAGTAATTGCATACTCTTTGGTCTATTACCTTAGGCTTTTTATTAATTAACTCTTATATCTTAAATTAACCCATTTTTATTCAGCTAAATTGGAAAGTAGTCACATCTTTCCGGACCCAGTGGGGGCTTCTTTCCTCGTAATTTGTTATAACCTGGAATTTCATTTCTAGCACATTGATTCTCTCTTCTTTCGCTCCCACCGGGCTTTCACTTGGATCCTGTTTTCCTAGAGAAAAACACACTCAAACATAGCACAAGATGACTTCTATCTAGTGCTGCCGAGAAGGCATGGCTCATGTTTCATTAATTAGACAATTAGAAGCAAGTTTACCCAGGAGGCTGGGGGTTCTGGCTAGCAGGGTAAAGTGCACCAACCACTCACTTTATCTGGTAAATAACTCCTTAGAATACAGGGGAGGCCATGTGCTCTGCTTAAAGTTAGCTGGCTCGGTCTTCTGGGTTTAATTGTGAGGCAGAAGAACTGGGTGAAAGCCAGGGAGCAGGGCTGGGACTTCAGGTGCTGGGGGGTCAGACTTCCAAGATTTCCAGCTGCCTTTCCTGTCTTTCCTGAAGTCAGCCCACCTCAGGAGACTGGCTGTGTGTGCCAGATAGCACCGAGTGTGAAGCTACCCTTCCACCTCAGAACCTGGAGCTCTCAGCTCGGCCTGACAGACCTGCCCTCTCCTTGCTTCTTTGTGTTGCTTTTGCATTTACAGACCAGCTGCAAGCTAGAGCAGTTCCGCAGCATTGCCATGTGAAATGCCTCTACGGCGGCGTCGCTAAAGCCACTCGATGTCGCTGAAGGGATATTCTGCCTATCAGATCAGTCAGTGAGAACATGACCCTATAGCGTCTGATATTGTTCACTGTTCAGACTTGCAGCCCATTGTCCCCATCAATTCAGAGGTGCCCGCCAAAGCCTCAGCACAAAGGGCCATTACAGTCTCCAAGATGAGCTGAAAGCAACTGCCCCCCAAATATATTGCAAATCATTCACATAGAAAAGGCTTAATGTGCATATGTGAGATTTAATTTTTTTTTTTTTTTTTTTTTTTTTTTTTTTTTTTTTTTTTTTTTTTTTGGTTTTTCGAGACAGGGTTTCTCTGTAGCTTTGGAGCCTGGCCTGGAACTAGCTCTTGTAGACCAGGCTGGTCTCAAACTCACAGAGATCCACCTGCCTCTGCCTCCCGAGTGCTGGGATTAAAGGCGTGCACCACCACCGCCCTGCATGAGATTTAATTCTAACATCTTTGCGTGCAATACTAAGAAGCAGGAGAACTACCCTGGTTTTGTGTTGTTTATATTTAGTAGAGCTTTCAATATCTTTGTGTGTTTTTTTTTTCAATTTTTAGATACAAGCTTTTACAAGCAAATCATAAATCATCAAAATATGGAGAGAGTGTAGGGGTGGGAAATCCTTCATTAATCGTCTTGGCTAACAGAAGGGGAGGGAGTGTCCTTGTTTAGAAACCATTCTGAGGAAAGAGAAATGGTTATGTGGTTAAAAAAAATAATAATAACTTGCTACTTTTCCAGAGGACCCAAGTTCATTTCTCAGCACCTACTTGGTGGCTCACAGTCATCTGTAACTCCAGTTCCAGAGGATCTGACCCCCATCTTCTGACCTTCATAGACACCAGGCATGCACACGGTGTCTATAAACACATAGAGGCAAAATACTCATATACATGAAGTAAAAATAAATACTCAGAAAATGAAATTGTTCAGCCAGGCATTGTACACACGCCTTTAATTCCAGCACTCGGAAGGCAGAGGCGGGCAGATCTCTGTGAGTTCGAGGCCAACCTGGTCTACAGAGTGAGTCTCAGGACAACCAGGGGCTGTTAAACAGAGAAACCCTGTCTCGAAAACAAAGAAACAAACAAACAAAACAAAACAAAACAAAACACAAACAAACAACAAAAATCTCCAAATGCTGAGGTGCTGGGGGACTGGGATGTCTACGTGTAAACTTTAGGGAGGGGCATAACTCAGTTAACAGATAAATCAACTTCAGTTCTCTAGAACAGCTGCTCGCCAGCCTGGAACTCCCACTATTTCATACAGTGTGGGTGGAACTTCCTCCCTGGCACTGGACGCCCCCAGTGGAAGCTGCAATTGAGGCGAAAGTTACCGCAAACGGAAGATGTGTGACAGGCTGGGATGCAGAAAGGACAGAGGAACTCCTCTCTACAGGTTTAGTTCCCCACACCTAATAGGTAAAGTCAGCATATCGCAAGCACTGCAGGACTGAGCCAATTAATACGACCTCAACAGCCGTATGTCTTAGAGCAGTTTTCACACTGGTATGTCTGGGGAGCCCTGGAATATGCCGAGTTAATGTCATTCCGGAAGGCTCTGCCCTGAAGCCACAGCATTAAAGATGATGAGCAAGCTCTTTGGGGTCTGTATGCCCCCCCCAAAAAGACCCATATGAACATAGCTCCCCATGAGTCAACAAAGTAATTCACTAAATAGCGTAGACAAACCGACCTACTTACTATAAATGAAAGGCACCTGTTTGATATCTTCGTTAACTAAATCTTCCAGAAAGCATTTAACACCAGTAGGAAGTTGCTGAGTTCGCTTGGGGCCCACTTACATAGTGGACGTAGAACAAGACTCCTCTAAGTTGGCCGTTGCAGGGACAAGGAAACTGTAGCTGATACAGGATACGTTAAATTTGGCCCAACTCACACAAGTGGCGCGCGTTGGAGTCTGGACTCAAGGCTGAGTTTGCCTAAACTCACATCCTCCTAGACAATGATGTAAGGCATCGTTTAACTAATCCCACATAGTGCTGAGTTTCGTAACAGGTTAAATACGCTAGACAATTTAAAGAATGTAGAAGTTACATTTATTTATAGCTCTTGACAGTGCATATACAGCATTGAAGTAAACATCTATAGAGTGTAAAAGCTGCCTCAACTTTTTTGTAATATTAGTATTTAATATGTAAGTAACAGAACTATAGATAAGATATCTAGCTCAGGGCTGGAGAGATGGCTCAGTGGTTAAGAGTACTGTCTGCTCTTCCAGAGGTCCTGAGTTCAATTCCCAGCAACCACATGGTGGCTCCAAACCATCTGTAAAGAGATCTGGCACCCTCCTCTGGTGTGTGGGTATAAATGGAGGCAGAAAGTTGTATACATAATAAATAAATCTAAAAAAAAAAAAAAAAAAGTAGATGGTCTAGTTTTTTTAACAGCACAGCCACTGGCTTACAGTGCCATCTGCTGTTAGGAAGTGGTAATTACATTAGCCCTCAGGATTTTTCAAGTCTCCTGGAGGATGGCGGATACCAATCTATGGGAAAAAAAAATTGACTCATGCTATAATATAGCTCATGTAAAACACAGATATGGACGAAGAGGGAAATAATCACTATCTAGCTATAGGAAGATAGCATCG
Organism: Chionomys nivalis; assembly: GCF_950005125.1. Taxonomy (NCBI): domain Eukaryota; kingdom Metazoa; phylum Chordata; class Mammalia; order Rodentia; family Cricetidae; genus Chionomys; species Chionomys nivalis. The sequence goes on along the minus strand of NC_080103.1, from coordinate 33,051,240 downwards.
TAGAGGAAAAAGCAAAGTAGACGAACGGCACTGCCGTCGCTGTGGTTAGAACCTGCACAGATCTTCTAGATAAGGGTTTATGCATAGTTCATCCCTTTTCCATTAACCTCGTCAGAATCCTGTGTCTTTTTTTCTTTTCTAGAATTTTTCCTTCAAAGAATAAGCCTTAGTTTTAATTGGTCCTCTCTCTCCCACTTTTTTTCTCCTTCACCTGTAATTTAATTGTTTTGGGCATTTAGTTTTCATGCAAATACCATGGGTTTTTTAATTCTAGGTTTTCAGAGCTGGGGAAAAGGTAGAATCTGGCTGTCCATTCTCATTTTACAAAGAGGCCAGAGAGAAGGGAACCCAGCCTCATGCTCTCCAGCTGACCTGGGTTTTCTTCTTCTTCTTTTTTTTTTAAAGATTTATTTATTTATTATGTATACAGTATTGTCAGTATTCTGCTTGCATGCATGCCTGCAGGCCAGAAGAGGGCACCAGATCTCCTTACGGATGGTTGTGAGCCACCATGTGGTTGCTGGGAATTAAACTCAGGACCTCTGGAAGAGCAGTCAGTGCTCTTAACCACTGAGGTATCTCCCCAGGCCCCTGACCTAGGTTTTCATATCTACAATGAGTCTTCCTCTGTGAACGCCAACACGTTCCTATGCCCCCCCCCCCCTCTTTTCTTTTTGGCTTCACTTCACAAAGAACAGAAAAATGTTGATGGGTTGCAAACTTCATGATAATTCAGCAAATGTCTCCTGAGGAATTTTTAAGGCAGAGCCAAGTGGTAGGGTGGTTAGCGGCTGCCCTGACTCTGAAGCTCTACGCATTGCCCCCAAATGGACCACTCGCTGTTGGATGCGGAGGAGAATAAGGCACCGGTGACCTGCGAGTTAACCCTGCCACCGTGGTGGAGGGAAAATGCCTGCAAGTAGGAAAACATGCCTCTGGGTCTGTCTGGGAGGGTGCTTCCAAGAGGGACTAACTAAGAGGAGAGAGCCCACTTTGAACGTGGAGTTCTCGAACCACAGGCAGAAGCTCAGATGGAACAAAGAGGGGAGAGGAAAAAGCCCTGATTCTTTCTCTTTGCTTTCTGGTCATCAGAGTGGGCTCTTCATAACCGTGATGGACTGAAACCATAAGATACAGCAAATCTTTCCTCTGTTAAGTTGATGTTTATGTGTGTATTTATCTCAGCGATGAAAAGCTCACTGAAACATAGCCAAATGCAATAAAACTTTAGGGAATCAAGTGTAAGCTGTTTTTATAGAAACGTCCTCATATATTAATTAAAATTACTGAGATCTCTATGAGATATTTGGTAAGAAGCCAAAGCAGATGGCATCTTTGTTTTCCAACAGTCATGAAATGCCAATGCAGTCTCACATTTCAGAGTAAACAAATGGACTCCGCCAGCCATGATGTTTATCCAACTGGACAACAAAAGTACAGGCCTGAGGTCAGCACGAAGCTGGCATGTGACTGGGAGGTGGCAGTCCTGCCCTCCGTGTGCCGCTTCCGTGTCCCCCACAAACCGTGTGCCGCTTCCGCACCCCCACAAACCGTAGGCCGCTTCCGCACCCCCACAAACCGTAGGCCGCTTCCGCATCCCCACAAACCGGGCTTCCTCTCCGCCAAGACCGTAGATTCGAATGGGATCCGGTAGCGAACATCTATAGCTAATGATGGCGTTATTAGTCCTGAGTCCTCTTTCAGAGTCATTTGTAATGTAAGTCTTCCTTCAATACAGATTCAAAGATTTTTTTTTTGTCTATTTAGGAAATTATAGGTAGGATTGATGAATGGGGAAGACACAGGAAAGGAGGAAATAATTTCTCCCTCTCTAACACTTGGCATATTTCATAAGAAAGCACTTTCCAGTGCTAATAACTGTACAGATATGCCAAAACATGTCTGCCACAGGGTGTTTTCTCCAGTAATCATCTCCGGGTCTAACGCCCCTCAGGACCAGGCTCTGGAACCACAAACAATTGCTCTCAAGACTTTCTCAAGCTTTCTGTTAGAACTCTCAGTGTGCACTATGGTTTCTCAAGATCGGTGTGTACCATCCAAAGCTTGAGTAAGGGACATCCGAGAGACAGGCGCACTTACCTGGTGAATGAAAGGAGGGAATTTCACCCAGTCATTCATACATCCGCAGGCCATTCAAATGTATGAGACCAGAGAGTGGATATAATACACATACTGCCGCTCCTCCGATCACCCAGTCACCTTCTGCTATGCCCCCTCTCCCACTTACTCCACACGGTGACTGAATGGTACCAGGAAGCGTTCATTCCAATCGTTAAATTCTCCGTGCCCAATAGAACTTTTGGTTCTGGTTTCATCATTGTTTTTTCTGCCTCACTGTGACTGTCATATCCAGCTCTGTAAATATAAATATGCATGTAGTGTGTATTTCAACCTCTCCGTCCATCTGTTCCAGTGCGAGCTTGTTTCCGATGCTGTGATTCAACGGTGGTCTTTCTGGGGCTGTACGCTGTCTGCTTGGGACAGGTGAACTCAGGGGCCCGTGTGTTCCAGCTACTCGCTCTGAGAAGCCTGCGTTCAGCAAAGTCCTGAGAGTTAGGAGCAGTCTAGAAGGATTTCCACCCTATACACCAGAGATCCGTTAACTGTCATTCCCTTTTACTCACCCCCTGGTTGTTTTTAATATATTTGTATTACAGTTTTAGATTTGTATACATACTTGCAAATATTTTTATTTGTTTATTTTTGGTTTTTCGAGACAGGGTTTCTCTGTAGCTTTGGAGCCTGTCCTGGAACTAGCTCTTGTAGACCAGGCTGGCCTCAAACCCACAGAGATCCGCCTGCCTTTGCCTCTGCCTCCCAAGTGTGGGGATTTGCCCGGCCTTGCGAAAACATTTTGATGATATTCACCCCCAACTCCTCCTCCTAACTACATCTACAAGGCTCAGAGAACATTCCAGAAGAGGAGTTAGGAAAGACGGTAAGAGCCAGAGGCCAGGGAGGACCAGGGCAAAATAATATCTCCTGAAACACCGTGGGTCCTTGGCAGTTAGGAACTTGGAGTCATTGTGGTTTCTTGCTCCAAACCTTCGCAAGAACAAACCAGTCAACGCTGCCATATGGAGAGAAGACTGACTAGCTAGCCTACTAGCTGAGCTGCTGACAGTTGATAGCTTCTGCTCAGGAGGGAGAGCCAATCTTCTTGAAGAGTGTGGATGGCCCCTGGTGAGTCGATCCTGCTGCAGTGGATGGCCTCACTTATAGAAGCACACGGGCTGTACAAGTTGGACTGCTCCTCTTTCTACTGCTTTACTGACTAGTGCTGCAATCCAGTTTCTGCCCTTGGGGAGACCAGGGAGCTAGCAGCCTGAGGGCGTGGAGGGGCAAGTAGCTGAGCTGGAGATGAAAAGGCAGAGAGATTGAGAAGGTCCTCTGCAGTTGTTTTTAATTCCTCTCCTCGGCCCACCGTAAAGTCAGGTGATGAGGCAGAGTAAGAGAGAAGTGAACCCACACCCCACAACCACACACAGATTAAGTCAGTCCTTGGTCTCTGGGGACTTTGTCCTTGTTGAGTTTCTGAGACTCAAGCTTCTGAAAGACTCTGGGCAGAGACTGCAGCCTTGGAGAAACAGCAGCTGGACCGGTAGACACCCTTGACAGCGTGTCTCCCTGAGCACCACCTCCGGTCCTGCCCCAGCCTCCTCCGATCGGTAGCTCAAGGATAACTACTCGCAACTTGAGGCTTGTCACAGAAAAGCTGGTGAGGGTTCTGCACCGGTTACCTGTGTGTGACACACCCCTGCAAGCTCCCCGCCCTCGGGGGTTGATCCCAGGGGCCTCGCTTCCTACTCCAGGCCCTGACAGCCCGCGGCTGGCGCACAGTAGTCAGGTGCACTTCCTGGGAGCCCGGACTGCGCGGACTGCGCGGGTGCCACCCAAGCTCCCAGGAAAGCGACAGAGGAGAGGGCGGGCTTGGGGCGGGGTGGGGAGTGGGAGGTAATCAGCGCCCTCTGCCGCTAGGCGGCGCTGCGCCCTGCCCGCCCTGCCTGGGCCACCTGGGCCGGCCGCTGCACCTCTGTCCGGTGTGCACCGCGGCCACCACGGCTGCCAACCCCCGACCTAGATACCGAGTGTACCATGCAGTGCCTGGGCGCCGAGTACTCGGTAAGGGAGACAACCTGGGCCCTAGGGAAACGGTCTCTGCGGGCACCTGCACAGGCAGGACGCTTCCGCCTCCCATGTCCCTTGGGGATCAAGTCTCTTCTCCGCGACACCGCTCCTTTAAGGACACCTGCCCCGGAGGACCCAGTACTCACAAATATCGGGCCGAGGTCAGAAAGACACAAGGGACTAGAGGGGAGAAGGGTACCCTTACCTCCAGTTGAATTTGGCACCCAGAGGACTTCACACCCACCCTGCAGGTCTCCCCAGGAGAGTCAGGTGACAAAGTTGAGTTACTTTAAGCAGCCTTCTTTGGAAAAGTTTGGATTCGGTTGATTCCACCTGTTTCTCTTCCTTTTCTCAACTCTCCATTCTTCTGGCAGGTTTCCGCAGAGAAAACACCCGGGCAGCGCGAGTGGCGACCCCAGATTTATAGGAAATGCACAGATACGGCATGGCTGGTCCTGTTCTTTCTCTTTTGGACTGGTTTGGTAAGTCCGGCTGCCTGGCAGGCATAAGGCCCCCTTGTGTGTGTCCAGACACAAATGTCTCTTACATGTTCATGCTGCAAGGACAAACTTGTGCCCAGAATGACCAGGAGTTAGGAAATTCTTATTCTGGGATTTCACAAGCTCCTAAACGGTCTGAGGAGGCTGTCTTCTTGCAGTAGACAGGGATGTTTTGGGTCTCTAGTAGAAAATGGAGAATCCGTTTGCAGCGGTGTCTTTTTCTTGGTGAGGGCGAGGTGAATTCCTTTGCTCTCCAAGCTCTCAGAGTGGAAGTCCTTCAACACCCACCATGTCCCGCAGTCAAATCTTCCTCAACGTTTGCTGTTTTTTAACAAAGGAAAAATCAAGAAAAGCCTAGGGATTTTTTTTTTTAACTGTGTGCATACAGAGACACACACGGCCACATGTGCACGTCCTTGGCCTACTGTGCTCAGCAATGTGATGCAAACCCTCTCATCACCTCCTTTCAGGTGCACGTGATTGGTGGTGGACCCCATCAGACCCTGTCACGACAATCCTGAGAGCCTCTTGGAGCTGAATCTTGAGTCTCTCGGTCTTAGAGCCTCAGTCACCTTTTTCAAAGGCTGTGCTAATGAAGTCGGAGCATGCTATGTGCTGCCCAGTAAATGATTAACCCACAGTGGCCTATATTATCTACCTAATAGCAATTGCTTCCTTTGAAAAGACGGTTTGAGTTCACCCTGAAATGCCACATTTGTTCTTCCCGAGTAAAGAAGGCATGTATTCAGTTTTTAATTTTCCATCTGGTTTTGCATAGCTAGACTTGGTTAGACACACAGTAAAAGGCTGGGCCTAGGGGTCTTGTTGCTGCTGCTGTTTTACTGAACTCTCCTCGAGGAGCCTGACAAAGGCTGTGTATACCAAGTCTTATTACCTTCCCCAGTAAGGGTTGCTGGTCTCCCCCACTTTAGGTAAATACAGGGAGCAGCTGTCTCTCTGGTGTCTGCCTTTGACCTTGGGCTGTTAATGTTATTTAATGATCCTCCGTGACTCTGGCTCTCAGGCGGGCAGCTGCTAGGGAGAAGATCATAGATAGCCCTTCACGGCCTCAAGAATTATGAGCTGGCTGAGACATTGCATGCCCTAAGCTGCAAACTGCAGAGAAAGTGCATTCTGTTCATAGAATAAATCTAAAGGTTTCCGTATGCCCGGATTCTCTTTATTGCGTTTAGTCGTAAGAGTTCTTACCTAGGTGACTGGCTGATTCCAGCTTCTGCAAAGTTTTTAGCTACAGATACCTATTTAAAGCAGAACAAGGTGTGTGTGTGTGTGTGTGTGTGTGTGTGTGTGTGTGTGTGTGTGCTCATTCATTCTTCCACCTCTGGGTCCCGTGATGGATATACCAGCTGACCAAGTGTAGGACAGGATCATTATTGATGTCACTGCCCTCAGCCGGGGCTGGTCAAAGAAACGGAGTGGGGGGAGGGGTTGCCAGACTCGCAAGCAGCGCAAGCAGCGCTGGTCCCCTCAGATAGAAAGAACAGCAGCCCGTGCTTGTGCTGTCTTGCACCCACAACCAGAAAACAAGCCGGAAGCTCTGACCGAGCCTGGCCTCTACTTACCGCCCAGTGTCCTCTCTCACATCACCCTTTCCTAGTTCCCTTTCGAGACTCCCACTTCCCAGACCCAGCTTAGGGTGACTTCATTTGAAGCCACAGTACGCTAACACACACACTTCCTAAATGCTGGAGTCTGGGCTCTGAGGCCGGGAGCTCGCCAGCCTTACCAAAGAAAATCAGGCCACGGGAGTGGTGAAGGGAAGTGGAGAGAAGATGGATGCCAAGGCCATTTAGGCACACAGAACCACACTTCTGTGTACTTCCTGGTGACCCTAAGTCTTAGCAGAGGTGACCTATACATCCCAAAAAGTTGCACTAGCTAAACTGAGGAGGAACTTGAGAAGTAAGAAAGGACAAGGGTCCCCTCCCTCACGTGGGGTACAGTTGATAAGTCCTGCACCTTTGGGGGCTGCAAAGTACTTCCTCTAAGCCTTTTTGCTCAACCCTCCCCAAGGGCAGTGCCATCAATAATAACAATCCTGGGGGCTGAATTTTGGAGTAGGCACCAGGTTGTGTTTACCTTCCTGTCCTCTGTAACAGTCTCTGGCATCGCTGAGTGCTTGAGGAATATTTAATACTATTGTTTGTTGTTGTTGTTGTTGTTTTGAGACAGGTTCTCGCGCAGCCTGGGGTTGGCCTTGAACTCATTCTATCACCAAGGCTGCTGGTCTTGAATTCCCCCATCCTCCATCCTCTGCCTCCTGAGAGCTGGGTTTCAGGTGTGCACCGTCTGTTCACCTGTTATTATTTTATTTCAAAGCTGACAATGAATGCAGAACCCCTGAAGTATGTTGGCTTTAGGGCAGTGTCACTTTGGAACTTGTGGCCATCCCTTATGCTAGTGGATAGCTTCCCACAGCCTCTGGCCCTCAATAAGCTTGCGAGTATCACGAACTCTTAGGTGGCTTTCTATATGTAGTAGATCAGGAAACTTACCCCCGCTCTGAGTTTGTGTTGTGAGAAGAAGCCTTGGCAGTGGACAAACAGGCATGTCCAGATGTTGCAGTGGACAACAGGCATGTCCAGATGTTGCAGTGGACAACAGGCATGTCCAGATGTTGCAGTGGTTTGGGTTGAAGTTTCAGATATTCCACGTTTCCTATAAAACTGGATTTACAGAATAACAGTAACAATGACAACAAAATAACAACAAAAAAAAACCAACCTGTTGATTGCAAGATGCCCTTGCCGAACAGAATCCTGAGGTTCCTTTTTTTCTCCTAAGTTCTTTACTTGGTGAATTTTGAACAAATAACCCAAATATGCCTTCAGCCTTGTGAGTTGATGTGTGTTGACTGTAGAGCGTTGACAGAGTTCTCTACAACTCTTTAAAAAGTAAGATGAAAATATCATTTTTAAGGAAAGGTGGATGCCTGATAGCTCAGGCAGTAAGTGTTGGTTGGCATTGCGAGTTAGGGGACCTGAATTTGATCAGGGGAGGAGACAGATGAAGACAGACGCTTAGGGCTCACTGGCTAGCCAGCCTAACCTACTTGGTGAGTTTCAGGCCAGCCAAATTGTGTCTCAAAAGACCAAAGTGGACGCCGTCTGCAGAGCAACAGCCGAAGTTGTCCTCTGACTTCCACACAGAGGCATGCACGCATGCATGGGCACCCACACATGCAACCATACCCATCCCCACACATATATATAAGGGAAAATATTAGCACAGTCTCGATGCACTTCCACAACCCAGACAGGCTGAAAGGGTAAAATGGAAACTATCCCAGTCACATTTGGTTGAAAAAAATTCATAGTGATGACCGCTTGAAGAAACCAAAGAGAAGGTGAGAGAAGAAAGAGCCAAAGAGGGCGAAGTCTGTGTGTTTCAGGGCGCCCTCCCTGCTCACCGGCTGCACCAGCATTCGCCATGCTGGACCCTCCCTTGGTGGATGGAAGGCTGCTAAGGGCAGGAAGGGCCGAGGAACTGTAGTGGCTCCTCCCTTGTCTGCTTGGGTTTCACACCAGCATCTCCAGGGATGTGGGGGGCTGTGGTTTCCTCCCTGTGGTCAGGCAGTCATCGTATGCCCCTGGGTTTTGCCAGGTGTTCATCATGGGCTACTCGGTGGTGGCTGGAGCAGCGGGAAGACTCCTCTTCGGCTATGACAGCTTCGGCAATGTCTGTGGCAAGAGGAACTCCCCAGTGGAAGGGGCCCCCCTCTCAGGGCAGGACATGACTCTCAAAAAGTAAGTCTTGCGAGTTAGTTAGGTCTCCTACCTAGAGAGGGGCTGTTTAAAAGCGTGGGCAACTTTCCCAATTTGGAAAGGAGGTGGCGTGTGCAAGTGAGAGAGCAAGCAGTTGTAGAATCAGCCAGTTCCGGGTTCGCATTCAGCCTCCACCATTTCTCAGCTCTGTGACCTGGGGCAGAGTCCTTAGCCTCTCTGAGGCCAATCTTTTTATATTGGTAATGATGCCTTTCTTTCCAGGCTGTGTTAATGCTCCCCTGAGACTGCAGATGTTCACTGTGCCCACGCCAAGGGCTCAGCAGCAGACAGGCAGCTGTGCGTTTTGTATTCTGCTTCAGGGTGGGGGAGGGCAGTGAACCGGTGGTTGCCTGGGTTGGGAAAGGAGGAGGAATGAGGAGCTTGTCACTTGGAACAGTTTCCACGGGCTGCTGATGGGAATGGTCGCACAGACCTAGCTGTGCGCTTTGTGCCCCCAACTGTGTGCTGGAAATGATCAAGGAGACAAACTGGACGTATATTTTAACACTATTTTAGATTTTTAAACAAAATAAAGTCTTTTGTGTTGTTCACGCATGAAATCAGTCCCACCATTTCTCTCGTACAATCTTCCTTCCACCCATGGTCAGTGAAGGGAGAGTGACTTCTTGACCCCTTTGCTAGGTGTAACCCCCCCCAGTCAGACCCCAGGAGCTCTTCCCCTGCGTTCCTGTGACTTTAGCCACCTATATCAGCCTTGGTTTGCAGGGCAGGGGCAGCAAGCTGTCACCAACAGCACACGACCCACCGATGGCCACAGCCAGCTCTGGGCCCAGAAGCTGAAGGTCACCTGGCTCTGCTGGCCCTTGTATGGCTTTAATTTCCCAGCCTCATCTCCTTCCTTCCCACCGTCGCTTCCCTGAGCTCCGCTCTTCTCTGAAACATTTGAACACTTTAGAGTGGTTTCCATTAATTTACTTATGTGTCCGTTTCTAACACACCGTGAGCAGTTTGACCTCCCTTCTCTTCCTCGATGACATCTCAGGTGACTCCTGCTATCTCCCCAGCTTCTCAGATGCAGAGCCTAGAAAAGGAAAGGTTTGTCACGCTTGGATATGGTTCGCAAGATGCCTCCAGTTGGTGTGATAATGTTCAGTTATTCGGGAGCATTTGGCTACAAAAGTTTGCCTTGGTCGTTTCCCCCTTGCGTGTTCAGGCTACATTTTCAAAGCCCGCCGTTAAACCAACGGGTCTCCGTGGTCTGAGACATGCTTTGTTTCCTCCGTGTGTAGACACGTGTTCTTCATGAATGCCTGTGACCTGGAAGTCAAAGACCAGTGGCTTGGTCCCACAGCCCTCTGTGTGTCCAGCTGTCCTGAGAAGCAGCTGGACACCCTGGAAGAGGTCCAGCTCTTCGCCGACATCAATGGTAGGTGCTGAGGGCCCACTCTTCCCCATATCACCCTATGTAGCTGTAGGGTCCTGTAGGGTCCCAGATAGATAGTGTAGTTTACCCTGAAGCTACTCTCTCTGAAAAGGTAGGAATTAGGCCCCTCTGCAGGCGCCTCTCAGGTGGAAAGGACCAGGAATGTTTCTTCAGGAACTCATTCAATGTCACCTGAGGCTTTATGCACTTATTTGATTCCCTTTGGTCACTGCCCCAAGGCAGTAAAAGTTCAACCTTAGAGACTTAGAAGGAGACAGCAGACACAGGGCCCTAAGGCTCTTGTTCAGATCACCCATGGGGAGGTTTTCTGATGAAGTTGTCAGAGTCGTTGAGTGCTTTCACTGACAGAAGGAGTCAGAAGTTGAACTAAAACCACTTGGGCCAGACAGTTCAGACTTAACATTAATTTTAAAAGGAAAGCAAAAAACAAACAAACAAAACTGAGGCAACTTGATTGTGAATTTTATCTGCCTGAAATATGGAGTGTGAGATCTTAAAAAATATTTTCAAAGCTGGCTTAAAAATCTCAACCTCCTAAAATAAATCATCTTCAAATAACCTTCAAATAATTTTAATGCCAAACCTATGATTTAGAGTATTGAATTTGGGGAGTTGGAGGGAAAGAGACCCCGAGACCACCTCAGATGGCACACCAACAGTGTGCAGGTCATCTCTTTTCCAAGTCTGGGTAATGCATTTCAATTCCTTCCTGATTTGGTAAAGAGGCCATGGCTTCTTTTCTGGCTTCCCAGGAAGATGGACGCAATGCAATAGCCTAGTGTATGTGTGTTCTGATTTCAGGGTCTTTCCTGTGTGTCTATAGCTTGAACTCCTTCAACTATACTCAGAGTCCAAACGCAGATACACTGTGTCCCACGCTCCCTGTTCCTCCAAGGTAAGGGCTTATGTGCAAAAGATATTCAGGATTTGGTGCTGTCTGTTCCTCCTCTAAACACTATTAAAAATATAAGGGAGATACAAGCTGTGGCTCATAATCAGGAACAGACAAAGAGGGACTATGTAATATATATAATAGATAATGGCTAAATAAGGGGGGGAAATCAGCAGACACTAAGAGTACATGTGGTCTTCACACACTAGTGATGGACTGGAGAGGTGGCTCACCTGAAGGCACTTGCCCCAAAGCCTGGTGACCCAAGTTTCATGCCCAGGACCCACATGATGTGAGGAGAGACCCCACTCCTGAAAATCATCCCCCAACCTCTCTCTATATATAAATACACCATGGCGCATAGGCAAAATCATCCCCCACCCCCCCCTGTGTATATATACACACATTCATACACCAAGGTGCATGGGCATACACATTACACACAATAAAATGTAATAATTCTTTAGAAGCAGCAAAAACAAATGTGTATGTTGTTATAATATATGTGTTTATATTGTAATATAAATGACATTATGCATTATTACCAAACGAATGGTGTTTATGAAGGGGCTAGTGTACATCTTTCCTCCCCCAGTTCTTTGTTATCATTAAGGAGAACCATCGACATTCACTTTTTCATTATAACCAAAATTGTTAGTCTTTATTGTTCAAGACTATGCCATAAGAAATAGCCCAGGGGGGTTGGCGAGATGGCTCAGAGGTTAAGGGCACTTGTTCCTCTTGCAGAGGACCTGGATTCTATTCCCAGGATTCATATCATGTCTCATAACCATCTGTAACTCCAGTCCCAGGAGATCCAACATGCCCTTCTGGCCTGGACTCACACCAGGCACACATGCGGTGCACATACATACATACACACATACATACATACATGCATACACGCAAGCAAAACACTCATAAAACAATTCTTTAGAAAATTCAGTGTGTTCAGGTTAAATTTATCAGAATTTTGCGTAAAGTTGTACATTAAGGTTTAAAGAGCTGATTGCGTATTTTTAAAACCAAGAAATAGTCCTGGAAGGGGAAGATCAATCAGGCTCCAGGCTTGTCTTAGTGAACACACAAGCACAGGTCCTTCTGAACATCCTGGGGGACTCCTCTTGCTTGTCAGGGTCTTACTCACCCCCAGCATGCTGCAGGCGGCTAGTAAGTACTGACTGAGCCGTAAGGGAGCAGGGCTGGCGAGAGTGGCTCCCATCTGCCCCTTGGCAAGGGCTAAGGCATGGGCAGGGTGCTCTGATGTGCTAAAGAAAGCTTGTTGAGTTTGCACTGCCATTCTTTTGGAAAATATAAACATGTTTACAATAAATAAGTACTTCTGGAAAAAGTCCCTGAGTAACAATACTTTAAGTAAAACAAGACATTGCCTTGACCAGTCATACAGTGTTGATACAACTTTGGCTTGGGACCCACAAAATCAAGTATACTCTGTCACAGCCTGGCACACTCATACCTTCATATGTTGGTGTGTAAAACAAATAGAAAGGTCACAAAAAGACCTCCTCTTATTGCATATGAGTCATGGGATGGTTCCTATGGTGAAGGTTTTAAAAACACGTATATTTATATGGACAGCCAGTAAACATTCTAGCATGCAGAGGCGAGGGACACAAAAGCTCCCACTCCTAGCTGAGGAGCAATTGACAGCTGACAGCTTCTGGAGGAGGGAGAGTCAGTTTGCTTTCAGGGTGTGGCTCCCAGTAGATGGACTACACACTTCAGTAGGTGGTCCTTTATCTAGAAATACGTGGTCAGCACAAATTGGACTTCATGGATTTAAAAAAAAAAAAAAAAGGAGTTGGGGTAAACAAGACCAAAATACATTCCTCACAGAATTAATAAAAAATATTGTATTAAAAATAATCACTGATGGGTCGCTGTGGCAAATGTTTTTAATCCCAGCATTTGGAGGCAGAGGCAGGAAGATCTAGATCTGAGTTCGAGGCCAGCCTGGTCTACAGAGCAAGTTTCAGGACAGCCAGGGCTACACAGAGAAAGCCTGTCTCAGGGGAAAAGACAATCAGCAAATCCTCTAGCAGACTGTGAAAACAATTTGAAAGCCACCAATTTTGCAAGCCTAAAGGCGACGAGCTGGATAGAATGCAGAAGGGTCAGGATGGAATCCGCCAGTGAAGGATTCTTTTCTAAATTCTGCAGAGGAGCTTATGTAACCCACTTTCCCACGGTATCTTATTTTTTTTACTATGGTTATTGTTGCTTATCTTGATAAAGCATAACTGAACCAGAAAAAACAACTAGAACATTTTAGTGGGCTGAACTAAAATCATGTAATGCCTGGACAGAAAGATATTGATGTTAGGAACAATGTGAGTATACCTGCATAAAGAATTGAAGGAAGTGTGTGTGTGTGTGTGTGTGTGTGTGTGTGTGTGTGTGCATCATGCATGACGTGTGTGCATGCGTGTGTGTAAAGTGTGCATCATGTGTGATGTGTGTGCATGTGTGTGCATCATGTGTGACGTGTGTGTGCATTGTGTGTGATGTGTTTGTGCATGCATGCGTGAAGTATGTGTGCACGCATGTGCATCATGTGTGACATGTGTGCATGCATGTGTGAAGTGTGTGCATCATGTGTGACATGCTTGTGCATGCATGAGTGAAGTGTGTGTGCATGAGTGAGTGAAGTGTGTGCGCATGTGTGCATGAAGTGTGTGTGTGCGTGTGTGCATCACGTGTGATGTGTTTGTGCATGCGTGCGTGCATGAAGTGTGTGTGTGCGTGTTTGTGCATGTGTGAGTGAAGTGTGTGCATGTGTGTGCATGCGTGTGTGTGCACACGTGAGCATGGGGAGGCCAGAGCACACCCTCAAGGGTCGTACTCTGAAACACCATCTACCTCTTAGAGACAGGGTCTTGTTGGCCTGGAGCTCACCGGTTAGGCACTCTCTCCATCTTTCCCATACTGGGATTACAAGTGTGTACCAAAACACCCAGCATTTTTGCACAAATATAGGGGAAGCCAGCCCTCTTACTTATAAGGCAAGCTCTGTCCTATAGACTAAGTCACCTCCTCCCAATCAACCCTGACAATGAAATTTGTTAAGGTTTCCATTTAAACAGAGTCCGATCTGCCATCCTCTTTCTTTAGCTGGGACAACAGCCATGACTCCATGGGAAACTTACATGGAGCTACCGAACAACTGTATGTCTGTGGAGCTCTCTGTCCTGCTTGGTTCCTTTCCTAAGCTCCTGACAAGTACTAGCCCACGGGGGCCTCACAGAGTGTCTGTGCTGTAGATATTATTTTATAGATGAGAAAAGTGATCAGAAGAAGGTTGAGCCCATACAATGAGCAGGGAGGAAAACAGTCATTCAAAACCAAGCAGCGTCCATATTGGGTTCCATAGCTCAGAATATGCAGTCAAGGCTAGACTGGACAACCTGTGAACGCTTCCTTAGGCTCACAGTAAACTAGGAAGGAAAAATATGCCACATCCCATGTCCTGGTGTCACCACCTCTCCTGCCTCTGAAGCCAACCCCAGCCTTTCCACCCTCAAGTGCAGACCTTGCCAGTACTAACTTTGCAAGTGTAGACAGAAGTACTGATTGATTAGCCTTTTTTGGACAAAGCGAAGGAGACAGAAATAGGCTTGAGGGCACCGTTTCCTTTTCCTGCACAAGCAAGCGTTTGTTTAAGGTGGAAATTATCATATTTATCGTGGAAGAGCTGTGCCAAGCCTTAAAAGCTGCAAAACATGAGAAGTGTGGCTGTAGAGCCAAAGACCATTCTCTAAACTCTTCTTCTGACTACATCAATTGTTTCTTCTGCTTATGTCGAGCATGTAATGTGTAACACACCCTTTTAGGGCAGTGGCTGAATTTCAAGAAGGCATAGGTACCTGTGCATGAGCTTTGACAGGCAATGAAAAGGGACTATGGAAGAAAACAAGCAAAAGAAAAACAACCTTTTTCCCTTTGGTGCTTAACATACTACTTTATTTTGAGTCTCCTGTGCATTTAAGATTTGGAGTTCTCCCCCACACTCTTGCCTCCCACTCAATTCTTTCCTGGCCTCCTGCTTGACAATGTGTTGTTCGCTTGGGTGAAATCCGCATACGGATGTCCATACATCTATCTGGGCGGCCCTCCGGACTACTTCCTGCAAGTTGGAGTGGTTTTGCTAGTGGCGATGAAAAGCAGCCGTGTGGAAGAAACCTCAGACTGTGAGCTAATGCAGCTCCGGCCAAGTCAGTGATGGGCGTTTTCAGTGGACAGCTAGGAAGCCTGTCTGCACTTGGGGAGTTAATATTGGCAAGGTCTGCACTTGAGGGTGGAAAGATTGGCGCTGACTTCAGAGGTAGAAGAGGTGGTAACCTCAGGACATATGATATAGCATATTTTCCCTTCCTGGCTCAGTGTGAGACTAAGCAGGTCACTCATAAGAGATTCAAATTGTACACGTTTCTCTGTGTCCCTTTCAGGGCAAAACGAAGCTTTCTTGTCATTTTTTGTTAGCACAGGATTAGGGAATCATACACACACATTCACTCACACACACATTCACACTCACATTCACACACACTCACACACACATTCACACACACTCACACACACACATTCACATACGCACATTCACACACACATTCACATACGCACATTCACACACACATACTTTCACACACACATTAGCAAAGCTACATGCATAAAATTAAGGTTTGATGAAGAATAATGTTTAGATCAAAAGAATAAAATAGCATTAAGTCTGTGTTTGCTCTGAGGTTTTTGAAACCCCGATGAAACTTCAGAATATATTTGCTTTTAAAACACTTCCAATTTATTGGCGCTGTGAAACTATTCAGGGTCAGAAAAGCAAAAGAAATTAGAGGTTTAGAAATCGGAAATCAGGAGATAATTGCTGGTCTGCAGAGGGCAATGATTACAGACCTGGGAAGCTCAGATAACTAACTGGAAAGTCCCTGAATACAATAAAGAAACTCATGTAGGTGCCGTGGGATCAGCTAGTATACTGAAATCTGCACGTGTGATTTTTCTTTAAAAAAGAAAAATGCTTATTTACTCCAGCAGAAACAACAATCACATACAAAGACACCCAAATGCCTAGAAGTCAATTTAACAAGAAATATATGAAACCATAGGGGAGAAACATCAACGCCATTTTGGGTACAATGAAAAAAGCAAAAACAAATGAAAAGGTGCTCTATATTAATCATACAATTCAACATGAAAAGACTTTATTCCTCTCTTTCAGTTCATTCATTTATCGTTATGGTATAGTAAGTTCCAGAACAGTAAGGTCTACACACAGAGACCCTGTCTCAATTTTTTTTTTTAAAAAAAAAAAGTCTTTTGGATTCTAATAGCAAACAGTTCAACAGTTGTCAAAGTCCATCTTTACCAGAACTTTTAAAAAGAAAGAAGCTTAGAAATAAACTTGACAGACAAATCCATGACCTTAGCTGAACATTTTAAGATCTTGCTTTGAGAAAAGAAAGAGCCTGTGTCCATGGTTGAACACGCTCTGTTCACACAATAAATAGCATTAGAATGTCATCTCTCTTAACATTGTTTTATATGTCCAGCACATTCCAATATGAGTTTTATAGAAACTGATAAGATTATTCTACAAACATAGAGAAGATAAAGTTATCGGTGCTATGGTTTATGGAGTGATCCTGTGAAATGTCTTCCATGGGCTCGTGTGTGATGCACTTGCTCTCAGATGACAGGGATATTTTGGGAGGTTATGGAAACTTCAGCAGGTGAGACCTAGCCAGAAGAAGTGGGTCACCAGACGTGGCATCTTACAGGGTCTCTTACCTCTGCTCCCCTCCTGCCTCCTGCTCACTGCATCCTCTCCTCCCCTCGCTGCTTCCTGTCCATCACAAGGTGAAGAATGTCCTCCATTACAAACACTATGATAGTCTCAAGTACATGGGGCCAAGCAAACATGGACTGAACCCCCCGAGATCATGCGTTAGAATAAAACATTCTTCCCTCGAGTGGTGTGTATGTGTTTAGTGTTGTGGATCAGTGCAGATGCAGTCATAGGAAATGACAGGGCTGAGGGGAGGACTCCGTGGATAAAGTGCTTGCTGCATAAGCATGAAGATGAGTCTGAATCTTAAGAATCTATGTACATCTGGATGCGGTACAGCATCCATCTGTGATTCTAGTGCTTCTCTGAGGAGATGGAGGTAGAAACAGGAGAATCCCCAGGAGCTTTTGGCCAGATAACTGGTGAATAAAACTAAGAGACCATGTTTAAGACAAGGGGGAAGGCAGGGATCAAAGCCTGAGACTGTCCCCTTGCCTCTACACATCACATGCATGTGCACACACACACATACACACACACACACACAAAGTTTTTAGAGAATAAACATTTTTAAATACATGAACAAATGAACTGAGATGTGTTTCAACTTTAGGGATTAAAAAAATGGCGGTGAGCCACATCTAACTGAACCCCACTTTCAAGTAGTAACAAAAGGACAAACAGCTCAGTAGAATCACGAAAAAGACGCAGGCAGACATGATCTCTAATGGGACAGCACCCTTACTAGAAGAGTTGGTCATTCGGAAAGCAAAATTAAGAACTGCTGAGGACATGAAATCAGAACATTCATTATATAGATATATATTCACACATACACACATAAACATATATACACATATGTGTGTGTTCAGGAAGAGTGTGAATGGTGAGGCCAGTCTCCAGGGAAAATGAGATAGCTTCTTATATATAAGCATGTAGATACTACATAACCTATAACTTAAATTCCACATTTAAGTCATTACCCAAGAGAATGAAAATTATACATACCAAAAGTATAAGATACGTATGTGAATGTTTATAGCATCCTTATGCTTGGTATTTGGAAACAACTCAAATGACAATCAGCAGGAAGACAGAAGGGCAAGTTTTATGTCCATTGAGTGTGTAGTGCTAGGCACAAAGGGTTAATATGTTGACCTGTGCAACACCCAAATGGAAGGAGTGGAACACAAAGGTGCATGTCCCATGGTACCAGGATCAAACCTTTATAGTAGTTGTAGAAATCAGATCTTTTGAGCTAAGAATGCAGCTTAGTTAGTAGAGTACTTGCTTAGCCTGCATAAAGCCCTGGGTTCAAATCCCCAGCACTGTATGAACCCAGCAGAAGAATCAGGAGCTCAAAATCACCTGGGCTGCATAATGAGTTTGACAACAGTCTCTCAAGATAAACAAACAAATGAAAATGACCAGTCAGATCTGCAGTAGAATAAGGGGACTTACTGCAGCTATAAAAATACACACACAGCCTGTTTGGATGCTCACCTTCCTGGACCTAGATAGAAGTGGGAGGACCTTGGTCTTCATGTAGAGCAGGGAATTTGGACTGCTCTTCAGTATCGAGAGGGAGGGGGAGTGGACTAGGGGGAGGAGAAGTGGAGTGGGGATAGGGGGAGGGGAACGGGGGGAGGGGGCAATATGTGGGAGGAGGGGGAGGGAAATGGGAAACGGGGAGCAGTTGGAAATTTTAAGTAAAAAAGAATAAAAAATAAATAAATAAAAAAAAATACACACACAACCATCTACATACAGCAGAGAGAGAGAGAGAGAGAGAGAGAGAGAGAGAGAGAGAGAGAGATTTTATTCTTGCACTGGAGTTGATAGTTTAAGGACCAAAACATGAGAATACAAATGTTTCCATTTATTTTTTTTAAAAAGGTGATATGTAAATATCCTATGGGCTGTCATTCAGCCTCTAAAAAACCAAAATAAAGAGCAGTTTCAGTAGTCTAGTGTTTCCCTTAATCATTTTTCTATAACATGAGTATCAGCTAATTACCATGGCGAGCAGGGTTGCCTATCTTTCTTAGGTCTGCTTTACAAGCAGGATGCAAAACTTTATTATTTATATCACTAGTGTGTGTGTGTGTGTGTGTGTGTGTGTGTGTGTGTGTGTGTGTGTTTAAGCATGCATAACTGAGTGCATAATTGGGTCAGGGGCAGATGCTATCACACATATGTGGAAGTCAGGGGACAGCATCCTGATTGAACTCGGGTCATCAGGCTTCAGGAGCAGGTGCCTTTACCTGCTGGTCCATCTCATTAATCGTAAAATCACTTTTATAAATGCTGAGCTTCTGGTTTGGGGATGTGGAAATTTTGAATAGAAATATTTTTAAAGATAAATGATTGATCTTTTTTCCCGTTGGTTCTACCTTTTGTTTCCAGCAAGCCCTTTCCCCTGTTTAACCGGTGCATCCCTCAGACCCCCGAGTGCTATTCCTTATTTGCATCAGTCTTGATAAACGATGCTGACGCTCTCCATCGAATTCTAAGTGGAATAATGGCGGGAAGAGACACCATCCTCGGCCTGTGTGTCTTCACGTTCGGTAACTCTCCGTTCATCCTATTTACTAACTGTATACGGAAGGCCAAATTTTCTAGCACTCCAGTACATTGTGTAATGAGAATAGCGTCTTTGACTTAAATATAGAGCTTGTTCATTTTCTTTATGGAATTGTTCGAAGGTTCAAATGTGGACGGGAGCAGTAGAAAGGAAGAGTAGTTAGTTGACTGTCAGCCAAGAAGCTGTCCTGTGTAGTTAATATATTGGCCTGGCTCCTGCCTTTTGTTAGCTGCATATGAGATAGGCAAATACAACATGGCCACTTTCTGCATTGACCATGTAAAGTACAAGCATCAGGGGCTCCAGACACCAGTTCTGCTGCCTAGTGTGCCTTCCATTTGTCAGTGTGTCCATGATAGCGTCAAATGCTATGTCCGGGATGCCTAGCTCTGATGGAGCCCCACCTGCTTTGAGCCAAGGCCTGCTCCCTTGTTTGTTTGGGGAAGCAGCTGCCCACACTTGACCCTGTGGCTTCCATGCTGTGTTTCACCTTGCTGAGGCTAAGAGCCAATTTCCTGTCTAAAGAAGTTAAGCCATGCTGTCTGGGACAAATGTCGTAGGTCGTTACCTCCACCCTTTCCGGGAGTAGGCCTTCCAAGCTGAAGAGACTTCTTGGTCAGTCATCAATGTATTCCTGCCTGTTTAAAAACGTTGCTTAGTAGCTGGGCAGGGGTGGTGCAAGCCTTTAACCCCAGCTCTTAGGAGGCAGATACAGGTGAATCTCTGTGAGTTCAAGGTCAGCCTGGTCTACAGAGTGAGTTCTGGGATAGCCAGGGCTACACAAAGAAACTCTTATCTCGAAAAACCCAAATAAAAGGAAAAACAAAGTTAGAACTTTACATAGTCCAGCATAAAAGACAAAAGACTGATGTATGGTAAAATTTTAAATAGTTAATTTGGACTTGTAAGGAAAAAACATGTTTTCAGGTATTATGGAACAACACATTTATTTATTTATGACTTATTTATCGTTATTTAAACTTGAGAAGAAAGCGTTCTCAGACCCTACTTACCAAGGCCTAGGAGGGGAGCCTGGGTTTAGCTTGCCATGTTTGTATTTAGTAGGTTTCCCAAGCTATTTGGTTATTGAGTAAGCCTGTCAGTTCTCACTTTTCTGGGCTGGGCCATCACAATTTTATGTTTAGCGCCTTTCCCACCCCCTCCCTCCCCTGAAGCCTTACTGCCTTGGAACCTCATGTGCAACGCCTCCTTTCCAGCCTTGTCCCTGGCCATGATGCTCACTTTCCGATTCATCTCCACGCTTCTGGTCCATATTATCATTTCGTTGGTTATTTTGGGATTGCTGTGTAAGTATTTCAACTCTTTTTGAGTAAACGGAACATCTTCCCAGTAAGTATAGAATTTAAAGTTTGGGGGTTTTGTTTGTTTTGGTATGATTTTTAACCGACAAGAGTCTTAGATGGGCATACGATCTAGCCCCATCATTTTAAAAAGAGGAAACTTTGGCCCAGGGAGGACAATCGGAGCTGCTTCCGCCTCCCAAGGACTGTTAATCCCCAATGTATTCTCGATTCTACCTATTGTGTAGTTCTGAGACAAGCCTGCCAGCTGAGTGACTCTGGAGCCCATAATACTGGGATGAGGTCAGAGCTCAGTGCTTGAGTCTTGCACATGGCCCTATATCCAATCCCCCCTGCACTGCAGATAAACAACAAAGCAAAAATATATTTTATACATTGTAAGGAAGAATTCCAGCTGGCCATTAGTCCTACCACTGGGGAGGCAGAGGCAGGTGAATGAATATCTGCGAGTTCGAGGCCAGCCTGGTCCACACAGGAAGTTCCATGGCATCCAGGACTACATAGAGAGACGCTGTCTCAATCTTTCTTTTCTCTCATTTTGAAGGATTTATTCTGTGCTACATTTACCCTGTGTGCCCATGAGAACCCATGCGTGTCACACAAAGGCTCTGGTCCATCTGAAGAGCAAGGCTGAGAAGGAGCAGAGATTGGGCGACCCTATGTTGACCCCTCTTTTCCTTACAATGGGTTGTAACTGTCTCCAGGAGTTTTGAGGAAGACCATAGAGGCCCTATATTTCAACCGACATAGGGCATTTTTTATTTTGATTGACCAATATGACGGCAGTATTTTATTGCTTTGAATATTTCATTTTGCCCTCAGGCAGTCACACAGAGCCCTGGATTCCTGTGTCAGCCTTTCCAAATCACTTAAAGAGAGATTGGCTTGGGCTCACAGTTTTGGAAGTTTCAATGCACAGTCACTGGATTCCCTTGTTCTGAGCCTATAGCAATATTCTCCTGGTGGAGGTGCCTAAAGCTGATTATTACCTCATGGTCACTAAGTCATAGAGTTAGGGTCCCCCTATGCCTCCCAAGAACACGTCTCACATAACCCACTTCCTTCAAGTAGATCCTACCTAACGTTTCTTCTGCCTCCCAATAACGCCAAGGCTAGATCCAGCCGGGGGTCTAGCCTTCAACACATGAGCTTCTGGGGGGCATTTCAGTTCTAAATCACAGCAAGTTCTGGCCACTGTGACTAGAGAAGGCTATATCATCCATCTACCCGTTTATGATCAGTAGACAGCTCTGACCTCCCTAGAGTTACAATCGTGATGATCTAAGGTCAAGTTTTCATCTAGAGGCAGGGTGTTTATCGTGTCAGGTGTATCTTCACAGTGGAACTCTGATAACACGATTTCCATGGGCTGTGTAATGGCACACCTTTGTGGGTGAGGAGCCAACATCCAGTCCCCCACATCCAGGAGCTTCCGCCAGCAGACCCTACGTGAATACTATAGACTTTAGACTCTAATGCTAAACACCGTTCTGTTTGGTACCACGCCTTCCTGATTATGCTCAGACTCATCCTGCAGACTAGGTCTCTGTGTCTGCTAAAGACCAGTAGCTACCTGGAATTAACAGGTCCTCTGCAGGCTTGCCTGGCTTTGCCTGGATCATCCAGAGAGAAGTGATGGGATCCAAAGCATCTGGGGAATTAGGACCTACTGTGTGGACAGGATCACTGGGTCAGAAATGGCTGGACTTGGTGTGGCCATCACTCTGTGTGTGTATGTGTGTTCCTGTGTATGTGTGTGTGTGTGTGTGTGTGTGTGTGTGTAGAAGAGTGGGTAATCTCAGTACACTTGCCAAGCCTGTGGTCACTTTGTTTCCCAGTTGTCTGCGGCGTCTTATGGTGGTTGTATTACGACTACACCAACGACCTCAGCACAGAGTTGGACACAGAAAGGGAGAATATGAAGTGCATGCTGGCCTTTGCCATCATTACGACAGTCGTGACGGTGAGACAAGCCCTTCCAAAAGCTAATTGAGTAACCGCCATCAGCTCTGAATCCAAGTTACTGAATTCCAGCCAATAACAACTCGAATATTCCAGAAGACTTACTGCTCCAGAGGTCACCTAAGGGAAAACGGTTTAAGGAGAGTGTTGAGGTCAAGGAATTTGTGGTGGATAAAGAGATAGGGGTTAGAGGTGGGAGACAAGCAATGACAAAGAAAACCAAGAAGCTTGATCAGGAAGAGAATAGTAGAGAAGGCAGGATGAGGCAGGGGTGAAGGGCGGTGGTTTCCTTAATCTGGGAGATTTACAACTATTTCTGTCTAGAGAGGGGAGACCCGGTCGAGATGGCACAGCAAGTAACACTCCTTTAATGTCATATTCATATTCTCTTGCTTATTTGCACCCCATCTCTGGGTGTGTGGCATGGAGAAGGGAAAAACAGATTTTCCACCTGCCCTTTGAAGAGCCCTATTCTCACCTTCGAACTCAGACTGGCTCCTTTAGGAAGGGATTAGGCCTTGTTCATTATTGTGACCTCAGGATCTCACACAGGGGCCAGTACAGAGCAGGGGCTCAGTTAGTGATTGGGACTTTATCTATCCAGTTATAAGAGAAGTAATGGAGATCTTCAAAGAGAGCTCCTCGGTGCCAGCTCCACAGTTTGCTCTCAACCCCACCCAGTGCCTCTGTGCCCCGCAGTGGTTCACTCTGACCTCTTCCTCCACAGGCGGTTCTCCTCCTCTTGATTTTCACCCTCAGAAAGAGAATGAAATCGACAGTCGAGCTTCTCCGCGTCACAAATCAAGCCATCAGCAGCTGTCCGTCCCTGCTGCTCCAGCCCTTGTGGACGTTTGCCGCCCTCGTCTTCTTCTGGGTCCTCTGGGTGGCTGTGCTGCTGAGCCTGGGGACTGCTGGTAGGTGTCACCGTTTTAGAACTGTCAGCCTGTCCCTGTGAGCGCCAAATCTCTTGTGCGACCAGGGGTGTCTGGTGGAGCCAGAGGCTCTGCCTCTTTTGTGTTGGCTTTGGGGAAGCTGGGTTTCATGGGTTGGTAATGTCAGTCAGGGTTGGAAATTTAGGTGAAGCTAATATGAACCAAAGCCATAGGCTACGGTTAGATGCCTTCAGGTTTGCGGCTGGAGACTATAGCTCAGTGAGCAGAGCGCTTCCCTAGCAGGCACGAAACCCTGGGTTTCATCCCCAGCACCTCACAAATTGAGCGAAGTGGCACTTGCTTGTAAAAATAAGCATTCCGGAAGTAGAAAGCAGGAAAATCAGAAGTCCGAGGTCATCCTTGGCTACCATTCTCAAGAGTTAAGCCAGAAAATGAAAGATGCAGTAAGCCATCGGCTGATAATCATGCAGCGAAGATGAACCACGGCACGCTGACTGCGGAGCTCTCTCTAACGGCACGTACACACTTGCCACTACCTACCCCACTTTCCGGGTGCAGCACCGACCTCACTGTGCGAACGGAAAGGATGGAAATTGCCAGAACATCAGAAACAGACCAAGCCGGGCGGTGGTGGCGCACGCCTTTAATCCCAGCACTCGGGAGGCAGAGGCAGGCGGATCTCTGTGAGTTCAAGACCAGCCTGGTCTACAAGAGCTAGTTCCAGGACAGGCTCCAAAACTACAGAGAAACCCTGTCTCGAAAAACCGAAAAAAAAAAAAAAAAAAAAAAAAACAGACCAGTGCAGGTTGAGAGAATACCAGGAGAGGGCCTGGTCTTGGGCAAGAAGAAAAAGCCCTGTCCTGAGAATTGAAGGTGACATCATGGAGTTACGGCCCAAAGCTGACTTGGGATTGAACTGCTAACTTGGTACCCCTTGACATTCTCCTGCATGGGCCCAGCAACAGAACGTTGACGGCCTCAGCCACAAGGACCCAGAGTTAAGGCAGGGAGGCAGGTCTTTCTCTGGTTGAAGGTAGCCTGTCAGGGTATTATCGTTCTCTGTTAGTGTAAGAGCCCAGTGGGCATGGATGAGAGGAACCTCAGGGAAGAAAAAGAAAGCTGGGTGTCTAGAACTGAATGTAGCTCTCCAGGTAAGCTGATCTTTGCCTTCACAGCGGAGCAGGTACCATAAAGAGCTGCCCCATCCCGCCCAGCTGTCGTCCAGGGTCATGGACTCCCTCGGGCCACCTGACCCTCCTTTCCACACACTCACGGCTGCCCAAGAACACAGAGTCCCCTTTGTTCCCCAAGACCTCTTCATCCAGTGTCAGTGGCTTGGCTCTGGGCCAAGCAGGCCAGCAACTGCATCAATTCTTGACTCTAGGAAGATGCCCCAGCTGTGTCTGTGAGAAGGGGGAGCGGCTTCCATATCTTGGGAAAGGATGCTTGCCAGAGGATGCAGATAGACAGTGCACAGTGACTCTTGGTGTCATTTAATGTCCTCTTGAGCCGTGATATAAGAGGACAGGATCTCTGTGACCTAGAGTGAAGTTGAGTGAGTGTCGTGAAGGGGTATCCTCAGCAGGTAAAGATCTGTGAGTTTTCTTTGGGGACTAATGATTGAAAAAGTTAATAATTTAGTGTGCAAAATTATAGTGAACTTTGGTGATTCATGTTTTCTCACATGAACTGTTTTTCTAGTGACTTCATTTCTCTATTAACTAGTCCAGAGGTTTTGAGGATCATCCCAGCAGCGCATATGACCTCCTGGCTGCAGTAACATCTCTTAGTCTATTGGGACCTGTCTATTAGCTCTAATCTGGTGAAATAAAGAGCCTGATGTGGTGGTGTATAGATGTCACTCCAGTACCCAGGAGGCTACAGCTAGAGGATCAGGAGTGCAAGGTCTGGGCTACAAAGAGAGACCCTGTCTTTAAAAACCAAAGTCAAAACAAAACAAAACAAAAAGCGAAAATCGTAGTTACTT
This sequence comes from Chionomys nivalis, assembly GCF_950005125.1. Lineage (NCBI taxonomy): Eukaryota > Metazoa > Chordata > Mammalia > Rodentia > Cricetidae > Chionomys > Chionomys nivalis. The sequence continues at coordinate 33,025,940 of NC_080103.1, read as the reverse complement.
AGGAATCCAGCATGCGCCATCAGTGAGTAGAAAAGAGCCCAATGTTCTGGGCAGAGAGTGGTCACTAAGGTGCTCTAGAAGCCCAGCATGGAGAAGAATAGAAAAGGCCCAATTGGAGGGTGGAGGTACCTACTTCCAGGCCCATACGGTATCTGAAAGGGCAGTCACAGCCATGTACACAGTGCACTTGAAACAGGCACTGAGCTGGGCTTGGAGAGGGAGGCAGCGGGCTCAGACAGGGCTTCCCATCCAAGGACCTAGGGTCCAGACTGCTTCAGATTTCCTGAGGAATCAATTCCCTGTCCTTCCCTCTTGCTGTCCGTGGGAGGCTGGGCTGGAGGAGAGCTTGGCCTTGCAAATGAAGGACCATATGTTGTTGATGTTAGAAATTAGCACTGGCTAAGGAATAACTCACACCAGCCTCAGCCATGTGCAGTATTTGCTGCCCCTCTGCTGTGCATGGTGGATTTGAGAACTTAGGAGCAGAGAAAATTATCAGGAATCTAGAAGGAAAGTGAAGTTATTTCTCTGGGCCTGCTGATGTTCAACCTTGTCTTGGGAACAGAATGAGAAAGTGCAGAGAGACTACAGGTGGATTTTTTCTGTCCCACCAGCCCACTCCCGAATAACCACATAGAGACTTATGGTTAATTATGAAAGCTTGGCTGATAGCTTAGGCTTGATTCTAACTAGCTTTTATGACTTAAATTAACCCATTTCTATTAAATTACTTTCTCATGGTTTTATTACCTCACCTCTGTAGTATCCATCCTTGTCACTCTGTGTCTCATGATATCTCCTTATGACTTTACCCTCTTCTTCTTCTTCTTCTTCTTCTTCTTCTTCTTCTTCTTCTTCTTCTTCTTCTTCTTCTTCTTCTTCTTCTTCTTCTTCTTCTTCTTCTTCCTCTTTCTCCTCCTCCTCCCCTTCTTCTCCTCCTCCTCCTCCTCTTCCTCCTCCTCCTCCTCCTTCTTCTTCTTCTTCTTCTTCTTCCTCTTTCTCCTCCTCCTCCTCCTCCTCCTCCTCCTCCTCCTCCTCCTCCTCCTCCTCCTCCTTCTTCTTCTTCTTCTTCTTCTTCCCAGAATCCTCTATGCCCTAAAAATCCTACCTAGCTATTGGCCATTCAGCTTTTTATTAAACCAAACACAGTGACACATATTCACATGGTTAAAGGAATATTCTACAACATGAGACTGCAGTGGCCCTTGCCTTTCGGAAGTCCAGGTCATTTCATTGCTGCAGAGAAAAGATGACCTCATGCATCGCTCTGTGCCTTACTCCACTGTGATCTGACCCAGAATCCACTCCCATTCCCAACTCTCGCCCCAGCTCTCCACCCCAAACTGCTTCAGAAGCTAGCTAGGCATTCTTAAAAATTGCTTTCAGTATTCTATTTCTTGGATGATTGTCTATAAATTCCTTGGTCATGTACACTTAAATATGTCTTGGGTATTGTTTTCATATTCTTCCTTCTTTCAACAAATACTTATTATCTGCCTATTATGTGCTCATCTCTGGAGACATATTATGTGTGCCTACTATGTGCTTTGAGTCCTTGAAATATATCAGTAAGCAAGCCAGCAGTCCCATTCTCCAGCAAGAGGGGTAAATATGTCATATGTCTCAAGGTTCTCAATACAGCAGGAAAAAACAATGTGTTGCCGTTTTAGTTAAGGAGTCTATTGTTGCAATAAAACACCATGACCAAAAGCAACTTAAGGGGAAAAGGGCTTATTTAGTGTATGCTTCCACAGCACAGTCCAATGTTGAAGGAAGTCAGGGCAGGAACTCAAACAGGGCAGGAACCTGGAGGCAGACGTTGATGCAGGAGCCGTGGAGGAGTGTTGCTTACTGGCTTGCTCGGCCTGCTTTCCTAGAGCACCAGGCCAGGAGTGGTACCTCCCATGGTGAAATGGGACTCACACATCAATCATCAATCAAGAAACTGCACCCACAGGCAAATCTGGTGGGAGCATTTTTTTCTCAGTTGAGATTCTACTGTTGCTTGGGGGACCAGCCTCCAGCAGCACAGGGCTTTGGCAGGAATCCATGGAGTTGAGGAGGCTAAACTTTTCTGAGGGAGGTTAGGGAAAAAGGCACTCACAAATTCTCTTGATGGTTTCCTTCTTTATTTTTTCTCTTCTTTATTCTCTATCTCATGTTGTTTTACAGTTTTTCTACCCTAACAGAATCTCCCAGGCAGTCCAGGAGTCAAAACACTTGCATTCCATTTCTCAAGCAAATGATTATAGGGAAAACATGTTTTTCATCTCCCTCACGTGATCAAACATTTTATGTATTACAGGTGAAAAACAATTATCCCAAGAACCCACATGCATTCATACCCAAGCAACTTGTTATTGATTAACTGTGCGGCAATCAAAGTATTTTTGTCAGGTCCTTACGGGCAGGCTGCATTTTGCAGATACAGCGAAAGGGTCAATTGCTTTATTACGTATCTTGAAAGCTGCTCTTGTAAGAAATCTTAAAGAAATCACAAACCTAAACTTTTTCATGAAAAAGAATCAATCAGCTCTACTTTAAAACTTTAGGGTACATACCTATTCGTTAATAGTTTTTGACAACAGGCGATTGAGGACATAAATGGGTATAAGGAATTAATCATCACCTTTGGTCATCAACCAAACCTACCAGGGCGAGAACATCAGCCAGTAATAATCGGGCTGCTTTGTTCTTGTTCCCTGACCTTGAAGAGTTCCACTATCCACCATGTGCCTTTCTAAACCTCTAGATTGTCTTCTTGGGTTTTTCACCTCAAAACTATTTTACAAAAACATCTTAGTCTAACTTTGTTGTTTTCAGAGCTTTGTTTCAGCTCTGATGCACTCTAAGACCTGTGAACACGTCTCCCGACATTAAGGTTAAAAGATTTTAAACCAGTCGGGCTATTGGGATTCAATTGTCAGTCATTAACTTGAGCTACAATCTATGCAGCTCCTTAGGTGAGACTCACAGACCCTGGCTGTGAAACATATCCTTGTATTTATTTTTACTCATCAAAACTCTGTATAAGCTATCATTATTATTATCAAATCAGACAGCACAGCTTAGGGAGGGGCCATCTTCTTGACAATCCACAGGTAAAAATGCCCAGTAGAATGGACTGTTTCCAAGAGATAAATACACTATATTAAAGGCAGTGGGGATCTCCCCACGTCCACTCACACCATGCTAGAGTCCAGAGAAAGAGAGCCGCAGAAAACATGTAAGGGCACAGCAGACGCGAAAGACATTCCGGGGTCTGCAGTTCCGAGGCCTTGCCTAAACGAGACTGGCCCATCAGAGGATTCCCTTCTGCTGGGCTCACACCTGAACTCCAATAGCAACCTGCTGCTCCTCTGGACCGCCCATGGCAAGATTCCCCCGTTAAGATGAGTCTAGCTTGTACCACACTGACGTCAAACTAGTCAGCACAGCTATTACCCACTGAGGAGAGGGGCATGCTTGCTCTTTCTCCGTCTCTTGGCTCAGGGTGCTACAGCTGAATGGGTAGCTGTCTGCTGGACATTAAAGACAACGACATTTTCCTCTTGTTTACACTAATTGTCCTGTAACCAGAGCAGAGGCAGAAGCCAGGTTGGGGGTCAGAAGGCCACAGACTCAGTAGGACCCATGAGCCATTTTTCTAGAAAAGCTCCAAGAAAATACACAGAACATTCTAGGAAACCGAGTCTTTTCGAGTTGTGTCTGCTCCCTTTGGGAAACTGTCCTATCTGGCTGGTCTGTCTTCCTTACAAACCTGCCGTTTACAATATCAGTGTACCAATATAGCCTCTCAAAATGCTTTGAAAGTTGCCAGTAACATCAAGGCTACAGCTAGCTGTATAATGAATTCTACCCAGGTTATTCTAGTGCATTCCAGAGGGACCTAGAAAGTTGCCTCAAACATCTTTAATAGAATATGTTGGAGACTGGAACCATATCGCTGCTCTTTCAGAGGACCCAGGTTCAATTCCTAGCACCCAGATGGCAACTTACAACCATGTATAATTCCAGTTCCAGGGGATATGACACCAGTGCTCAGACATAAATGCAGGCAAGAACCCATACATGTAAAATTAAAACTAAAAATTAGAATATGTCCTTTGAAGAATATCCAGTGATCCCTATCTCCATCCACATATTCAACATTTACTATGAGCTACAAATCCTGAGCCAAGCAGTGGTGGCACACTCCTTTAATCCCAGCACTTGGGAGGTACAACATGTAAAATTTTGAGTCTACATGGTAGGTTCCAGGACATCCAGGACTATAGAGAGAGAAAACTTGTCTTGAAAAATGAAAAAAACATCCTGTTATAACACACGGACAATGAAGTTTTCAGAAGATGGAGGAGAACATGCATTAAGTAAGCAAATGATCATAATAATTGGTAAGATATATGTAATCACATCAGAGGACAGGAACAGCAAATGCCCGAGGAGACAGGAACTCAATTTTTAATTTGGCCGTAGGGTTAAAAGTTAGGGTTAGGGTTGAGTAAAAGATTCTTGAACAGGGACTTGACAGCAGTATAGACAGGGCCACAAGGCTAAATTAAGGAAGGAAGAATGTCCCAAGTAGAGGACCGTAAAGAAGAGGGTTCTGGGGTACAGGAAGGAAGCACATTCAGCTAGAATGGTGTCATTAAGAGAGCAGACTGAAGTCAGAGAAGGAATGGGGTCAGATCCTAGGGGTGTGAGATGGGAAGTTTGGAGGAGAAACATGACCCCGTGTTCATCTTAGTGCAGGATGGGGAGAGAGAGTGGGTGCGTGGCTACCAGGTCTTTGTGGCACAGAGTCACACACTGGGTTCCGCAAGTCCTCCAGAGTGAGCGATATTTGCCTATGTACTAAACAAAAGGGGGAGGTGGAAGAGTCGGCCATGGCTTTGGGTGTTTTGTGTCTTCTCTAACTTCAGCATCTGGAAGAAGAGATGGGCACTAACCAAGAGAGGGCGGAAAGTTGAGAGGGGCATTTCCTGAGTAGAAATTAATTTGGAGCGTTATGTTTTAGCAACTCGGTATATATTTCTAATAAGCAATGAGTCTGAAGTTCGGAAGGAACATATAAACAGTATTTGGGAGTAGATAAAGGATTGTGCTTTGGAACATTTCAATGTGAAGATGCCCTAGAAGGCCGAGGCTTAGCTCAGTTGTAGAACACTTGCCTAGATTTGCTCTGGAAAATAACTAACCGGGCTCTGGAGATAAGGAAGGGGAGCAAAGGGGGCTGACAGTGAAGACTGGGGGTAGGTGACAGGAATGGCATTCTGGGAAAGGGTTTCCCGGGCACAGGAGTGGTTCCATGGCTAAGCTAAGGACAACGAACTCGGAGGTCAGGCTATTTTGATTGTAGATAAACAGGAGGGGGCCATGACTGGAGACTCTTAGCAGAAAAGTCGGAGGAAAGGAATTGGAAGGATCTAGTGTGGATGGTTAATCTGGAGGGATCTGACTGTGAAAGAGAGCCGAAGAAGTGGTCCAGAATAGATTGTTTTTTTAATGGAGAAGAGCTAAGAACAGCTCAGGAAAGGGAGTATTTTGATGGAGAAGGACAGACTTGTGAGGACACATTCTCAAATGTGTGGGATCTAATGACAGGGTTGGCCTCAGACTCAGGGGCAGCTTTACCCTCTCAAGGGCCAAGGTGAAACTCTGGTCACATTGATAAGTATGGGTGGGGGCAGGCATGCAGAGAGGTCTTCCGATTGCCTCATTTTTCTTAGAGCGTCAGGAAGTGAAGCTGTTGGCTCTGTGGTTGGCGGAGAGATTATAAAGCAGTTGTCTAGAAGACCAGCACGGTCCCCTTAAGTCCCTCGGAGTCTCAGAGGCGGTATTTTCTGGTTGTCTTGTGCAGCTTCCATTTTTCCTCCTAATAGCCAATATCCATCAAAATGCCAGAGTGTCGTAGGTGTTCCATAAGTGTTTGGTTTCAGCCTTGGAACCATATTACCTTTAAGTCATGTGTAGTTAACTGTGCGCCACGCATTTTCCTTAGCTCCGTATCCATTGATTACATTTGCCAGTGGTGGCTACTAGTGTCTCATTTAGAGTCAGGATGAGATGGAGTTGCAGGAGTGTGAGAAGTAGCCATTACCACCCTCAGATAAGAACCTTTTAGAAGGTTCCATGGTTTGCTTGCAGTTGGTCAGCTACTCTAGGGGATTGTGCCTGCACCAACAAGGCCCGTCCAGCAGAGGGCAGTCCTGCATGCATAAACAGGCTTGCCCCACCCTCAGGCTCTGGAACTCTGTGAAGGTCCTTCTGCTCCCAGGCTTTCGCCCTCCAGCCACAATGCCTGATCCTTTAAGAGATGTGCTTAAAGCAGTGGTCCTCTTGCCGTGATTTCCTCCCGGGTGGCATTTGGCATCATATGGAGGTATTTTGAATCATCATAAATGTGGAGTAGAAGCAAAGCAGGCTCCTAAACAAACGCCCACAAACGGATCCAACAATCACCATACTCTACACGACAATATCTGCTCCAAAATGCCAACAAGTGCATTGAGACGCTAGATAATCCTCTCTCAGTGAACATCTGTAAACAGCTCGATAAAGTCAATACAGAGGAACAAATAAAAGGCAGTTTCGGGAGATGGAGAGATGACTCAGTGGGTAAAAGCATTTGCTGTGTGAGCTTACAGCCTGCATTTGGATCCCCGGAATCTACATAAAAGCTGGACATGGTAGTACAAATCTCTATAATCCCAACATGCATAGGAAAAGGAAGGAGACAGACGAAGCTCCTGAAGTTTGTGAGCCAGCTAACCTGGTTTGTGCAGCAGTAAAGAGTCCGTCTCAAACAAGATGGAAAAGCAAGGACCAAAACCTGAAGGTTGTTCTCTGAATGCCACGTGCATGGCATGGCATGTGTGCCCCCCCCCCCACAAACACGAGCACATCCAATTGCCTGCACACATGGCACATGGGTTGAGTAGGGGAGATTCAGCACTTCAACCCATAGAAATCTGTCAAAAATAGCCTCTGGGTTTTGCTTCTTTGGAGGATGTCGATGCTTCGAGGGCCAAGTGGATCTTGATTTATCACTTCAGAGGTTCTGCTTGGTGACTATTGTCACCAGTGTGACAAGCTAGGAAATGTGCAGCAATGGCCATGGAGGGCAGCCAAGAGGGCAGACTGACCTCTCAACATCCATACCGACCTCTGTCTGTGTGAGAAAAGAGATGCCACCAACACTGTTTGTAAATATTCTCCACCTCTGAATCATAATTGTAACATGCATTCTAATTGTCTACTTCATAAGAAGAAACCCAGAGTCAGATATAGGGGTTAATGCTGAAGATCAGAGAGCAGAGTGGCCAACCACTAGAGTTCTTACCTAGACCAATGCTCAGACCAAAAGGGTGGTCCTGTCCTCAGACTGTGTCCTGTGCATCCTCAGGCTGACTGCATCCTCAGACTGCTCTGAGCTCCTGTCTCCTCCCACCTTATATTCCTCTCTCTACCCAGCCATATCACTCCTGTCTCCACCTCCCTAGTGCTGGGATTAAAGGTGTGGGATCACCTTTGTGTGAGCTCTGTTTCTTCTAGACTGGGTCGATTTCATGTAGCCCAGGGTGATCTTGAACTAACAGAGATCCCTTTGCCTCTGTCTCCTGAGTCCTAAGATTAAAGGTGTGTGCCGCCACTACCTGGCCTCTAGTGGCTTAGCTCTGCACTCTGATCTTCAGGCAAACTTTATTTGTTAAAGCACAAACAAAATATCACCAGACATAATTTGCTGCTGGGACTCATGGTCTTGCAAAAGGAACGGCCTGCTTGTTCTCAGGCCCCGTGTACTTCCCATGGTTCAGTGTGTTCTCCTCAAAGCCTGCTGGCCTGATTTATCTAAAGGGCGTTGTCATCATGAGGGGCCACTTGCTCGCACTTGGGAATGCTTTTCCGAAGCACAGCAGCTTAGGAAGAACACAGGCAGATTTCTGAATATATGCCTCACCTGAAATACATCTCCTTCCAAGCCAAAACGGGTTCAGCATTCAGTAGACCAATGTCGCCGTCTGTCTGTAAAGCGAGCTACCCGACTACCTCCCACGATGGGAATCTTGTTCGGCAGAACTTAGACAGGAAGGAAAGAGGATCAGCCTTCATCGGTGGAATCTGTTTTGCTTAACACGTGAACATGTGATTATCTTCTTCTTTTCCCTTTGTGCATGAACTCTACTGTGAATGTGTAAAGGCGAATGAATGGATGAACTGAACATCCATGTGTGGCTGTGACAAGAAATACAACACATGCTCAAATCATAGGCAGGTTGTGGGTGTCGCCGGAGCTCAAAGTGCCTGCGCTCTTCCTTACAGTGGTTTGCTATAGTTTACTGTAGAGCTCGTGAGAGAACATAGAGAAATCAAGCACAGCTGATTCCTCGGTAGCTACAGGGCTAATCCAAAGGACTCTTTAGGTTGGAGGTGAAAGGAGGGTGGAGCACACAGCAGTGGAACATTATTAATACACCCTTACTGACCTTCATTTAATGCAGTATTGCGCTCCTGAAATGCAAGATAACGATACTATGGTAACGATAAAGATAATGGTGATTGTTATCATCCACGGAGGGCTACTTCTGTGGCCCAGGCTTTATTTCAGAAGCCAGCCAGACTGTATCACACCATGCTCAGACTACCTACAACGTCAGCTGTCTTTCCCTACCGTCACTGCCGACGTTGCTGTTCATATTCTTCAGATTCTCAAATCTTACTGTTTGCTGTATGAATTTAAATTTTGCATTGACGTCTGTGTTTTGCACAGTGTCAAAGACCAGGCATGAAGAAACGTGGCCTGTTGAACCATCTTCCAAGGTGAGGGAAATATTGGTGTGAAGCATGTTTGTATTTTCAATTGTAGGCACTGCCCAGGTGCTGGAAGGTGGCCATGTGGAATACAAGCCCCTTTCGGGCATTCGGTTCATGTGGTGGTACCATTTAATCGGCCTCATCTGGACTAGCGAGTTCATCCTTGCATGCCAGCGGATGACCGTAGCAGGAGCAGTGACTGCTTGCTACTTCAACAGGTGGGTCCAGCCCTGAACCCTGGGATGTGTCTGTGTGCTCTGGGCTGTCTACACATCTCTGAAGATATTTGGGAGTTTTCACTCAGCTCTTGGAAAGAGAGTAACAAGAATTAGAAAAGCAAACCAACAAAAAGACGGAGCTAAAATTTGGCCTGAAAGCTCATTTATGGGCCAGAAGAAGCAGTCAGCCTTAAATCTCACACATTTCCAGGCTCTTTTGCTTAAACTAGAAATATAGAAAGGAAGAATCATCGAAGTCATCTTATTGCCCAGAATTAACAAATACCTAAAAGGAAGGGTTATAGTCTCCTGTGAATGCCCATTCTTAACTGACTCCAGACATTAAACATCATGGAACTATTTTAAATACACTCCAGTAGTTATATCAACTATTTTTATCTCTGTGAAGTCAAAAGAATATTTACTTGGAAAATAATTTTTACACCCTACAAGAACTGCAAACTATAACTCATTTCCTTAGAGTTAGGCACCAGTGAATTAGTTACTTACTTCTGTATCAATCGCCCCTTTCCTTATGAAAATAGCTGCGGGCGTCTGTTCCCCCTCACTCCCACCCCACCCCCGCCCCCATATACCTGAGCTCTTTGTGTCTCTTGTGTGTGACTCTCCAGGGATTGGAGCCAGAGGAGCAGTCTCAGGACAATGACAGGGTTGGAGCTGGGAGAGGAAGTTTACTCCTGACAGAGCTGATCCCTCCTCTAGTCTCTCGGACCAAATGAGTAGATAAACATGACCTTTCTGGGGTAAGAAAGCCAAGCAGCCATGATTCATGCCACTGAACGGTTACCTCTGGACAACAACGAGCACTGTGGGCTTTTAATACAGTGGTACCCTTTGGGAACCTCATCATTAGGGACTCTGGAGGCCTCACAAAGGGGCCACTGCCCTTGGTTGTCATTGAGAGCTTTCCAGCAGCTGGAGGTGGGAGTTGCTTGGTCTCCAGCAGGGAACACATATCTGTCCAGCCAAATTGGCCAGCAGGTAACATGTTATCTTAGCATAACCAAACCAAAGCATTTTCAGCAAAGGCTCGGATGTGGCGGGTGAGTGGCTCATGGCATTCATCTCAGCCCTCCATTCTGTCCACACTCATTACTAAGAAATTACACAAAGTGTGAGAAAGAGACAAACAATGACAGCAGATGAAAGCTATCAGCCTTGAAACGTGTGCCTTTGGATGCTAATGTCAAAAAATAAAGTTCAGCCAGATGACGAAAGCTGAAGACAGGATCTGCCACAGTGGGAAAAGCTAGAAAAGTCGGCTTGTGAGTGTTAGCTGTGTGCAGACATGCAAAGAAGATGCTGGCTGGACACAGAAGCCAGAGGCAGGAATTCAAGTATAAAATGTGCTTCTAGGCCAGCCAGATGGCTCAGCAGGTGAAAGTCCTTGCCGTGAAAGCCTGCTGACCTCAGTTTGATCCCCAGATCCCACGCTGAGATGCCTGACTTCCGGGTGCTGTCCCCCACCTTTCACTAGGGCATTCCCGTGCCCTCATGTTTACACACACACACACACACACACACACAGCATTTACATAGACACACAATAATAAATACAAATTTAAAAACAAATAAATAAATAATATGTGTTTGCAACGATACTAAGTCTTCAACCTCTCGATCTTTCCTCCGTATAAAGAGTGGACGCCTTTGCTGTCCATGACTATAACCCAGAGAGGGTCTGTTCATGGGGTATCGGGCACAGCTGAGGCTGGGGCAATGCCATGCGCTGAAGCAGGGAGAACAAGTAGAAGGCTAATCACTGACTGGTGAGGACCCCATCACCATCCCACCCCACGTCCCATAGCTCAGTTCCCAGGATGCTGGCAGCCAGGCTGGTCTTCTAAAGAGAGGCAGGGTTGGAGAAGCTATCTAATCCAGGTCAGGTGCCACATGCCACAAGCAGTCTCTCTCACACAGAGCATCCAAGTGTGTCTGAACTGTTCGTCACTGTGCATCTGAAGAAAGTTAGAGAGATTAGAGACCAAAAAAAGGAGCTGAGGGGCAGCAGACGCAAAGCCAGCTGCAGAGGAAGCTGGTGACAGTGAAAAGGAGCACCTACAATCCTATCCCAGAGAACAAAGAAATTCTGAACTCATTGTCTAAGCCTCCGTGCAGCAGAATGGGTATTGAGAGAATGAGAAAGACCCTTTAATAATCAGCTGCTTCAAAAGTAGGAATTGTCTGATGAATGCTTAAACCGTGATGCTGAAGAACATTTCTAGAAAGCTGAGCAAAAAGACAAACGGGAAGACAGGAGGAGGATAAGATGTCAGTGCTATTTAGGAAACCCATCCTCTGACTGATAGAGTTTTAGAAAGAGCAAACAAAAAAAAAATTTTTTTTTGAGGCACGTTCTCATGTAGCCCAAGCATCCAGTTTGCTGTGCTGCTGAGGGCTGCCATGATCTCCAGATCCTCTTGCCTCCTCCCCTGAAGGGCTGAGATTTTTAGGCATACACTACCGCTCGCGTATGGTACCATACTGACTGGTAGTGTGTGCCAGGTGTGGTGGTGTATTCCTTTAATCCCAGCATTCAGGACGCAGAGGCAGGCAAATCTCTGAGTTCAAGGCCAGCCTGGTCTACAGAACAAGTTCCAGGTCAGCCAGGGTTACACAGAGAAACCCTGTCTAGAGAAAACAACAACAACGAAAATTAAAAAATGAAATTTTCAAAGAAACTTCATGAGAGCTGAGGACAAGTTAGATGTCTCCAGAAGCTTCTCAAATGAAAAAAAAAAATCCAACCGGACTTGAGCATCAGAATCAAATCTGACATTCTGACATTCAGCAGCAACTCTGAACCCAGGAAACAGCAGGGCAGAACTGTCCAAATGTGAGGACTCCCAGATCCCTGGCCGAGAGTTCTGTACCCATTCCCACTATCGATCGATCAAAGGTCAGAAAATCCCCCAAGATTTCCAGGGCACGTCCTTGCTAGGAAGGATGTTTCCACTGAATGCCATGAGTAAGCTAGGGAGGATAAGGAGTTTCAGGACGTGAGCAGCCTGTGGAAAGAAGAGGGGGCAGCTCCCGGGAAGGAAGCTGTGTTGCAAGTGTTAAAACAAGACGTCAAGCCTAGGCTAAGTGGGAGAACAGTGACCGGCAAGAGGCTGTCTCCAGGCAAAGACAGAACGGAGAGAGGAACGGATGTGCTTGAACACATGGAGATTTACGCTTTGGCTCAGTGTTGAGAGAAGCCCAAGGGAAACAGGGAAACAGAGCAAATAAAAAATTGTGGTACAAGTACGAATGCCTGGGAAACCCTAGAGTACAGAGGAGAAATATAGTTGGACTATATTATACTTGGATTAGTTGAGAATATCTTCACAGTACATTTATTTTATTTGTGTACTGATGATATGACAATAAGCATTAACTAAAAAGTGTTAGTGTGGTTGAGAAAGATTGGGAAGATGAGGGCCTAGAGCGGGGAGGCGAAGATGAACAGGGTAAAGCAACCTGAATCTTCTGCATGGGCCATCGGTAGGCAACACCCAAAGTAGAGAAATTAAGAGGGGCTCGATGGTAACACACTGCCTCGATAGCAGAGAAGAAAACAGACAGTATGCCACAGGAAAAAAACAAGTCATAAGAACCTACAGTTTTAAAGCCTGGAGGAATGTCCCAGAAGAAATAGCCAAACTAGCATCTCTAGAGAAGGAGAATTTAGGATCGGTGAAGCGAACTGTTTCTTTTAGGCCTACAACACTAATACATGAGGGAACCGAAGGCACGGCTCACTGCTTACAAGCATTTGCTGCTCCTACAGAGGACCCAGGTTTGGTTCCCCAAACTCACGTCAAGAAGCTCGCAACAGCCTGCTACCCCAACTCCAGGGAGCCAGCCCCTCTTTTGTTCTCCAGGAGGCAACTACATGCATGTGGCAGGCATACGTAGACATGTGCATGAATTAAAAATCAAAATCTAAAGTAAAATAATGGTTTGTTTTTAGTACTACAGTTATTTAATTATTAAAGTGTCTTTTTGGCCGGGCGGTGGTGGCGCACGCCTTTAATCCCTGCACTCGGGAGGCAGAGGCACGCAGATCTCTGTGAGTTTGAGGCCAGCCTGGTCTACAAGAGCTAGTTCCAGGACAGGCTCCACAGCTATAGAGAAACCCTGTCTCGGAAAACCAAAAGTGAGAGAGAGAGAGAGAGAGAGAGAGAGAGAGAGAGAGAGCCTTCTCAGCCAGATATGGTGGCATACTCAGAAAACGGAGGCAGGAGGATTACCACATCTGAGGCTAGCCTGGTTTACACAAGTTCTAGACCAACATGGACAACACAGAGAAAGCCTGTTTTGAAACAGAAAGCATGGACTTTGCTTTGGACTGGCTGCTTCACCGTGAAATCGCCAGTTTTCCTCATCTACAGTTTACAATTCTTCCAGGCCTTATCTTGACTGACGTAATCGCTCGCATTGACTATTGTCATTTTTTAAGCTTCTAGAAGCCTGAAGAGTTTATAAAGAGACCACTATGTACCTACCTTAAAGCTCACCTTCAAAGACCATTTTGTGGAGCTGTAGAAATGGCTCAGCAGCTAAGAGCATTTGTTACGCTCGCAGAGGACCCAGGTTCGGGTTCCAGCACCCACACAGCAGTTCGCAATTGTGACTCCAGTTCCAGGGGACCCTATGAGCTCTTCTAGCCTCTGAGCATACATTTGATACACATACAGACATGCAGGCAAACACTCACACATAAGATAAGAATAAATATATCTTTAAGATACAAACAAACATTCACTTGAAGAGGGCATCTACAGAAACTCTCTTTGGGAAGCCAAGAATGTGTGCCTGGAATCTCAGCTGGGGAGGGTCAGGAATTTAAAGGTCACCCTTAGAAAAGAATGAGCTTGAGGCTGCGCAGTTTGAGGCTAACCTGAGCACACGAGACCCTGTCTCAGCAAAGGCAGTGGGGGTGGTGGGGAGCGAGGGAGACGGCTCAGCTGATAAAGTGCTTGCCAGGCCAGCACGAGGACCTGAGCTGGAGCCCCAGAACTCACATAAAAAATCCAGACATGGTGTGCCACATTTGTTCTTAATTTTCATGTTGTTTACATTTGGGGGGGGGGGGTGCGTGTGTGCACGCGTGAGTGCGAAGGCCAGTTGACAATTTGCTGTAGTTTTCTTCTTTCACTATGGGTTCCAAGGGTGGAACTCAGGTCATCAGGCTTGGCTTTGCCCACTGACCTTCTCTCTAGTCCTGTGGTGTAGACTAGTAACCCCAGAGCTAGGGAGGTACAGAGAGGCAGATTCTTCCTTGGCTTGATGTCCTGAGTCAGAAAACAAGGTTTGGAAGACACCAAAGAAACAGCGTCCTACCCCCGTCACCTCAGGTTGATCTCTGGATTCCATGTGTAGGAGCACACACACACACTCACACACACACACACATGCTCACACATGCGTGCACACACACCCGTAATAAAGACAGTTTGTATTTCTTGTGTAATTGGACGGACGACCTTTACCGACGCCTCACAGCCTCTCATTCCACCCTGCAGGTTTTTGCTAGAGAAACACAAGAAGGGATGAGGTCTCTGCAGGGGCCACACTGGTTCCCACTCACTAAGGGATTTGTTGGGAGCCAGGCGCCCCATGCAGCCCAGACTTTATTCAGGCACTGCAGCATGAGATTGGTCTTGCAATAATGTTGGAGGAGTTTCTAGAGAGTGGCGGGCTGAATCGAACTGTTGTTCTTACGGCCCCGGCATTGCTGGTGTGGCTGGAAAATCTTGTGTGTGCCTCGCCTTAAAGGCATTCTCAATCTCCGGGCGGTGGCGTCACTGTCTTTAATCCCGGCACTCAGGAGGCAAAGGCAGGAGGACCTCTGTGAGTTCAAGGCCAGTCTGATTTACAGAGCTAGTTCCAGGACAGGCTCCAAAAGCTACAGAGAAACCCTGTCTTGAAAAAACGACAACAAAATTTCCCGACTCCTATTCAAGTTATCACTGGTTACCCAGCATGCCTAGCACCACAATGTCGGTTCTCAAACCATGGTTTAGTACAGAGCTTATTAATATTATTTTCAGTTTCCTGGAGAAATAATCAGATCTTCTCCCTAAAGGCAGGTTGTGCTGGCTGTGAGGGAGCAGAGCTGATGGCCCTAGCCACTTGCTCAGTGGGAGGAATAGCAGGCTGATTGATGTCCCTGGTGACCGTAGGAAAGGACAGTGACTTCAATGACACTCTCTACTCGGTTCTTCTTTTGCAGGACGGTCTCTAGTTTGAAAGCAGGTATTCAGCGACTCTTGGCTTGGGTTAAAAGGGCCTTTTTAAGTTCCCTCTCCCATCATGTGATAACCTAGCTTCTGGAGCCTCCGCACCTTCCTCTAGCCAAGCCCTGCAGAGCCAAGCATTGTGACTTGGGAGGGAGGCGGGGCAGGCACTCCTCTGTCCCAAATGGTAGTGAAACCTGCTCAGAAACCTGATGCCTAAACCAGACTTCAGTACCTGGAGGACCAGATCTCGAGGCCTCTTCACAATGGCCTGTGAGTCATTTCTTTCCCAACCAGATGGGAAGCAGGTGTTCCCTCTGCATCTCTGTCTTAAGCTGTAGAGTAAGTTCTAAGGCTTATAAATCTCAATGGAAAAGTAAACATCCTTCTTTTTTTGGGGGGGGGGGAGAAGGAGGTGAGGAAAACGTGTCGGAATTTCCTGGCCTGCTCTACCTTTCCAGTATCGATCAAAATGACAAAATGCATTCCCATCTGCGAAAGCCCAGGTCCATCCTCCAATACCACGCTCCACCCCCCTGGATCTGCTGGAGGATCTCCTAGGCTGGCTTCAAATTTGCCTTCTAGGGGAGAATGACAGTGAACTTTTAGTCCTCTTGCCTCTACCTCCTCTTGAGTGCTGGAATTACAGACAGCACCACCCCTCGGGACTCACACAGCGCTGGGGATTGAACCAGCAGCGTTGCGGGTGCCAGACAAGCACATGTGGGCCACGCTGACACACACACAGCCCCCTTGGGTAGGCAGCCAGGTTGTAGTTTTGTCTCACTCTTGCTTCCATGTTCCCTTTCTCTTCCCGGATGATTTAAGTAAGAAGAAAACGCAACGGTTGCCAACTCTTGAGACCTTGCTGGCCGTGGACCTCCTCCTCCCTCTGATCCCAGGCCACTGTCAAAACTTTAATTCATAGTGATTTAGCAGGCCAAGCCAGTTGTAGAGGAATCTTTTCTAAAGAAAGCAAGCCTCGCTTGGAGCCCCATGAAGTTGTTTCTGGGAAAATCAGCCTCCTTTTCTAGAATGGCATCCTTGAGAACTCAGGGTTAATCAGAAGGTCACTAGAAGGGTGACATCAGCTCTCCTTTCTTTCAGCTTTCAGGTTTGAGGGAGAGGGAGGACCATTCCTGTTCTGGTCTCTCTTTCTCTCTGTGAAGCTGACTTACACACATTTTTGGGAGCTGCGTCATTACAAGTCCAGTAAATGATTCACGCTGAGGTGACCTTTAGGGAACACAGAAGAAATCAGCGGGTTTAGGGAGCCCAAAACTGTACAGAATCTAAAAGGCTCAACGCCATTACAGCTTCCCTTCCAATCTAAGCTCTGGGCTACCTTTGCTGGCCCCAGTTCTGATCGTGTGACTTGAGAGAGCTCTAATCACCAGGTTAATACTGGCAAAAAAAAAATTACACACATCTCCCTGCCAGTTAAATGGTGAACACTGTGAAGGACTCAATCTATTGCAAATGAAAATACTATCAGCAGGCAACTGGAGGCTGGGTGGAAGGGCCGAGAACAGAAGAAAGAAGGGTGTGTATTTTGGCTCGTTGATATTTTTTTCTGTTTTGCATTTGTTTACCCATGAATGCCACCAAAAAATGTGAACTAGCCCGAGATATAAGGTAACCTTGGCTACCAAGGAGGATAAAAATCTTGCCAAGGGCTTACGGCATGATGCCAGTGAGCTCTGAACCAGAGAGAAGTTTCTCGTTGCTTTCTTAATAGTGAGTTTTAAATGTTCTTTTCCCCCTGTTCCCAGGAATCAAAACGACCCTCCTGCCCATCCAATCCTTTCGTCTCTCTCCATACTTTTCTGCTACCATCAAGGAACTGCGGCGAAAGGGTCGTTTTTAATCACTGTGACGAGGATCCCAAGAGTCATTCTCACGCACATTTATAGTACTCTGAAAGAACCGGTAAGACAACACCCTAAAGCTGACAGGTTAAGGACCGGAAACCTAAGGTTCCATGCTGGCCCCCATGCAAGGGCTCAGACCCTGCTCCCCAAGCTCTGCTTTGTGTCCAGCTGAGAAAGGAGTCCTTCCAGTTCCATGTTAACTGGAATCCTTCTAATTAAAATGCGAAGCAAATGCTTGAGTTCTGATCATGCAGTTTCAGCTAGTGTTAGTGCCTCTTTCTCATGCCTCTTTGTAAGGAACGATACATTATAAAGTAAGGATAATAGTTGCTTTGTTTTGATGCCAGTGTACTCCCTGCCTGCTGTGTTTCTAGAGGGTGCCATGGGAAGTGATTGGTGTGGGCCCAAAGGAAAGAGTCAGTGTGTGTGTGTGTGTGTGTGTGTGTGTGCCTGTGCGCGTGCACGTGGCTGTGTACATGCTCACACGCACTTCAGAGTGAGTAATGGGCAAGCTGACCTACATCTCAGCTCAAAGGACAGAAAACTGTAGGGCTTTTGTGCTGAGTGTTTTCTCCTCCTCGGGTTTTATTTCCATGCGCATTTAGTTATGAAAGCCAGTGGAAACCAGAACACCAGGAAAACAGCTGTTCTCATGGTGTCTCTAAGCTGCCACACAAGGGAGACTTGGACTTTCCCCAGCTCTGCTGTTCTCATACAATGCTAATCCTTCCCCGCCTCGGTTTCCACCGTGGGGGTTTGGGACCTGCTCTGGGTTTCACAAACCTACCTGATTCCAGCCCTTTGGGTATGGTTGCATGACCTTAGCAAGTGGGGAAGATGTATGCCCTGGTTCACTTTGTTCACGATTAATTGTGTTTGTTCTTAAAAACAGAAATCTAAATTGTTGCTATTTTAAAATCCACAATCAAGATTTCAGCTTGGCATATCAGTGGAGCTGAACTGCACGTGGAATTATCGGGCTTTCTTATCTTGCCACGTGGAGCAGTTGATTATAAAACGCTTTCGTGGTTCCTTGCCTGGCTGAATTTTGAACACTTAAAGAGGTGGCTCTGCCTGGCCCAGGGTAAATCTAAGCTACTACAGTCTTAGGAAACCTAGAGAGGGGTTCCTTCCTTCCCTTTTTCCTTCCTTCCTAACATTTATTATTTTTTTTTTATCTGTTTATGTGTGTGAGCCTGCATGAGTATACGTGCCAGAAGAGGGCATCGGATTCTCTGGAACTGGAGTTACAGGCAGTTGTGAGCTGCCCTGTAGGTGCTGGGAATCGAACATGGGTCCCCTGCAAGAGCAGTCAGTATTCTTAACCACTGAGCCATCACTCCAACTCCAGTACAGGGTTTCTTGAAGCACAATTTTTACTTTAAATACACTCAGGTCAGGTTGAGTATCTTGTACATAGGCTGCACATATCTGAATATGAATTTTATTAATATGCATTTTACAGACCTGTATATGTACTAATATATTGGCTACTAGGACATATATTTAACAATGCATGTATTCATTTATTTAACATGCAAATTAGTTATTGATAAACATAAATCAAGGAGCAGCTGAGAGCTTGCTGTCCCCCTCTGAGTAGGTATCTTAAGCCCTTGGGGAAAACAGCTTTCATAAACCCAAAAAGAAAAAGAAACTGGTCTCTCTGACCTGGGTCTAAAGGGTTATTGCTCTCTCTCTCCCGAGACTCCACAATGTGCAAGGGAACACCCGTTTAGTGGTCACCGAGGTCAACTACAACCTCGCATAGGACTTCTGCAGCAGCCTTACGGCTCGGTCCTGTGCCCGAAGGTACCACTAGCTCTCATAGCCATGTGTGATCTCTCCTGCACTGAAGAGTCTCATTCCCTGTCACCACCACCAGGCTGAAACCTGTCCATGTTTCATCCAGTTGAATTAACCCTGGGACAAGAAAATGCCTAGCTAAGGCTGAGTTGTTTGGGGTCCACAGAGTAGGCTGGTAGACAATTGTTAGCTGGTTGGGGGCTTTGTTTTGTTTTCTCTGGAAAGTAGGTACCCCTTGCCCTGCTTGTTCATTCAGATTCATTTTTAAATTCTTAAAATTTTATTTTATTTTATTTATTATTTGGGGAAAGGAGCTGTGGGTCCTGGAAATTCAACTCAGGTGGTTGGGTATGGTGTTGAGCACTTTTACCTCCTGAGCCAGCTCTCTAGCCTGTGATTTTTATTTATTTTATTTTTACAATAGGTGGTGATAGAACTTGGTAACCACCCTTTCCCCCAGCTAATTCATTCTCAAGTTACACACTCAAGTTCTACTTCAGAAGATCGAATCTTTGAAACTTAGTCTGAAAGCCTCACGAAAGGATCTTTTCCCCCAGCGTTAAACTTGATTCTTTCTGTGGGCACATGACGAGTATCTACCATACATGGTTGGATTTCTAGTCGGTGACAAAACCTCACAAACTTCACACTCAAAAGTCAAAGTGTGCAAGGCACAGTGGCGTTTGCCTATTGTCTCTGAATCTGGAGATTGAAGCACGGGTGTTGAGCTTGGGGCTAGCCTGCGCTATGCATCAACACCTTGTCTCAAAAATCAGAATAAAATAATTCAGCCAGGCATTGTGGTTCATATCTATAATACCTACATTTGGGAGGCAGAAGCAGGAAAATCAGAAGGAGGTCAAGGCTAGCCTCGGGTACATAGAAAGTTTAAGGCTAGCATGGGCTATAAAAGACCTTGTCTTTAAAAAACAACAAACAAAAATTGTGCATACCATTTGACACACTTAGAGACAGATGAAGAGGGAGGAGAACTACAAGGCCAGCTTTTCCTCTGCTGTTGGATACCACTTAACCCATCTCTCTTTCTGGGAAGGTTAACTGAACATGCCATCTAAGGCCATGAATGAAAGCTAGTTCATCTGCAGGGATGGCAATTAGTTGAGTTTCTGGCTTATGAGTAAGAATCGCTCTAGGGTTTTTCCCCAGTACATAGATCTGCAGATGGAAACTGTCTTCCCATCAGAGACAAGCTACTTACCTTTTCTCTGTCATCTCCCACTCTGTCTTTGTGGCCCGAACCTACCTGGTCCCAACAGCATGGCACGTGGTCAAGAGGCGCGTTCAGATGCGGCTACTACTGTGGGCTTCCGTGTCTCACCAGACACCTGCACCATCTCAACCAGGTATGTGCCTCCCCTGAGCCCCAGGAGTCTGAGGGTGGCTTCCAGTCTCTTAGATCAGCAAATTCTTCAGGGCGGGTTGTATAATTCCGTCGGCTTTTCAGCCACGTAATGTGTCAAGTCCAGTTAACTCCACCATCAAATCCAGGAAAGCAGTCACAGACAAAATGTGAAGAAACGCACATGGCTGTGTGTCAATAAATAAAACTTTACTGGTGGACTCTGAAATTTGAATTTCGTGTGATTTCACATGCTAAGAAATGATTTTCTTTTGCCTTTCCACTCACTCATTTTAATGCAAACATCGTTCTTCGCTCCAGCCTGAGGAAGCAGGGTCTGTCAGACTGATCACACTACCTCCCCAGAGCTGTGGTTTGTAGGCCTTCCCTTGGAACTGTAGGCTGTTACAACTGCTCTTCAAATTCTGCAGAAATGAGTTTCTTTTTTTCTCTTTCTAAACTAAAAAGGGGCATGAGTCTTTTCATATCTGAGTATAATGAATGTCAACTGTGAGCAAATGCCAATGCTGTAACAGGGGTAATTCTAACCTAGGAGAATTTTCTCCCATTTTTTTTCCCTGCATTTCACCAGCCCTTCCCTTTCGAGCTACAAATATTCTTTTAAAAATCTTTCAAATCGACAGAGACGTAAATAAACGCTTTAGTTTTCTGTAGCTCACTTAGGAACGTGTAATAGCTCTTAGTTACATTTAGACAAAGCAGTGTTTCTGGAAGGGGCAGCAACTGTTTTGTAATTTAAGTGTGCGCGGCGATCTCACTTAGGAAAGCCGTTCTTATTCTGGCCCGTCTTCCTAACAGATGCCCCACCAGAAGGGAAGGGCTAATTAGGCCGTCCACGTTTGACGTCTTATAAAGCGTATTTAGGATGAATACCTTGCATTATTCAGGGAAAGTGTAGCATTTTTTTTTAAGCCCCACTCTATTTTTAAGTCGGAATCTGGGTGTACATTTTAGAACGTATTTGGATCTAAATACCACAAGCCATTATATATAAAACACAATAAGGCAATGTGGGGTGTTTCAGTAAGGTGGGGCAGATACCAAGCCAGGCCACGCCTCGTGGTTACGCTCCTAGACTAAAATGCCATGCTTCTTTTCTCAGAGCTGTGGGCACGAAGTCTGGACACCAGCTGCTAGTATAAGGGTTTGGAGATGCGCTGGTCCTTTGATATGTGATAAGACATAGTTGAGTCACAACTCAAAGCTAAAAATCCCATATCGCTAGACTGGACAGGCAAAAGCCTGGGGGCACTAATACAAACCCATTACCTAGATGGTCCTCCATGGCTCCAGGCTGGAACCACTCTGGGCTTCATGGGATTCGGGTTCTTTCTGAGTCCTCCCCTATTTCGCTCTTGGTTTCAGACTGCGCCCATGGGAACCTAGGGCACCCTAACAGGAGGGGAGAAAAACCAGTGGGGAAGAGGTAGGAGGAGCTCTAGCTCATCCCTTCTACCCACCCTGCCTTTCGCTAAGACAGCTCCACCCCTCTGTGACTTGGGTTTGGAGTCTACCATTAGCTGGGGGAGGGGGGAAGCTTAGAGATAGGGGGGAAGTTGGGGTGTATGGGGGGAGGTTGGGGGATGTCAGGACTCTGCCACTCAGCACATTTGAAAACCACTGCCTGATTTTTTTACATTTGTTTCCTCCACTCTGTTACCCCCAGGGCATATAGTCTCTGCCGTCTAAAATTTCACCCACTAATGTTAACTAAGACCCAGGGAATTGAGAGCACAATGGTGGTCAGGTGCCGTGTTCATATGAACCACTCTGTGATTGATTACCTTTATACAGGTGCTGTGTCCTGTATAAAGATATGGAACAGATAGGCAGTGGGGTGATTGTCTTGGACAGTAAGAGTAAGCTGGCCTTGCTCCAGCTCCAAGAATGAATCAGTGGGGCAAGCTAGGGTGGCTCTCTGAGATTCTGACCTTGGGGTCTGTGCTGTAAGCCGTGGCCTCCACTGGCCGCTATGGCCTCGTTACACTAGGGAGACTCCTACAGGATTGGGCAATGCCATCTGGCCTGAGAACTGCAGAGGGTAGGAGGCTGGGAAAGAAGAGCTGAAGGGGGAGGCAAGGGAAAGGAAGACCAACGAGCATGCTGACAAGAAGAGAAGGGTATGGAAGGGTCTGGGCTAAATGACTTCCTGAAAGTGAAGTATATGCTTAAGAAAGACAGACAGTGAAGAT
The DNA here is from genome assembly GCF_950005125.1 of Chionomys nivalis. Lineage (NCBI taxonomy): Eukaryota > Metazoa > Chordata > Mammalia > Rodentia > Cricetidae > Chionomys > Chionomys nivalis. The sequence continues at coordinate 33,003,413 of NC_080103.1, read as the reverse complement.
TGACCATCACGGCGGGGGTGGTCGGGGAGACAGAGTTACAGGGGAGGAAAGCAAAAAGAACCCTGACACACTGCATGAACAACAGGGATATGGCTGAAGTTAATGGAGAAAGGCCAGGCTTTCTTACAAACAGTGCCAAAGGAGCCCAGAGAAAAAAAGGAAGCTCTATACGAAAAGACAAATCCACCATAAATTTTAAAAATGTATATAATTCAGAGAAAACCTATCTCAGAAAGCCAAATATTAATGATAATGATGATGGTGATAATTCAAAATAGAACACAGACCTAAATTTCAATCCAAACAGTGAAACTTCCAGGAGAGAAGCCCTTAATAACCCTGGGTTTGCACAGAGCTCTTAGATACGACACAGAAATCGCGAACTATCAAAAAGAGGAACAGGGCACAGATGAGCTGGTAGGGGGTTTATGCATGTCCCATCTCCAGCAGTGCACACACCAGCTGTGTAGTACACTGGCAATCCCAGTCCCGGGGAGATGGATGCAGAAGTTCGAGGCTAAACTCAGCTATGTAGAAAGTTCAAGGCTAGTCTGAGTTACACGCACACGAGAAAAGAAGAAGGGGCGGGGATAATGATGGTAAAAGGGTAGTCAGCACAGCTGTCAATCTCATCTGTCAATAAACAAAGGAAACGGAGTCCAAACGGAAGAATGGATTTAGACTAGCCTGGGAAACAGCTTCCCATTGGACTACGTTATTGCGGGGGTGGGGAAAGTATGGGCATCTTTGTGCCTCGAAATCAGATACGAGAGGGCCAAACCCTGTTTCCTTTACTCTGTTTGATGGAGAAGAGGCAAGGGAAGCTGGAAGAGGACCAAATGCTCAGAGGATAAACCCTGCTATGGTTTATCACTGCTTCCTAAAAGCCTCATCCGTCTTCACTGAGACCCAGGACACAGGCTGGTAAATGTTTCTGCCTTGGTAGACACCCAGTCTAAGGCTGCGCGTACTTCCTTTGCAGAGTGGGATAATAAAACACCAAGCCTCATCGTTTCTCCTTCATTTCTCTCTGCTTCAAAGACACCAAATGTGTACAGCTGTAGAGCAGTGGTGTCACCTCACATACCCGTTACCCCAAAAATCATCTCTTCATTTATGCTGTGTGCAACCATTTGCACCTGGGCATAATAGGGGAAGGGAACCAAGGGAATTTGAGATGGTATATGTAGCGGAAGGAAATACATGCATAAAATATGTATACAACAGGAATAAACTCAGAAAATGCGGACACTCAACAAAGGACAACCTTGGTAATTGAAGTATCTATGAATATCACCAGCTAATAAAGCAGTAACAATGCTGGCTGTAGGCTATTGGCACCAACTGCCAATCAGTCCTTTGTGGTGGAGTAGTATCTTTAACTTACAGGCCAGGAAACTGAGGCTTGGAGAAGGTTCATAGTCAATGTTAGAACGAGGGGTCAGGCTAAGCCCATTTGCCCTCCATGATCAAGTCTTAGCACCGTGCAGCTTTTCTAGCCCCAGACTCAGCACCCCCTACTCCCCAGGACTGTTCCCAGCAGATTTCTGATCCAGACAGGCTAGCTTATTGGCAGGGGAAGGTTTGCTAATGACAGACTTGGAGAGGACCAGAAGCCGCGACCACGAATCCTGTGGTTTCAGGACAGAGAAGCCTTAGCTGGGTGGTCTGACTTCTCTCCTCTCCCTAGGCAAATCAGTGGTCCAGGCTTCTGGCCCTGGAGGCTGGTTCGTATCAGCCTGGCTGACAAGGCAGCCTGGACTCTCCCTGCTCGCTACCAACACCTTTGAGGGGCCCAACTGAAACCTCCCCAAGGGACCACTCAACCAGAAAGCCTGCGTTCTGTGTTGCTTACTGTCCTCACCCAGTTCCTCATGAAAATGCTTTCTTGCCTACGTGCAGGGCATCTGTCTGTCCCCACTCTACTGGTGGCTTTACAGCAGAGCCCTTTTCAGTACAAAATTCACCCCTGAGCCTCCAACACTCTCACAGACGCGTCTGCATTGATCTGAAACATGCTAGATTTTTTTTTCCTTTTTCCAATCTTTGAGGAAAATTACAAAATCCTATAGGTTTTTATTCTTGCACACAAACAAGATTTGCTGACTGAGCTTTTTTTTTTTTTTTATCAATAAGTAAAGTAGAACCTGTGGCTATTGAAATGTGTGTTTTATGAACCCCAATAGGTACATTACTCTGTATTGTTAGACTCATATTCTCTTGTCTGTTATGATATCTAACTATCCAGGCAATGCCTGGGAACTATCTGAGTTTGGGACCTGTCTTAGCTTAGGTTTTTATTGGTGTGACCAGACACCATGACCACAGCAACTCTTATAAAGAAAACATTTAAATGGGCGGCTCACTTACAGTTTCAGAGGTTCAGTCCATTACCATCATAGTGGGAAGCATGGCAGTGTCCAGGCCAATGTGGTTCTGGAGCTGAGAGTGCTACATCTTAGGGCAACAGGAAGTCAACTGTCAGACTGGGAGGTCTCCTGAGCCTAGGAAACCTCCAAGCCCGCCTCCTTAGTGACACACTTTCCCCAACAAGGCTCAGCCACTCCAACAAAGTCACACCTCCTAATAGTGTCACTCTCTTTGGAACAATGGGGGACAATTACATTCAAACCACTACCAGATCCTAGGTTGGCGAGTTGGGATGGTACAAATTGGGAAATAGTTAACCACTATTGTTCAGGCACACTTTGTCTAGTGTTTGGGTCTAACCTACTTTTTAATTTTATTTGTTGTCATTTTAAGCATTGGCTTCCTCTTCTATTTTTTTCCTTCCAGCAGAAGTGGAAATAGCTATTGAAAGTGAGCCACAGGGTGATACCAATACCATTTGAAAACCACCAGTCTTCTGGGAGAACCTCCCAGAAAATGTCAGCTCCTAGTTGACTGTCACAGCTGTTTGCCTCTGTCCCCTCCTTCTGTGTGGAACTCGAGCTGGTCTCTCCACCTCAGGACCTTTACAGGTTGAAAGAGCTGGGTTGAATAACTCCCACAGCCTGAAACCGGGCAGTGGTGGCACACACCTTTAATCCCAGCACTCGGGAGGCAGAGGCAGGTGGATCTCTGTGAGTTCAATGCCAGCCTGTTCTACAAAGCGTGTTTCAGCACAGCCTGAGCTGCTACACAGAGAAACTCTGTCTTGAGAAATCATCATCAAAATAATAATAATAATACTCCCAGTTCCATATAGAGCCTTCTGCCCTTGGCGAACTATCTAGCTCAGAGTAGAGGCATGCAGATGCAAGCCCACTCTGTCATGTGCCTGTAAATTGGGATTAAAATCTTATAGTCAGAGTTTTCCTCTCCTGACTGCTTGCTCTCAAATAACTAGCAGTTGTTTCCCAAATTACCACACCGAGGCTTAATTATAAATACTCGGCCAATAGCTCAGACTTAATACTAGCTAACTCTTACACGTAAATTAATCCATATTTCTTGTCTATATTTACCATGTAGCTTCATATCTTTTCTCAGTATGTGTACTCATCTTGCTGCATTTGCTGGTGACTTTCTGACTCCACCCTTCTTTATCCATCATTTTCAATTTGACTTCCCCACCTAACTTTATCCTGTTCAGCTATTGGCCAGTCAGTTTGTTTATTAAACCAGTCATAGCAACATATATTCACATAGTGTACAGAGGATTATTCTACAGAAGAATTTGTTTTCCTGTATTCCAGATTGACATGATCTTTACCATCTGCCCCAACAATGCTTCTTTTCTTCTTTCTTTCTTTCTTTCTTTCTTTCTTTCTTTCTTTCTTTCTTTCTTTCTTTCTTTCTTCCTCTCTCTCTCTCTCTCTCTCTCTCTCTCTCTCTCTTCCTTCCTTTTCCTTTTTATCTTTTCTATACTTATTTTTGGCTTTTCAAGACAGGGTTTATCTGTGTAACAGCCCTGGTTGTCCTAGAACTCTTTATAGAACAGACTGGCCTCGAATGTGCAGAGATCCACCTACCCCTGACTCCTGGATACTGGGATTAAAGGTGTGCACCACCACATTGGTTCCAAATGCTTCTTAATCTATGGCAAGGCCTGACCCTGGAATCACAAAGATCATTGTGTTGGCCATTTGGAATCTTGGGGAATGGCTCTCGAGCATACTCGAGAACAAAGCAGAGCCATCTCTCTGGGTCCACCTAGAGAGATTCTGTCAGGAGTGCTGCTGGGCTGGAGGAAACAGCATGTATGACCAACAGTGGGACTCAGGACAGACACTGGTCATCATAGGGAACCTTAGAAGTGGGCGAGTACTATGGTGCCCAGTATGGTTTTTGCCCCCATTCCCTGTAGGTGATGACATGGGAAGACCCGTGTGTGTCCCTGAAGAGGGGGCAGGGTATACTACCTTGAAGTACCTTGAAGCGGACTGTCATGCATGTAGCCTCCTTTACTTTAGCATCTTTCTGGAGGCAAAGATGTTTGCCTCCTGGCATTTGTATGGAAGCACCAGCAGGCAGCTCCGTCTTTCTGAGCAACAAACGCACTCGTCAGAAAGATTCAGATGGTCTCACTCATTTGAGTGCAGAGAGGAGCTTGCTGCTTCCTGGGAAACAGGCTCGTCTCCCCTTCCTCCTCCTTACCACCACCCTCACCCACCTGGCTATCAATGATTTTTATTAGTGAATATAAAGTCAGTCTGTCTTCCAAGGTTCTGTAGTCAGCTTGACTTTGTAAGATCTCAAAGCCTCCTGTCCCCAGGTTCTTGCCGTTAGCTCTGCCTCCAATCTGTCTCTCCATCCACGGACAGTAGCAGTATTCGATGACTTTTCCATGTCTGGTTTTGGCTCATCAGAAGCCATGAGTGGCGGATCATGACACTTCTTTCCCTCCCCCAGAGCAGCATGTGCATCTCAGGGGGAGAAGGCAATGAACTGTGGGAAATTCCTCTAGCAAGATTCTGAGAAGGATGGAAAGAGGCCTAAGAGAAAGTTCCTTTAGTCCCCAATGTGGCCCTAACAGTAACTCTGGTCCTAGAGCATCAAGGCGGTCTCTTTCTATGGCAAAGATGTCTCAGCCTCCTCCTTCCCCTGCTTGCTGGCTCGGAGCTTTCCCTGGACAGCCAGCTGTTGTGGGAGCTCTAGAGAGGTGCCTCCTGCTTGTGTGCTTTAGAGGGAAGTGCACATGTGTGACCATATTGACCATTTGCATGCAGGCTTGTATATGGACAGTGATAATCCCCCCTCCACTCCCCCACCCCCGCTCCCAGCTGTCTCAGAGCAAATGCTATTACCCCTGTTTTAGATAGAGAGGAATTAAGCCTCCTCTTTGTCGGTGGCCCCAGGCTGTCTGGAAGAAAACTAGTTGAATCCCTGTGCTTCCTGGTGTGCGTCCCAGGAGCTGCTGCTGAGTAAGAAGGGCTCACACCTGCTCTGAGCAGGCTGCAAATGTCAGAGCTTAAGAGGGCGAAGCCCTGGGGCGCTCTTCTCTAAGTGGACCTTGGTACACCCTCAGGGAGCAGCTGCTATCTTCCACAAGACTCTGAGGTCCTTCCTGACTTAAGATTCTATTTTAAGGGTAAAATAATTTGGGTTTATTAAATGAAGAATTGCGTCACTAACAGGAAGGGAGGGGAGTAATACCAGGTACTAGGGCAAGCAGGCACCTCTGCTGGGAGGTGACTGTATTTGGCACAAATGGTTTTGACTTCCTCCCCAGTGTGCTATCCCCAGAAAGGAGGATGCCTGCTGTGTGTTGGGTGCTTCAGATGCTGTGCTGGACACTCTTGCTTCACCTACATTAACTAGAGTCGGCCTCACCCTCAGCCCTTGAGAGGTGAAATGTCATATTTTCTTTCAAACAGACAATAACACTTAGACTCTAAGACGTTAAGACAGAAGGGAAGTGAGAGTTGCCTCTTGAGGTTCAGAAGAACGATAGGCCTCTCTTCCTCCTTAACAAAGTTCAAAACAGTTGAGAGACACAAGAGTCAAGCCTGAAAATATCACCTTGAGCACCAAATCAGCTGGCTGGAAAACGGATACCATGAACAGCTTGTCAATAGTTCACCCTAAGTCAAAAGGACCTACCTCCTGTAGGCCTTACCCAGGGTGGGAGCTCAGGTTGAGAGAGTGCAGTTTCTGTGACAGCAGGGACTCCCTCCCCAAGAGTCAGGAGGGGGTTGAGCAAGCCTGTGCTCTGCTCCCCGTTCCACACACACTAGTCCTGAAGTCTGACTTTTCCCCACAGAGAAATGAGCTCTGTTCTCCCAAGGGACCTTCTTGGTCATTAAACAACAAAACCAAGAGAGTCTGGGTGACCTTGACTCTATACTTGGGTTATCACCTGGCCTGGAGCACTTCCTTCACAGGTGAGGTCCTCAGAACCACAGCCCTTCAGACATCAGAAGAAACTTTCCCTTTATTACAACAAAACCTGTAGGCCAGAGAACTTGCTACCTCATCCAAAGCTCCATGGTGAGCAGAGTTCTTTCAGCCCTCATCTCTATCCTTGTGTCTTCTCCTGCCTTCCACTCTTCACTAAGAGGCTGAGGTCAGGCAAGTGTATCCTCTTCTACACTGTAGTTAAAGAAGAACTATATGCAACTTGTACCCTTCACAGGGGCAACATGGAAGACAGATCTCTGCTCCAAGGGCAGAAGGTGAAAGGATGTTTGGGTCCTTGGAGGACCTGAATTTCCTGGTAATAATGGGACCATACTCTTAGCTTCCTCCTCCAAGCCTCTCCTATCTCCCTTTTTCTCTTCTTCTGAAAACCAGTTGCCCCTGTCCACCAGTGTTCTCTCTTCCTCATTCCTTACCTCTCTCAGGACTTGCGCCATATTTCCATTTTCCAGGACTGGGCTAGAATAAGGAGAATTCGGTTGGAGGTAGAGCTGGACCTGAGAACTGTGGGACCTGGAATGGTTCCCTTCACCCCATTAGCCTCTGTTTCCTCAAATATAATGCAAAAGTCTCTATGACTACCTCATGGACACAAGGGAGGACTAAGGAAGCTAACACACCAATATTTAAGTGTGCCTTCTGCCTTTCCTTACGTGGTCTATAAATGTTATTTGCTATAATGGAGGGAAGGTATCTTCTGATGTCTAGTGGGCTAGAGCTCTGAGGACCTAGCCTATAGAAGGAAGGCCCGCAGAGGACTAGTGAAAATCTAAGTTTGAATCCTGGAGTTGGGGGTCACCCGAATTCTCCTGGTTTTGTTGTTCAATAGGGGAGGGGAAGGATTCAGTAACTTTCACTTCTCAATTCTCCAAATATTGGAAGTCTGCGCGCTGGGAAAGTTGATGGTTAAAGTGTCTGTTCCCCAAGGTTTCGACAGATAATTAAAGCTCTTTTGCAAAGCTCTTAGTTCTATGGCTGGCATGTAGAGATAAAGCAGAAGACATTAACATTCCCTCACCAACCCATCGCTAGGCGTGGGAGTGCCTGGTTGTATCCTGTAGCACTCTGAAGACTGCAGAGTTCACAGGTTATTCATCAAATCTTCTCTGATGGGGGGAATCAGTATCCGTTTCTCCTACAATGGTCTTCTCTTCCTCGACCCCAGCCACTGCCACTGTATCCATCACTCAGTGAGGAAGCAGAGCTGTTCAGAGCACCACTTTCGCTTCTCACATTTCGAAGCAGCCTGATGTTCCCCCCAGCTCCAGGGTCCAGCGCTTACATCTAAACCTGAGATCAGGACACAGATCTGTGATTGTGGCTGGAGATGGAGAAATCAGCCCACCCAGCCCACCAATTCTAGGCGGCAGGATCGTCTGGCCCTGTCCCTTCTGCATCAAGCCTTTGTCACTGCATCAGCTTCTTGTGACTCTCATTTTCTGATTTCCAAGACAGGGTCTCACTAAGTAGCTCTGGCTCTCCTGGAACTTGCTACGTAGACCAGAATGGCCTTGAACTCACAGCAATCCACCTGCCTCTGTCTCCTAAGTGCTGGAATTAACTATGCCTGGCTATCATTCCCATTTTTTTTCATCAGGAACATTGGTGACATTGTCTAGCAAGGGTAACTAAGACTGTTTCCAGAAACAGAGGTCTAAAAATTCACCCTACCCAAGGGGGCATCATTTCTTAATTATGAGACACCTTGTATGATTCTGAGCATCACTTAAAACACAAGACCACCCAACTTATGCTCTTACCTTCCCATCAAAACATGTCTGAGATATGCCAGAAATAGCAGATGGGACCACTTGGGTTTTTAACTTTGATCTATGGAAACTGTCATTGAAATCAGCAGAAACCACTTTCCTCATAAATAAGGACATTCTGTGTCAGTGTTTGACTGTGGAGGATCTAGCAACCCAAGAAGCATCAGATCCTGTGTTACATTTCTTCCCCTCAGCAGCTTTGTGTCTGAGGCAGGTACCCTGATTGTCTGTATCTGAAGATAGACCGTCCACTGTGTTCAAAGGTGGGGAGGAAGGAGGATGCTCAGCATGCAAGGAGGATGTCTGACAGGTCAACACTACCCCCAGTGTTGAAGAAATGTAAAGACTACAGATTGTTGCTGATGCTTCCCAAACTGGTTTAGCATGGGAAATGGAATTAAACAGTTGAGTAGCTCCGACCACAAATCTAATCTTCCTTGGGGTAGGGAGCAGGCTTCTTCGTGCTTTCTCTCTTTTGGGTCTTCTGGAAAAAAGCCACTGTCAGGGGCTCCTTGAGACTCCTCCTCCTCCCTTCCCTGCCTGCTAAGCAAGGCAGGAGCTGTGGGTGCATTTCTCAACTGGCCTTCCCTGGTTGTCTCTGTCCTAGACGTTGCGAAGGAAATGCTTGATCGGAGGCTAGAGAATGCTTTTCTTTGCTCTCGTAAGAAAAGCAGATGAGAGGAGGTGTGAGTCAGGGTGATTAGGAATAAAATAGTCTCAATTTGGCAGTCACTAATCCACACTGGAATCCCACAAGGCTCTCACCACCTGAGCTTCATATTTGAACGATTGTCACATGGTTGTGAATCAAAGATCAAAACTCAGATGTGTGAGAAACACTGTATCATGTCTCATAACCCAAGTTCTTACACTGAGCTCCCATTCCACTGGATGGGCAGACAAGCGAATGCTGCTACTCTTGGGCTCTTGTGCAAGGTTTCAGGTGTTCGCAGACATCAGTTGGCACAGGATGCTCTTGGGGAAACCATCTTCTTGTCTTCACGGCTCTTTGGGCCCTCTCTAGGAAATGGGATTCTTTTAGAAAGTCACGACATATGGTCTAAGGTGCCCAGATTTGTGAGCAGGAGGTTACCATCTGTCCTGGTCATCTAGAAGAACACAGCTCAGCAACTTCCTCTTTCCTAGACAAATAAAGTCCCTAGAGGTAGTCATAGAACATTTGCTCACTCTGCTAAGACAAAAACAACTTAAACCTCTGGTCAGAACCCACCAACCTCTGGTCCTTCACCCCTCCGCCCAGTAAGATTCCCTTCTGCAGGTGGAGAAAGACCAGAGCACAGACCTGCAAGCCATTCAGATCAGATTGGGGAGCTCTGCCTTTGCCCTTCCCGCTTGCAGGGAAGGGCTCAAAAGGTTAAAAGCTGGGGCAAGGGGCGGGGAAGCAGTAAAAGTGGTAGGTGGGTTTGTTATCTTTTTGCTGTTGCTCTGCACTTAGCACCTGGGAGGAGAAGGGCCTGAGTCCCGCGGGGAGAAAGGAAGAAATCACAGGAAAGAGGGCAGGAAGCACGAATGTGCCTGGCAGAGACCATGGGTAGCCTGTCTGCTCAGAGGCTCATCTCTCTAGATGTTAGGAAACAAGTTCTCTGCGTGCGAAGTAGGCGAGGGAACGGTGTCGGTGTCGATAAATTGAGTTCCATTAGCTTCCTTAAGTAGGCGGGGCTAGGACGGGTCTAAAAGCGTCGGCGGTTGGATCCAGTCTCTGACAGCAGTTGCCGTTTCCTCTTCCCACTCGTTTTGCCTTTCACAGGATGCTTCAGTTGGCATGGGGTGGGGTAAAGAGAGCATGAGTGAGATTGCATTATCTGAGGAATGAGACAGCTGCGCTAAACGGCTTCGTCAGGATGCATCCCGGTGTGAGTGGGGAAGCTGTCTGGAGGTGTTTGCCATGCCGCGCCAGTCACCATGAAAGGGACAACAAAGAAAACTGGGGAGGCCCAGGGAACAAGAGACAGCTGCTCTTATTAAGTGCCCAACTCTAGTCTGTATCTGGGAGATTGACCAAAGCAGACCTTCCACACATGCCTACGACCTAACGGACGACCATGTTTTCACACCAGCCCTGGGTCCGTGCTGAATTCATAGAGCTCTTTCATTTGTAAAGAATAGCTGGGAATCTGAAAGCGGGGAGGGGAGTACTAGTTCAAAAGAGCTGTTCTTCCCCGGGACTGCATGTCAGGAGACCGGCTTTCTGAGCAGAGGACCAGCGGAGAGGGGGTGCTGAATGGAAAGACCAGTAGCTAGGCTTTGAAGGCTCAGAAAGACATTTGTCATACAAAGAGGCATCATAATTAGGACACCACAAGGACATGTTAGATAAATGACTTTGGCAACAGAGTACAGAGGCTAAAAATAGTGTCTCATATATGGCTAGAGACACCAATTATATCATAGGGAGAGGACGGTCTTTCCAACAAACGTTCTTGAGAAAACTGACGCTCTAGAAGCAGAAGACTCTCATGGTGTGCCATACAAAAACCAACTCAGAATGAACTTTCACCCGAAAGACCTAAAACTACACAATCCCTGGGCTAGAGAGATGGCTCAGTGGTTAAGCACTGGCTGCTCGTCCCAGGCATCTGAATTTGTTCCCAGCATCGACATCACAGCTCATAACCCCCTGTAACTCCAGGTCTAGATCTTTTCTGACCTCTTGGGACAGTGAACACACGTAGAGTACTTATATGTAGGCCAAACACCCATCCACATTAAATTAAAGGAGATTAATTAAAAAAAAAAAAAACTTTAGTTTCCTGGAAGAAAACACAGGAAGCTAGTAGAAGGCATTGGATTTGGCACCAGTCATTCATATGTGACACAAAAACACAGGGCAATAATAAAATAGATAGAAAAATCTACCTTAAACTCAGGAACTGACTGCATGCCCTAGGCAACAATTTGCAGAGTGACCCACAGAGCAAAAGGCCCATCTTTGGAAAGGGACAAAATGACGACGTCACATGTGATAAAGGGTTAATATCACCAATAGATAAAGAACTTCAGCTCAACTACAACAGACCAAAGAACTTATTTTTTTATGAGCAAAAGATTTGAAAAGGCATATGTCCAAATAATCTATACAAATGGCCAATAAATGTATGAGAATATATTCAACATCACGAATCATTAGCGAAATGTAAATCAAGGTCATGAGATATCACTGCATGTCCTTTGGGTAGGTGACTTTCAATGTATCAGACAATTATGAGTGTTACCAAGGATGTGAAGTTGGAGCCCGTGTATACTATTGGTGGGAATATAAAATCACAGAAAACAACATGAAGTTTCCTCCAAAACATTAATAACAGAATTATCATACTGTCCAGCACTCCACCTTCCGGGGTCCATGCAAAGGAATTCAAAGCAGAATCTCAAAGAGTTGTGTGCACAGCCATGCATATCTCAGCATGACTCTTAATAGCCAATGGTGGAAGAAACCAATGTTTGTGTATGTGGATGAACAGATAGAGGGGATGATTACATACCTACAGAGGAATATTATAGAGCCCTTAAAAGAAAAGAAACCCCCACACGCTGCAGCAGGATGAATTTTAAGAAGATTGTACTAAGTTAACTTGTAGCAAGTCTTTGGCTGTACCACCAATTCCAAAATAACAACACTGAGACTTATTATTAATTATGAAAACTTGGCCTTAGCTTAGCCTTGTTTCTAACGAGGTCTTATAACTTACAGTAGCCCATGCCTATTAATCTATGAGCTGCTACATAGCTCAAGGCTTTCACCTCTCCTCCTGCATGTCCTGTTTCTTCTCCATATCCTCTGGCATCTCTCCCGTGCCTCAGTTCATCTCCCCTTCCTCTCTCTCCCTTAAGTTCCACCAAACTCTCCCTCCCTTGCTATTGGCCATTCAGCTCTTTATTAAGCCAATCAGAAGGCACCTTAGCAAGAACACATCTTCACAGTGTACAAAAAGATTATTCCCAACATTAAATAACCCATTTCAAAAGGACAAATGTCCTATCTTTTCCTTTGTATTCATCAGACCTTCCTCACAGTGACAAAACACCAGAGAGAAACAACTTAAAGAGGAAGGTTTTGTGTTGGGTCATGGTCTTCAGTCCATGCTAACTTGACTCTGTTCCTTCTGGGTTCAAGCACAATGAGGCAGACTTTCACGGGGAGAGTATATATGGCTGGCTTTATGATAGACAGAAGGCAGAGAAAAAATAAAGTGCCTAGAGACAAGGAAAGCACTTCAAAGACACAGTCCACTTCCTAGTAGAACGTTTATCCATGGACCCATCTATGGGTAATCCATTGATGAGATTATGTTCTCATACAAGCCTTCAATGCATGAGTCTTTGTGGTGGATGGGAGTGGAGAAGGCAACTGATACCCTAATCATAACACCACTATATGAAATGCCTAAAGAAGTTAAAATTTGCAGAAACGGAAGGTAGAAAAGTGGTTACCCAGGACTGGGAGAATCTATGTTTTGTGGATATTAAGTGTCTGTGCTATAAAATAAGATAGTTCTAGAGATCTGTGCACAACCATTTGAATGTACCACTATCCTGATATTCCCAAACTGTTTGGGATGATAAAATTAATGTTGTATGTTTTTATTACAATAAAAAGAAGGGGAAAGATAGGCTATTATATATATTTCAGACAATCCATTTTTCTTCTCAGAGTGTTTCCTACAAGGTTTGCCAAGCCACAGTCCAGTGCCAAACCAGGGCTGCTGTTGGCCCTTGTCCCTCAGCCTAGCAGGTCAGCTGTTGCCTTGTCAGCCCCCTGTCAATCAGCAAAGTGTAGACACCTGACTTAAAGCTATCTCCCCTTAAACATGTGGTGTCCGGGAACACACCCGGTTCCCACTGCTACCCTCATCTCACTGGCACCATTTCCCCAGTGCTCAGCTCCAAACTGGAGATGCTCGGTGCTAACCGAAGTGCCCACCATCTAACACCTGTGAGCACCATGGTGTTTGTGGAGGTTCCATAATGGAACAGGCCCCAGGGTAAACATCGCTTTTTTTTTCATGTTTATATTTTTGAAGTTTCATACGTGAGTATTGTATTTGCATCAGAGCTAAACATTTTGTGCATGCTGTCGAGGTTTAACCTCTTAAGGACCCTGAGTGTCAGGAAGCTGTCAGTCACACTGTACAAATGAGGGAACTGAAGCCCAGAGGCTAAGGAGCTTCACCAGGATGACAGTGGTTCTATGAAGGTCATCTCCAAGATGCCACAAGCCCCGGCATCACCGGCTTGGCGGCACTGGCTGAGTTCCTATTCAGAGATGAGGGTAAGGAAGGGAGCTGAAGCTTCCAGCCACCAGGAGCAATCATCTAGTCTCTGTTTCTGACAAAGTCAAGGGGCAAGTTCAACGAGATGCGCTTGTCTGCTTGGGCTTTTCCTGGGTCTGAGGGAAGATGAGTGTTCTCTCACAGTGTATGTGCTGTCTGCTCTGGATTACACTTCATGTTGGTCCCCTCTCCCTGGGCACAGCCTATTGAGAAGGCTTTATCCTCAGTAGAATGTGAAGGGTTTTCTTGGGGGACATCTGAAGGTACCTTTAAATTCATTTTAGCATATTTATTTATTTACACTTTTACTTATTTTTCTTTACTGGGGAGATGCACAAGTATAGGGGTCAGAAGACTCACCTGTGAAAGCCGGTTCTCTCCTTCCAAATGTGGGTCCCAGGAATCAAACTCAGGTTGTCAAGCCTGGTGGGAAGTACTTTTGCCCAATGAGCCATTCCATCAGCCCTGGGTGTCGTAAGGCTAACATTCTTGTAAAGAAACAAACATACCAATCAGTCAAATTCAGGTTTAGTATGAAGGAATAGTATTTGGAAGACAACCTTTGCCAAAAAACATCTTCATTACAACAAATGTCCCTGCATACAGGATAGGGCTCCAAAAAGGCATCTCAACATAGGAACTATGGGGTTCTGAAGGACTCCAAGAGTGGGGATTGGGGGTACAGAACAGGTGTTTGAGGTGGCAAGCCTGGTGCCATGCTGGTTCAGGTCAGAAGTAGAGGTCTTATCAGAGAGGTCCTAAGTGACCTCACAAAGTCAGGGCAATAGTGAAAAACCATGAAATCAAGAGGCCAGAGAAAAAAGGAACCCTCATAGTCAGTGTTCCCTGAAGTTAAAACACAATGCTAAGGAAAAGAAACCTCGTGACAGTTTTCATGGGGCTGGACAGATGGCTAAGTAGTTAAGAGCACTAGCTGCTCTTCCAGAGGACCCAGGTTCAAACACCAGCTCCCACATTCCGACTCACAACTGTCTGTGACTCCAGGTCCAGGGGATCTAATGACCTCTTCTGAACTCCTAAAATTAATTAATCTACAAATATTTTTTAAAGCAACATTTTCTTGCTGGTTTAATTCATGTGTGTTGAAGGTGTGTGCACACATGTGTGCACAGCAGGTGAGGTCAGAAGAATGTGTTCTATGTCACCCCCTCAGTCATTGTCTACCTCTGTGTAAGACAGGGTCTCTCGCTGGCTTAGAACTCACCAGGTAGGCCAGGCTGGCTGGTCAGAGAACCCAGGGGATCTTCCTGGCTCTGCCTTCCCAGTGCTGTGATAACAAGCAAGTGCCAATGAACCTTTTGTTTGTTGGTTTGTTTTGTTTTACGTGACAAGGTCTCACTATATGCCCATGGCTGGCCCTGAACTCACCGTGTACATCAGACATGCTTTGAACGCACTGAGATCTGCCTACCTCTGCCTCTAGAGAGCTGGGATTAAAGGCTGGAGCTGCTAGGTAGGGCTGGCCCATCGTGTCTAACATGGGTTCTATGGATCTGGCTTAGGTCTTTCTTCATGCCTCCAGGATAAGCACTTGACCAGCTCAGCTGCCTTTCTAGGCCCAGGTTTCCATGACTGTTTTCCAAAAGGGTTTTAGGACCGGTGAGATGGTTTAGTGGGTCAGACTGGTGCTACAGAAGCCTGGTAACCTGAGTTGCATTTCAGGAACTCACAGCAGAGAATTTACGTATTGTCCTTGGACCCCATAATGTGTTGTAGGACTTTACAACTTGTACACACACAATAATAATAATAATAATAATAATAAATCTAAATAAGTTAAAATAAATGGAAAAGAGTTTTTTAGAAAGCTAATTCTTGTCAGACAGTGGTGGCACATGCCTTTAATCCTAGTACTTGGGAGGCAAAGGTAGGTGAATCTCTGTGAGTTTGAGGCCAACCTGGTCTACAAGAGCTAGTTCCAGGACAGGCTCCAAAGCTACTGAGAAACCCTGTCTCGAAAAACCAAAAAAAAAAAAAAAAAAAAAAACAAAAAAAAAAAAAAACCAAAAACCCTAATTTTTGTATGTTGGAAGTATGATTTATGACAAATTCAAATATTTCTTGCATGTAGTCTGAATGTCACTTTCTTTACTTGACAACATGTGTACTTTCATTGAAAACCTTGCAGACAGAATGCAGGTCTAGGGCCTTGGGCTGGTCCATCTGTCTGTTCTTTTAACTGTGCACAATTACCAAGGACTGTGGAGGTGAAGGAAGGGTCCTTCCAGGGGCTACTTGAGACCGAGCCATGGTTTCCTTTCTTCTTGCCTCTGTATTGCTTTATTTTTTTAATGATGAGCTTGGACAGAATAAGACCATCCTAAAACTTATGCCTAAAAGCAAGCACAGTTCAGAAGAGCAAAGGGGACTGTGTTGCCCTGCTACTGGCTTTCTTGGCAGCAGTAACTCCCAGTCACCATTCCCCACCCCACCCCTAGTGCCTCCCTCCTGGCAGGACCCCTGAAGGGGACAGGGCTGGCAGGCCTCCCCACTGCAGTCTCTTTGGTAATGGTTTGCAGCCTGGTAACAGTGAAGGGGCCAGTGAATGCCAGGCCCAGGAAGGCTGGAGCATGTTTGCCGGGTGCCTTGACTTCCTCCCCACGTGTTTGTGATAAAATCAGAGCTGAAACTGGCTTGGGCTAGTTCTTGCAAGTTTTCCTAGGGGCCTCAGAAGGCTTTCTGAAGGTCTGTGGACTCAGCTACCCCGGGCTTTCCTGAGGTCTGAGGGAAGTGGTGGTGTATTAGCCGCTCAGGTTTGCTTTTAGGCATTCTTGCTTTATGTCGAGTGAGTAAAATCAGAACTCAGTTAGAAAAGGCATTCCAGAAATCAAGTCAGCTATTCATGGCAGGGCCGCGGGGCAAAGCCCTTCCCTTCTCTATGGAGGAAAATTCTATTTACTTTTTGAAGAGTCAACAGCAACTCAAGTTCAGAGCTCCGCCACATTAAAAAAGAAGGAGCCGTTTCAGTCTGGGGGAGGACAGATGGGTGCTCTCGGGGGATTGAGGGCCAGGCTGCGAAAGCTTCGGTTTTGATTTTAGGAGGGGGAGGGGACCCTTTCTATGTGTTAATATTCTTGGAGAACTTTCAAAATAAAGAGGCGATGTAGCCTTTGTGTTACCTAAAAGCACAATGATTAGAATTTGCTACTAAGTGGGGATAACTGTGCCTACAGTGATCATTTTACTGAGTTATGGCCAAGTCACGTGATTAGAGTTGTTGGTCCACTGTGAAGCACTTAGGAAACATATATGTGCCTGTATGTGTATGCATGTGCTTGTGTGTGTGGGTGCAAGCATACATATATACTCATGGAGGCCTGGGAAGGACATCAGGCGGCCTGTTGTAGCTCTCTCCACTGTGTTCCCGCAGGACAGGGTCTCTTACTCCATCTGGGGCTGTCTTGGGGCCAGCAAGCCCCATGAGCCCCCGGTCTTTGCCTCTCTCCCACACTCTAGTGGGTGACCACTTCATCTTTTCTTTCTTAAAAGATTTATTAATTTTGTTTATGTGCATGAATGTTTGCCTGCATGTCTGGCGCCTGCAGAGGCCAGAAGAGAGCATCAGATCCCTGAAACTGGAGTTACAGAGGGTTGGGAGCTGCCATATGTGTGCCAAGAGCCGAACCCAGGTCCTCCGTAAGAGCAGCAAGTACTCTTAACCACTAAGCCATCTTTCCAGCCCCTTCACTAAGCTTTAAGTGTGGGCTCTGGGAACTTGAACTGAGGTCCTCATGCTGGCAGAGCAAGCACTCGTACCCGCTGAATCTATCTCCAAACAAGCATGATAGTCTTTAATACAAAACCTTAAAGCCAGCAGACAATCCTTTTACAGAGCCCAGAATGGGGTTCCTGAGAGGAGTCAGGACCTTGCGGAGATCCCTCTGCAGGCTTTGGGAGGCAACCATTTTTAGAACCCAGTCTCCTTCTACAAAATGACTATCCTGCCGTGTCCTAGTGGGAGCTCTCGTGAGAACACCACACGGCTGTTTCTATGGCAATGAACAATGCACACCTCGAAGTAAATGTTTTCCTACAGGTGGGCCTGGCGAGCCAGAGGTCCTCTCCACACGGGAGTGATGTAACATCAGTCTCATGCGTGTGACTCGGCATGCCATCTAGCCTTGCTGTACTTGGTTACTCTCTGCTACCTTGCTGTCTTGGGGCTAGGAGGATTAAATGAGTCAGTATGTTCAGAAAGAGAGCCTAGGATGGAGTACTCTTTGTGTACTGGATGAATATTTGTGACAGTATTTACTTTCACATAAAAGTTGCACACATACTGACAGAAGAAAACATTTAAAGGCCACAGATAAGAGATGAGAAACTCCCTTCAGGTTTGTGCCCAACTATTTGGGGACACAGCACGCAAAGATCTGCTGGGCTCAGGGTGTTCAGTAGTCAGAGCGTCTGGGAAGAATTACAGTTCCTAGTCCTGGGCATTTGTGCCCAGGGGAGAGTTTCTTGACTTTGGGCCAGACTCTGGTTTGTCACTGTCACTGAGCCAGTGTGCTTGGTGGATGTGTGGTCACACCACAGTGCCCCTGAGTGCCGCGGCGCCCTGTGCGCTTTATGGCTTGCGTGAGAATGTCTTGCAAAATTCTGATATGCTGGCTTCCAGCCATACTGTGTGGCTTATTCCTCCTCGAGCCTTAGTTATTTCCTAAGTGACTTAGAAAACTCTCTCTCAGATCTTCTCACTTCACCTGCTCCCCCTTTTTCTTTCTAAGGTTGCTCATAGAAGGTCAACCCTCTAAGGTCTAAGGTCATAGAAGGTCAACCCTCAAATCGTTTGACCTGGACTAGAGATGGAGCTCAGCTGGCAGAGTGCTTGCCCGCACAGCAAAGGCTGCTGCAATCCCAGCACTCGGGAGCTGGAGAAAGGAAATCATAAGTTCAAAACCCTCCTAGTTACAAAGTTTGAGAACAGGCCCGTGAGACCCAATTTCACAAAAAGGAATTTAAAAAAGCAGTTTGTCCTGTGAATTGTATGTGGTCATCAACTCAAAGCGATTTAACCATTATTCTCTTTCCCTTGCCGAAAGGTTAGCCATGGGGACAGGGAGGGGGTCCTCCCTTAATCATTCATGGTTGACATGATGTCCTTACTTCCTACTCCCCATCACACATCATTCTTCATTCTTGCCACACTGCCCAGCTCTGTGGCTGTCTTCGCACATGACCCTGAAGCTGTCAGCTCAGGCGCACGCACACCCTGTGGGCAGCCTGGTGCAGCCCCTCCTCCTGATACCTGCCGAGGAAGCAGCTTCTGCTCCACATAGTGTGGACCCACTAATGCTGAGGCAGCAGAATGCTCGGTCTGTGCCCCGTGTCTAGGGTGATGCTGCCCCGTGTCTGGGGCGATGCTCCCCTTCTTCTCTCACCCAGTCATTAATCTAGGTCTCGATGTGGCACTCAGGGTTGACTCTCGTGGTAAAATGCCGGTGCTGTAGTCTCTTCAGGAAGTCATATGTAATTTCCCTGTCAGTGTGGTTTTAATGTTCTCTTTCAGTGGGCCATGAGATGCTAAAGATAAGTGGTTATGAGGCACCCCCCTCGAAATTTGTGGAGTTGACCCATGCATGAAAATGTGCTGTTTAACCTTTAATCATCTTAGCTGAGGAATAAAGTCTATTTTTGTTGCTTATGAGTGATGGATAGCACTAAGTTGACTGTGAGGGAGTGGGTTTCGGGGGGGGGAACAACCCTCCCTTTCTCAAAAACAAAACAAAACTACCCTTTCCCATATGACTCGGGAGATCCACTAGGAATCAGTTAAGAAAGGGAATGCCCTGGGCTAGCACCTGAGAGGAAGCAAAGATGGAGAGACACGTGGTAGTCACACTGAGCACTGGGACAGGGCCTGAGACACACGGCTGGCCACTCCTGGATCTTCGTGATGTGAAACCTGAGGATGAAGACAACACAGGCCCTTCCTGTGCCTCACAGAGGCTTGAGGAGCTGGTCCGTGCTCCCAGGGGGAAATGATGTCATCTTTGGAGACCTCCAGCTACAGGAGAATGGCAGTCCTCCTACTTGCCATTGCCAGACGCTGGGCTCTACAGGACCGTGTCTTTAGTCTTCCTATCAGTAGGTGCTCTGGTCCCCTTTAACGATAAGAAAAAGGAGCTCAGAGAGGCTGGTCACTGGCCCATGCCAGTATCTCCTGTCCTCACTGGGAGAGCTGGGATTTGAGTCTAGAGACAGTTTGGACTACAGGGCTTGTGCTTCCCAACACCACCATGCTTTTAAATTAAGTTTTGGCATAATGAAAACTGGTGAATGTAAAAACCAGATAGCTGGATTTTAAAGAAAGCATTCTTTGTCTTACTGACTCATCAGAGGGCTTTTGGAAAATGTCCTCAATCTTGGTTTCCAGTCTATGAAAGAAAGAGTCTGGGCTGGGGAAAGAGTTCAGCTGGCAGAGTGCTGGCCCAGCTCACAAGAAGGTCTGAAGTCAGTTCCCAACACCACACAAACTGAGTGTGATTCCCCAAGCCTCAGCATTTGAGAAGATGCAAGAGGGTCAGAGGTCCAGGCCATCTTTGATTATATAGTAAATTTGTGGCCTGTCTGTGCTTTGTAAGTCCTTGTCTCAAGCAAACTAAAACAAATCTACCATTACACACACATACACACACACAATGCACATACACACACGCAAACACACATACATACACATACATGCTCACACACACATGCAAATAAACATACACACACACTTGAGCACACACACGCACATGCGCACACGCACACACACCCATGTGTATTTTGAAATTATATAAAATTAGGAAATTAAGACGCTCACCCTGTATTTATAACAGCATATAACAGCAAAATATTTTAAATAGCCAGTAAGCCCATCTCACTTCTTGGCCTCTTAGATATGTGTCGGAGTAATTGTGGGGCTCCACCATGCCCTGGGGGAAGGCTTTTGCTCTGCTCTGGCTCAGACTCCAGATGTTTCAGCCATCTTGAACACATGGGAGGTTATCTTCCAGGCCCTTTCCTGAGTGGCTGGTTGATTTTTTTTTTTTTTTTTTTTTGGTTTTTCGAGACAGGGTTTCTCTGTGGTTTTGGAGCCTGTCCTGGAACTAGCTCTTGTAGACCAGGCTGGTCTTGAACTCACAGAGATCCGCCTACCTCTGCCTCCCGAGTGCTGGGATTAAAGGCGTGCGCCACCACCGCCCGGCGTGGCTGGTTGATTTTGAACTATGACTCCTAATTTGTACAGGAAACTCAGTTCTCTAGCAAGAACCCACGCTGTCTCTCAGGCCTGAGGGATCCTGGCCCTGGAGCCCTCACTAATACCAGAGCAGCTGAATCCTTGGGTTCGGCTCGCTGGTCCCTAGGGTCTGCCCTCTTTCTGGTACCCAAACTCCATTTCCTGCCCGCCAACTCTGTCGTCTATTAAAAAACAACTTATGTTTACTCATTGTTTCCATGTTTGTGGTAGAGACACTAAACGTACAGCCGCAGACTCTGTATTGTCGTTCTGCTGTCTTGAAACGGCAGGAATCGCCATCCTCGTAACTTCCGTCTGTCGTTCTAGAACGCATACACCGCAGCTGCCATTAATGGGACGGACTTCTGCGCATCAGCCAAAGACGCGCACAAAGTCATGTCCAAGAACTCAAGTCATCTCACGTCTGTTAACTGCTTTGGAAACTTCGTCATCTTCCTGGGAAAGGTGAGATGTCTTGATTAAATAACAGAGCCTGCAATTCAACAAATTAGACAATGTGGGGGATAGCTTGTGAGGGGACTCGTGCTTCTGGCTCTGGATCAGCTGCCATGCCTCGTTACCTCCTTCGTTCCCCAGTCCTGTGAGGCTGCCTGTTCTGCAGTCTCCAAGGTCCACAGTTACTATCTGAATCTTAGTCTATCTTTTCTTGCCTCTGACCAAGTCCACCATTTTGATCCCTGGTTCTGTTTGTCTGAAATGAAAATGTCAGAAATGGGTATATTTTGTGCATTGGGTTTTTTTAGTCCTAAAACGTAGAAAGTAGCATTGATTTGATTAATTTGTACATTATTTAAGGGCAGGAAGTCTAGAAAATGGGATCTGAAAGCCACATGTGGTGGTGGTGCACACCTTTAACCCCAGCGCTCAGGAGGCAGAGGCAGGAGGATCTCTGTGAGTTTGAGGCCAACCTGGTCTACAGAGTGAGTTCCAGGACAGCCAGGGACACACAGCAAGAGCTTGTCTAAAGAAAGGAGTCTGAGCAATCGAAGTGGAGCCAGTTGGATTCTGATGTCACTTGACTATCCTTTTAAAATGTCTTGTGCAGCTGGATGTGGTGGTGGAATCCTTTAATCCCAGCACTTGGGAGGCAGAGGCAGGTAGATCTCAGTGACTTCGAGGCCAGCCTGGTATACAAAGCAAGCTCCAAGACAGCCAGAGCTACACAGAAAAACCCTGTCTTGAACAACAAACAACCAAACAAAATGTCTTGTGCAGTAAAGAGGCTCTTTAAAGCTCTGGTGTCGTGTGGTGTAAAGGACAGAGCCTATAACTTGGAAACTTTGAATCTCAGAGTCTTGTGATATAGGTCCGTAATCCTCCAGCTACTCGGGAAGCTGAGCCAGGAAGCAATCACAGACAAGGCTAGCCTGGGCTATAGAGTGAGCTCAAGGCTATCCTGGGCAATTAGTGAGACCTAATTTTTATCTCCAAGATAAAAAGTTAAAAATGGGCTGGGTACGATGTAGGTCAGGGACAGAACACTGGTGTCAAATGTGTGAGGCCCTTGGAGCATAGTCCAGTGCAGCAATCAGAACAAATGTTAACCTGAGCCTCTCCCGGGTTGTGGGGATGGTAACTGAAATGCCAATGAAAACGATATGCCACCCCTGATATACCAGCCTAATCAGTCATGTCGCAAGTTCTCTCTGCCATGCCACACACTATACCTCTTTCCGTGTAATTTTCATCTTCTGGGCCTAATTCTGCATCACTTAGTTTGTTTGATCCCACTTCCAATTAAGGACCTATCTATCTGTCTGCCTGTCTATCCATCATCTATCCATCCATCCATTTATCCATCTATCCATCCATCCATCATCCCTATCTATCTATCTATCTATCTATCTATCTATCTATCTATCTATCTATCTATCTATCTATCTATCCATCCATCCATCCATCCATCCATCCATCCATCCATCCATCCATCCATCCAATCTACCTACCTACCTACCTGTCTGTCTGTCTGTCTATCTGTCTGTCTATCCATCCACCATATCTGTCCATCTGTCTATCCATCCATCCATCCATCCATCCATCCATCCACCCACTAACCATATGTATGTATCTGTGTTTGTATGCATACAGTTGAGGACAGAGGTATCAGAGCCCTTGAAACTGGAGTTATAGGCAGTTGTGAGCAGCCTAATTGGGGACTGGAATCAGAACCTACGTCCTCTGCAAAAGAAGCAAGCACTCTAAACTGCTGAACCATCTCTCTGGCTCTCCTATTTCCTCGTAGATGCTGTTGATTCTTGATCATGATCTTTCTCACTGTGTCTTCTGTATTCAACGCTAAACAAACATTCGTCTTTAGACTATTCCTCCCTGTCTCATAAGAATACCAGTTTGTGGCAATGCCCACACGCGACAAGATCTTAGTCACCAGCTGTGACCTGGGTGATGCCGAACACGGGGACCATGCCCCATTTAAGACTCTATTCTTCTGTGCTTCTGGTGTAATATTTGGTGCATGACTGTCATAGTTAACTTCCAGCATGTTAAGACATGCTTGGCTCTCACAGGTGTGTGCTAATCACACATACATTTAAGGCTCACCTGGGCCCCAGAGATGTTTCATGTGACAATAGTAACAGAAGCACAATATAATTATTTCTTTCCAAACAGCCAAATAAGGTATAGCTGCATGCAATTTGGTAATACTGTCTCCTTAGTCAGATTGCAGGTGATACATTTTCTAATTCCAAATTATTTTTTGGGTGCAGTTCCATAATTCTTAATGCATTTAGGTTTTTTTACTTTAAATATAAAATATAAATTCATTTTCTTAAGATTTCCTGTAAGAAGCGTACCATGCCTAATGAGCTTTCAAAAAATATGCGATAATTCGTGACTTTAGGCTTCTGAAGGAAATAGCATTCTGAATTGCATATTCGTCTTTGCAGGCATCTAGGGGTAATGGGGCTTCCTGGTGGACTCTCACATATTTTAAGAAACTGGGAATACCATGGCCTGTGAGTGTGTTCCTGGAAATCATAATTACATGTCACAAAAACCTGGGAGAATCCAATTGTCCTGCACACTAGCACTGGAAAGTCTGTCCACTTTAGTGCCTGGAGGGCGAAACCAATCACTTAGAAAATTAATAATTCACCTACTTAATTGCTTGTAATAGAAAAATGGGGTTAAAGCCAGGAGGTTCATGCCTTTTATCCCAGAATTCAGGAGGCAGGCAGATCTCTGAGTCTGAGGCCAGCCTGGTCTACAGAGCGAGTTCCAGGAGAGCCAGGGTGACACAGAAAAACCCTGTCTCAAAAAACAAACAATCAAAAAATGGAGTTTAAAGAAAAAAGAAGTGGGCATGTTGGCACACACCTTCAATCCCAGAACTGGAGAAGCAGAGGCAGGTGGATCTCTGCATTCAAGGCCAGCCTGATCTACAGAATGAGTTCCAGGACAGCCAGGGCTAACAAAGAAATCCCATCTCAAAAAAAAAAAAAAAAAAGGAAAAAAAGAAAGAAAAAGGCTTTCAAGGGGCCAAGAGTCAGCTAGTTCAGTTCGTGGAGTATAAGCATGAGGACCACCATAAAAGATGAGGTGATGTTACATGTCTAACCCTAGTGCTGGGAGGTGGGGTTGGCAAAGATGGGAGATTCTCTGGAAACCAAAAGGATGAGCTCCAGGTTTAATGAGACTCTGACTCAAGAAATAAGATGGAGAGCAATGAGTTCCAGGACAGGCTCCAAAACCACAGAGAAACCCTGTCTCGAAAAAACCAAAAAAAAAAAAAAAAAGATGGAGAGCAATGGAGGAAGGCATCCGACATGGACCTCTGCCTCCACAGACGTGCACCATTACATACCCTCCCACACCTACATCATTGCATACCCCTCCCCCACACCTACATCATTACATACCCCTCCCCCCACACCTACATCATCACATACCCCCTCCCCCCACCTACATCATTACATACCCCCACACACACCTACATCATTACATACCCCCACACACACCTACATCATTACATACCCCCCCACACACCTACATCATTACATACCCCCCCACACACCTACATCATTACATACCCCCTCCCCCCACACCTACATCATTACATACCCCTCCCCCCAAGCACACCCTGAGGACTTTGCCATACTGTGAGGAGAAAGCAGACTGAAAGTTTTCCGCATTACTTACGTGAGGGCAAAGGCAAACACGGGGAAAATGAGAGTTCGTGTCTGTCTTCCCACCCGCTGGGCTTCCGTTTCTTCCATCCGTTTTCTGCTCCTTCTCTTTCACCCTGCCTAATTCTCTTTGGGACACACACATACACAACAGCGTTACTTGTAGTGTGTGTGTAGGGGGGACCAATAGCCACTGACCCTGATCATGAAAGTTTCCAATGAGCCCCCTCCCCGCCCTCCCCGCCCCCCACAGGTGCTGGTGGTGTGCTTCACTGTTTTCGGCGGGCTGATGGCGTTTAACTA
Organism: Chionomys nivalis; assembly: GCF_950005125.1. Classification (NCBI taxonomy): domain Eukaryota; kingdom Metazoa; phylum Chordata; class Mammalia; order Rodentia; family Cricetidae; genus Chionomys; species Chionomys nivalis. Next base: position 32,978,281 of record NC_080103.1, on the reverse strand, counting down.
CAACCGCGCGCTGCAGGTGTGGGCCATCCCTCTGCTGCTAGTGGCCTTTTTCGCCTACCTAGTGGCCCACAGTTTCTTGTCTGTGTTTGAAACCGTGCTCGACATACTTTTCCTGTGCTTCGCTGTGGACCTGGAAACCAATGACGGATCATCAGAGAAGCCATACTTCATGCACCCCGAGTTCTTGGTAAGCAAACACTTCATCCCATTGTCATCTCCATCCTTGTGACCTCCCCAAAGACTGACACGGGGGAGGGGGGCGACACACCCAGTCTCAACTCTGGTCCACAGGGCTCCGTGAGTTGCTCCCTCCATCAGGCCCAAAGTTCCAGAGGGGGACGGGAGCTCAGCTTTCTGAGGCTGAACTACTTTCTTATGGAGAAGCCTCTGCCCTCTCCAAAGAGAAGTGAGAATGCATGGGGTATGTGGGCTCTTCCATGGGATGCTAGTGGGTATCTTCGGCACTAACAGCTTGGTCTTGCCCCTTGGATAGTCTGGGAGTTTGAACAATCAGTGTTTATGGAAAGCATTTTGCATTTCCAAGCACTATTCATACCCATGAACTTTGGGTAGAGCGTGTTGTTCTACAGACTGCTCACCTTTAATGCCAATACTGACAGACAGATCCGCAGCCCTCGGGCCCCTTGCTAACAGGGCACACCCTCCCAGAAGCCCCATGCTGCTTGTATCTGGAACTAACAGGCAGTAGTTTCCAACAGCTTTTTTTGCAACACAATAAACTGCTCATCTTTTGTCTTATCCTCTTCAGACAGAACACATTTCAACAACCGAGCTGTGTCTCCTATTTGGCTACTGGGGGTCAAATGATATTTTAGCAATTTTCTTTCATTTTGTTGCCATAAAAATTAAGGTTTAAGCTCCTTTGGCCTTAAAACAACATTCAAAGCATTGTCTGTTCAACAGGCACTGGATTTCAGCACTTCTATGAGTGCATGAGTATTAATATAAACCACCCTCCATTCACAGACATGCAACAAGACAATTTTTTACCTGTCTTTATGTACCCTGATGGTTGCATTTAAAGCTAACTTTAACTTGCTCTACTCTTCATGACTTGTATGTTTCCAGTTAAAAGTCGACTTTGAAATCTACCTCACTATGCACGCTGGCCTTGGACTCACAGATCTGCCTGGCTCTGCCTCCTGAGTGCTGGGATTAAAGGCTTGCGCCACCACCGCCCGGCTACTTGGAGACCTTTGACAATCAATTTCCTAAAAACTCTAGGGCCAGGAGTAAATGGCTACCCCAAGGAGCTGTCACATCACTGGTGCTGGTCACTTTTTTGTTTTTCAGAGTTTTGTAAAACGGATCAACAACTTAAACAATGCAAGGTCTCAAGAACACAAGGACTCATTACCAAATGAAGAAGGCACAGAGCTGAGGCCCATTGTGAGATAGGGACCCAGAGACTTCTGTACCTGAACAACCTGAGCATGCTTTGACCTTGCAGGTGATGCTGACACAAAGTCTACAGCTATTTTCACATGAACCAGAGCAAGAAAAGGCATGGTAAAACTGTTTATACTGCATCTCTTTAAAAGTACCTGGGCACCGTGACATGCGTCTACAATTCATCCCCAGCAATTAGGCAGCTGAAGTACCAAGACTACCAGTGTAAGGCCAGCCTGTGCTACACGGGCATTTAAAGCCAACCTGAATGCTATGTAGAGACCTTATCTCAACATAAATAAATAAAAATAAAAAATAAGATTGGCTCTCTGGATAGAGACAACCGCCGCCAAGCTTAAAGCCTTGAGTTGATCCCTCCAGACCCGCATGGTGGAAGGAGAGAACCAATCCCCACAAGTTGCCTCAAGACCTCCACACAAGTGCTGTGGCACATGCTGACATACACACAAACATACACAAAATAAAATACATTTAAAATGTAAGTAACACTACATAAAAATTATCTGAGTTTGTGAGGTCACAACCAGCTTATCTTTTTTTACAAAGGATTTTGTTAGCAGAAGTCTCTAGAATACTATTCTTACACGGAGCAGGATGTTCTGATTCTTCCAACCCTGGGTGCACATTATCAGCTCTTAAACTTACTGACATAAGGCAGGCGTGAACTCGACTGAAGCAGGCACACCCAGGTCAGGCAGTTAAGCAGGATGCGACTCAGCTGGTCGCAAGCAGGCGGCACTTTCACAAATCAGCAAACGTTAAGAGGAAGTGATGCTCAACCTCTGCCCAAAATGAGACTTGCCTGGGAGCTTTTTTAATTACTATTTTTTTAAACACACCTGACTCACAGCCAAAATGCAGAGGGCATATAGAACAGCTTTTCCTTCTTAATGCCCTGAACAAGACTTTGAACATGAGGACGGGCACCTCATCAGTCGAGATGCTGTGTGGAACTCCCATCCTAAGAGGAAGCCCAACCTGACTGACTTAGCAGGCCAGCACCTGTAAGGTAATACAAGGTCCCCTTCCCTTCCCTAGCCACCTCTGCATTTGACAGGAAACAGTCCGACAGCTCAGGCCCACTTTAAATGCAAATTTCTTCTTAAATGGTACCTTTCAGCCCTGAGGTCTCAACAGTGATTTCCAGGGCACTCCCAGAAGCGTGAGTGAGTCATCACCGAGTGATGATGTCATTTCTGGGGGTTCAAGCATCTCTTTATCTGTCTTGACAAAAACCACCGAAGCCCAACCGCCAGCCCTATCAGAAGAAATCGCTTGGCTGAGACAAGGTCGGAAGGCGTGAGCGACCAACTTCCCTCGTGAGGCTTTGTAGTTTCCCACACCTGTTGTTGTTTAGCCTTCCCTTAGGCGAGAAGGATGGCTTCGATTTTCCTCAGCACCCCCACGTCAGCTCGACATTGTTCATATCATACCCTCAATGCCCACATAGTAACTCTCCCTTGCAGACAGAAATGCTTTTCAGAGTATTCCAATTTGAATTTAAGATGAACCAGGGCAGCCAAATCATAACACAAGAACCAAATCATTCTTGGCTGTCATTTAATGCACTGGGAATTTTTCTTCTTTTGGTTATTGTTTTGCTTTTGTAGCCTTAAACAGACACTGTGTCTCAAGCTAACCTCAAACTCACAGAAATCCTCCTGCTTCAGCCTCTCTAGTGTTGGGAATACTGGGGGGGGGGGGGTTAAGTCACCACACCCAGTTTAGACTCAGTCTCCACGAGTGCCACGTTGTATGAGTGAAATAATGTTGAAATACCTTCTCAGTGTCCAAGGAATGAGGCCTCTGATTTCTGACCTGACTCTGCCTACACAGAAGCAGAGAAAATAACCAGCCTACGGTTCTTATGAATGTTCAAAAAAAATATTTATTTATAAAAAATACAATGGGATAAGTTTATGCTGAGAAATGCAGCAATAAATACAGTTGGAGGAAACAGCGACTCTACAGTGATACATTGGCACAAATGAAGTCTGCAGGCACACACCCAAGCCTACATGTCCGCGGCCATCTCTGTATACGCGCCTCGAGAAGCGCCACTCGGAAAAGACCTTGTCAGCTTAGAGAAGAGAATGAGTACACGTGTAATCACAAATGCACACTGATCATGACTTTATTTAAAACTCAGCAAGCAGGACTGCAGAAAAAACATCCATGTGTCAGGTTCTACACACTGCATCTTAGGATTTAGTTGGCAAAGACCACATTTAGCAAATCAACATTTTAGTCTTCCATGTATAAGCCGGATACACACTAAACTGTAGAAAAGAAAAATAGGTTCCTATTGTTTGAAAAATACCAGTTTAAGTGTAAGATTGTAAAAAAAAAATGCATAGCTCGTCAATATAAGAACTGGCTGCCCTTCCACGGCATCCCTTTTCACTTCACACGCGCGTTCTCGGTTATGCTGTAGGATTTAACCGTTACAGCACTAGAAGGCAACTATTTGGGGAGGAGGCAGAGAAAGGAAAAAGGAATGTATGTAAGGCATTTTTTTCTTAAGGTACAAGAAGAATAATAGTGTTTTAGGAAGACAAGAGAAGAATTACTCAAGGCTAGCCTGGGTCTCACTGGATAAAAACAATGGACTAAATACTGCGCTCCTGTGTGTGATTCTAATAGTCAATGCCCTGGTCATCACCATACTGGTATTCTCGGGGATAGTCATCGGAGTACTCGCCATGATACTCATCAGGGTACTCCGCCTGGTAATCACTATCACTGATTTCTGACCCATTTGTTCCTGTGCCCTGGCTTCCGTTGTGAATGACGGGTTCTGTAGGAGCGGCACAGTACTTGGGGTCGTACACTTGCCGCCCAAGCCCATACACGCTCATTCCTTTCTGGGAAGCCACTTTGTTGGTACCCATCTGTAGCGAGATGGTCGAGCTGTCCACTGGCTGTAATGTTAGCTTCTGGTCGTAGATGTCTCTTCTGGTACCCGGTGCTAACATCCCAGCCTGGTATGAGAACAGAACAGTACACAAGGTGAGACAGGAGCTAAGATCTATACTTGTTAATATTGTCTACACTGTGAAAGTCGTGTGACTGTGAGCAACTTTCAATCGGTTTAATGTGGACCTAACTCACCAAAATATTCTTAAACTACTCATCTTTATGGCGGGAGTCACCTAGTCTTGAACTGAGTCACGTCATCTTTCACATCTCTGCCCACTGTAACATCTCCACGTGGCCTCCAACCACTTACTTTGAGTTTTTCCCCCTATATGTAATACAGAAGCAATACTACCTACCTACTACTAAGGAAAGAATTAGGCACAAAAAATATAAAAACAAAGCCCAGGGCTGGAAATACAGCTCTGTGGTAAAGAGCACTTGTCTGTAATGCAAGGGACCCAGAGTCAGTTCCCAGCACCTACATGGTGGCTCACAACTATCTGTAACTTAATTTCAGGGCATCTATTGCATATTTCTGACTTCCAAGGGTACCAGGCATGTACGTGGTATACACACATACACACACAGGCAAAATAGCCACACACAAAAACCAAGTAACTAATAATTTTTATATTTTTATATTTAAGAGTTCCACACTGGCGTACCTAAACGTTACACGTGAATGTCTACTGACGGCCACTCAGGCCAATCTTATTAAATAATCATACATTAAATAAGCATTCAACTAGGAGCATGCCGAACCAATCTAAGGGACTGAGTCGTCTCAAGAGGCTGCTACGAGGAGTCGCCCGCTTCAGTTCCTTCCCCCGCTTGCTCAGTTTCTCACTCGTGTCAAGCACACTCTCAGACAGAGTGGGTGAAAAGGCGACTGTTCGTGACAGGGTAGGTTCCAGAAAGAGAAAACAGCAGATTTCACCGTAAACATAATGAGGTTACCAAAACTTACTCCCATTATCTTTAGATATAAAATTTTGCTGCTCTCAAATACTTATTGGGTAGGTACCTCCTTGTTTTGGGGATGTGCGTGTGCGAGAGAGAGACTTTCCATTGGGTAACAGAAAGGAGGGCAGATGACTCCCAGTTGACAAGAAAGTTCCTGATTGTATGAATGAGATGGACCAGGGGTTGGGGGGTCAGGGGAGCGCTAAGAAGACATGGGGCCAGGGTGCACACAAGAAGGCCAGAGGCCAGCTCTGTAGTCAGTGCTCTCCTTCCATCTTCACGGAGGCTCCAGGGAGCAAACTAAGGTCACCAGACAGATGCCTTCACCCTGGGCCATCTTGTCCACACCCTCATCCATTAATGAAGAAATTGCCTCTATCAGATTGGCCTGTGTCTGTGTATCTCAGGGGTATTTTCCTGATTGCTAATGAATGCGGGAGGGCCCCTGGGCAGGGAGGCCAGGCTGTCTAAGGAAGGTGGCAGGGAAGCCAGTAGGTGACATTCCTTGATGGTGTCTGTTTCAGCTCCCGCCTCCAGGTTCCTGCATTCGCTGGCCTGCAGGATGGGCTGTGACTTGGAAATGTAAGGCAGACAAAGCCTTTCCTCCCCGAGTTACTTTTGGTCAGACTGTTTTACTGCAACCACAGAAAGAGTTAGAACACTGACATTACAGAACTAACCTTTCATACAAATCCATTTCTCCCGTAACTCAATGTTAAGTTTCAAACCAGAAACAAATGGCTGAGGTGCCATTTTAACACACCAAAGAAGAGCTGGCCTCCAGGTTCTCCCAGCATCCCTCAGTCCCACTTGCTACAGGGTATGGCTGGCACATTGGCCCCCACGGGCTCTTCCCTATGTAATCCAGACATTCTGGTTCCCCGTCCCTTTTGCACCTTTGGCCTCCTGGCTGCTGAACCTGGTTCCCCTCTCCACACATGGCCCAGTTCAGTCTGGTCATGCCCACTCTGCATGCTCCCAGATGTCCCTGCCTCTGGCTGTGCTCTTCTGAATGTCTACAGTAAACTTTCTCCTCCACCATACCTAGCAGCAGCCGTGTGCTTCCTTCGTTTTTTTTTTTTTTCTCTCATTCACTTACTGTTCCGTGAGAATATGCTGACTAAACAGCTCTTAGCAGAAATGCCAGATAATCTTACAGACCCATTTAAACACGGGGCCCCCTTGAAAAGCAAAACCAAACCGGGGTAAGGGAGGAGCGACCATCTTTTACTTGGATCTAGGAGCAGGAACACACATAAACATCACTCTTTTCTTCTGCCGAGGCAGAAAGGCCAACTGTTCTTGCTGCCAATCAAAACCATTAGTCACGCTACACCCTGCGCAGCCTGGAGAAAGGGCCCTTTGATTCCTCTGCTCTCCCAGCAAAGCCTACTTTCCTGAAGACTAAAAATACTATAGGAAAAATACCATCGGCGACTTGAGCTACACACGGGGTCAGTGCTCGCTTAGCGTGGCCTCCGTGCCCTTTGCTCACCTGGCTGGCTCCTTTGTTGGTGCCCATCTGCAGACTAATCGTGGTCTGGTCAAAGGGTTTGTCGGTCTGCATCTTGGGGTCATAAAGATGCCTCCTGGTCCCATAGGCTGTCATACCTGCCTGGCTGGCACATTTGTTGGTTCCCATCTTTCAAGTGAAAAGATCAGCATTGGTTATCAAAAGTCAGTAACGTATACACAATACAACAAGGAACTGTAGAGCGTGGGTGTAGCTCGGCACTAGAGTCCTCATCTGCCATGTACAAAGATCTCGAACCCAGCACCAAAAAAAACGGGCAGGGGAAGTAGGGGACTTACAAGTTCCCGAGCTAAGGCAGCCCTAGGCAACTAAGTATGGACTCCCCCTGTGCTTCTGAAAGCAAAATGGAAAGGCTACCTCTAAAAGAAAAACTCGAGATGCTCTTCAATACACAGAACCCCACAGAACAATCAGCTGCATACAGACTTGCAGAAAGAGGCATACTGTTAAATAAGAAGCTACTGTGCTGGCAGAACCATGGAGAAATCCCCGCCCCTCTTTTCTATACTCTCTGCAGCACAGGGACCAGTTCAAAGTGTGCCCACTTCAGTCAAGGAACTCAACAGCAAGTGTAGACCAGAGGACAAAGCCTCTGACTCCAGGTCCAGGTGCACCCGACCTTTCTGCTGCCATCTACAAAGTTCACACTCCAGAGTCACATAATCAAGTCACAAGGAAGGGGGGAAGAACACTTACAGAAACAGCATGCAATGTTTCAGTAAGTTTATAATGTCGTGCTGGGCTAAAGTCCATAGCAATCTTTGCTGCAAGTGCAGCCTGTGTGCTTAGAATTAAAACAGCAAAGCAAAGGCCCGTACTTAGCCGTCCTCAACATTTTCAGAGAGCAAAGATACATTTTCTTCCCACAACTCTTATATACTGGCTAGAACCAGGAAGAGACAGCCAGGAGTGTGAACTGAGGCAGCTTCAGAGGAATAATTAACTTCTCTCCCCAGCTGAGAACTACAAGACCCAGGACTTCTCAGTGCCATCAGTGCTGAGAGAGGAGGAAACCAGTTCCTATGACTTTAAAAGAGTGTGGGTGGGGCTTTGCTTTTCTGAGAGTCTCTCAGAAACCCAGGCTAGCACTGCACCCACTAGGTAGGCAAGGATAACCTTAAACCCCTGATGGTCCATTTCCCAAGTACTGGGTTCATGGGTGCACACCACCATGCTCAGAGAACACTTACAAAAGAAAATGTCTATTCCAAAAAGCAAAACCCCTGCACGGGCAAAGATTCACACACACATATAAGCAAAGAAAAAGGAGGGGTGAATTACTGCAATATTAACATCTGTATAGATGCAACTGGGGTTTGCAACAGACATCTGTGAATACCCCTTGGGGTTTATTTGCATATGTGTCCCTGAGTATATCTACAGCCAAATATAGAAACCCACATTGTACAAAAAAAACATATATCCCTTTAGAAGTTAACAGTATTTTAGAACCTTATTTTTTCCCTTATCTTTCCAAACACTGGCGTTAATTTTTAGGCTGCAGGCTCCAACCGTATGGGGCTCTCTCACTGATCAGCGTTCAGGCTCGTCCACTCTAACTGCCCTCCATTTATAACAATGTTGTACTTTTGAAAATGAAAGTTCACCAGGGAGGTCCTCGGCTTTCACACCACTTGTTTGTGGTTTCGTGACACTCTTTAGGGAGGCTGTAAAAGTCACCCTAACCACACACTTCCCAATCAGCAAGTCTTGGTCGCAATACTGCACACTGCTCGTGTGTAACGATTCTGGCACTATGGCCCTTGTATTATTGCTCCCCTTGGTCAGTAACAGCTAAGAATTTATAAAGTACATTTTCTTTCTTTTTAAAAGACAGTATGATTAGAAAAAACTACAACAACAAAACTTAATCCCCAAGAGAAAAATGGGCAAGCCGAGCAGCACACCTGAATGGTTTTTTTTTTAATGCCATCATTTTAGCCAGACATGGAGGCACACACTTTTAACCCCAGCACTCGGGAGGCAGAGGCAAGTGGATCTTCAGGAGTTTGAGGCCAGCCTGGTCTGCAAAGTGAGTTCCAGGATGGCCAGCACTGTCATACAGAGAAACCTTGTCTCGGAGGGGTGGGGAGAGAATCACCACCATCATTTTCTTATAGCTGTTGTGTTATTTAATTTTTTCTTTTCTTTTTCTTGTTTCTTGAGACAAGGTTTCTCGGTGTGGCCTTGAACTCAAATTTGTCTGCTTTTGCCTCCTGAGTGCTGGGGAATTAAAGGCCTGTGCCACCACCCCCCCAGCTAATTTTCATTTTTTGAAACAAGATCTCATTCTGGAGATCAGGCTGGTCTTGAAACTCGTATGCAGCCCAGGAGGACTTCGAACTCAGAGCAGCCCTCCTGCTCCACCCTGTTAAGTGCTGGGATTACAGATGTAAACCACCATGCCCCACCACTGGTTTTAAATAGGTCGAAACCGTATAAGCCATGTAATATGTGAGCAATCTGCATTACAGAACTTTCGTGAACACTTTCCTCATGAGAGGCATAACATTTTGTGTAGCGATAATTAATGACACCGTGTTAATGGATGAAAAAATAATATCACACCACTTACCTGTAAACCAATTACACTTTGGCCAGCCTTTAATTTGCCTTCATCAAAACGTCTTGCTTGTTTTTCTGCATACTTGACTCCGATGTCAATGGTTGTGTGGAAGCCTTTTGTTTTTGCCTAGACATAAACACATTCACCAGCTGAGTTGGAACACAGATATTCTGCCACCAGCATTTTGAAGAGGAGATGACAAAGAAGTGACGTCCACCGACAGGCTCAAGGGTGAGATCATACCAGAGGGAGAAAACCTACTTAGGGCCGCTCAGTGATAATAGCGCACCCTTTGAAACGGGAGGGTTCTAATTAACCTCTCTGACACAAGCTGAGCTCAGCAGTCTTTTCACAAAGTAGCAATTACGGAAGACACATGCCCCCGCCCCCTTGCGCATCCCTGAGAGAACAATGATGTAATTCGCCACCTATGTGCAGGAAACTGTACAGTAGGTACGTACCAGACCTGCTAGGGCCACCAGTGTAGTCTGAACCTGGGTCATGTTGCCATTCTCAAAAAGATCATTTGCTTCAAATATGTCATGGGGCTTCATACCGTAAGCCTGGATGGCTTTGATGAACTTGCCGATATTCTCCAGCTGTATAAGCAGAAAGAGGCACATCAGCTTTGAAGCTATGGACACACCAAGAATCTGCAGTCTTGATGACTGGTTAACCAGACTCCAGACAGAGGGGTCTGGGGTAAGACTCCCTATCATATACACAGTAAGTACACAGCTCTTTCTGGAAAAGGGTTTATAGAACAGTCTTTAAGATCTTAAAACAAAACAAAACAAACCCTAGCAACAACAAAATAAAAACCACATTTTCCCTGTTCTAATTTTGAGACTAAACAAACAAACAAATGAAAACAAAACAAAATTCAAGATGCTCAAACTGGCCTCAAACTGGTTACAACAGAAGATCTTTAAATTTCTGAACCTTCTGCCTAGATCCCCACCCTCCATACCTGTTGCCGGGGATCCAAGCCAGGACTTCCCAAACACTAATCAAGCATTCCACAGACTGGCCCCCATTCCCTGCTTTTCACAGCTCTCTAAGGACAGAACTGGTCATGTATGAATGTGTGGGGGTATGCACGTATGCATCATGTGGACATTCAGGTGCATGTGCCCCCATGTGTATACATGTTACATGTGCAGGCTAGAGACTGACATTAGATTTCCTCCCCCATCGCCTGCCACTCTATTCCTGAGACAAGGACGGTCTCTCCGCACACCCAGGGCTCACCTACTCAGTCAGTGTCGCTAGTCAGCTTGCCCTGGCGATTCCCTGTCTCTGCCTCCCACACACCTGGGATTTACACGTCCACCCAGCTTTTACGGGGATCTGAACTCCCCTCCCTGGGCTTACGTGGTGACCACTTTTGCCCACTGCTCCAGAGGCCCATTGTCTTTACATGTGTTTAAGAATTCTGTATCAGAGTGATCTAGGCCTGGAGTTTTCTTTGTCAAAAGTTACACACAAATATCAATAGTTCACTATGTATTTTAATTTTAGTTTCAAAGTAAGTTGGTTACTAAATGGTCGCCATCTCTCAAACCCACTTAAGACCAAAAAATAGCTAAGGCCATTTCATAAGTGCCATTGAAATGAAGCTGCGATGCAATGTTTCATCGTAAACTGGGGCTCCCCCTCACCGTTATTCTTATGGTCTACGTGGCATGTGTGTAAAATTGTATTCTTCAAAGCAAACTAACTAAATGCAAAAAATGTCTAAAAGTAAACGTAATAGAGGGAGAGGAGAGAAGAGGGAGAAAGGGAGGGAAGGGTGTGAGGGAGGGAGGAGAGAGAGGGTGGGAGGGAAGGGAAGGAGGGAGGAGAGAGGGTGGGAAGGAAGGGAGGGAGGGAGGAGGTAGGAAAGGGGGAAAAAAGGATGGATTGGAGGTTGCTCACTTGGCAATTACCTGAGGCCAGTTTAGTGAGGATTCATTGATTTTCTTCACAGAGCCTGGCTGTAGCTTGTTTATGAGTCTAAAAACAAAATTACAAGGACACTTTATGGGTCAAAACAAGGATTGGATGTTAAGCTGATTCCCTGGAGTCAGTAAAGGAAAGTGTTAAACACGGTGGTAGAAGATCAAGGCCCAACACTAGCTGGGGAGCCAGGATTATTGAGGGAAAGGCCCATGGAAAAGGCGGAAGGGCAGGAACCACCCCCTGTCGAGGGTCCAGGAAGGCCGCTTACTCGCAGAGGATGATGCCGTCCTTCAGGCCCAGCTGGAAGTTGGTGCCGATGCCCATGCCTGTCACCTCTTCTATCCAGTTGCGCAGATCTTCCTCCGCTTGCTGGTCATACTTGGATGCGATCTGAAATACAAGTCCCCTAACTTTAGAGGGGCTCGGAGACAGGGTACCACCCTCCATGCCTCACACGGTCCTCAGCTTCTGGTTATTACCCACTAAGCCCAGCAGTGACAGGCAGGAGACCTTAACCAGCTGTCACAGCCTCAGTAACTACACACAAATTCTCCATGAAGACAGTGTCCATTAGGAGCATGGAGAGAGAAGCTGGGGCCAAGAAGAGAATCCAACAAGCAAGGCAAAGCCTGAGCCATGGCACGAGGACCTCGATTTAGCGGTGTTGCAACACAGAGCAACAGAATCAGCTGGACCTTAAATTTTAAAGATGAAGTTGTTAGTCACCATGTTCCTAAGAAAGATGGAGAGAGATTCCAGCACGTGGCATTATGACACATGGTTATCTCAACCATCTAGGACATACCATTCCAGGAGTTTGTCCAGAAAGCTCTGGGATCTGCCTTCTATTACATCAAATTCAAATTATACTGCACACACACAATAATAAACACTTTAAAAAATACATTTGAAAGGCATTTCTCTAGGCTTAGAAAAACACTACATTTGAAAGACCAAAACCTTAAGCCCCTTTCTTTTTTCTTTTTTTGGTTTTTTGAGACAGGTTTCTCTGTGTAGTCCTAGCTATCCTGGTATACCAAGCTGGCCTCAAACTCATAGAGACCCACCTGCCTCTGTCTGGGATTAAATGCATGCGCCACCACTGCCCAGCAACTTTTTCCTTTTTGAGAATTATTATTTTATTTTACATGTATGGGTGTTTGCTTGAACATGTGTCTATGCAACATGCAGAGCCCATGGAGACCAGAAGAAGGGATCAATTGGTCCCCGAGAACTGAAGTTATAGAAGATGTCAGCCACCGAGTGGGTGCTAGGAATCTAACCTGGGTCTTCTGGAAGAGTAAACAGCACTTACTAGCTGAACCATTGCTCCAGCTCCCGAAACTTATTTAAAACTGAAACTTCAGTATTAAAAATGACACGCACCACGCCTTTAATCCCAGCCCGCAGGAGGCAGAGGCAGGCAAACCACTTAAGTTTCAGGCCAGCCAGGTCTAAAAAGTGAGACCGTGTCTCAAAAAAAAAAAAAAAAAAAAAGTTCAAGTTCCTTTGCCCTAAAACTTTCTTAAAGAGTCTAGTCAATGAAAAATATAAAGTTGGGCGGTGGTGGTGCTCACCTTTAACCCCCGCACTCAGGAGGCAGAGGCAGGCGGATCTGTGGGTTCTGGTCTACAGAGCAAGTGCCAGGACAGTCAGTGCCACACAGAGAAAGTGTGTCTCAAGAGCAAAAATAAAATAAAAAAGGAGGTGGAGGAGGCAGTGGTAGCTCCGGCGGCTGTAGCTGGAACAAGGCAAAATCACACACTTTTCTCTTCTCGTTCAGCACAGGTGAATGCACCAGCTAGCCACACTTAGGCAGAGCCCAGCGGCTAAAGACAGGACCTTGGGCATCAATTAGAGCCTTGTCAGAAATGAAAATGAACAGCAGGGCTGTCTGCTGGCCATAAAACATAATTAGGCTTAGGATTGAGAGATGTGGATCACCACACTGCTCAGAAGTAGGCCCAGAGCTCCGGTCAGCCAGCCCTGCCGGAGCAGACCACAACCATGTAGGACTCTATCTAGGCTGCCTGTGGGCCCTGCCCAGGAGAGAACCACGATTCGGCGGGTCAGAATGGACATATTAAGAAGATGGTTAGGTTACTGCGAACACCCAACAATGAAAGTCAGCACCGAGTCTTAAAAACAAACAGCCACAACTGACTCCATTTGACTGCAGTTCCTCTTCAGGTGACAAAGTGGAAAAAAAAGGTCATTTCTCACTTCAAACAAATGAAAGAGTCACACACATCCTCCTCTTCAGGCTCATTAGGCTTTCAGGTAGCCTTGGAACAGCATCAGAGAGCAGCCGACTGGCAGGTGCCTCCCCTCCCCCATCACCAAGGGAGGCTCCGCTGAAGTAAACAGATGATTCAGGGATTGCTGTGCCCCTTCACACTCCATTACCCATAATTAGAGAAACGGGGGCTGGATAATGGATAATTTACATTAACTGCGTGTTTGCTTAACCAAGATCAGAAAAGGAAATCCTGCAAGTTTCACATAGCACAGCGGCGCTTCACGGATCCAGTCCCGCCCACCTGTAAGTTAGTTTACAGAAGACAGTTCTACGGTGTAAAGTGAGTCTCCTGGGCAGCGAGGTTCCCTCCCTTGTACCCTCATGCCTTGAGAAGGTCTACTTTATCACCTGCCAGCTTGAGTGACACTGGGAGCTACCTGAGGGAGGAGGAAGGAGGTATGGACAGTAGAAGGTATGTTCAGGGAGGGACAAGCAGAAAGCAGCCACCGCTCTCTTACCCCAGATAAACATCCGTGGTAATTTATCTCCTCCCACACAGAAAACAGGTTCCAATATACGACCCCGATACAAAGTAGAATAAACTATGCACACTGGAAGGTGAGAGACGGGGAAGGAAAGGGGCGGAAACAGAAGTCAGTCCTCAGTAGGCACAGCTCTGGAAGGCAAATTGGACCTGAGCTGATTTTTCTAAGTGATGGACGCCCAACTGCGCGATGCATTTCAACACACCTGAAGAGTGGCACCCACAAGGAGCCTCTGATGTCGCTCGACCTGCCCTTCGGTCTTCACGAGGGCCCGCTGTTAATTCAACTATCTTCCGATCCAGTTCCTGTCTCCATGGTAGCAAAACTGACTTCAATGGATAAGTGCCTTCTAGTTGTCTAAGTTGGTCAAGCATCAAAAACTGTGACACATGGTGCAGACGTAAATGCAGGTAAAAAACCCATACATATTTTTTAAAAAAAGAATAAAGAGGTGTTGCATCCTTGCAATCCCAACAGAAGAGGACAGGCGGGTGGAGTGGAAAGCCAGTAGGGATACACAGTGAGACCCTATTTGGGGGTATGTGGAAAATATCCCCTTGCTTTTTTAAATACAGAGATGAAATTGTTACAGGGTTTTTTTCTTTGCAGGACAGTGGTGATGGTTTCTAAAAATAGTCATGTGTGTGTGTGTACGTGTGTGTGTGTGTGTGTGTGTGTGTGTAGAGAGAGAGAGAGAGAGAGAGAGAGAGAGAGAGAGAGAGAGAGAGAGAGAGAGAGATAGGGGAGTCAGAGAAAACCTTTCAAGAGCTCGTTCTCTCCTTCCACCTTGTTTTTGAGGCAGGGTCTCTCTTGTTTCTATGGATAGCATAGAGTTCAAATGGAGCTGCTCTATAACAGAAGGACAACACCTCTACTAGATACAAGCTATTTAAAAAGCCCAGTACCAGGTATGGGATACCTTTTTTGAGAGGTATAGGACCCCTCAAACATTATAGGCTATTATTGCCAGACTTCTTTGTTACCCTCCCTAAAGACACCAACCACAACCATATACACAGAGAACACAGAGAAATCCAGCTGGTACTGACCTAGAAGTCAGTCTCCCTACTGGGACTGAAAAGTAAACAACAGTTGTGAACCTTGAAGTTACAACTGTTCTGGTACGATATGGCCACTGGTGAAACAGAGGAATGGAGATTATAAGAATAACCAATCGCTTTCTGATTGGACTTAAGGCTCACTCCTCATGACTTGGCACTGTTAACTGGACCAAAAACCTATGGTTGCCTAAGTCATCCATAAGAACCTACTACTCTTATTTTGCTAAATGGACACAGTAATAAACTGCATCCGAAGTTCTTACCCAACAACTGTAGATTTGCAGTGGCTGGTGATTAATACAGAGAGAGACCCACAACCAGTCAACATGCGCAGAATAAGGGACTCTGGAGTGTTCCACTCTAAATGGGTCTTCTATATCCCAGGCCCTGGCGACAAGGTTCCTAGTCACTGTGGAAAGACGCGGCGGAAAAGCTACAGAACCAGAGGCAGTGGACACTTGCAGTAAAGGTAATCGCCTGGCTTGACAAGGCTGCTGCACACACTAAGTCACAGCTGTGACGGCAGCTCAAGACTTGCACAAGATCAAGCCAGCCAAAATTCCAACACGGACGGATTCCTGACACGCCACTCCTAGTTAAGGAGCTGTTGGCAAAGGATGAACACTGGTGGAATGAGAGTGTTCTCCAGGGATGTGATCCCGGAGAGGGTGCAGATGCTCTGTTTAGGAGGTGATCCTGCACCCGTGCCCATACACGCAGCACTAAGTGGACTCAGTGCGCTTAACTGAGCACACGGAGATGGGAGGGGAAGTGGTGGGCAGAATGGGTGAGGAGTTTGATCAAAGCACATCATATGCATTATGGAATTCTCAAAACTAAAACTAAAACCAAAAAATAATATTTTAGCCAATACAATTTTTTCATTATTTTCACCTTAAAAGCTTTTTAACTTCTGAATTTAGGGCTAAAACAGTATTCTTCCTGGTAACAAAACAAAAAACAAAACAAAACAAAATCCAATAGCCCTAATGTTAGACTAAAGATACAGCCTACAGGAAGGAGGAACAATGCTCTGCTTAGTCAAGTGTGGTGGCACATGCCTTTAGTCCCAGCACTTGAGAAGCAGAAACAGTGCATCCTTTCAGTTCTAGGCCAGGAGCTAGAAACTACCTAATGAAACACTGTCTCAAAAACCAACCACCAAACAACAACAAAGCACCAATCACACATAAGGGTATTCATATCAAAGATATATAAAGAATTTCAAATAATGAAACATCAAGACAAAAATCATCCAATCGATACTGGAACGATGGAATGAAGAAAGAAAGAAGAAAGGAAATGAAAGGAAGGGAGAGAGAGAGGAGAGAGAAAGAGAGATACACACATAGAACAACACCCCTGCCCTTGCCATTATCTTTTTTATATCAGAATCCAAGTGAAGATCATGGAGCTGAGAACTGAGCCTGGGCACAGCTGACGGAGACTCCCCACTGAAGCTTGCCAGCACCTTCCTGCAAACATCAGTAGAGATGAAGACCAAGGGAAAAGCCTTCCAGGCTGTTGGACAGAGTCTTAGCTGAAGTTTCTATCACTGTGAAGAAAACATGACCACAGCAATTCTTAAAAAAGAAAATGTTTAATTGGAGCTGGCTCACAGCTCAGGTTTAGTCCATGACTGTCATGGTGGGAAGCATGTGGTGGCATGCAGGTGGACACGTGCTGGAGAGGTACTTGAGAGTTCTACATCTCGATCCACAGGCAGCAGGATGAGAGGGCCACACCAGGCTTGGCTTGACCGTCTGAGACCTCAAATCCCACCCCCAGCAACACACTTCCTCCAACAAGACCACACCTCCTACTAGCCACTCCCTATGGGTCTATGGGGGCCATTTTTATTCAAACCTCTGCAAATGGGCAGACCACCCTCTATGCCAGCCAGCACTGCCTGTTCTGCTCTCACTCCCCTTGAATGTCACTCCTTCCTTCCTCCCTTTCTCTCTTCCTTCCCTTCGGTGCTAAGAACCCCGCTAAGAGCACTAGGTTGAACTACCCCAGCTGCGGTCCTCCTCCTCTGTGGAGCCTCAGCCATCCATCTGCTCAGCCTTGGCACTCCAGTCTGAGTCTGGGTAGCTCAGAGAATCCATTTGGAGTCGCCCTTCTCTCAAGCGCGGGCAGTCCTGCATGGCTACTCGTTTTAGCTCTCTACAGAGCAGTATTTGTTCACAGAAATGAAATTATGGAAGTATGCAGAGCGCACACTGAGAGTCTTGTAGGCGACAGTGAACAGAATCCTAGACAAACTCGGGACCCTCCAAAGCCCAGCCCACTCCACACAGTTTCGTTCCTTTGAACTCAATCTGGCGGAGACGGGAGACACCAGCGAAAAGGTCATGAGGTTAAAGAGACAGTGACAGACAGCAAGGGAAAGAAATGCCAGATGAACCGGGGTATACGGCTCTTCCCATCACCCCTCCCAGTCCCACCCCCTTCTTCAAAGTGTCATCCTCTGTCAAATAAAACAGAAAACAACACAGGAAGGATTCTCTTCAAAACCACAAGCCCCAAGGGCCTGCCCTTCCTAAGGGTAGGAGACACTACATCAGATAACAGTCTTCCAGAGCCGAGTGAGAGGCAGCCAAGACCTGGCACTGTGGAGAGACATTTCCCTGCGAGTCTTCAATGGGAAGACAAGGTAACCGGGAGACAAAAGGCTTCAAAGGCATCTCAGCAATGGACCAGAAGCAAACCCAGTGCGATTCTGTAGTGCTGTTGTTGGTGGAAGCAGCAAGCATCCAACAAGAAGCTACTAGGGCACCTCATGGGAAAAGAACTGCCCGATGGCCACACTTGCCAGGCACACTGCAGAGCCCCCTGAAGAGTGAAGAGTACTTGGCTTTTATTCCTGTAGCAACAACAGGGCTCTGATTCAGGGCTCCTACAGACACCAAAATCCCTACCTACTACAGTGCTTTACATAAAAGAGCACAATCCATACACATAGCCCGTGCATATCCATGTATACTTTAAATCAACTGCAGGCTTACCAGAGCTGATACAATCTAAACGATATGTGTGTGTGTGTGTGTGTGTGTGTGTGTGTGTGTGTGTGTGTGTGTGTATAATGCAGGCATATAAGGTTCAGGGCACAATGACAACGAAAACACATGCTTGGCGAACACACAATTTTCCTCCTAGTATTTTTGATGTGGCTGACTGAATCTGCAGATGCCTGGCCCACGCATGCAGAGAACCAAGCGCTTTTCTTACAATAAACCATCACAGGGGCTGTTAAAACAATATTCCAGGTTATTGTTTCTGGTGCTGACAATAGTCTTCTAATTTTCAGTCATGCCTGAATCCTGGGGCTGCTTTTGAGCCACTCAGAGGATTCAGCAGGACCCCAACCTAGCTACCTAAAAACTACACCCAATGTTAGTACCCCCAAAGGCTTCTGTCGAAATGCTTAGCCCCCAGTTAGTGGAACTGTTTGGGAAGAATTAGGTGTGGCCTTGTTGGAGGGGTGCATCCCTGGGAGCAGATCTAAAGTTTATGCCAGGTCCTGTCTCTGTCTGCTGCCTGTGGATTAGGATGTAAAGCTCTCAGGTCCTGGTCCAGCACTGTGCTTGTCCGGTTCCCACCACAATAACCATGGTCCAGCCCTTGAAAGCTGTAAGCAAGCCCCCGGTGAATGGCTTCCTTTCATGAATTGCCTTGGTCACAGCGTCTCTTCAGAGATAGAACAGTATCTAAATCAGCATCTGTCACGTTTTCTGGATTCTTCTTTCAGCTTCTGCTCTCCTAGCCCTCTTCTCAGACAGCTAGGAAGCACAGTTCAGAGGCAGACTCGGCCCCAGGAGAGCTTATTCTAGTAGTTCAGAATCTGAAAGTCGTTCTATGTTGTGAACTTGCTAGGAAAGTCTGAAAGTCAAGGACAATCACATCTGGAGCAAGTTAGCACAGTGGCATCGAAGAGCGTCTCAAAGGCAGGCGTTCTTTCAAAGGCGTACAGCCAGACGTACAGACCATGATACAGACTATATCCCTCATATAGACCATGCTAGTTTCCTACTGTTGAGGCAAAATGTCTGAAGCCAGGTTTCCTTTGGCTCAGTTTCAGTCTGTGGCTACTTGGCCCAGTTGCCTTTGGGCCTAAGATGGAGCAGAACAGCATGATGAGAAACATGAGACAGAGGAACTACTCAGCTGATGGTGTCTGTAAAGAAAGGGAGACAGAGGAAAGGGCTATGATCCAAGACACCGTTAAGGGGGAAGCCTCCCAATGATGTCACTGCCTTTCACTAAACCCCACCTCCTACTCCCTCCACATTCCTCCAGCCGTAAGTAGACAACCAAGCTTTCAACACACAAGGCGTGCCAGATTCCAATTTTACCAGTCAGAGTCACACAAAGACCCTAAGACTTGATGATGCGGTTACTGTGAAACCGACAAGAAGCTAGAACTTTAAAAACACCAACTGGTGGGGGGCTGGAGAGATGGCTCAGTGGTTAAGAGCATTGCCTGCTCTTCCAAAGGTCCTGAGTTCAATTCCCAGAAACCACATGGTGGCTCACAGCCATCTGTAAAGAGGTCTGGTGCTCTCTTCTGGCCTTCAGGCATACACACAGACAGAATATTGTATACACAATAAATAAATAAATAAATATTTATTGGGCTGGAGAGTTGGCTCAGTGGTTAAGAGCATTGCCTGCTCTTCCAAAGGTCCTGAGTTCAATTCCCAGCAACCACATGGTGGCTCACAACCATCTGTAATGAGGTCTGGTGCCCTCTTCTGGCCTGCAGACATACACACAGACAGAATATTGTATACATAATAAATAAATAAATAAACAAACAAATAAATAAATAAATATTTTTAAAAAAAAAAAACACCAACTGGTGCCTAATCCAATAAACAGTACGACAGACAGAAGGAAAAGCAAAAAACAAAGTCAACTCTGGCTTCTCTGTCTAGAAAAATAATCTTTAGATTCTCAGATGTAGACTATACATAGGTAAAAGTAGGCTTTGCAAGTGCAACCCTAAATGGGAAGGGGGACACGTGCACACACAAGGGGGTGGGGGCACAAGTATGGAAGCTGGCTTCCCCAAACACGCTGAAACTCAAAAACTTCAGTTAATGAGGATGGAAACATCTCACTTGGTGAGCAACTGTGAATAGAATCCTGGAGCCAGGTCTGCCCACTTCTGACTCCCACCCCACTAACAAGGGTCTCTTTTACTGGTAGGAGAGGATGGCTGTCTTGGAGGGGACTTGGGACTTCAGGTGAGTGTATGCAAGCACTTGGCAAGTGGGAGGGTAGACATCACCAGCAGCCAGCAAGGGTCAAAGTCACAGCAAGAACAGCTGCCCAGGTCTCCATGAGGTAAGACCAATACTTCATCGGTGGACATTCATCTATGGATCATGTCCCCAGCCTAAGGCCTCAGAGTCAAAGGTCTATCTTGTTTTGAAGGACATCTGCATCTGAATGCTGCTGCGGTCACCACAGGCGTCACTTCATCAGCCGATCTAGTAATCCTAGATGGCCTGCTAGGGACATAGTCGCTGTGTGTCGTAGTTCTGGAAGGTCAGCAGGAGCAGTCACCAGGTACTGGGCAATCACTTAACTGTACCCTGGTGAAACCACATCGTGCCAACACGGCAATCCAGATACATTCTAAAAGGGGATACGACAAACGGATCATCGGGCTCCAGTGATTCTCAATCTGTGGGTCACAACCCCTTTGGAGGAGTGAATGACCCTTTCATAAAGATTGTCTGAGGCCATCAGAAAACACCAATTTTTACATTACAATTCATAACAGTAGCAAGATCACAGTTATGAAGTAGCAACAAAAATAATTCTCTGGTTGGCGGTCACAACATGAGGAAATGTATTAAAGGGTCGCAGCATCAGGAACATTGAGAACCACTGGTCTAGAAAGACCAAATTGGGTGGTGAAAAATTAAAAAAAAATAGATACAGGCAAGCAAGTGGCCCAGCATTTAGAAGACAGAGGTAGGATTACAGGTTGGAAGTTAGCCTGTCTCAATGAATCAATGTTCAATTAATTTATCAATCATACACAGTCTATTCTGAAAAACTGGGCAGCCAGAAGTGACTATACACACCCTAGAAGGGGCGGAAGTTTATGGGAGAGGACAGCCATGATCTGAACATTAACTGAAAGTTTTACAGGAGAGAGAGCCAATTTATTCCGAGGCACATGGAGGTTAGACCCAGGATAAATAAACAGAAATCCCAAGGAAATGACCTAGAAGCCAAATGGAAAAATACCTTATTAGTACCAGCGAAGTGTAAGCAGGAAGCCTACTTGCAAGAAAGGCAGCTGGAGAAGATTCTGATAAAGGGCTTCCTTGTCAATTTGAGAGACCGACGGAGATCTTGCTGACACGGGGTCCCAGCCGAAGCTGCAGTGGATGAAAACCAGCCTACTTCTCAAGTTTGCATTTGCACGACTGGAGCACGCATGCATCCCCACAGCAGCACCCGCTGCGGTCAGCTCTTTGCTGCTGCGTAGATTCGGGACTGTGGCTGCCTCCAAAAACCTTTTGAGCCCACACACGGGCGGCGCTGAAATCCATGTGGTCTGTGTTGGCTGCAGTGACTTCTGCAGCTCTGGGGTGTGTATGTATTTACTCCACACGGGATAACTTCAAGTTTGTCGTAGAGGATGCAACTCAAGATCTACTGTGATTTGAGGAATTCACAAAACCCACCTCACCATCACAGTCCCCAAAGCAGAGCAACCGGAAGCTCCTTGGTACCTCGGAAGTCCTCCTCCTGGGTGAGCATCCCATCACCCACGAGTTACCAAGAGCCATGTGGCTCCCTATCCACTTCTGAGCTGGATGATCAGCACAGGTAGGAGGCAACTGTCAGCAATAAATGCAGGCTGCACGTTGGCTAGGGAACCCCACAAATGTCTTAGGACAGGTAGAAGGCAACCATCAGTAATAAAGGCAAGTTGCAGACTGGCTAGGGAACCCCACAAAGGTCTTACATGGGCAGAAAAGCACAGCCTTCTCCCACCATGAAAATTAGAGGACATGAAGTTTCCACTGACTAACAGGACGGAACTTCCCATTTCCCCCTTAACAAAAAGCTCCCCTGTGCCTCATGAAATGGCATAGGAAGTGACCTTGAGGGAGGGAAGTCCTGAGTGAGCATGTGCTGTTGACATGAGCTGGCCAGGTGAGGCTCAGGAGCAAAGCCCTTTTCTGGTCTGGAGTGCAAATGTTGATAGCGTTTACAGAGAATACCCACCACGGCTCCCCTGTGCCACGTTTACAGCCTGAGGACAGGTCCCCCGCAGAGGCACTCCTACCAAGATCAGCTAAATCTGTCTCTTTGCTCAGCTATATTTAATAATCATGGCTCCTTTTTTATCTTCATATAATAACCCCGCTTTCCTGTTCAGCTGTATGCAAAAACCCCACCTCTATTTGACTGCATATAATGAACACACTTTCTCCAGAGAGCCCAGTCAGTCCCATTCCGGCTTTTCTGTACATGTGTCTATTCTTTCTTCATTCCCTCATTGCCCCTAGTCCCCAGACCCAAGGACTTGGTAGGTCCCTAAGTTAAAAGCTGTGAATGCAATTGGTTAATAAAGGACTGCTTTGGACCTATTAGCTAGGCAGGAAAAACTAAACTGAATGCTGGAAGAAAGAAGGGCAAAGTCAGAGAGAAGCCATGGAGCCTCTGCTGGAGACAGACATGCTGAAACTTTGCTGATAGGCTAAGACCTCGTGGTGATGCCCAGATTAATGGAGATGGGTTAAATTAAAATGTAAGAGTTAGCCAATAAGAAGCTAGAGCTAATGGGCCAAGCAATGATTTAATTAATATAGTTTCTGAGTGGTTATTTTGGGGCTGAGCAGCCAGGAACAAAACAAGTGGCCTCTCCTTCAAAAAGGTTGAGTTCATTTTTCTTTTAATTTGATATGAAAAATTATAAACTTGGGGGTTAGGGTCACATACTTTTTTTTTTTTTTTTTTTTTTTTTGGTTTTTCGAGACAGGGTTTCTCTGTGGTTTTGGAGCCTGTCCTGGAACTAGCTCTTGTAGACCAGGCTGGTCTCGAACTCACAGAGATCCGCCTGCCTCTGCCTCCCGAGTGCTGGGATTAAAGGCGTGCGCCACCACCGCCCGGCTTAGGGTCACATACTTGCACACCACCACAACCTACACAAATGCTACTGAGACAGGTTAGACGCACATTGAAGTTCAAGCTTCTCATTCACCACGACAAAAAAGGAGATAATTAGTTACAAGACTCAGTTTCTTCATTCACACACACACACACATAAATAAATGAATAAATAAAACTTGAACACAGCTTCCTCTTTCCAGCTAGGACCTGGTTATGAGTCTCCAGGATATAGTGATTACAGTAACAACAACTCACACTGTATGTGACTGTCACAGAGTCTGAATACACCAAGAGGAACAACGTCGGTCCTCGTGAACTGTGGTGATGGTCATTGTTCTGCCGCAGCACAAAGGTCTCCCAGAGGTGATCTGACAGACACACGCACAAAACCCAAAACGGAAACCCAACTTCCCATCCGCTCCAGGCCAAGGGCCAAGGGAATGGGTGGAGGGAACAAGTGCCCTGGCAGCAAAGGGTCCAGCGGAACTCAGCTGAGACAAGCAGAGGAATGCAGTACATCCCACACACAGGCCAAGCCACCTTCACTCCCTGTGGCCTATGCGACCAGCTCAGGAGCTTCAGGCCAGGCCAGGGCCAAAGCAACACCCCATTCTACATAAGAGCAATAAACTGGCTCAAGAGACGTCCACATCATCTGTTTTTAGGGTCCTCCACTCTCTTCCCGCCTCTGCCAACTCTGCCCCCAGCCTTTCCTTCACTGGCCCTTCAATGGGCACAGGCTCCCATCTCGAATGAAACAAGCAAACCTTTGAATAAACCTGATGCTGGCTTCAAGCACTGACCTGTTTCTCTTTCATGTCCGGCCAGATCTCTCCATTTCCTCTCTTGGTGCTCCCACCTCCTGGAAAAAACGCTCCACTGAAGACAGTCTCTCAAAAGGTTAGCAGTAAGGGCTCAACAGCACAATCCAGGGCCTGTTTCCAGCCCTCCTCCTGTATGAGACCAGCCTTCCTGGACCTCTGACTCTCCTCCCCTGCATCTTGGCAAAGGCCCATCCTGGGGCTCCTGGCCCTGACCTGCCCTCACCAGCCTCAGCACCTTTCCTCTGTGCCCCTTGAACGATGTTGGTTTCTTCTGAGCTCCAGCCTGGGACTGAAGTGGAGACGGTCCGGAAAGTGCAGGGGCATCTCCCCACGCACAACGCTTCCTCTACTGCAACCTTGAGATCCTCACTGCTCACGGTTGCTGAGAATCACCCCAAGTTCATTCACGAACATTGCAGGGACTCCCTTCTTCTCCTCTGCTTTGTTGGCGATTCCCACTTGGATACTGAAGGCTGTTCACATTCAGCACCTGTCCTTGGTGTCCTCACGGACTGGATCCAGGGTATTCCCTCCCCACCACAAATACCAAAACACCCAACGCTCAGGCCCCTTGCATGAAACGGTATTTTAAGTAGGCCATGCAAGAGACCTCTGCACATCCTCCCATGACTTTTTATGTGTGTAGCAATAGAGAAGGCGCCCAGGGCTTCCTGCCTACTAAGCAGGCACTCTGCCACCAAGTTACAACTCCAGCCGCCTCCCCTCCATACTTAAAATCATCTCGAGGTCACTGATATTACCTAACAGAAATGCAAATGCTCTGTAAATAGTTCCCATACTGCACTGTTCAGAGAATGGGTAAGAAGGTCTGTGGACAGGTTCAGTACAGACACAAACATTTTGGGGGACAGTTTCAGCCCACAGTTGGCTGCCTCCACACGTGTGAGGCTCACAGCCACAGAGGGCTGACTACACATCATCACAATTAATTAGCTGATAGCACTTGATACCATTTGACGGGCTCATTCTGATGCTGCCTAAGCTTCTTACTTTAAGAATGACTTACCAAGTAATTTCTATTGGAAGTGTCCTCACCCCTCCCCGCCGCCCGGTCCCCATGTCTGGTAGGGTGAGCAGTGAAACAGGGAGTGGGGATGTTGGTGACTCACCACACACTAGTAAAGAGCTAAAACATGTGGCCTGAGCCTCCAGAAGGCCACTTACATAGTTGTCCTGTGCTTGTCTGGCTGTCATTTCTGTTGAGATTTCTTTATCTAGATGTGGAGGGTCTGGGTGAGTGTATGTGCACGTGTGTGTACCTGTGTTCACACCAACCAGGTGCCCTCTTCCCTGACTCCCCACCTATCCATCTGAGACAGGGTCTCTCTCTGAACCCGGGGCTCATGTTTTCTCCTAACAGGCTAGAAGCCAGCAAGCCCCAGAGATCTTCCTGTCCCCACCCTCCCCAGAACTAGGGTTACAGGAATGGATCGTTACATGGGAACTAAGAGCTGGACTCTAATTCTTATGATTGTACAGCAAGCACTCTTAGTGGAGGCGCCATCTCTCCAGGCCCTACTATATGGTGTTTTTGAGGCAGGGTCTCGTGAAGCCCAGAATCTCAGATTGGCCTTAGAACTTACTACGTAGGTGTAAATAGCCGTGAATTCCTGATCCTCCCTTCTCTATCTTCCAAGTACTGACTTTCAGTTGATGAAAATAAATAATAAATAAATAAATAGGCATTCTTCCTGTTTCACACCATAAACTGATTTTAAAAACGAACAACTTCTGAATATGTAATATCCACTTAAATACTGGGTCCAGAGCTACGTACTTTCCCACACAAGCGACTTCAAGGAATATCTGCCAGTACGGAAGTAGAAAGCAAATCATGGAAATCCATACAAAGACCACAGTTCAGTTTGTGGAGTATGAGTGACAATCGGGGTGATTGGAGCCACGGAGATGAGGGCGAGGATACAGGGTTCTTTGAGGGCTTTGCTCTGACATTCTGGCACCGTTCCCGTTCTTCACAATTATGTCATTCACCACACGAAGATTAAAGAGCTGGAGAGGCTCTCATAAGCAAGGAAGAAAGCAGAGATGACCTATCCAAAGACTGAGTGTCAAGCAGGAATCTGGACCCAGGCCTGCCCAGAGTCTAAGCCTTTTCTACTTCCATTCATCTACTCTATCCAGTTCATGGCTAGCTCATCAAAAAGCAGCGAGAGAAGGCGGTGGAGATGGCCTGAACTCCCAAGACACTGAGAAGAGCGGAGCCAAGAGGACTCCTTGGGCCCCAGGAGTTAAGAGATGAACCTGGGCAAGACTGGAAGAGCCCCTCCATCTGGGGAGAGGAGGCAGCCACTATCCCTGTCCCCCTGTATCACCTTATCGCACGGATACACTAGAACCTGCTGCCAGCTAGGAGCTCTGCTTCCAATAGCCAGGAGACTCTGCAGTCTCAGGGGGGGTAGCGCCAGCATGGTTCAAAAGTTCATAAGAAGATACACGGCAAAGATAGCTCAGACAGAAGACTACTCTACTGTCCTCTCCAGAAAGTAGCCTCTTGCCACCGGTGTTTGGGAAGGTACTAGAAAATCAACTCCAGGATTATTATCTAAAAGTGAATCACTAGCCACTAAGAAGGGAAAAAAAAAATGCAAAGAGATGGAGCCAGGAGAGGAAGAACACTAGAGATGAAAATCTAACTGGCAAGATAAAATGTCTAGGTGTATCTGATCAGGGTGAGGTCATGGGAGTTCCTAATACACAGCATTCAGGTTCTCTGCAGAAACCTGAAGCAAATGCCCAGGCTCAGAACAGCCTGATGATGCAGTTTTGCTGCTAATGGCCATGGACTTCAACAAGCTCCCAGGATGAGGGTCATGTACATACAATTTCTATGAATGATGAAAAGTATAACGTGATAATAGCTTTTCTTTTAGGGGAATGTGAATATATGTGTAGGACACAGGGGACAACTTGGGGTGCCATTCCTCAAGTACCATCTACCCCCGAGACAGGGTCCCTTACTGTCCTGGGACTTGCTGAGTAGGCTGCTTGTCTCGGCCTCCCCAGTGCTGGGATTACAACCACTCGCTACCATACCCAGCTGTTTCTTTTTGTCCCCCATGGCTTCTTGGGAATCAGACTTGGATGCAAAGACAAATACTTTAACAAGTGAATTATCCCCCCTCCCCCCCGCCTTTTAAGACAAGTTTTCTCATGCGCCTCGAGCTGTCTTCAAACAAACTAACCATATAGCCAAGGATGGCTTTGAACTCTTGATCTTCCTGCCTGCACCTCCCAAGTGCCAGGATTACAGGCTCCTGTGACCATGCTGGGCTTATAGAGTGCTATGAGCTTTGTGGACGCTAAGCAAGCAACCTACCAGCTGAGCTGCAGCCTGTGGCTCGCTGTTGCTTTTTAAATAGAATCATATGTCTGAATTAACCAACAGTAAGAGAGACTCGCTACACATGGTACTAATTATTTTTTCTCAGATTTCCTCCCACATGAAGCAGAAAGGAGGGAGAAAAGCGAAACGACGAAGCTCATATCCTACCCACAGGCTGAGCCTCTAAGTAGCAAGGAAGGCTGGGAAGCTGGGATTACAGAGAAAAGACAGACAGACCAGAGAGGAAGAGGAAAAAGGGGGCCTCTTTCTGCTACATTCTTGATCCCAGTTCTCTGGCTTTGTCATTGTAGATGCTCTACCCAGGGGGCACACCCACTCCCTGTACTTCCCAGTTCCTGCTCAGAAGACAGATAGATACACAGAGAAACCAGGCCAGAAAGGCACAGAAGACCCAGGACTTCGACAGGGCGGGGCAAAGGGAAGAAAGAGGCATCACCCAAGATGCTACGGGAGTTCTGAACAAGGATGCAGACACCCCAGCACATTCCCCATGAAAAAGGAAACAGAGCAGGGATGCTTGGTGACCTGGTCCTGTCCTGTCCTGTCAGAAGCCTCAAATACAAATGAAAGTTCAACTTCTGGAGACAGTATCAACATCTGCACGACAAACACAGCTCAGAAGCCGGAACTGAACCAAACCGGCCAACAAAATACTTGCCTAGTCAGCAAACTTGACATCATCTATGCTGTGTGGGCTTTGAGCTAATTCTGAACACTTGACAAGAATGATCGAGGTCAGATATCTCCCGGAAATCTTGTAAAGTCGAGTATTGCATCTTCTCTGCACAGGTGATACATAAACAAGTTAAATCATCTGCCCAAAGTCCATAGTGAATCTCAAAAAAAGACACTGGATTCAAACCCAGGGTACCCATTCTTCACTGCCAGGAACCAGAGATGACATTGCCAAGAGGCCTTTCAGTGTTCAGAAATGTGTGTTTAGAAAACTTGCCAAAGATGTTTATATTGCTTATTATAAAAAGTAGACGTGAGTCCCCACAAACAACCTGACGTACACCCCAGGTACGTCCAGAAATGCTTACCAAAAGGATGGAGGGCACAAGGCAGGCATCAACAGTTCAGAGCCACACAATATATGGTTAATGGCAAGAAGAACATGGGACCTGCCCCCACGCTGAGGACAAGCTCCACACGGCTACCTTCTCATCATCATGAGAAGGAAGTTAAGATGCCTACAGTGATGGTGAAACAAGCCAAACAAAACCATCCAACTGTGCTTCACAAGAGGAAAATACAGTCACAAACAGTATTAGCCATCTAAGCTACGGTGTACAGGGAACGGAGTACAGAAGGAAAAAAAGCTCATTCCGTCAAAGCACCCCCATACACATAAAAGAAAGAAAGGAAGGAAAACCTCATTAATCTTCCTGTCCTAATCTGGAAGGGAAACAGTCAGAGGAAACACACACGCACACACATACATGCATACACGCACGCGCACACCATGCACACCCCTCTAGTTACTGGACGTACCAGCAATGTTTTCACTGTTCAGCCTGTATGTGAAATCTGAAACTGCAGGCTAACAATATAACGTTCTCAGACTGTGAAAGGCCACAGGACGGTAAGCATGAAAAGACAGTGATCCAGAGGTGTGGTACTGCTCCTCGTCCTTTCAAAGTGTATCTTCTTGGTTTTGGTTGACATGAGGGGAAGGGGTAAGGGAAAGAAAAGTGAGCTAGCAGACAAACCTCAATAATTAGTTCCTTCCAGCAGCAAAGACGGCTACCCGGTGTCTCACTTCAGAACAGGCTTTCCAGAGGGGGGTCTCTACCATTTCACTCTAACTGAAAGTCCATGAAAGAGTTTTCCCAAATCAGCAACAAGATGGAATTGTTGTAGTGGTTAAGTTTTCAAGGTGCTATTAATGCTAGAGCAAGTTACTTTATGAAACAACACAAGGCCAGTGTTAGAACACACTTCTTTATAAAGATCCAGCACGTGAGAGGCAGAAGCAGGTGAGACTGATCTTTGAGAGTTCGAGACTATCCTAATCTACACAACAGCCAGTTCCAGGGCTACATAGTCAGACCCTGTCTCAAACACAACTAAACAAAACCATCTAAGCCCTTCAAAAATATCAGAACTGCCAACGGAATTCTCTTATGGGGGGGGGGGCAGATTGATTTTCAGCTGTTAGAGACAGCAAAATGAATTCCTGATCGACAAATTCATTAAATCGATAAATATTTACTACAACTTCCAAGATAAGTTTCCATTTCTTATAATAAGGATTGTATACAGTTACACAGCATCTCTTATGTTCCAAGCCACAACCTAATATAGACCTTGAGATGCATCCCTGACTAAGACCTGGAATCTTTATCTCTAATGGGCAGAGATAGGCAACACCAAGTATTTAATGAGAAATTGTCTAACTTCAGTACTTTAAAAAAGGATAAACCCTGTTACATGTTTTTACAGTGATTCTGGTATGCTGCCCTAAGTGATTTTTATTATTTTTATTTATATATGTACTTATTTTGGAGTCAGAGTCTCACTATGTAGCCATGGCTGGCCACAAACTCACCAGAAATCCACCTGCCTCTACCTTCCAAGACCTGGGATTAAAGAGTGCACCACCAAGTCTGGCTTCAGTGATGATTTATGCTGGAATCACCTGGGAAATACCCTGACTCAGGCAACTCTGAAACACAGTTGTTTGCTCAAAGGGCATGGGGCAGACAGCTGAATGCCAGGATGTCATGGGTCCTGGCCCTCATTTTATGATAGGACTGTTTAATCTACTTTTAAGTGCCTTAAACTTTTAGTAATGTCTTCCAAAGTGGCTTTTAGCTGTTTGGGACCACCACTAAGTGACCAAAAAGACTCTCTAAGAAGCTAGTTTGCTCAAGCCAGACTTTCCAATGGGAACAAAAGGCTGTGAGAACACCCATTCCAATCACAGGTTCCCATCTCATTCTCAAGGCTCAGGCTCTGCCTAGAAAACACTGCTGTAAGCCACTAGGGGTGGGGGTACCAACCCTTTCCACTCCTGTTCATTTCCTCCACTACCCTGAGAGCTGTTAAGGGTCCTGCAACATCTGTCCCAAGGGCCAGCTTTTACTGGCTCCAATATTTGTTTAGGCCCAACTGTCAGGAAACGTTGTCCCTCCTTAGAGGGTCTGTTGGTCTTACTGTTTTGGCTTTTTTTCTCCCCTTTTAGTCTCACAGAGCCTGTTCAACCTGAACAGCCACAGGATGGCTGTTCCTCAAGGGCCTAACAGCACTCCTACCTCCAGGGCCAGTAAGGATTCTGGAGATCACAGCTACTGGTCCTTTTGTTGTTCCTTTCTTTTATTGTTATTTAAAGGCAGGCCAGAAATGCTGGGTGCATATCTATAATCCCAGCACTCAACTGGGAGGTGACAGCAGGAATTGGAGGGGTTCAAGATCATTCTTGGCTGCACAGTGAATTCGAGATCAGCCTCAACTCCCTGAGACCCTGTCTCAAAAAAGAAGAAACACTTGATCCACAATGCATACTAAAGGGATCTAATTTTTTTTTTGAATCCAGGTTTCCACATTTTCTTGCCCTATTTTTAAAAATAAGTTTGCACGTTCTGCTATGTGTGGGCATCTCACAAAATCAAGGTTTAGTTTCAAAGATGCCGCCCTGGAATATTACCGATTCGAAGTATTTAAAATCAAAGATGCCTTCAATTCATTGGTGGGCTGCTTTCACCACTAAAATATAAGCTCCATGCTTTCTGATAAAAGTGAGTAAGTACTCAGAAGAGCAGGACAGACAGTGGCAAGAAACAAAATAGCTGAACCTTCCATGTCATAAACCAGGACTCCAACAGACAGATGTCAAAGGACCTGCCCACATCATCCAAAACAGGAACTAGCCAAAGTGGGGGAAGACCTAGAATCTACCTCTGCTGGACTCAAACTCCACTCCACACTACCTACCAAGACATGAAATGGTAGTTTAAGAAAGAAAATGAACTGGAATTCTAGCTAAATGCTTAAGAGTACTGGTTGCTCTTGCAGAGAAGCTGGGTTCGACCCCAGGACCCACTTGGTAGCTCACAGTGGTCTGTAACTCCAGTTCTCAGGGATCCAAAACCTTCCTCTGGCCTCCAGAGGCACTGTAGGTACAAGGTGCACAGGCACACCTGCGGATAAAACAGCCATACACACAAAAGAATAAAATTCTGATATTTAGTCAACACGTAAATTATACAATACATGGGGGGAAGCGGGAGAGAATGAAGATGATATGTGAAAGTTCATGTTTCCGTACGTCCACTCTTTATCCAACAGCTCTACTCTCCCAGTCAAAAACCAACACCTCGCTCAGGCATGCAGCCTCAGTTTCTAAGCCCGGACAGATGATGAATACCATGACAGGAATAATTACTATGTCAAGTAGTAACAGGTGGATGACCAAAATAGGGGTGGGCAGGGGCAGACAGCAGTGTCCTGTGGTTGAACATATCTAAGTACTTAGCTAAACTAAGACACCGATCCTTGGAATTCTTAGAATATTCTGAGTTTCTTCGGTGACCTTGGGCCAAGCACACCCTTCCTGAGCCCAGCATCCTAATCAGAAAATGATGCTGGAATCCCAGTGGTCCTCCTCACCTCAGCCGACACCTCTGCTGCTGAGATCAAAAGGATTTATATGAAAGGGTCCTGTACGACAGCCCCGCATAAATAAAGGGGTTATTTTTTTCAAATGGGCTTGATGTTTAATCCCAACAGCCTTTATAAATTTCCAAGGGTTCTAAAAAAAAGAAAAGAGAAAAGAAAAACCCATGAGGATTTACTGTTTCCAACACTTAACAGTAATAGCGATCCAGCCTGAGTCTCTGCACTTCCTGGGGTTATTGGCTCAGTTAGAACTACAAGGGAAGAAGCTATTATGCCAGTCAGCAAAAAGAAAACCAGCTTGGATACTAAGAACCAGGAAAAGCCAAGTCACTTGAAGGGCTGCCAACGTCACCAGGACCTCATTTACAATGCAAAGGTAAAGAGACTCAGTGGGCGCCAGAATCCCAGAGGGAATAAAAATTGTGCGCCGCCAAGCGCGCCGGAGCACAAGCCACCCGGCTCTCACACGCCAACGCCCTGCCCTCGGCTTCCTAAAGCTAAGGCTATAAACTTGGAAGGACCGCTATTTTGCAACGAGGTTTTCAATTGGTGAGTGCTGTACTCCAAACAAACTTTTCGGCCTCTTTAGGAAAACTTTAATACAGACAAAACATTTTTATAAAGGTTAAGCCCCTGAAGATTCCAGTTTTAGAATACAGACGAAAATCAGCCCCTTGCTCCAAAGACTGTTTAGAATCTTCTAGATGAACTACAAAGGGGTGCGCTAGCTACAACAGCGGGAGAGAATAAACCACGCTCTTGCTAGCGGTCTGACAACGGTGCGTTTCATTACTTCTACGCGATTCCCTTCGCACCGCAGACACCCGCAGCTTCGGGGTATCAACAGCCCTGACAATGCCAATGCATTCTACCAGAGGTGGGACAGCGCGGTGACAATCCTGACATGCTTCGGCTCCCGGGAGGTTAATGGAAATTAAACCACAGCAGCCCTCCTTTGTGGCGCTTTGGCCGGAACAGCAAAAGGAGACAATGAGCGGTCTGTGCGCAGTTCCACGCGGATTGGCTAGTCCCCCCCCGCCCCCCGAAACCCCTGATGTCATGGGCTTGGAATGCAGGCAGGGAGGAAGGAAAAAGAGGATTTGGGGAGGGGGACGCCTCTCATCTCTTTCCCAGACCAAAAGTCCGAGAGATAAACCCCGATGCATTCTTGAGATGAGTACTCGGCAAAGCAGCGTCGCCAGATTCCGATCACTCCAAAAATACAACCCACCACAGCAAACAAACCCCCGAACAAAAGCGACCCTGCCGAAAGATCCTAACAATTCAACGTGCTGCAAACTTCTCATGATTGCATTTCTAAGTCTCCCATCAACAGCTGAGCCGGCTCTCAGGCTGCGCGTTCAGGCTTTTGTCTAGGTTTCCCTCACCAGAGCCAATGGCACCGAGGCACCACCGACGGGCTCCCTTTCCGCCCGCGGGTCCCAGGGGTCGGCGGGACACTCAGCGTCCCCTCCCATGGAGAAGGAGAGGAACAATGAGGGGCCCGGTTTGGCCACGTAACCGCCCAACTTCGTTTGTGGGAGGAGGGGGCCAGGATGGGAGGAGACGGAGGGTCCCACAGCAGCCCCGAACTAGGCGGATGGCGGGGGCGGCAACTCCCGGAGTCCCAGCCGAGAGGCCAGGCCCCGCCTAAGGGCCAAAGACCACTCTGGAGCGCCCTCTTCCCCGAGGGGCGCATCCTGCAGCCTTCGAGCGGGCCCCGCGGCGCTGCGGGACTCCAGGCGTCCGGGAACCCACCGGCCGCCAGGGCCGCGGCGCGGGAACAAAGCCAGGGCCAGCGCGTGCGAGCCGGCTTCGTGAGCTGGGGAGCGCGCACCTCTCGGGCAGCCCCGACGTCTCTCCGCGGCGGCTCGCAGCCCTCCCTCCCCGCGACAGATCGACCCCAGACCGCTCGCGCGCACACCTTGTTCTTGACCTCGGCGGAGAGCCCGTAGGAAGGGCCCTTGTTGAAGTGGGTCATGGCGGTTCCGACGACGGGAAGCGGTTGCGCTCGGGCTCGGGGGGTCTGTCGCCCTCGGTGTCTCTACTTCTCGTCCCAGCGGCGGCCGCGCGGGAGATGCTCGAGCTCGCTCCTCTGCGCGGCGCGAGAGACTCCGGGGCGCGGCTGGGGTACGCGGGCGACGCTTCGAGGGTTCGGTCGGACTCGGGTCCCGCGGAGGCTCAGGGTCACTCTAGAGTGGGGCTGGCTGCCCGGCTCGCTCCCCGCTCCGCAGCTTCGCACACTCTGCCCCCAGCCTGGTCCCCCCAGGCCTCCGGGGATTGGCCGGGGAGCCCGACCAATGGAGCGCCGCCTCCTCCCCCCCTCCGGCTAGGGCTTCGTGGCCAATGGCAGCGCGGCGGGCGCGCCGCTCCCTCCCGCGGGTCCCAGCCCCCGGCCCCGCCCTCACGCCACCGGGGACCTCAGCGCCCCTCCTCCCTGCTGGTCAGCGGGCTGCGGCCGCCCCGCCCCGGCGCCTGGGGGCTTCCCAGCCGCCGCGGTTCTCATCAACTCCCAGGCATCCGTGACGCTCCGTCGATGGAGGGGGACAGGAAGCTCCCAGAGTTGGCCCGCCGCTAACCGGCCACTCCATCCGCCTCCTCCCGGATCACAGCGCGCCCCGATGCCGCGCTGGAAATCCCGGGAGCAGCCTCCGAGCCCACATGTCTGGCACTGGGAGGCCTGCAGCAACACCTACCAGGTCCTCCCTCCCCACGCAGCTGCCGCACCTGTGTGGGTCTGACCTCTGTCTTGGTCAAGGTTCTTTGCCAAATTCCTGCTCACCCTGTCTACACTTTAAAAGGAGTGCGAAAGAAATTGGGAAAAGTGCCATGGCAAAGTCTTGGGGGCTTTTCAGATCCTTTTCTGGATTCGCACCGGTTGCCCTCTGCACGCGTCTTTACAGGGAGGAAGTTCAGCCAGTCCAAAAGTCTAGGTGGCTGTTGCCCTGTTTAGTTTTAGTTTGTTCTTTTATTTTTTAATTAGAGGACTGTCCTGAATCAGGAGTCTACCTGCTTTTGTTTTCTTTTTAGTCAGAGATCTCTTTGAATTAGCACTCTGTATTCTTTCCTGTCCCCTTCCTTTCTTCTGATCTCAAAGGCAAACTGATAGAGGAAGGTGAGAACAGAACATTGGCCCTTGCCTCTGCTCCTGGGACTACACTGGACTGTATGTCTTCCAGAAGTTAACCCATTTTCTTACCCAGAACTACGAGGTGGAATTCATGTCTGTTTTAGCGGCTCGAAGGCTGCAACTCAAGATTCCTAATACCACCAGAGTCACCACCTCCATAGTGTCCCCTCACACCTCGGCGTTCTGGAGCACACCCAGGACAGGTTTCACTCCTCTGAGTCCTAATATAAGGATTTTATTTTCCCAAATACAAGCTGATGTTCCAGATGAGCCCCGGAACCAGGGATGGCTGCCTGAATCAAACGAGCCCAAATACCCAAGTTGAACTTTTCTGGGCTAGAAATAAGGAAATGTGGCGTGGTGTCCCAGCAATTCCAACACAAAAGGATTGCTGTGAGTTTGTGTTGGAGGTCAGCCTGAGCTATATAGAAAAGAAAAAGGCAGAAAATTTCTGTTAGCTGAAAGAATTTTTCATCGAATCTGTAAGGTACAGTGTGATGGGATAGGGATGGGTCGAATAGGCAGAAACGTGAGATGATTTAGGATTTACCGATTGCTTCTGAAGGTCCTAAGACTAATTAGGGCATTCTTTCCACAGACAGATGACGCAACTGACCCAATATGATGATGGAACGAGTGGTTGGGGCTGTTTTTCCGGTCCTGTGATAGTGGCCCTGTGTCATCCAGCAGACCAAACCCATTTTTTAGAACCAGCACTTGAAACAGATTTGAAGTAGAAATTACAGCCACCGCCACAGCTCTCCTGCAGAACCCCACGCCTCGGGGCTTCTGTTTGGCCACAGTGGGTAAGGAATTGTGGTCAATGCTATTTTAATCTCCTAAATCATCCTGGATACAGTGCTTGGGAATTTTTTTTTTTCCTTTTTGTCGCCTAGGGCATGGATCCTAGTGTTTAACAAGTTATCACCAAGGACTACAGAGCTTCAAAGGTGTGTGATGTGAAAGGCACCGCCCAGGGACAGTGGCGGCAGTCACAGCTGTGGGCATTTAACACTCTGGTCCCTCTGTGTGGCTTCAAAATGAACATTAGTGTTCACTCCACTCTTATCCTCCCCAAAGTACATTTGTGTGGCTCTCCCACCAACACTTAGGGAAGTACTGTTGGTCCCAGTGGGTTCTGTCAGTGTGGCTGGGTTATTCTCGTTTAGCGCCCTGCCAGGGATAAGTAAAGCTGTGTCAGGACTGAAATGTGGAGGTAGGGATGGGAAAGCACCTTAGTCCCAGCACTCGGGAGGAAGAGGCAGGCTGATCTCAGTGAGTTCAAGACCAGTCAGAGCTACACAGTGGGACCCTGTTTCTTAAAGAAGGAAAGAGGGGGAGGGGTGTGGAAGATTTTAGCATTGGGAATAAAGAGGCCGAAGAGATACCTCAGTGGGTACAGGTGTCTCCTGCATAGCCTGATGACCATGGCTCTACAAGTTCAAGTCCCCAGAAGCTGTATGAAATCCCTTTTGTGTATGTGGGGATGGGATGGAGGGGTATTTTCTTGATTTTGGGGAATGTTGTTATTTTGAAATAGATCTTCACTCTGACAATCAAATTAGCCTCAAAATGAAGTCACTTCTTCTGCCTCAGCCACCCAAGTGCTGGGATCACAGGCATACATCTAGGTCTGACACAGAGTTGCCAGCTGAAATGACTCTTGTAAGACTCTTCTCTTTTTTGTGCCCCTTGGGGAATGTTCATCCCTTACTTGAAGTGATATTGTTGGTATAACCAGCTCCCTAACCCCCCTCACATGGCATAGTGACTCACACCTGTAATCCCAGCACTAGAGAAGCTGGGGCAGAAGAATCACTGAGACTTCAAGGCTAGCCTGGCTACAGTATAAGACTTGGTGATGCATGCACATTTAACTCTAGCACTTAGGAGGCAGAGACAGGAGGGTCAAAATTCAATGTCATCCTCAGCTGCATGGTTAACCAAGCTACCAAACTAACTAAATTAACCAACCAAACTAAAACTTGTTAGGGTCCTGAAGAAGTCCCACAAAGACCACCGTCCATGTATACAATTAGCAAAAGCATTTATTATCTCGAGACGGTTCCAGCCTAATCCCTCATCCTTACTGTGGAGGTGAAGGGTGCATTGGGGATTGATTGCCCTTTGTTCATTTCTTCCTCAGAAACCGACTTGTTCACTCCTCTCACCCCCCCCCCTTATTCTCCTTCCTGTGTTCCTTCCTCTTCCTCTCTTCTGGGTGACTTTCCCCATCCCCCTCCTTCCTTCCAACCCCTTTTTCGTTTTATCTTAATACTTCACTAATTTCACTGATCGTCATTCAAGACCAAAGGTGGTTGACTTCTAGGTTAGGTGTGGACCGGTGCCTTTGGGTTTAACAGTCTGGAATTGAGCAAGAGAGCCAGGTGATGAGGTCTGGAAGACCTTCCGTGATGGTTTTGTGTATGGTGTGCTCATGTACAGTGTGTTTTTTTTGTTTGTTTTTGTTTTAGTTTTTGAGACAGGGTTTCTCTGTGTAGCTCTGAATGTTCCTGAAACTTTCATCTGTAGATCAGGCTGGTCTTGAACTCATAGATCCAGCTGTCTCTGGTTGGAGCTCTGGGATTAAAGATATGTTCCACCATGCCCAGCCCCGTGTGTGTTTTAGAAAGATTCTGATATGTTGACTGATTCTCAGGCAATGAGGATCATAGCCTCTGGGCCGTCCATCCATCCCACACATTTGCTCCTTTTCAGTTTCTTTATGTTCATTTAAGTCCTTGAGTTTGATGTAGCTTAAAGACTCCTACCTATAAGGAGTAGGGCAAACACTGAGAATCTCCGCCAAGCAAATTTTCTAAAGAAAAGCAATGGCCTGCATTCCAGTGCCACATTCCTTATTGCTTACCAAAGACTTAGATAATTTGATTTAAGAAGGGATCAGAATACTAATGCAGTTTAATTCCTTTGTAAACTTGTTTACACTGAAATATTAAAGCCAGACACCTTTCTGAAACACAACTCTTTTAACACCGTGGCAAGGGAGAAGCTTAAATCTGTTCAAATTTGCTGGGCACCTGTTTCTTAAAATAATTATGTTTAGCCGGGCGGTGGTGGCGCACGCCTTTAATCCCAGCACTTGGGAGGCAGAAGCAGGCGGATCTCTGTGAGTTCGAGACCAGCCTGGTCTACAAGAGCTAGTTCCAGGACAGGCTCCAAAACCACAGAGAAACCCTGTCTCGAAAAACCAAAAAAAAAAAAAATTATGTTTAGTTGCATCTCCAACACACACACACGCACGCACACTTAACCTTTTGGTAATGAAGATGCTTGGATTGATTCAATGATTTTTAAAGCATTCATATAGGAAACCGAAGACCCTGCTAAACCAAACTTTGTTTTCCTTCCCATTAGATTCTAAGCATCAAGAGGGCAAGAGCCATCCAATACTTCAGACAAGGCTAATAAGTATTCATCCTGTTAGAATAATTAGTTGCGGGCTAGGAGCTGAACTCTGTGGTAGGAATACGGCCTAACATGTGTGAGGTCCTGGGTTGCCCCTCAGCAAGGTGATGACCACTACAATAAGTAATTGGGAGGCGCTTAAAATGAAACTTTGTTCATATTGCAAGGAAACTTCAGTTTAGCCAATCAGAAACCAGCAGCTAACCTCTTATTAGGATTTAACTTTCCTTTGCCTTGTTTCTGCAAACAGTTCACAAAAGCTTCCGTTCCCTTCGCTGTCTCTGTATGGAACTGTGTTGGTTAGGGTCCAATTCTGCCTGACTCACAAATCATGGCCACTTCATTATTTCCGATTCTTGGTCTCATGCAGCTCAGAATGGACTGTGTAGCTAGGGATGACTTCAAACTCCTAATCCTCCCCCCCGCCCCCGCCAGCGCTACCTCATGCCCTGGTAAAAAATATTATTTTTAAATCTTTGTTTTAATTTGTGATGGTGCTCGGGATTAGCTATATCTGGGATCCCAAATAACTTTTAACTATTTATATTAAAATTATTAAATAATTTTAATAAATTTTAATTAAATAATTAAATATATTTCTCATATCTAACAAAAATATAAGAAAAATATAAGCTGATAAGGAATGCAGTTTACAGGTGAACCTATTTCATTGAATTTTGTTGTTGTTTGCTGAGTGTCGATCCTGTACCAGACTTTTAAGGTACAGATCTTATCTTTCAGGGCTTCCAATCTAGGAGGCAGCTGGGTATAGAATACAGTCAGTCAGGCCGGGACTCCTGGAACGTGTTTATCAAGTGCTAACATTGCCCTCAAGGCTGTGTGTGCTATGGGAGAGTGGTCTGGGGAAGAAAGGACCAGCAGTGGAGATGTGACTGTTGATAAGACAAAGGGAGGGCACATTCCTGGGAGAGGATGGGCTTGAAACCCTGAAAAAGCCGAGAAGTAGCTGGTGGCATTGAGTGGGGTGGGAGTGGGGCAGAATGCTGAAGGAGGAGGGCCAGGCAAAGGTCAGACAGAGCAAGAGGGCTCTGAAGGCTGTGAGGAGTTTGGCCTTAAAGGAGTAAGTAAGGTTATGGCTTGAACGGATGGAGAGTATCGTCCCAAGGTCCATGTGTCAGAGGCTTGGTCTCTAGCGTAGAGGGGTGTTAGCAGACTCTTCTAGGGGTAGGGCTTAGGGAGGCAGACTACCCCACTGGTAAAGTGCTTACTGTAAGAACATAAGGACCGAGTCTCATCTCCAGAACCAGTATAAAAACCCTGGTGTAGTGGTGCGCACGGATTCCTTAGCACTAGGGAGGTGAAAGGATCGGACCAAACCGCCTAGCAAGTTCCATGTTAAACTGAGATACACAAAAGCAATACAAGGTTGGCTCCTGCATACATATGAATTCACACATAAACACATACATGCACTGAGGTAGTTTGAAAAAAATAACGGCCCCCACAGGCAGTGGCACTATTAGGAGGTGTGGCTTTGTGGCAGTGGGCGTGGCCTTGTTGGAGGACGTGCATCACCGTGGAGGCGGCCTTTGAGGGCTCATATGTGCGAAGGCCGCACCCAGTGTTTCCATCAGCTTCTGTGTGCTGATCAAGTAGACCTCCCAACTCGTTTCCCATATCTGCCTGCATGCCACTGAGAAGATAATGGACTAAACCTCTGAAACTGTGAACCAGCCCCAATTAATGTTTTCCTTATAAGAGTTGCCGTGGTCATGGTGTCTCTTCAGAGCAATAGAAACCCTGAGAATGTACAAAGAAGTAGGGCCGAGTGAGAGGGAGGTGATTAGGTCATTAGCCCTCAGAAAGGATTAATGCAGTTCTCTCGAGACCTTAGTTCTCTCAAGAACGGGCTGTTCTGAAACGAAAGACCAGACTGGTTCCTCCCTGCTTTAGGCTTGCAGTCTCTGCCTAAGCAATCTCTCCCTGTGCATCTATGTTCCTGCCATGATGCCATCTGCCATGCTGAAATTCTGCATTGTAAAATTTTGTATTTTCAGCCTCCGAAACTTTGAGTTAAAGAGCATGTGGCTCCTGTTTGTGAGACAGCCTCGCACAGTCCAGGCTGGCCTTGAACTTGCTACCTAGTTGAGGATGACCTTGAGCTCTGGTTTTCCAGCCTCTACCTCCCAAACGCTAGGCTTGCAGGCATTCCTGGCCATGTCTAATTTTATACATCTCTGTGCCTTGAAACGAGAGCCTTGTTCTTGCTAGGCGAGCACTCTACTTATTGAGCTATATCCCAGCCCAAGCTTGTATTTAAAGCAACATCAGATGTATTTTTACAACAGGAAACAGACTTACTATAAGTAACAATGAAGACAGGAAGTCAAAAGAAAAAAACAAAACAACCCTCTGTGTGTGTTAAAATAAGCCCAAATTAGTGATTTAAAAATGAAGTCTTGAGTAGTGTACCTAGTAAGTCAACCCCATACTGAGATTACCTCACAGCTGCTTGGAAGGCTGAGGTAGCAGGATTCCAAGTTCACATCCTGCCTGGGTTAGAGTGTCAGTTCTAGGGCGGCCCAAGAAATTTAATTTCATCTGAATTAGAAAGTGGGCCTTGATTGCAGCTCAACCATGGAGTGCTCACGCAGCATGTAGGAAGCCCTGCCTTCAACCCCAGTGCTGAGAAAAAGAAGTGGGTGGACCCACTGTCCGGCCATCCTGGATAAAAACACGCCTATTGTATTATAATACTGGTTCAGCTGAGAGCTTATGTTTTAGGAGAGGAATGTGGTCAGCATAATAGGAAAGAATTTTTCCACTCCCTTTTGTGTGTGCGGAACTGGCCTCCACATTCGTTTCCATTTCTTTCTCCAACTTTGCGTTTTAAATTATTTGGATTGTGATCATAGATTAAAAAAAGAAAAAAAAATTGGCCTCACCTAAAAAAATTTTCCTCCCCCTCCCCAAAAAACATTTTCAAGGAAATTTCTTTGTAAAGGAATTTGAATAGGTTTTGATTGCAGCTCAACTAGAAGATTGTATGGGTGGTTTATTTACAGGCATTATTCCAAATACTCCCTGCCAGCCTCCACCCCTACCGAAAAATATCAATTTCAGCTGTTGAAATGCACTTCTGATGGCCTGGTTTTGCTATCTCACGAATGGTGCAGTGGTCTGACTGTGTCTGCTAACTTAGTCTGCAATGATCTGACCTTGGCCCCCAGCTTTTCTGCAATGGTCTGACTGTGTCCCCTAGCTTTTCTGCAATGGTCTGACTGTGTCCCCTAGCTTTTCTGCAATGGTCTGACTGTGTCCGCTAACTTACTCTACAATGTGTTAGTGTCAAGAGATCGGACCGTCAAGGAATCACCAGGTCTTGAGGGCCTCCCCTTGGGATGATATTAAGGATCTTATAAAGGAGGCTTCAGAGACACTGGCCCCTTCTCTGTTTCTTGCAGTGTGAGGGTCGGCATGAGAACACACAGCTGCCCTGAGCAGTCATGGAGCCCGCAAGCTTCCCAGCCTCCAGGACAGTGAGAAATCATTGTCATGACTGCACAGACAGATGGAGAGGCAGAGCAGGGGGAGTTTAAGAAATGTAGCTACTGGTTGGCCTTAGTAGTACATAGTTTCTGCTACTTGGGAGACTGAGGCAGGAGGATCATTTGAGTTCAGGGATCCAAGCAAGACCAGCCTAGGCAACATAACAAAACCCTGTGAAAAGAAGGAACTAAATTTTATTATTTTTAGAAAACGATTTTTTTATTCAAATGATTTGTTTTCCCTTGACATCAGTATTTTTGGAGCCAATTCCAAAAATATAAGCCTTTTTAAATAGAGTGAGAATCACAGGGCAGATGTTAAGAGAGCAGCCTGGAGTGGAAGATGTGTAGTGATGGCGTCTTCTGCAGACGATGCATCTGACCTTTGCA
The DNA here is from genome assembly GCF_950005125.1 of Chionomys nivalis. Lineage (NCBI taxonomy): Eukaryota > Metazoa > Chordata > Mammalia > Rodentia > Cricetidae > Chionomys > Chionomys nivalis. The sequence goes on along the minus strand of NC_080103.1, from coordinate 32,935,656 downwards.
TCTGGTTTGTAAGGTGAGGCAGATGTGAGAGAATCAAACAGTCCCCCTATTCCCAGTTAGACGTCCCCAAGGCCTGGGGTACTACAGGAGTGGAACTTTGAGGATGACCTAGAAGGAAGTAAGGCCACTGGCGCTCCTGGGACCTTAGCCTCATTCTCTCTCTCCTTGGCTTCTTGGCCATGAGGAAGGGACCAGTTTTGGCTTGGCTCCACCACGTGCTTCTTGCCCTGAAGTATCTGCTTGCTGCAGGCTCAAAAGCAGTGGGCTAACTGACCGTGACAGGTTTAAATCTCTGAAAATTGAAAGGAAGGTTTGTTTAGTTCACCCTTTCAAAATTGATTTTCCTCCAGTATTTTGTCAGAGTAATGAAAGGCTAACAAGAAGACTATTAATTTTGTTCAGATATTCGTTTGCAATTAAAGTTTTAGTGTTACCTCTTGAAGGCTGCTTTTTCATTTACATAACCATTGAAAAACCTGGTTAATATACAACTTAAAAAAAAAACTTGTTGTCTGCTTCAGACGTGAGCCAAAAATGCTGTTGCAATCAGGGCCAACCCAAAAGGGATGGACAAAGGTCGGCAAACAGCACGCTTAGAATATACGCTTCTTTTCTGCTAGCTCCCTCACTTAACAAATGACCGTTGAGTGTTCCCTGTGTGTCAGGCTCTGTCCTGGACTCCAAGAAGTAAACTACAAACAAGACATAATCCATGCCTTGAAATCCTTTGGGGATTCATCATCCAAACTTCTATTTATGAAAACTTAAGAGGTTTCTTTCTTTCTTTGAGACAGGGTCCTCTGTACTCGAGGCTGACCTCCACCTTGCTATGTAGCCAAGGATAGACCTGAACTTATCATACCGCCTCCATGTTCTAAGGTTTTGTGTGTGCTCGGTGAATATTTTACCAACTGAGCTACACCTCCAGCCATAATTTTTACCTCTTATATTTAACCAAATCTGTATGTGCCCAAGGACAGCTGTGTAACCAACCTCGTCCCTCCAGTGGGGGACTCAACTGGCATGGAGGGCAGCTCCAGACATCTTAGAGTTTAAAACACCCTCTTTGTTTCTGAGACAAGATCTTATTATGTAGCTATGACTGGCCTCAAATTCACAGCCCCCTCTGACCTTTGGTCCCAAGTGCTGGCATTCCTGGTGGGCCCCATCATGGACAAGTCTACAAAGACCTCCTTTCCTGGACCATCTCATTGGCCACCTGGAATAAATGAGCTCTGCAGTGGCCATGTTCCTCACCTGCTGTCAGTCACCACGCAACACACCTGTGGGGGGGGGGCACCTCTTCCATGTTCTCCTGTTCACTATGTGACTTTAACTTACCTGCCTCATCTCCTCTGTCATCTTCTCCAGGAAGCCTTTCCTGTCCCCATCTGCCCATTTTGGTTCAGTAGCTGCTGCTATGTCCCATGACATAGCCCTGACTGTTCTGGAACTCACTCTGTAGACCAACCATGCTAGCCTAGAACTCACAGAGATCCGCTTGCCTCTGTCTCCCAAGTGCTGGGCTCAAAGATGCACGCCACCACACCTGGCTTCATGACTTGGTTTAAACAAGTCCTAGAACCCAGCACGTCATAATTGAATAGTCACTTCTTGTCACCAGACTGTGAACTTAAATTTAGAGACTAGTGTGTTTTCATTTGTGGTAACCATACTAAACAAAGAAGTAGGAGGTGCTGGAGGAGGAGGGAGGGAGGATGTGTTCTTGATAAGAATTCTCCTTGGGGGCTGGGGAGATGGCTTAGCAGGTAAAGATGCATGCCCCAAGACTGACAGTTGGGTTTGATCCCTGAAGAGAACGGACTCCTGTAAGTTATCTTCTGTTTCCATAGACATGTGCTTGCACATGTGCATACATACACACACACACGGGGAGGGGGAGAGAGAGAGAGAGAGAGAGAGAGAGAGAGAGAGAGAGAGAGAGAGAGAGAGAGAGAAATTTTCCCCAGTACCTGCTTTTTAGAGTTGTGCCCAGGAGAATGATTAGTTGTGGGACCGCTAAATTATTTAACTCAGAGGGTCCTTTATTCTTGGCAGTAAGCAAGGGCTTAATTAGCATGTGTCCTTGAAAGAATAATAATAATTATTATTAGAGTTTTAATTTTTTTGTTTTCTTTTGAAAGACAGTCTTGGGGCTGGAGAGATGGCTCAGTGGTTAAGAGCACTGGCTGCTCTTCCAAAGGACCTGAGTTCAATTCCAAGCACCCACATGGTGGTTCACAAACGTGTATAATGGGATCTGATGCCCTCTTCTGGTCTGCAGAACACTCAGACAAAATATAAATAAATAACTTTTTAAAGACATGGTCTTGCTCTATAGCCCAGGCTGGCCTCAAATTTGCAACGATCCTCCCGCCTCAGCCTCCTCAGGTGCTGGGAATACAGTTTGAGCTCGCACACCCTACTCTAGAGCTTAACTTTAGTGAAAACTGGCGCACAGCGCTTACTGTTTCCATTTTGTTTTCTGAATTCTAATTTAACCCTGTGCTTCTATTCTTTCGATATATGAAAGTGAAGAAAGGACGACCCTGAGAGGGTGACCTATGGGGTCACTGTTGGGAAGGGGCTCCAGAGTCCATTCATTTCCAAATCCTGCTTGGCTGCTGGGAGCAGGAGAATGATGAGCCCAGAGAATCCCATGCCCTCATTCACTAAATGGTTCACCACTGTTTTCTCCAGTTACACTGTGACTGGAGATTCCCCAGCATGCCCCTCTGTAGCTTATGATAGTCTGTCTGTTACGGACTGACTGTTAGTGTTCCCCCAAATTCATGTTGGAATCACAACCACAACATGGTGGGGCAGATGGCACCATTGGGAGGTGTTTGGTCAGAAAGGCAGAGCTCTTGAATAGGATTAGTGTCCTTGTATGAAGTTGGAGTACTAGTTTGTTCTTCCTCCCTGTCTCTGCCTCTCCCTCCCCACCTGTGTGTGTGTGCGTGTGCATGCATGCGTGTGTGTGTGTGTGTACATATACATGGGGGTTTACCGATCTGCTTGGCCAAATGAATCTGGGAGGGCAGGGCCTAAAATGAGGCGTACTAAGGTCTCGTGCAATAGCCAGCTTCATTCAGGCGTCACACTTTATACTCTGTGGGTTAAGAGTCACCTGAGTAAGGAGTACAATCACAAGGACAAGCCACACATGGCAAAAGCAGGTGGTTCTGTAGTCGTGTGAGTAACAGCAGCTGAAGTAAGCTCACTCCTTTCCGATGCACCTGGGGAGGAGCACAAAAACACGTTCCAACATCAATTCTGTGTTTTGACTCTTTTTGTTGTTATTTTTTTTTGTTGTTGTTGTTTGTTTTTGTTTTGTTTTGCTTTTCAAGACATGGTTTCTCTGTGTAGCCCCGGCTGTCCTGGAACTCACTCTGTAGGCCAGGCTGGTCTCGAACTCACAGAAGATCCGTCTGCCTCCCGAGTGCTGGGATGAAAGGCGTGCGGTGCCCAAAACTCTTGTCTTGTTTTCTTGGAGTTTTCTCACAAGCACTCAGAATTCTCTCACAACAGCTGGGGTGGTGGTGGCGCACACCTTTAATCCTAGTATTCGGGAGGCAGAGGCAGGCGGATCTCTGTGAGTTCAAGACCAGCCTGGTCTACAAGAGCTAGTTCCAGGACAGGCACCAAAGCTACACAGAGAGACCTTGTCTAGAAAAACAGAAAAACAACAACAACAAAACAAAATTCTCACACACCTTCATTCTTGGGCTGTATTCCAACATGGGTTTATATTAATTTTACAGAATACCATGTTTCATTATGACAGTTTCATACACATATAAAGCTTTGATTATGTTTGCCTCCCATGCCCATCTAACTAGCTTCCTTCTCCTCCTAAGACGGCTTCCCCTTCTATTTACTTGTCTTTTTGTTGTTGCTAAATCTAAATCACTCATGAGAGAAAACATATAATTTTGTCTTTCTGAGTCTGGCTTGTTTTACTTAACACGATGTTCTCCGGTTCATTCATTTTCCTGAAACGGCATGTTTTCATTCGTCTTTATGGTGGGATAAAACTGCATGTGTGGCTGACTCCTATCTCGACTGTTGTGAATGGTGCCGCAATAAACACAGGTGTGGAGCCATTTCTATTGTTTGCTCGCTTTGATTCCTTCCGGCACCTACCCTGGCATGGTACAGCTTGCTCTCTCTGTGCTTTGAGGTTGGCATTCTAGAAACGGGAGAACCCTTAGCAGATACTGAGCTGGCGCCTTCGCAGCTTTGTTAGAACTTCCCAGCATACGGGTATTTGTGTGTGAAGATGTTGCTTGGTGCTGAGAAGTGCGGTGGTTCTGTGTATGCATGTGGTGATGCTGAAGGAGCTTTGGAATTGGCCTAGACGAGACTGGCTCAGCAGCCCAGATTGCTGAGAAGGGACTTTAAAATCAGGTCTCCTGGGAACTCTGAGAGGAAAGAAGAAACTGCTAAGTGTCTTAGAGAGTTATAACCAGTCTGGCTGGTTAACATGTGGGTGGTGACTCCATTGAGACCAGGACTCCAACAGATAGGGTAGGAAAAGATAGTTCTTGCTGAGCAGAGAGCCCACGTTTATGCTCTAGCGTTTTGGGGGGAGAGGTGGAGAGGAGGGGAAATTGGCCATTTACCTGGATAGATTTCTAAGCCAAGTGTTGAGAAGAAGCTCGGGTCCTGGAGTAGAACGTGAGAAGAAAAAACTTCCTTGAAGTCAGAATTGTTAAGCAAAGGGAACTAGAATGTAAAAGATTTAGAAAATTCTCACCCTACCTGCCTTGTGAAAAATTGAGAAAGCTCCGAAGAGGTCATTCTCTCGGTGTGTGGCCAGCTGACACAGCCCAGGTTCCAGAAGGACACTGGTGTTGTAAGGGTCAGCTGTGCACTGAACAGAATGACACCAGTGGGGAGGGAGGGGGAAGGAGGAGCAGAGTAAGGCACGCTCGCCATGCTGGGCACGGTAGTTAATCCCTGCAGTCCTAGTACTTGGGAGGCTGAGGTAAGAAGATCGTTAGTTCAAAGTCATCCTGGGTTACACAATAAGCCCTGTCAAGACAGATACGGCAGCACACATTTCTGATCCCAGAACCTGTGAGGCAGAGGCAAGAAAATTATTGCACCTTTGAGGTGGACCCGGTCTACAAGAACTACTTAGCAAGACCTGGTCTCAAAAACCAAATAAAAGGAGAAGAAAGAAGTTTGGAGAGAAGGAAGAGGAAGGAGTCAATTTTGTGGCCTTTTTATTGATTGATTGATTTGTTTGTTTGTTTGTTTTTTCTTTTGAGGCAGGATTTCTCTATAGCTTTGGAGCCTGTTCTGGAAGCTCTGTAGATCAGGCTGGCCTTGAACTCACAGAGATCCACCTGTCTTTGCCTCCTGAGTACTGGGATTAAAGACCTGTGCCACCACTGCCCAGCTAATTTTGTGACCTTTTTAAAAATTATGATTATTGTTGATGAGATCGTAGAGCTATCGGAAGGTAAAAATGCACTTTTTTCAGAGTCATGGGGTTTGAGCGTTGCTTATTAAAACTCCAAGTTTGAAAGCTTGAAGGCTGTGATTGAAAAACCAGGCTTAGTCCATCCAGAAGATTGGAATAGTACCCCAGTTGGTCACAGAGGCAGGACCACCGTCCTAGCAGAGAAGAAAGGGCAGACAGTGGCATCTGAAGAGGTCATTCTTCAGCTTTCCACGTGTGGACTGCTTATTCTGTTAGATTTGGGGCTTCCTTGGAACCTGTCATCTCTTCCTTTTTCCTGACTCCCTTTCAGAAAGGGATAATCTAGCCATTTTGTTCTGAGAGCGTGAAGGTAACTGGGTTTTACAGGCTCGCTGGTGATGGAGAGGGAGCTCACCTCAGGCTGTGCCTAGAATCTCACCCATAGTCATTTCAAATGGTGTTCAAATGTGACTTCGGACTTAAGGATTGCCACTGAAGTGAGTCCAGGAGTTGGCAGCTGGTGGCCATGTATGTCCTGCTAATCTACTTCCATCCTATAATTTATGTCTTTCTGAGGTGCCATATACAAGCCAGTGACCTCCTCTGGGAATGTCCTTCCCTGGGGATGCCCAGTAACTAGGCTTGCATTCCTTGACTCTCCCATCACAGTTTAGCTGAGCAGAAGACAAAAGATGGACCAATCAATTTCCTGGGTGGAAGAACTGAAAATTCTCATATGGCCACTTCAGCTGAGGTCTGGTAAATTTACAAGTGACAAGGGGATCATTTTCTATATCAGAAAACAGAAAAAAAATAGATTTACAAGTTTGGTTCTATATTTTTTAAAAATGGTCATTACTTTCCTTTTTTTCTTTTTTGCATGGCATGTGGGAAAGGGGCATGCCTCAGCACATATGTGGAGGGTGGGTTCCTTCCTTCCACCTTTCCATCGGAAACAGGTGTTGAGCTCGGGCCCTTGGGCTTACGAAACAAGTGCTTTACCCACTGAACCATCCTTAAAGGCTCGATATAACAATAGCTCAAATAAGACAGAAACTTTCCTGTCTTTTTTGTTTTGTTTTTGTAATTTGCCACCCAGCTCTCAAATAAATACACAGAAACTTATTCTTTCTTCTGAATGCCCAGCCTAGCTAGACTTGTTTCTGTTTGGGTGGAAGCTTCACACCACCTGGCATCCATATACCCAGAGACTGGCATGTTTGAGTGGAGGCTCCACCCCAAGCCTCCTCCCCTGGAGTTGCCTCAATTCAGACTCGGGCCCCCAAGAAAGTCCGCCAAATAATGACCCCTCCCCAGAGATACTCAAGACCACTCCCATAGGATATCTAATCTGTCCCCCAGAGAATAAACACGTGGTTTTCTGGTCTCCACTCTGGGGGTGCTGGAAAGCCTTCTGGGAGCGTTTGTAACCATTAAACCTCGGCTTTTCCTAATTCAGTCTGATTCGGATTACTTCATCGGCAGAGAGGCTTATGGGGTACAGAAACTTTTCAGTTCCCAGCCAGCTTTTCTAACTTAAATTATCCCATTTCTCTTTAACTGTGGTTTGCCTTTCTTTATTCTATATATCTTGCTTTCCTGTTTACTCCACGGGTGGCTGGGTGGCTGGGTGGCTGGCCCCAAGCATCCTTCTCTCTTTTCTTGCTCCTTGTTCCTTGCTCTAGATTTCTCCCATTTATTCTCTCTGCCAGCCAGCCCCGCCTATCCTTTCTTCTGCGTCGTTATTGGCTGTTCAGCTCTTCGTCAGGTGTTTTAGACAGGCGAGGTAACACAGCTTTACAGAGTTAAACCATGCAACATGAAAGAATATAACACATCTTTGCATCAATAAGCAAATGTTCCACAGCATAAACAAGTGTGACACATCTTTAACTCGTCTTGCACAACAGTTTCCTTTTTATAGGAAAGTGTGAATGAAGTCCAACAGTCTAAGCAGGGTTAGTAATCATCTTGGGTCTGTGTAGTCGAGGCCCAGACGTCTGTGCTGCTGTTGCCACAGTCAACCTTCCATTCCAGTCTCTCTAGGTCAAAGGTAGTGACTTCAACTGCTGCATCTCAGCCACACCAAAGACCAAGGAGAGAACGGGAGAGAAGAGTTTACCTGTGTCTGTTTAAAAGAGTAATAGAAGCAGGCTGTAATCTAAGCACTCGGAAGGTGGAGGTGAGAGCATCCCAAGGCAGAGGCCGGGCTGCTTCCCATTGAATCTGTCTTTACAACAAACAAACAAACAAACAAACAAATAGAAAGCACCAAGAGCATGACCCAGAGGTTGTCCATATCGTATCTGCCCACACTGCACAGGTCAGAACTTCATCAGAAGTGTGTTTACTAGCTGTGTGGTCGTATATCTAGCAGAAACTCTCTTCTATAAGACAGCAGACAAACAGACTCAACTAGCCCCAGGTTGAGTCCCTGTATCAGCAAAGAGTGATCAGCAAGTAGAGAAAAAGCAGCCTCCTGACTAGCACAGCCTCCGGCAGCCTCCTGCTGGCACCAGGCTCTAGGCTTTAGGTCGTCATGGAGACCCAGCAGTTTTCCTCCCCAGTTTACAGTAACCCCACATAAGCCAACCCAGTGGCCTTCTGTCCCTTGAGGTCAAAGAACTAGGAGCAGCCGGGTGGTGGTGGCGCACGCCTTTAATCCCAGCACCGGGAGGCAGAGGCAGGCGGATCTCTGGGAGTTCGAGGCCAGCCTGGTCTACAAGAGCTAGTTCCGGGACAGGAACCAAAAGCCACGGAGAAACCCTGTCTCGAAAAATCAAAAAAAAAAAAAAAAAAAAAAAAAAAGAACTAGGAGCAGGGGAGTGCTCCTGGTGTCTGGGACTGCACTTCTCTCTCTCAACCCCAGGTATAGGGTAGGCAGCAGCACCCCTGCTTACAGGGAAATACCGGTTTGACTTACTCTGTTGCTTCCTGTTGCAGCTGGATGCGCTCATCATCTGTCTCCGTCGTTTCTGCCAGCTATATAACGGAGCCTTCAAATTGCCTCAGAAAACCAGTCACCAGGATGTCAGGGAATGTCTCAGTTCAGAGTATGAAGAAGAAAATAGTAACAGTTTTGGCACAGCCCTTCCTTGAAACCTGTCAGCACTCAGAGAGAAGGGGCCAGCAGCAGCAGCAGTAATACAAACCACACTGTTATGAGAACCAGAAGGGCTACGGAGGGCTGGAGGGCTCAGTTCCCTCCAGGGTAGACACATGCTTGCAGACCTGTGAGTGACATACCAATATGATCAGCTCACCCTCAGAAGAATATGCTCATGCCCAGATTTGAAGGGCCTTGCACAAAACTGTTTATTTTAATTTTTCCAGTGTTTTAAATTTAACCAGCTGGAGAGAAGTACCATTTTGGGCATGGTAGCTCATGGCTGTAATCCCCAGGCTGGTGCAGGACAGTCTGAGCTCCGTAGTGAGTTCTCAAACAAGTACCATTTTATTAACCTTTGTAAAAAGGGAAGGTTGATTTCCCTGCCCCCTGCCCCCTCCCCCCCAGGAAAGCTGCGTTCTGTCAACGAGATAGAAAACAAGATCTGTGCCGGGCGATGGTGGCGCAGGCCTTTAATCCCAGCACTCGGGAGGCAGAGGCAGGCGGATCTCTGTGAGTTCGAGACCAGCCTGGTCTACAGAGCTAGTTCCAGGACAGGCTCCAAAGCCACAGAGAAACCCTGTCTCGAAAAACAAACAAACAAAAAAAAAAAACAAAAAAAAAAAAAAGAAAAAAGAAAACAAGACCTGTATCTAGCACACTGGATACGAAGCCCAATGCAACATTCCCCAACCACGTGGTTCGTTGATTCTCTTCCACAGAGAACGGAATTTCCCAGAGGCTTCCCTAATGAGGATGTTTCTGATCTGCAGCATTCATGTTCAATCAAAGAAGTTCACAAGTCTGCTTGGCACGAAGGAGGTATTCAAGTAATTCTTGTTGATTGAGTACACTTTAAACAGACGCAGAAAACAATAGAACATTCCGGATCCAGCACATTGACACAGAACTCCCACAACATACAGGATTTGTGATTAAATATGCCGTTTCCCTTCACGCGTGTAGAAAAGCCATCCAAGTCTACCCGTGGTGAAGCTGGGGACCCTTGGCTAGCATGCCTGATGCCCTAGGTTCAATCCCTAACAGAGCGAAATCTGAATAAAGGAAAAAATGCACACGAGTTGATTGTTTCCACCAGGTGTGGTAGTGCACAACCCTAAGCCTGGAACTCAGGTGGTTACCTATGAATGTGAAGCCAGTGTGATCTACACAGGACGTCCAGGCCAGCCAGGGCTACACTGTGAGACCCTGTCTCAAACAAGAGTCTATCGAGGAGGGGAAAAAAGTCACACATGGGTGGGGCAGAACCGGAAAGCTTTTAGTGTATAATAACCTAAACGATTTAAATGATAGTCCTTTCTGTTTCAGTGTGTGTAAGGCGGTTAGATTCTAAAGTCCCGGAGGCTCGTGATATGTTCATCACTTAGAAAAAGGTCGCCGATGGCAAAACACTGCTGGATGGCGGCTGTGTCTGGAAAGTTTCTGCACCCTGATAAACCTCTCCGCCGCCACAATAATCCAAATCAGACCAAATCGTGGAACTTCCACCCAAACAATGTTCTTTATTCATTTAGGGCTAGTTCTTCCAAGAGTTGGGGATGACAGAATGCTTGCCTAGCATGCATAAGGTGGCAGAGGTGGGGAGGGGTGTGGAGGTTGATTCTCTGATCCTCAGCAACCCTCCCACCTAAAAGAACGTTTGTCTTCAGACCCTATGTTTTTGAGTTCATTTATCTACGTTGAGTTAGATAATGTGCTGTCTACCCTCAAACATTCTTTTAGAGGTAACTGATTCAGCATTGCATTGAGAGGGCCCCCTGAAACACTCCCAGTTTGGAAACTTCCTAAGAGGACACCCATGCAACCCTTGTCAGGATGAGGACTCACAACAAGGGAACAAATGTCTGCGACACTCAGCAATAAGAGAGTAGAGAATGCACTCTGGGCCAACCCAGGCACAGGTTCGGTGTGGGGGGGCTGCTGACCCAAGAGAGTCAGACACACATAAAACCTCAAGCAAGGGTTTCTCCACGTGAGAACTGGTTAAAATGTTATCACTCAGGGAACTCATTAGAGACTCAACATTCAAGGTTTTATAGAGGGGGCCGGTCACACAAGCAGCCTCTGCTTGGCACAGGCGTCAATTTGAGACTCCCTGGAGGAAAGCAGGTGTTCAGTATAAACCATATAGTTTGCATAGTTTAGGCAAGGCCAGCCTCTTATCACCAAGGGCGGGAGGGAACCTTAGCAAAATCCAAGTTCCCAGGCACCAGCCGAGGCAACCTTGCAAGCAGGCCTGCCATGTGGAGGAGTTCGGGTCCACTTTGCTAATTTCTTTCTACATGTGCGCTATCAGTAGAGGCAATCACGAGAACAATAGTGGCGAGCGTGAAGGATTTTTCTTTTAGTTGGTATTTGGGCAGAGTAGGCAAGCGCTCTACCATTGAGCTATGTTTTCAGCCACCTTTTGATGTTTTTGTTTCCCCAATCTGGTCCTTTTTTACTTATATTGTAAGTAATACTTACGGAACCTTTACCAAGCCAGGATACTGTTTAAATCATTTATTGACAATAAACCAAGAAAACAAATCCTACCTCCTTTTCCTCATTTTATAGGTGAGAATATTTAGACCCAGCTAGTAGTGTTAAAGAAACTGGTTTAAAATTTCACAACTAGAAGCTGGATGTGGTGGCACACGCCTTTAATCCCATTTCTTGGGAGGTAGAAGCAGATAGATCTCTGTGAATTCAAGACCAGCTTGGTCTTTAAAGCGAGTTACAGGCCAGCCAGGACTGTTACGGAGAGAAACCCTGTCTCAAAACCTAAACCTCACAGCTAGAGCTGGAGAGATGACTCAGTGGTTAAGATCATTGATTGCTCTTGCAGAGAACTGGAGTTTGGTTCCGGGTACTCAGATAACGGCTCACAATTGTCTAGAACTCCAATCCTAGCGGATCCCACACCTTCCTTTGCCTCTTCCAGCACCAGGTCCACACATGGTGCACATATAAACATGCAAACCACTCGTGCACACCAATAATAAAATTGAATCTTAAAAAAAAAAAAAAACAACTCACAACTAATTGGCAGTGCTTGAGGCTGAACAAGGAGGTGGCAACTGTATATCGGGGACTCTGGGGGCCCAGGGTGACACCTTGAACATGATCCCATACTGCTTTCTTGTAAGGGGTGTGTCACCAGCAACTCTGTTGGTGCCACCCTCAAACTTCTGACCATGGTGCTGGCTTTGACAACTGTGCTGACTTGGACTGAGAACCTGTCCTGAATGGATTATCCATGCCATTGGCACTAACGAGGGTTCCCATACCTTAGAACTAAGCCGGAAAGATATTGGCTTTATTGCATTGCCTTATGTGATAGGGGACTAAGGAGTCCCGCAGTGGCCACCTGCAGGGTAGCGAGATAGACAGCCTGGTGGCTGTGCAGTCTCGAGAAGCTACAAGCCTCAGAACCAGGGGGCACAGTGATGTGGTTCAATCCACAACTGAAGGTCCAGAAGCTTCCTGGAGAGTTGTTGGTGTGAGTCTATACCGAAAGGATGAAGAAGCTGAAGTCTGACATCCGGGGCGATGGCAGCCATAACAGACACACTGGCTCAAAATAGAGCGTGCATATGCTGGCTGGCCTCACCTCCTTCCACATTTATGCCAACTGGGTTCCCAGTCCGTTGGATACCAATCCTTTATGAGAATGCCCGCATGGGTACACCCAAAAGTATGAGAATGCCCTCATGGGTACACCCAAAGGTATGAGAATGCCCTCATGGGTACACCCAAAGGTATGAGAATGCCCGCATGGGTACACCCAAAGGTATGAGAATGCCCGCATGGGTACACCCAAAAGTATGAGAATGCCCTCATGGGTACACCCGAAGGTGTGCCCTGCAGGAGTCCTATGGATCTCTCAGTACAGTCAAGTCGATAGTCAAGACCAATGTCATACCAGCAATTCAGCAAACAAAACCACTCTAGCTCTTTGTGCTTAAACAGTATAGTTTAAAAAGCAAGAGAGAGAGAGAGAGAGAAGCAAAAGAGCCATGAGTAATTGAATGTGTCTGAGACCTGCCTGCCTGGATTTCCCTCATCCTTCTGAAGCTCAGCTTCTTCCTTAGTGAAGCCTAGACGGTATTCTCATAAGGCAGGCATAGCCAAACAGATGGGTTTGATCTACCAGATAGGTGGGCTGGTGACACCAGTGCCATCTGAAAAACATAATCTGCCTCAGAAACCTCGTTGTGGGCGTGGAGAAGCCCTCATCTGGTTGGGAAAGCGGAGAAGAAACAAGAAGCGAGAGGACCAGTGGCTTGTGCTCTTTTGGTCTTGGATGATGCTTCACAGTCTTCACTGTGCAGATAAACCATCTTTAGGATCAGCAGATGGAGTAGATCTAGAGTGGAGCCAGGCTTCGTTTCTAACAAGTGCCTGGGTGATATAATAGGAAGGCTGAATGCAGATGTGTTATAGACAGTCCCTGCCTCCCAGGGGTTGGACCTGCTCCTTTGACTTTATGATGATTTGAAAATAAGCAAATAATCATTAAAAGTTAAATAATCATTAACTCTTTCCTCCCTGGAGAAAACACCGTCTTGACATCTCTGATAATTATGTTCTTGCTCTAGGAAACTGATTTTTCAAGGCGATTTTGCTCTTAGCCCATTCTCAGCACATTGATGATATTCCACTCATGGTCAAGATACACTATCCAGAAGGAGGGAGCATTTCTTTTGAAATCCTTGGGAGAAGATAACACACTTTAGTGATACACAACCAGGTCTTAACCGCCATACTCAGAAAAGGAGGGTATCACCCCCGCAAGGCACTAACTGTAGAGTGAGGTGTTCTGGAAGAAATGGGTCCTCGTGGGTCCTGCGCTCTGTCAATATTTAACAAACCGGTTACAGTGGTCCAAAGTCTGTTTCTGATGGTGGACACATAAGAATGTCTGTAATCCAGTGGCTGGAAAGATGACTCAGCAGTTAAGAGCCCTGGCTCCTCTCGCAAAGGACCTGGCTTGGGTTCCCAGCAACCTCACGGTTCACATTATCTGTAACTCCACTTCTAGGGATCCAACACTCCTGTCTCTCTCTTGGCTTTGCATGCACATGCAGACAAAACATTCATAAACTTTAGAGGAAGGAAGGAATGGAGGGAGGGAGGGAAAGAGGGAGGGAGGGAGGGAGGGAGGGAAGAAGGAAGGAAGGAATAAAGGAAGGAAGGAAGGAAGGAACAAACGAACAAAGGAAGGAACGGAGGAAGGATTGGATGATCTGTATCCAAATGACACACTAAAGTAGAAGAGGAAGGTACTACTAAATGTTGCCTGCTCATAGTCTCATGCGTCCCAGGCTAGCTCACAACTGGCTGTGTAAGCAATGATGATGTTAAGCTCCTAACTCTCCTGCCTCTACCTTCTGAGCTGGCTTATTTAGTACCGGAGACAGAACTCAGGACTTTTTGAGTGCTAGGAAAACACTCTATCAACTGAGCTACATCCCAACCCACTGTTGCCTGCTTTTGAGTGGCTTGGTTTACAATGGTTCTAAATCCCTTTATTTGATAAAGTCCACAGCTTTAGTTTTCAATGAAATGTTTCCTCATAACTGTCTGCTCAACGAGTCTCTACTTTGTGCAGCCCCCAGTCTGATCACTGATGTGCCCACAGGACAAAAGTACAGAAGCTATCAGTGCTTATTGCTGGCTCCGGAGATCCAGAAATCTTGGTGCAGAAGTTGCCCAGATAGCTGTGGACAGGACTGGACTACAACAAAGGGGGCGGGGCTAGAAGGCTCTTGCTTCCTGGCTACTAGGAGTGCATCAGTTGATTGCTACATAACAAACTACCCCCAAAACTTAGTGGTTTCAGACAGGTTACTCTTGTTTCCTTGATTTGCTTGGGGGCATTTCTTCGGTTTATTTCCCCCATGTATACTTCAGCTACAGACTAGCTGGGCTGGAAGGACCTGCAAGGCCTCATACACAGAGCTGAGAGCTGGGACCATTCAGTCTGAAGCACTTCAGACTTCGTTCTTCAGTATTTTCCCTGAGGATTCTATTATTCTTGACTATGTATATGCTTGCATTTGTCTATCTGTGTCTATCTATCTGTCTGTCTGTCTCTCTCTCTCTCTCTCTCTCTGTGGTGTGTGTGAAGGCCAGAGGTATTGGATCCCACAGGAGCTGGAGTGATTGTGATTTGCCCATGTGGGCTCTGGGAACCAAATTCAGTCCACTTCAGAACAGTACATGTTCTTTTTTACAAAAATAATTTATTTCATTTTTTTTAAAAAAAATTATGTGTATGCACACACGCGTGACGGCTCCTGTAAATGCCAGAGGAGACAATCTGCTGGTGTTGAGGTAACCTTACAGTTGTGGGTTCTGGGAACTGAACTCAGGTTCTCCAAAAGAGCAGAATTCCCTCTTAACCACTGAGCCATCTCTCCAGACTCTTGTCCCTTCGAGGTAGCCAGATGTTCTGATGGAAGCTCCACCCCAAGCCCCTGGCATTCATATACCCAAAGAGTCAGAATGTTCGGGTGGAAGCTCCATCCCAAGTCCCCTCCCCATCTCTCTCCAAATGATGACCCCTCCCTCAGAGATGCTCAAGACCACTCCCACAGGGGATTCAAACTGCCCCCAGAAAACAGGCGCATGGTTTTCTGGTCTTACTCTCCTGTCTCCTCCCTGGGGGGCTGGAAAATCATCTGGGAGTGTTTTATCCATTAAACCTGGGCATTTTCTAGTTTGGTTTGATTTGGTTTGATTTGGATTGCTGCTTATCGGGGTGTAGAAACTTTTCACTGAGGAGTGTGTATGTGTGTGTGTATACAAGCACATGCTTGCACAGATGTCAGAGGAAGAAACTGGGTGTCTTGAAGCATCAAGATTGTCCAACAGTCTCTTGCTGAACTTTGAGCTAAGCAAGTGGCCAGCAAACTCTAGCAGTCTTCCTGTCTCCCCCTCCACCAGCTCTGGGTTCCCCATGCAGCCACATTCAGGTTTTTGTGCGAGTGACCTAGATTTGAACTCAGGTCATCATGATGGCATAGGCAGTGTTCTTACACGGAGTCAATTCCCTAGTCCCTGCCCCAAAGATTTTTATTAGCCAGTTGTTAAACCACCAGCAGCTTGGAATCAGCTGTGGAGAAAGAATGTACACCCCTAAAATGGGTAAATGCTATAAATCAGGCCTTATTTTTTCCTGACCCGTCATTTGCCAACGTAGCCCTGTTTTCGTCTATGTGTGCTCTGCAGAGCCTTGCCTGGTACCGGTGCTCAGCATGTGTCTGTAAAACCAAGTCTTCAGTTAGGCAGGGTTGGAAGCAGTGCAGCAAGCTTATTGTCAGAAACAGGCAAAACATTATCATCAAACAAGGAGACTGTAGATCCAAGATAGCTGAGCTTTGATGTGGGATAAACTGGGATTAACGCGCGCGCACGCGCACGCACACGCACGCACACTCACGCTGTATTGTAAACAGCGCCAGCAGGTCTGTTCATTTAAGCTGCCGTTGCTTCTGGATGCTCGGAGGCTGGCTTAAGTATGCGATCACATGCTTCGGTCCTGGAACACAGAAGGAGCAATCAAGATTCCTCCTCACAGGAATGTTCTAGAAAGCCACAGTGCTGGAACCGAGAGACGAGTCTGTAGAAGGGGTAGCACAGCCCCATGCATGCTTGCTCACGAATCACCATAGTCTTCCTCACTGATGTCTAGGTTCTTTGTGTTTTGCTTCCTGTAACTGAATTCCTTGCTGTGCCCTCTGGCACTGATCAGAGCAGCTGTTTTGTTCTTTGAGCTCTGAATTTGTTTGGGTTTTCTCCAGATTGTCATCTTGGGGACAGGGGTGTGGGGCAGTGTGGGGTGGCTGCTTTCCCCACATAGCTTGCAATGCTTCTTTGCTGAGTTTGCCCAGGGCCTGGGAGTGTGTGTTCAGCATCTCACCTTGGCCTCATAGAATTTCTAAGCTTCCTTGTGAGATGGATGAGTAGACTCGGTCCGTGCAATTTCCCCATATTACCTACCATCCCAGGTATCAAGTCATATCCCTTTTTATATGTGTTGTAAAATGTAGTCTCTTTTGCTGCTTTTCCTTCCTCTGCCCATCCTTAAACGTTAAGGTTTCCCTGGTTCTTGTCCTCTGAACTTTGGCTTTTGCATTCTCTTACTCCGTGGGTGGTCCTGGACAAGTCAGTCCCTCCTCAACTGGGCAGATGTATGACCCCAGCTAGACAGGCTCAAATGCACGTATTTCTCTCCCACTGGGCATCTCTACAAGAACGCCCCCCCCCAAAGGCTTCAGATGTCTAGCACATTCTTATCTGAGCTCAATTCTTACCTGAATTTATCAATTCCTGTCACCCTCAATGGGTGGGGGTCATCATACACATCTCCTTCATTCCCCATCCCCTGTTTTTGTTGAGACAGTTTTCCTACATAACCCAGGCTGGTCAGGAACTCACTATGTGGCCCAGTCTAGCTTAAACTCCCGATCTTCCTGGGATTACAGGTCTGGAGCACCGTGCCTAGTTTCTCTCTCCAATAGATCTGGTTGATCTATGCGTTGCAGTTTTCCATTGCTGGGTAAGGAACTACCCCCAATAACTCATTCTTACGATTCTACGTTGGCTGAGCATTCGTTTATCAGTTTTTTCCGGGCTCGTTCATGTGCCTGAACAAGCAAGGCTGCCGTGGGGTTGGGATGCCCAGATGGCTTCACTCATCTGCCTGACCTCTGACACAGGGTCAACACAGAGAGCCCCAGTTCTCCCTGTGGAGGCCAGACTGGCTGCTTTGCACCAAATGTTCACGGCATCTTTCCAGATCTTCAAAGGTCGGAGTTGCCACGTTTGTTTAACCTCAGCTTTAGTTCTCATAGGTAACACCTACTACAATTTATTTTTATTTACTTAATTAAATATATGTATCCCGGGGTAGCCTCAAATTTGCTATGTAGCTGAGGATGATCCTAAACTTCTGATTCTCCTGCTTCTTCTTCCCAAGTGCTGGGATAAAGTTTGGTGCAACCACGTGTGGTTTATACACATCGAGAACCCATATTAAGACTCTGTTCATGCTAAGCAAACACTGTAGCAACAGAACTACATGCCCAGTCATAGCTTCGGTTTCTCTGTCAAGCTAAACTACAAGATCAGTACAGACTTAAAGGTGTAGGAAAACGGACTTCGTGGTACAATGGCGAAACAGTAAGGTCACTTGGCAAAGACACACACATATCATACAGACAAATGGGGGCCGGAGGGGTTTGTTGGCATTAAGACAATTGTCACTTTGCCATATTGGGACTGGGACTATGGACTTCGTTCTCTGTCGAGGCCTGTCACAATCTGAGGACTCTGCTTTATTTTTAGGGTTAGAACACTGGCAGTGTGGCATAATAAGAAGTTAGGCCAATTTAGAGGCAGGCAGCCTAGTGAGGCGTTTGCTTGAGAAGGCCAAGCAAGAGGGCACGGAGCAGGGAAGAGGTGTGGGGTTTTGGAGAAAGGATGAACACAAGATATTCCTGAAGTTCCTGAGTTTAGAGCTGTGTGCATGCTCACATGTGCATGCACACAGACACGTACACACATACACACACACACACTCCTCCCCCTGCACTCCCCCTCAGGCGCACACACACATGTACACATGCATGCTCATACACACAAACATGTGCCCACACATATGTGCTCACACACACACCCCTGCCTGTGGGTGTCTTTCCCTACACTCCCCTTCAGGCACACAGACACACACACACATACACACACACACATGCATGCATGCTCACGTGCTCACACACACACACCTGCCCATGAATGTTTGCCCCAGCATGTCCTTTTAGGCACTGTCTAGGAAGCCAGTCTTTTCCTGCTGGGCTTGAAAGCTAATGGGGTTGTGACACTGGAGCTGACTGTGTGCCCTGTGTGCCCTGTGAGCCCCTGTGTGCCCCTGTGAGCCCCTGTGTGCTCTGTGAGCCCTGTGTGCCCCTGTGAGCCCCTGTGTGCTCTGTGAGCCCTGTGTGCCCCTGTGAGCCCCTATGTGCCCTGTGTGCCCCTGTGAGCCCTGTGTGCCCTGTGAGCCCTGTGTGCCCCTGTGTGCCCCTGTCACACACTGCCCAACACATCCTAAGAGACCCAGACTGTCAGGAAAGTGACATTCTGTAGAGGTATGTTCCTGGATCCAGCCATTACTAAAATGAATGAGTCCCAGATTTCCTCTTGCACAAACCAAGGACTTTTTATTTATTTTGTGGAGTAGGGCAGCATCTGTCTGTGTAACCCGCGCTGACCTCCAACTTGCTACGTAGCCCAAATGACCTTGGATTGTGGGTGATTCTTCTGTCTCTGCTGCTGAGCCCTAGAGTCGCAGACAAGCCCCACCATGACCAGCTACGAATTGTCTTTTTGCTTTAGTTTCAGTTGAGTTTCCTTCCCATGTCCCTTGAAAAGTTTTCATGAATCAAGATCAACCATGAGACTAAACTAAACCGCAGGTTCTGAAGATCCTAGCCCTTTGCTTTCTGTGTCCCTTGTAGTCACCCCCACACACACCACTATGAATTCTTCCAAACACTTCTCTTGTCATATGAAAAGCTTCTAAGGACTTCTGTTATTTACATAGCATTTTAATCCGATCAGGATGAAATCCATTTATTCATCCTTAAAGAAAAAAACAAAAAACAGTGTTTTCCTAGCGTCCCCTCTAGTTACGCTGGTTTGTTAACTGAACCATAAATGTTACTCTCTGTTTTCCTGCTCTTTCTTCTTCTCTGCCCACCTTGAAATGGCTTCCCACCTCCCCTTCCCCTTGAAACCCCACTCATGCTTACAGTCCCAATTCACATACACTTCCATAAATGTTTTCTAAAAACCAACTCCAGAGATCTTTTCTTTCTGAATACTTTGATACTAGACCACACATCCTGAGGTTTTTTTCCACACGTAAGAACACGTTGACATCTGTAATTACTTAATTTTTTTTCTGTTAATTTTGCTATCCTTGCCAACATTTAAGTCTATGAAAGTTTAATGATGGGAAGCCAGGCACTGAAGGCATTAGTCTGTATTTCTTTGCTCTAACATGTGCATGTTGCTCTAGCAATACCCCAGGCTAAGTAACTTACAGAGAAAACAAATTTAGTTGGGTATGGAGGCACATGCCTAACGTCTCAGCTACTCAGGAGGCTGAGGCAGGAGGACCACAAGCTGAAGGTTAGCTTGGGCAATTCTGTGAGACCATTGTCTCTAAAATAAAATAAAATAAAATAAGTAGGGATGTGTAGCTCAGAGGTGGAACACTTGACTAATATGCACAAGCCTCTGGGCTCAACCTCCAGTATCACAAAGAGGAAAAAAATAAAGGAATTTATTTACTAGTAGTTCTGGAGATGTGGAGGCCATGAGTGTGGTATTGACATCTGGAGAGAGCCACCTGCATGACTTTGGGGTGGGGATAGGGTATGAAAGAGATTGTCCTGCCCTGCTGGTATTGACATCTGCAGAGGGCCTTCCTGCATGGCCAAAAGCAACCACAAACCATCTCTGCAATGATGACCGAAGCCCATCTGTGGAGACAGACCCCCACATAACCTAATACTTCTTATTGAGAGTCCAGCCTCAAGATTGGAGAGATGGCTCGGTGGTTAAGAGCACTGCTTGCTCTTCCAGAGAATCCAGGGTTCTGTTCCAGCACCCACAAAGAAAAAATCAGGGGCAAATGGAGTAAGCTTTGTGAAAAAATCAGCACAAGAAAGTGAATTTTAAGAGAATATCTTCTTGTCCTCTTTCCTGTAGCAAAATACTGCAGGACTGGTGGAATTCCCCATGGCCCAGGGCTTGGGAGGACTCCTGCTGTTTTCATATTTTCAACTGGTTAGGTGACGCTGACCCATCTCACAGTCTTGTTATGTATCCCTAATACCGGATAGCTCAGACAGGCTTGGACTTGCAGCAATCTCTCTGCCTCTGCATCCAAAATGCCGAGATTACAAGCACGCACCACCTTACCAGGCAAG
Organism: Chionomys nivalis; assembly: GCF_950005125.1. Lineage (NCBI taxonomy): Eukaryota > Metazoa > Chordata > Mammalia > Rodentia > Cricetidae > Chionomys > Chionomys nivalis. The sequence goes on along the minus strand of NC_080103.1, from coordinate 32,915,120 downwards.
ATCTTCAGTCTTGAAGGCCACGCAGCCTCTGACTCTTAAAGAAACAAAATTAAAACAACCCTAAACACAACCCACCTTTCCTTTAAATTGCAATACAATTATATAATTATTCAGGAGGGGACCTGTGGCAGACAAGCGAGGATAAGAGTTCATTTGTGCTGTTGAGACCGGAACATTCAGCAGGTCAGTGGCCGGTGTTCATTGTCCAGTTCCCAGGTACCTCTCCCAGATTCCAGGAGGAGGGCCGGCCAGGCATGACACGGGGAGGAGGCCCATTGCCTTGTTGACTCGCCAAGAATTTCTGCCGAGGCTGGAGCTCCTGTGCTCCCTGACCACAGGGAAGCTCAGAGGAACTCTGCAGCCCCGGGCTTGGCTGGGGTCCTGTAGCTAGACCTTCTGGAGGCAGAGCCCAGAGATGGAATGGAAACAGCTGTTTGCTGTGCTCCGGCGCCCCACTGTTCCTGAAACTTTCTGGCTTACGTGGTCTGAACCATGTCCGGCTACATCGAGCCTCCAGCCCATCCACCCCGCAGGATCTGTCCCACCTCAAAGAGTTCCAGAGAACACTTCTATCCTCAAGCTAGGATACAGCTCTCGGTCTTTATCACGCTGGGAAGTTTGTACTGTAGTCTTTTTTTTGGGGGGGGGGAGTGTGAACCTTCAGAGACTCTTCTGGCTAGGCAACCTCAACATCCAAGCTTAGTAGTCTTCCCTCCCAAATTTCTCTTTCTCCGCCCCTAGCGGAACTTCAAAGGCTAGAATGGGGGAGGGTGGGATTTCCACCCATGTTACATAAACAAGGAAGCGAAGGAGGCCTCTGTGCTCGCGGGACTCTGAGCATGAAATGATGTGAGTCTAAGTGTTTAAATCCTTTGGCTGGGATAGAGCGTGACAAGCTTGCTTTTTCTTACTCACTGGGTTTGAGCTGCGCGGTGCATTTCGGGAGTTGGGGTTATCATTCTAACCACACCAATTCATGCCCGAGGTTTTCCAAAGGCTAGCTAGGAAACAACCCTTATAGCAGCTCACGTTTCTGTCTGTGCTCCTGGCACTGTGTCAGGGGATTCAGTGGGTGTCTGTAATTAGACGGATTGCTCTAGTTTTACTACAGAGATCACGGAGAAACAGCTTTTTAAAAAAAGGACTAAAGAGGAAGCAGAGGAGGCAGGACTCACATCCTGGCCTCTCAGTTTCACAGAGCGCTTTACCTCATCGTCTCATAAAGAAAGTGAAGGGAATCAAACCTCCTTTAAACCTTTGGAGAGGTGCTGTCCAAGGGAACCTGACAAATACTTCATTAAGTGAGTCATAGTTTCTATATAAATTCAGGTTTTATACACACACACACACACACACACACACACACACACACACACACAGAGCTACCTTCTGGCATGCTTAGCATGAATTACAATATATCTATTTGGGAAAGTAAAGGTGTTTTAGGGCAAATGTAAAAGGCCTTTGTTCACACCTTTGATAGACGTTTCTGGAGCATGCTTCTGGAACCCCAGGAGGAGAAATGCCAGTGACTCCCACCCTCATCCTGTGTGAAATTTCTTTCCATTCTTTATGACTCTTGCTTAGAGAGGGCTGTCTATTTTATTTGTGGCAGTAAGCCATGCTAAAGAAAAATATTCTTTTTCTCTTGTCACTGTAATATGTCTTACTGTAAAGCGAAATGAGCAAAAGTTATGAGAATATATAATTCCTTTCCAGAATTGCTGCCTCATAGAAACAACCACAACTGTGGGTGTAGTTTTTATGCTTCTCTTTTTCTACTCTTCCTGCAAAGGCAGCGCAGGGAGACCTGCTTGTAATCTCTCTGTCCTGGCTTCTGCAGCCCTTCAGGACCTGGAGGTATCTTTTAGTGGGTGGCTCCTAACCTCAGGGCATGACGACAGTAAACACGGAGCAAAGCTCTGGTCACAGGTCTGAGGAAGGCTTTCATCTCCTTGCCTTGCTAAGGTATTCCCATGAAAACACACCAGTTAGGATTGTTCTAGAAAATCCACAGTAGATGGCCAACAGATACACACACACACACACACACACACACACAAAGCATCGGGGCAGCCCATACTAAATAATCAACAGATGCTTGCTGCATGAATATTTGTGAACTCAACTGACCTTCAGAAAAGACAGCCCTGAAATAATATGCACTGGACGTCACAGGTTTTCAGTTGCTCTTAATCTTCTTTTTATACACAGCGAAATGGGAAACAGCTAAGCCTTTCCTAGCTCTATTGTTTCCCCCTTTGTTTTCTGTCATTTCAATTCCTGCTTTCATGTCCAAAGACCCAAGGCTGCATGGAAAACCTTGGCCTGTAGTGCAGGATGCCCAGGACATAGTAATAATGCCCATCAACTCAGCCTGCACCCAGGGACCTCCGGAAGAGCACTGTGATGGGAGTTCGGGATGGATGGTATTAAGGGCTTTTTGAAAATGCTTCCTGGCGGCCCCTGCCCCCCCCCCCCCAAAAGGTGGTACAGGTTTAACAAGGACTGTGAAGAAATGTATTTAAGTTCATAAAGCTTTTTATGGGGTGTTTACTGTGTGTGACTATGCGCTTCGTGTCTATGAATGCTCTTCATCTTCTACAAAACAACCCTATAAAGGCGTTACAACCACAATCCCCACCTTCCACATGAAATGGCCGAGGCAGAGGAGCAGCTCAGTAGTTTGGCTAGGGTACATGCAAGCCAGGGTTTAAAGCCTCGCCAGCCTGGCACCAGGGCACAGGTTGTTCTCTGGCTTGTCGCGTGTTAGTTTCTGTTGGTTTTGTGGGCCTCCCACGCTCCAGCATCCCCGAGAACTGAACAAAAGGTATCTAGAAATGTTGAAAATGACATTTTGGAAAGGGTGCCTGCTTTGTTCTTACTGAATCTGTCATGTGCTCAGTTTTTCCTAAAAATCAAACTATCTGTGTAGCAACATGTCATCATCCAGCTGGAAAACAAAGGTGAATAAAATAATTTTGTTTGGTAGCGCTCCCCCCCCCCCAACTCCTCCAGCCCTGACTTCTACGGGTCCCACTCCCACCCTCAGGCTAGAGATGAGTCTTAGGTGTCGCTTTGGGGTCCAGCTAACTTTTTTGTTGTTGCTGTTTTTCACGTGTTTATTTTTGAGATAGGGTCTCTAATCTAAAGATGTCTGGAGGGTGATGAGAACGAGCTAATTCCCAGTGGGAGCTACGGGAAGCCAATGGGATGAGCCACGCCCAGGAGTGGGAGCTACGGAAAGCCAATGGGATGAGCCACGCCCAGGAGTGCCCCACTGCAGGAATTACAGTCGGTGGGTTGCTGCTGGGTAAACACAGGACAGAGGCTTGCAGAAGCCCTGCTGCTTTTATCTGTAGTAAGCCTGGAAGTCCCTGAGCCTCACACAGCCTGCTTCCTCTGGTGTATTAAGGTGTGGTTTCCAGGTATACGTCCTATTTTAATCATCTTTCTGGTTTCCGTTCTTCCACAGCGAGGCACACAGACAGAAAAGGAAACATGACGTAGATAAAGCATTCGTGATATGAGTGTGAGGAAGGGGGTTTGGATCTCCAGAACCCGTGTAAAAAACAGGGTGAGGATGTCTGCATGTTTGTGATCCCGGGACCCAGTGCTGGGGAGGGAGAGCCTGGGGATTGCCAGGGCAAGCTAGTTAGCCGGACAAAGCTGAACTTGGGGATTGGGGCAGCTCCGGATTCAGTGAGAGATCGTGCCTCAGTAAATAGTGATTGAGGTGCCGGGCGATGGTGGCGCACGCCTTTAATCCCAGCACTTGGGAGGCAGAGGCAGGCGGATCTCTGTGAGTTCGAGACCAGCCTGGTCTACAGAGCTAGTTCCAGGACAGGCTCCAAAGCCACAGTGAAACCCTGTCTTGAAAAACCAAAAAAAAAAAAAAAAAAAAAAAATAGTGATTGAGGTGACATCCAATATCAACCTCTGCTCTTCACACATGTGCGCGCTAGCACACACATGCAAACATGAACGCGCACGCGCATATGGGGATGGGTTCTTTAATAGCGTTCTATAACATTTGCAAGGCCACTGTTCTTGCTGCTGCTTTGGGTAGGAGGGAGTAGGAAGTGAGCATGTGAATTGGGGCTCTAGTGTTCTGGTGATCAGACACTGTGTTTGGATGTGCCTTTGGTCCCCTGTCCTCACTGTGTCTGCTCTGAATTCCGTGTTTTTGCATCTGAGTTACATCTATTCATGGTACTGTTTTTGAGGACAAAAAAAAAAATACCCAATTGAGATGATTTTTCTCTCGCCGACTCTAAACAGAATTCGCTTATTTGTGTTTTGGCAAACTGCTGCTTCAATGGGCCTGTCTTTTGTTTCGACCTCAAAGTGGCTTATTTTATATCTCAAACTTCTAGTCCAGTGATTGCATCTGATTTATTTTGTGTGTCAGTCCAACCACTAAGCATATGTCCTCGCATCTCTTAATTTATAACAGAACATGAATGTGCTCTGCTGGCTCTTCTAGTTAAAAGAAATCTAGTAACTTACAGCCACCCACAAAAAATAATCATAGTGAAGAACACTAAATAACAATGAACAATAGTCAAGAGACAGAGGGGAGAAGGGAGGGGAGGGGAGGAGAAGGGAGGGAGCAGAGGGGAAAGAAGGGGAGAGAGATTCCAAGGTAGATACTTTTTAGAAAAATGATTTATTTATTATTTGTGTGTGTGTTCTTCTCTAAGTTTATATGTACTGCACGCATGTGGGAATGGAGGCCAGAAGAGGGTGTCATATGCCTTGGAACTGGTTGTAGACACTGTGTAGATGCTGGGACCAAACTTGGGTCCTCTGCAAGAGCCCCAGACACCTGCTTTTGCTTTGGGTTTTCCTTGTCATTTGTTTGTTTGTCTTAAGTAGATTCTTTAAAGCTTGTTGCTATTTCTTTCCTGTTTTTCTCTTAGACTATTACCTGCGGACAGTATTGAGAGCACACCCTCCCTCCTACACCACAAACATTCATTTACTATTCATTTTTGAGAAAGTGAGTTTTCCTTTCCCTTCAGGCCCCAGATTTGGGTGGGGCAACGAAGAAAGATTTTACAGTAACTAGGCATTCTCTTTAAAATCCTTTTTGTATCTTTCATATCTCTTTGTGGGGGCGGGGTGAGGAGAAGTTTAGAGAGAATCTAATACAAGTATGGCTTCTCTTTCTGGAAAATTCATAGATGTACATTAAGTCCCCAAAACTGTACAGACATTTCTGTGGGGTCAGTATTAAGAATCTTTGTCTTCACTGGGCAGTGGTGGTCCACGCCTTTAATCCCAGAACTTGAGAGGCAGAAGCAGGCTGATCTCTGAGTTTGGGGCCAGCCTGGTTTACAGAGCGAGTTCCAGGACATCCAGGACTACACAGAGAAACCATGTAGCCAGAGGCTTTTCTCAGTCTTGCCCAGGGCCCACTGGACCAGTTTCTCTCCAACTCACCAGTCCCTGTAACCGCTTAGAGAATAATCAATCACTCAGAGGCTAATATTAATATAATTGCTTGGCCAATGGCTTAGGCCATTACTGGCTAGCTCTCACTTGTAATCCATTTCTCATAATATATATATATATATATTGCCACATGGCTGTGGCATTACCTTGGGTGTTCTGGTATTCTGTTCAGTGGGTGACTGACTGGCATCTCTCGACCCTGCCTTCTTTCTCTATCTCTGATCGAATTTCCCTCCTTGTTATATTCTATCCTGCCACAGGCCAAAGCAGGTTCTTTATTAACCAATGGGAGGAATACATATTCACAGTGCACAGAAGGACAACCCACATCACCTCCCCTTTTCTTTCTAATTCAAAAGGAAGGTTTTAGCTTTAACACAGTAAAATTATATACAACAAAACAGTTACCAAGTAATAATCAGTTATAATATCCAGTCTATTTGTATTTGACAAAATTCAAGAAAACATTTTATCATCTATTCTATCTTTGTGAATATAAAATTTTATATCTAATTTATCTTTTAACATAACTAAGGAAAACTATAACTATCTAGTCTTCAACTCCATCAAAGAACCGAGAAGGAAATAATATTAACTGAGTAAGCAGGAAGTGCAAGCAAGAGACTTCCAAAATATGTGAGAAATGACAGAAACAGCTGGCTTCCTGGACAGTCACCCAGGGTCTGTCTGCAATGTTAGGACATCCATCTTCAGCCTATTGGCTTAGCATATCTGACAGACTTTTCTGTGAAGCAGGGTTTTCTGAAGGGCTATCCTACCTTGTCTTGACAAACTTTGTCTTGTCCTGTCTTTTGGGTTCTGCTTATCCCATTTGGACAACATACTGTCAGCAGTTGAGGCAAGAGCACTTTCTTGCCCAGTGACTAATTTTTGCCACAATGAAAGTAAACTCCATATGGAGTTTCTTTGATGCCCATCATCTTCTTTGAAGTAGATGGGTGCTGCCAGGAACAAACATGTCTCGTCATAAAAAAGTGAAGTGTATGTTATTAAAACATTTTAAATGCCATATTCTGTAGGTCTTTGAAGTGTTTGAAGACTATCTATCTATCTGAAATAAATTTCTGTATATCTAGAGAACCTAATTAACATGTCTATAAGTTTGACTATCATAGATGACTATTAATTTGTATTTCTTAACTATATATTAAGTGAGCTACATAAACATAATACCTTAAACAAGAGTAGAAATATATATATATACAACATATCAAAATTGACCTTAAATTTGTATCAATAAACCATACCAATGTAAAGTATTCATTTCTATATCATATACCCCTTTTATCTTTAGAAAGAGATTGACTATGACCATCAATCATTTATAATACAACACCCTAGACAGTCATGGCTAAAATCCTTTCATAACTTAGTTAAGACATTTTAGGTACAAGACTTTGACTTGTCAGGATAAGACAACTATTGGATTAATCACTTAGTTGCTTATTTACCAATAGCCTGAACATTTAGTATGTGTTTGTATTTTGTGCTTGATGGTTGTAGTTCTATTTTGTGTATGTTATTACCCTTTTTTCTCCTGGATGATACTTGATATTTGTCCTTATTGTATATAGTTTTGTACTAGGTTTAAAACCCTTTTATTTAGATGAAAGGGGGAAGTGTAGAAATTCATTCAGCCCATAGCTTTTGAGGGTACTAGGGGTGTAGTCTTTGAATGCATACATGATTTCTTTTAAGAGAGAGGAGGGGCTTGCTCTTTAGCTCTCTTGGGTGGTTGTTGGCGATCTGACTGCAGCTCCCAGTGCCCACAGAGCAGAGGACTGTGGCGGCTCTCTACCTTGTTGTTCCCCAACAAATATTTGATACCTCCCTTTATTTTAGTTTCTTGTGGATTCAACATCTCACACTTACAAAACCATGTCTCGAAAAACAAACAAACAAACAAAAAGGAATCTTTGTCTTTTATGCCAGGGAGGGGGGATTTAGAATGCACATTTGGTTAAATAAACATTGATTTCAGGCTATTTGTACCCCTCTCCAGAGCAGGAGAGGGGGCAGCAAGGAAATCCTTCCATTGTGAACAGACTTACTTCCTTTCCAGACCAGGAAACTGCTATATAATGCTGCTTTACGTTCACATCCATTCATTTCAGGTCTTATACAGCCCAGCCTCATGCAACAGCCTTCAGATCCTTGAATTATGTCAGCGTTCATCCACAAAATGTCAGGCAGAAGAAGGAACAATCTAGTGGGAATTGTTTCCATTGATACCAAGTCAGGACATTCACCCACCGTCCACTGGATCACTCTAGCCTTGTTGGGAGCAGGAATGTGTTGGCAGTTCACTACAGATGTGTGGCCACTTACTATTTTGGGGGGGGGGATGTAAAACCTATTCTGGTTCTTTGAGAGTCCCTCTAAGGCGTTCTCAATACAGGTGACCAATCTTTAAGGAAGATTTGTTTACTGCTCTTCTAACAGGAGGCTGTAGTAACAATGTGGAGCATGGACTGTCCAGACCACTCTGAAGGTTCTGGTGAACAGAAACCTTGCTAGAACTCTGAGGGACATTATGACACCCACAGCCCTACAGCCGGCCAGAAGGCCCAAGTTCCTTGTCTATCCAGGTCATGAGTGGAGCTTTTTTTCCATTGAGGAAAGGCTCTGTTTTTACTTAACATATTCGGCAAAACACGGATATTTGAGCTTCCTTTAAAGTTAATTTTCTTTCTTTCTCTTGGCTCATCCTTCTTAAGTCTCATGCACACACGCTTCACCAAATAACCAGTTCCTATTTCCTCTGCTTGAACTAATGAAAAAGGCATTTCTGTCGTGGAACTGAAAATCTGTCTTGCTTTCCCAAAATATTAATTATTTTGTTTTATTTTTATTAACTTTGTAAAAATTAACATATATTAAAAGATATCATTTCCCTTCATTTCTTTTCATTTTTTCAACTCCAGCCATCCTGCCTCCCCAATGCCCCGCCTCCCAAACCATATTCCTGACTTCTCCCTCCTTGTTATTGTTAAACATATACACATTCTCTATCATTTATCTATTTATATCTATCTATCTATCTATCTATCTATCTATCTATCTATCTATCTATCATCTATATTTCTACACACATAAATGTACTTATATTTATATAAACCTGCTGACTCTATCCAGTGTTGCAGGTACATGATTTCAGGGCTCACCCCTTGGTATTAGATGACCAACTTGGAGGCTCATTCTTGGGGGAGCTCTACTTATCCCCTCTCAGCATCCCTTAGTTGCCTGCAGTTCTTTGGCTAGGGGCGGGACCACATGACTTTTCCCTTCTACATTAGCGTGCCTAATGATGCCCTTGTCCAGGTCCTGTGTAGGCAGCTGTATTCTTGGGATAGCATGAGGTAGGCTTGCGGTCATTTCTAGGAGACGCCTTCTCACAGCAGATTTTCTGGTCTTCTTGCTCTTACAACCTTTCCGGCATAACTGCAGGAGTTGCATTGCAGATGTATCCACTGGGGCTGGGAACACCGTAAATTTTTCTCTGTATTTTGACCTGTTGTGGTTTTCTATAATGGTCTCTGTCTGTTGTTTGTTTGGGGGCCTCCATTCTGTTCCCACCAGCACTGGTTGGACTGATGTTAGGGAAAGCAAACAGGAACCTGGCGAAGGGAGGTGTTCGGCTGGATTCCCCAGTTCTGCCCCAGTTCTTTCCCTCCAAATTCCACACCCACTCAGAGAACCACCAAAAAAGCCCAGTTTCACATTCATGGGGATGGCAGCAGCTACTCCCCCTGAGGCTGCTAGCTGCTCAAGACCCTGCCTACTATGATGGGCACAAACCCAGCTTGTGGAGGGTGTGTCATCACCCCACCTCATGCCTATGGGATATTTAAGCCTCCTCCTGCAGAGCGGCCATGTGATTTCTCTCCTGTCCCCTTCCTTTGTCTCATCACTGGGGACTGCAAAGTCACTCCACAGTGCTTTGCTCAAATATACCTGGTCTTTTATTTTTAATTTTGCTCGATCTGGCTTACAGTGTCAGTGGAGAAACCTATTATCAGGGTCCAGAAAACCTACCAGGAAGGATAGGAAACCAGGAGACCTATGTAGGCTAAAAAGTTCTTGCTTTTGCATTTCTGATTCCTTGGTGTAATTGGTTGCTTTTTACTCTTGGCTCTTTAGGAGACCCACTGCCTAGCTCCCAAATAAATCACATGGAAGTTTATTCTTACTTATAAATGCTCAGACTTAGGTTTATTTCTAGCCAGCTTTTCTTAACTTACCATCAATCTTTTGCCCCCCGGGCTTTAATATTTCTCCATTTCTGTATACCTTTCTTTACTTCTTAATCTGTGGCTGGCTGTGTGGCTGGGTGGCTGGGTGGCTGGGTGGCTGTGTGGCTGGGTGGCTGGGTGGCTGTGTGGCTGGGTGGCTGTGCGGCTGGGCGGCTGGGCGGCTGTGCGGCTGTGCGGCTGTGCGGCTGTGCGGCTGGGCGGCTGGGCGGCTGTGTGGCTGTGTGGCTGGGTGGCTGGGTGGCTGTGTGGCTGGGTGGCTGGGTGGCTATGTGGCTGGGTGGCTGGGTGGCTGGGTGGCTGTGTGGCTGGGTGGCTGTGTGGCTGTGTGGCTGGGTGGCTGGGTGGCTGGGTGGCTGGGTGGCTGTGTGGCTGGGTGGCTGGGTGGCTGTGTGGCTGTGTGGCTGGGTGGCTGGGTGGCTGGGTGGCTGGCCCCTGGAGTCTTCTCCTTCTCTTTCTTGCTCCTTGACCTCTCTCCTCCTGTTTAGTTTCTCTTCCTACAGCTGTGCCTATCCTTTCTCCTGCCTTGCTTTTGGCCAATCACCTCTTTATTAGACCAATTAGGTGTTTTAGAAGCAAAGTAATGCAGCTTCACAGAGTTAAACAAATGCAACATGAAAGAACGCAACACATGTTTGCATCATTAAGCAAATATTCCACAGCATAAACAAATGTAGCACATCTTAAAATAATATTCTGAAACACTTTGGTTCCTATCTTCAACTCAAGATCTGTCTTTTCTGGGCACCAGTCCGTGAGCAAGTATAAGCTTCTCTGTATTATTGTTTCATGCTCTGCTCTGTCATCTAAATTCATTATTATCCGTGACATAATGATAGACAATCACAGTTGTCTCAGATGAGTTTATGTATATTCCCATTTTCTTCTCCTAACTTCTGTGGGCACTTTCTCCCCTACTCCTTACCACATTGATGAGATTATAAATCATACTCCATAATGATGGACTCATGGGACTCAGGCAGAGCTAACCACAGGGAGGGAGGGAGGGTCAGACAGACAGACAGATAGACAGACAGAGACAGAGACAGAGAGAATGTCTTCCTTTGAAGTTACTGAATCAGGGGAATATAACCCAAAACTTCTGGTGACATAGAATGAAGACAGGAAGGGAAGAACAGAGTCCCTAAAGGAGCAGAAGTAGGTGAGGCCTGAATTCCTCAATCCACCCAGGCTTCGAACTGGATTAACTCCTAGACTTTCTTGCTAGGAATTAAAATTGTTTTTAGTTGGGCTTCCATTGATAAACCCTATGAATTTTGACATAGAAACTGGCTTTGCAGGTCCACTCTCCCGTCAACACTTGCTGAAACCATGGTCAACCCTGTCGTGTTCTTGGCCATCACAGCTGATGGTGAGCCTTCCAGCTGTTTGCAGACAGAGTTCCAAGGACAGCCGAAAACTTTCTCACTCCAAGCACTGGAGAGAAAGGATTTGGGTAGAAGGGTTCCTCCTTTCACAGAATTATTCCATTCTGACTCATGTGCCAGGGTGGTGACTTCACACACCATAACGGCTCTGATGGCAGATCCATATTTGAGGAGACATTTGTGGATAAGCACTTCATCTTGAAGCCTACAGGACCTGGCATCTTGTCCATGGGAAATGCTGGACCAAGGACAAATGGTTCCCGATGCTTTGCATCTTTTTTTTTTCTGCACTGCCAAGTGGCTGAATGGCAAACATGTGGTCTTTGGGAACGTGAAAGAAGACATGAGCTTTGTGGGAGCCGTGGAGGCTTTGGGTCTGGGAACAGCAAGACCAGCAAGATCACCATTTCTAAGTGAATAACTCTAATTGTTTTGACTTGCGGGCATCCTACCCACTCAGACCATGCCCCCCTGTAGCTCAGGAGAGAGCCCCCACCCCATCTGTTCACAATATACTATAATCTCTGCTCTCACTGAAGTTCTTTGGGTTCCATAGTTTCCCCATTCCCCTTCAAGTCTAGCTGGATTGCAAAGTTAAGTTTATGAGTATGAATAAAAGCTAAAGAAGGAAAAACAGTTGTGAACAGAAACCATACAAGTGTCTATAATGAATCCACAGCATTGCTCTAGGGCCTGGCACCTGACCACGGCTCTACAGGCACTGGAGAAGTTCAAGTGATGGATCATTACTTCAGACTGAATCTGAGGATGCTCTGGCAGAAGGCAAGAATTACGAGAACAGGAAAACAGAGTGGCCTACTGTATTAACGTTCACAGGACCATAGGAAGTGTGGTGAGACACGACATTATGGATGCAGGGGAACAGGATATAGTGTGCTTAGAAGATAACCTGAAAGGGATAGCTTCTAGAGGCAGGAACACTTGGGTCTTGCCTGCCTACCCAGTGGCTACTTGGCTTCAGACAAGCCAAGTGTCTAGATTTAAGTGTCTTCATTGAGGGATGAGATAATAGCATTAGTATATATCTCACTATATTAAGGTTGAATGCAAAGCAGTCCATACAGTGTGATGGGCACTATGAATCCAAATATATGCTGGCTGTAACTATTATCAATATTTTAGAAGGAGGTACTGTTTTGGATTTAATTTTATAAAATCATAGAATAATTGAAAATAATAGCTATGAGGCTTTGTGTGAGCAGGAAGGCTTACCTCTCATTTTACATGTAACACTCGAAACATTTTCATGGAGGCTCATGCCTGTAATCAATTTTAAGGAGGAAGCAAGATCATTGCCACAGGATGGAGATTTGCTCATTCGACATTGCGAGTTCTGGGCCAGCTATGGCTACATAGTGAGACCCTACCTCAAAAAAATGGAAACAACCGCGAAAGTCTGGGGATGTAGCTCATTCGGTAGAGTGACTGCTTGGCAGGAAGGAGGCCATGGGTTGGATACCCGGCACCGAATAAATTAGGTGTGGTGGCAATACCTGCAGTCAGGGTAGAGTGGCCTGAGTATGAGAAGATGAAGCCAGTCTTAGCCTGTATAGCAAGCTGGGATGCGCCTCGGACACGTGATGCGCCTCGGACGCGTGAGAGCTTGTCTCAAAAAAGAAAGTATTGGGAATTTGAGTACCCATGTGCCTCCCTAACCTGCCTCGGTCTGGATTCAAATTAAAAAAAGCTAAACTGGAGGTGTTGCTCAGGGGTAGCCTGCTCGCCTCGTGTGTGCCAGGCCTTGGGCTCATCCCCCATGGACATATGTACACAGGACAAATACACAAACGAGCGGGGGTACAGGCAGATATCAGACAAAGAGAGAGAGGGGAAGAGAAGGGTCCCCTCAAAGCCTTTCTGGACGTTTGCTGGGAATGCGCTCCATCCTCCAGCAGAATCCTCAGTAAGACACCAGTGTCGCTATTCAAAGTATTTGGAATCACAGCGGATTTTGGCAGGTGACCATGAAGGCCACTGACCTCCAGTCAGGCATTGGACTCCAGCAGCCCGATTACATTTGTGTTGTATCCAGATGAACAAACAAGAACCCAGGGAAACCAAAGGATCTGCCCAGAGACCTAGTTCAGGAACACCAATACTGGGGCTCAGGTCTCCCCACTCTCTGATTTCACAGACATGGGGTATTCATGGTCACTTCCACACTCGTCTCTTTCATGGAGAGTAAAGAGGTACTTAACAAACTTAACAATTAAAAAACGTATTCATTCATATGTTGTAGTATTTGGGATGGAAGCCAGGGCCTTGTGCATGCTAGGCAAGCACCCTGTCAATGGACTGTCTATCACTAGCCCTTCATAAAATCTGCTTCAAGGCAGGGTCTTGTTGGCCAGGCTGATCTCAGACTTTAATCCTCCTGCCTCAGCCATCCTGAGTAGTTGGAATATACCACCAAACCGACTTAATTATTATTTTATTCTTCGATTTTTAATTTTTGGTGTACATGGATGTGTATGTGTATGAGAATGTGTGGATGCCCACGGAGGCTGGAAGAGGGTCAGATCCTATTGAGATGGGATCACAGGCAGTTGTGAGCCGCCGGACGTGGCTGATGGGAACAGAGGTCCTGAGGAAGAGCAGTGGGCACTCTTAAGTGCCGTGCTATTGCTCCAGCCACACACCAGCTCTCAGAGTAAAATCTTAAGAATTTTTTTATGGCAATAAATATTCTTCTGTTTGTTTCTTTCTTTCTTTGAGATAGGGTCTCTCTACATAGCCCTGGCTGTCCTGGAACTTACTCTGTAGACCATGCTGGCCTCGAACTCACAGAGATCCACCAGTGTCTGCCTCCTGAGTGCTGGCCAATGGACCCTCCTGCCTCTGCCTTCCCAATGTCAGGATTAGCAGCAAGTCCCACCATGATCAGTTTTCTCATGGGCTCTGGAGATCCAAGTTCAAGTCCATCCTCATGCTTATGTAACGAGCACCTTATTAGCAGAGCCATTATTGTTATTATTGCAACCCAATAATGTAACTGTTAATGGTGACATAATTATTATGTGGCTATGTAATAATTTATTTATTTTTTTAAATGTTTTTTATTTATTATGTATACAATATTCTGTCTGTGTGTATGCCTGCAGGTCAGAGGAGGGCACCAGATCTCATTCCAGATGGTTGTGAGCCACCATGTGGTTGCTGGGAATTGAACTCAGGACCTTTGGAAGAGCAGGCAATGCTCTTAACCTCTGAGCCATCTCTCCAGCCCCTATGTAATAATTTATTAAGTACTTACCATTTTTGTTTTTTTCTCTCTGTTTTATTATATCTGGCATTTAGATAGTTGCTTTACTGTGCTGCTTTACTCCCCAAATGATGACTCTTTCTGGGAGTTTTCTCATCTATTAATAAGAAGTAGCAATACTATTCCTAATGCTATTGAGAGAATTGTGAAAGATCAAAACCTGTGCCTGTCATGTAAACACTCAATTCAGTTTGCTACAATCATTATTCCTATCTGTAGGTATCTGTGGTTAGTATCCAAAACAGAATTAAATTGACTCCTTGCTATTAAGCAAATCAAATGATGCCCCCTCAAAATAGTGTAATAAATTTTGTGTGGAGACATTTGCTTTTTCAAATTACCCATAGTTTGCTGAATGCGTCATTGTGACTGAACTTATGTTTGACTTTTATTTCTGTACCTTAGGATATCCTTGGAGGAAAAGTGGGGGTCTCTGCATATCAGAAGTTACTTCCTAGCATTCGGGTTTAGAGGAAACAGAGGCCCACATTTGGTTGACTGGACATTCATTCAGCAATGTTACATCTAGTTAAGTCACCTTGAGAGCCTGTGGTTGGGCCAGCAGCTACAGGTCAGAAGTTCAGAACAAAGAGTGAAATCCCAGGATTAACTGTCATACTCTCTAACCAAATATTTCTCTGTTGAGTCAACCTCCCATGGTAATTCGGAGGCTTTACCACCACTGCTGTCTGTCTGCCACATGCTCAGTTGGCACCAACAAGGTGGGGAGCAGTCAGAAAGCAATTTACCGGGTAGAAGCTGCTTTTCAGGAGGGTCTCGGGAGTACCAGAGAGCCACGGGGAGTGTGGTTTTCTCCTTTGGCAGCGCAGTAGGAAAGAATGTGGAATCGTAAGAACTGTCTGAGCTCTGGCTGTGCCAACAACCAGCTGTGTACCCAAAGCAAATGACTCGAGTTTCTCCTTTACAGAGTTAAGAACTTCTTTTTTTTTTTTTAGAACTTCTTTTGTTTTGTTTTGTTCTTCAGATTCCTGCTATAACTTTTCAAAAAGAGGCAGTAGGCTAAGCATGGTAGCCCATGCTTGTAATCCCATCATTTCAGAGGTAGAGCAGGAGGATCAGGAGTTCAAGGCTAGCCTTAGCTACACAGTGGATCTGAGGCTAGCCCATGTTGCTTGAGACCCTGTCTCAAAAACAAAATGACAAAAACAGTGAAGTGGTAGCTATAATTTAGCCACTGCTGACATGTGCAAGAGCCAGGCAAGAACATTAATAGTGCTCCTGATCTCAGCCACCTCCCTTCCCTTCCTACCTGGTCACACTCCCTGCAGGGAGAACTTGCTTGTGCAGTGCCTGTTCCTTAACCTATGGGGCCAACAACATCCACATTTCCCCTTTACAAGCAACTTTGTCATCTCTGAGTTCCAGGCATGGCTCACTTGTATTCTATAGACAACAGATCCACGTAAGTCCTAGAAGTAGGCTGGACCACGAGACAGGATTCTGGGGTCCCGGAGAAGCAATTCAACTTTAACAAGAGGTATGGACACATTCTATGTCCCCGTGTGGAGACAACTGGGGATCTCTGAAGTATATAGCCTAAGTTGCCTGGCTTTGAGAAGAGTCAAAGTTCGCCCAGTATAGCCACCACCTGGCCCGTTGCTAGTGCTCAATAAATGATGGGGGGGGGGTACTACCTACTGCCATTGAAGGATCTCAAAGATGATGGATGCCACTCAAATTCTTTTTTATGTGATAAGGAAACCCAAACAAACTGGAAAATGTAAATTAGCCACAGTTAAACCTGTGTAGGTGGGAAAGCCAGTACCTACACACAGGGCTCCACAGGCCATCTGCCTTCCCTCTGCTCCAGACTGCAGTTGTTAGGGCAACAGAAGCAGGGACACTCTGAGGCCAATGGGAACTATGATGTTTTTGGTTCAGAGAGGTGACTTGAGCTATCACCATCTTCTGCTCCAGGTTAGGGAGTGTGTGCAAGTGAAAAATTTCCCTAACATCTGTTCAGGCTAACTCTGGAATGTCTCAAATATTTACCGAGCAGCAAGAGGCACAGGCCTTGGGGTGATAAAGGACGTGGTGACATTTTGTGCTTGGTAGTAGGCTGTTGACTAAGAATATCAGGTTAGAAAAATGGATTCAGGCTCCTGGATCAGGTTTGCAGGCTGAAACTTTTCCCCTCGTGAGTTAAGCGTAAAAGAAAAGCGGTATTCAAATGACCTCTGTTGGCCTCATTTTAAAACCTAGTTTGATTTTTAGTTTGCCTACAATCATATGTTCTTTGATTTGGGGGATCTGAAAATTTCTTCTGTGACATATGTGGGGGGTTGTGTGGATGTCTGGCATCTGCATTTATGAGTATTTATGTGTCTGGGAGCACACGTGTTTGTGCAGGTACATGAGCATGCCTGGGCATGCGGTAGCCAGATGTTGTCATCAGCTGTCTTCCTTAACCAGTCCCCACCTGTTGGGACAGCGTGTCTCTGTGAACCCAGGGCTCATGAGTCTAGCTAACCAGGTAGCTCTGGGGACCCCTGTCTCCATCTCTCTAAGGTTGGGATTGCAGGCAGGACCCTACACCGTTTTAAGAGCATCCTGGGGTTCTGAACTCCCATCCTCAAGCTTGCATGACAGGTGATTCCACTGAGCCGTCTCCCCAGTCCTGAGGGTTAGCCATTCTTCATCGGCAGCTCCACCCATAGCTACAGATCCCCAGAGAACTGCAAATGTATTTCATGAAAAAGCTTGTACAGAAATATTCACAGAGCCATTACATCTAATAACACCAAACCCAGAAATAACCCAAATGTTAGATGGATAAATGAAATGTCCCAGGTAGAGCCATACAATGGGATAGTATCTAATTGATAAAAGGAATAAAGTAGGGGCTTGGGAGATGACTCAATCGAATCTGCTTGCAAGCATGAGGACTGGAGATCAGATTCCCAGCACTTACGTGATAAATCAGACATGGCAGCGTGTTCTTATAATACAGGTCAGGGTTGGGGGCAGCAGAGAGAAGCTGATCCATAAAGTTCACTGGCCAGTCAATCTAGCTGAATCATTGAGCCCCAAAGTCAGTGGAAAACCCTGTCTCAAATATAAGCTGGAAGGTGACCAAAAAAGACATAGGACTTCAATATCTATATGCACATGCTCACATGAATGTGTACACACCCTGTACAACACACACACACACACACACACACACACAGACACGATATGGGTGAAACTTGAAACTACTACGCCAGGTGAATGAAGCTAGTTACAAAAGACCAATAGCAGATGATTCCCTTTGTATAAAATGGCCAATCCATAAAATGGTGAATCCCTAGACAGAAACAGTGAGTACCTCCTACAAATCCGAGGTGTCTCTTGGGAAAGATGAAACATGGAATGGAATTCATACTGATAGCTGCACCATAGTGAATGTGCTAAAACCACCGGATCTCATCTGGGTGGATTTTCTGGTGTGTGAACTATACCCCAGGGATGGCCACTGTGGCTAGCATGAAATAGCTTGCTCCTGCATCTTGACAAAGTGGCCTCATTTTGTCACTCCAGCATAGCCCCTTCTGTCCCCTGAGCCACGGTGACCGGGGTGAACTATAGCTTTCTTCTTTCTGTCAGGACACGGTTTCACAAACGTAGTTCTGGCTGACCTGGAACTCACTATGTAGACCACAGTGAGTTCTGGCTGGCCTCGAACTCACGGAGCTCTCCTGCCTCTGTCTCTCAAGTGCTGTGATCAAAAGCACATGCCATGCTTGGTTTTACAATTTTTGAACTGGCCTTCTGCACCTCACTTTCTCTCTTTCCTCTGAACTGTCTTTTCTCACATCTGAAGTCCTTAACACCCAGAGGACAGCTGAAGTGACATTTGGACTCAAAGCCCTGACATCCTCGCTCTCTGAAGGATGAACCCAGTCACACATGGATAGATGGGCAGGCTGTTGCAGCCGATACTGCATTGGGAGACTGCAGTACAGACCGTGAGTCGTAGTGCTCCGAGCCTTGCATCTTCCAGCTGAACCTGCTGAGCCACTCTTAGCCGGTCTAGTCTTCCCCCGTGGAAGCATAGACACCAGGAGACAGAGAGAAGTCTTTTTCTGTCCCCTGTGAGGTGCTGATCCACAGTCTGTGGGCTTCATTAAATGATGGCTGTTTTCCATTACTAATTTGTAAGGTAAATTGATGCAATGCAATAGGTAATTAGGGCTGGAAGTACAGCTCAGAACATTTGCCTAATGTGTGCGAGGCCATGGTTTCAAGCCTGGTGCTGCAAATAAAATTAAAAAGCTAATTAGAAGATTAACTATCAAAAGCAACCAGTTTCTCCCAAGTTTGGCTACCTTGGCTTACTATTAAAAAAGGAAGCAGTTTCTTGCCCTCGAGGCAAAAGGAAGATATATTCCTACACCAGGAAAGGAACCGGGTTTTTCTTTTCCCCTGCTCACGTGGGCCTCATGTCGCAGTGAAACGGAAACCAGTGGATACTTGGAAACCCTTTAACCATATGCAGACGAATAAGCAAACTGTTGGACTTGAGTCCTAATCTTTTTTCCTTTCCTGTAGAGTGGAGGTCTTTTTTTTTTCCCACTCTAATAAACTTGAGCCTTTGAAACAGAAGTCATGTGTCTCTTATATGACGATTAGCAGCAAGAATGTGGAAAACGAGATAACTGGGAAGTGTGAAACCTTAATTAATACCCACGCTATTTGCCCGAAAGCAAGAACAATGTTCCTGGCAGGGAAGGACCGAGTAGCGTTTCTGTCTCGCTTGGAACCCTCAACCCTTTCCTGCCCCTCCTTCCTTAGTCTTTTAAAATATTGATTTCATGTTTAAAGAGAACTTAAAGTTTTTAGCGTGGCTCCCATGATTGAATCACAGTCATCTTCTATGATATCCAAGAGGGCCTCTCTCCCCATTTCAGGGGCCCTGTGTGGCTGCCAACCCTCAGAATGTACCAGCTCAAACTATGGCTAGACTAAAACTGAAGAAAAGCCAGGCAACAGTAGGAGGGATAGAAGAGTCTGGAATGGCAGGCTCTTGTCTCTTTTCAAAAAGAGAGAGGCAGAGGCTTCAGAGAGAAGGGAAGGAAGACAAGACGTCAATAGAAATACCATATACAGAGTTGGCAGGGAGACGGCGTGGAATGGAAAAGAAGTTCAAGCCTGTCCTTATTCACTTCCAGCCTAGTAGGCGAATTAAAAGAGATTCAATTCTCAAATTGATTTTCCCAGAATTCTCTGGACCTAAAACCATGTAGAGCATGTAAAGGGCCTGTCCCATGGTCCACTGACAACCCAGGCAAACAAGCTGAGCCTATAAAAGGCAGGCAGAACGCTAGCCTAAAGTGCTCTCCTCACGATTGTACTGAAACCCAAGTACCTCTGAGTGAAATGATGAAAGGGCTGACTCCCAGGTCTGTCACCAGAACGGGGACAGAAAGAGAATTGTAAGCCGAGACTGTTTGTTCATTTCCTGGCCACCCAGACTCGAATAATCACACAGAAACTGTATTGATTACAATACTATTTGGTCAATAGCTGAGCCGTATTCCTTGCTAGCTCTTACATCTTGACAAAACTACAGAGAAACCCTGTCTCGAAAAACAAAAACAAATATAAACAAAACAAAACAAAAACCATCTTGAATTAACCCATTTCTATTCATCTATGTATTGCCACAAGGCTGTGGCCTACCGGGAAGACTTAGTCTACAAGGTGTCTCTTTGGCTCTGCCTACTCTCTTTCTATGTTTCCGTTCGAATTTCCTGCCTGGCTTTACTATTGGTCCAAACATCTTTATTCATTAATCAATCAAAGCAGCACATATACAGAAGGACTTCCCACATCAGAGAATAGCTGGAACAGGAATAGCCATGCCCCATCACCCAGCAACAGTCGGGAGGCAGTGACAAGCACACGAGGAATCGCCACAGAAGAAGGCCATCACATCTTTCCTTTTCATACTAGGTGTGAACATTTCCACAATTCCAAGTTCTAAAAGCAGAGAGAGAGAGAGAAAGAGATAGCTCTGCAGTTACAAGTACTTGCTGCTCTTGCCAAAGACCCAGCTTCAGTACCTAGCACCTACATGGTCACCCGTACTGCCTGTACCCCCAGCTCCAGGAGATCCCATGCCCTTTCGTGAGTACACCAGCAATGTACGTGTGCACATATACCTACGCAGTAAAACATTTATACACATAAAAACTTCAAAGTAAATAAATCATTAAACAATTTTACACTCCAAGAATAGAGCTGATAAGATAGGTGTATACAAGCAACAACAAAAAATAAATCTTAAAATAAAAGGACTTGGATATGGAAGCAGGAGTTTGGTGGTCAGGTGAAAGGTTGTGTATCATATCCTCTTCCAGGACTGTGATGAAGTACCATGACCAAGACAAGAAGAAATGGCTTATTTTGGACATATGGTTCCAAGAGGGTGAAGAATTTGTCACCATCACAGCAGGGAAGCGTGGCAGCTGGAGCAACAGCTGAGAACT
The DNA here is from genome assembly GCF_950005125.1 of Chionomys nivalis. NCBI lineage: Eukaryota > Metazoa > Chordata > Mammalia > Rodentia > Cricetidae > Chionomys > Chionomys nivalis. The sequence continues at coordinate 32,894,230 of NC_080103.1, read as the reverse complement.
TATATCTCAAGCCACAAGCAGGAAACAGAGAACTAACTGGGAGATATCATGGGTCATTTGTAACCTTACAGCCTCCCCTCTGTGACAATCATCTTCCGGCAAGGCCATGCCTCCCAATCCTCAAACAGTCACTAACTGTGGCCCAAAGTCTCAAGTGCTTGAGACTTATAGGGGACATCTCATTCAGACCAAAACAGGTAACAATGACAATGACGATGATTATGATGACGATGATAAACTCCTGGGTCTGGACACTTGGCCTGTGAGGATAGAATGTGAGTCTCCACTTTCTTCGTTGTTGGTGATCTTATTATTGCATAGGAGTTTCCAGATGCTGCCATATATGAAACCATCGTTACTGTTAATGGGCTATGATCTTGCATAGTAGATACTGACAAATGAGGCTCACGCACAAAATCTCACTAGGGTCTTTGACAATTCTAAAGGTGTAATACGTGAGACTAAAAAGCTCCAGGGCCTCTGGTCTAGATGAACTGGGTCAAGTCTGGATATATATGAACTTACATGTTTAATTAATGTCAATCTTTTGTCCAGAACTATGGGGTAAGTATTGCTAAGTGTGGAACAAGGAGACCAAATGCGAATGTCATATAGTCCCTGAAGCAAAGCGAACACTGAGAATGACGTCATACATCTGCTCCTTGCTTGCAGATGGCTGTGCCACAGAGTTCTTTGGAGATGCAACCCAAACTAGGCTCCAGGAAACAGGAAGACTGTGGAAGTGAAATTTAAGCTCGACAGAGAAGGACAGATATTTCAGGGATGGCCTTTCAAATCTCAGCTACAACGTCTTTTTTAAAAAATGTATTTATTTCTATTTTATGTATATTAGTATTTTGCCATGGGTGTTGGGTTCCCTGAGACTGGAGTTGTAGACAGTTGTGAGCTGCCATGTGGGTGCTGAGAATTGAAGTCAGATCCTCTGAAAGACAGCCAGTGCTTTTAATCACTGAGCCATCTCTCTGGCCCCCTAAAATGTCTTTTTTGAGGCTTTTCTCTTTCAAGAGAGGCGAGGACATGGCCCTTCATGGTACCCTGCTTATTTCCTTACTAGTACTGTGTGAAGGTAAGTCTGAGATTGGGAATGTAGCCACATAGCCCTGGATTCAAACCTCGGCACTGTAGTGGGGAGGGTTTTGGGAGGGAGAAGCAAAACTGTGTCTGGCAGATGCTAGAGAAAGCTGGGTCAAGCTCTGTTACATTTAGTAAATTACTTAGCCTCTCTGTGCTTTGATTCCTTAATAAGATGTGTCAATCGAACTAGGAATTTATGCTGAGTTGCATTTAAGTTGTGGCCCTGGAGGGCAGGGAGGTAACTCAGTTACAGAGCATTTACCTAGTTCCTGGGGGTAGGTGTGAGCGTGGAGACCATGAGACTGAAAGGAATGGGCCAGTGTAAAATACGTATTATGTTCATGGCAGAATCAATGGATGAATTTAGCAAATAAGAAAAGCAGTAAGGTCACTACCAAAGAGAGAAAAAAGAAGAAAGAATAAGGGGAAGTTCCGGTAATACTAATCCCCCGCCCCCCCCCCCCGGGCTTTGCTCAAAGCTTTAACATGCTAGACAATTGCTCTACCACTACGATGTGATCCTTACTACTGAAGAGAGGTTCCTACTGGCAACTAAAGGTGCTTAATGTTGCAATGCCTTTTAGCTGGGGCTAGGGAGGTAGATCAGTGGGTAACATGCCTGTGTGCAAGTCTGAGAACCTGAACTCAGGGTCCCCAGAATACACATAAAGCCAGGCATGGTAGTGTGTCCCTGTCTGTATCCCTGTGCCAGGAGTGGAGATAGAAGCCAGGGGCTCACTGGCCTAGCCGGATGGGAGAGCTTTAAGTCCAGTGAAAAACCCTGTCTCAATAGAAAAAGGCAGAGACCTGATTGAAGAAGAAACCCAATGTCAACCCCTGGTCTCCACCCACACCTATCTTCAGGGGGATTTACCTCCCCCTACCCTGCACCTCCACCATCCCTCCCTTTAGCATACAGGGCTTTAGATAAAGAAATATACTGACTTAATCTGAGACACAGTACAGAAAGTGGACAGGCTTACCAATTTTAACTCACTGTGGTACTTCAGAAGGTAAGGTGATATATTTAAGTTACTTTGTAAAAGGAAGCTTGGATCTTTGTAGCAAGGACCTCTTGCTATTCAGTTTAAAGTTCTACAGTGTTCTTGTTGACATGATTCCAGGGCCCTCCGTGCCAGGCGTGAGCTTCCTGCCATGCCTTCTGGACATCCTTTCCGAAACAGACCTTCTGACCTGGAAGGCTGCTGAGACCTTTCAGGATAGTTGAACAGCAGATAAAAATCTACAGGGAAGTAGGTGTGGGCAGGATGTGTGGTTTCCCTGCCTCTCATCTGAAGGTTGGTTCAGTTCGTTTGGCAGAAATGGTGTCTTATACTAAAAAGGTTCATTCTGGAGTGTTCCAAGAGAAACACAAAGGAACAAACTACCTACTGATCGTCATTTCAAGTTGAAACTAGAACATTCTTTCTGAACGGCATAAAAAGGCACAGCAAGGAAACTGCCCCTTACCATAACCTCCGCCAGCACAAGCTGGATCTGTGAGTAACACGCAGCAGGACATGCACCTGTTTACCGGATAATCTAGAACTGAGCAGGAAGACACGGTAACAAGTGTCTCTCCCTGGCTCTGAGTGTGCGCAGCAGACCAAACCTGGGAACTACTTGTCAGCTTTTTTTTTTTTTTTTTTTTTTTTTTTTGGTTTTTCGAGGCAGGGTTTCTCTGTAGCTTTGGTGCCTGTCCCGGAACTAGCTCTTGTAGACCAGGCTGGCCTCGAACTCAGAGATCCGCCTGCCTCTGCCTCCCAAGTGCTGGGATTAAAGGCGTGAGCCACCACTGCCCGGCTACTTGTCAGCTTTTAGTGGCACACTGCACAGACTCTTTCCCTGACGCTGCAGGCTAGTCAGACATCCGGGACATGCAGTTCTGGGGGGGGGGGGGGCGGGGATAGGACACCTTTTGTATACTTTTCCCTGACCTGAGACCTTTTGCAGTAGGATTAGCTGTGGGCTGAGGGGAGCTGCTGTCCAGCACTGATGGGTATCAATGGGACTGAACACAGCCACTTTACTAAAGAAAGGCCATTTAGAAACAAAATACACAGGGAGAAGGATTCTAATATGAATCAGACGTACACACGGCTGCCACCAAAGAGTATTAGTTTCTCTCTAGCAAAATAGCAGCTCACTTCATCTCTGACCTGGGTAAGCTATAGTAATCTGCTGCCTGATGATAGTCTAGGTCAAGAGGGCAGTGTAAACAGCTAATGCCCGACATTCAAAGACTAAACTCTAAGCAAGTCAGTCTTCGGTTGGCTGCCCTGCCCAAAGGCCACTGAGGGTAGACAGTAAGTGCAGACATGTCTGAGGCGCCTTCCACCAAGTGGTCTCTAGTCCCAAGTCAAAGAAAGCATATTCGTGACAGATGTGCCTCCTGTTTGGTTAAGGCGGGGGGGGGAGGGTCTGCTAAAAGAATAAGAAAGCTTACATTAGCCTTAGCATTGTGATGTAGGATTCCCCTCTGTATGCTACAAGTATGTTTTGTTACCATTGGTTAATAAAGAAACCACTTTGGCCTATGGCAGGGCAAAATATAGCAAGGCAGGAAATCCAAGCAGAGATAGAGGAGAAAAGAAGGTGGAGTCAGAGAGACACCATGTAGCCATCTAAGAAGCAAGAGGTAACAAACTATGAGCCTCGTGGTAAAATACAAAATAACAGAAATAGGTTAACTTAAGATATGAGCTATCTAGGAATATGCCTGAGCCATATGCCAAGCAGTGTACTTTTTGTATGATTATTCAGGTCTGGGCAGCCGGGAAGCAAAAAAAGCAGTCTCCGTTTACAGCATTGTATTTTTTTCAGTACCGGGGATTGAGCTCACGGACTCATCTATGCCAGGCAAGCACTCTATTAGGAAGACACGTTTTCTTTATTTTGAAAAGAGAAATCAGCTAAGTTATCTAGGCTGGTCTTGGCTTTACTCTGTAGTCTGGGTAGACCCGGAACTTCCCATCTTCCTGTCTCAGCTTCCTGAATAGCTTCAATTACAGGCTTGCACCAACAGGTCTGGCCTGCCTTACATATCAATTTCACATCATCCTGGATGGTCACGCCTCTTTTTAATCCAACCAGATATCTGTATCAGCTTCCCTTTACTGACTCACTTGTGTGTGGCCTGCAAGTACCACGGTGCTTGTATGGAGGTCAGGGGACGACCCACAAAAGTCAGGTCTCTCCTTTTACTATGTGGGTCCTGAGGACTGAACGTAAATTGTATGGCAGGCATCCTTACCTGCTCAGCCACCGTGCTGGCCCATCCCCCATTTCTTTACTAGATTTAATCACACGGAAACAACAGAATACTTAAGATTGAAAACAAACATAAATTCAAGTACTATACGTGGACGTCTTAACTTTTTTTTTTTTTTTTTTTTTGTGGCTTTGCTAAGGGAGCAGCCCTTACAAGGCAGGTGACAAACATTTGTGACCATTCAGGAATTTCTGTCACAGACATGGTTCTGTTACGTGCACGGTCTCAAACAGCACCCACTGCATAATTTGTGGGGTCTCAAATGTGAGTTCCTGTTTAAAATTAGGAAGGTGTTTGAGGGTGGAGCTGAGAGGCCAAGTACTCATCTAACAAGGTGGCAGGACTTTGGTTTAATCTCTAGCAGCAGAAAGTGGCGGCGGCAGCAGCAGCAACAAATATACAACATGAAAAGAAATTAAAGATCGAAAGCAGAGTGTGGGCACCCTCCTGAGTGCGACACTCGGACTCATGAAGCTGGTCCCACTCTCAAGTGGGCTACCTAGGCTGGGATCTGGCTTTGTCATTTCCTAGTCATGTGACCTGGATGAGCCGTCTATAATACAGGGATAGTAAGATTCTCTACCTCACCGAGTTCTTCCAGGTTGGAACTAGGTATTATCGGAACAGTGTTTAAAATACCTGGCATACAGCAAGCAGTACATAAATGTTTATAAATACAGCTTCTATCAGGCAGGCTTAAGCATCTCAAAAGGCTAGTGACAATTACAGCTGTGACATTGGAAATAAATTTAATTCTTTCTAATGTTTGAGAATTTAGATTCCTGATCAATAGGAACATGCTTTTTTAAAAATAATTTTTATTTATTTATTATGTATATAGTATTCGGCCTGCATATATGCCTGCAGGCCAGAAAAGGGCACCAGATCTCATTACAGATGATTGTGAGCCACCATGTGGTTGCTGGGAATTGAACTCAGGACTTCAGGAAAAGCAGTCAGTGCTCTTAACCACTGAGTCATCTCTCCAGCCCCAGAACATGCTTTTATTACAACACTGGTCACTATTTATTTGAACCACACCAATTTTGAAATACTGTCTGGATACAGGTCAACAACACAGACAGACTGAACAATGAAGAAAGACATTACTTATGGCCAGAGATCTGGAAGTCTGTGGAGTGTAAACTGTCATGAAGCCAGTTTAACAAACTGCTTCCTCTAGGCTGTGATAGCTCACTGGAGACATCACTGCTCCCACAGAAGGATTCAAGCTTGGCATGTCTGAACAAAACCAAAGGAACACCTTATTCTCTCTCCCCCTCTCCCTTCCTCCCTCCCCTGTGCCCAGCTCCTATGGAGTCCAGGCTAGCTTCAAACTTGCTAGCTAGCCAAGGAGACCCATGAACTCCTGATCCTCCTCCCTCTACTTCCCGAGTGCACAATCACACACTAGAATGACAACGCCTTTCCCTAAGCCAGACTTTTCCTCTTCCTATTTTTTTATAATGTAGAATCCTCTTATTTTATTTCAAGCTGTAAAACAGGAAATGTTACCAAACATACAAACTCTATATTTAGGTTGAGAAAAACAAACCAAAACCAAACCAACGCCCCCCCCCCCAAAAAAAACCAACAAAAACCCCAAACAAAAGCCCCCATGATTATAAGAGTCAAAATAAAACCTGCAAGTAGTGTTATATACACTTTTATTTGGAAAACTATTTTGATGTGCAGACAAAGTTATTTGTTTTCCTTCACTGAGTTATTTGCACACTTTAAATCCTTCACCACTGATTATTCTTTGAACTTTTGGAGAACTTTACAATAGAGATAGATAGATATAGTAAATATTATTGGTAATTGCATTAATTCTCAAGATTCTTAAGCTGCCACTTGTCAAACAATTCGCCCAAGGTACACAGACTTGGGGTACTTCTCCTTAAGAGCCGGCCACTGAACGATGAAGCAATCACAGAGGTGGAAGAGAATCTTCCCAGACAGGGATAAAGTCTCCACTCGGCAGATGCTCTCGACGTAAACAATGATCACTTTCTTTATTCCAAGTATCCCAAGGAGCAGGGCAGACACACAGATGGGAACACATGTTCCTGGTCCATTACACAGCACCTTCAAACAAACAAACAAACAAACGAGACCAAGTTAAAACACAGAATCCTGTCTTCGGTGGCCCATTCTGAATTTAAAAATACTCTAGTCTTGGAGGAGGGGTGGATTTATTAATCCAGTTAAGTCTTCCTTAAAAAGAGCACAGATGTGATGGTGTGTACTGAAGACAACGCACTCAGAGGTCATGTGGAGCTCTGATGTCTTTCTTGGCTTACCTGTTTTCCAGCTGTGATACTTGGCTCAAACCACTTACCTTCAACCCCCCCCCCCCCCCCCCGTGTGTGTGTTGTACACGAACTCATTCATGTGCAGGTAGAGGCCAGAGGCAAACATTGGGGAGTCTCCTTTTATTGCTTTCCACTTTAGCTTTTGAGACAGGGTCTCTCACTGAATCTGGGGCTTGCCGTTTCGGTTAAGTGACTGGCTAGGCCTGGAGTCCTACATCTGTCTCTCTCCACCCACCAATGCAGGGCTATTAATTAATTAGTTAATTAATCCCGTGGCTTTTGGGTAGGTGCTGGGGTCCGAGCTCAGATGCTCATGCTGTATAGCAGGTACTTTTTTTTTTTATTTATTTATTTATTATGTATACAATATTCTGTCTGTGTGTATGCCTGAAGGCCAGAAGAGGGCGCCAGACCTCTTTACAGATGGTTGTGGCCACCATGTGGTTGCTGGGAATTGAACTCAGGACCTTTGGAAGAGCAGGCAATGCTCTTAACCACTGAGCCATCTCTCCAGCCCCCTATAGCAGGTACTTTACCTACCAAGCCATCTCCCTGGCGCCCCACAGATCATTTAACTTCAGACCTTGGACACAGTGCTTGGTTATTACTTGGTACTTGTTGGGACCATTTGGAGTCCTGGCCTTCAGCTGTTCTTCCCTGCTAGAGCCTTCTGATTAGAGTTACTAAAAGTTGTGCCTTGCCTTGAGGATCAGAGGATAAGGTTTTCACCTGTTGGCCCACTTGACTGTTGGGTATATAAGCCTCCATGGTGCTATTGAATGAAGGGCTTCTTACCAGTGATTAGATGTCCGTGTGTCTGTCTGTCTCTGTGTGTGTTTGTGTATTTCAACCTCCAGCCCCTTGCCCGAAGCTCGTGAACTGTATTGTAGCGCATAGAGCGCAGACGGGGGGAGGATGGGGGGGGGCACAGTGCGCGGCAGGTACTCACGGGATGGAGGATTTAGTCTTATCGGAGCCTCACAAATGGTCAGTGCCCCACAATACAGAGAAAACAAAAACAAACAAAATCCAACTAATTACGATCCATTCAGTTTTCTTTCTTCTACTTACATGCTTTCTTTTATATTTATTTTAGTTTTTTAAAAAAGAAAACGAACTATCTTTTTTCATCTTACATACCAATTCCAGTTCCCACTCCCTCCCCACCTCCCACCGCTGTCCACTCCTCAGAGAGGGTCAGGCACATTGCTTTGGGGAAGGTCCAAGGCCCTCCCTACTCTCTCTAGGCTGAGTAAGGTATCCATCCAAAGAGAATGGATTCCAAAAAGCCAGTACATGCAGTAGGGATAAACCTTGGTACCACTGCCAGTGACCCCGCAGTCTGCCCCAGCCATACAACTGTCACCCACATTAAGAGGGTCTAGCTTGGTCCTGTGCTGGTTCCTTCCCTGTCCAGCTGGAGTTGGTGAGTTCCCGTTAGCTCAGGTAGACTGTTTCAGTGGGTGAACCCATCAGGGTCTTGAGCTCTCTGCCCATATTCTCACTCCTCCCACTCTTCAACGTGTTTTTAGAAGAAAATGCTCTCCGTGACTATGATGTAGTATCTCTTGGGGTTCCAGCCCCACAGATAGGACACTCAGAAGGGGACTGCCACATGAACGGAGCTTTCATTTCCTCCTCAAAAAACCTGAATCTGTGCTTGTAACAGATGGCTCCAGTATCTCTGGAATTCTGCTAATATCTACAGAAAGCCAGCAATTTTAAACAAATTAAATCTAACAAAAGAAATAACAATTCTAATTACAGAACAACTACAAAGAATTTTTATTGGTCTTTGAAGAAATGAGAGGAATCTTATTTCATAGACTTATTAGTAAGATAATTTATGACTGCTTGAGAGAAAAAAGGTTTGTAGAGTATCTTCCTCGTACGCCCATATTGACTGAATTAGTAAAACCCAATAAATCATTTGACTTCGCAGCTAAGAAACAGGAGGCTTGTAGCTGTCTCCACATGCCTATTAGCATCATGCGGACAGTCACGTGATCCTTCCAAAACCAAATCCACAAAACATCAGTCTTCCAGGGGATGGGGCTTCAGACACAGGCCTGAACGTCCTTGCCAAAAAGGGCCTCTCACCCGGATGGACAACCTGCCTCTGGGTTGCAAGGGTCATCTTGCTCCATCTTTCCTGCCAGCAGGACCACCCAGACACCATTCACAGAGCTCTCTCTGCCCATTCTCAGGAGGGAATCAATACACACACACACACGTAATTGCATTAATTCTCAAGATTCTTAAGTTGCCACTTGTCAAACAATTCGCCCAAGGTACACAGACTTGGGGTACTTCTCCAAGTATACATATAAAGATTTCTGATGATTTAAATGGTTTCCGTCTTTTATAGAGAATTTTCATTTAGGATGCCTCTTGGGTGAGCAGTGACTAAGCGAGGCCAGAGTCTAGCCTTTCATCCCCCTTAGATTCACAGACTCTCAAGGCAGTACCGTACAGATGCGGACTCAAGGTGGGGTGGACGAGGTCCACGGGCTGAGGGACCCAAGTCTGGGCGACAGCAGTAGCCCTCACCACCACTATTAGCTCCCTATGGCTGCAGACCACACCAAACACTTTGTACATAAAATGCTTTAATTGTTACTCACAGTAATCATTTGAGAGAGGCTGAACTATCTTTTCTGGTAGATAAGAAGGCAATCTGTTTGATCATAGGCTTAGGAGGTGGAGAGGTGATGTGGATTCAGGCTACACTTTCCTTCCGTTATCCTCCTAGCTTAAAAAACGAGGAAAGCAGGCTAAGCTCCTTGTCAGTCCCAGGATGCCAGTCTGCCTCTACTTTGGTTGGTACCTGCAGACTCACTCGGAATCCTCTCAAGGCTTTAGAATGCCCCCTCCCAGGTGTGGGGCCCGCAGCATCACAGGGAGGTCAGCAGCATCCCTGGTCTCTGTCGTCAAGACAACCAGGAAGGACTTGAGGCACTGCCACATCTTTCCAGGTGACAACAACTATTAAAATACGTCCTGATCCTTGGGTTTATAGTAATCTTTAAGGCAGCATGGGACAAAACCAAAGTTACAAAACTAAAGCTTGTTGGAACTTGAAGGACATGATACATTTGAATGTATTTCTTTAAATACATGTCCATGTGTGTTCACTTCAACATCCAGCTGACTCTGGATACAAGGGATACATATACAAATGACGGGGTGCTGGTGAGAGATGCCTAAACAATGTACCATGGATGGGAAGGAGAGGCTGGCGAAGGTGAAAATCAAAGGTATTTTGTTGCCGGGCGGTGGTGGCGCACGCCTTTAATCCCAGCACTTGGGAGGCAGAGGCAGGCGGATCTCTGTGAGTTTGAGACCAGCCTGGTCTACAAGAGCTAGTTCCAGGACAGGCTCCAATACCACAGAGAAACCCTGTCTCGAAGAACCAAAAAAAAAAAAAAAAAAGGTATTTTGTTTGTTTCTCACCAGTCTGTAGCTCCATACTTGGAGGCACCTTATATAAAAGGCCCAGGCACAGCAAAACCACAAAATCATAGACCAACAAGCCAGAGGGAAACACGATATAGGCCAGGATAAGGTTATCGATGTAGTGTGTGCAAGGTCCTGGCTTTTACCTCTAGCCCAGGGTAAAGGAGGTAAAAGGGAATTGAAGAAAAATAAATAAATAAAGGCAAACTAATCTCAGGAAAACCACGTTTAATTAACCACATATTTTAATTCTGACTTGCAGCAGCCTAGATTTTTTTATTTACATGCGGATTATGATTTTATTATTCCAAGAAGCATACCAGAGAGACTTACTGCAAGAACTGGGGGAAAGGAGGCTACCAAGAAGCCTGGTGCTAAATGTAATGAATGAGAACACCAATTCTCAATGGGCGCCGACTCACTGCCATGGCCGTCTCTTCCTCACCAGCCGTCAACAGTACAAAGTTGCTTACAAGCAAGAGAGGAGACAAGGGGTAGGAAAGAGAGAGAGTACCCTATGTTTCAGCCCATGTGGAGTCAAAGGCTCCTTTCTGGTGATTATCCATTTCTACTTGGCCGCTCATCCCATACCTAACCATAACTTATGTGGTGGGCTAGCATAATGGCAGTCACCTACAGATTTTTCTTTGTCTTTTATACAGTGTATTTTGATCAGGTTTATCCCTTTCCCCAAAACAGGATACTCTCTATCTCCCTACTTGCCCAACTGTATTCTCTCTCTCTAACAAACAAACAAAAATTGGAAAAGCAAGAAACAAGCCCTCCAACACACACACACACACAATCAAAACAAACAGGCAGAAGATTTTTTTTTTTTTTAATTTATACAGTATTCTGTCTGCTTGTGTGCCTGCAGGCCAGAAGAGGGCACCAGACCTCATCACAGATGGTTGTGAGCCACCATGTGGTTGCTGGGAATTGAACTCAGGACCCTTGGAAGAGCAGGCAGTGCTCTTGATCGCTGAGCCATCTCTCCAGCCCCGGAAGATTTTTTTTAAAAAAAAGCCAAAACAACGCAAAAAGTCTACAAAAATACCACTGAGTTCATTTTATGTTGGTCAACAGCCAACATCTATTACCCTTTCCTCAGAAACCAGTATATCCTTCGCTCTTAAGTGTTCGAATGACTTTATATCCAGCTATAAGGAAGGGAACATAAATCCTGTCTGACCAGAGCCCTGGATTCCTCTGACAAATGACACTGGTTCAAGGAAGGGCACACAGACAGGCAGAAACCACAAGAGGGTGGGCCATCTAAAGGGTCCGCTGAGTGCAAGTGCCTTTTTTCTTTTCGTTTTCTTTTCTTCTCTGAGACAGGGTATTATATAGTTTTAGATGGCTATCCTGGAAATTATTATATAGCTCAGAGTAGCTTCAAATTTATGGGTTATCCTCCAGCTCCGTACTGAGATTATAGCACATGCCAGGGTGGAGCAGTGCTTTCTCTGCTGTAGTGGAAGCCAGATGTGTGTGAACTTGGGACTCCTGACATCTAACTTCTTATCAGTGGGAAACTCGAGAATAAAGCCACCAACTGCAAAGGCAAGCGGAGCTGAGAGATGAAGACAGGCCAGGTTCCCTTTGAAGACCAGGTTTAAAGTCCATGAATCCAGCTGTGCCTGCTGAAGGAAACCAGATCTTCCCAAAACTAGGCTTGCCGGGTGTGTGTGTGGATATATGTTCTATCTGTGCTTATGCCAGTGTCAATCAAAATTTCCGTGACTGGCAAGAAAAAAAAGCATACCAATTGGCATAATCCTTTATTTTGTCTAAATTTCTAACTAGCCTCTATTGGCGGTGCCAACCAGCAGGTGTTCAATGTGTATCTGCTGGATGAGTTACCAAATGAATAAATACACTGTGAAAGCAGGAAGCCCGAGAGATGCACTAAAGGTAACGCATGCCAGAGATGTAGAAAACAGAAGAGGTCAGGCCACTGTACATATGGAGTCATGAGGAGAGCTGTGCCCATTGAGGAACAAGGATAGTCATAACAGGTTTGTTGTTCTGTATATTTGGGTCAAACAGGGCAAGTCCCACTGGCTGAAATATAATCCCTACACGCATGAAAAGACATGTTTAACTTCATCAGTCTGAACTTAACTCCTGGCTTGGCAGTAATCCCCTCTCAGCCCTGAACCTGGAGTTGAGACACTTATGGTGCTGTGTTGGTTATGGGCCAGAGACATGCAGTTAGGTTGATCCAAAACTGGAGTCATGCAAAGCTGCCATTCTTTTTTTAAAAATACATATATTTTAGCATAATTTCTTTATTTATTCTTTGGGAATTTCACATCATGCACCCAGTTCTGCTCATCTCACATCCCCTATATCTTTCCCCTCATCCCTGCAGCGCCACCCCCAAGAAAATAAATCAAACTAAACCAAAACAAAGCAAGCAAGCAGACAAAACAAGAACAAAACAAACAAACAAAAAACCCTAAAAACTCACCTCTTCCTTTTTCCTTCTTTCCCACCTCTCTAACACCTGGCGGCACTGGGAGCAATGTGTCACACAGAATACCCTTTCTGTCTATCAGCTTTACTAGCAAGTGTGCTTTGCCATGAGTCGCTGGTTCAAGTCCTCTGGTCTTTGGTACTCACTGGTCTCTGGAGCCTCACCGAACTCCTCTGGGATATCCCGAGGCAGCCCTGGGTCATGGACATCCTGCCGGTACTGTTGCACAGGACCAATGCCTTCACTGGTTCCAGCAGGTCCTAGATGGGGTGGCTATTAGGATGGGCCAACTCAAGGCCCAGCTGTGGGCCTGGGTGGTAGCTGAGCTGGCCACTGGGGTCACCTGCCCCGAGTGAGGGGGTGGAGCCAGCTGCCCTACGTCCAGGCCATCAGGGTCTGTTCTCCCTCACCTGTAGTAAGGGGTGGGGCCATCTCTCCTGAGAGCAGGGGTCAGCTCTCCTGTGAGGGTTGGGGCCAGCTCTCTTGCTACAGTGGCCTTCAAGAGGAAGGGCCAGCTTGCCCTGGGCCAGCAAAGGGCATGGACGGCTCAGGAGAGACCTCTGACTTCATCCTACATGGTTTCTATGGTCCCTTGAGATGAAACGGGCCACAGATGTCAACACAGACCCCAGTTGCAACTGAACAACAGACCCAGACATGGCCCCTCAGCTGCAGCTTAGGCCTGGATGACATCCTGGCCACTCAGAGTGGGATGGTTCTGGCAGCGGCATGGCCCCTGGACACCACCAATGTCTCAGGCTGTGGGGTTTGTGCAACCTTTGGTGGCAACACAGGATTTGGACTTTGGCACAGAACTCAGCCATGGTAGGACCCAGACATGGTCCTCAGCAGGAGCCAGGTTTAAATGTCACTACTGCCCAGGTAGCAGTATATGCCACTCAGATTGGTACAGTCCCAGCCGCAGTGTGGCCCTTGGACACCAACATGGCTGGCCCCGATGGCGTGGGCATAAAAGAGCTGTCTCTGCCCCTCACCTGAGAGGGATGGTCACAGTGGCCCAGACCGACGAGCTCAGCTACCGTACAGACTCACATCCTGGGCCTTGGGTGGCCCACCCTAGCATCTACCCCACTTAACATCTGCCCCATCTGTGACCTTCTGGAGCATGTGAGGGACTGGTCCTGCAGAATGATAGCCACGGGTCTCCACGACTCAGGAAATAGCAGGATGTCCAAGAGGAGTTTTGGTGAGGGTCCAGTAATGACGGTCCAGTGCCAGAGGCCTTGAACTAGACCAATAACTCAGTGCAATGACCACATTTCGGTTGGGGCTGATTGGACAAGAGGGCATACCACCACTAGGATGAATGAAGAGTGTTGAAAGACGGAGGAGTGAGGTGTTGGGTTTTTTTGTTTTGTTTGTTTGTTTTGAATTAATTTTTTGGGAGGGACAGTGCAGGGGTGACGGACATAGAAGGACCGAGAGGTGAGTGCGATTGGGGGGCATGATGTAAAAATCCCAAGGAATCAATAAAGAATTATGTTTAGAAAAGAAGAGAGTACTGGCTCCTCGGTCAGCTGCTTTCTTTCATTTGTTGGCAATTCAAAGGCACTGTTCACACCTTAACGGAGTTACTGGAAAGAACAGGAAACTTCAGGCCTGTGAGATTTTGTCCAGTTGTTAGGTTCCTAAACTGACAAACCATCACCGATTACTCCTGCTCAGGCGGAATTCCCCACTCACTGAGTGTCCACGCCGTCCATCAAGGGGTGAATGACAGCCATAATAAAGGAGGAGGTTCTTGTAGCAACATGGATGAAACTGGCAGATGTCACGTTAAATAAAATAAACCAGGTAGAGAAAGGCAAATGCTGCATGTTCTCAGTCATGTTGAGTGCAGGGAAGTAGACTGGAGGTCACTAAAGACCAGGAAGGGAGCAGGCGCAGGGTGGGTAACATGGGGGGGGGGGAGGTATTTCTAATGCAAAACAGCGCCAAAGGAAAATGGCAGATGATGGCAATCCTGTATTTCAAAATAACTACAGGAGAGGATGATGTATCGTCTTCCAGCACATGAAAATTATAATGCACGATCATTATACACTGTATATCAAGTTACAATATTAGATTATGTAAATGAGGAAAAACATCATATAGCTAATTGTTTTAAGAAGACAATAAATAATGTGGTGCTTAGGGCCAGAGCTTGGCAATCATGCTAACCTGGATTGGCTGCCGAATGGCACTGTGACCTGGGACAGTATCCTTACTATTCCATGTCTCAGTTTTCCCATTTACAAATTCATCCATTCAAAAGATATTTTATTTTATTAAGCAAAGGCAATGCGGCAGGTCTGTTGTGGATGTATGCATTAGTGAACGGAAGTCCTGTTTCCACAAACGTTACACTCCAGGAAGCAGACAAGAAATCAAAAGATACACAGACAGGGCTGGAGAGACGATCCCAGCCACCAGACCTGAGGCTACAGCGCTGAGACATCTCCCACTGCTGAAGGCTACCTCTTCATCCCTTACAAAGGAAGGACGGGAGCTGAGAGGCTGTTGGGGTCACACCGTCAGCTTCTCATTTCCCTCGACTGCCAAGCCAAGTACGTGAATAAGATACTGAAACGGACAGACGAACATGCCACACCATCCCCAGCGGTGAGCATGGCTCCTGGGTCTCCTGACTACCTTCTGCTATCGGTTGCGGAAACAGAATCTTGTAGCTTTCCTGTTCTCTGCACAAATGGACCAAAGGGCCAACTTCCTGCATTCTTGGCCTTTTCAGTTTTCATTGTATTTTTCAATCCACTGAAACATTTAAAACAAGCTCTTTAAAGACTACGGGTCCAGTGTTTGCCTTCTGTTCTCTCACACCTTGGACTAGGTAGGACTTTCTGATGCACAGCCAGAGCTCCAGGGGGCCATATTGAGCACCCACTCTTTGCTAGGCAGAGCCTAATATAATTATGCATTTAATGTAATTATGCATCTTGCATAATACAGTAGTCCTTCTTTACTTGTGGGATATGAGCTATCCTTAGCAGTTGCTTTATGACACGAATAACAAACCATATATATATTATATATATATATATAATATTTCCCTATATATATCCATGAAAAAGTTTAATTTGTAAGCAAGGCATAATATACCAATATATAATTACCAATAGCTAATACTAAAATAGACTAACTATAAAAATATGCTGCAGATTTTAGCAACCACAGCATATGATATTTTTTTCTTTCTTTAAATCAAGAACTTTTACCATTTCGCTTACAGAGAGCACCTTATAGCCTTGCTTTGCCATATCCGAACTTCCTCATGACTACTCTTGAGCTCTGGGGCCGTTCCTGAATAAAATAAGGGCCATTAACCACAAGCACAGTGATCCCATAACTGTCACTGTGATAACACAGTTCTCGGTGACTAATAGGGAGGTTGTATACACAGAATGGGAATGGTGGAAAAGGGAAAGAGTCACGTGCTGGGAGGGGCACAGGAGAAAAGGCCGGCACTTCTCATGCTACTCAAGACAGAAATTTGAACTTATAAATTATATACTTTTAGAGTTTTCCAATTAATATTTTCAGATTGCATGTTACCATAGGTAACTGAAACTGCAAAAAGTGAAACTGTGGATGATGGGGGCTATTGAATCTCATTTAAATCTTACAATGTCGGCCAAAGAGCGGAGCACACCTTTAATGCCAGCCCTCGGGAGGCAATGGCAGGTGGATCTCTGTCATTTCCTGCCCAGCCTGGTCTACAAAGTGAGTTCCAGGCCAGTCAAGGCTGTTACACAGAGAAACCTTGTCTCAAAACCCTGTGAGGCTACTCTCGTATTTTAGATCAAAGCCGAAGGGACCGAGAAATTCATTAACATGTGCACAATCACAGAGCTCACCAGTGAGTGAGCTGAGACACAGAAGCCAAGGCCGGCCTTGTCTCTCCTCACACTGGCACACCTTAGGCCTGTCAATCCAATCCCACGTTAGCTAGATGGAGGACGGAGGGAAGGAGTGCGGGGGCAGAGTGCCAGTGGAAGTTTAATTAAAGGTGGAAACCTGGGGACTGTCATGAACGCACTGGACTTTGAGCAGAGAAAGCAGAGGTGACCTGGAGCAGGCTCTTGGAGTAGCGCAGACCAGGCACAGCTGACAGAAGCAATTGGAAGGAGGGGGGATTTATTACGCATGATTGCAAAGGGTCCACTCCATCACGGCAGGTAAGACTTCCTACCAGCAGAGGAAAGAGAACAGCAGACGATGTTAGGACATCACATTCCTCCATGACCTACTTCCTCTAATGATGGCCCCTCCCGCTTTCCACTAATTCCAATAGAGCCACCGTATTATTAGCTATTGAGTATTAATTCATTCATTAGATCAGAGGCCTGAGGCCTCATTTTTTTTCTTCTTCTTCTTTTTTTGATATAGAGTTTCTCTGTGTAGCCCTGGCTGTCCTGGAACTAGCTCTGTAGACCCTGAACTCACAGAGATCCACCTGCTTCTGCCTCCTGAGTGCTGGGATTAAAGGCACGCGCCACCGCCACCACCTGGCTCAGAGTCCTCATTCCTGTATTTTTGGTTGTAAGCCTAGCCTTTAACGGCAGAGCCATCTCTCCAGCCCCAGAGTCCTCATTCTTAGTGGTCTCTGGAGACACGCTCACAGACAGATACAGAGGTGTTTAGCTGTGCACCGTCTCCCAGGTAGTCCCCAATCCAAGCAAGCTGACCGTCAAGTTCAACCACCGCAAGTAGTAAAGCCTTTCTGCGGAGGAAACAGTGAAGAGTTAACACTTCTAAAACAGAAAAGGGCATAACCTTTCGAAATGAGAAGAACTGGCTTGAATTCAAAGTAGTTACACAACTCCTGGCTCCTGCCGAGGCTTCTCGTAAGCAGGTAAGTGATAGCTTCCAGTGCACTTCCGCAACTTCGGCTTGAATTTCTGTGCATTACGTTTCTATCTCGCCGGACTGAACATCAGCCTGCAGTTTTCTGTAAAATACTGTATAAAAACTAATTCTGTATTTTAAAAAAGGCATAAGTGCTTTTATAGAGGACTATCTGATGCCTTAATTCTAAAACAAAAGGGCACAGAAAAACAGCGATGACCCCACCACCGAGTCTCTTTTGTGTGTGTGTGTGTGTGTGTGTGTGTACGTATGTGTGTTTGGGTGGGTGGGTGGAGAGGAGAGAGAGAGGAAATATTGGAGTTAGAGTTGGAGACCAAGAAACTCAGTTGGAATCTGACCAACTGAGCTGCATCAACACTGTGCCCTTGTGTTAAACAACACGATTCTCTGGGGCCAAGTTTAGGCTTCGCACCTTGAATGAACTGCTACAATCCTCTAAAGACCACGTGCTGGACTCTGAGTGTTCCAGTTCTGAAAAGTCGTTTTCTTCTCAAAGTTGCCTGTGAATTTTCCAGCATCCGGCAATGGTGCACTGATACCCAGTAGGTTTGTCTGCGGCCTGGCTGTACTGTGACTTCTCCCTGCTGCAGACATGAAGCAGGAGCACGGGCAGGATCGGAGGGACTCATAGGCTGATTTCGGCACCACTCAGAGAAGGCTTCCCTGAAACTACCAAGTAGAAGAGCAATTCTACACTCGTGGTTCTGAGTTCTCCAAACTACACCCGTCCAGGGATTCTTATTTACCATGTAGAGTCTTTCTGAATTGGAATTTTGGAGTCTGCACTTTCAGCCACTCTCTGGGGATTGGGTACGGTGTCCGCTCTTGGAATTTCTACTCCACCAAAAGAGGCACTGCAGGCTCGCAGGTTGTCAGGCAAGGCTCTGAAGCCTGAACTCACTTGAAAAGCGGCTCTGTGTGCTCTACAGGGGAGGTAGCAAGAGAAGGTAAGGTGGGGAGTTCGTCACGTTTCTATTGCTGTGGTAAGACACCATGGCGAAGGCAACTTACCCAGAGGGAGAGAGTCCACCATGGCAGGTAACCTTGGCAGCAGGTGGAAGGTGTAGTAGGGACAGATGAGACACAAATGAGAAGCAGGAGAGCTAACTCAAAATGTAAGGCCAAAACCTGCACCCAAGGACATACTACCTCTCGAAAAGCCACACCTCCTAAGCCTCCCGAAACAATGCCACCGACTGGAAACCAAGTATTCATTCAACTGCTTCACGCTACGAGGGACAGTGTGGTGGTTTGAATAGAAACAGCCCCAGAGACTCATGTATTTGAATGCTTGGTCCATAGGGAGTGGCGCTATTGGGAGGTACAGCCTGTAGGAGTAGGTGTGGCCTTGCTGAAGGAAGTGTGTCACTAAGAGTTGAGATTTGAGGTCTCAGAAGCTCAAGCCAGTTCTATCTGCTGTCTGTGGATCCAGATGTAGAACTCTCAGCTCCTTCTCTAGGACCATGTCCACCTGCACGCCACCATGCACATACCATAATGACAATGGACCTAGCCTCTGAGAGCCAGCCCCAATGAAATGTTTTCCTTTATAAGAACTGCTGTGGTCATGGTGTCTCTTCACAGCAATAAAAACCTAAGACAGACATCAATCATTCAGACCACCACAAAGCTGTGGTGATCCAAAGTCATTCTGTCTCTCCTCCTGCTCAATCAACACCACCGTGGGGGCCAAACAGTCTAGCCAAACAGCTATAGAGATTCAATAGTCAGAAACCCTCCCTCGGTCAGTTAGATTCAGCTGCCTCTTAGGAAGCAAGGATTCCTGGAGGAGATAGTTATCCTAAGGCCTCAAAGTTTGCTCCATAATGACCCAAAATACTCTTTAAAAGGTGATGACATTCCGAGAACACAGACAGACAGGATATAAAGATGACGTTAATAAGATGACACAGCCCTGGGTTTACCCAAGCTCACCGTAGTTTCCGGGGTCCTAGCCCATCCCTTCTAAGAGCATGTGGGGGATGGTTCACTGCCCAAGCAGCCTCGGACTTTGGGGATGCGATGGCTAGGTAGACAGGGCCTCGCTGAGGCGGGGTGCTCAGTCTACCGGCAGAACAGAATGAGGTTCCCGTCTCAGCAGACTTTTAAAGGCACGGGCAGCAGGTTTACATTAATCCAACAAGAAATTTGGGAAAGAACTTGCCTGGCCAAAAGCCAAAGTTTCTTTAAGAAGGAATTCCCAGCCACTGTGAGAATTCTATATTTCGAGAGGGCCTAGTTCAAATATGGAGTTCCCTGTTTTTGTGAAACACACTCCTGCCCGGTGAGCATCGGAAGCGCTGATACGCTAGGGGTTGGGAACACTTTGGAGCCTACTCCTATGTGCCTGGCGTGGTCACTTCTCAGCTGTGTGACATGGGGCACTTATTTCACCCCTGCTTGTTTTCTCACGTGTCAAATAAGGAGTCGAGCAGAGCCTCTCCCATTGGGTCACGGTGCAGACTAAGTGAGGAAAAGCCTGAAGGTTCTCATCGTTGCGACTCCCAGAAGCCTGGCCCACGAGCTCCGGGAAGAGAAGCCCTGTGGCCTAGGCACGGGTGCTGTTCTTTGCAGCTCTACAGGGCCGCTTTGGATTAAATTCGTCTTCCCTCCTCCCTCCAGGCCAGCCAAGGGCACTGCCGGGTCACAGTCCAGGCGGCTTCCACTGGGCAGTGAGTTCTCAGGTTCTCTTTAACCAGTTTTCAGGGGAAAAGAGAGGTAGAGATAATAATAATCATTAAATAAAGGAACCCCTATTTTTGTGCGGTTCAGCTAAGAGAGCCAACAATTTACACAGGACTGTTTATTGGTCGGATTCCTCAGGGTAAGACGTAGAGGACGAGAGTTAGACAGGTCATTAGGGGGTCAAATGGGATGATCTTATCCGGGATTAAATCACACTTCCGGAGTGTGACAGAGCCTTTCGGGGATAGTGAGTGCCATGCAGTCTCCAATCCGCTCGCTCACGGTGGCTCACGACTCTTGCTCCACGATTGTCTAACCCCATTCAGCTGTCCCTGCCAGCCCACCATGGTGTGAGGTTCTGAAACAGAAACAGGCTCCTCTGGGTACAGGAAGCCATGGCAGTGGGAAGACCTGAAAGGCGGCAGAAGCAAGGCACTCACGTGCGTGACAGCACAGACTTTAAATCAAAATCCATGTTGTAACCCTAACTACCATCACTTTCGGTTGTCTTCTCTCTACGTTTTCATGGTAGCTGAATGATCACCATCTGGATGCTGCGGCCTTGGGCTACCTGGGTTTGTGTCTTACTCTGCTACCTAGCCATCAAACTTGGGCTAAGTTAAACTCTGTGCCCCAGCTTTCTAATGTACAAAATGGGGATAAGAATGGCAGGTTCATAGAATGGTTCTGAAGACTACGTGAATTAAAATGTGTACGGCATCACAGTGGTATCTGGCAGTTTTCCTGGTACTAGGGCTTGGGATGGTGAGTTAGTGTTCAGGGAACTCAACCTAGAAATCAGGTTGGTATGTTATGTATGTATGTATGTATGTATGTATGTATGTATGTGTGTATGCATGTATGTACATATGCATGCATGTATTCAATCCTAGCACATCTGCACAAAACAGGTCAGCACAGTTTCAAGGTGACCTGCAGAGAGACTGCACACTCATCTGCGGGTGCGCGCCAGTTCAGCATCACAAGATCTCAGCAAAAGCAAAGGCTTTGTACAGTGAGCAACTTCACAACGTGTTAGACAGTCTGTGTCCCACTCCTGACACCCTTGGTGAAATGTTTGCTTCCCAAGTGTGAGGGCCCAAGTTTGTATCTCCGAGACCCACACAAACAGCCAATGCGGCAGCACACACCTACAAGTTAGCGCTGGCAACGGGAGGCGGAGGTGAGAGGACCCACAGCCTGCGTGGCACACGATGGACAGGCGGATGCAGAAACCCTTTAAGCACTAGGCAGGAAAGAGCTTAAGAGGGACGGACAACACTGATGGTTGATGCACACAGACAG
This sequence comes from Chionomys nivalis, assembly GCF_950005125.1. Taxonomy (NCBI): domain Eukaryota; kingdom Metazoa; phylum Chordata; class Mammalia; order Rodentia; family Cricetidae; genus Chionomys; species Chionomys nivalis. Next base: position 32,872,737 of record NC_080103.1, on the reverse strand, counting down.
GAAGGAGCAAAGGGGAACGGTACTGGCCGCCCTAAAGCCACAAAATGGACTCCTTTTTCCACCCTGCAAGAAGCAGCACCCACTAGCCTCTCCTCGATCACTGTCTTTAGACTGCTCTTTCAAAATCTTGAACATCTAATAACATTCTATAAAATAAATCACAGGACAACCCATTCCAGAGACTGAATCCCCTCCGTCCCAGGCAACTTTTGAAGCAAAAGGAGGCTGTTAAAACAAAACAAATAAAATAGACGGAAGTTCACAAACATAAACAAAGTCTGGCTGAGCATCCCATGAGATATATGGTTTTATTAAATGTTTTAGAAAGTTAAACGAGGCTTCATGCACTTTATTTGAATATTTAGATGTTACTATGCAGGAGACAGGAGTTTGTTAAATGCTGGTATTCTTGAGAGCATGTGGCTCCCCAGGTGCTCCCAATACATGGCTTGTTCTCATTATGTCCCTCTCTTCTGCCTCTCCACCATGTGTGGGGTACAAGAGCGGCTTCATCCTGCACCCTGTGGCCCCTCTCTCTTCAGCTGCAATAGTTCCTCCTGGGCTACATCCTCTAAAGTGACCCCAACCCTGCAGGAATAGGGTCCTGGGCAGCCAAGTCATTTGAAATCTTTTTTTGTTGTTGTTTTGTTTTGTTTCTCTGTGTAGCCCTGGCTGTCCTGGAACTCATTCTGCAGACCAGGCTGACCTTGAACTCACAGAGATCCTCCTGCCTCTGCCTCCCAAGTGCTGGGATCAAAAGCATGCACCACCACTGCCTGGCTTGAAATCGTGTCTTAATAGTTGTCCTACTTAAGTTTGTTTCTCTCCTTTAGACAGAAATCCTCCGTAGTCCACTCTGCAAGTCTCCTAATCTCCCCTACCTGATGCAGCCCATCTCCTTTCTCACCTGACTCAAACAGGCCTCCTATCAGCTTTCCTCCTGATCCATCTCTCATTTCTCTGATGTACGTTTACCTCAAATGCGAATCTGCTCAGGTCATCTTTTATGTTTAGTGCCTTCTGGCTCTCTAAACTCGCTGGATGAAAATCCTTTCCGAAAACTCATTATGTATAAGTGCTCCTCTGCATGACTGGAGTTTCAAGGCTCACCAGTATCCTACTACTCTGCAAGACTGCAGTTTCAAGGCTCACCTGTATCCTACTGCTCTGAACGACTGCAGTTTCAAGGCTCACCAGTATCCTACTGCTCTGAATGACTGCAGTTTCAAGGCTCACCTGTATCCTACTGCTCTGCAAGACTGCAGTTTCAAGGCTCACCTGTATCCTACTGCTCTGAATGACTGCAGTTTCAAGGCTCACCTGGATAATTTTCTTTTAGTAGAGACACCGCACAGTATTGTACCAGGTAATGTAAGAACATTGAACACGATGAATAAAGATATAATCTCCTCTATGAAGTCTGCCTGTGGCCGTGCACTATATAGATGATGACCCGCTGACTTCGCAGGTACAACCAATTTCATAATTCTAAAGTATACTTGGTAGTTCCCAGTGCCTTCTTTGTCCAAATTAGCGAGTTTTCAAACACAAAGAAGAGATTAGCAATGATTGGCCAGGATGAATGAATTCAAGCTGACTTACTGGAGATCACAAGCTTTAGTATCAGGACTCCTAGTTTAAACAAAAATAGGAGAAAAATGACCAGATTAGGGACGCAGAACGAGAATAAAGATAAACATTATACCTAGGGAGCGGCAGTTCTAGCTCAGATGGGTTCTGATCGAAGGACACGTCAGTCTCTCTCACACACATGCTCTTGTAAACGGTGCCTCACTCTGACGGCTGGAGGACCGTGTTCCTGCATTTTCCAGGTGAAGGAACAGACAACACTCACACTGCTCACTATGGTAACCACTGGTCAAGTATAAAGCTCAGCTCTGCTTCAGCAGAGCCGAAAGAATTCGCAGCTCTCGGGAAGATTTAATAGGGCCATTTCTTAGGGCTTCCCATTCTGTTCCTCACGCTGGGATGGGGGTGGGGGTGGGGGAGGAGCCTGCCTGATCGGTGGGCTTGGAACAGATGGAGGATGCTTAGTTTAGGCAGTCCACAGGGTGTTGGCTCAGTTTAAAACTGAGCTTGTCTGTCTGTCCTAGCACACAACCGTCCATCCTTCCATCCTCTCCCCTTGAATAGTCACAGCTCTGCAGTGGAAGCAGTGAGCCTGGAGCTGGGGCCTCCATGCAGGCTTTCTGTGTCAGCTGATAAAGCTAATACTTTGATTTCTGCATCTTATTCCTGTAGGTTTTCTTTCTCTCTCTCTCTCTCTCTCTCTCTCTCTCTCTCTCTCTCTCTCTCTCTCTCTCTCTCTCTCTCTCTTTCCTCCCTCCCTCCCTCCCTCCCTCCCTTCCTCCCTCCCTCCCTCCCTCCTTCCTTTCTTTCTTTCTTCTTTTCAGTACTGGCGATCAAACCCAGGGTCTTGTGTATGTCAGGCAAGCACCCTACCACTGAGCAACACCTCTACCCGGGTATCTTCTTTCTGAAACTTGTGAATACAGGAGGGGAAGTCAGAGGGCTAACAGCCTCCCGAAGAGCTAAACACAAAGCACAAATATACACACTCACTAAGTATTTGTTAAATAAATGAATGAATCTGCCCAAGGTCATGTGGCTAATAAGTAGTGAGGGACTTGATCCGCATGTGATGGAAAAGTCCATGGTTTTCTAAAATTCCATTTCAGTGGTTCTCCGATGAGTTTTATTTCTGGGCTTCAAATGGAAACTGGAAACACTGGCTGGCATAAGCATTAACTGCCTAACACACGCATGCCTAAAACCTCTGCTGAGGACCCATAGCCACGACAGTGGCAAGGACGAGTGCGCATGGCTGTCTGCTGTCTGCCACATCATGGCCAATACTGACTGACCTCTCTAGAAAATGAGGGACCAGAACTGTCGATAAGTGGTCAGGGGACTGAGCAGCAGCGCACGGCAGATGGAGAGGAGAGCGGGATGTGGCAGAGCGCGAAGATGAGAGAGAAAGGGGTGAGCACTAGGAGAGGAGTCAGAGGCCCAGAAAGGTCAGGGCTGGGCTGTGGGGAGGAGGCAACAGGAGGAAGAACGAACATGAAGATCCCAAGAGACGAAAGGCTAGAGAGAAAACATGCGTGCACACACACACATGTACACACACACATACACATGCACATACTCACACGCTCTCACACATGTCCATACACACATGCATGCAGACATACATACTCACGCACACACGTGCATACACGCACACGGACACAGACACGGACACACAAAGAGAAAATTTAAAGAGATAAAAGAACAGAAAAGTTGCCGGGCGATGGTGGCGCATGCCTTTAATCCCAGCACTCGGGAAGCAGAGGCAGGTGGATCTCTGTGAGTTCGAGGCCAGCCTGGTCTACAAGAGCTAGTTCCAGGACAGGAACCAAAAACTACGGAGAAACCCTGTCTCGAAAATCCAAAAAAAACAAAAACAAGAACAGAAAAGTTAATTGCTTGTAAGGAGAACAGCCACAAACTGTTTCAAGACAAAATGGTGACAAGTGACCCTTCTCCTCAACCCAAAAAAGTGTCTGATGTTATGGTTTTAATCCCAGCACTCAAGAGGCTGAGTGAGCTAGGCTAGCCTGGGCTACATAGGGGGCTCCTGTCTCAAAAGGCAAAGCAAAGCAAAATTAAAACTAAACAAACACACAAAAAAGATGGAGAGTTAGGGGTGGGCTGGGTGCCAATATTCTAGTTGAAAACAATTTGGGAAGCCAACAGGCAAAATTCCTTCGTCAGGCAAGGGGAGATCTGAGGGTACACTGAAGGTACCCCCTCCACTAGCAGCCGCCGCCGGCTTGGCACAGAAGGGGCTGTTCGGCTGTCAATCATCTCTGAGCGCAGCAGAATCCATACTCCCCGAGCTAAAGCAGTGGCTTTAAGAGTATTGGGTAGAACTCAGTGTTGGGAATTCACAAACACCATCTAAAAACAGGGCTGTCTTTGCCTCACAAGCAGTTTTTCTGCCCCCTTTAAAGGCCGGGCTTAGCTGCACACACACCCCCCTCCAGCGGTGCACAAAGAATTCTCTGACACACTGCGCCCACCACAGATGAAAGCGCTTAAGTGTGAGTGAAAGCAACAATGTTGCGAGTGACATTTACTAGCTGAAAACAGTGAAATCAGAGCCGTCCAGTTCACGGAGATTAAATGTCAGGATTTCAGTGTTTAGCTGAGCAGTAACTATGGAAGTATTTTAAAAATGGAGGGTTCGTTTTCTATTGCAAACAGCACTTCAGAAACCCAAAAGAAAGACTTTAAAAGCACGGAAGTAACTGGGACAGGCTGGATAGGGATGTAAAGACTATTACTGACTCAGCATATGGGCTGGGTGTGTCTCTCGTCCCTGACCAGCACATGGAGAGGGAGGTGACTTTCCCCACTCTTCACTTAGTCAGGTGTCAGTCAAAACCCAAAATACAGCTACTTCAAGGAACAGGATTTCTTCCCATACTGGGCAACTTTAAAGGTTTTTGTTTTGAAGCGTTCTTTTAGAACGAATACTTTGGAGCTGGAGAAGTGGCTCAGTGGTTAAGAGCACTGGCTGCTCTTCCAGAGATCCTGAGTTAATTCCCGGGAACCAAACAGTGGCTCACAACAACAAGAGAGAGAGAGATCTGTAATAGGATCTGACACCCTCTTCTAGCCTGCAGAACACTCATACATAAAATTAAATAAAATTAAAAAAAAAATGAGTACTTTTTCGTATTTTTACTAAAACTTTTACTTTTCATTTTATATACCAACCCTAGTTCCCCCCTCCCCCACCAACCCCTTTCCCATTCCCCATTCATTCCTCAAAGCAGGGAGGGCCTTCCTTGGGGACTCAACAAGGTCTGGCATACCAAGCTGAGGCAGAATCAAGCCCCCTCCCATTCCCCAATACTTTTTTTTGGAAGGGGTTGGCTTGTATGTTTTTCAGACAGGGTTGCAGGGTTTCTCTATGTTGCTCTACCTGTCCTGGAACTCACTCTGTAGACCAGGCTGGCCTCGAACTCAGAGATCTGCCTGCCTCTGCCTCCCGAGTGCTGGGAATAATGGTGTGCGCCCCCACTGCCCAGTTAGAATGAGCACTTCTTAATGTACACAAAAAGTCAGAGAAGAAAATGGGTCCCCTCCCGCTTTAAGCATATTTTTTCCAGATAAACGTTTATTTATGACAAAATTAGAGATTCTAAATATAACATCCATTTTGTACATGAACACATGCATTCTCTCTCTCTGCTCTCTCTCTCTCTCTCCCTGTGTGTGTGTGTGTGTGTGTGAAAGAGAGAGAGAGAGAGAGAGAGAGAGAGAGAGAGAGAGAGAGAGAGAGAGACAGAGACATAGGATCTCAAAACCGGACAGTATCAGCCATCAGTTCTTCTACCCTAAGCAGTCAGTAAGTACTTTGTCTATTCTGCTTACTGTGGGGTGTTGGGGCACATATACAGCTAATGTCACTGGATAACATTTCAAGCCATTGCCTTAAATCTTTGAAGTTTTGTGTTTAATCTTCAATATCTTTATGAGGTGGTTAAGATTATTCCCATTTTACAGATAAGAAGACTGGGACTTCAGAAGAGATTACAGACTTAAGACCACAAGACTATTAAATCATGTGGGATTTAAACTCCAGGCACTGACTCCAGAGCCGGGGTGATTAACCTCTGGTTAGGAAATTCAAAATACCTGGGCATCCTTGACTGCCTTCTCCACTCCCGTCAGTAGTGAGCACTGGTACCAAGCAGTAAGGATAAGAACCAGGTCCTTCTATCTAGATCTCAGGCTGGTTCTCGGGTGACATGGACCCTACAGCGACATCTCTGGTTTACAGGGGCTGGTGGGTGTTGCCAGGGATACAACATGATGCAATGCTTCAGACTAAGATGATAAAGCACTCCTATGTTCCTCTTGACTTTAAAAGTCCCCTGGACATCCATATGGATGCTAATCCACTAAAACTGTCTGAGCCTAAAACCTGACTCTGTTTTACACAGAACGGAAAACAGAGCTGACCTGTCCCACCCAGAGCCGTCACAGAAACAAGGATTATACTTTGCTCTGGTTGGAACCTTACTAAGGACTGTCACTACTTAATACCGCCCCATCACCAGCATCAAAGCTGTGCAGTTTGGGAGCTGTCAGTCGGACCTGTATCTTCTGACTGTGACTTTACCTACCTGATCATAATTCTTGTGGGGTCCTGCTGGGGGATTTGTGTATTATAAGACATGTATTTTGATTACAATTTACTTTCTGTTTTCCCCTCTTCTTTATAATGGAGTAGACATTGCAGCTTTGGGTTATGTGCAAGGGTGTGCATGCAGAAGTCAACTTTCAAAGTCTGCTGTCTTCTCCCACTATGGGTCCTGGGGATGGAACTTAGGTCCTCAGGATTGTGCGGTGAGTGCTTTTGCTGGCTAAGCATCCTCTTGGCCCTGGACTACAGAGTTTTGCTTGATCCACCATATTCACCTGACCTCTTGCCAACTGAGTACTGCTTCTTCAAACATCTTGGGAATTTTTTTGCAGAGAAAATGCTTCCATAACCAGCAGGACATTCTTGCTAAGATTCTTGCCAAGACCTTGTTGAATTCTAAAGCATGAGTTCTATGCCACAGGAAGAAACAAACTTATTTTTCACTGGCAAAAACAGGTTGATCCCGGGTGAGTCGGGTGACCTCTGAGTTTGAGGCCAGCCTGGTCTACATTATGAATTCCTGGCCAACTAGGGATGCATAGTTGAGACCCTGACTCCAAAAATGGGGGAGCTGATTATAAAGGCTCCATTTAGTAAAGGTATGTTTGATTTTATTTACAGTGATACACAGTCTAAACATCAACATAAGGGAATGTCATAGACCCTAAGAAGGCTAACGAGGAAGAAAGGTTACTGGCCACAGAAGAGCTTGGGAGTCCCATGGAAGTACACTGCAGGGGTCAACTCCATGCCCTCCATGATGTACTTCATTTTGACCTTGACTTGTCTCAGGTTCTTTTAGATAACCTTGTTCTCCCTTGTTCTGGAAGGTCCTAAGGGACAGAACATAATGCATCCCCGGGCTGGAGTCTCTCCCAGGCCTGAGCACCATGGCTGTGATGCTTTCTGGTTCTCTCCTCCAGGCTGAGTCTCCTGACTTCTTCCAACTGTCTCTCATATGACTTGGTTTCAGGTTCCTTTGCCATCTGGGTGATTTACTGAGCAAGTTCCAGTTTGTCAATGGTCTTTTAAAAGTGTGGTGCCAGAACCAAATGTGGTTTCCAGAGCAGAAATGCGTAGCTGCATTTCCCAGTTCTCTTAAAAGGAAAACGTTCTTCCTTTACAGAGAGCAGGAGGGCAGGAAGGAGGAGGGAGAGGGGATAAGCTGTTTAATCATTGCATCTCAGTACTGAAAGATTTCCTTTCTGTTTAAGCAAATTCCACTTGAATTTTATTTATTTATTTATTTATTTGGATACAGGGTTTCTCTGAATAGCCCTGGCTGTCCTAGAATTCTTGCTATAGACCAGGCTGGTCTCAAACTCATAGAGATCCACCTGCCTCTGCTTCCAGAGTGCTGGGATTAAAGGTGTGCACCATCACTACCCAGCTGAATTTGAAAATGTATTACACTTATTTACCTAGTGTGCTTGTGTAGTGTGTACGGGGGAGGGGTGAGCATGTGGTATGTGGAGTCCGAGGACGACTTCCAGGGCTTGGCTCTACCCTTGCTGAGGACTGAAGTCAGGGTGTCAGGCTTGGTGGCAAATGCCCCAACCGCTGAGCCATTTTTTAGGCCCTCCATTTTAATTCTTAATACTTAGAAGTAGATTGCGGATCCCAAGGAATTTTTCACCATTTTTTGTTTTAAGGATTACACTGTAAAGTGTGAGTCTGGTTAAGAAATAACAACTTTTTACATCTACTTATTTATGAATTCATTTGTGTTGGGGTGTGAGGTGTGCAGACTTGCCACGCACAACTCCACAGTGTGGAGGTCAGAGAACAACCTGAGGCAGTGGCTTCTTTCTCACCATGTGGGTTCTGGGAACGCAACTCAGATCATTAGGTTTCATTAGACTGGGTAGCGAGTACCTTTAGCAACAGAGTTACCCTCCCACTCCTTGTTTTTAATTTTCTGATAGCGGAAAGTAGAAATTCCTACCAATGTCCTACACCAGTTTCTAGCTGAAGTGTTCTTCCTTTCGGAGACTCTGCCCCGACCACGTCCTAAGTCAACCTAACTGATACCGAGACAGCACCCAGTCCAGGGAGAACGGCCTGCTGGACCCTTTAGGCACAGAACTCTGCTCAGACTTGAAGTTAACCACCTCTCAGAATATTGGTCTACACTGCAGCATGAAGTTCACAACCTCTTCTCACTGTGGTATGAAGGTGAAGTTCAGTTAACTTTATTGTTGAGAGTCACAGCGACAATGTAAAAGCATAAAGTTCCATTTTGGCTCAAAAATGGAAAAAAAGAGATTGTAGAAATTGTCTATACGTGTTCTCAGGACATCTACAATGGTTAGAAATGTCCTTTTTACATAACATAAAAGAGAAACAAGCTACTGTATCTGGTATTTCTATTAGCTGGGTGATTGCTGTTTGTGATTTTAGAAAATACCACAGAGATGACTTAGTTCTTTTTTGCCATTCTTAAATTCTACAAAAAAAAAAAAAAAAAGAGAGAGAGAGAGAGAGAGTTCTTGACTGGAAAGACAAAAAAGTACCAGAATATCACTCCATATTTAGTAAAAAGTTTTATAAATTTGGAAACCAAATATCAAATTCCAACAGTGCCTAGCAGAAATAAACAAGCAAAGTTTCTCCCTATATAAACAAAGGCACCAAATAAGGGCAGAAGGAATTGTCCTGACCACGTCTCTACAATAGTGTGCCAACCCAGTCACACTGTGGCAAGAAAAGAAGAAGAAGGGAGAGGAGAGACGCAGAGAGCTTAGGAAGGAAAACTATAGCATCAAATCACTTCCTGCTGACACCCCCACAGCAGAGCCTTCGGCCTGTGATTTCATCCAGGAATGAGAGTAAGGCCTGTACAAAAGAGGGCCCAGAAATCCCCTGGCCATCCCTCCACGTGAAGTGATAGAATTGTCTACACTGGGGAGTGGTAGCAAACTAGCCATGGCTGTCACCTTGGACTCCCAAGCATCGACAGCTTTGAGAAATACATTTTTGTTGGTAAACAGCCAATTTATGGTACTATCCTAGCGTAGCCTGAAGAGATTTGGGCATTGTGTAGACATTTCTTGGTAAGAATTTAAAAATATTTATTTGATTTCTAACTAATGACAAAGACCAAGAAATAGAAGGGGACCTAGGAACTTTCATGGAAGCTTCTCATCAATGTATAGTTATGACCATAAAAGACTAGAAAATAGAATTATGGTTCCTGTTCTGTCAACAAGGGAAAGGAATTCCATGGATATGGATTAGCTCACCTAAACTTGTTTAAATATTAGAATGGTGGACCTACCTACGGTTTGAACGCTGGTGTGCATACGGTCCAAGTCCATTCCCTTTCTCTTCCACGTAAAGAGGATATGTGATACCCTCATAGAGGGCAGATACAATCAATCACTTGTTTGTATATGGTCTAGGGCTGAGCTTGGAGGTGGGAGAGAAAACTGATTTTTGGTCTCTGTTTTGCTTAGTTCTAAGACTCTAACTAGGCAAGGCACACAACTTTTCTTGGTCCTACTGTTTAATGGAAGTTCTACCCCAAGCTTTCTCTCCATCTCCCTCTAAACCCTGCTGCAGCTCAGAAAGTCTGCCAAATGATGATCCCTCCCCATAGAGATGCTCAAGACCACTCCCACAGGGCATTCAAACTGCCCCCCACGAAAAAAAGACATGTGGTTTTTCAGTCTCTCTTTTCCATCTCTCTCTGTGGGGCTGGAAAAATCATCCGGGAGAGTTGTGTCCACTAAACCTGGGCTTTTTCTAATTCGGTTTGATTTGGTGACTTGGATTGCTGCGTCGGTAGAGAAAGTTATCAGGGTACAGAAACTCTTCACCTATATAAAATTTAAGAAAAGGATGAGTTTCGTGAGGTGGTGGCGCACGCCTTTAATCCTACTACTCCAGAGGCAGAGGCAGGCGCACCTCTGTGAGTTTGAGGCGACCTAGTCTACAGAGTGAGTTCCAGAACAGCCAAGGCCACACAGAAAAACTTGTCTCGAAAAAAATCAAAAAATTTAAAGGAGGAAAGAGAGAGAGAGAAGGAGAGGAGAGAAAGAGAGAGAGAGAGAGAGAGAGAGAGAGAGAGAGAGAGAGAGAGAGAGAGAAAGAAAGAAAGAAAGAAAGAAAGAAAGAAAGAAAGAAAGAAAGAAAGAAAGAAAGAAAGGCCTAGAGTAATTGTGAGGTCCCGATACTAGCTAGCTACATGAACCAGACAGAACAGGCCTGTGTCCTGCAGCTCAGAGGTTATCTGTCTCAGAGCTGTCTAGGAAGAGAGAAAGAAGTCCTGATGAGTGCTCATTTTGGAAGTAAAAAAGGGCTTATTGTAATGAATAAAAGGCACTGAAAGGCCTCGTCTAACTCATGTTTGAACCAAGCTCTTATACATCTCATGCCTACCGTGTTTACAGTTTCATTAGTATCTACATGCTTCCCACAGTCAACACCTAGAAAGGTCTAGAAGAACACTGTCATACACCACTAAGGAACCGAGAGTCTGATGGAGGCGAAAATAATAAAAACAAAACATAACTCCAAAGGGTTTGGTGTACATGAGGGGTAAAAAGGATAAGAACTGATGAAAATGAAAGTTAACCTGAGTGTGATGGTGTACACATTTAACCCCAGCACACAGGAGACAGAGGCAGCCAGGACTACACAGTGAGGTCCTGTCTAAACCAACCAACCAAACAATGATGGATGGATGGATGGAAGGAAGGAAGGAAGGAAGGAAGGAAGGAAGGAAGGAAGGAGAAAAAAGTTGGTTTCCCAAAAGTCCTAAGGAAAAAAAGCATTCTTGTAATAGAGACAGATGGAAAGGAAGAGATGTTAATAGCCAGCCCGTTGGGCCTTTGTGAAGAAATGAGAGAAGATGAACATGGGTGCTATAGCGTGCATTCCAATGGGAAGGTGTAAGCACCGACTGGAAGAGATGATAGAGACAGGAATTGGGCAAGGACAAGGAGAGAATGTAGCCCCATATGAAGAGGCAGCAGAGAGGACCACTGAGCCAGTGTGGAACAGGGCAGGAAGATAACCGACCCCTCAAATGTGCTCCTTAAGTAAACCAGGAAGATGCCCAGAATGACTCTAGCCATCACTGGAGAAACCTTGTTTGTTATCTACAATAGCTTAGAAATGCGGAGCTGCAAGGGCATTGCGTCATTTTGGCAGGAGGTGGAGTGGCTTTAGAGCCGGTGCATCTGCCATCTGTGTTCCTTCTGTAACTTGTTCCCATGTGACGGGAGGAAAGGCGGAGGTCAGGCAGAGCACCAAAGTCCAACAACTCATTCCAGACAAGCCCCCTGAGCCCTACGATGTCATTTCCCTCCTCTACTAGAGTGGACCGGAACAAGCGTCAATCAGAGGAAGGAAAACTGCCACTCGTAAGGAAATGCTAGAATGGATGATCAGCAAAGCCCGAAGGAGAAGGAATTCTAGGTCTGGGAGTTACGTAAGTCCCCTTGGTCCCCACTGAGGGGGGCAGACCCTCACCTACTTCACCAGGGTGACTGCTGAGGAACAGCGTCCCCACGTAAGCTGACAAAGAACCTGGGAAGGGAAAGCTGGCTTAGGCATCAGGTCCCGAGCTAGGCAGCCCCCACACCGACGAGAACTTCCTGTAAAACATAGTGCAAGCAATTTTTGTGCAAACAGCACCTGGCGCTTCGAAGGTGTGTACAAAACTATGTAAGCGCAACGCACCCACCTGTCTTTGGAGAAAAGTGATTATTTAGCCCACAAATGCAAAAACTAAGCCTCTTTTCACAACCTGTCAGCTGTGAACACCTTTTTAAAACTGCTTGTGTGAAAGCCTTGTCTAAGGGACTTAAATGTGAATTCGGGAAGACCAAGGAGGCAAAAATGGTCTTGGGTTAACAAATGGAAGTTGTTGTTCTTTGCAATTCTACAGAGGATTCCGCTGCGAGATCCTATCATCTGTAACAGAATACGGAGATGTTGAGACTGTGGACAACACAAGCTAAGAAATCGCGTGCTCTCATTTCTTAAAAAGCTATCAGTCAAAACACGTTCTTATGAAGGTCTGATCCACAGGGAGCTTCTTCCTGCTCTCCAAACTGTGTGCCATCAGCTACGGCCCTCTGACCCTGGTACTCACCAAACCCTTTTACACCATAACCAACAATGGCTAATGCATCTCTCCCTGTGAGCCATGATGTTTCAGATGTGAACTCACCTCTCCGAGCAAAGCTATGGTAAGCACTTATTCAGCTGTGACTCCAAGACACTTTTGAAGAGTGTCCCTGTAATTATTTGCCCATGTGTCTTAGAGAAAATCAAGTTACTCTTTGGATCATGTAGGCAGTCACCGCAAAGGTAAGTCAGAAACAGCTTGGCGGGGCTGGGGAGATTGCCCAGTGGTTAAAAACTCTTGTTCTTGCAGGTTTGATTCCTAGCACCTATGGTGGCTTGCAACTATCTGCCACTTCCAGGCTCTCAGGTGTGTATTCATATACATAAAATAACTCTAAAATCAAATAATAATGATTTTAAAAAAAGAAGAAGAAGAAACAGCTTGGCTTGCAATTCCAAAAGAATGCTGGCCTGGTGCAGGTAGTGTCGAACTGCATCCCAACTGAGAAGTGGTATGCTTTCACAGCTGATTTAATTTCACATGTTTACACACACACACACACCACGAAACTTCATTGCACTCACACTACAGATGACAATAAATCACACCGAAAGTCCAGAAGGAAAAGAAAGAGAAGCCAGCAAGTAGCAAGCTATCAGACGGCAAACGCTAATCTAAGAAGGTGGCTATTACCCACTGATTTAGTCTTCCGCCTTTCTTGGTTTTAAAGCACATGTGGATAGAGCTAATGATTCCTGTGGATCTTTAGATGAAAACCATCCTTCTACCCAGTGAGACCGGAAGTTGCAAAGGCTGAAGAGAAAGGGGGTCTCTGATGTCCAGGGGCTGCTGGAGAACACCGTGTCATTTTCAAACGTCTTTTAAAAGACAGAACTTCACTATGTAGCCTAGGCTGACCTGGAATTCATGACCCTCCTGCTTCAGCCTCCAGGCTGATTGGATGAGAGGTGAGGGCTACCACACTCAGTCTTTTCTTTTTACTGCTCTGACTATTAGAATATCCAACACATCAGAAATGTGTTATAAAAAAAAATCCTTGGATGAACTCCAAGGACTAATGCAGAGAGCAGAAGTTTGCCAAGGAGCTTACACAGTCTGTTATCCACTTGTTCTAGCCCCGCTTACCACTGTAAGCAGCTGCCATCCACTGGCAGTACAGTTGTCTGGCGACTTCCCTGTCTATCCCCCCTCTTATCCAACTTTGCACCTCTGGTATTTGCCCAACTCTAACAAAATCTGAGCACTTTAATGGGTACTCAGGGAGCCAGGATGAGCGTTGTGCCCCTTATTAAAGAGCCATGGTCTGTAGTCAGAACTATACAAGTTTCCCCTTCACTGTTTTTAAAGATTCATTTATTTATTTTGTATACAGTGTTCTGCCTGCATGTGTGCCTGTTTGCCAGAGGGTGCCAGATCTCAGTACAGATGGTTGTGAGCCACCATGTGGTTGCTGGGAATTGAACTCAGGACCTCTGGAAGAGCAACCAGGGCTCTTAACCTTGGAGCCATCTCTCCAGCCCCCCTTCACTTCTATATCAGACCTGCTGCAGTCTGTAAGACCCCCCCCATTACCCATTACCAGAAGCCCTACTGCATCTGCCATCAGTTACACATTCATGCCCCCCATTCTCTTTAAGAGCAAGATGTTTAAAATTCTAGAAAAAGAATCACCTTCTTGAATTGAAATCATGTGTGAATAGAGCTAAGGGCTCGCATGGACCTTTTAGGTTAAACCCTATGAACCTGGACTGGTTCTAAGAATTACTTGTGTATTTAAGATCATTTTCAGAAACATCCTCCCTCTTTGCCACACTGTGCTCTCGGTAGCCACTGGCATTTCCCACCTCCCTGTCCACAAGGCCAGCTCTCTCCCAAGCTCACAGTTTCTGACTGTGTTCCTTCTTTGAAAGTAGTTTCATTTCCACCATACTTCCTTCTTTAAAAAAAATTTATATGTGTGTGTGCATGCACGCACATGTACACGTGCATGTGCACAGGAACTAGCACACCAATAACTGCGTGAGTTTATGTTCACCATGTGTGTGCAGTGCCTACGGAGGCCAGAAGGGGCATCGGATCCCCTGGAGCTGCAGTTTAGGGCAGTTGTGAGCTGCCTGGTATGGAGGGCAGTCAGTGTCTTAACTACTGGGACAGCTCTCCAGCCCACACTTCCCTTTTTCTTATCCCTTTAAAACTATTAGTTTTCTTCCACTTTCATTTCCGCTGCAGCCATACCACTACACTTAAGAAAACACACTAGCTTTTCCCCTTGCCAGCGAGAGGCCCCACCCGGCCCAGATCCAACCATGGGCCTGGTGGGCTAGAACAGCGACAGCTCAGAGTGATGCAAGCAAGGCCAGATGAGGGAGCAGAAATGGTAGACAGCCAAGCTGGATTCTGCAGAGGAAAAATGCAATGCCTGCCAAGTGGGAAAAGGATCAGCCTTAGAAAGAAAAATTATCTTCAGACTCCAGAGTCCTGAATAGAGGGGTAACAACAGTTCAAAGCAATCGCTAGCCGTCAACGGCCTAACTTTGACACAGATTCTGTTCTGAGCTGTAAGCTTAAATGAAAAACTTCATATGTGGGTAGAGGTGACTGCAGACTGTCACCCAGCCAGAGTGTCGGTGGGAGAGCAAGTGATTCAACTCTGAGTCTGTAAGTCCCAAGGAAGCAGATAGTTGAGAAAATCTGCATATCCAGCCACATCTTTCAGGGAAGTAGGATCATGGAACCTGTAGAAACATATGTATATCTGTGTGAACTTACAGTGCACATATGAAGAGAAGTGAGCAGGAAAAAGAGAAACATGGTTACTACCTTGAGGCATTACAGAGGACTGGGCAGGAGAGGAATAGGAACTGAAGAAACTAAACAAATAGTTCTCAGATATGATCTCATTCATCTTGTACACAAAGCAGTGTGATCTAATTGTTTGTGTTTAGATTAGGCTTGGAAAATCTTATTCTTAGCTTCACTTGTAGACAGGCAACTGGGCGAGGCAGACAAGGGAATAGCTAAGGAACTTGGACTCTACTTGGTTTGGATTATGAACGCCCCTCCTTCTAACAGTGCATCCAACAGTCTGGCTCTTTACCTGCACATACTATGCACACACACTCCTGTCTAGACAAGGCACTGCTCAACCTACAGCAGCCACATCCATCCTGCTACCCTACGATCCTCCCCAAACAGCTGTCAGCTTCTGTTCAAACACAATTTCTAATGTATCCAGTACAAAAATTGAAAGCCTGATCCAGCGCAAACAGAAACAGGTTTTAGCGCATGAACAGTGAGGCAAATGGCATCTCAGTGACTTTGAAGAAGGATCCCCTATTTGTCATCTTATACCTACACATAATGGGTTCTACATATGCTTAAAGTTAGAAGCATTATGGGAAGAGACGTGCGCAGTGGAAAAAAGATTATATGACCTAATCTATCAATCAAAACAGAGAACCACTCTCATTACATTCTTAGCAACCAAAATTCCCACTTTGTTTGAACCCCATAAAAGAAAAGCCTCAAACAGTAACTGGGGCCCTTGAGTATCTTTGCTCGAGAGGCCCACTGCCAGTCTTGACAGTGAATTCCTTCTAATCAGTTCCACCGATTTGCTTTTGAATAAAGTTTGCCTTGCTATCACTGGAAAGCTCTAAGGCCTTGTTTTCGATTCTTTGGATAAGAGGCCAAGAACCCGGAGATACTGTGACTAGATCTTGACCACTGCTAACACTGGGATAGTCTGGCCTTATTCTGGTCTGGTGAGAAACCTTTGAATATGAGAAAAGGTTTGTGATCACTAAAACATAATGGAAGATGAAGGCCGTTAAATAAGTAGGATTGGATCACCAAGGAGAGAAGCAATGCTCGCCCAAGAGTTCTGACATCTTAGCAGAAAGTTCATCGATTCCTTAGAATGCATAAACACACGTTCATTAGTAGGCCAATAATATTTTTATATGATGCCCAGACAGTGATAATCTTGGTGCCACTTAGCTTGTGGTTCTCCCCAGAAAACACCTAACTTAAAGAAAAAAAAAAAATCAAAGCATCCATTTATGGACAATAACCCTCTGTATATGTCAGCAACGTGCTATGGCCACAGAATTAGACTGGGTTTGTAACAGGGGCAAGATGTCTAAGTAAAATAATGGTGTTCTTTCATTCAAAACATGAGTGTAGATTAATCCATGCATCTAAGATTATCACGGTAAATTAAAACAGTTCCGGGCAAAGGGGTAGAGTATTAGGCTCAAATGGTCTATTTCTTCTTAATATGTCACATACTGAAAATCCAAAATAGTCTTCTACTTGATTAAAAATTAAATTAGGTTTCATTTTTGTATGTAAAATTCTTTCCTTGAGTGCTCCATTTGAGAATGGCCAGGCTGGAGAGAAGCCAGTGGCCAAACACGTCCAGCTGTGGCAGGCCTGAGGAGCACCAGAGGGAGTGGGTGTCTTTGTTTGGGGACTGAGTCACACTAGCCAACCTTCATTCATTTGAAGTCACCCCACAAGTATGAAAGCGCCTTGCTAAGAGGAGATCATGGGAAACTTGGAAACGCTTGCCCTTTGCCCTCAAGAGTCTCCCAGATCTTGCCCCCTCTCTAACACAAGCAACCCTTTCCTCTCGTCCTCAGCAACCTTGCACACTGACCTTTCTGTGCCTGGGCTCGAAACAAACCAGCTCTCTTCAAGAGTATATTTCCCAGAGAGCATGACTCAGATGTTCCTACTTTCAGGAAAAAAACCAAAGATACAGCAGCAAAAGAAATCTCTGGACTTCGGGATACAAAACAATAAACTCACAGAGATTTTAATATGGGATCAGTAGGTACATTGCACTAGAGGGGGAAGAGGGCGCTACAAAAGGTTAAGATCTACGGGGCTCTGTAGAAGGCGGATAAAGTATGTGTGGCCCTTTCAGTAATAAACAGAACCGTTCGAAAATCAGTAGAAAAATTCAATGGTGTCATCAACCGCACAGCAACCAAAAACAACCCATAGAACAGCAGGACAGGACACACATCCTTTCAAGCATCCATAGACTCTGCATGCAGATGATATGTTGGATCCTATAGCAAACCTCAGTAAATTTCCATGACCACGACAAGTGACGACAGAGGGAAAAATTGGGCAGAAACCAGGTGGCAATGTAAAAGAAGTCATCATGGAGGGTTCTCAGACACTAAACAGAGCTACCACAGGATCCAGCAACGCCACTCCCGGGCGTCTGTGCAAAAGAATATACGTCAGAATGCCACAGAAATACGTGCACATCCACGTTCACTGCTGCACTATTCACAAGACCGACAATCGTGGTCTTCGCCAGATGAGTGGATAAGGAAAATGGGATATATATAGACGCAATGGAGTTTGTTCTGTGGTAAAGAGTTAAATGGAGCCAGGTATGGAGGGGCATGCTTGTAACCCCTGCATTTAGGAGGCAGAGGCAGAAGGATCCGAAGTTCAAGGTTATTTCCCACTACATAGAAGATTTGAGACTGGCCTACACCATGGGCCATCTTAGAAACCATCTGAGAAAAAAAATTCCATCAAGAAATGGATGGAACTGGTCAATATCAAGCTATAAGACCATAGAAAGACAAATACTGGAACTATGTGGAATATGTATTGAATCAATATGTGCACATATATGCACGCACACATACACACACAAAACATGAATGTGAATAGATACTATGAGAGGGGAGAAAGGATCCCGAGTGGAGAGAGAAGAGAATGTAATGGGGGAAAGAAAACCTATCATTTCCTTTCATGCAGAATCTAACTACACACACACATGATATGGATGCAGAAAGGGGATTATGAAGCGGAGGAAGGATGTACGGGAGTAGCAGGGCAGTGAATACGAGCAAGGAAGAATAACATGCAAATATAAGCTTGAAACTCATTACCTTGTATATTAATGTAAAATAATGGTCTGTAGAGCCGGGCGGTGGTGGTGCACGCCTTTAATCCCAGCACTCGGGAGCAGAGGCAGAGGCAGGTGGATCTCTGTAAGTTCCTGTCAGCCTGGTCTACAGAGCAAGTTCCAGGACAGCCAGGGCTACAGAGAAACCCTGTCTCAGAACCCCCTCCCCCAAACGTAGAGAAGAGAGTTGGAATAGTACCTCTCAGAATTGTTTTTATAATTAGAAACTGGAAATTTTCAGTTTGTTTAATTTTCCAAAACAATTTTCATTTGTAGAAATCTGTACTAATCCTTCCTTAATAATTCTCTTGTGTATGGGTACATGCTAACATGTGCATGTGGAGATCAGTGGTCAATGCAATCTGCCCCATGCTGCCTCCCCGTTTATCCTTACTTTTATGTTAGTTCTGGGGATCCAAGCCCAGGTCCTTACCCAGCTGCAGCAGACCCTTTGCCAGCTGAGCAGTTCCCCAGCCCCTCCATCAGTAAGCCCTGACATTCAGTGAGAATCAGAAAGATCTGGGTTCCAGTTACTTCTTAATGGTGCAAACTTGTGACACGTGACTTCATAGCTTGGGGTTCCTGCACCCACCAAACTAGCAATGACACCACACTGAGCAGCAATACAAAGTGCTCGGGTGGAGCACATATGCGTGGTCAATACAGGCTAGCGATTATGACCCAGAGAGAATTGTCCTTTCAACGCGGTTAGAAAGCTCTATTATCCTGCGCTCACTCTGCACTGGCATGGCGGTCTGTTTAAGTGTCGCAGATGACGAAGTGAAGACAGAGAGCTGAATGGACCAGCAGATGGACTTATGGGCGCAGGTGTGCAGTTCCAGGAACGCAGAAAAGCACTCATCTGTCTCAACAACTCCAGCAATCAAAGGCTCAGGCCACCTTTTTTTTTTTCCCTTCTCTCTCTCCTCCACCCCTCCGAGACAGGGTTTCTCTGTCTAGCCCTGGCTGTCCTGGACTAGCTCTGTAGACCAGGCTGGCCTCGAACTCACAGAAATGCACCTGCCTCTGTCTCCTGAGCACCGGGATTAAAGGCGTGCTCTACTACCACCCAGCTCATGCTCTCCTTTCTAAGAGTGAGTATTCCCTGAAGCCAACAATTCTCAACCCGTGGATCTCAACCCTCTTGAGGGCTGAACGACCCTTTTACAGGAGTCACCTCAGACTGTGATGCAGAACAGTAGCAAAATTACAGTTATGAAGTAGCAACAAAAATAATTTTATGGTTAAAGGTCACCACAACATGAAGAACTGCATTAAAGGGTCACAGCGTTAGGGAGGTTGAAAACTGCTTAAGACATATAATTTAAAAAAATTTTAAATGTGGTTTTATGTGTCTGGGTGTTTGGCTTGCATATATCTCTGTGTACCATGTATGCCTGAGGAGGCCAGGGGAGGAGTTACAGACGCTCGTGAGCCATCATATAGGTGCTGGGGATAGAACTCACATCCTCGAGAAGAGAAACCAATGATCCTAACTGCTAAGCCATCTTTTTTTTTTTAAATATTTATTCATTTATTATGTATACAATATCCTGTCTCTGTGTATGCCTGCGGGCCAGAAGAGGGCACCAGACCTCATTATAGATGGTTGTGAGCCACCATGTGGTTGCTGGGAATTGAACTCAGGACCTTTGGAAGAGTAGGCAATGCTCTTAACCTCTGAGCCATCTCTCCAGCCCCTGCTAAGCCATCTTTCCAGCCTCTGAAGCCATACAGTTTACTTGGTGACCACCTGGCTACTGTTCAAAATATTATAAAATATACCTAGGAAAATCTTCCAAAATTGATTTCAAATCAAGTTCTTAAGTTGTAGCAACAAACACATTATCTTTGCTATAACTTAAAAAGTCAAATCTAAAGGACAGAGCAAAGGCACCCATGATATGGCATAGATGTCCACTTCTCAGTTTGTAAAAATGTCCAGTTCACTGACATAGTGTATACATTTCAACTCTGATTCCTGCACAAAGTGAGAGAAGATCGTCTCTCGCAGTTAACTTTAGAGTCTGGTAACACGCTCCACATGAAAACCTTGCTAACTACAGGCATTAAATAACAGAGAATTAAAAGTTCACTATAATTTATTGTACTGACAATCTAGGACATTTGCAGCCATCAGTAGCTGGGAATGCAGGCACGGTGGTGGAGCTGTTAGCTTAGCAAGCCTCTTGGTAAACAAATGCGCTCTGCTAGTGCGTTGGCAGCAGGATCTCTCTACACCGACCTCGCTGGCTTTGTTCTGAGAACTGTCAGGACACACTCAACGTGACTTTAATTGTTCCTGATGTTAGTGCAGGTTCTAGCGTCACAATAAATGAGTGACCATCCGATGCAGTGCCGTCGCAGCCACCACACAGCTCTCCTCTCTGGTCACTAGGATTCCATAAAACTCGACTTTGGTCCCATGGGAACACCAGGCATTTCTAGTCAGTCCTGCGGGTACTACAATGCCTAACTGAGGAGAGACGTACACACTCAGTGGCCTGCGGATAAATATAGGCGAGATCTTTGTATTGTCATTTTTCTTTCAGTGTAGTGGGAGGTTCTAGCTTTGTTCTCTTTAAAGGGGGATTTCCTTAAGTGCAGGCTCATCGGGTGAAGCTGACCAGATCAAAATAGCTGTCAATCAATGTTCAGGTTTGATGCGACTCTTAAAACTCAGTCATTTAAAAGTAGAAGATGTCTTTCCACGTATTCCACCCCCTTCCTCTCTTATTCCTCACAAACATGAGAATATCTCACACACACTTTTTCCAAGCATATTTATAGCACGGTGAAACTTTAGAATAACTAAGGAAGACGTGGAGGGGATAGCTGGCCCAATCCTTTTTTATTTTAAGGTGAATAATGCCTCGAAGGGAACTGAATGCCATAAAGTAAGAGGCAAACGGGCCTGGGACCAAGCGTCCCACCACCCAAAGGCATAGCACTAGAGTATCAGAAACCTAGAGCTGGTTCTACAGCACGGGCCTACATTCCTGAGGAGCTGGGCTCAGTCCCCAGCTCTGCAATACCAAACAAAGCCCAAGCCAGGGAGTCACCGAGCTCTTTTGCATCCACAGCAGACATTACCCATCTTTTTATCATTTCCTTCTGAGTTCTGATGTCGCTGCACTCACACTGGCCAGGGAATGGAGGAATGAATTATAAATGGGCAACACTGAGAAAGGCGTGGAGAGTTTTGTTCCAAAATGCACTCGGTGCCATGCTGTGGAAGACGCAGGCAAGCAGAAGACCAGACCAAATCTGCAATCCGTTTGGGAGGAAGACACACCAGGACTCTCTACCACAAATGCCAATGATACAGGCATCACCTGGAGAAAGGATACACTGGCGACATATTTAGAGAGTCCCCAAAAGGACATCCCTGGAACAAAAGTAATCTTCGCTGGAACTAAGAGGGAGAAAGGGCAGATTGCTAACCAGTGATAGCCACGCCCTATTTATTATAAAAAAATGTCTCATTGCTTTCAATATGAACCAGGATCAAACTCATGAACCAGAATCCAGATTATGAAAAGTAACAGAATATTTTTGTTGGAAGCCAGTCCTGATTTAAGTAAAACTAGATTATAGCAAAGTGAATGTGATCTTTTTATTTACTGTTTTTTCTGAAACAGGATCTCTCTATATATTCCTGGATGTCCTAGAACTTGATATATAGACAGATATATATATCACAGAGATCCTCCTGCCTCTTCAAGTGCTGGGACTAAAGGTATGCAGGACCATGCACAGCCCAATATGATCTTTTTTTTTTTTTAATAGCAATTTCGGTTTACTAAATATTGTCACTATTTCCTCCCTTTTAAAGACATGACTGAGGGCTGGAGAGATGGCTCAGTGGGTAAGAGCACTAGCTACTCTTCCAGAGGTCCTGAGTTCAATTCCCAGCACATACTTGGTGGTTCCCAGCCAGCTGGAACTGTAGTCCCATGGCATCTGAATGCACCCTTCTGGTGAGCAGATACAACACCCATACACATAAAATAAATAAAATAAAGATATGATTGGATCTAAATAGTAATGTTCAGCTTTTCACAAAGTTAAGGAATGCCACCTTAAAGTCTACTCAATTTAATTTCATTTTATGCACACGGGTGTTTTGCCTGCATCTGCCTGTGCACTGTGTGCATGCTGGGGCCTGAAGAAGTCCGAGGAGAGTGTCTTCATATGCCTGGATCTGGAGTTACCGATGGCTGCGAGCCACCTCGTGGGCACAGGAAACAACTCGGGTCCTCTGGAAAGCAGGCAGTGCTCTAGCCATGGGACCACCTCTCCAGCTCTGAAGATTGGCTTTATACTTAGATTCACATCATTGGTTATATGAGTATATTTTCACACTGGGAAAAATTCTCTTCGTTGTCAGAACAAAGCGTGACTCACCGTTTCAATTTTACCCACTAGCCTGTTATAGGTGATGATTAAAGGCAAGGAAGCAGGTGTCTATACTGTTCTTGACTAAGCCAACTTAATTAGAATTCCCTGTTATCTGATGAGGCTGCTTTTAACTGACTGAAAAGCACTGTAGTGTGGTTTATGTAAATATCAAATAAAGACCACTTAATATATCAACATAAGTGAAATAAAATGAACTTTTCCCCCTTCAATCATATCAAGCATTTGAGGCCAATGATAATCTTTAAGAAAGATATTTGACTCCTACATGCTAAACAATGTAGTTGTAAACTGTGAGTTCAACTTATTTGGACAAAAATCTGAGGAGGCTGGGAAGATGGCTCAGTGGTTAAGAACACTGGCTGCTCTTTCAGAGGATCTGGGTTCAATTCCCAGCACCCACATGGAAGCTCACAACCCTCTGCAACTTCAGTTCTTGGAATCTGATGAATCTTGTGGCTTCCAAGGCACCAGGCATACACGTGATATACAAACATACATGCAGGCAAACATCCATATACATAAAATAAAAATAAACTTTAAAAAAAGATAAGTGTGTATAAAACTAATCAAGGGTAGTATAAATCAGAAAACAGTGATTTCTTTTGAGGGACTGGGTTGGCTGGAAGAGGTCTGGGAAAACACTCTGAGATCATGAAAAGTTTCTACATCTTTTTAGGGACGTGGTCAAACTATACACTTAAGAGCTGTGCATTCTATGGTATGTAAATACTATTTAAAAAAACTCATAGAGAACTATCCATGTAAAAAATAAATAAAAGGTTTTAAACTGTCCTCCACAATGAGGGTTTGAAGTTTAACCTAGCTGACGAACGGTAACTAATAGAGAACCTTCTAAACCACACACTTTGGCTCAATTATTCTTGAGAATAATCTCTACTTCCAGGACTCCTATATCTGGGAATCAAGTAAAGAGCTTCCTTTCAGGCTACAGCAGTTAATGGATTCCGTCGTCCACAGGATGAGCATAATTTAAGAGCCATGGTCAGCTCTGTGATACACATTCCCTTGTCCGCACTATCTACCACTGCACGTTTGCAATGAATCCTGCGACTTTACCACAAAGACTGCAAGAGCCTGCCAGACTTCTACAGACACTGGGAATGCGGTGATGCAAGGATGTATTTAGCGTCTGTCTTTCTATTTCCTGTCCTCTTTTCCTGTGAAAACTTGAATATATATGAAATTCTGACTGCCACATACCATATTTGGTCAAAGTCTTAACAAATACCAAGAAGGCTATTGAAAAAGAATCAACTATTTGGTGGCTGACTCGCACATGGTGCTGGTTAGGAACCACAGTGAGCTGCCACAAGCATTAGTTAAAGACACTGTTGGTATTTACCGTTATAAAAGAAAGGACAGGACAAACTCTGACTTCAAACTGTAGCTAGGAAGGCAACTTCTCACCTCTTTCAGCGAAGCGCATATAAACTATACATTTTACGTACCGCTAAAAAGCCCTGACTCGCTTAGAAACAGTAGCTGTTGAATAAAACGATCGATCTTATTATCAGTGGACAAGCTATAAGAGAGTTAAACTTTCTCTGTCCCAAGGGACAGGCTTACATACCAAATCTGGCTTTATTCGGCAAACCAGGAGAAAGGAAAACCACGTGGAGTATAGGGTGGTGAACACTGAGGACAGCCAGGCCTGCCGAACTTCCCGGCTTCTTGGAATGCGGTGAAGGCGGTAAGGGGTGCACTAGAGGAAAGAGCAGAGACCGAGATGAACAAAGAGCTAATACTCGGGTCAACAGAGCGAGCATCTGTGTTCTTACTCATTTGTAATTTCCATCTTAACTGCTTTGAAAGTAAGAGTTGCAAAGTCTATTTCATGCTTCATCTAACCTTACACTACTGGATTATGACAAAGAGGTTCCTAAATGCAATTAAAATGCGAAGTCAGTTTTGGCACTGTGTTGGAAGAGATTTTTCATAAAATATATTACAGGCAGAGTGTAACACATTAATATATACAAAGAGACCTGATAAATCAATGGGTGACGCAATCTCATATCAAGATAGTCAAAGAAGATGGCCTGATAGTTTCAAATAGAAGAACTACATAGCCAGCAAACATAAAGAGGCAGTTAACAGGGAAAGAGAGTGATTCTTCAAGTATTAGTGAACAGTAATTATAGACACCCAGTGTTGTTGAGGGTGTAGAGAAGCAGATAGACATTCCCCTGTGTGAACACCTTGATCCAACTTTTGGGCAGTGGACGGTGGCTAATGCAAGCCTTGGTGATCTAAGCCCATTCCCAGAACCCATGTAAAGTGCAGCAGAGAAAAGATTGCAAAGTTGCCCTCTGGTGCCCACAAGCATACATATGCGCACACCTCTAAATCATGAGCAGATTTAAAGTCTTCAGCTGTCTTTGGCCTGGGGGGTGAGGCCGCAGTACTAAACCACGAATGTAGTTCACCGACAGTGCAGGTCAGTGGTGTGGAGCCCATAGCGCACACAGTTCTTAAATAAGACCCTCATTCTTAGAAGGCAGAATCCATGCGCAGGGGACAGTAGCCAAGGAGCCAAGAAGGGAACTCGTGCACTTGCCTCACTGGTAGAATTATTAATTGAAAAACGAATAATAAATCAAGTAATAATCTGGCGCCCAGATCCCTTCTCTGGACTGAAATAAAAAGCATGAACAGTGGAGCCTATCGTGAGTTGCCTGCAGAGAAATGAAGATTTATGTTGGGATTGGCAGGGACGCATGGAGGGAGGGGGTATTCCCGTGTGCGTTTCCGGAAACCTCATTCCGTATTCCCGCAGCCATCTGCGGACTCCAAATGTCTCTGCTACTCCACGGCTCCAATCATCACCATCGCTCACCTTGGCTGCTACTGCCAGCTGCCTTTGAGCTGCTCTCCTTCCTGCTTTTATCTTGCTATGATTTATTCTCTGTAGACTCACCACGACTCATCCTTTGATAATGCGAAGCAGATCCTTTCCTTTTCCTGTCTGTAACCATCCACAGGCCTCCTGCACGTGAGAGGAAGTCCGAGCTCCTTGCGGTCGCTCCCAGGCTCCCATATAATCTGGTACCGGTTTGTCTCTAACTCCTCCTTGCTAGCTCAAGGTCTGCTCTCTCTCAGGATCAAACTTCCTTCTGGAAGCCCCTTTCTGCTCCATGTGGCCCCGCCAGCCCTGTCCCCAGACAGTCTGAGTTAGCTCTGTCCTCGGTTGTTCAGAGGACGGACAGTAACCGCCCCCCCACTGATTTATGCATTTGGTTTTCTGCCTCTTTCACCAGAATGCAACTTGAGAGGGTTTTCTTTTTTCCACTGCGGTAATACTAGGGCCTAGTCTGCTATCTCCTATATTTTAAGTACTTGGCAAATGTTTGTCACATTATTGCGTGAGCTTTTCCTAGGGAGACGTTTTCGTCCCCAGATAGAGTGCCAATGATAGACTGAAGAAACTATTCCACCCACGTTTAGTTTGGTGAACCAATGAGTTTAACTGAGCTACTCACAGTAGTAGCCCAGGAAAGAGGCTCTCTACCGTGGCATGGGCAACACATCACTGATGAAATCGTCTCCCACCTTCCTCCATGACCCGGGGGAAGGGGAGCCTCATACCGAGTGTGTGCTGCCTAGAAAGCTCTCCTCCCCTCCGGGACCTGATGCTAACAGACCCAATCCTGTGCAGACCTCCTGTGGGTAATCCCAACGCTGACAGTTCAGGACAGTGGCCACGCTGTACCCAGAGGACAGCATTCGACAACATATACAGAAGGCTATTATTACGGTTGCCAGGTGTTCAGTCTGTGGTCTATGCTCAAGATGGTGAGGCAAAGACTCGGGCTCCTCATATCTCAGGGCTAAAGAGTGACAAATCCAAAGGCCTCACTTCACACTACAGGGATCTACATTTCTCCAGGCAACAGAGCGAGGACCTGGACCCGGGCTTTCCACGTGTGCTGACAGGTGTGGAGCAGTCCTTCGATGGGTGTTTTCTGGATCACTGTGCCTTAACATCTTCCTCGCACCTTAGAAACTATACCACCTTCATGTGGAGTTACTCTTTGCCTCCTGTTGTTCCAATGTACTGCAAATACCTGTCCTGTTCAGTTTCCTTCTTTCTCTCTCTCTCTCTCTTTTCTGTTTGAGACGGGGTTTTTCTGTGTAGCTCTTGCTATCCTGGAACTCACTATGTAGACCAGGCTGACCTTGAACTCAGAGATCCCCTGCCTCTGCCTCCCAAGTCCTTGGATCAAAAGCGTACACCACCATCACTGGCGACACCATTTTTCAACTCACTTTAAATTTATATACTGACAGGAGCCCACAAATCCCGCCTTCTCTTCGGCTCTGTAAGAACTATGCTCTTCCTGTCTCTTTGTCCTCGCTGCCAGCTGTGCACTGGAGGTGGGGTGTACCCACCCCTTACCACTGTCATCGGTGGCGTGGCATGCCCCACTCTCAGACCCCTAAGGCTTTGGGGGGAAACGCAGAATGAGGACATAGGACCTTGAAATCTTCCTTCTTTGTGGCTCTCAGGCCCGCGGTTCGTTCAAGAAACTGCTGGAATTTTAAGTAGTGCTCTTGCCTGGCAGTGGACGGGGCTGAAGGGACCTGAGAAGGAAGATGGAGTGGCCTCATTTCTTCTGTCCAGTTCACTGTGTACATCCCAAATACGGACACACTTTGAAATAGAATCCACTCACTTTTACAATCTCGGCCAAGGAGATTCGCTCTTTCTCCACCACACAGGGGGGAAAAAGTGAACATCAGGGAAACATTGTATTTGAGCTTCCTGACTGAGGGGCGGAGCTCTCCAGGGCCTCCCCTGACACAGGAGGAAATGTGAGTGGCAATGTGGCCAGGAAACACTGAGGTGTAAAATCTCCAATGGAGAAGTGGATTTTTCTATCAGGCTTCTAGCCTGTCTGAAATTGTGTGAAACGCTGAGTTAAATCCTGATGGTATATGACAGCTTCTAAGAGTCACAGTGTGTCCCAGGATTACGTCACTGCTAAAAACCACAAACAGATCTGGCTTTGGATTTGTGAAAACCGAACAGAAGTTTACAGTGATTTAGATGGAAGATAATTCCACCAAAGAATCCAGATGTCATCATAAACCACAACAGAGCAGACCAAATGGCTATGAGGTCATTTCTTCTTGTTACCACACATTGAAATGTATAACACACTTATCATTTAATGGATGCCACACTATTGCAAAATCTTGGAAACAAGATGAAGACTAAAATGGCCAAATTTTATTCATCTCTCTCTCTATATAAATCTCTCTCCTCTCTCTCTCTCTCTCTCTCTCTCTCTCTCTCTCTCTCACACACACACACACACACACACACACACATCCCATGACGGCTAAACCCATCATTTTAAAATGAAGATAAGCGTGGTTCACCGCAGAACACTTTTGAGGGTCTTGAACTTCAAATGCTTGACGATGTCTATTTGTGGGAACTGACGATGTGTCACAGAGACGTAAATGAGAAAGCTGTGGTGGTGTGAGCCCGCTGCCACCCAGTCTAGCAAACCAGTCCGTGGAGACCTAAATCTCTCCCCATGACACAAGAGTGCACAACTCTCAATGGGGCTCTTTGGCTAGCCTCCACGACCTCGCTTCTCAGGTGAGCTGACTATTGGTTCACATATGCAGTCTGGCTGGCCTGTCACTTGCTGGGCAGACAAGACGAGTCTTGAACTTGAAGAGATTAGGCTGCCTATACATCCCAAGCACTGGGATTTCAGGCACCAACACACTCAGCCTATCCAGACCGAATAGTAAGAGACAAACGAGGCTAGGGCTCCACCTTCCCTCGAGAAGCCCCTTCTTGTCTAGGGGGAAATTTTAATTTTTCAGAAATAACTTGGATTATGACTCAAAGACTCTGAAGCCTTCTACGCTGAACAGCTGTCTTTCGGGCTCCTTCTCTGGACAATATCCAGTCTTCCTTTGGATAACTCACGCTTCCAGCTGGCTTTGGTGGTATTCACCCATCTCATTTATCTCCAACCGAAACCCCCAACAGACTTGGAATAGCTTAAGCATCTCGGAGTATTATTTCTAATATATGTCGGATGGTTTAACCCATTCTCCCAAAATCAAAATGACCATAATTTCCCGCACAAAAGAGTGACCACTCCTGGCTCCTATGGTTAGGAACATGACCCAGTGGGAGACCATGGGGCAGGTCTTAGCCCTGGCTTCTGGGAAACAGAGTTTACCTCTCTCGGTCCACAGGCTGTGAGAGACCTACCCTCTCCTCAGACAATGAAGCCAGGTACTGGCTTCATTAACAACAGGCTTCAGGCAGCATGAGCAACTGCCAAACACGGGGCCCAGAGACTTTACTGTCCATTAGTGATATCCCTGGGCAGCTGCGCGGAGTCCTGCCAGAGGCAAGACCAGTTTTGCTTTGTTTTCTGTTTTGTAAGTTGACAAATTCCTCTTATTGTCTTTGTTATAGAAGCAACTGTTTATGACCTGGACTTGGGAACTGTACTTACTACAAGCGTAGATTTATTCCCTCATTCACTGAATACCTAATAAGCACCTACCAGGTGACAAAGAACCAGGGTGGGTAAGACACTGAGAGGGAACTCACTACAGTCCCAATGGGAAAAGCACGGAAATAAGTGCAAACCAAAAGACAAGTACAGTGTGAGGCATAATTTTCATGTTAGTCGCCAAGGAAGGAACAATTAACTCCATTTCAGAACTCAGGTTTCCTGCAGGAGATATGCGATTTGAATCACTACGGATACAGGTCTAGGGCATGTAGGAAAAGCGGGAAGGGTCTCGACGTAGGGTCGGGGCACGTTCACAGCAGAGGTCTGTGAGAACGTGGAGTTATGTGGGGAGCTCTATTTTGACACAGAATGAACTAGATAGAAGGCAGGAGGCACGGGGTTAGCGATGAGGCTTTTAAAGCCAGGCTAGTGAGTGCTGACTTGAGACGCTGGCTGTTGTTCAAAGGGTCTCTGATCAGATCTGCATTCAAGAAATACCACTCTGACAACCAGGAGGAAAAACAGCCCTGAGAAGGACCAGAGGAGGCACAGCCGGGAGACAGTCCATAGGTACCAGGGCAATGATGCTGTCAGTCAAGTGAGAAGGATGAAGAGGGCAAACGGTGGGGAGGGGCGTGGCCATGGGCAGCCTGGGGCTACTCGGGCTTCTAGCTGGAACAATGGTCTTGTCACGCCCCCAAGGAGAGAATGCAGGTGGGAAAACCAGCTGAGGGCATACCTGTACTCCCCGTGGTCTGCTTGTTTACTTATTTTGTAGAATTATGGAAAACTTCATGCAGGCCAGGCAAGGACCACACTGTTGAGTTTTATCCTCAGCAGTTTCCTGAACCGTGTGTGTCTGTGTGTGTGGGGGTGGGGGGTGTACATGCCCACTCCCACTCGGAAGCCAGAGCAGACAGCGCCTTCACGGATCACTCTCTGTTTTTATTGCCTTAAGAACGTCTCTAACCTAACCAGACACTCACGGTTTGGGCTAGGGTGGTCGCCAGCAAGCTTTCAGGATCCACCTGCCCCACCCCTGCCCCCAGGGCTGGAGTTACAAACCCGCAGAATCATGCTCAGCTTTTCATGTAGGCGCTGACGATTCAAGTTCGGATCCCAATGCCTGCAGAGCAGGAAGCTTTGCCCATCAGGCAACTTCCCCAGCCCTTTTTTACTTCTTTGGAGACAGAGTCTCATAGACAGCTCAGGCTGGCCTTGAACTTGCTCTATTGTTCAGACAGCTGGACTTTCCAAGTAGCTGAGACGCAAGGCCCTTGCCATGAGGGCCAGCTGTAGTCTGGTTTTGAGCACAATCTTGTGAACCGGTGAAATTCTCCAAACAGTCTCTATCAGTGCTAGAAAATAGGTAGTTTGGGGCTGCCAAGATGGCTCAGAAGGTAAAGGCACTGTGTGTGAATAACCAGACAGCCTTGTTTTCTTGGAGCTATGAGATTTATGCAATCCCACGTGCGGCTGTGACTACCAGGATTCAGAAGCATTTCCTGGGCCTATATCCACGGGAAGAGCATCCAAGTGTTCAAAGGAAGGAGACAGGGAATCCCCCAGTAACCTACGTATCAATATATTGCAACGAAAAGGAAATTATAAGGCCAGGTGCGGTGGTAAATAACATTTGGTAAGAAACACATAGTTTCTTGCTCAGATATTTTGCTCGTTTCATCTTTACTCTGAGTGCAGGCATTTGACTGTTTCTGGGTTGAGGTAGTTTACTTTTACATAGAACTGGATGTAGTTAATACTCATTAGAATGAGGAGAAGCACGCACACACATTAGTTACACTATAAGAAAAGAACAGCAGCCGGCGGTGGTGGCGCACACCTTTAATCTCAACAGTCGAGAGGCAGAAGCAGTTAAATCTCTCTGAGTTTGAGGCCAGCTTGGTCTACAGAGAGAGTTCCAGGACAGCCAGGGTTACACAGAGAAACCCTGTCTTGAAAAACCAAAACCTAAAAAGAAGAAGGAGGAGCAGCAACAGAACTGCACAGTACCAGCAGCAACGGAAAGCTCACACCTGGAGCGAAACCCGTAATTACACTCCCACTGTTTACAATATTCTTTTTTAGAACTGCTTGGATACTGCTGGGAGCAGACACCAAATGCCTGAAAGTCAAAGGCTCACGGAGACGGGCAGTCCCAGTCATCCACGAAGGCGGCGCCCCACCTTGTGGACCAGGGAGGTGGTGTATGCGGAAGCTTGCCAAGTCCCTTTTAGAGGAGCCCACTGAGAATCTTGCAACCACCAAGCTTCGACAGAGTTACATCCAGACCAAACAATGCAAAGAAAAAGAGAATCCAACAGAAAGAATGTAGTCATTAATAAAATACCCAAGCACACACACACACATGAATCTATACTGACTCCTTTCCCAGTTGGTCTTGTTTTGTCCTCTGGAATCCTCTCTGTCACTGGTTCTGAATCCTCAGATGACTTAGCTTGCTGTGACTCCAGTCTGCCTGGACTCATTACAGTCCTTTTACTTTGAAGGTCCTGTCCTTCTAGGTCTGGGAACCTCTCCTAGGCCATCCTTTTGTATGGAACGTTCCTCCCGTTTCCTTGCCTTTTCTGGAAATATCCTTCAATATTCTATTCTAACCACCTAGCGCTTACTCCTTGGTTTTCCATGTTTCCTAGAGTTTATGGAAGAATCTTCAACATGACTGCCTCGTGTTTTGTAGATTTAATATCCATGATTGCAATAAAAATTTTAATTGATTAGAGTGTTTCTGAGTTTTCAAAACATTAGACTTTGTTCTCAGCAGCACGGCACCCTATCATCTCTCTAACAATAGCTACAGTTACACTCACAGTGTAACCTAGCCACACCACTTAAGCTTCCCAGACCCTCCTTTTCTCGAAATCCCTTCTGCTGATGGCCGGTTTGGGTTCTTCCGTGATGGGCACTCCTTGTACGCCTGAGAGTCGGTGGATATCGGCTCAAATCAGTGATTTTCAAGTAGAATGGAGGGAAGACCCCTCCCCAGGCCACTGAACAAGGACTGGAGACATTAGAGCTGTCACCGCTAGCGGGTGTGCGCGGGCTGGGGGTGCCTCTCCCTGGCGTCTGGTGGAAAGGTCAGGGTTGCTGGTGATCATCCTGTTATACACAGATCATTCTCCCATAACAAAGATTTATGTGGCCCCGTTGTCAACAGCTGAGGCAGATGGAATGCCTAGCTCATGCCAATGAACGAGGTGGCAGTAGCCACTGCCTGGGCCGCTTTGAGCACTGAAGGGTGAAAGACAAACAGGACCCATGTGTTAGGACTTGTAGTTTCGTTCTGTGGGGCAAAGCACTTTCTTCAAAATTAATCTTGAATTCCTCACCTGGAGGATATAAACGGGGTTCTCTGAGAATGGGTGCAGAAAGGAGACCTAAGTGGTAAGTATTAGGGGACAGGGAAGGTATTCGTTCTTCTGCAGCCTATTTCCAAGGTAGTATTTCATCCCACCCTCCATTTGTCAGGGTAGCATGAAGGCTAACACCTTCACATCTCAGGATGAAGGCTTGGTCCTCTGCCTGCTAACTCGGGGTGTCTGTGAGCACAGCTGCTCGCTATGAAGGCCTCACCCAGGCTGTGTGGCAGCGCAGGTCTCAGGAGCCACCGACGGACATCGTCCTTCATGCACTGCCGCTGCTCAGTGGTGCTTGTATTGGCGTGTGCGTGTGTGCGCATGCGTGCGTGCGTGCGTGCGTGCGTGCGTGCACTGAACCCGAAGCTCGCCGATTTGACCAGGCGGCTGACCAGCAGGCTCCACACCCAGCACAAGATTGCGGGTGTGTGCTGCACTGCCCGGCTTTTCACGCGTGTTCTGGGTATCCAAACTCGGGTCCTAAGCCTTACACAGCGGGCGCTCTACGGACATAGTCACCCCCACCCCCA
This sequence comes from Chionomys nivalis, assembly GCF_950005125.1. Taxonomy (NCBI): domain Eukaryota; kingdom Metazoa; phylum Chordata; class Mammalia; order Rodentia; family Cricetidae; genus Chionomys; species Chionomys nivalis. The sequence goes on along the minus strand of NC_080103.1, from coordinate 32,839,641 downwards.
TTAGCAGCTGACGCTTACGGTTTCCACTGGGACACTTCTCTCTCCCACTGCACTGAGGGTTTCCCCGGCAGAGGCACCCGCTTTCCTTACAGTCCTCACAATCCTGCTCCATCAGCAGCCACTTTATAGTTTTCAGGACATATTTTGGGGTTAGAGGTGATTAAGGCAGCCTGCTGAGCCCTCCCTGCCCCCCAAAAGCCGGGTAATGGTGGCTCACCTTTAATCCCAGTACTCGGGAGGCAGAGGGAGGCAGAGCTCTGTGAGGTCAGCCTGGTCTACAGAGCTAGTTCCAGGACATGCTCCAAAGTTACACAGAGAAACCCTGTCTTGAAAAAACAATAAATAAAGAAATAAAATAGAAGAGGAGGGGAGGGGAGGGGAGAGGAGAAGAGTGCTGGCTGTAACCTGTGTAAGTACTGGTTGTGATCGCACACGCACCTGAGCCCAATGGTATGGGGGCGTAGATGGAGACAGAAGGGACGCTGGAGCTTGCTGGCTGCAAGTTTAGCTGGAAAAAAAAAATGAACTCCAAGTTCAAGGAGAAAACCGCTCTCAGAATAAGGCAGAGTGCGACAGAGTTGGACACCTGCCCTCCTCTTGCACTGGCTCAGTCACAAGTTTACACCACACCCCATGCATTCATATCCCCCCAGACACACACAAGAAATATTTTACTGGGGGAAGGTAAAGCTTCAAGCGAATTGTTCTACTGCCTCAGACAAAGAACACCTGAAACAGATTGAAATAAACATAATAGTACTAAAGCAATGTGTTTGGGTTCAAAGAGTGGTTTTTCCACGCTACGAGGGACCAAATGCAAGCCCTTGTACATCCTACACAAGCAATGCTGCCCCTGAACATGCATGGTCCCAATCCCGTGAAGACATTCTGGAATAAAAACATCCGCAGGTGGAAATGTGACTCCGGAGCTACGTAACGTGTTTTCTAACTCAAGAAAGGTCAATTTTGAAAGGAAGGAAAGACAATACTATCTAACAGAGGTGCACGATGTTCACTAAAAAGGAAGTGTGGGGAAGACTCCCCTGTCTAATTTTTCTGTATCTCGGGCTATTCTGAAAGTCTCCTGGTAGTGCAGGGTCAACAGCTCAATGTTCTGTAGTGTGCTGCCACCTGGTGGCCTGACGGGGAATGACATCAAACACAGCAGGCTTGTCTGCGGAGGAAAAGTATAAGAAAAATTCAACAACCCACAGCTGGGGACTTGCCAGGAACAGTTTCCAAGCGGGTAGGACCTTTTGAAGAGGAAAACAGAAGGAACGAATGGGTTTATGGACGAGAACAGGGATTAAAGAGGTGAGCAGAGGTCAGGGGTGTAAGAAGGAGAGAGCAAGCAAATGTGTAGGGTTTGGGAAAGCTCTGCCTGAATGCAAGAAGTACCTGCAAACACCTCTGAAGTCCAGGGCGTTCCTGTCTTACAGCTTCAGTGGCGGCTGCTGGCTAAGTCTGGGTGACACTATAAAGACGCTGGGAGCCAGGAAAGCTCCTCTTAGACTTCCCAGAATGTGGTGAAAAGGCAGCACTATGCACACGCACACGGGCGCACACACACACAACACACACCTGCACCCACACCCACACATACCACATCACACACATGTGCACACACACACCACACTCGCACATGCATCACACATACCTGCATCCGCGCACACACACCTCATGCACATGCCACATACACGCATGCACGTACACCCCCCCACACCCAACACATGTATGCACACACACATCATACACAGAGAAGCATATATGGTTTTTTTTTTTCAAGACTGTTGGGAGGCAGTCCTGACCCAGCCACAGAAGAAGCAAGATGTGACTGCCTCGCTGAATAAGGTACCGAGCCATGTGGCTAACATGGACAAGAATAATGGGCTAATATAAGTTATAAGAGTTAATAAGAAGCCTGAGCTAGTGGGCCAATCAGTTTATAACTAATGTAGACCTCTGTGTGATTTCTTTGGAACTAAATGACTGCGGGAGCTGAGCAGGACAGAAAACTCAGTCAACAGAGTGTGAACCATAACTTTTTTGGTACATTGAGAACTTGGTTCATTCACTTAACACATAGTCATTGAACAGATAAAGGTGAATTAAACACATACATATAATTTCTCTCCCTAGAAACTCCAATAGAGCTACAATAAAAGGGCTTAAAATTATGCTTAAAAAAAAAAAAAGACTGTTGGGAGCAGTGAGACCCTAGATCCTGAATTTCTTGTAATCCCCTGATCTGAGTGCCTACAGCTGCTCTGAGCACGAGACCTTCAGGAGTTCCTGATGGCAGGAGAGTGGTTTCTGGTGGGTTTGGCTGGGGCGTGGCTATCTCTATATAATCTGAACACAATAAAGGGGGCATTCTTGGGGAATTCAAGGATGACCCGTGTCTGTGTGTGTCTGTGTATTTTAACCTCCAACCCCTTGCCCGAAGCTCGCGAACTCGGTAACAGCGCACAGAGCGCAGACACGGGGGTGCAGTGCGCAGCAAAAGACTCATTTTGTTTTATGTATATTGATGTTTTGTCTGAATCTGTGTATGTGGGTCATGTTCATGCCTAGTGTCCATGAGGGTCAGAGTGGGGAAAGTATCCCCTGGACTTGGGAGTTAACAGATAGTTTTAAGACACCATGTGGATGCTGGGAACTGAATCCGGGTCCTCTGCAACAGCGGTCAGTTCTCTCAGCCACTGAACCATGCTCTCTCCAGGCCAACGACAGTTCTTACAACTACCCAGATTAACAGTTCCCAGTCATGCTTGACTTTCTCCTCCACAAAGTCCTATCAAAGCTGCCAGGAAATTATCTTGACTTGACTTCCAGAAAAATGATACAGGAACTGGAGAGACAGCTCTTGCAGAGGACTCGAGTTCACTGCTCAGCACCCACAGTGGGAACTCCGGTTCCAGGGGATCTGGTTCCGGTTTTGACCTACATGGGCACCAGGCATGCATGTGGCACACACACATATACGCACATACATCTATACAACATTCAGACACATAAAAAACTAAATAAATCTACAAGAACTTATACGGAGCCCAACTGCTTCTCCCTCATACCTCGACTAGTGCGAGCCAGTGCGGTTCTCTCTGGGAGGCTGCAAGGGCCCCTGGCCCCTGGCTTTGCCTGTGCCGTGCAGGACAACACTGAGAATCTGTAGTGCGCGCATCGCACCCTACCACACATCTGAGCAGAAGCTTCCAGCGACTTCCCATCTTCCTGACAGAGCAAGTTCCTGCAATGCCGTCTGTCCCCTACCCAACCTTCCATCTCCCCTCCAGAGTCCCTCCACTTATTCTGTCCATCTGCACTGGACCGGCATCTAGAAATCCCCCCTCCCACAGCTTTTTTGATGTGCCCTGCGTCTGAAACCCTCCTCTCCTCAGAGTCCTCATCTTCAAGGCCCGATAAGCAACTGATCTCATTTTTCTGCCCATCCCGGCGTAACCTCCACTGCGCTGTCCACTTTCTGATGGACTCTACAGGTCTCCTAGCCACTGAGTCCGGTATGACAGTCCTCTCAACAGCAGCTGTTCTGTTCCATGACAGCAAGAGTGCTCTTGGCCTGATTCTGTTAACTGATGGATCCGAACCAACCATAACAATACCTATGAAATAAGAGTTTTGCCAGGTGAGGTGGCAGATTCGGGAGATCTCTGAGTTCAAGGTCAGCCTAGTCATAAGACAGCCAGAGGTGCATAATAAAGAGAATTTGTCTCAAAACACACACACACACATCCCACAAGAATTTTGGCAGCAGCCGGGCAGTGATGACACACACCTTTAATCCTAGCACTTGAGAGGCAGAGGCAGGCAGATGTCAGTAAGTTTGAGGCCAGCCTGGTCTGCAAAGTGAGTTCCAGGACAGCAAGGACTTTTACACAGAGAAAACCCGTCGTGAACCTCCCCCATCCCCCAAAAAAGAATTTGACTGCTATTGTATTAAATTGGGAAGGGGCTAGCTAAAAATATCAGTTTTAAACATCAAGAATACACCCTACATTTGTTTATATCATAGTTGATATATCCTGATAAGAGCTCACTATTGAGCCTGTGTTATTTCCTCTTACTAAAAGCCCCTTCCCAGCGCCTCTTTTCACTGCTTCTCTCTCCAGTTAAAGCCGGCGTGTGAAACAGACAGAGTTCCTGTGCTGTCCAGCCTCCGCCTAAAGCCTTTTAAAACCGGGACTACTCGATAAGCTTTGTAGCTATTGGTTGTTGCTAGATACAATTATTTATATAATACAAGGTTTTGTTTTGCTTCTCAGTACTTATTATTTCATTTTAGGTGAAAGGCATAAAACCAAACAGCGGTATGACTAACGGCAGATATTTTTACCCTGCTTTTGCTTTTAAACGGAGCCTCTAATGGACATCGGCTTTTGGTTCCAATTATACTTTTCTATACTAAGAAAACCACCGAAAACGTTAGGCTAATGAACAACTGGGGCAATGAAGTGCTTTAGGAAGCTAAATATGGACAGCCACAGACATGAACTTGATACGGAGCTGACTGGAGCCCAGAGTAACTGCAGCAAGGGCGAGATTTGCACCTCAGAGCTTTCTCTGCATCTTGGCTTAAGTAGATTACCCAAAATCATGAACAGAGACACAGTTTTCACGGAGAACAGAACAACAGTGTTTGGAATATCCACTCTGCCTTGTCCTCTGCCCCACATGTCCTCTTTCATAATCCCTGTGGGGTTTCCACAGTCTGACAGAAGGCAGTGGGAGGGAGGGGTCGACAGGCCATTTCTTGCCACCACAGTGTTCGACTTAGCTTTTTTCTAATCACTGTAATTAGCACAGAATATTTGGACAGGTTTAAGAATGCTGGCAGAATATGTATCAATTAAAACGCTTACTACAGTCAGACGGTGGTGGCACTCGGGAGGCAGAGGCAGATGGAGCTCCACGTTTGAGGCCAGCCTAGTCTATAGAGAGAGTTCCGGGACAGTTAGGGCTACACAGAGAACGTGTGTGTGTGTGTGTGCATGCACATGTACAGCTGGGGGGACGGTACACCAATACTACAGATTACTAGGCAATCAGTACAAAGTACAAGGATATGTGTGCCAACAGGGAAAACCAGCAATGTGTAGAGTTAAGTGTGGAAAAGTAATATAATATGCAGTTTCTGATTTATAAACTAGCCCTCCACCCACTCCTAAAAGCCCTCACCATGGCCTATGTGATTCCACGTATATGTGTTAATCCTTGGTCATATGCACACACGTATAGGAAGAAATCAGCACCGGTAGGACCCCGTTCCAGCCAGTACCCACTGCTACCTCTAGAGCAGGCTGCCACGGATTTACGTTCAACCCTTGCTGTCTAAACATTTAAAAGGAAGGAACGAAAAGGAATAAAGTATGCGAAGACCGGGAGAGCAAAGAGAAACAGCTGATTCTAGGATCCAGTCAATGAAGCACTGTTCCACTCTTCACTGCAGTATTGTGTCTAGAATCAGCACTCACCATTTTCAAAATGAATCAACAAAAACCACCCTTTCCTGGGAAAACACCCAAAGGCTAATTAGGACCAGAGGGAAAACTCAAAGTAATGAAGGTTGGCTTCATTTCTAAAACCTGTCAAATCCGTTTTCAAGGACTTTGCCTATTTCGTGGGCGAATTTTTCATTCGGCAGTTACAAATGTAGTTTAAAAAGTATTTTGTTTCAGTGACACAGAGCTTTTCCCTTTAGTCATATGATCTGAAGGGGCCAGTTCGGGACCTGACAGAAGGTACCAGGAGAAAGGCTGCTTGTCAAGGGGAGCCCTTAGGAAAACAAAGGTTCCCATTCAGAGGAAATAAAAGGATGCACTGAAGCCGGTGGTAGGACCAGAGCCTCCTTTCCTTCCAGGGCCTCCTTCTTCTTTCCTTCCAGGCTTGGCTGGGGCGGGGTGTGTGTGCGTGTGTGTGTGTGTGTGTGTGTGTGTGTGTGCAGTTCAGCTGAAACCGACTCCAGTGGGAATTACTCCCTGTAGTCCCAGGAACCGCTTCTCTGACCCACTGTCGTTAGTGATGTCTGTCTCTTTAGTTATTCTTCAGAACTAAACCCAGAGAAGATGACTTGTTCTTTAGAAGTCTGGGGACATTTTTTTTTCCTCTTTGGTTTCTCTGTGTGTAGCCCTGGCTGTCCTGGAACTCACTCTGTAGACCAGACTGGCCTCGAACTCAGACTGTCGAGATAAGGTGTGCACCAACGCCCCCTGGCGGGACATTTTTTTTCACACACATGATTTCACAAGCAAATATTCCTTTTTGGGGGGTGAGGGAGTCTGAGCTTGCTGCTTCAGTTAGTTAAGGCTGCTGTTAGTCAAGGAAAAGCATTTCTCAAAACGGTAACAAAGTGCCCCAAACTGAAGTTGACTAGTCCAGCCTTAGGATAAGCCAGGAAGATCCACCGCTCTTTACTTCCATGGTATAAACACAGTAAACTAAGCATCTAAAATTTAATTTAAAAATAGCTGGGAATTGGAGAGATGGCTCGGTGGCTAAGTGGGCTCAATCCACAGCACTGAACTCCTAAGGCACCACACATGCCCATACACACAGGCACACACACAACAACAAAAAATAATAATTATTTCTTACACTCTAAATAAGATGAATAAAGAGAAACCTAAAGGAGTTTCCTCTATCACTTAATTAATAAAGTATATTTTAGCCGGGCAGTGGTGGCGCACGCTTTTAATCCCAGCACTTGGGAGGCAGAGGCAGGCGGATCTCTGTGAGTTCGAGACCAGCCTGGTCTACAGAGCTAGTTCCAGGAAAGGCTCCAAAGCTACAGAGAAACCCTGTCTCGAAAAAACCAAAAAAAAAAAAAAAAAAAAAGTATATTTTAAAATGTTAAAACTCAAAGTGTGCTGCATATTTATCTATCGTAACTCTCATAACTAGCTTGGTAATGAGACTTTTCTACAAACTGACAAAAACATTTAAAAATTCATTGAACTTTATTATTTAAATTTTTATTTATTTAGTTTCTTCATTTTTTTTCTTTTGAATCGGGGTTTCACTTTGCAGTCCAGGTTGGCTTGAACTTCCTAGATACACCAGGCTAGCCTTGCACTCACAGCAATTCACCTGCCTCAGTTCCCAAGTGATAGGATTATAGACTCTTCATGTCCAGCAACATAAAAATTGTACATAAGAATAAATTATAAACCAAAGAGAATATTCCAATATAACTTAGCTAATTCTAAGGATCCGAAACCAGTGGTGTGTCTTTGGGTTTCTGGGGGGTTCTTTACTTGTGCAAGAGCAAAGCCTGTATAGGGAGGTAGGTTTGGGCTTCTCACAAGCACCAACTGTGAATCAATGCCCTCTGATTACTGAAGGGCTTGTGGGGTTATGGAAAAGGCTGCACAGTCATGCACAACCACACAGTGCAATACCGTGGGTGTGTCAAAATGGAACACATTTTCCAACTCACTTAAGACTGAAAAATGCAACTATAAAGAGAGAGTCCAAGGCTTCGAGCCACAGGGGTGTTGGTGAGAACCGGGAGATTGCACTTGGTAAAGTTCTATCAGGAAAGGGGCGAGGGAAATTCCTCCAGGGAGGGCGTGCTGTTTATATGAACTAGCCTGGGGCGGGGCAGGGAGGCACAGACCACACAACCAAATCCGGATTCCAGTTAGAACCTTGTAGTGGCATTTCATTTGTATTTTAATAAATAAAGCTTGCCCAAAGAACAGAAAACAGCCACATTAGTCAGCCATAAAGGCCAGGCAGTGATGGCAAACACCTTTATTTTTTTTATTTTTATTTTTTTTGAATTTTTTTCGAGACAGGGTTTCTCTGTAGCTTTTGGTTCCTGTCCTAGAACTAGCTCTTGTAGACCAGGCTGGCCTTGAACTCACAGAGATCCGCCGGCCTCTGCCTCCCGAGTGCTGGGATTAAAGGCGTGCGCCACCGCCCGGCTGGCAAACACCTTTAATCCCAGCAGCCACACCAGTTCGCCACAGAGGTCAGATGGTGGTGGTGCACACCTTTAATACCAGCACTAGAGAGGAATATAAGGTGGGATGAGACAGGAACTCACTTTTTCTCAGTCTGAAGATTTCATGGAGGTAAGAGCTCGCTAGTGGCCTGGATGCTTTGTTTCTCTGATCTTCAGGTTGAACCCCAATATCTGCCTCGGGGTTTTTATTATTCATGCTACAGAACCTGACTCTAAATTTGCTTCAGACAGAATGGTAATGCAAAGTAAAAGTCTCCCTTCTATAAAGAGGTGAAAAGGCAGAAAACCGGCCTACCTGCTGGGACCCCAGCTCCCCACTCTCCACCCCTTTGCGTCAATAAAGATGTGATTCCACCTTTATTTTTCATTTTGCTTCACTTTTTTTTAGCATCACTGATTAAAATGCTAAAATAAAATCATCGAAAAGGGGATAGAGAAATAATTCTAAAGGTGAATACCAATGTGATTTGAAGACAAAATGATCACAGATATAAAATAAATATAACGCATTAATAAAAACCTTTAATGAAGACCCATTAAGTATAATCCTGAATGCTTTATATATGTAACTATAGAACAAAACAATTTTCACAATTGAAATTCAATAACTCTAAAGTAATAGTGTATGAGAGTAAGAGCTACTTTTAATGTGAAGATTTGTTTTACACATAAAATAAAAGTTAAATAAACTATAAAAATATTTAAAAATATTTATTTTAAAGAAATTTTTATCTCTTGGTAGTAAAGGAAACATATTTCTCCACCAGTCACATTTTATTGCCTATTATGGGCAGGGCATTGAAATACCAGGGAATTCTTTTCAGAGACAACTAAACTTGACAGACAACTTGCAACTTATAGAAATGATCACGCACCTCAGTAGCAGAGTCTTTCTTTCGAGCATCTTCAAAAGAAACAATTTTCTTGGCACTCATCGTATCAGAGTCGGCAATGACGTAATCCCTGGGGGAGTAAGCACTGGACAAGCTTCCAACCAGCCTCAGGATCTCAGTGGTATGTCCACCTAGAACAAATATAATATGGCCTAAGATTAAGAAACACCGTAGGGCCAGGCGGTGGTGGCGCATGCCTTTAATCCCAGCACTTGGGAGGCAGAGGCAGGCAGGTCTCTGTGAGTTCACAGAGATCTAGTCACTATGGTCTACATAGTGAGTTCCAGGACAGGCTCCAAAGCTACACAGAGAAACCCTGTCTTCAAAAACAAAAACAAAACAAAACAGAAAAAACCCATGCCCTATGGGAGGGATTATTGGAAAGGCAGCTAAGTAAGTGGTCAAGAGCACTTGATGCTCTTGTGTCTCGTGCCCATCCCTCACTCAAGTTCCAGGGGACCTGACACCCTCTTCAGCAGCCCTCCATCGGCACCAGACATGCATATGGTACACACACACACACACACACACACACGGACACACACATACACGTACACATGTACAGGCAAGCCACTCATAAATCTAAGGGGAAAAAAAGGGGGAGAAGACACATAATATGGGCTTGAGAGATGGCTCAGTGCGTCAGAGCTTGTACTTCTCTTATAGAGGATCCAAGTTCAGTCCTGATCCCCCACTTTGGGTAACTCCAGCTTCAGGACACCTGTACACACATGCACATACTCCTTACATAGGCATACACATTCACATAATTCAAAATAAAATTTTAATTTAAGAAATGAACCTACCATGGATACATGGAAACATTCCACCACATTATATCAGTGTCATGCTTTTCGGGGGTGGGGAACTAATATAACTGCATTTTCCCCAAATGTGAACATGAACACAGAAATACGATCTATGCCCTTGAATAAGTATACTTTTATACAGAAGACAATAAATGCATTTTAAAAATTGATACTATCTAGTCAGTAGTGCGGGAGAATTGTCTATATTCTGTCAATTATGTTTTAAATAAACACTGATTGGCCAATATCCAGGCAGGAAGTATAGGCGGGACAACCAGACAGGAAGTAGAGATGGGGCAATGAGAACAGGAGTATTCTGGGAAGAAGGAAGCTCTTCCCGCAGTCCTGTCCAGATACTGTAGAAGCAAGATGTGACCTACCCCGCTGAAAAAGGTACTGAGCCATGTGGCTAACATAGATAAAAATAATGGGTTAATATAAGTTATCAGAGCTAATTACAAAACCTGAGCTAATGGGCCAGTTTATCATTAATATAGATTTTGTGTGTGATCTTCTTTGGGACTTACCGGCTGTGGGAACTGGACAGGACAGAAACCCCAACTAGCAGGCCCTCATGTTACAAGCCAGGTGGTGGTGGCACACACCTTTAATCCCAGCACTCAGGAGGCAGAGGCAGGTGGATCTCTGTGAGTTCAAGGCCAACCTGGTTTACAAGAGCTAGCTCCAGGGCAGGCTCCAAAGCTACAGTAAAACCCTGTCTCAAAAAACAAAAAAAAAAAATTTAATACTATCATTTTTTTTAAAAAAGGATGGTGCGTGCACATACAAGACACTTTCTTAATTTCCTGAATTTTCAGGAAATCAAGAAAGCTGGCAGGGAAAAAGCAAGATACACACATATACACATAAAGAGAACATAAGCTACAAAGGGCTATAAATAATAAAACAAATCAATTCCCTCAAAACAAGAAGGACCCTGGAAAAAAAGTTAAGAAGACTTGAAACACAGAAACAACAGGCAGGCAGGAGCAGAATCCTTAGAGCATGAGAGAGTAAGATCTGAGCTGTTTTCATGGGGCAGCAGGAACACTGGGAAGAAGACAGGAGGCTTCTGTGTGGAGAGCTGACTCCATGCTCCAACATCAGGGTGTAAGGTTCCTGGAGGAGCACTGCTGGCCTCCAACCTCAGGTCACAGCAGAGGCCTCAGCACACTGAGGTCTTCAACCCGTGACCACTTCCACCAACGGAGTCTATATTCAGTTTCTTAAATTCTGCTATCTAAAAAAATACTGACACTTTATTTACAAAAATCATGACTTTAAAAAATCAATTACAGTGTGGGCTGGAGAAATGGTTCAGCAGTTAAGGGTTCTCCCTGATCTTGCAGCGGATTGGAATTCAGCTCCCAGGAACCACACGGAGCGACTCACAACTGCCTATAATTCCCGAGGAGATATGACACCCTCTTCTAGCCTCCCAGGCCACCATCCACACACACATACACATTAATTTAAAAGAAAAAAAAAAGAAGTCTTTTATTAGGAAATCAATGACAGTCATCCCCTCAGTAACTGTAGGGCACAGGATTCTGGGTCCCCCACAGAACCCCAAATCTTCAAATGCTCAAGTTCTTTACAAATAAAGTCTGTCATTTTTACCTACACACTTAACTTATACATTTTCTCCTATATATTTAAAAACATTCCTTGATTACTTACTTAATATAATGCAAACACTACCTAAGTAGTACACTGTGTTTTTTAAGGAATAGTGGAAAGTTTGCACATGTTCACTGTAAATGCATTCTTTTTCAAGTCTTTTGGATCTGAGAATACAAAACCCACTGATAGGGAAAGAGAGCCAATGGCGGTGTCCCCTGTGTGGCTTCTTTCACAAGAACTATCATGATTACAGTAAAAGTGCATCTGCCACAAACCATTTAAGCTGTGCAATCAAATTCCCTATCAGATGTAACTGTCCCGGCTTTATTTCACAAGCTCTGCGGCTGAGCCACGCCGATCCCTTTAGGATTTGCCACGCTCATCCTGTTACATCCTCCCTGCCTTTGGTTATGCTGTGCCTCTTACTTAGAAAGCTCCTTCGTCCCCAGAATGAGTTTTTAATAAGACGAAAACACAGAAAGATAAGCACACAAAATATGTGTTTTCCCTCATCGGGTATTTGAGTTTTCCTGGTTGTAGAATGAATTAAGAAAGGAATGTGGTGTAGCCGCTGTGTGCACATCAGGAATTAGGATCACATGTTAACTTTATGACCTGCTGCGTGTCTTCTGCCCTGGGGCATGTGACCGACACGCCTGCTTTATACTCATTTTAGTATTTCCATCTTGGGCCTTGAAAAGGTGTTGTGGCTTGCCAGGTAGTTTCTTTGGTTTTTTTCCCACAGAGGGAACAGTTAACGGTAAAACCTAAAATCCACAATGAAATGGGAGCTTTGGAAGACTTCCTGGAGTAGCCTCCCTTCTGTTACTTAAAGGCAATGCTCAGGGAAAATTTAGCCTGGTTACCAAGTGAAGTCACTAACATCATTGGCACTGTTACTAAATAAAGTCATTAACTTTATAGTGATACTCACTTTGTTACTGAGGGTATATTTTACTCTCTTATTATATTAGGAGAGGGGACCAAAAAGATGGCTCAGTGGTTAAGAGCACTTGCTGCTCTTCCAGAGGACCCCAGCTTAATTTCCAGTACCTATATTAAGCAGCCCAAAACCATATCATAACTCCAGCTCCAGGGTATCCAACAACCTCTTCTGGTCTCTGCAAGCATGCGCATGCACACACACACACAAATACAAACTCATACACGCACATAAATAAAAATAAGTATGGTTTTAAAATGGGGGATAAAATCCTTTTAGGAGATGGGCATCCACACAAACATGCAAGTATATAAACATAAATAAAAATAAATCTAAAAAAGAGACTTATTGAAGACAATACTGTTTGGTTGGAAGTGTCACCTCAGCTCCCGGGCAGCCCTTCCTTTGTCCAAAGAGTCTGGCATGTTTAATTTGGGGAGCTACATCCCAGCTCCTGGCACCCATTTTGGAATGTTGGGTGGAAAGCCCCATTTCAAGCTCCCTCCCTTGGGAGTGGCCTCAGTCCAAACTCCACTTCCAAGAAAGCCCACCAAACAGTGACCCCTCCCCAGGGAGGGTCAAGACCACTCTCAGAGGCTACTTAAACTGCCCCTCGGAGAATGAACACATGGTCGTTCTGGTTCTCCTTTCCCTGCCTCCGTATTTTCCCGAGGGGGGTGGGCAACCCAGGAGCATTGGCATCCATTAAACCTAGGCTTTTCCTAATTAGATCTGATTTGGTTTAATCTGGATTACTGTGTCGGCGGAGAGGCTTACCAGGCTGAAGGAAAAATACTTCACAAATATTGAACTGATGAAATACTATTATCTATACTTTAATACGTATCAAGCATCCGATCACTTCATTTTCTAACTTTTAGAGATGTATTTAATATGTATGAAGGCTTGTTCACATGTTTATCTCTGCATCATCTGACTACCTGGTGACCATGGCAGTCAGAAGAAAGTACAGGATCCTGCCATGCTCTGCACAGCTCCTGGGAGTGACCTAACCGGGTAGTGAGGGAATGAGGAAAGGAGAGGCATGCAGCTCCACACACAGCAAAGCTAGAATGGGGTGGTCGGGCTCTCTGAAGAAGAAGCTGCAGGACCCCGAAGCTCACAGTGTTTACTGTATACACTGAACAGAAAGGAAGAGTTATTACATAGTGATACAGATGGAGACAGGTTTATCATATACAGCTAGACGAGGAGGCAAGATTAGCTCTGCAGGCACAGTCTCTACAGCCGAGCAGTTTTCAGGCTCACAGATGGGGGTGGGGGGTGCTACAGTGGATATTCTCTGCATACTCTATCAACATTCCCACTAGGACCAGAGAAAGGCTATGTAATCGCTCTGAACCTCACCTAGGTTTGGCCACTACCATGGGGCTGAGACACTGAGGTCCTTGATACAGGGGTTAGTTATGGTTTTATTGCTGTGAAGAGACACCATGACCACATCAACTCATAAAGGAAAACATTTAATTGGGGCTGGTTTACAGTTCAGAGGTTTAGTTTATTATTGTCATGGTGGGAAGCACGGTGGCATGCAGGCTGACATGGTGCTGGAGAGGTAGCTGAGCGTTTTATATCTGGATCCACAGGCAGTAGGAGCCACTCGACCTGGCTTGAGCTTGAGGCCTCAAAGTTGCTGTCAGGGATAGACATACTTCCTCCAATAACCCCACACCTGCTCCAACAAGGCCACATCTCCCAATAGTGCCAATCCTTAGGGGCCTATGGAGCCATTTTCATTCAAACTACCACAGTATGGCATGGCTATATCACCATACACATTCACACAGACCACCACAGTATGGCATGGTTATATCACCATACACAGTCACACAAACCACCACAGTATGGCAATGGCTACATCACCATACATAGTCACACAAACTACCACAGTATGGCATGGCTACATCACCAATCCACATTCACACAAACCACCACTGTATGGCAGGGCTACATCACCATACACATTCACACAGGACTTCACCGAATCCCTACGAACTGGAGCTACAGATGGTTGTGAGCCACCGTGGCGGGGGGGGGGGGGGGGGGCTGCTGGACCTCAAACTCTGGTCCTCTGCAAGAACAAGTCCTCTTAACTGCTGAGCCACTCTCCTGCCCCTCATTCCCTTCTTACCACGTCCTTTGCTTCCATCTCACTCGAAGCCACTCTCACATAAATTATGAATACAGCTTTACATAGATCATATCCCCATGTCCTCTTCTTTTACTTCTCGAGTCTATTTTCAACACTACATTCAATGTGTTCCTACTAAGAAAAATAATTGGTAAATATTTTACTTCTGCTCAAATGCCCCCCCCCCAACAGTGGCTTTGCATCTCACTTGAAATAACTTGTACTTGTTCTACAACTAATAGAGACTTTTGTCCTCTGTGTGGAAGCCACTCATTCTGCTTCATCTTCTGGTCGCTTTTCTAGTGCATTCACTGCTGTATCTCTGTCCTTCTCCTAGTGCCTGGCACACAGACATCACTCTGTGGCAAGTCATAATTGTTTTGGTTTATTCTATTATTTGTTTTATTTTATTTATTTCAGAGTTCAGTTGAGTCTTTCCCATGACTCAAAATGTGTTAAGTAAATAAGTAAGAAATTATAATTGCATGTAAGTTTGGTACATTTACTTATATCTTAAATACTATTTTTGTATGTAGTTACTCATTGCATGATGATGTTTTAGTCGATAATAGTATACTTGGCAGTGGTCCCATGAGATTAAAAGAGAACTTAACAATTCTTATTGCCTATGACAACCATCACAGCATAGTAGCCCAAGGTAATGTATGTTTGTAGTGCTATATAAACAAATTGACTGTGCTGCCTATCATATAAAAAAGCACAACATATATTATTAATATACGGTACATGACACTTTATAATGATAACATACAACTTCATTACTAGTTTCTGTAACTTTTTATTAGAGGGTTCTATTTTCAAAAGTTTACAGTAAAACTGTAAGTCCAGTTGCAGAGGCAGGCTTAAACACCTCGAGTTTACTGTGTCTCATTTTATATTAGGTTTGATTTAATTTTATTTTCCTGCCCCTGGAGCAACAGACTATTCCATATGTAGTCCAGATAGCACTGTTGTATAGGATCGGGTATCACTCTGGCTGTGTGAAGTCATGTTTGACTATACACCCGTTAAAACTGTTCATCTAAAATTCTAGGTTTAAATTCTGTTTAAATTTCACATTAATTTAAATTTAATTTAAATTTTTAAAAATAAAAAAATTCACTCTGAAGGTATTGTCGTATGGAATGTTCACATGTTTATCCTCAAGGACATAGCACATTTATATGTGACAACTCCGCCTCGTTTAACATGTAAAGTTCACGTGTCTTAAACTAAATACAAAAAACCTAGATTAATAACGCACAGCAGCAAAGAGGGCAACGTATATCAGCATCAAGAGGCTTCAGCGTACTCTGTCGCTAATTATTTGTTAGAAAGCTGTACACTGCAGAGAGGCTTAATTACAGACAAGTGTAAATTACTTGTCTTAACGACAAGGCGGCTGAGTGGCGTCAGCTACCGAGCCTTTTTCCCTGTCTGGGCTGACCGGTTCCGGAAAGGCAGAAAAACTACAAATCTCAGGATGCAGCGCTCGTGAAGGCGCTAAGAAGGGTGAAGAGACTCGCGATGCACTCTGGGGTTTGTAGTTCCGGACACAAGCACGCCCGCCACCGCCCGAATACTTACCGGATCCAGCAACTATCAGGAGTCCGACAGACTCTCGGGGAACGACGTGACCGGGCTGAAGCACGACACAGAGTCTCACGACCAGCAAGATTACCACTGCTCCCGCAGCGGCAGCGAGAATCAGAAAGCTCACCATGCATAGGGACGACGCATGCGTAGTAGTTCCGGTGCCAGCGGTCAAAATTTGCCAGTACGTCCGGAAAATGAAAACGCCGAAAGCGAAGCGCGTCCCGTGTGGGCGGAGCTTGTCGGCGCTGGGCAGAGCTTGAGGAGTTGGGCGGTCAAAGTTCAGAAGTGCAGTTCTGATTGGAAGACGCCGAGCGACGTGTCGCTGGCGTCTCGGTGGGCGGGGCTAAACGCTAGAGCTGGAATCTTGCTTCTTGGAATGGTTAAGACTGTGTGCAAAGCCGGGCGGTGGTGGCGCAGAGGCAGAGGAAGGCGGATCTCTGTGAGTTCGAGGCCAACCTGGTCTAGCGATCGAGTTCCAGGACAGGCTCCAAAGCAACATAGAAGAACTCTTTTCGAAGAGAAAAAAAAAGACTGTGCTGCAGTTGTGCGGGCCTGTGTGAAAATGGGAGGTTAATTGCTGGACAAGTTTGATTTCCTCCAGTGACCAGGTTAGGCTATGTATGCCAGAAGGGCCACGACCACGAAGGCCCGGGTTAGTAACTGGCTCTGCCAGTTTTTGCCTGAGGTTCACGGCATACATCATTACTTCTTTCCTTTCTTCCCCCCTTCTTACAAGACGCTTGGGTTCCACAGACGGGTAGAACTGATGTGTGCCTGTCAGAGATATACCCTTAGGGGAAGAACGTTCAAATCCACCCTTTCCCAATGTTCATAGTTTTACTTTTCTAGACAGTTTTACAAATCTCAAACGATGACCAGAGTCGTGATCACTTCAAACTATGTCATATTCCTGAGAGGAGTGGAAGCTTTCTTGACTTCAGAGAGCAAGAGGAGAAAGGAAGGCATAATCCTACAATTGGGAGATAGAGACAGGAGGATCAAGTGTTCAAAGTCATCCCCAGCTACATAAATGAGTTTGAGGCCAGCCTGGGTTTCATGAGCCCCTCTGTAAAGAAAAGAAAAATTCAAAACTTAAATGCAGAATCTCTATTGTTGCCATTTGATTGTAGCATTTAGACCCAATATGTATTAGAATTCTGGCTCTGGCCTCGTGGTGGTGATGCACACGTTTTATCACAGCATTCGGGAGGCAGAGGCAGGTGGATCTCTTGTGAGTTGGAAGCCAGCCTGGTCTACAGAGCAAGTTCCAGGACAGTCAAGGCTATACAGAGAAACCCTGTCTCAAAAAAAAAAAAAAATTCTGACTCTGCAAATTTTAAGAAAAATCAAACAAGTTCTTACTTAAATTACTGAGTTTTTTAAATGTATAAGGTTAATGTTTTAAATAAAATTAGATACAGTGTTACAAAGGAATATATATGATATCTTATTTTCTAAATAATAAAGTTGCTTTTGTAATAAAATGTACATTTTGGAACCAAATGTGTTGAGTTTAGTATAAATGTTTTGTTGGATTGTTTCTGCTTCTGTCTCCTAGAATGGTAACATTGTAATCTTGACATGTAGAATACTTTGTGCAATTCTATAAGAAATAGGCTTTACTTGTAATTGTTATTTATATTTTATGAAATAATGGCATAACACAAACCTTCAGCTTAAGAACGTTACGTCATATACTTCTCTGGTAAACTCAGTTTGGGTTGGTGATCACATTTGCCTGGCGCCTCGGATGCTTTTGGAAGTGATACTGGATGATGAGATCCAGGACAGCTCCTGAGAGCCTCTCATAAAATCAGGTGTGTTGGTTCCTGATCAGCAGCCAGGCACCAGAGAGTTCCTGAACTGTAGCTTTATCTGACTGGCAACCTCACATCACTCTGCCTGTGGAACCTTTCGTCAGTCCCTCTTGACCTCATTCTTTACAACCAGGTCCTAAGCTGATGTTATTCTTTGCATTACAGATGGAGAAATAGATTACACAAAAGTTAATTTGCCTGAAGTTGCTTATGTGATGAGAATCCATAGCTGTTGACTTAGAGGTCGGTGTCTGTCAAATTTGGATGCAGTAAGAAGGCTGCAGATTTAGACATCCTGGGGAGCCAGAGGCAGGGCCTCAGGTGAGCAGGGCAACACCACTCAGTGCTGGGAGATGGCTCAGTAGTAAAGTGTGGGCTGAGTAATCATGAGGACCCAAGTTTCGATCCCCAGTGCAGAAAAGCCAGGCATGGTGGAGGATCTGTGGACTTGAACCAATCGGTGAACTCCAGGGTCAATGGAAGAACCTGTCTCAAAAAAAAGGGGGGGGGGGCTGAAGGGATGGCTCAGTGGTTAAGAGCACTGGCTGCTCTGTCAGAGGACCCAGGTTCAACATCCAGCACCCAATTGGTGACTCACCAGCATCTGCCACTCTGGTTTTAGGGGACCTGACTCCCTCTTCCAATCTCTGCAGGCACACAACATGGTGCCCAGAAATAATTCAGGCAAAACACCCATACTCATAAAAACAGATCCTTAAACATCAAACTAAGGCAGAGAAGCAATTGAGGAAGACCCTGTCGACCTCTGACCTCCTCACGTGCACACGGGCACTCGCAAATTCATATACACATGAACACACACCGCAGAAAGAGTGGCTCAAGAGTGTTACAGTGTTGTGTTCTTCCACCGCCTTCTCTGCTGTTCTCCAAAGTAGCTTAAACCTAAGACTGGCTTCACATTGAAAAGAAGGCATCAGGCCGGGCGGTGGTGGCACACGCCTTTAATCCCAGCACTTGGAAGGCAGAGGCAGGCGGATCTCTTTGAGTTCGAGGCCAGCCTGGTCTAGAAGAGCTAGTTCCAGGACAGGCTCCAAAACTACAGAGAAACCCTGTCTCGAAAAACCAAAGAAAAAAAAAAAAAAGAAAGAAAAAGAAAAAAAGAAAAAAGAAAGAAAGAAAAGAAGGCATCAGTGGCCAGGCATGGCGGGGCATACCTGCTCAGGAGGCAGAGGAGGGTGGATCTCTGTGAGGCCAGTCCCATCAACATGATGATGTCCAGGTCAACCAGGGCTCCAGAGTGAGAGACCTCGTTTCAGACAAGCAAACAAAGAGGGGGCTATTAGTGATCCAGGAATCACTCCACACAGGGCAGTTTCCACAGTCTTAAGAAGCTCTTCTGTTGTCATCTGGTCTGTGTTAAGAGAAATATGTTTTTCCAGAATCCCTCATGGGAGGCTTTCTTTCACTAGGGTGAGCCATAATTATATCACCCATCCATAAAATGAAGTAGCTCCCACAGCTGCTGGAGCTAGGAATGGAGGGGGATATAAAATCCTGCTATGGTTTATGTCCGTTGTATGGAGGATGGGTGTGACCCGGAAGCTAAAGGAGAGGGGTTGTTGCCATAGGCAGTTGTGGTGCCTGGGTGCTGTGAAGACGTGGGTTGGTAAACAGATGCGCTGATGTGGTCAGGCATGTACTCGTTACATGGCTCCAGGCCCCACGCTCCATGTTAAGGAAGACTTACTATGGAAAGGATACTCTTATACTTCCCATTACCGTACCCTCTTGTCCCCTCATTCCTTTCATCCCTGTAACTAGAAAAAAAAAATCAGTTTGATTGTAACTGGGTGACACGGACAGGGAAGCATTTGGGGACCACCAGTTATGCCGAAAATCAATAGAGACAATGTTTGATATGTGAGATAGCTTATATTACTTGTCTAGAATGACCAGGAGACAAGCCCTTGGGCATGCCTATCCTAATCTAGACCAGGAAGACCCACCATAACTGTGAGCCACACCATTCCGTGGACTGGGATCCTGGACTGAATAAAGGAGAGAAGGATCTGGGTGCCAGCATCCGTCACTCTCGGCTGTGGGACCGCAGATGAGGTTGCCTCATGTTTCCGCCACTGTGGCTTCCCTGATGTGGGCTATAAGAGCCCCTGAAAGTGTGAGCCAGAGTAATCCCTTTCTTCCGTTGTTTTTGTCTTGTCCCGGCAGCAGGACAAGTAACTAACACATGATGTGGGATGCGTGATGATGGGAATATGTTTTATTACCGTTGGTTAATAAAGAAGCTCCCTTGGCCTATAGCAGGGAAGATTATAGGTAGGTGGGAAAACTAAACTGAATGCAAGGAGAAAGAAGGCAGGGTCAGGCAGATGCCATGTAGCCGCCCAAGAAGCAAGAGGGAACAAACCACGAGCCTCTTGGTAAAATATAAAATAATAGAAATGGGTTAATTTAAGATATAAGAGCTAGCTAGAAATATGCCTGAATATATTGAATATGTCCAGTACTTGGAACAGGTCAGTCACTGGGAATCTAAACAATAGCCTTGTTCCATAGCATAGTACGTGCTGGAAAGCAGTTGAGAATGAGGAGGAAAGAGACCAAAAAATGAAGAAAATCAGATCTCTCTCTCTCTCTCTCTCTCTCTCTCTCTCTCTCTCTCTCTCTCTCACACACACACACACACAGAAACACACACACACACATTTATTTATTTATTTATTTATTTATTTATTTATTTATTTATTTAGGGTTTTTCAAGACAGGTTTTCACTGTGTAATAGCCTTGGCTGTCCTGGAACTCGCTCTGTAGACCAAGCTGACCTCGTACTCACGGGGATCCACCTGCCTCTGCCTCCGGAGTGCTGGGTTTAAAGGTGTGTGCTACCACCACTGCTGGCTGAAATCAGATTTCTCATTAGGCGTTTCCAATTTTTCCTTAATGGGAAATGATCATCTTGGACAAAAGATGACAGAGAATTTGGAGCTGAGGAAATGTAATTTTCCTCTGTGGTTGACGCACTGTGAGGATCAAAGACGGGGCCTTGGCCGGGCGGTGGTGGCGCACGCCTTTAATCCCAGCACTCGGGAGGCAGAGGCAGAGGCAGGCGGATCTCTGTGAGTTCGAGGCCAGCCTGGTCTACAAGAGCTAGTTCCAGGACAGGAACCAAAAGCTACGGAGAAACGGAGAAACCCTGTCTCGAAAAATCCAAAAAAAAAAAAAAAAAAAACAAAGACGGGGCCTTGAGAACGTTAGGTAAGCCCTTTGGCCAGAACTGTGCCCTTAGTCCTGAGGAAATTTGTCTTAAAATGAGAATTCGGGACATTTGCTGTTAAAGAACTCCAGTACAGGAGAGAAAGGAGTGTGGCAACAGGAGGGAAGTTCTGCAAAAGATGAAATGGATTTGAATTTAGAACCTAAGTCAAGAAGGTGGGCTTTTAGAAGAATAAGCCTTATTCCATTAACCCGTTGGAGCGCTGGGGTGGAGATACAGGTACATGGAAGTTCATAGACCTGGTGATGAGTGGATGAGAGCATGAAGGTGTGTGTGTGTGTGTGTGTGTGTGTGTGTGCACGCGCGCATTGGTGCACGTGTGTATATGTGTGTAAATGCATGCAAATGTGTGTGCTGCGTGTGTGTGTATGTGTGTGCATGCAAATGTGTGTGCTGTGTGTGTGTTACCGAGTGAGAGAAGGTACAGAGTAGCAATCTTGTGTAACTGGCACCCTCACCAGGACCAAAGCAATTAAAATTGCTGTGGAAGCCAGGGCTGGTGGGGTAGGCCTGTGATTACAGCACTGGAGAGGAGGAAGCAGGAGGCTCAGCTCAGGGCTTAAAGACCTTGTCTCACAAACAAAACGCCTGTTAAAGCTGTGATAACAAACATGAGAGAAAACAGTCAACATATTTTTCATATTTTCCTTCCCACAGGAAATGGTGGCTAATTGCCTCTAAGCAGAGTCAGTTTTGACAGGTGGGCACAACACACAGAGACTGAGGGATTTTCTTCGGACAGAGTGGGGAGTGAAGACAGAAGGGCGGAGGTGCAGGAGGAGATGCATAGTGAAGGGGTGGGAAGAGCAGTGGATTAGAAGGTTGGTGGGTTGGGCTGGGGCTGTGTTCTTAACAACACACCTGCTGTACAAGATTACGACCGCATGAAGCCCTGGCTTTAATCCCCAGTGCCACACAACACTGGGTTTGGTTCATGCCTATAATCACTACATAGCAAGTACTAGGCCTGCTCAGGATGTATTAGATCCTGTCTCAGAAACAAAAAGGAAAGGATTAAGATTGAACGATGTAAGTCTTGCTGCGAAGTATCCAAGTAGTCATCACAGTGGAAAGCAGAGGCAATAGTGAATATTCACTGGGGGTGTTTAGGGTATGGCGGTGAGCATGAATGAAAATGGTCAGTAGCATTCCCCATACTGAAGTCACTGAGTGAAGAAGAGGAAAATAATCAGCCAGGAGCTCAAATCTGAAAAGAGAGTTGAAGGCCTCAGAAGAGCTTTAGGTATAAGCTGAATTTCTTCCTGCACCCCCAGATCTCTTGTGTCTTGTTATCCAAAACCTGGGGGCTAGAATCAGCAGGCTTCCTTGCTCTGGTACTGGTTGGATGTGGCCAATAGGGACCTTGCTGCTAGAGTCTAGCCCCTGGAGGGAAGACTATATCCTTGAACTTAAGATCTCTCCTCTTTTTCATGTTTTTTCCTGTGTGTAGCTCTTCTAAGTCCTAGTTCTCCGCTGTTATTTCATTTGGCCCAGGTCCACTGTCAATCCCCCTTGATACTGCACACACTCCTCCTTGGGTTTTCCTACCCCATTCATGCTTTTACTAATGGTCTTCCTGCTGGGCGGCGGTGGCGCACGCCTTTAATCCCAGCACTTGGGAGGCAGAGGCAGGCGGATCTCTGTGAGTTCGAGACCAGCCTGGTCTACAAGAGCTAGTTCCAGAACAGGCTCCAAAACCACAGAGAAATCCTGTCTCGAAAAAAACAAACAAACAAACAAAAAAAAACCCTAATGGTTTTCCTTCCTTCCTTCCTTCCTTCCTTCCTTCCTTCCTTCCTTCCTTCCTTCCTTCCTTCCTTCCTTCCCTCCTTCCCTCCTTCCTTCCTTCCTTCCTTGTTTCAGGACAGGGGCTCTGTGTAGCTCTGGCTGTTTTGGAACTCACTCTGTATACCAGGCTGGACTCGAACTCAGAGATCTGCCTGATTTCTGCCTCCTGAGCACTATGATCAAAGGCTTTTACCGCCATTGCCTGGCTTTGGTCTTTTTATTAAAGTCTGCTTAAATAAATCTAATAGGCATGTATTGTCAATACATTCAACAGAGTGGTAAGAACTTCAGAGGAACCAGAGTTTTACTAGGGAACAGAAATGGGAGAAAGAGAAGTGTCTTCCCCACATCCTAGGTGGGTGTGAGAAATATGGCCTCTATTTAAGAGACACACCAGGATATTGTGGGAGAGCGAGGCCTTGGCTTAAGCAGTGAGGGAGGAAAGATGTTCCAAGACGAGAAATTCACAAGTCATATTAAGAAAGGCAGAGGACGGGAAGGATTCAGAGGGTGAGGAATGGGCTGAATCAGACTGCAGGATTTAAAATAATTCAATTTAATTTAAAAGGTAAGACTCAATGGTATGGATGATCTGGCAGGCTTCTGGAATCGAAGTAGTTGAGAATACAAGCAGGCTCCCGTTTTTAGTCCCAATCTCCCAGCCCCTATTATGTGGTGTCCCCCAGGCAACACGCTAGGGACATAGGGATAATGCAGTAGCAGTTGACACCCAAGGGGTGACTTAACAATAAGCCTGATTATGTGGAGCACCAACCTCTTGGCAGAGTCTCCTAGAGAAGAGCCACCAATCCATGGGCTGCCAGCGTGTGGAGACTTGTAGAAACCTGGGCAGCTAGATCCTTTGCCACCAGAGAATCTATCTGTTCTCGTAAAGACTGACGAGCATGGGCAAGAAGGCTGAAGATTTCCTGTAAGAACCACGGAGACCACCTTGGTCAGCATTTTGCCTTCTATGACAAGGTAGGAGGATAAAGAACGATGCCCTCCGGCTGGCTGGAGACAGAACTGGGCCATGTGACCACCAGGAATGGTGGTTGTACATCCTACACTAAAGGTCTTCAGAAGGTTAGTGATAAATACTGTCCCAGGGCAATCCAGGGACTCCTGTAGACAAGACTTTTTCTAGTTATCCACGCTAGCATCTGCTTGAATCATTACTATTTACCTGCATGAAACCACTACTCTAAGACTCCTTGAGGGCTAACCCTTGAAGACGAAGCAACTATATAATACTCTATTATGAGTATCATAATCATTGTTTGTGCATGCTTCTTGTATGCCAAGCAGTTAGAACATAAATTATCTAATTTAATTCTCATAAAAAATACTATGAGATACATACTGTTAGGACCCCCCTTTTACAAATGAGGACATGGAGTTCCAGAAAGGTCATGTCATTTTCTCTGGGCTACAAAGTCCATAAAATCTGGCTTCAATCCTCATCAGTCTAATTCTTTATTCTTTATTTTTAAAGTCACCTATAGTATCATTAAAACTTTTGTAATTTGGGGTCTGGAGAGATGGCTCAACAGTTAATAGCCCTGGTTGCTCTTCCAGAGGACCCAGGTTCAATTCCCAGCACCCACATGGCAGCTTAGAACTGTCTGTAACTCCAGTTCCAGGGGATCCACCACCCTCACACAGACAAATGTGCGTACACATAAAATAATTTAAAAACTATTGTCACCAACATGAGCTACTATGCTATAAACAAAGCAAGACAGAAATGTGCTTTTTTTTAAAAATGATACCTGAATTTTCACTTATAGAATAGAAAAAAAAAGAATAGGTTGTTTTTTGAGGTAGGGTCTCACGTAGCCCAGGTTGGTCTATATCTTACACCATAACAGAGAATGGCCTTGAATTTCTTACCTTCTTGCCTCCACCTTCCAAGTGTTGGGATTACAGCTAAATGGTGGGATCAGGCTCAGGGCCTTGTGCATGCTAGGTAACCATTTGATTAACTGAGCTATATCCTCACCCTAATAAAAGGTTTTAAATACAAAAAAAAGGCATGCTTTTAACATTTCAACAAAGAGTTACTTTCTCAAGCCAGGCATATAGTAGCATATACATCCTGGCCCTCAGGAGGCTAATATAAGAGGACCATCCTGAGTGGAGAATGTATAGTGCTATAGAGTGAGACTCTGTCTTAAAAGAACAAAAGCATACAACAGAGGTGTGGTGGCACTAACCTATAATCTCAACACAGGTGGAATCAGAAAGATCAGGGTTCAAGACTACCCTGGAGTACATAAGAGACTACTTTAAAAAAGCCACCACCACCACCAGTCAGAAAAACAACTGCACAACACACAAGTACATTCCTAGACTCTCCTGAGAAATAAACCATGACATATTTTAAAATGATAATCACAATGACTTGAAGTTTCAAGATCATTGGCTTTATACGTTTAGATCAGTAGGGTTAAAAAGGTTTTCTTCATTAAGCACCCCTTCTCTTTGTTAATTTTCTTACCTTCCCAATCCTCCATTCTCCTCAAAACCCCTCCTGGCATCTCCCCTGAGTCCTTTTCCCCCTTTTATATATACTACCCCCAACAACCCCCCTTTTTTCTTTTTTTGGTTTTTTGAGACAGGGTTTCTCTGTGTAGCCCTGATCATCCTAGAACTCACTCTGTAGATCAGCCTGGCCTTGAACTCATAGAGATCCACCTGCCTCTGCCTCCCGAGTATTGGGGTTAAAGGTGTGCACCACCACCGCCCAGCTGACATCCCCTTTTTTCCTTTAAAAAATTACTTTCTGCACCTCAGAGCTTTTTGTCATTGATAGGAATACAAATTCTGCCTTTAATCCTATTTGACTAATTATTAGCCCTTAACTTTAATGCAAAGAAAAAGCACAGTAAACTTCCTGTTAAATATGTGTGTAAGCAATCCACATGGCACCTCAATGACCTCCCGCCACCATCTAATGAATGTGAGCCATATCGTTACTCCATTTTCTAAGTGAGGAAATGGAGACTTTACCAAAGTAATGCATACAGGTGGTACCTTGATTTCCTGTGTTTGTGTTGTGGCAGTCTAGCGACTTCAGAGTACACTGATAGCTGGGGAAGGTACTTGTGATGGTTCTTCTTAGTGGTCAGTTTGACTATGTCTGGAATGAGCTACGATCTAGAAATGGAGGGCACACCTGGGAGAGATTATTCTTGTTTGGTTTCAGGTGGGCGAATCCACCTCTAGTCTAGACCTTTGAGGTAAGAAGGCACATACCTTTGATTCGAATCTTGAGGTGGGAAGTTATATGCCTTTAATCCAAATCTTGATTCAGGAAGGCAGATCTTTAATCTGGGCCATACCTTCTGTTGGAAATCTATAGAAGGACATAGAAGAAGGGAGCTTCCATCTTTGCCTGCTTGCCCTCACCTAGCAAGCACATCCCTTCCTTCACTGGCATTGGATCCTACTTCTCGGGATTCCAGGATACATAGAAGACCAGCTGAGACACCCAGTCTCATGGGGCTGAGCAACTACTGGGTTCTTGAGCTTTCTATTCTTAGCCTTGTAGGAGGGAGCATCTACCAGATTCTTGGGCTAACTGATGGATTAGCTGGGCAGCAGGCTATCTATCTATCTATCTATCTATCTATCTATCTATCTATCTATCTATCTATCTATCTATCTATCTATCTATCTCTCTATCTCTAATATCCATCCATCTAATATTTATACACATACACACACACACACACACACAGAGAGAGAGAGAGAGAGAGAGAGAGAGAGAGAGAGATTCATTCCATAAGTTCTGTGACTCTAGGGAATCCTGACTAATACAGTACTTAATACAAAAAAAAGCAAAAGGGATCAGAAAACCAGAATTTTCAGAGGTGCTGCTTAAAGGTCAGTGTTATTTTCTCTTGGAACTTTTGTATAAGTAATCAACGCATGTGCTGAGCAACATGACTAAATAGGTTTTATTACTTTTTAATTGTGTGTGTGTGTGTGTGGTGTCTGTATGTGCAGGGTGTGCACATGTGTGTGCACATCTGTGCAGGCTGGAAGAAGGTGTTGGACACCCTCTTCATCTTGCTTAGCCTTATTCCTGAACCTGGAGCTCACAGTTTTTGACTAGGCTGAGAGCAAACAAGTCCCTGTGGGGCTGCTCTGCCTCTGCCTCTTACTGGGGTTACAGACATGTGGGACATGTGACATGGGTGCTGGGATCTGAACTCCAGTCTTTGACTTTTCAGCCCCTTATCCTCTAGAGTTATTCTTAGTGTTACCATGACATATTAAATATGCTGTTCATCATTTATCAACATTAGGTGCCCTGTTCATTTTGAATCCCTTCTCATTTTTAATAAAAAACGGGCTTTACTAACATTTAAAAAATATATAAAACTTAGATGACTTAGCATTTTCCTGCCATGAAGATTGTCTCTTCCTCTACCCCAGGACTCAGGTGGACTCTTTACTGTCTATGTTTGCCTCGAGAAAATTGAAACTGAGAGAAATGAGCCTCAGAAAGCAGTTTAACAGTTTGTAATATTTGGCGCCTGTCTGCTAATGGATCCTGTATTTTAACTAAAAGCTTGGAGGAAGCTATTCTCTTTCCTCCACCAATGCGGTCCTCCCTTCTTCTCCCTCATCTTGACCCAGTGACTGTCAACTGTGTTCTTACTCTTAGCCAGTAGAACACTCTCAAATCTCTCTCATTAAAAAATAAAGACAAAAATCAATAATGCCCTCCCTTAGTCAGCTTGGCTCATTGACTTCTGTAACCTCCACCAGCCTAACCACTTAAAAACGGCACTGCAGTCTTTACCCATGGCGTTTCTCCCTGGGATCGAGTGTTTTTCTACTCCCAAGTCTATTTTTATGCAGTAAGACTATGTCATGGGATGGAAGCTGAGCACAGAGTTGTGTATCAGATGTGTATCAGATTGAGTCATCCAGTTCTCCAGGGACTGGTTGATTGATTGATACAGTGTCTCACTGGGTGTGCCAATCTGGTGACATCACCATCCTCTGCCTCAACCTCATAAGGAATGAGAGTATAAGCAGGCACCCCTCCCTCCCCAGCCCTCAGGGTTCTTTCTAAAGGAGATAATAACTCCACTCAAGAGAAAAACCTTTCCGATGAAGGGTGCAGGGGCATTCCCTGTCCTTCCCCGTAAGCTTTCTCTCCAGGCTTTTATTTCTTCTTTCTAAACTTTTCAGTGTGGGGAACTCATCTTTTTTCTACAGCCATTTTCCACCAAAGGTTTCATCTTTTACGCATTTCATATCATCCTGCTTCAGACTTCATCACTCAGACTGAGTGAGCATTCAGCCAAACCCTATAAACAAGGTTAAAAGACCAATCTCCAAACAGTGGCTCAGTCCTGCTCTATCTATAACAGAGGTAGACATTGCAATAAGAAGCATTTACTCTCTGTAAAAACAAAATCTACTTATTTCTCTACAAAATATATTTTTCTGGTTTAAAAATATTTTCCTTTTCTAAGGGTAATTTTTTATTTATCTTTATGAACAAAAAACTTAACAGTGGACACTTAACCCAGTTCAGAAGTATGTTCTTTGGCCTCTGCTTTATTCCTGCTTGGCAATTTGAGCCACAGATTTAGGACTCAGGACATTGCCACCCCCCCCCAAGTGGAAGCAGATCTCCTGGTATCTGTAATTGTTACTGGTCCAGATAGCCTCCATCAGCTTAGCCAGAGAACCCTTGTCTTCTGAGTTAACCTGTGTGAAGGCCACGGTGGTGCTTGTCTTCTTATGCACAAGCCTCCCCAGCCTGGCCTTCCTCTTAATGATGCAATGGAATACTGCCATCTTGAGACACAGAGCAAGCAGGAAGATCAACTGCTCAGTGGGGTCTATGTCGCGGGCAAGCACAAATAGGTGCACCTTCTTGATCTTCACCAAGGTGGTGACTGTCCTGCTCGAAGGGCAGGTGGTCTCTTGGTTAGGATGTCCCCGTTGCCAGCCGCCTCTGCTTCTTCTTCTGCTTTGTCTCCGGCAAAGGTTAAACAGCTGGGTAGCTGATTGCGGGTCCAGGGCCTGGGTGATTCATGGCAGGAGCAACAAACAACAACAACAAAACAAAAGTAAGAACAAAGAATCCAACGAAAGAAAAAAAAACCCACCTCAACCTTTTTATCGTTCTTTTTCACACACTGTGTTTTGATTACCCCTCTCCTCTCCCACTCCTCCCAGAGTAACCCATTGTCCTTAATTTGCTTTCAGTCCTTTCTTTGCCCTTTGAGAAAAAAAAAAAGAAAAACTTGCATGAAGTTTCAGAATTAGAGTCAATGTGTCCTCTGTTAGGAATTTTTTGTTTTGTTTTGTTTTTCGAGACAGGGTTTCTCTGTGGTTTTGGAGCCTGTCCTGGAACTAGCTCTTGTAGACCAGGCTGGTCTCAAACTCACAGAGATCCACCTGCCTCTGCTTCCCAAGTGCTGGGATTAAAGGCGTGCGTCACCACCGCCGGGCTCTGTTAGGAATTTTGTATAGCTGGTAGCCACGAGTCCAGGTCAGCCCACCTGACCTTGATAAGATTGACTGTTGCTGGCCGTAGCTTTCCTTCCATTCAAACTCACCCACTTGTTAACCATCCCTACTTGGGTAAGGCTTTTCCTTATACCTGTCGTTAAGGTATTTCTGGTCTGGTGTTTGTTGGTTTCCACACTCTGTGTGGATCCTCTTGATTCTCCAGGAAATAAACCATTTATCTTGTGCCGCTGTGGTCGTTGGGTGGGAGTGTGATCTCTGGGGGCCCCAGAGTCTCCTCCAAAAGAAACGTGACACTTTAAATATTCTCTCCCTGGGAAAAGGGCAGTGGACAGCTTTAGAGGGTTAGTAATTTACCTTTATTTACAAATGAAGAAGGCCAGAGAAACAGACTTTGCTTGGGACATTGTTGTTCATCTGGTTTTTTCTTCCTATCAAAAAGTGGAATTCAGGTTTCTGCCCCCTTGTATCTAAGTTGCCGGGAGGCTGAGCAATGCAGCAAAAATAATCTGGAAATTCTGGGCTAGGCCTTCAGAGACATCCTTCTCCTTCTCCTGCCATCATGGAAAGAAACCTGGGTGAACCTTTCTAGGATGAGAGGGGACATGGAGAAAGACGCCCAGCAGACACCAGCAGCAGCTACCAGAGGAGCTGGGAGCATAAGTTTCCCAGTCCAGAGTGGATTCTTTTTTTTTTTTAATATTTATTTATTTATTATGTATACAATATTCTGTCTGTGTGTATGCTTGCAGGCACCAGACCCCATTATAGATGGTTGT
This sequence comes from Chionomys nivalis, assembly GCF_950005125.1. Lineage (NCBI taxonomy): Eukaryota > Metazoa > Chordata > Mammalia > Rodentia > Cricetidae > Chionomys > Chionomys nivalis. Next base: position 32,809,502 of record NC_080103.1, on the reverse strand, counting down.
GAGCCACCATGTGGTTGCTGGGAATTGAACTAAGGACCTTTGGAAGAGCAGGCAATGCTCCCAACCTCTGAACCATCTCTCCAGCCCCCAGAGTGGATTCTTTGTTCCAAATCTATTAAGAAAAATCAAAGCAAGCATTGACTCTCCAGAGAAGGGCTCCGAACATCAATGTGAACTGGTTCCAATCACCTGAAAGACCATCTTGGATCGTCAAGTCTCCAGTGAGCTCCCCGCTAACTGTCAATACAGAGTTAAGTCCATATGAAACCAGGAGAAATCTCCAAGTCCAGGTCAATACTGACTCACGGAATTGCTAGCTGATAAATGGATGTTGAAGTCACTACGTTTATGATAGTTTATTTGGCAGCAATAAGTCTATATCCCCTTATCTCCTATCAAGGATTCTTGAAGCCTAAGTTGTTCAGCTTCAACACACTTCCACCTGTCTGAGGAGGACTGTGGGCTGCTTCTCCCTGTCACCTGTATTCTTTGTACCTACGCGTATGGACTGGGTCACATTTAAATGAGTTTTTCATTGATTCTGAGTTAGGGCCTTGATATATATAGGCCTCGAACTTGCGATCCTCCTGCCTCAGCTTCTTGAGTGCTGCAATTCCAGGTGGGCACCATTGGAGAATATCCCTGTGTCTCTTTGTCTCTTTGTGCCTGCATTTCCTCATCTGCAAAGCAGAGATAACCTTTTTTTTGTTTTGTTTTTTGTAAATGTAAGTCTGTGAAACTTGCCTGTTATGACACCTGAACAGTACTTAGCCAATGCTTTGTGGAACAAATGTGATCACTAGGCTGGATGCAACCTCACTGTCCACAAAATCCAGGATGAGACTTGCAGCAGAGGCAGAGAAGACTTACACCCAGAGAGGTGGAATGGACGTGGTCCTGCTTCCCACAAAGAGCTGGGCGGTAGCAGTGAGCCCTGGAGACGGTCAGGCTTCTCTTCCTTCACGTCCCAGTTCCACCGCTTGCTCTGTTCCTCCGAGTGCTCTTGCTTCCTACATTAGCTTCGTCAGTGCAAAGGGCGAGTAACAAAGAGAGTCTCTGTAGTGTTCGTGGGAGGGTTGAACCAAGACTAAAGGAAACCTTGGGGCACAGAATATGCCAACCACATGATATTGAAATGTGAGTGTTGGTTAGCAATGCAAGCCAAGGTCACTCAGAAGGAAATGACCAAATTTGCTTTGTATTAGTTGCAGTGTTGGGAAACCCTGGGATGTATGCTTCCTAAGCCTCTATGAGAACCATGACAGCACGCAGAACCTGCTCTACCAGCGACTTCAAAAGAAAGACCTAGCAATCCCCGTTTGTTGTCTACCACTTAGGGAACCCCTTCTACCTTCACCTTCGGCACACTGGTCCCTTTCTTCCTTACTCTTAAGTTAAACAAACACACACACACCTCTGTGTTCACCATTTATTTTCTGAGTGCTTGGGAGTTCACAGTCGTCTCCTAGAGATTCTGATTAATAGGAGATTCATTTCACGAACCAGCAACCTCAGCACTTTGAGAGCTTGAGGGCAGTCATTGAAGGCTTCCTGGGAGAAGCCATGTGTAACGTGGGACCTGAAAGATCGGTGAGGGGCTTCAACTGAGCTGGGGGCTGAGGGTGGGCGGTGGGGAGTGTGGCTGCTGAGCACAGAATCGGAGGCTCCCAAAGCATCGTTTACAGTTGTGTAGAAGGAAGGGAAAACTTGGAACTGTTGGGTTTTAAAGTAGATAGATATTGATGAAAAATGAGTTAGAACGCGGAAGTGGTTAGAAAGGAGGCTAATGGAGGTAATTTGTTAATCCAGTTAAGAAATCTGACCTTTATCCTGAGGGCATTAATGGGAAATCATTTAGTATTTAAACAGAGGAGTGACATTTAGAAATAGCTTTCCCTGACTACAATATGAGGAACAGAGGGCAGGTCAGAAGGCTTGCCACCTGTTATTGTAAATAAAGTTTTATTGGCAACTGTGCATATTAATTTGTATTGTCTTTTTGGTCTTAGGTGTTCAACTTAGTAACTGATCATCTGGCTCACAAACCCTGAATTATATACTATCTGGCCCTTTAAGAATATTTGTTGAAGATCTCCTGAGTAAATTGGGAGCATGGGGACCATGGGAGAGGGTTGAAGGGCAGGGGAGAGGAAGGGAGGGGAGCAAAAAAAATATATAGCTCAATAAAATCAATTAAAAAATAAAAAGAAACCAAAAAAACCCCAAACAAAACAAACAAGCAAACAAAAAAGAATTACATATTAATAGTCACCCACGTTTGTCATACTTATAGTGTTAGTTAGGTTCTCTAGATGCACAGAGATGTACTCCACATAGATAGGTAATCTTCAAACACTTCAAAGACCTACAGAATATGGCATTTAAATATTTCAATAAATTAGAATTCTGTTAATGTGAGTCATGACTGCTCCTGGCAGCACCAATCTACTCCCAAGATAATGATGGGCACTGAAGACACTCCATATGGAGCTTGTTTTCTTCTTGGCAAGACTGGCATAATGGGCAAAGAACAGTCCTTGGCACAACTGCTGACAGATGGACAGATTGGACAGTAAGAAGGCCGTCCAATCTGGACAAGCTGGATACAGGGAAAAGCAACTGCTGAACCTTGCCACAACAGGGTAGAACAAGTCTTTCAAATTTTCCTGCTTCTGAAAATGGTCTCTCCGAGATTCTAGACCTATAGCCAAAGTTTGGTGCCCCAAATGTTGCAGAGTCTTTGAGTGATTGCTTCTATCATTTCTTGTGTCTTTTGGAGGTCTCTTGCTTGCACTTCCTGCTTACTCAGGTAATATTATTTTCCTTCTCAGGTCTCTGATGGGGTTGAAGACTAGATGGTCACAGTTACAGTTCTCTCATATCTTAACTATGAGCATATCAGGTATGCGACTCAGATTCTGCAGGGTAGGACAACTCTCAGAGTAATCTCTGAACCCTTACCATCATGACATTGCTGATACCTACTTTGTAGTCCTGAAACTCTGTTGTTTGATACAGATTCATCTACAATGTCTGAACAAATCAAAGAGCCCCTTTTATTTTATTTTTAATTTTTAAACAGCCTCAGTAAAACAACACCAGTAAGTCTATTGAATATGTCCTTCCTTCAAGAAGACCAAAGTTGGGTTTCAATATATTTATAGCACAGCAGTAATAGCAATAACAAGTTAGTATAACCTCCATTGTTTTTTGAGTGCCTACTAGATCTGAAATACAACACAGATGCTTCAGTCCCTATCACAGATCTGAACATTGTAGTCACGTGCTGATAAGGAGACTTTAGCCCAAAGGGTTCTCTTTCCTAACGTCATGACCACGTCAATGGGTCTGACTGACAGTCTTCATCTCAATCATGGAAGTTCTGCCTCATAGCAGGTTGCATTGCCTCCTTTTTCTCAGTCTTTGATCTCCTCATTCTGCTGCTTGAAATCCTGAGCCTGTTTCCTCATCTCCTTAGCAGAGTCTACATAATTTAGTGTGGCATAATTTATTTTTCATAATCTTTCATGGCCTTAGTGGTTTCAGTTTCTGCTGCTGTTTCTATAAGTGTATCTTGTATATTCCTGGTTCTTGGGGCTCTTGAGGGACATTCCAGCTCCCTCCCTGCTTCTTTAGATTTACATGTTCCTTCTCTTTCTGGAGACTCCCTCCTTCACATCGGCCTGGACTTTGGGCTAAAATTCCAAGTTCCAACCAGTTTCTCCCATGAGATCTAGCCTCTCGGTGTTTTGGTTCTCCTGTTGGAACTGGCTATCTATTTCCTAGAAAAGGTTACACAGAAAGACCAGCGCCTTTCCCACCCACTGCTTAGTCTCTGGAAACGCTTGGTTTCTGTAAGTCAAATGATTTTTTAAAAACCTTTTTATTTATAAAATGGGCTACTATGAAGCTTTAGTATTGCCTGATACATTATAGGTACTCAGGATAAACAGTCATTCAGTTCCTGTGCAATTAGATAAGAGTCACATGCATTATTCTAGTATAATTTTGAGCACGCTGGTCTCCCTTAGTGATGCTCTGGTCATCCTTTCAGGTTCAACACAAACTCTTTTGTGATTTTTTTCCCTATTGTTCTTTTCCTGTGTGTGGTAGGTTACTTGAGGACATGGGTTTGTCATCCCGAAGTTGGTGTCCGGAGTGCTCCTCAGTCATTGTACACCTTATTCGTTGAGGCACGTTTAGGAATTACACTCGGTTTGCTGATGAGATTAGTTCTAACTAGCCAGCTTGCTCTGGGAATCCCTTCTCTCGACCTTCAGAGCCGTCTGCCACGCCCATCTTTGCGTTTCCACGGGTGCTGGGGATGCAAACTCGGGTCCTTATGCTTGCTCGGCAAGCCTTGTAACCAGTGAGCTATCTCTCCGAGCTCTTTTTCCGTAAACATTCTGGCCATTTAATCCATGGTTGGCCATTTTGTCTAAGTTCTCGTCTCCTCTGCTAACCTGGAACTCTGTGAGTGCAGGCACTATCGCTCAACTAGCCCAACCTAGTATAAGTTGGTATTTAAAACACGTTGGCTGGTTGGCTGACTGCATAACTAATGAACAGACAAAACAATGAGTCTCACAGGACTTACACTGAGTGATCGCAAACCCAATAGTATTAGTTTGATTTGGCAATATTTACTGAATACAGCTTTCTTTTACATTTTTTCTTTCACGGTAATGAACTTGAACCTAAGACCTCACACACGCTGGGCAAATGCCCTCTACCTGGGCTACATTCCAAACTCGCTTTTTATTTTCAGAGTGGATCTCCAAATGTGGCCCGAGTGCTCTTGAACTCATTCTGTAGCACAGCCTGGACCTTGTGATTCATCTGTTTTAGTCTCCCAAACAGGTGAGAGGCTGCGCTACCAGACCTGGCTTCCTTTCCGAAAATATTGGTGTTCAATGATTCCACTCACAATAAACTCAAGTTAGGTCTCAGCCTCATGGAATCTAGTTTAATAATTATTCAAGCTATTATCACTATTTTTCAGATAAAGTAACTGATGTCAACATAGCATACTCAAAATCACGCTGCTTGCTAGTAAGAAGTGTAGAAACTGGCATTGTCTCACCAGTAAAGGTCAGAGGCCAATTTTCAGGAGTCAGTTTTCCCTTCTACCTTATGGGTCCCAGGAATTGAACTCCGGTCCTCAGTCTTAGCAGTAAGCACCCTTACCTGCTGATGGGTCTTGTCAGCCCTAATGGGCTGGGCTGTGTATGTATGAGTTTATGTATGTATTTATTTATTTTCATAAGATTCTAGCTATTTTGTCACAGACGGTTTGGAAAATATCTCTCTGATAGCAGTTTCCTCCTAAAAACAAAATGCGTACATGCAAAAGAACTTGTAAACTTACTGACCTTTTTAAAGGAGAGAGCATAAAGGAAGCCATGGAGACAAGAGGTTTATCGGAGTGACTGGTGGTTGGATCTGGGTAGGCTGAGTCAAGAACTGAGATGAATAGGAGGGTATGGTGTTGAGGAAGGTCCGAGCAAGAATGAGGCATTTCAGGCAAGCCCTGAGTTCAATCCCCAGCACCGCATAAACCAGGAATAGTTGTACCTGTCTGTAATCCCAGCACTTGGTAGCGGAGCCAGGTAGATCAGAATTTCAAGGTCATCCTCAACTATATAGTGAATTTGAGACTAGCACACATTAGTGAGAGGATAATTTCTCTCCTTTTACCACGTGTGTCCCAGGAATCGAACTGAGGTTGTCAGGCTTGACAGCAAGTACCACAACTCAGCCATCTCTCTCTCCCTGGACCCCCAACAACGGAAGTTTCTGAGTTAGTTGGATGACCAGAGGCAGAGAAAGCTAGAGAAGGAATAGTATGGTGTACTACCATGCCTCCCTGAATGCACCCTGTCTCACCTGGTCCACCATGCCTCCCTGAATGCACCCTGTCTCACCTGGTCCACCATGCCACCCTGAATGCACCCTGTCTCACCTGGTCCACCATGCCACCCTGAATGCACCCTGTCTCACCTGGTCCACCATGCCACCCTGAATGCACCCTGTCTCACCTGGTGCACCAGGCCACCCTGAATGCACCCTGTCTCACCTGGTGCACCAGGCCACCCTGAATGCACCCTGTCTCACCTGGTGCACCATGCCATCCTGAATGCACCCTGTCTCACCTGGTGCACCATGCCATCCTGAATGCACCCTGTCTCATCTGGTGCACCATGTCACCCTGAATGCACCCTGTCTCATCTGGTGCACCATGCCACCCTGAATGCACCCTGTCTCATCTGGTCCTGGAAGCTAACCAGCGTTGGACCTGAGTAGCATGTGGTTGGAAGAATGAGGAATAGGGAGAACAGAGGCAATGCATTTTATATTTTACTGTGGTGGATCTGGGAGAACACAGCAGCATACTAGGAATGTAGGCCTGAAGCTCAACAGAGTTCTTAATGGCTATTGTATGGTGGCGTTGATATCAGATACATTTTGGGAGCATGAGGAGACAGGAAAGATGCAGTGAGTTAGGTCATCGCCTGGTTTAGGGGGAAATGAACTGCGTTAAAGGGTAATTGCAAAATCCTGGGGTAAATATCAAAGTCAGAAAGTGTAGATAGTCTTGGTTTCTAGGAGCCGTCCATACTTTGATAGGAAAAGTCCAAGGGCTCAGGGATTGCTGCAAGAGCTTAATGGAGACATAAGAGCTGAGTGTGTATGTGTGTGTGTGTGTGTGTGTGCTTGCTATCTCTGTGTGTGGGTGTGCTCACCTATGCACATGCAAATGGAATCAGAAGTCAGATCAAGTTGGGTGTCTTTCCTCTGCTGCTCTCTGCCTCACTTTTTTGAGACACAGTCTTTTACTGAAGCAGGAGTTTGCCATTTTGCTAAAATAGATGGCCGGTGTCCCTCTGGGATCCACCTGCCTCCCCAGCACACCCAGCTTTTTGAGTGCTGGATTCAGAATCAGATGAGAGAGCGATACATTTAGGGAATAAAATAGACATGCAAGTACTACCCAGAATTCACTACTACAACCAAGAACTTCAAGGAAATGAAAAATCGTAGGTCAGATGGAAACCCCTAGTGTTCAATGTAATCAATGAGAAAAAGACCCATTGTAAATAAAATACATTATTGGGACGTTTCAGACTTTCAAGCATAATGGGAAAAAAAGTCTAGGAAGAAAAAGTCAAAGAGGCATAGGAACTGTGGAGGCACCAGCTGTTTCAACACCCCTGGGAGAACAGGAAAAAGACGGTGTTATTCCGACTGTGGTGTTTCCTGAGTACCCCTTCGAAGACGGCACTGAGTCAGTGCTTCAGCAAAATGAGAGTCGAGTCAAAGTGACATGTTTGGGTGTTGGAAGACATTACCAATGAGTATTTGATGGAAACGTTAAAACATGTGGATAGCATTTAAGTTAGATACACGTTCTACAAAGCAAAAAATAAATAAATAAATAAATAATAAATAAATAAATAAATAAATAAATAAATAAATAAATAAAGCAAGGCCAGCTATTGGCTCCAGAGGGGGAACATTGAAGACATGCTAACATGCACGCTACTTGACTTGGCAATACCTTCTCTTCACCAGGTCAGGATTACGTAAACCTTAATTACTGTTTATCGATTGTGATGAGGCTAATTTAGGAGGAAGGGCAGGGCAGGTGTGGGGGGATGTGGCGGCAATGGTGTTTGTGGGAAGGTGTTAGATCCTCAAATACTGCGAGGAGATGTCAATTGATGATGTCTAGAACTTAAAATTAAGAAGCTGCATGGGAATAGTATTAGAAAATAGAAAACTCACAGCAGGGTTTGAAGAATGGCTGAAGATCGGTGAGAAGTGGGCAGCCATGGCTTTTCCTTGAAGCTTTAAGAAGCTTTAAGATTTTCATATATACATGTATATTAATTTTATTAGAATTAAACTGTAAACAAAAGCAATACACGTGTATCCAGGGAGAAAAACACACAATGTAAGCAAAAAGAACCCAAAAGTTATCCAGAATGTCACCCCCATAAGGATAACATTTCTTAATATCTTCAAATAGTTTCTTCCTAAAACACAATTGAAGGTACTTTTTAAAAAAAAAAAAGATTTATTTATTATGTATACAGTGTTTTGTCTGTATATATGCTTGTAAGCCAGAAGAGGGTGCCAGACCTCATTACAGATAGTTGTGAGCCACCATATGGTTGCTGGGAAATGAACTTAGGACTTCTGGAAGAACAGGCAGTGCTCTTAACCCCTGAAAGTACTTTTAAATACTCATAATATCTAGCAAAAAAGTCTTGATATACTAAAAATTCTAAAGCAGTTACTCATTTTTATTACTAACCCCTCTCATCTTTCCCCCTTCCTCCCTCCACCTCCACTGCTGTAGATGAACCCAGGGCCTTGTACAAGTCAGGCAAGAGCTCTGCCCCTGAGCCATATTCTCAGCTCCAGCCAAAACTTTCTGGTCATTTAGCCTCCATCTCTCTCATAGTCAGAGGAGAACTGAGGCAGATTTCGGATAGCTTTTCCTGACCTACCTTGTTATTCTAAAAAGTCATTTCCAGCCTCAATTTTACAATCAGCTCTATTTAGAAGTATAAGGATTTTTTTGAAACTAATTCACCAGGGAAATTTACATCATTTAAGGGAATATATATATATATATTTAAGAGTATATGATAAATACTTTTACTTCTCTTGAGCCATTTCTATGATCGAAAAGCATAAAAAGTGCAACTTAGCCTCGAGGCACACATTAAAATGTAGAAGGACTTCCTATAGTAAACAGATTTTTTTTATTGTTTATATTGAGGTATACATTTTTCTCGGCTCCCTTTCCTCCCCTCCCCCCTTCTACCCTTTTCTGTGATCCCCATGTTCCCAATTTACTCAGGAGATCTTGTCTTTTTCACCTTCCCATGTAGATCCATGTTTGTCTCTCTTAGGGTCCTCTTTGTTAAACACAGAATGTTGAAGTTTCATTAAGAGTAATTAGGATTTAGAGGAGAATAAAGGAAATGAACTGTTTAAAGAAGTTAAACTGCATAAAAATTTCAGAAAATATAGAGTTGATATTCTCTCCTAATGTCACTGTTTTTTAAATTAATTTAAAAGTTTTAACATTCAAGCTGGGAGTGTATTAGTGGCTCTTGTATGAATTAGATGCTAGCCTGGGCTACCTGAGACTCTTGTCTCAGGGGAGAGAGGGAGAAAAATAAGCTTTGATATCCAACTAGTATTTTCTGAACTCCTTTCAGATCTCAGTCTTTGTCCTTAATATAGTCACTGTGTCTGTGTAATCTCAATGCATTCTTGCAGTTTGGTGATGCATTTATAGAGGCCTAATATGAAGGAATAGTAGGGCATCAAGTATAGTGTATTCCTGTGGGTTTGCTTGGCTTGCTTGGTTATTTCTGTTGGAGTCAAAGAATTATAGATGTCAAAGGTAATGATGGTGCATTTTTATCAGGGCAGAACAGAGCAACTGACAACCAGCAATGATAAGCTAGGAGAGGAGACCTGTGGATGACAGAGCCCTGAGATAGCACTGTGAAATTTGTCCTATCTGGACCGACCCTACAGATAGCTGCCTGTAACCATCACGAGCCCACGGAGTTATGATATAGCTACGTGAACACACGAAACAGCTATGGAGCAAAGCAAAACAGTCCAGGGCCACGCAGGCTGTGAAGTATCTGTGATGAAACAGGTGTGGGCACAGCACGGCTGCCCTGGAATGCTCTGAGAGCCTTGGGCAGAACATGGCGAATATCTTGCATGGTCTTTTCCTGGTTGCGTTTCTGACCCTGTAGCCGAGAGAGAGGTTTCCCTCTGTGGTTCTGCCAAGACCGGGGGCTTTCAGAAATGACTGAAATTCTGTTCCATTTATATAGATGAAGAAATTGAGCTTTGGTGAGGCCAATTAGTTGAAAACAGCCCCACGAAAAAGAATTCTAGGATGTAATAAATAGGATTTCAGTTCTATTACTTTCCTATTGCATCTAAATACAGATGTGGTGTAAGAGTATTGTGCATGTTCTGTCGCAGTGTGGGTACATATTAGGTCAAATACGTAAGCTTTATTGGCAGGTCTTCCTCACAAACTGCCCTATGTCATTAATTGTGGAATTTCCAAATGATTCTATTTGTTTAGAATTTACTTCTTTCCAAAAAATTGGACTTGTGACTGCTTTTTGCAAATTATACAGCTTATATGTACTTCGTTGTTTTTTTTTTTTCTAGGCAGTTCTGTCTGGTTGATACAGCAGGTCAGAAAGCTCAGATTATGAACTTGACAACTTGGAATACTCAGCCTGTATAAAAAAGTCCAGTTTTACTTAAACACCCTGACTGCAGAGGGGTCCTGGATGTAAGTGGATTGCTATTGTATCCATTTTTGTTACAAGGAAATCAAATCCAGGGCCTTGGGCATGCTAGACACTCTTTAGACTGCTTTGCGGTCCTTCAAGGGTGTTCTCCAGGGGTTTGGGAAGAGGCTGCTCGGAGACACAAGCCTCCTACCCGCTTTGGCACTCACCTGCAGCCTCAAACCAGAACGGGGCGGGGCTCGACTTTGGCCGTGTCAGACGTGGCAGAAAAAAAAAAACAAAACAGCAATTGCCCTTTCATCCCCTTCTCGATAAGCAAACCATGCCGATCATTTGCCCAGTATTTGGGCATATAAAGCAGAATTCATCATTGGAAAAGGTTTTTGGTTACGTGGCGAGCCGGGGCGCTGACCGCCGCGGAGGCGGACTCACATACTTCTCCCCACTTGTGAGGTCTGTGACTTGCTAGGAAAGCCCGCGAACCGCACACTCACGACACCCGGACCGAGGGTGAGCTCTCGGGATCCCATCGCAGCCCCACCGCCGCAACTCTCGGCTCCGAGCCCCCCCCAACATTTAAGTTCCAGCGCGGAGAGGTGGGCCCCACGCGCGGCCTCCGGGCCCCGCCCACTCTGGCCTGGGGTCGGAGCCGAGGCGAGCGCCAGCCGAGTCCGAGCGGCCGCGGCCCCTTTAAGGAGCCGCTCTGCGGTAACCCGAGCCCGCAGTCCGGGCGGGCGCGGCGGCAGCGGCGGCGCGAGCCTCGGCGACTGCTCCTCCAGGCGTCCCCGGCTCCCGCGAGCATCTCGCGCGTGGCTCCGGCCGGCGCAGTCCTCCGGCCCGGCCGGATGACCAGGCGCCTGTAAACCCCGCTGCGCTCTCCCGGCTCCGCGCAGCCGCCGCCCGCGCGACTCATCCCGGGACCCGGCACAGGTGACGCCGTTTGGACGGGATCCGGGAGGAGGGCGGCCTCGCCCAGCGCTGCTTTCGGGCACGGCGCCGCGTCGCACCGGCCTAGCGCGGCCGAGCTCGGGCGCCCGAGGCGGGTGGGAGCGCGCGGGAGGCTTTCGCAGGTGTGCGGCGGCGCAGCATCCTTCCTGTCACCGGCCCCGCGCCGCTTGGCTTGGAGCAGATGGTGTCCCCGGCCCGCGGCCCCCGCGCCACCCCGAGATCCACTCGGCTCTGCCGGGCTGCTCGGTCGGGTCCTGGCATTCCTACTTGGCTAGCGGCGCCTAAGGGGTCTGAGCCCAAAACGGGTGGGTGCAACCTCTGGGCCTGCAGGGGACGCTTTCTTGCAAGAGATCAGCTCACAGTCGGACGCATCAAGTGGCATCCCCCATCCTTCCTAGCCTCTTTCTAAAACAAGTAGCTTTTATTAATTCCCGCTACTGTCAAGGGGGTGGGGAGGGTCCCATTTTTAGCCACCCTAGTGCTGAAGTCTACTGGAGGGGGAATTGATTTCTCTTTCCAGCCATATAACCCCTGGCAAGTTGATTAAACTAAGTGCCTTCGTTTACCCTGTTAGGAAATGAAGTCTAATGCCAGTATTTATTTTCCCACCTTTCCAAGGTGTTAGGGAAGCCTGTGTGAAAGTAGTTTTGAGTTGTTTAAGTTCACTTAAGGGTCACTTGCTGGCCTGTGGATTTTTGTTTGTTTGTTTTTAATTGTATTTGCGAGTCAATGGGAAGGGGTATGTAAAATTACAAAATATTAAAAAGTGATCTTTGGTGTTTAAAATAATTTTTTTTTTTTTTTTTTTGGTTTTTCGAGACAGGGTTTCTCTGTGGTTTTGGAGCCTGACCTGAAACTAGCTCTTGTAGACCAGGCTGGTCTCGAACTCACAGAGATCTGCCTGCCTCTGCCTCCCGAGTGCTGGGATTAAAGGTGTGCGCCACCACCGCCCGGCTAAAATAATTTTTAAACATCAGTTTGGAGGCAGTGTGGACAAATTGGGTGGATGGTGGGAATTAATGTGTAAAGTAGACACAAGTCTGTCATTTTATTTAGGAAAGCCTTTACATGGTCAAGAAGTTGAAAAAAGAAAGGATCCTGGATGGGGGTGTTTTGAAGTGAAATGCGTCTGTATGAACGCGTGGTGCCGGATGGAGCATTGCCTTTCCTTTGTCAGTAGCTCCAAGTCAATAAATTCAGGAGTACCACTTCCCTATTTTAAGTGATCTATCAGATTCAAGATCTTTTCTCTTTTATTTTCCTTAAATTGTGTGGATAAAACTAAATTAGAAATGCATACCTACAATGTCAAACTTGAAAGCCTGCCCTAGTTTCCCCTCTCCTATGCCCAGAGAATTTATTTTGAAGGAGCTTCTTATCCTTCTTCTGCCTTCTTCTGAATCCCAGCAACTCCTCCTCTTTCACCATGCTGCCTCTGTCCAGTGTTTGGCTCTTTACTGTGTCATCATTCCTGCCTTTTATCTGTCTGGGCTGGATGCCTTTGACCCAGTTGCTTAGTCATTAGCTTTGTGTTTCTGTTCCTTCCAAGTAAAAGCCTTCATCACTTGGGGAAAAGAATTATGGGTCTCACCACTAAAGTCCTGAAATCACTTGGAAGGGATGAGGGCTGACTGTAGTCGGAGGGTTGAAACATCCGTCACCAGAGAAGATGGTTTTGCTAAGGGTTTTCTGAATAGACCCACAGAGTAAAGAAGCCAAAGTTTCCCTGTCCAGTGTCTTCTGAAATCTCCACTGGAGAGAGTCCACTGTCTTACCAACAGAGGCCCTGGGAGCCCTGAGTTCTCATAGATCCCACTGAGTGCCCAGCTAGGTAAGAACACTCCCTGCCAAGGAGTGGGAAGGAGGAAGTAGTCTGTTGGCAGGGATGGACACCTTCCTGGACTAATATAACTTATGGGGCAAAAAAGCCTGGATTTCTGAAGGGACGTGGGAGGCTCCGGGGTGCAAAGAGGGAGTGGAGTAGGCTTGAGGTTTCGCTGTCATTCTTTGAGGATTATTGTCCCTCACCATCAAGGGCTGCTGCTTTATAGCCATCAGATCTGTTCACTCCCCTCCCTTGGTGCTCCAAAAGAGACCTGGCATGTCTACATGCTTCTCAAAGCCTGACATTTATTAGAGGACACCACACAGTTTAGTTCATAAGAACCCCTTCAGACCTCAAATCTCCTTTCACCTACTTCCAAGTCTCACAGATTAAAGAGTCATTTGAGCTTTAGTATGGTGTGGGAGGTTAAGAAACCTGGGCTGTCTACACTGAGATACGGAAGACTGCCATTCTCTTGAGGATGGTAGTGGCCTAATTAGAGTAGTGGGTATATGTACAAGGGAGGGAAACCTGGAGGGTAAAGTCAGGAGAGTTAGGTTGGATAGCTTGTGCCATCGTCCTTAAGCAAGGAAGGTGTCCCACCAAGTGCAGTTTCCTGGTGCTTTCCCTACTTCCGCTTGCCCCGTGAGGGGAAATGAGAGAGCCTTATGAAGCAGAGTAACCGTGTGTTTGTCCTTGGGATGGCAAACAGACTTGAACTGGGTGGTCGGGAAGGCTGTATTCACCTGACACTGGCCACGGGATTATTTGTGTGAACACATCACGTCAGGAAAACTAGGTGATTTTTATAAGGAAGCCTGAGGTACTTTGGCGGTGTTTCTCTTTAAAGGATGAAAGGCGGCTCACTGAGAAACGGAGCCCTGCGGCACTGAGGCCTGCTGCTCCTTGGAAGGCCTTGGACATGCAGCCAGTGGATCCCTGACCCGAGAAGCTAGGATAAGGCAGAAATAGAAAAGGGGATTCTTTGTTCAGATAACACGGGTGTATTGAGGAAGAGGTACACAGGATACAGCAACAGTGCTTGAGATACTTCGGCCATGTTATGAGAATGAATGACGGCAGATACCCGAGGACGGCATTGCTTGGAGGAGTGCACGGGATAAGGTGAAGAGCAAGGCCCAAAAAGCGCTGGATAGACAGTGTAAAGGAAGACTTTGGAACCTTGGAATCTTGGGTAAAACAATAACACAGGCATTTGTACTGCCTAGGATAGGAATAACTAAAGAACTGCCATAAACAGGCTGCCCATGCATGCTGTAGCATTGCCAGGGCATAAATGATGAAATGATGGTGAATTCTTTGGATACGTAAGGAGTTTGTAAAGCAGTGTGTGAGGCCAGTGTTCTTGAAAATAGTACCTGGAGAAGATAGCTGCACATCTGATCAGAGCTTGAGTCACGTGGGAGAAAGAAGCTGTTAAACAATGGGACCAATGTCCCAGGCCTGTTTGAAGCTGCGTTCCAAACTTTTGGGGCTAAGCCGTCAGAAAGTGCAGTTTTACTTTGAGACCAAAAAGATGACTAAGCAGATGAGTATCTGAAACAAGTTTCTTGTCTTATTCTGTTTCTAGTCTGCATTTCAGGGAACCCCTCACCTCCAGTCCTCTATTTGTTTAAACAGTGGAAAACCGGGTTTATCGAGGGTCAGCGGGGGTTGGAGGTGGAGATGTTGGAGGAGCTGTCTGGATCTGTCCGTGGGGACAGAAGGGAATGTGGGAACTCATCTGGTCTGTGAGGGGTATGAGACTCATATAGTTAAAAAGGCAGCTGGATGGTGCAGATGCAGACAGGTACTTTCTGCTTGTTTCCTTTCACCGCAAAGCCAAGCCATTGCTTTTGAAGGGCTAGGAGGAAGACGTGTGGAAAGGAAGTTGCATTTGGATTTCAAAGCAGATTTCTGTGGGCCAGTAGTTTTCTCTCTGTAGGGTAAGTGGGGGAACCAATGCCGAGAACAAGTAGCTGATGGATTTAGGTCAGGTCCACTTCTGTGGACCGCCAGCGGAGCACAGGGGCTTGGATGTGGGATGGATGAGTAGGAGGCTCCTACTTCCTGGCTTTGAGGAGTTCTGAGCAGAGCTCAGGGAGTGTGTTGTGTTTTTCTAAGCCTCACTTGTCCACTGAACTCAGTGAGAAGTTGGCTGCTCGCCACACCAAGAATTGGAACAGTATTCTCATTCTCTTTTATTACCCAGCCAGGCGACCAAGATTTCCTCAGAGGTCTAGTTCATGATCCATGGTCAAATTCAGGTTTCTGCCATACCCAGTGTCAGGCAGCTAGTTTTGTTTTGTTTTTTTGTTGTTGTTTTGTTTTGTTTTTTCGAGACAGGGTTTCTCTGTGGTTTTGGAGCCTGTCCTGGAACTAGCTCTTGTAGACCAGGCTGGTCTCGAACTCACAGAGATCCGCCTGCCTCTGCCTCCCGAGTGCTGGGATTAAAGGCGTGCGCCACCACCGCCCGGCAGGCAGCTAGTTTTGTTGTGTGCCCTGGAGTTGGCTAAGAGCTGAAACTGTTCTTCAGGTCCTTGATTTCCCTTTTCGTAACAGTTAACATCTGACTCCCAACATCTAACCCCTGAACACTTCTACCAGATGGTAAAACAAAACCTACCGAAACAAAGTACACCGGCATCAGTGTCCACCCTAGTCTGTTGCTTGGTGACCGCTTGCTTTTTGTCATTGACTTTCGACCTAGTGGGGATCTCCCTTTGGGACCATCTGGATTCCTTATGTGCCTTTCTTACCGCAGGTGATGTTTTTAGGTGTTTGACTTCACCCTTTTTTATCTTCCTGGCATTTGTCCAAGGCGCTTTCAATTCTGGTTTCACTACTATTATCTCTCACATCCCCCAGCTTTGGGTATCTGTCCAGAAACTCTTGTGAGCCCAATTTTGTATCCTGTATTCTAGAAACAACTGTATGCTAATGAGGTGTGTATCTTGGTTCTCATTTAACTTTCAGTGGGGGGGGGCAAGGAGAAACTATTTGGTCAAGTTCATTTTACTTCATTTTCTCCATTGAATCCATAGAGAGATATATTTGGGGGCTGGGAAGGAACACAGAAGGGGGAGACAGCCCTGTAAGCCTCTCCTTGTAGCCCCCAGCCCTACAAAGGAAAAGAAAAGGGAAGCACATTTGATAGTACTGAGAATGCCTTCCATATTGGTATTAGTTTACGTATTGGAATGGCAGCAAAAAGGAATTTTAGTTGATGAATTTTTAATTTTTTAAATGAAATCTAAAAGCCCCCTACACAGAGTGTTGCATTTTAGGGACACAGTTTTTAAAACTAGTCTTGCTTGATTAACATGCTTGTTCTAATACATGTAAAAGTATTGGGACCCATGAATTTAATCAAATTTTGTAATCTGTTAATGCTTTCTAAAAATTTACTTTGGGTGATGGTGGCACACACCTTTAATCCCAGCACTTGGGAAGCAGAGGCAGGCGAATCTCTGTGAGTTCAAGGCCAGCCTGGTCTACAGAGTAAGTTCCAGGACAGGCTACAAAGCTACAGAGAAACCCTTTCTTGAAACACTACTACTAATAATAATACTAATAATCATAATTTATTTTATGTGTATTGGTGTGAGGGTACCAGATCCTCTAGAACTGGAGTTACAGTTGTGAGTTACCATGTAGTTGCTGGGCATTGAACCCAGGTCCTCTGGAAGAACAGCCTGTGCTCTTAACTAGAGGGTCATCTCTCCAGCCCCCTGTTAATGCTTTTTAAAAGACTCATAAAAATTACAGCTTTGCTCAGATTAACCAATATCCTTTGTCTTTTTTTATTTGTTGTGTATGTATGTGTAGGTGTGTGTGTGTGTGTGTGTATGTGTGTGTAAGCCAGGATCCACATCCATGTTTTTCCCAGTCACTCTCTACCTTGTTTGTTTGTTTGTTTGTTTGTTTGTTTAAAACAGCCTGGTCTACAGGAGCTAGTTCCAGGACAGGCTCCAAAACCACAGAGAAACCCTGTCTCGAAAAAAAAAAAAAAAAAGCAGGGTCTCACTCTGTAGCCCTGGGCTGTCCTGAAACTCACTATGTAGATCAGGAGAGCCTCAAACTCATGGAGATCCGCCTACCTCTGCAGACTGGGATTAAAGATATGGACTTTAATCATGCCCGCTCCACTCGCTCTTTCCACCTTGGTTTTAACGACATTACCCTTAGAAACTGGAGCTCAGTGCTGGCCAGACTAGCTGGCCAGAGAGCCCCAGGATCCTCTTGTCTCTGCAGGTGGGAGCCACCACACAGTGGGAGGCTGGCGTTCCTAACTCACCCTGGTCCTCACCACTGCACAGCAAGCCCTTTACCAGCTGAGCTGAATCTCCAGGTTTACTCTTCATGTTCTTGAAAGCCCGTGTGTTACCAGAAAGATTTCTTACAGGTTTTGTAGAAAAATGAAGTGCTGTAGGGCAAGATAAAGGTTGGGCTGGGAGGGAAGGCCGATCCCTGAAGCAAAGGCAACTCGTAGGTTCACATCTTAGAAACAAACCCTGAGACACTGTGGATTTGAAGGGCTTGATCATGGCCTCTATGGCCTACAATAGCCAGTGTTTTCCCAACCATTGTGGTAGATTCTTGTTAGGTGCTTAGGAGTCTGAAGCAAGAGGATTCCAAGTTTGAAGCAGCTTGGCAACTTAATAAGACCGGTGTCTCAAAATAAAAGTGGGTGAGGAGGAAAACAGCTGTGACACACGCCCATAATCATAGCACGTGGAAAGCCGAGGCAGGAAGTCAGGATTCAAGAGCAGCCTCTGCTGCAGGAGGAGCTGGAGGTCAGTATGTGCTATGTGAGACCCTGTCATAAATAAATAAATAGATTGGTTGATAAGCACATAGGTGGATTGGGATGTAGCTCAGTGGTGTAAGCTTCCCTAGCATGTGTCAGAGCCCTAGGTTCAGTCACAACATTGGAGCTGGGAGGAGAAGGGATTTGGGACAACTTGAATACACACACACACACACACACACACAAGCACATGCACATACACACTATAGCAACATAAATTGAATTTAGGGGGAAAACAAAACATAAAAGCACTGAAGTGTGAGGAAGGCCATCTTGTATTCTTTGAAGTCCTCTTCTTGCTACAAGCTCTGGTTTATAATACTCTAGTAGCCAAAAAGAATGGATTTGTAACTCAGTTCAGGATACTGGGCAGGGAGACCAGAGAACCCTGACTGTTCCTGGTTCTGAGGATCCAGAGACTTTCTGGCCAGCTAGTCTAGCTAATCACTGAGTTCCAGTTTGAGTGGGCAGTGCTGTCTTTGAAAACAAGGTGGGGAGTGGTTTAGGAAGACACTGGATGTGAACTCCTGGCTTCCGTACACACGTTCACACATATGTGATACCGCCTCCCCCCCTGAACCTACACAAGATGCATTTCTCCTCTGAGTTTTTAGTCAAGGCAACACCACACCTGCAGGGGCTCTGTTCAAACCAACCGTTTGTGCTTCATACAGTAAAAACATGTGACTTGGCTTTCCGAGGCCATTTCAGATCAAGTTCTTTGGTGCTAGCCAGGGCGCTCCGTAAAAGGTCAGTAGGGTGAGGTGTAAGTTCTTGGGCTTAACCCAGAAATACCTTTAACAGGACCTAAAGGGACACATGACCAAAATAAACAGCAACGTGATAGTCTTCCTGGACAGCTTCTTCACAAGGCAGTACAAGTGTGTGATTTGAGTGCACCAGCCTGACCCTCGCTCATAAAACTGGGGAAGTGACTCCTCAGAGGTGTGGGGGTCTGAGCTTCTGGAACTGCAGCCACCAAATACTGGTCTCAGTAACAGCTTCCTAGCACAGATCTCTGTAGCCCAGGCAGGGCCCATCTGTGGGCCTCCTCTTCAGCCTCTCAGGTAGCTGGAGTTACAGGCCTGCATCATTCAAGCCAAGCTTTCGGGACAGTCCTTCACATGGCAGCTGTGGGCCATGCTAACTTCCTTTTGTGTGATTCCCTGTGTTTTAGGAATTCAAACGTGAGATTTGTAGTTAAACAAAAACAAACAAAATCACATCTGTGGGGTGTGGTGGCATACGCCTTTACTCTCACAGGCTGATCTCTATAAATTCCAGATCAGCCTTGTCTATGTAGTGAGTTCCAGGACAGCCAGTTCTCAGCAGAAAAGAACAAAACAAGAACTAAAACCACATCACTTTGACCCAGTCTGGTTCTACACTGGAGGCTGAATCAGGTTGGTAAACATCAGCTTTGTTGGCTAATAGTGCAGCTGGAGCTGGTATTGGGTGAAGGCAGTCTCAGAGGAAGAGATGAGAAAATCTGTGCTCAGGACGTTGGGCAGCGTTAAGGGGCCCTTAGGTAGCAGAATGAAAGGCTACCTAGGATGGGTATGATCTGATCCTTGGCTGTCTTGTTTCATGTTTTAAGAATTTTATTTTTTCTCAGATAGTCCTGTTTCTAGGACCAGGGGGATGGAGCAGAGGAAAAGAGTAGATACAGGGAGGTGAATGTGAACCAAGTCCCATGATATGCCTACATGGAGGTGTGGAAACGAAGCCCATGATGCGGCATGCTAATTAAAATGGGGTCACCATTTCTTTATATGTTTATAAATTGTAGATTTCGTACTCGATAAAATATATAATATTTGTGATATTTGTCACTTTCCCCACTTACCCTCCTTTTGTTTCCCTCCCGAAATGGCTTCTTTTCCTCCAAGTGGTCTCCCCCTCCCCTGTAATGTAATGTCACACACATTAAAACAAGTAGTCTCCCCCTCCCCTGTAATGTAATGTCACACACATTAAAACAAGTAGTCTCCCCCTCCCCTGTAATGTAATGTCACACACATTAAAACAAGTAGTCTCCCCCTCCCCTGTAATGTAATGTCATACACATTAAAACAAAACAAGCAAACTAGATTCCACACCGGAGAGAAAACGCGCAAGGTGGGTTTGTAGCCACACCCATTTCCTGCAAATGGCAGTTTTGTTCTTTTTGTGGCTTCCTAGAGCTCTGCCTTCTGTTCTTCATGTGCCCTTGATGGACACCACCTCAGTTGATTCCCTGCGGGCTGTTGTGACTGGTGCTGCAGTCAGCCTGGACAGGCAGGTTATCTCTCCAGCCCGCTGATTTCCTTTGGGCGTGTCCCCAGGAGTGATATGGCTGGATCAGGTGGTAGTTCTATTTTAATTTTTTTAGTGGCCTTGCTGATTGACACCCCCGCCCCCAGCAGTGAGTTCCTTACTCCCAGTCACCCCTACCCTCACTACCTTTTGGTGTTTGTTTACTTGATGATAACTTAATGACTGGGCTGAGCAGGGACTCTCCTGAGAGTTTTGATTTGCATTTCCTTGGTGACCAAATGCCGCGGTCTCCTGTGTCGACTCCTGCGTATTTACTGGCCATCTGTACTTTTGAGAATTGTCCTATTCACTTGCACATTTATAGATAAGATTTCTTGGTGTTTGATTTTTTTTTTTTGAGTTCTTTATATATTCTATTGAATCCCCTGTTAGAATATAGCTGGCAGAGATGTTCTTCCATTCTTTGGGCTGTCTCTTTGTGCTATTATTTTCTTTGCTGAGAAGTCTTCTTATCTAAACTCTCAAATTCAGATCAGGTCATAAGGTAGACAAGTGTCAGGCTTTTAGGCCAACGAGAAAAAGAAGGACTTAGGTACTGAAGGATTTAGATACAGAATGAATGATTTGGGTCTACCAGAGAAGTAGGTGTGACATTTCTTCCTAAGGAAAGGATTTCTAGCATAAAGCACTGTTTTATATATATATATTTTGGTTTTTTAAGACGAGGTCTTGCTCTGTATCCTTGACTGGCCTGGAACAATTGTGTAGACCAGGCTGGCCTCTGCATGCTGGGATTAAGGCGTGTGATACCGTGCTCAGCCAAGTCCTATTTTATTTTGTTTTGAAAGAGGCTCTCTGAGAGCCACTTGTTGGCCTTGGACTGTGTAGACAAGGTTGACCTTGTATTTCCTGATCCTCCACCTTCCAATCTCCCTTGGTTTACAGGCACAGGCCACCACACTGGGTCACCATTCTTGGTTGAGAATCTTAAAACAATGTTTTCTTATTTCTTGAGAAATGGGGGGGGGGGTGTTAGGCAGTTCTTCTGCGGGGTACAGACTCAGGAAGTGTGTGCATTAAGTTCAGGGTCACGGGGCTGGAAGATTCCAGAAGGCCTGCTCCTGTGGTTGTGGGTCATTAGTTTTAAGGGTTGGCTGCCAACTGCAATTTTCAGCCTCAGTTTCCTCCTCAGGGCCTCATGGCCAGCACAACAGTCAGCGCACGCAGGGCAGATGGTTGCTGTGAGAGCTGCTTCTGCTCTGACCACCGTGTTCTCCCTTCTCTGCAGCTCCACTGGGTGAAGGTAGAGGCAGGCTCTGTCTTTGGTTGAGAGTGGTGGTGTCATGTTACAAAGTGATCGATGGCCATTAAATGGTTTACCACACATAGCTGTATGTATTGTGTACTCTAATAGGTACAGTTAAGGCATTACCTCGCTTAAACTATACAATCACCTACAGTGTAGGCATTCTTATGCCTGTTGTATAGGATTTGTAGCTGAAGAGGATGTCTTCTCCATTTTAGAGACAGGGTTTCTCTAATATGTAGTTCTGATTGTCCTGAAACTCACAGAGATCCACCTGGGATTAAAGGTGTGCACCACCATGCCTGGCCTGACCAGGCTATATTGTTTTTAACCAAGGCAGTGCACTAATAAGAACCGGGACTGACCACCATACATGAAAACTCAAATCCCGGAAAACACACACAAACCCGTGCACACAATAGAATGTGATACACGCGTTTAAAGGAAGAATTGGGGCTGGGGTTTGATTCTAGTTCTCCAGCTAAATGGAATACGTCTTCTCAGTCCATTGAGTGGCTCTTCAGCTTCTCTGACCCCACTGAATACTTTCCTGTGGGGGACAGAATGGAAAAAGAAAGCAGAAGGTAAGAAGCTGAGTCTTGCCTCAGCCACCTCTGCAAGCCAAGGATTTCCCTGTGGCCAGTGGACTGTTGATTTGGAGGTGAGAGGAACCTGACTTCCCGGGGAAGTCTGGCAGGTGTCCCAGTTCTGCCCCCACCCCAGCTTAAAAATAGAACTGTTGGGGGAGGGGTGGTGTGAGTTGTCCAGTCTTCCCTTGATTTCACAGTGTTGGCAGAGTGCCAGAAGATGTTCTAAGCCAAGCAGCTCCTGCTGGGATCTCTCTCCAGGAAGGGATGGGCACTGATTTGAAAATAAGCATTTCAGAAGCTGGGAAGAAGAAGGTGAGGAGCCTTCCAGTCTCTCGGTGTCAGGACCCTGACGGCGCAGACTCCTAAGACTCGGGTCTAGCATGGAATTGGAAATGTTAATTTTATTAATGACAAACTCTCAAATGGGACCAGCTTCAAAACCCATCCTTTTGACTTGCGCCAGCTACCGCAGCAGTTTGTGGTGCGACTTCCTAACTACTGTGGCCTCCTGGCTCCAGACATTTGGGTTTCTCCTAAATTCAGTGCCTGTAATCGGGAACTCAGAAGTTTAAAGAACAAAAGCTTCTTCATAAAAAGTTGTACGTGGGGTGAGATGAGAGGAGGCAACATTTATCACATAAATCACACATATGCTGCCTGTCCTCTGTGCCTGTGGGCCCTAGAAACTCAGCTGATTTCCTATGAGCAGGTCGAACTCAGTGGCAGTTGGGAGTGAGAAGCAGTGGGGTGGAGGGAGAACTGGGAAAGGGTTTTTGCCTGTGGGGGCCTCCGGCAGCCTCATTGCATGTTAGGCGTTGTTGCAAGAAGATGAACGTCGAAGCCAAGTGATGGTGGCACACGCCTTTAATCCCAGCACTTGGGAGGCAGAGGCAGGCGGATCTCTGTGAGTTCGAGGCCAGCCTCTTCTAGAAGAGCTAGTTCCAGGACAGGAACCAAAAGCTACGGAGAAACCCTGTCTCGAAAAACCAAAAAAAAAAAAAAAAAGGAAGATGAAAGTCCGGGGATAAATACCAACTGCAAAAATAAAAAGTTAAAAAGTGGGGCCAGGCGGTGGTGGCGCACGCCTTTAATCCCAGCACTTGGGAGGCAGAGGCAGGTGGATCTCTGTGAGTTCGAGACCAGCCTGGTCTACAGAGCTAGTTCCAGGACAGGCTCCAAAGCCACAGACAAACCCTGTCTCGAAAAACCAAAAAAAAAATAATAATAATAAAAAAAATAAAAAAAATAAAAAGTGGGAGAGAGTGAGGTGGTAAAGAAAGAAAAAGATAAAGTTTGTACAATACATGAACTATACCAGATTTCATTTATTTTTAAGATAAAAGCTAAAACATGAATCATGGAAAGGCAAGGAGGATGGGAAGTTCAAGGCCAGTCTGGGCAACTTAAAGAGCCCGGAGCTCAGTGACAGCGCTGGCCTAGCGTGCTAAGAAGGCTCTAGTTAGTCCTGAGTGCTGAAAACAAGCAAAGCAAAACAGAACAAAACAGCAAACACCCCATCTACAACAACACAATACCCCAAACTGAAGCATATACAAATTCTCAAGGCAGTCGAGGAAGCTATGAATACAGGTGGTTAAAATCCAATTAATAACCCTGTAATAAAAAGGAAACCTCGTCAGAGGGCACAGGGATTCTCAGGGAGAAACTAAGGAGATGGGGACCCCACACTTGCTGTGTCACACCTCTTTGGTGTGGACTAAGGGGCTCAATGAGAAGAATCTTTATCAGAAGCCCTTTCCTTCAAAAATAAACTCTAGCAAGGAAGACCTCAAGACGGGTGTCGTGGCTCATCCCTGAAATCTTAGCACTTGGGAAGCAGAGGCAGGAGGGTTTCAGGAAATTCAGACTTTGCCTAGGATCGCTCCTGAGCTGCAGAGTCACTGCCGGTCTCTCCCAACAAGAGTGAAAAAGAACAGCAGTGCCCACAGGAGCTCTGCACTGAGCAGAGAACAAGAAAGATCCTAGAGGCCTTAAAAACGGTAGCAGAGAGACGAGATTATATGTCAGATAAGGCGAAATCTTTGGTTAAAGAGATTTTCAGTTGAGACAGGAATTGTCAAGAGTTCTCTGCCCTGCGGTGCAAGGGTGCGGCCACCCCTGCTGTGTAGTTTCTCTCTCTGGGTGATCCGTACAGAGCCTCAATTAGGGAATGTATTTACTTCCTTCCTGTCCTGGCCTCCTGGACATAGAATTATTACATAGAATTGTGAGGTAAAGAAAAGCCAGGTTGGCTGGGCAGTGGTGGCGCACGCTTTTAATCCCAGCACCTGGGAGGCAGAGACAGGTGAATCTCTGTGAGTTCGAGACCAGCCTGGTCTACAAGAGCTAGTTCCAGGACAGGCTCCAAAGCCACAGAGAAACCCTGTCTCGAACCCCCCCCCCAAAAAAAAAAAGAAAAGAAAAAGAAAAGCCAGGTTAGAAATGTACAAATATATATCATATATGTATGTGGTATGAGTGTGTATACATATATGACATCATATACATGTGGGATATGTTATGCTTTGTTATCATGAAAACAAACGTTAAGTATTAGTTGCCAGGGTCTGTAGCAGGCAGAATTGAAGTTTGTTTTTAACTTGAATTCTGTTACATGCTGCTGGGGACAGAAAGGTTGGAACATTGTTACCAGACTTAGGGGTCACAGCCCATACTCCAACATTCCAGGTTTGGCTACCCATCCTCAGTAAGCCAATTAAAGGAGCAAAATTAATAGTGGGAAGCGGGAGAAGATTTGTTCAGTGTGACCACATTGGGAAGAGGGACAGAGATCCAGTGAGCTCCCCAGTCTATCTCCAGGAGTTCCTGACAGGAGGGCGGGGCTTAAACAATAAGAGGTGGGCATGGGAAGCAGTCTCCCAAGCCGTGGTCTCTTGCCTTCCATTGTCTCCTCAGAGTCTCCCCAAGGGGTTATCTGACAAATTTTGACTCTCCTTGAGGCAGGTTCCTCTCCTGAATGCCCCCAGGCCGTCCTCCATTTCCTGTCAGCAGGAAAAGAGTTACTAAATTTCTTGGGTTCTTTCCTTAAACAGTCTGATTAGCCAAAGAGGAAAGTCCCTGTCTCTTTAGAACACTTTTTTTTTTTTTTTTTTTGGAGCCTGTCCTGGAACTAGCTCTGGTAGACCAGGCTGGCCTCGAACTCACAAAGATCCGCCTGTCTCTGCCTCCTGAGTGCTGGGATTAAAGGCATGCGCCACACTGCCCGGCGAACATGTTCATTCCTGACAGGCAGGTGGTTTATAGGATTGTTCTTTGAACTCACCTGCACACTACGAAACACACACACGCACGCATACACATACACGCACACGGCTATTAGAAGATCTTTATGGGTTGCCTGCTATTGGGATGCCCTGCAGACTTTAACAGCCACGCTCATGATTGATCGTTCATGAGCTTGATGCTCAGAAAAGAAAAAGGAGACATTTGATGAACTTGTAATTCTCCTAACTTTTTCATATGCCCACCAGGTCATAATTTAAAAATAACAAAGCGAGGCGTTAAGAGGAACCCCTTAGCTGTGAAGAGCATTAGCTGCTTTATTCCTAGCACCTACATTGTTGGCTCACAACTTTTCTAAACTCTACTTCCAAGGGCTTGGATATCTTCTTCTGATTCCCTTGGGCACCAGGCATGCACATGAATCATAGACTACTGGCAAAACATCTATTAAACATAAAATAATAACAATCTAGGGCTGGTGGCATACATCAGTAATCCTAGTTACTTGGGAGACTGAAGCCAGAATATATAGAGTGAGTTTAAAGCCAGCAAGAGCAACTTAGGAACTTAGGGATACTCTGTCCTTGTTAGGGATGTAGCTCAGTGGTAGAGCAGTTGTTCTGCATATATGAGAATCAATCCCAAATACTCCATAAAAATTAAAAATTAAAAAAATAAACCTGTAGCCACAGTTAGCTGAGATGTTTGTGTGCCGTTGCCCAAATGCTTGCCAGTTTCTACAGGCATGAAAAGTGTGGTGTACAACTAACTATTCTTTGCATAGACAGTGTAAAACCTGTGAGAGATGTTTTGTTTGTGTTTTAAGAAATAAAGCTTGCTTGAAGTCAGAGCCCAGAGCTAAGCCACTAGAGGCCAGGGAGTGGTGGCACACACCTTTAGTCCCAGGACTCTGGAAGACAGGTCGAGGAGTCTGTTAGTTCAAGGCAACCCTGGGCTACACTAGGTTCAGTCTGTCTAGAAGAAACAGAACTCACACAAAGGTGATCCCAGCACTTGCGATCCCACGCCTTTAATCTCAGCACTAGGGGGGTGGAGACAGGAGTGATATGGCTGGGCAGAGAGAGGAATATAAGGTGGTGACTGAGGATCGCCCCTGCAGTCTGAAGATGAGGTCTGAGAAGACAGTCTGAGACAGGATCCTCCCTTCCATCTGAGCATTGGTAGAGGTAAAAAGTCTCCCTAGTGGCTGGCTGCACTGCTTCTCTGATCCTTCAGCTTTCTTCCCCTAATATCTGACTCCGGGTTTTATTAAGAACAGCTAGAATTCATGCTCCGATCAATTATGGACATTTTATCAGCATTTACACAGATCCTACAATGAGCCAGGAACTCTACTATTCAGCTTTAAGTAGGTTTCTAGTTTGTTTGTTGGGCTGGGTAAGTAGCTCATCTTTTGCTCATTTACATGTTCATTTACAAATGACTTACAGTTTGCAGATAAGAGATTAAGTCCTACAATGTTAGGCCCTTGAGAATGGTAAATAACTCTACATTATTAGTCAGACAGTTGATAAGACTTTAAAAACATAGTGCAGATTGTTGTATGTATATGTGAAAGTTTTGAATCATATCGTATGTTGGATGGAAGAAATTAAAGGTAGAAAATATTATAACAGTATTCATCTTTATTGGCACTCTGCTTTTAGACACATTTAGAAGTGAGGTCTTTTCAAAGTCAACGTATGTTTATGCTGTACCAGCTGGGCTGTCAATTTAGAAAATATATGGTAATTGATTAAGTACTCGCAGAACAGAAGTCACTTATCAAAATAGGAATGTCTTCCAGCATGAACGAGAGGGGCTCATGAGCCCCCAACCCTTGACGAAGAGCTACTGACAGTTGGTGGCTGCTGGGGAGGAAAGAGTTTTCTTTAGGGGTGTGTGGTTTTTGGAAGGACGTTGGTAGTTTGATCAGGATGTGGACTGCTCAGTTGAGCTCTGTGGGTTATTAAAAAAAGGGCATGAGATTGGGAGAAGGCTGCACACACTCATATATGGGGAGATGTGGGGATGGATGGAGGCAGGGAGACGGTGAATATGAGAGGAATATGTATGTGAGCATGAAATTCTCAAAGACTACATAAAATATATTAAACAATGAGAGGATCAAAAAGAGTATGAATGTCTGTGCACATTATTAACAGACATTGAGCGCATGCCATCTGCTCCTGGCCTCCCTTATGTTAGATGTAGTGAGGAAGCATGGCTAGCCTTGCAGCCTTATGGTACACACATTTGTTAGAGTTGCAGCTATAAAGGACTGTGGGTAAAATTCAGAGAAGCCTCCATGGGGAAGTGAAGGTGGTCCTGTTTGCTGAGGAGCCACAGAGTTAAACTGGGAGCAGAGTTGGGAGTTGGGGAATAGGGTGTGCAAAGGCCTGGAGGGAGGAAGGGAACTCCACACCTTTATTAACAGCAACGAGGTCATCCAGCTGGAGACACACACAGCAAGTGTGGGTGAGTGCCTGATGAGCCTGGGGAAGGCAGGCAGAGCCTTCCTTGGAGAGCACTGGGAAATCAGGGTTTTGATGATAGGCTTAGAGGTGATATAATTGGAGATACTCTCACAAGAGATTCCCCTGAGCCCTCCAGCCCTTTACAGTAAGCAGAGCAGGGTAGATGTGTGCCAGAAAAGTGGTGAGGTAGCTAGAGGAAAAAAAAAATAGATCTTTTTGAAAGCTATTTAAGGAATAAAATCCATAGGCCTTCATGGTAGATGGGGTTTGCTAGCAGAGTGGAAGATGCTAGAAGCAGTGGATGCTGAGGTGACTCTGAGCTGGTTTGAGATGGCTTCAAGACCCTGTGCAGTAAGGATGAGAAGCAGTCAGCTCCATGTACCTCAGGAATCACCTAGCGGAGCAAATCAGAGGAAAGGAACCTAGGGAGTCCAAGTTGGCCACCAGCAATGGCTAGTGTCAGTGATGAGGACGGGATGAGGATGTGAGGGTTGAAAGTGAGGTGGGAAATAATGGCAAATGTAAGGAAGCCTTTCTAGAACTTGGTGAAGGGGGGTGGGTCGAGCAAGAGAATGCAAGCAGGGAAGTGGAAGCCAGAGAAAGCTGAAGAAAGGCAGTTGTACTGGTTATGTCTCACTGCTGTATAAATACCAGGCACAAGCAGCTTAGGGAAATAGAGTTTATTCTGGCCTACAGCCATCCTGATGGGAAAGGCATGGTGGCAGGAGCGTGAAGTACCTGGTTGCATTACAGCCCTCGTAAGGAAGCCAGAGAGAGGGAAGATGTGCCCTGTGATATGGAGAGGAGGGGGTTTAAAGTTGCAGACCAGGCAAGCAAAGATAATGTGTTAGATTGGCCTGATTAAAGAGACACCCTAGAAAAGGTGCCCCAAGGATAAGACCCTTTGAAGGCTCCATCTGGGGCAAATCCAAACTAATTTGCAAAGAGATGAAGCCAGTGCTCAGCTCACTTTCTCCTTTTTATTCAGTAAGTGGCGTAGTCCACATTTAAGGTGGCTCTTCCCACCTTTATTAACCCTGTCTACAAATTTCCTCAGATGTGTTTAGAGGTTTATCTTCAAGGTGATTCTAGATCCTGTCAAGGTGACAATATTAACTCACAGAATCAGGAAGAGGCATTGAATCTGTTGGCATTTGTTTTGACTGGAGATCTGAACATTTAAAAAAGCTAATATAGGGGCCAACCTGACCCCTCTAGGCTGATAAAGGTGCCTGCTACCAATCCTGAGGACCTCCCAGAATCAGTCTCAGGACCTGCAGGGGGGAAAGAGGGAAGTGATTTCTCTGCAAGGTGTCCTCTGACCTGACCTCTACTCATGTGTGGTATTGTGTGCCTACATATATTTACATATGTACACACAAAATGAATTAATTAGAATATAATAAGAAAGAAAAGCTAAGATAGCCAGCCAGTTGAGGGGGAGGAAATAAAGGATAGCGGGGATCAGAGGGTTCCCAAGGAGTCAGCAAGGATAGCTCCAAAGTACTCAAAGAGGCAGTTCTGTACGGTTGGCAACAGGATACTGAAGATTTCCATAGCTTGGATTCTGTTTTTGATTTTTCTCTAGGAGGCTGGGGTTATCTGCTGTAAGGGAAGTGGATCGTTAGAGGCTTGGAATTTTCACTGTGAAACGCGAGATTAGCAGGCCAAGGCAGTGTGTTCGTGTGCAGGGCAGTGAAGAGGACTGTTTGGACCTTGGATCATTTATTTCATGCTCTCCGGTTTCTGTCCCTTCTAGTATATGGTTGCTGTATTAATCAGTTTTCTCTGCAGTGATAAAACACCATGACTAAGGCAGCTTACTACAGTAGAGAAGAGTTTATTTCAGCTCATTGTTCCGGAGGGGTACAGTCCACTATGATGAGGGCATAAGGGCAGCAGGCATTGGGAATGGCAGCGGGAGCAGGTGCCAGAGCTCACATTTGAACCACAAGCATGAAGCAGAGAGAACTGCAGAACTCTAGTGACACACTTCCTCCAGCAAAGCCACACCTCCTAAACCTCACTAACACAGCCACCAGCTGGGGATCGAGTGTTCAGATGCCTGAGACTGCGGGGTACATTTCTTATTCAGGCCACCACAGTGGCCTTCAACAGTGTTGTCTGTCATTCAGGACTCATTGCTGAGTAGATAACTGGGCGTATGCAGAGTTTGGACTTTGCCAGCTGTTGACAACAGAAGAGAGTTGGAGGGTGTTAATAAGGTTATTACTGAAATGATGGTCTCCTAAGTGTGTCCATTGTCCAGTGTCCAGCCACTAGAAAATCAGCAGCTTATTTTAAAGCACTAAGGTGGTGGTGGTGGTGGTGGTGTGTGTGTGTGGTGATTTTTTTTTGTTTGTAACTCAGTTATCAGTTATGAACTTTGTAGATGACAACATCATAATGTGTCAGAATGTCAAAGGTTTGGGCATGCCCACAGCTGATTAAAGACAGAAGTTAATAAAGGTAAGAAGGCTGTTGGGGTAAAGGAAAGGTGACATCGAGGATGTGGAAGTGTAATTTAGAACAATCTTGAAGGAAAGGAAGCTGAGGTGAGCAAAGAAGATACTTTAACACCATTTAGGAGGAACACGATGTTGGTAAAGGGTGGTGAAGTCTGGAGTCTGTGCGTGGTTGAGTGGTCAAAGGTGCCGGGCCATCTAGATGGACAGGAAGTTACTCAAGATGATGGCAGGCTTAAGGACATCAGTGGGTTGGGGCCAGTGGCTCTGAGTAGCAGGAAGTATTTAGAAGGTGAGAAGAAGGTACAAATGAGAAGCGGGTGGGTGGCATGATTCACTGGTAAAACCAAAAGGAATGTTGGTGTTTTAGAGGGTAGGGGATGGGGAATAGGCTTGAAGGAGAGAGAGGGAGCAAAGGAGGTTCTTGGACCACGTCTCAGAGTAAAGTGTGAGAGTAGACTACACTGAGCGCTGTAGGAGAAGAAAGAGGATGTCCTTAGGGGCTTGGAAGAGATACCAAGCATGTGGTGCTGGATTCCGTGGAGCAGCAGTTCCAGGGAACCCAGTGGATGGGCTGGGTCTTCTGACTGGAAGGAATTGTGGGAGCATGGTGAAGACAGTTTGCAGTGGGTACCACTGGCATTTCTACTGATAAAACAGGGATGAGTTCAGGGCCAGGTGTGGTTGGCAGAGGTATTAATCTCTCTTGACTGGAGTGACGCCAGTCCCTTGGATTTCCTTTTCCGTAGACTGATGGACAGTGGTGGGAACAGGAGCTACTGAGTGGGACCCATTGCTCTTAGCCCCCTAAGGAGCATAATTCTCCCATGAGAGCCATCTAAGGTTTGCTGTTATGCCCAGCATGAGATGAGGAAATTGAGATTTGGTCAAGACAAATTCAGTAGTTGATCAAGGTTACACAGCTACTAACAAATGTGCCAGGATAACAGGCATGTATCAGCCACCATGCCTGGTTTAATTGGTGATCGGTTTAGAAAGCATGGCTTTATCATGCTAGGCAAGGCCTCTAACCATCTGAGCTACACTTCCAGTTCTTCTCAAGTCCTGTTTGAGATATCTCCTTCCAAAGCCCGTTAACTCTCGACAGTGTGCTATATTTCTAAGGACCGCTATTTTATTTACACAGCCATAATAGTTCTTTACTACGTGATTTATTCTGAGTAAAAGCCTGCACATACTTTGACGGAAAGGTTTATCTTTCCTGGCCCGATTATGTCTGAGGTTTGTTTCCTTGTGCATGATTTATTTATTATACTCTTATCTCACATTGACTTGTGCCACTTGCAATATTAAGGCTCTCTCTCACTCTTTCTCCATTCTGGTTTCTGAAGTGTACCTTACCGCATTTTCCCCTTGTGACTGGGAGTCATCATGTCAGCTAGGAGAGAAATCAGGTTCTTTGTATGACCCAGTGTATACACTGTGCTCACTGCTGCGTGTTTCATGTAGATTAAGTCGTTAGCAGATAGATGTTTGCCAAAATGTACTTTCAGACATGACGTGAAAGCCTTCTACACCGGTAGGAGCTGGCTCTCAAGTCCGCTTCTGTTCTTAGATTAACGTGCAGCTCCAAGTTTTGCTAGCCAGTCACATTGTTTCCAAGTTAGCCATAAATCCATCCTGAGAAGGGTTTGGAACCTTGCTGGAATCAAGTTGCCCTTCATTGTCAACCTCCAGTCCCTTAGGAGTTGCCATTTTGCCACTCGTGGGAGTGACATTGTCAGGCATCAGGGGTGGCTGAGCTGATGGAGGTTGGGAGATGGGGAGTGAGTGGGGTGTGTGATGGTGCTGTTCACTGAGCTGTGTAGCCGCGGAGGAAGGGATGCTTTAGGCTTGGCCAGATAGGGGCATGGGACCTGTGTGACCCCATATGGAGCCACCACCCATGCAGTGGAAAGAAAGTACTGGAGCTGCACGGAAGGAGAGCTGCGTTAGGAGTGAGGAATTCCTAACCAGGCAGACTCCAGTGTGCAGAGAAGAGGTCCAGGGTGGAAGGAGGCAGTGAACAGTGTCAAGAGAGTTTGTGCTGGGTAGCCTTCATTTTCTTGTGAAATGGGAAGAAATACATCTGTTAGACAGGCACAGCTGGAGATTTGCTGGCGTCTCTATCTGTATCCCAGGGAAGGAAGCTAGCTAGGGATGGAAAAGGAATGCTAAGCACGAGTGAGACATTGTTCTCTGCTTCCTTCTGCCCTGTTGCTCTTAAAGACAAACACACAGCCCTATTCCATGCCCCTTTAAGGGTGTTTACCACTGACCGTCATGGCATTGCTTCCTACGGGCATGCCTGCTGGAAACAGCATTGGTGGTTCAGACATAATCACTCAGAGATCCCTGCACTTACAAGGGAATGATGAACTGAGGGAAGGGAGAGTTGGAGCGTCTGCCGCAAAGCATCCAGTTGGTATCTCAATAAAAGAGGAAGTATTGGGCCGGGAGGATGGCTCTGGCATGGTAAATTGCTTACCAGACAAACATGAGGATCTAAGTTTGGTTCTCAGAACCCATGGTTAAAGAGAAAAAACAAAGTCAGTTCTGGTAGTCAAGAGACAGGCAGATTCCTGAAGCTCACTGGCTAGCTAGGGTAGCTTACTTAGGCCAGTGAGAGAGCATGTCTCAAAAACAAACACAACCAGGGAAGATGGTCCTGATGTATGACACCCAAAAGTTGTCTCCTGGCCTCTGCAGACCTACCTGCCCGCACATGGATACACAGAGAATGTCGTCTTTCTTTACTAGCCTCTCTTTTGTTCAAGTCTTTGAATACTATTGGCTATCTCTTCACTATGCACTATCTCTGCTAGGTATTATTGCCTACTGAGCAAGGAGCATCCCATAGCTCCCTGAACTCTGGGATTTTTATTTATTTATTTATTTATTTATTTATTTATTTATTTATAGATTTTCGAGACAGGGTTTCTCCATAGCTTTTGGTTCCTGTCCTGGAACTAGCTCTTGTAGACCAGGCTGGCCTCGAACTCACAGAGATCAGCCTGCCTCTGCCTCCCGAGTGCTGGGATTAAAGGTGTGCGCCACCACCGCCGGGCAACTCTGGGATTTTTGATAGATATTCTTGCCTCCCTGCTGGCGCACAAACCTCCCATTTAGCATTTCGAACCCCAACACCGCGCCTGGTATGCAGCCGACAGGTGACAGGTGTAGGAGGCGTTGTTGGTTCTGAAGTGAAGCCCCAACCGGCTCTTTCTGCTGTTTCTGGGCCATGCATCCCAAACCGAGAGGGAGTGTTCTGCAGGAGGAGGGAGGAGGCCTTTCATAGTGAGGTCTAGGCTTGCTCCTGATCTAAGACACAACTCCTGAAAGTTGGCTGTCTTGCGGGCAGAGGACCAGCAAGCATCGTCATACTCAGCAAGATGGTGGAAGTTTCTTTAGCGTCCACAATTCCTGTAAATCCAGACAGCTAATTATATGGTAGATTCATTTCTTAACAATCTCGTTCATTTCTCCTATCTGTTTTCAGTTGCTTTTTCTAGGCCGGCTCCCACTAGGCCGGCTTCCCAGCTTCCTACCAGCTGCGGGCCACATGTAGAGGAGCGTGAATGAGGCTTGCTGCTTCTGCGGTCTGTGCTTGCCTGTGCTTAGTGATTGCCAAGCCCTCGAAGGGCCTTTATCTAGGCTGATATTAGGAATCATTTTCTCTGTCTGTTTTTGCCTTTCTGCTGTCTGATTCAGGCACCCGAAGTGAACAAACAGGTGCAATTGCTTCTACCAAGAGGCCTTAGTTTTCTTGGGGGGACGGGACATTTGTAATCATCTCTAGGTGAGTCCTCTGTTTGGCATGGCTGATTAAGCAAGCAGCTGCTTATTAAGAAGCAGAGCCGAGAGTAGAACAATTTAATTAGCTTCTGTTTGCTGAGCCTTTAATAGAAGTCACAGCTTGAATATATGGTGTTCTTTGTTTAGTTACAAATAAAACTTTTTTTGGCAAAGAAATCTTCTCATCGTCTAACCCAAGGAAACAGAAAACAAGTCTGTTGAAAATATAAACCACTGGGGGTTGGAGAGATAACTCATCAGCTAAAAATGCTTGCTATCCTTGGAGAGGACCTGGGTTCTAATCTCAGCACCCACATGACAACTCACAACCATCCTTAGCTCCAGTTCCAGGAGATCCACTGCCTTCTTCTGGCCTCTGCAGGCACCAGGCATGCACCGGGTGTGCATACATGCAGGCAAAATACTAATACACATAAAATAGTAAGCCTTTTAAAAATATATAATGTATTCATCCACATATATCCAAATATATAACAAATGATCCACAAAATCTAAGGCTTGGGGGAAATAGTGTATTTTTAAAGATTATATTTATTTTGTATCTGTGTGTGCATGTGCGTGTGTGCGTGTGCACACGTGTGCATCAAGATATGCATGTAGAGGTCAGAGGGCAACTTGGGAATCGGTTCTCTCCTTACACCCTATGGATCCCAGGGTTGGAGCTTGGTTGTCAGGTTTGGTGCAAGTACCTTTACCCTGAGTCACCTTTGAGGCCATATTGCATTTTTTTTCTTTCTTCCTTTTTTCTTTTGAGACGGGTCCTTTTACATAGACCAAGCTGGCCTTGAACTCACAGAAATGTCTGTCCCCTGCCTCCCTAGTGCTGAGATTAGAGGCGTACTGGGAGTAAGGGCGTACATTGCCATGCCTGGCCCCATACTGCGTTTCTTAACAGTGAATTGTTGGAGTGTTTTATTTAGTGTATTAGTTAAGGAACAGTTCACAGACCTGGTAATGTATGCTAAGTTTTATGATACCTTTTAGTAAACATTTAAGAAGTGCTCGTGTGTACATTGTATTTTAACAAAAGTCTGCCAGCAGCCCATGCTCCAGGGCCAGCAGTCCAAGCCTTGGGGCAAATCACCCTCACAACTGAGCTGAGAGCAGTGGTCCTCAACCTCCCTAATGCTGTGACCCTTTAATAAGGTCCCTCGTGTTGTGGTACCCCAACCATAAAATTACTCTGTTGCTGCTTCCTAACTGATTTTCTACTGTTGTGAATTGTAATGTGAACATAGGATATACAGGATCTCTGCTGTGCAGTCCCTGACCCGCAGCCGAGAACTGCTGGCTTAGACTCTCAGTACCTTCTGCTCATTGATTCCATTCTCTTTAATTAGCCATCCACCTGGCTGCCAGCGCTGTGTTTGCTTTACCTTTCGAAAGCTCTTTTCCTTATGTCCCACATAATCAAGTAATAACAACATCCAGTTGATGTACAAAGTTTACTTTTATGTATTATTTGGTTAATAATAAGCCTAAGCTAAAAGGCCACAAACTAATTTTTTAATGTCAAGTACACATTGAAATAAAAGAGATATAAAAAGCAAATGAGCAATAAAGTTAATGGAGTCTTACAGAGAAGAATTGCAATGTCAATAATTTTACCAAGCATATACCCATAGAGAGAGGCAGTGACAGAGGGTGGGGGCCGTAATTCATTCCAGACATATGAATTCTGTCAGAAGGAGCCCCATGGGAGACTGATTCAAATTATGATGTCCTGGTTGGCAGAGGATGAAGTGGGGCTATTGCTAGCTCAGGCAATGAGTTGGTCTTTCTCTGGTGAATTGACTTTAGTAAGTGTCTTTATTTCTTCAAATTAGGAGCTTGAAAATATATATTGATTCATTTTCCTCTTCCTCTGAGGATCAGCCCCATCAAAGACAGAAACACTCTGCCACTGGATATTCGCGCATGCCCTAGCACTTTTTGGCCTGGGTGTACTAAGATACCCAACCCCCGCCCCAGCCAGGACAGGGTCTCAGGAAAATACATGGCTATATGTCCCTGGCTGTCCTGAAGCTTACTATATAGACCAGGCTGACCTGGGAATCATGGATATCCACCTGCTTCTGCCTCCTGAATGCTGGGATTGAAGACCAGTGCCACTATGCCTGGCCTTAAGACTTTTTTTTTAGAGGCCAAAAATAAAAGTTGAGCCCAGCAGCACAGAAAACATACTTCAAGTGTGTGTGTGTGTGTGTGTGTGTGTGTATGCACATTGCTATTCTTTTCACTAACTGTCCTTACAATCCAAAGCTCCTTTTTTAAAAAAGTAAAACAAAACAGTTTTTGTAAATGAGATTTAAAACATGGAAGCTTTTTGGTCTAAGGAAGAATGTTAATATTACCAATGACTTAATATTTACAATGATGTGATTTTGTTTTGTTTTTTCTTTATTTATTTGATTTTTAGCTGAGCAGTGGTAGCACACACCTTTAATCCCAGCACTCTGGAGGCAGAGACAGGTGGATCTCTGTGGGTTCAAGGCCAGCCTGGTCTACAGAGCAAGTTCTAGGATGGTTCAATACTACAGAGAAACCCTGTCTTGAAAAACTAAAACTAAACTAAACTAAAATAAAATAAAAATCTGGTTTTTAATTGTGCATATCATGTGTGTTTATGCATGGTAGTGCAGTACCTGTGGAGGCCAGAAGAGGGCATCAGACACTGTGGACCTGAAATTGGAGATACTTGAAAAGACACCAGACTGGGGTCACAGAGTTAAACCCAGATCCTCTGCAAGACTAGTGAGGGCTCATCACTGCTGAACCATCTCTCGGTCTCTTTGGTCTTTTTAATTATTTCTTTGTAGCATTTTAATTTTGTCTTCAATATTGTGTCTCATAATGCAATCAGTTTTTTTTTTTTTTTTTTTTTTTTTCGAGACAGGGTTTCTCTGTAGCTTTTTGGTTCCTGTCCTGGAACTAGCTCTTGTATACCAGGCTGGCCTCGAACTCACAGAGATCTGCCTGCCTCTGCAATCAGTTTTTAACTTTGTAATTTATTGTTTGTTTGTTATTGTGGGCAATGTTCTGTGATTTGGGACTTAAATATGTCTTAGCAATTACCCTATCAACTCCCAGTTTTTAGATGAGAAAACTGAGTCAAAGAGAAATCAGTCTATTTGTCTGAATAAAATTAAAACAATGTCATTGAAAGAATAATTTCAATTGTAGTAATTAATTTTTTCTCCTAATGTTAAACTCCTAAGATTAGATAAGTTTGAATTGTGATGTTAAAATGTTTAGATTTTTTTTTTTTAATGATATGGAGACCTTTAAGGTATAGGGTACCTTTCAGGTACTTAAAGTATTTTTGTGCCAGGCATGGAGGCACACATCTTTAATCTCAGCACTGGGGAGTCAGAGGCAGGTGGATCTCTGTGAGTTTGAGGCCAGCCTGATCTGCAAGACAGCCAGGGCTACACAGAGAACCCCTGTCTCAAAAAAAAATTTTTTTTTTGTTTTAAATAACAAATGTATGACACTTGACACATAGTAAATGCGAAGAAACTGGAGGCTCACAACTTCCTGTTTGTTTTCCTTAGATTGAAATTTTCTTATATTCTTGTTTCTATTAAAATACTAAAATAAATGTATATTTGTTAAAGTTTAAAAAATATTCTAGGGTTATTGTGCAGTAACAACTCAGAGCTGTCCTTTCTCTCAGCAGGTTGAAGAGCTATGGATGCCAACACCAAAGTGGTCATCGGCACTCTTTGTAGCAGCTTTCTCCTCTTCCAGGTTCTTTTCCATTTTGTAAGTTACTGGTTTTCAGCCAAAGTTTCTACAGGTTATAATAGTCTTAGCATCGACAAGAAGATCGAATGGAACTCAAGGTAAGACCCTGAAAATATGATTAATTGACTTAAAAATAGTTTTATGAAATAATAAAGTCCTTTTCGTTGGATCTTAGGAGTAGAAGGAAAGACAAGATCTCACACAAGAACAGTTTAAGAATTCTTACATCAGAAGATGGTGGGGCTGGGGGTGGCTCAGAGGTTAAGAGCACTGGCTGCTCTTCCAGAGGACCTGGGTTCACTTCCTGGCACCCACACCACAGTTCACAACCATCTGTCACTCTAGCTCCACAGGATCTGATACCTTCTTCTGGCCCTCACTGGCACTAGGCATGCATGCAAGCAAAACATCCATACACATAAACGAAAAATGCTAGGGATGTTTTTTCTCCACTTTCTATGTAAGTCTGGGAAAATTTAGTAGACTCCAACTGGTTTTGCACCCCTCTCTGAAAAATTCACAGCAAACACATATCCTTTTGTGGTGGTAACAACAAGAAACATTTCTGGAATTGTGAATATTAGCCTGGGCGAGTTAGCCACCTGCAGCGTGATTGAATTCTACAGACCAGAGGGCAGAGTGTATGGTCTATATCTTATCATGAATTTCTAACTATGATTTAGATCCTTCTAGATTTATTCTTTCTAAAAACTTGTATTATTTTATTTTATACAGCGTGGGTGTTTTGCTTGCATCTATGTCTGCACCGCGGGTGCCTGTGAAGGTTAGAAGGGTGTTGGATCCCCTGGGACTTGATGGTTTTGACCCCCCATGTGGGTGCTGGGAATCAAACTCCCATGCTCTGGGAGAGCAGCCATCCCTTCAGCCTATATATCGTTATTAAAAACAAACAAAGAGACTTTTCTAACATTTGTAGATAGAAAAACTGGTGGGAAAGATGAGTGGGAGAGACATAGATTTTCTGGGTAAATTTTGTTTCCCTTTCAATGTGGTTAGAATATGTGGAAGCTTCTGAATCAAGCCAAAGAATAGGGCGGGTAACAAGAGATGGAAGCAGAGATGAAAATGAAATTGGAAGCTATTTTGCGTTATTCAGTATCATCACTGTTCTGTGGTGCAGGAAATTATAACGTGTGAAACCAAGTTCTGCTTCGAGGAAGGAATCTGGCCTCATATGAGATTCATTTAGCTGTTCGAATAGCATTTTTCTCGTCTCTCTCTTTCCTGCTTCCTGCTCCAGCTCGTATACTTGGAACTTAGGGATAAAGAGTACAAAGGAAAGCTGAGCTGTTTTTGAAATACATATTTATGTCTTAAAACTCAGCTTCCAGCCTTGACATATGCTCCAAACAGCAGGCAACTCTTCTTTGAAATCTTTCCCTTTGGCATTTCTTTTTAGCTACTAGAGGATCTACATTTTTGCTTTTCCAGGACCATGTTCTTAAAAAGATAAAAATCTCAAGTGTTTACCAACAGCAGCTTCTGCAAGTATAGACTTTTGGGGTGGTTTTTGTTACTTTGCTTTTCTGAGACGGAGTCTCAACGTATCCCAAGCTAGCCTGCAGCTCACTGTGTAGCTCAGGATAGCCTCCTGATTTTCCTGCCTCCACCTCCCAATTCCGTCACAGCACTCAGCTGTGTAAATGAAGGTTCTGATTCAGACTGACAGGTCGTTCCTAGTGTCTGCTTCGCACGTCTGTTCAGCATAGTGAGAACTTTTGACTGAATGTTATCCTCTGAGAACTTACCATACTTCGCCTACCATTTAACACCTCATGAAGACTAACACTTGAAGCCTGTTTGTAAGAAACAAAATTTAAAACTCCAGATTTTATTTTACAAAAGGAAACCTGAAAGTTTTTATGCATTCTGCTTCTTTGTATGTTTGTGGGCACAGACCTCTTTGCATGTGTGTGGACGTCAGGAGAGTCCCTCCCTCTACCATGTGGGCCATGGGGACTGAGTTCAGGT
Organism: Chionomys nivalis; assembly: GCF_950005125.1. NCBI lineage: Eukaryota > Metazoa > Chordata > Mammalia > Rodentia > Cricetidae > Chionomys > Chionomys nivalis. The sequence continues at coordinate 32,769,723 of NC_080103.1, read as the reverse complement.
TCTCCAGGACTCAGAGTCAGCAAGAAGGTGCTTTTTATCTGCTGACCCATCCTGGGAGGGAGCTGAGAAGGAAACGTTTTTGACACATGGTCACTAATCCCTCTGCAGGAGTTCAGGAGAGGTTATTTTTCCCTCTCATAGGATTTTGAATAGCATTAGGAAACCACCTTCTGTGTGGTGGCTTAGATGCAGTGTTTGCATGCAGGGTGGTTGCGCTGCGAGCACTCTCCTGCAGTTCATCTGATGTGGATAGAACATGGAGGGCACAAGGTCATGACCTTGTCAGCTGTGCCAGTTTAGGCAAGACTCTGTTAACAGTGTCATCAAGTGTGTTTCCACTTCAGAAGCTTAACACAGAGAAACGATTCACTGGGGATTGTAGAACTTGTTCATTTGAAAATAAAGCTGTGGCCCTATAATTTCTAAATGACTACATCATTATTAGTCATCATTATTAGTATATTTCTTGAGGCATGGTCCTACCATAAAAATCTGGCTGTCATAGATAACGTAGACCAGGCTGGTCTCAAACTCACAGAGATCCATCTGCATCTGCCTTCTGAATGCTGGGATTAAAAACGTGCGCCACCCCAGCCCTTAGTTATTAGTGATTAATGAACCTGGAGGCTTATACATACATGGTAGGCAAGTGCTTTGCTGCTGAGCCGTGGCCCTGCCCCTCTAAAGGACGGTGTTTAGCCATCCTCAGATATACTCTCCTCCTCCGTTGATTGCACTCTTTCATATTTAGCTTTAATGCTCCAAGGTGTGCATTTTTTCAGGATGAAAATGTCTTAGAGGAGCAAGTCATTTGCAGCAAGGAATCTGAGAGCTTTGTGTGTGTGCCTTGTTTCATTTCAGGGTAGTATCTACGTGCCACTCTTTGCTGGTTGGGATTTTTGGCTTATACCTCTTCTTATTTGATGAGCCTACTATAGCTGATCCACTCTGGTAAGCTGTTTCTTTCCCAGTTGTTATTCATTTTGACTTATGCTTTGCTATGAATTATTAAAAGAAGCCTCATTTGCATTACTTAAAAACATCGATTATTTTTGATGTTTGCCTTATTAAAGTGCTTATAGTCAGTCCTACTTCAGCCAATTATATTAAAATGATTTTAGATGTGAACATAAACACAAAGAGGGCCATTTTGCTTTCTTATTGCAATTGTTACCTAAAACAAAGAGAATATGATGAGTTGAGCAAAACCACATTATTCCAAACACTGTTGTGAGCAAAACAGCCTCATCATTGAGCTAGGACAGTCAGCTGGAGTAACCACTAAAGGCTTGCCTTTAAACTTGCATGTGACCCATTGTTTGCCACCAAAGAACTGAAATGAGACTTAGAGATGGCCATGTGAGAGGGATTAAAATCACACAGGAAGCACTTATCATTAATATGATGATCTAGCACATGTCATAATCTAAGGCAACCAAGAAGGCAGCTCTTCCTGGGCACATTAAGTATGGTTGCAATTGCGCAAGTTCTGCAAACTGCTGGAGCCACTTAGGAAGGGTTAGGTCAGCTTAATGTAAGGAGTAAGTAGGTGTGGGGGACATACTGATGGGAGGTGACTGTGTCCTGTGGATACAGGACAATTTGACCAGGTGTTTGGACCACCGCTATGAGACGACCCCCTGCCATAACTGTAAAATTACCCCTTTAGTATTATACCAGCTGGTTCATTTTCATTTCCATTAGGAAGATGTTTTCCCCCAAATAACTCAATTTAGCATATTTCATACCGTGACCAGATTTTTTTATTCTCAATCTAACTGAACTGTACCTTTAATTCTCCCATATTTTTTTTCTCACATGATTGTAAACAGAACAAGTCCTTTGAGAAGTACATTGTATAAAAAAATAAATAGATGTGGCTTCTTGGTCAGGTTTTGCCTTGGTAAACTTAAACCTAACATAAATTTTGCTGTTTTTTTTTTTCCCTTTGGGTCTAAGCTTTATTCCAGGTCTAGTTTTCTTGGATTGCATTTAAGGTCACAGTGTATGACGAAAATGTGACTTTTCTTCTGCATTTCCATTTTAGTTCAGCTATTACCAGTTTTTTTTTTGTGTGTTAATTTTAAAGTAACACATACTACAAATCACATGAAAGATGGAGTGGAGCAAATATGTGCCCATCCTAGGCTAGTGAGGTGCTCAGCAGGTTACACCCTGCCCTGCCCAAGCCTGGTGACCTGAGGTTAACCCCTGGAACCCACATGAATGGTGGGGTGAAAGAGCAGACTCCTGAAAGTTGTCCTCTACACACACACACAAACACACACACACTAGCATGTGCACACCTATACTCACATAGCCATGATACTCAGATATATTACTAATAATAAACTAAATAGAAAATTTTTAAATAAATTCTTTATATTGATATGCATCTGTGAACCTGGTCACAATAACCATGGTCAAATTGTCCTGTTCTGACCATATTATCAGGTAATAGGCAAATCTGTTCCATCCTCAGTAGAGTAATATTGATAGGACTGTATTGCCTCAAAAATCAAAGGTGGGATAGATGATTTCTTTGTTTATTTGAGTCACTGATTCTAAGTAAGGAATTTTTAAAAATCGGCATCTAAAATTCAATTTCAGTCCATATGTGAACAAGTCATATGAAGACGCATTTCTAAGACTGTTTGTAGACAGGTTTAGAATAGAGTCCAGAATTGTTAGTGACCCACTTCCCCATAGGCCAGTGGGCCCTCAGGCTTCCTCCAGAAGTGCAGTGAAACTGGGTGCTGCCTCTGCATTTAAAGCACAAACACACTGTTATGCCCTGGATTTGGAGCTCCTGGAATAGTTCTGAGCACTCTAGAAAATATATAGGCTACCCTTGGCCATCCTTAGGAGCTGTGTTTCAGGCACTGCAAACCTTTGTGTGGATTGATGTTAGATGGTTTCTTAAAGATTTCAGCCCAATTTAAATGCCAAGAATCAGTGATTGAGCATCAGGAAGATTCTAGAGGCAGTTTAGCCTTCGAGTAAACTCTATGAGAAGTATGGATAACAGGTCTTCTGGTTAAAACAGTTGTTACTGTGTTGGATGTGCTGCTGTATCCTGTGAACCTAGCAGGGGAAGTGGAAACAGGAATTCCAGTTCAAGGCTGGCTCTAGCAAGTTCAAGGTCAGCCTGGACCTTGTGAAGCCTTGTCTCAATAAATCAGATAGTATGTTCATATGAATCAGTTCATTTGTTTAAGAAGATAATGTGGGTTTTTGTTTTGTTTTGTTTTGAATATGTATAGGGGTGATCCAATGCTTGTGAAATTGAATATTGCAACCGCTTCAGGCTACCTCATTTCTGGTATGTGATAGCATTTTTTTCATTGCTCATTACTTTTTAAACTACTCATGGAGTGATGCAAAAATCTATTGTTTATGCTTTTGACTTATTTGAAAATTAGCTTTGAGGATTTGTACAGGGAAAAAAAATAATAAAACCTTCAATGGTGACAGGCCTGAAACTTACCCTTTGGCTTTCTAGATCAAGAAAGGACTGAGTTACAGAGGCCTTCACACTTAAAAAAGCAGAAGCAAAACAGTGGCCTTTCTCTTTCCTGAAGAGCTCTTAGTATAGTATAATTACTATAAAGTTAGTGATGCCTGTGCCAGGGCTCTTGAAGAATGTTCCAGTAGACATGATTTTTTGTTTGCACATGTAAGCTGTCTAGACATGATCAGTTAAGGTGTGGATTCTGACTCCACATTCTCCTATGCTCCTTTTTTTTCTCATGTTGGGTGGGGTTTGGGTTGGCCTTTTCTACAGCGAGGACAAGGGAAGTAGGGAATATACCATCTTAACTGCAGTTACAAACATTTTGGTTGTCTTGTGGGCAATCAAAGAAAGAGGTCAGCCACGATGTGGACATTTATATAAGAACCCTATTTTATCATTCTACAACTTAGTAAATAACTGAAAGAAAATAAAAGCCAAAATAGAATATGGCACAACAATAAAGACAGGATGAATTTCATAGAAAATTTGTTTGCCATGAAGATGTGAATTGTAACAATAATTATATTGAAATAAGTAACTCTTTACGAGGAAAGGATAAGTTTTAGAGTAATGATAGACTGTTGGATTATTTGGTAACTGAATTTAAAAAAGGAACTTGTCAACAAATTGAGAAAAGATTTTCTCCTTTGACAGAAAATGTCTTTGACAGGATCACACAATTCATAGTGTATCACATCCTGGGTCGTTGATACTGTTATTACAGAATAGTAACTCTCAGACAATCCTTTTTATGTTAGCTTGTTTTCGTTTTTGAAATAGGGTCCCCTGTAGCCCAGGCTGGCCTCAAACTTGCTATGTAGCCAAGGGTAACCTTGACTTTAGATTCCTCAACTTAAAATTGTCGGTATTACAAGCAGGCACCACCGTGCAGCTCCTGTGGTGCTAGGGACCAGGCCTGCCGGCTTTATGCATGCCAGGCAGGCGCTCTACCGAGATACCCTCTCAGCAGCTCTGGATCATGTACAGAATAAAATTATTATTAAGACTCTCCAAAGTAAGATAACAATCTGTAAAACATTGAACACACAAAGTAAGGCCATCTCAGTCTCTATAGAATATGCTACAAAATCGTCATAGCTTGTGACCAAGCAGCCAAAACAAACAGGGAAGATGGATATATCGAAAGAAATTAATTACTGATATTCTTATTATTTTTCTTAGTTATAGTATTTAGTTTCTCTTTAAAATTTGTAGCTTGAGTCCTCTTTCAAGATGTTTATATCTAGTTTTGTGCTAGTAATTTTTGTTTTTGAAAATGAAATCTCTACGTTCTAGAAGCTCTAATGCCACAAGTGTGAACCCATGGTGACCGTCAGTTTCCCAGGCTACATTTGATATTCAACCATTTGCTAAAGAAAATAGTTGTGTTAATATTCTGAGCAGTTTCTATTTTGTTAAACTGAACGGAGTCAGAATATGTAGACCGAGTCTCTTAATGAGAAAGTGGTGCCTTCTCTTTATTTGTAGGCTTTTTGTACAGTTCTTAGTGGTTTTACTAGTTTTTTTCTTTTTCTGCTAAGGGCATGGTAAGGCAGTGTATACCTGCAACCACAGCACTGAGATAGGAGGCTCGGGAGTTCCAGGTGAAGCTCAGCTACATAACAAATTGGAAGCTAGTTAAGCTACATGAACTCTCTCGAAAATGAACAAACACAAATACTAGTATTGTCGGAATGGGCAGCTAAGAGTTACCAGAAATGAGGTTAATACGCTCATAAAACCAAGCAGCTTTTGTCTAATGTGATTATCTCATTTTTCTTTCATGCAGATTTATTGATTATCCTTTTGAATTGGAAAGTGATCGGCGACAAGTTTTTTGTAATTCACCATTGTACGGCGCTAACTGCATACTACTTTGTACTGGTGAGTACCAGCATTCTCCGTAGCCTAGCCAGCAGGCAAGACTGGATGGAGAGAGACGTTTAAGGCTGAACTGAACGCTAAGCCTCTAAGTCTTTCTGTTCGTTTGTTTTTGAGACAGGTTCTCTCTGTAACTCTGGGTGTCCTGGAACTCTATATGTAGACCAGGCAGATCTTAGACTCAGAGATTAGCCTGAGTGCAGGGGTTAAAGGTGTGTGCCACCATGCCTTCCGTGCCCCCTCGACCTTCCTGCCTTCACCTTTGAAGCAGAGAGGCATGACAAGATGGGCCACCGCTCCTGACTTAGTGTCTGTTTGCGGTCCTAAACCAAGTCAGGCAAACAACACTACTTACTCGAGTTTCCTTAGGACCTAGCAGATGGAGCTCCTTGCCTTTCTAGGTGCATTTACGGTTTAACAGCCTTGGGTATGGATAGATTTCTGTGCACTGTGGGAAGAATATAAACTGAAGCTCAGGTCCTTACATGCATCTGTAAGCATGGATATTATGAATTGCTGCTCTGTCTTGACCTCTGCTTGATCATCAGCTTGGTAAATCACTGGCTGTGCACAGATTGGCAAGTTGAATGCTTAATTACATGAGATGGACGCTAGTTTCCCTTTGGACTTCTATGCCTGCTTTTAAAAAATCAACTGCATGCTGTTGTCTTAAAGGAGAAATAAATGGTTGTCTTATTTAGTGAGTTGATAAGTAAGGCCCATTGCAGTCTTGTTTTAATATCTTCCTTTGTTATGTTGATTAATATGAAATAAATATATCTAAAGTGGGTCATAGCAAAGCAAAATAAGAGAAAATGAAATTAATAAAGTTCATAGCAAAGCAAAATAAGAGAAAAAGAAATGAAAAGATTTTGTTTTGATTTTTTGTTTTGTTTGTTTCTCTATTTTGAGTTTTTGGCATCTCTATGTCCTGGCCGCCCTGGACCTTGCTATGTAGTATAGGTTGGTCTTGAATTCAAAGAGATCTGCCTGCCTCTGCTTCCCCAAAACTTGGATTAAATACCCTGTTATTGAACAATCTACAACCAGAGTTTTAGGGCAGGAATATCAGTTCCAACAGCCCCATCAAGTCACTAATAACACCGGTGTAGAAGATCAGTGATGGTGGAAAACAGAAGAGAGGAATGGATGCCCCGAGTTCATCTTCAGATTATTGACATGAGTGTCAGTTTTTAATAAAGGAAGACAGCGCAGGACAGTGGGTATGGCTAGGCAGTCCTGGCCAAGGTATGGCCCTTTAGATCACTGTTTCAAATCGGGTCTTGCAGGCTGGTCCTGCAGTTGGATTTTTCTTTGGGCCTCCAGCTCACAAATAATGACAGAGACTTATCAATTCTGAAAGCTCTTGTTTCACTAGCTCTTATAACTTAAATTAATCTGCTTTTATTAATCTACATTTTACCATGTGACTTCCCCCTGTGTTTTATTCTGTATGTTCGACATCTCGCATCTCCATGGTGTCCCCCATATGCCTGAATTAATCTCCTCTTCCCTTCCCTGGAAGTCCTGCCTATACCTCCTGCCTAGCTATTGGTCATTCAGCTTTTTATTACACCAATCATAGCAATACATCTTCACAGTGTACAAATATCCCTCATGGTTCACTGAGGCGTTATCACCCTCACTGCTGAGGGGACTATTCTGGTTCTTTGAAGATGATTTCTCCTGCTCAAGATGGCCTTACCACCATGACACCTGCCCTTGGTGGGTGGGTGGGTGGGGGTCTGACTTAGACTTAGATGGAGAGATGTAGGTTTCTTTGGGATCCTGATGCTTTGTGAAATGTCTGAGGAGATAGATGAAAAGCAAAGGCGGAGGTGCCAGGTCTCGTTGTGCTTTTTGTTATCTTGTGGGCCCAAGGGAAGAGTCAGTGCTTTTTAGAAAAAGCAGTTTCTCAGCGTCTGCTATTAATAATCTTATACTCCTTTAAATATATGATAGTTTTTCCCCTCATGCAGTAAACTTGCAGCCCATTTTGCAACCTTCTAAGAAGGCTAGCAAAACAGTAATTATTTTTCTGGAGTAAAGTGTCATAAAATCCTTATTACTCATAAGAATCATTATTTAGAAACAATTTGGTTTGACATGTCTGCAGCTGTCTAAAGATCTTTTTTCTTAAATGGTCTTACTGGAACTAAATCAAAACGTAGGAGTAGAAGTAGGTTTCCTTCAGGTTTTAAATATATCTTCTAGTGAAAAATAGTTTAAATAGCAAGATGTGGATCCTAGCCTCTGCATGCGTGGACATGGACACCTGCTCATACACATGCATGGACATGCAGGCATATACACATCATAAACATCTCCATTGCAGAGCCATGAAATAAATGCCACTCGCTAGTCTTTTATGGTTAATGGAGTTAGGAAGCAAAATGTTTATTTTAAAAAGTTTTTATTTTTGGAGACAGGGTTTCACTGTGTAACCTTGACTGTCCTGAAATGTGCTAAGTAGACCAGGCTGGCCTTGAACTCACAGAGATCCACTTGCCTCTGCCTCCTAAGTGCTGGGATTAAAGGTGTACGCCACCACACCCAGTTAAAAATATTTTAATAGTGTTCTTAACAATATTCAACACATACACATACTGTATTCCCTCCCCTATTGTTTCCCATTAAGAAAACAATTGAGGGACTGAAGAGATGGCTCAGTGGCTTAGGAACTTGCTTTGTGAGTGGAGGACTGGGTTTGGATCTCTAGAACCCTCATGGGGCATACAGCAGCCCTCCTGGTAATTCCAGCTTTAGGGTAAGACAGGGGATCCCCAGAGCAAAACTAGATATATCAGCAGCAGGGTTGTACTGAGAAACCACACCTTAGTTAAGACAGTGGCAGAAGAGCCATGGTGGCTGATTTCCCACAATCCCATCTGTGCCGTGTGCCTGCACGCATGCATACTCTCATACGACACACACACATGAAAATGGCAAGAAAAGAAAAAATTTAGGCAACTTCCATGATATCTACCTTTGCCAATTTTAGGACTTTGTCTCAGCATTTACTGTTTGGCATAGAATGTTTGATTGATTGATGTGAGCATTCTCATAACTTGCAGGCATAGCTGAGTCTCTACTTGGCATTTCCCCCATTTTAGCATAGGCTCTGGACTCCGAAGCACAGGGAAAAATAAGCAAAGGACAAGGGAGGCAGGGCCTTTCCTACTGTTTCACCGTCCTCTGAGAGCAAGGGATGCTTTACACAAATGTATAGTGGGAATGGTCTCAGCACATCCTTCCCCTTTTTATCTTTATGTCTGCTAGGCTTTTTAAACCCATTTTCCTGTCAATGCAGAAATAAATAATGAGAGAGAACCGCTGCTGGGTGGTGCTGCCACACGGTCACATACCAGTTCATGTGGAAATCGTAACTAGATAAAGGCTCCTTCCCTTTGTTTCTGGAGTGCCAAGCTTTGGGTTTTGAACCCGTGTAGCTCTTACTGTTACAGCCAGGTGTCCATTACCTGGTACCTAGTGCTGCAGTGTGGTGCTTCAGGGGCCAGGACCCCAGCGCTTAGCATTTAGCTCTGGCCTTCTGCTTAGCACCTGGAGATAGTAGCTCTCCCTGCAGTGTCTTCTTCTGCCCACCTCCATGTTCCCCCCCTCCCATCTCTCAGCTCTCAGCAGTTCCACAATTCTTAATGGTCTCATATCTCCACATTCTCTGCTCTCAGACCCACCTGTCTGCCTGCTTGCCTGTTGCCTTCCCGTTCTTCCTTTTTTTTTTTTAAGTCTTGTTCTCTATGTAGCCCTGGCTGCTTTTCCTAGACCTCACTATGTATACGAGGCTGGTCTTACACTCGGAGATCTGTCTCAAGCCGTTCTTAAACTTTTCTGTCCTATCTATAGCTGCTGGCTGTGCCTAGAGCTGTCAGCCCTGGCTGTCACCCACTCTTTATGCAACCAGCTTAGCCTGCCCTACCTTACACGACAGGTAGGCAATTACACCGTTTGGATGATGTCTCGTTGGCCTCTCTGCTGCTTTGTAGGGGCTGTGAACAAGGGGAAGAACTGGACCGCCCCCTAATGATGAGAATGCTGCTTGCGTGGCCGGGGTGGATGTGTTGTAGGTCCCATGGGTGTGGGAGGAACCCCTCCCTACCAGGCTGACATCTGACCCAGTAAGACTAGACTATCTGTGCTTAAGATCATCTAACATGCTGCAGGCATGATCATTTAAGGATCATCTCAAGCTGACTTTGGCAAAGAAAGACTTCTTTGGAGTGGCAGGGAAGGTCAGGTGACCGCCTAGCTCCAGTTTCTACTAGTCTGGAGTCTCATGAAGGCATTAGTGGCTGGGTGAGAGTCTCCTGCAGGCATCTGTGAGAGCTGTTGAACCATTGATTGTCCTGATACGCACTGAAAAGGTGCTCACTTGATTGGCAGCTCCCATTGACTCTTCAGAAATGGCAGGTGAAAGTTTTCCCTGTCACCTTCTCATACTCTTCAGCCATGTCCTTCACAGTCTTGACTAACTCTGGAACTGAAGGTGGCCGCAGTGTCTCCCAATCCAGGCTTTCCCTCTTCCGGTCCTGATGAAGAGGTTCGGTTTCCACTCTCGGCTGTTGTTGCTGTGGCTGGACATGAGGGATGGACCTGACAGCTGTCAGTCAAGCTGCTGAACTCCCTACCACGATAGCCCCACTTATTTCAAAGAAAAAGTTGTGTACATCAGCAAACTTGAAAAAAAAGTGTAGTTGGGTGGTGGTGGTGCATACCTTTAATCCCAGCACTTGGGAGGGAGAGGCAGGAGGAACTCTGTGAGTTCCGAGGCCAGCCTGATCTACAAGAGCTAGTTCAGGACAGGTTTCAAAGCTACAGAGAAACCCTGTCTCAAAAAAACCAAAAGAAAAGAAAAAAGAAGTTTTAACTGTTAGCTACTACATAACCTTACCCTGGGCCTCCTGAGGTGTCTCAGAGCTTGGTATATGATGATTTTATAAAAAAAAAAAAAAAAAAAACTGTTAACCAAGAAGATAAAAATGACTATCCTGGTCAGTATTTAATTGTTAAGTAGATTTTTCTAAAAGCAAGCTTATCATATGATTCTACTTATACGGGATGTTAGAATAACTAAGTCCCTAGGGAGAAAATAGATTCCAAGTTGCCAAGAACTGGGCAGAAGGGATAATGGGGGCTTATTGTTTCATGGGACCAGAGTCTTAGCTGGAGAATTTGAAAAAGTTCTGGGAGTGGTGACAGTTCCATGACAGTATGAATGTCCTTATTGTCACTGACTGCACACTTCTAAAACCATCATGTCGTGTATATTTTATCGCAATAAATTATGAAAAGAAAGCTTATTTATGAAAAGTTAGAGAGAAAGACTATTGTGTTGGATAATGTATTGTAGTTTTTAGATAAAGCTACACACTAAAACAAGAAGCCTAAAGAAATAGAGCTTACATTTGCATTTCGATTTAATAACTAGAGAAAAAGAGAAATACCCTGGAGGTTTTGACCACACTTTACTTCTTTCAATAGCATATATTACAGCTGACAATGAAAGCAGTTTTCAAATTTAGGCACCACCAGGAAAGGCACAGTTTCTAGTTAGAAAATGTTCTAATTTGCCAAACCCAATGGAGCCCCTATCTGGAGCCCCTAATCGTACATCTGTTCAGGGGAGAAATAGTTAGGAGAGCAGCCAGTTGACTGTAGAGGCAAGATTAGGTGCCCACTTCATTGTATCAGATGAATGGAGGACCCAGAGTTGAGAGAAGACATCCTCTTCCTGAGAGATAGGCAGGAGTTGGGCTGGCAGGAAATGGGGTTTGTGGGGCATAGTCGGGGTGAACATTTGGGTAAGATGTGGTACCTGAGGTATATATAGAGTGGAAATTCTAACTAACATGCCTTGTATTTTTACAGTTCATAAAATGGTTGTAGGATCTGAAGAGAGAGAGAGAGAGAGAGAGAGAGAGAGAGAGAGAGAGAGAGAGAGAGAGAGAGATTAGATAGAGGGGGGGAGGGAGAGAGAGATTAGATAGAAGGGGGAGGATATTGGTAGGTTTCACGCAGCTGGCAGGTGCTGAAGGCTCTCTGATGGGGGGGGACCTGTAAACAGAGCATCAGCTTGTGGCTGGTTCCTCTGAGAGGTTCGGCTTCCTGCACTTGGCAGGTATTTTCTAAAAGGGGCATTCTCAGGAGGAGACCTGGGGAGGAAGCAGGGCTTCTCCAGACCCAGCTATGGAGCACACAGAACTCCGTCAATCAAGTGAGTGGCCAATGGCATCCCAGTTCAAAGAGAAGGAAGCAGCCTTTCAGCCCCTGCTGGAAGGAGCCTGCAGGTCTGCAGAAAGCGGAGAGAAGCAATGTTGATGTCCATTTTCAGAGACTGCTCTGTCTTGGTTTGCCAGCTTTAGATAACGTGTAAGGGAAAGCTTTTAACTTTGTTTCTAATTGGCCTTTCTTCAGAAGGGAGTGAGCTCTTGGCCTCAGAGGTGACACTCCTATGTAGCAGATTCAGCTCAGGAAAAAAGCGTCAACTGCTTGCGGTGCCAGGCATTGTGGACAACAAGGCACAGGATTATAGGTGCTTGGCAGGTGCTGGGCACTGTGATAGACAAGCCGAGAGAGATCTGTGGAGAAATCGACCTAACCGGGAGCTGAGGGGCCTGGGGAAAGTTTTCTAGAGGAAACGGAGCAGATTCTTCTGGAAAACCCTGTATGGTATGGTGGAGGTGTGTGTAAACCATGCTTAATCACAGCAAAGGGAGCTAGTTCCCAAGGTACCACTCAGCTTGCTCTGTGCTGGAATCACCTGTGAGACTGTGAAGAGAGATGACTGATCCCTAGTTCCCGGGTTGCAGAGTCAGTCTGGTGGGATCTAGGCCTAGGGCGATGGCTCAGCGGTCAAAGCACTTGGTGCGCTAGCATGAGGACCCGAGTTTGGATCCCTAGCACCCATGGAAAAGCCTAATTGGCGATGTGAATCTGTTATAGGACAGTGTCGGAGGGAGGGAGATAATCAGATCCTAGGTTCAGTGAGAGAACCTGTCTCAAAAAATAAAGTGGAAAGCGACAATGGAAGACAGGTGATAGCCCTCTGACCTCCAAGAGTACATGCAAAGGTGAGTGAGTGCATCTTGACACGCTTGAGACACACATGGAACACATATAGAACACACACACACACACGGAAGAAAGTAAGAGATGGCTCCTCAGACAGACATAAATGCAGACAAAACGCCAATGCACATACAATAAAATAAATAAATCAAGGTGGGAGATGGTGGTGTATGCTTTTAATCCCAATACTTGGGAGGCAGAGGCAGGTGGATCTCTGTGAGTTTGAGGCCAGTCTGGTCTACAGAGCTAATTCAAGGACAGCTAGGGTTGTTACACAGAGAAACCCTCTGTCTCTAAAAACCAACAAAACAAAACAAACAAACCCAAAAGGAAAAAAAAAATAAAAATTAAAAATTAAAAAATTTTTTTTAAAAACCCTGTGCTTATCTAACAAGTTCCCAGGCCTTGTTCTAGGCACCATACTTGGGAACCACTGGGCTCCAAATAAGAGTGAAGATTTCCTTGGGAGGACAGGGTTTAGAAGGCCTCAGCTTTTTTTTTTTGGTAGAGAATTTGTACTTTGGGAGATTATGGTTAGAGAAAGGCATTTTCCAAGGCACTATTTTTACCAGTAACTTGATTGTAAAGGCTATCATAAAGTTATATTGCCTCTGGCACTAATTTGATGCCTTGGTTAGCGGCCACACTTTATCGTATGTTGTTATGAAGGGAGTTGGAAGAAGTGATCAGCAACTGCTTTCAATGCAGTGTGTTTCCATTAGCCAGTAAATTAAAATTAAAAATTTTAAAAATCAAGAATAATTAAGTCTCATTATTGAGAAGAAGAATTGGGGCAGCTGGAGAAACGGCTCACTAAAGAGCACCGGCTGATCTAGGACCTGGTTCAGGTCCCAGCACCCACACGGCAGCTCATAACTGTAACTGCAGTCCCAAGACATCTGACGCCCTCTTCTACCCCGGTTGGCACCAGGCACACATGCGAAGCATATACATGCATGTAGGCAAAACATTCGTATGCATAAAATATGTAAACCAGTCAATAAATACAAACTTTTAAAAGCCCACAAATTTTGGCAGTGGAACTTTAGCCAAGTTTAGTCATTTGTCAAGGAAGTCGGTATACTTTAGGAACATATTAACTCATATTATTTTGTAGCTATCTGGTTAGTCATGTTCTGTAAACATTGGGCAACATTATGACACACGCCACAGCCTTAAAATACCTGACCCAAGGAAAAAGAAACATGTTAGTGAACATAGACTGGAAGAAGACCTTCTTTAGCCCAGGGAGTGAGCACATTGACTTTAAAAACCAAGCACTCACGCTTATTACACACGTGAATCCATGGTAGTGAGGGGCATTTCAGATGTGTGGCCACACCCACAGTCCCAGCACTTGCAGGGGGAACCATGAGGATCATGTGGTGAAGGCTAGCCTCAGTTATATAGTGAGACTCTCGTCTTAAAACGAAACAAGAAGTGGGGTGAGGAAAGACAGACAGGAAAAAAAAAACCCAAAATAGAGGGATTATTGTAACAAAAATATTTTTAACACTTTTGTACCTGCTTCAAGTAAGAATCCCACTAAAAATAACTTTCTCCTTTGCATAATTTTTCCCAACACTTACGGATATATTTTCAAAGTTCATCTCTCTTGCTTTAATTCAGCACAGGACTTAGAGAAATCCAGTTTATATTTTATTTGGATGATGTACACTTAAATGTTCTTCTAATCTTATTTTTTTCTTTAAAAACATACTGTTTTCTTTTGAGATGAGGACTTTATGTAGCCGAGGTTGGCTAGAACTTAGGATCTTCCTTGGTGCTGGGATAAGAGTTGTATGCCAGCATGCTGAGATTTAAGTCAAATACTCCAGCTATTCATTTTTTAAAAAATTATTTATCATTTTATATGTATGTGCATGTATACCTTAGTATATGCATGGTGCATTTTGTAAGTGCCTGGTGCTTGCAGAGACCAGAGAGGATGCCAGGTTCCCGGAACTAGTGTTGCGGGTGGTTAATGAGTTGCCGTGTGGGTGCTGGGAGGCAAAGCCTCATCTGCAAGAGTAGCGAGTGCTCTTAACTGCCGAGCCATCTTTTCAACCCCTCGGCAATTCTCCTGGACAAATTCAGCTGTGCTTTAAGAAGCCGCCATGATTTTTTATTAAGAATGCACATAAAGTATGCATGAACTTGCAATGTGAGCAGCAGTTTGCTTTCTGTTATTTTTAAAGTGCTTCTTCATGCCGTGCAAATTAGAGAGATTGGACTGTCCTGCTTTTCATCCCTTTGTTTCCTAGCTGCAAATGTGACTTCTGATATGTATTAAAATGAATTTGTGTAATAAAACAAAAATGAGTGTGACCTATCCAAGGAAGACACACCTGAAATCCTACATCCCAAGAAACCCTTCCTATGATGGTGTGTCTTCCTCATGGCAACTCTGATGTATGGTTTCTGAGAATGGGACATTCTGATGCGACCGAAGTACATTGTAATTGTGAGCAGCCATAGTCCCTCAGACTTTGGATGTTGGATTGACAGCTGTGATTTGCATGGTTTAATCTCTGAGGTTGAATTTTCTAGAGCGAGTATTTTTATAAGAGTTTATGTAATGGGGGGCTCAAGAGATGGCTCAGCAGTTAAGAGCATTGCCTGCTCTTCCAAAGGTCCTGAATTCAATTCCCAGCAACCACGTGGTGGCTCACAACCATCTGTAATAAGGTATGGTGCCCTCTTCTGGCCTTCAGGCATACATGCAGACAGAATATTGTATACATAATAAATAAATAAATATTTAAAAAAAAAGAGTTTATGTAATGGAAGAGATGACTTGTGATACTGCCAGAATGCCTAGACATAACTGATAGGAGAAGGTCATCATTCTTGTATATGGAAATATATATACTATTAACGGTCAGATGGAAAGACCCATAATATTGAATTAAAGAGAAATATAGTCAAAACAAAATAGACTGTTTAATATGCAGAAAAGAATTGGGGATTCCACATTGGTATGAGTTGAATTAAGTTCGCTCTAAGCTTTCTATGTTGAGTCTCTAGCTTCCAGTACCTCTTATTGTGTATTTGAAAATAGGTCCAGCCGGGCGGTGGTGGCGCACGCCTTTAATCCCAGCACTCAGGAGGCAGAGGCAGGCAGATCTCTGTGAGTTTGAGGCCAGCCTGGACTACAAGAGCTAGTTCCAGGACAGGAACCAAAAGCTACGGAGAAACCCTGTCCATTGGAAAAAAAGAAAAAAAGAAAAAAAGAAAATAGGTCCATTTACATATGTTAAGAGGAGTTTCTATTGCTGAAGGGTGGACCTTTAATAAACCATTACTGATGTCCATATTAGAAGGGCGGTTTGGGCCCAGGAATTCTGTGTGAAGACAGGAGTTAGGCCACCAAACTTGAGGAACCGTCAAGCCAGTAGCAAGGGTGGAACAGAGAATTCCCTTGACCTTCAGAGGCATGTACCTGTTGGCACCTTCACCTCAGACTTCTGGCTTCTAAAATTGTGACACACTGTACCCTCCACCTACCACCTGTTTCTTTGTTGCAACCCTCCCAAATTAATACACTTTCAGTTGAAGAGATATAAAGGCATAGAAGGACAAGTCTGGGATGCAGTGGGCAGCTACATCTAAATCAAGCTGTGCCTTCTTCATCTTCCAGGAAGGTGTTGATGCTCAGTTGAAAGTAACAGGCTTTGAGTTAGCTTGTGCAATTCCATATGAACACACACATCGGATTTTCCTCTTGATTGCTACATGAGATTGAGTAAACTTGCATTTCCTAATTCCAAGACTGTAACTCAGATTTCCTCTTGATAAAATGGGTGCAGAGAGGAGGATTGTGGGGCTGAAAAGATGTTTTGACCTTTTGCAATGTAGAGCTGATTCTATCAGATGGGAACAGTGTTCAGGCTCTTCAATAGTCCCATGATGAATTGAGTCAAGGCAACAAAATATGCCCAACCTCCAGCCCCTGCTTTGGGTACTTTTTGAAGAACAGAGTTAGACCTGGAAAACTAATAAGAGTTTGTGGTACATTGTTAATGGTGTTGCTCAGCTTGTGTTTGTCTATAGACAGAAGTTTTTGTCCTGCCTGGCCCCACAGTTACTCAGCCCCAACAAAACAGACAGAAGCTTATATTAATTATAAACTGGTTGGCCTATTAGCTCAGTGTTATTTTTCACTAACTCTTACAAACTTAAATTAACCCATAATTCTTGTCCATGTTAACCACATGGCTTGGTACCTTTTTATTAGTGAGACATCTTGCTTCCTCTGTATCTGGCTGGTAACTGAAGACTGAGCCTTTCCTCTTACAAGAATTCTCCTAGTCTGGTTGCCCTGCCTATACTTCCTGCCTAAATACTGACCAATCAGTGTTTTATTAAGCCAATACAAGTGATGAATCTTTACTGGGTACAAGAGCATTATTCCACAGCACTTCCCCTTTTTATCTTTTCAAAACAAGAACTATAAATCTAATCTCCTTTATTTAGTTTTTTTCCTGACTGTCATCCATAACAACTTGTAACCAACACTCTAAACAAAGACAAATATCCATAATCCAATTTTTGGGAATGTGGGCATAGTTTTCTAGGCTACTTATTGCTGATTGGGGGAACCTAAAGAAAATTTAAGATTATGATCAAGTATTGGCTGGAGTATTCTTTGAGACTGGATCATCTCAGCCAACAGTCTTCAAGCTGTTCTGGATATGGAACTCAGAGGAACCTCCATCAGAGGCACTTTGAAACATTGGATTATCTGGGCTATTCGCTCCTATCGGAGATTTTTCAGGGAGTCTTCCTTGATCAAATATGATTTTTCTTAACCCAAAATGAATCCACAGCCTCTCATTTCCTGTAGAAACAAAAGCAAAACCTCTTATCCAAAGTAGCATATCTTTTGACATACTTTGAAGTCAAGTTATTTTCAAAATATATAGGTTGGATTAACCCAGCAGCATTTATAATCAAATGTCTTTTAACAGCTGTTGCTCCTTCCTCAGCAGTCAAACTTTTTTTGTTGTTTTTTGTTTTTTTGTTTTTGTTTTTGTTTTTCGAGACAGTTTTCTCTGTAGCTTTGGTGCCTGACCTAGAACTAGCTTTTGTAGACTAGGTTGGCCTCGAACTCACAGTAAACTGCCTGCCTCTGCCTCCCGAGTGCTAGGATTAAAGGCATGTTTTCCATCTTTACATGGCTTTTTAAAAAAACTCTTACTTTTATTTTTAATATTTGTTTTTTTTGTTTGTTTGTTTTGAGACAGGGTTTCTCTGTGTCCTGGATCTCACTCTGTAGACCGGGCTGGTCTTGAATTCACAGAGATCCACCTGCCTCTGCTTCTTGAGTGCTGGGATTAAAGGCATGTGCCACCACTGCCTGGCCTTTCTCTTTTCACAAGAACCTTGAATCTAATTTCCTTTGTTTAGCTTTTTTCCTGATCATTACCAATAGTAACTTGAACCAACCCCCCTAAACAATGACAAATATCCATAATCCATTGAATGACCAAAACCCACCAACCCCACCTCTTGGAAACGTGGGCATAGGTTTTATAGCATAACATAGGTTCCTTCCTGAAGATGAAAGACAGGCACACATGTTGGCCAATTTTAACATCTTGCCAAAGCGGGGAAATGTATTACCTGCTAAGTTCCTTGCACCTGTACAACTTCTGACATTGAGGATGTTATGTTCAATCACTTATAAATTTCACCAAAACCTTCAGAACAACTTACTTAAAAAATAACTTTGTGTGAGGATAGCCTCTGAAGATAACGCATGCCTACAAGGCAGCCATGATTTTGCTGGCCACAAAGATGCTTGAAAAGCCAGCTGCTACAAACTCATAGTTTCTGAGCTGGAACACACACAAAAAAATGGCTTGCTTTGATTTTTAAATAAGTTGAGGATGAAAATGTAGAAAAATAAGAACAGTAAAACAAATGTTTATGGGCAGTCTCTCAGACTGCTTTGATTGTTGAGGAGGTTACAGGAGGAAACCATCTTCGTTTGAGTTGTTTGAGTGTTGGTTGGGGAAAAAAAAGAAATCATACAATTACTCAGCTTTTGGAAGCAAGGTAATCAAAACTTAAATATAAATTAGGGCATGGACTTGTAGCTCAGTAGTTAAGTGCTCGCCTGGCATGCAGAGAGCTCTGGGTTTTGCCCACAGCAGCACTTCATGTCAGGCATGGTGGAGGAAGGAAGATTAGGAGTGCAGAGTCCTCTTTGGTTCCCTGGTGAGTTCAAAGTCAGCATGAGCTGTACATGGCACTGCTCTGAAACAACAACAAAATTTACTAGATAGTGGTGCCATAACAAACAGGAATCTGTCATAGCTTATCAGGGAGTCCAGGGTACTTTAAGTATGAAAACACATGGCTATTGAGAGAGATGGAGTATAGATGATGACCTCCTACCTATAAAGGAACTGGACTGACTGGAAACAGAGTGACTAGATGTTCCTGGGGAACAGGAAACTTAATTTTTATAATTCTAAAAGCCTGCCATTGCAATAAAAACATTCTAAGCCAGGCGGTGGTGGCACACACCTTTAATCCTAGCACTTAGGATACAGAAGCAGGCAGATCCCAGTGAGTTCTAGGCCAGCCTGGTCTACAGAGCTAGCTAGTTCCAGGACAGCTAGGGCTGTTACACAGAGACACCCTGACCCCAAAAATCAAAATAAATAAATACCACCAATATGCATTTTAGATCCTAGCATCTTTGTTGGGAGATCATGTAACTTGGGCTTATTATCAGAATGGATTGACAATAGAAACCGACACATAGTTGGCTGAGGAGCTGAAATGCAAGTCAAAGCAAACCTCATGCTTCATTGTAGTACTTTTTTAAAAGATTTATTATGTATACAACATTCTGCCTTTATGTATGCCCACACGCCAGAGGAGGGCGCTAGATCTCATTACAGATGGTTGTGAGCCACCATGTGGTTGCTGGGAATTGAACTCAGGACCTCTGGAAGAGCAGACAGTGCTCTTAACCACTGAGCCTTCTCTCCAGCCCCCATTGTAGTAGTTTTACACAGTACATTAAAAAACTTAATCCCAGCACTTGGGAGGCAGAGGCAGGCGGATCTCTGGAGTTCGAGACCAGCCTGGTCTACAAGAGCTAGTTCCAGGACAGGCTCCACAACCACAGAGAAACCCTGTCTCGAAAAACCAAAAAAAAAAAAAAAAAAAAAAAAACTTCCCCTCAGGCTGCAGGCAGTCACTGGAAAGAAGTGGTACTGAAAAAGGAAACAGAAAAGAAATATCCTGTTCATAGACAGGGGAAAAAATGTTATTTTTAAACTCATTCTGGTTCTAATTCATTTTATTTTGTTTATTTCATTATTAAAATTTGTTATGTATTCTAGAAACATACCATATAGCCTGTTTAACTGTTCAGCAGAGGTAAAGGGACAGTAAGAATGGTTGTAGAAGTACTGTCATTAAAAATCTCTGTTGAGTTAGGTTGTTAGTACTAACGGGCACTGTTAACGTCACCATGTCTGTGTGAAATCAGTGAACCCACACACATCCTGACATCTGACACTCCGCTGTTTAGGTGTCAGTGTCCTGGGTCACTGGTTTGATCATTAAGCATCCCTCCTCCCTTCTTACTCACACATTCCAGTGACACGAAAGACAATGAACTTGAAAATAGCTCCAGGAAAGCTAATTCTATGGCCAAACCCCCAAAATAATGCTTCATGTTATTTTATCATGGAATACCTGATCAGAAAGTAGTTTACCAAGTTTTGTGTGCATCTGTGGATTGGGAATGGGCAGACGTTTCTCCGATTTATCACAGCTCTGATAAGATTAGACATGCTGGAGTGACCCCATCTGCCTTGTGGCAATTGTAAAATCTCGTGTGTGTGTGTGTGTGTGTGAGTGTTGGGGGGGGGGACTCACGCATGGAAGTCACAGGACAATTTTCCTTCCACCATGTGTGATCCAGGCATCAAACTGAGCCATCTTACCAGTCTACCTCATAGCAATATTAAAAGTACATTAAATACAATTCCAAGAATTTTATTTCTAATGTTTGTTGTATTCTGCTGTATTTTTCATTTTATTACATTGGCAGAATGTGCTAAGTATTATGTTTCAATTTTGAAAGATCCCAGGCTTGTGTGTGTGTGTGTGTGTGTGTGTATTGTTTTAGCTATAGGATCTTCTAGATGACAGGTATATATTTCTAGATCTAGCATTGTTGTGTTTAGCAAACATATACTTGCTTACAGATGAATTATCACAGTATGGGATAATTACACTTTTGAGATGTTTAAACACTTCTACTTCATAATGGATATTAAAGGAATGCCCATAGTGTTACTATAAAACTCTTTAACTTTCAAAATTCCCCCTTCCATGTGATCATTTTCCTGAAGTGGTCTGAGGATGCTGTCGCAGCGGGGGGTAGAGAGAGGCAGTTCACTGTGAGTCAGTTGCTTGATTTCTGCTTTCCTAGGTGAACAGAAAGTGCTGAGTGGACTTAAGTGTGTGATGGACCATCTTTTATCACCTGTAGAGTTCCAAGCACGTTTCTAAAGTCTGAAGAAGAAAATCAGGAGGCTGGAGAGATGGTTTAGCAGTTAAGAGCACTTGCTGCACTTCCAGAGGACCTGGGTTTGGTTCCCAGCCCCCATACGATGGCTCACAACTGTTACTGTGATCTAGGGGACCTTCTTCTGGTCTCTCAGACTCCCAGGCATGCATACGGTGCCCACACAAACAGCCAGGCCCACATTCACACACCTAAAAACCTAAAAACTAGTTTTTTTAAAAAGGAGAAAATTAATTTAATGATAAAAGGTGGACACCCGGTCTCTTTTTGTAGCGATGGATTGTACACCAGAGTGACTGGCCCTTTCTAGAATATTTGTATTTTTTGATGAGTCCCTGACACCGTTTCTGTCTCTTATCCAGAAAGATGGAATGCTAGCGTACATTGCCAACTTCCGCCTGCTTGCCGAGCTTTCCAGCCCCTTCGTGAACCAGAGGTAGGTTACCAATATTATCACTTCGAAGATGTGTGGTTTCATTTTAATCTGTGGAAAACTTTTTTCCAAGATACAGAACTCAAGTCCCCATGATTGCACCGAAAACGCTTTATCCACAGAGCCTTCTCCCCATTCTCTCTCTGAAACTGTTAGAAGCTCCGTGAATTCTTTTGTAGCCAGAAACGTGAGAGTGAGGTGATAGATTCCCAAGCCACAGAATGAGTGTGATGTTTCTTTCACTCTTTTTTTTTCTTTCCAGGTGGTTCTTTGAAGCCCTAAAGTACCCCAAGTTTTCCAAAGCCAACGTCATCAATGGAGTTCTCATGACAGTGGTCTTTTTCGTAGTGCGGATCCTCGCGATACCTCCTTTGTATTTCTTCATGTATTCCGTGTACGGAACAGAAGCCTACATGAGGCTCGGATTGGTGGTCCAGTGTACCTGGATCACTACCTGTCTTATTTTGGATGTGATGAATGTCATGTGGATGATCAAAATTACAAAAGGATGCATCAAGGTCATCTCTCTCATCAGACAAGAGGAAGTCAAGAGTAGCCTTCAGAACGGAAAACTTGATTAAAGGCGTGCTTCATCAAACACCCGTTTTTCCAAAGCCATCTTCATTCCTCCCCGCGTCACGTCTACTGATAGATGAGTTCCTGGCATGCTCCTCTACTGCTCTGTTCATTACGACTGTTATTCAGGGTTTCTGTGTCTTCTCTCTCTTTCATCTTTAGAAAAAGAAAATAAAATTTAGTTTTCACTCCCAAGATATCTTCTTTCCTTCTGCCTTTTAAGCATGGCTAGACATCGACAGGTTTCAGTAGAAGTTGTAAGTGGAGTGGAGCACCTTTTCTGAACTCGCAGTGTGCGTGGGGATCGTTCTCTGCAGAGAGAGAAATGACTGCTGGGGTGACCCGCTTCGCTGAAGGAGCGAGAACTGCTTTTAAGTCCGTAAGCAGCTCGGGATTGTTGTGCTGTGTTCTTTTCTAATGCCAATGCCTGTGTAGGGTCTGATTTCTAAGTTGCTAGCATGTCCTTTTCCCAGGCCATCAGAAATGACATAGCTTCATTTGGGTATGTGGTCATCTATTATGAAGGAGTATTTCACTCTTTGGCAATATCATGTTTGAAAATACTTCCTGCATTTTAAGATTTCAGATACTGCTTTATTTCTGTCTTTAGTGTTTCATCCAACCGTTTTAAAAACTATGTCAGGCAAGGCTTAAGACCCATTGTGTGGACCTTGGGGACGAATGTCTTCTAAAAGTGCATGCTGGGAACATGGCTTTCGTACCTGCCTTCCCCTCTGTTTCCTTGTACTTTTTCCATGAAAAGAAGATACTCTTCTTGCAAAATCTTCCCTGAGTTTAAAGCCTGACACCAGAATACCAGTCTTTCCCAGAATGCATTTGTTATACCCCAGAAATCGGCCTTGTGTTGATTGGTTAGAATGATGGCACTACAGACAGGTCAGTGTTTGGGTTTATCCGTAGACTTTCTCAAGCTTGCTTAGTCCATCTTTGCTTTGCATTTTTCTTGAGCAGGAAGGAAGAAGGTGATTTAACTCAAGTATTTTGATGATCAAAACTGTCATTCTATGTGAAGAAAGTGTGTGTATGTGTTTACTTTCACTTTGGTTCTTACAATCCAAATAATTATATATTTAGCTATTATTGCCTTTATTTATTTTTTTCTGAAGTACTTGACTTTAATGATTGTTCTTAAGAAAAAAGAGACTTAATTCAATTAGTGGTGAATACTTGAATTTAACTGAACCTAAACCAAAAGTTCTAATCCGTCTAGAGTCTCAGATTGAAGGGGAATGTTCAACTTGTTTTCATTATTCATCCTATGACGGTGAAAGGAGAGTGGTGCAATGTAGTCAGAATGGTTTCTGTGATGCAGTTTTGTCTAATTGTCTGGTACAGACAGAATCTGGCAAGGTCTAGTATGTTTAAAGATGGGAATTAAAAATTCAGCTAATCAAATGTTAAAATCAGGTCTATTTACTTTTGAAAGATAAAGTAATGTAAAAGATAGGACTTCTTTAAAGCAGCTAATGTTACATTGGTAATGGCTTGTTTATTCTACATCAGAGGCCTCAAGAGTATTGGTTGTCTAAAGGGTGAAGGTATAGGAACGCAAATGATTTTACATTGTTCTCGGCTCTTTTACAAGAAAAGTGAGCTTTTTTGTAAGGAAAGAAGACATTTATATTATAAAACTGTTTTAGAAATTCACCAAAAAGGAATAAATCTTGAGATAAGTGTTTTTAACACTTTGAATATTGCTGCAGTTCTGAACACAGATTTCAAACTCACCATCAAAACGATGACAGCATACAGTTAAGAATCTCCATGTAAGCAATAATTATTTCCTGCTTAAAAGGTCATCGCTGTTACTTTTAATTGATTGATGTAGCCAGTCATCAAATAAGTATATTCGGAATATCAAATGTTAACTAAAATTTGCCGTTCCCTTTGTCAGCAGCCCTTATTAGCTGCAGCACCCAAAAGTCAGTTCTCCACGTTCTCTCGTGGAAGAAGTGCAGTGGAAATGCCCGTGAACTGCCGCTGCAACGCAAGCCAGTCTCTGGATGGGGCTGTGTTTTTGCTGTGATTATATTTATCAACCGAAAATCCAAATAAAGACAAAACATAATATTTACTAAAACAATGAAATTTTCACTTATTGAATGACAAATTTTTGCTAGATATTTTAGATATTAAGTATTTTGGCTACGTGGATTGATTTAAACGAGTCCATTAGGCATTCTGATATTTAACAACTCTTAAAAAAATCTTTATAGAAAATAAAAGCAAATTGGTATACATTTTTAAGCAATTCTATTTTTCTAGAAAAGATTAGTGACAATCTGAATGTGTAGTACTCTAGAAAATAAAAGTTCTCATGAAACTTAAAAAAAAGAGCAAAAATAGCAGATAGCATGCAAGATCGCGGATCCTGCATTCAATATTTTGTGTGTGAGACTAAAATTTTTAAGCTTGGGTTTATAGAATTTGCACTCTTGTGTCTAAAATCACTTAGAGGACTGTTTGCATTTACTTAAAATTAAAAATGAGTTATGTATGCATGTAAGGAAATTAACTCAAATTACTCTATGGTAGGTTGACTGTTTAAATTTTAACTGCTTTTTGTTATCTCATGGGCCAGTTATGTATCAAGAGGAATAATGATAGACCGTTACCATCTCTGAGAGCTAGTTTGCTGTATTATGGATAAACTGGGTCCATAGGGGGTCTGGTTGGAAAATCACTTAGTCTATAGGTATTTTGGATGAAGTTCTTTCATTAATTTTAATAATTTGTTTAACTCAGCTTTTGTTCAAGTGTCAGATTTTTTTAATTGCTTCCTCTGAGACCTTGGGCATTTGGAGACAAGCTCTTCTTAAGGATTCATTGACTGCTGGTGACATTTCTTAGGCATCTGGAAATGTCATTTTTCATGGAGGCACAGGGAAAAGTACCATCAAAATGCGTGTTTCTTTCCTTTCAGTTTTAAGAAAAATCAACATGTCCCACAAGCCTCTATTAACATACCTGGATAAGTTTGTTCCTACATTGCTGCAAGTATGTAAAGAGGCATCTCAAGGATTGGTTTGTTTGCATTGCCTGACTTTAAGTACTTCAGTGGCTTGGGCAGCTGAAAAGCCCACATAGTTATGGATGGGCATCAGTAATGTTTCATAGAAGCTTATGCATTTTTGTGTTTGCGATTTCCTCAAAAGCAAACATTTTACTTTTGTCAGAAAAATGGCCCCATGCTTTCCAGCAGGTGTGAGCCACCACACCGGTGAGAATCTTCCTGAATGCGCGCACACACACTTCCTGGCCTTAACTACAGCTCACTGACACTAAAGCTACTGAAAGCCAGCTGTGATGCAAAAACTCTCAATGTATGCAGAAATGAGGAAAGCCCACAGGACCTGGTGTGGGAGGAGACAGCAAGACTGCTCTTCCTCTCAAAGACGGTATTTCCTTCCTCTACTGAGAGTTTTCTGTCCAAACTCACCTGGTTGCCAATCTCCTCTCTAGACTTCACTAGACTTCAGTATCCCTCCTCCATGTGCTGGGATCTCTATATGTCAACTTCTGAGACATGCCCGGTCATCTGTGTGCTTCTCAATCTCCGTGGCAAGTTTCAAAGTTTACAAATAGGTTCTGTCATGAAAACAAGCATTGTAGGACGTTTAAATAAAGATCTGACAAACCACAATTTATTAATAGGCTGCAGGAAGCCAGTAAGCATGTAATACCTGTTTACAACATAGAACAAAGGTAATTATGGTTTTGTTAGGAAACATCTGTAAGCTCTCTCTTAAACTGGTTTAGCAATAGAGTTTTATAAAGCGTTTCAGCTGGGGATTTATTGTAGGCGTGTTAATGACCTATTAAATGTTCTTTATAGACTCCATGGCAGTATTGAGGGTGTAAAATGGAGCTGTTTTGATGAGGGCAGGGTCTGGCTTGTGGCAAATTGTTTTAGTCTTACTCTTCAATAGAAAAGACTTCTGTGGTCCTGTTTACTTAAAAGCAAGCTACCAGCAGCTGAGTTAGTGTGTCTTGGAGTTCAACCCCAGGGACTCAAGTCCCTGGGACCTGTGTGGTCCAAACTTCAGCTTCTACCTACTTGATGGCATGTCATACTTGGTGTGTCTTCTGTTGTAGTGGGCAGCTTCGCGAGATGAGCTGTGTGCATCGGAAAACGTTTACATTTACCCACTTTGCACAGCAGCCTTGGTGACAGACCCTACACATAAGACCGAGCGCAATGAAAATGATTTCTAAATCTCAGATGTCTTAGCTCTATACCTCTGCTGGAAACTTGTTAGACACCATCTCAAATTTTTCTCTTTGCATTTTTCTGTAATTCTGTAATTAATGTGTGTTACAATCATTTGCTCTTTTGGCTAACCGAACTTAAAGACATAGCTGAAACATAGCTGTAAATAAGGCGTGTTCTGTATTTTTGTTTCCTGTTTGATTGGTTTCTCTAGGATTGTCTCCTTTTTACTTAAGGAATTTTTGTGTAGATGATATTCCTAAAAGTAGGATAAATTATGAAATTTTTCAATTATTGAATTTGTAATAACATTTCAACATAGATATTATTTGCAAAGGCCACTTTAAAACTGGGGTGCCTGCACTAACTATAGCGATATGTACAATTTTTCTCCAATACTATAATAGATAATCTTGTCATAAAGTTTTGGAAGCCTCTCAAAATATGCTTAATAACTTATTTCCATAAGATTGAAGAGTTATTTATAAAACATAAGACCAGTTAATTTATAAATCAGTATTACTAAGACGCATCAGTAAGTGAAATACAGTTGGCGTTCTTTGATTTTGGTTTCTGGTTGTGCTTTGTTTGAAGGGATAGAAAGTATCTTTTCAGAACTTTCATTAAAACTTTTGAAATGTTTGTATTCTTTGTATGTGTGCCACTTTACAGTTTATGCAAGTTCTAAGCAATAACCTGCATGTTCTACCTGGTCGGCATCCGTCTTCACGACAGTTTCCTTTACTATTCCGAATGATACCAGTCAACACCCTCTCCCAGCGAACACCTTGGGATTTTCTCATGTTAAAACACTACTATAACGTGGTGCAAACCTTTGTATTTTGTGAAAGAGAAATAAAGCCACAATTATTTAGTGCAAAAATCTGTCTGGTTGGTGTGTGCTTAAATAGTATGAGCGAGCGGACTGATGAGCTTGCCCTTTTCCACTCCCAGGATCACTCCTAGCAACTGCATCGTGAAAGTGGTTTTTATACCTCAAACTCCCTTCTCTCCTGGAGGAAATTCCAGCCTCAGAGAAAACCAGAAGTTGCATTTTACTTTTGTCAGAAAAATGGCCCCGTGCTTTCCAGCAGGTGTGAGCCACCACACCGGTGAGAATCTTCCCAAATGCGCGCACACACACACCTCCTGGCCTTAACTACAGCTCACTGACACTAAAGCTACTGAAAGCCAGCCGTGATGCAAAAACTC
This sequence comes from Chionomys nivalis, assembly GCF_950005125.1. Taxonomy (NCBI): domain Eukaryota; kingdom Metazoa; phylum Chordata; class Mammalia; order Rodentia; family Cricetidae; genus Chionomys; species Chionomys nivalis. The sequence continues at coordinate 32,742,233 of NC_080103.1, read as the reverse complement.
TCAGTGTTTTTAGTCTGTGCTTATTGGTGGGAGGGTTGGAGCTAGCCAATCAACAGGCCATTGTAGATTAAGGGATGCTTGGCAGTTAGATTTTAGATCTCCTGTCTTTGTCCGCGCCGCCCCCTGCATCCCGCTCCTGCACTGTACTTTTTGCCAAGTGTCTTGCTGAAATTCCCTGCTTCTCAGATTGCGAGCAGTCTGAATTGTGCATCTGGGTCTGGAGCCTCAGTAGATCCAGAAGCTGAGCACTAATTGAACAGACTGTGGAAGTGGTTTCGTCTTTGGAGAGTGTCGTGAGTCATGTTTCTCCACATACCTGAAACGTTGCATCAAGACTACCATAGGAGCAGCTGAGTTTCAACATGAACATAGCAGTCCCAGCTGTCGGCGGTGAGCGGCCCCAGGTGGAACTGCACGGATTAAAACCACTTGAAAGCAAATAGAAACAGGTCGCCCACACCTTCAGCTGTCTCCAATGCATGTAATTCACTTATTCTTCTAGTGGCCAGTCTTTACCAAAGTTTGCTTACTGGCCCTCTGGGCCCCCCATTCCTCTGGATGGTCCCTAAGCATGCCCACAATAACTATGATGTGGCAAATTTGTCATTTTCCCCTATGCAAGTAACTGATAATCTGCCACATAGCAAGGCTCTTCGTGGAAGGACTGTACATGCGTGAGTGGCTGTGTCCCTTTGCATTTAGGGCATAGTGCTCGGAACTCCGTGCCCATGGCAGGTAGTCCCTTCACTTTTATTTTCTTGTTCTTTCCTTCCCTCCTTCCTTCCCTTGTTCCCTCCTTGTCCTCCCCTTTCCCTCCTTTCTTTTTGAGACAGGGTTTTGCTGTGTAGCCCTGGCTGTTGTGGAACTCACTCTGTAGACCAGGCTCCTTTGAATTCAACAGAGATTTGCCTCCTCTGCCTTCCACATTCTGGGGTTAGGGGCATGCACCACCATCACCCGGGCTACCACTTTTGTTTTTCATCTACCTCTAATCCCATGGCCACATCCCTTGTCATCTTACCATGCCCCTGATTATGCTAGCAGCAATCACCTGACCTGTCAAAGGGGCTCCTAGAGAGTAGTGAGAGGAAACATGGAGAGTGGGCATGTCTACTGAGGATAAAGGGCTAATTTAAGTGGAAATCTGGAAGAAAAAACACAAACGGAAAAATGAAATGGCCCCAGAATAGGAAATTTTGAATGTAATGCATATATTACTATTTAATTAGCAAAATAAGATGAATAAAATTCTTATGGTATTACAGTATAAGAAATTCTATAATTTCACTATTAAAAGGCAATAAGTACATGTATGTCCTGTCTATGTAAGGCATCTTACCTGAGGTTTCAAAATCCTTTATTCTAAAAGCAAGTTTTCAATATTCAAATACCCAATGGTTATTAAATTTCCTGGAAAGATCTGTGTTACGGGCCAACTTCCCTTGGGAGACTTTTCGAAGATGGAACGTGCGGTCTTTGTGCTGTGGTTTGGACGGAAAGGCTTTATGAATGGACGCGGCCCATTAGGAAAGGACTGAATAGTAAATTGGGGACAGGAACTCGGGAAGTGTGAGGTGCCTGAGCTGTGGCAGCCATGACTCAGAATCCTGGTTTTATCATCCGGAGAGTTACGTTTGAAGCTTCTCTCTCTGGCTGTCCGCCCCAGCTCTGCCGGGCTACTGGGAAGAGCTTTCATTTGCCACAATGCAGTTAGGAAAGAACAAGTGTAGCTTTGAGAGCGCCGGAGTAAGGCTGACCTGAATGGCATCTGAAGCTGTATTCTCAGTGCCAGCTGAGTGAAGAACAGACTAGGTCCAGTGAAAGAAAAGCAGGCAGAGAATTGTTCAATAGTTAAGCCTGGCGGGAGGGGAAGAGTCGTGGGGAGGACATTTAAGTTCGTTCACGAAATTCACGAGTAAGGCTGTGGCGCTGACTGGAGACAGGAGCCACTGAGCCACAGAGCCTCAGCCTCCAGGGGTAGGGGTGGGGGCTGAGAGCTGGATCTCAGCCTGCTGGCAGCAGCTTTTTAGGAGACCCCGTGAGACTCTCAGAGGGAAAGGGATGGGAGTCTAAGGCTTCGGGTGTCTCGAGTATTTTAAGATCTTGGCCAGTCCCCGACTCCATTCGGAGCTTCAGAAGCTTCTGAGGTCCTTTGCTGTGCTGACTCTTCACTTCCAGTGAGGTCAACCCTGCCCATCTGGTCTTAGAGCTTTAGAAAAGGCTGGAGAGTCTTCCTTGGTCACACTCTGGAGTTTCAGCTGAAGGTACCATAGACAGGGACAGTGGCGGATCAAGGAGACCCCAGCCTGGCTGGGATTGATTAAGTTCCAAGATGTCCTGAGCAGGTAGAGCCTTTGTGACTGGGACAGATTGTCGCTTCGTGAATTGTCCAGAGGTAAGAAGTAGACACATTGTTACATTCTGAGTTGTTTAGAGGTGAGACATAGATACATTGTTAATTCTGAGTTGTTCAGAGGTGAGACAGATACATTGTTACATTCTGAGTTGTTCAGAGGTGAGACATAGATACATTGTTACATTCTGAGTTGTACAGAGGTGAGACATAGATACATTGTTACATCCTGAGTTGTTCAGAGGTGAGACAGATACATTGTTACATTCTGAGTTGTTCAGAGGTGAGACAGATACATTGTTGCATTCTGAGTTGTTCAGAGGTGAGACTAGAGTCTTGACCATAGTTCCTTATGGAACACCACCAGTCTCCCGAGTTCCTGAATCCATTGGCTTAATCTTACCATCTACCTGTAAATTCTGCTGGTAGGGGTTGGGTGGGATGTAGTAGGGGGTAGGTAGGATAGCGGGGTACTGCCTACCTTTTCTGGCTCTCTGGCCTGTAGCCCCTTCCTCCCTTATTGGTCTGTGTCCTCCTTCTCAACACCACATATGGTTGGCTTCCTTTTCCCTCCTAAAAAATAAAACAGAAATCTATTTATGGACTGGCAAGATGGTTCAGTGGGTAAAGACTTTTGCCGCCAAGCTTGACAACCCAAGTTCTATCCCCAATACTCACATGATGGAAGAAGAGATCCTCTGGGCTGGATGGTTTGGCATGTCAACTTGACACAAACTAGAGTCACCAGAGAGGAACAAGCCTCAGTTGAGGAAATGCCTCCATGAGATCCATTTGTAAGGTATTTTCTCAACTAGTGATCAATGGGGGAGGGCCCAGCCCATGGTGGGTGGTGCCATCCCTGGACTGCTGGTCCTGGGTTCTCTAAAAAAGCAGACTGAGCAAGCTGTGGGAAGCAAGTCAGTAAGCAGCTCCCCACCATGGCCTCTGTGTGAGCTCCTGCCTCCAAGATCCTGCCCTTTTTGACTTCCTGTCCTGACTTCCTTCAGTGATGAACAGCAATGCAGAGGTGTAAGCAAAGTATGCCCTTTCCTTTGCAAGTTGCCTTATGGCCATGGTGTTTTATCACAGCAATAGAAACCCTAAGTCATCCTCTTAGACGGCCTCAAACCACCATAGGCTTGCCATGGTATGCTTGTCCCCTCCCAGTAAATAAGTGTAATAGTTATATGCATACTCTCCTGTGTCTGCCTCTCATCTTGCTATAGAAGCACTGGCATCATAGACACCTGCTACTATATTTGCCTTCACAAGGGCTCTAGGGATCTGAACTTATAAGTGGTCCTTATGCTTGCTTGACAAGCACTTTACGCACTGAGCCCTATTCGCTCCCGCCCTAAATTCTAATTTTAATTATGACTTTATGGCTCTGAGTAAGACTGCTTTTTTTTTTAAATGATTCTATGTTTGTCCCCTGCAAGAGGAGTTTGTAAGACTTACAATTGATGAATCCAGCCAAAAAGGCTAAGTGCTTCAACGTTCTTAGGAGAAGCATAAAGTTTTAATGATGTACTTTCCCAATATATTTAGAATCTAGTTGGTCTTAAAAATATTAATCTTAGCCGGGCGGTGGTGGTGCACGCCTTTAATCCCAGCACTCGGGAGGCAGAGGCAGGCGGATCTCTGTGAGTTCAAGACCAGCCTGGTCTACAAGAGCTAGTTCCAGGCCAGGCTCCAAAGCTACAGAGAAACCCTGTCTCGAAAAACCAAAAAAAAAAAAAAAAGTTAATCTTAGCATTAACCTTTGGAAGATATAAACATCTTTATCATGTTATCCAAATGCAGAGCCAATTTTCTTTGTTTACATAGTAAAATATCATCAAGATGAAAAATGGATGACTAATAAGAATGTAAATAGTAAGTTATCTATTTTCTCATTAAGACAATCTAAAGCTTTTATTATTATGAAAAGTCAATCCATCATTAATGGGTCAGTTACCTTGGCTGACCCAGTATTGGATAATCACGACTGTTGATAAGACTTCCTTGTTCTTTTGGGGTTTGTGTGTGTGTGTGTGTGAGAGAGAGAGACAGAGACAGACACACACAGAGAGGTAGACACACAGGCACATACAGAGAGAGTGGGAGACACACACAGAGAGGAACAGAGATAGAGAGATAGAAACAGACAGATAGGCAGGCAGGTAGACAGAGACAGACATGGAGAGACAGACAGGCCGACAGAGAGAAACAATCAGGCAGACATAGACATACAGGGAGAGAGAGAGAGAGAGGACAGAAAGAGACAGGCAAGCAGAGAGAGAGAGAGAGGCAGACAGACAGCTATACACAGAGATACAGACACACAGAGAGACACACATGCACAGAGAGACACACATGCACAGAGAGACAGAGACAGACAGGGACAAACAGAGAGAGAGAGACAGACCACACAGAGAGAGACAAAGAGACAGAGACAGACAGAGAGATGGATACACACAGAGAGAAGCAGAGAGACAGACAGACACAGAGGGAGAGACAGAGAGATAGACACTCACAGAGCAAGACAGAGACAGAGAAACACACAAACAGGCAGACAGAGAAAGATAGAGAGACAGGTAGATAGATGCACACACAGAAGTAGACACATAGAAGCAGCAGAAAGACAGACAGACAGACAAAGACAGAAACTCTAACTGTACAATGCTGAAATTGTTTGGTGGACTTTATAGTCAAACCCAGGACGAATTGATTGGAGGAATTATTAAGTCAGTGTTAATTGTTGCTTACAGTAGACTGGCACACTTGTTTCTTGTAATATCATTCATTGGTCTTTGATTGGTGGAGAAGTTATCTGTAGTATATACCTCATTCTATCTTTCTACAATCAGTACAAAGACTGTCTAACAGATGCATTTTAATATGAAGGAAAGTAACAAAAGAAATATATCTGTATTGTTTTAGAAAAATAAGAATATTATTTCATTGAGTGCAAATGGGCTAGGCTGATGTTAGCAAGCCCCTGGAATTCCGCTGACCTATTGATCTGTCACCAAGCCCAGCCTTTCACATAAGTGCTGGGCATCAGACTCACTCAGGTCCTCTGGTTGTGTGGCAAGAACTTCAGAGACTGAGTCATTTCCCAGTCCTAGCATAGGATTTGTATTGAGCAAACCAGTAAATCAAAGATACTTATTCTCTATATATGTTATACAGTGAGCTGTCTTTTAGGTTTTGGAGACACATCCGCAAAGGAGACAGAAAAGGCCGTTTCCTTTGGTCTCCATTCTAGCAAACACAGAGATGACAAGGAAGTCTGAAAGCCGGAAATAAATTAGGTAGTTTGCAATAGGAGTAGGAGTAGCAGGCTTTCTTTTGGGCCACCAACCAGCTCCAAATCATGACATGGAGACTTCTTACTATGCATGCTCAGCTTTATTTTATGCTTGTCCCACTAGCTCTTGAAACTAAATTAGCCTGTTTCTCTTCATCTATATTCACCTCAGGGTCTTTTACATTTTTTTCATTCTGTATGTCCTATCCTACTCTGTCTGTCTGTCTGGCATCTCCCTCTCCTTCTCTCTTGTTTTTCCCTCTCTTCTCTCTCTCCTCAGCCTATATTCCTCCTCCTACTTATTCTTACCAGCGCCACCTACCAGCCCCACCTATCCCTCTACTGTCTCACTATTGCCCAGTCAGCTTTTTATTGGACCAATCAGGTGCCTTAGGCAGGCAAGGGAAAACAGCAGCACATCTTTACATAATTAAACAAATGCCGCAGAAACAAATGCAACACATCACTGCCTCACTAAATACATGTAGCATTAACGAATGCAACCTACCTTTACACAGTCAAAATAATATTCCAAAACAAGTAGGTGCTATGAAGGAAACAGAAGAAAGTAGAGATGGGGGCGGGATTAGCAAGGATACTTTGTGGAGGTGACATTTGCCTTAAGATCAAGGGGAAGCAAGAGTAGAACCCCAGATCTGGGGATACCTGTGTGTGTATGTTCAGTGCCAGAGAGGCTGGAACATGGTAAGGAAGAAGAATAACAGATACAGATGTGGCAGGACAGCAACCAGCTCATGCTGTGGCGGTCATGCCCCTGAATGATGTTTGGCTTCTCAGTACTTATGGTAAGTGTTCCAGGATCCAGGCAGTTCAAGAGTGAAATATGGGCTCTTAAATCTAGGCTCTCTCAACCTTATTATTACTGGCCACAAGTGATATATTTCATGAGTGGCCCAGGACATAAACACATACATAAAAACAAAAATTCTGTGGCATGGTCCCCTGACTGTGAGGGATTGTACTCCCTTTCACTGTAGAAGAAGAAATGCTGGTTGTCACCCACTAAACCAATTCCATAATTCATCACTGGGTTGCCGTTCACACCATCAAATGTTGGTTCAGGCTAAAGTGTGAGCAATAGAGATGAAGAAAAATGGCGAGATTCAGAATGGATGGTAGAGGGAGAGCTGACAGTGGCTCTTGGCAGACTACTTGTGGGGACAGGCGAGGGGAAAGCCAGATGAATGATGGTTTCTATGATTGCGGAGTGAACAAAGGGGGAGACAGTGCTCCTATACCCTAAGAAAACAAAGACAAAGGAAGGAGGAGGTGTGAAGGAAGCAATGGAGGAGAGAGTTTGGCTAAAATATGCCTGGGTGCTTAGACGTGTGATGCTCATTATTAAATTGATTATAGAATATATGGGGGGAGGGATGCTGGAGAGGTGACTTGGTTATTAAGAGCGTATGCAGCCTCAGAGAGTTTGGTTCCCAGAGTCCATGTCAAGTGTTTCACAACAGGCTGTAACTCCTGATTCAGAAGGTCCAGCACCCCCTTGCCCTCTGAGGGAACTGATCATACACACATGCATGCATGCATATGCACACACACATGCACACACATACATACACACATGCACACCCACCATTTTTTTTTTTATAAAAAAAATCTAGCCGGGCGGTGGTGGCGCACGCCTTTAATCCCAGCACTTGGGAGGCAGAGGCAGGCGGATTTCTGTGAGTTCGAGACCAGCCTGGTCTACAAGAGCTAATTCCAGGACAGGCTCCAAAACCACAGAGAAACCCTGTCTCGAAAAACCAAAAAAAAAAAAAAAGAAAAGAAAAAGAATGCTGAATGATTTCTGTATTAAACAGCTTTCGGTTTAAATAAGCATCTAAAACAACAAACATCTTTAATAAATGAGTATTTATTGGTGGCTAATCGCAAATTTCCTGTCAGAACTTCTTGTCCTTCAGCAAATGTTAACTCTTCAATTAAAACTGAAACAAATCTTTCTCCATCCTGGGAAACTCTGGCTCTTTGTTTATTGTATGTTTTGAGGTCATTCCAGTATTTGCTTATCTCCAGAAAGAAGGCTCAGAGCCAATTCAGTACTTAGAATTCTCCAAGTACTTATAGGAACACGATTACTTCTGCCCAAGCTTCTTGGCACGTATCGTTGTGACCTCTGGTCTTTCCTTTCTTTTATATTTTCCAGTTTACCTCAGGCTGGAAACACTCAAAAGGGTGAACGTAATTTCATTTCACAATTTTAAGGAAACACCCAAATTATAAAGTTAAATATTGCCAGTACCATTTGATTTTTTTCTCTTTTATTGAAAATTGTTTATTTCCCCCTCCCACATAATACATCCTGATTACGGTTTCCCTCCCTCTATTCCAGTTCCTCCCCATCTTCCCATTCAGATCCACCCCCTTCCTGTTTCCCATTAGAAAACAAAGAGGCTCCTAATGGATAATAATAAAATAAATTAAGATTAAAAACTAATACATCAGAGTAGGACAAATCAGAAGGGAAAGAACCCAAGGAAAGACACATAAAACTGATATAGTGTCAGGGAGTCACTGCATACCTGGGAATCCCATACAAACAACTAAACTGGGGCTGGAGAGATGGCTTACCTGTAACAAGCACTGGCTGTTCTTCCAGAGGTCCTGAGTTCAAGTCCCAGCAACCACATGATGACTTACAACCATTTGTAATGAGATCTGGTGCCCTCTTCTGGCCTGCAGACATAATAAACAAACCAAAACAAAAGTGGAAGACACTATATATATATAAAGGATTTATAGGGTAAAAAGAAAATAGGAAAAAATATATGTAATAAAAAGAAAAAAATTAAAGAGTCCTTGACACAATATTCTGAGAGAAGTTGGGTTTCTGTTGGCCATCTATTGTTGAGCAAGCAGCCTGCCCTAAAGAGCAGTGAGACTCCCTTGGAGAAAACTGAATCTTCGTTTACGAGAGGTTATTAGAGCTAGCTTCTGGGTTAGGGAAGGGGCTGTGGCCACTTCTCCTTTCAGCTCTAGAACGCCATCTGGTGCAGACACAGGAAGGCCCTGAGCGTGCTGCTCCGTCTCTGTGAGTCCATGCGTGAATCCATCTCATTGATTTGGAGGACTTTGTTGTCTTGGTGTTCTCCATCCCCTATGGCTCTTACATTCTGTCCTTATCCTCTTCCACAGCATCCCCTGAGCCCTGAGGGGACACCCCATTTAGGGCTGAATATTCCAAGGTCTCTCTCTCTGCATAAGGTCTGGCTGTGGCTCTCTGTATTTGTTATGTGTTCCTAGCTACCTCGGGAGGAAGCTTCTCTGATGGTGACTGAGAAAGACACTGACCTATGAGTGTAGCAGAATGCCATTAGCAGCCACTTTATTATTTATTTATTTATTCATTTATTTATTTAACAGTAGTACTTGGTTTTACCCTAGTACCTTGGTTGGTTACTTAGAGACCATACTAGACGCTAGGTCTTTTTGCTATAGAAGCCACCCTCCCGGTCACACGTATTTTGTAGAGAAGTTTCTAAGTAGTCACTCCTTAAGCTTCATTGTGCACCTGGCACTGATTAAACTGAACCATCTGGCATTAGACTCCCTGAAGTCTGATCCAAGTTGATGAAGTCAATATATGCCGGGCATTCTTTTTTTTTTTTTTGAGACAGGGTTTCTCTGTAGCTTTGGAGCCTGTCCTGAAACTAGCTCTTGTAGACCAGGCTGGCCTCGAACCTACATAGATCCTCCTGTATCTGCCTCCCAAGTGCTGGGATTAAAGGCGTGCGCCACTACTGCCCAGCCAGGTATTCATTCTTATTTTTTCTTGGGGTTTGCTTCCCTGTATGACACCTGCAGAACTCCCCTCATTTTTCTAGTTCTATTCATGTCCCTGCAAATTTCATGGTTTCACATTTTTTGAGGGGCACCTAAGTTGTTTCCAATTCCTGGCTATTATGAAAAAAGCTGCTACGAACATAGTTGAGCAAGCGTCTCTGTGGTAGGACGAAGCATCCTTTGAGTATATGCCCAAGAATGGTATAGCTGAAGCTTGACATAGACCAATTCCCATCTTCCTGAGGAACCGCCACATTAATCTCCATAATGGTTGCACAAGTGTTCATTGGTGAGCATGAGTATCGAAATCCTCCACTATAGTGTGTGAGGGTCAAAATGTGATTTAAGCTATAGTAGTGTTTCTTTTACAAACTTGGGTGCTCTTGTGTTTGAGGCACATATGTTAAGAATAAAATGACAACTTAGTGAATTTTTCCCTCGATGAGTATGTGGTGTCCTTCGCTGTCTCTTCTGATTAGTTTTGGTTTGAAGTCTTTTTTTGTCAGATATTAAAATGACTACCTCAGCCCAGCTTGCTTCTTAGGTCCAAAGCCATTGTTTCCCCCCTTTCGCCTTGAGAGCGCCCTTGTAACTTCCTCTCATTGTTCCTGAACTCCCCAGTTCCATAAGCAGCTGCACAGATGTGCTTGGCAGTTGATCTGTATAGAGGGCAAAACGTTACCAAATCTCTGTAGCTAAGAGAAAGACACTTGGATTGAGCAAACCCAGGTTATTTCTCTGACAGCGAGAATTGCGGCTCGTGGGCAGCAGTCTGGGTGGTTCAGTAAGACAGCTTTACCCAGAGATCTCTTGTAGGATTCCAGCTCGTGGAAATGCTTGGGTTTGTATGTAGGATCGGCTGTTGTCGGAAACTAAGGTTAGTCTTGTGAGCGGGGATCTCAGTAAACCTGCTTTTGAAGAGGCAGAGGCCATGGCAATGGAGGCCTTGACAAAGGGGCAGTGGTTTTCATAGCAGCCAGACTAGGAGGCCTTTTTTTTTTTTTTTGTCTTGAACCATGTCCATGTTGACTCTGTCCAAACGTGATTATGGAGTTGTTTTGTTTCTGTCCTGACCCATCTCTGACATGGTTGGCCTCAATGAAGAAATGTATTATGAAATTATGATTGACAGAAGAGATCCAATCATCAGATGGAGCCTGGCTATTTCTCAATATATTTTTAGAAGAAAACTATCATGAGCCTAATTTAACCTTTTTTCCCATTACATCACTCATTCATTCATTCATTCATTTCATGTGTGTGTGTATGTGGGCGGGTGCATGTGTACCTGCCACAGAACATGGGTAGACATCACAGGACCACTCATAGGAATCTGTTCTCTTCTTCCAGCACACTGGGTCCCCAGGAATTGCACTCGGGTAGTCAGGCCTGCAGACACGTGCCTTAACTCATGGAGACATCTCACTGGCTCTAGCCTAACTTCTTTTCCTTCTTCTCAGAGTTGCATAAAATGGAAACTTCTTTGAGAAATGATCCTGTGAAAAATAGGAAGACGCCTGTTGAGATTTGTCTTCAGATCACATAAGGAGAACAGACTGTGATGGGCAGGCTGGAGGAAGACAGACTGAAGGAAGAAATCACTGCTTGTTACTGAGTACACACTTGTTACTGAGTACACACTATATGTCGTCTGTGGGACTAGACTGCAGAGCCACAATTAGGATCGAGGCAGTGCTACCTCACAGAGCATGGGTCTAGCCTTGGAGCTACATCATATCCAGACATGGTGACTCTCTCACTGTGACCAGTTACTGGAGAAAGAACCTCTAAGGCAGACTTCAGGGGCAAAATGCAGATGGGGAAGTTGGGAGCATTTTTAATCAGAGGAAATACAATGTTACAATACTGTATGATATTAAGAGACCCTTTGGTAAGTATCAGCCAGAAGCATCAAGGTTCAGAATCATTAGAAAGACAGTCACTGGGCACTGGAGAGATGGCTCAGGGGTTAAGAGCCCTGCCTCCTCTTCCAGAGGTCCTGAGTTCAATTCTCAGCAACCACATGGTGGCTCACAACTATCTATAATGAGATCTGGTGCCGTCTTCTGACTTGCAGGTATACCTGCATTCAGAACACTGTACAGCCAGGTGGTGATGGCGCATGCCTTTAATCCCAGCACTTGGGAAGCAGAGGCAGGCGGATCTCTGTGAGTTCGAGACCAGCCTGGTCTACAAGAGCTAGTTCCAGGACAGGCTCCAAAACCACAGAGAAACCATGTCTCGAAAAACCAAAAAAAAAAAAAAAAAAAAAAAAAACAAAAACAAAACAAAACAAAAAAAACCACTGTACAGGTGATAAATAAACCTTCAAAAAATGTTTAAAAGAAAGACAGTCACTAATGAGAATAGATTTGATATGTTAGTTGATGGAAATGGGCAGCCCAGGGGAGCCCCAAAGTTCTGCCTAGATTAATTCCACAATAAGGCTAGAGAAAACAGATTTTCTTTGTATATGTAGTGTACTTGGGGGGAGTACAACCATTTTCAGACAGGCTAACGATGAGGTCTTCTGGAAAAGCCAAAAGAAATTAAGGAGGCGAGTAGAGACAATGGAAGGGAGTTCAGAATTTTGAGCATTTGTGTGGGAGACACTGGATTATAGATAATAAAGCCACATATTGGATGGAGTCCTCTAGGGCAGTGCAAAACCTTCAAATATAACATTAGGTAGAGCTAGAAGGATTTATGTGGCTGACGGGGTCACTGCAAACTTAGGATACACTAGTTCCTGTTACTTTGTTGCTTTTTTTTTCTTTTTCTTTTTTTTTTTTTTTTTTTGGTTTTTCGAGACAGGGTTTCTCTGTAGCTTTGGAGCCTGTCCTGGAACTAGCTCTTGTAGACCAGGCTGGCCTCGAACTCACAGAGATCCACGTGCTTCTGCCTCCCGAGTGCTGGGATTAAAGGTGTGCGCCACCACCGCCCGGCTACTTTGTTGCTTTTTGATGCCATTTTCTTAGAACTCTCTCCATGGCTGCTTCTGGAGTTGTTTATTTAGTTCAGGTGTGTTTGTCCTCTTCAGAGCCAAGTGCTCCTTTCATAGCCTCTCTAAAGTGGGTTTAGTAGTCATAACTTAATTCATTTTAGACATGGAAAGTTTTAGTTTTCTTTAAATTTTTCTAAAAATCGATATTTATGAGTGTCGTGTCGTATGTATGTCTGTGCACCATGAGCATGTCTGGTGCCCAAAGGGCATAGGAGAGGGTGTCAGATCCCCAGAGACTGAAATTACAGATAGCTGTGAGCTGCCATGTGGGAACTTGGAATCAGACATGGGTCCTCTGGAAGAGCGGCCAGTGTGCTTTAATGGCAGGGCCATCTCTCAAACCTTGCCTTTGGTTTTAATAGTTTTACGATGTATAACAGTCTGGGTTCACAGCTGTGGCTTTCCAGAACTTGGAATATACCTTTCCAGGCCCGTCTGGCTGTAAAAGCCTCTGACAAATAGTCAGGTGTTATCCTGACGGGCCTACCTTTCTTTCCTGCAGTTTTAATGCCCTTTATTTTGTTTTTAATGTTTTAACTATACCATGCCATTGGAAGTTCCATTTCTGGTCCTATCTGTTTGCAGACCTTTTACACTTGGATAATTGTGTGGGGCAAGACAGTGCAGAGGTTACTCCATCTTGGATTCTTGCTGAGGCCATTTCAGGTTTAACTAGAATTTGATCTCCTTGATGGAGAAATCCATGGAAAATTACCAAACTCTATTCTCGGAACCTGAGATCAAGATCTGCTGGCTAGCTTACCTTAGCTTCTGTTTAAGCTGTTTGACTGTGTGGAATTCCCTCCCCCAACCTTCTATCACAGTTTCTGAAAAGTCCCACTGCAACTGTAGAGCGAGGTGCCAAGATGTGTTTTTTGCCCGAAAAACAGTGTACTTTGGTCACTTGGGAATATGCGTAGGTCCTGAGTGCCTGAGTGTAGTCCCAGCTGGCTGAAATAGAGACTTTCAGTTAGCTCTAAGCTGTGCCTGAGCGATCGTTGCTGGTGGGCTCCCTGCAACATCCTCTCTTTTTCTAGGTTTGGAAAATTTCTTTGCTTTTGCTATGACATTCTCCTACTTCTATGCCCATAATCCAAAGATTAGGTCCTCTCATGGTGTCCAGAGCTCTCCTATGTTCTGCATGTACACACGCGTGTGCACAGACACAGAGGTGCGCACACACAGACACACATACAGATGCACACACACAGACGTGTGTGCGCGCGCACACATACATACACAGACACGCGTGCCTGCACATACACACATACACACACAGACACACACACGGGGACACACACACACACACTTGAAGCTTATCACTGACCTTTACTGAGTGACCCAGTTTCTTTACCATGACTTCCAGGCTTGAGTCTCCATGCATTCTGTTCTACTAGTGAGGCTTTTATTTGCCCCATTGAGTCTTTCATTTCAGCGTCGTTTCAGTGTGGGTTTCCTTCAGCCGTTCTCTTTGCTGAGCTCTGTTTTCATATTTTGAATTGACTTCTCTTATTTCACTCTTCTCTGCTTTTGCTTGCATCTGTTCGTATTTTCTTTGAGTTGGTTGAGCATGCTAGAAGTGTTCTTTTGAATACTTTGTTAGATGCCATTATCATGGGACTGTAGTTTGTGTTGTTTTGTTGGATTTTCACATTGTTTCCGTTTTGCCCTGGGAGTTGACATCAGAAGTTTATGGGTTAGCCTTTTCTCCCTCCCTTCCCTTCCCTTCCCTTCCTCCTTCCCTTCCTCTCTCCCTCCCTCTCTCCCTCCCTTCCTCTCTTCCTTCCATTTTTTTTTTTGTGATAGAGATTGAACCTAGGGCTTTGTACATGCTGGACAAATGCTCTACCACTAAGTTTTATCTCCAGCAATAGGGACATTTCCATGCAAGCATATAATGTGCTCTGAGCTTATCCCCTCCCTACTACCCCTCCCACCCGCTAGTGCCTTCTAGATAGTTTTGCTTCTATTTCTGTGTACATATATGCACATTTTTTTTCTAGGAATCATAAAGGAGTGAAAACATGATATTTGCCTTTCTGAGTTTAAAATAGTCAATGTTTAATACTTACAAAAAGGACTCTACAGCTTCCTGCTTTGCTTACTAAGACTCAACTCAGATAAATTTCATCCAGGAAGTCAGTGATTTGGTTCATCTACCTCAATTCACATTACTTGCTGACGTGGCAGAAGCGGCCCCAGCAGAGCTTCTTCAAGATAATATTGAGATGAAAGTGCACGCACGCAGCGCCTTCTTCTCCTAGTTAACATTTCAGTCGGCCAAGGAAGTCACTCGGTGGTAACTGCTCGGAACGGTGACTCCAAGGGCACAAAGCTCAAGTCCTGGTTCCACATTTTCATTGGCTGCTTTTCCTTTTCTGACGTCTGCCTGCCTCCATAGCACAGTGGGAAAAAAAATATAGGCCAAGCTGGTTGTGCGAAGCGTCATAGCCTTGGGTTCTCCTGTTATTTGAAGTGTGATCTGATGGTTTAACATCTGTAAAGATGTGTTTTCTCACTCATTCCCCGAGAAATGTTAATGTGTACATAACAGAATTCGAGGATTAGGTAAATAGGTAAAGATAAATGTTTGGACCCCCCTCCCCCCTTGCAAACCCAGCTGCTCCAGCTGTGACCCACTACCATTTTTAGATGCCCTTGAACACGGACCACTGTAGTCGGACTGGAGGCTGCTGCTGCTGCTGCTGTTTAAGCTGTTCAGGGTCCATACTCCATCAATAGGCAAGTATTTTAATATCATGGCTAGCTGCCAGCGAGTCACAGAGTCAACTTCTTCCTTGCTCTCCCAGCCATTGAAGTACAGTTGGAACGATCTGGGTGTCTGCTCCTCCCTTCATGAGAATGACTGAGATCTGAGATGCTCTGATGTTTGTGGGTATGAGCTAGAGAGTTCCTTTGATGGACTTTGAAAGACATGCTTCCTCAAGCGATGTCCTTGCTATCTCCCCCACCTGTAATGCCCTGACCCCGAGTTAGTAGGGAGTGTTGTATAGATCCTCAGAGTGTACCACAAACAGACAGACCCTGTTAGATTCACTTTGGTTCTAGGGATGCCCATCTGCCAATATGAGCTTTTAAGGTGGTGGATATAGCTGCAGATAGCTCCCCTCCCCCGCCATTCTTGCTTGCCTTTCATGAAAATGCTACCCAAAGTAATAAAGCCACAAGGAAAACCATGCCCCCTGAGTCAGTAAGTTAGACAACAGTACAATGCTATCTGAAATTCAGGCTGGGGAAACGGCTCATTGCTTAGGAACGTCTGTTGCTCTTACAGAGGACCCAGGTTCACTTCCCTGTGGTGATGTTTTGATTGTACTATAACAAATAAGGCTTGCCTAAAGATCAGCAGGCGGAGCTAGCCACAGTAGTTAGCCTTAGAGACCAGGCACACGCACTCCCAGCACTCAGGACTCAGAGGCAGACAGAACTCTGTGAGTTCAAGGCCACCCTGGGCTACTCAAGACTAAATCAAAGAGAAACAGAGCTCACACCTTTGATCCCAGCACTTGGGATCCCACGCCTTTAATCCCAGCATTAGGGAGGTGGAGACAGGAGTGACATGGCTGACAGAGAGGAATGAAGATAAGGTTAGAGGAGACAGAACGTTCAGTCTGAGGATTCATGGAGGATTTTGCCCATTTTAGTCTGAGGATTCGGTAGAGGTTAAGGGTCTCTCTAGTGGCTGACTCCTTTACTTCTCTGCTCTTTCAGCATTTACCCCAATATCTGACTCCGGATTTTTGTTATTCAAGCCTATTAGAATTCTCTATTTCCTACATTGACAAGGTAGCTCATAACCACCTGTAACTTCATTTCTAGGGAATCTGATGCCCTCTTCTGACTTCCACGGGCGCCAGGCACACACGTCATACTGAGACATGCGTGCAGACAAAACACTCATACACATAAAATGAATAAACCTAAAAAAATCTTTCTAAAATCTAGCAAAAATTCTAAACCATATGTACGTCTAAAAGTATTGCAGCAATGACTGTGCTAGAAAATTACATATTATCATATTTTAAAAAACTGAGTAGTAGATCCTCAAATACACGTATAAACCAGGAGTTTCAGCAGCTGATGTATAAGCTGAGGACATGACCGCTCCATTCTCCAGTGGTTGAGGAGAAGGTTTTTATTGTATGTGTGTGCGAGGGAACAGTCAGAGGCATCTGGAAACATCCAGAACAGAAAGAGGAAGTAATAGAGGCAATGCAGCCAGCAGATTGGACTGGGCTTAAGAGAGGAGAGAAAGGGGAGCAAGAGAGGAAGACAGAGAGATGAAGGCAAAGGAGACCAAGAAAGAGGAATCAGAGTGAGAGGATCAAGAGAGAAAGACAAAAAGAGAGAGAATCAAGCTAGCACATGACAGAAGTTTATATAGGAACGAGAAGCTGTGGAAGGGAAGGCCGTGGGCTGCAGAGGTTTATGGCAGGACAGGGGGCTGCATGAGTAGAGCTGAGGAGAGCCACAGGTACTGAGTGAGCCTGGAAAGCCAGTATGCCCTTTGGGATGCTAATAGGAACCTAGCCTGTTTGTCCCTCCTGACAGTGGTAGAGGGGAAAGGGCCCCAAAATTTGGAGAAGTAGTTTCCTTTGAACTTGACGATATGTTTGTTATAACTTGAAGGCAGTTTGTTTAATTAACCTCACTTTGTTGAGCAAAAATGCTTAGTATTATTTGAAAGAAAAAAGAACATGATTTTTTTTGTTACATTTCATGTTTGTTTTTCTAGGTCTACATTTTTGGATAGAGAATTTAATTTTTGATTTGTAAAATTATATGGATTGGCTGAGACCGAGTACCAGATATTTTTTATATAATTACAAATCTTTTATTAATGTGAGGTTTTTAGAATCTTAATATTTTGGAAAAAATAAATCGATACTTTATTTTGGTATTCGAAATTGAAATCAATAGTCCATGAAACAAAACAAAACAAGAACATTGTAGCTCCTTCATTTATGCTTTGTTTTAAAGATCTGATTTCAGCCACAAGGTCAAACACTCCTACTTTAGGGCAGAGGCATTGATTCACTGCTCCCTTCTAGAAGTTCTTTGTGTGTGTGTGTGTGTGTGCGCGCGCGCACGCATGCATGTGTGTATGTGTGTGTGAGTGTGCACGCACATGTACGTGCATGCATGTGCTTACGTGTGATGTATGCTTGTGGGTGCATCTCACCAATACCCTATTCCAGAACTTGTAGCCATTTTCTTTCCTCAGTGGTAATCCTTGCACTATGCTCTTGTTCTGGAGGTGAGTTTAAGATCCACTTTTAAAAACATTTCAATCCAGAAGTTATGTATAAAGAGAAAAGGAGTTTCTTAAGTGATCACGAGTTACACAGTGCATGATCTAGGAGTGTCTGAACTCCTTCCTTCCTTCCTTCCTTCCTTCCTTCCTTCCTTCCTTCCTTTAAAAATGATTTATCATGTATACACTGTTCTGCCTGCATATATGCCTGCACACCAGAAGAGGGCACCACATGTCATTATAGATGGCTGTGAGCCACCGTGTGGTTACTGGGAATTGAACTCAGGACCTCTGGAAGACCAGACAGTTCTCTTAACCTACAAGACATATCTCCAGCCCTGAGTGTCTTAATTTCAACAGCTATGTTTGCATTGTTCTATATCAAGGGGCATTTTCAAGTGACTTAACTTTCTTGTTGTTTTTGGAGATAGTCTTACTATGTAGCCTTTGCTATCCTGGAGCTCTCTGTGTAGACCAGGCTGGCCTCGAACTCACAGATCTAGTTGCCTCTGCCCTCCCAAATGCTGGGGTCAAAGGTGCGTGCCAGTATGCCTGGTGACTTAGCTATTTTAATAATGGTTAACATTAACCAGTATGGTAATTAAACGTGACACCTTAGCCACATATTTAGGTGAAAATATTTCATAATGCTAGCCTGCATCAGATGCCATGTAGTTTCTTATGTCAGTATGAGACATAACAATACATAGATTCACCCGGCAAGTGACTTCTAGACTAGATCCAAGGATGCCCACATTCAATTTTATGTATAGGCGCTAATGACCTTAAGGTCATGCCCGCATATACATATGGGAAGTTTCATGGCTACCGTGAATAGCTATTCGCATGAAGTATGAGAAGTCAGCCCTTCTCATTAGTCCTGTATTCTTCTGCAAGGCTGTGTGTGGAGAAAACTCTTTGCCCGTTCCTACTTCCTTCATTATTCCAAATGTGAACCAAGTGAAGATTTGGGTAGCAATCTGCTCGTTTAACATCGCTGTGTGTCAGTGCATCAGCATGTTCAAGAGATAAGGAAATGGAGTGGAAATCAGAGTGCAGGTGGTAAGAGCACGACCCTAACCGGTTTAGTTATACACTATATCAACACACTCATTCAGTCATGTGTGTGAGTGTGCCTGCATGCAAGCGTGTATTCACGAGTATGTGTGTGTGAGTATGTGTGTGTGTGCAGGTGCATGTGGAGGCCAGAGGCTGACATCAGGTGTCTTCTTCAGTCTCTATGTCTTATTTTTTGAGACAGCGTCTCTCACGGAACACAGAACTTGCTGATTTATTTAGATGGGCTGGCTAGTACACTCAGATCCTTTTGTTTATGCGTCCCCAGAGCTGGGATTATAGGTGAGGGCAGCCACTTCGCCCAGCCTTTTACATGAGTGCTACGAGCACTTTATTGACTGAGCCATTTCGCCCGTTCCCATCATTCATACATTCTTGGTGGTTCAATTTACAATTGAAAGCCTTTTATATGCTAGGCACCGTGTGAAAGAGTTAGAGGTACAGCTAAAGACGCCACAGAAATACACCTCTGTCTCAAGACACCCCTCTGTGCTGGTTAGAGACATGTGAGCCATCACAGTGTGGTCTGGCAAGTTAGAAACACAAGGGATGGAGAAATGGAGGAGGGGTCCTAAACTCAGATTCAGAGGGAGTAGGGGATTCAGACCTTAAGGTGGGGACTAGTTGACTCAGTGGTTAAAAGCACTTGTTGCTCTTGCAGCGGACCAAGGTTTGATTCCCAGTACTCACATGACAGCTCACAACCATCACAGTTACAACTCCAGTCCTAGGGGATCTGACCTCTCTTCTGGTCTCCTTGGATACCAGGAGATACAAATGGTACACATATACCTTGGATACAAGTGGTACACATATACACCTGTAGGTAAAATACTCACACACATAAAATGAAACAAGCAACTCTTTAAATATTAAATAAAAATAAAGTTATAGAAATAATTTAGATTTTAATATTTAATTAAATTTTCGATTGGGGAAGCCAGGCATTGTGGTGAACACCTCTAAATCCCAGCACTAAAGTAGTAGAGGCAGGAGGATCTCTGTTAGTTCTAGGTCAATCTGATCTACATAGTGAGTTCCAGTCAAGACTACAGAGTAAGACCCTTTATCACAAAACCGAAAAACAAAAACAGAATGGGTAGGTTGGGCGGTGGTGCACACCTTTAATCCTAGCAGAGGATTAACAGGAGGCAGAGGCAAGTGGATCTCTGTGAGACAAGGCCAGCTTGGTCTACAAGAGCTAGTTCCAGGACAGTCTCCAAAGCAACTCAGAGAAACCTTGTCTCGAAAGCCAAAACAAAACAAAACAAAACAAACAAACAAACAAAAAACCCACCAGAATGAGTGTGTGGGGCTGGACACATGGCTAAGGAGTGCACTGGTTGCTTCTCCAGAGGACCTGAGTTCGATTCCTAGTACCCACATGGTGACTCAAATCCATCTGTAACTCCAGTTCCAGGTGACCCAGCACTCTAATGGCCTCTGTGGGCACCAGGCAGGATGCAGTGCTCACCCATGCATGCAGGCAAAACACCCAATGAAGAATGAACTGGGATTCTTCAGGTAGAACGGTGGGAAAGCATTTTAGAAGAAGACAGAAGGAAGGAAGGATGTTGGGATAACCCTCCAAGTCGGTGCTTCATGTGGAAATATGAAGCTATGGCATAATGAAGAAAGTCACGACTCATCAGTAACTCTAAGGGCAAGGAGAATCACATAAATAAAGCAGGGCTTTATCTGAACAGTGGCCAAGTCCTCATCCCCCCTTCTTCTCTGTGTCAATGAGTGAGCCCAGAGATCAAAATCAGGCCTCTTCTTCAACTTCTCTATACTTTATTTTGTTTTGTTTTTGAGACAGGGTCTTTCAAGGATCCCGACACTCATCAATTTAGATAGACTGCCCAGTCAGTGAGTCCCAGAGAATCTGCAGTCTCTCCCCACCGAGCGCTGGGATTATAGGTATGCCACAAAACTGGCGTTTTACATGGGTCCTGAGATTGAATTCAGGTCCTCTTGCTTGTTGTACAATAGTTACTATGCTGTCGAAGCCACGCCCACCCCGAGCCAACCCCCTAGCCCAGCATTTTATTCTTTTTTTTTCCACCAGCATTCTATTCTTAAAGAGAATTTATTAATACTATGTATACGCATGTGTAGGTCAGAGCGCAGCTTTTGGTAGTCAGATCATGGGATCCAGGGATTGAACTCAGGTCACTAAGTCCTGAGCAGGAAGCATATTCACCTGCTGAGAAATCTTCTTGCTCCGAGTTAAGAAAAATGTGTATCATCAAGGTAGAGAGAGAGATAAGGAGCGAGCCCGCTGAAGCGGTGTTACTGTGTATCATCAAGGTAGAGAGAGAAATAAGGAGCAAGCCCGCTGAAGCGGTGTTACTCGGTGATAAGAAGGGAGATTTTCTCTTTTTCTTTTCTTGACTTCTTCCCACTAAAAACTGAACAACATAAAAAAGTGAAAACCAACAGGGAAATACAGAAAGGCTCCCACAAAAGAACTATTATTTTGATCCAGATTGTGGAAAAAAAAAAGACCAAAAAAAACAATGCATCTTTGTTCCATTGCTGGGAATGTGCAGTCCCTGGGAAACTGTTGAGATGCAGGGAGGGAAGCTCATCTTGTCTTGTGGTTTCCCGCTGGTGATCAAATGCGTTATCTATCACTCAAGCCGGTCTCTCATGCTGCACGACAATCGCCGGTCACCAAGAAGCCTGCGTCATATGTATATAAACTATTGCTTCCTCAGAACCTGGCGCAGTGTTGAGCATAACAGGAGCTGCTCGACACAGCGGAGGTTTAACGCCCACCTCCCAACATCACTGAACTGGTGATACGAATTTTGGCAGTCACAAACAAAACTTCTCACTCAGTCTCTCTTCCCCACTTCTATGTTATGGAAAAGCCTCTATCACAATGGCCAAACAGGTTTCCCAGGTCCTCTCAGGTGGGCCTCCACACATCTAGCAGGGTTTTTTTTTTTTTTTTTTTGCTCCATCACAGGAGGGGTTGATGGCCCAGACAGATGAGGTGCCCAGCTCCTGGAGGGCAGGAAGGTCTGTGCTTCATTTACTCATGAACTGTCTCAAACCTCATTAAATGGCGTGCACTAGATACTTAGTAACTCTGGCAAGGAAGTGATTCTATAAACAACTAATTAAAAATGTTTGTTTGCAGCGACAAATATTTATTGAATGCTAAATTTAAGAAATTTGAACTCTGGGGCTGGAAAGATGGTTTGGTGGTTAAGAGCCCTTGATTGCTCTTCCAGAGGACCAGGATTCGATTCCCGACACCCGCGTGGAGGTCTAAAATTGTCTGCAATTCCAGTACCAGGGAATCCAATGCCTTCTGGCTTCCTTGGACACTGCTCACAGGTTGTGCACAGACATACGAGTAGGCAAAAAGCACATATAAATAAAATATAAAAAGTAAATAAATCTCTAAAAACGTCAATTCTGTTTGCGGGATTTATTTATTTACTAATTTATCTATCTATATTTCTTTTTCTTTTTTTTCTTTTTTTTGAGACAGGGTCTTATATAGCCCAGACTTGCTTTAATTACCTGTTCCTTCTATTTCCCCAAGCACTAGAGTTAGACCATGCAGTATTTGTGTATTTGGGGAACTGAGGTTTTACTGGAGATAGACGATAAACATGTCAGACTCTATTTGATAATTGGCTGCCGTCAAGCCATACTCTTCTCATCTCTTCAAACGTCTGCAAGGAACTTTGAACATTTCTTTTGGCGTTAGTGGTTAGTAGCATCTGGATCATGGGAACCCCAGTGCTGTGCAGAACTCTAGGTTTCAATCAATCCCTAACCACAAAGAATACTGAGGCTGTTTGCCCCACCCTTCAAGACATCACGCATTGGCCTGTTCTACCCAGAAAGCTTCAGTCTTTGAGAAATGGGCCTCTCCAGTTCCTTTTGGAATCTGAGTCATTGCTGAGGGCAAACTGAGCTGATTTAATGATGGCGTTGGCTTATGCATCCTGTGGTCTACGTGATGGCTAGAAATGCGCTATCAAAGTAGCTTGGCCCAGGTAACTGACAGACAGCATAAATTCAGTTCTTATGATTCGCAAAGCTGGGAAGTCCAAGATTAAGACACTGGCGATGGCTGGTGAGGGTTTGTGTGGTTATTTGAATGGAAATGGCTCCCACAGGTTCACAGGGAGTGTCACTATTAGGAGATGTGGCCTTGTTTGGGTAAGTGTGTCTCCACTATAGTTACCCCTCCATCTGCTCTCTTCCCAGTTCCACCACCACTACCCCCTCCCTCAGGTACCCCCCCCACTTCCCTTTAGAAAAGAGCAGGCCTCCCTGAGAGAGCAATGAAACATGGCCTAGACTGGGGGTGGGCTCTGAGGTTTCAGATGCTCAAGCCGGGGTCTAGTGTCTCTCTCTTCCTGCTGATCCAGATGTAGAACTCTCAGCTCCCTCTCCAGCACCATGCCTGCCTGCGTGCCGCCACGCTTCCTGCCATGATGATAAGGGACTAAAGCTCTGAGATTGCCAGCCAGCCCCAATTAAATGTTTTCCTTTATAAGAGTTGCTGTGGTCATGTTGTCTCTTCACAGCAATAGAAACTCTAATTAAGACAATCCACTTGCTCACAGGTGGGCTTTCTGTCCTTATGTGGTTAGAAGGGCAAGAAGCTCCCTCATCTCTTTGGTGAGGATGCTAATCCCATCTGTGAGAGCTCCAGCCTCATGACACAGTCGCCTCCCAAAGGCCACACTTAGCAATACCATCACTTTCAGGCCGCGGACTTGGACAGGACACAAACATTGAGACAGAGCATGGGGAAGCCATAGATACAAATAAACAAAGTGACTTTAGATAATGGTAGATGTCGTGAGAAAACCAAGGCAGGCCAGTAAGACAGGGCTTCGGGGTCAAGGGGAGGGGATGCTGGGTCTGTAGAATTATGTGACCCCTTAATCTCAGGGCCAACACTGAAGCTGGTGTGGCAAGGACTGTCAACAGTCTCCCCACGGCACGGCCCTCTCTCCATAATAAAGGAATGATAAGAACATGACGCTTAGTTTCTTCTTCACTATCTAGCTGAGCACACAGTTTCCCTGGCTGAAAAATGGCATCATTCCGGTACCCTTTAAACTGTTGTTTAAGGTGAATCCACTTTCTTTGTTTCTTCTCTTTTTTCTTCACCATTTCCCCTGCTCTTCCCCTCCCCTCCCTCTGTCCTCTTTCCCTTTTCCCTTGCACCTTCTTTCCTCCTTCTACGGTGGTGTCTATTTGTTTGCCTTTAAGAAACCCAGGCCCTCGTTTCGCCACTCTGCCCCATGCCTCCCTCTCCCTCCCACCACTTTCAATCGCCGTCTTACCCTACAGCAGCATTTATAATTCCTTTCTGAAAAAGGTTTTTAAAATGTCACACAACCCTCAGTCTCCACCTCAGGTAATGAAACTGGCTCTTCAAGGCCTATGCTGAGAGAAAACAGAATTAATAAAAGGATATATTTGCAGCAGCAACCAAAATTAAGCATTGGATACTATTTGAATTAGACAAACCTTAAGACACCCCTACTCCCCATGATAACGACGAGTTGTTGGGATAACATAGAGAAGCGTTGACCTTGCCCCTGGGGACAGTTTCCCACAAAGCTGGAACTGATTTGATACCAGGTGCATTTAGGAGCCAAGCAGAGGCAGGCAACCATGGACGTGCCGGGGTGAATACAGATTATCCGGATATCTTCCCCTGAAACAGAAATCTGGGCCAAATTCTCATCGAATTTAGTTGTTTCTATTTTGACATCATGGTGTGAGATAATTTTGCAACTTTGGCCCTTTAACAGGACAGAAAGATCTATGGCCCATTAATAGCACCCACTTGTGCACTTTTGGAAGCTCTCACCATTCCTGAACGTTACCAAATTATTTGACCCTTCTCTCCCAGCAAGTTGTGGGCGGTGACATGGTATGCTCCATCCCCCAGGGCTTTCAACTGTGTCAGGAAGTTGAACTTCACTCCGGTTAACAAAATGTGGCAATTCTTGTACCTTTAAGGTGATGAAAGAGTCTGCGACTTCTTGCAGATCGCACGTCCTTATCTAGATGGAAGACTGGAGGCTGTGCGAGCAAGCAAGGACCTCTTGCTTCATCCTTGCTTTCCAACACCAGCTCCCAGAGCCAGGTCAACAGACACAGAGGCTTCAAGGACATCCAGAGAAACAGTAAACACAGGGACTCCTTAGACGACACAGTTGCTTGGCTGCTTCCACTTAACAGTGACTTAGGAAGCTGGCCTTTCAGGCCCCTCCTCTTTTGTTTTAGGGACTGGAGACTGAACTCAGGACCTGGGTAGCCCAGGAAAGTGCTCCTCCACGGAGCTACATCTTCAGCCTGGGGGTTTCGGGAAGTATTTTTGATGTTCTCAGAGCATAATTTTTCTTATTATAAGAAATATTATTTATTATCCACTTAGCTTTTTCTAGGGCACTAACGTTTCACCTACTCTAACAGTCTTAAGAGTGTGCATTGTTATTTGTTTGCACAACTGGGTTTTGACTTAAGATTTTAGATTCCAGTATTGAGTTCAGGTATTATCCTCAAGACAGTCAGTACAGTCGTTCTGGGACAATGAAAAGAATGGCCTGTTTAACCTGACTTCCTGGATTAGAGGTTTTAACTGGAGATGAGGGGGAGGGTACAAGCCCTTTCTCATTCTAGTCTTAGGGAACCCAACTCTTTAGGAAAAGCGCCTGGAAAGATAATAATGTTTTAGCAAATCACACGTTGGTGTGTGTGTTTGTGGGAGGTGGGGAGAGAGGTAGACAACACTCTCACCGTAGACACCCATTTCACATTTAAATATTTAGAATTTCAGTAGCCTGTGACGAGAGGAGAATTTATTACAAGAAACATGATCACCGTGCAGGGGGTTCAGAGAGCTGACATGTACCTGCTATTTTCCTGGTGTGAGAAATATCGAGCTGGCATTTCCCCTGTCTGTGCGATGATTACTGTGAAATGTCAGAGTGCAGGGGACGCATTCATGGGACTTCAGTGGCTCAGGACTGTGTCAGTTTAAAAGACAGTCACATCGACTTTTTATTTAAACGTGCTCAATGAAGTATGAGAAGCAGGTTAAGGAACCAGCGGAAAAAGGGAAGAAAAGCAGAAACTCACTGACCAGAAAATTTTAAGCATGATAATAAATGGCTGTCCTTTCCCATCAGTTCCCCTGGACCTTTTGCTGACAGTTCCAGCGATCGCCTCCTAACACCGATGACAACTGGAATCACGCTGTTCATCTTATTTCATTCAGATCACACACTGAATTTGAAAAATTAAAATCAGGATGAGGGCTATTCAATTATTGTGTGAACCATCTTAACAAATACGACAAATAACCAGATTAAATAGTTCCCACCACTTGCCATAGTAACACTGGACTTCAAACTGAAATGGAAGAACTGAGTGATTTGTAAATTAAAAATGTATCCTGTTCCCCAAATCTCTCTAGCAGTTAATTTTGAACCCGCTGAACTTGCTCGAACTGCTATTTTGGAAGTAACTCAAAGGAATTATTTTTTCCTTCCTTCTAGAATCACTGTAGATAATTATGTGTTTAAATAAACGTTTATCTTTCTAATTATGTTCACAGCATGGCTCCTAATTGCCTGGGGTCACTGAGATCTCAGGGTGTCCCCAGGGAAAGCCTTTCTTGACTATCTTGTCATATTCCCTTTCTCTTCTTGAAAGCCAATCTCTCTTCCTTTTTCAAATTCCCCTTTTAGCGATAGAAATGATGATGGGGACAGTAGCACGGGTCAGGTGAAATTGTTCCACTGTGGACCCTCTTACACCCTAGGATGCGCTCACAGAACGCTATTTCTGATGCAACCCAAAAGGTGCGGGTCCTCCCCGAGCGAGCAGGCAGCTTCTGGGAGCTGCAGAATTTAAAACTGCTATTTGAAAATTTAAAAAAGGACAAGTCAAATACACACAGACAGAACTACTTCCCTCCTGTAATTAATTTTGTTCACTAAAATCAAAGTTGAAACAGGTTGGATTACGGATTCTGTTATTTTATGGTTATTGCGTGTGTTTTGACGTCTAGATCAAGATTCAAAGATGGTGGTCCACCACTAAACTCCAGGAGTCACAACAGTTAAATAGACACATTATGTTGTTTGTATCGAAAATCATCGAAACCAAACCGAATGGAACCAAACCCAATCCAAAATACTGAAAAGCTAGTGTTTATGACCTTGGACCACCCCAAAGTAGCTGGAGTCTCAGTCCTAAGGGAGACCTTAGCGGATAGGAGACTCAGTCCGCGCATTCTGCTCCTTTGACAGGAAAGAGGTCTGGGAATTCAGACTCTGTAATTCCAGGGTCAGTGACAAGGTTAGCTCCCTGGAGGTCATTACCAACGTCTTTTCCGGATTTCCATGCCGTCAGGGTCACTAACAACAACACGAGGGTGGAGAATTTGTGTTTTGCTCACTGTGGGATCTCGGCCACAAAGTTCAAAAGCCCCGTCATGGGCTCACCTTGTTTGACCTTCCTTTTTTGCTTAGGTTTCTCTTACTCTCTCTCCGTCCCCAGTCTAGTCTAGGTGAAGCATGGTGGGTTCACAGCCTGGGTGTTCTTCTGGAGAACTTGGGACTTTACGGAGCTCCCTCAGCTCTGGAAAGCAGCAGGTGCGCTGGGTGGGCTTTAGGGTCGAAAACTGGAGAAGTAAACACCGCCTTGGCGCTATTGAGCAGAAGGGTCTGGGCGGGGCATCCAGACACTCGCCCCGCCCACAGACACGCCCACATCCCACCCCGCCCCACCCACCCGCAGCCCGCCGTGCTGTGAGGCCGGAGCGCCCTCTAGTGGCCGCGGACGCGCTCTGCTGCGGGAAGCGGCGGAAGCGGCTTCGGGTCCTGGCCACGCGGCTATGGCGGAGGCGGTGCGGCAGGAGCTCTCGGCGCTGGCCGCAATTTTCTGCGGGCCAAATGAGTGGGAGATGTTGAGCTGTTCAGGTGAATACCCTGCCTCCCACCCCGCGGCCACAGCGGGGAGCCGGGGGACCGGGAGTCACGTGGCCGAGGGCAGTGTGGGAGGTGAGCGGAGGGGCCAGGCCCTCCCCTGGGTTCGCCCTCCGCCTCCTCTGGGCTCTCCCGCAACTAAACTGCCCTCTTCATGGAAATCCAGCTCCCCGAAATAGTCAGTGTCTTCTCTGAGCACTTGTGCGTTACGTCCTTGACAGCACGACGCTATATTTGGTTGTCTGGGCCCCGAGATCAGTGCTAGCCACGCGGAAGGCAGGCAGCAAACATTTGTTGGGGTGGGTGAATGTTTGAATTCACCAGTGTTGATAGCCTTAAGTATTTTGTTTTTAATTTAAAAAAATCTTTTTATTTTTACGTTTTCCAGGCTGCTCAAAAGGGGCAGCCAATCCCAGACTCCTGGTTGACGCGTTAACCACGCAGCCAGCTTTCCTGGATGCCTTCTTCCCTTCTAACATAGGCAGGGTACCTGCCTCTCCTCTGGGAGTTAATGGTCTATAAAACTTTTTATTTATTTAAAAAGAAATAGCGAAAACTACTTCATTCTTGATTTGGTTTCCATTAAAACTCCCCCCCTCCACAGACACACACTAAATAAATTTTTTTTCTGTGTGTATGTGTGTTTTGCTTGCCTGTATATATGTGTACTGTTTGTACAAGGAGGCCGGAAGAGGGCATTCAGGAGATGGGAGTTACAAAGGGTTGTGACCTGTGCGATGTGGGTGCTGGGAACTGAACCCAGACCTCTGGGAGACCAGCCAGTGCTCTTAACCACCGAGACACCTCCAGCGCCCCCAGATTTCCCCCTTTGGGAAGTGTGTCCATGCTCATGATCCCTACTTTCCTCTCAGCTGTCAAATATGTCATGCACGTTTTGAGTTTTGAGGACAATAGGAATTATCCTTCTAGGGTTAAAATGTAACTATGTCTGTACATTGGTTAATGTCCTAGAAGGTAGTGTGAAATGTGCTAGACCCAAAGACGTTATAGCTATGATTAAGAGGGCTTTGGGTTTCCGTAAGGTAAGTTACTGAGTCCCTGGGAGTCTACAGATGCTCATGGTGCTTACTCTGTGATGGTTTAGGCACCATGAACCTTCTGGGAAAATGGAACTGTTTTTTTCTTTAGTGCCTAGACCAGTCTCGTGTCTTTTTGAATCTTCCTTAAAACCCCCGTAAAAGGATTGATCATAGGGCTTTGCCACCCTCTTCTGATTGGTAATAGCTCTAGCTGGTTACCATCTCCGTCTCCACAGCTCTTTATTGATAATTGCTTCTACCTGAGGATGGTTAAAGACACTGGTGTCTTTGGGTTCTTGTATTGTGGCCCACTTACAAATATCTGTAAGACCGTCCAGGAAGGCCCAGGCTGACCTCAGGGCCAGCTCTTCAGGTCTTGAATGGAAAAGACCCGAACAAATGGGTTCAGTTTAGTGGGGATTCATTTATGTTAACAATTTGAGGACTTTTTACATTCCGGCCACTCAGATTAACATTAGAGTAAATTCTCAGGAAGAGGCACTGTGTCTAACAATCTCTTAAGGGCACCAGGTTTCTTGCTGTAGGAAAGGCGTGAGGACAGAGCAAATCAAGATTATCCTGTTCTCTAGCCCACGTGTCAGCCCAGGTGTCAAGTTTGATGTGGTCACCTGACACCTTCCTGATTTTTACATGAGCCTTATTTGATGAGAGGTTTTCTTAGCTTCAGTTTTCGTTGAAGCTCGCTGATGGTCAGGATGGTTAAATAACCGCCAAGCTCCGCAGGGTTGGGCTGGGCACCGTGTCTCGTTCCTCTGTAGCGGTCGGGCTGGTGCAGGAAAGGTTATTAGCAAAAAGTGTATGTGCTGAGAAAGAAGAGTTTGAGTATCCAGAGCAAAGGTATGGATGGGATCTAGCTTGTATTCAGAACAATTCAGTGGCGGCGGGGGGGGGGGTGTTCGCAATCCCCTTCACGCATACCTGTGTGTGGTGGTTTGAAAGAAAGCAGCTACCTCTTCAGTACCACGTCTGCCTGCATGCTGCCATGTCCTGCCGTGATGATAATGGACCAAACCTCTGAACTGTAAGCCGGCCACCACAATTAAATGTTTCCTTTGTAAGAGTTGCTGTGGTCGTGGTGTCTCTTCAAGGCGAGAGAAACCCTAAGACAATGTGCTTGGACCCTTGTGAGGCAGCCAAAGCTGGTGTTGCCCATTTTCCTGGTGAAGTCATGGAGGGGCCATTGCTGTGGTCAGTGCTCATTATTAATGGAGTTGCAGTTTGGAAACAATCTCACAGACTTAAAAGTTGCAAAACAAGCTGGGCGGTGGTGGCGCACACCTTTAATCCCAGCACTTGGGAGGCAGAGGCAGGCGGATCTCAGTGAGTTCGAGACCAACCTGATCTACAAGAGCTAGTTCCAGGACAGGCTCCAAAACCACAGAGAAACCCTGTCTCGAAAAACCAAAAAAAAAAAAAAAAAAAAAAAAAGTTGCAAAACAAGAGGTCTAGGAACCCAGCGTCATATCATGGGCTTGCAACAGACAGGGTGTTCAGGTGGGATTCCGCTTGCTTGCAGAATGGTTACAGTAGCACATTGATGTAACACATTGACAGGGTTGTTGTCTGCTGCTTGTCTGGGCTGACCCCGCCTCTTTAAAACCCACACAGCCTCAGTCTTCCTTGCAAGAGGATGCCAGTGCCACCTTTAGCTCCCGTTCTGTTTGGTTGGTTTGTTTCCTTCTGTAAGGACATTTAAGCCACATGAAAATCTAACGGAAGCATGAAACAAGCATTTGTGTGTGCCTGTCTGTGGTGAGTGGCCCCAGGGTAAGAGCAAAGACCATCCTGGTCTCTTGAAGTGTGAAGAGTGCGTGGGAAGCTTTTGAGTGCTTTTGTGTGTGAAGTCTTTGAGGATATGTGAAAATTGGAAAGAAATCAAGCAAGCACAGAGAACACGGGCTGGCTATGGTGTGTAAATGGTTTCTCTGTGTGTGCTAAGTAAATCCCGAAGTAAAGCCTCGTGTATTCGTTTGCTTTTCCCGGCGCCTGTGTGGCGGGACTGTGTAGCTCTCTTGTGCTATAGGCAAGGAAGTAGAGAGAAACTTTTAAAATAGAATTAGGGTGGATACTGGGGTCTCATTCAGTTTCTGTAGTTTGAATAATGCCGTCTTTGGTGCGTTAGAAACAACGTCTTTCGTGTGTTTTTAGGGAAAATTAAGGTTTGTTTGTCTTAGTTCAGAGCCTTCCTGTGTAGCCCACTCTGACTACAAAGTCTAGATCCTCCTGCCTCAGCCTCCTCAGTTCTGGTATTCTAAGTGTGCCTGGGCTAGGAAGGGTAGGGTTTAGTTCTCTTTCAGTTTGGGTTGTAGTTTTAACATCAATACTGTTACAAGGCAGAGTGAGCAGTGCAAATAGTGAACATGGATCTGAACTTGAAGAGGGCTTAGACTAGACAAAACAGTCTTGGGTCTTTGGTAGGACAAGCATGGGCTCTTTAGGATATAGGCTTATTGAGAATATGCTTCTGAGTTAATTCCGGTCCTGGAGTTGGGGGCAGGGGCAGGATTAATGGCATATGTACAATTATTCCTTTTATCCATTCTCTTGCTAAACTGTTAATAACTTTAACCCCAAAGCAGATGATAACATTACAATAGAACAACTTTCTTTTTTGTTAGGAGAATTAAAAAAAGAATCAAAAACAGTTGAGAAAATGAGTTTTAAAGAGATCCTGTGGATTTCCTTTTCTCCCACCATACTTAACGTCAGAAAGGGGTCTGTTCAGGCCTTCCCATTTTCTTAGGCAAACAGTGTCGCCTTAGTTTGCAGCTCCGACGTGTTGGGGGCAGACACTAGCCAGGGGAATCGGCCAGGAAGACTATGACTCCTCAAGGTGGAGAATCAAAGCAGTTTTCCTTTGAACATGTAGGTAGGGGCGTCCTTCCGTGGTTTCCTAAAGTGAGGATCAGGGCGCCCCCTCCCATTGCTCTCCTGTGTGCTGATGGGGACTGTAAAATAACAAAGAGAAGCGAAGCTTGGTAAAGATTTGCCGGGCCTCTTACACCGTTCCCTGGGCTGCCCATAACCTCATGCATTGCACTGGGCTGGAACACGCTGGCCTTTTCTGTAGCAGAGCAGCTGTATCACGGTAGCCGCCTTGGCTGCTGCGGCCAGTACTCACACATGGGTGGCTTCACGCAACATGTTTTTAATGCACTGACATCCTGAGGGTCCGAAGTCCAAAGTCAGTTTTCACCTGGATGAAATCAAATTGTTGGAAGTTATGCGCTCTGCTCCGTCTGATTGCCTGCCTTTCTCAGCTTCATGGCTATATACCGAGGGTTCACTGCAGCACCACGGAGGGCTCTCTTCCTCTATTACCAAACCCCGAAGCAGAGCTTCATGCCCCAGTTCATCCGTTTCCTTCTTCTCTGATAAACTCTCCATCTCTATCTGTCCCTCCCCATTTTAAGGACACCAAGGACGGTGTTTGTCAGTAATTGAGGGCAGCTTTTTCACACCAGCATCCTTAATCATGTCTGCAATGACGCTTTGGCATGCAGGGGAGTATACCCACAGGTTCATGGGAACAGGGTGCATACATTCTTAGGTCCGTTACTTTGCATGCCACAGGCTCAAGGGCTTCTTCACTCAGGTGATCCACCGGTATAAGCCAATGGTGTAGGCCTATATAACTGTAAAATTTGTTTATTAAACCCTCCATTTTGGGATGGCAATATTACTCTCCAAAAGCAAAATTGGAATACTTCAAGGTATAGAAAAAGTTAGTTTGGTTTAAGTATAATAAATTTGGATCTGGCCGGGTGGTGGTGGCGCACGCCTTTAATCCTAGCACTCGGGAGGCAGAGGCAGGCGGATCTCTGTGAGTTCGAGGCCAGCCTGGTGTACAAGAGCTAGTTCCAGGACAGGAACCAAAAGCTACAGAGAAACCCTGTCTCGAAAAATCCAAAAAAAAAAAAAAAAAAAAAAAAAATTCGATCTGAAACTACCGTAGGATGGGCTTCATAAGGTCAGTGTTCGAGGGTACCATGGTGGGCAGAACACAGTGATTTGCTACAAGAAGTTACAGGACTCAGCGAATCTGTTAAAGTCAGTTCCATTTTGTTATATACTAGCGGGGGAGAGGCGAATCAGTGGAGAGAAAGGCACAGGAGAATCCGTGAGCAAGTGGCCAGATGTGGTCCTCGGTAGACTTGCCCGATGCAGCAGCGCTGGATGATGGTCTGCCAGAAGCATGGCCACCTGGAAGGTGCACTTTTCCCTGCATGATAGCACTTACGGGATGATTCGTAAAGTTTGAGATCGAAGCTTCAGAGAGCAGGGATGTTAGGTGGCCCAAGACAATAGATGTCAGGTTTCTTCAGGGCTCATGTAGGCACACATACTTGCATGGCTGACTTCAAACTCAGAACAAGATTGACGACAATCCCATGGTTAAGCCCAAGCATACAAAACACACTCTTACTGTGCAGGATATTCTAAAGTCTCAGGCTCATCTCTCTGTAGGTAGCTGTGGACCAGCCCTGAAGACAGGCCTTGCTTAGGAACCTTCAGGGTTGAAGTAACCCAGACTGACTAAGTTCTCCCCATTCTTCATGGCATTTTAGAGGTCATAGGTCATGTTTGAGAATGGCGATCCAGGAAGATATGGCATCAGAAGTGACAGGTCATGGGAGGCTGGTTTATAAGAAAATGGAATTGGTTGGTAGAGTTATATTTTATGGAAATTGATGATGAAGGGGCAGAGAGAGATGGGTCTGAACTCATGGAGGAATTTGCAACACTGGACTTTTGCTGTGTTTTGGTTTGTTTTTTAGAGTATTTTCTAAGCGAGAGGGAGAAGCAGGGAGGGTTAGGAAATGCACAGGAAGTTGTAGTGATTAGAATGAGACAGTGCCGGTGGTGGGCTGTGTGGGAGAAAGGCACTTCCTTCTCAGAGGGGAATAGAAAGAGAGCAACAAGGTCAAAGGCTGATTGAGCCAAGTGGTTGAGCTGGTCCTCAGCCACGGCAATTGCGGCTTTTAGGACAGGGCCAGCTTCCCTGACTTCAGCACTTAGGAGACAGCACCCCCAAGTGGCTGTACTGCTCGCTGCGCACCCTGCACATTCACACACGTTCTCCTATCTCAGGGCGTACTGTGAGCAGATGCCTCCTAAGAAAACATCAGGGAGCGAGGGTTTCTTTCGGTTCCTAGTGAGAACACAGTGCAGTATGGTGGGGAAATCGTGGCAGCAGGAAGGGCTCCCCGCTGGGGCAGCACGGGTGTGAGGCTGTTTTCTCCTATCTAGGTAAATTAGGAAGCAGAGATTACACAGGAAGTGGGACCAGGTTAGAAACTTCAAAACCTGGGCTGCAGAGACCCACGTCTTGCAGCAGGGCCTCACCTTTCAGAACAGCGCCACCCAGTGGAGACCAGGTGTGCAAACAGATGAGCCCGTGGCGGCGTTTTTACATCCAAACTGTCATGCACGAGGTCGTGTGCGGGTGGGTGGACATATATAGCTGCAGCCGCGGGTCATTATCACAGCTGAGGGTCACTGCATTTAAGAGCCCCGCAGCCAGTTTACCTTGATTTAAACCTGAAAGGGTATCAAAATACTATGATAAACACCACATAAATGTGTACACATTTAATGTTTCTATGTATCTGGTAAATATAGTTAGTAAAAAAAAAACAACCCCTCCAGTCTTATGAAAGCTGTGCTAATTTTTCTCAGCTGTTGTCTTAAAAGAATATGCTGTCTTTATAGTGCTGATCAGAAAACGCCTGCTGTCTGACCCAGGGGAAAACCTTTCTGGCTTCCAAGGCTGTTTGAGCAAAGGTATCACTGCCCACAGACACTGAGAGAGACCATGGGGAGCTGTCTCCCAACACACACGCATGTGTGCATACTTAAAACTGGGTGCGGTGGTGCATGCCTTTAATCCCAGCACTTGGGAGGCAGCCTGGTCCACATAGTGAGCTCTAGGCTAGCTAGGGTGACAGAGAGACCTTGTCTTAAAAACAAACAAAAAACCCTGAGAAATAAAAAGAAAGGAAAAAGAAACTTTATATTCATGTATCTCTAAGTGAAGGTTTTGCAGGTCTAGACTAGAAGTCTGGGAAGATCTGATGTCATGTTTTGGGACAATGACTGAGCCATTGTGACAGACCTGCGTCTTACCCATTGTTTTCCGAACAGCACAGTGTGTGGGGTGGACACGTGCCCAGGGGATGTTTGTTGACTGATGGGTGAATGAAGATCTTAAAAAACCCGTTCCCTCCTCGAGAAAGAATGCAGACCTGCTAGGTGATGGCTGTCGAGTTTGTTCAGCCCGGAGATCCTGCGTTGTCTGCAGGTCCCACACAGCAAAAGATATTAACCGAACTGACATTTTGGGAGCCTATTATGACAGTAAAATATGTCTTTAAAAGATGAACCCCATGAAAGAAAGAAGCGACTTGGAGCTGGGGAGGTGGTTGAGTGGGTAGAGGCGCTTGTGCATGGGCCTGACAATCCCAAATCCAATCCCAGAATCCTCCAAGGTGTTGAGACGGAACTGACAGTGATAATAACAGTGATACTAACAGCAGGGGCAGACAGATTTGAAGAGTGTGAGAGGTTTAGAAGCATGTATGCTGGTAGGTTTGGGGTTAGTGTTAGGGTTAGTATATTCATTACATATATAGGAGAGGAGATTGGTAATCTTTGGAATGGTTACTGCCTGGGATTCTGGATGATGTCTGAAAGTAGTAGTTTCCTGCAGCTGGTACAGATGTGCACGGTCCTGTGGGTACAGATGTGCACGGTCCTGTGGGAATCTGTGCACCGATGGCTTGTGGACGCTGTTGACATCAGATGGCTAGGAAGCAACTTTAATGTTCTGTTAGGTGCTTTAAAATGGGGGACGGGGTCAGGGCTCCATTGTCGAGGCTGTGAAGATACGGGGCCTGGCTGCTTCCTTGCTGAGCACAAGGGCACAGGAAAAGAAGGCAGAGAGGCAGGCTCACCCCACAGCCACGCATCTGGACCCAGCCCCCTCCTCCACTCTCTAATCTGGGCCCTTCTGGCCCTGCAGAATGAATTAGCCTGACATTTTATCAACTTTGTGGAAAGTGGGGTGAAGCGATGTGGAACACATCAGAGTGGTGAAGCCGAGCAGATCTGAGAGAGAGCAGAATATTTCATCTCCTCTCCTAGTGTGCGTCCTCTCTTCGCAGGGAGCCCAGCAGAGGCTAAATGTGTCCGCTCAGTTTCGGTTCATCTCACCGCCTTCACGTTACACAGCTATCAGTGTATTTGCGTCAGAAGCTTGTGTCCAGTCACTTTCAGGATCACATCCAGCCGTAACCGTGCCGCACCTAGGACTCCATGTGACTGACTTACCATAAGTAACTTCGAGTGGATGGCTTACATATTTTCTGTACACATTATTGCTCCCTTGAACACCTGCAAGAGTTGATTCATGATTTTCATGATTATGAGTGAAATATGGCTAGAAGGAAATGAACCCAAACTACTTTTTGGAAAACGTAATAAAAATGGTTGTTAAAGAGTATAATTGTGAGCAGGTTTGCGTGGTGCCGTCCATATGTGTTTCTGGCTGGGGGAAATGACCTGTACGCCATGGCTTTCTTTGTATTATGTGTCTCTTCGTAAAGTAACTCAGAGTTTTCCCATGAGAGATAAATAGAGATTTAAAAGGGAAATTTTAGCCATTGAGATTGAATTATGTACAGCTAATAATTATTTTTGGATGTCTTCCAGAGACAGATGGGGCTGTATTTAGAATTCACACAACAGCTGAAGGACTTGTGGGCGAGGATGTGCCCTTCGAGCTGGTGTTCCATCTACCAGCCGGTTACCCTTTGTGTCTGCCCGGCGTCTCGGTTAGCTCCAAACATCTGACCAGGGCCCAGTGTGCTACCGTGAAGGAGAAGTTACTTGAAGAAGCCGGGAAGCTTTTGTCAGAACCTATGATTCACGAGCTGGTTCTTTGGGTTCAACAGAATCTCAGACACGTCCTCAGCCAATCAGAGACTGCCAGCAGCAGTGAGAAGCATGCTCGGCCAGAAAGCATGGCTATGGATGACGGATTGTGGATAATTCTTTTGCATGTAGATCACATGAGAGCAAGGACTAAATATGTCAAAACCGTGGAGAAGTGGGCCGCAGAGTTGAGGCTGACAGGGAGACTGATGTTCATGGGCAAAACAATCCTGATCCTGCTGCAAGGGCACAGAAGCAGCATCAAGGTGCCAGCAAACTTAACGTAGAATCTGCATGTGCCGAGTCTCTGCTAGACATGGTTTATCTTTCGTGTGTTTTTTAACAATGGGATGGATGAGCATGGTGCTTCTGCTTTTCCTGTTATCATGCTAAATGGTACTTTGGTGTTTTTAAACAATTCTTTAATTTCTATTTATTTTATGTGTATGGATATTTTGTCTGCGTGTTTGTCTATGCACCACTTGTGTGCCTGGTGCTCGTGGAGGCCAGAAGAAGGTGTTGGATTCCCTGGTACTGAAGTCGCAGATGGCTGTGAGCTGCCATGTGGGAGTTGGGGATTGAACCCAGGTCCTCTGGAAGAGCAGCTATGCTCTTAACCACTGAGCCATCTCTCTAGCCAACCCCTCCAGTTCTTTGTAAAAATGACTATCTAGTTGTTACAACTATAAACCTGAAATAAGTTTAAGATTATAAACATTATACTGTAAATATTATGCCACTTAAAGTGGCAGTTTTTAAAAATATTGATTTGTATTTTTTATGTGTATGGGTGTTGTTTTGCCTGCATGAATGCCTGTGCACCATGTATGTACAGTGCTTGAGGAAGCCAGAAGAGGGCGTAGGATCCCTTGGAGCTGGAGTCACACACAGGCAGCTATTAGGTACTGCCATTTAGGTACTGGGAATCATTCAGACTCAGCAGGTCACCTCCTCCCCAACTTCTTTCCACCTGACTTGTCTCAGCAGGTGCTTTCAAAGCCGTCATCTTCAGGCTTCCCAGCTCTCATCCCAAAGCCCCCTTAGCCTGTTTTATGAGGAGCTAGACAGGAAAACCGTCTTATTATGTTTTAGATCTTAAAGGAGCTACAGATCACGTAGGAAGTCTTACACTGTCAGACGCAATGGGACAGGCACAGTTTAGAAGATTTTATTTAAAACAGATTTATCACGAGCAGCCTGTGGTCCTTAAGCTCTGCAGAGTAACAGCCCTGAGTTTTTCCAAGGTGGGTTAGTTCCACAAACCTCCTGTGACATTTACTTAACCAGGTCCATGCTGGGTTCTGGTGTAAGTAGAGAGAAGCCAGATTTAATCTATAGTCTGCAGTGGGCCTAGCTAAGGAACCACAGATATTGAGGCAAATCTGTATGTATCTATTTACTTCGATCCTTTAAGGTAACATCCTAGCTGATGAAAATGGGTGCAAGGTTTCTTGCTCACATTCGGCTAAGGCTCTGAGTGTCTGCGGCTGGCTCCGGCTGGTTAGGGTAAATGTAGTGTCATAGTGTTTCTCCCAATCATGAATTGCTAACACACGTCTGTTCTTACCACTACAATCCCACTAGTTCAGAGAAATTACTTTTTATGGCTTTCTCTGATAAAAACGTCTATAAGGTTGCGTACTAGGATCAGGAACGTGCAGGTGCACTTCTTGGTGAGAAGGAGGTGGTGTGTGCCTCATGGCTCCACTCTGGCTGGCGTGGTGACTACGGTGCTTGCGATTACTGGGCAGTGTTGTGCGCTCTGGAAGTCCGTCATTCCCGGAAGTGCTGTGTCTGTCACTTTATCCAGTTGTCCTAGCTTCACCACGAGGGGATCCTGTTATAGCTGGTTGTGTGGGTCGGTTACCTAAGGCACAGAACTTCAATAACTAGTTTAAATAACTGCTTTAAAAAACAGCGGAGGGGGTAAATAACCCACTCCAGTAGCTGTCCAGTCCAGACTCCCAGGCGAGCGTGTTGGCATTGCTCAGCGGAACAGTTAGCCACCTATGCAGAGACAGCCTGTAACTCTCTCACTGTCCCATCCCGAGACGGCTCCTTAAGCAGGAAAATGCTTGTGGGTTATATGGTTCCTTCAGCGTAAGCTCTGCGCTTACCGTACTGATTATCGTTTAGGAGTACCTGATCCTTCAGAAAACCTCCAAAGTCGATGTGGACTCAAGTGGAAAGAAATGCAAAGAGAAAATGATTAGTGTACTGTCTGAAACAAAAGTACGACCGGAACACAAAAGGTATAATTTAGTACTATTACGGACGCAAACGCAACGGAATGGGTAATTATCCCTGACAAACCGCCGCATATTCATGAGCTTCTCTTGTATAATGCAGGTTTCTGGCATTCGAAGTCAAAGAGTATTCAACGCTGGAGGAGTTACAAAAGGAATTTGAGACTGCAGGACTTGTGCAGCTCTTCTCGGAGTGTGCGCTGGGGCTGGTAAAATGAAGTGAATGGCAGGAGCCGTTGTCGGTAAAGCAGCAGCTTTGTTGTTGATTTCCGCTACCTTTGGGGAGGGGCTCATTGACGTTTTCATAAGAGAGCAATCTCATGTTTCTCTGTAGCGAAATCACCCTCATTTCAGGAAGAAGGCGAGCTCTAGTTTATGGAATATTAAGCATGAAAAGACCCCACATATTCTAATTGTGCTAGAAAAGACTGGGTTCAATAGATGGGATTATCTGGAGGAGAAATAAAAACTTGCGGCGGTAAATGAGCTGTTGTTTTTTATATAGACAGTTTGTTTAGGAGTCTGCAATTTTCAGGCTAATTTTCTTGTAATTAAATGATTTCTTAAAGTGATTTGTTTTCGTGTTTACTTTCTCATGTTTACATTTTTGGCATTAAATCTTGATTCCTCCCCACTCCGCTTATTATGTCTAATGTTTTAAGTTGAATGTTGGGAGAAATCTAGCTTTAGTTTCTTGGTACAGTTGTATAAACTGCTGGATTAAATACAAAACAAAGATGTTTTTACAGAACCCAGTTACTTTTCAGGGTTCCGGGATGACATGGTACTGCTAGCTGTGAGACTACATAGTAAGTGTAAATTAAAATTCCTATTTGAAAAAATAATTTCTGGTTTTACAAGGAAAACGTGTTCAACAAAGTGAACCTGGTTTGCTGGATAGGAAAAAACACCCCCCCCCAAAAAAAAAAAACTACAGCTATTGATTTTCATTGTGAAATCTTTCAAATAATGATAAAATACACTTACTATGACCAAAGGGAAATACACTTTACAATAAATCGTTTGTATTAAAATTTCTTCCTTCCTTCCTTGCTTGCTTGCTTGTTTCTTTTGAGACAGGGGTTCTCTGTGTAGCTTTGGAGCCTGTCCTGGAACTCACTCTATAGACCAGGCTGGCCTTGTATTAAAATTTATAATGAAAAGGATCTGAGAAGAATGTTTATGTGCATAAAGTAAGAGGCAGAGCTGTGGAAGAAAGGCGAGGGGACTCCCTGTCTTTACACCTTGTCGAGACAGAGGCCACCATAACATCATAGTTGGTGACGCAGTGAGCTGAGCACAAGTGCATGCATGACCATGTATGTAGGTGTGTGTGTGTGTGCACACACGTGCACTTGCTCCTGTGTGGAGGCCAAAGGTCAGTGTTGAATGTCTTCCTCAACTGCTCTCTATTCTTTTTTATTTTTCAACTCGGGGTTTCTCTGTGTAGCCCTGGCTGTCCTGGAACCCACTCTGTAGACCAGGCTGACCTCGAAC
Source organism: Chionomys nivalis (assembly GCF_950005125.1). NCBI lineage: Eukaryota > Metazoa > Chordata > Mammalia > Rodentia > Cricetidae > Chionomys > Chionomys nivalis. The sequence goes on along the minus strand of NC_080103.1, from coordinate 32,701,696 downwards.
TCACAGAGATCCGCCTGCCTCTGCCTCCAGAGTGCTGGGATTAAAGATGTGCACCACCATCACCTGGCTGCTGTTTTATTCTTTTTATTAGAAAACAGTTATGTAATCTTACTTTTGTGTAAGGGTGTTTTGCCTGCCTGTATGCCGGCGCACCACATGCGTGCACTGCCTAAGCAGGCTAAAGGGGGGTTGGATCCTCTGGAACCGGAGTTACGGGTGATTGTGGAACGTAGGAGCAAAACCTTGGTCTTCTGGAAGAACAGCCAGGGCCCTGAACCACTGACCCATCTCTCTAGCTCTTCTGACTTTTTGAGGTGGAGTCTCCCACTGAACTTGGAGCTTACTGACTGAGCAGCAAGCCCCTGGGGTCCTTCTGGGGTTACAGGTGTATGTCACTGTGCCTGGCTTTTTGCATTGGCTTAGGGATTTGAGTTTAGGTTGCCATATTCGCACAGCAAGTGCTTTACCCACCGAGTCCCCTTCCTGGCACCGTGTGGAATGTTTCTTGACACTGCGGTTCTGTGGCCATGGTGCTTTCCTTGGTCAGGGCTTTTATTGCTGTGAGGAAACACCATGACTACAGCAACTCTTACAAAGAAAACGTTTAATTGAGGGTGGTTTGCTTAGAGTTTCAGAGGTTTAGTCCACTATGATCACAAAAGGGAGCATGGCAGCCTGCGACAGATGTGGTGCTGGAGCTGAGAGCACCGTATCTTGCAGGCAACAGGAAGCTTGAGGAAAGAGACCTCAGAGCTCGCTCCAACAAGACCACTCCTCCTAATAGTGCCACTCCCATTGGGGGTCATTTTCTTTCAAATCACCGTGGTGACTCAGTGTGACAGTTTACTCCCTTATCCCACCACTATTACATTATGTCCACCTACTGAGCATCTTTTGGATTGCTGTTGATCAGAGGTGATATTTTGTCTCTTAAGTCATGCACCGGGGTATTTATTTTTTCTCAGGAACTGACAGATCAGTTAGACTGTCACGTGTGGCAAGCTGAAGATATCCTACTTGGGTACCAACCTGAGAAAGCACACTTAAGATCCAGGGCTGGCCATTATTACCCTTTTATTTAATTTACTATGATCTTAGCGAAAATTAAAACAGGGCAGAAACCAGAACTGAGAGTTCTGTGCACATGGTTGAGCTGAACAGAAAGGGATTGTAATACAATAACATTAAAGGTCATTGTCATCACGACTAGAGCCGCAAGAGCAGGAGGTTGGGTTTGAGCTTTATCATAGCAGAGCTTCTGGTCCCCCCTCTGTCTTACGGTGATTCTCTGCTGAAAGGCCGCCTGTCTTATGCTTTATGGCTGGCACATTGTCAGAGTTTTATCTTCAGAGTTTACTCTGTACCCCTGAAAAGGAACTCTGGCAGCAATGATTCTTTCCACTTCGTTATGTTTCCGTCTGTTAAAGTTATGCAAACAGTATTAGTTATTACTTTTTTTATATACTTATGTCTAAATCTTGCACAAATACGTTCCCATCCAGAACGGAATATGAAAATTTGACAGTAGTTGAGAAATTAAACTTGACACTGGGATAAAAGAAAGTTTTAAATTATATACCAGAAGCTTTAAGAGTCTCTTTGATTTTTCTTTTAAAAAACTTTTTATTGGGGGCTGGAGAGATGGCTCAGCGGTTAAGAGCATGCCTGCTCTTCCAAAGGTCCTGAGTTCAATTCCCAGCAACCACATGGTGGCTCACAACCATCTGTAATGAGACCTGCAGGAAGAATACTGTATACATAATAAACAAATAAATAAATATTTTAAAAAAACTTTTTATTATTTATTGGTGTGTGTGGGTGGGGGTATACTTGTACTACAAAGTGGAGTCAGAGGACTTGCAGAGGTGGGCTGTCCACCTCCGTTCTAAGGGTCGTGGGACTGAAGCTCAGGCAATCGGGATTGATTTCAAGAGCCTTCACCAATTCAATGGCTCTCTTAGTGCTCGAGCACAGCGGTTCTCAACCTGTGGGTTATGACCCCGACAAACCTCTATCTCCAAAAATATTTACATTACAATTCATAACAGCAGAAAAATCACAGTTTTGAAGAAGCAGCAAACATAGTTTTGTGGTTGGGGAGGGGTCACCATGACATGAGGAACTGTATGAAAGGGTTGCAGTGTTAGGACGGTTGAGAAGCACTGCTTTAGAGGAAGAGAATCTTTATTGCTCCCATTGATATTTTTTCTCACAATCTACAGCTGTCCTTTTAGCTTGCTGTTCAAACTAACTTCTGATTTCTTTTTTCTTTTCCTCTTCTTTCTTTGTGATACAAGGTTTCTTTATGGAGCCCTGGCTGTTCTGGAACTTGCTGTGTAGACTAGACTATATTCTTGAATTTACCGACATCTACCTACCTCTGGCTCCCAAATGCTGGGATTAAAGGCATACACCACCATGCCTGGAGACCTATAATTTCTTAAGAGAGAACTGACTTCTCGTGGAAGAAAATAAAAGCAACATCAAACACTTTCAAGTTTCTAAGCAGACAAAACGTGGAGGAAAGAGAAGTTGGATACTTGGCTAGTCTGGAAGAGCTGGCAGGGGGATGACTTGATTTTTGCCAGTCTTCAGACTTAGGAAGTAAAATTTTGAGCTGAGGAGAAGAGAGGAGGTGGGAACTGAGGCCAAGACTCCTGAAGGACTGCTATAAGAGGAAGGGAAACACCGTGAAGTAGCCAGCCTAGGTGACAGCTAAGCTTGAAACATTCTGATTAGCTCTAGGGAATCTCAGACCTTGAACTTGGGTTAAGGAGGTCTGGAATTCTAAAGCTCTCAGACCCACTGAATCTTCTTTGGGGTAAATATCTCTCTTATAATCCTCAATTTTTTTCATGAAGTATTCTAAAATTCAGGGTCCAACAAGTAACGAGAGGTTGCTGGGTAACCCTAGAAATAAGCAGCCGAAAACAAGCTTGCAGAGAAACACCAAGAGTTTGTGGGACAGTGTGAGAGTGTCTTAGGGTTTCTAGTGCTGTGAAGAGACACCACAACCATATAAAGGAAAACATTAAATTGGAGTGTCTCACTTACAGTTCAGAGATTCAATCCTTTATCACATGGTGGGACTTGGCAATGTACAAGCAGACATGGTGCTGGAGAAGTAACTGAGAGTCTTACATCTTTCAGGCAACAGGAAGTGGTCTCAGTGTCACATTGAGGGAAGCTTGAGCAAAAGAGACCCAAAGCCCACTTCTACAGTGACACACTTCCTCCAACAAGGCCACACCTCCTAATAGTGTCACTCCTTTTGGGGGCCATTCTCTTTCAAATCACCACAGATAGTTTTTTTGTCTGCCTGGTACAAACTTAGACATACCTGGTAAGAGAGGCTCTCAATGAAGAAATTTTCTCCATCAGATTGGCCTGACTAATCCTGCAAGACCTGCTGTGGGAGACACCATCCTAGCAGGTGAGCCTGGCCTATAGAAAACAGTAGCTGTGAAAGTCATGGGAAGCAAGCCAGTAAGCAGGTTCCTCCATGGTCTCTGAGACTGCTTCTGCCTTGAGTTTCCGCTTTGCTTCCCTTGATGACACACTCTAAGCGGTAAGGCAAATGAATCCTTTCCTTCCCAAGTTGCTTCTGTCAGTGTTTTGTCGCAGCATCAAAAGCAAACAAATGCAAATGGTTATCAGTGAACATCCATCTAGGAAATCAAATGGATCCAGGTACTTCAAGCAGCGTGTCTTTAAGGTAGACATTGGTCACGGATGAGAAACACTGGAGAAGCAGAGGGGAGGGGACACGAGGCTGGATGTGAGGAGTGTGGCATACTCAACTTAGAAATCCTTAACCAGTACGCTGTCCAGTTTCAGCCTTAAATGTCTGTTCAGCAACAATACCTTTATTTGTTTATATATATATATTTAAATATATAAATAGATATGTTTATGCTTCTATTTTTTTTTTTTCTGGACACAGGAGAAATTACCACTTTCTTCCCCTCAAAGGGAGGCACAAAGTCTTAAGAGCCACTATTATCTTTATTAGAGTGAATTCTTCTGGTTTTATTTATAGTTAGTCCCTCCCGAATATGCTGTAATGCTAACTGTAAAGATCACCAACACTTTTGAGCATAAGGTGACAGGGCATGTGGATTTGGAAAGAACCTGCATAATTGCATCACACTGTGCTCTCTAACTTCTTTATTTGAGGTTTTTCTTCAGTAGCCAGGATCTTCATTCTGGAAGAGTGGGCCCTTAGCTGAGTTGCTTTCTAACTCTCACTGTTAAACTGGAGAGTTTGATGAGGCCGCCTAGAGAAGCCCTTAGTTCCTCGCAGCCCTTGTTGACTCCTGTGTATAGCAGCAAGCTGATCTACCTATACCAGTCTCGCTTGTCACCCAGCCAGTACAAGAAACCCTCCCTGTGCACAGTGGAGCGACTTAGAGAGCCCAGTTTACTTAATTATCAGGCTTAGCTTCCAGTTTACTCAAACCATTTAATGTGCTCCTGTAGAGACATTCTTGATAATAGTACGGAATTCTGCGAGAGAGTTAGTAACTGTTATACTGGAAACAGTCAGTCTTATTTTTTATCTCTCGAGTCCTGGCTCTGTGTCCTGAAGGAGGAGTGGCTGAGGGAGCAGTTTTTGATGACTGGCGTGTTTTGATGTATAGGCTTCACATTCCGTATGACAGCACCTCCCTGTCAGAGGGTCTTGTCCCCTTCCTGCCCCAATGGCTGAGTCAGTGTAGGTTATTATATTGCTTTTTCTTTTTTTTAAAGTTAAACACTCCTGGGTAGTTTGTTACCTGGAAAGCCCTGTGAATTTCACAGTCATGTCTCATCGCTACATTGTTGGGAAACGAATCTCTGATTTGTCAATTGCATTCTCATTTGTGAGGAACACCACAGCTGTAAGATCATATTCGATGATACTGCAGGAAGAGACTTCAGGTTCATGGCCCGAGTGTGATGCTTTTTTCTGATTGTCAACTTGATTGGATCTCAAATCAAGGAAGAGACCTGTCTCTGAGATTGACGATGGAATTTCCAGGAAGGATTAGCTGAGGGGAGAATGTCCACCAATGTCCCCTCCTCCCCCATAGTGGGCAGCACTTTCTAGTGATGGCCCAGACATAAGATTGTCTGAGGAGAAAGCAGCGCTGCTTGCTTGCCTACCCTCATTTCTTGCTGGTGAGTATATTAGTCCCATCATCCTCCACTGCCATCAGAACTCAGCTTCCTCGTCCTTCCCATAAGCCTAGTAACTGGGTAGTTGGGGGTCCCAAGAAGTGAGGCCTCATTGGTGCACTTCACAGGTTAGGCACTCAGGAGTGCCAGCAGCAAGTTCACGCTGCTAGTGAAGGAAGCTTGATGCTGTTGAATTCCTGTCTGTCCCCCATTTCCAGCCACCTGTTTGCTTTCTACATGGGCCCGCTGAGCAGACTGGGCACCAGGGAAACAGGCTGGCTGACATCACAGGGTCAGTTATCCTGTGGGTCAGTGAGGGTCTTCTCTGCAGTAGTAGTCCTTTGATAAACACTCACAAGACACACATGTTCTCATCGTTTGTGCTCAGTATGGGAGGCACATCTCTGCCTCTCCTCTTATCTTCTGCCGTCAGCTTTCTGATTGGCTCCTTCTACTGGCTGGATTTGTGTGTCACCTTGACACAAGCTAGAGTCACCAGAGGAAGGAGCCTCAGTTGAGGAAATGCCTCCATGAGATCCAGCAGTAAGGCATTTTCTCTATAAGAAGATGGACTGAGCAAGCCATGGGGAGCAAACCAGAGTTCCCCTCCATGGCCTTTTCATCAGCTCTTTCCTCTGGGATCCTGCCCTGTTTGAGCTCCTGTCCTGACTTCCTTCAGTGAACAGCAATGCTGAAGTGTGAGCCAAATAAATCCTTTCCTTCCCAGCTTGCTTTCTGGTCTTGTAGCAATAGAAACCCTAGCTAAGACCTTTTGGTGTCTCTGACTGTCAGGCTAGCTAGCATGGTAGCCGTTGCCCACGGAACCCTGTGGGGTCACACCTCTGGCTGTCATTGCACCTGTGTAAAGTGTGTACCCAGAAGCACTGATCCAAGGCGTTTTGCCCTCCAAGAATTTTTTTTTTTTGGTTTTTCGAGACAGGGTTTCTCTGTGGTTTTGGAGCCTGTCCTGGAACTAGCTCTTGTAGACCAGACTGGTCTCGAACTCACAGAGATCCGCCTGCCTCTGCCTCCCGAGTGCTGGGATTAAAGGTGTGTGCCACCACCGCCCGGCTAAGAATTTTTTTTCTCTTCTGTATTTCAAAGATATTTGGCACGGGAGTGACCGCTGCTGCAGCATATTGTGGTGAACCGTGCACAGCAGGCCTGAAGTTGCCCTGCGCCGTTCACAAGGGATTGCGTTCCCCTCCCTGAGTGTGAACTGAGGAAGAGGAAGCTGTTCAGGTGGAAGCACTGAAGATCACAGAGCCACACTTCTAGGGGTTTCCATGCCCCTCTAAGACCCACTTTTACTTACCCTGTGCGTACCACTTCTGTGCAAACCTGGCTTTGGGATGAACTGATATTCAGTTCGTGCTATGTAGTAAGGGTTCACGGATCCACTTCCAAAATTGTTAACCAATTTCACATGGCTCCCGGTAGTGCATTTACATTTCTTTTTAAAATTTAATATTTAGTATTTTATAACCATTTACATTTGCTTTTTTTTAAAAAAATTTATTTTGTATGTGTGGGTCCCAGGTCACTTGCACTCCCGTTTGGATCAGAAGTTTGTTCTCACTTTGGGCCCCACTCAAAACAGACACCTTTGAGGGCTCATCGGGAAATGGGTCAAATGGAGCTTTTCACTTCCAAACTCCAAGGGCTCCTAGGAACATCCATTGATGGTGAGAGTACTGCAAGAAACAACTTATCCATCGTACAGACGTATCCCGAGCTACATCCGAAAATACTGGGTTCCTAAACATCAACCAAACTGGCAGGCTTCTACATTTTTATTGGTTTAAGCTCTGTTCTTATGCCAATACCAGACTATTTTCAGTACTGTAGCTCTGTGGTAGAGTTTGAAGTCAGGGATTGTGATGCCTCCAGAAGTCCCTTTATTTTACAGGATTTTTTTTTTTTGCTAGCGTGATAGATTCTTAATTGATACTTGTCATATGAACACCGCATACTACAGGATATTCTCCTCGATCTTGGCTGTGAACCTGGTGCTACAGGTGGGGCTATTCGCACAGCTCTATGTAGCATCGTTTTAGGCACTTTGGAACTCTAGTAGCCTTAGAATTGATTTCTCTTTCAGAAAAACATTATTTCTTGGTTAAAAGAAATTACTGTATTTTCTAAAACACGACCATCTTGTAGTAGGTATGGTTTGATTTGTAACATGTGCCAAATACTTCAAAGAGCATAAAATATTAGGAAATGTATACATATTTAGAATTAGTTGTCTGCTGTTCTCTACAATGAGAAAAATGTACTAAAGAAAACCAATTAAATCACTTTCAATAAAGATATAATTCTGACATATATTTAGGAAAATGAAAAAAAAATATGGAACCGGCTATTTGTCAACAAACCTTTGAAATATTTGTTCAGTCTAAACTTTTTATCCTCATTACAGATCTTGGCACTGAGACCATGTAAATGGGAGGGACCCTGCTTTTCAAAGTTAGAGCTGGCGTTACAAACTCATATGAGCACCATTAGGTTCCGAGTGCCTTGTGCTTCTGAGGTTGCTTTCTCCTTAATGTAAAAAAATGTTAAGCAAATAGGTAAACCTTTGTAGCGAGTGATTGTGCCTTCTTTTTGTATTTTATACAGTTAATCTTCCGAAGCCTGGTGCTATTTGCCTAACCATACGCTATGTAGCCATGTGCAGACTGGAGGGTTAGAGACGATGTGATCACATCGAGTGGTTACTGTTTGGGCCATACGAGTGTGTAGGTTTTATATCAATATCAGTTCGTGTTTTTGAAACTTCACAGTGTTTTCCCGCTAGCAAAGAACTGTCTCTTTTACTGAGAAGAGAAAAAAAAAACCCTTGCTTATAAATGAGGCCATTTTGCATATTGATTAGGAACCCTTTGAACTCTAAGAATAAAATCCGTTAACTCTTTGGATATGGAACAAGAATGCATTCAAGGGCATTAGCTTTATGCTAATAACTAGACAAGCTTTACATTTTTCTTTGCTTTGTTTGCATTTCCTAAAGATAATTTAATGCAAATAATCCATCCATATGCCGTGTGGAGCGTGGCGGATGGTGTTCTTATAGTTAAGATTTTATCAGTGCTTCCGTTATAAATCTCTATTACCCATGCTTTATAATTTAATTGAAAAAACTCACTGCAGGCAGAAATTCAACACTTAGAGTTTCAGGCTGAAAGCAATATTTCTCTTTTAAAAATTGCCTCCTCTATTTAATTTCATAGTTAATGGAAATGTAAGAAGTTTTCTCCTGGAGCTGCTTCTGAACAAAGCCAAACAGATCACTGTCTACAACTGAAATCATTTCCAAGTGAAAGTACTTGGGGTCTTATTATTGGCCTAGTACTACAGTGTTTAGCCAAATTAAAAAAAAAATACAACTGAATCTGTTTATCCTTCTTCTCTCCCTCCTGTCTCCCACATTCAAAGAGAACAAGAAAATTCTGTTAAGAGGAGATGTTTAAAAAATGCACGTTAAATCCATGGGCTGCGTGGTACCTTTTTGTTAGGTTTTCCCATGCACACTCGACTCTGTTCAGTGGGTCTGAGCTCCAGCTGGGGAGTCTGCCCTTGTCAAACTGAGATAGGAAGGGGGCAATAGGGCAAGGGGATGCGTGCTCCAGCATTCTTTTTCTGCCAAGTAAGTGTTCATTCTAACCTTATGCTTCAATTACCTTGACGGGATCCCAGGGTTAATTAACGGGCGGACCATTTCTGCTGCCTTACACGGTAGAATTGAGAAGATCAGGTTTTTGAAACATGGTGGTTTTGCCATCAGCTTTTGAACCCAATCCTGTAGTGTAGAAAGGTTAACCTGCCAGCTAACTTATGCTCTCCAATCAAGCCTCCACTGCGGTTTTAGCAAACCCATGGAGAAAAGGAATTGAGTTAGAATGAGATGCACTATTTCCCTCAACCCACCAACCTTTCTGTTTAATTTTTACTTGTAATGCTGCACGTGAAATATATGCTGTGGGTTCTTAGCCTTAAGTAACCATGGGAACTGACTTAAATACTGCTCCTCTCTGCCTATGGATGGTACTTTTTTCTAAATCAGTTGTCTTGGCATCCTAAGAAAACCTTGAGGAAAATAATACAAGCACCTTTTATGACATTTTGCAATTTGAAAGATGCATTAATATACATATTTTATTTTGGAAAGAATTTGCCAATGTCATAAATAATGATGTTTCTATTTTGAGAGAAAATAAGCCAACAGGATTAACTGAGGAAAAACCATCATGCGTGCTCATTCTTAATGATTTAAATTTGAATTGCCATTGTCTTTGCTATCTTCAGAATATCTAGCACTAACAGTTCCTGCCCTGAGTGTTTTACCTTTGCTGTCAAGTTGGATCCTCACAGAATCTTCCTGCTTGACAGGTGGGACCCATCTTATTGACAACCTGGACACAGCTGCTCAGATGCCAGAGAACGCCTAAGTTAAGAGAGGATGCAGCTTGCTAAGGATCCTGGGTAAACAAGTGGCCATCAGCATTCATGGTCTAGCTTCAGTCCTGGGGTCTTTGTCCAGGAGCCAAGTGGCTTCTTACTGCTTTTGGAATGTATTTTTTAAGTCTGGGCAATAGAGTGTAGTGAGATATGGAGTCTATTCTTCTCATACCTGGTCGGAGTAGTTTATAAGTGATAAATTTTATTTCTTTCAGCTTTGATGCTGGGTAGTCTGAGTTCAAGGCACCAATAAATTTGGTTTCTGGTGAGGGCTTACTCTCTGCTTTCAAGATGGCCCCTCATTGCTCCATCCTTCCGTTGCCACATGCTCTGGCCTTCCATGGCAGAATGATCAAACGGCTGGTTTACTCAGAAGCCTCTTTCCTACGGGCTTTTAATTCCATTCTTGAGGACAGTGATCTCATGACTTAAAGTCTTCCCAAAAGATCACACTTCTTAATACTATCACCATGGGGATTGAGTTTACATGTGATACTAGAGAGACATTTAAACCCTCGCAGACACTGTAACCAGAATGCTTTCTACTTATGTGACAGCCATTGTTAGCTATTGTACAGGAATTTACAAAATTTCTGTCTGGCTCTTAGTTTATATAATTTAATAACAAATAAATAGTAACAAATGCCGAAGCCTAGAAGAGATTCCTGTACCACTGCTTGTCTGCTCCCACACTGCGGTGTGAAGGCAGTTTTGTCAGTAAAATGGGAACTACATCTTCTTCATGAAGTGTCTGTAAGGATTAAATTTGATAACATATGGGAAGCACACAGTACAGCAACTATCAGTCGTGGGTATTTTGTAAATGGTAACTCTAAAGGCAGTTCAAATTTTAAATCATTAATAATGAGTATAACTGATGGCTCTTCTGTAATTACTGTTGACCACTATGGAGATGTCTTTCTTTTGTTTAAAAGCAATGCATGTTCTTTTAGAAAATAAAACAATATGAACTGCAAACGCAGTAGTGTAACTGGCCTGGCAGAAACGAAGACATTCTCAAGGGGTACGTGTGGCTCTCAATCTGAGTATCATACTGTTGAAACAATGGACCCTAAAAAATGGCATTTCCCCAGGAACTGCGTGCAAGCTGAAGGAAAGCCTAGCCAGTGGGGAACTTGCCTTCTGGAAGGGGATTTCACACAGTTCCAGCGACTTCTCAGAGCACCTGCAGATGAGACGGGAGGCCAGACAGTGATGAGTCAGTCTGGCAGGACCACACCTTGGCTGGGACTGTTCAGGAGTGCATATCCTTGGACCGTGTGTGAACTTTGTCATGTCAGGGCCCAGAAGGTGATGTGGGGAAGTCACTGTATTTCTTTGGCCCTTTTGTCAATCTGACTACACTGAATAAGTCTTTTATTCTTTCTACTATTAATTTGACTCTTTTAATTGGCTTATTGAGGACAGGTTGCTGAAGCTGTCTTGGGGCACAGACCTGTGACCTTTATGTTTGATAACAGTAAGAACAATAAGGTAGAATTAGATTAGTTCTACCATACCCTATCATAGAAGATGCCTCCACCATCTTGATGAAATAGAGGTTCAGGGAGACTGAGTAACTTGACCAAGATTACTATTTATACAGCATTATTACTCTGTATGATTTTTTTTTTTTTTTTTGGTTTTTCGAGACAGGGTTTCTCTGTAGTTTTGGTGCCTGTCCTGGAACTAGCTCTTGTAGACCAGGCTGGCCTTGAACTCCCAGAGATCCGCCTGCCTCTGCCTCCCGAGTGCTGGGATTAAAGGCGTGCGCCACCACCGCCCAGCCTTACTCTGTATGATTGTGGATTATTCTTTCTTTAAAACATGTGGTTGTGGGTGTGTGTCCCTTAATTTTTTTTGCACATTTTGTTCACAAGGTGGATGTGTGTGCCAGAAATGGCCAGCTCCCAAAACTGTCCCGTGCTTTGCTAGGGGATTGGTTCATGGTTGACCACGTGACCCAATGCCTGCCCAGTCAGTGGCATTTTCTAGATCATTTTAGTTGAAATTGTGTATTTATTTTTGTGTGTGCATGCATGTGTGTGAGTATGTGTACGTACGTGTGTTTTAGGGTGTGTATTTCACGGTCTGTGTGTGAGCTCAGAGGACAATTCTAGGGAGCTAGTTCTCTCCTTCTACCGTGTGGGTCCAAGGGATCAAGCTCAGGTCCTTGGGCTTGGGCAATAACTTAACATGCCGAGTCCTCTCGCTGGCCGTTGTTCTAAATTGCATTTCTATTTAGTATCAGAAGGCAATGGATTGATTGCCTATGGTTTGGTGGTGAAAATCTTATGACTAAATGCTTTCCCCCAGGTCAGTTTTGTTTTGTTTTTTTACTGATTTATTTTATTTTGTCAACATTGATTATCTAGAAACAGATGAAAATCTAGATCTGGCTGATGCCGGGACCCTGAGCTTTTCTTCTAGCCCTCTTTAGAGATAACTGCCAGTGGGTTGATATTTTTATTTTTCATTAAAAACACCTAAACAGATATCTACTCTATGTGAATGTTTAAACCTGTTACCTATAGAAGTCTTTGTTTTTAAAAATTTTTATTCAAAGTTGGCTTTACTAATTTGTGTTTACCCCATATGTGCATGCTGAATATCCGCCATTGCCTCTTCCTGGGCATCTTAGTTCTCCCCCATGCACACCTTTTCTTCTCTTCTCTCTGTTAGTGTCTGGGAAGCTGGCCTGGAAGCCCTGGTTCCTGCCTTCTAGACTATGGTCCAGCTGGAGAGTATTGCTTCTCCTGGATTTCCCTAGGAAGCTGTTGAGGGTTTCTCTTGATTGGAGGTCACACATCATGGAAGATGAGCCTCTCGTCTCAGCTTTCCTCTTCTGCTTGTCGCAGTGGACATGGTACCATCCATGGTTGTCACTCTCTGAATGTATATCCTCATGACTCAATCTGTGTAAATGCTTGTGTGTTTACCAGACTTGAGTGTGCTCTTTGTTCCTGTCTGGACTTTGAGTAATACTGTTTGTATCACAGTGTCTTTTTCCTCCACATTTCATGTCAAGATATGGCATTACCCATGTTTTTAATCATTTCAGTTCTCATGAGGGGAAAATAACATCTTGTTTTAATTTATATTTCTTTGATTATTATTGAGTTTGAACATCTGTTCATATGTTAATTGGCCATTTGCATATTTCTGTTAATTGCTTGTTAATATTCTTTGCCCATTTTTCTTTTGGGTGATCTCTCTTCTTTTCTATTCATGTTATGAGTGGAATATTTTCTCTTAATATATCTCCCAAAGGACTGCTGTTACTTTTAGTGAAAACCATTGATTTTCTTTATATTTTGCTGTTTATTTCTGTTCTAATGGATCTTATTTGATTCTCTTGGATTCTCTCATATCATTTGAAAAGAGTGTTTTGACTTGATCCTTCAAGACACTGCCAGACCACAGTGGGATTATGGAAATCATTAGGCAACAGAGTGTTATTGGGGGTCCTTGTCTATTCCTGGCTAGTTCTTCCCAGAGTCTGACTCACAGAATACCGTAGTAGGGAGCTAATAACCACTGTTCCCCCAAAGCTCAGATTACTGGGAAAGCACTGAAGAACCTTAGAGAGAGAGAGCCAGTGCACAGGAATGTGTTAAAGACTCTGAGGGCTGCCTTGCTGTTTCTGCCCTTGCCTAATCTAGCTGTGCTACTAAAATTTATGCGGTACATCATCAGCTCAATATTTGCATAGGTCCTGCAGGGCCAAAGTATAAACAAAAAATGTTTTTGCAGTGACATAGCTGAACTACTATGGTTTTATGCAAAAAGTCTGGCTGATGTTCTGCCTGTTCACAGTGCTGATTACTGCAGAAGTGTGAGCTGAGATGGCTCACGTTCCAGGAATCACGTGCTTCATCCTACACTTGGGTTTGTTTTCCCTTCAAAAGAAGCACTGGGGTGAAAAAAGCTGTTTACATGAAAGAGCAATAAGAATACATACTGTTCATGATCCTTTATCATCATCTTCTTCTTCTTCTTCTTCTTCTTCTTCTTCTTCTTCTTCTTCTTCTTCTTCTTCTTCTTCTTCTTCTTCTTCTTCTTCTTCTTCTTCTTCTTCTCTTTCTCTCTGTCTCCCTCTTCCTCCTTCCCTCCTTCTCTTTCTCCCTCCTCCTCCTCTTCCTCCCCCCTTTCATTAAAAAAACCTCAATAAGTAAAAATCCTCATCAACGGGGTGTGGAAAGACGGCCAAGTCTATGAAGTACTTGCTTGAGAACCTGAGTTTAGATCCCTAGCACCTCTAAAAAGATCTGGGCATGGTGGTGAATGTGTGGGGGAGGTAGAGACACGAGGATTGTTGGGGTTCACTGTCTGCCAGTCTAGCCAAAATGGTGAGTTTCAGGGTAAGTAAGAGATACTGTCTCAAAAAATAAAGTGGGGACCATAGGACAGTGGTTCTCGACCTGTGGGTCATGACCCCTTTGGGGATTGAAAGACCCCTTCACAGGGGTCACCAAAGACCACCAGAAAACACAGATATTTATATTACAATTTATAGCAGTAGCTAAATTACAAAGTAGCAGCAAAATTAATTTTATGGTTGGGGGTCACCACAACACGAGGAACTGTGTTAAACGGTCTCAGCATCAGGAAGGTTGAGAAGCGCTGCTATAGAGGAAGGTACCTGACTTTGACCTCTGACCTCCTCACACGCTTGCACATCTTTGTGCACATATGCACCCCCTGTCGAAGGACCCCCCATGAGATAAACATCTCTGGTGGTAGACCTCTGAAGTATACACTAAATTCTCACTGCATAATTCTGTAGTCATTAACACCCCCAACCCATTAACTAGTGGGCTTCAATACTCCTTTCTTGTATGGACACACTTCCTTCTTAATCACCTTTTCCCCTTTCTTCTCCAATTTCCTTTCCTCCTCATTTCTGTCCTTCTAGACCGTGCTCAGTTACCTCCAGAAAAATCTGTCACGGTCATTGCTCCATTTCCAATTGAACTGTGAGTTAGAAGTAGCTCTTGTCATTGGTTTGTTTTTTTGAGTTAGGTTCTCACTATGTAGCCTTGACTAGTCTTGAAATCGTGGAGATCTGCCTGCCTCTGCCTCCTGAGACCTAGGATTCAGGGTTTGTGCCACTATACCCTGCTCTTGCCATTGTTGATAGGAACACGGGTAACAGAGCTTGGTATAGTGGAGGAAGTCACAGCATGAGTATGAAGCCAGCCTGGGTCACACAGGACCTTAACAAAACAAAACAAAGACCAGGATAGGAAGGTTATTAAGAAAATTAGAGCTGACGTCTGGCATACCTGTAATAACCAAAGGAGAAGGTTCTTGTTTGTACTAATTGTTTGCTATTTGAAATTTGACTTTGTATTAAAAATATAATATAGGACTCAGTGACTATGGACACTTGCTGCTCTTGCAGAGAACTTAGGTTTAGCTTCCAGCACCTACATTGGCGGCTCACAGTCGCCTGTAACTCCAGCTCCAGGGGCTCTGATGCCCTCTCCTGGCTTATGCATGTTTGTTTGCCTATGCCCACCTAATCCATTCACAGATGCATACACAAAATTACAAATAAACGGTTAAAAATGTAGTATATATATTAATGGACACATAACACTGTATATATTTATGGGTTAAGAACAATATACAGTAAATGTTTATATAGTAATATCAGATCAGGGGACTTGACATGCCACTTACCCTAACCATTAAGATTTCACTGTATTGGAAATATTCCTCTCTACTGGATATTGCGAAATTTGCAGTTAATTGCTGTCACCCATATTTACACTCTGTGCCACAGGATTTTAGGTGATCCTATTCCACCAGCTTTTAGCTTCCACATTTAAGTGAGGATATCAGTATTTATCTTTCTGGGGGGGCTCATTTTTAACCACGTTGTTAGAATTCAAGTGAAATTATGTCTCAATGCAGAACTGGTGGTGGGGACATCCTGCAAAGGCCTTGGGCAAATTCAAAAGTCCTTTCCAGAATGGTCACAAACATTTCATTTCCGTTTGCTGGCTTTTCTAACTGAATCCACTACTCCTGGAGCATTTAAGACTAAGATACCCTCTTTGATTCGATTCACCTTTCCATTTCCTTAGTCACGGGCATGGAAACAGCTTCGTTTTTGCTTCATGGAGCTGGTGGCAAGTACCTTCAACAGTCTTGACAAAGCTCAGATGTTCTCTCCAGAACGCCTGCTCTACATTTGCCTCCTCTTCCAATGAAATCCATTACCTTCAGTGAGTTTAAAAATAACAAATATTTATTGAGTAAACTTTCCATTTTATTTGATTGTTAGGATGGAACATTTTTGTTTGGGCTCCCTTTCACCAAAATCTTCTATCTATGCTGTCAGATTGAATCAAACTTCTATAGATTCCCCTCTTCAGGATAAGTCTGATCCCCATGTATTGCTTCTAGGGAATAGTCAACTTCAGTTCCCAGACGTGAGGTGTAAAGGGGTCTTAGAAATCAACTCATTTGTAAGTTTTTTTTGTATAGTGAATAAAGAGTACCAAGAGATGGACTTAGGTAATTTCCAGAATATCAGGTAAAAACACAGTTGAAGGAGTGGCATACCTCTAACAGTGGAAGGAAGAGGTTCTTGTTTGTTCTAATGTTGTGATAGCTGAAAATTATCTTTTTTTTTTTTCTGGATAGGGCCTGTATATGTAGACCAGGCTGGCCTTAAATGTATAGAGATCGCCTGTCTCTGCATTCCTAATGCTGGAATTTTCTGAGTGCGGAGATTGTAGGTGTGAGTGACTATATCTGTGTTAGAACGCCTATGGCTAGTTCAATTCGGTTAAATCTGTGAGTGTGAATTTCAGTCCCATTTCTAGGCTAATCTAGAAGCATTAAAAACTCAGTGAAGCTTCAGTGTTTCACCCATCATTCTGGTCACGCGCTCATTTTAAGTCAATTTTTAAAAATGCTGAATCTTCAGACTGAAGCGGTGGCTCAGCAGTGAAAAGCAGGAGTTATTCTTGCAGAGGACCTGAGTTTGGAGCCCAGCACCCAGAGGGTGGCTCGAAACCACCTGTCACTCCAATCTCAGGGGATCTGATGCCCTTCTCAGGCCTCTGCAGGCACCAGGCATGTGCGTGAATCGCAGACATAGATGCAAGAAAAACACTCACATAAATAAAAACAAAAATAAATATTTAAAATGAATTTTGAATGTTGATCTCTAAAAGTCAAGATCCATGACACTATGTTAAACAGAATGTTTCTTCTACCATAACAGGGTTGAGAAAGGAACTTGGCAGAATGCTTTTTATCCATAAACAGAATAAGAAGAAAATTTCATTATTGCTAATAAATTCAGAGATTTTACTTACTGAAAGCAGTCAAGTAGCCTGGTACAAAAACACACATTGTATTTATAAACCAGAACATTACTAGATTTGTAATATAAGAGCTGCTAAATATATTTTGAATATCACAAAGACTGGGTTTCTTGCCTGGAGCATGCTCTTTGTGATAGCTCTCATCTCATATTCTTATCTTATTCATGAGGAGTAGTGAATCTCAATAAAATTCACGGATTGTGTTATGTTTAAAAGCTCCTTACTGAACCAATATGTTCTCAGATAAGATCAATAATATATGTGTAAACCTTTGAAATTTGGATTGAAGAGGAAGCTTTCCTAATAAAACTCTGCTACTGAATTTTACAAAACATATAGCAGCCTTTTAATTTTATATTCAGGTCCCGAAGGACTCAAAGATAAACTAAGCATATCCGCAATCTCCTGGATTAAACCGTGATGGTTTTATGCAAAAGCCTAAAAGCACTTACGTTTTCTGTGTTGGAGAGGAATGTTCACTCACTCCGTTTCTTGGTGAAGAGCCTTTGTTGAATGGTAAAGTTCTGAATTAAAAGTTTTGTGTTTATACCTAGTCAGTTGAACCGTTAGTTCAAGATGCAGGGAGGAGTGTTGGATCTCTGCAACATGTTTCGTTCAGTGCTTCCCCCCTTCTTTTATATAGCCTTGCTATCTAATGCTGTATTTATAAGGCCATCCATTATCAAGCCATGTAAGTGCTAAATTCCTTTTGAAGCTTTCAAGAGGTATTTTAATTAAGTTTTCAAAATTGCCTTTGGATCATATTCATGATTCTTTGGTGCTTTATTTCCATTAGCAAAATAGTAATTAAAATTAAATTTTAAAAGAAGTAACCACAGTAGGTCATCCTTTTATTAACTTGAGATAGATAATGAACCTGTCCTATATAAAGACAGAGCCAGCTCTACAGAGAGACTGGGGATAGTGTATTTTAATTAAGGTAATCCTTATTTATACCCAACAAACAGCATTGCTACTTCGAAATGTAAGATCTTAGTGATGCATATTAGTGCATCACCTCGGCAAATCTAATAGAGATTTAATACTTGTGTTTTAAGGAGAAATTTGCCATAAATTAAGAGCATCCACATCGTAAAATTCAAGAGTGTTGCAGTTTTCTATAATTAAGGAACACATCACACATTAAAATTTTATAATTTTTTTTGTGGTGCTAGAATGCGCTTGCTTTGTTATTAAACCCAGCCTCATTTTTAGCTGTGCATGACCCCATGGAAAACTCCAGCTTTGAGACATGTACTGAGTGTACTGGCACTAGGGGTCTCTCCCCCTCTCCCCTTCAATGTGAGCGATGGCTTGTGTGAGTGCAGAATGTTTAAGCATGCAAAACATAGCTCTGAAGATGTCTATTTGGTTGGATGGAGAGTGTTTAATCATTTAAAAAGTAGGCCGAAGAGACTTACCCCAACCGCATTGCTAAACAGCTATGAGCTGCAACATATATAAATTAAGTGTTCGCTAATTGGGGTGTGGATAGAAGCCTTCTCTTAGCTAAGTATTTACTGTATTAGTATCTACTTTAGTTAGTTAGGGTAAAGGAATTAAAGAGTTCATTTTAATTAAGAATGACAACTTTATTCTCAGGGTTCCTTTTATTTTGATGGTTAATAAGGTAATTTCATCACTTGCATGTTACTGATCTAGAGGGACCAGTTTAGGGAATCGTCCAGGGAAAGTGTCAACAGTTGAGTTTTCCTGAGGTCATGTGAGTTATTAGCTTGTGATAACCCTCTGTTATTTAGACACCTTCACCCAGGAGTGACTTAGGTATGAAGGGTTAGTCTCTTCTCATTATCTGCTCTTATAGGCTAACAAAATGCTTTTGCAATCCCAGCCAAGAGGAAGTAACCAGGAGTGTTTACCACCTTGGTGGAGAGTTCATTGTCTCCTCCAGTATCTCTCTCTCTCTCTCTCTCTCTCTCTCTCTCTCTGTGTGTGTGTGTGTGTGTAAACTGTTTCTCATTAGCAGGGAATCCAAGTATTTATACAAGAGCCATTTAATGAAGGTGACATTTCTGAGCAGTATGTAGGGTCACCTGTGTATGGTGATTGTACCCTTGCTCATTTTCAATCCAGGGCTGCATCAATCTCAACAGTAACTTGAAGATATCTAGTTGTTTCCTTTAATCATTTTGGAGCCAGTACAGAAAGGTATCATTTTATCCTGTTCTTTTAAACTGACAGATTCTCACGGCATTCAGATACATCTTCATTATTCAAAACTGGTTAAAAGTCCAATAGCTGCAATACATTAAATTTGGGTTTATGCCACAAACAACAGTAATAAAGTGATATTTAAATTCTTCTTCATTAGAAGGAACCAAAGTAGAGATGATGGGTGCCTGAGGACTTTCAAAGATGAACTCATTGGAGTCACTCAACCAGTGGGATGCCAGGAGTCTTCCTGCATAGGGTAGAACTCGAAGTCAGTAGGGATGACTCAGAGAGAATTGCCATAATGTTAAAGAATGCACCACCCGGTGTCTTGGGTTAGGACCACTTCCAGGATATTTTTCTGTTTGAGGTACAGATTTTAGATATTCAATAAAACTTAGCGATGGGAAGCTGGTCAATGAATGTGCTAAATTGAAGGTGACTGCATCTGTCCTCCAATATGACTGTAAGCTAAAAACGGTACCCAATACTTCAACATCTGGCAATAGTCTCCATGTAGCGATCTTGTTTGGACATCCCATCATTCATCTTTCTGAGACAGGATCTCTCTATACAACCCTGGCTGTCCTGGATCTCACGCTGTAGACCGTGATGGCCATAAATAGAACTGGGATTAAAGGCATAGGCCACCACACCCAACCACCACATCTTTACTATTCCATTGAATTATAACTACAGCCTCATGATCCTGACTTTTATAGAGGTATTTATTCTACTTATGAGAACAGCAAGTTGCAAAGAAGATAATAGTCCACCCGAGAGGGCCGTAATCCAGGCCACCGGGTGCCTCCATGCCGGCTGCTGGCGTCATTGCTTTTCAGCTATGCATATTTCTTGAGCTATGAAGAGACGGAATGGAGCCTGTGTCTTTCCTTCCATGTTTCCTTTTTAACTTAGGGTATCTTTAGTAGAGAGCACCTGTGGGAAAGGATGGGAACAGAGCAGCCATGAGTGAGGCACCCTGGGTGGATACACTCAACTCACCCTAAAGTCCGAAGACTCTCAGAAGTCCTAATTTTCTCAGATAGCTACCATTAAAACTTAACCACTGCTTTATGCTCAGCTGTCTCAGGGGCCTCCCATGTCCCGAGTTTTTGTGATATGGGTGTTATACCCGTGTCTGCAAACAGTCATGAGTTATACTTCTGGGGTTCACATTTCTCCTCGTGTCTGAGTGGTCAGCATCTTCAAGCGGATAGAGACCGAGTACATGGCTCCACAAGAACTTTTATGATCCAGTTATTTGCCTGTAATATCTATAGTGACACATTTTGAGAAATACTAGTGATTAGCTGACTTTGGATGGACAGTCCTTACAGTACGCGTTCAAGAGGCGAAGGAGTTTATGTATTCATTTTCATGAATACTTATGTAATACCTACTGCATGGCAGGTATTGTGCCTGGGTCAGTACATTTCACCTATTCCTCCTTTTTTGGGGGTTTGTGGGAACTACCTGGGAGATGGTGCATACCCAAAACACCTCTGTATTTGTTGGTGAGAGTGTCTCCTGAGACAGTTAAGAATGTGAACTCTGAGTAAGATGGTGATGGCACATACCTTCAATCCCAGCATTTGGGGGGCAAAGGCAGGCAGATCTCTATTAGTTTGAGGCCAGCCTGGGCTACAGAGCAAGTCCCAGGATAGCCAGGACTATTTCACAGAGAAATCCTGTCTTGAAAAACAAACAAACAAAAAATTATGTGTAGTACTATGTCATTCACATATATCACAAAATATGTTTTTGTTATATTTTATCTCACTACAACTATGACCAATTTCATTTTCAATGGGAAATTCTTAGTTTAAGATATATAACACAAACACTGTTCCTGACCTTAAGAAGTTTAGGGTTTAAAATAGCCCAGCCAGGACTATGTAGTAAGACCCTGTCTCAAAAACAAAAACAAAACTCCCAAACCAAAAAGACCCAACAACAACAAAAAACCACCACCAACAAATCAATCAATCAATCAATCAATCAATCAATCAATCAATCAATCAATCAGACAGTATTACAACCAAAGGAAAAGACAAGGTAGCGAACACAGATACAATATTAGATAAATAATCTAAATAAAACATTTTTACCCCTTAATCAGCATGTGTGTTAGTAATTTTTGAATTGATTTTTTTTTTTTTTGCAATACCAGAAAGGACTAATGGTTCAATTATACTGGGGAAAGAGCAAACATGTCACAAATCCAGGCAATTCTTTAAATTGCTTCCCCGGTTCCTCTTATTACTGTCATGCTCTTTACCTATGATCGCTATTCTAAAATATTAACCTTTAAAAATTCCTCTCACAGTTGGTCGGAGCGCTGCGATCTGCCAGCTTGTCACGTTCTGAATCTGAATAAGTTTTGGGGAATCCCCAAATGGCTCTACCGAAGTCCCTGAAGAGAAAGAGAAAATGCAAACTATTGTTTCCCCTTTGGGTTTTGCTCACAGAGAGCAGAACGGTCTAAGAGCAAAAGCACAGAACTGAGCCAGTAGGAGGCTGGGGGCTCAAGCAGCCCAGTTCTGCCTTGCTCAACACTAGCATGAGTGAGTGAGTCACCGTGAGGTGTCTCGGTGTCTGAGGAGCATTTGCGTGAACTGTCAGTTGAAAGCATTGACAGTGTTCCATTAGTAATGAATTATGGGAGTAATTTCATTAATTTCTTCACCTCAGTCAGTGCATATTAGTGTAAGTTACTCAACCAAATATCAAAGGAACCATTGCATTTTAACCTTTTAGTATTTTACTGCGTAGCTAGCAAGAGTGGAAAATAAATTAATGTAGCATTTCTTTAAAAAAATGACTGAAGATAAGGAATGGACATAATTTTTCCTGTTTTTAATTTAATAGCAGGTTTATAGTTTTGTGCAAAATCATTCACATTACATTTGACCCTCTGGGAACTGCTTTTTTTTCTCCCCCTGTGGATATAATTTTGAGTCTTTAATAATCTGTTGTTAAATCCAGTCTGAGTTTGATTAATGAATTGTGACGAACCAGCACATTAATTTGCAGGTTTGGTCTAATGCCCTAAAAGGCTGCTTTGTTGCCGATGTTATTAGTGCTAGACCTCAGGCAGAGCCATTGGATGGCAGTGTGCCCCAAATAATGGGCAGCTACAATCACTGCAAAGTTCCAGTGATGTCGCTCCAGCGGCAATTGCGGAGCCATGTCATAAAAAAAAGAAAACCCCAAGCTAATCCAGAGCCCTCAAATGGGACCCTAGGATCCCTAGGTGTGGGATATCTCTGCAAGAAACTAAGGGAGTCTATAAATTTAAGCGGGACAAAAAATTCTTCACTTTGATTAACCGGCAGCAGAAATTGTAGCATTTTGTTCCATAACAGACAGAGTCACCACACTGGACGGTTTCGTCACATCTGTGACTCTGTCAGCTCAGGAAATCGGGGGTATTTTCAGAAGATATCTTATAACGCTGACGTCCCTCACTACCTCACAACTACAATAGTCAATAGGACAACTAATTGCCCAACTTACGATTTGATATAATAATAAAGAGGTGAGGTGTGTACACTGTGCTGCCCATTAAAAAAAAAACTATAAGATCATAATGTATAGGCCTCTAAAGGCGTAATCCTGAGGAGGGACACATGCCCCTCCCCCAAGGCAGGGAGAATCCTATCGTGAAAATTGTACTACCGTGTTTTTTTCTGTTTTTTTTTTTTTTTTTTTTTTTTGCAGGCTGATAATTTGCATATTTCTCAGGTTCTGTTCAAACATGCCACCCGTGTGGCCAGCTGGTGGCAGTGACAGAGTTATGCTAACCTGCTCCACCTTCCTCTCCCGAAGCTGCAGGAAGGTATGAACTATTTGTCTTATTCAGTGACATTTTCCAAGCTCACATTCTATTACTCGACACACGGGAGGCACTTAGAAAATAATGAACACATGATGTCTTTAGGAGGAAATCAATTATTTTCTTTCCTTTGAATGAGTCTGGGTTTTAAAAATCATTTTAAAAAATGAAATAAAATCTGGTATCCACATTCTAAAGCTTTTATTGCCTCATAAAAGGCCTTTACAAGGCATTGGAAATGTTTATAGGAACTGATGCTAAGCGGTTTATTGTCCGGCAGCTCAGTTTATCAGGGCACTGTAGACGCTCATAACTGATTTATTTCAAAGCACTGCTATAATTAAACAAAGAGAACTGGGATTTTCCAAATGCAAACAGAGAAGCAGAGAGACATGAGAATTAGATGAAGGGAAAAGATTAGCATGCAGATTGGGAGGGCGTGTGTGTGTGTGTGTGTGTGTGTGGTGTCTGTGTATGCGTGTGGTATGTATGTGTCTGGTGTGTGTGTGTATGTGTGGTATGTGTTGTATGTGTGTATGTGGTGTGTGTTTGTGTAAGCATGTGGTGTGTATGCGTATGCATGTGGTGTGTGTGGTGTGTGTTGTATGTGTGTATGTGGTGTGTGTGTGTGGTGTCTATGTATGTGTGTGATGTGTGTATGTATATGTGTGTGGTGTGTGTATGTGGTGTCTATGTATGCGTGGTGTGTGTATGTGTGTGGTGTGTGTATGTGTGTATGTGGTGTGTGCGTGTGGTGTCTATGTATGTGTGTGGTGTGTGTATGTGCTGTGTGTATGTGTATGCATGTGGTGTGTATGTGTGTGGTGTGTTTTGTATGTGTGTATGTGGTGTGTGTGTGGTGTCTATGTATGCGTGTGGTGTGTGTATGTGTATATGTGTATGTGGTGTGTGTGTGTGCACATGTACTGTGTGCAAAAAGACCTAACATGGTGAGAGAGTCTTTAGGGCTATAAGTTGCCTTAGAGATTATTTTTCAATTTAATTTAACAAGTATTGAAACTGAAGCACAAGGAGGTTAAATGACCAGTGACCTCCTAATTGCTAAATCCAATAAACCCTTCTCAGACCTTATCTTATTTGACCACACTATTGCATTTCATGCTGTTTACTTCTCCCTTGTTCGTGGAGCACACACAAGGCTGGCTCTGCCACTCAGAACGCCTGCCTCCCCACTTCTCCCCAGCCCTAGCCTCCGCGCTTCTCTCAGGAAAGCTCATCCCCACTTTGCAGAGACTCTGGTCAGTGTTTCTCAGTATTTCTGTTATTGCTTCCTTACATCATCTTTTAAAAACCATTTCTCTACCTTATTTCCCCCCATCCTTTTTCTTCTTGTCCCCCTTTCTGGAAGAGTTTCAATACCACGATACAGTGTGCATCTATTTATATTTTGCCAACTTTAGAAAAACCCCATTATATATTTAAGCCTTTTCCAACCCTTATCAAACACTTATTTTGAATAGAACTCAAATATCACCAAAGACTCCTTTAACCATTTCTCTAAGCTCAAGTTCTAGTCTTTTCCATGGGAGTGGCTTCCTCCCCAAATTCCTGTCGCTGTGAAATTAGCGTATTATTTCACCTGCTTCTAACAATAGAGGAACTCAGCATACATGTGCTGCTCTTGGGGGCAAACAGGGGTGAAGCTGTCTTCTCTTTAACTTCAGTCAGAATGGACAAACTTGCAAAATGCTGCTTGTGTAGCGAATCTCAGAATCATCTGTGGCAGTCACCACAGCTGCCAGTAGGGGTGGGGATGATGGCACTGTCTACTGGCTGTAGATGGCCACTTGTTTGCTGGTTGTTGGAAGGAGGCTGCTAGTTTGTTCCCAGTCATTTAGCCCCAAAATAATCACACAGAAACTGTATTAATTAAATCATTGCTTGGCCCATTAGCTCTAGCTTCTTATTGGCTAACTCTTACGTATTACTTTAACCCATTTCTATTAATCTGTGTATCGCCATGTGGCTGTGGCTTACCTGCTAAAGTTCCATCTGGCTCTGGCAGGAGTACATGGCTTCTCTCTCTGACTCCGCCTCCTTTCTCCCAGCATTCTGTTTAGTTTTCCCCACCTAGCTCTGTTCCCCTCTAGCTCTGCTATAGGCCCAAAGCAGTTTCTTTATTTACCAATGATATTCACAGCATATGGAGGGGGATCCCACATTAACTGGTCTTGGCCATATGTCTGCCAGAGTATTAGTTTGGCTAAGGGTGTCCTAAAGCAGTATTTTGGAGGAGATGTCACATCTTCAATTCTTGTCTTATAACGCCATCTTCTAGTGACAGTCAAGGTCAAGCTATCCATGTTTGCTTCACATTTTTGATAGAACACAAATTTGAAAACTGTCATATCTTTGGATAGATAAACATCATTATGACACACCACTTTTTATGTTTGATGACAATATTTACATATATCTCTTTTATGGAACCTGTGTCCATATATTCAAAATTTAAAACCAGCTCCATAAGATGGACTTTTGGTTGGCACTGTAGTTGGCTGGGTCATATGCCCTGAGGGAAAACCTACGCTTATTCTGCTAAATGGATAGAGCAATAAACCACCCCCTAAGTTCCTGTCTCTGTACTCACAGAATAGTGCATCTCTCAACCCTCATCAGAGAGGCTTCCTTTCTGCGGTAGATGGTGATTAATACAGAGACTGTCAGCTGGTAAACATGTAGAGAATAATAGACTAATTGGGACGTCCATACCATCCCCACAGATGTGCCAGGGATCATGATGGAAGAAAGGGCAGAAGCATTGTAAGAGCCAGAGGGAGTAGGTGTCTTTGGTGAAACAGTATTTATCCAACACGAGCAGCTATACACGTTAACTTACAATGACAAATCTACACGCATAAGACCTCCAAAGATCAGGCCTGCCAAAACCCCAGTGTGGATTGGGGAGGGACTCGTGAGGTGCCCTCCCTACCTGAGGAGCTATTGGCAGTTGGTGGCTAATTGGGGGAGGGAGAGCCAGCTTCCCTCAGGGATGAGGGCCCTGAGAAGTGACCCAGGTTCCAATAGACGGTCCCACACCCTCACAGATGCAGGCAGCGCTACGTAGACCCAGTGGCTGCTAGATTATACAGAAAGAAAGAACACACGAAGGGGAAAGGGAAAAGGCTGTGGGGAGTGAGTGGGAGAGGGACAGAAGAGGGAGGAACGGGATTAGTTCAAATACGTCTTTGAACATTCGGACATTAAGTAAAATATTTAATGAAAAGAAGGTCCTTCAATAGTTTTTTTATTATTGATCTGTTGAAAGCAAAAGCAAATCTTTCTTCCTCCCTCCCTCCCTCCCTCCCTCCTTCCCTCCCTCCCTCCCTCCCTCCCTCCCTCCCTCCCTCCCTCCCTCCCTTCCTCCCTCCCTTCATTCCTTTTTGGTATTTTGAGACAGGGTTTCTCTGTGTTACAGCTCTGACTGTCCTGGAACTTGCTCTGTATATCAGGCTGGCCTTGAACTCACAGAGATTCACCTGCCTCTGCCTCTTGAGTGCCAGGATTAAAGGTATGCTCTACCACATCCTGGCTTGCAATTTTTTTTTTTTAGAAATTCTAGATGCCAACAATATCTTCATTGAATATAGAAACCACATTGACAACAATTTCTTTCAGATTTTAAACTATAATTCTGTTTTTTGGCTTCTCTGATTTTGTTGAGAACTTATTTGAAACTCCTGTGAGTATGATATTCTTTCCTTTTTATTTGCTGTCCCCAAGGCTCCTGCTTTCCATATATCTTTTGGCTCTTATACTATGGCATTACCAGTACTGTGTTTGTCCTGATTTGGTTTGGACATCTTGTCTTATGGAAAATTCTTAGTCATCATATTTTCAAATATGACATTTGCTTGGATTTCTTTTCTGATATACTTCTGGGGCTTCTGGCATATTAGTATTCTGCCATATCTCATATGTGCCTTGCATTTTTCTATGTAGTTTTTGCTTATTGTGGTATTTGTGAGTGTATGTGTGTTTGTGTAGGGATGAATTAATATATACATATGTGAATGAAGGACAGTGGGCAACCCTGGGGTTGTTCCTCAGGTGCTGCCAACTTTGTTCGTTGAGATGTTGTGTCTCACTAACTTAGAGCTTGCCAAATAGGTCAGGATTGCTGTCTAGTGGGCTCCACCAACCGCTGTCTCCACTCCCCCAAGGCAGGGAAAAAAGAATGCTAAATCACACTTGGCTTTGTGTAGATGGAGTTTGGAGCTCAAACTCGTGGCCTCATATTTGTAAGGCAAACTCTTACTATCTTCCCGGTCTGTAGTGCAACGGACAGCAAAAACCAGAGCGTCAACTTCTCTCCCTTCATTTTTGTGGTCGGCAGACACTGACTAAAGTAGGTAGTGAGGAGGCTCTGTCAGGAGAAGGATCATATGTTGTTGGAGGATAGAACCAGGAAGCAGACAAAACCACAAAACTTAAAAGCTTGGTAGTTTTGATGACCGAGTCAAACAGGTCATCGGGCTTATTGGTGCTGACTCTTGGTGAGCTTATGTAATTTCTCATATGTAATCCAGTGAATCCCATTGCTGCTATGTGGGATTTTGCCACCAAACCCCTCACTATGGAGGGGATTTTGAAAACTGGTCAATTCTTAACTGTTATATTTGGAATGAGAGTGGGGTGCAGTTAAAAGAAGTGAGGCTCAAGAAGAAGGAATGAGCAATCGCTAGTCCTTCCTCTCTGTCTCCCAGGCTGTGTGTTGCTTTTTTTTTGGAGAAGGACCTTGATTCCCTGTTCCGGGGAAGATATCAAACCAAGGAGTCAGACACAATTTTGTTAGAGTTCCCAGCTGATGTTTCTTCTTAGTCTTACAGAAATCGTTCTCATCGGATCATCTTGATCTGATTCAGGGTGCATGATTATGCCACAGACACTGTACATAAAGCAATCTGTGTTTTGACTGGTGATAAATTGATAATCACCTAGCTGGCTAAGCCAGTCCACGGAGAGGCAGTTAATATTGTGAAACTTCAATAAGGTCGACTGTCAATGCGATAGATATTGCAGGTGAACACCCTGATCTCCCCTTGTAATCCTCAGAATCTCTGCTATCCATCACTCTATAATACATTTGTTTAGCAGGGAAATAGGCTTCTAAGAATCTCACCATCAAAGCGAGCCTGAGCAGCAGCATTCCTAACCCTGACACACGAGTCTCAACAACGCTGTCAGAACACTATTTAGCTATCAAATTTAGTGAGGGCTTATAAATTTACAGAGGTATGACAAAAGACTGAACGGCGTTCTCCTTTGTTTTCCTTGGGCGATAAATAAGTCCCAGGAGCGCCCGACTTGCCCTCCCTGCTAGCATTTGAGTCGTGCGTTTGGGTCTTAAGTGTCCCCTTCTCTGACACATCTAAATGTAGACTTCTGAAAGTTTACCAGCGTTTTCTATTGCTAAACCTTTAAGGAGTTCCAAGGGGAGGAAGATTTAGGTCAAGGAAGGTACAGTTTTATTTTTATAAATGGAAACAAAGGCTGGGGTGTAGCTCAGTGGGAGATTGCTTGCCTATCCTGAGCTGGACCTAGGGTAGCTCCCCAGCTCTGCAGAACAAGTAAATCCAAGTAGAATTGTTAAAAGTAAGTACTCCTGACATGTATGTTTGTGTGTTTTTTAAATTCATGGAAAAGAATATTTGTTTGTTTATTCTGCTGTCTTTCTCTTGTCTCAGTTATTCTTCGTGGAGAACACGGTTTCCCTTGGAATACAGACTCAAGAGCAGACCCAGCCATGGCTCCAGTTAGCATTTCCCAGGTGCGACTTGGGGAAGAAGACATTTGCTCTTTGCTTGGTATATTTTGAATTTATATGAACATTCTAATGAACGATCTTATTGTGTGTGGTTCAATGTCCCGGGGGAACAGTTCTCTTCTATTTAATCTCAGGAAATAGGATCAGCTCTGCCAAGGTATTATGGAGCCTAAGGAAACACTTCCCGGATTTAAATGAAGAGTGGAAAGTCGCTTAAAGGGGTCTCACTAATTAGAATTCCAGTGGAGCAAGCATGGGAAGGATGCAGCCTGCGTCTGTATCCACCTCTCTCCTACTCCTGGTGGGAATTTTGAAGGGATTTTGCATAGTTTCCCTAGGCGATCAATTACAGACCCTCTTTTCCCAGTAATTTTTGTATTCATTATTCTTAAATATCAAAATGAATAAAGGAAAATATATCCTTTAAGCTACGGTATAAGACACTGCGATTCAACCAAAGGTTTCTTAGAATTTAGGAAACCTATATTGAGGTTTTCTTGTCTTCATTCAGCTTGGCCTTAGAATGGAATCATGTTCTTGTGGGAGACGGCTTCTCTTGGTGACACAGCTTTCTTGAGGACAAGGACGTAGGTGTTACATCTCTGGTTAGAGTTCTGTTCATAGTATCTGTACACAAAATAGACATCTAATACATTTGTAATTAAGCATGATAATGTCTATTTTTCTTGACCCTCTTCTCAGCCTATGTTAAAGAGTTCAGAAATCTGGTAAACGGGAGAAGGGGGTTGCTACACCGTGCATTTAGGGGCTCTGCAAACATTTTCTGGCGATGCAGTTTTCCTACCACTAAGACCTTCCTGGTGTCAGTAGACCCCTGGGAGCTAACAGAATGTTTGCTTTGATTATTTTTAACCCAGTCCTAACTAAATTTTTAAAAAAGAATAGGAAGAAAAGTAGCCAAGAATAATAGTTAAAACAACAACAATTGACAATACATTTTTTACATGAACTATATTATTATTTTGAAAAGGAAAATAATACCTATCAGGGTAAGTAAATATTTTTTTCCAGATTTTTGGAGACAATGGATAATGTTTTTTTTTATGTATAATAATAAACAAACACTGAATTGCTCAGAGAAGAGCCAGTAACGGTGGCTAAAATCTGACAAATGCTTAGATAAGCTAGCTGTTCTTTTCAAGAAACATTGGACTTCCCATTATGGTTAAAATTTTACAGATGAAAAAGCCATTTTCATATGGGTAAATTATGGCTTAGGCAATAGGGTAGACTTTATAATCCAGTTTCTCTTCTGCCAGTGTCTGCTTTATTTCTACTGTGATAAAGTCTACACAACATAAGGTCAATCATTCCATTAAACTTTAACATCCAGTCCAGTGGCATTAAGGATATTCCCGTTGTGTGACCACCACCACCACCATCTCCAGAACTTTTTTTTTGTTGTCCCCAACTAAGACCCAATACTCATCATTCCATAACTTCTCATTCACCTTTCTTTCCAGTTGCCAGCCAAGGACTCCATTTTACTTTCTGCCTCCATGAATTTGACAGCTATAGGTACCAGATAGCCAGTATCCTGCGAATATTGTCTTCCAGGGCTGGGTTACATTTTCCATTTTTTAAATCCAGCTTTCTTCTTCTTCTTCTTCTTCTTCTTCTTCTTCTTCTTCTTCTTCTTCTTCTTCTTCTTCTTCTTCTTCTTCTTCTTCTTCTTCTTCTTCTTCTCCTCCTCCTCCTCCTCCTCCTCCTCCTCCTCCTCCTCCTCCTCCTCCTCCTTCCTCCTCTTCAGTGATCATCTGTATTTACGCCTAGCATAAGTGTGAGCTTTCAGTCCTGGGTATTTGAACTATGTTAATTTTATAACCACATCAAAGGCTTTGGTTCATTTAATAGCACTTCATTAGATTTTTCCAGGATCTTGTTAGACTCATTTGTGCCCTGTTTATTTCCTAGCTTCCCCATGTGCTCAGTTCCAGGACCTCTTCGGTCCTTGTACTTTCAGAAGTTGGAAGAACTCACCGTCACCGAGATACCTCGTTTTGTTTAATGTTCCCAGTAAGGTTTCATGTGCAGTATGGAATTCCATTAATTCGAAACCCAGTGCCACTGCAGTTTAACGAGACCTGTCCCCAGGGTGGCCAGAGGGAGGTTCGGGAAGAACAGAATTAGGATGTTCAAAGAGGGACAGAGAAGCAACACGCCAACATTACCATTCAGGACAGTGAGCATGAGCTTGAAGAGAATTTGACATTCACACCCCTTTCATGTTAAAAAAAAAGCTTACTGAATTTTGGGAAGAAATGTAGCTCCTGTAATCTTGGAGTCTACGCAGCCGCAGACATGCCCGGATGAACAAGAGAACGAGGGAAAGGCCTTTCCCGTGCATTGCAGTGTGAGACTCTTTCATCACAAGCTTCCCATGGACACGTGTGAATCAACAGACTCTTTAGTAAGGACACCAGACCCACACAGCAAAACCCTGGTCATTCTTTTCGTCTCAAAAGGACTTTTAATTGCAGTACTTGGCAGTGGGGATAAACAGTGACTGGATGCTCCTTTCCTCAAAGCATCCGTGTATTTTCTCCCAATCCTCCTTTCTAATAAGCAAAAGGAAGTCAGCATGAACGGGACGTTGCAGCCAACTATGTCTTTTACAGGACTTTTAAACCTGTGTGCTTATCCTTCATCATATTCCTGTGTGCGAATAACATGGTATAATGTGTTGTGAAGAGACGATAGTAGATGCGTCACGTTGACTTCTCTCCTATAAATAAGTGGAGTTTTTAACAGGTGAGTCAAATCTGCGTGACTTATAACCAGGGACCATTGTTTTCCATGTCTTTCCCCATCCCCACTGACCGGATTTTGTATGAGTAGTGGTGGATTCAGCAGTTCTGATCTTAAAAGGTGTCGGTAAGTGGGAGAATGGAAAGAAAGGGTGGCAGATGAAGAAAGACCTATCTCCTGAAGTCTTTATTGTTTAATATGAGAAACAATGGATTCCCCTGGGGCCTACTGAGATGTGATGGAATATTCCTAAAGGCTAGTGTATATCTCCTCTCAGGAAAGCCATGGAAGTGGACTCCTCAGCTGGCCTTTGCTTCCCAGCTGGACTCACACAGCCTTGGATGTGGCAACCCACCCAGGCCTGATCAGCATCCTCTGGAAAGAGGTCACAGGTCACTGAAAACCCTCTGCTGACCCCCTCACCCTCTCTCCCTCACTCTGTAGACCAGGCAGGCCTTGAACTCACAGAGATCCACCTGTTTCTGCCTCCCAAGTGTTGGGATTAAAGGCCACCAGTGACCAATTTGACTCTATTTCTTTAGGACAAGCGAAGATTTGCTTTTCTTTGTTTTAGGAACACAAACAGCTGGTGATTATCATAATGGGGAAAGATGATTATTAAGTTCACTTGTTTGAATTCTCACCTTTTGAAAATGATTTGTCAAAAAAAAAGAAAAAGGAAAAAGTAAATGATTTGTCTTACGCATTTGACTTCAAATATCAGTCCTACATTTCATAAATTTAAGCTTTCTGCACTTGGGACCATTATTTCCAGTGAGCACTGGGATATGTGTGAAAAGGTAAGTAGCAAATTATAGAGACTACCTTAGTAACTTTTTGGATTAAAAAAATTTATTGTCAAAAATCATCTTAAAAGTACAAATTAGCCATAATTCCTTACTAAATGAATAGCTTTTACCTTTGATGATCATACTTCTACCTCAGATGAAACAATGCCTTAGATGACTAGTTCTCAACCTGCGGGTCGCGACCCCCATGGGGGCATTGAACGACCTTTTTACCGGGGTCACATATCAGATATTCTGCATATCAGATATTTACATTATGATTCATAACAATAGAGCATTATAATTATGAACTAGCAATGAAAATAAATTTATGGTTGGCTCACCACAACACAAGGAATTGTATAAAGGGTTTCAGTGCTAGGAAGGTTGAGAACCTCTGCCTTAGAACAATACTATATCCAGTTACAGCACAGGGCCATGCAACTGGGGGCACCATGAGACCTCCATCAAAGAGGTGTTGACAACGGGGGGGGGTTTCAAACGTGTGCTCAAGTGAAAAACCTTCAAAGACCTTGGCACATAGACCATCCCAAGTCAGTATTTACTCAGTGATTAAGCTGAAGAAGCAGCTGAATGCTTCTAACGAGAAGACTTTTGATGCTAGATTCTGCCGCGCACCGTGCCCCCATGTCTGCGCTCTGTATGCTGGCACCCAGTTCGCGAGCTTTGGGCTAGGGGGGCTGGAGGTTAAAATACACAGACACACACAGACAGAGAGACAGCGACACGAGTCATCCTTGAATTCCCCAAGAATGCCCCCTTTATTGTGTTCAGGGACAGATTATATAGACATAGCCACGCCCAAGCCAAACCCACCAGAAACCACTCTCCTGCCATCAGGAACTCCTGAAGGTCTCGTGCTCAGAGCAGCTGTAGGCACTCCGATCAGGGGAAAACAAGAAATTCAGGGTCTGGGGTCTCACTGCTCCCACAAGATCCGTGAAAGATTACAAAAGCCACTCACCTGTTGAGGCATCCACGCGCTGAGGACATCTGAGTTGCTTAGCCTCTGCCGCAAACTTCGGTGGGTGGACAAGTTAGTAGAGGGTGGGGTGATGTTATTCTGCAGAGGGAAGGGTCGTCAGGGCTTCTTTTCACACCCGTTCCTGTAAAGAGGTGTAGCATACACAACATGCAAAAGTAAGGGGAGCAGCCTCGAGCCAGTTTGTTTTGGCACCCTGTGGTCCCTACCGCACAGCTTGCAAGTGAATGGCCTTAATGATCTGTTAGGTCCCTCTCCTGCTATGACATCTGAGGACAGTGTTAATAACCAGTGTTACAAGGAGCTGTCTGGAGGTCCGTGGAGGTCACCCGAGGACATCTTTTGAGCAGCACTTTTTCAGTGTCCTCCTGACCCTCAACCCCCCTTTGGTGTTTGCAGTCTCCAGCTCAGCCATGCCACAATCTATGTTGTCTCCTGAACCTGAAACCTGGGAATTGTCCAAACCTCCTTGGACACATCCAATAAGTCACCAGTTTCTCTCAGCTCCAAATATCTGTTAAACTTACCAGTCTTACTTCCAATTGCAGAACTCAAACCCTTCTCTCATGCCTTGGGGCAGTCCCAGCAAACTGTGGCCTGTCGGTTCCTCCTCGATGTGCCACTCCTCTGCACAGTTTCTAAGACAGTTCTCCTGGAGAACAGGGAATGCTCTCCAGTGATGGCCTCACCACCTTCCCGGCCTACCTCTATCTCATGCTCCAGAGTGTTGAGGCTGCCTCTGGTTCTTTGGCTGAGTGTCTTTCATCCTATGTGCGGGGGAACCAGAAGCCTTTCAGATTTTGGAGTTTGTTTTTGGATTTTGGAATATTTATATAGACTTTACTAGTTAGGTATTACTAATCTGAAAAGCCTGAATCCAAAATGCTCTAAAATCAGGAGATTTGAGTCACCTTGGTTCTCAAAAATGTTCAGATTTTAGAGCATATTGGACATTTGAATTTTTATATTCAGAATGGTCAACCTGCATCACGAGGTTTTATATCCTCATTCCTTGGGTCATGGTGATTTCCCCCTCTAATTCTTTCTCTACCTCAGCCTCCAAAGTGCTGGGATTTCAGGTATAAGCCTTCAGTTGTAGCTATAATTTATGTTTCTTTAATCTCTGTAGAAAGCCTATGGTGACCCTTGGCTAAGCTAAGGGCCCCACTTTGTTAGGATTTGTGTTACTATCATGTTAGTTAACAAGATCTGCACACAACCATCTCTCTACTGCGCTAGACTTCATTGAGAGAAGTCACACTTTCAATTAATTTTTTTCCTCTCAAATTTATTTATTTTAGTTGTCAGTTAAAATTGTATCATGTCCAGGAGAGATGAGGTCTCAAGGGCAAGCAGGAGGTTATTGTGAAAGTACAATATTTTAAAAAATTTAAGAGCCAACTCTTCAAATTAAATGTGCTTATTGTATTCTAGTATCAGCATAAAGTTACAGTAAGCTTTGGATGCACCATTGTCTTTTTAAAAAACTTTATTTATTTATTTGAGGATAGGGTTTCTCTGTGTAGCCCTGACTGTCCTGGAACTAGCTCTTGTAGACCAGACTGGCCTCAAATTCACAGAGAACCGCCTGCCTCTGCCTCCCTAGTGCTGGGATTAAAGGCGTGCGCCACCACCGCCCGGCTGCACTATTGTCTTCTTAAAGTTCTGCCTCATTTAAGAAGAGTAAAGTAAAAGTATACAAGTTAATGATTTTGGACATCCACTCAAGCAGGCCTCTGGTCTTTTGAGGTTGTTCGTTTTTCCTAACATGGACCTCTGGGATGGTGAATGCTCCAATGTCCCCTGACGCTGGCACACTTGGGGATTCCTCCATAAAGCAGTCTTCCCCATGATGCTGTCCTCTCCTTATCTAGCAGCAAGACTACCTGTAACCTACATGGGAACCTTTCAGGCCATTTTTTCCCAAGGGTACAGAGCCTTTTGTGCTAAGAAAAAGGTGACCTCAAAGAGAGTAAAGCTGGATTTGTGTCCAGGCCCCTTTGTGGAGCATACACACTTAACTCTGGGTGGGGCACACAAAGAACCCTCAGTGTTTTCTCCAGCCTGTGGGTGACCTGAGACTGCTTACAGGGCGGGAGGAGGGACAGTCACCGCATCTCTGACAGACATTTGGGTTGTTCTGCTATCCCTTGCTCACTCTCCAGATGAGGCTGGACAGTGACACGCTGGTGCATCTTCTGAGCTCTGACCCAGAGAAATACCTCCTTTGTCACTTTGTGTGACTTATTTTGCTAAGTGACAGAGTTGAATCTGTCACAGCACGAGCCAAACAAGACGGTGATTCTCCAGCCCACTGGCGTGGAGTCTCTTCTCGTCAACCACTCTGCGGGGACCATTATTAAAGAGCATTTATTTATTGGTCTTCATGCATAAAATGAATGAGACCTTAGCTCAATGTTTATTGTTCAGTATGTGCATATTTTTTTCAAGACTTTAGCCCCTGACACCGGCTGAAATTACCATTATGAAGCGTTGAATTTGTACAATGGGGCGGTTTTCTGGTCCCTGACCCTGTGGACTTCCATTCTCCTGACTAGATGGAGCCGCTCACAATTGCAAAGGCTGAAGCAGCCACCAAGCTCCACCAGGGGCTGCTGTTGAACTTCTGAAAAATATCATCCCTCGGAGAAGAAGGTGGGTAGTGGTGAATGGGGAGGGAGGCAAGGGGCTGGTGGGGGAGTGGTGGAAAAAAAAATCTTGGATGCAAAGCTGACATTTCTGTCTGAGGTGAGGCATGCTTTGCTGATGCCACACATGGAATGTTTCGGAAGTGTCAGTAATAAATACTTCTATCAGGAATCTTCATATTCCACAGCTCTACTTATCATACCCCAAGGAGACTCATACAAAGACATAGCTGTCAGGGGCTAATTTGGGATCTGAAAACTATGGTGGTTGTCAGGCATCTTTCCCCATGTGTGATATTTATCTTCTCTCACAAACAAACGGAGTGCAGGGTTTTTAATTAATTTCCAAGTGTCTCCCATGGTAATTTTCTCTCTAATATATTAATACGATGATTTAAGCCTTCATTCAGGAGCAGGCTTTCGGTTGAAAATCACCAAAGGCTTAGATGGTCTTTAGTGTTATCGATAAGGTACACGTTCGTTGGTTTGCAGGGAATCAATAAAGTTGCCCTTTCCTCATTTTTATTTTTAGAAGCATCGATGGGTTTTTATCCCTTTTAAGTATATTAAGGAAATCACGGGCCTGTTGATTTTGTTTTTCTCCTTTTGATTGGAGGGAGCTCGCAGGCTGTTTCACTTATTGTTTGTGGAAGAGGTACATCAGGAAAAGCTCTTGATTTGAGGACGAACAAGTGAATTTTTAAAAAGTATTCCCCTTCAGAAAAACTTGATTTTTCTTTCTTCCTCTTTTTTTTCTTTAAAAAACAAAGATCCTAGAAAAATACCACAGAAAGGGTCACACCTCGGAAGCAGGTAAGCCAGTTAGTTGAAGAGCGAGTGAAATTATCCTTTTCTCTGCCCTATATGCCTTTCAGTACAAAGCATGAAATAAAAATAGCAAATTGGAGCATGCCGTTTGTACAAAGCATGAAGTAGAAATAGTAACAAAGTGAAGGTTTACTTGTTATTTGTTCTCAAAAAACAAAGGAGCTCGTGCTAATTGTCCAGATTTAACATTCCACACTGTATGGGTGAATCTACATCCTCCAAAATACATTGTGGATGATATGATTTTTATCTGTCAATGGAAATAAATACATTTGAGAGAAAAAATAAAATGAAAGTGACATCCTTTATGGAAGCTATATTTAGATTTTTATTTATTATTTTTGGTAATACTTGCGTCTTTATTTAATATTATTATACACTTGACTCAAAGGTTACCTCAAATTTCAACAAGATTTCCCCCCTCAATTCACCTTTAATGTATTTGATTACAGGGGCAATAGGGCAGCCTTTGAAGAAATATTTATCTTTCTCTGAAAGCGACATTTAAAAATCATTGGAAAAATTGTAGCAATAAAAGGAAATCCCCAGAATTTATACGGGACTTTTAATTACCTGCAATTAAAGTTTAAATCCTTAGACATTCAGGAAACTCACTCTTTTGGGTCTGGAGATCAAATGTGTCATTTTTTTTTCCCTGTGTGAGAACTTCATCCTTTCTCTTTCCAATCTGCCACATGAACACTTCCCCGCGATCCATTAGGCAAATTTAATAACCAAGTATCTATCTAGTGAGAAACGAATTTTTAAAGTTCAGCTGCCCCGTGCATAATTGGTGCCCCCCACCCCCTATCCCCGGCCTGCGTGGTCGTATGTAAGTGCCACAGAAAATCAACCTTGTAAGCACAGATCGATCCTGGCAGCTTTTATTTTATGTGATTTCCAAGGATCGGTCTAGAAACGCTTCTTAATTGAAATAGTTCTCCTCCTTTGGCTTTTATTTTATTGTCCTTCCCTTCTTGACATCTTGTACACCGCATCAGAAGCTATTTTAGACACACGAAATGACAGCTTCTTCAGAGCTGACTGCGGATCCTGATAGACCTGCACGTCTTCAAGCAGGCAAGTTGCTGGCGCCAGCTTCACAGAGGCGTCCCTTGCATGATGGGCGACTCACCTAGAAACACAACCTAAATGGCGGGTTAATCATCCAGCCCTGGCTGGTGTCAATTCTCCCCTGCCCTGCATCTTACCAAGGAGCAAGGAAGCCAAGAACTATTTTCTCTTTGCTATTTAATTTAACAGAATCTGGGCTCAACTTTAGTTGGGAATGATATTTCCTCTTGGCTGGGATGGAAAGGCTACTGCAATTTAGTATCACGTTGTAAGAAAAACCAAAGCAACTACACAGCATCTTTCTCCTCTGTTGCATCTTCCCCTGGATGGGAAGACGCACAAAGTGGCTGCCGTGTGATTCAGTGAACAGGTAACTCCCATGTTACAGAGTCTGAGGGAAAAGGCTAGGTGATATTTTGGACTTAGAAAAGGATTATTTGGGAAAACTGTATTTACATCAGTGAGTAGAAATAAGAAAAAAAGAAAGAAAGGGAAACAGGGATACAAAAATATTGTAGTGAGGAGCAAATGGCGCAGCGATCAGACCCATCCTCAGAAGAGGTAGAGAGCAAACATCTCATCATGGATTGGGTAACAAGACGAGCGTTCTACATTTGTTTTTCGGTTCCACCTAAGTCTTTGTAACTTTACAATGTAAGCTTCAGAAATTGGAGCCAATTACCATAATATGTGGTGGTTTGGTGGGAACATGTTCTACATCAGACAGTTAAAAGGGTTTATTGCTATTAGGAGCGTGTTAATGCCCTTGATAATGTCTCTACTTGCTTTGTAATGTCTCTTGCTGAAGTATAGAATTCTTTTATCTTCTTATTACATTATGCAAAAACTTGAATTGAAAAGATATTTGCAGGAACATTTAAAGTAGTGCATCAATCAGCTTCAAAGAAGAGAGAATGTTCTCGGAATAGCTTATAAAAGGATAACTGTCACTTTTATTTTGGGTGAACAAAGGCGACAACGCAGAAAGCACTTTATTGTAAAAGCACATGGCGCGATTCAATAAATATGCCGTACAAATATAAAAGAGAAGAAAGTTCATAATTATCTTATGACTTAGGTGTAATTTAAGCAAATACTTTTAAAATGCCGCCGGCAACGAAGCCCTCTTGCTGCTGGGTCCTGAGTTCTAGCCTGCGAGTC
Source organism: Chionomys nivalis (assembly GCF_950005125.1). Lineage (NCBI taxonomy): Eukaryota > Metazoa > Chordata > Mammalia > Rodentia > Cricetidae > Chionomys > Chionomys nivalis. The sequence continues at coordinate 32,662,666 of NC_080103.1, read as the reverse complement.
CCCGTGAGGTGATAACTGTCTTTGATAACATAGGATTTGAATGGATTAGTCATGCTCTGTGTTTAATACTTCTCAGAATGATACGGAAAGGAGCGTGTGGGGAGAGCATTAGCAAAAATCTTAACAACCACTTAATGGCGTAAGCTTCTCAAAATGGGTTTCCTTATGTGCACGCTATTCAATTGTTGCTCTTCTCGTGGCTGCTGCTAAGACAGCTTTGCATTTGGGTTTAACTGTGTTGTGACTTGGGTTAGTTAGCATTTCCAGATGTTCCCTGTACATTAAAGAGAAATCTCTCTGCAGCATATTTCTGAACCTTTAGGATCAGGGCTGCTTTGCCGCTGTTCATTAAGGATATTTACACCTTCCTTAAAATGAGAAATTTCTGCTTAGCTTGTAAGCATGCTTTTGAAACTATAAAGGCTAACTATACAACCTTATTTTTCAAGTGTGTCTCCCAGGCTTTAGTCCTTAACCTGATGATGCATGCTGGCAAGAACCGTTTAGTAAGGCTTAAGAAGCTACCACCTGACTATCTGGTCCGCCCCGCCATCCCCCCTCCCCCCCCATACTGTGAGCCTAGGGCCTCTCACACAGGGTAGGCAATGGGTACCTTGCTAAGCCACACCTCCAGACTGGGCTATTTAAAGGAAACACTCACACCTGGCACCTGGAAAACATAATATACATTTCCACAATAGGAAGAACCATCTATAGAATCCAAATTTCCCACACTGAGTGTTTTCACATATATGTCTAAGTGTGGAGAGTCAGGCCCTGTATGTAGAAACTATGTGGTAAGCGCCTGTTGATGAGGATTTTTTTTTTTAAATCCTCATCAGTAAAAATATATCTGTTTTCAGACTTAACTAAAGGATGTTATGCCTTATTAAATGTAGTGATACAACCTTTTCCAAGGCTCAGAGTCTTCAAAGATACAAAAAAAATTTTTCATTTGGAGTCAAATAATCAGGCTAATTCACTCCCTCACGCCATTGTAGCTTAGGAAATTATATTAATGCTATGACATTTATAGGAAATAATGCTCATTTATTTAAAAACTGCAAATATAGCACCTTATAATAAGAAATCAGCTCATGACTTTGTGACATCATTTTTGCTCACATCTTATTTCTTGTGGCTATTGTACACGGTACCCAATTCATTAAAATAATTTTTTCCTCATTTCCGTGCGCCTCACACAGATCCTTTGTAGAGCATCTCCCCGGCGCTCCTCTCAGAGATGCTCCACTTTCTCATTGTTCCTTTCCCTTGGCCTGCTGGGGAACACTCTCATTTTGAAAGTACAGGGAAAATTATCTCATAAAAGAAATTTAATAACAACAGAACTTCTGAGATTTTGAAAATACAGAATCCTTAAGTTATTGAACTATGGGAAAAAAGCTGTAATTTATAACCAGCAAGTTAGAGTGTTGTACACATCTGTGTACTGTTTCAGAAAATAAAGGTTGTTACCATAGCAACTGCCACATAATATGGAACATACGTTATTTGCGAGATGCCAGGCGTCGTGTTAAAAAAAAAATCTCCCTTCTCGTGGCTGCTCCCTGATGCTTCAAGGGTTCCCACTTCCGCTTTACTATTATGGGGGGTTTTCTCTGTTAGCACTCCCATTTCCCCCCACTTTCGTTTTTAATACTTTGTTAGCTCCATTGATAATTTGCATAGCACAGCTGTGATCTGCCAAGACATTCTCTCCCTTCCATTTGGTTAATTTTTAGGGAGTCCAGCTAATTTTTTTAAGGCATAGAAACATATATGTATTAAGAATATGTTTAATTACTGTGGCTATGACACACAAATGTACCTGCTGGCGCTTTGTTTATTTGGCCTGTTGAGTGTTTTACAATTTTGAATTATATGGTCATGATGGTATTTTACCCCTTTAAAAAGTATCACTTACGAGCATATATTTACTCTGTAAATATAATTTTCCACTTAAAGATTTGTACGGCATGTGCAATCTCATTTGAAATCAATCATGATTAAGATAATTTTGAATCTTTAATTTTTATTGTACACTTAAAAAATTTGACTTTTAGGAATTTCATACATGAGTACCGTATCGACGTAATTTCCACCCTCCACCTCCTCCCTCTCAGGAGGTCCCCTCCAGCTGGTAATCTTTTGCTTAGCTGTCTTTGTCACACGCACATATATGTATGCACATATGTACATATAAACACACCTGCTGAGTCTATTCAGTGATGTTCATATGTCTACGTCTTCAGGGTCCACCACAAAGGATTAGATAACCTGTTGGGAGACCTGAACATTTTATGATGACAAAATTTAGCTACTTAAAAACAGTCGAAGCTAGGTGTGAGAGCTGAAGTCTGCCGCCCAAGCATTGGGAAGCCGAGCAGAGAGAACCGCCCTATAGCTTCAAGATCCCCTTGGGATATAGAGTCAGATCTTGTGTTTTTTTTTTTTTTTTTTTTTTGGAAAAAAGAAATCAGCTCATGACTTTATTTGTGACATCATTTTGCTCACATCTTATTTCTTGTGGCTATTGTACATAATACCTAACTCATTAAAATAATTTCCTCCTCATTTCCGTGCGCCTCACACAGATCCTTTGTAGAGCATCTCCCCGGTGCTCCTCTCGGAGATGCTCCACTTTCTCATTGTTCCTTTCCCTTGGCCTGCTGGGGACCACTCTCATTTTGAAAGTACAGGGAAAATTATCTCATAAAAGAAATTTAATAACAACAGATTTCTAGTCTTTCTTGGAGAATAATACTAATTACTTTTCTTATGACTGTGACGAAACACCCAAGAGGAGCCGCTGGGGAGAGAAAGTTTAATTTTATTTATTTTTCCCTCTTCGTTTTCAGGGAATAAGTCCTACCACGATGGTGAAGGCATGGTGGCTGGAGTGTTCTGGTCTGGGGTGTTTGGTCTGTACTTCAGATCTCGTCAGACTAGGAAGCTGGGAAAACTAGGAGAGGAAACCAGCTTCCAAGCTTGTCCCTAGCAGCCTACTTCAGTTAGGAAGAACACATTTCTTGAAGAACCCACAGCCCCCAAACATGACCACCAGCTGGGGACCAAGTGTTTAGGCCTGTGAGAGGATGGTACCACGATTACCAGAAGTGCCAACAAAATTGACAGGCAGTTCTGAAATCTTTTTATTTTATTTTATTGATTTTTATTGAGCTCTACATTTTTTCTCTGCTCCCCTTCCTGCCTCCCCCCCCCCCTTTGATCCTCCCCCAAGGTCCCCATGCTCCCAATTTACTCAGGAGATCTTGTCTTTTTCTACTTCCCATGTAGATTAGATCTATGTAAGTCTCTCTTAGTTTTGAAATCTTGATTGGAATTTTTTTTTGTTTATTTTTTATTCGAGACAGGATTTCAAGTAGGCTAGGCTGATCTTGAAACTTATTATGTAGCCAAAGGTGCCCTTAAATACCCGAGCCCTGGGTCTTGCCCCACAAAGGCTGGGGGATAGGTGTGCTCTATCATGCCTGCTTTGCACTCTCCACTTTAATTTCAATTCAAACCCTATTTGCTTTATAGCTAGAATAATGAATCAATAAACGGACAGAGGTTAACAATGGATGTAGAGAATCATTCAGTATGGCTGGATATGGGATCAGAATGCCCACCTGGTTTGAAACTGAAGCGTGAAAACAGCTCAGCACTAGAAAGATGGGACTTGATGCTTGTTGAAGCCACAGTGTAGTGCTGGTCTTTGAAGGGAAGACATATTTGGGGTGATGGGCTTTCTCGTGCATCGTAGTTTTGCAGTTCAGAGTCAAGATGTCATTGCCATTGGGGGGATGCAACAGGGATAAGGGGTGTGGGGGGACCAGGAGGTGAATAGAACTGGGGTACATGATGTAAACCCCCCAAAGATCAATAAGGAAGTTATGTAAAAAGAAGAAGAACATAAAGATATCATTGCCACCACTGACATATTTTATGAGGTGGATGTTTTCTGGATAGTGTTTCCGGCTGCATTGTCTGTTCTACAGAGAAGATACTAGGTCCTGGCTTTCTTTAAAACAGCTGCCTCTGAATCTTCACAACGGCTCTGTGTCATCAAACTGTGTTTCATCTATCATGAAAACAAATACGTCTGGTGAAAAAAATGGCAGAATGAATTATACTCCTCTTTTCTTCAAAAAAACTTAATAGTTTAATCAATAAACATTTATTAAACATCTACCAGGTGCCAGGCACAGTTCTTGGGCTATAAAGATGGATAAGTGAGTGTCCCTGCCTCCAGAGACCTGGCACACCTACCTGGAGTAAAACCACAGTGAGTCATATGCTGGGTGGGACCTGGTTTTCTCAAGCCTCAGCAGTCCAACTACGCAGTAAAAGCAGCCAAGACCCGCATCCATGGAACACAGACCCCCTCAGCTGTGCTTTGTAATGTACCTCACACAATAGTACCGCATGGTTTTCCTGGCAAGAAACTGAGGCTGAGAGAGTTTGAAAAAGTTGTTTAAGACCACAAGATTTCCCAACCTGTTAGACATACGGAATGCAATAGTGCATACTTCTCCACTTCTCCCACCCATCCTTGGCACCTTTACCTCCCACTGGGCTCCATGGCAGCTGCCTGACTGGCTCCCCAGTGGCTTCTTTGCTCCTATCACCTCCAAGTTCCCGGAGTACCCTCAAAGAACACATATCAGACCACATGTCTCTGCTGCTTTGAAACTTCCAGTGAGTTTTCATTCCACTTGGAGTATAATCTAGGAATCAGAGCTCTTTTCCATGGCTCACAAAGCCCTGCAGAGTTTGACCTTCTCTTTTCCCTTAAGCATTAGTGCCATTCCGTCATCCACACTTCTTCCACTGTATCTCAGATGAGAGGCCAGTATGCTTTTTCTAACAAAGGTCAGATAGGAAATTACTCTTGACTTTGTAGTAAGTTATTAGTGTGTGTGTGTGTGTGTGTGTGTATGCATGTGAAAATCAGAGAACAACTTTAGGTGTTGCTCAGGTGCTGTCCCTTCTCCATCCCTCTCCAGAGATCTCTCATTTGACTTGGAACTCACCAAGTAAGTCAGGCTGTCTGACCAGCAGGCCCTGGGGACTCTGCCTATCTTCGCCTTCCCTAACAGCCCGCCCCAGGCACTGGGATTGCAAACATGTCTGGCTGTTTTTATGTGGGTTCTGGGATTGAACTCAGGTCTCGATGCTTGCACAGCAAGCACTCTGCGGGCTGAGCCATGTCTCTGTCTCCAGCACAAGCTACTCAACTCTGCTAGTAAAGCACAGAAGTAGCAACAGATATTAAATAAACAAGTGGATGAAAGGGGCGAGGGCGGACTCCAACAGAACCTCATTTACAAAGGTTGCAGGCTGGCCTGGTTTACAGACCACGGTTTGCTGGCCTCCATTTCAGATTTTCTAGCCTCCCTTTGGTCGCTCCCATCTGCTGTGCTTTTCCTACCTCAGAGTCCCATGCTTTCTCCAGTTCATCCCGACTTTGTCCTGATGTTGAGCACCCACTTTGGATGATGCTTTTTTGGCTGTCATGTCTAAGCTGTCCCACTTTTTCCATTGCTGGTCATCAGTAACCCGGTGTCTTCTCAACTCCCTGACACTGACAAGCTCAAGAACCCAGGTACTTGCTTGTTCCTGGTCCATGAACCACCCAGCTAATGCAGTACCTACTGTGTGGGGAAGTACCTGGTTGGGGCTTCTCTTTCAGGTGTTTCTACTTGCCATAGCGGAATCAGTAGCGTGGGTATGCGGCACAGGCTGACATGAATGTACATACTACACAGTCCTGAATCCAAACTGTATTCCTTCCTTCCTTCCTTCCTTCCTTCCTTCCTTCCTTCCTTCCTTCCTTCCTTCCTTCCTTCCTTCCTTCCTTCCTTCCTTCCTTCCTTTCTCTCTTTCTTTTTTCATATATTCCCTCTTCCCTTTCTTCAATTGGGTTCCCGGAGCTCGGCCTGGTACATCTGGTTCCATCAATTACTGGATGAAGGCCCTATGATGCTAGTTGGGGTATTCACCAAGCTGATTATAGGAGAAGGCCAGTTCAGGTACCCTCTCCACTATTGCTAGGAGTCTTAGCTGGGGTCATCCTTGTGGATTCCTGGGAATTTCTTAGCATCAGTTTCTTCCTAACCCCATAGTGGCTCTCTCTATCAAGATCTCTCTTTCATTGCTCTCCAACTCTGTCCCTCTCCCCCCTTGACCATCCCATTCCCTCATGTCCTCGACCCCCATTCCCTACCCTTTATTGCCCCCTGCCCCCAGTTTACCCAGGAGATCTCATCTAATTCCCTTTCCCTCGGTGATCCATGTGTCTGTCTTAGGGTCTTCCTTGTTAACTTGCTTCTCTGGAGCTATGGATCGTAGTCTGGTTATCCTTTGCTTGTTTCTCTGGAGCTATGGATTGTAGTCTGGTTATCCTTTGCTTGTTTCTCTGGAGCTATGGATTGTAGTCTGGTTATCCTTTGCTTGTTTCTCTAGGGCTGTGGATTGTAGTCTGGTTATCCTTTGCTTGTTTCTCTGGAGCTGTGGATTGTAGTCTGGTTATCCTTTGCTTTCCATCTAATATCTATTTATGAGTGAGTACATACCATGTTTGTCTTTCTCATTCTAGGTTACCTCACTCAGGATGGTTTTTTCTAGTTCCATCCATTTGCCTGTAAATTTCATGATTTTTTTTTCTAGCTGAGTAATACTCTATCGTGGGAATGTACCACATATTCTTTATCCTTTCTTCAGCTGAGGGGCATCTAGGTTGTTTACAGGGTCTGGCTATTATGAATAATGCTGCTGTGAACACTGTTGAGCAAATGTCCTTGTGATACGATTATCCTTTGGGAATATGCCCAAGAGTGTCATCACTGGATCTTGAGGTAGATCGGTTCCCAATTTTCTGAGAAACCGCCATACTGATTTCTAATGTGGCCACAAATCACACACTTTTAATGATTTCTCATCATTTCCTTCCCGTGACTCATCAGGCCAGCAATATAGTTTGAGGGTTTTGTCATACTGACCTCGCAGAGGACCCCTGCCTGTTGGCAAAGTCCACCTTCCATGTATTGCTGAAGATCCAGGAAATTTCTCCCATGGGTCTGAGTGAGGGTGATGTTTTACCCACGCTGCCCACTGTACACTGACCTCTGTCTTCTATTTGTCACCGCCTTTGCTGACACTGCTGCCAGGTCCACTAGGTGTCATCATTTCCCTTAGACACTTCTGTGCTTTGAGTGTTGTTATGGTACTACCGCTGGGGACCTCAGAGACCACCCTGTGATGACCATTGCACCTGGTGGGCACCACTACCTCTACCAAGCACAAAATCTTGCCATGTCTGGTTCTCCTAGGTGCTACCTCTTCAAAGACCCAACCCCCCTCCAGGCAATTGGAGAGTAGGGACTATCACTCCCTGTTTGTGTTTCTCTTGATTTGAAAGAGTGTCGCACGAATCAAAGAATTTTCCGACTTTACTTTCCACGGTCACTCTTTTGCCTTACATGCTTACTGTGTGTCTGGCACTGTTAGGAGAGCTTGGTGAACATCAACCTGTGTCATCCTCGCAATAGACCATTGTCCTCATCCCCAAAGAGGCCAGAAAGGTTAGCTGTCCCACTCAAGGCCACCAGTCAGTGGCAGAGTTGAGATCTAAATTCAGGTTATCTGCTTTAGAACCCTTGCTACTTGTCTTTAGAACCTTAGCTACTCGTCTGTAATGAAGGATCTCGAAATGGGCCTATGGGACATGACTGATTTCCTGCTGTAATCTCGGTCTTTCTACTATCATCCTGGGGCTTGTTATTCAGTTCTTTTCCTCCATCAGAGCCTCATGTGCAGAGGTTCCTCTGTGTACAATAACTGGTATGCTAATAGATCTGAGCAGTTATGCCTGCCCTCAGGCCGATTTGAGGATGGCTCCCTCCTCCCTGAGTGGGATGCTAAGATAGTTGCTTGAAAACTGTGTTTCTAACGCGAAGGAACTCTTCAGGGAAGGAAGTGAGATCAACGCAATTTTGTGAGTAGGAACCTTGGAAAAGCACATAAAACAGTCCAGAGGGTCACTTTAGACTGCGGTGCACACAAAGCAGGAACCTGGTCAAAGGAAATACAGCCTTTTTTCCTTTTCCAGAATAATTCCTTGTGATGCATGAGGCTAGCAAGGAGGATGTGTAGGGCCTTACAGAGCATTGGTTCTCATTCAAGAATTTGGAGTTTAATATGTAACCACCAGAGGGATGATAGGCGTGGAATCTAGGAGCAGTGACTCATGCGAGCTAGAGACAGAATTCTCCACTATTTCTCCATGGGAAAATTTCAATGAAGGGCTCAAAGCCTACACAGTGTCTCCACCAACTGTGGGAACTCAGTGCATTTGCCTTTCAGAATACTAACTGGGACAAGACCTGCCTTCAGAGTTCTAGTGTGGACTAATTATTTACAAGCTGAAAATCAGTGTTTCTTCCCCAAACCAGTTGCATTTCCTTCATTCCTTGGGATAAAGCGTCCCCTCTCCATACCTGGGTTCACCCCATTCTCCAGCAAGCCTGAGAATGATTCTTGAGTATTGGTCCGCTGCTATGATTCCAAGAAGTTCTAGAACTACTGTCCTAGAGGACCCCCATGTAGAAGACGTCACATCTGATCATCTTGAAGAGTTTCATCCGGGTTAACCATTGTTGTGGGACCCTTCTTCAATTGTCCCATTCTTTCAACAGTGAAGAAACGAAAGCACAAACTCATGAGTCTGGGAAGCGGCCTGATAAACAAGCTCATCACCAGGGATGAGTCTCTCCAGCTTCCTGGAAAGCCAAATTAGTCAGTTATTTACATTTCAGATTATACTTGTTATACTCTCCTGCGGGGCACACCAAGGAAATGCTGCTGCTGTGACATCACTAGGGACCAACTGAATGGCATGGCACCTTTGGGACTCAAATGTCTATTGGAAGTGAATGAACTACGTTTACCCGATCTTGGAATGTTGTCACCTCTGCCTGAAATGAATATGTAGACTTCTTTTGTCAGAAGAAGTCTTATTCTTTGGCAGTTCTTGTAAAGCTCTGGAGGGGCCGCAGCCCAATCAATCTGCTCTATGTGTTCCTCCCTTCCACACTTGTTTCCCCTGCCTGTCAAGGTGGGAGCTAAGGAGAGTGGGGGAGATTGAATGCTCACAGGGCGATGAGTCCTACAGGGGAGGTGCGTGTTGCTCAATGAGCCTTTTGAGGGATTTTTAGGGAATAACCCCTCTGAAGAAGCCATTCACCATCCCAAATGCTGCTCCTTGTTTTACCAAGCACACAAACTTTATTCTTATGACTTTCCAAGTTTTGAAACAGGGTAGTTTTTCCTAAACTGAGTTACTTAATGTTTTTGTGGTGGAAGAGGTTGGGGATCCTGGAGACCCTCTCAGTGGCCCCTTTCTCTCACTTCACTTCCTACTCTAACATGACTGAAAACCCAGGAATATGACGCGAAATTCCGTCCATTCTGACGTTCGCTCTAAGAGATGTGGCATATATAAGAGAGGTGTAAAGAAACATTCAAAGGACGATTAACTTTGCCTTACAGTGGATAGGTCTGGATTTCCCTTAGTTGCCCCTGGAAATGGCCTGACTTCAAGACAGGACAAAGACGATCAAATACGGAGTTTCTCAGAATCTCCAACTCTAGGATCGCCCCTTCCGACCCCCATGCTTGTTGTGGCTCTTAATCTTTCCTCAGGGGGATGAAAGGATCCTGTTGCTTCAGCATGCACGGCAGCTTTATTTTAATTGGCAGCAATGAGATGCCTATCTCAGGACTACATGAGAAGGAAACCCAGTTTATAACTGCTTGTAACTTAGTCTTTTTAGGGAACCAGAAATATAAAGCTTGACTCAGTTACATCTACAACCGAGAAAACAAAAACTTTATATAAAAAAGAGGTTGAATAGTGGAAAAATAGACTCCTGTACAGTTATAGCCGGTTCAGCAAGTGAGGCACGGGAGAAGAGGAAACAAAGGGAGAGGAGGGCTGAGGGAGGCAGAGCCGAGAACAAAGAGAAGCATGGAGCTTTGGGAAGTTCATGTTCCCTTGTTTGTTTCTACCTGCAGCACCTGCAGTGTTTCTCATGCTTGAGGGACCCTTGTCTGATGGGCAGCTCCAGTCTGCTCAGCCGTGAGAAGCAGCCCCACCATTTTCAGAACTAGCCTGGCTTGTACGCAGGCTCTTCGCTAGACCCTGGTAGCTTCCGGCGGTTGCCTGCTTCAGGTCTTCTGAGTGTCTGTGTAAAGTTTCAGTGTGGCATTGCCTTCAGTCTTCTTGAGAAATATGTCCTGTGATTCAAGAAAAAAAAATAAGAATTAGACATAATTAGACCTAATCTGCCTTGGAGTCCTAGTTGTCTTCCAATTTTGTTTTTGAGAAGTACTTTAAAAATTTTTAAAAATTTAAACCTCAGCTTCTGATGAAGGATGACTTTTTAGGCCACTGTTTCCTCAGCTTTAGTTACCTATACATCTCTTTGGGATCTTTGAAGACCACCTGTGCTATTTCCCCTCAATATTTTTCTTTACATGAACTTAAATGGTATAATAATTTGTTCTTATTCTAAGTCATAAGATTGGCAAAATCACAAGTGTATTATTTAAAAAGAACAAACAGGCAACAATTAAAGTATTGGGGCATATGGTACCTCGATTTCACCCATCCACCAGGATGATTAACCTCGTCAACCGCATGGGTTTAGAATCACCATGGAAACACAGTTCTGGCTGAAGGTATTTCTAGGAAGCTTTGACTGACCAGGGAAGACCCAGTCTTGAATGGAGCGGCACCATCCCCATACAATGGCGTCCCAAAGTGGCGAAAATGTTGAAAGTGAGCTGAGTACCGGCACTGCTTTCTCTCTGTTTCCTGGTGATGGACGCAATGTGACCAGGTGCCTTGTCCTCCTGCTGCTGGGCCTTTCCACAGCCCCACGACACACTGTACCCTTCTTGAACTGTAAGCGACGCTGCTCTGTGTGGTGTGCTCGGTGGCAGCAGTGCAAAGAGTAGCGAATGTGCTAGGAAATGCTTGGTTTCTGACTCATGATTTCAAATACACATTTTGTGTCGGAAGAGCGTATCCAGTGTGCATCAAAGAGGACAGATCCAAGACAGGTGGCATCCCAGGAGGCGGAAAGGCCCTATAGGTCACAGCCGTAGGATGAAGCTTATCAAAAATATGGGCTATTTTCCAAGTGAATTACATTACACACACACACACACGCACACACGCACGCACGAGCGTGCATCTCTCGTCAGCATTTACATCCTGGATCCGAGGGATGGAGTTAGTGTGTTAACCAAAGGATTACCCTCTGCAAAGGTGCTAGATGATCAGTTCCAGAAGATTCTTCTGAGAGGTGCTTCTTAAAGGGGCCATAATGGTCGTCTCACTTTGTATTTGTTATGCCTCGAAAAAACAGGGTTTCTGTGATTAAAAAGAGAAGCACATTACTTAATAATAATCTTAATCAGCTGAATACCTTTGTGGTTTCTGAGGAAAAAGATAAATAAGATTATGTTATTACTCTGTGACTCTGTGTTTGCCATAGAATTTCTTCTTCAGATTTCAGGGTAAACAGAACAAAGGATCACTTCTACAATTTATGTTTTTCCCAGAGAATCTTTTGGTGTATCATTATTAGGGGATAGTGGTAGAAAAAAAGGATTAGGGCAATAGAAGGGTGCAGTTAATTGTGTAGTTCACAGTGATAGCTTTTTATTTATTTTTTTGCTTGTTGTTCTGAAATTTTTTTTTTTTTGACTCCAAGGAAAGACTGAATGGGGTAATTCTTTTCCCCTTTTCCTGTCTTTTTCAGAACTTGGAAAGGTGTCAAATACCCATGTTCGTAATAATCATAGTTACCATGACTGTTGGGGGGAATCTGGGCTTCAAGTAAATATACTATCAAGAGGACTGTATGAAAAAAAATAATCTCCATGTTTAAGGGCAATAGAAGGATTCTTTTGCCCAGTGAAGAAATGTGGACTTGGGCCATGGACACTGGTCAGAGATTGTCTCTGGGAAGAACGACAAGCCTTCAGCATGAAGATGCTACCAGAAAAAGACATGCAATTAAGGGAGGAGGAGGGAAAGGCTGAAACCAGAGCCATTACCGAGATTGTGATAGGAGAAAAGCATTGCACAGAAGATGTGACCAAAGACCTCTCCGATTCGAGAGTGGAGGGGAGTGAGACCGTTTAAAATTCCGCTGCGTATTCATCCCGCAGGAAGAACGACATTCCTGTGTGTTGCCACTTGCCACCCCATGTTTAGAAACAATTAAAAGATGCAAATATTTATGAATCACTGCGTATGTTGTAATCCTATTTGGAAAACAAACATCGCCTTGTACGATAGGCTCTCGGTGCCGGTTGCTGTTGGGATTCAGGGGTTAAAGCAAGCCCTTCAAAATGAGCTCGTGACTGCTACCCAGACAAAGGGATGCAACTCAAGAGAGACTGTGCTGTTTGCTCACAAGCTGTTGCCTATGCCAAATGAGCATTTTAAAAGCCATTCAAATTAAGTTGAAAATTTGTAATTATATTTTCCCTTTTAATTGTAACTTATGCAAATGTTAGGTTCCAGCTGTACAAATAATTTTCACTTCAGTCTACAACATTCACATTAAATCTAGCATGTAACACCCTCATGCAAGAGTCTTCCCGGGCTGTAGTTGCAGACTGAGAAGGCTGGAGTTGGCTTGATTAGTGATGGCTTCTGTGGCTGAAAGCCGGCAGTTAAGTACAGATCACACAGTGGTGGTCGAGAAGAAAGACACCTTTGCTATAATTTACTGGAGGCGATTTATGAATTGAACACAAAGAGTGAGAAAGCAGGCCAATCAGGGGAGGTACAAAATCTAAGAAAACCTGGATGTCTCCAGTGGACATCCGTGACTATGATATGGGCAGCACGAACTAGACTCAGTGGGTCACTGACAAAAAAGAAGATACAAAGTTGGGAGTGGGAAGCCAGAAGAGATGTATCTGGGAAGAGCTGGGGGAGGAGTGTTTGTGGAAATATGATTTAAATATGTTTTCTAATGTTCTAAGAATTTGGTAAAATATTATACTTAAACCCCTTGGGTGTTTGGTAAAGTAGATGCTGTAATTGGTGAAGTAAGCTTACAGTATATCAGCTACAGGAAATTTTCACTGGAAATGGCAAAATACCGAATTTCTGTTTATAAAGTGGTTTCACAGACATGACAATAAACACATGATCCACATCATTGTGTTTTCTCCTGTCAGAGTCCAGCCTGAGCTGTCTCTGAGCCTGAGCTCAGGCTGTCACTTAGGACAATGTCAGTGACACTTGCCCTTTTGGTGGTTTGGGGGTTTGATACCTACGGATAATAACATCTATAAGTTCACTTCATCAAAGGTCGGGGACAGGGTGGAGGGGTGGGGGTGAATGGAGATGGGTCCTTGCTGGTTTGGAAGAGAGCAGGTAGCTGCAGGGTTTGGGAAGGCATGGAAACCAGAATACCCTGGGAACTGGGAACTAGCATGGGGGCTTCAATATGTGTTATGGGGTCTGCTAATAGGGAACAAAGGATCCCTTTCTGCTGCAGGTAGGCAGATAAGAAAAGCAATGGCTCTTCCTGGCAGACAGAACCCATTTTACAGGTTTCCCAAGAATGCTGAGTCTGACCTTCTGTCTCTCCCCAGCTATCTTTCTGCTTCATTCAGTGAAGCCATGTCCAAAAGCATCCAAAGTTTTCACCAAGAGGGAAGAGTGATTTATACTTGTGTGTACATATTCTTTAAGAGCTTAAATATACCTTAGAAATAAAGCAAGAAAGAAAACAAGCAGGGATAAACGCAGCAAATGTCTTGTTTTGATTCTTGATAAATTTGGGAGTTTTCTTCTCCCTTTGCGGGGAAACATAGGGACCCTGGATCCACTTCAGTCCTGTTGACAATTGATCGATTGTTTTTTTTCTTTTCTCCTTCCTCACTCCTCTTTCTTCCTTCCTTCCTTCCTTCCTTCCTTCCTTCCTTCCTTCCTTCCTTCCTTCCTTCCTTCCTTCCTTTCCTTCCCTTCCGTCCTCCTCCTCGTCCTCCTCCTCGTCCTCTTCCTTCTTCTTGTTCTTCTTCTTGTTCTTCTTCTTGTTCTTCTTCTTGTTCTTCTTCTTGTTCTTCTTCTTGTTCTTCTTCTTGTTCTTCTTCTTGTTCTTCTTCTTGTTCTTCTTCTTCTTCTTCTTCTTCTTCTTCTTCTTCTTCTTCTTCTTCTTCTTCTTCTTCTTCTTCTTCTTCTTCTTCTCTCTCCCTTTCTTTCTTGTCCTTAACAGTGTCCTGAAAGCAATGGAAAGAAGAAATTTTTTAAAAAGTAACCCACGACTTGGTTTATTAGCCAGGGAAATGTGTCAGGATGGACTATAGTCAAATGATATGTGCGTATTTACAGAGGCAGCAGAGATCGATACTTCATTTGTCAATCAGGCAAACAAATTAGTATATCATAAGTTTAGGCTCACACACTGAATGGAGGTAGCATGTTCGAAAGCTAAGAAGGCCACTTCCTGAACTTTCATCATCAAGCCAAACATCGATTGGAAAACTTTACCCTCTTTCTTAACTTTGGGTACTTCCTAGGCTTAGTCATGACATGAACTTGTTCTCAGCTGGAATATTATGTAGGTTTTTTACTTTTTTTAAAAAAAACACCTGGATAGATCCTAGATAAAGATGGGAACATTTGTTGATCTCTAATTGGCTCCAATTAGTTAAAATTGATCTTCACACTATAGGAAACCTAAAACAAAGATTCCACAGTTCTGAAAATTGACACAGGTCCTGTCAATCCATATGCTTCAGGTCAAGAAAAAACATAATGGACAACACAAAGAAAAGCTGAAAAATAATGACCAGAGACAAAAATCTTAGAAAAATGAGAGAAAACAACAAAGACTTGAATTTTATTACAGGTTCACAGCATATTTTGTCATATAAGTAACTATGCAATGACGTATCCCTTTTACTTGTGGGTCAGTATGGATTCTTACATATGGCAAAGCAGTCCATGTCATTAGAGTTGGTGTGTTGCTCTGTACACAATGGATGCTATGTTTACTGTGAATAAACACAGTGATATCTTTCCTTTGTGAGCTGATTCATTCATTCATTCATTAGCTCATATATTTACTGACTCATTCCAAAAGCGTCTGGGAAGCGGTTGTTATGTGTCAGACAACATTATCAAGTATCAACCCCCAGTCCACCAAAATGGCAGTGTCCCTGACAGTGACCTAAATGACAGCCTGGGTTCAGCTCAGGCTGGCCTCTGACAGGATAAAACAGAAGGGTTGCTGGGGAGAGGCAGAAGCTTAGACTCAGCATTCCTCAGAAACCTGTGAAATGGGTTCTGTCTGCCAGGAAGAGCCATCATCTCCCTCATCTCCCTACCGCCAGCAAGTGGGGCTCCTTTGATCCCTAATGTGACATGTATCAAAGCCCTTGTGCTAGCTCTCAGGATACTGTGGATTTCACACCTTTTTAAACCCAGCAGCTACCGTCTCTCTTTAAAAGCAGCAAGGACGACCTCCCCCCCTTCCTGAGAGGTAGCCATGGCAACTTTGAACTTCCCCAAATAAACCTTCTTTCCACCCGTGGAGTGGCCTAGTTCAGTGGCTTCACTGCACCCTCGCTTAAAGTATGTGTGACAATGGGAAAGAAAAAAGTTAAATCATACATTTAGTGAATATTTATTGTGTGACTGCAACTGACCATCTAATGGAACCCAAGATTCTGACTTCTGTTCTCAGATACTCAGGAGGCAGAGGTGGTGGTCATGACCAAAGCCAGATTTATTCATTGGTGTTTTTCTTGGGAGCAGGAGATGGAGTGAGAGGTACAGCAATTTCTCAAGTAACTAAGGCTGGACTTGAACTCAATATGTATCGAAGGATGAGATGACACTCTGTGTCCACCTTTGGTTTGGTCCGTGTTGAATATTGAACCCAGGTCCTTGTGCATGCCAGACAAGCACTCTACCAACTGAGTTCAGCCCTTAGCCCTTGCTGGAACTCCACCTCTTCTTCACAGATGCAGATGCTTCCACTTAACGTATCTCACCAAAAGAGCCAACAGACACCACAAAAAGGATGCGGTGACTCTCATGGCTGGACAGCGGTTAAAAGCATGGACTTCGGAGTTAGACACGTGTGTTTCATACGCGGGCTTTGCTATCCAGTAGTGTCCTAAGTAAACGCTGCCCTTTCTTACAAATAGAAGAAAACGCAATATAGAACATTTCCAATGAAGGTTACTTCTTTGGCTTGTGATTAAAAATGCGTTTGAAGCATCTAACTTACGGAGCTGTGTTACATGGCTGACTGGAAGCTGCTGCTGGCTCCGGTCCAGCATCTCAAGGGTGTATCCATCTCATGTTACCAGAAGGGGGAGAGGTGCGTGTGGATCAAAATCCCCAATTTGAACTAAGGTTTCTGCTAAATGCTATTGCATTTGCGCCTTTGTGAAGCTGAAAACAATTGCGACTCTAAAGATGGCTAAGACAGGGAGCATCTGTAAAAGCTTTACACCTTGTAGGGCCTGACAAATGGTGGCTATTAGCTGCATTGCTAAAATCCTCCCTTCTTAGTGAGTTTCCATTGGCAAGCAAGCGCCTATTGCCTGCCTGGTTAGTGTTCATCACAGGATTCTGATACTGAGGAGACTCCAGGGACCTTCTGCGACCCCTCTGGTTCTTCGATGCTGCCGATTGGTCTGCTTCCAAACAGCAGCAGCCGTGGCAGAGCTCCTCTGGGGCTTCTTCCTTTTTTAAAAGGCTTATTTGTGTTATTTCAAATTATTTATAGGTGTGTTTGTTTATATGTGCATGGGTACACGTGAGTGCTGGTGCCTTTGGGGGCCAGAGGTATCTGTGGAGCAGTTGTGGATGTTTGTGAGCTGACTGGGGCTGATGCTGGTAACAGAGCTAGGGTTCTCTGAAAGAGCAGCCAGTGCCCTTACCCATTGAGTTCTCTCTCTGGCCCATCTGTGCCACTTTCTAGAGGACACTTTAGGGTATGGCCAGGAAGAAACCCAACCTTGACTGACTCCTTGCCACCGGGACAGTAATTCCTTCCTTGGACTCCTCCCATCCCCCCGCCCCTGCCATGTTCCTTTAGTTCATGTTTTACATTAACCCAATAGATCCTGACTAGGGTGCCAACCTTTGTTAGTTCTTGAAATTTCTGTGCATTGTTGATCTTTCCACGGCCTCTCCAGCATCCCAGAATGTGGTACTGCCATTTATTTCTATAAACTTCTACATTGATGAAATACAGAAAAATGGGGAGAAAAATCTGCCCTAAATCCATGTCTTGGGGGAATAACAGGAAGCAGGTAGGTCCACCCTTAATTGCGTTTGTACCCCAAAGCATATTCTAATCAACTGTCCTTTTATATTTGCTCTTGGCAAAAGCCTCAAGATATCCAGTTTGACTACTAAGTGGGCAGCCACTCACTTGTGCCTATTTTCAAGTGACAGGGAAAAGCAAGATTATGTGAAAAGGATGGTATTTTAAAAAATATATTAACAAGTAGAATAAATTCAATCCTTGGATCCATATTAGTATTTGGGGTAAGGAATATGCCCACATAATATTGTAGTGCCTTCATGGAGTAGAATTGGCAATATAGTATTTTTCACATCTTGAATTCTCCTCCTCCCCTTTCTCCTCTGCCTTCTCTTCCCACCTCTTTCTCTTCCTTTATCATTTATTTGTTGAGACAGGTTGGCCTTAAACACTCCCCGCAACTAAGTACGACCTCATATTTCTGACCCTCCTCTTCTACCTGGGTGTGAGATTCCAATCATTTGCAGCCGTACCTGGATTTATGATGCTGAGATTGAACCCAGAACTTTGTACATTAGAGAAGCATTCTCTCATCTGAGCACCACCTACCAGCCCCATCTTGCTGGCTTTCTTTCTCTGGGAGACTGGTTTCTAGTCTGCTTCTTATTCGATAGGACACAAAATGCTAATTCTTGGACTTCTCTACTCAGGAATTATGAAAAACTTGTGAATGGGGGCCTGGTACCTGCTTTTGGAACCTGCCTGATCTCCCTGGAGACTGGAGACCAGGCCTATTCACATCTTCCTTTGGCCCCTGCTCACGCTTCTGGCATTGTTTTTAAAAACTGGCTACAGAAAGCTGGTAGAAGAGGCGGTGCCTGGCAAGCAGATGCAGCTATGTCAGAGCTGTTTAGTCGGAACTCACAGGCCTGCCTAATATACAGTGCCACCAGGTTGCTGCTGAGGGAGACACCTATGATTCCATTAATTATTTAGGGATCCAACCTAGCCACCATTAATGAATTTGAATGTATTACAATGATCTTAATCAGAGGAACAGATGCAAAATGACAATATGATACACACAATTTTCCCCCAGCGAATTGCACACTATTAAGGTCTGTTGCAGTCAGTGAGTCCAGATGCTTCCACACACTTACTGACCATGAAAGATCCTGGTTTCATTACATGAAAGAAAATAAGTTCATCCTGTCATCTTGCAGAGTTAAAGTGAGATCCAATTCAGCAGCTGGTGAGGCGGCTAAGTTGGTTTGCAATAATCCTGCTTCCGCTTCGGGACTGACTGAGTGGCAAAGTCTATCGCATCCGGGCTTAGTGTTCACTTTACATTATCTTTATGCTTTCCCGGATGAGATGGGTTGCTCCCGCTCCAGAAGCCTCTGATGGGCTAAACAAGTTTTATACACACACCGCATGAGAAGAAAGTGACCTACTTCCATGGTGGATAAATTTATTAAAATCAGGGTAATGAAACTAAATCGCCACGATAAAATGGGAAGCTCACAACTCCTCAAGAATTGGTACCAGAAAGACTGTCATATTTCTGATGCGAGCCAGGCTACACTTCACAACATCTTTGCCTTCTTGTCTTAGGAACAGAATAAAAGAGATGGGGGGGGGGACACACCAATCTGAAGAATTTCTATATTAAAAAAAATAACCAAAGAAAACAGGAGTCAAATACAAAGATTATTGCAAAGATATTGCAACCCCTGTAGAGAGTGCCAAGGGATGCTGCCATCATGCAATAGCTGTGCAGAGTGGACAAAAAAGATGCAGTAGAGAAAGAGGCCGGGGTAACAAAGGGACCAGGGAATAGTCACTAAAGGGAAAGGGTTCACTTGGAAGGTTAAAGTACACAAACTTGCTCAGGACCTGTCTCCCTGAGAAGGAAACTAACATGATGTGGAAAACAGTGTATTGTGAATCCCGGCCGCAAGGCTGCTGTAGTATTGTGTGGAAATTGTCTCTTATCCCTTAGGGTGGCTGCTGAAGGAGTACTCTCCTGATTTGGCTCTGACACACAGGAGAGGTCTGATCATGGAACAGAAAGATGAGCTGTGCCCAGAGGCAGCAGTCTATTTTGGGGGCCAGAGAGAGGGGATTGGAGCCTATAATCTCACCTGCCCTTCCCCAACAACAGATCTCTGTCCCTTTGGTTTTCTCTCTCCGTGTGTGTGTGTGTGTGTGTGTACGGGTACATGGCGTGTTTATGCATGTGTGTGCAGGTGCCTGTGGATACAGGTATACATGCTTTTAAGGTCTGAGGACAACTTGGATATTGGTTCTCACCTTCCACCATGTTGAGAAAGGATCTTTTAAAAACTGCTGTATATGTCAGGCCAGCTGCCCTTTGAGTTTCTGGGGATTGTCTGATGTGTGCCTCCCACCCATTAGGAGAAGCACTGGGATTACACATGTGTGATACTGTGTCTGTGTGGGTTATAGAGTTCTAAGTTCAGGGGCTTGTGCCCGAGTGGCAAGTACATTATCTACTGAGCTATTTATTTCTTGGAAACATGTTTTTTAAAAAGGCATCGACAGGAAGATCATATCTAGAAAACACAGGGAAGAGCAGCAGTGCTAACTAGCAGGTGGGGAGAACTCCCAAGCAGAATGTCATGCCCTTGCAATCTGCCTTGCACGGAAATGAGCACACTCTTAAAGAAGCAAGCGCCTTGGGGAAGGGAGATTCCTAAGCAGAAGTGTAAGAACGAAAGGCGGAGATGGAGAGTTAACAGAAAATACGGAACATGAGCCAGAGCGTAGAGAATGAGCAGGAATCATGGGCTAGAGATAGAATGGAAGAAACATGAAGTTGAGAGATGCCATAAAAACCCAGGTAGGGCCTGCAAGGTAGCATAGTGGGGAAAGGTACTTGCTGCCAAGCCTGATATGTTGAGTTGTATTATGGGGTGGCAGCAGCTACATGGTAGAAGGAGAAAAATGGATTTCTGAAAGTTGTCCTCTGATCTCCACATTTATACATGTGCACACACACACACACCATGTGCACACATATGCACACATGTATGTATGCGTGCGTGCGTGCACACACACACCTGAAAACAGTTTAATGAAATCCATTGTTTCATATGTTAATCTAAAAATCTAAAACAAACATGGAAACCTAGTGGCAGAAATAATTAACATAAAAGCACAAGGGAAAAAAAAGAAATCTTGGCATTGGAGTTGCAGAAGAAAAATGATCAAAAGAAACCCCAAACATTTAGAGGTGCAATTCAGGAAAGCTTTCTGATCATAAAACATGTAATTCTACACCCTGAAAGTGTACACAGGGAAACTGATCTACCACCGCCTATAGGGAACATCCTAGTGAAGTTATTTAACTTGGAAAAATAAAGAACAGTTTCTTTGGGTGGAGTATTTATTTCTTTTCCTGTTGCTGTGATAAGATATGTAACAGTACATTCTTTGATCTGTCTGTCTGTCTGTCTGTCTGTCTGTCTGTCTGTCTCTCTCTCTCTCTCTCTCTCTCTCTCATCTATCTATTTACTTATTTTAAAGCATTCTTTTCTCATTTTACATACCTGTCCCAGTTTGTTGTAAGGAGGGGGCCGCTTGTTGGTTCCCAGCTGCTTAGCTCCGAAATAATCACACAGAAACTGTATTAATTAAATTACTGCTTGGCCCAGTAGCTCTAGCTTCTTATCGACTAACTCTTACATCTTAATTTAACCCATTTCTATTAATCTGTGTATTGCCACATGGCTGTGGCTTACCAGCTAAAGTTCCATCTGGCTTTGGCAGGGCTATACGGCTTCTCTCTAACGCCTCCTCTTTTCTTCCAGCATTCCGTTTAGTTTTCCTCACTTAGCTCTGTTCCTCTATAGCTCTGCTATAGCCCCAAAGCAGTTCCTTTACTAAGCAATGATATTTACAGCATACAGAGGGGAATCCAACATCACCTCCCCTTTTCTTTAAATAAAAAGGAAGATTTTAACTTTAACACAGTAAAATTACATATAACAAAACTGGTATCAAGCAAGAATTACAGTTATAATATTTATATCTACTTTATCTCTTATCATGACTAACAGAAACCATATTATTACTATCTACTCTTCAACTCCATCAAAGATTCCAGAGGGATAAATTACCTAAGTAAACAGGAAGTGCATTGTAAGCAACTCCCAAAACTCTAGAATTGACAGAGACATCTCGCTGCCTGAACAGTCACCCAAAGTTCTTCTGTACCATTGGGGCATCCATCTTCAGCCTACAGGCCCATAGTACCCAACACACTTTTCCATGAAGCAGGAAATTTCAAAGATAGTTCTGCCTATATTGGCAGTTTGTCAGTCACTTTTCATACTCAGATTCATACAACGGGAAGATAGATTATAGACAAGTCAGAGCCATAAGCTCCAGGAGACAGAAGACATAAGAAGAGAAGTAGAGAATCCAAGCCTGGGCTTACTCTTGGCAAAACTATTCCAGGAAGAAGTGCTTTAATTTCTTCCTTAAGCACATCTTGGTGGCTTTGAAGTTACCTTTGATGTGTTACATTGATGTACAGATACTGTGATAAAAGCAACTTAAAGGAGAAAGGGCTTATTTTGTCTTACAGTTCAATGAGCATGGAGTCCATCATGGCAGGGAGGATACTGCAGCAAGCAGGGAAGGCTTTGTAAATCGGGAAGCTGGCTGATCACATTAATTCTCAGAAAGCATGGAGAGAACAAGTAGGGTCAGGCTGTTCTTCTTCCAGACTGACCCTGCCTCCTAAAGGTTCCCAAAACTGCCCAAATGGCACTACCATCTGGGACGCAAGCACATACCATTGCAATTGAGAAAGTGTGAGCTGAAGGCACTGCATCCAACTGAGGATACATACACATGGAAGATCTCAGAGCACTCCCAGCCCTGAACTTGTGGATAAACAAAGGGAGGAAATCTTTCAATTTTGGGATGGATTGCCTAACTGCCAAAGAGCTCAGAGCAACCTTTCTTTTTCATTTTCCAGGAAGGAGCCATTTTATTAGAAAGATTTTCAGGGTCTGTAACACAGTGTTAAAAAGGATAAAGAATTCATGTAGCCACTGTTCAGCCTTAGTGGTTGTCATGGCCAGTCCTACTCAACCTTCTCTTGTTTCATCATCAGTTTCTTCCATCCTCCAGCTGGGTGACAGTCATATCACTTCATTCATAAATATCTTACTATGAATCTATAATATCATTACCACATATAAAAATAATAGTAAAATTTTACTACTATCAAACATCTCAGTCAATGTTTACACTACTGAGATTGTCTCTTGAATATTTTAGGTAGTTTATGGGTTACAAATAAAGACATTCATACACAAAAATAAATGAATAAATCTGAAAAAAACAAAGCTACAGATGAAGTCATAAAAGTGCAGAGTGATTTAACAATGAGGAAGTAGTATTAATATACTATCAGGTGGAGAAGGAGGAGAGGGAAAGAAAGGGAGATGGAGAGACGGATAGAAGGAAAGAGAGAGAGAATGGAGAGGAAGTTGAATCAATAAGAAAGTAGTAAATGTTTTAAAAGGGTTTTATTATTTATTTATATTCACGTTTACGTGAATGAGTATTTTGCCTGCATGCATGTCTGTCTACCATGTGTGTGCCTGGTGTCATTTTTCCTGAATGTAGGTGCTGGGAACTGAACCCAGAACCTCTGAAGAGTAGTAAATCATCACTCCAGCCTCTTAAATACTGTTTAAAAAAACAGAGAGTGTTAATAAGATAACCAATGGAATAAAGGTGCAGACCTTAAGAGAGTAGAACAACTCTGCACATATAAACACACAATTCTTCTCTTTTCTCTTCTTCCAAGTTGAGAAATTCAACCTAAAAAGAAACTATAAACTAGCATTAAACAATACAAGTAAGCCAAGACCAACCATACGTGTCATATTAAATGTTATAAATGAACTCAACAATTATTAAATGAGAAAGATTTTTGAACTGGACCCTAAAGAAAAAGCTTAACTCTGTGCCGTAGTTGAAAGAGAGACAGAAACAAAATGATTCAGGAAACTTGAAGTGAACAGAAAGAGGAAAAGAGACAAAACCGAAGACACTAAGGGTTGCTAATCAAGATACTGTAAAGTTTAATTTAGGCTGGAAGGCAGTCAGTGAGACAAACAGAGATACACTGTAGCATTCGTTCTGCTTCTCTATTGATTTAAACTTAGTGACGTTACAATAACAGCCATTGTATGAAATGCCCAGGTTCTGGGTGAATGCCAGAGTTGCCTGCCCATCTTGCTGTTTGTTGCTCCAGTGCCCTTACTCCTTGGGATCAATTTCTTCTTCAGCTGCCCAAAGCAAAACAAATAAAAACAGAACACAAAACAAAACCCACCAACACCATATACTAGGTGGTTTAGAAGCAATAGAGATTCCTTCTTATGTTTCTAGTGTCTGGGACTTTCTAGCTGAACACACAGCTGTCTTTGACCCACAGATGCTGCCTCCCTGCTGTGTCCTCAGGTGGTAGAAGAGACTTTCTGACTCTTTTGTGCCCCTGAAAGCACCAATCTCATTCATGAGCGCATCTCTTTCATCCCTTCACTGCTTCTTCCAAGCCCCCTGTTCTAATACACTGCCTTGGAGGTTCAGGTTAGCATCCAGCTCTGGGAGAGATAACTTAGCCCTGGGTCACCTATGGGACTTCTGCTACATAGAGAAGGTGTAGATCCACCAAGATGTGTGTTGGGGGAGCAGAGAGACTCTGTCACTCTAGGGGAGGTGTAACAAGGCATTAGTGGCCTTGTGTCAGTATCAAAGTCACAGTATCAAAGGGTTACATTATAACTATCTATGGAGTCAAAAGCGAGAATTGGTGAGCATTTCCATCAGATGATAATATATACCAGTCATAGAAAAGTGAGGATGAAATTTGATAGCAAGAATGGAGATGTTCTTTCCAGTCCATGAAGGAATTAAGGGACATCTAGAATCACTGAGAGAATTCAGCATTATTTGAAAGGTATCAAAAGCAGTCACCTGATAAAGGACAATCCTAAGGTTATTGTTCATGCTGCAGTATTTTACGTGGAGCTTCTTGTTTCCTTTTCCTTTCCTTTCCTTTCCTTTTTTTCTTTTCTCTTCCTTCCTTTCTTATTTTTTTTAAAAGATTTTTATTTATATATTTACTATGTATGCAGTATTTTGCCTGCACACTAGAAAAGGGCACCAGATCTCATTATAGGTGGTTGTAAGCCACCATGTGGTTGCTGGAACTTGAACTCAGGACCCCTGGAAGAGCAGCCAGTGCTCTAAACCTCTGAGTCATCTTTCCAGCCCCTTACCTGGAGTTTCTAAGAGAAACTTAGTATTATGTATAATCATTCATTGCATCTCCCTACTTTTCAATAATGGGTTCATTTCTGCTGTTGTCGTAACAATACTCTGATGAAAAGCAACTTAGGGGAGAAAAAAGTTTACTTCCATTTTATGCTTTGACATAGCAGAAAAACCAAGCAGTGAACTAGAAATAGCTGGTGATATCCCACCCACTGTCAAGAATAAAGAGAAATAAATGCATATGTGCTCGTTTGCTTGCTCAGCTGAGTCTCTCCACTCTTCCTACAGTTCAAGACCTGCTGCCTAAGGAATGGTGCCACCCACAGTGGACTGGGTCTTCTCACATCAATTAATTAAGCCAATCCTTAAAGACATACCACAGGCCAACTCAATGTAAATAATTCTTCACTGAGACTCTTTTGCCAGATGACTGTAGGGTACATGGAAACTGATTCTTACTTATTTACACATTTTTTTTCAGTCTAATTAGATTGAATGAGACAATATACATAGATTGCCAGGTTTATTTCTTGCAACATTAAGGGGTCATAAAACCAAAGGATCCAGATCTTTATTTTGTTTGTGATGATAAGCGTTGCCATGGCTGCCAGAGTTCACTGTGAAAGATACACATTCTATCTCCCTGACATGCCTTTGTTTCCATGACTTTCAGATTCCTCCCCTGCACACAAGGCACATTCTGCTGTGCAGGCTTACACTGAAACTCTACATCAGTGCGTGGCTTCCTCTGCCACTAGAATACCACGTGATGAGGCTGGGAACCTGCCATGCACTTGGGAGACAGTCTCTTCTTAGGATGTTAGGCTGTTTTCTCAGCAGCCCCACCCCCCCGCCTTTTTGACAGAGTGACTTATTACAGAAAACTTGGTCTCTATACCTATTTCAAATTATCGATCCCTGTGCACTGTCTTTCCAGTGCCCCCTTGCCTTATCTTGCAGAGGGTAAATTTAGGGTTCCGTATTTCTAATGTCGCTCAATAGCTGTGTGTTCATGGGTCTGCCTATAATACTCTCAATTCCTGTAATACTGTTTACCCCATCCCCGTCTCCCTGCATAATTTCTAAACTTTCATCTCTCTGTTTAAAAATCACTTCTTATCTTGAGCTCCCAAACAATTCCTTTATTTCCTCAAGTTAATACTTCCAAGCAATTATGAAATACATGTTTAATTGTCTTTCAGGGCAAAAGTTATACTGATGTGTGGCAGCTTAGGGCCAGAGCACTGTGGTGTTTATCTTTTTAAAAAGAGCTTTCTGGTGCAATTCCTTGACCGGCTACTATGCGTACGAATGTGTGCACGTACCACATGACTCACACACCGGAGTCAAGCCAGCTCAAGGCAATCCGGAGAAGGCAACCTGCTAGCCTTAAGGGTGAAAGGGCACATGAAGGACTTGGCCCTGACTGTTAAAGCTCCTGACACTTTCCTTTGTGTGTGTGCATGTTTGTGTCCATGCACACATGCATGTGTGTCTGCATATTCTGTTGGATGTTCCCAGGAGCTGCTCATGTTTTCTTTAGAGATGAGATTTCTCAGTGGCCTTGGGCTTACCAATTTGGCTATGCTGGCTGGCCAGAGAACCCTAAAGATCTGCCTGTTTCTGCCTCTTGAGGGCTGAAACTTGGGGATTATGTCTGACTTATTTTTTTTTTTTTAAATTTATTCTTACATAGGTTCTGGGAGTAAAAGTCAAGCCTTCATGTTTGTGATTCAGGCATTTTAATTAATGGAACCAACTTCCCAGCTCTAATATTTTTCTTAAGTTTCAGACCTTCCAGATTTCAAATATGGGCAACCATTGTCTTTTAATGAAAACAACAACAACGAAAACAAAACAAAAATCACAAACAAACAAACAAAAATTCCAGTAGCCTAATACTTAACAATCTTTAGATTACACACAAAAGATGTGTGTACTGGGCAGTGATAGCACACGCCGTTAATCCCAGCACTCAGGAATCAGAGGCAGGCAGATCTCTGAGTATGAGGCCAGCCTGGTCTATAGAATGAGTTTCAGGACAGGGCTACACAGAGAAACCCTGTCTCAAAAAACAAACCCCTCCAAAAGATGAAGAAAAGAAAAGAAAAAAGATTTCCCATGGGGAGTACCTTTTCCACACTCAAATTTAGAAATGCATTTTGTAGTCTATCAGAGGAGTATCATGAGCATTCAAAGAGGTTGGGCATCTGTAGCCCAGAGAACCAAGTGAGGCCCCAGTGATTGTTCCCCGCTTCCGTGTCCTGTGAAGCCTCATGACACGGAACTGTGAGATCAGTGCCCCTAAACGTGGCTAAAAGAGGCATGTTCCCTAGAATACTATATGAGGTTTCAGAAGATATTGGGGTGAGGAGTATTCTAAAGACAAAGAGTTTCAAAGAATATGTCATAAATCAGCTCAGGCATACACTTTCACATAGAACTGCAAAAACCAGTCATGGTTATATGCTATTTAATTTTTTCTGAAAGGGGACAGCTATGTAATAGTCTCAGGTTTAATTAGCTGAACGAATGTCTCAGGAAGCCTGCTTTGTATACTGCTGAGTCTTCATGCCTGGATCCCCTGCTGCTGGATCATCTCCTTAGAAGTAGCGGTCAGTGTCTATGAGATAAGGCACAAACACGAGGCTCATATTACAAAATCTCTTACCTCACCAAGGCCACCCAGGATCAGCACTAGTAGTTCTACAGAGTCAGAAATCCAAGCCCCAAACAGCTTCATCGATCCTGCAGCGCTTTAGTAGCAAAACCATAAACAAACGCACCCACCCAACTGCACTAAGTTGATGCTGGCTAATGAAGCCACCCCTCTTGCTGGCATTGATTTTATCTTTTGCTAGCTATTTTCCCAGAAGAACCAAAGGAGGCGATTTTATGTCTGTTGATTCCATTCTTGAGATCGTTATGTTGATTATGTGTATTCTCTTTCCTCATGTAGACGTTTGAAATTTCCCTAGGAAACATTTTCTTCTGCTTAAGACTGCACAGAGCATAATTTTTAACACGTAGTAAATGTTGCTGAGTAGAGAGATGCATGCATTACTACGTCGTTTTGCAAAGTAAGAGGTTTACGTCTTGTAATTATTTTCAATGTGCTTATTGATTTTTATAATACAGGGATATTAACTTGAAAGAGAACAAATTATATACAACAAATTAAGCACTTGCATGCATTAGAAAATCGAGGTGGCAAACTCAGGGCATGACTAATACCAGTGTGTTGCTCGATAGAAGAACTGCGTGGTTACACACCACATGTGGGAGGGTTTCATCTAGCTGCTTGTCTGAAAAGAAATGCATGTGCGGGATGGCATGAATTTATAGGATTAGGGAATTTTAGGACCAGAAAGGAAACTTCCATAAGGAATACGAAGGACAGAAATACGAAGACTTGCATTCAAGGTCACAAAAGGCGGGTGGCATGATTGGAGCCATAACAGAAGTTTCTGTAATCAGTCCTGCAATGGCACGGTGACTTCCCAGGGCACAGTGTTTCCTTGAGTCTGGTTGTGAGCATTTGTCAACTCAGACCGTGGGCATGTCATTCTTTTCTCATCCCTTAAATATGGGTGACACCAGACTGTGATCACATGGGTATGACATTAAATTGAGTCTAAATCAATGCCCATTAAATATTATTTTGTTCATTTCACACATACACACACAATGTATATATATTGAGTTCATACTAAGTTTCAGTTTCAGAACCTAATATGAGAAAATACCTGTGAAAACATTTTCGTTTTCCTTTTTGTTAGTTTTGGCTTTAGTTGTCAATTTGAAGCAATGTAGACTCTCAAAGAGCAGAGTCATAAAGAGGGATTATCTACCCAAAATTGGCCTGTGGGCATGCCTTGGAGGGATTTGTCTTAATTAAATTAATTGATTTGGGAAGAGTCTGCTTAGTGTGGGCAACACCATTCCCTACACAGGGATCTTGAACTGTATAAGGGTGGAGCTCTCTAGCTGAGTACAAGCAGGCAAGTGGCACACATGAATTTATTTCTCCCTGCTCTTGGCTGTGGAAGCGATGGGACTCGCTGTTTGATGGTCTTGCCTTGACTTCCCCACAGTGATAGACTGGAACCTAGAATGGCAAACTGAAATACAAACAGTTGCTTTTTTAAAATTGATTTTTATTGAGCTCTACATTTTTCTCTGCTTGCCTCCCTGCCTCTCCTCTCCCCTTCAACCCTCTCCCAAGGTCCCCATGTTCCCAATTTGCTCAGGAGATCTTGTCTTTTTCTATTACTCATGTAGATTAGATCTATGTATGTTTCTCTTAGGGTCCCCATTATTGCCTAGGATCTCTGGGATTGTGATTTGTGACCCATGTTGGTTTTCTTTGCTTTATGTTTAAAAACCACCTATGAGTTAGTACATGTGATAATTGTCCATCTGGGTCTGGGTTACCACACTCAAAATGATGTTTTCTAGCTCCATCCGTTTTCCTGAAAAATTCAAGATGTCATTTTTTTCTGTTGTGTAGTACTCCATTGTGTAAATGTACCACATCTTCCTTATCCATTCTTCGGTTGAGGGGCATTTTGGTTGTTTCAGGTTCTGGCTATGACAAACAATGCTGCTATGAACATAGTTGAGCACATGTCCTTGTGGCATTGACCATATACCTTTGGATATATACCCAAAAGTGGTATTACTAGATCTTGAGGAAGGTTGTTTCCTAATTTTCTGAGAAATTGCCACACTGACATCCAAAGGGGTTGTACCAGCTTGCATTCCCACCAGCAATGCAGGAGTGTTCCCTTTACCCCATAACCTCTCCAGCATAAGTTGTCATCAGTGTTTTTAATCTTGGCCATTCTTACAGATGTGAGATGGAATCTCAGGGTTCTTTTGATTTGCATTTCCTTGATGACTAAGGATGATGAACATTTCCTTAAGTGTCTTTCAGCCATTTTAGAGTTCTCTGCTGAGAGTTCTTCAAACAGTTGCTTTTTGTCAGGATATTTTATCAGAGAAGACTAGAACAACTCTCAGTAAGAATATTTGCTGTGAATCTTTAACCTAACGGCACATATTTAATTTTCATTATATGTATTTGTTGCCTGGATACTCTGTTAGGGAAGGTGTTTTCACACAAGTACACTCTGCATACCAGGTGTGGTCTCTCCTGTACGCCTCTGTCTTACTCTTTCTTTCTCTCCTTCCTGTGTTTGTTCTTCTGTTGTTTCTGCCCGTGTCACATCAACACACTTGATTTTATGTGTCCACACAAAATCTAGGGACCATAAATGAGAGAAAACACATTTGCTTTTAGGAGACTGGTTTTTAATTCACTTAATCTTATTATAACCAGTTGCATTCATTTTTCTGGAAATGACATAATTTTCATTTTCTATAAGATGAGGAAAAACTACAGTGTTTTATACCACATTTTCTTTGTTACATAATACAGGTTTAAATATGTTGTACAAAAACTCATATCTGAATTAAGAAATCACAAAAGATAAACTTAGTAATTTCCAAATCCTGAAATCCACATACTGGTGACATGTTGCTAAAACTTACTAATTTTTCTGTTTAAAATAAACTGATGTTATTAATAATTTATTGTTTTTTAAGAAAAGGCCACGACAAATGGTTTGCACCGTACTTCTCTTGGGTCTCAAAATCTTTCAATTTGTCTGTCAGTTCAGGTAGCTCATCAGAATCCAATATGATGCTTTGAGGTAAGATTATTTCAAAATGGGGGCTAAGAATCCATCCAAATGCCAAAAGACTCAGTTGAGGTCTTCAGGAACAGAAAATGTGGCAAACATGTCTTACATAACTGTTGACCGATACCGGGCAACCCTCCCAAGTTGACTTCAGATCTGTAGATGGCTTTATAGAATTTGAGGGTGCAGCTGGGGAGTGTTTGGAGCATGGCATGAAGGTCCTTGTGTCCACAGATCTCCAGAGAAACCAGAAATGTTAAGCCCACAGTATTGTCTTTCCAATGGGAAAGATATCCATTCAGAAACCTGGGAATTGGAAGTGATGAACATCCTGGTGATCTGTGTTAGCTGTTGAGTCAGGCCATATCAAGCTCCTACAACCAAGACCAGAAGTGGCTAGGAATAACCTAAATGACTCTTACATCCCACAGTGAGGGCCAGGGGTGACTAATAATCCAAATGACCTCTATGCTATCTGTATGATTGAGACCAGGCTAGACATTTTTTTTAGGCCTGTAAGCTAGTGCTGGTATTGTATCTCTAGAACTCATCTTCTTGGAAGTAATGACATGTAACTGGAATTGAATTTCATTGTAATTATTTTTTCTTGTGCATGGGGGATTGTGTTACACCAGGAAACCTTTTCTTAAAATATGCTGTGTTAAATTTGTCAGGAATAAACCACCTGAGATCAGATTCCTTGAAGTCTTGATCCAGGTTGAGGAAGCCAATCTAAACCGAGTTTTCATTTTCACCTCTTTGAGGTTCATTTCCTTGCCTGACCGCCACCTCCCACCACTCAGGGGAGGGCAGTGTGGAAACAGGGATAAACTTATTTGAATAGCCTCTTCTGTAAACCTGATATGCAACTCTTTAATTTAAATGAGATGCTGCTTCAATGACTTGCTTATCTTGGCTTGGCTAGTTCTGGCTAGGAGAAAGTCTGCATGAGACTGAGGTTTCGGTTCCAGAATGACCGCTGTGTTTTTGTTTTAAGGGAGGATTATCTCTAGATCTCTGTGGTTGGTTTCGTATACATTTCCTTTAGCTTGGTAGCCCTTCTTGATTCTAAATGCTAATCCTCAGGCTCTTGCAGACTTTCTCCTGGCCAGAACTATATATAGATATTGCTGATTGGACTGGAAAGATGGACCAGTGGTTAAAACTCTTACTGACAAGTGTAAGAACCTATGTTAATACCAGGTGGACATGGAGACCCACCTGCAATCCCAGCACTTAGGGGATGGAGAGAGGGGATCCCTGGAGCAAGTTAGCTAGCTAGATTAGCCATATTGATGCACTTGGGTCTCAGAAAGACTGCTTGCATGACTGAAGTGGGGGAAGGATTCAGGAAGAGTCTTTTATGCCAATCTCAGCCTTCTCACCTATGTGCACACAGGTGCACATGTGAACTTAAACACTCCTGTGAAACACATACATACATATACACATATACACACGAGAGCAGGAAAAGAAGAAAGGATGTTGAGTCTAGAATGTATTTAGCCATCTTGAGCCCCTGTTCACTTTTCTATTGACTTAGACAGTTTCATTCCTCAACTGTTTGGAAACCTTGGTGTTACAACAAAAATTTCTGCTTTCACAGAGAATCAGTAATTATATATAGTGGCTGACTGTCTTCTGACCCTTGCATATGTCTTTTTCTGCTTTATTAGGTTTGAAAATGCTTTCTAAATTTAATTATATTGCTTAGACTCTCAAATGGTTGTTGATAAATGTGATGCTTTGTAAACGTAGTCACAAAACTTACAGATCATTTATTTCCTCTAAGTATATGGCTTTAAAATTGCTTCTTTGGAGCCCAGAAAGCTCCTTTCACTGAGAAATGGCATAAATAAGGTTAGAGTCCCACTCAGTCTTCCATCTCAGTGATCTGGAAATGCGGCACATTTATACTGAACAGGAGAAATGAGAGCAGTCGGTAAAATAGCAAGCATGACGAAAATGGGGAGACTGGATATGAAGCACATATTTTTACAATACGAGGGGACCAGTGAGATAGATCACTTGATGAAGGTATCTGCTGCTAAGTCTGATGACCTGAGTTCGGTCCTTGTGACCCACACAGTGAGGAAGAGAACTGACTTCTCCAAGTTATCCCTGCTGCCACATACACAATAAATAAATAAATCTATTCTCAGAAAGGTACATCCTGGTGAAAATAATTTTAATTTGGAAAGAACTTTGAGGACTTTGTAGGAGGAATACCTTAAAACGGTTTTTGGTGTCATTAAGATATTTTCTTGTCTGGATTCTTTGCAATATTGTTTGTTGCTTTTGTATTCTTTACAATAAATGGATCCTTAGTGCCATTTTTGTGGTAACCTAGCTACCATTAGGACAATTCTGTCTTAGAAATGGGGATAACTGGAGTGAATAAAATAATTGTTCATCACAGAAGGTGCTTAGGAGGTTGTACATCAGGAGTTAGACATGGGCATGCCAATGACCGAGACTCCTCCCAAAATTCAAGGGTAGAAGTTCTATATCAGTGTGACAGGATTTGGAGAGCTTTTGGGAGGCAATTATGTGTCTCTGAGGTCATGAGGTCAGCACCCAGGATGGGATCTGTGCTCTTAGTAGAAAAGGAGGGGACAGCAAAGATCCTTCTCTCTGCATGTGTGGACATACTGAGAAGACAGTTATCAGCAATCTGGGGACCAGGGCCTCGTCAGGGCCACGACCATGCTGGCCCTGGACTTGCAGCTCCCAGAACAGGGAGGTACACACTCCTGCTATTGAAACAACCCTGTTTTGTGTTGGAGAGGAAGAATCAGACAAACACCTGGACTGAGTTATTGGCTCCTGTGTTTTCAAAGGTTAAAAAACAAATTGTGGATTGTGCATGACTCCAGGGCTGGATTTTCATCCAATAGCAAAGCAGGAGAGCCTAGAAGAATTTATCGAGGAAGGGAAGAGTGGTGGGGGCAGTGGCAAGATTATTGTTGGGCATTCATTACTGGGGACAGTGCCATAGGGATCAGGTTAAGACTGGCTGTATAGTCTTGTGAACACAGCTGGCTTTACTTGATATCCAGGCTTTGGATTTGAATGCCTCCCCCTCCCCACTTTAAAGGAAAAAAAACCATGGCTTTAACTTTTTTTTCTAAACATTTTAATAGTCCCATAATAGGACACTGTGTTGTGTAGCAGTCACAGTTTTTATAATGGTGTTTATTAGCTCGAGTTTGTCTCTCCTATCTTCATAGTGTTTACAGAAAGCTTCTTATAGTCTTGTGCAATTGTTGGACCAGCTAGTTCTGTATTTGCATTAAAGGGACAGATGCAAAGGCATGGGATGTTCGCTACTGTCCGATGTGAGGATGCTGAGTTTGAGGCCAGGCACCACTGAATGTGATGTCGTAATCAGGATGGTGTCCATTTTGAGAGGATTTGTGTGGGGAGTGCATTTTTCAGACATTTCCTTCCATGACCTTCCACAGATGTGCTGAAGGAGTCTTTGTGGCAGTAACACATGGATGCTTTCCCCATTTGTCTTCTGAGGTCTCTTTGAAGATCAAGCAAGATAATGCTGGTGCAAGCATCTTAGAAACAGTCAGGCTTTATGCACGTGTTAATTCCGGACACACAGTGACTGGCCTCAAACAAATGCATGGAGGGCAGCTTCCTGCACCAGGGGCTCCAGCTCGGCACTCTTCCCTGCTACACTCCGGGGTTTACTTCTTAGTGAATGCTAAATGCATGTGGCAGGATCCTGACCCCAAATCATTACAATGGATAGACTGTGTGCTCGGAGCTTAAACTATACGTGCGCTCGCTGCAACATGATGGATATAACTGCTTGCTGAGAATTTGATTTATTTTCCAATAGTTTAGCATCCCTCTGCTTTTATCTGATATGACTATTTTACAAGCGTGTGTACCAAGCATGGCTTCAAAATTGCAGGTTATGAAATACAGAAAATGGAACAATTGCTGTGCAGAGCAGAATTCTGCCTGTTCGGTCGGTGTGCCGTGTATTTTAAAGGAAGATGGACTACTGAATGGTGATGGGTTTGCCTTGGCTTCATCAGTTTTTATCCTGTAGGTGAAAAGAAATGCAAGACTTTCTTCTTCATTTTCCACTCCATATTGTTAGTTGGTTTTTCACAGGCTGCTTTGTGCTGATGGGTTTCTGCCTTATCATCTGTTGGCATAATAAAAAATGACATGAGGATGGGGAAGAGTACAGGTCCCCTTGGGATGGGACGTAGCAGCTGATGCTAGCGATGGGAACACAGCAGGCTATTGGGGTTGCCTCCCCGTTCCCCACTTCACTATGACCCAAATCTTGATTTTTTTTTTTTAAATAATACACGTGCTTGCTGCACAGTGCTTGTTACAGGCTTTTGTGGATGGGCATACATTCATGTGCAGAGCGGCCTGACTCCAGCTTTGGGCATTGTTCCTGGAAGGTCAGGTTGCTTCCCTGGAGGCCGTTCTGCATTCATATGTGAGATCCTACTCTTCCCTCCACAGCAGTAGCGGGCCCTGGGCTGTGTGCTGTTGGTGCCCAGCAGCAGAGCCAATTGAGGACAGGTCAGCTTTAATCACATCTCTACTCCGTTGAGGTTCTCTCAGCCCCGTCAGGCAGAAGGGATTGGCAGGCAGTGTGGGGCCCCGATTTTCACCATTCTGAGAGGGTCTAGGCAGGAGCCACGTGTGACAGTTTTGGAGACTTATTCCGATGGAACAGGCCAGGCACGCTAATCCCCAGCGCAGAGAGGCTGTGGTGACTCACACATACCTATTTGTCGCTGCCTGTGTGTGTTTGTGCGCACGCACTTGTGTGTGAAGCTATCATCCGGGACCTTCCACTAGACTAAGTGTTCACCAATGCATTAAAATAGTGTCTAAAATGCAGGTTTAGTCCATGCATATTCTGTTTTTATGGATAGAAAACTTCTTGCCGGCATATGTTTCTTCTATGTGTTGATGTTTCTGGAATTTTCCAGGTTGGAGACATTGTTTCAGGCATTTCCTTCTATTATGTAGTTTACTTTGGATGGTTGATCATTTAATTCTTTTAAGTGGGGTAAGTCAGTAACAAACAAGAGCTCACCATCGCCTCAGAGGAGGCATGGTTGCCCATTTCTATTGACAAGTACCTCCCTCAACTTTCTATACAGAAGAAATACCTGGAATTTATTGAGCATTGGGTCAAGCCCTGCACTAAGCACTTCACATGACATTCATGAGACTTTTAGGAAATAGGTACAGTAATTATTTTTGTATTAATAAAACTATGGTGTAGAGAAATAGCTTCCTTTCTCCCTCCCTCCCTCCCTCCCTCCCTCCCT
The DNA here is from genome assembly GCF_950005125.1 of Chionomys nivalis. Classification (NCBI taxonomy): domain Eukaryota; kingdom Metazoa; phylum Chordata; class Mammalia; order Rodentia; family Cricetidae; genus Chionomys; species Chionomys nivalis. The sequence goes on along the minus strand of NC_080103.1, from coordinate 32,627,002 downwards.
CCCTCCCTCCCTCCCTCCTTTTCTTCTGTGATTGAGCAAGATAGTACAGACACAATACAAAAGTCCTCCATGTTGTATTGTTGCTGGAGTCATTCCAGGTTTAACTAGAATCTGCTATCCTCTATAAAGAAACCCTTGGAAAACTACCCAACTCTATTCTGGGAACCAAAAGTCAGGATGTTCTACCTAAGTTTTCTTCACTTCTCTTAAAACAACTTGCTTCAAACTGGTTACTTCTGCAGATTCCTCCACAGCTGCCGAGTGAGATTGCCAGGATATAGTTTCTGTCTTCAAAAACCCCGTGTCTGGACACTCAGTGCTACACCCAGGCCCCCCAAACACTTGGGTGGTTCCAGATGCCTGAAATAAGGACTTCCGCTGAAATAAGGTTATACACTGTGTCTGAGTGGGCCTCTCTAGTGAGCTGCCCAAACAATTCCTTCCTTGTTTCCTCTCTCCCCTCTCCCTTTCTTCCCTCTCTTTCCCTCCCTTTTCCTTTCTCCCCCTCTTCTCCCTCTTTCCTTGTGTAGTCTCATTGCCCCTCTCTCACCCTCTCTCTCTCTTTTTCAAGCTACAGTGACACAATGACACAATTCATTTGGATCATTACCTTCCTCATTCTGGACGCTCCCTTGGTTGGCTATTCAATCAAGATGCCCGTCCCCCACAGTACTGCCCCTGATTTCAAACAGTAACACATGCCCCAGTCAAGGTCGGCCCAATTCTTTTCTGGGTGTTAACATTTTGAGCAGAGTGAGTGGTAGATGCAATTGCAGCTAGAAAGCTTTATCTATACTTTACCTTGTTAGGATGTTAATAGCTCTGGTATTTCTATCCCTGGAGACACTTTTATTCCTATTTTAGAATCCGTTTGTTACCTATTCAGTTCTTAGAGTCACATTATTATTATTTTTGTTGTTGTTGTTGTTGACAAATTCCTTTTTTTTTTTTTTGGTCAAACTAATCAATCTGAAGTACAATAATTTGTTACCTAAGAATTTTATCATATGTATCCAGTCACAATGACATTCATCCCATGCTTTCTTTGAACCATTTTCTTGAACCACCGTGAGCACCCTCTGATATTCTTCCTTACTTTATCTGCCTCTGGCATCTAGACTCTTCCTCATAATGGCCAAGCCAATTTTCTCTCATTCAGGCTTTTGACCTCTTAATAACCATTCAAAAAGTACAGGATTGGCTTTCTTAAAAACAGGCGCCACGTCTTTAGACTCACTGGTAACAGTTGGGGCCATTCTGAAAAGTGTGTACCGGTTATCTGTCAAGAGCTGTGACATCCGAGGCAAGCCACAGGATTTCTCTTCTGACTTCTCCATGTTTATCCAGTGAGACTTATCTGGCTTATCACAATGACTCCGGAGACCCAATTTTGTGCTGTTGTATGCACCATTTGCTTTTTCCATGATTATTTTAGGTGTTCATTGTCCCTACTATCTCAGATGAACTTGTCAGTCATCATCAATACAAAGGAAAGTTACTTTGAAAGGATGTGAGCTTTAGAAGATTATCAGGGATAACTTGGGAGAGGAAAGGCAGCAGTAGAAAAGGCCTTCCTCTGCACTTTTAGTACAAGGGAGGATGATCTGGGGTAAGGGATAGAGTGGGGGAAAGGACAGGGGCATGGTGATGGCTGGAGGGGCTGGGCATCTAGCCACACCTTTCCTTCCCAAGGTCTGTCTACTCTTCTCTAGCATGGCGTACAGTATAGTTTTATTTTCCCTTTAGCCATCTGGTCCTGCATGTCTTCAAACACGTTTTGCACGGACATTTGTTAAACTCCGAGGTTAGATGGTGGTACAGAAAGGTTTTCTGCTTGACCAGTTTTCCACCTGTACTCATATATGCTCACTTATTTTCTGGCAACAGCAATTGACTCTATTTAGGGACTTGGTGGTTTGGTTGATTTGGTTCAGTATATGACCAAGCTCCCAGCTCTTAGGTGGACATGTGTTTTTAGCCAACTCATTCCCTTTACTCATGACCATGAAGTTCAACTCTAAATTTTTTTTTTCAATTTCCCATTGTCATTCTAACAGCCAAGAGTGGATGTGGGACCACTGGTAGTCTTCACGCTATACAGTAGAGAGATGGGATTAGCACGAGGCAGATTTCTGTGGGCATTGTTGGCACACCTGAATCCATCCTTGCCAGTCTAGAACTACCCCAGGGTTTTCACTGTCATCTTCTCCTTAAGAAGTTTCATTTTTTCCTTCGGAGACAGGGTTTTTCCTGTGTAGCCCTGGCCATTCTGGAACTCACTCTGTAGACCAGGCTGGTCTTGAACTCAGGGATCCACCTTCTTTTGACTCCTGAGTGCTGGGATCAAAGGCATGCGCCACCACACCCAGCCAGCAGTTTCCCTTTTAATTTATTAATTTCTTGCAATTTCTGATAAGCTGTAGGCTCTCTGCTGTTCACAGAAGGGATACCCAGTCAGTTCTGGGGATAGGCTTCTCACAGCCTCCAAAGTGTTATCGTGTCTTTCTCTATGCACCTTTTCGGTGTCTGTATGGTTCGGGGCCAGAAGGTACTGTTTCTCAGGTGCTGTTCTCCATTTTGAGACAATGTTTTCCACTGACTTGGAGCTTTCCAAGTAGTCTAGGGTGGCGGGCTGGGAGGTCCCTGGAATAAAATGTCTCTATTTCCTTAGAGTTGGGATTATGAACATGCACCAGGCTAGTTTCTGTGTGTGAGTTTGGGGGACGGAACTTTGAGGTCCTTATGGTTACAAAGCAAGCATGTTACCCACTGCTTCATCTTTCCAGCTCACTACGCAACCTCTTTAAAGAGGCCAGTGGAGAATACAGTGGGAGACGGGAGGCGATGGCTCCGCTTTCAACTTCAACTAAAATAAAAAGATCTGTGCAGGTGATCCAAGTGAGGATCCCTGCAGAAATGTCACCATGTGACAGGGGGGATTTGTGGCTTTAAAAAATTATATATTATTACAGTAGAGAAATAACTAATAGGTCTGTAACATCTGAAAAACCCCACAATTTTCTTCTTTACTTTTCCTTTTATGTCACAATTTTTAGTCATGGATAATTGAACTGTATGAGACTGTTTTTATCCCAGAGAAGGGGCATCTGGGTTGATACCCATCCAGGTGACGAAGAATTCTGTGAGTCAGGTGGGAAGGACAAAGATGTTTCTTCCTCAGTTATGGTCGACAAGCTGAATCCTATCTTTTTCCTCAATGAAGCTTCTTCTAGATCACAACTGAAGCCCCGATAAGCTTCTCGGGACCTGCTGCTACAGAATCCATCAGAGAGCGTGCTCTGGATCATGGTGGGATTTGATTTATCAAATCAACTTGTTGCCCATCTAAAGCCTTTCTCTGCTAACTAGCATTACAAACCACAGGACACCCATCCATAGCCCCTCTGTTTCCACCGAAGCGACAGCATCGCGAAGCGGGGCAGTGTCCGTCCTGATTGAAGGCTGAGTCACACAGAGAGAGGGGTCTCAGGGCTGAATGGAAATGAAGACGTAGATGTGAAAATGGAAATGCACAGAGGGGTGGGGATGGCGGGGCCCAGAGCTGGCTGTGAGCGGAATGAAAGCTATCAAAGACGCTATTGGTGAGAGGAGAGGATAATGGAGAAGGCAGGAAAGCTCCGGGAAAAGAAGACTTCATTTGCTTTCAGGACTCCTCTTGTGCTGGGAGTTGATCGGCTGTGATGGGTGGAAAACCTTGGTGATGTTTTAAACGGGTTGCATTTATAGCTCTCATAAGGGAAAAAGAAGCAGGTACACGCCCTGGTCTTTTGGAGTTTTCTTGAGAAGTTTCAGTATTAGCTGAAATGGGACAATGCTTTGGTTTGGGACTAAGACATGAGCAGAGCGGGGGTTTCATGGATCACAGGTGCCCTTCACGTATTAGCCCCATCCACACTCACGACTATTAATTTTGCCAGCATTTTGTTTTAATTGTTAAGCCCGTGTGTAAATTTGAGTGTCGTGCTTGACAGTGACTGGATCTGAGGTCCTTCAAAGTTTTTCAGTTTTCATTCCTGTAATTTAGCTAGAGGAATACAGTTCTGAAATGAAGGCACAGAACTGTCTAGGTAACACCTGCTGGCACCCACTGCCTCACAGAGACAGATGATAAATGGAATTTGAGAGACTCAAGGATTAGAATGAATCTCCACACTGATTATTAAAAATTTAATTTATTTAGATATATGACTTACCTGTAAGATAAGAAAAACAGTTTCTTCTTAGATGTTGTGAAGAGTAGAACAGATGATATGCCTGTAATCTGAATGTCCCATACCGGGTCATGTGTGTGTGCATGTGTGTGCATGTGTGTGTTATATGTGAGTACCTGGGGAGGCTAGAGGCCAGTATCAGATGTCTTCCTCAGTGGTTCTTCATTCTATCTTTTTGAGGCAGTCTCTCTCAATGTACCTTGAGCTAACTGAGTGAACGAGCTGGCTTGTGAGATCCTCCTGTCCCCACTTCCCCAGGGTCAGGTTAGAGGCACACCACACCACACAGGCTTTTAAGGGATCTGATCCCAGATCTTCAGGCTTACACAGCACACACTTTACCGACTGACTGACCTCCTCGGCCTGCTTGGCCATCTTCCTGCACCCTAATGTTCCCACTGAGTTGTGTGGCAAGGTCTTTTTATTTCCACCTTAAATGAAGCAAAACAACTTGGACCTCCGAGGTTTCTCTGGCCTGGGGTCAAGGCTCGCGTGGACTCACACGTGGCTAGTTGTCTTTGGTTTTCAACTCTGGCTTCTGCTAGAAACTTGTTTGCCTCCTTGTCGTCTCCTGTTAAAGAACTGGTTTCATTCTCCATCGCTCCACGACACAGCCACCGGGTTGTTGTATACTGCAGACTTCACTGAAAGTCTGAACAATACAGACGTAGGATATAAAGTGCATTTGAAATGAAGTCAGGTTTTACAGTGTTCGGTACATCCTCCATTCTGTCTTCAGGGAATTCTTATTTACATCACGCCCCTTGAACTCAGGCAGACTTTCCTCTTGCGCCTACTGTTCCTTCTGCTGTCTCTCAGAACCCCTGTCTCCAGGTTACTTAACCCCCCAATCTCCATATATATCCTTGAAAAATAACTTCTCTTACCTGTTCTTACCTGTTCATATAGCTAATGAATTACTTCATTTCCCATCAGGCTCTGGAATTTATCTTTGTGGAAATCCAGGTCTGCTTCAGTATCTGTATTTTTTTTTTCTTTTTTTTTTTTTTTGACGTGACTCCTGACCTTCCTCTGCAATGTGGGAGTGCTGTGGTGGTTCATTTTGTAAAACAGTATTTGTTATATCTTCCAAACTGACCTGCCTGGTGTGGTGGTACATGCCTATAACCTTAGCAGCACTGAAGAGTTATAGTAAGAAGGTCACACAAGTTAGAAATCAGCTTAGATTCACAGTGAGTTCAAACACAGTCTTAGGTGGTTGATGTAACATAGTGGTTGCATGTCCAAGCTACCAGCTTTAATTCCCAGCCCTGAAAAACAGAAGACCAAAACTGCCCCCATTAATCCTATAGCAGGTGCAAAGCTAATTATAAAATCAATGCAATGGTTTTATTTAGTCAATTCTGAATTATACGGACAACAAGAACAGAGAGGGCCTGGAGATTGTCTCCAGTCTGCAAAGTATGTGGCCCCCAACCTTGCATTCTAGAAAAGTTGCTAGGTCTTAGGCTTGGCAGAAGGGTTCATTCAACAACCAGTCATGATCCCAGATAGTAAGTAAACTGATTTGAGTTTGTGCTCCTGCATGAGTTAGCCAAAGTGTGATGATTAACTAATGATCCCTAACGCGGCACAAGGCAATAGAAGTAAGGAAGCCTGTGAAAATTCTAGACCAAATATCTAGAACTGCTGTAAGCATGCCACGGATGGGGGACATCCAGGTGGGCATGGGACATCCGGGGAAGGCCATTGCCTCTCTCAGGTATTTGGACAGAAGCACCTTCTCAGAGAGCTCCTCTCTGACTATCCTCCGGACCACTTCTTCTCAACAATTCTCCTTCCACTTTCTCCTTTTCTAAAGCGCTCACCACCACTGGGTAGACTGTATGCATTATACATTCTGCTCAGCTTTCTTTGTTTCCTACTGGAATATATGCAGCTTAGCATGTGATTCTGGGTCTGGTTTGTACTTGTGGACCAGCCTGGCCTGGAGCCAGGTTCATTGTGGGCTTGGTAAATTTTGTTGACTGTTTACTGACTAACAGTGGAATTGGGGTGTTACAGCAACACCTTGGTTTCTTGCAAGCGCTTTATTCTTGAAGAAGATTCATGCCTATCACCTCAGTTAACCTCCCACCAACCTGGGTGCTAGATAGAGACAGGTTTGGGGAAGTAATATGAGCTCTCTGGGTTATTATCTATAAGAAGTAAGCTGTGGAGGGGGGCTTAATCCTGCTCTTCTGAGCCCATACTCAGCTGTTTACCCCAAGTCACAACAAAGTATTGCTTTGTATTAAACATAACAAATATTTTGGGGCAGAAAGAGTGATAGAAGTATTCTGGGCTAAGCACCACGAGACTCTCGGTTGGCCCATTATCCTCGTCTGAAATACTCGGAGGAGAGAGGCTTGTCTGCCAAAACGAGGACAGGTACCGGCGCCCCACACCAGCTGCAGTCTCAGATGCTCAGGCTCAGTGCCAAAGGTAACAAAACCAGCCCAGACTCGCGGTGAGCTTTTCATGTGCAGGTCTTAATGAGCCCAATCGCTCCGGGGGAGAAATGTACCCATCTCTGAGGGTGATGGGCTCGGGGATTCATGCTCCTGGTAGTAAAAACTCGTATCTGTCAAGATATTGGCAGCCACGTTTTTCAAGTGTTTACCATTAACTCTTACTTTATTCATTTTATTTCCGAGACAGGGTCTTACTCTGTAACCCAAGTTGTCTTAGGGCTCCATTTTTAGGCGGGCCCACCTCACACTCACGGCAATCCTCCTGCCACAGCCTTCCAAGTGCTGGGAGTAGAGCATGAGCCACCGCACACAGCTCCAGGTTTTATTTTTCAGCGTTTACAAGCAACTCCGTTGGTGAAAAGGAGTAGAGCCAGGTTTGCACATCTTGCACACGAGAAGACTGAAGCTTGGACGGATGGAACCGTGAGCTCAGTGTTAGACTACCCGTAAGGGGCAGGATGGAGTTCTCTTTCAGCTTGAGAGTATTGCAGTTAAAACCAATAAGGCGCTTATCTTTATTACTCAGAGACTCACTGCTTACTCCCTGTCAGTGTATAAAGCACAAACCACACCGAGAGATGCTCCTCCCCGATCCCCCAGTCCAGTCCATATTCTGACTCAGGGCTCTGTGATAAGGTCTCAGGAGCTGCATTTCCAGCCAGGTGAAGCCGAGGTTGGGGCCAATCATGAGACTCCCCTCTGCAACCATGCTTTCTGTAGGGGTCACCCTCCATGGTCAGTCCTGACCACTCTTCCGTCATTTGTCCTGGGTCATGCTCTGTTGCCACACTGGCCTCCACTCTGTTCTCTTAGGAAGCTTAACACGCTCCTGCCTCAGGACTTTTGCACCTGCCTTTCCTTTTGCCTGATATGTGTTTATCTCTAGGTATCTGTATCACCCAAGCTGCGTCTTCCTTCCGCAGGCTCCAACTCTGCCTCTCTAGCAAGACAACCCTTGAGTGCCCTCTGCCTGCTGCTGCCTTAGAAAACACTGGCTAATAACACGCTTAATTTGCTCTTTGTTTATTCCCTGTGATCATATAAAGTCCTAGGACCGATCTTCCTCATGTATTAGCTGTCATGTCCAGGAACCAGCTCCTGCAGGCACTTCAAAAGTCCATTCTGCCGAATGAGCCCAGGCTCAGGCTCACTGTTTTGTAAACGAAGACTTTCTTTCCTGTTTCATGAAGGGGTTTCATCCTCAAGGGGACAGTCTTGTTTGAATTTTTATTTATTCGTTTTTCAAAGAAAAGAATGCCAAAAAAATGCCCCCATAAGGGTTTCAAGACTCATATAAGTGACTTTCCTCAACACGGTAACAAAATACGATCAGTGCCATGCCTCTCATGGTTTGGTCCTGGAACCCTGACTAGGGATGGGAGGGAATGAAGAAAGGATATAGAAAAGAAATGACAGACACATTGATACTAAAACGCTGGGGTCAGGTTGGACAGTGTCCATCCTGATGGAGCCACATCAACTACCCAAACAACCTGGGACCTCAGCACATTTTATATCTGATCTCAGGGATCCACTTCCTCCAGCTAGGACCCGCCTCCTCCAGCTGGGATCCTCTTCCTCCAGCTTGGACCCGCCTCCTCCAGCTAGGACCTGCCTCCTCCAGCTAGGACCTGCCTCCTCCAGCTAGGACCTGCCTCCTCCAGCTAGGACCTGCCTCCTCCAGCTAGGACCCTCTTCCAAAGTTTTCAGGAGGAGGGGTTGGGTAGTCTCAGTAGGTGACTGTAGTGGAACAGTCTCAAACTGTAAACATCTTGGGGAAGGAAGCTGCACACAAAATGGCTAGTTTATGTTCCACAGCCACAGGGATGCTATGGAAGGGAGCGTGCCTGGCCAGGGTCCGTGGAGGACAGCAAGGGGCAGAGGAAATGCCAGCTGCCAAAAGCCAGTATCATTCCTTTCTGGGACCTTTGTAACATTTGTTTTTTGACACAAAAGAGGAAGTTTTGTTTATTTAAATGAAAAAGTAATGTAATTTCAAAGAGTTGATCTCTAGAAATTTCAAAATAATCAAAAATCACAAGTTATGGAATCACCTGTAATTCACTATTGCCCTCATCATGCCCGTAATTATTCTAATATTCAGTGAAACAAATAGAATATTAGAAAGTTCATGTATCTTTGCCATACTAGGTCTGGATCCTGCCCTCTGTCACGAGTGTTAAATATTTCCTTGGGCAACGGGAACAGGTGGACTGATCTTTGGCAAAATACATTTCAAGAACTACAGTTGGTAGGAAAAGGAAAGTCACGGAATGGGACACTTGAGCCAATGCACACCACGTGGTGCAGTCGTATGGTTGTCCCTTACGTAAGATGTTTCTAAGCGTAACGGGAGCATCAGAAAAATCACTGCTGTGTAAGAACAGCTCTCTATCAAGAAAATCTTTACACGAGAGGAAGAGATAACAATCTAATCTCATTTCAAGATAATGTCAATTTAATTTTACATATTCTCTTAAGGATCCAAAGATTTAAAAAAAAAAACCTTTATGGTGCTAAAAGCTAGAGAAGTACACATGCAGGTGGATTCAATTTTACTCATCGAATAATTGTGTAGATGAAAAAAGCCCTCGAAGTGAATTAGATTCATGATTGATTAATGATTAGTTTCATTCATTTTTGGTTCATGGTACTTAGGCAGAAAGCTTTCCATACTGTGTTTGTTTGCAGAACTCCATCTGACTTACCTTTGGTGTTGGGGACTATATAAATTGGCAATTACATGCACTTTAAACAGAGGAATATTATGTAGGATTAAATTGTACAGTGGTTCAGGTTGAACCAGTTCATCCTAGCAAGTCTTTCTCTTATTAAAACTGCAATGGCTATAAAATCTTTATATAACTCGAAGAGCGGGACTCTTTTACAAAACAATCACATTCTCAGGATGTGGAAAGAATGAGATATTAAAATATAGTTGAATCTTGAATGACATGGGCTAGCACAGCTCTTTCCTTTGACTTCTTTCACACGTGGCACTTAATTCTGCGTGGTGCCCCTGAGGCATCTATCCTCGGCTCCTATAAGGGAGGGGGGCAGACAGTGCATGGCTCCATGCTTTGTTACAAGTATTTCCCATAAGAGGGAAAGTTCATATTTTTCTTTAAATTCCACCCAGACATTTCCATTAAGAATATAAACATATTTGTTATGTTATTTGCTGATTATGTTAGTTAAAATTTTTCTTTTCTTCTCCTCCCTCTATACCATCCATACCCCTCCTTGCTCTCTTTCAAATTCTTTTTCTCATTAGTGTTGTTATTTGAATGTATGCATACATATATTCATACGTATTCCTAAACATAACTCAACAGTCTGTACAGCGCTACTTGTAGATATGTTTCTAGGGCTGCTCTTTCTGGGAAAGACTATTTTTTCCTACTTTCAGCATTTCTTAGCTACCTGTAGTTTCTTGTATAGGGTTAAGATTTCATGATGTGTTGTTCCCCATACCCCTCCACCCCCGAATGTCTATGATTGTTCCTGTTCAGTTCGTATTTAAGCAGCCATTTTGGTGAGGCTTTATGAGTGTAGCTTCTGACCTTAATCAGTAGACACAATCTCAGAGCCAAACTCCTTGATCCTCATTGTTCCAATCTTCCCACCCTCTCTTCCCTGAGTCTTAGGTGCTGAGTTGCTTTTTAGATGGATCCACTGGGACTGGATCCACAATTCTGTGCTTTGACTGGTTGTGGTTTTCTGTAGTCATCTCCATCTGTTGCAAAGAGAAGTTTACTTGATGAGGTGTGAGGACTACTCTTACCTGTGGGTATAAGCACAAACATTTAGAATGTAGTTAAGGATTATGCTGGCTTAGCGAAGTGGCGGTTGTAGGTCTCCAAGATCCATGACTTCACTAGCCCTGGGCAACTGCTAGGTTTCCAAGCATGACTTCCCTTGTGTTGATTTCCTTCTAGAGAGTTGTTGGTTACTGCCAAGTGTGACATGCCACTATTTCACCCTTGGGTTACAGTGCTGCGGTGGTCATTGTTGTGATTCATAGGTATAGCTAAGGAGGACCGTTGGTTGCTTTTCTCCTCTGGAAGATTGCATGTTGCTTTTTTGTACCATGAAAGCAATCCTCAGGAAGGGGGTATTCAGGTCAGGACCAGCTCAGACATTAGATTTGGGCAACTTAAATTTTTTATTTGTCCTTTTTTATTTTAAAAGTAGAACGAGAAAGACACTAGATTTACAAATGAAGGCTATCATATACAAAATTATATGACCAGTAGCCCACACTTATAGAAGGTTGACCATGTAGCAGGTTACCTTCCTAAATGCTGCCTGGAAGCTACAAAGTAGGTACACCTACAACAATCAAGTTCAAATTAGGAGTTGCAGTGCCAGGATGTCCAGAGACCGCTCTGTTTACTGTACAGAATTTCCCAGAAATTCTGATAATTATAACCAAGTAAATTTAGAAATGCCACATAGAATATAATATTGGAAAACCACTATGATAATATAGGACAGACTCTGGAAACTGTCATAGTGCAAACAATTCCCCAGCACTCTTCCTGTAACAAAAGAGAAATGTTAATAAAAAATATCTTAAAATAATGCACAAAGTGTCTTCTAGCTGGGCAGTGTTGCTAGTGGTGCATGTCTTTAAGCCCAGTATTTGGGAGGCAGAGACAGGCGGATCTCTGTGAGTTCCAGGCCAGCCTGATCTACGGGATGAGTTCTAGCACACTCAGAGCTGTTACACAGAGAAAACTTGTCTCAAAAAAAAAAAAAAAATAAGCAAACAAAACAAAACACAAACTAAAGTGCCTCCCTCCTTTCTTCTTATTAAAGGATCACACTTACTAGTACCCAGAACAGGTGCCCGTGGAGTACTCTTGGAGAATCTGCTGATACAATCCCACAACTCTGGGAAGAGGTGCTAGATGGGGGAGGAGTTCATAATTTGATACTCTCTCTGAGGGGGCAGTTTGTAATGTACCCAGCAACACTCTGGAAAAGAGCTATAGTTAGTTTGATAGAGATGAGCTTCTCACCATGGTATAACAATAACTTCAAATTGGTAGAGAGCTTGTCATTGAACAGCAAGTACTTCCAGAAGACACTAATCTAGGTGTGTAAGATCCAGCTGTGGGTAGGATAGACTCCTGTCCCCGACCCAGGAAGGAGAAACACGGTGGATAAAATAATTAAGTTCATGTTAAAGCACATGAAAAAGATGATGATCTCAAATCAAAAATTTTAGATTTTTGAAAAGATGCTTCAGGAGCGCCCTGTGAAACCACAGACAAGGCACGTACTAAAATGAGAGGGTAGGACAGAAGGAACCTGTCTGGGCAGCAGCAAGGAGGCCTGTGTGGTCTGGAGAGAATTAGGAAGAGTACTACAGCCAGTGACAAGCAGTGTCCATGGTTTCCATCCAGTGCTAACATTTTGAAAGGATTGCACTGAAAAAACAAAAAACAACAACCAAACACACAAACAAACAAAAACAACTCTTTCCTAAGAAGATCTTTTGTTGAGGTAAGTCTTGAGCTAAGTTTTACCTTTTCTACTGAGTTTTTACATATGCATAAGATCCACATTAGCATATTTTAATATTTATTCTTTAACAAACATTGTGTTCCACAGGAAAATTAAGTCAGATAATCCTTAGTTATGCTCCCTTCCCCAGCGAATAAACTCACAGTCATTTGTGCTGCCTTAGGGACAGAGCCCATCTCCCACCTCAGGGCCAAGTGTGTGCTAACAGGTTTGACATGACAAACAACGGGGGTGGCAGAGACAGAAATTGAAACAAGATCTACAAATTTTGTCATTCTGCATGGCGTCTTAATGATGGCCATCCCTTTGTTTCTTTACTTGTATTTTCAATTTCCAGTAACACAGCAGAGTTAGGACTATAAGGTATCACATTTTTGTTTGGCAAGTGAACATCTTGGCCTGCATGTAAAATATTTATTCAACTTGGAATGATTTTTTTTTAGAATGGAAATCTTATTTATTTTGTTGATATTTAATAATTTAATAACTAGATATTTAATTAACATTACATTGAAATGCTATTTTTCCCTGAGGCAAAGAGTAGGTAGGTATATTTCTCCTTTTTTATTAAAACAATACTTGAAAATTAATTAATTAATTAATTAAAAATTTAAAATGAAAATCTACTAAAGAAAAATTAGTTCATTGCTGTCATTCTGTTTCTGTACAGTAACACTTTTTTAGTTCTTTGTTCATTGAGAAATTTTATTACTGTCAGACAATGAACATCAAGCCAATTAAAGAAAAATTTCACTGTTTCTGAGTCTTTTTTTGACCATCATCATTATTAATTACATGACTCTTCCTAAAACGAATTCTGTTGTAAGAAGGAGAGAGAAAAATGGCCTTCTCCAAGTGTCAAATACACTAGTTACATCTTTGGACTTGAATGGGACTGAGATTCCCATTTGGGACGTTAGATTGATCTGCCCCGTTAATCGTCTGTCTCGCGACAAGGCTAATAACTTTCAACCAGACATTCCCTTATTGTCCTTGCTCTAACAATGTTATCTAACCTTTCCTTCCAGAAACATGTCGAACAAGCAAAAGATCTTGGAATCAGTTTTCTCAGGAGAGTTTTCCCTTGTGGCAAATTTGAAATAAAATTTGGACTGGACTTTTCAATTAATTAATCTGAAAAATTGCATATGATAGATACACATCCTGTTAAAAAAAAAAAAAACAGGGCTGAGAGTGTAGCTCAGTGGTAGTGCCCTTGTCTAGTAGGAGTGAGGCCCTGGGCTTGATTGCCCTGCACAACAGTCTCTCCTTCTTCCTGTCTTCCCCACCCCATCTCTTACAACCAGACAAAGACCAAGAGTAGAACAGGAGCAGTAGACGCCCCTGGTGGCAGTTTCCCATGGGAAGGTTACAGCCACTATTGCAGGGAACACTTGGGCAAAGATGTGAGAGACAGGAAGGAGTTTATCGTGTATAAATGCCTGAAGGCAGACATCAGAGATGAGTTTGAGATTATAGCTGGTAGCCTGGAGTGGTGGCACAGCCCTTTAATCTCAGCACTAGGAAGGCAAAACTCTGTGAGTTTAAGGCTAGCCTGGTCTACAAAGTGAGTTCCAGGATAGTCAGGGCTATGTAGAGAGATTACTATATTTCAGAGAGCAAGAGCAAGGGAGAGGGAGAGAGAGAGAGGGGGGGGGAGAGAGAGAGAGAGAGAGACAGAGAGACAGAGAGAGAGAGAGAGAGAGAGAGAGAGAGAGAGAGAGAGAGAGAGAGAGAGAGAGAATTATAGTTGGTGTGGCTTGTGTGAAGGAGTCTGGTAGGACCCAAGTTCAGAGGGGTTTTGTGATGACTAGAAGGGCTTCAGAGGTCTTGACCTTTAGGTATCATTTCCTATATAAGACTTCATTGAAAATATTTTCTTTCCCCCTAACTCCTAAAATGGTCTCCTCATTTAAATTCCTAAAGAGTTTTTCTATACCTCTCTGTATGCTGCTTTGTCTGAAGCCTTTACTTTCTAGTTTTATCCCCCATTGGGTCATTAGTGATTTTTACGGGTCTGGTCGCTCTCTGTTCCCTTTGAAATCCCATCCATTTGCTTATTCATTAGAAATTTATTGAGCACTTAGTGTGTGCTAGGAACTTCACGGGGCCCTTATTAAAACTTTCATGGCTCTCTAGTCTCAAGGCACCCATTTTCTACCAGGAAGATAGACATGTAGAACACAGTGTGAAAACCGCTGCCGGAGTATAGAAGACACCCAATGGCAGGGGTTAGAAATGAATAGATACGGTCAGGGAAGACCCCAGGAGGACGGGATTACACGCTACTGCTCAAAACTGCACCTTGTGCTTCCAGAGGAACTCTCTTTCCTCAAGGGAATACTTACTTTGAGGCAACTCTTCACTGTAGAATAAGACTGGCCGCTAGGGGAAAGAAAGATGTTGTTGCCTTTTTTTTTTTTTTTTTTTTTTGAGTAAGGGTGGTAACTCCTCACTAAAGTACCCCTGGGGGATACGGCCATGAGCCTTGGCCCTTTCTTGTCTCAGTTCCTTCTCTCCTGGCTGTTGTATTTAGCCAGTGCTCTCCAGTGTCCTGACTCAGGTGATTGAGTTACTCCTAGAGGCCACGGCATTCCTATAGTTTTGGAACATCTTTGGTGGCCTCTCAGATTTTCATTCGAGGGCTGGGAGGAATTCGGAGGCATACCTGATGATTGTTCATGACCTTACTGGAAATCTAGTATCAAATTTGAGATTACTGGAATAAATTGTTTCCCTTTCATGGGTGGAGACTAGAAGTACAGGTGAGGTGAGCGCCTCCGTTAGTGTCGCGTGTGAATTGAAGATGGAAGTGGGAACAGATTTGTAGACTAATAACTTGGGCACTGTTAGCTAGACAGTAGTAGCCTGAGTGGAGTCAAAGATCCTTGGTTTCTGTAGCTGCAAATTTCCATATTTTTGTGTTTAAAAATCTGAAAGCAATTATACATTTATTTATTTTGTTACATGGTTAGTTTTCTTGTTTTTTTTTTTTTTGTGTACGTAAATAACCATTTATGAGTGCTTTTTTTCTTCTTTCCGAGCAAAACCAAGATATGGGCACATGTAATATACTTGACTTTGACAGTGCATTCTGAGCACACTCATTTGAGTAGCTGCTTAATTATTCTTTCTATTAAGTGCTCTAAATTTTATTTGAATATTTCAACAACCATGCTGTTTTTCTAATCAACAACAGGAAAACTGTTGCCTTTGCCATGCACCTAAAAGTCCTTTGAAGGTGCTGCTCCTTCCCTCTGGCTTTCAGGAGGACAGAGAAAAAGCTCCCCCCCCCTCCATGTCCCTGCTGTGGTCAGCAGCTCCCTGGGAGTATGTGATAGAAAACACGACCTCTGTGAGAACGGTAAGATGCGCTTCTGTGAGTAGCCAGTGGGATTGTGGCTGAAGCATACATCTTGCCTGCAGAGGCCTGAAGGGTTCAGGTGTTCTCAGTGACAAAAAAACAGTTGGAACTTGTTCTCTGTGTGGGTCCAGTGGTTTAGGCTGAGCGGCCAAGTTCACAGCCCATGTTTTGAGTGGCTGAAAGGGGAATGCGGATGTGCATGCTCTCCTGGGGGAGGCAGGCTGGAGTAATGGAAAGAAGTCACCAGGTTGTTATTCGATTCAGTTTTTTCAAACTCTGCTACTTACTGGCTGCAAGACCTTACTTTGGGTATCTGAGCCTCAGTTTCCCATTATAAAACGAGGGTGATCCTATTCATTGTGAAGAATACAATGAGGAGAAGATGATGCCCCCAAAGTTCCCTGGACAAATGTCTACCACTAGGACACATTGCATAAGGGGAGGCTGTGTGGAAGTGTCTTTTAAACTTATTCAGGTTTCCTGCTTATACAATACTGTGTGCTTTAAGGTGTGCTTTATTTTGTTTTTAAGATAATAAATACAGGTATCCAGACATACGTCTTTTTTCTTCCTGCCTTCCTTGCTTCCTTCCTCCCTTTCTTTAGAAAATGACTCCAAACATGACTATATATGTGAGGTTAGGCCTGTCTAAGAATGTTAATATGTGACCAATTTGTTTCCTGTATAAGAATACCCTAAGGCTGATTTGGTTTGGGACCACGCCCTAAATTTAGCAAAAAGCCATTGTATTTGGTAGCTATTTTTTGGTACATATGTTTACAGACCTGCGAGATTGATTAAGCTGTCTCTAGGAGGAGACTCTCATAAGATGGCAGAGAGGAACACTAGACCAAGAATCAAAAAGTAATGACAAATCATTTAAATAAAGTGTTCCACAGTTTATGAGGTGTTTCTTAGGAAACCTGGTCTTCGGGGTGTGAGGGCGGGTGTTAGCATGCCATTTCACAGATACAGGAGTACAGAGAGCCTGGGAGTGTCTGCTAGTGACTGTTCAGCATGCAGCGGAGGGCTCCGGAAGCAATCAGAAGCTGCCTTGAACTCTCTTCCAGGATAAGGCAGTGCCTATTGGTGTATCTCAAATGAGTCAAAGACTCACTCCCAGTAGGAATGGAAGAGTCCCATTCTGTGGAGGATAGTTGTTGGACGCAAAGCTTAGTAAACAGTCTTCCTCCAGTTTACTTAGAAGGAGGTTAAAACAGATGATAGTGTAAAGATCCTATCTAGTAAGACTTCTGCAAACACAGAGTTCAAAAAGGTTTGCCTTAGTCAACAGTACTAATGGCTTTTCCAATCACTTGTCCATTCATTCTTAATACTATTCATGTCCCTCTGTACCCTGCTTTGTAGGACAGAGAGCTACACTTCCCAGACTCCCTTGCCTTTTAATCTTGAGCAGAGGTTGACTAGGGTGTGACACCAGCAACTGAAAGGATAGTGGGAAGATGAAGAAGTCAGGTGTTTCCCCTCTTCTTCTGCCTGGGAAGTCTGTGTCAGCAGCAGTATCTGTTCCGTGACTCCGTCTCCCTCTGAACTGTCCCAGCTTTCAGATTCTACCAGGCAGTGCTGTCTTCTCCTGTTGTCTCTTCAGACCAGAAATGCTGTTGCTAATCACCAGGTTACCTCCTTTTTTTCCTCTTTGTCCATTCTTTATTCTTCCATCACCCATGTAATTAATTCCACATATATTTCCTTTAGTCAAAAATGCCTAGAGGGCCTTTATCTTTCTGACTAGATCATGGCAATATAGTAACTACTGTCTATCAAGCTATAAGCATATACCACACATCACCATCAGTTATTTTTATATTACCTTAGTCTTCATAACCCATATAACCCTATAAATAGATACCGTGATTATGTACACCAATTTCCAGTTGAGAAATGAGAGATCCAAATTATCATGACGGGATGTAACCAACCAGCGTCAAATCCGGTGAGTAGGTCTGTGGGATTTAATCCATGGCACTTAGGTTGACCACTCTGCGTACTGCTTCGGAAGGTCACAAAAAGAGTTGGAAGGCTCCCCACTTGCCCCTCCAGTCCAACTTGCCCTCCGGAAGTGACAAAGATATAGTAGAACCCTATTTTTCTCCTTAGATTTTAGCTCTGGGTAAACAGGTAGTCCGAATCCATTGCAGAGAATTCAGAAACGATAAGAAACAGAAATGGAAAGAATCACATCTGTGAACACATTTAAGTAGCTGTCATCAGGAAAACTTAGTCACTTCACAAGACCTGCGTAAGATCGAGCTGGCAGATAAATCAACATTCCAACAGTCCAGGCAGCACTAAAACTTGGTGAGCTACAAAACACAAAAAAGGCACATGAAGGGGAAAGGGGGGGGCATTGAGAGTACCTAGACAAAGACGGATGGGAGAATTGAGAGTGGAAATGACCAAAATATATTGTTCATATGTAGGAAATTGTCAAAGAATAAATAAAAGATATTTTATTGAAAACATGATCATTTTTTTTCTTCCAATCAATATGTTGGAAACATTTTTTGTGCAATCTGATCGTAAAAGAGAAAGCTGGCTGTGACCAGGGATCTTGTGAATTTTTTGAACCCAAGCATCCGAAGAGGAAAGAAATAATAAAAGTCATGTGTTCCATTGATTACACCCCCCTCCCCCCAGACGTCCACCTGGATGAGACACTGTAGGTATTTGACCAGGTAGACGTCAGGTTAAAGAGGAAGTGTGAAATCAGCAAAACACCAGCTCTGTGCATACTCTGGAAATGTGCTACTAAATCTTATTCAGCGTGTGTCAGGCTCCTTACATTTCGGTTTCCCCAGAAGATGACTTTGGGATGAAATATCGGCGCTCTTTCGACTGGAACAAAACACTCTCAATTTGTTATACCAATAATGCTTAACTTCTTGCATTTTACTAGTGTTCACCTGAATTCTCCCTATCCACCCAAGAAAGCAAAACTCAGCAATAATTTAAAGCCTCTGAGAGATGTTATGGAAAACACAGGCAGCAGAATGGCTGCACGCTGAGACGGGCACCAGGGATGGAATCCTGAGTGACATTATCAGAGTTCTCTTTGCAGCTTGTCACATGGTGAGTGCTCCACTCCACCTAGACCATGTGTCAGGGTTCCCAATTGTGAAAGGCCAGTGGATGATGTGCTTTTAGAAAGCCACTGTGGGAAAGGTGGAGGATTATGGGAGAACTCCTGCTTGACACTGGTTTTGTCTTATTGTAAGGTGAGGTCAAATTCTAAGGGCTTCAAGATAAACTAGGCCTTGGAATCTATGATTTAGGATACTTTTGTGAAATTAAAAATTTGGGTTGAAATTTTGTATAAAGTATGAATGTTTGTATCTATTTCTCAGTCTTGATAACTTCCCTGCAGCTATCATTGTATGTAATAAATCTGTCCTTTGATATTTATCATCTGTTTTGTTTATCCTGCCTACTTTGTCTCTGTTCAAAGACTATTCTTTACAATTACATCTAGAGGCATATATAAGAAAGGAAAGGTGAAAAGGGAAGATGTGTCAACTGGCTTGGATAGGGATGGAATCCCTGGTGGTTTCTCTTCCATTTGTTAATAGAAGAGAAAAGGAAAATGGGGAACAGGATACAGTGGCATCATAGAAATGGGAACAGTATGCAAAAACGTCATAGAAACAGATACAGCTTACAAAGGCAGCATGAAATTGGGAACAGGATATAGAGGCACCGTGGAAATGAAAGAGAATACAGAGGCACCATGGAAATGGAGCAGAATACAGAGGTACCATAGAAATGGAAGAGGATGCAGAGACACCATGGAGATGGAAGAGATGCAAAGGCATGGTGGAAACCTGGTGGTGGGAATCAGAAGCCTCCCTTTGACCTTGTGATAACTGAACAAGATGTACATTGTTTTTCGAGCATCTGCTTAACTGAAAAGATGAAGGTGGAAAGGCCAGTTATGGTGTCTGGCAGTAAATGAAGATTCTTCAAGGAGCCATCTCTAATCTTGGGGGTCAAGGAATTAAAACAAAACAAGGTCTTAGGTCTGTGCCGGTTCGCTAATCATACAAGGTTTTAGTGTAGTAAAATCTTCAGCATTAAAAATGCCTCTGGAGAAGATATGCATACACACAAAACACTAAAACATAACTTCTATAGGACAGTGGAGAATGATATAAGAGTCTATTGAGTTGAATCAGATACAGTGTGACACACCTATAGTCCCAGAACTGAGAAGGCCAACACCTACTTACTCTACCTCCTGGGTACCCTGTGAAGAGGAGTCACCTCCTAGGGCTATGTCAAGAATAAGAAACATGTTTGGATCAATCCTACAGATTTGGAATTAATTAACCTGCCATAATTTGTATCCTAACTTAAATATCTTTCATTTGGGAGGAATTGTTTCCTATATGCATGTCGATTAATCAAGCAAAGCCACTCCTCCCCCCAAACACACTGTTGATTCAGGTGTGGCCGCCTGGGCATCAAACTGAGCTCATCAATGTCCTGTGAGGTTCTCTCTAGTGGTGGAGGTTGGATATGATGTCAAAGTGCTCAATCAGTAGAACAGCCTAGAAGCAAGAGAAAGAAAAACTAGAAGAAAATCAGGAAAGAGGCTCAAATGAAAGAAAGGTTAGGAGAGGAAAGAGAAGGCAGAGAGACAGGGAGACACCAAGGAAAGAGAGAAGAAAGGGATAGAAGGATAGATACAAAACACCCGAGAGAGAGAGAGAGAGAGAGAGAGAGAGAGAGAGAGAGAGAGAGAGAAAGAGAAAGAGGGAGACAGACAGACAGGCACACACACCCAAGGAGATATAAATGCATTTTCTTTGTGCTGCCAGTTCACAAAAAATGACATGGAGACTTGTTAATTATGAAAGCTTGGCCTATAGCTTAAGGCTGTTTCTACCTGACAACTATAACCCAACCCATTTCTATTCATCTATGTGCTGTCTCATGGCTTGTGGCTCTTACCTCTCTTCCTGCATGTCTTGCTCCCTTTGCATCCAGCTGGTGACTTGGCCTTTCTTTTTCCCTAAGATCTCTTTGTTCCGAGAAGTCCCACCTAACCTCTTCCTGCCTAGCTGTTGGTCTTTCACCTCTTTATTAAACCAGTCACAGTGACACATCTTCACACAGTGTAAAGAAATATTCTGCAATAGAGAGAGAAAGAGGTAGAGAAAGAGAGACTTTGAACTCCCTGAAGTCTCTTGGCCTTTTGACTTGTTTTCCAGCTTTTCTCATTGTCCGAATGTGATAGTCCATAATATTAATAAATCCTCACCTGTTACCCAAGATAATTTTGGTAGATTTCTGCAATTTTTGCTCAGAAGAATAGTTTAGACCAATACATGTCATAGGAGATTATCCATTGATTATAATACTATGTTGAAACACATAGAATCAATCACACAATCAATGGAATTTGAGGCACAAGAATTTATAATCTAGTTTAGGAAATGAATACATGCTGCATAAACTAGTGCTGGACTCCATGGTATCACAAGAAGACACTATATGAAGATTGTTAAATATTTGGCATAGAGACACTGATAAACACAATTATATTAGGAAGAAAGAGAGAGAGAGAATCTGCTAGAGTCACTAGAAAAACAATAAAATTTTACAAAAGGTTGAAAGCATGGGGGTCTCTGTAAATGACACTCAGCAGAGTAACAGCAAGCATGAGGCAAGAAGGAAATCTGACTCAACAGGACTCCGCAACCAGTGCTGGTTCAAACTTTAGAGTCTGAGAGTCTGACCTCTGGTAGTATATTTTAGGCATATTTAAGCAGAGCACAATTTTGGGAAAAAAAGTTTCCTGATGATAATTAACTCAATCCCATGTGTGCAACAAAGCTTAAGACTGAGAAAAACAGAAAAGTCTGTGGGACTCAGGGGTGGCCTGGCCCGACATAGCACAGAACACTAGGCTGTTAACTACATCCATTCCCAACTTTTCAAGTGGAAAACAGGTATGCAGCCCTTCTGTTGAAAGAGAAAATCCTGCGCGTTTAACATTCCTAGGTTCCCTAGTGCTTATGCGTGAGTATCTCATTCCCTCTGCATGAAAGTGTATGAAATATTTAAAAATGGTTCGGCCAAGAGAACCATGCTGGGGTATTTAGAAAAGACCCAGGTTTTACTACCATCACCCCCTGCTTTGCTCTCAAAGCTTCAGGAATACTAAGCTGTTGAGAATCACTTTTCCTGATCCTGACACCCTCCTTTGCTTTTGTTTTAACTCATGATAGCTGCTCAAGCAATAGGGCTGAGTAGCCACGAATACAACGGATTCCAAGACCCACAGCTGACTAGGCCAGAAGTGGTCACCTGACTTAGGCTGAACTAACTCCTTCCTACCGATAGCTCCAACTCTGAGATGTGGAAGCCTTGGAGATTTGTGGAATTAGGGTTAATGCTGTGTCCAAGCCCATACATGTTCAAAGTATGGGTCTGGTCAGGAAGGGGAAGCTGATCTCTGGAGACAACCAGGCAGGTGTCTGGAGGATGCAGTCCTGTGAAGCAATAATAGTTCATGGCTTCATGACCTGACAATTCATTTCCTTAGAAGCCTTTCACCACCAGTAATCATCTTCCATTTCCTTGGGCTTCCTAGAGTTGGTGTCTGCTGTTCATAAACAAGTCATTTTTTTGTCTCCTGGGTATGCAACCCTCCAGCCTGTGGTGAGGACCCATTATATTCCCTTCCTTAGCTCATCTCTGAAAATCCAGCTGCGTTTTGAGTCCCCTTCTGAGGAAGGTTTCCAGCTGTTGACTTAAGAGTGGCTAGGTGGTTAAAGAGTAAGAGGGGGACTTTCAGATAGAGGGTGGCAAGGGGGAGGGGAAAGTATGTAAGAATAGATAATGATCACCAAAGCAGAGGCTTGGTTATGTTGGCGCACAGTGGGGGGGCGGGGAGCGACCTCCTCTATTACTGCAGTCCAGGCCTTTGTGAAGGTGACGTCATTTCGTTTGCAGGCAAAGGACTCAGCGTGTGTTGGATGCCTTTGAGAGGTCATGCGGTAAGAGGGAGGCTGGAGCTGTCCCCAGGTATCCGTAATAACCCATTTCTGCAGCCCTGCAAGGTTCAGCTGGGGACAGAGGACCTCCCAGATGGACCTCAAATGTTTCTGCTAGAATCCAAATCAGCCGCATTTGCAGACACTAGAGTGCCTCACACCAGGGGTGAGAAGGGCCTGGGCGGAAACAGCGTCAGCAGAGAGGGGCAGGCGGGAGCCACTCGCCACACAGCGAGGGGGGCTGTAATGAAGACAGCCTTCCTGCTGAGAAGCCCCAGAACTCGGTTATTGATTGCAGGTGAATGCAGTGAATGTCAAGTTGGCGAGTTTTGCAGTTTAATCCGACATCTGTCATTCCTGAAAGAATGAATGGTTCAAAGCGGAGCTTCATCCATATTGATGTGTGGGAAGACCTCTGGGCTGGGAACATGGAGCCCCAGAGACGAGGACAGGAAATGCAATCTTTTCAGGAACTGGACCAAACACACCCAGTCCACACCGACTGCCTTGTTGAAAGAATTTAAAAAATCACTTCCTGGAAATAGTTAATATATTGTATAGCTTTTTTTTTTAAAAATGGAGATTGGGAAAAAGAAAGAGTACCCCTTTTCAGATCAGCAAGACGAGGAAAGGCTTTGAAAGCACAGGTTTGATTCTGGGAGAAGGAAGAGGGGTGGGGGTGGAGGGCGAAGACCTGGCTGTGCAGAGATCAGAGTTTCTATTTTAAGGAAAGTTTATTTTTTGTTAAAAAAATATTAGGGTAAGGATGAGAGAGAGACAGAGAGACAGACAGAGAGACAGAGAGAGACAGAGAGAGACAGAAAGAGAGAGAGCGAGAGAGAGAGAGAGAGAGAGAGAGAGAGAGAGAGAGAGGCAGTGTTATTTTTCTAATCCCTCAGTTTTGAAGGTGTGAAGGATGGAAATCGCCAGGTCCAGGTGTCCCCCACCCTCCATCATCACGTACCCCTGTAATTGTATGGCAAGGTCACCCAGCAGGCAGCATCCCCCAGCCTTCGTGTCCAGGCTCTGTAAGGTGCAGCTGGTCACCGGCCCTGTCTCAGGTAAGTAATGGGCACTTTGGGCTGCAATTTCTATCCCTGAATAGGCCTCCTATCTCAGAGTCATGCTTCAACAAACACTCAATTAAAAGGAAAAAACCTCTGGGTGATGGAAGGCACCCTATTACGGAGAAGCAGGGGTGTTTACTGAAGAAAGCAACGTCTCCCTAGTTACTAGTAGCCGAGGGAAGATTTATGAGCCTGGTTGTCTCCCAGCGATCAAACCTGAAATGTGAAGTTTAAACTGGTACATGTTTTGTTTTGTTTTCTAATCAACAAAGCAAACTAGGCCATGGTATTTGCTTAGAATTAGGAATTAGACAGAGCAATGGACTGTTAAAGGCCTAGCTACAAAGGAAGTAGTCCTGGCGTGGTTATGTTCTGTTAACAAATATATGCTAATTTTGTTCTTAGAAACCTACAGATGAACCATCAATATTATTAGTTTTTATTAAATGCTCCCTCACAGCTCATGACTATGATCCAAGAAAAAAAAAATACATTTTCCTCTACAGAGTACAGAAGTAATCAGAATTTATTCACGCGGATTGACTCTGAGAGTCTTGACATCAGAGGGCAATCCTGTCTGATTGATACCACTCAGATAGCAATATTGTTTGGAGAAATACAGTTAGAGAGATACCACTTAAAGGCTGCAACAAGTTACGGGCAGAATGAGTGCAACATTCCATACTGATTTCTGACACATGATTTTACACGGCTTGGAATCCCAGTACCTTGTCAATTTGGCCGGAGTCAGTATCTGCAAGGAGAAGGGGAGGAGTTTGGTTTTTAGCGGCACGGGATAAACACACGATGGTGGGCTTAGAAGATGGCTCTGTCGGTAAAGTAACTGCCATAGAAACGTGAGGATTTGAATTTGTACCCCAGAGCCTACATCAGAAAGCTGGTCGTGGTGGTGTGTAGTCTTAGCACCCGGAACTAAAGACAGGAGGATGCTGGGACTTGCTGGCCAGGCTGCTGCCGCCCAGTTGAGAGACCCTGGGGAATAGCGCCTGAGGAATGTTACCTGAGGTTACCCTCTGACGGTAGAACCTTGTGACTAGAGAGGTTTTAAGCTAGTCCTTGTATGGTCCTAAAGAAGGTTTCTGGGTGTCCTCACGCTTGCTTCTGAGAAAGATACTGTTCTCGCTACACTGGCCCTAGAAATGAATGTTACGGTTATTATTTTAGTATGTTTTTTTTTTTTTTCCTAATGAGAGAGAGAGAAAGAAAGAGAGAGAGACAAAGACACAGAGACAACAGAGAGAAAGGGTGTAGGTTTGGTTGGGTGGGGAAGTGAGGAAGATCTGTGAAGACTTGGGGGAGGGGAAATCATAATCAAAATATATTGTCTGAAAAAATCTATCTTCAATAAAAAAGAAATACATTGTCATTTGTTCAGTGGAAAGTCTTGTGTGTGTATGTTTGATGTGTGTTGTGGGGGAGGGGTCCCCAAGAAATTTCAAAAATCGAGGAGGGAATGAATTAAAATTAATAACAGTCCCTTTAAAATGGCTATCATAATTTTTTTCATTGACAGAAAACAGAACAACGCACCAAATGCCACACCTATCCATTCTAAAAGTCTGTGGGTGCGGACACTACCGTGTTAAAGCAAACAGGTCACGTCGATGGCCTTGTCGAGGTCTGCAGCCTGGGAGGCTCAGGAGGGGCCACAGAGGAGCCGTGAGCAGCATCATAAGCCAGAGACAGAGACCTCCAAGGTGTGATTATCCAACCACTCTTTCCAGAGCATGGAGACGGTAGCAGGCAAGTTTCTGAGACAGAGAGAGAGTCTCCAACCTGCTTGTTTTTCCCTCCCACAAATTTTCTGGTTGGAGGTATGCTGGGTCTTCCAAGGGCACGGTTATGTACCTAGTTCTTGTTCTCAAAAACTGTATACTTTAACAAGAAAGAGGCAAACTACCACAACAGCTTACAATAAAACCATTCTGAATTGTGTGTGACCAAGTATTAGGCAGTAAACAGTCATAGGGTTGGGTGTGGTGGGATGTGCCTGTATACCTAGGATTCACGAAGCTGAGACAGGGGGATATTTCTGAGCTATACAGTGAAGTCCAAGATAGCCTGGACCATACAGCAAGACACATCCCAAACAAACAAATGAACAAGTTCTGAGTTAGCAGGCAACATGAAGGTCAAATGCCTAAGCTGGAAGTGGTCTTGGAAGGACACGTGTGGAGAGCTGACATACTGATCTCCAGAGTTGCTAGGTGGTAAGTAACTGGTGAACACACCTGGAGCCTGGCAGAGCAGGAAAGAGGTTTCTAGGCCAGATCCCATCAAATCATCTTAGTGCTACATCCTAAGTGTGCAAGGTCTTCAGTAAGAGGGGCCCACCTCCACTCTGAGAGGCAACCAAGGGCTGCATCAAGGCAGGTGATATAAAATGAGAAACTGCAGCACATCACAGGGAAGAGGGTTCCAACTAGGGAAGAGGAAGGGACATCGGTACACAAGGAGAAGGAAGGATGAGTAACACATAACTCCAAGATTATTTGATAAAGCCTCAAGGAATTTATTTTATATTTACCTGAAATTGTATCCCCCCCACACCCATGCACACACACTCTTGGGCTGAGAATACTCCCCACAGATTAACGAACCCTGGTTCTGATCAGTCAGCATAGTCCAAGGGACTCACCTGAGTTTTGTTTGCTGCTCTCCGAGGAATGTACCAGGACATCACCTTCCAATAGAAGAGAATCTCTCTCAGTCATAAGCCTATGAAAATGCTTTGGTATTCAAAGAATATTCTCCTGGATGTTTTTAGCGGCTTATATTTAACCAGTTATAATTTTTCTTAAGCACCATTTTGTTCAGTGTTTTGAAACTGAAGATTTGTCATTCAATGAGAAATCTGCATTTCATTGTAAAGATGGAAAACAATGTCTTCGGCTTGCTTATCCTGTTGGGGGAGCAAGCTTATTCGGGAAATATATCTTCAGTGTGTTGTAAAAACAGTGATTGGAGCAAATTTATTCTTGACAAGACAGACGAGACATGCACATGTGTGGCTTGAGGGCATGCATGCATGGTACAGTCTGTGTTTCCCATACTTCGGGTCCGGAAAAACTGAGAGGTGATGTCAGCTATTTTTCATTTACAATTGAGAATCTGGGATGAAAGGAACCAATCTATAATGTATGTGTGTGGGAGGGTGGGGAGGGATGCGTGTGTGGGAGGGTGGGGAGGTGGTAATTTCAAAATGAAGATTCCTGGAAGCGTAGGTTGCATCAGATCTCTGTGTTGTAGGAAGCCTTCTTTATTATGTCCTACATCCTTTGGGAAAGTATAGAATCTTAAGACTTTAGACTAGTGCTAATTTCTGTTTCATTTGCTAAACACTCTGCCCAGTAGGAGTTATATGAGAAAAGGTTCATGTTTCCTCCATTGCTTTGACCTCACCCCAACATCAGCTACCATAGCTTCTGAGTCCTGACTAGTTCATCAGCAGTGTGAGTCCCGAATCTCTTCTCCATGTACTGTTCCCACCAACTTCATTCTGACCTTTAGGACTTTTCCGTTGTGTATAGGCTGCAATCCAGAAGGAGATGAGTGCCACGCCAGTCAGGGTGGGAGTGTCATGGAAATCCCTGCTGGAAGGGAACACTACGCTGTGTTGGTTGCAGAGGGGAACAATAAAAACTACCTCGACCCACGGATGATCAGCTAATGAGCCCCAGTCAGTGTGCTGGGAAGACATCTCCAAGTCATCGGGGCACAGCAGAGCTTTGGGATATTTCTTTATTATAAGAAATTTTTGTTGTAATCACCATAGAAAAATCTAGTCTGATGATCGGCTCAGTTTTGATGCAATAAAATGTATCATAGCTTAAAAACTCACAAAACTCAAAGTCTCTTGGAAGCCTAAGCAGCAACGCGGCTTCTGAAAAAGTTTTGCCAGGAAAATGAGAACCAAGCAATCTCGGCACAAAGACTTGATGCTACTGAAGGAGATTGTGTCATAAGATAGACTGGGATATGTTCAAAGTGCAGACATTTAAAAATCCACCCTCTGTGTTGAAAGTCGCTTCCTGAAAGAAAACAGTTGTCCCAGGAACTCTTCTGAAAGGGTGACTATGCAATATACTGGCCTTGGGAAGTGACACTTGCTTGACTTAAAATTCTCATGGAGAAGACTGTTGAGATGATTCAAGGGGCTTGTTGCCAAGTCTAGTGACCTGAGTTCAATTCCCTAGGATGCTTTATACCATAGGAGGAACACATGTATACACCTGTATGCATACACAGAGAACACAAATAGTTAATGAAATAAGTTATATTAAAATGCGTTCATTTATTTCTTTTTAAAACAAGAATGTCATGGAGTATGATCATGCAACAGAAATCAATCACAGTAGAACCCTGCCACTTCCTCCTGACTTTTAAGAATCTTGTTACAAGATGAAAAATGATATCTTGAATGAACCAATGAAACAAATAGACCCATACACAACTCCGGTGAAACTATCGCAAAGAAGCTGGGAGTATCACAGCTAGAAGTAAAGGCAGAATATTAACTTATACCACTTTCATGGTCTGAGTTCATGGAGGGGGGGAGTAGGAATTCTATTGATCGGAAACTTGGTTTGATTTCAGAAATGGAACTATGACAGCAGTGTGATTTGTGGTTCTGTTGTTATCCACGTTCCATATCCACTAGTATAGGCAAGTGGCAGTGAGAGATCAAATGCCTTTTGTCAGACTGACTAAGCATGAATGAGCACTAAATTAGAAATACACACATGTATTTATGCATGTATATATACATGTATATGTGTGCACATATCTGTATATGTAGGTATATACATATACACACATACACTCATATATATCCTTTCTAATACACACCCCCCCCCCCCACACACACTAGCAGTCACAAGAGTTTGGGGCTTATAGCCCTTATTGCAAAGTTACAGTCTACGTGAGCAGAACCAGAGCAGTGCATGAGGAGTCAATTTGCAGAGGGAAGTCCTGCAGTGCTCTCCAGGACTGTGGTATCGGGACCTTATCCAGAAAAGGCACAGGGTCTGGTCTGACAGGAGGGTGAGCAGAGGCTTCTCTTTAGCAGGCTCAACAGGAAACGGCCGCAGCCAGATTGAAAGAGAAAAGACAAAAAGCCCTACGGTGGGAATATTTTTTTCCCTTCAGTGTTTGGGAGTGGAAGCTATCAGTACCCTCCAGCATACTGGAAAATAGAATTGTTTTTCTAAAATCAAATCTGTATATATATATATATATCCCCCCCACACACATATACTGCTTTGTCAGAGAAGGTAGGTTGGAATTCTTCTCATGGGAGAGCGTGTTCTTGCTCAGGTGTGGAGTGCAGCATGGATTGCCGGTTGGAGACACAAAACGCGAATGCACCTTTATCTGGTGGTTTCTTTATATCTCCTCCAGTGAATTCTAACTTTCTATCAGAAAGAGAGGATGGGTTTTCTTGCCTTACAGCTTCCGGGGAGACAAGCTGTGGGAGTCTCAAAGCTTCGAAATAATTCGTGGATGGTTTGTGAAACCTTTTGGCCTGGCTGAGAGCCCGGGGCTTTTGAGCATTCGAGAATAATAGGCAGCATTGAAAAGGAGTGGACAGAATGCTTTATTAACCACAGCTATTTTTATTAACTAGAGTCGAGGGGATATCAGAAAGGATCAAAATTTAGGAATTCTTTGAAAAAGTCCTTATTTTGCGTTTTGGTTTTATTTTTACATTGCTTTGATGCTTTACCCTGTTGTATAACAGACACTGTATTTTATGCCCTAACAAATGAAGCTTTGGAATTTGAATTTGTAGTTAAATATGAGAGAAATAGGAAGGAGGAGAGAGAGAGATTGAGGCAACTATGAGTTCTTCAAGAACTGCTTTTTATCCTCCCCCAAATTAGTTTGTTTACAGCAGTGTTTTTAACCAAACTCTATTTATCCTTTATATTTTATAGTATTTTATCCATGCTTTAATTAATTTGGAATATTTCAAGCACCAACTATTCATGAAGCATGTGTCAAGATCAAGTAATAAGCAATACAGTTTTGGTTCATTATTTCTTAGTTGAACTTGGGTAATTGTTAATTATGGGTTTATTATTCTTGCCTCTTTCCATCCTCAACCTGAAGGCTCCAACCCTTTGTTCTTAGGAGATGAAACTGTTATGATTTTGTTACTGTTGTTGTTCTAATCTGAAACAAATGCTGATTAATTTAAGGAAAAAAAATATTTGGACAAAGGTAGTATAGTTATTATTATAGAACCTGGTTTGGGACCAACAGGAAATATGCAGCTTTAGATAGCCTAAAAGTATTCAAGTGTCTTGCAAAGGCCATGGTCCTCTCTAACAATAGGGGGATCCTAATGATCAGAGTCAGTGAGTTCTTCTTTCTGACCTTAGTGGTTTTTATGTTTTGTGCTCAGCTATGATCCCTGGGGAGACTATAACCCATGCTACCAGTAAAGTCCCACTATGCTTCTCACAAAAGCACCTGTATCCAAGCTAATGGCCATGACTACCTTACAGAGTCAAAACTGAGACAGAAATGGAGTTATAGCTGCTTGACACTATTTTAGAATTTAAAAAACAATCCAATGATTTTGTGATTTTAGGGTTAAAAATCCCAAGTTTTCCAGAAACAGTGTTAATACCTTCCATACTACCCTTGACTGCATCTAAATGCCTTGGGGATTGGCTTTCTCACTTGTAGTCTCGAGGCATGTATGGATGGTGGGTTGCTAGTGTCTATCTTGGTGTGTAGGTTTTTCTGAGAAATGTCCCCCACAAACTTGGATATTTGAATACTTGCTGTTTTGAGGGATTATGGAACCTTTGAGAGGTCAAGCCTTGATTAAGGAAGTATGTCACTGTGAGCCGGCGTTGAGTGTTCATAGTCTTGTGTAGCACGATTAATAAAAGCCCAGTGACAGATATTGGGGTTCAACCTGAAGGTCAGAAAAGCAAAACAGTCAGCCACTGGCTCTTACCTCTGTCTCAGTCCAAAATGGCAATCCTGCTTCAGCAATCCTCAGAATGAGAGTCGCTTGCTCTATTTGCAGTTTGCTTTCTCTATTTCATGTTTGGGCTTAAGGATGTGGGCTCTCAAGATTCTCGCTCTTGCTGTTATGCCTGCTGCCTGTCACCAGGCTTTTCCATTGTGGTGGGTGCTCACCCTCTGGAACCATAAGCCCAAATAAACTCTTCCTTCTAAAGTTGCCTTGGTGACGGTGCTTTGTCACAACAACAGAAAAATAATGATGCAAAAGGACACCGTAATCAGTCTAATTGACTCGATTACATGTATTAGTGGAATCGATGGAGTGTTGCTTCCGTGTGCACAGATACTGGGCAGGCCTTCAGATGAATTTCACAAGAATGCAAAATGTATTATGGGGCCCAGGAAGCAGAGAATGAAGGACATAGACAACAGTGGGTAGGCTTCCGTGTTCTCTTGTAAAGAAAAGCCACAGGCAAGAAATGACTTAATCTCTCTCTCTCTCCCTCTCCCTCTCCCCCCCTCTCATGTGTTGTGTGTGTGTTTGATGCATGAGCTTATGTGACAAGCCATGCGGGGAAGTGCTGTGCCTAAGAGGGAAAGGTAAGCAGTGTGGAACTAGGGTCTCAACTGTGCTGTGATGGTTGTTGGCAGCAGGTGTTGAGAACCAGGATGAATGGGGTGTTTGTGAGTTAGTGTAGCAAACAGCAGTGTTTTTATTTTTAATCTATTCTTTTCTCGTATATTACTGTAGTTTCCCCTTCCTCCACCCGTCCCAATCCATCCCCTGCACCTCTCCCCTTTTTCCAACTCCACTTTTCCTCCATTTCTTTTCAGAAAAGGGAAGGCCTCCCAAGGATATCAACCAAACATGGCATCTTATATACAGCATAGTGTTCATAAAAGTATTTGCTATACTTCACAGTAAGAAATACACATTATACCGGGCTGTCTCTAACCTTCTATATCTCCTATATGTACTCCTGGAACACAAATTTTATAATCGTTTTTATGTATGTCATGCTCACATTTAGAGATGATCTATTCTGAACTATACTGCCATGTCTCACGCTGCACTGTTCTGTTGTGTTTGTTCACGCTGAATGTTTTGCAATTAATCCATCTGCTAGATGGGATTCAGATCCCTCTCGTGAACCATGACCTATTGTTGGATAAATACTGCATATAGGTTCTTGAATTTGTTAACCCATATACACTCAACTCGTGACACTTCCATTTGGTAGCTGCCCCAACTAACTGCTGTGTAAGTTGTCTGGGACTGCTATCATAAAATATCATATTCTGTGTGGCTTAAGGAATAGAAATTGGTTCTCGCAGTTTAGAAGGCAACAAGTCTGGTGTCGGGGCTATTGACATGGTTAAGTTTTGGGGAAGCGCCCCTTGGTTTGCAGTGGACCACCTCACTGGTAGGTATTTACAAAGACTTTCTAGGTATGTGTGAGTCTCTGCCTCTTCCTCTCTCCTCTTCCAGCCTTTCCATCCCTTGACTAAAGGTCAGAGGGTATCATTCTATCTCATCCGGACACTTATTCAACATTCTTCTCTTCCTACAAACTCTATCTACAAATGCAGTAGAACCAGGGGTGGGGGTTATAACATGTGTTTGTGTAGAGTCACGGGTTTAGTTTATAGAACATGAATAAACTAGATAACTCCCCTAACCTCCCAGTTTCTCCAACTGTAAAGATAATGATTTAGCACCTATACTATTTATTCATAAACTATATTTATTTGTTGCAGAATGTTCCTTTACACCATGTGGAGATGTGTCATTATGATTGGTTTAATAAAGAGATGAATAGCCATTAGCTGGGCAGAAAGAGACGAGACAGACCTTCTGGGGACAGAGAGGACTTAGAGAGGAAGAAAGGTGGAGTCACCAGCAGGACATTGATGGAGCAAAATGTGCGGGAGGAGAGGTAAGAGCCATGAGCCATGTGGCAGCATGTAGATGAATAGAAATAGGTTAATTTAAGTTATATGACCTAGTTAGAAACAAGCCTAAGCTATGGGTCGCGCTTTCATCATTAATAATAAGTCTCGGTGTCATTATTTGTGAGCTGGCTGGTCCGATGAGAAAGTTCGTATGGTTATTATCCATCCAATAAGTTCCAAATCCTAGACAGAGAGCAAAAACAGAGTGAAACCC
The DNA here is from genome assembly GCF_950005125.1 of Chionomys nivalis. Lineage (NCBI taxonomy): Eukaryota > Metazoa > Chordata > Mammalia > Rodentia > Cricetidae > Chionomys > Chionomys nivalis. Next base: position 32,594,148 of record NC_080103.1, on the reverse strand, counting down.
TTCCCCCAACAGCCTTTCATGAGTAATAATGAAATAATGACGGTAAGTACTTAGCAGGATGTACCCAACGAAATTAGTTCTTGTCATTGGTAATTGGTAGGAGAGACACCTGGTTAAAACCGAGTCCAATTTTGCATGATAGGCATGTGCATTTTCCTCTCAAATCGTGGGTGAGATTCTGTTGTTAATGGGACTTCAATTAGTCTAGCCACATGACCCGAATGTGGCTTTCTGTGAATGAACCACTCTGCCCAGAGAGTCAGTCCCAACACAGTGGGGGACTATGCTGCATCAAGATAAATGGCATGATTTTCCATAACTGAGATGAATAGGAATGACAGGAACTCATAAGTGAGACAGATAGAGAGACATAAACACAGCCCTAATGCGTCGGATCAGTGCCACGATAGTCGCGAGCAAAGAGCTGTGGGGGGAACGGAAGAGGGGTGGGTGGAAAAAGCACCTCAGGAAGTTAATTTGGGTTTTTGCCCTTAATTTGTAGGTTTTTTTTTTTTTTTTTTTTTTCCAGGATGGTGGTGGGAAGCAGAAGAAACTGCTCAGTCACAGATACACGTGAGGGAGGAGACATTCAGGGTGGCTAGAGCTGGGACACTGGCCCTGATAATGCCGGAGGAGGATGACTGCACAGGGCAGTTGTACCCAGAGTTGCAATTGAAACAGACACGCCCATGAGGTTTAAAGAGGAGGGCTCAGTACTTCAGAGGAAGGGCCATGTAGGCATCCTGGCCAGGAGGCTGTCGGGGTTCAGACTGATGGTAAGAGATGATGGGAGACTTGGAATCTTGTAGCAGGAGAGAGACGCGTGAGAGACGTTTATGGAGTCAGAACTGCGTGAGTGTGTGGGGGGGATGAGGAACTGAGGACAGTCAAAATGACTTTACAGTCTTTCACTTTGGCAATTAGGGGGGCCGTTGTCCAAGAAGGGATACCAGGAGGAGAATGAATTCTAGAGTTTTACATCCTTTATGTTAACAATAACCCTGTGATGGAGAGTATCTGCAAACTGATCAAGATAATCACATTCCGGCCCCACTTAGCCGCTGCTAAACCAGGAACCCAGCTTCCATGGGCAATCATATTCAGGAAGGTTGAGTTTGAAGACTAATTTGAATGTCTGACTGTAGCTGAGTTGCCAACAAACTGGGAGGGTGAAGGTTGACGTGTTGCTTGTTTCTGATGGCGCACACACTGTTTCTTTATTTAGAATCTCGTACCAGTATCAATTAAACCCCAGTTAAGTTTGACATCTCTTAACCTTGCATTGGATCAAATTCATCGCTCCAGCAGACCCCATATGGCACAGACACAGTTGTAGGCATCCGTTGGTAGCTTATGGGGAGCTCCTGGCCCTACGCCAACCAGTAATCACTGCTTTTTGTTAATAGACATGTTTGCTTTGCAGGCATTCTGTACACAGGGCTCTGGATTAATTAGATTGAAATCTGTCATCCATCGAAGAAACCACACGAACACACTCTCTGTGCATCAGAGAGAAAGGGAACAGCAGATTTGGGCAAATTTAGAAAAACCATGCATGTTTGTTTCCATAAGAGATCAACAGACTATCTAAATAAGTGGTACATTAGTGAATTTTGGTAATTAATAAGGAGTGTAGAAAGGGAGGCAGGACTGAATAGATCAGCCCTGAGAGGAGCCGGTTACAATTGCTCTTGTGATATGAAATAGCAGGTTTCTTCAAGAGGCACACTTTTGGTATGCCTTTTTCCCCCTCTGGAAATTTGGAAGTAGATTCTGTTTGCGTGTGAAGATTTACAGAGAGCCCCTCTGGTCATCAGGTCAAAGGTTTGCTCAAACTCAACAAACCACCACTGGCTGCTTGTGCACACAGGTTCAAGTGGGCAGAGAAACGATCTTTCTGTGGGTCTGTAGCCCAGCCTGGCTGGAACTCTGCCTTTGGGGTATCTAGCCCTGAGTGGCCTCAGGTAGAGACCCCTCAATGAGGATACTTCCTCTACATCATTAATAACATTTCTTTGGCTATGATTTCTCTAAATGTCAATATTTCCATTGTTTCTTTCACTGCATTACAGATACTATTTATTCTTTCAAATGTGGAAACACATGGAGATTTAGGCAGTATGTGAGTTGCCACCAACTCTATATGGGTTTCTCAGCCTAGTTCTTGATGCCCGAAGCATATTGATGGAGCGAGTGGACTGGGGTAGAAAGCAGAGGGACCAAACATACTTCTGTGTGGCTTAGAAAACACTCAAATTTGCCGCACACTTTAGATGTCTTCATTAAAAAGATGACTCTATGCCATTCGCCGCTACAGAAATGATCGACTAGCCTATTATTTAAATCACCTAGATGGATATAAGCATAAATCATTTTTAAAGTTTCCCATTTATTTTTTTTTAAACTTTTGTGTTTTTAATTGACGAATGATAATTGGGTATACCTAGGAGGCTCAAATGTGCTATTTTGAAACATTGCAATTGACCTATCTTCTTCTTTACTATTTAGCATTTCACTGTGGTGAGAATAATTTTGATTTCTTTTTGCCATTTTGAAACACACAGTATATTATGATTGACTACAATCACCGATTCCAGGCAATAGTCTGTCAGAACTTTGTTCAGTCTAACTGGAACTTTGGCTCTTTGGATCAGCATTGTCCCTTTCCCTCAGCAACCTCTCTATGTATGCAAACCCCCATTTGGTTTTCTTCTTCTTTGTTGGATGTTTTAGATTTCACATGCAAGTGTGAAATCACGTAGTGTTGGTGCCTCTGTGTCCTAGCTTATTCGCCTTAGCATAGCACCCTCATAATAGGACAGAATTTCCTGCTTTCTTTTTTTAAACCTATAGCTTTAATTAGAATGACAATCACACACGAGTGTATCGTGCTCCTTTGATGTTTGTCTCTTCATCAACTTCCCTCTTGCTCTCCATACACCGATAGCCTTTTCCTTCCTCCAGCCACTGTGCGTGCACAAGCACATGTGTGTGTGTATATGTGTGTACCTAGCATTTACATATGAGAGAAAACATGATCGTCTTTCTGAGTCTGACCTTTTTCATGTCCCATGACAGCCTCCAGCTTTATCCTTTCATTTCTTTCTTCATCGTAAAATCCTTTCTTCTTCTTGCTTAGGTTTATCCTTAACTATTATCTTTGAGGTACTTTAAAGATGACTTTTTTCAATATCTGTCTCATCAAATTTATTATTGGTATGTCAAAAAACTGCTGATTTTTGCATGTTGACTTTGTATCCTATTCTTTGCTGTGTATATCAGTTCTGTTTTTTTTATAGTCATGAAGGTATTGTAGAGATAAAGTCATTTGCAAATAGCTATAACTTGATCTTTCTCTTTCCTATTTGCATCTCTTTTTATTCTTATATTCTTTTATTGCTCTTTTTTAATATATAATTTTTATTGAATCTTTGGGCATTTTATATCACGCACCCCAGTCCTACTCATTTTCCAGTTCTTCCATATCCACCCTTATGACCATCCCCCAAAAGAAGATAAAAGATAAAACATAAAAAAAATTACAAAAGGAAAGAGAAAAAAAGCATAAAATAAAATAAAACAAATTAACCCACCCCCCCAAAACCCATCTTGCCAAGCCTTCTGGTCAACAACCTGTTGCTCCATCCAACCGCAGCTTTCTGCACATACGCTGTTATGCTCCTCTGCTTCTCCACCTTTCCCACCTCTCCCTTACATAAACATTCATCATAGGCACACTGGAAGTTACCATATGTCATGCAGTATACCCTTTTGCCCAAACAGCTTTACTTGTGAATGTTCATTGCAATGCTTTACTAGTCTAATTCAAGGTCTCTAGCTTCTGCTACACCATATATTGAACCTTCGTAGAGACTCTGATATTCTGCTGTTGCCCTGAGTTTTGGAGATTCTACGGCTATGGTTCCACAGGACCAGCCCCTTTATGTGCTTCAGCAGGTCATACATGGGGAAGGTGTTGAGGTGGGCTAACTCACAGCCATGGATCTGGGTCAAGGTGGTAGCTGAGACGGTCAGTTGTTCCATGCCCATACAATCTTAGCCAGCTCTTTCAATGGCCAGATGAGGGGTGGGGCCAACTTCCCCATGTGCGTCAGTCAGTGAGGGCCAGGGCCATTAGGGCCAGCTTTCCCAGGTGAGGTGCAGAATCCTATTGGTTTTTATGGTATTTCAAGCACCATACTGGACAAAAATTGAGAGGACATATCCTGTCTTATTTCCAATATTTAGAAAAAAGCTTCCCCTTTTTCCTGTTTGGGATGTTGGTCATAGATCTGTAGTGAACAGCCTTTATTGTGCTGACATGAACTTTTTCATTCTTACCAAGTTTCTGAAGAGCATTTTTTTTAATATTTATTTATTTATTATGTATATAATATTCTGTCTGTGTGTATGCCTGCAGGCCAGAAGAGGGCACCAGACCTCATTACAGATGGTTGTGAGCCACCATGTGGTTGCCGGGAATTGAACTCAGGACCTTTGGAAGAGCAGGCAATGCTCTTAACCACTGAGCCATCTCTCCAGCCCCTGAAGAGCAATTTTTATGAAAAGATGCTGAACCTTGTCAAAAGCCTTTTGTGTATTGAGATGAACACATGATTAATGCCCTTGAGTCTATTTACATGCTAATTACATTTATTGATTTATGTATGTTGAATTATCCTTATATCCCAGGGATAAAACCAAATTGCTCATGGTTGTAGGATCTTTCAAATGTGATGCTGAATTTGGTTTGTATTTTGGGCAGAAATTTCTCATGTATTGATTAGAGAAATTGGTGTACAGCTTTCCTCCCATGAGGTTTATTCTTTCTTCTGCTCTCAGGACTGAGACTTTCTCTTCTTCGTGTGTCTCCTACAATCATGGCTTTGTTGGTCATGAATTGCTTTGGTTGTACTTGTCATTGAATACCTCTTTTTCTTAGTTAAGATTTATTTTTATTTATGAGTATGTATGTGTGCCTGTGTGATTGTATGCTCACATGTGTGTGGATGCCTGTGGAGGCCAGCAGTGGGTGTTAGATCCCCTGGAGCTGGAGTTACAAATGGTTGTAACCTGTTCAACACTGGAGTTGTGAATTGAACTTGGGTCTTTTGGAAATGTGGTAAGAGCTCTTAACCACTGAGCCATCTCTTTACCTTGCTGAAATGCCTCTGAGTTCCTGTAAGTTGTGGTTATGCTTATTTATTTATTTTGGTTTACTGAGATCTGAATTTTCTGAGCCTTATCTTCCATTCCTGACATTCTTTCTTCTGTATGATCTAGTCTCTGGCTTTTTAGTGTGATTTTTACTTTCATTTTCAATATCTCTGCTTGATTTTTCTTTTTCCTCAAGACCTCATTTTCCTTGCTGAATTTCTCAATCATGTTGCTTTTTCTTCTACATTGCTGACTTTTCATATCTATGTCTTGGATTGATTTCTTTACTTCATTCATCTGCCTGATTTTCCCTCTTAATGTTATCAGATATTTTTAGAAGTAGAAAAGAGATCTTTACTACTGGAATTCTTCTATTTTGATCTCTTAGAAATCTTGTTTCTGTGTTGCAACTTGTGCATCTACTGGTTTGAATCTCTTTTGGTTGTTGCTGATTTTTATAGTCAGCCATCTTCTCTTAAGGGGGCCAGTATTACGTACAGAGGAGAAAATACGTGCTAAAAAAGCACAAAACAAAAGAAAACACCCCCCAAATGTTGTAATAGCAACAACTTTAAACTGAACAAGATACAGAGATATGCTTACAATTGTATAAAGCCAACTAATCCTCGTTGATACCGTGGAACAGAATAAGGGCAAACATAATATAGAGTGTGCTATGAGTTCAAAGCTACTGGGGACTGTGGAACCCCAGACCCTGAATTTCCTGTAAACAGTTTGTTTTCCTGTGCTTGCAGCTGCTCTGAGCACGAGACAAGGGAATGGTTTCTGGGGGGCTTGCAGCTGAAAAACCCTGAGAGTTGGCATTCTTGTTTCAAGGATGATTCCCCCCCCCCCATGTGTGTGTGTTTCAATCCCCAGTCCCTTGCCTGGCTTGTGAACCATACTATAGCATGTAGAGCAGGTGTCGTGCTACAAAAACCTATTTAGGATAAATATAGACATAGAAACAAGGTGATTTCTGATGTTCTTATACGTTCTTTTTTTTTTCTTTTTGGAATAATTTATTGTTTTATTATACCAATTCTTCCCATTCAATGTACTACATTGTTTAGTTAGGCCTTCTATTGCTGTGAAGGGACACCATGACCATGCCAATTCTTAGAGGAAAACATTTAATTGAGGTTTTAACTTACATTTCAGAGGTTTCATCCATTAGCATCATTTTAGGGAGCATGATGGCATGCAGGCAGACATGGTGCTGGCTACATCTTGGTCAGAATGCAACAGAAAGCGGCCTCAGACACTGGGTGATATCTTGAGCATAGGAAACCTCAAAGCCTGCCCCCACAGTAGCATACTTCCTCCAACAAGCCCGCACTTCCTAATAGTGCCACTCCCTGTGAGATTATGGGGGCCAATTACATTCAAGCTACCACATGTATGAAGACAGTTTCTAGCCACTCGTCTTACCCTGGACATCAATTTATTGTTTTTAAATGTTGAATGACACTCTATTGTGCATGTGCATGTTTACTGCCTTTGCACTGCTTGGTGGACTGTTGGTGACTTCCCTGTTCTGGCACTTGTGAGCAATGCTCTAATAAACAGGGAAGTCTAGACATACATATTTCAACTCCATTGCTTGGGTTTTCAGAATCTATGTTGGTTCTATTCCTATGTTTTTTTTTTTTTAAAGATTCCATATTTTTCCCCAAATGGCTATATTAATCTGTGTTTCTATCAACAGCATGCAATGTGCTCTCTGACATTGCCCACTTGTTACTTTGTATGTTTTCTATGAACTTCATCCAACACGAGTGAGATGCTATTGCATTGTGGTTTTAATTTACTTTATGATTAGATTTCAACTTTTTATTAAAGTTATTGGCGATTTTCTTGTAATCTTGGTGGAACTCTGAAACACAGCTTGCTTCAATACTGAGGGGACTTAAGAGGTGAGTGAACAGCCACATGGCTGGGTGCCCCCACTCTCTAGGATCTCCCCCATAGGACAAAACCGAGGGGCCCTTCTCCAACTCCCTCAGCTTTTCTAGCCAGCCAGCAGGGAGTTTCCTATGGCTAGGTTTCCCCCAAACCCAAACCCATACACTGGACCCCCCCAAGCTACTAGCCACACCCCACCTAAGAGCTGAGAGCTTGCTATAACACTGAGGGGATTGAGAGAGCACCAAGAGAGCAAACTAGGGAAGGAGATCAAGAGAGCAGGTGTATAGAGACCTCAGAGGCTTTCTGAGACAGACATTGATAGTACAGAGCAGACCAAGAAAAACTCCCAAATACTCAGACAGCCACAGCAAGAAATGGACCAAGACACAAAGACATTGCTGGCCTCATTTGAAGGAAGAGATGGGTAGGCACCAATGCAAGAATTCCTCCAGCAACCTAAAAAGCAACATGGTAACACCAGAACCTAGTGGTTACACAACAGGAAGACTTGATCATCCTAACCCAGAAGAAGCAGAAGAAAATGACTTTAAATGTTACTTTATGAAAATGATGGGGACCTTTAAAAAGAAAGTGAAAAACTCCCTTAAAGAAATGAAAGAGAAGACAAACAAAAAATTGCAAGAAATTAATAAATCTCTTAAAGAAACCCAAGAAACCCAAGGAAAAAAACATCAAGAAGGTGAAGGAAACACTTCAAGACTTGATGACTGAAATAGAGGTAATAAAAAAAACACAAAGCAAGGGAATTCTAGATATAGAAAGTCTTGGTAAACAAACAGGAACTACAGAAACAAGTATAACCAACAGAATACGATAGATAGAAGAAAGAATCTCAGGCACTGAAGATACTATAGAGGAAATAGACTCATTGGTCAAAGAAAACATTAAATCCAACAAATTATTAGCACAAAACATTCAGGAAATCTGTGACACCATGAAAAGACCAAACCTAAGAATAATAGGGTAGAAGAAAAAGAACTCTAGCTCAAAGGCACAGAAAATATATTCAACAAAATTATAGAAGAAAACTTTCCCAACCTAAAGAAGGATATCTCTATGAAGGTACAAGAAGCTTACAGAACACAAAATAGACTGAAAAAAATCCCCTCACCATATAATAATCAAAACACAAAATATACAGAATAAAGAATATTAAGAGCTACAAAGGAAAAATGTCAAGTAACATATAAAAGTAAACCTATTAAAATTACACCCGAGTTTTCAATGGAAACCATGAAAGCCAGAAGATCCTTGATAGATGTGCTGCAGACACTAAGAGACCACGGATGCAAGCCCAGACTACTATACCCAGCAATGCTTTTATTCACCATCAATGGAGAAACCAAGATATTTCATTACAAAAACAGATTTAAACAATATGTATCCACAAATCCAGTCTTACAGAAAGTACCAGAAGGAAAACCCCAACCCAAGGAAACTAACTACACCCACAAAAACACAGACATCTGATAACCCCACATCAGCATAATCCAAAGAAGGAAAACACACAAACACTACTACCAAAAAATAACGGCAGTTAACAACCACTGGTCATTGATATCGCTTAATATCAATGGACTCAATTCACCTATAAAAAGACACAGGCTAAGAGAATGGATATGAAAACAGGACCTAGACTTTTGCTGTTTACAAGAAAGACACCTCAACCTCACAGACAGACACTTTCTCAGAATAAAGGGTTGGGAAAAGTTTTTCCAATCAAATGGACCTAAGAAGCAAGTGGGTGTAGCTATCCTAATATCTAACAAAATTGATTTCAAACTAAAATCAATTAGAAGAGATGGAGAAGGACACTTTATACTCATAACAGGAACAATTCATCAATATGAAGTCTGAATCCTGAATACCTATGCCCCTAATACAAGAGGACCCACATATGCGAAAGAAATATTACTAAAACTTAAATCACACATCAAACCCCACACACTAATAGTAGGAGACTTCAACACTCCACTCTTGCCAATGGACAGGTCAACCAGACAGAAACTTAACAGAGAAATAAGAACACTAACAGATGCCATGAATTAAATGAACTTAACAGACATCTATAGAACATTTCACCCAAACACAAAAGAATAAGCCTTCTTCTCAGCACCTCATGGAACCTTCTCTAAAATTGATCATATACTTGGTAACAAAGCAAACATCCACAGATATAAAAAAAATTAGAGTAACCCCGTGTCTTATCAGATCACCATGGATTAGAGTTAGTATTTAACAACAATACTACTCTCAGAAAGCCTAGAAACTCATGGAAATTGAACAGTCAACTACTGAACCACCCCCGAGTCAAGGAAGAAATAAAGAAATTAAAGTCTTCCTTAAATTCAATGAAGATGAAGGCACAACATATCCAAACTTATGGGACACTATGAAAGCAGTGCTAAGAGGAAAGTTCATAGCACTAAGTGCCCACATAAAGGAAATGAAGAAAGCTCACATTAGTGACTTAACAGCACACCTGAAAACTCTAGAACAAAAAGAAGCAGGCTCACCCAAGAGAAGTAGAAGACAGGAAATAATCAAATTGAGGGCTGAAATCAACAAAATAGAAACAAAGAAAACAATACAAAGAATCAATGAAACAAAGAGCTGGTTCTTTGAGAAAATCAACAAGATTGAATAATCCTAATCCAAATTTATCAAAAGGCAGAGAGAACATTCAAATTAACAATATTAGAAATGAAAAGGAGGACATAACAACAGACACTGAGGAAATTCAAAGAATCAATAGGTCTTACTCCAAAACCCTGTACTCCACAAAATTAAAAAATGTAAAGAAATGGACAATTTTTAGGTAGATATTATATACCAAAATTAAATCAAGACCAGGTTAGCAATTTAAATAGACCTATAAACTGTGAGAAAATATAAGCTGTCATCAAAACCCTACCAACCAACAGAAGCCCAGGGCCGGATGGTTTTAGTGAAGAATTCTACCAGAACTTTCAAGAAGAGCTAAGACCTATACTCATCAAAATGTTCCACATAATAGAAATAGAAGGAACATTGCCAAACTCTTTTTATGAGGCTACAGTTACCCTGATACCAAAACCACACAAAGACTCAACCAAGAAAGAGAATCTCACTTATGAACACAGATGCAAAAATTCTCGATAAAATACTGGCAAACCGAATCCAAGAACACATCAAAAAAAAAAATCATCCATCATGATCAAGTATGCTTCATCCTAGAGATGTAGGGCTGGTTCAACATACAGAAATCTATCAATGTAATCCATCATATAAATAAATTGAAAGAAAAAACCCATATGATCATCTCATTAGATGCTGAAAAAGCATTTGACAAAATCCAACACCCCTTCATGATAAAGGTCTTGGAGAGAGTAGGGATACAAAGATCATATCTAAATATAATAAAAGCAATATACAGCAAGCTGACAGCTAACTTCAAATTAAATGGAGAGAAACTCAAAGCGATTCCACTAAAATCAGGAAAAAGACAAAGCTGTCCACTCTCTCCATATCTCTTCAACATAGTTCTTGAAGTTTTAGCAATAGCAATAAGACAACAAAAGGAGATCAAGGGGATTCAAATTGGAAAGGAAGAAGTCAAACTTTCGTTATTTGCAGATGATATGGTAGTGTACATAAGTGACCTCAAAAACTCTACCAGAGAACTCCTACAGCTGATAAATACCTTCAGTGATGTGGCAGGATACATGATCAACTCAAAAAAAAAAATCGGTAGCCCTCCTATACATGATAAAGAGGCTGAGAGGGAAATCAGAGAAGCATCACCTTTCACAATAGCCACAGATAACATAAACTATCTTGAGGGTAACCCAGGAAGTGAAAACCTCTTTGACAAGAACTTTAAGTCTTTGAAGAAAGAAACTGAAGAAAATACCAGAAAATGGAAAGAGAAAGAAATTGAAGAAGATACTAGAAAATGAAAAGATCACCCATGCTCTTGGATAGGAAGGATGAGCATATTAAAAATGGCAATCCTACCAAAAGCAATCTATAGATTCAATGCAACCCCCATCAAAATCTCAGCAGAATTCTTCACAGACCTTGAAAGAACAATAATCAACTTTATATGGAAAAACAAAAGGCCCAGGATAGCCAAAACAATTCTATACAATAAAGGAACTTCTGGAGGCATTACCATTCCTGTCATCAAGTTCTATTACAGAGCTATAGTAATGAAAACAGCTTGCTATTGGCATAAAAACAGAGATGTACCGACTTTTGGGATCCTATTCCCTTTGGATGTATACCTTGCTCAGCCTAGATGTAGTAGGAATGCCTTGGACCTTTCACAAAGCAAAGTGCCTTACCCTCTCTTAGGAGGTGAGGTGGAAGGGTGTGTGGAAGGAATGGGAGGAGCGGAGGGAGTGGGAATTTGGATTGATTTTTTTTAAATCTAGTAAAAAACGAAAAAGTTATTGGCTATGTGTATGTCTCCTCTTGAGAACTGCTTAGATCCTTGTCACCATTTAAAAATGGTTTGTTTTCTTAAGATTGAGTGGTTTGTGTTCCTTGAATATTTTGGCTATACTTCCCTTATCCAATGGGTGACTTAGAATCATTTTTTCCTCCAATTTGTGGGCTGTCCTTTGATTGTTTCCTTCACTCTGCAGAGATTTTTATTTTGATGGATTTTATTGGTTTTTGCCTGTGCTTTGGGAGTCATATTGAGAAGTCACTGCCTAGACTAATGTCATGACTCTTGCATTAGTCATAATTTCCATATAATTTTTTAAAAATACCACCTTATATTTACTGATTACTCTTTAATTGGTATACTGTAACTAGGATGGGTACTTAAACTCTGGTGTGTTGAAGTTAGCAGATCTTTCCATGGTAGTTTTCTCAGAAAACTGGGTTGTAATTACAGTGCACACAACCCAGGGTCATGTCACCAATGTTAAAGAGCCTTTTAAGGGAGCACAGTCTTTGTCTGTTCGGAGCCCCACTTTCCAGCTTCCATAGTGAAGAAAAGTTTCCGTTTCTTGGCTACTGTTAAGAGAAATTGAATTTTAGTGTAAAGTGAACAGTATACTTGGCAAGTGAAAAGCAGTAGTGAGTGAAGGAGGGATGAAAGTATGCAGAACTGGTGTGTGTGTGTACATGACATTTCTGTCTCTCACATAAAACAGAACAAAGAAGAGAGCATAGTAAATCCCCAAGAATTTCCCAAGGAGTAAGCATGGCTTGCTGGCAGTTTGTCAGGAAACATAGCTTTGATAGAGGTGGAAGGAACCGGCTATGCCATTCCTATCTGTATGCATGTGAAATTTGTGAATTACCTAGACAAAAGCAACTGAGCATGACCCGGAACAAGATTCCCTGGGGACAGTTTTCTGAGGCTGGTCTAGAGGTAAGGCACAGGTTTGCCATGCTCCATTGCCTTCTAGAGTGGCACAGAGTGATGATAAAAACTCCAGCCTAGGGGATACCCGTCTTTCCCACAACAGGCTCAGTGGGAGAGATGCAATGGTAACGTGACGTTGCAGACTTGACTCCAGCGCTACCTGGTCAGTTCAGTGTTTGGGGGTGGCTTGAGAACCAGGCTGTCTACCATGTGGTCAGGAAGAGAGCTTCTAGCCTTGATATTAAATCTTCAAGTTGGTGACATCTGGTAGGGGTCACCATACTGTCTTTCAGATTCCAGTTTCTTTCTTGCCCTGTTATGTGTGAGGTTTAAGCTTCAGTTGACCATGGAGGATTGTCTTAAGCAACAGACCATGGGGCAGAGTCATAGAGGTTCCAGGAACGATCTGTTTTCCTAGGAGGCCTGAGTGAAAGGCAGTAACCTTGGACTAGTCGACTCCATTTCTTAGCAGCTGATCAAGGACTTATTTTCATAAACTATCAATACATTCTGGGAAAGACAGAACTGTATAGATACTAGAAACTACCATTTCTTGACTGTCTACTGTATGACAGACACTTCCTTTAGTGACCCTACATTTACAAATGAATTATAGTCTCAGGTCATGAAAACACTTGAAGGGCATTAATATCACTAGCATAGGTAACTAAAATTATTAGATATTGTCTTAGTTAGGGTTTTATTGCTGTGAAGAGAAACTATGATCATGGTGAAACTTACAAAGGAAACATTTAATTGGAGCTAGCTTACAGTTCAGAGGTTTAGTCCATTATCATCATGACAGGAAACATGATGGCACACAGGCAGACATGGTGTTGGACAGGTAGCTGAGAGTTCTATATCCAGATTGGCAGGCAACAGGGGCAGACTGTCACAATGGACAGAGCTTGTATATCTGAGACTGAGACCGCCAGTGGCATATTTCTTTCAGGAAGACCACACCTATTCCAGTAAGACCACACCTCCTAACAGTGCCACTCCCTATGGACCTGAGAGGCCACTTTTGTTCAAACCATCACAGATGTTAAACAACTTGGCCAGCATATTTCATTTCATCAGTGTGCAGCCTGCTTTTCTACTGAGGATGCCCACTCCTGAGCCTATGGGTGCATGCTTATGCTGTGTTACTTCACCGTCTCTGATGGTGCAAGTTCTAAGACCTGGTTGCTGTGACTCTGAAGAGGGTCTTTGTGGTTCTGAAGCTTGGTCAAGAGATTGACATTACATTGAAGTTATACTGGTGTCTTGGGCAAAATGTAGACAATAGCAGACTATTTAAGTTCAATTAAGAAAATATTTACTGTTGTGTGTGTGTGTGTGTGTCCATCAGAGGACAGCTTTGTGGAGGTGGTTCTCTCCTTCCACTTTTATGTGGCTCCCAGGGATTGAACTCATGTCATCAAGCTTGTACACCAGGTACTTTCACCCACGGAGCCATATTGCCAGTTCTGCCTGCTTAACTTTAGCAAATATCTTTCCCTCACCAGTAATGGTTCAGGAGTTGCCTCTCTATGCTTATTCCTTGGGTAGTTATTTAAAAACTTTACTATGAATGCCTAACGGCAAAATTGAAAGAGCCATCAATATATTTGTGATTCTCCTTTTATAAACCCGTGAGATTTAGAACAGTTTGCTGATGGCCGCTGCTGTCCTAGACTCATGTTGTCATTACCTTGTGTTTATATTCTATCTTGCTTTTAATGCTTTCAAGGTCAGCTATTGCTTGCTTCCCCCTTACTTTCAGTTTATGCTTTTGGGGGTGGTGGGAACTCTTATTTACTAATTTCATTTGCCACTCTTATTTCTTGAAACCAACTCATCTTTTTTTCTGGCTTTGATTTTCTTCTTACTGAAGGACACCCTTTAGTTATCTTTTACCAAAGACTTCATTCCCCTTAGCGTAGAAGGTTTTCTTTAAACTTGATTTTTAAGTGCTTAATTAGACACTGTGCTAGCTTTATGTCACTATAACAAAAAAGCCCCTCAAAAACCAAAAAACTGAGCTCATCAAACCAAGCAAAAGAAAGGTTTATTTTGTCTCAAAATTTGGAGAGTTTGGTTCTTGGTTGACTAGTCCTTTTGCTTTGGGGCTTGTGGCAAGACAGTGCATTATGGGAAGCAGGTGTCTTCCAACAGAGGAAGTTGATGTCTTCATGGTGGCCTGAAAGCAAAAAGAGAAACAGACACCAGAGTTCCATAATCCCCTTGGAAGGTATGCTGGCTAGTTTTGTGTGTCAACTTGACCCAAGCTAGAGTCATCAAAGAGGAAGGAGCCTCAGCTGAGGAAATGCCTCCTTGAGATCCAGGAGCAAGGCATTTTCTCAGTTAGCGATCAGTGTGGGCGGGCCCAGCCCATGGTGGGTGGGGCCAGCTCTGGAGAGGTAGTCCTGAGTTCTATAAGAAAGTAGGCTGAACAAGCCATGAGAAGTAAGCCAGTAAGCAGCTTACCTCCATGGCCTCTGCATCAGTGCCTGCCTCTAGGTTTCTGCCCTGTTCATGTTTCTGTCCTGACTTCCTTCAATGATGAACAGCAATATTGAAGTATAAGCTGAATAAACCCTTTCCTCCCCAACTTGCTTTTGGTCATGGTATTTTGCTGCAGCGACAGAAACCCTAACACAGTTTGGTACTAGGTATTGTGACAGACCTGACCAGGTACTGGGGAGGACTGTGGAAGGACTTGGGAACTTTGGCCTAGAAAGACCATTGAGTATTGAGACCTCAGTAGAATGTTCTGTAGGAGCTTGGAAGATAAGAAAGTTGAGAGCAGTACAGAAATGGAGGACTGGCCTGTGAAATTTCAGGTGGAAGATTAAAGACTCTGTCCAACCATTTGCTCTTTTGATTTAAGCTTTTGTGGGTCTGGTTGGCTGGAACTGAAGAATCGGCTGTGATTAGCAAGATACCAGAACTGATAAAGCGAAACCTTTGCTTTATGGGGACAATGGATACTTGTCGACTAAAGCTAAGAAATTAGCAATGATTAAGAAGAAACCAGCATCACTGAGGTGAAATCTTCTGGGAAGTGTTTCCTGAGAGCACAGAGAAGTTGGGTTCCAGAGGCAGCCACGTTTGTTATCTCCTGTTGGCAACAAGACTTGGTAATGTGTAAGAGTCACTCAGGCGGTACAGGTTTTGAAGGCAGGAAGAGGCCATGGAAAGCAGTTGAGGCCTGGCACTGTGAGAGGCCAGGAGAGATCATTCATGAAGGTGCAGCCTCAGTAGCAGTTGAAGGTCCAGGACTGAAGTGGTCATGCAAAAAATTTGAGGCTTGGTACCATGCGTAGAGCCTATGAGAGGTTATTGGTGAACGTGCAGCCCAGTTGCAGCAAGGAACCCCAACATTTTGGAGATGCCAGTGCCATGAGATGACCCCTAGGAACAGAAGCAGCAGCAGAGTCGAGCCAGCTGGAGCCTAGAAAACAAGCTGAGTGTGCTGCAGACGGCAGAGCTGGAGAAGGTGACCTAAGCATTTTGGAGGAATTCAGAAAATTGTGAGTGGATCCCAGATAATTGGACATTGAGTTATTTATTCTGTTGGATTTTTGATTCTGCTTGGTTAAGATTGTGATGGCGCTCTGCTTCTTCCCTCTTGAAAACGGTATTTCATTTTGATTTTTCAAGTAGTCCACAGCTGAAAGACTTGAACTTTTAAAGGAGATTGGATATTTTAAAGAGATGGAAATTTTAATGTGTTTGAATTTGTAAAGAGAGTGGCACTTTTAAAATTATTTATGATTTTAGTGTGAGATCTTGGGGATGAATAAGGAAGAAAGGAATGTAGTTTAATAGTGATGTGTTTGTGTGTCAAGTCAACAAGAGCTCAGTTGGACTGGCTGGTTTTGTGTGTCAACTTGAAACAAGCTAGAGTCATTAGAGAGGAAGGAGCCTCAGTTGAGGAAATGCCTCCATGAGATCCAGCTGTAAGGCATTTTCTCAATTAGTGATCAATGTGGAACAAGCAAGAAGTTTCCCTTTATGTCCTCTGCATCAGATCCTGCCTCTGAGACCCTGCCATGTTTGAGTTCCTGTCTTGACTTCCTTTAATAATCAACAGCAATGTTGTAAACTGAATAAATCCTTTCTTCCATAACTTGCTTTTTGGTCATGGCGTTTCATCACAGCAATAGAAACCCTAACCAAGACAGAAGGCTTGTCCCAATGATCTTCAACCTTCAGTAGCTCCCATATTCTAATGGTTTCCACTGCCTTCTGCTGGGTCATGGGCAAGAGACCAAATCTTGGGCTCATGGGCCTTTGTGGGCTTTCCACAATGAGCTATAGCCATTAGAGACAGGGTTTACTGGATTGGCTGTTATTTTCTCTCATTAAAAGTTCTTGTTATCATGGCAATGGGTTCTTGATCCTATTGCATGTAATGGCTTTGTGGGAGCCCAGGTAGTTTGGATGCTCACCTTAATAGACCTGGATGGAGGTGGGTGGTCCTTGGACCTCCCACAGGGCAGAGAAACCTGCTTACTCTTTGGGCTGAGGAGGAAGGAAGACTTGATTGGGGGAGGGGGAGGGGATGGGAGGTGGTGGTGGGGAAGAGGCAGAAATCTTTAATAATTAAATTAATTAATTAATAAAAAAAATCAGCAAGAAAAAAAAGTTCTTGTTATCAGTGTTACTCTTCAATTTTAGATTCACTTATTTCTTTAATCTTGGCAAAATCTAGCCATTATATCGTCAAGTGTTATCATTACCTATCACATCTCATCTGTTTTCCCCAAATCTCTGAGACAGAATCCCCACCTTCTCATTCCATCTAGCTAGTCTGTTACAGCTGTCATGCTTTTAGCTGCTTTGGTGGTTACTTAGGCAATATTCTTTTACCCCTGGAAGCAAGTAGTTCATCCTTACTTTCTTTCTGATATGCATAGGTTGTTTTATAACTCACTCATCTGCCAGGTTTTAAAATTTGAGGACAATGGTTTTCATTTTTTTCCCAAATTCTGTTCAGTATTTGCTTGCAAGTTGGTCTTTAAAAAATTATACTGACTTTTTAATTTACCATGTTTTCTATTCTCTAGATGATTCTTTTTATAGCTTCACTGGTGTTTAATTCACCTGTCATAAAACTGTACACACATAAACTATTCTAGCAAAATTTGATTGATGTATACAGCCAGCAAACCATTAACTATGCTTGTGAGAACTGATATATTCATTGTCTCCAAAATTTTCCTTGAGTCTTTGTATTTCTTTACTTTATCTCTCATTTCATCTCAGCATCTCATCACCACTTTTAAGGAGGTTTACCAATTTGTGTTTTGTCCCACAGAACACATTCCATGTTGTCTAGTTTTATGTGAATGTAATTATACAAATGTATACTCTTTAGTTTTCTCTCTTTAGAAATATTAGTTTTAACATTATGTTTCGATTATACCAAGAGCATTGTTCTATTACCTTATTTATAACAAAAGAACAATATTTTACTTGTGACTAAACCATAGCTATGCCATAATTTATTTATCCCTTTGGTTATTGGAGAACATCTAGGTTGTTACCAATTTAGAGCTAATAGAATGAAAATTCATGTATGAGGGTAATTTTTAATGTATGTGTATTTCTTAGTGTGCTGCTGTACATAGATGTTCAGGTATGTATACAATGTCATTTTACATTCTGTATGGAGACGGGTTGCTTGCTGACCTCAGATCTCATCAATTCCCACTGTCTACAGATAACAAGCTTGCCCCAGGGATCCCATGGGTGGCCACCATTCCTAACCACCTTTTATGTGGAGTCTGGGGATTTTAAATCCTGGTTTTCAGTCTTTCCTGGAAACTTCTTTACCCACTGAGTCCCTCCCAAGAATGGATGAGTGAGCTTTTGTGGTCAGATCATGTGATCACATTTCTCTTGAGTAAATTTTTAGGTGTGAAATGTCTGTGTCCTGTGTTGTGTGTTTTTCAAATTCTAAACTCCTATATTACTCACATGTTACGAATTCAATTGATTTTTAGATTAATTTTACATAAGTATAACTTTATGAATGTCAATTATTAGCTTTAGTATATTTTAAAAAGTTGGCAGTTGGATTTTCTGAACACACAGTCATGTTCTTTGATAATAAAGACAACGAAGATCTTCATTATTATTTTGAATAGAAAATATGAGGACATTCTCACCTTATTGATGATTTTAGGTACAAACTTTTTTTTTTTACTAGAAATAACGAAGTTACATTACTTTTTCCATAGATATTCTGTATTGAATTGAAGGGATTATGTCTGCATAATTTTTCAAACACATTTTTCTGTATTTACTTAGGTGATTGTATAATTTCTCTCCCCCTTTTCATGAGTATGCATATGTAGTGTGTATGCATTTGTGCGTGTGTGCTTGTATGTATGTGGATGGATGTATGTGTTAGAAATCTTCCCTGCTGTCTTCCCTCATGTTATTCTTTTGTTGGAGGGCCTCTTAAACAAACCCAGAGCCTACCAATACTCATAGCATCCTGGCAAGTTTGCTGTTGTGGAATCCTTTGTCTCTCTAATTCCTCAGCAGTAAGCAGAGACTGCACTTTTGCTCCCTGGCCACCTGGACCCAAATCATCACACAGAAACTATATTAATTACAACACTGTGATTGGCTGATGACCAGACATATTTCTAGTTAGCTCTTATATCTTAAATTAACCCATTTCTATTAATCTGTGTATTACCACGTGGCCTTGGCATTACCTCATTTTCTACATGACTTGTTTTCTCAGCAACTGGCTGGCATCTTTCTCCTTTGGCAGCTATATGGCATCTCCCTGATGCCTTCTTCCTCTCTCTCTCCTTAGATTTCCTGCCTTTCTATATTCTGCTATACCATTGGCCAAAGTAGCTTCTTTATTAACCTATGGTAATAAAACATATTCACAGCATACAGAGGGGAATCCCACTCTGTGCTGGAGTTACAGGCAGGCTGCTATCCCCACCCAGCCTCTGTGTGGATTCTGAGGATCCGAACTCCAATATTCTTGCTTGTGTGGCAAAGGCTTTAATTGCTGACTCTTCTCCCCAGCTCGGGGCTTTTCTTTAGTCTGTTGAGCTAATGAATCACATTAATGGATAGTTCCATGTTCAACAAACACTGCACATGTGAGATAAATTACACTGTTTCAATTTATTATCATGTGAAAGAAAATCTTGCTAGTTTCAATTATTAATTAGCAATAGTTAAGAACCAACTTGTCTTTGAGCATAGGTACGTGATGCCCCCTCTCCACACTGGTCACCAGGGTAAGACTGATTACTGAGCTGAACAGGACTCTCTTTTCCAGTGCTCTGATGTTACAACACAGAACTGGCATTGCTGAACTTAAATGATGGCTAGAATTCATCAGTGAAAATTTCTGCCTCCGGAGTTTTATTGTGAAAGGTTAAATTCAGTTGTAGCATCTAACCCAGAATTATTCAGCCTGTCTAATTTTTCTTCAAAGAACTTTGGTCTTTTGTGTCTCTTAAAAAATAAGTTTGTTTTGTATAAGCTGCATAATATGTTTAGTCTGTAATGTTAGCCCCCAGGAGGCTGAGACTGGAAGAAGAATTCCAGGGGAGCCAGTAGGAAGACTCTGTCAAAAAAGAGAAGAGGATAAAAGAAATGAGAGAGAATGAATGTGAAATGGTTAAAATCGCAACTCCCAGTCCACTGCTAAGGTATGTAACAGCAGTTATGTAAGCCCCCAAATGGCGTAGGACATAGGGCCCTCACGACACTGCTGCTCCCTTTCTCTCTGAGGCCTTTTGTCTTGTTGCTTCTGTGTATTCAGGGGCTAATTCTTGATTAATGTTTTGATTTTTTTGTTTTGTTTAATTTTTCTTTGTTTGAGACAGGGTCTCACTACTAGCCCCTGCCAGCCTGGAACTCACTATGTAGAGCAGGCTGACTTCACACTCACAGAGAATCTCCTGCCTCTCGCCTCCCAAATGCTGGGATTACAGATATCCTCTTCACATGGCCATAATTTTTTATTCTTTAATGTTTCTTTTTTCCTTATGCTTATGAATTGCTATTTCTCCCTTTTTGAGTTGGAGTGGTTATTAAAATTTAATCAACACTGTGAATCCGCACCATCCACACAGAGTCCTATGTCAGTTCCCATTACACCTCTGGACAGGGCAATAGGAGCAAGAGAGCAGAATCTATTATAGTAGGACATCTTAGAAATACTTAGGAATATATTAGAAACACAAGGGCAGGAAACGTCCTTGGTGGGATGGGGTCTTACAATGTATGAGTGGTTAATTAATACGTGAGCTAGGAGTCCATGTAATCCTTCTTCAGGTTTGTTCAAGTGGTTTGTCCGTCAGACTCTGCCTGGTATATGCAACAAGATGGACTGAGCACAAAATGGCACTACTGTGGATGATGAGAAGAGCAGCTTTCCTCTACTTTTCTGTCTTCTCTGGTTTTTAGGCCTTACTTACTATAAAGCAAGAGGGACTTCCCTTTTGTATCTACTAATGTGAAAAGAATGTGTCTCCTTTCTTCTAAGGAATATGTATGCACACATGTTTTCAGTGCTGGAGACATTTGTGTGTATGTGTTTGCACGTGTGTGTTCATGGGAAGGCCCCTCTTATCATCGTTGAAGGATAGTCTTTGTCTTGCATCTTCTAGAGCCACACAGAGAAACTGGGCTGGTTTTGCCTTGGATACTTCTTTTCTTGAAGCGACACCAGGTCTAATTAGTGGCAGTGTTGTTGACTGTGATGAGAGCCAGCTTCATGGGCTGTTGGATTTTAAATCCCAAAGCGTGGCATAGTTAAGATAAAACCTTGCAGACACAGCTCCGGATGTGGATGCTGTGAGCATGTCTGCACATAGCCACCTCTCTGCTCTGCTCTCTGGATAGACCAGAATCCCCCATTGACATTTTAAGAACAGAATATTTTTCATATAAAACTTATTTGTTTTATTAAAGGCTGGAGGCCTGAAGCTTCCCATAGAGTAAGTTTGTGCTCTGCCATGATGATGTATGTGCAAATTACTGAGTTCCAAAGCTCATTTTCTGGCCTGTTTTCCTATAAAATCTTTGAGTCTCTGCCACAAATAAAGGAGCCATGTTTTAGACAAGGTCCACTGTCACTGAGAATGAGAGTTGTGTCCCAGTGAGGAATCTGCTGTCTGTGAATATTTTCAATAGTTTCTTACCATGACAAGGGACATGGACATACTGATGGGAGGACAAGGCTTACGGACATCTTTGGGCACTACTTACAGGCTGTGAGAAAGTTTGTCCTTAGCAGAGCTGAGGCTGAATATGTGCAACTGACCATTCAGACACTGTGATCAGGGCACTGAGTATTTAGAGTACGGTTTCAGTTGCCAACTGCATCTTGTTGCCAACTGCAATTTTCCTCTTGTACCTGGCTATTTAACTGCTTATGAATATATAAGATCAGTAGCCAGTTGATTTAGAGTGAGAGAAACAGCACCACACATATACACACATGTACATAAGCATACATGCATGCACGCCAAGATTATGTCTATCAATGTCTATGGAATAACGTGGAAAGAAAATGACAGCCAGTGGATTTGCACTGTTTTAAGGATCTAGTCTCTCTTCTGATCACATGTGTGTATACATATGTGTATACCGATTATGATTTCAACACAAGCAAAGGGCATTTAAAGCTTGAATACTTGCACAGGTAGCGATACACTAGGTTGCATTGACCCTGGCACTCCAGCTCTAGAAGTTGTCTCTTTTTCCTCAGGAACTTTAGACAAGAGAAACAGATGGGAAAAAAGACACCATATAACCCAAAGCATGGGGAACCTAGAAGAGGGCCCAGACTTCTGGATCAGCAGCACTAATCTGAGGCTAACTATGGGGGTTTGAATGTGAAATCTCCCCAACAGGAGATAACATAGACAACTCTTGCCTACTAGAATGCCAGAACTTCTTGATTAAAATTTTTTTTTTTGAGACAGAGTTTTATGATATAGTCAATTGCCTGGAACTCACTACATAGACCAAACTAGCTTCAAACTCACAGAGATCTGTCTTCCAGGTGCTGGGATTGTAGACACATATGTGCCACTGTATCTAATACAACCCAGGAAAGGGAAATAACAGTTTATGGGTGTGGTGGTTTGAATGAGAATGGCCCTTATATGCTCATATATTTAAATACTAGGTACCCAGCTGGTGGAGCTATTTGAGAATGGTTAGACACAGTGTAGCCTTGTTGAAGGAGGTGCGTCACTGGGGATGGGCTTTGGTTTCAAAAGCCTGCACCATTCCCAGGTAACTTTTCCTTTGCCTGGCACTTATGGATCAAGATGTAAGTTCTCAGCTACTGTTGCAAGTCCCTGCCTGCGACCATGCTCCCTGCCGCAATGGTCAGGGACTCTAACCAACTCTTTGAAACGGTAAGCACCCTATAAACTCATTATTTTAACAATTGCCTTGGTCATGCTGTCTTCACAGCATTAGAAAGGTAGCTAAGATAATGAACATAAGAAGAAAGGAAATGGTAAAGAATACAAATTCTGGTCAGGCATGGTGGCACACGGCTGTCATCCCAGAGGCAAATAGCTCTCTATGAGTCTGGGGTCAGTCTGGTATACATAGTGAGTGCTAGGTCAGTCAGGGCTATTGACTACTAGACCCTATTTCAAAAAAGAAAAAAATGATAAAAAGAAAAAAAGCACAGCATTAAATAAGAATTAGCCCAGCCTCAGAGGGTGAAGGGAAGAACAGTGTCGTTAAGATTTCTGTGCTCTGTCTGAATTGGTGAATATATGTCAGGTAGACTATGAGTTGCAATTTTAACCATCTCATTCTCTGTTTCTCATTTTATATTCATATCCATATATTCATATATTTCCTAGCTATGCATATCAAAAAAACTTAGAGCAGAAACTTCCCCCAAATCAGTGAGCAAATTTAGTATCCAGATCTTGCATTCTAAATATCATTCTGTTATAAAACAAATCAGATTCACCTTAGAGAAATGGCTGGCTCTAGACTAGGGCAAGGCAAATCTAAGATGAACAAAACTTGATCATGTGCCAGAAAGGAAAAAAGCGATCAAAGAATTATAGAAATGAACAAAAGCTAGATAGGGAATGGGGGACAGAGGGCTGACCGCAGCCTTTCATAGAGTTGCCCCTCCCATGATAACCCACTCCTACAGAATCACAATCTATAACTAATGTCACAAATTTATAACTAATATCACAAATGTGTAACTAATACCTTTCTTGTCACAGAGTATCAAAATGCCTGCCTGACTGAAGCAATTGAAGGGAGAAAGGATTTTTTTGGTTCCAAGTTTCATGGTATGGAAAGTATGGCGACATCCATGCAACAGGTGGAGCTCCTCTTGAGGGTGGCAGAAGCATGAGGTACAGGCTCCATGTCTCAGCAGACTAGGAAAGACAGAGTTTGGGGTGCTACTTTGGCCCTACTTACATAACAAGGAAAGTTATACATCCAGGCAAGATTGGTGGGTACATTGGAGAGGAGGTTACAGCAAGATAGGGAAAGCTTTTCCATAGGTTTCGGGGGCTATCAGGTGACATTCTTGGGTTTGGGTTGGTGAGAGCCAGTGGTCTGCTAAGCTAGTAGATTCTAAAAAGGTTCTTATCTGTTTGTTACAGTGTTTGTCACAGGTTCTTACTTATTTGTCTATTACTTCTGACAGAGATGGTCGGGGTTAGAATTGATTAACTTAGCAGACCACTAACAGCAGCCACACTTAGCTGAGCTAAGGCAATCAGCAACCTTTCTTCCTCTGTATCACTGTCGTCTAACTCAGTCCTGAAGATGTAGCTTCTTTCCTGGACTTTTTGTTGATGGTTTGCAGCTAACTTTATTCATGGAGCCGTCTTGCTGACTCCCCCAAACTGTGCTTTTAAAATTAGTGTCCAAGAAAGCAGTCAAGTTCAGCAATAGTGGTTGGCAAACAACAGGGAAGTGGATATCTTAGTTGGTGTTTCTATTGCTGGGAAGAGACACCATGACCACGGCAACTCTTATAAAGGAAAACATTTAATTGGGGTGACTTATAGTTCAGAGGTTTAGTCCATTATCATCATGGAAGGACATGGTGACCTGCAGGCAGACATAGTGCTGGAGAAGAAGCAAAGAGACCTAAATCTTTTTTTTTTTTTTTTTTTTTTTTTTTTTTTTTTTTTTTTGGTTTGTCGAGACAGGGTTTCTCTGTGGTTTTGGAGCCTGTCCTGGAACTAGCTCTTGTAGACCAGGCTGGTCTCGAACTCACAAAGATCCGCCTGCCTCTGCCTCCCGAGTGCTGGGATTAAAGGCATGAGCCACCACCGCCCAGCGAGACCTACATCTTTTAATGGACAGACAATAAGAAATAAACTGTGACTGAGTGTAGGTTGAGCAAAGGATACCTCAAAGCCCACCCCCACAGTGACACACTTCCTCCAATAAGGACACATCGAAACCAATAAGGCCACACCTCCTAATAATGCCACTCTCTCTGACGGTTATTTCCTTTCAAACCACACAGTGGGGGAACTTGAGAGAAAGAGTGAGAAAGTCCTGAGAGTCCAAAAAGATAGGTTTTGGCTTTTGGCCAATATCAAAAGAAAAAAGAAAAAGAAAAAGAGAGAGACTAACGGTGCTACTGTAAGGGGCCACTGTAGGGGGGGGGCTTGGAGAAGGATAGGCATATTACATTATCTTATTTGGGGAATAATTAATCTTCCCCCTTCCTTAGATTGTCTTCAGATGAATCCGATTTTCTGGGTGGTTGAGGTGGATTCCTGGGTATGCAATTGTTAAGCCCAGCTGGAGTCTTGAAGTGAGGAGACAATACTACATGATGTTTTGGGTAGTTTAGAATGTCCTGTCTCCACATGGGGCTAGAAAGGGAGCTAGATTCAATTCTCTTGGCTAGAATGGAGTAGCTTTTCCTTAAAAGCCCTCAACAAAGCCCCATACCTCAACCTGTTCATAAGGTAATTTAAATCATAAGTGGGTGGGGGAGGAGAGTTCCCTTTTAAATGTTACCAGGGAAACAGATGGGATTCAAACCCAGGGACCCACCCTCAACTGCCTCAACTATTAATCCGTGTAATAATAATATTGTGTAACAATGGCTACTCCTTTGTGGATTGTCTTTTGTAAAATTACTTCCCCAGTCTTTGCCCAACACTCTAAATTAGTATGGTTAAATAAATATGGTTAAGGCTAACTGCTAAACAATCTTTGCTTAGCTTTACAGAACCAAGATGATTTGGTGACCTTCACATTATGAAGGTTGTTAAGATGGTGCTTAGCTTGCAGAAGAATAGTGTGCTTATTGAAAGAGTTGCAGGAACTAGCGAGCCCCAGGAGGTTGAGGTCAATGCTATGCTCCAGCCAATGAAAAAAGATACACAGCCAGTGAGACAAGACTCTAAGGCACATAGTCTCTCGAACTAGTCTGCTGCTGTATCTCCTTTTGTTCTCTTTTAGAGCCCTGGATAGCACCCATGTTCTGCAAGGTAGCTCTTTCTTTTTGTTTTGATTAGGACAGTGGTTCTTCTCCTATCTTCTTAGCATGCCAGTCTTGGAGTAAACCTGATATTTTTGTGTATTGTGACTATTTTTGTTGTGACTATTGGCTTTTGAGTGATGAGAAGATAGACCTGGGCTCAATAAATCCTCACATATATGTCTTTCTGTATGAATTCCAAGTTTTGCTTTGGATGAACTCCTGGATAGGAAATTTTCAAGGAAATACTTTTAAGATGTTTTGACATATGTTGTCAGAAGACGCTGAATAGGTTGTACAATTTACATACCTGCCAAAAATCTTACTACAATTTTTTTTGGGGGAGGAATAATTTATACAAAGCAAAGTATACAAATAAAAAGTTGATTGTTCAGTAAGAACTGCAAATACATATACCATCCAGATTAGACATAGGCGATACCTGTTGCCTTAGAATATTCCCCCTTAGGAGAACCACCATTTTAAATTTTGCATAGTAGGTTAGCTTTGTTCTTGAACCTCATATAAATAGAATCAAATCATGTATCTGTTTTCTGTTCCTTAAAAGAATATTTTTGGACTTCATCCATACTTACATTTGTATTCTTTTTGAAGTTCAGGGTTGATATTTCACTGAATAAATGTATAGTACACATTTATAATCCATTCTCTGGCTGATGGACTCAATTTAATTTTAATTTTAGGTCATTATGAACCAAGTTGCTATGAACATTCTCTTGCCTGTCTTTTGGGGAGGGGATACATTCAGTCGTTTTTACTGAGTATATATTAAACAGGACAATCGTGAGGCACAGGGTGGGTATGTTTTAAACTTAGTAGATATTCCAAATTGCTTTCTACAGTTACTGAGGCAATTCATACTCCCACTAGCAACACACCCAAATGTTTCTTTGTCTCCATATCCTTGTTACCTGAATGTTCCTTTTTAGCTGTCTATAGCCATTTCATGATCATTTTTATCTCCTCCCTACTTTTGTTTATATGTGTGATTGAGTGCCTGTTAAATTCATGAATCAATTAATCATTGTCTTTAATTAATAAATATTTTTAAAACAAGCATTAGGTATAGGTTCTGTAGAAGCCTGGTGGATGCAGAGATGAGCTCCTGGAGGATGTCTAGTCTAGCAGAAAAGGCACAGAAAGCACATAGGTAAGGTATGTGGTCTATATAATGATGTGGGTGTTTATGTGTACAGAAATGCAGTTTTTTTTCTTTTTTCTTTTTTTTTATTTTTTTTCACTTTTTTTTATTTATTTATTAAAGATTTCTGCCTTCTCCCTGCCACCACCTCCCATTTCCCTCCCCCTCCCCCAACCAGTTCCCCTCCCTCATCATCCCTAAGAGTAATCCGGGTTCCCTGCCCTGTGGGAAGTCCAAGGACCACCCACCTCCATCCAGGTCTAGTAAGGTGAGCATCCAAACTGCCTAGGCTCCCACAAAGCCAGTACGTGCAGTAGGATTAAAAACCCATTGCCATTGTTCTTGACTTCTCAGTAGTCCTCATTGTCCATTATGTTCAGCAAGTCCGGTTTTATCCCATGCTTTTTCAGACCCAGGCCAGCTGGCCTTGGTGAGTTCCTGATAGAACAACCCCATTGTCTCAGTGTGTGGGTGCACCCCTCGCGGTCCTGAGTTCCTTGCTCATGCTCTGTCTCCTGCTCTTGATTTGGACCTTGAGTGAGGTGAGCCAGACCCAAAAAGAGGAACATGGGATGTACTCACTCATATTTGGTTTCTAGCCATGAATAGGGGACGTTGAGCCTATTATGCGTGATCCTAGACAAGCTAATTAAGAAGGTGAACCCTAAGAAAAACATTTAGGCGATGAAAGGAGACAGAGACAAAGACCCACAGAAATGCAGTTTTAACTATAATTTAATTATAAAATTAATATTAGAGATCGAGACAAGAACCAGAGACTGTGCAAACTGCATCTCATCTAGTCAAACTTCGATGCAGGTTGGGTGTTACCACTATGTTCATTCTGAAGCATGGGAAAGTTCACAGAAGAACTTGTTGGGGGGTGGGGGAGGGGGGGGAGGGGGGCACTACTAACAGAAAGAGCTAGAATGGGAACCCAGGGAGTCAGGCAGGCTCCCTAGCATACTCTAGATGATGCCGGCTTGGATCCTAGGCAAGCAGAAGGGTCTTCAGGATGGTGCTTGGTGAAAACAGCTGTATGTAAGGCAGAAAGATAAAATGCAGTCTGGTAAGTCTACCACAAGAGGCCCAGGGAACATAGTAGCCAGAGCCATTGAAACTGGGCATGAAAGTAGGCAGGGTCAAATCTGGGCGAAATGAAGCTGGAATTCTTAGGATGGTTTCTGTACGAAGGTTGCATCTTCTCCCATCCCATCACCAAACACCAAATAATATTTACATGTTTCATCTTGTTGTTATACCAGCCATTTGAGTACACTTGCCAGATAAGTGAGCATTCAAATTTTCTTGCATAGAGGGCTAAGCACTGCTTGAATCATGCAAGCAAACCCGGGCTTCAGATCTGATGGTTGCCGGCAGGGCCTGCTTGCATGGTGCATTCTGTTTAATATATCGTATCCATCTGCTGGTGAGAAAGTTGGCTTTCTGCATAGGCGACGACAGTGTTCCTGAGCCTCTGAAAGTGTCCAGTCAGAAACGCAGAAAACCTATACGGTGTCTTCATGCGCAGCAGTGTGGTAGGAGATGCCAGGTTTTTTTTTTTTTTTTTCCTTTTTTCTTTTTTTTCCTTCTAAAATAGGCTTAAGTTAAAAAACACACACTGTGAAGCATTTGTCTGGCTTAAATAATTTAACAGGTCTTACGTTCCTGCTTCAGTCAATTGTAACAGAAATGCTTCTCCGGAGGGTTCTCCTTGTGAACATCGTCATGTGGAGGCCCGCTTGGTACCAGCTGGCTGGGGACAGAGCGCTAGGGGCCTGGTGGTCCCGGAGAGGGCGGGAAAGGTGGCACGCAAGTATATCTTTGGGGGAAATGCAAACTTTCCTTGCCTGTGGAGTGCACATTTGCTAGTTTTCCGAGCCTGTTGGCCCATTGTTTGTGACTCCAGCCTTCTCAGCAGAACGCATGGCAGATGGCTTACATTTGCATTAGCCTTCTGGAGAAAGAATTTGCTACCAACAACATAAGCTGCAGCTTTTTCTTTTCAGAATTTACAACAAATTGGCCAGAATGGCAATTAAAAAAAAAAAACGCATTAGCATCACTATTTCCACTTTCCCTTTCTGAATAGGGTAAACGATCCCCTCTCCAATGGTGTCATTTGTGCTCCCCCAAATGTTTATTAAAATGATTCAGGTATTTCATTATGCAGAATGACTTTTATAAAAAGACCTTTCTTTCTGCCCACAGTCACACATAATTTCTTTTGTCACTCGTTACAGAGTGGAGTTATGTGAAGCTAGGACATATTATTTGTCCTAATCTGTATTGGATAATTTATTACATTAAGGAACCAATAATTTTCAAATGTAATCAGATTTAAGTTTTTAATAAGATTCATCTTCCCATTCACACTTGCTTAATTTAAGGATATTAAATCTGCCCAGGTAGGAGCTGCCTCTCAAAGCCTGGGTGCCCATTAGAGTCCTTTATTCTTGATGTGTTAATAGGATTTAATTACATTACAGTCTTCATGGAGAATCACAGAGCCCTAGTTAACTGTGATAAGCCGAGCAAACAGCCTGAAAGGGAAGTGGTGTACAGTAGTTGGCTTATCGGCTTAGAAAATCAAGATGATTATTATTTTTAAATTGACGGCTGCACAAATTTGCATCCTGTTTAGTTGAACCGCCTAAGAGAACAAACTTTCTCCATTCCTTGAAAAGGAAAAATCACTTAAAAGGCCACCCACATAAAAGGTGAACAATAAACACTTAACAGAAACTACTTAATTGCCGTTTGTCTTTTGAATTGCAATGAGATTTTTACTATTGACTACAAAGAGATTTGTTCCAACAATTTACCCTGCTATTCCTTTGTCTTTTCAACTATTACATCCTTGATTTTGGGTTCAGAATAATGGCTGAGTTCCTTGTTAAAAAGTAATGATTTTTAAATTGCTCTTTTAGCCTGTCTTAAACTTTTTTTTTCTGCTCATGCTCTTGAACCCCTCCCTGCAGGCTGCTCCCTCTCTCTTCTCCATCTCCCCTCCTCCCCTCCCCCTGTTTGGTTTACTGGCAGAAGGCAGAGCCCCAGCCTTCTGTGGCCTGACAAGAGGAACCTTGTGACCAATGCTGCCCTCCGTGAGTCCTGTCAATTTCTCCACCAGAATCATTTGCATTGATTGCGAGTGTTGACTTCTGTGAATTTCTATTTCTGGTGAACTTGACAGAAGTCAGTGCTTTGGCTCCATCACAGATGCTCAGGCAGTGGAAGGATGGATGCCTTCTAGAGTTTCTCAATGACTAAAAAGATGTGTGTGTGTGGGGGGGGGGGTTGAAGAAAAGAAGAAAGGGGAGAAAAGAATCCATAATGTGCTATCTACTTGAACTTTTCACTTCCAAAGTGATTGACAACTTCTGGCTCATTTTCAAGAGAGATCACAGACCTGGCAAACGGTATTGGAGATGTTTTATAGCCTTGTTCAACTTCCTTAAGTTTTTATGAAAGTAAAAAAAGTATGAAAAAAGCATAATATCTCTGTCTGTCTCTGTCTCGTTCTTCCAACTACTTTCTACATTGGCATGTTGGGAAGATGTCCATGGTGCCATTTTCTTCACAGATCAAGGTGGTAGAGGATGGAGAGAGTTCTAGATAGGGAAGTTATCTGTGACTGCAATATGGTTCCAGTTCTCTGAGACATTACAGTTTCATGTCCTCTCTCTCTCTCTCTCTCTCTCTCTCTCTCTCTCTCTCTCTCTCTCTCTCTCTCTCTCTGTCTCTGTCACACACACACACACAGAGAGAGAGAGAGAGAGAGAGAGAGAGAGAGAGAGCGCATCAGTGTCACTGACTCTCTCTAGGCAGGCAGGCTAAGGGTTCAGCTGATGTCTAGAAAGAGAGGTGGAAAGCTGGATAAGGGAGAAGTTTATATTGAGTCAAAAAACAGGCAGGATTAGCCATGAATCTGAAGGAAACTACATCGAGCCAAGGCTTTTAGGGGTCATCTATAAGTACATGTTTCGTACTATTTTTCCCACTTTTCTTTTTTCCCCCTTGAGACATGGTTTCTTTGTGGATTCCCGGCTGTCCTGGACCTCGCTGGCCAGCTCTCCCACTTCTTTATTGTGCCTTCAGGTATGTAGTAGGGTTTCTATTGCTGTGATAAAGACCATGACCAAAAGAAACTTGTGGGGTTCAGGGTTTATTTATTTCATCTTACACTTCTGGTGGCTGTCCATTGCTGGGGGAAATCAAAGCAGGGACTCAAACAGGTTAGGAATCTGGAGACAGAAACGGATACAGAAGCTATGGAAGAGAGCTGCTTGCTGAACTGTTCCTCATGGCTTGCTCAGCATCCTTTTTTTTTTTTTTTAAAATAGCATCCAGGACTATCAGTCCAGGGATGGCACTGCCATATATTTATAGGTCGTATATGTGAAAGTATGTTTTTTGTTTTCTTTTTGTAAATCATCTTTTGCTGTAGAGATCTGTCCTAGATAGGCAATGTAAGAGCTGGATTCTCCTACACCAATCACACACACACACACACACACACACACACACACACACACCACGGATAGATACATGCACACACTCCTAAGCTTTCACTTTAGGGTAGTCTTGAAGTTGTAAAGCGGGACTCTCTCTCTGTCTCAGGAGGTCTCTGACTTCGTCTGGCTGAGGGAGGCATGTGCTGACTACATCAAAGCATGTATCAGCTACTTACCAAGACATCTGTCACAGGGTTATTTATCATTAGTCATGCTGCTTGTGTCAGAGGATATCAACTGCTGGTATTCATATGTTCCAAAGTGGCTCTCCAACATGGGAGAGACATCTCTGTCCATCTCAGAAGGGATGCTCTCACCTATGGCTCATGCAAGTGTAGATATTCCTCTGTTTTAGATGGTGTTTGGGAAGCAGCTGGTTACAGGTGGCCCTTTTATGCATTTGTTTATCTTTCTAACATCTTCTATCAATTCCACTTTTCAAGAAAAGCTTGAGAACCATAGAATACACTTCATTGGTCATTCAGTCTGTTCTTATGGATGATACCTGTGATTTTAGTGTCTATATGCAAAATTGGCTCTGAGCAAGGAGAAGACCTGTTGCCTCCTCTGTGGGAGACCCTGTTGACTCCTAGCCTGCTGAGGCCGGTGTTCCCAGGACATATGAACCCAGGTCACATTGCTGCTCTGTTGAGACAGGGGCCACTGTGCTTTTTCTGCCCTTCAGCTCTGTTCACATGTACCATTTTCTGTGACGGCTTCTCTGACCCTTCAAGTTGGAGTTGATTTCTATTCTGTTTATTCATAAGGGGAGGAAAAAAACAATAATTTTCTCTTACGCTTTCATAATTCATATCTAGGACAGATCTCTACAGCAAAAGATGATAAAAAGAAAACCAACAAACATGTATTTCACATGTATGATTCATAAATATGTGGGAGATGCCCAGGGAATACGTAAATCTTAAAGAGTGGGTTTGAATACAGGCTTATGTAATGCCCTCAGCAAGGAAGTGTAAAGTTTCCAAGAAACGGCAGTGCAAAGGGAAACACTTTGACTCTCTAGGGATGTCAGTTGCAGGGAGGCACATCAGTAGAAAAAGCTGATGTAGTTTGAACAGGAAATGTGAAATACGAAATCCCATAGGTTTTTGTGTTTGGTTACTTGGTTCCCAACAGGTAGTACCTTTTGGAAAGTGGTGTGAACTTTAGGAGTTGAAGACTTATTGGAGAAAAATGGGTCACTAGGAGCTGTCGTTGAGGTTGGATAACCCATCCCTGCTGTCCTGGTTACCATTTGTCTCCTGACTGTGGGTGAAATGTGACCACCTGTCTCAAGTCCCTGTTTGTTAGACCTTCCCCACCATGACAAAGTGCATCAAAGGGCTAAACTGTAAGATTCCTTCTCCCCTCCACTTGTTTTTCTCAGATATTTTTGTCACAGCAATGAAAAAAGTCATAGGCAGACGAGTCAAGATGGTCGGGTGGATTGCTTTGGTTGGTACCTGGATTATAAACCATCTTCAGGAACTGGTTTCTGTCCTTCTTGTCAAAGACAATTGGAAGGGAGCTTTGAACACGTATGCTCAGCTTTTTGTCAAATGGGGTGAAACAGAGACTTAGCTACGTAACTAAAACCTGACCGTTTCTTTTCAACTCAGAGCAATCGTCAGGTTGGCACAGCAGCTTTCATTTCTTTCCAGCTCCAGACCCTGGTCTATACTCAGTTCTTACTGCCCCCTGCTTGAGGTCAAGTCCTTCCCCTCTCTTGTGAATGGTCCCATTCTATGGTATAGAAATTGGGTCTTAAAAGACAATCTCCCAGTGGACTGTTATATAGGAAACAACAGGGCTAAATTCTATCATGAGAACTTCATAATCTTAGTTTTTATTTTTCTTTCTTTTTTCTTTTTCTTTTTTTTTTCATAAAAAGAGCTCCTTCAGCATCCAACACATTATTGTGTGCATAGGCTATACTTAAAAAACATTTGGAGAAACAAGCATTCCATTTCTCTTTTAGGTATATGGATGGGCTGCGATTAGGGGATTTCATTGTAGTTTTGGTACTTATCTATTTAAAATTTTTGTTTTTGTCAGTGTTTTATGCACCACCAGCATGACATAATGTTTATTATAATATTCCAACCTTGACTTATACTAACATAATATTTTTCTTCTTCTTTACCAACTTTGTTTTTTATTCTTTTCTGCCTGCCTTTCCCAGCTATAACATGTTCTTATTTTATGCAGAGTGACTCAGATCAGAACATGTAGGTTTGGCTCTCCTAGAATCTCCTATTTATCCTGTTCATTTTAAATCCCCCATCTTCCTAAAGTTGTTACTACTTTATGTCACACACTCTGGTCTATAGTGGGGACTACAAGCATGAGTAAGATATCCCCATACCTCCAAGCTTACATAAGTAGGCTATAAGGTAATAGCAGAGACAACAAACATGAATGTAGAAAGCAGCAATGTTCCTAGTCAGTATAATTTCTGCCATTCTGGCAGATCATAATAGTCCTTAATAAGATATTGATGTACTTTATTTACATAGCTAATTGTAAATATAGTTAGTGTTTTTTCCAAATTCATACTCAATGTATCCAATTTGAATGAAGCTGTAAGAAGGGTCACAAATAGTTGTTCATATGCATAGTTTTCAGAAGATAAAGCAAGTACCATCCAAGAGTTACGGACAAGACTGTCTCTTCATAGTTAAGAGAGTCCAAGACACAGAGAAGGATGGGCATAGGGCCCATGAGGCCAGCATTCAAATTCATGGCGAGCAACACCTTTTTCTTACCCTCTGTTCCCCATGTTGATGACAGCTGTCAACTCCTTCCATCAGGGCTTCCTAAACATTTGCCATTCATGACCCCTTTTCACCCAGGCAGTTTCTGCACAACTCTACAAACATGAGCATGTAAAAGAGATGCAAACCAGTCATCTGCTAATCATAAGTCATAGACTTATTTTAAAATAATTCTTTGGCATGCATATGTTTTTGCCACTTTTTAAAGAAAAGAGCAAACTGTATGCTAATGAGATGGATGCGCTTCTTCTTCGACACTGTTCTATTGCCGTGAAGAGACACCACGACCAAGGTAACTCTTATACAGGAAGTGTTTAATTGAGTGTTGCTTAGAGTTTCAGAGGGCTAGTCCATTATCATTGTGGTAGGGAACATGGCAGCAGGCAGACATGGTGCTGGAGAAACAGCTGGAGCCTTACATTTTGATCCTGAGGTAGTGACAGCAGAAGCAGCAGCAGTGTCAAGAGGGAGGGAGGGAGGGAGGGAGGGAGGGAGAGAGAGAGAGAGAGAGAGAGAGAGAGAGAGAGAGAGAGAGAGAGAGAGAATGGGTCTGGCATGGGTTTTTGAAACCTCGAAGCCTACCCGTAGTGATACACCTCTCCCAAAAGGCCACACTTCCTAATCCTTCCCTGACAGTTCGTCAACCAGGGACTAAACATGCAAATATATGGACCTATAGGGGCCCATCTTGTTCAAACCACCACATGCTTGTCTATTTTTACACAAAGAATTAAATCTTGGCAGATTATTTTGATCTTGCAGGTTTTAGAATGTCTTCATTGCTTTTCAGAGTTGATGGAATTCTTTATTTTAAGATCAAAGAGAATAACTTTTGAGTAACCATACAACAGCAACAACTCTGGTAGAAGTGTGCTTAAGGTTAGTTTAATTGTCAGAAATTCTGTCCTAATCTCACGCTAGAATTTATTTATCATTTTTAAAAAGAAACTCAAAACAGCAATGGAAGCAACAACTTTTGTATTCAAACATTTGAACACAATGTAATATATATTATATTGGTTTTTCAAGACAGGGCTTCTCTGTGGTTTTGGATCCTGTCCTGGAACTAGCTCTTGTAGACCAGGCTGGTCTCGAACTCACAGAGATCTGCCTGCCTCTGCCTCCCGAGTGCTGGGATTAAAGGCGTGCGTCACCACCGCCCGGCCCATATATAAAGATATTTTTATTGGATACTTACATGATGAAGAATGAGAGAAGAGAAATATTTAAAGTCTCTGTTTTCTGAAATGAAGCCATTGATTCTGGGAACGTAGGGAAGACACTGCAGTTTGTAACTCATGAGAGTCTCAGAGCTGAGCTGCCATGTGGTTCAGGCAGCATCCACTGGCGTGTGGTATAAGAACATGTATGGTGTCAACTTGCAAGTTCAGAACCAAGGCTATAGAGAAGTCATGGGAAGAAACATGGATGATCACTGTCAGAAACATCTTGGGTTCATTATGTATTTGAGTAGTGAATTATTTTCTGGTTGTTGCCCACTTACATACATGTTGTTTGTAAACAGCGCACCTTCGTTTCCTAGTCACCCAGACCTGAATAATCACATAGAAATTATATTAATTAAAACACTGCTTAGCCAATGACTTAGGCATATTCCTAGCTCTTACATCTTAATCCATTTCTATTAATCTATGTATCATCACAAGGCTGTGGCTTACGGTAAGTTTCTGGTGTCTTTGTCCTTCGGCAGCTACATGGCATCTGCCTGCTTCACCTTCTTTCTCCCTTCTTTCAGTTTAGTTTTTCCTCTCAACCACATTCTGCCCTGCCATAGGCCAAAGCAGCTTCTTTATTATCCATTGGTAATAAAACATATTCACAGCATACAAAGGGGAATCCCACATCAGTTGTTTCCAAATTTTAAAATCTCCCAACATTTAGCTATATGTGACCCCATATGGAGCCACAATTCAGTTTTGAGATTCCAAGATTTACATCCTATCTATCTATCTATCTATCTATCTATCTATCTATCTATCTATCTATCTATCATCTATCTTTGAATTATTCTCTCTTAGAATTTTGTATGGTGTTCCCTCTATATCAGTCATTCCTTAGTTTCTTATGTTTAGACTCATCTTCCTGAAACTTAAATCTACTACTGGGGTATATTTGATTGCTCTTACAATGTCAAATTCTAGAGTTTCTTTCAATAAGTTGGTATGCATTTGGTCATTTGTGTATATGTACACACACACAGACACATATACACACCCCACACAAGAAGCATGATTAATAAAACCCCAGAGACAGATATTGGGGTTCAATCTGAAGGTCAGATAAACAAAGCAGCCAGCCACTGGCTCTTACCTCTACCTCAGCCCGAAATGATGATCCTGATCGTGCCTCCAGGGGTCCTCAGAACGAGACTGTGTCTGAGAGCTGTCTCCTCCCATTTTATAATCCTCTCTAGAGCTGGGATTAAAGGCATGCACCACTATCGCCTGGTTTCTATGGCAAACTATTGTGGCTACTGGGATTAATGGTGTGTGTCACTACTGCCTGGTCTGACCAGCAATGCTGTATTACTCTCTAATCTTCAGACAAGTTTTATTTATTAAATCACCAATGAAATATTACCACACACACCCTCCCACACACACATGGTCCCTTCATCGAAGAAGTGAGGAGAAGCTGCAGCATGTTAAGCAATAAAGAGGAAAAAGAAAGGTGAACCATGTAAACATTATATTGGAATCTCAAAGAGAGTGAATGAGAATCCTGAAACCTTACGACAGGACCAGGCACTCCATCAACACCTGGAGGCAAAAACGAATAAACTCTCTTTCAGTTGATTTTCGTGGAAGATACTGGGGTCTTTTCTCCGGGGAAAAATGGCTTCACGTGCGAGGAAATGGCACTTGAAGTCTGTGGACGCACCCTAAGCCTTTTTCTCTTTGGAAATGCAGGCTCATGTGAATCTTCAAATCTTTCCAGTGATCAATTCTCCTTCTAAAGTTTGTAGGATTAGTTAAATGTCATCTTGACCTCTACAAAGTGTCATTAAGAAACAGTTACAGCAGATCTGTAAATTAGACTAGATAGGTCATCACCAGACAGGTGATGCATTCAGGTGTGCACTCCTGAGAGGATCTTCCACCTATGGGCTTTGTGGTTAATCTTAATTATGGCCTTGGACTGTGTTATGTGCTGGTAATTGTAGAGTTTTGTTTAACTTTGCTGGAAATTATTTCTGCTTTTCAGGTACATTAATGATAAGGTTATGTTTTAGTGTCTTACAAGACACCAATGGTTTTGTATCTAGTCATCATATTTTATCATTCTTTTATTGAGTTTTATAAGAAACAATAAAAATAAATAAATAAATAAAGCAAGCAATCTTGTTGGCTACTACTTTCCCATGACTCTGTAAGTTCAGTGAGTTCTTCTGGATGACTTCATTGTTCTACTTCAGATCAGTTGTATTTTCATCCTTCTCTCGAACTGACTACTCTCCTAAAGTAATTGCATATTCTTTATAAGCTTTAAAGAAACCAGAACTCCAGAACACACATACCTACAGTGTCATCAGAATTCTTTATGAGCCATAAGTGTTTGATATTCGAGTTCATTTCAGTCTGAAATAATGCTTAATGGTTTGATCACCTTCCCAAGTCAGTAGGTGTCTCTAGATGGCACTTTCTACTTTATCCATCACCAAAACCATAGCTTGTAAAAAAAAGGGGGGGGGTTTGTTTATTACCTCAAATGTGTACAACAAAACCCTAGCAAGTTTAGATCTAGGGCAAGTTATGACTTCATAAATGCCTTCTTCAAAGGCATCATTGTGTAAACACATCTGTAGCTGTCTAGGCAGCTACTCTTGATTTTAGTTCAATTCTACTAACTTTTATTGAGCTCAAACCCTAGGCCAGACACTGATTGTGTCTGGAGGTATAAAGACAAGTGGTGTGTGATTATTGGATTTAGATATCTACAGCAGAGCATGTTAAGAAATCAACAAGAATGCATATATGCACACACACATACATTATGTATAGTTTTCTGTGTTACACTACAAAACAATGACTGGCCTCAGGCTCCATACCTGAACTTGTTTCTGGGAAAGATGGGTTAAACTCTGTAACTGTAGCAGAGACATGGCCCTGAAACATTAAACAAGGCATAGTCAAAGGACTTAGATACATTTACGATACTGAAGTTTGGCAAATAATCCAGGGAGAGAATAATCAGTAAGGTTTGTCTGCAGTGGGAGGAAGGTGTGCTTCAGTTTGACAGATTTGACTAGTCACCTCACTGAGTGGTTCTTTCTGTGAACTAGATTGCCCCAGCAATCTTTCTGCCTTTCCTCTATGTTACTGATATTGTTAGCTGACATGTCTCTTCATTTACATCTCCCTGGGTGGAGGAGGCAGGTCAGGTGGGATTCAGTATTGGACAAAGGCTAAACATTTAATTGATTTTAGCCCTTAGAGGAGCAGAAAGGGAAGTTGAATGAAATACTTGGCTTTGGACATCTCGTCTTTAGCATGTTCATCAAGTATTCCCAGGAGTGGGTGAGCGTGTAAGGGATGCTCTGAAATAAAAGTCACACAAAAAACAAGGTAACTCTTTTCTACTTAAAAGTCACACACTGAGATAATATTTCAAAGAAGAGCAAAATACATACATGCAATAGTTGCAGTAGTATAATATTAAGGTGACAAAAATTAATATATATATGCTTATATATATCTGCATGTATGTACATACCTGTAGCTTATTCTCTACAAATAATTTCATAGTGATTTCTGGAAATAGACAGAGAGGTGATCTATAACCTTTGGTCTGGATAAGTTTGGTACCAAGACCAGTTTTGATCATCCTTGCTTGATGTTACTTTGCTCCTTAATTTGCCCAAGTGAGAGAGACACGAGCTGGATGAGTAATGTTCTTGCTCACAGAGTTAGGAAGGGGACACTTGCTGGCATTCACTTCTTTGAAATCATTTGTGTCATGCCATGTGGGGAGATGATGCCAAACAAAGTTAGGTAACAGTTTGAATTGTCTGATGAAAGTATTTTTAGAAGTTTTGGGGGGAAAAACCTTTTTCCTGATTGCCTAAGATACCTAGAAAATAGCCCCTCTCCTTCTTTTTGTCTGTTCCCTCCCTCCTTCCTTCTCTCCTTTCCTATCTTTCTCCCTGTCTTCCTTTTTTCCACAAACACTGGTTTGGCACCTACTATTAAATGCTGGGTACATGTACTATGATCAAATAGTATAGTAAATAAGCAAGGCAAGTGTAATTTTAACCATCTCTGGTACCTGCAAAAGTTAATTATATTAAAAACAAGTTAATAGTAAATAAAATTACGATACAGGCTATCTTTAGCATTTGGGATACTGGAGAAAAATTTCACTGGGACTGTGAGAGAAATTTCCCGTATAGTCTGAGGAAGTCTTGAGGAAGTGACGTTCGCCTGGATCACGCAGATTGCAAAGGAAGCCAGATGATGGGCTGAGAATAGAGTGGGTGAACAGGATGTGTGTGAGGAGAAGCCTAGGGCTGATGGAGGCTAAAATCTCTGGAGTAGAAGGAAGACTTGTGTGTCCAGAGGATGGAAAGAGAGGAAAACAAGGGAGGGGGCAAGGACTTCTTGTTGGCACATGCTGGTGACATATCGTGTCAAATTGTGGGATTGCTTGTGACTGAGTCTACTGGGATGCTTTGAGAGCATCAGAAATCACAAAGGGTTTATGTAGAAACTGACAGGATCAGATTGGTACCTATCAAGTGGATATTCTACATTGTAAAGAATAGGATCAGAAATACCTTTGGAAAAACCAGAGAAGAGGGACTTTAATTGGCTATCATGAGTCTGATGATAAACTTCACATCAATTTGACTAGGCCTTGTGTTGACCAACTCTCTGGATAAACGTTAGTTTTGACAGTATTTGTGAAGGTTTTGACAGTATTTGTGAAGGTTTTTCTTTAAGGGGTTAGCATTTGAATTGATGGATTGGGTCAGACAGATGTCCATTTCCTGTGGGGTGCATCTTCTTCTCTTTAAAGGGCATGAGTTGAAACAAGGTTAGAAGACTGGACTCCCTCTCAGTCTCACTGTTTGATCCTCAACATACATTGTATGTCCTAAAGCTCTTGGTTTCTCTAAATCCAAACTCAAGACCATTGGCTGTCCAGATTCCAGGTCCTTAAACTAGTTTTTCTGCTTTTTCAGTGTGAAGACTGGAGGAGGGGCTGGAGAGATGCCTCAGTAGTTAAGAGCCCTGACTGTTCTAGAGGTCCAGAGTTCAATTCCCAGCAACCACATGGTGGCTCACAACCATCTGTGGTAAGATCTGGTTCCCTCTTCTTGCCTTCAAAGACACATGCAGGCAGAACTTTGTATACGTAATAAATAAATAATCTAAAAAAATATTAAAAAGAAAGTCTGGGGGAGTTCTTAGCACCCATTGCTATGTGAGACAATTCCTTATAATAAATACGACCCTCGATTATACATCTATAATTGGTTCTGCTTCTCCATAGAACTCTGGGTCACAGAGTGAGAGATAGCCTAGGAAACATGAGCTATGGTGAAGGTGAGAAAGAAAGTAGGTGAGTAGACACAATATCTTAGTAGAGCCCATGGCTGATCGTGTGAGTGAGTGAGGCTGAATACAGTTCCCAGGCCAGGTGCCTGCTTTTGTCAGGCATCCTTTGGACCTGAGTGAAGAGCATGCACATCTGTCTCATTTTCTACCTCCAGCCCACTCAAGATCTTAGTGGGATGGGAGTATTGGGGTATTTTTAGAGTTTTCTGGACAGTTGTGGTCCTAGCAGCCTTTGTTACTCTGGCTATTGGAAAGAAGACTCAATCTCCAGCTTCTTCAGCTGGGGTGTCAACCCACACCTGGCACGAGTTTCTAGGTAATATCCCAGCACCACTCCTGTCCACCTCCTGGGGATGCCTGGAGACCAACCACTTAGGGGTCAGTTTAGTGATGCTCTTGGAATTTTAGACTCTGCTTTCTCCATGTCCTTTCTATAGTATTACATATTATCCTCCCAGAGGTTACATGCATTAGGCAAGAGTTGTGTCTCTGGAAGTTGTGCGGCAAGAAGTCTAGTCAAGAAGGTAGTTTAGAATGTATACTTTGGAGGAATCCTTGTAAGAACTCAGTCTGTGAAAGGGTTCTTCCGTTGCTGGTTACTCACTTGCACGTCTTTGTTTTCCAGGTCTTGAAGATGAGGCCTCTATTTTCTCTTCTGGGATGTGTGGAGGAATTGCTTGTGGTCTGTGTCCTTAAAGAGCGTTAGGGGACAGCTAGCTTTGGCAGAGTGGCCCTCCGTGGAGGCACTTTGGCCATCTCTACCCTTGTCAGGCTTTAATAGTGCAATAACTTGGTGTTAGCAGGGAAAAGTGATGGGCATGGAGTGAGAAGAAAGAAAATAGTAGACACAAGACACAAGCAAGGTAGAGAGGAGGTCATCCCAGAGACAATTTTTTAATTTACTTTTATTTTATATACATTGGTGTTTTGCCTGTATGCATGTCTGCATGAGTGTGTTGGATCTCCTACAACAGGAGTTATAGACAGGTGTGAGCTGCTATGTGGGTTCTGGGAATTGAACCCAGGTCCTTGGGAAAGAGTAGTCAGTGCTCTTAACTGCTGAGCCATCTCTCCAGAGACAATTTTTGACTCTATCTTATTCTGAGGTCAGGCTGGTGAATTCAGGAAATGGGAATGGTTTGTATCATTCAAAGCTACCAGAGGAGAAGCAGTAAAGGCTGTGGTGGAAAGCCCAGAGGCGAAGCTGAGGCTAGACCATGCTCTCTTGAAAGTGGCAAGTGGTAGGAAGCTAGTTCTCAAATCAGAAACTCAGCATTGTTAAATGCAGAGCTTGCACTCAGAAACTTGGAAGAGTCTGAGAAACTACCAGATGGGGCCACTGTTGGTGGCCCTTGGGTCGCTCTCTGGAGCCTGGTTCTGTAGGTCAGAGGATATCGTGCTATTTAGGAGACTTCATAGCAACTCCTCTCACAGGAGAAACTTCAGATTCTGGAGTAGTTCTCAGTTTATACGGCTGTTGATGGTCATTTTGCTTTTGGGACAGTCTTTCTGCACTGAACCTCTGACCTTCAGGTGTTCTATAACCTCACAGAGCTTCGATTTCTTTGTCTTTAAGATGGTAATAATAGTATTACCTTCCTCACAATAGAGATTTGCTTTGGCTATTATGTTTGGACAATAGGGTTAAAGTAAAGCAGGCTCCACCGCATGATTTAAAGAAATTTCTGTCTACGGAAGAGTCAAAGTTTTGTGCAGTCTTCAGCAGTATCAAAGTCAAACAGGTGTCTACTTCAGGGCCAAGGCTTAATAGGTCTCTACATCAGGGTCAAGGGTAACAGGTGTCTACTTCAGGGCCAATGTTTAACAAGTATCTACTGCAGGGTCAAGGCTTAATGGAAGTCTACTCCAGGGTCAAGGTTTAACAGGGATTATCTCAGGGTCAAAGTGTAGCAGGTGTTTAGTGCAAGCCTTCTCAGGATATTTTGTTTGCCAAAATGACAAAATAAATATGTGGGAAGTGGCATTTGTTGCTCTGGTTTTCCCGGGGCATTCTTTGTAACTCCTGTTTCAGCTCCATTTTTTTTTTTAAGCAGTACTGGGGGCTGACCCTGGGACCTCGTGGACAGCAGGTTACTGCTTTATCTGAGTTATACTCTCAGCCTTTGGAACCTCTGTCTCAGGAGAATTGATTTGGTAGCAGAGAGAAAACTGAGTTACAAGGCTGGGGAGATTATCTAGGGCCCCAGCTGGGAATGAAGATGTGCAGCCTGGGAGCCAGGTGCTGACTTTGAGGTGGTGGCCAACATGGAGACAGTGTGGTCATAGAAACACTGTGAAGTGGGACCAGGCTGGCAAGTAATTAGATGTGCAAGTTAGGCTTCAGAAGGAGTCTTGTAAGATTTGTTCCCACCCAGAGAAAAACAGAAGGCCAGGGGAGAGTGCCATGTGTTTAATTTTCTACTCTGATTTAAATTCTGCTGCTTGTTGGCCACAAACTAACAGCATGCCTCTTGTGTCTCTAGGGCATTTTACAGTAAAGCCACATATTTTCTGAAGTTGGGTCAAGACTGAGCATATGAAATTTCTCAAGTGTGAAATTCCACTTAACCCCATTAATGCTCACAGCCCCGAGTATGCATTGTCTATAACTCACTTCTAGTTACCAGTGGTTATTTGCATTTGCCAAATACTTTCTATTTTATCTCTGGCTGAGTGTTTTACAGGAAAGAAAATTTACCTTCCTGTAAAAGAAAAGATGAACTAGCCTCCTCCTGGTCCCTCCACCCCCACTCCTGGAGGGTGTGCCTTTGGTGTTGGCATTTGTGTGTCTCTGGGTGTATATATAAGGTAGCTTAAATTTCTGAATCTGTGATGGTAAACCTTATATTTAAAAGGTCCCACACACATTGCTAAAGACTT
Source organism: Chionomys nivalis (assembly GCF_950005125.1). Taxonomy (NCBI): domain Eukaryota; kingdom Metazoa; phylum Chordata; class Mammalia; order Rodentia; family Cricetidae; genus Chionomys; species Chionomys nivalis. The sequence goes on along the minus strand of NC_080103.1, from coordinate 32,550,309 downwards.
TGAAATAGGTATTGTTTAGCACACTTGCTTTCTGTTTTTACACACAGAAAATAAGCTGGGGGTGTTGTACAGGTTTGTAGGTGATCTAAGCATGGTTTTCTTCCCTGGGAGTCATTTCTACAGCTTCTATACAAAGCCTTCATACAAGGCTGAGGCTAAAAATATTAAAGCAATTATCTGAATTATAGGGACAAACTTATATATGTATAAGAAAAGCTACTGAGTTGTCCTTACCTCATAAAGAACTCTGCTGATATTCAGCTGGAATAATTTTAGGAACCTTGCTTCTGCTCCCAAATTGAACAATATTAACTTTATTTAAATACTATCTTAGTTAGGTTGGGGAGGAAGGAGTTAATTTTACATTACAACTTTCACATCAAATTCCCTTGCTGAGGGGAGCTAAGACAGGAACTCAAACAGAGCAGGAACCTGGAGGCAAGAGCTGATACAGAGACCATGGAGGAGTGCTGCTTACTGTTTTGCTCCTTGTAGATTGCTCAGCTTGGTTTTTTTCTAGCACCTGGGACTAATAGCCTATGATTGGCACTGCCCACTGTGGGATGGACCCCTCCCACATCCATCAGTCCAATACCTTTCAGACTTGCCAATCTTTTGGGAGCATTTTCTTAATTGCAGTCCCCTTTCTCAAATAATTAGCTTGTGTCAAGTTGACATAAAACTAGCCCCTCTCCTACATTAACAATAAAGACACATGACTCAGCTTTTGCCTTAGGTTAAAAAACAATAACAACATTTTCATAGTTCTTTGACTTTTGTCTAAAGTAATTTCTCTAGTCAATATTTTAGAATACTTTAACAAAGCTCCAAGATACGACTCTTTGTAAGTGGTGATTTGAATGAATTCTAGGCTGGATGTGAATCCCCGAGACCCTGTAGTTTCTGTAGGTGGTGAACCTGGCTTTTGGACAATCTCTAGATTGTAATTAGTGGGGGGCTGTCAGTGCAGCTTTACAGTGCTGATTGGTTTAGAAACCATGCTTTTTGATGGTGTTCAACAGCTATGTAAAAAGCACCACTAATGGATGCTTTGTTTGAGGATGCTGCTTTGCATGGACATATTCAACTCTCTCCACTATCATGTGAGGATGGAGTTTGGACTGTCTTTCCAGAAGAAAACAGCATGGCAAAGAAGGACTAAATGGAACGCTAGATCTGCTGGCCCCGGAGCCTGCATCTCTACTTCTTAAAGGGCATTGCTTGTGGGTTCAATGATGTTGACTGAGATTTTTATTTGACCACTTTATGCTACCCAGAATATCAGAAATACTGCAAACCACCAGATTTTATTTTCCCTCTTTAGAGTACCTTCTTTCTGTTTTACAATATGAGAAAGAAAAACTAAGTCATGAAGAGGAACCAAGTGATGAATGATTGATGATAATTTGGTCTCTTAGTTTGAATGAGGAAATTCAGGGTAGTTTTTGAGCTGTAAGCATACTGAATGAGTGTTCACATGAATCAATCCTTGTGTGGAACTGAAGGAAATGGTATCTGCAGGGTTTGTAACAGATATTGTGGTGTGTTGACAAGACACTGGTCACCTGCTGGGAGCCTGTCCCTGTTCCTGGGAGTGTGGGCTTCTGATGTTTAATATTTCATTCTCTGGGGGAAATAAAAACCTTCTGTTTCTTGAGGTTTCCTTCTTGTGTTAGATTCTTTTTTCTGTGACAAATATCTGAACAACCTATGAAAGAAGAACTCTATTCTGCCTTAGGGTTTTGGGACCTTCAGTTCATAGTTTGTTCTCTTCTTCATTTGTGGGGCCACGATCAGGCAGAGCACCATGGTATTGGAGAATTCTTGGAAGAGGCAAGGCAGAGACACAGTCACTAGTCAGATGTAGAGGAAGCAAGATGAGAATGTCTCACTGAGAAAAGGTACCAAGCCATATGACAAAACATGGACAAGAATTATGGGTTAACTTAAGTTATAAGAGTTAGTTAATAATAAGCCTGAGCTGATAGGCCAAACAGTTTATAGTTAGTATAAGCCTCTGTGTGTTTCTTTGGGACTGAACAGCTGTGGTACCAGGCTGGACAGAAGCTTCCTTTTATACCCCCACCCTCAGTGTGTCTCTGTCTTACTATCTTTTCTCTGTTACTTTGTCTGTCTGTTTCTCACACAGTTTAAAAATAAACATTCTATGTGGGTGCTCATGTGGAAGGAACATAAAGTCTGGTCAATAGTGGATGCTGAGCTGGGTGGTGGTGACACAAGTCTTTAATCCCAGCACTGGAGAGGCAGAGACAGTCAAGGTCAGTCTGATCTAAAGAACGAGTTCCAGTATAGGCAGTGCTATACAAAGAAACCTTGTCTTGAAAAACCAAACCAACCAACCAAACAAGCAAGTGGATGTTGGTTTGAAATTCATATCTGGCCCTCCTTTATATTGCTTTCCTATGTCCAAAGGGGTTGTTAAAGAGGGACAATTTTCTTTTCACTAGGGGTGTATGAGCTCAGAAATTTCTCAGGTGTTCTTTACAGAAGCTCTTGAGCCAAAATTAATCTGAACCATTCCTTCAAAGAGAACAAAGGGGGCAAAAAAGGACATGCTCTCTTGTTCATAAAATTGATAAAAATTGCCAGGGCATCTTCCCCCCATTTTTAATTAAGAGAGGATGGACACCTTCACTCATCAATCTTCTTTTTAATTTCCTACATTCAATTTGATTAAGATGTGTTTCTTGAAGATAGGGGCTATCTGGTTCTTGTTGTATGAAAAGTTTAATATCTTTTCCCCTTTTATTGGTCTGGTAAGGCATTTGACATTAAAAATAATAGCTTTGAATTTCCCTCTTGCTGTCTACATTCAGTAGGGGGAATATTAAGAATAGAAGGGAAAAATTCATCTTTTTCTTTCTCTGAAGGGTCCTTCCAAAGCATTATACAGAACATGATCTACTTTGCAACCCAAGATGCCTAGGATAAACAAAATAGAACGATTGACTGTGTTCCTCAGTGGCCAATCCAGGAAATGAAAGTCTGTTAAAGAAATATGGCCACTAATTTTTTTTAGAAAAAGTTATAAAAACACACTTCTTCCCTTTGTTTAACTTAACTCACATCTTGCCAGTGTTTAACTGAAGTGAGTGGGCAGATTTATTTTCATAGAAGGGCAATTGCAAGGAGAAGGGAAGAAAAAAAATTCTGCTTTGCTATTTAAACCTGCCAAGTTAATAGAAAGTCTAGACTGTGTTCTGTGTTTTTCCCCAAGCTTTTGTTTTCAACAGAAGACTTGGATATGGATAGACCGCCTAAAATCTTGATAGTAATGCAAGAAAAAGGAATAAGCAAACAGGGAAAGGGATCTGCAGTAGGCTACCCACTGTCCTGCTGGAGTCACGTGGACTGAGAACGCTCAGGTGAGAGTCATGGCAGGGTGGGTGCTAATTTGGATGGCTGTGTGGGGAGATACGAGATCTCCATGCCTAACTTTCCCCCTCATTTAGTGGTTCTGAAGGGCATGGACTTTGGGGTGAATCATAACTCTTGGATTTAATTCTTGATTTCTTTATGGCAAAATCTATTTGGCAAAATAATGTAGCTCTATTCATCAGTTTTTTTTTTGCCCAGATCTTCTATTTTATTTATTATTATTATTATTTATTTATTTATTAAAGATTTCTGTCTCCTCCCTGCTACTGCCTCCCATTTTCCTCCCCCTCCCCCAATCAAGTCCCCCTCTCTGGTCAGCCCGAAGAGCAGTCAGGGTTCCCTGCCCTGTGGGAAGTCCAAGGACCTTCCACCTCCTTACAGGCCTAGTAAGGTGAACATTCAAACAGCCTAGGCTCCCACAAAGCCAGTACGTGCAGTAGGATCAAAATCCAGTGCCATTGTTCTTGAGTTCTCAGTAGTCCTCATTGTCCGCTATGTTCAGCGAGTCCGGTTTTATTCCATGCTTTTTCAGACCCAATCCAGCTGGCCTTGGTGAGTTCCCGATAGAACATCCCCATTGTCTCAGTGTGTGGGTGCGCCCCTCCCTGTCCTGAGTTCCTTGCTCGTGCTCTCTCTCCTTCTGCTCCTGATTTGGACCTTGGGGTTTCAGTCCGGTGTTCTAATGTTGGACTCTGTCTCTGTCTCCTTTCATCGCCTGATGAAGGTTAATATCCAGGAGGACGACTATATGTTTTTCTTTGGGTTCACCTTCTTATTTAGCTTCTCTAGGATCACAAATTATAGGCTCAATGTCCTTTATTTATGGCTAGAAACCAATTATGAGTGAGTACAACCCATGTTCCTCTTTTTGGGTCTGGCTTACCTCACTCAGGATAGTTTTTGTAGTAGCCAGTTTCCCAAATAGGCCCAGTGTCTTCTGTTTTCTGCCAGATATGGACACCCTTACAAAATCACCTCCCACATCATCAGTTGCTTTGTATGACCAATAAAATATGGTGCCATAGAAAATGCTAAATGGTGGTGGAAATGATGACATGCAGTTCAAGGTTTGGTTATGATAATTCTATGGAAGATAGCAGTTATGTGACAAGCAGCATTGTAGAGACACCTGTGTTAATGACCTCTGGTGTGGGAGAATTGTCTATATTCTGTCAATTATGTTTTTTTTTAAATATTTATTTATTATACAATATTCTCTCTGTGTGTATGCCTGCAGGCCAGAAGAGGGCACCAGACCTCATTACAGATGGCTGTGAGCCACCATGTGGTTGCCCGGAATTGAACTCAGGACCTCTGGAAGAGCAGGCAGTGCTCTTAACCACTGAGCCATCTCTCCAGCCCTGTCAATTATGTTTTAAATAAATGCTGATTGGCCAGTAGCCAGGCAGGAAGTATATGTGGGACAACCAGACAGAAAAAAGAGGTGGGTCAATGAGAACCAGAAAATTCTTGGAAGGAGGAAGCCCATTGCTCCCCAGTCCTGTCCAGACACAGAAGAAGGAAGATGTGACCTGCCCTGCTGAAAAAGGTAGCCAGCCACGTGGCTAACATATACTAGAATAATGGGCTAATATGTGTTATAAGAGCTAATACAAAGCCTGAGCTAATGGGCCGATCAGTTTATTATTGATATAAATCTCTGTGTGATTTTCTTTGGGGCCAAATGGCTATGGAACCTAAGCAGGACAGAAACCCCAACAAGCAGGCCCTCATGTTATAGACCTTGATTTGGTAGACAAAAAAAAAAAAATCTTAATTTCCCAGAACTAAGCCTTTCTGTTCCTAGAAGAGCCTAAAGCTTTGTGCATATACAGTAAAAATACTGTAATTCTTGCTTACCATAGACCCATCTGAGATGAGTTCTTTTGGGAGTGTTGGTTGCGACTGTGAGGACTGATGGGGTGCACAGTCAAGGCGAGCATATATGATAAACCAAGGCTGTGAAGTCACAGGCTGCAAGACGACTAGTCTGTTGGACATTTGGTTTGGAATTAATTCTTTTGCTTCTCTGTGTTCAAAAATCTTATTTGTTGCCAATTCTTCCCTCCATCTTTACATTCAGGTAAGAAGCTTTTACCCAGGCTAGCTCCACCTACACTACGTGCTCCTGAACTTTTCACCCTCAGGAACCAAGTGACATAGAAGTCTGTAGCTCTGAGTTGCTGAATTATGGTGCTCATTTTCTTCCTTTCAAAATGTGTGTGCGTGTGTTTTATGTCCTGCAAGCACGTCCTTCGACCTATGCCCGACCCCAGATTTCCTGAAACTGGAGTTACAGGTGGTTCTGAGCTGCTATGTGTTACTGGGAATTGAACCCAGGTCTTCTGCAAGGGCAACTGGTGCTCTTAATCACTGACTCATCTCTCCAGCCCCTTGGTATTCATTTTTCATGTGATCACAGAGAAGTAATAAAATTTTCTCTTGGCAAAATGTGAATCATAACAGTAGTACTGTTATACTTTGAACATCGGTATTTGCCAAATTCATGTATGAGTCCTAAACCTGTGGGAGATGACCAGGTCATGAAGGACTGCCTAGCTGCTCTGATCATAGTAGCTATTCCCTTAGAGGAGAGAGTCTGGAGAGCTGCCTAGTCCTTTCTCCTGTGTGAGCACACAGCAAAAGTATTAGCAGTCTACAAACCAGAGGAGGCCCCCACTGGTATCTACCCACAGCAGCATCCTCATCTTGGATTTAACTTCAAAAGCATTGAGGAAATGCTTCTATAATTTATAAGCTACCAAGAATAGTGTGTTTTGTTACAGAAAAATGAACAAGAGATCAAGCCAAGTGCCTTCCTTGCTTCTGAGCTAAAGAAAGCAAGCAGCTCTCAGATAGCGCCCAGTGGCCAGAGGCTGTTCTTCTAGCAGGGTTATTGAGTGGGCCATCAGATAGTCTCTCTGATCTAGAAATAGTTTAATAGATGTTTAATGTTGGAAACTTTAACGATGTCCTTCTATAGATGTCCTTAAGTGTCTACTAGTGTGTCCTCAGCAAACCTTTTCTTTCTTTTTTTTTTTTAATGCTAGTCTTAGGTTGTTTTACCACTGGTGCTGGCAAAAGGACAGAATTCAGTGTTGAGCCCTGACCTTGGAGTGTTCTGGACATGGAGTCAAATCAGTCTGAAGGATCAGCCTTGGGTACAAGAAAGACACGTTGTAACTGAACTTCCTGCAATTAAATTTTTCCTTTTTGAGAAAAGGCAGAGACTGAAAGCCAGTAGAAAGCCACTAGTCTTAGGTAAAGTCAAGGAATTGAATCCAAATTTGTTTTGTAGCAAAAAGAAAAAAAATTTTGAAGTTGTTGAAACCATATGACTTTAATTTAATATAATTTAAGACAAGGTTTCAAGTATCTCAGGCTAGCCTCACGTTGGCTTCAAACTTGCTATGCAGCAGAGGATGACCCTGAACTTCTGACAAGTGTGTCTGCAACTTTTGAGTGTGGTGGTGCCAGGCCCAGTCTTTGTGATGCTGGGGATGGAACCTGGGCTTTCTGTGCTTCGGCAAGCTCTCTAGGAACAGAATTACACACCTAACACTTATGCTTTATCATAACTCGAATTAGTGTGGGCTTTCAGTATATATCTGAACCACAGTAACAATGTAATATTGATTTTTTTGATGAGGAAGGAAAATGTACAGTTATTTAAAAATATTTATGAGGGAGGTGGTCTTGATTTGTTGGGGAAGTCTTTTTTGGCTATACCTTATAGCCCTGGAAATCATAACAGAGAAGCAGGATACTTCCCAGTTGGCCAGCATAAGGAAGCCAACCACAGCCAGCAGAGAGGGAGGGAGATACATCTTCTGGGGACAGCAGACTGTCCCCACAGACCAGCTTATTTCAAGAGTCACAGCAGTAGGTGCTATCGTGAGTGTCAATCCCTTCCGATAAAGGATTATTTCCATAGTTAAAGGCTTTAATCAACAACAATCTTTCTGCTAAGGTTATGGAGAATAAACACTTGAATTTATTCACAAAAAGTTGAACTGCAACACTGAACAATTGTGTTATTTGTCTGAGGGGAGTCGAAAGTAAAGGCCAGGTACTTTACCTCCATGTGAATCTGCATATTGCTGATGCTTCATTGTTATCAGGGGTATTATTAAAAAATCAACACAATAAGCACAAGACAAATGTCAGAGATCGTGGGGGTGGTAGATTTATTTATTTGGTTTTTGTAAAGGCAGTACTTAATATGTATTAACTCCAATGAAGATGATTTGATTTCTCACATACAATGTTTATGCCTTTCAATGTTTCTTTTGGTTCCAAAATACTGGGATATCAAAGATGTTTTGAAACATGCTGTAGGTCAAAGAAAGCATCAGCTTTATCAAGGATTGATCTAGAGGGAGAGATGTGTAAAAGAGCAACCTCAGGAAGCCAGCTGGCTCTCTAACTTTTTCTTGGACTTGGGCCTTGATTGCCTGTTTTTTAAATTGTGTTGTGTTTCAGTACAGCCTAAAGGTTCCTATTTCCTTGCCTTTTTCTGAATCACTGCCTAGCCATTAGTAGGGGGATGTTTGTCCTGGGGCCCTGGGCAAACGGGGATGGGGATTATGAGCCTTTCCCTTGCATTAAGCAGAGTAAATCCAATCGTTTCTAAATCATGCCATGTTGTAGTGTATTGATTTGCTGACCAGAAGCTGAATGTTGCTTCAGAAACTGTCCAGCCTCTTCGATATCTATCAGCAAATTACCAGATTACTTAAATTAACACATTCTCACATTTAATTCAAGGTCTATTTTGCATATTTGCTTCACTAACTCCCCCTGGCCATCTCTGTCCATGTAGCCGGGTTTTAACACATCCTGGAAAATTCTTGCTTCATTGTGGAGGATGTGCAGAAATATCTTCTTCAGAGACTTTGGCATGAAATCACCCAGGAACAGGCTTTTGTTTTGAATGAATTACCAAGACTGTGCCTCTCACGGTTCCTTCTTGTTAGGACAGTTATTATGTTAATGAAGATAAATAGAAGCTTCTAGAAATACCGGATGAGGGAGGGCATCAAGAAGGTGTTCATCTTCCTAATAACTGAGGAAGTAGTATTACAGTTTAGAGGACAGGAAAGGGATAGCAACCTTTGACAGTGAGCAGGTCATATTAATTTTATTATTCTCAGCTCAACACAGGAATCCTGGATGCAGGGGTGTCTTGGAGAGAGAAAGCAGCTGAAGTCTAGAGACTATTGAGTTGTCTTGGTTTGACACAGGGGCAATACAGGTAAGCCAGTGGTACTAGATGAAGGAAGGGAGAGTCCTGACTTGTGAGAATCCTTCTTGTTCCCTGGAGGAGAATAAAGGAATTCTCTCCATTTTAAAAGTTCATCGATTATTTTTCTTCTTACTAGTGATGGCTAAGCCCAATGAAGAACATCTGTGGGTAAGATTCAGTTCATTGGGTTCATATGGTATATTTTTATTATATTATTAATATTTCTTTTCTTTGTCTGAAGGAAACAAACTACTGGGGTCTGGTTATTATGATTACTTTTTAAGCACAGTCTCATATTCCAAGCTGGCCTCAGATTCACTGTGTAGCTGATGCTGGCCTTGAACTTCTGATCATCCCTTCGCCAGCTCCTGGTTATTATAGGCTGAGTCACTGTGCTGGCTTTGATGTTGCTTGCTTTGGGACCTTCTCCAACAGATAGGCTCATATGACTCACAAAACAATGGGAATTTTTCCTGCCCTGATAGACTGACTAGGACCTCAAAGCATTTTGAGAAGTAATGGTAGAGAGTTTGAAGATTTATTTTTATTTTTGTGTAAGTGTTGTGCCTGCATGTGTGTATGTGCACTGAGTGTGTACAATGTCTTCAGGGTCCAGACGAGGACACCAGATCCCCTTGAATTGGAGTTACAGGCATTGTTGAGCTACCACATGGATGCTGGGAAGTAAACTGGAGTCCTCTGCAAGAACAGTAAGTGTTCTTGTTCTGTTGAGCCATCTTTCCCGTCCCATCAGGTCTCATTCTTTTCTTTCTCTTTGGTTTGACTTTTTTTTTCCTGGATTCATTTATTTGCCTGCAAATTTCATGATGTCATTTAAAAAGATACTTATTTTACATCCTGAACATAGTTTCCCTTCCTCCCCCGTTCCCAGTCTTTTCCCACCCCATTCACTCCTTATCCATTTCTCTTCAGAGAAGGGAAGGCCTCCCACGGAGATCAGCAAAATATGGTATATCAAGTTGCAGTAAGACTAATCACCTCCCTTTGTATTAAGGCTGGGCAGGGCAACCCCATATGAGGAATATGGTCCCAAAAGCCAATCAAAGAGTCACAGATAGTCCCTGCTCCCCCTGTTAAAAGTCCCGCAAGAAACTAAGCTACACAATTATCACATATATGCCAAGGGCCTAGGTCAGCCCTATGCAGGCTCCCTGGTTGTTGTTTCAGTCTCTGTGAACTCCTATAAGCCCAGGTTAGTTGACTCTGTAGATTTTCTTGTGACGTCCTCAACCCCTCTGGCTCTTATAATCCTTTTTCTCTCTTTTCGGCAGGATTCTCCATACTCTGCCTAATGTTCGGCTGTGGGTCTTTGCATCTGTTTCTGTCAAGTGTCGGATAAAACTCCTCTGATAACAATTGGGCTAGGCACCAATCTGTGAGTAAGGCAGAATATCATTAGGTATCATTGCATTGACATATTTTTTTTTCTCCTGTCACATTTGGTTCTATCCCAGGTCTCTGGGCCATTCAGCCTTTGGATCCTGGTGCTCTAGGAAGTGTTAGGGTTAGGTTCACCCTCACAGCATGGATCTCAGGTCGGACTAGATCTCTGTACCTGAGAGCAGAAACTGCACGTTGGTTTCCCAGCTGCCCAGACCTGAAGAATCACACAGAAACTATTACAACACTGGCCTATTAGTTGAGGCTTCTTATTACCTAACTTTTATATCTTAAATGGACCCATTTCTATTAATCTATATATCACCATGAGACTTTGGGCTACCGGTAAGGTTCCAGCATCTTTCTCCTTTGACAGCTACATGGTGTCTCCCTGACTCTGCCTTCTTTCTCACTGCATTCAGTTTAGTTTTCCTTTCTAACTCTATTCTGCCCTGCCGTAGGCCAAAGCAGCTTTTTTATTAACCAAACATATTCACAGCATACAGAGGGGAATTCCACACCAGTGCCATTCTTATCCCAGCATATCCCACAGGTAGGAGAGACTGTAGATCAAAGGTTATGTGACTGGCTTGGTGTCCCAGTCCCTCCCACAAGGGGGTCAGATAGTTAACAAATGTTAAACTTTGCAACATTATTCTATATGCATATTCCTTTAGAGTTAGCAGTTTCATTGTTTCATGTAGCTTACATTCTATCTGGGATCGTCATCCTTCGTGTAGCGAGTGCCCTTAATAGTTTTTCAGGTATGATTTGCTGTGGATTGTCTCTTCTTTTAATTCTACAAGATCTTCACTTAGCTCTACACATCTAAGTTGGTGATTCACAGCATTATTAATTGTTTTAAGGCATAGCTCAAACCTTAGTGGCGTCTTGGTTCTTGCAACAGACTGGATTTTTCTGTCCACTTATAGTTTGCTTGTTGAAACTTTAGTCCCAGTGTAATTAAGGTCAACAATAAGCTTTTAGCTAGTGACTGGGTCATGAGGGTGGAACCTTCAAACCTGGGACTGGGTTCTTATAAAAGAGACCGTAGAGTTAGTTTGTTCTCAGTACTATTTGGGGGGAACATGTTGAAAAGTATTGATAAGAAGTGTGTCACCTCAGTGTGACCGTACGGATACTGGGATCTCAGAGTTCAGATTCTAGCACGAGGATAACAAACATCATCTGTTTATAAGTCTCCCAGTCTACTGTGCCTGTCAGTGCTGCCTGAACTGACTAAGCAATGGCTCATACTCTCTTTGCTTTTGACTTCTTCCCCCTTCTATTTTTTCTCTTCCTTTGTCTCTATCTCTATCCTTCTGCCTTGCTATTGCAGAATCTAAAAATACCTAGTTGTTATTATGTAATGTAAGAATGGTCGCTCTGGTTCATACATTTATGCTCTGTTCCTAGGATCCCTGGACTCCTACTGTTACTGCTTCTACTGTTACACAGCTCCTATGGAAGCTGAGCTCAGAATGATCCCCAAAGGGGCTCATTGAACCAAGTCACTTGTAGCTTTAATAAACCCACGAGTATCCTGTCACTGGTTCAGGGATCATCACAATATACAGACTAAGGATGCATCCTGTGAATTGTATCTCCCTCGAGACATTTCCTATCTAGCAACCTAATTCCTGTTCCATTCTTTTCTTGTGCTTAAAATCCTCCATTCTTGCTGAAATGGAATAAAGGCATGATGACATTGACAGCAGAGTAAAAAAAAAAGAAGAAGAAGAAAAAACTGAACTGGGTGCATAGCTGCTGAGATGTATTTCTGCTTTCTTTGTGTATGCTACAGTGTTCCCAGCTTGTGGCTCCTAAACGCGGAACAATAGGGAAGACACTGTTGAGGCTGTGCACGCCTCAGGACACCGGTGAGACTGAGGAGCTGTCCATCACTCCCTTCTGGACTCTTCTGTGCCCAGAACAAGCAAAACACCATCCTTGTCGCAGCCATCATGGCTCATCCTCTTCACGTCTGTTCTCTGCTGAGGCAGTTTCCAACACACCCATACTGAATCGTCAAATATTTTTTTCCTCAATTTTAGGCAAAGATTTCACTCTTCTCCTTTTTTCCCCTTACAATATCTAATACTGTAGCTCTACACCCTTGCCTTTCAATCTTGAAAATGTCTATTTTTTATTGTTTAAATGTTTCCCAAAGATATACCATGCTCACAGTATTGAAGTCAACTCTTTGAAGGCCGAGGCTCCCACAGTCTCCTTATGCCAAATAAGTCATAGACAATATTTTATTGGCCCACGGAGTATTTGTCAACATTATCTGAATATTATGTCTTTTCATGGATAGCCAAGCATCTCTTTTCCCCGTGTTCATAGCCCTTAGTGCTTCGTTTCTCTGGCATGACATTTGGTAAGGCATCTTAGAAGAAATTAACCTTGCTTTTGTAATAAGAGATTTGTCTGTTTGGCGGAACTGGAGCTAACTTAAAGAGAAACAAAGAGAGAGGTTGGTTCTGTGACTGACTTTCTCTAAGAGCCTAGAGGGGGCTGCTGTGGCAGCATCTTGCTGTTTACTCACCCTGGTCATATTTGCTCACATCCATGAGTCTTCCAGGACTTCCGGGGAGCAGGGACACCAATCAAGCTGCAGATGCCGCCCCGTCAGAGATACCTATCCTGGTCCTACTCTGCCAGCCTTTCGCTTACTTTTCTGCATCCCAACCACCAGTTTCTTTCTTTCAAACCACTTACAGCACTTAGGAGTTCATCTGTTCAGCTGCTCGCTGGTTTATCATTCCTTCTGGGCTCTACATTCCACAAAGGTGTAACCTGCTGCATTCTTGCCATATGGCACGCTGCTCCGCAGCTCTGCAAGGGGACATACTCTGTAGGCTTTGGTGCACTTAACCGGCAAGGGAGGAAAGGGATTGTATAAGTCCAAACACTTTCTTCCCAGGGCCACTCTTTCTTTTAATCACTATGTTTAGTGACTGCTGGGAATTTAGGTGCAGTTCCTGCCTGATGCTGTCTCCGTTTTCCATAGCAGGAGATGAAGGCATGAAGGATACTCTGAAAAGGAATTTTGATGTGTTGGGTGTGGAGGATTTGTAAGAACATTTAATGTGATCTACATGTTAAAATTTGTTGGGGTATGTGTTGGTAGGTGGAGAGGGAAGTGGGTGTGGACTCTCTATCCCTTATTGGTTAGGTTATAAAAGTACATGCTCCCTCTCGATTGTGGTTACTTGCTGGCTCTGCTTCATGGAAAGACATTTTTTAAAAAATGATCATAACAGGTAGGAGTTTGAAGGGCTACATGTTTCGTCTTTCCCTCTCACCTGGTTGAGAGGGAGGGACAGGGAAGAGAAAGGAAGGTGGTGTGTGTGTGTGTGTGTGTGTGTGTGAGAGAGAGAGAGAGAGAGAGAGAGAGAGAGAGAGAGAGCGCTTTTTCTTCTTCCTAACAACCAATGGAAAAAAATGCATTTTTCTTCTAATCTTGGGCCTTGGCTCACGAAAGGAGGGCTTTCTAACACAGCCTTGTATAAAATCACAACCCCAGTTCCCCAGTCTCAGTCTGTCTCAAGGTCACGGACAGTCATTTTGTTGGCTAGCTGTGTGATTGCTTGTTTCCTTTGCTTATCTTCCCAAATCACTAATGTGGAATTGTTACTGTTTGGCTTCCTGCTGGATTTCCAGAACAGGGCACTTCCCTCAGAAGTCACCTCATGAACGCAATCGAGTGAATGCCTGCTTGGGCTGAGGCAAGGGGCTTTCACAGACCTGTTAGCTTTGTCTCTTTTGGTTTGAACAACTTTGTTGAAATGCAATCTTCACACTGTGCTGTTCATCAACTAGTCTAGCGTCTCTGCAGAAAGACCATCCATCACCAAGATCTCTTGGAAAATATTTCCCATGTCCCTCAAAGAAACTTCCCATCCTTCAACCATCACCTCCAACGGCCTCATCAACTATCCCTAGGCAGCCGCTAACTTATTTTCTGTCTCCTTAAATGTTTTCTCTGGACCCTTCATGTGAATGAATTCATGTTGATATTCTGTTTCTAGTGACTGACTTCTTTCACTTGGCATAATGTTTCAAGGTTTATTCACATTGTTTCTTTCTATTTCTTGTAGTATATTCAATTATAATATTGTAAGCTTTTAATAGGTTTGTTTGCCCTTATTGCTGGCTTCATCTTAGGCCCTCCCACTGACATGCTTCCTTATACAGTAGGTGGCGGTGGCCAGCAGCAACCCCATAGCATCTGGAAATCAGCAAAGGTTGGTCCAATGTCACCAAAGCTCCTTCTCTTCTCCTTCTATATTCTACTGTCACATCTGTTCCCCACTTGGCCATTTGGATGATTATGTTTTGCATTCAGGAGCCAAAGATCATTTTTGGTGTAAAAGCTGTGGTAAGATGATAGAAAGCAGGCCAGAACAGACTGGCCCAGAATGGCTCTTGAAAAATATTTTCTTTTCCATTTAATTTCATCATTAAAAAATCTTATATTAAAATGAATACTGAGGTATTATTGTAGAGAACTGCGATAAAAAAAAACAAAAAACAAAAAACAAAAAAAACACCATCCACCTAGGCTGTTAAATGCTTCCCCAAGACAGTCTCTGCTCAATTTCCTGTGCAGTTTCTTGAGGAAGGCTCACTGGTCCACAGCCATGTAAGTTATGCCATATTTTAAGCAAGCATGTTTTTCCTCTGGAGAGGCGTGTATTCTTTCCTCTTGGCTGAGTAACCAGGTCAGGGAGGAGAAAGCACCCGATACAGTTTTGTTCAGCTCTCTGTCCTACTCCCTGTCTGGTCATTGTTGAAACACCGTTCTTTTAGGAGTCCTTCCAGAGACGAAGTGATATAGGGAGTGAGTACATTGCCTACACTTGTTAATTCAATGGCACAGGCTCTGGGAAGGCGGCATGCCACTTGTAGCTCAAGCAAAAATGTGTAAATGGCTTTATTGAAAATCAATATGCTCTCGTAAAGTGCTGTTCATTTCTGAGTTCCTCACTTTTTTTTTTTTCTTTTTGCACAGGCGAGAGTTGGGAGGTTTATAGCAGCGAGTCGCCGAGCTTGAAGTTTGATTTCCTTTCCCGTTTTCCACCAGGAGTTTAGGGTTAAAGGATCACCTGGTGTTTTATTTTGTTTACTTCTTGCAAGAAGAGATGCACGCCCCCCTTCTTTCTCATGGCAAGCGCTGAACCGCCACCGAGGAGTTCAGCTGTCACCCGCAACGCAGTCTCATAAGTGAGGTCAATTTGAGCAGGCTCCTGTGCACTTGAGACTTCTTCAAAGTTCTCTCGGAAAGCTGTAGGAGTTCCTCTAAGTTCAAATACAGAAGGAGTGGAAGTCTGTTGGTGTGAGAGAGAGGACACATTGTGCCATATGGAAAATGCCAAAGTTCTCAGCTAAGTCTGGCTCTGACTATTTTTATCATCGGAACACGGACCAGTTTTTAATTGGTCACGGTGTTGGTGGAGGAGAAGCTGTGAGATTAGGTTTGTTAAAATCTGTGCGATTTTAACCCATTAATGTGTGACTTCTGAGAAAGAGCAGGGTCATGTGAGCGACTACATTTGATTTACACAGATGAATAACAGTTTTTCTCCCGGGCTGAGAAACTAGACATCTTCTCATAAATTTCTATCAAAATGCTTTAAAAAGTTTAGCCTTCATTTCAGGTCTAGAGACAGCATAAATCTGAACAGTGAGGGACATGACTGTGCCGTGGCAAGGTCTTAATGAAACAAAGTCAAGGAGCGAACCACAGGAGAGCAGGGATCTGAAGAGTGTGTCATCAGATACTTCTTAAATGAATTATAGATCATTTATTTATTAATTATCATTTGCACAGAGATTGCAACTACATGGCATTTAATGTAGTTAGCTGAAGTGAGTTGGATTAACAGAAAGAATGATGCTTGACCCTAAATCAATTAAAATTTTGGCTAAGAACAAAGTATTTTTATGTTTCAGTTCTTTGTCAATACAAGGAAGGGAGGCCTGGGCAAGCACAAGGTAGTTGATCTACTTCTTAGTTTTATTTCTACCTAACCTTTGTTTAAAGATATTGCTCATATCTTTGATCACGTTTTAAAAATTCTTCAGTTTGAATTCTGTTTCTTTTTTATTTTATTAATATTATTTTGTGTGTTTATGTATGATGTGTATGTGTGTGTGTGTGTGTGTGTGTGTGAATGTGTGCCATGGAGTGTGAAGAGATCAGACAACAACTTTTGGAAATGACGTCTGTCCTTTAACCATAGGTTCTGGGAATCAAACTCAGTCGGTTAAACTTGCATGTAAAAGGTTCTACCCATTGAGCTTTCTTGCCACCTAATCTTGGCTTCATTTTAGTAATTCTTAGTCCTACCTTGGAAACTGTAACTCCAGGAAGGCTTGTTAAGTTCCTAGAAAGGGGCTATTTTTCCAAAGGACAACTAATATTCCATAATATACCTTAAACATTGCCTGCTGTACAATTTGATTACTAGTCAATTAAGATACTACGTGATTTGATTATAACCTCTGGAATTAAATCTTTTATATTAAAAATTATAAAATTTGATTGTCTCGAGAAAAGATTATTAGAATGCCAATCAGGTAGTTAGATTTTTTTTTCTCATTAAATAGTAAAACTAATCTTGTAAACTAATTGGAAAACAACCAGTAAAGCATGCGAATCTAGCTTCATTCCATAAATGTGTCTCCAGGAGTTTGAGAACTGGTAGAAATCTCAGTAGTTGCTTGGGCTCACCTGTTGTAGTTGTATATGATTGTACTGTATTTGCTTGTACTGTATACATTGTACTCTATTTGCTTATACTGTCTATGCTTGTATGCTTGAAAAATATACAACTTATTCATCATTGGTCTGTCTTGAAAATGGACTTTCAGTCTTTAGTCAAATAAAACCTAGGTATGACCCCACTGGTTTGGTTCATTTCAGTAATAATATTCAACCATTTATTTGTGTAAGTATGTCTTTATTTTCTTTGTCAAGCAGGATAAGGCCAGAAAAGTTGGATGATTCCGGAAAGGTTTCCAAAATATGGCTCATGTGCAAAACCAAATGCTTCCTCTGTAAGCATTTGGATGATTAGACCCCTTGTTTATTTTTATTTTATGTGCTGCTGCACTACTAGGTTGCAGATTGTAGGATAGACCAGTGCCTTGGGAGGACAGGGCACTGGAGGCATCCACTTGTGAGCCTTTAAAATCATTTCTGAAGGAATCTGCTTCACCTCAGTCTGGCTTGGCTGCCTGAGAGATGGGAACAGCTTGGCCCCTTGTAACTGGGCAACTCCATGCTGAGACGATATCATTGCGAATCTACCTTCTGTTTTCACAAGACATTGCTAGATTGGGGAAGTTTAAATCCAAAGTCTATGTTGTTAAGTAAATGAGAAATGCCATATGGAGCTTTACCAAAGCGATGAGAAAACCTCGAACTACTGAATAATATATTTGAACACTTCATCTTATATGCTATGTTCAATATTCCTTATGGTATTTCAGACTTCCTAGTTTTGCATATTATTTATCACATTGTCTTTGTGTGCTTTCTTAGTCAGTGGTTCACCAGTGAAGATCTGACCTCAGACAAAGGCCCTACTAACTGAATTAGTTCAGAGAATGTTTTCTCTGGCTTCAGCAATCGTCTCGTGGTAAATAGATTTACCAAGGCCTCTTCACATTTCTCAGAAACAAAACATTTTGCTTTTTCTCTTCTTGCCTGTGTTTTCTCCTAGGGTAAAGAAAAAATGAAATTACATTTTTCAAGCATTAAAAAATTACATTGGAATTTCTTTGATTATTAATCTTTTTTTTTTATAGTTTTTTGAGACAGGGTTTCTCTGTGGCTTTGGAGCCTGTCCTGAAACTAGCTCTTGTAGACCAAGCTGGTCTCTGCCTCCCACGTGCTGGGATTAAAGGCGTGCGCCACCACCACCCGTCTGATTATTATTCTTAATAGATTGATGTTAACATTTATTATTGGCATAGTGTATACTATATGGCTGGAGTGTGTACAGTTGTGATTTTGGGTAGATCTTGGCTAATATTGGAGTAAAACTTCAACAGTGGGAGATGAGTGGATGGAGGCCTCAAGTTGAACACAGAAGGAAATTGTCTCCCATTAATTTTCCAAGAGTCTGTGCTAGTCAGTGTCTTAGTTCTGTGTCTGTTGGTGTGATGAAACACACTGACAGGAGCAGCTTGGAGTTGATTCTAGCTCATGATTCCAGGTTATAGATCATCACCACAGGGAAGTCAAGGAGACAGCGAATTGAAACAGCTGGTCACATCCACAGTCAAGAGCACAGAGAGTGAGTGCATGCGCGCTTGCCAATGTCCAACTGGTTCTCTCCTTTGCATTCATTCCAGAGCCCAGATCATGAAATGAGCCACATTCAGGTGGATATTCCTACCTCAATCAACCCAATTCAGAAAATTCCTCTGTACCCTAAAGCTGAGAAAACACTGTAGAAGAGGAGACAGAAAGACTGTAAGAGCCAGAGTGCCTGTGACCAGACAGCGGCTTCTAGACATGACGGAGACATTACATCAGTGACATCTCAGTAATAAGGGCTACATAAACAAGACCTTCATCATGACCACAATGCAGCCTAGGTGGGGAGACTTCACAAGATCCCACCGCTAGATGAAGAGCTACAGACAGTCAATGGCTACCGAAAGGGAGAATTAATTTTCTCCAGGGATGAGCTCCCTGATAGTTTATCCAATTGCAGGGGATCAGTACTAAACTATGTACATATGAACAACACTACAACACTAAATGGGCTTGGGAGGTTTTATGTGTGTGTGTGTGTGCAACAATAATAATTACAGAAGAAAGGTCTTGAGTTTCAGAGGGAAAATGGCAGAAGATTGGGAGTAGTTGGAAGGTGAGAAGGAGGAGTGTAAATGATGTAAATAAAGCATTCAAATGTATGACCTTCTCAAAAAATTAAAGAATGCGAAAGAAAATCCCTCACAAGCATTTCCACAGGCCAGTAGACTGTCTTCCCGGGTGACTCTAGACTGTGTTAAGCTGATGATTAAAACTTACCATCACATAGAGTACATTTATTAGTTTATTAACTGCTTTATATGTGTCATGCATGTTATATATATAGCCTGATATATCTATATATATATATCTATATATATATATCTAGTATATATATTGTCTAATCTCCAAGGTTACTCTGTAAATATACTTATTATGCTTATAGATGCAGTGATGACTTGAGGAAGTCAGTGATTGTCTGTGACACAGCTTTTCAGTGCTGATTAGATTCTAGGTGCGTTTCATCCAGACCCTGTTCTATTTTGTATATTGGGTATATATTTACTTTTATATTTCTTTATTTATTTTTACTTTATGTGTATGGGTGTTTGGCCTGCATGTATATATGTGTGCTGCATATATTCTTGGTGTACAAAGAGGATGTGCAAGAAGAGGGTGTTGGATGCCCTGAAATTGGAGTTAAGTCTGCTTGTAAGCTGCCGTGCAGGTGCCGGGAACTCTACCCAGGTCCTTTGGAAGAGTAGCAAGGTCTTTTAACCAATGAGCCATCTTTTCAGAACATAAATCTGTTTTGAAGGGTTGATATGACATCGACTGTGAGGATTTTCTTTCCATGTCCATCTCACCTGCTACTCCCAAGACCCCTAAACTGTTTAAACTCTGTTATTGGGTCCTTTATAATTTTTTTTTTTGAGATTTTTACTTTTAAAATGCACTTAAGAACAGACAGAAACAAGCCGGGCGGTGGTGGCACACGCCTTCAATCCCAGCACTTGGGAGACAGAGGCAGGTGGATTTCTGCGAGTTCAAGGTCACCCTGGTCTACAAGAGCTAGTTCCAGGACGTGCTCCAAAGTTACAGAGAAACCCTGTCTTGAAGAAGAACAGACACAAGCACATGTCCCCTCATTTATGCTAAGGTATAAGTTGCAGCCTTTAAATATATTAGCCTCCTTTGTTGCTGGAGCCTGGCTCTGCCTCACTAACTCCATCTTTCATGATGATTTGAAACGGAATGGCCTGTTTGTTTATAGCTCTGTTTGCATTGAGCACTCACTCTGATTGGAAGGGTTAAGCACAGTATAAAATGGGAAACTCATGAGACAGTGTTTATGGAAGCTTCCTCAAAGGTTCTTTCTCATGCCCATTTCCTCTATTGTTATCTTATTATGATGCATTAACTGGTTCCATTAGTGGGTTGAGAGTCTGGCTCCATCTCAAGGAGTAAGGAGCAACAGAATTGGAAACTCTTTGTTTAGAAACTTTCTACAAAAGATATGGGACAGATTTCCTTCATAAGTGATATATGATATTTGATATGTGATATGTAGCATATATAACATGCACAGCTACTATTGATGTTCTGCTTCTTAGTGGCACATTTCTTTAGGTTACAGTATATTTTCATCGACTTTCATAGAACATTAAGTCCAAAGAAAGGCTTACAACTAGCTTACATTATGTTTGAAAAGCCCCTTTTCTACCCAGGGTGCCTTGCTGGTTGGGTGATACGGCAAGTTAGGGGAAGGAAGAATGAGGAGATGCTAATGGTGAGAAAACATCATGTGTTTCTCAGATACCCATTTCCTGTCCAGATATCAGAATGCGTACAAATTGACTGGAGTTATTTCTGTAGCAATAATGCACCAATCACAAGACAATAATACACAATCAAATAACATACAATCAAACATAGTTATTACTCCAGCAATGCAGACTTTGATATCACATGGGCGTGGGGTAGGTAAGATATACTGTTCCATAATACTTTAGTAATGAAAGACAGCATAGAAAAGCATCAGCTAGTTCATAGCTGGTCATATGTCATTTATTTACAGATGTGAGATGATTCCAGCATCTCCCCAGCCACTTAGTATCAACCACACATAAGACAAGAATGTGTATATATTACTGTCAGTGGTCTTAGTCACTTGTTACACTAATCCTTTTGTAGTCTTACCCTGAGGATATTTGAATTTATGAACTCCCATTTGAGCCACTTCTCTGTGACCACATGAGACAGCAGCCACCACGCAAAGCATCTTGGCCTTGGTTCCAGCGAAGGCACAGTCCTGGTTTCCTCGATTGCATAGCTTCACCTTTTCAAGCTCCTGCACTTTGTAACACTGCTGTGACTACAGGTGAGACCACTCACGTCAGATGTCTTGGAGGGTGCCTGACATATGGTTTCATGATAAACAGATGACGACTTAAAAAAATTTGGAAAAAGCAGACTCCATTAGAGGACCAGGATGGCAAATTAGAATCAATAGGAAATATAACTAAAAGACACATCTTTTACAGTTGTGGGTGACACACCCTCCAGTTATTCTAAACAGTTGAGATCCTATTAAAGAGTCAACTTCGGTGACGTCGACTAGAGAAGAATGAACAGTGAGATCGACACTGTCGTTATGACTCCAGGCTGGGTAGCCAGTTAGAAAGATCTGGAACATGCAGATTGGTAGACATTAAGGGTCTTTAACTCACTAAAGGCCCCAGAAGCACATTCTCACATTTAAAAGGTTGAACAGTTTGTCAGCATCTTGCTTGCAAAGTGGCCATCCCCGTTGGGAGACAACCTCAGAGTGGCCTGTCCCTTGCTCTGGTGTGGATTTCTCTCAGCAGACAGGCAGCACGGCTGACTTCTTGATTGTTGCCTCTAAAGAAGGGCGCTAGTCCAGGCGACAGCTGCCAAATTACTAGCCATGCTTATCTACACTCTGGACCATTTTATTCACACCTTGCTTCCAAAGTAGCCCATCTTTGAAAGAGGTTCCTGCCGTTAGTTTTGGAACTAGGATTTCATTCCGCCCTGCAGTCTCATTTTTTGACTTGTGGCCTTGAGAGAGGTATTACATTGTTGGCTAAAGAGCACTAAAATTTTATGACATGCCATATGGAGTGAAAGAAATAAGGAGTTGACCCCCTTTGCACGGTATCATTAGGGCACATGTTACCTGTCCCCGTCTTCAGCCATTTACCTGGCCCCCTGGATGAGGCCTGAACAGGTGGTCCGAATTAACATTGTTTTGGCTCCTAAAAGCCACGGTGTTCTGGTGGTGGCAGCGGTGGTAGAGCGCTTTCGCCTTCTTTCCAATTTCCCAGATACAGCCACACTTGGATTTGAGACGGCCTCCTCCTACCTGCTGTGCGCATGGGACCTCTACACCTGTTCAGTTGTGAAACTGCTAATGAGGCCTCTCCTGTCCTATTCAGGATTTTGACGGAAAATGAAAACTCATTACCCAGAGTCAATGACTGACATCTGTTTCCCAGCCCCCTCCTGAAGCCATCTTCCAGCCTCCCGGTGCTGGGGAAAAGATGTGCCACTCAGAGAGAAAATTGGAAACCAGGAAGGGAGGGTTACCTTCCGTGCCCAGCCTGTGGAAGGCATTGAGCTATCCAGGACTGTCTCCACTTGGCCCTTCCTTCCAAAAGTCCCAGCACACAAAGAGACTCAATATGTCAATCTTTAAAAAAATTCTATTTGTTTATGAAATAAGTCAAATCTTTAGAAATGAGGAATTTTACTAAGAAGCAAGATCTTTATCTAAAATATTCAGTTAACAAAATTCTTGCTATTAAAATAAATATGAATAGGAAGCTTATTTGTATAGCTCAATCTAGATCTACAAAATTATCCTTTTGGTAAAAGAAGCCATGAGTGAATACATGTGAATGTAATAAGTCAATATATCCTATGAAGTATTTGTGTTATGTTCAGGTATAGAACTATATATATATATTATAAAATTAATACAAAATGCTACAGAATTTATTCATCTAGAATAGTTAATTTTGCACATGTTAGGCATGGATTTATAAAACTATTCAGTATGCAAGCATTTATTGAACATTTAATATGTGCAGTATAACTGTTTCTGTGGATACAACGATGAATAAATTCAATGCTTTAAAAAAGAGACTTGAAAATAAATACCAGGCCATATGGTGAGTCCTTGAGCAGATGGATTGGAGGTGGTAGGATTGTTCATCTATTGGATGTGAAGGCCTAGGAAAGGAAGACTCACTAGCTGGCATCCTAGGGTGGACAGGAAGACTTGGGCCAATTCAAGGTAGCAGTAGTAGCCTCTATAGAGAGAGGTTGGAGCAAAGCTCACCTGATGATAGCCAGGTGGTTCACAGTCAAGCCACACAGGACCTTTTGTGGTGACACTAAAGGTCTGGACCTCTTACAGACAGAGCGGAAGTTTATTGTACCTACCCAACTTGTGTTTTTTAATCTCTGGTGTAGTTGGTTTCAGGTGTGTCTTGGCCACATCCAACGTAATTCCTCTGTTACAGACATACACACTGCCTCACATATGTATGTCTAAGAGCTTGTGTAGAATTTTCTTTGGAACATAGATACAGGAGTGGAATTTCTGGGTAGGTTATATAATTATTTTGATTGCCAGAATGTTCTCCAGAGATCCTGCTGCTTATACTCTTACCAACTTTATGATTTTTTTGGAAGTCTAATAAGTACTCAACAAATGACTATTTGGCTTTTATTTTTTAATTTATCTCTATGCCAATTCTTAAAAGAAATACTTTGTGGGCTAGAAGATGACTCAAGTGCTGAATGTTCTTCCAGAGGACTGAAGTTCAATTCCTACCACTCACATGGTAGCTCACAACCTTCTGTAACTCCAGCTAGTTGCCCTCTTCTGGCCTCCACGTGTAATGATGAGGTGAGCAGGCCTGCTTTTTGTTCTGCCCGACTCCCGCACTGCTAGCTTTACACCTGAAATAACAACACACAAATTGTATTCATTTAAACACTGCCTGGCCCATTATTTCTTGCCTCACATTGGCTAACTCTCACATCTTAATTAACCCATTCCTAATAATCTATATGTCACCATGAGGTCGTGGCTTACCATTCTAACCTACGTCCATCTCAGGACGGAGCTTCATGGCATCTGCCTGACTCTGCTTCTTTCTCCCAGCATTCTGTTCTGTCTACTCCACCTATCTAAATCCTGCCCTATCAAAAAGCCAAGCAGTTTCTTTATTTAACCAATAAAAGTAACATATAGACAGAAGACCCTCCCACATCATCCATGGGTACCAGGCATGCATGTGGTGCACAGGCATATGCAAACAAACACACACATAAGCATGAACAAACAAAAGTCCTCATATATAGATTTGTTAGTTTTTGGGTTTTTCTCTTTCACAAATTTCCTTTTCCTTTGAGGCCACCCTTAAATAGTTCACATGGTGCATAGCTTATATATAGATACACAGCATGTTATTTCGTTTCTTCATGTGTGTGTTTACTTTTTAATGGCTTCAAATGGCAGAGTCGAATCTAAATTGAACTTGTCATATTTACACAATCAAGTTGTTACTCAATTTTAATACTATTTTCTTTGCTTTCAAGAGTTTTCAAGTCATTCTTTTCTAACCTTCAGACTCTGAAGGTTGTTTCATATTTTTGTCATTCATGTGTTTTGGCTTTCATCTTCATCTTTTCACCTCTAATTCATTTTTGGGGGTTTTGGGTGGAGATCAACAAATTGCTTCTCTCTAATGATATAATATTATATAATTATATAATACATATCTAATGATATAATATTATAATACCTCCTACTGAACCAAAGGAAACTCATGAACTTTCTTTCCTGCTCAATTAGTCTATTAATCTTTTTTCGTGCCAAAAGAACAGAATTTGCATTACTTTTCTATCTTGTTAGGGCTGAACCTATTATTTATAAATAGTTATTGTTCTTGTAAAATAATGTATATATTTATTAAATACCTCATAAAATATAAGCAGGTATTTTGATTGGTATACTGAAAAAAGAGATAAGCCTTATGAGTCCTTTTGAGCCTAAAGTACTTTTACATTTAATTGATAATTTTTTTGAGTTTAGAGTTGTGCTAAAATGATTTTCCCCCAGACCTTTAAAAACAGTGATTTACTGGTGTTTATTATCTAGTACACTGGCCAGAGGACATCCTTTGTACTACCTTGTAATTCAAGATGCTTTAATGAATTTTAAATTACATTCAAGTTACATTCAAGGTTTAACATTTTGCAATAAGGTATGATTTTTTGTTTTAAATCCCATTTCAGTCAGGCAGTGGTGGCACATGCCTTTAATCCCAGCACTGGGGAGGCAGAGGCAGACTGATCTTTTTTTTAAAAATATTTATTTATTTATTATATATACAATATTCTGTATGTATGTATGCCTGCAGGCCAGAAGAGGGCATCAGACCCCATTACAGATGGTTGTCAGCCACCATGTGGTTGCTGGGAATTGAACTCAGGACCTTTGGAAGAGCAGGCAATGCTCTTAACCTCTGAGCAATCTCTCTAGCCCCCAGACTGATCTTTTTGAGTTTGAGGCCAGCCTGGTCTACAAGAGCTAGTTCCAAGACAGGCTCCAAAGCTACAGAGAAACCCTGTTTTGAAACCCCCCCCCAAAAAAAATTCCCATTGTTTTTAAAGTTATTGTGCTAAAACATTTGTTTTGTACTTTTTGTGTGAAGACATTTGTCTTTATGTCTGGGAAGTTTTCTAACATCATTTCTTTAGTAATTTGCCTTTCCATTTTTTAAAATTTTGGTTTGCAAGTTGTATTAACTGGATATTGGCAAATTTTCTTCCTTTTATTTATTTACCTTTCATGTCTTTTTCTTTGTATTTATTCAAGAAAATTTCTTTGACTTTATTTTTGTATTCTTCTAATTAATTTATTTTGATTTATGCATTTCAATATCTTCATTTAAATTTTTATTATTCTCTTTTATAACATTCTGATTTTGTTTGATGAATATAATAAATTTACCTTTTGAAATTAAATTTTAAAACATGTCTTTTTTCCTTTTCACTTATTTTGATGTCATTTTTGTTTTTCTATTTGCACTTTATACTTCTTATTATCTTTATTATTGAATTCAGTTTGCAGGTATTTTATTGAGAATATTTGCATCTGTGTTCATAAGGGATATTGGTATATAGTTTTTTTTTTTGTTGGTTTTTGTGTATTTTTCATACTGGGTAAAAGTGGCTCCATAAAAAGAATTAGGGTAGCTTCCTTCAGTTACCATTTTGTTGAATAATTTGAATACTGGCATTAATTTCTCTTTGAAGGTCTGTTATTATCTCTTTATTATTTTATATTCTTTCTTTTTTAAATTTTTATTGTAATTCTAAATTTGATAGCCCAGTCTGCACACTTTTCTTCTTTTTTCATTCAGAGAAGTATACTAGAAGTCCATTCTAGTTTTCTTTCTGATCTGTTTTAAGCACTTCTCCAATGACCTTCATGCTGCCTTTTCATTTGAGCTATTTTCTACATCCTCACATTCCTATTGAGATTTGGATTTGTACCTTCGAGAATTTTTATCAGTAATTTGGAAAGGCTACTTTGGGCAACTGTTTTACGCTATCATAGTCTAAATAGATGGACTCACAAAAATTAAGCTCCAAGTGATGGAGGTCAATGGGAGTGTGTGGGAGAGTTTAAATGAGTTCTTTGAATCAATAACAAACTGCTGTTTTGTACAGATTTAGAGCCAGCTAAGGCTGGGGGAATCTGTTGAATCAACTAAATGAAAACCAGTGGGCAATCTGAGGAAAACCTGAAAGGAAAGACATGCTGATGAGTCAGTGTGAGACAGGCAGTAACTAAGAGCATGCTGCCCACCTCCCCTGTGCTCACTCTTAATGGCGGGTTGTGCCAAGTTAGAAAAGCCCATGGATTAGTTCTTTGAGGTGCAGAAGCTGAGTCTGTGGCAGAAACCATTCCAGGTGTCCCCCTTGCCTATCTGCAGGGGGCTGATCATGGCTTAGGAGGCCAGAGTTTCACAGATACTTGGGAATGAAAATGCCCTCAAATGTCTTTCGGAAGTACGGAAAGCCTTCAGAAGGCAACTTTTGTCAACATAAATTAGACTGTTGGTATGAAAATGGGCTCTGGATCAATCACTGATTTGAACTGTTTGGGCAATATTGCTGTTCTGTTATGATATGCTGATGCAGGTTTTCTTCAGTTTTGAGGCATTCGGAAAGTGACTCTAGAAAGCTTTCCAAGTACCCCTTACTTCTATGTTGTGTGTCTTTTGCATTTGTGTTTTCCAGTTTTGTTTTCTCAGGTCTCAGTAGAATCTTGAGTAACTGACCTTTTCACAAGTTACAATGGAGCTGAAATGCAGGGCCTTCCCTTTTGTTGTTTTGTTTCGTTGGTTAGTTTTCTTTTTGAAAGGAGAGATTTTGGCCGGGCAGTGGTGGCACACGCCTTTAATCCCAGCACTCGGGAGGCAGAGGCAGGCGGATCTCTGTGAGTTCGAGACCAGCCTGGTCTACAAGAACTAGTTCCAGGACAGGCTCCAAAGCCACAGAGAAACCCTGTCTCGAAAAAAAAAAAAAAAAAAAAAAAAAAAAAAGGAGAGATTTGCATCATGTTTGGTACCATCCCTGTATCTGACTTCTTGGGTCACAGAAGTCAGGAGAGTTGCTGCTCTGCACATTTACTACAGAGCAGGGACTGAATACAGGAAACCGTAACTGACTAAACACTCATCTGTGCAAAGGCAAACCTATGATTCTTTAAATTCAGAACTGGCAAAACCACTGTATTTAGTCATTATTGCATCTTTGTTAAAAGATAACAGAAACAAGAGCATTTCTGTCACTAGATGCCAGACACTGTTCTCACACTAGCAACAGTGGAGTCTCAGAATCATCAGGACTAGGGTACCAGGGCACAAACTTGACTGTCTCCATTTCACGGATAGATAATGAATGCACAGGGAGGTTAAATTTCTAGTTCCCCAAGCTAGTGAGTGACGAACCTGAAAGTCAGGTCTCAAACAGTGCACTAAGAGAAACTTCTTGTGTGGTCATTGCTGTAGGAAATCCTTCAGCCAGTAACCTTTAAGTTACCCCAACTTGGGCATCGCTTCTTATACTATAAATGTTGATGTAAAGCTCACACTCCCTCTTCCCCCAAGCCTCTTAATTATACGATATTTTTTAAATGAGCTGCACAAACACAATACCTTAATCGAGAGCAGAAATATACATATAACAAAATTGACCTTAAGTTTCTATCAATAAACCAAGATCCATACCAATGCAAATCTCTATAGCATATCCCCCTTTAAATGTAAACAAACATTTATAAACAATCATTTAGGGAATTTGGGTGTAGTTCTCCCCAAACTGCTTCCTGCTTTTTGTTGGGCAATCTGTATACGTGTTGCTTTTATTGGTTAATGAATAAAGAAACTGCTTTTGGCCAATGACTTAACAGAGTGTAGCCAGGCTGGAAAAGATAGATAGATAGATAGATAGATAGATAGATAGATAGATAGATAGATAGATAGAGAAGGTGGAGTCAGGGAGCCGCCATGGAGGTTCCAGAGGGGAAAGACACAAGGTGTCAGTTGGAACCTTGCTGGTAGCCCATGAGCCTCATGGTAAAATATAAAATAATGGAAATGGGTTAATTCTAGATGTAAGAGATATTTATCTTAATCACTTAAGTGATTAGCCAAGCTGTGATTTTAAATAATCTAGTCTCTGTGTGATTATGTTGGGAGTCTGGGCAGCCAGGAAATGGACAAGCGGCCTCCTTACAATAGATCATCTCAGGCTCTTGCTTTTAGCACCGAAGTATTGAACTTTAACTAGTCATGTATTTAGTGTCAAAGGCCTTACCAATAATAACAACTGTTCAAGGAGTCAAGGAATTCAAAGTCAGAGAAATGATTGTCAGATCTTCTCAGTGCCCATTTAAGAGACTGGAGGCCTAGAGGGAAGGAAAACAAAACCAGAGGCAGGCATGTACAGAACAGGCCTTTTATTTTCATTGAGACCCATTTCTTCACAATACGGTCCTTTCTGGCTGCTTTTATCCTGCACCATCTAGTCTAGACAACGGAAAACTTTACTACCCATCTTTTTGGCCTGCAGTTGTACAAGAAAGAAGGAGGCACGCAACATTTTAAAGTATATATAATGCACTGGGGATTCCAAGATGTGGACAGGAGCCTTCTTCTATCTCACAAAGGAGGAAGCTGAGGCTTAGGAAGGGTAAAACCTTGCCCCTCTCCCCTGAACTAGAAAGCAGACAGCCCTGTTTCAAACTGATATTCCTCTGGCTTTGACACCATAGCCTTTGTGCCCATGAGACCACCCTGACGCAGAACTTTAAAGAATGCAGGTCTCACCAAAACATACAGCTTCAGCTCCATTTTGGTGTCTCTTTTGCTCTTTCCCTACTACCTAGATCCTAGTGGGTTCTGGAGATCTGTTCTTGCCTCGTTTTGCAAATATACCTGACCTACCCCTCAAGAATGTAGAAAAAGATGCATTTTTGGAGATTTTTCAACTTTTGGTTAACAAAACAAAAAAAAAACCTTTGTATCTGAATGTTTCCTGGTTAAAAAAAAATCTCTACTATGGAGAAGAGAAAGTCCCTTCACTTGTAATTGCTTCTTAGGTAAGTCCAGCTGAGCTCCTTCCCCAGGTGCCAAAGCTGAGTTGTAAATTGCCGGCACTTTGTCTTGCTGAGGCATTGTGCTTTAATTCCTCTTGTTCGCCCAGAGAGTCTACACTTATGGCCCCAAAGAAGTGCTGCACTGATGTTTATAGCTGTCTTCCATCAGTTTGCACAGTGCATAATCTCATATCCCAGAAAAGGGGTTTGCATCCAGGATAATCCTTCCTCTGGACTTGCTTCCTCTCTGATTTTTACCTCCTGAGAAACTGAAGAGATATTGTCTACCCAGTGAGGGCAGAACCAAGGAAGAGTCTTTGCACCGTTGCATAGGATAGCCTCACTCCTGTTAGCACACTCCCTCTTCTGCAGAAGAAAGCTTCTTGGCTCCAACCTTTGTTGGAGGATCATGGATTTCAAACTCATGGGATCTCATCTGGAACACTCTGACAGTCAATCCAATCTGTTAAATGAGGTAGCAGGACCGTGAAAGGCCTGCAAACATTTGGCAAGAATTTGTCATTACCGTTGCCGTTCCTCTGTTGCTATTAAAATTTCTAGTTGGGGACACCAGTGTTTGTCTTTAATCTCTGATGCTGCTGCCTGTGTTCCAGAAACCTGATGCCAAGAAGCACGAGGACCTTCCCTTTCGCTGTGCTGGTTGTAGTGAGTGGTAAGTTAGAGTCATGGGGAGTTAATTGTGAGAGGAGACAGAGCCCATTCATTACCTTGTTTCCCTCATTTGCTCAGTGCAGAGACTTCAGGAATCAATGAAACAGCAAGAGGAGGCCAGGCATCTTCTTGCCTACCTTGAGCCTTGAGCAGGCGGCACAGAAGCTGAGTAGCTAGCATGCAGCCTATTACATTGTCCCTAGGTTCCCCATGTCCAGCTGTTCTCACCTCTATAGGACAGTTTCTCCCTGAGGGATCCTACCTAGCTGGTACCCTCAGTTAACATAATGGTATTCTAATGGTCCCCATCACCTTCAGCTTGTCACATGTGCTCAGAGTACTTTTCTCAGCAGGCCATGATACCTGGCCAATCAGGGAAGCCGTTTACTTGTGTGCTATTAGTTGAAGGCAGTCTATTGTGTAAAACAAAACTGAATTCTTAGAAGACTGAGGCCAGTGATCACACATTCCGGATGTCTTTGACTACCCCAGTGGCTCAATTGCTGATCTCATAATGGAGTTGAGATTAACAGAGGTAATTATAATAACGATTCAATAGCTACCCTCCTTCCACCTACAATAAGCCAACTTTCCTGGTTTTGATTAAGAACATTTATTTAGCTTATGCTTGGAGAGGGTGATGGTTATACACATTCAAAAAAGTTGTTCAAACATGATAAGCCAATAGTCGAAGGTGCCACATGAAGGAACGTTGGATAAGTAATTGTGTTTTTGTTAGTTTATCATCAGATTGGAGGGCAGGTTCAAGTCCAATGGAATGGAATGAAGATCTAAACCCTTTAAAGACTTGGATGTTTTTGACCAGTGCCACCAGAGTGCTAGCCACTCTAAGGGACACATGAGGACACAGAGGCCAGTTAGGCTGAGGCATTATAAGGCATTAGGTAGAATTTGACAAGATTTGATTGGAAATGAGGGATCTGTGAACAACTGGTAAGCTTTCAGAGCATAAATTGATCCTTTCTAGAGGAAAGGAGAATTCTTCTATGTAGAAGTCTCCATTTGCTCAGCTTGTGGGATTTGGAGTCTGTTGCTAGACCCTATGCATGATTCCTTTCCTTTGTTAATGTATTTCTTTGAGGGATGTAGAGCAAGTCATAGGAAATATGGACAATTAGACATAGCAGTAGTTACAGCATCATTGGAAAGTCATGACACATGTGTACATTAGAGACACATATGTCATCAAACCACAGGTGTGTGGACTGAGTCCTTTATATTCTTAAGAGGAAGAAGCATCAAACAACCCACAATCACACGCAGAGTGGAGAGCAATAAATTATCAACCCTGTACCTGGCTGCAAAGAAAAGGCCCAGGTAAAGAGTGAAGCCTCTCTGGACCAGCTCCTGGATGCCCTGGGTGGCTGTCCTCATCTGTAGCAGCCAGTCAATGCTGGAGGCCGGAACTGTGTTTCTCTCTCCCGGGGGAGAGGCAAGCTGACATATTTGGCTTCTTATCAGAAAAATAACTATATAAAAATGTAACTGCAGTATGATTTTAAGAAATCAGAAAGCAGTAGCAGCTAAAAGTTTATTCTCCAGACATGTGCCTGGAGAATGACCCCAGTATTCACTTCTTTCTCTGACAGGGAGCCGTCAGGAAAGAGAAGGCCTGTCTCATATTTGCTTCCAACGTGCCCACCCTGTTTTCATGAGCTCCTTCCCAGTCTTTGCAGCTTCCCATGCCCATGTCACTCTCTCTGCCTCTGCTCATGGTCTCCATGCTAACTCAAGAGGATTTATTTCCTTTCATACAGTCACCAGAGGGTTGACCATATTAGTCATCCACATTGTCCTTGCCTGCTCATCTCTCGTTCCCCTAATATCCCCTCGCAGACATACTAGTGACCGAAATGAATGTCAGAGTAGACGGGAGGTGTGCTGGCTAGTTTTATGTCAACTTGACACCAGCTATAGTCATCTGAGAGGAGGGAATTCTGACTGAGACAATGGCTCTCTAAGGTCAGGATGTAGGCAATCTTGTAGAGTGTTTTCTTAGTGATTGATTGAGGGCCCAGCCTGTTGTGGGTGGTTCCACCTCTGAATGGGAGGTCCTGAGTTCTAGAAAAAAAAAGTAGACTGAGCAAGACATGGGGAGCAAGCCAGTAAACAGCACTCCCCTATGACCTCAGCATCAGCTCCTGCTTCCAGGTTCCTTACCCCAGGCTCCTACCCTGACTTCCTTTGATTATGATATGGAAGTATAAGCTGAATAAACCCTGCCTCCTTAAGTTATTTTGGTCATAGTGCTTCATCACAACAATGATATCCCTAATTAATAAAGCCATACTTAACCTTTGGTCTAATTATGATTTTTTTCCATATCCACAGAAAAGTCACCTAAGGGGAGAGAGAGAGAGAGAGAGAGAGAGAGCAAGAGAGAGCAATGAGGGACAGCCTATATATACCCTTGTTACTAATTTTGCATCCCACCCCAAAGTTAGCTCTTTGGACATGAGTGTGACCTTCTTATATGTCTACCATGTGATTCTTTATTATTATTTTTTATTAATTATTTAAGAATCTGACATGGTGTACCCCATCGCGCTCACCTTCCAGTCTTCCCATGTCCACTTCCCATCCCTGTGACCTTCTACCCCCAAAGGAAAAGAGGAAGCCATTTTATGTGGTCCGCATATTCACTGGAGCATGGTCAGATTCCTAGTAGGCAGCCCCGTAAAGGAGGATGGGTCTTTCTCCACCTGCATCTGCGACAGAACTTGACCAAGGAAAGCCTTGAGAGGATCAGAACCAACTAATCCATGCCCACGCCACCTTTTGCACCATTTGCACCACAGTGCTGTGGGTTGACATGAGTTAAAGCCAGCTCTCTAGTGCACACTGATGCTTTAGGCTTCAGCCCAGGCCATGGGCATCCATATGGGCTTTGGTGAGTCAAAGGCCTTAGACATCAAAATAGCTCTTGACTGCACAGGATCACTCATGCCTCTCAGTGGCTGCCTGGGCCATGAGCCTTGCCATGGCCTCAGGTGGTTACACATGTCACATCAGCATGACACCCTAAGGCAGCAAAGCCTGAGGGCATCAGGTAGTGGTATAGACTATATATACCCACATGGGTCTCAGGTTTCATGGAGACCTGAGTCAGCAGCATGAACCAATGACATTAACAAGGCCTTCAGTGGCATCATGAACCATGGTGGTCCTTCAAGGAGGTCCAGCTTGAAAGTGAACCTTTCCTCATCTTGGGCCTTCATTGTTGCCCAGAGCCAGGTGAACCTGCAGTTTGGAGGTTGAGTCTGCACCTGCGTAAGTTCCAGGCTGCTATACACCATCAGGGCAACCCTTCCGGGCAATGGCAACAAGTAGATCTCGGCCCTCTCTCTCACCTACCATTCCCAGCACGTCTCCAGTTCTGCTTCTCTCCACTGCACACGCCACTGTTTTTCTAGCTTTCCCCCTCTTCATCATGAATATTTGTCCTCTGTAGTAATGCCTAACACTGAAGCCACCCCAGGCCTTAAGGCCCGGCTAATGCTTGGCTGCCTTCTGTCCTGTGACTCTTTAGAGATCTCTGCTCACATATGGATATCATTCCTTAATGCTCGTTTTAAAATATGGCTTAGTCTGGACTACACCCCCAGGAAATCTGCTCCGCCCTTTTAGTCATGGCTTCAGATCCACAGAAAACTTGGATCACTGTGGTATAAACCAGGATGGCCTTGAATACAAAGTCTGGGCCTGAACACAAAGTTACACTTGTGTGAGCTATAGGCATACATATTTATATACTTTCCCCAAAATCTAAAATATTTATAATCTCTCCTTTCCTCCCTTCCTATTTTCCTTCTTTCTGCCCACCCTCCCCTCACTTCCATTCTCCTGATTCTTCTTTCCCCCATCTCCCTCACGCTAAGTCCAAGAACAACAGTATTAATTTCTAGAAACAGCTACAATTTGAAGATAAAGTGAGAACCATTTTACCAACTGCTCCAGTTGTTCCCATGCTGTTGTCCTTCATATAAAAATGTTGTTCTAAGTTGCATCTCTGCGTGTGCACACCTGTTGTGTGCATGCACATGTGCGTGTGTATGCACATGAGAGACAACTTCAAGAGAGAATCAGTTCCTTCCTTCTGTCATGTGTGTACCAGAAATGGAACTCAGGTGGTCACGCGAGTTCCTCCATCCACTTAGCCATCTAGCTGGTTTCTCGTCCTTCCTTTTTAAAGGTAGTTTAACTTGTCTCTCTTCTTCTTCTCTTATTTTCAAATTATATTTATTTAGGTCCCAAATAAATAGAAGACAGAGTCACCCCTGTGTTACACACTGTCCATAAAGATACGAAAATTTCTTGGACTATCCTAGGGGTTTATTAGATTCTCCAGACTGGGGAATACCCCCATCCTCATCCCTGTTCCAGGAAGGGCTGTGTACATGGAGGCTCATTCTTCCAGGTTCTTTAGTGTTGACATCTTTCATGAAGTGTAGGACATAAAGGACCTTACATTTTCACCTCTGTAAATCCTCTTTCCATCTGAAGCACATTTTATAAGATCAGTGACATGACTGATATTGTTCTTGACTTTTAAAATCCCCTCGCTGTGTCTGGATTGCCCCTTTTCACACCTGAAGTCTGCTTGAATGTCACCTCTGCAGAGAGACCACCCCCAACTCTTTACATTAAAGTGTCCTTGCTTGTACTTTCTCCTTTCACGGCTCTGGTATCTATTTGTGTACTTGTTCATTTTTTAAAAAATATTTTTATTTATTGTAAGTAAATTCCTAGAGATGAGAGTAGTTGTGTCTAGCTTACTTGTTGCTGGATACCTAGTGTTAGAAGTATCATAGGTAGTCAATAATTTGATAAGGTCAATACCATTGAAGTAAAAGGTTCTTCTCCAGAGCTGGCAGCCTGGGCATGAACTCTGGCTCTGTTCCATATGAGCTATGTTTGGTTGCTTCTGGATACTTAGTGTCTAGTGTCCCAATTCAACAACAGATCTTGCATCTGAGCCATTTCCATGAAACTACTTTTTCATTTATAAAACAAAGACGATGATAGTACCCGTACCTCAGAGCTGCTGAAGCACTAAATGGAATGTGTGTGAAATGCGTATGAAATGTATAAAGAGTGATACATATTAAATACCATATTTAACATTAGCTGGCATTTTGCTATTACTTTGTTTACATGGATCAAATGTATGTGGAACAGCTTTTGTGGCAGGCACTGTGCTGGATTTAGCACTGCTTTGAATAAGTGTGACTTCTGAATGTGATCGTTGATTCCCATCTAAGTTCCCTATTTGTATCCCTTCAATCCCTTCATTGTGTTGGCTAAGTTTGTTCCCCTTTTGTGACTTTGTGACAGAGGATGAAAGCTGTGGCGTATTCCTAGATCTTTCTTTCTTTCTTTCTTTCTTTCTTTCTTTCTTTCTTTCTTTCTTTCTTTCTTTCTTTCTTTCTTTCTTTTCTCTTCCTTCCTTCTTTCCTTCCTTTCTTTCTTCCTTTCTTTTTCCTTCTTTCTTCCCTCCCTCCCTCCTTCCTTCCTTCTTTCCTTCCTTTCTTCTTTCTCTTCTGTTCTCTTTCCTCTCCTACCTACTTCCTTCCTTTCTGGATGTGTACAAAACCAAATGTTTGTTGCTATAATTTTTGTATCACAATTAAAAATCAGAGGCCAGGAAACTGCATTGGGGTTATGGGCCAATGTCAGGCATGTGTGTACTGGAAAGCGTAATTGGCTTCTCTGAATAGCAGCTGATGCTCCTTGCCACCAAACTATCTCTCCAGCCCCTAAAAGTCAAACAATGATTCTCCCTCACAGCAGGGAGTTCTTGCTCTTCGTGTACTGGTCTCATCACTTCAGAGCAAGTTATTGTAGTGAGCATCCTGCTTTCTCATTTGCCCTCTGCTTTCTGCTATGAGTTGAGGAAGTTCAAGGCCCTTGCCAGCACTGCTCCCATGGACTTCCTAGCCTTCACGAGCCGTGATCTAAAATCAACTTTCTAGAAATTTGTCTCTGAGTGCTTTGTTAACAACAACAGAAAACAATCAGCTCTGAAATATCTGTATTATTTGCTCTTCTGAGGTTTTTTTTTTTTTTTTCTGGATAAAAAAGTGATTACCTATTTCTTAAGAATCTTCTCATTCCAGAAAAGCTTAAGACAATGTCTACTTCCAATGACAAGGTTCAAATCTTAACAAGAAAGGATTGCCTGCAGTGTTGGGTCCTCTATTCACAGCCTTGAAACTTTATGGGAAGTAAGTTAAAGCTTGGGACTGGAAAATATCTTGATATTTGAAGTTCCTTGAGTCTGCCCATAAACCCCTGGTGAGCTAGTGGTTACTTTGTCCAGTAATTCTGGGGTTGCCAAGGGAAGCTGTTATATATGTTTTAAAGAAATATGGGGTTATGCAAAGAATAGTATGTGAGAGTGCAATTCTCCCGGCATCCATGTCTTCAGTGGTAGGGATGGCTTGAAAGTTCAGTTTTCGAAGGCCATTTCTAAGTACCATTACTGCTGCTGAGTTTTCTTCTATGTAGACTGAGAGAAACATCGACCTGGCTGGTAAATGGCTAACCGGGATTTTCCTAAACAAGCGAAGGTGTCCAGATTCTAATCTCTTCTCCACAGAGCTGGGTTTTGTGTAGCAAGCTGGAATGACTTGCATTCCTCTATACAGCTGGCACAACGTGAAACATTGGTATAGAAAAGCCTTATTGATGTGATGGTACAGCTGTGTGAGGCGAGCAGTAATCACGTTCAGAACAGCTATGAAACAAAATGCAATCCGCATGCTCCCCCACTGCCCGTGATAGGATTATATTCTGATTGACTGAAACTGTGGTCAGCAGGAGGATCATTTGGCAGCAGAAGAGGCCGATTTTTCTGATGATCCAGAAATCAGATTTTGATTCTGATGATTAGATATTGGGCTTATAATCTCCTCAGTCCTAAAGAATGCTACCAAGGTCGGTTCATTTTATATGCTTGGGAGAATGAATGAATAATGCTTTATTATAACAACAAATAAGACAGCTAAAGCCTCATGCCTCACTGTGGTTATCCTTTGGCAGGCAAATTCAGCCCTCCTGTCTGGATGGGTGGCATAGCATTTACAGATGCCGGGGAGCTGCTGTTTGGTTTTATTATTTGAGGAAAGACTATAGGCATTTATCTAGAGGGGGAATTTAACTTAGAAAATATGACGAATACTCAGGGAAGAGTCTTTTTAAATCAATCTCTGATATGATTCTTTAAGTTTAAACTGAGAAATTTTTCATTGAAGGAGTAATAATGTGCTTGAGCTGAAAATCAAACAGCATGGAAAAGTGTAAAATAAGTTTGAGCGTAGCTGTAGACTCTGCTCTGCTTCCCAGAGATGCACACTGTGAGCTGGATCATGTCCTTACTGTGAGTCAGTAGTGAGTAGAATTTATAGACTATTGTGTTTAATCCTCACAGAAACTTCAATGCTCTTGTCATTCTCATTTTATTTATGTAGAAACAGGCGCAAAGATGTCAAGAACCTCACTGGGGATCATTTAATTCATTAAGAAGACAATAGGCTGTCCACTGAGGCAGGACATGTTCAGATGTCGTGCTTTGTAACCAGAAGGATGCTGACCCAATTTGGTTCTCAGTACCCACAATCTTGGCTCACATTTGGCTATGACTCTAGCCTTGGGAGTTCTCTGTGCGTGTGTGTGTGTGCACATTTTAAAGACTTACACAGTAAGTTTTTTTTTAAAAAAGAAAAAGAATCCTAGAGGGAGGGAAGGAGAGAGAGAGAGAGAGAGAGAGAGAGAGAGAGAGAGAGAGAGAGAGAGATTTCCAGGCATGTTTCCTGCCCTAATGGATTTTAAAAAGGAAAAAGATGGTCTATTGAAGTATAAGTTGAGGCTTGAAAAGAATTTAAGTCTTCAACAATTATCAGCATTACAAATGATGACAGAAATTTTTTTCTTTTCTTTTCTTTCTTTTCTTTTCTTTTCTTTCTTTCTTTTTTTTTAAATCATTTTTCTTTCACTTAGATTGACTGTACCCTCTTAGTAAGTGCACATGGTGGAAGCTTCTGGAATATTATGTAGACTACCACTAATAAGAAGACCCATAGAACAAAGATAAAAATCTCATTTCCATGTTATTGGTGCCATCGATTACGGGGATCAGAACTTCTAGAGCCCATCAATCTCTTTCTGCTGTAGCTTTTTCTGGCTTTCTATGCATTTTATCTTCCCACAGGTTTGATCAACACTTTTTTTTTTGGCCATGACACCTCACAGTTGACATGGTTGGCTTATGTCATAGTGTCAAATAGATCTGTGGTACTGAGTACAACTTTCTGCTTTTCTATGTCACATTGGTTCATGTGCAGATCATATATGTCATTTTTTTTTTCATCCATAGACATGGGACCACTGTTAAGGGAACACATCAGTTAGGTTCCTCTCAGCATCAGAGAATCCTCAGTGGCTACTAGCAGGGTTGCTGGATGTGACCGCTGTGAGCACAGGGAATGTGGATCATGTGTGTTTCCGCTGGGTCTGACTCTACGGCATTTGCAGCAGTTGTAAATGCTAAGCTCGGCAGTGAGGAGACAGATGTTGGTCAGAGAAAAGACAATGGGAAAAGAAGAAACAAGTTCTGAGGATGTCAGTTTCTGTGCAAAACAGTTGAGACACCGAAGGTAAATAAGATCCTTTTAGTACTTTTAAATGAAAATGACAGAAAATGATACCAAATTAGACAAATGAGGTTTAATGGCCTAGGAGAGAGGATGGGGGGGGGGCGAGCAGTGAAATAACTGAGCCGAGCAACCACTGCTGAAAAGCTTGTGTTTGCTTTTGTCTTTTCCAGTGAGTGTCGTATCTATCTCTCTTGAAGACTGCTATCTTCCCTGTGACAGACAATACTGTGAACTCTTAATTCGTTTAAGTTTTCCCTTCCTAGATGCTGCTCCTTGCTTGCTTGCAGTTTGCAAAATCCTGAGAGAAGGCTCTCGTTGGTGTGCAAGAGAAGCAGGATGTGACAGCTGATCTCGCATGTCAGCTTCATGGGATCGGACATTCACTAAAAGGTGTGTGCCTCCAGGCAGGTTTCGAGGGGCTTTTCAGGAAGGCGCCTTCCAGCAGAGGCCATCAGGTAAAGAGGCCTGAGAGAAAGCCCTGCTGCCCAGCTGCCTGCCTTTGCCTTTTGCTGGTGAGGGCATCTATCCTGCTGCTGCTGCCGGGGCTATCGTTTACCCACATCAAAACCCAACTCCTTTGTCCTACCACTGTGGACAGATTAGCAGGAACCTTGCAGATCTCAGCACCGGATTGGGACTGCCACACATCCAGTCCCCTGGACAGAGCACCTGCCAACTGCTCAGCCTCTCCAGCATACAGACAGACAGCTGTTGTTGCTCCCCCACCCCCAGCTCCTATTGTATCAGGCAAACTAGTTGATCCTCCTTTGTGGTGAATAGTGGTCCTCTCAGTTCTGTTCCTCCGGAGCAGTGCTTCTCAATCTTCCTTCTGCTGCGACTCTTTAATGCAGTTCCTTCTGTGATACTGACCCCCAACCATAAAATTGTTTTTTGTTGTTACTTCATAACTGTAATTGTGCTACCATTACAAATCATGATGTAAATATTTTTTTGGATAGAGGCTTGCCAAAGGGATCGCGACCCACTGGTTGAGAATTGCAGCTCTAGAGAACCCTGATTAGTACACAGGATGAGACAGAGAAGTGACCATTTCTCCAGAGGAGGGAGAGGGGAGTTAGGGTGAGAAAACTTTCCTGGGCTAGACCCTACTAGGAGGGAAGGAGGGAAGCCATGCCGAACATAGCTCAGTTGCCATTCGGCGTGAAGCGCAATGATGGCTGGCAGCGGCAGGAGTTAACTTCGTATTCAACAGGAACGCCATTCTCTTCGGGGCTGTGGCTTCACTAAAGGCTTTACCCTAACACTGTTATGAGGGCAGCTGGATTACAGCAATCGTTGCTTATTTATTCACTGTAGTGACAGTTACATTTCACAGAGCAGCTGCTGGAGCCAAAAATGTTCAGCAAGGGCAAAATGTGATAAAAGCCCAATGCAGTTTGCTTGCACATTATTAAGTTTTAATTTCTGGTTCAGGAATAAATTTTGTTTTCTGTAGCTATTTTCAACTTGTTTCTATAGTTGAAAAAGAAATGAAGTATTCCCAACCCACCAATTAAACTAGTTAGAAAACCCTCTTGGATCTAAGACCTGAGTTAAACTCCGAGTTGAAACCCAGGCGAAGTAGAGTTTATTTGGGGGTGAAGGGAGGGTGTGACGTGCTACAGAATGAATTTACAAGGGGCTTGAAGACATTTGCACGCTAGCTTCTCTCTAGCATGATTTCCTTTCCAGTGAAATGAGAAAATTGACACCTTCGTGTGTGGATTAAGTGACTTAAGGAAGCACAGGGCTTGACATGTAGGGCACTGAATGTTAATTGTTTCCTTATTGTTGATACACTGTTTTATGTTAGATGAGTCATTAGTCAACAGCCGTGTGTAGACAGCCAGATACCTTTTCAAATAGTAGGGCTTGTTTAAGGCTTCACTGTAATCACGGCATCAGGGATAAGGAGGATCCCTGATGACGTACAGGTAGCCTGAGGGGACAAGAGTCAGGAATGGGGACTGTTGCTTTCCTTAGCTCCATACGGGTTGTTTCTCCATCTTTGCTGCCTTCACTGCTTTGTGGGTTTCTTTTCCTGTCCCTGTTTGCACGTCCTGTTCTCATGACTTTGACTGCATCAGGGCCAAGCCCATGGCTTTTGGTTACAGAGCCCATTAGAGTGGTATACTACATGTGTTTTGTCTGGCATTTTGTTGCTCGGGGGCTAACTGACTACCCTGAGACATGCATTGAGACGTGATTAATGTGAGGAGGAATGACATCAAGCCACTTAGGCTTGCTCCCTCAGCAGGGACTGAGATCATGTCTGCTTCAGATGCAACGCAGGAACGATGAAACACGAAGACCCTTTGATAATCAATCCTGGGGAAAAGATGTCTCGCCAGTCTTGCACCCAGAGCATTTACGGTGTCAGGAGTATTTAAGAGGCTGTCAAAGCTAGCCTCTTGACACGAACAACCTAGGGGATGATACCAAAGAGGAGCTGCTCTGGAGACCATGTTGTGTCTCTGCTCAGTTTCTTCTAGGACAAGGTGTTAAGACTGACTTTATAGGTTGCTGAAGTTCTATGACAAGAAGCATCTTGTTAGATCTAAGGTACTAGGAATATAGTAGGTGTTCAATAAACATTACTGCTTCTGCTTTACTTTCTCTCCCTACTGTGATTTGACTGCCATGGAAACACATCCTTAAGAGGGAAGCTATTTAAATGATTTCCTGTTTTGTTTCACTGGAGAATAAATGGAATTATCTGCAGGCAACTGATGCGACGTCTACCCAGCCAGGTTACTGGATGTTTCCTGTGTCTGAGGGTAGAAGGAGAATCAGAGTCACTTAACACTTTCTATTGACTTCTTGAGATAAACGTGGGTGTGATTTTGCAGGTACCAAAATCACTGGGTTTGTGAGAACGGCACGTTTCAGGATGCTTTGCTAGTTTGCAGGTCTATCTGAAAGGTGGTGGTAGTAGTGGTGGTGGTGGGAAGGGGCTCAGATGCACTCACGCATTGCTTGAGCTGCCGCCTGACCTTATTCAATATTTAGACAGGGTACCCGGTTACTCTCCACACCTAGTCCCAAACCGCATCCATTCTGCTCCAGCTGTAGCCCTTGCGATCTTCTCCTGCGGCTCTGCGGACCTCTGCTCTCTCTCCTCCGTCTCTCTCCTCGAGGCTGTGTCCATCAGCAGGGCTCTTGCCTCGCTGCATCTTTAACCTCCGCTACAATCATTTCTCTTCCTCAGTCCGCAAAGAAGTTATACTTTGCCTTCTCTCAGAAAAAAGCCTCCTTAGAACCCACTTTCCAAGCTGGCCTCTAATCTATTTCCTTCCTTTCCAAACTTTGAAAAAGGATGGTCTTGGTTGATTTTCACAGCTTTCCTGACCTCATTCACTCTTGACCCAGCTCATCTGGATCTGGGTACAGAGTTCGATTTTTTTGAAGCTCTCAGTAGCTGCGTGTAGGCTTATCACAAAGTGCCTTGGTTAACTCACAGCGTGCCTTGACTAATTTGCCGTGCCTGGGCTTATTCACACAGCACTTTGGTGGATTCACATAGTGTCGAGGCTAGCTCACCAAGTGCCCAGGCTAACTCACACAGTGCCCAGGCTATCTCACACAGCGCCCAGGCTAACTCACACAGCGCCTAGGCTAACTCACACAGCGCCCAGGCTAACTCACACAGCGCCCAGGCTAACTCACACAGCGCCCAGGCTAACTCACACAGCGCCTAGGCTAACTTGTACATTGTCTAGGCTAATTCACATAAGGCCTAGGCTAACATTCACAGTACCTTGATGTCTGATGCTTCCTCAGATTTCTGTGTTAAAGATGCTATTGCATGTTTCCCTACCTCTAAGAAGACCTGCTTTCTCCCCCATATTATGTTTTATGTATTGGTTCCTATTTGATTCTTTCTATCCACTGGGATACATAAGGTCATTTTCACACGAGTATTGGACGAACTTCGAGCAAACTTCCTTCTCTAGAACTTGACAGATGGTGTGCGCTTGCTTTCTAATTATGTCTTGTTTAGAATTTATGCTGCTGAGAGGCAAGGCCTGCCTGCATCCAGCACGTCCGCTACTGTCACCTGGTATGATTACCGTCTTCTTGTCTGACTACACACTTTGAAGAGGTCTTTGTCTCCTTTCTTCATAGATCCGCTTCTAACCAGATACAGGGCTGCTTCTTCTCCAAAACTTCTCTTCAGTCTGTCAGTTTGTTTCTATCCCGCTGCTCATCTGATGTGTTCTTCATAACTCCACAGGACCAGGGTGATGGAGACAAACTGATACCCCTGCGTCCATCTCATCTTCAGAACAGGGGAACACCTGTCCTTCCCCCAACACAGTTGGGGTCACCTGCCAGCTTGCCTATGAACTTCTACTTCTGCTCGTTGTCACTTGATCACTTCTGTGATCCTTGCTTTCTGGTGCTGCCTAGATACAGCGCTCCATTCTTCTCCCCATCACTGTCCTTCTTGTTAACACCAAGCAAACAGGAGATGCTTGGGCTGCCGTTAGGCTACCACAGAAGAGTGGGTAAGTTACGTCATACTTCTCTGGGGGGTGCTGTCCTGCTCCCTCTAAAATTCTAAGGGACACTTAGATTGGGGAGGTGAGACAATTAAAAACAAGGCATATTAATACTTGTAGGAACTAGTAAGGAAAAAGAACCACCAAAGACCAAAAGCAGAGTGTGAACGATATAGTGCACATTTTATCTAACAAACAATGAATGTACCTTGGCTTCAGTAGATAGTGTACCTACTGAGTACTGTACTCTGCAGCCAAACAACTTAGCTCTGAGAAACAGCTGTGTCCCTTACTAGCCCTGTGACTGTGAGCAAGTTGCTTTATCTCTTTGTGCCTCCGTTTCTTAATATATTAAACAAGACGATGGCCCTTTTTTTTGTGACTTGAATGTCTCATGAACTCATGGTGAACTGTGAGACCTTTAAGGGGTGGGATCAGTGCCACTGAAGAGGGCATTTGCCCTCCTCTTACTTTCTGGCCTTCTGACATGAAATGATACAGCAATGAGGTATTAGGCATGTTCCACCCTTCAGTTGGACTTCTTAGCCTCTAGAACCATGAAGAAATACATTTTGGTTCTTTATAAATGATGCTGTTTCTGGCACTATATCACAGCATTATGAATATTGCTCATGCATAGGAAGGCTTGGAAAGAGTTGGAATATGGTAAGTCTTCATCACTAGATGTGAGCCACTGCTGTTACTCAACAAATATTTATGGTCTGGTACAAGTGGGCAGGGTGCTGTATAGCTGGTAAGTGGGGTACAAGTGGGCAGGGTGCTGCATAGCTGGTAAGTGAGGTACAAGTGGGCAGGGTGCTGTATAGCTGGTAAGTGAGGTACAAGTGGGCAGGGTGCTGTATAGCTGGTAAGTGGGGTACAAGTGGTCAGGGTGCTGCATAGCTGGTAAGTGGGGTATAAGGGGGAGAAGGAGGAAGGAGAAGGACAAATCTGGGAAAAAGAAATCTAGGATGAATCATTTTTCTGAGGTGAACAATTCCTGAAATAATACCATGAAATGAAAACAGTGAGAGAAGCCATATTAGCCGCTCACGCGGTCAAGTTTATATGAAATGGCCATTAGGTATTATTTTTATTATTTCTCTTCTCAAAATGTGGAGTCCCCAAATGTGCGTAATTTTTAATAACTTTAAGAGCTTAGAAGAGCAGATTTTAAGACCAGAAAAAGTGATGGTGATCGTTTTGGGGTCTAAATTGCTTTTCCAAGCTATTTCTAAAGGAAACTGCTAGAATCAGGAAATGTGGCCCCTATGACAGTGACCACTCCACGTGCTTCCTGACAGCGAGACAAGAATGCAAGCAGGTACTAATGCTTCTCCATGGACCACTGATGGTCAGGTTTTGGGTCTGAGTTTAGAGCATTGCCCTTGAAACCAGGTGTTGAAGAATTTTTGTCTAGAATCAATGCCAGATCTGGG
Organism: Chionomys nivalis; assembly: GCF_950005125.1. NCBI lineage: Eukaryota > Metazoa > Chordata > Mammalia > Rodentia > Cricetidae > Chionomys > Chionomys nivalis. Next base: position 32,505,498 of record NC_080103.1, on the reverse strand, counting down.
AAATTTTTATTATTAATAATGATATCTACCACTTACAGCACTCACACGTCTGATATCATGTTGTGTAGTTCATATGTGTTACTATGGTAGGTGGGCTTCATGAATGCATAGTAAAGTTTTAGAACGAGAACGGGGCCTCCGAGTCAACATGAACTTGCCCTTTCCTTTGACAAAGCAGCAGGCTAAAGCTGTGGAGACTGGGCAGTTTGCCTAGGATCTCAGGGCAGCGAATTGTCACCTGTGCTCCGGTAGCCTGATAAGGCTGGCAGGAATCCAAGTGGACATGATGAAATTACTCAAGCCCTTCAATCTTCTTTAGTTATTGAGAAAAACAAGTAATCGCTATGCCTGTGCCTCCCCCCGGCCATTGAACAGCTCTGTACCTGAAAAACATTAGACAAAAGAGAACGTATACCTTCTAAAACAAAAACACATGCGTCTTTGTGTTTCATGAACTCATGCTACTGAGGTTTTGGGGAAAACCACGACTACTACAGTGAACAGAATTACCCCTTCTCCTCTATTTTATTGCCATTTATGAGGCATTTATAATGCCCTAAGAACTTAGGTACAATAGTCTCTTGCCTGTGTGTGTAGAAGAAAGGAGTTCACTGGAAACTCCTAGCTCTTGTAAAAACAACAACATCAATAGCAACAACAACAAACTAGTGCATTTATGGTACCCTGTGAGCCTGTGCCCTTGCTTCCGACTCAGACGCAAGAAAGAAAAGCCACATGATTTGGGGTTCAGGGTGATCTTCGCCTCTGGCTAAAGGCTCCAGCCAACATCCTGAGTGCTGGCTCGCCTTACCTCTCTCCAAAGCACTAACCAGCTCTCTCTGCTTGTTGAAAGATCCAGATGCTCTGGGCTCAGGCTAGCTCTCTGCCTAGCTAGCATCTGATTTGAAACACTATGCTGAGCCATCTGCTGCATTTGGGGAATTCAGGGTGGGGTGAGTAATGCATTTTACAAATGTGTCCAAATGGGGCAATCAAGGGAAGGATAATAAGGCGGGAATGCCTGGTTGGAGCCGAGCACTCTGCTCGGCGGCTACTCAGTGGCTTCTCAGGATATTTGTGTTCTCTGCCTTACAGCAGGCTTGTCTTACTATTTTTTTTTCTTGGCAGTAAGATATCTGCTAAATGCTCTTATGCTTTCACAAAAGTGAATGTTTTAATGGCAAAGTGAGGATTCTGAAGTTCAAAAGCAGCCCATGATGAATTGAAAAGTTGCTATTCTTGAAAGACGCCGCTTGAGCCCTTCAGCGTCCTTTGTAGCTTGTACATCTGGAGCAGCCATGATTCTTGTTTCTCTCCTCACGATGGGCCCATTTCGAGCCAAGCTGGATGAGTGCTTTTCCAGCTCAGTGCAGGGGTTTTGGTGTGTTGTCTATAGGTTTTATTGAACATCTGTAAATCCCCAACTTGGGTATGCTACAGCTTTAATCTCTTTCTGAGAAGCGTACTCTCAGTTTGGAGCACAGAGGGCTGGGAGGTATTGGTCTCACTGCTGCAAGAGAAGGGCTGAGTGATGACCTGGGGTTTCCACGCAATCTGGAACAGGGTGATGATCGGAGACAGCTGGTAACTTCTTCAGCATAGTGCGCCTGCCCTCCAACACACAGGAGAAGTGAAATGCTTGAGAAACATGATTTCAAATTATGACTGACAGACCATAGAGGGTTTCAGGAGGTGGGCAGATTTACATAAACTCACCAAATATTTATTCTTTCTGAGAGGTGAGTCTGGGAATAGAGATGCATCTGTAGGGGTGGCACAGACACTTGGTGAAGATGTATCCTATAGGTGAGGCAGGATGTCAGGCCTACTGCGGTCTGTATACCAAGTCCTGGTTTGAGTGTCTGTGGAGGCTGGATCATAGTGAGACAGAGTGTTTGGTCTTCCTGTGAAGTTTCTAGGGTTGAGTCATGCATCCTCCAGCCTCTCCACAGAGCATACTACTACATATGGACCATGACTATAATTGAAAAGCCTCCCTCCTTTACTAGAACCTTCTGGAGTCTGTACTGTGCAAAACTGTTAGCTTCATCCAGATTTGTGAGTATGACTTCTGTCTCTTAGGAGGGAGTCTTTGCTGAGACTTCCCCCGCTTTCCCACAGACATGTGAAATACTCTCACCCGTTCTTACGTTCTTACACAATCTGGGATGTTCAAATCTTCTTTGATAATCTTTAAAGACACAGATACTGAATTTAGAACTTTCAAATCCCCAAACTTGAATTTAGTAGGAAAGCATTGCTTCTACTGTGTATCAAAACCAAACCAAATCAGCACGGTATTGGTACAAAACCGGACATGTCGACCAATGGAATGGAACTAAATACCAAGATGTTAGTCCACACACCTATGGACACCTGACTTTTGATAAAGAAGGCAGAAATATGTGCTAAAAAAGATAGTATCTTTAACAAATGGTTCTGGACAAACTGGATGTAGAAAAATCCAAATAAAACTATACTTATTACCTGGCACAAAAATCAACTCCAAATGGATCAAAGACTTCAACATAAAACTAGATGCACTGAACCCAACAGAAGAGAAACTGGAGAACAGCCTTGAATGAATTGGCACAGGAAAGTCTTCCTGAACGGAACACTGATAACACAGGCACAAAGAATAACAACTAATAAATGGGATCTCATGAAACTGAAAACCTCCATGGCATGGCAAAGGACACTGTCGTTTGAACAAAGCAGCAGCCTACAGAATGGCAAAATATTTTTTTGAACTACACATCCAGTAGAGGGCTAATATCCAAAATATATTTTAAAAACTAAAAAAAAAAAAAAAAAACAAAAAACAAAACCCACCCCCAAAAAACCAAACATCAAGAAAACAGATAACCCAATTAAAAATGGGTTATAGATCTAAACAGAATTTTCCAAAAAAAGAAACACAAAGGGCTGAGAAACACTTAAAGAATGCTTAACATATTTAGTCATCACGGAAATGCAAATCAAAACTACTTTGAGATTTCATCTTATACCTCCTAGAATAGCTAAGCTCAATAAAACAAATGATAACTGGTAAGGACGTGGATAAGGAGAATGTTCATCTATTGCTGGTGGGAGTGCAAACTTGTACACTCACTTTGAAAATCAGTGTGCTGGTTCCTCATGAAGCTAGAAAGAGATCCTCTTCCAGATCTAGCTATACTACTTGTGGGCATATGCCCAATGGTTATCTGTCTTTTTTTTTTTTTTTTTTTTGGCAGGGTTTCTCTGTAGCTATGGAGCCAGCCCTGAAACTAGCTCCTGTTGACCAGGCTGGCCTCACAGAGATCCACCTGCCTCTGCTGTTTGGCCTCCCAAGCTCTGGAATTAAAGGCATGCACCACCACCACCACCACCACCACCAGGTAGTTATCTGTCTTCTTACTACAGAGACACTTTTTCAACTGTGTTTTTTGCTGCTCTGTTCTTACAGCCAGAAACTGCAGACAGCCTAGATGTCTGCCAACAGATGAATGGAGAAAGAAAATATGTTGCATTTATACAATGAAATTTTAATAATGAATTAGAAAGAAGAAATTATGAAATTAGATGATAAAAGGCTAGAGCTAGAAACAATCATCCCATGTGAGGTAATACAGATCTAGAAACACAACTACGGTATGCATTTGCCTTTATGTGGATGCTAACTGTTAAGTCTTCAATAAGCAAGCTAAAATCTATATAACCACTGATGTTAGGTAAAGAGTAAGGGAAAAGGAGCAAAGGATGGATCTCTCTAGGAAGGGAAAATTGAATAGATAGAGACAGAAGGAGGGGCAGGAATGGAAGGACCAACCAAACCAGGAGGCAAAGACAGATGAGAGGGAATACCAGGTTGAATACCTAAAACTAAGGGCTCTGTGGAGGGCAATATGGAAACACGATATAGTGGAAGCTACATAAAAATGTTCATGTATGAAGATGATATAAATGAAATTACCAAATAATGGGGAAGGCAGAGCCCTTACTGTGTATTTCTTACCATCTGATGACGTTTCCAGTCCTGGGAATGGGTTACATATAATCAAGATGTTGGCCAATAGGGCCTCATGGAAGTCCCCAAACAAACCAAGCTATTGCCAAGGCTGTCAATTGCTTTCCAAAAACTGATGGTAAGGCCCTATTGCCTAAGACAACAACTGCACCACTCATTGAATATGGGTAAGTCAAGCTGGTGCCTACCCAGAGCCTGCATCCCTAAGGACTAGTATGCATGGTACTGGAAGGTATCAAATGTAAACACCAACCAACCAGTAAGTTCTTCTATCTTGTAATGATGATTTGCCTGTAAGACATGCTAGTACAATCTTGACACAAAACTTTTGGGAATAACCAACCAATATCTGTTTGGATTTGAGGCCTACTCCCTTAAATAAGATGGAACCCATCCATGACACCACTCAGGAGGCCAAGACCAGAGAGGCTAGGAGCCTAGCAGAAAACCAAATACTACTGTTCTGCTAAAGGATCATAGCAATACAATGACTCCCCACAACACTCTGCTATCCTCATAGATCAGTGTGTCCTGCTTGACCATCATCAGAGAAGCTTCCTCCTGCAGGAGATGAAAGCAAACACAAAGACCCAGGGCCAGGCAATGTGACAAAAGTGAGAGACTTTGGAAGACTCAGCCCTAAATAGATTGATTCCATAAAACCTCCCCCCTCCGGGCTCAGGGAACCCTGAGGAAGAGGAGGCAGGAAGATTAAAAGAGCCAGAGTATACGGAGGACACTAAGGAATCAGGGCCTTCTGGACACAACAGGGCTGACATACACATGAACTCACAGAGACTGTGACAACTTCTACAGGAACTATATGAGTCTGTGCCAGACAGGAGTCTGTGGTTAAATGAATAAGAATGGCCCCCATAGGCTTATATATTTGAATGTTTAATTACCAGGGAGTGGTACTACTAGAAAAGGGTTAGGAGGGTGTCTTATTGGAGGAAGTGTGTCACTGGGGAGGGCCTTTAAGGTTTCAAAAGCCCATGCCAGGCCGGGCTTCTCTCTCTCTCTCTCTCTCTCTCTCTCTCTCTCTCTCCCTCTCTCTGCAGCTCAGGATGTGTCTCTTCACTGCAGTAGAACAGTGACTAAGAGAGAGTCCCAGTGCTGAGAGTGGAAGGGACCACAACCCCCCATCAGTAAGCCAGAAGCTGTCTCCAATTAATAAACACTAACACATGAAAAGTTGGTTTTCTCCAGAGGAGTCCACTAGGGGCACAGGTACAACCCACTCTTCAGGACAGATCCTAGACCCAGCAGTAGATGGTCAACACAAATGAACTGAGGAGAATTTTTGCAGGTTTTTGTCTAATAATGTTTTGTCAGGGCCTTTTTTATTGTTATTGAAAATCTTACAGGTCCTCTCTGTATATATTATGGCTTCTGGTTTTGTGTTTTGTGGGATTCCTGTGTGCCCGAATGTGTGTGTCTCTGTCTATATGTGTTTCTTTGTGGTTTTTCTTGTTTGTTTTGTTTGTTGTATGCTGGTTTGTTTATATTCTACCTTATTTTATTGTTATTCTTTAGATGCCTCTTTGTTTTCTAAGGAGAGACAGAGAGAGAGAGAGAGAGAGAGAGAGAGTAGATTCAGATGGGAGGGAAGGTGGGGAGGATCTTGGGGGAGTTGGGGAGGGTAAACTGCAATTGAAATAAATTGTATGAAGGAAATCTATATTCAATAAAAGAAAAGCAGAGAGGGAGAAAGACTGATGTGGGATTTCCCTCTGTATGTTGTGAATATCATTGGTTAATAAAGAAATTGCTTTGGGCCTATAGCAGAGCTATAGGGGAAAAGAGCTGGGGGTGGGTGGGAAGCTAAATGGAATGCTGGGAGAAAGGAGGAGGAGTTAGAGAGAAGCCATGGAGCCCCACTGGAGCCAGATGAAACTTAGCTGGTAAGCCATAGTCATTTGGCGATACACAGATTAATAGAAATGGGTTAAATTAATATGTAAGAGTTAGACAATAAGAAGCTAGAGCTAATGTGCCAAGCAGTGATTTAATTAATACAGTTTCTGTGTGATTATTTCAGGGCTAAGTGGCCAGGAAGCAACAAGCAGCCTCCTCCTACAAAAGACAGCATTTTAAAACTGAAACCCACACTCAACAGAGAATCGAATCTTTGTATATTAAAACAAAATAGTATTAAGACAGAGTCTTTTTCAATAATCTAGAAATCTGTTATTCAATCAGATGACAGTGTTGAAAGCTATCATTGCTGCAGAATGACTGTCTTTGGATGGCTGCTTGTGTAAGCTAACTAAGAATTTTGAATTCTAATAATCCAGTCTATTTCTAATGTGAGGAGTATGGAATTTTATCTTCTCAGTTTTCCCCCAGGTCACATGCTTTTAACAATATTTATTAACGATTTTAACCAGAGTATTGAATTATTCCATTTCAAGAAGCATGTATGTATTTCATATTTTCAACCTTATCCTTAAAGAGAATTACTTTTAATGAATGAATTAATTATTTTTAGGTAGCAGGTGTAGCTCATTGGTACATGTGCTTAGTGTGTGAGTGTCCCAGGTTTCAATATTCCTAGCATTAAAAAGAAAATATTTTTCCAGCTTCATTGTTTCCTAGAGACTTATCAGATCAGTGTTGGAAATGTTGAGATGAGAAAAATATTTTTTTTATTTAACAAAATATATTTATATTACATATACAATTAAATATATTATTTATTTATATTAAGATTGTATTGTTCACTCAAAAAATCAAAACCAAAAACAGATAAAGAATTGACTGACTTCTTTGTATTTACTTGGCCTCTTTGTCTGAAGGAAAACAAAGTAGAAGTGAATTGAAGCTGCATTCTAGTGGTGACCCGCCATTTTCTGACTATCATCCAAATAGTTTCAGATTATGTGCTGATGGATTTAAGTGAGAAAACATCATTTTCTGTGCTAAAGACAAAGTGATTCCTAGGGGTCAGTCTCCTTCAAAGAGCCCCAAGGTATCAGCTCATTAATAAAAAAACAGTGTCAGTAAAAATGTCATTTATTGCCGGGCGGTGGTGGCGCACGCCTTTAATCCCAGCACTCGGGAGGCAGAGGCAGGCGGATCTCTGGGAGTTCGAGGCCAGCCTGGTCTACAAGAGCTAGTTCCAGGACAGGAACCAAAGCTACAGAGAAACCCTGTCTCGAAAAAAACCAAAAAAAAAAAAAAAAAAAAAAAAAGTCATTTATTGGCTGTCTGTGGTCCAGATCCTTTGAAAATTCTGTGTTGACTCTTTCAGGCTACTCTTAGCGTCCCCTTTTTAGAGAGCAGCACAACCAAGGAGACAGAGCTTGCTGAGGGACACAGCTGGCATCTGAACTCATTTCTGATTTTCTGACCCCATTGTCCTCATTACCATCAGGACCCCTCTGTAGACTTCATTGTAGTCTCTGAGTGGACCAAGAGTGCTGAGTGAATGGTAGTTTCGAGGTACTTGGAATTAAATGGCAGTCACATGGTGATCGTGGTTGCAATTGGGTGGGCGGAATGGCAAGAAATTTTACAGAAGTGGTTTTACTTAATTCTCCTGACTCGGAATGCCTCATCTTTGATTTTAAAAACACGCTAGCCCTGTCATTCACACAAGTGACACCGGTAAGTAGAGAGAAGGGCAGGACACGTCACAGCCATCTCCTACACGGCATACGTTCTTCATTCCTGGGAGGCGCCTGCGTGGTTCTGGTCTCCTAATCCTAGAACCAAAGAAAACAGTTTTTCATGTTCAACTTTGATTTTACTCATTTATTTTTGATGTGTTGACTGATACTCCACCCTCCGAGCCAGAACCACAATGTCAAAGATTTTGGCTGCCTGACAGTCTAGTGTTATTTACCTGATCTAATAGAACAGCCCACCCAGAATCAAATTAAATCAGAAGGCCAGCTCAGTGCAGGTAGCAGGGAGGAATAGCTTCCCAGACTTAGATTAAATAGGGATATCAGCTGGATCATCTCCCATCGTGCCAATAATGTTAGAGTTTAGAGTCTAGGGTATAAACTCTAGAAACATGAAACAATAGAGAAAAGTTGTATTTGCAGGATTTGCTTAATTTTTAAATTAACGTTGATTCTTTGCATATGGTGACAAATTTCCCAAAGACATTTCCTACAGGTGCGCCGTGCAGCTTGGTCATATTCACTCACATGCTCTCAACTCCTTTTCCTCCCCCTTGCTAGTCCCCTTTCTTCCTCCAGCCACACTTCTGCTTCTTGTTCCGTGCTCACATTCTCTCTCCTCCTCACTCCACTTATGCATGTTTATATGATTTTGCATATCTAAATAAAATCTGAGATCCACAAATAAGAGAATCAGTGGAGTATTTGTCTTTTCAAGTCAGGCTCACTTTGCTTAAGTTGCATGTTTTCCTGCAAAAAAAATAATATAATTTTATTCTTCTTTATGGCTGATAAAACTTGATTTTGTGTATATATACCACACCCCCATTCATTTGTTGACATGCTTCCGATGGTGCAAGAAAAATGCAATTATATTGCTTGGAGCAGAGCATGAAAAGAGCCTGGGTAAATTCTCGAGTAGCAGCAGTTCCCTGGCCAAGATCTAAATTTCAAAGGGGACAGGGAAGATGCGATCTGGAGGCCCATAGAACAAAATGTTCTTTCCCCTTTTAGTACTCAGCAGTTCCTGTAGATAATGCTGAGCAATTATTTAGCAAACAAAATGAAAATAGCATTTACTGGTGAACCACCAAGTTCTTGCAACTAGTCCTGAGGCCGCCAGCCACAAGATACTTCAACTAACTTATTCAGCGGATGCTCAAACACTTTTTTTTTTTTGTGGTATTTTGAGACAGGGTTTCTCTGTAGCTTTGGTTTCTGTCCTGGAACCAGCTCTTGTAGACCAGACTGGCCTCGAACTCACAAAGATCCACTTGCCTCTGCCTCCTGAGTGCTGGGATTAAAGGTGTGTGCCATCACCGCCCAGTGAACTTGGATGTCTTGATGCCCTTGATGGCTTCTGAAACAACACCGTGATTCATTCCTTCATATCATTCTTTGAAAAGGAAACTAACTCTGTTTAGAAAAAAAAAATCTTAACAGTGGTTAGATTTTTTGTTTTAAAGATGAAAGGCCATCTAATCATGTGCACTTCCTCTCTAATGAGACCCTCTGGTTGCTAACTACTATATTAGAAATGCTTATTTCTTAAAAACATCCAGCTTTGGCCCAGAGGAAGCGATATTAGTCCTCATCCCTCCCACGGTGCATTCTCAGTGGCTGCTAACCCACCCGTAGGTGTATTTAGTGACCACCGTTAGAAGATACTTGCATACCCTTCCTCATTATGGTATTTCCACTGGGCTTCCAGTTGTCCAAAGTGTTGGTCCCTTGACCAGGAGCCTTTCTGCTAAAGGGGTCTTAGAGGTTTTTTTCCCCCCTTTGGCTTGGAATTTTATGAGCTTTTCAAAAGCTTAGGGAAGAGGATGTCAAGATAAGATAGGAAATAAACCATTTCTATACGTCACACGAAAAGTGGGCTTTCGTTAAAATTCATTGAAAAATTCTAACTGTCTGTAGGATATAGGGCTAGCATGAAGGACACTCTCAAAGTCCTAAGTCAACAGTGATTTGGGAGTGGTGATGTCCTAGAAAAATTCTAGCTGTTATCATTTATTAGCTTGGTTTATCTGAATAGAATTGCCTACTTTTCCAGTTCAAGTTGAGTTTTTTCCTAAAATCCTTTAATTAATTTTAAAGTTAAAATACAAAGTAAAAGGTTTCCTCATGGCACCTCCTAATACATCATTATCCTTGCTCTCATCCATTCCCCTCCCTATTACTTCTCTCATCTCTCAAGGTTCCCTTGTTTTCCCAGTTAGTCCCAACGCTTTCTCTCTCTCTCTCTCTCTCTCTCTCTCTCTCTCTCTCTCTCTCTCTCTCTCTCTCTCTCTCTCTCTCCCTCTCTGTGTGTGTGTGTCTGTGTGTATTTCTGCATGAGTTTTTTTTTTTTTCACCATGTGCATGCAGGGCCTGCAGAGGGTGTCAAATTTACTGGAACTGGAGTTAGACGCAATTCTGAGCTGTCGTGTGTGTGCTGGGAACCGCATCTGAGTCATTGGAAAGGGCAGTGCGCTGAACTGCTGAGCCATCTCTGCAGTTCCCACTTCTTGTCTGCTATTCCATCACCCTCCCTACTTCCCACCTCCCTTAAGCAAACTCTTAACATAATTTCTTCGGAGTTTTCACAAGGGTAGAATTCAAGACAAAGGTATTTTCTGCCTCAACCACCTATAATTTGACTGCGATACAACATTTTTTTCCTTATTATTTCTATGCCTAAATCCTACTGCACAAAGCTGTGCAGAGTGAGATCGACTTCACCGGGACTTTTCTTTGTGGCCCCAATTGTGCGGGGTCCTTGTCAGGAGCTGACTTCTGGCCAGTGTGAATGGTTCTGTGAGCAGTCCCTAGGGCCATGTGCTGGCTGGGAAGTCGTGACCCGCTGATGACTATGCAAACTCATTCCCTGGACTTTCTAAACTGAACAGGCCCTTAGAACCCTAGGGGACGCATATGTCTCTTGTTTTACTTGTTTCAAATTAACAAAGTGAATCTTGGGAAAGACCATAAAGTAAAGTAAGAGAAGAGAAAGCAAATTAAGGCATAGGCTGAGAAGACCCCCAAATTGTTCCAGCCAGAGCTGCTCATTGACAAAAAGGGCCTGCTACAAATAAAAAAAAAAATTGCAAGCCATCTATTTTGTCACTCTTCATTAAGACAAATAAACTGTTGGGGTATTGATAACTAGGAAGTATGAGAAATACCAAATATTCCATATTCACTATTTTAAGTTAGTCAAAAATATTTCTGGGTATCATGCTGACCTGTGACCTGTGATACACCAAGGCTAGATATCATCTACGATTACACAAACTTCCCAGAAAGTATTATTCCTGTCTTTTGGCAGGGGTACTCAGTACGCTTGGGACATACAAGGGACATTCTTTGGGAATAGTAGTGTCTTCCCCTCTTCAAAATGTTTCATGTACTGCGAAGTTGCCGCCATATGGTTCCCACAAAGGTTCTGCCAAAACTCCACGGGTTCTCACGAGAGCTCCTCTCCTCTGTTCTTTTCAGCTCCTGCTGCGGTGGCAGACATGGGAGAGACAGGCAAGCTGCAAAGGGAAGCGAAGTCAAATTAAAGCCTCACAATCGCAGCGCGCCTGTAGCTGTGGATGGTGGGGCCTCCCTCCCTCTGCTCGACGAGGTGGGTGTGAGATCCCGCAGGACTGTCTGGAAGAGATCCCATGGAAGTCACTGTATTTTGCTCAGAAACTGGAGGCGAAGCAGAAGGCAAGTTAAAATTTGTCTGTTGCAAGGCCTGGGTTGGGTGGTGGGAGGGGTGGTGTGCCGGGAGTTCGGGAGACATCTTCAGGGGTTTTGACTGTATAGGGAAAAGGGCACAGGACCTAGACGTGAGCCTGAAGCCACAGAAACAACTTACCAGCACGTGGAGCCCCACGCCGTATAGAGATAGCACCACTCTGGTTAGGTGTGGTGCCAGGTGGGAGCTGGGGAACGGGTTTTGTGCCTGACTGGGTGCCCGACTGGGTTCTTCTCTCCTTTACACCATTGCTTGGAGTCCCTTCTGTTTCCCAGGGAGCTGTATTCCAGCGGCTTTTCCCACCCACCACCCGACAGCCTGTGTATTTAAGTGAGGGACAACTTCCTTCTTTTGAAGCTTGCAAATTCTTTTTGAGGGTGAGCAGCAGCCTTTCAGGACAGGCTCGTGGAGACTAGGCATTCAGAACATATGCTGCTGCTGGCTAATGTTTTGAGTGTACGTTTGCAAAGTCGGTTCCTTGGGATGGATGAGTACTTCCTAGCTATGCTGGACGGGGATTTGCCTTTTAAACTTTGTCTGTGCTAATTTTGTATCTTTATTAACAATGTATACAATCTATACAAATCACCCGTTTACATTTTCCTGTTACTGTTGGTTATAGGTGAGGGGAATTTGTAGTTTTCTATTCATTAAAAAAAAAAAATCCCACTAAAGATATCAAACCTTTAGTCCGGTCTTTCAGCGCAGATGCAGCTTCTAGCTTTGACCTGATGTCACTCCTTCCTAGTTGTTGTATTGTTTGGCCCATCCAGAGAAAATTCCCCACATATGTCAGAGCGTGACAGAGTGAGATAAAGGTCACCAAGGAATAGCATTCACACTGGCCCTCACTGTATCTGTGCCAGCTCCTCGGGTGACCTTTCCCTACGCTGGGAGATGTTTATCATTGCACTGAGCTATGGGGTAGAATTTGCACGTCCTTCCTCTGCTCAGACTCCTGCACTTGCTTGGAGCTTCTCTCTGCTGCAGGTGGCCTGGGGCTTCTACTTGATTTGACTAGACACTGACGAGCTCTCAGTTCTTTCTCCCCCTCCCTTCCCCTATTAGAACTGTTTCTGTATGTGTGAAGATGAGATAATTAAATACATCCTTGAAGGAGACAGAAAACAATAACACCTTCCCTTGACTTCTTCCGGGGAGTGCAATCCCTCCAACCACCAGGTTGTCTTGTCGAATGAGTTATTGTTTTTCAAACTATAGCCTGAATGGCATCCTTTATAATTAAGGCTTCTGGCTTTCAGTTTAAAGTGATATTTGCCAGGAAAAGCCTGCCAAAATAAATAAATAAATAAAAGCAGGCTCACCGTTAAATATTGATTTAAGCTGGGAAACCGGCTCCAAATTTTGTTATACCAGTCTTGATCTCCACGGCCTCCGGGCATCTGTTTCAATTTGGTCAAATTGAAATGGGGAGGGACAGTGGTAGGCTAACAGCAAGGTGATCCAATATAGCAGGATGAGTCGTATTTGATGAAAAAGAGCCAGGCACAGCCATCTATAGATCCTGAGGATACGTGACCTGGGCTCCAGCATCCTGTGGGCTGACCTGAGCCGGTGATTATTTTTATTTTTGAAATGTAAAAAGCGTGTCGAGTTATCTTTGGAGAGTGATATGGTTTGTCTGTCTTTCTTTCATCAGCTCTGGTCTGGATAAGCTTCTTTGCCTTCTTGTCTGAATGGACCTCCCCCCTCCCCCCGCCCTCTTGTGCTGTAGGAAGGGATTTTAAGACCAAAGACAATTTCTTCCCTGCTATGAAACAAATTTCTCGATCACTACTCCAAGCTTTTCCTTCACCTATCGAGGAGCACACAGGGTCACACAAGCCTGAGCTCCTGAGTGTACACGCTTGTGAAATATTATTGTTCATCTGTAGGTCTGACAAGAGAAGGCAAACAAGAAGGGGGAAGGCTAAAAGTTTCCTGGGGGTAAAAAAAAAGAGGGCATTAGAAGAAACTGAACTCCTCCATTGGGACAAAGTGCCCGAGATCTATTAGTCTTGACAACCGCGCTTATTCCAGCATCTCTTGTCGTCTAGGAAGCAGACAAAGGCTGATAAGCGGTGGTGAGGTGGGGTACTGGTTCGTGTTTCCAGTCTCATCCGTTTTCTTACAATCAGTGTGCCAAGAGTAGACGCGCCTGGGTGTCTGAGCAGTGCTGGTGTTTAACAAAAGCCTTTTAAAGACAGCAGACACCGGGGTGGGGAACACCGAGCTGTGCCCCTGGCTGGCTTGCTACTCTACCTGGCTCTCAAATGCATGTTCTAATTCTGATAAAGGAGTTGGTATTTGACCTCCGGAAACTGCTGCCATCTACTCATAGAAATATATCGTTAAGATGTCATGGGGAGAAAAATCATCAATCTTAGCCACACCCCCTCCCGTTTCCTCTAGTCCTCTAGCCCTGCCGATGCCCTTCTGTTTCTTTGTACTTCACCCTGTAGATACTGGTACCAGGCACCAAATGGTGGTATTTTTAATTTGCAACAAACCTCTGTCTTGAGAGAGCTGCTTTTACCCATGCTCAACCACCTGCGATTTCCAAAGGCCCAGCCTTGCCTCGCCCTATCCCGGGCTCCAGATCTTCAGCATCCCTCATAGCTAACCCACTACACCAGGACGAGAGGGCTTTCTTCCCGATGTAATCAAACCAGAGCACGCAGAAACGACCTGATTAGCAGCTCCAGTATTAATTTCTCTTTTTGGTTGCTTGACTCACAGCAAGAACCATGTCAAGGCAGCAGAGAAGCAATTAAATTGATTTTAATCTCTGTCAGAGTAGATAGCGTGCCTCTTTCTCTTCTCATTTAAATAATTAGAGTTTCAGTAGGTATTATTTCTGGCTTTAAAAAAATCGGTATCTTAATGTAATAGAACCCTTGTAATTATAAACTTAATGGCTCTTAATAAGTTAATCATGGCTTTTCACTTAACATGTATTTTTTTTCTTATTAAAGTTTTATTTTTCGTCGTGTTTTTGCTTTGGTTAGTGACAGAGAAACACAAAGAATAATGGATAGAAAACAATTCCATTGTTTCTCCTCATGAGATCTTTTCAACAACTACCTCTTCCTCTCTTTGTGGTGTACTGTACTTAATTTAAAGCAATATTTTCAGATTTGGGAGAAATTTAAGAGAAACTTGCTTCTTTAAACAAACAAAATATTAGCTTTAATGGTAATGAACTTTGGCTTCTGTGAGAATTTCCTTATAGGACAATGCATGTTGTTCAATTGTGTGGGGTCCCTTGAAACTTAGCGTTCCACTAAAGTCATAATCATTTTTTTTTAAAAAAAATTGCAAGTGGGAAAAATTGTAAATTATTTTATTCTCTTTGGTATTCAGTCATATATTGGGAAGCTATCTTATATCTCGTGGTATTATTATAAAATGTATTTTGAAATGTGCATTTCAGAGAAAAGGAAATAGGCACAAAATTCACAGGTCCGGTGGCTTTCTTCATTCGCTGTGGAATTTGGGCTGCAAGGCATGTATAACTCACAGGTGCCTGAGTGTTGCATCATAGAACTGTGGTTAATCCCCATTGCTGCCAAGGGGTGAATGACTGTGAGCCCCGAAGAAGAGTGCTCAATTCAGACTCTGATGAAGTTCTCCCAAAGGTTTCTAAGATGCTTTATCTTTTGGATGTTGAGCATTGTCTGTCAAGGGGTGAGAGAACCTGGCATACCATGAGTCCTTGACCGGAACTGCTTTCCCTAAAGAGAGACAAAGCCAGCCAAAAGCTGGCCCGTTCCCTAGTGCCAGAGGGATGCAGCCTTCTGGAGAAATGAACTGATAGAGACGGAACTCTTGGATTGGAGTTTGGGGAAAAGAGCAACTGGTGTACCGAAATTGCAAAGGGATGCGTCTTTTGGGTAGACAGATGACAAAGGAGGCACTTCTTGGAAGAGACAGCAATAAAGCGGGCGGCCAGCCTCTCTCTTCTCTTGTGTTATCTCAGTGTTTGCTGTGTGCTCTTAGCTGAACCCTGTGTGGAACCCCCATAAGCCAACTCCAACTACACTCCGGAAGGAAACTTAGAAACAGAGGCTAGGCCTGTTATTGGCAGGGACAGAGCAAGTGATCAGAATTGATGGAAGCATCTTGGAGGCGGGAAGAGAGGACTCTTAAGCCAGCTGTTAGACATTTGCCATTTGACAACACCGGCAGTATGCTTGGAAATACACTGTCTATCCCCCCTTTCTGGTGTGCGCTGAGAACAAAGCGGTTACCAAGGACACGGGTGCAGGTCTCTCTAGGGAGCATCTCCAGCCATTAGTGGAGAGGACTGACGGTGGTTAGACCTCCACGTAGCTGTTTTCAGTGAAGACTCAGACTGGGCTAGTCAAGCCCAACATTTCTTGGACAGAAAGGACTTCATGGGAATATGAAAGCAGGCCTGACAGGTAGAAGTGTGTATGTGTGCATACACACATGTGCCTGGGGTGGAGATGGGGCTTAGTTCATTTCTGGAACCAAAAATTCAAGGCCAGGCTACAAAGGTGACTGAGATGAAGCATGGCACTGTGAGGAGCTGCTCAGACCTGTCTCCATGTGACTGTTCCTGGGGAAGCCTAGCTGGCAGCGACACTCTTCCTTCCTTGCAGCAGCTGCAAGTATTTTTCCATCTACCCCATCTGACCCTCAAACAAATTTCTTAAATCAGGTAAAGGGCAAGCTTTACCAAGTGAAAGCCATAGAGGCAGAAACTAGAGCCTTGAAAAGCACACAAGATTTGAGGACACCAAAGTAGCTCATCCTCCTTGTAGCCACAGGAGATGGGAACCATTTTTCTTTCCTCCCCAGGCCAGACAAGCACACTTTAAGGAAAAGCGTTGCTTCAGTTCTTATCTATCTATCTATCTATCTATCTATCTATCTATCTATCTATCTATCTATTCTTTCATTTATTTATTTTAAAATTTTTATTCATTTTACATACCAACCACAGCCCCTTCCCTTCCCTCCCTGATTCCTACCTCAACCTCCTCCCTAACCCACCCCATCCATTCCTCAGAAGGGTTAGGCCTCCCATGGGGTGTCAACAAAGCCTGGCACATTAAGTTGAGGCAGGATCAAGCCCCTCCCTCCTGAATCAAGGCTGAGTGGGGCTTTCTACCACAGAGAATGGGCTCCAAAAAGCAAACTCATGCACTAGGGATAGATCCTGGTCTCACTGCCAGGGGCTCCTCAAACAGGCCAAGCTGCAGAACTATCACCCACATGCAGAGGGCCAAGTTTGGATCCATGCAGGTTCCCCAGCTCTGTCTGTCTAGAGTTCCGGAGCTCCCAGAAGCTCAGATTAGCTGTCTCTGTGGGACAGAGCAGGTGACCAGCAAGGATGGAAGCATCTTCGAGGCAGGGAGAAGGGACTGTAAAACCAGCTCTTAGACATTTGCCATTTGACAGCCTGACAGTATGCTTGGAAATACACTGTTTATCCACCCTGCCACATCATGATCATGACCCCCCTCCCCGCCTTGCTCATATAAACCCTGCTCCCTCTCGTAGACTGGACATTCAGAGCTTGGCCCAGTGCTTGGCTGTGAATCTCTGCTTCTCCTTCTGTTAGTTACTGGATGAAAGTTCTATAATGACAATTAGGGTAGTCACCAATCTAATTACAGGGGAAGGCTAATTCAGGCACCCTCTCCACTATTGCTAGGAGTCTGTGATCTTCCTTGTGGATTCCTGGGAATTTCCCTAGCACCAGATTCCTCCATAACCCAATAATGGTTCCCTCTATCAAGATCTCTTTCATGGCTCTCCCTCTCCATCCCTCCTCCAACTCGACCATCCCATTCCCTCAAGTTCTCATCCTCATCTCTTCTACTATCTCCCCCCTCCCCCTTCAGTTTACCCAGGAGATCTCATCTATTTTGCCTTCCTAGTGGCTCAGTAGTTAAAAGTTAGGCTCACAACCAAAAATATAACAGTCCTTATGTTTATTACATAGACAGTAGGTCCCTCAATTTCTCTTCACTGATCGAGAGAAAAGGTAAAACTTTTTGCTAGGTGGGTGAACAGGTATGAGAAACAATTGAAAATGTATATGAGTGTAATAAAGTTAAGTCAAGGACCTGAGAGTATTTGCAGAGTGAATTTGTCTTAGTCTGTCTCAATAGTATCTTTAAAACAGCAACTTTAAAAACAAACAATTGATAAATTTACTTCTCCACGGATGACTTTATTTTTAATTTTTAATTTTTTTAAAGAAATCACAGACATTCTGCAAGAACGGTGAATACAATTAACATTTCTGAAGTGACCTAGGTCAACTTTGGGGCTTTCTTATCTATTCTTGTGACCCTTTGTCTCTAGCATAGTGCCTGGGCCAGAAGATTAATCACAAATTCAACAAGAATTTATGAAGTACCTACTATGTGACAGTATTTCTCTGGTTATTTATCATCATCCATAGTGATGAAGAAAATAGTTACAGTATTTGCTCTAGTACAGCTTGTTCTCTGGAAGATTCCTTTAAACAAGGAAGAAACCAAGACACACACACACATACACACGTATATGTACATATGTATATATTGCGGTGAAATTAAAGTTGGGTTGTGGTAAAGATAGATGTTTTTGAGTGTCAAAGGGAGCTTCTGAGGTAGTATTTGGACTGAGATTTTTATGTCAAAATTCAGTTATGTTAGGCCAGGAAGATGGCTCATGGGTAAAGAGCTGGCCACTCAGGAGTGGGGATTCAGTTTGATCTGTAGAATTCATGGAGAGCCTGAGGCATTAGTATGTGTCTGTACTCTCAGTGCTCTTCCAGATAGGATGGAAGTGAGACAGGAGAATGCCTGGAAGCTAGTGGGAGAGCTAGGTTGGCACAAGCAGTGGCAAGCAAGGTGAAAGGTAATAACTAATACCCGAGTTGGCTTATGATCTTTTCTACCTGTGTCTTGA
Source organism: Chionomys nivalis (assembly GCF_950005125.1). Classification (NCBI taxonomy): domain Eukaryota; kingdom Metazoa; phylum Chordata; class Mammalia; order Rodentia; family Cricetidae; genus Chionomys; species Chionomys nivalis. Next base: position 32,487,203 of record NC_080103.1, on the reverse strand, counting down.
CTTTTATATACAATTCAGAGAAGGAAATATAGAAAAGTTAATATGAAGTAGCCTTCTTCATTAGATGCATAATTTCAGCTAGAAGGCATGTATACATAGCTCACAGGACTGAGCACTGCATTACAGAACTATAATAAACACCCAGTGCTGCCAAGAGATGAGTGGCTGGGGAACACACACACACACACACACACACACACACACACACACATTGATCACTCACATACACACAGGAAGATCAAAAATTACAACACGGGATTTTTTCAAGCCTGCTATGCTTGAAAAAATAGAAAACAAAGCTAAGCAAAAACCAGGTGAGTCAAGGCTAGATGGGCACTTGCAAGTGTGGGTATGGAGACAGGTGGAGAGGTTCTGGGATGGTCATAGTGGGGGCATGAGGGCAGTAATTTAGCCCACATTGTGTTGGGGTCCTGCCAAGTGTCCCTCACTGCTGGCAGAGAAATAATCCATGCGAGGCAAAGAATGAAACATGGGTCAGCATCACTTTAGCAGGCTCTGGATCAAAGACTCCCAGAGTAAGACCAAGTGGTCGATTTTTCTTACACATTTAAACATGGTATAACGTTGGGAAAAGGTTTCCATGTGAAAATTATCATCACAAAGCTTCAGGGATGACCACGTTGACACTCCCTTGCAAAGTGCACGTCTACAGCAAATCACCCGTGACGTTTTCAGTAAGAGTGGGTTCTGTTGACTGATGAACAGTATCCAGGGTAAGGGCCTCGGGAGGAAGGATTTTGAATAAGCATAGGGATGGATTCTATTGATGGAGGATGCAGAGGATGAGCTCTTTTCACTGAGAGACAAAGCTCAGGATTAGGGCCTACACAATGCGCAGGATTTAGGAGGATTCAGGTGAAGGCTGACTTCACAGAATAGCAAGAGATCAGCAGGCTGTTAGAAGTTTCCATTTCAGCCTTCTGGGTGAACAGGCACCAATCATTTCCTTCCCTTGAAGGAAAAAGTCCATGTTTAACAATTCTGGATTTTTAAAAATGCTTTCTGTGAGCTGTGCCTTCTACTGTATTGTCAAGGTATTAAAATGCCAGAGATCAGGAATTCTCTAAGAGATTTCCTTAAAATGAAAACAGTTTGCACTCCAGGAAGACATATGAAAGGACAAGCCACAGAATGAAGAGAATGTTCACATGCCATGTATCTGATTCTTTTGTCTAGAATATATAAAGAATCCTTACAACTCCGTAGTAAAACTATTACCAGTAGTAAAACTGGGCAAAGTTTCTGGATAGACATCTTTCCAAGGCTAGTTATACACAGCCAATAAACAAATGAAAAGATTCTTTGTCATGGGTATTCAGAGAAAAGCAGCTAAAAATCGTGAGATGCTCTTTTTAGGATGGCTAAAACAAGAAATGTCAGACAATGACAGGTGCCGATAAGAAAATAAAGATATCAAGGTCCTCATGGACTTCTGGGAATGATAATATTTCTCCATCATTACAATCCTAGACCTCTATTCCCCCATATGAACGCATACCACACATAAAAACTTCTACACATGCAACATAGTCATAACAGCTGAGAGGCTGGTACAACCCAAACATACTCGTGAACACAGTGTGCTATATATATACAATGGAATTTTACATGAGAAGGAATCAAGTACCAAGTCATGCTACAGCATGGAAGAACCATGAGAAGATGGTAAGTGTAAGAAGCCTCTCATAAAAAGCTTTATGAGATGCCATCAATATTGACTTTCTGGACCAGAGCAATTTGGAGAAAAAGAAAGGAAATGACTATGACTCTCAGAAGATGGGGGAGTTGGAAGGTAAGGGTTGATATTCAAAGGGTAGAAGGCTTTTTTTTTTTTTTTTTTTTTTTTTTTTTTTTTTTTTTGTAATAAAACCGTTCTAAAATGGACTGTGAAGATGATGGCCACACTCACCAACCGAATTGTATACCTGATACAAGTACGCTCTGTGGCATGTGGATTGTGTTTCAATAAAACTCTTGAAAAAAATCCACTAAAAATCCCCCAGAGCCTAGGGATAAACTTCATGTTGACAGAGAGTTCCAGGCTCTTTAGTCAAAATGTGCTATATCTAGAGCTGAGTATCTCTGTGCCCAAGGAAAGATCAAGGAAGAGATTCTTAGACTAGAAAGCTTTCTTTCCCCAAACACAGCAAAAGAACAACACAGTAAACACCACAGGATACCCGTAAATATATAATTTGCACCGCTGCATGATTTAAAATAAAAAGCTTGTTTCCTTCCACTTATTAGCAACATCTAGAAATACCTTCTAGCTCTTTACCTGTAAGGATATTTACACAGCCGCTGTGCACCAGCTGAGCAGGCCCTGCTTGTGCCCACAACTTCTCCGTGGCTTTGGTCTGCCTTGGAAAGCGTGCAGAGGGACAAACACAGTAGAGTGAGACGTGAATAGTGTGTGAGAATTCATTTAATTAGTGCGTTTTGAAGTAAGGAGTAAGCGTTTCTGACTGAGTCTAGAAATCAGGATTGCTTCAGCTTTAAAAGAAGTTTGTGCTGTGTAATACTCCATGTGTAAATGTACCACATTTTCCTTATCCATTCTTCAGTCGAGGGGCATTTAGGTTGTTTCCAGGTTCTGGCTATGGCAAACAAAGCTGCTATGAACATAGTTGAGCACATGTCTACATGGCAGACAAAAAAATAATAACATCTTGAATTTTGCAGGAAAATGGATGGAGCTAGAAAACGTTATTTTGAGTGAGGTAACCCAGACACAGAAAGACAGTTATCACATGCACTTACTCATAGGTGGTTTTTAAACGTAAAGTGAAGAAAACCAGTCTACAAACCACAATCCCAGAGAACTTAGACAACAATGAGGATACTAAGAGAGACTTACATAGATCTAATCTACATGGGGAGTAGAAAGTAGAAAAAGACAAGATCTCTTGAGTAAATTGGGAGCATGGGAACCTTGTGGGAGGGTTAAACAGAGGAGGGGAGAGGCAGGGAGGGGAGCAGAGAAAAATGTAGAGCTCAATAAAAATCAACAACAACAACAAAAAAAAAAAGAAATAAAAAAGAAGAAGATTGTATTCTACCACCAGAACATGCTTTCTGTTTTGCACGGGAATTAATTATTGTTGAATTAAGAAAAGGAAAACAACAACAATAACAACAACAACATAGCAAAGCAAAACAAACAGAAGCAAAATAATGATTGTATTTGAGGCAGGGTCTTTTTCTGTAACCTTGAACTACTGACTCTTGTGCTTTGTCCTCTTGGGTACTTGGATTACAGGTATGTGGCACCAGGGCTGGCCAGAGGCAAATACTATTTCATTTTAAGACAAGAAAAGTTTTACCTACATTGGTAGTTTTTATTCTACAGTTTAGTAGTTCTGTATGTGTAATATAATTTTCAACTGAATTTGATTGATGGATCCCCAAATTTGAGATGTAGTCAAGACAACTTTTCTTTTATCATAACAAAGAAAACCAAACACATAATGGGTAAATTTGATACTTGTAGGCCCAACTTCCCTTGGAAGATAGGTTATCACTGCGATGCTGACACAGGACACTTCCACCTGTCAATAAGAAAGCCATGGGGTCTGATGGTGCTATCATCAATGAATATGAAGAGTCAATGGAAAGTCAGAGAGTCCTAGTTTTTTTTTTTTCTTTTTTTTGACATAGTCCAAGGCTTCCTTTGGACATCAAGTATGGAGCTGTGTGGGTGCTGGGTGGTTCTGAAACCTTCTGCACTGTGTTTGTGAGCTATCTTGTCTCTTCCACTTTATTAAGGTGGATGGGATATATGGAGTTTTGCGTTGGCCAGTCATGGGAATAGAGTTTATCTCTTTCCTTTCTCTTGCTCCCTAGTGATCAAATGAGTATAACTGCCACACACACACACACACACACACACACATACATGCATGCACCACACACATACACATGCAGATACACATGCACACATACACACATGCACACAATGGCTATTATACTTCTCTCCTTAACCTTTCGTCCTCTTTTCTGCCACCTGAAAGAGTAGGGTTGGCTTCCCTCTGCCCAACCAGATTTTTACAGATGAGTCAGAAATGTCCAAATATCCGAAGAACGTTTTTGAATGTGTGAGATCTGCTTTGAGATCCAAAGTGTAGGGTACTGCTGCCATCTTCACCACACAGATGCCTCCTGAAACTTTACAACTCAATTTTCTGCTTAAAAGGGTGCCACTTACAAGCTAGCAAATCCAGCAAGTGGCTAATTAGCCAAATTAATGAGGGCTTGTTTACTGGAGGTCCCCAGTGCCCTTGGAACTTGGGATGCTTCCTTATTACAATCTGCGAGCGGTTTCCTCCAATTAATTTTTAACATACAGCTCTTTCCTCTTAGTAATATGTAATAATCCTAATACTTCCAAGGGGTTTCAAGAATTAACTCATTAATCTTTATTGGGAACCACTAAAAGACTAAACAAAGCAAAACGAATTAATAGTGTTTCATTGTTTGTTTATTTACTTATTTATATTGGTTAACACTAATTTGAGCATATTTTATGAATTTTAATCTATAAATCTGGAGGGAAATTGGTGAAAAAAAGAAAGCAGGCATTAAAGCCCTATTTTGAGCAAAAGACAAAAAGGAGGCAAATACTGTAGCTGTTGAAGGAGTTGCTCTTTTCCACAGAGTAAGTAATAACAGAGTCAAGAAAAGTCACCATCCTCATTTCTAGCTTCTTGTTTGAGTATCTAAAGATACACGTCCATACTCGAACGGGCACACAGGAAGAAGCCATTAAAACCTAGATACAATGAGAGAATCTGGAAGGAGTTGGAGATGACTGCTTCACGGAATACAAGGTTTCCTTGGTAAGATTAACAGCTGACTTTTCATAATAAGTTTAGAAGACAGAGAATAGTGGGCAGACTTATTTAAAGTATGAATAGGTAAAAGTGTTAACCGAGAAGCCTGTATATGAAGAAGCTAACCTTCAAAAATAAAAGAACTTAAGATTTTTCCAGATAAACAAAACCATGATACGAGAGATCATGGCTAGAACTGCCCTCAAAGAAATGCTAGAGGGAATGAATCCTCCAGGCTAAAATGAAAAGAAACTGGAATGTAACAAAAAGTTGTAGGAAGAGGTAAAGAACTCAGATTCAGGTAGATAATTATAAATCTATGTTAATTTGGACACAATATGTCCAAATATGTGATTTGTGACAATAATATTTTTTATTATGCTACTATACTAATGAGGATGACAGACAATAACAATATTGGGGAGGCAAATAAGTACAGAGCAGAGATTTTGTATTCCATGGAAGCTTGTTATCAATTAAAATTTGATTATTGAGCACGTTGATTATAGTCCTTTTGTGCTTACTAAGAAAAAGGTACAGTAAAGAAGGAGAAGGAAGAAAAGTGGGAGGGGAGACAACTCTCCGTTTCTCCTTATGCGCTTTGTTAATTTTCTGTGGCTTGGTAATTATGTTAGCAAAGAGGATGGTTGGAGTCCATCCTGGTCAGTGATAGGTACCAAACACTCAGTAGCTGTTTCTGTGCTTGTGCAGTTGAACAGTCATGCATGGACAGAAGCGGACGACCCAATCCCTGTCCTAGAAAGGATGTGTGGACACCTGAGTGTTTCGAGAATAGCTTGTTCCTACAGAAGAAAGCCTTGGCCCATGGCAATTCTCTGCCTCATCTGGGAGGCGGTTATGGCGTCTTTTGAAATTTGTAAGAATAGCCTTTATCCATTCTCCCACAGTTGAACCCCGGGATGAAGATGGAGGTGCTACCAGGCAGATGCCAGCACAGTTTATCACTTGTGCCCTCCAGGACCAGTGAAACGGAACCTGGAATGGACAAGGAGAGGTGTGTTAGAACGTGTGGCAGAGCTATGAGGCAGTGCTAAGTGTGATATCTGAGGTCTCAGCAGTTCTCTCAAGGCTGAGGACTAAAACTTTGATCCCTAGCACCTACACGGAAGTTGAGTGGGTATCCTGTCTGTAATCACAGCACTCAGGAGTCGGAGATGGGATCCCAGGGGGACATTGGCTAGCTAAAATAATGAAATCTGCAAGCTCTGAGTTCAAGTGAGGGATCTGATCTCAATACATATGTGGAGAAGAGTCCAGGAAGATACTGAACATCAGTCTCTTGTGTTCACCCACATGCACTCACAGCTTCATACCCACATTCATCCACACACATGAGCACACATGCACAGACGCATGTGCATCATGACACATATACGTGCAAATAAATACCACCATGTAACTGTGGAGTATACTGTCTTTAAGTGAAATCCAGGACATCCAATGCAAGCGATTTTGTTGTATTTCAGGTGCTGAATTGGATTTTGTTAATTGTGTGTGTCTGAGACTTAAGTAAGATCATATGTATGACCTTGGACACTATGTGGATACCAAGTGTAATTTAACTTGAAAAGACTTGTCTTTTCCTGGCCTTGTTTCTGGGACCCAAACTTGATTTTTACCTTGTGTCTTTTCAAACTCATCTCTTAGAACTTTGTTCTAGAGTTTTCCTCCCCCTGAAACTCCACCCTCCTGGATGGTACTGACTTCAACCTTTGGGTTTCACTTCAATCTTCTACAGATTGTCTATTGATCTTATCCCACCTACCTATATTCCTTGGTCACTTCCACTGACAATTTGTTCTGTCAAGGTAAGAACCATCTTTGTAGCCCCAGAGCCTGGTGCATAGTTGACTCTTAATGCCCCACTGTTGAATGAATAGTGTTGTGGTGAGTTCTCCCAAGTGCTGCTACCTTCATTTCATCCTGTGTCTGTGAACTACCGTGTTTTCAAAATGTTTCTTTTCAGTGGGAAGGAAGAGCCTTATAAAGGTCCCAGTAGGTTCCCTGCCAAACCCAGAGTTTGTACTCCATGTACTATATAGTAATAAAAATTGGCGTGGGCACAGGAGGCAAAACATCACACAGGGAGGGTGTTAATATGTATGTTTTAATTCCTATGCTGAGTGGAGGGGTCCCTGCTGTTTAGTATATTTTGAACAAGCAAACAAACAAACACATGTAACAAATGAGAGAATGCATGGGGCAATGGTGAAAAGCATCATAAACCAAGGTCTTCTTTGCAGAGTGTCCAGGAGTTACTGTGCAATGGGACAAAGATTATAATTAGGTATTTAGTACTGACTGTTCATTTAACCTTCCTGCATGTTTGAGATCCTTTCTGTGTTCATCCTAATAACTTACTTATGACATAATCATAAATAACTGTGGGTGGTAGTTTTTCTTTTCTCATTTTTGCACACATACGTGTGTTATATGTGTATGTTTGCCCATGTGTGAGTACACCTGTGTGTGTGTGTGTGAGGATGTGCATGTATGTATTTGTACATACCTGTGGAGGCTTGAGGTTGCTGTCAGGAATCATCCTTGACTGATTATTCCATGGGATTCACTGAGAAAGGGTCTCTCAATCAAAGTCAGAACTTGCCAGTATGGCTAGTGTGGCTAGCCAGCTTCTCTGGGAACTCTCTGCATTCATCTTTTGAAGTTAGGATTATAGATGGGGCACCATGCCAACAGGAATTAGCATGGGTTCTGGGGATCCAAACTCAGGTCCTTATACTTGTGAGGCAAGGGCTTTTACTATTGAGTCATCTTAACCCGAGCGAGGTGCTATCTGAAGTGTTTGCTTTGCATGTCCAGATACCTAGGTAGAAAAGTATGCAGATTTTCTGTATATATATATATATATTTAAAATACCTAGGTAGAAAAGTATTCAGAAATTCTGTAGAGATATATATTTTTTAAAATTTTAATTCTTAAAACAATTGTGTATGGTATGGGATGCGTGTCCATGTTTGAGTATGTCCAAATGTGTGCAGGTACCTGTAGAGTCAAAAGAGGGCATCTGAATCTGGAGTTACAGGCAGTTGTAAGCTGCCCAATCTGGGTGCTGGAATCAAATTCTTGTTCTCTTCAAGAGCAGTCAGAGCTTTTAACCATGAAGTCATCTCTTTAGCCCTGGGGATTTCTTAATAACGATGCTCTAGAGGTGATCTTTAAGCTCTAGTATGCCTATCCATAACTGAAGGCTTTAGATAATTTAATAATTTGAATTTCTAAACTACTTTCCAACAAACTCTTAGCTTATTGGGTTTGGTTGTATGATCTCCAAAAATTATTTTAAGTGATTGATCATTTTGGGGGCTATTTTGATGTATATGAGCCAAGAAAAATACCTCAAGGTGTATGACTTTGGCCAAGCTCTTTTTGTACTATCAAGATGAGCTACAGACTTTTAACTGTTGAGATTGACACAGACCCTGGAGATGCTCCCAAGAAGAGCATCAGAAATAGTTAGAGTAATGGAAGGATTGATTAGAGGTATTTACTGGGTTTAAAGGCTCTAACTGTGCCTAATCCTTAAAGCTTGCCTCGGCAACAGCTAATGGGAGATGCGGTAATGCTATACAAATATTTGAACAGCACAAGCATCAAAGATGGAGGGATATTTATTTAGTTTGTTAGAAGACAGTATGAATAAGAGTAGCTGAAAGTGACCTCCAGGCTAAGAGGAGGATTAGCTACTGAAAGCAAAGTGATTAGGTTTCAGAACAGACTCTTAGCAGATGTGATAAATCAATAGACATAAACGTGTAAAGACATTGACCAACAAATGAGTTCATTGCATTTATCTTTTAAAGGCCGGGGAAGGATCAACTCCCAGTTTACGCTATTCTCCAATTTTGCTAGGTAGCACTCGCTTGGCCCTCCCATTGGTTCTCACAATCAGTCTTGTTAGGGTCTAAGGCCTTTGACTTTTCTCTGGAGACATCATTAAACTGGCAGGCTTTGATTCTTCAAACTGGAAGATGTTTTTCTCTTTCTTTCACTTAATGCAAATACTTATTAAGCTCTTCCTGGCATCTTTTAAGTCTCTCTCAAGGTACTACTCATTTAGGTTCTAGGTAAGGAGCCCGGGCTGTGTTCTTAGGGAGTTGATATTATACTATATTGTTGTGGTTTCTAATGTCCCATGATCCTAACTGGAATTGGATGAATTATTTGCCCATCTTTGTCCCATCAGGGTTGGCCAAATAGTTCTTAATTTCGAGCTAACCCACAGGACAAGCTGCAAGGACAAATAGAGCTATAGAACTTAGTAAGCATGAGCCTTACTCCAATTTTTCTTCTTACCCTTCCTTACTCGCTTCCTCCACTCCCTTTGTATCAACTCAGCTGAATCTTCTTTCAGCTCAGCAAGTACTCCCCACACCGCAGCAGGACCTTCCAGTCAGCAGGCTGGGTCATTTCCTTTAGTGCGGTGTGTTGCCCTCATAGCTGGCAGCTGTTGAGTAGACGGGAAGAGATGGCTGTTGGTGTAGTAATAAAGCCAGAAATACTCATCTCTTGCCTAAACAACAACAGCAGCAACAATAACACATGTCCTGTTCTCTCTCTTTTTCTGGGTGTTGCATTGTACTTCTTTGTAACTTCATCTTTCAAGGTCGATGTTCACTTACACACACACACACACACACACCACACACACACACACACAGCAATCAAGACTTACTTTTACCCATGTACAAGTGGTTCATAATGGGATGGCAGGAAGAGTTTGGAAACTGACAAGGAAATGGTTGCTTTTCAAATAATGCACCTTCAGAACCACCCCGGGCTTGATCCCATTTCTCCTTGTCTCTTGTCTACTGAAGTGGCCTCTGATCTGTTTCCCTTCAATCCATTTGAACCTGCAGCTCTTTGTCATTGACTGCTAAGCCATGGCCATGACCCTGATATTTTACATGAATTATTTTATTTTATTTTCATTATTACCACCTATGAACCTCTAGCCTCTCACAGCTGGCAAAAATATGACTTGTAAAATTTAGAGATCTGCCAGTTTGGGTTTCTGGGTGTTCTTTTTTTTTTTCCTGTGGTAGGCAAAGGGAGCTGGGGTACAATCGTAGGATTTTAGGATTTAAAAGGAGGCTTTAAATGATGTCTCCTTCTTTGAACTTAGACCTGTGATCAATTAGATTGAATGGAAATGCTGAGCCGTCCTTTGTGAAGGTAATATATGAAGCTGTTTCATATTGGTGAATGATGTGTACACAGTCTTGCCTGGCTCTTCCTTTTTGAATGCTTTCATAAGTTGTGTAGGAGAAACAACATATTCTCCTAAATGTTAAGCCTGGACTGTACAATGCACTGTTGTAGCCCCAAGCTGTACATGGTTCAACTATTTTGAATAGAGATGAGCTACTAAGTGTAAAATATATACTGAACTAAGAGAAACCTTAACAGAAAGAAAGAAGGTACAAAGTATTATTGATAAATTTTATGCCACTTTCACAGCAAAATAATATTTTGAGAGCATTTAGGTCAAATTGTCTCAGTGATATTAGATTCATTTTATGGGGCTACTGGACAATTTAAATTATGCATGTGCTTGCAGACATTTCTAGGGCAAAGTGTTGAACTGGAGAAAAGATATCTAAAAATATGTGCTTTTAATTAAGTACACATCACAGTCCCACAGCTCCTTTATTTGTGTGCTTTCCTGAACTGCTTATGTCTACCATTTAAACTGGCTCAGAATTAAGCCATCAGCCTTGCTTTAAAAACATCTGGCATGCAGCACCCGGGCATCATTATTTTTCTGCCATGACCATGTTGCTATAGGAGCAAAGTTATGGTACAATAAAGCACAACTTGAGCTAATAACTTGCATATGAAAATAGTTACATCTTCATTGTGCAAGCCACCAGGCACCTATACAGTTTCATTGCGAACACTAATCCCATTTATAATGATGCTTTCTCATTCATTTGGCATGCTTTTATTATTATTAATATAACAGGGAACATTCTCTATATATCAGAATACAAGCATCTATTTTGGATAATCAAATTTATAAATCTTGCGACTGTTTTTTACATATAGCCAATTAAGTTCCTATTCTCAGACTTTTGTAGACCAGACGGTGCATAAACAAATGGCCAGATATCTTTATAGAGCCTTTCACAGTCACAGGGTCTGAGAAGACTGGCAGAGAGGCACATGAGATTCTGTTGGCCAAAATGCTCATTTTAAACAATAGAAAATGTTTCTAAGTTTTGAAATGTCCTCTTCACCAGTCATGTCAAATTTCTCAGCATAGTTCAGTGGAATCCTTCCTCACACAAGAGCAGATTCCTTTATAGGTCTGCTGTTCTAGATTGATAAAGGTTTTTTTTTTTTTTAAATAAAAAGTCAGGAATACTACCTTATAAAGTATTCTAGTGACTTTTCATACCTTGTCCATGAGCTTTACTTTTGCTTTCTTTGTAGCACACCAGTCCATTTTTATTAGTGATGGTGGTGGTGGTGGTGGTGATGTGTGTGTGTGTGTGTGTGTGTGTGTGTGTGTGTGTGTATGAGAAAGAGAGAGAGATCCACAAACTGTAGTGCTTGCAATGTAGCCTACAGGGGAATTGTTGCCATGGGTGACCTTTTATTTTCATTAAACTACTTTTTAGCTTTATGTAAATAGGTGCACAACTATGAATGTTTCCTTGTTACATTTGTCTTCAGAGGTTTCAACCATATCTAAGCACTTTACAGGTTCCCAAAGATGTCCAGAAATTCATGACTCAAAGATGTTCAGAAAGTCATGACTGAAGACAATAACAGAATCACTGGAAAATTTTTTAATTTCATAAAACCAAGGTCCCAGTAAAACTCAGACCTTTAAAAAAAATAATATTCTTTTTTACATAAAATTTCTTGGTCATGATTTTTAATCATAGTTTGATTGCAATGATCTAAATGTATGTTGAATGATCTCCTTATATGACTGTCAATAAAATGTATACTTTGCAAAGGTAAGAATGTGTGTGTGTGTGTGTGTGCATGTGCCTGTGTCCATGAGTGTGTATCCCTGATAAACCCTTAGTATCTTAAGTTTATTATGATTTTTGATGACTTTTTCCGACATCCTTTTCCCTTCCCCTTCCTAGTTAACTTCCTACTTCCCCATTTCAGCTCACGTGTGCCCTAGTATGCCCCCCAACCCTTACAACGGTCTCCTCTACTTTCTTGGCTCTTGAGTTACTTTGGGTTGTACACTTTTATCTAAAAATTTTGAGCTAGGAACTGCAGAAGAGAGAGAACATGTGACATTTGCCTTCGGAGTCTGTGTTTCCTCATTCAATAGGAATGTTAAAGTTTCATTTATTTACATGACAATTTCATAATCTAATTTTTGTTATAGCTGAACAGTATTGCATGGCGTCTGTGTACCACCGTGTGATGGGTCATCTTTTTCTGTTAATGCAGGGATCAGGGGAGGAAACAAAAAACAGAAGATGAAGGAGGAGGTTGTTTAGTTATTTACCGCCAGCTTGCATCTGCCTCGATGGCAGAGTCCTCTCCAGTAGATAGAACTGAAATTTGTCCAGGTAGTTCAGATAAGGCAGCAGGAGCATGCTCAGTGGATTCTTTCTTACTCATGCAGCTGGTTAGTTAGCAGAGATTATTCAAATTCCTGGCCTGGGGATTAAAGTAACTTTGGGTGAGTTTTTGCCACCCACTTTGATCTTTTCTGATGCTTTGTGGAGGCACATTCAGGGAATCAATCAAATGGCACTGACTCTGCCCGTGTGAGTCACAATGATTCACTGTGTCACTGCCAGGGACACTCTTCTTTCCCACTCACCCTTCTGTCTCTTCATTTACCTCCCTTGTTCCATCCTTAATTGAGTGACCACTTCAAATGAGTTATTTAGAAAGATTAATGACACATAATGCTTGAATGCGTCAGTATTCGACGCTTGTTTTCCTGCCCTCCTGTTTGAATTATTTGGCTCAGATCTCTTTAAATATAACTTGTAGCCTGTCAGCTCTCAGACAGAATAATATCAAACAACCTCTCTACCCTGTTTTAATTCAATTGCACAGTACATAGTGCAATGAGCTTAGAGACCAGATTGGAAAAATAGAAAGAATTAGAGTAACAGAGACAGACAGCGTCTTTGCCTATGTGTTATGCCTTATAAATTTCAGTTATTCTGATTGGGTTCATTTTCACTGAGAAAAATATAATCCACCATAGATGGTTATCCATGTTCAAAGTCAGCTGAGACTACCTGAGATGGTGTTCAGTAATTACAGCCTTGCAGTTTCTGGGAGATTCCATCCCCACCAGACCAGCTGTCTCCTGTCCCCATTTGTAACACTGTTCATTATGTTCAACCTGCTGCCATCACTCTGGAGCCTTCAAAGGTGTTCTGGAGGCTACCTTACTGTAGGACCTGGATAATGAAATAGTTATGTGTGACTTGTATTATAATTGCTTCACCTAACCCCCATTTAGCTTGAAAAGTAGACTTAATAAAAGCAGGCGTGAAAGGCACTTTATGTTTTTAATAAGGAGTCTCATATGGTATTACCTGCTGTTTTTCATTGTGTGTCTCGTTTCCTGGTTTTCCTTTGAGATACATGACAGAAGAAAGCCAAGCACATCTCTTAATCTTAAGGCTCTTTAAGAATCTATTGCAGTAATCAACCAAAATCGATCGATAACTTCAAGCTAACAGGATGACTTCTAGAGTACATATATGTGCTTATAAAGTCAAGCAGACCTGCTCCCTAGCAAGTGAAGGCTCCCATGCCTAAGAAAGCAGAGGATTCCACTGTATAATAATTTAATGTTCTGTTTGCAAAAGGTAATTATAAAACTCTCATTCCATCTCCTGCTCCGATGGGCTCAGGATGAATTTAAAATGGATTAAGAGGAAATGGATAAGACGTTCTGTATTGCTGAACTCTGCCCAGTGACACGGTAGGCAAACAGTGAGAGCAGAGCTCGCAAGCGACTAAATACACACTGAAGAGATGGCAGGGCTCAGAAGCGAGGACGCCTGGATCTGCCAGAGAACAGGGCTCCTAAAAATAGTGCTAACCATCTACAGAAGAGAAAATCTGACTGCGGTGTAAAAAAGTCTTTGAAGGTAGAGAGCTGCTTGGAGCTGCATGCTCTAAACATATTCACGATGGATGTTTGGAGAGGGGCATCTATTTCCTGTGCATTCGTCTCAGATAAGAAAGGGAAACTACATCTACAGACTTGCAGTAGGTGACGGACAAAGACCACACTGGAAATCGGAAGGTGGCAATGCGCCACTAATTAGCTTCATGACATTTAGCGAGGCAAAGTATCTTCCTAGGCCTGATGTGTAAACTGGGTAAATGGCCTATGAAACTCAGAGCAGTCTATCTTCTAAATGATGTGATTGTGTGTGTGTCTGTCTGTCTGTTGCAGGTAAGGTTGAGTTTTTAGAACTTCGCCTAATTTTAGTTAGATTTAGATCTGAAGTTGTGCAAATACAGGGATCACATTTCTTTTTCTTTTTAAAAAGATGCATTTTACTTTATGTGTGTGTGTGAGCCTGTATGTATACATGCATACTGTGTGCATGGCTAGTACCTTTGGAGGCCAGCAGGGAATGTTGGCTCCTTTGCCAACATTTGCCATTTGTCATTGAGTGACAGGTGGCTGTAAGATGACCTAAACGGGTGTTGGGAGCCCAACCCAGGTTCTTTGCAAGAGAAATACACACTTCTAACCATTGAGCCATCTTTCCAGTCTGTGGGATCATATTGTTTTCATATCGTTTGGTACCTCCTTTTGTCCTTTAGGTCATTAGCTACTTCTAATTCATTCAAATTAGCACAAGTTGAATAACTCAGAGATGTAGAAAGAGAACATTTCAGTAAAGAAAAAAATCTGTCCTTAGTCTTATAGAACCCACGTACACGATCTAATCAGCAGTTACATCAAGAGATACATTGTGCCGTTGTTTTCATTGTGCTTTCAATGTATGCTTAAATGTTGATTTTTCTTAGAAAAGTTTTCTTGATAAAATTATCATCTTCTGCATTTAAAGATGAACCATGAATATAAATCAAGGGTAGGCTAACTGTGGTCTCTGGGCTTACTTCTGGCCAGGCTAAACATACTATTTATAGCTGATTTGCCTTGCACAGGCAAATGATTGCAAATGGCTTTTTGTTAACACTAAAAAATTGATGCTACCTGACACTTTAAAGAAAATGTTTGTCAATCCATTTCAACACATGTTACTCCCTATTAGTTACTTTTCCTGTGGTTGTCAAAATGACAAAAACGACCTAAGGAAGGATTTATTTTGGTTCATGGTTTGAGATTCCAGTGCATCATGGTGGGGAAGGGTGGGGCGGGAGTGTGAGGCTGCTGGCCATATTGAGTCTACTGTCAGGAAGTAGAGGGAGAGGAGCTTGGCTAGTCACCTCACTTTATCTTTTTATTCAAGCTGGAACTTGAGTTGGACTCACAGAATAATGCTACCTATAAGTAGGCAGCTGAAACTTGCTCCTAAAATGTCCAGAAGTTTGTCTATGAGATAATTCTGGGTCTTGTCAAGTTGACAACCAATTTCAATTATGGCATGGCTCCTTTTCCTATTTTTCAAAAAGATACACAATGTTCTGCAGAATGAACATGTCATTGGGTCCACTCTCTTGGTTCAGATGTTAAATTTTCAAGTGGAGTTTAGGTTCTGTCAGATCCAGGGATCAAGATGATCTCTTCAGGGTCTTTGGTCTTAAGTACTTTTTTGTGGCTAGTTGCTGTAGACAGAAAATACAGTGATCTAGTGTTCAAAGTTAGAGGACACCATCCTTCTGGTTTCTGGAGCATGAAGCCTTAATGGAATATTTGGGTTGGCCTCAAGGAAAGAGTTCTTCAGACATGTGTACAGTTGATTAAACGGGAGCAAATGCTTGGAGCTCAAGGTGACAAATGCCTCCTGTAAGCAGATATTTCTCATAGTGTCTCTACTGTGCTAGGGTTCTAGACTTCGGACTTTTGTCTACCTATTGCTGGCACACCCACCAAAGAATTCTTTGTAACTAATCAGGAAGTTCACTTTGTCAGTCATTTCTTTGTGTTATGTTTCTTAGGTTGGCATCATCATGGGTATGTTTCCTAAAGTTTAGCAATTGAATGTCTTTTCCTGTTATTTGTTATGATCCTTATTCTTACTTCTGGTGTGTTACCTTTCTTTCTTTGGTAAAAATTCTGAGCATTTTAGATATAGCAATCCTTTGTGTACTCTGTGTTGAAAGTTCTTTTCATCAATTGTTTCTGAACTTTTTAGTAACTTTTGTTCATTATTAAAAGAGTATGTGTTCAACAGCGTGAAGGAGTCATCACTAAGTAAACAACAAATCCAAGTCTTTTTGACTTTGAAGACCTTGGTGAAAACACGCTTGTAAATTAGGCCCTTCTCCATAAATACATTTTAAGTGATCATCAGAAGAAATCACTTTATTTAAAGTGTGTGAAAGATTGCCACCCAAGTTTTTCTCTCCCTTTGTTGGCTGACCTTTTCTTTGGAGTTGTGAATAATTTTTTTATAAATCAACTAAAAATAAGTTTAATAAAAATTAAATAACAATAACCACAAAACAAAAAATCAAAGATCCACATGAATGCTTTTGGAGGTGGTGATGTCTTTACTATTAAGGTCATGGGTGGTATCAAGGGTGTATACATATATTGCGCATGTTAGTGTGCCTCGGAAAAGCTGAAAGAAAAAAGGAATGTTTGTACTTAAAGACCCACGCTACATTAACACTTAGAACTTCAATCTACAGAAATTACTTATAATGATACATATTTTTCCTTAATCATATTAAAAGGCATTTCATTTAATTTTTTCATGTAACTGTACAAAGGAAAGAATTGTATTTGTGTGCTCATATGTGTATTTGTGCATAACGGACAAAGGAATTTGGTTCATACTAATTTGTTCTTAAAATCCCAAATATGAAACTTTAACATAGTTTTAATTATCTATCAAAGTAATTTTCTTTTAGATAATCACTTAGAGGTAAGGCAGCACTTTTTTGACCTGGTGCCTACCTATAGCTTTTATTTTTTGTTAATTTCTATTTTTTTAAATTAAAGCACAATTACACCATTTTCTATGTTTTATCCTTCTAACCCCTCCTATTTATCTCCTTGTTATTCTCTCTCAAATTCATGGCCTCTGTTTCTAATATATATAAAACCTGTTCAGTCTGTATAACGGGATGTTTATGTTCATTTACAGGCTATTGGTTAACCAGTTGGTGTGCTCTTCTCTGAGGAAGACTCCCTCTTCTGCTCTTAGCATTCCTTAGTTGCCTGTAGTTCTTTGTCTAGGGTTAGAACCTCACCAGATGTTCCCCTTCTATGCTAGCATGCGCCCTAAGGGTTATTGTGCTGTGTTGATCACTGTTGTAGTTCATAGGAGCTATGGTTGGGTAGAACTGTTGGTTGCTTCCCTCACTTGGGAGTTTGCATGGCACCTTCCGGTATTATGAGAGCTAGGTTGAGGAGGCTTTCAGGTCAGATCCTGCTTGGATCATCTAGGCCCTGTGTCTGAAGCATATGGTGTCTTCATCAAGGAGTTACCTTCAACCTCTGGAAAGCAACCAAAGGCACTAGCCTACAGTGTTTGTGGAGTGTTTTGAACAATCCTGATCAACAGCTCAAAAGGGGGGCTACTCATACTTGGTGTTGAGATTTTTGTTAGATAATCTATGGCTTTTGTGGGGGGCACGATCAGCTCAGATGGGAAAATTTAACTCAAATGTTATTTTTACATGCACACACACATACACACAAACCTATACATATAATATACTTTTAGGTAAACAGATAATAATATG
This sequence comes from Chionomys nivalis, assembly GCF_950005125.1. Classification (NCBI taxonomy): domain Eukaryota; kingdom Metazoa; phylum Chordata; class Mammalia; order Rodentia; family Cricetidae; genus Chionomys; species Chionomys nivalis. The sequence continues at coordinate 32,469,473 of NC_080103.1, read as the reverse complement.
ATTCCTGCTACTTACCACTTTTTTCTCTGGTGGACTAGGCATTGAACTTATAGCCCCACACATACTAGGCAAATGCCCTACCATTGAGCTATGGTCCTTAGCACTACCTATAGGTTCTATAGTAAGCACATAAAAACTTTTCTGAAATCAATTAAGGTTTTCTGAAAATGTGTATCATTTTACTTAATCATTTTTACAGTTCATTAGGCAGTCTGATCATAATCACATATGCACCGAGGGACACAGGGTTGTTAGCTCAAAATCTCTGCATCAATAGTCAGTATTTAGTTTATTAATGAGTGAATAAGTGAGGTGAGATGTAATATGTCTGTCATTTATTATGATGAGCAAACAATATGTTTGATTAGTACAGTTTCTTATAAATGAAGAATTGTTAGATAAGTAAACATGGTTACGCAGTTCTAAAGATTTTGAGAAATGAATCATTATTTGTGGAGTGTGCGTACATTTTGTGTGCTTCCCACCTGAGGGTTCCCCAGTGGCTTCCTCAGTGCCAGTAGGAGCTTGGCCTCTGCATTTAACATGCTTGCTGCTAATGTCAGTTAGTAGAGAATTCTGGGGTCTAGGATGTTGAAGCAAGACAAATTAATTTTTTTCCCGTTTAGATTTGTCTAATGTTCCCTCTTTTGATGGGAAAACATTCGTAACAAACACGTGAGGCCCTCTCTACCCTCTGTGTAATTCAACTCACGAATCCTAGCAACCACCAGAGGGAAACAGAAGAGGAAGTAGAACTTCAGAGGACCCTTCTCTGGGGACTTCAAACCAGTACAGGGAAGAGGCAAGACTACATCTCTGGCAGCCTCGCTCCAGGGTTGTTCTAACCACTGGGGTCCCATCGCCTTTTTTGTTCCTGCTGGCGTGCTGTGGCTTTGTTTTGAGGAATCATTCCCCAGCGCCCAACACCTTCATTCATTTTTGCATCCTGTGGCAGTGAGCACATTAACCGCCACCCTGGCCTACTTGCCAGGCTGCGTGCAGACATGCAGTATCAGGTGCACGATCAGAACCCGCTGTAGTACCCACGCTCTGACTTCTGAACTGTTGCCAGCCCGAGCCCTCGTATTTAGCCCCACCTGTTTTCTCTTATTCTGTTCATGGTGGGAACGAAAAGCTGCTGAGGTTCTATTTTCGCGTATTAATTGGTCCCATTACTCGGAATCCTTTTAAAAATAGAGCTCCCTTCCAGTCCAAGTTTAGCAATCTGTTCGTTTCTTTCTCAGTCCAACCCCTTTAATCAGCCTCAGGCTTAACCTTCCAGGACTCTGCAATGCCTCCAGGGAGCCCAGATGGGCTGAAAACTTCACAGCAATGTAAGGGAGATGGGCCCTCTCATTCAATGTCTCTGCAGAACCAGGTTTGCTGCTTACGTGTTTCCTCTACCCCATCCTCCATCTAGGGTGTGTTTCTGGACTGTTCAGGTCCCTAGTCCTGTGCATACCATGTAAGGTATGCATACCATAAGTTCCCAGCTTATTTCTGTATCTTGCTAGAGAGGTTGTCAGCAGAACACATTTCAAAGCAAAGACAAAAGCCACAACTAAATTCTGAGATCACAGGAGACTTGCCACTCAATTCAGACTCTTAAGATATTTTTTTTTTTTTGAGATTTTACAACTTGAGATAAGTAACCCGAAAAATATGGGCCTAATCCATGGATTTGAATTTAACTTATAGTCAACAATGATTTATTTTTTTAAAAAAGGTTCACTTTTAAAAATGACTGTGTGTATGTCTATGCAAGTATATGCCATCTGTATTCAGGTGCCTGCAATGGCCAGAAGAGGGCATCAATTCCCCAAAGCTGGAATTACAGGCTGTTGTGAGGAGCCTGACCTGGGTGCTGGGAGCCAAACATGGATTTCCTGGAAGGGCAGCAAGGGCCCTCAACCACTGTGTTACTTCTCCAGCCCCAAGCCAACAATGGTTTAAAAGAACTAAAGTTTACATTTATTTTATGATTATGAGATTTTTGCCTCTAATTTATTTGGTTCTGGTTTTGTTTCTGATTTGTCTTCTTTGATAGAGAAAACCATGCATTTTCCAAGAATTGGAGAAATGGATTAAAATACTAGATTCTGTCTTTGTTGGAATAAAACAATGAGTCCCAAATTATGTTGGGAAACGATTCTCTGCAACTAAATTTCTACTTGTCTCAATGAAGGAGGTTTTCAACAACAGAGAATATTCAAAGTAGTGACATCAATATTCACGAGGCAGTGTGTAGAAGTCTGTGTCCCCATTTAGTGGCGCCAGAGGTTTTCTTCTTGCAGAACTAAGGCATTGCACAGGTTAAGTAGTTGTAGCATCAAGTCACATGACTTGATCTGGTTTTCCACTTACTGTTTCTGTTTCTCCTCATTCAACCTACATTCCATTCTTGAGAAATAAGGATTATATATTTTCCTCTTCCTTACATCCACATCTCTCTTGGTTGGAAGATCTGGAATTTATAACAATTACGTGTGTAGAAATTAATGAATGGTGCAAGATATATGGATGTTTCATAACATTAAGGGAAATTCATTGGTAACTAAATTTACTATTTGGCAACTATCTTATAGATGACAGAATAGACTAAATTTCTTTATATTTCCTTTTGCAATTGTGTGTGTCTCTCTCTTTCTCTGTCTGTCTATCTGTCTGTCTGTCTCTCTCTGTCTGTCTGTGTGTTTGACATGGGTGCTGAGAACCAAATTCAGATCCTTTGGAAGAGAAGTATGTGCCATTGAGGGGATAAATGGGCAGGTTCCACACTTTTGAAATGTAAAACAGTATGAGTTGTAATGGTCATAAATCATCAGCTGCCCATTGACACTTCCCTGGGCAGCTGACTGCAGCAGGAATGGATGTTTCCAGAAGAAAATTGCTCTTGTTCCATTTACCCCTAGAGAACTGGATGGGAAGTCAGCTTCTGGAGTCCACTTGTGTCTAGGTGAACTTTGTGTAGCATACTTATGTCTGATTTATCTTTTTACATTTTTTTCTTTTTTTTAATCTTGTGGTAGTATATCTCTGGTTTGGTTCTACTTTATTTTGTTACCTGAGGCAGTTGACAGATAATAACAAATAAATGTGTGGGGCTGATCGAAACTATTTATTTACTTTCTCAAAAGGATTATTGTAATCATTTTTAAATGGGTTTACTTATGTTTTCCCCCCAAATAAGTTTGAATAAGTTTTCAAAATCATATGATGTGACTTTATTTGGAAATAAGTTTTGTTAAATATTTTAACCTCATGCATATGTATGCTCTCTGTGTGTATTTGTGCAAGCATATGGTATGTACATGTGTGTGCATGTATGTGTCTGTGGTCATGCCCTATGTGTATGTGACAGAGGATAACCTCAAGTGTTGGCCCTCACCTTCCATATTGTTTGAGACTTGGTCTTGTTGATGTTAGACCCTGTGTATTCCAGGCTAGTTGGTCTGTGGGCTTCTGGGGGATTTTTCTTGTCTCTGTCTTCCATCCAGTCACCGTACTTACAGACGTAGCCTACCATGTCAGCCTTTATGAGGGTTTTAGGGATTTGAACTCAAGTTTTCATGCTTGCACAGCATGAAATGCCCACTGAGTCACCTCCCTGGTTATGGATATATGCTCTTTACAAAAATGATCAAGTTAAAACGAGGGGACACTAATCTAACATAACTCGTATTCTAGAAAAAGGAGAAATCTGAACCCCAAGACATCCACATGGAGTAAGTAAAGATAGGGAGACACACTTTCCTCCACGAGCCAAGGAGAGAATTTGGAAGAGGTCATATCTTTGCCGCCCTCCAGCCTGTGAGCCCAGCAATATGTGCCTCAGTCTACAGCCACCTTTGCTAGGGCAAATCTTAGGTCCAGATAGTTACTCGAGCTAAATAGACAAATAGTTTTCTAAGTTCTCAATTCCAAATATTAAAGTACTCAGAAGTATAATTGTTCTCTCTCATTATTTCTGAATGTGGCAGAAAAATCTCATTAGAAATGTTGTTTTCAAATATGTTAGGGAGCCAATTAAAATACAAACAAGCTTCTGGGTTTTCCCTGAATTGTGGCAATGAAGCTAATGATGAGCCCAGTGCTCCCGCTTTCTGGCTTTTCTGCTCCTTTCAGATCCGGTTGGCAGGTCTATTATTGTATAAAGAAAACAAAAAGAAAAAGGAAAAGAAATACAGAATGGTCATCACCAGTGTGAGGAGAAATCATTGATGAGTGTTTGACAGCCCGTAATGGTATTCACATGTTTTGTTTGCTCCCCGGGGGACACGGGCAGGATGGTAATTATAGCATATTTGAGATTACTGCTTACAGGGAAATGACTCATCTTGATCTTCAGAACTTAGATGGGGACCTGGTTATGGATACAGACAAATCTCTCTCTGTTTATGGCTTTTCCTGAGTTATGAGTTTACCAGATGGAGGCTCAGTTTCTTTAGAAATGTTTACGGCGTATTTTTCATTTTAATGAGGTGTCCTGGTAAATTCAAAACTAATATTTTACGATGACACTCGGTATGCGGCGACATGTCATAGTGTTACCCACAAGCTAGCCAGGACTAGAAGGGAACCACCAGAGCCATCCCCCAGCCTCCAAATAACTATGGACTGAGCATTCTGCATGAGCGGGCGGAGTCTTTTTGCTGGGGTTCTTGCCATTTTTTACTGACCTTGTTGGAGCTGAACACTGCTGCAGGCCCCCTTAAATTGATGCCTCATGACAGCTTCTCAGCTGAGTAGTCAAACAGCCAAATTTACTCTAAGTTCTTTTCCTATTCTTTCTGGCCCATTTGCCTGACTAATAATAGTTACTGTTACTTCTTGACTGTACTAGTGACAAGGCAGTCACTTTTTATCCAGTGTGTGTGTGTGTGTGTGTGTGTGTATGTATAATTTCAGCCAAAGTGCCTTTCAACTCATGGGAAAAAATATTGTCAAGAAAAAAAAGAAGTTGGCTGCTTGTGTGCTCTTGATTACTCCAAAGTCTGTCCTCTCTCATGTCCATATTAGGTGTTATTAGTGATCAATGCTGTTGTTGATCACTGCAAGGTGATGCTGATCTGCTGATAGCGTTTACAAGTTTCTCTCCCAGTCACAAACACTTTCCTTTTCAGTTCTCACACAGATGGACATGGAACATCCTGGACTCTCTCTCAGTGAGTCTCTCCTTCAGAAGCTAAGAGGTTTCTACCTCAACCGTTTCTACCCCTCTCCATAAACATCACAAGCAGAAGATTCCTAACAGGATTCCATCCTCTTCTCGTCTTTGTACATGTTCTAGATGGATAGGCGGTCCCCCTGATTAGGCTCTAGTGTGTCTAGGCTATGACTGTGGTCATCTCTCCAGTGCCTGAGACTGTATCTTCACTTTACATATGACTTATCTTCTTTCTCCTAAACTCCCCATGTATAGTTTCAGCCCATCTTGTGTAGAACATTCTAGGTCAGTGGTTCTAAATGTTCCTAATGCTGTGGCCCTTTAATACAGTTCCTCACGTTGTGATGACCCCCCCCCACCACAAAATTATTTTCATTGCTGTTTCACAACTGTATCTTTGTTACTGTTATAAATCATAATGTAAATATCATTTTTGTTGTTTTTCAGTGGTCTTAGTGATGCTTAAGGAAGGGTTGTTCAGCTCTCTAAAGGGTCCCAACCAGCAGGTTGAGAAAAACCCTGTTCTAGGTTCCACACTTTCGTCATTCAGGCCAAATCTGGCCGGTTTCCCCCGAAGTGACTCTTCATCTCAGAGTATGCCTGTATTAACAGAACCACCCCCTTCCAGTCTCCTAGTCAGAACATCAGGCTCATCTTTAGTGCCTTTCTTTCATATCATCAAAACATATCAAGGTTTTCTCCTTTTCTGCGTTCAGACTTCTTGAGCCCCACTGGGGTTGCTTTAGTTCATGTTCTTATTACTTTGCCCTTGGTCAACTGGGACAACGTATCTCAGTTTTAGTTACTTCTTTTCCCAATTTTCCAATTACAGTCTCTCCAGAGTTGCCCTTTTATGAGAAATTAGATCACTTTGATGCCTTCAGAATCTGGCAGGTTCTTCCTTTTGATTGGCTGCCATAGCACTGACAGAGAAGGACATTTGCAAAGCTCAGTTTAAACCAAATTTCATTCACACCTCCATCACTGTGTCGAGTACAGTTATGTTAGGGCCTTTTTGTAAATTCACAGTGGTTCTTAAAATTCTGTGAACCCCTCTGCACAGCATCCCTAAGTGTCCATTTGCCTACTCCGTAAGCCAAAGGTTCCACAATGGCCCTTAACTCTCTTCCTATTTATACAGAGCCCCAAAGCCAGAGCACATTGTTTTCCAGGGTATGTCTTAGTTGCACTAGAGACTTCCAGTGTCTCTGTGATTGACAACCTGAGAACCTACCACCATTTTTCTCCCATAAAAGCTTCTTTCTGGGTCTCCCTATATTCCCGCTTTGTTTCCATCCCCCTGTCAGGTGCTTCCCTTCTTAGTTTATTGTGCTTTGCTCTTTTACTGTTCAAAGGCTGCTTATACGTCACAGGGTAAAATTTAGACATCTGGAACTGGCTCCTGCCATTTCTCTAGCTGCATGGCCCTCTTTGTCAATTTCTGGCTCCCCTCTTCGAAAGTTCAACCATCCCACACATCTTCCAACTTTTCTATCATCCTGTGCTCCCCCTCTTCCTATTTGACTTCTAGTCTTTGTATGAAATTTTCACCTTCCATCTTTTCCTTCCTCTTCACCGGGCTATCTCTTATTTCACTTTTATGTCTCTACCTAGGCTAGTCGTCTACGCTAGTAATTCTCTCTTTCCATCTCTGACTGTGCCAGGTGCTCTTGCCATGCGGTGCCAGGTGCCCTTGCCATGCAGGGCCATGGCACTCTGCTTTTCTCTGTCAGACACCAATCATGGTTTACTGGAACCACTTGTCTAAAATTAACTTCTTCATGTTTCCCCAGCTAGACTGTGAAATGATGAAGGTGCTCTTGCCTGTTGTTAACTAGCTGTGCCTGGCAGGCAGTACCTGTTCGATAAATAAACACTAGCTTCGAACTGAGACAAACACACATGCTTCTCCAGGCTCAAATGTCTTCCCTTTCCTCCTGTGCGTGATCAAGACCTTCTTGAAGAACCTGCCCTGCTGCCATGTTCCAGTTTAGAACCTAACAGTTCTCCTTCTCACACGCAGAGGAATTCCTTTCTGGCTTTGTACTTCCGGTGGCACACATGTCTGACATAGTGCATTGAGATTATTTCTTTCTAGGAAACTGGTGAAAACTAATGATCACAACCGGTTCATCTGTGAATTGCAAGTACCCCTTTGGCAGATCTTCCAATAGACCACAGGTGCAAGGTACAGAGATGAATGCCTGGGTGAAAAATGAATGAATTAGTATAAAATCTAAACTCCTTTGCTTCCTGGGTTTGCTATCCCACCATTTGCCCTTTACCCCCTTTCTAATATTTCAGTTATTGTTCTTTGCCACACCAAAAATCCTAGTGTGGCGTTTGTTTTCTTCCCTGCACCTTTCCACATCCACCGTCACCCACCCTCCTTCCTCTCAGGTGGCCTGTATGCCCATACCCAAGAAGAAACCCCTACCCATGGCAGCCCCATTATGACTTCTCATTTATTTAGTGTTTTCTTTTACTTCTTTGTCTTCTGTTTGTAGACTTAAAAATTTCTCAGAGTATTTTGTTTCTTTGCTTCTTGGGAGACGGTATGTTTTAAAAGATGTTTTATGATCTCAATTTTGTCAAGTGTTAGTTGTACCCTGGCGGATAGACTTTTAATATTCTCCAAACCTGTTAGAAAATCTTTAAAAATCGCTTGTATCGTATATGTATTGTAGGTTAGTTAGGGTACTTTGCCTTCCTTTGGAACTTAAGCGAGAAGAGCAGCTATTGTTTGGATCATTGCTAATCAGCGCTACTGGAAGAGAGAGAGTGAGAGAGTTTGGCACTTCCCCTACTGGCTCTTCAAACTCTACCTGGAAGTGTCTCTGCTCATCTGTGAAAGGAGTCATTTTGCCACACCTAACTCCCAGGGGTGGAGCTACGTGACATTTGTGTGCACCTGGCAGGAGTGGAAGTCTTTGATGAACAGCACTGACAATCACTTAAGACTTCCAATCCCTTTGAAGGTTCATATAGTACTGTATTCCAGCGCAGGGCTTTGAACATAGGAGGAATCAGCAAACGCTGACTAACTCCTAGCTTGACCTATGGAATATTCATTCCGTAGTTCTGCCTAGACCTGATTTTGAGTGGTTGTTCTCTTAGAGATGAAACCCCCATCTCTAAAAAGACAAGAAAACGAGCTGTTCCCCATATGCAAAGGCAAAACCACTTTCAGTGCTTAGCCCTCTCTGAACTTGGCAGTGATAAAGACCTCACTAATAGTGTAGATGAACTTGATATTGTGGCCCTATTTAAAAAGCACTAAATCCTCCCAGCTGGAGATAATTGATGAAATGGCTATCTCTCAAAGTTTCTCTGGCTGCCACTAACAATGTTAAATTAGATGACTGGCAGGAGCGTTTTGAGGCGACAGAAGCCATCAGATAGCAGAGAAGAGAAAATAGAAACAGATAAAAGCATGGGAGTTCTGTAAGCTATTGTGTGAGTTTTCTGAAGTTTATCGCGCACTACCTTACGAAGTTGAGCTGCTATGGTAATGAACATGAAAATGTCTGGTACTGTGGAAGGTGACGTGTGTGGAAGGATAAGGGTAGTGTGAATAGAAGTCCCCAAAGGTGTTTATCATGTCTTGTCCCCTGCAGGGTCCTCTAGTACTCAGCAAACTGCAATCACAAAGACTGGTACAGAGCAGGCAATATAGTATATTAATAAGATGAAAATACATAATCCCATTCTTCGTAAAGTGAGGAATGAGTCCTGGAAAAGCACTTAACCCATAGGATGGCTGTGATGGTTAACTGATGCGGAGAACACACTAAATTCAGTTTGATGTCCAACACGCATTGCACGTTAGCTACTACAGCTATAATTTTTAAAATCTTATTCTGGTTATTATTTTCTTAAAGATTTTGATATTTCTTTTCAGAGACCAAAGAACTAAAATTCTATCCTTGATAGTAAAATTAAATGCAGTAATTTTTTATTGCCTTTCAGAAGTGAGTGTTTTCCAAACTGGTATTTGTGACCCACGAATGGATTATGAAATCAGTTTATTAAGTTTTGACATGGATTTAACATAAAAAATAGAACTAAAATGCTGAAAGTATTCTGCATTCTAAGAACAACTGATTTGCATTAAAATTTTATTTTGTGCAGGTAGTACTCATTTTTAGTAAAGTGACTTTATACTGAGTTAAAATGTATATTATAAAATGTATACCACATTTCTCACCTTAGATTGTTGTTAGAAAACCTAAAAGTCATAATTCTAAATCAGTGTATGTAACTATCAGGTCACAAAAGTCCCCATAGCCATGGTATTGCAGTTGAGTTTCTCTTGAAGATAATTTTCTAGGAATGTTTTTATAAAGTATATTTGATTTATATGGATGTATAAATACCAAACATGTAGAAAAATGGTCACCTAGAGATTTGGGAGGAAAAGAAATGTAACGAGAGGTTGCTGAAGAAATGACTCTGTGGTCAGAAGGTTTGTTCTTCCAGGGGGTCAAGACTGAGCTCCTAGCACCCATGCTAGGCAGTTCCCAAGCCCTTCTAGCTTCAACTCAGAGGATCTGATGCCTCTTCCTGCCTCTGTAGGTTCCCACCTGCCGACATGCACAGATAATTGTAAACAAAAATAAGAACAAATCTTTAAAAAATATAATGGGTTGGGTAATTTTCTTCTTGTCCCCTTTTGCCCTCAAATCTGGTATTTTGTTGTTGCTGTTTTTATTAATAGTTCAGAGTGTAACAGATTTCACCTCAAACCCGTGAGCATCCTTGTGGCCTGGTCTAGTCATCCAGCCAACTGCTAATCTCCTCAGCTCTCAAAATTCAGTAACCTCACCACTCCTGGGACTTCAGACTTTGATTTTTTCTTTTTGAATAAAGAATTTCCCAACCATAGAACAAAGTTGGCAAATGACATTTTTTCTTTTTGGTGGCATAATTGGCTCCTGAAATAGTTCTTTTCTGGGCTTAAAAGCTTGAGGTTCCTGTATTCTTTAGATTATGAAAGAAAGAACAATGCCTCTCACAATTGCCTTGGTTCTTATATGGCTTCTGAATGCTCGGTTCGACCATGGACGGTGTCCTAGAGCATCTTTTACTGAAGGTGCCTACGCTGCTTTCAGAAGGTCCTTCCCTCATAACACCACAGATCACTCAGAAGGTCCTTCACTGAGAACACCACAGTCCACCATCAGCAAAATCTGCGACACTTTCTTAGCTTTTCCTCACGGAGCTGTTTTCCCTTGAGCTGTGTCCTTTGAGGTCTGTTTTCTTTCCCAAACCAATCTCCTCGGGTTTACAAACCATTCCCACTCAGCACTCCCCTGTGAAAGAAAAGACAGTTTTTGGGTCTCAGAGCACCTAACTGCAATGTCTTGGTGTGGTGTTTATCGTTTGGTTCCTGATGCTTGGAATCTTCATGACTTTTCCTTGCCCAGTGTCAGTCTCTCAATCCGTCTTGCCATCTTTCTTGTCTGTCAGGGATACACACATGTGCAGCTCTTCCCTGACTTATATTAATGCATTTAGGATGTTTCACATTCATGATGATGAAAAAGTGATACAAATTTGCTAGACGTCACTCTGATCAATTTTAGTTTTTATTTATTTATTTTAAAAAACAAACTCTTTTTTTTTCATTTTACATACCAATCCCAGTTCCCACTCCATCCGCTCCTCCCATTCCTTCCACCTTCTCCCCCCGACCCCTCAGAGAGGGTAAGGCATAAGGCCCTCCCTACTATATCTAGGCTGAGCAAGGTATCCATCCAAAGAGAACGAGTTCCAAAAAGCCAATACAAACAGTAGGGAATAAATCTGGGTGCCAGTGCTAGTGGCCCCACAGTCTGCCCCAGCCATGCAACTGTTACCCACATTCAGAGGGTCTAGTTTGGTCCTTTGCTGTTTCCTTCCCTGTCTGACTGGAGTTGGTGAACTCCCAATAACCTAGGTAAACTGTTTCAGTGGGTGAACCCATCATGGTCTTGACCTCTTTGCTGATATTCTGATCAATTTTGAATTTGGGTGTTTTGTCAGGTTCAGTGAAATCCAATCCATTGCTATCTCCTGATGTTGGGGAGTGGTGAGCTGATCTTTCCAGACAGCCATTCAAACATAAGAACACGAGGGTGAACAATGAATGTTCTCTGCTTTACTGTGTTGCTAAACTATGATGTTCAGGACTTTAAAAGGCAGTGTGTGTGTATATGTGAGAGAGAGAGAGAAACAGAGAGAGAGAGAGAGACAGAGACAGAGAGACAGAGACAGAGAGAGACAGAGAAGAGAGAAAGAAGAGAGAGACAGAAAGAGAGGGGGAGAGAAACAAAGAGATACAGAGAGAGAGGGAGGGAAAGAGGGGGAAAGAAAGAGATAGAAGGAGGGGAGAGGGAAGGAAGGGAGAGGGAGGGAGGGACAAAGACTGAGAGGGAGGGAGGGAGGGAGGGAGGGAGGGAGGGAGGGAGGGAGGGAGGGAGGAAAGGATACTTGCTGAGCATGCAATGGCCCACATATAAAGGCCAGAGGACACTTGTTTGGCCACAGAATTAGCGTACTGGAAACTTCTGAGGAGTCTCTGGTCTTTACCTCACTTCTCACCATAGGAACACTTGTATTACGTGCGCATGCTACTCTGCCAGGATTTATGTGGATTTTGGGGATTTGAATTTAGGTCCCCGCAGTTTATGGCAAGTATTTTACACACCAAGCCATCTCCCCAACGTTAAATAAATTTTGACTGGAGTTATTTTCATACTGTGATGGCTTTGTACTAACATAACTTCATCTCGTGTGTTGAGGGACATATTCATAATCCTTAACACTATCATAGCCTCTTAGCTCATGACATAGTTTGTCCTAACTACTATCTGTCATCCTAACTGTCACAGTTTTGAGTAGTCCACTCTCTGGCTCTCACTCTTGATATCTTCATGCTAGCCACGTCTAAAGAATCACTGTTTTGATAAAGGGTGTTTGTTTCATGTATTTACCAACTAATCTTTAAATCTTAAACTTTCTCACATAGTCAGAGTATTTTGGGTGTTATTTGTTTATGTTTAGTCAATACCATTGTAAAGCCTCATAATCAGCAAACGACAGAGCACGTCTCTTGGGATCTATTCATCTTGACTTCTACCGCGATTTAAATTTGTGGTTCACAGTGGTGTCCATCAGCCTGAGTGATGTTTTTCTTTTATATGTGAAGTCTGTTTGCATCAGCTTCTCTCTCTCTTTCATCCCTTCCTCAGAATCTGTGTCCTGGAGCTTGAGGTACCTCTGCAGCCGTTGCCGCATTGGAGGACATATTTGTTCGGTTGATTTATGAGAGTTAGGGCCATTACTTTAATGGCTTGTTGCAGTGTACACATGTAAACACCACCTGATAAATACTGCTGCTTTTGTAGCAAATTAGAAAATTACCAAATTCGCTGTATCATTAAGCATTTTCTGCATGTTTTTGTTCTCTCAAGGAAAATGAGAGAATGTGCATGTTTTGCAGTCTCTTCCATTGCTTGTGCATTCAATAATAAAACAAATATTGAAATCCACTAGCTCAGCTATTATTTGGAATAACCAATTATGAGTTCATTGTATTATAGTTATTTTAATAAAATATAATCGGTTCAAAATACTTGGCTTGATCTTTCCATTGAGGAAGGAAATTATTTTTCACCCTGGTGGCTGCATTAATTTGTATTGCTACTAGAATGTAATCAAGAAAATTAATTCATTTGAGATTTTCTCAAACACCTATTTGTGCAAGTGAAGGTGCTAAGACAGCACTGATGTTTAAGCAACGATTCCCACCCTTTAGATGCATGTAAGCCTGATGGAGGAAGGTCATTGGTTAAATAATAAAGAAACTGTCTAGTCCCATTTGATAGGCCAACCCTTAGGTGGGTGGAGTAAACAGAAGAGAATGCTGGGAGAAAGAAGCCAAGTCGTGAGTCGCCATGATTCTCCCACTCCAGACAGACGCAGGTTAAGATTCTCCCTGGTAAGCCAGCTCGTGGTATTACACAGAATATTAGAAATGGGTTAGATCAATATGTAAGAGCTAGCCAATAAGAGGTTGGAACTAATGGGCCAGGCAGTGATTAAATGAATACAGTTTTTGTGTAATTATTTCGGGGCATAAGCTAGCCATGCGGGCGGCTGGGTGCCGGGGACGTAGTCCCGCCGCTCCTATTACTACAGAGTGGTTTAAACAGAAAAAGGGGAAATGATGGAGGAAGGTCATTGGTTAAATAATAAAGAAACTGCCTAGTCCCATTTGATAGGCCAACCCTTAGGTGGGTGGAGTAAACAGAAGAGAATGCTGGGAGAAAGAAGCCAAGTCGTGAGTCGCCATGATTCTCCCACTCCAGACAGACGCAGGTTAAGATTCTCCCTGGTAAGCCAGCTCGTGGTACTACACAGAATATTAGAAATGGGTTAGATCAATATGTAAGAGCTAGCCAATAAGAGGTTGGAACTAATGGGCCAGGCAGTGATTAAATGAATACAGTTTCTGTGTAATTATTTCGGGGCATAAGCTAGCCATGCGGGCGGCTGGGTGCCGGGGACGTAGTCCCGCCGCTCCTATTACTACATAAGCCAAATGATGAGACAAAGCTGAGTCAGTAGTTAGCCATAGTGCAAATGTTTTGGATTTTTAAAAACACTATTTATGATTTATTATTAGTTTGGGTTTTCGAGGCAGGTTTTCTCTGTGTAGTCCTGGATGTCCTGGAACTCACTCTGTACACCCGACTGACTTTGAACTCGGAGATCCACCTGCCTCTGCCTCCCAAGTGCTGGGATTAAAGGTGTGCCCACCACCACCCACCTTTTTAAAGACACTTAAAACAATATTCTTTGTGACAGCCTGGCTATCTGTTTGCCAAGTTCATTTCTCTCTTCCATCTGGGTAGCTAATTAGATAATATTGAATATTTTCAGATTCTTTTGCAATTATGTGTGAACCTATGACTATATTCTGGCCAAGGACTTATGCATGCATGACATGATGCATGCCCTAATACCTCATACAACCTTTCATTCTCTTATGTCATCTGCTGCCTGGCTGTCTATGTCTCGGGCTATCTGAAAGCTATATGTTAAAGCTTTTTTGTTTGTGCTGCTGTTAGCTTTTCTCTGTGAACTTTGACTGGTATTGAAGTAGCCCATTATCAGTCACTGAACAAGAACTAAATCTATGTATGTTAGAATGAGAGTTTAAGGTTTATCTGTTACAAATTCTAAGGAAAAACAGATATGCCAATGAATTGTTTCACTTTGCTAGCTAGGTTCAAGGGTGTATTTTCATCTTCTGGGAAAATTATGCTTATTATATATGTGAGACACCAATATGGAAGCTCAGTGCAAACTTGGGTGTACAAAGGAAGACTATCATGAAGCCTCAGAACTTAAAATGATTTGTGACTGTTCCCTAAAGAACTAGGAGGAAAGGAAAAAATAGTGAGGCCACAGGAGCACTCTGGGGGTGGATGGGAGCTTCGTAGGTGGAGAAAACGATTTCTGAGATGATGTTTATAGTTCCTAATATATTGGAAGACCAACAGCATAGCTTCATGTTGCCTTGCATCTATTTTTTGTTATCCTCATTCATAAAGGAAGAGGCCATTGAGGAACTTTAAATCAGTAACTCAAAGAATGCTTAATTAAAAAAATTATTTTTTGACCTTGCTTTAGCCAGCTCTGTTTCCCACTCCAGTATCTTGGACTTCTGTATGAATTTTTATATTATTAAGATGTGGAAACATTTGTCTTTTGACTTATGACTCTACTTAGATCTTCGAGTGCTGTATATAAGTCGATTCGAAAAAGCTGAATTCCTTTAAGGAGAAGCTGGAAGTTTATTGCTATGTGCAATTATCACTGAAAAGCTAGGAGGCTTGGTGGGTACTCCCTGGGAGGGAAATGGAATCTCATGTCATTAAATATATGACATTTAATAATGAATGCTTCAAGCGTCAAGGAAAACTGGCATCTTTTAAAGTCAGTCAATAACTCAAAATCATGCTACATTATAATTTTATTCATACTTGAGTGACTCTGTGATGAAGCATTTGGCTTTTTTTTTTTTTGAATTTTTAACTGTTTTCTTTTTTGTCACTGACAGGAGAGACATATGTTTTCTTTGTGGCATATTTTTACAGAAGTACATGTGTAAGTTTTTTTTATAGATATAACTGGGAGGGAAGTTTTAAAATTTCTTGCTTGTCAAAAAAAAAAAAGTCTTGATTTTACTCTTGCACTTGATTGACAATTAACTGGTTAGAGAAACCCAAGCTTCAAATGATTTTTTTCCCCTAAGATCTCCATGGATTTGTCTAATTGTTTTAAGAACTTTAAATTCATGTTTAAGGAAATCTGACCCAAACTTTAGTACCCAGATTTCAGACCTTCTGTTTGTGTTTGTATGCTGACATTAGAACAGAGCGTTTCTAAGTACGGGGCTTATTCTTTATGCTTGACACTCAAGCAGCATGAGGAACAATTGTGACTGTGTGTGTCTCAGTGCATGGACGTTGTCTTCTCACCGTATTCCTTTTTCTTTCGTTTATTGATTGCTTTTTGGATTTTCTGATTTGGATGATAACTTTCAGGGTCACCATATGTCTGGGAGAAGTGGCCGTTTCTACCTATTGTTTGGAGACTCTCGTGGAGGTCCTGAGGTACCTCAGTCTCGAACACCTCTGTTTTTAGTGACTCTTCTAGACAAAAATCACATGTTGTTAATGAGTGGGCAAAACTACTGCTCCCAGCTATCTTGTATGTGATGGTGGATGCAGTGCCTTGGCTTCGCTGTTTCGTAAGCTTTTCTCTGTTGTGCATTCTGGTTGCAAACCAAGAAGGCCCTCTCGTTCTTCATACCTATGTCATTCAAAATTGGAACTTTAAGAAAATGATTCCTATTTCTCTTCAGCCATCGTCAGTGCTCATTCTGGGCTTTGTATATCTTTATTCTGTTTTCAATACAATCTCACATGCTGAGCTCCTATACTTATTTCCTATTGCCAATGTAAGGGAATATCAAGACCTCAGGACTTGAGAACAACAGTTACTACCACAGTGTTTCTGCTCCTGAAGTCTGACCTCTTGGGCTGTAAAGGATTTGCCTAGCAAATGCATCCTACCCCCATCACAAAAACACATCTGAGCTCTAATTGTTGCTAAAATTAAAGATGAAATTAGGGAGTTCTCTAGGTGCTGCTTTCGTTGGAAGCTTGATTTGGGAAGAATCCACTTCAAGCTCATTTACATTCCTAGAAAGTCACTTGTGTCTGAGTACCACTTTCTCACTGGTAACTGTTTCCTGTCTTTTGTATGCTGCCGAGGCTTCCTAACTTGCTTAGAAAGGTATTTTAATAGATATCTGTTGATTGCATGAACATGTTGGCTTCTTGTAGCCCCAAACAGATGGCAAAATTCTGGTCTTTCAGGCTGATTTGCTTTATATTTCTTTCCTTCACTTGACTGGATATACAAAAATGCTAGAAAACATTGAGTCATCAATTCTGGATTTGAAGTGTCCTGGACCACTCTTTTGTATCTCTGATTCTCTGATTCTCCCATCAACCTGTTGACTGTTTCTAACTTCCATGGACTTTCTGCTGCTGGGTCCAGCTAACAGAACTCAATTCTCTCCAGGGTGCCTATTCACTATATTTATCAAAGTTCTTCATATCTTTCTGGAACTTGTCCTAGTGTCCAGTTCTGCACCATAGTTTCCATAATCAACCCTTTTCTTGTTGTCATTTGTATTTTATTAGGTTCTAGTTCCTTGTTTGGAAAATGTGTCTAGGGTTCCAGTTCTTCCATAACGAAATACCGCAGCAGTACATGTCATCTCCAGTTGGGAACCATCTGTAGACTTGGCACGACAGTATATGACTGTATGTGTCACCTTTAGTTTTAACAACAACCTCTTAAATGAGGGGGGTCATTATCTGCCTACCATAGACGAGAAACTGGGGCCAGCGAGCTTATTATAGGGTTTAATGTTATTTATTGAAGTGAAGCAGGTAGAGAGCATTGATGCTTCAAATTTAGGTTTAACTCGCTCCACACCAACGTCTCTACTCATTGGACAGTTGCTCTCTGCGCTTCTCCCAGTAGCTCGAATTCAATTACTTAATGGTCCCGGAAGAGACAGGTCCCTACAGTTTTATGCTATCCAGTGGTCAGACACACAGTGTACAGGAGCACCTCTTGTAGTGAACAGGAGTTCACCCGGTTGACATCAACAACTCTAGCCCAAAGTAAGAACTATTCTTTATCATGAGCCAAGGGGGACGCATAAGATGGGCTCAGCAGACCAAAGAACATAAGCTGTGTAAGACTGATGACCAGAGCTCAGTCCCTGGATACTTGGGTGGAAGGAAAGCACTGGTGTTCCTGAAAGTTGTCCTCTGGCGTCCATGTATGTGCCGTGGCATGTGAACCGGTCCATATGTCATGTGCATGCACACCTGCATGTGTGGCACACATGCACACACACAGACACACACATACACAGACAAGTACATGCACCTGCGCATGCACACACACACATGAACACATGTGCGAGCACAAGCACAATTAAGAAATAATGAAAATATTAAAAAATTTAAGCTCTTTTCAGAGGCGGTCACAAGTAGCCAGCTTTGTTTCCCCTCATGTATGTCTTTCCCATGTCAGTGCCATCACCTCCCAATAGCTGCACTCAAGTGTATCACACATTCATGGACACTCACACGCAAGCCACTCTAATTGTTTTTAGTGTGAATCACATGTAGTCAGCTGAAATGGGGACATCCGAAACTGAGTTGATGGCTGGATTGAAACAAACAGCAGAGAGGTTTGGAAATTATAAATTGCATCTTAGGAAATAATTATTTGGAATATAAAGATGTGTGGAGACTAAAAGCAGAAAAGAATCAGTTCCTTTCTCTACCTCCATGTAACAGGCTGACATGTCACTAAGAACAACTGTTGGTCCAGTTTGCTTGGTGCGAGGTGCGGGGCTAGAGCAACCCAGGGAAGTGGTTTGCGGAGGCTCCCTGGTTTTAGTGGTTTCCATGTATTAGTTTTCGTTTCAACCAGTAGCTTTAAACAGCAATACTGCTCTTTCCTGAGATGAGGGATATATGAGTAAATTCTATTCAATCACGGAACTGAATTTGCCATGGTCTATAAATTATTTCATTCATAAAAATCTTCACTTTTTTCCAATTATCAGTTCTTTCTCTTAAAAATAAGTTATAAAAAAAGGATAGTGAGAGATGTAATGTGTAAAATGTTTAAATGCAATTTCATGATTTTCTTTATAGTTTTATACTTGAGCTAATTGATTGATGGAAGAAATTACTGGAATAAACTGGATGAGAAGTTTCAAGAGAACAGTATGGCTCACAGTGAGGTGAGGATATTGCTGTAGTAAAAGCGTCCATGTACTTATTGGTAGCTTCACATAAAAGTGATTAAGGGGCTGGGATGATGGCTTAGTGGGTAAAAGTGCTTGCTGTGCGAACAGGAGGACCTGAGTTTGGAGCGCAGCATCCGGGTAAAAGACTGGGATGATCATAAATGCTTGTAACCCCAGTGCGCTAGAGTGGACAAAGGGTAAAGAGACCTCGGTCGGAATGGGGAAAAGGAAGTTGACCATGGGGAAAGTGAGAGAGAGGTGCAAGGATGTGCTGTAAAGGCAGGCAGTCCCCAGGGGCTTGCTGACCAGGCAGTCTAGCCTAAAAACAGTTAGCTCTGGGTTCACCGGGAGGCTCTCTGTCAAGGGCATAAGGTGAACAAGACACTAGCTTCCACACACAGGTATGGATTGGTACACACACCCACAGCACACATGCATATATATCACACACAAATAATTTAAAAACCAATCAAGTTCCTTGGAAGGTGGCAACAAGAGGATGGCAAGGATAAGGTCATCTTGGACAACTAGAGAGAAACTTATATCAAAGTATAAATAACTTTTTAAAAATGGCCAGGAATGCGGATCAGTGGTAGAACACTCCATCAGCACACACAAGTCCATAGGTTCAATCTCAGTGAAGTGTCTATACTTGAAATGGATATTGAACGTAAATAAACCCAATTGACCATTTTGAATCCAATAGCGTTTTAGTCTTAATATATCTTCTCCCAGTAGGGAATACTATGCAAAATATCTTTTTTACCATCAAAACAAAATAAAACAAAACAAAAACAAACAAACAAACAAAAAAACCAGTCCTCTCTGTCATTTACTAAGCATCTCTGCATAGGGATAATTCTTATGAAATAACTAAGGGACTTTTTGTTTGTGTGTTAGCAGTGATAGGATCAAACCCTTGGCCTTGAAAATACTTCACCTGGAGCCATTTTCAGGACATAATAAGAATTTATTTTGCAATGAAGTTATAAAAAGACTATCTAAGAAAGCATTAACAATTAGCTGAAAATGTAAGATGCAAATGAACTTGTTACTGAAAAACAAAATGAAGGCTGATTTCTGAATCTATGTTGCTGACTCAAGCTTTGCTGACAACTAAAATTAGAGTTTTGAGGCGACGATAGCTAAAGGTCTCAACTTGGGGTTATTAAGATTGAATTATATATGAAGCGGCCCCTTGTGGCTTCCCACTTTATTCCCAGGTGGTCCAGACATGGACCTAAGTTGCAGAAGAAATACATGATGCAAGCTCGCAGAGACAGATGGAGCGGTGAAATGGAGTTGCAGGTGTGGCAAGGAGCAACCGTTTCTAGAATACGGAAACGGGTATGGCCTGGATTTGTACTGTATCAATTAATCTTACTCATAATCACTGAAAATGATGCTTCGAGATGCCATTTTAGCAAATATTCCATCTGGCATTAATACTGTCCGTATAGGAAACCAAGAATTCTTTGTTTGCAATGTTACCTGGCTCTTTCCAGTAGAGTTTATGCTGTTGTTGTTCTTTCAAACTCTGTCGTGTACTTAGCTATTCAGTCTTCCTCTGTTTTAATATCAGTCAGTAGATCAAAATATCACATGTCTTTCTAAAACATTTGAAAGAAAAACATCTGCTTCTCCTTAGGTTTCTGGGAATCTAAATTTCCAGCAGGTGCCCATCTAGTTTCTTTGAATAATATAACGACTGAACAGGATACAATATGCAAATTGTAACCACCTGATCAGCCACAGAGGGATGACATTTGTAGTGCACCTTATATTTATTTCAACAAGATTTTAATTGGCTGTCTACTGAACAACTCAAAATATTCAAATGTCTGCTGAAATTCAGGCAGATATAAAGTGTACGGGCTAGTTGCTAAATTTAGGCTTATATACTTTGGAGGTCAGGTCCCATCATTCTCTGGGTAAATCTTCCAGAGGTTTACATGAATGACTGAATGTCTCCCATGAGGGAGTGTCAGCGCTTATGTCTGGCTGATGTCATCTTTCTGTAATGTAAGGCACCTCGAGTACATGCTTTGTGACAACCATATATGGATTTATGGAGGGGGCCTTTTACATCTGTGGCAGGTTTCCTATTCTTTTTATTTAAACAAAAAAGAATATTTTCTAATAGCAAATATTTCAGTTTCTATAACCATTTCCTATCTACCTCTGCCTGACTATAGGTCACAGTTCAGTGAGTGACTGCAGGAAACATATCTTATTCTTCCTGGAAAACTGAGTTGAGTTGAGGTTAGTCATAGCTTCTGGGGAGGTTGTCAGGATAGGAAGTAAGTAAGTAAGCTTGGTCTTCTCAGCCTCTTAGCACTTCATTAATACTTTCTGGGTGTAAATGGCTGAAAGAAGCCAATTGTCACAGGGGCTGCACCTCATCCTCACAATGCAAAATGTGATAGAGCTAAGTTAAACTCCTCATTGCAATCTTTCTTCCTTTGGAAAAAATGTGTGTGTGTGTGTACATGCATGTGTGTGTTTGTAAGCTTTGTGTGTGTATGGTGTATGCATGTCTACCACTGAACATGCACCACAATGTGCCTGTGGAGGTCGGGGACAACACCCAAGAGTCAACTCTCTCCTTCCACCATGGGACCTGTGGATGGAACTCAGGTCATCAGGCCCATTTACTGGAGCCATTTCACTGGTCCTGGAAATTCTGATTGATGGGTATGTGTGCTTCTACATAGTGCTCTTATGAAGAAAAGAGGCTTTAAATCGTTTTTAGAAGTGCAAAACAAAATAAAGGCTGACTTCTGAATCTATGTTGCTGGCTCAGGCTTTGTTGACAACCAAAATTAGTTTTTTGAGGAGACAATAGATAAAAGACTCAATTTGGGGTTATTAAAAGTTGAATTATAGATGAAGTGGTTCACTGTGGCACCCAATCTTATTCCCAGGTCATCCAGACATGTATCTAAAATTGCAAGAGAGACATAATGATAGGAACACTCTTGGAGAGTGTGATCTGAGAATGACCAATCAGTGAAATGGAGTTGCAGCCATTGTGAGTAGTAACAAGGACATCAAAATTCGTGAAAAAAAAAATCTTGCAAGGGTTTTCTTTTTTCATTATCATTTTTTTTCTTCTTCTGGCTTTTGCCTGGCTAGAAGCCAAATCCAAGAAAGAGTTCTAGGAAGTAAAATGTCTTATAAAGAACTATAAAACCAGCCAGCCAGAAAGCAGGGTGCTGCAGTGAGTCTCCAAAGACCTTACTAATACTATTATGCATGTAATCTCAGAACGTAAGGCAAACACAGTGTTTATGAAGCATTCTGTTATGAGAGTTTGAGATATTTGGCATACATTCACTCATTCCCCAGTCATTCATTTGTTTACATATTTTTTCCTTATTAAATGTCAGACCTATTTTGGAGTTGATAATAGGCCTTTTTTGTTAGTAGTCCTTATAATCAAGATATATGAGTTACATTTTTGTAGTGAAAGTTATGCAAAATATTCTCACAGGAGACAGACAGTAGAAAAGCAGTTGCTGAGAGACTGGAACGAGTGTGGGGGAAGGAATGGAGAGAGATCTTAGTTGGTCGGGGGATAGAGTTGGATGGAAGAAGCACCTAGTTATCTATACAGCACAGGAAGATGGTTGGTTAACAGCAATGCAATGAATGTTTTAGGATAGACACAAATCAATGTTTAATGATTGATATGAAAATATGTAGATCACCTTGACAATTGTGTACATGTACTGAAATATCACAGGAATATGAGGTATTACTGTATGCCAATTGAAAACAGAAATTCTAAATATTATAGAAAATAAAATTCACCAGTTTATATACATAAAATCTATATTGACAAATGCTTATGGTTGTGTATTTATCACTACAACCATGATATTGCCACAGTTTGGTCACCCCAGAAGCTTCCCAGTTCTATTTTGGAGTTTCCCTCACATCTTCCACTATCCTGTGCCCCTACACAGTTCAAATTACTTTTTCTTAGAACTTTACATAAATTTAGAAATATATAAATAATTAGTAGTCTCTGGTCTGGCTCTTTGCACTTAGCACAATGTTTTTGAGACTCACTCATTTTATTGCAAGTACCACAGGGTTGTTTTCCTTTCCTGTTTATTGAGGAAAAGAATTGTTTAAGAGAATATGCCAAAGATTGGTGATGGTAATGGGTAGTAGAACTGTTTCTAGTTCATATTATTGCAAATAAGCTGCTATTAACGTTGACACATGTATCTGTGTGAACACAGGTTTTTATTTATCTTGGACGTTAGCTAGGGATTATAATGTGTGCTGTTTAACTTCATGGATAACTGTCAAATAAAGCATTTGTGTAGTTATTCAGATATTGGGGTAAAAAAATATGATAGATCTAATGATCAGTAGAGGAATGATGAGCTGCACCTAACTCTCCAGTTTCCAGACTGAAAGGGCCCCTAACCTCTCCGAGTTTCTCCCTATATTTTCCTATGCCTCCCTATCTAGGTACTCCAACATTTCTATAGCGAATTCTGGTTACCCAATCACTGACTCTGCCCTCTGATTGAAGGTAAACTTTATTAACAGCCTCAGAGTGTCAGTGTGCTGCAGCAGTCAAATTTTCTAAAGTTGTAGTACTTAACTTCTTTACATTCTCATCAACAATATATGAAAATTCCAGGGGACCCTTTATATCTCCAACACTTTAAACTATGACATTTAATAGATATTTACTTCCATGACATTATTTTAACTTATATTCTGGGTGTCTAGTGATTTTGATAATTTTTAATGTACTAATCTTCGATTGAACCTCTAATTTATAAAATTTTCCTTTAAAATTATTTGAACACACATGAGAAAATTCTCAATAAAATGCTAGCAAGCAGAATGCAGCAGTACATCAAAAAAGATTATTTACCATGATCAATTGAGATTCATCCAAGAAATACAAGAATGGTTCAAGATATATTAACCAATAATACAAAAACCCTACTGAAGGACCAACCCATATGATCATCTAAATAAATGCCTAAAATAAATAATAAATTTTAATAAAATTCAACATCCTTTTATGATAAAAATCTAAGCATTAAATACTCAGTGAAGAATTGAACATAATAAAATAATAAATGACAAGTCAATAAACAACGTCCTGCTATATGGAAACTCATGATAACTGTCTCTAAGAGCTAGAACAAGGGAGGCATACACTATTGTCATCTCAAGGTCTTGTAATTTTCATGTACATACTTTGTTAAGTCGTTCCCTGGGTACTCCATATTTTAAAGCTATTGTAAATGGATATTCTCCCCCTCAATCTTTGTGATCACTGTTGGAAGACAGAAAACAGACATTTTTTCACATTAGCTTTGTATCCTGTGAATTTACTATACCTACTAACTTATTCTATTTGCTAGAATTTTCTATGTGGGTAGTAAGTTGTAGTCATATTTGCATAAAGTAGTTTTAATTTTAAATACTTTTTTTTTATATTAGAAGCATGTGATCTAGAATGAAGTCTAGTGATGCAGTACTACAGAAAAAGAAAATTGATTCTTTATTTCATTATAACTGACAAATCCAAAGAAGGGAGGTGATATATGCTGTGAATATGTTTTATTGCCATTGGTTAATGAATAAAGCTGTTTCAGCCAGTGGCTTAGCAAAATAGAGCTAGGCAGGAAAATTAAACTGTATGCTTGGAGAAAGGAGGCAGAATCAGAGAGAAGCCATGTAGCGGTCCACAGGAGACAGATGCATTAGAACTTTGCCAGTAAGCCACAGCCACATGGAAATACATAGATTAATAGAAATGTTAATTAATAGGAATATTTAGCATGTAACAGTTAGCCAGAAATATGCTTAAGCTATTGGCCAAACAATATTGCAAATAATATAGTTTCTGTGTGATTATTTTGGGTCTAAGCGGCCAGAAACAAACAAGCAGTCTCTGTCAACAGGAACTCTCTCTTGACTTTTGTTTATTTAAAACAGTGTTGGATACTCAATCTTGCCGTGTTTGTGTGCCATGGACGTCTGAAGGGCAGACAGTGTCCTACCTTTCTGTAAGGCACACCCTCTGAGATGCGGCTTCTTCTGTCCCTTGATCTCAGCAGTTCCCTTTCTCACATCTTTCTGTGCTCATATCAAGGTATTAACTGAAATCTTTTGGCTATTATTTGCAACTTTGCAGATATGGTCACCAAAACTTCAACTCATAGGCTTCTACCCCAGAAGGCTTTCTATGACTATATGATCTTCTTTGCCACTTTGCTGGAGTTGTCATATTACATGTCTGTCAAATACTGATAGCTACACAGGGAGCTGTATTTATTGCTATATTTTCTTCTCTCCCACTAGATTGTAACCTTTATGGGGACAGAGATCTCACTTTATTGATTTTCTATTATCCAGTACCTAATGTAATTTCTAGCACACGGTAAACACCCTATAAATGTTTTCTGGGGCATCAGTCACTGCATGGATCCTGAATCTGAAACCCAGTGTGCCTCATTAACGTCCCTTAATTTCTGCAGCACAGATCCATGGATTCCGCTCAAGTTTATTTCCCTTCAAGCTTTTCTTACTATGTCTTGCTATAAGTGATGATTTTGAAATCTTGTGTATTCTTTTGTTTTTGCTTTTTTCATGCTGAAACTTCGCTTCTGCTTCAGAATCTATCTTCCTTAAGGAGCTCTCTATGAAGGTCACATAGCTTCTCTGTCTTTCTTCCCACTGAATCTGTCTTATATATAGTCCATGTAATGATTTGATGATTTATTTTACATTTATTTATTAGAAAAGCATTTTGTGTTTAGTTTTGATTCCTTAACCAAACTATAAATTTCTCAAAGCCAAGAATTACATTAATTTTTATTTTTATATTTTATCTTCCAAGAGAATATTGATCTAAACCAGACTTTTAGGACAAATGCTATGGGGCTCAGTTTTTATATACATCCACAAGCATAATGAATTAGCTGTACTGTGTGTGTTTATTCACTTAGGAAGTTCTTTTGACGGTGTCATTCATTCTATAAATATTTATTAAGTGCCTTCTATGTGCCAGGCACTACTTTCAAAATGCTGAGGTTATATAAGTGTATAAAACAACTTCAACAACAGAATCTCTGACCTTTTTGAGCCTCCATTTTTTGGGAGTTGACAGCTAAAAGTAATTTAATAAATAAAATATATCACGTTAGGCAGTATTGTCTGTAAAGTGAGACCTTCAAATCTGAAAGGGAAAAGGATGTATCACAAGTTTAAACTTTAAGCAGTGATTTCTCAAATCTTTTTTATAAACATCTGCCTTACTTTTATATAGATATTCTCATACCTGTGTGCAAACAATAAAGCATAAGTGTATGCAGTTGAAAGGGAAGGAATGTGAGTGGAACTGGTTCAAAGTGGAATAGTTAGCAAACAATAAATATGGTCTTCTCTCTTCATCTGTATTATGTGTGCTTCATCAGGAGCTATAGTGATTGAGCTAACACAACCTTGAAAGGAGGAAAGTTTGTCCTTGACTCTATATAGACATACTATTTATTCCTCAAATTGCTTGTGGAGACCTGGTTAGAGTATTGCTTTCTGGCATTTCCTTTCTCATTCTTCTATAAATTTTCTGTATCTACAGTGCTTTTAAATAGTTCTTTTGATGTACCTTTTCCCCCAGAGTCCACTCTAGATGGGGTTTGTGTGTGGACTTCCTTGTGGAAATTGTAGACTCTCCTCCAATCTGTCCACAAAGACCTATTAACAGGAACATGCCACAATTTTAGATCCAGCATCTATGTTTATTGAAATTATGTAGTTTTTAGTCATTTGCATCACTTATGAGATCGAACTTTCCCAGTCTTACAATCCCAACAGTGTGCTTTCATTTCCTAATCTGCTTTACGAAACTGACTCTTGGAAGAAGGTTGAAAACTGAATATTACAGGAGAGAACAGAATAATACAGGATTAGCAAATGTATTGGGGGAAGAAATATTAATGGTTATAAAAAGTAAACATCTATTAATTCAAAAATCTTAAGTTGCAAAGGAATAATAGATTCAAAGTTAAGTATTATACATTCTTTGAAAATGTGTGATAAAAATATAGTTCAATAACATTTATAGGATTCATATTTTAAAGATGAGATTAATTTCTATTTGTTTTTCATTTTTATAAATGTCAAAGTATAATGTATTATGAAGAATGCAGGGAATAGAATTTTTGAAATTTCCTAGGGCATTTATAATTTATCAGAGCTGTCTGTCTCTCCCCATCCTCCCCAAACAGCTGGATATTTTTGGATTGAAATCATAAAATAGAATCTATTCAAGATCTAGATAAGATTGTGCCTGGGCTTGGGAAGAAAGGGAGAAAGCTTAAAAGCTGTGTAACATGGCCCTGACATTTTTATTCTCATTTTTTTTTTTAAAAAAAAACATGGTTGCATATCTGTTTATTTATTAAATAGTATTTACTGGGAATCTGGCTGTATGCCAGGCACTATTCTAAGGGCTGGAGATACAGTCGTTAGGAACACACTCTTCCCCTTATGGTGTTTATAGTCCAGTGAGGGAGATGTATATGAAAAGAGAAATGTAAGACTTACATTATGTTAAATAGCAATGTGGGCTCAAAGAAACAAATTAAACAAGAAAGGAACTGAGTTTTGGGTAAGGGAACTGGAGAAGGCGTCTATGAAAAAAAAATGAATCGAAGTCAAGACTCAAAAGAAAAGGAATGCAAGGCCCTGTGGTTATCTGGGGAGATGATATCTGAGGTCAAGGATAAAATAAATGTAAAAAACCTCAGGAAGAAGAAGACTTGTGAAGCACAGCAGGAGGCCCGTGTGCCTGGAATGGATGATTCCTCCCTGAGGATCGCCTCCTTTGCCTTCATGACTACAGGACCCCTGCGGGATGATATGCAACCCAGCAATTAACACTAGCTAGTGTGATGGAGTAGAAAGAGTGGTGATTGCAGAAGGGCCTTATTGCTTCAACTTTGACCCACTGAGATGATGCAATCCTCATCCTCATAACTTACTATATCTCAAGTCAGCCTTTCCAACCTTGCGCATTCCGTTATGAGGGTGAACTATGTGCAGCCTAGGTCTCTGAGCTGTCATATATAAACCAGTGTCTGAGATTAGGAAGGATTTAGTTACATTCTCTGTATACAGAAGATACCAAAGCTATGAAGCTTTGAGACACACAGATTTTGATGTGCTTTTAATATTTATCTCCTCTCCAAATTCATGTTGGAATTAAATATTAATGTGATAGTTATTAAGATACTGATTCTACCTATATTTTGAACTTGGACTTTGCAGCCTTGACACTGTTAGTAATTAACTTCTACTATTTTAAATCACTCAGAATAAAGTATTTTGTTAAAGGACTTCAAATAGGCTAAGGGTTTGGTAGTACAGGAGCTTAAGTCATTGGAGTGACCTAGGATCATTTCTTTCAAGAATACATAAAAGACAGTCTATGAAAAATCGTGGCCATTATTTCTCACTTTCTGGCTGACACATTACTACAACATGTAAAGTTTCTGCCAGTTATTGCTCATAAGGTCCATTAAGCATGATTTCATCAATGTAACTGACATCAGAATGTTCTGTGAAATGTCACAGTGGTCAGCACCTCTTTGGATGAGATTGTGCCAGACAATGGAAGAGTTAGCATTGCCTGTGAAAGTACTCTGCTCTCTCTGTATGGTGACAAGAAGCACTTGTGCTGAGATTTGTGATGTGGAGATACAGTGAAGGTAGGTGCCATAGCAATAGCTTCACACCAGCCTCTCATTGGAAACATTGCACCTACAGCAGGAACTACAGGGGGAACTGCCACCTGATTGACTTTATAACAACTCATGGCACTTCTGCCTTTTATGTGGGCTGAAAATGGGGATTAAGTTAGACCCACTCTTGTGGATGTCTTAGAGAAATAGTCCAGAAGATGATTTTGGCAGTAGAAAATGAACTGTCTGCAAAGGGAATAATAACTTGCCTGTGAACTTTGTTTTTTGTTTTTTTGTTTTTTTTTTTTAAGAGAAAACCAGGTAAAAATAGGTACTTTGCCAATGCTATGAGCCAAATCTGCTCATTATGGCACATACATGCATACATACATATGGTTATTTAGTGTGCTGGTTTATATTATCAAAATGTGATCAATTAGTCATGACTTAAGATACCTTTGGGTCAACCCTGATTGGTTGATCATTATTCGTTGATTATAGTGGTTAAAATCCTACTATTTGGCCCTGAGGATTTCAGAAATCCATCTTCCTTTCTAAAACCAGGAAACTCATTTGTGTTATCACCCTCTGGTTACAGAAGATAGTCACCGAACTCGGAGCTTTTCTGGGAGGTGATTTCCCACTCACTAACATATCCAAATTCTCTAGTGAAAGGGGTGTGATCTTGGATCTCTTGTTGAATACGGCAGTTGGAGAGAGTTATGCTTTCTCCAACATTCCTATTTTCCTCAGTGATTGTTCCTTCTTCAGTTTTAGGCCAAAGAAACTTTTACATTTCACTCTTATTAAACCAGGTGAATTTGGGGTCCATATTTCAGAAAACAGTCAGTGGGTTGGGTTGGAGTTTCCTACAGTTACCTAACCACATCAGTGCATTTGATTTGCTCTAACATTACATATGG
Source organism: Chionomys nivalis (assembly GCF_950005125.1). NCBI lineage: Eukaryota > Metazoa > Chordata > Mammalia > Rodentia > Cricetidae > Chionomys > Chionomys nivalis. The sequence goes on along the minus strand of NC_080103.1, from coordinate 32,440,262 downwards.
TTTTTCAGGGTATGATACCCTTGGTCCCATTTTCACATCTATATTCAATTTTGTGCCAGTGTGCATTTTCAAAGTCTTTCTGTTCTTGGGCATATGAGCTTTCTTTTCCCAGAAGCAATGTGACTTTCACTTTCCTGGAGCATGTTGAGATCCGGTGCTGGTAACAGGTCTTGAGATAGTGCCAGATGGTAGGGGAATAGGCGTCCATTTAAAAGGTGGTATGTTTTCATCAAGTTATCACCAGGTACTCACACAAGGGAAAACCATTCTCCTCAGAATGCAGGGATTGCATCTGCTTGTGATTAAGGCTTAGGGATATTAGATTAGAAACACTCATTCTTGTCCAAGCTCACAAATACATTCTTTCAAAGTGTCAGGAGGTATCTACTACTTCTGAATGACATCTACATCTGAACTTTCATGCTATAATTGGCTCATCCAGCGCCATCAAGATGGGGGAACCCACAGAGACAGCAAACAAACCACAAGTTAGGGAACCTTGCATGGGACTGACCTAGGAGGCTCTTGCATGTGTGTGACAGTTGTGTAGCGTGGATTCTTAGTAAGGTTTCTAACAGTGGGAGTAAGACCTCTCCCTGGAGCTTAGCTGGCTTTTTTTGGTAACCTGTTCCCCATGCTGGATTATCTCCCCGAGCCTGGACAGAAGGGGGAGGAGTTTGGTCCTGTCTCAACTGGATGTGTCTTGTTCTGTGCAAGCCCTTGGGAGGCCTTCCCTTTTCTGAATGGAGATGGAGGAGGAGCAAATGGGGAGAAAAGAAGAAGGGAAAGAGGAAGGGATGGGAGAAGAGGAAGGAGGGGAAACTCGGTATGTAAAATAAATGAAAATGGGGTATTTAAATTTTAAAAAATTAAGGAGAAAAAAAGAAAAAAATAGGTGCATCTTATATGATAATCCTGTGATTCATATAGTTACAGCTTGGGTTTAATTTTTAGTCATATCTGCTGTGACTCTGAGAAATAAGAGTTTGTTTTCTAGCCTTCAGCGATACATTCTGATGCTTGGTGTCCTGATTTTAGGAGAGGCTGATTCCCGGTTTTCATGCCTATTTCTTATTGTACTAATTAGGGTGATAAATATTGAATTAACAATCAACCATTTTGTCATGCGAAGACTTTCATCCAATAGATAATCCATCCTGTGTAGTCACAGGTAATGATTTATGTTACCACAATACTATTGATCATTTCTGATTTTATAGTGGTGCCTCTTATATATTTTACTCTGGTCCCCTATGAGTGACATTGCACTACCTGCCATGTGCTGGGACTACAGGCATGTACCAACACACCTAATTTAATTATTTTATATAGTTGTGTTGGAGGAGGCTACTAATTCCTTCCCAGCTGCTCAGCCTCAAAATAATCACACAGAAACTATATTATTTGCAATACTCTTTGGCCAATATCTTAAGCATATTTCTAGCTAGCTCTTATATCCTATTTCTATTAATCTGTGTATCACCACGTGGCTGTGGCTTACCGGGGAAAGTTCTGGTGTGTCTGTCTCTGGTGGAGGCTACATGGCTTCTCTCTGACTCCGTCTACTCTCTCTCTCTCTCTCTCTCTCTCTCTCTCTCTCTCTCTCTCCATATATATATATATATATATTCCAGACTGGCTTTACTTTGTTAAGCCATTGCCTAAAAGCAACCTCTTTATTAGCCAATGGCAATAAAATATATTCACAGCATACATCACCTCCCACATCATAGATGTGACTATCCCATCTTCCACTGGTAAGCAAAGGAGGGCTATGTTTAAAGTTAACAAGGGTAACCCCAGTGCAGAATCCTATCTTCAGGGACCCTTCAATTCTTTGCACTCTATCAATCAAGATCCAGCAATGACTATAATAGATAGTCCTGGGGATAGCACTGATGTAAGGAGCTGGCCACTTTGCCTATCTGATGTGGTAGATCTCAGTTACCTTCAAATGTAGTGACTCATCCCAACAAACATATTACATAATATCTTGTAGTTCCTCATGTTCATGAATTCAGGCGTATCTTCTCATGATGTTTTCTTCAGTTACTGGACAGGGTTGGAGTCACCCTAAGGCTTGACTGACAATGGATAAACCGCTTCCAAGATGGCCCACTCGCATAACCATTGGCAGGAGGCTTCGACTTCTTGCCAGCAGTTGGTCAAAGATTTCAGTTTCCTGCTGAGCAGACATCTCCACAGGGCTGTTGAGTGTCCTCATACCACAGCAATGGCCATTCCCAGAGAATGACCTAAATGAACGAGCAGAAGGATATTGTCGATGATGCTTTTAATGATTCTATCACACTCATCATTCAACTAGAGATGAATTATGTCCAGCTTTTACAGAGAAAAGTTTGTGGTATATAGAAAAACCATCACAGAGTAGGGCTGAAAGGCTGAAAGAGAACTAATTCCAAGACACACCGTACCTGTCAAAAGCTTCCGAAATTGGGGTTGAAGTAATCAACAGATCTGTTCTCCCTCAGAGGTGAGGGAATTGACCTATGTGGCTGGTGCTTTGATATTTGAGTGCTACACATTGTGCTCCCATGGGGAACTACCATTTGGCTGGCATTCAGACCTTTGAAGGAGGCATGGCGTGAGATCTGTGGTCTGTGGAATTGGCATGTTTCTGCTCATCCTCTGTCCCTGAAGGAGCATAGCCTACTGGAGGGTGTGCATCACTGGTGTTAGAACTGTGCTCTGCTGCTGGAAAGAAACTTACAAGAGCTGTAAATAGAAAAGGAGTGCGTCTTCCCCTCCTTGCCTTCCAATTTCACACCATTCTCTCTCATTGACAGAAACTAACAGGAATCTCTCTGGCTAGGGAATACTGAGAAAGTAGTGTAAAGCAACACAGTACAGATGGGTTGATTTGGTGTTGAGAGACAGCAGGGCAGTGACTGTCACACCAATTTTGTCTTTGGATTTTCTTGTAGACAACTCTTCTGAAATCACTCTTCTCAGTCCTCCACATTGAGCGATGAAGAACATCATACCATTTTCATATCCCTTCCTTACCCTTTCTTGTAACTGGCTGATTCCTTATATAAATTGGGCACTTTTTGCTCCCAAATTAAAGATCTGTGGTCAGTGGGCTTTAATGTGATGAAAGCTTGAAAATTTGAAGTCACTTGTGATCATCATGTCTTTCTTTTTAAACTTTATTTTATGTGGGTTTCTTTTTCTTTTTTTCTTTCTTTCTTTTTTTTTTTTTTTTTTTTGCTACATATACATCTACATGCCATGTGCATGTCTGGTGCCTGCAGTGGTCAGAAGAGGGAGTAAGATGCTCTAGAACTGGAGTTACAGATGGTTATGAGCCACACCATGGATGCTAGGAATTGAATCTCTGGAAAAATAGGCAACGCTCTTAAATGCTCAGCCAACTCTTCTGCTCCACATGATCTATTTATCACCCTAGTGACTAAGTTATTATTTGGGAAAGGAGGTGTATACAGCTTGGATACCCAAAGGTCTCCATCAAGTCCTTGATTATGGTTGACTGTACCATCTGTTCTCTTGGCAAACCTGGGCATACACCGTTGTTCAATAAAGCCTATTACAGACTAAATGGCTAGACCAAGCATCTTCATTAAAGTTTTCAGCTTTGGGGAAGGTTGTGAGTTGGACGCTCTTTAGACGAATGTCAAAGAATGCTGTCTTACACATGAATGGTCCAGAACCTCATGTTTTTTTCTGGACATTCTTTGATCAAAGAGTTTCAAATAGGCAGGCTCTTCCCACTTCCTCTGCAAACCATCCTTCCCATCTCAGCTGTTTTGACTATCCTAGATAGAGTCTGTTCCCAGTGTAAATTCTGAGAGCTATCTGTAGGAACTCTGACATGACCTGTGATTTGGTACCCAGGGAAGGCTTTTAGATCCTGAGGGCAGAGCGGTTCAAACAGGTCTCCAACATGTTAGTTGCACCCATGTTCTCTCTTTACAATTTCACTTCGCATCCCTTTAAAGAATGTCAACTGCTGGAATAAATTTAGTAGAGACAGTCAAGAATTTAAGGAAAAAGGCAAGTATAAGAAACCAACAGATTTCTCAAGTCCTTTTGTGCTATGAGCTTCCATCTGATCTGCCTCTCATTTCCAGGTACAGTTATGAAGCAGGTAGAACCTGTCTCTGCCTCTGTCTTACTTTCCCTTTTACGGCGCTCTTCCTTCACTCTCAGATGGGATTTAGTGCCCCAGATTGAAGGTGACTGCATAACTTGACATAGTGCATGACTTCTGTGAGTGTCTAATTCTTTTCTGCATAGCCAACTGGCTAGCTAACTCCTTCCTTTTGAATGGCTAAAAGGTGCACATTTCATGAACCCTCAGCAGGGCTTCTGATCTTCTTCATCCTCCCAAACTTGCTCTTGCCTCAGCCTTTTTAATCAGCTGTTGAAAGCGTCATGCCTTAGTTGTTCATGCCTCACAAACCTTCAATTCTTGCCTTATTGTTCTTACTTTGCACAATAAAGAAAGCAAGATAATTAGCAAATTATCTTGCCTCCATAACTGAAATCCATCTAGACTCTGGCTATATGTCACTGGCTTCATCACTGCTGCCCATGTCCGTGCCACTATCCCTTTTACCCTGGCTATTGTAATAACTGCCAGGTTTCTCTGCTTCATTCCTTCTGTCCACCAGAGTATTCTCCACAGTCTATTCTCTAAGAATGAATGAAAGTGTGCCAGTCCTGTGCTCCAAACCTTTGATTATTCATAGTGACACCACATCTTCACAAAGCCATGTGTTTGATGATCTGTGCTCTCAACACTCCTCTGAAGCCTATTTCTTACTTCTCTTTTCTTTGCTTACACAGAACTAAATGCATGCCATCATTGCTCTTTGTCTTGTAAGGAATCAAATTCTTGATCGATCTTCTCTCTTTCTTTTCACTCTGCCTAGGACACTGCCCTTATTCGGATGGTTGCATACTTTGCTATTTCTCCTCTTTAAGCCTCCTTTCAATTTAATCTCCTCAGTGAAGACTTCTCCAATCTCTGATAGTCAAATTGCTTCCACCCATGGGCATATTCCTTTTCCCCTCCTGATTATGCTTTTATTCATAATGCTGATCAAACATTTGACACACACAAGCAGCCAAGCAGAAAATACATTTTACTTATGTGTTCCTGAGAGCTCATCATTCCCTAACATCATATGAGATATGTGAAGTCTAGGGTGTGTTCATACACACACACACACTCACTCACACACACATACTTGAGACAGGATCTCACTATGTAGCCCCGGCCTACCTGAAACTCACTATATAGACCTGGCTGGTCTCAAACTGACAGAGATCCGCCTCCCTTTGCCTCCTGAGGGATTAAAGTCATGTATCACCACATTGAACGGGGCTTTGGCTTTTAACTTTTATTTGTTTGTGTGTATAAGTTCCATGAGAAATGTTTTACACTTAGTATTTAGTGAATATTGGTTGAATGTATAAATATATGTTAAAATGGATCTTTTAAATTTAATGGAACAGCTAAATTAGGTGACCATAAACATATTTTCAGCTCTAACTGTGATGATGACGTCTGTATGGGGTTCTCTCTGAGCTGCAGCAATAGGCTATACATTCAACGTATGGTAATGTATGGTAACATATACTAGCCCTGGATAATCAAAACCAATCACACCCGTAAACCTCCACCCTGGCCTTATTGATCATGAATATAGGCCAGGTACCAACTTCTACCTTAACAGGTTTGCGTTTGAAATGGATTCTTGTAGAGTCTGACAGGTCAGAGGTTATCATTGTCTAATAGAAATCTTAGTGCAATAGTGTCAGCAGTAGAAAAGACTTGACAGCTCATCTTACCTCCATAAACGGTGTCCATTTTGTGCTTTAATGTTTAACTCTGAATATTGTGCAAATCTCAGCGATCTAAGCATCGTAGCTATAGGTTTCATATGATGCTTTCCCTCAAGGTTAGTAGAATTTTCCCCTTGCCTTGACTTCTCTGAGGTTCAGGAGTTGAGTGGAAAAAGAAAACCGTTGTTAGTGCTGTGACTATACAAGTATTTCCAGTTTATGCAGGGAACAAAGCCCTGAATGAACTTGCAGAAGCAAAACAATTGACAGTGAAGCTGCTTTGTATCTGTGCCAGCATTTGATAGAAGAATAATACATACTGCCTGCTGTGACACTTATATTAGAGGGAAAAAAGTAGCCAAAAAAATAAATAAATAAACATAAAGAATAGTGACCAAGTCTCTAGTTTGCTGGTAAAGGGTGGACTTTCTTTATTCATTCATTTAAGGAATATCTCCTGAGTGCTTGCTTCAGTCCAGAAACTGTTCTGTGTATCACTCATACATATAATTCTGTTTTCTGGAACGGTTTGTGCTCAACTCATCTGACAATGACTGAGTGTTCTATGTATGCCAATACAGCACTTTGCTCTGAGTACATGTATTACATTGTTTTGGACTTTGTCTTTTGGGGAATTTCTTCCCAGAAGAAAGGAAACATGCTTTAGAGATTCCTGAAAAGTGTATGGGATGGGGAGGCATCAAGGAAGGCATCGGTAGTTCCTCTCGAGTCTGTTAAGATATGAGATCTGTAGAGAAAGGGGCTGCTGGGAGAGTCTTGGTAAGCGAGAGGGTATTTGTTAGGACAGGCAGGTGGGGAGTGGAGACAGGAATATAAGAGCAGAGGCGGGGAGAGAGGAAAGCTCAAGAAAAAGCCAAGGATCTGTAAGAATTTTAAGGTCAGGACAACTGCTAGGCCAGATAATGTAGAGACTTCCTTGTCACTTAAAGACTTTTACTCCTTTTTTCCCCATAAACTATAGAAATCATTTGAAGGGTTTTTAAGAGGGAGAGTTACTTGAGCTCTCTTGGCTTTTAAAGATCATTGTCCTTTGGTACCACTAGGAGAATGAATGAGAGAAAGTGAGATTAGAGCCTGAGAGACAGTTAGGTGGTTACTTCCAAGTTTGGACAGATGCTGCTGCTGACTGAACTCAGCCATAAAAGGGGACAGGGGAGGCAGGAATAAGAACCAGAAATGACAAGGACAGGGTCTAGTGAATGGGTCTGGAAGACAGAGGGAGTTAAGGTAGAGGGAGAATTAAAATGGCTTTCTTTGTTTTCCGATTTGAGTAAAAGAGCAGATGTTATTATTAAAATGTATCCAGGCCAAGTATTTAGCCCTAGCACTTAGCAGGGGATTTGGACTTTCAAACTGTCAAAATCAGAACCTCAAGGAATAAGTCAGATTCTTCCAATTCAGGTCAAAAGCCACGAGGAGGAGGAAGAACAAGGACCCTAAGTGTCTTGCCAGCTCTCACCCAGGCCCTCCATGTCTCCTATGGAGACCAAAAAAGCAGGGAGTTGAGAAGATTTGTGGTCTTGGGTGTGAATTTTGCTCAGGAATTGACTTTGTGGTTTGGTCTGAGACTCGAATGTGTTGTTCATCAGCCTGAGCACTGGGTAGTTAAGCTCACCGGCATGGGGAAGCTCGCTCAGTGGTGTTTATACATGTCTAAGGTTTGAGGGCTGTGAGCATTTTAGGGTGTGTCAAGACAAAGACCGCTCAAATGCCTTCATGGAGGGAGTCCCAAACATTGAGATCAGAAGTGGGTCAACTACCTGCCATAGGACCTTTCAGTTAGTAGGCTTAAATCAAGATCTAAAAACTGGGTTTCCCGAAAGGAGAGCGACACAAAATGAGTTAAGTGTGACTAAGCTGTGACTGGGTAAAGAACCAGAATGCTTTGGCTGAGATGATCGTCTGCATGGAGCATGGATGGTGTAGGGAAGACCTGGTGAGATCTGTATGGGCCTTGTCCTTTTCCATTTCCACTGGTTGAAACTGAAGCTATAGGTTTTCGTTCCTTGAGCTTCAGATTTTGATGCCAGTTAAAATGTATCTATTTCCAGTTTTATGAAGTGCTAGGGCTTAATTTTGTTCTCATTATGTTTTAATGAATTACCTCCAGAACAACAGCTTCCACCCCCTGTACTTATACCATACTGTTAACGCCTCTTTAATGGTTCTGATTCAGTGATGTTAGTATTAATGTAATCCCATAATTTTTTTTTTAAAATCTAACTGTCCCTGTAAGGATGGAGGCCTCATTCATCATTGCACTGCGTGCCAAATACAACCATGTTCAGTTAACTGTGTAGAAAAGAATTACTCATGGAAGTGGTACCTGAATTTCCCTTTAAAAGCCAGCACATTTTATTTTGAAATTGTTAAAGTGCATTCTCCTTGGAAAGGAAATCATTTTATTATCCCTTACCAAGAAGGAATGTGAGCCAAGGAGATGCCATGGCTTGAGCAAGCTTACTCAGACTGGAAGAGATGGGACTAACAAAGGAAGGAAAGGGCTTCCCTACCCCACCCCACTGCATCCCACCCCACCCCATCCCATCTCATCCCCATCCCCCAGAGCCTTCCTTAAAAAATGCCCTGACAGGGATCAGCAGAAATTGCTGAGCCCTTTGGAGAGGTATGGAGTAAATGCAACTTTGTCTCAGAACAGGGAAGGTGGGAATAGAGGTGAAGAACTACATCCACTGCCAATTTTGTCTCGAGTAGCCCGGAAAGCTAACGTGTTATAGAGACAGCACTGAGCTCGGCTTTCCGCGGAGGGCTGGTCAGCAGTAATCCTAGCATTTTGTGCTCTCAGGCCTGTGACCACAACATAAACACCAGCGAAAGCGATCTTACGGTTCACTTGTGCACTCCAGTTGAAAATGCAACACAGGTGGGGCTGTGAAGCGCCCGGGATGCTGGCAGCCTGAGTTGCCAGGGCGGGCGTTAAATATTCATCTTGAGAGGGGATCACTGGGGTTTATAATAGGACTGACTGCTCGCCAATTTTATTTTCTTGGTTCACAAAAGAGGCTTCGGCGGAAATAAACTCCAGGTCCAAGTTTTAAGAATTTCATGCTAAAGGGATATCGATGTTATTCACCGTGGCAGAATTCGGTAAGCTTTTAATAATGAGCTAGTGCGGGGGAGTTCTTAGAAGGTCCGTGCTGCCATGGATGAGTGTGACGGGGGATGTAACAGGGATGAACGTAATGGGGAATCCCTTCTAACCATCTGGGGGAGCAAGGGCTCCTCATATAGATTCTGTGGGGTGAAGCCAAAAGAAAAAATATGGGGCAAGTTTTTGATATTTAGGAAATATATACAACTTTAGCTTCCAAGTCCTCACTCCCTAAGTAATGAGCGCTCTGTTGGTCCAGTGCTTTGGGATCAGTCCCCTGCAGTAGTTTATTACATATCACAAAAGTTAATAGTGGCAGGGAATGAAAACTCACGTCTCCCTTTGTAATGTCTTAGGAACTGGAGTTCTCACCATTCTTCCTGGTGTTTATACATACCCCAGAGCCCTCGATTCCTACCTTGTGCATATAACAATTTATTCCCAAATCCCCATACCTAGCTGTTTGGCTATAAGTCTCAGGGAAGACATTTTTGCCCCAAAGGTCTTTGGGAAAAGGGAAGCAAGCCTCTATGTTGGCCATAATCCCCATGAAAGGGGCCACCAGACAGCACCAGCTCACCTCTTCCTGCCACCCTTGACTCATCTCCAAGGTGAGAGAGCACATCTCTGCTCTGTCCTTTTATTGGTTCATCAGGCACCAACAAGAAACAAACACAAAACCGGAATATTCTGCTGAATGACCTTCCCACTGTGTTACCTTGTGTGTGCATCTGTTCTACGGTGCCAGAGTAGAAAATGCCTGAAGGCCGCCATCACACCTCTCCGTCATTTATATCCCATAGCACATACCTTTTGAGAAAGTTTATTAAATATTAGATACAAAGCATTACAAAACTTCAATGGGATGACTCCAGAAATACTTTATCCTCTCTTTCCATTTTATTACGATTTTTCTTTTTTTTTTAGTGGCTGTTGGAAATAGGAAAAGGGAGGGTAGCCATTAGGTAGGGGAAAGACATTTCTCTAAATGTCAATATTTATGAAACACCATTTTAAACCTTTATAAATGATTATCTTCCCCAGTACTGATGAGGCAGCTTCACAATGCTGCTCAATTTATTTACTCAGGAGACCAATTTATTTCAGTACCTCTGTACTAACTGTTTGCATTGACATCTAGGTCTGCTTTGAGCAAGCAACTGTGACAAGTTGTTTATTGAACTGTAAACAGGTATTGTCTGAATCTAAACAATGGCTTTATCTAATTAGGAGACCCTGGGCATCATCTTAGCCCCATGTGGCCATTCTAAGTCAGCCTAGCATCTCACACAGATCTCCCAGGCCCTTTAAAATCTCCTTGCTCACAGTGAAACCCTTTATCACAAAGTGAAAAATAATCCTTATTTGTTTTTTTACTGTATGTACTGTTGTTTTGTGCAAAAGAAAAAAATAAAGAAAGAAAAAGAGGAGGAAGAAAGGACAACTGCCTGTCATAAACGGAGTGGTTGAATGAGACTTAGAAGGGTTGAATGAGAACAGGAAAATATGAATGAGATATAAAGAGGAATATGAATAAAGATGAGCTGGGTGTGTTGTCTAAGAGGTAGAAATGCCTTGTGTAAACTAGAAAGCGCCTTCCTACCCAAAGAGAACTCAATGAAATGATGTTTGTGGAGTTTTCAGGTAGAAAACCCAAACCAAAACAAAGGGACATGGGGAGGTGTGGTTGTGGGAGGCTCACTGAGAGGACGGAAGAGCACAGTGAGAGCATGCTGGGAGTCAGCTCCCTGGGCTCAGACTGAAGTAGGACTCCTTCAGGAGCACTCGGGGCCTGGCCATCTTCCTCCTGGTCATTGCTTTGTGTGCCAACTGGGCACAGCAATCAGTGTCCTGTTTTTCAGCTCTTGCATCTCCCCTGGCAAGGCCTGGCCCAATGCTGGGAGGTCTGAGGGGGCACTCTTAGGAAAGCTTCACGATACCATAGTTACTATCACCACAGCTGCCTCTTGGAGGGACAGGATCCTTCGCAGTTTTCAGGGGGAGAAATGTCACCGAAGTGAAGTTTTCCAAATGGGAGGCCAACCAGAGAACAGAGTTTTCTAAATAAATAAATAAATGAAAAAAAAATGGCCCAAGGATGCCCCATTGATATACACCAAAGAGAAAAGGCTGTGGAAGGGTAAGCAGGGTGATGTACTATTTTTTTTTCAGTCATCGTATAGACGTTGTTGATTCCAACATGAAGCTGCCTCTTTACATTCTTTTTGTCTCTCCTCAGGCGTTCGGAGTCGCTTTCCAGCTTGCTTCCTTAACAATTTGTGTAATTGGTTTCACTCACGCAGGCCCAATTGGTAGGCCCATTGTGCGGGCCTCATGAAATATGGATCTATTTAAAAATTAATAGTAGATCAATATTAATTCAATAAAATATTTTAATCTGCGGTATGAATATTTCATACCGTCCCACAGACATGCAGATTTCAAAAAGCCGTTTGCGTGTTTCTGACAGGCTGTCCAGTTTTGCCAGGATGGTGCTGGAATTATTCCTCCTTGCACCATGGGCTCTGGGCTCGCTCAGCTAGAGCTGCTCAGGTCAATGGTGATGTTTATTCAAAGTGCTGAGGGAATGCAAATAAGATGTATGTCACAGAGCAACCCAGGGAAGTTTACCTTGTTTAATCGAGTTGATAGTTTCTCCTGTCTCTGCTTGGAATGCACCTAAAAAGAATCTCCCATCGTCCTAGAGGGGAATCCTTGTTCACACCAGGTTTGACTCGTATCAAGCCTGGCATGCTGAGGCCCCCCGAAGGCTTCTCTGACAAGGGGCTCTGAAGAGACGGACCGCCACTGCTCCCACTGCTCTCATCGAAATGAACCGGTTGCAGCTGGCTGATAAAAACCGAGCTTTACCGGAGCAGACAGGCCCCAGCTTAAACAGGCCTCTCTCTTTACTGCCACCCCTCTGCCACTTGAAGCAGTCATCTCTCATGTCAGGTGTCATCAGCTAAGACAATAGAATGGCGCCTGAGTCCAGCGGAAGGGACGGTGATGGCAGGATGGCAGACAGGCCGTGCTCTCCTAATCCGTGGGGCTGGGTCTCAGGCATTGCTCTGCCTCAATTCCAAGAGGCCAGTTGAGACTCCACATGTAGAATAAAGCCATAAAGGCTTAGGGCTAAGGTAATGATAATGAATTAGGAGGGAAACCGGTCTCAGTACTGATTCGATACAAGAAGCGTCGGGCAGTGGCTAAAATGATGATTTTCATCCTTTTGGGGCTTCTACTTCCGTTTGTCTTTAATACATGTCTTTACCACCTGATACCTAAGTTACACTGCCTCTCAAGAAGGAATACTGAAAACTGAACACTATAAAAAAATTCTTTGACTATGGTTTCTTCTTGAGGGAGCAATGGTAAATGAGGTGATTGAATTACTGAAGATTTCTGTGCCCTGGAGGACAAGCCTACATAGGTTAGCATAACTCCAAACTGGGAAATAGACATTATGAACACAGTAAAGGATTCAGGTAAGATGCCTAACAGACATGAACTGAGTCTGTCACATCTTGCTGTTTCCCTAGAGTCCCATAGAGCCTTGTATGGAGCAACCCCCCTCCCCCACCCTGTGCATGTCTTGCTGAAGGAATAAACATGTGCACAGTTGTTTCTGACATTTATTTAATTTGCCTTTGCAGTGTTCGCTATACACAAGGCAGGTGTATTTCAAGCGGTGCCTTGGAATGATATATACTCTCAACTTTTCTGTAATTTATTATCGTATTTTCCTTTTAGAGGAGAAGGTTGAAGCTGTGTACTGTGGTCATATATCCAAGCTAAAGGCAGGCCACTGCATCAGTCAGTCCCGATGACAGGACTCTCCTCTCTGTGTGGGAGTGCACCAGTAATAAATGTTCCTTCTGAGGGGTTCCCTGGCACCTCTCCTCCATTTCTTCTTATTTGATAAGTTGGATTATTTCTGACTATAACCAATGGGTTCCCTAGTCCTCTTTTACAACACTATTGAGTGGGAAATGTGTTAGGTACACATAGAAGGAGCCCAAGTTAGCTATTAAAGAGAAGTGGTATTAATAGGCTGACCAGCTATTCTGTTTTGCCCAAGACGATCTTAGTTTCATCGCATTCTGAGCAATCCCTTATCCCAAAGCAGAGTAAACTGGTTACTGTGATGGCTGGAAATGTTACCCTCCATACTCTCCACAGTGGCACATTGAGATTCACAGATGACATTTTGAACTCATTTTCAAGAAGCATCACTAGCCTAGGGAGGACCGATTGACCAGCAGAATGGAGTTGACCCCTCTTTTATATGTCAGCCTAGAATAGCCCTATGGTAGAACCAGGTTCAAAACCCAAAGTCCTCGATTCTAATCACAGAGGCCACTCTGTGGTTAATAGGGCTATGGTGACAACAGCACTGCCTCTTCACCCAAGTCGATGGCTCTGTGGGTGGGACTGGCATTGACTTTTGGGGAAACACCTGAGCTGTTACAAAAGAAAAAAATCCCTCCTAGTTGCAATGCCTTCCCTTTTCCCCTCTTCTCTATCTTTTTCTACATACCACCGTCTCCAGAGTGGACTCTCCCTTTCTTCAAGAAGTTGAAAAATCAGCTTCTCCCAGTCTTGAGTGTGTGTGTGTGTTTGCTTGTTTGTTGTGTGTGTATTTGTGTGTGCACATGTGTTTGTTTAAGTCTAGTTGTGTGCTTGTGTGCACACAAGCTAGTATATAGTCAAAAAGAAGGAACCACATGGCCTCATTCATAATCTTTCATCTTTTCTTACGGATCTTTGTACCCTGAGACTTGTCTGATTCTTCTAAATCGCCTAGGATTTCTCAAAGGAAAAGATAATTCATTGTCCTGTTGCCTAAAAGCAGCTGTTGCAGATGTTTGGAGAGAAGGTGTATGTAAACATCCGGAAGGTATGACACTTTAAAGAATGACATGCTATTTAATAGTAAGTGTTTGGATTATAAATTTGAGACTATAAATTTCTTTGTAAATCAAGAGCTGCATGTCCTACTTGGGAAACCAAAGCAAGGCCACTGTCAGCTCAGCCTCATGAACTCAGGCAGGCAACAACTTTCTGCGGCTTTGTTCTTGTTAATTAGGAAGTGGTGTCATGTCTTGGCTGTCATGCAGGACTTGAGGGAGAGTCATTTAGTAGCGCCGCAGTCACTGTTCTATTGCTGGGAAGAGACACCATGACCATGGCAACTCATAAAAGAAAGCCTTTGACTGGGACCTTAAGTTTCAGAGGCTTAGTCCATTTTCATCATGCAGAGGATGCAGGTGTGATGCTGGAGATGTAGCTGAGAGCTACATCCTCATCTGCAGGCCAAACAAGACACCTAGGCCTAGCATGGGCTTTTGAAATCTCAAAGCCCACCCCCAGTGACATACTTTCTCCAACAAGGCCATATCTTCTAATTCTTCTAATCCCTTCAACTATTGCCAGTCTCTGGTGACTAAGCATTAAGCAGATGACCTAGGGGAGGGGCATTCTTATTCAAGCCAACACAAGCAGTATATAAAGTGAGTGACAATATTTGACACATAATAATGGTTCTGTAGGGTCAGAGGTGTGACTCAATTGATAGAGTGTTTTCCTAGAGTGCATGAAATTCGGGGTTCAATATTCTGCACTACATAAAACAAGTTTGTCAAACAAGGCCTGCAATCTTGATACTTGTGAGCACACCAGGAGGATTAGAAGTCCAAGGTCCTTCTTGACTATGTAAGGAACTGAAAGCTAACCTGAACTAGAGACCCTGTTTTTTTTTTTTTTTTTTTTTTTTTAAAAAAAGACATTTTTGACATGGTAGTGTAGCTTAGTTGGTGGAGTGCTAGTCTAGCATGTACTAGGTCCTGGATTTGATCCCCAGCACCATAAATGAGAATAGTAGTGTGTAGCCTGACCTAAAGAGAGGTGAGAGAGATGAGAGGCAGGAACATGGGTCTCTCATCCTCTTTGTCCTCATGGCCCCTTGACTCCTGCAGTTCTTAGACTTGGGGTAACTTCTGCTGTCAGAGATTAAAGAGGGCTACTATTCCATAGCCAACCCAAGAAACTCTTTGGGAGTAGCTCAGGGAGAGATGAGACAGAAGGGCCTAGAGAGTAAGGAAAGCACTCAAGGCTTGAGTGCTCTGATAGCTCTTGGCTTAGTTTTAGTGAGATGATGTTTGAAGAGACTTTTTCCCTTATATGGGTGATTGACATGACCACTGCTTTAATGATTTTGAGGTGTTTGCATATGGTATAAAGAGAGGGATGCACTTCAATGACGTTAATTTCAGTGAACACAGTTTTGCTGATCTTGACATCACATCGTTTTAGTAGAGGCTGTGATCTGGAGGGCTGTTGAGTCTAATGCCACAGCAGATTTGTGTGTGTGTGTGTGTCTGGATATGCATGCATGAATGTGAGGTGTTGTCTTTCTAGGCACGGAGCTCACCAAGCAGGCTGGCCCGTGGAGCCCACATTGCCCACATTGCCAACCCTGGCACTACTAGTCTGCAACCACACAGCTGGTATCTGAGGATGGAACTCAGATTTTTATGCTTGCAAGGTAAGTACTTTACTTACTGATTCATCTCCATATTTGTTCTTTATGGTTTTAATCGTTTTTTTTTTTTTTTAAAAAGTGTAGCTTCCTTTTAAAGGATGATGCTTTAAAGATTGTTAAATTGCTTCAGGGGACCAAATTGCCTACAGGAGAGCCTTAAAAACTTACATGTGATTAGATTTAATGCATGCAGAAAAGCCACACCTGGGCTGATTCTAAAATTCTCCCAAAACATTCTTGTTTTGTTTTGTTTTTTTTTTTTTTTTTGAGTTTTTCTTTTGGTATTTGTTTGTACTTCAGATCTGAAAAATGCTTGTTTTCTTTTGTTTTCTTTTTCTTTGAGTGGGATTGGGGTACATAATGTGAAATTCACAAAGAATCAATAAAAAGTCAAAAAAGCAGGGCAGTGGTGGTGTATGCCTTTAAGCACTCAGGAGGCAGTGGCAGGCAGATCTCTGTGAGTTCTAGTCCAGCCTGGTCTACAAAAGTTAGTTCTAGAACATGCTCCAAAGCTACAGAAAAACCCTGTCAAAACAACAACAACAATAATAAAAGATTTGGGTCATCTGGTTTACCTGTAAGCACTTTTTATTTCTCTTCTGTAAAATATAGTGAATTTTTAAAGTAGGGGCTTTCCAACTTACCTTTAAATTCTCCCCTTCCCTTAATCTAGTGACTTCTATTTTAAGATTTTAATTTTAGTGGAACTTTTTCTAAGTTAAAACATGAACTAAAATTACTTTTTTTTAAAACAATTTGATGTGGAAAAAATAAAATATAGAGTTGGAAAGCTAAATAAACAGTGGGGTTTCAGAAAGAGGAGTCGATCCAATAACAGTGAATTACAGTTATTTTGCACCAGGATTTAAAGCTTGTTATTAAAATCTTATTTACTATAAAATATTTATTGATTGTTTTACAGATTTCAAGGCATACCATTTAGTATGTCCATTTAAAAAAATCCATTTCTAGATGCTCAATAGAGAAATTTTAACAGTGAAAATTGTTTCCACAACCAAAGGAAAGGCTTATAAGTCACACAGGAAATGACGTGGTATCAGAGGCAATTATATGAACAGGACATCTCTACCATTCCTAGGTAGACAATAGAATTTGGTATTATCTGAATTCAGGATCTAGATTGCCTGGTGGATATGGGACCACAGCAGGGAGGGAATATTTGACGGGATTTAGTTTCTTTGGAGTTAGTTACTCCTCGGTAAACTTGAAAAGGGTCTAGGGAATGTGGGCTAACTGTGATTCTAAGAAGAGGGGAAAGGGAGTGAATTTGTCTGAAAGTCAAATGCCTTTATTAATGAGAACCAGTAGCGATATCAACGGAGTCATAGGGATATATGAGTTCTCAGAGTCAGAGCTGAGGCAGCTGGCCTATTGTCAGTGTGCAGCTGGAGAGCTGCTGCAGAAGGGTGGCTGATTGCGCTGATTATGCTTTCCTCATGGCTTATTCCCTGAAGGTGCACAGTATCTCTCCATAACAGACATGAAGATATTTAGTGTCTATAGTCAAGGTGTGAAACTCAACCCTGAGATAGCAGGTCATGTTCAATGTGGTGATGCTCTCTTCATCCTGGTAATATGGGATCTGAAGAGCCCATTGAGTATTGAGCACATTCATTCCTGAAAGATGCAGACCAGGTGGATTCAGAAGAAAGGGATGTGGTGATGCTAATGTGCACGTGCCATTTATAGGCAAAAGAAGAAAGCTAGGAGGGCAAGGTCCATATTTAGCACTTGTGTGGATCTGGATAACAGCTATGGGGAGAACATGAGCCAGGGTTCTACAGAGATATAACTGAAGACGAGAAAATTCAAGTGTGAACTTTGAGTGACTTGAACAATGGAACTTGAAATTAAGATCTTCGAGGGAAGAAAAGAAGTCTTCAAGTTTTTGACAGCATTGAATTCAGAAGAGTTATTGTGGATGGTTTCAACAATATGAGGGTCCAACCAGAATCAGAACAATGACATCTCCTTAAAGATTAATGTACACTTTGTAGTTTGTGTTTTTCATTATGTTTTAAATGCTTGCTTCATTCAAATATTTATCCAATATTTATTTTGTGAAAAAATATAACAATAAAATGAGCAGATGTGGTTCATGCTCTTGAGAGCTTATCATCTGCAAATATATACTAACTAGGACCAGAACTCTAGAAAGAAACACATCTGATAGGATATGAAGGGTCTCCCAGCAAGCAAGCATATTTTGGAGGAGCACCTAATTAATTTCAGATAAGAAAAGGAAGTTGAAGACATGGAAACATATAAAATAGAACTTGTGTGATAAGCATTTGTTTTTCTGGGAAAATACAATTAGAGAAAATATTTCAAACCGAAAATGTTAACATATACCAATTCTTACAGGCAAAGAGAGAATGATGTTTTCAGGACTGGAAATTGACTCATAATGGCAGGTGAGTAGATAGTTACATACACCGTGACTAGATAAGAAACCAGAGACGTTAAAAGGGTGAAATTCCATACTGTACTCCATAAGCTATTTTGAGAAACTCGCATTTAACATATTCATTGGCTCTCCGTTTGACAAGTAGTTTTGAGGTACACGTAGTTACTTTTCTCATTGCTGTTAACCAAATATCTGACAAGCATCAGCTCAAGAGCAGAAAGGTTTATTCTGGTTTATAGTTCAGAAGAGTCCATTATATCTTGGAAGGCTTGACTGCATGAACATCCCATAGCTGTGGCCACAGGAACTTAATTCGTGGTCCAGTAAGATCTATAGAGATGGAGGAGACGCTGGCGCTGGGTTGACTCTTTCCTTTTACCTTGATTCAGTCTGGGTTTCTGATTCCAGGTGGGTTTTCTCTTCTGAAAGACCTCTCTGGGAATGCTCACACAGACATGCCCAAATGTGCATTTCATTAATTAGTGTTTCTTTAATCTCTGAGAGGTTGGCAGTTAAAATTAACCCTCAAAACCTGTATACTATAGAAGACTGGAATAGATGATTGATAGGAATAATTACATCATAGAATGAGAGAAGCCAATCTTCTTGCCTCACAGAACCTACAGTCTGTTCGGGGGGGGGCGTTGTAAAAGGTCATCTTATTTCACAACAACTTTAATGCCAGAGCATCGTTACTAACAAATGGCTGCCGTGGAAACAGCAGTAGAGGCACTTAGATTGATTTTACCAGTGGGGATCATAAAAGCAGAGAATCAAAGTGGAGAAGCTGTTGCAGAAGTTAAGGCATTAACTCAAGACCTGTCTAGAGAAACCAGAGGAGAGAAGATGGAAGAAGGGAGCTCTAAACAAGCCAAGAGCCTGTGCCAAGAGCTGGAAGCTCAGCAGAAGAGACCTCAACTGAAGACAGGAAAGGGTTTCTCTGAAGCTAAACAAGAAAAGGTTTGGAACCCTAGGCAGGTCCCAAGATCAGTAGGAGGGAACATTTAGAAGTAGAGATGTCCAATCTTTTGGCATTGCTGTATGATGCTGTCATTTGCATTTATGGATTGATGATATCCAGTTATCCTGGGATAAATGTAGTCTGAAGACTACAGGTTGGCCCCACCTGATAGAGCATTGATTATTGGACATAAGTATGAAAAAAAATTGATTCTCTGTATACATATTAGAAACCAATATTTAAGTGTAATTGAGGAAAAACATGTCAATAATAAAACTAAAGCTATAAGCAGCCAGCGTATACAAACCAGCAGCAAAGCTTCCATTCTGAACCATTTTATAGAACTTTTCCTTTACTCTAGGGCTGTTTTTCACTCTGCTAGCCTATTTCTAGAAACTTCACTCAGTGTGCAGTTTATAACTAATTGAAATGTTTTCTCTCCTTCTGGGCTTCTGGGTCCATTTGTGCTCCAGTTACAGAAAGGGAGGCAGCTCTGTCAGTGGCTGCTGGGTCATATGCAGGGGAGCACAGCCTCGCTTCATAGGTTCCTGCAGCCCGGCCTTTTCTTTTCTTTCTTTTCTTTCTTTCTTTCTTTCTTTCTTTCTTTCTTTCTTTCTTTCTTTCTTTCTTTCTTTCTTTCTTTTTTTTCCCACACTCCTGGAGAGTGGCAGCACAGCCCAAGTCTGCTTTAGTACTGGTATTCCTGTCCTCAGTATTGCTGGATCTGTTCCTAGCATATCTTTCCACTAGCATGATTCTCGTTGTTTAAACTTCTTCACACTCAGAAGTTCATTTGCTTCCCCATATTTCAAGATGGATTTCGATTCTGTACATATTGTATCTGGAAATCTTCTGATTCTGTAGACACACATGTGGGTTTTGTAGCATACTGGTCACAATGAACTCATATCCATCAGTAAAGGTAAGGTGCATGAACTTCCCAGATGTTAGCTGGCTTAAGAAACTTTCCAAACCTTAGTTAAATGACCAAATATTCTATTTTGGTATTACCATAATGGCTATGGGAAAGATATTTATCTAGCTATGTTCCATTTTCTAAGGCTACAGCTTCAATCGGGGTCAGAGGAACAGGAGGAAGAAGGAGGATTTGTTTGCTCAATACTTTCTGTGGTGATATTTTATTTTGTATTAAGCATACATACTACAAAAATCCAGGGGCTCTGCATTTTATCACACTTTGGGAATATTTAAAATATCACATTCTCTCAGCATGTACGTGAAACTTGTTTACCAGGTTTCTTCCCAAGCTGAGTGAATCTGGACACTTTCTAACAGAACAGATCACACACACGAAATGAAGATAAAATGCTCACATCTAAGTCAAGTCAAGTAAATATTGTCACAAGTGCCACTGGAATTGACAAGCGAGCTCTGGGCTTAGAAAAACTATGTTTGCAACACAGTTCTTCTAATTAGTCGCTATGGGACCTTAGGTAAACCCAATCCTTGTTTCTGTTGTATGGCCTCGACAATGGTTTCTGCTTTTTGTCTTGATTTATTTGTCCATTTATGACCATATTTACTGATTATGCAAGAATTACCAAGTGCCTATTATGGGATGGGTGTTTTGATGAGGAAACTCATTCATTGCTCCTGACCAGATAGATTGTTGTACAAATCAAGGGAGACTACTATGTTTTAGTTAGTGTTCTATTGCTATGGTATCTTTGAAAAGATACCATAGTAAGTCTTACAAAGAAAAGAATTTAATTGGGGCTTGCTTATAGCTTCAGAGATTTAGTCCAATCTTATCATGATGACATTCAGGTAGACATGGTGCTGGAGAAATAGTTAAGAGTTCTACAACTGGATCATCAGGCAACAGGAAAAGAGAAACATTGGGCCTGGCTTGAGCTTTTGAAACCCCAAAGCTCACCCCAGTGACTCACTTCCTCAAAAAAAGCCACACCTACTCCAACAGGCTCACACCTCCTAAGCCTTTTCAAATAGTGCCACTCCTTAGTGACCAAGTATTTGAATCTAAAAGTCTGTGTGGGCTATTCTTATTCAAACTACCATATATACTAAGTGCTGTCATTTTTCAAGGTCACAGGATGCAGTCTAGGCTTCTTGTCATCTCCATTATGTATGCGTCATTGATTAGCTTACATGGACTTAGGTCAGTCTTCTCATAACCTCACCCTGGGTGCTTATTATTGCTACACTATGCAAGATATAACCAAACTCACATTCTTGGTAGCACAGGCCAGTTGTCCTAGATACTTCCGAGGCTAAAGAAAGAGGATAATAGTTCAAGACCAACCTGGTCAATTTAGTGAGAATCTGTCTCAAAATAAAATAATTAAAAAAAAAAGCAAAAGGCGAACAAAATACAAGAGGAGAGCATTTGCTTTGACTCACAGTTTGAGGGAACAGGCTGTCATGAGAGGGAAGGTGTGGTCACAGGAGGGTCACACAGCTAGTCACGTTGTGTCCACAGGTATGATTGACATATAAATGAGGGCTGGTGCTCAGTTGGCTTTTCTTCTCCTCCCCCATTTATTCGGCCTAGGACCCAGGCTCATGGCAGGGTACCGCATTTTACTTCCTCAGCTAAAGCTGCCTGGGAACACTCACAGATGGGTGCAGAGGTGTGCTTCCTACGTGATCCCTTTAGTTAACCCAAGAGTGAGCATGCCCATCACAGCCCATGTTGCGGCTCAGTGGTTGAACACTTACCTATCATCTGAAAGTCCCTGAGTTCTACCCTAGCATCATGAAAACATGACAATGCACAAAACTCAAATTGGGATTTAAATCAAGGGGATTCCAGTTCAAAGTCTCTGCTTTTCATAGGAAACCTTCATATAGGGACCCTTCTACTCCAAAGACCTTCACATTGTCCAACAATTACTTACTGATACTGCTATCAATATTCATTTGTGGTGCTGTCAACACAGACTGAAACGCAAACTAGTAAACCAGAAATGATCTAGTTGGGCTTCTGTAGGGATTCTCACTATGATGCTCTTGGTTTTTGGACTGCAGCTTTGACCCTTCTGCCTCTCTTCCCTTCTGGGCACATCTTACTGCGGGTCTTTGCAGGTTGTGACTGGACTGTTGGTAAGCATATTATTTTAACAGAGAAAAGAAATGGTTTCATTGGAGAATCACCATGTCAAGAAGGTTGTGTACCTCCTTGATGCTGAAAATGCCAGTATCTCATAAAAAGGCAAAAGCCTTCATTTCGAAAGGTTGAATATAATGTTATTTAACTAATTTCAAATGGCTACCTTTAGGTCACTGGAAAAGTCTAAATATAAGAACAGTCTCTGGAGTCTGTAACATTTTCATCTGATGCAAGAATGGCTAAATTTTAAGTCATTTTAACCTCTTGCCTTTTGATATTTGGCTTCTCTGACAGGAAGTGTCTGTCCACTGCAAGAGATTTGAAGGAGCAGAGTGGCCTCCTTTATCAAGGATCAGTTACTATTATATTCTTGGGAGTTAAGCACCAGGTACACACACTGCTTTGGTGGGTTTATCGAAAAACTTGTGGGAATTGTGAAGATTCTAAGCATAACTTAACAGACTGTTACCAGGCCCACCACAGCCTCATTCAAATCCTCTGTCAATTTATAATCCTGTGGTTGTGGTTTTTATTGTGACAGTCTTCTTGACTTTGGAACATTGTACAAATGGAAATAGAAACCCAAAGCTTTCACTCGCTTCCCATTATGCATGGGAGAGTCATCCCTGTCATCTCTGGGTAGCAGAAGTGTGATGACCTTTATTGATATGTAACATTTTGCTTTGTGAATACACTACCATTGATTCTTTACTCGCATTCAGTTTTTATAAAGCCATTTGGGCTATTTCCAGTTTGTAGTGGTTAAACAGCTGTTGTCAGGGGCTAGAGAGACACTTCAGTGGGTCTGAGAAATCAGGAGTTTCCTAGTGTCTTTCCCATTTGCCCCCCCCCTTCTCTGTCTCTGTATCCCCCCCCCCCCTCACGCACAGAAACCATTCATGCAGCATCTGTATTGGGTTTGGTAAACATGATTTCCTGTCTAATTATAAATCATTTGGGGATGTGGTCTCCCTTTCCATTCTCTCAGGCTAAGCAAAAGATTTTTGTGCTGTGTTCCTTAAATGTTGTTAAAATTCACCAGTAAAGTTTTTTGGACTTGATAGGATATGTTTAGTTAAATAATTCAATTTAATTAATAGATGGTGTTTGTCAAATTCTTGTTGACCTTTCTCTTTCTCTCTCTCCCACTTTTCCCTCACGTCCTCCCTCCACCAGGTCTTCTTATGTAATCCAGGAAATTTTCCAACCTCAGTATCTTAAGGATGAGATTATAGGTCTAAGAGATATGCACTACCATGTGGGGTTCCATTTTTTTTCTTTACCTTTGACACACTACATTTTTCAAGGTGCTCTAAATTTTCAAATTAACTTTCATGAAGATATAAATAATATTTTCTTTTAAAAATACGGTACCTGTGGTGATGCCTTTTACATCCCCTAGTTTGGCAATTTTGTCTTCTTTTTTAGGTTGATGATTCTCATTAAGACTTTATGAACTTCAACATTTTTTTTAAAAGAATAAACTTTGGCCTTTGCTGATTTTCTGTGCTATATCTTCATTTTCTCGTTCATTAATTCCTAGTCTTACCTTTAAATTCAGAAATCATTAAAATCATTATTTATATTTAATTAGCCATTCTTCAACAATAACAATGATATTTATTCACCTTTCAGACTAAATATATCCCATAAGTGATGCTTTTTGCTACATTCATACATTTTCACATATTTGTCTCATGAAGATTAAGGAATCTGGCTTCCTCTGCAGCTTATTTCACCAATGGAGCCTTGATACAGCTTAGTCTCCAAATATTTGAGGTTTGCTAGTTATCTTCTAAAAACTGATCTCTGGATCAACACTAGGGAGAGGGCACTCAGTCTTGTGGCATGTGTTGAGCTGTGCTTTCAACTTAATTTTTAAAAATTTGTTTGAGTGTTTACCTGCATGTATATGTGTGTTCTATATGCATGCCTCATGGCCACAGAGATAAAAATAGGGTAGGGTGTTGAATTACCTAGAAATAGAATTACTGATGGCTATGAGCTGCCATGTGAATAATGGGAACAGAACCTTGGTCCTCTGCAAGCACAGCAACTGCTCTTATCTGCTGAACCATCTCTCTAGCTCCCAAGATGCATTTATCTAAGCATACTGTCAATTCTGGATGTGTTTATTTTGCATTAAAATAATGTATCTTCTATACTTAAACAATGTTTATGGAAAATATTCTTTCATTTATCTATATGTAATGGCATATAGATCTAGCTGGTTAAAAAAATATTATCAGAAACCTGGCACAAGGGAATCTCTCAAGAATCTACAAGGATAACACCCAGTTAAGACTCCAAACAATAGCAGATACATAGCCTGAATTTGGCCATCTTCTGTGACTAGATTGGTGCCTACCCCAATGGTCATCAGAGAGGCTTCATCCAACAACTAATGGAAACTGATGCAAACCTATAACCAAACATTAGGTGGAGTTTGGGGAATCCTACAGAAGGAGGGGAGAAAGGATTGTAGGAGCCAGAGGGGTCAAGGACACCACAAGAAAATGTGCAGAATCAACTACCCTGGGTTCATAGGGGCTCACAGAGATTGAACCAACAACCAGGTAGCCTGCTTTGTCTAATATTAGAGTGTTTATTTTGCATGTGTGTGTGTGTGTGTAATGTGTATGTATGTTTGTGTAGGGGTGCACCTGTGTATTCAAGTATGTGTGTGAGTTTCCAGAGGCTCATGAATGTTGTCTTCCTCTACCTTTTGCATTGAGGCCAGATTGCTGGCTGAATCTGGAACATCATAACAATCAACCTGTCTAGATAAACAGCTTGCTCTGGGGATCCCCCATCTCAGTCTCTAGAGGAGACTGGGTTCAGGGGAAGCTCTCCATGTCTGGCTGGCATTTATGTAGGTTCTGGGGATCCAAGCTGCCATCCTCCTGCTTGTGTGGCAAAAGCTTTATTCATGAAGCCAATTATCCAGCCCCAGTTATTAGATTTCTAAAGTTCACTTTCTTTGGTTCCCATTCTCGTTACCATGGACAGCTGTGGTGTATTTTAGCACATTCTCTTGGCTTTGTAGTTGATTCTAAATATTAATGCATGTTGCAGAAATAGTCATACAGAAATGAAATAGAAAAATCTCTTAAATCAATCTAAAGATGTGAGCCTGAGCATCAATTGAACTTATATTATTGATCACTCAGATTGTTAGCCGTCAATACCAGTGTGCACCCTAGTGAAGTCACTGAGCTTGAAAGCGAAACAATAACTGGTTAGCGAAACAAAACTCAAGCATATACAATGGGGAAAATACTAAACTGACATTAGATTTTCCTCTCCAAACTTGGCATTAGAAAAATATACCAGTTACATTCTAGAAGATCATGTGACCCAATATTTTTCATGAGTGCAGGATGATCTTGAAGCCTAACAGAACAAAGAATTTATAAAAACAAATAGAATTTAACTGAATGATCTCATCTATTCAGTCAAAAGACAGTTTGAATAGAAGAAAATAATATTGCATCTCAATACATACAATGGAGGAAAAACACCATTCACCAACTTCTGGACCACTTAGGAACATTCCATTCTTTTAAATATGGAAACTTGAACTGGGTCTCAGTAGAATGTAATTGTCGCAAACTTTAACAGTAAGACAGTAAGACAGTGCAGTGTCTGAGATGAAAGGCTTGTGAAGGTCACGATTTCATACCTGAGTAGAGCAGACATGGGTGGGTTCTATCTAAAATCAAGAGTTAGTTTTGACATTTCCCACAATACTTTTAATTTACTTTACAGATATTTTGAAAACTAGTATGCTTTTGATAAAGAAATGTCTGATATCAAATGATTTTCCCCCTTCTTTTGTTTCTTCTTTTATTCATATAATCCAAGAATACCACCACTACAAACATGAGGACAGAGAAACCCTAAACAATTGTGTCTGGTGTTATTTTGGGATGGTGAGGGTTTTTTTTGGGGGGGGATTTTAAACATTTTTAGTTGTTTCTTTCCTAATTGTTTGATTTTATTTTTACAAACAAAGGCACCCATCACTTTAGAAAAATCTCCAGTTTTTTTTTTTTAAGTCAGAGTGCACTATAACCACACTTAGCTAGAAGAATTTTTCTCACCTTTCTCTAAATTACTTTCACAAAGAAACTTTATATTTTATCTTAAAAGGAGCCACTGGTTGAATTATTCTGTGTCATGGTGAGCCTAATATGATCAAGTTTTATTTGGGTTTTGCTAATGAAGAGTGAATTCTTTTCCTCAGCCATTGCTAGCGTTCAGTATCACTCAGTGTAACCTTTCATATCCCAGCCTTCCACGTTTCAAGTCAGGTCTGTCATCTCATCCTCTTAGATCTACGCGCAGACAGTGTCACCCAAAAGGACACTCTCGGAGGAGCAGGATGGTGGTGGGGTGCTACAGGTTTGAAGACTTGACAGACTGACAGCCGTTCTGGACGCTTCGACAGTCTTGAATTAAAATACAGAGGATCCCATTTTTATGGCGGCAGATGTGGAGGACTGGGAAAACTGCCTCACAATTATTGAGCGCCTGGTGTATGCCAGGCACAATTGCAGCTACCCTCTCATTTATGAAAATCTTTTTCCATTGTGCATGTTGGGAAAAGGAAACTCAAAGGTTAGAGATGAATGGTTTGTTGCACGTGTCTCAGTGTGTCTCCTCTGCTCCTGCCGCTGTGGTGCAAGCGAGTGTTCCTATAAGCTCTTTTGTGCTTCTTAAATGCAATATTTTTATTTACAGTATTTTTGTATGGGTACCTGTGTTCATGACCCCCTTATTGGAGGATCACACTATGAACCCCGAGTTTGCATTTGCATTAATTTAATAAAATTAACCTTGGGTCAGGAGACTGCCTTAGCAACTAGTTGACAGGAAGTAATAATCATAGAGTATCAGAGGGCATCCAGGAGAGATAGAGAGACACAGGAAGTAGCCTAGAGGGATTTGGAGTGCCACAGCTTTTTTTTTTTTTTTGTCTGGCAAAAACTGAAGCGTGGGTCTTTCGGAGACAGTGGCAAGGAGACAAGGTTAGCTAGTTGCAACCCAGCCTTTCTGAGCTAGCAGGTTTTTACTCCAGCCTTATTTATAAATAGAACGATAGAGATTTAGTTAAAACTACCTATAGTGGCAGTGACAGAGCCAGTGTCTGCAGGAACAGAATTCCTGCCAGGCTGCAGCCTGAGCGGCCAAACCTCTGCTGATCGGTAACTGCCGAGTTGCAGGCTCTGGCTAAAATAGCAGCAGATTAAGGCATAGCCATGGGGCCGCAGTTAGAGCAACATCCCCTCTCCCCATCATTGGGTATACATGTATAGAACCAAGAGGTGAATGTCAAAAGTCTTTCAGTACTATTCTTCATCTTTTTTTTTTTTTTTCTTTTAACAGGGTCTCTCGGTCACCTATTTGGCTAGACAAGCTGGCCAGCAAACCCCAGAGACCCTGCTGGCTCTGTCTCCCCAGGGCTGAGATTACAGGTGCATTCTGGCCACATCTGTCTATTTGGGAATTGGGGAGAATGAATTTCTATCCTCACGCTGGCAAGGCAATGGAGCCATCACCTCCTGTATTGTGTATTTTTTGAAACTAAAGTTTGGCCACAGAAATAGAAAGCTCTTGCTACAACTCCTATATTCTAAGAACCACTGGAAAGGCAGCAACAGCCGATATATCTACCTAGGATCGAAATTTAATGGCAAAATGGAATCAAACATAAAAAGAGTTAATTACTCTAGCACTAATTAAGTGTAGTGTTGAGGGGGGCGCTGCTTTAACCTGGCAAGAAGCCTGTAACAAAGGTACGGTCTGTTACAGACTCACCGAACACCGAAATTGAGGTCTGAAACGCGTCCCAGTCAAGGAACAGGAGTGAACTGTTTAAACAGTTTCCAACAGCGCCTGTTGGAAAATAGCATGACCACCGCGTGTTTTCAGATTGAGCTGATTTCATATCTTACTGTCTGCTTCTAAGGAGGAATCAGAACCCCCTTTATAAACCGCTAACATCTCCCATCCCGGTCGCTCTTTGCTCTGCGCAGAGGAGGGAAGGACTAACGCAGTGTGCCTGTCGTGTGTTGTATATGCTCCCGGCCACGGAGCTAATTTTTGCGACAGGCAGGAATAATGAGCTCTTCTCTTGCCTACAGGGCTAATCTCAAAACCAGTCACTTAAATGCTTCAAGTCAGAGGCTGTGCTCTTGCAGAAGCATGCGCTAGTAAACGAAAATACATACTGTCGCGCAAAAGAATGCTCACATTTCCCGTTCCTTTTCCTAACTCAGAGTTAGTCAGTCAGTCACCACACACACACACAGGGAGTGATGCTTGGAGCTTACGTTTGAGGGTTCATTTAGCAACAGTTTTATTTTTCCATGTGTTGTATTAAGGCAGGTCTGAGGGCTGGTGTTGGAAGCCTTGGTACAATGTGGAAGGGTTGAAGGGCAGTCTTGCATCAGGTACTGGGCTCATGGGCCATCAAGGACTTCCTGTATACTATCCCACTCTTTTATTTGAACAACCTTGCTCTTCTCTCTGTTTTACCTGTAAAGTCACAGCCCATATCAACAAAGTCTTAAAATGTGTTTGAAGAGTTGGAATGGGATCTTGAGATCAAAATATTTGAGAGTCATTGAAGTGGTCTATTTTGCCTATTATAGAAATACTATGGGCTCATATTCTCACTCCTCCCACTGTTCAGCTGGACTTTGGGAGCTCAGTCCAGTGCTCTGATGTTGGTCTCTGCCTCTGTTTCCACCAGGTTCTGGATGAAGGTTCTATGGTGATATTTAAGATATTCATCATTCTGACTACAGGGCAAGATCATGATGGGTACATCCAACGAAACAGTCCACCTGAGCTAATGGGAGCTTACCAACTCCAGCCAGACAGGGAAGGAACCAACATAGGTCCAAACTAATCCCTTTGAATGTGGTTGACAGTTGCATGGCTGGGGCAGACTGAGGGGCCACTGGCAGTGGCACCAGGATTTAGCCCTAATGCTTGTACTGACCTGTTGGGAATCTATTCTCTTTGGATGGATACCTTGTTCTGCCTACAAATAGTAGGGAGGGCTTTGGACCTTCTCCAAAGCAATGTGCCTTACCCTCTCTGAGGAGTGGATAGGGATGGGTGCGGGGTTATGTGGAGGAAATGGGAGGAGGGGAGAGAGTGGGAACTTGGATTGGTATGTATAATGAAAAAAGATAGTTTTTTCTCTTTAAAAAAATAAAATAAAAATACTATGGGTTATTGGAAGTGGTATATCTCAATGTCTCTGGTTTCAAAATTAATTTCAAAGGTTTTTTTAGTTTTCTTCTTTTTATTTTCTCTCATAAATAATTATTTTATATTTTATTTTCTCTTTATTTTACATTCCAACCACAATTCTCCCTCCCATTCATCTTCGTGCACTCCTCTACTCCCCTCTATGCCACCCTCATTTCTCTCAACAGGTAAAGGCTCCCATGGGGACTCACAAAGTCTGGCACATTATGTTGGGGCAAGATCAAGTCCCCCTCCCACTGCCCCCTGAATTAAGGCTGAACATGGCATCCCACCATAGGGAATGGACTCCAACAAGCTAGCTCATGCACCAGGGATAGATCCTAGTCCTATTGCCAGGGGTCATTCAGCTAGTCCAAGATTCACCACCATCTCCCACGAATGGAGGGCCTAGTTTGGTTCCATGGAGGCTCCACAGTTGTCAGTATAGAATTCATGAATTTCCACAAATTTGGTTCAGTTGCCTTTATAGATTTCCCCATCATGATTTTGACCTCCCTTGCTCAAATATTCCCTCCTTCCTCTCTTTCACTGGATTCCCAGAGCTCAGCCTGATGCTTTGTTGTGGATCTCTGCATCTGGTTCCATTGGGAGGGAGAAGAGGGATAGAGTGGAAGAGAAATTAAAGAGAAATCTTGATAGAGAGAACCACTATGGGACTAGGGAGAAACCTGGTGCTAGGGAAATTCTCAAGAATCCCCAAGGATGACCTCAGCTGAGCTCCTAGCAATAGTGGAGAGGATGCCCAAACTGACCTTCCCTGTAATCAGCTTGGTGAATACCCCAACTAGCAACATCATAGAGCCTTCATCCTAACTAATGGAACAAGATGCAATATTTTTAATGAAGCAGTACAGAATTCAAGAATGGGAAGTGAATAAATTTTTGATTCAGTTAAAATTTTTTTTTGTTAGTGGGAGGATAACTGAAGCAAACTGGAGGCTGATTGAGTAATCAAAAACTAAAGGCAGAATTTGAAAGCCTGGATCATAGGAAAATAAATGACCCGTAGCAAATGAACTATGCAGTTGGCACATTTTACTACTGAGTATGTTCCAGTGTTTGTTAGTAGTTTTAACTTACAGCATTAGCAAGGGTATGGGTGGATAAATTATGTTAATATAGGAAGATTGGTTTAGGGGACTGGCTGTGCTCTGTCTTTTCAATTAATTATTGAAACAAAAGGATTAAGCATTCATAAGCACCTGTTTTCTACTGTGTCCTTTATCTATAATTGGTAATTATTACTAGTCTGTATAATCCATAAACATACCTCCATTTTAAACTTGAAACACATGAACTATTAAAACCAGACTCTGAACTGGGGTGTGTTTCAATCTAGCATCTTTACTTTGTCCACACTACCAAGTTGTCCTGATGAGATCGTGTCAGGGTAAACAGAGATGGAATTATTGTGGCTGTGAGAATTTCTCCGACATTTTGATTTTCAGAGATTGTCCCTGTAAGGTAGAAGAATCTTTGCACCCCAAAGTTTTCGTGTACACACTGGGTGAGGTCCTGATGCTCTGTATACCTCAGATGTACAACTCACCCGTCTTCAGTGTTTTCTGTGATGTCTCACTGCCCATAGCTAATCGAGCCTCTCCTTTACCTATTCAGTAACTTAAAAATTATTAAGCTCCTTTTACCTGGGAGACACTGCCCTAGACCTGGCAGTGAAAGGAATCCACAGACATCTCTATGTCCTAAAACTTATGGAACAGAAGGAGCTGAGATTAAACAAGATTACTACATAGCAAATTCATGATAGTGCTAAGGTTAAATGAAGAAGAAAGGAGGTAGGGGTTAGTAAGAGGAATATATATATATATATATATATATATATATATATATATTTGGCAGTACATTTGAGTATATACATAATTAAATATA
Source organism: Chionomys nivalis (assembly GCF_950005125.1). Lineage (NCBI taxonomy): Eukaryota > Metazoa > Chordata > Mammalia > Rodentia > Cricetidae > Chionomys > Chionomys nivalis. The sequence goes on along the minus strand of NC_080103.1, from coordinate 32,409,099 downwards.
TAATTGCATATATATACATATATAATACTAGGCAGCATATTATATACTAGACAGACAGACTGGCTAGAACAACCTCAGTAGCAGGAGGACACATAAGAAAAGGCATGAAAATGGGAAGGAGTCCCTTACATTTTCATAGGAAGAGAGCCTCTAAGAAAGACTGGGTGATGAGCAGGAAACCTGGAGATGGTAACTGCAGGTAAACAGAAGGCTACCTGTCATTGAAACAGAAGAAAAGAAAACGTAGCCATTGTGAGGGCCTAGAGCTCTCCTATGAGACAGCTCTTTTAAGATTCAGGGTGGAGGAAAGACATGATCTATGGAGCTCACTTAGTGAAGGTTGAGCAGGCTAAGATTCTGTTTTGGTTTTGTTATGCCCGTTGAATGAGTACATGTAGCCTCGAGTGCTGGATATGCATCAGAGACCTGAGTTTGGGAGTCATTAGAAGGAAGACAACATCTGGAGACACGGCAATGGATAGAATTCTATGGGGTGTGGGTAGTTAAGTGCACATACCGCTCACGCAGTGAACCTAGTTTGGAGTCCTATCACCTGCATGGCTCTGTTCAAAGCGGCCTATAATTCCAACTCCAAGGGAGCTGCAACTTCCTCTGTCTTTTGTAGGCATCTATATTCACAAGTACAGACTCATACACAGACACATACATACACACAGCTAATTAAAACAGATGAAGCACTTAAAAGGGCAGATGTAGACAATGAAAGTATCAGTTGATGCACCATTGTAGAAGGGAAAAACTGACAAAACCCCCTCTGTAGACAAAGAGTTACAATTAACGGCTGTTGGAAGAGGAGAAATTCCTCTTCTCCAAAGACAAGCTTCCCAATAAGTTTTCCACATCCAGGTGGCCAGCTTTAAAGAAATATACAGGAAAGCAACAGTAAATAGACTCAACAGGGTTTTTTTTGTGTGTGTGTGTGTGTCTATGTATATAATGATCATTATAGGAGAAGACAACCTGAATTTGGCTGGGACTAGAGCCCTTGGGAGGAGCTTTGGGGGAGATGGATGAAGATGCCATAAGTATAGTATTTATGTATGAAATTCTCCAAAATATTATTTTGAAAAAGAAAATACTATATGAATTTTGAGTGTTGGCTACATTGATTTTAGGGATGTGAATGTGAATAGAAATGGAAGTGGCTCAAAAGCTCCTCTCAAATGTGGGGATAGGGTAAGATAGGTGGGAAAAAGGAAAGGAGGCCGAGAAGGAGCTGCCGGCCCAGCGAGTGCAAGGCTCTTCCCTTACACCCTCGGCACCTTGTCTTCTGATGGGCTGCTTGTGATACAGACTCTGGACTCAGAAGAATGCTAGCTTCCTTGCCTTTGAGGAGTTTACTGCATTTTAATTTCTGTGTCTCATGTTACTTCGTTCAGGTCCATCTTTAAGGACCTTGTGTGCATGTGTGCGCGCGCATGCGAGCGCGTGCATTTGTGGAGACCATCCTGTTAACTGAACCAGAAGCTCACCATTTTAGTTTAGTTTAGCTGGCTGGTCAAGGAGCTCTGGGGATCTCCCTTTCTCTGCTTTCTATTACTGCTGCTCAGGGCACGTGTAGTTACGACTGGCTTTTTTGAGACAGGGTTTCTCTGTGGCTTTGGTTCCTGTTCTGGAACTAGCTCTGTAGACCAGGCTGGTCTTGAACTCACAGAGATCTGCCTGCCTCTGCCTCCCGAGTGCTGGGATTAAAGGCGACTGGCTATAAGAACCATTTTCAATGCTTTTCCTTATTCTGAAATTGCTTCTGGTTCTTGGTGCTATCACTACATATTTAATCAACTGTATATAGCAATTACTTGCACCTTTTACTATTGTTCTCTGCTGTACCTGCTCGTTACCTCTCTACATTCTAAGCTTTTTGTACGTAAGGGCCATGACATCTTGTAGGATACCTGTTCCTGGACTGAGCTTGATTGTATTTCAAAGAACAGTTTTATGGCAGGAACAGACAGGAAGAGATGCAGAGATGGAATGCATGTCTTTTGCTAAATAAACAGTACATTTGGTTCTAAAAATGATATGTTACTGTGGAAACGGAGATTTATTATACATTCCTATTATAACAGACAATGTAATGATTCTGCTGCTTTGGTTATAGAATGGGCTTCAGTACTTTACTATCTTTTGATTGAAAGATTCTCAATTTAAAAATTGAATATTTGAGAAAGAAGAAAAATGCTATAAACAAATGATAGTGAGACATGATAATTTTAATAATACCCAAGGCATAGTTTTGATTTTGTGATTTTAAAGCATATTCTCCTGTAGCCTTGGCTAACTTCACACTCATTGTGTAATTAAGGACCCGGAACTTCTAATTTTTTTTTTGCCTCCATTTCCAAAGTGTTGGGATCACAGGCCTGTACCACTATGCCCAGTCAGTTTATGCTGTACTGGGGATTGACCCATGAGCCTCCTACATATTAGACAAATCAGCCATATCAGCTGAACCATGTACCCAGCCCTGGAGACACAATTTAGCTATTCATAGACAAATATTGCCTCATCTCCTCTGAAAGTGAGACCGTAAGCAACATGAGCAGCTGTGCAACATGTCTGTGCAGACACGAATCTGCTCTGTTGGCAGACTCTCGTGCCCTCCACTTTGACGAGAGGCCCACTGTTTCTTATTATTTTGTCCAGGGCCACTTCACACACTGACTTTGCTTGCATACCGCCACTGGCATTCCTGGCTTCTTTTACGTATTATATTCCCCGTCTACCGTGGTGTGGAATGTAGCCGGATTGAATGATGCCTCGGAGTCGCACAAGGTAACAGGCCATTCGTTTGGTTCTGGAAGGCATTTGAGTTTGTGACTTTTATTCTGGCGAGCAACATAATTGCTTTAATTTTTTAAAAATCGTGTCCTACCATTGCTTGGTAAATAATGTATCCTAACTGTAGTTCGGTTAAGAAAGCCACAAGATAGATTCTGACCACCGAGCCACACAGCAAAATCAAATAAATAAGAAGGCCAAATACTGTAAGAGTAAAAAGAAAAGCCTTTTCAGCCATGAAAGTTTTTTTTTTTTTTTTTTTTTTTTTTTTTTTTGTTCTTCGTTATCGACCAGCTTGATTTCCTTGTTTCCACGTTAGATTCTTTCTTGCCCTGGAAACTCAATGATTTTATGTCTAGTGGTTCATAAGTTACAAGATATCTGGAATTAGGTGGTAAGTATTTTTCTTTCTTTAGTACAGGCCTATAAAACCTTAGCAGTTTGTATTTTAAGGCAATCAAAACTAAATGGAGTCTTGCATAATTGGCTGCTCCCTCTAATGTTTCCATAAAAACAAAATACTATAGACAACCCCTGAAAATATGAAAACCTTTTTCTTTCTGAGTGTAGATTGGAATGAAAATTGGGTTGAGGCCAATCTGCCTACGTGGACATGCAGTCAATCACCTGAAAAGAGCACACTCATTGTACGCAGAGCAGAGTGACTGGTGTATCCACCGGTTTCGACTCCTCTTAATGAAGAAGTGTCACCAGAAGCTCTGGATAACTTGAGTTTTCAGAGGACCAAACTGATGACAGATTGCTACTGTTGTGTGAATTCCCTTAAAAAAATCTCTCTGAAAATGAAAGTGATGGGAGATAAGACCAGGGAAGCCTCGGAACTTTTTATTACACCGCCCATCTTTTCATTTCTCTATCTTAAGAATAGTCAGCTCTTTTGCTGCTAGCACAAGATGACCCACAGGACGAATGTGCATTGGCTTTTCTCATCCTTTTATTAGAAGAAATATCTCTCTTTCCTATTCACCTTCTGGGGGCTTTTAGCCCTAGAACTTCTAGAAAACTTGGAGAGAAATTTACCGGAAGGGACAATTGAAGCTGACTTGGCAGAATGGGCCCTGGCTTGGGCCATAAGCTCTGACATCCAGTTAAGGACTATTATTTTGATGGAAGACATTATTTTGAGAGTCGGACATGGTGCTTTAGAGGAAATGGAAACAGCATCGCTCTCTTAAAGTGCCGGCCCTTTGATTTGGCCAGGACAGCATTCCTGGGAATGAGGCCTGGAGAATGTGTCTGGCAGGGAAATTAACATCACGAGGCTCCCAGCAGAAATGGGTTTTCAGAGGTTCACAATGAAGAGAGTGCAGACTCAGGGTGGGAGATTATCCTAAATGCGGGGAGCTATTCCAAATACATCATAGAGCACTGAGGACCTAACAGAAGCTGCTTGCAGGGGGCGGGTAGACTTAAAGGCGGGTTGGCTAAGACTGCGTATGAAAGAAAGTCTGGGCACGGGTGAAAGGGGGGATTTACACAGATTGACAGCTCAAAGAGAAGGTCAATGGGAATCAAATGATTAAGGAAAGTAAATGGAATATTCTGACATAACTCTTGGGATCTAATATCTATATTTTCTGGAATTCTATGAGTCTTTGAAGGGACATTATCAATCAGGGTAACATGTAGGTATTTGGTAAGATATCAGCAAAGAATGGGATTCCTTATCTGAAAATAAAGTAACAGGCAAGGGAGGACTGTATTTCTAAGATATAAAGCCTTAAACAATAAATTTAGAACAATTATTAGCTGTATTGGTTCATACCTCTATTTTTGAAAAAAAAATTACATATATGGATGTGCTTTTGCATACATGGCTGTATATATGTGCATGTCTTACTGCCCACAGAGGCCAGAAGAGAGCGTCTGATCCCCCAGGACTGGAATTACAGACAATTATGAGCTGCCATGTGGGTGTTGGGAATTGAAACAGGTTCCCTGAAAGAGCTGCTGGTGCTCTTAATTGCTGAGCCGTCTTTCCAGCCCAACGGTCTAAAATCTTTCCTATAAAGACTGAGGGAAAAATTCTCAAGGAAATGACTAGACTAAGCCCAATTCATTTATGGGTTAAATGTCTGGAACGGGTGGAAGAAGACGGTTTGCAAACTGACCAAAGTAGAAATACTGCACTGTTGATGACAATTTTCCCATCGGTGTTTTCGAGAGAGATTGCTACCATTAGTATGGGAGAAAGGCCACAGAGTATGTGGCAGAGGATGCAAAGGATGGTGTGCAGTGGATAGGTACATGTACGATCTGGCTGTTAGGGAAGAAATTGATAAAATCCAATCATCCATCCATCACGGAAATAATAATGCAGATAGTTACACTTAATTGGTTTAATTTAAAGGGTCAACTGGGCACATAATAACTATCGCACCATTTCTAAAATGAATAAATTTACCTTAATTTCATACATTAACCGGAGAATTTAAAATTCAGCAAGGCATGACTTATCACATTATTCCATTTGCTTATTATAATGAGTATAAATAGCACCTGTTTAAACAGAGGATGGGGCAAGAACATGTGAGGCAGGGGACTGACAGACACTGCTTGTGCTGCTTTGTGTTCATTTAGCTGTATGAGGCCATCTATACCCCAGTTTCTTGAAACAATTATAGGTAATGTACTTGTCAACCCCTTGGTGTTAGGGAACACTATAGGAAAACTTGCTGCAAAATTTTAGACCAAAAAAGAAATAGAACTTACTGCTTACATTTTAAATTTTAGGGGATATAGAGATGGCTCAACAAGTAAAGGCTCTTTTTGCTAATCCGTGTGACCTGTATGACCTGAACCCCGGGATCCACTTTGTAGAAGGACCTGGATCCTGTCAGTTATGCTCTGATTTCCACATCCATGCAGTGGCTTCCCCTTAATAAATACAGTAAAAAGAAAAATAAAATTCTTTCTTAAGCTGAAGAATACTGAAGACTTGGCTGCTGTACATCCTGAGATATTGGGAGATGGGAGATCTTCCCACTGATCTTCCAAACAAGCATTCACAGCTCATGGAAGAGTCTCGTGACCTTGCTGCTAGAAAGTACTGGAACTTTTTAAAATCATTATTAATTGTTAGGCAAATATAGTTTTATAAAATGTAAATAATTGTTGATTTCTCCTCTGAGTAGGTGTTCCTCTTCAATTTTTTTTTTCTGCTCTGAGATAACATGATGTTTGATGTACATTGAAGTTATCCCCAGAATGGCATTTTTTTTTCTTTTATTTATTTTTTATTCTTTTTTAATTAAAATTTCCACCTGCTCCCCGTTTCCCATTTCCCTCCCCTCCTCCCAAATATTGCCCCCTCCCCCCACTCCCCTCCCCCTATCCCCACTTCTCTTCTCCTCCCCCCACACCATTCCCCCTCCCTCTCGATACTGAAGAGCAGTCCAAATTCTCTGCCCTGCGGGAAGACGAAGGTCTTCTATCTACGTCCAGGAAGGTGAGCTTCTAAACAGGCTAAGCTCCCACAAAGCCAGTTCATGTATTAGGATTGAAACCTAGTGCCATTGTCCTTGGCTTCTCATCAGTCTTCATTGACCGCCATGCTCAGAGAGTCCGGAATCAACCCATGCTTATTCAGTCCCAGACATTCTTTGAGCTCTCTGGTTCCACTTTCTTTAGTCATAGATCACACGATCAGCCAGAAACTGGAACCAAACCTACCTCATCATGCTTTCTACAACTAGTGGGGAGACCAGTTTGTATATTGTTGAGGCAAGTTGTAATCACTGAAGAATATCACTGAAAAATGGGGCTGAGGAGGATACCAATTAGCAGTGAACCCCTGCTCTGCTAATCCCAGTCTCTCCAGCCTTCAAAACATCCCAACTGTCCTCCACCTGCTAGCATTCTCTACGTGTTTGTTTGCTCCTTGGTTGTTGTGTCTGACCTCACTAGAAAGTATAATATTCACCTTTGTTACTGTGTGTGTGTGCATGTGTGTGCACATGTATGTAGGTGTGCATGTGTGCACATGAAGTCTCTCATTTTCTGGTCTTCATCCAGGATGCCTATTTGCAGATTTATTTTTGGTGACAGGAAGACTGGAAAGAGATGGACATATAAGTAAATAGTCCCTGATGCTGTGGCAATGGTGCCTAACGAATACATTGATTAGGGTCTAGGTACCAGATGACTAAATCTATTGCAAATCAGAAGGCCAAAATAACCAAAACCAAAACCCAAAACAACAACAGAAAGTCAAAAACCAAACCAAAACAACCAACCAACCCACCAAGCGAACAAACAAAAACAAAATCCCCCCAAAACAAACCTAAACAAATTACGCTCTCCTTTGTTTATTAGAAGCTGTCAGTGACTTTCGTCAAGAGTGGAAGACTCTTGCTTTGGACCGCTACAAACATCACTCGCTGTCATTTGGTAATTGTCTAATTATACTATGTGGTGATAAGTGAAGTTTTAAACAACAACTCTCCAAAACAGCTGTGACTAGATTTGTTTTTGATACTTTATTTAATTCACAATTACATTTGTAAAGTCATAATTAGTCCAATTTATTTAATGACCTCATCACAAACTATAGAAAATTTTCCAAGACTTTTTTTTTTTTAATTACACATGAACAAACACCATAATTTAAAAAGAGTTTAGCTGAAATGGGCATTCACATAATTCCCACCATTCAATCCCCGCCAAATATTTAGAAATATGCTCCCAAGTCCCAGAAAAAGGGTTTTTAATAAATATGGAATATTTCTTCCAAAAGGTTGAGTTAATGTAGTAATTTAGAGATGTATCTTTCTCCTTAAAAACCTTGGAATCTAGCTCTTGACCTTTTCCTCTGTGCCCAGGATAAATAGAATTCTTTGGATAAACTGAATGACGTCAGAACTGATCCTGAGCTAAAGGTTAAGTTCTTGTTAAGACCACAATTGGATTTTTGCTTAATCTGTAAATGTGCCTTTATCTGTTTTGTTCTTTTCCTCTAAATTTTGCTGTCTCTCTTAATTAGCCATACCTTGCAGAGAATTTGTGTTCTTTCTCAGTCTCTTAAGGAGACTGTGTTGGTGACATTTAGAATAATCTGAGTGGGCAAGAGTGGAGCCTTGCTGTCTTTTCTGCTAACAATTCAGAGTTCTGAAAAGTCTGGCCCATGTGATGCAAAGTTTGTGTGCTTAGTGAGATTGGTGTCCAATTGGGCAATCTTTTAGGTCTTGGGAAATGTCCTAGAAGCTTGGCAAGAAGAAGTCCCCCTGAGAACGTGAATGCTGCCAAATTTCAATTGGCCAAGACACATTACACGGACAGCCTTCCCTCTGAGCAAACAGGCAGTTCCTCTCCAACTGGAATCTGCAGTGCGAAGATGCACGAGGGAGGGAGATTAAACAAACCTTTTCAGATTTCCAGTCCAGGTGAATCTTTCATCCTATCTAGTCTGCTCCAATTTTCTTTTGATCGCCAACCATTTAAAATATTAGGGGACGGTGGGCAGCTTGCAGGTTAGTTTTTAGACTTTATCTACAGCCAAAGGCACATGCCAGATGAATGAATCCAGATATCCTTTTATACATATGCAAACTATTAAACCTGCTGGAACCGCTCAAAAATTTAGATCTGCTCTGTGAGGCAACCTGCCAGTAAGGTTGGCCCTGGCTCAAGCGGTGCCCACACTTCATGCTCTTTTTTTTGGGGGGGGGGGGATTGTGACAGCTGTGTTCTTCCTGACTGCTTTCATTTATGAAAACATGGGAGTAAATGGTAGACACTCCCACAGTCCCCTTTACTCTGAATTCTTTCTCTAGCTATAGCCAAGAATATAGAACTCAGCAGCAGTCACCTATAGTCCACCTTAAGTAGATTGAATATAGGTTTTATTTTAAAAAGAACTCAGTAAATTAAAAAATATGTTTGCTTAGTTCAAATTTGTAAACAATTTTGTTTTTTTATTTTTTCATTTGTGTGTGTGTGTGCATTTGTTTGTGTGCAGCTATTTGTGCATACTTTTATGTTTGCACGTACATGTCATGCGTCCACCTCAGGAGATGAGAAGCTGTTCCTTGAGTTTTGAGACACGATCTCTCACTGGCCTGGTGCTTTCTGAGTAGGCTATGCTGCTGGGCAGCTGGGTCCCAGGGATGCCCTTGTCTATGTCTCGTTAGTACTGGTGCTATAAGCCAACACATCTGGCTTTTTGACATGGGTTCTCGTGATCAAATACTTGTCCTCAAACTTGTGTGACAAATGCTATACCCATTAAGTTATCCCACAAATGATCAATAACAGTTTAGGTAAGCAAAATAAAAATATACATCACACCAAGTGAAATTTGTCCCTTAATGTGCACTTTTAGGAGTAGCCAGGGAAACACTGTAAGTTTTGGAGCTCCCTTAGCCCTTTGGTATGCTGTTTGGAAGACTAGTAGCTTATTAGTGGACAGGGTTCTGAGATTAGGTTAGTCTGCCTTTGTGGAATGCTGGTTTTATTTCTCTACTCTTGTCCTTACACTTCCTAACATGTCCCTGGGATTTTTCTCGGGCCCCATCCTACTGGGTAGTTCTTGTCCTGTCTTTACACACAGCTCACAGAAGGAATGGCGAGGAAGAAGAATCAGGACTAAGCCCAGCCTCTTTCCCAGTGTTCTTGCCTTTTATCCATCTTGCTGTGATCTGAAAGCTATGCTTTGGACACCTTTCTCTTTCTTGCCTTTGATTGTCCACCGCTATCTCATTACTATAAGCTCCTAGGCCTAGAAATAATCTAGCCTAAAGGGGCTTCATAAGGTGAAAGACTGCATATAGAGCAAGTTCCAGGACACACATCAACACCACAACAGCAGCAGCAGCAGAAGCAGCAGCAGCAGCAGCATATTTAAAAATAATTTTGGGCAATTCACTACTTTCACGGCGGTGCTCAGAAGGTGTCTGGGTACGAAAATGGAGATTTTGGGGTATTGCTCCTAATAGATTTCATTATACTATTCAGAAATATAATACTCCCCATTTTGTATGGCATGCCTTGGGAAGGACTAGTCTAGCATGTGGCAAATGACAGGTAAACAATTAGAAAAGATAAAAGAAATTCCAAGGGCCTCCTTCCTACCGTTAGTTTCGCATCTTCAGAGAAAATCAGGCAGCCTTCCCAGACAGCTACACAGTGTTTCACCACACATATCTATGCCACCACCTTGCAAATCTTGTGCACCTTCCTAGGTGCCAACCTTGGCATGATAAAGCCAGCCTATAGCACAGTCTCCTGCATCCCAGGCTCCAGCAAGCTCACAGAGACATGGCAAACTCAGCAGACAATCCCAGGAGCAGGTGGAAAGGGCTTTGACAGGGACGGTGCAGGGCCAAGAAGCAGAAGGAAACTGAGACTTTGTTGTCCTTAGCATAGTGAAGAAAGAAAGAAAAGAGGCTGAAGGGCAATGAGAGATTTTCAAAGCCTAGAAACTCCAAGCGTGAGAAAGTAAAAGTAAGCTAACAAGTCCATTGCGTAAAGACGAAGTACCTGTTTTTTCAATTTATTTTTATTTTTTATTTTAAATGCTTTCTATTTATTTTATTCATTGATGCCGAACATCTTGAACATGTATATATTTTGTGTTAACGAATCCCTCCTTATAGTCTCTGCCTTCCCTTCTTCTCCCTCTCCACTGTCTCCCTAAGCAGTTTTACTTCCCCTTTCATAGAACCTTGTGTGGTTTCATGTATCTGGTGACCATAAGTTATAGGAACCATACAGTATTTGTCCTTGAGATTGTCTTAATTCACTCGATTATCTCCAGTTGCACGTAAACCACATAACTTTGTTTTTTGTTTCATTTTGTTTTTTTCAAGTTTTTCGAGTCAGGGTTTCACTGTGTAGCTCTGGCTGTCCTGCAACTCGTTTTGTAGACCAGGCTGGTCTCGAACTCACAGAGATCCTCCTGCCTCTGCCTTCTGAGTGCCGGGATTAAAGGTGTGCTCCACCACCGCCTGGCAATTTTGTTGTTTTTATGGTTGTTTTTCTGTAGCTTAATTCCATTGTTTGCTTTGGAGATGAAGACAGATGGGTCACCATTTCCCTCACAGACATCTGCACATTTGGGGGATCCGTTCTGGGTTCTCTACTATAAGGAGATTAGGAAAGTGTCTTTTTAGTCACAGGAAAGAAAATTCATTTGTGAGCGAATGTGGAGTCGATTCCTAAGATAAATGACTGAAGAAGCTCTTTGACCTGGAGAACGACAAGTCAAAGGGTTTTCAAGCTGTGAAGGACTGCAATCTGCAAGACTCCCATTGGTCCAGATCATGTGACAATTCCCAGGGGACCATGTCTCCTCTTAGACAGCCTAGGTTCTAGCTTCCCCAACCCTGGGGCAGTCTTGCCACCCACTTTAATATAGTGTTCTCAGCACTCATTTTATTATGTAGTATATAGTAGAAGTCCCCCATGAGTGCCCAGTAGATTGAGTAAAAGATAAAGGGATTTGACTTTTAAAACTTTCAGAGTTGGTCTGTAAGTGAACGGCTCGCTAATTTTAAGTATAGAGGATTTTTCTAACAAAGCAGATTTACAGGGATATACACTGCTTACCACATTAAAATTTTAATATATCTGTTGCTTTTGATGGCTTCATTTTCCACCTCTAGCCTGGTGTTACTAAACGAAGGGGAAAAGACTGGGAAACAGTGAGGTCCATAGTACCCCAGTACTGTTGACATGATCTTTTTTGGGTCACAAGGGCAGCACCCTGGCTGAGCTCCAAGACACAAGACGCATCAGGGAAGGTTTGACTCCAGAAACAGGTTTCTAGTCTTGCTACTGTGTTCTAGGAAAGGCACAGAAGGAATGAACATCATGTGTGTGGTGATGGTGGCTTACTACGTTCTACTCGTGGCTTGAGAAATTCGGGTGATGGAGGTATATGGGACAGACTGAATTGTCGCAGATCTCATCCCTTAAGCCTTTTCAACTTCAAAGTGAACTTGGGAGACAAAAGGAGCTTCAGTAGTGATGATGCACATTCCCCGTGAGGCCAAGAGGTCTGTGCCTCACACTCAGATTTCATTTCACTTAGGTTAAGCAGCAACGCGAAGACAGAACTTTCTTGTGCACACTTATATATAGGGCTAAGGTTTTTGGCAACATAGCTAATATCCATTGGCTGGGCAGTCATTGAGGGCTTCAAACACCGGCTAGAGATAGTGAAATTATGAAGTCCCTCTCAGTTCCCTTGTGGGCAATCAGTCATTAACAGTTTCCATAGCTATTATGTAGGCAGGGAAATTCTAAACTCTTTCACTCTGGCACACATCTCTTTCATTCCCCCCGTGTAAATGCCCCTAAACTTTATAATAATTTAAACTCATTTCAAACATGTGATTTCCCCACTTCTGCCTCTATCGGCTAAGGATGGCCTCAGCATCTGCAGCTGTGAAATATGGCAATTAACCGCAACTGTCAGGGACAGGTTTGCTAGGAAGTTGATGAAACCTCCCCTTTGGGCGTCTCTCATGTTCTTTGAGTTTTCTTAAGCTCTTGCAGCAAAGTTTCCAGGTTTAGGGGGAAAAAGCTATCTAGTTAAATTTGCATGTCAGATTTTTAAAAGAGAATATATGTTTCATTTAAGTATTGGTAAATCTTGCGTGAGAAAGGTACTAAAGTTATTCATTGTTTATCTGAGCTAGGAAGATGGCTCAGTTAGGTCAAACTTGAGTTAGAAACCCAGTACCTATGTGAAGAAGTCAAATGCAGTGACCTGTGACTGCAATCACAGGGATGTGAAAGTAGGAAGATCCTTGAGGCTAGCTGTATCTGTGACATCAAGATGCAGAGAGAGACCCTGACTCAAAAAATGGTGGGGGTTAGAGATAAAGATCAGCAGCTAATTAGGAGCCCTTAATGCTCTTTCAGACAACCTAAGTTCGGTTTCCACACCACCATGGGACAGATCCCAGCTAATTGTAAGCCCAGTAGCAGGGCATCCAACACCCTCCTCTGACTTGTGTGGTCTCCTGCATGTTCATAGTGCACATATGTACACTCAGGCACAGGTCCATGCACATTAAAGAAGTTAATGGGTAAGGTAGAGAGGGACTGAGGAAATCACATGATGGTGATGTCTGACCTCCACGTGAATACAGTGTGTACTCTTGGCCATATACTCATGAGCACAGACAAATACACAAGAAAGAAAAGATCAAAGTAGATTTGTCATGCTTTTCATTCTAGCATTACCAGCCTCACGCTCTCATAAACCAAGTACAAGGCAGAGGCTGCCTGTGCTTAGATCCTGAATCTATAATTCACTTACACTGCTTCATCTGTGTCGTGCTGGAGAATTAGATATAGAAACAGCATCTGTGACAGGAGGATGTAAAGATTTAGGAGGTGAGAACCATATTAGCAGCGGCATTACCACCTGCGCATGCTTCCACATGCCAATCACTGCTTCTGAGTTTAGTGAACGCATCCACTTGCCTAAATTCTGGCCACGGTCTCTGAAAATGAGGAAGCCAAGGGATGCAGAGGTTCAATAATTTCACCCAGTTTATGCGGGGAGAGGGTGGCAGAGCTGTGATAGGAACTCGAGCATTCTGCACTCTGAGTCACCTATACCGTATTGCTTTGGGCAATGTCGCCAGAGCATATATGCACGTGGTGAATCACCAAATAAGTTCACTACTTAAGTGGGCCATTCTGGACCAGACCCTATGCTTGGTGTTTGACATGCTTTATTTCAGAAAATTCTCCTGATTATTTCTATGAACTGGATTTTTACAGATATAGACCTCAATGTAAATACTAAATACTTTGTCCATAGTTACATCGCTATCCCAAGGTCATAGTCCATGTATCTGGCTATATTGAGAGACGTGCAGTTTGTCTTTTGGGTTCCCTTCCCCTGAAAACCTGTAGGGTATATTTGCAATCTGCAAGGGTATATTTGACATTTTTAGGAACAGCAATCCCAGACAGTGGTGTGTTTTCAACACAAGCCTATTACATTTCCTGTGTCTCTCAAATGCCTTCCTTGTAGTCTTTTTTGATACTTGTTTAGGTTTGGTTTCATGGAAAATCAATTTTATGATCGTGTTTTACTCTAACTCCCTTTTCTCCCCTCTCTCCTCTTGGATCAAACACAATCTGTCTCCAATCTCACTGGGACCATCGGTGTAGCAGAACCATTTCCAGATCTGTGTTCTGTTGTGCCTCATATTGGGGTGATCTATCAGGCAATCAGCCACAGCAAGATGCTAAATGCCAGCTGCTAGTTTGTAAGCAAGGATCATCCTTTGCACATCTGTGGCCAGTCCTGAAAGAGGAAATACCCTACTGTGTAAAGCATCTGGGCTGCAAGTGAGTCACCAGGAATGATGCAAAGAAAGAAAGCTTCTCCCAGAGAACCGGGTGGCATCCTCTGAGCTCAGCGATGTTCCTGGTGTATGAGGGTGGGGTGTTGGGGCACATTCTCTAAGGAAGAACTCTTCTGTGCTTTTTTTAAAATCCCAATAGCGACGTGGGACTTTTTTAGGATTAGCTCTGTCTTCTCTGTTGCTGACATAAAAACAGCAGCAGCAGCAGCAGCAGCAGCAGCAGCAGCAGCAGCAGCAGCAGCAGCAGCAGCAGCAGCAGCAGCAGCAGCAGCACTACCCAGAATTAGCTGGAGAAGGAAAGTGTCATTTGGTTTACAGGTTACAGTCTATTAACTAGGGAAGCTTGAGTTGGAAAATGGAGGCAGGATCTGAAACCTAAAGAGGAGCATTGCTTGCTGGCTGGCTTCCCATAACTTGTTCCCCTATCTTGCATACAGCAGGCCCATCTGCCCAATGGTAGCACTGCTCACAATAAAATAAGCCCTCTCACAAGAAAATCCATCATATCTCATGGATATGATCACAGGCAAGTTTGATAGAGGTGATTCCTCAGGTGGGAGTTCTTCCTCCCAAAGGTTAAGCTGACAGAAACTGTGACAACCTTCATTTGTTATTTTGTTTTATTTTACTTTGTTTTTATGTGATTGTTTGGCTGGCATGTTCATGCAGTACCCACAGAGGCCAGAAGAGGGCATCAGACTCCCTGTAAGTGGAGTTACAGGTGGTTGTCAACCACTATTAGGGGCTGGGAATTAATATTGGGTAATCTACAAGAGCAACAAGTGTTCTTACCTATGGAGACAGCTCTTCAGTCCCAGCATCAGCATTTGATGGCTAAAGTCAACAAAGCATTTAGAGAAGATCTGATATAGGGAAGCCACTGTGATAAATGCATTGTGCAGGTAATGGTTAGGAGAGGAGCATCACCTCTAAAGGGTGCAGGTAAATAATTAGGTCTACATGTTTTTTTCATTTTAAATGATTTGATTCATTAATTGATTCACTAACTGAAAGCTTTGGTACCAAATACTTAGTGTATGTTGGATGTCTCAGCAGTCCTAGAACAGTACTGAAGACCTGGTGGATTCTGGAGGAGGATCCTTTGGGAGAGTCAGTTGTCTTCATTCCACGTGGTAAGGCTGAAGAATCTGAGTTCTGATGGCAGCAGAGAATAGAAGCTGCAGACGCAGAAGCAGCAACAGGGTTGATGAACTTGCCAGCACATTGTAAAGGCAAACAGGCAAAAAGTAGAGCCTTTCCCACAGATTGTCTATTATATGGAAGCCACAGGTGCCATGAAAATTTAGAGTAGGACTTTCCACTTCAAATAACCTGATCAGGAGCATCCCTCATAAGTGCGCCTGGTAGCTGATATTTTAGTTGATTTCAGATTCAGCTAAGTTGACAACTAATATCAACCATCATGGTTTGAAAAGTCACGGGTCCAAATGGGGCGGGGCTGGAGCTCAGTTGGTACACTGCCTAGATGATGTGAGCCCCCAGCCTGATTCTTAGGACACCTGCAGTCTCCATTCTTAGGGAGAGGAGGGAGGGAGAGTGAGAAGTTCAAGGCCATCCTTGACTAACTAGTGAATTTGAGGCTAGCAAGGGTTACATGATTCCCTATCTAAACAAAAATGACTAAAATAAGCTTTACTGGTCCAGAATCAAGGACCTGGCAAATCTGTGCAGGCAATGGACTCTGACAATTTACTTCTTTTTCTTTTCAAGATTCCAGAGTCCTGTTACATTCCTCAGCAAGTGGCTTCCTCCATCTCCAGGATTAACAGTGACACTTCGTTGAGCGCCTGACAAAGTTCTTTCAGATGCAGGCTTCTGTTTCCATAGCCACATCACCTGTCCTTTATGACTCCTGCCTTGCCCTCTCAAAGGATCCTCATGACTGTTCTGAGTTTACCAGATGGCTAAGAATAATCTTTCTACCTCACTGTGTTTAATCATATTTACCAAATAGCTTTTTTTTTTTTAAAACCAAGTGTAAAGGCTTTCTGTCTCAAAGGCCACTGTAACAAAACACAAATGCCGACAGCTAGGAATACAGCTGTCAGCCAGACCTTCCTTCTGTAGAGATTCATCAGAATCCTGATTCTTGCTCCCTTCTGGTAGTGTCTCTATTTGGTGGCACCAGTGGACTCACAACCACATTGCTCTACTCAAGGGATGAGCTTGGGAATCTCTGTTTTGATAGTCATTTTCTGTGTAGACACCAATCATACTCACTCTGGGCTCACAACAGTGACTCCATCTTTACTACAGTGCACATGCAGAGAACCTGTTTCCAGTAGTATTATAAGCACAGATATCAGTGGGTTAGGACTTTAGCATACCCGTTGTAGCGGGTGCATAATTCAACTCACAAAATCATGTGAGCTTCAAACAAGTGAAATGATCTCAGGTTTCAGTAATTAGAATGTAAATAGTTTTGATGGAGAGAATGAATCATTCTACTATATATTTATAGACTGCAGATGATAAAATGAAGCGTCCCAAAGGCTGAGAGATGAGCCAGTGCTCCCAGCGAGGGTCTGAGCTGAGTGTAGCATCTAGATCTATTGGCTTCCTGCCTTATGTCACTTTTACCTGTGTGGGTGAGGGCTAACCTTAGTGTCACATGGAAGATTCCTTGAGTGGAAACAGATATTTGCAGAAATTTCATTAAAGTCATTGACCTGACAAAGATTGAAAAATTTCAGTGATGCTTATTGCTTTTTTTCTTTTTTAAAAGCAAACACCATGGTCTGGCCTTGAGGACACCACCTTTTGAATTTGACCTCAGTTCCTCAGCTTTGAAAGATGATTCCTGTACAAATCCAAAATGAAATTGGCTAATGATGAATTGAAGGCTCCTCAGCAACCATATAAGTGCTGAGAGTCACAGAAGGCATGAGCAGCACTTGTGCTTGAAAGCTGCCTGGCACATCCTGGACATGGGTGTGCAGTCAAGAATGGGACCAGCTTCACCGCAGGTTGGCCCCTGAACTCCTCTTCTGCAGTTCAAAGTACTTAAAAGTTAGCTTCTGTTTGATGAAAGCAGTTAACATCCAATGTCATGTTCTTTCTTTAGCACTGATGACTTCAAAGGAAAAAATAGAACTTTGTAGACACGTAAGCTTTCCCTGCCCTTTCCCAAATTTCCATTTGTTCTTACAACTCTCAGAATTCTTTATTTAGCTAATAAACAATGCATGAAATACTTCAGCCAATTCAGGTGTCCCATGGTATTGCAAACCCCTTGCTTATTGTGGAAAGGTGAAAGAAGTAAGACAGGGATGTCTTTCAAGACCCCAGAAAGGCTAAAGGTCCTGTATGTCAAAGAAAGGGTCAAGAGAGCCATCTTCTGGGATTGGTGTCTCTAGAAAGATGGGAGACTTGCCAACACTTGGGTGAGTCATGGTCAAGTTTGCCTACAACCTGGTTTTAAGCAACAGCAAAGTCAACAATTTTGTTCTGACCATGAAAGAGCAAGAATCTAATCTAATCCAGTCCACGAGGCTGGGTATCTGAACGGGATTTTGGTCTGTGTTAAAATCCCAGTGAAGGAATCCCCCAGTGGCAGAGGGATGAACTTGCCAGTTAGAGTGAGGGAACCCAGGCAAAGAACAAAGCCTTCCTTCTTTTATGTCCTTTTACATGGAATTTCACCAAAAGACGTGGCTAAGACTTAGTGTGAGTCTTCCTACCTCAGGAAAATCCTCCACAGGCTTGCTTGGGTTTTAGTTGATTCCAAAGGTAGTCAACTTGACAACCAAAATTAGCCACCACAGTAGTTAATTTTGTAAATATCTTAATGCCTTAAGAATTCCTTAATCTTCAGGTCTGTTTCACTGACTGTGTACTTCACGTGTGGGGGTTGTTCATACCTGCTGTGGGTATGTCTGTGAAGGCTATAGGTAAGATTACAATTTTATTCCTCATGTGCCATCAACCTCATTCATTTTGAGATAGAGCCTCTCATTGGCCTGCCGTTTGCCTGTGAGGCTAGACATTCTGTTCAGTGAGCCCCAGGGCTCTATCTGTCTCTATCCCTTCATTGCCAGGATTAAAAGTGTGTCACTACGTTTGGCTATAATATACTGCGTTTGGGATGCAAACTCAGGTCCGCATACTTCCACAGTAGGTAGTTTACTGACTGAACCATGTCCCTAGCTCCTCAGTGCACGTGCTTTTAAATTAAAAGTTTATGCACCTTATCCTAAAAACCAAAATAAGCTTGTCCATGTGTGGTGTGCCTGTCCCTGTGGCCTCAATGCTGTGCATAAGGCACAGCCGTGGATGCTGTAGAGGAAGGTTCTGCGTTAACAGAAAAGTGGGAGGCAGAGATGGGAGCAGCAGAGTACACAGCCGCTGGGCTGATTCCGGGGTATCAGGGTCAGCATCCTCTGTGCTCACAGACACACTGTCTCCAACACTTCAGTGAGCCATCCATTCTGCCTCTGCTGGTATTTTCCGTCATGCCACTGCAATGAGAACAGATCCCAAGGCGACCACAATGATGTACCTGTGGATTGAGTTCAGGCCATTAAATCGCCATCATGCGACCTATCTAATGTCATTATAGTCTAGCTTCAGCAAAGCAGAGAAATAGAGGGGGAAAAATGACACAATTACCAATGTGCGTGTCCTCAGACTTTGAAAGAGCCTGAAGGAAGAAGTGTCTGTAAGAGATGGTAAGCACACACACAATTGCACATTGGGGGTCGCCCATTGGTGAGGAACATTGCAGACTGTACAGAGAAGGAATTATGAAACTGAGGTTTCAATTGCAGGAGGGCTTGGTACACTCGCTGGAGGATCATCTACAACCAGGACTATTATTTTTTTCCCTAGAGGCTTGTGGAAGAAATTTTGCAAACCCCTAAAAGGAAGTGTTGGAAATCTCAGTTCCTCTGCCACACTGTGAAAGATAGTGTGTGACTTATAATTTTTGTATTTTGCTTAGGCATTAAAAAGAAGAAAAAGAACCCCGTTGGATCAAAAGTTGGGCTACAGCTACACAGTCAACAAAGCGCATCAGATCTATGTATAGGTTTATTTTTGTAGTACTGACCATTGAACTCAGGGCCTCTCCCATACTAGGCAAACACCCTACCAATGAGTTATAGCTACATCTCCTTTCTCTTTTTGTTTTGAGATAGGATTTCACTAAGTTACTTAGAGTGGCCTCAAACTCATTCTACAGTTCAGTCTAACTTTCAATTTGCAATGCCCCTGCTTCTGTCTCCCCTCACTTGTGATCACAGGTCTATATCATAAGACTCATGCCTGCATTTGAATTATTGAGCTCACTGTGTCTTGGGCTTTCTCACTGTACAGTTTCAATAGTCTGTTTTGGAATAATTTCCCTAAAAAGATGCTTTAGGGATTTTTAAACAAATTTAAATAAATACCTCTACAGATTTCCCAGGTAACATGTTATCTGAGTTATTGTATTGATTGCATTTTTTAGCATCTATGTAATTTATTTTTCTTCATTGGCAGACTAATTGTATTAGGTCTCACTTCCTAGAGGAAGACTTGTGCAAAATGCCCACTTTGGGCTTCTCACAATTTTATATTAGTCACTCTTGTTATCAACTATTAAAAATAGGCACAGAGACTTTGGAAAACCCTATGCCTTAGTATTATTTTAAAGAAGTCTCTCATTTCCTCTCTAATTAGCTGCAACCAGGAAGGCTAGTTGGTGGACACATGGTGTTGTAGCTCTGTGAAAAGCTGCCTGATGGCTGTAAACGTGGCCATATGTTCTCCCCGAAAAGTGCCTGTGATCACCTGTGACTGGGACAGCTGACAAAGAGGCTCCGTCTCTTCCTCCTGAGGTACTTGAGAAACCGAGAGGCACACGTTGGCTCAGCGTCTTTCATTAACGGCTGCGGCTTCTGCTAAATGGCTTTTGCATGTTAGCTTCCGTTCTGCCTAGCGTCTACCTGAAGCAACAACCGTTTACAGAGTAGATTTGGTGTTTTTCCCTTTAACGCCACCACACTTTAATTGGACGGCCCCCTTTGGAAGGCAGGCGGCACGCAGGTTGCACAGGTTTCTAAAACTAAGTCGTTATCAAGAACGAGGATAAAACCATCAAAATTTTCACAGGGCATG
Source organism: Chionomys nivalis (assembly GCF_950005125.1). Lineage (NCBI taxonomy): Eukaryota > Metazoa > Chordata > Mammalia > Rodentia > Cricetidae > Chionomys > Chionomys nivalis. Next base: position 32,388,832 of record NC_080103.1, on the reverse strand, counting down.
TACAAGAATTTCTCAGCAAAATTCAGTAGATTTGTCCTGATCTGGTACAGCTTATAAAACCCTTGAGCCCAATTGCTTTCCCGCATTTGGGCAAGAAAAACAGCTGACTCGCATCAAGGTAGAAAGAGGAGGTTTGGAAGAAAGCGTCTTCTTAAGAAAAGCTTGCAGTGAAAATTTCCATCAATATTTTTAATCCCACAAGATGAGATAAAATATGATATTGCGTTGTGGCAAGGAGAGACTGGGGACAGGAGAGAGCAGTTTCAGGAGCCAAGCTGATGAGGAGACGTAGAGTAACCACCAGCTTCAACCGGGTCATCTCGTGGGCTTCATGGCCGGACCGTGAGGCACCCATGTGTGGCTTTCCTATCCAAGCAGAGGAGAGAGAGGCATGCGCAATGTACTTCCTGTCTCTCCATTTAGCATCGCTTGGCTGTTTATTAACGTGACCGGAGGAGAATTGAGGGAAGGCAGCCATCCACTTTTACCTTCGCTTTGCATTACTAATTTTGGAATCAGGTTTTCTACTTCTGAATAATATATATGCATGTGCATATATATATGTGTGTGTGTTGAACATCATATATAATATTGAAGGCATACTTTATTGCTTTTTCAGTGTTGTGGAGGCTTTGTGTTAAAGCAGGTCTCTCACCCTTTACCCCTAGTCTTTGCTTTTTTTTTCTCCCCACCTTGTATGCACCACACAGGCTATTAAACTGCGAGCTGGCTGGTGATTGATCTCTTTAATAAAAGCAACTTCTTTAGTAAGCAAAGAGTGATAAAGATAAACAAATGTACTGGTTTGTCCAGCGCATTGGAGATTATGGCAACACAGAGCACCAAGAAAGCCTATTAACAGATAACTCAGATGAAACCCATCAATTCTGATTTCAGTAAGTCGGGAACTGTGCGCTTTAAGTTAATTTTATCCATGTTTTCTCTTCATTTGTAATACTTTGTAGGTTTTAACAGAAAAAATATTTAATAGTGTGCTGTGTAGTCCATAGATAAACGATGGGGGCAATTTCTCCACCTAACTGCTTGTCAAGCCCTTTAGCAAGGTACACGCCGCCCAGCAGTTTATCATCTCGCTTTCTAGATTGTTGTGGAAGATCATTGAGAGGCCCGAGACTCCCCGGAGGACTGTGCTCTAATCCTGTCATTTTTTAAAATGCTGGAAAGTGTAAGGTTACATGGGAAGATGATTTTACATAAGGCTTTTCTTTAGCTCATCACAATAGCGCTTGCTTTCCATGGTAACCACTGTTTCCATGGCACAGGCTACAGCTCCTCCAGAGCTGCTGAGCGCCTTTCAGAAGATGCTTACCCACCCACATGTGTGAGAACACACTTCTCTCTCCTCTCCCCTCTCCACCACTCCCTTCCTCTAGCTCCGCTCCCTCTCCCCTCTCCTCTTCTTGTCTAACCCACCCCGCAGCGTGAATTTCTAACAGGCATTCACTGAATGCAGTAAAGCTCAGTTTTCAAATGAAGTCTGCTTTTCTTCCCATTATTTGATCAGATAAATAATAACTGATGTGGTTTTCTGGAATGATCTGGAAATATAACAAAAGCTGTTGCTGTCCTCAATGACATGGAATAACAGGATAAAACCTTGAAGAGAAAATTTGACAAGGAGAACATTCAGCTCTTGACCAGATTTTCTAAATTTATACCCATTCCTTAAGCTGAACTAAGTCTGTGGCTCTGCATCCTGCTAGATGCCAAGACTGGCAAAAGAAATCTTCAAATGTGGGGGCCTTGGATTCTTTTTGGTTATGTAAGAGAATACGATTAGGCTACACACAATAATTAATAAGCACTAACACTGAATACTCAAAATTCATGTTAATATGGGATCACACCAATGGTTTTAGGTTTACTGTTAAACCATGCATCTTCTATTCAGGGTCCCCCCTCTTCACTTTTATTCTTAGGACTGGAGACAGCTACACGTTTTAGGAAGATAAAGTCCATATAATGAAGAATGGCTCTCAGGGTACCATCTGCTCAGTTTTCAAGGATACACCACTGCTGTACTGTTCTTTGTTTCTGCTTCTGTGATGGGTATCTCCTTTCTCATCATAAACAGTTGCTTATGAAATGAACTTTTAAATGTTTTAAATAAGGTGTGGGGATTTCACCCGCCTGCCCCGAGAAAGTCCAGTTAGTGCAGCAGTGTGTTCCTGAGTTGTCACCCTGTCCTGTGGTTCTGATGAAGCTCAGCAATGACCAGTAGAACATACCCTTTGGGGCTGGGGAGATGACTCAATGGGTAAAGGCAGTTGCTGTTCAAGTGCGGCGTGTTCAAGCCCCCAGATTTCACAGTAAAAGTTGGATGTGCAGCATTGCTATAGGGAGAGCAGCAGAGACGGAAGAAGAAGAGAGGAGAATCTCCAAAGCTTATGGGACAGCCAGCCTGGGATATGGAGCAGAAAAAAACAAATAAGAAACGCTGTCTCAAATCAAGGTGGCAAGTAAGAACCAACACCAGAGGTTGTTCTGTGAGTTCTAAAGGGGTACCCTGGCACACACAGATACACACACAGGTTCACACACATGCATATACACATGCATGCATTCATGCACACACACATATGGGAGAGGACATGGTTACCAGTGTGAAATTCATTTCAGTTCTAGGAATTTTGTTTGATATTTTAAACAATTAAATTTTATTTATGTATTTGTGTGTGTGTCTGTGTGTGTTTGCTCATGAACAATCATGTGGAGGTCTGAGTTGGGTCTCTCCATCATGTGGGTCTCAAGGTCAGATTTGGAGATAAGTGCCTTCACCTACTAGGTCATCTCCCCAGCTCAGGATATTTCATTTTCATTAGCTCTGTGACCATTGCTAACCTAGCTAACCTAACCTTTGAGCTAGGGCAGAAAAACAGCTTTGATAAAAGGGTCGGTGGTATATGTTTCTATTGGGGCAGCCACTGTGGCATATTAATGCTTAGCGTGAAGAGTGACTTACTTACTCATTTACCCAAGCATTGGTCATTACGTTTAACAATGCTTCAGTCATTATCTTGATATTAGAGCTACACCCGGATTGATTTTTGGCTCTCAGGTATTTGGAATTCACCTTCCAAGACAGCAAAACTCCATGATGTGCGATCCATCAGAAAGGGAGGTCCACAGATGCAGGATGGTTTTTCTTCCATTTTATGCACTGCTTTGTCAACGGTTCTTAAAGCAAGGCCTGCTCATGGTTGCTAGTCCATGAATATTAGTCAAAATATTCATTATGAAAAGATAAACAGAAATATAATTCGCCTAGGATGTAAAGAACCGCTACTCAGAAGAAGTGATATGTAAGAATTCCTTCAAATGTGAGCTAGGCAGCCTGAGACAGCAGGGCATCTCTTGTACAGACATCAGGTCCATTTCATACGGAGTTTTGCTCTTGGGCTGTGTCATTCCAGTGACATCTCATGTATAAATTCTTACATTGTTCTTTGTGTTTTTGAGAAATCAACGTGTAAAAAGTGCAAATCATTTCTTGACTTTATGTTTATACTAAAATTAGCTATTAAAGTTAATATTAATTCCTTGATTCTTGGGATTTCCTGAGATTGCACTGGTCAGGTCATCAAATGCTTGAAGGCTTCATCATAACCTGCTCATTCATTTATTCAGCAGCCTCTGCATGTGAGATATTAGTCAGATTCTGTGGTGGGAACAAATTGTAGTTAGTAGACATTGACTATATCCTTGAAGGATTCATTTGCTGAAAGCATTGGTTTGTGGATGAACTGATGTCAGTGGGGTTTCTAAAATCAGTAGGCTATGTCCAGCTAGCCAGCAGCAAGCTACTCTGGCATGAAATCTGTAGAAATCAGCAGGCTACCCATCCAGTTCTCCTTTCCCACCCAAGGGCAACTCTTGGTAATTGTTTTTGGTAAAGAGAAGTGTAAGTAGTCATACCCAATCCATCATTTTTTTTTCAAGGAACATTTATTTTCTTGCCAAATGTGTCTAATGCTTTTCATAAAGACTTTTCATCTTTTCGTGGCCAGGAAAATAAGATAGCTGTGTGAAGCAACCAAGGAAGAGCTGAAGCCCGGAGGTCCCCCTGGAGAGTCCGGGTAATGAAGATGAAAATCACAGATCAGAAGGAATCAAGGACATTTATAAAAGTGCCCTGTGTTAAGTTGCACCTCAAGGCAACAGCATTAACAACCACGGCGACAGCAGTGGCAGTGCAAGGTCTGTAGAGGTTGAAGGGAGGGAGAAAATTGTGACGGCGGCAAAACCTGCCCATGCCAAAGATAGGGGAAAAAATTAGCATGAGTGTGATAAGTGAAATATGTAAAACAAAGATATTTTATAATTGTTCACACACAACACACATACACACACACATACACACACAGAGAATGTCCAGATACTACAAGTGGGTGGCATTGAGAAGTGAAGGTCACAGGTGGAAATTAAGGCTAACTGCAGATGGTCCCTAAAACTAGTTCTTTATTTTTATTATTTTCACTTTTGTGCATGTATTGGTATGTAAGTATGTTCATGTGAATGCAGATGTGGAGGCCAGAGGGGTCATATTCTCTCTGGAGATGGAGTTATAGGTGGTTGTATGCTGCCTGACACAGGCACTAGGAACCACTTGGGTATTCTGCAAGAGCTCGTAACTGCTATGCTATCTCTCTATCCTCTACTCAAATTTTCTTTTTAAAGATGTATTTATTATGTATGCAGTGTTCTGCCTGCATGCCAGAAGAGGGCACAAGATCTCATTATAGATGGTTGTAAAACCACCATGTGGTTGCTGGGAGTTGAATAAGGACCTCTGGAAGAGCAGCCAGGGCTGTTAACCTCTCAGCTTTTTCTCCAGTTCCCTCCTCTACTCATTTTAAAAAAATTATCTATATTTTTATTTTGTATGTAGTGTGTGTGTGTGTGTGTGTGTGTGTGTGTATCTGTCTCCACTTGCACACGTGTTACATGGATGTGGGTACCCAAGAGAATGGAAGCAGCCATCAGATCCCTGGAGCTGGACTTAGAGGTGGTTATAAGTCACATGATATGGGTTCTTGGAACAGAACTCTGATCCTCTGGAGGGGAAACAAGTACTCTTAGACAATAAGCAATCTCTCCAGCCCCAAAGGAGATACTTCTGAGGTGATAATATTCTAAAACCCGATCATGGTAATGGTTATATGAATTACTTAAAAAAAAATCAGGGAATTGCTTTGCCTTTTAAAAATTAGTGAATGATATACTGTTTAAGTGTGTGAATTTTATATAAACTTTATCTTAAAAATGTTAGACAGCAGCTAAAAGCAACAAGTAAGGGGTGGAAAGGAAATCAGAATGGTTACAGAAGCTTTGCCATATCGTCATGAAATAAATTGACCAAAATCTTGTAGCCAAGAGAAAGTAGAACATGAATTTTAGTAAGAGAGTATTTGGCTCCAAGATAACACTGGATAAATGCAGTGGTAACAGTTGGAGGGCAATAGTAGATTAATGAGAAGGGAATGTTTTTTATTGAAAAACTTCCCAGTATGTTTTTGATTCTTTTCTTAGGAAAGTAGCATGCTGAAAAGTAGCAATTTTGAAAGCTTAATTTAGTGGTAGAATGACAGATGGAATCTTTTGAAAAGGCCAGGTTGAAGAATGAGTGTGATTACCCAGGTAGGGTGGGCCAAGGTTGGAGGTATGTGAGAGAAAAGAAGGGGAGATATTTGAAAGGCAAAGAGTCATGCCTTTGATGAGTGACCTCACTGTGTACAGAAGTACCTTGTGCTTTTACAAAGGAACTTCTTCACAGTAATTTGTGGGGATTATGCTCTTTTCTATGAAAAGTCTAATGCTTATTTATTTATAGATTTAGTGATACTGTGGATTGAACCTGTGGCTTTATGCAGGCTAGGTGTGCCCTCTACCACTAATCTACACCCCTACTTCAAAAATACCTTGTATTGTACTCTACAGTTGAGCTCATGGGAAGCAGTATCAGATCAGTGGAGAAACTAAGTGTGTTGGGGATAAGAGTGCGAAATACCAGGCATGTTTGTACACGCCTCTAATCCTAGCACTTAGGAGACAGAGGCACGTGGATCTCTGAGTGTGACGTCAGTCTGGTCTATCTACAGAGCAAGATCCAGGACAGCCAGGGCTACACAGAGAAATCCTGTGTCACCAAACCAAACCAAACCAAAACAAAACACGTGAAAAATACCTCTGATGAAATTGTGAGGAGGGAAGGAAAATGTTTTTCAGGGAAGATGGCAAGTTTCATCTGGGCTGCAGGATGCTGGTAAACACAGCACACACATGGTATAAAGCACTCCGTGTTCTATGTTTCAGATATGTGGTAGTAAGAGATCTCAGTCTTAGGTGATAGAAAACCAGCCCAAGCAAATCTGAGACAAAATGGAATGAATTGTCTCATAACAGTAGGTGCTGTCAGGTTTGTGTGGTTAAGCAGTGGTATTTAAAACTCTTAGCTTCACTTTCCTGTCAACAACCAGTTCTTAGTTTGGCTCTCCCTCTGCGGCCAATATTCTACTGAAAACTCTATGTTTACATGTTTCTGATAGAGTATAATTCCTGAAATCCAGGAACCAACAGAAGAGTGTGAGGTGGAGTCTTATGGCTCATGCTTGTGTTATGTCCATGTGCCAACACTTGACGTCAAGGACATTCATTTTCTTATTCATTGCAGCAGGGCCTTGGGCCCATCCTATGCAGACAGTTATAGCTTGGATGTGGAATGTCTATCAAAGGCCTGTGTTGTTGAAGATGTTGTGAAAGTTTCTTGGGTCCTTAGCAAAGCAACAGAAGCAGAGACAAACAAAGCCAGCACATCAGAGAGAGACTAGAATGGGCCTTGTGGGTTCTGGGACGCAGGTATTAAAGACATTTTAATGAGTGTTTATGAAATGGGTAAGGTGACGACTTTTCTGTTTAAATCATGGTGCACTAGGTCTTCCTTTAAGGGTATTTTCACCAGTAACCCCAACAATACAAGTGCTATTATGATAATCAAGTCCCCCAAGTTTTCAGCCCCATTGTTAGTGTATGTGTTTGGGAGTATACCTTAATACCTTCATTTCTGACAGAATTACGACAACCTAATTTCAGTTTCAAGGATGTTTAACCTCAAGGGACATTACAATGGTCAGCAGGTATAGTTACCAATATGTATCTGCTGTTTTTATAGGCTACCTTATATTTGATTCATTGGCTTTGGGCTAGCCTATAGTGGTCTCCTTCCTTGGTAGGCAAAGGCTTTCTTAGAAGCTGCTCTTCTAATTTAGTCTGCTGTTATTAAAACCATTATATATAATACATAAATGGTATTGCTTTTGTCCATTCCTGAGGGAAAGTGGAGTGGTATTGCTTCGTGGAGACCAGTTGGAGCTTGCACAACTATCTTCATTGCTTTTCCAAGAGCCTTGCCCTTCTTTCCTGGTGAACTTCATTATCTCATACCAACTAGCATAGCTTAATTTTTCATCCTTAGTGTTCCTGACCTTGCAATTTTAATCCTAAAGTTTGTTTCCACAGCAACAGTGTGTTAAAAGCTTGGTAAATACCTTGTGGTTGCTGGGTGGGATAGAAGCTGTGACAGTTGACATCTAGTGGAAGGAAGAGGGAACACTGAGGAGAAGGCATGTGCTTTAAAAGGGTATTGGGATGCTCACCTCTTTCTTCCTCTCTCACTGTTTCCTGATGATCAACTTCTTTGCCAATGCAAGTCAATAATGAATTATGATGCCATGAACCCAAAACAGCAGGACCAAGCAAATGCAGATTAAAGAATATGAAATTATAAGCCAGAACGAGTCCTTTTTGTTATAAAAGTAAATTTTCTTCTCAGGTACTTGTTACAAAGGTGGAAAGTTAGTTAACACAAGGACAATCATCCTCATTCAAGACAAAGAAGAGTATGGTCTTTCTAACAGAAGATGGATAAAGAACCAACATAGCCACAATAATGTAACCTAAAATGGTGTGAAGTGTGTACCATTGGACATTAGTGAGCTCTCTCAAGTAGGTGTTAATGTGTCAAATCTAGAGATGTGGAAATTAACCCTTTGTATAATTAGGCTACTCAATGGGATGTACCCAGATATAACATCATAAATAATTGTGTTGAGGACCATTTGCTTCAAATCCTCTTCCTCTTGAGTTGAATAGCTGATGTTAAATCAGATAAACTCTGAAATGGAAAAGAAATACATGTGGGTATTTCCTCTGGGATTGAAATACAGGCACATCAACTTGAATTCACAGGCAATGGTGTAGGGATAAGGGAATTGAGAACGATGTGAGACAAAGAAGAAAGAAATGTGGTGTAGGACTGAGGAGGAAGGCTGGGATAAGCAGGTCAGCAGCCAGAGTTTCTATGAGAGGCAATAAAAGGCTTGTCAAATAGGTGAAAGTCCAATTATATGTGGAGAACAAAATCTTATCCTAAGACGCTCAGTTATTTGTACTGCAAGCTTTTTCCTGAAGCACACCTGACTGAAGAGAGAGTAGCTAGTTTAAAAGCACAAGTCACCCAGCAGATTCACCAAGAAAACTCCATGGGTGTGGCTCTATAGTCACCTCCTTATGTAGAGGATGAAATGACAGGTACAACTTGGTCCATGCCACAAGACAGGGTGAACCATGTTTGGACAACTGGTTCAACATGCATTGGGCGTAGATGTTGGCGAGGGCAGACCTGAAATAAGTTTATAGTCACTATTGAAAGACAATTTAAATATCAAGGAAAGTATTAACATTGTGAACAAGAGACCTATGCTCAAAGAGTGATCAAGGAAGGAAGGAGAATGGGATCAGAGCTTGGAAACACATGGAATGACAAGCCAAACCAATCTAACTAAGTGGGGGAGCTTAAAATGTAAGATGTGATATAGGTGGATGAAAGGCCAGTCTTTCTCCATGTAGGAGTTCAGGGAAATTCTGATGGGGACTGATACATTCTGACCTCCTGTAAAATGTGAGGTTGGACGGAAAACAAAGACATTGGAGACAGCAGCATGAGCTGATTGTTGAGATGCCATTTCCTGGTTGTCCAACCCTGGGCAAGGTGCTAATCTAAATTTCAGCAAACTCAAATATGAAAAGAAGCATTCTTACAGGGTAATTGTGGAAACGTTTAGCATAATTTTATATATACACATATGTTTGCATGTCTATCGTATCTATCATCTATTTGTCTGTCATCTATCATCTCTATGTATCTATGTATCTATCTGTCTATCTATCTATCTATCTATCTATCTATCTATCTATCTATCTATCTATCTATCTATCATCTATCTATCTCCTTCCTTCCTCTCTCCCTTCCTATTGATCTATTGCATAGCTAAAATAACAGATTAAATACATACAACATTTATGCCACATAAATGGTAGCTTATAATCAAAACATCACATCGGTATAGATTACCACTGAAAATCTTTCAGATTTACTGAGATAGCTAGACAATAAAATCACAAGTCAGGTTTAGTCAGTCTGGGAAATCAAAAGAAATAAATCAGATTCACCAGTATTTGGGAGGAGAGGAGGGAAATGGGAAACGGGGAGCAGGTGGAAATTTTAATTTAAAAAGAATAAAAATAATAATAATAAAAAAAGTAATTTCTTCGCATCAACCAACTTTTACATAGTGAATGTTTGATATAGCAAGAATGTGCAAGTTATCTTTTACCTATACAACCTGAAGTTGGATTCATTGGTCCTGGGAGTATCAATCCAGTAGTTTAACTTGGATTTTATTCACTATCTAAATCTCCTATCTTTAAATCCACCTAACTCTGCTGGTAAAAACAATAACTGCTTTATGAATTGAAATGTGTATCCCATGAGTGAACACTCAACCATTCTTTGATTTGCTCATACCTCATGGATATCTAATCACTGATACACTATGCACTATGATCTTTATACTTGACATGAGATAGGCTTTTATGTGAGATCTTTTGGCCACACATTATACTCAGAATATGTCTGAACAATGTGATTCACATGGGTGTGAGAGCAACATCCATAGAGATTTGTTTGTGAATTGCTCATTCATTCACTTAAAATTTATTTGAAACTGCTTATATGCAAAGCACTAACAAGTATTATAAGAGATACATATGGAAAGAATATATATGCTAAGACCTCAAGGAACGTAGGTCTAAATATATTGCTAATAGAATAGTAGACTTTATATAGCCTTTAGTCAAGGATCTCTCCCTTTGAAAGGACTCTTTAAAAAGACTCTGCTCTGGAATAGTCCTAATAGTACTTTTCCTTATCAACTAGAGAGGAGAAAAAGTCAACGAGGCCTTACTTTCCCTTCTTTGATATTTGAGTTGTTCTTGGAATGATATTTCATTGCCCTTTGGTAGACTAGCTCACAAAAGCCAAATAATACTTTGTGCAAACTACAGATATCGCTAAAGGGGTGAGTTTGAAATTTTTGACTCAGCTAACTTTTTGTCAAGTGACATCCTCCGGATTAAGAAGGTGTTGGAGTGTTTGCAGGAAATTCGGCTGCAGTTTTTATAAGTCATGGAAAGAGTAAAGGAAATCAATTGTCAACAGGATCGTGGTCACTATTTTGTGAATTGTAGGTCTCAGATTGATCTGTCCTCATTATCAGTCATTTGCAGTGGCTAATATTCATTTACATTTTTTACTTCCAGCACCTGTATGTTACAGAGATACTGGGATGGGGCCTCAGCTGTCAGTTCTTTCAAATCAACACGAAAAGCTTATTAAAAAACAAAGAGTTCAAGCTCACCTAGTGTCATCCCTCACTTTTCACTGACAGAAGTTGAGGCCTGAAGAGAACCAATGACCAGAGTAAGGCCACCACCCAGAGGCATTGTCCAGATGTAAAATGACACCTCCTAGCTTCTTTTATCTGCCATTTTAGGACCTGATTATTTGTAGTTTATGATTCAAGTTGTGCCTTCTGATCCTAAAATTAGAATGTGATCTTCTCCATTCTCCTACATGGCTACAAGTCATCATTAGTATAGACTGATTTCAGAAATGCATTTCTAAGTTAATTTTAAGTGTCTGCCAAATCCCCACCAGCTCCTTTTAGCCTGTCCTGATGAGTTGGGATATTGTAACATTCCAGCGCAAGCACTGCATTTGTATTCTATGAAATTTTTACCTTTTTAAACCCTGCCATGTGGGCTATATTTTTTTCTGTCACAGTGGTACTGAGTTTAGCTATGTAATTTTCTTTGTTCACCATTAGCAGACAGAGCACCAGTGTTAAATATACTTGATTTGGTTTGATCTTGTGCGCTTCTGCCAGTAGCCATGAGAAAGGCATGCTCCAGACAGCTGCTGCTGTGAGGAATTTTGAGCAGAACCAAACTCAGTCTGCAGCTTGGGATGAACCTCATCTAGAGCCTAGAGCCCAGGCAGGTGATCCGAGATCAGACCACCAACACTGAGCTACTCACATAGGAGTGTGAAAAATGAAAGACAGATATTTGTTATGGTGATGTTTTGTTGTAAGGGTTGTTTGTTACCTGGCATTAGCACAGCACTTGTTTAGAAGTTCTCTGTTTCAAATTCTTAATATGTGCATGGGGTGATATTTGCACTATAGTTATTTTCATGGTGTTATGAAAGTTTATTAAATTGCTACATGTAGCAAGCTTAGAATAGTATATTAAGATCTTTGATCCATTTGGAGTCGAGTTTTCTGCAAGGTGATAGGTGTGCCAGGTATGGATCTGTCTGCATTCTTCTTCATTTGACCATGCAGTCTGACCAGCACCACTTGTTGAAGATGCTCTCTTTTGGACATTGTGTACTTCTGGCTTCTTTATTAAAAATAAGGTGTTCATGGGTGTGTGTTGAGGTCTGCAGTTAGATTCCATTGATCAACATGTCTGTTTTTATGCCAAAACCATGTGATATTTATGGCTATAGCTCAATAGAGCAAGTTGAAAAGAGAGTTGGTGATACTTCCAACAATTATTTTATTGTTCAGCTATACTGTTTTGTTGTTGTTTTTCCTTTTCCATGTGAAATTGAGTAGTGTATTTTAAAGTCTGTAAGGAATTGAGTTGAAATTTTGATGAGGATTGCACTGATACTGTAGATTGCTTTTGGTAGGATGACCATGTATACTATATTATACTGATCCATGAATATGGGAGGTCTTACCATCTTCTGAATATCTTCTTTAATTTCTTTCCTCAAAGATTTGAAGTTTTTTGTTATACAAGTTTTTAACTTGGTTAAAGTTATCCCAAGGTATTTTATATTTTATATTATTTATATTATCTTCCTGTTTCTTTCTCAATTTGTTTGCCGTTCATACATAGAAAGGCTATGGATTTTTGAGTTAATCTTGTATCTAACCACTTCTCTGAAATGTTTTTCATCCTTAGGAGTTCCCTGGTAGAATTTTTAGGGTAACTTATATATATTATTATATCATCTGCAAATAAGGATACTTTGACTTTTTTTTTCAATTTGTATATCCTTTATCTCCATCAATTTTCTCATTGCTCCAGCTAAAACTTCATGTACAATATTTAACTGATATGAAGAGAGTGGACAATCTTGCTTACTTCTGATTTTACTGGAGTTGCTTTGAATTTCTCCCCATTTAATTTGGTGCTAGCTATAGATTTCCTGTAAATTGCCTTTATTATGTTTAGGTATGTTCCTTGTATCCCTACTCTCTATGACTTTTATTGTGAAGAAGTGATGTTAGATTTTTGTCAAAGGCCCTTTCCACATCTAATGTGGATCGTGTGTGTGTGTGTGTGTGTTTTTGCTTTCAGTTTGTTTTTATGGTGAATTACACTGACAGATTTTGTATGTTGAACCATTTCTTCATCTCTGGGATGAAGACTACTTGATCACGGTGGATAATCTTTCTGATGTGTTCTTGAATTCATTTTATAAGTATTTTATTCAGTACTTTTGTATTTATGTTCATAAGGGAAATTGGTCTGTATTTCTCTTTGTTGAATCATTATGTGATTAGGGTGTCAGTCTAACTGTGGCCTCATAAAATAAATTTAGTATTATTCCTTCTGCTTTTATTTTATGGGTAATTTGATGAGTACTGGCATTAACTCTCATTTGACAGTCTTGTGATTGGGAGGCTTTTAATGACTTTTTCTATTTTACAAGGTGTTTAAAAATAGTTTATTTATATTTAAATAAATATATTTATATTTTAAAATAGCTATATTTAAATAGTTTATATGATCTTTATTTAACTTTGGTAAGTGGTACCTATTGAGGAAATTATCCAGTTCTTTTAGGTTTTCCAGTCTGATAGAACACAGGTTTTAAAAGTATGTTCTTATGATTCTTATGATTTTCCTTGTGTGTTGCATGTCCCCTTTTTTGTTTTTGATTTTTGATAATTTGGATATTCTTCTTCCATCTTTTAATTAGTTTACATAAGGGTTTATTTTTCTTGTTGATTTTCTCAAAGAACTAACTCTTTATTTCACTAATTCTTTATACTGTTCTTTTTGCTTCAATTTTATTGATATCAGCCCCCAGTTTGATTATTTCTTGCCATCTACTAAACTACCCATAAAATAGAAACATTTGAAACCTCTACACTCATCCTCACTCATGTGCGTCCTCAAACAAGGCCATACTCATTCCTATGAGGCCAGACCTTCTTTTCATGGCTTTTACAAGTTCTTTTAGTATCTAGCTGTGGAGATCTCTGAACATATTTCTATTGTTCCTCAGCAGACTTTACTAGCTTCTCTTCCCATCATTTTGTCATCTCACTCCCCCACCATGTACTTTCTAAAACTCTATCTGAAAAAAAAAAAAGAAGAACCAATATATATATATATATATATATATATATATATATATATATATATATATCCTAAATAAACCACTCCTTTCTCTGGGCTCGCCTTTGACGGCCCCCATCTCAGCCAGTGTCTTAAACCACCTTTCCCTGTCTCACCTACTGTGCCTCTTATTTGACGTATATCCAAAAGTTGATAATAGGTTTTACATCTATTTCTTCAGTTCTGTGCTTTCGTTGGGGAGAATTACGGTGTTTGCCGATGTGAGGTGCTTCACCTTAGGCCTCTGTGCCTTTCCTCCCCTCCCCTCCAGTGATACAATCATCTAATAACTGCTGATGCCGGACTTCAGTGTTCCATTTCTCTCCCCGCAATACCATAGAAATCTCAAGTGGAGCCCTAGTTTTAGAGTCTCCCATAGAGTGGGAGTGACCTGAGACTTCTCTTGAAACATCACCGCAGACTTTTCTCCACTCCTTTGTGACTTCCTTCCCCAGAGTCACCATTCTCCTACTGAGCCCTGGCAGATATATCTGTGTCTTATAGTGTCCAGGTGTAGCCAGGAATGTCCTAAGAGGGAAACTCTAACACAGAACTTTGTGGCTGAATCGTGGAGCTGGCCCAGGCATGCCATTACAGGTAGTAACTTCAGTGAAGAGTTCACATCTGGCTTTTACAGAAATGGATTGTTAGATTCCGTGGGAGCTGTGTGCGGTCAGTACATGGGAACATCAGTGTTGGTGCAGAGATCTGGGAGGCAGAAGAGAAACAGTTATTGTAGACTCTGGGATTGGGTAGCTGCTGCCTTACACTGCTCCTGGCTAATCAATGGAATGGAATAGAGACATCTGAAATAGCCTTACACTAATACAGAATTGATTTCCAGGGCAAGTGTTAAAACACTTCCGAGGGGAAGATTCTGATGGCCCAGGAGCCCCTGATGACCCAGGTGGATAGCTATCACCTTGTCTGTGTAGCTCATGTTGGACTCAATAATGAACTCCGTATGAATCTTAGGCTTTAATAGGAACTCTAAAATTGTAGTGCTTCTAGAATACAGGAGAGTAACTGGGTCGGTGTTTTAGCCATTTCACACTTGAGTAGCAGCATGCTCAGGCCTAGATAATTTATAAAGAGCAGACAGTTGTTTCTCTCAGTTCTGGTCAAGATTATGGTGCTTGCAGTTAGTGTTTGGTGAGAGGCTTTTGGTCGCCTTGTTGCATGGTAGAAAACATAAGGGCAAACAAACAAACAAAAACAAAAAAACAAAAAAAAATGAAAAAGGATGGAGTAACAAGACAAAGAAGATAATGGACTACTATAAAATATGTTTTCATTAAACACAGGCCTAAATCTGTGTAAAATGACTTCCACTCAACAATAAAAAGTTCTTGGTCAAAGATTTAGATATTTAAGACACTTTTATAAGCACAAAACAAACTTCCTTGACATATTTGTAGTCGGGACCACTAAGTCATCGTTAGATGCTAACTCACACTGCTGGATAGGCTAAAATAAAGGGGCATGAAAGGCTGGAGAACAGACAGAGCAGTTAAGACTCCCCTATAATGAGAGAGGGGAGAACAGCACCAACCATCTAGAATTTGGCTTGTTGGTTTCTTACACAGGGAAATGCAATTGCTATGACTCAGAAATTATACAGTCCAAATTTGCCCAAGGAAAATGAATGGGTAGATCTCAAATGACTTGGCAGCAACTTCCTGGCAGCATCATTCACAATAGCCAAATGCTGAAAACAAGCCACATTTTCATCAGTCGAAGAACAGATAGACCTATTTTAGTTGACATGTATAGAACCACTCAATAATAAGTGTTGTTCTCTGTGCTGAAACATGACCGAGGCCCACAACCATCGTGGCAAGGGAAAGAAGGCAATAAATTGCACTGTGCAGAAAAATGGAGAACAAGCAGAAGGGACACAGTGAGAGGTCACAGCGGCAGTGTCTTCCTGGAGGGGAATTTCTATGAACTGATACGGGTCTGTCTATGTGGTTACATTCATTTGTCAGCTCATCAAGCTGTGACTATAAAAACCAGAGCATTTCAACGTCTGTGAGTTTTATACATCAGTTCAATAAAGAGTTATAAAATACAGTAAGAATACTAAGGACTTAGCAAAAAGGGGACTGACTTTCACATTCTTTTTATTTTAATTATTTCTTCAGGAACCAATCGTATCAAAGAGTATAGTCATATGAATAAATTAATGTTAAAATTCTTATTCCAGGGATTGGAATGATAGCTCATCAGTAAAGAATATATTCTGCTCTTGCTTAGGACCTAAGTTCAGTTCCTACTACTCAGCTGGGTGGCTTACAACCAACTGCCTGTAATTCCAGCTCCAGGGGATCTGATTATTTCTTCTGACCCCTGAGGAACCGCACTCATGAGTACATGAACTCACACTAAGACACACATACACATAAATAAAAATAAATCTTAAGAATATGAATACAGAAATTCCTTCAGAGATGACAATTTTTGTACAAAACCAAAATGGGTATGCAAAGTTCTTCATCACAGTTATAGTAAAATAAACCAAAATGTTCAGAAAAAAAATTACAAGCCATTTACATGTGAATTATATCACAGCTAAAATAGATAGATCATGAGGGAATGCTAATAAACAATTAGCACTATTTAATAATGTAGACTATAGAATAGCACAAATAACCTTATTTCAGCCACTCAAATAATACGTGAATGGGAAACTTTGCACAAATATGCACATATTGTTTATGATGACAGTTTCTACCATTGTGCACAACTGTTGATATTCTTACATTTTTTGTGTTCCTACTGTTATCAACTGAAATAAATTATGAGAGTGTTAGAAAATTTTATATTAAATCAAAAGTCATGTGGTGTATCTCTGAATTTGCTTTGCTCTTTTGTTTTTGTTTTTTAATATGTTTATGTTCTTTGAAATTAAAACACAATCACAGTATTTCCCCTTTCCCTTTCTTCTCTCCAACCCTTCCCACACACCCTCACTTCCCCACCCTTTGTCCTCTCTCTCAAGAAGAGCAAGAGATGCCCACCAAGACTTGGAAATCAGCTGCTCAGTTGTTGAAGGAAGTGGATACTGAATTAGATTATTTTTCTTGTTGATAAAACCAGTCTCCCTTTCTCCTTCTGGCTTTCTCAGTCATCTCTCTTCTCTACCCTGCTCCAATTCTGCTAATCTGTGAACCGTGAAGAGCAGCAACGCTCTTTAGGAGATGGCGGCAAACACTGGTATCACTAACACCCAGGCCGTTGTGGAAATACATTTCATTTGGCTCCATTTCCTAGTCTGCAAACTTGCTTTAATCAAAATTGGAATCAGTGCGATAAGAAGTCAGGTACATCTCAGTCTCACTGTTTGATATTTTTACTAAAATTAGGTGAGCTCAGGATGCTGCAAGCGATCACCCTGGACTGGAGTGTTTGTGTGCGCGCACAGGCAGGCACGGGGCTCAGGGCTTACTGTAGAGAAACAATCTATAGCATCTGATCAGTTAATGAGAACCAGGGCAATGAATAATTACATATAGAAAGAGTTGCGGGAGACTGAACGAAGAGATGTCAAAACTATTTCTATCGGGTTTTATTTTATTTGCCCTAAAGCAAATCCAGAGGTTGCTACAGGACAGTGCACATAAAACAGGGCTGTGAAGGGAATCTCCAACAGAAAATGCTGCCTCGCTGGCTTTGCTGGCAGTTGAGTTCACAGTAGAAATGCATTCAATTCCACATAGTAATAGTGCTTTAATAACAGATGAAAATATGTTTTATGGTGTGTGTTGATAACTAAATGCTTATCCTATATATAGAAATTCAAATAATTGGAATTTCTCATAGCTAGCATCCAGTTGAGACCACTGGAGAATACCTTGATACAGAAGGTTAAAATCAATAGACTGTGTTTTGGTTATTTTTCAGAAGATGTCTGCTGTATGGTTAATATACTATATTTGTATTATGGGCTCTGGTTCCTGTAAATCTGAGGTCTCTCTTTCTTGAATGAATGAGGAGATAAGCAATTGAATTTGAAAGATACTTTATGCAACAGAAAAGCAATTTTGTTCCTGGTTATCAGAGGGCAAGAAGTGAACTAGCAATTGAGTGCAAAATATTTTTAACCTTTGAGATTCTGGTTTGCTTTGGACTCACTAAAGACTGAATTTTTCAATGCATCTTAGCCTATGTGTGATGTCAATAGAATATTTTGCTTAAGTTTCAATGTATTTGTGGCAATTCTATTTTATCCTTAATGAGTGTAGAATATAGGAATTTGTTTTTGAATAACAATACGGACACATAAGTTATAGGATGTGGTATTGTTCTGATTTGGGGACTGGTGATTCATAATTGTTTATGAAGTTTATGCAGCTGGCAGGAAAAGATTGGCAACTTCTCACATTTTATGGTAAATCTCTATTGTGCAACTCCATTTCTTCTTAAATACATTTGAAAATAATCACGACTCAGGAGCTGGGCAGATGGTTCAGTGGGTAAAGAGCTTTCCTTGCAAGAGTGAGGATCCTAAACACCTGTACAACAGCTGGGCATGTGTGGAGGTCCCTTTACCCCAGAGCTTAAACAATGGAAAGAGGGAACTCCTAGGACAAGCTATCCTGAGAGATTAGCTGATCAGCAAGCTCTGGGTTCAAGTGAGAGACTCTGCCTCAGATGAGTAAGAGACCCCATATACACACTGGTAAGTATGTAGATAAGCACCCACACAAGGAGCATCCATACATAATGTGAACATACCAATGCACACATGTAGATACCACACACACGTGTAGATACCACACACACATCTGCCTGCCTAAAATATATGACTAAAAACTACTCATTTTGAATCAACGAGTCTTGAAACTTTATGAACAATGGTTCAGTATTGATTACTCAAGGGTATAACTGGCATTGTGTTTATGCAATATTTCTGAAAAATCAAAACATGATAGACTTGATTTATTAGTCTATATACCCATTCTGTTAGCCACCCTCTAAGACAGTTGTCATTGATTTTCATAATCTGATGTTGATGTCCTTGTGTGGTTCTTTTTGCAATGTATCAGCACTGGCTTTTGAGATGTGATAGATAGTATTCTGGAAAAGTGATGGTGTGTTAGTCCTGAGGCTTGATAAGTAAGAATTTGCTCCTGTTGACAATAAAATACCCTGCTCTTGGGGAAGAGAAGTAAGAGAACCTGATTTTGGATACCAGGACCATGTAAAGGGCAAGTATAGTTGTGCATCTTTGTAAACAACCCTAGCACTTGAGAGTGGGGTGGACACAGGACTACTGGGGCTTGCATGTTTGGCTAATAACCAAAAATACTATGAGCTTCAGGGTCCGTGAGGCACCTTATAAAGTGAAATAAGGTGGAGAGTAATAGACGTAGCCATATATCTTCTGACTTACACACACACACACACACACACAGAGACAGACATAGATAGACAGATGGACTGTCTTTCTTTGCCATTTAGCTTTTTTTTTCTTGCTATATAGCTCTTCACCATATTCAATTCCTTCTGCTGTGAATTCCAATGGATAAAAACATGGATTTGATTTTCTGGCTCATACTATTCTATTAACTAAGACAAGTAGTTCTGGAGATAGATTCCTTTACTATCAACCTTAGACTTACTTCTGTCATTCACTCAGCTCTTGGATCATTGCATTCTTCTGTCTTTGGGAAACTATGTGCTTGGAAACATGGTCTCAGAATGTCTCCATGGTTTTTATCTCTAGTGCCTCTCTCTTCTGTTCACTTGGTCCTGTCTTGTTGGAATTACCAATTATCTAGTGGTATTCCTTAATTACTGGTTGGACTCCTTACTAATTTTTATATTTATTACTTAATACATCGAAGAAAATTCTATTAATAATACAGGATCTCTATCTTTATTGACAGATGTGAACCAGGAATGCACAGTCCCTCTGTTCTGACGCTAGCATCCCATAGACATTGATTCTTACAGGCAACTTCATTTCCTGTACTTCCAACACTGAGAACTCCTGGCTGCCCACTATGGATCCCAGGAACCCACTTTAGTTGGCTGTGCTAGTTTTCTTGTAGGTGTGATAAACTACATAACATAGACAATGGAGAGGAGCAGCTTTATGTTTTATCTCACAGTTTCAGAGGTCTCAGTTCATAGCCTTTGGGTTCACTGAGTCTCAGCCCATGATGACATAGAAGAACACCATAGCACAAAAGCTACTCACTGTTATGACTGATAGAAAACAGAAAGAAGAAGACACCAGCGACCAGGTATAATTCTCAAAGGTTCACCCCAGTGACCTTTCTTCATCTAGGCTCCACTTCCCAAAGTTTCCATCTCTTTTCCAAATAGCCACACCAGCCAAGTGTCAATCATTTACCACATGAGCCTGAAAGGAACAGTTCATAGCCAATCATAATCTAATACAACAGGGCCAAATTTACATTCTTAAGTTCTCATTTCTGCTTTCATTAGATTTAGAGTCAAGAAGGTAATGTTTTATAGGAAAATTCTGGGTGATTTTTAAACCACACTAGATCTAAGAGATGCAATGTTTTATCAGGTGACAACCTGGATACTGTGTGCAACCTGCCATTGCAGTGGAAGGCAGGATTCCTTGTGATGGCTCACCAAGGAAGGCATTTTAGAGACAACTGTATTTCAAATTTGATTTTAAACACACAGTAAGATTTGGATAGGCCAGTAGAAAGAAGAATTTGGACTGTGTGTGCACAAGAAGATGGTGGTGAGTTAGGATTTAACTGGGGGACCATGATCTCAGTAAGAGAGAAGGGGGGTTGAAGACAGTTGTAGGGGCAGGTTGTGAGCATCAATTCACATTATATATTTAAAAGAATTTTGTAGTCTTCAATGTGTCCTAGCTATATGGTAAAGTATTGTTATAATTTTAGAAAATGTGGTGGTGCCGTGAAATAATATTTGATTTGGGGCTTTGTTATTGCTTTCAAAGAAAAGATTTTTGAAGATCATTGCTTTGTATAGCTCTCCTCCATGTTCCGTTGCCTGTAGCAATCTTTCTTATTGACTTCTTTGCAGCCATCTTGAGCACAGATGGCGAAACTGAAGAAAAAGGCCCCGTGCTTTGCACTGCCTTGAAAGGTTCCTCATCTCTTTAAAAGTTTAGACTTTTTATAACTGTGTCAACTCAACTCCCAGCTGGCCTACCTAGCCTGGAGGTTTGTTTACCGCTCAGCAGGGATTTGTTTACCACCCAGGAAGAGAAGAGTCAAGAAGATAAAAGTCAATCATGGAAGTAGAAATGCAGTACTGGATAGAGAATACAAAGAAAATAAGATTAGAAGCATCAGGGTCCAACCAGGGTTGACTTTAACAATACCACGGTGACCCTGGGAAGCCTGCTGAACACACATGGTATATCACTTTATCGTGAAAGTTGTCAGACATATGTTACATCTCCTAACATCGCTTGTACCCGATGGACACAGAACCTTGAGCTTTCAGGTTTAAGATTTCTGCTTTGACTTCATTTGTCTCTCCCCCTAGATATGCTTTCTTTGCTCCCTCTTTAGGTTGGCTGCGCTGGGGGAGATGGCTGACTTGGGCGGATTAAGAGTTAATAAAACACAATCCACCTTTCTGTGCAGATATAATGGGGTTTCTCTCCGGTGGAGTTTTTCAGTAATTTCAGCAATAGACCAAGCTGAAGGTGCTATGAAGTCATAACCCTACATCTGAGTGGATCAACTTATTTTTAATACTATTTATTGTTTGATAATTGCTGCTCAGATGGTGGTGTGGATATTGTTATTTCTCACTAATTAGCCATGAATTCTAGCTCCCAGAGCTTGAAAATGGAAGGTTTCAGTGTATGAGCATTTATAGGCTGATGCATATTTTGTTTATAGCTTAGGAAGATGATAAAGGTGGTTGAATTATTTTGCTCCTGAAGTCATCTAAGATTTTTTTAAAAGCCATTTTGGAACCTCTATAAAGGATACTTCTGATCTTGCTAATACACTTGAGTATAGACTGAGATAAATGATTTTGGAGTATTAAAAAATTCAAATATAAACCAGCTCACAAATCACAATCCCAGAGAACCTAGACAACAATGAGGACCCTAAAAGAGACATACATAGATTTAATCTACATGGGAAATATAAAAAGACAAGATCTCCTGAGTAAATTGAGAGCATGGGGACCTTGGGAAAGGTTTGAAAGGGAGGGGAGAGGCAGGGAGGGGAGCAGAGAAAAATGTAGAGCTCAATAAAAATCAATTACAAAAAGCAAAATTAAAAAAAGATACAGAATGCTCTTTGGAGCTTAAATAAGATTGTATGAAGCATTTATTTTCCAATCTGTTGAAGTTGTAAATATGGGCATCCTGCTCACCACTAGGTACCAGATCTTGGGGTTTTTTGACTCAGGGGTGCCGATCAGGGGCAGTGTTTCCCTAGCATACATGAGGCCCTGGGTTATGCAACCTATGATCTGATTCTTGGATCAATATGATTAAATCATTGCTAAAGTTCACCAAGCATTTGTAGTCTCGTCCTTGAAAGAAGGGCAGCAAGAGTCAGCATAGCTAATTCATTTATTTGAATCAGAAAGAATTAAAGATGAGGCACCAAATATAGTAAAAGTAAGATGGGGAAAAGCAGTTAAAAAATTCAAATACATATTTTCTATTGACCTGGTTGTTTATGCAAGAGGCAATTACTTCCAAGTGGTTAGACAGTTTGTTTATGAATTATACCAGGGACTACATAGGTGAACCCTTCAGAATATTTTAAACTGAAATTTGTGATCACTCTATATCATTAAAATATATTAATGAATCTTTCGTTCAACAGACATTTATTGACACTTACAAGTCTTTTAATAACCATGTTAGCCAGAGGTAGTTTTCAAATGCCAACATCGAGAAATTAGGTAGAGAACAGTGAACTAATTGCTACAGTTTAGCAATGGGTAGGTAATTTTTTTTCTAGAAAACCAATGTGGTAGTTTTTTGCACTGCTGGGGAGAAACACTTCTGTTTATTGGAAGTTCCCAATAAATGTCATTCAAGATGGAAAATCAAGAGCCGTCCCGGGAAACCATGAAGTCTGAGAACAAGAAGGGCTTTTGGTAAGGGACTGTTTATGACTCTCTTATAAGCTGCTTCCCTGCTTCAAACCCTGCAAGCCTCTAGGCAGACAGCATAGGCATTGCAAAGATGCCAGGCGAAACTTGTGCAAAGGTGAGAGCATCCTGGGGTGTTTGTGGGAGGAGACTGGGGGATGATTAGAGTTTCTTAACAACCTTAAAGGGTTTCTTCCACATCTTTTATAGGGACACAGTTTTGCCATTTACTCCTCACTAACCTCTTTAACCCCCCCACCTTTTCTCCCTTCCAATTAATTTTAAAAATATTTCTACAAGAAGCTGTATTACCAACCTCCTACTTGGACGAAAATATTGAAATAACTTCTCTATGCACTGCAGACTGACTTGAGGCATCTTCCTTTTTCTCGGCTTCTGTTCGTTACTTGCTAGTGATTTGTACTCCACCAAGTGAACAGAGCATAACCTCTCCTCTGCACACCTACTTACCTTGAACCTAGGGAGTCACCCATTCTCCTCACAGATGTTGTGGTAACTTGGGTACCTTATCAGATGTTGCTAGGACAAAAATAAAGAGCTGATCCATAGAAGGAACCTACATCCTAAAGAGAGTCGTCGCATATAAGGAAATGCAATACAAAACCAAAACTCCTCTCGGGCAAGAATGCTACGTAGTGCTGTGAGAGTCCAGAGGAAGGAGTTAGCAGTCTGAGGTTCTCAGAAGACTTTAAATGACAAATGATGCTGTAAGAATGTGATAAAGATGGACAGGGGACACACACATACGCAAAGATGAAGTGTACTTTTGAAACTAGAAAATACCTTGATAAAGACTTGGAGCTTACAGTGAGAAATGAAACACAAGCAGAAATGGTCAAAGCATATTGAAGCATAGTTCTGAATAGAGATACATTGAGAGATTCCACAGAGTCTCGACTCTAAAGGATAATAGATAACAAAGAAAGCTGGTAGGAGGTTCCCATTCCAAACTACCAGGAAGAGATTGCATTCAAAGTACCTTTCTGAGATCAATGAAGAGTTGTCTTCTAGGCCTAGAATGAAGGCAGTCTTCACAATGGCGAGCGGTACTCGAGGCCTTGTGATGATGCTGGGGAGGAACTGAACCCAAGGACTGAAGTTGGAGCCTTAGTGACTTACCGAGGAAATGCAAACTGAGTATGAACTTGGGAAAATCGTACGCAAATTTTATGAGGTAAGACTACAGGAAAATGCCATGTGACTATCCTAGGGTAAGGAATGTAAGAATCCTATAGATGTTGCTAACTTGTCTTGCCACCGCTTCCGAAATTGTCTTTATTTTTAGGTTTGATTTCTTCTTTCACCTAATGTCTGTTCGGAAAGAAGAGTTGGACTTTGAGTGCCAGGCCTCATTCTAGAGAACCACATGGGTACTGAGGGTCAGTGGAGGTGTGATCAGGACAGAAGGTTCTGTCTTTCCCTGAATGAAGATCTAATTATTTTTCGTATCAGCCTTTTAATGGGTGACAATAACATCATACTACAGACCCAGAACACACACACACACACACACACACACACTGTAGCACTGTTCTCCACTGTCCTTCCTTCCTTCCTTCCTTCCTTCCTTCCTTCCTTCCTTCCTTCCTTCCTTCCTTCCTTCCTTCCTTCCTTCCTTTCTGTGCAAATTTTTCGCCATCCTGGTTTTCTGCTCTCTTCATTTTTCTCTAGCCCACATATCCCTTGTCTATCTAGGGCTGCTTTTAAAATATATTTTTCTATTTATTCTCTGACTCTGTTGAGTTTTTTTGTAAAGATAGAGGGTGGGTATATGTGTCTTGTTAGCTATGAACTATTTGTTTTATTATCTCCTTCCTACCCATCATGCTTTTATAGCACAGGAAACATTTATTAAGGTTGTTTCCCGGGCACGTATCACTAGATTTAAGTAGAGTAAGGGTAGAAACTGTTGTTTTCTGAGCTACCTGGTATTTAAGCTGGCACTAGTCCCCCGGGAATAGAGTCAGAAATATCATTTTGTGTCTTTGTCTAAAAAGATTCCATCTGCCACAATCTTCCACACTCCCACCCAGTCACTTTGGTGAGATACTGCTAGGGTACCTTTACTGACCATGACTTGCAAGCAATGTTAGAGGAAGGACTTTCTTCATAGCCTAGCAGATAACTTTGTTTTGTGTGGTTGCGTCACATAGTGTTTAAATGCCCCCTTTTCACTATTTAAGTCTCAAGTGAAACATAGAAAAGATTCAAAGACACTGCATAAGGAACTTTATTAATGGCTCTTGGGATCTGGGATCCTGGTATATGTGATTTCAAACCAAAACAAAAGAAATTGCTATAGATTGGATATGAAAAAAGCCCGTGGCAGCAGAGGAAGAGGGTGCTCAGGTTTATTAGTGACCAGATAGGAGGAAAATAGTAGGAATATGAAGTCATTTATTTTAAAAGTATCCATGCCTAGCGTCTTGCAAACCCTGAAGGGATTTAAGTCAGAGACCGCTGTCTTCTCTGCACGTGCAGAAGCTGAGGCTTAATTGTAAGCAGGAATCCACAGGGGAACCCTGAGCAGGAATCCACAGGAGAGACAGTGCCTAGTCTCAGTGTTCCTGTTAAGTATGAAGAAGGGAAAGCCTCCAACATCTCCCAGTTCAAGAACAATTGCCCATGACGCCAGGGTCAGCAAGTTTTCTCATACAGCGTTCACCCACAGAGTGGTGAGTTCTGCTCAGGCAAACAGAGACATTGCCCAGACTGTCCTCCTTATCTGCATACTTCTGCCTAACCTGGGAAGCTGAGAAGACAGATACAGGCACCTAAGTGAAGATAGAACTGAGAATGATATGTGGTCCTCAGGGTTTATTGAAGTGTTAGAGTATAGAGGGGAATGCTGGGGACCTGGCTGTTACTTTCCTAACTGAGAGAAAAATATGGAGATAGTCAATTCACCAGTATACCTTTCTTATTCTCATGGTTTTAATTTTTCAAAGAAACGCTAACAGAAGGACAAACCCCATTCACCTTTGGGCCGATTTGCTGTCAATATCAATATATACATCCTCTCTCTGCCACATGGTTCTTAGAGTCGATAGCATTGATAACCAACAGAATAAGTGTTTCAACCCAACTACAGCCTGTTGCCCAAACTGACTGTTTCTATTCCATTAACAGATGCTTTATCAGTCTCATTAGTTCAGGAACTTGGGCTGTTTGGTCATCTTTGTAACCTGAAAAGGTAGGTGTGAAAGAAGAGAATGGAGGCCTCTGACTCAAAAGCTTTTTAATGTCTTCTGTGGTCCAACAGGTTCAGCCTCATCTAGGACTCTTATCTTCTCTGATTTAGCAAATAGAAATCTAGACCTGGGAGCCAGCCACCTACTTGCACTTCAGGAAGCCCTCTGAATGGTTCCCAAGTGTGTTAGACATGAAGAACCCAAGAGGAACCAGACAAGATGATTTTGCTATGCTGTGTATTAGTTATGTTTTCTCTTGCTGTGATAAAACACCACCACCAAAGCAATTTATAAACACAAGCTTTAAACTGAGTGTCTGGTTTCAGAGATTTCGAATCCATGATGGAGGAGCAGAGGGATAATGGCAGGAAGCACTGAGAGCTCATATCTTCAATAGTAAGCTGGAGGCAGAGAGAACACAGGGAATGGTCCCTCAAAGCTTGCCTCCAGTGACACACCTTTCCAACAAGCTTAGATCTCCTGATTCTTCCTAAATAGCTCCACCAAATGGAGACCAACTATTTGAATAAACAAGCCTATGAGGGGCATTCTTATTCAAACCACCACAAGCTGTATTAAAACTTTGCATTCAAATACATTTTTTGTTATTATTGTTCCTTTAAGTTCTGGGAGACTTTGCTGGGTACAAGAGAAATCATTTGGGAAGACTCTATTTTGTATGAGCCAGTACTCACTTTGTTTGATGTTATTAAAATGCCACATGGTATCCTTGAGAACAGATTGTTAGATATCAATTGCCTCAGCAGAGGTGAATGCTTGACAATTTGAACCCAGCTGAAATATTTCCTAGTGAATAACCTTGAGTCCTGGCAATAGGAAGTCCTTGTTCTGAGTTTTATTTTATGCCCTACTGGTTACATGACCTTGAAAAAAGTTGTTTAAAACATCTAAACCTCATTTTCATTCATTTTGACATTGAGAATGTCAAAGAAGCCTAACCTTGTAATTGTGTTGAGAGGGTTTCTAAGAGCATTAGTGCATGCCAATGGAAGCAAAGTACTCAACTCAGCGTTCGGCATACATGATTTCAACACATGGGTATTGTAATTGTGACTGGGCTGTCCTTCCACACAGCTTCACCCGCAGCTCCTATGTCCTCATCTGCTTCCAGAGGAAGAAGTTCTCCAGAGACCTGCTACAAGCCAAGAACTCCTAGAGTACCGCTCTTCTTCAAGGCCATGGCTGTTTCAGGTTTTCCAAGAACTGACAAGGGTCCCTCAGAAGCTGACCCAGCTCCTTGTGTCACTTTTGTATTTTGTGATAGGAAATAAATCAGCCTTCAGCTAGGCCACCTTCTGGCTTTTGCCAGCAGCCGAGAGCCTTGGAGCCATGGAGGGATAGTATGCCCTGGGAGTTTGTGCGGACAGATGGCTATTAAATATCTTATCTTCTGTACCAGACTGATAACTTCCCAGGTGATAATTTCCATCTAACAAAACATTTAGTTTATGCCATTGTACATCTAAATCTGAGTTACTAGTTAAAATATTTCCACTAATAAATAGCATCTTATCCTGAGGTTCCTAAGTAAAACATTTAGGTGATTTTTTTTTTCCGAAGTAAAAGTAAAATGTTCCATCAGCTGATGGTTTTTCAAGCAGGCGCATCAAGGCTGAAAACAGAACAAAGCCCGGATCACAGAGGAATTCAGAAAAGCAGCTGGAGAAGAACCATGGTGAACACCAGCTCTGCTTCACCCTACTCCTGCAAGGGTGGGGTTGCTATTTATCTTTGTTAAACCTTTATTTGCCTCATCTGTAAAATCAAGAGCATACAGAAAATACCATCTTTATTGTTGTGGGTGGGGGCATGAGAAAGCAAAGTCTAACATTTAGTTTTGATGTCCACTAAAACAAAAGACTGAAATTTTGTTTGTTGTGTTTAATCTTTCAAGAAGGAAATCTTAGGGCAGAATTAGATGTGCACAGGATTAAGTAGGGGAGATGTTTGTGAAGGACAAAGGAAGAAAGCAAGTGAAAACTGCAAGAGCCATTCTCCCTCCATTGTGTTCTCGCACCCAGGGCTTGGGCAGGAGGAAGGCTTGGACAAGGTGATTCTCCCCCTCTGCTACTGCTTCAGCTGTTTCTGTCTAGACTGTAGACGTCTTCAAGACCTAATTGTACTTTAAATGCTGGTTCCATGCCACTGCAATGGACTTGTACTGGGACCCTGATATACTTACTAGCACCTAGGGGAAGTGTGATTTTTTTTCTTTTTTCATAAATTTTTTAATGGATTCTTTGGAAATTTCACAACATGCATGTCAATCCCACTGACAATTTTACAGTCCTTCTATGCCTACCCTTCACTCTTGTAGCCTCCCCGAAAGAGAAAAAAATTGTTCCTCCGTCTTTCCTGCCTTTCCATCACATATTCATTTGTCACAGAGTCCTTGAGAGCTGCGATGGGCCACACAGGATACCTTTTGCCCAAACAGCCTTACTTACAAGTGTTCATTGCAATGAGTAGTTGGTCTGGTTCAAGGCCTCGGGCTTCTGGTACTCCATCAATACTGGATCCTCACTGAAACTTCTCTCAGAAATCCAGCTGTAGCCACAAGTCATAGAGCGGCTATCATTCACACACTCTAGCAGGTCATCTAGATAGTGTAGATGCTGGCGTGGATCAACTCAAAGCCCTGGACATGGACCTGGCTTGTACCTGAGTTGGTTAACTCCAGCTCCATTGGGACCACCTACCTTAGTTAAAGGTCAGGGCCAGCTCTCCTGCTTGCTGGGCCAGCAGGAGATGTGATTTTAATGTAGATTCAAAGAGACAGTTACTGAGGCTGTCAGTCAATTATACTTCCCACAGGAGAAGATCTGAACAGTTCATTTGTGTGTCCATGAGGATGGATTAGAGACGTCTTGATTTACTGTGAATTAAACTCCATTCAAGAGAAGTAATCAAGAGACAGACATGTGTGAACTCTAGTTCTGGCCTGGGTGCCAAACTATGCACCAGTGGTACACACATACTTGGAGAGGGCACCTGCTTAGTCCTTATGAAGGTCTATCTAGACATGTCTACAGATTGGTCTACAGCCAAGGCATCTTATGTGACATGGAAGCATGCTATCATTAAGTTTAAATCCTATGTAGATGTGTATATGTACACACCTATGCCTCAAAGAATCAATAGTAGGGACTGTCCAGTAAGAATCCATCCAGATTGAGGAGTAAAAAAAATGGTAGCAATTAGCATGCATTTACTCACTCTCTGGAGGAAGAGGCAGCAACTGGGGGCTCCCATATGACTAAAACCATGAGCTTTCATGATTAGTCATTTGAATATAAGAGTGTCTCTTTTATTAAAATCAGCCAAACTCATCACCTAGCAGGAAGGGTGAAGTTTAAAGACTTAATTTCTCTCTGCTGCTTTGTACTCTGTAGTGTCTTTACAAATTGCTTATGAAGTGAAATACAGTGAGGAAAGGCACATGGAAAGTTCCAGAGGAAACCTTTGTGCTTATTCTGGGTGTGATTTTCCATTTATTAACAGAAGGAACTGTATTAAAAGTTCCTGTACTGGCAACAATGATTAAAAGCACCTTTTCATTTGATTCTAACAGAAGGGAAAGGATATTAGTTGTTACATGCACACACACAAACATACACACGCACACGTGCACACATTCACACACAACGCACGTACACGTGCACATAGTATACATGTGCACATACATGCACACGCACACACACATACACACATGCGCACACATGCACACACACACAAGACCAATTGTATCAGGTTGTTTAACCTTCAAACAGATGGCACAATGTGACCTGGTACCGGCTGGTTTTGCAGAGCACAGACAATTGGTGCAGGTTTGTGTGGGATCCATTCACACCACGGTCATGAATTAGTTAACAGTCTACATAATCTTCATGTGCTGCTCTAAGATTTCAGGTATTTTAAATCTAAATGAAGGCACTTTGCTTATCCTGTGTAAATGGAACTTACAAACAGAACTGCAATTTCATTTAATAGCTATGAACCATTACTCTAATGGTTTGACAAATACCTATGAGGATAGACTGCAATATTTCATCCAAGAAAGGGCTGAATATTAAATAAATGTAACCTCCCAATGGGTTCTACTTTAACCCCCTACTAATTTTGGAGGGAGAACTTAAAAGCTGAAAGCATTTCAGAGTAAATGTTAGGGGTGCATACAGCAGGTTCCAAGGTACAGATTAGCACTTTATCCCGGTAATCACCCATGCTTTCCTCATCTCCCATTATCACTTCAAGCTCATCACCACTGTAAAGTGTGGAACTTAACTCAGGAGTTGGGGACACCATCCCTTCATGTCTGACAGTCTGCCAGGGGGTTCAACCATTAGCTATTTTCTCTCTTTCTTGTTCATACTTATTACATTCCTTAGAAAAACAAAACTAATATTTAACATTTATAGATCTCTTCTAGGACGGCAGCGATGCCTCAAAGTGCATACCTTCATAACATACAAGAGATGACTCATCCTTCTATGGTAAGAGAGTCTATCCAGCACACCAGATTCAGCGACTAAAGTACCATCGAGGGATTTTTAAAATGACAAAGCTCATAGGTTAGAAAATGTGAAGGTTGTGTGGAACCAGAAAAAATGATTTCTATAATTATCTTCTGTAATTAAGGCAAATTTTGATGTTGGCTGATTATAGAGTGGTTAAAAAAATAGGACAATGCCCCAAGGACAGACATGTTCGCGGAGATTTTTGATGAGAACGGGGACAGTGTTCATGCTCGGTACAATGTCGACTTAGTTTCATTTGATGCATGAACTTTTCCTTCCCCTGAGGACATGTCACTTGTAAGTACCACATATGATTATTTATTCTGATGACGAGGGTGGGGACATCTGTGCAGACCTACAGAATTGATCATGTTGGTAATAACCCGAACGAAATAACAGCAACTGCGAAGCCTTTAATTATAACTGGCTTTGAAAAAAAATCTGAAACTGCTTGTAATGGTTGCTTTCATTCTGTAGTTTTGTTTTGTGTTTGACAAGAGGGAGAAAAAAAAAAAAAACGTGCTGAAAGCTGCTGATTATCCAGAAGCAATTACCAGGAAACCAATCAAAAGGCAATTTGGATTTTTAGAAAAGTGTGACTTATCAATTTATCCAATGGCGTTCCCCCCCCCATTTCTAGCTAATTGGATGTGGTTTAAAAATCATTTCACAAGAACACTGTTTTTTTTTTTTTTTAAACTACTAAAACAGACCAATAAACCAGACCTGAGACATGTCTTTCGCTGTCAGAATAATTGTCCCTGCCACTCCACCTATTTATTCCCTGAGACTCTTCTGGGTTTCCAGAATTTCTTGTACTCCATGGCTGGGCTGCATCTGCAGCAATCCAGGAAAGACTGTGAGGGAGCCCTTCCTCCAGCAACAAACTGTGAGTCGAGTGCAGGGATGTGTTGTGCTGGAAAAAAAATAGTATCCCTATGAAATTTCTAAATTACATAATATTTCTTCAAATGACAGGAAAAGGATATGAATGCATATAATGAACAGATTCGAGACAGAAATTAATCCCCTTTGTAGCATAATGAGGATTTAAAGAAAAATAAACAGTACATGAAGCATGGTCTTCCACCCTTTCACGTCCCTGAGCCCCACCAGAGTACCCTGGATCTGTAACACGTGACATGTATATGCAGTTGGAATAGCAGTAGCTTCTAGAACCCACTCATCTCGCTGCCTGCATATCTGTCTCTATGTCTATGTCATAGACATCTATCTTTGTATCTATATTTATATATGTATTAAAAATTCCATAGTACTTATGTCTTCAAACACTTCCTCTGCCAGACAGCTTGAGGTTCTAGTGCATGTGTGTACTCATGCAGACACACAGACACACAAAGACACACACAGACACACACACGCACACAGTATTTCAGAGAGAGTGTTTCACTCTATTATTGGGACAGATATGCTATAGGCAATTCCTTTTTCATCATGGCATCCAGAGGTGAGATTTTGGAGGTTCCTTGTGTTACCTGAAAGATAGTGTACATTACGGGGCAGAAAGAAAAGGCAGGAGGCAGAGAGGGGAGAGAAGGAAGGGCACCACTGAGATAAGAAGTGAGGGATGAGCCGGGCGGTGGTGGCGCACGCCTTTAATCCCAGCACTCGGGAGGCAGAGGTAGGTGGATCTCTGTGAGTTCGAGACCAGCCTGGTCTACAAGAGCTAGTTCCAGGACAGGCTCCAAAACCACAGAGAAACCCTGTCTCGAAAAAACAAACAAACAAACAAAAAAAAAAAAAAAGAAGAAGAAGTGAGGGATTAAAGGGAGGAAAGGAAGTAAAGAAGAAAGGAAAGACAGATGGAATGAAGGAAGGAGAACAGAATGCAGGAAAGAAGGTGCACAGCCTTTTCAGTCCTGAAACATACCTTGCACTAAAAGGTGCTGAGGGCATGAGGGTAGAATTGCTTGCCTTTCAATATTCTATTTGCGAGAACATCTTTTCATTGATCTCTGTCTGTATGTCCTGGCAGTGTGCTGTGTTAATTTGTTTCTGAGATATAGATCCCATAGTGTTGTCGACACTTGTGCTTCCCATTACGCTTCTTCGTGATGCTTCATTTCAACTTCCTTGGCAGCAGACTCACGCCTGCTACTGAAGATAGAATGCTAGATAAACCCAAACAAACAAATGAGACATAAAAAGTCTTTCCAATGAAGTTTACTTCACAAGGGAAATGTGTTTTGTTCTGACATGCGTGGGTGCTTCAGACTTATTGACAAGTTCATTGTGATAAACCCTTATGCCATTTATTGTGCTTAAAAAAATGGAACTTTCACATTTATTTGCATTGGTAAAATTAATAATTAAAGGAATTTTTTTACATTAAACAACTTTGATTTATTCAAGGATAGATCCATATATATCATTTCCTGTTTGAATAATTTGTGAAAGAGGGGGAAGATTTGGCTTTCTTATTTATTTAAATGGAAACAAAGTATGATCAGATTAGTTTTTAAGGTTACTGTTTTTCAGTACTCCTTATATGCTATCAATCTTAGTATAAGTGTTGTTTCCTTATTATTTTATATATGTATGAACGAATGCTGTATGTGTGTGTTGCATGTGTGTGGATATGTTCCTTTGAGGATTCAGAATCAAGAGGAGTAGGAGAGATGACCCTTTCTCTCACTCTCTTTTTTACTTCTTGGAGGGACGGTCCCTTGCTGAACCTGGAGCTAGGCTAGTGACCAGCAATCCTCCTGTGTCTACTCCCCGTATCTCCGAGGTTACAAGCACATGGTCATATTCACATTTTGTGTGGGTGCAGGGGATTTGGACTCAGGTCCAGTGCTTGCACAAGTACATCTACACACAGAGCAACGTCATCAGTCTAAAGAAGTTCTTATAAAAATTTCAAATTGTATTTGGCTCATTTATTTTGTGTGTTTGTGTGTATGAATGGTTGTGTACATGCCATGTTGTCAGAGGATAATTTACAGGTGTCTTTTCTCTTCTTCCACCATCTGAGTGAAGCACAATTAATAAAAATTCAGAGAGAGAGAGATATTGGGATTCAACCTGAAGACCAGAAAAGCAAAGCTGCCAGCCACTAGCTCTTACCTTGACCTCAGTCTGAAAATGGTGATCCTGCCTCCAGGAAACCTCAGAATGAGACTGAGAGTAAGAGTTATCTTCTCCTGTCTTATATTCCTCTCTTGTTCTGGGATTAAGGGCATGCACCACTACCGCCTGGTTTCTATGGCAAGCTAGTGTGGCTACTGGGATTAAATGTGTGTGGCATTGTGGCTTATGTAATTAAAGGAGTGTGTCACCATTGCTGGTGTGGGACAATGGTCTGTATTCCA
This sequence comes from Chionomys nivalis, assembly GCF_950005125.1. Taxonomy (NCBI): domain Eukaryota; kingdom Metazoa; phylum Chordata; class Mammalia; order Rodentia; family Cricetidae; genus Chionomys; species Chionomys nivalis. Next base: position 32,354,824 of record NC_080103.1, on the reverse strand, counting down.
TTGCCTGACCTGTAAGGCTGACCAGTGTGACTGTTTTATTTTTCGGATCTTCAGGTAAGCTTTATTTATTAAAATACAAATGAAATGCCATCGCATCTGTGTTCTGGGGGATCAAACTCAGGTCCTTAGACTTGGTGGAAGGCCCTATATCCACTGATCAATCTTTCTGGACCCTGAGGCGATTTAGTAGCATCACTACATGTTAACTGTTTAAGGGGCCACCTAGGCATCTTTTCCTCGTGTCATAGATAAGTAAGTACGGCTCAGAGAAGCCTCTTGATCTGTCCATGGAGCACAGTGCCTGTCAGTATTCAGAATAATTCTAAATGTCCATGTAGCAGATAGTTATGATTTTAAGTCTCTCTGGGCCGCATTGTACTAAGTGCTCATATTATGGTCTCCCAGATGGAGCATCATATGCATAAAGTGTGACTTTCCTAACATCAACATAGCTTGCTGTGTTTTTAGGGTGAATCGATTTGATAGCTATTTATAGAGAAGAACAAAGAAATTAAGTCTTCAAAGATCCTTTATCAAAGACTAAGAAAGGTATTGTGAATTCATATGTGTGGACAAGGGAAATGTTAATTAAACTACATTTGAAATCAGAGTCAGGTCCTCCTGTTCTTCTGCCTGGGATGTTTTTCCATTACTGTGTTTTTGCTGGGAGTGAGGCATTGATTTGGCTCGGTTTTTCAGTGAGTCTGAAGTACTCTTCCCATTAGGCCAGGTATGAAACAGGTAATTTATTTAGAGATGCCCAGAGAAGGCTTGATGTTAGAGAGCTTCAGAGTGCCTGATGGGTATGTGCATGTTTCAAAGACATTTTTTTCTTTTTTTTGTCTCGCCAAGTCCATTGGAGATTTTCAAAGCAAGGTGCACAGAGAAAATGGCACTATTTATAGGCAGCCTCTGCTTTCCACTCTGTCTTCATTTAGCTCTTTTGTGCCCTGTCTGCCTGCCATGATGGCTTGTAGGCACTTGAGATACATAGAGACCCACAGCTGTGGTCCATCACCAAGTGGTTGGGATGCTGATACTGGTTTATTTTACTAGAGTGTTGTTTTCTGGAAAGCTGGTAAGTGACAACTGTAGTTGTGTTTTTTTAACTCTTTGGGGGGTCTGTCACCCAGTTCTCAAATAAATACATGGAGACTTATTATTACTTATGAATGCCCAGCCTTGGCTTGTTTCTAGCCAGTTTTTCTAACTCATATTATTCCATTTCTTTAAACTACATTTTGCCTCTGCACTTTTTACCTTTCTTTATTCTATATATTCCTCTCTCCTTCTTCATGGCTGGCTGTGTGGTGGGGTGACTGAGTGGCCCCATCGTCCTCCTCTCCTCTTTTTCTTGCTTCTCCCTCTTCTAGATCTCTCCTCCTATTTGTTCTCTCTGCTTGTCAGCCCCACTTATCCTTTCTCCTTCTTAGCTATTGGCCATTCAGCTCTTTGTTAGACCAATCAGGTGTTTTAGGCAGGAAAAATAACACAGCCTTACAGAGTTAAACAAATGCAATATAAAAGAATTCAACACATCTTTGCATTATTAAATAAATATTCCATGGCATAAATGAATGTAGCACATCTTAAATTAATATTCCACAACATTTTCTCATTTTTGTCTGAATAAAAATAAAAGGTTTTAATGTTAACATAGTAAAACTATATACTACAGTTTCAAGTCCCTTGTAAATTATTTCACAATATTCAGTCCTTTCGCATTTAGCAAATTCAGAGAAAATACTCCATTATCTATCTTATCTTAGTGATTCCGAAGTTTTATACCTAATTTTCTTTCTATCATAACTAAGAAAACTATAACTTTATTTAGTCTTTAACTCCATCAAAAGCCACAAAAGGATGTAATATAATCTAACAACAAAGACATCTGGTTGCCTGGACAGTCATCTAAGTTTCCTCTGCAATGTTGGAACATCCGTCTTTGGCATATAGGCCTAAAATATCTGGCAGCCTTTTCAGTGAAGCAGGAAATTTAAAGGACAGTCCTATCTTGTACAGGCAAAGTTGCTTCCCTGTGAGTCCTACAGAGTATCTGCTGGACTCTTCTATGAAGCAGGATTCTCAAAGGATTGTCCTACCTTGTCTTGCCAAAGTTCAACAGTCTTTTTCCTGTGCCCCACTTGTCCAATCTGTACAGCATACTCTCAGCAATTAAGGCAAGAAGTGTTTCGTGCCCCAATGACTAGCTTTGCCACATTGAAAGCAAACTCTATATGGAGTTTCTAGATGCCTATCATCCTTTTATGAAGGCAGTTGGTGCTGCTAGGAACAGCTGTATCTTATAGTCATGAAAGACCTTAGGTTATTAAACACTATGATAACATATTCTGTAGATCTTTGAAGTCTTTGAAACTCATCTATTTGTCTAAAATATATCTGTTTAACCTTGGAAACATACCTAATTGACTACAAGTTTGATTTTACAGATTGACTACTAGCCTCATTTTGTAACTATTGCATTTTTAAATGAGCTATATAAGCACAATACCCCAAACAAGAGTAGAAACATATATACAGAATAACAAAAATAACTTTAAATTTTTATCAATATATCAAAACCACGACAATGTAAAATATCAGAGAATAGTAGTTGTCTTTTATACTATAATACCTATATTCCCCTAAATGATAACTAACATCCATAACCCACTAAACAACCAACGACCACCCACTCCATCTATTGAGAATGTGGCCATCATCTTCTCTGGGCTGCCTCTCATTGCCTGTGGGTCCCTGAGGAAATTAAATAATGGCCATGTCCTGTGAAGATCAGCTGTAACCTTTGTTGATATATATCACCTGTCAAAATTCAGGATGTCCCCCACAGCATTACCTGATCCATGTTAATCCTCAAAGAATTCACAGCTTCTTGTTTGCTGTGGAAACAAAAGCATAACCTCTTTCCCAAAATAACATATTTCTTTTTTTACTTCTTTTTTAAAGTTAAGATAGATCTAGACTATTTAGGTTGGTTCAATTTAGCAATCCAGTTTAAAATTCCATGTCTGTTAGCTGTTTTTGCTTTCTCATCTGCATTCAAAAAATTCAGAATCAACACAACACTATATAGGATCCTGACTCCCTGCATATTTTCCATTATTATGTTGCTTTTTCCTTTTTATTACTCATCTCTTTAAAGATTTTATTATTTTTAAACTATTTATTTTCTTTCTATGACAGTATATATCCTTTTTTTTTTCTTTCTTAAGTCTTAAGTAACCTGTTTAGAGCTTTTTTTTTTTTTTCATCTGGATCTGTCTTTACTGGGTATCTCTAGCCTTTTTTGTACATGTGAGCCTTTAAACTGCTAATTGACATGATGACTAGGACCTCTGCCATGGCTTTTTTGGCTGGCTCTACTTGCTTCCTGTGTGTCCACTTCTTGAGCCATGAGAGCTTGCTGCTCAGTCAAAGTTGTGAAGAAGGACACTAAAAAGAAATACCATACTGGCTTATAACTGAATATAATAAAGGGTTATTTATTTAGGGGTATACTCATAGATCACAGTCCTCTGAATGAACGGAGAAACAGGAACCAAATCCAGCAACCAGAAGAGAGAGCAAGCAGATGTTTTACATTGGCATTTATAGTATAAGAGGCCATGCCCAAGTAGGCTGGTAACTGGCTGAAGGAGTTCTTACAGAATCTTCCCTTTTTGTTTAAATGAGAGAGTTTTAAGCTTAATACAAAATTATATACAATAAAAACAAATATTAGGTATAAACATTAGAATTATAACCAGCATAAACAATAACAAGCAAGAATTGTGATAAATGTTTTAATAATTATTTTATTTTAAGTAGTCTAAGTTTTATATTATAAATAACTTGGCCAAGTTATAAGAGGAAAGTAACTGTGACTATCTAGTCTTTAACCCCATTGAAGACCTGAGAAAGGGAATAATATTACTTGAGTAAGCAGGAATGCAATCAAACAACTTCCCAAATGTGCAACAAATGACAGAGACAACTGGCTCCCTGGGCAATCACCCAAAGTCTTATTTGTACTGTTGAAGCAACCAACTTTGACTAAGGCCTAGAGTAACTGGCAGGATATTTTAAAAAACTGTCTTACCCTATCTTGGCAAGATTTGACAGTCTTTTTTTTTTTTTTTTTTTTTTTTTATCCTGTTTGTCCTGTCCAGACATCGTGCATTTTGTCAGTGGTTGCTATGAGGGCAGTTCCTTGCCTAAAGGCTAGTTTTGCCAAGAAGAAAACAAGTTCCAAATGAAGTATCTTTGTTGCTCAACATTCTCTGGGGAATAGATCTGTGCTGCCAGGAGCAATCGTGTGTCATGTCAACACAATCCTAAGTTATTTAAATGCCATATTCTATAGCTCTTTGAAGTGGTTGAAAATTACCTATCTATGCATAAAACAATCTCTACGTATCTAAATAACATGATTACTCTAACTATAAGTATGATAAACATGGATGACTATTGATCTATAATTCTTAAAGACTAAGACTTTATATTAGAATATTAAACAATCTTTAAACAACTATGCAACAAATGAGGACAATGACCTCAAAATATAAACAATGTATAAGTATTTTGATCAGAGGTCGAAATGTATAGTGCAAAATAATAAATATATCCTAAAATTGAATCAATATACAAAATGTCTTAAGCAGAGGTAGAAGCATGCATACAATATGATAAAAATAACTTTGCCTAGGTGTACAAATATTGTATATAGAAATAGGTACATATTTAATAAAATTTAAATTTGTATTACTATACAAGAATCTATACCAGTATAAATTGCCTATTAATAGTAGCTCACAAGTATTTACCCTATTACTCACTATTATTATTAGTGTGAGTAAGCTCACGCTGATCTATCTATTATCTCATCCAATTTGGGTTTGTGCCCCATGCTGGGCACTAATTCATTGTATGAGGCTGCTTATTTGTTTTCTGGCTGCCCAGACTCCCAATATAATTACACAAAATCTATATTATTTAAATCACTGCTTAGCCAGTCACTTAAGTGTACTTTTTGCTTACTCTTATATCTTAAATTAACCCATTTCTATTATTTTGTATTTTTATCATGAGGCTCATGAACTACAGACAAGATTCCAGCTGGCAGCTTGTGTCTTTCTCCTCTGGTGGCTACATGGCATCTCCTTGACTCCACCTACTCTCTCTCTATATATATTTCTTCTAGCCTGGTTATATTCTGTTAAACCATTGGCCAAAAGCAGCTTCTTTATTCATTATTCAACAAAACAACACATATACAAAAAAACTTCCCGCACCAGAGGTGTGTTTGACCAGGAACTGCATTCAACGCCCCAGCTCTGGAATACCAGTTTTTTATACTGTGTCAGGCATCTTTTGCTTCATTTTTTTTGTTTCTATTTAATATGAAAAAGTCTGTTTAAGTGCTCTATTGTATGACAGATTTTCTTTTTTTTTTTTTTTTTTTTTGGTTTTTCGAGACAGGGTTTCTCTGTAGCTTTGGTGCCCGTCCCGGAACTAGCTCTTGTAGACCAGGCTGGCCTCGAACTCCCAGAGATCCGCCTGTCTCTGCCTCCCGAGTGCTGGGATTAAAGGCGTGCGCCACCACCGCCCGGCTATGACAGAATTTCTTAAAAGAGATGTATCTTGTTTCTTTCCCTTTTTTTTCCATCTTTCTCAGGCCCCACATGAAAATATGGGCCTCATGTAGGAACACCAAAATGCAGGGTTTTTTTTCTTCTTTAGGAGTGTATCACCCAGCTCATAAATAAATGCATAGAGACTTATTCTTACTTTTGAATGGCTGGCCTTAGCTTGGTTTGTTTCTAGCCAGATTTTCTAACTTAAATTATTCTGTTTCTCTTTAACGACATTTTGCCTCTGGACCTTTTACCTTTCTTTATTCTATATATCCCTGTTTTCTTATTACTTCATGGCCAGCTGTGTGGCTGGGTGGCTAGCCCCTGGTGTCTTCCTCTTCTCTTTTTCTCATTTGTCATCCTTCTAGATTTCTCCTTCTATTTATTCTCTCTGCCTGGAAGCCCTGCATATCCTTTCTCCAGCCTAGTCATAGGCTGTTGAGTTCTTTATTAGATGAATGAAGAGTTTTAGGCAGGCAAAATAACACAGCTTCACAGAGTTAATTAGTTGCAATGAAAAAGAATGCAATACACCTTTGCATTGTTAGACAAATATTCCATGGAATAAATGAATGTAACACATTTTAAACTAATATTCCACAACAGATAACTTGATCCTTTTCCAAGTCCACATTTGTAAAGTCTTCCCTTGAATTTATTTTTTTTTTTTACATTTCTTTCACACTAGTGACCCAAGATGAGAAGTATTTCTGCAGCAGAAACAGTAAACCACCTCCTTAGGTAGAGTAGCTTATGGATGTTCACATTCCATGGCAAGACATGAAATTGTGAGAAAAAAACTGCTCTGCTCTCACTGGATTATCTGCATCTTACTAAACAATGAAAACCAGTGTCTATCATAATGATTAGTCACATTCTGGGGTAGTCTATGTGGCTCAGTGTAAGGAAGGGACCAGCAAGAGACTTTATTCCTAATCTTTGTTTTTTACTCAGTATTTTGACAGTAGTTTTTGTTGCAATGGAATGAGATGGTATTTGATAGGTTATAAAGTAATAACATAATTTATAGAATAATGAACACTTCAAAGGTATATTTTTGGGGTGGGGTAGATGTTTAATAGCAGAGTACTTGTCAAGGACTTGGGTTGAATCCCAGATTTCAATCTCTCTCTCTCTCTCTGTCTCTCTGTCTCTCTGTCTCTCTCTCTCTTTCTCTCATGTGTTTGTGTACTCAAGGAGACGATAAAGATTTTTTAACTACTAAAGAGAGTTACCCAAACATAAGGGAGGTTGCCTTTTTCACCTTTTTCTTATACATTCATTTCTCTGCATAACAAATAGGTAACCTTAAATGTTCAACCATTTATTCTAGACATGGGTAAAAGATCAACAATTGATATATACAAATGCCATCCAAAATTGCGGAAGAATTAAGTATATAAAAATAAGAGGGGGTCACCAAGGACTGTCTTTTGATAAGGGCAAGGATGGAGTCAAACTGACTTGACCTTAATAGATCTCTATTTATAACAACAGCAAAAAGGCCAAGATGCTAGTACGAAATGTTACAAATACCTACCTTAGGATGATATGTATGAGATCTGACTTCAATATAATGAAAGATAAGAAATAAAAAAGGAAACAAAACAAAGCTAAAAGAAAAATAAAAACTCATTAACAAAAAAACCAAACAGAACCTACCATAGATAAGCTAGTTACTCTGCATTTTATTTGTTAATTTATTCAAAGTCTATTTACTATATATGGCTTATAATATTTATGATTCCATACTTATCATGTGTTTGGCTTTAGGTACATGTTAAACTCTGGGGAATCAATGTAATGGCTGCTACTCAATGCAGATGCTTAAATTGAAATTAATTAAAACCAAATAAAATAATAAATTTTCTAGTCATATTATCTACATTTTCAGTGTTCAGTAATCACTCTGGCTAGTATTCCCATAATAGATAGACCATCCATTAATATAGACTATATCCATGACTCTGGAATATTCTATCAGGTCACCTAGTAAAGAAAAGAAACTATCTATGGTCTTTATATTTATAATCAAATATTTTATATAAATATATATGTTTACATTTCGAAAATAAAAAAGACATGAGTTCTATATACTATATATCAATATGAATAAAATATCTAAATACTTAAGAAATAACTTAACAGGGTAGAGGGGAAAACCTTCAAAGAGTAATTAAGCTTAGACATGAAAGAAGATATGAGGCTAGATGAGCAAAAAGAGTTACTTCATTTAAGATGTAAGAGTTAGTTAATTAGAAGCCTAAGCTAATAGGCCAAGCAGTGTTTTAATTAATACAGTTTCTGTGTGATTATTTCAGGTCTGGGTAGCTGGGTAAGGAACAAGCAGCCTCTTCCTACAAAATGGCATCCACCATCTGGGACATAGAGCCACATGAGATCTTTAAAAGCTTAAGACAAAAAGAGGAATTCTAGACGCCCCCCAAATAGGAGTCAATTGGAGCTTGTTGGTAGCCACATATTTTTAGATAGGCTCTGTTTGTTGGTGACAAGCAGAGCCATGGCTCCTTTAAGAGATTTCCTGATTCAGCTTTAGCGACAAAAATTTGCACGACTTCTTTAAGATCTGGCTTCCTGGTTCATGCTGGCAGAATGAACTCTGGCTCTCTTGGGGAGTCCTTCACTTAAATGGGGTCTGTGAGCAGCATGTTACAAATTGCTTAATGGTGATACAGACCTGTTGCATCCCTGGAGCTCAGGTCGTGTGCATGACTGGCAGAGGCAGTGAACATGCCTCTGTCATGTTGGACTGGGCAGAGCAAACAGACTGGGCCATGGAGTTGGTGCTAGCCATGCCAGCTTAGCATTTAATTAAAAAAAGTGTTTCTGGACAGAAAAATTATAGATATGCAATAGGACAGATTCAGACATAATGATTCAAATTTAAGGTCATTTTGTTATTTGTATTTCTGCTCTTGTTAAAATATTGGGGCTGTGCAGTTTATTTAAAAATGTAATATATAGCTTAGAAATACAGATTAATAGATAGTCATTTATAATATCAAGCTTGTAGTCATGTTAATTAGGTTTTCTAGATGTAAAAAGACATATTTCAGATTGACAGGTATTCTTCAAATCTTTTAAAGACTAAAGAATACGACATTTAAAACTTAGACTCTTCCTGATGATAAGACATGTCTGCTTTTAATTTAAAATAAAATAAAATTAATATAAGATAAAGTTCCAAGTGAGACCACTTCTAATGACATAAGCCGTGTTGTAACTGCACACTAACTGGAGTAGGATGAAAAATTTCTTTCAGTTAAGGAAAGCTTTGATGACATAATGGGTGAGGTGAGATTTAAATGAGCACGTTAAATATAGCTAAATAATGAAGGCCAATAGCACATGAAAAGGCATGTCTTGTAGAAAGGGCTGTTGGATCAGCAGCTTCAGCATCAGGTTCACAGAAGAAACAAATGTTCCCACAGAAATATACACAATGATCGTAAGAGGCACCTCAGAGGAAGATGCTGAAATGCAGAGACAGGAACCTCCTTATTTTTGTGGAAGAATCTCTCTTGAATTAAAGAGACCAAAACCCAAATGATGTAAGGCAGGCTCCTACTGATGACTGGTGAAGGCTGTGTCCTTTGAAGTTGAAGATGGAGATGTTGCAGTGCCCTACTTTGCAAGAATGCAGGACAGAGGTCTCTGAGAGTGATAGTGGGGTCCATGAGACATTCCTCACTCAATCATTCATTTCTATTACTGTTAAAATATGACAAAAATCAAGGTAATTTGTTAGTTCTTTGCAATTTGAACTTTTATTATTTTCTCAGTTCTTCTTAGCATTGCTGTAACGGAAAATGGACTTTATTGTATTAGTTCATAGATTCATACCATTTTACACTTCTCAAATGATATACCAACCCTAATACTTTTAATGAATAAGTAATCATTTGCAAACACCATCTTTCTAGTTTCAGATGTCAAAATCAGCATGTAAAGATATTTTTGCATGGACAAAAAAGATTCCTATACATAGAAACTTCTTTAGGAAAGCAACATGGGGACAGAATAAAAATATAATTTGCTTCCAGTTGAGAAATCAGGGAGATGACAAAACGCCTGCATGTCTCTTCCTTTAACCTGGGGTTAGGAACATTTTCCTAATGTGATGTAGTGATGAATTAGTCTCTCCCCATTACCTTGCCTTGGTCCTTCTACCAGCTCTGGCTGATGCCCTTTTACCCTACCAAGGGTCCCTTTTTAAAATCTGGATTCCATGGATGAATGAAAGCCCACACTATATTTGTCTCTCCTTTTTATTACTCTCTTGTTCATCCCACCCCATCCAGTTCTCCCTCTACTTTCCAGATACGAGAGAAAACATGAGCATGCAGTCCCCAGTTGTGAATGGGGCGAGATGGAATCTCAGCAGTTTTAACTTCTATTTTCCTAATTCTGAAAGTGTCAAGCATTTTCTCAAGTATCCATTGGGCATTAGCTTTTTTCTGAGGTCTGTCTACTCAAACTTTTGGCCCATTTCTTGATTGTATGATTCAGTTTATAATTTTCACCATACTTTAGGAATCTTGGGTATTAATATTCTGTCAGATAAGTAGGTGACAAAGATGTTTTTCCATTTTGTGTTCATTCTTTACTGCGGTGGGAGAGTTCACAAGTTCATCTGGCACTTCCACACCCCCGCTTACCCTCTCGAGTACGCATGTAGTTGTCAGTGTTCAATTTTCAAAGACCAAGAAAGAGTCGTTTTGAAGTTGGATCAACAAATTACAGTGACGATGTTGGAGAAGAGGAACCCTTACACATAAATGGCAGAGAGCATAATTTGTGAGGGATTTCCACTTGTGTAAATACTGTGGAAATTGGTACGGATGTTCTTCAAAAAGTGAAAAGTGGGATCAGTATATGACTCAGATACACTACTTGTGAATATACCCAAAGGACTGCAAGTCAACACACTGCAGAAATGCTTACATAGTCACTTTTTACTGCTAGAGTATTCTCAGTAATTCTTCCAGGAAACAGAAATAGCCTAGATGCCCATTGAAAGATGACTTGATAAAGAAAATATGGTAGTCACATGTAAGGGAGTTTATTCATAAAGAAGAATGAAATCATGATATATGCAGGGGAATGGATATAACAGAAAATCATTATTATAAGTAAATAGAGTAATTATTTGTGATAGCTGTCTTGAGCTTATTCTTCATGTTCACACTTGATATCGTTTGATTAATATGTCCCCAATCCACCTACCTCAGACCTTGATAAGTACCATATCACAACCTGTTTCTACAAGGCCTTTGTTTTTAGGTTTTCAGATAATTTGCATTTGACTAAGCTCATGTGGTATGTCTTCCTTTGCCTGGCTAATGTCTTCTTGCTTCAAGTTGTAAATGATGGTATTTCCTTCATGTGTGTGTGCACACACGTGTGCATGCCCACATGTGTGTATGTATGGTGTATCTATATTATTTGCTTATGGACTTACGCCTATACATATGTATGTATGTATATAGAGAGGTTAGAGAACAATATTGGGTACTTTACTTTTTCTGCCTTATATTTTGAGACAGGGCTTCTTATTGAAGCTGGGACTCACTGACTGGCTGGCCTGGCTGACTAGTACACTCCAGGAATCATCCATCTCTACTCCCAAAGCACTGGGACTGCAGACATGTGTATCACCATGCCCAACTTTTATATGGATGCGGGGCTTCACACCCAGATCCTCAAACTTGTGCAGCTGACGGTTTATAAAAGGTATCTCTTCCCAGGCCAAGGAAATCCTTCTTATTGACCACATTACCTGAACATATACACTATATATTCTTTTATCTTTGATTGGTTGAAGGGCATTAAGGTTTATTTATTTTATTTCCTGGTATGGTAAATAATGATGCAATGAATGAGAGATGGAAAGGGTGCAGATGTCACATTGATATACTGAGTTCATATTCTTTTCATAGATACCAAATGTGGGTTGCTGGGTCATGTGAGGTTTTATTAAAGTTTCAGAATATTTCCTCTGGAATTTTTTCAAAGGGTGTGTATTTTTCTTGAATGGAAATAGTCTCAAGAGCCTGAGGATGAAGCATTCAAATTGAATTAATATAAGTCCTTATAATTTTCAATCCAGTATTGAAAACCTAAAAGAACTAGGTGTCCTGGGTGACAAGGAATCGATTTCCTCTTAAAATACACTATTTTTGTTACAAGATCTGTGAAAAATGGTCAATTTCATGTTATATTTAATTCTCTTGACTGACATTTCTATGCTTTTATCATTAGATTTACTACACATATCAGTGTTTTTAAAGCTGGTATTTGTGGAAGGGGAGTGAAAAAGTAAGTGAACACTCAGACTTCGTAACCCATTCTCTCATATGTGGCATGCCTATAATAGATAGAGGAAGGATACTGGTTAATTGTAGATTCATTCCATTCTTATACATAATTTCATACATGTATATCAGATTCACACAGAAGATGGAGATTCATCTTCGTTGGAAAAATATTGAAATATCCTGAATAAAAACAACTATGCTTTTAGAGCCACTGAAAGATGCATATATTTCCAGCTATGTTTCTTACTTTGGGTTATGGATTCTGTAAGACCAAAAACTAAGTTGCCTGCTCCAAATTTGGAAGCCACTAATTGAAAGTGGATTGTAAAACCTGACTTCCTATTGACGGTTCATGTTCCCTTTGAATATCTTCATCTATAAATCTCTGTGACGGGTTAGGAGCCTTTCCTAAATAATTCCCTATGCAGACGTGTGTATTAAAAATAGCTTGTCAAACTGCCTAAGAGGGAAGCTCAGTGTTGCCCGGTCCATCTCCCTACACAGACACATTTTGACACAGTGTATTTGAGTGCTAATAATGACATTAGAAGATGCTGGAGAGAGATCTAATTCAGCATGCAGAAGTGACTTTGCTGTCATCTCCTATTTTCTGCACAATTGACAGCAGATACTTGGGGCTGAATTTTTATTTCAGGTCAAATTTCCAAGGCATGAGGCTGTCTGTTAGGAACAGATAAGACCAAAGCCAATATGAGAGCACTTGTTGGAAGTGTCAGTAGTGCTGAGAATTTGAAAGGGATGCTTCAGTTTTCTGTTTAGGACATGACATAACAACATATGTTTTAGCAGCAAGAAAAACCAACCAGAAGCTCCCTGTCATTTTCCTATGGTTCCTACTGGGAAGACTTCAGAAAGGAAGTCAAATTTCTTTGGAAGAAGAGATGATTTAAAACAGACACACACACACACACACACACACACACACACAACCTTTTCTTTTCATTTTATTTTCCCCTAGCCAACATTCCTTAGAATATTCCAAATAAATGTGACTTGCTGGTAATCCTTAGATTTTAGCAGAAAGTTCAATAAGCCTCAGCATTCCACTTTCATCGGCGAGAAGCAGGTGGCTAGAACTATGCCGATGGAGCAGATGAAATACGGCAGGAAATGAAAAGATGATGGCTTGGAAAATTATTCAGATGGGCTGATGCACCAAATTAAATGGGAAATGAAGGTAAATCTCAAAGGTCGCTTTGTAGGTGTTCTGGGTTAGCCTCTAGGTGTCCAAAATTTACTTGAGTAGCAAGCACTTACTCTCTTCCTTCAGCTCAGACATGCCAAGTTAATAGTCATAACTAAGAAGTTAACTTATAGTTAGTACTAACATTTGATTGCTCAAAGCCATGGATTTTTAAACTCATCCTTGCTACTTTAGGTGTATTTTATTTATTTATTAACAGAACAAAAGCAAGAAAAATTCTGAGTATTATGACAATCCTAACCTGAATACGGGTCTTTCCATAGCAAAATTCCTAGTGTCGAGAGCCTTAGTGTACATCTGTGAGACTCTGCAGTCAGTGTGGTTCTCTTCACCTGTTTAATTTTTATCACTATCGCCGTTTAAATACTTACTGTGGTGTTTGAATTAAAGTCTGTCTTCTTAGGTTTCTCTTCAAAAAAGAGTGATTTAAAACCCAATCAAGGACCTAAAGATATTATTTGATGTATGACTTTCAACCATTTTCCATTATAGATGGCTCCTTCTTTGAAACAGAACCCTTGGGGAATCCTAAATTCCAAACCTGAAACTACCCTTCAGCAGACCCGATTTGCAGTTTGTAATGCAAGTGAACCCCTCATGAACTCATTTATCTCAGGGGACTCATGTCTCACACTGTTCATGTTTTCTTGCAGTCTGGCCTCTGGGATGAGCACATTCCTATTTTTCTCCTCTTTATAGTTGTATTTCTTTGCGACATTCTACATAGACAGTAGGTTTTACAACATGATTGCCACAAGGTCGTTCTATGAACACATTTTCTTTAGCATTCCATGAAAGCATTGCTGCTTTTATTTGTGTTTATTCTACTTACATAAAGCAAAACTCAAAAGATATGGCCTTCTTCCTTCTAAATAGGCAGCTATTTTTCATCGTACATGAGTTTTGCCTTCATGAAATATGTAGTATCAAAAAAGAGGAATATATGGTATTTTGGGAAATCTATGTATCAATTCCAAGAATTAATCATTGTCCCAATTTTTCTAGAAACTTCTCTATTCAAATTTTCTTTGGATCCAAAATATAACTGCAAAGAAAGCACTTCATTGTTTATCTACCAGCTCACTAATTTATAATCAATCACCATTATTTGCCAACAGTGTTATTAAGTGTCATCACTATTATCTTTTTCTATCAATGGTCTAGTTATAAGAATTGATTGCAATGATCTTCCAATTTTAAACAGTAAATAAAATCTGCTACAAAAGGACAAAGAGCTGTACTCTGGTGGTGGACAGCTAAATGAGAACATTCCTGTCTCCATGTGCTGTTTGGTTCTGTGATTGAAAGCCATATTTTACAAAAAAAAAAAAAATTACTCATGTATATGTGTGTGTGTTCATGCGTGCGTGTATGTGCGTCTGTGTATAATTATGTATCATGTGTGTGTAGTTGTCTCTAGAGGCCAAATGAGGGCATTTGAGTCCCTGGAGCTTGAGTTTCAGGTGGTTATGTGCCCCTTGGTGTGGGTGTGGAGAACTGAACTTGGGTCTTCTGCAAGTGCAGCAGGTGTCTTTACTTCAGGACTCTTTCCCCAGCCTCTGGAATACATTTTAATCTACGATATTATTACCAGGCTAGGAGCAATGCCTCTAATGACTTTGAGGGGGGCATAAAATGATACAGACTAGATAAATTTTGTATCTTCATTCAGTAATATGAGCTGCAATTTATATGGAAGACGTTTTTTCCTCGACTGATCATTTTGATTTGTTTAACCTGTGAGTAAGCAGTGAGCATCCAGAGCTGTCAGGACGTTTCAGGTTGTTTAATTTTCTCATTCCATTGCAAGTGTTTTCTATGACCCATTTGCTCCGTAAACAATTCCAGATGAACATCTACACTCAGGCGTGTGCACCCACACACACATACACCTTTTGAAAACGGTTCTGTTCATTAACAAACTCATGCATTATTAGCAAATGTCTGCATATTCATGTAGCTAACCCCTTGTTTCTTCTATGTAGGCTGGCCTTTCCCTGTGCTGGGAGGGAATTTCGAAGAGTGGGGAAAAGAAGCTGCAGCCACACAGGGGATGTTTACCACTAGAGGGTTGCTTGTGCATTTGAAATGGTGCTGCAAGCATTCACATGGGGAAACTTTTAAGGCATTCTATTTTACAGGTACCTGGAGAGGTGGTTAACTTGAAGACAGAAAAACTATGTTTTTGAGGGTGGATAGCAAGATGTAAGGACATTTAGTGAGACAACAGTTTACAAAGTCTTCTCCAAATAGTTAATAGTCTGTTCCAGGAAACAGTATAATACAACATGCCCTCCCTCTACCATTCCCTTCAGAGGTTGGTGAGTGAGAAAGGGCAGAGTAATTATTCATTCTAGTCTATTCCCCCAGTTACAAGGGGGAACAAACGGCAGATATGCAATTTGCCAATTTGTGGGCTTCTCCAAATCATAGTCTGACAAAAACCCTGGGTATTTCTGGCTCGTTTTCACATTGCTGAACCAGGAATCAAGTGTGGAGGTATTTCTGTGTGCCTCTAAATTAATTCTCAGAGACAGGGAAGGGCTAAGCCTAGTGAGAAGAGAAACACAGTCATGTAGAGAGGTTGGGGGGTCTAGAGGAAGCCCCTTACTACATACCATCTGTAGCTACAAAGACACTTCTTTGTACTGAGCATAGATAGTCCCTAACACCCTCCACCACCCCAAAATAGATCTCTGGGAAAAAAACTAGATTTAGTTCACAAAACTCTGGCATCCAGGGACACTACAGAAATGTGACCTTACACAACTGATGCCATTGCGATTTTTAACCAGTTAGAGTGGTTCCTTTAAAAGTTAATATTTATCTTGCCATAATATTTACCTTCACAGGGTAAGTGCTGCTATTTTCCCATGGCTGCAATGAAGAATTGTGGTAAAATAAACTCACCTCTGTCAGATAAATGTCAGATGTTTAATGAAAACCACCGGATGAACGTCCCAGGTTTACATTAAATTTGCTGAGGGTCTAGCCTTCAAGCAAAATTTAGCACACACACACACACACTTCCAAATAGGAGTCTCTGTTCAAAACTGGGGATTACAGGAAATGTATTCTGGGACTGCACATGATTTAGGGAAAAGATGGCTGGGATGGGGAGAAAGAGAATAGTTCTGTGTAGTGTTTTGATGCTGGCAAGATAACTAAAGCAAGAGCTGATCCAAACTCTTCTTTTTCTTCTCTTTTTATTTTTATTTATTTATTTATTTTTGAGACAGGGTTTCTCTTTGTAACAATCCTAGCTGTCATGGAACTAGCTCTTGTAGACCAGGTTGGCCTCGAACTCACAGAGATCTGCCTGCCTCTGCCTCCCAAGTGCTGGGATTAAAGGCATGTGCCACCATCGCCTGGCTTGATTCAAGCTCTTACAGGTAAAAGTTGGAATCTGAGGCTTATAGTCAGTAACAGACATTAATGTGTTCATACATTATTGTATAACCTCAGCTAGACTAGGATCTTAAGATCCCTATCATCTATCTATATCTATCTATCTATCTATCTATCTATCTATCTATCTATCTATCTTCTATCATCTTTCTATCTATCCATCCATCTACTATCACCTATCATCTATCTATCTATCATCTATTTATCTATAATCTATTTATCTATATCTACCAATCATCTGCCTATCAATCATCTATTTAGCTATCACCTATATATCTCTCATTTATTTCTCATCTATCTATCTATCTATCTATCTATCTATCTATCTATCTATCTATCATCTATCTATCTATCTATCTATCATCTATCTATCTATCTATCTATCTATCATCTATCAATAATCTATTTATTTATCAATTATCTCTCATCTATCTGTCTATATATCTACCATATATCTATTGATCATCTATTTCTCTATCATCTACCTCTATCTGTATAGCTATATATCTATATCTATTAAAATATATATGTATGACATTTATATGTATGCTCAGTATCCAAAATCAGGTCTTCATGTTTGAGACCTACATGCTTTGTCTACTGAGCCATGTTCCCAGCTCAAATGTAATATATTTGTAATGTATAGTATAATCTTTGATATATATTTACATATAGCCTCTCATATGGATCATTCCTGTATGGTAAAAACAATATTTAAAATCTATGTGTTCTGAAATGTATCGTTGTTTATTACAGTTCCTGTTTTCCGTAGTAGATCAGGAAAGCCTATTCCTCCTTGCCTAACAAAAATTTTGTACCCTTTCATTAATATTTCTCATGTTTTCATTTTCTCTCCTTCCTCAGTCTCTGATGAGTGCTGATTTCAGTCTCTAGTTTTATGTTTTACATTTTTATTTTTCATATATATGTGAAGATTTGTTGTGGGAATGAGGTCTGATAGTCAGTTGTATGGGGTGGCTTGGCCCAATGGGTGTGGTCTTCTCTGGAGATACAGAACCTGATGAAACCGTTATCTGGGGCCGGGGGTGGGGAGGGGATGGAGGGTGCTACAGGCTCTCTTGGACTGAAGGGCCCTCTGAAGCGGAGGCTTGCTGACCTTGCCCAGACCTCCCGTGTTACCCTTGGAAATGGGAGGATCAAGGCTGAAGCAGCAGCAGCAGCAGCATCACAACCTCCTTCTGTACTGTGAGTGAACTTTATATTTCTCACCTGTTTAATAAACCTGTCTTAATCACAGAGATCCCTCCCACTTTACCTGGCATCATGTTTCTCCAGAGAAGACCACACTCTTTGGGCCAAGCTGCCCCATACAAGTGGCTATCTGACCGAATTCTCTCAACTGAAGGTATAACATTCCTGACTTATTTCACTTAGCACAATGTCCTCCAGGCCCATCCATGTTGTCATGAATGGCAGGCTTTGTTTACTAAAGTCAAGGTACTATTATATTGTGCTTTCTTTATCTATTTATATCATGTTTTCTTTATCTATTTCTCTAACTGCACGCAGCCAGGTTGTTCACTACTCATGACTATTAGGAATTATGTTACAGTAAGCATTGAGATGTAGGTATGGTTTTGGCACACTGAATTACTTCCTTCAAATACACAAAGTGGATATTATTATATGGTAAGCCTAATTTTTGATTTCTACTTTTATTTTCTTATAAAATGACATTGGAATTTTAAAATGTTAAATTTTGAAATCTATTTATTTATTTGAGCAGAATGGAAGAACACACTTTCTTCCAATTCAAGGCAAATTAAAGCTTCTGCACCTTTTCATTTATTTGTGTGATCCATTATTTGTTTCATCATGAATTTATATTTTTTAAAAAGATTGGTATCAATAAGAAGAGTCATTAGTGAGGTGACCTCCCTCTCTTCTCTCTCTGTGGAAGTGGGGGTAGGAGTGGGGTGAGGGTATGGCCAAGACCTTGCTGTGAAGGCACAGTGAGAAGTCAGTCATCTACAAGCCAGAAAATGAAGCATCACCAGAACCTTGATCTTGGTGTTGTCCGCTCCAAGAATGTGAACTAATTGATTTCTCATGTTTGCATTATTTTGTTATGGCATCCCAAGCTGACTAGAATGAAGGCGCTAAACTGAACCACAGGAAGGAAAAAGCTTCCTCTTTCAATCACTTTCTAGACATAGCTTTCTTTAGAATAATAGATTAAATATAAAGAACTGGACTAACAGCAGAATGCAGCATGTGCCCATCAACGATCGCCTATGTCTCTGCACGTGGCTATTGAAGCTGTTGTGCTCAGCACTAGGTCGCCAGGAGTTGACTCTAGGAGCACGAACTCTGCAGATAAGAATAGCTTTACATGAAACTATGACCCCCTGCACCCCCACCCCCACACCCACATTAGCTCTCCCGTCAAGCTAACCTCTGAGAATGGTACTACCTATTCGGTAGCATGTACATGCCGTGAGTGCAGAATAGAAAGGAAAAGGTGCCGAACCACAAAGTGTCGAGAGACAGGTGGCAAATATCATTATCATTTTAGAGAAGAGAAAAAGTGAGCCATGGAAAGGTCAGATGTCTTGTTCAAAGTGACACGGAATGGAGTGGAGCCTGAAATTATTAACTTCTGTTTTCTAATCTAGTGGACTTAAGGTCATAGAATCCAACGAGGAAGGTCAAGATATCAGTTTTATGTCACGAGGCATCATTGCCTTTGCTCTTTTGTCAGCTCACCTGGGAGCCGCTTGATGACTTCAGCCTCAGCAGCTGTCCCCATCCTGGGAAACTGAAATCTGAAACTAGACACTCTATTAAAAACTAGCGCTGTGGCTGACTATAAAATTCAGACCCCCATCACTCTAGGATGTTCAGGACTTTGTCGCTGAACCTCTACTTTCTTAGATGGTCTGGCGATTTCTTCAGAATAGTGAAGGACTTCTGGGGGCTCACACCTGGAAACTCGTTCCAAGACTAAATATTAAAATGACTCTCCAGGGTCAACAAAGCACACATAGTACATACTGGCTACTAAACTCTACACTGAGTCTATAGTTTCTTTCTTTCTTTCTTTCTTTCTTTCTTTCTTTCTTTCTTTCTTTCTTTCTTTCTTTCTTTCTTGCTTGCTTGCTTGCTTTCTTGCTTTCTTTCTCTCTTTCTTTCTTTTTTTTTTTGTTGGTTTTTCGAGACAGGGTTTCTCTGTAGCTTTGGTGTCTGTCCTGGAACTAGCTCTTGTAGACCAGGCTGGCCTCGAATCCCCAGAGATCTGCCTGCCTCTGCCTCCCGAGTGCTGGGATTAAAGGCGTGCGCCACCACCGCCCGGCCTGAGTCTATAGTTTCTACAATACTCAGTTAATGTACTGCCCGGCACTTGAACAAGAGAACTGACAAAAGAAAAATGGTGTCTCATGAAAAGAGCTGTGTAGTGACTAAGTACCCATCATTTCTGTTTGCCTCCACAGTGCCACTGCTATTGATCTTGACTCCCTTCAGATTCTTCACTTGGCTCACAGGCCACACCCTTGCCTCTGTAATGTCTACACTCTTTCTTCTTTCATGTCTGTCCGCCATTCATCAGATGTGGAGCAGATTCTGAAACACAGGGCTTTATGAAAATGGCCAAAGAATGCGAGAGCAATAAAACCCATATCCTGATTGAGGAACTTTGTCTAATTTTGTTACTGAGATAAATTAGACAGAATTTATACATAACAGGATATGTATAAATAGCACGGTTCAGTGGGTAAATGTGCTTGTGCATCATGACTAATGTCCAGGCTTCAATCTCAGGGACTGATAGAGGAGAGAGAAAGAACCAACTCCTGCAAATTGACTTATACACATGCTTCATGGCCCATCCACATGGACCCCACTATATATACCAAATAAAATGTAAGAAGAGATATGACAAGTTGAAATCAATTGCGGTGGCGTTCTTTTTTAACCTTTAGTTATTTCTTCCTGGAAATGGTGAGAAACTTTATTTTCTTGACAAAACAAGTAAGCCACATTTACATATATATAAATATATATATATTTATTTATCCTTTTTCTCCTATTTGTAAACATTTACATACATTGACAAAATAGGTTGCTCCTCTATTTCCATGTTTTTATTCTCAAATGCTGATGAGAATAATCATCAAAACTAATCGAACATTTTCCACTATTATTCATTACTATTCTGAAGTCAGTTGTGTGTCCTGCAGTTTAATTCACATCTGACACTGTGTGAAGTCAGAGCAAGCTCTACAGGTGAAGGGGTTGGCATAACTGGGTTTTCCCCACATCAAGTGCCAGCTGTCCAGGTATCTGAAAATCATCTCTACTTCTTCCCAGATGACTAAAGATTTACTGGACCCATGATCCTTTTCCATGTATGATCATCCACTCATATGACTTATGCAGCTCACAAAAGTGTTATACAATTAAAGCTAAATTCAGGAGCTCCATTAAGAAGAGATGTATTTGGCAAGATATGAGGTAAAAAAAAAAGAGCACACAGCTTCTGTGTTCATGGTTCAAGAGTTCCTCTGGAACCCCTTTGTTTGTTTAATTAGTTAGGTTGTTAGAGACAGAATCTCAAACATTCCTGGCTGGCATCTATATCCAAGAATGGCCGTGAACTTCTGATCTTCCTATCTTAGTTGGTGATTGGTGGATAATCTCAAACTTAGTCCTTTGTCACCAAAGGTCAGGCGGTTAAACCTATGCAGGATGTCAGTTCATTAATGCAAAAGCATTTCTATCTCTCAGGATGTCCTATATATATTTTTTTGAACTCTTGTACCAAGAACCTGGACTACCAACATATTTAAACATATTGTTAAATCACATTGCTAGTTGCTTTTCTTTATTGTACATACTTAGGTCATTGAGAGATCATTTTTCCTGTCTATTGACCTGGGATGTTTGATGACATACAAGTTAAGGAGGTTTGTAGCTACTAGCCAAGATACTAGAGAACTTTGGGCTACAGATGTCGAAGTGTACTTTTATATTGTTTTTCTTAAAGCTAAGACCAGGTGGCATCACCACAGGTGTAGTTTTATATAAAAAAAATACTAAGAATTCTATCAACTAAGCTCCACAACAATTCAGTGTTAATAGGTCAAGGATCAAAGGACGAGACCTATAAAACACTGAGTGAGGAGAGGGACTGGTATGTGCGAGCAGCACCGAGGAAACCCTGATAGCCTACAATTCAGGAGAAAAGACTGTTTTGAGAAGGTAGGGATCATATTTTAAAGGTTGCTTTAAAGGCATGAAGAACAAGAGAATATCAGACTTCACCATTTGATGGGAGAATGTGAATGTTGCTGGTAACAAAGATAGAAGTCTGTTTCATAGAGTGGCAAGGAGAAGCATCAGTTATAGAGACCTCACAAAAGACTGGGGGAAAATAGAGGACGTTCACAAAGTTGTTTCAGAGAAGTAGCTGTTAGAAAAATTGAAGCAAAGAAAGGTTTTTAGAAAAATAATTGCTTCTAATATGAGAGAAATACTAGCAAATATGCATTTTAAGTACTATCCAATAGAAAGAAGATGAGTGGACACTGCAGATCATAGGCAGAATGTTCCAGTGCTGCCAGAGCAGGAAGGAGGATGTGGGAACCCATACACAAGTGGAAATCGCCTGGGAGCGTGGGTGTGCTGAACACGTGGATTTGCTTTTACTCTTTAATGACGACAGATTTAGTGTCATCAGAATGAGAAGAGTAAAGGAGATGTGGAGTTTCCAGATGGAAGAGAAAGCATGAAGCCATCTGCTAAACAAGTGGAAGAGGGAACGAGCTAGGGGAGTGTAATTACAGTACATGTAATAAGCATATATAGTCTTATAGTTTGTGATGTGGTATGTAGTAAATATGTGATGCAATATAACGTATAGGATAAGGTTGCCTGGCACCATTAAACCACCAGTGGTAATTCATGAGTGAATCAGTAGTGAGACCCTTTAGAGTTGCACATTTTGGCCTAGCCACAGGAATACTTGGGTATAGTAGAGGGGAGCGTCGATGTTCACCAGGACTGGTGGGAGATTATAGTAAAGAAAGGTGTCTGTGTGACTTCGGAAAGACCAGGAGTCTTTTTAAAGTGGGTAAAGAGGATGTTAGAGTTGATGGCCAATCAAATGTGGCTGAACAATTAGGCTTAGAGGTCCTATTGGGGTTGAAATACTAATAGATATGAACTAGAGGGACCAGAAGTGGCCTGACAAGGTCAGAGAGGAGTTTAATTGGAGTGGGGCCATAGAGCAACTTCTGGGTTAGTATGGAGAACAATTATTGAAAATCCAAGACTCTAAGAGATCAATAAATTTAAAGATAATTTACATATGACCCAAAAGACAGGCAGGATAAGTAACAGGGTGGGTGTGAGCTACGAATGAAGCTTGGAAGCAAGGAGAAATGAGTTGTCTAGACTTGGGAGAAAGTCACCGAAATGACAGCTATAATGAAAAAGGCGTGGCATTGCTGTCTCCTGAGACAGAAGATGGGAATTTCAAAAAGAAGATTTTTGGGTTTATTCATGTTTAAAATTGTATGTGAATGGGTGTTTTGTTTGCATGTTTGTATATGCACCACATGCATGCAGTGACCCATGAAGGGCAGAAGAGGGCAGCAGAATCCCTCTGGAACTGGAATTACAAAAACAAGTTAGCTGCCATGTGGGGCCTGGAGATCCAAACTCAGTGTCTGGGAGAGCAGTAAATGCTGAGCCATCTTTCCAGCCCCAAAGCAGATTTTGTTTTTCTTGAGAAGACATTGGAATGGTTTGGAATGGTTTGAAAGCAACAAAAGAACGCATGATGATCACAGAGGTGTGTGTGTGTGTGTGTGTGTGTGTGTGTCTATGTGTGTGTCCAGTTGGACAAGAGCTGTGGGCAGGGAAACAATAGCTGCACTTAGGGTTGTAGGAGAAGCAGATCCCCGAAAGAGCCGGATTGTAGCTAGAAGGAGGGTGGGAAGAGAAAGTTCAGAAAACAGGTTTGAATCAGCAAATGGCTTTTCTAGTGACTGTCCTATAAGACTCCAGTAAAACAGCCAGCAGTAGCTATGCAGTTACAAGGCTATCATCCAAAAAATTGGATATTTTTCTTATAATTTTGTCTATATTCATAATACAAATGTAAGACAATATCCTTGGGACATTTTCTTTTTGAGCTTTTTGGCAGAAATGGGCCGTGGAAATGCTGTTTATTTAGCAAAGAGTTTGACTGTGCAAATGATCTTTAACTACTTAATTGGCTTCGACAGATCAAAAGTAGGGAAAGCAATATGCACGCTGGGCTGGGATTTTATAGGTGTGTATATTTGGGAGGTGTTAGCAGGGTAAAAAACTAAAGCTTGCGGATTATTATTGCCAAGGTAAGACATGGGAATTGTGAAGGAGTAATGGTCCTCTATACCCAAGGGAGTTTCCTAAGATGTTGAAAACAGTTTACAAATGCGTGGTACAAAAAGAAAGGCCAGTTTTGTAAATTGTGGGTATTTGTTTATTTTTGTCAATTTCCAGTGTGTAATAAAACTGCTTTCATTTTGTTAACCAGTATTTAAAGTTTTAGCTTCCTTCTAATTGATATGCCAAGGCAATAAATTATGCATAGTACTACTAAAAACAAACCACACTTTTTTTTAAAGGCAATAATTAATTACCAAAGACCACAATTATAGTCAACATTAAAACAGATAATGCTGGTCTACAACTCTGTGCCTGCCTCCCCTACTACCGAAATGCCAATTGGTGTTTATAAGCACAAAACATTGTTGGCTCCAATATGCTAAGAACCTGGAAGGACCAATGCTAGGATCCACTAGAATAATCCATCCTGTTTCTTCTTTTGTTCCCATCCATGACAGCCCAAGCTTCTGACAACTCTACCCATGCTTCCTTTAATCTCCGGAGCTAACATCAACATGCCAGTCTTCCATCTTCCTCTGTCTAGAATATGCCTAAGTCAGTTTTCCTAAGTCCCTGTCTTTCCTCTTATTTACATTCTTTATTTTGTTAGAAGTTCCAAGGGTGTGTGTGAAAGGGAAATTGGTGTAAATTTGCTGCACACTCCCTTAGACATTGCACGGCACTGCTAACTCTGAATTCTACACTGCAGGTGGCGCTCCGTGGCAGATTCCAACTCTAACATCTTCACTTGCTAGTCTAAAACAGAGGCAGCTCTTTTGTCCAGGGTGCTTTCTTTTTCATGGTGATTGGGGGTACTGTTCTCTGACTTTCATGAATTTGCTGGATAAAGTTATTCATCTAATTGGCTCATTGTTTTCTTCTAGGTATAAATACATACCCATAAAATACTATTCTTAGCATTCAAGTGTTGAAATGGCTTGCATTCATTTGGAAATATTTGCAGTGAAAACTATGGGGACAGTAGTACCCTGCAGAACATATAAGACTTTTCTAAAGAGAATGACCAAATTGTCCACAACACCGCCTTTTATGTTCTCGTTAGTGTACTGGGAAGGGAAACGAGAAAGCATCATATTAGAAGGGGCTCGTAGGATCATATTCCCTGGCATCTTATGCTTTCAGGGGGAATGGTGAGGTGGCATCTTCTGAAGAATTTTTGTCTTTGCAAAGTAAGGGATCTTGGATATTACAGAGAGGGCAGACCAGTGCAGGAGTCACAGTCATTGCTGCAAGCTAATGGGGGTTTTAGATCAAATAAGAATCATATATCAAAAGTACTTGTGAAGACTTATTTAAAATTATTTTGTGTATACGAGAGCTTTGTCTATATGTATATGTGTACACCACATGTTTATCTGGTGTCTCAGAGGCCAGAAGAGGAGTTAGATACCCCAGGATTAGCTAGTGACTGTTGTGGGCTGCGAAGTGAGCACTGGGAACTGAGCCTAGTCCCTCTGCAAGAGCAAAAAGATCTCTTAACTGGTGAGTCTTTCTTTCCAGTCCCAATAAAAACTG
The DNA here is from genome assembly GCF_950005125.1 of Chionomys nivalis. Lineage (NCBI taxonomy): Eukaryota > Metazoa > Chordata > Mammalia > Rodentia > Cricetidae > Chionomys > Chionomys nivalis. The sequence goes on along the minus strand of NC_080103.1, from coordinate 32,329,289 downwards.
TTTTTGAGGTCAGTTCTAATTGTTCATTTTAGAAGAAAATTGGCAAGGAAACTAATCACAAAACCTGTGTTAATTTTGGAAAACAACTTAGGAGACATTGTAATGGAAAATTTTAAATAAATAAGATTCTCCGAGGTCACATGTATTCCAATTGATGGTGTCCCCTGTCATCAGCCTTTTAAACAAATGGCCAGGGTCTGTGATGGCTCACCTTGGCTGTCCCGTGAACACTCAGACTGGCTTGTGGGCATGGTGGTGGAGCATTTTCTTGCTTGCTAATTGACATGGAATGGCACAGCCCACTGTGGGCGGTGTCATCTCTAGGCAGGTGGGCCTGAGCTACACAGAAAGCTCACTTATGTGAGCCTGAAAGCAAGTCCTTAAGCAGCTCTTTTCAATGGTTTCTGTCCTGATTTCCCTCAATGATGGACTGTAAAGAAAAGTCCTTTCCTTTCCCGTGGTTTTGGTCCATGTTTTATCACAGCAACAGATGCCAACCAGGACAGGGACCTACCACCTTTGAGTTCAGGGCCATAGCAGAATCTGTATCTGGTAGCTAACTGTAGCTCTATCTCTTCAGTTTGTTATTATGGCATCTCTTCTCACTGGTGGTACTATAGAACTATAATGCTTTACTCTTCAAATGTTGTTCACATCTTCATGGCCCTCGATTATCAATGAATTTGGAGTATTTCTTTATAGATCAACAGCAGATATAAACCTTGTGGTGAATTCCATTGGCTATGTCCAACTTTTTTCTCTACTTCCTCCTCTTCCATAATTTATTTTTCATTTATAAAAAGCACATAACTAAAATCATATCTATAATTGCTTCAGATATTAATGCCTATTTTAGATAGATTTTTCTATTTATGAGCAGAGAACAGTGTTAAAGCATGACTCCAGGTAAAGGTACTCACTATCAAGCTGATGATATGAATTCCATCTCTGGGATCCACACGGCGGGAGGAGAGAACCGACTCCTATAGCTTGTCCTTTGACCTCCAAAGAGGCACAGTGGTGTGCGCAGACTTCCTAACCTCACAAAAATGTTAAAAGCAATTCTAATAAAAGGAAAGAATGGATGTAGTGTCAGATGAAAACTCTAAGGGGGAAATAATCTTATTTTTTTGTTAATGTAGCTTTATGTGGCTTATTACATAGAGGAGTCAATGACGACGACAATGAACAATTTTAGTAACTTCTTCCTTCAGTCCTCCAAACTTAATTTTGAGACACAGAGCTATAAAGTACATAAATGGGCTTTATTATGATAATTAAACTGGACTATTTTCCATTTATTTTGTTTCAATATTCTTGAACACAGATAAAATTTATCATGTGTAAGGAAAGTGGAATTATCTGTCTACATAATAAGTAATTTTTAAATTGCCAAGTATGCCATCTTATTCTCTCCTGGGCATAAATACATATAAATAGTCTTCTTGGTGCCAACGAATTAAAAAAGACTTGAATCCTTTTGGAAATGGTTATTGTGAAACACTATGTCAGTAACGGCCCATTAAGCATCTATTAAGTAAACATTTCTATCCTGAATCTGATGAGAACCACACAGCAAACATAAATCATAGTTTGTTCTAAGAAGTATGTAAAGGTATAACATGTGCCCATGACACAGATGACCTACAACTGCAGATGCTAACAGTACAGACATTAGAGAAATAGATCAAAATTATAAATGTTAATTAAAACACTAATTTGAATCTGTCAGTCATGGACAGGGTTTCCATTTTCTATTTCTGACCTGTGTTCAGGTAAAACAGTGCATGTTTGTGGAGTGCACTGTGAGTTGGAAGCACCAGACAAGTATTGTCTGGTAGAAATACATACAAGCTGAGCCAGAAAAGTCAGTCATATATGGACATTTTAATATTCTCATGATCTTATTGCAGGGGTTAAAGGTCTATTTTATTTACTATAAATATTTTAAAAAGTCATTTAAACCTGCAATTAATATAAATTTTTTTTTTATTTTTTGAGACAGGGTTTCTTCATAGCTTTTTGGTTCCTGTCCTGGAACTAGCTCTTGTAGACCAGGCTGGCCTCGAACTCACAGAGATCCGCCTGTCTCTTCCTCCCGAGTGCTGGGATTAAAGGCGTGCACCACCACCGCCCGGCTTAATATAAATTTTTAATATGTTTTATATTCTTTTCCTTACTTTGCCTTCAAAATCCAATGTGCTCTTTTAAATTTCACTGTGTTTTACACCATACTCACCAGTGCTTGCTGGTGAGTATGTCTGCGTCTGATGAGTAACGTGCCTGGTGCCATCTGAGGCTAGAAGAGGGTATTGGATCCTATGGAAATGAAGTTACAGGCAGTTGTGAGCCACCACGTGGGTACTGAGAACTGAACCTGGGCCCTCAAAAAGAGCAGTATGTGTTGTTAACTGCTGAAGCATGTCTCCAGTCCCCCGTGTATGTTTCATAACCATAGATCATTCCAGTTAATGTAAAACTGACTCTTGGGGGCTGGATGGAATTGACTATAGATAATGTGCTCCATGGAACTGAGGATGGGAATGGAAAGATCAAAGTCCATACAAGAGACCTTGACGGTGAGATAATATTTTCCATGCTGGAGGTAGAATTCTATGTTGAGTGATTTCGTGCATGGACAAGCTAATTGATATCCACACTTTGAAATGTTAAGATGATGTAGACATGATTTATTTCCTAACCAACACTGGGTTGAACATGTTCCTATTTTTGTTTCTACATTGAACTGGGGGATAGACATAGAGAAAAAAAAGAAATGGGATCAAATTTGTTGGCATATGAGAGGTAGACATAATGTATATATTCTGCCAGCCTTTAATATGCGAGAGGCAATGCCACCCTGCTCTGGACTGAACGAGCCCTTCACTACTTCAAGTATGTCACTGAAGTCTCTTTTGGATTGCTCTAAACTCTACAGGTTCCTACCAGATCTGTGGGATTCTCTTCCAAGTTTTAAAGTACATATTTTGAGAAAGAAAATTTTTAGGAAAAGGATCCAATAGAGCCCTGGCTCTATCAGTGAAGACGAAGCCATTTAAATGAGGTGCCATTCTGAAAATGAGATCATACATGATAGGAGAAAGGGTCCAGCACACAAGACCGATGGGTGGCTGTTGTTGTGACTAGGATAACCTTTACTACTATTGGCATTATCCACATTATCATGTCACTGTCCTTCAGCCTCCATCTCCACTAACTGGCACAGTGAAAGATGTAGACTCAAAGGTTTACTCAAGGACCACAGGCTCACCTGCGGCAGGCAAGTCTTCTTTCACCTTCGGTTCTCATTGAGTATTACTGAAAACTGAGTAAATGTTCTCATTACTTTAAACACATGAAAGTCTTCCTCCTCTTCTAGAAGGAGCTTAGGGATTCCAGGGGTCCCAGTCCATTTGCAAACTCTGCAGAGGGTTTACAATAACTAAGATCATTTGCCTGAGGGGAAAAAAAAGTACTAGTGGTAGTTTTGAACATATGGTGTTAGAGTTCTCACTAACTGTTGCTTCTAGGACCATGGTCCTAAAGGTTTGCATGGAATATAAGTGGGTGCTGTGTTTGTTTTGTATTTTAAAATTCTATTTTATGTGTCTGAGAGTTGTGCCTGCATGTGTTTAAGTATACCATATGTACGCTTCTTGCCCACAGAGATCAGAGCAGGGCATCAGATCCCTAGAACTTGAGTTAGATATTGCTGTGAGACCGATGTGGGTGCTGGAAACCAATCTGTGCTCTTAACTACTGGGTCATTTCTCCAATCCCATGCATGGATATTTTATGGACACTCTTCCTTCTTTAGGAATATTAACTCCATTGCAGCCACATTAATGGCAGTACGAGGGATTTTAGTCATACCCCCCCCATTTTAACATAAGCATAGAATGACTTTTTCTTCTTTATTGATTTTTTTATTTTACTTATGAACAACAGTTTTCCCTCATTCCTCTCCTCCCATTTCCTTCCCCTCCACCCCCTTCTATTCCCCATCCACTCCTCCGTTTCCATTCAGAAAGGGGCAGACCTCCCATGGGTGTCAACACAGCATGGCGCATCAAGTTGAGACAGTACCAAGCACAGCTCCCTATGCATCAAGGTTGGACAAGGCAACTCAGCTTGGGAATTGGGTTCCCAAAAGCCAGATCAAGCACCAGGACATGTCTGTCCTGATCCCACTGCTAGGAGCCCCACAAACAGGCCAAGCTACACAGCTGCCACACACACGTAGAGGGGCCTACGTGGGTCCCATGCAGGCTTCCTAGCTGTCTGTCTAGAGTTGGTGAGATCCCACTAGCTAGGGTCAACTGTCTCCATGGGTTCCTGTGTCATGTCCTTGACTTTCTGGGTCACACAATCCCTTCTCCCTTTCTTCAGCAGGACTCCTGGAGCTAGGCCCAGTGCTTGGCTGTGGATCTCTGCATCTGCTTCCATCAGTTACTGGATAAAGCTCTCTGATGACAATAAGGATAGTCACCAATTCGATTACAGTAGATGCCCTCTTCACTCCTGCTAAGAGACTTAGCTGGGGTCATTCTTATGGATTCCTGGGAGTTTTCTTGGCACCAGCTTCTAACCTTGAAATGGGCCCCCCAGCAAGATGTCTCCTTACTCTCCCCCTCTAGTCTTTCCCTCCAGTCTTTCTGCACCCACCCCTCCCAACCTGCTCTTTCAAGTTCCCATTTCCCCATCCCCCCACCCTCATCCCCCAGTTTACCCAGGGGATCTCTTCTATTTCCCCTTCCCAGGGAAATCCATAGCATGACTTGCTTATCTGACATCTGTGACTGGTCTGTCTTTCTTTCAAACCCTTAACCTACAGCTTCTTCTTTTCCATCCTAAATTCAGAATAACCCAGGGTTTGCACCATCATGAGTCACGGAAGAGAAATTTAAGTTACCTATTAAATCAGAGTACGACTTGGGGGAAAATAGGAATTTTATACCTCATTGAGGAACTGAGTTACACCAACATCCCTTTCAGTTTACTCTACTGAGCTACTCTAGGAAATGTCATGAGGGCATCAGAATTAGGCAGTGCACACGTTCGCATGGGGTGAAATGCCTTTGTGTGGTGTTGTTTTTAAACTGTTTCAGGCAAGTGATCAAATGTCAACAGCTGCTACCATGTCCCTGGGATCTGGATTGTTTTAATTAACCCTTCACTGGTAAATGGCCAGCCTTTCACCCACCTTCGTGTGAATTGTTTCTCTAATCGGCGATGGAATTGGTCATTTTGCTCATTGAACAGTCAAGTCAGGAAGTGTGTTTTATAGGGTGCAGGCGTGACGCCTTCCAAATGTGGCCTTAAATCTCCCCAACCCATACTCCTTACTTTTTAAAATTTTTAAATTGAAATAATGTTGTTTTTGTATTTTGATCATGGTTTCCCCTCTCCAATCTTATCCTATATCCTCCCCACGTGCCTACCCCTCTAACTCCAGGCATTCTCTCTCTCTCTCTCTCTCTCTCTCTCTCTCAAAAAACTAGACAGGTGAATTAAAAGAACAAACAACTAAGACTAAAACAAATAAACTAACAAACAGCAATAAAAGAGAAACAAAGAGTATGAGAAACACATTTATTTGCTCTTTTCTGGGCATGTGTGTGCACACGTACAATCATAAAAACTCAAAATCAGAAACCATAATATACAAGCAAAAGATCAGTAAGGCTTTTTTTTTTTTAAAAAAAATACCCAAACAAAGCAATATGAGATAAAAATATCTCCAAAAATATCATTGAGTTTGATTTGTGTCGTTCATCAACTGTTGGGCATAGGAATTGCCCTTAAGTGTGATTGGTATGCCCAGTGGGACTCCCTTGCAGAAACTAATTTTTTCATTTGTGAGAAGTTGTTAATTAGAGATACCTTCTTGGTTAGTGATGGGAGATTGTGTTTACTTTCAGCCCAGCACTGGTACTCTGCCTGGTTTTGATCTATGCAGACCCTATAAATGATGACACAGTCTCTGCGAGTTCATATGTATGTCAGTCTTGATGTGTCTGAAAGATGCTCTTTCCTTGGTGTGATCCATCTTCTCTGCATTTTATAACCTTTCTACTTCCTCTTCTGCATAGCTCCTTGAGCCCCGAGGAGAGGATTTGATAGAGGCATCCATTTGAAGCTGAGTGTGCCAAGGTTTCTCACCCTTGGCACATCGCCCAGTTGTGGGTCTCTGTGTTAGTTCTCATCTACTGTAGGATGACTCTTCTCTAACGTTGGCTGAGTGAGTCACTGATCTAAGGGTATAGCAGAATGTCCCCATGGGTCATTTTACTCCTATGTCTTTTTAGCAGAACAATAGTATTTGTCCAAGTATACTCTTTATTCTTGTTAAGGATCCCACCTACCTGTCATTGATTCCCAGCTGACTCACCTCCTCTCATTTTGACTTCCTGATTTTACATGTTCTATATTCTTATGACTGTCCTGAATCATCATGACAATGACCATTTTGGCTATGTGTGCTTGTTTCTGTTTACCCAGATTTTATTGTTCTAAAAAACAAGAAAATTTTGTTCTTCTATTTTTAGATCTGTATGAAGTAATGTGGGTTAAGGTCAGTTATAAACGAAGAAGACACAAAGACAAGAATAATTTGTGTAAAATCCAGTGATTCACTTATTACTCAATTATATAGAACTCTCCTCGACAACACGGAAGATGTAGAAGGATTAAAGATTCAGCCTTTCAGCCTTGGTTTTAATGAGTGATGGGTCGGGTCAAAAATGGTTAAGCAATTAGGATAACTTGAAAGAGAGGTCAAACACTGTAAATAAGTTCCAGTTGGTTATAATTAAAATAATAATTTGTTTCATGATTTCCTATTAAATGATTAGCATGAGTGGTCAGAAGTGTGTTTAGTCGAGAGAAGAAAAAATATTATAGGATGGAATAGGATCCCAGAAGGTATACTTATAGCATACTCCCCCTTTCCCTTTGTTTCTCTTCTTATTCTTACTTCTCTATTAGTATCCTTTTCTCCATCTCCCCCTTACCAAGGATTGAACTTAGATTATAACCTGGTAGACAAATGTGCTACTACTGACTGAATTGCATCCCAGTCCTACAGAAGTCTTTCTAGAACCAATGATGCTGTCCTACCCCATCTTTAAAAACGCTTCCAATGACTAATTCTCTTGGCCCTTCTTTGGCTTTGCCCCTTAAGAGGAATCTTGGTGATTATTCTAGGCATACTGTCTGTCTTAAAGTCTTACTTTGTATACTCCGGAAGTTTGTCTATGTCTGTCCTTTCTGGAGCATTTGAGTGTTTTTTTGCTTTTTGTTTTGCTTTGCTTATTCTCATCAACACTTAGAGATTTTCCTAAGACATTACTTGAACCTAATACCCAGCTTCAGTGCTTCCCAGGGGCTTTCTGTGCTGACTTTATTGTAGCTGCTATTATTTTCTAGTGATTTCTCTCCGGAAGGCTTAAGGCTCCATCAGGGGTGAAGACCCCATTAGGTAGTTCACAGACTGCTCAGAACAGTGCCCAATGTCTAATGAAGCACGGTGAGACTCTGCAAGCTGAAGTAGTTGGAACAGGACTAGAAGGCTTTTGTATTTCTCTACCTCCTTTTCCAGGCGCTATGGTTAGAATATGAATTGAGTGTTTCCCAGGTGTCCATGTGACTGGAATCTTGGTTCCTAGCTTTAACAGAGTTGGCAGAACCCCTCTGTGAGATTTTTAGGTCACTTAAAGCATGATTTCATTCTTGCTTGACCTGTTGGTGGTTCTGAAGAAGGAGCGAGCCTACCCTTCCTCTCGTTCTCACTTCTTGGCTGAAGATGCAGTTGTTAGCTCTTGTATGTATGTCCCTCATGTTGACTGCCTAATCCTTACCATAGGACAAATGAGGCTACTCGATCTTGAGCTTTGAACCTTTAAATCTATGAAGTAAATAAATATCATTTCTTTATTTATACTCTGCCTTGAATATTTCATTACCATTTCAAAAGCCTGACAAAGACACTGTCTTTGAATGAGTATATGGAAGCAGTGCCTCTTTGTGTTCCCTGTGACCTCTGTCAGATTAGTATTTCAACTTGTTAAGGATTGGAATTTTTATTTAACTTGAATTAAAATAGCTATCTGGGCATCATGGTTCATGCCTGTAATACCATCTGTTAAGAGTTGAGACAGAGGGATTATCATAGCTTTAGGTCAGTTTGAACTATTAAATGAGATTCTTTCTTAAAGACAAAAATGAATAAAAATTTCTGGTCAATTGAGGAAGACAAATATAAATTCAGATCTGCTTGATTTTAGAGGTATGTTTTGGAGAATCTCTATATGTCTAAAAGTTTAGTAATATTTATTTCTATAGCAATTTCTAAAATTTAGGATGGTTTGTTGCTAAGTACTTTGTGTGGATTGACTCATCAATGTGTACACCAGCTCTATAAAGGACTGCAAGTAGGCACATCTCACAGATGATGAAACAGGCTCAGAGAATCCGATTGAAAATCACCTAGTAAGGGGACTTTAGGGGATGACAATGAGGCTGATGTTAAGAACTTGGGCTTGATCATTATTTGTTCAACTCATAGTTCAGCTGCTAGATTCCAGTCATGATATTTCTACTTTATGCAATTTCTGATAGGTCACTCTCAGGCAGCTATGTCTGTATTTGTGGTTTTGCGGAGCAATTATCCACTCTTTAACACAAGCCCTGGCATAGATTAAATACCCAGTAAACACTGTCTGCTAATTTTCTGTTATGAATCATTGCTATTGTTAAACACTCTACTTTCTTCCATCCTCAACTCTTTGCTGCCTCTTTGACACATCATAATACTTTTCTTGGTGGCTTTGTTATTTGATAAAATTTTAAGTGAAATTTGATGAAAAATGCTCCAAGGACTGAGAACCTGCAAGCATCATTACTCAATTTTGTGGTCAATCATATTTCAAGTGAGATTTCAGAGGCCTTGAATTTTGGTTCCAGAGATGGAGAGAGAAAAATGTGTCTTTTCCAATTAGAAAATGTATCAACAAGTCTACAGGAAGCCTTAGAAAGAATCTGGACAGTAGCTGGAGGTGGAAGGACTTGAGCAAGGGCTTATGTCTTGCTTCCCCACAATTGAATTTTTCACAGGTGGTAATAGAATATTCAGGTACCTTCATCATCTTGTCTGTGGTAATTTGAGCGGCAGCCTTCCTTAATTCCTAATTTAACTTAATGGGATGTGTTCTGAATCTTTCTGCTTAGTATCAGAGCTCTGCCTATCACATCAATACAAACCACATAAAGAAGGAAAGTTCAGGTTCAAAATTAGCTTGTGTTGTCTAAAAGGCCTATAAGATAATATTAGAGCTTTTAGTGGATTTTATACTTGTTTTATTGTAAGACATTGGAGTGTGTTGCTACATTAATTGCTGAAGCCTTTTGAATTTGATACAATTAAAACATCTAGGACAGAGTGCTGTGGAACACTGGTCTTATACCCTGTAAAGGTTTGTCAGTTGTACTGGTTTAACAAAATGCTGACTGGCCAGTAGCCAGGCAGGACATATAGGTGGGACAACCAGAACAGAAGAATTCTAGGAAGAGGAAAGGCTCAGTCTGCAGTTGTCACCTGGACACAGAGGAAGCAAGATGAGAATGCCTGGCTAATAAAAGGTATCAAGCCACGTGGCTAACACAGACAAGAATTATGGGTTAATTTAAGATGTAAAAGTTAATAAGAAGTCTGAGGTAATAGGCCAACCAGTTTATAACTAATGTAGACCTCTGTGTGTTTTTTGGGGACTGATTGGCTGTGGGACCAGGTAAGACAGAAACCTCTGTAAACAACATAGACCTGTGAAAGTTCTGCTTTTCTCTGATACTGTACATCTGTCTAAGTTTGTGACTATTCTGGGCATCAGTGTTCTCATGTGTAAATGAGTGATGTGGACTCCATGAGAGTCCAACAAACTAGAGTCTTTATATTAAACCCAATCCACTACCACTGATCTAATATTGCATTACCACCATGTTGAGCTGTTCTCATTTGCTTATATATTGTCTATGACTCCTCTTACTTACAAGAGCAAAATTAAAATGTTCCAACACAAGGCATGGTTAATTGATCAATCTCTTGTTGAAATGAATCATGGCTCCCTATAGTACCAGCACATATGGGTTTAGGCAATCACTTCTTAACCACCCTAGCAACTGGATTACAGACCATATCACTGTCCCCAACACAATATCAGAAGTTGTTACAAACTTCCAATTTATAGAAAAGATTTGTTGATCCTTGAGCTTGATGATCTCTAAAATAATTTCTTCTTCCAAGTTAGACCTACCATTTGTCTGCTGGGTGACTTTGGGCCAGTCATTTAACCATTTTGAGATCTGTGTTTTCATCTTTTCCAGGAAGGAGGATAAAAGAGACTTCCATGTACTCATTGGAGAGGCTGAAATAATCCATGTATCAATAGAGGGTATAGAGTGATCAGAGGTACATGACAGAAGCACAAAGCCATTACTTTTTGGCAGTTGAATGTGCAATGTTGGTTTAAAGCTGGTACAATCAGAGTCTTGATCATGGGAAATGGTTGTAGTTTCTTAGACTGGATCAAAGATTTCTACAGACAAATGTATTCAGGAGACCAGATCTAAAAACTTGTTGGAAATTATTGATAACCCAATTTTGCACTTGTATTCTCTCAAGCAATTCCAAAAAGTATAGAAATCATTATCTCAATTATAGCTCATTTAACTCTACAGGTAATTATAATACCAGAGAAATCCTAAGTTGGATGGTAGCTATAATCGTCTGATCAAAGACCTCAGTCCCAGGGCAAGTGTAAGATGTGTCACAATGTAGGCATTGTTTTCTTTTTTGTTTTACTCTGAGTCACTGAGAAATCTGATTATTATTGCTGCTTCTGTCTGTGGACGCTTTCTGGGGATTTGGGTGGCTCATAGTTTTTCCATCATGATAGAAAGACTAGTACAGGTCTCTTTGAGGTTGGCCTTGCCCCCACAGTAGGCAGATCATGGTGACAATTTCATCTCCATGACCTCTGGAAGCTGCTATTAGAAACTGGTTTCTTTTACCAGTCATTTTTGTGTGTATATGATACCTAAGAGGAGATAAAGTGGGGCAATTTTTTTTATGTTTTTTTTCTTTTGTGGATTGTGACCATTAAAACCTGGAGTAAATGTTACCTTATGCCCTGAGCAAATCGCATCTGAACACGGTACTTGTAGCTTCCTGTCCTTTGCTGTTCATCACAGAGCAGAGCCCTGGGCCTGAGGCTAACAGGTCAACAGAAAAGAATGGATGGAATTAATCCTGAAATACCTAAAGCTTCTGCCACAGATATTTAATGTCTGAAAACTACAAGTCTTAGTATTTGCAGTTTTTGCTGAATCCATTCCTAAAATGTAGCTGGTTTGGATGGATGATTGAATTAAGCAACTTGTAATTTATTTCAAAAGTTAAAGTTCCAGGAATAAATTTCAAAGATATAAATAAAGCTAAATAATATATATATATATCTATATATATACACATTGTTGTACACACATACATATATATATATTTATAAATTTATATCTACTTCTGTATAAGTCTCAAAATTGCCAACAAAAGATTCAATGCCTATACATTAGTTGTATGCAAACCACAAGACTTAGTCAATCTGAGAAACTGCTTCCATTAATGACAAGAAGAAAATGCCTGGTCCAAACATGGGGCTAGAGTGCCTTGATTTTGTTTGAAAGTATGAGTCAAAGACCTTGAACAACAACAACAAATTCATGAGATTTTTAACCATCTATGCATGTATAAAGCACAAATAGGAAAAATTATAACCTTCCATGAAGTCATCATGGGACAATTGTTTGCAAATTGGTTTCTGAAGGGCCTAGAAGCATTGTTTTCTGATTTGAGTCTTTCCTAAGAGGACACTTTGTTAGTAATTTTGGATAATTGTGAACATGTCTCATGATACCTCCTTTAATGGACAGATTCTGAAGGTCCACTCTAGTTATACAAACTGGAATTTGCTTAACAGGGGTCAGACTCTTCCATGAAAGCCAGATGTTATGGGATCCCTGCTTCTCTCCTTACATGCTTCTGACTCAGTTCTATTTGCCTTTCTCTCCTTGACCACTGACCCTTGCTACTAGTTTCTCAAAAACTCTTCTGGTCACCCCCATATAGGATTTAACCTTTCTTTTTTAATGGCATTTCCCTCAGTGTGTTTTCTTGATTTTCTCTCAAGGAAGGCGGCGAGTCCTGCAGTAGAAGGCCCTGGGGAGAGCATGGGTTGGAGATGAGTGAACACAATCCCCAGGGCTGAGATGCTGTTCACGTGTCTTTGGAGAGTCGGTACAGCTGTTTGCTCACCTGTGAAATGGAGATTTTAAAAAAGGAGGCTTCTTTCGGTGTTTTGAGGATTAAATAATATAAAAAATGCGCATAGAATTCTTGGCCCTGTGCCTGGCAAATAACCAGAACGTGAGAGAGGAGAGCTGAGATGCGGGTTGCTGCTCTCCTGCATGACCTGCTTTGCTCCCTGACCTTCACACTACCCATCTTGTTCCCAGGCCCGTCTTCGTTTATTCTTTAACCCCTACCCCAGACTCACAAGCTGAAGCTGATCATAGGTTCTCTAGACTTGGCAACTGGAAATGAAGTTCATGTCCTTCATTTGGAAAACAAAACAGAAAGCAAACAAACAAACAATAAAAACTTCCATCCTGAAGAAAACTGTCAGGGAGAAAAACATGAAGCTTCTGAGACAAGAAGCAAATTCTTGATCCCTGGTGCTGGTCGTCATTCTGTCTCCATGTGTTTAATAAGTGCTTCTCTTGTGGCCCAAGCCAGTGAGAGTGTACTTCCTAATGTCTAATCCCTATCCACTTTCCCAAACATTCGTACACTCTCCATGGGGTGTACAGATGTTTTTTCCCCCCTCAGATTTGGGTCACAGAGAAGATAAGCTTAACATTAGAGGTGTGTGCCTAGGGGTGGGTCTAGGCAATACCTGGCCTATTGTTTTGTGTGAGGTAGGTCAGTGAAAGCAATGATAGAATTGTTTCACAAATTTGCTAATCAATCTCTCAGCTTCACCTTCTAACATCTTTCCTCATTAACTCTACCCAGGTGACTTTTTTTCTGTAGTTCAAAAGGTTGCACACGTGGCAGACACGTGCATAGAGGGAGACCCTCAAAAAATAAGGTTTTGAACCTGTAGGGCCAACAGGAAATCTTCCTTTTTATCTTCCAAAGGCTCACCAGGATGACAACAGATAAAGCAGGAGAAAAGACACAAAAATGCCCCCATGTGCAAAAGTACGGGACCCTTGCAGTCTGAGCTTTAAAGAAATCAAATAGCTCAGGCTAAATACCTCTTTATACGAGATGTAGTGAGGATGAAGGCAATTTTTAAGAAGATAGCAAATTAATTTTAGGGAGATGTCATCATTGGCTTGGAAAGAATACAATGATGTGGAACAAAAGCCAGTCTGGCTTTAGAACGGGAAACGGTTTGTAAGTTATCCTTTCTGGAATATCAAACAAGATCCAAATAAAAGGCAGCGGAGTGTGAAGGGATTCTGTCCAGGTGTGTTGACGGACATCCTCTCCTCCTTGCTGGAGTTTAGTCTTGTCTGGTTAATGAAACTTTTAGAAAAAGGATGAAGGAAATCCTCTTTCTTTTTGTCAGATCTGGGAACTCCACAGAAATCTTTTCCCCTGTGTTGGGAGATGAAACAAGAGAAATTCAGAGGTGCCTTGAATTTTAGGTAGCTCTGTGTGTATCTGTATATGTGTCTGTGTGTATCTCTTTCTCTGTATGTATGTATATCTCTCTGTGTGTGTCTGTGTGTATCTGAGTATATTTGTGTGTGTGTGTCTGTGTGTATCTGTGTGTATATGTGAGCCTGTGTCTGTGTGTATCTGTGTGTGTGTCTCTGTGTGTGAGTGTGCATTTGTCTCTCGGTGTGTGTCTGTGTATGTTTCTCTCTTGTGTCTGTGTCTACATATGTGTCTGTGTGTATGTGTATGTCTGTGTGTCTTTGTGTGTCTGAGTGTGCATGTGTCTATGTGTATTTCTGTGTACATGTCTGTGTGTATCTGTGTTTGTCTTTGTGTATCTGTGTGTGTAAGTGTGCATGTATCTGTGTATGTCTCCGTGTGTGTGTCTGTGTGTGCGTCGTGTGTATGTCTCTGTGAATATCTGTGTGTGTGAGTGTGCATGTGTCTATGTGTATTTCTGTGTATGATTCTGTGTGTATCTCTGTGTGTATGTGTCTGGTCAGCCAGCTCCAGGGATTCTCCTTGTCACCCAGCTTTTTGCCGTGGTGGTACTGAGGCAGAACTCAGGCCCTCATGCTTGAACAATGAGCACTTTACTAACTGAGCTATGTCCTCAGTGTCTTGGTATTCATGGTCCTTCAGCAGGCCAAAGTGTTAGTCATTAAGAGTCATTTTCTGAGGCCTGAATGCCCTCCTCCTGACACAAAGGGAGCTCTCAGCATGGTGTACCAGCAAAGCTGCCAACCTTCTAAAGTTCCAAGGCTGGACAGAGACACAGAGCAGGGATGACCAAGCTGTGAGATTCCTGGGCTATCCCAGGTAAGTCTCATGCTGCAGTCACAGAAGATCTGCCCTTGTACTCACACCTGTGCTATGCAGTCTTGGTGGAAATGGAGGAGCTGAGGAAGTCACAATAGCATATACAGGTAGATTTATTTGAATCTAATGGAAGCTATCCTGGAGTTCCTACCACATGATTTGGAGTAGGAGAGGGTGTGCAGAGGTTTTAAAATGAGTAATACATACATACATAAGAAGAAGAAGATGGCTTTCCCTATCACATTCCAAGTCGAGCTTTGGTATGAAAACTTCTCATCCAGGGTTGAAAACCAGCATAGTACAACACACTAGAGGCCCAGGAGTGGGGGATACAGTGTGGAGACCTGATACTCCCAGACAGAGACTCAAGAAAGAGGACCTAGGGCCAGGTAGGACCCTGGGTTCATTCAGGACTAGGAATTCAATGAATATCACACTGTCTCTGCATCACAACCAATTGTAACAGAATAAAATACAAACCATTCACATCGTCAATTGCACCCGGAGCTTCGAGAGATGTCCAGGGTTAACTTTTCATTTACTTAAACTATCACTGCAGTTTAAAATAAAAAAAAAATCCTTTTGATATTGATTCTTATCATAGACAATGGTTTGAAATCAAACAGCACAGCTGGTCCTTGACCCGAATCTACTTTCAAACAGTCATGTTAAATTCCTGAAAGTGGAGACTGAGATGCTTCCAGATTTAGCTTTTGCTCTTGAACCTGGAACAGTAAGACTTCATCATTGCTATTAATGTATACCTTCTCATGAAATGGCATTGTATCACTGTAAGGTCTTATCTAAGAAACTAAAAACCCTTTGTACCTCGCTCCTGTGCTTTTTTGGCATTCTGACATCTCCAAGAGGCACAATTGTTCAATATGTAAAGTCTAAACGACTCTCTTTATTGAATAAAGTATTGTGTTATTGAATGAATCACAAAGCGGCAGTCTCCTTTGCACATTAACTTTGAATCTGCTGCTTAGAGCAAAATCCTGATTTTTCTTTCAGATGCTAATAGCATACTGTCCGGGCTAGGCAAGGTTATTCTCTAAAAGGAATTGGTAAGAATTGGTTTGCTTTCACTATTTATCTGTTCAATAATGGTTTCTTAGAGTCACAGAATAAACTTTGTTCCTTATTGTCCATTATGGTAATTTAAATTCAGCTGGCGCCATTCCATCTTTGGTAAATTATTGTTGATTATATTAAGTAAGATATTATTAGTTGTTGTTATAGAACAATTAAGTGAAAAGTATACTCCTCTGATGACTCATGTTGTGTCGATTTTTAATAAAGAAAATGAATTTATTAAATTAATGTTATTAAAATTATTAGAACATATATAATATTTTCCAAGTGATTTAATATCTTGAGAGATTATGAGGCTTAGAGCACACGCAGTTAGTTATCTAAGTGCTTCAGATAAGGCAATAAGGTGTTAGATCTGGCTGTCTCAGAAGGGTTGTCTTGCATGAGTCACTCCAGTATTTGCAATCACTCTTTCCTTTTCCTCACTTGTAAAACTCCAACAGCGTCAACATCAGGAGTAGTTGTGGCATGAACGCAATGAGAACAATGTGGGGAGTGTGCACTGTTCACTGTGCAGGACCACACACACGCAAATTAATATTGTTACAGGAGCAAGTTAATTTTCAAAGTTACAATTGACAATTTCTTAAAACGCAGTTTGGAAGAGTGGAGCTAGAGTCTAGAAACTACAACTTAATAATCAGCTCACAAAACTGACTTTATCCTGGCTGAACACAGTCTGACGGGTGGGGGGAAGGGACAGGGTGACAGGAGCCTAATTATCTCGGTGACCTGTGTAGCCATGATAATGACTTTCTGTCCAGTGTGTTCAGTTAAGTGTGACTCAGGCTGGAAGCTCCAAATACTTAAATGTCCATTGCAAAGCCCTTTTCTGATGTCCCCTTTTCTTTCAGTATCATGATGCCTCTGTATTCCTAGCCTCTCAGGAAACCATATGCAAGTGGAGACCACTTTAGACATGCCTTTTCCACTTGCCTGTTCAATGTCTTGGTGCCATACTGATGTTGCCTTGTGAGACAGAACACATGTTTCTATCAACAGTGAAACCTGGGATCCAGTCATAACTATGACAGTGGTATGCAGTTTTCCATCTATGCCTTCAGTGGAGATAATGCTTAACCATACTGGTGGGCCCTTTGGCTCTTTACTCAATCTACTGAGTCTGCATGTTTTAGGAGCAGAAGTCACTTAACATTCTAGTTCATTTATCTTTGAAAGTCTTTTTATGTATATGTATATGTGTATACACACACACATATGATGTGCATATGTGTGCCCATGTGTACGTATGTGTTCTTGTGGGCATGTGTACCACACAGTGTTCAGGTGGTTATCAGATGACAACCTCAGGTGTCAGACCTTGGCATTCACATTACTTGAGATAAGGTCTCACGTTATCCACTGCTGTGTATGCCTGGCTAGCTTTCCCTGCCTGAGCCTTCATGGATTCTCTTGTCTGCCTCCTATCAGGCTGTTGGAACTCTTAACATTGCAGATGTATGCAACTGGCTTTGGCCATCTAAATCCAGTCCCTCACACTTGCACAGAAAGCGTGTCAACCACTGAGCCATCTCTGCGACTCCAATATATTTATTTTAACAGCTAGAAAAATTGGAGTGGGGTGCAGAGTTTAAAGAAATTATGTGACCCATCTAGGCATGGATTTAGTAGGTTTCTGCAGTTCCTAGTTCCTAGGCTGATTCATTCTAACATACTTCTCTGCCAGCTAGAATCAGATAGTTACTTCATGCATATTTGTACCCAATATGTATACTGATTGACCTTCACTATTAGAAGGAAATCACCAACAAGTACAATTAGTGTAAGAACCATGGCGCTGGCTGCTATTTTTTTTTCCCCCAGAAAAAGACATCAAACCTAAATTTATCCCCTTTTTGTCCTCTAATGTGTCTTCAGGCCATGCTTATTATTGGATGTCAATTTTCCATTGGAAATAGAACATTTTGTTGTGTCTTACTAGCTAAGAAAGCAATGTTCATGCTACAAGAACTGAATATGAAAATATAATTTTGATAAATTTGTGCTGGCAGGCCAAACCAATTCCACCGCTGTCCAAACTATCACAAAGAATATGATTGAATGTTTTCATACTTTCAAAAGCATTGCATGAAACTTTTTCTGTGTTGATATTTTGCCTGTAGTGTTTTGTGATGTTAATTTAAAATAATTGGTTCTTCTTTTGAAGGGTTGCATACTGTGATGATTAATTTTGTGGGTCAACTTGACTAGGCTAAAGATATAAAGAAAGCTGATGGAAGATTATTCCTGGGTTTGTCTGGGAGAGTACTTGTATCAGTAGACAATAAAGAATGTAGATCCTCCCTGGGATAGGTTTGCATCTACTCCATTGAAGACATGTGTGGGAAGGAACATGAATGGTGATGTCTTCCTCTTCTTAGACTATGACATGTATCTGTCCTGTCCTTAAGCATCAGAAATCCTGGATTGAACTTTGGGATTTACAACATCAACTGTCCCCTGCTGCCACCATTCATTCCTCAGTCCCATGATCAGAGCCTAGCCCCAAGCTAAGTATCATCACCAGATCCTTAGCCTCTCTAATTTATAGATGACATAATTACTCTCCTTAGTGATGTAAGGCAATTTTCATAATATGTCTTCATTTATATAGTGATATATCAGAGTAGTTCTTTATTTTTTTTTGCAGAACCCTGGTTAACATACATATTTTCATAATTCTCAATAGCATTTAAAAATGCCAGGATCTTAGTGCCTTAATTTCTTTGTAATTCAGCTTAATGCATTATTAATCATTTATTTTGTTACTAAAGTCTAATAATTATTAGCAAACACTACTGAAATATGAACCACATTAGTCTTTTCTTGCCTTATATTACAGTAATATAAGCTCAAGCATCAAGACAAGAAAAATGTTAGAAAGATAGAACCAGACTACACTAGAAAGGAAAGCAGGGTGTTTTAAACAAGTGTATAAAAGAAAAAATTGTCCATGATAATTGCTCAAGCTGTAAATAAATAAAAGGTACTGGTCAAAAAAATATTTAGATGTCAAATGACCTCATGACTATTTTTAAGAGTTATTGTTCACACAACAATGTCCAGTATAGCATGATAACCTAAGTGTGCAATCACAGCACGCATATTTTTACAGTAGACAACAACTCTCTAATTGGGCATAAGACCCACTCATCCAAAGGGAATATGCCTGGTATTAGAAGCCTAGTCATCTATCTATGGCTAGTGAAGTCATGGATGATGTAAAATAATCTTTTTGTATACTATGAAGATATGTTGCTCTCCTTGTTTTGGAAAAGAGCTAAATGGTCAATAGCTAGGCAGGAAGAGGTTAAATGGGACCTGCAGATAGGTACAGAGTTTGGGGACAATAGTCTTGTACCCTGTCACTTATATTATATTATTTTAATAAAATGCTGATTGGCCAGTAGCCAGGCAGGAAGTATAGGTGGGGCGACAAGGCAGAAAGTAGAGGTGGGGTGACCAGAACAAGATAATTCTGGGAAAAGGAAAGAGTCAGTCTGCAGTTGTCACAGAGGAAGCCAAACATAGAGCAAACAAGATAAGAATGCCTCACTGATTAAAGGTACCAAGCCATGTGGCTAACAAAGATAAGAATAATGGGCTAATTTAAGATGTAAGAATTAGTTAATAAGAAGCCTGAGCTAATTGGCCAACCAGTTTAAAATTAAGTTGACCTCTGTGTATTTCTTTGGGACTGCCTGACTGTTGAACCTGGCAAGACAGAAATCTTTGTCAACAGATCTATGGGAGGATTTAGAGGGAAAAAAAAAGGAGAGATGGCATAGTGGAATTCAAATATAATCTCAAAAATGAAAAAATAATATATGTTAAAATAAGAACCACTTTTTCTGAGCAATAAAATCCCAGAAGAAAATCAAGGACAGCAATGATGTTTAACTATGGAGAACCTTAAAAATAGTGTGGAGCCCTGAGTGCCTCAATCAATGAACCAGTGTTCTAAAAAGAAGTGTTCTGGAGATGAGAGTCAAGGCTGACACAGATCATCTGATCACCACCAAGAGGCCCGAGGCTGGGTGAAAATCCCATTTTTAATAACTAAACTAGAAGGGGAAAGAGGTGTTAAATACATGACTAGAAACAGATACTTCATGGAGACTCCACCAATAAGATTTAAGAAATTGCTTCAACACAATGCACCAAAGAAGCACATTGATAGTAATATCAGGTTTGCTGAAGCATGACTGTCACACCCCTTTAGCTTCAAAGAAACACAAGCACAGAAACAAACTAGGAAGGTTAAATTATTGGATTTATGAAGATAAAAGATTTTGCATATTGCTTGTTTATATGTAATTTTCTTTATTATCCTTAAAGATCCTGGCTTATATTTCTAAATCAAAAGCAATCTCTAGCTCTGGTGAAAAATGCAATTAAAATATAGTCTGCTGCATGAGTCTGTTGGAGTAGATAATTTCAGGCAAGTGATTTTGATTAAAAATTTTGATGATTATAGCTATATACATTGAGGTAGAGGAAGAAACAAACTTTATAAAAAAGGTAAATGACTAAGAGTTTGAGTTGGAATTACTCAGGCACAGAGAGGGTACTTTTGTAGCTAGCCTGTTTATGTCAGAAATGTTGACCAAATGTGTCCTAGAAGAGAAAAGGAAAGTATCAGTTTTACATTGTCTGTGTCATCCCAGGAAGTACTAGGGCTGTTGTTGAGTCTCGTAGGTGGCCTTAAAGCACGACGACAGGACAACCTCCTTCCAATTAATTAATCCCAACGAGCAAAATGAATACAGGGAAAGACAGTGATGGCCACAGCAATGTAAAAGAGATATGGACTATTGACATATACTTTGGCTTGTAAAGGTTTTACTTTTATAGACTGGAAAGAACCCCTATAAATAAAAAATTTGAAATTTATGAAAAAGAAGTCTGGCAACAGAAACTGCTCCCTTGACTGTCATCTGTCTGTCTCCTATCTGCCTTAGTAGGCACATACCTGCTGTGTTCTCATGGAAAAACAGATCTTCAGATCTTTGGAGCCACATTTTACTTTACACTTTGTATGTTGGGTTCAAAATAAAGGGAACAAAAACATAGGTGAGCAAACAGACAAGAAACAACTGTTGTGTCTTATTTTTCAAAAGCCTCTCATGGCCCCATGGTTTGAAGACCAATGGCCCTTCTTAGGAAACAACCTTAATTTTACATATTGAACTCAGCAATGGGGCTCTATACCTTCTTTGTTCAAAATGTAATAATCACATAATGGACATCCTCCAAACTTAAAAATCTCATGTTCTTTCAAGTCGCTTCGTAATGGCATGAGAAAACAGACCTTATAGATGAATTTATGACTTATTATTAAAACATAATATCATTTTTTTTCTGGAAGCAGTTTTATTCATTCATGCATGCATTCATTCATTCCAAAATACTTTTGAACTGTGTACAATAAGATGTTCATTAAGACGCTAGGGAAACAGTGCTGAGAAGCACAGTACAAGCAAAGCAAACCCTTCAGTAATAGAGCTCACATTCAATAGCTAAGGAAAGTAATACCAAATACCAATCAGCAGACAGCACAGAAGAATGTGAGAGGTTCTTTAGAAGGTCCTAAAATGAATGTGGATGCTAGGGAACTGAGGGTGCCTGGATCTGGCATGACGGGGAGTACTGATGAAAAGGAGGAGGGAGGAAGTCATACAGGCATCTAAGAAGAGCAAACTCTGAAGGGAACGTTTCAGTGTGTTTGAGAGACAGTGAATTGGCTGGTGTGAGTGGAACAGAGTTTCGGGTAACTGGAAAAAGAGACTAGGTGAGAAAAATAGACAGAGTGCGGACCTGGACCTTTTTACACTGCTCATGTAAATGACAGTCTGAGACAACAATGGTATAGATAGTGATGCTAATTTGAGGGCTGTGGCAACAATCCTAATTGTTGCTTCCTAAAGTGACAGAGGATGTGATTAGCAATGGAGGTGGTGAGTTATTTGATAAAGGGTATAATGATGAACAGTCCTTGAGAAATGTAGGAAGAAATGAGGTTTCAGCACAACCAACTAGAATGATAGAGTTGACATTAACTGAAACAAGGGAAATTGGATGAAGCTGTTCAGAAAGCAAGGCTGTATCAGGGATTATTTGGAGTTATAAGTTTAAAATCTCCTTTAAATAAACAAGTGAGAATATAAATCACTCTTTTAATCTGTACATATTTAGTTCAAGGGGTAGTCATATGAGCTGAGATCCTTGAATACTTGGGTAATGCTTTCAATAACCATATGGGAGGCAATCTCAGATGTGAATTTAGATAAAGAAAAATAATCCAAAAACCCACATGTCTGATCACTGAGGATTAAATTGGTGTTACAAACAAAATTATGAAGAAATAGCCAGGAAAGTTGATGGGGGGATTTCCCTCTATATGCTATAAATATATTTTATTACCATTTGTTAATAAAGAAGCTGCTTTGGCCAATGGCAGGGCAGAAAATAGATAGGTGGGAAAGATAAACTTAATGCAGAGAAAGAAGGCAGAGTCAGGCAGTCTCCCTGTTGCCATCCAAGAAATAAGATGTGCTGTAACAAACCATGAGCCTTATGGTAAAATATAAAATAAGAGGAAAGGGTTAATTTAAGATGTTTGAGTTTGTATATTAGTTCCTTTTCTCATTGCTTTGATAAATTACATAATATAAACAATTTCAAAAGAGAAGGGCTGATATTGACTCCCAGTTTGAGGGCATGAATCATCGTGGCAAGGATGGCATGGTGGTTGAGGCTTAAGTAGCTGATCATATTGTACCTAAACTCAGGAAACAGAAAGGGGGAATCCTTGTTCTCAGCTTGTTTCTCCTTTTTATTTATTCCCACATTCCCAGCCCATGCATTGGTACCGCTAGCATTTAGGATGAGTATTCCCACCTGAGTTAACCTAATTTATCTAACACCTCACAAACATACCAAGTGGGTAACCTAATTTAGGTAATCACTCACAGAAAAGCCAATACTTGACTCATAGTTGATCCCAGATCCTTCAGGATTGACAGGCAATATTAACTATCATGGATTGCACCATTTTTGCAAGTCTGTGATCATCCTGTTTGTTGTTCTTTCCTACAGTGTCTTCTTTCTTTATCTGCTATAACTATTTGCTTTACCACTACATTCTAGCTATTTATTTAAGAAGTATTTGTTGAGAGTCTTGATATTCATCCCGCTTAATGTTCTTGGAGCTTCTCAGTTCTGTAGCTTTAAATTTATTTTTAAGTTTGAAAACATTTTGTCTCTTTCTCTACATCTTTTTTTCTGACTTTGAGACTAAATATACCTATAACAAAAGCTTCTTCTTCTTCTTCTTCTTCTTCTTCTTCTTCTTCTTCTTCTTCTTCTTCTTCTTCTTCTTCTTCTTCTTCTTCTTCTTCTTCTTCTTCTTCTTCTTCTTCTTCTTCTTCGATGGTAAGAAATATTTGGTCTTTGTTTATTAAAAATAGATTGTTTTCCATACAATATATTCTGATCATGGTTTCCTCTGTCCAGCCCCTCCTGTATCCTTCCTACCTACCCACCCACCATACTTCAGTACTCCACTCTTTTCTCTCTCTCAGATAACAAACAGGCCAACACAAATCAAATTCCATGTAGTTTTGGGGGTTTCTTTTTTTTTTGTCTCATAGTGATTTATCTGGACATTTTACTAACTTGCAGATTTTTACTTATATGTTATAGTTCCCAATGCTGTGTTTTATGGGATTTCTGTATAAGTAAACGTGTTTGTCTCTGCATCTGTATGTGTTTCTTCTGTTATATTTTTAGCTCGTTGAGGGTTAGGGGATTGAGACAGTGTTTCTTTGTGTAAAATGCCTGGAACTTGATTTGTAGAACAGAATGTCTTTGAACTGAAAGAGATCCACCTGCCTCTGCCTCCTGTGTGCTGGCTTGTTTTTGTGTTCCTAATCCTGGAACCATAGCCTGGCTCTGTTTATTGCCCAATATAGAAAATAATTGTTTCATATATTTTGTTAGTTTTCTTTTTTTAAAATTTAATTTATTTTACATCCTGACCACATTTCTCCTACCCATTTCCCCTCTGCTCTCCCACCCCAATCCACTTTTGTTTCTGTTCAGAAAAGGGCAGGAGAAATGTGGTCAGGATGTAAAATAAATTAAATTTTTAAAAAAAGAAAACTAACAAAATATACGATAAAAGAAGACAGAGACAGAGACCAACATTGGAGCACTGGACTGAAGTCTCACGATCCAAAGGAGGAGCAGAAGGAGAGTGAGCACGAGCAAGGAACTCAGGACCGCGAGGGGTGCACCCACACACTGAGGCAAAGGGGATGTTCTATCGGGAACTCACCAAGGCCAGCTGGCCGGGGTCTGAAAAAGCATGGGACAAAACCAGTCTCGCTGAACATAACGGACAATGAGGACTACTGAGAACTGAAGAACAATGGCAATGGGTTCTTAATCCTATTGCACGTAATGGCTTTGTGGGAGCCCAGGTAGTTTGGATGCTCACCTTAATAGACCTGGATGGAGGTGGGTGGTCCTTGGACCTCCCACAGGGCAGAGAAACCTGCTTGCTCTTTGGGCTGAGGAGGGAGGAAGACTTGATTTGGGGAGGGGGAGGGAATGGGAGGTGGTGGCGGGGAAGAGGCAGAAATCTTTAATAATTAAATAAATTAATTAATAAAAAAATAAAATTAAAAAAAAAACAAAGCATGGCATATCAAGTTGTGGTAAGCCTAAGTACCTACTCTTGTGTTAAGGCTGGGCAAGTAGGAAGAATAGGTTCCCAAGAGCTATCTAAACTGTCAGGGACAGCCCCTGCTCCTACTGTTATGGGTCCTACAATGTGGACCCAGGTCAGCCCCATGCAGGCTTCCTGGTCGTTGGTTCAGACTCATTTCCTATGACCCAAGACAGTTATTTCTAAGGATTTTTTTTTTTTGGTTTGTAGCAAGAAAGCATAGACAGTAAGTCTATAAGAATGGAAATGAATATCCCAATAATAATATTAAAAATAAATTGACTGAGATTTAAATTAAAAATTTACCACTGAAAAGGAGATAAATCTCATTACTAAAGTATCACATTCTTCCTAATACTTTAGTGTAGATATCATATTTTAAATTAATGAGATTAATTTGGGGGGAGAAAGTGTAGCTTTATAGAAAAATTATTTTGTGTTTCCATGTATGAGTCATTTTGAACTAGTGTTTTCTTTCTGGAAGGTTGATGTGTGTGTTCATGTTTTGCATGAGAATGCTCACAGTTTTAGCAGCATTTATTGGAGAGACTCTTCCTTTTCAACTGGGTTGGCCTGGCTACATTTTCAAAGATCTATTGGCTAAGGGTCTCTGACTTTGCTCTACTCCTTCAGTATTGTATTTCCAATTTTGAGCCTTTTGTCTTTCCATGTGCATTTTAGAACCATTTTGAACCATAATGAAGTACATGGAATAGTAAACCTGAAGGGGGAGCAGACTGGCAGAGAAAGTGGAACCAGCTGCACACGGTGAGAGAGTGCAGAAGAGGGAACTGGTGAAGAGAAAGGGAGAATGAGAACAAAGTGTAATGATACAAGTGAATGATTATCCCACGTTGAAACCCATTACTTCATATGCTAACATAATAACATCTAATAAAAAATGTTAATATCCATAATCTAATTTGTCAGGCTTTCAATGTGTTGAGCAGATAAACCAAGTTGGGAAAAACTGACAACCACAGTTTTCTTGTTAATGAACACAGACTATCTCTTAATTTATATAGGTGATATTTATTCTGTTTTGTCATCATCCTTATCTAGATTTTGAACCACATATTTTGGTAACCACAGACCAGAATATTTCATTTACTTATTTATATAAGGTGAAAATATGAAAAAATTGCATTATTATTTCAAACTCCAATTATCATTATGGAAAGATGAGAAAATATTTCTATTTCATGCTTTACCCTTTTATCATGTAACCATTTTTGATGGATCATTATTTTAAGAAAGTGCCCTTTTTAAATGAATTCTTTGGGATTTTCTATATAGAAAATTATTTTGTCTGTAAACAAAGACTGCTTTAGTTCCTTCTCAGATTTACAGATCTTCTCTTCTTTTCCCCTCTCCTCCCTTCCTTTCCCTCCCCTCCCCTCCCCTCCTCTCCTCTCCTCTTCCCTTCTCTTCTCTTTCCTTGTATTACTGCAAGAGCTTTGATATTTAAAAGAGTAACAAGAAGAAACACCCTGTGTAATTATAAGTATGGCAATGGAAGACTCCGCTGCCCTGTCACAAGCTTAATTGTGGTTATCTGATAGACACTCCTTATTAAGTTGAGGAAGCAGCTGTATTTTCAACTGAATTTCTTTCTTATGCCTGAATAGCTGTTATATTTTTCACACGTAGTTTTCCTCTCTGATACAATCATATGGTTTTTCTTTTTTAGCCCATTAATGTGATGGATTTCACTAATTGGTTTCACAAACAAAGTCTTGACTTTTCTCAAGTTGCAATGAAATTAATCCTTGAGTTGTCAACTATCTTTCATACTTAAATTTTAAATTGCTTCCCATGTGAAAAATATTAATTTCTTGTCTTTCTTCTTCTGATAATACTTACTATGGTTTACTTGCAGACAGTCTCTCATTGTTGGGATTTTAGCATTTGTATTTGTTTGGGTTTTGAGTTTTGAAATACTATTTAGCCTAATCTCTCTATTTAGTCTAGCTTGGCCTTGAACCCTTCACCTTCCTGAGTAAGTCTCATGAGTGCTGTATTAAGGACATTTGTCATTATGTGCAATTTCTGAATTTTAATCATGTTTTGTTATTTGATAAAAAACATTGATCTTAAACTGAATATCTTAAATATTTGTATTTTGTCATATTCATCAATTTTTATAGAATTAACTTAAAATTTTACATCAAAAGTAGACAATTATTTTAAGAACTAAAGTGTTAGAAACTTTATTCTGGAGATGGTGCGTGAACTTGAGTCATATTAGTCCATATCTTTTACGAGGATGTTAATCATTCTAATTTTTATTTTCAATGAACCTAAACTGTGTATATCTTAGATCTTTAACTGTCCACAATACTGTGGACATGACGGGAAAATTAAACCTGAATAAGAAACAATGCTCGTGTCTCAATGGCTTATATTCTCTTGGAACATGTGAGATAATGTGTTTGTGAATTAGCTAGCCTTAACAATTCTATGCTATATATTCAACATTATGCTATTCACAATTAAGGCTCACAATTTTATTTGTCAATTTATAAAAATGTTGAAAAAAGGAGAAATGTGTTAATTACTGAAGAAAATGACAGTCGTTCCCCAAAGAGGTAAGTGCCTCCTGTGTGGCTATGCAACAATCTTCAGGTCTTTTGGGACCACTGACTCTAGGTTCTTACAAGGAGATGCAGAAGGATGTTCATAATGGCGTCTGTGTCTGGTCCAGGGCACTCAGGTTCACGCCCAGTGAATATGCAATGGGTCTGTTATATGGCAACAGTAGATGAGACATCACCACCTCCATGTTTCAAAACAAAACCTGTTGTCACTTGAGTCCCTGGAATTGGGAAAGGGTAAAAGTCACAGTTGTGGTGGTAATACGAGAGGCATAAATTACAAACTGTATTATGGAATTACAAGTTAATAGAAAGAGTTCCAAAATGGAGAAGCAGTTCCTTGTAAATGACCCCGCCAGCACGGTCTATCAGCTTCTAGTGATAACCAGCTTTACCTAGAAACTGCAATTGCAGTACGGGAATCTCCAACCCATTGAGTTAAATGTATTTCATTTATAACTGCTCAGTGAGCCATGACAGACCCAGGGGCATTTAGGAGTCAGAAAACTGCCTTTCTTCTACATATGTTATAATTGTAACTACAGTTATAAAGAATAAATGATAAATGAGCCCATGATAGATGAGCATGGCATGAATTATATTTAGAAACTCAAATATAAACACATCAGATTATTTAGTGCTGGGATTTCTTTTTCCACCCCCAGCCTGAGAAGGGGGTTTGTTCTCATAAAGCAAATTGGAGAAGAAAAATGGAAGACACTCACAAATGAATAAAAATGCATGTGGAATTCCAATATGCAAATGAGAACTATTTCTTTTGCACACGGTGCAGATGAAGAGCCGAGAGTACATGATCACAGCTGGAATTCACACTGGGATGTTAGACAATGTAACACTCGCAGCTAGCCTCGGATCAGGCACACCCCAGCTGCTCACTTCACAGAGCCTGCCTCTTCCTTCCCTCTCCTAACCCTCCACACCAGCTTCCTTCATTATTTTTTTTTTCAAAAAGGCAGAAATGAAGCCAAAACCTTTTGTGTAAAGGGAAAAAGTCTCACGATAAAGAAGAAGGCGAATCCTATGCAGTTATTTTCTGAAAAAGATTTTGCTTTACAATTAGAAACTGCCTCCTAACCAGGAGCACTTCAAAACACTTACTCTACATCTCAAAGGCCTGTGCTGTGTCTGCAGCACACTGGAGCACTGAAGCGACCCTAATGTTTTACAGGATGAATAACAGGATAATTTTTTTTCATTGTTTCATCTTTTTCTCTTGTGCTTGATTTTTGCATTTTGTTTGAATAAATGTCTACCTAATTATGCTGCCACTAGGAGCATCAGGCTTGGTAAAATACCCAGAAGTAACTAGTACTAGAACGTCTTTCCCTTCCTCTCAGGTGATTGATTTGGTATTATGAGACATATTTAGTTTCTTTTTTTTTTTTTTCCTGGTCCAAGGACAAGTACAGAGCTCTCTAAACAGTACATCCCCATCCTGTGCTTGGGATCCCTGGGTGCTGCCTTTTAGGGTACATGATGGGATTCAGTTAACTTCCTGGGGAGGAAGGTTTTCTACTAAATTTTTTGGGTGAATCTTAAATGCCTTCATAAGTGTCAGTAGAAAAGGTGAAGAGGGATTTTTGGAAGAAGAGGCAATGTGGCCATGGATGTAGAGAATGGAGAGATGAAGCTACAGGCTTCTGAGGCCAGATGAAACAGGGAAAGCATCTTCTCCACATCTCTATCAGGTGTTGTGGCCATATTGATTCAGTTCTGTACTTCAGAGTCAGGAAGAACAAATTTCTGCTGTGTATTTTCTTGACCTGCTATATATTTCTTATAGCAGCCACAAGAAGCTAATACTTATGGTTTCCCACAAAAATCGGAAATGGCTACTTTTTTACTACTTTTCACTTATTTTATTAACATTTATTTAGTTAGTTTTAAAGATTTATTTATTTTACTTTATGTGTATGAGTGATTTTTCTGCATGTATGTATGTGTACTATGTGCTTGAAGAATTCAGAAGACGGAGTCAGGAATCCTGAATCTTGAGTAAGGGATGGTTATGAACCATAATGTGGCTGCTGGGAACTGAACCTGGGTCTTTAAGAGCAACAAGTGCTCTTAACCACGGAGTCATCTCTCCAGCCCCCTTAAAATGTTTTTTATTTGTGTGTGTGAGTGTGTGATTGTGTGTGTGTGTGCACACGCACACGCATGTGCTCCATTGTGACTACAAAAGTCTGAGGAGGGTGTCAGATTCCTTGAGCTGGAGTTATAGGCAGCTGTGAGCTACCTCATGTTGGTGTCAGGAACCGAATTCTGGTCCTCTGTGAGAGTAGCCAACACTCTTACCAGTTCTGCCCTCTCTTGAGCCCCAGTAGATACATTTCAGATTATCTGGAAAATAGACACTTTGAAGATAGTGAACTCTTTTGTAAGAAGTACAAGCCAGGTAAAGAAAAATGTCAAGTGAGCTGTGGAGGAGCTTGGAAGACTATAGTAAGGGTTCTCACCATTTGGGGTCCAGTTTCTAGCAGGTAAGGTTGTTATAAGCTGCCCTCACCTTTCAGCCTTGGCACCAAATGTATCTCAGATGTGTGCCTATTGCTCACTGGGATGGTCATGACTTGCAGCAGTTTGAGTAGAGGTTTGGGCAGAAAATATTTTAGTTCAAAATATGAACTGTGGAATGCCACAAAAGATAGTAAGTCATGGGGTAAGGATGCAAAGCTTGGTGAGTATGAAGATGGAAGTGGATCTGGGAAGAGCTATAGAAGGTGAATATAATCAAAATACATTGTGTCAATTTCTCAGAGTTAATAAAAATATTAAAAACAAATAAGCTCTTGTAAAATTGTATAAAATAATAGAAGTCATAAAAATTGATTTTCTGTTTACATTCTTTCTTTTTTTTTTCCCATGGCCAAGCCTACTAACAGCAGCACAGTCTGGGTTTGAGCAGTTCTTTCCTGGGAAGCCATGGCCTTATGCTCTCAAGTGGGATATCTCACACATGTGGGGAGTGAAGGGCAAAAAGCATGTAGAGACTTGAGAGGCAGAAAGTCCACTCCTTCAGTCTCGAGGCTTTAATTTGGAAGGACAATAGTTGGGTCTGCGTGTGGGAAATGGGAAAGCAACTTGAGGTTCTCACTAAGTTATCTTTCTCTGAGGCCTTGAACCAACTGCTGGGGCTAATGACTATAATGGGAAGAGACAGATATACTGTGTCATATTTGCATTTCAAAATCCCAATGTGATTGAACATCAAATGCTTGTCACTAGTTAATAGAGAGCACTAACGTAGCTTGATTTGCTGTAGTCACTTGGTATTTTCTTGTTTTTTAATTATTTAATTTTAATCTTTTATTCATCTACTTATTTTAAATCCCAGCCACAGCCTATACCTCATCCTCATCTCCCAGTTCCTCCCTCATTCCTCCCCCAACCCTGCTCCCACTGCCTAATCCACTCCTCTTGTGTTTTCATCTAGGAAAAGGCAGGTCTCCCATGAGTATCCCTAAAACATGGCATATCAAGTTGCAGGAAAATTAAGAACTCCCCATGTATTAAGGCTGGGCAAGGCAACTCAGTATGAGGATTAAGTTCATCAAAGAAAAGAAAAGAGTTGGGAGTCAGCCCCTGTTCCTGCTGTTAGAAATTCACAACAGGACCAAGCCACACAACTGTAACATTTATGCAGAGTGCCTAGGTCAGTTCCATGCAGGCCCCTTGGTTGTTAGCTTTCCTGAAGGTACCTAGTATTTTTCCTTCTATTCGTCCTACATGAGATGTCTGTCATCATCAGTGATTCACGTAATTTAACCCTAATCAGAGTGGGAGCAAGGTGGACTTTGTGACAGGTGTCTGGCATCTTCCCTGGAATTATATGGGATTGCCTTCCCTTTCTTAGCAACTTGACTCTTGAGTGGATTGCCTGGCTGTGGCGCCCAACAGTCTGACTTAGTACAGATAGTGCTCCATTCATTGAAACTTGCTTAATTATAGATAATATTCCAAGACTGCCCTCATAAAATCTGTTACTTGTTTGACAAGTATTTGTTGTGCCTAGACTATGAGCAATCATTCAAACTCATGAGTGAGATGACCAGAACAGAGTCCTAGTGCAAAATCAAGATCACTTGTTCTTTAGAGTCACTAAAGCTTTCGCCTTGTTGGGAAGTAGCAACTTTTATATTGAATTCTGTGTTGTGGTTCTCACCATTTGCATAATGGCTGGTGTGTCACGCTTATGGGTTACATTGTGTTAAATCTGAGAATTTTATTATATGCCACCATGAATATGTTTTTGCTGACTTTAATTCAGTCATTTTTCTGATTAGGAACTCCAATATGTCCATGGTAGAATATTGATAGATGTATAAGAAACATCAAAACAGAAACAATTTTTAAAGTTTCTTTTCACATGCTATACATGTATGTAATATACAATTGTCAGTTTTACACATGTGTACACTCATCTTCATAGCCACAGGATATACTATCTCAGATTCAACCAACCATTGGTTCGAAATGTTTTAAAAAATGTACCTTGCCTGGAAACATAGATATAGGTAACATTATATGGACCTATATGAAGTTATATTTAGGAGACCGTATCTATATATGTAAATATATATATGCATGTAATAACAATTAGTGAAAAAAGCTGTCAAGGATTTGAAGAGTGGAGAAGGGTACATAGGAAGATTTGGGGGGAGGAAAGAGAAGGACATGTTGTAATTAAATTATAATCTCAAAAATAAAAATGATGACAACAACAGAAGTATCTATACTAAATATGAACAGATTGTTTCTGAGCATTATTCTCAAAATGTTGCATTAAGATAAGTACATATAACATATATGTGTATATATGCACATATGTGTATATAAATGTATATAGTGTATACACACTAGGTATTAGAAATAGTCTAGAGTTGATTTAAGGCATACAGGAATGGGCATAGATTACATGCAAATAGTATATTATTTATATAAGGGCTCTCAAGGTATCCAGTGGGACACCAATCTCTCTCTCTTAAGACTACTGATGGATTCTTACTCTCACACCGCCCTTTACATAAAGGGATGAGCACAGACACACTCTTTTATTATGTATGCTTCAGTTACATATATATCAATGTGCACATTTACCATAAGTTGATGTAGCTTAACGCTAGGCTATTTCTCATATTTTCCTATGAGAAATACATCAAAAATATTTGCAAAAGCATTATCATAACTTTTGGTTATTTCTTCATGTTATTTCTGAGAAATAAATTTCAACCACATATTTCCAAAGGCTCTCAGTATCTATTTCCATTTCTCAGAGCTTAAATAAAATTACAGTCACAGCAACACTATATAGGAGTTTGTATCCCTTACACTTCTGCCACCGCTTTTTAAACACTCATTTTTTCAGTAGATGTTCCATGGATTTGATTTGCTTTTCTAAGATTATTAATAAGATTTATTTTGTGACTATTTGTTCTTATGGCGACTTTCAAAATTATTATTTCAAGCTCTATACTCATTTTTTTTCTCATGAGGGTTTATTCTGTTCTTTTAAACTTTTTCATGTCTTTGGGGACCTAACTAGAAACATTTTGAGCCGAGGAGTGATAGATAACCAGCTACGTTTTCTCTCTCTGCGTAGCAGTGTAAAACATTTTGAACGAAACATATGGGAAGAGATTTAAGCATATTTACATAGTACTCATCTCACATGTATTGCCTCTCTTCCATTTTAAATAAATTAAATTAAAATTTTTAGCTGCCAAGTGGCACAGACTGGCAATATATACATACTTCCTAGTTACACAACAGACAAGCAGCTAACGTCACAATTTATGTATGTGTGCTCAATTAGAAACGAGACTAGCGCCAAGTTAATCACGAATTTGCCATAAACTAAAGTTCATTACTGTTGCATGACAAGAAATGTTGAATAGAACTGTTTACATTTGTTCTTGTTTCTCCCAAATAAAGAAGAGAATTGCAGGAAGCATTTCACAGAAGAAGAACAACCACTTACTGGATACTGGCCAGGCGTTTAACACCTTTCAATACTCGATTTATACTCACTGATTTAATCTTCACAGCAACTTGTAAGATACTTGATGTGTTCAGCCCCATTTTATGTACAAGAAGTTGAGACTTGACAGGTTCAAATGACTTTCACAAGATAATTTAGTGAGTAAGGGGGTACCACTGAGAGTTCATCCTAAACAGCTGGCCTTGTCCTTTTATAGAGGCACACTTTGATACAGGCATCTGGCTAGAAGCAGAGAAATCCTTTGGATAATTTATTTACTGAACACCTTCAGTAGGCTAGACACTGCAATCAACTTGCAGAGAGGAAAGATAAGCAAAGTAGGGTGCTTTCATTTTTAAAAAATGCACTAATAAACTGAGGTAACTACTGCAGAAAGGAAACAGAAGGAACTATATTAAGCTTAGAATCCTGGATATGAAACCTTGAGGGCTCCAATTATACCGTGGTCTTGGCTATTCCCTCAGAGGTTTGAGAATACTCGAAAGTGCAGCATTCTGTACATGCACAATGCAAAGTGTGGAAAGAGTGAACAAAGCTAGCAAGTAGCCATTAACACATATTCCAGTACCTCTAAGTGTAATAAGCCCCAAGACCTTAGTAGGTCCCCAGATCTTAGCACAACTGATGCCATGATGAAAGAACCATTCAGGCCCTAAAACTCAGTATGTAGATAAGAACCACCAGCCAAACGGAAAACAAAGACCTAATCCATCCAAGTCTGTAGTTCTGTGGAAAAGTCTCTGAATGTACTTCCCTTGCTTTTTGGCTGCCGTAGTTCTGTTTCTGACTAACTATTCTTGATAACTGAAGCATATCAACCTAGGATATGTATTTTGTGCATGAAAACTCACCCTGAGAAAGGTTCTGAGTTCTGGAATCCTGAATGCTGAGTATGATTGCAGGTCTGCTAATAAAGACTTTCTACAGTCTTG
Source organism: Chionomys nivalis (assembly GCF_950005125.1). Taxonomy (NCBI): domain Eukaryota; kingdom Metazoa; phylum Chordata; class Mammalia; order Rodentia; family Cricetidae; genus Chionomys; species Chionomys nivalis. Next base: position 32,295,319 of record NC_080103.1, on the reverse strand, counting down.
AACCTATGTCCCAGAAGTCTTCTCTGGTGGAGACACCATATGCTAGATGGTTTTATGTCAACATGACTACAACTAAAGTCATCTGAGAGGAGGGACCCACAATTAAGAAAATGTCTCTGTAAGGTCAGGCTATAGGCAAACCTGTAAGGCATTTTCTTAATTAGTAATTGATGTGGGGAGAGCCCAACCCGTTTTGGGTGGTGTCATTCCTGAGCTGGTGGTCCTGAGTTCTACAAAAAAGCAGGCTGAGCAAGCCATGAGGAAAAATCCATAACAATAGAAACCGTATCTAAGACACCCCACAACAACGTCAGCTTTGCATCAAAAGCTTTAGGTGTGACTGAGCAAAGCACACCGTTTTCTGTGTTATAGAGAAGAGAAACTTCAACCAGATACTAAATGGGAGGCCAACACTCTCCAGATAACAGCTTTTGAACCTATGTTGTACCCACTCCATGGACAAAAAGAAATAGTTACTGAAGCACAACAAAGAAAATTAACTTAAAAGTCAAACTGATAACGAATCTGAAGTGTTTCTGTCATTGTTTCCCTATGGTGCATTTTACTGAAGCCTTGGTTCTGAACACAGAGCACATATGCTTTGAACTGTGTATAGTGCTATAAACAATTGTCTGAAATCCCTCCGTTCAGAATCTAGGCTATGGATGTTATCAATTGTATGTCTTTTTTGTTACACATGCAAAGTATTCTACTCTTACAGAAACTAAATGGTTTAATTATAGAACATAAAGACACTCAATATTTTCCCACTCTTCTTTTCTCAGTGTGTTAAGTATCAAAGTAATAAACCTTCAGATTGCATTGTGTGAGGATGTTTGAGTCTTTCAAATTCTTTAAGGATTACGCCAAATGTCAGTGTTCCCAGTTCGTTGGGTACAAACATACTCATTTCCTTTGGGATCCAAATATATATTTTCCTATGATTTCTCATTGACTTGGGGAATGTCTTTTCTTCTACTATGAATTTTTGAGATCAAGGAATCTCCATCCATATCAGCATTACTAAGGTTTGTCCCAGAACCTGCTCTAATGTGCTCTCACCCCATCCCCACGTTCAGAGATGTGTTTGTATTGCTATATTGCAATGCTTCTATGTGATGGACATAGCATACACAGAGATATACACAAATCTCCAATGCAGAGATTTTGAAGCCCAAATTCCAAATTAAAACATATTTGAGCAATATGGGTTCTTAAAACCACACCATTACTTCTTTTGTCAGTTGAATGCAAACTTTTTCTTTGGACCACCAGTATAAAAGTGGCCATTATCATGGGTTCTTGAACATAGCTGCATTCTCTTTTCCCCTATATTTGTTAATATTATTAAAGAGCTTCAACCATTGTTTGTGCCACATCCCAGATTCCTAACTTTTTGTAATAAGCAATGCAAAAAGGAACGAGTTTCAGTCTGGGTTCCATGTAGCCAAAGACATTTATTAATAAAGGATCTTGAAATGTGAGCTCTTTAAAACTCTTTTCCATGCAAATGAATGTTGAGGCAAAACTTCAGTCTTCTGTGCCAAACAATTCTTGCTTTTCAACTCTGTGTTAAACAATACTGACGTGACACAGTAAGTTAGTGCCTTGCTCCAGGAAATACCTGCTCCTGGGAGATAAGACTTGAATCTGGCAGAGATTATTTATGCAGATTGACAGCCTGGGCATCAAGACCTCTTTCAAGGCTCCATCTCACTGTGCCACCAATCCAAGCTTAGTGTTTCATCAGATCTGCACAATCTTAAATGCTCTCTCCCTTACAAGCCCTGCTTTAAGCCATTCCGTAAACTTTATAAATATTCTCCCATCATCTTCTCTGCTTAGACACAACCAAGTCTCTACTGAGGCTATGCTTGTCTTCACAGGTTCTAAGCAATTTAGCTTTCCTGCATCAATAGTTATGGTGGTGATCTTTGGAGAGTAGAACAAATGTAAAATCCTCATAAGGCTTGTAGTCTCAGGAGCTGGTACTGATGCTGACCCTCCTATTTCCTAGCTAGATGCTCAGGAGATGCTACAGGTGCAGATCTTAGGGGATTTCTAACCACGAACTTTCTGACTGTCATGGATTAAACAGACACTTCCATGAGTTAGAGTTATAATTTTTGTTTTCAACTACTGAATATCTCCTGGTAATAAGAAATCCTTGTATAGAAATCTGATGATCTGGTCAGGTAAAGCTGTCGTCATGTGACTAAAGAAATGACCGCCCCCTCCCCTCCCGTTCTACATTTGATGAATTTATTAAGATCATTAGACAGATAAGTTTGGTAAAACTCTCTCTTGATGGGTTCAGTAAAACTTATTGATGGCTTCTTAATGGACAAAGTTTACCCTCTGCTACTTGTGAAATCTTATGGGACTTGATTGCCTGTCTCATTTGATACAGTATAACCAGAGTCAAGGAAAGCTCTATTCCAAATTTTACCTGCAATTTGAGATGGTAAATTTAGTTTGGGTATTTTTATGTTAATTCAACTAGGCTAAGGATAATTGATAAGAACTGTACCTGGATGTGCCTTTAGAGTATTTATGGAAGAAATTGACATTTTGTTTGGGAAACTGAATATAGAGGAGACGATCTTCCCTGAAAATGAATGAGCCTCATCCGATTTATTGAGAGACTTAATAGAATAAAAGTTACCTGAAGGACAAATTCCCTTTCTCTTGATGAGTTTGTACATCCTGCCTTTGTTCCCAAACATGGCACTACTGGGTCTCAGGCCTTCAGGTTCAAGGCTGTGCTTATATCATTAGCTCCTGTTTTTCAAGGTTTTGAATTTGAATTTGAACTTTGCTACCCATTTCCTAGGACTTCTGCTATGGAGCAATTTTTATACACTGTAAATACATATTACTCTCATTGGATAGTAAAGAGTTGAATGGCCTATAAATAGACAAGATAGATTGTGTGGGAGGGAAATACCAGGAGAATTCTGGGAAGAAGAAGGGCAGAATCAGAAGAGTCTCCAGGAGCTGCAGAGGTAACAGGCATGCTGGAGGACAGGTAAAGCCATGAGCCATGAGGCTGAATGCAGATGAATAGAAATGGGTTAATTTAAGTTGTAAGAGCTAGTTGGTAATAAACCTGAGCTATCAGCTGAGAATTTTTTAATTAATATAAGCCTCTGTGTGTTTACTTGGGACTGGTGGCAGAGAAAAAAATGTCTACCTACAAATGGCGTTGCAACAGGGGGCTGGAATTTTCACATAAGACTTGAAAAAGCTTAAAAAAGAATTTTAAATACACAAAATTGAGTCAATCTCTTTTTCTGTTTGCTAGCCTCAAGCAGAGACTCAGATCCTTTAAGAGATGGCTTCTTGGCTCAGTGCTAGTGGCAAAAAACAGGTGACTCTCTTAGAGGCTCTGATATCAAACACTTAAATGGGATTTATGAGCAGCAGGTGGCATACTACTCGGTAGCAGCATGGACCCAAAACATCCCCCCCACAAAGTTGAGGTGATAAAGGGAGTTTTCATGAACTGGTACCTCCACCATGAAGCTAGGCTCTCAGAATAAAGCAGGATGGAGCCGTATGCCAAAGCAAAGATAGAGGTCCTAACCATGCTGCTAACTGTCTAAAAGCTCATGAAGTCAGAAAAAGATTACAAACATGCAATAAACATAGATTCAAAAGAAAAAACTCTGTAAATGGGCTACTATGTGTTTAGAAATATACATAGGTTTGGAAGAGAGGTGACAGAGTATATATAGTCTTAGATTAAAATATATAGTTTTGAAGTAATAAATTCTTTAAGAAAGAAATAGAGCAATAAAATAATAAGCTATGTAACGATGGAAAATATATAGAGAGTTTGGATTCTGTATGATATTGTGTTGTCTTTAGATTTTCTGTTTGTTAAAACACATTGGATTGTAAAAATTGTTCAGTTAAAAAAACCTATATATATTTAAAATGTCTTGATTTCAAAATGGAAATCAAAATATATGTTTACTTTGGGGAAGATGTTATGCTTTTATTTCCACTGGAAGTTACAGGCTGTAGATTTGTTCAAGATTAAAAATGATCAGGTTTGATCAATGAAGAACCCCTTAAATCCTGACTTCAAATGATCCAGCATCTAAAACAGCTTCAAGGCTGCTAAAAGAGATCCAGCTTCACAGGCTACTCCAGTTGGGACCTCATTATTATTCCAGTTTTTGTAAGGGTCTCCCAAAGATAACAATGCCCATAAACATCAGGAGTTAGTCTAGAGAGCAGCATCCACATTCCCAAAAGATTGTTATAAATATCTGTCATTGTTTAGGTGGATTGGTTTCAAGTTGTTATTGGTAATGGTCATGGAAGAAACTGAACAAAGAAGATTAGATTCAGGGATCTCATTTTAAAAAAGAAAAACGGGGATAGAAAAGTGAGAAAAGTGATAGGATAAAAGGGTAGATTATTAAATCTACTTTTAAAACAAAAAAGCAAACACTAGTCTTAAATAATTTACACTGGTGTTGGTTTGGGATACTGATACAAATCAGAGGTTTTTTTTTATTATACTGTGTTTATGTTTTTACTTTTAACTATTTGTTTATATTGATACAAATTTAAGATTATTTTTGTTAGAACCTACTATAACTAGTTTTATACTCTGGTTATGGTGTTGTACCTATACAGTTCATTTAGCAATGTAATTTATGTTTCTAGTCCTTGAAAGTTGTTATTGCAAACTATTTAGGGTAATAAAGAAATGCAGGTTAGTAGTTAGCCACTTACTACAATCAAACTTGTAGTCATGTTAGGTATGTTTTCAAGGTCAAAGAAAGATATAGTTTATATAGACAGGCGGTCTTAAAACACTTTAAAGATCTAAAGAATATGGCATTTAAAATGTTTGAACAACATAAGGCTTTTTATGGCAATGAGACATGTCTGCTCCTGGCAATACCAATCTACTGCGGAGAAGATGATGGGTATCAAAAATCTTCACATGGAGTTTACTTTATTTGTGAGAAAGTTAGCCACTGAGCAAGAAACTACCCTTGCTTTGACAGCTGACAGTATGCTGTCCTAATTGGATAAATAGGACATGAAAGAAAGTGACTGTCGATATTTGCCAAGACAAGTTGCTTCACAGAAAAGTCTGTCAGATTTGCTGAACCTGCAGGTTGAACATGGATGCTCCAATGTTACAGAGGAACCTTGAGTGACTCTCTAGGCAGCCTGCTGTTTCTGTTATTTCTTAGTTTTGGAAGTTGTTTGCTCTGTACTTCCTGTTTACTCAGGTAATATTATATCCTTCTCAGGACTCTGATGGAGTTGAACACTAAGTAGTTATAGTTATAGTTTTCCTTGTTACCAAATTCAGCAAAGAAACTAATAAAAGAGGTATAAAGAGAGTATGGTTGAGGGACATAAAAAGATAGTTTGGAGTTGGTAATACAATTAGAATAAAATTAGGTGCAGCACTTTGGACTCACCAAGGTAGGATAAATACTAGAGCATTTTCTCTAATTTTGCCAAATACAAATAAACTGGATATTGTAACTATAATTCCTACTTGATATCTGTTCTTGTTGTATATAATTTTACTATGCTGAAGTTAAAACCATTGTTTTTATTTCAACAAAAAGGGGGAAATGCTGTGAAACAATGTTAGTACACTATAAATATGTACTGTTCCCATTGGTCAATAGAGAGCTGAATGGCCTATAACTGGGCAGAAGAGATCGGGTGGGAGAGCCAGACCAAGAGAATTCTGGAAATAATAAACTCCAGAAGAATAGACTCCAGAAACTTCAGAGGTAAACAGGACATAATGGAGGATAGGTAAAGCGTGAGCCATGTGATAGAATGTAGATGAATAGAAATGGGTTAATTTAATTTGTAAGAGCTAGTTAGTAATAAGCCTGAGCTTTTGGACAAGCCTGAGCTTGGACAATATTAAAAATATTAATTAATTTATAATTAATATTAAGCCTCTATGTGTTTATTTGGGAATTGCTGGTGGGACAGAAACTTCCCCCACCCCAACAGGCTTCTGCTTTGTATATAATAAAGTATTGGATTTCTCAACTTTCATAATCACGTGTGTCAATCTTGTACTTCTTTCTCCTTTATTATCTATCTACCTATCTATCTATCTATCTATCTATCTATCTATCTATCTATCTATCTTCCTACCTACCTACCTACCATCTCTGTCTATCCGTTGTCTAATATCTATCTACTTATTATCTGCCACCTATTATGCATAATCTATGCATTAATCCTGATCATCTACAGCCTATCCTTAATCTATTTTATATTATCATTTATTGATAATATAATTAGCCCTTACCTATAGTGGTATTTCATTTAATCTTTAATAAATAAAGCTTGCCTGAAGATCAGAACACAAAGCTAGATACACTGGCCAGCTATACAGGCTAGGCAGTGGTGTACACACTTTTCATTCCAGTTACCACACTAGCTATCCATAGAGGTCAGGTAATGGTAGTTTACACCTTTAATCCCAGCACTAGAGAGGAATATAAAAAAGGAGGAGACAGGAGCACAAGGTCTTAGTATGCTGTCAGTCTGCACTCACACTGAGGACAGGATTGCCAAGCCTTGGCAGAGGTAACAACTCTCTAGTGGTTGGCTGCTTTGTCTATCCAATCTTCAACTTGAACCCCAATATCTGTCTCTGAGTTTTTATCATTTGTTCTACAATTATTTCTCTCTATTATCTATGATTTATATATTTATCATCTGTCTGTCTATCTCTATCATCTATCAATCATTTTATCTTTCTGTCTATTTTTCCTACGTATCACTACTATATTTATTCTATTTATCTATCCTAAAATACTATGAGCACAATAAATGATTTAGAATAGCATCATTTTCATATGAGAACCTCAGTTCAAGCCCATACCTCATCACAGTTAGAGGAACCACGAACTGACATACTTACAGGAACTAAGTGCAGAATACCATGTCACGTTTAAGCCAATAGGCCTGAGGAGAATGTGAAGTATTTGCATCTATCATGTATCTTTAATTGTAATTCATATTGTTATCCACATAGCTGGCATAATTTCACAAACGATAATCTAGAATTAGAGTGCTGCTTTGGCATGCTCTTAATTTAAGCAGAATCATTTGAGTGGTATATCTGAAGGGAGTGGTCTACAGTTTTCACTGGCATTAAAAAAAAAAAAACCCTGAAAGGAGAAAACTTTCCAAAATTGATGCTTTCCAAGTTCCTTAGTCAAGGCAAACTAGAAGTGAACTAAGGAAATGGCTGGGACCCCTGCCCCAGGAATATTTCTCTTGAGCTGCAATCAATCTGAATATGACTGTCTTTCCCATCCTCCTCCATCTCTTCCCCCTCCTCTATTCTGGGTCCCTGACTTCACCTTGTTCCCCAGTCCATCTGACTAATCTCCTTTCATTTTAAACTCAAAGGACACCCCATCTCCAATATTTCCTTAAATTAGACTCACCAGAACAGTTGAATTCCTGACTTTATACCTGGTATTCGCATAGAGAGCCATTGTGAAGTACTTTCTATAGCCTAAACACAAAAAAGAGACAGTCATTTAAAAACAAATTCAGAATCATTCTAAGAAAATCTAATTTGGGAATCTCTGACGTATAAAAGTTAGTTCATGGGATAAAAGGTGGAATCTCAGAGGCAAACACTATTAGATGGAGAAGTGAGAGTGGGAAGATTCAGAGCTCGACCTCATAGACCCAGATTGTAGAGGAAGACTGTAAGGAAGCTGGGGGATGGGGAGCCTGTGCTTTGAGGGGCCCTCTCTCAAAGAATGTTCTCTGAAGACAGATTGAACTGTAATCTCTTCCTACAAGCAAAGAAAGGGCAGATCTATTGGTATTTTCAAGAACATGCTCTTTAGCCCTTTCTATAGCAACAGGACAGATTTGGAGGCAGATGTGACCCCAAGTCTATCTTCATTCTCTTTGAGCAGCCGTAAGCCAGAGCCAGGGGATTTTCTTTGAAAGCAGAGGCAGGAATGGAAACTCACGCTGTTGCTTGGTCTTTATTCACACAGTATCTTAAAATCACCTTAACATGATAAGAATGAGGTCCTAGGTAAGGTGGCGACCTTCTGGATAAAGCAGTTGTGTGCTTGTTATTTATAAAGATAAAGAATAATAGAAATATAATTGTACTGTGACAAGTAAGAAACCCAAGGAATAAAATAAATCAGGTGGACTATGAAAGTGCCATGAGGGAATCCTGGTGTTCATATCCCATTTTTTACCTTCAAATACGTAAGGAAAAGGTTCTGCAGATATTGAAGGACAGTGTAGCAAATTGTTTATTGTAACCATAAATTCTGCCAGTGCTGTGAAGTCTTTGTCTTGGGAACTAATAATCTTTATGTATTCCTCCTTTTAATCTAGATTTGTCACTCTAAATATTTTAACCAAATATTTTCTCTTTTTGTAATATTGTAATTTTAAACTAATTAAGGAGTAGAATAGGAAAATGAAGTATTTAAATTAAGTAACCTATTTCTTGTCTCTCAAAATCCTGAAGACTTTCCTAATTACCCTTGCATGGTAACTGATTTGAATACCTATATATTATAGCATAGTATCTTTGTTTCCTAAATGAAGTCCATGAATTCTTATGAGTATATGATTATTACAACAAAAATTCTATTTATCATGGTCCGAGTGATTTATTATGTTTTCCCCAAATGTATATATAAATTGAATTCCAGACACTGTGGCAATGGTATTATCAGGTGAAAACTTTGGAGACTGTTCATGTTCCATCTTCCTAGAAAAGGTTAGGAAGTCCTTAGGACTGTGGTTCTCAACCTTCCTAATGCTATGACCTTTTAATACAATTCCTTACGCTGTGGTGTCTCCAGCCATAACATTAGTTTCGTTGCTACTTCATAACTGTAATTTTGTTACCGTTAGAATTTTATTGTAAATATCTGTGTTTTCCGATGATCTTAGACAACCTCTGTGAAAGGGTCCTTTGACTCCCAAAGGGTCATGGCTCACAGGCTGAGAACCATTGCCTTAAGAGGAAATCCCAGAGACTGTTTTTTCCTCTTTAACTACATGCGGACAGAGCAAGAAGACAACACCAGTAAACAGGACAGTGTACCTGGGCTAGTTAGCAAACCTGAAGCATTTAGTTCTTGGATTCCTGATTTCAGTTATGGAAAATGTATTCATATTGTTTATATGTCACCCAGTTTATGATAATTGAGCCATGAATGGACTAAGATCATTTTGCTACCACTCTACTGCTATGTGGTGTACGGTGTGAAGGCAGAATGAAGGTAGGAATATGGATGATGAAGAACTCCTGGTGAGATTTCATATGGAAATTTAGACATATTTCACTGAAACCTGGAAGAAAGTCAGTCCTTGTTATAATGTGGCAAAACTTGGCAGAACTTTGTGTACCAACATGTTATGGAAGCCAGAACTTGAAACCATATGTCTATCTAAAGAAGATTATAACCAAAATATTAAAAAATAGATTGGCTTTTCCTGGACGCTTAAGACAGAATGTAAGAAGAGAAATTATACAGACATGCTATTATTTATTTTTAAATGTGTGGCACTAGACGTTATACCTAAGCTCCCCTATATGCTAGGCAAGTGCTTTTCCATGGAGCTAAACTCCAGTCTGTTTGTATATTAAATTTTAAAATAGGGGTTCTTAGTTACACAGCTGACCTTGAACTCATTCTCTAGCCTAGACATGTCTTGAATTTAATTCTGTCTCAGTCTTCTCAGTAGCTGGGAATATATACCTGTACCACCAGACTCAGGCTAAAGATAGAATTTTGTAACTGAAGTAGAATTACATCATTCTTGCCCCCTTTCCTTCCTCCAGCCCCTCCCAGCTATCTCCCTTCAAATCCCTCCCACACAACCTCACTCCCCACTCTTAAGTTTCTCTTTTTTCTTGATTATCATTGTTAATATGTATGTACAAATATATATGAGTGTAACCTGTTGAGGATATTTTTGTTGTTTATATGTAGATGTCATTTCAAAGATGACCACCCTGTATTAGATGACCAACAAGGGGGCTCATCCCTGGAAGAGGCTAATTCTCCTTAATCCTAGCAGTCCTTAATTGCTTGTAGTTCTTTGTCTAGGGATGGTACTCTGAATTTTACCTCTCTCATGTTAGCATGCCTATTGATAGTGCCATTCTTCCAGTCTTATTTATGCAGCCATTTCTAGCACATACTGTTTCAAAGTGGACTTCCTGGCTTTCTGGGTCTTACAATCTTTCTGCTCCCTTGTCTCAATGTTCTCTGAGTCATAGATTTGGTAGCTTTGACATAGATGCATCTACTGGTTCATGGCTCCCTATTATGAGATCTCTGTTGATCTCTACAGTGTTCTCAGCTATGTTTTTCTGTTATGGTCTTCATTTGCTGTGAAGAGAGGCTTCACTGATAAAGGATAGTAGCTACACTTACCTGTCATTATAAGGATAAGATTTAGACTACACTAACCAACCGTTCAAAAGGAGGCTTCCCATGCCTATGGTTCTTTTGGGGAAACATTGTCAGCCCAAGTAGCTGAACTTCTTCCTTTAAAGTGTGTATGTGTATATATACACATACATTTATATGTGTTGTGTATAATTTTAGATAGATATAAAATAATATAATAAATATGTAAATTTTAATCAAAAGAGAAGCATATGCTAAAGTCTGGAATATTTCTCAGCAATTCTTATTGAAAATAATGGGAAAGGATGCTTGAAAGAGAACGAAGGTGTCATAAAGAAAATTAATATGTATTACACTGCACATAAAGGCAATGACAGACTGATCCCTGAGTCACTTTGAAGATTATTAGGACTGTCACTCCCAACAAGAGTTCAGAGTTCAAGAATGGAGAGGAAGGCAATCTCACTGGAGGGGCCATAGGTACACACAGGACCTTAGAGCTTGCTGCTCAATGCTACTTAAATGTTCATCTCCTCTCATCCCATAATTGTTCATCTTAGCATCCTAGGTTCAGCTCCAGTGGACCCAGGAGCAGTTCAGAGTGCAGCAGCTGACCTTCTGTTATAAACCTTGGCAGCTCTCACTCTGTACTATCCACATCAGCACATGGAATGCACAGGCCTCAAAGAATTCTAAAGAATAGGATCACCCACAGTCTTGAAATTCTGCTGTGGGGGGTTTTGTCAGACCAACATAGACAAGTGAATAATTCCAGTTCCAGACAGGAGACCTCAACCCATGAACTCTGCAGTGGTCATTGCTACCTAGAACCTTGAATTCTACTTATTACTCAGCAAGACTGACAAAGCAAGGCAAGACCTTCTCCAAATTGCTGATGAGACAGGAACTCCCCTATAGTGGCCTTCAAGGGAAAAGCCAAAGATCATTTTTGAGCCTTAAGATTTTGGATTACTGAGCTTCAATTTCCTCTTTCTACTTTCTTTATTCCATTGAAATGGGAAGGTCTGTACTGTGGGCTATTCCACCATTATGCTTTGAAACCATAATACATGGAATTTCATATGCTCACAACTGGACATCAATTTGCTGCTGAATGCCTCTTCTACATGTGATTTTGATGATATTTAAGTGAGAGTTTGGATTTTTAAGATGATGTTAAAACAAATTTTTGGGGGGTCTGTTAGGATGGAATGAATATATTATACAATGGTATGACTTTGGGTTGGAAGAAAAATGTTACAGTCCTTATGTTTGCTCCCTTACTTAATTCAAATCAGAAGACAAAATCTTTGGGCAAATTATTACATCCGTATAAACATTTCCAGAACAATGTTCCAACTTTTTGTTTTATGTGAGTGTGGTGAACGGTACCATCTATAGATCAAGAACCTCACTAAGCACTCAAGTCTTCTGGCACTTTGGTTTCAGAATTTCTGGTCTCCAGAAGTATGGGAAGTAAATTATGTTTAAAAGTCACCCATTTGGGGTACTTGATTAAACAGTTAAGACAGCACCAAAAACATTAAGATTCAAACTGACCCATTCAAATCTTCACCAAACTCCCAAAGTATTGCTTAAAATCAGAAACAAAGTAAAGCCCAAACTACCAGTTAAAAGAGTCCCAGAAAGAGAACTCAGGGTGCACCATGAGCCTTTATAGTTTTCTTTTCCTTACAGACCAATAAGCCCAACACAACAGACTTCAAGGCCAGGCATAAAGTAATCATTGCTTTTCATTCCTCTTCTATTCCATGTGGTTAAGAAATCCTTTCTTCTCCTTTGGTCTCACTTGGGGTCACCACTTTGCTTGTCTCTATAGTTACAAATATGTAGTCTTCTGATTTTATTGTTTTTAGATCAAAATACATGATATGTTGGCCTCTTCCTGGAAAGTCAAAGTGCTTCTGTATAGATGAATCAGCCCCATTCCTTCAAGGTTTTTATTAACGCTGAAAGAGAACAGATATTCTAAAACAGACATGGGAGAACTCTGAAATGTGGAAGGAAGGTAGACTTCCTGGAGGGCTTTTCAACCTGAAGAATAATATGACAGATGAACATTTATTTTCCTTATTGTCTTGTCCAAGAAGCCCCCACCCCTATAGCCTAGAATCTCAAAGGGCATTGTTGCTACAGTTCAAACAGAAGTCTGACATCAATGGCTAAAGGGTGCTCTAGGAACAGGGTGATCTAACAATGAAAGGGTATTTCAGCAATATATGTCTTGTGTCAGTCAAATAGACATTAACAACCAAAAAAATGTTCTTCCTTCACATTGACAGCAGGACTGGGCAGGAAGTCTCGGCATCTTTCTTCCCCAAAGCATGAACAAATGGTTATCCTCAGATCTCTCTGCTGCTGCAGATTGTTGGTAGACCAGATGATCTTTTCTCATTGATCACTTTTCATGGCAGTAAGAAGTGATAGTGTACCCGTTCCTTGTTGGTCCAATGTTGGTGTTAATTTTCTATTCTACAGACAAAAGTAACCAGTGTACAGTAGACTTCTGAGCTGGGACTGTCCACTTTTTGTGAGGTGTAATATGGAGCAGTGAGGCAGGGCTAGTAAACTCAGCTTTTCTCTTCACCTCCAGGGTTGAAGAAGGGGAGTGAGCAGCTGAACCTCTAATCCTTAGTAACATCTGTGTTGGTTTCACTCTTGCTACTCTGCTAAAAACACTTCAACAAAAGGAGCTTAAGGGAGAAAGGGTTTGTTTGGGTCACGGTTCTTGGTTGCAGTCACTTTTTCCTGGGGATTCAAGCTAGAAGAGAGACAAAGTGTCTAGTCACATTCTATTCATATCAAGAGCAGGCAATAGTGAATTAATGCATACGTACTTGTGCCTGGCTTTCCCTTTCCCTTTCATTCTTTCAGTTATGAAATTCTACTGTCTACATCGCGGTGAATCTTTGAGTCCCAGCTAATGCAATTAAGACAATCCATCACAGACACACCCCTAGGTCCATCTAATCTAGACAAAGCATCACTGAGATTCCCTCCTAAGAGAATCTACATTGTGTTCAGTTGACACAGGGAAACTCATCACCACAGTATCTATAGCAGTTACTTCTCCCACTGTTGTGACAAAACACCCAATAACAGCAGCTAAAGAAGGGAAGGGTTTGTTTTGGTTTCATAGTTTGAAGGTAGAGTCCATTAAGGTAGGAGGGGCGAGACAAAGGAGCCTAAGGCAACATTCATACTGTATTCACATCCAGGAAACAAATAATGCTTGTGCTCTACGCTCTAATCAGTTTCTCCTCTTTATTCAGTCCTAGACCTTAATCCATGAAGTTTGTGCCACCCACATTTAGGGAATACCCTTAAAGGCATACCCAGAGCTGTAGTTCCGTGGTTATTCTAAACCCATCAAATACCTGATGAAGATGAACGACCTCTGGATCTCTAAGACTAAATGAAGTGGATTAGGGCTACTAGGTGAACACTCCACTTATCTCAGTTTCTTATGTCACTGAAGCATAACAGACCCCCTAATCCCATACTTTCTGGGTACACTGACATTGAACAAGGTTGGAAGACAAGGTTAACTCTGTTTTCTCATCGAATCTCTGTCAGTCATTCCTAGAAGAATGCTGAGCCTCCACCTTCAGCCTTTATCAATGAGACTGAACGATGTGGTAAACATAAACTAATCTAGCATCCTAATGCTCCGTAGACGAGAGCATGCATCTCTTTATGGATCCACAACTACAATTAGGTGATAAGAGATGGGGCTAGCTGGAAAAAGTGTTTTTTTGTCAGTAATTTCTCCATGGTTTATTAAACATAATAGATAACCAAACATACTTTGAACTCGAGAAGAAAGAGGCTACCAGAATAAATCCTGATATATATGGCACTGCTTTTGTACACAGGTGGTAGACAGTATCAGGACTCAAGGAGGTTGCCACTGAGAGCGTGAAGGCACAAAGGCGGTGATGGCAGCTGTCCCCTGTAGTAATGTGGAATGAAATAAGAAAACTGGAGACACTTCAGAAGCTTCTTTTAGTTGTCATAATAAAAAAATAAGAGAAGAGGATCGGAAATACAGCGCTTCAAGATATCCTTACCAGCTTGTGGGAGGTCCTCAGCATACAAAACAGCTGGCAGGCAAAGGTCAAAGATAGAATATTATCTGGAAACAACAGAGCTAAGAATACAGCTTGTAAAATATTTGGTTAAGTCCTCAGAAGCATTTCTACCACCACCTCAAAGGCTCTTCAACTAAACGAACTATCTCCTAAGGAGTATAAAGTGTATGTATCCTCCAGACAACAGGGTTTTCAGGAATCTCAAGGGTATTAGTTCTACAGCTTCAAGGAAGGTCCTGGGAGGGAATGACCTATTCTGAAAAGGCTTATAGGTGTTTTTTTCTTGTCTTGTGCAGACTATAAATTGATATACAAGGATCCCATAAAGTTATTTAAAAGAATTATAACAGTTTGGTCAGAAAAGGATGAAGGCAAAATGAATTTAAAAAGTGGCCTCTGGGCCATTGAACTTCTATGAGTACAAAGAAAATCACTCAACTGCAAACATAAGCTATTTCTGTAAAATGAAAGATGGGCCAGAGGGCAAAGTCAAAAGTCTCGATGACAGATTCACTCCTAGAAAGTATTTCTTGTCCCCAATCAAGGGACTGATGAGATGTGCCTTACTTGCTCTCTGATTTGCTATGGACCAATCACTGTGCTCCTTCTACATATCCCTGAGAGTGTATATCTATTAAGATCGCCCCATGCTCGTTCTACCGATGGATACTGGGTATGCATGTAGGGATAATAACTTGCCTCTTATTCCACTCACAGGTTTTCAAGTCAAAATGAACTGTATCTGTAGAACTCAATCCAAGGACATTGAGCAATACCTGAATTTGATTTAGATGACCCGGTCCTGCCCCTCAAGACTGGCAGTGATTTTATAACTTTATTCTTTGAGGCGTTTTTTAGGAAAAGTTTAAATGGCTTCTGGCTGAGGATGACTGGCATGGTTTTAAAACCTGGATATAAATTATTCGGCCCTCTTCCTATTAGATCATGTGTTTCTTGCCCCTGAAAATGGACTGTATTGTGACCTTAATCTGGGTAGAACATATAATGACAGTAGCATGGATGGCATTTATAAAGGGTGGAATGACTTTCTTTAGGAAATGGTGGAAATGATGCTATTCTGGTTTGAATGGGAAATGTCCCCTGTAGCTATGCTCAGGCATCTGAACATTTGGCCCTCAGCTGGAGGCTCTGTTTGGGGAGATGCACCCTTGCTGGAGGAAATATGTTACTAGGAACAGGTTCGTGCATGTACCATTATACTGCTTCCAGTTTGCTTCTCTGCCGTGTGCTTGAGAAGGGATGGTCTCTCAGCTTCTTGCTCCTCCTGCCAGCATTTCTGCTGGGGTGCTACCATACCACTCTGCCATAATGGACTTTTATACTTCTGGAACCATAAATTAAAATAAACCCTGCCTTTTACAAATTGCCTTGGTTTTGGTGTTTCATAACAGCAACAAAAACTAAGGAATACTGATGGAATCGATGCCCATTCCAGATTGTATAAATACCAAATATTCATGGCTGATAACTAACTCCTCTCCCTTCCTTTGTTAAGCATTTTCATGCTAATTATAATTTACTGACTCTGTAGGAACTAGTAAAATGGTGAAGCAAAATTGATTGTTTCATTATTCGCATACCTATTCTAAGATACAAGTTTTCTCATCAAGGTTAATGGCATATTCACAGACTTCCCCATTCTCTTAGTAAGGGTTTCTGTTACTGTGAAGAGACACCATGACCACAGCAACTCTTATAAAGGAAAACATTTGTTTGGGGATAGCTTATAGTTTCAGAGATTTTTTTTTCTTTTTTAAACATTTGCTCCATTTAATCACAAAATGTATGGTTTACCCATTTGTTGAAAGGACTTTAAAATGTATCAATTATAAAACATCTCAAAAAGTAAACATCTTCAAAATTAACAGATACAAGCAGGTACTTTAGACAAGAGTTCTTTATAAATTTCATCAATGTAAAAAAGACTTTGGAAGTGAATGTAAGCATACCTCTTCCACCACGTAGCCTGTCAGAAGCTCATGGGATCTGACAATATTTTGATCTTGAACATCCCAGCTTCCAGAACAGTGAGGAATTTGTTTCTGTTTATAAGCTTCTCGTCTGTGTGGCATTGTCATAGGATCATGAACGACCTGAGACACTCCACCTTTTAAGACATGCCTTCACAGTGATATGAAAGACATTATTCCTATACCCTGGGCCCTTATTAATCACGTTAAACATTTCTTCTCTTCTGACCTTTTTCATTTGAGGTAGGATATACCAGTTAGTGCCAAGCAGAGCAAAGTGCGCTTTGAGGCTTCCAGGAGCAGTGTGACACCCTTGCAGCTTCCAGGGCACACCCATCCCACACCATGTTTTGTCTCTTGGTCAGGATCTCAGGGGACATGTCAGGCATGCTCCTCCACAATGAGCTACAGGATTCATGGTGTTGCTAGTTTAGAAAAAGCAAACACGAAAAATGCCCCAAACCCACAGACAATGTAAGATGAAAATCCAAAACCCAATAAATAACTTTTCCTGTTTATGTGCAGTTACCTGCATTCAGCTTGATTTTCCTAATTTATTTAATCTGTTGATTAGATGATGAGTTACCAGCAGTTTCTTGGTTATGGAGAATCATTATCCTTATTTTCTAATTTACTAAAATGGAAACAATATATTTGGACATGCTGTCAAATATTAGAGAGGATAACTGTTTTCAACACATATACATCATATTTTTTTTAAACTTCCAACTCAAAATATGCAAAACTGATGGGAAATCCACGCAGAGTGTCTGTCCTTTTAGCTCATTGTCTGTCTTTTCTCAGTTCTTTTTACCTAGATCTTCATTCTGTTTTGAAGTAATTTTTTTTTGTTGTTTTTTTCGAGACAGGGTTTCTCTGTATCTTTGGAGCCTGTCCTGGAACTAGCTCTTGTAGACCAGACTGGCCTCGAACTCACAGAGATCCGCCTGCCTCTGCCTCCCGAGTGCTGGGATTAAAGGCGTGCGCCACCACCGCCTGGCTTGAAGTACAGATATGACTATCTCCAGGCTTTAAAGCTATCCTGGTCTACCATTCTCTTCAGTACTGGATCCTGAATGTCCTCCCTGTCATGGTCTGCCCTGTCCCTTTAAGACACAAGCCCTACACACTCCTTCCTTGTCGACTGCCAAGACAGGCAGAGCCTGCCTGTAGCCTAGCTCCTTCCCCTCTCTCTCCCAAAGAGGCAGCTTCTGCCTCTCTCCCTTCTCCCCACTTCTCCCCTTTCTCCTCCCCTCTGTGTCCCTCTCTGCTCTTCTCTATTCTCCCCTCCCCACCTTTCCCTTTCCCCTCTCTAACCCACTAAATGAATATCCAATCTCTCTGCATGGCATGCCTATCCATGTCTCTGTCTCTCACCTGTTACATGGCTTCATGCCTGGGACCAGCTGCCTCTGGGGACCTGCAGTGTGGTCTCATGGCTCAGGGCCCACTGCAACCATTCAGGGACCTGCAGCATTTTATTTTTACCATAACACTCCCTGCTCCAGACGCTGCTTGGGTCTCTTCACCACTAGGCACCAACCCCTAACTTTGATCATTTTTTTTCTCACCTGCTGTTTGTCACCTGACTTCACATGTCTCATGGAGTAGAAGCATTACAGAGGGGCATTTTCCATGTTTTCTTGTGTGGGGTAGTTTATGGACCTGCCATTTTGGGGTCCTTTCCCGGAACTGTTACACAGAACCATTCCTGTCAGTTCATATTTATTTCTCTTTGCTTAACTAGAAGCTTCTAGGTGGAAAACACCTGCGTTCCATGTATGCATGCTCACAGGACTCATGGCTTCTTTAGTGACTAAATGAATTGAGAATATGAATGGTAACCAACCAGAACATAGCCTTTCGTAAGTGGTGTCCTTAGGAGAGAAACAAGGGGCTGCCCACCTTCCTCTCCTCGAGTAATTTCTGTATCAAATTTAGATATCTCAAAGTCAGCACTTATAGGGGACAGTGCTCTATTGGAGTCTGAGAGGTGCAAGAAGGGACAAGCTTATATGTGAAGTGAACCATGCCATTTTCTACCTAACCTCTCTAGCTGTTCAAAAGCTCCCAATAAAGGATCACTAATGACTGTCCTTTTGATTCTTTTTCAGAAAATAATTTGTTAATTTAACAAATAAGTCCTTGAGCCATGGTCATGCAACTGACAACAGGAAGATGATTTCTCTACACGAAGTTAAATGGACCCTGGGAGATAAACATTAAATCAAAATTTTCAGCCAGTGACTACTAAATTTTCACGTATTAGGATGAAGACTAAGAAGATAGACAGAATGCCCTCAAGGGGCACAGATTATAGCTTTTGTAGCAACAGAGTGACATTGCTTTATTAAGCAAGCTTCTGCCTCTCTCCCTTCTCCCCACTTCTCCCCTTTCTCCTCCCCTTTCTCCTCCCCTCTTGCATATCGCCATAGAACCTTCATCTAGCGATGGATGGAGATAGAGACAGAGACCCACACTGGAGCACCGGACTGAGCTCCCAAGGTTATAATGAGGAGCAGAAGGAGAGAGAACATGAACAAGGAAGTCAGGACCATGAGGGGTGCACCCAACCACTGAGACAGTGGGGCCGATCTATTGGGAGCTCACCAAGGCCAGCTGGACTGCTACTGAAAAAACATGGGATAAAACCGGACTCTCTGAATGTGGCGGACAATGAGAGCTGACGAGAGGCCAAGGAGAATGACACAGGAACTTTCATCTGGCGATAGATCGAGAGAGAGACAGAGACCCAATTTGGAGCAACGGTCTGAGCTCTTAAGGTCCAAATGAGGAGCAGAAGGAGGGAGAACATGAGCAAGGAAATCAGGACCACGAGGCGTGCACCCACCCACTGTGACAGTGGAACTGATCTATTGGGAGCTCTCCAAGGCCAGCTGGACTGAGACTGAATAAGCATGGGTTGAAACTGGACTCTCTGAACATGGCGGACAATGAAGGCTGATGAGAAGCCAAGGACAATGGCACTAGGTTTCGATCCTAATACATGAACTGGCTTTGTGGGAGCTTAGCCTGTTTGGATGCTCACCTTCCTGGGCCTGGATGGAAGTGGGAGGACCTTGGTCTTCCTGTAGGGCAGGGAATTTGGACTGCTCTTCAGTATCGAGAGGGAGGGGGAATGGACTGGGGGGAGGAGAAGAAAAGTGGGGATGGGGGAGGGGAGTGGGGGGAGGGGGCAATATGTGGGAGGAGGGGGAGGGAAATGGGAAACGGGGAGCAGTTGGAAATTTTAATTAAAAACGAATAAAAAAAAATCTGTGCAATTCAATTTGATCCATGAAGACAGTCAAAGCTTCTCTAATAAATGCAGAGGACATCCCACTGTGTTCAGCCACCACAGTTTCTCTGGTGGATACTTTGGTGATCTCCTTGGCTGTTGTGAGTAGGTACTATGCAAAAATGAGAGAGCATATTTTTGACAACTTAAAATGATTCATTTTAATATTCCTCTCCTACATTTTTAATTGGCAGTTAAAATGTGAACAAATTTTAAATTCAAAAACATTTCATTCCATAACTTTGGAGGCATTATTTCATCATTGCTGGTCAGATGACTGAGACCATCATTTCTCCTAACACATCCTTGTTTCTGCTGTTCCTGTCTCATATTCTAACTTTTTAAATCCAATGCATTTTTCTTTTTAATTTTATCGTATATTTTCATACATGTATAGAGTATAATTTATATCATAACACCTCTTTTGTATGTTCTCCTATTCCCATTGCTTCCTGTTCTTTCCTCATCTTCCTAACTAATCTTTCTTATGCTTTCATATTTTGTTTGGAGGGGACACAGTTAGCTTAATTAGAGCTTCTTAGAGTTTCTTACATTAAATTGAGGGTTTTTGCTAAAGTGTAGGTAACTTAACAGTGAATAACCATTGAAGAAAGTATCTCCCCCATCCCCAATCACCATTAGCTGTCAATAGTTCCACAGGATAGTGTGGGGGTGTGTCTTACCTGTTCTTTAAGTATATTTATATTGCATATTTTTGGAATACCATTTCCTCTATTGAGTTTGAAGGCAGGATATATAAACAGACACCCACTTCTCTATGAGAAAACACACGCGCACACACACACGTCCTGTCAACTAGCATAATGTGTTTAAAATAGTCTTCCTTTATTTTGATCCAGATCCATTTTGAGGACCCCATTCCCATTCTTGATTTCAGATGCTATTCTAGTTCACATATATACTTTCATTGTCTCTTCTTGCATCTCTTTACTCATGTGGGTTTATTATACACTCATATTTCAGCATTTATTTCATGGACTATTTCTCTATAACTGAAAAGCTACTCTATTTTCTTTCTCTTTATGCACTATACTTTTCCGAATACTTTGGAACAATACTAATCATCTAACTTCTTATGACATTTCCCATGAGTGATATAAACTAAGTAGACGATCATCTTTCCAATGGAGGGGTAAGAACTACTTTCTTTTTTCTGCATGTGAATGTTTTAATAAGATTTCTTTGACAACCATCCCCAGATTTTCACATTTTTTTGAGTAATGACATGGATATAAAGGTTTTCCTAGATGTAGCAATTTTAAGAGAATACTTACATCATAAGATTGGAATGGCCTGAAGCAACACCTTTATTTCCTTGTCAAATCTCATAAACTGAAAAGGTATTAAAGAAATAGTGTTAGGGAATTTGAGAGAAGAGAGTCTTCTGTTGTGATTCTTTTTCTTCCTTTTCTCCATATGTCCTGGTGGGTCTGGGATAGCCACAGGGCTCAGTCTTTGAATAGTCAGGTACATGGTTGTCACGTTCCAAAGACAAGCTCAAGGTAGCTTTCTCAGAGCAAGGAGAATTGACCATTGTGTCTTATTGAGTGGAATGGGAACTGGCAGCTGCCAACACTAAACTCGGTATATTTCTCATAGATAATGACATGGGAAATGGGTATCTTAGTGCTCACATCAGATAAGAGCCAACCAATACATTGAATTATAATGATAGTAATAATGAATAGTTACAATAATATTCATAACAATAATAATAGCTAAAACAATTAAATACTTCTTCTGTGTCAACACATTGTATGGCATTTCTTCAGATTAGAAGCATTCCCTCCCTGAGAAAGGAGGAGACTTCTGAGACTCAGGAGGTAAACAGAAAGTACAATAATGGAGAACAGAAACTTGGAAGCATCTAGGACCACTCCACAACAACATATGAAGGGGTTAATTCAACAACTGCTGAGAGAGAAGGCTGACTGGTCGGACTGCAAAAATGAGATAGTGGAGATGCTTGAAAGCAGGTGTAGAGAGCTCCGAGGTTGCAGTTTCTGTGCGTTATCACCTGTGTTAAGACAGAAATGTCTGGGATGCAGCTGCTTTGGACTCATCCCTGCTCCTTGTAAGTAACCCCTCCCTTGCCCAAACTCATTGTAGGAACTCCAATTACAAGCCATTGATTCACTAAGTTGGATACCTGCCCAGTTGTTATTTTGGTCTCTCTGATGAGTTCCTGATGAGGGGTGAGTAGATGTATATGTGTTGTGTCTCCTTAGGAGAAGTCTGTCATACAACATAGTAATAATGCTTCTTATTTTTCTTTTCTTTTTTTTTCCCATCAATTTATTTATTTATTTTTTCTGAGATAGGGTTTCTCTGTATAACAGCCCTGGTTGTCCTGGAGCTCCCTGTGTAGATCAGCATGGCCTTGACCTTACAAAGATCTGCCTGCCTCTGCCTCCCAGAGTGCTGGGATTAAAGGTGTTTGCCACCATCACCCAGCCATAATTTTTTTTTAACTTTTCATTTTTTTGTTAGGCATCTTAGACTGAATTTTTGCAGGCAGGCGGTGGACCCTGCATGGAGGGGATAAAGCCTTGTTCTAGTTTTTTTTATTATTATTATTTTATTTTTAATTAATTAATTAATTAATTAATTTATTAAAGATTTCTGCCTCCTCCCCGATTGGGGGACTTATTTTTCATATATAATTTTATAGAGCTCTTAAAACAATGTTATAGGGTCAGTGGCCATTGTGCTCTGCTCTCGCTCTCTGTTTCTCTCTCTCTCTGGTGTGTGTGTGTGTGTGTGTGTGTGTGTGTGTGTAAACTGTAGTTTTGAGAAATTGAGATGCTTGTTTAAAGCCAGTTAATAAGTCATGTAGCTATAATTCAGTATGAAGTGAGAACAGATAACTTGACCTCATGAAGACAACTGTGGCTACATGCAGATGGAATCCATTATTTGCTAAATGGTCCACAAAGAGATTTTGTTAGGAATTTTTCCAAATGAAAGATTAAAATATAAACACGAGACAATGACACTATTTTGCTCAAAAAAAAAAAGAAGAGGGAAAGAAAAGAAAAAGAAAATTTTTCTTAGAAAATCAAACAATAGCTATGACCCCTCTCAGTTCAGGTTTCTTAATAAAGAAGACATTTTGAGGCTTTTACATTTCCTTTTGAGATCTACTAATTAGGAACAATTTCAAGTGTACTTTAATATTCTTATATCCAATGTTTAATTTAATTTCTACCTAACAGTGTAAGAGTTGAAGAGCAGATGAACAACAAACTCATAGCAGTTTTCAGGGTTTCTTTTGTAGATATTGAATTCCACTAATTCTTATTTCAGGCAGTTATTTATTTTTTGATGCAATGAAGTCATTTAGACAGCCTTAAATAGCCCACAGGATTGAGTATCAGGGAGAAGAGATAAAAACAGAGACTCTGATGAATAAAAATGTTGAGGGGTGTAGTGATGGTGATAGCTTTTGGTAGTCTAAAGATCACTAGGTTCAGAAGCAAGTGTCAGAGAATCCATGTATAGTTCAGTAGAAGCTTCCAGAAAACCATGCAACCTCTGTCAGTAATACAAGCATTCAAACAGCTAACATGGCTACACTGGAAATTAAAAACTATCCTCTAATTGAAAATATTTATCATTAAGCTCTCTTGCTGACATGGCAGGATGTATTAGTAGACAGAACCCCTAAAGCTTACGGTGTTGGTGTTTAGAAATGTTCAGTGATGTGGTATGGACATTTATAAATAATGAAATAAGTGAAGGTTTTGGGGAAAAAAGCAATCCTTGTCTCAGATACTTGATCTTGGAGTCCTCTTTGAATGGGGCATTTCGGTACAGACATTCCGTCAAGCTGTCTGTCTAACACCTCCTAGAAGGCAAGGAAAGCTGGAAAGGTTGGAAGTAGTTAGAGTTCATAAAGAAAGTGTGACACGGAGGTTTCTAGAAACTCACGTGGCTCTTGACTCCTGTGAATGGTTCCACTGTAGGATTTCAAAAATGAAGTGCAATAGCATTCCATCTGACATCCATATTTTCCTTAAATATTTTAGAAAATTACACTTTGTTCAAAAGAAGAGTTTTTAAATAGTTTATCTGATGCAAATGTAAATATGTGAATTTATAGCAAATGCCAAGTTAAGTTTGCAGTAGATTAGTATACAGTAATAAAGAAATGCATAATATGTGTAAAGGACATGAAATGATGACTCAGTTGACCTCTATTATACAATAGAATAATAGAAGAAATACCATTACCTCTGTTCTAGAGATAATGCCCAAGGTTATGAATAATAAATGTTTTGATCCTGACCTCAACCCAATATAGAACATTTAACCTTTTATATGAGCTATGTTTCAAAACATGTATGTTGGTGTTATACTATCTTTACAAATCCAAATATCATTATGGGGTTACTTACCCAAAAAGAGACCCATCTACACTTTCTTAAGAGTATCTCAATAATGCTATAGTATAGTTGTTTGTGTGAGCACTGAAGCCAATGTCGAAAAGTGGAAGCTAACAGGAGACAAGGCATTGGTCGTCAGAGAGTAAAGAACAGTGACCTGTAACAGTCAACACAATCTCATGTGAATAATATTCAGTGGATGTTTCTCTCCTGCTATCACTGAGGCAATCTGTGACATGGAACTCTTGAAACATGTCTATTCATAGGCCTTTAACATAAGCTTCCATATGGGAATAAAATTTTATGTATATATTCTAAATTATATATATTTTCTAATATATATTATATATATTTTCTATATATATGTATAAATATAGACATAGATATAGTTATATTTCAAATAAAAAAATCATACATAAAACTTTGGCTAAAATTTGGTGATCCAAAGACTATTAAATTCTGTGAACTCCTATGTAGCTAGAGTAGCTGTTCAGAATGGAAGCTGTAGAACTTCACAATGGATTTTGTACTTTCACTTTGGAGTGTAGTTTTTTTTATTTTTTTATTTTTTATTTTTACTTTTGGAGTGTAGTTTAATGCACCTTTCCACAACCAAAGATGAAAAATCCACTATAGAGTCAGAACTAGAGAAAGAATTAGTTCGATTGACTCATGGATCTTAACCGTGGCTGGACATTAGAATCATCAGGGAATGCTGACATTTTCTATAAGTCTGTGTGGTATCTGAGACAAGTCACTCCAGGAGTTTCCCGAGTGGGACTACGTTGCCAGTTCCTTTCACACACATAGTTTTCCCAATGTTCACAATTTGCCAGCAGAATTTAGATGGATATCTAATAAAAAATATTGTCATGCCGGGCGGTGGTGGCGCATGCCTTTAATCCCAGCACTCGGGAGGCAGAGGCAGGCAGATCTCTGGGAGTTTGAGGCCAGCCTGGTCTACAAGAGCTAGTTCCAGGACAGGCACCAAAGCTACAGAGAAACCCTGTCTCGAAAAACGAAAAGAAAAAAAATATTGTCATTAGGCGATTTCACCATTTTTTGTCTTTCATACTCATAAATGTACACACCTAAAGTGATCACTAAGTGATGCAATGGCACAAATGGTACGTTGCCTTGAGCTAACCTGAAAAGAGAAGGGGTTGGACTGTGAAACGAAAAGCTCTGAGGTTTAAGCTTAGGAAAGGTGGATGACTTGTAAGGACTCAGTGGCATGCAGAAAAGGTTTGGGAGAGCAGCTGGCATCCAGGGAGTTGTGGGTCAGAATGGCTGAACTCAAGATAAAGATATTTTAAGGTGTTGTTCCACATCAGTAATATGGAACTCAATAACTTAAGCTTTTTAAGTTAATGTTTTTTAAGAACCTAAGAAAAACCCACTATTTTCTCAAGCCATCACCCCAAATGATTATATTCCTTTTACTCATAGCACTCAAAGCATATCAATTTTAGGGTAGTGGAAATTCGAAGAGTGAAGAGAAATAAATTGGATAGTTATTTTTAAAATAACTTGCTTCTTTTGATTGAGAAGAAATGATTAGAACTAATATTAGTAGCAATAATTATTGACAGAATTATCAATTAATGGGTCTATAGAAATATTCTTCTATTAACTGTGAATACTACCTTGTATCAGTCATAAGAGGAAGGTACTGTTATGGTTATTTCAAGTGAGCAGCTGAAGCAAAGAGAGGATTCATGCTTCTCTGGGTCATACAAATCCTCAGTTGTAGAGCACAGCTTGAAATCTAGGCTGTTCTTTCCTAAGATTTTCTTATACATACCGGACTAGCTGCAGCAAAGAAAGAGAACTGTGATAAGCCGGGAGGAGAGCATTATGGGAGAGAGGATAGAAACCACTTAACAATCAATGCTCAGAGGACAGACAGAGCTGGCTTAAGGAGGTGAAGGCCCAAGGACCCAGAGGCACTGGCGATGGAAAGTACAGAGGTGAGCAGGAAGAAAGCTTCTGTCCATGGCCCTGGGTATTTTATAAATGAGGACGAATCTGAAAACCCAACCCAGAATCTGAAACTTGGTTTTGGCTCTCTCGTGAATCAATAACTTTATGAATTTCAAGGGATGGGAAGAATGATCATGATTCCAAGAATTTAAAAATATAAAAGGAGAACATAAACATCACACACTAAGTAAATAAGAGAAAATGTGGGAAGAATGATATTTAGTCTTTTAAAATAATAAACCAGATAAATATCACTGTAGTGTTACTGCAGACTAAACTGGGTATGTCATGATGGTCTGTTGCTCTTCCTGCCATCATTCAGAGAAACTGGGAACCTGAGAATTATCAGCTGCCGCTCAGGAATTCAACTGAACACAACGAGTATTTTTAATTCTATTAAGAGTGGTTTTAAACCTAGTGCCATTGTCCAAGGACAATGGCACTAGGTTTCGATCCTAATACATGAACTGGCTTTGTGGGAGCTTAGCCTGTTTTGATGCTCACCTTCCTGGGCCTGGATGGAAGTGGGAGGACCTTGGTCTTCCTGTAGGGCAGGGAATTTGGACTGCTCTTCAGTAGCGAGAGGGAGGGGGAATGGACTGGGGGGAGGAGAAGAGGAGTGGGGATAGGGGAGGGGAGAGGGGGGAGGGGGCAATGTGTGGGAGGAGGGGAGGGAAATGGGAAACGGGGAGCAGTTGGAAATTTTAATTAAAAAAGAATAAAAAAAAATATATAAAAAAAAAATAAAAAAAAAAAAAAATAATAACCCCGGACTGCAGGATTTTGCAGTTTTAGAGCCCCCTCCCTCCCACTTTTGCTAATTTGTCTTCCTAAATCGTCTACAATGACTGTTTCTATTAAACAAGCAAACAAATAAAAATTCCCCCAAATGAAAAAAAAAAAAAAAAAAAAAAAAAAAAAGAGTGGTTTTAAAGATTGTCTAAATTATTTGCTGTTTTCTTAATAACAAGGTGTTCACGGCCACACAGAGCCTTTAGTTCTTTTTTCAATATCAGTTGAATTTTTGAACAGCAAGAAAGTAACCCCATCAGGGAAAGGAGAGGAGAGCCAGGCACTGAGACTTGCAGAATTGCTTTCTTGGTTGCTATCTCTGGGCTGTTGAGAGTTTAGTGTTGTGACCATCCTGACCCTCCTGATAGAAGGGGACAAAGCATTGCTCTGTGCCTGCTCTGTCTCAGTCACCTTTTGTTCAAAACACTCCGTATTCTAAAGTAGCACATTTTGGTGTGATGCACTCAGAACTCCTCTGACATCTGTACAGAGCATTTGAGGTGCCTTCGGGCTTTAGAAGCTCTTAAAACTAAAATTAAACCCACCTTTCCTATTGTGGCCCCAGAGAGGTTCATTCTTCTTGTAACAAAGGAAATAACTATCTTTTACATTTCAAAAAGTAGTAAAGTGCCTAGGACTGGGCTTGCCCTTTGTCTGTGTGGATATTTGAGAAACAGCTGTATCTGTTGTCACCATTACTGGGGGGCTTAAATAAGGGAGAGAAGACTGTACATCCCCATCACCCTGTGACCGCGTGGGGCTGGTACTCTGCTGGCTAGTGGAGAAGGAAGTTTTCTTATCCATTTCCTATCAAGAAAACAGCAGCCCAGAGGAACTTGCTCTGTGATCAGCATCCACCAGGCTTTTATGGGCGTGCTGGGTCCAATTTGGGGTCCTTCGTTTGAAGCAAGACATGGAAAATTTGGCAAGAGCTCAAAAGAGAATGACTAAAAATGATTAGTTTAGAAAATGGGTCCTTTGAGGCGAAGCTCAAGAGATTTGGGTTATTTAGCATAAAGGAAAATATCCCAGGCAGTGAAGAGAGGGGTGGATTTTATTTAAATGTTGACTTAAATCACTGGGCACAAACTCTGTACTGTTTTACAGTATGGTTCTTAGGAGAAGAACTTTGTGTTGCCTACAGAGCAAATAGTTTCCACTTTTCTTCCTCAGGAGACATGCACTATACATTTTCAAGCAGAAATTTATTTTTACCACATTACAGTGGCAATAACAAAAGAAAATGGAGTTATATTTTGAGATCTCGTTAAAATCAAAGCAGAAGTTGTTTAATTCTTTAGAAGGAAATTTGAGTTTTCTTATGAGTCACGGAGGGTTTGTGTGTATGTGTGAGTGTGTGTGTGTGTGTGCATGTATGTTTATGTGCATGTGTATTTCTGATGAATTAAACAGAAAATACTAGCCCCTGGAATACCACATACAGTATTTACTTAACTATTTAAAATAACTAGTTTTGTGCACTAGGCGTGCACTCGTTGTTGTTAGCAAACGATATCTTTAGTTACCTCTTAACAAAATCAACATGGATATTTATCATTTTAGGCACATTGGGGATTTTTACTTTTGAAAACCATTTGCTGGTCAATGAAAACCAGTAAGTCGGAATGTTAAACTGTTGATTGTAGTGAATTTTGCTCTCCTTTGCTTCTTTATTTCTGTATTGGGGAAACGGGAGTCTCTTTATTTTTTCAGTTCCAAATGTTTTCTCAACTTAGAACAAATTAATTTAATGGAAGCAAACATTCTCCCTACACCTGTGAAATAGCTACTACTGTTAAAAATTGGATTAATGCATTTAAGGTCTGGGATGAATTCAGGTGTTTAGACAACCATCCCTTCATGCTTCTAAGTGTTTTCCAGATCTGGTCTTAAGTTGCTGGTTCAGGGCCCTACATTGCTGCCTGGATGGCTTTGGGCCAGTGTGTTCTGTGTTTCTGCCCCAGTCATTCCGCACAGAAGGGAGTTTAATATGCAAACTGTTAGCAAAGAAGGTGCCAGAATGGAAATGAGGATAAAGTTTACTTTCTAGTTCCACTTCCATGATAATCTAAATCTGGGCTCAAAGAGAAACCCATTTCTGCCTTGGTTATAATTTAGCTTTCAAGGCCCATAAGAAAGTCCAATAAAGTCTCAGACCATTAAATAATTTTAAGCCAACATTTTAATTCACCCTCTTTTGCCAAAGTGAATGGATAAAATATCTGATAAATGTAGTGATATGTTTTGGTTTCCTAGATTCCTATGAGAACAAAAACAAAAACAAAAAAAAAGGGAAATAACACTCAAAAGTTTACTTCTATCTTAGCCACAAGTCATTTTGCCACAGCTTTAGTGTTAGCTGGTGGAGGTACCTTTGAAGTGACTATTCATGTAAGCTTCAAGAGAGCCAGCCTGTTAACCCGGTTTGGAAGAATTCCTTCCCTGCTTTTCATCTGTTTGGGGCCAGAGCCAGGTAGCACAAGAGATCAGGCTAGTGGGCCGTCACCGGGAACTATCATTTCAGTGACTGACCAGCCCTACAGTGAGCTCAGGGCTGCACAAGTGTTAGCTTGTCAAGATTTCATCACAGATGGGTTGGGGAGGAATTAGAAATGTGTGAATCTGTCAAACAATAAAACATAGAAAAAAATCACCAGGACCACCACGTTGTATACATTAATCTCTAGAACCACTGTTAAAATTGAAAGATTTGATCAGTGTTCCCTATTCCCTGACATTGGTCCTGATAACTATTCAGCTTTCCACCTAAAGCTGCTGTTTGCAGAAGGAGCATTAACTTGCAGTTGATGCTACACAAATATTCTGCCCATTGAGCAACAATACATAAGGAGTCAGCAACAATACACAAGGCTGGTGCAATCAAATTAGGTGTACAAAGGACAACAAACATGAGTAACTTCCAATATCCGTCCATAGTATGGGATCGACTGTTCAGTTCCTAGAAAGAATCAAAACATCTCCATGGAATAAATGTAGCAATTAAAAGGGGAGGCTATGTTTGAAAGCTACCAAAGCATGTCCATGCAATAATTTGCAAATTAATAAATTGTGTGACTTGTATAAATCATACAAAATAAGTGAGAACCAGATTTTCAATGAAGTTGAGCTGCAGTCACAAAACTGATGTCAGGGATAAAAATCTTCCAGTGGAAGAAAAAGATTTCTATCTTGAATACTGTGACTGTTTGGTAAAGACAGATTTTGAAAAGAAGGAAAATGAACTTGAGCAAGTGTAGGGGTCTTGGTTGTATTTTGCCCTGGTATTATAATAAAATAGGCAGACTTCTCTAAGTTATTGTCGACGAACACCATACACACAATAACTCCACATTAACTTAACACTCATATCATTCTTCATCAAGAGTATGTTTGTTTAAAGACTTGATATTAAAGTCTACGAAAGGATCATTGAAAGTTTGCCCATCTGTGGTCTATTTTTGAGGACTCAGGTGAATCTTATTACATCATATCCCTAATCTCTTAGGAATCTGGTAGTCATATCTCCATGAGAAGAAAAAGATTCTAAACTGTATCTTCTTAAAGACTTTATCTCTGGCAGATAAGACAGGGCTCAGTGGGTAAGAGCACTTGCCGGCAAGCGCTAAGACCTGAGTTCAATCCTTGGGACTCACCTGGTAGAAAGACAGACTCTATTCAAACAGATTGTCCTCTGACCGCTTACACTAGAGTGCACTCAAGAGTATACATGGGTGTGCATGTACACGCATACACATATAATAATAAAAGTAAGTAAATATAATAATAAATATAAAAACAAAAAGCATTTCTCTTGCCCATGTTATAAAAAGAACATTTGCTAATATAGAATCAACATATAAGAAAATGCCATTCAGATTCCTATCTTAATAAGCTCTACATTTTTATTTCAATTCAAATATTTTAAAATATTCCCATATGAAAGCTTTGTTACTTTCTTAGAGATGAAAGACTTTCTCACCACTGATGCTATTGTTCCAAGCCTGGAGCCATTCAAATTAATTTTTATATACTGTACTCAGTTTAGTGAAATATTTAGTGCTTTATAATGGTGTAAACCATTAGCCTGTAATTACACTAGCATGATACAGAGACTAATAGTTCCAATGGAGTACAGCAGTGATCCATGATGGCCTTATTAATATAATAGTCTTGAAGCACTAAGAATATTAAAAAAGTTAATCATTGTTTCAGTTTGTATTTAGTTACAGGTTGTAAAAGAAAAACTACTTACAATTTTACTACTATTCTTCCAGCCCCTCAGAGAAGCACTTTGAGCAAGGGTCTAGAAACTTCCAAGCATGGTATCAATGTACCTTGGTGATCTGGATTTGGCTGAGTGAATTTTAAAGCACCATTAATGTTACAGAGCAGAACAAGGCTGACTTTAGGAATTAGTCAAGGTTGATGTATTGGTTCAAGTGCATAACCTCACGGCTACTATGTGTCGTTAAAATTGGCAGATACATGTATGGGGGAGGTGAATTCTATCCCTTGAACTGTTCATTATCCCCAGTAGATTAGAAACTTGATGAGGTCGGAGACCTCTGGGAGGTGTGGTTAACCTGGAACATCTGATACTTGGAAGGGAACTCTTACGACAGTACTATAATGAATGACTGAATGAAAAAATGAAAAGTACAACCATTGTGGGCACTGTGCCATTTGTAGAACAAGGCATCCTATATCTCTCTCTCTCTCATTTGACATCTTTCCAGACAGAGAGTAAAGATGGTAACACTCTAATACTTACGTTTTGGGCAAAGAAGGCATGTGTGCCCTGCTTTATCAGCACACACTAGAGCATCTTGGCAGGCTTGAAGGTGAAATGTAGCTGAAATTTGATTCCTGTTGTTGACTTTGTATCCCTTCTAACCTTAGTATGTATTCTGCTACCTTGTTAAACCATTTGCCTTTAGCATACGTGGGGTGTGGAGTAGCATGCTAGCACTGTCTCTCTCTCTCTCTCTCTCTCTCTCTCTCTCTCTCTCTCCAAATTCTTTTTAATAATCTATATATTTTTCTCCACTCCCCTCCCATCCTCTCCCCTCCCCTTCTAACCTCTTCTGAGGTCCCAATTTATTCAGGAGATCTTGTCTTTTTCTACTTCCCATGTAGATTAGATCCATGTATGTTTCTCTTAGGGTCCTCTTGTTGTCTAGGTTCTTTGGGATTGTGCATTGTAGGCTTTTTTTTTTCTTTATTTTATGTCTAAAAACTTATGAGTGAATACACATGATATTTGTCTTTCTGGATATGGGTTACCTCACTCAATATGATGTTTCTAATGGATTCATTTTAACTCCGATCCCTTTCTGTCTACCATTTTGCTTTAACTGAGTCTTCAACTTTTGGGTTTAACAATTTAACCTACAATATTAAGAAACACTTTTCTAAAGAAGAGAGACAATGCTTATTTTTTTTTCATTATAATATATATAGTAACTCATGGGTTCTTACTGATTTCCCCTTTTAGCATTATATCAGGTTGACTGACTGCCCCTCTAATATTTGATTAGAGTTGTAAATGAGAAAATTAAACTTTGAGAATCTGAAGCTTAACCAGCCTGGACTCACCACTAAGGAATCTATCTTTCTGAATTCACATCTCTAGAATCACTGGGGCTGGGGAGGGAGGAGAGGAGGGTTGGGGGGAGGGGGAGGGGGGCGGGAGGAGTGCGGGGAGATGGGAGGCGGGGAGGAGGCGGAAAATTTTTTTTCAATGAAAAAAAAAATTCATTGATTATTAGCAACTCATAAACTCAAGAATTAAGTGGTATTAGATATAAGCCTCATTATTCCCTCAAGGTAATGTGGCACATGGGATTCACTGGCAAGGATAGGTAGGCAGGATACTCCTCTGAAAAACAAGCTGCCTGTGGGTGTAACAGTGACTGTTCAATTACTTAAAACACACACCATCGAGCTCCTGCTGTATATGAGGTGCTAAGTTGCTGAAAATTAAAAGATTAATAATGATGAAACCGATAATGAACTTTTTGTCAAAGACCTGCAGTCCACAGGAGGAAGAAGGTATGATCTTTAGAATATACAATATATACATCAGGAGAGTACATTAGAGGGTGCAGTGGCCTTGAGGGGGAATGTACACATTTAGGATAAGAGGGAATTTCCAATCTAGCTCACACTTACTGTCACATTCCCACTGAGAAATCCTAGTCTTGACTTAAAAATCTATAAAGAACAGGGAATACACTATACCCTGCAAGGCATCCATTCTAATTTTATGTTTTATAGCTCAAGTCTGTCTTCCTGCAATATCCACAGTGAATTCTAATTTAATTTAAAGGAGCCATCCAAGCTTAAATTTAACTAATTCTTCTGACAGTTCTCCGAGGGTTTGGTAATATTGCTAATAGTAACGGAACAATTTGAAATGAAGATTTGGAGGGATCTGGGAAAATGGCCTAGTCAACAAAATGCCTGATGCTCAGGCAATAGGACCTGAGTTCAGATCCTCAGGGCCCACTTAAACACCAGGCATGGTGACTAACATCTGTAACTCCAGTTAGCCGTGGAGGAAAGCCGTTCTCTGGTGCTCACTGGAGTCAGCTGGTTAAGCTGACTTGACAAGTTCCAGGTGCATGTCCCTGTGAAGAGCAACTGAGGAAGAGAGCCAATCCTGAC
Organism: Chionomys nivalis; assembly: GCF_950005125.1. Lineage (NCBI taxonomy): Eukaryota > Metazoa > Chordata > Mammalia > Rodentia > Cricetidae > Chionomys > Chionomys nivalis. The sequence goes on along the minus strand of NC_080103.1, from coordinate 32,261,647 downwards.
CTGCATAGCTGTGCTTATAGAAGAATTTGTGTGTATGCTCTCCCTAAATTCTAAATTAAAGTATTAATTAATTTAATTAATTAAATAAGTTAATTTAATTAAATTCTACAATTAAAATATTTAAAATTTTTAACTTTCACACAAAGTATCAAGCTGCTTATGGCTTTTTTTAAAAACATAATTAGCTTTGGTTGATCATGCCCATCCATTTCCTCTTCCCCATCACCCTCTGCCTCATGCTGGCGTAAACGCTTCCACTCCAATTATTCCCTCTTTTGCTTTTGAATCGCATGTTCTACTAACCTCGCCATGCCCTTCCCTTACAGCTTCCTTTTTTCTCCTCTCACGAGCCCCTTTTTAATTTTCTGACTTTCATATCCATCCACTCCTATATATGTAATATATATTACATATATATACATGTACATACATATGGAGCTGGAGAGCTGGCTTAGTGGTTGAAAGTGCTTGCTCTTACAGAGGACCTGGGTTTGGTTCCTAGCAACCACAAAACTGCTCACAATGGCCTAGAGTCTCTAAGGATCTGATGCCTTCTTCTAGCCCCCATGAGTACTAGGACAGTCATGTGGTACACATACATACATGTAGACATACTCATATATATATATTTATGAGTATATATATATATATTAAGAAATATTTAGAAATTGGAAGCTACCAATTGCAGAACAGGGAAATGTGCAGTGTCTGTCTTTATGTGCTGTATTATCACACAGTATAACACTTTCTCTTCTAATCATCTTCCTGAAGATTTCATATTTTTACTTTTCTTTACAGTTGAATAAAATTTTGGTGTGTACATGTCTCAGATTTTCTTTATCCATTCATCTGTTGATGAACATCTTGTCTGCTTCCATTTCTGGGCTATTGTGAACGAAGAAGCAATGAGCATAGACGAGCAGATAGCTCTATAGTGGTAGACGAGTGGTAACTCGATAGAATATAGAGTACTAAGAGTATATGCCTGGGAGTGATACAGTTGGGTCATATGGAAATTCTATATGGCTGAAAGTATTGTATATGTTAATTCATGTAACGTCCACCATAATACACTAAGAAACTTTTATTATTGCTTGCATTTTACAGACGATTATGTGGGGTCTCTAGGAAGTCAAGTGAATTGTCCAATATTGTCCAACCCATGAGGAGTGGGATTGAGTGCTGAGGATAGACCTGTGGTTCCAGAACCCACTCTGTAGCCTTTCCTTTGTGCTTCTTTTCTAGGCACTTTTCCCTAGGTCTATTTTTTGAGATGGGATTTCCCAATAGAGCTCAACTGGCCTTGGCCTAGTTATCTGCCGTCCCAATCTTCTGAAGAATTACAGGTAAATGTTATCAGGCCTGGCTCTATGGTATGTCTGCAAATATCTCTTTCTCCTGTTACTACAATTGGAGTAGTAACAATCCAAGTGTGTGTTCATGAAGAAAAGAATATTTAGGCCGGGCGATGGTGGAGCACGCCTTTAATCCCAGCACTTGGGAGGCAGAGGCAGGTGGATCTCTGTGAGTTCGAGACCAGCCTGGTCTACAGTGCTAGTTCCAGGACAGGCTCCAAAGCCACAGAGAAACCCTGTCTCGAAAAACAAAAAAAAAAAAAAAAAAGAATATTTAAATTGTTTCCTGACCTACATCTAGTTGAGTAGGTTCCCACGTCCATGGACCGTATGTAGCATCCACTATTTCTGTTCCTTTATGACCTCATCTGCCCACCTTCCTCATTTCCCATCTTCCAGGATGATTGACAGTTCTGACAAACACTCTGGTCAAGTTTCTCATTTTAGCACACTCCCAGACTTAGGCTCATATATCTGAGTTTGCATCATGCAGTCTTAGCAAAAATTCTGCTAAATCAGTTCAGCAATAATTTTAATATCCCCTTAGTCCTGATGTCTGATCAAATTCTTTACACCAGACCCTACATATTTTCTTTCTTGAAGAAATATCTTAATCAATAATTTTGTCAAGTTGATAGAGGCAGTATATGATCCTCCATTACCCATGATGCTTCCACCTAGCAAATTTCTCTTCACTTTATCCTACCTTGTTTCTTGGATAGAAGTCCCTTTTGATACATTCTATATATGGGACTAATATTAGTTCTACACTAGAGTTCAATTTCTTTTTCCAAAGTATTTCACTGTTGTTCTTACTTTGTTCATTTTATTTTATTTTTGTTTTTTCGAGACAGGGTTTCTCTGTGTAAGAGTCCTAGATATCCTGAAACTAGCTCTTGTAGACAAGTCTGGCCTCAAATTCACAGAGATACACCTGCCTCTGTCTCTTGAGTGTTGGGATTAAAGGCATGCACCACCACTGCCCAACTGTTCATTTTATTTTTATTGTATCAGATATCCCTGGTTGGCATTAACCCCCATATGCAGCCAAAGATAACCTCGAAACTCTGATTCTTCTTCTTCTTCCTGAGTACATGGGTTACAGGTGTGTACCACAATATCTGGTTTATATCTTGCTCAAAATTGAGCCTTTATGTGTTCTGAACAACTAAAGCCATATCCCTGGTCTTTAGGTCTTTAATCTACTGTTCTCTGTTGACATGTGTAGGGTGGTAGTAGAAGCTGAAATCAAGAAACAAAATTGTCCTCAGAGAGATCATATAAAAGAAGAGATTTGAGAAGACAAATGTAGGATTTCTTGGGCAGACAGTTATGTGTTAGAAAAAAAAGCATTTCAAACAATGGACATCTCAGGCAGCAGCAATAGTTTTGTATCAGAATAGAAGGCTTAAACCAAAAGTTCCTGGTTCAGTATCACCTGAGTAAAAGCTGGTTTTAAAGGTAAGCAGACTGTGGAGAGAAGACCATAGATCCCTAATGTCTTTTACTCTGAGACTTCAGCCCACAGGCTTATGTAAAGTTAAGGCAGATTGAGATCTGATGCAAGATTATCAGACTATCCCTCCTTTGCTCCCTCCCAAATTCTGACCCTGGTACACATATAAAGATGTTGAAAGATGTCTGAAGAACTGAGTGATTCCTATGATCAGGAAAACTAAAAGGAGTCTGCAAAGGGAGTCATCAGGTTTCTTCTCAGGGAAGAAAGACAACTGAACACTGCCAGACATGTCAGAATCTATGACTTTAAATGAAAAGTTTGCACAGCTTAAGTTTACTTGGTTCAAGCATACTTTCATCGACACATACTCCAGTCATGTGAGTTCATGCTCCACACACCATATACAGCTTCTCATTGGCATAAGCCCTTTTCGCCCTATCAGTTTGTAGTTCGGACAATTTCTCTGGTAACCTCTCAAGGACAGAACTCAGGAGAATGTGTGGTCTGCTTTATTTCGGAGAACTTTATCCATATTTCTTTCATTCATTGCATGGCAGGGAAAATAATGAACAATGGGAATAGGAGATGATTGCTCAGATTGTTATTATTCTAGTTGCTGTGCCTCTGCTTGGTCACATGGCTTCAGGGGAGATAGGAGTCACAAATCCCTTGCATATTACATCATCCACTTTTCTGTCTTGTTTACCATTGCAGGTAACTTAGGGGAAGTAAACTCCTTTGTGTTTCTCAATTCTGTGACTGTGGGTATTAGGAATTAAAACTAAAAAGAAAGAACCTCACTCGCACACACTGGAAGAACTGAACAACAAGTGATGGTAAGACAATTTATAGTGAAAGGCTAATAAGATCTAACCATAAGTAACAGATGCACAGAGCTTATTAGAATGAGGGGGCGGGGAAGAATATGTGTTCGCCTTATGGTTTCTATTACTGTGATGAAATACCATGATCAAAAAGTAAGTTAGGGTGGGAAGGGTTTGGCCTACACTTCCACATATCTGTTCATCACCCAAGGAAGTTAGGACGGGAACTCAAATAGGGCGAGAACTTGGAGGCAGAAGCTGATACAGAGGCTACTGGCCACTGAGGGGTGCTGCTTACTGACTTACTCATAATAGCTTGTTCAGCCTTACCTATAGAACCCAGGACCACCAGCCCAGGGATAGCACCACCCAAAAAGGGCTGCCACCCCTACCAGTCACTAATTAAGAAAATGTCTACAACTTTATCTTACAGAAGCTTTTTTTTTTTGTTTTTAAATTGAGGATCCCTCCTTTCAAGTTGACATCGCACTACCAGAACAGTGTTCAAGGGTGATATACTCTGGGAGGGAAATATAAGTGGAAATGACTGGAAATTAAGGGGGCACTTAGAGAGGACTGTTGTGTAGCTCACCTTTGGGGTCTATCTCAAGTGCTTCAGGGTCTAGATGTGTGCTCTGGTTTATGCCGAAAAGAAAGAAGCCTTTGTAGATGCAATGGAAGTCTCCTTGCAGGCAGTTAGGGGAAAGCAGAGAACTTTATTGTGAACCCACTTTTTCTTACTTGTTTTGAGCCCATCTCAAAATAATCCTATGCCCAACTGACATATTTTGATTGAACATCTTGTAATGCTCTTCAGAATCCAGACAATGATTCTTAGAAATTGTGTTGATTAAGAGTGATATTTTGCAGTTAGATCAACAAAGGGAATGACCTACTTATAAACTGATAAGTATGGAAAGCAATACAGGACAAAAAGAATACATAGGACAAGAACTGAAAAGTTAATTTATATTTCAAATACTTTCATAAAGAAAACTTGCATTTCTTTGTAAATTTTTAATTCATATTTTGAAACAAATCACCCTTACGGATGCTGTATTTTGCTAACGGCATTGTTTAAAGCCTCAGACCTAATTTTTACATGGTTTTCTCTGGAAAGTTCCACAATGTGTTTAAAATACAAAACGCTTCCTTTTGAAGTGATGATTAACTATATACTATAGCTTTGGATGAAGTGAGTGTTCTGATCAATATTTAATACTGATTTCATGGTAAGTGGGAGGGTACGCTCATTAGAACAGCAAGTGAGAAAAGATGCATTTTAATGGGGAATTAGCACATGGTGCTCTGGAGGCAGGGGACATTTTCTTTAGAGATTTGTTGGGATTTAAAAGAAGGTGTCTTAAATAGAGCATTTCCATGCATTTCTTTTAAATGATAAATTGTGTCCTGGATCTAAAAGTGTCTGCATTATTATGATGGATGTGACCAGAGATGGAGTCTGAACAACCTAAATGAATTAACATTCTGAAAACACAGCTCAAACAATTTGGAATGGCTTCAGCTTTTAACTCATTCAGACAAAATATATATTTCTTGTGTTCTAAAATTCAGTAATGTCTTTTGAAAGTCTAACTATATATTTATTTATGATACTGAGGATTGAATATGATTTTAATCATACACTTTTTACATATTATAAATATATATAACTATATTATCTTTTGCCTGTGTGTCTGTGTATATCTATCATCTATCTATCTATCTATCTATCTATCTATCTATCTATCTATCTATCATCTATCTATCTATCTATCTATCTATCTATCTATCTATCATCATCATCATCTATCTATCATCTATCATCTTTCTTTATATATATCATCTATCGATATCTGCCTATATTATCTATACCTCTATTTCCTCCCTTCTTCATTCCATTCCTCTTTGTCTTCACAAAGTAAAGCAATCTCTTTCCTTTTGTCTGCATATTTAAGTGTGAATATCCCACTGAAATCTCCCATATCTAAAAGCCACCTTTATTGATCAAGAAGTCAATTTAATAGTCACTATGATAGAACTATGACAATTATATGAGCAAACCTGATGATCACCACTGAGCAGCACAATGACATACATTGATGTACACACATATACATATATATAGACATATGTATATGTATATATATATACAGGCACATAGACATACATAAATAAATCTCTGCAAAAATCAGTGTGTAGTATTTTTCTGGAAAAGCTAGCCTACAGTTTACTATATGACTCATTACAAGCTTATAATAATTACATTTTATATCATATTTTCAGTATAAATTTCATATTTTACATTTCTCTTCTATATTCTCAATCATAATAACCATAACTGCTGCACTTCAGTGGGATTAGTAGTCCCACGTGAACTAGAACTATTATATCGTTAATAGTCTCTTTATGATTTTTCTACTTGACTTGTTATGACACTCTAATAATTTCATCGCAGCCTGGGTATTGTGAACTCTTAGAATTTACATGGTTAGACTCCAAGCACAATGCATCCACAGAGCAAAAATATTCATTGAGAATAAAATGTTAAATAAAGTAATATTACAGGGGAAAGGGCTGCATGAATAATTCTATAATAATTTTGTTTGTTTTCTGTTTTAAAGTTTACCTTGAGAATGCATAGAAATAAAAAATATATAATGATATTTGCAAGGTCATTTTGATACTTCCATCTTCTGTGAGCATCTTATTTCCATTATAAGCAGCTGTTTCAATTATTAGATGACAGTCAATTGGCAAGTCATGTGCATTTTAAGTTTGGGTTTGTCGTTAATAGTTTATGTTTGAAGGAAAAGAAGTATTTAGCTTTTCAAGGATGCTAGCTTCCTGAAAGCCAGATCAAATGTTGACTTAGACTACTGGCTATAGTCAGGAAAGAAAAGGGGGTATTTAAAAACATGTTTTCTTCTTCTCCAAACCCTATTCTTGTCTTTATTTATTTGTAGATTGGTTTATTCTAACTTGAATTTATCTGTATTTTACATATATCCAAGGAAACTTATAATAGTGAGTGAGAAGCATTTTAAATTATCTTTACATTCATTTGCCATCTTGTTTTGTGCTCAAAGGTGTGATCCACCTCTGAGGTACTACAAACCAAAGTTTACCAACTGAGATTTTACACACACACACACACCAAACAAAAAAACCCAAAATAAAACCAATCTTTCCAACCTGAAATCATCTGAATAATGTTTATTTTAGTTTTTAGTTTTAGTGACACACCCTAGCATAAGTAACAAATTCTGTAATGGTGAAACAGAGACACAACACTTTAGTTCTATGCACAACAAACCAATGTGCATGATTTCTCACTCATAAAATCAGGCTGAAAGGACAGCAACACTTTTCAAAGACAGACAAGGAGCCATTTCCTCCTCTCTTTTGCTCTACCATATGGACCACAACTATTGCTACTAATCAGTCTTTCAGGCATCAGTAATAATGAGAAACTAAACTGTGTTAGAGAGTTCTAGAAGTTAGGATAAGGATATCTGCTCTTAGACACACAAAGGGAGAACTCTCGTTTTCACTCCCACTCAGTCATTGGTCAGAACGGTCACATTAGTCCTTGATTATACTTGAGATGGGGAAGGGACTGTGGACGGTTTGCTTCTTCTCAGCAGCTGTACATCAAGTTAGAAAGTTCGCTGATAGAAAAGAGAAAATATGGGGGTCTAGGAAAGATTACCAGTCTTGTCATGATCTAGCCACACCACACAATGTTCTGGGGCTCAAGTAAGCAGGAATGTGTGGTGTAAACGGATAGACTGCTCAGTTACAAACTTACGATGGAAAACATGAGAGAAGTTAGGAGGATAGATATATATGTATAAACATATAAACAGACTTCTATATACACATGCATCATCATATGTCTAATGAAACTATTTTAGTATATGAGATAATGAACATACTTTGACCCCTAAGTCTTCACAATACCCTCTTCCACTTCTTCATCACTTGTTCACTACAGTCCAGCACACTACTTATCTACTCTATCATTATAATTTTTAAAACCTATGATTTTATATGAATGCATTTGTATGCATGAAAACTTCTTATATCTCTCATAATTTTTAAATTTATCTATATTGCTGCCTATATCCTGTTAATTTCTGTTTGTCACTGAATAATTTTTGCCACAGTTGGTTTATCCACATGGAATGTGACTCATTGTCAGTTCTTGGATATCACAATGAATGCTGGGAAGAGTGTGTGCATAGCCATGTGGTTCTTTTTTGCTTTCAGTAAAAACCCAGACATAATAGCATGGCTATAAATATGCTGAAATAACAATTTAATTATATTAAATCTCAAAAATAAAATAAATAATTAAAAGAAGTAAATGACTAACCTGTTTTCTGAAGTGTTTGTGGCCTCTTGGCATTCCCTGGACATTCTGCATTTTCCAAACATTTATTATGATCCACAGATTTAATTTAAGCCACTGTAATAGCTGTGCAGTGGTACTTTATTTTGGATTCAGTCACATTTTTCTTTAAAGATGGGATTTCATTTAGCCCAGGTTGGCCTTACACTTAGCATGCATCTGAGGATGACCTTGAACTTGTTTTCCACATTCTCTCCTAAGAGGTGCATTTACAAATTTGTCCCACCATGTCTGGCCCTTCTTATTTTGGTTTTAGTTTTCATTTCTTAGTGACTAATGCTGTTGGACTTTTTTTAAATGCTTAATTGCCATCTGTAGATTTTCCTTATCAGAGTGACATTTAGATGTCACTTTCTTCCAGTTAAAATCCATATGGAATTTGAGGACTTTTTATATGTTTTGGATTCAGAGTCTTTATCAATAATGGTTTCTAATATTTTCCCAAGAGAATTTGGCAATTCTCCCAAATATTAAACTTCTTATAAAATCTTTACATTTCTCTCCCCCAGGTAATTTTGTAGTTTCTATACAGTTCTTTTGTTAGTTTTTAAAAGTAAAATTGACACAATAAATGTTAGACTGTTCTTTTTCTTACTAGAATCCAGTGTTAAAAACTATCTTGATATTACTTTGGTTATACAGAGCACATATTTATGCACCATCTAAATTTTTCATTCTATTCAAACAAAGATGGATTTTAATTGGTTTTTTATATATGATGGAATACAGAAATGAATCGTGATGTCATTCTTTTAACCATGCTAAAAGTCGCTCATGGTGCGACAAGCTTGTAAATGCTTCATCTGTTTCCCATTTACCCATTTTCAGAAGCACAACCTACACCAAATAGCACTATGCCCATATTATTCTTCAGCCTTGGAAGATCTCGATCATCGTGTTCCTTCTTTGAAATCTCCATTCCTGACTAATGTAGATTAAAAACTAGCTGTTACCATTTATACATTTCTACCATAACCCTTAGCCATACTGCAGAGTGGATTTGTCTATCTCCCTAAATGTATTTTGAGCCCCCTGGGTGTTGAGATCATGGCTTATTCATCTTTGTGTCTCCAACACCTGGCATAGAACCTGACACCAAACATATGCTTGGTAAATATTTGTTGAAACAAAGTAAAATATTTACTGTAGTTATTCATTGAAACATTGCACTTTCTTCTTCCCTAGACACTTAACCCTCTATATGAAGGGAAAAGCTTGATTTGCAATAATAAACAGAAAATTTTATACTTTCCAGAGCTGGCCTTGAAATGAGAGTCAGCATTCTGGCTTCCATTTCTTATTGCTTCTTATGACTTCTGTCAAAACCACCTGGGGACTAAATTTGAAATACACAATGTTAGTTATTTCTCAGTCCTGGTCCTGTCCCTCCCACTCTGCCAGTTTTGTGCAGTAACTATTCACGACTGCTGTCTGCTTCAAAAGTTCTTCATGATTTCCTAGAAGATCTTTCGGTCCTCATATTGCTCTCTGTTCATTCCGTAGGGACAGCTACGTCGCTGTTCATTCTGTAGCATGCTTCACTTTTCTTTCTATATAGTTTATTTTCTGAGCAATCACTCTTGCTTGAGTTTTAATGGTTACCTATATATTGACCCCTCTGTAGGCACCATCTGTAGCTGAAATTTCTATTCAATTTAGACTTACATAATTGCCAGCATCTGGATGTCAAAATAAGCATCTAACATAGCATCATCTACCAAGATAAACATATTTCCTTTTCCTGTAGTACTTTGGCTCATAGTGGAGTTCTTGCAGAACTCTGGGAGGCAGGGATTCATCTTTACATTGCCATCCCCATGGCTGGAAACATGCACTCTTGGCCTCCAAATACACCCCTGTCATGGGCAACAGCCTTCATTCTGCCTCCAAACAGGTACCAGTCTTTCCAGATCAGATAGGTCCCTCTAATGTACAAAGTTGCACTTTCACTATAATTCTTGTGAGCTGGGGACAGATCTTAGGCCAGTGTGAAAGATTCTTCATGATTCAGGCTATCTGGGGAGAAGCCTTCTCTGTTGCCCTTTTCCCGTCTTGCCCTAAATTCCTCCCAAGCCAAACATGTAAGCCACCTTTGTGCTCTTTGGCCTCCTATCTCCTGTCCTTACCTATATTCATGTGCCCTTCAAATATCCATAGCCCATCTATGTTTCACCTGGCGAATGTGCCCTTCTTAAGTTAGTCATTTGCTCACATTTATCCTACAACTATTGATTATATGTTTCAGACACTGTCTGGGCTCTGGAGATAATTGCTGGGCAGGAGAAATTTAGTCCCTTCTTGCATGAAGCTTAGAGTTGAGCAGGGGAGACAGTAATTAAACTGATAATTATACTGATAAATATGTAATTACAAGCTGGGGCAAAGGTAAAAAGGAAAAGTAAAGAGTGTGCCGACAAATGGCTGTCATCAGATTCCTCTCTCACGGGAACGGGCATATTGTTCAAAATTGTCAAGGCTCCCTAGCTAGGCTGTGAACTCCTTGAGGTCAGGGACTTCTGAATTCAACATTATATTTTTCAGTGCTCAAAAAGCTATGATCCTGACTAGGTTTCTTGTGTGAATGAACCCCCACTACTTGTTACAGAAGTTGGTTGTCTGTGAAGGCATTCCACTGAATAGCATAGGTGGGTAACTTGCCTATGGAAGAATTTCTCATATTTGAGAGAAACTGAATTAATTAATTACCAAGGTCTTTTTCAACTCTAAATATTGTGATAAGCTGGTTATCCATGGGGCTTATGACCTATATGAAAACTTTGGCCAATACAATGTCTTTAATGATGCCTTGTACACATGAGTAGTTTGGGGTATGAGGACACAGATGTCCGACTTTTTTGAAGGACTGCCTTCTTAATGTCAGGATAATCCAAAATCTGTGGAGGTCATCTACAGGAAAATCCAGAGGTAGCATGTCTAAGTAAGCTAACTAATGGCATGGAGACTCAGTTGTCAAGACTACTTCTGATGTCTGTTGTTTTAATCATGTTAGTTTTTAACCCATGCATTTCATCAGATTATGCAATACAATAACTTAAAATATTAAAATAAAAACAAGTCAAATCAGATATTTTTCTTACTCTACTGCTTTTTCACCATGGAAGCAGAAGCTTTGCTTTCTGAAATCGACAAGCACTGAAGGCCTTTGTTCCAGCATGTGATGCTTGATCCTACTCCAAGATTTTCTGTCTTCATGCTTGTCATACCCACCCCTCTCCTCTTTGAAAGATGCTTAGTGAAACGTCCTTGACTCACCATGTCCTGGCCTGGGAATAACTATCCTCAGAGGAAGACCAGGGGAAAACTTTTCAGTGTTTTCTGTTTTTGCTTGTTATGGCTGAATTTTTCCTGCTTTGACATGATGGCTAAAACGTGCCCAGCATTTCTTTGCCATGTGCAAACATATTTTCGGCATGCCTGTTTTCATGAAGAGAGTGGAGGAAGCATAAGCTTGGCACAGTGCTAAGAATGGGGTGTGTACATGAAGACCTCCTGTTCCACAGACACTCACTCTGCTCTACTGACGGGCAGGGACAGGGGAGAAATCTGTGAAATCTGAGTGAGTCTATAAGGTGTTAACTTATTGACTATCTCTGGCAGGGGGCTAGGAGGACCACTCCTGCTGTTTATTTGATAGTTCTCTCTGCTTCACCCCCATTTCAGTAATCTGTGACCAGATCAATAGATGTACTTCCTTGCTTATTGCTTCTATTATTAAAACCTATGCAATTGGTCTCACGTTGGTGGGATATTGAGTGATAGCTAGTAACATCTTCCGGCTACCAAATGTGTCAACGAATCACATCATTGTACAGCAGTGTTGTGTTTTCCACCCTGAATCAGCTGGGCAAAGTTATAATGGAGACTTTGGAAGTTGCACTTCTTTTTGTTGTTGTGTGTGTGTGTGTGGTGTGTAATCTGCTATGCATATATGTGGGGAAGGATGCTTACCCATGTGCCTGTGTGCATGTCTAGAGAGCAGATGTCAATGTTAGTTGCATTTCTCTGTCACTCTCCACTTCAAGTTTTGAAACAGGGAAGCATTCTGGAGCTGGAGCTCACTGTTTTGACTAGAGTGGCTAGCTAGTGAACTTCGCGGGTCCACCACCTGCCTCTGCCTACCCAGAGCTGGGGTTACAGATGCACACATCACATCTAGATTTGGGATAGATGCCAAAGTTCTGAACTCCAATATTCATGCTTACAAGAAATTGAGTTACTCACTTGAGCCATCTCCTTAGTCTTTGGAAACTGTATTCTTATGGAATTGCATGCATTTGCGTCTACTTAGAGACCAGAACTGTGGGAAATGCTGTCTCCAGCCACTAGAGTGTCTTCTCATTATATGCTGCCTATGACAAATCTACAAATCATTCTGTGGGACTATGGCATTGTTTCCATCTGTGATGATGAAGATTTTTGCTATGAAGATACTTACCCATTAGTGACAAACCCACAGACTTGGACACTCTAAATACTAACTTAATAAAATTACCTTTGCTTGTTGTGTTTGAAATGGAAATCCTTATTTTTCTTCTCTTATTTTTGTTCTGGGATAATTCTTGGTCCAAATAAAGTAGAAAGGATAAGAGAGAGAGAGAGAGAGAGAGAGAGAGAGAGAGAGAGAGAGAGAGAGAGAGAGAGATTTTATGATGTAAAGAGAAGCATGATTCAAACCATTTTTACTTTTGTTTTTCATAACAGAGAGTCATTTGAGGCAGAAAAGCTCAACTGACTCTTAGCAGCTTTTTATTCTCAGACATGATGATCAGAAATGGGAACAGCTGCCATGAAGCCTAAGTTATTGCCTAGTGCCTAGGGGAAAAGAGAGGAGGCTAATTTGAATAAAACTAGTCTAAGTGAGCCTCTGCTCATACTGTCCTCTGGGCTTGAATTTGCTTCTGTGGACACTGGGACTTTTCAATGCCTCCCCAGTGGCCCAGAACTGTGGTGTGATGGGCAGGAAAGCAAGAACCGGTCTTCAATGCTAACAGGAAGAACCAAAGCAAAAGAGATCAAGTGGATGCCTAAGAAGGACAGAGTTTTGTCACCCAGCCTCATGGCTTCTAATAGCAAGTGAAAAAAAAGGTGAATCTGAAAAAAAGTTCAGTGGCCACACCTTTTGAGCCTTAAAACCAGGTGCAGTTTTGAAGGCTTGACTACTACCAAGGACTTCCCTCTATTAGTCCATGGCTTTGCTTCTCATTGGAAGGGCTTGGACTGCTGAAGAAAGCAAAGGAAAGCTGTACCTCAACTCATCGCTCATCTTCCACTGACTCTTTTTCTCCTTGAGAACTAGTCTAACATGATAAGGGTTTTAAATTTTTTGTATTACATTAATTTATTTAATCTCTCTCTCTCTCCCTCCCTCCCTCCCTGTCCCCCTCTCTGTGTGTGTGTGCCAAGGAACTTGTTGGGAGGTCAAAAGACAGCCCAGATAAGTCTATTCTCTCCTTCCCCCACGTGGGATCTGTGAATCAGCTGCCTGTCATCAGCCCAGGTGGTGAGCACATTTACTGACTAAGCCATTGCACTGGCCTGAGAACTTCCATAGAGAGATAGATACTGTAACCAGGGAAAAAGAATAGAAGGTTCTGAGAGAACATCCTTAGGGTGAACATCCATAGAATATTATATCATGGAAGGAATATTCATTAAGTTTGGTTGCCAAGAATGACACAGGTCTAACAACTTTGCATGATTAGCCCGTAAAGTCCAGCTTATTCCTGATTCTCACTGTTAACAGAAACATTTCCTTCACCCCAGTGCCTTTATCATTTTTTATTTTAGGGAAAGGTCCGAATTCTAGAAAGCATAAGTCCTTGGATTTCATCTTCCCAGTTGCTCCCTCCCTTGTATTCGGGAAAGAGAATAAGGAAGAGCGAGCACTAGAAAGCCTTCCTCCTACTTCCTTGTTCCTTGCCATCACTCAATCCTTCTCTCTTTAAAGAAGAAGCAGGGATCTCTTTGACAAGAGACTCATTCCACATCTCCCTGATGGAAGCAAGTATTCCGTTTTTAGCAGATTAATGAGAAGGAAGCATCCTTTGCAGCAGCTGTGTATGATTGAAGGATAGCTACCGAACATACTTATTCACATTCTCACAGTGCTGGCTGGGCTGCCTGCTGTCCAAAATTCTGTTCCTATGGCTGCTTTCTTTAGCCTTTAGCGACTTCGCTTGGTTTTTATCTGTCTATTTGAGTTGTTATCTGTTTCTCTTACATATTTAGCATATACTGCAAATTACATTTTAGATGAAAGAAGCCTTCATTTGCAGTGTTTTGATTTTATTTCAAAACAAAATTGCAGCAAAAATTGGCTTTACTGCCTTTGAAAGTTGCGATTGATTCAAATGAATTTCAAAGGTATCTCATTTGATCTAGCCACATCACATATTCTAGTATTACCCTATCAGGATTTAAATCTCATGACTAGAAACAATAACAATTTTCAAATATATCCAAATAGACACCGGTTTCAAATGTAGATGAAAATCTCATGGTGTCAGTCAAAAATGCATGACCATACATAACTCAAATTCTCTTGCTTTAAGTACTTTGAAAAAAGACATACAAACTCAAGTAGATTTCTACTGGTTTGTTTCTACAGCAAGGCTTATAAACCCTTGAATAGCATGGTTTGTGTTTCTCCCATAAAATGGCAAGGACATCAATGTTATGTTTTCAGAAAAGCATTGGAAACCTGGTCTGGAATTATTTAGTAGGTTTCAGCAGGCACAGGATATTTCCAGGGCTCCACATGGCTTCACACTGCTTCTCTTGATACATCAGGTAGGGTCTATCATGTGCTAAAATTCAATGAAAATTCACTGGTAGGAAGAAATCTTTACCAATTAGTGACTAAGCTAATGATTTTCTAATCTCTATTGCGACTACAAGAAGCCATGGCAAGACTGCACAATTAGGTTTGTGGGGGAATGTCTAATACTCTGAGGACAAGTTAATTGTATCCTACAGTGTTCTGAAATTGTACTGACTCTTTGATATTGATGTTTCAAGCTTTTGATATATAGGTAACCTTTTCAAAATCAGTTCATCTTTAATCACTTCTCTTTGTTCCCTTACTAAGGGTTTAGACCTTGATCTCAAAGCACCCTTTGTTTCTTTAAATACAGTAAAAAAAAAAAAAAATCTTTAGGTATGAGTTTATGTAATTCAAGAGGTAATGTCTTTTATTTACAGGTAATAAAGGTTTTAGGGATTTGATGGTGACACATGTTTTACGAAGATGTTATTGGCTATTGAGAATAACTAGGTTATTGAGACTGATGTGGTGGGGGAGGGTTGCTGTAGTATATCCTAAGTTTCCCTTTTAACTTGCTCCAAAATGTAAATGGGCAGGCTTATAATAGCATGGATGATAGAGGCCTCTAAGGAAGAGCTTGTTCAAATATTACAAGAGGTTTAGAAAACAGGTCATTGGTAGCTATGGTTTATATGGGCATATAAACCATACTAACTTTGTATATCATGGATATTTCCTTCATATCTCCACTGATGATCATAGAAGTGTCTATTGTAGCTGTGTCATTCACCACACTTAAAGTCCATATAGAAAATGTGGGTGTCCCCTTGGTCATCTCAATTAAAATAGATGCACTAGTAGGCCTATGGAGGTTATTTTGGTTAAGAACAGGACCTTTTTATAAATTACTAAAAAAAAAATTCCAAATCCAAATTCCCACTCTCTCCCATCCTCCCACCCCACCCCCTCCAATCCTAAGAGGGGGCATTGCACCCTGACCTGTGGAAAGTTCAGGGCTCTCCCTACTACATCTAGACTGAGCAAGGTATACATTCAAAGAGAACAGGATCCCCAGAAGCCAGTACCTGCAGTAGAGACAAATCTCAGGGTCACTATCAGTGTTCCCTCAGTCTGCCCCAACTGTCAACCCCCTTCAGAGGGACTTGTTTGTTCCCATGCTCGTTTACTCCCAGTCCAGTCTGAGTTGGTGAGCTCCCATTAGCTCAGGCACATTGTCTCAGTGAGTGAACCCCTATGGTCTTGGTCTCCTTGCTCATATTCTCACTCCTTCCACTCTTCAACTGGACCTTGGGAGCTCAGTCCAGTGCTCCGATGTGGGTCTCTGCCTCTGTTTCCATCTGCTGTTGGATGAAGGAAGAACAGGATCTTAAGGACATTTTCTTGAACATGGCTTGAATCAACATGGAGACTAGAATGCAGCCCTGGCTAGTATCTGGCAAATGTATCAAGGGCAATGAGAGTGACTGGATTTATTTTTCTATTTTGAATAATGTGTCAAACATGAGTTATCTGATAGATGAAGTGGAAGCTATCAAACCTCGGTGTCATATGTTATTTATTGTATTTGTCAGAATGTCCTACAATGATTCTTTTGTACTAAGCTGAGTTTAACTAAATATTCAGTAAATTAAATATGTAAACGAGCACAAGTTGCACCACATGGTATGGTGTGATGTGTTGTGACTATGAAGTCAATATGCCAAGAATGCTACCTCAAATGACTAGCTCAGTGGATTGAAATAATAATCCCTTATTATGGGAGATCTCTGGGCAACTGATAAATCTGGCTTATCATAGGAGCTCTGCAGTTCTCTGCCTATTGCTCATGTTTTACTGAGGCCACCTGGATCCCTGGCATCTTCTTCTAGGAAGAAAGCATTGTGCAAAAGATTCACATTTTTCATGCCTGGGCTGGGGTCCTGACTTCTAATATCTTACTAACCTAACCTACTTTACAACCAAGAGCAGAATCAAAAGGATTGAGCAAAGTAGGAACACTGAAGACAAGGCCATTTCTGCCGGTCACCTCACCATTTTGGGGCATAATAATTGAAAAATAGTGATTGCTCTGGCATATTGAAACTAACAGCACAGTTTGCACAATGTGTTTGAAAATGCTCCAGTGTGAGGATACTTTGTCAGAGTTTAAACTTGTTTGAAATGAATACATACTTTTAATTGCTGAAAGAAAAAAATAATCCTCCAATTGAAAAGTAGGTTTTCCATGGAAACTTACCTATGTGCTCTGTAAGTGTAACAATGGAAGCTGGCAGCATAGCCTCTTAAGTAAGAAGTCTGCCACTTTTAGAGCAGACATACATTTTAGTCACGGAGATGTGGTCAAGAAAATAAGGTCACTATTAAATAGTCGTGCAAAAGTCACGAAGGGTCCTTTATTTTTCAGGGGTTGAACACATATCAAAGGAGAAAGACATTCTAAAGCACAGGCTTGCTTTTTATCTTTCACTTCCTACAGCTGGCTTCACAAAGAGTTATAGTCTCTAGAGTCTAGAACAAACTTGCTTTCCTATGAATACCAGCCTCTCATGTTAGCCCTGCTTCATTACTGGGGATAGAATTACACTGGAACACATGGCCTCAATCCTAAGTCAGGTATACTTCGTACAGGCTTTACAATAACTGAATATTAATAGTATCGATAAGAGTATTTCCGCTCTTATCACTTTGCCACTTCTCCGTATGAAGGAAATGCTATTGTTTAGCTCTCATCATAAACTAAAGAAAAGATGTTTTGAACACTTACGAAATTTCTCTAAGATCACAACGTGGATTTATTTAGTTTAAAACGGAAAGGGTCCTCTGGATTCTAAGTTCAAGGTAGGAAAAAGAAAGCATAATGAATAGACTTGTCAGCATGTTATATTAAAAATAGCTTTATGCCCATTTTTGCAAAGATGTGTTATATTTTTGTGTCTAATGTTATTTATACCACACAAATAAAGGAAAAACCATCACTGAATTTGTGGAGAGTCATAAGAAATTGAAATGACACCAAGGAGTTCTCTCTGTGAACTTCAGAGACGAAGAACAATTTTAGAAAGGAAATATAGCCCAGAAATACTTTCTAAACTCTGTCATGCAAATTTACACCTCAGGTTCATGAGCCCCTTTGAGGAGGAGATCAGTGCTGAACGAAGATGGGATTGACCTACTGAATAATGATAGAAAGTGTTCACTGTAATAAAGTACTTTTGTAAGTGGAGAAGAGGCAGTCACTGTTTTCTGGAGAATGGATACATACACTGAGCTGAATGAATATTACCCAGAAAGTCAAGAGGAGCTGAGCTGGTTCAACGAATAGGATACATATTAAATTGATAGTGATTAATTAGTTTTATGTCACTCTGATGCTTTTAGACCTGTTCATGGTGTGGTTTTCAATTATTTTAGTATTATTGGAAGAGCCAAGATTAGACCACAGTTATTAGACTTAGATGAGTTACTTTATTTGAAGAGTGGGATAACCTTTGCTATTCCCCTGTCGTGTGATCAATGCCATTTGCAAAGAAGAGAAAATGAGATAGTGCGAACATATACAAAGGCTTAACAGAGGGCCAGGTTTTCAAAAGCAGAAATGGATAAACCCTATGTTCAAGATTCAAAAAGATAACCTTTATAACTTGGTAAAATTCTTATAGTCACTCCATGCCCTTCTAAAGTTATTCATATTACGATACAAAAACACCAAGAGGAAGTATACTTCCAAATCTGCGTAAAGCAAGTTGAAAATTGAAGCACATTAAAATCTTTATATTTAATTCAGATAATGCTTTCCCTGTGATGTTATTCTATAGATCATACTTGTGTGTTTGCAGATTGAAAAACTATATACATGGTGTTGGTTTATTTTAACTGACCCAATTGAGAACTGACTCGGAAGAGAGTCTCATTGAAGACTTGTGTATTTCAGGTTGCCCTTCAGACATATCTCTGGTGAATAAATTACCTTATTTAGGCTTGTTTAAATTGGGAAGATGTGCCCACACTGAGCGGGCTTCCATGAATACCCACATTCATGTGTTCGCCTACAGCCTAACACAAGTAAACACAAATAAGATTGAAGAATGAAATTTATTTCATGAACCTTATGTCCCCAACTTTCAGAAGGACTTTCTAGAGAGAGAGTATACTCTACTTTTGTGTGTTCATCTACCAAGAATTATCTTCATGTTCCGGTCAACATCGTTATGGATTTATTGATGATTATATGTGTCTTATTAACATAATATGTCATTTACAGCTTTACCCTGCCATTTCTCCTGTTGGGGAGCAAGTTCCAGGGAAGTAGTGAAGATTCTATTTGTTTTACTGACTGACATTGTGTAAGATTTTTGGCTGGTGCTTAAGGCAGAGTTGAGACCCAGTGGAGTGGATTGGTGGATAAAGAAGCAAGGAATGTGCACTAAATTGCTAATGTTTGCCGTATCTGCCTTTTCTGACTATGCAGTGACAAATATCCAACTGCTGGCTTGTTCTCTCATGGGTTGGTTTAGGAGGTTGCTACTAGTCCCTACCGCAAGAGAGCTCTATATTTTCTAACCATCTACAGTTGTGAATACAGCTTTGATTGGTAAACTGGGCAAAGTTCTCTCACAAACCTGTTGTGTGACTTCTTTGCAGAATTGTTTCTAGAAACATTTGTACCTTATTGTAGTCAAAGGGAAAAAATAAATTTGCCAATATAAAGATTGCATGGAATGGCCAACTGCTGGGTAACAAGAACTCAGAGTCAATAGACTGCTTACTTTCTAAATATTCACCTTTAAAACCCACAAGTAAATCAGAGTGGACATGCTCAGAGCCAACTAAAGAGAAACAATTTGCAAGAGAGTGGTCCCAGTTGTTAGTAAAACTGACCATAATATGGCAATAGGAAACAAGAAATCATATAATGTCATTGCAGTGGATTTGGCAATAACCACCCTTTGCTAAACAGTTACTTTCTTTTGTGACTAACGTACATTCTTTCAAATTTTCAAAATTAGGGACATTTAACTTCCTTTTTGATGTGAAAGAGCTTAATAAAGGTATTGCTATTGACATCTAAACAAAATGAGGACAGAAGACTCAGCAGGGCCAAAGAAGTCTATGGAAATCAGCAGTGCTGTTTCAGGGCTAATGCTCCTCTCAAGTTCTTAGTAAGATTTTCCTTGCCTGTCTTCTGTCTTCCTAGGAGAGAATTCTGAAATACCAGGAAGATAGTAAGACTGTCTTTGAGGCATGTCTGGAAAGAAATGCATTAAAAAACCATCACTCATGTATTGTTTTATTGAGTGTCTTAGTGTTTTTATTGCTGTGATGAGATGTTGCGACCAAAAATAAAGTTGTGGAGGAAAGGGTTTATTAGGCTTATACTTTCATATCACTGTTTATAACTTAGGGAAGTCAAGACAGGAACTCAAACAAGACAGGAACCTGGAGGCAGGAGCTGATGCAGATGCCATGGAAGAGTGCTGCTTATGGGCTAGCTCTAGTTGGCTTGCTCAACCTGCTTTCTTATAGAACTCAGGATTACTAACCCAGGAATGACATCAGCTACAATGGACTGGGCCCTCCCCTGTCAATCACTAATTCAGAAAAGGCCTTACAGACAGATCTTATGGAGGCATTTTCTCAATTGAAGTTTCCTCCTTTCAGATAACTCTCGCTTGTGTCAAGCTGACACAACACTAGCCAGTACAGTGAGTTACTGCATCTAGGGACTATTATTGCACATTACAGTGATATCCTTGAGACAGAAATTATGATATTAAATTAAATTAATGTAACAAAACATTATGCAATGTTTAACACCTTTGCTGATAGTGAATCAGGAAGCAGATTGTGTGACTACTATATTCATGATTACTATATGCAAATTGTTATGTCAGAACACAGAAAATGTATTTCCTGATTATTATGTGTCTCTACAATAGTATGTATATTTCTTTTCTTAAGAAAAACCTTGGTCTTTGGGAGGAAATAATACTTTATCATGGGGGCAGTTATGTGTCTTAGAAACTAGTTTTTAACAGTATCTTTGGGCTTTATGCACTAGATATTGTGTCTATCTTCCAAGTTATGACAATCAAAAGTATTTTCAGAAAATGCCCAATATTCCCTAAGAGTCATAATCGTTTCCAGTTGGGAACTATTGTTCTGGATGAAGTAATTGGAAATAATAATAATATATTGTCCATTCTTGATTGCCTTTAGTTGAGTATTAAAATAAAGAGACAAACTCAGGAAAAAAATAGCCCAGTTTATAAGCAGAAATGAGAGGCAAGAGAGTGGTTATACAGCTGGAGATTCTACAGCTTCGAAAGGTGAATTATCCTTAGGCCTCAGAGAGTAAGAGATAAGTTTGAAAAATACTTTGAGCATCAAAGGCTCAGAAAAACTTCTCAGAGAACAAAGAGATTTATCCCTACAAAAGAGATCAGATAAAGAATGTGATCTTTCCACCTCTTATTCCAGACGGCCTAAAGGTATTCATCATCACACTAAAGGAGAGGGGCAGCAAAGCCAAAGGAAAATAAATCAATTTGGCTTGAGAACTATGACTAAGAATAAACTTTGGGAACGCTTACCAGCATAAGAAATAGACGAAAAAAAATAGATCAGAAAATTGAAGCTATTTTTTTAATTGAATGACATTGTCAAAATAATGATGTGTTTACAGTAAATAAATTCCTGACTCCCACACCTGCCCAAGCAGAAACCAGGTCAGACCAGCACTTTTTGTCCCCAGAGAGGGCATGTACTTTGACATTCACTTTAGATGTAGGCTGGGAGAACGAAGGACAGGAGAAATTGCAGAGGCAGAAATGAGAGAGAACAGTGGCCAAGAATGTCCAGAGAAGAATCAGGAACAAATCTATAGCGAATTCTTTGTTAGTCCCAATACCAACATTTCATTTAATGCAAAAACATATGCAAACTATACACATATATGCATGCCCAGATATACTCTCACATGTGGTTCTCCCTCACTTTACTTGTTGTGCATACGTGTGCATACATGTGTGTGTGAACTGATGTGTCCAGGTGTTCATGTGTGTGTGTGTGCATGTGGAGGAGAGGTCAACCTCAGATGGTGTTCCTTAGGGGCTGTCTACCTTGTGCTGATATGTTGGTTTTGAGACAGTCTGTCACTGCCCCTGTACTCACCGACTAGACTAGGCTGTTCATCCTTGAAGTCCCAGGTATCTGCCTATCTGGTTTTTTATTGCTAGGGTTACAAGTCTTCATTTCCAACTTTTTAGTGTGAGTGCTGGCAATGGTTTCTATCTCTTTATAAGCTTATCTCTCTCCCCAGCCTCTCTACTAACACATTTTCAATTTCACAACTCACAAAGAAAATCACTGTAAATTTAAAGACTGCTAACACGCAAGGCTGCCTAGCCCTGCATGGGTTTTAGACGTAGTGAGTGGGCACTCTAGGTACAGTCATGCCAATACCATGTATTCACTGTGATAGTTGATACTGGATCCAAACTGGAGAGCCAAGATGTGTGAAATGCAAGCGAGGCCTTTGGTGATTGGTGGCTCTGTGTATCCCTTCAAATGGTGAAGGAATAACCTAACGCTCCAGCACTAATGGAATAGGAGGTGGTATGCTGAAGCATGCCTTCACTGATGCAACAGAGGGGATGTATTATCTTTTCTTTGGCATTGAGCTGGTCCTGGGAGATGGAGGTTAAATCAGCTACAGTGCTGGAGCAGATACCACAGAAGTTTGAAGGACTTAGGGATGATGAATGTATCCTCCAAGGTGCCAAACTGAGAGGATGATATTGGTCTAAGTTTATTTTCAGCTCATGGGAAGCCTAAAGTGCTCTGGAACCTGATAGGTAAGAAAGTGAGGCGTATGATGTTTAAACCTAAATCCACCAGAAAAGGGTGGGGCTGAACCGTCTGGTAGCATTTACAGTGTTCCGTGAAACTGAACTTAGCGCACACAGTAATTGACATACTGTGGCTGCATTTCACATATTTCTAAGACATAAAACTGAAATAAGTACAAGAAACAAATGGTGCAAATAAATAAGAAGCTATAGTACATTCAGGACTCTTGTAAATTCTACTCCTTGTTTAAAATATCAATCATTCTTCTTCCTCTACTTATTTATTCTCAGTCATAGGAACACATTATCATGAACAGATGAGAAGGGAGAGAGAGAGAGAGAGAGAGAGAGAGAGAGAGAGAGAGAGAGAGAGGGAGAGAGTGTGCAGGAATGAATGTATGCATGGCAGGGATTTCTGGCTTTTAAATGATTTTGTCCTGCTCTTCTGTTATTTTTGTGTTTGTGTTTTTGTGTTTGGCACGTAGGCTGGTCACTCTACATGTGTCCCTTCACAAACACACTCTTCTCTGTTCAGTGACCTCGGAGAGTGACTCCTCATTGCCATTGACTTTCTAGGGTTTGGATCGTGCAAGATGTTGGGAGAAGATACCAAAGTGGGGAGAGATTTCTATGTCCCCCTTTCAAACAGTCTTTCTACTGCCCTCTGACTGAGGCTTGTCCCTCAGTGATTAATTACCCTTTCCACTTTGGTATGGGCTCGGTTCCCTGCTGCCTTCCTTGGCCTTATCTCCCACATGGGTGTTTCCCCACTTCAGGTCAACAGTCTCTTCTCACATGCTCATTGGTTAATTGGCAGTGTCTTTTTTCTTGCTGGGCCCTTGACTAATAATATGTTTTGTGTCTTTATTTTACTTAATCAATCATATTCATCTAAGTTCATATCTATATCATCATTCATAATTTATTTTGAATAATTAAAATTGTTTTATTTCATAAATGTTGATTAAACTCCAATTAATTCTTGTTTCTACCCTAGCTTTTCTGAGTCATTTATTCCTGTGGATGACTCTTAAATTGCACCCAATGGACTTTGAGAATTTCATCTTGTTTAATTGCTTTTCATTGGTTCATATAGTTTATTTACATTTATTTAACTTTGATATCAATCATGCTGTGTATGCTACCTTTCTGCTAGTCACTTACCCTTAGCAGCGCTGTCTGCAGCTTTAGTTATCCCACTGATCAAATACTGTGCCATGTTAATGGAGAAACAAAGTAAACTTTGAGAGATTTTTATCTGGGGCTGAAGAAATCAGATAAAATATCCAAACCCTCCAGACCAATATCTCACATCAGATCAAGTGGCTTGGCCTTAAGGGTCCCAGTGTTCCTTCACTCTCTGGCAGCACCAAAGCTCTAGGGAAAGTTAGCAACAACTTTGGAAGGGAAAGCACTGGTAATCAAGATGCTACACAGTTGTGTCCTTCCCCAACCACTCTGTAATCCAACAATATAACCCCCCAAAGCTCAAGCAAACAGTTGGTTGCCTAGACTTCTAGTGCATAGAGCTGTAAAAGATATGTGGATGTAACTCAAGTCTTATTTCACTGATGAAGGCAACCAAAGAATGAAGTCAGGGTAAAGGGCATATTCAGAAAGAATCGAGCAATAGTAACAACAATTTAAAAAGGGAAAGAAATTCATATGAAACTCTGAAAATAACTGATGAAAGGAAAGAACATGGCATGAAAAATTAAGAACAAAAGTACACATCAGGGAGCAATAGAAAATAGAAGACAGGAAATAGAAGACAATTTTGTGCAACTCTTTCTGCTTTTACCACTCACTCTGCTAAAACAATATGGCAGTAGAAGATACTGGAAAGGAATTAGTGCCTATTAAAAAAATACACAACGCAAGTAAGTACTTGCCAAGAGGAAGAGTGATGTCAGAGAAGTCATAATGCTTATTATGTGAGGGTAATGCTTAATATTTGTATGTACTGATTGACTTAATTCTCATAACATTAATCTACTAATATAGTCATGGAAAACCTAGCTGGGTAACTTCCTATGTTACTGTAGGTTCCATAATAAAAACATCTTAAAGCATGGCCTTAAACACGGATAGTTTCAGAATCCACAAACATAACTGTTGTATCAGATCCACTGTTAAGCTGTGCTAACAAACAGTTCCACAAATATCAAATTCAAATTATCCTCCCTCTCATGAACGAGTGAGAGCCTGGTTATTAAAATAAGTTATAGATGTAGAATGAAAAGAATTTCACTTTGATTCATGCTTTCATGGTCAACATCCAAGTTAGAATATATTCAACATTCTTCACTACGAGTAAACTGATTCTGTCCACAAATGAAATGTCACTTCAATTTCCATTTTTTTCTTTTAGTTATTGCAACTAACTTTGGGGAACGAAACTGGAGAAATGTAATCTTACCCTATGCATAGAAGAGGTAGGAACCCAAGTAAGACACTTGTACACAAAGCTAACAGCACTGTTCTGCTGGAATGTGTCTAGCAGCCTACCTCTTCATGGCTTTTGAGGACATGAAGAATGTACCAGGGAACACAGACTCTAGTACACATAAAATGATGAATAAAAAGAATGTGAGATACAGTATTGATGACAACATTCATTTATTGTAGAAGAGAGATCTAAAGTACAGACAAGGTTTTTTTTTTGTTGTTTTTTTTTTTTGCGGTAAACTTCTAACAGAACGAGTGAATTATTGAAGAAAACTTATGTCTATAAAGGGATATCAGCTCTTAAGGGCTTTATTTAGTGTTCCAAGAAGAACCTTGAGAAGTCTTTTTTTTTATGACACTTGTTTTTAAAAAAGGATACAGAAGGATGAAGACATGGGTAGAGTCAGTCAATCGTGGTTTTCTTCCATAGATTCAGAGGACTGTGCCACTGTCTACAGAGATTTGAGAGGAAATGAATTAAAGACTCTTCTCTCCCAGAAACCTATGACTGTACTTAGAAGTGAAGGAGACTAGAGACATACTGAAGATACAAAGTGTCAAAACTATGCTGTTCCAATATTGGTCTGAAACTCTTTAAAATGAATATAAGAACTGGCAGATGGGAAGGAAGGAGAGCTAACTTCTACACATGACATGGCTGCTTCATAAATAAAAGTATGAAAGTTTCAAATGATGCATTGAAAATATTGTTTTAAAAATGTAATTCTAAAGCCAGATGTGGTTCTTTAATGTACTTGGGGGGCTGCTCCAGGAAGACCTTGAGACTGAAGTCAGTCTCAGCTATAGAGCTAAAATTTGTCTTAAAACAACCCAACTCTTTCAAAATAACTCAGCAGAAAGTTGATATTTTAAAAATAAAAACAGATATGTGTAGAAGGAAAGGACTGGAGAATCTTTTGGCTCAAAATTGCATCAAAAGCAAAGATTGACACAAATTATGATGGTCTAGAAATAGATGTCAAAGAGGAAGCAAAAATTTGATAATACGAATTATTATCTCTTCACATTTATTTAGAGACAACCATAGCTGTTTCCCTGTTAGGAATTAAATATCCAGGTGTGTAGTCTTCCAGCTAGTTAGATGCTACTGGGATTAGAGGACGTTTGTGCTGTGCTCTCCCTCGTACACAACCAGCAACTTGCAAGGCCAAAACTCACCTGTAGAACTCTAATTACTGGTTTGAGAAGTGGCTGTGATCTCTGCATTTGTTCCCTGTTGCAGGAAGAAGCCCATTTGATGATTGCTAAGCAAGACACCTATTTATGTGCACAGAGGAATGTCATTAAGGGGGTCATTTTATTGTTACATTTTCCTTCTTTTTACAACAATAGTATTTGTTTTCCTGAGGTCCACAGGCTATCTAGTTTCAGGGTCTTGGTCACTCAAGCAGAGTCAAGTATGGGTTCTATCTTGTGGAGTGGGCCTTAAGTCACATCAAATATTGTTTTGTTACTTCCCACAGACTTAGTGCACTAGCATATCTCACAAGCAGGACACCATTGTCAATCGAAAGGGTTGTAGCTTGGTTGGTGCTTATGTTTCTCTTTTGGTACCATGCAAAGTAACATTCCTGTTGTGGAATATTATTTTAACCTGTGTTACATTTGTTTATGCTGTGGAACATTTGTTTTAATGATGAAAAATGTGTTGCATTCTTTTATGTTATATTTGTTTAACTCTGTGAAGCTGTGTTATTTTGCCTGTTTAAATCATTTGATTGGTCTAATAAGGAGTTGAACGGCCAACAGCAAGGCAGTAGAAGGGATAGGCAGGACTGGCAGGCAGAGAGAATAAATACAAGGAGAAAAAGAGGGATGGGGAAGCAAGAGAGATTGAGGAGAAGAGAAAGAGGAGGACTCAGGGGGCAGCCATAAAGAGTGAGGTAAGGTATAAAGAAATAGAGAAAGATAAATCTCCAGAGGAAAAATATAGACAGAATAATTTAAGAAAAACTGGCAAGAAACAAGCCAATCTAAGATCGGGCATTCCTAAGTAAGAATAAACCTCCATGTGCGCCTCTCCCCGAGAGTCAAAAGAGCAAAAAATGCTAGAATATAGAAATGAAGGCTCTATGTAGACACTAGGTCAATTTCACCATGTTCAGTGAGTTGTATAGGTGTTGTCTTCAGTAATAGAGCCTTGTTGTCAGCCTTTTTTTTTTCTTCTTCTTCTTTTAAAAACGACCGGTAGTCTTGGCAACAGGCTGGGTTGTTTGGAGATTCCAATGGGACCCTGTTGGCCAATTCAGTTAGAAATAACACCGATCTGGGGACTGGAAGCTTAATTTTGTGACAGATAAGACAGAACTCTGTGTCACTGCCCAATCTTTGGTGATTTCATTTAGATCACCTTCATATATGTATGTATTTTAGGAAGCATTTACTGGAAATTGGACATTGCTTTCCTTGTTTGTTTGTTTTTTGAGACTGACTTCTACTGTGTTGTGGATCCATGGTTGTTCTGAATCTCACTTTGTAGACCAGGCTGGCCTCAAACTCACAGAGATTCCCCTGCCTCTGCCCTAAATGGGATGTTTTCATCAGGCTCAGAGAACTTGTGAAAAAGGAGACAGAAATAGGGCAAGAGCCCCAGAGGGGATGCAGGACACCAAGAAAACAAGATCCTCTAAATCAACATGAGCAAAACTCATATGAATTCACACAGACAGTGTGCCCAGGTCTACACAGGTCAGCACCAGGTTCTTTACATGTAGATTATCGCATCCAGTTTAGTGTTTTTACAGGATTCCTTCACTGCCCTGAGAAATTCATCAATAATCTACAAGTACAGATTAAGTACAATATTCAAAGGGTAAAAATTAGCAATTTCATTCAAATTCAAGATATATCAATAATCCTGGCTTATTTAGCAAATAAGATACTTGATCTCAATAATCAAGAGCAAATAGAAAAGCAAATAAGCTTTAAAAAAAATCAAACCAAGTAATGACAAAAGAGAACATGAGATACCAGAGGATAACATGTCTCAAGAACACCTATTAAAATTGAAGTGATGGCTCAGTGGACCTGTGTTTAGTTCCTGGCACTATTCATGGGCAACCTCTTACTCCTTATAACTCGAGCTCCACTGGATTCTATACCCTCCTCTGATCTCCGTAGACACTGCACTTACCCATCTACTCAACTACATCCATCATATACATAATAACAAGTAAAATCTTTAGAATTGAATAGCAGCCATACTATCAAAAGAAATAAGTTGGAAAATTGTATCCACATACATGTATAGATAAAACAACCACAGACTGTCCTAGATATTTACTTTGGAATCATGATTTACTAAGAGGGTATAGCTTTTCAAACTTATATTCCTTAGATGGCACCAAGAAGACCTCTTCTTCTGAAGTCAATAAATGTAGGGCACATTAAGACCGAAATTCTAGGTTAGCATTCAGTAAGTCAAAGCTCTCTCTTTTTGTTAGGCAATAGACTATGGTACTTTGTTTTGATTTGTTTTCTTTAGTTGTGTTTGGTTCCATTCTAGGTCTCATGGTATCCTACCTCTGTGTCCTGACCCTCAGGGGTGAGCTCCTTCTCAGGGTCTGGGTCTTCAGCTGGGCCAGTCATTAATTGATCGCAATTTCTCACCATCATTTTTCTTATAGGCAGGACAAATTGTAGGTCAATGGTTTTGTCGCTGGGTTGGTATCTGAAGAGAAACAAAAGAAGAGTAGATTAGGGGGAGGGTTGAGGGAGAGAAACAGGGAAGAGAGGAGGAAGGGGAAACTTTAGTCACTATGTAAAAACAAACAAAAACAAAAGAAACAAAAGATTTTTTAAACAGGCCATTAGCATCTTTCTCTTTTTTATATCAGAAACTGAAAACGTTCTGATGGTGAAGTCCACCATCAAATAAAGGGGTCTGTTTTCTCTTTGATGAATTGCTCTTTAGGAAAAGCCCAGTTTCCTTGTTACACAGAGAATGAGAACATGAAGAACCTGGTGTGGAGTATAGTGAGTGGGTGCAATTGTCAAGGAGTGGGTGAAGCCCAGAGGAGAAGAGGAAAGACAGCAGGGGAAGCAAATGGGGGCTACATTCTTGGCATGATGTGTTTAGATGCAAACAGTTCAATGCTCTGAGAAACTTTTATGGTGTGAGGGTGCGTGCATGCATGCACGTGTGAGTGCATGCACCAGCACAGGCAGATATGAGTCAATACTGTGAGAGGTATCTGGCACAAAACTCAACAAAACCTACTGTAAGAGTAGGTCTTTGAAAACTTCATAATAGGAAGAAAATTCTCCTCTATACTAAAGGTACTATTTCCCCGTTCCTATTCTATTACACAAATGAGAGACGATGGTGTGAAATCCTTGGGGGGAGCATTTTCATTTTTAAGTTCAGAAGTTTTCAACAGAATGATCGTTTGAACTATGTCAACCCCGCTTAGAAGTCTCCTCCATGTCTAATGTGACTATTCTTTAAGCTTGAGGTACTGTATGGGTAGAAGCAATGCATGTCAAGCAATAGGCAAATAGCAATTCATGATACTAGATTATTAGGAAAACTTTAAGAGCAAGTATTGCCTTTTAGGAGACTAGAAAAATTGAATACAGGATAAAGGTATTCAAACAAGACAGGCTCTAGTAGTAATACCATCTTCTTGAAAATTCAATTTTCTGAATTTTTGGATCTTAGGTGCCTCTCCACTTTGTCTGTTCAACACTTTCCTTCCATCTAGTGTCTGGATTGTGTCTTGTCTAAGTTACAACCTAACGGAAAGAATGTTGCATACATCCACCAGAATTAGAATAAGAGGTCAAAAGTTGTGAGATTGCTTTACAAAACTCATGTAATGAGAAAATTTATATATCAAGTCTTGGTAACCTAACTGACCTAGCTACAACGAAGAAAGTATAAGGAAAGCATTGGAAATTGCTTCCCCTTAAGCAATCATCTCCCCTTATCTCTATACATTTGAAGCCCGTGAACTGCACACGATGCTGTTGAGTATCAGCGTTCCCCTTTGACTATTTGATCTTTCACCACCATGAACTGATATGTATCATCTTCTGGTCTCAATTACACTGATGTCAGTCCCCTCTGCCAATTGTTTCAGAATATTTCGTCTTTTTAAATTTGCTTGTTGTTCCAAATGCAATATTTGAGAGTATTTATTGAATGGTTGTTGAATAAATAAGTTAGTGTTTAATTAACATATATTTTCTATTTATTGATTTCTGTATAGAGAACAAAAATAGAAATTTACATGTGGTGTTACATGTGCATCTGTTTAGGAGCAGTTACTTGCCGACTACTTACAATTTAATGCTTTTAGCATATTTATAGACTCGTGAAACCTTTACCCCCTTTGAAGTTTATAATATTTTCATAACCCTCTAAAGAAAACTAATACTTTCCTCTCCTGAAGACATTTCTTCCTTTTTTTTCTTTACCCCAGTCAACCAAAAATCCACTTCTGTATGTGTCATTTTGCCTCTTTGAGACACTTTCATATAAACAAAACTATATAAGCATACCATCATTTTCAAGCGAGCTCCTTTTTCTTAGTATGATATTTTCTGGGTTCATCCACGTATTAGGATACTATTCATTTTCATCCACAGCTATTTATTAATCTATCAGAAGATAAACTTTGTGTTGGATCCAATGTGTGAGTTATTAATAACAAACCATGGTAAGTATTCATTTCTCCTAGGCTTGGAAATGCTAGGTTATACGAGCCCTCCATATTTCAATATTTGAGGTGCTGTCAAAAATGGCTTCTAAAACAGCTGCAATCTTTTTACACCAGCAACATCTGCAGAACCTAGTTTCTCTGCCTCCTCATCAACATTTCCCCTTACTTGTTTTTGTAATGTCAGCTATCCCAAAAGATAACAAGTGTGAGCTTCAGTTCCTCAAATGACAAAGGATTAAATTGAGGTTGAGGAAATGCTTTTTAATTATATTATCTACTTTTAATGATTTTGGAGATTCTAGGCAGGTGCTTTACTGCTGAGCCCAAATTACCTTTTGTAATTGTCAAGTGAAAGAAAAAAATTTATAGTTTTCTAAAAATGATATAGATTTAGGTATATATCCTAAATATTGTATAGATATATAACATTATAGATATTGTGCATACCACATATAAGTTTTATATATAATATTCTAGATATCATATAGATATATAATATGCACATAATATATATGGTAGACGAAATCACAATCACAATTATTTATACTTTCTTGGAAATTTCAAATACACTCAGGAAAAATTAAGTGTCTGCATATAAAATAAATAAACAGGAATTAATAGTCCTAATATATATAAATGAGAGCCAGATAAATATGCTATTTATAACAGCAATGGGAAAATATAAATTAATTATAAAATCCATGCATATATTTAGCCATAAAATTATGTTTTATCAATAAAGTCTAAAATCACAGTAAGTGGTACAAGAGAGAAAATATTATCTTTTTCAGATATGCAAATTCAAAAACATGCTGATATTAATTCTATTTAAAATGATTAGCAGGTTTCTTGTTCCCAAGTAAGTACCTTCAAATTAGTGAAAATAAGATGAAATATGAAACCAAATTTGGGCCAAAAATATGAACATGTCCTCCAAAGACCAGGAAAGCAGGTTCCAAAAGATTCCAAGATGTTCAAGCTTGCTCACATGAGAGAAATGAAAACTAAAGTTAAAACACAAGTTTTGTCACTTTGGCAAAGAGCCAGAATTTATGTTAGCCACAGAGTGGAAAACAGGCAGATCTAAATATAGGAGGGAGTGAAAACTTCCTCAAGATGGTTGAAGGACGCACTGGGAATACTTATCAAAGTTTAAAGTGCATGTATCCACACCCTTTCATCCTGCAACTTCGCACTCAGCTTCATATATTGTCAAATAAATTCGTTTCTATATTAATTTAACCCTTCCTTTGCTATGAATTTTTTTTTTCTAGTAAACCATTCAAAAGTTGATTTTATACAAGGAGGGCCACTTGTACTTATACAAAACTAGTTACGTGAAAGACTTCCCCTTAGCCTGTAATTTGTTAACTACCAAGCACTAGATTCAGCCAATATATTATAGTGGAAATTAATGAACGCTGTTCATTTAGGACTACGGAGAGAAGGACATCTTCATCTGCCAGTGTGAGGTACACGCTGAGATAGGCGTATTGAAGAGAAAAGCAATAGCATCCAAATGTAAGAGCTACTACAGTTGAAACACAGAATAACTGTGGCAAGCATCTTGCCCCCTGTGTTCAAAGGAAAGAGCTGACTTGTTACACAGTTCTGTAGGTGTTCTATCATTTACTAATTAGTGTGGAAAGTTCTTCTGTTGATTATCTGCCTTCTTACAGAAGCAGTCTGTGCTAGGAGAAGACACAACCCAGTTATAAGACAGCAGATCGGACATCATCTCCATCCAAGTACCGCACCACGGTGGAAGAGCTCTGTGATCTTTGACAATGTGGCGGTTTCCCATGATCAGCACAAGGCAAAATAAATGCTTCGAACTCACGAGAATTCAATGATTTCATGCATACAAGTGCCCAAACCAAGTTAACATTTAATACATGTTTATTTGCTCTTATCTTCTTCAAAAATAAAGCTGAGCAGATGGACAGAGTAGTAGATGTGAGGACAGTTTGCTGTGAATCTCTGCAATGGAGGAAAATGTCACGACATGAGTCTGTAAGAGAGCACATTTCCCCTTAAAAGGGGAAGACTCACAAAGTGAATTCTGAGGCACATCTAATGTTTTATATATGTGTGTGTATGCATATATATGTCTATGTATATATATACATATACATACAGATACATATGTATATACCCATTTCTCTGTGCATTTGTATAAACAATTAATATATGTACATATCACCACATATTCATATGTGTAGGATATATATGTGTATACACATGCACATACATTCATATATCCTATACCTGTGTGCATGTGTTTACGTGAACAACAAATTATTGCCTCTTTAGAAGAAGATGTTGGAAGTATCTGCTTTCATGCCTAGAAGCACTAGCATTCACTGAGACCCTACTGTCTGTGTGAAATAGTTGTTGTAGTCAGTTTCCTGTGTGTGACGATGCCAGAGTTGTTCAGAAAATATTAAAGAAGAGCAGGAAAAAAAGTAGAATTGGTGCTATCTTAATGAAGCTTATTGGTAGTTAATCCTTTGTTTCCATCTTTATAATGACCTTGTTCTTTCTGTGTTGATAGCACACCATTGTGTGTAAGTAACAAATCTCCTCATTTTTCTTTGCCTCTTTCTCCTGTTTTTACTGAGACAGTTCAGAATCAGGTCTTAGTTGCACTCAACCAATCTGACGCTGAGCATCAGGTTAGAATTTATTGGCCCAACCTTTTGGTGATTTGTTTTGCTTTTGAGAGGTTCTGGTCGATGGCAGCTTCATATTGCATATAAAATATAGCTATGTAAAAGGTATATATCTAAGTTTAGAGAAACAAGATATTTCTAGACGAGGACAAAACTATTTAATTCAATCTTTTTTAGGCTTTTGTTTACTGATTTATCTTCCCCACTCCTATCTTTTCTGCTTTCTGCTCCCCCCTCTCTTGCTTTTCTGATCCTTTCTCTTTCCCAGCCAGGCTCCCCTCCTTTTGGTATATTTTTGCAATTGTTTTCTAAGTTGGAATAGGCCTCTCTCCCGCTACAGCTGCGACTCTGTCCCCTGCTGCACTAAATTGACACTTGTGCAAGCAATGGCTCTCGTCACTCACTCCGAAGCTGCTGCTTCCAGAAGTGTCGATTTAGTGCAGCAGGAGATGAGGCGCCAGCTGCAGAAGTAGGCCACGGGAAAACTCAACAAAGAGTTCTGCCTTCCCTTGTTGTCCGTGATGTTCGGTGGGAGGACGGGAGGATGTACCTGCCAGGGTCTGAGATTAAAATGTGGAGCAACAATAAGAGAGGGTCAGGGAGAGCATTAAATTAAAATAATCCCTTCTTCATAAATCTGAGGTCTGCAGAGGAGGGATGGAAATTCTGAATTGGGGTTAATTTCCTTTGACTTGGTCTCTAAAGCACTGTCAGTGCTGAAAAAAAAAACTCATTTTTTTTTCCTTGGGGGACATGTACTTATAGGTTATGGTGGCTTAAACCTTTCCCAGACTATGCACACATCCTGCTGAACTGGGCTAGAACTTGAAGTCTGCAATGTGGAAGGCTTGGCAAGTCTTGCCTTTCATGTCCTGTTGACATAACCGCATATCCTGCTTAATTAAAAGTCCTTCGTGAGAGCTAACACCACAGGCTTTTGACTGACAGGGACAGCTTTCCACACCTGTAGTATAAGCGTGTCTGTTAAGGAGACACACACTAAAAACAGAGATTGAGGTTCGATATTTGAAGTGCGCTGTTTCTATTCCCCTTCGTTAGTTCAGATAATTTTCCGTGTGACTATGAGCATAGACTGTGCTCTGCAAGGCCCACTGGTAGGCTCCAACAACCGAACTGCAATATTCTGTGTGCAACACAGTTTTATTGTCTACTTTGGGTCTTTTCAAATAACCATTTTCAATAAGGCCAGATTCAAAAGTAACACTGTAGAAGCCAAAAGGAAAGGGGGAGGGGTCACATGTTACTTATGCCGGAGTCTGACCATTGTATTCATTATCCACTCTTGGAGATGAACTGCTAAGGTAATTTGCCTTTCATATGCAATGGAGAATGGAAGTTCTTTTGTGCCAAAGAGTTCTGATACAGTTCCCTTAGAAAAACTAGTATCTAGGTCACTTGGCTTTCTTAAACTTTAAATAAATGATATCTTTGATAATGTAGTATTGTGACTGGAAGACATAAATTAAAGGAGAAAGGCTTTGGCTAAGACAATCAGGGATGGAGAAATTTGAATGTCAATATATTTTTACTTCTTATGTAAAACGCAAGAGATATGATTCCATCAAGGTGCTTCATGCTTCTGCTTGTTAACTATATTTGAAAGTATATTTAAGTACACTTGTATTGTCTATCTAAATATGTTTAAATAGACATGTCAAGTGTTTGATGTTCACTGAGAAACGCTCTTTGATATGTATTAATATGAAATATGAAAGGAGAGTCATGACAAACTTGTCCATCAATTTGGGAAAGTTTCAATGCCTGATCACTGAAGGTTAGGAATCATTAAGAGCTGCTTCTTAGAGCAGGTAGATTACAGAACGTGCTTTGGCACATGAAAGCACAGAATGGTGAACTCTGGAGACAGCACAAACATAGGCAGTGGTTGAGTTCGAGACCAGCCTGGTCTACAAGAGCTAGTTCCAGGACAGGCTCCAAAACCACAGAGAAACCCTGTCTCGAAAAACCAAAAAAAAAAAAAAAAAAAAAAAAAAAAAAAAAAAAAAAAAACATAGGCAGTGGAAACTCTCAAAAACAAACGTAACTTGATGGGCAAGGGGTCTGACAGAGTACTGATGGAGCCAAGGGGAACTTACACAGACTAATTACTTAAATAAAGCAAGGCTAACCAGTTAGCATACTATTTTATGTGTGCATAAAAGCAGAGGAAAATAATCTAGGAATATTAGCTATTCTCTTCTACCTACTCAGTACTACTTCGTTGGTGGCCACAGCCCTGGTTCTTTTCCTTTTATTCTAAATTGATACCATTTAGCTTGGCTTTCAGGACAGGCCCCAGGAGACATATCAACTTTTGAACCTGATATTCAATTTCGAATGTAGATTTTACACAGAATTTCTTTCAGGAAAGAAATTACTTCCTTTGGCTGCTCAGAGTAGTCTATGATCCCCAAGTTTAATAATTATATCTAATGAGTGTTTCCTGTATCCTGCTGAGACAGCAATGTAGTAAATCCTCTCCATCCTCATCTCCACTGAGAATGGAAGTTTGTAGGACTTTTTTTCTCCCCTCCTTCCCTCCTTTTCCCTCTCCTCCTCTTCTCCTATTTTCCTCCTTCCCTTCCTTCCTTTTTTCCTTCCTTCTCCCTCTCTTTTTCTTGGTCCTTCTTAATTTTCTCTCACCTAAATTATTATTGTCACTGTTATTTTCTGCAGTACTGAGGATTTAACTAGAGCCTTTTGCATAATAAACAAGCTCCTCATCCCTGAACTGTATTCCTGGTCCTCATTGTTGCTATTAACATCACACCGAATTTTCACCTTTTCTCAATGTTCTTAGTTTTTAAAATACGTTGTGCAAACAATCATCAAGAAAAGTTTTTCCTTAGCTCCTCCCCTTCTCCATTCTTTTGACTTTTTCTCAACACTTCATTCCTCCTTCCCTTCCTTACTGCTTTCCTTCCTCCATCTTTCTTCCCTTCCTCTATCATCCCTTTCTCTTTTCTTCTCACTCTTTGTAATTTACAAACAACAGGCCACGCATCCCAAAGAAGGAACTAGCAATACCCCACACCTTCAACATCCAAAGTTCATAACAGTTAATATTCTGGGGAAATATCTGTCAGGTGCTTTTCTTGATCAGTCTCTACATTTGACACCGGGTCTCTCAGTGAACCCAGACCTCCTCTGTTTGGCGAGGCTGGACTACAAGCTCAAGGGATCCAAACTCTGGCCCTCATGTTCACACGTTGTAACTGAGCCAACTCCCAATCTCTCCTTTATTTCCTTTAGTAAAACATAACCTCACATGTCTTTTGCTCACTTACTGCATTTTGTAGAGTGCTGGTTGCTATCATCTTTACTTGCAGCATTGCTTCCTTTTATACTATCCTTTTGATAATCTCCTCATTAGCATATACATTGTTAGCAGAGTACATTTATATTTCCAAATGTATGAATATTTGGATTTTGTGTTATTGATTCATTATAGAGTCTCTATGTGTAGATACTGTTGTTGTATATTTTAAGGCTTTGTAATCACATTGTCAAAAGAATAATTATATAATTATCTAGACAAATTCAATAATTAATTATGAGACGTAAAGCAGATGGAACTAAAAACTATATCACATGAGACCTGGATTTGAGTAATCACAGTGATGATAATGGGGAAGGTGAAAATGAATATTTATTAACTTGGTAAAAAGGAAAGGGGGATACAAATCTGATCTTTATTCCCCAAATGGCAGCTGGTAGAGAATGCTTGAGAAATAATGGTGAATTAGGACTAAAATACAAAGAATCTTAAGTATATGTAAGGTTAAACATTAACATGCATTTATCAGATATGACTGCAAATTATTGCACTGGGTTTTCATTAAAGAGTAGAGTTTACACTCCAGATAGCTTTTATCCATACTGTGGTGCTGGAGTCTCTTCTGAGTGTTTTAGAGTCCTGTTCCTTTGAGTTCTCTAATGCCTCGAATGGTGTTTAAATATGATACAGTCTCATCCTTCTTTAGCGTGGCTACACGCCAGTGTTACACAACCATTTCACTAATGCTCAGTAAAGTTTTGGGATGTTTTTGAAATCTGTCTCCAAAACTTAAAAGCTTTCGAAAACACTTCAGTAGCAAAACAACTTTATTTTTTGAGAGTGGATTAGTTGGGGGTAATGATCAGAAGCTGATTCCTGCCTATTGAATCCTGCCCTTTGTGATAGCACAAAGGGGTCAAATAGCAGCTATCAATTAACAAGCAGATAAGGTGAGTTTTAAGGTCTGATTTTACTTTGTGGCTACTGAGAATGATGAGGAAGATGATGTGGACATTTAAATAATATTGGACTATGTATCTAATTAAGCCAAACCATATTAGGGAAAAATAGCTAACTATCCCTTTTCAGTCAACTTTGTGATTTTTCCAGACACTTTCCATACACCAGGGAATTGAGTAAAATTGTCAACTGTTATCAATCTAATCTTAACATAAGAACTTGCAGTGTAAAATTTCCTGTTGTTAGGCATCTGTCAAATGATAACCCAAAGTTTTAGGTTTGTAAGAAAACATTTGGATAATTTACACTGCTACGAGTCCTTTTGCTTGACTTTATACATAAAATCAAATGTTCTAGGAAACTCATTTTTCTCCACCTGGTTAGCCATTGGGTTGTCACTTTAGATACATAAGTGGAGATAAAGATAAAAAAAAAAAAAGACAGTGAAAAATCATCTAGAATGCCCAGAACTACAAACAAAGCTTCATATACACAAAGGTCACCAGGTGATATTAGATGTAAAAATACCTTGCTCAGCAAAATAATAGTCAAGTCAGAAGATCCAGTATAGATCCATAATAGATATAGGCTGACTTGGGAATCTCTGGTTACAATCATTAACATAATCTTCCTGCATCCTGAGACTGATTGTCATCATCGGTTAGCAGTAGGGTTACCCTTTGTCTACAGATTGGACAACTGATTGCACCAAGCCATGACCATAGCACCAGTATGCAATCATGCAGGAATCACCAGAAAGATGACCACTGGTCATTTAAAAGAGGAAGGAGGCCTGATGTAAGCAAACTTCACATTTCAGCACAGCAATTTTGTGGAGCAAGGGCAGGAGCATTCTGCTCTGCTACAGGAAATTCTTTTGGAAGTAGCCTAAATAAGCTCTTGGTTTTCTGGCTGAATTCTCTGCTATATATTTCAGAAATGGATATATAGGAGGATTGAATTCAAAATGAAAGTCACCTCAGCAGTCAAAAGGGCTTGATCATTTACTTCTCCTGTAATTGAGACATTCAGCTGCAAACCTTGATCTTCACTGTGATGTTTTGTGTAACCGGTCTTTTCTGGAGGCTTTTGAGGTAGTTCGGTTGGTCAAATGCTTGCCTACCATACACGAAGTTCTAGATTTGATAGCCACATTTTCTAAATGTGGTGGTGCTTGAACTGTTTGAGCTTTGGAGATCCAGGCAGAAGGATTACTGAAGATTCAAAGCCAGCTTGGACTAGATGGCTAGTTCTAGGCCAACCTGGATCACAAAGTGAGATCTTCCCTTTGTGTCTTTTCCTTAAACTTTCAAGGGAGGGAGCCAGGTGAGAAAACTAATTTTCCCACTCTGGTCCACAAACTTTTTAAAAGAGTGTTCCACAAAGGAGCACATCTTTTATTTTATTTTATTTTATTAAAACCACCACCACCAAAAGTGGTTCAGAGTTAAGCTACGTAAATTCATGTGGTCTTTGCTTCAGAGATATTCATTTATAAGCATGAGCTTGGGCTTATTGTTATACTTATTTACTTTTTAGTACTTTATCTAAAGGTATCTGGCATTTAAAAATTTAAAGACATCACACTGACTGTCCTATTGGCTTTTATCCTCTTCTTCTGTGCGATGATCGACACTGAGACTTGCTCCTCATATACCTGCTTATTTAAAATATCTATGTAATCTTCTGTAAATTGACTGCATTTTGACACATTTCTCAGTAAGTTTCTTATAACAATCCTATTAAATGCTTCAGTTTGCATATGATAACAAGAATTCAGTATTAAAACTTTCCTTTGTATAATGCCTATGTGAACTGAAGTATGTTATAATGTATTGCCAATAAAGTCACAGAGATTTGACAACTTTATTAGTGCACATAAGTTATGTCTCTCTCCATAACTTTCCCATGGCCTTAGAGTGTTCCCTAATATTTTCTCCCAGATAGACTGTGCTCTCAGTGTTTTCCCTGCTCTCAGAAGCACTTCTGATACCACACACAGACTTCCATGTAAAGGAAACCATTTGGTCTGTTATTTTTATGCAGTTCTTTTTATTTGCCATGTAGCAATGTAGAGGTCCATGTTATTAGTTGTATGCATAGCCATTTTACTTTTAAATTGCTAAATATCTGAGATGTATTCTGTCCCATTCTACAAATGTATTGGTTTATTTATCTGACATTCATCTGAGAATGGAAACCTGTGATATTTCTAGATTGCTCTATTGAGAATACAGCTGCTATGAAAAATTTCCTATATTTTGTATAAATAGCTAGAAGTAGAGTTGATGGATTGTTGCATTGTTGCGTGTTATACTTTCTAACAGTCACACCATTTTATACCTTTCTCAGTTTCTCTACAAGTGTATAAGCTTTATTCATTCCAGTTTAATGCTAACTTTTGGTTGGGTCTGTAGTGGTTTCTCATTATTGCTTTAATTTGTGTTTCCTTTGTTGTGTTGAGCATGCTTTAGTGCATTGACTGCCTGTTCATGTACAGTTGATTCCTAGTACAAATATTGAACTTGTGGGTAATGGATCAATGTTCCTCAGAGAATGATTTTGGTTTCTGTTAGCCTCTGTTTACAACACTTACTAAAGTCAATCAATACATAACCAATTTTCCAATCAATTGATGTTTCCTTAAAATTGAACTTATTAACAACAGCATTATAATTCATGTCTGAAGAAGGTTGATTGAATTCACCTATTTCTTCCACCAGGTACCATGATCTCTCTCTCTCTCTCTCTCTCTCTCTCTCTCTCTCTCTCTAACACATTCACACACACAAACACACACATAATAAAAAATAGTCTGTTTTCTCTAGTTGTAGATTATAATGGTCTATGAATATTGATTTAGTCTTGATGATTTTTCCAAATTACTTGTATGTTTATTAAATATTTGTTTAATTGTTTGATTTGACTTGCCAAGAGAATGGTGATGCAATCCCCGATTATGATACTGACATTGCCTGTTTTCTTTATAAAATCCCCCCAATTTTCTGTGATTTTAAGATTGTCTTCTTCAAGAATTAGCCCATTAATTATTTTGGAATGATTATTATCTCCCTTGTCTTTATCTCTTTTATCTATTTGTATCTAGCTACTCTGCTTATTTTTTATTTCTGTGAGTTGTATGCCATTTTCTAACTATTGCCTTTCTACTAACCTATATCTTTAAAATTTAAGTACACCTCCATTAGACAACACTTAGTTAGGTTTTCTATTTTCTTTCATTTAAAAAATTTTGGCATTTAAATTTTAATTAATTTTAATATTAAATTTAAATTTTAATTAATATTGCTTGTAATTACTTAGATGCTTTTATTTGTGTCTATCATTTAACAAATTTTTAGTTCTTTATGGCTTGTATTATTCTATTCATTCATTCTGCTTTATTTTGGATTATTTGACTTTTCATAAAATTTGATTTTAATATATTTATGTTTTGTGCTCTTAATGTAAATATAGTCTTTGTATGTTTATAGTAATTGTTTATCATACAGATTAATTGTCATCCATATTCTTTATACTCTTTTTATTATTTATAGTATATTTACATAAATTATTAGCCATGGTGCAACTCAATGGGATGTTTGTTATAACTGACCACATAAATTTTATAGAACTGGAGGAAAATAGTGTACTTACAGAGACAGTTAAGCATTTTAATGCTGCATTATTTCCTCCTGGAGATGAGCTTCTAATCTTGTGTTATTTCCTTTCAGTCTAAACAAATTTGTTTAGCATTTCTTTTCATTCATTCATTCATGATGGAATCAGATTCTTGCAGTTTCTGAAATAGGAAATTTCTTTTGCTACATTCATTATTGAAGAATATTTCTTGTGTATGGGATGGAGCTGACGTTTTTATTTCAGCACTCCAAATATGTTGCATGGCTATCTTCTGTCCTCCATAGTTCCGAACAAGAAGGAAGTGGAAATTTGAATCATTGCTCATTCTGTGTAAAATGTCATTTTACTTTTACTGCTTTCAAGAATTTTTTCTTTCTCTCTGATTTTCAGTAACTTAAATGTGTTGTGCCTAGCTGTGGATTTATACATATTTATCCTCTCTGATGTTTGCTGAGCTACTCAGATCTGTAAATTTATGTCTTTCAGCAATGTTTTTATCCCATCTGTCTCTCTTCTTTCGGTACTTCAATTACACATAAATTAGAAGTTCTGACACCATCTTATAGGGCTTGAAGGTTCTGCTCAGCTTTCCCTCTATTCTTCACATTGGGTAACTGCTATTGATATGCCCTTGAGTTTTTCAGTAGTTCCTCTGGTGATGACATTCTTCAGTCAAGCCCAGCAACTGAACTTAAAAATTTCACATTTTATAATGTGGAGCTTTAGAAGTTCTATTTGGCCACTTTTATAGTTCCCATGCTTTGACTGGTAAAACCTATTTTCAAATTATTGCAATCATTTTTTTCCATTTACTTAAGTGACCCTAGTTACAACAGCTCCATTATAATCCTCACTTGTTAATTCTAGCATCTGAGTCATGTGGAGGTTACTGTTGGTTGATTGTCCTTTGTCTGATGAATGAGGCACATTTTCCTGGTTCATAAACTGAGTGGTTCTAGATATCATTCTGAATTTTGTGATTTTTGTTCTATAAAGACCCAATATTTTATTATTATTTTTCTCTATAGAGTGTTGATGCTTGTGCTTTAGTAAGAAATTAATATTGCAGACTCAGTTTAACATTTTGCTTTAGAATATTCAGCTCAGCACTCCATTTTGATTAGTATCTTGAGTGGGCTGCCTTGACAATCTCCCAAAAATGCCACCTAGTGATTGATAAATGAATGTGCAAATCACACAAATTACATACCACATACATACACATCACACATACCACATCACATACTTACTATACATTCACATCACATGCACACACATTCCACACACAGATCACATCACATACAAAGAACTGAATAATACCCAGAGCTGAATGTTTGTCCTCTATAAAAGATACTTTGACTTTTTTTTTACCACACTAAGACGTTTAGATAATTAGTACTGATTGCCTGCAAGCAATTTTAAAAGACCAATATATAGAGTATTTGTTTTAAATACAACATGACTAATTTTTTGTGTATATCTGTGTATATGTGTATGTATATGCATTTATATATGCATTTCAAACAGTTAATTAGGTTTGTGAAGTTTCCTTGTGAATATTACACATTGTTTTAAAATTAAATATCTGAGTTAAAACAATACTATATATGGTACATATAGCATCTAATTTTATTCTTGAGACTTCATTTTTTTTTCTGCCATTAAATATTCAAAGCCTGGTTTTTCATTACTACTGATACTAGAGAACCTGGTCTACCTAAGAGCTCTACCCATCTGTTCCTTACATACATTATTGAACGAGAGGCAACTGGAAGGTAGGTGAACCCTTGCCAGCTGCAAGCTAAATTCTCGGGAGTTTTGGTGTGTTCTATAAATTTCCTAGGGTTCATTGCCAGTTTTTGACTGTAGGGAATTTTAGGCTTGGGATATTTGTGTTAAAAAGTTGCATCGAAACTCTCTACCCTTTCATTAGTCTCAGTTTGTAATCTTTGGATAGAGTTTCTCGAATCCCTGGGTTTTTTAAGCCCC
This sequence comes from Chionomys nivalis, assembly GCF_950005125.1. Taxonomy (NCBI): domain Eukaryota; kingdom Metazoa; phylum Chordata; class Mammalia; order Rodentia; family Cricetidae; genus Chionomys; species Chionomys nivalis. The sequence goes on along the minus strand of NC_080103.1, from coordinate 32,218,253 downwards.
GTGGATTTCTGTTTTTATTCAGCCTTTCTGTTCTACTTGGTTTTTCAAGAAACAAATAAGCCACTTTACCTGTGATCGGGACAATGGGGTCCCGAGGAGCACCCTTTGCATGCATTTGTGGAGCCCACAGGAATTAGTTTGACTATTTACAGATTATAACAGTTGGTAGTTGAATGTTTTCTTTTCATTCCCAGTTGGTGCAATATGTTCACAGCTGATGCTAATGGCTGGCCCATTTGATTTCACATATGGTCCACTATTTGGTGCCCTCCAAGGCTTTCTTCTGTAGTTAGTCTTCTTCAACACTATCATGCATTTTAGTCTTGCCTTTGTCTGCTGGTCAAATGAAGAAAAAAAAAATTCCTCTGAACCTTGGCAGCTGCCAAGAAAATCAGCCACTCAGTTGATAAAGATTCAAAGAACTGGGTCAAAATGTCCCAGGAAGAAGATTTTTGTTAAACATAGCAAACAAACATAATTCTCCTCTGCGTTGCGTGAGGCTGAGAGCACACAAAGTGTTCTCTGCTGTTTTTCTGCCACTTCGGAGCTTGGCTTAAGCAGGCTCTAAGTGTTTTCAGCACGGCTGCGTGTCAGAGAGATCATATTGTCCTAGGAGTCCGTTTCCGTTGAAAATCATCGTGCCGCAAGTACTTCAGAAAACATTTCCTTTTGGGCAGTTTTTTTTTTTTTTTTTTACAAGTTAATTTATTTGCTGCTAAAAATCGCCAAGAAAGACAGCATTGAAAGTGCTTTACTAAGACTTATTCCGCAGAGCATTTTAGACAGGAAGAAGCAGCATTGTAAAAGTAACAATATTAAAAACCCAAATGTGGCACCCTCCAGCAGTCAGATAATCGAAACATGGTCAGGGTTTATTCTGACTGTAGACTCTAACTAATGAAGCCACAATCTCATAACAAGATTATTTTCAAGACTATTGTATTACCCTGGGAGAGCGAAAATACTCATTTATTCATAGGCGCAGATTGCAATAAGTCTAATTCCCTGCAAAGTGGGCATTGTATGATAATTGAGTGGGCTGGGATGTTAATTGTCCTCCACTTCACCTCCAGATGTTTAACTGCTTCTCTCTTCAACCAGCAAACACTAATGTACTTATTTGTGCCTTACTGTTGAGATAATTGTGTGAGCTGAGTAATTTATTTATTATAAGGAGGCAAAAAGTATACAGAACCATATTTAAATTATGCTAGGTCTGTATATTAACATCAGTTGAAGATGGTGGTGTATACTGATGGAGCATTCCAAAGGAGATACTCTCGAAGTCCCTGGGAATAACTGAAACGCTGATTATAGCTAATAAATTGAAGATGTGAATTTTCAAGCGTTGTTGAATGAATATGTCTTTGTTAGTTTCCTGGGCTATTTTCTTTTTCAGCATTTGTTCATTTATTTATTGTGTAGGTAGCATTGGGGAGGGTTGCATGACACAGCATGCTTGTGAAGGCACAACATACGGGAGTCAGTTCTCTCCTCCCACCAGGTTGCTCCTTCAGGAAGTCAGGCTGAGTAGCAGGCACCTTGACTTGCTGGGCTATCTTGCTATTTTGTATTTGCATCCACTCGTTTCTCAAACCACAGAGAGATCGGCCTCTTACATCTAAGGATGCCATTCAGGTGTTCCACATTGCTTGTTGTCAATGGTGGAGAAGATCTGCCTTGTGCCTGTTCTGTGGATTAGCCAGACATGTTTCTATTGCTGCTCTTTCCTCAACGTTTCCTCTTAGAGTGTGAGCGTCATGAAGGAGATACATGTGAAGATGATGGGATCTTTAGTGATTAATTAGAAATCATGTAGAAGCATCTGTCATTAAGCATGAGGCATTACGTTTTCTCTTTTTGAGGACAGGCTATGCTCTTCCATTAGCTGATCCATATTGTATAAGCAGTGGTTGTTTCTACTGAGTCTTGACCAAAGAGATTTCACTTCATAGAGAGCTGTAGACTCCATTCTGAGGATGGAGGATGATTCTGCAATTTAATCCTAGGAATAGAAAGAAGGTTAACACGTAAATTCAGGGGGTGAACTGAGGCTGTAGGAACACATTGAAATCATATCAGGAGAAATAGGCCCCATATTTTACTAGATACAGGAGACAAAGGGGAGAGTGTAATTATTACATCTGAACCCCATAAAGAGGTGAACACCTAGCATTGTGATTACAGTGGTCCCCAAAAGCCTGTCATTGAGTATGCATATCTAGGGCCAACGGGCAGAGCTCTCTTGGCTGTCCCAGGGACTTTGGTTTAGCTCTGTCCATGCTGATGACATGGTCTATTCAAATTGCGGTATGCCCATCCCCCTCTCTCATTCTGACCTGCAGTCCATCCGTTTGTCTATCCTTCTAGATGAAATCCGCCTAGTCTCACCTTCACACCTAACCAACAAGGCTCAATGCTACAGCTTTCTCTCAAACCTAGTTGTGAGTCAGGCCCACCATGGTCTGACTAAGAAGAGCCGCAGTGTTGGTCTGCTTGCCTCTCACAGAGATGTCTACCTCTCATCTTTCCTATACCCCAAGTCTCTGAAACTTCTAGAGCTCTGCAATGATCTTTTAGCCCCACATAATTGTCTGTAACATGCTTATGTATGTGCTTAACAATATCAACAAAAAGAAACCTGTAATTGTTACTTATCTTGTTTCTGAGACCAAATACCTAATGAAAACTGCTTAAGAAAGAAGTGTTTCCTGTGGCTCACAGTTCTGGGATACAGTCTATAATGCATAGAAGTCTAGAAGTCATAGAAGTCACAGTGTTCAGGGCTTGAGGTTGCTGGACACATTGTGCTTCCATAAGGAAGCATAGGAATATGAATACTGATTTCAACTTGCTTTCTTCTTTTTGTCCAGACTAGGATTCTTGCTTTTGGATTGGTGCTTTCCACAGCTAACGTGGGTCTTCCCACCTCGATTAGCATAAGCTAAACACTCTCTCACACTTCTTCCCATGGTGAGTCTGGATCCTGTCAAGTTGCCAATGTGAACCACCATAGAATCCAGATATCTTGATAGCTGCTGTTTCCTTATTTATCTTTTTGTTTAAATGCATCTTTCTTAGATGGAGTAAAACCTCAAAATCAGTGAAAATACTGTATCTTTATTTCTAGCCTGCATGTAGCTCTGGGCTTATTTTGTTGTTCTTAGCATTTGTCCACCACATGAATCGCCTATTTATCTTCAGTAAGTATCACGGTTGATATTGGTTCCACAGTAGAAACTCGATCGTCCGTCCACTGAATAAATAAACACATAAATGAACAACAAAAAACTCAGTCTTATGTCTAATTGATCAACATATTATTTTACAGCAAGTTGGTCTTATGCTCAGGGAAGAGATTGCAAACAGCAAATTAACAATTTTCACAGTGGGATCACTGAAGTATACTCCAGAACACCCTTAACAGTATAGGTCCCTGATAGGATTTATTTCATGGCCAATTTAAATAGATGTCTAAATTACAGAAATACACAATGCCAGTATTTGGAAATCCAAATACATCTCTAATGATTCACATCTTCAAACTTTATATAACTCTCTATGGTACCACCCCCACAGTTGTTGAAATAGCATTCTAATCACCTGATCCATTAGACATGTTCTTAGACTTATCAACTTTCAGTATTATTGTTTTATTATATTACTCAGCACAACAAGAAGATCTGCTTCTCTTTCCTTGGCATTCTTGGTTATAGACACATTACAGTTCTCAAAAAGAATAATCTTGTCAATCTAGATGTTGGTAAGTGTCTATTAGATTCCACGTCTTGTGTTACATATCAGAGAAACAAAAGATGAATAAGATTCAGTCAGGTTTCACCTGTGAGTGTTTGTAGCTGCTTTCACTCAGAGTCTGGGATAGTACGTGTTTTCCTGGCTTGCAGCTGTGCTTAGTTCTCTTTTCAAATGTCCATTTTAGAAAGGTCTTTACAGGTCTTTTTCGTCACATGTAAGACTCTCACTACTTTCTGTCTTTTATCTTGTTTAGAATACTTTTTGTTAAATTTATCTTTTTACAATAAATATCCATCTCCTTCAGTAACCAATAAAACTCACAAAGAGATGGGGCCATATGGTTTATTATTTATTATTATATCTCTAACACCTGGGAAAAAGACTGACTCACAAGTGCAATTGATTCATATGATTTGATATCATTATATAACTAAATTAGTGAATACTAAGCCATCATTCCTAGAGAGAAAACAGAATTAGCCTCTCATAAGCCTTTAATCACAACATCTTCATCAGTCAATGTACCACATTTCTTAATAGATGCATCTGTTTAAAGACACCTTGTTCAATATAAATTTTTATAAATAATTACACTTAGTTTTTTATTATCTGAGAAGTTTATGCATGTATATAATGAAATCTGATTATACCCACGCCTTAACACTCCCTCCAACTCTGCCAGGATTTCCTCTGATATGTCTACTTCTCAACTTTTCACTTTCATATCTTTCTTTCCTGCCTCCCTTCCTCCTCCTCCTCCTCCTCCTCCTCCTCCTCCTCCTCCTTCTTCTTCTTCTTTTTCTTCTCCTCCTCCTCCTTTTCCTCCGCCTTCTCCTTATTCTTCTCCTCCTTCTCCTTCTCTTTCTTGTCCTTCTCCTTGTTATTCTCCTCATCTTTATTTTGCTCCTCCTTATTCTGCTGCTTCTCCCCCTCTTTCTTCTCCTCCTCTTTGTTCTCCTCCTCATCCTCCTTATTCTGCTCCTTCTTCTTCTCCTCCTCCTCCTTCTCCTCCTCCTTTTTATTCTGCTCCTCCTCCTCCTTATTATTATTATGTTCCTCTTTTTCCTTCTCCTCCTCCTTTTCTACTGCCTCTCTCGATAACAGACTAAATCCAATTAGAACTACCCATGTACCATCTAGGGCCATTCACACAATCCTAAACAGATTTTTGTTCTCCAAAGCTATCAATGAGCAATTGCTCCTCAGTTAGGGTTAGCGTCTCATGAGTTCCTCCCCCATCTATGCCAGAATATTGGTTGACTTGATCTTATTAACATAATCCCAGCTGCTGCGACTCTATGACCCAATAACCCTGAAAGGTCCAGAAAATAACATTTCTCAGCACTTCTTCTCATCTTTCAGACCTCTTTCATGTCATTACCTGAGTCATGATGGCAGGGGAAGAGGAACCCTCATGATTATTTATTCTAAACACTTTGACTCGTTATGAATATCTGAGTTAACTGCTGCCCTTTGCAAAAAGAAGTTTCTCTGACCAAGGCTGATAGTGGTTCAGGCCTGTGTGTATAAATGTAATATTTAGAAGGCAGTTTGACAATATGGTCACTTACCAAAATAACAATAGTAAAATCTACTCTAGGGCCTTTGACCTTCTCAGCCATGAACTTTTGGCCAGATTTATAACACTAGACCTGAATTCCCTCCTATAGAGCAGGCTTCAAATCTAATCAGAAATTATAGATGAAATATTATTTTAATTAAACATAAGTGGGTAAGAGATCAACATTTTTCTTACTATGAATAATGCAACTATATATTTATCTGATTTCTAGTCTTTAAAACAATGCTTTCCCATGCTTAGTTTCTTCAATTGATTATGTTCTCACAAACACATTAAGACCAACTGCTTTCCATCATGCATGAGAATGATACTGTAGAAAGTTCTTTAATGGTTACAGAAATTCAAATTTCCTCTGCCATTTTCTGGGTCTAATATGCTATTGAATAACATGCTGTGGTCAGGAGCACTATAAGTCATTCTTGAATGCAGCTAATATGCATATTTTCTCTACACGGCACATTATAGAGTCCTTTCATTTGCTATTGAGAGGCAGAATTTTAGATTAGTTTGGAAAATCATTCTAAACAATGAAATCACTACTATTGCTCTGCTAAATGGATATAGTACTAAATAACTCCCAATAATTTATGTTTATGCCCATAGATCAAAGCATAGCTCTGTTCTCACTTGAAAAGTTTCTATTTGTGGTAGTTGGTAATGAACACAAAGATTCACCACTGGCCAAGGTTCAGAGATAAGAGACTGAAGAATGGTGAGCCCAAAATGGACCATCTCTACAGTTCCCCTTTCACGAAGGCCCAGGGATCATTGCAGAGAAGGAGGTGGAAAGAGTGTAAGACCCAGAGGCAGCTGATGACTACAAGGTAAGAGTGTCTTCTGGCCATAGTAGGACAGCTGCACATATGAACTCATGAGGATTCCAACAGCATATGCAAGACCTGTGCAAGACCAAGCCAGGTCAGACCCCAGCATGGAGAGTTGTACACAGAGTCCCACCCATAGTCAGGGAGTTATTGGCAGTTATTAGCTGCAGAGAGAGGGGGTAGGGAAAAAGAGAGGTTTCTAAGAGTTTTCCTTGCTAGGTAAACATGCTCCAGTGGATTGCTACACATCAAAGAATGTTTGAGAATCACAACTTGGTCTTGGTGCCTTAAAAATAAAAAGGACACAAAGTTGGGTGAATGGAGGAGAGGGTGGGTCTAAGAAGAGGTGGGGGAAGGGTGAATATGATCCACACATGTATGAAACTCTCTCACAGAGGCAATTTTTCTCACAGAAGTAATATTTTTTAAACAATACAATGATATAAAATCAAGGCTGGAATAAGGCAGAGCCTTGCTTGCTGTTTGACTGTAGATGGGAATTTGTGTGACATTAATTTAGCTCTTTTGCCTTTCTTTGCAATTCCACAAATAGCTATAAAGGGTGGTGATCATTTATTTTGAGATTACAAATATTAATAAGTGAATGAGCTTGCAATATGGAATTCAAGAATAATGGAGATTGACTGCACTTAATCTCCATAATATTACAGAGAAGAGATCAGTGAAAGGTTAAAATTTCCAGCAGCTGCAGTTACCCAACAATGAGGAAATAAAGTTTTATAAGAATAAAAGCAAATAAATAAATAAAGTTCTCTTGAAGGGCATTGCTCTGATCTGAATGAGTGAAAATGATTAAGCTCTCAGAGAAGAGGACAACTTCAAAGCCTAATTCTGTGGTTTGGGATGGATCTGATCTAAGAGGCTTCCAGATGACATCCAGGCTGCTGGTCTGCGTCACAAGGCTCTGTTTTACTGGCGTTCTAACTTTTAGGCTTAATCATTACTTCCGAGTTACCTCATCTGTGAAGTGACTAAGCTCTTAGTAGCTTGCTGGTTGTATTAGAAGACCAAATATAACAGTGTACACCACAGTCTGAAACTTTCTGTGCCACAGAGTTAACCTCAGAAAAAGTCACTGTTGGTCCTGGGAGAGATAAAGCCTTCTCTTTCCCTTTCTCACAAACAACCAAGGTGTCCATAAAAAATAATTCAATACCCTCCTTGATTTTGCTTTCACTTCTTTTAGTATCTGAGATTAATAAATCAGTTTATGACAATTTCTTAAATACTTCATTTCTTCACACCCTATATCCTTATTATCCTCTAAAATACACTCTTAGTATGAGAAGTAGCAATACATATTTTAGATTAATATGTTAATGTCTTTTCATTCCTAAAGTTATCAGATACCTGTGAAGCTGCTGTTTTGGCTGGCCTTTTCTTCTTTCTTGAAGCTAGTTTCTTGATTTGTAGATTGATTCATTTATTTTCCCCACTTTTATGTCAATCAAATTAATAATCAAACACTATTTCGTGACTTTCTCATATTTTCTTCTGAAATGAGGAAAATATTCTTCTTCTCTATGTTGAGATTGGATGGGGATTGTCCTTGTTCTAATGCACAGTGCAGTGTTGTTTCCGTGATGATGCGCCAGTCATAGGCCAAGGTCTCAGTATCATTGGGTTTCTGTCATCTGTTCATGTTTGGTCCCAGAAACAAAGGCAAGAGAGCCAACCTGAGACTGTCAATACACCTGACCTCCAACTGGTGCTAACTGACTGCAGCTCTACTACCAACTCTAATGAGCTAACTTCAATCCTTGCTGCTTTCTCCTAGAGCTTAGATTTATTTCATTCTTCAAGATTCAGGTCAGATGTGGCCCACTGTCCTAATATTTCCTGAACTTCTCCCAGTTTCTGGGTACACTCACTGCCTTGTGCACGCTCTTACCATGGCATTTGTCATATTTACTGCAATTAAAATCGTTCGTATGTCAATATTCATATGTATCTTTTTAAACAACTAGTTTTACTTGAATGAGACTTTTGCTTTTCAATATTTAGGAAATATAATATGTATATAATATATTATACATGTTTTATATCACACACACATATATATATTTTGTGTGTGTGTGTGTGTGTGTGATATAGGATATGCAGGTGGGACCACAGCAATCCTTTTAATATTCTGAAGTTCATTACCCTATGCTTTAAAGAATGCTATTTTATGTCGAGCATGGCTTTATGTGTTTTAATTTTAAAGAATTAGACAATATACTCCCACTCTACCTGTTAGATTTACCAGTGAAGCCTTGCCAACTATAATGGTTTAGATTTTAGTATAGTATTACAGTTATGCCAGTGAGTTATGATTTGTGTATACATATTTGGTTATGTACTTGTTTTTTGAGATCGAGTTGTGTATAGCTCATTGACCTCAAGCTCACTATGTTGCTAAAGATATCATGAGATTCTACAGACTTCTATTATCCTGCCCAATATTATGGGTGCTGGGTATTGTGTCCCGGACTTCCTACATGATAGACAAACATCCAACCAACCGAGTGATGTCCCCTTCTTACTCTTCTTTTGGCTTAACTCCAATCAGAAGGATTGATCAGAAGGATTGACAAAGGATGCTATGAAAGTCTTGTAATTAAATAGGAAAAATACCTACGAAGTAAATGTTCTATATTTTATTGAATTCTTAGTAATCTTGACCATATGAAGTTTTGGGGTGATTTTTTTTAATGAAGCACTGAGAAGGGAAATATAACATGGCCTCTGTATCTGGGAGGATGGAATAGGGAAAGGTGGGGCAAATCCTCTGACACCAGTTATTTGATTCAGCTGCAGCATTTGAAAGATGCAAAACACTGGGGTTTTCTTTGATGTGCTTTGGTTTTAGGACAGCAAATGACAGGTAGAATTTAAAACAAGTGACTCTAATGGCAACTGTCATGCCATCATGACTTCAGGTAATCATTGGAAAGATGGCATTGAGGAGCAGGCTAATCATTTTATGGGCAGGAGTCCTGAGCAGGAACAGAGAACTTTTTCTTAATTGACATCATTGCATTACCAGGCACCCTAAGGCCACAGGTAAGCGAGCCTTCAACTGTCATGCACTTCCATTTATTTTGTTTGCCTTTGTTAATTTCTCTGGTTCATAATTCACCCAGTGGCAGTAAAAAGGATAATTTTTTTTTATTTTGTGTTTTGTTCTGCTTAAATGACAGAACCCAGATAATGAAGACAATGGTAATTTCACTGGAATCTTATTTAGACTAACAGTTTCTTCTTCAGGCTGAGGGGAAATAAATGATTTTTTTCTGGATGTTCCTTTGACTTATAAAGTGCTTTTGTTTTTAAATGTCTATAAGATGTTAGCTATAGGTATCATGCTGATTCTTTAGGACTGAATTTAAGGTGTGCTCTCTTAAAGTATGTATGCCTATTGATTTATTGTTTTTAAAATATATAATGTGTCCTTGTTGATACTTCCATTTTATCTGACTTCATCTTTGCCAGCCTTCCAATTACTGTATAGGAATTTTTAATTTAATTGCAGCTGGTTTACAGAATACAGGTTTTCTTTCTTTGTAAATCAGGCATCCAGAATTATTCTCAATCTGTCCTATTTTGCTTAATGTCTCATTTTTCAGACATTTTCTTAAGATTCTTCCATCTTGCCTACTAAAATTCAAATATTCCTGATAAGCCATCAAAACCCCCAGTTCTTCCACTTGTACCTCCTTATGACATCCGGTTGATTTCTTAGTTGTCTCTTCTTTCTGTCTTAGGCATAGTCATTTCTCAGGTGTTGAATCCATTGTGGTAACTAACCTTCTTTATCTCTTCCAAATGTTTATGGAACATTTTATTTTCCAATAACTAAGGCTAAATTATTCTCAGGAACAGGTTTTTTTTTTTGTGATTTATGTCTTTTGAATCTTCCTATATAGGAAAAGCCTCATTAAGTGTGTGTGTGTTTTATGAGAAGAGGATTATTCAGACACATTTTGATGAAACATTCTTATATTTCCTGTGCTTACAGTGGCATAATATTAAGATTAATTAGTAGATAATCTTAAATTTTGCATTCTATATGGTTGAAAATGCATCTCCATTAGAGAAATAGCAAAATGAATCTGGAAATAATTAAGATATAATGTAGCGAATTTGGTATCAGTTTTGTTTAAAACTAGAAATTATTTTTACTGAAAGAGAAATTACTTTCACAGAAAGTGAACTATAAGGACATTTAAGCTTGTTTTATTTTTTTAAGTGTCCCTGTGCTGGGTAATGTTCTAAATGTCAGAAACATAGCTAAGTAATATATTACTCAATCAATAATATAAAAATGATCATGACAGGGGAAAATGCTAAAGACTGATAGTGATTATTCAACAGCAATGTGGTTTCCTAGTAGTCCTAGCTTGGTGTGAACCACAGACCTTCCTTAGCCCAGATGGAGGATAGGATGCAATTCCAATGGAGGGAGAAATTTCTTTCTCTTGGACCAGATGAAAGAGTCTCTCTAAAGCAGCGTCTCCTGGTCCCCATCAGAGGATGAGGCCCTGGTGTCTCCACAGAGGTGATCTGGAAAGCAGTGGTGTTTCAGGAGACAGCTGGGTCAGACTCAACAACACCCTGATACAGACTCACAGCAGCTTTTAAACATCTTCCTCTGCACGTGAGTATCTATTGTGTGGCAATGGAGACGCCCTGTTGTGCAGAGGGTTTTGGTCTTGCCTCAAGTCACAGGGGTTCCTCCTCTTACAAACTAGTCCTTCACATAAACCCTGGATGCCCTTGAAGTAGGAGTCTGCACTTGGTGGGTATTCTGTGTGCACAGGCTTTTCACAAAGTAGAGGAGGCTTAAATGGAAACCTCTGTCTTTCTTTTCAAGTGCTCACCCTTGAAAATAGAATTAACTTCATTGGGCTAAAATTTAGACAGCTGTTTCTTCTTGTTTTAATTTAGCTGGCAAGATAGATTCTGAAGCTCCTTTTTTTTTTAAGCTCTTACTCAGAATCTGTCTTAGAAGCCACAAACACAGACAAATGTCAGAGCTTCCACAGGATGCATTTTACTAGCTAAATTTTAATAAGAAGAAACTGTTTTTCTGTGATATAGTGTACCTAATTGTGTTTTCAGGCTGAATGGCTGTAAATTTGAGGCAACGATATCTCTGAATTATTCTCTTCTCTTTGTACTGCTTCAAGAATCAGAAGACATAATCTATGTTAAGCAGTAGAATTAAATTTAAAATAATACACTATTTTTTCTAAAGAAATCAAAATCTATTTAATTTTATTAACAACAGGCTTGGGGAGCCTTGATATGAGGCTTTTTCCATATTATGAAGCAATTTCAATTTATACTAAATATGCTTATCATAAAGATCCAAGCTTCAATGATTACTTCAAATCTTTGGTGTAATCAATTGCTGTAAATGATGTTCATAAGCTTGGAACTCATTTAACGTTGTTTATTGAGCCTGTCACTCATAGCCTTCAAGGTAGAAAACCTCTCACATGAACTAGAATTCATTCATTTATTGATTGTATTCATTGAGTAAGAATTTCTCTCAATTCCAATAACAGTATCTATTCACTTAGGATGTGATAGGTAAAATATGTTGCTACAGGACCCTTAAGATTAATGAATCAGAGATGCTGGTTATCCAAGAATGTATTATTTGTCAGTATCTTTCATTGAGTATGCAACTTCTTTTTTTAAATGTAGAGCAGATTAACACTAGAGTGTAATCTAATGCTTTAACATTCTCGGGAATGTGTGGTAACCTTTGAACAAAAGAGCAAAGAAAGTGTCACAGATACCTTGCCAAATAAAATAGCTGACAACATAAGGTGGTGGGGCAAAAGTAGAGTGTGGCAGTTTGAATGAGAAAGGCCCTCAAAGGTTCATCTATTCCAGTCCTGACCTCTGCTTGGTAGAACTCTTTGGGAAGGTATGGCATTATTGGAGAAGAGATGTCTCTGGGGGAGGCTTGGAGGTTCCAAAAGTCCATGCCATTTCCAGTTTCTCTCTCTGCCTCATGGTTCTGAATCGAGATGTAAACTCTCTCCTACTGCCCCAGCGCTATGCCTGCTTACCTGTTACCATGCTCCTCACCATAATGGCCATGGACATACCTTCTGAAATTGTCAGCCCCATTAAACTTATTCTTCTACAAAATGTCTTGGTCATCATGTCTTATCACATTAATAAAGAAAATAGGATAAAGAGTGATTTTGTTTTATTTTTAAAAAGCTCTTCTTGCTTATCCTTTCAAATAGGTGCCCAGTGTATTTGTACTACACAGTCTCTTCTGTACTGTTTTCTAACATAACATGACACAACATAGCAAGACATAACATAACGTCAGTCATTTCAAAAATCAATATAGATTGTACAGAATTGTGCTAAGCCATAATTTTTATCCTATCAATATTCATTGTTAATTAATATAAATTTATGACTATTAAAATTGTGTTCTATGGTTTATTTAACCAGTGAAAATTCTAAACATCACTTGGATTAATTAATCTATTATAGGTTAAAAATTATCCAACTTTACTGTCTGTCATTTGCAAATGTGTGATGATTTCATGTCACTCTTAGTATAAATACAATAGCTACAAACACTCCTTGAGATTTCATTGACTGCCATAGGGCAAGTTTATTTTAATATTAATATGGTCATTATAATAATTGTCTTTATTCTCACAAAGGATATTTAATAAAGATTTTTTTCCACTTGCATCTCTTACATAGAGAGTAAATAGTCCTCAGATTATGATGGATCTATGTTCTGATAAAGATAAATCCTTTGTAGATTGAAAACATATTTTTGCTTTTTTTCCTCATGGAGACATTTCCTAGACTATTATATAAAGAGACTGTTCCAAAGTAGAAAACACAGGTTTCTCTGAATTAAAGAGGAGATCAAAGCATAAAGAGATAGAGTTAATGGTAAAAGATACAGCCTTAAGATATACATTGCTCTAAATACTGGAAAACTGAGGAACTAATATAAAGATTATATTAGGTTTTAATTAATATTTATATATGTATATCAGGAGAAAAATATATATCAGGAGAAAATGAAGCAAAAGAAAATATTTGAAAGATAAAAAGTATAGGAAGATTAGTCCATAAATCTAGAATTTAATATGCTGATAAAATATATTTTAGAAAGGAAAGTAAGATAAAAAACTGAGGGAAGGAATCCAGGGTAGACTGGCATAATAAGTATTAGGAAAGATTCTGAAGATGGAAGCTAAAAAAAATGCCACACTGGCTGAGAATTGAGTATAATAAAGGGTTATTTATTTAGGGGTAGACTCACAGATCACAGTCCTCTACACAAATGGGGAACAGGAACTGAATCCAGCAGCTGGAAGTGAGAAGGAGCACATGCTTTACATCAGCATTTATAGTATAAGAGGCCTTGCCAAGTGGCTGGGTAACTTAAAGGCTACTGGCTGTAAGATTTCCTACAGCACCTCCCCTTTTTGTTTAAATAAGAGAGTTCTAAGCCTAATTCAAAATTATGTACAATAAGAACAAATATCAGGAATAAAAATTAGAATTACAACCAGCATAAACAGTATCAAACAAGAACCATGTGATAAATGTTTCAATAATTATCCCATCCTAAAGAGTTTAAGTCTTGTATTATAAATAATTTGGCCAAATCAAGAGAGGAAAGTAACTACAACTATCTAGTCTTCAACCCCATCAAAGACCAAAGAAGGGAAATAATATTACTTGAGTAAGCAGGAAGTACAATCAAGCAACTTTCAAAATGTGCAACAAATGACAGAAACAACTGGCTACCTGGGCAATCACCAGAAGTCTCATTTGCAACGTTGAAGCAACTTTGGCTAAGGCGTAGAGTAACTGACAGACCATTTTCAGAGGCAGAAAAATTTTCCAAACTGTCTTGGCAAGATTTGACCGTCTTTTTTCTTGTATCCCGCTTGTCCTATCCGGACATCATGCATTTTGTCAGTGGTCGATGTGTGGGCAGATCCTTGCCCAAAGGCCAGTTTTGTCAAGAAGAAACAAGCTCCAACTGGAGTGTCTTCAGTGCTCAACATTCTCTCAGGAATAGATTGGTGCTGTCAGGAGCAATCGTGTCTCATGTCTACAGAACCTTAAGTTATTTAAATGCCATATTCCACAGCTCATCTAAGTGGTTGAAGAATCTATGAAGAATACAATCCCTATGTATCTAAAGAACTTGATTAGTCTAACTATGACAAATATGGATGACTCTTGACCTATAATTCTTAATACCTATATAACTTAAAGACTAAGACTTTATATTAGAATGTTAAACAATCTTTAAACAACTGTGTGACAAATGAGGATAATGACCTTAAAATGTAAACAATGTATAAGTATCTTGATCAGAGGTAGAAATGTATATTGCAATATGATAAATATATCATAAATTTATCAATATACAAAATTACTTAAATAGAGGTAGAAGCATGCATGCATATGATATGACAAAATAACTTTGCCTAGGCATGCAAATATTATAGACAATAATAGGAACATATTCAATATAATTTAAGCTTGTATCAATATACAAGAATCTATACCAATATAAATTGCCTATAAATAATAGCTCACAAGTATTCACTCTATTACTATTATTATTAGTATGAGTAAGCTCACACTAATCTATTATCCCATCCAATTTCCTTGTTTTCCCCAAGAGATCCCTGAGCCTGCATAATTTCCCCTCCAACCTGAGCCCTATACCAATTATAATCAACCCCTAATTGATGTCCCTAACTTTGTGGACAAAGATTGTTGGAAGAGGGGACGTCGTCTTCTAAAATTACTTCCAGTTGTCATGGGGGCAATGTACTTTCTATGGGATCCTGTGAAAGTAAAATGATGGTAAAGTTTCAAGATGACTGTCTGGTATAATTGAAAATAGTCTCTGAAAATTTGATATGGTTTTTCTGAGTTTTCTATTGGGATTTCTGGCCAAAATGTTATTTTTAAAAAGTACACCATTTCAGCTAACCAAGTTGGAACCATCTTGAGCAGCTGGTACCCCAAACAGGTCTTATAGTACTGCTATAAGCATCATGATTTCACATCAACCAGGTGGAATCATTGTTGTGGGGCCACATCTTTTTTCTGGAAACTTCAAAGATTACTGCAAGAAAATTCATTGTTCATTGTGGAAAACTTAAACATTAGTTATACAGACATATATTCAATGAAATGTGTGATAGAGACAAAAATATGTATGAAGAAAAGTAATTATTTTCTAAATCGTTTCTTCTTTCTGTCCTATACCAGATGGCTCCTGACATGAGATAAAAACTGAATTTTTCTTTTAATGACATGCTTGGATTTAGAGAACGACAGAGCCATTGTCCAACTCCAAGCCAGCTTTGATTTTTAAGTGAGTCATGACTCTTATTCTAGTTTATGTTTATAGATTCTTACCCTCAGATTACCTGTCCTCATAAGTCATAATTCTCTTTGCTTGGTGATCCTATCCAGATAATTATCTTTTCTTCTTTAGGCATCTAAATGTCCAGGGACTCTTGACTTTTTGCAAAGACAAGAACAGAACCCTGCCCCAACGCTTATGGAGTTTCCTTAGCACCTGATTGGTTGTCACTTCTGTGGATGAGCCGTCATTTCTCTTTCTCAAGAGATTTCTCTTTTTCAAACCAAATCTTTATTAATTTTGATGGTATCCACTTTTCTTCTCCATTCACCCTCTAATACCCCATACTCCCAACCCCACCCACTCACTGCCAGTCCACCCATACTCCCAACCCCACTCACTGCCAGTCCACCCAGGAGCTCTCTAGTTCCTTTTCCAAAGGAAGATTGATGCTTTCCCCCTTGGTCCCTCCTTGCTATCTAACCTCCCAAGGTCCATGGATTGTAGCACTCTTATTCTTCACCTTACAGCTAATATCCACTTATGAGTGAGTACATGCCATGTTTGTTTCTGGGTCTGGGTTGACTTACTTGAGACTTATTTCTTGTTCCATCCATTTGCCTTCAAATTTCATGATGTCATTGTTTTTAACAGCTAAGTACTACTCCATTGTGTAAATGTACCACATTTTCTTTATCCATTCTTGGGTTGAGGGGCATCTAGGTTGATTCCAGATTCTGGCTATTGTGCATAAAACTGTTCTGAATATAGGTGAGCAAAAGAATCCTAGCAATGGTGGATACATAGCCTAATCTGGCCCTGTGATTAGATTGGTGACTGCCCCAGTTGTTATCAGTGAGTCTTCATTCAGTATCTGATGGAGGCAGATGCAGAGACCCACAGTCAAATATTGGCCGGAGATTAGGGAATCCTGATATGGAGAGGGAGGAAGGATTGTAGGAGCCAGAGGGGTTAAGGACATCACAAGAAAGCCTACAGAAACAACTAGCCTGGTTCATAGGAGCTTGTAGAATTTAGGCAGACCACCAGAGAGTCTGCATGGAGCCAAGCTGGATCTTCTATGTATATGTGACAATTGTGTGGCTTAGCTGGGTTTGTGGGACTCCTGACCTTAGAAGCAGGGGCTGTTCCTAGTTTCAGTTGACTCTTGTGAGACTATTTGTCATGCTGGATTACCTTGCTTAGCCTTAACACATGGAGAGGTCCTTGGTCTTGATGAACCTTGATGTGCCCACTTTGTTGATACCCATGGGGGGTCTGCTTTTTTCTGTCTGGGTGAAGGCAGAGGAGAAATGGATTGGAGCGGAGGTGCAGTGGGGATGTGGGAAAGATTGGAAAGAAAAGAGGAAGGGGAAAATGCAGTTGGTATGTGGAATATATAAATAAAAAATAAAAAAAGAATTAGGTAAGAAATTTAACTCTAGATGAAATATATATGTGAAGAAGTTAAAATTATAAAGATTTAAATACAAATTTGCAGTCATGTTACTTTTTTAGTCTTCTTATCAGATAATATAAATCAAAATATAGAAACATTAAATGGAATATATATATATATATATACACACATATGATTCCATAGTCTCCAAAATAGGGGAGTGGAAATAAATTAAATGTATTATTTTGAGGTTCAAGTACTTATCACAACACAGTATGATGAAATTCCAAAGGATCTTTGGCAAGTTTCTTGTGTATGGGGTGATTTCAAGCAAACAGCTGAAAAAAATCTAGGTAGTAAACTAGATATCAATAGCAGAGAATAGTAAAGAAGTATTCAGTTTAAATGAAGCTGAGGAAAGAGAGAGAGTATAAACAGGAGAGAGAGAGAGAGAGTGTGTGTGCAAGGGATGGTGGGATACTCCTATAGTAGAATCTCAGCATTATATGGGAAAAGATGGATTGCTGGGACTTACAGGCCAGGCAGCCTAAATTCAATAAAAGATTCTTTCTCAGAAACAAGGAGGATGATATCTGAGGAATGAAACCTGAGATTGGTTGCCTTCTGACCTTTCTACATGTGTGCATACATATTCAGCTGCTCTACAACCTACACAAATGCCTATACACCTCACACACACACACACACACATGCACAGTCACATACACCAAACAAACAAACAAACAAACAAACAAACAAACACTACAGTAGATTTTTTTTAGTAATATGAAACCGGTAGCAAGATGTATTATATACCAAGAAATACAACAATTCTTAAAATATTCAAAATTATTATTTTACATGATCTATTCCTGACAAAATGGAAGTTAGAAATAGATGGTAATAATTTATTAATAAAGCTCTTGAATAGTTGAAAAAACATGTCTTCTAACTCATGTGACAGAAAAAAGAAACTGAAGGATATTTTGGGTTGTATGACCATACCAACATAAAATTAAATTGTTGGAGGTAGTTCAAATAATGGTGCAGTAGTTTAAACAAAAATGGTTCCTGTGGGCCCACAAAGAGTGGCACTTTCAGGAGATGTGGCCTTTTTAGAGTAGGCATGGCTTTGTTGGAGGAGATGTCTCACTAGGGGTGGGCTTTGAGGTCTCAGAAACTTAAGCTAGGCAGCATGTCACCGTCACTTCCTGCTGGCCATGGATCCAGATGTAGAACTCTCAGTTCCTCTCCAACACCATGTATACCTGCATAACACCAAGCTTCCCACCAAGCTTAATGGACTAACCTTCTGAACTCTAAACCGACCCCAGTGAAAAGTTATGCTTTTTAAGAGCTGGAGAGGCCATGGTGTCTCTTTACAACAAGAAAACTTTAACTAAGACAATGGTTAGATGGAAATATTTAGTTTAAAAATCTATAATAGATAAGAAAGCTAAAAAAAACTATTATCCAAGTGTCCACATTAAAAATCTTTTTTAAAATTGATTTTATTGAGCTATACATTTTTTCTATCCCCCTTTCTTCTTCTCCCCTCCTCTTCAATCCTCTTCCATGGTTCCCATGCTCCCAATTTACTCAGGAGATCTTGTCTTTTTCTACTTCCCATGTAGATTAGATCCATGTATGTCTCTCTTAGGGTCTTCATTGTTGTCTAGGTTCTCTGGAATTGTGATTTGTAGGCTGGTTTTTCTTTGCCTTATGTTTAAAAACCACTTATGAGTGAGTACATATGATACTTGTCTTTCTAGATCTGGGTTACCTCACTCAATATGATGTTTTCTAGATCCATCTGTTTGCCTGCAGATTACATGATATCATTATTTTTTTTTCTGCTGTGTAGTCCCAAAATGCTCCTCAAACAAAGAATGAATAAGGAAAATGTGGTACATTTACACAATTGAAAATCTTAAGTCATCATAGGTATTTATTTAAGAAACTGAAGCCAAATATCCACACAAAACTATGAACACAGGCATTCATAGTAGTGTTTAAAAGATGACATGACAATGTTTTTCTAGATTCATAAAATAAACCTAGAGTGATAAATTATAAAAGGGGATGGATAAATTATATTCTCAGTAGAATCAATACAGAGAAAACACATGAGCAGAGAAAAATGGCTTAATTTATGCAGCATTCCAAAACAGAGAAGCCTTATTTTTGGTGATACAAGGAAGAATAGCTATATCTTAGGTTTTGAAATATAGAGAAAAAGACCAAAACAATAATAAACTTTTCTTTATACAAAAATGATCCATGCATTTACTAATATTATAACTACTCAGGTGTTTACATTTGTTGCAACTATTTGAACTCTGTGCTTAAAGGATGTAGTTTTCAGTGTCCATATATTTTTATTTGAAAACTAATTTAAAGAGAGAAATGTTATGAGGAAGTTGGTTACAAAAATGAGATGAGGATCAGTAACTAATATATCCTTATCTGATAAAAGATAAAACTTCGTGAATTTATCAGTTGATATAGATGAATGAATTCCAACTCTGGCTGCAAAATTGTATTCACTAAAGAGACTCCATTTCCCCAGGAAAGTGAGCATCAAGACAAAAATACCCACTACCACTTGATTTTTAGAACAAAATGGAAGATTCTCGCCAACTTTTTAATTAGGGAAAAGTTCAGTAATTAAAATGGAAGATACAAACTATCATTATTTACAGGTCATGTGTCTATATAATAAAAATCCCCTACAGTTAATCAGCAATCCAATTATTCCTACTAATTAGGGAATTTAATAAATTTGCTGCACACAATGGCTTAAACAAGTTAGCTCTATTCCTCTATAGCAGGGTTCAGCCAGCTAATGCCTGCTAGCCAAACCCAGCTGTCAAATGCTTTCCTAAATAAACTTTTATTGGAACATGGCCATGTCCAACTGTTGATTTATTGTTTGGGAGCTTCTTGCTCGTTACGATGACAGAATTAAATGGTTATGATACATTGACTAGCCCACAAAGCCTAAATTATCCAATATCTGAATAAAATAATCAGATAGAAAAATATTATAGGAAAATAATATGGAATTTTAAAGGTAAAAAAGTATTTTTCTGTCATAAACCTATAAATGACCCTAAACCAAAATAAACCCTGCTTTCATCATTGTATCTTTATTACAGTTTATATAAGGGAAGTCTTTAGCCAATTTATCATGATACATCCAAATCTAAATAAAAATATTTTAAAAACTCAATAAAAAACTAATTAAAATATTGTTAGATATTTGAGGAACTTGGCAAATTCTTCCTAAAATGGCATATGAAGAATCTATAAAGCAAAGGTGAAAATTGTATCCTTTCTTAAACAAATCTATTTAATAAATGTAATCTAAGATTTGCTGAGTGACAAATTCAAAGACCAAGGCAGATTTAAAGACCAGAGATCTCATTATAGATGGAAAATAATTGACCAGTGGAGACCATGAGGTTATACATGGATTATGAAGCAAAGAGTGCTTGAAAACAGCCTACTACCTGGAAAAAATAGACAAGGTTTTCTAATTAACATTGCATCAAAAAGTGGAGTTCAGTTGTACTCAGTATTATAATGTGAAGAAGGGACATAGCAGACCTGAAAATATATCGCATTGCCTCTGGGACATGAATGGAGATACTCTTCAAACCTTCCAAAGTAAATATCAAAGTAAAAATATACATAGATCTGGCTACATGAAATAAGTGATGTACATGGCATTTAGTATATAGCATGCACATGCAATTTCTAAAGTTATAAAACAAAAGAACACAAAATCAGTTCATAATGTGCAAAGTAGTTCTGTGTGTATAATGTACTGAAGAGAAAGTCTAAACCTATCATGAAAAATTTTAGAGATATTCAAACTCAGTAATTGGGTGATTAAAATAAAGATAATTTACAACCCTGAGATAAGCAAAACTGTGATAATTAAATTAAATTTGTAGAGACAGTGGGGAGAAAGGAAAGCTTTAGCCTGTCTGCTAAGATCACAGTTATTCTAAGCACTTAGAATAACTGCAGAGGTTGTGAAATCAAGCCTTTCCACAAACTTGACCATCACTATACCCATAGGCTTTCTGAGAATGCAGGCATCTTTGCTGTTGAAGGTGTGTTCATGACTATCCACACTGGTCACAACCTTGAAGAACTCCAGGGATTTACTACATATGTTTTCATCTTCCTGGGTCAGTACACCACTTATGTTCCTGATATATTTGCAAACATATTTGGGCATTTTCATCTAGACTATCACATTTTCTTCTTGCTCTCTCTATTTATGTGAGTTTTGAGTGTGACTCAGGAACCTTACTCTTGTAATTAATCCTAGAGAAATATATGTTTCATAGATTAATAAGATAACTTAGATGTTGACATTCATTGGATATTACAGCTTGGTATTGGAGTCACTCTCGAAGGATAAGTGTATGTGTACGATATGCACTTAAGTTACAATCCTGTGATTAGGAGCTAATACCTAAAAATATCTAGAAAGGCTAGTTCCAGGACAGGAACCAAAAGCTACGGAGAAACCCTCTCTCTTATATAAAAAACAAAAACAAAACAAAACAAAAAAAATCTAGCCAAATGAATGTATATAAAATTCTACTGGGGATGGAGATACAATAGAAGACAGTAACAGTATTTGTATAAATCCAAAAATTCACATAGAACACTTCATAGTTTTTAAAGTTAAATGTTTAATTATTTATTTTTCAAACAAAGAGAAATGGGCAATTATCCAGGTATAGGACATGAACAGAAAATCAGGACCTTTAATTAAGGTAAACAAGCATTTAAAAAGGGCTTGGTATTAATTTGATGAGTGGGTTATATGAGCAAGTGCCTTGCATAAGTGAAAAGTGAAAGCACTCTATAAATTTGTGACTCATAACCGATGCTAGAAAATATAATAAACTTAACAGTTTGTATCTTAGTTGAAGGAGAAATAGAAAACAAAGACAAAAGAGAGAGTATATCAAATTACACTTTAAAGCTTAGACACTCCCAGCTAACACACACTAAACATAGTACTACATACGTCAATGTTTTCTGGAGTTATTTTATTTTACCAACTCTTTAGCAAAAAATTATATGAAATAATTCAGTCCATTCTGCTAGTTAGTTTTGTTTGCATTCAGTTCAAACAGATCCTCATCATAGTTAGTAATATGATCTAAGCATGTACTTTTTTCCCTAAATGTCAGTAAATATACTTTGCTAACTCATTCTTCCTAGATGGAATTAAATTACTTACCTTGGTAATGGAGAGTCGCTGGTAGGATATAAATGAGTTGCTAACACGGCACTTCATTGCCACAATAATTTCGAGCCACTAGCTAGCTTGATGTGTCTGCAATAAATGTTTTATTATTTAGGAAAAATTCACTATACAAGTTGCCATGTGCTATGCTCATCCGTGCTGTAAATCAACAAAGATCAGCAGACTGAATAGAAAAATGAAAAGCTTATTTAGAAACTGACATAAGCTTTCAGATGAGCAGGGATGGTTGAAGTTAACGGTGTTCATTTTTCTTCGCTTGTCAGGCTTGCCACTTGAATTTCAGTGCTAAAGATAGGAGATAGCTTGGCTTTATGAAATTATGTCCAGGGAAGCTGTGTTTACATTTACATAGATAGAGTCATAATAAAGTGCAATATAAAAAAGCCACGCTAAAGCGACAGTGCCCCAAATGTGTGAATTGTGGGAAGGAGTTCACAGTCCTCATGTCTGCAGACTTGATGATGCCTTTCTAAGGAGACGAAAAGCCATGTTGCAAACGCTGGCTTTCAGAATTTTCTAGAAATTACTTAGAATTTTCAGAATTTCCAAACAGTACTGTAAAGCACCAGAGAGTTTAGCATTTATAAAATATCAGGGAATTTTCTCACTACCTGCTTTGTTTCTATTTTGAATAAGTCAGGGGCACATGAAACGTTTTGCTCTATTCTTACAGCATGATGAAGCTAGGGGAGCAGTTAGGTGGACCTATAGTCACTGTCACTATGAGAACCACTCCAAACTCACCGTGGTTACCTAGTAAGTGTCAGTGTTTACTACAGATGGAGTTCTTGACGTTGTAACAGTGTGGGGAAACTTCTGACTGTCATCTCCCCATAGTCATAGAAACAGAGGACACCAGCTTTTGCTGTGCAGTAAGGCACAGATAGATGATACCCACCCCTGTCTCTGCCTTATGTTCATGGTAATATCATTAGTCATGATTAATTCCTTAATTCTCACATTAAGGGCTTTAAATGTGCACCATGTAGTAACCAATGATCCTTTTCTATCTAAAGTTTCTCTGTGAGTTAGTAAAATGCTAACCACCTTTTGAGCTTAACACTTTGTTGAGGCAGCATTGTCTTGATTTAAGGTTCTGCAATCCTAGTTGAAAGAAATAAAAAGACTTTTTTTTTTTTTTTTTTTTTTTTTTTTTTTTTTTTTTTGGTTTTTCAAGACAGGGTTTTGCTGTAGTTTTTTTTAGGGCCTGTCCTGGAACTAGATCTTGTAGACCAGGCTGGCCTCGAACTCACAGAGATCTGCCTGCCTCTGCCTCCCGAGTCCTGGGATTAAAATCGTGCAGTTGTGGTGGTGCACACAAGTAGGATTTGCTGAAAGAGGCAGAGGCAGGAGAATCATGAGTTGGAGGCCAGCCTAGGCTATACGTTTTGGGGATGGAGAGATGGCTCAGCCATTAAAGGCTAGGCTCAAAACCAAAATATAAAAAAAGACATTTGTATTTATTTAGTATTAGTTAAGCATCACAAATATGTGATGATGATTAAAAACTGTAACCAGTAAGACAATCATTTAAGAGGGAAGTATAGCTAGTTATAGCTGGTTGGAAAATATACAACACAGTAAAGACCAGATAATAACCCAGTGCACAACCCCAGGGTCCACGTAAGGTGTGTGAAGTCCCAGTGAGGGGTGAGAGCTTCTCAAGGAAACACCATCAAGAATTCAGAATACAGAAGCAGGTCAACAGTTGTATTGTTGGGGAGTGGGGTGAAGAAAGCATGGTTTAACAAGTGTTGATAAATAGATACATTCATGTATGTTAGGGTTCTCTAGAGGAACAGAACTGATGAAATGAATCTGTCTACCTATCTATGTCTGTCTGTCTGTCTATCATCAATCTATCTATCTATCTATCTATCTATCTAACAAGTGTTGATAAATAGATACATTCATGTATGTTAGGGTTCTCTAGAGGAACAGAACTGATGAAATGAATCTGTCGGTCTACATATCTATGTCTATCTATCTATCTATCTATCTATCTATCTATCTATCTATCTGTCATCTGTCTGTCATCTATCTATCCATCTATCTATCTAATTTCTCCATTTTCTATCTATCTATCTATCTATCTATCTATCTATCTATCTATCTATCTATCATCTTCATCATCATCATCTATTATATCTACCTATCATCTCTATTAAGTAGTACATACATACACACATACATACACACATGTGCACACGCACATGTATGGGATTTATTAAAATAACTTACAGGCTGTGGTCAAGCTAGTCCAACAATAATTGCCTACTGATGGAAAGCCCAAGAATTCAATAGCTGTTCAGTCCATGAGACTGGCATTCTCAGCTGCTCTTTGGTCTATGCTGTATCCTAAAGAAGTAGATGATAATGCCAGCGAAGGAATGGACTTGCCAGCAAGAACAAGCAGACAAACAAGAACTTCTTCCTTGTCCATTATTTAGGTGGTCACCAGAAGGTGTGTCCCACATTAAAGATGGACATTCCCACTTCAAAAGATCTAGATAAAAGTGGGTCTTCCACTTCAAAGGATTTAATTAAGAAAAGTTCCACACAGGTGTACCTTGCCTCTTGAGGGTTAAGTAATTCCAGATGTAGTCAAGTTGATAAGAATAGCCATAATACCATGTAGCCTAGCAATGTCTAGACTATTTTGATTATCCTAAAAGAGTTCTGTACCTCTTTCACAAGAGCACGTCACTTAAGGACAGAATTTTGCTTTTCATCGGAATAGAAACATATGTGATTTTTGCACACTACTTCATATCCACAGACACATCATATACTTTCATATCTAGCTTTATTTACTCAGACATTTTTGAAATTCGTCATTGCTATTGGAAAGAACAGTAATCCATTTCATAAAATAGTGTATTCTAGATTTTTATCTTTTTCCAAGAGATGAATTATTGAGTTGTTTCCAACAATGACTGTCTAATGAAAATCCCAAGAATCTAGTACCTGTTCAGTCCTAGAAACTCTGACAAAAACAAGTTAAGGAAAGAAGAGCTGGTTTTCTCACTGTTCAGGGAACAGCCATACATCATGGAGATGAAATCAAGGCAGCAGGTGTCAGCCACAATGAGGAAGCAGAGAGGGACGGATACGTGACAGTACTCTGACCACTTTCTCCATCTTATACAGTTCAGGATTCCTGACCAGGACTGATTCCCCCCAACTCTGACAATTAAAATGGGTGTCCTCATATCAATTAACAAACATAATCAAGACAAGCCCTTCAAGCATCCCAGAGGCTCATCTCCCAACTGATTCTAAACTCTGTAGCATGGGCAATTAATGCTAGTCATCATATATACAAATCAGAGTCATGTCCTAGGAGATTAGAATTTATTAAACAGCAGACTGATTTCACTGGGGTTTGTCTTTACCTTCCTTGGATAAACCAGTGTGTATTTTCCTATTACATCAGTCAGCTATCATGACTACCTGTCAACTTGCTAAGAAAATAACAACCATTTTAGTATGCTGAATTATAAATATGTTTGAAATGAATTTAGACCCTAAAATCACCATCATGGTCTAATATTTGCTATGCTCAATATCTCAAGGACTGAAATAAGTCTGGAGATGTAAATGTCAACAGTTATAAATCTCCACTGTATATACCTAACAGTAGAGTGACCTTGTGCCTCATTGGTTCTACTACTGTATGCATGACCAAAGATGAGAACATTGTACCCCCAAAGAGCAGTACTTTGCATGATGCTTAAAATATCAGATCAACACAGACATAGGGCACATTTTCTTAGTATTTCATGTTATTCTAGCCATATATGTGTATGTTCATATATATGTATATATAAAAGAAATTTAGCCATGAAAAACTAGGATTCTGCCCTAGGCAGAGATATGGTTGGAACGAGAGATCATCGTGTTAAAGAGCCACACAAAGGCAAATATCACAGAGTACCATTTATTTGCTGGAAAAAAATGAAATTTTATAATAGCAATGACTAGAAATTGGAAAGAGTATAGGGGAAAATAGATGGAGGAAGGATTATTTATGGTTCTTTGTTGGTATAGCATTGTGACTGTAAGTTAAAATAATTTGTGATGTATTTTTAAAGGACTAGAAGAGTAAGAAATTCCCTGTATATGAAACTGACTCACGTTTGAAGAGATGCTGGCACCTGATGTTCTATGTCTTAGTTGCTGTAATAAAATACTGTGGCCAAATTAATGTAAGAAGGATTGATTTTGGTTCACTGTTCAAGGTAAAGTCTATCATGGTGGGGAAGCCAAGGCAACAGGAGGTGGAGGCAGTTGGTCACATTGCATCCCCCCATCAGAACAGAGAGTGAGGAATGCTTGTGTCCAGCATTTTCCATTGTATACAATTCAGAATCCCGATCCAGAGAATAGTACCATCATTTTCAGTATGAGTTTTCCTACCTCAATAGATTTAACTGATATGATTTCTCACAGGTGTTGCCAAAGGCTAAATAATCCCTCACATGTGTACCTGGAGACTTGTTCTGTCATATTGATAATCAACACTAACCATCATACCCTGATTTGATTACTTCATGTTATATACAAATAACAAATTACTTCAATGCTCTTAATAAATGTATATATTCTGTCTCTCTAAAAAACAGAATGCTCAGAGTAACTTAAATGGGGGAAAAGCAACAAAGAATTTATAACACCATTGAATCTCATTATATGAGAGAAAAAGGATTTCCTTCAACTGTAAAAGACTTGATCCTTAATGGACTGTGGTCTGGGGGTCTGTAGAACTCTCCTGCCATTATCAGGCCGCAGAAAGTCTGTGATCAGTTTGAAATATACTAAACTGGGTTGCATGGCACACCAGACTTTGGATCGGTTTTTGAGGGGAATATTGTAGAAGAAAATGCAGACATCACCCGAAGGCCAGCATACCCGGCACACTGCATGCCTGAATAAGAAGTATGGCACACCATGCTGCTAAGTATTCCCAGAATTCAGAACACTGAGTTCTGAAGCAACCTAAGGTGCTGGTAGCTGACCTACTGAATCTGTACTCTCTGGGTCTCCTTTCCTGTGCTTCTGCGTAGAGACCCTGGTGATATGAACACTCACTCTCCAATCTCAGGTAATGTACTAGCCAATCACAGTTGATAAGCTTCTACTATATTAGTAGCTGTTCATGTGCAGGAAAGCAGAGACTGTTCCCTGGAACTGTCTCCAGAGTGGTTCATTGTCATGCACTTTACCAACCTCCTGGCATTTTGGTCTTGTTGGGGGATGTCCAGTAACAACTGTGGAATGTGTATTCAAAACATTTATAGTAAATTCCTTAGAAAGACCCCAAGCCATATTGATATTTTTGAATGTTATACTCAAAGAATTGCAAATGTATATGAAATGAATATGGATCTTGAAACCCTATTTGCCTACCATTTGTTACATTCAATGCCATATTTGGGCTTCTCTTGCTTTCGGTACTTAACTTCTTTGTCTAGGCTGACCCAGCATCTGCCAGTCTGCCTGTGAAAAACAGTTTTTGTTGTGTAACAGGCATTATCTTATTTATGTGATTTTAGTTATCTGAAGCTGAAAATTACTTCTTGTATAAACAGAGTAAAACATAACTGTGGCAGACCCCAGTAGATGAAGCACTTAATTCTTATTAGGAAGAAGAAAAAGTATTGCTTTCTGTCTCCACTTTAATGATAAAACAAATAGTCTTTGTGACACCAGTGTTTTCTGGAAATAAAGTTGAGCACACAGAGGAGAGCACTGGTAGGTATGATTTGTGAACCATGACCAACCTTGTCCCTGTGCATTTCAGCACATCTTCCCTAGACGATCCAGTGTTCATGCCACCCCAGTTTAATCTGAAATTAACCTTCCTGGTGGCATTTCCTGCGTGGCACCTGACTCTGAGAGTTGTCCTTGTCACACGGAGATTTGGTTCACTAGTTCACGGTGTTCATTTGGAGAAGTTAGCACTAATGTGTCTGTGCTTCAGTGTCCTCGACTGTGAAGTTGAAATGACCCTGTTAACAGCATGCGTCCCTGAGGGACAGTGATGGACAGCAGATACAATTACTGTGGAGCATTTTACCTGATGCAAAACCAGGAGATTTTATGAGAAAGTTATATGACCTTCCTTTTTGGCATTACATAATGGTTCAGAGAGCTTGTGTATTGCTTTATGAAAACATTTTTTAGACACTGCCTTGACAACCTTAAACAACCAGTGTTTTACAGTATAAAATATTAAGACTGCTTTTATTACTTTTGCTACCATCCATTATTATTATTATTCTTTCTGCTGGAAAATGTGGACAGAATAGAACTTTAAAATATAACGAACCAGCTGAGCTGTAATATATTATTATGGTCCTCCCATTAGCTCAACTGTCCTAAAATCTTTACAGGTGCTTATGATAGATGTGGGAATAATATCAAAGAATTTTCTTTTTCACAAAAGAATAAAATACAATTAAATTCACACTACGAAATTGATTTCAGCTGAAGACACCTTAGGTAGCTCAGTTAGACTCCAATAATGACACTGAATCAGCAACAGGATTCTATTGTCCAAGGTATAATATATCTTTGATTAACTGGAAAACAACTAAAACCAATACTTCAATTAAATAGATTCCTCCTTTTTAGAGCAGAATAAATGCATAAGAAATGAATTAAAAAGAAACGAAATGAAGAAAGTAGGGAAATTAATAAATGAGGAAAGAAATCCAAGTTCTAGAGGCCCTGGACATAAATATCCAAAGATGATGGCAATGGGGATGCTGAACTAAAGATACATTAGGGTTATGGGAAGTCTACCCTGAGTGAGGAGCTGGGGAAATGTTTTATAGAAAACATCAGTATTCACACAAACACCTTTACAGAGCAGTGTGGATTCTAGAGATGAGAATTTGGGGATTCAAAATGGCTAACGCTCCATTATGACCATTGGTGAGCTATCAGCTACAAAATGACCTAGACCCATCTCTTACCTACCATGTTTTCCAAAGCAGAAGTAGCAAGTTGCATTGGGTACTCCTGCTTAGGAATTTTATGTGAATTATGAGAATCTTGTTCATTGAGAGAAATGAAATAGGATAGATGAGTTATATGTGATGTTTATTTCAGACATTTTAATGAGATGTTCTATGGCGTTATAAGTACTGCCCAGATTTACTGGAGACAAATAGAATTAATTATGGGAAGAAGTGGGGGAAGGACATCACAAGGTCAGTCTCTAAAGGAAACAAATCATTATATTCATCTCTGCCCATTCTTATAAACAAGGTTTATGCTCAGATTTCTGAACCTGAGCATTGCAGAAACCATTCTTAATTAAGCATGTGATTAAAATGCACTTACTATACACTTGTAAAAAAGGTATAGATACCTAAGAAAGATCTTCTTTGTCAGTACTTTGAACAAAAGATGTTTCTAGTGAGCAAATGAATAAAATGGCAGGGTGTGCTGTAATTTTAAAGAAGCGGCATGAGAGAAAAAGATGCCATGCAACAGAACTCACTGGAGGGGATTTTATTGGGGGAAAGGGAATGGAAAATGAAGGGAGGGGAGGGGGTAGACTGGTCTCTGGGAACAGGAGTGACAGAAGAGAAGAGGAAGGAAGGGAAGGGAAGAGGAGAGGAGAGGAGAAGAGAAGAGAAGAGAAGAGAAGAGAAGAGAAGAGAAGAGAAGAGAAGAGAAGAGACACAGAGAGACAGACAAGCAGAGAAGCAGAAAGAAAGAGAGAAGAAGAAAGAGAAGGAAGGCAAGGCCTGTCTTGAATGTAGGGAACATGCACAGAAGGTGCCCACAGTTGTTGCAATTGAGGACATAACCTGTCAGGACCTCAAGGGCAGGTCAGTCAGCCATTCAGGCTAACAGGTTCTGTTGAGTCAACTTTATACTTCTCTGATATTAGAAAGCACACTGACTTGTATTTAAAAATCAGTGGCAAGCACTGGCCGACCTCACTGGTTGTTATTTGTTTGTTTGGATTTTTGTGGAGAAATAAAAATGCCTAAATAATACTCCAAAAGTATTTTAAGAAAATGTGTTTTTTTCTTTTTCTTCTTCCTTCCTTCGTTCCTTTATTCCTCCCTCTCCCCCTCTCTCTTTCTTTCTGCTTTCTGTTTTAATTCTTAATGGATGGTAAGGAAGCTCAGTGGGTAGAGGCACTTGCTGTCAAACTCAAGGACTTAAATTTGATCTCCTTAACGTATATGGTAGAAGAAGTGAACTGCCACTTACAAGTTGCTGATCTTTGATGTTCATGTGAATACATTGGTGAGCTTGAAAGCATGTGTGCGTGTGTGTGCGCGCGCACACACACATACACACACATGCTAAATTAAATGATGCTCTTAAATTGGAAAGAATACAAAAAAGGCAAAGTAGATTTTGTTCATTTAAATCCATGATTTGATGAGTTTTGAAAAGTACGTGTAGTCATATATCATCACTTAGGGATAAGAAATTATTTAAAATTTCCAATTATTCCATGCCATCTGCAGATTTCTTTTGTAGCACACTCATCTGCTTCCATTTAATGCAGCTTTTCCCCCCTAGAATTCTACTGTCTTTATCAACTACTCACCCTTAGCTTAATGCCTATGAATTTTATCTATATTTTTTGTGTGAGTGTATGTTCATTTCTCTTGGTTGCTGAATGATATTTCAGAGTATAGGAAACCAATGATTTTTGTACTTATTCACCAGTTGGTGGCTGTTGGATCATTTCTGGAGTGTAGCTGTTATGTATAATGTTTCTGGAATGATACAAGTATATGTCATGTCTCAGAACTGGGGTGTCTTCACGTCTCTTCAGTAAAATATCTATGAGATAAATTTTCTGGAATAATTTTGATACTTCCAACAACATTTATTTATTTCATTAAGTAAGTTATTCACTTCGGTCTTTTGAGACAAGGTGTTGCTCTGAAGTCCATGCCGGCTGAAACTCTTGACCCTCCTACCTCAACCTCTCAGCCTTTCAAGTCCTTGTTTTAGAGAAATCTATCAGTGGCCTTGGCTCAGATAGTACTTTTAAGCCAATACTCTGTTGAACTCATATTTGATCTCTCTCTCTCTCTCTCTCTCTCTCTCTCTCTCTCTCTCTCTCTCTCTCTCTCTCCCCCTGTCCCTCTCTCTCCCGGCCGGATTATAAACATCCCTTACTGCTCTGTGGACTCTACGTCTATTTGGCATACTGACTCCTATGGTTCTTCTTTCAGACTTTGGGATTTCTCCACCTTTATGCCCAGACCCTTGTTCAGCTCAGAGTTGAAGGGCATTCCACAGCAACCACAGCTGTGCCTCCTTCCTCTTTCATACTATGACCTTCTGGTTTGAATGGCTCAATCTCATGAGTTTGTACTTTTCTATCCCTGACTCACCACGGCTTCTGTGTTCTGTCTGGACACTGCCTGCCGACAGGCAACTGTTGCGAATGTGGAGCTCACTCCATTTATTTCTCTTAAGCTCAATCTTATTTCCTTTGTCTGCTGTTTCTTCCTTCACCACAAAAGTGTAAATCTGTGTACCAGTTTTTAATTAACCACAATAATAGCATAGAGAAATGAGCTGGAGAATAAAAAGTCTATGTCTATCAAATAGAAATATATGGAAATATAAGAAAAAAACTCAAATTTACTTTTGATTTTAATGTTAAGTGTTGACTGATTTGTAGAAGGAAAAATTTCAATAGCATTATGGTTAGTGATGAAGCCAGAGTGCCATAACTAATTTAAAAATTAATTAGCAACTGTTTATAATGCATACATAAAAACAATACCATATCTTTTAAACACTTTATCTTAGCTAATCCTCATTACAGCTCCAGATCCAATGAAATCCTAGTTTTGCAGCTGTGAAAACTGTTGTTCAAAAACAAGCAAGTGACCTGGAGTCTCAAGACAACAGATAGCTGAAACAGTGATGTCAATATTAATTAGTTCAATGCATACTTCCTTAACATTCACCTATTCCAGGCACAGGGTAGACTCAAATATATAAAGAATAAAGAAATAATTGCTATAATCTCAAAATCAAGATCATTCATAGAAACATTTAGAATAATACAGGGTGCTGACTTAGAAGATAGAAATGTAGGCTTGGGGCAGGGGAAGCCAACGTTAGGAAGAATCCAGAGAGTAACCAACGCATAAGATAACTCAGGGAAGCCGGGCGGTGGTGGCGCACGCCTTTAATCCCAGCACTCGGGAGGCAGAGGCAGGCGGATCTCTGTGAGTTCGAGACCAGCCTGGTCTACAGAGCTAGTTCCAGGACAGGCTCCAAAGCCACAGAGAAACCCTGTCTCAAAAAACCAAAAAAAAAAAAAAAAAAAAAAAAGATGACACAGGGAACAAACATGCATGAGATAAGAAAGCTGAAAGCCCATGACCAGTGAGCCAGCTTGTTGTTTCATGTTTCTTCACACTAAGCATGATGATTAGTGCTTCGTCCCTGGGACTCACATGTGAAAGGAGAGATCAGACTACTGAACGCTGTCCTCTGACCTCTAGTCTTGCCCTGGAAATCACACACATGCACTCACACATATGCACACACATGTATACATGTACACACTGAAACATGAGTATAATTAATTATTTTGAAAAGAAAAAGGAAAAGTAATCAGATCAGAAGTTCTAGTCCATGGTGCTTCCCCAGTCCTCCAGTGATGTGTCTAACCAATTTCTCTCTTGAATTTATGAAAAGGAGAATCTTTCCCAGCTCAATGCCTCCATGAACTGGTCTACCTAATGGTAAACCTAATTGGTCTATGTAATGGGAAACAAAACAAAACAAAACAAACAAACAAAAAAACAACGTGATTCTTTATCTACCTGCTCCTAGAAAAGAATAATACTGATAAGGTACAGACTATAGTGCTTGATTGACAACTCCACCATGTACATGGCCCTGGGATCTCCCCCACAGAAATAATCCTTATTTTTGCCAAGTTCTTATGCAGGTTTAGGAATTTTTATGATCTGATTTTATGGGTTTTCTTAAGTTCTCATTTGATTCCACTGTGCAGAGTGCTACAGGGTAGAGAGACATGAACAGAGTACGTATTCTTTCCATAGAGCTCTGGTAATACGGGGAGATCATAGACTAGGTCGCTATGACTAGCTATATTAAAAGAGGCTGAATCTTAAGGAAAACGTTATTCCAGAAGAAGTCAGAACAGTAAGACAATAACATTGCTTAGCAAATACCTGGAGAGCCTTACATTGGAGGAAGCTTTTATTTTTACTCTAACAATCTTTGTATGTGTGTGCTGTGTGTGCACACATGCATTCATGTTTGTGTGAGTGTGGTTTCCTGTGTGGTCATTTGCTATGCAGAGAAATGAAGGAATCGCTTCCAATTACAGTAAAGAATCCGTGGAGTGGAGGCTACAAATGGGAAAGCAGAGTAAGTACGGCAGCTAATTGACACATTTCAGAAGCCGTAATGTAGCTCAGGCTAACCTTGAACTTTCAGCCATCCTCCTGCCTCATCTTTGCAAGTCTAAAAATTACAAAAGTCAGTCACCCAGTCCAGTTCTAAATCATTTTGAGGAAATGATTGGTAACTAACTGTTGTTTCACGTTCTAGTCTT
This sequence comes from Chionomys nivalis, assembly GCF_950005125.1. Lineage (NCBI taxonomy): Eukaryota > Metazoa > Chordata > Mammalia > Rodentia > Cricetidae > Chionomys > Chionomys nivalis. Next base: position 32,184,406 of record NC_080103.1, on the reverse strand, counting down.
TTTGGGGTTCCACATCACCCATACATTCTAGAATTTTCTCTTTCTCTGGATATTATTAAAAATACTATTTAGACTAACAAAATCACTCAGAATTTTGAATAATTATACTACAAAGGAAGATAAAACTTTTAGTGTATGATGCCATTGAAAATATGCTGTAGGACACTTTCAAAAATAAAGAGTAGCTTTTATAATTTTTCCTTAATTGTATGCTGTTTAAAAGATGCTGATTATCTTGATTATCAACCCTTGGCGGCACACATACACACACACAGACACACACAGACACACACATATATATTAAAGGAAACATAATGAACGTGTATGAGTGTGTTATGTATGTGTGTGTCTGTCTGTGTGTACAAGAGTGTGTGTGTGAGAAATTAAGTCAACTCAGAAATTCCATACATTACAAAGAGCAATTTACTCTGAAAAGCATCTTAGATTCATTATACTCTTGAGAACTGCTATTGTTGTCATAGACAATTACTGAACGGTATTAGTACAGTCTGCTCTTGAGAAAATAAGCATGAAATGTTCTCCCAAAGTCTTGTCCAATTATTGATGATTAGATGTAAATTGAGGACATCATCCCTCACAACACACACGCACATACCAGTGTTTTCTCAGAGGTTAAGGAGAAAAATGACACATATAACAGCCAAAAGACAGGTTGCCTTCAAAAAGTGATGTATGACATTGGAGGACGTATAATTGATGTGTGCATTTGTCTGGATGGTAAAATAACAACGCCATCCATTAGAGATGAGAGCTCTAACAACTCAGGCAGGGAGTTGGTGTGTGCTTTATAGGTCATCTGGGTTCCATTTGGAGCTACAGGTTGCTATTCCTTCTCCATACTTGAAAGCATTTAATGGATTATTATAAAAGGAGAAAGATGGTATGCAATAATGTTTTAAATTGAGGATCGGCCTGTGTATCACCACTGTGTGACTCCTGAATGAGAGCTTCATTTTTAAAATTCTCATTGGCATGCCTGAAAGTTTCCCAGCTCCTGGAGAAATCAAAACAATGAATTCATCAGCAGGGAAAAAGGTGGGGGAGCCCCAGGAAGGAATGGGCTTTATTCCTTCCTTCCTCCCTCCCTCGTCTCTTTTATACATTATTATAAATTGGGAAAGTCTATCAGAAATGAAATGGCAGATACAGCTAAACTTCACAAGTGGTAAGTAAGTGATTGGGCATGTATTTTAAAAGACAATTTGATTCAGAAAATGGACTATTAAAAAAAAAAAAAAAAAAAAAAACAAAGCTTAAAGATACCAGAAAACAAGCCAGGAGGGGGAGATGTCTGGGTGATAATTGTGGGTGAAAATCAAATCCAACGCCAAGTCATCTGGAAATCCTGTCTGCTCTCTGAAATTGAGCTGAGCTGCAGGGTGGCAACTCCTTTCTGCATTGTTAGCCATGAGCATCAAAGTTTATTTCAGCTTTTAATGAGTAGCATTTGAGAAATGTAATGGAAGATAATTTTTCTGAATTTCCCTAAGGAAAAGCCTTAGTTCCTCTATGTATCCAGCCTTAGATACACCAGCAAAATGTGCATAGCACATGTGCCCAAGCAGAGATGCTTTGAGCTAAAACAGAAATGTCCTGGGTTTCAAAAGGTGAATATGGTGGGTCAGGTAGTACTAAATCTATTAAAAAATACTTCATTGCACCAACACATGTGTCCAAACGATGGTCTCTACAGGTTCACATCTAAAGAGCTGAAATCTTAAGATCAATTTAGACCTTCTGGGTTTTAGAAATGGATGGTGGGGATATTTTGATGACTATCAATTAATAATTTATATAGATTATGTATCAACCAGGCTTTGCCCAACATATCATCTGCTAAAGTGTGGTGTTGGATTTAATAAACATGGATTAATAGCCTCATGCTTCCAGTAAAAACACAGGCATGTTCTAGACTTTGTGGCATATATTGCGGTCTATTGAAATGTATCTGTTTCCTTTTTGTGGAAACTACTTACCTACAGTACAAATTCATTACCATTTATTAGCATGTATCCCAGATGGAAGACTCAAGGATGACGTCAGTTTTTTAAATATTTGTCAACTATTCCTATTCATGAGGCCTGTCCTGGAGTGGTTGATATACCCAGTGTCACCCTTTTGAAGAAAACTGATTTTTCCCTCTCCCAGAAGGCATAACTGTAAGGTCAGATTTTAATGTCAGTAGAATAGAAACAAAGTTACTTAAAATCTTGGTCTTTAAAGTCATGAAAGACGCAGGGTTGATTTCATTAGCATGTCTATCTTTATTTAGTATACATGTATACACACATGTATACAGAAATGCTTGCTACATATATGTACCCATACAAAATGTTGCACTTGATGCCCAGTAGAATTTCTAGTCCTTAAATGAATTCATGCTCTTAAATTTCTTGATTAAAAAATGACTAACATTGAGGATGAAGCTCCATATCCTTGAAATGCAATTTATTATCCTGATGATAATGCCTTCAAAAACTTGCCACATTTTCTTTGGCATGTGTCTCGGTATGTGCAAGTGTATAAGCATACACGCACACATACGCATAAGAGACAGAAGACAATTTGCCAAAGCTTCTCTTCTTCTCCCATGTAGGTCCTAGGGGTTAAATTCATGTTGCCAGTTTTGGCACTAAGCAACTTTACCTGCTGAACCTTCTCACCAGCCCACTTTGCATTTTTCTTATGTTGGTAAACTTCTTAGCTCATGTCTTCAGAATGAGTTTGAAAGGGAGGAGAGTGTACTGAGAAAAGATGGACTTATTCCACAAGGTGGCATCTAATTGTCTCATTATTTGATTCTTCTGGCTTTAAAAAAATGTCTCTAATGATTCTACTCCCATTCAGTATCCGTGGAAAGTACTTTTAACATAAATCCTTAGGACTCTAGTCATCCCCACCCCTGTAATGTATTTGAATACATCCAGAGGAAGTGGAAAGATGCCCCTCTAATCTGGACGCACATGGGATTGTATTGCTACCTTCTCATGGTCCAGTGCCTATGTGCACCAGTCGTAGGTTGAAAGAAAACAGATTTTGTGTAATTCTCAATACCCTTTTCTATATCCTAGACTGAGACTGCAGGAAACCCTGAAGGTACCTCCTTCTGCAGTAGCAAGTGGAGAGAAAAACCAAACAGAATTTTCTTTTTTAAGTTTGTTTCTGGCTCCTTGAATTTAAAGCCTGATTTGTTGCTCTGATTCTCCCAGTCAACTTATTGTGGGAGCCTGGATTTGTGGAATTGTGGCAGGTGAAAGACCAGAAAGAAGTGATGTCCAGAGCATTTGGGGGCTGGGGGGGCGAGGGCTCTGTTGGAGTAGAAGTCTCTCTGCTTGCAGTCAGAATAACTGCCATTCTAAACATCTGCTTTATTGATGGCACAGATGGTATCAAAGATCAAGGGGACAGTATCTTCTTCTTTAAGCAGTCTGCCTGTTAGTTTCTGCTGTCCTGGAATGCAGAACAATAGGTGGAATGACAGGAATAATTAAGAGATATAGCACAATTAAAACACTCTGTAACACAGTCTACACTAGTCAGCCACCTGTGACTCATTTCCTGACTGCCTCTCAGAATCCCTAGTCCTGTTCACTATTAACATTTACTGTGTCTACTGGAAATGATCCCATTTCTGTAAGGGCTAAAAGACCAGCTCCTGTACCTACCCAGGATCCCAAAGGTGAAATACTTCTTAGAAATGAAAGAGGGGGTAAAAGATTTCTATTGTGACTTCACACTATAGTCACTTCTATAGTGACTTCTGAGGGTCATGCTCTTCATTTCATGGGCTCTTTATTGTTCTGTTTCTACTCTAGTAATTCTGCCCTACTTCTAACTAATCCATGCTTCTTCTTCTGGCTTCTATTCTAAAAACTCTTCTCCTAAGGAGCCTTGAAGCAATAAGGAGCTGAGCCACTTACCATGGCAACACAAAGGTCCAAGGCCATAGGAGCAAAACCGTGACCAGACAGGGAAGGCGTAGTGACCAATGACAACTTTGAGATACAGATCCATTGTTAGTAGACAGTCCAGTAAAGAACAGTCATGCTTTTAGGTTAATGCAAGGTTAGCTTGGGACAGCACTTTCGCATTTGCTGGCAGAGTGAATCCAGGACATTCTTGTTCTCTATCTTCCTGAGAGCTGTGACTCAACAGCTTCAGATATGCTGTAACTCTTGTCCTTGGACATCTGTAAATGTCTCACATGAGGTCTCTTTTGCCTGGATAATAACACTGACCAACTGTCTACCAAGAAATATTGCAGGAGGGAAGACATGTAACTTTATACAAAGACCTGGATGAGAGAATAAGGGTATTTATGTGATTACTTTCTTGTCAGAATCATACACTACTGGGGGGGGGGGAGTCATCCAATACCTGTAATGTGAGGGAAAGAGCTGGTCACACAAGAAGTCTGCAATGGGGACAGCTAACACTTTCAGAAGGCAGCGTTCCTTATCGTCTTGCAGATAAGGTTGATGAGATGCACGTCTCCAGTGACAATGTTCCTCATCCCTTGTAAATGAGGTGTGTCCCACATGAGATACGCATCTCTGATGGGTTGACGCCTGAAGTATGTGCTGAACTCTCACTGCATAACTTGCAGTCTGTAGTACACTTCTTCATTGTTTTCTTAATAAAGGGTTAGTTATTGAGTAATTTTTCCATCCTTGAGACTAAAAGTGATATATAAGTAGATGTTTTACTGACCTTTGCAGTATATATGTGCGCGCACACACACACACACACGTATATACAAAAGCCAAACATCAAATTATTACTAATTACCTTTTGTCAGAGAGTGGCATTTTCAAACATGCTACTTATAGTGCCAAAATCTTGGAGTTGTATATATTTGGATAGAAAATTCAGTCATCATCAATACAGGGTTATATATGTATGTGCATACATATGTGTGCATGTATGCATATATAACTGTGTGTGTTATTGTTTATTATCAACAATGAAGTGAGCAGGATAGAAAATTTGCAGACTTGATGACATATGCTTACCATCCCAGGACTTGGGAGGATTAAGCTTGATGTTCACAGCTAGTCTGAGGCTAGCCACGCTCCAAAGTGAACTCAAGACCAGCCACACTACATAGTGAATTCAAGGCCAGCTATACTACATGGTAAGTTTAAGTCAAGCTTTGGACACATAATGAGACACTTTCTCAAATTAAACAACAACAAAACAGTAACAAACACCCCTTTAATCGTTGAAAATTATGTTCATGTAATTGCTCATTTTTCCCTGTCAAAACAATTTAAAATTATTCTGTTATTCTGCCTTTGTGCCCAGCACCAGAATCATATTTGGATATAAATTTAGCAAAAGAAAAATAATATTTTTTCTGTGAAGATAATATTAAAAATTTACCCTTAGCATGTTTTGCATATAGAAAGGATTTAATAATTGTAAGACATAGTGTTGTGATCAACTCTAGAGCTCAGATTATTATGACTCCATGAAATTATCTCATGTGATTTCCTTGCCTGCATATTTTTAGGCCAGCACAATGGAAATAAAACTATCTAAGTCCACTGTGTGGAGACCACTGAATATGTACTGGCTAGATCAGACAGGCTCAATAGTTCTATGCATACTCAAGGCATACCCACTCTTTTCTGAGCTGTGCTCTTGAAGATACCTGAATTCTATACCAGACGACTTCAAGCTTGTCAGCTGTCATCATTAATACAATGTTTAGCAAATGCACACCGATTTCCTATTAGCCAAAGCTACAGTTCGACCCCAAAGCACACTAGAGCACTGCTCACAAGCTGTACTGCATAGGATAACTCAGCTCTACCATTAAGAAGGCTCTTCTGCTCTCCCTAGGAACAAACTAGGACTCAGATTTTCAGTTCTGAATCACTGGGTCTGCATCCATTCAAATGTCTGCCAGTTAATAGACACTGCCAGTAATTCTCCTGTAGCTCATCCCTGGATTAGATTCTCTGGCTCAGTGAGATTCTAGCCTATGTCCTTCTTGGGTGGGAGCTTCATCGCATCTGCTCTGGAGAGGAGCAGCCTGGCATCTGTCTGAGGCGTCTTACCTCACTGCCTTCTTCCTCCTAGCATTCTGTTCTGTTTATTCTACCTACCTATGTTCTAACCTATCACGCCAAGCAGTTTCTTTATTAATTAACCAATGAAATCAACAGATTGATATATGACAACCCCACATCATTTCCCCTTTTTCTGTTTAAACAAAAAAGGAGGCTTTAACTTTAACATAGCAAAATTACATATAACAAAACAGTTATCAAGTAAGAATTACAGTTACAATATTTATATCTATTTTATCTTTTACCTTAACAAAGGAAAACTATAACTATTCTTCAACTCCATCAAAGACTCCAGAAAGATATAATATTGCCTAAGTAAACAAGAAGTAAGAGACTTCCAAACTCTAGAAATGACAGAGACATTTTGCTGCCTGGACAGTCACCCAAAGTTCCTCTGTATCATTGGGGCATCCATCTTCGGCCTACAGGCCCATAGTATCCAGAGACATTTCCATAAATCAGAAAATTTCAAAGGCAGTTCAGTCACTATCTGCTGTGTCCTGTAGAATGTCTCACAGACTCCTTCACGAATCAGGAACCCCAAAAGATCATCTCACCTTTAGGCAAGTTCAGTAGTCCTCTCTCTGTGGGTTCTCTGTGTCTAGTTTATGCAATAGTCCAGGCAAGAGCAGTTTCTTGCCCGAATGGCTATCAAACTCTGTAAGGTGCCTCTTCGATGCCCATCTTCCTTTTGAAGTAGATTGGTGCTGCCAGGAGCAGATGTGTCTCATTGTCATGAATAGCCCTAAGTTATTATAACATTAAATGTCATAATCTGTAGTCTTTGAAAGATATGAAGAATGTCTATCTAAAATATATCTATGTACATCTAGAAAACCTAACGTGCTACAAACTTGACTATTATAGATGACTATACATTAAGAACCTATATACATTACATTTTTAAATGAACTACACAATTGCAATACCTTAATCAATATCAGAAATACATATACATATAACAAAATTGACCTCAAATTTATATCAATAGAGCAAAATTTATACCAATGTAAATTATTCATATCTATAGCATTTCCCCCTTTAAATGTAAAAGAACATTTATAAACAATATTTGGGAATATGGACGTAGTTATTTCTCTCCAAACTGCTTCCTATTGTATAGGGGTGCTGTTATTTAGGTCTTTCATGGTGTAACCTGTCTGCTAGGTTCATCTCAGTCGGAAGTTGAGCAAAGTAATTTTTTGAAAGTATTCACAGCAACCTTTCAGGAGGGCGTGGTCTATCATACCATATTGGGATAGAAGCAATCCACAGGGTCTCATCCTCTGTGAAAACAAAAGAAGAATCTCTTTTCCAAAGTATCATATCCTTAGATTCAAATTCTGAAGTCAAGGTATTTTCAAAATATCTATCTTGGATTAGTTCAGCAACATGTATAAACAAATATCTTTTATCATCTGTTGCTCTTTCCTCAGCATTCAAACAATTCAAAGAGAGCATAATAGCGTACAGTATCAAGATATCTGTGTATTTTCCATCTTTGTGTGGCTTTATTTTAACTCTATTTCATTTATTTTTACTTTTATTTTTTGAGACAGGTTCTCTGTATATCTTTGTCCTGGAAAAATTCTGTAGACCAGGCTGTTCTTAAACTCACAGTGATCCCTCTGTCTCTGCTCCCTCAATGCTGGGATTAAAGGTGTGTGCTACCACACCTTGAACTCACAGAGATCTGTCTTTCTTGCCTCCCAGGCATTGGGATTAAAGGCATATGCTACCACACCTTGAAGTCACAGAGGTCAACTACCTCTGCCTCCCACGTGTTGGCATTAAAGGTGTGTACAACCACACCCAACTACTCTCTTTCTTCCTTTTTTTTGTTTTTTACTTTAAGAACTTTAACTTTTAGCCTGCGTATATTTTTAACATACTGTAAATTAAAGGCTTTCTTTGTCTTTGAATCTCTCTTTACTGTATATCTCTCTTTTTTCTGACCACAAGAGCCTTTAAATTACTGAGCAATATGGGTAGGATTAAAGCTGTGGCTTTGCCAGCTAGATCCAGCCCATTCCTTAGCTTTTTGCCACTCCAGCCTTGTGGCTGAGGTACCGGCCAGAGCCGTGTTCAGTGCCACAAGTCTACAGTCTTTCAAGGTCCTTGCCAGCAAGCAAGCTGCAACAGTATTAAGCAACACTCAAAAGCTCCGTAGTCAGGACCGCCTGCTTGAAAGAGTCAGAGTTTGCTCTGGCAGGACGGCCCAAAAAGCCGGCATTTTAAACCAGTGCAACTTGTTTCCTAGTATGGCTGAAAACCGAAAAGCATGAGTTCAGCTTTTCATCAACACCGTTTAAGTGTTTCATGGCAGGACCTCTTAAAAGAGCTGCATGGTTTTGTAGCTAAAGCTGAGTCAGGAAGCCTCTCTTAGCTGAGAGTGCTTGCTTGCCTCTAGCAAGCAGAGCAGACCTGAGAAATTGCTGCTACCAAGAAAACATGCTTTACTCCATTCTTTCCCAAGCTTTCTCAGGCTTTCTGTGGATGCAGTTGTCCACGATGGGCAGCCATTCTCTTGAAAGTCATCTTTTGTTCTGTCCTCTCAAAATCCTTGTCACATTTTGTCTGAAGTTTTTTGTGTACATATGTAAATATTACAAATACAGATAACATTCCTTTATCATAGAGATTGAGAAATCTTTGTAAATTAGAAGAAAAAAACTCTTTCCATTCAAAAATTGTTGAGATATCCTACAGTGGCATGGTACATCCAGGTCTAATAGTTTTGTAAGTTTTTTTTTTTTAATGAAAGAATATTCACATTACACCCAGGGTTTCTAAAATACTAATACCAGTTTGGGAAAGTAGAAAATCACAGTCTGTGCTGACCAAAAAGAGTTACTATATTGGTTTTGTGTTCCTTTGGGGACCAGCACTCTACTACCCCATTTTTTTTTTGGCTTGGGGATGGGCAATAATCTTGTTTGTGATTTAATAAAAACTGCCCTCAATTCGAAGCTTGGAGGATGTAATCACGCATCTCACCTGACTCACTCATTAGTTTTAACCTGAGAGCCTCAGGAGCTGCAATTCTCGAGGTGAAAGAGTCGTTGCTTTCTGCACACACTCGGCTGCCCACCCCAGCCAGAATGCTTGGAGTTTTATCAACCCAGTCTGATTGTAAGGGTGAGTTTCCTATAAGATGAATTGCAAGATTTATCCTTCTGGCTTGGATATGGCCTGATCCCTCGTCCTTTTCCAACTCCCCTAGTCTGCTGTCTCTTTTCTATCACCTGCCTCCCCTCCAAAATCCTCACTATAGAAGCTATATTTGAAGAAATATAGGAAGGCAGATAAAAACAAAAGCTCTTGTAAATTCAACAATAGATGATCCTCTGTCTCGCACTCGGTAGTTTCAATAGATGGAAAGCAGTACCTTTACGGACACTTCATTCTTTTTATCATGAGGAGAGATTTGCACCTGTCTGGCTCTGAGATGTGAAAATACCTGTGAGCTTTTGCAAGCCTTGCCAGACAGTTGAAGCAAAACCCCCACCAGAAAGCTTCCTTTGCGGGTGGAAACCAAAGGATTGTTTTAAATAAATCCACGGGGAATTTCAAAAGGTAGCGGTGATAGGTCTATTACTTGATGATATTTTCCGTCCTGATTTTTCAACACTGATGCCAAAATGGAAAGGTTCTTCACCAGAAACTACTTTACTATGATTCTATTTCCAGACATAACAATGAGCTGAGAATGGAGAGGGCGAGAAGCTGGGGGGAAGGGAGGGAAATGAATGCAGGGTTTTCTACAGCAGCCATGTTACAGCCAGCCCTAAATCCCAGGGGCTCACATTCTGTTCTCTTTCACTAATAGTACTTGTTTATGGGTATCCTGCTTGTGACTGCCTGTCTTCATTGTGTCTTTGTTCTCCACAAACTGGAGCACCCCCTCGGAGCAGGATCACTATCTTACTGCAATGAATAATGCAATTTTATGATTAGATTCAATTGTTGTCCAGGGAGCTGAAAAAGTCCAGCCTCCCAGTGTGTTTTCTTAAACTCATATGTCTTAAGCAAACTAGTTACTTTCTCATGCAGACTTTACCATGTTCAAAGCAAGGTTTTGTAATTCTCATGCAATACTCAGAACAATTTGTTGGAGTAGTTATTAACATCTCTATTACAGGTTGGAGGGAAATAAGGTTCAGAGAAGCTAAATGATTTGTCTGAGATTAGGGAGTGAAATTATGGTGCAGTTGAAACCATAAATAAGTCTGCTGATATCCAGCCTCAAACTCTGGATTCCATAGCTCAAGCAGAAAGTGATACAGGGTAGAGGGGAGGGGAGAACTGTATATTTTACCACCACAGGGATAAATAAAAGCATGGTTATAAGAGGCCCATCTCCCAATTTCATAGAAGTATTTCTGAAAATTGTGTGTGAATGCTGATGACCCCAAACTGCAAAAGAGACTTTTATATAGTAAACCAATTAGCTGTTCCTGGAGACCCCTAGCATGTGTGGCATAGAAAGATGCAAATATGAAATACTCCTTTGTGTCAGATAGGAACAAACCTTCCCTGATTTCTGGGGCTAGACCTTCTAGTGGTGCTACTATTGTACAGTGAAAACCCAGACAGAGGATACTGGATGACTTGGGGTTGGCTTCATTTTTCCAGTCTTTCTCTCAAGGACACTTGCTTTCCCAAGGCACATGGAAACTTTTAAAATGCCAACATTTAAAACTCCATAAGCATTCCCTCTTATATTCATCTGCCTTTAGCTCCATCACCTGTTGCCTACAGAGAAATCCAAGGGTAATAATGACTTCCAGAAGATGGGACCAGCCCAGTGGCAACTGCTCAAATTGTGCTGTGTAGGCGGGCTCATGGGGCATGACTATCCACCAGCCTTGCGGCGGGGGGTGGGGGGTCACTTGTGAGGTCAGCTGTGCAGCACAGATAGCTGATTGCCAACACTGCTTCATCTACTGCTACTGAACTTAGAGACCCAGAATTCCCTGGGCTGTTGACCATGGCTCTGCCTAGAAAGGTTTTCTCTCCGATTTCCTCTTCTATAATTGTATAAAATTTATTCAACTCCTTTTTAAGCTCTTATTTTGATCAATTAAACTTACTTGACCACCACTTTTTAAAATGTTTTTATTCATAAAATTTTAAATTTATTTTCAACACCTACCACAGTCTTCCCTCCTTGCCTCTTGCCTCCCTTCTTACCCCACCCCCCCATCCAGTACTCCTCCATCTCCATTCAGATGGGATAAAACGTCCCACGGGAATCAGCAAAGCAAGGTGTATCAAGTTAACGCAGGACCAAGCTCCTCCTCCCTGCATCAAGTCTGCACCAGGTATTTCACCATAGGGAATAGGTTCCGAAGAGCCAGCTGATGCATCAGGGACAGGTCCTGGTCCTGTTGCTCAGGGCCTCACAAAAGACCAAGCTACATAACTGTCACCCAGGTGTAGAGGGGCTAGGTTGGTCTAATGCTGTCTACCTTTGTCTGTCCCAAATCCATTAGTTCCCCCAAGCTCAGATCAGCTGTCTCTGTGGGATTCCCTCTCACGATCTTGAACCCCCCTCATATAATTCCTTCACCCTCTCTTCAACTGGACTCCTGGAGCTCGGCTCAGTGTTTGGCTGTGGATCTCTGCATCTACTTTTTTTCAGGTACCAGATGAAGGCTTCATGATGACAATTAGGGTAGTCCCCAATCTAATTACAAGAGAAGGCCAGTTCAAGTACCCTCTCCACTATTGCTAGGAATCTTAGAGGGGTCATCCTTGTGGATTCCTGGGAGTTTCCCTAGCACCAGTTTTATCCCTAACCCCATAACGACACCCTCTATCAAGATATCTTTTCCATTACTCTCCCCCACCTTCCTGCCCAACCTCAACTATCCCTCATGTTTCCATACCCATATCCTCTCTCCTCTGCTCTCTCTCCTCACTTCCGGTTTACCCAGGACACTTCATCTCTCTATTTCCTCTTCCCAGAGAGACCCATGCATTCCTCTTAGGGTCCTCCTTGTTACCAACTTCTCTGGGGCTGAGGATTATAGTCTGACTATCCTTTCCTTTACATCTAATATCCACTTATGATCCACTTATGCATGAGGACATACTGTTTTCGTCTTTCTGGGTCTTGGTTACTTCACTCTGGACAATTTTTTTCTAGTTCTATCCGTTTACCTGCAAACTTCATGAAGCCATTTTTTTTCTTTTGCTGAGTACTATTCCATTGTGTAGATACACCACATTTTCTTTATTCTTCAGTTGAGGACATTTAGGTTGTTTCCAGGTTCTGGCTATGCAGATAATGCTGCTCTGAACATAGTTGAGCAAGTGTCCTTGTGGTATAGTTGAGCATCCTTTGGGTACATGCCCAAGAGTGGAATCGCTGCTGACCACATCTTTTTAAAAAGATGTATTTAATACTCATTTTATGTATATGAGTATTTTGCTTGCACACACACACATGTGTATAGCATGTATAAGCCTGGAACACATGGAAGTCAGAAGAAGATCCCTTAGAACTGGAGTTACAGGTGGTTTTGAGCTGCTGTGTGTGGGTGCTGGGAAGATAGGTAACTCTGGTCCTCTAGAAGAGCAGCAAGTGCTTTCAATTCCTGAGACATCTCTCCAGCTCTCTGACAACCATATTTAAAATTTGAATTTCCACATGGCTAACCCATCTTCTCTTTACTTTTGTCTGCATTAATTTTTAATACACAGTATTAACCATTTATCTCTACTTTTATCTTCACTATGTGTTCATATTTTTCAAGGTTTTCTTACTGGATATAAATTTAAATTTGAAAAGGAGCTTAACTTACTCATCATTGCTGCATTCTGAGTATCCAAAGTGTTTGACAAATATTTTGCTGAGGAAATCAACTAATGAGTTAAGTAATGAATTTGATAATTATATAAAAATCAAATATTTAAAATTCCAAAGCTGCCTGCATGTAATACACAATAATAGCAAATGTATATAGTTTAGTCCTAAAGAGGAAAAAAGCCTGATAGGTTTTTGCATATTATATTAAAAATTCAATTAAGTCTAACACTTTAATATGTTTGGAAAATAAAAGTACTGTATTTAGAAATAATTTTTATATATTTAAGAATGTATTTTTGTAAGACTGTTGACATTAAAACACATTGGTAATGCAATACAAAGAATATGAACTGATAATGAAGAAGGAATTTGTTTCAATGTGTACTCTATACCATTATTCTTTCTTCAGAATGCCTTCCTTTGTAACATTTCATTTTTAACTTCCTATTCTTCCTTTTATTTATTTCAGTGCTAAAACCAATATATTTGCTTACAGATACATGTAATAATTGATCATGTTGGTCAATTATATCAGACTATCAATACATAATAAGCAATGGTGTGTGTGTGTGTCTTTGTGTCTGCGATGGCAAAAGGAAGAAAGTTCCAATCTAAACAATGGTATTACAGCTATACTCTCAGTAAGATATGGTACCACCATATCCCAGTTGCCTACACCAGGGTTATAGTCAGGTTTGCATTGGGCATTTACTGAAAACAATTCAGCTCTGACATTTGTAGATACAAGGCAAGGTTACATATGGATTATATATTAAATATTCAAATATTTAAAGATCAAAACCAGTGGAGCAGTTTGAGTAAATTATGCCTTTTACTGTGGTCAAAACACATTCAAAATTACATTTTTTTTGAAAAAAGATATATCAGGACACATACATAAATAATCGAGACAATCAATCACATAATTTTGCAAAATGTTGTGAGCCAGCAGATGTGATGGTTGTGAGCATCCTGCTAATTCCTGCACTCTCTAGAATCATAAATGGGAAGAAGAGAACAGAATCTTGGGACTTCTGGGAAACAGTGTTATGTAATGTAGGAATAAGTCTATGGTTTGAGACTTACAAATTCTTCTCCATGCAGGGGACTATGACTTGAGTGGCAAGGGGTTCCTGATGTTTGTTAGAAATTTTGTGTCTTCTGTGTTGAGATGAACAGGCCCTACTAGATGGCATGGTCCATGGCTCAAGTTTCTATTGGCAGTTTAAAACACACTTCAGAAGAGAAGGATACCTCAGAATAGAGGTTTATACCTTAAGTCTTTTTAACATTTAGTTTGAAATGTGTATTTCATTGTATATCCTCAGGACATACATGTAGATGGTTTAATATTTACACGTAGGGAAAAGACTTTCATAGTAGAGCAGATTGGCATAGCGGCATCTCACAGAATAACCTCTTTGTGTGTAGGGGAAGAACACCTAAAACCCAAACTCAAATGTTCAATGTATAACGGAGCTATTGGTAAATATAGATCTCCATATCACACATCAGATGTTTAGAATTGCTCATCTTCACAGCTGCAAATGTGTACCCTTTGATATGTATCTCTCTATGTAAAGAACAGCCCAAGTGTGTCAGCCTAGCGATCCCCAAACCTGCTTTAACTTCAGATGGCCTTGGGATTTTTGAATGAGTAGTGCAGAGGAGCTAGGAGTCTGGGACTCAAAGATGATTCTGATAGATACTGCTCATTCAGTGGTGGACAGCAACATCGATGCTCATTGTATGTCCAGGATCTCTCAATAACAGTCTCTTCAGAAACAGTGTGCAACAAGGAGTAGGTATTGATGCAAGTTAGTTGAATTCACGTATCTGAAGTGCTACATGAATCTGATGAGATGTGCAGTCATGGATTATTTATGCTTCACCTTTTCCTGGTGATTGATGAAAATAAGTTGCAAAGGCCTGTTTGCAGTTCTTGCTAATAAGCTTCTTCTTTTGTAAGTCTAGAATAGAGCTGGAAAATTTGTGCTAGGAACACTCCTTAGATACAGTCTTCTCACTAATTCTGAATCTTATCTGCTCTTTCTTTGGTGTTCATTGTCTACATAAATGCAAACTTCCATTTACTTTTATATACTCATTAAGATATTTTATTATAATCTTATAGGTAGCTCTTGTCCAAGCTTTTGATGATTCTGATAATAGAAAATAGAAACTTTGCATTGTGGAATCCTTAACTTTCACTGGTAATTCCTGCTCCACCTACACAGATCATCTCAAATTCTTTTCTGTCAAATACCCATCTCACCATCATGTTAAAATTTAAGGGGTCTTGATGTGCATAATTCAAATGATCTTTAATGAGTTGGACTGAATTGGTTAGTTTTAGTTAACTTGACACACACTAGAGTTACCCAGAAAGATAGAATCTCAGTCGAGAAATCGACACCAGTAACTATCTGTGGTGTGTCCCTAGGGCATTTTCTTGATGATGTGGGAGGGTCCAGCTCAGAGTGGGTGGTGCCATTCATGGGCAGGGGACTTGGGCTCTATCAGAAAGGTAGCTGAGCAACCTAAGAAGATAAGTGCTCAAATGTCCAACAGTTTGTATTAGAAGAATGCATTTTTGAGCAGCTGTATGATTGATTTTCAAGTAGTTAACATCAGGTATGGTGAGGCATTCCAGAAGCAGAGGCAGGTGGACCTCTGAGTTCAAGACCAGCCTAGTCTATAGGGTGAGATCCAGAACAGTCAGGGCTGTACAGAGAAACTGTCTCAAAAATAAACAAATAAATAAACAAATATAATCAAATACGTCTCAAATAGTTATTAAAATTAACCATGAAAAAAACTGTAGAAATGTATACAAGTGGAGAGATGGCATTATGTGCTTGGTCTGCTTTCAATTGATGTAACAAAATACAGAAATCAACTTGGTGGGGGAAGGGGTTAATTTGTCTCACAGGTTACAACCCATCATCAAGGGAAACCAAGGCAGGACCTGAAGGGAGAACAGGGATACAGTTTTCTTCAATATGCTGCGCTCTTACAAACTATGTCTTTTATTTACCTGGTACATTGCTGCAATAAAATGCCGAATAAAAGCAACTTAAGGAAGAGAGGCAGAGGACACAGAACATCAGGGCAGGAAAGAATGGCAGCAGGACAGGAGATGGTGTTTATGTTGCCTTGACAGACTGAGAGTAAGGAATGGAGAATGCTTGGGCAAAGTCTGCTTTCTCCTTCATGTTCTTTCTAAGTACCCACTCCACAGAATGGTACTGCCCACATTTAGGGTGGGTCTTCCTACTGCATGCCCTCACAGACATGCCCACAGGCATTTTCTTCAGTGTTTCTAGATGCTGTCAAGTTGATGGAATTAATCATCGCATCTGGTCACCCAATCAGGTCTTGTACACATCCACTTCCCGTTGGATATCAATAGCTATTGAAGCTTTGCAGGTGTGTGATTGAATTTTCTTTGGGTGTCACTTAAGTTTCCCACTAATTTAGAAGCTAAAATGAGCTTTCCATTGAAAGTTTGTAGGCAAAAGTTCACAGAAGAGTCAATGACTATGTATATTTAAGACTTGGAGGGGGATAAATCTGTTATTCATCTGATTAAAAACAATTGTCAAGCCTGAGGTCATTTAAACACTGATGACATGTCTACTTGTCCTCATAGGTCAAGGCCTGTGAGAATATTCCTATCTCTTGGGTAGTGGACATAATGCTTCCTGTTGCCACTGTGTGATTTGGCCAGACAAATTTGACAGTACCAATGTGTCAGGAGTAATCCAACCTAACATCCAGGTTCTAAGATTAAATGCCAAGAAAAGAAGTTTAAGTTTACTCTAAGCCAGACACTATTTTGTCACAATCGATATTAACAGAAAGAGTCACCCAAATGATCTAGTATTCTTGTTCCATTATTTACTACTTGTTGTGACTCATGCACATCAATTAACCCCACTGGGCCTTAATTAACATAGGAATAATAGAATTTAACTTGATATGGCATATGGTAATATTGCATTGGATTATGTACTTAAAATGTTTAAAACAATGCCCTTGTTATGCTTCTATTCAATGAAAACATGCTATCTCCAGTGAATTTTAGAACCCAGTACAAATTCTAAACTCATTTATGGACCTAGAGCTTTCCCTGATATCCTTATTAGAGGCATCAGTGAGTCCTTCTGTCACTGAACAGATACTTGAAATGCCAATTCACAGGAGGGTGGTTGTAATTTGGCTCACAGTTTCAAGGTTTTATTTCATGGTTGACTGATGCTTTGTTTTCTGGGATGTGGTGAGACAGAGCATTTTGGTACAAGATCATGAAGAACAAAACTGTTTATTTCATGGAGGCCAAGAGTCAGAAACAGAAGGGAAACAAGATACAGCCTTCAAGATCAAGTTGCAAGTGCCCACTTCTTGAAACCAAGCTCACAACTCTACCACTTAGAAACAATTTGTGTAGACTATGAGTCTACTGATATAATCAGAGTTTTCATGGTCCAATCACCAACTTAAGGTTCCACCTCTGCACGCTGCTTGCTTCAGGAGTCAAACCTTTGATTCCACGAGCATTTTGACAGGCCACTTTCTATCCAAGTCATAGATGTAGAACGGGTAGATTAGCATGTGTATTAAAACTTTTAGATATTTCCTCTGCAACCTTTCTGAATGGAAGTGCTGTGTGGCCTCATTTCAAGAAGCATAGTAGTTACTCAGTAGCTCTATGGCTAAACTAAAGATGTGTAAATGGGAAGTTCTTGCCATTAGTCCCCATAAATGTTCAATGATGGAGGTGGGTCTTGTGTTAATCTGTTGCTTTCATTGGTTAATTAATAAAGAAACTGCCTTGGCCCATTTGATAGGCCAACCCTTAGGTGGGAGGAGTGAACAGAACAGAATGCTGGGAGAAAGAAGCCAAGTCAGGGAGTCGCCATGATTCTCCCACTCCAGACAGACACAGGTTAAGATCTTTCCTGGTAAGCCAGCTCGTGGTGCTACACAGAATATTAGAAATGGGTTAGATCAATATGTAAGAACTAGTCAATAAGAGGCTGGAGCTAATGGGCCAAGCAGTGTTTAAAAGAATACAGTTTCTGTGTAATTATTTCGGGGCATAAGCTAGCCAATGCGGGAGCCGTGGTGGCGGGAGGCAGCCCGCCACTCAACACAACAGAGGTGCCCGGGACGCAGCCCCGCCACTCATATTACTACAGTTCAATTTGTCATGGATAAAATGAGGTTTTGTGACATATTATTTCAATACTGAACAAAGAGCTTTTAGAAAGATCCCACTTAAAACAACATTCTACTTTCTAGATATTCTATTTAAATATATGTAAGAGAGGCATCCTCCTGAATATTAACCTTCATCAGGCGATGAAAGGAGACAGAGACAGAGACTCACATTGGAGCACTGGACTGAAATCTCAATGTCCAAATCAGGAGCAGAAGGAGAGAGAGCATGAGCAAGGAACTCAGGACCGCAAGGAGTGCACCCACACACTGAGACAATGGGGATGTTCTATCAGGAATTCACCAAGGCCAGCTGGCCTGGGTCTGAAAAAGCATGGTATAAAACCAGACTCGCTGAACATAGCGAACAATGAGGACTACTGAGAACTCAAGGGTTTTTGATCCTACTGCACGTACTGGCTTTGTGGGAGCCTAGGCAGTTTGGATGCTCACCTTACTAGACCTGGATGGAGGTGGGTGGTCCTTGGACTTCCCACAGGGCAGGGAACCCTGATTGCTCTTAGGGCTGATGAGGGAAGGGGACTTGATCTGGGGAGGGGGAGGGAAATGGGAGGCGGTGGCGGGGAGGAGGCAGAAATCTATAATAAATAAATAAATAAATAAGAAAAGATTTGTAATGTAACCAGAACCTGAAAACAACCTAGATGCCCTTCAACCAAAGGATGGATAAAGAAAATGTCATACATTTACACAATAGAGTACCACACAGTGGTAAAAAATAATGACATCTTGAAATTTGCATGCAAATGGACGTTTCTGAAAAAGTCATATTGAGTGAGGTAACCAGATCCAGAAAGACAAATATAATATGTATTCACTCATAAGTGGTTTGATGACATAAAGCAAAGAAGTAAACCAACCTACAGTCCACAACCCTGAGAACCTAGCAACAAAGAGGACCCTAAGAGAGACATACATAGATCTACATAGGAAGGAGAAAAGATAAGTTCTCTGAGAAAACTGAGAGCATGGGGGTCACAGGAGAGTGAAGAAGGGGAGGGGAATGAAGGGAGAGAGTGGCAAAAAATATATAGCTCAATAAAAACAAAAATAACAAAAAAGAAAAAAGATTAGAACACACTCTATTTGAGCAGTTTCAAAGATAGGCACACTGAGAATTGTGACTTGTGCTCTTAGAAAATGAGAGAGGCGCATGAATCAGCTATGTGCTTTGTTGTTGTCTTTGGAGCCGTGGTCTCAGCTTTTCCTGCCTTCTACAGTCGACATTTCCATGGCTTATTCATCTTGGTGGTTCTGCTGATTCAGTGCCCCCCTCAGCAGTCCTTGCCATCATTCATTGACATGTCTGAAGAAAAGCTGACTGGGTAGAAGGTAAAAATGCTTTTTTTAATGGTTAGATTGCACCACATGGGGTGGGGACGGGAATCAACTCAAAAACGTGCAAAAAAAAAAAAAAAAAAAAAAAAAAAACAGTCTGGAAATCAGGGACTTTAAAGGGGGCATGGAGACAAGAAATTAGTAAGGTTTTAAAAAAGAAAGAGTATTAATGAAGTATGACTTTAAAAGTAAAGGGGGGAGACTTAAAGATATTTAGATAAAGACGGGAAAACCAGAAAATAAACCTAGGTACACAGTGTTACAAAATAGAACGGGGAGATCTTTGGGGATTTCAAGACTTGTAATTGCACCTACAAGGCCTTTCTTCGCAGTACAGACATAAAGCTGAAGGAATATTTGATAAAATCTAAAGAGCACCAAAAGGAGATAACCTTCTGATCAATAGAAAAAGAGAAATAGAAAAGAAACCCATAAAACAGGTTTTTTTATTGACTTGGGCTTGTGACATCATTCTCATTAATGTGTAAGCAGAAAGTTCTCAGTGTGAAGTGGCCTGAACTCACAGTAGCTTTTATTACATGCTTGAACACTCCTGGCCCATGAGTAAAAATCAGGAAATATTCAATTCTCATTTGCCACAGAAAGTCGCAGAGAACGGAGCTGTCCGACAAAGTCTCAGAATCATGTTAGACTATGCACTAATGACTGTAGAATAAATTAATTGTTTCCAATTTGCCCTAAATTAATTCCCATTTAGGTGTCATTTTAATTTGAGTATTTTTCAGTTTTCAACTTAGAAAAGTGTGAATGATTTTTATAATAATTTACTAGATGGTAGTATGTCTGTGCTCAGCGTAAAGAACAGATTTTCACATACAAAATCCGTTCGTGTCTTGTTATGTCTCCCAGTAACTGTTGCTACATAATAGAGACGAAAACTATAACAATTGATAATATAGACATTTATTAAAATAAGAAATAATGATTTTTTTAAAAAGAAAAACACTAAAATGCCACACACTTGACATTTACCTGCTCCAACAAAATGATTGTTAATGCAAAGATATCTCTGTATTGTTCTTTCTCTGCTGGAGCGGGAGCTGCAAGCAGCAGAAAGAAGTATATTCTTAAAGTTTGGTGTCTGCAGGTTCAAAGACTGTATGCCTTGCTTTCAAAAGGCAATTAAGAATTTGTTATACTTTCTTTGCGAACTTGAGCAATTTCCTGCTAAGAGATGACTTTGGTTAGAGTCTCCTCTGTGGAGCGTGTCCTCAAATGCTACTGAACACGTTGTATGAAGTCAGCGTATGGACTTGGTAACACGTGTGCATTTGTACCTTTACTGACCACACACACCTGCTACTTGTAAGCTGGTGGCGAAGCTTCCCGAGAAGTTCGCTGGACATGGCCTCAGTTCCTAACTGAATAGTACCCAGTACCCTGTAAGGTTTGGTAAAATCCACACGGACACTGTGAAACCTTCGGCAGGCGCCATCGCCAGTGCTTTCGTTTTCATTCCAGCGCAGTGCTACGAAGTACTCTGCTATGGTAAACAGTTCACAGATTTTTGGGCACAAGCTTATTTTTATGTTTTATCTTAATAGTTTGGTAACAGTGAATTTTTTCACCACGAAGCTGCTGTAAACCACTGAACAAAGCTTTCTTAGGGATGTCAATACAATGACCTGATAGGAGCATGTGGCTGCCTCACCAGAAAGTTAGGTGTGAGGGACTTATTTATGGGTTTATGTACAGTTAAATTGTAGGTCTCCTGAGACACACGACTGATTAAAGTAATCAATGAATAATAAAAATTAAAATAACCATGAAAATAACCAAGCTTCATTTAAGAGAATTTCAATATTTTGTTGGTTCTCATATGTAGCTATCATATCTTTTTAGTTTGCTCTGCTAGTAATGCCTGATGTAAGGAGTTAAAATCTTGAAGTATTGACCCAATCCTAAGGATCAAGCCCTCTCCCCAAAGCAGACACCATCGGACTGAGACTTGAGGTTCTGGGACAGTGAGGCGGTGTAGCTCTTTTTACTGTAACATGCTCCGTTTCTTCACTCTACTCCCTTTGTGTTTTCTGGGCAACATTGCCTCCACCAGTGAACTTCCTGTACTGAAAACTTATTCTTCAGCCCTCAGGACAGAGATGGTGCTCTGTCAGCTCTTCCTCTCTCCCACTGCCAAGACTTCATTATTTATTTACAGACGCGCTCCCCAGGTGTGGACTGAAGACTCCTTGAGGACAGCACCGATGCATTATCCATGAGCCTCACCTGGAACAGAACAGGCACTCCGATGTGTGCCCATTGAGCAAAATCACTCTGTGCTTAGAAAATGAAGTCGGCTCCTCTCTCTCTCTCTCTCTCTCTCTCTCTCTCTCTCTCTCTCTCTCTCTCTCTCTCTCTCTCTCTCTCTCCAGCAAAAATGAGGATCTGAGGATTTGTTGTGTGTTGTTACCTTGTAAGATAATTTCAAACTAAAAATATATATGGATATATAACACACCACACACACACACACACACACACACACACACACACACACACACACACACACGATCTGTCTGAAGCCCCAAACACCTAGAAAATAGAACTTATTCTTCCTTTTGGAGGTTACCTGCCCAAGTTTGGTTTAGAAACATTTCTGTTTGTGCTTCAGAAATGTGTCAGAACTATTGGAAATAGGGAATGAGAACATTTTCAACGAAGGATGTCACTTCAGTTTCCTGGTATTGTCTGGCTGATACTGTTTATGTCGTACTGATCCATGCTCCCATCCCGTCCTACCTCTCCGTCAGTTGGTAAGAGAGTCCAGGTTCTTTGCTTGCCATTGTCAGGAGCTTCCAACCCTGAGTTGGAACTATCTGCCTGACCCATCCCAACTTTTGCCAGTTATTTTCCTCCTTGGTCTAGCCATTTTCTGGCATGCCTATGAGCACTGCAGAGAGCCCTAACATGTGAGAAACGAACCTTTTCATAGCTCCTTTACTGTATGTGAGCACAGCTGTCAGTCTCAAGTCCCTATCAAGGTTTGGAACAGGACTTTTTCCTGATGTCTACACAGTAGCCTCCCACTAGGTTACTGTGAATTTCAGGGCAAAAGCCCCAGGTAAGACCACACACCAAGCACACATGTTATTTCCTTTTTGGTTTCCTTTCTTGTCATTTTCTTCATTTCTGTTTCTGGTGAGCGGGCTTAGAAGGTTAGTTCAAGGTAATGAGGCAAAGTGTAGCAAGTCCTGTCTGTCACCCAGGGTCACACAGCTGATCAGGTCCTCACAGTTTCAGTCATGGGGTCACGTGCCACACGTTCCCATTTCCAACAGCAGGTGTTCCGCAGTCGTCTATATTTCCACATGGTTGTCATAGAATAAGTAACCATTTTTGTTCTTGGATTCATTAGCTTCATAAAATAACATGAACTGAGTTAAACATCCTAACATTCAAGTGTCTCATATCAAAGTAAATAAGCAGATAATTGTTCTTTCCTACAATGTTTGTTTTCAAGGAAACATATTTTGAATAATTTAGTGTTTGAAGTATATTCTTCCTGAAGGGAATTTTTCTCCTAAATTGAGACGATTGCTTGATATTCAATAGGTTGAATTTAATTCAAATATCTTCTGCATTAATGGAGTACATACTTTATGCTGTGTCTACCTAGCCTGTGATATTTTATTATTTACCTAGTGGAAACTGAAGTCTTTGTGGTGTGAATATTAAACAATTTTATGAATTCATCTCCACCTTTATCTTCAAAATGTCTTCTTTTCCCCCCAACTTTATGATACATAGTGTCTACATTGTAATTCTCAAAAAACATTTCCTTAAGAGGGCAAGTTTCTACACATAAATGAAATAAATGATTTCTGTGGCTTGAATTAGGTTTTCTTAAGGGTCAGAGTCTAGATAATGAGAGGGAGAGAGAGAGAGAGAGAGAGAGAGAGAGAGAGAGAGAGAGAGAGAGAGAGAACACAAGCAAAAAAGCCAGGATTCTGGATTTAGCAAGTACAAACTGAGGAACCCCCAGCTTACCAGGTTGTCTTGTTTTGAATAGGAAAAGAGCTAAGCTAGCTGTGAAGTCTGACACACAGGAATTGCTCTGAGTAGAAATTGTCTAACCAGCAGCAGGGAGCAGTATGGAGCCATTTTTAAAGCAGGGAAGAGAGAGCCAAGGAGCCCAGAAAGGGCTGGGGGAGGGGAAAGAAAAACTCTAAACACTGGCCAAGGCCTTGATTACATATTCTCTTTATCTATTCTTCTTTTTTCCTATAGAGATAGCATGTCCATGCTTTGGATAAAAATTCACATATCTCTTCCTTCTGCTCTTCTTGCTTGGTTTTTATTTAGTAAATCTTTGAAGGTGTGTGTGTGTGTGTCTGTCTGTCTGTTTGTCTGCCTGTCTGTGTACACATCCCCACACATATATTTTTAAACTAGTTCACAGTCTTGTCTAGAACAATTGAATGCAAAGCTAAGTTGCAGCCACAGCAGTTTGGTCCCATGCAGGATATGTTAATCTATGCTTCCTATGCTGCCTAGATACCCACAGCTTTTGCATTCTTAGACAAGATTACAGCGAGAGTGTGTCTACACCCTGATTTTCTCTAATGCTATCTCTTCGATTCCCCTTGGTAGCTCTCTGAGTTAGACGATGTTATTATAATGTTGATCTCAGTTTGGTTGAATTTCTATCCAATTTAAATCAGGATCAAAAGCAGTGTTTGAAGAGTAAGCAGAGTGTGTGAACACAAAATGTACCCTCTCTGGCCCTGTCATACTGTCTTCGGATGAGTGGACTTTCGTTTAATTAAATATTCTTTTTCTATATAAACAGAAACCTTTGTTTATGCCAGTGCCCTGCCTGCAAATAACACAATCTGCCCTTCTTGTTCTTCCACCATCGGCACGAAATGCCAACCTTTGAGTCACAGTAGCCTTGGGCATCCAATAGAGGTGATCTTTTACAAAAGCTGGGGCTTTGCTTCTGTCTGTCGGGATGACTGTGTCTGAGGATGCATGCAGACCAGAAAGGTTGGTGTAAAAATAAAAGGAGGCTCTGAGAAGCAGAAGGAACGCTCTCCATAACAGAGCCTTCTTGTCTGCAGCACTGGCGATTTTACTCTTCTGATTGCTGGGCATGTCCTGCAAGGCATGGGTCAGGGGAGTTAGGAGGCTTTTCTCTCTTCACTATGGGTTCTGAAATAACAGCCCGAAATTCTCAGAGACGGGAGTGAATTAAAAGGTTACCCGACTCCTTAAGGCCACCTTCCAACCATGTAAGCTCTGGACAGCTTTTCCAAGAAGGGAAATGTTTAGAACAAAAAACCAGGTCATCTCCTAGGGCACAACAACCTAGATTCTAACGAACGATGCCACGATATTTTCTATCAAAAAGGTTAAACTCATAGGATTATATGAAAACACTCGTTTTAACCCTGCTAACCTGTAAAGATTTTACTCTGCTTCATTTATCTTCTCTCTTACCCTATGCTAAACAATCCCTGGCTTCGATGAAAGAATCATGTCTCCATTCATTTCCTATCTTGCTGAATTGCCTTCACATTTCCTATCATCTGCGCATAATCCTATTCTCTCCATTATTGCCTTAATACCAAGAACAGCACAAGATAATGGATAGGCACTGTAATAACAGTGTGGCCTGGAGGAGCCCCTCCAGGGAAATATCTTTGATGCTGGTGGAATATTAATGCATCCTAGGTCCGTGATCCTCCTCTTTCACTTCATCTTCTGTTTTCTAAACTACATAATGACTTTCATATACATGACAAAAGCATTAGAACAGAAAAGGCCTCGCTGATGAGCAGCAGGGCCGTGTGATATTAAGGAGTTCTATTCTTACTTCTTTGTACAGTTTTTGACCACCATCTGAGACTGTGTGTGCAGGTAATTTCCGATTTGAATAGATACCAGCGAAAAGAGGCATAATCATATTGTGTTAATGCAAATGCCCATCAAAGGCACTGCATGAAAATAAATTAAAATATAATTCTTCAATAACGCACATGTCCATAGGATGGTTTGGGACAGATTAAAACAAACACCTTGGTATCACTTAGACAAGGGGGTGGGTTGTTTTCAGGGAGGTTAATCAGCAACAGATTATGAATGAGACAGTAAGTGAAAGTCACCTACACCATACCTTGTGGATTGGGTTATAGTTGCAATTTGTCGTACATAATTTTTCAATAACAGGGAAAGAATTGATTTTTTTTTCTAAGCATAAATACTGCAGCCTAGGAAAATTCAGTAGCAAAAAAGAAAAGATGCTCAGAAAGAGACTGGCAGCATCTGGCCGAATACTTTGGTTGTCTGGGGGTGAGGTAAGGAACTTTTAAGACCTACAAGAAACGCAACTTTCAAACTCCCATGTTCCTTCCCTCTTCCTATTTTGTTTATCTTTCCCTTTGTGTGTGTGTGTGTGTGTGTGTGTGTGCTAGTGGCCATTGTATTATCTGCAAAAATGTTCACTGTAAGCTGAGATGCTCATGAAAAGATATGTACCCAGGGCTTCTTGAAAAGGCATAGATAGAAAATGCCCCAGACACTTTCCTTAGCTTGAAAGCATTCATCACAAGGCACAGTATATATATAAAAACATAAAAGTTGCTGTGGAGGCTTTTTTTTTATTTTGTAGATAATTTTCTATTTCTTTAAATGCTATAGTAAGAGTTGATATCTAAAATTCTGTCAATTGAAAATACTGCTCATACTCATTTTATAAAAGGTCACCGGGAAGGGTGATGAAGGTGTTATTTTCTTCTGTTGGTCTTCCTTTGGGTTCTTCTTTTGTTTTGAGTCGGTGAGTATTAATTATTAACTATTGACAGCTACCATGTTGGGGAGTTGACAGTAAAGAGAACTAATATAGACATGTTTTCCCTGACTTCAAGCAGCTCACAGTCTGGTATCTAATGGACAGAATTTGGGTTTGTTTATTTATTAGGTAAATAAATATATTGTGGGTTTTGGAGGGGTGACTTGGTGGTTAAGAGAGCGTGATCTTCTCACAGAGGACCCGAGTTTGGTTCCCAGCACCTAGGTGAAATGGCTCACAACTGCTTGTAATCTGGCTCCAAGGAACTGCACTTCTGGCAATGGAGAGTATCTGTCCTCACAGTTGAGGCAGACTGTTAGCTGGGATGTGGCTATCAGACAGTCATTTGACTAGTGCCCTGAAGCTCCCAGAGAAGAAAGCAGAGACCTGAGCTTCTATAACATATCAAAACAAAACAAAACAAAACAGAACAAAAAAACAAAAAACAAAGACAAAAGCTGAAAGACAAACAGATCTAGCAGGAGTCCAAACAAAGATGTCTACACCGCAGCAATCAGATAATATGTTTACTCTCTTTGTTTCCTCATGTATATGTGTGTCTATATATCTGTACATGTGCACACATGTGTGCATGAGTATGTGGGATGCATATCTATATGTGTATGTTTATGTGTTAAAGACGCACATGTTTGGGTACATGTTTCTGCACAAGTGGCAAATCTATATATGTGTCTGTCAGAGATAAATCTCCAAAGTTGCTCCTCAGGTATCACTTTCCATTTGCATAGATTTTGCTTGCTTTTCTGTTTATCTGTGTGTCTGGGTTTGTTTTTGTGACAGTCTCTCACTGGTCTGGAACTGGACCAGGAGGCTACTCTGACTGTCCAGGTAGTCAGTGATCCCCCGATCTCCAAATCTATACCCTGGAAATTATAAATGAGTGTTCCCACACCTGTTTTTTTTAAAAATGTGAGTTCTGGAACTTGAACTCAGGTCCTTGTGTATGCATGGCAAACACTTTATAAACTTATGTCATATTCTCAGTCCTCCGTCTGTGTTATAATAAAAAAAAAATAGTGAATGACATAAAATGCAGCCAGGATTTTAGGATAAGAAAAAAAATTGGCTCTCTGAGGTAATGCTATTATTCAGGAATTCAGGTAGACCTGGAGACCATCATGTTAAGCTAAAGAAGTGAGCCTCATACATACACAGATCACATGTTTTCTCCTAAACATTGGGGGAAAACCAACAACAATGAAAGAAGAGTGGAAAGATTTTTTTTTTGGGGGGGGGGGAGAGCAAGGGGACAGTAAGAGGGAGAGGAAGAAAACTAGAGTTCTGGGGTTTGAAATGATCAACTCATGCTGAATATGCATGAAATTGCCACAACAAAACAAGGCATTCTGAACAATTAATATACACTAACAAAAATCTACTTAAAAAAATAGTTCTAGAATATTTTGTGTCAGCTGCTCTGGCAAGTGTGAAAATCAGGATTGGAAAGGAGGGCCCTGGAGTCCACAGAGAGCACACTAGTGTATTTTTCTCATCACTAGGCTGTAAATCTCTTGGCAAAGGGGAGAGCCTTTCCTTGTTTCTTATCCCAGGAGTGTTGGTTCTTAGAAAAGCTGTGTCTTAATTCAATTTACAGGGCTTCATCACAAGCTTTCTTGGAAGCCATGAAAAGGATCCTGTCTTCAGAGAGCTGACCAGAGTTAATGTGAAATTCTCAGCTCCACGGAGGAAGCTAGCGCCTCTGCGAACCTGTCACATTGCACTGTGGCCACTGTAACTTCACGGAAAAGCAAGGTGGCGATCACTGTGTGGTACAGAGGTTAAGGATGAGCCAGGACAGGGAGGGGTCTTCAAAACCAGTCCTAAGAATGAAAAAGGCTTTAACACCCAGCTTCATGTAACTGAAACCCGGAAGCCCGAGTTCATCACTTTAAAAGGCATTAGGGCCAATATTATTGCATTGATGTGATGTTTTCTCTTCAGAAGTCCTTCCTTGTGACCTAGACAGATGTCACTTATAATGCGAGTGGTAATGAAACTAAATGCTTAAGACTGTACTTTTGACTTGACTTAATGACAAAGTATCCAAAGAAATTGCTTTCAGTGTTTTTATTTTTGGATAGCTTTTGCCTATCATTTCTCCATTTTGTGAGTGATAAGTCACAACTGCTCCTTTTGATGTGAAAAGTTATCCAACTTGTTTCGCCTTTTTCTTTCTCTCTCTCTCTCTGTTATCCATCTATCTTCATCACCATAATTATCATTATCTATTTATCATCCATCTCTCTGTTATCTATCTGTCTATCTATCTATCTATCATCATCATTATCTATCTATTTATCATCTATCTCTCTGTTCTGTGGGTCATCTATCTATCTATCTATCTATCTATCTATCTATCTATCTATCTATCTATCTATGTATCTATCTATCCATCCATCCATCCATCCATCCATCCATCCATCCATCCATCTATCTATCTATCTATCTATCTATCTATCTATCTATCTATCTATCTATCTATATATATATATATCTATCTATCATCTTCTATTATCTATCTTTCTATCTGTTTATTATCTATCATATATCTTTATAGACCATCTATTTATCTATTTTATATATCATCTCTATCTATCAATCAGCTATGTTTATAATTTGTTTTATAATTTGTCTACCTTATCTATCATCTATATTATATATCTATTTATCCTTTCTCTATCCATCTATCTATACCTATCATCTATCTATATTTGTCTCTGTCTTTCTCTCTGTTTCTATTTCTGTCTCTCTTTCTTCATCCCTCCACCCTCTTGCTCCCACAGAACAAAAACGTCTTTAGAGAAGAAGTGAGTACTCTTTGGTGTTCATGTGACTATGCCCATAAGACCCTATAAAGCAGGTACTATTATCATTATCTCTGTTCATACATGAGGAACCAGAGTAAAGCAGAGGTGGGGTAACTTGTCCAATTTGCACATTGGAAGTGACTGAAAATGCATCATCTGATATCCATGAAACAATGCTAACTCTCAATGTGTATCAATATGTTCACATCAGAATTCTTTCAAAAGCTGAGGTCTACAGTGTGAAAGCTACCCACTTAGGTCATTGGAATCCCCATCATTTGGTAAACTATGTGTCAGAGCTTTTGCCTGGGAAGACACAATGTACACACATACACACACACACACACCTACTCAACCCAGAAAGGGAAGCCAAGACATTGGGGAACTGTACCTTTTTGGAGGTACCAAGGGCATATGAGTTAGGAGATGCTTACAGGAGCAAGGATGACTCAAAGCATCTGCATTATGGAAAAGTCCACCCTAACATGGGTAGCAATGCAGAAGCTGCAATCGCAGAGCTCTCTGCACAATTTTCAGGCAGGTGAAGAGTAAGTGTCCTCTAGGCAGCTTGTTTTATGTAAGCCCCTTCTACCAACTGCTATTTACTCCTTTTATAAAGTCCCTAAGTCCTATAAATCCAGGGAAGGGCCTTGGAGAGTCTGAGAATCTTGCAAGCTTCTACTCTCCCAAGCACTTGGGAACACTGGCTGACATTTTGCGTAGCCCCTGAGTCTTCTGAAGCGAGTGTTACAAACAGGAGGCAACTGCTGTACCATAATGACTGAAAGGGGCTAATAGGATTTGGTGGGGAGTGACTTGTGCCTTTCTTCAAACATTTGAAGGATTTAGTAGGAGATAGGACATAAGAAGTAGAACTAAGCCTATAGGCAAGGAAGATCTATAGAAGGTGGTCTATAGTAGTTAGTAGAATAAGGGGTTTTCAAATCATTGAAGCTGTCTTAAAGGAGCTCATGCAAGAGTTGGCAAATTCTCTTTTTAAACATTATAGAGCACCAAGCCAAATGTGAGAGACTCTTCTAGGAAATAGCCATGGGGGACCAAAGCACACAAATCCAATGTCTTCAGGGAATGTCAATTTCAGTCAAATGGGTTAAATAAATATAATTCAATATATTGGTGCAATGTAGTGTGAGCATGAATATCTAAATAAAGTTGCTTCCTTGTGATATATGCTTGAAAGAGAAGTAAAAATATGGGGGTGAGGGTTACTCAGAGAAACATGCTAATTTATGGAGAGTTTAGTACAAATATATTGCCACAATGTTGTTTTGTCAGAATCTTTCATAAAACGAGGAACAGTGACCTATATTAGGATGCTAGAAGAGAAGATTTCAGACTAAGACATGATGACATTTAAAAGTCTTAATGATTACATGTTCTGTGGGTCTTAAGTGGCCTGTAGCAGATTTGAGTTGCCATTAGAGAGGGTTTTAGAAGATAAGGTTAGAAGAGATGGAGGCAGGACATGGTAAAGAGTGGAAAGCCTTCTAAGTAAAGTTTAAAATGACTTGTTTAGATGAGAAAGAAGGATTAGATTCAACTTGCTTTTATAATGAATTAATGCAAGGTTGGGAAGAGGGTTCAGTCCGTAAATGCTTGCTATGTAGATAGGAAGAGCTTAGTTCAGTCCCCAGACTCCCTGGGAAACAGCTGGGTACTGAAGGGTTCATAAACGGAAGGCCGCTACAGGAAAGCTGACAGACTGATAATACCTGCCGACTGTTATGAAGCTCTGGACAAGGTCTGCACACCATCTCCATGGTGTTTTACAGATTTGAGACTGAGAGCAGCGGAACTGCAGACTGACTATTCCACCCCAAAAGTTCCCTTTTCTGTCCTATAAAACCCCAGGTCTCTGTGCCTCCAGGCTCAGGCTCCATTCCTTTGCAGAAACCACCACCCTTCATTGACTGAACACCTGCCTCTGTTGAGGTTCATCTCCTTTTCTTTTCTTTTCTTTTCTTTTCTTTTCTTTTCATTTCATATCTCTCAATCAATCCCAATCAACAGGAACTAAGGGTCACTCACTGTAGTTGGGGAACGACTGTATAATCCCAGTGCTAAGGAGGCAGAGACTGCCAGATCCATGGGACTTACTAGCAGCCATCTAGCCTAGCCCAGTGAGCCTCAGGCTGGTAGGATATCTTGTGTCACAAAGCAAGGTGTACAGCACCTCAGGAAGAATAGTACATACGCACACACGCACGCACGCACGCACACAGGCACATACACGTGCTTGTTTATACACATGTACATGAGCACACACACCTGCACACACATACTTAAAACATGCACGCACGCATGTACACACATGCACACATACACACGTGTGCTCACATATCTGTACACATATACATAGGTATCACACATGCAGGCACAACACCTGCGAATATACACACAAACTGAGCTTCGCTTTTTTTATATAGAAACTATGCAAAGTCAAACTAATTTGGATATTATTGAAGTATTAAAAATGTGGCCTTATACCATAACCTACTTGTCATATAATCAAAGATGTTCACTGTCTCTTGCAAATTAGACTACTGCTCCTCTATGGTCTCTTCTTATTTTAAGATGTGTGATTTTACATTTTCTTTCATGTTTCAAATTCTTTCCCAGTCCTAAAAGGGCCATGAATAAAATTTATATTCATGTTAAAAAATAAATGTAGAAATGGAGATGTAGCCGGGCGGTGGTGGCGCACGCCTTTAATCCCAGCACTTGGGAGGCAGAGGCAGGTGGATCTCTGTGAGTTCGAGACCAGCCTGGTCTACAGAGCTAGTTCCAGGACAGGCTCCAAAACCACAGAGAAACCCTGTCTTGAAAAACCAAAAAAAAAAAAAAAAGAAAGAAAAAGAAATGGAGATGTAGCTCAGCTGGTAGCATTCGTGAACCCCTGGGTTCAGTCTTCGGCACCACACACCTGTAGCCCCAGCACTCTGGAGGGGGTGGCAGAAGGAGCTGAACTTCCAGTCCATCCTCCGCCAAACAGTGAGTTCAGGACAACCTGGGATACATGAGACACTGTCTCAACCAATCGCACAATAAATAATTAAAGTGGGTCTAGAGAGAGAGCTTGGCTGTTGAGAGCACATACCGCTCCTACAGAGGACCTGAGATGAGTCTCAGCAGTCAAGTCAAACAGCTCACAACCCCCTTTAACGACAGCTCCAGGGGTGCTTTCTCTCTCTCCAGATCTCCGCAGCACCTGCACTCTCATGTGCACATACCTAAACACAGATGTACACTCATGACTAAAAATGAAAATACACTCTTTTTTTTGTTTTGCTTTAAAGACACACAGCCCAGGGACAGATAAAATAAGGACTTCTCTAAGAATAATTTTTGTTTATTGTATACTTTAATCCAGTATATATAAATGACTTTAAAATTCTTGAAAATTTCTTTACTAGCATGTAATTCAAAAGAGGACAAGTCCATGGAAACATTTATTGAGTATTTTTAGGTATTATGAGAGTGGCCCTTACTCTATGTAGTTGTTAAAAAAATCAGAAGATGCTAAACAACTTTGAGACACTACGTACCTTAAAGTACATTGTAATTCAACTAAAAATAACTTTAGATATTTTAGTGAAGAACCAAAACTATTACATGAACTCTGATTTGTTCAGTTCTTTTGTGACAAAAATACCTGTATAATTTAAATGTATTCTCGGAAAGATGCATTCTTGTATACAATGTATTCTGATTACATCATTTCCTACCTTTCTCCCGCCCACTCACCCTGCACTCCCCACAGCTACTCTACTTCCTAACTTCATTTCTGTAGCCCACTGACTTCACTTAGTGCTGTCTATGAGCACTGGGTCATAGGGCCATCTTCTGGGACACGGGCAAGATTGCTACCACCCCAAAGAAAATTACTCTTCCCTACAGCAGTCATCACTGTTAAAAGAGCTTCACCTAAGAGTGGGGGCACGGGAGCTCCTCTCTTATCCATGCTGGACGCTTTAGCTGACTTGATCTTATTCGAGTCTTGTGCAGGTGACTACTGCTGCTGCAAATGATATGTCCTTCACTCCTAATTTACTAACTTCTGTGGTAGCATAAAGAAGTATCTACATCTAATTATAGGTATTCAATATATATAAAGAAATGACATGATCCACGAAATTATTTGTTAGTGTATAAAATTTTGAGTTTTCAATTACTTTAATGATTTTTAAGTCTTTGGAACAATGCAGTAAGTTAGGTTTAGCAGGTAACTATCTAATAGTTCCCTTTTAAAAGAGAATGTGGGGTCCGCCATTTCGTGGACGCCAGGGCATTGAGAGCATCTACGGAAGCAGATCGCCGAGGGTGCGGGTGGGCCTCGTTGGAGTGTTGGGATTTGAGCTGCGGTTCTCGAACCCAGGATCTTGAAATGCATCGTGATTCCTGTCCATTAGATTGTAAGGTGTATGTAGGTAATCTTGGAAACAATGGGAACAAGACTGAATTAGAACGGGCATTTGGCTATTATGGACCGCTCCGAAGTGTATGGGTTGCTCGAAACCCTCCTGGCTTTGCTTTCGTTGAATTTGAGGATCCCCGAGATGCTGCTGACGCTGTCCGAGAGCTAGATGGAAGAACACTATGTGGCTGCCGAGTAAGAGTGGAGCTGTCGAAAGGTGAGAAAAGAAGTCGGAATCGTGGCCCCCCTCCTTCTTGGGGTCGTCGCCCGCGAGATGATTACCATAGGAGGAGTCCTCCACCTCGGCGAAGATCTCCAAGAAAGAGAAGCTTCTCTCCAAGCCGGAGCAGGTCACTTTCTAGAGATAGGAGGAGAGAGAGGTCTCTGTCTCGTAAGAGAAACCACAAGCCGTCTCGATCTTTCTCTAGGTCTCGTAGCCGATCTAGGTCAAATGAAAGGAAGTAGAAGACCAGTTTGCAAAAGAAGTGGTGTACAGGAAGTAACTTCATTTGACAGGAGTATGTACAGGAAATTCAAGTTTTGTTTGAGACTTCATAAGCTTGGTGCATTTTTAAGATGTTTTAGCTGTTCATGTTCCCTTAAGCAAGATTGAATTTGCTTTGAACTTTAGTTTTTCATAGACTGAAATAAACCTAGATCCTGCCCAGTAAAAAAAAATAAAGAAAGAAAAAAAGAGAATGTAGATGCTTTTTACATCCCTACCATAATCTTTTTTGCATTAAAAGTGTGTAAATTTGTGAAGGATAAGAACTAGATCTATGCATTTCTTTCCTAGCATGTCCAAAGCTAGAAGTTTGCTTGTGATCCCACGGTCCTTACCAGTGCATTCCTGGCTGAGATGCCTAGGAATCAGTAGTAAATACACAAGGAAGAAGGAAGTTCTGTTCTACCTGGGAATGGGCAGGTCAGTTAGCCCTCAAGGGCATCTCCTAAACCAGAGAGTTCATTGTAAAAGGGTGAATTCGTTATCCTCATAGTAAGAGAAGTTCAGTAAATCCAATAGAAAATTTAATTCATTGTTGCATTTTTAACTTAGATAAAACACAGAATGGTGTGACAGTTTCATTCTACAGAAACTGGTACATAAGCCAGGGAAGAGAGCTGTGAGTACATCAAGGCTGTAGATGCGACTTTAGCAGAGTGGGCATGAATTAACAAAAAGCTGCCAATTCTCTGGAGATCTGTTCACGGGGAACAAGTGGGTAAGAAGGCTTCCCCTACCTACTGCCTTTCTTAAGGCTGGGATTGTCTGCACAATTTAACATACTAGGGAGGGGTTAGGAAAAAATAAAAAGTTAGGAGTGAAAGAAAAGAATCCCCAAACTGGGAAGTATTTGGATCTGTGACATCTTGCCAAAATATGAACATTTTTTTTTCCTGAGAGAAGACAGACAAAGATAGAAACAAACAAGCATCCCATTTTTTCCTGTGAAGATTGACCTATCCTCAAACACAGACAGCATGAATCCATGACTTGACAATAAATGAGATCATCCATTCTTACCACATGTTCTCTTGTGATTTGATGGCAAAATAGTACAATCATCATTGACCTGACTGGATTCAAATATCACAGAAAACACACCTCTAGGTGTGTCCATGAGGGTGTTTTCAGAAAGGTTTACCTAAGGATGGAACTTTACCACCCTGGACCTGGGCAGAGCCATCCTGTGAACTGTAAGATGGCATGAGCATCCACATCAACATCCCTCTGCTTCTGTACTGAAGATGTCATGTGTCAGGCACATCACCTTACCCTTGTTGAGCCTCCTCTGCCCAGATGGACAGTATTCCCAAACCTTAAGCCAAAACGAATCCTTCCATTCTCAAGCTGGTTTGGCCAAGTGTTTTTTCCACAGCAAGAAAACTGTAATAACTAGTGTGCATTACATAAAATCTAGTAAATGAAATATTTCAACATGCTATTTTACTATTAAGTATACTATGCTATATTATAATTTTTAATGGATAAATAACCTTATTTACATAATTTTAAAAATAAACGCGACCTCCGTAGACAGCAGCAACACAACCAGATATGACTTGGTTGCAGCGAATTGAATGAGGGATGGACCAAAACCCATCATTTAGCAGCTTTCCCCTCACAGACGCGGATGCGGTCATCACTTTTCCTTTCCACAATGAAGCCACAGACTCTTGCTGTGTTCAGACAAACTTCCAGTATACAAGATATTTACGTTTCTTTGTGCTTACACCAGAAATTCACTGATGTGCGAGGTAGCCCACACTTCCTGAATCTGTTCCACTCCCATCTGAAACAAGGATCCTGAAAGCATTCAGGCAAAGGATCCATTTTATTCGACCTAAGTAAGAAGCTTATTGTGATATACATTCTTCTTTCTTCCCTTCTACGCATATACCTGATAGTGCTGTGATTAGCAAGAAGATGACTTTAGATCAATTCCAGCTAAACCAGAACATGATTTTGAAAGTTCGCCACTTTTCCCCGGCTGCCTTAAAATGATTTTCTGCTATCTCTGTAGGTAGATCACACGTTACATCATTTTACTTTAAGACACATAAAAATTATGCATGAACAAATCCTCTAGGTTTTAGGTAATGTCACATAACAATTGGAAGGTGGTACATTTTAAATTGAAAATAAAAAGTCTCTTCAAACAAGCTCTTCGACCATCCCATTTCACAGTACAACTCTGAACTAGAGACTATTCAGATAATCTAGTGGTCCTTTTGGGGGGAGTGTTCCACCATTTCCCAGTGAGTAAGTCCACTGAGCAGTGTTTTAAAAATGTCTAGTCTATCAACAACCTGTGCTAGATAATGGAAAATCTATCCGGGACACTCAAAACCCAGCTGAGCAGTCTACTGAAAAATTCAAAAATGGTAGGTAACCAAAAACTTGATGATTGACACAGGAATCATGGATTTTCCTTGAGGTTAGTGATTTTGAATTCCTCTCTACCCCCAGAGAAGGAAAGAAAGTAAAATAAAAGACAAGAAAATCTTTGCAAAGTCACATCTAGTTAGGTCTTGCTCAAGAACCAGGTCCCATTGATTTTTTTTTAACACTTTGTAAAATGTTTTTCAAATGCAAACAAAAAAAGCACAGTGATGTCTGAATTAGCTGGATGTGGGTGTCTGTGTTGAGAGAGAGAAAGGAGAGAGAGAGAGAGAGAGAGAGAGAGAGAGAGAAACACTCATAACAAGTACTTGTATTGAATACTCTAAACTAGAAATGGTATTTCATTCATGAGTACTTTCTAAATTTCCATGACTACATAACTCAATATCTTGACTATTAATGTATTCATCATATATTGGTGTTGTATTAGTGGCACTTGAAAACTTGTTTTGTTTTGAATATGGAAGAAGTTGACCAAGAAAGAGGTGCTGTTGTGGCCAAGTGTTTTCACTATCATCTTAAAACGTTAGTTCTGTGTGTATGATGCTCCTAGCATTGGGAAGACTGGTCATTCATTATCTATGCTCTGAGAACATCTGTTCTCCTTTATTTTATCTTATTTATAAATGCGTGTTCAACTACAGAAAAATCAGTTATTTCTGTGATGATACTCTAAGACTGGTGTTTGACTTCAAATGTTCAAATAGGACATTTGAATCTCCAAATTATTTTATCGTAAAATACTCCCTATTGAAAATGTAAACAAGCATACATCAAATCATACTGATTCATGCTTAATATGCTCTATGTCTACTTTAACAACTGCCTTTAAAGATGAGATTCTAATACATATTTTTCTACTTTTCCAGACAGAAGTGTGTAGTAAAATACCAATGTTCACGTTCACTTTAAATATTTTATTTATTTATTTATTTGCTTTATGTGTGTATGTGCCTGGGTGCAAGCATGCTGCTTTGTGTGTTGAAGTCAGAGGACAATTGTCACTTCTCTCTTCCCACCGTGTGTGTCCCTGAGACTGAACTTGAGTTGCCAAGCAGCAAATGCCTTTATCCATGCAGCCATCTCATTCCCTCTGACGAGTTTACTTTAAACCATAAATGTCAGATTGGGATTCAGTTAGGATAATACATAAACATTTGAATTTATTATTCTCTCTTTTGTCAAATTGTATTTAAAGATTCTCTATATAAATCTTTTACTTCCAGTTTTATTCTGTGCTATGAATAATATCTGAAGTATAAATTTGGATATATTCATAAGCATTATGACTGTCTACTTTATATTGTTCATAAGAAGTTTCCATGAAAATCTTGTCATGTAAAGATTTTTATAGCCAA
Source organism: Chionomys nivalis (assembly GCF_950005125.1). Lineage (NCBI taxonomy): Eukaryota > Metazoa > Chordata > Mammalia > Rodentia > Cricetidae > Chionomys > Chionomys nivalis. The sequence goes on along the minus strand of NC_080103.1, from coordinate 32,146,581 downwards.
ATAGCTTCATTTAAATAGGTCTAGAAATAGTTCCTCATGAATGAGCTAATATGTAAATATATATTTACCCCTATTTTAGTTTTCCTCAAATATTATAACACATGTGCAGTTTTTAAGATTCTTGAGGTTAATTTGAAAATAAAGGCACAGAGCAACTCTTGGAAGACACCTCATCTTTCATGGTGATGTCAATCAAGCCATGACACTCTACTGTCTACAGAGCTTGAGAAGTACCTCAAAATGAAGACATTGCATGAGACTTTGAGCCTGAACATGTTTTAATGTTTATATTATCATAGTTTAATTATATGTGTGTGTGTGTTTGCATGAGGGTATATGCATGTGAGCACATGTGCCTGCAGAGCCCAGAGGTAGTGGGTCACCTTGGAGCTGGGCTATGTGCTCTCCAACATTGTTGCTGGGAACAGAACACTGGGCCTGCACCACAACAATGAAAGTTCTTAGCTGCTGAGCCCTCTCTCCAGCTCCCTAAGCAATTTTAAAGAAACCATTCTATGCCTCTTCATTCCCTCAGCTTTTAAGGATGAGACTAAGCTTGCCTCTCACCATGGTGTTTTGCTGCCCTGAATATTTGCTTTGCTTCCACCCCTGAGACTTCCATTGCCCTTTGAAGCTTTCTCCAGTTTAATTCTCTCCCGTTTAAGACCTGAGTTGGGAGAATACAAATGCTAAAGCCAAGGAGTAATGAGATATTGTGATCAGCCTTGCCTTTCAGGTCTGTGTTTGTTCTCCTCACAGGAAACAAAAATGCAGTCATGGCAGACTCTGTGTGTCACAGTCAAATTTTTTAGAAGCATTTTGCCTTTGGATCCAGTGAGTTCCATGTGTAGTTCACTCCTAGGTTCCCTGAAGGTCTTGAGATTATGGCATGTTTTTCATCTACCATGCCATATATGGGATCTAAAATGTCTCCAAACTTTGCTGAAGGTTTCATCCTCAGCCTGTGTTGGAAGGCAACAGAAGCTTAAGAAGTAAGGCCCTAGTAGGACGAAGTTAGGTCACTTTTGAAGGGGACACTGGGGCCCTCCTTGCTCCCTGTCTGTCATTTTCTTCTGACTGTCATGAGATAGTTGGATCTCCTGTCATGTGGCCCTGTCAGATGTGCTGCCTTCCCACAGCACAGAGACAAAAGGTCAAGCAACAAAAAATGAAGACTTCTGAAACCATGAGCCCAAATCTATGGAGAGTGGGAAATCACATCTTTAGCGCAGAGAGAGAAGTGATTCAGAAGTAATTGGTAGAATAATTTTGAAAACATTATTGTTCTTGATGAAAAATTTAGAGAAAGATTTTATGAGTTATTCTGATGGTATCTGTAGGTACAAAAAGGTTGTCCAAATGCCCAGTGACCTGAATCCAGCTAACGAGAAAAGTGTAATTAAAGAACATACACATAGCCATTACATCTGGCTTCTTTTCTTCCACGTTGTTGCACCTGAGAATATTTATATCCGATTTCTAAACTTTACACACTGGGATAACTGGATAACTCTTTAGCAATGACAATGGGTTTTAAGAGCATGACCCATAGAATTAATTGTATTGATGTATCACAGCCCCAAGTTTGTTCATTCCCTGAAAGTCTGTTCAGTAACTCAGTTTTCGTTAAATTGTCTAGGCAAGAACTAGGGTTGACGAAAGTGACTCCTTCAACTCTGGGCATTAAGAATATTTGATTCTTGAAAGTTACATAAAAATCGAGTCAAAATGTTTTTAATTAGAGACGACCACTAAAATTCAGTGATTCCACTGTCAATTGGAAAAGAAAGTCAAATTCTAAAAAGTTTCAGACAGAGAAAAGTACAGAAGTTGTTTTCTACAAAGCTAAGCGCTTTAGTGTCAAGCTTCTCTGCTAACCCCAGCCCTCATCATTTTGTTTAGCAGCCTGCCGCTGCAGGTGCTGGATTCTCTCATCCACAAACACTTGGGGCTTTTGCCCTCAAACCCTTACATTCTTGTTATGTTTGCTCTCTTGCATGAAGAACACAGTGTAACTTCTGTTTCCTCTGCAATGCCTTCTTACCTAAAATTGGATGCTTCTTCCTCAGATAAGAGCGAACACAGAAAGATTCAAGTGTTTCTCGTCTGCCACTATGGTCCACGGAATCTTTCCGCTTTATCGTACATTTCTCTTTTGCTTTCCAGAACAAAACCAGACAGTGGGATCTAACCTTAAACTCAAGAGCCTCATGCTTCTTGTTGAGACATTTGCACTCAAACTTTAGCCCCATATGTGTTAGAAACATTTGCCCTTGTGGTTCAGGTACTATGGGTAGCTTTCCGTGACACCTTCTAATAAAATCAATCTAAACAGTCGTGAATAATTTGATTTTACTTAGGTTACTAGTTTCTTCCCCAGCTAAGTTATACTCAAATTTCAGTGAATCAAAACTAATAATCATTTTCATTCTTAATTCTTTTCCAGTGTGATAGACTAACTAATATTGCTATTTCATCATTGATTGCTTCTATTTGCTCATGGAAAATGTTGAATAATGTGGATTTATCAAAACAAAGAACAACTAAAGCTACGAGAAAATCATCCTTGACTATGTACATAGCACATATACATCATTTTCATAAAAAAACAAAAGAAATTGGCATAATTTTAATATGGCTGATTGGTTTAAAATAATACCTTTAAATTCGAGAATTCAAAATAATTTCTTGAATTCAGGTTTTTCTACATTATGTTTTCAATGGAGTCACTTGTAGTGGCCACTCCTATTTTCTTTTGTTCTCATTAAATTTGCAGGTATTGGGCAAATAAAGCAGTAATTTGTAAATCCCAATTAAAATGTGTCCTTAGAAGTGAGATTTGGTGATATATGCTTACATTGCTCATGTGTGTGTGTGTGGTGTATACACACACACACACACACACACACACACACATATATATATATATATATATATATATATATATATATTCCAGATTGATAAGGAGGATTGCACTATAGGATGAATCAGACCTTGGACCTATAAAATGACTCACAGAGACAAACTGTATTCTTAAAAGCACGTGTTACTGGGAGAGCTTTCTCAGAGATAAACTGCCCTTAAATACTTTCTCTTACTTGATTTTAGTGGTGAAGTTCAGGTATAAAGTATCAAGTTTTGATGCTTCAAGTTCTAATCCTGAGTCATAATGTGACACAAAACTTTGTTTTCTATCATGTTAAAAGGATAGTTTCAATACTGTTTTGAATTAGAAATTTCTCCAGTGATTTCTCACTTTATAACAATAAAATACTTTGTAAGAGGTAAAAAGCATTCAAGCATTCATCTTGATACTTGAGAATGTGCAGCACTGTCCAGCAGAGACATTACTTCCTGTTCTTTTTTTTTTCCTCTAGGCCCACGTTGGAATGCCAAAATGTTGTTTGTTTTACTCTTTTTACTCTTTTGCCACCCAGTTCCCATATAAATCACACACGTGGAGGTTTAGTCTTAGTTTTGAACACCCAGCCTTAGCTTGGATTGTTTCTAGCCAGCTTTGCTTATCTTAAATTACCCCGTCTACCTTTTCCCTCTGGATTTTTCCTTCTCCTACTTCTGTGATCTTACTTTCACTCTTACTCCGTGGCGTGCTGTGTGGCTAGGTGGCAGGCCTCTATTACCCTCCTCTGCTTGTACCATCTTGCTCTTTCTCATCTCTCCAGATTTCTCCTCCAATTTATTCTCTCTGCCTGCCAGCCCCGCCTGTCCTTTCTCCTGCCTTACTATTGACCATTCTGCTCTTTATTAGACCATCAGGTGTTTTAGACAGGCAAGGTCACACAGCTACACAGAGTTTAAAAATGCAGCATAAACAAAAGCAACACATCCTTACGTCATTGAACAAATGTTCCACAGGATAAACAAAAGTAACACACCTTAAAATAATAATTCTACAACTTCCACAGTATCTCTTTATTTTTATTTTTTTAATTTTTTTTATATTTATTTATTTATTATGTATACAATATTCTTTCTGTGTGTATGCCTGAAGGCCAGAAGAGGGCACCAGACCTCATTACAGATGGTTGTGAGCCACCATGTGGTTGCTGGGAATTGAACTCAGGACCTTTGGAAGAGCAGGCAATGCTCTTAACCTCTGAGCCATCTCTCCAGCCCCCACACAGTATCTCTTTATACTATCCTTCTAGTTTAGTGATGTTTATCACTTTTTTGTGAGAATTTCTTTTATACAGACTATATTTTATTTATTATTTATTATATAATATTTATTCTATTTATTATTAATTAATTAATTTTCAATGTTTTACATCACAATAGAAATTTCCCCTCTATCCTTTCCTCCCTTTCTCTCCTCCCTACTCTACTCCTTTTCTGTTTCTTTTCAGAAAGGGGCAGGCCTCCTATGGGTGACAACAAAGCATAACATATTGATTTGAGGTAGGACTAAGTTTCAGTTTCATGAGATCCCATTTATTAATTGTTGATCTCGGTGTTTGGTGCTTTGTTGTCTTATCACTCTAGCTGGAACTTTGAGTACTATATTGAATAGATGTGGAGAGAGTAGACAGCCCTGTCTTGTTTCTGATTTTAGTGGTATTGGTTTGACTTCCTATTTAATTTGATTTTGGCTGTCAGTTTGCTGTATATTGCCTTTATTATTTTTAGGTGTATTTCTTGTATCCCTGATCTCTCCAAGACGTTTATCAGGAAGGGGTGTTGGATTTTGTCAAAGACATTTTCAACACCTAATGAGATGATCAAGTGGGTTTTTTCTTTCAATTAGTTTATTTGGTAGATTACATTGTTAGATTTTCATATGTTGAAAATCCCTTCATCTCTGGGACGAAGCTCACTTGATCATGATGAATGATCTTTTTGATGTGTTGGTGGATTCAGTTTCCAAGTATTTTATTGAGTGTTTTCCCATCAGTGTTAATGAGAAAAATTGGTTGGCAATTTTCTTTCTTTGTTGAATCGTTTTGTGATTTGGGAGTCAGGGTGACTGGGGCCTCATAAAAAGAACTTGGCAATGTCCCTTTTCTTTCTATTGTGTGGAATAATTTGAACAATTTGAGGAGTATTGGTATTGGCTCTTCTCTGAAAGTCTCATAGGATTCTGTGCTGAGACCATCTGGCTCTGGACTTTTTTTTTTTTGAAAGACTTTTAATGACTTTTTAATTTTCTTAGGTATTATAGGTTTATTTAAATTGTTTAGCTGGTTTTGCTTTCACTCATGTGAAAATCTTGATGTGACCATTTTCCAAAGTAGAGTAGCACCATTATATACTTCCTTCATTTGGGTTATTATTGTTATGAAGAGACACCATGACCATGGCAACTCTTAAAAAGAAAACATTTAATTGGGGTGGCTTGATTACAGTTTCAGATTACAGTTCTGTCCCTTGTCATCATGTTAGTGAGCATGGTGGCATGCAGGCAGACATGTTGCTGCATCTGAGGCAACAGGATGTCAACTGACTGTTACACTGAGTGAAGCTTTAGAAAAGATTCCTCAAAGCCATCACCTATAGTCACCCACTTTCTCTAACAAGATCACACCTCCTAATAGTGCCCCCCATTTGGGGGCCATTTTCTTGCAAACCACCGCATACATTCATCAGCAATAAATGAACATTATAGTTGTCCTTATGGGAACCATCCAATAGATGGAATTTTCATTTACTTTGCTTTTCTTAAGACAACTCACATTGACTTTTTAAAATGTTACTACTGGCTCTTTTCTATCTTTTCTGTGACTTGTCCATTCAGTTGTCTGTCCATTTTTCATCAAGTAGTATTTTCCTATTGTAATTTCCTATTGTAGAATTGTGATAATTCCCTATATATTGAGTGCAACTTCATTTTTATGCCCATGTGGCCTGAGTATTTGTAGCATTTTCATTGTCTTAAAATAGCAGAAGGTTTTAATTAATTATAAGGAGCTCCATTTTACAATACTTCTAGATATTATTGACTTAACAAATGCCTGGCACTTTCAAGATTTAATCTACTTTCTGCCATTTTTTATAAGTATCTTCTTGTTTTATGTATTCTATTATTTCAATGTTCTGGTTTAGTTAATTCTGTATATTATATGAAATAAAGTTCAAAAGATTTTTGGTAATCATGGCTGGCCCCCTTTCCTTTTATATTCTTCTTCCTCCTCTCTTTCTACTTCTGCTTCCTCTTTGTCTCATCTTACTTCCCATCCCCCTCCTTTTTGATTTTATCTTCATCTTTGTTTCCAAATATGGATGCTTCTTTGTTCTAGTACCATTTATAACTAAGATCACCAATTTAATTTTTGATTACTTTACCATGTAAATAAAACAATCAGTTGACATTATGTGTTTAAGTTTGCTACTCTTACTACATGCTTTATTTACCCATGTGTCTAGTTTTGGCAGTATTAACTTGTCTTGACTATTTCAGCTGTAATAAGTATTAAGTCAGGCAGGAAGACCTTAAACCTTACCACTTTTCCCCTTCAAGAATCCAGTTATCTGTTAATACAAAGATTTTAGAAGTAGCTCATCATTTTCTATAAAATACTTTGTTAAGATTTGCTTAGTGTTACTTTCGCTTATGTCTCTATTAGAGAGGAATGTTCTCCTTTCAAAACGATGCCTAAAGAACCTACTACTTCTTGCTCTATTACCTTTTGCTCAGCATCATTTTGTATTTTTTGAAGTATAGCTCTTGAAAACACTTAAAGTTTGTACATGGGTATCTAGAAAGTATTGCTATTTCTGAAAATGACAGTTTCAAATGTTTAAAAAGTTCAATTTTTGTCATATATAGATTTAGAAGGGGCTATTGCAGATAATCATAAACTTTTGTCCCTGTGTCTAGAATGGATACTGCTCCATACTTAAAAACCTTAATAAAATTTACCAGTGAACTTATATTTTTCTGAAAGTCATATTTAGAAAATTTTCAGCTATGAATATAAACTCATAAATACATCAATATTACAGTACAGGCTTTCAGTTTCTTGTGTTATTTAGGTAATTTGTTTTATACAAAAAACTGATCTGGGCAGGGCGCAGAAATGGCTCAGTGTTACCAGTGCTGGGTTGTATAAGCCTGAGGACCTCAGTTCAAATTCTGAGCGCCCGGGTAGGAAGGCTGTAAGCACATCCCTGGAGTGGGCACAGGTAGATTCTAGAGGCTTGCTGGCCAGCCAGCCTAACTGAAACAATGAGCTTCTAACTCAGTGAGAGATCCTGACTTTTGGGACTGAGGCAGAGGATAAAGCTTCTGGTGTCTTCCTCTGTTCTCAGCACATGCATGCACAGATGCCTATACCTGCACACACATTTTCATCTTGCAACTTGTCTTGCACTTCTGTTTTATAAAGACCATAATATTTCTTCATTAAGATTTCAATATTTTAACTTTTGCACTGATACTTCCTTTTTTTATTCCTGACTTGATCATTGGTCTCGTCTCTGTCTCTTCTATATTATTGTATCTATAGACTTCATTTTTATTGATACAGCGTGAGAGAAAAATCTAGGTTTTTCTGATGCCTTTGCCACATTCTATTTCTCTTCTGTTTAAGTTCCTCTTTCTGCTTATTGTGAATTAAACTTTTCTTTTATCTGAAGTTAGAAATTTTGATCACTGAATTGAAACTTTCTTTTTTTCCCTCGTGTAAGAATTCTAATGCTAAGCCGGGCAATGGTGGCACACGCCTTTAATCCCAGCACTCGGGAGGCCGAGGCAGGCGGATCTCTGTGAGTTCGAGACCAACCTGGTCTACAGACCTAGTTCCAGGACAGGCTCCAAAGCCACAGAGAAACCCTGTCTCGAAAAACCAAAAAAAAAAAAAAAATTCTAATGCTAGGAATTACCCCGAATTTCTTGTCTTTGCCTGATTCTCAAAACTTTCCATACATTGTCATTTCACTTTCATTCAGTAAAAGATTATTTTCTTACTTTCTGTTAAATAATATGCAATAGTGTTTTTAACTCCTAAAAATGTTTGTTTAAGATGACTTGCATGATTTCAGTATTTTTATATTTAAAATGCAGTCCATCTTATTGAATATTCTGAGCACATTTGTGCATTGAACTATAGCTAGGTGGCACTAGGGATCGAAGACATTTCTCTAAAGGATCTTGCATAGGAAACTTAACCTCTGAGTTCATACTAGTGGAGTTGAGAATTGGAGGCCTTAGGAAGCAATTAGGATTCAATGAGGTTTTGATGGTGGGACATAAAATCTACTTGTTTATGTTAATGTAGCTCTTCTAGGTATATCTTCATTTGTATTTACATTAATGATTACCTAAGTGTCTCACTTCTATTCATAAGTTATTTCAACAAGACTAAATCCATAGACTCATAGGCCAAAATGATAGATGTGAATATTATAATAAATATAAAATAAGAGTTTATTTAAAAACCATATGGTACATATACTCTCTTACAAGTATGTTTTGAGGAAAAAAAACCTTTTCTCATTAAATAGTTAATAAATTACTTGCATCTTAAGGTTTTCCCTAGAGAGATATGCAAAGATTCTTCTCATGTAACACTTGAGGCTAAGATGTCATTTTACATATGATTACACTCTTAGGGCTTAGCGATGTCAATGTAGATGTCGTCTTCTTTAAATAGCAAAGAGGAATATAAATAAATAGGATTCTTTAAAAATAAGTTATCAAGCAGGAAAAACATTTCATTATGAAAGTAATCTACAAGCATTTAAGATTGCATTTTACTTGAGTTGTTTGTGCAATTCACTACAGAAAACAACAACATCATTCATCTATAGGACTACATGTACCCCTGGAGGACCTGGAATATTTGTTCTCCACTTTCTCCCTAGTGCTCTCTGCCTGAGAACTTGATTTGAATCTGTTCAAAAAGTGAATGAACCTAAATATCAATCTTCCAATCTACTTAACAGTCTTCAGAGAAATAGTTGATGCTCAGCTATGTGTCAAATTATGTATCTACATATATATAAAATGTGAAAATATATTTATGTGTAAATATATAATTATAAGTTATTATCTATGATATACATTTTATTCTAATGTATCATTTTAGTCTAGTAATAAAGATATATCCCTGGGGATAATGGAAAAGTACAGAAAGTAGGAGGTAGTAAGGCTTTGAAGAAGAATAAATGTGTCTCTGTGTCTCATTTGTTTATATAGGTTCACTTTCTTGGTCTTTCAAGAATACTTTGTAGGCGGCAAATATACTGGTTAGGAGATATTGCAGCAACAGTGAAGGCCCCAACAATGGAAACCAGCTGGATGATGCAAGTAAAAGTGATATGACATAGTTGGGTGCTAGAAATATAGGTGAAAGGTAGAATTGACAGGATTGGCTAATAGGTTAAATATAGGATATTCAAGAGAGAGCTAAGTCATGGTTAGCATTCAGGTTTGACCTGAGTAACTAGAAAATGGAATCACTCTTCTTTTTAGCAATTAAGTACAAACTAGATAAAAGAGTGGGAATGCCAGGCAGTGCCAGGAACTCACTGGAGGTTGATGGCCAGTAACCTTCCTGTATTTATTTTCCCACTAATAAACACTTTCTTCTAGTTTATGCTCAGTTATGTGTAAATATCTCTGTCAGAGTTGACAGTTTCATTTAATCATGGTTGAGATCTGTCTAGATAAACACAAATAAGGGGTGGAGAAGCAAGGGACTGGGAGTTTACACATAGAAGCAGTTACATTTACAATCTCTACCAGGTCAGCTTGTCACGGGTAGAGTGTGAGGTATGCATGAATGAAGACTGTAGAAAGGTGGTACAGGGAACAGAGTGGAGTGGGAGACCCAGAGGAAGCCAAGAGTGGTGCGATACACGTGTGAGAGATGCGGAGTTGGGAGCAGGTCATAGAATTGTCCTCTCTTAAATCATAGAGGCAGCGCATATATTGGCTATATGAAGTTCAGGTCTAACTTGAGATCGACATGGCTGCTACATACCTTGCGGCATGATTGGGACAGTGGTTGAGTTGAGCATTTATGTCCTTAGAGATTTCTGTTCTTACAGATGATAGGAAGCAATGAAAGACCAGCCCATCCTCGTCATGGCATTGAGCGTTCTGGTGTGTAGGCAGACATGGTACTGGCTACATCTTGATCAAAAGGCAACAGGAGGTGGACTGTCTGTCACCCTGGGTGAAGCCTGAGGAAAGAAGACATTAAAGCCCCCAGAGACACACTTCTTCCAACAAGGTCACATCTACTTCAATAATTCCACACCTCCTAATACTACTTCTCCCTTTGGGATTATGGGGGCCAATACATTCAAACTACCACAATTAATAAGGAATCTGTTCTTGAGACATACAGGGGATGAGAGAAGGGATAAGTCCCTTAACACACAACCTCACTGCAGTGGAAAGTCTGTAAGAGAAGCATGCAATAGTGCTTTGGAGAGCACAAAGAAGGTACACCTGGGGTTTCCCAAAAGGTTTCAGAGTCTGCAAACAAAGGAACAGGATATGTAAATCGATCCCAATGAATAACAGAGGATACTGGACACAGAACTTTGTAGACAGGTGCTCCCGTTTAGAGGCAGAGAGCATCAAAAGCCCACCACTGGAGGGGTGAGGTTATGAGCTAGTTGCAGGTGAAGATGAACAAAACAGAGGAAGCTAAAGGGTCCGGTGAGGTTCAAAGGTACAGATGGCCCGATTGCGCCCGGTCTGCAGGAACCGCAATGGCTCATACTAAGTAGGCAAAGAGCCTGTTTCTCTAAGACGCTCCCTGGCAGGAGAAAAGAAGACCCCATAAAAACAGTTTCCAGGCTCTCTCTGCTCCCCTTTCATTTTCATTTTCTCACCCTCTTTATTTATCCTGAAACATACTTTAAGACAAAAACGTCAGCAGCCTTCCTCTGTGTTAGTGAATTGAGAGGGTGACTGGAATCCTTTCCCCATGCCTTTTCACCCACGGTGGTGGGCCCCGCTGCCTGGCTGGTATTCTCTGGACACAGAAAATTCAAGTACGCAGAGCCTAAGGCAGCTCTGAGCCACCTTGAAATGACTGGAGCGCGTTCCGATGATTACGGCCATGCAATTTCTGTGTCTTATTCTGAGAGGGTTAACCTGGACCTTTCCTTTTCCCTTAAGTATGGCTCTTCTCCTCAAAGCTCTAGGTTTTCTGAGGTGCCGCTGAGAAGGAATCTGCTTTCCACCTCCTGACGTGCTCCTTCCATTTTCCAGATGGTCCTAAGCTGCAGTGAACCTGCCGTGTTATCCCTTACTAACAGATTTCCGTCATAGACCGCAGAAAGGCCAGCTGCTATCACTGCCAAGGTAACCGAACTATCAGGAGCTCTGTTTTACATGATGCTCTGGTCTTGAGAGTATTTGATAGTTAGAGAATTCGCTTTTGCTAGAAAAAAAAAATCAAGGTGATTCATAAAATTAAATCCTACGGGGTCACACATGGTGATCAGTGTGATTTTGATCCGGTTTTCTCTCTTATACCCTTTGTTGAAAAAGGGTGAAGACATAAACGGAGTGAGAATTTATTATGAAGCTGTCTTGGGTGCAAGGGCACAGTGTCTAAAGATCCCATGGTCTTTTAATACAATATTCTTTTATTGGAAAGAATAGAACATTTCACTCTAAGAACTCAGGTGTGTCATGGATACTTCATTTCCTGGTGGGTTGGATCATGCCGGGAATTGCTGTTTTATTCTGAAATATGAAAATTGACTCTTTCTTAGTTTACCATTTGAGCATCAAGAGAACTAAGCACTGTGATGTGTGTGTGTGCGCATGCGTGCATGCATGTGTGTGTATGTTTCTTTTTAACAGAGGGCTCCAGACCTCTTAATTTGTCTGCAGACTCTCTAGAGTAGTTTATTGCTTGTATGCTTCTGAGGACAGAAAAATGAGAGGAAGATTTGTTAACTCAATGTTATGGGAAGCCATCTGCCAATGACTGGGCAGAGGGAAGCATGATTTTATGGGGTTTTTCGTGGGTCGCTACCAACTGGAGTCACACAGGAACACATTCTGACCTCCTGTCACTCACAGAATTTATTGCTACTTAAGCTTGTCTGGACAATGTGGGCCCATTTTGATGAGCAGATAATTGATTTGAAGATGATAGCAAGGTCATCTTAAATACTTCACTGGATGAGAAGCATATGGGATTGCATCATACCCTAGGACCAAACAGCACAGCTCCTGCAGGTGTGAGAATGTGCTCCCAGAATGGGACTGCAGAGCCCTGCAGGTTAGCACAAGGAAAGCAATTTTAATGGAGTGCACCATGGTATGCCATTAGCCATCTGATACCTGAGTCCCTGCTGGTACCCAGCCTCTTCCTGATGCCCAGCAGTCATGTGGAACATAGGTGGGGATGGGTGACAGCTCAAAGGGTGAAGGCACTGGCTGTCAAGCCTGTCAATATGGGTTCAGTCTGAACCTGCATGGAGGAAGGCAAGATCAAGTACTCAAGTACCCATAAGTTGTCCTCCACACATTTCAATCCACACAATGAACAAGATGAAATTGTCTTTGGAGAAGAAATCAGTCTTAGCTTGGATCAACCTTAGGTTTCCCCATGACCTGGCTTAAGATAAACTTAGGCCAGACAGAGCAGAGTGAGCATGAAAAAGCCTACAGCAACCAGGAGTAGGGGTTCCTTCTGACAAGCTGAGGAGCGCACGCGTTTTCAAGGTTTTCTGTTTTTATTTGTTTGTTGTTGGAGAGGAAACACGGAAATTGTGGAGATTCTCAGGCAGGATGGGGCACTTGCCTTCTTAAACTGAGAAGTTGAAAGCCCGAGTAAGGGGGGCAGCTGCAGTCCTTAGCAGGCCCCTAGACCCCACAAGCAATTATAAGCTGCTTTCAGCAAATACCGGGGACAGGTGCTTTATTTCTTTTGAAGGTAACTATATCTTTTGACACATCTTAAATCAGGAGCAGGGCTTTATGTCCTGGTGTTTTTTCTACCTCTCAGCAGTTCCCAATTGCCTGTCTAAATTCAAGAACACCAATGGCTCAGTAAAAGTGAATTTTACTTTTGGTTTCAAAATGTGGATTCTTCTCCTGGGTCACAGACAAAACTTGATAGATTGAGTATGAAGATGCTTCTTGCTTTTTACTTTTATTCAGTCTAGGTGCTAAGTTACCATTTTCATCATGCTAATTTTAACACCTTTTATACTATATTTGTCAGCAAATGGCATTTCTGAAATTCACATTTGAATCTAATCTCACTACTGTATATATTGACAGTACTTCTAACTCTAGCCTAATTTTACCCCAGATCTGTGAAGTTGCATCTCTAGGTTCTAGAAATGAGTCATTAGAGATCAAAACAGAGATTTTTATATTTGATCAAGAAGTAATGGGCAAGGCCAGGGACCATCACCGAAGAGGGAGCAGGAAGATAAAAAATCAGGAGATAGCGAGGAATGCTATGAACCCTTTCTTCAGGGACATAATGCCGTGCAGCTGTGTCTGTCTGAACAAGACCTGCCACACACAGAAGACCCTACAGAAGAAACATGACTGATTGGAAAGAGGAGGGGGGAGTCAGTAAGGGGTAAGAGGGGGAAAGAGTGAGTCTAGGCAAAGCATGTTGTGTATGTGTATGAAATTGTCAAAAATCAAAAAATTAATAATGAAAAGAAACCCGAGCACAACCAATTAGTTAAAATGCCTTGAAATTATGTCCAATCATTAATTATATAATTAAGCTCATTCACTTTTTTTTGTTTGTTTGTTTGTTTTCCATACAAAGTTTGTCTGTGTAGCCCTGGAGATCCACCTGCCTCTGCTTCCTGAAGGTCGAGGTTAAAGGTGTGAGCCACTACTGTCCAGCAGCTCATTTACCTCTTTTACTGAATCCCTTCTATGTGGTGTGGAAACATTAAAATAGTGTTTCCTTCAAGAAACATATAGCTTTCCATATGGATTTTTATTACGTGGCTGTAAGACAAAAATATAGTTAATTTGGAGACAAGATAGAAATGGCTATATTTTAAACAAATATAAGTGGATTAAAATGGGACTCCAGAGGGAGAATATTTTCAGTTCAGGAAAGCTTGATAAAATAACGCAGAGCTGGACTCCTGACAACAGATGAGAGCAAAGCCTTTCTATGGAAAAATTAAATTAAATTAAATTAAAAATTAAAAAAAAAGCATGAGCAAAGAGCCAGGGGTGAGAAATGATAGTGCAACCGAGGACTCTCGCTTTGTCCTGAATTCTTCTTTGAAAGCACACTCTTCCTTCTGTGCTTCGAGCAAAAGCAAATAAGGATGGGCGACTTGTTTCTCTCCCTTAGCTTTTAGGTACGTTCTACAGATGAGAGAAAACTGGATCCAGAATCACTAAAGTCTTTCTTTCCCCTCAGTTGCATAAAAATGGGGTGCTTGGGAGCTTTGTTTCTGTTTTTGTTTTTTGACAAGAAAGGTGTGGCATAGGGCCTTATGCTTATCATTCTAGCTCTCAGGAGGCTGAAGCAAGGGGATTGCTTTTCATTTGAATCCAGTTCAGGGATAAATCGTAAGACAGATCTCAAAATTAATTATTACTTAGATAGTTAATTGGTTAAATTAAAAGGCAAAAGGCAAGGACTGACAACTTACATTGCCCTCTGATTTCTATAGATATGTCATAGCTTGCACATACATGTACAAAGATATACACATAAACATGTCTAAGCATATATACACTACACACATATCTTATACACATGACCAACCAAAATAAAAATATGTTTTAAAGCCAAAGAGAAAACAGGCTGCCTGTGATGAGGAAACGGGATTGCTTATTCATTAGACAAAGTTGAAGAAGCTGCCCAAAGAAACATGTTTCTGTCATTCTTATACGATGGGAAGTGGCAAAGGGCAGTGAAGCTCCATTCTGGATATTTTTTGAATAAAACCCTGACCTACACTTAGAAACCAAAGTCAGTGGACATGTGTGTTCATATTGTCCTAGTTTAAGCTAGAAATTCTGATTTTTCCCCATGATGAGCATTCTTCCCTTATGCATACTTCCTGCTTCCCCATCTCACCTCCCTCACTTGGAGGAGCCACACATTCGTATGTATGGAGGAAAAGAAGCGAGACTTCATTCCCTGTGTCTCAGTACTATACTTCAGGAGTATTTGCACTTGCTGTCTGCACGTGGACATGCTTTTGGAGCTTTATGCGTTAAGGTAGCCATAGGAAGGTCTTCTGTAAACTGCTAGACCACCCTAGAGTGTCTTGCTCCTTTGGCAGATGAGGGCCATCATGAAATGTGTGGTAATACTTTGAGAATGACTATTGAGCATGAGTAAAATGTCAGTCATATGGAGTTGTTCTTCAGTATTTTTGGTGTGGAGAATTCTGGATTCCCTCTGCGGAGAAGGAGCTGTCTGCCCTACACACTATATTCACATGAAGCTTTCACCCATAATAGCTTTCGCTAAAAATCAAAACAAACAAACAAAAAGCCCCATGGACTGATTCAAATACAAAACCACACATCCTCTTGTTGAGTGTGAATCCCTCAGGCACGATGACCCATGACTTGGTGTGGTTTCCGAGTTACATTAACAGCCTTCAAAGGCTCCAGCTGCCTCAGCGGGAATGTTCGCCGCACCTTCCATTCTGTGGGTGACATGACATCCCAGACCTCAGCAGCTGAGTTGCCACCGCTAATTTCATGTGAAGATCTTTTGATAACATATTTGCTTCATTAGCTCTAGGAATGTCAGCTTTGAAGTCTAAGTTCTGGCACTGGGCTGAGCAAGATCTTCTGGATCATTTGCTTTATAGATGATTAAAAAGAAGTAGCATGGGCAGGAATGCAGTTAACTCTTATTGGGTCTTTGTTAGCCATATAAAACCAGATTCTGTGTGAGACTGAATCCCTAATACTACCTTACAGCAGTCAATCATCAGTAAGTAAGGTTTTTGTGAGGATTAAATTAAATTAGACAAAACACATTACACAGTAGAATACTTGGCTATAGTAGGCATCCAAACAAATGGATAATCACTGTAATCTTTTATAGGTTGTAAATTGATTTTTAAGCAGTGTTTCTTAGCCTGACTGAAAAATAAAGCTCCATTAATTTAATGAAAGACGCAGACTTTTGCTCCTTAAAAATAGTTCTATGCACCAACCTTGACATCTTTCAGTGACATCGCAAACTTCTTTAAACTATCAGATATTGTGGTCAACTGCTTGTGCTAACATGGTCAGTCTATGTTGGCTACATGTTGAGTCACCAATTTAAAGATTTCTATGAGGTGTTTTAAAGATATAATTAACCTCAAATTAATTGATTTTGAGTAAAGTAGATTGCTCTCTATAGTATAGGTTGGTTTCATCCAAAGGGTCTTCAGAGGTTTGTCGAAAGAATGGGATTGTGTCTAACCTGTCTTAGGACTCAAGACTTCCACATCAGTATAAAATCCAATCCTTCAGATGGTCCCACCAGCCCTTGTGATTGCATACTATGAGAGAGTATGTGATATGTGAGGGGGTGTTTGTGTCTTGAGAGCATAAACATTAGTAACTGATATTCAAAGATACATATTCCTATTATGTTTGAGATGCAGGTATTTAACAAGGAACATGAGTACTAAGCCTTTTATTTGAAATCACCTTTGTGCTAGATATTCTTGGCCACAGTAAGCTACTCTACATGTCCTAAGTACTTTAAGACAGGCTACTCTAAGCTAAGCTCTGCAGTAGGTTTGGTGTATTAGATATATTTTTGCTTAGGATAGTTTCAACTTACAATGGGTTTATTATGATCTCAGTTCAAGGGAAGTTTGGAATCATCTGTGTGTGTTGAAGTGAACTTAGAAACATGATCTAAGGATGTGAGACAAGATGGAGAGGTTCAGGGTGTGTGAAGTGGCTCAGTGGGTAAAGGTACGTGCTGTCAAGCCTGATGATCTGAGTTCAATCCCCTGCGATTCACGAGGTGGAAATAGAAACTACCACAAGTTGTCTGGCAAGTTCCTCAATTGTGTTGTGGTACACCTACCTACCTACACACAGAGTGAATAGATAAGCAAAATAAAGGTGGATAAATGCAGAGAAAATTTGGCAGATAGGAAAAAGAGTAAGTTCGTGTTTCTTTGTCTCTCTGTCTTTTTCACTGTGGAAGGTTCTGTTTCTCAATTTGATAGAAATAATATAAATTATTATAAATAGTATCTGCCTATATAACAGTTTGTACTGATTTTCCATAATTCATTTAACTCAATGTATACTTTCTGTTGATTCTGTTTCTCAAAAAACTCTAGACTAACACATTCAATAGCTAATTAACACACCTAGGGAATTGAGGAACCCTTCTCTCAACCCCACTGTGAATCCTCTAGAGGAGTCATTTTGTAATTATCTGATGACTATTTGCTGATCTTTAGATCCTGTATATCGTACAGAAGGATTTTGCTGCTCTGCTAGTAATAGTTTCATAGATATTGAAATAAATCTTTTCAATATAGCTTTAAAATCAATTTCAGAATGTTTACAAAATCTAGAAGTGTGCAAAGAACCACTTAATGAAGAGGCTCAAAGTGCTTTCACCTGATTATGACAGGCTCCCTTTCCACCAAGTACACCAGTGTCTGAAGGGTGCATATGCTGACTTTAATTATTTCATGTACATAGACATAGTTGTGGGGATAAGGATCAGTGATGGAAACATAAATGAGACTATGTCCTATTCTGCATGCCAATATCAAGTACCATCCATTTGAAATATTCACTTTTCAAATCAATGCGGCATGTTTGTAGGCATATAGAAGAAATACTTATAAATCTTTAGAAGTAGCTATCCATGAAAATCCCCAAAGGAAGCAAAAACAAAGAGAAAAGCTGATCAAAACTTGAGAACCAACCACAGGTGGAATGCCTAGGCACTGCCACCCACAGCTGGATGAGTTTTCCAAATATTTGATGCAGGGGTCCGCAAGCAAGACCTCCATGGCAGTTGTTCAAGGGTATTGCTGAGAAGCAGCTGTTGTCAGCACAGCGAGTTGATGGTGGTGGTCACGTGACAGCCAGGAACACTTTATGTGCACTGACTGCTTGCCCAGTTCTTCAGTGTAAGCAATCTCCTATTGTTCAGAAAAGAATAGTCACACAGATAGGATCTTGGTAGAAGGGAAGTGACTCTGCCTACCCTCATGTCCCATTCCTTTGCCCATTCGTTCACTTAGTCTCTGACTGACCGACTTCATGACGAATTTATAATAAGACTTTTGCTTTTCGTCTGTCAAATGGAAATACTATCTGCCTTTTCTCATTGTGACATTGTGAAGACACAGGAGATACATCATTTGATGTACTCTTGGCTCTGTAAATGACAACTGTAATTAATTCAGAGCATTATTATTTACTCCACAAGAGACTTGACACCACCTTTAGTCTGTGTAAAGCACTGTGGATTCCATAGGGAAAGACTTGGTTTTGAATGAAATTGTACTACAAGTAGATAATATGTAGCAATGGACCCTATTCTGTTAGCAGCCCCTTCCTATTATGAGGGAAAAGTGATGTAAGCTGTAGTAATGTAGGCAAGAAGAAAAACCAGAGTATACTTAATCATTTAATCTTTTCTTCTGATGCTAAGACCTGAAAGTTAGTCCAAAATCCTACTTTGGTTTCTGAGGTTTCATATATCATATGAAAACAGATACTTGGTCTGTGTCACAAGGGTCTATAAACTGCCCGTCTGACCTTCCTAGTGCAGGTTGAGGGCTGGCAAGATGGCTTTGTGAGTAAGAAGTGCATTTGCTGGCAAGGCTGACAACTTAGGTTCGATCCTTGGAACTTCTATGGTGAAAGAATAAAATGAATTCTTCCAAAAGTTGTCCTCTTTATCTCTAGTTACATTCCGTATCAAGTGGATGTGAAAGAGCATCTCTGTCTGTCTGTCTGTCTGTCTGTCTGTCTCTCTCTCTCTCTCACACACACACACACCAAAAAACTTAGTTGAGTTAATAAATACTTACTAAGTATTTACTATTTGCAACTGGATTAGATTTTGGTGATATAAAAATGTTCAAGAAAACTACTCAGTAGGTAATAAAATCAGATAAAAAGAATAGCTGCCATATAAGAGTCTACTCAATTAAATAAAAAACACTGTGTGACATTATAACCCTAAATTGATTTAAAAAAAAATGTTTGATGCTGGAAAAGTTTCTGAGCACATGAACACCAGTAGCATTTAACCTCACCCACTGACAAAGTAAAGATTTCTTATTTTAATTCTAATAGAATCCCAAACTGTTTCTAAAGGGAACTACCTTCAGACTTTAGATCAGGAGAAAAGCTGGATGTCTCCAGAACAATGCAAGCATCCTGTACTCGTATGGTGTGGATCCATAGATTTTAAGAACATGATTCACTCTGCTAGAGATGCCAACCGGTATGAACACTTTACATAAAACAGCTTGACAGAACCTTACAAAACCAAACAAGTTACATTCACTGAGATTAACATAGAAATGTTGACAACTTACACCTACGCAAAAGCTTGTGCACAGGTGTTTACAGTGTCTTTATTTACAGTTGAAAAATATTGGAACTAACTACAACCTATTTCCATAGATAAATAAATAATTCATCCTGTCAGTGAAATGCCATTCAGAAATAAAACAAATGAGCTATTAAGACAGGAAAAAAACATGGGGGGGGGGACCTGAAATGCAAATTTTAAAGCAAGAGAAACCAATTTGAGAAGGCTAGGAAGTATCAAATTCAAAATGGCATTCTGGAAAAGGCAAAATCAAGGAGATAGTAACATATTGGTGCTGCTCAGAGGCATGAGGGTGGCAGCAAAAGGATAAACGGGAAAAACAGAGTGTCTTTAGCATGGTTCAAGTATTTCTTCTACCTCTGTAAGAGCAAATACAGCCTACTAATTTGCACGAGAACCTGTAGAATGGACACGACCAAGAATCAATGCCAATGTGTAACATGAATTTTGGGTGAAAACAATGTATGGATATAGTTATACTGACTGTAACACATATCACTCTGAGTGCAAGATACTGACAGTAAGGGGTGCTATGCATGTACTGGGATATTGAAACATGTGTACTCTAGCTTCTGAACTGTTTCTAATTTGCTGGAAATCAAAAACCAGTGTAAAAATTAAATTCTACATTTTAAGTGCATTATCTGAAAATTTACATATATGATATAGGATGTCGTTCTGTATATGTGATGCTCTTATTGGTTAACGAATAAAGCTGTTTTGACCAATGACTTAGCAGAGTAAACCCAGGTGAGGAATCTGAACAGAGATATAGGGAGAGAGTAGGCAGAGTCAAAGAGATGCCATATGGTATTGAAGGAGACAGACGCCGGAAACTTACTGGTAGATGACAGCTTCATGGTGATACATACAGTAGTAGAAATGGGTTAATTTAAGATGTAAGAGCTAGCTAGAAATGCGCCTAAGATATTGGCCAAACAGTGTTCTAATTAATATAATTTCTGTGTGATTATTTGTGTCTGGGGAGCCAGGAAACAAACGAGCAGTTTTTGTCTACACATTTACATAATATAAAATTGATGAATCTATTTTAACACATATGAAGGTGATAGGATTACTATAAAAATAGGTCTTCCTTGTTGGTGATATAAGAGTCTAGGAGAGCAAAAACAACTGATTACATGAAGACTAGTGAGATAAAGTAATTTATGCAGGTAACAAGAGTGTTATCTATCTGTTTCATATTGTCTTCTTAGGGCAAGGAGGTTTCAACTATTTTCTTAATAGCCTCCAGAAATTATATATTACACTATTATTCTAGTTTTGCTGATGCTACTGAACTAATTTACACACCGAGCTTCACGTGGTAGAGAGCAAAACAGCCTTGACTTATTTAGCACCTGAAATTGTGCAAAAGACTTTTCCAAAGAGTTTGTAACTTAGCTTTGCTGCCAAGCCTGACATCAAGCATCACTCTGCACTTGGTGAAAACTCCCTTCTTCCTGCCATTGGTTCTTACTGTTGTCCTCAGAGTGGACCAAAAAGACAAACCTTCCCACTTGCCTTCTCTTCTTCAGTAGCTTTGCGAAGGGTGTCAGGCTGAGTTGCTTATTTTTGGAATAAGTGTTAATGACTTTAGGTTTTTTTTCTTTCTGCATACACTGTTCCAGCAGTGAACAGATTCTTAACAAATCTCCAAAATAAACTCATTTACCAAGGCTTTCTCATAGCTGTCATTTTGGAAGACTGAACAAACATCAGAAAAGCAGTGATCCAAGTTACCATGCCAAGCAAGTGTATGTCCAAGGCCAGGATTTCTCATGTTTGAATATGGATATTGAGCCTAAATTGCTAGCTACTTTTAATTTTCTTTTTCTTTCTTTTTTTTTTTCACTTATTTTTATTTCTGTTTCTTTACCAGTTCCAGTTTTGGTCAACCCGAAAGGTAGGGCTGATGGTTGCTTAAATAAAGATCTGCTCTAGCAGACTGAAGGCTGCACTATTTTATTTGGAAGACTTGATTTCATACCAGAGAATTACTAATTGTGGCTCAGACAATCCCTTTCCAGATGGCTGTAGGTTGATCCAAAACACAAAAGGACCCAATTGGTCTAAAGCTTGGATGAGAGTTCCAGAGAAAACTAGAGAAGTGTTAGAGGTAATTCTTCCTGCTACCAGAACTCCATGCACACTCTCTACAGAGCGAGGCTAAGTGGGGCAAGAGAAGGATTCAGCTCTGACCCTGATGCCTGCTTTCTATGCTTCTTATCAGGAAAACCCACACAAGCATTCAGACTTCTATTTTTCCTGCTGTAAGACTTTATTCATCAAAGTAAGTGGCTGTGCATAGCCTTTAGGGCTGCTTCCTACTCAATACCCTGTTACCGTGTATGGAGTATTCCACATTTCTTTCTTTTTTGTCCCACTTTTCAGAGTACCCAACTTTCCATTTCTCTTTCATTCCTATCTTTTAATCAACTTTCTTTGTATGAAACAAAGGCACATTCACAAGCCAGGCAAGCAAGCGAGCATTATAGAAAATGACCATAGAGTAAGACTATCCTGTGATCACCTCCCTGCAGAAAGAGCAATATGACATCAGGTTAATCCAGAAACTACCTTTGTGGAAGCTAAGGAGAGAAAGTGAGAAAAAACAGTCCTTTATTTTGTTGCTGTAATAAAGAGCTGTATTTTGAAGAAGGTGAGAATAAAAGAAATGAATTTATTTTAATTCAATAAAATTTCAAGATGAAGGGAGATATCATTTACTTCAAAGAGGGAATTAAGGCTCAGTATCATACTTTTAACCCACCATGCTGAAATCCAGTACTTAACTGGCCTTTGACGTAGGCCAGCACCAATCCTCTGGACCCCTATTGGCTCACCATTCAACACCTGTCCATCTACACAGGACAGCACAGCACAAAGAAGCAGTCCATCTACTGCAGAATAGTTCAATGAAATACACACAGGATTTGACCTTGAAAATCCATGACAGGGTGGTAAAACCCCAAACAAGGAATATACCAATGTCTCCTGTCCATAGAACAATGCCTTTTCATGGAGCTTCTAAACTTCTCCTGATGCCAGGCAGGGATCTACAGCCTCAAGCACACAGACTTTTCTTCCATGGAGCAGTGGTGTTGGCTATCTATACACCACAGGATCATAGGAGCCAATGTTTCTGTCCTACATCTGTGCTACATTGGTCATGGGGGCTGTCATCTTCTGGTCCAACACCATGTTGCAGTATCTGTGCTCTCAAGAGGGCAAAACTCACAGATTTTCCAACTCCAGGCTGTCACTGTCTGAGAGAGAAAGGATAGAAGAGGTACAAAGTCGTACAAGCTTAGGGTCTGTCCACCCATAGAGAGGAAAGGTTTCTGATGTAGTACAATCTCTGATTATAGACAACATATCTGGCTCTGCATTAGCTTGTAAGGGATATACTGCTTATAAGGGATAGACTGAAGATTTACTTAGCAACTCAAAGCAGTCTTTGCAGCCCTTTACAGGGATATCAATGATAATATTTAAACTATGGCTTTGTGGCAAGCCTACGTTGGGCATTATCTATTAGCAGCAGCTTGCTTAGAATTTCTGGAAAGACAAGTACAAACACAGTCAGATTATGGAGTCTGGAATAAATAGTTTCAGTGTGGAGATACTGGTATGTGTTTACAAATCATGCAAACTTTCGAGGGCGGGGCTGGCAAAACAGGTAGCTCAGGAGATAAAGGCACTTGTTGCAAAGCCTAACAACCTGAGTTTAACTCCTAGTACTCACACATCAAAAGGAGAGAACTGAATACATGCGCATGCTCGTGCGCATGTGTGCGCGCACACATACACACACATACTATATGAACTGGTGTGGGAGGGCCTTTCTTACTATAAGGAACTCACTTCATAATGAAACACAGGAACATGACCACATAGAGTCATTGATACATCTATATTCTGTGAAAAGAGAATGTATAATATCAGTTTTAATTTAATGAGCATTATGGACACACAGCAAAACAGTGTGATATTTCATCAGAGGAAAATGAGGAAATTTAAATAAATTTAGATACATCAAAACAAATCTTTGAGCTTAACTGTGCAATAATGAGATAAAAAAAAGCCAATAGGGGCCATTAATGCCATATTTGGTGACAAAACTAAGTCCATGAGCTGGAAGATGTTTGAAAATGCAAAGTTGGAGTTAAACAAAAGAGAAATAACAAACAGAAATGACAATGTTTACGAGTACATGGGGAAAGCACTACAACGGAAAACATGTGGGGAATGGGGACCAAAATGGAAATTGAGAGTAGCAAAGGAGTAAAAGTTTTATTATAAGAGGTAATCACATAAAATTTCTCAGTGGTAGGGAGGGTATACAGGTACAGAAAGGATTCAGTTACCTCTTAGGATTAACTGAACAAGGACTATTCTAAGATAGTATAATCAAATTCTCAAAGACTACGAGACAAAGAGAGCTCTTAAATCATTGGGGGGGGGGAATAAACAGCACATAAAAGATGTTCAATCTGCTCACAGTAGACTTTCCAACAAGAGCTTTATAGGCCAAGACAGAGTGAGATGAAATATTCACAATCTCAAGGAAAAGAAAAGATGACAATGGGTATTATTGTATCCAAAAATGATTATCTTTCAGAATTAAACAAGAGGGCCTGGAGATGTGGCTCAGCAGTTAAGAGCACTGGCTGCTCTTCTAGAGCACCAAGGTTCAAGACCCAGAGTCTGATATGGTGGCTAACTACTGCCTGTAACTCCAGTTCTGGGGTATCTGGTGCCCTTTCCTGACTTCCTTTGACACCAGGCATCCATGAGGTACACAGATAGACAAACAGAAAAAACACCCATATATGTGAAATAATAGAATAAAATAACCTTACAGAAAAAGAAAAATAAGTTTAAAATTAAAGGTGAGACAAAGATATTCACACATTAAGAAAAGCTGGGAGAACTTATCACCACAAGACATGTGTTATTTTTAAAAAGGCTAAAATGGTACTTAAGTTGAAAGAAACATTGATGGTCGAGAAGAAGATTCAGAAATCATAAAATTTAATAATAACAAAATGAGTATACAGACAAATTCAGAATGCTATGATACTGCAAGTGTGTCATACAAAATATTTGTAATATGAAAAAGAAATGTAAAATAATTTAAAAGTTATTACATTACCGTGTTATGATGCAGACAACACAAAAAGATGCAAAAGGGAACATCAATTATTAAAAACAAAATTAAGAGCAAAAATTAATAAAGGAGAAATTGAAACAGTACAAAAAAATCACAACAAGATTTGGCTTTTTTTTAAGAAGGCAAAATGAGTAAGGTCAGCCGGGCGGTGGTGGCGCACGCCTTTAATCCCAGCACTTGGGAGGCAGAGGCAGGCGGATCTCTGTGAGTTCGAGACCAGCCTGGTCTACAAGAGCTAGTTCCAGGACAGGCTCCAAAACCACAGAGAAACCCTGTCTCGAAAAACCAAAAAAAAAAAAAAAATGAGTAAGGTCTTAGCAGACTAAGAAAATGAAAGGAGGACTCAAAGCCAGAAATAAGAAGAGTTCAGTTACAGCCAAAGGCTTGTCAGTCATTGATGTCAACGAGTTTATGTCGAAATGTTGATAGTCTAGAAGAAACAGTCCTTGAAACAATTCAATAGATTGGATGCAGAAAACAAGCAGACAATGATGGTCCATTGCAGCTCTGGATGCACTTGAATTAAAAGGTGCCTGGGAGGTAGCCCTGTGATGTGTGTAAGGGCATTTGCAGACAATTTTAACCAAAAAGGAATGAGCCACACTGAATGTGGATGTCATCATCCCATGGGTTAAGATCCCTGAAATGAAATAAAGAAAGCAATAAAGGTAGGGATGAGCATTTCTTTCTTCCTGCTTCTTGATTATGAACAAAATATGAGCAACCATTCTCATCATCATTACACTGTATCTTCTGTGCCTCTACGGACTAACTGTAATTCCTTCAAATTGTGAGCCAAAATTAGACCCCATTTCTTAAAATGTTATATTCAGATATTTTGTTAAATAAACTAGAAAAGAAACAAATAAATAGATGGAATCAGTAATAAAAGCTCTTACCAAATTAAATCAGAACCAGATGGAGACACTACAGATTTCTATTTTTTTCCCTTGTGATTTTCCAGGGTTTTTTTTTTCTTTTTTCAGTTTCCCCTCCCCCAAGTTTCTTCATCTACCTCCCCTTTCCCTCAGATTCAAACCTCTATCTGTCTCCCCTCAGAAAAGAGTAGGTCTCCCAGGGACATCGACCAAACATGGCATAGCAAGCTACTATTTGACCAGACACATACTAACACATTAAGGCTGAACAAGGCAACCAGTTGGAGGAAAAGTTCCCACAAGCACACAAGAGAGTCAGAGACATCCCGTTCTCCCTCTGTTAGGAATCTCACAAGAATACCAAGCCACTCAGCCATAACATATAGGCAGAGAACCTAGGTCAGTTTTCTTATAACAATTGAAGCGTATCTTCTGTACCACATAAATAATCCTAAGAAGTATGCCAACTTTTTAAAAAGTCTTTCCCCAAGAAGAGGAGTAAATCCTTCTAAACTCAGTCTTTAAGGTCACTATTACCCTGATACCTGATACTAAAAACAAGACAGAGAAGGACGCAATACAAAAGGAAACCACAAGCCAACACTGTTAATGAAAAAGAAGTACAAAACCATGTGCTAGAAAACATCAAGCAGAATCTAGCGTCCCTTTAGAAGACTGTTCTTCATAATCAAATGGCATTTGTCCCAGGAAGAAAAGGGATGCTTCAACATAGGCAAATGAATAAATGTGATAAATACATTAAGAGAAGGGAGTATGACCTATATGATTATTTTGATACAAAAAAGCTACTTAAGAAAATAAAATATGCCTTAGTATCTGAAATTATGGTTAAGTTATGCCTCACCTCAAAGGAATAAAAGCCACATATAAGCTTGTAGCAAACATCATTCTTTCTGAGACCAGCATAAAAACAATAATGATGTTCACTTACACCATCCATACATCAAAGTACTTGAATCCCTAGCCAGGACAACCACGTGTGTATAACAAATGCAGAAAGCCCCAACGATCTATGAAATTCTGTTACAACTAAATAAGTAATTTCTTAAAAGCTCCAGGATATGAAATCAGCAACTTGGTGACATAGCTCTGCAGCAAGTATGCTTGCCACCAAGCCTGACAACTTGAATTCTGTCTTCATAACCTCCGTGGTGTAAGGAGAGAAACAGCTGCTGAAAACTGTTCTTTCACTTATTGTGACACATGTACACACACACACACACACACAGAGAGAGAGAGAGAGAGAGAGAGAGAGAGAGAGAGCTAACACAGAGAGAGGTAACCTTGGTTACTTCTAAGAACTTGAAGCTAAGACCCTGACCTTATTGCTGAAGACGCTTCAGACACAGGACTTGGAGGAATGGAGTTGGAACTGATAAGGAGGCTCCCACCACGAGCACTAGCTCACATAGCACCAGAAGGTGCTCTGTAAGCAACCAAGGAAGAAAAGCAATCCTACCCAGCTGTAACCTACAAACTCCAACAATGATGAGCTTGGGAAGATAACCCCAGTGGTGCAGTCGTGACACTTTTATCTTGGAGGTAACCAATTCTGTCCATGTCTGGTACTGTAAACCTTGGTAATTACCAGAAGCTAGAGATGTCACAGACTCTTAAGGAGCACCTATTGCTGCCATTTCCCTAAACCAATAGGCTTTCTAACTTCACTCTTAGTGTTTAACCTTATACCAACAGCTAACTATAGCTTTAACTCTCCATCAAAGACGCTTCTTTCGGCTATAAAAGGAGACTACCACAGAGATCCATATGTAGTCATAATACAGAGAATAAATTACTATAGGATACCCAGTTTCAATCAACACATTTATAATGGAACCCCTATACCTAAGGCTTAGGGAAAGTGTTGGAAAAGAAGGTAGAAAGAATGTGAAAGCTAGATGATCCTGTCTGCTGTCTGACAGTCTTCAGACTTTACAGGGAAACTGTGCCCACAAAACCTCAAGAATATGGTTGACTAAACGAGACACAAAGAACGGTAACCCCAGTTCCCAGTTGATATGTTAACATGGGTCAAGGAAATTTCACAAGGCCACACCCCCAGATGAAAAGCTACATGTAAAAAATGGCATCTGAGACAGGGAAAATTAGTTTTGTGTTTTCCAGGGATAAGTTCCTGGATACGTTAGTTATCCAATTCCAAATGTGTTGTCCTACAGTACATATAAATGATATTAAATAGACTCAGTAGAAGTTGGGAGTGTGGCAAGGGTGGAATTGGAAGTAGAGAGAGAGGTGTGGAAATGGTGTCAATTCTGTATTCATGAATTAAATTCTCAAACAGATAAAAATTAAATTAAAAATATACTTATATGAAAGATCATAGAGCTACTAGAAGAAATCCTAAGACAATAGTTCAGGATATGGAATGATAAAGGATGTATTTTAAAATAAGGACACAGTGGTAAAGGAACACAAAGCAAAATTAGACAAATATAATAATATCATCTAACGGAGAGATAATCTAACAGAGTAATAGAAAAATAGCATCAAACACAAAGCTTTTCCCAGAAAAAAAAAAACATAATACAATGTAGCTATAACCTAC
Organism: Chionomys nivalis; assembly: GCF_950005125.1. Taxonomy (NCBI): domain Eukaryota; kingdom Metazoa; phylum Chordata; class Mammalia; order Rodentia; family Cricetidae; genus Chionomys; species Chionomys nivalis. The sequence continues at coordinate 32,118,456 of NC_080103.1, read as the reverse complement.
TGATGGGGAAAAAATTGAAAACTGTGTACCTAACAAGGATCTAATATCCAGGATACAGAAGGAACTCAGTTCTGGCAAAACAAGAACAATGAAATGAAGAAAAATAATCTGACTTTAAAATTGCAGTTGTCTCAATCAGATATTTTTCAAAAGGAAGTATACAAACATGACATGAACAAATGCTCAACAAAGTCATCAGAGAAATGTAAATCAAGAACTGTAGTGAGGGACTGGGACGAAGGCTCAAGGATGAAAGTGATGGTCTAGCTATAAAATTGAAATTGCTTAACTTTGTATCCCCAGCACTCATGTAAATGTCCAGGCAGGAAGGCACCCACCTGTCATCTCAGCACCTAGGGTAGGAAGTTGTTCTGTCAAATCAGTTAGTTCTGGTGTTGAGTGAGGGAAACTGCTTCAATATCTTTTAAGATAGTGTTCAAGAAAGATGCCTAACAACTTCTGAACTTCACACACCACACATTCACCCAAACACACACATACACAACACACCTATACACACATATACACACACATACGCACCCACTCATATACACACATACACACACAACACACACACACACACACACCCCACACCATATGTACATCAATATAATGAAAATCTCATTAAAAAGCAATCTCACCTCATTGTAGTTAGAAAGATTTTTTTTTTCTTTTTTGGGACAAGATTTTTCTGTGTAGCCCTGGGTGTCCTAGAACTCACTTCCAGACTGGGCTCAAACTCATAGAGATCAGTCTGCCTCTGTCTCCTGAGTGCTGGGATTAAAGGTGTGTGCCACCACTGCCCGGTTTAGAAAGGATTTTTATCAACAAACAAAAGATAACAAGTGCTGGGACAAGCAGAGAACACAGCACTTTTACTTTCTGTTCATGGAAATTTAAATTAGTGCAGCCATGGTGAAAAACAAGAAATAAAAATCGCATTCTAGTTTGATATTGGGTATCTGAAGGAAACAAGATCTCAAAGAAAAAAAAAATACTGAGCTCCTATTTATTGCGGTGCAATAAATGACTAAGAATTGGAAATACCCTGTGTGCCCATCAGTTGATAAATAGATTGAAAAAAACATTGAGCCAGTGGAAAAGTGTAACCAGAAAGAGAATGAAGTCACCCAGGAAATCCTCCTGGAAAACGATGTAACCACAAAGAGAATGAAAGCATTGAAGAAATCTTCCTGTCATTTGCAACGTCAAATAACTGGAGTTTATTACAGAGTGAGCTAAGTCAGACTCATGAAGACACCTGCCACTTGATATCCACAGATGTGGGATCTGGAAAGAGCCTGTGAAGAGTGGATGAAGAGGAAGAGTGGAGGAAGGAGGAGAAGTTAGTGAAAAGGCACAAACAGGTGACAGAAGGAACAAGCCCTATCACTCAGTGTGGCATCTATAGATGAGAACAATATATAATACTTTATTTTTCTGGAACCAGAAGAAAGGATTTTGGGTGGTTTCACCAGGAGAAGATGTCAAATGTTAGAAAAGATAGTTATTCCTCTTCTGGTTTGAGAGTTACAAAACCACTAGTAAGACAATGAAATATATCACAGGGAACTAGAGCTCAACAAATTGAAATGCCCACTGTAAATACCCAATTACTGATGTATCTCTAGTCCCAGGGGTTTATTCTAACCCCGTGCTTTTCCCAACAATGGGAAACATGACACCTCTTACTCCCTTTTACTTATTTACCAAATTCTAGTCAGCAAATTGGCGCCAGCGTCACACCAGGTATCAAACACCCATCCCTGTACACTCTCGAAAGGGCCAATTTGTGCCTTCCCAGGAATAAAAATACATAGTGGAGTACAGGCTTTATGTATAGCTCCCTTTTGTCTTTAGCCCCATGATTTCTTTAACTTTGAAGTGAAATGTAAAAGTTAGCTGTAAAGCTAAAACACTATTCTACAAGGTTATCAGGGCAGGTGTCTCCATGCCCACTTCTTCAGAGCAGACCTGTTATGCTTGCATGAGCAGTTTAATCCATTTGCCCTTCCACTCCTGAAGGTGCCTTCTTTCCCTTAGTTTGCATGCCATAAAATCTCACCCCCTTTTGATGTACAAATCAATGGGTTTTGATTTATATAGTCATTACCCAGTTCTACTCATTGTCAAACTCAGAAAAGGGAAGTTCAGGTCCTGATCTTCACCCAAAAGTTCTGCCATCAAGAGACACCTGCTCAGCATCTCTTACCCACAAATCAGATGCCTTTTATGTGACCCCCTCAATGTTCTCCAAAGAGTAAAATGAAAGTGGATCTTCCTTTGTCTCCAAAAACCCCAACCGCAGAGCTATTGAGTGGTTATGCTGCTAAGGCCCGGAACACTGGAGAAGCACATATGATCTCAGCATATCATACCTGTAGCTTTGAAGTATTCCCATTAAACTCACATAGAGAGCAAAAGCAAGGACTTATCTTAATATTCAATATTTTGTGCATTTCTTAAATCTAAATTTTCTCTACTATAAGCATAACACACTTATCTTATTAGGTTGAGTAATGGATCTCAAGGTATTTTTATAGTTAAAATCCATGTGTTATCGTATATATTCATTTTATCTACTAACATTTTCAAATTCAAAAGAATTGCATTTTACAAAAACATGCCATCCGAGGCATCTTTAAAATCCTTTAAATAGTTTGGTAGTTTTGCCTTGACCTGTTCTTTCAGTATGTGCTCCTTTGTCAGTAAGCATATTTTCCTACTAGTATTATTTTTTTCTAATTGTTTAATTTCAATTTGGCTCCTATAGCATGTTTTGAATATGAATAATTATCATTCTTCATTTAATTAGTTCCCTTGGTGATATAGAACACATAGCCATAGTACCTTATTTATCTTCTTTTAAATTGATAAAGTCTGTGCCTTCCTTGCTTTTTATGGAGATTAACAGAAGATGTTGAACAAACTCCCTGAAAGCTGACCTGGAACATGGAGCTCTCCAGCCTCCACACAGAACACTGTGCTTTGCATTCAAGGATGTCAACATGGTGTGTGCACTCCTGCTTCTGCAATTATGTCAAATATTGTTATTAAGTCCCCTTGGGAAATTGTTCTCTGGTTCTTGTGTTTTCTTCTGTAGCCCTTCTTTTATTTAGCCAAGGTGCTAAAAGAAGTACACTTGCTTTTCATTAAGAAATAACAAGAGATGGGGATTACAGGATCATTGGTAGAAAACAGAAAAGGGTGTTCGCAGTAAAAGAACGTATTCTGGATAGTCAAACCTTCAATTTTAGGTGGAGGCTTGAAGGTCAGGAGGAAGGAATTAGTACTTCAGAGTGAAATTTCAAGTAAGTACACCGCACAATTTTAACTCAGAAAAAAATCCAGCCAGTTACTTGTGTTATTGTTTTCTAATTTCAGTCTAAAACTAAAATAAATGATTTCAGATATTTTCTTATGAGGCATTTAATGACATCAATCTAGTGTGTTCTCAGTGAAAAGAAGTATATACAGTTTTATTCTTGGCTGCCAATCAAAGAGATTCACAATATGGTTAAGATGTTGATGCTATTTGCCAAGTCTATGAATGAGCGATTGCAAGTGTCTTCCATAAACAGCACCACTTTGGTCACACAACACGACAGACATTACCAATCAACCACAGTGGGGTTTCCCACTGCACCAGTGGAAATCCCCAAATCTCTTTGCTGAGCTTTCTATGTCAAGCTTATAAAAGCATTGGACATTTAAGCTTGCTTTCCATTGATTATGTAACTGCAAATTTCACACTGTCCTGAGGTTTCATACTCATAGGAACCATTTCTCCAGTTACATCTAGTTGTGTGGGTTGCCGTACTTTTTGAATGACCCCGATAAAACTCTCATTAAACACTGTGCAATTGTCCTAGGCTTATCACAGGTGTTATTTCCACCTACAGAGTATTATAAATTAACAAACCTTCCCACTTAATAACATGGCAACCTTTTGAGAGGCCTGCTCCAACTGTATTCTTTTCAGACATAAGACCTATTAACTGCAATGGACCATGACGATGAAGTGATAGAGCCGCGTAACCAAATAGTCAAATATATAACTTCTGTTTTAACGAAACTCAGAGAATTCAAGGATTGTGAGTGTAACACACGCAGGGAAATAATGAGCAGGATTTATCTTTGCTGGGAGCTGTATATATTTATACATATATACGCACACATATATAACAAATCAATTGGCACTAAGTTCGTTTAGCTTCATTTTTACACCTCCTAGCTCAGGAATTGTGTAGCCTACAAAACAATTTCTATTTTATCTGTACCATCTAATTAATTAAATGGCCCCAGAGTACCAGACTCACAAATCTCGTTAAGAGCTGAATACTGAAATAAAGGCTGCTCACCCCTACTAGAATAATATTTGCATATCCCCACCTGTGATGGGTAATAAGTACCTGCCACAAATCAGAATTATGAATTTTGTACGCCTAACAAAACCGCAGGGGAAATTATACCTCAGACATTCCATAATAATTGCAGCTAAGCTGTTTAGTGCCATCCACTTATTCTGCCTGAAGTGTTTAAAGTAGCAACAGTTGTAAATGAATTCAGGCACATATTCAAGGGATTTTTTTTTTTCAAAAAGTTTTTCTGTCTTGCCATATGTAATTATCTTTATGGAAGTATTCAGCTGCAAGTTGTAATGCATTCACATTTAAAGAAGCAAATTTTAGGAAAAAAAAATACAGAGTTTCACCCATCAGGCAGTCGTGTGTGTTAGAAGTCTGTCCTTGGAACTTAGGGATACTTTTAGAAAGGTGTGAAGGTGCTGATAGGAGTGGATTTACTAGTTGGGATGGGCTTTTATAGGTTGCTTCTATCTGATAAAATAGTATTACAAATAGAAGGTCATGGGTATCATCACAATGGAGCAATCACTGGGTTGGTCAAGTCAGTTTTCAATATGAAGTAACATGGACCTTCTATACATGGCTTATCTGAGCACTGATTATGTTGTGATGTCCATAGGTCCCTCGGAGAAATCTACCCTGAGACTACTGCGGTATGAGGACCTTGTCTGAGAACAGCGGATATTTCTAAGGGGTGTGTTTCTTTTTGATGCTCACTACTACAGGGATGGTGCCATGGAAAAGACCAACACAGAAGGTGAGCAAGAGAAAATAATAGCACCTAGGGATTTACTCCTAATAGCAATGGCCATGCTCTGGTTAACTCTGGTATTTGATTAAATGAAAAAAAAAAAAAGAAAACCCAAGAAGAGGCAATATTATTCTGTTTATGGGGTACAGAGTTTCCTTACCAATGTTGATGGCAGTGAGGTATTTTTTAGAGATTCTAGAAAACCTGATATTAATTTGGCTAAGGATTATACACTTGTTATTATAAATAAATCAGTGTCTGTGACTTTCCTTTTCCTCATATTCAAAACATTATATAAAACAGCTTTATTAGGCTGAGGTTATAAAATAGTGAGTGGAGTGCTTGCTTTGAAAACACAAGGATCTTATACCTAGTCCCAGAACACATGGTAGAGAACAAAGGGAATCAGTCTGCTGCCATACCCTTGAAAATTCAGTGGAAGAGGCAAAGCCGCGTGTAGCCCTGGGGCTCAGAAGTCCAACCCATTCACTGTTAAATCCCAGCCAACGTGAGACCCTGTCTCAAAAACCCAAAGATGGATGGCTCCGGAAAAATGGCGCCTGATGAGTATTCACTGCTCTACAAATGCACAGGCACACAATACATAAATGCATGCATTCCTGGACACACACATGCACCCACATATACAAACATATGCACAGACATGTGCACACACTCAGAGATAGTTTTATCTGTCTGCTAATCGATCAAAGAAATTACCTACTGCTTGAAGTGGTTGTGGTTTTAGCAGTACAGTGTACACAGCGTAGAGCTGTCCTTTCTAATAAATGATTGTCTCTTTTTTATTTCTCCATTAAAATTTGGCCTATGAGCTTCATAGGAATGAAATGAGCTTCTATCCTGAAGACAATTTTGTAGAGGTGAGTGAGGAGTGTAAGGGAGATATGAAAGAGCAATTTCTTTCTTCTGCTTCTCTCTCTCTCTCTCTCTCTCCCTGCTTCTCCCTCTCCAAGTGTATGTGTTTGCGTATGTCCATATGCACACTTGGCCTGAATGTGCACGTAAAAATATCAATCTCATTTAGTAGTAAAGTGCTTGAAATAATTAAGATTTATGTATTTTCAAAAGAGTAGGCACAATGGTGCAGGAGTGGCCATGATGTGATTAAGTCAGGTTGCTGGAGGCTCCCTAAGGTGACAGAATGGTCTGTAGGCTTCTGAAAAAAAGCTTATATAGCCTATTACCATGATGAAGTGAAATTTCAAATTACATTTTATATTTGTAAAGGACTACCAGGCAAGGTCCCTATGGATTGTCAAATACTACATAAAATGCTATAAAAACCAAACCATAATCTCTCACTAACTTACACATTAGCCTCAGGCAGTAAAGATGGTTTTTATTGAGCCAGATTTTGTGAGAGTAAAAAAAAGAAGAAGAAGAAAAGAAAAAAGAAAGTTACACACAGTTTATCCTGGCTTTTCAGGCACGGAGCGTCTTCCCTGAGTTAACATGACGTATTCCAAGTGATTAAACGAACTTGTCTCGCCACTCTTGCCGTGCACTTTAAAGGAAGCAAAGCAGAGACGGATTTACTGCAGAAAAGCTCTTCATTCTGTCCCCATTTTATTCAAACCGTTACTACAGAACTCAAGAAAGGCAAAAGGAAAATTAAAACTTCAATAAGGCATCTTGCAGAGACCCACCTGTGTTCCGTGCTGTTATTCACTTACTAGTCTGTACCTTTGAAACTCAAAAGGAAGGCATGTGGGAAGGAATCCAAAGACAGGGATACACCATTATCAACCCCAGGGATGGTCAAGGCTTAGGGAAACCATAGTTAGGACTTCAGTTCATTTAGCGTGACTGATGAGCTGAGTAAGACTTGTATTGTGATAAACTGGTACTTCTTTCTCTATCTTTAAGAGTAGATATTTTGGAGCAGTTTGTCATCAGATTGACAAGATGTAACAGAAAGTTGAATGTATTGATGTGTTTCACAATCCTTGCAGTTGTATCTTTGTACAGACATGGAAGCATCTCTGTGGAGGTGAGTTCCTGAACATTGAGATTTATATGTTTTGCGTCTTAATTGACTACCTGTAAATTTGGCTATTTCTAGAGTGAGCTTGCAGAGAAATTCAGATCTCTTCACCCCTTAGTGTTTTTACACTGGATCATTTGAAGAGTAACTCTTCATGAGTCACACAGTTAGGGGAAAGAAGGTGGTGGCCAAGCTGAGTTCTGAGAATTTTAAGTGTGTGGCCCATATCTAATTGTGGCTTACAAAGTCATGAAAATGTGCCATGCTAGAAAGCTCATATGAGCTTCACTGTCATGCTGGTCTTTGCACGCTAGATTTATAACCAGGTAGATAAGTGTCCAGAGCTTCAAGTTTCATTCATTTTCAAAAGACACTTTCCCAAAATAGTGTGGTATTACTTGGGGTTCTCTAGAATGACTGTGTATATTAAGTCATGATATGTACTAGAAATCCAATGGCCGTCTGCATACAAGAGAGGTTGAGAGTTAGAACTCACAGAAGTCTAACTAAATCCCTGGAAGATTCCTGGAGACACACAGGCTTCAGCCCATTTTAGAATGCTGAAGAAGCTGGGTTAGATGCCAGTGAAGGACGGCAGGGATTGGTACACTCACACTCACCAGAGGGTAGCAAATGAGGTTGGCTGGAACACTGCAACTTCTTTGCATCTGGATGACAGCTGGAAAGAATCTCTTCCTTAGCGGGGAGGTGGTTCTTTGCTGTTTTTTTTTGTTTTTGTTTTTGTTTTTCTTTCTAGGGTGCACTTGCAGGTCTCCATAGAGACCTGTTTCTTACTTGATACCGGATTCCAGAACTAACGAAGATGATAATGAAGATTCACCAGCACAATTGTTGAAAAGATTAAATATACTCTCTTGAACAGCCAGAGCTAAACCACTTTCCTGGACCTTGGGATTACAGAGCCCCAGAATCATAGATTTTAAGAGGCTAAATGTAGAAGACAGGGCTTTAGTGACCAGAAAAGGACCTGCTTTTATATGCATAGATAACATTAAATGTCGCATTGACATGAGAAACAAAGCAGTATTTTTTATTTATTTATTATTATTATTATTTTTTTTTTTTTTGGTTTTTTGGGACAGGGTTTCTCTGTAGCTTTTGGTTCCTGTCCTGGAACTAGCTCTTGTAGACCAGGCTGGCCTCGAACTCACAGAGATCCGCCTGCCTCTACCACCTGAGTGCCAGGATTAAAGGCATGCGCCACCATTGCCTGGCCCCAAAGCAGTAATTTTTGAGGATAAAATCAAACGAACTATATAATTACATGTGATTTTTTAAACCTATAACTAAAATGATTTTAATTCTTTCAATTTTAATATAGGGATTGGAATTTGGTAATACATTTTTCTAGGTATTTACATTATTCACAAATTCCACTTACTTTGTGTATTTGTAATATATATATATATATATATATATATATATATATATATATATATATATATATTCCATGAGCATTCTTGTGTTTTGGAAAATATAATGAATTCATAGTGGGAATTCTTTCTGAACTGGAAATAAAATAAAAATTTCTAAAATATAGTTTTAGGCCTAGAATGAAGGGCCTCCTGTGTATTAGGCAAGAGCTTTCTCACTGACTACACCTCCGGGCCACAAGTGTCACAACAAATGCTGGAATTCTTCCACAACTGTCTTGGCTGATTTATTTAGTCAGAGTTTGCATATGCATATGAATGAAACAGTCCAGCTGTTCTTACGGAGAAAAAGGAAGCAACCAAAAATCTAAATGAAGCCAAGCCAAAATATACTTTGTAAACAGTGGGATATATAGTATCTATCAAAATTTCTTAGATTTTTGAAGCAGCTACTTTAATAGACATCAGAATAAAAACCCAGGTAAAATAAAACATGGGTTTTATATTTGTGTTAAGCTACGCCAATCTTGAGAAGGTTGATTTTCTTCTCTCTTTTTAAAGATCTATTCTTCCTTTCTCTTTACGTTGCCTTTTCTGGTCTCCTGTTTCTGCGGATCCCCTTTTAATTATTCTGCTTCCACTGTCAAGATTATTTATTGTTTCTGTAAGATTTATCAAATTAAGCAGTTGGTTACTTGGGTGGTATAAACTTTTTGCCTAGGAATTTTTTCCATCTGCTTTTGTTGTGGTTTATTTTTGAGACAGGACCTAGAAAATATGTTAGCCAAAGATTCTCGAATGACCACTTGGAAGCAATATTTTCTGGGCACAACAGGGAAGTTGCACATATGAACTCACAGTGGTGGTTAAGACAATATTTGCAAGACAGACACAATTCTAGTATGGAGAGGGGGAAGGGAGTATGAAGCCCCATCTTTAAATGAGGCGCTCTAGGCAAATCACAGATGCTGGCAAAGGAAGAGTCAATTTTCTTTTAGGGTATGACCTCGGATAGGTTGACTATGCACTAGTGGAAAACCACACATCCAAAAGCATATGAGTAGCCCAGGTTGGACTTTATAGGATTTAAAAAAAAAAAAAAAGAAGAAGAAGTCATTAAGTTGAAAGGGAGGTGAACCTGAGAGGAGTTGGTAGAGAAAAGAAAACAATACAAATATAGAAACTGTCTCTTGCTCATTCCTGTTTTTCTCACCGTCTTTAATTTTTCTCCTACTTACTCCCCTTTATTTTGTATCTTCTCTCTTTTTTCTTTCCTAGACCCTACTTTTATTTTATCTTTTAATTTTTTTAAGAAATTATTCTTTTTTATGGTTATGGATGGTGCAGCATTGTCTTTAATTTTTTACTTATGTATCTATATCTGGCTTGCTTGGGAGTTGGTACTGTTACTCTGGTTTTTCTTCTCCTCTCAGCATCACTGAGGGTTGATTCCTCCAGGGTGTGCTGCTCACTAGAATAGGGCTGCCATCACAACTGATGGACAAACCACAAGAGAAAGCAAATCTGTGAAAAAGTAAGGCTTCTCAACACCATCGGCAGTTCTTAATGCTTCACTTCCTTCTAACTGTGCTGGAGACATTACTGTTTGATGGAAGCCTCACCCCCCAGCCCCTGGCATTCATAAACCAAAGAGTCTGTGATATTTGGGTGGAAGGTCTGTCACAAGCCCCCTCCCGTGGGAGTTGCGTCAGTCCAGACTCCATCTCCTAGAAAGCCCACCAAATAATGACCCCTCCCCAGAGGTGCTCAAGATCACTCCCGCAGGGTATTTAAACTGACTCCCCCTCTGCCCCCCCACCCCGAGAACGAACAAATGGTTTTCTGGTCTTCCTTTCTCATCTCCTCTCTGGGGGCATTAGTATCCATTAACCCTGGGCTTTTTCTAATTTGGTTTGATTTGTTCTGATTTGGATTATTGCATCAGTGGAAAGGTTTATCAGGGCGTAAAAGCTTTTCAATTACAACGCCTGATTTCAAATTATACCATAGAGCAGTAGTGATAGAAACAGCATGGTATTGACATGAAAAAAAAAACATGTAGATGAGCAGAATATAGAACAAAGGAATAAATCCATATAACCAAGTGGCTTAGAAGAGACAACATATTTAATGGTAATGAAGGGGAAGTTGAATACTGCATGTAGAAGACTTACACAGGTCCCCATATTACACCTCATGCAAAAATTATTATTGCATATCAAATTCTTCAGTGAAGTTCTGAAATTTTGAAACTACTAGAGGAAAGTAACTTCAAGATATAGACATGGGCAATGGACTTATTAATAGCACTCTGATAGCCCAGGAAATAAGAGCAAGAATTAACAATTAGGATAACATTTAATTAACAATCTGCACAATTGAAACAATTACCAGAGTAAAAAGGTCACAGATAAAATGAGAGAAAAATGTCTGCTCACTTTCTATCTGACATTGGATTAGAGCCGGAAGAATTTAAAGAAATCCAATAGGCCACACATCAAAACAACAAACAAATCAATCAATAAGTGGACAAATGAACTGAGCCAGCTCTCAGAAGAAATGGAAATGATCAATAAACAGACAAAAAAAATGTTCAAAACTTTGTCATCAGAAAATTGCAAATCAAATCCGTGTTGAGATTACAGACCACCAAAGTAGGAATGGCTCTCACTAAAACCAACAAAGATGCAGTGGGAAGTCTGAGAAACCATTGGTGAGAACATAAACTCTCTAAGCATTATCGCAGTCAGCATGGAGATTCATAAAAAATACTTATATATTTCTTAGGACTGCAATATCTAAAAGTATTTCTTATGAATCTCCATGCTGACTGTGATGATGCTTAGAGAGTTTATGTTCTAAAAACAGAATGACGATATGATCTAGTCTTAGAGGATAATCAAAACATATCATAGAGATCCTATGTATTCATGATAACATGGGACTACTCAAAACAGCCAAGCTATGGAATCAGTACAACTGCCCATCAATGGGTGCAAGACAATGTGGTATATTACACAGAGGAATATAACATTGAATGTAATTTTGTCAGTAATTTTATAGGCAAAAGGAGATGGGTGGAGAAACTGGAAGTCATGGGTTTAGCTACAATAAAGCTGACCCCATCAAATGTGACCCGTTTTCTTTTATAAGAAGGTGGTAAATTTAAAGAAAATTAATGAAAATAGAAGGCAGACTTTTGGGGAAGTGACAGAAAAAGAGGGAAAAAGGGATAAAAGTCAGTAGTAGGGGTAAAAAAACAATGTGCCTTTTTGTGTGTGTGTCTTTATATTAATGGACGAAGATGTCACAGAGAAGTTAGGGTTTGTACAATTATTAAATGCTATAAAAAAGTTAAAGAAAATATAGGCCGCTGAGTATTTGCTACAGACCCAGGATTCCTGTTTCTTTGACTTGACTCTTCCAGACATATTTTCTGTGAATTACTCATTTTTTCACTTCCGGCTGAACTGGTTGCAGGTACTTAGTATATATATATATAGGCTTTATATATATATAAAGGCTTCTACATTCTGGGCTTTACCAATCAATTTCTACAAAGAGGTCTTTTTCACCTTTCAACTCAGATTCTCTCAGCTCTTGAAGACTTCTTTCTTCCTTCTTTTACCACCAAAACTTCCCAGCAGACTTCTTCCATCCTGTGGTGATGTGGTCTCTAGAATTTTGCTTGAAATTTTTTATATGAGAGACATGTAGATGTTCATCTTAGTGTTTTATATTATCTATAGACTTGCGACAAATGCAGTCTCTTACTGACTTCTGCAGTTTTCTGGGGCACCAAACAGCACATGGCACATAGTGGGCCTCTGATAGCAGTGTCTCATGGAATGAATGAGTGTCTCATCCATAATTTTGACAGATTGTAAATTGTAAAATGATCTCCTGTTCAAGAAAAATCCCTTAGTCCTTTATTTGGATTCAATTTCATGTGTTACTTTTGATTCTTAAAAGAAGATTATGATAAAATATATATGTAAAATGTTACATGGGTATTACCTTCTCCCTGACAGCAAGGTAGGCAGAGAAATGGTTCTGTTTGGCTTCTTCTGTTCTCCAAGCTATTATGCAGAGAATAAGCTCTGGGTGATGAGGTCATAGCCCTGCATCTATGCAAGAAACAGGTTGCTTCTTAGAGTCACTCATTTCAGACCGAGCTCTGTAATAATTTCTGCTTGATTAAAATGTAGACAATTTTCCATTTGCTTAATTTTTTAATTAAAATTTTTGGATAAAGCTATAGAAGAACATTCTGTGTCCTTCTTTTCTTTCTAAAGCATTTTTTTCCATCATAAATGAACCTGTGGTTGGAACATTAACAGTCACTTCCCAGTGATCGGTGCTTTGTGGCTGTTACAGCAAAGACAATTCTCATTGTCTACTGCTCTTTTACCCTCATTGTTATGCTGGAGGCTCCATAGGCTCCATGGAATTTAGTAGGTGAAGGGATCCCATGGAATCATCTCAAGACCTGGAGTTCTGTGCCTCTGGCTACTATAGCTGAGCTTCTCTGGATACACAGAAATTGGTGGTTTGTTTGTTCTTCACCCCTGAGCCATCTTCACTGCACACACAAAACGCAGTGTGAACTCAGTCACTAGCAAAGAGTATTTTTAAGTTTACTTTTGACATGCGTGGTGTGTGCTTGTGTTTGTGAATGTGGATGAGTATGGTGTATGTGTACATGCATGAGTATTTGCGTGTGTGTGCGGGGTGTGTGTGTGTGAGGGGGCATGGGTGAAGGTTAGATGATGTTCTAGTTTGCTTCCTATTGCTGTGATAAAACACCATGACCAAACACAATTGGGAAAGAAAGGGTTTAAAAGCTTATAGGTTACAGTCCAAAACTGGGGCAAACCCATGCAAGAACACAAGGGAGAAACATAGAGGCTGGAAATGAAGCAGAGAAGACAGAGAAATGCTGCTTATTGGCTTCCTCCCCTAGCTTGTCTAGCTACCTTTCACATGTAGCTTGTTCTTACCTGCCTAGGGATTATGCCCACAGAGGTCTGGATTCTCCTATATAAGCTGGCAATGAGAGAAAATGCTTTGCAGAAATAGCCACATGCCAGTCTGACAGAGACAAGTCTTCAGCTGAAGTTCCCTCATCACAGGTATAAGGCCAAGAATAGCCACTAGAGAAGACAGCCTCAGGTGCAGGTTCCCAACTTCACTTAGAGACAGTCTCTGTTGTTCACTGCTGCAGGATCCAGGTTAACTGATCTTTCAGCTTCCAAGAATTCTCTTGCCTCTGCCTCCCAACTCTGCAGCAGCATGCTGGAGTTATCAGGCTCAGTGTTTTAGCCACAGATCCATTCTCCTAGCCTCACTGATGTGCATGCTTTAATCTAAATTTAGTGTTTGAGCTTCTCAGACCTGGGAAGATCCCAGCTTCCCTGTGTCTATTTGTGTTCACAGCACTTTGTATTTGTCCTAATGCAACCAGAGATGGCCAATTACCAAATGGGCAACCAATGGTACACAATCATGCCAATCAAGCCAGTCCCTTTAAGATTTGCTTATTAGCACTCATTTATAAAAATAATGAGACAGGAATGAAAAGAGAGTATTTAGTATTTTGCTTGTTTGTTTGTTTTGGCTCATTTCATGTGCTTTGAAATTTTAGTTAGAATTATTGCAACCACAGAGTGAAGGGCCAATGATAATGGCACTGGGATTTGTTTACATGTGCTGGCTTTTTGGGATCCTATTCTATTTGGATGCATACCTTCCTAAGCTTGAATGTACGGGGGAGGGACTTCCAACAGGGCAGGGTACCCTGCCCTCTCTTAAGACTGGAGGGGGTGGGGTGTATGTGCGGGGGGGGGCGTGAGGGAAGTGGGAGGAGAGGAGGAAGTGGAACTTCTGATTGGTATTATTTATAAAGTAATTAAAAAGAAATAAAAATAGTGATTGCCACCAAAAAGACTATTTAATAAATGCAAATATTGAGGGCTAACAACTTATAGCCCCCTGAATAGGAACTCCAGACCAAAGGCATCCGTGATGTGTAACGAGTAGAATGTGGTGTGTGGTATTAAGCAGTGCACACTGTTGCTAATGGTATTGCCAGTCTACTTGAATCAGTAAGTTCTAGGGTCAGTTGGAAATCTTGTTTCAAATTACAAAATAGAATTGATAAGAGAAAGACAATGTCAACTTCTGGTCTCTACAGCAATAGTTCTCAACATTCTTAATGCTGCAAACCTTTAATACAGTTTCTTCATGTTGTGGTGATTCCCAACCATAAAATTACATTGTTGCTATTTTATAACTTAATTCTGCTACTGTTATGAATTGTAATGTAAATATTTTTGGAGCTAGAAGTTTACCAGGGAATAACAACTCATAGGTTGAGAACCCCTGCTCTACAGGCATAGGCAAATACATGAATATAGCATGCATATACCATAAACATACACACAAATTTATATGATAACATTTGTACCCTCTAGCCCTTGGAATATATGGAATATATGTATATATGGTAAAAAGAAAGGGTGAAAACATGCTGTAGATGACACTAACATCAGCTCTAGCATGCCTCCTGGATTGCTTCTTTGGGACTCATTGTTTCTCCCTTGCTTTATTTGATCTGTTTATTCCTCTATTTAAACATCACTCAACCTTTCAGTAGTAGGACTTTAGTAGACATGATAGACTTGTCTCATAAATGCTTTTGGCTCTCCCTCCCTCCTTCCCTCATACACACACACATACACACACACACACACACACACACTTACTTTACTTCTCTCCTTCCTAGCATTTTTTCTGGAATGGCATTCTGTGTTGATTATGGAACTTAATTATTGGAAATTTTAGATGTATGCTTTGTAACCTCGCAATCCTACTATCATTTTTCATCACAGTGATACTGAGTACATACTAATTATTGCACTGTATTAGAAATTAGGAATTCTGAAAAGAAAGGGCTCTCTTCTTCCAACTTAAGGTAATAAAATAATATCTGAGTAAGAGACATGAACTCTAGTTTTCTGAAGCGGGGCCATGTCCTTCTTGGGTCAATACTATGGCCAAGAGATGGTAATTCAGGATTGGTCCATTAGGGTCAATGTCTAAGCACATGACTAAGCACATTGATTAAGGAGAAAGGGAGGTAGCAGGTGTCAGGGTAGGAGAGATGTGTGATGGCCACTGGGAAAATGAGATAACACTGCCATCCCTGCTGGCCCCAGCTGCCTGCTCTGCTCCCTGTGTGGTGGATTGTAGGTGCTGAGGAAAGTACAGTTAACAAGGAAGTTATTCAAAGTCATTTGGAAGGTTTTTCTGTGAAATCTAATACCACAGAGCTGAGTACTCCTGCTTCTGGGATATAAGTATTTTACACGTACTACTAATGTGATTGTTCATATTTTCCCTAAGCCCTTCACTGTAGCATTGAGCTTGCCATATGTATGCAATGCTATAAATGATGGTGCATAAAGCTATGAAAATGTGAGAGAATAAATGAATGATTAATGAGAGGAATGAATGAATGAATGCCTCTTTTTCATATTGCAGACAGGGATGCCACTTTCTCCTTTTCTAAAACAGCTTTGATGGAGAAGCAAGTCTGGCTTGTGCAGACAGTGATGGAGGGGCGTCTGACCTTCTCTGACATGTTTCCCTTTAGACTGATCCCTCCCTCGATCCTTTGCTGTACTTATATCTTCTTGGCTATGCAGTTTTTATTGAATTTCTGATATGTGAATGAATCACCATATAAAATGTGAACTTTCTCTTGAATAAAATTACACAAACAAAATAATTCTGGGGAAAAAAGAGGCAAATAAGGCTTTTCAGTGTGGCTATTTATAAAAGCCCCTCCACCATTACGGTCTTATTTCTGTAGCCGTCTGTGTTTTTGTTAGAGCTTAGTGAGAAAGACATATGATCTGTGAGAATGGGTACTTTATCTCAGTTGGCTATGAAAACATTAGAAAACTTACCATGACTAAAAGTATTTTAAGTCAATATATAAAATGGCTGCAGATTTCTCTTATCTTTTTATGGGGTAAGGTGCACAGGGGAGAGCGAGGTGGGTATGACGATGATTAAAATCAATGCAGACCACTGCTGGTCTTAACACATGATGACAATATTGCATACCACTGTGGCACATAAAATGATATCACCCATAAATCCTTTGCCCTTTCTGATGCTTCTAAGAAAACACATGAAATCATTTTGACTGATTAACAAGGCTAAGCTCTGTAGGCACTACAGACCCTGAAGTTATTGCTATTACCTAACTTATCTCAAGCAATAAATCAGAGACTCCTTGCATGATTAGGAGTGGGAAGATGTTGCTGAAGAAGAAAGAGAAAGGCAACAAGCATTTAGAGCTAGTTTGGCTATGATTCCACAGAATCAGGGTTGGGCAGGATAAGAAAATCAGTGACATTCAACTGCACAAACAGAATTACTGAAAATTAAAGACGACACCTCAGTTTCAGGGGAAGGCAAACAGCTCTCTGTAGATTATGTTTTACCCATTTGAGGACCCGTTTATAGTCACTTAGCTAGTATTAGATGTCAAATGGCACTATTGATTCCCCTCCACACTTCTCTCCCTCACTGGTTGCCCAAATCACTTCTATCCTTGAGACAGAAGAGTCAACATTTATTAGAGGTTTTGTGGTTGATGCCAAGTGAGCTGGAGTAGAGAAAGATTTAATTATTTGTGTATCAAAGTGAAGGAAAACTATGTTTATTAAAATAATTTTAAAACAGTAAAATTTGTGCATATTAAAGAGCCTTTATAACGTGGAATAGCACAACAAACCACAAGCCTGTGTAACATTATTTGAAGTATATGAATACATATTCTACCAAAACTCATGAGATTATTTCTCAGGAGTTTCTCATGACTTCATTAGAACCATGCCTATGTCTATTCTTCTGCAGACAAACACCTGGTTTCAGTCTATAACTTGGCTATGTTTTAGGAAAATTGTTATATACACTGATGTGAAAGTAGCTCTGTGGTTATAAAAAAGTTCTTTAGGTAAAAACCCAGGTGTGGTCTACCTTAGTCATCTGACACATACATCTAATATAATTCATCCAGCAATAAAGAGGAATAAATACATCATTATAGAAAAATGGATTCAGTTAAAGATCATCATATTAAGTGAACTGAATCAGATTAAGAAAGACAAATGTCACATTCGTGGATCATAGATTTTATAGAAATATATTAAATCATACTTATTCATAGTATGTAGAAGTAAAAACAAACTTTCTGGGTAAGAAAAGAATGAGGAAGTGAGACAAGGGTAATGGAGTTCCAGAAATCGGGGTGTGGGGGAGTGCAGACAGACATTTCTGTTCTGTCCAGCCCCACAGCCGTTCAGTCCCAAGGAAACACAGAGGCTTACATTAATTATAAACTGTTTGGCCTATTGGCTCAGACTTATTATTAACTAGCCCTCACAACTGAAATTAACCAATAATTCTTGTCTACGTTTAGCCACATGACTTGGTGCCTTTTCTCAGTATGGCATTTCCATTTTGCCTTTTCTGCATCTGGCTGGTGATTGTGTCTCTGCCTTCCTCTTCCCAGAATTCTCCTGGTATGATTGCCCCTCCTATACCTCCTGCCTGTCTACTGGTCAATCAGCATTTTATTAAATCAATACGTGTGACAAATCTTTACAGTGTAAAAAGTATTATCCCATATCTGGGGGGGGTATTAAAGCACATGCATGTATTAAATAAAAATGACCTAAAATTCATTACTATGAACAATGAACATGTGTGTGAATGTGTGTGTATACACGCGCATGAGTGTACACACACATCTCTCTTTAGGATTAGTAAATACCAACTATGTAGTGACAAAAGGAGGCACCTGACTTTGTGGCTTTTGACATAGCAATTCATATAAGCAGCATTAATAACTAATAATGGCTAATATTCGGGTATTATGTAAAGTTTACAAAACCCTAAAAAAAAGCTTGGGTCTCATCGATATTCTATTGCTAGAAGTGTTTCAAATTGAGAATATTTACTCAGATTAATTTAGTGAAAATACTGTGTTAGGAATTTAGCCATCACTGGCTCTAGGATATGTAGCTTTCATTTACCTTTATTTCTACAGTCTTTTTTAAAAATTAGTTTTCCAACTGCTGGTTGGAATTACAGGCACACTGTAGAACTTGTTTTCTACTCGAGACTCCCGAATTTAGCACCCATGTGATAGTTGTTGCTTTAAGTATATCTATTTATTCATCTGTCTCCAAAAATAATGATGCTGCTATCTCTTAAGGTTCTTGAGAAACCCAAATGTTAATTTGTAAGTACTCCATATACTGTAGGATATTGAACACACATCAGGAAACCATCTATATTTCTTAATCTTGATTTTCTAGGATTAATAAGCATGCTTTGCAACCCCCACTTCTTGTGTAATGATAATCATGTACTCAGAGAACCCGTAGAAAGTAAAATAACTGCATATTAGGAAGAGGAAGGATCAGAGCGGCTTTGGTCACCGAACCTGAAGAAAGCGTTTAGAATTTTACAAAAGGAAGGAGAGAAGGTGGGAAAGAGGAAGGGACAGAAGGAGTAAGAATTTCACACAAACTAAGCCTCAATTATGAAAAACAGTTGACACAGACATTCTTAAATGTGACTTAAAGTGTGTATATAGCCTAATCAATTAGAGAATATAAATGAAATTCAAAAGTTCTTATTTTCATTATTAGTATCTTGATTTTTTCAGAAAATAAAAATTTACAAACATTTAATATTTTGACTGATCTTGATGGTGCTGTGTCAAAAATGCTGCCAATTTCCAGTTCTCTGCCTTGCCGGGGCTCAAGCAGATGCTCGCTTAGTCATTATGATTAGATTCCAGGAGTTTTCAGAATCTTATTTTTCTGCCTTTGTGTTTCGAGTACACCACAGAGATGATGCAAATAGCCCATCTTGAGCAGATGATCTGGCCTTGCATGTCAAGGAGTACAGAACCAAGGAGAACAGACTGAGTGTCACCCTATTCTGAGGCCATTTTCAGACAGAGTGCAGCACTACGAGCTGTAAATTCTCCTGCCTGCCCGAAACATCTATCTACTCTACTTTATTTATCTTCACATTACGGCTCTTTATGACATCATTTCCCTACCTTGCTGTGATGTCAGTTAATCTTTATGGGATGTAGGATCACCTTGGAAACAAACCTAAGGGCATTATCTGTGAGTGAGTTTCTAGGCCTTCCAAAACAGAAAGACAAGTTCTAACTGTAGTGACACACCATCCCGTGGTTGGGGGTCCCAAACGGTATAAAAAGGACAGAGGGATCAGAACAACAGCATGCATCTGTCTCTGCTTCATAACTGTGGATGTGATGGAATCCCCTGACCTATACTCCTGCAATCATGCCTTCCATACCATGTTGGATTTTAACTTCAAGCTCTGAGCTCAAATAAACCCTTTCTTCCTTAAGATGCTCATTGTTAGGTGTGTTCCCACAGCAGTTACTGGTCCATCATCACTTACAGTGAATGAAGAGCTTTTTGTGTTGTCTCTTTCTATTTAAAACTGAAACACAAAATAGTAATTCATCAGGTAGAGAACCCAAGGGACTGAACAAGCATTCTCCATTTTATAAGGTCAAAGCAAAAATGTGTCGAAAACATTAACAGAAGGAGAATAAAAGGCCTCACTCAAGTGATGTAAGGTACCAAATTTCCTCATCTCTGAGTATTCTTCTTCTTCTGCCTTTAAGTCTGGATATCGTCTCCAACAAGAAGGAATCTTGAAAGTAGACCGTATCGACTTTCTTCTCTCTCTAGCCTATTCTATGGTAGCTCTAGCAATGTTCACTGTTGGTGCCTCTACTATGATAGCAATGTTAAAAAAAATTCAGTGTTTCATCTGACTTCTCCCACCTATCAGCTTTACTTGCATTGTCTCTGTCTTAGTTAGGGATTCTATTGATGTAACCCTGGGACCGATATTGTGGTCCTGTGACCCTGACCAAGACAACTTGAAGAGAAAAGAGTTTATTTCATCTTTCAGTTTGTATTCCATTATCCAGGGAAGTCAGGCAAGAATTCAAGTTAGAAACCTGGAAGCAGGAACTGATGGAGGGGCCATGGAGGAATGCTTCTTACTGGCTTGTTCCTTATGGATTGCTCAGCCTTTTTTCTTATAGGCCATGACCACCATCCCACATGTGACATTGCACAGAGTGAACTTGGCCTTCCCCTATCATTTGTCAGTCAAGAAATGAACAACCGAAAATCCTCAACACACAAATATATGTATGCGTATGGATGTATATACACATACATATTTGAATGAGCATTTTGTTTAATGATCCCAGCGATATTTGGGTGGTAATGTTTTATTAAAATGATAACAAGATTTGTAACTTACAGAAAGAAAAAAAATTATTAGATATAGGTTAAAAAAATCAAACTTAATTTTGAAAGTGTGAATATATATTTATACAGAGTTACACAAAAGGAAATCTATTCAGAAATACTGAAAGACAACTTAGGCAAAATATAAGGTAGAAGGTAGGCAACGTTGTGGAATCAAGAATTTCAGAGGAGCATGGAACATTCCAGAATATGACGAAATAGGTGAAAAGAAAGTTGGCTGGACTAGGCATGATAGGGGGAAATTGTTAAGATATATTGAAACTATTTTAAAGGATATTGCAGAGAATGAAAAATCCTTGAATTTTGCTGTTGAGAGTTATGCCATTGTTAAAAAATGGTTTAGTTCTAAGGTATTTTATTTATTATTTAGCTTAGGATTACTAAAGAAATTAAAACAGTGGTCAAGTATATTAGAGCATTTTTTTTTTTGAAACGGGTTTCTCTGTGTAGCTTTGGAACCTGTCCTGGAACTTGGTCTGTAGACCAGGCTGACCTCGAACTCACAGAGATCCACCTGCCTCTGCCTTCTGAGTGCTGGGATTAAAAGTGTGCAGTACTTAAATGGATAAAAAAGATAGTTCAAAATGGAATATAAAAAAGAGACCAAAGAGGATACCAATGTAATTTTACTGTTTTTTTTTTATTTTTTATTTTAAGAGTACATCACCAAAACTTCATTTAAGACATCAATGATATCTTAAAACATATTGTCAGGAAGGTAATTATGTTGGCACATACCTGTAATTGTGATTCTAAAGAGCCTAAAGAAGGAGGATCAGCATGACTTTTGGGTCAACCTGGATCATATAGCAAATTCTAAGAAATTTTGGGTTAAATGGTGAAATCATGCCTCAAACCATGCCTCTCAATCCTTTTTTAAATGCAACTGAACAACAACAAAGACATATGGTAGTTTGGGTGAGAAACTCTCCGTTAGGCTCAGGTTTTTGAATACTTTGTCCCAATTGAATGATAGGAATGTTCTGGAACCTTTGAAAGGTATTACTTTCCTTGAGGGATTGCATCACTGGAGCAGTTTTTGTGGGTATATAGCTTGAACCCACCTTCAGTTTGCTGTCTTGTTTCTGCATGTGGGTATAGAGAGCACCTCTCATCCCCAGTGTCCTGTCCCAGCAATCAATGGCACATGGCCATGCCTCTTCCATTGTTATTGACTCTTCTTGAACCAGAAGCCAAATAAACTCTTTCTTCCCTAAGTTGCTTTTGGTCATGGTATTTTATCACAGCAATAAAAACTAACAAATTCTTACCTTTTATTTTACTTTGGTTAGAATAGAATATTTAAATTATCTGTCTTCTAATGTTATTGGTACATTGGAATGGCATCTAAGATAGGAGATACATAAAGAAGAAGGAGGAGGAGGAGGAGAAAGGGCTGTTTTCTATTTTTATCTTTTCATGGGCTGCAATGTTTTGTTGTATCCAGACTGAAAGCCAAGGCAGCCAAAGAGACAAATTCCTGGGATAAGGAGAAGCAAGAGATTTAACAATGGCCTTGGGGACTGCCTGGCTGGTGAATTAGAACTCCAGAGCTAATTCTCTCTGCTTGCTCCTTTTGTCCCAAGGGATGTGGGTAGGATGCTTGACTTGTAGAAGCATGGAAGCAAAGAATCTTGGCTGCAAAGTAAAAAGAGTTCTCTGTATTCTCACAGGCCTTGTAATAAAGAAGTTATTGCCATACCTAAGGCAGAGAACTTAAGCTGAGACTATCTGAGTAAGAAGCAAGCTGAAAATGTTCTAGGGCTCAGTGCCATCCCACCACAGTTCAGCTCCTGTTTAAAATGTAGAGTTCAATTTCTTCTGTAATTTCCTTATAACTCATAGAGGGAATAATGTGACTTCAGTGTGTACAGTTTTCTTTAATGTTATGGGTGGTATGTCATAACCAGGATATTCCAAGGAGTGAAAAAAAGTTTATATCGATTAAAATAAGACCAGTTGCAGAAATAGGTTTGCATTTTGGGTTAGAAATGGCACTAAAGCTGGATATCAAGCATATTCGAGATTGCACTTTTTAAAGTGATAAAAAAAAAAGATGGAGAGTTTGAAACAGCAAATAAAAAGGGAGCAAAGTGAACATTTTGGAACTAGAAAATATAAAGCCTGAAATTAAAAACTAAGTGAATGCCCCAAGTTTTGGAAAATGGGTTCAATGTACTCACTAAACGGACTTTATGTTCTCACTAAAAACAACTAAGAATATTAGATATTATATAAAAAGAAAGCATACGTACATAAGGTGACTTAGAAGCATGAGGCAAAGAGATTAAAGCAAAGGGACTGGCTTGCAGACTCCATCGCCTGAAATATACTGCAGGAAAGAAACTCCTTGTTTGCTTTGGTTTATTCATTCTGGACTTAGCACTGCAAAAGCCATTATCTATTCTGGAGATACAGTGACTGTGGACCACTCACTAAGTTTGTTCTTTCTGGCCAAAGAATAAGGAAAGAGGTACCCGCTGAAAACACAGCCATCACCTAACCCTGACCCAAACACAGAAAACAAGGTAGTGCCTGTGGTGCCTTAGACCAACTACCTCTCAGCATCAACACGGGTGCTTTGTCTGCAACACTGAGATTGTCAACATCAGCAGGGAATGTGGCTGTCCAGGGCCAGTATAGAGTGATAGGTTGGGGTTGCCTTCCTGACTCCAAAACCATTGCTTTAATAGAATGCTGCAGAGAAAGCCAAATAAAAAAGAAAATTTAAATACCACAGACTCTCATGAAATAATACATTAGAAAAAAATAACATGTTATAATTTAAAAAATTCTTAAGGCTACGGAGACAGTTGCATGACTAAAGAACTGGTCATACAAGTGTAAGGTCCTGAGTTCGAGTCTCCAGAAACCATGCTAAAGTTGTGCACAGGAATCACCTCTATAATTCCACAGAGACCCTCCGGGAAGCTGGGTGGCTAAAGCCAGAACAAATCTTCAAAGTTTATAAGTCAGCTAGTTTTGAATAAACATCAGTGAACAATAAAGAAACTCTGTCATAGTGTGCGGACTGATACTTGAAGTTGTCTGCTGACTTCTACTCATGTTCCATGGCATGTGCAAGCCCACACACATTCAGATGAACACACACACACACACAGAGAGAGAGAGAGAGAGAGAGAGAGGGAGAGAGAGAGAGAGTCATGTCAGTCAAACAGGCCCAAGTTTAATGGAAAACCATTAATAAATACAGATAATAAAACCAAAAAAACTTACAGTGTTTTTCTTTTTGAAAGTATAATATAATTACATCATTCTCCATTCCTCCCCCCAAGCCCTCTCATATACCTCTCCTTGATCTCTTTAAAATTTATGGCCTCATTTTTTAAATTGTTGTTACATTTTGTATATGTATATGTACATGGCTGACAATTTGGTATTTAATATCCAATTGGTATATTCTTTCGTGGGGAAGACTATTTCTTTGGCTATCAGTGTTACTAGTTTTTTACATCTATTTGCATAAGGCTGAGGCCATGTGACCTGACCTATTCATTTTGGCCTGCCTATTGTCGTCTTTGTTCAGATTACTTCCTTTTCTTCCCCATTCTCCTTCTTCTTAATGTTCTTTTTTTTTTTTTGCTTCATGATTGAAGCAAAATCATAACACTACCTGATGTATCTCTGATTTTGTGTCAGATTCTAAATAGAGGAGTGCCAAAGGAATGTAAATTTCCTAGACTTCTCGCAACCTGGCACAGCCACAACACCTTTCGAGGGTACCATGTTGTAAAGATACAAAATAGAGCAACCTGTATGAAAGCCATGAGAGATACATTCAAAAGTAACATCAAGAAAATAGAATCTTAGTAAGTTTTTAAATATAGGCAGGAATGGGTTACTATCATGTTAACTGAATTGTGAATTCTACTACAAATTTCATGTTTTCAAAACAAATATTCACAAACTTTTTCTTTCCAATTACAGAGGCCAACACAAATCTGATGTTAGGGTCCAACATAAACAGAAGAAGAAAATAGCTGATTAATCCCTTTGTGATAAAATTCACAAAAATTTCAAGTGTTACATAAAATAAAGAAATTAATTTGAATTTTTAACAGCTTCCAAACCTTGCAGGCAGCCAGTAATAGAGGTACAGATAAGGTGTTGAGAGTGAGCTCCCTTTAAAGTTGTAAATGTAGCAAATATTTTCATCATTTCCACTGCTACCCAAAATTTCACAGAAGTCCTAGCTAGTTTTGTAATGCAAGGAAAAGAAATAGAAGACACAAATATTGGAAAGGAAAGAGTATCTTTATTTACAGATGATATGCTTGCATGTGAACAAAATCTGAATCCATAAATAAGTAGAGTTGATCAAGGTTATATGCAAGATCAATATGTAGAAACTAATTTCATTATAATGGCAGCAAACAAGTAAGAAATAGTATTTCTATAATACCACAAATTTTTGTGAATTCCTTGATTTGAATTTGTCTAAAAGCATCTTTACTTCACTTCCTGCAAATTGTTTCAGAAAAGTGACCCATGGAGTCAGAGTAAGGACTTTGAAAACTGAGAGGTACCTTAAGATTTCTATAAAACTGTCAAGGAAGTAGTGGGAAAATATCAAACCTCAGTATACTAGTATTATTGACTTTTAATTGCCCTTTTCTGTGACAATATCATGCATATATACAATGCATCCTGTTACTCTCTCCCAATATCTTCTACCACCCTCCCACCCCATCAACACCTATGTCCATTTACCCCAGTCCTTCAAGACCCATACAGTGGTCTCTTTCCAGTGTCCTAACTTCTATACAGGTTCAGATATAAAGGAAAACACCATGGTGGTTGTTTTCTGTGCTTGGATTGCCCTTTTCAATATAAACTTTAAATTTTCATCCATTGATTTGAAAATTTTGTAATTCTACTTTTCTTTGCAGTCAAATAAAATTTCAGTGTCTGTATGTACCACATTTTCATTACCCAGTCATTGGCTGATAAACTTCTAAGCTGATTTGTTTTTCTAACTGTTGTGAAAAGAGAAGCATTGACTTGCAATAGCAAGGCTATGTTCCTAGGGAAGAAGTCTATCAGAGTTCAATGACGAATAAAGCTTCCTCTTTCCAACAACCTTGCATGCATTTTTTTGTTATTTAATTTTTTTGATAATAGTTACTACGATGGGGGTGAGTTAGAATCTTAAAGTGATTTTAACTTTCATTTCCTTGACAGCTAATGATATTGAACTTTTGAAGCATTTGCTTATTAGCCATTTTTACTTATGATTTTTTGGATCAAATGGGTGATGAATATTAATTTTAAATAATTAATCTTAACATACAATCAAAGTCATAGTTGCTCTGAAATGAAAGCAAATTATAGGTTATGAAAGCCTCTCTAATGGTAATTTTTACTTATGTTTTTAATCCTGAGATGAAGAGGATCTTCATTTATCTTTTCTGAAGGAGATGAAAATGATTATATTTTATCTTGTTCCAAGCTTCCTCATGCATTTCTCAAAATTTTGTTATATATTATCATACTTATTGTATATCAGATTTATATATTGTATTTTTATTATTAAGTTTACTGCCATTATCATGTTGTATCCATGGTGGTCAGGAAATAATCTTGATTTTATGTAACTGTTTACAATTCTGGTCCTGGTTCTTTTCCATTCTCAGGTAGTTTTATTCTAGAGTTTCCAGTAGTTTTCATCAAAAGTCTTCATCTAGAGTTTATGGGAATTCTGGGGGCTTTTTGTTTAGTTTTATTTTTATAAGAAATGCAGAAGTATTGGGAGAATATTTTCTGTTTTCATTCTATCTGCCTGGTATTGTTCTTGGGCTAGTATTACAGTCACACATTTACCACAAACTTTTTAGAAATGCTTCCATTTTCTTCTGATTAAACAATACAGCTCAGAAGAAGTTGGTGTCTCCTAATTTTTTCCTTCTTGACTCTAATGTGTCAACTTCTGCCAAAATAACTGACGACATGCCTTCCTTTTCAGATCTCAGTGACAAGGAAACTTTGTCTCAGAATAAAATTTTGGTGAAGGGTTTGTCATTGCAAATCTGTCACTTGTGCTGTAACATTTTTTAACGTGGTCTTTTGATAAACCCTTTATACGCTCCTTTTATTTTTCCTCTATTACCTCAAAGTTAATTAGTCGACTGGGGGAAATGACTCAGTGGGTAAAGTGTCTGCCAAACAAATGTGAGGGCTTGTGTTCAGATGCCCATAACCCATTTGGAGCCTGATGTGGTAGCATGTGTTTGTAATTCTAGTACTCTAATGGGAAGATGAGAAGCGAGACAGGAGAATTCCTGTGAGTTCACTGGTCAGTTCTCTTGGTACAGGTAACAGTGGACAGGATACCCTATCTAACACAAGGAAGAAAGCAAAACCCAAAGCCTCATCAGTCTGTCTTCTTGATCTCTACATACTTTCCATGATGCAGTGCTTTTGTGCATGTGCGCATGCGTGGGCACACACACACACTCACACACGTGAGTTAGATCATTAGTGTTTAAAAACTTTTTAGTACCATGCTTTATTCCACTAACCACAAGAAAAACAAAGAGACAGGAAGTTATTGGTAGTAATTATCAAAATATTTGTTAACACAAACTTGTATAAAAAGCATAATCAAGTGACATTTTTTTCTAGGGGATACAAGGAACTTAGAGATAAGCACAGAGCCTAGTACCTGCCTTCATTTGTTATGCTTCTTAAATTACAACTTTTGTAATGTGTGTCTGGGGCAAGCCTAAAGGCTTGTCAAATGTGGCAATACAGTGTTGTCTCTGATGACCTTCCTGTGGTCAGGGGAACTTCAGTGATGAAGTCAGGTAATCTATTCAGATTCCTTAAGAAGAGAAAAATACATGTCCTCGACAACATACCAGATAGCTTATTAACCCTTTCTTTAAACCACTGACATGAATGGAGCTCATCTTTGCTTGAGAAAACATCTTTAATGTTAATGCTTTAGTATCTGATTTATCACTGACCAGTTATTTGCTGACACAAGTCGAGTGCAAAATTGCCAGCCCTTTTAGTTTATGAATTGTTAGTACTAGCAGAGTGTGTGGGACAGTTGTTACTCAATCTCAGAAGGACATCATTAGCCTTGGGATTTTCCACGTGATTAAAGTCTATTACAGAAACAGAAACTTAAAGCTTAGTCCTCCATGCTGTTTTGGCTCCTTGTTGTTAGGTTATGATGCTTGAAACCCACCATGAAGGTGAAGAAAATATTCTGGTCTTTCCTTTCCCTTCCAAAGTGTGAGAGCAGTGGGAGGATGGGGTGATATTTCTGTTCTTGGAGAAGGATCTGCTCCAATTCTGTGTAGTAACAATAATGTGTGATACATATATTCCCTTCTGGGGGCAAACTTGGACATCGGCAAACCTCAAATTTCCCATTACATTTATTTGGAGGGAGAATATACTTGATTTAAATGTGGATTTGCGAAGTCACAGAATAAATGACACAGTCCAGACAAATCCAGCATAATCTCTTATTTTACAAAGTAGTAATTTTTTATGATATGGAAAACCTACGGCAATTTTTAAAAATAAGGCAGCAGGCAATGACTGAGGGAGTCTTTTGTTCTACAGGTAGAAAGAAAAAAATAACTAAATGGGGCTTGCTACAGGATAGTAACCTGTTTCCTTATTCCAATTTCTTTTCACTTTGCAGTTAAGTTTCTACGTCTATTGCTTATAAAAGTGTTTATAAGAACCTTGATGGCACTGATGTCTGAGTGAGGAACCCCCGTGTTGCTCCCTGTAGGACAGGCTGATGACAGCATCTACTGTATCTTTGTAACGTGTTATACCAGAGAGCCTGTCATCAACTTATATAGAGAAAGGGCGAGGCCAGATTGAAGCTGGGTATCTTCACTTAACAGGATTTTCTTAGAAATGCCTGCTGCAGTAAAAAGCCAAAGATATGATTTCCCACTGCTCTGTTATTTTGCGCTTGTTTTTGTTTTAAAGAGACAGACAGAGTGCACTATCTAGGACTCTGAAGGACTAGCTATCATCTATTCCTCGCGGGACCTCCAATCTGTTCAGTGTAGTTTGAGTAAGAAGGGCCCTGGAGTCACCACTGGAAGAGATGACTATTATGATTCTACACAAAACTTAAAGGTTGACAGATGGGTCTCAGTGTAGTTGACATTTTCTTTGGGCCACCAACCAGCTCCCAAATAAAGACATAGAGACTTGTTATTAATTATGAATGTTCAGCCTTAGTTTAGGCTTGTGCCACTAGCTCTCTTAGTTTAATTTATCCTGTTTCTTTTCATCTACATTTTACCTCAGAGCTTTTTACCTTTCTTTCATTCTCTATGCCCTACTTTCCTGCTTCCCCGTGTTTGTCTGGCTAGCCCCTGGAATAATCTCCCTGCCATCTAATTTTCTTTCTTTCTTTTCTTTCTTTCTTTCTTTCTTTCTTTCTTTCTTTCTTTCTTTCTTTCTTTCTTTCTTTCTTTCTTTCTTTTTTTTTTTCGAGCCTAAATTCCTCCTCCTCCTTACTCTCCCTACCTGGAAGTTCTTCCTATATCTATTCTCTTGCTATTGACTGTTCAGCTTTTTATTAGACCGTTCAGGTGCCTTAGATAGACAAGGTAAAAAAGCAATGACTCTTTACATAATTAAACAAATGCAACACATCTTTATATAGTTAAACACATATTCTGCAATATAAACAAATGCAACACATCTTTACATAGTTAAAAGTGCAATGCACCTTTGTATAATTAAACAAATCCTCTGCAACACATCTATAAATCTGTGCCAGTTGAATTGCAAGCTTAAAGGGGGCTGGGGAGAGAATCCCCACTTTGCAAAACAATAATAAGATGACTAGAGAAAACAAGCATTTGGTAAACAACATGGCTAGAAAGAACAAACTTGACAAGCTTCTGGATTTATAGACTCTTAAAATATTTAGGATAAATCAGTTATTTTGTCTGGCTGGATAAAGTTTCTTGACCCTTTTTCTAAGACATTAAAATTCCTTTAATTTTTTCTTCAAAAGCAGCTATAAACTAGCATATACACAATGTCCTTCCCATTCCTTTTTTAATATCATGCCTCAGCAATGCTAGTCTCAACTAAAATATTAACCTAGACAACTAAAAGAATTCTGAATTTCCTATATATCTTATACAGTTTTTGCCCTTGAAATAGTTATTCACTTTTTACTGTTCTATAGACATATTCAATATAAATGAAATTAGATATTTTCCTGGCTCTCATGAAAAAAGTAGGCATCTAAAGTATGCTTTTTATAAATGCTATTTATCTTGCTTCACATGCTCTTTAGATGAAGGAAGCCCAAAACAGTACCATATTTTGAACCCCCCCAAAAAAGTTGTTGAAAGTTGTGCATTCTTTGTAGTCTCATAAGTGTGGATGTGTTTTGAACGCAGATTCTATTGTATAGAAGTTAACTGTCTCACAGAGGGAGGTGTCTGATAATGAAATTCCTACAAAAGACTGGTAAATCCTCATCTCTGACCTTTTCTTAGAATGGACTGAAAACTACCTTGATTGGTGCTGTCAGGTACACATGTCTTCCTTGTGGCCCAGCGGAAACTCAGAAACCCAATTCAGTCAAGCAATTAAAGCCCCACAACAGAGTGATGGGAGAATCACCCAAAGGGGGTGATCTCTCCCTCCTGTTGGCTCTATGTCAAGTCAATGTCGTCGGCTACATCAAGACCAAAAGGAAGATAATTTGGGACTTTGGTCTCCCAGTTATGTATTTTATGCAGATAGACAAGTATGCTGTCTAATTTCATGTGAATGCATATGTGTACATGTTCTTATATGTGCTTATGTGTATATGTGTATGTGGGCACATATTCACATCTGTGTTTGTGTGTGCAGGTCAGAGGTCAACATCAGTTGTCTTTTTTAGTCAATCTCCACCTCATGTTTTGAGAAAGAGTTTCTCTTTGAACCTGGAGCTCACCCATTCCTTTAGACTGTCTAGCCCAAGGACTTCCTAACTTTGCCTCTCCAGTACTCCAGACTTGGCGGCCTAGCTTTGACATCAGTGGTGAGCCTCTGAGCCCGGTCTTCATGCTTACAAGGCATGTGCTTGAAGAGCTGAGCCATCTTTATAGACCAAAGACAGATTTTAAAACCAAACCCATCCTAAATCTCATTCCCAGAACACATAAGAGAAAAGTTATCACTTTCCAGAAGTTTTAATTCTACTAACATTCCATTTTTCTTCAAAGACAAGGAAACAAAATCAATTAGTAGACTGAATTCAGAAATTAGCATTGAGTGGAATGTCCTGATCAACCTAAAAATGGTTAATTTCACTAGAGTTTCCTTAAGCAAGGATGAAAGTAGAGGGAATTGCTTCCTTCCTTCCTTCCTTCCTTCCTTCCTTCCTTCCTTCCTTCCTTCCTCCCTTCCTTTCTTTGTCTCTCTCTGTCTCTGTCTCTCTCTTTCAGTTTCTAAATGTTAAAAGGATTTGATCCAGAAGTTTAAATGTGTCTAGAACTTGACAATTTAACAGAAGCTAAAATCTGCATCATGGGCCAAGTCCTTCTAGCATCAGTGAGCCTTCACCAGCTTCCTAACTGCACACACACACATACACACACACACACACACACACACAATGGTGATTCACGGGAGCCAGGTCTGTGTGCAGCAATTTGATGCAGCCATGCCAAGACTGTGCTATGTCTTTCTGTCAAACATGCTATGCCAGTATCTTCCTTATAAAGAAATTTCCAGATTCCAGCTCCCTGAACAGAACTATTCTGTATACATGGGAACTCGCTTCAGGACCTTCAGCTCCTTTCTGTTTTACAGTGGTTAATTTTTCGTTAACATGGTCATATTTTTGAAGAGAAGCCACATAGATACCAAAACATTAGGCAATGATAAAATGCATTCTTGAAACCTGTCTGACCGGAAATCCTCTGATTATAAAATTTGTCCCAAATCAGCTGCTTCTGGGTGTGGAGCAAAACCTTGTAGACATGTGTGCGAGAAATAAGCAAATGACAGTCACATTTTTCTCACGCAGTATGTGGAAAATGACAATTTCCATCATCCCTCTCACCATCGACAGTGGCACTGCAGGATGAGGGTGTGGAGCTCATTGCAACCGTCAGACTAAGAACAGCCAGAAGCTGGCAAATGGCATTTTGACCCTGGCAGGCATGACTATAGTACCAGCTCTACTGGGCTTTACTGGCTCTTACCTATAGAAAAAGATCAGAAGACTCAAAGTCTCCCAGAAGAAGCGTAAAGACGAGAAATGAAAAAGGAGCACAAAGAAATAATAAATAATAATTATTTTCAACGGAAACAATTTTGACTGCATATATAATCTCTACAATTTAAATGTTTTATTTTCAGTGGGGATCTGTATAAAGCCAGCATTGTTTCTGCTTTGTGGAAGCACAATTTTTAATAATATGCTCAATCATCACTATCAAACACTGACCCAAACTTTAATAGGCACTCCAGACATTACTCCCCATTTTTATAAACTCGGTAAACTCTAATAAAGGTATTTTATGGGCAGAAGGGTTATTTTTTTAAAGAAGATATATTATCTAGATTTCATCAACACATAAAAATGTTATCTTGGGAACCCTGGAAGATTCATATATTTCTAAATTATAGCACATTGCTGTCACTTTCACATGAGATCATTCTAATTTTCTAAAATATATAAAGAGCAGATTGGACTGGGTCATGTTTCACACTTTATTCTATTTGAATTAATGATATTATTTACTCAGAGCGTGACTGCTCACTGGCCTCACATGCGATGAGGTAGTTCATAAAGAGGCAGCAACATAATAAATGAGGAAAATGTTATTTACTCTCTTGCCCGATTCTCAGGAGCCCGGTGTAAATTCTACTCAATAAAATGTGTTCATTTGCGTCTGTGTTTCTTTAAGGCTGGAGACACAGGCACAGACAGCAGGAGCACTCAGTCTCAGCCTTTGTAGGACATGCTCCTGGGCACCCGCAGTGCCTGCCCTTGATCTAGGAAACAAATGTGTTCTCAGCTCTGGAACTCCTTGATCCCGCAAACAAAACTATCTCCTGCCATAGAACTTCAGTGCCAGGAGTTCAGCTTTGCCTCCCTGGCCCCAGGAGAGGCCAGACAGCAAGGACTCCAGCGAGTTGTGCACAATAAACCTTTCTCAGAGCAGCTATACAATAGATGAGAATTATGCACAGAATGAAAAACTCTGCGTTGCCAGGAGTACTCAGTTTGGCATCTTGCAGCCAGCTCACAACCTAAATGAGAGCCCAATGCTAAGTCTGAATGGACTTTTGATGAGAATAACTACAGAATCAAAGAGTTCAGAAAAGAGAAGAGCAACATTTCTAAGCAGCAATGGAGGAGCAGAGAACCAGTCTTCTCTTGGTCATATATTTCAACCTTAAGTGTTCCTGACAAGGACTTTGGCATCACAAGAAGCACTGCGGTGGTCAGCACAAGGTCACCATGTGTGCCAGGAGCCCAGGCCATGCTTGTTAAATCTTGCCTACTTAGGGATCTGTGGTTGGTTGCCATGCTCAAGTATCAGAGGAAGAGATCATTATAATACCTATGTGTTTGCCTCAATTCCAAGGCCCTAGTGAAATATCAAATTATTATTGTAAATGCCTGTGAGCCATATATCTATATCTGTATCTGTATCTATATCTATCTTTCTATATCTATCTAGATATAGATTTCTTTCTATATCTATCTAGATATTAGATATAGATAGATATATAGATATATAGATAGATAGATAGATAGATAGATAGATAGATAGATAGATAGATAGATAGATAGATAGATAGATATTACACAGAAATCTAATGCTGGATTGTTCAGTGTGAACTTAGAAATTAACTTTCTACCCTGAGGAACAACTATGACAATAAAGAGTTAATGGTCCTCGGTTAACCTAGGTAAAGCTAGTTTGGGTTTGTCTTTATCAGTTTCATAGAACTCCAAAACTAACAGGAGAGCCTTCTGTATCAAATACTAACAGGAGAGCCTTCTGTATCAAATACTAACAGGAGAGCCTTCTGTATCAAATACTAACAGGAGAGCCTTCTGTATCAAATACTAACAAACAGGAGAGCCTTCTGTATCAAATACTAACAAACAGGAGAGCCTTCTGTATCAAGGAACTATGCTCAAGGAGCAGTCCAGAGGTTTCTATCGTTTTCTTGACATCTTAGTGGAGATATGGAATTTTCTTCACAGGTTGTTCCCCTGCATTCTGTAATTACCTGCCACTGTCTGAGCTGCTGCTCTTCTACATTAAACTGGACAGAAAAAAACACACACAATTATAATTCAACATCAGAAGAAGAGTAAAAAATACCACCTCACCCCAGCAACAGATTTCAAATAATATAAGTAAAATTCAAAACAAACAAACAAACAAATACAAACAGAAAAACTACTCACAATCAATTTTATGCTGCACAGAATTTAATAGATACACGAGGAATGGAAAGGAAAGACTCCCATTTTTGTAACACAAAATCCTGCAGCCTGGTTGTAAGTCAGGCAGCCATTTCTATCCTTCTCAGGTCCGGCTCCTGGTGATTGGGCTCCCCTTTCTCCAGTGACTTTGTCTCAGCCCATGCAAGGGCCAAAGTATAAAGTCAGAAACTCAGCCACCCACAGGTTAAACATATTTGTTAAAAATAAAATAAATTATCTTCCAGAAATTTCCAAAGTAGAACTAGACTTTGACACATGCTTCACGGAACACCGAATCCAGGCAATGCAATGTTGTGCACGCTACTGGGTGGTAGCTTGCTGCAATTTCCCAGATCTGTCTCTCCCCAGTTCCGCGCTCCTATTGTATCCAATTGGGTATCCTCTTTAAAATTTGTTATCACTCTCATTTAGTTGTGTATGCACATACTTGCAAGTGCCTCATGATGCTTGTGGAGGTCAGAGGATAACTTACAGGAATTGGTACTTTCCTCCATCATGTGGGTCCCAGGGATTGAACTTGGATTCTCAAGCTTAGGGGCAGGAGCAACTACCCTCTGAGCCAACTCTCCTCCAATCTTCCCCATTTATACAAAGTTTGTATGTAAGTCTATAAAGGTTGCATCTGGATCAACATGTATTGACTGTTTTCTTGTCATCATTCCCTGATCAATACAGTTGCACAGCATTTACATTGTATTGGGCACCAAAAGTACCAATGATGGCTTCAAGTGTATGGAAGAATTTCACTGGTAATATCCAAATAGCATTTCACTTTATATAAGATTGTGATCATTCTGTGTTGTGGAATATGACGTTAACTGTGTAAAGCTGTGTTATTTTGTTTATGCTGCATTTGTTCAGTGGTGTAAAGATGTGTCACCTTGCCTGCCTAAGGTACCAACCTGATTGATCTAATAAAAAGCTGAATGGCCAGTAGCTAGGCAGGAGAGGGATTGGTGGAACTGGTAGGCAGAGAGGATAAATGGAAGAGAGAAAAGAAGAAAAATGAAGATAACAAGGGAAAAAGAGAGGGATATGGCCAGAGCCAGAAGCCAGACAGCAGCTAGCCAGAAATGGAAACAGCACTAAAGTAAGACATGCATACAGGATGGAAGGAAGGAAGGAAGGAAGGAAGGAAGGAAGGAAGGAAGGAAGGAAGGAAGGAAGGAAGAAAGGAAGGAAGGAAGGAAGGAAAAGTCCTGAGACAAAGCATAGATAAAGAGAAACAGACTAAAATAAGAGCCAAATTAAGGCTGAGAATTCAAAACTAATAAGTCTCCATGTCATGATTTGGGAGCTGGTTGGTGGCTCAAAATAAAAATCCACAGTGACAAACTTCTTTCAAGGAGGCTACACCTCATAATAGTGCCACTC
Organism: Chionomys nivalis; assembly: GCF_950005125.1. Classification (NCBI taxonomy): domain Eukaryota; kingdom Metazoa; phylum Chordata; class Mammalia; order Rodentia; family Cricetidae; genus Chionomys; species Chionomys nivalis. Next base: position 32,082,669 of record NC_080103.1, on the reverse strand, counting down.
CCTTTGGGGACTATTATTTCAAACCACTAAATTTACAACATTTTTTTTTTTTGAGACAGGTTTTCTCTGTGTTACTTTGGGGTCTGTTCTGGAACTCACAGCTCACACTGTAGACCAGACTGGCCTCAGACTCACAGAGAGCTGCCTACCTCTGCTTCCTGAGTGCTGGAATTAAAGGTATGTGCCTCCACCACCCAGCAGGATGTCATTTTTTTAATACAATACAATCAAAAGGTTTAGGATTTACCACTAAAGACATGTAATACTGTCGTTAAGGCCAGAGAGGATGAGGATCCAACCCATTTCATGTGTGCCTTCAGTTCCCTCTACCTTTTCTTACAGTAAACTGTGAAGCTCATTATTCCCTTGACATAAATGTAAAGAGATGTTTTCCCAAAGTTGCCATGAGAAACAATTTCAGGGACTAAGAAACTTCATAGGCAGGAATTTTACTTTATGGGTTTTAGTCTGACTCTATCCTCTTCATGTGCCTCTCTATGTCCTTCTGTCTCTCAAATTCACCATATGGGTCACAGTCATATCATTCGGTAGCTGCTGAAATAATTGTTACTCTGCCTACAACTTTCAGCCTTAGCTATCAGTAGCATATATAATAGTTTTGCCTCACCAGCCCATCTCTCTCTCTCTTTCTTTCTTTCTTTCTTTCTTTCTTTCTTTCTTTCTTTCTTTCTTTCTTTCTTTCTTCCTTCCTTCCTTCCTTCCTTCCTTCCTTTCTTCCTTTCTTTCTTTCTTTTTCCTTCCTTCCTTCCTTCCTTCCTTCCTTCCTTCCTTCCTTCCTTTCTTTGCTTTCCTTTTTTCCTTCCTCTATCTATCTATCTATCTGTCTGTCTGTCTGTCTGTCTGTCTGTCTATCTATCTATCTATCTATCTATCTATCTATCTATCTATCTATCTTCTGTCTATCTGTCTATCTTCTATCTATCTTTGGCTTTTCATGACAGAGTTTCTCTGTGTAGCTCCCTCAGTCACCTCAGATCTTCTTGCTGAATACAATCTCCAACGTGTCTATACCACTCTGGTTTCAGATACCCAGGTGGAAACACTACTTCACTGAATCTTGGATTGGATACAGAGGGAGGGGCTCATTTGCTTTGGGTCTTCCATAATATATTTTCACTTCACATAAATGGATGAGTATAGTGATATTTTATTTACATTTTAATAAATAAAGTTTCCTGACTATCAGAAGGGCAAAGCTAAGCCACTAGAGGTCAGACAGCGATGGCACACCTTTAATCCCAGGATTTGGGAGATGTAGATGGATCTCTGTGAGTTCAAGGCCACCCTGGGCTATACAAGATCAATGCAGAAACAAATACAGTTGGTGGTGGCTCACACCTTTAATCCCAGTACTAGGGAGTCATATGCCTTCAATCCTAGCACTAGAGGGAATATAAAATGGGAGAAGAGAGAGAGGCTCTGTCAGTTTAACCTACTTAGTCTGCTTAGTCCACTTAGTCTACGGTCGCCCAGCCTTGGTAGAGGTAAAACTTCTCTAGTGGCTTAAAGAAATAGGAGACATAGAGTAAATATGTGTACTTATTGCATCCTTTGATATTTAAACAATAAGCACAATAACTATTAGCTAAATCTATTTCCAGGAAACACTAGAATATAAGACAATGGCCTCAAGAAGTTATCTTAGGGTATTCCATTCTTGAGGATGATTTGCCTGAAACAAAAAGCAGAATAAAGTATTCCAAAAATGAGCTTATATCTCAAAAAAACGCATTTTGGTGATCTTGATCATTCAAGTCCTATAGATTCCTTATCGCAAAGACAGAAGCATCCATGGAGGCTTTATTACTTGTTAGGGCTTTACTGCAACTGACAAAAGTGTATGTATTAAAAAAAAAAACCTAATTCCTAAACTCATATGTGGAGGTGAAGTCTTTGGGAAGTAATTGGGGAAGAGTTGAGATCAGAATGATGGTTCTCCCATGATGAGGTTTGTAGAATTAAAAATAGAAGAAAAGAAACCTCAGTGTGCGTGTTCCCGAGTCTCACCATGCTTCCTGCCATTTTATGACCTGATGAGGAGTCATGTGACTCCTCTACTTGAATTTCTACAGAACCGTAAGACACACATATCTCTGATCTTTACACATTATGACGTCTCAGATATTCTACTAATAAAGTTTCTGTTCCTCAATTAAATTGCCTCCTAGTGTGAATTTTTGCAGTGTATTAGCACAGAATGTCTACAGCCAATGCTAATAAGTTTCTTATTTTTTTTTAAATTTTACTGAAGTATTTGTGGCCATAGGGCAGCTTCGCCATAGCTGTCATGGTCAAGAGATGGTGAGAAACCACATGTAGAGGTATGGGCAGAGTACAGGAGCTTATGAGATAGAGGTGGTGCTAAAAGTCCAGTGATCGTGTGATCCTGTGATCTCTAGGAAGGATTACTATCATTCATAGCAACAATAAAGTGTTTTAAATTGCACAAGGAAAAGGCTCAAATGGAAACATCCTTCATCGCACAAAGAGAGAGAGAGAGAAGAGTATAAACTGCCATCAATCACTTTTTAGAAAGGCATCTTCAGAACGGGAGGTTTTAAGACAAAGTTCATACCTTGCTCCTGGAACTCAGTCTTTTCCTCAGCCCTTCTAAAGCCTAAATCCTACAATGTTGATTTTTTTTTCTACCACTGCTTGAATTTCCTCCTGTTTTGGTGTGGAATCACACTGTTTCCAGTTTTACTATCTAGGTATTATTTGTAAGACTCTCTGTGAATAAACAGAGCTTGCTGTGCCTAGGTTCCCTCCTCTTCTGTCCACGGTTTCAGAAGTCGTCAGTCTGCCCTCCTAGCAGTGACCAGATCGTTTTTATTTCGCCTGATTTTCTCAGAATTAAGTTTTTTTTTTCAAGAAGCATAGTTTTATTTTCTCTACCCACACGTAAAACAGTTAGGACCAACATTTTATTTTTTTTTATTTTTTTAATTTTATTTTTTTATTCTTTTTTAATTAAAATTTCCAACTGCTCCCCGTTTCCCATTTCCCTCCCCCTCCTCCCACATATTGCCCACTCCCCCCGCTCCCCTCCACCTATCCCCACTCCTCTTCTCCTCCCCCCAGTCCATTCCCCCTCCCTCTCGATACTGAAGAGCAGTCCAAATTCCCTGCCCTACAGGAAGACCAAGGTCCTCCCACTTCTATCTAGGTCCAGGAAGGTGAGCATCCAAACAGGCTAAGCTCCCACAAAGCCAGTTCATGTATTAGGATCGAAACCAAGTGCCATTGTCCTTGGCTTCTCATCAGCCTTCATTGTCCGCCATGTTCAGAGAGTCCAGGTTCAACCCATGCTTATTCAGTCCCAGTCCAGCTGGCCTTGGAGAACTCCCAATAGATCAGTTCCACTGTCACAGTGGGTCGGTGCACGCCTCGTGGTCCTGATTTCCTTGCTCACGTTCTCCCTCCTTCTGCTCCTCATTTGGACCTTAAGAGCTCAGACCGTAGGACCAACATTTTAAAACAAAATGAAGAATGTGGAAAATGTGGGAAAAGCTGACATAGAAACGGGGGCAGAGTTGCTGAGGCGGGGTCAGCACATTAGCCCTAACAAGCTATAGAAACTCTGATTGGTCCAAGAAATTAAGATACTGGGAGGATATCTCTGGGATGCCCCCCAACCATGCCCTCACCACTTATGACACCTGGGACTGGAGAACCGGGACCCCTAGCAGCAGGAACTTCCGCAGCTGGGCATCCTGGTCGGGAACATTCATATTCTCACCCATTCCCCCAATGTGGGGTGCATCATCCACAGATGTCCCAGATGCAGCTGGCTCATCATGGCCCCCATGACCTAGGACACCCTCATGCTGGAACTCCAAACTCTGGAGGATAGCGACTTCCTCCGCCACCTCCTGGAATGCCGCATCCTGGACCATCTCCTGTGAACATAATCCCTCCTCTTCCCAGGTCCTCCTTTTGGATCTCTAATGGGTCATCCAGGTTCCGCCTCCAGAGGGTATGTGTGGGCCTCCTCCATTGATGCTCCCTCATAGATACCCTGGTCCTCCAAGACCTTCTCCCTATGGCTACCAGTGGAGGACCCTCCCTACACCCAGATCCACTCCATGGCCCCCAGTTCCCCTCGTGGTCCACTTCGGGGCCCTCTTCCTCAGATTTAAGTTCTTAACAAACAGGTAAAAAGGAAAAACATTTTAAAAGATACTTCATTTTGCTGAAGATACTAGGTATTGGTCCGAATATTTTTGTTCTTCCGTTTTCAGAGACTCTTTGTCATCTGTAATAGGACTTGTCCTCATACAACCAGACAATTTACAAATTGTTTGCAAAAAAGTAAACCAAGAAGAGAGAGAGAGAGGAAAAAAAAAAACTTGAAGTGTATAGAGCTACACACAACTCATTGGAAAGTTGTGTTCAGAAAAGACAGTTACCCCTGTCCGTGGCTACCACAAAAGGACTGCCTCCCATCCCGGGGAGAGATCCCTAAGAGTAGCAGAGATGCTTACTGAAAAGAACCCTCTCTTTCTTGATTCTCTCTGGAGGAACTCATTCCCCCTGGCTGATAGAGACCTTTAAGGCTTCATTTTCCTTGTGAGACCTTTTTGAATGCTAATATCTTTCGACTCATTAACCTGGGGTAGTTGTTTGGCACTCTGTGCACCAAGACATCCCATCAGAATGAACTGGGGCAAAGCAGCTCCAGAAACACACCTGGGTCTCTGGGCAGTCATCTGTGGGCGATTGCCTCCAGGTGTTTGCCAGTGGGAACCCATTGAAAGTCAATGCAATTTAGAGCAATTTTTCGAGCAGAGGAAATTAAGCTGCAGGAATCTGCCGGCAACAGGTGTATTTTGGGCAGTCCCACCAGCATCCCGCCCTGGGGCGACAGGACCTTGACGGCCAGGTGGCGTGCAGGAGGCTGAGTAATAAGAGGAGGCAGGAAATCAGTGCAGAGAAGATGGTCAAATTACAGGTCAGCATGGGTTGGTGTAATTATGGATTAACCCTCGGCTGCCTGTTAACCAAAAACTGTCTGCTTGAGGTATCAGGGAATCCTCACCAACGGGAGAAGAATCATCACCCGCTCTCAAGTCGACTGATTATTTTAAAAGCTGAAGTTTGAAGCAAATTGGTTTTGGTTTAGTGTTTGGTACTCAAAATAGAAGATTGCCAGAAAGCACAGTCCTTCAGGAAGGCACAAGAAGGGAATTTTAAGTGCTTGAAAGCCTTCTGTCTCTGAAACAAACATAATTTTATCTAGTGCTTTTGGCCCTTTCCACTTCTCTTGAAAAGACACATAGAGAGAAGCATGCAGACTAAAGAGCAGGAGGACGCTCCCCACTTTTCTTTCTTCTTTGCTCTTGGAAGTGCTCATATCCTCATAGTCTGACTCCTTGCAATTCCCTTTCCTTGGCAATGTTGATGTTTATTGTTCCTTTCATATGAACTAATTGGTTTTAAGTGAATTGAAATTAAATAAATCCAAAGTCCTATACTAAACAGATTTCTTGTTCGGCAAAGATTTTTGTTAAAAATCTTAATATTGACATAAAGTGTGTGGTAAGTGCCAGTTGAGGTTGAAGGATGCAGATTCTGGGTTTATTCTGATATGAAGTTTATGTCATTCTTAAAAAGTAATGTTGAAATGTGTGTTATTGTTGGAGTAAAGTGCTGCCATAATTAAAGTAGATTGTGAGGGCAGAGAAACAATCATTTGCCATTGTCTAAGCATTGAGCAGATAAATTGATTGTTCTTATGAATACTAATAAAACATTGTATAAATTTAGGAGGGAAATCTACTTTTAAACCAACATGTGTAATTTATAAAAATTATATAATAAAGGCCAGAATGACTGAGGGTAGAATAAATCATAGTCTTGATAGTTTTAAGCCTGTTTGAAAGAATACTTATATTAATCAAAATTGCACCTCAGCATTTTATGCTATTTATCTATCTGATCATATGGCAAGGCATAACCCGAGCGAAACTTCTAAATTATTGTTCATAATTCTTTGTGACTTTTGAAAATGAGTTGAAGGCAGATGTCCATTTTGCCACATCAGAATGTTGACTAGGTGGTCATTTCAGCAGGAAAGCAAAAATAAACATTTGACCCAGACCAGCAGGGAGAATGGTACAACGGACATACAGAAATGCATCCACGCTTTGTTCTCGCTCATCAAATTTCAGAGCAACAGACATTGAGGGCAAGCAGAAGAAACAATTGCATCTCTTTAAGAGTCTAAATTAAGGTTAGATATGCTGCTGAGAATTTGTTAAACTGAATGACCCAATCCAGCGGTTGTCAAAAATGAGGTCCCTGACCCAGAGGACCAACATCATCTAGGCTAAGATACCAACCTTGGGTGGGGTTATTAAGAGCTGACCAGTGACCTAATCAGCCAGGCAAAGTCTGCAATACTGAAGGCTGCGTTTATTGTCAGAAAGGAAAGATTATCAAACAAACAAACAAAAGTTAAAGTTTTCTTAGTTATAAATCTGAGTCATGAAGTTTCTTTCAGAAAATGTGGAAAGTATATTTCTTAGCCAGGTGGTGGTGGCATATGTCTTTAATGCCAGCACTTGCAAAGCAGAGGTAGGAGGATCTCTGAGTTCGAGGCCAGCCTGGTCTACAAGAGTTAGTTCAAGGACAGGCTCTAAACCTATAGAGAAACCCTGTCTTGAAAAACCAAAAATAAATAAGTAAAAAAATAAAATAAAATGTAAATCCATTTTTTAATTTCTCTCTTTTTTGCGCTATGCAGACACATTGTTGTAATTATCAGACATAGTTGTTGGAATGTGGCATAATTCACCCTGGTCAGTGTGCATCCTAACACCTGAAAATCTGAAAATAACCATTCCTACAGGGTATTTTTAAACTTGAAAACTCAGCTTTCAAAGTTTTAATAATGAAATTTGCAGCCATAAGCAAATGTTTCTATGGTTTAAAGTCCTTGTCTTGTGTGAATTTTCTCCACTGAGGTTGGCACCATGCATGCTGAGCTGCCTACCGGTTTTAGCAACCGGCCTTTCTCCAAGGGACCATGGACGTACACTCGATTCCTTTTTAAAAGGCACCGCAAAAAGACATTTCTACATGATCTTTCTTTCATTCATTGGTCTAGGCCCCTGTGTTATTCTTTATATGGGTTCTTCACTTCTTTCCTTCATCCCTTCCTTCGCAATTTCAAGTTCGACAGGTAATTTGTCTCTTCTCCTTGGCTGCCAATCTTGTAAGATTAAGATGAACATAGACTGATGAGAACAAAGATTGGAAGGTTGTAGTTTAAAAGTGACATGCTTGGATGTCAAAGGACAAGGGGTAGAAATGTGATGGTATTGTCAGCATGCTGCTACTTAGGACACAAGCCTCTGAGCAGTCCTGTGCGTGGTGATCTAGACTGTTGGCCTTTAAGTGTGCCAATTGATTAATTCATGAGTGAAGACCCATTATCAATATGATTATGCTCCCAACCATTCCCTGACAGGGAGTCTTGTATAAGGACAGGCTGAGCACTGTCACACATGGGTTAATTCATGGATCTCTGCTGTCTCTTCTAGACTGTATATGAAATGTGACCAGTTCTATGAAGCCCTTGGAGCTACGGCTTTTATTTATTGATGGACTACCATCTGCAATCGTGAGCCGTCTAAACCCCTTCCCCCTAAGTTGCTTTAATCAGGTTATTTTAACATGGTAACAGACAATGAGACCAAGAAAATGATGACTTAGTGTGTATATGCAACAACCATTTAATATATCTGGCACGAATGTCCTTGATATTTGTTGTATGGAGCAAATGCAAAGTATAGGAGTGGTGCTCAAGAAGGTTCCTCAGCATGTAGAGTCAGGCTCATTCTAAAGTTAGGGATTAGAGGGTTTGCATGTGCTCTTATGTAGACACACATCCATCCATAGATACACACACACACACCAATGACAACATTTAACATTAAACTGCTTTCATTTTATTCAACTTCATTGCCTTAATTATTTTGAAACACGCACATGTACTTCCTTCTGAATAATTTTTCTTTAAATTTAAAAAACCATCCCTTATTTTATGCCCAGCAACATTGTGTGTGTGTGTGTGTGTGTGTGTGTATATACATTAAATGGTATGGTAATAGAATAATCTGATATAGTTTTAAACAAAAGACGAATGGGAAAATTTGAAAGCTCTTCCCTCCAGAACAATTTTTTAAATCACCTTCAAGACAGGGCATTGGCACTCATAAACTTACAGCATCATAAACTTAGTTGCCTGTATAAGACTTTCACAAGATCAATACAGTCATCATCCCAGAATGGAGCGGGAGAGACAGATGAGCACCCACCTCTAACTGAAGGGCCATTGACAGTTGATGCTTTTTAGGAAGACGAGAGAGTCAGTTTTCTTTAAGGGCATGATTCCTGGAAGACAAACCCTCATATATAGTTCCACACCAAGTCTCTATACATAGGCTGGACTTAGTAGGCTGTGAAAACACAAAACATGAAATTGGGAAAGGATGGAGGGGTAGGAGTGGTTCTGGGAGGTGTTAGGGTGGGAAGTGGGAGGTAAGTTTGAGCCAAATATGTTGTGCATCCATATGAAATTTACAAAGAATAATAGAATATGCCTTTCTTTTTAAAAATTTCTTTTCAATTGAGTGACCAGTCATGTCTAGTGCTATTGTCCTAATGGTCAGTAGAGTTAAACAGATAGCCCAACTTCCACAGTCATACCTCAAAGCGACACATGTTGGATTCTTTTGGATGTAAACAAAAAGGAGTTCCTGCTATTTTCAATACACAGAATGTTTAATTCACATATTTATCCACCACAATGGAAAAGAAACATGATGGAACTGGAATTAGAAAAAAAAAACAGTTTTCATATTCTCTTTCATGACTCATGTGTCTTTAGGCTGGCATTGCCTGTCTTGGTCACTCCTTTCTAAATTGTAGGCTATACCACACTTAAGCCTATTTACATATGATCTAAAAACCAGAAAGAAAACATAAAGTATATTCTCCTTCACATGTGGAAGCTAGCCTATAACGTATATGGGTATTTTGTAGACTGGTATAAGAAAAGTTTATTTAGATCCTTCTAGAAGTTTGATAATATTCCAAAGTATGTTGATCAATGGCCTCCTTACCACCTACATCAAAGCTACTAAGGACAGGAGAAGCGCATCGTCCAATGACTATAGTTCTTTCAGTCTGTGTGTGCACACAGAAGCACATGGGGTGGGGTGGGGTTAAAAAATACTGGAACAGATTTCTGTTTTATTATCCTTCTGCTTTTAACCCTGCTGTTGATGGCTGTGATGAGGAAAAAAACATGCCCCTGGACATTGGATTCACAACAAAGCAAGGTCTGATGGAGAGAAACCAGGAGAGATTTGAAACATGAGTTATTGTAATCTCCACACATAGAAGCTACCCATGACTTCTGAGCAGGACAATTCATAATTGAGCCTCTTTGGAGACCAGAAAAGGATGTGACAAAAGCTGATCTCTGTCTTTCAAAAATAGCCTCATTAGAGCCAGGTGGTGGTGGTACACGCCTTTAATCCCAGCACTCGGGAGGCAGGGGCAGGCAGATCTCTGTGAGTTCGAGGCCAGCCTGGTCTACAAGAGCTAGTTTCAGGAGAGACCCCAAAGCTACAGAGAACCCTGTCTCAAAAAACAAACAAACAAAAAGCCTCATTAGCAATCTAAAGTGTAACCACCAAAGCTTGCCAGGCAAAAAGGAAGAGATTGAAGAGGGGCTACACAATCTAAACTCCACTGACTAATTCTCCGTCAAAGCTGTGAGAGCCGGAGGAGACAACACTTCGTATTTATATTCTGAAACTAGCTAGCTGTCAGAATTGACACACTGTGACTTATACCTGAAGGAAAAAGCTCTAGATCTCCAGACTCTCCATCTGACTTAGTCCCAACCCATTTTCTTAAAAGCTTACTCTATTTTTTTTTCTTTTATTCATTCAGCAAACCCTTTTGATCTTCCAGGAAAGGCACCCTACTGTAGTTCAGGTGTTAGGACCTTGAGCCTGGGGTCAAATGCATAGTTCAATTCCTATAGTCATCCCTAGTTATATTATGAATTTAAATAATTTAGTCTCTGTTCTTCAGGGTCCTGACCTGCAAACTGGGCTTAATGAAATCTCTGATAGGCAGCATGGGGATTATAAAGTTAGATTACAAAAAGTACACAAAACAGTGTTTGGGGCATGGTAAAAGATCACTAAATGTCAGCTATTATTACATATCTTGAAGAAACTCCCAGAGTATATGGCCTATGGCTTAAAAGAGGAGATAAACAAGACACAGGCTCTGTCCTGAAAGTATGAGGTCACAGTTTAATGGCAGAGCTCAGATAAGAAAGCTAAAAATTATACTGTGGGGAAGTAGTGCCAAACACAGAGACTCAGCCTGCTTCACGTGGGTGACAGACTCTATTCTATGAAGGTCAGTGGATTCTCCTAAGGGGACCAGCTCCAGGCCTGTTGAAGCAGTTGGGTGTAATGGTGATATGAGGGAGAACTCGGAATGATGGAGCGGAAGCTGGCTTCAGAGAAGGGAGAGAGGTTTGGTGAGTTGTAGCTTTGCCTTTGGAGAACTGTCAGCAAGTTCTTTTTAGTGGAAACCTCTGTGTTGTTACTTGTATTTCAGAAAAGAAAGACTTCATGGTCCTTTACCAACCCAGCTGAGATTTCTTAAATACCAGTAAGACAGTGAGAAAAGTATTTACAAACAAAGGGATTCAGAACATAGAAATAGTCCTAGTATCAAAACAGTAGCGCTCTCTCTCTCTCTCTCTCTCTCTCTCTCTCTCTCTCTCTTTCTCTCTCTCTCTCTCTCTCTCTCTCTCTCTCTCTCTCTCTCTCTCTCTCATTTGTGTGTGTGTGTATGTGTGTGTGTGCTCTCTCTCCCCCTCTCTCTTTCTGTGTGTGTGTATGTGTATGCATGTGACATACATATGAAATGTTATTCCCTCCTCCTTCTCTCCCCCTTCCTCCCCTGTCCTCTCCCCCCTTCTCTCTTCTTCTCTCATCTCTCTTTTCTCTTCCTCATGTTTTGTCTAGAGCCTGGTGCTGGCCCTGGCCCTGGTACTGCATAGCCCATGCTGGCCTCAAACTCCTGGTCTTCCTTCCCTAGTCTTCTTTTTGAGCACCAGGCATAGAAGCATGTTCAACACAGAATAAGATGCCCTGTGAGTGCCTGGCATACAGTGGTGGCTCCAAAATGTGACCTTATCCTTTACCTCTGAAAGCTGTCTTTTTTTCCCCCAAATGTGAAAGATTTGTAAAGATTGTCTAGCAATGCAGCCATTGATTTCATTTCAGTGGTAACGTCTTGAAAGTATAATTCCAAGAGACTGTCTGCATTATTTTAGTATCAGAGGTTAGAATTTAGTAGTAGAGGAAATAAGAGATGGCAAAGTGGGTATCAGTGCTTACTGTGCAAACATGAGGACCCTCCTAATTTTCTGGACATGGATGCAGGCACCCGTTATTTAAGCTTTGAGGGCAAAAAATGTGGGCAGAGCTCCAGAGTTCACTGACCAGCCTTACTGAAAATGAATGCTCTCCAGGTTTAGTGAGAGACCTTGTGTCACCTGAATAAGGCATAGAGTGATAGAGCGGGGCACTCAGTGTTCTAATCTGGCCACCATGAATATACATAAGGATAAACATGCTCACATTCACATATATATGCTACCTACATGTATGCATAATACACACACACACGTGTGTGTGTGTACCACATATAAGAATTTAACAGTAGAGATAGTAAAAGAGGAAAGGAGATTTCTCAAAAGAAGAAGGGAAGAGGAAGAGGGCAGGAAAAAAGAGACATTCTGAGTCAACACATCCTATTGGAAACATCTTATGGTTGAAGTAATAACTTTTTGACATTCATCGCTGCCATGGTCTGCAGGAATCGTTCAGTGAGATTTCGTCAGCAGAAGTCTGACTCACCAGAATGAATGTGCTCTGATGTAGCTAAACCCAGTTTGCAAGGCACTGGGCCCACCACTTTTTGTATATCAGCTGATTCTTACAGTAGATCTCTTGCGAACCCATAAGAACTCTCCCTTGGTGGAAGATTCAGCAGAGTATGGATTATGGGGCACAATTCTTTCCCATGTACTCGTATATTGGGTTATCCACACCCCCTCTACACACACACCCTATGGGACCTCCATTGAGAAATTTGGTCACACAGCCTTGGTTCCCACAGACTAATCTCCAATTCATTTTCTGAGATACATTAGAAGCCACCTCCCTGCAACTATCTTCCATTTGGCATGACATGCAGTCAGGAAAGGAGTCTTTCATATAGATCACATTTGGGACCTTTAAAGATAAAGGGATGTCCAAGCTCAGAGAATTGTCTTTGTTTTGCATGTGTATATAAACTGGAAATTTTACAGAACAGGAGGAGAACAGCAGGAAAAGAATAAAGAAACTGAGGCAGAGCAGTACATAGTGGAGTGTTAATTTCACCCTCAGGTCCTTCTAAGTCTCGCGCTTGCTGTGAGTCTTTTTCTAGACCCTGAGGGGCACTGAGGTCAGTGGCACTCAGAGGTCCCTGATATATCACACTGTGATGACATGGACACCAGTAAGCATAAGTCTGCACTTCTTACTCTCATAAAGTTTAAAAGCCAGTATTTGAGCACACACATCCCTGAAGTCTAAAAACTTGCCCTTAAAAGGAAAAGGCAACATCATTGGTACACACTCCATGTTTCATTTATTCGCACTGACCTGTACTGATCTCTTAGCATCTCACTACACAGTGTCTACTGCAGTCTTGGTACATTTCCCTGCAACGCTGAGGCAGGCCATATCTGCCTCCATCCTTCAAGTCCAGTATTGTTCCCATATACTATAATTAGTTGCTGAAATAGAAGTGGTAGACAGCCCAGCTGTAATCTGTTATCTTCCTAAAGGAAGCCAGTTTCAGAAATATCTCTCAATGGCTTGAGCATTGTATTTCATTCATCTCCTTCTGTCCACTCCACAGACAGCTGTCTTGCAAGTGATGATGCCAAAAGGCCCTGCTAGCAAAAGACCATAAGAAGACTCGGCAGCTGGGGCTGCTGACAATAACGCCCTGGGATTTACTTGTAGTGTTTTATATCCCTTCTCCTTTTCCTGGAAAGGCATGCATGGTCTCCCCATGCTGGGCTTAGCTGAAGATAATTGTGGAGTGAGCCTCACTGAAGAAAGAAGAAAGTGTTATTTGCACACACAGCTCTCCAGGAGGTATTAAACTTGAGGAGGAAGAAAGTGATCACTCTCTAAGGAGGGATTTTTCTGTTTGTGTAAGTTGAGTAAACATGAGAAACCACATTCCTCCTTTAAAAGTAGTAATGATAATAACAAGAATTATACACACATACATTAGATATCAGAAAACTTCAACTTCAACCTGTTTTTCTGGAAGTTTTCTCTTTTGCCTACCTCTTAACTACTAGTTAGAATTCTGACTAGTCCCTGGGCCACAGCATCAAGAGCTTCTTTTTCATTTTTCACATTAAAAAAAATCTATATATATGTACGTGTGTTTGCATGCATGTACGTGCATATGTGTACAGGTGGTGCCTGGGAGTAGGTGTTAAAGGCAGTTATGAGCTTCCCCTTGTGAGGGCTAGAAGCGGAGTTCTGGACCTCTGCAAGGTCAGGCAGCACACTCACCTGCTGGAACATCTCCCTGGCCCCCACATGCTCCTTATTTCAATGTGACATCGCTGGAGTAGAAAACACAACCTGTGCTTCTGCAAAGGTGGTATAGAGCCAGTAGAGTGACTGGCTATGAGTGAGGAGGAAGATGGTTATGGTGTGAGGTCCCCAGATGCCATAGTTAGTAAACAAAGACTACACCTTTTCTTTTCTAATTACCTTAACTCCTGTGTCCTTTCATTTCCCCCAAACTGCTGCATGAAACATCTCAGACATCCATTTAAACAAAAATAAACAACTTCCTTGTGATTTATTAATTTAAGATAAATGTTTTTGCTGTCATAACCTGTCATCGGCATACAGAAGAAGGAAATCAGGGGTGGCGCACGTGTGCAGAGCTGCAGAAGAGCGAACCCTGGACTCCGGAACTGGCCTCTCAGTGAGCCCAAGCTTCCCACCAGAAAGCAGCCCACCAGCACGTTTCTCATTCATTAACTTTCTCAAGACATCTGTCTTTGCAGAGTCTCCAATGCAGCTGGATGTGATGGATGAGAGAGAACCAGCCCACCTCACGCACAAACAGCCCGGGAGACAGCCAGTCATGTGTGCTGGAGACAGCAATATCATGTTTGGAGCTTCAGCAAACCCAACTGGCCAATCACCCATAAAGGTGCAGGTTCTTTCTGTATTTAAACTTTCAAAATCAGATTCATTTTCCCCTGAGAATGAGTTACCTAAATCAATCAATGAGCTACATCTTATTAGCAATAATAATAACAAAGCAACATTCTCCCAAAAGGTTTCATGCTTTACTGCTGAGGTCACTCACTTTGTGTGGAACCTTATGCTTTTCCACCAGGAAGCCTGGAACATGGATAACCACATGAACACAATCCTCAGCACAGCATAAACTACATGTGCCAGTGTATGCCTATAATCGCAGTACAAAGGGGCAGAGGTAGGAAGAGGAGGCATTCAAGATGATCTTGGCTTGCACAGAAAGGTAGTGGTAACCCAAGGTTAAGGACAGTTTGGTGGTAGGAGATTTTTGCTGTGCTATCAGGAGACTGAAGTGTAGTTCCCAGAACCCACGTTTGATGACTCATAGCCACATGGAAATATTACTCAAAGAAAATCTATTGGTTTTCTCCTTGAGCCTCCATGGCCTACACACACACACACACACATACACTGTGACAGGGAAAGACAGTGCAGAGGTTCCTCCACCTTTTATTCTTGCTAAGGCCATTTTAAGTTCAAGTAGAATTTGCCCTCCTGGATGGAGAATCTTATGAAAAATTATCCAACTCTGTTCTAGGAAACTGAGGTCAAAATTTCCCAGCTGACTTAGTTTCTGTTGAACTTCTTGCTTGTTCAAATCCTCCTCCGTCAGCTGCCAAACAAGATACCAGGATGAGGTTTTTGTCTTTTAAAACCCCTTACTCTAAACACTCAGCATGAAACTTAGGTCCCAGATACCCAAGTGTAGTCCCAGCCAGCTGTAATAAAGACATTCATTTAGCTATAAGCTATATCTGAGTGGTAATCTCTAGTGGGCTCCTCATAACAACACAGAAACACACACACATCAAAATCAAAACCTTTAAAGCAGCAAGAAGGACCCTGTGATGTGTGGCTGGTGTGTCTTTTTTAAATGTAATTTTGTATAGGTGCTTTGCTTCCATGTATGTGTATGATAAGCATGTAGTACCTACCCATGGAGGCTGGAGGAGAGCAATGAATCCTCGAGAACTGGAGTTACATGCAAATGCTGGAAATTGAACCCTAGTCCTCTGGAAGAACAGTGTAGTCTCTTAACTGATGATCTATGTCCCCAACCCTAAAATATATTAATTTGTATTGATTTTGGTTGCAATGGTTAGGTTTGTAATGAGATTTCAGTAGAAGATTCTTGTCTCTAATCTCTTGGGGTCATCTACATACCAGAAGAAAACTCGCCATCAAATAAACATCATTCAGGGGTTAAGATGCTTCCATTTGACACGTGTGTGGCAACGAGATGAGTGAAGTTGGGAGTGGAAGCACCTTCAGCAGTAGCTTCTCATTTTTCTTGAGTTTGTTCTTATTAGCCACTCGTGTTGAACAACATAGGAGGTGATTCTGTGATCAGCATGAACCAACGTGTGCAAAGCTATTTTCAAGTTGCTCGATAACTTATAAATAGTATGTAGCTTAGATGTCTGAGAAAAATTAAATAGTGTGTCCCTCAAATTCAGATAACTACAGACAGATCATTGTGCTTGAGGGAGAATGATGGTGAACTCACTTAGTACAGACTCAGACCTTTGACTCTTGGATACTTATCCAGGGTCCCCTGTGTTATCTGGGCAACCCTGAGCAATTTTCTTAGTCTCTGTGTGTGTCAATCTTCTGCTCTGTAAAGTATGCTAAGTGGAGTGCCTGTCTCAAAGGGCAGTTTGGTTGGTTTAATAGTTGATGTATCTGAACTATTTAGAATACCTTCTGACATAGAGTGAGTGCTTACTAAATGTTAGTTGTTATTATTATTGTCATTATCATCTGAGGTGACATTTGGAGAGTGGGTGTAAATGATGGAGCTATTTGGAAGAGAGCATGGCTTTCGCCCTGGGGTTTATTTCTCTGTGCTGTGGGGAATGGAACATCTGCATAGAGCATTACATTATGACTGTATTTATTAACTATTAATAGTTATCACCACATGAGACATCTGAGGCTTAGACATGAATGTTGTCATTTATAACACAACTTTAGACTATTCTTCCCTCATGCTACTGTGCATCCCTTTCTTTCTGAAAGCAAAGAATCTCAAACAGAACCTTCCATAACCCTGTGCTCCCAACTCCCCATCCTCTGTCAAATTCTACAGCTCATTAGAACTCTTGTATAGAGAATTAAGGCACTTACAAGCCTCACCCCTAACTTTGTGCTTCATCTTTTAAACAGTGTAGCTTACTAATGCTCAGTAAATAAGACTCCCGGGTAACTATTGTAGGGGGGTTTCTTTCAATGGTTATAATCACCCAATTTGGGAATGAATTAGAAATTCTCTTTCCTGAGTTAAACTCAAACTGATCAAAACTACGAATGTCTTTTTTTCCTTGCACTATAATTCAGTCAAGACACCAGTTGGGGAAGTTGTCTGATCTATGTACACTCCTGGTACATGAGTATGGTAGAATGCTAAACTGAAAATGGATGCAATGCTAAGATCTGCCTAGAAGGTGACATAAGATTTTTGAAAAAGCAAATAACATAGATTGTGATAGTATTTAAAATCTTTTAATAGAGACATTTCTCCTGATACATTAAAATAATGCCAGCGATCTTTAAGTAGTAAGGCATGGATGATTTTTATTCATGCCCTTACACATGACAATAACTTCAAATTTTCCATTAAGCAATATGTGATAAGATAATTATCTGGAATATAAAATAGGCATGTCACAACAGCAATCAACTTTTTTCATGTTTGGTTTTAACAAGTAAAGAAAAATATATGTATATTCAAGGCCTAAAATCTCACATTTTTAATTTTTTAATTTAATTTGATTTTATATGTGAATGCAAATAATTTATAAGTGAATATACATATGTGTACCACCTGCGTGCTTGGTTCCCAAGGAGGCTGGAAGAGGGCCTCAAAGCCCTCTTGAGTTGGAGTCACAGAGATTGTGAATCACCATGTGAACGCTGGGAGTTGAGCCACCATCCTCTACAAGAAGAGTCAGAGTTCTTAGCTGCCGAGCTATTTCTCTAGCCTTAATCCTCACATTTCTAAGCCAATTGACCATATCCTTTGATAACCAATGGGATGGGATGATATTTGGGATTGGCACTCAAACTATTTTCTGACATTATTAATTGAATTTAAATGATATTTCCTGATTAATTGGGTATTTTATTCAAAGTGTTCTAAGAAAACGATTATGAGGGATAAAAACAAGGCTTCACACGAGAAAACAGTTCTGGAAAGATTCAGGATTTCAAAGCAAGGCTATCAAGGAAAGGGTCATTTGGGATTTGAGTAGATCTCTGATATTGTGTGAACAGAGAAGGAATATCCTTAAAAAGAGACACAAGGTTGCTGAGAAGACAACACAAAAAGATCTGTAGATCTAATCAGAAACAGAGGCATCCATCTCTTTCCCAGTGCTTTCCTTTTCTTCCACTCTCTGGTCAAACCAACATAAGCTACTGAGACATTTGTTCTCCAGCTTTGGCATTTTTCTTCCTTCCCTATCATGGAAGTATGGTGATAAGGTTTTAAGGTGAAAGGCGGAGACCTCATCCACCCCTTCCTTCATCTGACTGAGTCCTTCTGTCTGATCCTGGAATGGGTGGATAAAAGAATATAAAATAGGGACAGACAATCTGCCATGGGGAGGATAAAGTAAGCTTCCAGAGGATCAGTCCCCACAGAGATAGACTGGGAAAATACAAAAAACAAACAAACAAAACGGCTGCCCCTTTTTTGTATCCTTGCTCCCAAGCTTCTGGAGAGGACCAGAAATTGTCACAGAAGTATGCTTTCAATAAGAAATAATAGATGGGATTTGGATGTTTTGTTTCAATGTTCAGTAGTCTGAATTCAAGTGCAGGGGAATCAGGAAAGAAAGAATTATGGCCACTTATGGATGTGGAGTTGGAAGTGTCGCCTCTGATGGGGAGGATGGTGGGGGAGGGCTGTGTGGACCACAGTCCAGCTGAGCTAGGTCCACAAATCTCTGCTGCATCAACTACAACCCAACCCTGCCTCCAATCCCAGACAGACATATAGGAACCTTAGACACAGAGCCTTCTTTCCTCCATTTCCCTAAGGCTCTCTTTGTAATGGCTGTGGTGGTCCCAGCAAAAGACCTTAATATTGCTGGATTAGTAGCACTTTAAAAGATGGCAATTTATCTCATCCAGAAAATAGCTTCAGTTAAAACAAGCTATCTACACTTAGTGTTTTAGTCACAGAAAACAAGTCTTTTGAGTGATAATTTTATCGGTATTTTCTTAATTCTAAATGCGTGCTTATTGTATAAACATTTAGAATATTGTGGAACAGGACATGTGAAGTCCCTAGTGGCATCTTTTTTTATTGTTTATTTATTTATTAAAGATTTCTGCCTTCTCCCCGCCACCACCTCCCATTTCCCTCCCCTTCCCCCATCAAGTCCCCCTCCCTCATCATCCCTAAGAGTAATCCGGGTTCCCTGCCCTGTGGGAAGTCCAAGGACCACCCACCTCCATCCAGGTCTAGTAAGGTGAGCATCCAAACTACCTAGGCTCCCACAAAGCCAGTACGTGCAGTAGGATCAAAAACCCATTGCCATTGTTCTTGAGTTCTCAGTAGTCCTCATTGTCCATTATGTTCAGCAAGTCCGGTTTTATCCCA
This sequence comes from Chionomys nivalis, assembly GCF_950005125.1. Lineage (NCBI taxonomy): Eukaryota > Metazoa > Chordata > Mammalia > Rodentia > Cricetidae > Chionomys > Chionomys nivalis. Next base: position 32,063,592 of record NC_080103.1, on the reverse strand, counting down.
TGCTTTTTCAGACCCAGGCCAGCTGGCCTTGGTGATTTCCTGATAGAACATCCCCATTGTCTCAGTGTGTGGGTGCACCCTTTAGTGCCCCATACAGCACAAGCTTAGAGGACGCTGCATGTTTAATGAGTAACTACATTACCCAGGCACTCTCTGGACTATAGTCATAATTCTTTTCATGTCTGTCTTTCCATTCCTGCGTAGGTAAGTACACACACTCACAAACAAGTATACATGTATGTTTGTAAAGCTTTTGTTTTTCTCAAGGCAGATCTCTGTTTGAAAACACCCACGGGAAAAAAAGCCACTGGAAAATGAATCTAAAACCTTAAGAACAGCCCTCTCACTCACCTTCATATGAGACCTTTCCCTCAATAACTATGAGTGCATAATCTAAGCAATATGTTCAGTTACTCAGTTGTAAAACTCTTCCTTAACTGTCTTCTCCCTTTTGAAGTAATCTGCCTTACCACACACACATTCATATTCACACACAAATACATTATACATACACAGACACACACACCTTCACAGTCACACATAAATATATGTGAAACATTCTTTCATAGCACAAATAAAATTAAAGGTATTCCTGACTATATTCAGTAAGGAGTCCTGAATTTTCCACCCTTGAAATGCAAGAAAAGATCACCAGATCAAGATGCCTCCTTCTTTGATTACACGGTCTTTACATTTTCCTGTAGACAGGAGATGGAATCTCTAGCTTAAATTATGTCTCCCAAACAAGTGTGAAAAGGCCACTCTGGGATTCAAGGATACTTAGGTAATTGGAGATTTCCCCTGTCAAGGATGACAGTTCATTAGTCTAGGACTCTAGGAAGGGCAGACAATATTGCTATATTATGTCATACTCACATGATGGCAGGCATAGACTAAAGGAGACCACAGTTAAGCTTCTTATAGCAACAAGAGTGTTTTTCAAAATCGAGAATGAAGAGAAAGGTAAGTTGTAGAGGGTAGTAGGAGACCTCATTGTGTAAGGCTTACAAACAAGCGAGGATGTATGGATGCATCCGTGTGTAGCAAAACAAAAGAGTATGCATGAGGACTATGAAGCCAAATTTCAAGATGTTTATGGCCTTAGGAAGCAAAGGAAGCTACATCAGAAAGATTTGCAATAAATCTGTGGTATTTTGTTTCTTCAGTTGAGTCAAGGATACAGAAGTGTTCAGATGCTCAAAATATTAGTACCTGTTATGATTCTAAACATAAACAACATTAATATTGTCATATTGAGATCTTCAGATATTAGACAGATCTGACATGCCTAATGGTGGAAATATACTATAATTAGCAGTGATCCTTTTATGAAGCTAGGTTTTACATTTAGAACAATCTATCAAGATCCATGTGAAAATAAAGGGACCTAAGTGGACCCAAAGCTACTGGTATTTCAAGACGCTGAAAACAGAGCTCACTGTCTTTCTCTCAAAAGCAAGAGCTTCTTTGACACCACAGAATTCCAGGTCATATGCTTTTGATGCTTTCTACCCCAGCAGCATCCTTCTGAATACCTCTTCTCTAGGCTGTACTCTGGGTTTCCCTCAGTGCTAAGTCCAGACCTGGTATTTTCTGACACTTTTACTTTTGATTTTCTCCTATGGCACTTCCCAATTTCTAGTCCCCTCCTCCTTATGCAAAGTTTTACCTGCTTTCTATAAGAACTTACTACATGGATGCTCAGATTAGAGATTCATCTCTGGGGGAATTGTTTTCAGAGGTCCATGTTCAGGGATGCTGTCAAAAGGATCCCAGTAATACCTGGTGCCTATGAGCATAGATTTCTATATTCATTCAAGCAAGATACCAAACTGGGGCTGGAGGAGATGGATAAGGAGGAGAGTGCTTATCTTGCATTAGAGGACATAAATTCAATATCCAGGACCCACAGTATAAAACAATCAGGGTGTGGAGGACCATGTTCCATAGATATAATCCTAGCACTGGGTACATGGAGATGTGGAGAGTACATGGAGAGTTATGTGGGCACATGGAGAGTTATGTGGGTACACGGAGAGGTATGTGGGTACATAGAGCGATACATGGATCTTGATGTTCAGCAAGTCTGTCATATTTGGTGACTTCCAGGGCAGTAAGAGACTGTCTCAAACAAAGGTAGGTGGCATTTGAGGAATGATATGTGAAGTTGACCTCTGGCTGCTATACATATGTGCACACCTGTACATGTGTACTGCCCTATGTGCATCTGTACACACATGCACAGACCAAGCAAATAAATATCATTAATATTTATACAAAGAAATCTGCTTGTTCTTTCTCCGTAGTTCTAGGATTCAGCATGGCTGATGTATATTCCTTTTCATGGGAATGAGAGAATGAAAAGAAACTTGGCTTAAGTCAACAGAAAGGCTGGGCAGCTGCAGTTTGCAAACCAACCACTTTCTGTTTCATGGCCAGGAGCACTGCAAGAGTCACAGGGACATTTTGGAGATAATGGTTAAATTCACAGACTCAGAGAAGTCTCACAGTGGAAGAGACCCAGGAGGTCATCTAATTCAAATACTTCATTTTATAGATGAGGAGACAAAAGCCTAGGGAGGTTTGGTGACTAACCGATTGCAGAATCTATTCTCAGATGCAGTATTTCCTTCCCAATCTCAAAGGTTATGTTCCTCAAAATCCCTGTGGTAAAAACAAATTACCTTGGAGGACCTCGTGACCCTAAATGGAAAATAGTTTGAGAAGTAAGACAGCGAGCAAATCTGAGAAAAAAATATCATGTGTATTATGTTCACTAACATAAAACAACACAGGGTTTCCAGACACATTGTCTGATGTTGACCAAATTCAAACTGAAGACTCCAGTACAGCATTTCCTATGTACTCTGTAGAATCCATTATATCCACTTCTCTAGCTTTTTCCAAGGGCACAGTATTTTTAAAACTTTTTGTCATTTATTTTCATTGTTGTAAATGAGAGCTATACTGGATAGCTTTCTGTTTCTTTTCTGTTCTTTCTAATTTTTTTTTCTTTCATATAACCATTCTCTTGTAATTCTCATTGGAGGAAGAACACATTTACCCCCAAGCCTTCAGCATCTTTCCAAGAGCTCCTCCTTTCTGTGGTTCTCTAATTGTGGCTATATATTGGGTGGTTTCCATCTACACCCCCCCCCAGTCCCATCATGATAGGCAACCTTGCCATAGGCTTAAAAGCAACAAAAATTCTGAGTCATAGGCTGTGATCTTTTAAACTATAAGCCAAAATAATCCTTTCTTTTGGGAATTGATTATCTCAAACACTTATCATAGTGATAGAAAGATGGCTAATTGCAGTGTATCATTCTTCTTATAACTTTTCATAGCTCCCAGTGGCTTCATATTTCCTATAGAATACAGTCTAGGCATTAATGATTTCCACCAATAATTCCATCTCAGCTCCTAGACATTATGCACTGGCATTTTCATCTGCATATCTAAGTAGTGTTTCTAAAATGTTCCAGGTTGAGTTGCACCATCATACCAGGCTGAGTGGCACCATTCTAACTCTCTCATCTGACTTAACTCTATCAGTCATGTCTTTGTCCCATCCCTAACAGTCTTCCCATCTCCTCTCCTTGAGTCACCACTGCCCTCAAGAACATCCCCACCCCAACTGTCATTTGCTGCTGGTCCCATGTTGTACAGAACAACATAGTGCTTCCTGCAATGTACTCCAAAAGCCTCATCCAGTGGTCTCAGTCTTCCCCGTACCACTGAGTGTGTCCTCTAACCTTGACTGTCCTTGTCCCACTTACCTTTACAGAAACTCAAGTGTTACTCTAGTGCTCTGTTGGATGAATTCTTTCCACTCTTATAACAGAAAATTTACCATTGCTGTAGTAAGGGACTGATCCTCACCTCTCTCCACCATCTCACTTTCCTGCCCTTATATAATACAGCTCCACAAATAATTGACTGCATCCATTGTCTTTATACCTTCAGCTCATGGTCCCTTTGTTGTTCACGTCAAACTGCCTTGACCCTCATAACCCAGTTATTCACTGGTGACCCGTGTGTTGCTCCTTCTACCAGCTCATCAGAATCTTCAGCAACAATCAATGAGCCACTGTTCTCTTTCTATATCCTGTCCATTCAACACAATTCCATGTTTTTCTGAGCTTGAAATTGCTTCATTAGCTGTTCTTCCAAAACATATTTGTGTCTCCTCTTCCTCTGTCTATAAACTCTCTCCGTGTTGGGTCTTCTTGCTGCTCTGTTCTGGGACTTAGGCACTAGATGTCTGCATGTAATCTTATCCATCTTCCTGGGTCAGATGTTATTTTCAGGCCTAAGACTCCATTATGTGTATCTCCGTTCTAGCTTTAACTCTGAGCTTTTGACTCATTTGACTGTCAATAGAACATGCACCCACACACACACATCATGGTTCTTCTATATAAACAGATCCAAAAATGGTGGTTTGGTTGTGAAATGTCTGCTTGGTTTAAATACTCAGTCCCTGGCTAATAATGTAACTTTTGAAGGGTATGGAAATTTTAGGAGGTTGAGCTCTGCTGGAGGAAATACACCAATGTGGGTGAGGCCTGAAGTGTTACAGACTGATGTTATTTCCTGTCTGAGCTCTGCTTCCTGACTACAGAGTAGTGAAGCAAGCAAACCTGCCCTCTCATCACTGTGGCTTTCTCATTGTGACATAATGAGCAACAACCTTCTTTCTGTAAGTTGCTTCAGTCTGGGGTTTTGTCACAGCAATGAGAACAGTTACCAAGGCACCATGACTTGGCAGGTATTTCCCTCAGGAAATCTGGGCCTCTTTCTACACTCCTTTCCTTCAACACAGCAATCCACCATGTCTCTCAAACCCTAGAAGTCACAGTGATCCACCACATCTCTCAAACCCTGGAAGTCACAGTGATCTAACTTTTTTGAACCCTGGAAGTTACTCACAATTCCTAAGTCCTGTTCTCTACCATAATTCCGTTATCCAATTCAGCCATCTCTGTCTCCTAAAGTATTTTTATTTATTTTTTTAAAACAAATAAATTTTTTTCATTTTACATACCAATTCCAGATCCCTCTCCTTTCCCTCCTCCCACTCCCCCCATCTTTCACATACCTCACCCCCTATCCATTCCTCAGAGAGGGTAAGGCTTCCCATGGGGAGTCAACAAAGTCTGACACATCACTTTGAGGCAGGACCAAGGCCTCCCCTCCATATCTTGGCTGAGCAAGGTATTCCCTCCAAAGAGAATGGCCTCCAAAAAAACCAGTTCAAACACTAGGGATAAATCCTGATCTGACTACCAGTGACCCCACAGACTGCCCAACCACACAACTGTCACCCACATTTAGAGGGCCTAGTTTGCTTCTATGCAGGTTCCCCAGTTGTCAGTCTGGAGTCAGTGAGCTCCCTCTAGCTCAGGTCAGCTGTTTCTGTGGGTTCCCCATCATGGTATTGACCATTTTGTTTACATTATTGCTCCCCCCCCCCCTCTTTTGGCCGGGACTCTGGGAACTCTGTCCAGTGCAGTAGCTGGATAAAGACTCTATGATCACAATCGTGGTAGTCATCAATCAGCCTCTCCACTATTACTTAGGGTCTTATCTGTGGTCATCTTTGTGAATTCCTTGGAATCTTCCTAATGCCAAGTTTCTCACTAGCCTCATAATGACCCTCTCAATCAGGATATAGCTTTCCTTGCTCTCCCGCTCTGTCTTTCCCCCATCTTAGTAATCCAATTCCCTTCTAAAGTATTTTTGTGTATCACCTTCACTGATACACTCTTGTCTCCATACCACGGTTTCAAATTTAAGTGATCCTTCACTTCCAACCCCACCCTGGTTCAGAGTGTGACCATTCCCATCTCTGACATTGACCCATTCTCTGCACAGCAACAGAAATTATCTTTTCTGAAAAACATAAATTCAGCCCAATACTTACTGTCAAGGTATCTTTGTGAAGTTCATGCATATAGCTGTAGCTCTCAATTTTCTGGTGAACCTCTTTGTTCCATCCCCATAGCTTTGGCATTCCTTCACCCCCATCTCTAGAGGTGCCAGACCCCTGCACGTTCTCTAGTAGATTGGATTCTCATGTCAGTCCTTTACAAAATCTGTCTGATGTTCTTTTAAAGGACTCATATTTCCCTCAGTCTTGGTTTAAAAGTCCTCTTCAGACATTACTGGTGACCTCATCATGTTTTCATAGTCAGCCTCAGTTTTGCATAACACCTCTTTACATAATTTGTAGCTATTAGATGTCTTTACTTTGCTGTTATTGCTCTGGAAATTCTTCTGACTGATTGTAAAAGGCTCTGTGTAATTGATCAAGACACACAGTGCTCCCTAGAGTTCTTGTCACCTCACGGCACTAAATAATTATTTTTGAATAAATTAATGATTTTTGCAGTCATATAAGTGCTTTTTTTGATTGATTGAACATAACTTGCCCGGGGTGACATGAGGATCAGAAAAAGAGAAGACAGCAATTTGAGGGCAAATACTTACTTCTAAGGCGGCATTCCTGGAATATACACTGTGATAGCTTCTCACCTTGTTTGATACCACAGCTTCTCTCCTTGTTGACCTTTGACATATGAATAAAAATAGGGAGTGGCTTGGAACCACATATGTGTGGACTGATATTTGAGAGTCTATCCTCAGGAGAAATGTCCTGCTTATTTTGGGCAGTGCCAACAGATAACTTTCTGATGCTATATTTTTATTATTGTTATTTTGGTTTGTTTTTTGTTGTTGCTGTTGTTTTTGAACCCACAGCACATGGTACAGAGACTGTAGTGGATTCATGAGATTTAAAATTTAAAAAAATATATATTGAAAGTTAAGTGGCATTACAGTTTAACGTCTTAAGGTTCCCCCTTCTTCTGTCCTAATAGAACTTTATGAATTCCTCTCATTCTATTTGGGTAAGAATTTGAGATAAAAATTTTAATTTTTCTTCTTTCTGGTTGAAAATGTGACACTTGCTATGCACTTGTCTATAGCTTAACGTTTTCTCTTCTGTATTCTCAAGAGCCTTCTCTGTAGGTGTACAAAAACCATCTTCATTCTCTCTCATGGCCACCTAACCTTGCTACACCAAGTTACCTGACCACCATCATTTTTTAATGAATATTGTCCGCATGGAAAGAGAATGCTTTCTCCTTTTTCTCTCTTCTGCTTTTACAATGTACTTTTCAGCAAAGTTTTGCTTTATTTTTCTATTCTAACAGAGAAAGTATGGTATTTTTTACTCATTTGAGGAAGTATGTTAGTTGTGTTTAATATTAGTGTGGTTGGGTGTTTAATTCATATGTTTAGTTTTCTGTGAACTAACCATGTGTTTGTGAGTTTTTCAGTGGCTTATTCTGCCTTACATGTATTTCTTTGACAGAAACTGCAGATTCTGCTTGTTAAATGCAACCAAAAAGCACTGGTTAGGTTCACACAATTACCTTGTATTAAAAGAACTCAGGAATAGCACACTTTCCTTAACAATGGAAATGCTTATCTCTAGCATTAGAGGTATTAACACTGTCCAGCTTATAACGTGCATCATCAGTGATGGTTGCAGGGCATGTTCCTGAGACCCAGTTTAAGGGTTTACAGACTGGTGAGATAGTTCAGACAGTTACATGACCGCTTGTCTTGAAATCATAAGGGACTGAGTTGCACCCTCAGAACCCACATGGAAGGAGAACTCCAGGTATGATGGTGGGTGCCATAGCATCAGTCCTTGGGAAAAGAAAACGGGTAGATGGGTCCCTGAGCCTCACTGGCCAGACGTTCTAACCCACATGGTAAATTTCATGTCAATAAGAGACTCTCTCTCAAAAAAAGGAATAGATGGTGCATTAAGAATAACACTTGAGGTTGGCCTCTGGCCTGCACATGCATATGGATATACGTGTATTCACATGTGCACACACATGAACCTGCACATACATACACACACGTATACATAAAATAAATGAATAAATTATATTTACATTTTCTCAGTTTTAATGTCTTGGTTTTCTTTCAGGGGAAGTTTCCTGGGCTGTTTTCCACAGTCCCTATTATCTCTTGGATCCTCTAAAGTCTTGTTCCTTTCCTCTTCCTAGCCTGTTATTTCCTCCTTTAATCGTCATGATGTCATCCATTCTCCCACACGCTAATGACAGGTCTTCATTCTGAAGTCATTTCACCTTTGTCATCTATTTCTTTCCTGAGTTCTGGAGGAGAAAATGCAGACATCACCTAGCGGCCAGCCTGCCTGGCACACTGCACTTTTAAACAAGCAGCATGCACACCGTGCTCCTAAATATTCACGGAAGTCAGAGCAGTGAATTCTGAATTAGCCCGAGTAGCCAGTAGCTGGCCTGCTGAGTCTGCACTCTTTGGGTCTTCTTTTATGTTCATCTGCATAGAGACTGACTATCCAATCTCTGTAATGTGTTAACCAATCACAGTCGATGAGCTTCCACTGTAAGTAGCTGTTCATGTGCAATAAGCATATGCTGTTTCTAGAATCATCTCCAGAGTGGTTCATCTCGGTGTCCTTTACCAACCCCCGAGCATTGTGGTCCTGTTGATGGGGAGACATCTTGGCAAGGATGGTCCACCATTGCCTGTCTTCCTTCTTCCATATTTTGCAGCACTTCCATTCTCATTAGCATTTCCCAACTCCACCCAGTCTCTGGTTTTCTTTTATAACAGTATAGAAATGTTTCAGCTTGACTGAGATACTTGCTTACAACTTTCATCTACATTTAAGGTAACTTTTTTTTTCAGCTGAATTGTCTTTGTTTAACGAAAGGCCAGGTCACATTTTTAACCTTTTTTTCTCGTACAGAGTCTCAGGCGTGCTTTGCCATTCTTTGCTCGGTGTCTGTTGAATGCATATTGAGTAGCCACTACAGGTGAGCTTGATTTTTCTGAACTTGGCAACGCTCTAGTTCTCACAGCGCTGAGTAGGGTGCTGGTATCCTTCAAACCTTCAAAGGTCAAGGACATCCCTTTTTTGGTTCCCAAGGGTTATGGTCTTTAAAATGTTTCTTTCTTCTGCAGCACACCTTGGCTCAAGAGGCCATAACAAGTGAGTCTTGTGCCACCCACCTGCTTCACTAGCTGCTGTCCCTCGGTCAAATGTCATGACTCTCAGCATCTTCTGTTTAATCTTTTGATCAACTAGTTTTTCTGGAGACTTCTAAGATGTATCCTTGGTTGTGTTGAGCATCTTTCTTTGTGCTTCTTGCTCTGTTAGTTACCGTGTTCTGCAGCCCATCTTCCAGCTGTTCTTGCTCAGGAACAAGTGGCTTTGTTGGTTGACTTACTTTGGAGATTTTTCCATAGTAGGTTTTCTGGAACTTTGTGAGATCTTCATGCATTCAGTGCTGAGTCCGCCCTCCACCACTCATCAGTTTGCCATAGGACTCTCAGGGTTCCCTTAGCCTCAGTTCCACTACAAAATTATCAGTTTGTTTCTGAATCATAGTGTATGTGAAAACAGAATGTGTGGTTTTTTTTATTACTATTTTTGTAGTCCTCTTGTTGTTATTTGTTTTGCCAGAGAAAATCTGGGAATAGAACAAATGTAGAAACACCCACTAGAAAGGTTCCCTGTGTCCATCAGGCTGATTGCTAATGTTTGTATTACCAGGACCAGTATCCTTGACATGGGTGAATCCATATAAACCAGACAACAGACGGGCTGGAAATCCAGCTAGTCAGCTCTTATTCGATCCTTCCTTTACTAATATAGCTTCATATGGGTAGGATGGACAGATTCAGATACAGAATTCTAAGACCTGACTGAAGACCGTTCCCAGGCTCCCCTTGAGATTCCACATTGTCTAAGCTCTTTCTACATCAGGAGCAATCACGACTCTTTGGCTGCTTGTTGGCCTAAGGGTATAACAAACAACTGTACTGCTTGCCCAGACACCCAAGAGAGATGTGAAGGACAGTCAGCTGGAATCCCAGGGCCTGCCTCTATGACTAGTAGGTACTCCCATGGATCACGGGAGCACTCCACCTCTTAGAGAAGAGTGTCGGCCAAAGAAGGCTGAAAGGGAACTGTTGGGAGTGGGAGCACAGTGTTTTCTACTACAGCTTGAACTTTTGACCTTTACTATTTGTTTTATCATAAAAGTTAATACTAAAAAGGAAGGATTTTTAAATCAATCAAAAGTTTCTGTCCATATGATATATGTTTCATTGTTTTTCTGTATTAAATTTAAGAACTAGCTTTGGTTCTGAACATTTCTAATAATTTTATTAACTTCTTTGCCCTTTCTTATGTGTTTTTTTTTCTACCCTAAAATGTATCTATTACCACAATCAGAGAAGAAACATTAAACATTTAAAAAGGATTCAGTCAAAGTAAATAGGAAAACTCCTCAAAAGGGAATCTAATACTAATATTTACAGCTTAGAAAATAGTCTCCCTCTAGTGATCCTAGGGTACATGTTATGAAGACTTTTTTCCTTTTTTTTTCTTTCAAAAAACAAACACACACACACAGAGAGACAGAAACATATGCAGTTGCATGAACACACACACTCTCTCCCATGTACACAGAAACATATACACACAGAAACAGAACAGATACACCCACACACAAACACACACACTCTCTCACACACACATTTAAATGCAGAAAAGCACACACGGGGAGAGAAAGAGACAAAGATACACAGAGAGAAACATACACAGATGCAGACACACAGACACATATATAGAGGATACACACTTTCACACAGATACATACAAACACAAACACACACACACTTCAAGATCTCTTTTGATTTTCTGAAACATTTCTATTCTGTGTTCCAGGGTAATCTTCATCATGTGTTGATCTTACCTCAGCTTCCTGATGCTGTGATTACAGCCATGAACTTCTGCCTCTTAGCTTCATCTAACTTGTAATAATTGGATATTGTTTAAAGGTCATCCTATCTGAAACAGTTGAACAGCTTTACGTCTCTGTATCCTGGGTGCTGTAAGTCTGTACATATGTGCTCAGATGGCCTCCGTGGGTGTGGACCCTACACCATGTCTTTCCTCAACTTCAGATCCATGACCAGTCTGTAGAAGTATACCTGGAGTTGGTCCCTGCTCCTTGACCTTCCTCCCACCCAACTCTGCCCAGAAAATAGAGGCATTTCTTTCTGCCAATGAATCCCAGCCAGGAATCAGAATGAACAGGGACAGTCAACACCAGGCAGCATGTCTAGAGTTTCCCAGAAGCTGTTCCATTAGGAGGCCTTTGTAGCAGCTATGTTTCTTCTTGGTTTCTGAAGCATGCCTTCATTCTGCCATGAGAACTACCTCTTAATTATACAAAGTAATTAGTTAGTAAGCTTTTAGTTTGTTAGTTCCCAGTACTTGTATAGGATAGTCCTCCACTAGCTACAACCTTGCTGTTGTTGGTTTTGAACTAACAGTAGGACTTGGTGTTATTTCAATGCACCATTTTTCAAGTTCCCTCACCACTTGTTCTTCATCTGTAGGAGTCCTTTCCCTCAGCTGCACATTTTGAGGATGTATTTATGGTTTCAAGTAATTTCACTGGCTCTAAGCAAGATGTTCTGACAAAAAGTCATCCCTCCCTTCTGAGAAGTGCGACTCTAATGTCACATCTATGCCCTTAAGTTGCACCTTTAGCTGGAGTTGTGACCTGGGACTTTACTCCCAGCACCCAGGAGGCAGAAACAGGTGGAGCTTTGTGAGTTCAAGTCCATCCTGTTCTCCGTAAAGAGCCCAGGGTAGCAGGCTGCACAGTAAGACCCTATAAAAAAAAAAAATCAGAACCTTTTTCTAACCAAACCCAAGAAGACAGGAAACACCCTCATGATCTAACAGTTTCATAAATGTACTTTCTTCTCTGATCTGCAAAACATTTTGAAAGTGTGTTTCAATTAGCATTTGTGTGCATGTGTGTGTGGTGTGTGTGTATGTGTGTGTGTATTTATGTGTGATGTGTATATGTGATATGTACATGTATTTGAACATGTATGTGAGTTCGTGGTGTATGTTTATGTATGTGTGATGTACGTGTATGTTTTATGATGTATGTGTTTTGTATACATGTGTTTTATGTATTTAGTGCCTGTACCTGTGTGTGGTGTGTGATGTGTGTCTGTACATGAGGTGTGTATGTTTTGTATGTGTGTATGCATTTCTGTTCATTCATGCATGTACATATGGTATGTGTGTTTGTGTGTAGTCTGTGTCTATGAATGTGTGTTGTGTGTCTTGTGTAGTATGTGTATATGGTTTATGCATGTGTTTTAATTTGTGTATACCTGTGTTACTGGATGTATATGTGCCTGTATTTGGTGCATGTGTGCAACTATGTGGTGTGTGTGTGTGCATGTGTTTTCATGTGCATGTGTATGTGCATGAGTGTGGTGTGTGTGGTATATGTGTTTGCATGCATGTGAATGTACTGAGTGTGTGTGTGTGTGTGTAGTGGGGTACCTGTGCATGTGTGGTGTGTGTGTATATGTTTAACCTACATGTGGTATGTGTTCCTGTGTTTATGTACATGCATTTGCATGTGTGTGTGTAGTATGTATGCATGCATACCATTGTGGTGTATAGTGTTTGTATGTATATATACATCTGAATGTATCATGTATGTGTTTGCAGTTTGTGTGCATGTGTTTGCATGTGTTGTACATGAAATTAGTGTGTGAGTGGCATGTATGTGTGGTATTGTAATGCATAGTATTTGTGCGTGCATGTGTGTAAGTGCATGCTTGGTGTGTGTGTGATGTGTATGTGCACGTGTATATTTGTGTACTTTGTGTACATATATTTGCATGTGTGTGTATGTATGTATGCACTGTGTGTGCACATGTGTGTGTTTTCTGGTATGTGTATGTCTTGTTTTTGTTGTTTTTAAAGTGTGGTGTGTGTGTGTATAGTGAATGTCTGTACATGTGTGGTGTATTGTGTTTTGTTTTTTTTTTTATTGAAAAAAAAATTTTCCGCCTCCTCCCCGCCTCCCATTTCCCTCCCCCTCCTCCCGCCCCTCTCCCCCTCCCCCTACTCCTCTTCTCCTCCCTCTCCAGTCCCAGGAGCAGTCAGGGTTCCCTGCCCTGTGGAAAGTCCAAGGTCCTCCCCCCTCCATCCAGATCTAGGAAGTTGAACATCCAAACTGTCTAGGCTCCCACAAAGCCAGAACCTGAAGTAGGATCAACACCCCGTGCCATTGTCCTTGGCCTCTTGTCAGCTCTCATTGTCCGCCATGTTCAGAGAGTCCGGTTTTATCCCATGCTTTTTCAGTCACAGTCCAGCTGGCCTTGGTGAGCTCCCAATAGATCGGTCCGACTGTCTCAGTGGGTGGGTGCACCCCTCGTGGTCCTGACTTCGTTGTACATGTTCTCCCTCCTTCTGCTCCTCATTAGGACCTTGTTTATATATGTGTCTATATGTATTTATGTTCCAGTATGTGTGGTATATGTGTGTGTCTATGTATTATGTATATGTAGTTTGTGTGAATGTGTGTGTGTGCATGGGTGTAGTATGTGTGCATTTGTGTATAGTATTATGGTTTGTCGTATGTTTATATGAGTGTGTAAGTGCATGAGTATGTACATATATGTGTGCATTGTGTATGTGGTCTGCCTGTGTGTATGTGCATGCACATGTGATATTTACATGTGGTATTGTGATGTGTGGTATTTGTGCATAGGTGATATATGTGTGTCTGCGTTTTGTGTGTGTTTGTGTGTGCATGCATGCACATGGTATTCATGTACATTGTATGGTGTATATGTGTAGTATTTGTGCATATATGTGTGGCTGTATTGTATGTGTGTGTCCATTCTCTTGGCTTCATAATCCTTTCCTAAGAATAGTCCTTTCAGAATAGAGAATCTCCAATTTTTATATTTAAATTTTTAAATTTTTGTGTGTTACAATTATGAGTTGTATAATTATAAGAAAGGAGGAATTTTGCTTAAGCAAAATTACATAAATTAACAATGAAAGACAAAGAAAAACTCATGACTACTTCTGTTAAGATAATCTCCATTCCCATCTCATTTCAGTACACAATGAAAAACGAAGACTTTGCCTTCTCCCTTCCAAACACATAATGGAAACCGCTTCAAGGACGGCTCTATTCATGAACAATTACTCGAAAGTGTTTCATTTCTAAACACAGAATTCAGAATTACTAAATGCCAGTGTAACAACATATAAACATATATCCAAACCTCTTACCCCTGTCCGTGAAGCCACTCGTCTCTGTGTTTACAGACGTGTGTGACTTTCCTCTTCACCAATGTTGTGCCTGCATTTTATTTCTCCTGTCTCCGTGATCCAGCCATCCAGCCCAGAGCCTGAGTAAACACAAGTGGGGCTTTTTTCCTTTTGATACTCAAATCCATCTTCCACATTTCTGATCAGTGTGCAGTGCATTAAATACCGCAGCAGATGGTGCTTTCCGACGCTGTGTTGCTCCATGAAGCAACATTTTGTCTTGTGTGCTGCATTATCAAAAAATCAAACATGTAATTATGCAAATATGTATGCCTTTATAATAATCAAGTTTTATTGTAAATGGTTGATGCACATCAATTTGATCCTGTAGTGCTGTTTTAAGTGAGGTTTAAGTGGCTTTTCAGTGTACCCAGAGGCAACACAAATGCATCTCTGGAATATTAATAAAATCCTGAATCTTTGAGACCTCAACTGGAATCTCATTGTTTATACTGATTGAAACAAAATGCTAATCCTTTCCTTAAAAAAAAAAAAAATTGCCCTTTGTTATTTAAAACACTGATATTAGTATGATATGAAGGACCATTTTATTTTAAATTGTATTTTAATGTAGTTTGTTACAATAACGCCTAATCATACTATATTCAGTCTTCACAATGTAAATTTGATGAGACATGAATCCAATCATTTTGCGACAATGAATGCAGTCATGTATTTTAACCAGTCCGGTTTTTCTAATTCCACAAATTTCTCCAGCCAGTGGCTGTTTACTGGTTTCACTTTGGGTAGTATTCACTCTCCTTTGTGGGGACACGTATTGTGAATATTCATTCTAGGAGCAATTGACTTCTTTAAAACGTAAAACGAAGGGAGATTCTTTAGGTTGAATCCCTGGGAGCATTTTTAAGAAGGATTATAGCTTAGACAAGTGGGATTTGTTTTTTGTTTTTTTAACTGAACAGAATCTGGATTTTAGACGTCTGATCATTTCATTGGTACACAATAGTGCCCACGGTCTCGCCCTAAATACAAACACTCACACATTCTGCTGCGTTGAAACCAAACAGATGGACCGTGGGTACTGATAATCTATGACTGTAAATTATTTTTGCTTGTTTGTTCCTCTCAGAGGGAAATAAAAGGACAAGAAAAGCAGAACACAAAAGGAAATACAATGGAGCTTGAAAGGGAAGAAAATAGCCGCATGATTTCCTCTGTCTATCCCCCAGTCCCCGCTCCTCATGTTTGCTTTGGTTACTGGGTTGCTATGATTATGGGATGTGTTTCCAGTAGCTGACACTCCCCTGTAAGATGAAATAAGCACTTTTGCTTTCTGTCTCCTGCCCGGTTTCCTGTACTACCCTTCATTTTCCCACAGAACACGTCTTTCTTCTAAATATGTACATGCATTTGATGTCTTCTTTATTTTTTTCCCAATGCTTATATGCTGCTATTCTATCTCTCTGCTGTTTATTTGTCTAATACACAATTTCCTGACATCATCCCAAATATGCTTTTGTCCACGTTTGTGCTGTCTCTCCTACCTTAGGCACATTTAAGGCAGGCACATCACTTGTCTGCTGTCCCATCACCGTCATACATTTCATTATTGGTAGTTGCATCATCTCAGAGCTCTGAGGTTTTTGTATATTCAGTTATTAATTTTATTTGAATTATTAAGATCAACATGTAGGTAGCCTACAGAGAGGTAGGAAGGTAGATTGGCAAATACTATGTGTGTGCATCTGAGTGACACAGTGGGGCAGACACATTTTTGCTTAGTCACCTGTCTATAACAATATACTATGGACATCACATCATAATATAATTTCAATGTACATAATATAATTTCAGTTCCCCAAGAATCTTCAGAAACCTAAGCTTCCTTATTATTGATGTCATATATATCAATTTTCTGTACCCCTTGTTTCTTCTGTGTCCCATTAGTGCTGATCTTAACTATTTGAAGCAAGACTGTCTAAGTCATTAAAAATTCCGTGAGTTGTTACTCGTTACTGAAATGGCATTTTCAATATAAAAATGGCATAGTCCACATGATATTTAAATCACACGGGGAGGGGAGACAGACAGACAGACAGACATCTACCTTAATGTTGCTGCTAAGTAGTATCTGCAACCTTTTCTAAAGGGCAAAGCAAGCTTGGGACAGTTTGAAGATTCCAGTCTCCGTGGCTTTTTTTCTCCGCCCATAATTAGAGCTCTGGGGATGGCTTCTGAAATTAAGGGAGCTGTGCTCAACTCCATGTATGCATGTCGCTCAGAGTTGGATTTCACTTGCTAACATGCTGTGAGTCATTCCGAGTTGACCACCAGATTTCTGGAAAAACTCACATCCTCATATATGTTCAAATGAAATGATTCCTTCATTTTTTATCTTTATAAACTCACAGATGTAAACCTGGCATAAGGATCAGTCCATGTTTTAAATAACTACCTTTGTTATTGCAAGGGGAGATTCGAGTGTAATATATGAGGATGCGCAATCAATCTCTTAATCTATAGCTGGAAACATCTATTGATCTAAGCATTCCTGACCTTAGGACTGCTTTTTAAATATGCAAATACAAGGCAGGTTTTTTTTTCTGATTTTGAATTTAACTTTGGATGATATGACATTTCAAGCTCAGTTTAGAGATAAAAACCCGAGAGTAACGTCTATGGCAGTAGCATTGATTTTAATAGAGTACCAAGAAATGCAGTCACATTCTGCTGAGGTTTCACCGGCAGAGATTGCTTCTGCATCAGAGCCCATTACAGATGTAATTCACTAAGGTCTTATGGGTGACAAAGCTTTAATTAGCATCACAGTGTTTTCTAATGTGATTTTTGTACTTGTAAAAACAGGATTGGGAATCAAAGTATACTTTTATAAATGCCAATTTTAATTGCATTACTGATGGTGTGCGGGTCTTTAAGTACCCTGCACAGATTCTCACATAATACCTCTCTTTTTGCAGGATTAAGTGTGAAATGTAAAGAAAAGATGGCATATGTTGTATCATAAAATACCTTTAAATCAAGAGGAAAGGCAGTGGCTCACAGAGTAAAGTTCCACATATAAGACCACAGCTTCTGACATAGGTACCTTCCACAGGCTCAAAAACAGGTCAAACCTGTTCTGATGCTGTATTCCATTGCGGGACAAGCCACAGAGAGTATGCCTTTTGGGGGCACCCTGGATCCCTAACTTCTTTTAAGTCCTAGTACCACAGAAATTTCTGTTTCAAAATTTTGTTTAGCTTTCTTGCCGTTTTTATTTTGCTTTTGTTTGTTGGTCGCTGCAGTTCTCTTTTTCCACTCAGAAGAGGGGTCCCACTTATCAAAGAGTGCTGTTAGTTTGCTCAGGGAATATTTCCAAGAAGATCAGAATTAGAAAGTTCCCATCTTGAATAGAGGGTTTGCTATCAAAATCACACCATTTCATCACTGCATTGTGTTTTGATCCCGAGTGTTTAATAGCTGTGGGCTCGGCCACCTGCACCACTCTTTCCATGAGCAAGCAAGAACATCTCACCTTTTAAAGAAAAGGAGACCTACTGATGGCGAGGTTACACAGTTTATCATCCGCTAACCAATATCTCCGTCGAAAAGTAAGACTGAAGCATGGATTTCTATTTTCCAGCTTGCCGCTATAATTTATCTGAGAAAGACAAAACACTGGGCAGAGACCATGTGAAAGTTTCTTTGTGCTTGCGTGTGTGTGTGTGTGTGTGTGTATGTGTGTATGTGTGTGTGTGTAAAAATAAAAATCAACATTTGCTTGGTTTCCATGGGTGAAGTAAAGAAAATTTATATATGGATTGATGTGTTAGTTGTCTGGAGGGATGCTGGGACAGAAGTACCTTGAGTTGAAATGAGTTTGATTTTGACTTTTATCTCAGGGCTGCGAACATAATGGTTAGCTGAACACTGGTTTCCATTCAGAGCTCCCCACAGTCACCCTGTCTCCTACTCATCTCTGTTTGTGTCACTAAGAGAAGGCCACATACTCCTGTATACATGTGACAGTGTTAGCTATTTGAGTTTTAGTTTCTTCTTTTCTAGACAGGGTTTCTCTGTGTAGCCCTGGCTGTCCTAGAACTCAGTCTGTAGGCTGGCCTGCCTCTGCATCTGGAGTGCTAAGATTAAAAACATGTGCCACCGTTGTCTGGCTACTGCTTGGGCTTTAAAGCCCAAGTTCTTTTTACATTTTCACTTCTTTAGTCTTCTCTAACTTTGCTTTGAAATTTTCAGAACAGGAAGAAGACAAGAAGGACATAGTGAGTTCTACTGCTTTACAGATTTTCTGGTAGGAGTTAAAAAAAAAAAAAACCTCAGTTCTAGGTCAATGTAAATTTTGAAGTTTTTCTTTTCTTTTCATTTATTTTTAATTGCCCTTTAATTTCTTATTGATCTGCTAACTCAATGATTATTGTTTGATTCAGTGGATGAGCTAGCAAGATTGCTGGAGTGAAATTAAATGAGTTGGCCTGTTCTCTTGCTAGCAATTGAGTTCTGTAGTTTTCATATTTACAATGCACTCTAGAAGACGAAGCAGCTCCCGGACAGCATAGCCTGGACACTCTACTACTGTCTGCCTACTTCAGCTCATCATCATTCTCTACGGGGCCCACTGGGAAAAATCTGGCCAAGGGGTTTGGTTGCTGTGAGATTTTCTTTTATTTTACTTTTAGACTAGGAAGCCCTGTCATTGCATTGCTTCTGTTACTACGTAGTGTTTAATTCTCTAGTACTCAAACTTGATTTAGCCTCAACTATCTTCTATCTGTTCCAGACCCTCTAGTATTGTGTTGCTTTGACACTGTTTCTTTCTTTTTTTTTTTTTTTTTTTTTTTTTTTTTGCAGTTGTCTGTCTATAGCCTTTGAGCACTATCTATCTAACCTCAGCTCAAGTCCTGGCCCTTTGAACCTTTGAACATCTCTTCCTGATTTCCCTAACCCTGAAGTCATCCCCTTTTTTCCTCTACAGCTGATCATGTGTCACCTTGTACAGCACAACCCCTCAGAGCTGATGCTGTTTATCCACATATATCTGTCTCATTTTGCTTGTTTTTTAAAACAGAGTTTCACTATAAGTAAAGATAAATATTTGGGGGACAGTTTAATACTATGTCCATTTAGCAGAATAACAAGTTCTCCCTAAGGACCATTTCATAGCACTGGGCATGAGTTTCCTCTAGTAGAGTGGGGTCCTTAGTTCAATGAGAAAAAGTTTGTTTACCCCCATGGCATTCATGACATTCTTGCCCCAATGGGCATTTCTCACGAGACAGGTTATTACTGTATGTTGCAGCATTCACAGTTGGATAGTTGATTATTTATCTTCTTAGTAGTTTATGCAACACCTTCTGATATTATGAAAGCTAACCAGAAATGGCAAAGCTTCCAGAATGGTATTACCTTGACTTTTCCATGTGCTAAGACTCAAGTAGACAGTGACTTCTTCCACAACAGGGTCTTACGCTATTGACTTCTGGAGGGGTAAAACCACAGCAACTGAGAGCAATTATTGGGAGTTCTATGAGGCCCCACTGACCGACAGTTTAAGAAGAGATGACCCATGCCAAACACTGGGTTTTTCGTTTCATAGCCCATTTCGTTTCATGGTGTCTGGAAGAAACCTTGTCCCCAACAAAAGGGAACTCTGTTTAAACTGTTTTGATATGCATATATTTATATTTTATGAAACTTCCAAAATAATAGGTTTCCATATGACTTTCCCAAAGGTCGTTAGTGTTTGTTATCTCTTCTCAACCTCCTCTCTTGTGTCCTCCCATCCCCCAATCCACCTAATCCTAATTACCTTTGTGTTTTTATCAAGTTCTTTGCTGATAAAGAGAAAAGCTACTTTTTCCTTTTTCACTTTCATTCTGTGTCTTGCTAGATTGCTGAAAGCGTTAAAAGTTTTCTAGTGGAATCTTTATGATTTTTATGTATAACATTGCACTATTTTAAAAAAAAATTTTTATTTGACTATTTTCTTTTCTATTCGCAGCCCTTCTATTTCTTTCTCTTATCTTACTGCCCTAGCTAAGACTTCAAGCACTACACTGAGGAAGTGTAGAGAGAATGGGTACCTACCTTTTGTCTTGTGCTCTGTGGTCTCAATTTTACTAGGTGGCCTTGAGTGCTGCAAAGGCTTTGTGATGCCAGCCAACAGCAGGGTCTCTGAATGTGGATGCAGCCACTCTGAGAATGCCATTTCATTTGGTATTCCAGGGACTGAGCTGTTAGCCATCAACAGGGACACGGAACATCTCCACATCAAAGAGCCGAAGTTAGTCACAAGTGACAATCCAGTGTTAAATAATTAAGTTGTTTTAGCTGTTAACTGTAAGTGAATGTTGTTTTTAATTGCACTTTAATAATGCCATGCCCTTTATAACCAAAATTAATGTTTTCCCTCGCTCTGTTTTTGAAGTATGTGTCAGTTTAATTAAACTATTAATGGTAGACAATTTTTAAGTATTTTGTATTCCTCATTAAACTGTATCTGTTCAACAAGCGTAAACAGGAAGGTGGAGCAGGGAGAGCTACGTTCTATCTGATAAATTGTTCTTCATGGGATATGATGGTGCCTTGTACCTGCTCCCCATGGTAACCAAACTCATCTCGAGTTATGTTCTCCAACGATGCCTCTTAAAGATAAAGATGACAATTTCCTTGAATCTGTTGAGATTTTGGAAACAAGCAGCCAAAACCCGAGAGCAAAGGAGTGCAGGGATGGTGACTTCCGTTGATATGGGGTCACGGGGACCTTTTTGACATCTCCTTCTGACAATTTGGAGCAGAGTCTGCAAGACAGGCTGCCTCTCTCTCCTCAGTCCTTCTGTGTTGCTTAATTATTGCTGAGCCTTAGACAAAACACATGAAACCGAACCAACCCAAGCAGCCATTTGTTTTTATTGCCAGAAATGACAATTGATAAAGTAAACACTGCACAGCCTAAGCCTTCCCTGGATTCAATTCAAGGGAATCGATTGGAGCCTTGGTTAAAGATCAGGAGGAGCTGGGGCAGGATAATTTCTTAGTTTCTTCAGGCCACTGATGACATATGCAAATAGAAGAGGGACTCTAATTGGCAAATACTTAGGGAAGAATCGGAACAGCATTGAAACAGCACTTCTCTAGCGAGAGGAATGGTTGGGCTGCATCTGCTACATATAGTCTGAGATGTAACATGCTATAATAGAGACAAGTGTGTCCTTCCTTTGTGTGGCAGATCAATCAATAGCTTTTCATGTGATCTTGTTCACTATTATGTTGGTAATGAAACCCTCGTGTGATGTGACAACTGTAGAGTAACATTTGGTCACAAAGCGGGTGTTAACAAGCACAACTGGCACTCTGGTAATTAGACTGATTTCTGGTCGCTTCTTTCACAAATTGTCGATAAGTGCAGTGAACAGGCCAGTGATTCCTTTCTGAACAGCTATATTAAGCTTCATATTCTTGGAAATTCATCTGCTAGGTTTCTTAGTGGGAATGAAGCCATGTAGGAGAAAGAATATATAATAATCTTTCCATTTTGGTCAGCTCATGTATATGCAAATCAATCAATCTATATATCTCTATCATCTATCTACCTAATTACATATATGTATTTATCTACCTATGCATCTATCTATCTATCTATCTATCTATCTATCTATCTATCTATCTATCTATCATCTATCTATCTATCTACCTATCTATAATCTATATATCACCTATTTACCTGCTATGCTTCCTTTTAATCACCCATCCAACTATCTCCATATCAAAACTTTACTATCAGTAAATTTCAAGCCATGTATCAGCATACTTATTTTTGATTAACTGGTATTTGGTAGAAACCATGATATAAATAACTAAGGAGCCAGTACTTAGTCTCTGTGATTCTGTTAGTTTATGATTCAGTAAGACAAAGACGGAAATGTGCCCACACATGAAAGAAAAAAAATATTTAAAAGTAAACCATCTCCTTCACATTTTGGTATAAGAGAGGCAGATATCTTCTAGGTGGCTAAAGTTATCTAAGATTTAGAGTGGTAACAAGACACAAACTCTGGCTTCAGTGTGTACCAATATTAATCAACAAGGCTGGCAAATATGCCAACAGTTTTTAGAAAGACTGCTAAGTATTACAACATAAGATAAAGAAAAAGAAAGGACAAATAGGGTGTGGGCTCAGATTTATCTTGGAGTAAAAGAAAAGCTCCCATGAAAGGAGGTGACTTCAAGCCTTAAACTCACACAGAAGCCAACCTGCTAAACTAAGGAGATACAGGTACAGGTAGGAGGGGGAACAGACCAAGACAAACACATAGGGGTCTGACATAAAGACACACGACTTAGAAAACAAATCATCATGCTCTCTACTAACTCACGGTTATGCTTTGAATATAGAATGCCCCATACAGGTTCAAGTGCTTAAGAACTGGATCATCAGCTACTGGAGCTGTTTGGGAAAGCTGGGTAACTTTTAGGAGGTGGAGCCTTGCGGGAGGAAGTGGGTCACATGGGTTCCAGTTCCCTCTTACTGTCTATTTCTCAGTTGGCCACATGTTGACAAGGTGCCTCACACTCATGTTGCCTTGTGTTCCCCTTCATAAACTCTCAGCCACAACAAAGCCTTCCTCTCAAGCTGCTTTTTGTCAGGTTCTATCAACAAGAAACAACAACAACAACAACAACAACAAAAAAGATGAACCTGATATAGTTATCCTAAGAAGTTTGTCTTCATTTGGAAAGCAGGGGAAAAACTAAACCAGGATACATAGGATCTATATATTTGTGTGTGTTGCATGTTTGAAAGAGCCTTAAATAAGAACATATGCATGAGAAATTTTTAATAAAGAATGTGTAGTATTTTGGCAAAAAGTTGAATGATTCATTAGATATAAATTCCAAAATCCTGCTTGTGTTTCTCATTGTGTTTGAGTTAGCGGAACTGAAGGTGGGGGTCTCATTCAAAATGAATATAGTTGGTCTTCTCTAAGTCAGGAAGAAAAGATATGAGGTCATTGCTTAAATACCAGGACTGGATTTCAAGTTGGTAAGTAGTTATGGAATTAAAGTTGGTTTTCTGGTATCTTAAATAGATTCCCAATAAGAGTTAAACATAGTCCAATGCCTTTTTATAAATAAAAAAATTGCATTTTATTGTTTGAGTGTGTGTGTACACATGCCACAGTGCATATGTGGAGGTTAGAAGGCAGTTTTCAGTCAGTGGCTCTCTCTTTCCACCATGTGGGTCCTGAGGATTGGACTCAGGTCATCAGCCTCGATGGGAGTACTTTTACACACTGAGCCATCTCACCGGTGCTTAATTAGGATTATTAGTTACTCTTCTCATCACTATGATACCTGACAGAAACCTTTCAGAGGAAGAAACATGTAACGCTGGCTCCCCGTTTCAGAGAGTTCAGTCTTTCATGACGAGGAAAGTCAGAGCACGATAGTTCACAACATAAGTTTCTTCCCCTACACTGCTTTTGTTGTTAACCACAGAAGATGAATGCAGCCAGGACGCTGCCACACCTTCTCAGCCACTATCAGGGCCCATTGCTGTTTGTTCTCAGATCCCTGGCTTTGGATATTTGCTCTTGGTCATGTAATTTGGTTAGCACTCAGGCCTTGTTTTAAATATAATTTCTGATTTTAACAAGTGATAGTTGAAAGATCTTGGATCTCTAAGCCTCTGTGAACATTTTATACAAATCAAAGAAAAAAAATCCAGAATCTCTATAAGGATGTTGATCAGGTAGTAAAGGGAAGTAAGATGAATTTCTGAAAGCATTTTGCTTAAGAATGAGAAGTGAATTGTAGTGAGGCAAATGTAGACACAGAGAGACCAATTAAAGGGATATTAGAGTGATGTGGAAGAAGCAATAATCTTAACTTGCATCAAGCCAGGTCCAGTAAACAGTAATGACTTGAGAGCATGCATTTTGGGTCAGATTGCCCAAGGCTAGTTACTGGATTTGCCGTACTGTGTGGGTGTGTATATGTGCTTGTGTGTGTATGTATGTGTGTGTGTGTGTGTGTGATATTAGAATTTCATGTATTTAGTTTAAAAATGCCACAATATTCTAGTCTCTATCCTGCCTTTTGGATTGAACAAAATGTCTCTGTTCTAGCTAAGCAATGATATTAGTGAGAACACAAATAATAAAATAAATAAATGAAGAATAAAAACAACTTTGTATTTAAATGTGTCAGGGTAAGAACTCCACAGCAACCCCAGCAAATGATCTTCACCCTCTAAGGTGTTAGATCCCTACAGACATACATAGATCGAAGTCTGTCCCCAAATGCCTGCTGTACTGTCTCAAGCAGCCTTTATTTGGCCAAAGAAGCCAGGTAACCATTACCTCCAGATGGCAACCTCTACAAAGTCTGGAGCCCATTTCTCTGTTCACTCTGTTATAAAGGAATTAGAAATGTCAGCTTCAGTTGTATCGCTGTGGAGGAGAACTGGAGAGTCGTATATTTCTTTTTGCTTTGTGTAAAATTTATGTCTTTGTGTAGCTTAGTAGATTATAAGAAATTGTTGTCATCTTCATAAGCATTGGCTAATGTGTCTCTTGGAACACAGAGTTTTTGCTTTGGTTTTGGCTCACTTTATTAACACAAAGGAGGAAAAAGACAAAAAGAGGAAAAGAAGATACAGTTGATAGCTCAACTCCAAATCTTTTAAACACTCTCCTCACACTCACACAAAAAATAAAAAACAAAACCAAAAAGTCTGTAAAGTAATTAACCCTGAGAGTGATCGTGAGAGCAGTTTTGTTAAGTCTTGTGGTTAAGCTTTTCCAAAGCATTATAAACATGGTCATTTACACATAGAATTTTTATTTTTATTCCTTCTGGGATTAATATAAACCTCTCTACTTTTTAATATGATGGAAAACTATTAGCTCTTTTTATGAGTTTTGTTTTGTTAAGTTCCATTTTCACCTAAACGTTTAGC
Source organism: Chionomys nivalis (assembly GCF_950005125.1). Lineage (NCBI taxonomy): Eukaryota > Metazoa > Chordata > Mammalia > Rodentia > Cricetidae > Chionomys > Chionomys nivalis. Next base: position 32,038,414 of record NC_080103.1, on the reverse strand, counting down.
CAATTGTTTTTTCATTTAACTTTCAAAATATTTTAGCTTCATCAAAAAAGTATTTGTATCTTAAGTACTAATCTATTATTGTATTTCTTTCTAGTTCATGTCTAAATGCTTTTCTGTATTGTTCTATAAAATATAATGATGATGTAACTGTATTATCCAATGACTATCTGAACCTTTGGTTATTGGACTTTTCTTTGAGAAGTCCACACTCAACCTCTTGGGTGAATCCTGTTTACTTCTGATTTCTTCTCTTTTCCTAGTCCTCTTGCTGAAGCCCACATTAAAATGTCTTTATTAAACATCAACTGTGTTTCATTAAGAAAAAGACTTCAATTTCTGTGGTCAGTTGCATTCATTAGTGCTCCCTTCTGTTGCTTGCTCTTAAATTTTGACTGAAGCCTGAACAGCTGCATGGGATCCATTTTCTGATGAGGCACTGCTTGGTAACATGGTACTGTCATGGAGAAGTAGCTTCTGCTTGCTACTGTGCCGTCAGGACACACTCCCTGGAACCCAAACTTTGAAGAAGTTGTTCCATTCTTATTCACCTTCTTTGCCTTTTGAGACTAATTTGAAGGAGGAGATCACATGTGGGCATGTGGTCTATTCTCACTGTTGGACTTACCCCACATATTTACTTACTCATTCTTACAATGTCTCTGGACATGGTTTCTTCTCAAACATCTGCATCTTAACTTTCCCAGTTATGTAAAGACACACTTTTATAGAAGTGGTAAAATTTCCTAAGTTCGTAGTTAGTATTTATAAGTGAAAATTTACATACTGGAAAATGTGCATGGTATCTTTTAGGAATATGATATAACTGTATATTTTTCCAGTCAATATTATAGTAGCATGTTATAGTAGCAAATAAGATTAAATTTCAGAGCAGTTCTAATTTTTCTAATACAAACCTAGTTAGAAAGTAAAATAAATGAAATCTTAAGGTATAAACCATTTTCAGCAAGATCTATTCTGCTTACAAATAGAAAAGTAAAATCTTAGCTATTCTTCACTGTCCCTTGTTGTTTTAACTTCGGCATAGTGGCTTTGTCTTACTCCACTGCTTTAAATCCAGCAATTGTGACTCCACAATTACTGGCCTGCTTCTCTGGCAGTGGCCTGGCTGCCCAGACTGCAACCTGGCTGGAATTCTGTTCCTGCAGGCACTGCTCCGCTGCTGTCCTTCTTCTGCTAAAAAAAAAAAAAAAAAAAAAAAAAAAAAAAAAAAAAAGAAATCCTCAAAACTTCTTCCTAGTACTCCTGGTATGTCTCTTTTTCTCTTCCAGATGCATCTGATGCTCTATGATTGTTTTCTGTCAACTAATTGCTAACTCAGTCTCCTGGACCCAGATCAATTTTATTTAGTTAATGCAAATGCATACTTGGGGTTCACAGTGTGACGGAACATCCCCAATAGTTCATTTCTGAGTAATTGTTTTATCCATTGTATTTTTTTAAAAAAAAAAAATGAAAATAGATCCTTCTTTCAGACAATATATCCCAACCATTGTTTCTCCTCCCTCTACTCCTCCCGGAACCACCCCTCCAAGCTTGTCTCCCCCAGACCCTCACCCTCTTCATTTCCCTTCAGAAGAGAGCAGGACTCCAAGAGATGACCACCAAACAGAACAAAACAAGATACAAAAAGACAAGGTGAAATCCCTCATATTTAGGCAGGACGAGGCAATCCAACAAGAGGAAAAAGTCCCAAGAGCAGGCAAAAGAGTCAGAGATACACCTGCTTCCACCATTAGGAGTCCCGCAAAAACATGAAGCCAGCAGTCACAGCATATGTGCAGAGGACCCGGTGCAGACCTATACAGGTCCTTACTTGCCCCTTCTGCCTCTGTGAGCTCATTTAAGCCCTGCTTAGTTGATTCAGTGGTCCGTATTCTCTTTGTGTCCTTGAACCCTCTGACTCCTACACTCTTTCCTTCCCCCTCTTCTGTGGGGTTTCCCAATTTCTGAGTGGAGGGGCACAAATGGAGACCTCAAAATAAAACTCTTTCTGCACAATGTCTGGCTGTAGGTTTCTACATTTGCTCCATCAGCTGCTGGACGAAGCCTCTCTGAGGATGACTAGACAAGGTACCATTTATAGTGGAATATCATTAGGAATCATTTCATTGATTTTTTTTTTGTCAATCTTGGTTGGTTCTACCCTAGGTTTCTGGTCTATCTAGTCTCTTGTTGTTGATCATCCAGGCAGTGTATGGCATGGACTTTCTCCTGAGGTGCGGGTCTCAAGTTAACCCAAACATTGGTTGGCCGCTTCCACAAGTTCCGTGACACCATTGTTCCAGCATATCTTTCAGGGAGGACAGATTATTGTGGAGGGCTTTGTGGCTTATTCATTTTATTATTAGCATACCCTACTAGTCATTTTATTGTCTTTATCATTCTACTAGATTATTGCATGAGGGGAATATTTTATTAATTTTTTCTCTGATTCTGTTCCAAGGTCTTTAATATTACCTGGAACATAGTAGGCATCTAAATAATAATCATTAAATAAGTGGGAATACTGGAGCAACATAAAGTTTCTACAACCAGCTAGCATGCGTTTCAAGAACTGGAGGCTTTGAGATACTATGGCCTTCTCATTCTGAGACCCAACAAACAAAACATCCAAAGTCATGGAAACACTTGCCTCACTACAGAGACAAAAAGGTGATGGGGGCCACATTGCTCTCACACCTGAGCAATAGGCACAGGGAGGCTCCTAACAGTCCCCCTGCCAAGGCAGTTAACTTGCCTCAGAAGCCTATCAAGGGGATGATGATGTAGAATCTCCTGACAGAGACAGACTTCACTGTTTGAGACCCCTATTTGGTCACTCTACTGTCATTTTCTACCCTCCCAACATTTATGAAGAAGTCCCCCAAGAACTGAGAAGAAAATATTCATTGGGAACTGTCTTTTGGGAGACTGAGCACTGTGCAAGAGGGAGTGATCAAGGCATCTCATCTACATTTGGGGGTAACCAGGTGAAAATAATTGCTTCCAAAGAGATTGCAATCAGAGAGAAATCTGCTTTCTTCCACCATGCAGAGCCATGTACCCTCTCTCCCGTTTCATTTCACTATCATAGGACATTCCATCCAAAGATAGGGACTTTCTGAAGATTCAGTAGCCATCACATGGCCTGCTCTCAGTATGAAGAATGATACTCAATGCAATATTCAAAATGAAAGTTGGTTATATCTGTAGCCTTTCAATGAGGCTTAAGAAACCCCAAGCTACACATACTGTAAAACTTAATTGAAAATAACAGCTTGTAAGATAACAAAGGCAGAAACTGAAAACCTTTGTGTATGTCCATAGCCTGTACTCCAAAGTACTTTCATTTAAAATATCAACAGAAATCCATGACATCATTTCTAAACAAATAGTTCTCGTAGATTCAGGTGCTACTGAGGTTAATTTATCAGTAACTGAGGAGAATGACAAACACATATGTCCAACCCAAGTCACAGACAGGAAGCTTACCTACTTTATTTGAAGTAAATTGATTCTAAGGTTGTTACATGGAGCAATAAAGTTTGTACGTTTTCGTGTCAATTTAATCCTAATGCCTCATATTCATAACAGTGGTAAGAAAAGCTCTTTTTAAACTATGGCTCTTTCTCACCTATGTTATATATCTCCTTTCATTTGGATTTGTCCTATATGAAAAATGATAGTAGGTGCTTAGGATATATAATATTTGTTCCCTATCCACAAGGAGCTTACAAATGAACAAATAAAATGAGAATTGCCCAAATCTGGGTCAAATCCCTTGCCAAGGATCATATACAGTTGATAAATAAATGTCAGAACAGATGCTTAGCATTGTACATCATCAGTAAATGCAAAATAAAACTAGATCCCATTAGACATTTATTAGAATGGTGGTGACACCCCAAAACTAGCATTAAGTTAAGTGATGGTGACAATGAGGGACCATGAACTTCTGCTCTTTGCTAGTGGGAATGCAAGCTGGAATAGCTATTTTGAAAAGTAGTTTTATAATTTTCATATAAAACTAAATAGATGCTGGCCACACCATCCATCATTCCAGTTCTTTGATATTAATTCTAAGGAGTTATAATTTTCTGTCTACACAAAGCCTGCTCATAGAGTACATAAATATTTACAGTAATTTAACTCATTAAATAGATAGATTAGTCTCCTAAATACCCTTCAGGGCTTAGATACATATACTTGATGATAGACAATATTTAGAATTAATAAGAAATTACCTATTAAGCTTTTACAAACCACAGAGGAAAATTAAATGCATATTACTAAGTAAAAATATTGCAAATTTTTCATATTAGAAAGTGAAAAGGCTATACATACTGTATGATTCCCACTCTCTGGCATTGTGGAAAGGCCAGAACTATAGCCAGCAGGAATATTGATGATTGCCAGGAACTGGCAGAAACCTGTGGAACATGAGCATGTGGAGGAAAGGCAAATCTGTATTTCTAGTGTTTAATATGCCCCCCACAAAATTATAGTGTCTGTGTGTTATTAATGTAATAACAACTAATATTCACCATAACTGTAGATAGCTAGCTATCACTCTAGAGGGATAACTCTAACATTGGCCATATATTCTGAGTATGGGTATTAGTCACACATCCATGTCGCCTCGGTTGCAACACATGGGCCACTCTAATGGGAAGTGCTTGTGAGAAAGAACATGCACTGGTGAAGGGAGTGTTGGGAAAAAGGGCGTGAGACATTGACCCAACTCCCGCTTGATTTGTCTAAAGCTTTTCCTGAAAATACTCAGTTCTATCTAAGGTATCTCTGGACTTCTCAAGGAGTTTTCCACAAAAATAACTATGTTTAGGAAAGAATTTGAAATGGGTGAAATTAATGATTTATCCAGAATTCAACAACTAAGTGGCTGTTTGGAATTCTAGACCATGATGCTACTTGATGAGGAAATAGGATAAAAGCCTCCAATTTCCATTCATTGATCCTTTATCTCTTCTTTACTAGAGTTGCGCATCTGAACGCTTTATTCTCCAAAAAAAATGAAAAAATTAAAAAAAGGCTTTATTCCATGAATAAGGGGAAATAAAAACTAACAATAAAAAATCCCAAACAGGCATTTGGAAAAGACGCAGAGCCCAATGAAAATCAAACCACAGATTGTTTCCTCGGCAGAAGCTGCTGCTCCTCTTGTCGGATCCTGACTCCTATCAAATGCACAGAAACTCATAAAGAGAAAGGATGGCAAGCCTTCTAATTGCACCAGAGTCTTGCTTCAACTACAGTTGAATCATTCAGTCCACAAGTGGTTGTTGAACAAGCAAAACCACTCCACAGTTTTCTTGGTTGTACGGATCAAAATTATATTACCATTTCTAAGTACTGTTCCATGGCTCATATATAATATATAAAACAGGCAATATTTAATTAAACAGAACCTTAGGCTCGGGGCCCTAGTAAAGCCAGGACAGTGAAGCATCCCTCTGTAGAATGTGTTTTCTGTTGGTTGCTTAGATTGACTGAAACTTGAACATCCCAAGACTCCTGAAAAAATTCAGCTCCCACAATTGCCTTTTCTCTGTCTCAGCCATGACGTTCTTTGAAGTCCTGGACAAAATAAGGCAACATATACAGTCATATATGTAGCTTGGCACTATCATTTTTCCTGGCCCCATCTGGGAAGATCCTGTTTACCAACCTTCTTAGTGGAATTGGTTACATTTGCCCCCCATTCGTTGTTTGTGGTTTGCTGATTAGCTTTGCTAATGAATTAACCAGAGCAACCGACCACTTGCAGAGTTATTCTCGGTGTAATGAATGTAATTATTTAGCACTAAACCAGGACAGCATCTTTCTTTCACTGTGACAAGCATAATTCTTTCTTCTCCCATTAGCCACGTGCCCTGGTCTCTGTAAACTAGTTATTGACCCGCTCATTTAAGGGGATTCGCTCTAAATGTGTCTTCCCTTATTTAACTCAACCAAGCTCCTATAATTTCTCCTTGCCATACGAGGTGAGCATGTAAAGAGTTCATTGTTCATTTATTGTGAGCAAAGCAAGGCATCAGGAAGCTATTCTGAGATAGATGCTCAGACTCCTGAGCTCTGCTTACTTGTCTCTGGTTATAATGGATACAAACCCGTATGGGGCTGAGCGAGCATCATGTAAGCTCCATAGGAAATCTGAGGCAATGAATCATAGAGCTGGATGCCTGCTGAGGAGTGTATGTCTGAACAGACTACAAATAGACAGAAAAGAAGCTTAACCAAGTAGCTTTCATATGGTAGGAATGCATATATTAAGAGGACGGATGTTTATATATAAAGGACAGTAATAATTATTCCAGCCAGACTCTGAGAGCACAAGCCACTACTGAAGAACAATGCCCCTTGGGCCCACGTTGACGTGTTTCAGGCATATCTTCTGCGACCATTTAATATCCTTTAAAAAAAAAAAAAAGTCACACACTATTGAATCACCTTGGCCATGATGTATTATGTCAGGACACATGCAATGTGACACAGTGAGATGGACTGGCGAAGCTGAAAGCAAAGATTAGATGTCACAATTAAAGAAGAAAAAAAACGGCATCCTTCATGACTGAACTTCTTTTAGAAACTGGTGGAAAATCAAGAGTTTAGAATTACACAAGAATGCTGCGCATAAAGTGTTGAGGGATATTTTCCCCCCTTTCTTTCACTTAGATTTTCTTCAAAAAGCAAATGCTCTGTGCTTCACCCAGCCTCTACCTGAAGCAATGTAATTGTGCTGTTAAAAACAAAACAAGAAGCAAGCCCTAAACACCCCCACCTAAGGGAGACCTAGTTAACATTTTTATTAAATTTTTATGTTTGAATAATGATACTTTAATATATCTTTTGCTTGACTGCAATTCCCAGAATCCTTTTAAGAGTAACGTGGCTTGACAGCCTAGGAATTTTGAGATAAAGAAAAGATAAATTAGGAGCAGTTCTGCGGGGGAAAAAAGATTGCAGAGGAAAAGCTCACAGTAGGAAGAGGGCAGGAGCAGCGCCTGCTCTTCTCTGGAGACTCTTTATGTACATGTATGGTAAATGAAAACACTCATATGAACATATACATAAGCATGTTTACAGTTGCCTCTAGGCCCACCCCTTTCACTTTTTAAGATAGACACACTTGTGAAAACATGGATGGGGAAATTTTGTTTTTCCCCATCAAACAATAAAGATGACTCAAGATGGGGATTTGCCCATTGAAATAAGCTCTTAATTAAGAATATTACCAACAAAGAGAATAAGGTAGTCTCAAAGAGGTAGAATAATAGCAAATGGGGTTGGAGTTTTTTGTGGGTTCTTTCTTTCTTTCTTTCTTTCTTTCTTTCTTTCTTTCTTTCTTTCTTTCTTTCTTTCTTTTTGTGTCTTTTGATAGTGCTGTTCTTTTACAGGTTTCGTGAGCATGTGACAGTGCCAGGCATTTGATAGAAAATAACACTTCCATCAAATACAAGCAAGACAGCTTCCCATCATGTTTTAAGCCTCATGCTGAACTCCAACAACTCAGGGATCTGGAATCCAAACTACATTGCTGAAACATTTCCAAAAAGAAATGGAAGCTTCGGGAACATTATGCATGTCCCTGAGGACGTTAGCTGCCAACACAAAAATCAAAAAGGCAGTGGAAATCAGGTTTGTTAGTGCACTGCCAACTATGTGTCACAGAGCCTTTGACACAGAATATGCCGAATACTTCCCAATAAAATTGAAGGAAGGCTTAATAATAATTTGTTAGCAGGTTTGTATTGTTGATTGAATAGCCAAAAATTAAAAAAAGAGGGCAGAAATGTACGGTTTAGAAATTCTCAACTGGAGAGTTGTGTGAGTCACTCCCCTGTCACTGTGACAAACTGCCCGAGAAAGACAGCTATAGCGCAGAAAGATGTCTTTGGTCACAGTAAACTATCTCCTTCCTGTATCCACAGATTAACTCCCTATGATCCAGTTACCACTCTGAAGGCCGCAGTGGATACCAGGACATGTGAACCACAAGTCTGAAAGCTCCGGACTTAGCAGTTCCTTCTGTTTCAGCATCCATTTTTAAGACAGGGGTTTGGATGTACGCACCATCGAAGCATCGTGTATTCCTTCAATGGCAAATGCTTCAACGTGTTACGTGAAGCTGCATAAACTCTCTTCCCATATTTTAGGTTTCTTTTTCGCTCCTCTGTTTCAAATTTAGACCTTCAGTCCCCTCGGAACTTATTTTTGTAAGTTAAGCGAAATAGAGATCTATTAAGGCTGTTAGCACTATTGGTTGACATGTATGTTTATTCTCTTCTATTAACCTGTGCATGTCTGGGATGTGGAGAGTTACTTCTAATGCAGTGTCCTCCCCCCAAGCTACACAAGTGTGTTGTCAAAGATGCTATTATGCTCCAAAGTGTCTTTCCCTACTACGCACAACCCTCTCACCTTATAAAGTCCCCCCATTTTTTTTAAATATCGACCTTTGCATTTCCAAATGATTTTTGTTATTAACTCGTCAAATTCCATGAGAAATCTCAGTTTAAATATTAAATTGGTTTTTAGCACATTGATTTGGGGAAACTAAATATTTTACCAACATTGAGTCTTCTCCACCCATGAGTAGATTTAATTACTTCGTATGCTTGGTCTTCGCTTTATCTTTCAACACAGCCTTATTATTTTCCATGAGGAGGTTGAGCGTTTTCTGAAACCTGCTGCTACAGTCACTTTAATTTCTGGGCCCCTTTGAAATGACAAGCATTGGCATTATGTGTCCTGATTCATTTTTAAGCATTGAATTTGTGACCAGAATACTGCATACTAATATTAGTAATCCTAATAGTTTGTAAATTGTCTATGGTTTACTGTGAAATAATTATTTTGTCTCTGGAAAAAAATAGGATTTTTCCCCCCTCTCTTTCCATGTGCTACTGAGACCCTCTAGAAACTCATGGATTACAAGCAATGCTTCTAAAAATCACTGTTTGGATTATCAATTTTAAAATAAAAGAGCTTCAGGTTTGGGGATATAGCTCAGTTAGTAGAGTGCCTGTCTAGTTTGCCTTAGGGTTTATTCCCAGCGCCATATAAATAGGCCGTAGTCGAGAAGTTGAGAAAGTTGAAGGGTCATCTGTGGCCAACAAGTGAGCTATGGGCTAGCCTGGGATACCATGAGAGCCTGCCTCTAACCAAATCTTCTATTTTTTTCACCCTCCTGTGTGATCCTGGTTGACTTTAAGTCACATCACTTCATAAGGGAAGGAGTCATCTGTCTCTCTCATGTTGATAAATGTTTTTTATTTCAATGTGTCTTGTATTCCTATAGAATTTCCTTAATTATCACACTGTGGAGAAATGAACACTGTATAAAACCAAATCATTATTTTCTTGAAATCATCCAAGTTAGTGAACAAGTTTTATAACTTTTTTCCTCTAGTAGATTTTAAAATGCTTTTGGGATATTTGCATAAAAACTAGTATATTTGTTTGTAATACATTGGTAGAGTTATTTGAAACCGCCATGTGTGAATGGATGAATGGTGTATACATTAGTGTTCAAAATTATTTAACATTTTGGCTGTATTCATAGCTTGTTTGTAAATCAATTTTGTTGATATATATGTATATATATATACATATACATATGTATATATATATATATATATATATATATATTCTGGGAAAAGAACCCAAGATACTGCATTTTTAGGCAAATTGTCTACCAGACTTAAATCTAGCCAGGAAGCATGCTATCAGTATATTTTGTATATATTCTCTGTGTGTATATTGTTTTCTCTTGTCATTTCAAAATGCAATTTGGACCATTAAAACATGCATGATATAATATTGAGTGTTCTATTTGGTAATTTTAAAGTTATACTTTATAACATAATTTATTTAACTTTATTAATATACAAAGTAAAATGCTTGATTATGATATTTCAAGCAGAATTGGGTTTTGCTGATTTTCATCCTAGCTCTATCCCTAATCCTCCCTTGTGTGTTCCCACCTTGCAGTAACTTCCTTCCTGCTATCAGGGCACTTGTAGTCTTCTGACTTCTTGGTACTTCTATTTCCTTTTCCATCTTCTTTCCCATCTCATCTCCTATATCCAGACTCACATACATATAATCAATAAAGCTGTGATACACATATGACAGAGCATGTGATTTATCTTAGTGAGTCTGGGTCACTTCGCTTAATGTAATGCATCCAAGATCCATCCATTTTTCACAAAGATCTCATGATATACTTTCTTCTGTATAATCAAATAACATTTCACTGTGTATATGTCACTATAGTGATATTTTATTGGTGCTTTAATAAATAAAGCACTCCTGAAGATCAGAGTAAAAAAAAAAAAAACTGTCACACTAGTCAGCCATATAATCCAGGCAGTGGTGGCACACACCTTTAATCCCAGCAGTCACACTAGCCATAGAGGCCTGAAAGTGGGGGGTCCACACCTTTAATCCCAGCACTAGTAAGGAATAAAAGACAGGAGGAGGCAGGAGTTCATGGCTCAGTTTGCAGTCTAAGGTTTGGTGGAGAGCATTGAGGTCTACAATCACATTGAGGACAGGATCACCTAGCCTTGGTAGAGGTAAGAACTCTCTAGGGACTTGACTGCTTTGCTTTTTTGATCTTCATCTTGAACCCCACTATCTGTTTCTGGGTTTTTATTATACATGCTACATGCCACATTTTCATTATTTATTCTTTCATCTGAAAATATTTTGAAAGTATTAAATAGTACCTACTTCCAGTTTCTTTTTCTTTAAAAATATTATTTTTTTCTTCACCCTTAATTTGATTAATTATATTAGTCCTATCTTAGTGCCATAAGAACTTTGCTTTATTTTTTCTGGCGTTTGTTATTTATACTTCAATATCTCTTTATATGTATTACTTTCTTTAAATATTTCCTTGGTTCAACTTGACTTTCTAACTGGTATTCAGTGATTTCAAACCATCTTTTTTCTTTTCTTACATATAATGATAAAATTCTCCCTTGACTACTTTAAGGGAGCTTTATATAGCTTTGCTATGTAATATTTTGTATCAGTCCTTTTTGAAAAGAGCAAAACTTATTTAATCATTTTAGATTGAGACTGGTGGTCTACTTAATCCCCCACACACACTTTTTTGAGATGTCCTTTTGATTGCTCCACTGATGTTTGGACATGTGTTGGAACAATAGCATAATGGTCCAATTGTGTTATAGAGAACATGGTCTATAGTATTGACATTTTTGCTATCTGAGATTTCCTTTGAAATCCATTATGCCAATTTTCATGAATGTTTTATTTGTCATTTAGAATAATGCCAATTTTCATATATTCATATATTTGTAATAAAGCTAGTCAGATATTAAATGCAGTTACTAGTAAATTTTCCATGTAATCCACCAATATTGGCTACTATTAAATTTGGCCAATAACATTTAAAATTAATCATTTCTTCTTTGTAATTTTATCAATTTGTTTTCTCATATAGATCAAGGATATATTATGAGATATTAGACATTTCTACTTCCCATGTAGATTAGATCTATGTATGTCTCTCTTAGTGTCCTCATTGTTGTCTAAGTTCTCTGGGATTGTGGTTTGTAGGCTGGTTTTCTTTGCTTTATGTTTAAAAATCACCTATGAGTGAGTACATGTGATAATTGTCTTTCTGTGACAATGGAAGTAGAAAAAGACAAGATCTCCTAAGTAAATTGGGAGCATGGGGACCTTGGGGGAGGGTTGAAGTGGGGAGGGAGCAGGCAGAGAAGGGAGCAGAGAAAAATGTAGAGCTCAATAAAAGTCAATAAAAAAATAAATCTTTTTTTTTTAATCTAGGACTATTTCTACCCTTTCTTTTCCCTCTCCTCAGCCTACATACATTTGGAAAAGATGGTGTGATATGTTTAGAGGATCTTTTGTCTGAATTTGTCCATATTGTGTATATCTAACCCTTTTTTTTGTCTGTATTAGCAAAACCATAAATTGCCATGCAATGTGTAGCTGTGTTCTCAAGCCCACAGGGAGTGACTCAGAGAAGGTTCTATACTGTTGCCCATGTAAAAGGCTGTGGCTCAGCTCATGGTGGCTGGTCGCCTGCCGCAGCTCCAGGGCATTTATCTGAAGATGCATCCCTCTGTACCATGGCCAGTATGAGAGAGTAGGATGCCCAGAAGGGCTCTGTTTCTTCACACTTAGAACCTTTTAAAAGGTGCATGCATTTAGTCCCAGCACTCAGGAGGCAGAGGCAGGCAAATCTCTGTGCATTTGAGGTCAGCCAGGTTTACAGAGTGAGTTCCAGGACAGGCTCTAAAGCTACAAAGAGAAACCCTGTCTCAAATAATAATAATAATAATAATTTTCTAAATAATCACCCATAGGCTTAGTATGACTTACAAATGCTTGGCCTAGAGTTCAGATTTGCTACTAATTAGTTCTTACATTTAAATTGACTCATTTCAACTAATCTATGTATTGCCACGTGGCCGTGGCTTTTACAGGTCTGCTGGTATCTTCTTTTTTGGGTGGCTGGCTTTAGTCTCTCTCATTCTGCCCTCCCCCCCCACACACACACTGTATCTCTGTTTGGCTCTCCCACCTGGCTTTATTCTGCCTTTCTATAGGTCAAAGTGGCTTTTATTATCAACCAATGAAAGCAGAACATATTCATAGTGCGCAGAAGGATTATCCCACAGCAATGAGCAGAAGCATGAGGCACATAGGAAGCAGAGTGATGGCATTCACACACCCTTGGAAGAAGAGAGAAAGAACTGGAAACCAGGCAGGCAGTAAAACTTCAAGAGCCACCCCCAGAAAAGAACTTCCTCTATCAAGACGTCTATAATCAGCAATTCTCAATTTATGGGTTGGGACCTCTTTGGTGGTAGAATGACCTTTTCAAAACAGTGGTCGCCTAAGATTATCAAAAAAACACAGAGATTTACATAGTGATTCATAATAGCAACAAAATTACAGTTATGAAGTAGCCACAAAAATAATGTTATGGTTGGGGGTCACCACAACATGAGGAACTGTATTAAAGGGTCGCAGAATTATGAAGGCTGAGATTTGCTGCTGGATAACTGTCCCAAGCAGTACCACCAGTCGGAGAACAACTGTTCACACAAATGAAACTGTGGGAGACTTTTCTCATTCAAACACAGCACGGAACACTGAAACCTTGCTATTTTAAGTTTAGTGATTACTGTTACCTGCTCTCAAGGCAAAGATATTATTGCACTAACAGAAGATGCTATAGCTTCACATGCACAGCTTTGGTAGCTCATTTCTAAAACAAGGAATTTCTGTGTGATACGTTACCAATACGGAGGTGTAATATGTTCGACACTTTTTTGCACACTCTATTGCTGCTTTCTGTCTTGAGAACCTCATGGCTTATTTGTTTCTTCTTCCTAAAGTATTTCTTTTAGAATCTCTTTCTGCCAGGATTTAGCCCTTCTAACTGTCGTTTGTTTGGTTGGGTTTTGTTGTTGTTGTTTGCTTGGTTTAGTGGATAGTTGTCTGACTTTTGTTTTGTTGTTGTTCTCTTGAGCTAGTGTCTCTGTGTGTAGGCTAGGGGCTGATGCCTCAGCCTCTCAAGAGGTAGGATTACAGGAGTGTGCTGTGATGGTTGGTGAGTGAGAGAATGCTTAACAATCATCTTCACAAACAGTTTGAGGTCACACGACCTTTTAGCTAGAATTTACTGACAGTTTTTTCCCTTAGACATTTGAAGTTATTACTTCATCTTCCTTCAGCTATTTTAGTTGTCTTTAATTTTAATTGCTCAAGTTCTACTAAGTATCTATGGGTTTATGATAATCTATTTATTCATACGTTCATACATTACTTCATTTAATTCTACTTGAAAATGGTTTATCATATTTTTTACTAAATCTAGAGAATTCTCAGCTCTTTTCTCTTACGATTGACTGTGTGATAGTCCTAAAGAGACCAATATCCAGAACCCGGGTGTGTCTTGGATCAGCATATGACTACCTGTTCAAAGAGTTTCCTTTGGAACAAGGCACTCATGGAAATGAGCTCTCACTTGACAAACACAAGTAATGCAATGGACAGCATAGGGATTTGCAAAATTCATGCAGCTTGAAGGCTCTTTTCTTTCTCTTTTACTCTTAGGGTGGTTTTAAGATTTACTTGGTTGGTCACACATGGAACAACTGAAATTTTTCTCTGGAAATTTTGTTTCTTTTCAAATATTTCCCCCTAAGATTCAGCAGGAAGGTAATGCTTCTCAAATATCTGACCTAGAATTGCTAACTAAAAGTCTTATTCCTGGGAACTTTTCTGACTCAGTAGAGAGGTTAGATACATGAGAGAAAACGCTTGGCACACAGACCATGTCTCACAGTTCTGGAGAGGAGAGTAAGGCATGTATACACACAACACAGGGAAGACACATAGTGCCAAGTGCTGAGAGTAAGCTCTCTGGACACCAAGCATATAGAATTGAAGATAGGATCTAGTGTGATACAATGGGAAAAAATGCAATGGAAATATGGGATGAAAAGATCCATCTTACCAACACAGAGGAGCTTTTGGTGGAAGAAGTATGGTATAGTTAGATGGGAAAAGAGCCCTTATCAAAGTCTGCCTTTTCCAGAGAGATTGAGACATGGGACTCTCTTGTAAAAAGGGAAGTATAGTGGTATATTATTTGTGTTTCAAAAAATAAAACTTGCCTGAAAATCAGTGCAAAGCAGCCACACTAGTCAGTCATACAGGCCAGGCAGTGGTCACACACACCTTTAATCCCAGCAGCCACATTAGTTAGCCATAGAGGCCAGGCGGTGGTAGTGCACACCTCAAATCCCAGCACTAGAGAGGAATACCAGGTGGGATGAGACAGGAAATCACTCTCTTTCAGCCTGAGGATTTCAAAGAGGTAAGAGCGCTCTAGTGTCTTGGTTGATTTTGCTTTTCTGATCATCAGGTTGAACCCCAATATCTGTTTCTGGGTTTTTATTATTCGTGCTACAAGGAAGTGTATTAAAAGCATATCTTCCAGACATGAATGAATTGTTTGTGTAGAAATATTGTCCATAAAGCATTGTACCCAGGTCTATTACTTTTGTTAACTTCATAACCCCGAGTAACTGCCAGCTGGCCTAAGTACTGCGAGAGCAGGCTGTGTCTGGCTAGACATTTAGCTAAGCCTACAAAAATGCTGAACTAGAATCAGGTCTTGCAGGGGGTGGAATGTGTATTTGGGGAAGCATAAAGGGGAACATTGGGAGCTTTTATGATGATTACAATGTGTTTCTTAAATTATGATGTAGTTCTTAAAAGTCAAAAATAACTGTTCATGTAAGTCTGGTAGAAAAAAAGATCCACTGGAGTGCAATCCACTTGGTGGTCAGAGCTTTTCCTTGCGCCAACATCCCTTCCCCATCTCAGGACCTGAAACCAAGCTGACGCTGGACCCCAGTATGAGTGTGATGGTTAATTCCAGCTGTCAGTTTGACGATATTTAGAGTCACCTAGGAGATATATCTCGAAATGTGTATGTAGGGTGTTTTTTTTTATAACTGAGGACTGAAATCCTACCCTGAATATGAAGAGCCCACACCCAATGAACTGTGGTCCTGGGCAGAATGAAAGAGAAAAAGGACATTTATTTCCCTGTGTGTCCTAACTGTGAACACAATGTGACCAGTCATTTCTCACTCCGTCACTACCCCTTTCCTACCATTATGGACCGTATCCTCGTACCAAGAGCTAAAGTAAACCTTTATCCCCTTACGTTACTTTGCCTCAGCTATATTATCACAGTAATGAAGAAAGTACTGAATGTTACCTTGTGTGGCAAAAGTACTTTTAATATATCTATTTCTCATTTCTCTTTTAAATATATCTATTTAAGCTGGGTGGTGGTGGCGCATGCCTTTAATCCCAGCACTTGGGAGGCAGAGGCAGGCGGATCTCTGAGTTCGAGGCCAGCCTGGTCTACAAGAGCTAGTTCCGGGACAGGCACCAAAGCTACAGAGAAACCCTGCCATTTTAGCATGTGAAAATGTTTTCCCAATCTTTCATTGAGTTATTCTTTTTTTTTTTTCAGCCAGGAGATTTTTCTTGTTTATTTGTTTTGCATCCTAGCTGTATTCCCTCTCCCTTTTCTTCTTCCATTCCCTCCCCCCACCTCCCTCTGCCCCTGCCCAATCCACTGTCTGGGAGATTCTTTTGTTGCTTTGTTTTTTCAAGACAGGGTTTCTCTGTAGTCTTGGAGCCTGTCCTGGAACTACCTCTTATAGACCTTGAACTCACAGAGATCTGCCTGCCTGTGCTTCCCTAGAGATGGGATTAAAGGCATGCACCACTACCACCTGGCCCTGAGAGATTCTTATGTTCCAAATAACGTGACTGTAGATAACCACTCACTGATGGTCACTTGACACTCTTCTTTCACAAGCTGGGCATGTTACAATGGTGACCTAAATTTTTTTTATTGGTTTTGTTGTTGTTGTTGTTTTTGTTGTTGTTTGTTTGTTTTTTGAGATAAGGTTTCTCTGTAGCTTTGGAGCCTGTCCTGAAACTAGCTATATAGTTTTCTCCACTCCCCTCTCTTCTTTCCCCTTCCCTACTACCCTTTCCCATGACTTCCATGCTCCCAATTTATATCCTTGATGCCTTAGTTGCTTTTCTATGGCCGTGACAAAATACCATGACCAAGGCAACTTATAGAAGAAAACATTTAAATGGAGGCTTGCTTATAGTTTCAGAGGGTGAGTTCATGATCATCATGGCAGAGAGCAAGACAAGAGGCAGGCAGGCATGGAGCCGGAACCATAGCGGGAGCCTACATTTTATCTGCAAGTTGAAGGCAGAACAAGAAATCAAAACCTGGACTTGGCATGGGATTTGGAAACCTCAAAACCCATCCCCCAGTGACACACCTCCTCCAACAAGGCCACGTTTTCTAATCCTTCCCCAAACAGTTCCACTAACTATGGGAGCCATTCTCATTCAAATCACCACACTTGATTGCATTTTCCCAGATATTCAATTTTAATCTTTTCCCATCTCCATTATTTTCTTTTTGTAATGTATTTTATACTTAAATATCCTTCAAACTTTTAATACATATTAAATCTACTCTCTTCAAACTTCTTGACTCTGTCCCTGGAAGTCTAAGAGTTTATTACAGGCGTGTGGCACTCTGCTATGTGTTGTCTACAGTGCACTGCTGTCTAACTGCTAGCAAGGTTGAAATTGGAATCTAAACTCATCTGGACTGAAGGATGCCTGCGCTGTGTGTTTGCAGTGCATGTCTCTTACAGTGTATTTGAATATGTTTACTTTAGATGTCATAGAAGTGTCACGAGCCTAGCCAGTTTGGATGCTCACCTTCCTAGACCTGGATGGAGGGGGGGAGGACCTTGGACTTTCCACAGGGCAGGGAACCCTGACTGCTCTTCGGACTGGAGAGGGAGGAGGAAAGGAGTGGGGGGAGGGGGAGAGGAGTGGGAGGAGGGGGAGGGAAATGGGAGACTGGAAGGAGGCGGAAATTTTTTTTCAATAAAAAAATAAAAAAATTTAATTAAAATATAATTATGTCACTTTCTACCTTCCCCTGAAATGTCTCCCATATATCCTCCCTCCAATTCCTCCCATGTCACCCTCTTACTTACTCTCAAATTGATGGTCTCTTGTTATTTACATATGTATGTATGTGTGTGTATATATGTACATATACATATACTGTATGAATATATAAATTCTACTTGATTAATCCATTTATTGTGACTTATATGTATATGAAATCAGGGGTAACAGCTTTGTATTGGGTAACCCATTGTCAGGCTCATCCCTGAGGGAGGCTAATTCTCGCTCTTTCAATAGTCATTAGCTGTCTGTAGTTCTTTGTCTAAGGGTGGAACCCTGTAGGTTCCCCCTTCTGTATTAACATGTCTATTGACAGATATTGTCATGTTCAGGTCTTTTAGCAGCCATAGTATTGAGATACCTTGAATGTAGCTTCCCTGCTAGTTCTAGAAGACACAATCTCACAGCAGACTTTCTGATCCTTTGACTTTTACAATCTGTTCAAGCCCTTTTCATCAATGTTCTCTAAGCTTTAGGTGCAGGACTGTGTTGTAGATGCATCCATTTAGGCTAGGTTCGTCACAAGCCATAGATCTCAGCATTATTGCCAGCAGTGGTTTTCTGTAATCATCTCCACTTGCTGTATATAGAAGTTTCTTTGATAAGGAGTAGTAGCTATGCTTATTGGTGGATATGAGGATGAGTTTTAGAACAGAGTTAGGAATCATGATGGTCTACTAAACCAATGATAGCAAGTTATTTTCTAAGATCCTTGGCCCCACTATCCCTGGGTAGTTAGCTAGCTTCCTAATATCAGACATGATTTCCCTCCTACTGAGTGAGCCTTAAGTCCCATTAGACTGCCAATATATTGAGTGCCACTATTATACCTTCGGGGATACCTTGTCATGCTGGTCATTGTTATAGTTCATTGACATCACAGCTGGAAAGGACTCCCAATTGTTTCTCTCTCTTGGCAGCATATATAGAACTTTCTGATACTGTAAAAGTTAGATCAAATGGAGGCTTTCAGGTTAGAAACCACTTCAATCTTACAAGTTCTGTGTCTAAAGTTTATGGTATCTTCAGCAATAGGAATTTGCCTTCAGCTTCTAAAAGGAAATCTATAGGATTTTGGAAGTCCCTTGTACAACCCTAACCAACAACACAATCAGAAGCTTCTCATGCGTGATACTGGGGTTCTTGTTACATAGTCTGACTCTTGTACCATAGTCAGCACAGGTGGCATAAGTTTATTTAAGCCACACAATTACACACATTGTGTATAATTTTAGGCAAATATAAAAATAGTATGATTTCTTGAGATTTTAGCAAGAATTCTTGGTGTTATTCCTTTCTTCTCATGGCCTTTATTTATCTGGACATAGGTTATTTCACTCAATATATTCTCTCTGGTTTCAATCATTTACCTGAAAATGCCATGGTTTCATTTCTCTTTACAGCTGGATAGTATCCTGTTGTTTAATTGTACACATTTTCATTAGTCACTGATCAGTTAGAAAATAATCAAATAAAGGAGAAATCCACAGAGTGAGAGAGAATGCTTGCCAACTGTACATCTGATTGAGGATTAATATCCTAAATATATAAAGAATTTCATAACCATCAATAGGAAACAAATGACTCAGTTAATAAGTGGTCTACGGGTCTGAAAAGAGAGTTTTCAATAGAAGAAATAAAAAAATGATTAAGAAATAATTTTAAAAGTACCCATCATCCTCAGCAATTATAAAAATTCAATTATTACAACCATGAGACTTCATCTTGCAATAGTGAGAAGGTCTAATATCAGCAAAACAACTAAAGACAGATGCTGACAATGATGTAGGTGATCACGGCTGGTGGGATAACAAGCTGCTGAAGCCACCCTGGTAATCAGAGTAAAAAGATCAATGGAGGCTGAGGCTGTTCGTTGGTTCCTGGTCACTTAGCCCCAATATAATCACACAGAAACCATATTATTTAAATCAAGGCTTGGCCCATTAGCTCTAGCTTCTTACTGGCTAACTCATACATATTAATTTAATTCATTTCTATTAATCTGTGTATCACCACATGGCTGTAGCTTATCGGCTAAAGTTCTGTCATCGGTCTCTGGCAGGGCAACATAGCATCTCTCTGACTCCACCCTTCTTTCTCCCAGCATCCAGTTCTGTCTTCCCCGCCTACCTAAGTTCTACAATGCTACAGGTCCAAAGCAGTTATTTTATTCATTAATGGTAATCACAGTATACAGAGAAACAACCCACATCAGATCAATATAGAAAAAAATAAGTATATAAAATCTTCAAAAGTCTATTATATGACTCACTGTAACACACCTTGGGAGATGCTTTAAAGACTGGAAATTCGACTCCACAGATCTACTGGCTTGACATTATTCATTGCTGTCTTAGTCACAATAGTTAGGAGATGGAAACAATTAAATATTTTTGTTTGTTTAACTTTGGAAATTTCAATACTCCAAGAATGTAAAAATATATATGTAAGAGATTTTTCTTGTCTCACACCCCTAGTCTGATGTGGGGATTCTCCTCTGTATGCTGTGAATACCATGATTAGTAAAGAATCTTCTTTGGGCCTATTGCAGGGCAGAATAGGGCAAGGTGGGAATTCCAAGCAGATAGAGGAGGAGAGAGTAGGTGGAGCCAGAGAGATGCCATGTAGCCACTGCAAAAGACAGACACTGGATACTGGACGGAAACTTACCAGTAGGCCACAACCACATGGTGATGCACAGATGAATAGAAATGGGTTAATTTAAGATGTAAGAGCTAACTAGAAATACACTAGAGTTATTGACCAAACAGTATTGTAATTAATGCAGCTTCTGTGTGATTATTTGAGTTCTGGCAGCTACAGCAACACCAGTCTAACTATGCAAGTTCTGAGTCTGTTGACACACTCCCTTTTCTAGTACCAGATTTCTTCCTTTGACCCATTTTTTTCACATTTTTGCACTAAGTTCCTTCCAATACTTTGACTTTCAGGTTGGGTCTCACTGTCCCCTATCTTCCTTGACGTCGCCCATAATTTGGCCTCCTATCTCTCCAAAGGCAGATACAGCTCTTTGTGGTTTACAGATAGTGACGCCTTCCTGGTGTACACAGCTCCAGCAGCCATTCACTGGCTTTCAGAGCTGGAATTCACATTTATTCTTTGTTTTTAGAGACTCTCCTGGCTTCCTCAAGAATTGAACTTTTACATGGCTCAGTTCTCATTTTATCCTGCAATCTTAGGACTTAGTACTAAGACAGAATTTTATGGCTCCATGTTTAAAACTTCTCTAGACTTTGAAGATCAGCATATGTTTTAAAGACAACTGATGATGAAGCAAAGCTGCTTCTCAGATGTACTCTGGATGTAACTGCTAGAAAGGATTATGAGCTTGATTGGAAGTTAAAGCTTACTTTTTTTTTTTTTGGAAAGTCACCCAAAACTTAGGATTCAGTTCTCATAATCAACCTGAAATTTTGGTTTGCTTTTGTAAATTCATCAATTTAACTTTTAAGATTAATTTTCTGAAGTGAAAGAGATGCCTAGGAAGCATAATTTCCTTAATACAGGGTTGCAAAATCTTCCTGAGCATAGGTCTTACTTCATAAACAAGAATCTAATTGTATAGTTAGTAGCTTATGGTTTCAATATAAATAAGATGTTTGAAATATGATATAAAGGGAAGCCTGACATAGTTTCTAAACTTCATAAGCTTTGAAAGAAAATCTTATTTTTGTTTCCATTTCATAATAAAAGAATTAGTGTTTGATTAAAAACATGTGGATATTAAAGAAAATGATAATAATCATGTAACTTGTTATTGACTATTAAGTTGTGATTACTCTGGTTAGATGTTGTAACAAATATCTTATGTGTATTATCTAATTAATTCTTTTTTTTTTTTTTTTTTTTTTTGGTTTTTTGAGACAGGGTTTCTCTGAGGTTTTGGAGCCTGTCCTGTCCTGGAACTAGCTCTTGTAGACCAGTCTGCTCTCGAACTCACAGAGATCCTCCTGCCTCTGCATCCCGAGTGCTGGGATTAAAGGCGTGCACCACCACCGCCCGGCTAATTAATTCTTTAGAATAATCCTATAGTCATATTAGTACAATTTTACCTATTTTTATATAAGAAAACTAATATTTAGCAAGGTGATGAAGGTCATACTATAGGTACGCAACAAACCCAAGATCTGAATACAGATTCTTATGACTTCAAGCATTGGTTCTTCGACCTCTAGAAATATGTGGTCTACAAAAAAGATACATAAATTAATATCAATAATTTGAGTTAATAAACATGCACTAGTGTGTGAATTTTAACCTAGAGTTCAAGTAAATAACCTCTAAATCATTGTAATGTCATGCCTGGTAAGTTTGCTTTTGTGCAAGGTCACATAATTTTAGAGAGAGTAAGTTCCTGACAGCTAGTAATTAGAAGGAAGTATGACTAAGCCAGAAAGTTCAACAATGGGCAGGATACTTTGGTCAAGAGACTATCAAATAACCCAGAATCTTAGATCGAGCAGGTGGGTGTCAGATGATCATGATTACACACACACTGAAAATTGTAAGAATAGTTCAAAGGGATTCTTTGGACGGGAAATAGCCTTTGTATATTACCACACAGTGATCTCAGGAAAGATCTTGTAAAGAAAGTGGGACTCCATAAAGAAAGTTATGAAAGCCTCTACTTGGTGCTTTGCCAGATGGTACCCTGTGCTTTCTTTCTTTTGCTAATGTTAATATGAATCTTTTTCCTATAACAAACCATAACTCCAAATGGTTTTTTTTTTTTTTTTTTTTTTTTTTTTTGTTTTTCGAGACAGGGTTTCTCTGTAGCTTTGGAGCCTGTCCTGGAACTCCCTTGTAGACCAGGCTGGCCTCGAACTTACAGAGATCCGCCTGCCTCTGCCTCCCAAGTGCTGGGATTAAAGGTGTGCGCCACCACCGCCCGACCAACTCCAAATGTTAATTGAAACTGAAGTTGACTTTAAGACAGTCTAGAGCTTGTGCCTGGTGCCAGAAATGACTGTGGATTGTGTTCCTTTGATTGGATATTTTGCCTACTCTCCACAAATCTAGGGCTTTAGAAAGTCACAGGAAACAGAGAACAGAAATGCCTGGAGAAGTTGAAAAGGCCAGAGTTTAAACCATAGTTTCAAAAAGTTATTCTAGAAATATTGAAGAGTCTCTGAAACGGAAGTCATAAGAAAACAAATATGATGCAATTTAATCAAATAGACCATGTTTAAGTGCTACCAACCAAATAAACAACAAAACAAATACTAATTAAATTATAACATACGTCAAAGAACACGACCTCATGATTGAGATATTAAAAGTATCATAAGATTAATAAAGATAAAAGCAATTATTAGGAAAGTTATTCTGAATAAATGTGGCCAATACATTTGGAAATTCAAGGCCAAGAGTACATGCAATATAATGATGAGAAGAGTTGACAAGTAAGTATGTAGAGAATAATATAAAGTTAAACTATAAAATTGATACGAATTCAATGTGCAAGTTCCTTTGATACACACTCAGGATAAAGTATGTGTTTCAATAGTCATAATGTTTTACGATTACATTGCATGTGAGATTAAACTGATGCACCAAGAAGCAACAACAGTCCCCAAGGTCAGAGAGCTCTTAAATTGGGAGATAAGATGATCAAGTATATCATTCTAGGGTACCTATTGAAGGGTTTACACTGTACCTGTAACTAGTACCTTAAAGGGGGTGTTGTCCTGGGAGGACTTCTTTAATGCATCCCTAGGCCTTCTAGACTACTAACAAAGAGACTGGTGACCTTTCACAGTTTTCTGAACCTTGTGGCCTTAAACTAAGCACAGGTGACAGAGGAGATACAGAAAGAAAGAGGAAAGCAAGAACAGCTCTGAGTTTCCTACGTGCGTTATAGTGAGAGTTATGAAATGCATGGGGAAAGGGTGAAATGTGGTCAAATTCAAAGGTTTGTAAAAATACTTGTGAGACACCATTATTAAGATGTTCCATGCATCTGACAGCAGTACCGGAGGCATATTTAGATGTCATCGGTACACGTCCAAGTTGAGAACATCCAAACAAATGAAATAACCCCAGGGCAGCAAAGAGAGGCTGAGAAAATGGCCAAAGTTGGATCCCAAAGGAACTCTAACATTTAAGAAAAACTAAAAGTAGCATCCATAACTGTCAGGAGAGAAGCAGGAATAAGGTCATCCTGCCAGTGTGCAGGAAAAGGGGAATCCACAGCAGTAGTGCAGAGAAGAGACACAGGCAAAGGATGACATTAGGTCATTCAAACTGGCCCAAGCAGACACTGCTTAGTAGTCATGATGAATGAAGACCAGAATTACACGGTGCTGAGTTTAAAAAGAATTATCAGTTAGTGTGTGCCGTGTTTTTAACATTTTCTTGAATTCACCAACATGGGATAGTAATTTAGGTCACAAACAGCTGGGTGAGTTTTCAGCACTGAGTAAGATTTAGGTAGGCATTTCAGCTATTGAAGGTTGTCTGACTGTCACTGTCTTGATAGTGATGCCTGGCCCTACTTTACTCATATGACATCCTAAGAGAGGCTCAAGAGAGTAAATGAGAAGTGGAAGAATTCTTTCACACCGAACGAAAGATGGCACCTTGTCACCACTGTCCCACGCTATTGGTCAGAGTCAGTCCCAGCCATGCTCTATGCAAAGGGAAATAGACTTTGTCTCTGGATGAAAGTGGCAAGCACTTTGTAACAAGATGCAAAGGTGAAAAAACTGGGACCATCGTTGCAAGCTACGAGAGACGGTGGTAAGGAGAAGGAAACATGCACTATTGCCTAAAATCATCAGTGAAGAAGTGATGCCATAATGACATAGAGCCTCGATGACAAGAGAGGGTTCTACATGGTTTTTATTCTCATTAGCAGGGTAATAAAGTTCTCCTGTGGAGTTCTGGCACTTTCAGCTTTTTTTCGTGTTCGGTAGATCATCAAAATCCATCTTGTTTTCTATTAAAAATCACCACAAACATGACCCATTCCCAAATTTAGAAATATCTGAACTTTAGTATCTGTTTGAAGATGAAAATCTTTTTGTCTGATCTGGCAACACGTGTTCTTCCTGAATCCCATTTTTTAAATTAACCACTGTGATTTTTTTTTTGAAAAACCATGATTTTATTCACAGCTGTGCACAGATTCTTCAGCAGCCTCCCTGCCTGGATGATACAGAGTCACCCCAAGAACGCAAGAGTTGGCCAGGAGGGAAAAGCAGAGGTAGGCAGAGTATGAAATATACACATCCCATCTTCCAGAGTTTTCTTCTATTGCTTCCAAGGCCTTTCCATGGACACCCCAATGATGAAGTGCTTTGGTAGAGAATACTTTATTCCTATTGAGTGACAAACTCCATGAAAACATATGGCAGAAAATTCACATACAACTATGTGTTCTTTCTTTCTCCCAGAAGTAAATGATAACAACAAGGCAGTGTAGAGGGATTGGCAGAAAAACTTTTACCTGGAGCTTTCTACATATAATTTAATTTATGCATAAATGATGCTTTATCAGCCCCTCAGAAACATTTCTGTTTCATCAGTGAGGACATGTCAACTAGCCAGTTGAGAAGCCTACTGTATGGAATGGCAAAAATGCAGCTTAAGAGTCTCAGAGGGTCAGGGACCAGTTCTCTTTATACCGCAATTAGTATCCAAGTGTAGGGCATTGCT
The DNA here is from genome assembly GCF_950005125.1 of Chionomys nivalis. Classification (NCBI taxonomy): domain Eukaryota; kingdom Metazoa; phylum Chordata; class Mammalia; order Rodentia; family Cricetidae; genus Chionomys; species Chionomys nivalis. The sequence goes on along the minus strand of NC_080103.1, from coordinate 32,013,115 downwards.
TATGATGTCATTCTATAGCCACCTTTCTTTGTAGGGTAATGCAATGAGATGTATTGAAAAACAAATTTATTGACAATGAATTAGTGACAAATTCATTGAGAACTGAGAAGTCTGTATCACCAGGAGGCCAAGACTTCTCGCATCAAAGAGCCAATCATAATAACAATAATAATGACAAAGTATAACCAGTGACAGGTGCTATATATGGATTATTATAATCATTCTGGTACCTACCAAGTAGAAGCTAAGAGCTGGTCTCAGCATATTGAGGGTGCTTGCTAATTTTCAACAGGGATAATATTTATTAGTGGTAGATGATACATTTTAAGTATCTTACAAATAATAAATGCACTTGTCATATGCCTGGTATCTGTCACAAATAGGTTTTCAAGGCAAGTGGAGCTGAGTACCCTCTGTTTGGCCTTGGAGGCCTTGCAAACACAGATGACTGCAGAATACACCTGAAGAAATCAAGGCCAAGTTCTCACATTGGAGCACTGAAAACCACGGGAGAACGTGTGGCATTTTCTCAGGCCTCGGAGGCTCTAGTGAAGTCCAGAGACAAGGCAAAGTTCATCTTGGATGTTTTAGCAGCTAGAACTGCTAGAAAATGTTTCTCTTGTTCCCTGGCCCTGTTGAATTTATAACACTTAAACACCTGTGTCCATCAAATAGAACACACAGGATCACAGCTAGAGCTCTTCTTGACTTTGCAATTTCATTGACTGACAGTTTAATATCTATTTATTTTCACATCTGACACTAGTAAAGACAGGCTGGCATCATGAATGCCAAGACATTATGTTGACAACTGTATTTTTTTTTCATCTTGGGGGGGTGGTGGAGAAAGGTTCAACATTGTGAAGAAAAGTGTTCTTTTCAACAACTACAGCTCCAATAAAGACCAAATTATAGTTCAAATATAAGTGGCAGTAGCTATTGACAGGTTACCTGTAATATTTATGTAGAAGTTGGTACATTCAATTTGAGATTCACTAGTAACCTCACTGCGACTATTACGCAGCAGAACAGCATGTGCAATTAGACTATTTAAATAGCTGAAGCAGCTGCCTTGACTGTGGACTATGTAAACAGTGTTTTCCAGGCTCAAATTGAATGTTTTGGATATGGACCCTTGTTTTCAGCCTCTCCAAAAGGGTCTGAAATACAAACTAGAGTTCTAGCTCCATCTGGGCTTCCATCCGTAATATCAGAGCACCACGCCAGATGAGAAATAGCCGCACCGTGAAAGTAAAGTGAAATTTAAAATCTTAAGCAAGTCCATGGCCGCAGAAGTGGAGGGTGTCACATTCCGACTGGGCTCTGGGCACAGTACATTTAGTTTCTGTATGCTGGATCGGATCACGAGCAAAAGCCTTTTCCTCCCACATTTACACCTGCCATCTAAACAAAAAAATAACTCCATTTTATTGCACTGCTATGTATGGCTGGGGGCATATTATGAAGATACTGAGAACATTGAACTTTTCCTTCTGCCATCTTGAGGGTTTTCTCAGGTTTAGCGGAAAGGTCTGATGATTTACAGGCACAGATTCGCAGTGCAGCCATTATGGTTGTACCTGTCTCATAACCCCGCAGTATTGAATGGACTGAGTTGGCTGCCTAACAGGTTTAGCACTGAAGCACCCAATTGCTTCTTACAGTTATCCCCTCCCCGTGTCATTTTGGCAAGTCCTTTAGGAATGAAATATGCTCTCTAGACTGAGGATTTTCTTCGAGTACATCCATTGACTGAAATTAGTCCTGAGATGGATTGTGGATTTCCACAAAAATCACATTAATTTCAGTTCTTGGCAATTACAGGATAATTAGTGTGATTGATGTAGCAACCTCATAAATAAATATTTTGGAGCCATACAGGATTTTGGTGTGTTTGCTTGCATGATTTCTGTTGCATTTGTTTATTTAGGTTTCATTGTTCACTGAAATTGGACCTGGGGGTCCTGGTGGGTTTATTTCTGAAAGGGGCCATTCAGGAAGAGACAAGGGATAGAATGAGGCAGGACAATTTTTTTCTCTACATTACGAATCCTTCCTGGAACCTGATTCCTGCACATTGAACACTCAGTTTCCCCTCTTCTGAGTCTCCATCTCTCTCTTAGCCAATTCCTTTTCCTTTGACTGTCCTCCTTCCTCACTGGCCTCCAAACAATGCTGACGCAAGGTGTAACACCTCTCTCCCACACTTCTGGTGATTTCTTTTCCTGTTTTTATTATCCACCATATTTCATAATTTGCAAAAATTGAAATCCCCTAGACTTCGTAAAAAAGGAGCATGGAAATAAGAAAATATTTCCAGAAACGAAATGTTAGGAAGTTGTTGGAAAGAGTGGGAAAAAATCATGATTTAAAGCAAATAGAAAATATGGATGAGCAAATAGACAATATTAAGTGCATGCAGAGAGGATGTGGTTTAAAAGAACAGGGGCGGATGTTGATTTTACTGACAGAGGGTGAGAAACACATCAGAAACAGCCTGGGAGAAAAAGACAGGACTCACATCCAGTTTTGTTCTATCATCCATGCGACCGTGGGCAAGTCAGGCTGCCCAAGAAAAGAGAAGGATGCTCTGCAAGATACCTTCCATCTGTGAGTCTAATGCAGGAGTTTGTGCTACTGAGATTACAACTCATCCGCAGCCCTGCCCAATGTCTAAGAACCAAACAGTTCAGGTATAAATACAAACAACAATATGCTACAGAAATAAGTTTTGAGTAGGGGGCTAGGAGAAAGCTCAGTAAGTATGAGGCTTGATGGGCAAGAACTGTGTTCTCCATCATCCACAGCCTTATCATCCCTGGTTTGGTAGGCAGAGACAGGGTGATCCCTGGGACGTGATGACCAGATGTTGTGGCCAAAAGAGCTATGAGTTCATTGTAATACTTTGGCTCAAAAACAGGTGGGAAGTAACTGAAGAAGACACCCGATATTGACCCTGGGTTACACACACATGCACAGAGGTTTACACTGTGAATAGGGGCACAGTTAAACCACCAAACTACGCCAATCCATGGGTGAGAAGTAGATGGTTTATTTGGGGAAGATAAAAGCAGCTGTGGCTACCTCTCGGGAGGCAGAGATAGCAAAAGATGGGGAAAGCCTTATATGGGAAAAGTTATAAAGGAAAGAGGCTGAAATGGGAAGGAAGCCTGTAAGCTGGATTAGCCTGGATGTAAGAGTAGCGGGGAGAGAAGTTTGCAAGTCAGGTATCTAGAATGGGGGCTTGGATATGTGTTACAGGTATGTGCTCATGGGACTTGATGTCCCATGTCAGAGGTAGGGGGAGATAAGGGAAGTGGCTCTTCCTTACCCACAGAAAGTCTGGTTTCTGAGGAATGTGCTTTAACCTATACACTAGCAGTCTTCCTTTCCCCTCTGTGACAGGGTTCAGCCCAAGCTGAGCCAAGATGGACATTTTGGATATTGTCAATTGCACTGCCATTTTGGGGGGTTAGTGCTTATGACCTAACACAATGAACTCACATGTAAGTACACACCTATGTGCATGCAAATTCATGCATATACTCCCCCAAACATATATTACACCTACACCCATTTTTAGGGTAAACTTATGCCCGTGTTTCTTCACCAAGTGGAAATAGTCACCTGTTTTATGAGATATCAAACTTGGTCATTCCATTGCATTCTACATTCATGCTAACAGTGAAGGCTCCTTCCTCTTCCTGCTGCCTCTTTAGACCTTACTCTGCAGTCTGTAGCAATTGGAAGTCCATCACAGTGTTGATCTACTTTCTAGCTAGCCTGACTCACAGACATTACAATGGAGCTGGGAAACAGATGAAAATGTCATGTGACCATAATGTTAGTGTTTATATCCTCATAAAAATAATAGAGTTTTAATGGTGAATAAAATTTTCCATTATAATGTCACCTCTGAAAACAAAGCTCTTTTACTGAGGTGAGGAAAGCAGACAGACTGTCAAGTGAGGGGGATCCAGAACACAGGCACTTCCTTTGGGCATTCAGAAATACTATTTGGGGGTTATGGGAGTGGATGGAGAAATGGGTAAGCGGTTTAGAGTGTGCCCTGCTCTTGCAGTGGACTTGAGTTCATTTCCCAGTACCCATCAATTAGCTACCAACTGCCTATAACTCCAGCCCCATGAGCACTGCTCTCATGCATACGTAGCCTTCCCAGGCACATATGCACAAAGAAGTGAAGGGTGATTTCTTTGAATACAAGATTATAAAATTTCTCACAAGTCTTCTTGCTGCATCATGTGTCAATATTAGTGGTTCGAGAGACAAAGCTCAAATGACAGCAGCCACAATTGACAACATAACAACTCTAGTGTGGACTATAGCTAGAAACCCGTCATCATTCTTTTGACTATTAACTCAACATGAACTTTCAACACAAAAAGAAATTCTTACAACTCCCCTCTGATTTTAATGTGACAAATGAACAATTTGAGATTGACTTATTATTAAAGTGTATTTATGAGTATTTTATTTATTAATATATACACAAAATAGTGATTTCTTTATAATGTAGCTGAATTTTTTTCCTGAGAACTGTATTATACTAATCATGATATACTATGAAGCTATTATGTGGCACTATAGCTGGGGAGACATGTCCAAGTCAGTGAACTAATGGGTTTTACTGGGATTGCTTGCAGGAGTATGGGTGATGATGGGTTACATACAAGAGCATAAATGGCACGGGACAGATGCATCACCAAAAGTCCACCCCAGCATGGGTGACATCTCACAAACACTAGAAACCTGTACATACTACACGGTTTTCAGGCAACAGAGGGTTAGAGGATGTCTGTTTGTCAGGTCTCAGAGTGTCGTGCAGCAGATTTCTCTGCTGGTAGAAGCTTGGAGAGAAAGGTGCCTGGTAAACTGGCAAGGTTTAGGGATTTCTGAATTTTGAGTTCTGTATTTCCCAAGGTTTTTTGTGAGTTTGTTGTTTGTTCTGCTTTTGTTTGTTTGCTTTTTGGTTTTTCAAGACACAGTTTCTCTATGTAACAGTCCTGGAACTCACTCTGTAGACCAGGCTGACCTCAAACTCAGAGATCCCCCTGCCTCTGCCTCCACTTCCACCGCTTCCTGAAACTTCCTAAGTTTTACAATATATAGCTGCATAATGAATTGTTTCACCGCCCTTTAGAATAGTAATTCTCAATCTGTAGGTTGCAACCCCCTGGGGGTCGAATGACCCTTTCACAGCCATGAAATAAATTTATGGTAGGGGTCTCCACAACATGAGGAACTGCATTCAAGGGTTTCAGCATTGGGAAAGTTGAAAACCACTGCTTTAGAACATTCTGCATCTTAATGAAGTTTCCTTTCAAGATGGAATGTTTTCTCTTGGAGGAAATCACTACATTACATAAGCTATTGGCCCAAATGTTCATACCTCAAATAAAAACATTTGGAATGTCCAAAATTCTGAAATGTCTTTCCAAGTTCAAAATGACTCCCCTGCCAGTCAAATATTTCAATCATCATTATAGCCTATAAAAAGAGATATTAAAAGCAGTACAGCTCTAAAACTCTATAGGGACAGCCTCCTGCTTTTGCTCTGAGATGTTCGGGCTGATTGCTGCTTATCTCCCACAAGGAATCGCCACAACACTGCTCCTGTGAAGTAGCCTCACAGTTGTGTGTCTTGGAGAATTGCTCTTCATCTCTGGGTTATGGAATGCATTTGATCTACTCAACCGGTAGTCATAACAACAAATATCATTGAAAATTAAAGGGACATGTGTTTGTAATCAGCTCGCAGATTGCAGGGCCAGATAAGATACAGAAGCTGCCTAACCACTGAGTCCTTCCCAGATCCTAGTAATTTTCTGTACTAATTCAGCTGCACATTTTGCTTGACAGTACTGCTCCTGCACACGGCTTTGTCCATAACGAGGTAGGTGGGATCCAGTATTCCCACGCATGACATTCGTCCTCACAGTTACCTTGAAGAAGAATGAAAGGCAAGAAAGTGTTTGTGTGTGATTTTATCTTCAGGCACACAGGGTAAGTAAGAGCCTAGACTGTGGTGTGACATCTGCTATTGGGTGAAAGGGTCCCTTAACTGCAAAGCTATTTAAAAGGCTCATTTCTCCAAAATAGTTCACAAAGAAGAATACGTATCTCCAATTCTCATTATGAATTGATAAGGGAGAACCCACACATTTAAAAAGATCCCCCCAAAGGTCTCAAAGAGCAACTAGCCTACTATTAGAAAATACTTAAATGTACAGACTTGGTTTTTTTTACAAAACACAATATAACATTTAGCTCCTAGCTGTTGTGAGATGTGCCTAGCTGGGTGTTATCGCCCACATTGGATGTGAATTGTGGCGTTGGTAGACTCTTTGGCCCAGGAGCAGAATAGTTGTAGATGAGTATGTATACAGTGCTACAAAATCAAGCAAATTTTGCTCTTCATAAATAAGCAAACATGCTTCTCAAAATTTACTACATAAAAACATACAAAGTATGTGTAAGGTATTGAGCTTTATTTTCATCTCCAAATGATGAAGTCTAAATTTGTGTCGATGAAAGAGAGAAAACCATAGCTGAAAAAACCTGCATAATGTTATTTAAAACGCAATTCATTTCCCTCCTCCCCGCAAATTTTGTTGGCAGCTATTTGTAACTATCCTAATGACCATGTCTATAATCAAACAAGTGTTTTCTCTGAAGTTTCTAATAAGAACTGTATTTTCAGCTGGAGTTCTCTCAAATCCTGTGCACCTGTTCTTCTGCAGTTTCTCAAACCAAAAGATGTAAAAGCTTTCATACAATCACAAAAAGCCAGAGAGGTGAAAAAGGTTATGATTCCTGGGCTGGTGAGATGGCTCAGCAGACAAAAGTACCCTCCATGTAGCCTGATGACCTGAGATGGACCCTGGGACTCCTGTAAGCTGTCCTCTGACCTTCACCTACACCCCACAGCACTTGTGCATGCACACACTTGTACACACATGTGCACAGTGAGTTAATTAATTGAAAGTGCTATTTAAAATGCATGTAAATGATACTTTTTCCAGGTGTGGAAGCTGTCTTCACATTTAAGAAACTGCCTCTGGTCTCCTAAAAAGTTAGGTGTTGGAGTCTACACAAGATAACTGAGCACCCCAAGACAGTGATTAGCCTGTTTTTCATCATTTTATTTTCTGCTGAATGAAAGTTGATTTAAAGTAAAACTTTTTTCCTTGCTTATTAAATGAATATAAACATGCTGCTTGAAAATGAAGGAAGAGTCTGGCCTGGCTTTCTTCTCTACGGATGTGACAAAACACTTACCAAAACCAATTTGGCAGAGAAAGGGTTTATTTGGCTGGCAGGTCCATTATAGAGAGAAGCCAAGGTATTCAAGGCAGGAACCTGGACCAGAACTGAAACAAAGACCATGGAGGAAGGCTGCTTACTGGCTACTTTCCTCTAGCTTGATCAGCTCCTTACCGTACACATCTCACACCCTCCTGTTCGGGAGTAGCACAGACCAACATAGGAGAGCCCATGGTCCATCAATTAGCAATCAAGAAAATGCCCCCCACATGTGCTATAGGCCAGGGTGATGGAGGCAATGTGAAGTTGACAAACAAGGATAAATGTCATAGAGACACAAAATCATCACCCAGTCTCAGGTACCCCTACACCTCCCAGCCTCCATAGACTCCACAAAGAGCCGGCTTTGAGTGTGGTTTCTCTAACTCTATTTTATAGTCATCAGTTTCTCCTCTAACAAAAGACTCATTCCACCATTTTTTGATTTATCTGCTTTAAGCATCGGCTCAGGCCATGATGGATGGGAGTTTCCTTTCTCCCAATCCCACCAAATACTCAATTTATTATTATTAGTTTCTATAGTAGTCAACCTTGCAACTTAAAATACATTTTTATTCTCCATTTCTTATCATACAATGGCAGCTCTTCATCCTAAATTTTAAAAACAATTGTATTGACCATCTCACACATACGTCCATTGCCTTCCAATTCTGTCTCTCACAATCTAGCTTCAGTTTTTCCTCATAAGATAGTCTTCTGTTTATATCTGTGGATGGAACCTCAATGAATCAGAATTTGTAATATCACAACTATGTAAATATTGTTTATTTCTGAGTCATAGAGTGTGCACCAATTCTGTTTTGTCTGGAAATGTGTTCACGGTATCTCAAGCATTGAGAATTCATATATGCCACTGCCTCGCAGTGACGAGAAGACATTTTTCTTGACCAATTTCACTCCTCAGACTGTTCCTTGTTTCCCTTCCCCCCAACTTTTTCTGGGGGGTAGGGAATACTCACCTAAAAGTTTCCTTCCAATTTACAATTGTTTAATAAATCTTTTTGTATCATTTATTAGATTTTGAGAATGGAGAGCAAGGGAGGAGAACACGCTGAAATAGTAAATCCATCTTCTTGAAACAAAAGCTTTTAAAAGTGCATCATACTCCTAAGCATCTCTCCCCATCACTAACTCCCTTAAACAGGAGGTGGGGTGGATTACACAACTATTAGCGACAAATGAGTACTGGGTTCAGCCAGTCATTTAGGGTGCACTTCTTGAACACGTACAGACATTTCCATAAAAGGCGAAGCTCCCCACCAATCCCAATCAACCACCCACTGAAAAGTGATGGAAGTAAAATGACAGGTATTTAGCGCTGCAGAAATGGTTTAATCTAACAGTGTCTTGTTGGGGGAATGTTCTGTCCAAAGTAATGCTGATTGTGCCTGTTGTTATTATGTGGTTAATATTACTAAATTTAATATCAATACCCATGGAGAAGCAATGGTTATTTTTCACAGACACTCCATGGTTCCAATTTGTACCAATTGAATGTTAAATAACTCATAAAAATAACTCACAACAAAAGGGCAGGAAGACATAACTTATGTATCATAAATTGGATAATACGTTACCGTGAAAGCTACATTCAGTGTGCATGAAAGAAGGCTGACTTGGAACCCAAAAAGTTTCAGTAAATTCATTAAAAAACAACAACAACAACAGCAGCATCAACTAATAAGAGGTGAAGTGAAGGGGTTGGGAATCAGGCTAAGCAAATTTCAACTATTCTGTCTGCAAATAAAGACTCAGCTAAAGTGTTTGTTTTCAAGCCCTTGTTTGTAAATCTAAAAATATCCTTCCCTTTAAGGAAGCCTCTGTACATCACCATTCTGTAGGAAGCCCTGAGGGCAGAGGAGACTTCTACTTAAGTGAAAAGCTAGCCTGAGAATCACCTTAAGGCAAAAGCCATTATGTGCTTCTCTTCATCCTTGGCACAAGCCAAAAGCAGAGCTTCCTATTTAGGCGAGTCCGTCCACAACTCAGCTCTCATTAGAGTCTATGGGAATCGGAAGCATGCATCACCCGATCATGCTCATTAAATGTTTAAAATTAAGTGTTATTTTCATGAGCAACAGCAGGCATTCTTTCATATTAAAAATGTATGCATATAGAAGACATAATTTATACATAAAAATATGTGTGTGCACATATACAAATATACGTGGGATATTATATACATAACATAATATGTTATACATGATGTACCGAACATATATCCTGGGAGCTTTTCTGATTGGTAAAGTGTGTTGAAAGAGTTCACTAGTCCTCATGATTAAAGTTCAGATTTCATACTGGCACTAAAAAAGAGTCGTGACTGATAGAAGCAAATACAACATATATTTTGGTTCTGGGGATTGATTATGTACTCTTTCCTCTCAATTATTTGCTTATATCCTATTTCTAAAAGTGTTTGGAAGTGAGAAGTAATTCAGTTACTACTGTCTTATACATGAGAGTCAAGTAAAATATTCCTCCAAGAGTAAGGAACGCAGAAATCCACCTTCAACTGAATTTTACTTGATAGCAGGACTTAGTGCTTTTTGTGTTTGTTTTTGTTTTGTTCCTGATTCCATGAGAAAAGAAAGTAAACATTTCTGGTTTCTGTTTGATGTAATCAGAGCCACGAAGTGTACATGTTAGATTCAGAACTGTGTCCACAGCTTGAAGCTCACAGAAATGATTCCATTCGCTGTGTTCTGTATGATTTGTAAGAACTGGAGAGAAGGGAGGTTCTGCTCATGTGTCATAAGAAGTCATCTTGTGTTGGGGGCCATCCATCGTCGACATCCTCAGAGCTCTCTGGGACTTGACTTCCGCTACCTCCCAAATTATCAGGACAATGCAGAAAAGCAGTTCCTGTTATATAAAACAATGCCAAGGTACGTAAAATGTCAATCTCCTGTCCTAGCCCCTCCCAGGATACAGGTGTAAATCCTAAGAAGGGCACCAAGTTCAATTTGCCTTCGGCATGGGGAGAGAAAGCAATTATTTGACAGTTAAGAAAAATCCTAATATCATTATCAGTTATTCCTACTAGCCAGCTGATATCTGGCTATATTGTAAATGGATTGAAAATACATTCTGGAATCTCAAATTCAAATCATATGGAAATAGCATAAGTCATCATAAAGGTGTTTTGAGATAATTCTAAATGTCAATTTAGCATATTTCCATATATTGGTTTTCTAAAGTGAATGAATAGCTTCTTTTTGAGGTAAATGTCATTTGGTCAAATGAGAAGGACAATTATATTTAAAGGCCAACTAATATAGTGAGGTAGTTGTAGTTACTCGTGTTAAAATCTCACTGTATTATCTTCCCACAAGAGAACCACGCCTTTGACTACAATTGCTCACAACAGCTCGACTGCTTATCTTCTTTGTTCCCAGTTTTCTACTGTGTTGATTTTTCTGTTGTTCTTTTTTTCATTGAAAACTGTTTTTCCAATGAATTCCATAGAATGTTTGCTTACAGTTCTTTTGAGCATTGAAGCCTAATACCTTACATACCCCGCAAATTTTCATAGTAAATACTTTCAAATTTTTGTTGTAGTTGTTCTGAACATGAAAGAACCAAGTATTTTTATCTTTTGAGAAAATTAAGTGTTTTCTTAGAGTCAAATCTAAATCTTTCTTTAAAAGCAAAATCAAAAAGTATGAAAATACAGATTGTATATCTATTCCAAGGGCTGCATTTGTCAAGTACAGAAACACCAACATCATGATTGACAGAAATTTACACTAAGCAGAATTCTTGCGTTTAAAAGAAAGATACCACTAAAGGAATACCAATTTGTCTTTTCCATACTCTGCACATAAAGTATGTGCATATGCATGTATCTGTGCATCAAGATGAACGCATGCACATGGGAACATGAATGTAAACACACACACACACACACAACCTTGATGCTTTATTATCTTTCTTTCTTGGATACAAAACAACATTGTGGGCTTATATATGGATTTGATTTATTTTGAAACATAAGTATAGTGCTAGCTTTTAGAGTAGAACTGAAAAGGACAACATTTTATAATTATTTTTACCATTTAAATATAAAACAAATCAATGTAATTAGTAAGAATTTACTTGGACCCTTACCCTGATGCAAACTTCTTCAACAGAGTAATGACAACCAGCAGGTTAAAAATGGAATGATATTACATTTAGTCATTGTTTGCTTGATGGAGTATTTTAGCCCTTTATTTTCCTGTTTAAATATTTGTCATCTTAATTGTGGCCCTCTTAATTCACAAGTGGTCATAATAAGCAAAATAAGCTGGCGGCCACAGTGTGTTTTTAATTTTTATCAGAAGGCAAGTAGGATGGTTAAAATTTTACTGTGATTTTCTTTTCATTGTCTTTGCTTTCTAACCTATGAGTACAGGAATATACCGTGCTCCTTTCAGTCCCTAAATTAAAGCAGGTTTTAGTACAGTTTCTTAAACCATCAATGGTTAGAATCAGTAAAAGATTTTGTTTCTCGGGTGGATGTGGTTTTTAAAGGGTTGCCATAACTGATATTCCATTCCAAATATAATGGAATACAAAGAAAAAAAGACAAAACAAAGTAAAATATGAAATGGCTTTGGAATGATGAAGTAGATATCCAAAGTGACCCCAGTAGACACAAACTGTGTACCTTGTGTGCAAGAAGAAATTGGGACTTTTTTTTAAGCCAATACATTGTAGCGAAGGTGAATGGAAATTTTAGATAGTTGATGTCTCAAAAAAGTTTTGATTTAGAATGAATCTAAAAGGAGGTTATCTGAGGGAGCTGTGACTCAGGTGGAAATCCCTAAAAGAGGGACTTAGTCACCCTGAAATTCACAGCTTCTCTATCCTAAGCTAGTCTTTTAAGAGCAAGCTTGTTTGGGTTTTACCACTGCACAATTATCAACTCTATCAGTAATAGACTGCACATGGACGGGGACTAAGGATTCAGGTCGGAACACCTGAATTGTAGACTGGTAAATCCGTGAAGCAAAGAACCTAACTAAATCCTGCCTGGACACGAGACTCACAGAGACTGTAAGTTGATATATGCGTGTGCTTTGAGCCACTGTGTTTATGCTAATTTCTCACCCAGCAAGAGAAAACTCATAAAATTGAATGATAGGATGTTTTCTTATGAACCATGTGTGGGAGAGCAATTGATATTGTTGTTGTAAATGAAATTGGGGATGGGGATGGATCGGAGATTTGGTGGGATTTCTTCTGAAACTTCAGAACTCTAAACCTTTCTTAAATTTGAGGAACTAGATGATGAATAGAACCTCTTATCTCAAATGGGTGACTAGGGAACTCTAACAAAACCCTGAAACCTCATCCACTTACCTCTGCTTTTATCAAAATCGTGAAGAAAAAAACACATGCTGAAGATATGTGACAGACATCCTTATGTACCTCATATGGCCACTGGTTCTCTATGAGTACCAGCACCAGATGTGCCATCGTTAGAGGACCACAATAGATACCCAAGTTTTCCAACTACTCAGCAAAAATCAAAAACAAAACTCTATGTGGCTGTTACAAAGATCACTGGCCTATTGAACTTTCTACCAAGCATCAGCAGAACTCACATGAGAAAACTCTAGCCCAGGAGGGTAGACTCTATGCAAATCTGAGACTGTGTGACCTAGTGAGCCCATCCCACCAAGACAATGACAGTTTTTCAGGCTATGGGTTATCTTAAGTGAAGACTGGGTGGGGACAGGGAAGAGAGAAGTGTTTGAGAAAGCTGAGGCTGAAGTGACATCTGAAGTCAACTCCCTCATTAGGAATAAAGCTTACATGTACGTTGTTGGACTTTCTTTGTACCATCAGCTCCAAAATAGTTTACCCAACTTTCTGTCCTTTCTTTTCTCACTCACCATGTCCCATTTGTGCTGCTGTCATAAAACCAGAGTTGTGTCCCTGAATTGTGTGACACATTGCATCCAGAGGATAGTTCCTTGTATTCATTCACTCTGGCTTTTACAATATTCCCACCCCCTCTAAGGCACAGATGTTCCATTTAAGGCTGTACATTCCACAAGCTCATAGTCTCGGTACCTTGGCCATTTGTATGTCTGTGTTAATCATAATCTACTGCAAATGGAAGTTGATATGATGAGGGTTAAGAAATTCATTAGTTTATGGATATGACAATAAGTCACTTAGAACCAGTTTAATATAATAACATCTAAAATAATCAAGTCAATTTTTTTTTTTCGAGACAGGGTTTCTCTGTAGCTTTGGAGCCTGTCCTGGAACTCCCTTTGTAGACCAGGCTGTCCTCGAACTCACAGAGATCCGCCTGCCTCTGCCTCCCGAGTGCTGGGATTAAAGGCGTGCGCCACCACCGCCCGGCTTCAAATTTTCTTAAAAAATGTTTCTACATCAAAAATCTACTTTGTTTTCAGTTTGAGATCCCACAGTTCATTTTGTCATCTACTCAGAAACATTTATTTAGTTTAATGAGAATTCCTTTGTAAAGGGAAAACAATTCTATTTGTCAATACCGTTATGTGTATGTGGGCTATTTTTTGTTGTTGTTGTTGTTATATTATCCTAATATCTGACTTCAAATTCTAAATAGCTTGTGAGATTTTGTCTTCGTTTGTTTTCAGCCAAGAGGAGTGGAGTGTGAGGAACTTTAGTTTGATTTCAGAGCCTTTTTTGAGCTTGTTTTGTCACTAAAGTATAGGAGGTTTCTCGAGGAGCACTTAGCAGAAGGCTGAGAAGCCAACCCTAACCTCAAAGGTTACCTTCCTTTCTCTGATAGGGATAAATGTCAAGAAAGGGACGGAACATCCCTCCAGTTCATCGTCTAAGTCCTAATTGATGCTTCAGGTATCCCAAAACTATTTTCAGTAAGCAAGGACAGCATGTCCACGAGAAGTCCCATGAGCTCTAGGCTGGCACCACAGATTTAAAAGTCTTTATTGTTCTCTTTATTAAGATACCAAGTTTAAGCGTGAGAGCTGATCTATTACAGAGTGCACAGCAAATACCATATTATTATTGCCTATTGTCCCACCTGTAAGTTCACTTTAAACAAAAATAAAGAACAGGTTCTCAGTGGTAAACCAGTTTCAAAAATGGAGAGATGCTCTCCACCTTTTCACATCAGGTATAAAGAAAGTAACTGTGGGCATGGCTAGGCTTGCATAGGGGTGATAATTCAAGGAAGAAGCCAAGACTGAATATCGCATATCTCCCAGAGTTTACCTCCATGTTCAGCAGAGGGAACAGAACAAAGAAGCATCTATATTTATCATTCCTTCAAAACCTATCATATCACCCATTCCAAAATGACTTCACAGAAAACATGCCAAAGAAGACAGCAGAAACACTCATTGGTAAGTTATTGCCTTTGTATAATATACATGTAATGGGAGGTACAAATGTAAAGGCAGATGTGTAATATATGACTGGCATCATTTTTATTTTCTTATACATCTTGCTACTGTCTGGGGGCAATGCTCTAGCGACTGCTGAAATATAATAGCTGCTTTCTCTCTCAGTACACAATTTGACAGCATTTATTCTTTCCTTCAGTGAACATAATTACTTCACATATGGAACCTGTGATAGCCTACAGGCATCTGAGAGAAACCAGAATCACACAATCTGTCCCCTTTGCAAGCTTAATTTACATTCACAAGTGTCATTTTATTAGGGCTAGCATCATAGAGGATAAAAATTACAGGTCAGCTATGGCATGTCACTGGGAAGTGAGCTTAAGTCAATAACGTGGCATTATTGTGTTTGGGTAATTTTTTACAAGGAAGATCTCACAGAAGGAAACTGACCCTGTTTCGTATTTTTCAGCTTAGCCATTCCCCACAAGATAATTCCTTTAGAAATAAGGACGGTAACAAATAGTTTAGCCTACTGTAAATATCTGTTGTGTGTCATATATGTCTGTATAACTTTGTAAGGGTCTATGATCTTAACAGATACGGGAGATTTACCTGCTAGCTAGGAAGTGAGCATGTTTGAATTTGTGTAGTGGAAAGACATCTGTTATTAAGAGTTAGATTTTTATTTTGGCCTAATAGAGCAAAGAACTTAAGAAGGTGGAATTGGAACACCTCCCTGCTCCAGCATAAAGCAAGCAATACCTTTGGTTTACCATATGTTCCCTGTGATAGGAGAGGAGAGGAAAGTAGAAGACAGCTGTGACAATTAATGATTGTTTCTCTGTGAACAGTAAAGTAGACACCAGAAGCCATTTGTATCCCCTTTCCACCGATAACACCATAAAGACTTTAACACAAAAAGATAGAGATGTTCAGTAAGGTCCAAACCATGATTTCTTCATGATACCATATCCTTTCTTGATAAGTAACACAGCATAATGGTGGAGATGGCTACAAATGACTATTGTAATCAATTAATTAATTATAAATACATATATATCAACTACAGTTTCCCTTCTTCCTTTCCTCCTGTTTCCTCCCCCATCTCTCTTTTCCTCCACCACCCCCATCTACTCCTCCTCAATCTCCACTCAGAAGGGATAGGGCCTTCCATGGGAGTCAACAAAACATGGCATATCTAGTTGAAGCAGGACCAAGCTTCTCCCCTTTGTTGGCCAAGGAGTCCTACCATAGCAAATAGGTCACAAAGACTTCTGAGAGCCCCTCAGCTTTACCCATTGGAGATCAGAACAAATGAAAAACAAAAGCTGAGTGTGTGATGGGGGCAAAGGCAAGGACAAGGGCCCAATTGCTGAGCTTAGAACAGTCACTAGCAAGCAACAAGAAAACACCATCAGAAGTATTTGGACACATTTTATGCAAGCAGGAGCTGTGTACACCCAAAGAAGCCTGTGAGATCAGGACCATATCAAACCCAAATCTTTGAAGTATGATTTAGGCTTCACTAAAACTCCCAAATGTCGAGCTTTGAGTTGAGTTTACCTTCATTTTTCTCAAATCACTATACAAGCATGGTAAGACATCCCAGTAATAGAGAACTTAATTTGGTAGAGAAGATGCCCTCTTATCACCCACAATAGTACAGTCTATGTCTGAAAGCAACTCCTTGTAACCCCTAATTTCAGATCTTGCTTTAATCTCTATCATGCTAAAATATTTCCCTATCATGACAGGTTTTATCAATTTCAGTAACTACCTATTCCTTTATCGCTTTAAATGATGACTAAGCTGTTTATAATTTGTACTGGAAATACAATGCTGTTTATGATCTTTAGAATCCTCAAAGTTTTATGACCCATGAACACAGAAAACATTATTTCTTTATCAGATGCCATTGTATATTTTTTCCTTGAAGTAATAGTTAGGACTTTGTAACTTTACATGTGTAATGGACTCTGGGAAATAATATAGGTATGGGATTCTTGTCCTCATGGTTCCATGCAGTGTACAGACGCTATATGTAATTATACTAATATTCTTTCACTGTTAAGAGGAGACCTCACAAGTTCCTCGGTACTCTTCTTTTTCTGCAGTAGATGTTGAAGTACCCTCCCCATGGAGATCTTTTTTTTTAAATGACCTAAGCCAATAAATTCTCTACAACCTGCAAGCTCTTTTTAGCTGAGATTTCTATTGCTTTCAGTTGAAGTCATTTTAATTGGTCTAATCAGTGACTAAGCCCTGGTGATTTAGTTTCCTCAAATGGTCTAGCTGAAAGAACATAGTGTACTAACCAAGCTTCTGCTACTGTCATAAATAGCTGACACAAATTAACTGCTGAGGGGGGCGGGTTTATTTTGTCTCTTAGTTTTGGACTTTCCAGCCATTAACTGGTTGACTCTGTTGTTCTGAGCCTGCGCAGTGTATGCCATGATGTAAGCCTGTGGTGGAAGACGGCCATTCATTCCATGGAAGTCTCAAAACAAAATAAGGTATAGAAAGGGGCAGGTCTACCAATATCCCCTTCAGAATCATATTTCCTATGACTAGAAGACTTATCCACAAGGATCAAAAGATTTCATCAGCTCCAGTAGCACCATAGACTAAGTACTGTATGACTCACTATGTGACAGTCAATGTTCTTTGAATGCTAAGAAACTTTGATGAACTTTACTCTCAATTATATAGTTTTTAAAAAGAAAATAAAGACAATGTGATTAGTGCCAAGAATTACTAAAGGAGTATAGAGGAAGAAGACAAGCAACTAATTCTGTCTGAGAAATTCCAAGATAGAAGGATATGTTTCTTGGGAATATGGCTCATTTTTTTGTAGTCTACAGAAAGCCAACTCAAAGTGATTTATACTAAAGAGAAAATGTGCAGCCTTGAAAAATGAGTCCTGTAAATTAATCACTCAAGCATCATGTCAAGAAGTTGAGTGTTATCTCTCTGCTCTTCCATTTTGGCGTTTCATTCCCAGGTAGCAAGGTCTCCCCACCTCTTAGTAAGATGGCCAGCCAGCATTCCATTGAGTCTGCATCCTCCCTGGTACAATGAAGGATATGGGAGTTCATTCTAAGGACTTTTTATTAACTTGTAACAAATGTCACATCACTATGTGCTATCCTGGACTATTGTTGGTGATTCATGGGTAATATTTCTCTCTGTACACATTCCATTTTCATGGCTTGCCATTTTATATTGTGTTCTCAACAGTTTTATTGTAATGCATCTATATGAGGTTTTCTGCCCCATATCCTTTGAACTTTTAAATCTCAAATTTATAACTGTCACAAAATTTGGGTAAATTTAGGCCATGTTCTTTCTGCTCTATTTTTTCAAAATTTATTTTCTTTCTTATCACTCTTTGGGGCTCCAGTTACACATTTTGTCTTATAAAATTTCTTCACATCTTTGAGGATATTTTAATTGACTTTTAGTCTCTGAGAATTCAGTTTGGAAAACAAGTAGCTTTTACTCTTTTATCTCTAAGTTTACTGGACGAGTTTCTTCTGTTACCATCATTCTGCTCCCTCCACTATTTTGACATCTGTGATGTTTTGCTCTATTTTGCAGTTCTTGGATTTACATTTGATCTTTTTTGCTTTATATCCCTCCAAATTGACTCTATTTAGTTGCTGTAATATATGAAAGGTCATTGAATTTATCTGAACCTCCGTTTCCTCATAAGTGAGATAAAATTATCTCTATTAAGAGAGATAATTGTTAAGATTAAATGAATATACCAGTTTCTACAGAGGGTTTTAAAACAATAGCAGCTATTATCATGGTGGATTATTTTAATTGCCTCCTAACTAGTCTCATTTGGCACCAAAACCAATTCTCCACTCGGTGCCAGAGTTATCTTTATATGGCATAAATTAGTTTACTCCCACAGTTAAAAGATGTAATGGTGTTTTAATACCAACAATAGAATATCTTAATTCCTTTATTTGACTTTTAATTCTTTCCCTTATTTGGCTTGCTCAAGTAGAAACATTTCCCATCATTTCTGCGTACTCCAAATTCTTGCATGGCTCCTATTGTGTAACTTTCTGAGGAAAACAAACATCTGTGTATCTCAGATACAGCACTGACCACAGAAGAAAGACACAGCCCGACCTAAGTCTAGCTCACTGAACCAATGAGTTTACTGCGATTGCACACAGAAGAATAAGTGTGAGGTTAGGTGGAGGAGCCTGGATGATTCAGATGCAACTGTATCCAAGGAAATCTTACCCTAAAGCTGCATCTCTGCTGCCTTCCGAACAACTTGCAGGCAGCAATAGGCAGAGAGCCTTCTCAGTTATCTGTTGCTCTCATATTCTTGGGGATGGGGATGGGGATGGGTCTGGTGAGTCTTGAAATGTACAGGCTTTCCATACCCTTGTGAGTTTCCCAAGCTTCTCAAGCCTCACTCCCTGCTCTCTGTCACCCAGGAGGGAGCGCTTCCATTCAGAGGAAATCACTATGCAGAATAGCCACACCTATTTCCCAGCATGGCTTCCACAACAGCAGTTCTGGCTTTATATTTGCTAAATGCTGTCTGAAGGTAATATCATCCCAAGATCTATCCCTCCCCCTTCTTGCTGGTATCCTCTAGCAGGAACTGGCTCAGTTATATTAACCCTTTGGGGATTATTTTCTGACTTACCTTGGGTAAGCTTGTCTCTCCACTACGCTTCCTATGGTACTTTATGGCATTATGCATGTTCTTCAACTTTTGCCAGATATCACCAACTTACCTATATTGCTATGTACTTGCCTCTGCTAGACTTCCAAATCTTTAATGGAAAGTATGTGCCTCTTTCACATTTGACTCCTGAATTTATGAATGCAAAACTATGATATGCTGGAAAGCTAAAAGTAGAATTTGATGTTGAATCAACGCTTTCTCTCGAAATGAAAACCAAATAAACATTGAAAAGAGGAAATCTGTAGGCTTTCTTAGACTTTCATAGACCTTAGAGTTCATTGTTAATAATTACTGTTTAAACTAAACATGACTGCTTAGCAAATATCTCCAGGGGCAGGGTAGGTAACTC
The DNA here is from genome assembly GCF_950005125.1 of Chionomys nivalis. Taxonomy (NCBI): domain Eukaryota; kingdom Metazoa; phylum Chordata; class Mammalia; order Rodentia; family Cricetidae; genus Chionomys; species Chionomys nivalis. Next base: position 31,993,353 of record NC_080103.1, on the reverse strand, counting down.
AGTAGGTAAAGTGTTAGCCTTATAGGCATGAAGATTTGTTTTCAATCCCTAGTACCCATGCTAAGTGCAAGGAATGTTGGCATTGTGTATAATCTCAGTACTAGTAAGGTAAAGATAAAATTCCTGGGGTTCATTCGGCAGCCTATCTACTCTAATTGGTGAGCTCTAGACCAGTGAAAGATACTGTCTTATCAAAGGAGGTAGATGACTTTATTGAAGATTACACCTGAGGCAGTCCTCCGGACTCCCATGCACACATGTCCACACATACAATGCTCTCTCCCCTCTCTCTCTCCCTCCTCCCCCCTCTCTGTCTTTCTCTATGTATTTCATTTCAGAACTTAATGGTTTACAATGATACATGTTTAATTATTTCACAATTTCCTTGGGTCATGATCCAAGGCACAACCCAGCTGTTTGCTTTTTAGTTCAAGGTCTCTCACCAGGATAAAAGCAGGGTGCTAATCAGGGGGGCAGGCACCTCTGGACTCAATCAGAGGAGAACTTTCAGACTCATTCATGTGGTCACTGTCAGAGACTGGGTCCCTGATGACCGCTACACTGAGCCATCAGCTCCTTGTCTTGTGTTCTCCCCAGAAGACAGCTTCTGCGATGGTAGCAGCTGAATATCATCAGAGAGGAGAGTGGCAGTGGATTTCCCAAGACAGAGTACTAATTTTCTGACCTAACCATGAGGCTAAAACCTAATCATTCTTGCCATTGTCTCTGTTCCTTGTAAACCAGTTGCTCAGTTCAGCTGACCCCAGAAGATGGTGAACAGTCATTGGAAGTCATCTCAGAGCCTGTCTGTAATTGGTAGTCTTGAGAAAGTTTTGTTTTCTAATGAGACAGGTAATACACATTCACAACTAACAATTTCTATACTAATTGATAGAAAGCAAGAAAACAAATCTGTATCTGTACCATCTAAGGAAAACCCAGTTAGTACTAAGGAGTATTACTCTAATTTTTAAAACCACGGTTTTATACTTGAAATATTAGTATGCATATCTTGTTTTCTGTTATTTCTGAGCTTCCAGACATTCTGCATGCACAGCTGCAACAGACTCTTCATTCATCTTCTGTTCATTTTCTACTTGTCAAATACTTTTATTTTTCCCTTTTTCTACTCTCAGTAACTGTATTTTCAAAGACTAGAGTCAATAAAGAGTTTTCAAATAAATAAGGATAACTTGGGTGTCAAAGAGAAAACAAGAAAAAGAAGGAACAGGCAAGCGCACACATTTTTTTTTTTTTTTTTACAGAATATGTTTTGCATGTGTGCCCTGTCTCAATATTTGTTTAGGGGTTCTATTTGATGCTATTTACTTGGATCTATGAGGGAAATGGGGTTGTGTCTCTTTCAAATCCTCCTCAGAGGTAAGAGAGAAATCGCAGTCAGATCACACTCCAAAGGGGGATGAAACATCCCTGATGCAGATATTTTGACTGGTAACAATGTTGACCTTTATTTAGGGTTTTACATTGTAGAGACCATCTACATAATTCCAGAAATGTAGAAAGCTTAGAGATACTGGCCCCAAGCCATCCACTTATTAAATAACAGAGTATGCAAATTACATAATTGACCATATTATGCAAATTAAACACATATATTCCCACAAAAGCCACTGGCACCTTTAAGTGAATTTCTACATCAGGAATTCATGTCTATCACGTTCTGTTTATTTTTAAAAAGCCATCATACTAATCTACAGGCTTACATACAGTTTTGAAATGATTTAGATAGAGTTTACCTGGAAGCTAACGAGCATACCAAACTTCATCTTCAAGGCAAAATCTCAGGTTTTTATAATTGAATTCATATGTTGAGGTTGTTGATTTGTTTTGAAAATTGAGTGACCATTTTTTGAAACTATTTGTTTTTGTTTTGACAAGGTGTCACTCTGTGTATGGAATGCAGATGAACCATAAACTTTTGGTATTCTCCCTGCCTGAGCCTTCTGAGTGCTAGGGTTACCTTTATCGGCCATCGTACCAGGATTACTTTTGGAATTTTAAAGTACTTTCATTGTTACCTGAAAAAAATTTTCTTAAGATTGATAAATTCACTAAGGATGAACATACTATACACAATAAAAACACTTATTGGAAAGTTTAGGTAGGAAGGTTATGAGTTCAAATCCAGACTCTGCTGCAAAGCCAGAGTCTATCACCAAATATAAAGTGGATATATTATTTATTTACCAGCAAAGTCTATAATACATAAAAATAAAAATACCTGTCATGAATAAAATGTCTACTTTATCAATCAGCTATATTATTATAATAAAGTGTATATTTTAATATTGCTAAGGAAAATAAACTAACTTTTTTACCTTAATCTAAGAAATGAGCAAGAACAAAGGTTTCTGAAAGGGCACTCCGTGCATCCTGGGTGTGGTGTATTTTTGATTCATTTTTAAAAGCAGTGCTAACTTGTAGACTGCCGATAGTTCTCGCATCACTCCTCCTCCAGAAAGGCTTTGTTTGGTCCAGGTCTGTATTTGAGACAGTTTCTAAACACTTTACATTTTGAAATCATTTTAGAATCACATGATGGTACACAGTATAAAAAAGTTTGGATATCTGCCATTCCCCAGTACTTTCATGTTGATGCAACGCAGGTTACATGGTGGAATGCTACTTTCTCATATGTATAGAACTCCACTAGCATGGTAGCTCCACTGCAACCAGAGAGGAAGCCATCTTGAGTTGCAACAAGATGGCTTCTTTATGGTCTAGAATCTATATCACTCCCTTAAGGGTCATTTAGATTACTAGTCACCACTAGCCCATTAGATTACTAGATCCTGGTTGTAGGAGCTTGATATGGCCTGGTCCAACAGATAACGCATGTCACCAGATTATTTGTCCATCACTTCCAATTTTCATCTTTCTAGAGGGAAGATCAGGTTTTTTATCTTTCCCATTGGAAAGACAATCCTGCTTGCTTAACATTCCTGGTTTCTCTGGAGATCTGTGGATGCAACGACCTTCATGTTATGCTCCGAACATTAACATGCCTTTTGCTTAGTCCTTCTGGGTAGATATTTTTAACTAGGACTCTGAACTGGATGCAGAAGTAACCATGGAGAAGAATCTTATCTATGCAGCACATATTGGTTTCCTTTGTTCTATGTGTGGACTGATTGGTAAAAGGAAAAGAAAAGTTAAGCATGGTTAATATCATTTGGGAGAGAAGCAAAATAAATACTACAGAAAAGGAATTTATGGCATGATGTATTAGGTTCTGATGTTTTGATTGCACATCCTAGTCCTAGAAGTCAAAATCTACATGAGTACAAACATCCAAACAACTTCGTTGATAAACCAGTAGATAGAAAGACTAGGCAAGAATGAAATTGAGGTACTAAAGCTAGATTTACTTTAAAGAACTTGGTAGTTCATGAGACATATATATATATATATATATATTCTATATACATAAATTGATATATATATATTGAGAATACTATTAGACTATTTTTAAAACACTAATTTCTATGAAAATGTAATCTTGACCAGAAGTCAAAGAAAAACAAAATTAATTCCATTTATCCCAATCCTGTTGTCTCCACTGTGCACATATTTGGTGTGGTGTCAGACATATTTCCTCAATTCTTTTGAAATTTGCTAAGGTCACTAAACACCTAGTCTCTGCTTTCGCAATTATGAACCAGTCTGGTTTGCATTTTCATGGCTACCAGGCTTATGGGGTGTACCATCCTTTATTTGCTAATTGTGTCTTCAAAAACTAACAGTAAACTCTGCAGTACAATAATTAAGACCTGTTTGATCATAAAAACTGCAAAGCTTATTTTACCTTCAAATTATTTTTCCTATGTCTTTATTCTCAATTAATCATTTGTTTACTTATTCATTTATTTGACCCAAAGTCTTTCTACATAGTTTAGGTACTCACTGTGTATTTCAAGCTGGCAAGTGTCTAAAAGCATCAACATTCTAATACATCCATGCTCAGTAGACATCCACTTTTGTGATTTCATTTGTTTGTTTTTGTTTGTGGTACTGGGGATTGAACCCAGGGTATCAAACATACTGGGATATACCACCAGCACTGTTTTGTAATTCTAAGTAAGAATTTACCTACAAAAAAATAAAGCCTTGTCATCTCTACTGCATAAAGAACAATACTTAGAGATTAATAAAATATGGAATTCAAAACAGGCACTTGCATTACACAAATCAGGACTTATGTCTTGAATGTTCACCTTTAATAGTAATGAAGATGTAAATTATGGTGACATAAGGTAGTACACCATAGTTTTCAGAGCCTTTGCTTTGTCTCATTTGTATTTATTTCTTTGCATAAACAAGTGTGTTTTTAATGTTGGAATGTATTCTGGGGAAAAAAAGCCCTTCATGCTTGGCTGAACTGTAACTTAACAACCTGTTTCAAAACCTTGAAAGATTTAAAACCATTTAGTCTGTAATGCTATCACAAGGAAGTGATAACGGATACATTACACATTTATGTGCAACATGTCACTACATTTCAATATGAGAAAAGCAAATAAAACTTAAATGGCTGAAGATGGCAGGTTGATTAAATGTTAACTTATCTGTGCACTAAAATTCTATGCAATAATTAAAGATTATGACCCAAAGCAAGCTTAATTATTATGAAAATATTTAGAATATATTTTAAACAAAAATATTTATGATATTGTTTCAGTTTGCAATGCTTGGTGTACATTTGTTTGAGCTATTGTTTTATATTGTGCTCATCGTGAGTGTGAACAAACCCTGGGAAGATGGCACAATGAAATATTAGCAGCTTTGCTATCACAGGTCTTTTTGAACTCATTGCCCCTGTCATTTTTAAGACATATGTACTTATTGTGTATTGCTATCAGAATCAAGTACTGAAATGAGACAAAGTAATGAGATATTTAAGAAGAAGCCAGAGGAAGATGTACCATTGCTGTGGGTAAATTAGACAACAATGATTGCCCTAGGACTCATGCGGCACATTGTGAGTCCTTATAAAAAGAGCAACTTAATTTAGCCTAAGAAAAATAACATTGTTGATTCCAGCGTGGTAATGACTCATCTTCATTGTGTATTCATTAATTTAACTTACATTCAAGACCTGGGGAGCAGTAAATCTCAGTGGCGCTCAGACTTTTTTATCCCACTGGGGAAGAAGGTCTAGCTCCCCTTGTGTCCAATGTACAGATCTCTTGATAGTCTTTCAGATTCATATTATCTGGTCAATTATGAAGTGCCTCGGAAGATAGGAACCCCAAGTCTCTCAACTTGAATTTTCTGGTGATTCTGGAATGCATTTGATCTCTCTATCCCAAAAGACAACATAGCATCCCAGAGTCTAAATGCCAGACAAGAGGACTTTCAACTCATCTGTATCCCTGAAACTGGTTACTATCTAATTTCCTATTAGATGCCCTGCAAATTCCATCTGAATGACGACACCATTTTTACGGAATAACTTTCTTGTCTAATTTTCCGAGAGCTGTGGTATTCTTTTCGCTGGCTTCTTCTTGATACGTCTTTCTACTTTTCTTCTTTTTCAATAGCAATCATGATAACAATGTTCAGGAGCAACACGCATCTCAAAAATGACAAGAGAGCACAGTAAATTCAAACAGATACCAGAGACACCCTAACTACTCATATTTCAAAGCTCCATCTTTCCACTATGAAAATTGTGGAATTTCCATACATCCCATACATCTCAAATTGTTCTTGGCCCAAACATTGCTGTGTACAGTCTGCAAGCCATGCCTTGGTCCATGCTTGTCTTTCTCACTCCCATGCTTTGACTTTATATCTGCTAAGATCTACCCCATTGTGACTGCTCAAAGAACAGTGGTGTCATTGTATTATTGCTTTTTTTCTATTATTACTTTCCTTTGCAACCTGTGTTCCTTCTGTGAAATATATAGTTTTCACTTTTATTCTCTATAGTATGAAAGGCCCTTGTACCCAGCAGACATTCAGAAAACATTGAATATATTATTATTATCTGGTAGCATAATTCTATGAACGTTAAGGAGTTTAACAATATTGCAAATTCTCTAAAAAGTCAGTCTGAATTGAGCAATGTTTGAATTGTAGAATGTTTGGTTATAGTATATCGTGTCCATGTATGAAAATGTCATAACAAAGTCATTATTTTCTACAATAAATATATTTTAGTAAAGGAAAATTAATATTAAAAAGACTTGCAATACAGTTACTATATTTGTTTTTAATCTAACATACACATACTACACTTTTTTAAATAATTAATGCATTTATTTGTTATACTAAATGACATTTTAGTGTCTTCCCTGAAAAAATAATCTTTGAAATATTTGAAAGTGATTTTTGCTTTATTTGGATTTCATCTATACGAAACTAAAATTACAGTAATATAGGTTGTGATGTAGCCATAGAGCCAAAATAACTTTCTTCTAGTATCTATAAACTATCTTCACTTAATCATATATATCATGACTACCTCCATAAGTATTTTTACGTATCACACCAACCATAAATCTCCTCAAACTGAGATTTATTCACTAAGCATATATTCAATGACAACCTACTACTTGTGAGATACAATCCTAGATATTAACAGCAATATTTGATAACTTTAAAAACTTGTGTTTGTGTGTGTGTCCATGCACCACACCTATCTGCAAGGAGGCTTTCTAGATGGACTCAGACATCCTAAGAAGCAAATAAAACATATAGTACATATGCATACAAATATATCATAAACAAATGCATAGAAAATCAGACGCTGACAAGCATGATGAAGAAAAATAAAATAAAGAAGAGATATCAGTTTGAAGACAAAAATAAATGCATGCTTTAATTTTGAAAGAAAAACATTTATTTTTATTTTATGTGTAGTTTTATCACGTGGTTTGCCTGCATGTATGTTTGTGTACCACATGTGCATGGCGCCTAGGAAGGTCAGAAGAGGATCATAGAACCCATGGAACCAGAATTACAGCCAATTATGAGCCACCATGTGGGTCATGTGAACTAAAGCTTGGTTCACATCAAGAGCAATGTGTATTCTTGACCACTAAGCCATCTGTGTAGCACCTAAATCCAAACACTCTTCGTGTTCATGTGTGTCTCACTTTATATTGCCTATTTTCTTTCCTGTTTCTTGCATCCTTACAATATCTGTGCATGTACTACATTGTGAGACAGTATGATGAGGTCTATGTGGAACTAAACTCACAGAAACATAGATTGTAATGCAGTCATACAGCCAGAAAGTTCATTTGAAGCACTGGGAGAAATAGCAAGGCCTGAAGCACACACATTCAGAGATGAAAATTAATGAAGTTCACAGATGCTAAAGCCATGTCAAGTGCTTTGGTCAGTTTTCTCATGATGAGACAATGGGAAACAGTTTAGGAATACATGTCTAAGTGGAGCTTTTATGATAATATGTTGGGTTTAAAAATCAGTGAGATAGGTTATTTTGCAGAGACTATTTTTTTTCCACTACAATCATATGGAGATGATTCCTCGTTCTTGTGTGTGTGTGTGTGTGTGTGTACACATTGGTTTTAATGTAACAAAGCAACTTATACACTTCAACATTTACAATGACCATCTTTTTCCTTTCAGTGAAAACCAAAAAAACTAAAACTAAAAATAATTAAAAATAAAGTTACAACAGAGAATGTGAACTTCAAATAAACCCTAAGGGTTCTGCTGATTCTCCCATAGACTGGCAGTGCTCAAGTCATCGTTAGGAGAGAATTTTATTTTAAAAGTGTCATCTTAAACTGCAAGGATGTCTGTTAAACATCACAATTGCACATGCCAAAGGAGAAGCCATGTTGTCACAATGTCCGCTTACCCTCCTGACACCTCAAACCCACCCTTGCTGACATTCTATGCTCCCCACCCTTTTTCTTTTTATTAAACAGGAGAAAGTAGAGAGATAACATGTCGGTAAATGCTGTCTGTATTCACGTAGAAACACAGTCAAATCTGTGAGGTCAATATACAGAGAAAGGAAAAAAGCTAAAATTCTATGCACTACTACACAGGGGCCTAGCACCTCCTAGCCTCCTGCAGAACCAAGAGGGGTGGAGGGCTTCGGGTGATGGTGATAAATCCACAGTTTGAGACAAGAATGGGTAGAAACTAATTTATAACAGAATAGTGGAATTGTTTTCCCATTGTATTCTGCTAAAGGTATTTCCCCCAAAATAAGCTGAGAGCCATAGTGTTGAGAAGAGAGACTTCAAAACAAGAGCAAAAGGGGGATTGGAGGGAGGATGGAAATGACTGCAACTTGCTCCCAGGGACTGGAGGAAATTAAAAAAGAAAAAGAAAATAAAAAAAGAGGTTGGAATCCATCAGTCTTCTGTGCTAATCATCTTCCCCTTCATTGTCCTCTCCTTCTTCCCCTCCATCATCATCTTCATCTTCATCTTCTTCATCAATATCTTCCAAGCCTTCATCAATTCCTTCCTCTTCACCATCATCACTGTCATCATTTTCTGCCTCCCCTTTTCCATCATTCCCATCAGGAACCATATAGTACCTCAGTAAGTTTGGCAAAATATCGTCTTTGATGACCTCCCCTAACTCATCTGCATCTGCGTCAAAATGGTCAGGAAACCCGGTAAAACAGCTCTTTGTTTCTTCCTGTCAGCTTTGTTCTGCATTTGACTCCAATGTTTTCTCAAATCCTTTCCAGATTTCCATTTGATTTCAGTGAACTTTGAAGATGGGTCACCACTCTCGTTCAGATGAAATTCTTTGGAGAGGACTTTATCTTCAACGTAAGGATTTTCATCAAAATAAAAATCTATTCTGTAACCTGATTTAATGTCTTCAAATTCTGTCACTTCTACTCTGGTCAAGTAACGCAGAGCCTCTCTGTCTTCTTCCCCGAGCAGCGCAGACACTTGTGGGTGGCTGACGCATGTTGTTGTCCCAAAATTTGGGATTTTGGCAATCAATTCTTACCTCTTCTGAAAAAAAAAATGGTTGGCAGAGTTTGTTATATTTTTGTTCTACTTTCAAATTTTCCTCACTAGCCTGTCCATTAAGTCTCTGTTTCATTTTGTACTTCCTCAAAATGTCCAATAGCTTCTTGCTCTTCTTTTTCTCCCTTCTGCAGACTGGGAGAGGCCGACTTGTCCTCCAGTTTCTGGGTAGCAGCCAATTTGTGTTTTTTGGACTGAGGCAGGAGTGCAGATTGCTGTTTTAGGGGCCATGGCATAAGGGAAGTGGCTAGAAGACAGGCTCCAGAGGCCAGGTGTGTACACTAGGAAGAAATTCGCAGGAACCATGCCTTGTTATTTATATCCAGAATCTCGCTTGTAAATAGTGGGGCATATGTAGGGACACTATGAAGTTCATGAAGAAATTAATACTTAAGATGTCATTTAATAAAATTGGGATTTCTTGAGAAATCTGATACATAGTGTAGATAAGGCACTTATGAAAAAAATCAGAAAACAAAAAAGCAAGATGATAAAGAAAGATGCAGAAGAAAGGAGGAAGGAAGACAGGAGAGAGAAAGGGGAAGGAAAGGAGAAAGGGGGATAAGAGGGAGAAAAGGGGAGGGTAAGGAGGAAGGAAAACGGGGAAAAGGGAAGGGAGTGGGAGAATAAAATCAGGAAAAGGGGTAAAGAAAAGATGACCCAAAAAGAGAAGAAATTAGAACAGAGTTGTGTCAACATATGAAAGAAATGTCACATCTTGGTGAAACATTACCAAATGTCACATTAAAAACCCAAACCTCAAACCTTTGATTTTTTTAACTTCCCCTTCTCCACAAAGAATGATTTTTCTTTTTATTTTGTTAGTTCTTTACAACATTTCTAGGCATTGAAACCTCTCTCGTCTTAGGTTTATATATGACTTCTTGAACCATGTGCTTCTTTGGGCAATGACCATTGTAAAATCATCGCTTCAAGAGTTCTGGATACATCTTTGTCTTTGTAGTAACCAAATGCAGTGAGTGTGCCCAACATTGAAGCACTTATTAGTGACAGGTTTCTTCTGGTGTCTTCTGAGGGTTATATGACATCTATATATAGTTTCTCCACCCCTTTAGCAAGACCATAAATTACACATCTCACTTATCTAGTGGTTGACAAAGTGCACTGAAGATGCGGTGGTACAGTGATGTCTCTTTTTTTTATCAGTCTTGCTAGACAGCCTTTGGGCTGACTCTGTTTTTTGTTGTTGCTTGTTGTTTGTTTGTTCTTGGTTTCTCAAGACAGGGTTTCTCTGTTATTTTGGAGCCTGTCCTGGAACTTGCTCTTATAGACTTGTAGTTCAAAGCTGGTCTTGAACTCACAGATATCTGCCTGCCTCTGCCTTCCAAGTGCTGGGATTAAAGGTGTGTGCCATCACTGTCCAGCAAATGAGTTATTTTTAATATGAGAAATATATTTGGTTTATTTGATATGCTTTTGACTTGCTATTTCAAAGCCTTAACATATGATGACCATTGTTTATAGTACAACTCAAAATTATCTGGAAGCCTCTGGAAGACCCCTAGCATGTGTTCACGATTTCCTCTTGTTAGTTCCATTTGATAAGAACACTATCCCATTGACCAGAAACCGAGCCCAGCTTGGATGCAGGCTGTGCTGGTCTTCCAGAGTCATCCTCTGACACCTCTTTGACTGAACTGGTCAAACTGTGGAATATTTATAGAGTATTCGGGAACAAAATAAGAGAAAAGAATCTCGCACACACACTCACTCTCACTCTTAAAGTTGCTTTTGAAGCTATGTACTTTTTCCTTAATTAGTGACAGCATCTATTTAACTTCATCTTCTATTTGTTACCCCAAAGACTTGATTTTTAAGGCCCTAGTTAAATAACTGAAGGGATGACAGATATCCTGTTATAATCTCTAAGAACTGATGCCAGTTACTCTGCAAATCAAAGCTACCTGACTCTGTTGCATGGAGGCTGTTTATTTGCCCTGGCCGCCCAGAACCAAAATAACCACACAGAAACTATATTAATTAAAACACTGCTTGGACCATTAGCTCTAGCCTCTTATTGGCTAACTCTTATATTAATTTAACCCATTCTATTAATCTGTATATCTCCACATGGCAGTGGCTTACTGGCAAATATTCAGCATGTCTGACTCTAGTGGTTCCATGGTGTCTCTCTGACTCTGCCTTCTTCCTCCCAGCATTCAGTCCAGTTTTTCCTGCCTACCTAAGTTCTGCCCTATCAACACACCAAGGCAGTTTCTTTATTCATTAGTGGTAATCAGAGCACACAGAGGGGGCTCCCACATCATGACTCCCTCCCCTATAAGAGAGAGATCCTGACATTTCAGTGAGTCCTTAAGTCAATAAGCAACTGGCATGGCTGACCCAGACAGTGGTGTTAGCAATATTGAGGAAGTGCAAAAAAGAGAGGGCTCAAGACACAACATCAAAAATCTTGGCCTGTTGTTAGGGCAGAACTTAGGTATTAATAGAAATTGGTTAAATTACCTTGCTGGTAAGCCACAGCCATGTGGCAATACACAGATTAATAGAAATGGGTTAAATTAAGATGTAAGAGTTAGCCAATAAGAAGCTAGAGCTAATGAGCCAAGCAGTGACTTAATTAATAAAGTTTCTGTGTGATTATTTCAGTTCTGTGAATCCAGGACGAACAAGAGGCCCTCCTACAAGAGCACAACATCAACAGAAGTCAGAGCAGAAACTCAAGGTGGGAGCCTGTAAGCAGGAAGTGAAGCAGAGGCCATGGAGGAATACTGCTTGCCCCTCACAGCTTGCTCAGCCTGTTTGTTTTCTTATATAATCCAGGATCACCTGCCTAGGGGTGGCACAACCCAAGTGAACTGAGTTCTCTTACAGCAATCATTAATCACGAAGCTACTTTCTTGCTACAGACTTGCCAAGGGACCAATCTGATGGAGGCATTTTCTCAACTGAAGTTCCCTCTTCTCAGATGACCCTGGCTTGTGTCAAATTGACAAAAATCTCACAAGAACAGCATTAATTTGGAGTTTTTTTATATTACACTTTCGTATTTATTATTTTTGTGAATGGTATAGAATAAAATTCTTCAATGCCACATTGTTATTACTTATTCAATTTTAGAAATTCAAATGGGGAGAGAAGAAAAAGAGCAATTTGAGGACTATCTATGGTTACTAATAACCTATGGTACCTACTTCTTCCAAGTTAATTGATGATTGAACCATTCTGTAATTAATGGTGAATTATAGTACTCATTGGTAATTTAACAATACTTGGGCAAGATAATGTGAGTCTAAAATGGAGCATCTTATTACACCCAGTCAGGTTTTATACTCAATAACAAATCAGGACAAGGTAGACTTCAGCCAAAAATGTGTTCATAGAAAATCTCTCCCTTTCTGTATCTCAAAAGTCTAGCAGGATGCCCACAACATGAAGGAAGCACACTGGACCAGTGTGTGGCAACTAACAGCAACCATCAGTCATCCAATCAGATGTTGCTGGAGTAAAATATCACTTGGTTTATTCAGTTTCAATCACTGCCATAGCTGATTTAGGTCTGTGATAAGCTAACCAAATGTTACAAAAGGAATCCAGCATCGCCATTCCTACTCACATACACTTCAGAGGGACTTAGACTCCCTGGTCCTTGTTCCATTCTGTCCTTGGATGTCTTAGACAGGGAGTGGGCTGTTACATAAGGACCAGCTTTACTCAGCTGCTCCCCAGCTTTACTCAATCAGCACCAACCCAGCCTGCTCTGACTTTCCACTATGTTTGTTGTCCACTACCTACGTAGACCTCATGTTCCTTGTTGTACAGCCATTCACTTCTTTGAACCATAAGACCATTCTGTTTTATTCCTGGTATAAATTTTCTCCTATTAGTAGAGCATTTCATCTTCATATCCACCCAAATCAAGCAAGTCTGAGCGGTCCTCTCATCCACACCCCGCACCCTTCTGGTCTCATCTCTGACTCAGAGAAATAGAGGCACTGAAGATCATTTCTCAATTTGAATCTACTGTGAAAATAAAAAAAAGCATGAAGACACTCAATTCCAGCATATGACTGGAAAACTTGAGGACTGTGCATAAATCCAGAAGTCCAGAAGAATAGGCTGCTGTGTCTTCTTCATTTAAACTGTTTCTTTTCCTGATAAATGTAGATAGAAAAAGGGAAAATATTCCCAAACCTCACAGATCTTGAAGTAGTTAATTTCAATCTCATTAGGTATTTTAACATGCAAGTAAGGAAGCAGGCAAACCAAAATAATTGACTTACTTCTGCATAAAACCTGTCTCCACTTTCATGAATCCTTCCAAACAAAACCTATTAAGCTTCTGAATATGTTTCCCAGTATAGTTTCATAGCGTGCACGCACGCGCGCGCACACACACACAAACGTGTGTAATCCTCAAGCAGTCAAAGAGTTCTGAGTCAGATCATTCCTTTAGGTTTGTGAAGGCTTCTCTGTTAAATATCCAGAGGCAGCTTCTTACTAACACTGTTTGGGGTTCCTAGACTTAAGTTCTGATATTACGTCTGTTGGATCCAGTCTTCCACGGTGTCCCTGAGAGAAGCATTTTACAGCTGGAGACCCCATAGCATCCTGTTTGTATAGCTCTAATGGCACGTATCACGTTGTGTCTTGAATTGCATTTGTTTTCATTTATTTTGCCTTGATGGCATTTCAGGGCAAACCACTACCACCTGTCAGCAAATGTGAGGGTAATGAAGCTGAAAATCAGCGGAGGGTCAGGAATTGGATACTGGAGAGTTTTATTATCAAAATTCAAAACTGCATCCATGTGTCTTTCGTGGAAGTGGGGGTTAAAGATGTGGCTAATGGAACAAGAAACATTAAATCCATATAGGGTATGTGTGAGAATCAAAGTCCATGGGGAAATAGAAGTCTGCAGTTGGAGGCAGCTAATAAAGAGGCAGACGTGGAAGTGATGGCAATGTTCCCTTGTTCTGCTCAGACTTATTTCCAAAGATGTACTTTCAATCATTTTAAATACCCTTCTCGTGTGTGTGTGTGTGTCTGCATGCGTGTGTGCGTGCACAGGTGTACAAGCACTATTATGCCTGACTTTATTTGGGTGCTGAAGATCCAAACTCGGGTCCTCACACTTATGCAGCCAGCACTTTTTCCATTGAACCATTTCCTAACTCTAGAATTTTCCATAGAAAGTCTAGGGTATTTCTTGTCTTTGTTGGTCTTAAAGCTCTATACTCCAGAAGATGGGGGACCTTTATTCCCCACGGTCTTGTAACTCTGTTGATCACTGCTATACTTTCCCCCAAAACATATGCTTTATTCACGTTTAAGGGTTAACTACTTTTTTCAGACCCTAGTACTTAGTTGTGCATAGAGTAGAATTTTCTGTGGTTGAAGTAGCAAGCTCTTCAGCTGTACTTTGCACTGCCTCATTAGTCCCCACCTATTAGCAGCTAAGTTTTCCTTAATGGAGTACTTAGAATCATGTTAGTGATGGTCATTTATAATAAAAACAAAAGGCCATGGCAAACTCATGCTCGGAAATTTAATGTATTGTTTAATTCTATTCCATCTGCAAGTGTTTATTCTAGTTTATTAACTGCATTAGAAGAGGCTAATTTGTAGAATGTTTACATGTTATTTCCCCAAGTGAGGTGTTGGCTGTCATGCTTCTATAGCTCTATTATGCCTGAAAATGATATCACATCGCTTTCAATCGCTTTAATATAAAAATCAATAAAATGAATTATGGAGGAAGGGGAGTTGCCTTACAACAGAATATTGTGTAATGAACAAAAATAAGGGTGAAATGAAGAAAAAACTTCTGTCACATTTGGTCAAACACTTTATTTTACCTTTCTTCTTAAAAATGAAAAACAGTTGCCTCTTGTGTGTGTCCAAGCTACAAGCCTCTCACCTGTGCATCGCCTGCCGCTGCATCTGTAGTGGCCACCATGGGACAGGGAGTTTTCACAGTGTGGGACAAGAGAAGGATCCACCGGAGCATGTCTGTGAATGGCGTAATTAAGAAAGTCCCCACTCTTCTCATGCCCTCCATTATCTTTTCTTATCAGTCAGCCCTGTGTTTTTCTCCTTCATGAAATGGTAGTAGTTTTCAGTCTTGGTGAGAAAATAACAATTCAGCTAACACCAAATGATAGGAAACCTGGTGCCCCGAGTCACGGTTCCATGGCCAAGTGAACAACTGAGCCTAGTAATTTTCAAGACAAATTTGAAGATGGCAAAGAGTAGAAAGAAGACATGGGTCAGAAATTTCTGTGTCTGACAGATAAACTAGATGCTGTTGGCCAGCTGGAGGATTTCTGGTCCAACATTATTGCTGTGGTTTGGTCTTCGTATACCAGGTTTCTGTAAAGTATTTTAAAGGAAAACACACACACCAGAGATGACTCAAAATGAAAAATGATCTCATGCTAACTCACTTCCCTTTAAGTCACCAATGCCATATGACAAGTCCTACACTGCACAGGTAAACGGCTGAAGATATATGGTTAGATGACAGCGACATGATAGACTAGATAGATATAAAGACATATGAAAGGTAGGTAGATAGATAGATATATGCATACATGCATACCTGTACACATGCATACATGCACAATACAGCTGGCTTGAAATATTGCTTCGGGAGGACGGCTTCATATGGTAAAGGTTACTTATGAGAAACTCTTAAATATGCATAAACCACTAAAATACCTTCTATTCAGACTCCAGATTCCATTATTTAAAATGAATCCTGCAATGCAGTGCCCCCTGCAATATTACTATATATGTTTATTTTATATATACATCTAGATGTGTGATCACAAAGATTAAGGGGTCATGGGACTTGATAAAGGAAAGGTGATTGTATCAAATCAGTCTCTGTGATTAAATGATAAACTAAAATATACAAACAATGGACGATCTTTACAAGACATTTTAAACTTTCCCAGGAGACACGCATTTGTGTGGTTTTTTCCTTTAATCTCTGGTCCTCTAGATGCACTCCCTAGTCAAGAGTCCAATGAGCCTAGCCATTTCCAAAGACAGATTTGAGAGAAGGCAGATTTTCACCTTAATCGAAGACTAAAATTCATATTTATTTTAAAAATTAGGTTAGTCATAAAAAGTGAGGGGCAGAGAAAAGGAGTTTGTGCTAAGGACCATTTGGGAGCCATTCATGTGGGTGGCGACCATTTACTTTTCAATAAAACATGACTACTTACCATAGCAACCAGAGCGGAGAACAGCACACGTGCTGCCCGAGATACAGTGCTTTAATAAAGAAATACTCACAGTGAAGAATGAGCAAAGACACAGGCACGTTCTCGCAATCTCATAATAGAAAACAATATCTTTTTCAAAAGCATTTGTATTTCCCCCATTTTTAATACCCAGCTACCCTCTGATGATCAATACACAATGCTATGAGCTATTTGTCTCCTTTTGTGACGGGCTTGCCTTTGAAAAGGATGATGTTTATTTGGGGGCTTGTTTTCCACAGGATGAATGCTGCATTTTAGAGGCTATCAAACTTCAGTGGGGGGAAGGGGCAGCTTTGCCCTTTTCTAGAATGGGAAGGACGAATAACTGAAACTTCTGTATAGGGAACCCTCCAACCAGGGGCTCTCTGAGGTCTGCCTGGGTAGATGGCTCAGAAATCGCCTCATTTCTTTCTGGAACCTTCCAGGTTGGGAGATGTAGTTTTGATAAGGTGGCTGAATATGTGTAAGCTAAGCCCTGATGGTCTTCGAGGTGCTGATCACTGCCTTTAACTCCAAAGGAGATCCCCATGCTTTTGCTAAGCTCAATTTTGTACTCTCTCTGCAGGCTGAGCTTTAAACACCCTGAAGTTTGCATGGGAGAATCATGAATTATCTTGTTACAATTCTACTCTCTGTGAATAGCTTCAGAATTTTACAATAATGTTTATTTTGAATATGCAGCATTATTGAGTGTGATGGTTACAAGTAGCTGTATTCCACATATTATAAAAGTTAAATTTTTACTTAGCAATCATAGCCAAGGAGGAATTTTTTTCCAGTGAAAGTAATTTAAATTGAAGTAAGACCCTCTAATACCACCATCTGTACAAGTAAATTACTTTCACAGTAATTAAATATGCATATCTGAGCCGAGTACTATACAGATGAACCAAATTTTATTAAAGCAATATGCTTATAAATCCCCCTAGGTATTAAAGATGAATAACCAATGGCGTTTTATATTCATGCAGATCTAAATAAGCACAAAAGAAGGTATTTGATCATCTTCATTTTTTTACAAAAATAATTTTAACAACTTTTACTACTTGATTAATATTACCACCAAATAATAAGACCAACCTTTTTACTGGCCTAAGGTTCAGCACTTACTTAAAAGCTGCTTTTTGCTTGTATGTATGTCTGGATTTATGGTAGGTGGCCACTTGTTAGTCTCCCTCAGCTTCCCAGGGATGGAGAGACACACTGAAACCGTTAGGACATCTCAGTCCATAGCAGTTAGACTTGCCCTTCCCTGCAATAGCACTGAGCAGATAATTGGAATTCCTTGCTAGAGTCCTTCACTGCATCATCATGGTTTATAGTCCTTAACAAAATACACATAAGAGCTATAACGACCTGATACAACTGATCTATGTCCCACCTTCCAGGGTTTTACTTAATGAGTTCACTTTGTTCTCTGCCCAGGGAAAAAGCAAAGAGAACACACTCTGTAGCTATTCTCCCAAGGCCTGACCTCAAGTCCCTGGTCCACACCCTTGACCTTGACATCTCCACAGTAGGCAGCCCATCTCTTGTAGGAAAAGCAGTCATTTCTGTAAGGTCTCCCACAAACAAGGCTTGTTGATGTCCGCTTAAAAGTGGTTTCCCACTGTGGTGAGACATCCCAGTTGCTTTTATAAAACATTACTGTCTTACTTCCTGGAGTTGACAAGTAAGTTGGGCCTGGAAAGGGTCTGAAAAATTGAAGGCTACTGAAAGAGGGCTTATTAAAAAGGAGTGTTTTCATTCCAGATCTGTAGAAATGATTGCCTTTCTCCAGGATTGTCCATAATACTGGGGAATTTGGTAATCCATTTCCATTTCCTTCATATCAATAATCCCCATTAGAGTCAAATTAAATTAAATTCTTATTGGAAAGTGTTGTGTGTGTGTGTGTTGGTTTTTTTTTTTTTTTATCTAGTATCTCCTAATCTTTAGTACTATTTTCAAAATGAGTAAAGCCTACAAGGTTATGGAGCATTTATACAAGGTTAATGTATATTTACCTGCATTTTAACCAAGCAAACAAATAACTGCTCTCTTCAACAAATTGCCTTTGGAATAGATATGCCCAGGAATCCACTATGTACCTCACCACATTATCTATTCTTGGGGGCATTTACTTGTTTTATTGATAACAAATTAAATGTGAAAAAATTTTCACATTTACCTTAAAGAGCTAGATTAGTGTTCTAAGAAATAGTGATTCAATTGCATTTAAAAGGGTCCATCAAGACGGCTGAGCAAGGGAAAGCCCTAGTCACAGAAGCATGAAGACCTGAGTTGTGTCTCTGAAGTCATGGGAAAGTGGGTAGAAGGAACCCACTCCACTAAGCTGCCCTCTGATCTACACACACAGGCCATGATACACTCACACACACACATCCCCTCTCTCCCTCTATCCCTCCTTCTTTTTCTGTCTCCCTCCCTCCCTCCCTTCCTCCCTCCTTCTCCATCTCTACCTCCCTCTCACATGTAATAATAATAATAAAACTTTGAGTGCATCTAAAGCCACAAGAAGGCTCATTGTTCTCTACCTTCCTATCGTCTCACAGGAACTTAAATCACACCTCTTCCTTCACGTATCATCATTGGAAAAGTCACTTTCAAGGAACGGCTTTCCTAGGTTTCACAAATTATGTTTCCACTGGTTCCCAAACTATAGCAGTTTGCCACAGAAAGAGATAACGAGGTGCAATGGAATAAGACTGTAATAAAATGGAATTTATGAAAACCAAGTTCCATTCAGTAGCTAAGAACCTGCATTCTATGACCCAACTGGCTGAATTCAAGCCCACAGTTACTTCACTTGCAAGCTGTGAAATGCAGGCCCAGTTTGGTAGTCGTGCCTCAGTTTCCACACCTTAAGCTAGACATAGCTGGAGAACCTGCTACGAGCATGCCTGACACATTAGAAACATTCAGAAGCTGCTGATCATGCGCAGGCCCCTCCCTTCCCGTCGTGGGTTGTTTAAAATTGGCTGAGTTAAACTGTTTGTGCTTGCGCTTATATACTTTATCATATTTACCATAATTATGGCTTTATATATTTGAGTGTTGGTTACTATCGATCCGCAGACACACTGTGGTGAGAAAAGGGATAGACCCATTGTAGCCCCAGGTATTAGCGCAGATTGAGAAGAGAGCCTCTGTAAGGACTTTCAAATTTAGAAATTGCTTTCATTTTGTGTACTTACCAGAAAATCTTAAGAGCTGACATCCCTATGGCATCCCAATGCTGGCCAGATTTTCTAGAAAGTGGAATTTGGATAGTTATAGAAACATCATCTGGTTGGTAGCCTCTGCCTTCAGAAGCTCACTTCATTACTCCTTAATCAGATGGATTTTGCTTTGTTAGTTTAGAGTTTTGGTTTTGTTTTTTCTAATTTAAACCTTTTTGCAAAATAATATAAAATAAGAGAGAGAGAGAGAGAGAGAGAGAGAGAGAGAGAGAGAGAGAGAGAGAGATCAATCTATTGCTGTTATTGTAAAAGGGACAAAAGCTGCCCCCTGTATTTCACATTAATTTGTAGCAGAGTTACATTAGGGAGATTCTTTGCTCTGACCACAGAGTTCACGGTCAAATTTGATAACAACAAAAATAAAAGCAGAAGCCAATATATCCTAGGAAATTTTAATAATCAAATCCTGGAAACTGTATGTTTAATGGCTGTCTACCCTCAAGAAGCCTGGATAAACAGACGTTTTAGCATCTATAGAAGCGTGGTGTGTCTTTTTGGTGCCTTCAAATGAGCTTCCAGGTTGTGTAAATCTGAAGCTCTGAGTTCTTTTTGATCTGTTAAGAATAGTATATAGAGAGATTCCCTACAGCTAAAATACACCAAGAGAGATAATATCTCAGGAGACTGTAATACTATCAGAGTTAACAGGAAGAAGTTGGTTAGCTGGGCCAGGAAGAGGTGACCCTAACATTTGATTTTTTTTTTCTTTAGTTCATGCACTGATTACACGTGCCCTATTTTAGGGGAAAAAAAAAACAAAAAAAAAAACCAACAAGCCACAGCTCTTAAAATAATTGACCTTGTCTTGGGGCTGACTATGGTGCAATTCCAGAGCTCTTAGCTACACAATAACACAGACGACCAACTCTTCCTGATCCTTCGAAGAAAACAACACAATCACAGTGGCAATCATTTTAATTACACAGTGAGTGGGGCCTCACACAGAGTTGATGCGTGAGCTGCGGAGCCATCCAGGACTGGGGGATTAGTAGGGGCTGGTGAGAGAGGATTGAGGTAGTGAGTGTCAGCTGGAAGAGATTAAAAGCCAGACTATTACAGGAGAGTCAGGGCAGTTGAAAGAAGTAGGAGATAAGCGGCTCTCTTAAAAAATGTTTGCTTTCTCCAAGCATTTCAACCAAATATGAAAGCAGCCCATACTACCTTTAGTCTCCAAATACGGAGGGCCAGGGAACTCGCATATCTCTAGTTTGCACATTTCCTGCCATCAAGTTTCAAAATGGGTCTCGGTAAAAATCCGAGTCGTGAAAACTTTCCCCGAAAACTTGGCTCTTAAGAAAGTACCGATTTTATTATCATGGATTTCAAGTGTGTGGTTCTAAATACCCTTTGAAGCTATCGTCAAATTCTTTATGCCCCCCTGAATTAAGGGCCTTCCATCAAAATGCACTTTTGTGTATTCACATATATGAACTTCTGCTTGTTCTGAGTGCTTCTCTCGCTCGCTACCATCATCCAAGATCAAGATTATGCTACATATAAATTATTAATAATCACCATAATGATGAGACATTAAAAATTATCATAGCAAACAAAGGAAATATGTGATTTTAATATAGAAAATTATTTCTAGGTTTAGGATGGCTTATTTTTCAGTGGGATTTCTGTGGTCATCTTGGGCTTCTTCTTGTTATGGTTGAGTTCCATGTTTTGTGTGAGAGATTGATGATGATAGTGATGATGATGGTGATGGTGGAAATGTTGGTGGTAATAACACAATGATGCTTTGATTGAGATCTTTCTGGACCAGAAACCCAAGAGCCTTAATGCAACGGAATTTTTGGCTCCTTAATGAAAGTGGAATTACTGTATTGAGTTCAAAAGACAGTCAACTTGATTTCATCTGCCAACAGAAAGACAGTTTTCCTGTTCTTCTTCTGAGCACTATAAATTTCTTTTCTACATTTTATATTTCTTTTTCCTCTCTGGGAAATGAGCATCTACTTGCAATTTTTTTTTAGATATGCTTTGCTTTTCAGCCTTGGAGGAAGATGATGAAGTATGTACTAAAAGGGTTATATTTATACCTGCTCAAGACATTTGAAAGCAAAATTTTGTACATTTCTTAAAATTATCTCAAGCCCCCCCCCAAAAAAAGTAGCTTTCAAAAAACAGTACTGTCCAAATGCCAAGGAAAATGGCAGAGTGCCCTTAATGTTTACAATGCTTCCTGAACTACTTTATAAATAGAATTTTAAGACAGACCCTGTCTGTGAAAGATAATAGTCACTAAAATTGTACTAGCAGGAGATTATGCTTCAGGATGCTGTCTTTGGTTTAAAATAGATTATTTTGTCTTCAAGGATGTTTATTTGGAATAGTTACACTAGATTAGAGTGGTTTTTTTTCTTTTTTAACTAGGGAAAGATTGTAGCTCCAGAAGTTTTTTCTTTTAATCAACATTGAGCAAAGTAAGGAAAATTTACACATTTGCATGCATAGCAGAGATGGCAGCTCCTTAGATACTGGAGATGTTCCAATGGGTGCTGCAACATCATAATGGCATTTGTTTTCATAACTATAGAAGAATTTAATGAAGGGTCAATATGAAACAGTATCACAATTTATTTTGTCTTATTTTAAAAATGAAAATAACAAGGAAAAACTACTATGGGACAGTAAATGGAGATTCCATCAAAGGAGGAGCATATTAATCAGCTAAATTATATCTCCTATAAACACAATTTAGCTTTCTTAAACCTAATCACAAATACACCCAGAAAAATACATATTTTGATACTAATATGTTTGGACTTTCTAGCTGAAACTAACGTCTAGTGTTTAGAGCCACTATCTAGATGACCCCTGAGGTAAGGAGGCTATTTTTAAGCTGCCTATGAAAGCAACATCAATACAATCTCTGAAAATTAATTCAATTTCGTGTCAAGAGGAAGAGCTTAAAAGTTAACCTTTCTTCATCAGCAATTTGAAAATAAAACACATATAGGAAATCATACTTTGTAGTCATAGGAAGTTGGTATCATACACATGATGCCAAGAGAAGAAAGGAAAGGAAAGGAAAGGAAAGGAAAGGAAAGGAAAGGAAAGGAAAGGAAAGGAAAGGAAAGGAAAGGAAAGGAAAGGAAAGGAAAGGAAAGGAAAGAAAAGGAAAGGAAAGGAAAGGAAGGATGAGCCCTGTGATCACTCGGGTCTCTATGGAGATGGTGTTTCTGGTCCAGGGCACTGTAATTCAGAGTTCACATGGAGTGCAGAGTCCTCACCAAAATGTCAAGATGGAGATCAACATTCCAGGAGGTCAACAGAGCCAGTGTGAGACGGGAGGGAAATACACAGAGCCGGAAACTGTGTGTAAAATATCTGACAGTTTTTCTAGAAAAATATGCAAACAGTAAAGAGCAGAACTGGAGGAGTTGGGATCTAAAGGATGGGTGTAATGAAAACATATTGCCTGCATTGTGAAATTCTCAAAAACTTAATTAAAATACATTTTTAAAAGAGATAAATTTCAGAGATCACCATAACAGTATAAAAGAGGAGATAGAAACAGAAGGAACAGTTGATGAAATAATGCCTACGTTTTTCTCAGACTGAGAAATGTAAAACACTGATCAAAAGAAACTTGAAAATGGACAATACAGATATACATCTAGTACAGAGGTAGAGGAGCAGGGGAAGGAGAAGCTGAGGAGTAGCACAAAATTAGAGATTCTTTTAAACTATGTCCAAACCAAGAGTGTTGTGAAATTTGGCAACCTTATTGTAAGAGAAAAAGACCAAAACAATGCAATTTTTAATAAATAAAAAACATTATGACTAAACAAAAGTTCCCATACATGTACAATAATTAAGAAAATATGTCTATGGTGATAACTTTTAAAAGGATACCAAAAAATAAAATTAGATCCTATTATGTGGTACCAATTTCTCGTGACCTACAAAACATGATATCACACACCTGCTCCATTTTCTAATTGCTTATGAAAAGAAGTTAATTTGTATATGCATTTTCCTCCTCTCTCTCTCTCTCTCTCTCTCTCTCTCTCTCTCTCTCTCTTTCTCTCTCTCTTTCACACACACACACACACTCAAGCAGAAATAAATTATTTTATTTCATTTATATATAAATTGGCAGAATATTATATATCTAGAAGATAAAATTGAGCAGAATTTGGTTAAAATTATACAAAGTAATGAGACCATGAAATACCAATAAGCACTATAATTTTAAATTTTAAAGAATGAAACATCTACATATAAACTAGCAAAAAGATTACTGGTAAAACTAAAATAACCTGAGCAACAAAATAAATTAATATTGGAATTCAACCAAAACAGTCCTTAATGATATGATGAGGCAATTGGCTATAAACAAATATAGTTAATATGCAAATATTCCCTTCGTAAAAAATGTCCAGAGGAGTTTTAATGAAATTAAACTTTGAGCTGCATATGGTGAATTCTTTGCAAAGGATTTGGTGGAAAGAGAAGGAAACCTAGTGACTTCCCAGAGAAGAAACAAGGCAAGTTCTGCCTCAATCATCATATGATGTTGATACCATGTGCCCTTCTTATGATGCAATGAGAGTGGTAGATTTTACCTGTGCTTTCTTCACCAGATCCATAGTCTAAACTTCACTATATGAGAAGAACCAGAGGACTAGTCCTCATAGTGCTCAAGGATGCTTTGTAGGGCTCTAAGGACAAAAACCATCAATGGCTGTACCAAGCTATGAACTCTGTGAGCTACAATAATGACTACTCTGGAAAGATGGGCCCATTGATTTGCGCAACCACTATTGCAGAAATGTAATGGAAGTCACCAACCTCTTTCTTATTGGATTTAAGACCCACATTCCAGGTACTGGAAACTTGGCCAAGAGTCCACAGTGTTGCAAGGTTATAGACCTTACTACTATGCATGTTCTATAGAGACATAGTTTTAAACTGCCTTCAAAATACTAACCTTATACCCATGAACTAGTGCAACTCTCAGTCCTCACTGGATCAACTTCTTTATGCATCAGATGGTGGTTGATACAGTGCAGGGAAGTGACTATGGAGTGTTGAGCCTTAAGTAGGACGTCTGTATCCTACCCCTCTCTTTCCAGGATCTGGGAATACCATGCAAGCAAATGTTAAAGGAGTATAAGAGCCAGAGATTGGGGAAGGTTGTAAAGAAATAAAGTTTTTAGGCTTGGCAGGGCCATTGCCCTCCTGAACTAGCATCAGCTGTGCTTGACGGCAGAAGGCACACGCAAGGTCAAGCCATCTTTTAATGCCTTCCTTGATTTCTTTCTTCAGTGTCTGAGCATTTTCATTATAGAGATATTTTATTTTCTTGGTTAAATTTATTCCCACACATTTTGCTTATATTTTTGTGGCTATTGTGAATGATATTGTTTCCATAGTTTCTTTGTTGACATGTTTATCATTGGTATATGGAAAGGATACTCATTTTATGTGCTAATTTTCAACCCTGATATCTTGCTGTAGTTCTATGAATTTTTAGGTTATAGTCTTAAGATTATTTTACATAAAAAATTTTATCATCTTCAAAAAGAGACACTTGTACATTCATTTCAGTTGTATTCATTTTTATTTCCTCCCCTTGTAATATGGCTTTAGCTAAGATTTCAAGTACTCTATTGATAGAAGTAGAGAGAGTGGACAATCTTGTCCAGTTTCACAACTTAGTAGGAATGTTGAGCTTTTCCTCCATTTTTATAAACTATTGACACTTGATAGCTGTGGGAGACTGATAAGCATTCTTTTTTGAGGGTGTGTCCACTGGTATGCTTCCTGTGCACCAGTGGGTGACTTTACACTCATATATACATGGGGAGTGTTAATTGTCCTTGAGGTTTTCAAGAAAAAATAGACATGAAGTTAAGATTGGAACAAGTTAGGAGATGGGAAGAGTTACAGAGGGCAATGAGGGTGGTGGGTATGATCATATTTTAGTTTATAGAAATATGAAATTAGCAAAAGTAAAGAAAACTATAATTAAAAAATTAGCCAATACTGTAATGGAGAAAGGGAATGAGTTCATGAAGCCCCACCCCTAGCTAAGGAACTACTGGCAGCTGATGGTTCCTGGGGAGGCACAGTTCCTCTTTTCTGTTGTGTGACCCTTAGTCAGTTCCCATGCTTCAGTGGATGATGCCCTATACTGTCATGCACACATACAAAGCTTGAGTTACATTCAGTTGTTTATAAAGGAAAAGAACAGAGGGGACATAAAGTTAGAAGCGCCATAGAAGAATCCTAGAAGAGATGTAGGAGGAAGCAGTAGAAGTATTTTCTTTAATGAATAATATTTATGTGCAAAATTATCAAGTAATGAGTAGAATATTTTTAAAAATTATAGAGAGGATTCCTAAAATCAATTGACCAAATTCACTGGGGCATTGTTAAGATCATCAAATAAAGTCTGAATGCTATTACAGCTATGAGAATCCTTGGGGACCAACAGTGCAGTTTATTAGGTGAGAGATCCTACAACATAAAAGAAGCACTAGGTAAGAGGATTTGAATAAAGCAGGAACTTAACAAAAGTGTGTAGCATGTACTCATTGCTTGTGACATTGTTCTACACTAAAGACAAAAGAATATTTGAAGGAACTGGACAGTGTAGATTGGTATTACCTTTGTCTCTCTGTAACAAAATACCATTGACTGTGTGGCTTTAAATAGAAGAAAACTGCTTTTCAAATTCTACAAACCCAGAAATTCTAAAAGCAGGCTTTACTAGATTTGCTATCTGGTGGGGTCCTGTTTCCTGGTTCACAGGAGGCACATTCTTGCTGGGCCTCACAAAGCAAAAGTACAAACGAGAAGCTTCTTTCATATTCAGAACTTTATAAGGCACCGATTCTGCTCATGGGGCACAATCTTCATGACCCAGTAAACACCCAAAGGCTCAATTCCCCAATGTCACACATTGCTGATTAGACTTCAACCTAAGAATTTTGGAGGGTGTAATGGCTGGTATTGATCTGAAATTACCTGGAGGATGAGACTCCAAGCATACTTGTGGATTATTCTGGTAATGTTATCTGATGTAGGAATACTGGGGGGAGAGAGCTACTTCCTCTTCCTGGCCACCCGGCTAGCTTAGACCTGAAATAATCACATAGAAATCATATTACTTAAATCACTGCTTGGCTCATTAGCTCTAGCTTCTTACTGGCTAACACTTACATAATAATTTAACCCATTTTTATTAATATGTATATTGTCACATGGCAATGGCTTATCAGCAAAGTTTCAGCATGCCTATCTCCAACGGCAAATCTATGGCATCTCTCTGACTCTGCCTTCTTCCTCCCAGCATTCAGTCCAGTTTTCTCCGCCTACCTAAATTCTGCCCTGTCAACAGACCAAAACAGTTTGCTTTATTCATTAACCAATAAAAGCAACACAGAGACAGAAGGATCTCCCACACTATAGGAAGACCCATCTTGAATGTGGCATGATTATATTCTCTGTCAATGAACTTTAGGCAATGTAAAGTGGAGAAAACAAACCAAGCCTTAGAAAGCATTCGTTGCTCTCTGTTTCTTGACTGTGGAAGAAGTGATCTGATTAACTGCTTCAAACCCTTGACGTCTTGACTTCCCCATCATGTTGGACTCTAGACTTTGAGATGTAACCTAAAATTCATCTCTTTTCCCTTAAGTTGTTCAGAATACTTTATTACAGCAATTACAGCAACAAGAAAAGAAATCAAGACAGAGGAGTCAAACTTCCAGACCATAGTAACTAACTTTGAAATTGTATTCTTTGTAAGTCTAAAACTATTCTAGCAAGAAGTTTTTCTCATTAAAAGGAAAAGATGGCAATATTCTTGCAGGGAAATTTTTTGCAATGTGTGTAATAGACAAGATGATCATTCAAGATAGTATTAAATATTATAAAACCAATAACTGAAAAGTATGCAGTACAAAATAACTTATAGATGATAATAGATGCACAATGGCCATAAAGATATTAAAATCAGCTCAATGTCATAATCCATGAGGGGAACACAAATATAATTTATAATATGACAAAATGGCTCATGTACCACACAATTTAATGGTTTAAAAGGTGGAACAATGGCAATTCTCATGCTTTAATTTTACAGAAAATTGACTCACACACACTGAAATAGTCCTTAATATTTAATAGAGTTGAGGACACTGTATTATCAACCTAAGAATTTAACCTTTCAGAATAAAAGTAGAGCAATTTTCTCTTTTAGATGTTTTTATCTAAGAAGATTATAATGTCTAAACAGGAATAATTGGGAGTTCTTGGAAGACATTTTCTTACCTATCCTCAGCTTGTTTTCCAGAAAAAAAAAGGATTTAAAAACCTCTGGTTACTAAGGAGAGATTTCAAACATGCTGAGCTCATGTACAAGACTGGTCAGTTCAAACTTAGTTACAAAGCATGGTAGGGGCAAGTGCTCAACTTCAACCCGTGATAAATCAAGATTAAATTCCATGTCTTTGTGTCTCTTTTTATACATCCTTCTTCCTTTCTATCTATCATAGAAATAGAAACTCAAAGTGAGATGGTTGTCATAGAGATGAGCATCAAAGCACCTCTCTTTGAATTGAAAATGGAAATAATGTATTTCTGACAGAAAAAAAAAGCCTATTTGTTTTGGCAGCAAAGACTGGTTATGACATTCAAGTTAAATGATAGACATTTTTCACAAATTAAGTTAGCCAAATCTCATCTAAGATTTTGGCCACACTATATTTAAAGCATTAATACAGCATTTAATATGTTGTAGCAAGTCCTCTTTACAATTCTTAAATTCATTTTTCAAAAAGTAAGTAATAACTTTTAAGTGTCCCCCAAGCTTCCAAAAAAGAAATGCCTTCAAAGGAAAACCAGAATAAAAAATGCTAGTATATTCATGCAATGCAAAGAGTGTGATCATTTAAAATGGATGAATACATTTATGTGCGTTTTCTAAAGCCTTAAGAACAATGGGATAAAGAAACAAACCAAGCTTAAAACATGCTTTTAAATATCCTGTCAACTAACATTTATTGATTAGTTGCATATATTGAACATGTTCTAAGTTTGGGAAATCTTGGTCAGCAGAACAAACGCTGCTGTTCTTAGGAGACTAAGATTCCTTTAGATGAGAAAGACAACCAACCTATCAACAAACAAAATACCAACAAATCCAAATGATCCCAGAAAGTTTGGACAAATGATAGTAACAAGAGAAAAGAAGGAGTTCTAGTTAGTGTAAACTATCGTCCTGACCCTTCCTAGAATCACCTGAACACAGTCTTACCGGATTGTCTTGATTCAGCTTTCTCTGAGGGCATGACCGTGAAGGGTTGTCTTGATTGCTAATTGATGTAAGAGGGCCCAGTCCACTGTGAGCAACACCATGCACTAGGCAGCTGATACAGGGCTGTGTAAGAGAGCTAGATGAGCCTTGAATTTGAGTGTGTAGAGTAAATTAGTAAGCAACTTTCCTCCAAGATTCTAGCCTTTGTGTTCCTGCCCTGACTTCCTTCACTAATGGACTGTAACTTGGAAAAAAAAAAAAAAAAGCTCTGTCCTCCCCCAAGTTTCCTTTATCAGTTTTATTGTTTTCTTCACTAGTAGCCAATTAAAACAAAGGTTAAATATGAGAAGAAATACAGGAGTTGCCACTGTAGGCAGGGTGAGATAATACACGGTTTCAGTCTTAGATATGTTAGCCAAAGTTAGCAACACTGAGAAGATGAAAACGACAAAAAATCTTGAGAGCATAAACTTGTAGATCATGTGCTCATGTCAGGTAAAATGAACTACAGGCAAAAGAAACAGGAAGTTAAAAGACACCAAGAAAACATTCTTGAGACCACATGGTTCAGATAGAGTGAGGAGCAGCTTGTAACTACAGGGCTACGGAATGATGTTTCTCTATTTCATAAATGAGATGACATTCCAAGAAGGGCCAGGAAATTATCTAATTCTCATTCTATATGTTAAAATAAAAATAAAGAAGTAGGGAGAAAGAGAACAATATTTTTGAATATGTTTAGAGTGCAATGTTTTGATTCATAAGTTTCCATTGTTGGAGGCAGAAAAACTTAAGGGGGGCATCAAATTTGCTTGCACTGAAAATTGTAACCACATCAGCTCGACTGTCAGTGCCTGCCCAAGGGGACAGAATACAGATTTTTAGAAGACCAGCACACAGCACAACTTCACACAAATTCTCTCAGAAAATAATTCCAGATGGTTCCATAACACAGACAACCTGGATACCAGAATTTGACAATAGTACTTAGAGCACAGAAAAGGTAGGCCAATATCTAGGAATATACTTTCAAGGCACTCTTAAGCAAATTATTAGCAAATGGAATCTAGGGACACATAAAGAGGAGTATATGTCACAACCAACGACAGGAGTTTGGATTTAATATTAAAATCCATAAACATAACTCACCTTAATAAGACACAGAGAAACCGGGCATGGTGGCTTATGCAAGAAGAATACTGTGAATTTGAGCACAGGCAATGAAGTGCTTTCCAGATCTGCCTACCTGAAATACTGTAAAAATACGAAAGTATTTTTACAAATTAAAGATAGAAAACCATGACCTTCTTAATAAATGTTTAAAACACGTTTGATGATATTGATCATCTATTCTTGGTGAAAAATAGTGAAGTTTAAATTACAAATGCGTTGTTCCTCTCAATTTGATAAATAGTATTTATAAAAACTTTAAAATTACATGAGCATCATAATTGTTGAATTTTTGAGGATTTCACTTGAGGATAGACATGAGACTGACATACGTGCAGACCTTGTTAAAACTCATTGAGTTGTAAGCTCACAACCTCTGCCCCTTCCTAACAGACTGCTTACATATTTTATATAATATGTATATAATATCTAACATATTTAATATATAATTGCTTATTTAATTTTTTAGTTATGTAAAATAGTACCATTCTGGAAGAAACTTAAACCTTATAGAGTTTAATTTTTTTAATTTGACCTTTTAATAGACTGAAACAAGGGAGCAGAGTCCAGAGGGTTGGGTACCCATAGCTTTCTTTCTCCCTAGTTATAGAAGAGTAACTATATTGGGCTGTTCTGATTAATCATGGCAAAATACCCATGCTGGGTGCCTTAAACAACAGAAATGGGTGTTGGGAGCTCCTCTTCTAAGATGGACAAGACAGATCATATCAACACCTACTGTCTAGCCTTCCCTTTAGCTTTATTGTCTCTATAGAGACCTTTTCCCTAAATTTAGTGGTGCTCTGAGATATTGAGAGTTGGAGTTTCAACAAAGGTGGTTTAGAGCAGGACACACTTCAGATCCCATCTGTGGTGATATTTTGTTTGTGCTTTAACAAACGAAGCTTGCTGGAGATTAGAGTGCAGAGCTTGTCACTAGTTAACTGTAAAGGCCAGGCAGTGGTGGCACACTACTTGGGATCTCATTCCTTTGGTCTTAGTACCTTATGACACATGCCTTTAATTCCAGCACTAGGGAGGAGGACTGGACAGAGAGAGGGATATAAGGTGGGCAGAGACAGGAGCTTGCCCCTTTTTCAGACTGTGGAGTTAGAGAGATAAGAAGTGATTGCGGCTTGCTCCTTAGTCTCTCTGATCATTCATCCTATATCTTTCTCCAGGTTTTTATTATTAAGACCAATTAGATTAGTGCTACACCCATAAAAAAGAAAATTATCAGCGTGATGTCTACTCTTTTTAAAATTTTTTTTCAATTTACACGTCAACCCAGCTCCCCATTCCTCCCCTTCTCCTACCCCCCTACCTCCCTCCATCCCACCTCATCCACTCCTCAGACCTGGGAATTCAAATAGTCTGGCATACCAAGTTGAGGCTGAACCAAGCCCCTCTCCGCAGTATCAAGGCTGAGCAAGATATCCCACCAAAGGAAATGGTTTCCAAAAGCTTGGTTTGTACACTTAGGATAAGTCCTGGTTCCACTCCCAGGGGCTCCCCCAACAGACCAAGCTACATAACTGTCACCCACATTCAGAGGGGTAATGGCTATTCTCATTTGTCAATTTGACTAAATTTGGAATTTACCAAAACCCATTTATCAGTGAGGGATTTTCCTTAACTAAATCATTTCAAGTGGGAAGAGCCACCTTCAGTCTTTGATTTGGATCTTTTGAGGTAGGAAGAGCCACCTTTAAACTGGACCACATGTTCTGGTGGCAGCCTATAGAAAAGATGTGGATGAAGGAAGCTTTTTCTCCTTTTTTTGTTTGCCCTTTCTCTTACTGGCAATTTTATTCCTTCACCTTCATGGGCATTAGAGCCTACTTCATCAGGATTACAACATACACCGAGGAGCAGCTGAGACATCCAGCTTTGTAGACTG
Source organism: Chionomys nivalis (assembly GCF_950005125.1). Classification (NCBI taxonomy): domain Eukaryota; kingdom Metazoa; phylum Chordata; class Mammalia; order Rodentia; family Cricetidae; genus Chionomys; species Chionomys nivalis. The sequence continues at coordinate 31,961,515 of NC_080103.1, read as the reverse complement.
AACCACTACTGTATTCTTGAACTTTCCATTGGTAGACAGCCATTGTTGAACTAGCAGTACCACAGCCTGTAAGCCACTCTAATAAATCTCTTATGCGTTATTGTGTAGTATATAGAACACACACACACACACACACACTCATTCTATCAGTTCTGTTCTTCCAAAGAATCCTGAGTAACACAGCTAGCAACAGGCCTACAAAACCTTTGGTACACTCTGTACTTCACAATTAAAGTGGGGGATTCAGGTACCCCAACAGCAGAATGTCCCTCTAAACCTAATAAAGAGAGAAGACAATTCTCTCTTCCTCTAGAGGAACCACTTTGCCATTGGAGGTCTGAACACACAGAAGCCCTGTGGTCTGAGGGGGAAAGAAGCATCTTGGAAAAGGTTTTCTGGGGAGCACAACTCTTCAGGAATGGCCTATGGAAAGACTCATGGAGGCCTGATTGAAGACACAAGGGAGATCGCCTTAGGCTATGGGTGGAGCAAGAAGGCTAAGGAAGAATTGTAAAACTACCTTTAGTGTTATTGTAGATAATGGATAATATTTGTGGATTTTAATGGCTACCCTTCAGTGGTGCCCTGAGTAATGTTTTGGCCAGTGAAATAAATGTTTGTTGAATAATAAATATTTTCCAAATAACTAAACCAAACAGTGAATACACAGGTAAATTTTGCTGCCAAAATATCCATAACAATTCTCAGGCTGTTTAATATTTTCATTGGAAATAGTTCAAGAAAAAAATTACCTTTGTTTTTTCCCGGTGAAAGAACCTGCTCTTTGGAACTTAGGAGGAAATTATAACACAAATAATAATTCTGTCTGAAGGCTCTGATGCATGGACTGTAGGAGGCCTAACCCCAGAAGTTCGCCTAAAAGGAGGAAATGCCCCCACGACACATGTTCAGTGTCGCAAACATTATTTTTTTAAAAAAAATTATGTCTTCTCATCTACTTCTGTGTCTTTTCTTTATCACCAGTTTTCTTTTTCTTCTTTTGTGACATGCCGGGTGCCCTTCGCTGTTGGCACATTCCTGTCCTCACTGTCCCCCACTTCTTTCCATCGTCCCTCATTTATTTACTGTCCTCCTGCTCCTCTTTCTGTGCCTTTCGCATAATTTATATCTTCTCTTGTTTAAAGCGCTCATTATGTTTAAAACAAAAAAATGATCTATTAAACAAGTATAAAACTTTTGTTAATTAAATTATCTTTATATTTCTTTATTTTAAGGTTTGTCTATCATTTTTCCCCAAAGGAAAATATAAATGAGCATACGTGGGGAAGATGTCGTCCATTTCAGAAGATACACTGTCCTTCAGCAAACCCTCTTGACTCCTAGAGTAAGCCAGGGACCTCTCTCTTCTTATAGAGCACTCACTCAGAATCTGAATACAACTCAGCCATCGTTATCTGGTCTGTTTTAAATCACCTTGTTGCTAACATCCAAATTCTGTGACGTCAACAGTTCTATCATGTGCTGGTTAGTTTTATGTCAACCTGCCACAAGGTAGAATCATCGGAGAAGAGCAAGCCTCAGTTGAGAAAATGCCCCCATATGATCAGGCAGTAGGCAAGCTTTAGGGCATTTTCTCAAATAGAGATTGATGGGGGAGGGCCCAGTCCATCGTGGGTGGGGCCACACCTAGCCTGTTAGTTCAAGGTTTATATGAAAGCAGGCTGAGCAAGCTATAGGAAGCTAGGCAATAAGCAGCACCCTTCATGACCTGTGCATCAGCTCCTGCCTCCAGGTTCTTACCCTGCTTGTGTTCATGTCCTGACTTTCTTCACTGATAAACAATGATATGAAAGTATTAGCCAAATAAACCCTTTCCTCCCCAAGTTCTTTTGGTCACGGTATTTTACCACAGCACTGATTACCCTAACTAGGAGGTATCACTTTGTCTACTCTGAAGTGCCTGAGACACCCTTGACTGACTGAATGAGTGCTATAAGGTTCCAGTCAGTCCCTCTTTGCAACTTCAGAACCAACCCTGTGTTCTTAATCTCTGCAGTTCATCAAAAACTTTCCTCTTTCTTTCCATAGTACCCTGGAAGTGTAAAGACAAGCGTGTACCATAGCAAACATATAAAGATGTCATTCCCATAGGCTGTGAGTTCTAAGATAAATACTACAAAATTAATAAAAGTTTCTAACTTTGCTCCCTGTCCCTCTTCTCTGTCTTCCCTTTACCTATTGATGCCCTCTAAATTTTCCTTCTATAGCCCTATACTATACACCATGGAACTCAGACCTGTCTGACTTTATGCTCTGATGGGCCTCTTTTACTTACTATATAACACTAAATAGTGTTTCTAACTCAGAAGCTGCAGGTTTGTTTGTTTTGTTTTTTTTTTCCCTTGAAAGGGTAAAACACCAATAAATGAAGATAAATTGTTGGCTTTGTTCCAAAACAAGCTTGTTGTTCTAGGACCCCAAATGGTCTCGAACATCATTAAGAAGCAGCAGGCCACCCAAGGTTGTGCATCAATTAGCAATTAGGTCACACATTGGGTGGGTAGAGGCACTCAGCCTTTGGCCTTGCTCTTCACGGCACAGCCAAACAGGCCACTGGTATCCAAACAATGCCAACCCCGGTGTATCTTGTCCCTTAATTGGGATAACTTAGAGATGCTAATGTGCACAGGCAGGCTCGGTGGCTCCAATTAGGGCTCATTAGTGGCTCTGCCAGTGGTGACCACGGCAAAGTGATGTTTGCTCTTGGGAAGGCTTTGTGAATTGCTCCTCCAAGGCACACACAAGGATGTGCTGGCGTTCTTACCCACAGCAAACTTCATGCCTCAGTTGTCCATAGCCACCGTCCTGCCAGGCTAGTGCTACCTGGCAAAGCAAAGCTCAGTTATCCCCTGTCACAGTTCTTTCCAGCGGAGGTGGTAGATGGTCACTCTCCTAAAGAGGCACAGACCAAGGGTTAATTTATGATCAGGTTCATTGCTTCTCATTTACCCAGTTCACTTGAAAAACAAAAAAACACATTCAGTGCCAGTTAGCAGCACCCTAAAAGATACCATCACCCGGAACCCCTGACTATCCCACAAGAAATATCAAGCCAATTTTAAAAAGCAAAATGCTGAAATTACTAAACTTCAATGCCCAGGCATAATGAGGAACACAGTTCTCGTTTTTAAGCACATGCCAAGGACATTTCTAAAGGACAAGTTCTGAAAAGGGTGTCAGGGTACTCTTGACTACAAGACACTGGTTCTGTGTCCAATCAAGTCAGGAGGAGAGGTATATCCCCACACTCATACAATTCCTACAACTATATTATGGTTTCTGTGCCACTGCCACAGTCCTTGGCACAAGTCTAGGGTCCTAGGGTTAAGAGCGCATCCCATAACCATTGCACACACAGCTCCTTTAGGCCAGGCTGGCATTGCAGTATTTTCATAACATCATCCTGACAGAGTGGAGGAGTGTGATTAGGGCCTCCTGCTGTGCATCTTTCAGTTCATTCAAAGGTCATTACAATTCCTGCTTCGGTGTTTTGCAATTTTTTTTTCCCTTAAGGATGGCAGACAGTTGAATAAATATGCTTTAATAAACAAGGCTAGAGAGAAATAAAATGATCAACAATGAGGGACATTCAAACCCTGGCACAGGTGGTGTCATTTATTTGCAGTGAAGTGTTTGTAAGAAGTGCACCCCCACTTTTTTTTGTAAACTACCTGTAGTCTGAGAGCAGCCTAAACGGAGAGCTCTGCACTATGCATCGTGAAGTCTGCCATCAGAAGAGCCTAGGAGAATAATTTGGTGGGCTTTCCAAGTGGTCATTTTCATCATGCAATTTTTCCCCAGTTGGTTGCATCCTTCTTCCTACCCCCTTGACTTGTGTGAGTAGTTGCCACAGTGATGGCAGGATGTCAATGCCCCCCAAATTGAACCTGTGATTTGTTTTTCTTTGATTTATGTGCTTGTAGTCAATAAACTTTATAAAGGAAAGTATCAGACTGAACAATCAATCAAAGATAAACAGATTCCTGTCCTTTAAAAGCATTTCAGCCCAGTAGGTGAGTGTCTCATTCATCTTTTGCAGGCTAGCTTTTGGCCTTTCCACTGAGACACAACTGAGCGCTCACGACAGGCAGCTTTTCTACCAAAGGGCTGCTGCAGTTGAGCTGAGATTTATCAATTCCCTGGCACCAGTGTCCTGACATGGGATCATTTGCAGGACCTAAATGGTTAAGCATTGCTGTTTGCATGCCGTGCCCTGGGTTTCCATCCACCTGAACTGAGAGAAAGATGCCCAGTTGGAAATGCACTGGGTTTATTCTGCGTAGTTCTATAAAAATTCATATTGTGGGCTTTTCTTTTTTTCCTCTTCTAAAAAGTCGATCCCTTCCCTGCAAATGAGAACTCCCTCTTCGTTCTATTAGTGGTTTCTGACTCTTCCCTCAAAGAAAGCAAATGTCATCCTGTGTGTTTTGCTTTTCTGCTGCACAGATGGTATGCATATGCAGATTGGTGATTTTCTAATCAATACGGTGGCACTTGGGAATATCTGTAAGTATTGTAATAATGCATTAGTCAGGAGTGATGTTGTAACACACTGAGATCACACACATAAATCTAAGACACCATGTCTAGACACTCCAGGGAAGATGCTATGGCATGGGTTAGAGTAGGCATTAAGGGAGGGCAATATTTCAAATATGATGGGAAAATAATGCAATTTGCAGACTTTAATAAAACCATTGGGGATTTAATTTCAGTAGGGGTAACATTCTCTCCCCAAACATTCGCATTCTTCTGTCTGCTTCATGGACACTTGTAATGAGATGCTTTCCACCTGTTATCTCAGGCAGAAACAGAATGGGATCTGTGAATTGAGTGAGATTTTTAATGTGCTGAATATGAAAATAATCCCTTTATAGGTAGTGCTTTAGCTGTACAAAAGTGCATTATGCAAACAACACACAGGCAGAATAAACCTTGGAGATTCAGAGTTCGAAGAGCTTATAAATTAATCTCCTAAGCACACCTTGAGCGTGCTTAGAGAGTGCATTCAATCCTAAAACTTGACCAACTGAACCTGCAAAGTTTTAACAGGGAACTATCTCAATGATGAAAAATGAAAATGATGCGAAATATATGCCCATGTGAACACGGCCCGAAAGCTACAGGCTGGTTTTACTCGCGGCTGCCTCTGATTCCATTTGCCCTGGAGATTTCCAGATTTAGGCAGCCTGACTCTGTTTACATTTCTAGGCTGACAACCGTCCCCAAAGGCAGACACTCATTCTGCTGGAAATAATTTGATAAAAGTGATCGACTAAACATAGTCAGAACCCAAAACTGCATTTCTCAGCAGAAAGCAAACCCAAGTGGAGATTCCCCTGGTAACCCCTTCTGCTCATGTGGGTAAGACAACAGCCCCAACAGGCTCCTGGTCCAAGTAGCTTTGTGCTCTGTCTTCTTGTCATTCTGGCCCAGTGCTGTCTCAGTGAAGTCTCCTCAAGACTCAGGCCAGCTCTGTGCCTCTAACACTCTGGAGGCTTTTCAATTAAAATTCAAGAGAAGCAAAGGCTAGATGGAATCAACCCAATTATCTCGGTAGCCATAGAAATGCACACAATAAATGAACTCCAACCTTTTCCTTTCTGATGACAACTTGAGCTCTGAATAGAGGTGTGATATCCCCCCCCCCCTTTTTTTTCTTTCCTAGTGAGTTTGAATGAAGCAGAGTTTGAATGAGTCAGAATGAAGCGCCACTTGCTTGGCAGAATATCTCAGAGCATGGCTTATGGCTTCCAGCACCTGTACAATCTGGTTCCAGGAGGCCTAGGCTTAGAATTCCATTTTTTCTCAGACTACTGCCCGGAGGAAAAACAGATTCCAGAATCTGATCTGCAAAAGTCTTTACTTGCAATTTTGGTGATTCATTTCCTTATTGTGCACATTTTCAAATTTATATACCATTCTGCATCTTTCTTTTAAGTCTTTCCTCTGAAGGAAGAATCCATCCGCACACACACACACACACACACACACACAAGAATACATTCAGTGCATTTACTCCCCAAGCCCTGACTTACTCCCTTCTTGGGGAAGGTCATCTGAAATGTACTGTTGACACTGCCCACTTTGGGTTAGAAAAAGAAGGAAGTTCAGCAAAAGTCCTCTGTTTTTACATCATTGACATGCCCAGAGGTCACTTAGCAAATGTGACTTGGTTCAGAGAATGACCATGGCTGGCTAGAACAGCTCCATGGTGACCACTCTCTACTCAAAACACAGGAAATCACTGCATCCCCTTTTATATCAGGCAGCTGCCTATGGTTCAGATCCACATATCTTCTAAGGCTCTGGTTCTATTCTGTTATTTTCTTTTTGCCTTCAGTGACTTTTCTGCCAAGGGCAAAACACATGAATCCACGTGTCCTTTTTTCTTCATTAGTCTGTCTGCAGTTTGCAATTTTGCTCCAGTTTATCCCAACTGAATTCTTAGTCATGCAATAATCAAAACTTAAGCTATCATTTTACTCTCACTCCCCCTCTCTTATTTTATTCTAGGCCCATTTCAACTCCCTAGTTAGAAATTTAAACATTTTATGACATATAATCCAAATTCGTAAATGTCCCTGCAAATACCAACAAATTCTTTCACTCAATGCACATTTTGCAATTCACTTCACCGAAATTTGATTACCTGGTGTAGGTCTTTCTTGGTCCCAGATAATGTGAGATAGTGATAATGTGTGTGCATGTTTGTTTAACATTTTATAGCGCACAATGTGCTTTCTGGGCATGATGGAGAAGAAGGGGAAATATATTTCTATTGCCTGTGAGTACCAACCAGGATCTTATGTTGGGACAAAATTCTGGCCTTCATCCTAAAGACTCAGGGTGACAGGTGACTAGGAAGGTTTGCAAATCATGTTTTATGATAGCAGAGCCCCAGAAAAGAGATCTTGCCCCTGGAGATGGTGTTCACTGAGGGAAGGGTGAATTATTATAAGCAGAAAACTAAATTGTAGAATTCTTAATATAAAAGACAAACATACCTTTATTTGTCTTGAAGGAGAAATTCTTCATTTCTAAATCCAAATCAGGATCTATTATTGTGGGCATTTAATTCCCAAACCCATCATAGCTCTTGATTTATAGGCTGATGACTTGAAGCTTGACACTTACTTTGCCCCATGGGAAGATTAGTGTGATAGAAGATCTCTCCAAAACATTTGTCACCAAAAAGCAAAAACAATACTAATAACTGGGGCTTAAATTCTTGTCCTTGTTAAACTGCAAATGTACCAGCAGAAGGTAAAATGTCATTGGTCGTATTGGTTCAGAATTGATGGATATTATCACAACCTGCTGTAGCAGGCTTTCTTAGACCACCAGTCTCCAAATAATGACATGGAGACTTATTGGCACTTAAGCATGTTTGGCCTTAGCCTAGGTTTGCTGCTAGATATCTATCTCCTTTTTTTTTTTTAACCCATTTCTATTCATCTATGTGCTGCTTCAAGACTTGTTTACCTCATGTGCGTACTGCCCACCCAGCTTTTCTGCTTCCTCCATGGTGGACTGGCTGGTCTCCAGCTGACTGGCTCCCTGGCTGCCACCTCTTTTCTCTCTGCCTGCCAGCCCTGCCTATCCCTCCTCTCCCAAGTTATTGGTCATTCAGTTTTTGATTAGACCTGTCAGGTGCCTGAGGCAGTCAAGGTGAAACAGGACACATCTTTACAGAGTTAAACAATTACTCTGCAAGACAAACAAATGGAACACATCTTTACCTAATTAAACAAATACTCTATTCCATAACACCTTGCCTGGCAACAGAATTAAATCCTGAGATCTGAGTTGCCAATGGGAAAGTCTCTCAGAAAAATGAAGGGTTAGTCACAAAATTGGGCGGCCAGAAAGGATGGGTAAAGAATTGGAAACAATGGAAAGCCAGTAAGTCTGATGACCCACGTGCTTGCCCACCAGGATTGCTTTGAACTATCCCTGCTGTTGCCCATATATCCTCTCAAGTTGAAACTACAGAACATGTATTGCTCAATACACTTTTATGAAGGCATGCTCTCTGCCTAATTTGAGACAGACACAGATTCTAAAAATTTCTGTGAAATAGGACAACAGGTTCACAAGACTGAGCACAGGCTGACCCACAGAGTCCCAGTCTTGTGGCACTTAGCAAGATTTCTTTCTGGGTTTCTTCTCTCTTCAGATGGAGATCGAAGATTGCTGCTTAAACCAGCCTTAAACCAAGCAATATCCTCACCAAGTCTTCTAGAGACAGATACTGCCATGGGTTTCCTCTCCTCTTTAGTTATCTCCTCCTCTCAGCTTTCCTCCCTTTTTTCCTTTCTCTCCATCTCTTCTCGTCTTGATCATTTTGAACAACTGAGATCAGAAAGTATTTACTTAGAGCACTCTGAAAAACATTTTGAATCCTTCAAATAACATTTCCTTATGCTGCTCCTGTGTGCTGCTCTTTCTTCATTAATTGCTCGTGCTAAATAAGATGATCATTTTCTCCTTTATTTCTCTTGTAATATTATTGGAAAGAATAACGAGTATGTAATATTCAATATCAACAATGCCATACAGAACAAAAATTCCATTTTAATATATCTTTTTGGAATTGAATTACTTCCACATTTGATCTCCTGATGAAGAGAAGCCCTAGATTTGCAAATTGAAATCACCCCATCTAAGCTCTGCCCTGTGTTCATAAATCCCAAGGTGTTTGCACCTCTGTATAAGATAAAGATGTGAGATGTTCAGCATCCAAAGGTGAACCTAAGTCAGAAGGATCATGACTGTGATTCTAAGTACTGAATGTTGGAAAAATAAAACAAAAACATCTCATGGTGTCTGACAAGATTCTGCTGCTGGACTAGATGACATTAAAATACCACTTCTCCATCTGGATTCTAATTCCTCCCTATAGTATAACTTGTGTTATAAATACACAGTTACATAAACTTGAAAAATCATACGTTTATATATTTCAAGTTGAATGAGTTCTTAATAATAAGACCAGACAAACTTACAGCAAGCATCCTGTAACACTTAGCTTTATATATTTTTAAAATAACTTTAAATTGTAGTCTCTCGTTTAAAAATATTTATTAAATCCCCAGTTCTTTAAAAAAAATACTTTGCTTGTCTTTCAAAGAGCTAATCATCCTGAGATAAAGAGGTTCCACATTTAAAGTGATATTTATGAAATTCTGGTAGCCTTGTTTTTTTTTTTTTAAATTAAGTTCACACTGCTTGTCAGTCATTTTGACAACCAGTACTCTTTATATCAAGCCAACACAGGAGCTGTAGTAGTATTGCCATGGTGTGCTTGGTGATAATTTGCAAACTCTACTGACACAAACACACCTTATCAGAATTTGGGAATAACATGATGCTTCAGGAATTTATCATTTTATCCCTTTTGAAGATGAAAAAAGAAGCATTTATTGTCTTTCTTTTATTTCTATTGACATGTATCCATGCAGTGAACATCTGAACATATGGTGTATGTGTTGCTGTGTGCATGCATGTGCATGTTCACATGTACACAAGGAGGCAGGAGGTTGATGTTGGGAGTGACCCTCAATCCCAGTACCAATATATTAATTGGGACAGTGTCTCCCAATTAAGCCCAGCCAACCTAGTCTGTTTGCTCTAGGGATCTCCCGAATCTGTCTTTTAAAGCAGGAATACCAGCACAACAGCTACACTGTCCTGTCAACTACCCTATCTTTCACATAGGATCTAAAGCTTCGCAACTCAGGTTCTCACACTGGAGTGGCAAGGGCTTTAACCACAGAGGTACTAAACCATGTCCTTTTGTTTGATTTCTTAATGGGCACTGCACTTTTAAATCATGTGTTCTTTCTATGTAGAAAATAATTTAATTCCCCTTTGTCTCACTTTGTTATCCAAACATAAGCTCTGTGTAAAATGCATTGGAATAATATAGGAAAACAATATCTAGAAACATCCCTGAGAAGAAAATGCCAGAAAAATGGGCATCATATTTGGTGATGTGAACTTATTGTGGTGCAGCCTGGCACAGGGATGCAGTTCTATTATGATGACCATGAAAATGGATGGGAGAGATTTTCCATGTAAACTTGTAAAACATTTTCCATAAACCATGTAAACAGTGAGTCCTGGAACATACAATAAAGTTGGGGAAATTAGCAATTAGTTTTGTACCTAAGAGTTTGGATAGATGTGAGACTTCAGGCCAGAGCAAGAAGGCTAAAGAGTCCAGGAAAGATCTTGAATACCAGCAGATTAAGCCTCTGTTCACCACTATTTTCTCCTGTGAAATATAGAGAAATAAGGATAAAACAGACATTGCAGAGAAAGGACTGTTCCAAAGGAGAGTCCAGAAGTGGTGTGTGTGTGTGTGTGTGTGCACGCACGTGCACTGTGTGTTAAAAGGTCATCCCAGGAGCAGATGTCACGGAGGCATGAGTACAGCTCACTAAAAGGCTACTGGGGTACATCAGCCTGTGCAGGCAAAACCCATCTTTCTGCTCAGATTTCCCATCACAGGAATGCCAGCACAACAGCTACGTTGTCCTGTCAACTACCCTATCTTTCACATAGGATCTAAAGCTTCGCAACTCAGGTTCTCACACTGGAGTGGCAAGGGCTTTAACCACAGAGGTACTAAACCATGTCCTTTTGTTTGATTTCTTAATGGGCACTGCACTTTTAAATCATGTGTTCTTTCTATGTAGAAAATAATTTAATTCCCCTTTGTCTCACTTTGTTATCCAAACATAAGCTCTGTGTAAAATGCATTGGAATAATATAGGAAAACAATATCTGTTCACTCAGCATTGGTGTCAGCGTGGGCATTACCCTAAAATGTTCAGGCTAATGCACTCTTTCTACATGAGGAAATAGCCCTTGCTTGAACACAGTTTCTGTAGTCACAGCAGAGAAAAGAGTACTGCTGACATTTTGGAGTGCAGAGAACATGGTGTAGTTAAATAACCCTACAGTGCTCACCCCTCCCCCCTAAGAGTGACTCTCCAAAATCTCAGTGCCCTTAACTAGTGAGATTATTTCTCTTCTTTACCTTTCCCAAATCCTTTGAAAAACATTAGCCTTTTAAAAACCATTACAGGGATACTCTAGCAACATGGCCTCTTGGGTTCATCCTTGCAAAATCAAACAATATGATCCACACTATAGTTAGGATCTGAAATGTGCTTTTAAAGCTTGATTCTCAGCTTGCTCTTACTAGTAGGCCATGGGATCTTAATCCATAAGGACTGCTTGGAGGTTTTCAAGTCCCCTTCATACCCTTGAAGGTGAACATGAGATGGCAGCCCCTCTTCTCTTTTACGTCCCTGCCTGGCAGGGGGTGACTTCATTCAACCCTCTGCCCCCACCATGATGAGCCACCCTGGGACAATTGATTAAACCATTCTCTTCACATATTTATTTGCTTGAGTATTTGTTACAGTAATAGAAGACTGTTTTGTTTGTTTGTTTGTTTCTGGGCAGCCAAGAAAGAAAGGATGGGAACTGGACATACAGCCTGACCTTAAGTTGTATCTAATCTCAGATGACGTGATGAAATTACATTTCAAACGGAGCTTAGAGTCAGCAAAACAACAGTGTGTTTTAGTCTGGATACTTTCCTTTTCACTTTTGAGCAAGGTATTTTGGCAAATACAACTAAGATTCATAGGGGAAATTCAAGAATTTATCCTAAAAGCACAATGTGAATTTAGTGGCAGAGTTATTTTTTTAATTAGCTCTCTCAGACAAAGCTTGTAAAAAATTACTTTAGTCATGGCTACTGGAAGAATATGCTTTTATATCTTTTAGAAAATCAATTTAAGGGCCATATGATTAGTTCTAGGTCAAGCTGAACTACATAGTAATACTCCACCCAACCACCCCAAACAACTGATTTATTAAATAAATAGCAAGAAAGAAAATCTCTAAGTTATTCCAGATGCATTTTGGAATTAATACACGTTTACTATAAAGTAAGCATGTTTGGGATTAATACATGTTAATTTTATAAAGATTTTTTAAAGTGTGTGTATAGATGGGGGAGGTGTGTGCACCTAAGGGCAGGTACCTTTGGAGTCTGCAAGGGGACATCAGGTGCCCAGAAGCTGAAGCTATAGATGATTATAAACATCCTAACATCGGCGATGATAACTGACCTTGAATCTTTGAAAGAGCAGTAAGTGTTCCTAACTGTTGAGCTATCTCTCTAGGCAGAGTTGACTCTGTTTATATGTGTGTACATTCCTTTTTCCTTAATGTCCAATTTTCAATTTCTTTGTGCTTGATTCACAGTTATAATATTTGGAAAGTAAAATCGTGTAGCAGAAAGCAAGGGGCTCTCTGGTCTGCCTCACTTAGTTCCTTTTTTCTCTGTCTTCTCTGTGTTGTTTATTGGCATTTCATCTATCATCAGGTGTACCTTAAATACAAATTTTATGATGTTTGTGAAGCAGACTAGGGAAGGTAAAATACTTCAGGAGCAAGAGAAAAGTTAAGCATCTCCTGAATTTTAAACTGAAGCATTTAAACATAGGTATGGAATAGAGGTTGATTTATTGAATTTGAAAAATTAATTTCTTTTAGCCTTGAGTGTAGTTAGCTTTGTCTGCCTGTAGGTTTGTATTGGTATTTTCTTTGGCTTCATGTTTAATATTTCAACAGGCGAGGCTGGCGAGAATGCTGTTGACGCTGTCTTATACCTGGATGTCTTAAAGAACCACGTTACTTTGGCAAATGAAACAGACAACTTTGGAAGTTGGTTTAATAGCTGCTTTTGGTAGAACTTGTCTCAGGTTCATTACAAACTCTCAACAAGGCTGTTACCTTGGTCTTCATTTCTTTTCAGTTGCCAAGCAAGCAAGAAAACAAACACAATTCTTTCCTCCCGAACCTACTCAGTCATGGAACCTAGAGTCTTCACTTTAAGTGGAAACTGAGTACTTCAGACAGCTCCATATTTAAGTGCCCAAAGTTGGCAGCTCTTTGGGCAGCTCTGGAATGCACGCCTAGCACCAGGCGAGATATTCTAGACCTTTTAAAATCCTGTTAAAGTTGCATGGTTAAAAATAGTTCGTATGTTCTTTTTTGAAATGGAAAAGATTGTGTGGCTCAGTTATCTTTAATGTAGAGAGTGTCCAGTGAGTAATATGTAAGTTGATCATTTTAGTATTTAGGAAATGATAAAGACACCCTAAATGGATGTTTGGTGTATGATTGCAGATTTGGAACCGGTCTACATCTGTTACCACTTGTTTTATATCTAGATATAACTTTACGCTTTTAAAAGTAGCATTGTATGTTTATTAAGGCCATGGAAATGTATCTTATACAGAGAGCAGCCACCTGAATTTCACTCTTCCTTGTCAAGGGATGCCCATAAGAATTGTTGGTCAGCGTCTAAATGTGGAGGTAAGTAATAAGCCAGTATTGACTTCTGTTGGGATCAATACCAAGATTTGTTGACCCAAAGAGGTCAAAATTGACTGAAGAGTGGGACAATAAATCTTGTTATTGACCCGGAAGCTGAAGTCAATATATGTATTATTATCAACATTTTTCTTTTGGTGTAGATGATGAGGGTGGAGTCATTTTTAAGGCCCTAATTGCAGAGAGCCACGTATTTATGTCATAATGGTGACAAATACAAGCTTGTTGGCTTAAAAAATGGGGCTATTCACAGGATAGCAGTGACATAAGAGGTTTGTGATGTCAGCCTTAATTTTCTTTAACCCTTAGGCTCTTTGATCCTGATTTCTTTGAAATTGAAATATGAGTTGCATAAGGTTGCATGATAAAATAGTGTTTGGAAGGGGAGGTAGGAGGGACACTTTAATTGTTTTTTCTTTTCCTCCAGATGGTAACCCATATGCACATGCACACACACATGCACACACACGTACACACAAGCATACACATGTGTGTGCTGTATGTATCTTCCTCCTAATATCACCTTCAGCAGTTGAAAGACTTAGTTCCAATCTGCCCACTGTGAAGAGGGCACTGCCCTTCAGATGAGATAGTGTACTTACTTGAAGACCTAAACTGCGTCAAAACTAAACACTTGTGAAATGCATATTTAAAATGAATATTAAAAGCACAGAATATATATTATATTCTGATATACTGATAATATTGCTAAATTATTCTCTTTACTCGTAACCTCTTACTCACATAAAGCCAGAGATTTATTTTCCCATAGTAAAGAGAAGTACAACAGGAAAACAATTTCCCCATTGCTTCAAGTAGCTTTTGTGTTGATAAGAAACTAAATCCCACACATCCAAGCTGAACTGGGTGTTCTGGGGAACATGAAGTCTCTTTTTGCCTGTGATTTTGCCTGTGTTTTCGACTGTGGTAGGGTCTACACACAGGGATCATGAGTGCTAATACCCTGCAAGAGTATTTAGCCAGGACACTGATGCTTCAAATAAATAGACCCAAATTCACTTATGCACTCTGGTTCCACCTTCCTAACGCCATCCTCAGCCTTGTGGTAACACCAGGGTGAAGAAGACACAGAAGTTTCTTTCTTGTCTATCATGTCTCCAAAGATGGTACTTTACATCAAATATTCAATTCTGCTAATGCTCAGAAATCTGCAAGTTAGGAATGAAACATGAGAGATGCCTTGAATGTCTCACACTAGGGGGTGTCTCCAATTCCTTAATACACCCCATTGTGCCTCGCGGCTGCAAGAAGCGCTGTACAACCCATTTCTTCCTTTAACTGTGACTTTCCTCGCTTCTATGGATTTCGATTTTAATGGTTGAATTACATTTACATCTACTTGTGAGTTTGCCATCAGCATCCAAGTTCCAGCTTAAAGCCTTTACTAACTTGGAGAGCAACTTTCTCATAAACAACCTCATTTGGTTTATCGATATAAATTCACGGAACAACTCTTAATTCTAAGAAGCTCCGGCGGGGCCTCTGTTCTAAACAGCAGACCTTCCAGGCTGCTTTGAGTGGCTTTTGGGGCTTCACAATAAATCATAGCACAGGACAGAGAGATAATTAAGTCACAGGGATTCTAGAGTTCCTGATGAAAAGGTTGGTTAGCCAGGGGCCTTGCTCAGTTGAATTAAGTTTTAGAACAACTGATCTTTAGGAAAAAGGAAAGAATGCAACAACAACCACAAAATATGACTACGTGAGACTGAAGGGGAAGCTAATTTGTAATAGTATATTGGCGTTTTGAAGAAAATACAAAAAGATGCATACACCAACACGTTCAAGTTTGACCCATAATCATGGAAATGTATAGGAAGAAGAAACAACAAGAGAGCTACCTCCCAAGCAAGTAAAAACCTTTTTAAGTTTGGGGTTGTTATCCATACCCTCTCAGATTGTTTTCTAGAGTGGCTACCTTGATTTATTTTCCCATTAGCAATGAGACTAACTGGAACATCATTCCTTTTAACATTTGAATGGATCTATCATTTAATACGAGCCTTTATTCAATTTTAAAACATATTCCCAGAGAAATGCGGTTTCTTAGGACATCTACCCTATTGATTGCCCAAGGCGGTTTGTCCAGCCTGTCCCTCACTCCCATTACAGTGACTGATACTTCTCCGGATCTAGGAGTAATCAGATCTAGAATATGAGACAGAACTCTAGGAGAATATTCTGGAAATTTCTGAGAAAGGATTAACTCTCTCTTAAAGACCGTTCTCATCAATGGAGGTGACTAACGATTTGATGTCTTCAGCATGAGTACGGGCTCGCAATAGCTCCACTGGCCCTTTAGATACACTGCTCTGTCCTATATGCTACACTCTATGTCCACAGGTTAGAAGGCTTTATCACTCTCTGGTTTCCCAATTGGTCTAGTGACCAAGGAACAATGACAAAGACTTGGAATAGCAAAGAAATATTAAAAGGAATATTGGATATTAGATCCTTTTTTTTTTTTTTTTTTTTTTTTTTTTTTTTTTTTTTTTTTTGACAGGGTTTCTCTCTGTAGCTTTGGAGCCTGTCCTGGAACTCGCTCTATAGACCACACTGGCCTCGAATTCACAGAGATCCGGCTGCCTCTGCCTCCTGAGTGCTGGGATTAAAGACATGCACCACCATCGCCTGACTACTTTCCTTCTCGATGATGATGTTAGGTGGCCATGCCCTTGCATAGAAGGCCACAGCTCTTCTCGGGCTGGCTTCTCTGAATGTCTTCCCTTTTCTTTTTTTAAGGCATTCTGCATGCTTTCACATGCCTAGAGCTAGTAGCAGTTCTGCTAATACCAGTTGTCTGAGCTCATTTTCTATTGCTAAACATATGGTTTTGTAACTGAGTAAGTTATAAAGAAAAGGAGTTTATTGTGGCTTATAGTTCTGGGGTTGAGAGACTAGCTCTTGCTAGCACTGCCTGAAGGTGGCAGAAAAAAAAAATCACATGGTAACAGACTCTGTGTATGTGTGTGCATGTCCATGTCTACACATGCATGCATGTATATCTTGTTATCTTTCTTTTTAAAAAAATTTATATTGTTTCCTGAGGGGGACTCATGCATCCATGAACTCATGTGGAGGTCAAAGGACAGTTTGCAAGTTGGTTCTCCTCTTCCACTCTGTGGGACCTGGAAAACTAAATTTATATTACAAGCCTGGGTAGCAAGTGACTCACTAAGCATTCCAAGATTTTCTCCTTCTAAAAAAAAAAAAAAAAAAAAAAAAAAAAAAAAAAAAAAAAAAAAAAAAAAAAAAACACTAGTCCTTTTCCTGGGGGCTGCACCCTGACCTTACCTTGGCGCCATCACCACCTCAAGGTCCTAGTTGCTGACACTCTAATCTGGTCAAGTGTCTACTTTCTTCATAGGTCACAGTGGCAACTCTACTCTAACATGAGTTTCAGAGGAGAGGACTCACATTCGACACCATAGTCCTGGCCCCAGGGGGAACAGCACTGTTTCTTGTGGTTTCCCAAATTCTGCTCCCATTTTGAGTCAAAGTGATTCAAGGGCTGTCTCTTTGGCCTGAGACTCTCATTGATTTCCCCAATCATCTTTTGAAAATGAGAATAAACCTGACAGTTACAAGTCACCAAAATGAGAAAGGGGCCAGAAGCTCCTGAGCCCATAGTTTTGTTGAATTAACCCATGTGGGAACTTCCTCCACCCAAAGTATTTACTATAAAGGACATAATAAGGAATATCTTTATTATTAAGAAAGTAAAGTTAATTGTCTTAATATCCACCATCTCAGAGTGAAGAGACAGCTGGTGATTTTGTCAAATACATTAGCAATGTCGAATTGCCTTCTTAATTCTTGCCTGTCTTCCTAATTGAAAGAGCAAACTTACATTTTGTGACCCGGCCTCCTCCCTCATTTCCTTCTAGTCTCAGTCAATTTCCTGTTGTTGTAAGTTTGGTATATGATCTTCCCCTTCTCCCCCCACATGTCCTTTTATGCTAATCTTTCAGAAATAGGACTCTGCCCTCAGGATTTTTGATTGTTCTAAACAGTCAGTGCTGTCGAATTTCTTCTTAACAAACAGGAACATTGGGCGACAGTGGTTCACTCTTCACACCTTTCAGTTCTAGACAGGCTCTGCCTCATGGCTCATGTTATTTCTTGATTATTGTTATCTTTGACCAGTTAATTCAGTAGCCTGGATTGAGGAATGTAGCTTTGTGTGCCTATGCACAACGACAAGACATTCTGTCACACACACACACACACACAGAGAGAGAGAGAGAGAGAGAGAGAGAGAGAGAGAGAGAGAGAGAGAGAGAGAGAGACTCCTTCACACACGCTCTGTTTTGTTTCCATGAATAAAAAAATGAATACACCTTAAGGGAAAACTTTCTTAGAGTCTGCTAGCCAAAATTTAATACTCTTACAATATCTACATTTCATGCTAGCTCTTGGCAATGACACTAGTACCTGTGTACTAGTCAAAGTAATAACAATATTTAGTCAGCACATGCTATGTACCAGGCACCACAATATGTTTTATTTGTCTGTTCATGTATGTATGTATCTATTTTTCAGTGTTGGGAATTGAACCCAGGCAATGCAATCCCATGCAAGCTACATGCAATCTACCACCTGAGCTGCCTCTCCAGACACGTATGTCATTATGATTTATTTCACTTAACATTTGTTTCCCTAAATGGGTGTTGTGGGCTGCATAGTGTTAATGGGCATGGTCTAATATAAGTTAAAGGCATGAATGATCAAACTGATTCTTTATTTGAACATGTTAATTTCTCAGACAAGAAAACGTATTAAATAATTCAGCGCTCTCTCGAGTTGATAAGTCTGCAGATCTAGACGAAAAGATATCCAAACATCAAGCTCTAAAGACATACGAAGCCACTAAAATGAGACAGCAATGAAAGGGCACCAGTTTTCTTGAGAAGACCAAAATTGGACAATTTAGATTAGGAGAGCAAACTCTGTAAGTTTTTATGAATGGATCTCTAGATATCTCTGTTGGGTCAGGAGAGCAAGAAGATTCATCACATCTGCACAAACCTCTTGAATTTTAGTTATTGTTTGTTTTCTTTTGTTTGTTTGTTTTTTCCTTATGGGAGAGAAGACATGTTCTTGCAATATATCCCAGGCAAGCTTTGAAGATATGATGTTTCAGCTTTAGCATTCCTAGTTTGGAGATCAGATGCATAAGGTACAACTCCTGGCTGATACCTCTTTATGATAAGAAAAAGAAAGAGAGAAAGAAAGAAAGAAAGAAAGAAAGAAAGAAAGAAAGAAAGAAAGAGAGAAAGAGAGAAAGAGAGGAAGAGAGAGAAAGAGAGAAAGAGAGAGAAAGAAAAGGAAAACCAACTCTGCTTCAGATGATGAAATTGCTTCCTGAGTAGATATTTTATTTTCTTGAGTGTTTATAAAAATACGTAAATACTTACAAGAATTAAGCCCATTACTAATAAGCATCTATTAAAGAAATATGCTTAAATGTCTGTAATGTTTAAGGTATTTCAGTTCTCTATAAAACAGATAAAACTCTTACTCTAGTTAACATGTGTAAATTTGGCCTATAAATTAAAGTAGTCATTTCATTTAGTGCATATAAACTTGTAACAATTATGAAGTATTAAAACATTTAAAGAATCTTAAATATCATGGTATTTCCAGTTCTGATTTATTAGAGGCAATAGAGATATTTTAAATATTCAAGAAAGCTTTGCTTTAAATTGTATATTTGAATGATTCTAAATCAGAAATCAAATATATGCAATTCATAAATTTAGCTTAAAATGTTTAAAGGGGTTTAATTAACTTAGTTTGTAAATGAAACTAAACATTAATCAAAGGCCTCGTGAAAGTGATTGCCAAATTTGCTAATTTAATAAATACAAGATTATGAAAAGAGTTCTAGGGTTTCAAAAATTTGAGTCAAAGAATCTGTTTTTTCAAGCCACACTAACTCTCTGCATATCTTTCACATATTTTGTTATTTTGCACAAATTCTACGATTGAAGATACTTTAACAGACTGGACTGGCAATGCAGAACTGAATCAATACACACCCTGCACACGTGTAAAGCCGTGTACTTGCACACTCAACCTCAAGCCAGTGGAGAGTATTGAAAGTGAGGGGCAGAACCATGCAGTACACACAGATTCAGGCCATGGATGCTTTGTATACTGCCAGAGAGATCTGAATAACTGCCATAATTGCTCTTCCTCTTCCTCCTCCTAGTGATGCTCATCGTTTGACATTAGGTCTTCCTGCATAGACCCAGTTAGCCTAGGACTCGCTATCTAGACAAGCGGAACCCTCCTAGTTGTTTCCCTAGCGCAAAGATCGAATCATTGTGCCACCATGTCCACCAAATACTGAGTTGTGTAGATTTCCTTTCCCTTGACAGCGAGGTAGAGTTGCTCATAGTTCGTATTCACAGCTGTGATGCCCAATTAAGAGAAAGCTCACAAAGTGCTCAGAAGCTTATCTGGCAGCAAAGGAGGAACTAAATAAACATTAATTGTTGCAATTAGGAGGAGGGACTGAATTCAGAACATCATCTTCCTGCCTAGTTTCAGATAGATGCCCTCAGGAACAAAGTGTGAGTCTTAATAATTTAGGGAAATTCCTAGAGAGTTTAGACCTAGTAGTGGATAGGGAAAAGGTAGAATAGTTTTGATCTCTGACTAAACACCCCAGTACCAGGAGATATAAAGAAGTCTTACTAACAGTAAACTCTTCTAATAACTCCAGTGCTTATCCCAAAGGAATTACAGTTTCTGTGTATCTGAAAATTTCATGAGTTACAACATAGAAAAGAACTACCATATCTGTCTCTAAAGATGCACCTTTAGAAAACTTGATATTGAATTACATGTAATAATAGAAAACTTAAAGCCAATTTATATTTTTTAACAGTAATGGGAATAATAGTTTTGTTTTGTTTTTCAGACAGAGTCTTACTATGCTCTGGCTGGCCTGGAACTTACTTTCTGTTGTGGGTTATTTGTACACTGTGAAGATATATTGCTGTGATTGGTGCAATAAAAAGCTGAACAGACAGTAGCTAGGCAGAAACATGGGGTCACATATATCCACATAAGGCCTAAGAAAGAAAGAAAAAAAACTGAATAAGCAGCTTTCTGGTGTGACTTTCTGGCAACAACCATCTCTCTCTCAGGTTGAATCAGTGTACAGGGGTATAATAATTTTAAAAGGCTTTGCTGTGCAGCTAAGGACTTGAGCAGCCAATGCTGGAGGAAAATACCTGCTCTAGGCAGTTACAACAAATTCCCAAAGCTGGGATGGATATAGGTGGCTCGCGAGCAGGTTCCCACTGGCATGAGGCTAGACTCTTCCTGAGTTGAGAAAGGTGAAGTCAGTTGCCAGCATCACTCCATGGCATTAGCCTAACGGTTGAGATTTGTCTCCCTCTGTCAGAGAATGCTGACAGCACAAGGGTACAGATGTGCAAAAAGTTAGGTGAAGACATAAAACAAACAAACAAAACTCTTAGAAAGGTACAATATGCTTTACAAAGTTGCTTAGATGCTTAAAAAGAAAGAAAAATTGATCTAGACATTCATAAAAATAGTTTAAGATAGTAAAGTAATGTCTTTAAAGAGAGTAAAGCATTATAACAAAATAAACCACATAAGTATGAAAAATATTATTACACAGGGCCTTTTATGGTACGGTGTTAATTTTGAATTTTTAAAATGTCAATAAACAGATAATGGCAGCTGCTGAGAGACATTGGATTGTGGAAGAGATTGCTGAATTAAACCAACTTATATACTTTAGGGATGTCTTAGCTTCAGAATGGATATTGGGAAATACGTTGAATTGTGGGAGAGACTGTGAATTTGTTTCCACAGGAAACAAAAGGCTATGGATAGTTTAAAAATTAATAAAGATCAAATTTGACTGGGGGAGACCTCTTGAGGAGTTTGACTACAGACACGAAGGCAAAAGTCAGGAAAAACCACAGGATAAGTGATGTGTATGCTGATCCCTCTACATGGAAGCAGGTTTGATACTGGATGAGACAGGATAAATCTTATTGGCTAAATATATAAGAATATAAATTCTTATAACTTATTATTACATGTCATTCTTTCACATGGCATGGATAGAGGTTTGGTTATATATTCAAACAGACTTGTAAAGTTGGTAGATACCTTTTAACTGCTCAAACATAAAACAAAAAAAAATCATTTTTAGCTGATTTGAAAACACTAAACATTCCATTCTTATGTGTGTGTGTGTGTATACACTACCTTTAAAAGTTGTGTGTTGTCAGAACAAAAGGATTAGATACCAGTGAAGACAAGTAATCCAGGTGATCTGGGCCTTCAAAAATGCCTCTGTTGCAATACCCTCAAAATTCTGCATCCAAAACAACTTCAAAACTACTAGCTGAGATGGTTTAGTTCTTAGACTACTCTAGCCAAGACCTCATATAAGCTCTACACTTTCCCATCACACAGAGACTAAAGAAAAAAATAATACTGCTAGTTGTATCAGGACTTGATCATTGTACCAATTTTCTAAGAGTCCTCTAAGGATGCTATCACACACACACACACACACACACACACACACACACACACCGACAATAGGAAGCCATCTAGAGAACTTGATGACCACATTTCTAGAGATGGGGTACATAGTTTCTGGTCATTCACTAGATGTTTGTCAATGCTTGGGGTGGGGAATGGTTATTTGCAAGTTGTTACTGGTCATGGTCAGAAAAAAAACTAAACAATTAAGGTTGAATTCAAAAGGGTAGATTATTGAGTCTGCTTTTAAACTAAAAATTATTAATCTCAAGTATTTTACATTGGTATGGATTTTTGTATATTGATACAAACTTAAGGTTATTTTTGCTATACTATTTATATGTTTCTACTCTTGTCTAAGGTATAGTACCTATGCAGCTTACTTAACAGTGTAATACAAATTTCTAGTTCTTGAAAGTTGTTATTATAAACTAATTAGGATAATTAGAAAATGCAGGTTAGTAGTCATTGGATGATCAAATTTATGGCCATGTTAGACTTGTTTTCTAGGCGAAATAGAGATATATTTTAGATAGACAAATGATCTTCAAACTCTTCAGAGACCTGCAAAATGCAACATTTAACATGTTTTAATAGCATAAAGTTTTTCATGATCATGAGACAGTTCTGCTCCTGGAGTATCAATTTACTTCATAAAGGGATGATAGGAATCAAAAAACTACCATATGAAGTTGCCTTCAATATGGCAAAGCTAGCCATTTGGGCAAGAAACTGACCTTGCCTTAACTCCTGACAGTATGCTGTCCAAGTTGAGCAAGTAGAACACAAAAGAAGGCGACTACCAAACTTTGACAAGACAAAGTAGAACAGGTCTTCAAAACTCCTGCTTCACAGAAAAGTCTGCCAGATATTCTAAGCCTGTAGGCTAAAGATGGATGCCCAGCATTGCAGAGGAACCTTGGATGACTGACCGTACAGCCAATGACAGCCAATTTGCTTTGTCATTTCTAAAGTTTCTGAAGTTGTTTGTGTTATACTTTCTGCTTACTCAGGTAATATTATATCTTTCTGGGGTCTTTGATGGAGTTGAAGACTAGATTGCTATAATTTTCCTTGTTAAAAATTCAGAAAAGAAACTCACAAAAGAGGTGTAAAGAAGGTTGAGAAACATCAAAGCTTAAACTGTTTATACAATAAAATGTTTTGATGTCTAAAAAGATAGTTTTAGGTTGGTAGTACAAGCTAGGATAGAAAGTAAACTAGGTACAAAACTTTGGATTCAACAAGATAGAATAGATAATGGAATATTTTCTCTGAATTTCCAAATTACAGATATACTCGACACTGTAAATATAATTCTTATTATTGTATATAATTTTACTGTGTTAGAGTTAAGACCTTCCCTCTTATTTAGATAAAAGGGATAAATGTTGTGGGATATTTGTACACTGTGAAGATGTATTGCATGGTGTAATATAAAATTGAATGAACTATAACTGGGCAGGAGAGATAGGTGGGAATTTCAGTCAGAGAGAGAATGCTGGGAGGAAGAAAGATGCAGTCAGGAGTCAGACACAGAGGAAGCAGGATGGGCAATAGAGAATAAAAGTAACAAATCCATGTAACAAAACATAGATTAATAGATATGGGCTAATTTAATTTATAAGGACTAGTTAGAAACAAGCATACGCTAAGGCTGAGTTTTCATAATTAATAATAAATCTCTATGCCATTATTTGTGAGTTGGCAGCCCAAAGGAAAATCTGACTATAACTTTCTATGTGACCAGGATGGCCTCAAACTGGCAATTCTTCTGTCAAGTTCTGGGATAATGAGCATGTATCATCATATACAACTTAATCATTGATTTAGTAAACAAATGACTATTAGTCCATAAAAGGGTACAGCACTTAGCTACTCAAATTTATTATGGTCAATTATGGTCATTAATTATTAGCAGAAAAATCACTTATAATATACTGATGAATGAATTTTAAAACCAAGTTTCAATTGTGAATAATTAGGCTTTCATTAAAATGTAGAGATATGTTTCTATTTTACTTGTATATAGATCACATATATATGTGATCCATATATGTATATATACATATATATGTCTCTTTTAGTGTCGTCATTGTTGTCTAAGTTCTCTGGTATTGTGGTTTGTAGGCTGGTTTTCTTTGCTTTATGTTTAAAAACCACCTATGAGTGATAAACTCTTTAACTTCCTGTTGTACATAGATGTTGAAAGTTAGCTATTTGACTCCATAATTATTAGACTTTTCCTTGCTTCCATCTCTGTTTTGAGCTAACGCATTGTTAATAAAACAGTCTTCCAGACTGTCTTTATGCCATCACCATACCATGGGAGCCTTGAGGAAACTACATGATAACCATAGGTGCTTGCTGCTGAAGGTGCAGTCCTTGCACTGGAATGTTGGTTTCACAAGCCTCGCTGAACTCCAAAAGACCATATAACCACATTCACTCAAGCTAGTGAGGTAGCATTTTCTTGAGTAGTCTAGAAGAGGGGCTGGTAGGGTTGCTCCACAAATGACAATATGATTGGTGGAAATACAAATTCTCCCTTGAGTGACAGGTTTGCTATGATTGCTGCAAACTCTTCTTTGACTGAATGTTTGTCCCATTTATTTGGTCAGTTCTCTGGGAGGCACCCTTTCCTAATGCTGTAACATTAGGCTTGATTAAAGGCTTCTTTGGGGTGACCTTTTCTTGACGAATTGTGGTAGACCAATGTGAACTGAAAGTGTGAAGGAAGATTTCCAAACAGTCACTTTGAAGGCAGTACAGACAGAAGAATGGTGATAGAAATTAGCGTGGGGGGAGCTATGGAGAGCAGTCTCGGGCTTAACTGCAGAAGCTAGGAGTCATGGAAGTCACAGGAATCCAGTGGCTTTGACAAGTGGCAAAGATGGAGTCCTGAAATCACTCTGCATTGACAAACAGAAGTGGCTTTAACAGCTGCACAAAACCAGCCTGCATGAACTGCAGCCTCCAGCATGGCCACCATATCAGGAACCACGGCATAGCAGCTCTGCTCCTGGCAAGAATGTGAGAATCTTTTTTTTTTTTTTCCAAAGCCTGCACTAGGGTGTGCCATCTATTGCCCCTCTAGCAGGTCAACTACCACTGGCAGTTGCAGTCAACTGGCTAGACCTACAAAAGCTGCCAAGGCTAGAAGCTGAAGAGCAGAGCTTCTCCTAAACTGAGGTTCTATTCAGGTAGAACAAAAGAACCCCAGAGATGCTTTTGTTTAATAATGATGATAAATATGTAATAATGTCCATGCCCCTGAGTTGTGAAGAAAAGCCTTTCATGGTTTATTGACTAATGTGAAGACTGCTATAGTAAACTAGAAAAATAATGTGGTGCTTTCTATTGAGTGCTAAGTGAGGAGTTCTACTTTAAAAAAATATGAATAAAAATTAAAATTAAATAATTAAACAAAGACACTATGAGTAAGCATATATTTCTTGGCTAGGGTGATTGGCTACTATAAATTGGAATTCTAAAAGCTGAAATGCCTGCAATCTACCACTCTCCTCTTAGCAGTCCAGGGCACTACAGTGTGAGTGGTTGACCTTCGTGGTCACAAGACTGATCAAATGTATGCCTTGGTACAGCCGTCCAACTCTTTGAGAGAAGATAGTGCAGTACCACTAGCTTTGGGAAAATATTAAAATTTAAAATATTTGCTGAATGTATACCACTTTAACACAACCATCAGTTATAAAAATCTTGTGTCATAATTGCCATATGAAACTGTTGGTATAGCTAGTTGATTTAAAAAGGTGGGGGAGAAGAACCACTTGGATTCTCTCTTTCTTTTCTGCTTTATTGGATATAAAATGTGAGCATGTCCAACTTAGATGAGTAAAAACATCGATCCTTCTTTCTTGGTTTCTGGAGCAGTGGTTCTCAAACTGTGGTTCATGGTCCCTTTGATGGGATGAACTAACCTCTCATAGGGATTTCCTAAGACCTCTGGAAAGCACATTTACATTACAATTCATAACAGTAACAAAATTACTGTTATTAAGTGGCAACAAAAATCATATTATGGTTGGGGTTACCAAAACATGAGCAAGGATATTAAAGGGCATAGCATTAGGAAGCTTGGGAACCACTGGTCTAGTTGATGGTTCACCCTGAGCTAGGCCAGTAGCCACTCTGGAATGATGATATCTAAGCTGTACTGTATCAGGGCCAGCTTATCATCATGAAGACCTCTGATCAGCAACAAGAAAAAACAAGGGCTCTGATTGACTGGTGAGTGGATCATCTTAGGAGCAGAACCTGATCATTGGCCAACCCAATAAATGAGGACAGCTCCAAACAATGACTTGACATCAACTTCATGAGACCCTAATCCAGAAACACCAACTGTTTCTACATGTTTGTTTTATTTCATTTATGTAGGTAAGATCTGCATGTCAAGGAACTCCATGGAAGCTGGAAGAGAGTTGATTCTCTCCTTCCACTGTGTGGGCTCTGAGGATCTAATTCAGGTTGTCAGGCTTGGCAGCAAACACCTTTACCTGCTGAACCATTGGCCCTAAGGGTTCATTCAAACTCACAGCTTCTTAACATTCAGTTGTCAAGGACATATATAATTTAGATGGCAAACCACCAAGCACAGCCCAGATTTCCCACTCAAAAACTGCAATACAAGAAATATTCATTGTTTTAAACTATTATAAAAAATTTGTATACTCATACAATCAAATATACACTCCTTCTGAAAGCAAATTATTTAAATACATACTTATGCATTTTATTTATATATGTAAATTTAATTGTAATAGCATAAAAATATGATTACAGAATCATGGGCTTATTAAGATTCAACTTTTGTTTTAAAATTTCCAAAATTATGGTTTGTTTATGTTTGTCTGAGTATGAAAGAAAATACAGAATGAGTCATACCCAACAGCTAATGTTGCTTGCCTCAACAGCATGGGAAAGAGAAGGCTGCAAATTTCTACCAGTCAGCTAGTACCTAGCAAATTAGTAGTCGCTTCATCGTATGAAGAAGAAATGCCACTTTCACCATTAAAAATACGCCGATAGCAAACCGAAGACGAGTTGGAGGGACCCAACTGTATTCTTAGATTCCAACAGTTGGACTAAGTTTTGAACAATTGTTTTTCCTTCATCTTTAATCTCCCTTTTATTTTTGCAGTATCCCTAAATAAATGAGATAGTTTAGTGCAAAATTTATATAGATAGAATTTACCAAGGTGGAGTAAGCTATAAAAAAAGATTTTGTTCTTTGCAAGGCTTCACAGAGCAACTTCATTGTGAAGTCTGTTGAGAGCACTGTGGAAAATAAGAAACTCGTACTCAAGTTTTTCATCATAGGGGTATGGTAGAGCATTTTCAACATATTAATGTGATGACTATGTAAAACAACCTTTACAGTGAGAGGACAGGATGAAGATGTGTAAGGACCCTCTCTGGGCAAGGCAGGTACAGGATAGGACAGGGAAGGGCTTGGCCATTATCACAGGGTGTGTGCAGAAGTCAGGGGTGGAACTCATTCCCCTGTTATGTACCAGTTTATACCTCATTCCTGAAATACAAATTGATAGAATTGAAAGAGATGGTCATGGAACACACATACACACATACGCATGCACGCACCAAGCTTCTGCTTAGGACCTTTGTACCAGCATCATGGTGGATCAATGCGTAAAAGCTCTCAGTAGCATCATTTTTGCAACAGAACAGTGAGCCAGAGTTTTCTTAATTTCCATTGACAAATAGTCTTCTCCCAGGAAAGTCACAGGACACCGTCATTCTACAGATCTCAGCTTCATCTCCAGCCTGAACAGGTTGGAGTCCACTAGTCAGCTAAGGCCCTAAAAGGATCCATTGAGACCAAAGTGTCCTGACATTTATATTTTTTTGAGACATATTTTCACATAACCCAGTCTGACCGTGAATTCACTGTGTAGTTAGAACTGACCATGAACTTCTCATCCTCCCGCCTCTACCTCCTGGGTGCTGAGATTACAGCCCTTTGCACCACACTGTCATGTGGTGTTAGGGAGGGAAGCTAGAGTCTTGTGCATGCTAGACAAGCAGTCTGGTATTGTGTTTTGTACATGAAAAGTTAATTTACAAGATGGATGGGAACAATCACCCTCCTTCCTCATATCAAGTAACCAGTGTTTCTCAACCTTCCTAACTCTGTGACCCTTAACACAGCTCTTCATGTGTGGTGACCCCAACCACAAAATCATTTTGTTACTAATTCATAAATATGTCTTTGTTACTGTTATGAATAGTAATGTAAATATCAGATAGTGAAGGATATCTGATATGTAACCCTTGTAAAAGGGGCAGTCAACCCTCAAAGGGGTCACGACCCACAAGTTGAGGACCACTGTGAGTCTAAGTCAAGATGTCTAGCATCTATCAGCAGCCCTTGAAAGGAACAGGAAGGTACAAAAAAAGGATAGCATATTTTCCTATCTCATCGAAAGTTTTTCTCTAATATAGAAAAATTAGACCTTTAATAATTATTTTTATTACTTACTAAAGAGATTTTTAAACTATGCTGTTTTTTCCCTTTGAGTGGTTTAGTCCTTGATTAATGAATTTGATTTTGTGTATGTATGTGTATTAGAGTATTTGGAAGTCAGAGGACATCTTATGGGAGTTGGTTCTCTCCTTCCATTATGCAGGCTTCAGGAAAAGCTTGGGTCTTCAGGCTTGGCAGCAGGTGCCTTTTCCCCTGAGCCATCTTCCCTGGAGATTGAGGCAGCTTCGTGTTCCTCTTATGCTTCCATTAAGTTGTATATGATGGAGATGGCAAATTGCTTCCATCTCTAGAATCTCTATTATTCTCATGGCACCTTTTAAAGCCTGGCATCTGTCCTCTTTAACAGAGACACTGCCTGAAATACAAAGTCATGGCGGCTATACCTGGTCCTTCTGTGTGATATGTAGATAGGAGTCTAGGCCACCCCCGCCCTGCCCAGACTGTGTTCTTTCTTACCATGCTTCTTTCGACACCTTGGACGACTGTCCAGGAAGAATTGTGTTCCACTTCTTCTCTGCACTCCACCTTCAATGTCTCAAGTGCAAACACAATCAGAATTAGTGATTCAAATAAGCCTTAAGCCAGGCCACCAATCACTGGCAACCTGCCCAAGCGTACACAGGGTGAGTGATTGTTCCCTCAACACCCATGGCCTAGGAGACAGGCTCTGGGGAAGCTGGTGACTCCTTCCATGACACATCTGGGCAAATAGAAAAGCCCAGGAGGTGCCTGCGTATAATAATCAGGACTTATTGACTTCTGCTGGGGTCAGGAGCAAGATTTATTAACCTAAGAGATAAATATTGACTGAAAATTGGGATAGTTTCTCTTTTTTCCTTGCAGAGACCTGGTAAATTACTCAGACTGCCACTCAGACACTTGGAAACTTAGAAGCTCTCTCCAGTTTTATGTCCACTTTTAGTTATAGACCTCCTGAGGGAAGAAGATCTTTGTGCTACATTTTAGACGGATATTTAAAATCCTGCTAATTATTGCTTCATTTTTTATCTCTTCTAAGACTCACTGGCCAGGAGCCCTTTTATTACAGAATAATAGGTTTTTGTATCCCTGGGCCTTCTTCCCTCACAATCTTCAGTGTGAGGCCTTCACTGAGTTGAGTCCTTCAGTGAGTTGAGTCCTTATTTCAACCCATCTCATGGGAAGGTTTCTCTCCCATGTCCTTGCCGCCTTCTCCAGTCCTGAATGAGACAGTCTTCCTGCCAGCTCAGCACACTTCATCTGTAGAAGAGTTGCTCAGCAATGTCCCAGTCCACAGAGGCCTATTTCATTTCCAGTCATCCAGCTCCTGGCTGGCCCCTTTGCCCTATGGCTTCAAGTGGTTTGAATTTGCCTTTAGATGTCGCTCCTATTTATTCTCCTCTCTTTCTGGATGACAGAGAATGGTGACCTCAGAGCACCTGCTCCGTTTCTTTACTTAGAGCTTGTCTCCTTCATCTCAAGTCAGAGATAGAGCCCCCGGTTATATTAAAAGCTACACCATGGTAGGTCTGTGGGGTTCCAAAGCTGTACTCTCTTCATTTATATGCACTCCTCTCAAAACTGAAAACATCCTGTTCTTGCAGACACAAGTGTATCTCGGGCTTTTATATCTCCCCAGTTCCAGTGAATTGCTAACAGGATTCATCCTGGTGACTTTAAAATACCTGAAAACCTTTCCTGCCATTAACAGAGCACATTGGGAATTTCAAGGCTGTTTTACATTTTTAGTTCTTTTCTTATTGTGTATTTAAACTCTAATGCCCTCATTTTGTGTGTGTGTGCCGGGGGGGGGGGGGGGGGAGGGCATTCCTGTTTGCCAAAGACCCACATGGAAGTTTGGCCTTTTTTTTTTTTATACGCTTTTTCTTCCCTTGTTTTCTTGGAGGCCTTTGTGGATTTTTAATCACAGAGGATGCCACGTCTATGTTTCTAATTCTTTCTGAGAAGTGACATCAAGCTGTGACATGACTGGAGTGTCAGCAAAGCACCGTGGCCAGCAGGCTGCCCAGGTGGCAGATGGGAAGTCCCAGTAGCAATGCTGACCCGTGGCTCGAGCTCTCTCTTGTAGGAACACATTTTCTCAGCAAGTAGCATTTGCGTATGTGACAGCTCTGTTGTGTCCTGAAATAGATGTTGGCTTTCTTTGGGCTGAAGTTTGCACAGCATTCCTTCATGCTTTCATGCTTTATGCTGTGCTTTGGGCCATTAAGATTTGGGGAGTGGAGGGAAGGGAAACGGAGTGGGCAGCAGCTGTAATTACTTAATGCGCCATACGAAAGCTGCCAGAG
The DNA here is from genome assembly GCF_950005125.1 of Chionomys nivalis. Classification (NCBI taxonomy): domain Eukaryota; kingdom Metazoa; phylum Chordata; class Mammalia; order Rodentia; family Cricetidae; genus Chionomys; species Chionomys nivalis. The sequence goes on along the minus strand of NC_080103.1, from coordinate 31,930,696 downwards.
GAAGACAGCCTTAAGGATGGAAAGAAGCTGGTTCTTGGGGGCTCAGCTCACACAGGAAGAAGACTCGCCTTAGGAATGAGTTTCACACACAACCAAGAGCAAGAAAGCCCCTGATCTAAACACTGAAAATTAATCAGCTGCCACAAGGTGGCGAGATCACATTGAGGTCCTCACTGCACTTTCCTTCTAGGATGCCTGTTCCTGTCAACTGGCTGAAGACAAAGGTATCATTTTTACATTTAAATAAAAACCACTTATCACCCAGATTTACAAACCATTTCCATGCATCCAGATAGCTATCTGGGTGCAGTGCAGAAATAAGTTAGGTTGCAGCTGTGGAATAAAAAGCAGAAAGGTACATTTTGTTTCTTTCCAGCTCCCTGAGAAAACCAGTGTTCTCCCTATATCAGACGCTCATTTCCTCGACGTGGATGCATTTAACTGCAGGTGATACAGTATTCCTTAAAACATGTTTGAAGGTCAAGAACAGAAAGACTTTCAGATAGGTTTCACAGTTTGTCAGGAAACTTCTGTGACGTTCTTTTGCTTCTGGACGCAGGGTAGAGATGAATGAGTTTGCAAACGATACCAGAATCATTTTAAATGTCTATCATTAAAGACGTGACCGGGTGAAATTCGTGGCGACACACGGTGGGTGTTGCACATGGTGCCCGAGCTCTGGCAGTGTTTGCAAATCCAGACATATCCCCTTGTGCTCTTAAACTCTATGACTCAGTGGATCCTATTTGCAAACAATGCTTTGAATCGCCATGAGGACGGCATGGATGAACTGCAATCAGTAGAGCGGCCACCAGCCCAAAGCATATTGAGCTCATACAATTGGGTGGATATCTATGTTTTATGGACAAAATCTCTAACAAGTTGGTACAAGTTAAATCAACGCGCTCACAAAACATCACCTTTTCTTTGTGTTAGAGCCTTACCTTGCCTGGCTGGTTCTACAGCTGTACCAGAAATGTACCTCTAGGTGTGCTAGGGTAGAGAACCAACATTTTTTTTTCAACACAAGGTTTTTCTGTGTAACAGCCTTGGCTGTCCTGGACCTAGCTGTTGTAGACCAGGCTGGACTCAAACCCACAGAGATATGCCTGCCTCTGCTTCCTGAGCACTGGGATTATGCTCTAGATTTTCCTATTGCCAGTAGCCTTTAAATTACCCCCTCACTTGGGTGTGGCCTCTTATGCTATATATGCTGATGTAAAACACACATTCAGCTTCTTTCCCAGCTGCTGTTCACCATTCAAGCAAAGGATTGTGATCTGTGAGTCTACCCCTAAATAAATAACCTTTTATTATACTCAATTCTGAGCTATTGTGGGATTTCTATTTTAGCGTCCTTCTTCAGGATTAAAGGCCTATACCACCACCACTGTCTGGCTCAAGAACCTACATTTTTAATGCTCTTTATGGAGTAGTATGTTAGCCTGATGTTGAAAATTTTGATAGAAATTGGGAACATTGTGAAAGAAAGACCAGGAAAGTAGACACTTGTGGAAAAGGGAGTTTTTATATGTCTAGTTCCTTAACAACCCTCAGTGAAGCCCTCACAGCACAGGCCTGATCACTTGCAAAAGTCACACAGTATCTGGAACTGGCTATATATTCCTAAAGGCCCTTTCATGTCAGCTGGTACACTTGCAAGTAACACTGTTGAGAACTGGCACTAACACGTGACTTCCTAGACCAGTGGTTCTCAACCTTCCTAATGCTTTCACCCTTTTATACAGGTCTTCATTTTGTGACCACAAACCATAAAATTATTTTTGTTACTACTACATAACTATAATTTTGCTGCTGTTATGAATCATAATGTAAATATCTGATATTCATGATATCTGATATGTGATCCGTGCAAAAGGACCACTCAACCCCATGGGAGTCATGACCCACAGATTACTGTCCTAGACAATGGTGCTTCTTTCAGGCTTGCTATGTCAGACATCACCTTAAGATGATGACTGCATTAACATAGTTTCTGCTGATGTTATTCTTGAGTATCTACAGGAATCCAGGCATGGAACTACTCTGCCAAACCAAGCTCTAGCAATCACAGGGTTTTGAGATAACTTTTATTAAGAAAATTTATGTTCTCTTTCCTAATGGCATTAAGATCAATAAACATATTTCATACAGGATCAAGTACATACTATAGGCAGAGCCCTGGCCAATGACTATTCACCCCAAAGAAGACAAAGGTTAGCATAAGAGAGAAGAATGTAGCTTAGTTCTTACAGCTTGTAACTATCCAGAAAACTTTGGCTAGGTCTTCATAAAAGGAATAAAGTATCCCTACTAGGCCATCATGTAATGAACATTTTATTAATTTGTCTTCCAAAGAGTGAGTGACTTGCATGTTTTAAGAAATAAGTGTTTCAAAATTATTGTTTGAACTTTTAATGGAGGAAGCCTAAATACCATGTTTTCACTGTATAGCAGTTGGGCAGTTTTGTTGTTTTGAAACGGCTAACGTTGTACTTAGTAATAGGAGCCTTTATTTCCTAAAAACAAGAATTCCAAACTGTCAGGCTTTATACCAGTAGCTGCAAGCCCTTTTGACCTTATCTTCTTGTGAGGTACTCTTGAAGGAAATGTGTTATTAATAAAGGGGAACCCGGACTGCTACAAACAAACAGTAGCTACTAGAGCTCTCTTGTGTTTGTTTGACACATGGTTACACAGCCGTTGTAGCACTGAACCACTTGAAATGTCATTGATCCAAAGCGTGGAGTTTTCAGGGCAGCTCTTGTAAATTCTTCCATAACAGGGTCATATCGGGTAGTTTACGACAAGCTCTGAAGCCATCACTGGTAATAACCAGCAGCGAGTCACAGAGCAAAAGGAGACACACTCCTGCAGGGGCACACTCGTGGGGACAGCTTAGGGGATATGATATATCCAGGGCAGAGGTTCTAAGACTAGCAAGTCAGTCTGGGGGACAGTTGGGTGTTAACATTATGGTGTCACTCCACTGCTTCTTTGATGGAATAGTGACTTAGGGAGACAAATAATGTTGCAAACTGGGCTGCTGGGAGTCCTCCTGTCTCTCCCCCCATCTTCAAAAGGACAGACCTAAATATTTGACTCACAAATTGGGATTTGAGTAAGTCTGCATTTAAAGTAAAGGCCTCACTACCCTTCAAACAAAATAGTTGTTTTAAATGCTATAATGGAACGAATTAGGCTGGAAGAAACAAAGAGAAGGAGATAAACAGAGAGTGAAAGTCGCTCTCACCAAAAGGGTTAGTTTAGAATATTTTCATGTGACACCATGCTTGGGAAGGGTGAGATGAGAGAAGGGGAGACAAAGTTCAACAGTAGAGAAGGATCTATTATTTGCTAAGACAGAAATAATTTGGGTGATAATATTATTTGACATAATAAAGGAAGGAGAGAGGGGGTGAAATAAAAGGAATGGAAGGAAAAGTTCTCTTCCTGATGGATCTTTTAGTCTTAGACATACCAAGCTAAAACTCTGCGTTACCCACTTTTTTTCATAGAAAACATAACTAAACAAACAAAAACCACCATAGACTCCAGGACTCTTGGGCAATTCTATGTGTTTACTTGGGTAGGCTATGAAGGCAGAAGTTTGATTAAATGCTAGTTTAAAATTTGTAAATAAAGGTTATTTTCTAGAAGGAATAAGCATGTACATTGGCCAGTAGCAAGAGAAGCAAACTACCTTCTACAAGTAGGCAGGTATCACACTCTGCATCTGTTCCCAAAGACGTATGTTTTGAGTGTGAGTTCTCTGGATGGTGGCACTCCTGGAAGCTATGGAACTTTCAGGAAGTAGGGCTTAGCTGGTGCATGGAATTCACTAGACGTGGGCCTTTAAAGGTATAACTTGGCATCTGGTTCTAACTCCTTTCTCTAGTCCCTGGCCCATTGTGATATAAGGAGTCTCTGTGATGTGCTCCTACCACAGTGAACTCTATATAGCTTCCAGAACATGATGGAAGAATGATACCCTGTTACCATGATGGAGTGGTGATACTCTTGGAAACCATGAACCAAAATAAATCTTTCCTAGAAATTTCTGTCAAAACAATACACAAATAACCAGTACAGTAGATTTCTTCTAGCTGCACACAGGCATTGAAAACCAAACAGCCTGTAGACTGGTCTGGAGAGAGAGTTCGGCAGTTAATGCACTGGCTGTTCTTCTAAAGAAGACCCAAGTTAGATTCCCAGTACCCAAAAAGTAGCTCACAACAGTCTGTAACTCCAGTTCCTAAGGGTCTAAAATGCCTCTTTTGACCTCCACAAGCAATGCTTGCATGTTGTGCACAGGCATACAAGCAAGCAAAAACCCATACACAAAAACCAAAAACAAGCTGTACAAAGAAATGTTTTTAGAAAAAGATGTTAAAGTCTCAAAAACAGGTAATTCTTCCTCATATTAAAATGTGGAAATTATGTCTAAACGTGTACCCTGCTGACCTGCCCTACTGATTTCAGAGATGAGACCTCATTAGTATTAACTCTCTGTCTAATATCTTACACACAAATTCAGACAACAAATACCTGACTTGTTGCCACTATATTATAGTTTCAGAGGCTCCCTTGGAGTGAATCCTTTAATAAATAGGTAGTTATTAGCGAGACAGGTAGATAGCTTGGAGAGAGAGAGAGAGAGAGAGAGAGAGAGAGAGAGAGAGAACAAACTCAGGTAACCATTGGCTGTATTTCTTTGAAGACTCTTGATTGAGCGTCATTCAATTGTAGATGTTCTGAGCACACACCCTTGCTGTGTTCTAAAAGAAAAGGGCATGACTTTCCTATTCAAAGGCCAGCATTCTTAGCCATTGTAAATTGTTCCATCTCATTGACCCCCAAGTTTCTCAATTGTAAATGAAAGCAGTATTATTTATCTTCTTGGAATTGCTTTTATAAACAAAAAATGGGAAGATTTCCTTGTAAGCATAGGTACAAGAAGTGAAATACAGCAGGAGATCAACAAATGACAAGGTGTGCTTATTAGCTTTTTATCTATTTCACTGAAGGACACTCAGAATGTTTACCAGTGATCCAGGTCTGTGAGTCTCAATCCTATAGCAGTTGCTACTCCTAGACAATGAAAAGAACCTGTGAGGTATATAAAAACTTACTCATATGCAGCGCATAAAAGAAGAAGGACATGAAAGCACTGGATGAAAAAGGCTTCAAGTTCCCAGTGACAAGTTTGCCAGCCATAATAACATCCCGAGGATTTGTACTGAATTGAAAGTTCTGGGGTAAATTTACCTTTCAGCAATCTAGTTATGGCTGTCATTGGGCTATTAAATTTTCTTTGTCTTTAGGCATGTTACAAGTTATTTCCCCAGTTTTGAGATTATTTGTATACACACACACACACACACACACACACAGTGTCCTGATTCCCAGACGGAGTGACTCAGTGTCATTTTCCTTTTCTAGCCTTGACACTGAGGGAGCATGAGCTAAACGGAGCTCTAATCTCTCTGAGTCACAGGGCGATAAAGAGCAGAACGCCCTCCTTGGCTGACCTGACAGAGAAGGCAGCTTTCTGTTGTTCAAAGTCATATTTTGAGACATAGCTAATTTTGTCACATGCAGGATTTGGTGACTAGAAACTACAGCCTTGCTCTATAAAATGCTAAGATTCGCAGCATGAGTTGAGTGGTTGGCTTGTGAATTGGAAGAAACTGTTCACAGAATGTAAAGGGGCAACGTAGTGTTTTCAGTATCAAAATACCTGACAATGAAAGCAGGGTTCTGAGAGTTTCCATTAGTCAACGCACTTTGGAAAATTCTGATTTACAATGTTTCCTGCAGCACTTTCTTTTCTCACTAGATGTTAATTACAAAAAAGTAAAGAAGTAAAATTCCAGCAAATAGCAACTGATAAATATTTAGCTAGTCCTGCTGCTTGCCTAAACTGTGATGCTTTTCTTTATTCCTTTCTCCATGAGCCTACTTCCTTGTGTCTGGCAGCGGATGCTGGGGATCGAACTCAAAGCCTTGTGCATGCTAAGCAAGCACTTTACCATTTTACTACATTCCCAATCCTTTTTGCTCTCTTTACTTTAGTTAAAATGGGAACTTCTCAATAAAGCCTTATCAGATGCAACCAATTGTAATTAATTGCCCACTTCCACTGATACCGATTCGCACTTCAAGTTTAGCATTTACCACCCTCTGACTGATAACATGATACCTTTGTATGTATCCCAAACCATCCGATTTTAATCCCCTCTCAATTTGGAAACATAGGTGATTTATCTTAATATCTTCTCCAGGATTAAGCCCAAGATTTTAAATTTAGATTAAACTAAGTGAATTCTCACTGAATGAAATTATGCTAAAGGCTAAAGGTTAAAAGTCTAATTGTTTGGCTTGGGGAGACGGCTCCGGAAGAAAAAAGCCTTTGCTGAACAAGCCAGATGAGTAGAACTTGGATTTCCAAAACCCAAGGGCGTGTCTAGATGCAGCAACTCATATCTGCAATCCCACTACTCCCTCTGTGAGATAGGAGACAGAGAAGAAACTGCCCAGGTGCTCAAGAGTCAACTAGTTTGGATAACGCAGTTCCATGTCAGAAACAAGAGATCCTGCCCCAAACAAGGAGGAAAAAGAAAACTGATCCATGTCCTGACAACTAATCCATGAAGTGACACCTGAAAAATTGCCTTCTGACCTCTCATGTGTTCACACACATATACGTACACAAACACACACACACTCACACACACACACATTCGCTATATATATATGCATATATCTTTAAGTGTATTATTAAGAATTATATAAATAAAATATTGGCTCATTTATAATGAGGCAGAAGTTGTAATAATGATTCATATTCTCTTATAACTTACATTTGTGTGATAGGTATAGTTATCTCCATTTTACAGACCAGAAATAAGGCCCTGAGAGAATTGCAGTACTTTGTCTGAGATTGTGCAGCTCATAACACTATTCTATTGCATATGTGAGGTTAGATTTTTGCTTCCAGTTGCAGAAAATAAACATTTACTATTATATATGTGTTATTGGTACATTCCTCCATTCCTCTTTTTTCTATTGAAGGGGAGTCCATCCCAAACTTGAAGTACACCAAGGAAGTTTGGGTCCGTAGGACAAAATGGGGGTGGGGTTAAAGGTTGAGGAAAGTAAGCCTGGTGGAAACAAGCAATGCAGCTGTAGCAACCACCGTCAGCTTCTCACAACCATGGGCTTGGAGAAGGGATGAAGAAGGGAGTGTACAGAAGAGGAGGAAGAGGAAGGCACTGGTCTGTTGTGCACATTGCTGGGCAGGAGAAAGTGAACTTTGGCTCATCCTGGCTTTGGAACCTTAAGGATGCTGATGGGAAAAATATTCAGATAACATCATTGGATGTTCGATGTTGGGGTAGCTAAGATAAGCTGCAGATTACTTTTTAATAAAAGTAGCTTTGGAAGTTGCCTTTGTCTTTTTATCCTTCGTATTTGCTGTATTTGATGGAAATGCTGTCATTAGCATTAATTGAAAGAAAGTGCCTGAGATGCTTAAATCTTTGTCAGGGGAAAATAGTCAACGTTTTGCTCTGATGAAAAGATAATCCTATTTCGATGACTCACCACAATTGATTTCTTGCTTGCAACCTCATTATAGATGGCAGTTGGCTGCCAATGTAATCACACTTTCACAAATACTTCATGCGTGCCTAGCATGTGCTACCACTGAATGGGAGCATCACCGGAAATGAAAAGACTAAAGAACGTGTTCTTTCCATCCAAGAGCACAAAGAGGGAAAGTGCATCCCAGAGTCCATACAGTAAAGCAGTACTGAATAGATATAAAAGCCAAAAGACAGCAGAGTGCGGTGGGCCAACTTAATACAAACTAGCTAAACACTATAAGAGCAAACAGAAGACTGTCAGCAGAACATTATCACCATGGGCAGAGATAGTAAAATTTATTGAAAATTAATAACAATCTATTTATATAATAGTATGAAATATGGATTCTCCATAAATATATGGGCTTCTATTTCAAATACATCCTTTCTTCAATTGAAAATAGATTGTTCTCACATAATGTATCCTAATTATATTTCCTCCTCCCGCTACTCCTCCCAGTTCCTCTAGACCTCTTATCCCATTGTGATCCATGCCCTCTCTGCCTCTCATTATAAAATAGTCACACCCTCCCATCAATAGGACCCTGTAAATTACAAGTCTCATTCCTCCCCCAAACCCTCCAATCCCCCCGCCACCTCAGAGGAACTCTGAAACACAGCTGCAAATACACAGTAAAGCTTTAAATCATCATCGATGGAGAAAACAAGATATTCCATGACAAAACCAGGTTTAAACAATACCTATCCACAAATCAAGCCCTATAGAAAGTACTAGAAGGAAAACACCAACCCATGGAAGATAACTGCACCCACAAAAACACAGGCAACAGATGACCTCATACCAGCAAACCCCAAAGAAGGGAAAGACACAAACACTACCACTAAAAAATAACAGGAATTAACAATCACTGGTCATTAATATCTCTTAATATCAATAGATTCAATTCATCTATAAAAAGGCACAGAGTAAGAGAATGGATAAGAAGGCAGAATCCATCCTTTTGCTGTATACAAAAAAATACACCTCAATCTCAAAGACAGATATTACCTCAGAGCAAAAGATTGGGGAAAGATTTTTTTCAATCAAATGCACCTAAGAAACATGCGTGTATAGCTATCCTAATATCAAACAAAACAAATTTCAAATTAAAATCAATCAAAAGAGATGGTGAAGGACATCTTGTACTCATAACAAGAACAATTAATCATAAGATGACATCTTAATCCTGAACATCTATTCCCTAAATACAACAGCACCCACGTATGTAAAAGAAACATTACTAAATAAAGAAAGAAAGTAAAGATTTCCCAGAATTCAATGAAAATGAAGACACAACATACCCAAACCTATGGGACACTATGTGGTATGTGAGGTCCTTCTGTCTGTGTGTTGCTTTTCTTGGTTAATGAGTAAAGAAAATGCTTTGGTCTGTTGATAGGGCAGAACTTAGGTAGGTGTGGAGACAGAACTGAATGCTGGGAGAAAGAAGGCAGAACCAGAGAAACGCCATGGATCCACCATCAGAGATGTGACGAAACTTTACTGGTAGGCCACAGCCTCGTGGTGATACACAGATTAATAGAAATGGGTTAAATTAAGATGTAAGAGTTAGCCAATAGGAAGTTAGAGCTAATGGGCCAAACAGTGATTTAATGAATATAGTTTCTATGTGGTTTACTAATTTCCCAAGAATATACAGCTACTAAAAACTAAGGTGAACTGGTCTCTGAAAGGTTATCTTATATTCATGTCTAAAGGAGCCTCCTGTGAGTTGAGCAAAGGTTGAAATGGGTAAGATGTTTACTGTGCCGTCCAACAGCAGTCAGAATGGAGACCAAATCTGGATCACGAGTGAGAAGTAGAATGGAATGTGGCTGTTGATGAAAACACAGATGACGACAGACAAACTCTCAGCTGTGAAGAATGGGAATGTGTTACTGCAACAATTTCAGGACTGATGAGTCACATAATGCCGAGCAGGTGCTGCTTATCTTTGTAATAAATGATTTATTCTTGTGTGAATGTACACTGTATCTTGTTTGAGAAGTACGGAGACTGGGAGCAGACTGTCCAGGTTCAAACCCCAAGATTGTGGCTATCAGTTAGCTTTGGAACAATGAGCTCCTTATTTTACATTTTATAAGTTCAAAAACAAATCTTGCCTTTGTGGTTTTGCAATTTAAGCAGCCTAAAACTCATTGGCTTAAAAAAACAGAAAGCATTTATTTTACTGATGGTTGTATGGTTCAATTGGGGGATTCTTTATGATCTCAATTACATTTTTTATGGGTCTTCATCTGATTTCAGAAACCATGGATCTCGTGTGTGTGTGTATGTGTGTGCGTGTGTAAGAGAGAGAGACAGACAGAGAGACACACATACACACAGAGAGTATCACTATATAGCCCTACCTCTGGCTGGCCTGGAACTCAAAGAGATCCTCCTGCCTCTGCCTCCTGTCATAAAGGAATCAGACAAGTCTACATGTCTGTTACCTTCTTGCTATGAGGCAAACATGGTCTTTTATATCATATTTTTAAGACAAAAAGTATATGTGTTAGGGAAAAGGATAAATTTCTCTTCATAAAAATTATGAAAGAGACACAAGATCCCTTCTGTAATCAATCTCTGGTTGGATTTCTGTCTATGCTTTGCTACGAGGGTGGACAGGACAATTCATTTCTCAAGTTATAAAACATCTAAGGCTAAGAAACCCTGGTCAGAATGATGTTCTCTCCAATTTTATCTCAATAACCAAGAGGAAAGAGTGGAGCCTGCTACTCATTGATAGTTTTTAACAAAGAAAAACCCCAGGGAAAAGTTTATTGCTGGGCATCAGCAAGAGCTTGAAATGAGCTGCCAAAAACAGATCAACCTAAAACTCCTTCCTCAGAGTGGAATCACTGGAAGAATAAGGAGGTAAAAATCTATTGTCTGTTGTATATTACTTACTTTAATAATCTTCATGTGCTTGAGTAGGTTTTTGAATTTTCATAAGTGATTAAAACTCTGTAGCATTGTTTTCCGAACTTGGGAGTGAACAAACTTTCTGTTCTCATCTCTAGCTGATGGATCATTATCTCTCTTTTCCTTGTTTTTCTGAAAGTTAAAGATTCCAAAATCAGTATTTCAAAATACAAGTTAATATTGCCTTTTAGCTTTCAAACTACAGTGTAATTTTCTGTCTTTTATCTATATTTTTGTAACAACCTCACTTCTTATTATGTAATTTTGGCTTTTTAGACGTGTTTATATTCACTTTTTATCTAGAGACATTAACTTGTAAAGTGTGTACCAGGCTGTCCTGGAATGTAGCTGAAAGCAACTTATCATTTTCGGATCCTTTTGCCTTCATTTTATGAGTCCTAGGGTTACAAGCTTGTGCCCCCACTGCTGGTTTTATGTGGAAGGATTGAATCTGGAGCCTCCTGCTTGCTAGGCAATTGCTCTAAAAACTCAGCTACTTTCCCAGACCTGTGTTCCATTTGAGATGCCCAGTTCTAATGTGTTATCCAAAAGTTAACAAGCAGTGCTTTTGCAACTCAAGGTTACAGTCAGATTGATCTTTTGAAAAAGATGTGAGATCTCAGGGTGGTACTTCTGACTGCTCTCAGATTAGGCTATAATGTGCCAACCAAACACTATGTACAATGTAGCATGAGTAAACGTATTTTGTACATGGAAGTATTTACATGTGCGTGCATGTGGAACCAGAGGACGATAGGGATCATTCCTCAGGTGCACTTTTATTTCTGAGAGAGGGTCTGTCATTGGCGTGTAACTCATCAAGTAGCTTAGGCTGGCTAACCAGCAAACCTCAGGGAATCACTTGCCTCCACCTTCCTGGGCTGGGAACTGCAAGCATGCATCACCACAACACAGCCTCCCCCTTTTTTAAAAAATGAGTTCTGGAGATCAAACTCATGTTCTCATGCTTACAAGACAAGTGTTTTATCAGTTCAGTTATCTTCCCAACTCTGTAAGATTTGTGATAGCAGATGTCTTTGAGAGCCCCTAGTTACCTTCACTGAAGTAAGCAAAGGAGAGAAACAGGTCCAGGCTTCCCTGACTCAGTCGCTACAGTAGTTTGAGAGTGGAAGGACTCTGAGACTGAACTCTAAAATACAGATTCTTCTAGAATGTAGCGATTAACACAGCTGCAAGACTGTCAGGTGACTTCATCCTTTGTCCTTACCTTTTGCCACCGCCCATGTTTAATTCTGCTGATTCCTTATGGTGTGCCCTAATTACAAAAGAACAAGTAACTAATTAAAACAGATTTTACAGTAATTTGTTTTGAGCAATTTGGCACGAAATCATAAAAGTACTGCTAAATAAGAAAAGCAAACATAATTGGGCGAAAATGCATCATAAATTTTAAAAAGTTTAAAAAAAACATGAAAGGGGAAACAACAAAGCATTAAAATTCCAAACACTTTCCACTGTTTTTCAACATTAATAATACATGAATAACCCATTACAAAAGAATAGTCATGTTTGATTATTTTTTACCAGTTTGGTTTTAGGCAAATTGTTTTCGACCACAATTGGATGCTAACAAACAGAGGCAGTGATCTGAGCCAAGACCCTTGAAATGTGGAGAGCATTAGCTGTTGGAGCTGCAGCAAACAAGCAGGATTTCATCTGGGTTCAATGACACAATTTATCGGAAATGTCTCAGATTCTGTATATTTGTGGCATATCTCCCCATCTTCTCCTTAATATGTCTCCAAGAAACTACCATGCTTCTGTGTATAGACTTTTGATGACTCTTGGTACCTGATCTAAACATAATTATATAGTATTTCTCTTTTGTGATTGGTTTATTTCAATTAACGTCTTCAATGTCCCTTCATGTTCTACCATGTCAAGTGTCTTATTTAAAGTCCGAGGACACTCCAGAGTGTGTCTGAAACACATCTTGCATATCCATTCATCCATCCATGAACCCAAATCACTTCCACCTTTTGGTTCATGTGAAAAATGCTGATTTGGACATGGGCTGACAATTAAACAGGCAGCAAAAGTAAAAAATTCTCCCAGAAAACTAAACCCTATTGACAAAGTGGCATTGCTTGTATCTCTCCCATCCCTACTTCTCATCACATGCAACGGTCTGTCTGCATTGCCTTCTTGAGTTATGTGAGTCACCTCTGCATCTTTACACAATAAATTCTGTGTTTTGCCTAAATTGGTTCAAGCTGGCTTCTGTCATTTACAGTCAAAGTGCCTGGACTAATACATGAACAGGAGGAAAAACTTCTACAAACAAAGACGAGTTCAAGTCATGACAAATAGTGTTTTCATTCTATGAAGTGATAAATAAGATAAAAACTTCTGTACCAACCAAGAGATTAAAAGCTCCCAGTGCTGAGGCAAACTGAAGTACCTCTGATCTCCAGGAGCCTTAGAAAACAGAGAAACAGAGTAAATGCTGCCTTTGAACGCAGGAGGCAAGGTTGGTGACCTTTCTGCATTTGGTTATTAGTTTTTGTTCTGTTTTTGTTTTGTCTTGTTTTTTTCCCTGTTCTTCTGAAAAGCCGGAATTGCCCGAAATGAATGAAATCTTAAAGAGCAGCTCATCTTTCATGAGATTCACTGACCACCAAGGAAGAACTCAAACAGAATTATTTCTGCAAGTTCAGACTGCTTACTTTTCTTTCTTCTCAGTCTCTTGACTTCTCCTATGTGGAAGTGATATCTAGCAAAGCAAAGACCATGCATGCTGCTAACGTCCATCTAAGTCCAAACAGAACAGCATTCTCTCATCCCACATCACACAGGCACAACCAAAACCAAAAACTAACCAATTCCAGCAGAGATTCTTTGTTTCCTGTGCTTTTTCTAACAGTCACTTGCAAGTTTTACTGAGGCTGGAAATATTGAGTCTTCTAAAAAGTGGCAGGAAACTTCACTCTTCCCACGAAATTAATCTCTGTGTTTATCTGAACTGGCCTTTCCATGTCAAACTAATTTCAGTATTTAGACCTGGCTCTCCACACTCTACCTCTTTCTTCCCTATTGTGACCCTTACTAATTCCCTCAGAGGAGCCCTTCACTTGCTTAACATTGCTGGGCCTTTATTTTTCTCAGCTTGCTTTCACTACTTGCAATTTTCTCTTTGATCTGTTTGTGATACTTTTTAGATTTTTCTTCTAACGCTTAGATTTCTGATGAATATTGCCAAAGTAAAGAAAGTAACTATGCTGGAGACAGAGCAAAGAGTGAGCTCTTTTTATTTCCTGTGTCTTTAATCGTTTTGCTGTGTTGAGACACTGTAACCCGAATTTACAGCATGCTTAGTATTTTGTAAAAGAAACATATAAAGGTCTATGGAAAATCTTCCCCAAAGCCTCTGAAGAAATCTGTACATGTGGGCATTTGTGAAAGGGTGCAAACCATCAACCCATGCCTTAAAAGACAAATTAACATTAAACGATCCGTGTGGTAGACTTGTGCAAACTTACTTTGAATTGCAACATTGTCTATTTAACTCTTATATCAAATGCAAAAATATTGGCCCTTTAAACTAAGGTCAATCATACAAATAGGTAATTGTTCTCAAATCACTCATTAAGAAATTAAAATTTAAAAACCTGAGTCCATATTTTGCTGACTTTAATTTAATAATCAAATGTCTTAGCTTTGCTTTATATATGTATTTATAATCACTGGAGATCAGTGCAAAAGAAAAATCTATGTACATCTTTAAATACTACATAACTCATATACAATTTCTACGATTTGTGAAAAAAATCTTCCCATATCTATAACTGATGACACTATCTAGTTAATATCTCCTGCTTATCAAGAGGAAGGGGTAGATACCATATCTCAGCTATCACAGCCCCTCTCAAAAGAAATGGGTATAATAAATATGAAATGCGCTGTTTGATCATATAGTTTATTATAAATGGCTATATGGGCACTGTAAAAGAAAACTGTTAGTATCTGTCTAAGACAGATAACTTCTCTCAGGGGATTCATGGAAACAATAAGAAAGATTGGGCATACACGCAAATGGATGATTGAAAATAGAGCATATACCTTGATAAACACAAGCATGTCAAACGTAAGTTACAAACAAAAATCCCTATAGAAGTAGGCGAGCATGGTGACGTATGCCTGCAATCTCAGCCTGTGGGAAACTGAGGCAGGGGAATCGCCATTCCTGGGAAACTGGGGCTATACTGCAAGACCCAGTCTTACAACAAAGCAAATACCTTCAGAAGTTCAGACAAGAGGTGGAGCCTTGAAATGGATGACCTGCAGTCTCCAGGTGAAGCTGAAACTGAGCTGAACATGGAAGAGTTTGCAAAGATCAAAGAAGTCAGAACTGAAATCTGGAATGCAGAGTCTTAGCTGATGCAAGTTAGGTGTGATCACGATAAACATCCCCAACCAGCTTGGGAGGAGTGAAGCAAACAGAGCAGTGGGGCTAGACTGGAGCTTTCAAGGGAATAGAAGAAATGTGTCTGGCTTCTCTGATAAGAATGGGGGGGCATATACCTTCACACAACTTTTCAGACAAGTGAAATAGATGCAGAGAAACTAAGATTCTATCTTGACTTAGATCCACAGAAAATAATGCAACTACCACCCTGACAGAAGCAATTATAATGGTCTCCAACAGTGTTTCAGAAATTCGTATGGTCACATAGCGCCTCACAGGTTCTGAGAGAGACATTAAGAAAAAAAATATGAATAAAATGAATATCTTCAATCTCTAGAAAATTCTATGAGTAAATGTGTATATATTGAATATGCTTCCTTTAATGCATATTCATGGAACACATCTCTATGCCAAGATTATATTGCTTAAATGTACATTTAATATGTCAAGATTTTGTTGCTGGTGCTTAATTTGTTCCTTGAAAACCCAAGATTGAAATTGGTGGGTCAAACTTTAAATTTTGTTTTGTTTTGCTTTTTAAATCAACAGGAAATTTGATCAGTAAGAAAGTTGAAAAATAGTACTTACATACCTTCATTAAAGATTAGGCATGAGCCTGCCCTTCCTGGCATAAAGGAGAATATTCCCTCAGCTTGATGCACTTTATCCTCATAGACATCACCTCAGATTGGATTACATGTGTACCTAAGGGTATGTGGTTGAGTGCCGGAGCACAGTATCAGGAGATAAATGCCACACATCTTCCTGGAGTAACCATTTTATTCAATGATGAGGAAGTAGGGCAAGTTAAGTAATTTAATAGTAAGTAATTGAGGACATAGTTTCATATTAAAGCGCACACAGAAAAATTATAGTGCACAATGTAAAAGGCTCCTGAAGTTTCATGGGAAAACATGATGCATCAAATAAATTTCCCTCATGGCTGGTTATGTAAGCTGTGTGCCCACACAGCAGGAGGAAACTGAGAGCTGTATGAAAGATTTTGCTGCAAGTTCACTCTCCTTAGACACATTTTAGGAGAATATTTTATCACGCCATTGCCCCAGTGGATTATTGTTTTCATACCCATGAATCTTACTGTTTGCTTAATCTTATTACTAGAAGAGTAGAAAGGCTTACTCGTGGAAGGTTGTTTTCCAGGATTTAAGACCTGATTCTGTAGCCCATTCTTGCTTTTAGTTGCAGCCTTTAACTCTTTTGCAGGACCTCTGGAGCTCGAGGTTAGTGACAATGCCTCCAATCCCACCTCCATCCTGTTGAGTTGGTCTCGGGTCCCAATGTTCCCTATAGCAATGGGTAATGTAAGACAATCAGTTCAATCTGCACCATTAACCCCCAGGGATTAGTAGCCCTCTGTGCAATTGAATGTTCCTAGATGAGTCCCTGTGGTGAACCACCTGCCAGGACACAGCACGTCACAGGCAAGCTAAGAAGCTAGCAAGAGATTTACAGCTCAAACCTGTGCTGAGCAATCAAGATATTTTCTCCCACAATTTACAGTAACTGTACCATGACCTAATTTCTCATGCCTCCCCCCGAACCCTTAAATTTTGATGTTGATTTATCCAATATAATTCCAAAAAGTTATGAAGTTTTCATTTCTTTATAATTATTTTAGAAAACCTATTGTATTCCAAAATACTCTTTAAACTTCTGCTAAGTCCGTTATTAACCTTTGATCTTTATTGGAATAGGAGTTGGGGTCATACACACATGAGGGCTGCATCTCTCTCATTTCTGTGACAGAGGCAGCCTTTCAGCAAAAGCATTGTCTTCAGAGAGCTTTAGATCATGCATAATGTAGATACAAAATGCAACATCATAAAATCCAGGCTTTATCTACTAGAGTTGGACACACTGGTGTTCGCATTGGTATAAAATTGCCAATTTGCGTTATTAAAAGGCAGCAAGCATTTTGTTACCAAACAAGATGGTCCGAGAGAGAACAAATGCACCCGACTCGAGCATGCGTAAAGCACATTAAAACCGCTTTCAGTACAATAAATGTCAAGCAATGAACGGCCCTCGTTCCACCAGTGTCTGGGCTCATGTGTGCTGAGATGCTACAGAACATGGAGAGAAAACTCAGCACCTTCCAGCTCTGAGTGGAGCAGTTGGAGCTGCAAACCGAAGGAAAGCAAAACAGCAGAAAGGATCCCGGACGTGAGCTACGGATAACACTTCAGAGTGCTCACAAAGACTGCCTCAGATATTCGCTAAGCTGTGTGTATGGTGTGTGTGTGTGTGTGGTAGGAAACCCCCCACAGCTGAACGAGGATTATCTGAGAGGATTACAGAGAACAAGGCTCAGCGTTCATGGGAAATCCAGAGGGATGCCTGTTTCATCCTCTGTACTGCAAATACCCACAAGTCATGGCGTCCAGGAAAACTTATTCAGAATGGACCTATTTGAGGAGGTAGCTATTCCTAGTTGGAATATTAAATTGTTCCCACATTTCAATTTTTTTTTAAAAAAAAAAAAAAGAAGAGGAGGAAAGAGCCAAATCCTGAAAGAAACAATTAAATTGATGAAACTATTTCTTAGTAACCAGTGTTCCAGAATAAAACTCATGAATATTTATAGATACACAAAAATATCCAGAATTAAACAAAGTAATATTCACGACATCTTGCCTGCAATTAAGGAGCTTGAGGAATACAAAGAAGCAGAGAAATGGAAACTACAATTAGAAGTTAAAATCAGCTAAATCCAATCCAGAAGTGACAGAGAGAGGAGAACAGCTAACGACGACATTAAAGCGGCAGCTGGGACTGTATTCCCAACTACCTTTTAAAAATTGACAAAATGAGCAACTGAGGTGAAAGCTATCTAACCTAATATGAAACAACATTCTGAAGGCAAGAATTGAGGAAAACAGTGATGGACTTGGATACACAATCACAGACAGAATCCAGAGTGAGATTTGGGAGAAGACAGGGAAGCAGAGGAAGCAGCCTTGTGCCCTGAAAACCCTCTAGGAGCCCAGGTGCGCGATTTACTAAATTGTCTTAGGACACATCGAAAACATTTGAAGACATGAGGCTGTAAACGTGTCAGCATGATTTTGAAAACGGTAAGCCTATAGATCTAAGAAGCCCACTATACTCCAAGCATAAGATAGGTGAAGAAAGCTAGCACAATGTATTTCATAACCAAATAAGTTTTTTTTTTTTAAAAAAAAAACAGTAAATAAAAATATCCTTATACCAGCTAGAGGAGAGGGATTCAGTGCAGAGAAACAAAGGGAAGAATAACGGCACCTGTCTTAGGAAAACGATGCAAGGCAAACAAAGCATGAAACAGACTGGTTGTTGGAAAATGGAAGGGAGAAAAAACTGCCAATCATGAATTCTATATCTAAGAAATGTCTTTCAAAAGCAACAAAGGGCTCTCTTCCCATCTCTCTTCTGAAGAGGTAACTACCTCTCTCCCCATTTCCTTTTTCTCTCTTCTTCCCCTATTCCCCTCCCCCTTTCCTTTCTCCTCCATAACCTATTAAATAAACTCTATACTCCCCAAAAGAGCAACAAAGGTGAACATGATCAGAATATATTATAAATAGGTATTTAATATCATAATAAAATCCATTATTATGATTGATGAATGGATGCTATAACATTAAAATAAAAAAATTAAAGGAGAAATAATTCTGCTTAAGTAAAAAAAGGCTAAAAAATCAGATTTAAAAACACACATATCCAAATGTGTTTTTAAAGCACTTTAGGTAGAAAGAAAATGGCAATTAAAACAATGACTATATGGTAAGCCTCTGAGGGCTTTCCTTAACATTTTAATTGCTTTATAAGAAAATTGATCATGTAAACAAAAATAACAATTCTGCATTCGGAATTTATGTTTTTATTAAAAAAATCTAGAATTCTTAGAGAAAATGTAAATATGTTATTGCAAAACTCTAAAAGATGAAGTGATGAACTCTTATTTGATATTTGGTTGGAAGAAAGATATGCTATATAAAACCTAGAGCATTGACTAGATTTAGTTATAACCCAATGAAGAAGATAAAACCAAAAATTTATTCAATTTATTCAAAAGAAAACAGAATATTTATTTGATCTAATAGAATGATGAAAATTAGTGACTATAGAATAAGCTAAATCAAATGGAAATTAGGTAAGGGTGGTAAGCACCCTCCGGTAAGCCTAACAATATTGATAACTGCATTAAATTCAAAGGCTCCTAATATTCAGGGTCAATGGCAGAGACTGGACTGGTAGATGACTCAGTCTGTTGGAATATTTCTCATACAACGCAACAGGACTTATGTTCTAAGATCCCCAGCACCCATGTGAATAGCCTGGTATGAACACTCAGTACCTGGTGGGGGAAGGTGTGAAGAGATCGTCATACTCCAGTGCCTAACTGGCCAGCCAGATAAGCTGGATAAACAATGGGCGATTGGAGATACTGTCACAGGAGAATACGGCAGAGAACAATAGTAGACACCTGCCATCGCCCTCTGACATGTATAGGTGTCCACAGGTAACACACATGTACAGTCAAACACCACAACAAACACATGCATATATATACTCCACACCCACACAAATAGAGAATGAAAGGTTAGAAAATTTGAGAACAGTATAATTCTCAATTATCTCCATGAAAATATTTTCCTGTTACTAGACTCAGACAAATATATTAGAAAGAAACCTACAGACCAACTTTTCTTACCATATTATTAACAAATAAAAATTTAATATACATGAAAAAGAAACGGCAGCGTTAATGCCAGGAAAGCCACCTTGTTTGACATTTGGTCATCAATGCAATTACCTATGTCCATAAATTTGAAAAGCAAAACTAATTACACGATCATTCAATTGATGCAGAAAAAAAAATGTATTTGACAAGATCTGGCATTTATGCTTGGAAGTTACTCTTAGCAAACTAAGGATAGTGGAACTTCATCAACTTTTCCAAGGGCAGAACTGTACCTTTATCTTCACACCTATGGGCAAAGAGGAAATACCCTAAACCTTTAATATGAAGTGTGCCCATTTTTCTATACAGCATTGTACTGGAGAATTTTAGATACTCAGATCATACAAGAAAAAGAAATAAAAAGCATTGAACAGTAAGACTGAGGAACTGGGTGAAGAGTATTTAAATTATAGATGATATGATAGTTTTGTTGGAAAATATGATGTGAGATACATTAAAAACTAGAACTAATAAGGGAGTTTGGAAAGTTTGTAGGTCACAAGATGGAAATAAAATATTAACTATATTTCTAAGCATTCCCTTTGAATTAGAGAGGATTTTTTAATAAAACCTGACAAACCAATTCCTTAATTATTTAGAACTACAAATGAGCTATCATAGCCAAAATAGTTTTGGAAAGGGAATAAGATTTACAATCAAACAGTCATCAAAATGGTCTCATATCAACACATCAAGAGAGAGATAAATAAATGGAGAATATTGTATTCAGATACCTACACATCATAACCCCTTGTTTTAAACAAAGAAACAAAGAAAATTTACTGTGCTTGGATAATTGGTTACCAGCATGTCATATAAATCACTATAGTTCCAAATTCCACATAAAATTTAATTAAAACTAGATCTCAGACATAAATAGAAAACAAAAGCTAAAATTTAATAAAAGAAAAATCATTGTGAATCTGAATTATGCAAAGAATTATTTGACACTGCCCCCAAAGTACACTGCAAAAAAGAAAAACCTGAAATTAATAACTGTAATTGATCTAAATTTAAAAGCTTTTCTTCTTGAAAAACATTGATAATTGTAGAATGTGATACCATCAGAAAACAGGTTTGCACCCAGAATACAGAAACAGGTATGAAAAACAAAAGTAAGAAAAATCTTTAATTGAGCATAATATTGAAATACTTGTCCAAAGATATACAAAGAAGCATGATATTAAATGTGTGTGTGTGGGGGGGGAGACTTGGACTTTCCTCAACTTAACGTGCTAGGCTTTGATGACTCCCCATGGAAGATCTTGCCTTTCTGAGGAGTGGATGGGGGAGTGGGTTGGAGGTGAGTAAGAGGAGGGGATGGAGGAAAAACTGTGGTTGATTTGTAAAATGGGTAAAAAAAAAATTTAAAAAGAACTCGTATAGCAAGAGTCATTAGATAAAGTGAATTTTACCTCTGTGGTATGCTGTTTCACACCTCCTACAATAATCAGATGAACTAGATGAAATGATAGTTTTATTGGAAAATATGATGTGCTATACAGAAAAGTTCCTAGGAAAATTCAAAATCAATATGTATTAATAAGGACTTGGAAAAAATAGAAATCCCATTACCTTTTGGCTGATATTTTAAGTGTCTCCATCAGTTTGGAAAAGTTGGAATGCTTTCTAAATTCTTAAACTACCAGATGGTCAAGTCATGCTACTCCTGGGTAATTACCCAACAGCGAAAAATGTATAAACCCTAACATGTATTTATACATTCAATGAATGACTGAAAATAAATTATATGTTTACATGAATGAATATTACTCAACAATACTTGGGTTGGGTAAAAGAAGGTTAACTTAAAAAGGAATATCAATTTTTGAAGATACTTACTGTAAACTCTGGCAAATGCAAACAAATCCCCATGTTTTATCTGAACTATACTATTAGGGAAGATGAGGAGAGTGACGGGAGGAAGGGATCAGAAAGGACACACAACAGTTTCAGATGAAGGGCGTGGTTATGTTGTGTGATGGTGTAAGGATTGCATGAGTTTCTATATTTTTCAAAACCTTTTAAATGTGTCCAGTGTACCATGCATGACTTTCTATTTTGAAAGGGGGAAATTTATTTGTGATTTTTCAAGTTTCTTGTAATAAAGCTTTAATAAATAACATTTAAAAATAAATACTTTTTAAAAACTTCAAAAAGGAAATAAATCCGTCTTACAGAGAGTACAATTTCCTCCATGGAGTTCAATTCCCTGCATGGGGTACAATTCTCCCTGGCACTCATTGTTTTTCATTCCTTGTATCTTGGATATAATCATTGAGCTATATCACTCTTGGCTTCCTAAATTGTGGATATGACATGCACAATATACCTAATAAATTATAGGTAATCTTCCTTAGATATTTTTTGTCTTTGATTCCAACTTACTTTGTTATTCCTGAAGATAAATCTTGGTATTTAAATCTTTTTTTTTTCTTACTTCATGACTTCATTTCCCAGTGTGACCTCCTAGGGTCTATCTCCAGTCGGCCATATTTATGCTGGCCACATTTCCAAAAATACCCTGAAATCAGCAGTGCTCCTGATTACACAAAGTTACATCTGATAATTGACTGCTCCTGTCTATCCCGCATGACCTTAAAGAAGAAAATTTAGAGAGGCACATGGGGAAAAGAAAACTGTACTGGAAAATGACACAAATCTCCAGGTTGGATTCCATAAGAAAAGGCTGATGAAAAGTTCCTCCCTTGAATGTATAAAATGGAACAATAACTAATATAAGAAATTCCAGTAGGTATGTGGATATTCTGAGAATTGTCCATATAATGAGATTACAGAACCTTTAAAAAAAATAAAACTAGCAGACAAATGGCAGCATCTACTATCTGGAATCCAAACTCTATGAGATGTGTTCAGAGCCATTGTGCAAAGTGCCTGAGAATATGATGGGTTTAAACTTCACGCTGATACTTTCAGTGATGAGAATAGCAGATTTCTTTCAAAAAGTGAAGTGAAATTGGAAGACAACAGATGGGGAATCAAGTGAGTTACAATATTTCTAAATTTATAAGCTAGCTCAGAAAGCCCCCATAGAAAATATGGCTCAGTGAGGGAAGATTTATTAAGAGCATTTAAGAATGTAATATATCCTATTAAGACAGGTTAGAGCATCTTTTGAGTCCTAGACCTCAGAAATCAAATTATGCTTGATCACTTATTGAAGTTGACTGAGCATAGGAGAAAATGAACTGCCCAAGGACAAATTATGTACCTGTATTTGGTGCCCAAGAAAAGCCATGAAATTATTAATATTAAGATGGTTCTTTCCCTACCATACAGAAAAAGGTAAAACATTTGAAATGCGAGAAGCTCAAGATGTTGATAAAATGGACAAATTTCTTGATAGATACCACTTACCAAAGTTAAGTCAAGATCAGACAAAAAAGAACCCCTAAGAAAATAGAAGCAGTCATCAAAAGTCTCCCAACCAAAAAAAGGGGGAGGGCAAATTTCTACCAGACTTCAAAAGAGAACTAATATCAATACTCTTTAACAGAAACAGAAGGGACATTGCAAAATTTTTTCTTTGAGGCCCCACTCACCCTGATTCTCAAACAACACCAAGATTCAACAAAGGAAGATTTACAGACCAATTTCACTCATGAATACCGATGCAAAAAGTATTCAGTATAACAATGGCAAACGATATACAAGAACACATTAAAAAGATTATCCACTATGACCAGAGATGCCAGGGTGGTTCAACAAATGAAAATATGTCAATGTAGTCCAGGATATAAACAAACTGAAAAAAAAAAAAAAAAAAAAAACACGATTATCTTACTAGATGCTGAGAAAGCCTTGAACAAAACACGATTCCCACTTCATGATAAAAGTCTTGGAGAGACTTGGAGAAAACTTAGCATCTCCTGTGACCAGACTGGTGCCTGGTCTAATTGTCATCAGAGAGGCTTCATTCAGCAACTGATGGAAACAGATGCAGACCTCACAGCCAAACATTGGTAGACGGTAATGGAATCCTGCAAAAGAGGAGGAGAAAGCATTGTAGAAGCCAAAGGGGTCAAGGCCACCACGAGAAAACTCACAGAATCAACTAACCTGGGCTCGTCATGGTTCACAGAGACCGAACAGACAGTCAGGGAGCCTGCGTGGGACTAACCTAGGCACTCTGCATAGCGTGATCCTCTTGTGGGACCTCTAACAGTAGGAGCAGGAACTATCTCTGACTCTTTCTGACTCTTTTACTGACTTTTGGGCCCTACTCCTCATACTGGGTCACTTGTCCATTCTTTTTTTTTTTTTTTTGAAAAAAAAAATTTTCTGCCTCCCATTTCCCTCCCCCTCCTCCTGCCCCTCTCCCCCTCCCCCCACTCCTCTTCTCCTCCCTCTCCAGTCCCAGGAGCAGTCAGGGTTCCCTGCCCTGTGGAAAGTCCAAGGTCCTCCCCCCTCCATCCAGGTCTAGGAAGGTGAACATCCAAACTGTCTAGGCTCCCACAAAGCCAGAACCTGAAGTAGGATCAAAACCCCGTGCCATTGTCCTTGGCCTCTCGTCAGCTCTCATTGTCCGCCATGTTCAGAGAGTCCGGTTTTATCCCATGCTTTTTCAGTCACAGTCCAACTGGCCTTGGTGAGCTCCCAATAGATCAGACCCACTGTCTCAGTGGGTGGGTGCACCCCTCGTGGTCCTGACTTCGTTGTTCATGTTCTCCCTCCTTCTGCTCCTCATTAGGACCTTGGGAGCTCAGTCCTGTGCTCCAGTGTGGGTCTCTGTCTCTATCTCCATCCATCGCTAGATGAAGGTTCTATGGTGATATGCAAGATATTCATCAGTATGGCTATAGGATAGGTTCATTTCAGGTTCCCTATCATCAGGTGCCCAAGGAACTAACTGGGGACATTGCCCTGGGCATCTGGTAGCCACTCCAGGTTCAAGTCTCTTGCCAACCCTTAGGTGGCTCCCTTAACAAAGATATGAGTTTCCCTGCTCCCCTATCCAACCTTCCTATATCCCCAATCATCCCGTTTCCCCAAGTTCCCCTCATCCTCTCCTTCACACTTTTCTCTCTCCATCTCCCCTTACCCCCATCCCACCCCACCCCCAAGATTCCAATTTTTTGCCCGGCAATCTTGTCTATTTCCCATAGCCAGGAGGATAATTATATGTTTTTCCTTGGGTTTGCCCTCTTGTTTAGCTTCTTTAGGACCACAAATTATAGACTCAGTGGCCCCCTATCCATGGCTAGAAACCAATTATGAGTGAGTACATCCCATGATCTTCCTTTTGGGTCTGGGTTACCTCACTCAGGATAGTATTTTCTATTTCCATCCATTTGCATACAAAATCTCCCTTGCTCTTGGATTGGGAGGATCAACATAGTAAAAATGGCAATTCTACCAAAGGCAATCTATAGATTCAATGCAATCCCAATCAAGGTCCCATCAAAATTCTTCACAGATCTTGAGAGGACAATAATCAACTTTATATGGAAAAACAAAAAACCCAGGATAGCCAAAACAATCTTATACAATAAAGGAACTTCTGGAGGCATTACCATCCCTGACTTCAAACTCTATTACAGAGCTACAGTAATGAAAACAGCATGGTACTGGCATAAAAACAGAGAAGTCGACCAATGGAATCGTATAGAAGACCCGGATTTTAACCCACAAACCTATGAACACCTCATTTTCGATAAAGGAGCTAAAAGTGTACAACGGAAAAAAGAAAGCATCTTCAACAAATGGTGCTGGCACAACTGGATGTCAACCTGTAGAAGAATGAAAATAGACCCATATCTATCACCATGCACACTTGTCCATTCTTAATCCATGGAGATGCGCTTGCCTTACTGCTACTTCGTATTCCATGTTTCTTTGAGAGACCTGTCCTTTCCTAAACAGACGTGGAGGAGGAGTGGATTGAGGGGTGGGAATAGACTGGGTATGGGGAGAGGAGCTTAGAGAAGAGGAGGTATGGGAAACTGTGACTGGATGTAAAATGAATAAGTAAACATTTTAAAAAAAAAAAAAACAAGAGAAAAAGTCATTTAGTCTATGACTAAATCTATTGCCTAATTGGAATACTTTGTGGGATAGTGGTTGCAGGTGTTGTGCAAAGTTTTAATCCCAGCAGTTTAATGTTTTCAACACTGTAGTAAATATTTCGAAGCAAATTTTAAATGACTGTTTTATTTTGAGTTTTTATGTAACTATGCTGAAACTAGTTAAGATATTAATTTAGTTCTTCCTTTGTATGTGCACCACCTGATCTATTTTTGTTCTTTGAAGCAGAAGAGGGTACACAGACGAACAGAACAAAAGGGAAAGATCTAGCAATGTTTCTTGGCTAAATCCGTGTGAAGGCATAGAAATAGAATGACCTCTCCCACACAGAGAAGACATAGTTCTGAGTAAAACTGTAGAATTGCAGCACACGTGTTTTCTAAGTAAAATGCATAGACTTAACAGCACAATAGAAGTCACTAAGTCTCATAGGTTTCTGTTTTCCAAAAGAATTTTTTTCTTAGTAAACCCGTGCAACTCTTGCCTTTACTTAGGTTAGTTTTTGTACAGAACACATGTTGTTGCTTAGGGCAATATCTACCAGTGTTGTAAAGACCATTTGAGCAATTTAAGGACAATCCACAGTGCCAATGCCTCTGACTGCCCTTTGAAGAGCAGTAAATTGGTCTTACTCCCTTAAAAAGGTGTTTTTTTAAAACCATGCACACACAATTTACAACAATTGGCAGCAGTGTTAGACAGCAGAGCCAGCACTGAGTAGGCAACACACAAACTAGAATTTCTAATCGAGCGGATGAAAGAGACACAAAATTTTATATTTCTCTTTACACCCTCACTTTTTCTTCCAATAATGTAACAAAGAAATATCTTAACATAAAAATTGATTTTGGGTGGGAGAAATCGCTAAGCCCTTGTCGCTCTGCATAAAGGACTTAAATTTGGTTCCCAAGACCCATAAGCGGTGGCCCATAAACATCTGTAATTCCATCCCCAGTGGATCCATCACCTTTTTCTGCTCCCCTCTAGCACTGGCACGACTGTGGGAGGCACACAGACACGAATCATAAGTAAAAGACATATACTCACACACATCAGTAAAAACAAATCTTTAAAAAAAAATGGGTTTTATTTTTTTTACTATATACTTGAAAAGGATAAAGTACTGATTATCTAACATAGTAGGCACTGACTTCAGAGGCTGACCCCAGAAGTAAGGTACCATTCTCTCTGAAACGAGTCATGTTCCATCTTCTTGAGATTGGCTATCTGTACCAATTATTTTTGAATTCTCCTGAGTGAGAGACTTGTCTTTTCTACGCATTTATTTACGTTTTGATTATTCATATCCAAAAAGACCTACAGACATTTATTCTACTGTCCCGGCTATAAACCAATACCATCGTACTTCTCTTCTCAGCTTGTGTTGTTTTAGAGATTAAGAGTTCTTTAAGTTAGTCTTCACCTTGGCATCTCCTTTAATTATGAGTTTAGAGGGTTTTGAGGAGAGGGACAATGTACTCCTCCATATGTGCTTCGGCATGTAGAGGTAGCTGTTGGTGGTGCCTTCCTCAATCACTTCTATCCTCTCCTCTCCCTTAACACAGGCTCTCTCACTTAGCCTTGAGCTCACTGGTTACTGAGACTCACTGACCAACAAGCCTCAGACAGTATCCGCAGTCCTGATGCTGGGATTGCAGGTGTGTGCTATAACATCTAACCTTTTATGTGGGTGCTGGGAATGGAAGCTCTTGCTTTCAAGGTCATCACTTCAGGCACAGAATTATCTCTCAAACCCCTAAAAGACTTCTTTGACTGACATTTCTAGACCTTCCAGCAAAATGCTATAGTTCTTCTCTAATCTCTTTAGTCTTTTCACCCAAAGCCACAGCTCCTTTCATTGGCAAATATTAAAAACTAAGATTGGAGAGCTAAAAGTACCCATTGATACTGAAATATCAATTATTTTAGGACCTCTCAACTGTCAAGAGCAAAGAAACTTTGTATATCAAAACATGTTAATGTGCATATTTGGATTGAAAAATAGTTCTGTAGTGACCATCCGTATCTTTCTTGAATGGTACAGACTTATTTCCATTGTCATCATAGCAACATCTTAACTCTTGCTTATGAGTAGACACATAAAACACTGAGCATTAAAACATTGAGGAAAGTGGTTCCCATCACGCATAGCCACTTGACGAACTGTGCACCTGCAGTAGATATGGATCAAGAAGTGCCAACCTGTGCCGATGTCAGGAAAGCCTTATGAACTCAATACCGTGCTTGCAATTTTTTTTTTTGTTTGTTTGTTTCAGCTTCACGGATTCTTCTCTTCCCCAGAGTTGTACACACAACTCAGTTGCCTCTTTTTCTTCCACTTTCTTCAGTGTAATTGCTTCATATGCGTGTAATACAATTAGATTGTTCTAACACACTCTGGATTTCACCCTGGGATCCTCACATCTTGTAAATACTTTTTCTTATGTTTTATATTGTGATATTTACACTCTGTGCCATAAAAACACTGCGGGTTTGACAAATGCATGGTGTCATCTATTTATTATGAAAGAATGCGACAGAATCATTTTTGCTGTCCTAGAAATTCCCTCCCTCCCTCATGAAATCACACAGAACTGCTGGTCCTTTTGCTCCACTTTGGTTTTGTCTTTTCTGACAAGTCTTTGAATCAGAGTGAAACAGCGTGTTGTAGTGTGATAACTGACTTGCCTCACTTCCAATATGATCTTATGATTCATTCTTTCTGTTTGTGATTTACAAAGCCTTTTTATTGATAAGTAATACAAAATTGTGTGTACATTATAGTGACACATGATAATAATAATAATAAATCACAAGTTAAGTACATATATACCCAGTGAAGAGTGTCTTGATTGCTTCTGTTTGAGAAGTTAAAAATAAAGTTTCTGGAAACTTCTGTATAGACAAGGTCATTTAAAATTAATTGAGCTGTACCTAGGACTATGATTGCAAGATTATATGGTTGGATGAATACTCACTTCTGTAAGCAGATATAAACTAACTTCCAGAATTGTTATGTCAAGTTCCTGTGAGGTCTGAGTAAGTTTGTTATTGCTCATTTTCATGATTAACTTGTATTGTTAGCTATACTCTAGTTTCATTACGCTCTGAAAACATATCATGTAACTTATGCTGTTTGAAATATATGTAAGTGTGTGTTTTGATACAGAATATTATCCACCATCTTCAATGGGAGCTAGAGAGGAGCATAGTCTTCCATTATCAGGAAGACTGTTCCATACACATCAATGACACCAAACAGATCAATAGTGTTTTTCGGTTCAAATCCACCATTACTGATGTTCCGCCATGCTTGACCCATCAATTACATGTGGAGATTTGTTGTTTTCAACTATACTAGTAGCTGTGGGTATTTATTTTCTCAATTTGATCATTTTTGCCTCAATGTTTTGAACTTCAGGTTAGGTATGTGCAGTTAGAATTGTCTTGTTTTTTTCAAACAATCAATCATTTTATCAGCGTGTAATATACCTCTCTATCCCTCATTATTGTCTTGGGGAAAAAAAACTCCTTTGTTTACAGTTAACATTTTGAAGATGGTTCTTTTTTAATTACTATTTTACAGTTTGACTTTTCTCAACCCATCACATTGTTTTGATGTTATCTGTGACTTTACATTAAAGTAGATTTGTCAAAGATATTATATAGCTTTGAATAAGAGGCAGTTGAGGTCATTTTCATATTCTCAGAAAATATACATCTTTGGCTGATTTGGTAACACAGTCCACATTTACAATGATTACTATCATCACTGGATCAATTGATATGCATATATGCAATTATTATTGTGTTTGTTTTCCATTACTGTTTGCCATTGTCTTTAATTTATAGGCTTTAATTGACCATTTTATAGTATTTCACTTTATCTCCTATCATAAAAAAAAACAACTGAAACTCTTTTAAAAGCTTTGAATTTATCTAGAGACTAAAACATGCATTCCTACTTTTATTGGCATCTCATTGACACTAAAAATTTATCAGTGGTGTACATGGGTTATGGTATGTGCATGTACTGTGAAATAATGCCACAGTTCTGGAGATCTCATAAAGTTGTTCCTTTTGCAGTGTGGTGAGACTGTTTAAGACTGACTTCTGGGGAAATGTTAAATTTCATGATATTGTAACTTTATCCAGTGTGGTGGTTTAGATTTGAAGGGTTTCCCTCTAAAGTTCATGTTTGGTTTCCAGATTGTCGGAAGCTTCTGGAAACTTTAAGCAGTGTTCTACTCGAAGGAAATGAGTCACTGGGAGTGAGTACTTGGGGGTTCTGTATTATCCCTGGACCTTCTTTGTTTTCTCTTACTCTTTTTCCCATCGACCAACATGTGACTGATATCTGCTTCTGCTACATGATGGTTTGCCTCTGCACAGTCCCAGAAGCAACAGAGATTGGGTAGTGAAGACTCTGAAATCATGAACTAAGGAAATCCTTCCTTCCGTCTGTGCCTTAGGCCATGTCACTTGACCTAACTGGTAAAACATCTGAGCAACAGTTTGCTATGACATTTAATAAATCTCTAGAAACCGTTAACTGAAACTTTTCTCTTTTCATCTAGAATTTTTAAATAGTTTAATCCATTTATTTTGACATTTGTATATGATATGAGAATAATAGTAAAAATTCATTAATCATGATATGACTACTTAGTTTCCTAATATTACTTTTGGGGAAATAGTCCTTTCTATAGTGGATATACGTGCTAAATCTGCCAGAAGTCAATTAACCTTAAATAAGTGTACTTTTTTCTGAATTACTTTAGCTACAATTTTTTTTTCTTATTTTTGCTTATTTATTTTGTGGTGCTAGAGTTGAACCCTGAGTTTTGTGTATATTATCATACTCTACCTCTGTACTACATGACTATATATTTTTAATTTCTCTTATATATTACATCCTGACTACAATTTAGTTTCCCTCCACTCCTGCCAGTTTCCTCCACCTCTCCTTCTCACCAAGTTCCACTCCTCCTCCATTTCCCTTCAGAAAAGAGCAGGCATCCCAGATTTATCAACCAAGAATGGCATAGCAAGTTACAATAAGACAAGGCACAAACCCTCATATCTTGCCTGGATGAGGAAACCCAGTTGAAGGAAAAGTGTTACAGAAGCAGGCAGAAGAGTCAGAGACAGCCACACAAATAGCAAACTATACAACCATAACATTTATGCAGAGAGCCTAGCACAGACCCGTGAAGGTTCTGTAATTGTCACTTTCGTCTCTGTGATTATCTTTATATGTCTAGTTAGATGCTCATGTTTTACTGTCTTTCCTCCCCCATTATTTATTTTCATTATTTATTTTGGTCTTAAAGTCTTGAGTGTATTAGTTGTAATTTTTTAAATTCGTATTTGATAATTTTAGCAGCTATGTCATAGTTTGGATATATACTTTATTTATGCAGGCTTTGATTTACTTTAAATCTTAGCAGGTTGGGTAGTTTTGACTGAAATTTTATTTTTATTTTATATTCTTTCTGAACTATAATCATCACATGAGTTTCTTGGAAATATTTTTCTCTTTAGGGCATGGTAAATCCAATTACAAATTTATTCAATGCTGTTTCCCTCTGTGTTATCACCACACTAAACATCTCTAGTTTGTCAGCAGACTCTAGAAGAAGGAGCTACAAGCCAGACTCTCTGAAAAGCCCATAATGAAGACCACAGTACACAGGGAAGATCAAAGAAAGGCCAATGGAACCTACAGCTACAGATGGATCGGCATAAAATGCCACAATGAAGACTTGTTTCCCCCAGTTCCTATTACAACGCATATCGATTCAAAATTTCAAAAAATAAAGACTAGACACATGAGGATGTAACTCAGTGGAGGAGGAAGGAAAGAAGGAAGGAAGGAAGGAAGGAAGGAAGGAAGGAAGGAAGGAAGGAAGGAAGGAAGGAAAGCAGGCAGGCATAGAAAGAGGAGAAAGCCCTAGTGTTCACAAACATGTCACACACAAGACTCTAATTTCACCTGTCGCTCTACATTGCAAGGCCTTGATTTTCCTGTAACCTCAGCTTTCTGGTCGGTCCAGGGACAGTAGTCAATAATCAGCAAGCCTAGCTTCTTTTTTAGAGGGCAGGAGCAATGACTTTTAAGTTCTTTTCAGGCCAGAGCCAGCTCCAGAAATCTGCAAAGTTTAGTATTTTGAAAAGCAGTGCTAAAAAAGAAATAATATCATGAATCCTTGAACATCTGATGAACCCTTGACAGTATTATCACTGACTACATATGCTAATTTCAAAAGCATACATATCAGGAACCCCTCTTTCCAACACTATAAACTACCCTCTTTTTCAGAAGTCATGGTTGCTCCTATCTAAATGAAAATAAAATTGCACAAGAATATTTGATTCAACAGAATTTGTTCAGCAGGATTAAACCATGTTAATTACAGAAACAAGCATTGACATGAAGGTACTCTGTGCTAAGGAAAGGCTTTGTAGTCCCTCTTCCTGTTGTTTAGTCTTTAAGTGAATTGTATTTACCCATGCACCATTGGACAAAGATTAAGACTGTTTTTTAAATGAAATGAAAGTTTTTACTTTTTATGGGGTCGAATCTGAGCATCTGGGAAAATACATTTCTTTATTACAGATTTTAAATAAAGAGACATTTAGTAAAACAAAGAAATTCTATCTACCATATGAGTGCTGTACCCAAAGCATGCTGTGACATATGGCACTGTATTCGCTTCAGAAATACAAGCCTCCTGAGACCCAGTTCCTTGATACTAACCATAGCAATAATTAGAGATGGTGTTAGTTGGTGTTCTTGAGTCTTCTCTGTTTGCATACATATTTCCAGGCACGAAAGAGGGAAACCACGTGTTTTGAATTTTCTCCAAGTGAAAACATTTTTATTATTTTATTTGAATAACATTTTTTCATTTATTTTACATACCAAATGCAAATTCCCCTTTCCCCCATTTTCCCATCTCCCTATCCACTCCTTCTCCATGAAAACCTTTCTGATTATAGAGGTTTAAAATTGCATGTAAGGAAACAAAACTTTTTCTAAAGAAAAATCTTGAATCTGTCAAATTAATTTACCAAGTCAACATCTAAATAGAATCGCCAGTCAGAGATTAACTGAATTCTTTGAAATCATACTTCTGTCTATTCCACCACAGATTTAAGTGCAAGGCTGATATTAGATCACTGTGCCAGTTTCTCCTAACCCAGAAGTGCTAATAGTTTGGTTCAGTTCTGTTAAAGGAAATCAATTTAAGCAATACATTTTAAATGAGCAAAAATTTCCAGTTTGATTTCTGTTGTGGTAAGAGGTTGACCAAAACTAATATGGCAGTAAAAGGGTTTATTTCAGCTTACAGGTTACATCTATCAATGAGAAAAGCCAACTACAGGAGCTGGAAGCACAAACCATGGAGGAATATCTCTTACTGGCTTGTTTCCAGCCCTACATTCAGCAACATTTTTAAATTAAATTAATTTATTTATTTTACATCCTGACTGCAGCTTCTCCTCCCACCTTTTTCCCCGTTCCATTTCCCACCTTCCCTCTTCCCGAGCCCCCCCCCCCATCCAACCCTACTCTGTTTCTATTCAGGAAAGGGCAGGGCTCCCTTGGGTATCAACAAAGCATGGCATATCAAGTTCAGCCATATTTCTTATACATTCCTGGCACATCTGCATAAGTATAGTACTACCCTGATGTAGGATTCCCCTCTGTATACTGTGATTGTCATTGGTTAATAAAGGAACTGCTTTGGGCCCATAACAGAGCTATGGGGGAACAGAGCTAGGCATGGAAAACTAAACTGAATGCTCGGAAAAAGAAAGGCAGAGTCAGAGAGAAGCCATGATGCTGCCAGAGATAGATGTTGGGAACTTTATGTAAGCAGAAGCTGCTAAAGCAGCTTCTTTAGTAACCAATGATAATAAAACATATTCTCAGCATACAGAAGGGAATCCCACATCAGTTTCTTCCTTTCCAAACCCACTAGATATTCCCATGGCTTATAGGGTAAAGTCCATACTGCTTATTGTGTACCTTGTGGTTTGTGATCCACATGTGCTTCTGTTCTTCAGTTAAACTATCTGAAATTCCTTTAGCCCTCATATTCAGAGCCAACTTGTGAACAAAATTCTTTTTCTAATCGACAAGATTTCCTTCTCTCCTGAAAGAGCTGGCTAATAGAAGACACCACACCACGTGTTCCTCTGTATTCTTTCAGAATCTACCCCTACCTCTTCCCCAGAATCCACAGAATTATAAAATAACTACTTATGTATGTGTCAGGTTTTCATCAGAGGTGTCTTTCTTGAGGCTAGGAATAAGTGGGCACCCTCAGGGATGTACATGGGACTGTGTTACCAAAAGAGAATGTTATCAGTAGGGAAACTGCAGGAAATTATAACCATAGGATTTGTCTTTTTTCAAAGAAAATCCACTGTAGTCTCTTCATGTGACTTCCTAATGAGCAGGTCACTGATGAAGTCACTCCTCGGTCAGAGACCAAAGAGGGCACTTCTCAGGTCCTCACACACAGAGCTCAATGTTTCAACATACCTATGAGAGACTTAACTTCTAGAGAAGGAACACTTCCTGCAGCAGAAGGAAGACTATTCCACAGTCACAATACTGCTTTTGTTTGTTCATTGTTTAATATGAAAACAAAACGTTCTCTTAATCTGACTTTTTATCATTTTGGAGTTAAGACTCATGAAATAGACATTTAAAAAAAACAAGTTAATATAATCTCAGGTAACAAATCATTAAATATTTGTAATCTAACAGAAGTTATTTAAAGTATGGTGGGTTGCCGGGCGGTGGTGGCGCACGCCTTTAATCCCAGCACTCGGGAGGCAGAGGCAGGCGGATGTCTGTGAGTTCGAGGCCAGCCTGGTGGTTTTTTTTTTTTTTTTTGCATTCTTTTGAAAATCTTTAAATAGAACCAAAGTATAAAGCAGATGGAAGGGAGATTATCAGGGCTGGGAGGGCCAAAATCCTTCCAAGTCCTGTGGAAGGAAGAAGGGGGTTGAGCTCCTGTTCCCTGCCAAGGTCATGCCAATACTGTCACCAGATATCCTGGAAGCTGTAGGGTTTCCCTGTAAAGCTGTGGTCAAGTGTTCTAGACACTGAGATGTGAAGAGCTTTGCTTACTTCCCAGTGTGCACTTGCAAATGATGGACTGAAGCTACTCTGCGTTCCTGGTGCTGCTGCTGTCTGATGAACTTTACTGACCTACTCTCTGCTCCCTATTTGTGGGGCATCTAAAGATCTGTGATCCAATGAACTTGCTGCCTCATGTCATCAGCCCTCACAACCCTCCTGACCCCAGCTTTTAATCGCCTATTTTTCTCATCTTTCATCCTCTCCCTCAGAACCAGTATGAATGCAGAAATAACTGCTGGTTTAGGTCAGGAAGTCAAAAAACAGCTACAGCAGTGCTGGATACCACCTGAAATTACGAACATGGAAAGATGTTATATCTTAAGTCTCATACTGTAGCCTAGACTAGTCTTGAACTAGTGGAAAGCCTCCTAGTGTTTACAGATTTATTATTTGAATATTCTTATTATAACCCTTCTTATTCAGTTAAAAAAACTCTTATTTCTTCCTGTTGTCTTTATGTGTAGTATATATGGTACATTTGCATGGATAGGAGTAAATATTTTTGTGGAGGGCTGCAGCTGATCTCACTATTCTTCCTCAATCATTCTCCATCTTATTCACCTGGGTAGTGTTATTCCAGTCAATGCAGAACTCACTGATAGAGTCAGTCTAGCTAACCTACCTGTTTTGGTGATCCCTGCCTATATCCTGTAAGCACTGGAATTTTCCCAGGCTGCCACACTCACCCAGAATTAGTGTATGCTCTGGGGATCTGAACTCCACATCTCATGTGTGGGCAGCAGCTACCTTAACCACTAAGGTATCTTCTTAGCCCCCAATCCCTGCTTTTTCTAAACAATGATCATGGGAATGTCCTTGTCATCTTGTTGCCCTCCTCTATGTATCCCAGTGTGTCAAAGGTCTTCTGCTTTACTATAGAGCATGAGAGAGAGGCTCTACTGGAGTTGAGTTTATGAAAGTCCAGTCTTCCATCAGAAAAACACATTAACTTTTAAAATCAGTTTTTAATTATTCTGGGAGTATAATGGAA
Organism: Chionomys nivalis; assembly: GCF_950005125.1. Taxonomy (NCBI): domain Eukaryota; kingdom Metazoa; phylum Chordata; class Mammalia; order Rodentia; family Cricetidae; genus Chionomys; species Chionomys nivalis. The sequence continues at coordinate 31,894,755 of NC_080103.1, read as the reverse complement.
GCTTTTTATTTAGAAGATGATTATAATTTGATAGTATTCTAGATGACATAATTTTGTAGTCTTTCTGGTCCAGAACAACATTTTAGCTGAAACAAATCCTCAGTCAAGTTCAGAAAGCAAATACCCTCCCATGTTATTTCATGCTTTCAATAAACCCTTGCCAAGTTTGTAATACATGTCCAGGCTGAACAGGCAGATGATGAATACAGAAGAAGAAGATATTCCTTTCTTCACCATGTCCCAACAGATTAAGGTGGTAGTGATACTCAGTGGGATGATTTTTTTAAGATTCTAATTTAGTCTTTTAAATCTTTTATTTCTTCTCTTTTGTCTTTCCTCATTAGGACACCAGGGTAAAATCTGTGGCAGGATAACAAGCTGAAAAAAATGGCATTAGGTTTCTTTCTGGCTTTCATTTGCAAATGTCAAAAGTAACTGAGCATGTTAGGGGAGGTGTGAAGGAAAGGTATGCCCTCTGGAAAGTCAGAAACAGGAGCTTCACTGGAAAGTCAAAGCTGTTCTGGGAGTGGACAGAGGGTAGAATATAGACTCTGGCAGAGGATGCTCCTGGCAGCACCCTAAAAAGAAGGGAAGTCCTCAGGGAGGAGACGCAGCCCAATATTCAGGTCTGCAGGATACAGAAACAGCGTACAGAGGGACCACCAGCCTGTATTAGATCTAGATCGTTCCACTGACCTGGCATAACAGCCTCTAGCTTTACTGAGGTTAAATCTCTGTCCTACAAGGACATCAGAAATTAAAAGGAGTACTTTTAGGCACACTTCAGTTATAAGAGTAACATTTAGAAGTTGTAAATTCTGAGTAAAACAAGAAAGGTACTATGGTAGAATAGCTGGGTCCATATTTCTGAACACAGTTTTGTAACTATGACCTAAATATAAGAATGAGTCAGATGCACCTAAAAGGTAGACCTTGAATGCTATAAGTCCCAACCTCTAGAAACTATTCATGCACTAGACCCTGATGAACGCCAAGAGATTCATCAAGGAGAAAAGACACACAGTCACCTAGTCCAGCGTGACACCCAGAGGTTCACATCCTGTGTTGATTTGCATCGAGTCTGATGTGGCTATAAATAGACAGAACTCAGGGGTGCAACCTGTGATGTGTGTGTGCCTGTAGACAGAACTCAGGGGTGCAACCTGTGATGTGTGCCTGCAGACAGAACTCAGGGATGAAACCCATGAAAAGCATACACAGATACCTGGTTTGATGCTCATTACTGTAAAAAAGAAAATTTGTTTGGAAAGATTATATAATTGTAAAGTTATTGATTGAGATAATTCTTCATGAAACAATTTAAATAATTTGGTCAATTTTTATATTTTCATATCTATACTGTTGGAGAATGTGTGTGGTTATTGCAATATGTCCTTTACCCAATCCAGGTAAAGGATTTAGAAAACCACTAGCTACGTAAAATGTACGATTTGAGCCTCAGCTCAAAATACTACACCAGGAATCTCATCTAATTTAGAAATCTTCTTCATGTAAATATTTTCAAAGTTATGATACTGCTTGAAATCAACCATGAAGCTAATGATGGAAACTATGAATTCTGGACTCAAAAATCTGGTTCTAGAAGGGTCTGCTCAAAGACCCACAGCCAAACATACTCTAACTCAACCTAGTGTAAAAAAGAGAGAGAGAGAGAGAACTATATCAATTTATTGATATAAAATCATGGTTGAAAAGAAAATTTTTATAGAAATGAAAATATGTCCTATATAATCAAACACATATATGAAACATAAAATAATTATAGGGGTTTTAATGTGTTTTCATAGTAGTCAAACTAATGTAAATAAAGGATTCATATCAAGAAAATATAAACAATATTTATAAATCTATGCAACCCATGGGAAAGGACTGATCAAAAGATTTGAATGTACATTTCACGGAAAACATAAAAAAGGTCGAAAACAAAGAAGCTCAACATTATTAGCCTTAGGAAAATGCAAGTAAAACCCACAATGCACAGTTGTTGAGCATTTCGTCACATAAAACTTTTAAAGTCAGATAAAACTGTGTTGTTGAAGATGTAATGGAGCAATTTAGAGTCTCACATGCCAGCTGTCAAAATGTAAAGCAGCAGAGGCTACTGGGAAAACTGTAATTATCTTCTAAAGTGAACATAAGCTTACCTGATCACTTGGAAATTCTATTCTGGAGGAGGCACTCCAAAGGACTGATCTGCATGCTTAACACACGTTCCTGGCAGCACAAATTTACATTTACCTGCAACTGGAAGGAGCTGAATTATCACTGAACAGTAAAGGGGGCACCAGGACAATGAGTTTGGGATTCGTGAGGGTGGTTACTCCAGGGGGACTGAGGCAGAGTGAGAAAGATGATCGCAGATAAATGTGAGGTATGGTTATTTTTCTGACTTTTAAATTTGGAGGTTTGTTTTGTTGATGTCAAGGAGATGGGACCAGTGATGACAAAAGAACCTCGTGTGTGGAAGGATGAGTCTCAGAACCGGATGTGCATGCTGTATCAAAGGTGTCGATCCATCACCTGGAAAATACTGAACCTGCAGGGTTTGTGCATAAGCGTCACGTCAGTGAAATTCTGACTTGTCTTTAATACCTCACTGTAAAGCTCAAATTCAGTCAGCTTCAGCGTGCCAAAATGATTTCCAAATCTATTATTTCTAGCCCCCAAAAGCTTTCTAATAGCTTTAAACTTTCCAAGTCTGTACATGGAAGGAAATAAGGCATAAAACAAACTTCAGATCCTGCTTTAACCACTTTCATGGTTTAACCCCTTAAAGAACGAGTTATTTTTTATGAAAATATACTTTTAATTTTAAAGTTTTCAAGAATTCAATAAAAGAATACTATAACACTCTCTCTCTATTCCCTGAACTCTTCCAGTGTTCTCAACTTTCCGCCAAATTTATGACCTCTAATTTATATTGTCATATATAAAAATAAATATATGTATATATACAGCCTACTATTCAACTTACTGTTGTATGTACAGGTGTTTAAACTGTGCCCACACAACTTATCTATTTAAAAGTATTGCTTCTCTCTAAGTGCTAGAGTCAAAAACACTTTCTCAATAATGCTTCATACTATAGCGTAAGTATGTGATTGTTTCCTGTTCTGAATATGCCATTCAGCCATGGCATCACTCCTGTCTAAATGGCTTTTATCAAAACTACTCAGGAAAACTCAACAAATTTGATCCTTTTATTTACAACATATACAGGAAAATGTTGTTCATAACAGATATAAACAATTACAATAAAAATATAAAAATTAACAAAATTTTTAAATCTTGTGATTAAAATCTAAACACTTTTTGTCATTATTGACAAGATGGTTTTGTTTTTGTGTTTTGGGGTTTTTTTGTTTGGTTGGTTGGTTTTGGTTTTTTGAGACAGGGTTTCTCTGTAGCTTTGGAGCCTGTCCTGGAACTAGCTCTTGTAGACCAGGCTGGCCTCGAACTCACAGAGATCTGCTTGCCTCTTCCTCCTGAGTGCTGGGATTAAGGGTGTGCGCCACCGCTGCCTGGCTGGCAAGATTATTTTTTATTGATTTAAAAATTATAAAAGATTTTTCTCTAGTTTTACTTTCCATACAATTTATATTATAGAAACTTTGTTTGAAAGATTACATAGGAAGAAGTAATTGAACTGTAATATATGTATTATTAATATATATTATATATATATATTATAAACACAATGCATGAAAATGTAGCAGTTATCAGGTTGCAGTTTTGAGTGTGAGGGTTAGGTTCTATCAGTGTTTCCCTTTGGGAAAGCAAGGTATTTAAGTTTGTGCTAGACTGTAAAGCACTGTGCCAAAGGCATTTCGATACAGAGGTGCAGCACTTTGATAATCAGGATGACACTAAAACAGTTCCTCTAGGAGACTTGCAACGAAGAGAGGGGCAAGAAAGGTTTGGTGAATCGAATTTCAAAGATATGGGTCATCTGTGCCTTTCCCAAAGTATGGAATAGACAACTACCCTCTGTATGAATGAGTCGGGGAAAGTGACCGCTGTTGACTAAAGGTCCAAATGTCAATAAAAGAAGAAGGAAACAGTTGGATTTTAGAGAAATATATAGACATTTTAATTTTGACCCCTAGAATTTTGTAGCGGCTCAACACAAAAGCAATTTTTAGGCCAAGACAAGCAAGCAAGCAAACAAACAAAGAAAAAAAAAACCCAAATATATAAATTATCTCCAGCCAAACGTTCCCCAGCAAAAGTCTCCCATTGTTCCTCCTCCTCAAATATTAGCAGTAGAAGCATGGATGACGAAGTACGAGCTGTCCTGCCTATATGTGAGATAACTAGACTTCAGAGTCCAGGAGGAACTGAGTGTAAAGAGGACTCGAAGATATCAAAACTAGTAGCCTAGCCCGTTCCCAGATAAAACACAGAGAGATTTCCTACCAGAACAGGTTACTTGAGCGGGAGTTGTCAGTGTGATCCCTCAGTGCACCCACAGCGGGGGCAGAGCTCAGTCACCCCAAGAGAACTGCGAGTGGTCAGCCACACATGCCAGTCACAGACTCCAGCAGGACTTGCAGAGTGACAGCTAAACACACTGTAAGAAGAGGCAATACTTTCCTTTGGGTTCTATTATTTTACACACACAAAGAATGGCATGAGATAAATAGAAATAATAAAGAGAAGTGGATGATGGGACCTTGAATCGAGATAAAGGACAGTCATGCTCCCAGAGAGGCGCCAAAGTTGTTCTAAATTCAATAAAGGCTCACAGGAAGAGTTTGCTGTAACTGACAGAAAAAGTGAAAAAGTTTGGCAACCTGGATCTAATTATTAGAAGAGATCACACAATCCTGAGTTCAACTGCAACACACACTCAAACAGCACAGTAATGTATACACACTCGTACACATGCACACTCAAATACATACACACTTTTTAAAAACATAAGGTCATAAAAGACAAGGAAAAGCTACTATTTCAGCTTAAAGGGAACTAAAGAAAAATGAAAAATAAGTACAATGGATCAGAAAAATGTTCTTTAGTTAGAAATTCTGTAGGATAATTTAAAGTATCATAATAATAGCTTTGTAGGCTGATGACAATATTAATCCATTGTTCATTTCATGCTGTTAATAATTATACTAAGTAAAACAGCGTATTTGTATTTTGAAATGCACAGTGAATCGTAGGAGATACCTTTAGTAAAGATGTGTACAGTATCTTCTCAGTCTCTCTCTCTCTCCCTCTCTCTCTCTCTCTCTCTCTCTCACACACACACACACACACACACAGTAGGAAGCACAAGGTAAAAGCTTTTCCCTCAGACATACTCATCTGCCCACATTAAGGGTAAGGCGCATAACTTAATCAAGAAAGACTTTGCAGGCTTGTCCAGAGGCTAACCTAATCTAGATAACTTCTCACCCATCCTCAGCAGTGAGTGTAGAGTCTGGGTTCTGTCTCATGGCAGAGTTTAGGTTCTGCCAAGAAGACAATATAAACCATCACAGATACACATAACAAAACTGCAAAATACCCACCAAAGGACACAAAATATCTTTTTTTTTTATTCTTTTTAAATTAAAATTTCTGCCTCCTCCCGGTTTCCCATTTCCCTCCCCCTCCTCCACACATCCTCCCCTCCCCCTCCCCCCACTCCTCTCCCCCTCCCCCTACTCCTCTCCCCCTCCCTCTAGGTACTGATGAACATGGCAGACAATGAAGGCTGATGAGAAGCCAAGGACAATGGCACTAGGTTTCGATCCTAATACATGAACTGGCTTTGTGGGAACCTAGCCTGTTTGGATGCTCACCTTCCTGGACCTAGATAGAAGTGGGAGGACCTTGGACTTCCCGCAGGGCAGGGAATTTGGACACAAAATATCTTAAAGATAGCAATGGAGGCAAAGAAAATAATCTAAAAAAAATAACAATTCTACTAGATGTCAGCACAGTAACCATGCATATCATTAGACAGGGAGCATTGTCTGAGAGCAAATTCCAATCCACATAAAATTCTGTACTCAAAGCAGGTACCAGTCTAAAATAAGGTTAAATGAAGATATTCTGAAACAAAACTTTATCAAATAACAACAAAAAAAGAGTGTGCTTATTAAGGAAAATGAAAGTGCTCTGTATGTAAAAATATGGAATGGAAGAGGGAACGGTGAGTGAAGCAAACTGTGGGAGATAACCACAGGAGGGAAGATCAAGAGTTCAAGACCTGCCTCATCTGCATAGCAGATTCTAGACCAGTGTGGTCTGTGTGATACCCTGTCTCAAAACAAAATCAAAATAAACCAAATCAGTCAGGAATATCATCCCGTACAAACACTGACGGTATAAACAGTAATTTCAATCTTGATTTTTTGTGTGTGTGCCAAAATAGTATTGGTTAAAAATGATAGACCAACAGAAATGTTCATGACTGGAGATGAACATTGTATAAATGCAGACTGTAGATCTTAACTGAGACATTAAATAAAAGAAACATGAAAGTCCAAGAGAAATACAATTTGGAAAAGACAGCAACCATAATTCTAAATATGCAAACACAAAGTGAATAAATTCATCAATGAAAATTTACCAAACTTATATAGGAAAAAGTACATTCATCTAAGGGTATATAAGACAGCTAAATAAAAAGTACAGAAACCCAGAAGGTAAATACATAGAAAAAGATGAAAAAGTTAAACACTAACTAAAGGAAAGGAAGGGCAGCTGAAAACATGTACGCATACTCTGCAGTTGAACAACAATTGTTAGGAATAAAGCAAATGACTAGGTAGGAAGGGTTTAAGTCTTATGGGAAGTCATGGGGATAATTTTGTGTGTGTGTGTGTGTGTGTGTGTGTGTGTGTGTGTGCTTTTGACTACTGACAATCATCTGTGAATTTTCTGATTAGGCATACCTTCGGTTTTTATTTTAAATAAATATATTTTGTTAAACTCTATGTATCTGTACTTTGAATCACTCTGTGATTTGTTTGTTTTTAATATTTTCAGACTTTTGGTAATGACAGGAAACCATGAAACAATTCATTATATCTGATATTTTTCACTTAATTTAGCCAAATGGTACTATTTTGCCGCATTATTTCCCTCTTCTTTCTCGCTTACACACACACTATCACATGTGTGCATTGCTTTCTGTCAGCTTGCTCTCACTTCTGCTGGTTGCACACCCACTACCGGTGCTGCCAACATCATTCATTACATCAGAACCCACCTTCTTCTGTCCTTCAGTGTGGACCGAGTACCAGAGGGTGACTCTCCGGGAATCCCACAGGACTTTAGAGTCAGCTGAGGTCTGCTACGACATCTAGTTCACAGACTGAGCAGCCACCCAGGTCCTAAATTCTTTATTGTAAAGACCAGCGTTATTGTTGGACTATCCATACAGTATAATGGAAACCAACTTCAAAAAATCCCCTTTCATATATATTCATTCCATTGGCTCTGTTCCTTTGGGGAACCTTGACTAATACAGTGTCTAAATATAGGTCCTACATTTTTTCTTCTGCTTGGGTTTATTCATGCTTTTTCAACTTGACAGTTCTTATAGTACAGCAAGACAAAATTTGCCCTTTATCTTTGGATATTTTCCATTCTTTCTATTATGTCTTTTTGGAAATCCAATTATGTACACTTTTGAATCATTATTTTATATTCATGCCTTTTAATTGATCTTTATTTTTCATCTCCTTTTTCTGTACTATATTTGACAATTTCCTAATTTTGATCAATCTTCCATTTAACAAGTTTGATTTTAGCTATTTCTAACCTTTGATGGGAAGTATTGAGTCTGAATTCAATTTCAATTATCACATATAGTTTTCCTTCTAGGAGTTCTATTGAACACTTTTGCCATTGACATTAGCTAATCATTTGTACAGTTTCTTATTGTTTTTAACTTATATTTGAGTTGTTGATAATTTTAATGTAATTTTTTCAAATGGTTAAAGGTCTCCAATTGCTAATGTATAGATTTAAGGCCTTCAGGGCTTCTAAGTTCCAACACTACCTCAGGATAGTTCAAGGCCTGACCTTCTTTTGCATAAAACAACCAAAACAAACAAACAAAAAACCTGTATGCTGTTATACATGCTAAAGCTGAAACTCAGTTGCACGTAACAGTAGTCGCTGCCTTGTGGATTATTAGCCAATTTCCTTTTCTAGGAAATTCGGCTAATATACTTAATTTTAGCATTTTTTATTTTAATGGCTTTAATGGCTGATCCGTATCTCTAGCCCTAATATATTGGATTTTTAAGTCAATTATATGTAAATGATCAAGAGTAACATTTTCTCAAAATATGTAGAAAACTTATTATAACTTCCAGTCTACCATGGTCTTAATTTAAGGATTATAATTATACTAATCAAAAAGAATTTATTTTCTTTAACTTGTCGATGACCCTCTTTGGAGTATCCTATTTATTCGTTTTTACCTGTCAGTTTAGTTTTTCTCCTTATTCTTACTTTGCACTTCATTGTTTATTCTCTAAATGATCATTCCCTCTGAAATTTTAAAAATCTGCTAAATAGTCTTTAGATGATCTTATGAAAGATGCAATTATATTTGCATGCAACTTGAACTGATATCAATTTTACTAGATTCTAGACTTACTTTTGATTTTGAGTCCATCAGCTGAGGCTGTGCTCTCATGGCCCATCACACTGGCATGTGCACCTGTGTTGCTCTGCTTTTAGTTTTTGTGGCATTTTGCATTGCACATCCTCTATTTGTCCCTGCCAACTTCCTGTTGCCACAAACAATATTGCAGTAGATATTATAGCACATGCTTTCCAGTACTCACATGTAAGAATTTTCCAGACACATATGCCTAGGAGAGGCATTCCTTGGTCATATTGTATTGCATTTCCAATTTGGTTAGTGATTGATAGAATGTTTTTCCAACTCACCAGTCCATGCTAACACACTAGTGATCTCTTGTTCTCCAGTAGATCTGAGAAAGTAATCGGTCTTCTTCATCTACCTAGCATTCATGAATTATTTGTGCAGCACCTGGCACACAGACATAGCCCCAAATATTTGAAAGTATCAGGCAGAAAATTTATTCCAGGGACAACCAAGAAATCAGTTTTTAAATATTTGAATAATCTAAGAGCATTATAATACTTTACATGAAAATAGAAGGTAAAACAAGTATCAAGGTAGTCTTCTTTCTTTTCGCTTTTAATCATTTTAAGTTTCTATTCTCTTTAGGGGAAATTAGCATCACTATCGCCATTTTCCACTACTGGATTTCTCAAGAGTGAATTATTGATATAATGAAAATATATTTCATATTATATCCTGTTAAAAACAAGTCTTCAGCCAGTTCAGCTTACTTTTCAAATCACTCCAGTGCCCTACTTGTATTTATGTTTTATTATAATTTATGGCTCTTCAAATTAGGGCAGGGAATTTGGACTGCTCTTCAGTATCGAGAGGGAGGGGGAATGGACTGGGGGGAGGAGAAGAGGAGTGGGGATGGGGGAGGGGAGTGGGGGGAGGGGGCAATGTGTGGGAGGAGGGGGAGGGAAATGGGAAACGGGGAGCAGTTGGAAATTTTAATTAAAAAAGAATAAAAAAAAAAGCAAATAAACAAACAAATAAAACCCCTCCAAAAAAAAAAAAAAAACTTGACCGTATAACCAAAATCAGACATACATCTGATAAGATTGTATGGTTTTTTTTAAAAAAAGAATTATTTTAATTCAGTCTATCAAAATTTAAGTTCCAGCCTTGACTGCATCTGTTGAAATACTGTATTTTAGAAAACTAATTTCTGTTCGCAAAGCTATTATTTTATCTGCTATGTTGGTACCACATGTCTTAGCTTTAGGACAACAAACAAAAAGATTCCTTGTATAAGGACAATGTTAAAATTTTTATGTTTATTAAGATGTTCTGGATTCAGCAACCTCATCTTGTAAAGTGGAGAGCAAATTCTTCTTAACAAAGGTTGTGACTTGGAGGTCTAGAAAGCTAATTTGCAGAAAGAGTCTGTGTGGTTCGCTTCTGTGTCCCTGGGTTACATCATTCTTCGTTTCTAAATGACCTTCTCTTCACAGCTGCTAGAGACACCTTCAGTTGTATAGACGTCTCCACAAAGGAAGTAAGTCATGATGTTTGCTTCGTGGACATGATGTTTTCCAGAACTTTGCACAAACACAAACCATTCTATTGCTTTTGCGGCTCAGCATAACAATATGTGGATTCAAGCCTTTGTATTGATAAAGGAATATTTTTCTGTCAGCATTCTAGCCTAGGTTCCTTTTTATAGAATATTACTTCAACACAATGCACTGATTAAAATATAGTTAATAGTAGGAGATAAAACCTCGGTGTTTGAAATCCTCACAGATGTTGTCCCTACTGAGAGGACACTTCTACCTCCACTTGCTTTTGCTTTGGGAGTCTGAATGATACGTAACTGGATAAATGGTTCTTGACATGCTTTTTTGTTTAAGTGACATCATGTGACACCTCTAAGCAAAGCATGAGATGAATGAGGTTACTTTGTCCCAATAATGATGAATTTCATGATCACTTGATTAAGTATCCTAGGTTGTTCTCAATGTAAAGTTACAGTTTCCTGAATTATTGTGATGATGACCCTTATTATGATTTGTGTTATGGAGTCATTGCTCATGCCATGGCTCACATACATGTATAGATCATAGAACAAGTTTATGCAGTTGCTTCTCTCTTTCCACATTTACATGGGGTCTGAGGATTGAACTCATAGGTGCATTGTTGCAACACCTTTACCCAGCAAGCAATCTTTCCATCACATGATGATTTTCAAAAACATTAAAAATTTTTCATTTCAATGAAGTCTAACATAACAACATATTATCTATTATGTAAGTTGGTGAGTGTGAAGTGTTGGCATTATTTTATGATACTTAATCCATATTCATAGCAAAGATTGTCCAACAAATTCTTATTATTTTTAATTACTTTAAGATATACATACATGTATTAATCATTTGGAAAAATAGACAAGTGTTTCTTTTTAAATACCCTATATATTTTCTTGATAATTTTTTCATTTTTCATAATATCCTGAAAGTTTAGTATTGAAATGTTTTACTGTATTCTTGGATTGATTTATACAACAATTCTTTCAGGTTTTGATTAATGAGTTCTATAATTTGGTGTGCATGAATTTAACATTGCTACATAGCCAAGGTATACTGACCTTAGCATCATGTTGAAATGCAGCTTTTGCCACCATTGCTCCAATTCTTAAGTTGTGTTATCAGACACCAGGAGAGTTAGTATCCCTCGGTTACTGTTTAATTGTTCTCTTCTTTGTTAGTTTGACTTTAGTTTTATACATCATTACATCTGTATTTTTAGTAATCATTCCACTTTTTGAGATTATAATGCGATCACATCATTTCCCCTTCTCTTCCCTCCCTTCACATTCTTCCATGCATTCCTTTCTCTCTTTCAAATTTATTGTTACATAAATGTGTATATGTGTGTGTATACATACATATCCCTAAATATAGGAACACATGGAGGAGGGGGCCGCTAGTTAGTTCCCAGCCACTTAGCCCCAAAATAATCACACAGAAACTGTATTAATTAAATCACGGCTTAGCCCATTAGCTCTAGCTTCTTATTGGCTAACTCTTACATATTAATTTAACCCATTTCTATTAATCTGTGTATTGCCAAATGGCTGTGACTTACCAGCTATAGTTCTGGCATTTGTTCCAGCAGGGCTACATGGTGTCTCTCTGACTCTGTCTCATTTCTCCCAGCATTCCATGTAGTTTTCCCTGCCTAGCTCTCTTCCTCTATAGCTCTCCTATAGGCCAAAGCAGTCTCTTTATTAACCAATGGTAATCATGTGTGCCACTTGTAGGTTACTGGCCACCCGGCTAGCTTAGACACAAATTAATCACACAGAAACTGTATTAATTAAATCACTGCTTGGCCCATTAGTTCTAGCTTCTTATTGGCTAACTCTTATATTAATTTAAACCATTTCTGTTGATCTGTATATTGTCATGTGGCTGTGGCTTACTGTGTAAAGTTCCCAGTGTCTAACACTTGCAACTCCATGGCTTCTCTCTGACTCTTCTTTCCTCTCCCATGCTAAAGGCCAAGCCAGTTTCTTTATTTATTAACCAATAAAAGCAACACATAGACAGAAGGACCTCCCACACCAAACACAATGTCCTTGAATTATAAAATGTTGCTTGTATGCTTGCATTTCTGTCAGCTTTGCATTATGTATAAAAGTTACAAGTTGCCCACTCTAATAACTTTTGGATACCTAGAGACTCATTTATTCATTTATTCATTTACTGCAAATTTAATCAGATACCGATGCATTTGGGTATTAACATACCATCTTAGTATTTTATTCTTTTTCTCCAAAATTGCCTGGACATTCCCTATCTTCTTTTAGTTATATCAAATATTTTTTATTTTGATATTATTCTTCTCTATTCACTTTTCTCACATTTTTAAATATCTTTAGCTCTGTTACACATTTAGCCCTTTTAAACATTTTAGTCTTTTTCTTGGTGCCATGAAGCACTCTCTCCAGCTCTAGTATAAGCTAGAATTCCTTGATGATGTGAGTATGTTAGAACAGTTACATTCCTCCCTTTCCACTGTGTGCTATGCTTGCCACGTGTTTTCACCAAATGTCACAGTATATTAATATCAGTACATAAACAATTGCTCTGCGTCACTATTTACTTAACCTCACTTGAGCGTCTACCATTTGCACTGTTACTCTTTTTTTTTTTTTTTTTTTTTTTTTTTTTTTGTCTGCACTCCCTTCTCGCCCTTTGAGAGAAAAATTTGACAGAGGAGCTGAAAGTGAAACTTTGTGCCTCTGTGAGGAAATCTCTTTTGCTCTATGTTTTAAAGTATACTCTCACTGCCTTAGGGTTTCTACTGCTGCAACAAAATACCAAAACCAAAAAAAAGCAAGTTGGGGAGGAAGAAGTTTATTTGGCTTATAGTTCCGTTCATCTCCGAAAAGAAGTCAGGCAGGAACTCAAGCAGAGCAGTAACCTTGAGGCAGGAGCTGTTGCAGAGGCCATGGAGGTGTATTGCTTAATGACCTGCTTTCTATGGTTTGCTCAGTCTGCTTTCTTATAGAACCCAGGACCCAGGCCAAGGATGACATCATCCACAACAGCTGGACCTTCCCCATAGATCACTGATTTAGATAATACTTTACTGCTGGATCTAATGGATGTGTTTTCTCAAGTGAGGCTCCTTCCTCTCTGATGACTCTAGCTTGTGTCAAGTTGACACACAATCAGTCCATTCACAGGAAAGAATGCTAGCAGAGCGATAATGTTCCCCAGTGTTTTAAAGTCGCTGTGCTGTCTCTTCTGGTCTGCATTGTTTGGATGAAGAAATGAGTAAAAAATTATGATACTGTTTATTTGAAAGACTTTTGTACTTCCCATCCACTCTATCATATGTTCGCTTCAATGCTATTCTTCATCAATTTGTCATCATGTGCCCATGTTTTCTGTGTTCTCAGTCTGTTTGAGCCCCACATTGGTTCATACATGTGAACCTGTGGCTCTCTGTTTTTCTTTCACCAGCTTTGGTGGTTTTCTCATGCTGGTCTATGTTTCTATGTCACATATGTTACTGCATACTGTGTGTTTTTGTTCTCCAATATGTCAGTCCTTTCCATTTAAAGAGTGATTTTTGTCCAGAAACCTTAACTCCTTCTTCTGAACCTCTTTGTTGTTCACTTAATATAGAAGTTAATGCATCTGGGATTTAACTCTTCATAACTACCTTTTAGGGCCTGGCTTTCCAATGTTTATCATTCATATGCCTTCAGAAGCCCAAATCAAACGCCTAGAAAGTTCATTGTGGTATTTTCTGTTGCTATTCATCTCCAAACAGCACTACAATTCTGTGTCTCTCAGAACCTGCTTTTTCTTGGCTTCTACAGTTTCTCACATATATTGTGTATGTATTAACTAGTGGTTCAAGGAGAAAAGAACCCAGAATGGTACACTTAACAAGTCTCCTCTCTCTCTGGAACCCACAGCCTCCACATTTGCTTGCCATGATGGCTTTCTGGTGTTTTCAAACAATTTTAAACTTTTAAAATTCTGTCCAGTTTTTATTTTTGTTGGCAGCGGGAGGGTGGTCATCTGCAACCCATCTCTTTTTAGTTAGAAGTATGAGATACTGGGTATTTTTATAAACTTATGCTAATGGTAACTTCTTGAAGCTTTTTTCTTATGAGCCCAACACTAAGAATCAGATGCTCTTAACTAAATTCCTACAAAAGATGATCAAGACATTGGAGTACTTAGAATAAACCTCCATCATGGCTTTGGATCAATTACCTAATTTACTTTGGCCAGTTTTCCCATTAGTGAAGAGTTTTGTGGCTCTGATTATTGTTATAAAATAGCAAATAATATCTATGGAAAGTACGTCAATCTCCATTATAGATGTGTTGGTCACCATTAGTGATATGATGACATCTTTCATCAAATAATTCTTATAGTGAGTTATTTAGGGTAGATAACTGTTAATTGGAGTACATATGCACATAACTAAACCATGAACTCACAATAATTTTTCTTCTTCATTCTTGTTTATCTCCCACAAAACTATCTGTTCATGGTATTGCCAAATAAATGAATGAGTGTGATTGGTAAATTCAGTGAAGTAAAATAGTAATTGGTTTTAATTTTATGACAGAGAATACTGTTTTAATTAAATTTTTAAAAATTTTTACGAGTGTTGTATCTATATCATAGTCACCCCATCCTTTCTCTCCACTCCACTCCAACTCTTCCAACCTTGTCCCTACTCACTCTCAAATTCAGGACCTCTTCTTTTTTTTTAACTAAATTTCTAAGACAGGACCTTATCTTTAATTTTTATTGTAACCTAGCATTGCTCCTATGTATCTGTATTTAGGGCTGATAATTTAGGATTGGCAACCCCATTTGGGGGCTCCTCCTTGTAGAAAACTGATGTTCTCTTCTTTCCTCCCTTTCTCCCTTTCTCCCTTTCTCCCTTTCTCTCTCTCTCTCTCTCTCTCTCTCTCTCTCTCTCTCTCTCTCTCTTTCTCTAAGCAGACATTGAATGCCAATAGCTCTTCATCTATGGATGGGACCTTGCAAAACTTCCCCCATCCACATTGGCATATGACAGAAAAAAACTTTGCAAAACAGAACTGCATCTGAGATTTTCTTTTCTTTGTTAATATATTTTTAACACATTGGAAGGAGAATTTTTTTTTATTTTGAAGTTGAAATAAAAGGAAACTAACAATTCGAAAACACATGATAGTGTAAAGGTAAGTCACCAGTCATATTTGGAGTAAGCTTATATTGTAATGGTGAACAATTGCTTTTGTCTCAAACATGAAAACATCAAAAGACAGAATAATTAAGTAACTGCAGCTACAGCTATTTATTAATGGATGCATAATGCATGTATGAGAGGAACCAATATCAACAACATGAAATGCAGAGAAGGGAGACTTTTAAAGCATGAAGCTAAGCTGGAAATAAGTTGCTATTAGGCTAAAACAGACCATCTGCCTACAATTATTGGAGGTGTTGCTAAGCTTCACATCAAACCCGAAAAAGAAAGCTGCTAGTTGATTTCCAAATAAAGGGAGAGATAAATCAAAGCATAACACTACCAAAATAAATAAATAAATAAACAAAAAAATCAGAAGGGAAACAGGTAGACAACCTCCAGTCATTCTTCCTCCTCTCTTCCAAACCCAATCCACAATCTCATCCCCAACTCAGTAACAGACCACGTGCTACAACTTCATCTTCCTTTCGGCCCCCATCTCAAGCAGATCATACAGATCTTCTCTAATAGCCTTTTTCAACATCCCAGCCCTTTGTCTCAGCCTCCAAATTCTATACTCATTTCTGGGAACCTACCAGAAAATGCAGGCAAGCTGATAGGCCTGGGATTCATAGAAGTAGATAGGTGATCCTCAAATCTTCACTCTTTCTTCTCTCCTCCAAATCCAATGCCCCAGTATCATCCCCAGTTCTGTACAAGCTGTGGCTTCTACTGCCTCTTTGCCCTCACTTTTTAGGGTTAAGTAAATCCTGCTGGCACACCCTGCTTTCTGTCCTCCTGTGGACTCCTTCAACCCCAACATCTAACTTGTCCCCATGCCCAAATATCAGCCTCCAACACCAAGTTCTACCTGGGACCCCCAGTAGCCATACCTGAAAGGATGCAACCATTACCAGGTAACAGATTGCCACAATACTCTCCTAAGAACCAGGAAGAGCAATATGCACCCAACAAAGACAACTCCAGGAAGAGATGAAGACCTGCAGTTAGGTTACCTGCTTCCCTGACTAGTGTGGCCTGCAGGATGTGTCATTTAAATAAGATCATAGATAGATGACAGGAGGGTGTGGAGATAGACAGATATGTAATAGATAGATGATAGATTGGTGAATAAGAGGTAAATAGATTAAAAATGATGGGGTGGGGAGATACTAAATTCACCCAAAAGTTGCTGAACTAATTCGGTTAAATTTTCAGAAGACAGTCACCAAGGAAAAATCATTAGTATTTCTCTGCAACAACAATAACCTATGAAAAAATGTCAAGAAGATAACACACTTAAAATAACATCACATATACCCATTTAGGCGTAAATTTATCTGTGTCAGTGAGACACCAATCAACCAAAAACTCTACAACACGAATTAAAGAGATTTAATAAGACATAAATAAAATTAAAAATATCCTTATGCATAGACTAGAAAAGTCAATATTCTTTAAATATGTATTACACCCAAAGCGACCTACAGATTCAATGAAATTTCTACAGTTCCTGTGGCATTTTGCACATAATGGAAAAATGTAATTTTAAATTTGCATAAAATCATAAAAATATTTGTCAGTCATAGAAATCTTGATCAGAGGGAACAAAGCTGAAGGACTCATACTTATTTTCAAATTACAGATCGATAAATGACAGGTAGGTCAAAAGATAGATAGACAGGCAAATAGAAAGCTATAACATTCAAAACAACATTGACTTTCACAGAAACAGAGCAGGATCGAAGCCTTAAAATATATTTATGGTCGATTGATCTTTGACAAAGGCTTCAATCATTCAATGCTATTGGATAATTGTACATTCAGTGGCAGAAGCATACTGCTAGGCCTTTATCTAATATTATATACAATACAAAGCTCAACTCAGAACAGGCTAAAGACTTAGACATAAAACCGGAAACTGTAGAACTCCTTGCTGAAAGCAGCAGAGACTCTGTAAGACATTGGGGTTGGCAATGATTTTTGTACATAATTCCCAACCCACTGACAACCGAAGCAAAAATAAACATTACAGAAAATGAGAGTCTTCACAGCAAAAGAAACAGTTAATAAAGAGGAAAGCCTGTAGACCTGAAGATTCTCTGCAATCTATATACCTGTTAGAGAGCTGTTATCCAAAATTTATAAAGGACCTGACTCAAGAACAGTAGAATATGGGTTTTAGAAAGTAGGTGAAGTACCTGAATAGTCAACTGGTATGCAAAAAAAAAAAAAAAAAAAAAAAAGACTACCAAGTGTAACCATCCAGATAACACAAATGCAAGCCATAGAGAGTTGATCGCACACTGGCTAGTTTATTACTATTTATTAATAGTAATAAAAAGAATGAGATGACAAGTTTGGTGAAACTATAGAGAAGAGGAAGCCCTGCACAATGCTGGTCAGAAGGCACAGTCTACAGACATGTGGCAGAGTGGAGCAGACAATTCCCCAGAACATTAAAAATAGAATTATGGAATGACACAGAAATTTTACTTCTAGCAATATATCCAAAGTAAATGAAATTTATTACGGGAAAGACATATTTGCTGGAGCACTATACATTTTAGACAAAATAAAGAATCCGGCTAACTCCATACACAGATATGTAAGTGCAGAGTCATTTGTCTATCATGTTTATTGCATATGAAGCCTGGAAATGAAGGAATTTCTGTCATTTGTGACAACATGAATTAATGTGAAGTAAACCAGGTGCAGAAGAGTCAAATGCCTCATAATCTCACATGTGGTATTAGGAAAACCTGGACCCACAGAGCAGAGAACAAAATGGTAGTTACTAAAGGTTGGTTACATGAAGGAAGGGCAGATGCTGACCAAAAGCACCATGCTTCATTTGACGGGAAGAATATGTTCAGATCCAGGACACAGTACGGGAACTGTAGTTAACGATTAAAGTATATTCTATTATTTAAAATGTTATAAAACATTTACGTTTTTAGCAAGCACACAAAATATAACTATGTGAATTGATGGACATGTTAATTAACTTGATTGTGGTAATCATATGTAATACAAATGTTTCAAAATGTAGGAGGAGGCTGCTTGTTTGTTCCCGACTGCTCAGCCCTGAAATAATCACACAGAAATCATATTATTTGCAACACTTTTGGCCAATAGCTTAAGTGTTTTTCTGGCTAACTATTATATCCTAAACTAACCCATCTCCATTAATCTGTGTATCACTGTGTGGCTGTGGCTTAGCGGATAAAGTTCCAGCGTCTGTTTCTGCTGGGGTTACATGTATTCTCTCTGACTCCGCCTTCTTTCTCCCAACAATCAGCTTAGTTTTCCCCTCCTCCCCCTATTCTGCCCTGCACAGGCCTAAGACAGTCATTTTTTTATTAATTAATTAATTAATTAAATTAAATTAATTATTAAAGATTTCTGCCTCTTCCCCGCCACCACCTCCCATTTCCCCTCCTCCCCCAATCAAGTCTTCCTCCCTCCTCAGCCCAAAGAGCAAGCAGGTTTCCCTGCCCTGTGGGAGGTCCAAGGATCACCCACCTCCATCCAGGTCTAGTAAGGTGAGCATCCAAACTACCTGGGCTCCCACAAAGCCATTACGTGCAATAGGATCAAGAACCCATTGCCATTGTTCTTCAGTTCTCAGTAGTCCTCATTGTCCGCTATGTTCAGCGAGTCCGGTTTTGTCCCAAGCTTTTTCACACCCCGGCCATCTGGCGTTGGTGAGTTCCCGATAGAACATCCCCATTGCCTCAGTGTGTGGGTGCCCCCCTCGCGGTCCTGAGTTCCTTGCTCGTGCTCTCTCTCCTTCTGCTCCTCCTCTGGATCGTGTTTTGTTCACAAATGGTATTCACAGCATACCGAGGGTTATCCCACATCACAAAATATGCCATCTATTATAAATATTTACAATTTTATCAGGAAATACAATACATGAAAAAAAACTCTCCAAAATAAAACTATTTGTGGATGTTCTGTAAGGCTTTAAGGGCCCTTATTAGAAGAATTCAAATGAAGGATCCTGCCCAGTGCTATTAGGACTGAGTGGGTGGAGGACAACAGGTGCCATTGTGGTGAGCAAATATATGGTAGGGTTTGGGAGGGAAAGACAGGTTAATTTTCTGTAGAGAGAGGCAGACGTGAAGAGACAAAGGATATATGAGGGGAGATTTGGTAAAGGCCCAGGGCTGATGGTATACCAGAAGCCAGAGGCCTTGAACCAGATCAACGGCTCACTACACAGTGAACATTTGCAAGTAAAACTGTGTGGGCGGAAGGGTCTACTCATCATACACAGCAGCCCCAGTGCCACTGAGAGGGATGAAGAGGTGACGGAGCGGCAGGAACGCAACAGACGAGCAAAGTGTTCGGATTTATTTATTTTTTTCAGTTTTGTTCTTGTTTGTTTGATTGCTTGTTTATTTTTAATTAATATTTTTACCTGTTTTTCTTATATTTCTTTCTTCTTCAATTTTCCTTTTGAGGGATGAAGGCAATCCTTGCAAGGGTGGAGAGCAGATATGGAGGGACCAGGAAATGAGTAGGACTGGGGTGCATGATGGGGAACTCCTAAAGAATCAATTTTAAAACTATGTTTAAGAAAAGAAAAAACTCACGAAATAAAATTTATTCATAGACTTAAAAATGATCTCAAATGAGTAATAAATTTATTATTAATAATATATCTTCATTTTTCACATCAATTTGTGTGTACATGTATATATGTATGCATACATGTGTATGTGGTATGTAGTGTGTATGTATATATGGGTGTTTGCATGACAATGTATATTAATGCATATCGTAAATTTTGCGTATTATCTGTATATATATGTACGTGTATCTGTGTATCTTTATTATTGTTTTTTAATTGTTATTTAAGAGAAGAATTTCTAAAGTAAGACTTAATGGTTATAGCTATTTTGAAATTGTGCACAGGGTCAAACTGACTCAATTATTTTCATTTGGATAAAAGGAACAAATATTGTTGAAAGTCTACGATTGTTTTTAAACCAAGTTAAACATTAGATGTACCAGAAAGTTTGCAATGCCGATTTCCAGAGCATTTGAAGTCCTCTTCCCTGCCCTTGACTCTGACTTTTTAAGTGCTGAGGGTGGTGGTGTGGGCCTTATGTGTGAAACATCAAGGCCCTGACAGACAGCTAGAGAGGCAATTATGATCTCAGGCTCTGGAAATAGACTTTACTCCAATCCCGTTTGAGTACAAATTAGCCTGGTAGCTCTGAGCAGGTTACATAGCTTTATTCTGTCTTCACTTCTTCGGCTACGAGGTGAGAGCAGTGTAGGAACTCATTTCGTGCAGTTGTGCCTTCCATGGGGTTCGCATTCAGCATTGCACACAACTGCAAAATGGCTGACTTTAAGGTTTTAGGAAAACCCATTAGGATGTCTGTTACTTGCAAATAGTATATGAAGAAACTGAGATTTGGGGGTGGAAGCAGATGGTCAATGCTACCTAATTTCCACTAACCCAAGACTTGGCAAATTTCCAAATAAAAATGGATTAATTTATAGTCAAAAGCAGTTAGAATTGTCCCAGTCTTAACAGCTTGGCACTGCCTCAGGAAGTCACCCATCTCTGGCTCAGGGCAGTGACAAGCCATTGTAATTCTCAATCTAGGTTCTGTGGTGGCTGGCTATAATGTCAACTTGCCACACATTAGAATTACCAGAATTGGGAGCCTCAGTTGAGTTGTCCTGATTGCCTTACCTGATGTGCGAAGGCCCCAAGTCCCTGATGTGTGGGTAACACCTTGCTGTAGAAACCCACATTACAAAACAAAATGGCAAAGGAAGACTGTATATCTCGTTTGCATGTCGTCCATTTTGCCTCTGGCCACCTGTTCGTTTATCTTGTTGCTGCTGCTGCTGCTAGTGCTGCAGAGGATGAGGATGAGGAGAATGAGGAGGAGGAGGAGGAGGAGGAGGAGGAGGAGGAGGAGGAGGAGGAGGAGGAGGAGGAGGAGGAGGATTCCTTTTGCTGACAGCTGAGGCAGTGTCTTGAGACCCGCATTGCTGACTAAGGACCAGCAGCTCTCCAGGAACCCTCCAGGTTTTCAGTGCCATGGTCCCTATGGACCGAGCAACTACTAGAATCACACCATGACAGACATAAGAGAGCTGCCGTTACTATTTCATATAAATTGAATTAATATTCTTGTGTATGTGTCCGAGAGGTTCTGAACCCTAACTAATACAGAGGCTATGTCCACATATGTTCTAACTGAAGCCTCTTGTGAGGATCTTACGTGGAGACAGGAAATCTGACAGCACAGCTATTGGAAGTGTTACTGTTTCACAGACAAGCAGTAAGGGCCAGGATTCGACACGAAGAAGCCAGAGGAAACAGCAAACTCTGAGAAAGCATATCAGAAATTGAGAGTTTCAGAAGGGGGTGTTGATTAAAAAGAGCCAACATCCTTGTGAACGAATGTCACAGAGTGTCCAACAGCTTGGGAACCTTAGGCACACTGGAGTCAATGTGGAAGCAAAGTAAACATGTGCTCCTCTCCAAGAGCTTTTGATCATAGAGACAAGGCAGGTGCAGCAGGGAGGGCACAAGCTGCAACTTCTTTTGCATGGAGATGATGTCTGCCACATTTTCAATGAAAACATGAGTAGATCATCCCAAAGAGTGAAGAAGGATTCCTACAGGAACGAACTCCCCCTTTGGGTGAGAGAAGGGACAAGGTGAAGGAAGGTTATGACTGCAGATGGAAGGGTGGGTGTTGTTGATAAATAAACAGTGACTCCTTTTTGAATTATCCACTTCTAGATAATGGTTCATATTCTCTCTCTCTCTCTCTCTCTCTCTCTCTCTCTCTCTCTCTCTCTCTCTCTCTCTGTGTGTGTGTGTATGTGTGTGTGTGTGTGTTCTAACTCAAAAGTGAAAGAAAGATGTAATATATTGAAGGCTTTGAGAAATGGGCTTAAATTTCTAACTTCTCTGAGAGGGAAAATGAGGCAATAAGTGAATATTAAAGCAAAGATTTCACTCCTTTAAAACAGTCAGGGATGAAAAGGTATCAAGTGGAATTTAATATTTAACTATGTATTGGTAAAAATGAAATTTTAAACTAAGGATCTAACAAATTCTTATTAAAATTTTCTATCTCCTTACACTGTAATCTACTACATTTTGTCTATGTGTTGTTATTGAATATTTTTATAAAATTTCAAGTATTCAAATATATGACAATTTAATTAATTTTTAAATAATATTTAAGGACAATGAGATGGATCTGTAGATAAAGATGCCAGCCACTAAGCCTGAAAACCCAACTTGAATCCTGGGATGTGAATGATAGAAAGAGAGAACTGAACCCCATAAATTGTCCTCTGGCCTCCACATGCACACTTTGGGATGGATGCCCTTCTACACACATACAAAATACATACATACATACATACATACACACATACAAATAAATAAATGTAATAAAAACATTTTTGAAGAATATCTTAGGATGAAAATTTATAGGCTAAATCAAGGTAAAATATAAAATAATAGAAGGGGTTAATTTAAAATGTAAGAGTCAGCCAGAAATACACTTAGGCTATTGGCCAAACAGTATTGCAAATAATATAGTTTCTGTGTGATTATTCGGGAGTCCTGGCAGCCAGGAAATAAACAAGCAGCCTCCTACAACATGAGTCAGTTCCGTTCTTCTGTTATGTGGGCCGTGTTTACCATCGGAGCCAACTCTAATGACCCCTCCTCTCTAATCTTGACCTAACCTTTTGACTACTGATTTGGACCTTTGTTTTTGACTTTAACTTCTCAGATCTCAGACCATTTGCAGCCTTATTTCATGCCATGGCTACAAACCAGAATGCTATCCAAAACTTACACTTTCCTTAAAGTAATGTTCAAGTGTCGCCACTTCTATTGAGAATTAGGAATCAAGATACAAAAACCAAGTTCCTCCAGTTATTGTCTGGAGGGTCTTCATTTTCTTCACATCCAATTTGTGCCATTTTTTTTATTTTGACAAGTTACATTGAGCTAAAGAGACAGCCTAACCCTTTAAGGTACCGTGTGGATTGAGAATACAGAGAGATTTGGGATTTGAACCTGTATTAGGGAAGTTATACACCTTTGGCTTAATAACAATATTAATAACAATATTAGTTTTCTTATCATTAAGATGGAGATGATAACTATCATTCTCTCTAGAGTATCAATGAATGATATAGGCAATGTATTTAACAGAGTTCTGGGCCGCCTTTTAATAGGCTAGAGTTAAAAAGGTATGCGTGTGTGTACGTGTGGGTGGGTGTATGTGTGTGTACATGCTTGCACATGTGTGTACATGTGTGTTCATATTACCTTGTATTTGCCTTTGGTTTTTAATTACTGTTGAATTTTTCTTAATTTTTCAAAAGCAAGGTTTTTTATGCATCTCTTATATATTCAACTCCATCCCCTCCCTAATTAAATATCTAATATGCATATCTAAGACTTGATATTTATATACTAGATAAATAGATCATTCAGTCCACTTCTGTGAATGCAATTTCTGCTTGCACTGTTGTGTGTTTTAAGTGCTGCCAGTTGGTGTGTAACTACTGAAACTGAGCAACTGAACCTCGGCACAGTGTGAGACCATCATTTGGAATTAAGATCTGTTTGCCTGTGACAGTCTGTGTTCATTTCAGTAATACATTATTTATTATTATCAACATTACATTTCAGAACAATTATAAACAGCCAAAAATTCTAAATTTTATCAGTTATGTAAAGTATAAGCATACATATACATATATGTTTATACTGATATTAATATAACAGAGAACAGTTTGCTCATTCATTCAGATCTAGCCTTATGCAAACACTTGCTAAAAATGCAAAAGGATCTTGCTTTATGGATGCAGCATCATGGGGAGATAAGGAAAAACATAAAGAGAAAACATTTTCTTCGCATGTCCCATGAATCCCATCTGTTACAGAGAAACACTAAGAGAAATGGTCTGTAGCATTCAGGTGCCGGTGTATTTATAGTGAAAGGTATTTCCTGCATCCTAAAGCAGAAATAGTAAGCTTTAAATGCAAAACATACAGCTTCACAGTTGGTGGGGTACCTTACCTCCTTACAGTGGAAACGTACATCGTTCTTTACCCCAAGATATAATGAATGGGGCTTGTGTCCAAAATGAGAAGGCCAGCTACTCCTGAGCACCCACACAGGGTTAAAGCCTGTTGTCTGTGATGCTATGATGTATATATTTGGATTTTATCCACAGTTCCAAGGTCATAACTCATCCCTCAGACAGGTCATTGAGACTCTAATCTTCCCTCACTCCGCCCCTTGCCTTGAAGCTGTTGACCATAAAAAAAAAAAAAAAAAAAAAAAATTCTCTGATCTATCTCATCTGATAGGAAATAATAAGACCCCACTTCAGAAAGCATTTTGTTTCCTGCCCATGAGGAAGTGTGGCTCAAGAGACTAGCCAGACAGGCCTCACTGGGATTTCTCATCCATTCTGTAAATATTATGCAATAGTTTGTCCAATCACATTTTGGCGTAGTTTTCCATGTTTCAATGGTACTATGCAATGACATCTCCATAACACCCAAAAAAATAGTATTTAGAGAGCCTCCAAGCAGTTAGGCATGCTGAGTCTTACAGAACAGTAAATAAATCTTCAACAATGTGTCAGCAAGACAATACGCTCCAATTCAGCAGGAGAACCTGTGCCTGGGATCTTAGATCTTTTACTGTGCATCTCTTCCTATTTCTTCATCTTGCTGGCTTACTTATGCCCTAAAAATATTTTTTTTTAAAGAGACACACACACAGAGTAATTTTTTTTTGTTTTTTGTTTTTCGAGACAGGGTTTCTCTGTGGCTTTGGAGCCTGTCTCGGAACTAGCTCTTGTAGACCAGGCTGGCCTCGAACTCCCAGAGATCCGCCTGCCTCTGCCTCCCGAGTGCTGGGATTAAAGGTGTGCGCCACCACCGCCCAAAAATATTCTTTATGATAGACAAATAAATTAGTCCTTCATCTGCATTTGCAAATGATTGTAACCCAAAGAGGATTCACCCTCAGTTTATAATCAGTGTGTGGGCAATTTCAGAGGCCTGGACTCATGACTGGATCTGACAGAGAGGCAAACTTTGTGTTCGAGTTTTATGTCTAGTTGATGTGATAACATACCCTGAAAAGAGCAACTTCAGGGAGAAAGGGTTGGCTTTAACTTAAATTTCAAGCTACCGCCCACCATGTGAGGACATCAAAGTGGCAGGAACTTGTAACGGCTAAAGCACTTCCATTATCAAGAGCAGTAGGATGATGACTACTACATCCATCATTGCTATTCTCTCTTTTTCTACTCTCATACAGTCCGGGACCAAATGCAGGAATGGTCACCCTCAGGCTGAGATTTCCCACATCAGCTAACGTAATCAGGACAATCCCCCACAGAGGTACTTCCAGGTCAACCTGATCTAGACAGTCTCCCATTGAGAGTCTCTTCTCAGGAGATTCGAGGTTGTGATGAGTTGATAATTAATACTAATTGTCATACCTTGGGACTGAATTCTCCACCTGTGAGATCTGTTGCTATTGCCAAGGAAAGTCATAGGGGACCTGAATTAGAGAATACCCAGCAGGGTTCTGCTGTAGCTGAAATGGTCATGCCTTTAGTGATCACAGAAGGAATCTCTACATTTACTACATTAGTAGAAGAATTTGAGATTGAGGTGCTTTTGCTGTTTTGTTTTGTTTGTTTCTTATTGTCTTTAAGAGAGTCAAACCTTGCTCCCAGCACTTCTCACCATGTCTTGCCTGTTGAATTTTCCCTATTCCTCGGGCTCATTCTTTTATTCCCTTCTCTTAGCTATTCCCAGAGACTCTGGTTTAAATGCACATGCCACATGCTTTTTCTCTTGTTATTTGTCTTACCAAAGAAAAACACTCTCTCCGGTCTTTGTTCACTGAGGAGTCTTAGCAGTGCTGGTCACTTGACTGCTGTTTTGCATTTGTTAGTGTATCTGAGTGTCCCAGTTGGTATCTAGGTCTACAGAAAAATGATGCTAATTATCATAATTTACCCAAATGCTTAGTTAGTATCCATACTGAACATTATGCTACACACTAATGTTTATGCATATCTTACACATGTCACACTAATTTCATGAGACATTTGGTTCATTTTTCATACTGAACTATGTCTATTTTTGCTTTATAGGGTCCATTCTTCCAGCTCCCCAGCACATGAAATTATTAAAGGGAGCAAAGGTGAGCAGACAAGAGCCCTTCTCTGAAATCCATCACTGGATATCTCTAACATTAGGCAAAATGAACATCAGTGGCCACAGTCATAGGAGGGAAAAAAAGGAATTAACATCGACCTATGAAGTCCACAATGTTAATACAATAAAAGTAAGAAGAAAGACATCAGAGCTCTCTATAAAATACAAAATACTAAGCAAGTGGAAAAACAAAGTAACATAAAAATACTAGATCTTAGAATTTATCTCTTCATACCTTTAATGGTAATCAGAGATGACTCGTTCATTTTCCAGCTGCCCAGACCCAAATAAGCATACAGAAACTATATTAGTTGCAACAATTCTTAGCCAAGAGCTTAGGTGTATTTCTATCAAGCTCTTACATCTTGAATTAACCCATTTCTATTAATCTATATATCACCACGAGGCTATGTCTTACCAGTAAGGTTCCAACAGCTTTCTCCTTTAGCAGTTACATGGCATCTCCCAAACTCTGCCCTCTCTCTCTCTCTCTCTCTCTCTTTATGTATATATATATATATATCTTCGAGCCAGGTTATAGGAAAAAGCAGCTTCTTTATTAACCAATGATAAGAAAATATATTCACAGTATACAAAGGGGAATCCCACATCATTTAATTATCCAACAATCTTTGTATTTTTGATTAGTTAGAAAAATTTGTACATATTTTATATGCAATATGGTGAGTTGGTACACAGAAACATTGTGGGCAGTTAATTAAAATTTTAAACCTAGGAATTGTCTCATGTTCTTCTCATTTATGGAAAGAACTCCTACAATCTGCTTTGAATGCCAGTTTTCAAATATATAATGTATTCTTAACCATAGTTACCATGATATCCAGTAAATCTCCAGCATATGTCTAGCCTGTTGAACTAAAAGTTTGCTCCCTTTGATCAACATTTTCAATGTCCCCCAATTTCAATTTGGTAGCCATCAGTTTCTGCTTTCTAGGAAGCTGAGCTTTTCTCTTCTGAATGTATTGAGAGCGTGTAGCAGCTTCTCTTTCTTCATCCAGTTTCTTCCCTTAAAGCCATCTTCTATGTACATATGGCACAAACGATGGAAACATTTTTGAAAACAAATAAAAAGATCACGGATACTCTATCATGAACAAACAGTACATTTGTTTTTATCTGCTCATCTGTTGATGACACATCACAGCTCTGGTGACTAATGCTGGCACGGATGCTGGAGTGCAGACATCTCTTTGACATAACTGATGTTCATTTCACTGAATCCAAACTCTCATAGTTCTTCTTATTTAATGCTGCCATTTTCCATAACGATTACACAAATTTCCAATTCCATAATCAGGTAAATGAGTTCCTTTCCCTAACATCTGATCTTTCATCTTTTAATGATGATCATTCTAAGACGTATGAAGTACTGTATCCCTTATGGTGCTAACATGCTTTTTCTGTGTGATTAATTATAAACACATATTGATCACTTAGTCCACACTAGATGCCATGCTTAAGTAACATATTTGAAAGCAAAGAAAGCACTGTCATAGCTCATGAAATGCATAACTCATATATTTTTTTCTTTCCTGAGCTTATAATTTAACTACATTGTTTCTCTTTTCCTCCCTCTAAACCCTCCTGTGTACCTCACCCCTCTCCTCATTCTCCTTCAAATGGATGGCCTCTTATTTCACCTACTGTTACTGCATGAGTATATATATAGTCATAAATATATATGTATATAGTCATAAATATAACCCTTTCAGTCAGATCATTTGGCACTAGAGAGACAATTGGTGTGCTCCTCCCTGGAAGGCCATCTCCCTGATTTCCAGCTTTCCTCACTTGCCTATACTTCTTTGTTTAGGGTCAAGGCCCTAACATTTTCCCCTCACGTTTTGGCATAATCACTGGTGTCATAATTGTTCAGCTCATATTTGGGCCATCATGTTGGTGAGACTTTCTGGGTATAGATTCTGGTGAGTGCTAGAAGACACAACATTACAGCAAAGTTCCTGATCCTATGGCTCATACAATTTTTCTGCTACCTCTTCTGCAATTTTCCCAGAGCCTTAGGTCCATGAGTGTTTTGTAGATCTACCCACTTGGATTGGCCTCCATAACTCTGCCTTCTGATTGGTTGTTGTTTTCTATGATGGTCTCCATTTGTTACAAAGAGAAGTTTTCTTGAAGGGTGAATATTACATTGATGTGTGGGTCTAAGGATGCATCTTTATAGACTGTAGTTAGGGATTATACTGGAATCAACAAAGACACTTACTGGTGATTATATACAGCCAGCTCCACAAACTGAACCTAGCAGGCTCTCAGTCTTCCCAGCATTCAGATGGCCACTGATACACTATCCAGCCTCTAGTAGCTATAAGTCATTCTAGCAAAGTCCCTTTTATAAAGAATTTACATTAATTTATTACAATAGAAAACCCTAATAGAAACCACTTATTTTTAAATGTTTTTAAAATTTTTATTCTTTACCAACATTACATCCCTACCACACTTTCCCCAATCTCTGTTCCTTTCAGCTCCTCCTCCCTGAAATTCACTCCTCTTCTCTTTATCTTCAAAACACAAAAGGGGGTTTCCCAAGGATATCAAATGAACGTTGCATAACAAATTACAATAAGATTAGGCACAATACCTCTTATCAAGGCTTGGCAAGGAGACCTAGCAGAAGGAAAAGGGTCTCAAGCAAGGCAAAAGTATCAGAGATATCACACACACAAACACACACACACACACAATGTCCCACTGATAGGAGTCCAACAAGAATACCAAGCTACACAACCACAAGGTATATGCAGAGAACCACACAGGTCTAAGCATGATTGTTGCATGTCTCTGTGAACCTCTATGAGTCCACCTTAGTCAATTTTGTGGGTCAAGTTATCATGGTATCCTTGACCCCTCTGGATTCTAGAATCTTCCTTTTCCATGTTTGTGAGGTTGACCTGGCTTTGCCCCATGTTTGCCTGAGTCTCTGTATCTGTTTCCATCAGTTGCTGGGTGAGGCCTCTCTGATGACAATTGGGTTAGTCACTGGGTATAATAGGGTATCATAAGAAATCATTTCATCGGCCCTTCTGCTCCCCTGGGTAGGGGGGCAGTTGTGTTTAGTTCTGACATAGATCTTTGGGCTGTCCAACCTCCCATTCCTGGTCATCCAGGCATGATCAGGCATGTGCTTCCTCTTGCGACAGGAGCCTCAAGTTGGACCCATGTTAGCTGATCACTCACACAAGTTCTGCATTATCATCACCCCAACACATATTGCAGGCAGGACATACTGGGTTGGTCTACCAGTCTCATTGCTGGGACTCTTGCCTGGTTATAAAAGATGGCAAGTTCAGACTCTATATCCACCAATACTAGGAAACTTTGCTAGGGTCACTGACATAGATTCCAGGGAGTTTCCACTGCACTAAGACTTTACATTTATCTCCAAGTGTCCCCCAGTTCCCACAGTTTCGTCTGGTACTCTCTTCCTCCATCCCCCCTCCTACCCCTCTTGGACCCTCCTATTATCATCCTCACCCACCCCCAGTCCACCCACAAAATCTATTCTATTTCCCCTTCCAAGGGAGATCAATAATGAGTTCACTGAAGAGATTAATTGAAAGTTAAATGACTAAAGTTGACAGAAGTTCATGGCATGACCAAATGTCTATACAACTTCTCTGCATTGTCTGCCCATAGCAGAAACCTGACTATAATAGAGGAAAGAAGTAGTTCTCACTTTTAAAAGAACTAATTACATAATGTACATGTTGGATGCAGTGATTACTGGGTGGTTAGCTGTAAATATGTTATATAAAAACTACTAAAGATCTAAGGAGATGTCTTGGTGGGTATTTGCTTGCTGCACATGCATAAGGACCTAAGTTTGGAGCTCCAGACCCATGTAAAAGCCAGGCAGAGTAGCACACGTTCATAACCACAGCACAATAGCAGAGACAGGTAAACCCTGGAATTCACAGCTCAACCATTCTAGCTATCAGTAAGCTCCAGTTTCAAAGAGAGATTCTGCCTCAAAACAAGCAAGCAACAAACAAACAAATAAATAAACGAAGGAGTGTGGATAAAAGAGGACACCTGATATCAATCTTTGACATCTAAAGGTCATGTGTAGCATGCATACATTACATGAATAATACATATAGATTATGCACATACACAAAAATTTTGCAGTAAAAATATGGTAAAAAACTGCATTACCTATAGGATCAAATAATTCATATATAGTTGCATAGGGAAATAAAAGGAAGACAATAGTAGTGTTCTCAAAAGGAAGGCAATGTATTATTTAGTACTTGGGGCTTTAAGAAAACATGTAAACCAAGAAGCAGAAGATAGATGATCTTATCCAAATGAAAAGGCTGGGGCTTTAACAGACACACTTGATCTGTACGTTCTCGCTTCTTTTCTGGGTGCAGCAGAAGAGCGGCCCATCTGGGCTGCATCTGCAGGGTCCATAACCTTTCTTTAGCTTCTGTGTGGATTTCACTAATGAGACTAGGATATTATAGGATAGAAAAAGAATAGATTTGGGTGTTTATTATCCCAATTCTAGCTCCTTTTTAATTAAGGTGGGTCATTGTGCCACTCCAATAATGGCACAGCTTGTGCCAGCAATCCTCTACACAATTATCTTTTCTAATTCTACCCTATTAAGCCGGGAAGTATTAGGAACCTGTTACTCTAGGTAGTCGTGAGGTAGTTTGCTGACAACATGAGGGTAGAATCAGAAGAGAAGGAGACACTGGGAGAGGAACTAGCTGTAACAACTGATCTTTGCATGAGTGTGATCTGGTGGATACTTCAGATGACCTTACAGAGACTATGAAGAAAGAGATGGCTGTAAATTTCTAATCCAGGATCTTGGTTGAAAATCATGAAGCCTCAGTGGCCGCTCTAAGAAACTTCTTTCTACTGTAGTCATAGGCAGTATAGCTACAGCCCAAGCCCACGCCGTGACCATGAAGGAAACAGAATGGCAGACCACCATAAAATAAGTGCATTCATTGTCTATGCTACACCCAGGATACTAGTAGGGGAAGAGTGGAAGTGCTGGGTGAACTATAATCTATTCAGGGTGCTATAAAAAATTACCTTGTACTAGGTCATTTTTAGCAACAAAATGTATTGTTCACAGTTCAGTAGGCGGAAGTGTCCCAGATCAAGTCACCAACGAATGATTTGAACTTTCATCTTTCCTCCTAAGATGATGTTGTCTGCCTTTGTCTTCATGGTGAAAAAAAAAGGGGGGGGGGGGCTTCATCAACTTTTTTATAAGGGTATTTACTAACTTTGTGTACACTCCACCATGAAGTTCTAACCATGTTCTGAGAACCCTACCTTTTGATATCAGCCATATTCTATCTGAATGTATGGGCTTTGAGAAGTCACAAACATTCAAATCATAGCAGGTAAGAAGCCTCAAATGACAACTGTGACAAGGACCTCCCTCCACATCTGTCAAGAAAAGTAAACCAGAAGCAAGGTTTATAATTCCCAGAGTCATTATCCAGGCTTGCAAAACCAGCAGAGTTTAAACATTCCTAAATATCTACACCAGTCCTGTTTCTTGTGGATTTGTGTCTGGTTCACAAGTCAAATGAGTCATAGACAATGAGAGTAGATTATTACTGATCAAATTATATGGGTATATGAAAAGACTGGTCACAGGGAAATTTCTGATTCATACTTGTAACAAAATAAGTAAATCCTACCCTAACAATTAGAATTCAGTTATTCACCTAACTGACCTGAAATGTTTTCATATACATTTTAGCAAATACTATCAAGACGTTTCCTTACAACAGTCTAAGAGTCTGTTAATCCTCCATATATCTGTGCGAGATGCATTCTAAGGCCTTCAGTATGTTCTGAAGCAGCAGAGTCTCATCCTTGCTTCATCTGTGCGAGATGCATTCTAAGGCCTTCAGTGTGTTCTGAAGCAGCAGAGTCTCATCCTTGCTTCATTTATGTTGCTGTGTTAAAATACCCTGGCCAAAGACAACTTAAGTGAGAACAACTTTATTTTTGTTCACAGTTCCAGATTCTAGACCATTGCGGGAAAGTCACAGAAGCAAGGACTTGAGGAAGATCATATCACATTCACAGTCCAGGGCAGAGAGAACTAGATACATGCATGCTTTGTGCTCAGCTCTATTTCTCTCTCTTATTCAGTCTAGGGTCCAAAATGAGAGAATAGCACCACCCACTTTTAAGCTGGGTCTTCTCACCTCAGTTAAGGCAATCAAGATAAATCCGGTACAGTCATGCCCATAGGCCAACCTGATTTAGACAATCCCTCATTGGGAGTCTGTCTATGTGGTTCTAAGTTGTATCAAGTTAATGAACACAAGTACTAAGCCTATGTATTTTGTTTTTATTTTTACATACATTCATACATGCTCATAATAAAATTTAATTTATACATTAGGCCAAATAGGAGATTAATAATAACTTTTTGTAAAATATAATAATTATAAAACTGTAATGTAGTAAAGCTTATGTGAATTTAGTTTTTCTGTTATCATATGTGCTATGTTCACTGATGTGATCATGTGATCTGTGGTACTGGAGGTTAATAACCATGGGAAACTGAAATTATGACTGAAACTCTGCATAAGAAAAACCAATGTGTGTCCTTATGGTCTTGTTTCAGGACTATCAATACTCTCATGGTTCCATAGTATAGTCTTGAAGCCCATTTATCATCTTGATATATTTGTGACACGTTTGTAAATGGATCTAATAAAAAGAATGCACTTTAGTAAGCCATAGTGTACCAAAGAGTAGGGCGCAAGGCTTATGAGAATTCAGGAGTATAGCATAGTCTAAGTATTGAATAGATACAGAATCATTGGAATATTCCTTCTATAGTGAAAAAACACATTGTCATATGTTGTGTTTGCTGCCATGCACGCAAAGGAGATTCAGGCCTTGTTGAGTTTCTTGTGATTTTGAGAAGCATACTAAATATATTTGATAACTTATGCAGCATCCCAGTTACTTCTATGTATAAACTTCCTTTGGATGGGTGGTATTTCAAGGGTGTCAGTAGTGTCCCTGGAAGACAGAGATACTATATGGAGTCTTAGGCAAAGCCATAGTTCACACTAACAAAATTTTGGAGGAAGATATGCCTTAATATGTCTGTAAGTATTTAGCATGTGAAAATGAGGTCTTGGCTGGCTTTTGTACCCTGGTGTTTCCTAAGGATTTGACTAAGAGACCTCTAGTATTACATAGTCTGTAAGATACTTGGACACGGATCCACCTAACTTTCCATTTGTTACTACAGGCTTGCTGACATCCTTTTACTCTAACTGGAGAAAAATAATGAAAGCAGGGAGGAGCTCTTGAAGAGCCAGCCATCTTAGAACTCTGAGCACCCAAGGCCTAGGTGCTGGACTTAGAGACAGAAAGGATGACAGCTCCAAGCCTTGATATCCTGAAGCTTATATCTCAAGGCTCTTAAATACAGACACGTATAGATCTAAATACTCTGTTGTAAGGCTTATTGTCCTAGGCTTGACAATTGCTGTAGTCCTCAACCTCTGAGAGGAGAGAGTGGCAATGGCAGCTGGCCACTGGCAGGTGCTGTTTGTTAGTGTTACAGTTCCCAAGTGGGCCTCACATGTTGGGACCCTCAATACCATTAGTGACTAATGGTGCAGCCTGTGCTCTTTACAGCAGCTTTGAAGCTGTGGTATGTGGAGTCCTCTGCACTTAAGGTTTGACAGTTCCCTGAGAACCTACAAAAATCAGGCTGTCTCCTTTCTTTAGCTCTTCACACACTGGGTATCTATGCCCCTCCCGTCTTCCTAGTCATTCTTTGGAAATCTTTGGGCATAATTTCATTGCTACTGCTACCTTAACTTGTGCTACTGCCCTGCTGATGCTTCAAGTACCACCTCTTTGTGTTACCAGCTCAGCGTGCCCTACGAATTAGAAAGATGAAAAGTAGGTAAGAAAAGAGCACCTGGGACACTTTTTTAATTGAGCTTAATATTAAGTCACGGAGCAGCACCAAAAGAGGCATCCTGGCCGACTTGGAAAGTGAGCCCAACATGATTATACAGTTGTCAAAGCACCTGTGGCCAGGGTATCTGTACTCATCATGGTGGCCATTCATGTAAATGAAAGATCGTATTTACACCAGTCACAGCACAGTCCTTTTGTGAGGAAAGGGGGAGAACTCCTCCAACTCTGGCCAGAGGGGGAAATGGGTGCATAGCTATCCAAAGTTCTCTGAGGTCTCTGATGACCAAGAAATCTACTGTAAGCTGTTTGAAATAGTAGTGACCAGTAAGATATTTTCTGGAGGCAGAACTGCACTTTGGCAACAACTGCTGCAGTTACAGTGTTGTGTCCTCAGATTTTGCTGGAATGTTCTAGGAGCTGGACTTGTGTGAGAGCAGTCTCACTGGCTGCTTGCATGGCAATCCTCTCCACAAGTCAGTCAGAGTTCCTGGGTCTGGCTGTCAGTTAGGAAGTCGAATCATCCTGGGTCCCAATGTTTTATTTTATTTGAGGGAAATAAAATTAACATTAAAACTGATGCTAAAAATTAAAGTCTTTTCTACACATTAACAGTGTTTTTTACAGCATTTAGTGATGCTTTAAAAAGTGCATAAGTGTCCTTGGTGAAAACTGAGTTGTTTTATCTATGTCAAGAGTAATTATACTTTATAGCTTTATATTATGAAATAAATGATCTGAATGAAACATATCTAAAAAACTTAAGATAAATTTATTAGCTTATGGCTTAGGTTCTGAGGATGTTTGGTCATCAGCTTCACCAAACCAACACTTCCAAAACCCACATATGGACCCCATGGAACTTCTTGACCACTTACCAATGGGAAAAGAAAAGCAAGACTATAGTTTTTAACTAGACTTCTTAATTTGCTAAATTAAGTCCAAATTGATAGCAACTTCCATTTATTTTGTCTCAGAGGTAACATTGAAAGATAATTGTTATTTGAAGAAATATTTACTCTAAGAAGAAATTATTTAGTTGCTTATCTTGCAAATAAAGAAAAATAGACATAGTTCTGTATGTATATTGATTTACAACACCCCACAAGTTGTCTAGATGCCCAGAACATGGAAAGAATAAAATTTAAGGATGGTAGCTTAGAAGAGAAGAATGTATAGAACTTATTTGTTTGTCTTAAAATGTAAATTTATTGTTTGTTGATATTGTTGGTCAAATATTTATGACAAATCAGCCTTAATTTTTTTTAGGTATAACGTTATATTTTGGCAATTTCTTTCCTCGGGTCAGTTTTGCCTCAGACTGCCTAGCATTATTTTGATTTCAGATTCACTGTGAATACCTTCTTTATCCCTGGTAATATTTTCCATACTAAAATCTCCTTTATTGTGCTAATAATAGAGCTACTTGAACTTCCAAATGATGTGTGTATTGATACAATTTGTACAGGAATATATTTCCATGACATTTTCTTTCCTTTCCTTTTTTTTCTGTATTTTATGCTTTCATATCTTGGTATTAAATGTACTTCTATTGAACTAGAGATAGACTACAGAGACCGGGTCTTCAGTAGGACAATAATTTGTATGCATTGGCCCACTGAACAGCCACACATATTAGGTTGACCAGATGCCTAGAGAAAAGCAAAGAAGTGAAGAGCATGACCAGAATGGCTCTGGTTTATTTTGATACTGTAAATTATTGAGCTTCACCCTCTTTGTTCAAACAATTCAGTCCTTTTTCTTCCCCTAGTCAGGGACTTTTCTGACCTTTAAACTGACACCAGGTTAATTGACCATAGAGAATACCAGAGGGTTTGAAACAACTTTCCTTCATTTCTGAACATTTCTTCATAACCATTCATGCAGGAATAACATCCTCATGGACTTCTGCAATGCGGATCCACTTCTAGAAATTCTGATCCCAGGAGATATGTCACCAAGGCACTTTTGTTCTTCAGAACAATTTCCCCTGCCATTAATTTTTCCCTGCTGAACCAACTTATTTTTTTTAGTCACAGTGAGCAGCAGAATGTAGCCAAGTGTTCTGAGTTCCATGATGAACTACATATGCCTTAGTTTGCATCTTTCCATACCCAGAAGAAAAGTAGATATTTGCAACCAATCAGACAGACATCCAAGAGGGATGTGGACTGCTTATTAGGTTAGACGTGCATGATTTGCCACATTAAGGCAGGAATCAGTACCAAACAAGTGTATATTCTGCAGCCTTAAAAATCTCAGTGTTTCTGAACTTAACAAAGGGTTGGTCAAGTAGTCCCCTTGAGAACATCACAGGCTGTCACTGATTTCCAGACGGGCAAGGCTTAATTAATTAACTGGTTCTCTCTGGAAGTATGGGACAGCAAGACAGACATGGAAATATTTTCATAAAAACTGAGCATGGTGAAATAGCAGCAGAGGCTCAGTTTGCCTAACAGAGTCCCAGAAGCCACAGTTCCGCAAGTACAGGGTCTTCCTGTGACTCTAACTTTAACAGAACTCAGAGGGACTGGGCATATAAATGGGTCAGTATGACCCAACTCAAGTTAAACATTTTGGCTGGCTGACGCACAGGTGCTGGGACACACAGTTCAAGACTGATTCTGAAAGCTGGCAGTGAGTTAATTAGGGGGCCTCCAAGGAGATCTTCAGGCACATGAGCACCTGGTCCGAGTAACTTTGCAGGAAATAGGCACTGATCATATGGAGCTGCTGGAGGAAGTCCAGTATGCAGAACCAAGACATGAAAGTGGCAACAAGCTGTTCATTTTCCCCTAGGGAAATATAGTCAGACACACAGATTTGAGAAAAAAAAGAAATTTGTAAAGATTTCTTAGCTGGCCCAGGGAACGAGCAAAGCTCTCTAGGGTAGACAGGTCTCAGGGATAATTCACTTCTACTGCAGCATAGAGACAAATTTCAATATTTCCAGAACCTTCCTGATACAATGGTTGAACAATGCGAAAATCCCCATCTCCCTCCAGCACAGATCTACTAAGCCTTTACTCTTCTTGACCTAGAGATAGAAGTATATCAGAATTTACACATGTAGTGTTGGAGGCAAAGAGTTACTAATACCTTCAGTGACTCCTTCGCTCTTTCACCCCAGACAGTCTACTGCTTCATATGGACTAATGGCCTGTAGTGAGCAGGTGACAATTACTGCTCCAGACATGTGCCAGAAGCTCTGATGTGCACGCTGTACACTGACCACTCTAGTTTCCCCTTTCTGGGGTGGTCTCTCTGGGCAATCTCACTCTTACTCAACAATGTTTATGAGCTCTGTATCACAGTATCTTCCTCTAACCTCCCGGGTCAGCTATGGGAAGAGCTGGTCTGCAGTATCACCTTGCAGGTAACAATTCATCTGTCTTTGAAGGTTTCCATAAACCACAGAGGAAAGAGTGCTGAGATCAGGTCTGCTGGAATAGAGGTGCCCATACCCTCATTCCTCAGCATGTCCTACCCTCAATAGTTCCAGGAATATGCTTGGGGTCTGGATGTGAATCTTTATGAACCTGCAGAAAATGGGTCCTGTATTCCCTGATCCATGTAAGTTTATCTGACAGATATAGACATGGTGGTCACAGTACTCTGGGTTCCAATAGAGTTGGGTTGTGATGCTAGGGTTCTGATTCCACATAGAACTTCTTTGAAAAAGAGCACCACAGACATATGTCTCATAGATTCCCAACAGAACAAATCCACTACAGATAAAATGTTCGGCACTAGGGCTACAGGTCAGAATTTTCCTCCAACCTCCCTACCACTTACTCAATGGAACCACAGGGTATTGTAAGGTAGTGCCTAAAGGCTACTGATACATTTAACAATATGAACTTCCCCCTCTTTAATGTTGATCTTGCTACATAAAGGAGAGAAAGTAAAATCTTCCCCAATATGAATATACTGTAGATTTCAAAACCAAACGAACAAACAAAAACAACAGAAAAGCAATAGGGGTAAAGGGAGAAGAGAGGGTACGGAGACAACAAAAGAAATATGCTTTAAAATGGTTCTCAAGCATGGTCAATGACATAACATCAAAATCATTTTATATAAGCCAGAGGTCTTGTAAACTGCTTGCAGTGAGTGTCCACTTTGAATGACAAGGCTCACGGCAGAAAGGTATTTTACAACCATATTCTGCACGAGAGCAAAGCCTGGAAACTGTAGTAAAGAAGATTACCATGCAAACTCAATGCACTGAATACGTTCTCTATTCCCTTTCCTCATTCAAATTCCATGCAAATACTAGCAAGGGTCACTCAGAAATACCCATGCTAATAAAAATTTAAAAAAAAATCTGTGACATTGAATGCTACAGATGGTTTCTTCACCTGCATGACTAAATAATATTTAAAGTCACTGGCCTTCATTATTGTCCCCAACACCCTGCAGGTGTTAAGGGAACAGTGGTCTAGCTGATGTAGAAAATATCAGTGAGAATATGATTGTTCATCAAGGGAGTCAGTGAAAACAATTAGGTTTTACATTTCCTTCTTGGTAGAATAGTTAAGGGCGCCTATAATCAGATACAGTAATGGAACAGTTTTGTCACCTAAAGTAAAAGAGGCCAGGAAACACAAGAACTACAGCTTTATCTTGTTTTTGACTCTTCAGAGGCATAAACATTTATAGCTGTTTCCCTTATTTAGTCAAATTCAACCAAACTCTTGGATCTATAAGACCACTGACTGTATATAAATAGGTTCTACTTTTATGTGATGTTAGAGGACAATTTGTCATTTACAGGTGCAATAAGAAAAATCATAATTTTCTGTGTCAGAGGATGACAGATAAAGAATTATATGTAAATTTTAAAACTTTTTAAATGTGCCACACTAGACCAAAAAGAATCAACAGCAAAATATACTGTTATGATATATATATATATATATATATATATATATATATATATATATATATATCCAGTGATGCTTTACTACAAATCACTGAATTAGTAGAATGTGTGACCTATAAGTATATGTTGTGTAACCATTTATGTGATTGGTCCAACTAAAAATTTAATCATAGATTCATAAAAATCACTAGTTAAAATTAAATGCTCTAACTCCTCTTTCCTTAGTTAGTAAATGTGTATTTCTGACTTAGTTTTTCTATGATCCATGGGAAAAATGCAATTTCTGAAGCTTGAAAACTTTAGTAATTTATATTCTATTTTAAAATTATTTGAGTTAAACTGTGGAAAAACTATTGCTTTTTTTTAACTGAAGTAGTCTACTTAGACACAGACAGATTAATGGGTGAAATAGTTGCCATACAAGTGTGGGGATCCAAGATCAAATCCCCTGACCTGAAATATAACTGGCTATAATACTGTACTGATTTTATATTATCTCAGTTGTCCTCCAGTAAAGTGTGAGGCAGAAGCAGAGTATGTAGGTATCCTTGGTACATAGTCTGACATAATCTATGTAGCCACAAACACAGAGATTCTGCCACAAACAAAATATAAGGTGAGAACCACAGTTGAGGTTGTCCTCTGATCTTCACATGCCTACTCCTTCCAAGACATGTACCTGTTTGTGTCTGCATGCACACATGGAAATGAACATGGACACACACACACACAAACATATTCTACATAAAAGTACATGTAATACACCAAGACTGCATATCACATAATATTTTTTTCAAGTCTAGAAGTAACAATATTATGAAATTATTGGACTAGTGGTATGGGAAGTCCTTCTGTATATATGTTGCTTTTATTAGTTAATAAATAAAGAATCTGGCTTGGCCTGTAATAGGGCAGAGTAGGGCTAGGTGGGAAAAACTAAACTGAATGCTGGAAGAATGAAAGCGAAGTTGCGAGACACCATGTAGCCACCAGAGGGGAAAGATGTGAGCTACCAGTTGGAACCTTCCCAGTAGGCCACAAGTGTTGTGCTAAAATATAAAATAATAGAAATGGGTTAATTTAAGAGATAAGAATGAGCTAGAAATATGCATAAACTAATAGGCCAAGCAGTGCTGTGATTAATACAGTTTCTGTGTGGTTATTTTGAGTCTGGGGCAGCTGGGAACAAACAAGCAGCCTCCTACAACAGACTAGTAAAATTGTTAGACAACAGTCTTACTATCTAAGTTCATATCACTACATATGATATGACTGAGGTCATCATGAGGTCATCTCTGCCTTCCAGTGTATTTTAAACTGTAGCTATCACCATGAAATCAGGGGATTTCATGGAAACAGGATTTCACAATTTTTAATTTGTGATCATAAGCAATAGTTGACCACTCTCTGAGCAGTGGACAAGCCTTCTGCACCAGTGGGCAATCCATTCACACTTTCTTAAGTCTCAGTCACTCTCATTGTGTTTCCTGCAATACCACAGGCAGAATTTGTTGTTGGTGGATTCCTATTATTTATGAATTATTATCCTCTGTGTAAGGTAAGACGGTTTCCTTATCCTGTATTTTCTTCTACAAAATTATGCTATTCAACCCTCTGCACTTCCATAGACTTTACAATCATTAGATTCCAAAGAGACAAGAAGTGTGTTGACCATTTTACTGAAATTTGTTCTTATTTCACTAGATCCGAATGGGGTTGGTAGTGGCTACATTTTCAACCTACAAAACATTTTTCCATTTTAAATATTATACCTTTGCATTTTTATTCTTTCATTAATTTATCCTCTTATTACCTTCAGTTTTGTTGTTACTTATTTTCTAGTACTTGTGTCTAAGATCTGGGTTATTACTTTTTAAACTTTATAATGCAGATATTGTATTGACTATACTACCTATGCCCCCTATATTATAGAATGTAGTGGGTATTTTGATTACTTAGTAGTACCAAGAATTATCTTCAGGCATGTTTCTTTTGTACTATCCAAGTACAAATAATATTTCAAATAACATCCAAATGAAGTACATTTGAAAAGAAAACAAAGTGTTTAACCATTTTTTTCAATGCCTGGGCATACTCTTTTGGCCTAAAATGTATTTAGTGATTATAAATATGCCATGTGTATTTGTGAAGCACGCATGATCTCTAATTGAGTAAAACATGTTTGATACCCTTTGTATAACATTTCAAATTGTCATCTAGATCTTCCATATCCTTATTAGTAGTTAAATAGAAAGTTTCCTATTGTGATGCTGTCATTTTCTACATATATCCAAATGGAATAAAAATTGAACAGACATATGCATTCAGATATGCATTAATTCAGATTTTATATAGTTCTATGGCAGCTTTATTTTTATCATTTAATATTGACCTTCTTTATTCTTTAAAATTGTTTTCAGTTTAAAGATAATTTTATATAATAGCTGTCAAAAGAGCTAAGTCTCTATGTCCACAGTCATAATTTGGTTTAGTATTTGCCTAATGCTCTCAGCCTTTAATGTCTCATTTTTATGTATCTAATGAATAAAGAAGTTTTGAAAATATCATACACCTCAGTTCGGTTACTTATCTAAACAGAGAATCCTTGTGTTTTGACTTGCATATCTATTCCATTGACATTTATTGTGATAACTATCACATGTGGGGTTAGTTGTACTGGTTATTTTATTCTTTATCATAATCCTGCATTTTTTCTGCTTCTCTATAACTTTCCTCTCCTGTCTCTTTGAATTCAACAAGCACTCCATGTTTAATTTTCTCCCACAATGTTTATGGAATCATATATATATTCAACTCAGATAAACTTGCTTTTTTAACCAGTTTTAGTGATTCAATACAACCTAATCATTTTTTAGAGACTGTCAGCATGGTTCTGTTGTAGGAGGCTGCTAGTTAGTTCCCAGCTGCTCAGGCCTGTAATAATCACACAGAAACTATTTTATTTAATACACTGCTTGGCCAATAACTCTAGTATATTCCTAACAAGTTCTTATGTATTAAATTAACCCATTTCTATTATTTTATATTTCACCACGAGGCTTGTGGCCTACCAACAAGGTTCAGGCTGCTTACATCTTTCTGCTCTGGTGGCTCCATGGCATATCTTGACTCCACCTTCTTTCTCCCACCATTCAGGTTAGTTTTTCCCACCTACTCTTTTGCCCTATCACAGGCCAAGACAATTTCTTTAGCAGGAAACTTGCTGGTCAGCCACAACTATGTGGAGATATACAGATTAATAGAAATGGGTTAAATTAAGATGTAAGAGTGTAGTAGAAATATTCATAAGCTAATAGGCCAAGGAGTATTGTGATTAATACAGTTTCTGTGTGGTTATTTCAGACCTGAGCAGCCAGGAACAAAAAAGAAGCATCCTACACCAAACTGGCACTCTAATGTGTGCCAGTTAAATCCACATAAAATCTGAGAGGGCTTGCAAAGGAATTCTAGGAATTCTAGACACTAAAAAACAAAGTTTAGCAGCTTTTTTTTTTTTTGCAGAGGGATAGGCTCTGCTCGCTGGCAGCATGCTGCAGCTCCTTTAAGAAGGGTCTTCCTGATTCAGCTGTAGGAAACAAAAAAATCTCAGTTTCAAAATGGCGACTTCCTGGTTTGTGCTGCCAGCACTAACTCTTACACTTTCAGGAGGCCATGCACTTGAATGGGGTTT
This sequence comes from Chionomys nivalis, assembly GCF_950005125.1. Classification (NCBI taxonomy): domain Eukaryota; kingdom Metazoa; phylum Chordata; class Mammalia; order Rodentia; family Cricetidae; genus Chionomys; species Chionomys nivalis. The sequence goes on along the minus strand of NC_080103.1, from coordinate 31,851,611 downwards.
GTGGACAGCATGCTGCACATTACTAGGTGGCAGCATGGACCGACTTGTTACCAGAGTTGAGATGATGAGCATGGCTCCCACCTGACAGTCTCACAGGCAGTGGATGGACTTCTGCCAAGTTGGACTGGGCAGAGCTAGCAGGCAGGGCCATATTTGCCTTAGCCATGTCTTAATTTAGGTTTTTAAGAGGCACTTAGCATTTTAAGAAGCTGTACTGGTCAGAAAAGAATTACAGATATGCAATAAGGACAGATTCAAACATAAAACACCTCGAAATGAAGCACAGTATATTCAAAAATGTACATAGGCTTGGGAGAGAGAAAAAAAAGTAAAGAGACAGTAAATATAAAAGAGTAAGTCAGTCGTAGATTAAAGGAATAAAGATAATATAATAGATATTAAACTTGTAGGGGAAGTAATAGAGTAAAAAAAATAAAGCCACATAAAAATTGTCCCCCATGGTCACATCCAAAGACCCATCTTGCAAGTGATTCTAGATCTGTGAATTTGACAACTAACACTGTCACACTAGGGAAGCCTCTAGTAAGACTCAGATTTTGTGGGTGTCCACATCATTTACATTTTTTCTATTTTCTGTGTACTCTATTAATTTATTCTAAGACTGTCTACCACATGAGCTGCTTGCTTTTGAATCATTGTTTTAGAAAGCGTTTCTGCCAAACATCTACTCACCACTTAATCATCCCATGCTGTGGACCTCTTGAAAAATACCTCTCAATGCATTCTTTGTTGCCTTGTTCTTTTGTGTTGCTCATTATTTTTAGCAGTGTGAATTCATTTTACCTGATGTATCTACAACACTCATAAGACTGGAGTTGTATATTCATCCTGGATGCTCTTAAAAAAAAAGTCTTCTTTGTTTCCACCAGGTTTACTAGAGTGTTACAAAGCAATAGATTTGGACTGTGAACATCTTCCAACTGGAATTTTTTCTAGCAGTATGGATAGTACTTTTTCCTGTATTCAGGAGTAGCTGAGGGAGTCAGAACTCTTTGGGATACAACAGAGCACCATCTACCATTACCATGAGAAGCCTTTAAATCCTACTAGATGCTAGAAGATGAAGTAGAAGCAGCAGTGGATTATCCAACAGAGGCAAATCAGAGGTCTCAATAAGGAAACCATCAGAGCTTCAGAAATGGGAGAGGTAAAATAAATCGGAGACAACATAAAAATTGTGCATTGCATCTTACCTAGACATTGTTAAGAGATCAATTTCCTTCAGCCTTGAACTGAATATAAGAAAAGCGACTCATCTTGAACCCCTGCCACCTTCTTTTACTGGTAGACTAGGACTCGGGAGAAGACTTAGTTGAAAACCTGGCTATTCTAAAGGACCAGATCCTTATCTGCATTCAGGACTGTGTATGAAAGCTCAGTCTTGCCACTAGCATAGCAACAAAATGACCAACCCCACAAATGGAAGTTTTAGCTCTCTTTTCAATTTAAACTAATTTCACAGTTTTTTCCTACACATTTCTCTGTGCACTCAAAGAGGACTTCTAAGTGGCACAGTCAGATATAGAGCTGTTAGTCATGTTTCTATCACATTGTCAGAAAACGATAACTAACTCTCCCATCCAATAAGTATTTATTTGCAGTTTAAGAAATCTGCTCAATTGAATTAAAATGAAATCCAATATATGTTAGTAAATGGACATTAGTTATCATTGATTATTCTGCTTTTCTCTTTGTACTTTTGTGTTTTACAAAATGCCCATCCTAAATTTCTCTTAAGCTTCTAATCAGAAAAATCATCCAGGAATAAAAATCAGAATCTGGATGACTCCGCAGTTATGAGCATTTGCAGAGGACCTGTGTTTGGTTTCTAGCACCCATGTCCCCATGTCAGTGGGTTCACAAACACTTTAGCTCCAAGTGATGTGACTCCCTTTTCTGGCTTCTGGCTTCCACAGGTAAAACACACACACACACACACTTTTTAAAAACTTTGTTAAGTAATAAAACATATAATGCCCCTTAGGGAATATCAGTTAAATTTAGACCAATAATGAACACTTCTTTTAGAAATGTTCATTTACACCATGGTTTTCAACCTTGGCTACACATGATACCTGACCATGGGAGCTTTTAAGAAATAATGATGCCAGGGTTCCAACCAAAAGGATTCTTGCTTCATTGGTCTGAGATAAAATCCTGCTTTCAGCTTCATGAGCTCCACAGGTGCTGCTGTTGATCGTTTACAGTATTGGATTGTTGATTGTAGTCTCTGTAGAAAGATTGCTATAGAGAGAGGCATGACTAGGATTATAAAGGGAAGGATCAAGTAACAGACAGAAGTTCTACAACTCAAGAGTCCAAGTCATGTCCCTAACATTAGATCTAGCACTCTTCTGTCTCTATAGCTAGTGGTTCTGGGTCCTTGACTTGGACCTCAAGGCTAAACCTTGGAATAAACCAATCCAGTTCTAATTTGACCTATAGCCTCTGTTCCAGATTCAAAGAATCATGTGCCTGCACTAGGCTTCTTCCTAGACTTTCCACTTCAAAGAACTAGGTTGATACCATTTTCTGTTCAGACCAATTTTCTGCATCATGGAACTGATACGCTAATGAATTGTGATGATATATGCAAGTTCTTTTTTTTTTTTTTACTACAACCCTTGGTAAACAGTAAACTCAAAATGAGAATGTTGATATTGATATTTTGTTTTTACTCTCCAGACTCTGTTTCCATTACCTGATTAGGAAAACGTTCAGTCTAGCCACAGCAGCACAGTAGCACCTGCTTCCTCCACCAGCTCCAGCACCATGGTACCCTCACAACCTAGAGCTCCTTTGTGTTTACCACTCAAGGCTCATCGGATATCTGATGTGTTCTCAGTAGTGTGGTAGAATTGGACTACTCTAAGAAATAAAAATTGTCACAGCCTGGAATGACACCTCCAATGACCTTACTTTATGTCATACACAGAGAACAGAGATATTAACTGTAAAAATATCTCTAAATTAAAGCTACTATTATGATAAAACAACATGGCCAAAGCAACTTGGGACAGAAAGAGTTTGTTTGGCTTATGCTTCACTATTAATCACTGAAGGAAGTCGGGATTGGAACTCAAACGGGATAGGAACCTGGAGACAGAAACTGATGCAGAGGCCATGGAGGAATGCTTCTTACTGGCTTGCTCCTCATGACTTCTTTATCCTGATTTCTTATAGAGCCCAGTATGACAAGCCCAGGGATGGCCCCAGCCAAAATGGACTGGGCCCTCCCCCATCAATCATTAAGAAAATGCCCTCTAGCCCAATTTTATGGAAGCATTTGATTGAGATTCCCCCCTTTCAGAGAACTCTAGCTTGTGTCAAGCTGACATAAAAACTATCCAGCCCAATCCATCCAACAACTGCTGAATGATGCCACATCTACCCCTCCTACACAAGCACCATAGAGAAAATACCCATTTTATTGCTTTCTCAACTCTTATATGCTGGTCATTATTGTTGAGTAGGTATGTCCTCATCATCCTCATGAGACACTCACCCTCTTAGTTTTAATACTATACATATATATATATATATAATAAAATCATGCTGTATATGATTCAAAATAAAGTTTATACATGCCAAGTAAAGATCTGAAATAAATTTCTCAAAATTCATCTCTCTTACTTATCTTGCTTCTAAATTCACTTTTAAATATTAGTTAACTACTAGATAATTTATATTAGATTTTATTTTAATTATGCACACATGTGCACTTAGGAGTGCAGGTGCCAGTAAAGTACTCAAGAGGGAATTTGGTTCCCTGGAGTTGGAGTTAAATGTGCTTAGGAGACACCTGACATGACATGGGAAATGAATTTAAGTCTTCTGCAAGAGCAGCACATACCCTAATACTCTTAGCCAGAGTTATTGCTCCAGCCCCTACTCCTAGATATTTTTACTGTGAAACTTCACAGTACTTCAAAAATCAGTTTCTCTCCAAACTTAAGCCATTTGCTGCATTCCTTATTTCATTTAATTCCAGAGATTTGTATTCAGTTATTCTAGACAAACATTTGATGATCATGACTCTTCCATCTTCTTTTGTGGTGGTCTGAATGAGAATGACTTCCCTAGACTCATATATTTTAATACTTGGCTCTCAGGTGGTAGAGATGCTAACTGGGAAGGATTAGCAGGTGTGAATAGAGGAGGAGGGGCTGACTTTAAGATTTTAAAAGTCTGGGTATCTCCCATTAGTCCTCTCTGCCTCATTCCTGTGGATCAAGACGTAAGTTCTCAGCTACTGCTCTGGAATCATTCCTACCGCCATGTTCTCCACTGCGATGGCTGTGGATTCTAATCCTCTAAAGCAGTAAGTCCTAATAAACTCTTTCTTCTATAAGTTACCTTGATCATGGTGTCTTATCACAGCAATAGTCCTTTTAAGATTTAAACTTCTAGACACATGATATGCATAATATTAAATACATACATACATACCATATAATACAAGGAGGACACAACACAGTAACTTTATAAAAGTTGGAATGGATTGTGCCTGGAGTCAAAATTGTATGCTGAGGTGTCTATCTTTAAAATAACTCTTGAAATCTTTTACTTGCTTGATGACATCTGTGCTGGCTAGTCCTGTTTGAGTTCCAATCCTGACTTCCTTCAGTGATTAATAGTGACACGGAAGCATAAGCCAAACAAACTATGTAAACTTGCCATAGTCTGCGTGTTTGTTTGCTTGATTGATTGCTTGCTTGGTTGGTTTGGTTAGGTTTGGTTTTTCCATCGATTGATTGATGGTGTTGGGCACATCTCACAGGGGACAGTGACACCACAGGATGTGTGGTACTAGATGTTATACAAAAATGGAATAAGCAAGCCACGAGGAGAAAACAATACGTAGCCTTCCTCCATGACCTCTGCATCAGCCTCTGCCTACTGTTCCGACTTCTCTCAGTGGAAAACTGTGACCTGACAGTTGCAAACTGAAACAATCCCTTTCTTTCTCATGTTGCTTTTGCTCAATGGTGTTTTATCACAGAAATGGAGGCCCTAACAAAAACACCTCACCAAGGTCTTAGTAATGTTCTCACCAGGATCTCTGAACAGTAGAGCAAAAGGAAACCAGAAGTTCATAGAAAAATTAGAAAGACTTAAATTATGCTATGTTTGTGGTTTGGCTCAGTGTTCTGCTAACAACTAATGCCAAACATATAAAAAATAACAACATTAGGAGGAAAGTCTAATTTCTTTATAGATAGTATAGTAGTAGGAAGAACTTGATATATAATGGAAAGATTTTTTTTTTTTTTTTTTTTTTTGGTTTTTCGAGACAGGGTTTCTCAGTGGCTTTGGAGCCTGTCCTGGAACTAGCTTTTGTAGACCAGGCTGGTCTCGAACTCACAGAGATCCACCTGCCTCTGCCTCCCAAGTGCTGGGATTAAAGGCGTGCGCCACCACCGCCCGGCTTGGAAAGATTTTGATATGATGTTTGATACTGATAGAGTAGTATTTACTTACTTTCACTTAATCCTTTCTACTTATAAATGAAATATAGCTATAGCACCCATGGAGCTGGAGGGATGGCTCAGTAGTTAAGAGCACTGCCTGCTCTTTCAAAGGTCCTGAGTTCAAGTCCCAGCAACCATATGGTGGCTCACAACTATCTGTTAAAAGATCTGGTGCCCTCTTGAGGTAGAGACTTGGTCAGTTGTCCTCATCAACTTAGATCATGAAACCCAATATGGACAAGTTCAGCAGAACTTCCAGATACAGGCTACAATGCACGCTTCAGCATTGCCAGGATGTAAATTTCATTTTCATTTATAGAACCTATGTCTGATAGCATTTTTAAAAAAACAGTAGGAAGGATAAAAACTTTTCTTGGGAAACACACACAGTAAAGGGAGAGCCATGGACTTTGTGCAGATGTGACATCTTAAAATCCTGATAGCTGGACGCCAGTAAGATGACTCAGTGAATAAAAGTTCGCCAGTCAAAGCACGCTGATGTGAATTCAGTCCTCAGGACCCACATGGTGGAAGGAGAGAACTGTCAACTGTGCTGTCTTCTGACTGCTCCTTGGGCACTGTGGGATGAACTCACACGCATGCACCCTCACACAGAGCCAATAATATTTATTCCTCATTCCATACCTAGCTTTCCCCATGGTACGCAGTGGTAGCCCTATACATGCACGCACTCTCAGCGGAGAAATTCTCTCTTCTAGCTTTCAGAGTGTAGACCTACAGTGCAAGTGTCTGCAGGTGCTCAGTCCCCGAACAAATGGAACCTCACACTCTACCTGTTCGGCGCAAGAACAGCCTTTTACTGATGCCCTTCATGCTATAGTGACAACCTGACAACCAGACTCCCCAATCCCATTTCAAATCTGTACCACATCAAGGTCAGCATCTGTCTTCCACAGAAGTCATAAATGCATTCTGCAGTTTTAAACCAAATAATAGCCCTCCCATACAGACAGGGTATGACTTCAACATTATTGCTTTTCTTTTTCTTTTTTTTTTCCGGGTCTATAACTATCTTCAATTACTGCTCCCTCCAGCATCAGCAATGCTGTAAGGTTTTCAGGGACAAGCCTTTACAGCCTACTGTCGCTTCTGGCTTTATTGTCAGCGGCAATTTTAATTCATTTCATTTCTGTGTCACTGTCACTCCAACTTCCATCTTCGACACGATGCAGTGTCCTGAAGTTCAGAGCTAATGTAGAAGCCTTTGCTTTAATAGAAAAAAATAATGTTCTTTGACTCTTTCCTTTCACATTAATAGAGCACGAGCCACAGTCAGCGCCAAAATTCAGCAAAATAAAATTCCCTCCAAATGCCAAGGGACTCTTCACTGTCTTTTCAGAGAGATGGCAAGACAAGGATTATTATCTATGGGAAACAAATCAAAGGAGATTTTTAGGAAATAGTTGGATTGGTCTTTTTTTTAAGGCCTGGCTTTGATGTTCTCTTTGTCATAAATTGGTGAGGCAGGAGACTTTAGAGGAAGGGTTTTAATCTGACTCTCCCTCTTTTGTCTTGTGTCCCTTTGGAAAAATTGAATATAGAGCTATTGGCACTTACTTTCCACTTGGTGATGCTTTAAGTTCAAGCTGCATGTGTGTGCATGCATGTGTGTGTGTGTGTAGGGGGAGGACCAAAGGATCAAGTACAAATTGTTCCGGCCAACAATAGATCTGATCTTGTATTGATCTGAGATGTACAAAGTGGTCTCTGGGGAAGAGACAGGCTCACCTATGTAAGGTAAATGAATTCTTCCACAGCTCTAGGGAACGGTAAGATTGCTCTACTGTATACTGATGCCCAAAAGAGTTTATTATCTTTCACCCATTTGTGGATCATTTGCCCTGACTTGATATAGAATCCAGTCAATAATAATGTCTTTTTGGATTTACACAGAAAAATTGGATAATACGTGCAGTACTTTGTTTTCATTTTGGCATCAATAAATATCTTGTATCACAGGTATAGAAAAAAGGATAGCCCTTCCTTAAGCACCAATGTTTGTCCCAGCCCTGCTATCTCCCACACTCTAGGTTGGAGGAAAGAGAGTCAGAAGAGTTGGCCTTTCGAAGTCAAGGAAGAGTAAAGCAAGAAGCAGAAGAAAAGAAAATGCCGAGGGCAGCATTTTCTCGTTCCTGTTATCTGCTTTCTGTTTCCTCCTAGAACAGAACTCAGAGATGGAAGTCTTGATACAAGACAAGGATGAAAGGGGGAATCATACCATTGTGATTATTTCTGGGCAAATGACAGTTTGATTTAAGGTAAAAATATGCAATGGGTGAATCATTTAACATCATCTTAGCATTCTGTGATATATGAGTCAGTAAAGAACTGAGTGAATATGTCCTCCCAGAAATAGGGTCCTTCCTGGCGAAGCCAGCAGTGTGACACCATCCTCCGGCCTATACCCAAGGTTGGCAATGCTTGCTCCTGTCTCCTTATTTTTTCCAAGCCAATGTATTAAACAAACACTTTGGGATGAGAACAGGCAAGGCACTTTCTCAAGCATTTATCAAACTGTAAGTTAGTTACTGGTAGACTTGCTGTCACTGAAGGTTGCCAGATTCTCCAAGATTGAGTATTTGTTAACTGGTGAAAAGTTTCCTTTGTAGATTCCGCAAGTTCCAGTGAAACTGAAATTCTAAGAAAAGCATGGTGCCATTCCTTTTCTGTCATCTTACAAATGTAGTTTTTGTCATAGTTATTTTCTCCAGAAAAATTTAACCCCCATGTGGCCAATGTTGAAATTGTAAATTTCTCACTTCCTGTCACACTCATTTCAGAAGGATGTCACTCACTGAGACATAGGAACATTGCTTTATGATGCTATGGTCTTCACTCTAAATCACAGTGGGAAAGCAAGAAGTGTTGCGGCTACTGAACATGTGGAATTTTTATGAGCAATCATATCTGGAATAAAAATAATCAAGTGTAAAGAGCAGTTGGCATTAATCAGTAAAGATATTTTGGATGATATATAACATAAAACTCTAAAGGGATGATAGCTCAGTTTGTAAAATGCTTTCTGCATAAGTATGAGGAACCAGGTTCAATCCTCAGCAATCACGTAAAAAGCTAGACACAGTAATTGTCTAGGCATTGTTCACTCTGTATTTAGCAAAGAAACAGTAATGCTGTTTGCAAGGACACTTGAGGGGACATTATAGGAAAAGTTCACCAAAACGAACAGAGAAGTCTGGAAGTATATAGGCCTACCTGTCAGGACATGAAGGAGTGGGCGCATCCCCAGATATGGTTAAAAAAAAAAAGAGTATGTGAATTTCGACTGATTTTACAATTAGCAAAGATGGACAACCAGTCTAGTTTCCTACTTGACCAAAAGATACAAAACCTTGGAGTGGAAAGGTAGTATGCAATATGCACAGAGAGACATTGGAGCCCAGACTCAGCCTTAGCAAAGACCCCACACCAAACTGGACACAAAAGGGGATGAAGTGGGAGGAAGCAGACAGTGTGGACTCTGACAATGCACATCTCCAGAGGAAGAGAAGTGGGCTGAGCAGTTGAGACACAATGTTAGTCTCCTAATATGAGGCTCATGGGCAGCGTTTACCAGTAGCTGAAAGAGAGAAGGTCAAATGTGTATGATAAAAATTGTCTCACCAGGCAGGGGAATGACTTCTTGGATTGATATTTAAATTTTATAATTTCTCCTGGGTTGTGTTGAATATAGAGGTCAATAGGCATGAGTATGTGAGAGAGTGTGTGCACACTATATGTGCATGCATGTGCATAAGGCAGAGGACAACCCCAGGTCTTGTTCCACAAGAGCAATAGCCACCTTTGAATTTTTGAGATGAGTTCTCAGCAGCCTGTGATTCACCAAGAAGACTAGGCTATCTGGTCAGTGAGGCACAGACTTCTGCCCATCTCTGCCTTCCAGTGTACAAAAGTACACTTCTCTGCCCAGATAATTTTTTATAATGGGTACTGGGGATCCAATTCGTGTGTTCATGTTTGCAAGGCAAACACTTCGACAATCCTTCCAGTCCACCAAAGATTCAGTTTTAATTAGAAAGTTACATAGCTTATAAACCGGTGTGATGGAGACTAATCAGTAGCCTTGATGTTTGTATCATCTGCTGTAGCTTTATAAACTGCAAGGCTAGAACTACTCTATTTTATAGATCGTAAAGATTAGGTTTAAAGAGTTCAAGTACCTGGCCTATAATCATTCGCCATGAATGACTGGCCTCTTCTTTGCACCTGGGACTATGTATTCGAGGACGTCCACTCTCAGTTCCCTCGCTGGGCTAGGCAGCATTGGCTGTGATGAAAATTGCTGGTTTCCTGCCAGCATGGTGGAGCACTCTATACAGCATAGCAGGTCATCTCACAGTATAGTATTGCCACCGCTGTGCCCTAAACCAATAGCAACACAGCAGAATTACATGGGATCTTTATAAACAGATGCAAAGTACCACTACGTGAAAACAGATCTCACCATCCATCACCATTTTATAGAAAACAAAACCAAATTGTTAAAAATGAGTCTATGGGGATGAACCATCGGGTAAGGGGTTTGGCACCAAGCCTGGGAATTTCAGCTGAATCCCTGGGTCCCAGTTAGTGAAAGAAAACCACCTACTAGTAATTTTCCTTTGACCTCTACAAGCACACTGTGGTATGTGTACCCATATCCATGCTCATGTGTGTGCCACGTGCACATACATGTACCCACCCACCCCCTCCACATACACTGAAATATATAATTTTAAAATTTTAAGATAGGATAAGGAAGGAGATAAAGGCAAGGAACAAAAACACAAGGGTATCTAATATAATGAGAATGAACACTTTTTTGGCTTTTGGTTCAGTACTCCGTTTTCGACATAACAAAATTATAAAAGAGAAAAAGTAAGAACGTTGATTGCATCTCCCTGGAGCTCAGACAGTGATTCAGTGTTTGTGCAGTGAAACCGAAAAGGCAAAGAGCGTTGTGTGTCTCATCTGAATGCCAGCAGACTATAATGGAAGCAGGGGAGAACGGTAAATGTCAGCCAAGGATCAGTGGCTCTGTGAGGATCACTTACCTTTTCAATCCACATCAAAAATCCTCCACCCCAACTGTTAATATGCCACACGCCCGGATCCGTCCCCAGCTCCATCAACAGCATCAACGAGGCAGTTGCAGGTCTTCAGACTCCATGAGGATGATAACCTGAGCCTTGAATATTCTCTCTCCAGGCTGTACCTACTCCACGAGGAAGGTTTACCTCTCTTCTCTTTCTTCCTCCTCTCATACCTATGATCTCAATGGATGCCACCTAAGTGCCTGGAGTGCTCAGCCTTGGAATGTGTTTTTTGTGACCCTGAGAGTCAATAAGTCAGGCCATTCTCTTTGTGAAAGGCCCTATAAACTGTGACCCTCGTGTTTTTCTCCACCACCACTACTGATGTTTTCTTAGTTTTCAGTTAGAGTTTTCTCTTACTCACCCTTGACATACACACACTCACTTTTATCTGTTTACTGGCAATGTCTCCTACTTCAGTTATGTAAGACTGTTCCTACCAAAGTTGCTACCAATAGAAAATTTTAAGCACACTGTCTATCTCTTGCTTTAAAATATATTCAGTGTTCTGAAAAACTTAATTCATTAGCAGGGCTCCCAAGGTATTTACGATGTTCTTCCATTTTCCCACACCAGCACCATTCTCAGGCCCTTCTGCTTCTCTACTATTGATCAATGCATCTTATGTCCTGATTGTATAATCTGGGGCCTTTTCATAGTCCCTTCTCCTTGCCTTTATTTCCCTCTTGTCCTAAGGTCTTCAGTTTGCAGCTTGGAAATAAACTGGGGTATCATGACACTAGACTTTCTTATTTGACTCCTTAAGCATAGACAGCCAGTGCCATATTAGAATTAAACCAACAATTTGGCATAGAATCAAAAGCAGGAGCTTAGGCTGTGTTCATAGGAGGAGTTAACTGTATCTAGGTGTGATACACTGATGAGGGGAAGATATGGAGACATTGTTTGTAATAGGAGTCAAGTGCATACAAAGGGTAAGTCCCGCCACCAAGAAAATCACGATTTAAAGGAAGTGATGTTGAACATGCTACACTGTGTTCTGAGCTATTTTCTCCTAGTCCAAAGCAACCTTGTACACTTATTCGAATGCTTGGAAATGAAGACAGTTTAAAAGAAAGTTTCTTCACTGACAGTTCTAAAAACATAATCACTAAAAACAGGCCCATGGATTATCTAGACAAAACCATGTGAAGAACACAGCACTCATCCCAGAACTTGGGAGGCAAAGGCAGTAAAGTAAATCTGTGAGTTCAACACCAGCCTGGTCTGTGTAGGGAATTTCAAAATAGCTAAGGCGCTAAGGCTACACAGTGACTCTGTCTCTCTCTCTGTCTCTCTGTCTCTCTGTCTCTCTGTCTCTCTCTCTGTCTCTCTGTCTCTCTCTCTGTCTCTCTGTCTCTCTCTGTCTCTCTCTCTCTCTCTCATGGATGGATAGATAGATAGATAGATAGATAGATAGATAGATTACACAGAGCACTTTCTGAACTACGAAAATGTATTGAACTAGCTCCCAAGTTCTAGATGCAGCTTTAGAAACAGCAGTATTAGAGATGTCCATTATGTGTTCTTTTGTGGGAAGCAGAGTAGGAGAGAAGAAAGGGCTGCAGAAAACCATTCACTGCAGCTAAGAGTGAATACAGGATTTTAATAGCAGTTATTTCTAAAGGGCACAAAGGAAATAAGAGAAATGTGGACATTGCCACAACCTGATGGTTCAAAAAGACACTAAAGAGCCCAAACAAGGGCTTTCTTTCAGCCACTTAGTAGTTAATTATGAGGTCTGCCATATGCACACATCATGTCAAGTGCCAAAACAATAGCCGAGCACAAGAAAGGCATGAGCAAGTGAAGGTGGATTATAAACCAGTGCACAAACAAGATGTAAAGACCATTCCACATACCAATCAATGCAGTGGAAAATAAACCAGACTAATGCGATGCACAGGTGGGGTCAGGAGAGATGCCCCTTGAGCTGACTTATAGAAGTCATAAAGAAATCAGTCTCATGATGATTTGGGGAGAACTGTCAGATAAAGAGAAAAAGCAAGTTCTTAAATAGTAATGAGCATGGCCATTCCCAGGGTCCAGGGAGGGTCAAGGCAGGAACTAAGGTGGGTGAGTGAGCGAAAGCATGCTAATGGGTGACTCATGAAGATTATAAGGCTCTGAATCATATACAAACTTAGAGAACGTATTCAGGGTGTTGCCCCTCCTTCTGCTGTTGGGCAGTCTTAGCAAATGACCTATATGATCTTCTGTGGGTCTGTGTGTTTAACCATAGTTTCTCTGCAGACAACAGAATGTTCAGAGAATAGGAAACCAAGGAGCTAGACAGAGGTCACTGTAACAACTGTGGCCGTCTCCCTGAAAAATGATGGGGTTACTCAGGCATCACGGACAATGAAAAGGTATGAGGCGGGAAGTAAGTTGCAGATACAGTAGGTAGAATTTGCTGACATGTGGAATGTTGGAATAGAGAGAGTGAAGAATGAGAAAATGTTCCAAGGACTCCAAGGAAAGTAACTTCTATAGACATGACTGTCTATTCGAAAGCAGGAAACAGAAAGCAAGTGGAGGGACTATTAGAAATTGAAAGGAGATATTCTTAGGTAATTGAAAAAGAAATTGAAACACAACTGGAAGTCAGGCGGGAGCTCCTGACTTAAGTTTAGACTGTAGTTAACTAGAAACAGTCACATCAAAAAGGGAGGGAGAGTTAAAGAAAAAAAAAAACAATATTTCACAAGCTGATGAGAAGCTGGTTGTTGTTGAACACTATTAATGGTTGCTGGGCAACCTAATCAAGAATGAAGGGAGGAGCAGTTGGGAGTACTGTTGCTCCTGCAGGGGCGAGACTTTGGTTCTCAGCACCTATATAGCTGGCAACCATCTGTAACTAAATTTCTAGGGTTCCAATGCCTTCTCCTTTCAAAACACTTGTACATATAAAAATAGAATAAGAATAAATCCAGAAAGATTTTTTTCAAATTGAAGGGAAGGACATGAGGACTAAATTAAAGCAGTGAGATTCCAGAACAACAACAAAAAGCTATCAAATATGCTTTTTTCTCTTTTCCTGATATTTCCTTAACTCGTGATTGTATAACTGCATAGTCACTCATGTGCCTTTCCTTGAAAAGGTCATTATTGCCTGGGTTCCCTTTCATCTTGAACTTCTGTGGCACCTCCATTTGTAGTTACTGGGATCGTCTTGGGATGTCTGATGGTTTGAGTCTGAAGTCTGAAATGTCCCTACAGGATTATGTTTTGAACCTTGGATACTTGCTAATATACTATTTTGAAGACTATAGAAACATTAAGCCATCCCATTAAGTGTAGCGAGGCAAGCTAGTTCTCTAGGCGCAAGCCTTTGAAGGTCAATCGGCTGGCGCCTGATTCCATGCTACCTACCTCTGCCTTGAGGTTTGCACCATGTGTATCCGCATAAAGCTGATGCTGTGGCCAAAGCAGCTAGCTTAGCCTTCCAGCCCCAACAGCTTGTGACCCTCTAAATCAAAGGCCCAAACAAATTTTTCCCTCCTTAAATTATCAAGTATTGTGTCACAATAATAATTAAAGTAACACTAGGCAAAGTTGAAACACTGTAGCATTTTTTTAACTCAATTTACAATATAGTGAAATTTGACAATGTTAGAATGGCCTTTGAAGCTAGTTTTCAGAATCTATGTAAGTAAATGAATAAATTAACTTTTGAATTATGAAAAATAATCTGTTAAAATCTCTTAATTATGTATATAAGGTACAATGCTTAGGCTTCTGGGACAGGTGTGTTAACCTACACAAATACAACTTTCTCTAAGTACAAAAAACCTGGCTTTGTATCTGCATTAAAAAAATCTTCTGCTTCTGTGACTGAGTGCCAGGTGAAGATGTAGGTTGCATCAAAAGAATTCTAGCGGGTCAAATTGAATTTGTGAATGGGCAAAGATATATGAAGTGACTCTACATTATGGCTGATGTTAATCTAAGTCTCTACAGCTGTGCACACTGACTATAAAGGTGATGCTTCCCTTGGTAATGGAGGGAGGCCTTATGTACCAACTTGTGAAATGAGATTGTTGATGTCTCTGATTCAGAAGCCAACACTATGTATTTCTAGACATGGGAGAAGTAATGTGTATGAATCTGTCAACCACCATATGGTAATAATTTCACGTTTGCTTATGGCTTTCTAAACCAAATTCTGCTTCGAAAAATGGACACTAAAATCAATCTTCATTATCACTAAGGACGCTACACAAAGATTCCAAGATCCACACATCCAGGTCACAAGCACTGAGATGCTCTGTAGTTTCCAGATAATAAAGCCCACTTTACACATTCGTTGGGTATTCAAGGTCCCTACGTGCCCATGACTCTCAGTTACTACAACCACCTCAGACAGAAACAGAGAACATTCTTTAGAAATGACAACTCTTTTTTAGACTCCCTCTTCCCCGTCACTATTCAGCTTGATGTCTTAGCCTCCAAGGCCTTCTCAAATCTTCACCTTCATTAAACCCATTCTGGAGAAGATACAGCATGATCCCAACTGTGAGCATCTACAAACAAACTCATTTGTCTTCTTGTCCCACAATGCAAAGAGCCCTCAGGCAGGAAATCCCAGTGTCTAGGTCTGTGGGAAGAACACATACTCCAAAGAAGCAAACATCTGCACAAACTACTGTTTATAAATCATCCTCATACCATGTTTGGGATGGAGGGCAACAGTGTTTCTGGGATAATGCTGGAAAAGGGTTTTAATTACTATTACCACAAACATTCAAATGCAATGCCTTACCCCTTCTGGTGTTCCCCTTTGCACGAGGTCAAAAGGCTTCTTAGACAGGCTACCATAGCTCTGTTCTTCTTACACAGTCCTAGAAACAGAAGAGGTCAAACCCAAAGAAACGGAGTTTTGGTCCTGACTAATTAACCATGTTCACAAGCTGCATTTGGTAAGAATTATATGCATGCTGTCTAGATGAAGTCTATGGGAAGAAGACCATGTGCTAATCATACATTTAGCATCTGAGGTTAGTTTATCTGTCTACAATTCTGCCTATCCCATCAGTCTATAACTTCCTTGCAAGACGAATCATGACTCGTTGATATTTATAATCCTAGTAATATTTAGGACCTGGCATCCAAAGGACACTCAGTGGATGAGACAAGCTGTCCCGACAGAAGAGAATTTTCCCATTTTTCACCCTTTCTACAAAGTAAAGTCTTCACTTCCTGCTTATTCTCTGTAATCCTCTTACTCGCTGGCCTGGTGGATGGATTTTTCTGATGCTCTCCCTGAAAAGTCAGCTGCCCGCAGCACCTGTGCCTGCCTCCCTGCAGGTTTACTCCAGACACTGTAGGCCACTTTCTATCTTAACGTATCATGCTTTCTGGTCGAGACTGATTAAGATTGCTTTTGTTGTTGCTGTTGTTGTTTTGAGACTGAGTCTCACTATGTAACCTCGGCTGACCTGGAGATCACTATGAAGACTACCCTGGTTTTGCCTGCCTCTACCTCCCAAATAATGAAACAAAAAGTATATACCACCAAACCCAGCTAAAGGTTATTATTACAGTCCCATTAACATCAACTTTTATCCCTCTGGTTCTTTTTTTCTCTTTTAATTGCAAATAATGATTAGGTAAAAGACAAGCAAAGCAATCACTTTGGTTAACTGGGTCAAAGAGATCTCTGCCATCTTGTGTTCCTGTTCTGAAAACATAATTAAAGCCCTGACTAATTAGTATTAAAGTAACCTTAATTAACTAACCTAACTTACTACTAATCAAGGGAATGGGTCTTCTGAGAGATTGCAGATCATTTTCTAGGCAGTACACAATATAAGTTAATATACATACATACCCCTATGGATACATTCGTTTTAAAAAAATTAAAACTCTTCATTGTTGGGAGAGCAAGTTGGAGGTTACTTGCTTATTTATTTATCCTCTGCTTCTTCTGACAAAGAATTGGGCTCAGAGGACATTATCTTGCATTTGTATTACAGAGCACTTGCCATGATTATGAAAGAAGAAGGTATTTAGCCTGCTCTTAACCGGCTCTGGGTCATTAGAAAGCCCATGATAATTACCCTACCAGAGTAATACAGAGGCTTCCAACTCTGATTTGCACATTACACATAGTGACTTAGCAGGAGCTCGCTTTCCCTGTGGACGCCAGCTTCCTTGTTTGTAAGATGAAGCCATAGCTGTTACTATCCTCCAATTTTAACACGCTTTGTTATTCTAGGAGGAAACATTTGCTCGACCCCTTAGTCCTTTATTCTGCAAGCCTAATTGATGCGGCATCCACTCTATAATTTAAGGAGCAATTTTTATGGCTTTTCACAACGTTTGGGTCCCTTTGAGAGTTTGCATCAGGTAGCCTTCAAGGCTTCCTAATGAGGAAGCAGAATAACTAGCTGCCTCTAGCAACTAACACCAGGAGCACTGGTGACATCTTTACCGAGCAATGTTATCTAAGTCCCACACTCCACATCAGGGGCTGTGCCATCTGCCACCTGCCATTTGTCACTGGTTGGCGTGCATTTTCAAGTCTACTTCCTTAGTACAGACGGAGGTAGAAGGTATCAGAGAAATATTATGAAAGGCCTAAGTAAGTGCATACCACTGAAGACACCACAGTGAAGGACCAGAGGATCCGGTTTCTTCTGCTTCTAAATTGTCATCAAGTGGATGCTGCATAAACCGCCCAGGACACTCCTGATTTTTCCATAAGAAAAAATATGCATCTGAATTACACATATACTATCAAACCAACAAGGTCCAGAGAAAGTATACATGAACTAGAATATTTAAATTATTATAATTGGATAAATTCTTACCAGAGTATAGGGCATGAACTCTTTTTTTAATTTTGAATAACTTGAAAAAGGTTGAAATAATCAAACTTTTGGCATACTTTCTTATAGGAACATGTTTATCATTTAGACAGAACAGGTCTAAATGTTACTTTATGGAAACTTACAAATAAGTGATTAAATTATACTCAAAAAATATGTATCTGTTGAAAGCCTGTAACATACAGTGGGAAGGTACAATGAGGAGCTAATGTCTAAAGAAGGCTATAAACTCTCCCATTCAAACAGGCTTAGAGCAAGTTATTTTTCTTTCAGACTGAGATTGCTTAAAGGCAATCTGTGAAGAGCCTGGGGGAAGATGGCCGCCAGCACCCTTGCAGCACAGAGTTGCTCTGCTCCCCATTGCTGGGGGCATCCTTTGAGATGGATTCATCTGACAGCTCTAAACAATGTAAATAATACCAGAGGAACAGAAGTAGCCTTTGAAGCAGAGCTCACCAATCTTCACGGTCTCTGTTAGCACCTGCGTTGGTGCCAAGGCTACCTACAAAGTTGCTTCTTTGTCTTTTGCTACTTATGCTCCATTCACAGTGGAGAGACGAATGAAAGGATGGGGAATGAATGGGTTAGGTGCATTAAAAACCTTTCTTCCCTGGTCACCTAAACCAGTCCAGTTTTCATCCCTCTGTGCAGGACCTTGTTTCTTCAAATACTGTTCACAAAGCAATTATCAAATTGAGAGGCTATTCAGAACACTTAATGGCTATATGGAATCATGTTCCTATCCCTAAATAAAGATTCTGGTTTGACAACCCATCTACAAATACAACAGTGTAAATGGTAGCATCACTACACACACACACACACACACACACACACGGGGTAGGGTGGGCAGAGAGGTTCAAAGTTGGTCTATACTTTCAGAGAAAAATGCTATATAAAGATTTTTGCTCCTCTGCTTTGTTGCTCCTATATCAGCTTCTTCAAATTTTTTGAATTGACATTTGTCTTAGTTAGGGTTTCTATTGGTGGGAAGAGATACCACGACCATGGCAATTCTTATAACAGAAAACATTTAATTGGGACTTGCTTTTACAGTTTCAGTTATGATCATGGTGAAAAGCATGGCAGCATGCAGGCAGACAGGGTGCTGGAGAGGTAGCTCAGAATTCTACATCTGGATGCACAGGAAGCAGGAAGACAAAGCTACACTGGACCTAGCTTGAGCATCTGAACCTCAAAGACCACTCCCAGTGATACACTTCCTCCAACAAGGTCATACCCTCTCCGAGAAGTCCACATCTCCTAAGAGTGCCACCCGCTATGGGCCTACAGGGGCCATTTTTATTCAAATCACTTCACTGTTGATCCATCTTGGGATCATACAAATAGAAATAAATGTCACCCAAATAAAAGAATCACATCAAGTTACCAGAGCACAAAGGGTCATGACACAGTCTAATTTCAATATACACTGGAAATATGTAACTAACAGGACATAACAGGAAATATGTAACTAGCATAACAGTAGACAGGAAAGTAGATCAATGGAACAGCTTGCAGATTTCAGAGAGAGAGCCGGGTATCAACGAGTAATTGATTTCAACAAAGACAAAACAACTCATTGGTGAACCAAATAATACTGACAAAGGATGCTGAAATAATGGACCCTCCAATATGACAAACATGTCCTCATCTGCCTAATAGAGTAATTCAAAATGGTTAACAAACATACATATTAGAGAAAGCTACAGACTACTAGAAAAAAAGATAAATAAGAATCTCTGATTTTTTTTTTTCAGTAAAGGAATTCTTGGGTCAAAAATTGTGGTGCACACCTTTAATGCTGGTGCTCAGGAGGCAGAGGCCGGTGATCTCTGGGAGTTCTAGTCCAGTCAGAGCCACATAGGAAGATCTGTTTGACTTTATGTAGATAGATAGATAGATAGATGATGATGATAGATAGATAGATAGATAGATTTATTTTAATTTTTTTAAAAAAAATTCAAAGAAAAGAAAGAATTCTTAGATATAATACCAAAGTATAAAAAATAGATAATCAATGGACAGATAGATGATAAATTTATAGCTAATAATTAACTGTAGAGACATAGTTAAATGATAATTGATGCATGGTAGAGAGGTAGATTAGAGATAAAAAGTACGTGACATATAAATGATGATGATAGAAGATAGAAAGATAGATAGATAGATAGATAGATAGATAGATAGATAGATAGATAGATACATAGATACATAGATAGATAGATACATAGATAGATAGATACATAGATAGATACATAGATAGATACATAGATACATAGATAGATACATAGATACATAGATAGATACATAGATAGATACATAGATAGATATATAGATACATAGATAGATACATAGATACATAGATAGTGAGTGGATGGATGGATAGATAGACAGACATATTAGAAAGGTAGTGAGGATGTATGTAAGGTAGTGTGTGTGTATGTAATAAATGATAGAGAAGCAAATAGTTAAATGACTAGACAGATAATAGAGATAAAGATAGATGATAGATATATAGATAGTTAGATAGATTTGTAATAGGTACAAAGCAAATACATATATGTAAAGATGTAACATTATTAATTCTCATTATAAAAATACAAATCAATCATATTGATATATCACTACATTCCTTTCAGATTTGTTGTAATTTAACAGACTAATCGCCTCAAATATTCACAGAGATCTAAAAACCAAATGCTATATTATCAATTAAAGATGTATGAACTATAAATGGAAAACACACCAATAAAGTTTTGAATGAAAAAGACAGTCAACAAAGAGATCAGAATTTAGGATTTCATTTGCAAAAATTTTAGAAAATGAAGTCCAGTGTGTCCTGATAAAGAGTTGCCTAGTTGTTTTCTGAGTCTGGAAGATGCCATAGGAGAAAAAAAAGGTTCATTTAAGTCCTTTGGGGGAGATATGAATACTCATTATTTTTATTGTCACAGTATCTTTGTTCATCTATAAGTGATAAAACTCATCTAAGTACATACTTTCTATGAAAATTATTCCATATCAACTGTAGTTCAGTAACAGATTGCATTGATAGTTATAAAGATGGCTAGTTTTAAAGTAAGAAAAATGAAATTTAAAGAAGTACTTTCCAAAAATCCAAGGTTAATGCAAGAAAGAAAACACCGACACAACATAGTATCTGCTTCTCTGGTGACAGTTTCCATTTTTATAGAAATACAAAATCTAAACTCTGATTCAATTCAAGGGGTGTGACTTAATCCAAATGAAGGAAAATGGAGAACTGCATAGGAAGAATAAGAGGATTGGCAGGAAAGAGAGTCAATTATCTTTGTACGCCACAGCCAGCGGATACAGTATAACAGATACAAATTTTGAAACAAGGAAAACAAGAATGTGTAGGTTACTTAAGAATATGGAGACAAATCAAAGAACTACCTAAAGCATTTTAAAGTTTGTACTTGTTGGACATGGGACTGGAGAACAGGGATAGGAAAACATTGTGTTATAGTTCATGTAGACATGAAAGTCTACATAGGAAGCCTTGCATCACATGCATAATTTATGGTGCCCTCTCACTATTTGGACTCATAAACAATTGCTAGAAGGTAATGTTCCATGAATGCTTCATGTGCATATAGAGCTCAGACCTTATGACTAAACGACAAATATGCCCTATACGTTAAAGTCAATTGCTTTGACTAAGATTTAAAAATCTATCTCACTCTGAAGCATTGATTGGCATGCTATGGACAATAAAATCAGATACAGCTTTCTCATCTTCCAGAGATATTTGCATATACTCCAGTGTAGGACCCTCCAGTTCTCTTAGATATGTTTACACTGAAGAATGAAGTTCAAATTTGTCTCCAGAGGAAAGTGGTCAATGAACAGATGCCCCTTACCCAAGCCGTACAATTCCAGTCTCCTTTCCTATGGTGAAAAAGTCCTGTATGTGCAAACCATCTAAACTCCCCAGAGTTGTTTTGTGGGAAAATGGAGCACACAAAAAGAAATGCTATAGCTTAGTTCTTTGTTGTCCCTCAACCGCCATGCTTTAAAGGTTTTGATCTCCATCGACAGCATGCCCACTATGGAGACAGGGGAGCTCTTAGTCTCTTCTTCTTCCTCTCTGTTTTACTTTCTGACCTGAAGCTGAGGATGCCATGCAAGTCCTCCATGCTATAATACATCATTACACCACAGGTCTGAACAACGTACTCAGTGCCTCAGGGACAGAAGTCTCTACGTAAAAACCTTCCCTTTTTAAGTATTTACCTCAAGTACTCAGTAGATTGGGGGGAAAAAAGATGACTGACACATTCAATAAGGGTGCAAATATCAGTATTTCTGTATGTAGAGAGGTAGAGGAGAGATAGATAAAAATTAGGTGATAGTGCATTAATTTTAGCTGTTTTTCTATTACTGCATTTTAATAATATTTTATTTTTTATAATTTTATATTGTATTTTATCCATGAGAATTTCATACTTTTGAACAATGAAACATGATCAAATTCACTACTTATTTCTCTTCTCCAATTGCCACATACCCCCCTCCCAACATCAAGTCTTGTGGGTTTGTTTTTATTTTTTTATATTATACTAAGTCCAATTGGTGTTGCCCATACTTTTATGGATGTGAGGCCATCCACTGGAGTATGGTAAACCTACCAGTAGCCACACATTGTAAGAAGAAAAAAATAAAAAAAAGAACCTCCCTTCTTTAGCATCCATCAATGATCAATAGCTCCTCAGTAAGAGATGAAATTTTGCTAGCTTAATCTCATGCATGTCTTTTTCAGGTATGTAACATGAGAGCCTGTTTATTGGGGTTTCCTGAGGTTTCTGTCCTGCCCAGTTCCCACAGTCAATAGGTCCCAAAGAAAATCTTACAGAGAGTTTACATTAGATATAAACTGATTGGCCCAGGTTTAGGCTTCTTGTTAACTCTTATAACTTATATTAGCCCACTATTCTTGTATATGTTAACCACATGGCTCAGTACCTTTTTTGGTGAGGCAGATCACATCTTGTTTCTTCTTTAGGACTCGGGAGGAATGGGCTTTTTCTTCCCAGAATTCTCCTGTTCTCATTGACCTGCCTCTACGTCCTGTCTGGTTGTCCCTCCTATACCATTTGGAGTCCTGGCTTCTAGCTGCTCTTCCCTGCTAGAAATCTTTACTTTCCTTCTGATTTGAGTTACTAAAAGCTGTGTCAAAGTTGTTTACCAGCTCTGCTTCACAAGCATGTGTTGCCTTGGCCTTGAGGATCAGAGGATAAGGTTTTCACCTGGTGACCCACCTGACTGTGTTGGGTATATAAGCCTCCATGGTGCTATTGAATAGAGGACTTCTTACCAGTGACTAGAGGTCCATGTCTCTGTCTCTCTCTGTGTGTGTTTGTGTGTTTCAAACTCCAGCCCCTTGCCCAAAGCTCAGGAACTGTATGGTAGTGCATAGAGCACAGACAGGCATTGTGTGCTGCAATACTTCCTGCCTGGCTACTAACCAATCAGCGTTTATTTAAAACATAATTGACAGAATACAGAATTGTCCCATACCACAGGTAAGCACAGCTGATGTGAGGAGACAGCCTGTCATATCCAGAAGACAGCATGCCATGCTGTTCCTCCTCACACCCAGCTCTTGCCCTCATTCTGCTTCTTCTGTCATGCTCCCTGTAATAGCCTAATTCTTTTTAGCTTGTCAGTAGAATAATGTACAGTTATTCTATTGTATATAACTGTGGTTTTTGAACATAACAATGTGAATGCCTTGTCTTCTAAATAGTAACTAGGGAGATTTAAATTTAAATGAATGGCATACAGCATGTGTCTATCATATGTACAAACTTTGAAAAGATAAAGTCACTGAATACTCCGTTACTGATAATGATACAAGAGAACAAGAAACCTGCTTTTTCTCCTTTTGTTCAGATTACAGTAAGTTCTATTGTCATCCACTGCTGCCCTTGACCTTTCTCCATTAGTCCTTGCCCAGAATGCAAACAGGAGTTCAATGGGAACCAAAAGCACCTTTGAGCATGAAGAAGATAGGCTCACATCATACGAGAGGGGGAGGTAGATTAAGGGAAGAAACTTGGCAGTAAATAGCATCTCAGAACTCCCAAATCATCTGGAATGGCTATCTCTGCATCTATTATTTCTACCCGAGGGGAAAAACAAAACCTATTTGTGCCTGTCTACACAATAATACCCTTTCATAAGGCAAAAAAAAAAAAAAATGTAGAACCAACCTGTGTGAGTTTTTTTAAAAATAAAACAGCTGTGTTTAGATTTAGACAGACCTTAATATACAGATTCTTGAAAACATTTTACTATACATAGTAAATATAATATTTTTTTGAGACAGGGTTTCTCTGTAGCTTTGGTGTCTGGGTGTTCTGTCCCAGAACTAGCTCTTGTAGACCAGGCTGGCCTTGAACTTCCAGAGATCTGCCTGCCTCTGCCTCCCGAGTGCTGGGATTAAAGGCATGTGCTACCATCACCTGGGGTAAATATAATCTTACATGTAATAATACAATTATAAAGATGTGAGACAAAAATTATTTGTGATAGTTAATCTGTATTGTCAACTGGATGGATTTACAATTACCGTGGAAACAAAATCTTTGGGCAAGTCTATAAAATATTGTCTGTATTGGGATAACTGAGATGGGAAATCCATCCTAAATGTGGGTGGTACAATAACATGTTCTTGGGTACTAAACTGCATAAAAAAAAGAAAGGGGTGAATACATGTGCATCCCTCCGCTTCTGAGCTATGAATACGCTGTGATCAGCCACGTCATGCACCACGTCTTCCACCATCATGGGCTGCACCCACACTGGGATGCAAGGCCAGAATAAACCAAGCTCCTCTTGTCAGTTATTTCGTTATGTCAAAAACAGGGTAATGAATACATGAGTGGATGAATGAGTTAATGAAGTGAAATAACTCAGTCCTTTTAAAAGTTGTTTGTAAATAGGCACTTTAAAATGTTCATATGATGCATGATTAATGTGTCACATAATACCTGTTTGAAAAATTCAATTTTATTTTATACTTATTTTAATAAAAACTTTTGCAATCACCAGGATATTTTTTTTCTAATCTACACAATTAATGAGATCAAATTATAAACCTGATCACTACAGGAACAAATTAGCTTCATCTTGTTATTAGTTTACCCTGAAGTCTATTCATCAAAAAGTATTTAACGGTTCCCTAAGAAATCCCAAGCTTCCTTCTAGGCTCCGAGGATGCAAAGATAATTTAATACCGATCTTGGATCTCAGTTAGCTTAAGGTTAAAATGGGCGGCAAACAATTATTTACAATTTAATGCATCTAAGAGTCTCTGTTACTACAATTTAAAGACAATTTCCAACAACCAGACCCACAGACCCTGGTCTAGAGCATCAACAGTGGCCAATGCACTGTCAGACTGGTGGAGAAGGTGAAAACGCACTTGAGATCACTCAATACAATGGAACTGAAATTTTGAGGAAAGCAGAGCGTGGGTATGGTGGCACAGTCCTTAAAACCCAACACTCAGGAGGCAGAAACAGGGAGAGCTCTGAGTTCTAGGACAGCCAAGGCTATATAGACAAACCCTGTCTCAAAAAAGAAACAAAAAAAAAAACCAACAAAAACAACAATAAACAAACAAAGTAAAAGCAAAAAGAAAAAAACACCACAAAATTAGAGGGTAAGCATGAGAATAAATAGAGACAGATTTGCTTGTTTCTTTGATTTAAAATTGACCTAAAACAATGTTCATAGGAAACAATAGTAAAATACAAAATAGGAAGAAGGAAGGAGAGAGGGAGGAAAGGATGGAGGGAGGGGGAGGAGTGGAAAGAGAGAGTAAGGAAGGAGTAGAAAATGAGAGAGGGAGACACACACACACACACAGAGAGAGAGAGAGAGAGAGAGCACAATTTCCAATCATTGGAAATAACAAAATAGTATATAAATGGTATTTGGTTGCTAACAAATTTTACACAGTGAAAGTAATTATTTAAATTGGGAAATGCCAATATATGCTATTTCAACAACTGTTAAGTTTTAAAAAAATACATATATAATACATAAATACTCATATTCAGATGTGTTTGTTTCTAGGTAAAATAATTGACCACTATATAAAAATTCTTGAACACTTTCCTTCTGCATGATTTTCATATTTTCTAAATGACATGGTTGATATGTGACTTTAGCAATTGGTAAGTAACTTTATTACTTAAAAAATAAAAAAGCAGTGTAACAATTATGATTCCAGGATTTGGGAGTCCTATATAAAGGAACCTCAAATGTTCCAATTCTCTCTAGGAGTCAAGAAGAATTTCTGACACTGGGAACGTAACAATGGAGCCGGGAATGAAGCTGGAAAGCAGAAGCTCCGGGGTCCCAAGACTCACCAGACATCTAGTGTTTTGAAAAGAAAGACATCCCTGGTCTTTAGGGATTTCATTGCAGGTGAAATAAATGAGAATTTCTAGGTGGGCATGAGATTTAAGGGTTTATGTACAATATTGTTTCTTTCTTTGTCTGAAAGTTCGAGGTTAAGTTTAACCTGCTTTGGAAAAAGATTTTCTTCTATGTGTGCAGTGCACATCCATGTGTCTTCACGAGTGTGGAGGCCAGAAGTTCATTTGGGGTGTCTTTTTCAATTCCCTTCTACCTTATTATTTTGAGACAAGGTCCCTACCTGAATCCAGCGCTTGCCATTTGGGCTCACCCGCCAGCCCCAGGACCACTTGTCTGTATCTCCTGTTTCGGGCTCATAGGCATGCATCACCATGCCTGTTTCTTGTGGGTTCTGGGGATCTGAACTCGGGTTTTCCTCCTTGCATACTGAGCTCTTTATCCACTGAGTCATCCCCATAGCCTCCACCACTGACCTTTGAATGCTGTATGAGATTGACTTCGGCCTGCCGTGGACTGGGGGAGCAACCTGCAATTTCAGGAATTCTTCCATTTCAATCTTGCTTAGGAGAGCATTATGCACAAGGGACGGTTCCACGGACTACGGGTGAGCACATGTAGCGGACAGTACGCGCTGCCGCTCTAGCAGACTGGGATGACGGCTCACATGGGGGGGTCGTTCTGCATACGGGCCTTGCAGATGTTAGCAACTTGGACCTTACTTCCGAGTGTCTCTGGTTTTCAGGCCAGAGCTATAAACCGCTGCTAAATCCCGTATGAGCTGTAGCATCTGCAAACTTCCGGCTTTGAATTTCTGTGCCAGGCCTAGAGAGACAGTGTCAATAAGCTCCCTGAAATTCCATTTATTTTATTCATCATCCAGGGCCAAGGGTGGTGGTGTGGAGGGAATAGTCTCTTGGATTCATGAGGCTTAACCGTAATCTCTCACTAGAGTTATTTACAGCACATGGTTATAGGATGGTTTGGGATTTGTTAGTTACATAAACTCTGGCTGTGGCTTTAGATTTAGACTTAAGAGATCCAACCCAAATGTAATATTCAAATAGCTTGGCTGCCTTCGCCCTCCCCGGGTGGAACAATCCTACAATGGTGATAGCTCCCACCAAAGTCAGCCTCAGTCGTTTAAGTTCCTTTCTGATCCCTCTCTGTCTGACTTATTGTTGCTCTGCACCCTCCACCCAATAGGCCTATTCCATAATTTAATCACGCATGTTCCAGCACAGATCCAAGATGACTCCACATTCCCCCACCCACCCAAAGTTATCACACCTAGTCTCCTGTAACCCAGGAGCATTTTCTTCTGACCTTCCTCGTCCTCTTCTCTCCTATCTGAGAAGACTTTTGGGACTACTTGGAAGAGTCCTTCTAGTCAAGGCAGAGCTGCTAATGGCTGATGTTACTAAATTTCCACCTACAGTCTCCCAGTTGCTTTTGGATCCCAGCCTTTGGCAAGGTCCACAGACAGCGCAGTCTGCTCGCTGTTTTCTCTCCTTTCAAATCCAAGTTGTTTCTGGACTTCTTGCAGACTATCTCATCCAATAACAACCAAAGAGCTCCCTGTTTTCGAGCTAGTTAGAGTTGAAATTTTATTATTTTCTCACTTGGTTTTTTTTTTCTTTTTTTTGTAGCCTCGATGTCTCATTTCCCCCTTCAACTGTTTCCAGCCTGATTTCTGTGATCTCACCCTCTTTTGGGGGGGGGGGGATTAATATCTTCCTGTACCTAAAGTATTTTTGAGAGAGGTCGTGGTGATAATAGAGAAGGCTATTTTTGATGAGGTTTTTAGCATGCATTACAGATGTCTTAGCATCCCTGGCCCCTTGTTCCCTACATCTCAGGAGCATTCTCACTTTCCACTATGGAGAAGAAAAAGTCAACTGCTATGACTGGGTGTTGGTGGGTTCAAATATGCCCAGGTAGCGTCCCTGCTAATCCTGCTAGTGAGCGCTGACATTTTGGGGAAATGTCCCATGCTTTGGGCAGTCCTCCAGAAGTAAAGAATCAAGAGACTGCAGTGAAATATTTCTACAATGAAGCACGCATCTGATCTTAAGCAAAAAAAAAACTTCTTAGAAAGCAGAAGGAAGCCTGGGGCCATCTGTAAAATACAAGTCAGTGGTTCATCTGCTTCCTCAGTGAGGTCAAGGATCAAAGTATATTTCAGATAGTTTAGGGTCAAAATGTAAGAGTTGGGTGCTGGTAAAAGTTTCTGTGGAAGACATCAGAGTCCGAATCTGAACTGGTGTGGGATGCACTGCATCATAGACAGTTATTCACAGCAGAGAGAGCAGGAAAGCTTGCAAACATGACACTGATAGCCACTTCTGAAAATGGCAAATTTCAGTGTTTCTACACAACATGGATTTCTGGAGAAAAGATCTGAGGGAAGGTGGTTCACCTAAGAGGAGTAAATGCTTGCATCTCACTTACCTACAGCTGCACATATAGATCCACATAAAGGAATCTTTTTTATGATTTTTATAAAGGAATCTTAACATCTAGATAGGCACTTTATGTTAGGGTCAATTAAAAGAGACACTATTGGAAAATGAAGTGTTTTTGAAAGATAAAGAGCAGGCCTTTTAAAGATAAATTAACCTCAAGAAAGTTCATATATTATCATTCTAGTAAGCTAGTGATAGGGAAGGAAGTATTTACAGAATATATGAAGATTCTGAGATATTTTGGTGATTTCATTTTCTATAATGAAATGAGATCATAAATTTTTGCTCACGTCTGAGAATTCCGAAGTAATTCATAAAAATAGGAAAAGCTGACAGTGATTGAGGAAAAACAAAACAAAACATAAAGATAAAAAAATAAATTGGTCCAATCTTTCCTTTACCCATTCAATCTAAACTGGTGTTATTGTTGTGAAGAAAGTTTTTACGGGGAGGGACTTTTTGTGAAAGAAAATGGTGAGTGTGTATATGTGTGTGTGTACACTAGATACAAATACGGAAAATTAATGTTCTTCCCCTCTGTCCATCAGTAGTAAAAACATCATAGTAGTTGTCACTTGTTCAATCTGTGACAACAAACCCCATCCTAGATGAGACCCAGAGGAGACTAACTCCAGATATATGGAAATGTAGGCCCATCCCATAGTTCATAAATTAAATCCTGATGAAAGGCACAAACAGAGAAAGGAAAACTGCCTAGAAATGATCATGTTCATAATAAACCAATGAATGTGACAATAGGATATAGTAGCTAACCTGACATAAATGATAAAATTCGTGAACAAAACAAAACAAATAATATGAGACTTTTAACAATGTATGACTTAGAACATAAAAAAATAAGGAAAATCATAACAACCATTAATTGCCAACTTGAAAATAAATTGAAAATCATTTCTCAAAGGCATCTGGAACTGAGTCTAAAAAAATTTAAAATACTCATATCCTTTGGTGCTAATTTGCTTCCAATAATTTCTACTGAGGAAACAGTTACTAGGTCCTTATACATGGATGAACTAAAGTCTTCACTGTACCGTTTTACATACACAATATACATAAACACACAAATACGTGTGCTCCTCCACTTATGAAGAGGCTACATGCCAAAGAACTCATTAAAAGCTGGAAACATCCTAAGTTAAAATCATCTAATACCCATAACATGCTAAATATAATAACTCACCAGCAGAATATGATCATAGAGTGCCTGTTGTTTACCTGCATACTCTCATGAATTGCAGGGGCTGTGGCCCACTGCCACCACCAAGTAACATGCTGCATGTCACAGGCTGCGACAAAATGAACATTCCAAGTTCACGCTGGTTCCTACTAAATGCCTATAGCTTTTAGTTGACCATAAAGTTGAGAGAGTGTAGTGAATAAAAGTGCAGAAAATTCTGTGAATTTATAATACATAATGGTGATTGTTATGGGGATCAAAGATAATAATCCATGAAGATATTGAAATTAGTATAAAGTTAACAAAAAGTAATATCTATTCTGCTTAGTATACCTGTGCGGACACAGTGTTACTAGGGGTGATGTAAGAATCAGCTTTCTCTTTTCCTCAGAAGAAGCCACCTGCCTAGCAAACTTTTCGGATTCAGAGATGCATGGTTTTCAAGAAGGCGAGATTTAGTAAGAGCCAAGGGGATGGAGGACAAGAAGCAAATAGTATCTTCCTTACACCACAGCACTGGCATACATGTGTGCTCACTGAGACTGGGGCAGCATGCACAGGACCTGCACAGGTTCAAGCCAGATGGAGCTGCAGCATTGAGAGGGGAAGTGGGCCAAAGTCCCCATCCCTAACCCAGAAGACCCAGAAGCTGTCTCCAGCTGACAAAGGAAAACTTAGTTTTAACGAAAGAAATCTCACAGGGCATACAAACCACACCTAAAAACAGGCCTCTTGGCGAGCTGTAGATGGTCAACCAAAATCAGCAGTATTTTTGGAGATATTTTTGCCTCATAGTGCTTTGGAAGATAGTGTGTATCTTACTGGCCTTTTACTTACATATTTTGGTTTCCAATTTTATGGTTTTATGGTATGGATTGAGGTTTTGTTTCACACACACATGTGTGTGTGGTGTGTGTACATTTCTATTACTTTTTTTACTGCTTTCCTCTTGTTAAATTCTGGTTTGTTTTGTATTTACCTGCTTGTTTTCTAAAGAAGAAGAGAAAGAAAGCATGGAGTTGGAGGGATGGAGAGGTGAAAAAGAGAAGAGGGAGGAGGAAGTCATAGTCAGAATATATTGCATGAAAAATTATTGTCTATAAAAAAAGAAAGAAATAGAGAATTATTTCCAACAATTCAAGTAATGATAGACCCAAGTTCAGAGACCTCAGTTGCCAAGAGTGATGTTGAGCTGAGCCTAGGAATTAGAAAATCAGATGAAGACTCTTCCTCAGCCTTGTCGGTGCTGGGGTCTTAGGTTCGACTGTAGCCTGCCCACCATGAAGTCCATTCCCCAAGGCCACCTGAGCAGGACAACATGTTGGTGATAGATGGCAGGCCGAAGACGGTTGCTTAGACCTGTGACTTTTCCAGCTTCTGTTGGACAGGTAGAGGCAAGCTTTGCCCGTATCCCAAGTTTAGAAAGAGAGTGCTAGGCATGCCAAAGTGACATTTGATGACAAGAAAACACAAAGTAGAGGATGTTTCCCCAGGAAGGTCATACGCTTGACCAAATGTCCTGACCACAGCAGCTACTCCCATGGAAAACAAGGTCGGATTTAACAAGAGAAGAACTATTTTAAAGCTGATTTGCCTCACATTCTGGGCCCAGACAAAGTTTCACAGAAGTTGAGTTATAAAAGCTTCCTACCCTAGGCTCAGCTACATTCCAGGCAACTGACTTCTCTGAG
The DNA here is from genome assembly GCF_950005125.1 of Chionomys nivalis. Classification (NCBI taxonomy): domain Eukaryota; kingdom Metazoa; phylum Chordata; class Mammalia; order Rodentia; family Cricetidae; genus Chionomys; species Chionomys nivalis. The sequence continues at coordinate 31,820,412 of NC_080103.1, read as the reverse complement.
CTTGGGTTTGTCATCCTTTGAGCTGGTCGTGACTATAAAGATCTACTTCTTGAGATCAGAGCGGAGCTGGCTCTTCACCACCTGGTGGATGCAGCTCGGGTACACTGCTCCTTCTGAGATAAAAAGGACTGCCTAAAACTGTACTTCAGCAAGAAGCCCTCACCATGATATCCACGAACAACTGTGTTCTAGTCACATTATAATCTTCAGATATTTAGGTGCCTCCTCGGAGCTGAAAGAGAACTGAGCATGGCTGCCCTGGAGTTTGGGAGTGTATGCGACTGGTCATGGAAGCAGTCTGCCATCCTTCTGCACGTTCAGTCTGAATGGCCTGAGTTTGCATCACAGATCATGTGACAATGAAACAAGGACCTACATAGTAGTCAGCTAAAGATGTTAGGCACAACTTTGAATTATTACTTTTGACTCATTATTTTTGCTTGTAATCACCAGGTCCTCTAATTCTGTCACCTGAATATCTGTCACATCCAAACAATGGCTTCTCCTAGGTTACAGAAGTACTAGTCCATGTGAAGGCTGCTTCTGTTCCCTGGGAGATTGGCTTCTCCGTAACTTGCTCAAATGTAATCTCTATACAAACGAGACCAGACCTGCCACAGTTAAAGTCAACTGATGCTTCAGTCCTTCTTAAAAACCTCAGAGACTTCCCATTGGCTTCAGCCCAAGTTCTGTCTCCATGGTGCCCGGTCTCATCTCCTGTCATTTATCCTCTGATTTCCTTCTGCCCTCAGAACATTCTCTTATTGAACCTTGCTGAAATAATGGAATACTCTTCCCCCTTTCTTGTCTTGCCTACCTTCTGCTTAGCCTTCAGCAATCACCTTTGACACTCTTTTCTTCTGAGAATGTCCCTTGACATTACGAGATTTGTCTTTATCCTTTACTATAGTGCAAGTCCTTCGAGTTTGTGAAATGTTTCTGGCTAGACTCCCTATCTCCACTACTTCATATTGAGCCCAGGACTATTCTTCAACGGGGTGAATGCATGGGTGGAGACAGAGATGAAAAACGACAGCTTTGCACCACATGAGGTTAGTTGAAATACAAGATGCTGTGTGTAGCAGGATGACAACAAAATCAATTAACACAAGTAAGACAAAATTGTCAATCCATGTGACAAGAAAGAGTGAGTGGCAAGCAGAGAATCAAAGCAAGAGATAAATGCTCTAGAAAGTTCACGGACCAGATAGAAGAAGACACCCAAAAAAGAGTAAGTAAGTGAGGCGCTGAAAAGTTGTTCATGGTTTATTTCCACGGCATCTCGGGGCTGATTCACCCTGGCCCATGGCGCTCACTCCTGGGACTGGAGGGTAGTCTCTGAATTAGAGAGAGGGACTGGGGATTTTAAACAGTAAATGGCATGATCGGCTCAACTGTTGAGAAAGATTGCATTGGGAGAATATCATAGAAGATGAGTTGGAAAGGCAAAGCCAGGAGGAATGATAAAATTAAGAGACCACATTCCCAAAACTGAGTGAGGGGATGCCACTTTGAACAAAATCCAGAAGAATGTGGGGGAAAGGAGCAGATTCAGAGAGAACCATGTGAACAAAAAAGTAAAATGAAACCAAAAACACGAGTGTGAGTCCAATCAAAGTATGTCTGAGGTTTATGTGCAGGGGCCACAGAGAACTGAGTTTTAAAAGGCCTTACAAATATAAGGAAGGATAGAATAACGAGTTTTCTATGGATTTTGCTTGAATTAGGGAGCAAGAGAAGCAAACCATCACCCCGGCCTTATGAAAGTCGTGTTAATATGGACAAGTTTCTCCTGCCACTGATGAAAATTAGGACGGTTGACTCTGTGCATCTGAGGCTATGTCCCCTCAGCCTTTGTTCTAATTCTTTCTAGATGTCACTTCCTGAAGACTCTGAGCTCCTGCTCAAAGCACAGTGGCTTTGTGAGCACATGGTGGTGGGTGACAGAATATGTGAGGACCAGCTCGCTGCAGGTAACATGCTCTTCACACTTAACTACAGCAATATAGCCATTGTGGTGCCTCTGGGTGAGAAGACACCTCCTCGGTCCCTTCAAAAATGTACTTAAGCTGTCTCCAAACAGCGGGGAGCAAATTCAGCACCTTCTCTTGCAACTCTCTTTTCCGGTGTTTTTAGCAAATGACTTTTGACGGAAACACTGGTTGAGGATGCAAAGTTGAAATTCTCCCCTGAAGCCTCTGGCACCTGTTTGGAAAAGTATCTCAGAAGTTTACGCAGAATGTCAAAGGAATACTCACACTTCCTGCCATGTGCCCCTCACCCTCTGTCCACTGGATCCACTTGTAAAAAAGAAAATAGAAAAGTGTCTTGTGGCTAGAACCAGGGGTAATCACAGTTTGTAAGCCAGGGAGAGAAAGAAGCTGAGAGGAGGGGCCCATGGCATTGCTGGAGCCCTCCAGGATGTCACAGGACCTCTGCAAAGAGAGACGCTGAGCCTGAGAGCTTGCATGTACTAACCTGCCTGACAGCCAAGGTCTTGTTCCTTTCAAAGTAATCTCCCCTGAGCACTCCAAGACAGGCCGGCTTAGGCGAGCTCAATCCAATTTAATGGATGATTTGACAATGGAAAATTGAGGGAAGAAGGATATGATACACGCCAGATACCAGCCCTGTGAAGCTTAGAGGGTGATGCCTGCCATTCATTCACCAAGTGGGATGTGTCTGCTTGAGTCCGTGCATGGTGTGGGGCAAATTCAATCAGAGCCTCTGGGATGAAGGAATGTCCATCTCTCCTCTAACCTTCTTGCCGACTTCTGACAGTCAGTCCATCTTTCTCTGGTTCGGCACACTTCTTTCAGGACCTGCTTTATCCCAAGCGAGTGAGACTATGTTAGTGTTAAGGAATCTCCATTCTTACCTGTCTTCGTTGACAACGTCTCTGTGTGTAGCCTGCTTCTCTTCACACTTATTAAAATTGCTCTAATTCCCCATAGATAGTATTCAAGTTTCAACAGTAATGAACCATCCCTTACTTGGCAACCTTGTGATTTTTATTCCCGTGAAGTGTTCTCATTGACTTCTCTTCTGGGGATAGTACAGCTCAGAGACTCAAGCCAATCCTGACCTTAAAGCGAGAAAATGTAAAATACAGTAAAAGAAGAATGGACTTTATATACGTTCCATACCATTGATGAATCCTCACTCTGCAATCGCGGCATACATTATGAATAAGAAGAGAAATCAAGTAATCAAAACCCAGGATTGTCATTTAGCTGTGCCTTCTCAAACAAGCAATCCCAAACTTCAAACACATGCTCCTCAGTCATGCACACAGACAAGCCTCCTAACAACTGATAGAGAAGTCTATTCAATCATATTATTGCACTTGAATGATTCATTATTTGGCACTAATGACCAATTCTAATTTTTTATGTCATATTATGAATGGTTATGGCAATTTGAGTTTTACACACCTGTTTCACAAGATGCATTGTATTTCAGCATACTTTACAGTCTTACCAATAAAACTCTTACATTTAATTGTGCTTTTTTTTATACTTACAAAATATGTGTACTTGAAAGTTAATCATTTGGCCTGAAGTTGCATTTTCATTAACTTCATAAAAATGGTTATATTGAAGAAATAAATACAGTATTTAATGTAACTCTATGAAATTATATTTGTAAGTTGATTTTGAAGAATATGACCTTTTTCTACAGAAAAGCATGGAATAATCTCTCAGAGGCATTAGATGGCTGAACATTCTAGATAGCTGTTTGTAAGAGGCAATGATTTATTTTGAAAAGTATATATGCAGACATATTCACATATAATCGGTCATAATTTTTTCAGAGAAGCTAGTGAGACTCTGTAATCACTTTGTCAATTGTTTCCTTATTTCTGGAGACTTCTCTAGAGTATCTTGCTTCAATTTGCACACACCCTTTGTTTCTTTAGCTTTAGGTGAACTTTCCAGTCTTTGCTTACTGCCTTTCATCAGGACACATCCGCTAAGTCTTAGCTCCAGGGAGTGAAATACTTTGACAACTGAGAAGTGGCCCTTCCCACATCTCAGGGGCCAGAGTCACACAGGCAAGCTCACTCACATAGCTCTTCAAAACATGAAGAAACACTTCGAGGCAATAACACAGGCGTCATAAGGCACTGAAAGATCTTTGGCTGTTTACCCTTAGAGCCCTGATCCTTCTCAACTTGCTCATTATTATGAGTCCTAGAGACAACAAGTTGAGGGTGTGGGAGGGTTATGTTGCCTTAGGTATCTGAAGGACAATGACCTGCTGTCACCTGCTTTTGCTGAAAATGAAAAGGATTGTTATCTTTTCTCAGCTAAAATCGTATTTTTCTCTGACAGTTCTCTACCAGTAGGGATAGACCTTGGAAATGTGGCTTCTAGAAGCCTCTGAGGCTGGCAGGCAAGCCAGCAGGAAGAGGTCATTGGAAGCACTGAGTTCCTGGGAAGGACATAATGTATAAGGTGAGACTTACTTATGCACATAGATCTATTCACACCTAGAGCTGAGAAGTTCTAGAAGCTCAGGGTTTCTAACTAAAAAGAGCTTCAGGGCAACCATCTATAGAATATGGGAAGAGAAATAGGCTGGTGCTGAAATGGCAGGACATGGCAAGCCTGGTGATAATACTTAACGCCATGTTATTATTCTTGTGGTCTTGTTGAATGGCTAGGAGACGCATTGCCCCAACAAGTACCCAACTGTTTCTAAGACTACTAAGACTGCACATTCGTTTGGGGAAAGGCAGTTGGTACAGATTTTAAATATAAAACCCCTGCCCACCATAGTAGTATATCTACTTGGTAGTGTGATGTATACAAGCTTATCACTAGGAGAAGAACAGAACAGCTCCTGCATCAAGATTGGCACTTCTGAAATGACTTCCAGGTCAGTGCACCCACCGGGGGCAGGTAGCTCATTCTTATATGGAAATTTCCTTGCCAAGTGTAGTGACCATGATGTCACTTGGTGGTATAGCTAAGCCAAAGAGTTGAACCTCAGAAGAAAGGGTGGAAGAATAAAAGATAACAGCTTGGCATGTTTGTTGAAGTTGCTTTGGTTGAGTAAAATGTGCCAGTGGTTACTACTCATGCAGTGTCCACAGATAATAAAATCATTGAATATGTTGATTATCAGATTGAACTGGAAGCCTCGGGAATAGGTATAGGAAGTAAAACTAAATGAGGAAGACCACGAAGTAGCGGCTGTGCCTGAGCATCCATGGTGCCTCATTCCTACCAGACAAGTGAGGCATAATACAGGATGTTCTTAGACCTAATTTTGCTGAGAGAAATGGAGGATTGGTTATTTAACCCAACCCACAGTTCCCATCTATTATGGACTTAAAGTCTGTCTTGGAGGGCACAGTACATCTGTTAAGACAAAATAAATAAATAAATAAATAAATAAATAAATAAATAAATAAATAAGATAAAAGAAACTTACAATAGACTCTACTGACATGCAATGATCCAAAATAACCAAAGGATCTTGGGAAGGCTACAGCATCCTCTACTGCAAGGCTATCAGGCCAATACCCCAAGTGCAACCCAGAACCCAGAGTACAGAGGGTTAAATAACATTTAATCTTATAGCCACAGTTTTGACGTCAGTGGAATCACTATTTCTATGAAATATGCATAGAAACTCTTGCTATGATTTCTCTCAAAGAGACTGGTAGGTAGAATGCATGGGCCTCAGCTAGAAGACCCAATCCTTACAATGTGATTAGCTCATGAGGTTTCGGACTTCATCATGTATCAATTCATTCACGGAATCATGACGTGCTGCTGCTGTGGGAGATGATACAACTGCAATGGAGGGCCTGGTTGAGAAGCACATCCCTGGAGATGTGACTGTTTTTTAGGTTATACCTATCACCTATCCTTCCCTCAGCTTATCTCTGATTTCTGTGCATAAGGATTGAGCATTTTGGCCACACCACAATGTGATAGTCTACCTCACTTCAGGCCAAGGACAATAGAGCCAGTTTATGAAGGACTGAAACCTTCAAAATCATGAGTCAAAATAGGTTGTTTCTCTGATATATTTCATCATCGCAATGTACTGAACAAGCTTCTTGACACTAAAAATAGGGAAAACAGAAAATAAAATATCTATTGGTTTTGGCCGTGGATATCCACTCCCATTTCCTTACTGGCGTTCCAAATTGAGGGCAACTCATTACGTCTTAGCCTTTGAACAATGCAACTGCAGGATGACCAGGATAAGGCAAAATAATTACCCAAGCCAAAGCGAGGATGTTTGCCTTAAAATTCAACTCTTTTTCAATTCAAAAACTAAGAGGGTCAGTAAAGAAGTAACGACACTAAAGGTAACAAATCAGTGCATAGGACTAACTGCCCCAGTCATAGTTGAGCTAAGTGCTGCAAGAAACCTTCAGTTAGTTCTCAGAGGCTGTGAGTGACATCTAGTCCTCTTCTCCATCATGGAAAACACACTGCTCTTCTCAGGTGTGAGCCATGCTCTTCCTGTCTGGAGCTCCCGTCTTTACCAGCAGCCATGTCTCCTGGAGTCTGTGGTTCTCTGGTCAGTGGGGAAATAGAAATGGAAAGAAAGGGTGAAGAAGGATTATACAGCAAGCCCCCAAATGGCAAGCATTTTCTTGGCCTACCCATTGGCAGGAATTTGGCTGTATGTCCCTCACCTATATGCAAAGGGACTGAAAAACACAACTATGGTTGAGAAAGAACTTCCCATCGACTTCCATGCCGTGAAGGATAGTCTTTGGTAGTGTTTTCTACCTTTTCCAGACAAGCCAAATGTAAACAACTCAAGAAGGCAAGGCACGATTGGTCATAATAGCTCAAGTGTCAGCTGTGCAATCAGCCTGAATGCAAATCACATTCTCTGGAATAGCCATCCATCCCAGCGGGGGACATGACCCAGTTAATTAAAGTACCAGGCTATGAATGAACACAGGGAAACTGATCAATGGGAGATAAAATCCCAGACTTAAACCCAGGACATTTTTTCCTATCTCTTTTTTCTCATCTAAAGCAGGGTTCCCTGGCACAAAATTCAATCCAAGTGTGAATTAATATCACCAGTACAAAATTTCACGAGACTTGTTCTGTACTCAGTGATGAAAGCAGCACACAATTATTTTCGATTGGACCAATGAGAGTGTGCGGGGAAGTCTCTGAAGATTGTCTGCTGAGTGCCAGTTGTTAATGAATCCCATTTGTCTTTCTTGATTAAGTCTGCTATTACCCCCGTTTAGTGCTGTCACCAACCCTTTAGCAAGGATTTTCATATCCCTGTTTAGATGAGAAATTAGCCTATGTGAGCAGCACTCATCCATCAGGAGACCATTTATTTAATACCATTTACAGTTTATGAGTTCAAAAACTGTAGCCTCATACATGAGAAATGGATCATCGTCCCAGGCAGACAATGAGGGGCTTCAGTTCCCTTGACGGGCATGGAGAGGGGACTCTGACTGTGAGATGTGCACTTAGAGATGGTCAGGGATGCCACCAGCCACCAGCCCGCAGTATGGCATCAGGAGACTTCCTTCTGATTAGGAAGTCCCCTTTGGTTTAGTGAGTGCTTCAGTTTAGGGCCTTAGCCACACGGCCTCTGGACACTGTGCTCTGAAGACACAAAATGAAATTTTAGAATAGACTCGGTCTTTGTGCTGGGAAAAAAAATCATTTTTCTCATGCAACACATCTTAAAGCAGCTCACGTAGAATATTTATCTGATGCTTTAAATCATAAAGAGCCAAGATGTCCTTGCAAACTTTACTTTTGCAAAGAGCAGTGGAGTTTCCATTCAATAGCAGCACAAAAGTATCAGAGACGATGACAGAGTGTTCTCTATATCAGCTGTCACACATAAAGAATATGTGCTCACTGTAAAAAATACATATGAATGCATAAAGATTCCTAGCTATGTGACTGCAAAAACTGTATTATTCTGGATTCAAAGATAATTTGGAAGAACTGAATTGGTTTAAAAAAATTAGTTGCTTGATGATACTAAGAATTAAAGATATATTAAGAATTCAGGGGGCTGGAGAGATGGCTCAGACGTTGGGACACTAAATACTCTTCTTGAGGTCCTGAGTTCAATTCCCAGCAACCACATGATAGCTCACAACCATCTATAATGAGATCTGGTGTCCTCTTCTAGTGTGTAGGCATACATGGAGGCAGAGCCTTGTATATATAATAAATAAATAAATAAATAAATATTTTAGAAAAAAAGAATTCCGCTTCATGTTACAATATATGGAACAAGCCAGACTTAGGAGGCTGCTCCTGTAATAATATTTCATTTATACCTATGAATCTGAAGTAATTTTTCTTGTGACCCATCTTATTCTCTAACCAATATTTTCACAATGAAGTATGTAAAAATGGTGCATTGGGAAAGTTTAAAGAGCTATTAATTAATTAGCACACTTTTGTTAGAGACCCTCAACTGTCTTCATCCCATCATTCAATCTTGGATCTTGAATCTCAAGTCTGAAGAGAATGTCTCAGATGGACTCATGATTTAGAGACCACTGGTTCCTGTCAGAGAATACAATGTTCCCTATCTCCATCGTCCCTTTGTGACAAGAGTCATAAAACTCCAACCTCTGTGACCTGTTTTACAGGTCTTAAAGTCCACATATAATATCGATTCCTGTTTTAAATAGTCTAGCTTTCACCTTAGAATTAAACATTTTATGCCTAGTTTGGAGTAGGTTTCTCCAAAGACTTGCCCATTAAAGCTATCCACCCTTATTTTGTTGTAGCTGTTGTCTAGCAGATATGAACTCATAGTGAACAGGAAATGCATGAGGAAGAAGGAAGGGGTCTTCTTATGCACCCAAAATTACCATTTGTCAGCTGTTATTAGCACCCTCAAAGTCAGTGGGTACCTTCTAAACCACCTTGATGTATGTCCAACTACTATTTGTAATGTTCAATGATGCTCAGCAATGGAGAGTGTGTTGCATATGTTGTCCTAAAATTTGCTTTATTTATGCAATGTATGTTGTGAACAATGTTTCACTTCAGTATATTCACACAAATGTTCTTTTATATACTTATTTTTATCATATGTGTGTGGGCCTCTGTGTGTGTGTGTGTGTGTGTGTGTGTGTGTGTGCCTATATATCAGTGCACAATTGTGAATGTCAGAGAATGACTTGCAAGAGTCAATTCCAATTCTCTTCTTCCACTATGTAGGTCCCGGGTGGAACTCGGGTCATTGAGCTTAACCAATTCTGCCTTTACCTACTACTAAACCATCTGGCCCACCCCTAAATAATGTTCTTATTGAGATCAATAGATTTGTGTACACTGTAAAACAATCCTTTTTTGAAAGGCACTTAGTCAGCCTCTGTATGTCTTCTAAAAGAAGGCTCCATCGGATAGTATTCAACTTCTTTTCCTTGACGGTTTGAGGTTACTTCAGAGTTGTTGGATAGAAAGCTGTGTATTGTGAATATCACTGACAGATCTGCCTAAGATAAAGTAGAACTGAGCACGTTTTTATTTACTTAAACACACTATAAAGCTCAATTTTGCACAGGCTGACATTCTGGAGATAAATTTCTCTAACTCATAATGGATGGAGATTCAAATATATAACAAAAACATTTAAAGTGAGAATATGTGTGATCCCTCAACTGCAGACACTCTCCCCTGCGCTAAGCTAAGCTCTTCTGTAGCTGTCTGAATGCAAGAAAAATTCAAATAGATATTTCAAGAGATTGGCCAATGGCTCATAATATTCTGAAAAATACAGAGAAGCAAATCAAAGGGCTGCATTAGTCTTGAATCCTCCTATCTGTTGGAATATGGTGGCTTGTGTTGCAACAATGAATGAATTTGTGAATCCCATTGTTTAAACACAATGATATACATCTCACTGATACTATATGCTCATTACTGGTCAGTGACAGTCTCTTCTACACAGACTCCTAAGGACTCAGATGGATGGGAACTCCTCTTTGCATTGCACCTTCTAACAGATGTTACTTCAGTCACCTTGGCTGGAGAAAACAACAAAGGAATTGTATTGACTGTGTAAGTTTCCATACTGTGATGACAAGATGAGGATATATTTTCTTTAATATCAGTATTTTAATTTCAAATGCTAATGCCCCGGAATTGTTGACCCCAAGTCTGCTGTCTTCATGACAGTATGCATGGTGCACCATCTCAGACCACAATGGTGAGACTTGGCAGTTGTAAAAATAAGACTTACTTAGACATCCACCTTGTTCAGTTCATTTTTATTTCCTTTTCCACTAGCTCTATTAATGTCGGTTAACTGACCAAGGTTTCTGGTTTTTACTCTAGATACGAGAATATTTTCTCCTTGAAAAATCACACGACATGTTGCTATACCTATACAATCTACCTATAAAAGCTTTAGAAATAAAGCATTTTCAATTCTGCTCTCGCATCAGTGTGGATGACAGAATGTTCCATCCAGACTTTCCTCTGAAATTCTACCAAAAGTTCAGACATGATTTGAATGTGACTTAAGAACTCATGTGTCCAAGCCTGGCTCTTATGAAATGCTAATGAGCCTATAGAGCTTTAAGATAGAGGGCTTGCAGGGAAGCTGCTTTCTCTGGAAAGGATTAATAGAGTTTGGGGGATCTTGGTTAGTTTTTATGAATGCACTTTTTTAAAAAAGAGCAAGGATGACTCCTTTCTAATCTTTCTCCAGCCCCTGTCTTCTTATTGAATCTCTTTATCTCCCACCTGCTCCTACTACATGCTTATCCGCCACTCCATCATAGGATAGAAAGTCTTTACCAGAACTAAGCCAATGTTGGTATCATAGTTGTGGAATTGTAAGATAAATGAATCTTTCTTCTTGATAAAGCACCCATTCTCAGCTCTTCTATTATAGTAACAGAAGACACGCTAAAGCAGACCTGTAATGTACAGATGAAAGGTAGAAATGATCAATGCCTTTCTTTTCTTTCTACCCTTAAAGAGCTTCACTATGTTGTAAACCCCTGAATACAAACAGATATAAGTATAAAGGTGATGCTTTTCTCCACGATGTTCACACCACTATTGAGCCACTGGGTGTATCTCTCAAGGCCACTCATTACTGTTGCTCCCATAGCACAGACTTTGGTAAGACTGACAATTTCTTTTATCCTCCAGTAGTGAGGAAAGCACCTCCCATCACTGTGAATACTAGGCAGAAGAGATGAAGCATTGTGGCCAAACCAACCTAATAGTTCCATATTCTGTGACTCAACTACATGGTATCTTCAGAAATGCAATCTTCCCATTGAGTCCTAGGGAGTAACTAACTTCATTGGACAAAATAGCCTGTATTATTTGAAGGTCTATGGGAATTCACTGGCTAACAATTCCAAAAGATGTAACTCATTCCTGGCACTGGAATATTTGTTCATTTTACGTGACTAGTAGGAGCACCAAAGCCGCGTAAATTATAATATATATATATACATAGATTATAATATATTGCAGTTTATACATATATTGTTGTTATATATACATATTCCATATAACTCTTTGAAAGGGTCTTTAGTCCCTACCCATATTCTCTGCTTTATCCTGCTCTCCCATACCTCCAAATTAAAATCTTCTGTCCGTGACTCTCCCTTTATACCAGTGGTGTCTACCTCTCCCCTTAAAAGTCTCTTCCCATGACCCCTTCATAATTTCTTGACCTCTGTGGTTACCAGTAGCACTCATAACTCCTTCCAGTATCATGAAAGCCATCCAATAGGAATAAAGCATCTAGATCATTACCATGTTTTATAACTCAAGTGCGTAGTGTCTCCAACTCAAATTCTGGAGGTTAACCAAGCGTAATAGCAATAGCCTGTAATGACTGACATCTGAAAAGAATTAACTCATGTCTGACAATGAAGTTTTTAATAGCTAGCACATGGGGCAAGGGTAAATAATTCTCTAGTGATGGTAAGTAATACTCTAGTTTGAGTATTGTTCCTCTGTATAGGGAAAATTAACTTAAACATATACATTATACTTATAAAGTTTATATTTACACACACACACACACACTACTCAGAAGCTTATATCATAGCAGATTTCCATACAGCTTTTTCAAGAGCCTTGACCCTTAATCATCCTCATATTCCCTCCTCTGTTCTGAATGTCCATGCCCACTTGCACAGCTCCTTTTAGAGGGAAAGTCAATTTTCTTTAAAAATACGACCCCATGGTAGTGCCCCCAATCTTCAGGGGATGTCTCCACACCCATGAGTATTTGAGTGGCACAAATCAAACTCATTGAATAGAGAGAGAGAGAGAGAGAGAGAGAGAGAGAGAGAGAGAGAGAGACAAGCAAGTTGGATTCACAGAAAATTTGTAGGAGGTGGATCTTGGAGGATTTGAAGGAGAGGGTCAATATGATCAAAGCACACTGTATAAAATTCTCAATTAATGTTTTTTTAAATTTTCATATTTGACTAATCTCAGATTATATGTTGCAGTATATTGGGAAATTAGCTTTTAAAAACACACTTTCTAAATTGTCCTCAAAGACATGAAATGATTGACAGTTGTATAAAGAAGTACTGCTATTTAAATAAAAGATATACGAAATGTAAAGAAAATATTTGAAAACTCTTTTTTTTAAACAATTGATAAAAAGAAGTGTAAACTTTTCCTAGTGGGGATTTCTGAAAATTCTTACTGCTGACTAGAATCTAATGAGATTGCTCACTTTCCTTTCCTCTTCTTTCCTTTCTTCCCCCCTCTCTTCTTTCCTTTCTTATACCTTCCTTCCTTCTTTCCTTCCTCCCTTTCTCTCTCTCTTTTCTTTCCTTCCTTCCTTTCTTTTTTTCCCAGAGAACTCTAAAACAGAAGTCAAAAATCTAGATAGAAAAAGAAAATGAAATTCACCCTCAAACATCCCATAGAAGCCTTTTCTTCCAGATTCCTGTATGTGTTCTTCTGTTCACTACTTTGATTCCCTAAATATTTTTTTTCAAAAATAATTCTTAAAAGATGCTAATATGCCTTGCTCAAATAGCAGCATATGCAATCATTGTCTTCAAGAAGCCCCAACTTGTTTAGAAACTATCCAAGGTTAAAAAAAAAAAAAAAGTGAAGCAACTCCATCTTCCAAGAACAGGCGTTGACCTTTTAATGCTGTTCTGTCGCAGATGTTCCTTCAAGCTGTGAATGTGGGTATTGATCATGATGAGAGCATGGCACTCAATATAGGTCAGTACCGTGATCTGTTGTCACATCAGAAATAAATGACTTGCTGGACATGGCTTGATGGAGGTAGAATGGGTGGTGAAAACTCTCATGCTGGGATGCTCATGAGGTTCTGCAGCTAAAGAACACATAAAACAAGGAAGGCAGGAAGCTGGCTACGGGTCGGGGACTTCAGGAGGCTCATAACCAGTGAGGCAAGAAGGCAATGAAGCATTTGGTTAGCAGCATGGAGGAGATTTCCCTAGAGTTCAAAGACCCAGTAATCCCTCTCTCTAACATATTCAGAGAGTAAAACTAAGGGTTTGAATTTATCAAGAAACTAAGTACAAGAGCATCAGAGTGTGGACTCTTTGCCAAGGTGGAGATTTTAGTTTGGGGGGCAGTGGTGTAGGTAGTGTCAGTCATTTCCTCGTTTCCTTGTACAAACTTCCAGTTGTACACTACAACCAAAGCTAAAATCTGGCCGTGAGCTTGTTCAGATTCAAGCATCCCCATGTAGAGGAAACAGCCTTGGTGCTGGTGGTGCTGGCGTTTACAATCAACGGTTCATTAGGCCACAATCAGGTGGTTTCATTGGGTCTTGATTTTCTTATCTGTGTGAAGTTACGATGTGCAAGTTCTTCTCTGTGCTTAAGATAGAGTGAGCTCCTACTGTTTGGAGTTACCCGTTGTATATGTTTGGAGAATGAAAGCAAATTTTGTCTCTTCACTAAGTCCACTTTCTGAATGCCTGCTAGTGTTGGAATGAAAAGAATAACAATTACAGCAGATTTGTTTGGGGAATTTATTGAAATACCATTATAAAATCTCTGGTTCTTATCAAATTCAACTATAACAACTGCTCCTACACCTTCCTGTTGGAGTCACTTACCAATGAACATATTTTTTAATAGAAAACAAGAACATTTTAATTGCTTCAGCTAGATACTTTTGTTTTGTTTTATGTGTGCACTCACAGCCAGACCCTTGTGTATAATGTTAAAAGATGGATATTTTTTCCTTTGGCTTTTTTTTTCCTTTCTGTGTAAATTATAACAATTGCTTTGGGAACTGTGCATTTGGACAAGCCATAAAATAATCAAAATTGTAATGCTGTTCAGTGGCAGCATTGGACTCTTAGAATTAGTGGCTAGATTAACCACGCACTATTGTAGGCATCCCACTCCTAGCTGGGTTTAATAGTCTTGGTCATTGGGGGAATGCCTCATTTTGGTTGGTTTGAGGGCTTTTCAGAATAATATCTTAGATGGGAGTGTTTCCATTACTCACAGCTGCCTCTTCCTTCCGTCTAATGCTGTTCCCACACTCTGCCAAAATAATGATGGAAAGGTGAATTATTTCGCATCTTCCACTATAAAAGAACAATTTGATGTCAAATCTTGTAATTGCATTGGCCCAATTATGTTTGAATGTTTACATAGGCTTCTCACTGTAGTCTTCAGTCTGTTTATGATACAACACTTGTAGATCAGGTGTTTAAGAACACCAACTCACAAAAGATATTTTCAGAAATACCTGAAGACACATGCTATATCCATTTAAACAATAAACATCTTTGAATTTCATCTTGGCCAATTGTGGGAGTTTCAAGTGAGATTTCTAGGTCCTAGATTTCAGCTCCCTTTTATTAGTGTCTCTGTGTGTGCCTCTCTCTGTGTCTCTTTCTTGCTCATCTTAATTGCTTTAAATCTATCACTTTAACATTTCAAACCCAATTGTTTTATGACTGTGAGATATTGTCACAATGTATTATGCTAATGGAGCTAATTAATTCCCTGGGAAACTTTCCCAGAGACAGTGATAGAGAACATGATAAAGCCATCAGCTCTCCATGGTAAGCAGAATCGCACTTCCCCCCACCAACTCCCAAGTCTGATGTTTACGGTGCTGTGGGCTGGTTCATTTTTCTACTTATGAACCTACTTCAGGGGGTGCCACTGTGCTTCTCTTCAGCACACACTACTGCTCATGTCATCTTTACCACCTAGGCAAGTACAAAGAACTCAGTAATGTATAGGGCTGTGTGTCTGTCTGGATTCCAGTCTAGACCAGAAGGGATGCCTATTGATAAGGAAACCCAAACCACTCTGAGTTCTTGCCTTAAAAGACAACACAGAAAACTTAGGAACATGAAAGCAGTACAGAGAAGTTCCGTATATTCAACTTGCATCTGGTAATAACAGGTGCTTCTTTTCTCAGTAGTGCAAATCAAACAATGATTCTCCCAAATAGAGGTCCTACTGCATCCCAGTGAGGCTGCTACAAAGACTCAGGTCTATAAGGCTGATGAGACTTTAAATAAAAAGATCAACAGGAGTTATCTGGAAGAGCTGTAGGACTGGGTAAGATAAGTCCCTCAACAGTACCGCAAGCTCTATGTCTTCCAAGGAACAAAGTGCCTTGGGACCAAAGGCTGCCACAGGGCCAGAGTGTGTGACTCCTATCTCTGACATTTACTGATAATAAATAAATACTTCATCTTTTTCACTATAATTTTCCAAAGTCAGCCTAACAGTACCTAAATCCAATGAGCTGTTAATGAGTCAAAGAGCAAAACCTGAGCATGGTTGGTCCCAAACATGCTCGCCATATTAATTCCATTTTCTCCTCAGCCTTTTTCACCTGCCCACCTCTTCCTCCTCTGTATGCAGAGCATATTTTCTCAGCTGGCTGTTACACTTGGACACATAATCACAAAGAAGGCACTCTACAGTTTTAAAACCTCTCAACCATAACAATATCTAATGCAACCTATTGAAACTACTTCTAGAAGTATCTTTCCTAATCCTTTTCTTGATATGGGATGCCCTTCTGTATGCTGTGAATATGTTTTACCACCATTGGTTAACAAAGAAGCTGCTTTGGCCTATGGCGGGGTAGAATATATCAAGGCAGGAAATCCTAACAAAGAGGGAAAAAGAAGGCGGAGTTGAGAGAGATGCAAGCAGCTGCTGGAGAAACAAAATGTGAAATAACAAGCCACATACTTCGTGGGAAAATAAAAACTATTAGAAATGAGGTGATTTAAGTAGTAAGTAGCCTGAGCTAATAGGCCAAGCAGTAAGTAATTAATATTAAGTCTCTGAGTAGTTATTTTAAAAGAGTCTGAAGGATCGGAAGAATGAGAAACCCCCAGTTACATTTTCTCTTTGTACTATTTTTTCTTGTGTTCTTTTTATTCTTGTCTTTTAATTTCTATTTTATTTGTAGTTGTTCTGTGTATTAAACACAGGGCTCAGAGAAAGCTGAGTAAATGCTTTACCCCTGAGGTATACCTTCAGCTCTTCTTTTACTATTTTTACTGATATAATACATACATATACAGTACAAGTTAAGCTTAAAAGTATATGGCATACTATGTTCAAAAGATTTGTTTTTATTTTTAATTATGTACCTGTGTATGCATGTGTGGGTCTGAGATTCTCGGACAGGAATCCTCAGAAATAAGACCTATCAGATTCCCCTGGATCTGTAATTACAGGCAATTGTGAGCCACCTGGTATGGGTGCTGAGAATCAAACCTAAGTCCTTAACAAGAGCCTCAGTCTTAGCAAGTGAGCAACCTCTCTAAATCCACACGGTAGAGTTTTATGCAATTGCAAACTATATATAACTGATCACCACTAACTCAAAACAACAATGTCATATTTGCAAGAAACTGTATCAATAGCATAGATCACTAAGCATGCCTTTTGGGATAGGCAACAGTGCTCACATACCCCCTGACTTCTCAGATTTTCTCCAAGTCATGACTACAGTTTTCTTTCACTGAAATATTTGTCTGTTTCTCCTGCTATGTTGATAAAAGCACCTAAAAAGGCACTGTGTATAGGAGATAGAGATAATCTCACTATTTCTTTGGAAAAAGCAAACAAATGAAAGAAAAATCACTTTCTCCCACATATTGTATTGTGACACGACATAGCACAGAAGTTCTATTCAGAATTCAGAATAAACACTTACGTTATCACTTACAAAACTAGAAATCTAAGCCCACTATAAACAGATTGAAATCAGAGCCAGTAGGGATGATGGCCATCACAAGTTTGCTTTTAGAATTCCCTACTGCTGAGTTGGTAGAAATCACCCAGAATCCCCACTCTTTTAATCTGAATAGACTCATCAATGTTTATCTCTTTATTTTTGAGATTACAATATAATTGCATCATTTCCCTTTCCCTTTCCTCCCTCAAAACCTTCCAATACACTCCTTGTTTTCAATTGTATTGCCTCTTTTTCCATTAATTGTTGTTACATGAATATATATCCATGAATATACATATATATTCCTAAATCTAACCTGCTCAATCTGTAGAATGTTACTTGCATGTATGGTGGAAGATCAGCCTGTATTGTTAAAGACATCATACACTTCAGACACTAGAGGCCCCTGAACTAGAACTGACCTGAATGACTTCTTCCTGAAGACTAGCTTTCCTGATGACAGAAGGCAGATTGCAAACTTCCAAGGAGAGAAGCACCAACAGCCCTACCCCATAAAACTACAATGAACCACAACAATGACCAACATGGGACAATAACCTTAAAGGTGCAGTAGTGGCACACATACCTTGGCAGTAACCAACAGCTCTCTGACTGGACTTAAGACATGATCAATAAGAGGGAAATCATGTCTGGTACTAAAAAGTTAGCCATGATTTCTGAAGTCATGGATCTTGGAGGAGAACTTACATCTACAAATTTACTAAACCACCATAATCCCTAAAAATACTCTCACTATTTGCCCATAAAACCACATGTAAGTGTAGTCTTCATCCCTAAATAATGAAACACCTTTCTGCAAAATATAAAGACAATTACAAAAAACAAAACCTAAACAAAATGTGAAGTTGTCGAGCCTACTTCAAATGGATGCATCTGTAAAACAAATCCCACATCTAAGGCTTAGGGAACATTGTGGGAAATGAGACAGAAAGATGGTGAGAGCCAGAGGGTCAGTGAGTTTCCTGTGAGACTGTGTCTCATAGTGTTGTTAGAGATTATACCCATAAAGTCTCACCAATATCACTGCGTAAGCATGAGCTGAGCAAGGATACAACAACAGATGTGCCAAAGTGAATGGGGGACAGACCACAAAGCCTCAAACCTAAAAAAAAAAAAAAAAAAAAAAAAAAAAAAAAAAAAAAAAAGCTACAGGCAAATAAGGAATACTGAGACCTTAAAAACACTTTGATTTTAATTTTATTCTAATTTCCTTTTACCCTCTTCTTAGCAGAGGTGGTTATCCCTTCTTACAGAGTTTAGAGTTTTCTGGGAACAGCTGTTCAGCCATGGTCTAATCTCTCTGAACTTTAAAGGGACTCCCCTGATTGGTTCTAGTCTAGAGAACTGGGGTGGATGTAATTTGTAATGATACTGTATTAAAGTAGATAAGAAATAAGCACGTTTCATCTCCCCTTTGTCCATCACTTGGATGGACGATAAGACTTCCAAATGTGAGGAGTGGCCAAGGCACATGGTGGATAAGCTCCACATAGCTCAGTCACCAAGGGGAACACTGAAAACCAGTATGACACAATTAGAATGATTAGATTAATAATTCACTGCACATTGTCCTTATGGCTAGAGACACTTCATGGAGCACGATGTGTCCTAATATGATAAACTGTCAACTTGTCACTGCCCAGAATCACCTGAAAAAGTTTCAGTTGAGTAACGGCCTTTATTATGTTGGTCTGTGGGCAAGCCTGTATGGGACTGCTTGAGTACAGGTGGATGCCGGAGTGCCTGGTCCACAGTGGGCAGCACCATGCCTAGGCAGATGATGCTGAGCTGTATAAGAAAGCTAGCTAAGCATGAACTGAGCCTCTGAGTGAGTCAGAGACCCAGAAAGCAAGCAGTGTTTCTGTGTGGTCTTTAGTTCAGGTTCTTTTTTTTTTTTATTATTCTTTTTTAATTAAAATTTCCACCTGCTCCCCGTTTCCCATTTCCCTCCCCTCCTCCCAAATATTGCCCCCTCCCCCCACTTCCCTCCCCCTATCCCCACTCCTCTTCTCCTCCCCCCACTCCATTCCCCCTCCCTCTCGATACTGAAGAGCAGTCCAAATTCCCTGCCCTGCGGGAAGACCAAGGTCCTTCTATCTACGTCCAGAAAGGTGAGCGTCCAAACAGGCTAAGCTCCCACAAAGCCAGTTCATGTATTAGGATCGAAACCTAGTGCCATTGTCCTTGGCTTCTCATCAGTCTTCATTGACCGCCATGCTCAGAGAGTCCGGAATCAACCCATGCTTATTCAGTCCCAGACCAGCTGGCCTTGGTGGGCTCCCAATAAATCAGTTCCACTGTCACAGTGGGTGGGTGCATCCCTCGTGGTCCTGATTTTTTGCTCATGTTCTCCCTCCTTCTGCTCCTCATTTGGACCTTAAGAGCTCAGACCGTTGCTCCAAATTGAGACTCTGTCTCTACCTCGATCCATCGCCAGATGAAGGTTCTAAGGTGATATGCAAGATATTCATCAGTATAGGATAGGGTCATTTCAGGTTCCCTCTCCTTAGTTGCCCAAGGTACCAGCTGGGGACATATTCCTGGTTCTTGCCTTGAGTCTCTGTCCTGACTTCTCTTGATTCTGTACTGTAACCTGCAAGTATAAGCCAAATAAAACCTTTCCTCCCCCAAGCTGCTTTTAGTCAGTGTTTTATCACAGCAACAGAATGAATCAGGACCACAATATTACAGGAATACACATGGTCCCTCTGCTGTATTTTCCACACTGTGAATCATCTTCCCCCATGTTTATGACTGCTCTTAAGGACTCTATCTTCATGTATATTTCCCCTACCATCTTGAACCCATTTTTCCCACCCAGTTCTTTTAAAGTTGACATTCTTCAGTGGTCTAAGATCCAGCCCCTTGTTTTTGTATCATCGATATCCACACAGTACTAAAACCCATTTGTTCACTATTTTAACTCTTGCCTCATTTTTGCCATGTATCCTCCGACATCTCAAAACTCATTTATCCAAAACTGAAACCAGTAGTTTTCTTCTTTCCCTTCTCCACCCCACTTCACCTGCTCTTGGATTCTCTGCCTTAGTAAAGAGCCCCATCATTCCTTCCTACATAAAAAAGAGCACTGCACAGCCTCTTTTCCCCTCATTTTCTATATTTAGGGCATTATCAGTTCAGAATAATTTACCTTCTAAATAGCTTTTGGATCCGCTCTCAGCCTCATCCTGCAGAACATTATCCTGGTCCAGGTGCCATTGTTTCCCATTTAGGCAGTTCCAAAAACTGCCTAGTCACGCTAGTTTGAAACCAGAGCTGTTTCCAAGTCTAAACTCGGTTAGCTAATTCTTAGCTGTGAGATCTGGTAGACATTAACTAGAGATTCTAAACTCATATGAAATAGTGATCCTTTCTAAACGAGGCTGACACAGTGATCACATAAAATAAGGAGATCTCTAGGCAGCCTGGCAGATGCCATGGCATTAACTAATGTAACAGGACGCTGCTTTCAAGAGTGTTCCCATTTGTCCCTAAAGAAATGGTCAGAATGCAAAGCTCTGTCATTTCTTAACCAGTTAATGCAAGTGAAAAAGAAGGCACTGTGTATAAGAAATAGTCATGGGCAAAATTGATAGGAACTGGAAACTGGGTTGATGAGTTATTGATTACATGGGTACAAATGCACTCAGTAGAAGATAAGCTGGATGAGCTTGTCTTTTTTCAATTTTTAATATGTATTTTTAATTATGTGTTTGTTGGTGTGTGTGTGTCTCTGTCTCTGTCTCTGTGTGTGTGTGTGTGTGAGAGAGAGAGAGAGAGAGAGAGAGACAGAGAGACAGAGAGACAGAGAGACAGAGAGAGAGAGAGAATTACACGTGTACCTGCAGGTTCCCAGGAGGTCAGAAAAGTACATCTGTTCTCTTGTTGATGGGATGAGAAATCTGGTCCTCTTAATGGCTGAACCATCTCTCCAACCCTAGATTTATATATTTAAGAGCATTTCCTTAAAAGTATATTTTAAATCCCACTACAGTTTCTTCTTCGGAGTATTCTCCTCCAAGAGAAAAACCCTTTTATTTCTTCTTATTTCTTCTTTATTAGATCAGCATATTAAAAATTCAAGTATTAAATTGGTGATTATCCAAATTTAGCAGAAACCATACTCACTGCATAATGGGCAACCCATTTGTTTACTTATAGGACATGCTTAACAGCTTTAAATAGAAAATTAAAATTAACCAAATCTTCTTTGCGAGAACACAGTGTGAGGAAAGTTCTAAATGCAGGATGTTTTAATTCTCATTATTATTCTTCCTTCAAACCTCATCCCAATAATACTTCCCTAGCTTTTTAAATTTCCTATACTTGATATGCTAAATGAACAATGAGGGCCTTTGGAAGAAAAAGAGTGATTACCCAGAAAATTACTGAGGTAAGACAAATAAATAGGAATGATATGCATCTACTGTTGGCCAGATATTGTGGAAGGGAATGTCACAAATGTCACATGCAGTCCTCAAACAACAACAGCAGTGATAATGATAAATAAGGTATGGTAAAATGCATACTTGGAGAATTTACCACACGTCATGCCAGAGTATAATTCCTATTTTACGGAAAAAGTCCTAGAGACAGTGAAGTTAATCTATTTACCTAAAGCCATCCAGGAAACATATTTGTTTGCTAGAATTATATATACTTTTATCTGACATCAAATTTCACCAGTTTTATATTACTATTTTGTAGATCTTCAATGGTTATTGGTTAATGGTTATTAAAGGGGTTTGGAACCCTTGACGTTTGGCTGATCTGTGCCTTCCCAATATCGTGTGCAAAAAACAAAAATAAAGCCTTACTTTTGGATAGCTATCTCTGATAGTGTTGCTTCTATCTGCGTGGAGCTGAGTCTGTGAAACAGAATCTTCTCTGAGAAGCAAGCCAGTCACAAACAGCATCAGAAGGACCGATAATCAAAAACATGGTGGCCTGTGTACTTATTCTTCATCCTTCACATCCTTCTACTTGATGAAAAGTACCTTTTCTTCATCTATAATCCAGCCTTCGGACTTTTTGAAAAGTAAAATCTCATTCTTCTACATCCATGCCATACAGAGGAGTTCTGTAAAGTGACAGAAAATGGTTGACCGGTGAATAAACCTTTAAATCAGAATCTTTCCGAAGCACTCATCTCATGAGTTCACCAGATAAACTTCTACTAAATCTATTCACAATTAAAAAAAAAAAAAAAACCAGCTAGTAGCATTGAACTGTGCCTTAATTAGGGCGGCCGAGAACGTCTTGTATAATTAACTTGGATTTGTTTATAATTGTTTCCTTGTGGCTGGAGCAGTTTTTCATGTAGAACTGTCACAGTGATGGTGATAACACTAACCTTTGATTTCCATAGGAAAACAAGTGAAGAATAGACAGGGGTAGGCAGATTTAGGAACAAAAAACCAAAAGACACAAAATATTAAATCTCTTTCTTCCTCCTGTTTTACCTCAGGAAGAACAGTTTCTCTGATGTCTAGTAAAACCCATAGAACTGCTGGCAACTGGGTTCTTCACCATCTTGCTGAGTAAAACTATCTCTTCTCTTTGGGGAAGTGGAGTGATGTCTTTTCTTTTTTTTTTTTTCTTTTTTTTTTATTCTTTTTTAATTAAAATTTCCAACTGCTCCCCGTTTCCCATTTCCCTCCCCTCCTCCCACACATTGCCCCCTCCCCCCACTCCCCTCCCCCATCCCCACTCCTCTTCTCCTCCCCCCAGTCCATTTCCCCTCCCTCTCCATACTGAAGAGCAGTCCAAATTCCCTGCCCTACAGGAAGACCAAGGTCCTCCCACTTCCATCCAGGCCCAGGAAGGTGAGCATCCAAACAGGCTAAGCTCCCACAAAGCCAGTTCATGTATTAGGATCGAAACCTAGTGCCATTATCCTTGGCTTCTCATCAGCCTTCATTGTCTGCCATGTTCAGAGAGTCCAGTTTCAACCCATGCTTATTCAGTCCCAGTCCAGCTGGCCTTGAAGAGCTCCCAATAGATCAGTTCAACTGTCACAGTGGGTGGGTGCACGCCTCGTGGTCCTGATTTCCTTGCTCATGTTCTCCCTCCTTCTGCTCCTCATTTGGACCTTAAGAGCTCAGACCGTTGCTCCAATTTGGGTCTCTGTCTCTCTCTCGATCTATCGCCAGTTGAAAGTTCCTGTGCCATTCTCCTTGGCCTCTCGTCAGCTCTCATTGTCCGCCACATTCCGAGAGTCCGGTTTTATCCCATGTTTTTTCAGTAGCAGTCCAGCTGACCTTGGTGAGCTCCCAATAGATCGGCCCCACTGTCTCAGTGGTTGGGTGCACCCCTCATGGTCCTGACTTCCTTGTTCATGTTCTCTCTCCTTCTGCTCCTCATTATAACCTTGGGAGCTCAGTCCGGTGCTCCAGTGTGGGTCTCTGGCTCTATCTCCATCCATCGCTAGATGAAGGTTCTATGGCGATATGCAAGATATTCATCAGTATGATTATAGGATAGGTTCATTTCGGGTTCCCTATCCTCAGGTGCCCCAATGAACTAACTGGGGACATTGCCCTGGGCATCTGGTAGCCATTCCAAGTTCAAGTCTCTTGCCACCCCTTAGGTGGCTCCCTTACCTAAGGTATGAGTTTCCCTGCTCCCCTATCCAACCTTCCTTTATCCCCAATCACCCCGATTCCCCCAGTTCCCCTCATCCTCTCCTTCACACTTTTCTCTCCCCATCACCCCTCATCCCCATCCCACCCCACCCCCAAGATTCCAATTTTTTGCCCATCAGTCATGTCTATTTCCCATAGCTGGGAGGATATCTATATGTTTTTCCTTGGGTTTACCCTCTTGTTTAGCTTCTTTAGGATCACAAATTATAGACTCAGTGGCCCCTATCCATGGCTAGAAACCAATTATGAGTGAGTACATCCCATGTTCTTCTTTTTGGGTCTGGGTTACCTCACTCAGGATCGTATTTTCTATTTCCATCCATTTGCATGCAAAATTTGAGAAGTCATTGTTTTTTACCGCAGAGTAGTACTCTAATGTGTATATATTCAACACTTTCTTCATCCATTCTTCCATTGAAGGGCATCTAGGTTGCTTCCAGGTTCTGGCTATTACAAATAATGCTGCTATGAACATAGTTGGACAAATGCTTTTGTCATATGATAGGGCATCTCTTGGGTATATACCCAAGAGTGGTATTGCTGGGTCCAGGGGTAGGTTGATCCCAATTTTTCTGAGAAACCGCCACACTGATTTCCAAAGTGGTTGCACAAGTTTGCAGTCCCACCAGCAATGGATGAGGGTACCCCTTTCTCCACAACCTCTCCAGCAAAGGCTATCCTTGTTGTTTTTGATTTTAGCCATTCTGACAGGTGTAAGATGATATCTCAAAGTTGTTTTGATTTGCATTTCTCTGATCGCTAAGGAGGTTGAGCATGACCTTAAGTATCTTTTGGCCATTTTAACTTCTTCTGTTGAGAATTCTCTGTTCAGTTCAGTGCCCCATTTTTTAATTGGGTTGATTATCCTTTTAAAGTCTAGTTTCTTGAGTTCTTTATATATTTTGGAGATCAGACCTTTGTCTGTTGCGGGGTTGGTGAAGATCTTCTCCCAGTCAGTAGGCTGCCTTTTTGTCTTAATGACAGTGTCCTTTGCTTTACAGAAGCTTCTCAGTTTCAGGAGGTCCCATTTATTCAATGTTGCCCTTAATGTCTGTGCTGCTGGGGTTATTCATAGGAAGCGATCGTTCACTCTCCTCTCTGGTACTCCAAATCCTGAATTTATTCCTCTGGGTAGCTGATCTGTTAGGACGACATCAACATCCTCTGTGCTGCTGAATTTGGCCAAAAGACAACTCTAGCAAGAGCACTGTGAGGAGGGAGGGAGGCAGGGTGGAAGAAAGAAGAGAGTTGTAGGGAAGGAGAGGACAAGAGGGGTGATTTCTCAGTGCTCCCCAGGATTCTACCCCATAGAGTTGTCACTAGCAGATTGGATCCTTTCTTTCTGCCAAACGTCTTCACTCCTATTAACACCACTGTCCAAATAACCATCTCCATCCACCTCTCTAGTGATCACTGTTTCTGCCCTTCCATTGTCTTCTTCATTGGTAACAGAACACTGCTACATTGCCTCCTAAAAAGATCCGCTGTGTTTGGCTTATACTTTATCTAAACTTTGATAACAGTCTCCGCTAACTTCTGTTTAAATCACAACAGGAGTGTAATATCTATTCCTCACCAGAATCGCAGTCAAAAAGGTGACACAAGTCTGGATGATCACACAATGTGCATGTCTTCCCCCATGAATCAGAAAACACTAGGAAATATGGGGTCTTCTGTTGTAAGGATGCAGGAACTCTGCAGAGCTCCGCTGCTAGTATCACTAGCCTTGCTGTCACACATGCAGCTGGATGTATTTAGATGGGCTAGCTCGGAGAAACACGTGGCCAAGTAGAGATGCTTAACAACTTCAAGATTTGACAGGAATTTATTTTCTGTAGATCTTGCTAATTGTGCTTGTCATAACATAAAAATTCAGAAGTTTGGGCAGGTAAGATGGCTCAGTGGGTAAAGGTGCCTGGGGCCAAGCCTGATGACCTTGAGCTCAACACTTGAGGCCCATGTGGTAGAAGGAAAGAACAGGTTTCCATAAGCTGTTCTTTGACCTGTGTGAACACACACACACACTCACACCACAGCACACACACACAAACACACCATACCACACCACACCACACACATACACATTCACACCATACACACTCACAGCACACACCACACCACACCACACCACACACACCATACTCATACAGAATATTTTTTTAATGTTGAGGCTTTATAAATTCTTATCACATCCCTTGTCTTTGATGTTTCTTTGAAGGAAAGGTCAAAGGAAAAAAGTCTATTAAAGCATCTCTTTCTAATCTCTACAGGGTATGGGGCAATTGTTATGTACTGATATGTACCTAGTTCCTTCCCTTGGGTATCTCACAGCCCACTAGGTAGATAGATTGCTACAGAGAGAAAATTCATTTTTCTTTGTGTAAAAAAGGTAATCGCAAATGAGTTTGTAGCTAGAGTAACCGCATAAGCAAGTCTAAAGGATGTTCTTCTTGTTCATTAACTAAAAAATAAGATTTAAAAAAGAATAATAATGTCAAATAAGAAGACATTTTTTAAAAGGTCATTGAAATGTACTAGAATTGCGAGCAGTTTGCCACATTAAAAAAGAATAGATTTATAATAATGGAAATAAATTGAGCATGAGGGTGATGAAGGAGAATGTCTACAGATGATACCAGAAAACTCAGAGATGACCAAAGAATAAGGGTACCAGTGAGCCATAACAGTCTCACAATGTTATCAACTTTATTTGGACTTTACAGACAATGAAGATTCTATGACAGGACTTTAACCTACATAGCGGTAACAAAAACTATTTTTAAGAAATTTAATTTTAGGGGGCTGAGGACATGATTCAAGGTATGAGAGCACTTAATATGTAAACATGAAGACATCAGTTCAAATTCCTAGAATCCGTGTAAGCCAGTAATGGCCACACATATGCATAAACACACTGTTGCAGGACAGACACAGACAAGTCCCAGGAGCTCATTGACCAGTGAGCCTATGCAAAAAGGGTAGCTTGGGCTACATGAAACCCTGACTCCTAAAATAAAAACTATTAACCAAAAAATATTCTTCAAAATTAAACAGTTGTTTGTATTAAATAAAATTAAGACTGAGCTGCAAAGAAAAGAAAGGTCAGTGTGTAAGGACCAAGTGCATTTCTATACCATGGTCAAGTTAGCTGAACACTGGCTTCTAATATTGAATGTCACAGAAAAAGTCTTACTTATAAAAATGAGTCTAACTTATGTAAGATATCTACACAAAATTGATGAAAAACTACTTGGGAAATTGAAGATTCTGCACAGAAAGGGTTAGAGCATGCCACAGATGAGTGTTTCAGAGTGCGATAGATGCTGGTTCTTCTCATATTGACTACTGTGTGCTCCTAACCACATTTCAAGATGATTTTGTATTTTAATGTGGGAAAATTGTATATCAGCTTCAAAAGTTGTATGGAAATTCCAAATCCCAAAAGCTATCACAAAGTTATGATAATTAAGATACAGTGGTTTAAAAACAAAGAAAATCAACTAATCCCATGAAACAAGATATCCAGAAAGAAATAACTTACATTCAGTCCCCGGAAACTGACAAAGAAAGGATAACCCAGAGGTAATGAACTTTCATTAATTTTTTTCCTTTTCATTTATTTCTTTTTTCCCTTAAACAGGCTGGCCTCCAACTCTTTGTTTTAACTTTTTCATTTATTTTTTTGCTTTTCACATCATGTGTCTCAATCCCATTCATTTCCTATCCCTGCTATCTGCCCTCTGCCTTTGTAGCCCTCACCCCCAATAAAATACAAGAGAGGAAAAGAAAAGGAAAAAGGGGGAGGAAATCTCGTCATGTAAGCTGAAGAGTGACATGGTGAGTCATGCAGTAAACCGTTTTGTTCAGATATCTTTACTTGCAAACGTTCATTTCAAAGAGGTCTGGCTCAAGACCTCTGGTTTCTGCTACACTATCGATGCTGGGCCAGGACGGGAACTCTTCTTTGTTATTCTGCTATCATCCTGTGTTGTGGAAATCCTGTTGCTTTGGGTCTGCAGGACCCATCCCTTCATCTGTTCTAGCAGATCATAGATGTGGTGACCACTGAGGTGGGCCAACCCTGGTTCTGGGCCTGGGTAGTAGCAGGGTTGGTTAACCTTGTTCTTACCACCACGGTGAGCTCTCTTGCATTGCTTTGGTGAGTTCACTCTTCATAGTATGAACAAGGGGCGGGGGCAGTTCTCCTGCTTTCCTGTCCTCAGCATCTCCCACACTTATACCTTCAAGGCCAGTTTACTGCGTTGCCTAGTCATGGCATATGGCCCCTAACTCTTAATTCTCCTTCCTCAACTTCCCAAGTGCTGGGAGTACAGGAGTGGACATCCACTCCAAGTAAGAATTGTCTTTGAAATAAAATGTTATAGATTAAATGAGTATTCATATGAAGAACATATCTATCTAAAGATTAATTATACTAAACAAAAAGCTAGTTGCTGATGATCATGGATATAAATGGAAGATTAAAAGACAAATATTTCTAGAAGATAATTTAAGAGAATATTTTCATGACTTTAGGGAAGGCAAAGATTTCTTAGGCAGAAAGAAAAAGACATTAATCTTCGGAATTGAATTAAACTATATTCAAATTAAGAATGTTCATTTATCAAATACACCAAAAAAGAATGAAAATTCAAGTAACAAGAGTTAGAGAAGTTATTTCCAAAGCATATATCCAACTAGTACTAGAATCTGTAAGAATAAAAAGTGTACTATTTTATGACTATGTTGAAAAGAGATGGTCAAATGGAAAAATGGAGCAAATAAAAGCACACGGATAGTAGAAGACATAGAAAATGCTTCATTTTAACAGAGTGCCTGCTTTGGGGTTTCTCTTTTAAACTCTAATAAAAGTGTTCCTGAAATCTTTTCTGAGTTAGTTCTCAAATTCTTTTAATAAAGAGACTTAGAACCCCAAAAGAGGACCTCAGTTTCCTGGATACAAATATGCTTCAAAGTAATACTCACTGTCTTGTATCCAAGAGTAAGGAACAACCAAGTGGGGAGACTCTTAGAGGTCCCGTTGGCTTAAGAGCCCTAATTAGTAATCAATAATATTTCATAGTGGAAAAAAGTCTAGACAAAGGGGATGATAGTGAGAGGAAGCAGCCTCAAGCTAACTCAGGCAACCTTCTTTGTGTGACAGAAATGTCTCAGATGAACTTGGAAGCCTCCTTCACGTCCAGTTTTCTTGTTCCCAGGATGTTGCCCACTGGTGAAGCAATGACTTTCATGGGATTACATGCTTACATGCACATCTATTCGCTTAGTCTCAGACAGAAATGAAGGAGATTGCACAGCCTGAAACTAGGTGAAAAAGCTGAGGGGCAGCTGCACTCATTTGATTTGTCTTTTGTTGTCTCATCGGCTCCTTTGCATCCACTTATTTAATTTCTCTTTGCAGTATCTGCAGGAAGGCTATTATAGCCATTGTTATTTCAGATGCACATCCAAATGACTTATCAGTGTTCATTTTAGATTTTGCTGATGTTCTCTGGAAAAGAAATAGTCAGGGGATGGCTTCTGTGTTTAAGAAAAATTGATTCCCATACAAAAGAATAAATTTTCTCCATAAATATGCAATATTCGAATGAACACTGAGAGAAATTAAGTAAAATAGACTCTACTCTCACTGGGGCTGTGGAGTAAAACTGAATCAAATAGTTTAGGTGAAAAGTCAGGATTGCTATAACTATATATAACTCTAATATCCACCTTACTGTCTGGGGGATCAGCAATATACTCAGAAAAACTTTCAAAGTTTTGGCTTTCATCTGCAGGCACTGACCAAGGTTCACATGTCACTGCTCATTAAGAGCAGGTGTTTTTCCATAATAATTTTTTGATCTTTAATTGTTTTCCTAGGTCTTAAAAAAGTAACAATAAAAACATCTTTTAAATGTCCATTATGTGATTATTTTCAATAAATGGGCTGTTCCGCTAACATGACTGATGCTGTGGCTGTTCAATTATCATGCAAACACAGTCTAAAGGGAATGGATTGGGATAGCTGATTGTCAAGTTAGGAAGCATTTCATGAGAAACGTTCATACAATATATAATTGCTTTTCAATAAATTGTTCTTATGATTGGTGTCAAATCTTACACTCATTCATTTATTCAACAAACACCATTGGCTGGTTCAATGTTTCTGGCACTGTGCTTCAGTGTGGAATTTTGCATAGAAATTCCTTGAGAGGAGAAACTTTCTTTTTTGCTGGGACAGTGTATAAGGCCTATTATACAGAGCCTATCACATTGGGGCTCCTTGTCTCAATGACAAAGGAATGTCTAAATAACAAAAACCTTTCACATGGTGATGTTTCGCTGAGAAGCTGTATCATTTCACACACAAACACACGTGCATACCATATCACACACATACTAACAACAACATACACAACAACAATAATACACAAACACACACCCCACCATACACACACACACACACAAACACACACATGCACACACACAACACACATGTTCTGGAAATACTGCCTTTCTCATTATCTCAACTATGTTTTGGTTCCTTTAATCACTGCTAAAATGCTAACAGCTCTTTTTAATGCCTAGTCAATAGGCAGATTAAAACATAAATGCCATTAAATATGCTTTAAATATCATCTCCATTGAAATATTTCTAAGTTCTGTATCCTCTTAAAAATAATCCCCATTCAAAATTGAAAGGAAATGCCATCCATATGAGGTTCTTCAGAATCTAAGCTCTGATTACACAAGGAATTTTATTAAGGCTACAGTGAAGTCTCGCAGCTAAGTAACGTTGTACACACTGAGTAGATTTCCGCCACAATTAACTAGACATTGTGAAGAGGAAAGGAGAAAGGCGGAGAGGGAGAAAGCACTATACAGCCAACCACAAGGGCCTTAGTGTTGGGAAGGGCTGTCAACGTTGACCGTGTTCATAGGGAAAGAGTGACAGGTATCAAGAAAGAAATAACTTTCAAGGAAACAGCGATCTACTAAACAAATCAAGTTGCTTCCAGTGTGGAGCAATGAGCTTTTCTCAACTCTTATTCATCAGTCAGCACTCTTGGAGTGACACATAAATAGGATGTCTTTCATAGGACCACGTGCGACATCAGATTCTGGGTGCTTGTCAACAGAAAGATCTAGGTATGCATTCAGCCTTTGTATAGCATGAGGGGGATTTGGTTGGATGGTTTCCCCATTCTCAAAGCCCCTCAGAGATTCTTTCCCCAGAAAAAGATCTATCTTTTTCTATTTTCAGATGAAGGGGAAGGGAGAGGGGCCTATTTAAAAATATATAAATTTTACCTTTCAGAGACTGGAGAGATTGCTCTGTGCTTAAGTACTCTTGCTGCTCCTTCAGAGGACCCAGCCTAGTTCCCGGTATCCACATCGGATATCTCACAGCTGTCTAACTCCTCGATGGCATACAATGTCCTCTGGCCTCCGAGAGCATTTGTATGCATGTGGTGCACATGCACCCACACGTGCACACATTATACACATAAATAAAATGAATATTTTTAATCTATCCTTCTAAGATCTAGTCTGGGGCCCTGAACAATAATGTGCTGAAAGATTAGTGAGAGCAAGACAAACATCTATTATTAGCATGGGCATTGAGTATATACACAGAGAAATACAGTCATTAAGATGCGCTAGCAAAGGCTGCTGAGAATGTGAACGGATGTAGCATCTTAATAGATATTAAGGGAAGTGACAAAATAAAGGTAATAATACTCAGACTAATAAGGAGTGCAAACTCTGGAAGGTAATATGGAAAAAGCTAATTGTATATGTCAGTCATTCTTCTGTTACAATAACAAAAAGATGCAAAATAGTCAACTTATAGGAGGGAACATTTTTGGTCATTACTTCAGAGACTTCGGTTCATGACTGATAGACTCAGTTGCTCTGGGCCTATGATGAGAACACACACAAGACCAACACCTCAGAACAGCACCACACTAAGGACAAAGCCTTCAGCACTTGGGCCTTTGAGGCACATCCAGATCTAGTCAATATCGCTGTCATGAACCATAATGAAGAAGCGTCTTAGTCAATGGACATTAAGGTCCAACTGGATGCCAAGGTTCCTTTTCCTAGATGGCCATGAATCTTCTGTGGAAATAGTGTTTTTAGATCCGTCCATCATCCTCAGAAGCACCTGCTTTCAGTCAGATGGAAGATCTCTCTAGGAAGCTTCTCCATATCTATTCATCTCATTTTCTTCCAGTTTTAAGTACTCCAAATGTCAAAAGGGCAGGTTTTTAGTTGGTATTATGGGTGATTTTTTTCCATATGCTGATGTAAAATATATTTCCAATAACCAGCAACTGTACGTTCCTAAGGTATGTAATTTGCTAAAGTCTTGTTATATCTTGGATCCCAAATGTTCCTAGTTAATGGTACTAATGGGGAAGTATGGTGCTTTGAATGGGAAATGTCTCCCATAGGCTTAGGGATTAGAACACTTGACTATTGATGATGCTTCTTGGTAAGGTCACACAGATTTGATCCAGGAAATACATCACTAGCACAGACTTTATGTAGGGTGAAAGGGCCAGCCAGAGAAACACACCCTGACCCTAAAATCAGAACTAGTGAATGAAACACACATTGACCCTGAAACCAGAGAAGAACACTTTGTCCCTGAAATCAGAAGCAGTGAAAGGAACACACCCTGGCCCAGAAACCAGAGCAGAAGAAACACACTCTGCCCCTGACCAACAGAGCATGAAACCAACCAATCCCTGAGCACAAAATGCAGCCAATCTCTAAGCTCGTTCAAACCTAGGGATTGAAATTTGACCAATTTCTACCCTAAAAATCTTCTTTCTGTAAAAAATTTGTTCCTAAGAAGCCCTGTCTAAGCCCTGTGCCTATGCAGTTGGGAGCTGCCCTTTTCTACCCTGGCAGAGGCAGCAACTCGCTTGGATTCCCTCCTCCCAAATAAATCTCTTAAATGAGTTTTGTTTGAGTGAAGTCCTTCTTTCACCAGAGCAGAGCAGAGAAGCAACAGACACCTATGCTGAGAAACTACTACCTTAAGGGAGTGGAGCAGAAGTAACAACTTTTCGCTGGAGCCAGAGCAGACTATGACCTTTCTTCACCCTTAGCAGAGAGAAGCAGAGAAGTAATAATTTGGACCCGAGCTGGGAAGAAACAGACATCTCTGCTAGGAAACTCCCTAGTGGGGCAGAGCAGAGCTGCTGGGAAATTCTCTTAGCAGAGTGGAGCAGGGCTCATTAGTAACACCTCTTGCTCTCTCTAGGAGAGGAACAGGATTGCCACATCCTGTGGGGAGATCATCCCCCACTGAAACACAGCTGTGACCAGAGCCTGACTTCCTGACAGTCAGGATACCTTTATCCTCACAGCTGTAGGTATCCAAGATACCATCTCTTCACGACTGTAGGTATACCCTGAATTCCAACAGCCAGGGTACCTTTCTCCTCAGAGTGGTAGATATCCAGAATACCTTCCCTCTGCAGATTCAGGTATAGCCTGACTTCCAACAGTCAGGGTAACTTCAGAGCTGTAACACTCACACTTTAAGAGTCCATAAACTCTCACCCTCCTTCTAGTTTGTTCTCTCTCTCTCTCTCTCTCTCTCTCTCTCTCTCTCTCTCTCTCTCTCTCTCTCTCTGTATATGTGTGTCTGTGATTGAAGATGTGATCTCTCAGCTTCCTGGTTTATCTGCCATGACTGTCTTTGATGCTGCGACTTCCCTGTCATTTATGAACTGTAGTCCTCTGCGACAATAAGCCAAAATAAATTTCTTCCACAAATTGTGTTGGTCATGGTGTTTTGTCGCAACACCAAAAGGTAACTACTACAGAAGGGGTAGCTATTGAGAGGGGATTAATTGATCGAAGCGAGTCATTGTGCCATGCCATTGAACATGGTCTCTGTCTTCACTGATATGATTTTCTACTGTGTCATTAGCCAAAAATGCTGAAACTGCTAGTCAAAATAAACTTTCACCCTTCATATTGATCGCTTTTGAGTACTCTGTCACAAAGAGGGAAATCTGCCTAATTTAGTCTTATAAAGGTTGACTTAGACTTGATGATCTGCCTCCTAATACTTACCAGGGTTGGCATCTTGAAGATGTACACCGAGCCTACATGCTTACTGAGAGCTTTCCTGTAGAGCATGTGATCTACAGGTGAGCTCCAGGAAACATGGAATTCAGACTCTAATATTTTTAATTTGCCAACATCTATTGCTGTTTAATATTTATTTTCATATTAGTCTCCCTCCCCAATCAAGTGCAGAACCCCATCCCGTGTTTCTCCGTTTGAACAAGTAATTTATCATTGTTCAGTCACAAATGACTGTGCAGAGATGGATGTCTTCAGAGGTGATCTTCTCTTCCATTCTGCACATGAAGGAACCCATTGCAGGATGGTTAAAGTGGCATGTGTATGTCATTCTACTGTGTCAGACTCATTATTACACAACCTTGAGTTAGCATACTTTAACACGGGAGCTCAGAAGACACTGTTCCAAAGAACGGTACCTGGGGGCACTGAGCTCTTTCAAACAAAAGAAATTAGGAGGTAGTAGAAGCCATCACGTAAGGGAAATCTTTCTTACCTTCTGTTGTTTCTCTCCTGTATCCCAAACACAGGGACAGGCTGTCTCTGGAATTTCTTTACTTGTCTGAGGATATCTCTTCTGAAAGAAAAACAGACACCTCACACTGTTTCCACAGGACTCTCAGGGACAGACCAGCAGTCACAGAAGGACAGAGGCTGCAGAGTGGTGGTTTGCACAGACACAATCCTCATCTATTGTGGGAGTCTATCCAGTAGACAATTTGTCTGCACAACCTACTGCCATTTGTTCGCAGGGAAGTTCTGTGCCCAGCTTCCCCATACTGTGTCTCCACAACCTTAAGAGCGGCAAAGAACTTTGTCCTGAGCTATTTTCTGGCTTTTAAAAAATCATTCCTGTCTTCTAAAAGTCATTTTCATCTGCCCTTTGGAAATTAACTGTATTCCTTTATCTCTGTCTTCCCTATGAAAAGGGTTCTCTACGTCAAATTATTCACTTTCCTGCCATGCCTTTGTCACTGGAATTAACATGCCTTTTCCTCTTAAGAATTTGTTCATTGTCAGTTTGTAACAAGGGACCTAATGGTAGAGAAGGAAAAACTTCCCTATTCAGAGGCATTCCTCAAACAGAAAGACACAGCATTATTGGAATTATAGCCAAAGAAAGCCCACCTTAATGAACAAGACACAGCACAGGTCCAGCCTATCACTCACTGCCATGATCTTCTGTTAATCTTACCAATTGAGAATAAGGCCACTACCACAATCTTAAGTCACTTTTGAAAGCAAGCTTTAATTAAATACCAGCCAGGTGGATGGACTCTGGCTAGGTCCATCTCTGGGTTCCCAGGAAATGGCCACAAGTTATGTTTTATATGGACTGTATGTGCAAACTCCACAATTCATTGCATTTCCCATCAGGTCTAATTAGGGATACTCATCCATCCTGACATATTTCCCACCCCTATACCTCCAACCCACATGTAATCAAGCATATCCAGTGCAGATGTATCAAATGAGCATAAGAGAGACAGAAGCCCACTCTTAACTGTCTTAGCTGCAAACAGAGCCCTTAACCTGCAAAAAGCATATTTTCCTGTTTCGGACTCACTTCCTGGAAGGGTTGCTATACTTCTTTACAACCGCACCTAAACTTCATGAAGGTACTAGATAGGTTGGCAATGGTCCAGATCATCATTAAGGTCCCTTTTGGAGCAACTTGATTTGAAAGGATAAGAGGGAGCTTTAGGAGTCTCTGGAGAGCACAGACATCTGGGATTCTTGAGACTGAATTACTTGAACTTGATAGTAACTCAAGAGGAAAGGTCACACGGGTTCAGGTGAAAAATTCATGATTTCTAAATGTCAGCTAAGATTTGGATAAGCATCTGGCTTTGGGGTATATATTTGGAAATTAAGAAGCTCTGAAATCTGCAGGATTCACACTCACTGGACCTAACCCACCCAGGATTTATCAGCCAAAATGTAACATTGGTTATGGCACAGATTCTGTCTGCATTCTGATTATTTACATATGAACACAAAGCAGTGCAGAGGCATATGTGTGTATACATGCGTAAACAGACCTATGAACAATCCACATACACAAATATGTGTGTGTTTCTAGGCATTTAATGTAAATGCATATAGGCTCGTGTGTGTGTGTGTGTGTGTGTGTGTGTGTTTAAATATTCCAAAACATTGGACCAGTTGGCCATGCATCTACTTTCTCTTGGAAAAGATTTGCTTCATATCTAATAGAAATATCCAATATGGTTAAATGTTGCTGGTAAAATGTCTAACACATGGGTGGATTGAAATTGTGAACAAGTGAAGAATACTAAAGCAGTCTGATGGAGAGAGGTCCTTTGAAGGGAGGCCAGAAAACAACATTCCATTCCAAAGAGAAAGTATACGCATCTATTGTTTCTCCAGCTGGCTAAGCAACGGCAGGGTTGTTTCCTACTAAACAGTCTCATTAACATAAGCATAACTACAGGGTAAGTTTTCTAGCTCATTCCAAGTGAATTCAAAGGGGTGGGGGAAGAAAGATGCCGTTAATATGCACAACTCATGCAGACAATGATATGAAGCTAATTCATTTCATCATATTATCACCATAGCATATTAACTTAAAAGAAATAATAAGACAACATGGAAATGTTTGCATATTAGAGAGAATTCTCGTTGTACCCTATTAGCACCGTATCGTATTAGTATTGCATTAGGCTACCATGCCGCAATGCTAAAATGATGAAATCCCACTGTGAAAACTGATATTGAATTCTTGTAATGTTTCAGAATCATTTTTAGCACTGCATATAAATAATTCATGTGAGCAGATCTAATGAATTGATGGAAGAAAAAAAAACATCCCTTGGCATTGTGAGCATATTTATGAATGTAAAGTCACGAGCGAGGCGCTTTCTCATGGAAGGTGGGCAGGGGCTGAAGTGTGACAGCTATCCTAGACTCAGTTATTAATATAATGAGGAATTCTGGGTCAAGACCAGTGGAAATATTTCTGAATGTACGTTTCCTTCTAGGAAAGTAGCACAATGTTGGTTAGCATTCCCCTGCTCTCTTCTGAACCTCTTTTGTAGATCAACTAGGGGAGGGGCCCTCATTCACAGATAATCATCTATGCAGAATTAAATTGATATTTATAAAAAAAATCAGAGAGTGGAAACTTTGTGTTCCCAAAGTCTTTGTTCAAACTATTGTAATGATCTGATTTTCCATCTACCTCCACCATTGGACTGTGCTTTCCTTAAAATCGGGGATCATAATTTATTCATATTTGTTATCTTAACCCCCAACACAATGCATGGCCCTCAGTAGGTCCATAAATATTGAATGAATGGATGAATGAATGAATGACTATGTTGATCCAATTCTAATTAAAAAGTTGGAATCAAGGTGAGAGTGGGTCATTTACATTTAAATCTGATTGTTTTTCGAAATTAAATCTTTATTTGCAATGTTGGATTCCGTCAAAGGAGGTTCCGAGAGGCATTCTAATTCCAGAGTTAGCCACAATTGTTTAAGTTCCTGCTTTAGATTAATGGCTTCTGGGTTTCTCATACGACATATTGCATATTGGTGTCAGCTGCTTGCAGAGAAGTAATCCTAATGCAATTTTAACTCCCCAGGATGGCGATTTCCTGCACGAAGAGCTGTGGTGCAGAGCGTGTTCCTCTATGGAGAAATATCGCTGGCAGTTCCTGGGAATTGCAGGGTGGAAGCCAAAGACCTGTTTTCAGTTTTCTGTGTGAATGACTTCTGGGCACTGTGTTTTTTTTGCTTCTTCTCTCTGGAGTTTGCTACCCTTATATTTCTAGATTCTTCTTGGCCTATTTCTTGCTCTCTGTCCAGTGGGCAGATCACAACCAGCTCTGGTTCCCTGTTTTCTTTCTACAAATGTTACCAATTTTAAACCTAATGAAAAGATTATCTAAATATTTTCCTGGAAGAAAGAAAGGGGGGAGGGGCTTTTTTCTCTTCTTGGTTCAAAGATAGGATTGAAGGAAGATATTTCATTTTTTATCACAGGTACTCAGTGGGTACACACACACACACATACTTCAGCTACAGTTTTGAGTCTTCAAGACACCTCTGAGTCATAATCCAAAAAGTATCTTCCTCATAGACTAATGTCCTGATAGGTCTCCCACCATGGTCTTTATGAACAATGATTCTATGGCTAAACGAAACATCATTTGTCCTATGGTAGAGAACTCACGGCACCAGGTATGCGTTTATGGCTTACCGTTATAAAAAGGAGCCCACTGATGCTGTTTCCTGCTTTCTCTGTAGAGTGGATTCTCTCAGTCCCTACCACTCTGAGGAGTGAAAGCGAAGTGGTACAATTTAGACGGTTTTTTACTTCTAAAGAAATGGTTCCTCCTGTCCCAGATAGACTTTAAGTCAGGAGTTAGGGCTCATAAGCTTACGGCCACAAACCTTCCTCTGAGTCAGTTACCTCCTAGTTCTTGTGTTTTCATTTCAAAGACTGAAACTCACAAAACACAGAGGTTGAGTTTCAGAAAGAACTTTTTCAGACTCACAGGCAGGAGCTTAAGGGGGAAAAAAAGTGGAGCTCCTGGTTAGCATGAGGAGTCTCAGGAAACAGAGTGCCACCAAGCTGCCAGTGTAAGGCATTAAAGGACTAATGGCAGAAAGTGGGGGTAAGGCATGGGGCGGGAATGAGCTGGTGGTCCAGGTGGCCCAACCTACAGGTAACCAGGCGTCTCCTGTCAGTGTCTATCCCATCCACAGGCATAGCTTTCAGACAAGGGTAGGGAATGACAATTTGAGCAAGAACATCCTGTTAGAATAAATAACTCCTGGTTGAGAGAATAGAATCTCTGGCCAGGGTTGAGACCTCACATTCCAGTTGGGCCCATTCCAGTCATTCCTCTGTTCAAGGGATAAATTTGGAGTCCCTTCTGAAAGTCAACTCTCCAGCAGTAGATTGCAGGGCCACCATTCTGTAGCGCCATAGCCGTGTAGCTTGTAAATCTGTCTGCCTTTCTCAGTTCTTTAGAAAAAGCTGTTTCCCTTTTCTTTCTTCCACCTCTTCTCTAAGACTTTCCTTGACACTTTGGAATTTCCCGCCAACATTTCTCTAAAGCCCCCTTCTCTGCTAAAGCCTCTTTCCCTGCATAGGGCAGCTTGACCTCCAAGCTGCCTTAAATGACATGGCTGTCATGCCACCTTAAATAGCATGACTGTCTTCTGTCCCTCTTCTACTCTACCCTGTGCAGCAGCTAAAGTTAACAGCCAGCTCACCTTGGAGTTTGTTCTTCTAAATTCAAAATAAAATTGTTCTTCAGCTTCAACTTGATTCCATTCTTATGTTATTTTAATTGAGACAAAAGAAAGCCAATGGGGTCCCTGATTTTTCCTGCATCAGTAACAATCATTGTCTGAAGCTGTGCTTTGAATGGAAAGGTAGCATCCAACCATTCTCCGATGTGCAAACACAGCTGATATTTTCCCCTCGTCCTCTCC
Source organism: Chionomys nivalis (assembly GCF_950005125.1). Lineage (NCBI taxonomy): Eukaryota > Metazoa > Chordata > Mammalia > Rodentia > Cricetidae > Chionomys > Chionomys nivalis. The sequence goes on along the minus strand of NC_080103.1, from coordinate 31,780,982 downwards.
ACCCACTGACAGGGAGTTATATGTGAATAGTATTCAGATACATTGATATGGATTAGAATTACAATGAAACTTAACCACATTTGTTTCACCAATAGAGACAATTGTATACCTCAAAATTCAACCAGCTAATGAAAATGTTAGCTGAATGCAAAAGAGTCAAGATTAGGGAAATATATGGTGTCCTTAAGCAACAAACTGCACTGTTTTCAGGTGGATTTGAGTTTTCCTGCAAACCTTATATGGCCCACATGTCACTTACTGAAGTTGTGTCCAGAACGTCATAACCAGGAAAGTCATTGGCTTCCCTGTGGAAAAGTCCATCCTCCGACTCCCCTCCTTGTCTCTACCCTGCTTCTCTATGGCTCGGATGAATAGAGTTAGTGTAACATTTTTGTCTTCTTTTTCATTTTTTGTGTTTTTGTAAAGATGGAAAATTGTGCCTCCATGGTTTGATTTTATTCCCACCGAAAAGATCTTGTAGTAAAGAATGGCGGGGCTACGTTCCTGGCACCCGGCCACCCACACAGCTAGCTTTACCCAAAAATAATTACACAGAAACTGCATTCTTTTAAACACTGCCTGGCCCATTAGTTCCAGCCTCTTATTGGCTAGCTCTTACATATTGATCTAACCCATTTCTAATGATCTGTGTAGCACCACGAGCTGGCTTACCAGGAAAGATCTTAACCTGCGTCTGTCTGGAGTGGGAGAATCATGGCGACTCACTGACTCAGTTTCTTTCTCCCAGCATTCTGTTCTGTCTACTCCACCTACTTAATTTTCTGTCCTTTCAGGGCCAAGGCAGCTTCTTTATTAATTAACCAATGAAATCAACACATAGAAAGCAACACCTACATCAAGATCTGAAAACAGAGACTCAAAGAAAACAGAGCTCCAAGTGGAGAAAAATGGGTCCAGTGAAAATCTGTTTGGTTCCAAAAACGACAATGAGTCCTTCTTTTGCTGGACTTTATAAAGGCTAAATAACTTCAGCAGGTTGCAAACCAGAAACTTGTCTGAGATGGGTTAAATAATCACCAGCTCATCATTCAGCCTTTATGGATGAAGAACCTAAGAGTAGACTCTTTACCATTCTTTGCCCACAGATGCAAAGTTAAGGAAACAAGTATGGAGTTTCCCCTGGTCTCCAGGACTGTGGGGAAGTAGGAAGAAACACAGGAGAAGTTAAAATATCTCCTGTTCAACAGCTCTCCTACTAGAACATCATCAGATAGATACTCATGCTCAGGAAATTCAAAGAAAGTCTATCTCTGGGCTTAGATGATTACTTACTACAGAGAAAGGTATGACTTATTGACTTGGACAAAGATCGCCTTGCACCTCAAGTTTGGTAATGACTAAATATATAGCTTTGTACAAGAGTCTTAGTTTCTTTAAATTTGGAATCAGTAAAACAGAGATAATGACTAATTCATGGGGCTGTGAAAAATAGATGAGATCATTAGTGTCTGGCACGTAGCAGTACCCAGCAACTGTCAATTCCCTTTTCGTTCTTCACCCAGCTGCTAGATGACCTGCATCTGAGCTGATGCATAGCCATGTTCACAAACTCTCCAGACAGTTATAGGGCTCTAAGCACAGGCAGTCCAAAATCATATCTCCACCACAGTCACGGCATTCCTAGTGGGGCAGAAGGGTCCTGGGGGAAGATGGTAGGGACAGCCAGACTCAACGTACAGACTTCCACTTTCAAATGGTATCATTTTCTCAGCTCAAGAGCATTGGTTAAACCCATTCAGCTTTACCGGTTGAATAATCATCTCTCTCACTAGTAGGAATAAGCCCCGGTGGTATCTTTCTCAGTGTGGCTGTCCCATAAAGGCAAATGCTCTCTTCTTTCTTATTCCCCAGGAAAGTCAATTTAAAAACATTCCAAACTGAGCAAAATGCCCAAGTGTTGAACTCCAGTCAGCTTAAGAAGAAATGGCTTCTCATTTGGAGCATGCGCACCAGATCATTCTCATGAAGGTAAAGTTTTCCCTTAAGCTCTGGGAAGTGGGACCTAATACGAAGGGGCAACCATCAGTTTTGGGGAACAAATAACAGATCTCAAACCTTGCCAGCAGTTTAGGCTATCCTCGTCCCAGAAACAGCCCTCTGCCCTGTAGGTCTGCTCTGCCTTCAATGCATGAGCCAGGCCTGTATGACAGACAACCTGGTCTACACTTGAGTGTAGTTACTCACCTACCCACTCCAGCTCTGAAATAAAATATTAAAGAGTAATCATAAAGCCCTTCAAATTTGTAACCTCCTTTCTATGCTTCAGTTCTCCAAAAATGTAGTCTAAATAATATGTGTTAACTCCCAGAATACCTGAAAGGCATAGATAATGTAATTCAAGACACTCCTGGTAACCATAAGAATTTTAAAGACTTACTAAATATTTCTTCTAGTTAAACATTCCTATAGAGAAAACTGATAGCATCTATTGTTTCTTTGAGCTAATGAAGTATTTAAAATACTTGTGAAACCATGACATAGCGAGATGACTATATGACTTTTCTTGTTGTGACAAAATATTCAAAAATAAAAAGCATCCTATGTAAGGAGGAGTTAAATCTGCCTTGGGTTTGTGGGTACCGCCCAGCACAGTGTGAAGGTACGGTGGCAGGAGCATGAGGCGGCTGCTCACACTGCCTTTGAACCAGACACAGAACATTCATCTCACTCTCTCCTTTTTATTAGGCTGGAGATGCAGACTCATTGGATGGATCTCTCCTCTCTGGAAACATTCTCATAGACAAATCTAGAAGTTTGTATCCTATGGGATCCCAAACCTACGTAACTTGACCGCCAAAATGAACTGCCACAGTGACCCTACTCGCCATCACAGTCCCTCACAGTGTTGCATCTCTCAGTTAATCAAGACAGAACTAACGTCATCCCAGCAAGAACCTACTTTTAATTGGATGCGTGAGCAATATAGCAGTTACAGTGTAGAGTTATTACCCTAGGTTGTTTATGTTTGCCATAATAGTTTCAGCTAGATGCCTCCATGAAAATGTCAAAAAAAAATTTTCTGATGTAACAAAGTACTCTTCAATAACTAATAAAGTATTAATTAATATCTTATGCTGCCATCATGTCATTATTGGTTCTAATAATACCTAATTGCAATAATAAATACCCAATTTTAGGGATTTGTTTATTTTCTAATGAGACATTTTTCACATTTCTATTCCTTAATTATTCATGAGTAATTATTGTTATTCACAAAATAGAATTATCGCTAAGCTTGTAAAAACTGCAGTCAGCTTCCTATTGAAAAAAGGAATTAAACTTTTTCTGTTTTATGTTCTAATTAACTTTTTTCACTGCTTTGTGGAATTACTCAAAACATCGCTGAAGAGCAATATAGAGTAGAGGCTGATAACTCGAGACGTTTTATAATTACAAATATATTGTGGGGAAGTTTAAAGAATCATATCATTGGGTTTTAATTCCCATGTGTTTGTTTGGAATCTACTAAGCTGTTCTGGAACAATTCACATTGCCAGGGTTTGCTGCTGGGCAACCTGAGTCCTTGCTATGATACGGTGAGGTGCTGTGCAAACCACAGCAGCACAGAGCCTTGCTGTGCCCGCTCAGGCTTCACTTCCTCTCCCACTGGCTCCCATAGATGCGACTCCCATCCACACTGCATGGCCACACTTCTCCAGCTGGTACACTTCCATACTTCTGCCATCCTGTCTCTGTATGTATTCTTTCCAGAATAACCTCCCTTCTCTTCAGCTTCAGGGAATTGTACTCTCCAATTCAAGTAACTATTTCTCCCTGAAACTGTCTTGACATCTTTATGAAAACTTTTCTATCTTTCATACATTATAAATGTACCACAGCCATCTATAACTCTGGGCTTCCTACCATGTCTTCATGACATTATGCACTGAATTTTGAACATTCGGGTATATGATATGTATGTGTATATATTATATGTGTGTATATACGCATACATGCATGTAGGTATGTTTATATTTGAGAACATATATGTTTACATATATTCATTTGTTGCATGTGTATATGTATTTTTATATGTATGTATGAGCAAATGTATATTTGTAGGTATACATGCATATTTATACACACAGGCATATATTTAGGAAATCTTATCTTGAATGCATAGGAGTTAACTCTAAGTTTCATAATGCCTCCAAAATTCCTTTTTTAACCATATAATGTAACAGGTTCTAGAAAATGGGATGGGAATATCTTGGTGCTGGCAAGGAGGAGGTCAATTGTGCAAGCTACTATATCTGGAGTCACATTCAAAATTAACTCAAACAGGCTATGAGTTGGGAGCTTGACCTTGGCTGGTGGTGTCATTTAGGGAATTCCTGAAAACTTTAGAAGTGGGAGCCAATTGGAGGGAATAGGTTACTGGGAAACTGAGCACAGGTCTTAGACAGTATCTTGTTTCTTGTTCCTTCCTGTTTCTTCTCCCTGCTTCCTGTATGGCCTGAGGGGAAAGCTCTCAATCACCATACACTTCTGCCACTATGATGTTCTGTCCAAATGCATGAGGTCACGCACTCTTGGACAAAGCCCTGAGACAGCATCAACAGAATAAAATCTAGCTTTTGCCCCTTTAATTTTTTTCTCTCAGATGTGTCAAGTACAGAGAAGCAAAAATAAATAATTTGATAGCTCTGATTTGTTTTTCCAAATCCCCAAATGATCCTTGTGCTCCTCTGTGTAAATGAAGCATACGAACTACTAGGCTAGTTCAACTCTTCATAGAGGAGACAGAAACAGAGGTAGAGAAAGGCTCAATTAAAACCAAGGAGAGAGGATACCTGACTGAGGTGGGAGCAGAAACCACCTCTTAACCGCCCCCCCTGCAATACTCCCTGCTGCACAGTGAATTCAGGAAAAGTGGGGGAGACCTGTCTGCATTTAGAAGCAGTCCAGGTGATCCCAGGGAGTCAGTCAGTGAGAGATGACTCAGATGTGAATTCCCTGCTGGCTCCCATTTTCATCCCCTTGGGCAGTGTGTAGGAGAGGAATAACTGCACGAAGAGAGCATTGTCAAAGAAAATATCCTGGCTGATCTATTTTAGTTAAAACAGCATTTTCCCCCCAGGTACCGTGAGATTGCTTGTCTGTCAGGGTGTTGGCCTTGAGCGGGAGCTGGGCACCAGGGAAGGTGTTTTCAGTGAAGGGAGAAAATAGAAATAGAAAGGAGGCCTGAGCCACGGGGTGCTGGGAGCAGAGGGAGAGAGTGCTGTAGGCTCAGCGGTGTGTTCTTCATTGCAAATATCTCTGGGCTAAAGCAGAGCCTCAGCTCCCAGCAGCTCGGGTTGAAATTAGCATTTCTCGCATCCCAGGATTCGTCTACTGTTATTCAAAGTATTGCAGTAAATTCACTCGAGTCGTTCTTAATTTTGTGATGGGTTTATGTTCGTTTTAAAAACCTAGGCTGCTTTCAGGAGGCGGGAGAGAATCTCCAGACGTCTGGCCTTATCTCTAAGGGGTGAGGGTGGTGAGTAAGAGCCACAAACACCTAAAGGCAGCTATGGCAGGGTGAAGCAGAGGTTCTAATGAGGAAGATAGAAATCAGAGAGAATAGAGATTTGAAAAAAAAAATGTTTTTAGTGAGCTGTGGAAAAGAAAAACTCGTTAGTGAGCTATGTACAGGGGGATGCTTCCCCCCACTGATTCAAAATTCTTAACCTGAGAGAGATGGCTGCTTCCTCAAGTCAGTTAATTTCTCTGTATGGGACTGTTATGCCCAGATCCACAAAATCCCCCTAAAACCAACAAGGAGACTGAATCCTGTATATAAAAGCAAAGAGCCTTTATTTTATACAAGTGTGCAAACTCTGTCTCTCTGCATGTCCAACGTATTGGAATAAACAGAGTTCCCCCGAGCTCAGTTAGAGTGGGGTTTTTATAGTCGTAAAGGTGGGGGTGAGGGATTTCTAAGGTTCAGGACCCCTGATTGGCTGACATTTGTCTATGGGGTGTCCTGGTGAGTGTGTTAGGCTTTTCCTTTGGATGGTCTGTTCTTGGGTGATGCTCAGGTAATCTTAGTTTATGGTCCTTTCTGCAACCAGGTAATGCTTCAGGGTAAACTACTGAGACCAAGCCTCCATTATACTTACTATAACTGAGTTCTACACTGGCAGATGATAATGGTTGGAAGTAAAGAACTTCCTTTGGATGGTCTGTTTATTTAGCTTATTAAGGTTGCCTCCTACAGGACCAACTATCTTGGACATCAATATTTAGCTAAATTTCATGTTTCTCAATTAATGTAGTAAATATTCACAAATGCTCCCCTACTCCAACTCTAAAATATCCCTGGGCCCCTTCGTTTAGAAGAGTTGACTTCAGAATGTTATGATCCTTCTCGTGTATGAAAATAAACTTGAGTCAAGTCAACCTCATCTGCTTGACTTTGTCTCAAACAGTGTTTACCTATAACAGCACACAAGCAGAGTTTATTGCTTAATTGTTGATCACAGATGACATGCAAGTGTGTACTTTGATAAATGGCTTTCCCCGTGTGCTCTACTTCTTAGGTCAGAACCTATGTGCTATCTTCTCCTCTGTTCACTTCTTCTGGACAAAGTGGCATAAGAATTCAATGAAAATTTGGAGAAAGACATTGTCTCATGGAAAGAAGTTCATATTAAGAGCTGAAATAGAGACACTGCATGCATTTAAATGAAGAGACAATGAAATGTCAGACGCCATTCTTTGAATCTTCTTTCATTGACGATTTCATGTGTCTCCCTAGATTTGCTTTTTCCTACGTTCTTGCTTGCTCTCTATCACAAGAAGCCCTTTAGGTTGTCTAAAGGTAACAAAAGAAATGGTTCTTTAACGGACTCTCTCTAGATGTTCCCAGTTGTATGGCGAAAGTGAAGGAATCTGCATTGCTTTATTGGAGAATAGAAAGAAAAATGAAAAGGGTGAGAATAATACTTCTCTAATTACTATGATCCAGTACCTGGTAAAAAACAACTTAACAAAGGTTTACTTTCAGCCCATAGTTCAGGGGATACAGTCCAGGATGGGAGAGAATGCATTGGGGTGGAACCAGCTCCTGCCCATGACAACAGGAAAGAGCTTGGTTTCAGGGGAGCAGGAAGTGCACAATAGGGAATGCCTGTATTCAACTGATTTGTTCCCTTTTCCCCCCTTTTAAGCAAGTCTGGGGCTTCAGCCTAGGGAATGGTGCTGCCTATGTCCAGATTGGATCTTTCTTCCTCTTTTATCCTTCCTGGAAATACTCTTACAGATACAGTCAAAGTTGTTTCTCATTAATGTCCTAGATGCCTATTAAACTGGTCAAGCTGACAATCAAATATGGAAGGATGTTTAAGAATACAGAAACTATCTATCTACTGATTAGAAAGACCAAAAGAGAATTAATAGATGCCTACTTTATATGAGAGTAGCCTCCAGAAATTGTTACAGAGAAATAAAATATGGAGAAGAAAATATGGATTGTGGAATGAAAGGTCATATTCATACATGGAGTAGTCTCCACCTATGTTCCAGGTCATGTTAGAATATACACCATAATGTGCTCTTATGAAATACAGACATATGGCTACTACATATTGAGACAGCCATTTGAGGGCAAGTATGGGACCTTGAGTTCAGATCCCCAATACCCATGTGAAAAGATAGTGTGTGCCAGTGCTGAGGAAAGAGTGAAAGATGGATAGATAGATAGATAGATAGATAGATAGATAGATAGATAGATAGGAGATAAGTAGATGGATAGATAGATAGATAGATAGATAGATAGATAGATAGGAGATAGGTAGATAGATAGATAGATAGATAGATAGATAGATAGATAGATAGATGATAGATAGATAGATGATAGATTAATAGAGATGGAAGGATGGATGGACAGATAGACTGACGGATGGATAGACAGACAGATAGATCTCCAAAGTTTGCTGTCAAGACAGTACAGCTGCATTGGTAGCATCCAGGTTCAGTGGAAAATTCAAGAAGAAAGGTGAAAAATGATTGAGGAACACACCCAACATGAAACTCCAGTGTGCACACATGCACCCCACACATACACAGGCATATACTATCCCCCCACAGGCATACACACGCACGCACACAGAGGCATATACCCCCACACAAACAGGCACATACCCCACACACACACCCAAACATATACCCTACACAAGCAGCACATAACCCCCCACAGGCATATACCCCACACACATACACAGGCATATACCACCCCCCACACACATACACAGGCATATAGCACACACACATACACAGGCATATAACCCACACACACACATACACAGGCATATAGCACACACACATATACACACACAGGCATATATTCACCTCCTCCCACATACATATCCACAGGCATATACCACCCCGACACACATAAACAGGCATAAACCCTACACGCACACATATACACACATACACAGGCATATACCACCCCCCCCACACATACACAGGCATATAACCCCCACACACACATACACAGACATATAACCCACACACACACATACACAGGCATATACCTCCCCCCACATACACAGGCATATACCTCCTCCCACATACATATCCACAGGCATATACCCACACACACACACAGAAAGAGATAGGAGAGAACGTTTGAAAACTCTTCAAAATCAGCTACTGAAATGTCAACACACTTGAGGATGTTAATGATGCAAACTCCAAACTGCCCCCGACTTCCAGCACAGAAAACCATTTCTCCATACATTTGAATGCACTTGTGTGACACTTAGGTTTTAGAAGCCTTGTTCCAGTGACTATGAAAACAAAACTCCATCCTACTTGAAAGCATGTTTCGTTGTTTTGCTGTGTTTAAACCAGGGCTAACAGTCCTAGGATCTCAGAAAGTGCCACCTTCTTTCTTGTCAGTAAGCGTCGACCTTTTCCTGCACGTGGGCTGACTCTTAGGAAAGCAACCATGTGTGCCTCTAACTTGCACATCCAGAGGTAGGTTTGCTCTTCTCAGTTCAACCAGTAGATAGTCAGCAGAAGCAGTGATGGTACAAGGTATGACACTCCAGAACACAGACACAGAACAGACTATTGTAACACGGCAGCTTTGGGGGGGAAGATAGCCTTGACAGAATTATTTGAGGGCATTATATTTCCCAAATGCTTTTAGCCCATCTTTCAGTTTTCCCAGAATTTGAAATTCTGAACAGTTGAATGACCTAAAATAGTGAAGGCATTAACATCTAAGTATTCCTTTAGTTTTACAGAATCCAACACAACTGAATACCACTATAAATACCCTCTGTCATTAATTCAACACATGCAACTTGCTGTAATAATAACTTGATATCTAGTTGAAGAAAATATAAGAACTTTACCAGGCAAGTTGATGCAAACCTGTGATTCCCAGCACTTAGAATGCTAATGCAGGAGGATCATGAGTTCAAGGCTGATCTGGGTTACCTAGATATACTTTGTCTCAAAACAATGAAACAAACAAAAACACAGGGGCTAGCTAACTGCTGGTGGGTGAGGTCCATGGTGATCCTCTCCCAGAGAACAGGAGACCCAAATCCCCTCTCTTAGCGTTCTTGCCTGCTGCCTGGCAACAATAAGACTCTTTATAAAAGTCCTTTCTACACTCATATTCCAAAAGACATGGGTCTGAGGTGACAACCCTCTTTCCTCTCAACAGGTCTAGGTCATGACTACACCTGATTCCTTCCTGTCAACTCGCATCTCCTGAATACTGGCCTTTAAATGATGGACTTCCCGGATGTTTCATTCCAGTAACAAATATGCAGTCCCCAAATATTTCTTTATAGTATTTTTTATTTTCTCTTAACTTCAATATATTTTCATTGAAATAGAATCACATCACTTGCCCACCTTTCCTCCCTCCAGCCTCACCCCAGCTACCCTCTTTCAAACTCCTCATGTTTCCCCGCTATCAAATTGATAACCCCTTTTTCTCTTATTATAGTTACATACATAAGTATGTATGTATACATATGCACAAATATATATAAATGCAGCCTACTGAGTGTGCTTTTGTTGGTGTGATTTTAGAGCTTACCACTATACATAAGACAATCCATAAGGGGCTCATTCATGGCAGAAGCTAACTCTTCTCCTGGCAGTCATGCCTTGTCAGTAGCTCCTTGTCTAGGGCTGGTACCTCGTGAAATTTTTCCTCTGGAAGGATTATTTTGACATGGTTGTTTTCAGAAGCTATAAGTGATAAAAGAGAAGCTCTGAAAAGTTACCCATCCTCAAGAAAAAAAATTATATATATAAAGAAAATCACAGCTTGCAAAGGCATTTTTCTCTCTATGCCAAGATGAAAGGGAAGACTAAAATGCCAGAGAGTCTTGGAGAAAGAGACGGCTCAGTGGGTAAGAGCATTTGCTGTGTAAATCTGAGGACCTAAGTTCAAATCCTCAGAGCCCATGTATCCCCAGAGCCTACCTAAAAAGGCAAGTATGTGTTCACCTGGAAATCTGTCACTGTAGAAGTCTGGGCAAGGAGGATCTCTCGGCTTGCTGGCCACCAGCCTAGCTCCAGATTGGTTGAAAAAGCCTGTCTGAAGGGAATAAGGTAGGCTTTCTCTGGCTTCCTCCTGCCTCAGTTGTGCAAGTGTACAAAACACACACACACACACAGAGACACAAATAAGTGAATGATACATAAACAAATACTAGAAATTACTAATAAATAAAGAATCCATTGGCGTCCATCAAGCTAACACACTTTACTTTTGCTTAATGATAACTAAACATATCTCCCATTGACTCTTTTTAAATGTATTTTTTCATTTATTTGAGTATTTTTCAGGAAAGTTGGTGCATACCGTGGAAAACCAGGACAACTGTGCAAGTTGGTTCTATCTTTCCACCATGTGGATCCTTTACGGATCCAAAGTACTTAGGCCATTAGGCACAGCAGCAAGTGCCTTTGTCCTCCAAGACACACCCCTGACTATTTTCATTAGGTCTTTGTTTTAGAGAACAATGGTATTTAAGACTGAAGGAGAAGACAATTTCCTTTAATCTTTTTCCTATTAGAATGTATTAACTCTACATGACATTGTATTTAACTATGGAATGGGGTGATATATTTTGATCATACTCAGCGTCCATACCTCTTTTGGTTCCCTTCTTCCCTCAAGGATCCCTTCCTCACTCCCAACTAGTAAAAACAACTGTTGTCAGAGCTGACCCTCATGGCATGGTCTTGCAATCACAACTACTCACCAGGCTGAGGTTGAAGGACTGCAAGTTCAAAGCCCATCTGAAGTACAGAATGGACTCTGTCTAGGGAAAACGTCATGAGGGCAGAATATACAGCTCGGTGGGAAACACTTGCCTGGCGCACACACAAAGCCCTAGGCTCAGGCTGTAGGTTTCATTCCCAGTATCTTTCTTTAAAAACTTTTTTAAAAATCTACTCTGGAGATATACTGCTTTCTCCCACTTGCTCCTCATGTGTGTAGGAGTTGTATGTATTATTAAACCTCCATTTGTATTTCTCTTGTTAATTTGTGTTTTGTCACAGGGAATCCCAGTTTATGACTCACAAGGGATGGAGTAGAGGATTCTTCCTCCCCCGGGCCTGACAGCTCCATCTCCTCTAAACACCAGTCAGGTCTACTGAGGTCTCTGTGAATTGCAGCTCTGCCACCAGGAGCTAGAAAAAGGAAGGTCTGGAAGGCCCTATCCTTCAGTCTAATGTCGAGCAATTGCCTCAAGTTGAAGGAATTCTTTGCTATTCTCTGTGCTCAGTCAGATATTAAAGCGATGACTGTTGTTTTATCCATAAATGATTCAAACTGTTGGGGACAAGGAACTGTCCCTTCATGTGTCAGTATGACCAGTGCATTGGGAAACTGAGCATGGAACCCAAGGAGTGTTGTGGTGGCTTTGGTTTCATTCTATGTGTCGGGGGGAGCCTAAGGCTTACCTCGCTGGGTCAGTGAGGGCACGGGAGACCCCCAGCTAGGGCACCACACACAATGACTGGTGCCTGGTTAAATGCTCAGTAAATGGGAGGTGTAAATGCAGAATCGAATTTCCACCCAACATCTGAGGTTAGTGTCAGTCTCTGGCCTTGACTCCCCACACTTAAATTAAACGTGAACTCCATTGTCCTTTGGCTTCACAGTTTTATTAACCACCTTGGGCCAGCTCTAGCATGACAGTGAGATTCCGGGGCGAAAGCTTCTAGAAGCTACGCACCCTTGAGGGCAAAAAGAGTCGGTTATAATCATCATGCTTGTCATCACAGCGGGATCCCTGCCTCTTACAGCTGCCTGAGCGTGCTACTCGGGACAGCATTAGACAAGTATCATTTTGTCAATTAACCTTTTCCCATTCATGGTTTATTAAGGCCCAAGCAAATCCATTTACTAAGCAGAGTGGGGCTTTTATTTTGTTGACACAGTAGTTGCAGCTTCAAACACAATGCACCTGCACTTTCCCCTTACAACAGACTCGGTGGCATTTCTCCGGCAAATTGGATGACCTTGTGTCATGCTACATAAGAAAATCATATTAATTTATAGGAAGCTTCGGTTTATTTAACATTAGGAGCAAAGGGCGCATGTGTTTTGCTCAGCTTTTCGTATCCAATGGGCATGAGCAAGCAGAGGGTGTTAGATGTTGCCGATGATGAGAGACTGCTGACCCCTCTATATCTCAATCCACTTGGCCTTCCTCACCAGGTATCTGAAACATATGTGTCACAAGGCACGTATGATTAAGTTGTTCGCTGACATAAAATGTCAGATAGGTGGGCCTGGGTGTTCTCAACACCTGTGTAAAAACCCTCAGTGGAACCAGGCACCCTTGCCCCCTCAGTGCTAAGGTGAGTGGAGACATGATGGCTGCTGAGGCTTGCTGGTCACTAGCTTAGCCCTGGGCTTACTAAGATGCTGTCTTAGTGGCACCAGGCAGAGCGTGCTAGAGAAGGAGACTCCTTCTCTGACCTCTAGAGTAGATCTTACACAGACACACACACACACACACACACACACCACATTTATACATCACACATACAAATTTTTTAAAACGTAAACTATAATTTCTTACCTGTTTCTTCTGTCTTACAAAATGCCTGCAACACAGTCTTCTAGTGAATATAGAACAATAATTTTTCTTGCTGACACTTTATAATGTATCAAATTGTGATAAATACTTTGTATCTATTCCTGTATTTTATTCCTCAGAATAACTCTGGACAGAAAGTATTCCTACTTCCATATTAAAATGAGGAAGCTAGTATAACTTTTTTGGTCAGTGATCAAGGCAACTGTAGAGTCAGTTTGCCCTGCCCATCACGTTCTCCAGGATACCCAATTCACACCTTCAGCTCATAGCTCTGCCCACATCTTATCCCTCAAATGCATTTCAACTAGGATAGCAATCAACAGGTGAATCTACTTCCAAAGTAATAAAGATAGATGTGATGGGTAATGCTGGAAATGATGCTAGTCAATTTATACAATTGGGAATGTTAACATTATTATGTATCCATAATCTAAGGGGGAAAATGTTTGGATGAAGTCAAGCAGATAGGTATTGGTCCAGCCTTGCTGATATCACAGAAGCATGAGTTCAAAATGCCTCTCCAATGGTGGCATGAACAGGAAACGGAGCTCTTCTCGACTTCACCTTTCCTTTCTCCCTACTGAAAATCCCCTATCCATCACTGTAATCCATCTCTTCCCACTTCTATTCCCATCCTTTGGCCTGCATTGATGCTCAGATCTCTTGTGGATTCCTGAGTGCCTACTGAAACCGACGGCTACTGCCATGTCCTGGGCACTGCCTTCTACACCAACCCTATGGCTTCCTCCCCTTTTTCTGCTGCCACACTTATCCTTTGGGCATCTGTACTCCCTCGCTGGTAGGTAGTTTCTTTTCTTACTCTTTCTGTTCCTAAAATGGTTGAATTAGAGCTTCAATTTTGAAATGATAAGATTTGACAGACTAGAAAGAAAGTACATGCTGATTTTCAAGCTCCCTGTTTCTTAGTTTTAAAAGATAAGCTAATCACTGAAAATTTTGTGAAATTAAGATCAATTATGCTGTTATCACAGAAAGAACATCCAAATGATGGTCTGGGGAATTTTGTGCTCTTTCTGGGGCTTCTGAAGGAACAGTTGGCAAATGAATTGCTCTGCCCTCACTGTGCTGACCTCATCAGTGACTCCAGCAAGACAGGCAAGGAGGCAAATGAAAAGGCATTTAATTTTGAGGTCTACAAGGAGAAGAAACACATTCAAAAGTATTAATATTTGTCGACTGAACTAAATCAGACAGGGAATAGGAGCTACGCTTGTTTTGCAGTTAGAAGAAGGATAAACTGTCCGCAATAAAAATGAAAACCATAGGAAAGGGGTGCCTATAATCCTAGCTTTAGATGTTGCTGCAAATGAGTCTAATCGCCACGTTATCATTATCGAGATTATTATTGTTATTACTGATAATAAACATGTACCGGCTGCCAACAGGATGCCAGGCTCCACACAAGAGAGAATTAAGATCAGTCCCTGCAGAGCAGGCTTACAGCAGATTATAATTGCCATAGAAAATAATATTAATAGCAACTCGATATTTTATTAGAAAAATAACATTGTTCCTCTCTGCTCTCTGGGTCGTCTACCACCAAGTGGAGGCTTGACTCTAAGAATGATGGTCCTGGACTCAAAAGCTTATAGTTCCCCCACCCTCAAAATAATGGCTCCTCTGCTATGTTCCAGTATGAGGCAGTCCTTTGTATCTCTTCTCACATAATCATGTAGGGTCATCTCGCATCTCTTCAGGTTTCTTCCTCTCAGATGAGACAGTTTTCCTGGTTTAGGTTAAGTTGGCTGACTTTACAATGGTTATCTTAAAGAGCTACAGAGAAACCCTGTCTCGAAAGCCCCCTCCCCCCAAAAAAAGAGTGACTTTTATTTTCTAACTTCAGGTTCTAGTCCACTAGTGGAACTTAAAGTCTAGTTAAGGGTTTTCACCAGGATTTTATCTAAAAAAAAAAAAAAAAAAAAACGTAATTGAAGAGTGCACAAAAGAATCTACATATGTTATATTTGGTAAGAGTAGTGTTTTCTGAAACTTATTTCCCTGTTAATGTGTGTATGTGTGACTTTGTGTGTGCCTAGAAAGTATGTGTGTGTGTGTGTGTGTGTGTGTGTGTGTGTGATAATTCGAATGTGATTGGCCCCTGTAATCTCATAGGGAGTGGACTATTAGGAGGTGTGGCTTTGTTGGAATGGGTATATGTCACTGTTGGGGTGGCCTTCGAGGTTTACTATGCTCAGGATACTTCCCAGTGTCTCAGTCGACTTCCTGTTGCCTGCAAGATGTAGGACTTTCAGCTACTTTGCCAGCACTGTATCTGCCTGCACGCAGCCATGCTCCCTACCATGATGATAATGGACTGAACCTCAAACTGTAAGCGAGCCACCTCAATGAAAGGTTTGACTTTACAGGAGTTGCCTGGTCATCATGTCTCTTCACAGCAATAAAAACCCTAACCTAAGGCACTGTGTGTGTGTGTAAGTATGCATGTGGAGGTCACAGGTCAATGTCGAATATCTTCTCCAGTCTCTATTTTATCTCTATCTTTCTGTCTATCTGTCTGTCTGCCTGTCTGTCTGTCTGTCTGTCTATCTGTCTGTCTGTCAGGACCCTTACTAAACTCATCAGTGAACTCACAAGAACTCACCAAAAATTGGTTAACTGGCTGGCCATGGAGCTCTTGTCTCTGCCTCAGTGTCCTGGGGTTACAGTTTAGTTAGTGCAACTGTGCTCAGCTTTTCACATAGGTGCTGGAGATCTGAAGAGAGTTCCTTATGTCTTTGTGGCACTCATTTTACTGAATGAGCCATCATCCTGGCAGCCCCCAGTGTATATGACTTTAATGGACTATAAAAGTAAATGTATTCACTACTACCAGCTACAATGAAAAAGAAAAAGTTTAAAAACCACAACAGGTATAAAGACAGACTGTCTGCTTAATTTGAAGTTCAGTCTCCACCTAAACCACAGCTGATGGCAGACCAAAAAATGTAATTTTCAACAGAATCCAATTACACTTTATCACATGTAAAATCAAGTAACATTTACCAGCCTTGCAAGAACCTTACACCTAAAAATTAGGTCTGAATTCTGACATGCCTTTACTTTGCCATCACAAATATATCCAGACTTGTAAAATGCCAAATCCTGTCCTACACAATGTCACTTTACAGCCATTTTCTCTGGTTTTCGTAGGCCGTTTCTCCCACACAGCTTTGCAGTGATCTCCTCCTGAAATGGTCCAAGCTGGTGAACGTACCTGTTGATGAGCTCACGATGAAGCTATCTCTCATCTCTCACGGATCTGCAAACCAGTCCTCACCCACAAAACAGGACTCGATTTTGGATCTAGAACCCAAGAGAGGGGCTATTGTGTTACCAAGTCAAGCCTGACACAGCAGCAAGTTAGCATATCCCACTTTTCCGGAGACTACTTTTCTTTTACTCTTATTCAAGCTGGACTGTGGGTACTTTCCCTGTAGCAACATTATTACAAAGGGGTGGGGCTGTATATCTAATTAAGCAAATTGAGTCCTGCTAGCTTTTTAGAGTCCCTTCTTATCTTGGGAAGGCAAGGGCTGCAAGAAACTGCCTTAAAAAATGATTACCCCAGCTATTCCTTCAAATCACAGCTCATGCTTGCCGAGGAAGGAGTATTTTTAGCTGCCAAACTCCAATGCCTGTGCCTGTAAACATCTCTGATAAAATTTCCCTTGATGATCATGGGACTAAAAGACCATCTGCAGATGGTCAGGCAGACAGGGATTTCAATGCCACTTCCCAACCTATAAAGCCCCATGACACTGTGTCTAGGAGCTGGAATTTTGCAAAGCATTAGCTTAGGTTCAAGCCTGTGTGAATTAGAGTTGAGTTATTCTACTCTCTGAGTATCTGCTTGATTCTTTGATAGTCCACTACAATTTAATTTGATTTTAATTGTTGACAGGTCTGTGGTTCAAACTCAATGCCTTATGTGTGCTAGCTAGACCAGTAAGGTACACTGAGCTAAGTTATTAGTAATATATTATTAGATCTTTTAAAACTATATATTCAGGGCTGAGTTGGTATCCTTTCATAACTTTCTTTTCTTTTTTCTTTTTTTCAAAAACTTATTCAGACAAAACCATTTGACCTGGAGGAGGAGAGGAGAATGCACTCCTGAATGTCAAGGTAATCTCTCAACAAAAAGCCTGGGGGATGTAAGAAGACAGAAAAGTAAAATATGTAGAAAATGCTATTAGTAAGAAGTCATTCAGACAAAGATAAACATGGCCTTGGGAGGGACTTTACAGGTCTTCAATTCTGTGACGCTTCTATTTGCTATCCTGAAGAGATGTTTTCTAGGGCTTAAGGAAAGGTTCTCTTGTTTCTTTTTTTACCCTAAGCTTACAAATATCTCATGGTCATTCCAATGCTGGCTATAGATGGAAAACACAAAAAGTTATATTCTTGACTAGAAGGAAATCAATCTCTCCTCCCACCCAGCATCCACAAGGACATGAATAAACAGTACACTAACTGCAGTACAGGACCAAGTATTGAAAGACGAGGCAAAAATTCTTCTCACTGAGCAGAGATGCTTTTTTAAATTTGATTGAACCAATCAGAGCACTGAATGTTAACTCAGGCCTCTGAATTTAAAGGGAGACGAAATGATCTGAATGAACATAGTTTTCCCAGAAATGAGCCCAAGTAGAGATATAGCATGTGGCCCTTATGTGAGGAGCACCTGGCCCTGTCTCTATCATATGTTTTCCTAGATGAATTGTCTCACATTTAAATGATTTGTCTGTGTGATGGGGAAGTTAAGGGAGAGTTTAGGATTACAGGATTGCTAAAGTCTTGGTGAGCATTAAAATTCTGATTCCATGAGTCATAGATAGGTTTAAAGAATGTGGTCACATTAAACCCAGATCTAGATGCATGAACAATACAAAAGTGGAAAAATTTCCACTGTATGAAATTAACCATTGTGTAATTTAGCAGGTCTGTAAAGCTAGCCAGTTACTTTCCCATAGAAAATGTCAGAGCATCCTGTGTATCCTAACCCCAGACCTCATTGCTAATTGCAGTACGTGGCAAAAAGCTCCTTTCAGCCCCCAATCAGTCCTGGCTTCTCCCTTCTCTGCCTCGTTCATTTCTTCACCTGTTTCTCCATTTCAGCAATTCATCACAGTGCTCTCTGCCTTCTCCTGCCTCCAACGTTGGCCTTCTCAACTCACGCGGTATCGTCTCAAGGGAGATTTTTAAAACCTAAGTGTTTTTCATACAGAATGTGTTCCAAATTCTCAGCCTCACCCCTCAGAGCCTCCAGATTCTCCCAGTGTCTCTGGGATTGCATCTGTCCGGATCCCAGCATCTCTGGGATTGCATCTCACTGGATCCCAGCATCTCTGGGATTGCATCTGTCCGGATCCCAGCATCTCTGGGATTGCATCTCACTGGATCCCAGCATCCCTCGGATTGCATCTCTCCGGAGCCTCCTCGGCCCCACCGTTTCAGTACGGTCTGTTACTGCTCAGTTCAGAACTTCCTCACACCCACTAGCACGACTCTCATGCTGACTCTCGTATGTCTTTTGCTCACTCAGTCGTGCTGGCAATCACGTGTTCTGCTGCATTTACTAACTTCTTCTCACTGCCTTCTTCACTGTTTTTAAACTTTTTAAACTTTGATAATTTTGTCATTTGACAATTTTATACTTGTGTCTAATCTGTTCTTGTTACTCTACTTCCCCACCCCAACTACCATCATTATCAACACCACCCAACTTCCTCCAATATACTTTTCCATGATTCATGATTTTTTTGTTTTCTTTTGTGTGTCATTTAGCTTAATCAAGGATATCTGGGTGACAATTAAACTGAAACTACCCATGGTTGCATAATAGCATCACCAATGGGTACACCCCTAAAGGCAATGATTTTTTACTCTCTCTAAATCTATGTTGCAGAGTGATGAGTAGGGCCCATGAGTCCCTCCACCCACGACAGGCTGGTGACAGATTGATTTTGTGCAAACCCAATCTAGGCATCCGCATTTGCTGTGAGTTTGTGGGGTTTTGGAATTGCCATATCCTGCCTGGAAGATGTTGTTTCACAACCGTTCTCTTTATTTTCATCCCACCCACTCTCCTATAAAACTCCCTGGACCTTAGAGAGGATGGTACAAGAAAAATACCCTCTTCCTTCTTTGTCTAACACTCCATCCTTGCAATCCTCCTTCACACGCTTCTTTCCAGCCATGTTCTTCTCCGCAGTGTTCTCTGTGTCTACGGAGCACTTTGTCTACTTTGAGCTTTTCATGAGTGATAATGCCCTTTTAAAGAGCAGTGAGGCTCACCGAAGTGACAGTTGATTTTACATCACATATACCTATAAGAATCCCCTGAAGTCACAAAGCCGGGGCAGCATAGCATGAGGTTAACAAGGGCAGTATGGTTTATCCAGTTGTTTAATAGTCAAGGCCTTGGATTGGAGCCCTGCCTCCAGGTCTCACATGCTGGGTGACCCTGGGCTAGGCCTTAATTTTGGAATGGGATTTGCTGCTCATCTGTGAAAGAGGATTATCACACATCCTTGTGTGCCTTGTTGAGGAGACCCAAAAAGATAAGGCAAAAAAAATGTGCAACAAATAACCAACCGAAGATAACCGTTGTTATTATTATTACTATTGATGATTAATACAAATTATTATTCTGATCCCATGTGTGGCTGATGCTATAGTGGAGAATTCCTAGAGACAGTTTTGCCTTCGGGTTTAGGATATGAGCTTTACGATTAGCAACTTTGCTGTCTGTTTATTTTTTTTTTCTTTATTTTTTTATGTAAAAGCAAAAAGCCTTTATTTTAGTCAAGTTTGCAAACTCAGTGTCTCTGTATGTCCAACATATTGGAATATCCAGAGAGCCCCAAGCTCAATTAGAATTGTTTTTTTTTTTTTTTTAGTAGTAAAGGTGGGGGTGAAGGGGTCTCTGAGGTTCAGGACCCCTGATTGGCTGACATTTGTCTAGGGGTGTCCTGGTGAAGTGCTGGCAGGTGTTTCTATCTACAGTGTTTGGAATGCCAGGAATTTCCTTTGAATGGTCTGCTCTTGGGTGGGGGTCAGGTAATCTCACTGCCAGGCATTGTCTCAGGGTAAACTATTGAGAGTCCAGACTCCATTTAAAGTTCTCGATGGCCAGAGGCCCAGGTGATAATGGTTGGAAGTAAAGAACTTCCTTTGGATGACATGCTCAAACTTAGCTTTCAGGGTTGGCCCCTACATTTCCCCCTTCACAAGCAGCGATGACAGGACCCAATCTTGGGTCCTATTTGCCTCTGGTTTTAAGGAGGTATGGATCTATTTATATTAATAAATCTATTAATTGACACTCTGGACCTAGTATATTAACAGACACTGTAGGCAGCTATCTTATTCCACATGCCAGGGAGTTTTCCTTTGTCTCAGTCTTTCAACCTACTTTGGGCAAAGGAGGGATGGGGCCGTGTGTTTCTTTCGGCAACTGCTTCAAGCTGACATCGGGGCATTGTTATCCAGGCCCAAGTAGGTTGAAAGGCTACCCAAATGTGGGAGTTGGGAATTTAGGCAATGGGGCACTCATCAGACTTCGTTGAAGGAACAGGGAGTGTTCATATCAGCTGTACTGGTTCACATCAGCTTTCATGAAGTCCAGGGCTCGCCATCATTTAGAGCAGGGTGTAGTCGGCAATTGATGCTTAGATGCGTCTGCCAGCCAAGTGGAAACCTATTGAGATAAGTTTAAACTAGGAACAGAAGTTAAAATTTATTTACTTAAAGAAAAACCTATATTGTAGAGAAAGAGCAGACAATAGGCATCTGTAAACAGAAAGAATAGATTTATACCTTTGAGTCCTAGCAAAAAAACTAAACACCAAAAGGACTTCTGCTAATGGGGAATTATTCCATAGAAATCCCATCAAGAATAGCTATGGAGTCCAGGCGAGGATGGAAAAGCCCAACGTAATCCTCCTGAAAGCCAAGCAGGGTAGACAGCAGCACAGTAGAAAGAAGCCTTGACAGTTCTGAGTTGTGTTGTTGTGGTTGTTATTTTTTTAAAAAATAATTCTTCTCCTTTGATTTTCCAATAAAGAACCTAGAGCCACTACGGGCAAAGAAGATCTTGTGGCTCAGTGAAGTGGCAGTGTGTCCCTGCAGCTTGTGACTTTGCCTGGGACAAAGGACGACACTCTTCAATGGATGCTTCAGGATGATTCTTAGTTCCTGCTACTCCTCTCAGACAGCTACTGTAACAAAAGCCTCTAGGGAGAGCTCAAGCTTCATCTATTTTCGGTATCCACACACCGGCTCTCTATTTTAATTTAAAAAAAAAAAAATGCAGAGCTTCAATCACTCTCCTATTTAATGTTTCATTTTAAAAGAGCTCCCATTTTGTTTTGCTTCTTAAAATTAAAACACTGTTTTGCATGATGGGCAACAGAAAAATCAAAGGAAGGCAGAGGAATGGTGGCAGCGAGGAGGAACAGGTTCTAAAGTACGAGCTCATTCCTTCTCCTTTTGAGGTAAAGAATGTGGTCCAGGCTTCCCTCTTTATGGTCCTGGCACAGCACAGCACAGCACAGTAGCTATATCCCAGGAGTTGATGGAAACCATCCCTCCTGTAAGAATATTTGGAAACCACACACACACACACACACACACGGCAGAAAGAGAGTGTGTGTGTTGCTTAAACTAAATAAATCCTATCATGAGACACTTAACTGGTAAAGATGAATATACAAAGGCTATCTAAGATACTTACTGGGTTTTCCCCTTCCATTCCCTTTCAAGAAACAAATCAGAAGCCACCTGTGGATTCCAGACCTCGTCCCCACCCCTCCTGGCTTCTTTCCCGACTCAAAATGGGTATCAGAATTGCTGGCCTAGGGTCAAGCTTTTCCGACCTCCTGGATAAGTCACCAACCCATGAAATGCCACACAAAAGCACCTGCAAATCATGCCACTTTCTCCATCACTTCCAAATCTTTCTCTGGCTCTGCAGGCTGGCCTCACGCTGCCGGCACAGCAAGCTGGTTGTGTTCAGCCACTCTGCAATGATGCTGCTCTCTGATGCCAGTAAGCCATGGCTGCATGCCACCATTTGGTTTAGCAGCTCCATTTAGCTTTATTTATTGGATTTTTAAAAAATCTTTTGTATGGTAGGTGCTGATCTCTTCTGAAGTTGTGCTGACCACTCTACCTATTCACACCAGTCCCAGCCGATCCCTGCATCTCTTGCCCTCACACTGACACAAGCTAGTAGTGTTGCCTGCCCTTCAGTCTTGACACTGGCCCCTCACAGGAACATGATGGGGAATGTCTGTCTGCTAGTTCCTTCATTTTTTTAGCGCCTTGGAAGCCCTCATTGCCCTCCTCTGTTGTTTTGATTCCTGAAGGACCCAGGAAGGGCTCAAAGCTGTATTTCCCTCTAAACTGTGTCTCTTTTTCATCAAGACTTTCTTTCTTGCCATCACCTGACTGGGGCACAGGCTGAGAAGACTCTGAAATGGTTATTTCCGTGAGAAGCTGCTTGTCTCCCATTCTCCGAATAGCTCCTGAAACCGCCACCAAAATTCAAAGCACCGAATTTGAATACCAACTTCAATGTGAAGGAATTATATGATTAAAAAAAGAAGCTCAGTTTCTTTATATTTCAGACATTTAGACAATACAGATCCCTCATTTAGACAGGGCAGAAACCATGTCGTTTCTCTCAGCTTTGTTATGAAGGTTAAGCGGGACTCTGCAGAGATGGATGTGCAACACAGAGGATTGTCACACCCTTTCCATTTCACTCCTAATACTGCCCTTTGCTGTCTCCCCTTCACCAGACCAATTATTGCCAAGGAAAGACAAAACAACCATTCTGTCATATTTCTTCACTCTGTTTTAGGTCACTTTAAGGAGTTTGATCTTATCATCCTGGCGTCCTGACTCATGTTACCATGACTGGCCTCACTCGAGTGCCCAGGATTCTTCTCATATTTTTTTCTCTTGGTACAAACATTGACACAATGATATGATGAGTTGTAATAGGTTTCTTTTTTTTCTAAACTCTTACTTAGTTAATCAAGTGATTTTCAATTCTAGAGTGGATTTATCTTGTCTTCATATATATTGCTGCAAATAAGTTCAGGATCTTTGGAAAGCATTCTCAGAAAATTCTTAATAAATAAATATGAAGAAATATATAGACCTCAGATATTAGCATTCTATACTGCCAGCAAAGGAAGTTGTATTGAATGTAACAGGATTCCACGGGGAAAATAGCAAGGTGAGTGATGAGAGAAACGGTAGCCTTAGTCTCTTTGAAGAGGAAAGTGTCTCTTGGTTTGAGAGGCTCAACCCAGTGGAGGATGGTTCATGCACAGGTTGTACAAAGCTTAAATTTGGCATCTTCCCTTTTGTTTGTAAAATGAGACATAAGGGAACTATTGAAAGAAAGAGCATCTGGAAGAAATGAAGTAACTGGACATCAAAGTCATTTGCCACTACTTTACTGGGCACCAAAACCATGTAATAGTATTTCATGAACAATATTTGTCCGTGTTTATTACAGAAGGAATGAGAAACACATATAGGTATAAATGGAGTTTTCCTTGCCTAATGCTCAAATGTTAAAGAATTCTGAGTTGAATTTGTTACAGTTTTTCTAAGAACCCATTGTGGTTTTGCCTTTTTTCAAAGCATCAAGAAATCTAATGAATGTGCCTATGTTACAAACTCAGTTCTCTTTAGAACCTGCTCTTAGGCAAGTCAACAAACCAGGATGCAGCAAACGGTAAAGGATTCATAAACAGTGGCTGAGAGAGTATATTAGTACAGTATTAGCCTAAATTCCCATCTTTCAGCCCATTTAGAATATCTTCTCTCCAAGAGAGCATCGTTTGGGAACTCTAAAAAAATTAATGGAGGCCGGGCGGTGGTGGCGCACGCCTTTAATCCCAGCGCTTGGGAGGCAGAGGCAGGCGGATCTCTGTGAGTTCGAGACCAGCCTGGTCTACAAGAGCTAGTTCCAGGACAGGCTCCAAAACCACAGAGAAACCCTGTCTCAAAAAACAAAACAAACAAAAAAAAATTAATGGAAGGAGAGGAGGGTAAAGGAAAAAGGAGGGGAGGAGATGGGCATAAGAGAAAAAGGGGGAAGAGTGGGAAGAATGGGGAGGGGAGAAAAAGGAAAAGGAAACACAGGAAGAGAAGAAGGGAAGAAAAAAGAATGGAGACAAGAAGAAAGGATAGAGGGAAGGGAGAGAAAGAAAGAATGGGATTTAAAAAATCTCAGTCTGGTGTGGTGGCACCCACCTTTAATCTCTGAATTTGTGAGTTTAAGGCCAGCCTGGTCTACATAGTGAGTATCAGGACAGCCAGAGCTACACAGTGAGAAACTATCTCAAAAAGAAAAAAAATACAAAATCTCAAAGTTCAGACTTCAAGTATTTGGTGTTTATCACCAATTCAGCAACTGGAAAAACTGAAAAGACAAAGAAAGTGTAAGGGAGCATGGTTCTAATATTGGAGCAGAATCGTCTAGAATATGCTCCCAGTGGCCATGTTCCAGTGCCTCAGTTTTCACCTCTCCCCACCTCACTTCCATCTACAAAATGAGTAAGTTTCCAGACTTAAGTTCCCCTTCAGGTGTCCTGTTCACAGACCAACGTGGGACAGCACTGGGAGGCCAGTGGGAAACCGTGACATTCCCAAATCCTTTTCCTGTCCCAGGAAAGTGAAGACTAGGCTGAGTTTGGATCTTTTGGTATAGGAAACTCTCACACAAACAAACAGAAGCCCAATCTACTTTGATCAGCTATAACTGGAAGAGATTCCTGCTTTGCCTTAAATCAGACCATTACCTACAGAACAAGTGCACATGTGTCCTCACTTTGCCATTTGAGGTGCAAAGAGATTAGCCTGAACTTCTCCCACTGTGCGGACAAGGCTCGTCACCTGTCTTAGTTTCTTTTCCTGTTGTTATGATCTCGTTCATGAAAAGAAAAAAATAAATAACTCAAGGAGGAAAAAGATTGTTTTATTTTGTACTTCAAAAGCAGAGTGATAAATCTTGTGCTCTGCTCAGAGTGTCCAGGACCTCAGCTTAGTGCGGACCACAGAGGAGATAGAGCTTGTCACCACAATAAACCTAATCAAGATGGGCATGACTCCTGTCTCTCAGGTGACTCTGTACCTCAAGTTAAGAATTGAGATTAGCCAATACCCTTCACACAGCAAGAGTGGTCCTAGTTACTTAAACCATTGTTCTGACAATGTTTGGATTTTCCTTTTGAATTAATTATGAGAATTCATGTCTCTGTGAATTTTTTTGCCTAAAACTAAGCAATGCTCATCATGTTTGTGTGTGCGTCTTGACCTTTTTATTTTTTTTAAAGAAAGAGATTCTTTTTTATTAAATTTATTTTTTAAGACAATTTTTTCTTAGGCCAGGTGGTAGAGTCCAGCTGGGAAGCCATTAATAAACAACGTCCAATAATGGAATAAGGTGAAATGTTTATGGAAAGAGAACATGAAGATTGGAACCAAATTAATTGAAGTTTGTTTGTTAGCAGAACAAGCATCGATACCAAAGGCAGGGTCACCTCATGGTACTCTTAGTTCAACCATACCATGGTTTGTTATCAATAAGTTTTGTGCTGACTAGTTTTACGTCAACTTGACACAAGCTAGTCATTGGAGAGGAGGGAACCTCATTGAGAAAGTGCCTCCATAAAATCAGACTTTAGACAAGCTGGTAGGGCATTTTCTTAATTAGTGATTGGTGGAGAAACGCCCAGCCCATTGTGGGTGGTGCCATCCCTGGGTTGGTGTTCCAAGGTTCTGTATGAGCAGACCAGTAAGCAGCACCCCTCCATGGCTCTGCATCACCTCCTACCTCCAGGTTCCTGCCCTGCTTGAGTTCCTTTCCTGACTGTCTTTGAGGATGAAGTTTATCTGGAAGCTTAAGCCAAATGAGCTCAATTTCTCCACGTTGCTACGGTCATGGTATTTCATCACAGAAACAGAAACCCTAGCTAGGACAGATTTACTCTGTACATACGATCCATTTTAATGGTGCTCGAATTCTGTTCTGAGGGGGGAAAGGCTGTTGCATAGAAAGAACAGACTCTTTTTGTTGTAAGTTTAATTTGATTTTAGTTTTTGATAGCTGTTAAGAACTTTCAGGCAGATTATTAAAGAAGATATAAAAGGCAAATGGTTGAGCGTAGGTTACTATGTTGCACATTATATAGCAAAAACATTCCTGTATTCTTTCCATCAGTGAACTGCTATAAATAACATAAATAGATGTCCATGGTATTAGCAGACTCCTAGGTTTCCTGGGACTATACTATTTCAACAAGTCCTCACTGCTGCAAATTATCAAATTGGATGTGTGTCTTAGGCCAGCATAAATGACCCAGGTGAATGCATGATATCCATACATCAGTAATACAAGGAAAGTCAGTCATTTGGCTATCAGGGGACATATATGATTCTAAACAGAAAGAGGGTAAATGACTTAAATTGGTATTTTTTTTTCCTCAAAAACTGTGTGAGTCAGGATTGATTAAGGAAACCAATGAGCAGAGAGTGCAGGCACAGTATATACCTTGTTTTGGGATGTTGCAAGCAGATATTTATCACGTTCTGGTACCATTATATCTAGCTAGAGGAGGAGGAGGAGAGAGAGGGAGGAAAGGAAGGAAGGAAGGAAGGAAGGAAGGAAGGAAGGAAGGAAGGAAGGAAGGAAGGAAGGAAGAAAGAAAGGAAAGAAAGAAGGAAGAAAGGAAGGAAGGGTATAAACAAGAATATCAACAAAGACCTCCTCATAGGGTTATCAGAGACAATGCCATCACTCTGTTCTTGTTTTGCTGAGACACTGCATGTAAAATGGGTAAAAGGTTCATTTCTGTCTATAGAAAGAAGAGTCACAATTAGTAAGAAACAAGAAGCAAAAATGAAGGCTGGAAAATCCCACCCCTCATCACCTTTTCAAATAGCATTCTCTCTTACGATTTGCTGTGTCAGTGCCAAAGGAAAATGGCCAGAAGTGCTGAGTGAAGCCATTTTACCTCAACCAGGAGAAGAAGGAAGGATGTCAAGGATGGGGCCTGTTTCCTTTGAAGAAGAAAAGACTCCTCATTTGAAAATGAGGAAGGAGACTCTAAGTTTAGGAAGACTAAAAGGAAGGTCCTTTATAGAGGGAAAAGAAGTATACTACATAGAGGCATGGAGATCAAAAAAAAATAGAACTCACTTAAGTATTATAAAATATTGTACATTAGGGTAACTGTACATCACAATAATGTACCATATATTTCAAAAACCTAGGTGAAGCTATTTTTGCAGATTTTATCATAAAGAAATGTGCATGTTAAAGAGTATAAATATGTTTATCCTGGCTTAAATATTACACAATATATAAATGTATGGTAATATAACATGGTACTGCATTCATATAATCAGATTTTATGTTTGTATTCATAGGCTAAAATAAATTTAAAATAAGAAAAGAAATTTAGAAAAATCTTTAAAATAGGGAGTAAAAAAAATGCAATAAATAACAAACTTCAAATAATTAGGCCCAGCACAGCTGGAACACTGCAATTTCCTAGGGTGTTTACTTGGAGACAAGAGGAAGAGACTGGGTTCTGTGGAGATACTTTAAACAGACAATGAAGGTCAGAAGGGCTAGAGAGGAGATGACAGAGGGGAGTAGAGGTTTGAGCAGAGACACATTTTGTCACAGATTCTCCGCAGGGTGTGAGGTAAAAGGCCAAATGATGATTCCTAGTACATATCAGCGATGCCGTTTAATACACGCACCCCTTGCTAACCTAGTAAGGATTTCCATTCCGTAGCTTCTAAGAGGCTTCCTGGAAAGTCAAGAGAGGATACAGATTAGAATATGGTTCATTGTTTCATTTCATCTAAGTACATTCTATAGTTATTGTGGTGATCTTTCCTACTTGTAGTGAGCATTATAATGATAAGTTGTCTTATAGTGGTTAAACTTATTAAAAACAGACTCAGAACAGAGAGGTTCTCCTTGTCTCCTGGGGCAGGTGGGCCTTCTACAACTGTAGCAAGGGGAACAGAAAGCAGCACAACGCTAAGGTATTAAAGCACTGTGCCCTTGAAACAGCTGGAAGGTAAATGATCTCCAATCAAGGTGACTATTGTTTATTCTATAATGTAAAATTGCCTGCAGTGGGAATGGGACATCAGAAGTTAAGTCATGAGAAGTCCATGGTGAGGGCAGAGGGAACCCTCTGCCTGGGACTTTCTTACTCAGGAAATCCCATTGACACCCTCAATCCCCTAGAGCTTGGGTTTCTACTAGATGTTGTGAGCATGCAATGCAACATTACCGGTCTTCTGCTATTTACTCTATGACTTGGAAGCCTCACCTGAGAAAGGACTGTGCGTCATCCAGATATCTGAATGGTGGCTGCCTCAACATAGCTTCCCCTAGTTGAGCTCTACTGAATGTAGAATTCAGATTTGAAGACCTTGCCTTTTGCTTGCTCTCTCAATTGGACTATCCTCACTGTCTCTGCTAGATACAGTCAGAGCCCAATTCGATGATGTTTTCCTCTCTGCTGCTTCTCTATAAATGCTACTTGCAAATCTTTCATTTTTTTCCTTGCTATCTACTTAATAAACCCATTTCACTCAAAACTGAAAATATTGCCATCATAATCATTTTTAGAAACATACAGAGCAATGTTTCTGATCTAAAATCTGACACTATCTTCTTTCTTATTGTACTGTGTTATTATAATATTCCTTCTTATTTTGGACAAGACAATCCCTTTGGAAACAGCCTGGAAAGTAAATAATAAGCTGTTAAAATGTAAGCAAGAAGCATTGAGTTATTAGGCAAGGCATTACAAAGATAAATGGTTGCTGAAGGAAAAATGTAATTAACAGGGTACACCGTATATGTTTGCAAAATGCCTATGATGCATGAAAATGTTTTTGTCTACTTAATTTTCAAATGATTGTGTGTGTATATTTAAATTAATTAGATGCAAACAGTCTTGTGCTCGAAATAATTTCGTCATAGCTGTGATATGCAGCCAAATCAATGGACTGTATTTAAAAAAAAAAATAAAAAAAAAAAAACCAACCTCAAACTTGTGGTTCAAGCCATCTTCTTCCTACTGAGGACCTAAGGAAAGTTGGGCCATAGAATAAGGATACTTTCTTTAAGAGGAAAGAACCCCAAAGTTACTTGAACTCAGCCAGAAGCCTTCCTTTCAAAGGGAGATTTGCAGCATATTAAAGCTTTGCCAAGAATTCAGTGCCCAGAGAACAAAGATCTTCATCTATTTTGTTCGCTGACATACCCAAGTGCTTAGAAAAGGCTAAATGTTCAATAAGCATTTGCTTAACTGGTGAATCATTGAGTCTGTTAATCAATATGTTGCCCCATCACCTTAACAGCACGATGTGAGAGCAGGAATTGGACATCAGAAGTCCTGGGATTGCACCTTCATTGCCAGGATGATACACAGTAATACACTTGCTATTCCCTTGGTCTCTTCATCAGTGAAATGGGGAGAGTAGTTATGAAAACTAAGTTACTTTCCTTGAAGCTGTTAATGTTGAAAAACGGGGCTGGAGAGATGTCTCCACTGATAAAGTGCTTGCTGAGTGTGCAAGAATAATAATATGAGTTTGATTTCCAGAACTCACCATAAAAATTCATGTTTTGTTGTCTAGGCCTACAATCACAGCACTTGGGAAATAGAGACTAGGGGATCCTTGGGTCTAGCTGACCAACCACCTATGAGGCCCAGGTCCTGATGAGAGATCTTGTCTCAAAAGGAAGATTTTAGAGAAAAAAAAAAGATGAGTGCCCCTGAAGATCAACCAAGGCACCAACATATACACAACATGCCTACACACACATTATACACAACATGAATACACACATTTACACACACAACATGCCTACATACACATTAGACACAACATGCCTATACACATGTATACACACATTATACACAACATGCATACACACACATTAAAGGTTTAACTCCTTAAAGGTGGAGTGGCTGCTTGTGTGTTACTAATTATCAATCTCAACTCTCACGTATTATTTATTTTACAGAACCGTGACACACAATCAGTCCATAATAACTGGTGGCTATAAATGTCTGGAGTTCATGGTTGTTAGCGCATTTTACACTGGGTAGTGAAGTGCGGGGGGGGGGGGGGGAGAGAAATCAAGTTGGCATAAATGATAAGAAATTAATTCCAGGAAGCATCTGACGTAAGTTGTCGGGGCTTCTAAGATCTGAGTTTTCTTTCCAGACTGGAGGTGCTCTCTTCCAGCTTTCTGAAACATGGCTACTGTGCAACAGGGGTGCGCTGTCTTTGTTGGTTCTTACAATACAGGTCTATCCAGATCAAATGGCTCTTAATTTGAAAATTTCCCAGTTTATTAATACTATATGTGTATTTTATAACTCCCCCAAACCATCTCTTTATCTAAAACCACGTTCATTTTCCAAATTCCCCCTGTAAGAATCTCTTGTATGAATTTCTTGAACGAACCCAGGAACTGTCATTCATCTAGCATCTGTATGAAACTCTGAGAGCTAGTGGTATCCACGATGACTTCTGCTACCTTTGGGTCTTTCTCCCCACTCTCCAGAGACAGAAGAACAAAGCGAAAGAAATTGGCTATGGAGACATGAGTAAACGGTGCTTTGGTAGGGTCTTTGGGGAAGAGAGCTGAGAAATAATTGGAAGACAGAATCATGAGGACCGTGTGATGTTCTGAAGTGAGACTAGATTAGTAGGAATATTCAGAGACGGCACTCTGGATTTATGGCGTCTGTGAGTGGCAAAATAGTTTGGTTGTTTGCTGGATGAGAGAGAATGACAGGGTGATCAGCTTAAAGGCAGGGAAAAAATGCTTTAATCACACTCAGCACTCAGCAGAACTTGAGTTGACACCAACTATGAAGGTAGCACCTTACCTGTATTTTGCCACAGACACCCACTGTGGGTTAATAAAATCGTCTCTGCTTCACTATATACTAGAGCTTTGGTTAATGCATTTATCCATTATAACTCTCATGGGGTGAATAGAGGTAATAACTCCCAACTTTTTCATTATTGTGTTTTAAATATAGAGTCATGATAAGAGCTGAAAGTAGAACTTAGCTAGAGGAGTACTGGTCTTGCGTGTAGGAGGCCTTGGACTTGACTTCCAGCCTGGAATGCTAAACATAGAAAGTGTTTAGGATGGATAATAGCAAGTACACACTAAGCTTTCAATTAACAGTGTCCACTTACATTCATCCCCTCAGGGAATTTGTATCTGATACAGGACAGCTGGGAAAAAATAAACAGATGGGAATAATTATTAATAGTAGGAGCTCATTTTTAAAGAAATTGTTGGTGGAGCCTCTGTTTTGACACAAAACACAGAACTGCATTTGATTTTGTGGGAACACAAAAACCTCACCAAGCAAGTATAGAGCTCTCCAAGTGAGAACCTGGTATGAACCCTGTTCAGGCTCAACTCTCTTATAGCCCAGTCTATATACACCTTTCTTCGCTTCTTCCCCAGTCTAGATAGATCAGTGGCAGAGGAGATATTAAGAAAGAATCAATGCAAGAAAAACCAAGAACTGACCCCCTCCAGCCTACTTAGTTAAACTTTAATATTATGTGTAAGGGCAAATCATACAGTTAACATAATTTTATGCACAGCACATGTGCATATGCAAAAACATGTAAATCATATCACTCTAAATGCAAATATATGCATGGTCTTTTTTTGTTATCTATGCCACTTGGATATGACCCTCAGGATAACCTTAATAGAAACCACTACCCTAGGTACCACATTTTTAACTGAATCACTGATGTGAGATTTTTTTCAAGAAATTTGGGAATAAAAAAGAAACCTGTTTTACAGTTTATATCTGTGTGGTTTTAACCACCTGGTATAATTCTATATATTGTGTTCCTTTTATGGGCTTTGCTCTATTTGTTAGTTTTGTTATGTGTACATATTTTCTTTCCCACAATCCTCCACTCCAGATTTCAAGTTCCTTCAAAGAAGGGGTGGTGATTTATATGAGATGATTCCCCCCCCTCAGGCTTGGACCTTTGACATTCCAATTGGTGGCTCTTTGAGAAGGATTTGTAGTTTACAGTTTGTTGGAAGAGTTGTGTCACTTGGGGTGGACGTGAGGTTCCAAAGCCTCCCCTGTCCCCTCTACACTCTATTTCCTGCTTAAGGTTTGAGATGTGACCTCCCAGTTACTCCATGTTGCTCTGTTTTTTCTCTGCAGTCATGGACTCTAATTCTCTGGAATCATAATCCCAATTAAATACTTTCCTTTATAAGTTACCTTACTCATGCATGGTGTTTTATCACAATAGGAAAGTAATTAATGTGTTATATGATAGTATATATATAATAATCACTATTTTTCTTTGTAATGCTGCCAACCACCTCTTCATAAACCTAGCTATTTCAGAATTCTAGTTCAGGTGGTATGGCTCCAAAGGTCTCCATAAACCAGATCCAGACATTCTGGCCTGAGAAGCTTAGAAACTGCAAGGATATTAATGGTGGTAAAACCATTAATGTGGCCTAAACTGAGATGAATAAGGGACTAAAGTCCTATGCATGGCCTTCAATATACTAACAGTAACTCCAAGATTATATAAGGGACAAACATGGGACATTGACTGAGGAGCATATGTAGTTGAACAATGGGACAGAATTGGGACACTTACTAGCTCAGGGTGAATTGTATGGAGACCCTCAGGCACAGGAGAAGTCACTATTAAGTCCCAGGGGTAGTCTGGTTTCCCACTCTGGTACGTTTTCCTGGAAGGTTCCCTGTTCCTGGGATCTGAGATAAGCTGAAGGAAAAATCACTCACAAAGAGAGCAGGCTGTCAGAAAATCAGTCAGTAAAGATACCGACTTATAGAGAGAATGAGCCGCCACATGAATTAGCATCATTGAAACTGTTCCTCGCCTGCCTTTCCATTCTCTCTTCCACAGTTCTGTCTTCTGCTGGACTATGTTTGTCTGCGCTCTTTGGCTCAGCACAGTCAGGGATGCTCTGCCTTGCAGGCCTGGTCTCCTGAGCTGCGCATCCTGTGTCCTTCCGCCAGATCTTCCCGTCTCTTATCGCAAATTATTCATCCATCATATTTTCATCATCTATTTTGGATTCTACTGACATATCTAGTTTCTATATGACAAAATCACTTAGAACTTACATAGAGTTTTTAGATTTGGACATGGCCGTCTCCCTTTAGAGACATTCTTTCATTCTACATGAGGTAAAATGACCTACCTTCTCCTCAGACACAACCTACAAAGATCATTAGAACTATTCCTTCATCCTGTGTTAGGATGAGCTCCAGTCCTGTAGACAATTTTAAAAATTGACAAACTCAGTGCCCTGTACGGTGGACCCTCAAGTTACTTCTTTATTATTGTCATCTTACTTCTTTCTTGTTCCTTTTCCTTTTCTTTCTTTCTATTGTTTCCAAAGTCTTCATTTCATTTCATCTAAGCACTCCTCACTCTTAAGTTCAAGTTTACTGACTCCATTCCCACGCACCTGCTCACATCCCAGATCCGTCTACACTCAGTTTTTCAAAGGTTTTCATTGGGCTTAAGGGTATACTTCTTGCTCAAATAGCTTCTAAGTTCCATGGGGAAATGAGTGGTTCATTGTTACCTTGTCAGCATAAATCTATAGAGAACCACTTGGGGCCCTGTGGATGCTTTTTAGGGAAATAGCTCTTTTAAGGAATGGCTCCGTAACAGGTGCCAGGGAGGATGCCTGAAGTCTTTGTTCTTACAAAAATAAAGCCAAGGCAATTTTGAAGCAAGGTTTTTTTTTTCCTTAAGAGAACAGGAAAGTTAAATACCTATTTATTTCCACTTTTTGTTTGCTTGTCTGTTAGGGTAGGTTTTGTTTTGTTTGTCTTTTTCCTATACAGTGGAGCAGAAAACCTTTTTCTGTAAAGAGCTGGATATCAACAATGTAGACTTTGCTGTTCACTCAGTCTCTGTCCTCACTGCTCAATTGTGCCAGTGTTGTGCAAGAACATTCGCATGCAATATCAAGAAGACTGGGCGTGGCTGTGCCAAAGCACAAGAATGGAAGGGAGAGAAAAGGCAGGGAGTGAGGAAAGAGGCAAAGAACCTTTGTTCTCTCATCCGGCAGAAAGTTCCCAGTGTGGTAATACTTTGATCACCAAAAGTGATCCCTTGTTTTCAGTGTGTATATCCAAGGCAACATGAAGGGATGAAAGCTAGAGTGCTGAACTCACTTCTTATAGCATCAGCAGGTACCCATCTACCCACCTAGCCCTTCATTTATAGATTGAGTCTGTCTTTGACCCACTTCATTGTAATAATAGTACCTGCAGAGAAAACAAACAAACAGATAACACATCCTAATCTAGAAGGGAGGATTCTAATGCGTATTTTTCTTGTTAACATCATTTATAAATTTTAAATCATCAATAAGATATCAGCTTAATAAAATAATTACCTGAGACAACATAATGAATAATCGTGATTATCTGCTTCCCAGGGCCCAGAATCACCTAGGAGACAAATCTTACATGTGGGGGATTACCTAGGTTAGGCTAACTGAGCGGGAAGGCCCACCCACAATGAGAGAAGGACCACTCCATGGGCTCAGCTCCTGGACTGACAAACGCACAGACAGGGCAATAACAGTAGCATCTATCTCCCTGTGTTTCCTACATGACCAGGACTCCCCACCATGATGGAAAACATGCTGGAACCATGAGCCAGAGTAAATGTTTACTCTGTGACTTTTATCGGGTGTTTTGTCTCAGCAATGAGGCAAGGACTAATACAGTTAGCAAAACACAGAATGTGACCCAACAATGCAGTTTAAAAAATTAGTGACAGATTGTGACATGAAAACCCTCAGTCTTGTTTCTTCCTGGTCCCCATATGCTGCTTAAAATACCCCACTGTTCAGCAGCAGGGCCTTGCTTTATCTCAGATAATAAAATCAAAGGGCTAAGACAAGCTTTCCTTGTATTTAAGAAAAGATCTGTTCATTTTTATTCATTTTGAATTTTAGGAAAATATACACAATACATAAAGAAGATAGTTAAGACTACATTTATAGTAAGATACAAATATAACAGTTTTAATGTTTCAATATTGTATATGCACATATATGGACACATATAGTTTTACCTTTGTGCATCTATGTAAAATCTAGGATTCATGTGTGAAAGAAAAAATATGTTGTTTGTCTTTCTGATTTATTTTATTTAATCTGATTTTCCCCAGTTGCGTCCATTTTAAGCAAAAGACATGATTTCATTCTTCTTTGAGGATGCATAAAATACCCTATGTATGTAATGCTACCTTTCCTTCTCTCATTCCTCTGTTGACGGACATATAGGTTTATCCCATGACTTAGCTATTGTGAATGATGCTGCAATAAACATGGATGAGCATGTGTCTCTATGGTCACTTGAAATAGAATCCTTCTGGGTTTGCAGAAATGTATAGTTGGGAGTCACCTAGTCAATCCTATTTTTAGTTTTCTGAGTAGTTTCTATAAGGTTTGGGTTTTTTGTTTGTTTGCTTGTTTTTATATCTTTGTCAAAAATTAGGTCTTGAAACCTAGGCTCATAGGGCTTCACAGAGACTAAACCATCAACCAGGGAGGCTGTCTGGGACCGACCTAGACCCTCTGCTTGCAAGTTACAGTTGTGTAGCTTGGTCTTTTTTTTTTTAGGACTCCTAACAGTGGGAGCAGGGCCTTCAGCTCTATTTCCTGCTCTTGGGACCCTTTCCTCCTACTCAGGAGTGTGATGTTTGATATCCTTGAATTTAAGTAGCTTTTACAGTTTTTTCTCTCAGTTGTTTTCTGGGTTTTTTGTATTTCTTTTAGAAAATAATTGACTGGATTGCTAAAGTTGGAATTGAAGATTCCGTAGATGGTTGTGAGGTCAATTTGTTTGGTCGTCACTTCTGGCTAATTCTGGTTTGAAATAACTGTACCTATTCTTTTCTTTGGAATGCCACTTTTCATTCTGTCACCCTAAGGTTCTGTTTGTCTTTGCTTGTTAGGTGCTTTTCTTGCAGGCAACAAATAGATTGTCTCCATTTTTAATCTCGTCTACCAACTTGTGCATTTTTATTGGAAATTTGAGACGATTATCATTTAGAGTTATTGAAGGTATGTAACCACTCTCTTGTTATCTCTAATGTTTGGTATTTTTCTGCTCCTCATTTTCTTACTTTTCTTTTGTGTTTTTTTCCTTTTCTGCAGTTTCATGAATCTGTATATCATTACTTTGTTGTTGGTAAGTTTTAAAATAATAGCACATCTTCAGTTCATTTAGAAATCAGTATCCAAAGTAAAAAAAAAAAAATTCTCTGTTGTCCTTGGCCTCCCTCCCAGCCCCCGAGAGTCACCTCTTTTCTTCACAAAGAAGTTAGTCCTCCCTTGCCTAGATAGACTCTCTGTGAAATCAAATGGATTTTCTCCTCTGAAAACTCTGTTAAAAGCCAGACCCAGTAGAAGCAAGTCTGTCACAAACTCAGTGTACTGCTTCATTAAAGATTAATTCATCTCAGGGAGCTCCCCAGCAAAGGCATCCACGAGGAACCTCTGTTCCATTCGAACAGTACTGGTAATTATTCCTTTTACTCTCTGCTCTGATGTTTTGTGTACCAGGTGTTTGGACATCAGGCAGCTAAAGCCACAGTGCAAACCGTAGTCTGTGCTAATAAGCTCTTTGGAAAATCTGTGGCTGGGCATCAGTCCTTGTTTCTTGAGACAGAACACTGATTGATATGAAAGAACCAGAAAAGAAGATTCCTTCCACAGTGGCAAGGGCAACAACATGTTCTCCATAGCCTATTCTTCAATTGCTTGCTAGCTGTTTCTGTTCTTTCATGTCCCCCAACCTAGTACAGTCTGTCTTCTTCACAAACAGGGCTCCACTTAAAGGGCATTGAGGAGAAATTCTCATTTTTTAGAGTCTACATTGTGTTTGTGATGAGACTATACCTTTCTGAAAGTATGTTTTTGATGGTAGATTGGAAGCCATCGAAACAGTAAGTTTTTATATTTTAAGTTCTTGTATAAATTGCCTCACCCAATTTTTATTTATTCTACCATCATTGACTGCAAAGAAAACCAGAACATGAGATATGTTCTGATAGAAGAGAAAGTGGGAAGTACCCCACCGTTCTTTTTTGACACACACCCTAAGACCTAAAATCTCTTTCTATGATCTCTTTTATGTCTCACCATGTGACAGTGCCAAACTGAGGCCCAAACATCTGAGCCTGGGGGAACATCCTACACATAAATGGTATCAGAATTCTACTCTTTTTCCTGTGACTACTTGGAGATGAAGACCCAGAAAGAAATATAGTTAAATAAGACCACAAGACAAAGATGCTATAAGAAGAAGAGATGTCTCAAGTGTTGGGGTATAGCTATGTACTCCAAATTGAAGCATTTCTTCCCAAAGGGAAGAGAGAGACAAGACTCAGAAAGTAAACACAACTCCAAAGTCTCAGAAAGTTCCTGAAATTTATGAGGCTCACAAGGCCCCTTCCCAAGATTATAAAAGCAGTCACAATTTTTGAAGAAAGGAAACTCCACAGACAAGCTTCCTGAACAGTCATGCGGAGAGCTACAGGATATAGTTTCCATGACTCATCAGTCCTGCTGGGGTGGTCTTGCCATGATGCTGCTGCCCTTGATCATCCATGGTTCTGTAGTGCTCACTAAAGATATATTCTTATAGGTAACCCCAACAAACTCAGTGAGTCCTAGGCTAGAATCATTCTTTGGTCTATCCCTAATGCCATATCTGGGGTAAAGAGGCATTTGCTAATATTCAGCAAGAAAAGTTATACAACAAACACATAATGAAAAGGGCACAGGAGGACAGGACAAAAAGGACAGTAGTATCTGGAAACTAGGAAGAGAAGTGCTACCAGCTTCTTGCTTTGGGACTTCTGGCCCCTGAACTGTCAGACATGTCATTTGTTCTACCTGTCTGGCAATATTTTGCTTTGGCTGTGAGAGTGCACTAATCTCTGCTCTCCCTTGCTTTCTTTCTTCCTTCCTTTCTTCTATCCTTCCTTCAATTTCTTTAAAAAAAAACACTATTCTTGTTTAGACATTTATTTATTCTCTTTCATCTCTCTTTTTCCACTTTATTCCTTTCCTCTAAAAGAAACAACTTCATTTGTTTTTATATTTGGGGGAAAATATTTAAATGTGTTTCTTTGAAATAATTAATTGTATGCTTGTGGTTTTTGTTAACATAAATGCTATTATGTGTTAAAAATTTCATTCTGTCATGCTTTTTATCAGTCCACATAAGATTTTTTATATCTATAGCGATTAATGAGAATCTCTGTCTACATATCAGTCTTGAGTGATATGCCTGTCTGTAGCATGCAGTCATAACCCTCATGAAACCCTTCCTCTAGCAAATGATAACTGCGCTGTCTCCAGCCTCTCTCCACTATGAAAAACAATGATTTAAGAACCAGCCACATTCATTTTCAACTACAGTTTTGTATAGAGTGGAATCTCAGTAA
This sequence comes from Chionomys nivalis, assembly GCF_950005125.1. NCBI lineage: Eukaryota > Metazoa > Chordata > Mammalia > Rodentia > Cricetidae > Chionomys > Chionomys nivalis. The sequence goes on along the minus strand of NC_080103.1, from coordinate 31,742,277 downwards.
TAACAGATAGTTTCATTTTTGTTAGGTATTAGCAGAACGCTTCACAAGTTACATTCTTCTATAATCTAGCCAAGTCAATGTATACCCATAATCTCTCCTTCCACCAGCATTTATTAGCTACTGTTTTATGTGTCTGACAGGTCTTTGGGGACATGTCGTTGTTACTTTAATTTGAATTTTTCTAATTACTAATGATTTTGAGCATCTCTTTGTAAGTTTATTTGTCCTTTGAGTTTCCCCTTCTATGAATTTCTTTTACATATATCTTTAGACCATTTTTCTCCTGGGATTCATATCCATGTTTTGTTTATTTGTATGAGACTTGTGTATATTCTAGAAATGGGTCTCAAAGGTACTCAATATTGAATAAAAATCTTCAATGTATTGTGATCAGTTATAGTCATTGTCTACCTCCTGATTCTATGGTGCTGTGCTTTTCCACAATTAGAAGACTATTCTTGTTATTTTTGATTAGTTTTATGGTTTTAACATTTAGATACATAAGCCATCTGGAGTCTTCTTTATAGCATTATCTGTTTTATTTTTATGTAATGTTTTCTCTAACAATACCTATGAAATGAATTGTCTGCTTTCCATAATATCTTAGACCCTTTCACTATTTATCAGCTGTTCAAGTACATATATGGTCAAACATATATGTGGATGTATGTATCTTTTTTAAAAATCTCTAGATTTCTATTGGTATATTTTTTATATCAGATTATATAATTCTAGATATAACATATGACAATATCTAAGAAAATAATTTGCCTCTAAGATTCTTTTAAAGTAAAATTTATTTCCCATAAATACTCAAATTTTGAAATGATTTGAGTAAATTTCTTTCTGATTAATATTAATTAAGGAATTATCAAGATTTTGTTTCTAAAATGACTAATGTTTCATTTATATTACAATTCAGATTGTTGTTAATGTATTGAAATATTATTACTTTTAAGTGTTGATTTTATATTTGGCTTTCATTGAATTTTATTTTCTCATATATAGGGAAATTTCTATTCCATGCATGGTGGCTATACCTGTTCTCTCAGCATGGGTAAGTTTACCATGGATTCAAGGGCAGCCTGGGCAATATCCTGAACTCTAGGTCATCCTGAAATCTAGGTCAACAGAATAAGATTAAGAAGAAGAAGAAAAAGAAGGGAATATGAAAAGAAGGAAGGAAGAAAAGAAGGAAGAGAGGGAGGGAGAAAGGAAGGAAGTGAGGAAGGAAGAAAGGAGCAAATCACATGTCTGAATGCTCTGTGGGTTTTAATGGCTTCCCCGGGCTAAGAACTTATGTCTTATGTAAATTGTTCACTTGTGCTGCCTATGTATCTGAATTCTTTTTCTGGGCTAGAGTTACTGTTCAACATGGAATTACAGACAGTTTCAAAGGACATTTTTGTGTTTGTTGTCCCATAGGAATGGTTCAGAAACTTATTAAGTATGATCTATATTTTGTAGTCAGAGTATTGAGCTAGATTAATTTTCTGAGATGTTATTATGGAATAAATAGAATCTGGGCAATGTCAAATGTGTTTTTATCATTCATGTGCCACAGCAGTCTTCCTCATTTCACGTCTTAATTTCATTGATATTCTAATGGATTTCCTGTTATTGGGGCAACCTTTTATTTCAGAAACTTAATTTAATATGATTTAGTGAAATTCAATGTAACTAATAAACTCAATTTATTGATGCGTATGTATTATATTTAGAACCTCCTACAATTTTGATGAGAAGTTTTACTTTTATATTTTATTAGGGTTAAATGAATCAATAAGTTAAATTACATCTTAAAGTGTTTCAGGATTTTAATCATAAAAATATTCAAACTTGATTTATTTCTGGAAATACTATTGACCACTTTCAAAATTTTAATGAAATAAGTTCTCCATTCATTAAAGCAGTTGTATTTTAATTCCATAGTTACCCACAACCAGATTCTCACATATAGGTCCTAAATCATACCTTAGGTTTGTTTGATAAAATATTCTTTTTGAAAATTTATTTACTTTTATTTATGTGTATTGGTGTTTTGTGTGCAGGTAAGTCTGTGTGAGAGTGTCACATCTTGACGTTACAGACAGTTGTTAGCTGCTGTTTGGGTGCTGGGATTTGAACTCAAGTCCTTTGAGAGAACATTCAGTGCCCTTAACCACTAAATGATCTCCCCAGCACTGATGAAATTTTCTAATGCTGTGGTGGTTTATTAAGAATGTTCCCAGGGGCTTTTGTATTTGAATACTTGGTTGCCAGTTGGTGAAATTGTTTGGGAAAATTAGGTATGGCCTTTTGGAGAAAGTGTGTTTCTGGATGTGAGCCTTGAGGTTTCAAAAAATTCAAAGCATCCCCAGTGTGCTCTCTGTCTTCAGTTGAGTACGAAGATGTGAGCTCTCGGCTATTCCTGTCACTGTGCCTTTGCTCCCCCATCATGGACTAACCCTCTGGAACCATAGGATTGATTAAACATTCTCTCTTTTTTTATTGTTTTTATTGAGCTATGCATTTTTCTCTACTTGCCTCTCTTTCCCGCTTCTACCCTCTCCTGTGACCCCCCCCCACACACACACACATCCCAATTTACTCAGGAGATCTTGTCTTTTTCTCCTTACTATGTAGATCCATGTATGTCTCTCTTAGGGTCCTCTTTGTTGTCTAGGTTCTCTGGGATTGTAGACTGTACGCTGATCTTTCTTTGCTTTATGCCTAAAAGTCACTTATGAGTAAGTACATATTATATTTGTCTTTCTGGGTCTGGGTCACTACATTTGATATGGTTTTTTCTAGATTCATCCATTTACCAGCAAACATTATTTTTTTTTATCGTTGGATAGTACTTCATTGTCTAAATGTACCACATTTTTATCATTCATTCTTTGTTTGAGGGGCATCTAGGTTATCTCCCATTTCTAGCTACTATAAATAATGCTGCTATGAACATAGTTGAGCACATGTCCTTGTGGCATGATTGAGCATCCTTTGGGTATATACCCAAAAGTAGTGTTGTTGGGTCTTGAGGTAGATTTAAACATTTTCTTTTTAAAGATGTCTTGGGTCTTGTGTCTGTCACACCAATACAAAAGAAACTACTACAAGTGCCTTTGGTAAGTTCTTCTCTTGTTCGATAATCGCTTACCACCTTTCTGATTTGAAAATTTGGAGAGCTTTCTTTATGCAAATACTTATTTAATTTTTTTTTTTTTACTTATTTAATTTTTAAGAACCAGCCCTGAGCCGGGCGTGGTGGCGCACGCCTTTAATCCCAGCACTTGGGAGGCAGAGGCAGGGGGATCTCTGTGAGTTCGAGACCAGCCTGGTCTACAAGAGCTAGTTCCAGGACAGGCTCCAAAACCACAGAGAAACCCTGTCTCGAAAAACCAAAAAAAAAAAAAAAAAAAAAAAAAAAAAAAAAGAACCAGCCCTGTATTTGTGTTCTTCTCCAAATTCTGCTCCGCATTTACCATCTTCAGTTTCTACTTCCATAATTTCTTTCTCTTTATTTTTACAGTTTTTTGAGTTTTGTGAATTGAATATTTAGATCAAATTTTTTATTCATTATTACTTACTAACGAATGAATTGAAACTGGTAGGTGCCTATAATTGCACTTCTGACTGGCTCCCATGTTTAGCTCTGTGTCTCCTCTCACTGTGCCCTGAACATCAAAACTGCAGCTTTGAATCCTCTTCAATCCTGCAGTTATCCAGAAAAAGTACAGTAGCTTTAAATTCTCACATGGGTGGAGCAGGTTTTTCTACATGTTTATAACAAACTTCTTGCAGCGTGGTGAGACAAAAAACTAATCACACACTTTTCTCTTTTCTTTGAATTTTATTTAAGATTTTCTTTATCTAATATACTTTGAAATTTAAAAGATATCAGTTGCCTATATCAAATAGAATGTTATCTGTGTTTCCAGAAGCAAAATATTAATCAGATCTGGGAGATCATCTGTTTTGAAGCCATTTTAATTCTTCATGCAATTATTTGCCATTTGTTGTTAATATTTCAGACAGAGAGAGCTATTTCTAAAACACCACAGTGCTGGCCAGCTTTGAGTCATTGCTGTTAATTTTCAATATGAGACTGCTGTTTCCTCTAGTTAAGGCAGTTTTCCACTAAGATCTACTTAGTGGTTTAGTGGTAGTATTTCCCTTGTTTTTCATTTACATTAAAGGTTATTGTCTTTCCTATTACTTTTACATTTTCTGAGTTGCTTGGAGTACAAACACAGCACTTTTTTTTTTTTTCAAGGCAAAGTTTCTCTGTATAACAGCTCTAGCTGTTCTGGAACTGGGTCTTGTAGATCAGATTGGCCTCAAACTCAGAAATCTGCCTGCTTCTGCCTCCCGAGTGCTGGGTTTAAAGGTGTGCACCAACACCGCCTGGCTAAACACTCTTGTAGCTGATAAAGAATTCTGATATTGATTTATTTTCATTTGAAGTTCATCTTTTTTATAAATAAGGGAATTCAAATGTGTCCCATTTGTTGTATAATTATGATGGTTAGTCTTAATTATAATGCTGTGTTACATTTTGAACCTTTTCTGATTCATTGCTGTTTTCTTGTATCATTTTACATTTCCTTTTATTTTTTCTTTTCAGTAGGTTTATTGGAAACATTATTCTGTAAAATGAGACTATAATATCTCTATCACAATGCATTATGAGGTTTTAATTCCATAGTATGAAGAAAGCATACTGAGCAGTATTGGCTGCACTAAATATGTTCAGGATGTACTTGTCATCCATCATCATCACCATCATATTACTGTCTGGAGAAAATTCATAGACCTGCTCAACTTTGATTCTTCTCTAGGTGTCTGACAAGACGACCATGGACATTGTTAAATCTCCCAATAATGTGTCTAGCTGTTCTAGTTCACCTTGTCAGTTATGTGGGAAGGTCTTTAATCCTATGCGCTTCTTTCTGAAGTCTTGAAATATCACTTTGATTTCAACCTTGGTTGATGTCTTCCTATTGTTTCATTTTGCAAGATGATAAAACAACTACTCGTTGTAATGGCTTCCTCTTCACCAAATGCACTGTTTTTCCTCTTTAAAGGCTCTAGGGTCACCCCAAACTGCTGCCCTCAGCAAGTCTTATTTTTCTTAGGCTTCTGGTGCACTTCTGCATCGTGTTAGTTGTGTGTGTAAGATGGTTCCTATCCTAGCTCCTGTCCCTTATTCCGTCTTTCATATTTTATTCCCATATAGTCATTCTCTTTAGAATTTTATGAGGTGTACAGAGTTGATGGCATGTATCTATTTCTGCTTCATTTAAAACTGTTTAAATTTCCCCATCTACCCTTAAGTACTGTGTTTTTCATATTCTTTATGGAAGAAGTCTCACAGCCCCTTACGAGTGCGTGTCTAGGAGTGAAACGTTGGTGCTGCTTCTGTTATATTTGCCTAGAAAAAGAAGCACAGATGCTTTTCTGATCCCCATTTATCTCCATGGTTAGAGATCATTTTCAGACCTCGGGCTACAAGGCAGATGGAAGCGGTGCCCATTAGGACCTGATTTCCCGAGGAACGGTGAGGCAGAGCACATCCCCATCTCTGAACAGATGGACAACAGAGTCACCGTGCTTCACTGGCCCTACTTCCTGCTTTTCCCCTTCTCCGTGCTGTGCATCCTGAGGCACTATTCAAGCCTCTTTTCTGTGACTTCATTGGGGGGTGGGAGGCAGTCACTGATGTTCAGGAAGAACCCACTCCTTGCTGTTCTCCAGTTTAGAGTGGCCCATAATCATAAAACTTCTAATGCCGCCCCCAAACTAGCTACAGTCAAGACCACCAGCCTTAGAAGAAAAAGAATTTAAAAAAATGTTTTCCATCTCTCCCCTTGGTCAAGCCACTGGGTAGGTGTCATTTGGCTTCATCAGTTCTTCAGTCTTTTTCAGGATACTTTGCAACCTTCTCGTAGAGGAGAGCTGTATGCCACCAACCCACCATGACTCCTTTCTACTGCATTTCAACTGTATCACGGTTCAAGCATTGGATAGGGAATATCATGGAGCCATGATCTTCAGAACAGATGAAGTTTTCCTGGCTTCTATTTTTTTGGGGGGGTCATTTGAATAGGCTTCTCAGCTGGAGGTGAGAGGGTAGCTAGAATGAAAGCCTCTTGCTCCGATTTTGGTTGTTACGGAGCCCAGCTGTATAGATGCTCAAATATCTATTGCCTCTGTGGAAACATCTAGAACTTCCCGATGGCCATCTAGGATTTCTAACTATCAGAATTCACACCCCTGAAATCTACAGTTACATTACCAGAGATCATCCTGTTCCAAATATGCAAAGTACAACTATCTCAAGAGTACTTAGGAAACTTGAGAATAAATCTCACAAAAGGATACAGCAAAACGAGTCACATGGCATTGGAGAGTTTGGCCTCGTAATCGTGACAAACAAGCCTGGAATTCAGGTCCTACTCGGTCTGTTCATGGGAAGATGTGGGAAGAGTCTGCAGACTCCTCTTGCACAAAAATAAAAAAGGGCCAAGAATGCCAGATGGGAGTCCGTAACCGCTCTGCTCCATCACTCAGTAACGATACCAATGAGGAGAGCGAGGCCACCACACGCTTCTTGGGATGAGAAGGAGTCCACAGATGGTATCCCCAGAAGCTGCAGCTGAATGTGCATACAGGGCCTCTGTAAGGAGCTGGATTAACAATGCCGGCAGAGTCTCACCACACAGCACAAGCCTGGGCGTCAAATACTTTGAGGAATTCTCAGTATGTTCCATTTTACAACCACTTACTTCAGAGATTCAGAGATTTTTGTTTGTTCCATGGACATTTTCTTTCAATAATTCAAGTGTGTGACTCAAAATGGGGTTCTTGAAAAGAGGGCAGAGTCTGTAAGGTGATGGACAGATAAGTACAATTCAGTTCACCAGAACCCATGTGACAGCAGGCCACGGCATGTAACCCAGTAGTGCAAAGGGACAGACACTAGGATTCTTAAGTTCGCTGCCTAGATAGTGCCACCAAAGTGATGGCCTCCAGATTCAGGAGAAACCTGTCTCAAAAAAAATAAGTAGGAGGCCAGCAACATGCCTCAGCTTTCTACATAATCTCATAATCTGAGATGGAGTCCCTAGGACTCACAGGGCAGAAGGAGAAAACAAACTCCTCTAAATTGCCCACTGATGAATCCTTTATACTCAAATAGATAAATAAATGTAATAATTTGAAACAACTGTAGAAAGGGACACCAAACACTGACATATACACACAGGCACATGCACCCACAGACATACATAAACACACACACACACTCAAAAATGAATAAATGGGTGAAAAGAAAAATAAATAAACAAATGGAAACTAAATTCTTGGGATAGTCAGAAACAGATCTTTTGAACTAAGTGTAAGTGCGTTTGACTGTATTAAAGAAAAACAGGGGACAGCATACTCCAGAGTTATAAAATCTAACCCTCCTCCCCAGAAGTCCAGGAAGTAATTTCCTTTCCTGGTCTAGCCATTTCAGGCAAGTATTCAAAATGCTGCATTGTGGATGCACAGCGATTCTTCAGCCTCATCCTCCATGGAAGTCTTTAGAATCGTGGAGAGAACAAGCTAAATAATATGTGCAGATCTTATAAATAGACCCACAGTTCTTAAGTCTATCCAATGCCCCCCTCTCATTAGTCACTCTCCTTCCCCCCTCAGAGGTAGTACAGCCTTGCAAGGCTCTCCACACCATCTATTACCTTACGTTTTGTTGACGCGAAATGACCTTTGCAGAGTTGGACACGTGCACCCTCTAGTTTCCTGTCAGATGGGATGTGCTTGCTGGCAGCAGGATTAAATGTGCTGTCTATTTCATACTCTTTCCTCCTGCACCGTATTCAGTATGGAGAATGCACGGGGACCCTGACTAACTCCCGTTGTTGAAGTGCCCCCTCCCCCGCCACACCAAAGCCAAGCAAATCCAAACTAAAGAAAATCATCATGCCCTTCCATTCTGACACAAACATCCTACTCCCCAAACGAGGAAAGAGGATAGACCGAAGCCTCATCTTCTCATCACATTTCCCTCTAGGTTTTAGTTTTGGACAGTGTCAAAATGCATCCATAGAATAAAGGAGGGAACACACTCAGGTTTCTCACTCTTGCTGAGCAGGCTGCTAGATTACCTAACACCTTTGGAATTGTTAACAGTACTTTCTCATTGGATCCTTACAGACATTCAATCAAGTCAGTTCTGCTACTGTCATTATTCTACAGTTTGGGGGGATTAAATAATGCATCCAAGGTTATAGAGATCACCCTGGGACACAAACCAAAGCCATCAGGAGGGAACTCTACTCCTCTTCCCCACTGTGATGCCACCCCCTGTAGATGTCCTTTTGCATAGAAGCCGCACAAATCCAGAGACATGAAGAGCTGGTTTGCTGTGTATTTCTCCTTGCATGGGCTTTAATCTGCCTGTACTGAAGAATTATTCATACCCCTTGTCTCACCCACCTACAGCCCTAAGACCTCGTCCTCTGACTTCCCTGATATCTCTGGGAGGCATCACCCAGACCCTCTACACCCAGGCCAGTGGATGATGATCTCCCTTCCTGACTGCCACACCCTTTGGACTTTGGAAGTGAAGTACATATGCTCCTTGGTTGGCATCTTGCTCTAAACTGTCCCTCCACTCCCCGCTTAGGCTATGAAGCGTTTTACTGAACTTTGTGGCTCCGTATTTTATTCAGTCTCCCTAAACTGAACTCCGACGTAATCCGCTCTATCTATTGTCTCTGTGCTTCTGACACGCCAGCCTCCTGCCCTCAACTGTCACTAGCTAATCTTGTTTCTTTTCTATTTTGTCTTTCCTATCCTTCCTCCTAATCCTTTTCAAATTGCTGTTTTCTTGGGCCCTTAACCCCAGCTCAACTCCTCCCCGTTCTTTAAGCCCCTTTCTCATTTCTCTCTGTCAACACCAAGAGCTCTCTCTCCCTTTCTAACTGGGCTTCGGCCACCCGCTGACATCTAACCAGTGAGAGTATTCCATTGTTTCTCCTCTTGCCCCAGCAGGAGCTACATATCTCCCTTTCAGGAATTCCTGTCACTTCATAAATATCCCTAGGCATGTTGAAAGGCAGCCACCATCTGGCTGTGCTGAGGCCCATCAACAAACGTTCTCAGAACTATTTCAATCATGTATATTTAATAACACTGCCTCCACCTTCCCAGACCTTCTAATCCAAACTTGCTTTGCTTTTTTTTTTTTTTTTTTTTTTTTTGGATGTCGATACCACTCCATTTGTTCAGCGGTTCTTGAATAAGCACACGGTGCGAGTAGCTCTTCATCTGAAACTTTTCTGCAGATAATCTCAGTTTGGGGGCTGGGGAGATGGCTCACAGGGTCAAGTGATGCTGAGCAATCAGAAAGAATTTCTGGTTAATTTGGTTACCCAGCACCCACATAAAATCTGGACAGGGTGTGTGCTTCTGCAACTCCAGGGCTGAAGGCTAGAGACAAGCACATGTCTGGGGCTCACTGGCCAGCCAGTCAGGCTAAATTGAACTTCAGGTTCAGTGAAAGATACTGTCCCAGAGAATAAGGTGGAGGGATTGGAAAGATGGTTTATATAATGGTTAAGAACATATACTCCTCTTACACAGAACCCGGGTACAGTTCCCATACCAGGCTGCCTGTAAATTCAGTCCCAGGTAATTCAACACTTTCTTCAGGCATCCATAGGCACCCACACTCAGGGGCACGTGCACACACACACATGCACACAAATACATAATTAAAAACAAAATAAAACTGGGTTGGGCATGATGGGTCATGCCTTTGATCCCAGTATTCAGGAAGTAGAGGCCATTGGATCTGTGAGTTCCAAGCCAGGTTCATGTACATAGCAATTATAAGGCTAGCCAGGGCTGTGTACCAAAACCCTGTCTAATAAAAACTAAAAATCTTTAGGGAAAAAAAAGTTGGAAAGAACGAGAAGAATGGCACACACTGGCCATATACCCATGCGCAGACAGAGATAACACACACACACACACACACACACACAGAGATGTACCATTTGCTTTGTAGTAGCATGCATCATAAACATTATATGGCATAGACAAAGCTGAATAGCGACTAGAAGGAATTCAGTTTATAACCTGGTTTTTGGAAGTTTTATTTATTTGTCCAGATCAAACTATGCTCTGATAGTTACAGATTCTAAGGATGGGGACACTTTCCCAGCAGCAGGAAATAATTCAGAGAAGGTCTGGGCAGATGGCGAATCTGCATCAGGGGAGCGTCGGCAGCGAGCAACAGGTGTGCTGGCAGAGAAGCCTGAGCCAGCATCAGGAGCTAAATTGGCAGCAAGCAGAGTCAATATCAAGGAAATCTGGCAATAAGTTAAGGGAGCCAAGTATGAGCATTAAAGTTCAGGTCTATAAAATGATGCAAGTGGCAAAATAGCATCATGGTACTGAGGATGACAGGATAATAAACAAGGGCAATGGGATTTCTTAAATCAGTGGAGCTGGAATTCAAGAGTTTTGTTCCCAAGGAAGATGACAGACAGAGTAGAAAGCCAATATGACTAACCAGACATTGAAATGGTGAATCATTCCCTTCTGTTCAGGTTCTGCCTGCCTAGGACCAGGATTGACCCAAGTTGAATGTGGAATTCAATTGTCAAAGGGTACCCAAGCAACTCAACTTTCTAATTCAAGACAGAAGAGCCCATCATCCGGTTGCCTAGGTGAACCCTAGTGACCAAAGATGATAGAGGGGGAAAGGATCAATAGATTTTGTAGGCCCTGGAGTGGGTGAGCTGACAGGAAGGCACGTTTTGCAGCAGGGTTTGTCTGGAACTGAGTCCAGTATCCTAAAGCCTGCTCCCTGCTTCCCTGCCCTCATATGTGCCATGTCCCAGAGATGTCTGATCCACAGACCCTTAAGTTCAAGGTGAACAACTCCCCTGTGATCATACAGAGAGGCAAACTGAGGCTAGAAATTTTTCCTAAGGATGTACTTTTATTTTTAATTAAGTGTATGCCTGTGTGTGCGTGTGTGTGTTTGTGTGTGTGAAGATGGGTACCAGAAACCAAACTCAGGTCCTCTGCAAAAGCAATGTGTATTGCTCTTAACCACTGAGTCATCTCTCTAGACCCAAGAAACTAGAAATCTTAATGAGAGCATGCTTAGGGACTCTAACTTTCCCTGAAAAGATCTTGTGCTTTGCCTTCGACAGAACAGGAAAGTCAATACTGGCAAATACTTTAGGATGGAGGCCAGGAGAACATTGTGACTTCCAGAAAATGTTCTGGCTCAAGTGGACACTTGATAGATATTTGAAGATTGGCTGATCCTTCTATTCTTTTTAGGTTTCCAAAGAATTAGAAACTCGATTCAAACCATGTCATTTGTCATTCTCCTTTACCCAGTAGGAAAAATATATGAGCAATTTTGACCTCGACATATTGTTTGGTGACATTCAAAAGTAAAGTCACAAGGGAATAATTCCCTGAGAGGTAGGAAGCCTGCCCTAGAGTTTTTTTATGACTATAATGTCTACAACTCAAAATGCAAAATACCTACTGTCTGGGAAGTTGTCCAGATTTTCAATGTTGGCAAGTTTCGGAGTCATCCTGAAAAAAAAAATGCTTTCGTTTAAATAGCAAGAATGGTATGTATAGGTGTTCACTGTCTGTTTCCATGTTAATTGTTCAGAATTCAAATGCACTTTTAATGACTATTATTTATATGAGTCGCAATGAGGTCACTCTTGACAACAAATCCTGCTTTACTTGGGCATGGAAGGAAGCTGTACTTTCTGCTGCTTGTGAGACTTTTCTCTCCTAGACCACAAAGCAAATACCAACAGACCTCAGCCTTTTGTGCATAAACAGGGTGACCAATAAATGCTGGGTGTGTCTGTGCCTTGACTGTCTGAGCCGGGATCGGGGCGGGGGTAGAAAGAAGCAATCCATTTCATTTAGAGCTATGAGAGTCAGCCTGGCATCAGGATGACAAACGATTGCTTTCCATGTGTGAAGCATGCTGGAGTTAGTGGGCTATGTACCAGGGCTATAAAAACCTGGAAATGTCACTGGCATTCCAAGCATCTGTTCTCTCTAGCCCCACATTTCTGGGCAACTGCAAAAAAAAATTCTTCAGGATGATGCCTTCAAGCCCCAGTCCTCCGACATAATCTGTCAGGAGAAATTTTAAATTTACATCAAAGAAATTAGGTGAATCATCTGACTCTCCACCGTTACTGCTCCATGGGGGTCTGTGGGATGAAATGAAATTGTGGTTACATTTCCAAATGGGTTATAAACCCGATACAATGCTCCTCAGAGACTCACAACTTATACTTCCCTATTTCCTGATACAGTGTCCCACCTCCAAAGCTACGCCAGGCATACTAGACAAAGCAGAAGGCCTTGGGGGGAAAGGAGAAAGCAGGGGAGAGATGATGTGTGATTGAGAGCTTAGTGGACCTTACTACACACACACACACACACACACACACACAGAGACACACATATTCACACTTCTCTAGCCATGCATTCCTGATCACTGCTTCCTGGATAACTCTGTCCCATATTTACTGATATAATGGCATGCTGGCAACTAGCTAAATAACAGTTCTCCACCCTGACATGGAATTTACACCCTGTGAGACCGTCTATTTTTTTTTTTTTACTATCAAGCTCTAAATGGGGCTTCCCTTTCAAATCTAAGAGTGTAGCTTGATCTGTGTGGTGTGTGTGTGTGTGTGTGTGTGTGTGTGTGTGTGTGTGTGTGCATGCACATCCACTAGCACACACTGGGATTACAGATGTGTTTCACCATACTGTGTTTTTATGGGGGCTTGGGATCACAGCCTCAATATTCACGCTTATAAAACAGGCCCTTTTCTCTCTTAACTATCTTCCCAAGTTGTAATGATTTTTGTCCAAAATTTTTGATTATATACTTACATGAAACACAGAAGGGTTTTGGGGGAGAAGATGCAGTCCACCTGGATAAGACCTACTCCCTGCATAAACCCAGAAATGACAGTAAGAACCCCAAAATGGCAAACTTTGGCAGTCTTTACCATGATCAGGAAATTACCAAGAAACACATAGTGCCTATGTCTAGATATTTTTAGAAAACAGGCAATAACCAAGAAATAAACACATTGACTAAGTGCACACATCTCTGAGATGATTGCTAATTTAAAAACACACTTCCAGCAACTCATTTTCTCCTACTGTTTCTAGGCACAGAACCAGTAAGAAATTAATTGCCTAAGAGAAGGGGAAAATGTAAGTAAAATAAAATCAAATAAACTCCTCTTTAAGAATAATAGCATATATGGATTTTTTAAAAAGAATGTTTGAAGATTGTCCCATGACCAAAGTCACAAGGCTGCACTTCAGTAACCTGAGACCAAGTCAATAGACCCAGCACAGCACTGGACCCTGGCTGGCAGCCGCTCTGATATATATACACTTGTACTTATGATGAAGCTTTTGATTAATGCTCAGTTGATCTTTCTTCTCACTAATAGATCAAAATATTTCTCATCAAGGAACAAATGATCAGATCACTGTTACAAGTGGCTTTTGAAAAGTCCATTTATAATGTAGCACCTTCAGCAAGAATTCTTGATTTTTTAAAAAAAAAGGGAGAAACTAAAATTGATATGTTTAAACTCTTACAATTCTCCCCCATGCCTTCTTTCAGACAGGATATTTGTGTAGGCTCATCAAGTGGCAATAGGAAGGAGAGAGAAAGGTAAGGACCGTGCCATGCTAAGGAGTATTTACCAGGGATTCACAAAGTGGAAATCCCCATAAAGGGCAATAAGCTACATACTATCTTACTTTAATATCACAGCAACGTTTTATACTAAGCCTTGCTATGCCGACTTTCCTAACGAATAAACTGAGTTGTACTGATGCAGTCCTAGTCCATGCAGCCAGCAAGGGCATAAAACTTCCAATCTTAAACCATCTAACCATAAAATCTATGCTATTAGTGCTCCCACAGTGTTTGTGACAGTTATGGTCCATCATCAGCTTCACAAAATGTGGAATCACATGGAAGATGGCCTGTGGGTTTGCCTGTGGAAGATATTACCTTGACTATAATAACTGATGAGAGAAGATATATCCCGTGGGTTGATGTGGGATTCCCCCTCTGTCTGTACACCATTGGTTAATAAAGAAGCTGTTTTCAGCCAATGGCTCAACAGAATATAGACAGGCTGGAAAAGATAGAGTAGGCAGAATCAGTGAGATGTCATGTAGTTGCCAGAGGAGAAAGACGCTAGCCGCCAGTCAGAACCTTGCTGGTAGGTGGTAAAATATAAAATAATATAAACGGGTTAATTTAAGATAGAATTGATTGGCCAATCACTTAAGTGATTGGCCAAACAGTATTGCAAATAATATAGTTTCTGTGTGATGATTTCAGGTCTGAGTGGCCAGGAACGAACCAGCAGCCTCAGCCAACAGTGAATGACTCCTTGCCAGGGACCCTGGACCATATGGATGGAGAGAGTGAATTGATCCATAATTCTCTGTTTCCCAGTTGTGGGTACAACGTTGCAACCCATTGCCTCAAGCTTCTACTGCCTTCAATCCCCACCATGATGAACTCTACCTTGAACTGTGAGCTAAACAAATCCTTCTTCCCACCAGTTGCTTTTATCAGAGTGTTATAACACAGCAATAGGAAAAGAAACTGACAGTATTGAAGATCTACATATGTAGCACAGAGAAATCCTGTGATTATATCATTAGAGATGTTAATTCTCCACAGAATTCTACAAATATATATATATGATTTATAATTATAAATAACAATAGAAAATTTAATATGCTGAATTAAACAGCTGGAGGTGCTATGTAATGCCATAGATATTTGCAAAGGAAAGTTACCACCTAAGATGTGTCCCTCCACAAGACACTAGAGTCCCTAAAGGGCAGAGAAGCCATTAGCCAGAGGTCCAGAAGCTGACAACTTCTAGCACAGAATCTGGCATTAAATAGACCCCTTAGAAAACTGTCACTTAAATCCAGTTCATTCCATAGTCGGAGGCTTCATCAGCTAAAACCTCCTTGTACAGAGGGCCCAAATGGAAGCCAAGGCAGGCGAACAGAGCTTGGCTTAGGAGAGGACAGCCCAGCCTTGAGAAGGCAGACTTAATAGGCAGATGGGTACACAGAAAAATGATGCAGAATTAGGAGCCAGGAAATGCAAAACCTATGTCTAGCTCTCAATTGTGAAAAGATTCCAGACATGCCACTTGACTTCTCTGTGCTTTATTTTGCAACCTCTTAAATAGAGACCCTAAATTAACTATCTGCACAGTCCCCAGCAGACCATTTTGTGCTTTTAAGTTTGTATTCGACAAAGTGGAGCAAGGAGAGTTTCAAAGTTACAACAATATTGAAGGTCAGAACCGCATCACAACCAAGAGCAGGGACAAACACAAATTCCCCATGTTCCATCTGAAGGGGTCAAAGCTAGGAGGATCCAAAACCCAAACACAACAGAACAAGACACTGGCAGTAAGACAGATGAAGGGAATCTAAGGAAAGGAAGCCAGTAACTAAGGAGAGCTCAGCTGAAGATGGTGAGCCGAGATGGTGGGTATGCCTGTTTAGAATGAGAGATATCAGGATGTTAAAGTCCTGTGGGACTCCTGTTGCTTCCAAACAATCTTGGCAAGAATGCCCCAGCACTTCACTTTGGCTTCAGTCCTCTTAGCAACTCCTATATTCTTAAAGAAGCAGCACACACACACACACACACAAAATCAATAAGCCACAGAGACATTTTAATAACATCCTTTTAAGAAAGGAACTTGGGTCCTTAGGTTATTTCCCCCTGAGGGAGACTGCTTTAATGGTAATAATGGCTTGAGCCAAGAAGATTTCTTTTTAATTTGCACTATTTTTTTCAATCAGTTTTGCTAATAGCTACCATCCTCACTTGCCCATCTTTAAGTAAAGTAACCTGTCCATGTGTGGGTTTTAAAGGGGAGATTTCATTTATTTTATGATTTGCAATGGAAGTGGGCAGATGATTTGGGGTTGTGTATATATCATTTACAGTGAATATAATACCTGTGTGTATATGTATATCAGCTCGTGTGCTTTGATATTGAAAATAGGAGTAAAATAGGAAATGCTGGGTTGTGAATATGGTTCATCTTAATAAACGTTCAAAAGAACTAACCCTAAATCTTTAACACAATGTGAACTACAAATGGATTAAGCTATTGTTCAACCTTACAGCAAGTACTGTAGAGCTGAGAAGATACAGAGGTGGACTTGAAAAGACTTGTGCAGACATGAAAGTACTTGTGTGGCCTCTGTGATTGAGAGACCAATGGTATGGTATCACGACATGCATGTATGTCCTGTGTACACAATAAAGAACAAACCTGATGTTAGCAGTTGTGTCTAGGGATCAAACTTTCATTTTCTGTATGATGTATTTCCTCTCTCTCTCTCTCTCTCTCTCTCTCTCTCTCTCTCTCTCTCTCCAAATTACTTGCTGGTATTTATCGGTCAGGAAAAAAGTAAATCAAGAGAAAAGTAAGCATAAGTAAACTTCCCTTAGACCTATGTGCTTCTCGTTCCGTGTTGTCAAAGAAGCATTAGGCTCAACTTGGCAGTGTTCCATTTAGTGTCTTATTCATGGGACTAATTGTGTTTTAAATTTTTATGTAAAGTATCTGACACATGTGTCACTTGTGATAATCGACAATGATAATGATGGCTGATGTTGGGGATGATCTTGCCTTTTCAACCCCTGTGTTGAGCGTATTCCTTCAAAGATGAGTCAAGCTAGGAAGCCTGATTGATAACATCCTACGTGTATTGAAGCTTTCAACAGTCCCTAGTCATGCAGGACCTGTGACCTCAAACCAGGGCAGTCTTCATTTTATTGATAGACGCAAATCAAAGAGTACGATAGCTATGAAAAACCTATATGGCCGCTGGGAATGAGATGGTAATCAAACAACCACTTCACACAGCATTTCAAGGTCAATTAATACACACGGCTCTGTTCCAGGTATGGCCCTGGGCACTGCACATCAGAAACCATTGCTGACTTGGGAACTTTTAACCGGTTCTGCAAGCAGGAAAAAGCAAGCCTGTGAGTCACAGACATGAGTCCTGAGAACCTAACCTGCCTCTAACAGATAGCCAGGTGAACCTGGCCTTTGCATTTCCTACCTTCTCCGTGTTTCTATTGCCATTTTAGGCTTCCTTTTGTCTACGTTTTCCTCGACTGAGTGAATCTAGTTCACACCACAAATAACCAGTATGAACTGCCTTCATAGCTGACGGCTGTATCTCTAGCCTCTATAAAGGCTCCGCTCCAGAGCCACTGCTTAATACATGGGCAAACTCCTTAGTGTACGTTTTTTGCTTTTGGCATAAGTTTAAGGTAAATGAGAGAACACAGAATAAAGATCAGGTTCTGTTACTGGGGCTAGAGACCTTCCTTGCCTAAAAATCAAAACCAAATCAGCAAAAACAAAAACAAACAAGCAAAAAACACCATGGCCAAGCCCTTCCCTAAAGCTCATTATGTTTTCAAACAGCTTTGCCAACCCTGCAGAGCAGAGAGCCTGCTGGGAAGGCTACACACACAAAGCAGAGCCCACTCAGCCAGGCCCACTCAGAGCTCAAATAATTGGCCCCCTCCCCCTTTTCTCATTCCTTTCCTCCCGCTCTTACTGTCTCGGAAGCCTGCCCTATAAATCAGATTTAATTATCTATAAAATTTGGTGTAGAAAAGGATTTACTCATTAAAAATGTTCATCAGCTTGCTACCCACGTTCCAGACTAATAGAAGCGGAAAAGGAACACCATGGAAACACCAGACGGGCTAGAGAGATAAGCAGGCTTTGAAATACCTGAACCTCAATTAAATAGCAAGTTCCTGCTTCTGTATTTGCCTTTTAAAATATCATGTCGGAATAAGTAAATGTCACCAAATAATCAACCTGGTTCCCCCTCCTTTCTGCTTTGGTTACTTGCTTCAACAGGTTTTAAGAGATGGGTTTTTTTTTTCTCTAAGTTTACCTCCTTTGCCTATGTGTTAGCCCAAGATATTTTATATTTCCTCAGTTCTCTCTCTCTCTCTCTCTCTCTCTCTCTCTCTCTCTCTCTCTCTCTCTCCCTCTCTCTCTCTCTCTCTCTCTCTCTTTGTGTGTGTGTGTGTGCTTGTCTGCAAAACGTCATAATCCTCTCTATAACCAAACACAGCGACTCACGTTTAGTCACACAGCAAGAAGCAGTTAATTAATGAGTCCCAAGGTAGGCACGGGAGAAACATTGGAGAAGAACGCAGCCAGTGGAAGAGCAGAGGGGAATGTCTGAAGTGAGGCCAAAATAAATCTCCAGTTCTAGGAGAAAGCTCTGGGAGAGACCGAGGAACCGCTAGCAGCTAGCTGAGATGCCTTTGCGGGTGGTGGTGGTGGGGGGGGAATTGTTTGTTCTCACTGTTTGTGCAAGTGATAGAAGCCAGAAGTGCAGGAACTTGGAGAGAATGTTGGAGCTTCTAAATGAGGCGAAGCTCCTAAAATTTAAAATCTCCCATCAGTTTCTATGAAAGGCTTCCATGGGAAGAGTCAAAAATCTAAAACTTTTTCTTATTTTCAGGCACATGAGGGGATTCTTGTCAGGACTCTCCTAAATCCTCACTGTGCGAGGACAGAGAGAAAGTGCTCACAGAGGCGGGAGGGACAAGACACACATGGTAACAGCCAGGAAACTTGCCTGAGGAGCCAGCTCGCCTCCCTCTGTCCCTCTCTGCCTTCCAGACACAACATCTTTCCTGCCAGTGTCCACCTCCTGGGCTTCATCCCATCTCACAGGCCAGCCTTGGGAGCTGGGGTAGACAGTGAATAAGCAAAGAGAACCGGTAGGCAGGGGTCTGTCATATTTCCATCATATTAGTGGAAAGGCCCATGTATGTCAATTTTAAGACAAGAAACTGTCTCATTACCTTTGTACATTCCTACCTGTCCCTAAGGGATCAGTTCTTTTGTTGTTTGTCCCTAGATTTCTTGCTGAGCCTTCCATTCAATTCCTTTAATCTCATGAGCTCCCCAAAGCTCGCCCCAAAGCTCGCCACCTGGGATCTTTTAATTAGGTTTAGATAAGCAAGAACTCTAGTTAGTCACTCATCCATAGGAGGGTCCACCTTCTCAGTTCATGGAAGGTCTCTGAAGACTCTTGTCCTTCGTCACACAGCTATGAAAGACTGTAGAGCCATGCCATCCCGACCACGAAAGAGAGTTGATCCTGACCCAGCCTTTGCCTCAGAAGACAGAAGGGGGATTAAGAAGTAAATGATGAATCCGACTTTGTGATGTCATTGTCCCTCTGAGCCATCAACTTCTTAATGTAGTGCAACCATGTCCTCATATGGCTCAACTAGACCTGGTGACTCGTTGACAAAGATCTTGCCTCACTTCACATTATCAATGGTTAGGGCCGTGCCTGCCATGTGGAGAGGTTACCCTAATGGAACATGAACTAATCAACAGACAATCTCTTGGTGTTGGAGCCACGGTGCCATCTGACTCAGACATAAAAGCTAGCATCGTTCAACCATCATCATTTTGTCTTTGGGTTCACCCAATTGCTTAGAGTGTGAGCAGCTTCCAAGAATAGTGTTTTATCCATCCTTTGCTGTTCCTGTTCTGTCATTATCGTTACTTCCGTCCCAGATGGCTAGAATAGCGCACAGTCAGTAAAGGAGACTCTGGGGTTCACTGAAATGAATACACACTGAACCGGAAACTCTGTACCACTCACCTTGTCCCATAGCAGGAACCCAGAGCACAAATCAGTGAGAAGAGAGGCATGGGAAGTAAAGATCCAGAGAATGGGAAAACCTTGCTATTTCATCAAACACTATTTAACATTTACTTACTTAGACCAGGAATTGAGCTGTTTTCCTGTAAAACAATGATGAGCAAAGCTCATTACTAGTTTTCAAAGAGTTAAAATCCGGTGGGGGCAGTTAAGCATGAACATGGCCGTCTTTCTGACTTCCATGCTCTGATAATCATACCTTGTAAGTGGTTGTTAGGCCTCAGGCTGTGCTACTGTTGACTGTAACCGATAATGGGTGAATAACCCCGAGCCTGAGCTCTGAGCTTGGTCGTTAGCTTTGCACCGTTGAACACTATGATCATTCTTCCACGCCGGTAGGCTTGCTACCACCTTCTGAGCGAACACCAAATGGACTCCTTAGGCAATGGGAACAGCCAATGAAATCCAACACATGGTCAGTCAGAAACAGTAGATGGACACCGCTGACACTCTGTATTATGCAAAAAGGGTGGCTAAGATTCACAGATAGATAAGACTAAAAGACCCACAAATCTTCCCTTTTCTCCAAACAGTCTCCTCAAAGCAGACGCAGAATTCTTTATGTCCCTCTGAGACAGGCACTCAGAGGATTATGTCATCCCATGCCTGGAGGAAAAGAAAATACATGAGCAGATCTTGCCCGCTGCCATGAATCACCTGATTAGTTAATCCATTGCCTTCTCCCTACTGACCACTTGTCACATCCCAACCCCCTCCCTCCCCTGTCACACCCCAACCCATGCTCACATCCGTCTTGGTTCACATAGCCAGAAGTCTAAGCCCAGAGAGCAGAATGCTTGATCCTTTATGGAGAAAACACTCGTGTTTATCTCAGAAGGTCTCCAGCAAGGAGCCCTGCTTTTGTGACTGTGACCCACAAAGGAAGTCTCCCCATATCACAACAACTTTGTGAGCTGTATGTGAAAGCAGTAGCTCCCCCGACACCCCATTCAAATCTCAGCTCCGATACAGAGCTTTCTAAAACGTCTGCTGTGGGTACAAGATCCCCATTCAGACACTCGACAATGTAGCCCATGCCACTCTTCTCTCAGAGGCAGCTCCACAAGATGACATCCACACATCAGTAATGAGCAGACATCTGCATACACACTGGGCTTGAAACATAAAGCACTGGAGGACTTCGGAGCTGTCAATCACTGGGGTTGTCCTGGCCCTGTGTTTATTCAGAAGTAATTTTCAAGGCTGCAGGAAGTGTTGTTACTAACTGATGAGCAAGTCTGAACACCGAAAATGAAGAATGATTGATGCCCATTTAAGTAAGCCGAGAAAGTCTTCATCCACTAGAGGCAGCCAGCACTCAGGATGTTGATAAGGCCTGACATGGTGGGTGAGTGATGAGCGGTGTGCAGTATCTACCGAAAAACAAAAACCTACAGCATTGAAGAAGAGTCCTTTGGACACGAATCCTGCAGCTTCCCATAGCAGCTAGTGGTCCTGATATCGTGACTTGATCCACAACCGAAGTTCCTGTAGGATCACTCTTACTTTTCTGATGGGACAAACATAAAAGCAGAAACTTACTAATTGGTTACAAACTCCTCTTTGATTTACTAATTGGTAGGTAATTATAAAATTTCCTAGGCTGAATGCTTAATTCAGTGTATTTTCCATCCTGTCATGTTCTGGTATGAATAGGTAGAATAAAGGATGGAAATGAATATTACACATTAGAAACATTGAAACCATGAGACCTAATTTGGGGACTCATGCCATGAAGTCAACAGACCTACAGGATCCCACCCTAGCATTCTTTCCTGAACCTGAGTATAGTAGAATGCTACTCTACTACGGATCTTTGCTGTTTGGAAAAAAACAGAATGCCCTTTTGATTATGGACCTATATATTGGCCGGCTCACAAGTTAAGGCAACTCTAAATATTGCTCAACTGTAATTCCAGATCAAAGTGGTCACACACACTTACACACAGCAGCTGAAGTGCATGTCCATTCAGTGATGCCCAGTGGGACATGCTCTATGCAAGACATAATATTGGTACCTGGTGAATGAAATCGAATTCTGTCTCCACCCAGAGGTGCCAGGTAGGATAAGAGTCTATTGTTATGAAAGAGAACGATGGGCTTCTGCAATGAATGGCTTTCTGCAGGCATCGTGTCCAGGATGAAACATAAAGATAAAATAGAACAAGACCAAGTAGCAGGCAAAGGTGTCCTGGAAAGGGGGAATTGTATGCAACGTAGGCAGAGAATAGCATATGCTAAATCTGTGCCAGACAGAGAGGCCGTAACCACGGGCTAATATGACCTGTTCTTAGGCAATGGAAATGATTGCAATTCATAAATACATTCTTTGTCTTCAAAGATTCTGCCTCTAACTTGATTATCCTTTAGGATTCATTGCAAGTCTCTCACTTAACTCAGAGCTCTCGATCCTGTACTTCTTCACTGGCATCTTTGGACTCCCTTCTCTGGCTTTATCCTCGGCACTTCAGACTTTTTCTATCATTTTCTGCAGCACTGAGAGGAAGACAAATAATCTGTTGGAATATTGACTTGTGGCTTGTCCCTCTGATTGTACTGTAGCTTGACATATTGAGAAGCTTTTCGGATCTCTCCTACACAGGAAGGAACCGACAGCCTCAAACATCTCAAGTCTCTTTTCTACCTGCTTGCAATGAATAACTTGCTTCTGTGTGAGAAGCCCCCTGGAGGTCTGCTGTTATGCAAAATGTTGTCCCATCAAGAGAGAGGACTTGAGATGGAACCTGTGAGCTGTCTTGCTGACAGATGATTTACGTGTCTTTGTCATTTTTCTATTCAGGAGTCTAAAAAGTCTGTAATCGTCAGTCAAACCTGGATTTCAAGGGCTGGGATGGATCTTCCTTGGCAGAGTGCTGGCCTAGCATATGCAAGGCTCTAAATTTGACCTCCTAGTACCATGCCTGTAACCCCAGGAGTCAAGAGTTAGAATCTGAGAGGATCCAAAATTCAAAATCATCCTCAGCTATATGCAAAGGCCAGCTTTGACTACATGAGACCGTTTCTCACAAACAAAATCCTGTACAGTCCCCTATAAGGGCCCTTCTGTCTTCCTCCTAACCAGCCCCACCTCTTCCAATTCTATGCCCAGTACTAAGTCCTGCTCTATCAACTTCCCTGTAATTCATCTCAAATCTCTTTCACTCATGTTTTTCTCAAGTCCTGTTCTCCACTTCAACCTCGTTTTGATAATTTATTTTCCTGATATCCTATAGAACTTCCTGCCTCCTCTGTGTGTATGCCTATTAATTATATCCGCTTGAGTACACAACAATCACAGAACAAAGTATGGATGTTTTCTCCTTGGCTATGTGGTAGAATGCTTGATTACTGAGGTGAAGGCTCTCCCTTCCTGACGTGCATCTAATTTCCACTGCGAAGCTAAATGTGTGGCAAGCACACGAAACATTAAATTTACAAGATAATGAATATTCAAATAAATAATCTTTTGGAACCAGTTTATATATGGTAAGGCATGTAAAGGACATTTCACCCTGCCTTACTCCTCGTCATCTCTCCACGCTCAGTTTATACACGCTGCTTCTCTCTTCCTGACTCTAAGTTCAGCCTTACTACTGTGCTACTAAAGTGCCCAGTACCGCTCAGAACACACCATTTTATACAAGAGCCTGTCATTGGTCTCTTCCTCCTTAAAGAAAGGTATCTCGTTTGATTCAGTTATTGAGCCCAATGCCCAGCTGTCCCATTGCAGTCATTGCAGAAAACATCCATTGAATAAATTACTGAAAATTTTGCTGATTTTAATACACAAATTATGCAATTATTGAAATAGAAGATCTAAGCGTCCATATTTACTAAATAGACCCATATTTCTTAACAAATCTGTTTAGCTAAGGCTAAATAGTACAGTTTGAATGTTCTTCAGGGATGGTAAGAGGGTCACGCGATGACAAGTGGTAAGCTGCACGCCTGCAAGCAGTCGTTATTAGCAGAGCATGTCAATATGTGACTTTGTAGCTTTGCCATAGGTAACAGCAGATCACAGAATCTCACCAGACACTCATCTCAGGCTCACGGTTAAAACTGTAAATTTGTCAAGATCTAGAATCACCTGGAAAACAAACAAACAAACATAAAGCCTCTGGGCATATCTGTGAAATTACCTAGATCAGGTTAACCTCTGGGCATGCCCATGAGGGGTTATCTAGATTGGATTAATTTAGGTGGGAAGGTCTACCCTAAACTCCAGACAAATAAAAAGGGGAGCAGGAGCTGGGAATTTACAGCCTTCTGCTACTTGACTATAGATAACAGCTCTGGGATTCTCTTGGATGGGGTAACTGAGATAGGAAGACCTGTGCAGATTCTGGAAGCCTGCAATCAAGATAGCCAAGGGTTTTATGAGCTGTCGTGTCCTTTTTCTTTGATCCAGGTTGACCGAAATTCCACAGTCTCAAAGTGTGTGTACCAAATACAGCTTAAAGTGCTTGAAGTGATTTACATTCCTGAAACCTCACCTGCCTTTAATTCTCAAGTTAACTTCCTTCTTCATGCCTAGGTGGCAGTCATTATTGTAAACCACTCAGTACTTTCTAGGTGTCTATCGAGATTGGATAGCATCTGCAGATTCATAATTCCCACCTTGAGGTTTTGAGGATAGTTCAAGATTTTTAGCAGACTATCAGTTCACCCATGTTTTCCCACTTTGGGTAAGTATTTAGGAAGCAACTACTTACTATGTAGTACAGCATTTGAAGTTAAGAATGGGGGAAAAGAATCCCTTACATGTTTCTTAGGTTTTCCACTGCAAAACAGAGGAATAAATACAGGTCTTCAGTTTCTCTTGATTTACCAGCACGGCCATAGTTTTAGAGTTCCCCACTGTCTGTGACTATAAAGACAAGTTCCTGTGGCAAATTAAGATGCTATCATGTCTAAATTCCTCTAACTTGCATCCATACCATGCAATTGGTCTATTTTTCCTGTTATTTTACTATCAGGTATATTTTTGCTCTTTCTTTCTTTCTTTCTTTCTTTCTTTCTTTCTTTCTTTCTTTCTTTCTTTCTTTTGAGCCTGTCCTCCTGGAACTAGCTCTTTATCTTCCTAAAAAGATGACTAAATCACAAAGGGTGTGGAATCTTTGTGCCACCAGAAGAAGTCTGCTTCCAGTGATTTTAAGTCTGTAGGATTTTCTTTTAGCTTCCTTCCAGGACTCATTCTGAAACTTCATGCTATAACTAATACATCAATGGGGATTCACTTGACTGATGGAGGGTTTGGGGGTATGTGAACCATGAAAATTAAAAGTGAAAAGAATTATATTTCCAACTGACCTGATTAAATGCCCAATCCTGGAATTTTTACACATTTCCTCATCAAATGAAAGTTATGCATCTCATGGCTGCCAGTGAAGGGCCATCTAAAAGAAAAGGGATGCTGAGAAGTTCTTATAGTGACATTGAAAAATCACAGAATTTGGGGATTTGGAAACATGTAGCCCATAGATGAAACACCAGAAAAACCACCAGCTCCTTCTCCATGGCCGAGCACCACCAAAGGCAGATCAGGGGGGCTGTACATTGTGGGAGGAGCAGGGTGTGGTCACTATGAGAGCACCGCCCCATTTGTGCCCATGAGCTGTGACATTCTTGATCCTCCACACTCTGGAGTTGTCAGATCAAGCATGTTGAGGACAGAGTGGTTTGTGTTTTGTTTTGATTTTTTACTATGATATACACCATATTCTCAGCAATGCCTTGGCTAAAAATGATAGACAATGTAAATACTGTACCACCTAAATGACTATTGTTACTGGTCATTCTTTTTCTGTTCCTTTTTTTTTTTTGTAAAAGAAAAAAAAACATTATTCCCGCACATGAATATTTAAAGTTGTCTTTTTAACACTGCTTCTGGGAGTCCTAAAATGTTGTGAATATGACTCCTATGAGCCCCAGAGAGTATCGGGTAGCTTATGGCAGGGACTGAGGAATCTCCAGTCTTGACACACCCTCTTCAACTTGATGGGCCCTATATAATATCACTGATGTGTGACATGAATGACGTTTTTCTTTGGCAGAGATGGGTGGATTTTGCAATAAGCCAATGGCTAAACAAACAAGAAGTCATGGTATAAGCTCATGAATTTTATCTATTTTGAGAAAAATATTGGATTTCAATGACATATATCTTGGGATACATCATTGTATCCGAAGTTTGTTTGTTTGGCCTTCGTTTATGCAAGTTAGTGTCATGAAGATTGCTTCTTTCGTGGGTCAGGCTCTAAGTGATACTGCAGAATAAATATTAAGGAAATGCAAAGTTACTTGTCAAAATAGCTTAATATTGCTCTGTACTGTTCTCCATGAAGGTCTGGTGAAACTGGGCATCACTGTCAAATGCTGTTTTCTCACATTGGAAGCAGAGCCCACATGGAAGTAAAACATATACCCATTCTGACAGGAATCTGAAATATAGAGTGTTTATGTAAGATGAACATGTGCTCATTTCCAAAGGCAGTTTGAAATGCAAGAAAACTAAAAGACTACAGTGTTAATCATTTGAATTCTATTTTCAATTTATTGTTTTAATTGATAAGACATAAAACGGCATGTATGAATCCTGTATGATTAGATGCTCTGATGTATGTGTGCATTGCAGAAGGAGTAAAACCAGCTAATTCACTCAGACTGCAGCTCACACGGCTTTACTTTTTGTGAAAAGAACATATCCTCTCCTCTCTGCATTTGTCTTCAAGAATATGGTGTGTTATAAACTACAATCACCATATTGTACATTATCTACATTCTTCCGTGTGTTTTCACATCCTCCCAGTGCCCACTGTGAGCCATTGCTGTGGGGAAATTTCGATGTGTAATTCCCATTAACAATGTGACAGAAACAGCAACTGTGTGACTAATTCCCCACATTGTATGGTGTCTTCTGCTTACACTACATTGAACACATTCCCTCATGAGTCTGACAGGAAGGAAATGGCACACCACCTCGTTGAAAAGCAGAAAGAATCCAGCAAGTCCTACAATTGTTCTGGGTACCAGAAACAGTCCAGCCTTGGATGTTATGTGTGCTCTCTGCACTGGAGCCATTATCTCTTTGCACACATGGGATACTTACATCTAATTAGCATTTGGAAACTGATGAACTCTCAATATGGTCAGCACAAGGCAGGGAAATACATCTTGATGCAGTCTATTAGGTCATTTATTTAATAAATTAAAATACTTGAGGAAGGAAAAATCAGCCTGGCTTTTCCTCCAATCTGTTCTCTTTTGGCGAACGACTGGATTGCAGCACAAATTCTAAGAGAGTGGAGGCAACACTGCATTAAAAGCTCCGTAATCAAAACAGAGAGCATAAAAACACTTGAGCATTGGCTAATGGACAGTTTATCATCCAAACAGATGCATTCATTAAGGGAAAAATTACCTTCAAATATCAGTAAAATAAATTGGGTCTCCTCTGATTTCTTATTTCTGCAGCAAGTGTTCGGAACTACAGAAACAAGAATATAAAAGATGTTCGTTGTGGAGGCAGGGCAGTTTGGGCATTTAAGTTTATTGGGCGAAGCTGTTTGAACTGCTTGAAGATGGTAAATCAAGCAAATATGGAACATTCCAGCTGATAATGTCTTTCTGGGCCAATTACTTCTCTTCTATATTTCAAACACAGAGACTGTTTTGTTACTCCATGGCCATTGCTGTTATTAATGCTATGGATAGTGCTAATAAGAAATCATTTTCTGCTTTGCCGTAGCAGTGTGGACTCGGATCACTCACTGCAGTATCCCCTCCGCGGCAGGGAGGCATCCCTCTCCAGCACAGAACTGGAAGGCTGGCCTCCTGCACTGTGAACTCACAGTCAGATGGCAGAGGGAATAGCTCTGTACAGCTGGTGGCCTGGGATGAGAGCGCTCCCATTTTGCTGCATTGTTCTGAAATTAACGCAGAGAAGCAGGGCTCCTGGGTGCCCCAAGGCTGCAATCCAGCCACTGAATGCTATAAAGAACTTTCATAAATAAACAAACTAAGCAGTGGCTCACTGTGATGTGGCCCTCAGGCACGTGGAAAGTGTTGCCCTGAGAGGGAGCCAGCAGAGAGATTCCCTAGACTTCCTAGTGCTGTGTCAGTACATAACACTTAGGGTGGCCGTTTCCAAAACACCCAGGGTGTGATGAGCACTCGCAACTGCTCTTGCATTTTCTCTGACCCTCACAGCAATCCTGTCTATACATATCATTGTCACTGAGAGGGAAAGGAAACGAAGGTTCCATGTGAGCTTGCAAAACCTTTTGTGTGAAGATACTTCCCTAGGGTCCTGAACCTTGACCATCATAAACATCATCTAAACACTGATTCCAAGCTAAAAGGTAGCTGGATCCTTTTATTTTGCATAGGATGAAATGAAGGAAACACCAGCTAAAGTAAGCACCGTCAATCTAAGTTTAATCAAGCAAGTTACCATTTGACTGTTTCACCTGTGGCCTCAGTGTGTGGAGCCAGGCCACCTCTCTGCAAAGAGAGAGGCCATACAGTGTTACAGGCAAAGATTCTCATGTTGGTCTGACCTGAGGGCATGGCCAGCTGTGTCATCTTTAGGAAACTAGCAAACTTTTCTGATCCTTGTCTTGTTATTTGTGCAACACACAAATAAATAGTAACAACTTGAGTGTGTAACGTGTACAAAACACTTTTCTAAGTCTTTAACAATATCTCAATTCACTTAATCCCTAGAGTGATGGTGCTGCTATTAATTCATAATGGTAAAACTAGGTTATAGTTAGGTTGTAGAATTTACCCAGGGAGAAATAGCAGAAAGTGCCACGAGTGATGTTGCAACTCATGTATTTAGACCCCAAAGTCTATGGTTGTACTGTTACTGTTTTCTTACCTGCCTCCCTTGGCTGCTTTTAAGATCAGGGAGTACAAATGTTATCACACACACATACGTACACCACACATACACACACACATACCACACACATACATGTACATACATACATGCACCCCATATATGTGTTTGTCATATATAGTATATGACACTATGTAAATATATTTGGAGGCCATCTGGTTTTTGAAGGACACACGTTGCGTGGCTTTAAATGTCAGTATCTCATACATAATGAGAGTAACTACATTGTTCAGTAAATGCTGACTTTCTGAGGTTAAGTATACCCCACAAACATGGCACACTCTTAAAGACAGGGCAAGCACCATGGAAGAAATCTTCAATCATCCTGTATATGTAAATGAGACAGAATGGTGTAGTCTTCGAGGAGAAGGCAGAGCTTTAGCCATTGTGTTAGCCTCAAAAACAATACTTTGCATGTAGAAACTGTTCCATCAAATTGATTCAAAGTGCTGGTTTAATTAGGAAATGTAAATGTAAGTATTGTGTTTCTATTGCAGGCATCTCTTCATTTAATTGGGCACTAAACCCTAGCCAGGACGATGAGGGTGCTGTAGTATGATTCTCTGTACTCCTGTACCTGAAGAATCAGGAGTCTGTTGGTTATAGAGATATAGACGATGCAGACAACACCCCTAAGTAATAGCTTTGTAGTATATGCTACAGTGTAGGAAAGTTAGACGGGAGAGGGTGGCTGGCTTCATCTATTGCTAGCACTTCAGGAAGGAAGATTTTAGGAACTATCACAAAGGATGACTAGGAAGTATCCAGTTAGGCAAGGCGGGCTCTAGGTGGAAATCCACTTAGAGTAAGTGCTCCTCAAAATGTCAAAAAAATTTAGACAGTAGGAGGTTGCATTTAGGGCGCTTTCAACTATATATATGCATTGCTAAAGTAGGTGTATGCTAATTGTGGAAGCCACTATAAAATTCAAGAACTGACGCTAGGAAAGTAAACCGTGTTTAGGTTTAGAAAAATGTCTGTGCTCTGTTTATACTTCAATTGTATGCCTTAGGAAAACACTGATTATTCTAATAAGGAGATTCATATGATAAAGTTTATGTTTTGTTTCAACATTTGTTCAGTGTGTATGTGTGTGTGTATTGGTATGTGCATATGTATGTATATGTATATTGGGGTGTATATACATGTGTATTGGTGTGTGTATATGTACATATGTGTATATTGGGATATGTATATGTGTGTATGTATACATGTGTAAGTATAGAGACTGTGGAGGGAAACATGATGTTTCTATGCTAAAAATATTTAAGATTCCTTGACCCCAAAGTTTATATGTAGAGGTCAGAGGACAGCTTGTGGGAGTCAGCTCAATCCTTCCAACAATTTTGGTGCCTCTACCCACCAAGCCACCTTATGACCAAGGATTTATGTTTTATCAAAATAATTGGCAAGAGGATCAACTAAAGAAGCTATCAGGAAAACTAAAAACAAAGACCTGCACCCAAGCCAGACAGGGACATGAAGAAGCGTGCTAGGCCATCACCACATGTGGGAACAGAAGTCGAGCTGCTCACGCCGAGACTTAGTAGCAATGACCCAGTTCAAGACCACGTGCAAACACTGAAGCCCACAGCAACAAGTGGCTTGAACTGCGATCACACAGCCTGCGTCTGTTCAACCCTTCTGTGGGAGAAAAAAAAAGTGAGTCTCTTAAAAATTAATTTACCTATTTTTTTAAAAAAATTCCATGTGCATTGGTGTTTTGCCTGCATGTATGTCCATATGAGGGTGTTAGATCCCCTGGAACTGGAGTTACAGACAGTTGTGAGGGGCGTGTGGGTGCTGGGAACTGAACTCAGGACCTCTGGAAGAGCAGTCAGTGCTCTTAACCACTGAGTCGTCTCTCCAGCCCAAACGAGACCAACCTTTAATGTTTTCAGCATGGAAATGTGAGTGCCCATGAACACATGTAGAACCCTAACTGTGTCATCTCCAAGGCAGTTCTTGTCTTCACAGCAAAGATCATTTCATGTCTTCGGGCTTCTCTTGGCCCACAGGATATCTATGCCACAAGAGATATGGTATAGGATATATGTCCACTGGGTAAGAAGCCTGATGAAAGGTGTGGGTTGTGTGTGGTTCATATGTCCACATTCTTACAAATAGGGTTTCTCCTTAATGCTAAAAAATTTAAATAGAAATATTAACACGTAAATACAAAAGTTGGGAATATTGCAATAGAACCAGGAAGAAGTCGTTCTCTTGTAGAGAACATAGAAGAACTTTGTCTGTGGTCAAGGCCTAGTCAGACTTCCTGGGGTTCCTACTTTGTGCCAGCACCATTTCTTATGAATTACATGCTTCTACCTCCTACAGCCACCTCCATACATACATTAGTGACCAAACATACATTGGTTCATCAGCAAGTCTCAATTTTCATGAGCTGAAGTGGGCATTGTGCAGCTGAATTTCCCACCAGCGTATCAAAACCAGAGTGTGGGTAGCCAAACCCTTTATCTGCTCTCTAGCAGCTGGGCATCCTGCACTGTCCCCTGCTTTCATCCACAGTGCACCGTTAATGCAGAATGCCATTATCTGGACTCCAAGCCTCCATTTCGGAGGAAGAATTCAAACTGCAGCGCATAAGCGTCAAATTTCCCAAGTAATTCTGCAAATTCAGAAGATCATTGCCCACTCAGCTGCGTGTGTGTTGTGGGTTGGCTTTGAAGATTTTGCTACTGTGGTCACTAAGGCCAAAGCTAGTGTTGACTTCCCACTCTATAGCTACTACTACTGCTACTCTCTCTCTCTCTCTCCCTCCCTCCCTCCTTCCCTTTCTCCCTCTCCCTCTCTCTCTCTCTCCTCCCTCCCTCTCTCTCTCTCTCCCTCCCTCCCTCCCCCCCTCTCTCTCCCTCCCTTTCTCTCTCTCTCTCTCTCTCTCTCTCTCTCTCTCTCTCTCTCTCTCTCTCTCTCTTTCTCTCTCCACCTTTCCATAAAGCAGGGAGAGGGTCTGAAAAAGTTTGGGGCTCAGTGCGTGGTTGTGGCAGTGACTTCTGCCCTTTTCACCTTATAACTCACTCCTCTAAAATCTTGCAGCATATCGTCCTGCAAGAACACCAGGGAGGAAGCGATTTCCTTGTGTGCCCAGAAATAAATGGGCATTTGAACTCACCTGTATGTGGGACAAACAAACAAACACGTGAAATCCAAGTGTGTATAATATTCTGTGCTCCTAGCCTTTGGTGGAGAGTGTGTATAGGTGAACAATAGCAGTTTATCTGCAACATAAAAAGATTCTGTTTATTCCTGATTTCTCCACAACCCTCTTGAGGCGCAAAAAAATTTCAAATCATCGGGAATAATTATAGTCCAAGCCCTTGGTTTGAAGCATGCACTGTGAGCCTGTATTTGTTTTGTTTTAGGAAGATTCGTTCTTTAAAACAAGTAGGTAGTTTCCACTGAGCAAGGCTTTGTTTCAGTTCCTTATAACTAAAGTCCATTTGTAAACTTGCAGGTTTTCTGAAGTGGCGAGTGAACTCACATTTTAGCAATAGCGACATTGCATAACATGGAGTGCTTTGATTTTTCCCATCTAAGTTGAAAAAGTTGTCACAAAACACCAGCAGATTCAAAACAGCTCTCGAAATGACTTTTGTTAAAGGCAGATTCCTGAACTATTCATCTGTGTTAAAATGCATTTTGCCTTGAATCATATGTCATGTTGCCAGCAAAGACTTGTTTCCATGCCAACTCGTTTGCAACACAGGGGGAAAAAAATCAAAGCTGGTAACATCTGGAAGATGTCAGTACTGATATCAGCCACTTACAATGAAAAACACGGTACCACGAGTGTCTGCCAAACACATCCTATATATGGGGGTAAAATTTTACGATATAATTGCCTAACAATGCACGGCACTTCATTAGAGGGGGAGGGGTTGTTGTCTTGATCTATACCCTATTCCAGAAAAGGCTTGCAGAAAGGAAGAATTAATATGCTTCTGACACAGTGTTATTCCTAGAGAAACTAGCACATGGGCCTCTTAACAAGCCACTCAATTTCCTGCAAGACATCAAAGCGAGACAGGAGCCCATCCCTTCATTCTCTGCGCGCTCCCTTTCACCTGCGGTCCTGCAAAACCCCACTTTAGACGGCTGGAGAGATGGCTCAGAGGTTAAGAGCATTGCCTGCTCTTCCAAAGGTTCTGAGTTCAATTCCCAGCAACCACATGGTGGCTCACAACCATCTGTAATGAGGTCTGGTGCCCTCTTCTGGCCTGCAGGCATACACACAAACAGAATATTGTATACATAAGAAATAAATAAATATTTTCAGCCAGGTCTACAAGAGCTAGTTCCAGGACAGGCTCCAAAACCACAGAGAAACCCTGTCTCGAAAAAAAAAAAAAAAAAAAAAAAACCTCACTTTAAATGAAGGTGCTATAGCTGAGATCAGTGAGACCCAGCATCAATGGATGCCATGACCACCAGTTCCAAAATACTCCTCTTTCCACATATTTCTGGCTTTTTTGGCATGTGTATATGTGTGAAAACATGTGTGTGCTCATATATATAGTGTGTGTACATATATGTACATATATTTAATTAGTTTGTTTCTTTCTTAAGTTATAAAGAATGATGCAGGCCAGGTGGCTTCTTAGAAATAGTGTCCTATAGGCAATGAGCCTAAAGCTACAAACTTTAGAGTGCTGGGAACGCTGTCAGAACAGCTCAAGTCAAACGCAGTAACAAGGACCCACTGAGTACCCTTGAGTGAAGAGCATGAGTATCTCACGTCCCAACAGAACATGAGTGTTTACTAAGCTTTAACAACTTGTAAGCATCCAAAAGGTCATGGGAACAGTAACCATCTGTGGTCCTTACCCCTGCCTACTCAAGCAGGAGTTTGGTCTTCTCTTGGGGTCCTGGTATATTCCAGTATTCCTGTCTGCAGAAGATGCCTCACCTATGCACACATGAGAACTCTGCTTAGAGGCACTGTCAGCGGACTTTCTTCTGCTACATCCTAACTCTATAGCTCTGCCCACCTTCAACCAGAGTAGGGGCAGTCTCCTGCAAGACCACAGACTGCAAGCAAGTGGTTCTGCATCTTACCACAAAGTCAAACTTTCACTGTGTCAAAGATGTACTGGTGTCTCCGATAAGGTAGGAAGGCCTTGGCCAATATCTCCCAGCACTACTCAGAATATTTGATGACAGGGTTCAAGGATTTTAAATTCAAAATTGCTTTCAGTGTGGCTTGCTCATGATTCTGTTGGGACCTGAGTCAGTTCCAAGCAAGATAAACTCCCAGTGACAATCACGATACGATTTTTTCACCCTGATCCTGACCCTCTGTCATGGTTTAGATTGCCTTGCTGAGTCAACCCACCCTTTTGTGCCTTGTCTTCATTTTAAGTGTATTCTTTTTCCAAGAAGTTCATTGATCTCCCTTGCAAAGAGATCATCTGACAGGCCCTCCCCAGGCTACCCAGCAAGATCTAAAGGACAGCTGAAATGCTAAGTAAGAATCCTATACTGTTGTTTGGCATCTCTTGTTTTTCCAAAGGACCAGATCTTTGGAGGCATTTTCAGACAGGACTTTTCCTTAAGAAAAGTCCAGTTTGTTCCTCCAAGCCCTCATCACCGTAAGTTCATCTTCAGTGCAAGTGGACTGTATTCATGGTTCCTTCTACACCCAATCAACATGAATGTGTTCTCTTGCTCTAAAGACACATCAGCTCTCTTGGCATATTGGCTGTCCTGATCTCCGCTTTACAGCGGAAGTCTAGCCAGAGCTCTGGTTTGTTCTAGTTCTTTCTCTATCTCAGATGCGTATCCCCACCTTGGGCTTTGGGACTGAGCTTGTTCATATTGCTGAATGAGAGGCCTGGCTCTCTAACCTGGGAGACCCTACAACTTGCTGCTGGTTTCTTTATTATTATTGTGTGGCTGGGCATATGTGTTACACATGTGTGGATGATGTGTGTGCGCACGTGTGCCATGGAATGTATGTGGAGATCAGAGGACAGTCGCGTGGAGTCATTTCTCTCCTTACACCTCTGTATGAGTTCTGGAACTAAAACTCGGGTCTGCAGGCATGCGCAGCAAGCGTCTTTGCCCACTGATCTACGCTGTCAGCCCCGTGTTGTTTGTTCTTAACCTCACTGATTCCACACTGGAAACCAAGTCTTCAGCCCCCACTGCATCTTCATGTCTGTTTCATTCTTCTCGAATCCTTCCTCCTGTCAGCTGTTCTGCGGCCACGCCTCCAGGCCTGTTTCTACATACAGGCTTTTAACGCGATATCTACAATCTGCTTTGTGACTGCTGACCCACTTGCCCTGAACTCCCCCTCCTGAGGGTCTCCAGGAACTCTCTGATGCATCCTCACAACTCTCTCTGACTCCTTTGCCCAGCTGCTGCTACATTTGCTTTATGCAAGGGCTGAGCCTCCTTTTCCTTCTTAGCCTCCGTACCTCATCTCACTACTCACTGAGCTCAGATTACAGGTTCAGAAATCAGGTTCCTCTCATAACAACCTTAGTATTCTCATCTCAGCCAATGAAAAGCTGACGAGTATTTCAGAGAAGCCAGACTCTATCACAAACACCACTGGGCCATGTTCAATGGGAAAATGGCCTTTTTTCATCCATGTAGGTTTCAAAAAATAATTGTGCCAACCATGGGATTAGTAAATTTCATAGTAGACTGCTAATTTCAATTTCTCTTGAGAAATCAGAAGTTCTTATAGTTTGCTCAAATTTCTTCATGGTGAAAATCTGGCTAGATTTGAGCAGTGTTGTTCACTAAAAGGGTACAAGGAGCCTAGTGCCCACAACCCTGAATGTTTTCTATGACACGGAGGTTATTTACCATTATCCTGGCACCGATGCCCTTTTCATAGTTCTAGTGCATGTCTCTGTCAAAGTTTAAAAATAGGAAGAGAAATAGAAACCTATTTGAAAAACACAACACGGACAATTAGTTGGGGGGGGGGCATTTGTATAACAGTAGAATAGCCTTACATGTTTAATAAGTAGCATGTATAAACATTGATCATTTAGTACAAGGCCCACATTATCAGTTTATAAACATTTGATTTGACCCCTGTCCTAATTTGCCTTTCTGTTGCTGTGTTAAAACTCTTACCAGAAACAATCTGAAAGGCAAGAGTTTGTTTCAGCTTGCATGTGATAGGCCATCATGGAGGGAAGTAGGGAAGCTCAACACAGGAACTTAGAGGCAGGAACTGAAGCAGAGGACCTAAGGCAGCAGTTCTCAACCTGTGGGTCGCAACCCCTTTGGCAAATCTCCATCTCCAAAAATATGTACATTACTATTCATAAGCATGGTAAAACTACAGTTAGGAAGTAGCAATGAATATAATTTTATGGCTGGGAGAACTTACCACAACATTAGAACTGTATTAAAAAGTTACAGCATGAGGAATATTGAGAACCACTATCCTAGTGCTTACTGGCTTGCCTCCTAGCTCAAATCTTATAGAACCAGGATAACCTGGCCAGAGGCGGCATTACCTGCAGTGGACTGGACTCTTCTCCATCAATTAGAAGTCTAGACAATGCTCCACAGACATGTCCCAGATTAATCTAGTGGAGGCAATTCTGCCATTGAGATTCTTTCTTCCCGGGTGGTCTAGCTAGTGCAAGTTAACAAACTCTAACCAGTGCATCCCCTAGCCTGAAGGATAAATGAATTATCTGCAACCAAGGCAGGCTCTATAGACACTTCAGCTAGCAACCAACCTATAAGTCGTGATTTAAGGACTACTCGTGTGACCATATTCATCAAGAAGCCCTGGAAAAGTTGGGTCATGCCTCACCAGCACACCTTCCCTGGTAACGTGGGCTCAGTTGCTGTTTATTGGAATCACACTAAATGTAATAGCAGCAGCTGAACCTGCAAGGCAGCTTTACATCTTGAGGACAGCCGCTCGGCTTTCATTTATTCAACTCAGCCAGTATGCATTGAGTTCCTCTGTCTTCTTGGCACCCTACTGTCACTTTACATAATTGTATTTAGTGTTGTTCATGAAGAGGCTGCTGTGCGCTGGGGCTCTACCAAACCCTTTCCAGATAGTAATAGTATGCGATTTGTGAGGCTCTGCCATCATGACTATCCTCCAAGTGGGAAAAGGGTATGGAAAAGGCTATGCGTCTGGTTCACAAATGCACACTCTTAATGATGTACTTAGACCCTGACCCACGCCAGTCGAAGTTTAAATGGAAAACGGTGACATATGATGGTTGTTTGTTTAAACACCCCAGTCTCTACATTACTCAAAACTGGATAATATGTACATGGACCAGTCAAGGTGGCTTGGTTGGAAACTATCATCCAAGAGACTCATCTACTGATGAAAAGAATGATTGGCTCACGCAGAAGGACAAAGCTTGCTTGTTCAAAGGACTTTAGTTTCAATTTCTAAATTATCCCCTGGCTTTGACAGTCCTGAAGAGCAGCTGGTCTACAGTGATCATCCGACTTCAGATCACATTTTTCACCGCCTCGTGTCAATGAGCCTCCCAGAATGTCACGATCGGCGTCCTACAGTAACTTCCACCTCTCTGCATGTTAATAAATAGTGGCAGAAACCCATGTGTAATAGCACAGTGAGGGAAAAAAGTAATAAAGCTGCTCATTACCCTTGACTCTTCTGCTCTCTTGCCCTTGTTTTCCCTCTGCACGGGGCCAGAAATTGAGTGGGTACTGAATTTGCTTCTCTCTTGCAGTACTGTTCATTCATGCTTTTGCAATTCATCTGCTTTACTTTGTGTCATTTCAATCACTTGAATTCTGCTTTGGCCTCCTTCATATTCGACCAACGATATTTGTAGGCATAAGTAGATTTATTAACTTTACTTGCTTACTTTCTGATTACAGTAGGCACAATCTCATCAGGAAATGGGTTTGTGTACTGGAATAAAGCCCCGGGAGCACAGCAATATCAGTCTTCCCTGGGGCAGGTACCCAATCAGGGAACATGACCTATAGCCCTCCACAACAATAATATGATCTGTCAAATATGTCAGAGCCATAATCACACGGACAGAGTTCATGGCTATGCTTTATATAGGAGCATGGACAAGCAAGTTAGCCCCTGTGTGTTTGTGTCTTCATCTGGAAAACACTTATAGCAACAGTTATTAGTTTTAAGGCTGAGATAAAATACTGTAACCAAAAGCAACAAAAGGAAAAAAGACTTTATTCTAGCTTATATTCCAGGGGGATAAAGTCCATAAAAAATAGAGAAGGCACTGCATATAGGCAGCAGGAAGCTAGCCAATCATGTACATATGCAACACAGAGAGAAAAAAACACAGGAAGGGAGAGATGCTTTAAACCTTCAAAGCCAGTCCTCAATGACATACTTCCTCCTGTTAGGCTGTACGTCATAACACCCCCATAGAGTACCTCTAACTGGAAACCAGGTGTTCAAATATGTGAGCCTGTGAAGATCAGATGTGGGAGTCCCCTCCCTTCTGTGTGCTGTGATTACCATTAATGAATAAAGAAACTTACTTGGCCTGTTGATAGGGCAGAACTTAGGTAGGTGGAGAGGACTAAACTGAATGCAGGGAGAAAGAAGGGAGGAGTCAGGGAGACACTGTGGAGCCGCCAAAGTCAGACATGCCGAATCTTTGCCAGTAAGCCACTGCCACATGGCAAGATACAGAACACTAAAAATGGGTTAGATTAAGATGTAAGAGTTAGCTAATAAGAAGCTAGAGCTAATGGGCCAAGCATTGTTTTAATTAATATAGTTTCTGTGTTGTTATTTTGGTTCTGGATGGCCGGGAAGAACAAGCAGCTCTTCCCCCTACAAAGAACATCTCTCATTCAAACTAACACACAACAGTATTGAAAGTAGGATTGTTTAATGAAAAATCTATATTGAGCACTTAGCTCATAATACTTATCAATGAATGTACATTATCATAATTAGCATTATTATTATGATGGAGCCAGGAAGGTGTAGCAATAACCTCCCTTCTTTTAGAGTAAGTTGGTTGAAAATGAAAAAGGCTTAAAAATATTACTTTCATGCTGTAATGAACGTAAAGACAATAACAAAAAAGTCACATTTAGTACAATTATGTATGTTTATGCAATCGAACAGTGTAAGGCTCATCTTGAACAGATCAGTTTGTCCTTCATTATCATCTCCCAATGCTATAAAAAAATGAGGATTGATATGCTGCCTTTGGCAAAATAATGAGTTTTTCTATCTTAAATAAGTTTAAGCTCTTTGGGGCTCTCTTTCTTAGACCTGTAATGTTGTGAAATAGACATCTAGGTGAGAGAGCCCCATCAGAACCACAGGTGAATATGTTGGTGTTTGTTTTAACATTGTTAGAATTTACTGATAATAATAATCTCATGAGATATTGGAGTTTTAAGGGCAGGAATCGGTCAGATAATCTTACCTACCTTGTTAACCAGGCCTAGATTAATGTGGGTTCTTTTGTTTTAATCTTAGTTATAGAATATTAACACATATCACAAAACATATCATAAATAGAGCTTTCTCTTTGTATATAAGTGGCTTACAGAATGAATGGAGGTTATCGAGGTTATGATCAGAGTTTAAAAATTTTAGAAGTGTGCTCACAAAATGTTAAGTATACTTTGGATTGAAAACAAACCAAAATCCAGGCATGGATAAGAAGCTTTTGTTGAGGCTATAAGAGAGTCAGGGTGGAGAGAGAATCGGTAGTTGAGTCTGGCTACAAGGTCAAAGGCAGAACGAGGTCAAGCAGAAATAGTACATCCATGTCCAGGCAGGTGAACTGGAGCATCAAAATGAACCAAAGCCTCAGGGTTCACCAGGAGTCCTCTGTCTGTCAGTCGTCCGTGTACACACCAGGTGTCAGGTGAGACAGTGGTGGGACTGGATAGATAGGTGGGACTAGATAATGAGGGACATAAACCTTTTTCTTCATCTGGTATGATTTTAATATGCCCATGTGACATGAATGTTATAGTTCATCCCAATAGACTTATAGGGTGATACCATTTCTACTCCCTGGACTACGTAATTCACCATCAGTCAATGCTGCCTAGGTGGTACCAGGCAAACATTGTTTAGAGGCTCACCCTGGTACACAATCTTCCTCTACCCTTAAAGTGCACTTAAAAGTTGCTTTAAAAAAAAATGGGGTCTCTCAACCCAAAACACAACATATATATATATATATATATATATATATATATATATATATATCATACATATGTATGTGTGTATACATACACACACACACACACACACACATATATATATCACTGTTTTGTACAAAAAAAAAAGAGTAACTCAGAATAGGGATTGCCTGAATACTACAAACTTTCTTTACTTAATCACTAACTTTTATTGGTGAATGAATTACAGCTTTATGGGCTTCCTCTTCATAGAAGATGACATTCTTGTCTCCTACATTCATGTAAAAGTAAAGGTAGTGACCAAGACATCCATGGACCATAGAAAGTCATAGTTGGGGCCATGTCTTGATTGACTTCCTGGTATCAAAAACAATAGCCATCATTGACATGAGGGTCACTAGCCTGGATAAGGCCTAACAGGATGAATAAGAAATGAACAGATACAGAAACTACATCTAACTATGTCATCTGCTTGGAAGGCTAAGCAGATGAGAAGGTACAGCCTGAATGGAAATGTCTAAAGGCTTCTGGCTGCTCCAACAAGGATTTGAAAGGAAAGTCACCTGGAAATAATCTAGTTCAGTTCTATCATGGTTGTTGTTATGTACCTGAGTGTTTCAAGGCAGAATCAATGCCCTGATTCACTCAGGATCATTGCTAGCTGGGTCTGTGGATAAAGACGCATGTGATGACCTGTGCCAAGGCTCCTTAGCCAACCCATCTAAGGTTCCTCTCCATGACCCAATCTGAGAGAGCTTGCCTTTTAGAGTGCTCATGCTCAGCATCTTCCTTCTGTATGCCTCCCTGGAGACGGTCCTCGGGGATCAAAGGTGTTTAAGTGAGCCCATAGTGCTAGTCCTTTTCAGGTGTGCTTGCTGGGAAACCATTCCAGCGCATTTGTCTACTAAAACCTGCCCGTCTCTGGCCCCTTACCAGGTCAGTTATAGCTTTCTGGAAATGCAGTGACCAGAACACGATCTTCGAGGGTAACACTATACTTTCTATTTCCATTCTCATCACCTTCTTGGCAATGCCAAGAACACTCTGGCCTTTTTTTCCCCCTGCACTTGTAGAAGGAGCCTTCAAGAACTGAGACTCTATGCCCCAGAAGCAGTTTAATCCAGCTGCTATTTACTGAGATCTTGTAGAGGCCATGAAAGAAACCAAGGGCTAAATTGTGGCCCTCAACGAGCTTAGGTATTCACAATTCTGTTAAACCGTGAGCACCTCTGAGATGAGATAAAATACTATGAAGTACAAATATTTGAGAAATCCAAAATAACTCAGATACTTTTGTTTTAAAAATATTTTACTGAGGTATACTAATCGTAACACAATTTTTCAATAAATAGGCCATAACGAGATAAATTAGGTGATTCTCCTATTACTTTGGTTCGATGCTAAGTTATATTACTCGGATCTTCTTATTCTTGCATAGCATCAAGAGAGGTATATAAAGGACACCCAGGAAAAGACAGATTAATATTAACTAAAGTCTTGGTGCTCCTGGCCTTGGAAAGGTAACTCATATGTGAGCTACAAGAATTTATTTTATTGTACTGGCCTAAGACTTAAGCTAGAGTCAAAAAATAAACTGTGTTTTCTGTGCCTCTGGACAAATAATAACAATTTTTCCTCACTAAATCCAGAAACAACCACCAATCTCAATTCAGTCCCTGTAATATTTTGTAAGTCATCACCTGTAATCAGAAATTGACATTATAAGCTGATACCTGTTTGCCAAATAACCCCAAGTCCAAGCTTTTATTAACTCGTTGCAGTTTGAAAGCGGGACAAGCCCTGTCCATATGCAGATTGCCACCACTGTCAATCTTTATGACCCTAATGACTTTGAATCAGTAATCACTACATGCATTATTATGGAAGATCTTTGTGGCCCAATAAAAGTTTAAGTCATAAATACAATCATGCTCTAACATGTCAGTTGTGACAAGTAACCCAAACACTGGTAGGGATAAAATGAGGTTATGACCTAATCAATCTATGTTCAGTCTTTCCTGATGTCAGTCATCAGCAGCAAGTTCCAGCTACAACTACAGCGAGCCATACACAATCAGGAAGGGCAATAGCCCTTATTCTACAATGGTCTGTCTCACTGAGCCTTGCTGCTTAACAGTAAAGACATCCCTTAACTTATAGCATTTTAAACTAGCATTGATTTATTATTGGCCCAAGCTTTCTTTCCACTCAGCAAGGTTGGCTCATATCAGACTAAATAAATTTTAATATGTTTGCAGGAAATTAATGTATGAAATTTGAACCATCTCTTCCCTCCATCCAATAAAGGACTTAGTTTCAGTTCATTAGTAAATCAAAAGACAAAAGAGGACTGGAGGGGTGTCTCAGCAGTTAAGAGAACCAACTGCTCTTCCAGAGGCCCTGAGTTCATTTCCCAACACCTACATGGTGGTTCACAATTGTCTGTACTCCAATTCCAGAGGACCTGATGCCTTCTTCTAGCCTCCAGAGGAACCAGGCATGCATGTGATGCGTATACATACATGCAGACAAGTACTCATACAGATGGAGTAAAAATTAATCAATGTAAAACTGAAAAAGAAAGGCCAAAAGAGGCTCATCCTCCAAATGGTGACCTCATGACATCTCATCGCCAAATGGAGGTAGAAACCTCCTTGACATGCTGACTCTTTGTGAATTGTTCTCTTTCAAACACTAACATTAAAATATTGTCTGGCATGCAGTCCAGACTACAAAAGTCCCCTGAATCAGGAGAAAAAAAAAAAAGGAAAAAAGTGAACAGAAAAAGATAAAAGGCAACTTTACACACACACACACAAAAAAAAAAATTCAATGAACAATTAATATAATGACTACATGAAAGTCCATCAGTGATCAGAGAAATTGAAGCCAAACCACAATGAGACACCACGTCACTTCAGAAAAATTAAGTTCAAAATTCTGTTAGCATCAAATGTTGGGGGAAATGTGAAGTTTCAGGAATGCTTTAGTGGAGTAAAAACATATGGAGTATGGTTTAGTTATATCAAGTGAAAATGAAGCTGTACAAACTTTGGTCAAGCGGGGCTAAGAAATTCTGTCCAGGTGCACAAAGAGGCATGCTGGGGCAATTGAGGCAATATTTATTTTTGTAATACACAAAAAAGAAAACTTTCCTTCTGGGAGCAGGAAAGGATGTAGACACAAACTTTGAGACATCTCTACGACAGAGTGCTGTTTGGCAACCTTTTATGTGGCCTAGAACTGCAAGACAGGTTCTTCAATCTCTGTTACAGGAAACTGCAGCTACAGAAAAAAAAAATCTTGTGACACAGCAAACAATACTGTCTAATACACACATCAGACATGGGGAAACGAATGTCCAGTGCACTCAGGGCAGACGGAAGGAAGTAGCATCACAGTATGTCTTAAGCTTCGATTAGAATTGAACTTTAGGGGCTGAAGAGAAGGCACAAAGGTTAAGAGCACAAACTGCTCTTTCAGAGGACCCAGTTTGGTACCATTTGGGGCAACTTGCACCTGCCTGTAATTCCAGATCCAGGGGAATCCAATGTTTCTGCTCTGCCAGGCACCTGCACTCATGGTACCCATACACATAATTAAAAATAAGTTTTTAATGAAGAAAAAAACTATGATTTTTGTTTATTTTAATGAGAAAACTGAAGCAACAGTGACAGAACATCCCATATGTTAATTCCGGATAGTGAGTGCATCTGTAATTATGTGTCTATTTTCCATGCCCTTCCATCATTTGAAATGTTGTATAATTATTTTCCAAATAATTTTAAGGTATCGTAATTTATTTTATTCAAGTCTGGTTTGTTGGTGGATTTTTTTTTATAGTCACAGAAAATTTTATAAATGAAACAAACCACTTCCAAAAGTAATTTATTTGGGAATTTCTCAAAGGAAGCCAGTATTAAGTGACTTTTCATCACTGAGAGAAAACAACTCAAGGGAGGAAGGATTTACTGTGGCTTTTGGTCTCAGAAGCTTGTGTCTATCTTCAAATGATGCTCTGTTTCTGGTTTCGTACATGGTGAGACAAAGCATCATGGGGGAGCATGCAATAGAGC
Organism: Chionomys nivalis; assembly: GCF_950005125.1. Lineage (NCBI taxonomy): Eukaryota > Metazoa > Chordata > Mammalia > Rodentia > Cricetidae > Chionomys > Chionomys nivalis. Next base: position 31,698,291 of record NC_080103.1, on the reverse strand, counting down.
AAAGTAGCTCAATTCAGTGAAGAATAAGGGGAAAAGAGAGAGTGATAAGTGAATCGAAGACAAAGTACACCCATGGTGAAATACTTCCTCTATCCATATCACCCCCAAACTGTCCTTTCAGCTGTGAACTCAACAGTGACTCAACCCATGGATAAACATTAGCATCATCAGCATCTAGTCACCTCGAAGTGAATAACCCATCATCTTGAGACCAAAACTTCAACACATGAGCATCTGGGCCCTCTTTATATCCAAACCATAGCAAAACCTCATACTCAGGACAGATAAAACCCTGTGTGACCTTGCGAAAACTAGAAAACTGTATCCTCTTCACTTTAGAGCCCCTGTCCTTCCAGAACCAGGGCTTCTTTTGTGTTGGTTTCTTTTCTTCACGTTCCTGTCTCTAAAATGATTTGTTTTCTCACTAAGCCAGGACTTATTTTGCTCTCCCTGTGCTCTGCCCTCAATTTCTCCAGACTCCCTGTATTACTTACAGCCCATTAACAATGGGTTGATAAAAACGCCTAATGCCCGAATGGCTAGACAGTAAGAAAATTGGATTCTAGTCTAGATTCTACTGCTCTGACTCCAATATTTTATTAGCTATTCATATTCATGGGTTATAGTTATGCCTGCGTCCTCAAGTATAATAAAGAAATAGTGTTGTGTCTAGCAGCAGATGCATACTTGAGACTCTAAATCAATAAAAACAAATATGTTGTAAGAATACCAGCCAAGCCCAACCCCATGGGACTTACCATTCCTTCACTTTCTCGGTCCATCTTTGTGATCAATCATTAATTCATTCCATAAGCAAACTTTCATTGTATTCTTCCAACACACAAAAGAACTCTTAAAATCTTGAAAATTCTTAAACATGCCAGGTTATTCTTTGTGTATCTGTGTGTATGCGTGGTAACCAGATACTGAACTAAGGATCTTGCGCATGCTTAGAAAGAGATCTCCAGCCATCTTTTTGCTTTTAATCTGATAGGATCTCACCAAGTTGCCCAAGCTATCTTAGAACCTGTGATCCTCCCTTGGTTATGCAAGGCTGGCCTAAGTCACCAGGCAGAGCCTATTTTCTTTTTTGCGTAATATGTAAGCTAATAAAGAAGTACCAGAATTCTTCAGAAGAAATTAAAGGTTACCCTACAGAATATTCCTAATCCACATTTTCTTCTCTAAGACCATATGGGGTTATAGATGAAATCTATGTTGAAAGTCGTTTGAAAGCTGTTAATGGCTGTTGACCAACAGTCTAATAAGTTAACAACTAAGAGTCTAAGAAATAACAGGTTAAGAGCAATTGTTTAGATGACCAACCCAAGTGCAGTGGTTTGAATAAGAATGATTCTATAGCTTCATATAATTAAATGCTTAGGGAGTAGCTCTATTGAGAAGGGTTATTGAAGGGAGTATGTCACTGGAGGAAGGCTTTGAGGTTTCAAAAGCCCAAGCCAGACCCAGTGGCTCATTCTTCCTGTTGACAGTGGATCCATCTGAATGTAGAATCCTCATTTCCTTGTCCTTCTTCCATGTTTCCCGCCACTCTGTTAATGAGCTAAACCTCTGAAACTGTAAGCAAGCCCCCAATTAAATGCTTTCCTTTGTAAGAGTTGTATGGTATTGGCATCTCTTCACAGCAATAGAACACTGACTAAGGCACAGGGCATTTTATCCTTTGCTCTACTGCAGTACCAGCCAGTATCTGTGGCTTAAAAAGACAATGAAATTTCCCTCCCAAATTGCATGCGGTGACTAAGGCTTATTTCCTAAATAAAATCACTAAATGAACAAATCCTACCATCAAATTTAATGAGAAGAAAGCATATGAATATAGAATAAAACATACAAGAAAGAAGAACATGGGGACTATGGTGGAATCAGAGCACACATCTATCCTAAAGCCATCCTGGGTTTTAAGCACTGTGAAGATTACATCAAACACATCAGTAGATATGACTTGCAGGCTTACAGTTTGCAGGCCATGTCTTAACTCCTCTTTTTCTGGATTACTGTAAAATACTTGGCAAAAGTCAACCTGGCAGAAATCCACTTGTACCAGTTATTGCTGCATAAAGCAAGTACTACTAAATCATCAATCAATATACTTTTTATTGCCCTAGTACTATTGTGGGTAATACGATCAATCAAAAATTTTATAAGGTAAAGAATTCATTTCTTAAGGAATTGATCTAGAAAGTAGCAATTATTTGGTGCTGCTATTTGCAAATCATGATGTAAATATAAAAGAAAGCATCTTTATTTGAAGCTCCACAACTTTGTGGTTGGCTCTTTTTCATTCTTGTTAGAAACTCAGCAAAGTACAGCTATATTCTTAAAGATTAGATTGTTAAAGACGAAGAAGACAAAAAGTAGAGAGATTATACGATTTATCTAGTGGCTTGCTTTCAACCTCTTTTCAGTCTTAGTTCAAAGGCCACAATTTTTCCTGCAGAGAGAAGCACAGAAGAACTTGAGCCCTGAGCAAATCTGACATGGTTTTGAATTCCATGCTGTGCTTTATGGCTACATCTCTTTTTGGTGTGTTGAACTTCTCTCTGTCTCTCTCCAAGTATTGTGGCCATGGAAAGAAAGAGCTTTATAACTAGTCTTGGCTTTTTGATGGATAGAGAAAATCTTCTGAGCTGAATTGCAACTGAAATTGTTTTCCCAGTGAGTAAAAACCATTCATTCTATGAAATGTCCTGTGTAGCCACATTGAAGAACTCCTTGTCTTCAGAGTATTAAACACTGCTCTTTAACTGTTCCTAGTAGGTATATGTTAGCCTAACAAATATATAATCTAGATATTCCTCCCACATTTGCAGAAAGGTAGGTAGTAGACAGACAGAATGATAGATAGATAGATAGATAGATAGATAGATAGATAGATAGATAGATAGATAGATGATAGATAGATAGATAGATAGATAGATAGATAGATAGATAGATAGATGATAGAGAGAGAGAGACAAAGATAGATAGATAATAGATGGATGGATAAATAGACAGACAAATAGATAAGACAGATGGTTCTTAAAAGCAAAAAGCAACCCAGCACTCAACAATAATAAATATATATATACATACATACATACATACATACATACATACATACATACAACACCAAATGTCCTTGTTGGATCTTGTTTTCATAATTATTATTCCATAGCCTAAAAAATCTCATAGATTCATCTGTTTTTATCTCAACAATGATGTATTTTGAGTACATGGACAGGTTCACTTGTGCCTTAAACATGTAGCTTGAGAAGTTCCTTAAGGATGCAGGCTGAGACACTTTCCGTTTATTGGCACACTTTTTAAATCCACTGTAACAGAAGGAGAAGAGTTGATGAACGAGCAAGTGGGGGTGTTGAACGTCTGGTCCTTCTCCAGATGGTGTCTGCATTTGAACGAGTCATTTTTTAAGGGAAGCCCATATCTCACAGATTCATTTTCTCTGCTGTTTGACAAATTTCGAATGTTTCTGGACATGATGCAGTGCACTGGCTTTCAATCAAGGTTTGATGGATAGAAGAGGTGGAGATTATGCTGGGAACAGAAATACTAGTAATTGAATGTTTGCTGCTGTTAGTAAGGTTCTTTGATTTGGGCATTAGAGAATTTGGTGAAAATAGAAAACTGGCATCAATGTAAATTTTAGGAGAGTGTCTAATGTTCTGGAGCGGAGGACACACTGCTGTTCTGTCTGCTAGTGGAGTTTAAGCAGCACTTACCTTTCAGTTTTTATCAATCATTACTTTCTTGACAATGCCTGTTTTTCTTTTTTTATTGTTTTTATTGAGCTCCATATTCTTCTCTGCCTCCCTTCGTTCTGTCTTTCCCTTCTACCCTCTTCCATGGTACCCAAACTGCCAATTTACTCAGGAGATCATGTCTTTGTCTACTCCCCATGTACTTTAGATCCATGTGTGCCTCTCTTGGGGTTGTCTTTGTTGTCTGGATTCTCTAGGATTGTGAACTATAGGCTGGGTTTTTTTTTTTTTTATCTTTTTTACTCTTTTGCCTTATATCTAAAAGCCACTTATGAGTGAGGGCATATGATATTTGTCTTTCTAGATCTGGGTTACTTCACTCAATATGATGGTTTCTAGATCCATCCATTTGTCCGCAAATTTCAGGATGTCATTATTTTTTCTGTTGTGTAGTACTCCGTTGTGTAAATGTACCACATTTTTCTTCTCCATTCTTCAGTTGAGGGGCATTTAGGTTGTTTCCAGGTTCTGGCTATGACAAACAATGCTGCTACGAACATAGTTGAGCACATGTTCTTGTGGTATGATTGAGCATCTTTTGGGTATATACCCAAAAGTAGTATTTCTAGGTCTTGAGGTAGGTAGTTTCCTAATTGTCTGAGAAATTGCCGTACTGAAATCCAAAGTGGCTGTACCAGTTTGCACGTCTACCAGCAATGGAGGAGTGTTGCCTTTACCCCACAACCTCTCCAGCATAAGTTGTTATCTGTGGTTTTGATCTTGGCCATTCTTACAGTTATAAGATGAAATCTCAGAGTTGTCTTGATTTACATTTTTCTGATGAGTAAGGATGCTGAGCATTTCCCTAAGCGTCTTTCAGCCATTTTAGATTCCTCTGTTGCAAGTTCTCTGTTTGGGTCTATATTCCATTTTTTTATTGGATTATTTGTTCTTTCGGTGATCAATTTCTTGAGTTTTTGTATATTTTGGAGACCAGCCCTTTGTCTGATGTGGGGTTGGTGAAGATCTTTTCCCATTCTACAGGCTGCTGTTTTGTCTTGTTGACCAAGTCCTTTGCTTTACAGAAGCTTCTCAGTTTCAGGAGGTCCCATTTGTTAATTATTTCTCTGTCTGTGCTACTGGGGTTATATTTAGGAAGGAGTTTCCTGTGCCAACAAGTTCAAGTGTACTTCCCACTTTCTCTTCTATGAGGTTCAGTGTGGTTGGTTTTATGTTGAGGTCTTTGATTCACTGGACTTGAATTTTGTGCATGACGATAGATGTGGATTTATTTTCATTTTTCTACATGTTGATATCAAGTTATCTCTGCATAATTTACTGAATATTTTTTATTTCTTCTATTTTATAGCTTTTGCTTTTGTCAAAACTCAGGTGTTTGTGTGTGTATTAGTATCTGGGTCTTGGATTTGATTCCATAGGTCCTCCTGTCTGTATTTATGCCAGTACCAGACTATTTTCAGTACTGTAGCTCTGTAGTAGAGTTTAAAGTCAGGGATTGTGATGCCTCCAGAAGTTCCTTTATTGTACAGGATTGTTTTGGATATCCTGTTTTTCCATGAAGTTGAGTATTGTTCTTTCGAGGTCTTTGAAAAATTTTGCTGGGATTTTGATGGGCATTGCATTGAATCTGTAGATTGCTTTTGGTAAAATTGCCATTTTTACCATGTTAATTCTACCTACCTAAGAGCATGGAGATCTTTCCGTTTTCTGGTGTCTTCTTCAATTTCTTTCTTCAAAGATTTTAAGTTCTTGTCATTCAGGTCTTCAACTTGTTTAGTTAGAGTTACTCCAAGATAGTTTATGTTATTTGTGGCTATTGTGAAAGGTGATGTCTCTCTGATTTCTTTCTCAGCCCATTTATCATCTGTGTAAAGAAGGCCTACTGATTTTTTTTTTTAGTTAATCTTGTATCCTGCTAAATTACTGAAGGTGTTTATGAGTTGTGAAAGTTCCTTGATTATTTATGTAAACTATCATATCATCAGCTAATAGTGAGAGTTTGACTTCTTCTTTCCCGATTTATATCCCCTTGATCTCCTTTTGTTGTCTTATTGCTCTAGTTAGAACTTCAAGTACTATATTGAATAGATATGGAGAGAGTGGACAACCTTGTCTTGTTTCTGATTTTAGTGGAATAGCTTTGAGTTTCTCTTCATTTAGTTTGATGTTGGGTATTGGTTAGCTGTATAATGCCTTTATTATATTTAGGTATGTTCCTTGTATCACTGTTCTCTCCGAGACCTTTATCATGAAGGGATGTTGTATTTTGTCAAAGACTTTTTCAGCATCTAATGAGATGACAATGTGGGTTTTTTTTTTCAGTTTGTTTATATGGTGGATTATATTGACAGATTTTTGTATATTGAACCATCCTTGCCTCTCCAGGATAAAGCTGACTTGATCATGATGAATGATTGTTCTGATTTGTTCTTGGATTTGGTTTTGCCATTATTTTATTGGGTAATTTTGCATTAGTGTTCATGAGGGAGATTGGTCTGTAATTCTCTTTCTTAGTAATGTGTTTATGCGGTTTTGGGTATCAGGGCAATTGTAGATGCCTGTTTTTCTTAACGTAGCTCAAAAGTAGGTTTCATCTGGTTCCTATTGAAGCTAATTGACAGTTTTTTCTATGTCATCCTTACCTCCCATCTGCAGTCATTACCTGCACTTATGCCTCTTTGAACTCTGAGCTGCTTCGGTAGTGACCCTGATATTGCATATTAGCCTTTCATGTGGAGAAGTGGCATTTGTGGGCTGGGAGAGTACAACTTCTCTTAGCTCATCTTCAGCCTGTGGTTTCCCATGATAGGTTTGACTCCCTCCCTTTTGGCTTGCTTTGCCTCTCCAGAATACACTCCATAAAATCTGATTTGCCCTGAGATGATTAAGTACCCACACTTTTAAGATGTTCATATTTTTGTCTCATTTAGTTTTGGCCCCACATTTTTTTTTTGCAATTTTTATTGCATTTTTGGAATAGGACAGCCTGCAAAAATCAGTTTTCGCCTTCTGTCATGTGGGTTCCAGGTATCAAACTCAGGTCACCAGGCTTGGCAGCGGATGACTTTCCTGTTGAGCCAAATCATTGGCCAAAAATTGCCTTGGGTATATTATTGCCACACTGGAGTACATGACTTCTTCCAAAGTACTCTAAAGAACTCTGCCAAAGTGACAGCTAACATTATTGAGTGTCTATCATTAGTCAGAGGCTATTCCTGGACCACTCCACTAATCCTTACAAGAACACCAAGGAGATAGAGATTAAAACTATTGTTCCCGTTTTACAAAAAAAAAAAAAAATAGTTAGATGTGTTTTTTAAATAGTTTTATGCATATAACTATGTTGCCTAAATATATATCTGTGCACCACATGTATGTCTGGTACCTAAAGACATACATGTGGTGCACAGAAGAGAGCATCAGATCTCCTGGAACTGAAGTTACAAACAACTATTATGTGAATTCTAGACATTGAAACCCAGTCCTCTGGAAGAATAGCCGGTGCTTATCAGGGCTCTTAATCTCTGACCCCTCTCAAGCCAAACCACGAGTGATCTTGTTTTACACTTGCTCAACATAACTGCCTTGAGTGCCCGTTCCATGCCTTGCAAATTTCTACTGATCTTTTGAGACCCATGTCAAGCATTTTGTGAACATTTTAAATCCACCCTGTAGACTTCAGCCCAACCCCCCAGCTTTAGCATTGACCATTCCACTCTTGGTGGTATTTTTAAAAAGAAAACATATACATCTGTTTCTCTTACCAAATTATAAAGCCCTTGAGAGTAATGTCTTATGCTTGTCTACTTTTATGTTCTTCTCACCTATGAGAAATTACTGGTCCCATCTTAGGAATCATTTCTATCTACCAGTTTGCTTCTTGTGTAAGAACAAAAGTTTTTTGTTTCTTAACAGATCTGGCAAAGTTTTATGGAAGGTTCAATTGTGGCCAGTATGTAGAGATTCAATTCTGTTATATTCTTCTAAAAATTATTGATTCTTTCTTGTTAGCAAATAGTTCTAAAGCTGGCTGGGCACTATGTACTAGGAAAATCTTGCGTTTTGGCTTGGATGTTGTAATTCACATAAAGTCCAGTGGGTTATTCAGAGGCAGAACACCAAACCCTCTCCTCTGAAGATCTTGTTGAAAGATGATTTTAGATCTTGGAAGGAAGGATAAAGATTAGGCAGCATTTTAGATCATTACCTTTATTCAAAAATTACAGGTTTTCTGCATTCCAGCTGCCTAAGGATATCATCAAGATGACTTTTATACAGAACCAGTCACATTATATTGCCATGTCTTAAGTTTGGACACGACAATATGCTTGTGCCTCTATCTCAGAATCTATTGAATGGAATGGATCTATCCTACACACATATAAAACCGATCTCCAGCCACAAATTCCCAGTGAATCTCACTTAAGTACTTGTGGGTCTCTGACTCTGTCTAGTCCCCAATTTCTGTCTCCTTTGACACCTATCATTACAACTAAGTAAGTTGATCTTACTTCCCCTAGCTTAGTGAGGATATCATGTTCTCAGCTAAGATCACCAGGACCAGGCATGTCAGAGTCAGAAAATGACAAGGCTCATTTTTTATTTTCTTGCCCTTATATTGTGGTATTATCCTGATCATACTCCAAAATTTAACATTTGTCTCATATACTTAGTCCATTTTATAACTGGTTTTGGCAAGGGAGGAGGTTTAGTGTTAATTATAATCTCATAGCTTTATAAGTTTAATATTTACTTTTACATTCCCAGATATTATGTTAACAAACGATAAATCTCTGATGATAAATAAATCTCTATATAGGAAATAAATGAATGAACTATGACTTTTAATGAGTTATATATTGTTCCAGATAATTAATATTCTTAGTATCTCATGAGATCACCAAAGTGGATTTAATTCTGCTATAAAATTAATTTGTTGAAATTAATGGAGAGGCGAGAAGAGGATTTCCCCCGCTCACCTCAGTTGCTGTCACTTATTTACAACTAACATATTCTTCTATTCCTTTGATGACGGACAGATAGATACAATTTAAAGTAAAACCCTAAGTTAACTGGAGTGCCTCAGAGACTGGAATTTTCCTTTAATGTAACTTTTCCCACCAGTGACAGTCAATAGAAAAGCTTTTTTGTTTCGATACTGATCATTGAAAATGTCAATGAAATAAAGAAATTCGCTTCCCTTTACCAGACACAGCCTCTGACCGCATAATGCATCTGAGGGCAGTAGAATTCCCATTCTGAATACTGCTCTGCTATGTACATCACAGCCCTCACACAGAAAGGAGAAAAGAGTAGGCAGTTCCCTTGAGTTGTGGCTACATCAAATGTTGATCCTCCTATTTTGACCAGTGCCTATGACTCTACCTCTGACTTCAAGTGTGGTTTAGAAATAAAGAACTATTCTCTCAGAGCTCTTCTTAGCTACTCTCCAATCTAGATATATGTAGTTCAGGTCCAGAGATACATGTCTCGTCTTGATGCCTGCTTGGTCTTGGAATGTTCCTGAAAAGTCTATTCAAACCTGCAGTTGAAAAAACCATGTGACCAAATCCTTAGAAGAATACATACTCTGTGACCTCATGTGCCTGTCTTCTGTGAGATCGTTACAGACCTAACTGCCAAGTACTTTGTTAACTGAATGACTGAGTTGATTTATCTTCCATTTTTAAAACATCTTTTTTTAAAAAACCTTTTCTCATTTTACATACCAATATCAGTTCCTACTCCCTCCCCTCCTTCCACTCCTTTCCCCATCCACTCCTCAGAGAGGGTAAAACTTCCCATGGGTCAAAAAAGTCTAGCATATCACTTTGAGGCAGGACCAATGCCCACCCCACTATATCTAAGTTGAGCCAGGTGTTCCTCCAAAGACAAAGGGTTCCAAAAAACAAAAAAAGAAAGAAACAGTTCAAGCAGTAGCGATAAATCCTGGTCCCACTGCCAGTAGGATGGCCCATGGACATAAATAAATAAATAAATAAATAAATAAATAAATAAATAAATATAAAAAATCTGTAGTACTTGGGATTTATTTGGCTTCTGTGATGGCTAATCATAGTTATCAATGACTACATCTGGAATCAGCTAAATCACTGATAGTTGGCATGCCTGTGAGGGATTTTCTTAACTGGTTCATTGGAGGTGAGAAGACCCACCTTCAATCAGGACAACACCCTCTTGTAGCAGGCCATATAAAAGGACATAGAAGGAAGCTCTTGCTTTTTGCCCGCTTGCCTTCACTCTCCCTGGCAAGTTCATCTCTCCTCACAAGGCATTACTTTGCAGGGATTAGAACCTACTTCTTTGGGATTGCAACATAGACTGAAGACCAGGTGAGACATCTAGCCTCATGGATTCTTGGCCTTTCTGTCAGGAGAGAGCCATTGTTGAACTAGTAGATCACAGCCTGTAAGGGATTCTAATAAGTCCCTCTTAAGCAAATATTCAATTTTATCAATTTTGTTCCTTTAGAGAACTCTGACTACTACAATTGCTAAAATCTATGAGTTAAACCTGTGATCACATTTGAAGAACCTTAACTCTCACTCTCATCAAATTTGACTCGTGCTGTTTTATTCTCTCCTATACTCCACTCTGCATGATTCTTTGGCTTTGAGAGCACAGAATTAGAAAATTCTTTGTTTTAAAAATAAACGAGACAATTTTTATTCATGGTAAACTGGAAAAAGCTGTGGTGGTTTGAGTAGGAAATGCCACCCATAGGGTATTAGTCTCTAGTTATTGGTGCTGCTTGGGGGAAATTTAGGAGGCCTAGCCTTGCTGGAAAAAGTATGTCACTAGGGAGGGCTTTGGGATTCCATAGCCTCCAGGGACCCTTGATTCTCTCTTTCTGTTTTATGCTTGTATTTGAAGATGGAGATCAGATACCTGTTCCCACTATGCTGATTCTTACAGCCACACCTCTCCACCATGATAGACTCTCATCCCTCTGGAATGAAGTGTTATAATTCTCAATTTTATAAATTCTATTCAATTCTTTTCAACATATGCTTAGTAATCCTTGTTGTTTCTAGATTTTTCTTAAAATTTTTCACTTATTTGTTTAAACATAATAGCTACATTTGTTTTGCGTACCAATGTTTGAAGTCTTTGGGGATCTATTTCTGTATTATATTATTTCTGTTTTATGTTGCATGGTACCATATTTTCTTCTGCACTTAATGAGATTTTTATTGTCAAAATGCTTATTTAAAAAAAAAAACTTGCTTTGGCTGTACTTTTAGGTCTGGGATGAGGGTGTCCTCCTCTAAAGATAACATTCATTTTTTGATGTCAAATAGATTAAGCACTTTAGAGTTACAAAGTATTCTGAGTCACTCACAGAGGAACAAACTATTTGAGGGCTAGCTAGCTGCTGAAGGTCCTCAGAAGAAATCTTTTTTCTTTCCCTTGGTCTGATTATCTTGAAGAAAAATCTCCTTTCATTTCTAGCAGCTGGCAGAGAGGGAGAATGACTTAATTGGGTGGAAGGGTTACCTCTGGACACTCCTTAATGGACTGATGGTCTCTTATTAGACTCACTACCCTAGTTATCTTGAGGCTTAGACACTTCCCATTGCACACGTCCAGTAGGCCAGAAGTTCAAAGCCCCAAGTCACCAACTTCAGTAAATGGTGTCAAGATGAAAGTAACATCCTTGTTTAACCTTCTCTGAGACCTCACTGTGATGACTGAACATTTATCAATCCATCTGTGTGTACACAGGCAGGGTACTAGAACTGGCTTATATAAGCGGGATCCTAAAATGAGATTGCTTGTATCTTCTTCCAATATGTGTTCAATGGTTGTTACATTGAAATCTTGAAACCAAATAGTCCATATTACCATAATAGTTAACAACAACAAAACAAACTAGTGTGTTTTGATTTCCAGGTGACAGCTTTGAAATATTTGAGCCGATGCTTTAATATACCTATGAACCAAACATGAATCCTTGTGTTGTTCTTCAGGAAGATAAGTGTGGTTACATAACATGCAAAGCACCCCCCTCATTGTTATTACTGCAGAACCTCCTTTCCCCCACAGTCTTCATACAACATGAATATATTCCAAATTTCTCAACTCCAGACCAGAAATGCCCTTTTTGTACTATGTATTCATTTATTGAGAGCCAGACTCTCCTTTTAAAGCTCAGGTTAATTGAATTTACCAATTATGTCAGATTGGGCTTTATATCATGATTCTCCGACTCTCACAATCATGTGATTACTGGCATATTTCTTGTATAATGTATTTGATGTGAGATTCTTCTCTGTATGCTGTGAATATGTTTGGTTAATAAAGAAGCTGTCTTAGGCCTGTGATGGGGTAGAGTAGAGCTAGGCAGGGAAAACTAAACTGAATGCTGAAAGAAAGAAGGTGGAGCCAAGGCGAAGCCATGTAGCCCCGCCAGAGACAGACACCAGAACTTTTCCAGGTAAGCCACAGCCTCATGGCAATACACAGATTAATAGAAATGGGTTAAATTAATATGTAAGAGTTAGCCAATAAGAAGCTAGAGCTAATGGGCCAAGCAGTGATTTAATTAATACAGTTTTGTGTGGTTAGTTTAGGGCTGAGAAGCTGGGAACAAACAAGAGGCTCCTACTACATGCATTCTTCAAGAATATTCTGCAAAGTTGTTATATTACTTCTCTATTTTAATGAAGAAACTCGGGCTATGGAAGATTACATAATGTGATCAATTATAAATGATTGGAAGTGGATGACAACAAGTTTTCACTTTAGAAGCTATGTTGTTCCCATGAACTAGCCACATCTTTTTTTCTCTCCCTTATTTTCTGCATGCTGAGGATTGAACCTGGGGCAACATACCTCCAGAGTTATAATGTAGAGCCAAGGTTTGAATCCTTGTCCCACAGGGGTTCGTGTGCTTTAGGTACAGTTCCAGTATAGGGTGCTAGGGTGAAAGGGGCTAACATGGGTCTTACCAACCCAGACCTGGTTTAGTTCCTGGTTCCTGGGAGGATAAGCTATTGTAAGGGCAATTTCACCCCCTCTCTAACTCCCTTTCTGCCTTTGCATCACACACACACACACGCCATCTTCCATAAGACCCTCACAAGAGCAGAGTAAACAATGATGGCATGCTATTAATATTAAATATTAAACTTCCTAAACTGCTAGCTAAATAAACTTCTTTTTAAAATAAAGTATCCAGCCTCAGGTAATTTTTTAAACAGAAACACAAAATGGACTGTGACAAGTAGCTTGGGAATTGTACTCAAAAGAGGAATATATTCATCGCATCTCTGTCTCGCACCGAGCCCTAAAACTACTAGGATTTTATTACATGTAAGATAGTCTTGTTGTTGTTGTTCATAACTAGCCTCCCTTAAATCATACTTGAGTTCTGCTAATGAGGTAATTTAGAGGCTGCCCTTAGGGAGCCTCAGGATGGAGCCAGTCTCCTCAAAGACGAAATGATTGGTGAAGGGGGGATTTTCAAACCCAATCCTACTCTGTAAGGAAGGGTGAGAGAGAGTGTCTGGAGATTGGGCTCAGTACAAGCTCCTGAACAAGTAGATTCCAGACGTTCCCATCTGGAAAAAACAGAAAAATAACTGGAAGCTGGACCTCCCTGAGAAGCAGGAAAGCTCTACCTCATAGCCTTTGCTCAGCACTTCCTGTCCCTTCTATGTCTCTTCCATACTTTTGTTCCTGGCCAATAATGTTTAGATTAAACTGGAAAATGTAAGTCAACTATTGACCTAAATTCCTTGAGCCATTCTAGCAAGATCTTGAACATGAGAAATAGGTCATGGAAACTCCTAATTTGTAGCTAGTTTGAAACTCAAGGCCAGGACATGAAATTAGCATCTAAAGTGGGGACTGAGACTTTTTTTGATTTGAGGGATTTGTCACTGACTATAGATAGTCTAAACCACATTTGATTGAACTGAATTATTAGAAACCTGGGTAGTACCTGGAGAACTGGTTGTTGATGTGGAAAAAGACCCCATGAGGAAAGTTATGATTTAAATGCCATATTCTTGGCAGAATATTTATCATCAAATAAATTATAAAAATGAATAGTAAGTAAGCATTTTTATTTTTCCTTTTATTGAAAATAGATTTTTCCCTCAAATAATATATCTTGATTATGGTTTTCTCACTATCTAATCCTCCCCTTTCCTCTTCAACTCCCCACTCATCTGGATCCATCCCCCTTTGGTCTCTCATTAGAAAACAAACAGGCTTCTAAGGAACCATAACAAAATATAACAAATCAAAAACTAACACATCTGATGAATTGAAAAAATAAATAAAAGAAAATAAAAGCCCTAGAAAAGGTATAATAAACAGAGATCCACTTGTTCACATACCCAGTAATCTCATAGAAACACTAAACTGGAGGCTATAATATATACACAAAGGAACTATATGGTAAAAAGAGAAATATATATAATATTAAAATTAAAGAATAATTAGCTACATTTTAAAATGAAATGAAAAAGGGAAAAAGCACTGACCTGACATGAGACAAGGAACCACCAAGGATGCCTTTAAGTTTTTTTACTCTTGATGTCTACTGCTCGGAAAGCAGCCTACCCTTAAGAGTAGTTTGCTGCCGGGCGGTGGTGGCGCACGCCTTTAATCCCAGCACTTGGGAGGCAGAGGCAGGAGGATCTCTGTGAGTTCGAGACCAGCCTGGTCTACAAGAGCTAGTTCCAGGACAGGCTCCAAAACCACAGAGAAACCCTGTCTCGAAAAACAAAAAAAAAAACAAAACAAAAAAAAAAAAAGAGTAGTTTGCTTCCCAGGTCTTCCCCTCCAAACTTCCCTCCCCCAATTGATTTCTTTACCCCAGCTCCCCACTCCAGTAGGCCACTCAAGCTAAGGAAGCAAGTAGGTAACTGGAGATCTTCACCTCTCTCTCTGCTTCCACCTCTCTCTCTGTAGCAGGCCACCTGCTGCAACGTCTCCTCATTCTCTATCCCCCATTCCTGGAGGACAAAGAAGGTTCTGGGGGAACCCCTTGCTTTGTCTCCCACCTTTGGACTTCCTCACACCCACCCCCAGCACATCCCCATTCCTAAGTGTCAGCTCCCAATATTCAGAAGGACATTTTACCTGGAACCCCCAGTGGCTAGACCTATCAAGATTCCAGAAGAATTTCCTACCAAACAACATGCAGCCAAGGCATTCTCCTAAGAACCAGATAGAACAACAGAAACCAAGGAACAAAAAAGCGTACCCAACAAAGACCAGATATCAGCATCTAGAATTACAATCTTCCCAAATCCAGATGCCTAGATGCCAGCATTAATAAAACAATCAGTAGAGTGAGGATTATATATCCCTTCTAGAGCCCAGCAACCCTACCACAGGAGTACTGCAACACGGACGTTTTCTTAAGTAGTCTTTATGAATATGAAAATAACAAATAGCCTTCATGAATATGATGGAGGTTCTTAAAGAGGAAATGGATAGACCCCTTAAAGAAATCTATGAAAACACAAACAAAGAGTGAAAGGACATGAAGAAAACAGTCAAGATCTGAAAATGGATAGAATCAGTAAAGAAAACTCAAATTGAGGGAAACCTAGAAGTGGGAACTTTAGGAACAGTAAACATTCTTAAAACAGTGGTCTCAAAAGAAGTTCATACAACTGTATAAATTACAAATACAGTTATATTTGATGACCGAAGGGAGAGCATTATACTATAAAGAGCATTCACATCTATAACACATTCAATCTAATTTCTCTGGCTAATAAATTTGATCATAAATAAAACTAATACCCTGTCTCGAAAAACCAAAAAATAAATAAATAAATAAATAATAAATAAAACTAATATTTGATCATTATAAACATTATTAAACTTTCTTTCCTTCCCTTCCAGAGCCTTAGAAGAACTTTCTAGACCCCTCCAAAGAGCTACAAATTGGAAAGCCTGGTAAGATGACAGTTCACGACACCATTCTCTTTAATTTGTCCAATTTAGCCATTGCTGTTGGATGCAGGCTGGCAAGTGTGTACTGTTTATTGTGAACTTAATGTGCACTGATAATCTTCACACTACAGAAAAATAAGTTCTGGATTTCCAACAATCAGATAGCAATGATTTACTTTGGAAAGCAATCTGGTGCTGCCTCTAGTGAGATGAAGCAGGGGTGCTTACTGGCTGAAGTGTACACTGTATAGGTGTGTGTGTGTGTGTGTGTTATACAGTTATGTATTTCTGTGTAAATTCCTTTGCTTGCATGTTTTCTAGATCTTCTAAATTTGGGGAGTATTGTGATTGATTCCTTCTAACTAGAGATACTGCTCAATTAAAATTTTAACAGTTCTTTGAAATATGGTACATGCTAAGATGATCTGCTTTCAACACCTCAGATTCTTACAAGATTTTTGATTCAATCATTAGACTTTTGATACACGTTCTACTTATATAAGGCTGCCAGAGTTCCCACTGTTGACTTAAAAATACTTCAGTCTCTCTTTGTTTTGTAAGACTCTGCAGGAGGGGAACTTTCCTCTGGATCTTTCATTGAAACCTTTGTCTGGATATGCAACATTTGTGTTTCAAAACTTCCATTGTCTTTGGAGACAGTATGGAAGAACTATTTTGATACCTAAGAGTCTACTTGTCTGTCTACTGGTTTATCTACATTTTTAAAAATAAGCTGATGAATTTGAAGAGCTTCCTGCTGTGGTTTCAGAGCTACATTTCTAGATCCTTGTCTTTTCCAGGTTTTTTTTCCCCCTATATTTGTCATTTCCCCAAAGCCTTTATGGATGCTGCCTTTGCTCTTATCATTATGTCCAGACATACTTCTTTCTCCCTGGGCTTGTCCCCTGGGGTTTCCTTCCTATACTTCTATTGCCTTTCTCATCTTATAGGTAATAATATGTCATTTCCTGATCTCTTAAAAATTCCCCTGTAATTTTAATTATCCACCAGTCACTTATGCACCATGATAAGACAGAAGAAAGGTGGGAGACAATCTCCTCTTCTCATAAATCAGTTATTACCTACTAGATCAAAACACACCCTAGTCCCTCTGTTGTTATCTCACAATTTATAGGTTTTTTAAAAAATTAGTGTGTGTGTGTGTGAGAGAGAGAGAGAGAGTGTGTGAGTGCGTGTGAGCGTGTGTGTGTTCAGAACAGACAGGTGTCCAGAGAACAAGAAAGTTTTTGGATCCCTGTAGTTAGAGTTGCAAGCAATTATAAATTACTCCATGTGGGTACTAGGAGCTAATTTAGTCCTCTGGAAGCACAGTAAAGGCTCTTAAGGACTGAACCATCTCTCTAGCCTCCATTCCAGTTCTCTCAGCTGTTTTCCTTGTTCTTTTCAGTTTTATTATGATATGCTCTTGTATTGGCATTTCCCAATATTAAGAGGTGACACCTTATTTATAGAGCCTTGGATCCCAACTAATAGCTTTTACTTTAGTTTAATTTCCACTGGGATGTTGATACCATCAAATTTAAACTTGGCCTCCCTACTTTTACAGAGATATATGCCAACTGGTCTTCAATAAAATAAGCTCTTACTTTGCTCCTCTGACCATATTTTATATGTGACCTTTAAATTTTTGATAATTTCCTTCTCTTTCAGGTACAATTTTATATATGAATCATGAATGCTTATCTAGACTGCCTAGAAAATATTATTAATATCTAGCCCTTCAACAATTGTAAATTTTTAGAAATTGTTAAGAATTGCTCTATATTTTACTTGTGACTTAAATATTAAAGCCATGTCAATAAAATTTTCTGGTTGAACCAAATATGGTACCTAAATATAGTGTTTGAAATATACTAGTAGCCAGTTCATGTATTGGGATCGAAACTTAGTGCCATTGTCCTTGGCTTCTCATCAGCCTTCATTGTCCGCCATGTTCAGAGAGTCCAGTTTCAACCCATGCTTATTCAGTCCCAGTCCAGCTGGCCTTGGAGAGCTCCCAATAGATCAGTTCCACTGTCACAGTGGGTGGGTGCACCCCTCGTGGTCCTGACTTCCTTGCTCATGTTCTCCCTCCTTCTGCTCCTCATTTGGACCTTAAGAGCTCAGACCGTTGTTCCAAATTGAGTCTCTGTCTCTATCTCGATCCATCGCCAGATGAAGGTTCTAAGGTGATATGTAACATATTCATCAGTATAGGACAGGGTCATTTCAGGTTCCCTCTCCTCAGTTGCCCAAGGTACCATCTGGGCTTTGTGAGAGCTTAGCCTGTTTGGACGCTCACCTTCCTGGACCTAGATAGAAGTGGGAGGACCTTGGTCTTCCCTCAGGGCAGGGAATTTGGACTGCTCTTCAGTATCGAGAGGGAGGGGGAATGGAGTGGGGGGAGGAGAAGAGGAGTGGGGATAGGGGGAGGGGAGTGGGGGGAGGGGGCAATATGTGGGAGGAGGGGAAGGGAAATGGGAAACGGGGAGCAGGTGGAAATTTTAATTAAAAAAGAATAAAAATAAATAAATAATAAAAAAATTAAAAAAATATACTAGTAGCAATGGCAGTTAACAAATGTTTATAGTGACACAATAATCTTGTTTGTACTTCATCTTTTATGAGAAACTGTTTTAGAGCTGGGGAAATGACTCAGTCAGTAAAGTATGGGCCATGTAAGCATGAGGATCTGAGTTCAGATCTCAGCACCCACAGAAAAACCAAGACATGGCAGCGCACCTATATAATCCCAGAATTAGGGTGTGGTGACAGACAGATCCCTGGAGCTCAGATAACCCAGCCAAATTCATGAGTTCCAGGTTGAGTCAGGGAATCTAAAAAGTAAGGTACATAAATAGATTAACACTTAAGAACATCAACCTCTGTCCTCCACCCTAAGGCACACACATCCACCTGCCCACACAAACATGTAAACTGCACTACAGTGTGTGATAAAGAAACAGAGACAAGAGAGAAAATTCATAAAGATTATTTGTACAATTCTACTTACTTGTGTAAGATTCATGATCTGGACCTGAACTATGCAAGTCTAGAATTTGTGTCCATTTTTACAAGTGAGCTATTTCTTTAGTCATCTTGTTATCTGATTAAACTCCCAAATCTCACCAATCCCAGTGCTTGGGTGGCAGAGGCAGGAAGATCTCTGAGTTCCGGATCAGCCTAGTCTACATAGTGAATATCAAGATAGCCTACATAGTGAGACCCTGTCTCAAAAATAAATAGATAGATGATAGATAGATAGATAGATAGATAGATAGATAGATAGATAGATAATAGATAGATAGATAAAATCGGCCTAGTCTACATAGTGAGTATCAAGATAGCCTACATAGTGAGACCTTGTCTCAAAAATAGATAGATGATAGATGGATAGATAGATAGATAGATAGATAGATAGATAGATAGATAGATATAGATGATAGATGGATGGGTAGATCAATCGATTGATTGAAAATTTCTATCTCATTGTCTTAGCTTCTTTACCCATTGCTGTGATACAGTACCTTAACATTTTAGGGAGGAAAGGTTTCTCTGACTTATAGGGTTGTACTCTATAATTACAGGGAATTTAAGGCATCAGGAACTTGAAGAATCTACTCATGTTACATCCACAGTCAAGAGCAGAGAACAGTGAAGGAATGCATGTATAGCAGTGCTCAGCTTGCTTTTTCCATTCTTTTTTTTAAGATTTATTTATTTATTCATTTGTTCATTTATTTATTTATTATGTATACAGGATTCTGCCTGCATGACAGAAGAGGGCACCAGATCTCATTATAGGTGGTGTGAACCACCATGTGGTTGCTGGGAATTGAACTCAGGACCTCTGAAAGAGCAGCCAGTGCTCCTAACCTCTGAGCCATCACTCCAGCCCACTTTCTCCATTCTTACGTGGTTCAGGATCCCTGCCCAGGGAATAGTGCCACTCACAGTGGGTGGTTCTTCCCACTTCAGTTAATGTTATCAAGACAGCAGAAAAGACCATGGGCCAAACTGGATAATCACTCATGGAGACTCACCTACCAAGTGACTCTAAACTGTGGCAAGCTGACAATCAAAACTGGTCATCACAATCATTTTTGTTACTGTTTTTCTGCACAGATTAAAATATAGCAGAACTAATAAACTTGACATAGCAAATTCATTCACTTTCTATATGAGCTATATAGATCACTGGATATCCATTAACACCACAGCCCCTGGTATTGCTTTAGAAGGACTGAAAGGAATGAGTCAACTCTGAAAGGTGTGTGGGATATAATGTTGCCCAGACATGATGGTGGTGAAAGTCAGGGCACTATGCCTGGGGTCACGTTCTCACATCAAGAATCTGCTTCACTACTTACTAGACTGAGGACATTTTACAACCGACTTAACTTTATAAGCCTCTCCTGTTAAACAGTAGCTTAAGGACACGGTTTTCATAGTATTATCAAGTCGACTAAAGGGGATAACATATGCGCAAAGGTGTCTTGTTTGAACAATACTCCATAAATTTAAGCAATGATCATCATTTCATTAGAGAAACCTTGGCAGGCCGATTCGTATCAAACTGAGGCTATTTAGGAAAGGAGGGTAAATATGTTGCATGTGGTTGTTCTATTATTTAAATCTCTTCACATTTGAACATCATTTTTCAGTCTGGTAACTTTTGGTTTGCAGCCTTACATCCTCCAACTGAAGTACCACTTGCTTTTGTTTGGTTCCCATCTGTGTCTTTTAGGCTACAGAACAGCATCTTTGTGTACTTCCTTTCCTACCAAGGTGTGACTGCATATTTGAGAGGAGTCTTCAAATGCATATCTCAACTTTAATACTTCTTGTTGACCATATCTTTCTTTTACAGCTCCGTGTGATGAGAAGGCATATATGAATTAATCAATAATAATTAATAAGCCTGTGACTGTGACATATGCTCAGTACAACCAAGTCCCAAGGGCAACACACACAGCGTGTTACACGTCTGTCACAATATGTGGTGATTTATGTACATAAGTTCTAAATCATCATCAATCTTCATTTAAAGAAATCACATATTTAGAAAATGAAGTAAGGCAGCAGTTAATACCACTTCTGTCATTGACAGTGACGTTTAAAGCAATCCTGTATCATTAGATACATATTACATATTAGATACCATAGTTCATCTCACATCACATGCCAGATACGTAAAATAAGATGGAAACAAAATAAGGTACTTATTTTTTTTAGCATGGCATACGTGGGTAGGTGGGGTGGCATGGCATACTTTTTTTCTTTATGCCAAACAAAACATACAATAAACAATAATTAAGAGGGCAATTTGATGATCTACTGAGGGATTTCAGAAGGTCTGTTTCCCATTGCCACATCTTTGAGATACTCAAAATCTCTCTGTGTGCTTTAATTACTGAGACTTTATAGTATTCATTATAATAAATTATTTCAGCTCTAATGTTAAAACAAAGATGTAGCACACAGAGTAAAATTAAGCAAAGGTCCAAATGGGATATTATTAAAATGTCAAATTGGGTAAGCAGATGGGGTTTGCATGGCTCGGTGGCTTAGTCACCAAGTCCCATTACCTTAGGGACTCTGGTGAAATCTAGTCTCAGTAGAATGATCAGAAAGTCAAAATAAAGAATGTAGGTAGGAGCAAATAAATAATTTTGTGCTCTCATCTAATCCGAAAATTCTTTATTTGTTTTTTTCTTTCTTTAATCACAGGCTTCAAGATTACAAGGTTGCTACATTTATTTCTATTAGAGCTGTACCCCCCTATACATCTTCTCTAAAGTTGGATGAATAAAAATTTGAGGCAAAATTGAAAAGTATCCAGATTTGTCAAGACCATCTCACAAGTGAGCAGGGGAGGTGGGGGGATATTTGGGGGTTACAGAGGCTAGATCTAAGTGTATGCTCTCCTCTGCAGCTGCAGCAGGCAACCTAGAAATGCAGGGTGATGCCAGTCAAATGCAGGGACTCTTTCCTGTCTCAGAACGAAGAAATTAAAGTAATCGCTGTCCTTCATCCTGGCCAGCTCTCTAACGCCATCTACTCTTCAGCAGCAAATTGATCTGTAGTGTAGGCACCTGCACTTCCTCCCGACTTTTACAAATCATTTTGATGTTTACCATGGCTCTACAGGATTGCATGTGTCAAGTCCCTGAGCTGGGCATGTTGGCGAAAAGCTGTCATTCCTGTTAGGAGATAGAATTAAGAAAACCAGAAGTCCGCAGGGTGGTAACGGTTCACACCTTTAATCCCAGAACTTGGGAGGCAGAGACAGGTAGATCTCTGTGAGTTCAAGGTCAGCCTGGTCTACAGAGCAAGTTCCAGGACAGGCTCCAAAGCTACAAAGAAATCCTGTCTCAAAAAGAAAGAAAGAAAAAAAGGAAGGAAGGGAGGGAGGGAGGGAGGGAGGGAGGGAGGGAGGGAGGGAGGGAGGGAGGGAGGGAGGGAAAAAGAAAGGAAGGAAAAAAAGAAGGAAGGAAGGAAGAAAACCAAGAGTTCAAGCCAACCCTGACTTCATAGAGAGTTTCAGCCTATACCTTATCAACTAATTTATTTAATAGCCTCAGAATCTGTACTAACTCGTAAGATAAAGAATAAGAACATATATGGTTCAGGAAAAAGTAAACTGCATGGCAAGTCTTTGCCCTACATCAAATAAAAGTGCCACTCAAACATTACATCATGAGAGAGAAAAGTACTTGACACTGATTTGTAAAGGGTGCTTGTGAGTGATGCTATGGTAACAGCTCCATTTGTCTGGGTACTGCTCTTCTATATGAAAAGAGCTCTCTACTATATGAAAAATGCAGATTCCACATGGAAGCAGCTACAGGGTAATCATGGACCAGGTGTAATTCTAGACACTGAAGTCACAGCAAGCTAACAATCCCAGACCAACAATGTACTGTGCTCATGGAATGACAGAATTCTGCTATGCCTTTATTGCTGTTTGACTCCGTTTGTTTTGATTTCTTGATTGATTGGCTAGTTGGTTGCTTGGGGTCAGAGATATGTTACATGTAAGTCTTGGCTTTCTTAGAGTGACCTCAAGCTTCACATGGTGATCTACACCTGTCTAATCCTGACATTCCAGAGACTGAAGCAGGGGAATTGTGAATCTAAGGTCAGTCTAGGCATCATAGTAAGAAAACTGGCTCAAAAAAGACAAAAATAAACTTGTGATCTTTGAGAACTTCTTTGAGGAGAACAGTGCTAAGTGTGTGTGTGTGTGTGTATGTGTGTGTGTATGTGTAAGTGTGTGTGTGTGTGTATTTCCACACTGTTACAATACATAAGTAGTTAAATTTTCAAATAGATGATAACAAATAGAATCAAGACACTGAAACACAGGACTAAATTGAAAGCAGAAGAAAGCTTCTTGTTGCTACACTGAGCCAATTATACTATCATAGTTTCCTTACTACAAGACTAATAAGAATCCACAAGTGCCTAGAGCCCTAGGGATTTGAACATGCCTGGTGAAAATTAGAAATCAATAGGAGTCTATAATCACAAGCCCATGGCATCACTTTCATTGGGGTAAAAGATGGCCGGCTCACAAGAACTGCTTCCTGGAGGACCAAATGATGCTTTCTGTCCTCAGCACATTCTCATTGATCCTGCCCTGGAAATTGCCGGGATTTTCTTTCCCTTTAGCTGTTTGTTCAGTCACTTCTTGAACACAGCTTTTATTATGAGATATTATGTATTGGTTAAATGTGTATCAGATACACCCAAACTAAAAACTAACCGGGTTGGCCAAGATGCAGCTGTCTCCCTGGACACTGTGGGATGGTGTTCTTCATTGTTCACTAAAAACAAAACAGGAACATGGGTAGAAGGAGTATATAGATCTTCCTGGACTTGTTCTAAGGGATGCTTCATAAAGAGTCTCCTTCCAACAGTCATTTGTCCCACACTCAGGTTCCTAGCCAGTTGTTCTCATCCCTCCCCAGCCGTCTGAGGAGGTTTGAATGAGAGATGTTCCTGATAGGCTTGGTTGTCTGAGCCTTTAATCCTAGCTGGTGGCGCTGTTAGGAGAGATTTAGGAGATGCTGCCCTTTGGGGAAAGTATGTCACTGGAGGTGGCCTTTGGGAGTTTAAACCTGCCAAATTCCAGTTTCTTCTCTCTGCTTTGTTCTTGCAGTTGGGAAATGTAGATGTTTGCTCCTCCTGCTGCTATGCCTGCCACCTGCTGTCATGCCTCCACTCTTTTGTCATAAATTCCTCACTCTGGAACTGTAAGCTAAAGCAAGCTCTGGCTTGCTCAAGTTGTCCATGGTTGTGGCATCTTATCTGAGCAACTAACTTAGTCTTTAAGCTTCCTGCTTAGTCTTTAAGCCTCAGAGGTCTTAAGAGCATACAAAGCCCCGCCCCCAACTCCACAAGACTCCTTTCCTCCCTGACCTCATCTCTGTCCTCTTCTTGAGTGTTCTCTGCTCCCATTGAGATTATTTCAAGATGTCCCAAAAGGCATCCTCAAGAGGTCATTTTTACCCTTTAAACTCTGACTGTCACCCATTTTATCAGTTTATTTCTGTTTGTTGGACTCCACCCTACTATAACCATCCCTTTACAAGCCCTGACTTCAGCCATTCAGTCTGCTGCCATGGGCATAGGTCCCCAGCTTTGGTCAACTTTATAAAACTCATGTCCTCTCACAGGGGAGTGTTCTCCCTCCTACCCCTGTCTTTTGTGGCAGAAGCTCAAATCTTTCCCTCCCATTTGTAATCCCAGCCCCTGGCATCCATCTTTGGAAGTTCCCCTCCCCTCAGCCCACCAAACCTTGACCCCTCCCCAGGAAAGGTGAAGACCACTTCCATAGGCTATTCAAACTGTGCCCCAGAAAATAAGCATGTGGTCTTTCCTCTTCCTCTGCAGTGATTGTGTTGGCTTTCCATCCCACCCACCCCCCCCCCCGGGCCACCTAAGAGTGCAGACATCCAATTAAAGCTGGATATCTTTTAATTTGGCTTGATTTGGTCTGATTGGGATTATTTGCGTCAGCGGAGAGGCTCGTTTTTAGGAATATTCCTAAACCATTTCATACCCTTCCCTCACTCCACAATGCCCATTAAGTTATTTGTATTTTCTAGGGAGAGGAATATATGATAGCTGATGTAGGAGCCTAACCTGGCTTCCTATAGCTGTGCATAAAGTGTATAAATCATTTTTCTCAATACTTATACTGGATTTTCTATCTACTCTACAAGATTTCCACTTGAAATTGGGAACATTTTGAAGAGTTAATACAGTCTTTGAGCATCTGAATTTAGATGCTCAAGTTGAGTACCAGCAGGAATTTCTTTCACATTAAAAGGTAAATCCTAGAACAGAGGGGTTGTGTTTATCTTGTGCTCATATTTTATAGGAATACAGAGTTGATGAATAGTTGATAGATAAATGAGTGAGTGAATTAACACATGAGGGTAATATGTTTTCTTCAGCAAGGGTCCCCTGTGGCCCAGACTAGTCTTCAGTTTACTAAGTAGCCAAGGATGACCTTGAACTCTTGATCATCTAGTCCCTGCCTATTGAGAGCTGGGATTGCAAGTGTGTACACCATGCCAAGTTTATGCAGTCAGTGCTGAGGACTGAACACAAGGCTTCGTCCATAGGAGGCCAGCCCTCTACCTACAGCTCTATATTCCCAGATCTACAAATGTCATTACTAAATTAGTTAGCTAGTACTCCGCCAAAGGCACTAAGTAAGAACAAATAAATTTTGAGGCCAGGGAAGGGAAATCTCTCCAACACTGGGGCATCCACCAGGATGGAGGCTCGCTTTGTCGCACAGGACTGTGGGAGGAGGGGCAGCTTGTTGAACATGGTGTTGATTGTGTGGGACATTGGGTCAGATTATCAATACAAATTTGTTCTCTTCTTCCCAGCATATGGGAAAGCATGGTTAGGAAGCTAGCCATTGTAGTATCTTACTTCTCTTGTCTCATGATAAACTCCTGACCCAACACCTTAGAAGCAGGACTCACTTTGCTCAAAGTTTTAACTCATTATGGTGGAAGGGGCATGGTGGCTAGGAAGAGACACAGGACAAGGGACCCAGTACAATTTCCAAGGTTTCAACCCTAGTGACCATCTTCCTCCAGGCAGATCCTACTTCCTAAGTTTCTACCACCTTCCAAAATAGTTTCCTAAACTGGAGGCCAAGGGTTCAACACATGAACCGTTGGAGGGTCTTTCAAATTCAAGCTGTCACAACTATGGAAGGAGAAAACTTTGAATTTTAGCCTCTTAAAACACAGAACTTAGAAAACTTTGAGGGCCTTGCAGAAGTCTACCTTTCCAGCTACCAACATTTCCTCTCCAGTCCAATGTTGTCACCAATACCACTCCACCACCCCTGTTCCTCTTGGAAGCAGAATTCTGCACTGGGCAGCAAGACTCCAGCAGGGCAGCTGGCAGCTGATACAATTTGCAGGGAAAGCCCAGAAGGGGAAAGGAAGCATGTTCGTCTTTCCCACCCCTTACCAGGATGGGTCTGCTAGTAAATTGCTTCTTCCAGAAAAGCCAGCTTGGCAAATGTGTTAGTTTCTCAGTGCTTGAGAAGTCGGTCCTAGGGTCTTCTGCATGCTCTGCCACTGAGCTACCCCCGCAGCTTGACTCCCAACACCGTGGCACCAGTTCAGCCAGCAAAGATGAGACCCTTTTTTTTAGTTATTGAGGAAGGTCATAGGAGGACCTGACATACTGAAACAGCACCTACCACGGCACTGGGGTCCCCTGCTTTCTACAGACGAAAGACTCTCCTTTGCCTCCTCTCTCTTCCTAAGGAAACTCACCTGTATCCATCTTCTCTCTTGTGAGAGCAACATAGGATCAAGGGATCATAAGTCAAGCTACAGCTTGCAGGGAGGTGTAATTAAAAGGTGTCGCATATAGGGCTAGAAAAAAATCCTTCACTCTGCTGAAGGATTCCTGCTGCCTGCTGTGAAAATCTATGTCAGCCTGACAGCGCCTGGCTTAATTACTTTAAACTTAAAATAATTAATAAGTTCTTCATTTTCCAACAGGAGTGCACTTAACACTGCCCAATAAAATAATCCATTGCCTACATAACTTGGGGCAGCCAGGAGGAGGGTTTTAGGGTTCTTTCCTCCTCTATAACTTTGAGTGATTTATCTGCCTCATGGCGTTTTCTTGCTGAGCCTCCCACAGGAATGTGTGTCCTATCATGGCGTTTCTCCAAGCAAACCCAGAGTCTCTCTCTCTCTCTCTCCCTCTCTCTCTCTCTCTCTCTCTCTCTCTCTCTCTCTCTCTCTCTCCTCTCTCTCTTCTTTTGACTAATGCTTCTGAGCCGTGGGCTTCAGTGAAAATGGTGTAAGAAGGTTTTCATCTCAAAGCCTAAATATTTGTTTTTAAAAATATTCAAGAAGAGATTGGAGGAAGGTACTCTAGTGAAAAGAAGGAAACCCAGTGACAGAAAGGGTACAATGTTGAAGTGTAGTGGTGGTGGCCACCACCAGCAGTGTGGGAAGGATACCAGCATTTCACCCTTCTTTGGTGGGCCTTCACTTAAGGTGCCTGCTTAGAGGCAATCTGGATGTGCAAGACAGAAAATGAACTTTAAAACCTGTTCAAAGAGAGGCTACTTGGTCTGCATGTGGATTTCTTTCAAGAAAAGACACTTTATCTAAAAGTGCCCATTGGAGAGCTTACAGCGAACCATGGTTCCTCCTGTTTTTGATGTCTACTTCCAAAACAAGCAGTAGGTTATTTGTAGCACAGATAAGTTCAGAAGTCTGAGGTCTTCACCAGGGACAAACTGAAGGAAGACACTAGGTCCTAATTTGTTGGCTCTCAAACCTCACTGTGTACATGACAGTCACCTCAGAGGTAGTGCAAAGACATAGGGCAAGATGCCACCTTCAGATGCTCGCATAAAATGTGACTCAGGATGTGCGTCTTGAGTTTCCACACCGGTGCTCTGATCAAGTCATCATGAATGACGTTGATATAAAGGTGGGTGGAGCCACCTGGCTGAGACCAAGCAGCCAGAAAAGGGAGCATGGACGCTTGGTGGGTAAATGCCATTTCACCCTGCTCTCCAGGCCTTATAATAACCAGACTCTCTTCCTCCTTTCACCCCACCATCATCTTCTATACCATCGGGGGCAAGGAGGACCCAGCAGGGCCTAATTGAGAACCCACCCCTAGATGATCAGGCTCTCTCCTTATTGGTCCTTATGTCTCACCTAATCTCAACCAAGGGGAGAAATTTCTAACTTATTTTAAAGCTTCGTTTATTTTTAAGTGTGTGTGCGTGCGTGCGTGCGTGCGTGTGTGTGTGTGTGTGTGTGTGTGTGTGTGTAGACATGAGTACAGGTACAAGCTTCAGTAAGAAGGTGTAAGATCCCCTGGAAGTAGAGATACAGTTAGTGTGAGCTTCCTGATGTGGGTGCTGGGAACTAAACTCAAGTCCTCTGCAAACAGAACTTTCTCTTAACCATTGACCCTTCTTTCCAGCCCCAGGAATCTCTAAGTTTGACAGATCTACATCATAATGATAAGTTCGCATCAAAGGCACCATAGCGTCAGCAGCACAATTAATTCTCCAAAATTTGATGGTGTTAAAATTTGATCAGAATAACTGTGATGGTTAAAGTGATATCTTAAGTTTAAATGACTGTGCTTGCAAGTTCTGTAAAACAAAAATGCCTGTAACCTGTAAGCCCCACTTGCTCAAGGACATATAATTTCCTGAAATCTGGAAGCAGATCAAACAGCTGAGGGCTGTTGCTCACCAATGACAAAGAGTCATGTGTTTTCACTTCTATAAACCAGTTCGATTGCCCCATCTGCACAGTGTGCACTTGATCACTTGTAGGCAGGAGATATGAAAGCAGGAAGTTCATCAGGACGTGTGCTTTCCCCTGATTGGACGAAGATGCGATGTAGGTAGCCTTGTGGGTTTTGCTTTTATAAGCCTCTTACTGATGTGATTTGGTGCCGTACTCTAAGACTCTCGGGTGTGGACCAGGCCAGGGTCCATCGTCCTGGCTAGTATTTAATAAAGCTTGCTTCAAATGTGGCTCAAAAATCGTGGTAGTGGTCTTATTCTCACCTGGTGAGCTTAAGATAACCTTTTTTTTTTTTTTTTTTTTTTTTCGAGACAGGGTTTCTCTGTAGTTTTTGGTGCCTGTCCTGGAACTAGCTCTTGTAGACCAGGCTGGCCTCGAACTCACAAAGAGCCTCCTGCCTCTGCCTCCCGAGTGCTGGGATTAAAGGCGTGCGCCACCACTGCCCGGCAAGATAACCTTTAAAAATCAGTTACCAGCCTATACCTTGTGTAAGTGCAGGATTCCTCAAATAAACACTGTTCACATTTCTGAATGGCCAGTTAGAGCTTGAAATGTCCTTGATCCATCGTGAGTGGATTCATCATCACAGCAAAGCAGCTTCTGACCTACAATATGGTGGGCAGTGAAGAGACATGATCCAGGTGCGGCTGCTTTGCCGCTATAACTTTGCTCAGTCTTCCTGTTCCAGGACTCAGATAAGGTTAGGGTTACTTGGGGAGGTTGGATCTGTACCTCTCTGCTGAGAGAAGAGAGTTGAGGAAAATGCACAATCCCCCTTAAAACTACTGCTCAGATGTGGCATGAAAGTTAGTCACATGACCCATCAGAGACAAGTTCCTCCTCTTCGGAAGCACACACTAGAAGCTCCATGGACACTGGTGGCGAGGTATGATATTTTTATAGGAAGGAAAGAGAATATTTAAGAACAAAACACTCTACCACAGTAAGTAACCAATACTGAATCTTTCTCATCTTAATGTCCCTGGGGCCTAGCACAGGTGTCCAATGAATATTTATTAAATTACATTGAATATTCATTGTATTGAATGAATATATCATTTCAGTGTGAGTCAGTCATCTGAAATAAAGAGCAGCTTATCATTTACCAGCTCTAATATCACCAAATGGTATTTTTAAAAATACTATTCTAAAAATGCTATGTATAACTAGCACTTATCTGGGCATTCTCCAGATGACAAAAGATTTTATTGATTACTTTTCATGGTTTTACAATATAATAAAGGAAAAGAATGGCAATTTTTTTGAAAGGCACTAGTCTACAGACTAGTTTATTAACACATAAACAGACATTTTTAGAATTCAGCTGATAATGCCAATCAAACCCAGAAAAAAAAAAAGAACACTTGTGTTTCTGAACCTTGTCTCTGAAATATGAAATTGTATTTCTCCTAACGGAAGCACTCTTAGGGGAAAACATCAAAAATAACATGTGAAGATATGAACAGTTCCTGTGCATAACGAACCCAGAAATTAGAAGTTGACTTGTGTTTATTCGTTTTTAGGGCAGTCACTGAAATAGTTACAGGGGTAAGGTAGAAAAGAAGATTCCACGTTGAGCCTGGATGGACTCCAAATATGATAAAAGTTGGGACTATGTTTGGACAAGGGCGAGTTGTGTTGCTGGGACTCTGCCAGCCCCTTCTTAGGGACGTGGGTCTGAAGGCTGTGCGCTGTGCTACCCCGTATCACAGAAATCTCTCATTTTAATTTGCAACCATTTCAGCCGTTGGCTACGGACAAATTCACACATCTAGAAACCAGCTTTTTCTCTCCCCCGCCCCCCCCCCACACACACACCAGTGTGCTGCACATTACAAGAATCAGGACTAACACCTTTATCCTGGAAAACAATGCAAACCCCTCCTAAATGCAACTGGAAAATGTGGCCAAGTTATCATTTGTGCTCAGCGAGTTTGTGAATTAATTCATTATGCCGTTCAAATCCCGGAGTCTCTTATCGCAGGCCCCTTTGAAGACTCCTTGCATGAACAGTGGCTGTCCCTTCAGCTGCCAACCTCGGGAGCTGGAGGCAGCTGAGAAGTGAATCCTTGAACTGAGAAATTCCACCTGGGGGAGGAAACGCAGCTTGGACTTGCAAACAGTGCACGGGGAACCCAGCGTAGCTATTCAAGAACCAGCCAAATCATCGATCCAGAAAGCCCTGATGAAAGTCAGTGCCGACTCCAGCTCAGATCAGAGTCAGGCTTAGAGAAAAATGCTGTCTGTAATGATAGCCCTGTTCTCTGACCACCGACAAGACGAAGGGATCAGTTGTGACTTACATGGCAGAAATCTCGTGCAAACACTAACCTGAAAATAGCAATCAGTAAAGCGAGGCAAACCCCTTGTTTTGAAATCCCTTTTTAAATATATGTGACTCGCGCATTTAAACTTAGATGTTACCTTAGAGAAAAAAAGAGGCCAGATCGCTGATTAAAAGAATATTTATTTTCTGTGCTACCACAAGCCTCATGCATTTGCCTGGCTGCCAAGCAGTAATTAATTTGCTAGAGTGCACTGCCGGTCCCCAGATTTCCATGGAGCCCCACTCGTATTTCTCATTAAAATGGATCCTGAAGGCACTTTGTTATTGTTTAGTCTCAGAGAAATATTGACAGTGGTTTTCTTTTTTCCCTTCATCAACATCATTGTTTCATAAATGCTAAGCCAAGAAGAAATTTTTGCTCACCTTTGAAGTATTTCTTATCAATAATTCATTCAAAATCACAAAGGAGCAAAGTAGCTGGGTGGTAGAAAGCATAGCAACGTTAGGAAAATCACATCTGCTTTTAAATCGTCATATTACTGGGAAAAAAAAACCTCCTGGAAGCAACAGCAATATCCACAAGCTCATGCCTGGCTCTTTGTGTGTGTTTCAGGCTGTGTCTTTTAACTCAAGCTTGGGAATAGGGGTGGGGATCCCTGTTCTGCCAGTATCAGGATGATGGTACGACATTTTAGTTCATCTTATATGGTATTGGTATTCCTCCTGAAACTTTAGGGCACCCATGTGGTGTTTAACTAGATCTGGTGAATGGATAATTGTTCTTAATATAGAGATTGCAATGCCTGCCTTTTAAATTTTTTATTTTGTATGTAGGTGTTTATGTATTTGTGTGTGTGCAGATGCATGTGGAGGTATGTACACACATGGGTGTCTGTATGTACAAAGAGCACAGGTTGACACTTAGTATCATCTACAATGGTTCCTCTACATTTTTTGAGACAAGGTACTGGAAGCTCACCTCAGGGTGGCCGGTCAAAGAACTTCAGTAACCCCTCTGTATCTGCCTCCCCAGGACTAGCATTGCAGGTGCACACTGCTGAGCCCAGCTTTTTACATGGGTGCTGAACTCTGGTCCTCATGATGGTGAGGCAAGCACTTTAGTCATGTCATGGTTGTCTTATTTTTTAATGCAATGCTCATCAGGAAAGGATTATCCCTGCTCCAAAATTCAATGTATAGTTGAATCTATTGCCACAACCACACACACACACACACACACACACACACACATTAGATTAAAAGAATGATATCAGCCATGCCACAAACAATAGCTAGCTAAGAAAAGAATAAAATTAAAACCAGTTACACATCTGCCAAAGACACCCTTTTCAGAAGTTAAAGATAAAAAAAGTGAGTCTTTTGGTTTTATGTTTGATGTCAAATGAAAAGGCCATACTATTTAGTCAGTCCAACCACAGATTAAAGAAAACAGCCATTAGCCCTTTGGTTCAAATATCCTTCTCCTCTCCTCACTGATTTGGAAGTTAATACCAGTGGTATTCTATGCTGAGCCACGGAGTTTCAAAAATCACTGAATCTTATTCCTGAGGTCTAAAGTGATGGAAAACGTGAAAGCGCAAACAGAAAACTGGAACTTATTTCCTTGGGGTTATTAGACATCTTAGAGCCAATGTTATTTAAGAAACTACAAAAAGATGAATTAAAATGTTGGTAAGGAAGCCTACTTAAAAACTTAAACCGTAGAAAAGACTTAGTCATACTTTCCAGGAACTACATGGGCACCTCCGAGCAGTCCCTCATTACTCAAAAGCAATAAAATCTCATTTAGCCTAAAATCAATCTTTAATATTACATTAACATCTCCTCCACAGCAAATCAGAGCATTGGACAGAACTAGCTATTAAATACCTTCGCCCCAATTATTCTTGTAATTATCTTTTTTTGCTGTTAATAAACCCCAATATTTTTGTTTTTATGTCATGTAGCCAAAATGTTCTACCTCACTTCTCCTCTGTTTTGTTTTAATTGGTTTTTTGTTTTTAGATGTCAGTTCCTTCTGTTGCTTTGCAGGCCTTGGCTCCTACATTCAAGGAACCCATCCTCTTTCCTCGGCATCCACAGTGGTTGAGATTACAATAGGTGTGTATGGGTAACTGAGAAAGTAGCTACCAAGGAAAGTTAAATGCAGGCTAACTTTTCCCAACTGACTGTCGGGTTTGTTCTGAATCCCTGCCCACGCCAGGCAGTGCTTAAGATCCACTTAAGGCTAGGTTTAGAATGAGCCAAGATTGGCCTGTCAACATCAACACACATAGAAACGAAACACTCAGTCAAAGGTTTTACAAATTGGGAAACACAAGCTAAAACTGAATTATATATTAACTCAGGAATAAAAAGTAAATGTCAATCAATAATCAATCCCTTGTCTACAAAGCAAACTAAGCCAAACAAGTCTCCTGTGTTTGATAAGATCTATGTCTATATTGATCAATTTCTTTGAGTACATGCCCTACATAATATTAATAGCAGCTACCCCTCACTGCGAATCAGGCACTACTCAAGAGGACAGTCCACACTGTCTATGGCAGTGCTTCTCAACCTTTCTAATGCTGTTATCCATCAATATGCTTCCTCATATGATAACCCCCAACTGTAAAATTATTTCCATTGCTTCTTCATAACTGTAATTTTGATACTGTTATGAATACTAATGTAAATATATGATATGCAACCCCTGTGAAAGGGTTGCTCAACCCCAATGGGGTCGTGACTTATAGTTTGAGAACCACTGATTTATGGGTTACATATGTAACATATATGTATTTGTGCATGCTTATTTAAGTAAGTCAGAACTCATTCTTTGCATTGTACTTAGACATTAGCGATATCATTCCCACGTTTTAGTGAGAGAAATAAAGGCTCAAAAGTATTTCCATAGACACAATGACAGGGCCAGAGTTTAAATTCATGTGGGTTCCACGAGCTTCATTTAGTAATAGGATTGCGAGAAACCTTAAGAATGGGACAAAGTACATAAATAGAAATTATTTCTCAGCATTCTCCACAGAGAACACTGCTGCGAATTTGTACATTCAGCCTTAGTTGATTCGGATTCTTTGTTTTGTTTATTCGTTCTCATGTGTGTTTACCTGCATGTATGCAAGCGCATCATGTGTGTTTCCTGATGTCCAAGGAAGCCAGAACAGACATTGGATCACCCAGACCTGCGTTAGAAACAATTTTGAGCCTCCAAGTAAGTGTTAAGAATCAAACCCTGGTCCTCTGCAGGAGCAACAAATGCTCTTAATCACTGAGCTATTGCTCCAGTCAAATTTCTTTCTTTCTTTTTTTTTTTGGCTTTTCGAGACAGGGTTTCTCTGTGGCTTTGGAGCCTGTCCTGGAACTAGCTCTTGTAGACCAGGCTGGTCTCGAACTCACAGAGATTCACCTGCCTCTGCCTCCCAAGTGCTGGGATTAAAGGCGTGCGCCACCACCGCCCGGCAATTTCTTTCATTTTTAATAACCAACTCTATTAAGAGCTGCTTTACCACTATACATATGACGCAAATCTAGGGATAGGAATCAGTTGATAGGGCAGGTTCTTAAATCTGTTTTGACAAAGAAGTCAACAACAAGAACAATCGCTGATTAGATATATTTAATATAGGTGGATGTTAAGGATTTGGTTCATCTGCCTTTGGTCACATGAGGGGGGAAATCCCAGTTATTAGTTGACCACAGTGGTATGAGAAGGCTGCCCCTGAATTAATGTTCCATGCCCTATGCAAATGGAGGGAAAGAGTTAAGCCATTCTACTCTGTTATCCCCAGGAACTGCTACAACGTGAAAAGTTCCCAGCATGGGGGACAGTTGCAATGAGCATGCAGGAATCCCCTCTCGGGTGTCATCAGATTAGGGAAAATATCAGGTTCAGCTGGGAAACCTTGCTGAACTCACCTAAGTCTCTGCATCTTGCTTCCCTAGATACCCACATGTTTAGCACTGCAGGTAGATGTGGCCAGAGGTTTCAGCTGATACATTTTGAAAACACTTTCTTAGTGACTACTAAATATTTTTGTACACACAGGATCATACACTGTCCCAACTTCTTCAAATATTCTGAATTTCAACCATTCATCTATACTCGTGAAGGCTACAAAATAGAAAAAGGCATTCAGAATCATATGGTAGGAGAAAGATACCAATGTGTCTTTTCTGTATTGTCGCCAAGATAGAGAAACACGTCACCTTAAGCATCTGGCATCAAATCAGAAGTGAGAAAACAGCCAGGCAGTGGTGGTACACGGCTTTCCTCCCAGCACTCGGGAGGCAGAGGCAGGCGGATGTCTGTGAGAAATGAGTATTTGTAACAACTGAGCCATCCCTCCAGCCCCCAGCTCCAACATTTCTAGCTATATGAGACACTGAGAGACACACAACTCCTGTGACACAATTTTTTCATCTTTAAGTCAGAGCAACAACAATGCCCAGTTCACAGTGCTCAGACAGGATTAAAAATGTCAGTGCACAAAATATTTACATGTGTGGTTTACAGTTGGTCTTAATAAATTGTACCTGCGGCCCATCGTCTCCCTCAAATGGTGATTATAGAAGCCACCTTATCTATTCTATGGAACTGTTAAGAATCACAGGCTGCAATGAGAGAAAAGTTACTCTGAAACCTGAAATTTTAGGTCTATCTTAGCTAACGGTTTCATCTCCACTATCTAAGAGTGCACAGAAAACTTGTGACATTTCTACTAGACATGACAGTTATTTGACAGGCATATTTGAGGGTATTCAAGAATCAAGAATTTATTGATAATTGTTATTAATTTTGCACATAGAACTATGTATGAAGATAGTCAGATTTATAGGGTATTGGAAGGAGACTCCAGAAATTAAAAATTCCAAAGCAACTTTCATAATAAACTTCATTGTGAAGCTGCTTTTGTTTTTGCTTTCTCAGTCAGATTTAAAAATAGTTTCCCTGGAGCAATACTTTTTACATTTAATTTATTCCAGTTGTGAACATGTGTGCATGAACATACATGTTCAATGCCATGCATGTGGTAAGCAAAGGATGCCTTCCAGGATCTGTTCTCTCCTTCCATGATGTGTGTTCTGGGATGGAACTCGGGTCATCAGGCTTGGCAACATGTGCCTTTACCTGATGAGCCGCAGACTTACAGTCATTTTTAATAAACTTCTCATGATTGAACTCAGGAGAACGGAATCATCGTTTCGCGCATGGTAACTTAGAATGAAAGCCCAGCACTATCATCAGAGGGCATCATATCCTCCACATGCTGAATCATAATCTTGAAACTCAGCTTCTAGTGGCCTTGAAAAGTCAGTTGTAGAGCTACCGAGGCAGCTCAGTTGGGGAGACCTCACCAGGAACAGAAAGGTGCTGGGTTCGGTACTGAGCATAGACAGCAGTCTGGAGATGGAGGCAGGAGAATCACTACAAGCTTCTGACAAAGCAGTTTGAGGCCAGGATGAGCTGCATGAGATCCTGCTAAAAAGAAAGAAAAGAAGGAAGGAAGGAAGGAAGGAAGGAAGGAAGGAAGGAAGGAAGGAAGGGAGGGAGGGAGGGAGGGAGGGAGGGAGGGAGGGAGGGAGGGAGGGAGGGAGGGAGGGAGGAAGGAAGGAAGGAAGGAAGGAAGGAAGGAAGGAAGGAAGGAAGGAAGGAAGGAAGGAAGGAAGGAAGGAAGGGATAAAAAGAAAAAGAGAGAAAAGTCAACCTTGTTGTTTTTGTTGTTGTTGTTTTGTTTTGTTTTCAAATTTCTAACAGGAATTTCTCTATGCCTGCTGTTTAATAAGCATGGTCATGTTGAAGAACTAGTTTAACGCCTCAGCAACAAATTTTGTTTTCTCTTCTCTGTCTTACACACATGGCTTAAAAATTGAAATTCTGGCCCAGGAGATGGCTCAGTGGATAAAGGGCTGTGATGCAAGCCTGAGGACTTGAGTGCCATCCTGGGACCCCAAAAGTTGTCCTCTGACCCCTACTTATACATGTGCAAATGCACACACAATGATGATAATTCTATCTATCCTTCTATTTCGATATATACATATGATGATACTGTGTATATCTACATATAAGTATGCAAAAACATATATAAACATATATACATGAGAAAATATATATATATAATCATGTGTGTGTGTGTGTAAAAGAGAGGGAGGGAGAGAGAGAGAGAAAGAGAGAGAAATGAAAAGTTCCTGGATAGTATTAAAATGCACAGAAGCTGATGTATCAAGTTTTGTCATATAGAATGGCTTCTCTGAAGGTATCAGAAGGTGGACCTTGAATCCAAACCACCTCACAGAGACTTCTTTTTTCGTATTTTTATTATAGACCCAATCATTGAAATGCTATGCTGCCTCAAAATTGATTGGATTTACTGAATTGGGTGTTCAAAGAAAAGGTTGTTTTATGAAGAAAAGGAACCAACTCCTTTTTGTTTCTGATCAGAAGATTATCTATTTTTTTTTTTTTAGTCACACATCTGCCTTTATTGTAAACAGCAGTTGGGACACTTGTAGCAATGGTAAAAAATTAATTTACAAAAGCAGGGACTTGGTGAAGCTGCCCGGTGGGTACCCTTGGGGACTCATACGTAGATGCCAACCCAGAGCAGGAGGAAGAGGACTCCAAAGCCCATGAAGAGTGACGCCACCAAGGAGATGAGGAGCTCTTTGTAAATGTCACGAGTGTACTTGGTGGAGGTGACCTCGTAAACGAAGAACCAGGCGGTGAAGAACATGCCGATGGCCAGAAGTACCACAGTCAGGTGTGGGAAGACGGCTGGGTTGACAGGGCTGGTGTACCTACTCATGGCCTCGAGCTCCATTTTGCCCCGCACACGATAAACCACCCAGAAGATTATCTATTTTGAAGTGCACCATCATCTCAAAATAAATGAGAAGCAGCAACAGGATCTGAATGAACACCCAAGAGATGACACTTGCTTTGAACTGAAGTGGAGGTAGAAAACATTCTGGCTAGAAGACGACACACGGGGCTCTGCCAGTACCATGGAGCATGGCAGATCCCCAGCCACCAAGAAAGAGCTTTGTTTTCAAACGCCCTGAGTTCTTGATGACACTCTTACTTTCACAAGAGCCAAAAGTAAAGAAAGCAATAACTTAAGAAAATTGTTGCTTTGTTTTGCTTTGTTTTGGGCTTTTCAAGAGTAGCTCCACTCTTCAAGTCATCTCCAAAGAGATACTTTAAAGGCCTCAACTTGCGCATGCAGACAGAATATGTGTATCTAATGACTGTCCTGACAGTGACCTTGTAAGGGGACAACTTAAGGCAAAAAGTCCATGCAGGTTTTATTTTTAACCCCGAAGATCAGTGTTTGAGATGTTTAGTCCACTTTTAAAATAATATCCACTGAATTGGAGAGAGGTAGCTCAGTTGGTAAAATCCATAAAGAACTAATTTTAATGCCCAGACCCCACTTTAGAAACTGCTGGGCCTGGGACTGTGCCCTTGTGACTCTAGCACTCAAGAGGCACAGACAGGTGTGTCTAGGGCTTGCTGGCCAGCGAGCCTAGTGTATTTGGCAAGCTCCAGACCAGTAAAAAGCTTTATCTCCAAAAGAAGGGGGTGGATGGCTGCTGACAATACCCTAGTTTGTCCTCTTGTCTTCTCTTACCTCATATGGAGATAGGCACACACATGCATGTGCACACACCCACACACATGTGCACAAATGAACGCTTGTGCAGACAAGAACAAACACTGAGACAGGCACACATACACAAAAATAAATTAAAAGTTCACATAGATACCCTAGGGTAATTTAGCTGCAACGTGTTTATACTAAAATAGAAAATGAATCATGCCACTGAGATTTTTAAGCTCTTTTCCCTGAAAGGGTCTGGCTGTTCCTGAAAAAGAAGATACCTTTTCAAGAGAAAAAGGCACAGCCAAACAGCTATTCTGACAGCCCACCTTTCCAACTGACAGAGTCGTCCCAGAACTTGAATCAAGAGTCTCTACAATGGAACACATCTTTAACACTGTCCTTTTCTCTTATAAAGATGAAATAACATCACAATAAAAAGAACTGTATGGCTCTATCCTCCAAAACAGAAGCATCCAAAATGCAAGTTTTATACACTTTGAAACCCACAGAAACAATAATTTAGAAATTTTCTCTCAACTAACTTTATGAAGAAAGGACACCTAGATGATCACACATAGAATAGCTGGAGAGATGGCTCAGAGGTTAAGGATACTAGCTGCTCTTCCAGAGGACCCAGGTTCTATTCCCAGCACCCATATGGTAGCTCACAACCTTCTGTAACTCCAGTTTCAAGGGACCTACTGACTTCTTCTGGTCTCCATAGCCACCAGAAACCCATGTGGTACTCATACCTGTAGGAAGAACACATACACATAAGTTATGCACATAAAGTAAATATGTAAATAAAATTTTAGCTGGGCACTCGAAGAAATAGGAGGTGACTTCAAGGCCAGCCAGCCCTACAGTGAGACCTTGCGTCACAAACAAACAAAAAAAGAATAATTCTTCTATTCAAGGGAAAAATAACAAAACCAAACCATACCTCTGTGACTGTGCTCAGATTAAAGTTGGGCTCCCAGCTTTTTTTGCTTCAGGAAAGAATATGTTAAAGAACAGAAAGGATGCCAATTTAAAACATCAACATTTAATTATTGCTACCAAAATTATAATGATAGAAAGAAGGGGCTTCTAAAATTAGAACCCTGGATAACTATTGAGCTAAACTCATAGTCAAAAACAGTACTAAGCATTTAATTAGGCAATTCCTGCAAGGAAGGAGCTGGCGAATCAATATCATCTAATAAGCTCTTGGCCAGGGCAGAGAAGAGTGATCACAATTGCTTGCCATGTGTTTACTCTTCAGGCCTTTTATTGGGCAAGTTCCACTAAGGAACAATACAATCAAGGAGGAAAGAGCAGAGACATTTTTTTTTTAATGGAAGAGTTCTGGCTTCAGGACATGATTTTATATATTGAAGATATATAAACCTTCTTTAGAAATTCTCCCTAACTATTTAGTTGGAGCTTCATAAGTTTGATAAATGACTGTTTTTTTTCTCCACCCTATTAAATAGAAAGAACAGGATGACCCGAGCATGCATGGTTTTAAAATACATGTGAATCTGTGAGCTAGCAGCTTTTCTAATTTGATTCATAGCAGTACGAAGAAGGGCTGGCTTTCTTTGAAATGAGAGGGAAATACTTTAAATGAGACAGTTTGCTTCAGCATGCTTCATTTTCACTCACTCACTTATTTATTTATTTATTGCTTATCTATCTGTCTTGAGATGGGGGGTAGGATGCTTGCGATGGCATGCGAGGCATGTGGAGGTCAGAGGACAATTTGTAGCAATCAGTTCTTTCATCCTGCTATATGGTTTCTGGGACTCCAACTCGGGTCTTCCAGTAGGCTAAGGCATCTTACCAATGTTTCCTAACTTGCTTTATTGACAAGAATTCTAAATTTATGTAGGAATATGTTCTATACAAAGAAAAATTACCCGGGTATTTCTTAAATCAGTAAGGAGGACTTTACTACAGACAAGTGTGTAGTAAGTAGACACTTACTGTCAAGACAACAAAGGACTCAGATTGGGCACAGCTCCACCCAGAGTCCAACAGAGACCCACTGCAAAGCTATAGTCACTAAGTGAGAGGTCAGAAGGTAG
The DNA here is from genome assembly GCF_950005125.1 of Chionomys nivalis. Taxonomy (NCBI): domain Eukaryota; kingdom Metazoa; phylum Chordata; class Mammalia; order Rodentia; family Cricetidae; genus Chionomys; species Chionomys nivalis. The sequence goes on along the minus strand of NC_080103.1, from coordinate 31,657,788 downwards.
AAAATTACTAAGGAGAGGAATATCAAATTTGGGGATTCTTAATTAAACAACTAAATAAGAAGCAAGGCAGAAGCAAGGAGAAGTCAAGTTTTGATGGTCGGTTACTGATGAAGAGGCTGAGGACTCTAATCAAATATCAAAAGTGGAAAATTCTTTCTGTTGAGTACAGGAAAATCACATTTTAACAGAAGATTCTGCCTTGTCTGGTCCTGCAGTTGTTCAGTCCCATAAAAACACACAGAGGTCTACAGTAATTATAAACTGGTTGGTCTATTAGCTCAGGCTTCTTATTAGCTAACTCATATCTTAAATTAACCCATAATTCTTGTCTGTGTTAGTCATGTGTTGTAGGAGGCCACTTGTTTGCTTTCTAGCTCCTCAGCCCTAAAATAACCACACAGAAACTGTATCAATTAAATCACACCTTGTCCCATTAGCTCTAGCTTCTTATTGACTAAATCTTACAACTTAATTTAACCCATTTCTAGTAATCTGTGTATCACCACGTGGCTGTGGCTTACCAGGTAAAGTTCCAGCATCTGTCTCCGGTGGGGTTACATGACTTTTTCTGACACTGCCTTCTTTCTCCCAGCATTCAGTTTAGTTGTCCCCACCTACTTATTTTCTGCCCTGCACAGGGCTAAGACAGTTTCTTTATTAACTAATAGTATTCACAGCATACAGAGGGGAATCACACATCACACATGACTTGGTATCTTTTATCAGTGAGGCATTCTTATCTTGCTTCTTATGTATCTGGGTGATGACAGCAGATTGAGCCTTTCCTCTTCCCAGAAATCTAGTCTGGTTGCCCCACCTATACTTCCTGCCTGGCTTCTGGCCAATCAGTGTTTTATTAAACCAATATAAGTGAAAAATCTTTACAGGGTACAAGACCATTGTCTCACAGTAGTCACAGGACCTTTTATGTAGTCCTTCAAGGCCTGTCCAGTTCCAGTCTGGCTCACGCAATAAGGCTTCCCATGAGCCTTTACTACAGTCCCTGTCTGTTGTAAACAGAGCACTCTGACCTACTGATGCTTAAAAATATGTTTGTGGAAGTGTCAGTAAAGTAAGCTATGCAATGATAGACTACAACCTTGGTCAAAACCTAAAGAGATTCAGTAAACATGTTTACATGACATAGAAATTGGGTTATTTTTGATTCAGACATTTAAAATTAATAACTTAAATTGTAACTAGCAACATTATAACAGATGTCAAGAGTGTGGCAGTCTTCTGACAAAATTTCTAAAAAAAAATAAAAATAAAAAAGCACAAACTGCATTAAATAATTACATGAAAACCATTAAACCAAAAATCTGAAACAAGGAAGTAACAATGACCTCCTTAATTGACAACATTTCCTATACAATTATGACATCAAATAAACGTGAAAATTTTTGTTTGTTTCTCTTTTCATAAGATGGAACACAAAGTCTTTAGGGGTCTCTGAGAAATGGCAACATCATTTTGAGGTTAAGATTTTGTACAGGCGTGGGTTTAAGAAAAGTTAAATAGCAAAAGTACCCAAAGGTCTGAAGTTTGACTTAGTAAGATCATGGCTCATGGAGGAACAATGTTTAGCTGCTATTCTAAGCGAGTAAAAAGGAAAGAGCTCAAAGTCACTGCAGAAGGTGATGTGATTACGAAAGCTCTTAGCTCCTTGTCCCCAACATGAGAAGCCTGGCTTTTCTTAAGCAGTTACAGTCCTGATAAAGCTTAATAAAGAACACAGGAAATTATTCTGATAAGACACGAAATCTTTGTCTCTTTCCAAGGTAGATTAATCTAAAGGAAAGGAAAAATCTTTTACAATATCTTATTATGAGCAGACCAATAATCCAAGAAAACTTTGTTGAGAAAAACCTTATAAATAAATGTACCCAGTCTTGGGTTTCATCACAGGAGATAAGGTTTCTTTTTTGCAAACCTTCTGTAATTCTCCATTTCCATCAGTTTGTGCCCTGTGTTTTGAGCTTTCTCTTTCTAGAACACTTGTTCTCTTTTTTTTTCCTCTCAACAAAATTACTCTCTTTTTTTCCCTTCAACAAAACCATTGTCTACATATTTTGTAGCTGTTGAATGTTATTTACTTTACTGCCTTCAGCAGTCTAATGGATACATATTGACCAGATCTTTCAACCATTAGCATTTTTTGTTTTAATAGAAAATTCAGATGTTGATAACCTCTCTGCCAAATAGCAAGATTCTGCAGAAGTCTAGGAAACTTTGTTTCCATAACAACATTTTCATATATTTATGCTTTATTGTGACAATGTAGGGGAAAAAACCACTTACCATGAATCATTATCAGATTCAAATATATTTAACCTCTCCATAGAAGATAAAAATAAGAGGTCACCAATAAAATAATATTTAATAATCAGTGTTCTAGTAGTTTATCTTACTTAGAAGTGATTAATGAATATTTTAGCTAATAACTTAGTATAGGTCAAACATTCAAAGGCTGTGAGTTCCTAAGGAATATTTTGGAAAATATCTTCAGGCAGCTATAATAAAACAATTTTCATTGCAAAGTCCCTGCATAAAGCTTACATTCCACCAACATTAAGTTAATGTGCGCACTTTCAATTATATGGATTATTCATAGAAGCTTCCTAAGACAGTAAACAAAGCTAACCAACCTTTCAAGTTATTTCCCCACAACTTTTACAACGCATGTATGTTAGATCAGAATGTTATTGAGTCATAAAAGATGGATTTTTTTCCTTTGCTACTGTGCCTGATACAGATCAAATCACTTGTATTTGTTTCTTCTGCATCTTTCCTTATACACGTATTTATTCTTAAGTTTAGTTTACACTTTTCATGATCTTACACACCAAATAAATATAATATTATCGTATATGGCCCGTGAACTTACTCAGAATAAATAATATATAAGCTTATGTTATTCAAAAGATCTCAGGAGACACTCATTTTATTAAGCCAAATATAATAAATTCTTCTTATTCAAGTCTTGTGTACTTGAAAAGCATTTCCTTTAGAACCAAAATTGCTAACCTTAGAAAATAATATGGGTTAGTTTCTATATTTCTTTGGATTATGAGAATGAATTGGAATGGCACTTACTTAGCTCTAAACCAATTTAAAGGGAGTTCTCTGAAGACATTTTCTGAGATGGACTAGAGACTTAGGTCAGTGGTGCTTATTTACCTAGCACAGAGAGAGAGATGGGGGGTTGCATAAATTAATTTGATATAATACCATCAAGAGGAAGAAGACCTATTGACAAGTATAAAAGAAGATGTTAGGCATTCATTCTAGACTTAGCTGACTCAGGTTAAAATGAAACTTAGTCTGTATACCATAGTTGTTCTCATCTTTACTCCACTGTGTAGTTTTAAATCTGAATACTCTAGAAGGTTAGTTGTTCATTGTGGTGCTCAAAGCCTTTCACCTCTGTCTGTGAGAGACACTTTGAAGATTTCCAGTTACTTGTAATATGGAAAACATAAGCTGAATTTTGGACAAGGTACCTTTTTGAAATAGGCAGCAGCTGGGTGATTGTTTCCAGTGAGCAACTGACTGGGTAAAGAAAGACATTTGAGAAACGTTAAAAGATTCACTTTGGTATGTGGAAATCACAGAGTTTGAGTGGGCAGGGATTCCTATATCAGGCTGCTCCAAAACAAAACCAGCTTAGACATTTAGCCTGGGGTCCAAAGGAAAGGCTTTTGTGGGACCACTGGGCCCAAGAGCCAGAGAAAAATGCTTGGCTGGTTATAGCTGAGCCACTGCCTCATTGGGATAATTCTCTTGGAAAACGCCCGGAGAGACATTTGCTGATGGTTTCTGCTTGGTTCTTCAAAAAGATTTTATTTTCTGTGAATGTAATGTCCTCACTGATTTAACTATCAGTGTTCTCACATAGGAATCCAGGGCCCAGACCTACCTCAGGCTAATGTACTCCCTATTAAAGAATTTTAACAATTGGATGAAGGAGAAAATTTACTGCCTCCCTATGATTTGCTAAAAACAAAACAAAACAATAATGGGAGTTGGAGTAGAGAAAAGGTTAGAGCTCTAGAAGAGGCTGACCAAATCTAAAGATTAATAAACACACACACACAAATGCACTATTTTATAGATTAACTTAATAATATATAATTTTTAAAGAGTTTGAACCAATACACTCTACTGAGGATAATGCTGCTCCCTGAAGCCATAGATTTTCAAGTAAACATTCCAGTGCCAAGTGCAGACTCCCTCCCTATGAACTTGTTGGCCAGGAAACCACAGAAGTTTCCAAAACAATAGAAACTATTGCAACTGTCCGTGGTTGGCCACCATAACTAGATGATAGGACCTTATTATTGAAGACCCCATACATTTGGGTTGCAGGACACTGAGAAGTCAGAAACTTCCTCTCTGCTAGCTAGCATTCCTAGCGGCAGAAACTGCAAAGAAGGCTGCTGGGAAAGAAAATTCAGCAATGGTCTTACCCAGATGTGGAACCTGAATCCTGCAGTACCAATGAGCCAGGAAGGGTATGCTTATTGGTGCAATTGCGGCACACTTTTGCCACAATCAACTCCTCTTAATTAATTTGAGGCCTGCTCCATTGGATAGGATGCTTGTTGGTACCATAAACCTAGTGATCAAAAGCCCATGACTGGGAAAGTCACAGGCTCTAAGAAAGAATGTACTACTTATGTTTTGTTTTATTTTGTTTTTCTAAATGGGCACATAGTCAAACCAATTTCTGCACGTCTATGTCTACACCCTAGACTGTTACTGCTCTCAGTCTTGGTTTATAGATGCTTCTCTTTGAAATGGGTGATAATTGTTGTAGAGATTCGTAATTGGCAAGAGTGCTGAGAAGAATGGTTGAGTGCTGAGCTCTAAACAGGACATCTGTAACTCTCCTTCCAGGGCCCAGGCAACATCACAGAAGAGGGGGTAAAAAGACTACAAGAGCTGGATTGGGGAGAGGATTGCTGTAAAACACTGCAAAAATATGACACAGCTGTTACTGATGTGGGAGTCCACTCTGTATGCTATGAATACGTTTATTGCCATTGGTTATTAATGAAGCTATTTCAACCAATGGCTTAGTGGAGTAAAGTCAGGCAGGAAATATGAACAGAAGTATAGAGAGAAAGTAGGCAGAGTCAGGGAGGCAACACGTAGTTGCCAAAGGAGAAAAACGCCAGCCACCAGTCAGAACCTTACCGGTAGGCCACAGCCTTGTGGCAATACACAGATTAATAGAAATGGGTTAATTTAAGATGTAATAATTAGCTAAAAATATGCCTAAGCTATTGGTCAAACAGTGTTGTAATTAATATAGTTTTTGTGTGATTATTTGGGTCTGAGCAGCCAGGAAATGAACAAGCAGTCTCTGCCTACATGATACAATTATGAACGTTTAGTGCCTGTAACTACCTCACTAGATCTGCACCGAATGGGGCTGTTCAACTGTCAATAATGTATAGGGGAGGGGCTTGCAAGTCCACAGCTCTCCCCAAGGATCCATTAGCAGTTAATATCTGCCCAGAGAAGGATGCCATTTCATTCAGTTATCCATGCTCTGCTGTGGTAAATAGCCCAGCACCCAAACTCCTTCCTACAAAATAATATTAATTAAACTCAGTGAGTTAAGAATAGATAAGAAAGTAAGAGGGCTAGTTAAAAGCAAGAAAGCGGACAGTATATAAGAGAAAGAGATAAAATAAGGACAAGGGTCAATATGATCACAATACCCTGGGCACATGAACGAAAAGTGTTAAAATAATACATACACACACAAACATACACACACACACAAATACATAAATAAATAGGGCTCTTGGCAGAGTTCTAGTTCAGGAGAGGAGGCTACATAGCATCACCTCGGTCCTCTCTCACTTACTTTCCCAGTGGGATTTTCCCACTTCGTATATTCCGTCCCTTAGCAGGTCTGACTCTAGAGGCCATTGTCATGGTTCTGTCCATTGTCCCGATTCTGTCTGGTTGAATTTTCCATCTTACCTCACGAGGGTCTGTTCCATAAAGTGAGAAATGTGGAATAAGGACTCTCTGAGTTTCCAGAGATACATCCAGAACCAGAGTCACCCAAAATAAATCAACTCCCAATTCTTGCTGCACCTAATCTGAAACACAAATGCCAGCTTCAGCCATCTTGAGATTGTAATTGCCATAGAACTTCATAGATCATAGCATCCGAAGGTTCTTGGTCTCTATTGTGCATAATAATTGCTCAGCTACTTTTTAAAAGTGTAAACTCATGGGCCTTATCCCTCAGTACTACTGACCTGGGTAATCTTTCTTGAGACTAGAAAATATACATTTGAAACAAGATTTCCAGGAATATGACAGTTTAATGGGGCTTCTTGGACATTTGGTTGTATTCTTTTTTTTTTTTTTGGTTTTTTTCGAGACAGGGTTTCTCTGTGGTTTTGGAGCCTGTCCTGGAACTAGCTCTGTAGACCAGGCTGGTCTCGAACTCACAGAGATCCGCCTGTCTCTGCCTCCCGAGTGCTGGGATTAAAGGCTTGCGCCACCACCGCCCGGCCTTGGTTGTATTCCTTGAGAAACTAGATGTGATCAAAATCCTAACTACCAAAAAGGTCTCTGAATTCTAGAGAATGACTAGATGAAAATAAAAGAACAGAATTGGGGAGACAGTCCAGCTTGTCAAGTGCCTGCTGTCACAGTCACAAGGACCTAAATTTGCCCCCAGAACTCACATACAAATGCTGGCTTTCTGGAATTGTAGCTGAGTATAGGGAAACAGAGATGGGACAGCATTAACATATGGGTCCAAGGAGCTCAGTGGTCAGCCAGCCTAGCACATTGGTAAGTTTCAAGCTCAGGTTCAATGGGAAACCATGTCTCAACACCAAGACATGATAGAGGAAGGCACTGGTGTAAACCCTTGAACTCCAAACACAAGCATACCCGCACATGCGTACACTACATACATGCATAAAAAATAGCAAGTCTTAGACCTCTGGTAGGGCAGCCCAGATTAAGGACTGAGAACCCATGTGTGAATAAATCACACTCTAGTGTTTCTGAATCATGAAGTAGAGGGATGCAATTTATTTATATATATATTTTCTTTTAAGTTTCAGTTTTGAGGGCTTTCCTTGAACCAAACTTTTTGATATAATTAGAGGGAGGGATATGGTTGTCAAGTCAAACACTGAAGCTTCTACAAAGCACAACAGTAAGGTCCCTGATTCACCACAGCCAAGAGAATTTTTTTTCAACTCCCCAAATTAAGACAATCTATAAAGAAATGTTCATTTATTAGAACTTGCATTTGACAGTTTATTTCATGTCAGCCTCCAGCTCTCCTTTGCAGGCTGATTTGCATAATGTGTTATTATGTCTAAATGGAAAACTAAATGCCTCCATGTGGTCCTTAAATGACAAGTGCTTGTCAGCTTCATGCAATATTCAGAAGTAATAGATCCAAATCACAACAGCGCTTGCTGAGATGTTAAGAAAGAAGAGAAAGAAGAAGGGACTTGTTGTGTATCCTTCCTTGACAAATTTACACTTTGGTACAGAATTGTCAATTAGACATTCCATGTGTTAAACAGTTTAGCTCAACTGTGAAGGAATTTGCTGTAGTTTTATTTTACTGTGCTCTAAGTAATTACAATCCACATTAAGTTTCTTTTATTATTTTTATTTTAAAGCAACTCAGGGGATAATCCCTAGATGACCTTGGAAAAAAATATCGGCAAGTACTTCTGTTTAATTATTCTAGAATATGCAGGTGTTTTAAGGGTAATCTGAAAGATCTATTGTGGAAATCTAAAATTATTTTATCTTCTGTCTGATGTTCTACAACCAGCAAAATGATGGTAATTTTTAGTATTTAACAAGAAACAAACTCTTTTAAAGAGTTATTAAAGCAACATGGTTTTCCCCCCACATGTGTTTAAAATAGACATCATTTGAACAACCTGATTCAACATTTGATTTAACATCAGCAACAACAACTGAATTCACAGAACTTCCTTCCCATAACACATTGAAAAACTCATTTTGTCTCAATGGCCTTTTTAATTGCGAGACCAAGAGGAGAAGTAATCATGATAACATATTCACATGGCTTCTGCAACTCTGCCTCTCTGGCTCTGCGTTGTATTGCTCCTCTCCCATTCAGATGCTGCTTCAATGGTTTTTAAAATTTTTCAGCTCTAGGAGGAACGGAGCTGAAAACCCATGCCCTAAGAATTAACTTTCATAGTGCCAAAAGGTACCATGCAAGCTGACCATGGAGGGGAGCAAACAATGGTCCTATCCAGCTATAATGCGCACGAGACACAATGACCAGCCTGGCAAGATATCCCTAAGGGTGCAATAGTGGCACTCATATCTTAGTGATAACAGGCATCTCTCTAATTAGACTTAAGGCCACAGTTGACAGGAGGCAGATACAACTGGTACTGGAAACCTATCTTACTTTCTAGGACTTAGGAGGCTATGGATTTTGGAGGAGAACCTTATGCCACCACTTTACTAAATCAGAAAAGTTAATAGTTCCTAACTGCAATATATATATATATATATATATATATATATATATATATATATCCACAAATAGGTATGGTTCTCACCACTATGAGTTGGATTTAAGTATTTCCCTGTGGTGGTTAAATAAGAATGTCCCCTAAGGCTCATAGATTTGAAAGTTTAGTCACCAGAAAGTAGAACTTTTTTTATAGGATTAAAAGGCGTGGCCTTGTTGGAGGAAGTATGCCGCTGGAAGTGGACTTTGAGGTTTCAAAAGCCCATGCCAGGCCCGGTCTCTCTTTCTGCCTACAGTGTGTGCCTCTCAACTACTTATCCAACACCATGTCTCCCTGCCATGACGCTCCCCACCTTGATGGTAACGGACTAAACCTCTGAAATGGTCAGTACCTCCATTTAAATGCTTTCTTTTCTAAGACTGTCTGTAGTCCCAGGTGTCTCTTCACAGCAACAAAACAGTTACTAAGACACACCCCAAATGTTCATGAATTCTTAAAGTCTTGGTCTCAAGCTGGAAGAGATCCGACTGAGAATTGGTAAAAAGTCGGGAGATGAAAGGAAGTTAGTTCATGGGCTGTGCTCTTGAATGGGATATCGGGATCCTGCACTCAGGGATCCTGCTCCCTCTGTGCTTTCCTCCCTCTCTGAATCCCTTCTCCCTTCCTCCCCCCATCCCTTTTTCACTTACTCTTGCTCTCTCCAGGCACCATAAGAGATAAAGACAACAGCTTTGCTCTTACCTACACTGTCCTCACTACAGTTCCCAATGGAGCTAACTCACCATAGACTAAACCTTGAAACTGTAAGCCAAAACTGCCTTTGCTCTTTATATGTTATCTCTGGTGTTTTGTCATAGGGACAAAAAGGTAACTAACCCACTGCACTTTTTTTTTTTCATTTTTTTCATTTCTGAAACCTGTAATTGGCAGGTCTCTAAATCTTGCTTACTTGGTCTTGCTTTCTCTTCAAAGGAATCACAATATAAGTGACCTGTCCTGTCTGGCTGCTTGGACGTAGCATGTTTTCAGGCAATGGTGTTTCATTTGATGACTGAATAATATTCCATTATGTGTATCTACCAGAACATCTAATCCTTTGGTTGTTATAAATGGGGTTTTTATCAGCACGGTATTGAAGCCCATTGTGCTAGTTAGCTTTCCTCATCACTGACAGAACGCCTGATTTAAACAGCTGCGGGGGGGGGGGGGCATGCTTGTTTCCCTCCTGGTGGAAAGGAGTCTCTGCTAGGGCACAGAAGCCCACACTGTGTTGGATGGGAAACAGAAAAATAGAGAAATGTTTGCATTCTCTGCAACTTTTTCCTTTATCCACTTTCATTCATTCTGGGCCCCAAGTCTACACGATCACACTGAACATTCAGGATGGGCCTTTCCCTCTGGGTTAGTCCTCTCGAGAAATGGCCTTGCAAACACACCTAAAAAGGTGCTTTACCAATCTAGATATGTCTCTGTGCAGCCAAATAGACAGTCTTGTTAGGACTAGATTTATTGGGTCATGTGGGAATACTATGTTCATTTTTTTGAGCAATTATCAGGAATAGTCTTGATAATAAAAAGAGAAATAAGAAAAATAGGAAGAAAGAGAGCGAGAGAGAGGATATTGAAGGGTAGCTAAGTTCTGGAATTACTCCATTATAAGGAAATTTTAAAAACAGAATGAGGCAATGTTCATGTGCTCAGTCAGCAAACTGTCGGCGACATAAGCATGAAGACCTCAGTTCAATCCCCCAGAACCTATAGTCGGCTGTTTGCTTGTTTTGTTAAGGCCGCCAATCTCTGTGCCAGGGAGCTGAAGACCGGACCAATCCAGGGGCTTGTTGGCCTGGCAAACTAGGCAATCTGTCAAGCCCTAGGTTCAAAGGGAGACCCTGTCCTCAAAAGACAAGGTAGTGATCAATAAAGAAAGATATTAGATACCAAATTCTTACATCTACACACACACACACACACAATGTAGACTAAGTTCAAGGCAAGGTTTTCCGAGATCGTCTTGAAATTTATCTTCTGAGCGTTTGCTACATCTGTCACCGTTCACACACTTACGCTACATGTACTTATGCTCTCCTCCCACTCCAGCTCATCAAATCTTTCATTTATATTTCATTGACTTTAATTTACTTTTACTTACTTGAGCTATCTCTAACCCCAAGAACTGTGTAAGATCTTTGAAGGTAGATTGCATTTTTTTTGTTGTTCTTCTCTTTACTACTATTCTTTAAGAACTTATTATGACCGACATACAGTATGACACACAGTAAGTCAAATGACCATGGACAATTTTGCTTTTACAAACAGGTCTGTCCTCCCAGAGTCTGTTCTGGGTTTTGTTTGTGGTGTTGGTAAATAAAACCAAAGCCTTGTGCATCCTGGGCCAACACTCTACCCTCGAGCCTGATCCTCAGCCCTCCTGAAACAATTTCTCTAATTACAAAATACATCGCCTGTACTTGGTAAAATAACTTATGGCATCCACAGCCAACAACCAATGTAGATGTAAGAATGGGACATAGTAGCTTCCAGGGCAGGGAAACATTGAAACACTACCATCTAGGTAACTATGTGCCGCAGTCCCCCAGGCACGATGGCTGTCCTACTTGCTCCTAGCCTTCTGCAGGGGTGACTTGCAAAGTTTGTCATTTTCGAGATTTTGTTTTAAAAAGACAAGGAAGGAGCTTGCTCTGCTCTAAAGCAACGGTGATTTATATGTATAGCTCCCCAGGTATCAAAGAGAAAATGAACCCCAGGTTGTCTGCAGCTAACCAAAATAAGAGGCTTTCTAATGTGTCTGTACATAAGCCACAAGCTAGATTTAATTACCTGGGGAGATAGCAATCAGCTTGCTCCTCAAGGTAAGAGACAAGTGAACAGTAATAGAAAATTGTGTAAATACTGCTATTCATTTTTTAATCTATTATAAAACTGGGGAGAGGACAAATACAATACTTCACCCTTCTTGGGCATCCTTATTTGGGAGTAATTACGCCTGTAGGGATCTGTTACCACCTTCAAGGCAACTGTGGTGGATTATAGTGCTTGATAAGGTCCAGTGGCAATAAAAGGAAGTAGGACCCTCAAGACAACTTGGTGGGGGGCAATTATGACCCATTACCGTGTGAATCACACACTGTGATTAAACTTGTAGGAGGCACTCAGCATCCGCACTTGTTGTGAAAAGGGCCCTGATTAGCATGTGTGCTATGCATTTTGGTAATCAGAAATCATTATAGAGAATGCAACATTAAATGAAGGAATATGGCAATCTCTCATGCATTAAGTGAGCTAATTTTAAAAAGAAAAGAAAAGAAAAGAAAAAGAAAAAAAAAGAAGACAATTTTGTGTCCAAAGCAAATAATGTCATTTGTCCCACAAAGCATCAGTACTTGGTCAGACACTTCATACATGCACTCTACTTTTCTAGATATTGCCATGGTGTGTGTCTGGTTTGATTTGCAAACCCTCCACTTGGCATGATTCAGCAGTCATTTTCATTCAGCTCGAGCTGCTTTTGCCTCACGCCCTTAGTCTTGTCGAGCCCCGAATGAGGAACTCAATGAGTCAGAGATAGAAAAACCAACTCTTACATTCTTAAATTGTGCCAGCAATTTAGGTCAAGATTTTGAGAAGACTTCTGAGGGAGGAATCAGACATATTTTGGGTGGTATAAAATATTAACAAGGATGAAAGCCGTTAAACACACTCTTGTCAGCATATTCTGACACAATTTATTGCTGCTTCCAGAGATTTGGATCTACCCATTGTATTAAAGTTTTAAACGATTGTACCAAACCATTTTCTGTGTGAATTTTAGAAGGCTTTTCCACATTTTAATACGTAAACATCCTCTGGGGAGTCTTTTTGGCAGTCCTGACTCCTGACCATGAATCGTCAATTCTGTTTCATTTTATTATATAGATTACTTTGTGAGCTGGTCAGGAAAAAGCAGCTTTCTCAAAAATGAGACAATCAAATGCTACATCTTTTCCAAAGAAATCTGTAACATTTTATTGCTGGTGAGAAATTTAAACTATTTACTAAATGACTCTTTACTCATTATTTCATATCATATGATTTTAAAAAGTTTTAACATTAATTACTCTGTGATAAGATTGATTTCCTTGAATCTTCATTCTTAAATTTCAGTATCTTTTTCCCCTGCCAATCATTTGGATTGATTAACCAATCAGAGCTAATGTTGGCCACAAAGAAAGCTAATTATTGCTTATATCAAAGTAAATTAGATAATAGCTACACAAGGAAATTCATTAGCATTTATTAAAATAAGAACAAAATATGGTCATTATTCAATATTTCCCTTTTATTTGACTAAGATTATTTAAAAGTTATTCTGTAAATAACACAATGTTAATGAAACTGAATAAGTGTTGAATGAATGATTTTGAGAAAGAATTGAAGAAACTATGAACTATATATATGTTCTCATGCATTTTAGATTATTTCTGCCTAGCCAGGCATGGTGGCCTGCATCTTTAATTCCAGCACTTAGGAGGAAAGGCAAGTGGTTCTCTGTGAGTTCAAGGTCAGTTTGGTCTACAGAGTGAGTTCCAGGGCAGCCAGGACCACCCTATCTTGAAAAATGAAAATGAACAAATAATAAAAGAAATAAAGTAATCCAACCTGCAGTCAAGACACAGACAGTCTGGGAAACATTAGGAAGGAAAGGAAGTGAAGATGATAAAATATATTGTATGTATGTATAAAACTCTCAAAGAACAAACAAATTGAATTAAAAACTTTTTAAAAATCACAAAGTTCTAACAACAAATAGACTAAATAAAATAGACCCAGAAAAAGTCTCTGAGTACATTTTATTTAATTCCAAAATGTCAATGATCAAAGTTATGCAGCACAAACTTGAACAAAAAACGAAGTAAAAGCCAAGATATTAACATCAAGGCCAAAGTACCAAATCAACATACAGTGATAATAAAAACTGTAGCTATATTTTTAAAACTAAAATGAATATATGAGAATATTGCACAGGGCCTGAGAATGATACTCAAATCACCACATAGAGAAGCCATCGCCTTAATTCTCGTACTTGGGCCACTTGGAGATTCTACCCATTTTCCAGTCAACATGAACCTCGTGAGTGGGGTCACCAGGAATTGCAGGATGACAGTGCTATTCCACAAAGCATATTGTGAGACAAAAGAGCTGCATGCTCTGTCAGAAGAAGGTCTTGACCCAGCATTCTTATATAATAGAGATTTCATCAGTGACGAATCTCTAGATTAAAGTACTTGGCTGAGGTTACGAAGAGAACATACAAGGGTATAGACTCGACTATCCGTCTGTGCAGAGAAGGAGTGAAAGGGCACGTTCTGGGTGTGCAGGGTCATGGCAAACAGTGATAGCAGAAGACAAACTTTAGCAAAATCATTGACGTTGGGCATTCACCAAGGAGGGGACCCTGCCGTGCATTTACATCTGTGACTATGTGGGGTGCTCACAGTGCCAGGTAACAGGTATCTCCTGAGCTTTCTGAACAGAGAGGAGCAATTAGCATTTGTCTGATGAATACAGAGGCATTCGGTGTTGCGCTGAGTAGTGTGAGCCTGCCAGAAAAATAAGGACTCTTTCACCAGCAAGAAGCTTGCAGTCTATCCGTTGAAATAAAAGACTGCATGATGCTGCTCTAATAAATCATGCCCTTTGCTCTGACCCAGCATTCTGGCAATTAAATGTCAAATTGTTTTAGTTTAAACATACATTATTATTATTTTTTTAATTTACAAGCTTCTCTCATAGAGTTCCTTGCTTATCCCCATTTTTAAAAAAAGACTTTAAAATTGTGAAATTGCTTGTATCAGATTCCAAGCACACATTCTTCCTTAGGCAACCTATAGCATATTTGAAGGTAATGTGTCTTCTCCATCTTAGGTAGACATCAGAATTGTCAGGAAACTTTCAAAAAACAAATATTCACTTGTCATCTAAATCTTCTAGCTTACAATCTTCAAAGAAAACAGCCTGATATGGAAAAAAAGAGTTCTCTTTGCGTAGCTCTACTCTGCTAAACTTAAAGTCACCACCTCTGAGTTATAAAGGAGCGCATACGCAATCCATGATTTGGAAAAAGTTAGGCCTGACTTCCAATTGTCATTATATTGGTTTTGGTGAAATAAATGTATTTAATTGTCACTTTTTTTTTTCATCTACAAAACAAAAATAAAAAATAAGGGTGCTAGAGACAGCACAGTAGAAGAGAATGACCTTGTCCTCTCTTCCAGAGCCCCATCCTTCCTTTCATCTGGTCAGTTTGGAGGTCTTACACCAGCTGCAAGTCCTCTATTGACCTCCTATTCCTCACTCGCCTGAGCTTTATCTTCAACCCTAATGCTAACACAATGGTAATAAATCATAAAGGACTTAGGTCTTCTTGTTCAGACTCTTCTCTGGATCCCTGACCTTCAACCTCCAGAGACAGTGCTCCTTCCTTGTGGGTACAGGGGTGGCACTTGTCCAGTGAGGGACTTGTGACAGATCATCAGAGAGCTCTCTTCTTTGTTATGTGACCTGCTTTGGGCAAGAAGGGAGCAGGAAAGACTGGAGAATGGCCTTCCTGCTGGTGCTGTTTCTCAGGTTACCAGGTACCATATTTGGGGTAACATATTCCGAATTCCGTGAACAGTGCTAACTTTGTGAAGTTACAGTAACAACAAAATTAGATAACACAAGCTCAACGTGTGATAGCCCATCACATCAGCTCTCAACAAATGCTAACTCTAAGTAGTAATCCCATCTGATAGCTGAAAAATACATTCTCAGGAAAGTTAGAAAACCTTGCTGTAAGGTACAGATAATATGTTATCCATCCCATCCATGAATCTCTGTACTTCTCACCATTAGAGTCATGACTGAGTATATAATAAATTACAAATCATATTAGTCATCAAGGCCCATATGTTTCCCATTTCCCTCTACTGCTTGTTAAATGAAAATAGTGTGAATAATCACGGCAGTTGAAAGGGTAGAGAGAGAAAATACAATTGACCCCAGGTGAAGCACACAGTCCCGCACAAATGATCAGGCAGTGGAGGAGCAGTGCTGCTCCTCCTAAGGAGTCTTTCAGTTCCTCCCAGATAGAGCAGACAGCAGCAGCCGAATCAATAATTCCACCCGATGAGTTTGTAGGGATTAGTTACAGGAAGGTAAGTGAGGGGAGGTAACAGGAGCATGGGTGAAGCGTGACTTCACATGAGTGGAGTATATGAGTGATAAATGACTTCAGAACCATTGGTGACAAGTTTCTTACAAGAGCCCTCAGCAGTGGATGATCACCCCCCCAGCCCCTCCCCCCTCAGGAAAGCCGCAGGCTGTACTTCCAGGCTGTGCACCATCAATCTCTACCTCCCCAGCAACAGGTCTTATATATAAAAGGCAGGGGTCTCCCGAGACTTCAGAGTTTCTTGTGAAGTTGTGAACCTTGTGAGAAAATTTCTGAATCTAGAGGAATAAAAATAGGGGGGTATTTGTCTGTGGGATACAGCAATGCTGTTCATGCTGGCCTGAGGAGACTCTAACAAGGGAGTACTGAGGAGTCATGACCTCTAAAATTTTCTAACATCAAATCATCTAATTTAAAGTTCCCTAGAATTTATTGCTTGCATCCCAAAGAGCAACAGTAACTGCTTTTTTTCTAGAAAAATAACAGAAACCATGACAAACACCTGACATTCCTCACCTTAAGCCTTCTTCTGCATCAGATGTTCTACACTGTTTATATGATGGTCACTGAGGTACTGCTGTAAAATGAGTCAAAGAAAGGAAATAGTGTCAGGCATTACACGGGGCAGGTGAGAAACATACCAGAGTAACGGTTAGGAGCAGGACAATGGGATAGCATGGGTCACAGTCTTTATTGAAATCCCAGCAGGGAGCAGCACACACACATGAGGATTTGAGTTCAAATCCCTAGCACTCACATAAAGCAAGGCACTCATAACCCAGCACGGGTGTGTGTTGTGCAGGGAGAGGGAGGTGATGTTATGATATGAGGACTGGTGGGGTGTGGAGAGCCTGTCTCAAGATAATAACCCATAGAGTGATGGAGTATGACACCCATTATTTTCCTGTGACCTCTATACATGTACACCATACATATGTAGGTCTGTACCATAACCATATACCACCACACACAAAAACAGTTAATGAAATTACATATTAAAAGCATGGCAAGGTGTTTGGTTTGAGGATGGCTAATATGAATTGCTTTGGCAGGCCGTAAAAAACTATAAGACTTGTGTCTAGTGTCTCTGCCTCATATGATGAAGGCAGAGGATTGCTTCCCAGGGATGACTGATATGAGATTCTCTATGTATGCTGTGGATATGTTTTATTATCATTGGTTAATGAATAAAGCTGTTTTGGCCAATGCCTTAGCAGAGCAAAGCCAGACAAGAAATCCAAACAGAGATTTAGAGAGAAAATAGGCAGAGTCAAAGAGACACCATGTAGCTGCCAAAGGAGAAAGACACCAGAACAGAGCCTTACTCGGTAAGCCACAACCTTATGGCGATAAACAAATTAATATAAATAGGTTAATTTAAGATATAAGTACTAGCTAGAAAGATACCTAAATTATTGTTCAAATAGTATTGTAATTAATATAGTTTCTGCGTGATTATTCAAGTCTGAGCAGTCAGGAAATGAGCGAGCAGCCTCAGTCGACAGATTACCAATCAAAAGAGAAGGTGAGGCTCTGTGGTTGTTCGTTTGTTCATCAGAGACTTGGCCAGAGCTAGGATACTTCAGTCTCTAAGATCTGAGTAGTCACGATCTCCCCCATTCAGAAAAACTGGCATTGTGTTTCTGTCTTTGTGTAAAATGTTAATTTAAACATACACAATGTGTAACTAAATAGAAGGTAATGAGTATTTTTTAGTTCTGTATTCACTCTTCAAATTATTTTTATATATAACTTGGAAAAAATAATTTGACACATTGTTGCCTACAAATGAAGTTGTTTCGATGAGAATACAAGGTCATTGTTTGAAACCTTGTGGAGTGGTTTGAATAGGAATGGTCCGCATAGGCTCAGATGTTTGAATTCTTGACCCATAGGGAGTGTGTTATAGGCACTATCAGGAGGTGTGGCTTTGTTGACGAAGGTGTGGCCTTGCTGGAGGAAGTGTTGCACTGTGAAGGCGGGACCTAAGGTCTCCTATGCTCAAGGTAGGCCTAGTGTGGCAATGTCCCTTTTCTGCCTGCATATCAAGACGTAGGACTCTTAACTCCTTCTCCAGCACCATGTCTGCCTGCATACGGCCATACTTCTTGCTGTGATGATAATGGACTAAACCTCTGAAACTGTATGCCAGCTCCAACTAAATGTTTTTCTTTGTAAGAGTTGCTGTGGTCATGGTGTCTCTTCACGCAGTAGAAACCCTAAGACACCTTGTAATCAACTTCTTTTCAATGGTAAAAGATGGATGATTTAGATTCTTCTTTTCTGAAAAGTTTCAGAATTCACTAATTAGGAGTTATTTATCTGCCTTTATCTATGCATGCCAATCTTTCAGTTTTGAGGTTGCTATTGTGTGAAACCAGAAGGAGTGGACAGTGTGCTTGTCTCTGAAGGGCTCGGGAAAGTATGGCCATCATTTCTCTTTGTAGGACAGGAGTGACAGGGACCCCAAGCCTCAGGATGAAGCACATGATCCTATCTTGCTGTCGGCACCACCTTTTCTTACTGAGACAGGTTCTGTCAAAGCTGCCACTGTTCAAGGGTGACAGAATGTGACCTCCACAGAACGCAGAAGAATTCAAGACAAATTGAAATTTCAGGTAATTTATTTCAAGTTAGAAATGTAACAAAAGCCTTTTGCTGATAAAGAGGCTCTCACACAGAATCAGAGCCATTAATCTCTAAGACCCAAGTGAACAAAAAGTATTATTCTTCTAAAATGCAATATCCTATTAGTGGCAGAGAGTGTATTCACGTTTGTGAGAATGGTAGGTGCTAAAGTCATTGGGAGTTCAATTATTGAAAATATACCCATTTATGGAATAACTGCCAAACCCAATGTCCTGAAGTAGATATTATGAAGGATATAAAGTTGCTTAAGTCATGATCTTTGTCCTTCCAATACCTCAATCTAAAAAGGCAAAGACCAAGTATACACGTTGGAATTAACTATATTTTAGTTTGGAAGGACTTTAGACCCCTTCAACTCCTCCACTCCTTATCTGCTCCTCTTGTGGGAAAGCTCTGATTTAGTTTCTGAAATTCCCTTCAGTGACAACCTTCTCAGATTCCCTCAACACTGAGCTGTTGTCTGCTTCATCCTCTTCTGGTAGTGTGTATTTATTGTATCTTGCTCGGGTGCTGTTAGCACTGCTGTGACACCCTGTCCCCATGAGAACAGGACCTCCTCAAGTTATACTCATTCTTGGCATAAATATAGCCCCCCTTCCCTCAGTGATGTCACACTCACCTTCTCCAAGCTTCCATTTTGGTAAGCTTCCATAGTAACTGTTGAGTAGCAGAACACATAGAAGAGTAGATGGAATGAAGATACACAGAGCTGAGTCGCTGACCATACACGATTCTACCCTGTGGAATGGTTCTTCATCTCATTCTGCATAACTATCACTGCATTGTGCAGAACAGAACACATCAGCTACTTTCCAGACCTTTGTCCAGAGCAAATACAACTTTTGGTAGCTCAAAAAAGTCTGTGCTGGAGGGAGCAGCTTTCTGATAAGTTCAGTTTTTAAGTGATATATATTTCTGAGAATAGACACACAGAAAGTGGTAGAAGGAGGGAAAGAAGGAGTAAGGAAGGAAAAAAATGAGAAATTGCACCAAGGGACTTACACTGATAGCTTGTATTTCAAGTCAAAAGTATTCAAATTCCAACACTGGCTGTCTTGATGTCTTGTCTTTCCAAATGTTTTGGCAATCTGTTGAATAGTCTGCATGGCCCATGCAATTATCATGGGACCCACATGAGACCAAATGCCATTGAAATCTCCCAAATCCCCCCCCCCAATAACGGATTTTATCCCACTCTTTTCCCACTTCAACAAAATAAAATGTGAATGGCTCCAGTCAGTAGACCAATCAGAACAAGTTACTGATTTTCAGTTTCTTAATTTGTAAAGCAGAGATGTGATTCTCACTAGTAATTAAGATTGGATGTCTACAAAAAACATTGAAATCTTTAAAATTAAAACAATCTTAAAAGTTGAAAAAAACAGTTTTCACTTGGAAAAATAAAATTTCATAATAAAATATGTGAATAATTTTTGGTAACTCTTTTAACTACATAATCATTAAAAATAAAAAATCATTTTAACTGAACATGGAGAATAAACTGGAAAGTAAGGCCTTTGTTTTCCTTCTCCACGGATTGCTGGACAGATTTATGTGGCTATGATTATTCTTCCCTTTGCCCTAAGCATTGCCTCATCTTTGATTTATCAGGCAACAGTTTCTCCAGGGATCTCAACAACTGCTATTTTTAGTAGGAGAGATTTGTGATTTTTTTTTCCTCCGTGTTTTGAAAACTATTATTCACACATAACCAACAGGACATGTCCTATTGGTGTGTACAGCTCAGCTCCCTGGCTGGAAAAGTCTGTTTCTACAAACAGTTCAAACAAATGGTTTGTGAGAAGTATGTTTGCTGCCTATTATGTTTCCATCGGAATGCCAAGGTCATTTTCCTAGATAGCACGCTGGAAATCCATCATCCACACATGTATCCAAACGTCTTAAAATACACGTTCTTCCAGCCTACGGTGGCCATGCGCCCCATCCACAGTTGTGCTTTCCTCGGCTTCCACTAGTCATGCTCAGTCACAGTCCAAGAATATGAAGTGTCAAGGTCCAGGAGACAGGAGCGCATAAGGTTTAAAATGGTCACTTCCGGAGCGGCCTGATGTCACCTCAGTCTATCTCATGCCACCTCGCCAGGAGCATGAGTTAACCCTTTCTCCTGTGAGTCTAGCCTGTACCCACTACCACCCCTCCTTTAGTCACTTGGTCACCACCTCTTGTGACCGGGTCAACTGACATAGTATGGCAATACTATGTTCAAGTAACCCTTACATAATACCTAACATTGGATCACAGTGACTCCATCTTCTGGCTTCCTACATCTCTTCGTATAGCCACTGGGTCCTCTTATATTATCATAAGAAGAATGGAAATATGAAGGAAAGACTGAATCAACACTAATTTTATTACAGAGTATTGTTTTAATTTTCCTATTTCATTACTTATTATTGCTCGTCTTTGACTGTACATCATTTACAGGTTATATTCTATCACAGTAAATGTACATGAAATAACATAGTTTATATAGGACTTACTGCCACCCACAGTCTCTGGCAGCCACTGGAGGGTCTCCAGATGTCTCCCACAAGTAAAGGAGTGCTGTTCTGTGCTGACTGCTCAGAAATGTGCATTTCAGTAATTTTAGCAAACTTCGGCAAGATTTTAGGACCATGTGCACATGTGCGCATCTTCCTTCTTTTTTATCTCAAAGCCTATTTCCATTCTTATTGCACATCGTAAGTCCTTATGGGTTACTGTTCTCCGGTTTTTTATATTATGGACTTTCATTAAAGGCTTCTGAGGTGACTCGGCAGGTAAAGATGCTTGCTGTCAAGCCCAGTAACTTAAGGTTGATCCCCAGAACCCATAGGTAGAAGGAGAGAACTCAGTACCCTAGCCTCAGCATACTTGCCCATGAATATATATATAAAATATTTATATATATTTATGTATGTATGTATATATATATATAATAAGTAAGTGTGCTATAATTTTTTAACTATTTAAAGCCTTCTTACTTTTGGACCTAGTTGATCTCCTTATGTATGCATTTCCTAGGCTGTTTCGTGGATGACCTGACGCATATCAGTACACAAGGTTTTTCACTTTTCATCCTTTCATGCCTCTGTCACATACTGCATTGTGTATCATGTTTGATTTATATTTTCCTCCAACCTGGACTCCAGCATCACACTGCAGCAACTCAGTGTTTGGCCTCTATGTATTCCTTATTCTGTAAATATTCTCCTTTTGTCTTGGCTTGAGCTCATCCCCCATAAGACCTAAGTTTAGAAAGCGTCCATCTTTCTTCTACGCTGCCTGTGTCCCCTGGCATTTTCAAATATCATTTTCAACATTGGCTTAGGGAGCTAATCCGTGACTCTGAAGTTCTGAATCAAAAATGAGGAATTTCAGGTTAAAATAGCATAGGCAAATGTCTTTGCTGAAAAAAGAAACACACTAGGGTACAGACAGCTTTGGTAAGTCCATATGACACCTATGTTCACGCTTATGTTTCCCGATGTGACCCAAGCTGAGAGCTCTTGAAGAAATTGTGAGTTAATTTTTTTTAATTACATGTAGTTATTTATGTATGGGGAGGCCACAGACGTGCCATGGCGGACATGTGGAGGGCATAAAATAACTCGCCGGAATCAGTTCTCTCCTTCTATCATGTGAGTCTCAGGGATTGCATCAGTGGTAAGTGCTTTGACCCACTGAGTCATCTCGCTTACCTCAATTTTTTTAAAGCTCTTTTTCTCTGAGCCATTTACGTATATAGTAAATATAATAATAAGTTGCAACCTCAATCTTTAGATGATCTAATGACCTAGACATCCCAAAGTTCAGGGTTTTTGTTTTCCCTAAAACTAAACAAATAGAAAACAATTACTGAAACATTCAGCAATGCTTGTGTTTGAGTTGATTTTCTTGATCACCTAGACAATAAAAATGTAAACTTCTCTAAAGATAATCCAGTTTCTCCAAAAATGCACACTTTCCTGTAATGTTTGAGTTCTTCTAAATCAAAACAGTAGAATTACTTTTATCTTTTGCCTTGTCTCTCTTTATATACATTCAAAGTCCATTTCCTAAAACCTAGGAATATTAGCAACATTCATAATGATACCTTTGCTCGAGAATTTTAATGATATTATAATATAGCTATATATAAAAAGAATAACATTTGAATCATTTATCTTTAATTTTAACTATATTAAAATAGACATAATCCAGTTACCATGAACGCCTCAAGCCACACTTAGTTAGCAGGGTGATGATGCAACGGCAGGAACAATCATGAATATAGAAAGTATCTAAAGTGAATATTCAGAGTGCTCGAACAGTTCTGTTGGTGCTGAGCACAGTAGTTATTACCATGCCAGCAGAAACAGTTTTGGGTTTGTGACAATTCTATCATTCTCCCCTATTACAAATCCTAATTACTACTTACATCACCTACACATTGTTTTAGGGAGATGAGACCAGTGTGTGTGTAGAAGTGAGGTGATTTGTCAGAAGGAGTTGACTTAGCAGGTTATGGAGGTGACTAAGGAGTCTGGCTGTCTCCCTGCCCTCTTGCAATGTGGAGATGGAGGAAAGCCAGAGATGTTGTTCTAAGAACAGCAGGGCTGATTAGAGAAAAGAGAAAAGTCAGGCAGAAGCATACATATTAAACAAGCAAATAAATAAACACCATTGTGTACTACTCACTTCTTTTTTAAGAAAATGTTATATTTTATTATGGTGTATGGTGTGTGGTTGCGAATGGATGTATAGGGGTGGGCACAGACATGCTTTGGCATGTGTCTGGGGGCCAGAGGACAACTTTCAGGAGGTGTTCCTTCTTTCTACTCTGGGGCTTGAACTCAGGGAGTCAGGCTTGCATTGCATGTGCTTTGACCCTTCTTATGGCCATCGAGTCATGACTTCGTAGGAAGAAAAATTCACTGTTTATCTTTAAATACTCAAGTACAAATATTTAATGTAACTGCCAACAAATTATTATATGTAGAGCTTATATAAACATGGATAAATAGATTTGATTTTAAAGTAAACAGTCTTAAGCATCTGGGAAAACAAATTCATCCAAAGAGAATGCATTAAAATTGCATGTCAGTGTTATTTAAGTACTACCATTCGAATAGTTCATTCATTCTCTAATATGTTAAAAAAATTTACAACATATTCTATGACCTTATCTTTTTTAACTCAAAGAAAGAAAAATGGTATTTTCTCCTTATTAGATTTGACTTTTCTTAAGTTGATGTCAGTCTGGAAAACACCATTTGACCTGATTTTATGAAAAATATTTCTATTTTCAGAAATGTAACTTTTGCATTTGAACTCATAACTTCTCACATAATTGTTCCTGCTTCCGCTTCTCTTCACATCCTCTCCCCTTCCCATGCTTCTCCGCACTCCTCTTTTCCTCTTTCTCTTCTTCCTCTGCCTCCTGTCCCTCTCCACCCCCCCCCCCCCCGTCCCTCTTTCATCTCCTCAATGTGAGTTTAAGGAACCTGAAATACGTTGTTCAGGTCGAATTGTAAAATAGGTGTGCATTCAGACAGCCATTATCCAGATCAACATGTAACCCACTGCCAACATGACAGAAGACTCCTGTGTTCTTGTCCAGCCAATTTCCCCCTGAAAACTCAGTCAACTTTTCAAGTTAGTTTTCTGTGGTACATCTAGTTTATTTAGCCCATCTAATCACAAGCTTCATAAAAAGTCTTTTGTGTCTATCTTTTATGTTCACCCAATATCTACTCTATTGATCCATATTAATATACCTAGAGTATATTAACTTTTATCGCTACACAGTATTTCTTTTTATATGAATACACACCATCCATTCCCCCATGGGAATTTGGATTTTTCACAAGTTTTACCCATTGTTAATGAAGCAGTATGAACGTTCTTGGTGTGTTTTAGGTAGCTATTTGAACTCATTTCTACCAGGAAAATGTCTGGAATTAAGACTTCCTTGTTGCTTGTTAGGTATGTATTTAGTTTTAGAAGAGAGTGTCAGCTTGTGCAAATAACTTGCTTGATTTGCCCTCCCATTAGCACAGGCTGAGAGCTCCAGCTGACCCATATTCCCACCAATATTTAGTACTATGTCACCAGTTGTTAGCTTATCTGTTTCTGTGGATGTGAGCTTATATACAGTTGGGTTTTGGTTGCATTTTTAAAGCTCTTGTTTGTGTAGCCCTTGTATAGGTAGTCCCTCTGGTACGCTAGGCAAATCCTCTTCCATTGAGCTATGCCTCAAGTCCCTGTGGTTTTATTTGCATCTCCCTAACAACGACTGACATGCCATACAGTGTATACATATACTTGTGGTCAATTTGTATCATCTACTTTGTAGTAAAATGCTTGTTCAGGTAAATCATCCATCTTGTACAGTTGAATCTTCCGCCTTTCAGTGTCTGAATCACAGGAATTTGTTATCTGTTCTTGGTGTGGATTGTTCTTTGTTCAGATGCACGTATTTGCAAGTATCACTTCACTGCTGACTTTCTATTCGTTTACAGGTGTTTAATAGGTAGAAGCTTTCAATATCAAGATGGTCAATCTTTTTTCTTATGATCAGTACATGTTTGCTTTCTTTAAATAAAACATTGCCTTCAGTGAAGGGGTGAAGACATTCCTCCAAATTTTCTTCTATGACATTTAATTTATGTTTTAAAGAACGTGTGTGTGAAAGAGAGAGAGAGAGAAAGAGAGAGAGAGAGATGCAGAGACAGAGAGAGAGATGCAGAGACAGACAGAGAGAGAGAGAGAGAGAGAGAGAGAGAGAGAGAGAGAGAGATGGGAGTACCAAAAGAGGGTGTTGACTCCTCTGGAGCTGAGGTTAAAGGCAGTTGTGCGTCACCAGTTGTGAATGCCAGGAATCCAGCTCGGAGCCTCTGGAAGAACAAGTTCTCACCTGCTGAGCCATCGACCCAGTACAGGCTTCAATTCTTTATTCCTTGCACTTAAGCCTAGGTTTCATCTGAAATTTATATGTGACATAAGATAGAGGTTTACATTCATTTTCATCTATATGAATATAAATGAACTCAGCCCCTCTTACGGAAATCATTACCTTTTCCTCAGTGTGCTCTGGAGGCATATTTACTACCAGAAAGCAGAAAGTGGCTACACATACATGAGTCTTTTGCTGACTTCCACATTCTGTTCCATCTGTCTGTTTTAGTCTTGTATCAATCCTGCACTGTTTTTAATTGGTATAACTTTATAATAAATCTTCATATCTGGTAGTGTAAGGTCATTAACTTTGCTCTTTTTCATAATTATCATTGCTATGGGCAATTTGCATTTCAAATTAAAATTTAGAATTGCCTTATACATGCATATTTTCACACCCGCCCACCCACCAGGGTTTTGTGGGAATTCACAATTGTTTCTTAATGGTCATAATGGAGAGACTAATTTAAAAATTTTTGCTTTTTTGGCATATCCTTGTGTTGGTTAATTTTGCAAGTCCACTTGACTAGAACACAGGGTACCTACATCCTTATTATTTCCGGGTGTGCCTGTGAGGTGCACACAAGAACACCATACGTTGTGGACCTGAACAGAACAAAAAACAGTATAGGGTAGAGGACTTTGCTCTCTGTCCTGAGTACTATCTGCATGTAGTGCTTATTGTGGCCAGAAGAGGGCGTCGGATCTCCTGGAAACGGAGTTACAGGCAGTCGTGAGACAGGGGCACCAGTACTAGCAATGGTGTCTAGTTCTGTGGGAGTGCCCTGTGTGCTCTTAACTGAGGAGTCACCTCTCTAGCCCTACATGTTGGCTTTTTCAAATAAAAATTTTGAGGTAAGATAATAAAATTAAACATAATCCCAGGGCCAGAAAGATGGCCCAGAAGGCAATGGTGCTTGGCAACCTGGGTTTGATCCCCAGAATCCACATAAAAAGGGAGGGAGAAAATCAAGTTCACAAAAGCTGTCGTCTGGTCTTCCCGGTGAACATGTGGGTTTATACACTAATAATAGTAAAAGTTTTTACTTAGTATTATTTTATTTCATACAATGTATTTTGATTATGCTTTTCCCTTCCCTTGCCACCTCTCCTCACCCACTCAATTTCATGTTATTTTTTTTTTGCCTATAGAACAAAACAAAAACTAGAAAATGAGCAACCCAATGAAACAAAAACAAAACAAAACAATAACAACAAAAACCCAGCGTGGACTGGAATTTGTTTTGTGTTGGTCAATGACTCCTGGACATGTGATATGCTTTGGAGTATGTTTGATACACCCAGGGACACTGCATTGGAAAAACTGATGTCCCCTTATCCCAGAATGCATCAGTTGCAAATAGTTTCTTGGATAGGGGTGGGAACCAGCATTCCCCCCCACCCCCACCCTCGCTGTCAGAGCTGGGACCCCTGTTGGGTTTGAACTTTGGAACTTAATTTTCAAAAAGTTAAATATAGTCTGTGTCTAAAAAAAAAAAAAAACCTATAATTATTTCCTTAGAAAGATCATTTCCATTTTCTTAGTCAGAACAATGTTGTCATTCAGTGTGCCAGGACATACGGTGACTGTCATTGTTCTGGACATAGGCACATGTATAAGGTAAAAATAACATTGGAACTGATTGTATCTCCCTATAGGACAAAACCCAGGTTTGCACAACTATCCACTGTACTAAAGGCAACACTGGCCTCCTGGGGAAGGACTGGCAGGTTTGCATTCATTCTAATGAAAGGATTCAATCCACCTGAGCTCCACAATCCTGCTTTATGCATAACACCGACATGGCTCTCTTAGGCTGCAATAGAAATAAACCGATGGGAGCGTGGAGCTCATGTGAGTTTCTGTGCTTTGCCTGAAAAAGTCCTTCAACTCTGTTATGCCCAAATCCGCGAAGTCCCCCAAAAACCAACAAGGAGACGGAGTCCTGTATGTAAAAACAAAGAGCCTTTATTTTTTTCAAGTTTGCAAACTCAGTCTCTCCACTTTTCCAACATATTGGAATAAACGGAGAGCCCCAAGCTCAGTTAGAGTTGGATTTTTATAGTAGTAAAGGTGGGGGTGAGGAGTTTCTGAGGTTGGGGTCCTTGATTGACTCTAGTGAGTGTGTGCTGGCAGGTGATCCTGTGCACAGCAGTTGGAACCTTAGGCATTTCCTTTGGATGGTCTGTTCTTGGGTGGTGCTCAGGTAATCTTAGTTTTTGGCCCTTCCTGCAACCAGGTATTGCTTCAGGGTAAACTACTGAGACTCAGGCCCCTATTAAACTCATCGATGGCTGAGTCCTACTCTGGCAGATGATAATGGTTGGAAGTAAAGAACTTCCTTTGAGTGATCTGTTCATATTTAGTCTATCATGGCTGGCTCCTGCATTGACAGGTCTGTGACTAGACTCCCAGGGTAGTTTGCATTTCAGGGGGCTTTTCAACTACACTTTGGGTTTGGTTTGTATCATCTTAATAGGAAGGAGTTGAGAGAGGGTCTAGCTATATAGGTGAAGTTGGCTTCAAGCTTGCAAACCTCCCTTCTTAGCTTCCCTGGTGCTGGGACTGCAAGAATGTGATAGCATTGTGCAGCTGTACCTTGCTTACATAGATAATACACAGGCCAGTTCTCAGGCCTGGGTGATGCTCCATCATAGCAATTCTAGTCATAGAACTAATCCTGAAAGATCTGAGTGAGTGCCAGGCACAGTGACCAAATGCACCGACTGCAAAAATGACTCAAGCTAGTGAGACCCATCAAAGCACAAACTTCTCATCTTTTCTGAAGATCCCAGAGGGATAGCTATAGACAGGATGGCAAACTCCTCCCCACAGGAAGGGCATGCCATCATTAATGCCTCCTGTGGTTGGGCAGACCCTGCTTAGCTCTTTCACGCCTGCTCTATTCTGCTCACAGAAGTTCTGCTTTCCATGGGATGGACTTGATCATCTTCCATCCTTCACACAGTGTTTAACCAGTAACCTGCCTGCCCTCTGTGTCTCAAGGCAGGGGCTGTCTCATTCCTTTTTTGTAGGTATTACCTTCTCAGTGCCTGGTGCATAGTTGGTACTTGATGAGTACCTGCGAACTGAGGAGAGGATGTGTATAGATACCACACTCTTTCTGTTCACGTGCTGAAGGCCTATGTAAGGAGTCATCAGGCGAGGCACGTTTGTAGCCTGTGGCCTAAATGACTTAAGGCATGATTCGAAAAGCCTGGAGGCAAGGATCTATCGTGGCAAGTCTTCCTTCTTTACCCAGAGACTCAAAGATAACCTTTGATTGGCAGATACAGCCTTCTGTAATAGGGCATGAGTTTACACAGAAACTGATTAAAAGCTAGGCCATTGGTACAGATACCTTGGGAATCTAGAATACTAAGACATTCAGACATGAGAAGAAGGGGAAAGAGATGGGAGAAACTGTCTGGACTCCCCCCCCCACACACACACACACATACACACAAACCCTCTTTGTAAAGCTATAGCAGGTTTGGAAGAATTTCTTAACATGTGATGGAGGGCATGAAGGAAGAACAAAGGAACTCAGAAATTCCCAGCTTTCTCAGAAAACAGGACCTGTAAGAGACAGGACTTTGATTTCAACAAGGATACGTGGGTTTTAAATCCAAAAAAGAAAAGCTGTGTATGGCCGTAGAGGGCCTTTCTTCTCTTTCCCCATTGCCATACCCTCAGCCTCTTGACCCCTGTGTCAAACAGAGAAAGAATTTCAGTTTGGCTTTGTAGATGGAGAAAAACAAAGTAAGTGTTTATTTCTGGCCTTGAACTAGAGAGACACAGATCTCCATTCAAATTTTAATTTAGAGCTGGCTTCAATCCCCAGCACCCACAGGATGGCTCATAAACAAAGAATGATATGTACCTCCAGTTCCAGGGAATTGAAAACCTTCTTTTGACGTCTTCTGGCAGTGCACAGATATAAGTGCAGGCAAAACACTTCAACGTGGCACAGAGCACATTAACCAAGCTTGGGTGTTGCAGACTATTTGTTCCCTGTGCATAAACAACACTGTGGGTGTTGCTGTGATTGGTTTAATAAAGAGCTGAACGGCCAATACCGAGGAAGGAGAGAATAGGCGGGATTCCCAGCAGAGAGGAAGAGGAGGAGGAATCAAGGCCCTGCAGATTTCAACCTCAGACTCTGAGATCAGGATATGAAGTATGGCTGTGAGGTGACAGGTGTCACACAGGAGAATGTAGATTTAAAAATATGGGTTAATTAACTTATAAGAGTTACTTGAAAAGAAGCCTAAGCTAAGGCCAATATTTCATAATTAATAATAAATCTCCTAGCCATTATTTGGGGGCTGACACTCCAAAGATAGTCCTACAAGAAAGTTTGCTACACTTAAAGGTTCCTCTAAGCCTTAGAGTCCAAGGGCAGGGTTCTGAAGAACTGAAGACTTAGCCTAGGCATGGTGTCCTGAGTGCTAGCTGGCTTTCCTTTACTGTAACAAAGACCCTAAACAATTCACCGGGCAGTGGTGGCGCACGCCTTTAATCCCAGCACTCGGGAGGCAGAGGCAGGCGGATCTCTGTGAGTTCGAGGCCAGCCTGGTCTACAAGAGCTAGTTCCAGGACAGGCTCCAAAACCACAGAGAAACCCTGTCTCAAAAAACCAAAAAAAAAAAAAAAAAAAAAAAAGGACCAGTTTATCTGATTCATACCTTAGTGGACTAATTGTTTTGTACCTGTGACTTCTCACACCATCGTGCTGGAAGCCTGTGAGAAGGAGCTTCACCCCAAAGCAGAACATGAAAGAGAGGCAGAGACTAGGGTCCCACAGTTCCCTGTTAGGGCCTGCTCATGAAAACCTAGATGTTTCCCTAAACCTGGCCTCATAAAGACCCCACGACTTCCCAACAGCATCAAGCCTTCAAAATGCAGGTCTTTAGGGAACATCTAAAATCTACAACATAGCATCCTCGGGATTTTGAGTTTGTTTATGGAAAGATGGTTGATAAAAAAATGACCCCTCAAGGCTCATGTGAGGGTGGTCTGATTTATGAGGTGCAAAGTTCCCTGTTAAGGTAAAGGTTCAGTAACTATTAGCTCCCTCCCCTCCTTCTTCTTTCTTTTCCTCTCACATTCTTCACTATAATAGGGATAATATGTTAAATACACCTCTGCTATTGGTTAAATTAACTGTCAAAGAAACAAATATAATGTACATGTAGATAATGTTAGAGATAATTTTCTATAATAGCAGAGAGCGTATGGGATGATTGAAATCCATGAATTATCTCAAATCACCTCCTGAGCCATAACATAAACCTTCTCCCTATCAATTGCTTTTTAATGAGAATTAATAGGAATCCATTTTTCTAGTGCCATATTTCACAGTTGCACGGTATAGCACTGGAATCAGAATAAAGATCTCCTCCCAGCTCTGCTCTATCCACATCAGAGCGCTGTCCTTCAGGGATCTTAGCATTCACCGCACAACCACAAAACAGTGTCTCCTGTGTTGTGTGTTTTTAACAGACGATAAATCATAAGGATTGGTTTTGTTTTGCTTATTTTTTATAGTCAGTTCAGACGATAGCAGCTATACAATGCATACCAAGTACTCTGAGTGGGAAGCTTCCTCATTTTTTAGGAAATTCTCTCCTGAAAACCTTGAGAGACTGTCAGAGTGTCTGTTATGTAAATTAAATCTCAGCCTTGGGCAGCAGTGAATTCTGGGTCATTCACAGTATAAGGCAAAATGTCTTACTTTCTCTTTTTTTTTTTTTTTTTTTTTTTTTTTGATTTTTCGAGACAGGGTTTCTCTGTGGTTTTGGAGCCTGTCCTGGAACTAGCTCTTGTAGACCAGGCTGGTCTCGAACTCACAGAGATCCGCCTGCCTCTGCCTCCCGAGTGCTGGGATTAAAGGCGTGCGCCACCAACGCCCGGCTGTCTTACTTTCTCTTAACTAACATGAATTCCCTCTAGATTTAAGGTAAAAGGTGCACACAATTACATAATAAGTATGGAAAATGCAAAGGATCATGCTTTGTAGTCAATCACATTATAAAAGAGTATAGATTTTACAGACACTGAATAGTGTGTTTCCCATCCATTTCTCTCTCTCTCTCTCTATCTCTCTCTGTGTGTGTGCGCGTGTGTGTGCGCGCGCGCGTGTGTGCGTGCGCGTGCGCGCGTGTGTATGTGTGTGTGTGTGTGTGAAAGGACAACATGCAAAAGATAATTCTTTCCTTCCACCGTGTGGGTTCCAGGGATTGAACTCAGGTCATCAACAAACCTCTAGTCTCAGGTTTTATCATGTAAGAAGTCATCCCTACTGTCTTCATCACAATAAGGAGCTGGGTGGTGTGGCAGCTTCTCAGAACACTGCTGCAGGAGCTCCTTCGATTCCTTCAGCCAATAGCCTTTAAGATACCAGCCCACTGGGGCATGGTCTCTTATACTTTAAAAAGCAGCAGGGACCGGGCAATCTCTCTCTTGCTTCTGGCTCTCATTCTGGTGTCTGGGCTCTCTGTTTCCTGTTTGCATGAGAGGACTGTTGTTTGGGATGGTGATCTGTAAGTTTTTCCCCTCAAATAAATAACTCTTTTTATTATCCCTAATTCTTAACTGGTATGGGATTATTTTGTGACTTCATCTGGCGCCCAACGTTTGGGTTTAGAACCCCCGGCTCTACTGCCTGCCGCCAGCCCGGCTGGGCACCAGCCCTCCCTCAGCAGACTGCTGTCTGTGCGTGAAGCCACTGCGATGCCTGTAAAGGGCTTATCTGAGATAGTGATGGGATGGCAACATATTTAAGAAGCTGTGACTGTCCCCATGCATTAAGTTGTTCTTCTTGCCAAGTACCATTGGAATGGTTATTACTAATATTAATATCTAAAAAGTTGTTTTATTCATCATATACAGTTAGTACTATGGCTTTTGTCATGAAGTAGCTAATCTAATTATTCTTAATGTTTTATTATAACATTGCCACTATATGTCTTAAAGATTTTTCAAATGTTTCTAAATGTCCTGGTGGGGCATGAACCTTGTGGTAAAATATAAAATAATGGAAATGGTTGAATTCTAGATGCAAGAGCTAGATAGCAATATGCTTAATTGATTGGCCAAGCAGTGACTTAAATAATATAGCTTTCTGTGTGATTATTTTGGTGGTCTGGGCAGCCAGGAAATGAACAAGTAGCCTCCCACAACAGTGCATAGTGGCCCATGTCCTTAATCCCAGCACTCAGTAGGCAGAGGCAGGCAGATTTCTGTGAGTTTGAAGCCAGCTTGGTCTACAAAGTAAGTTTCAGGACAGCCAAAGCATCAAATGAAAAGTATAGAAATTTAGAAGGAAATATGTGTGACCTCGTTAGATGCAAAGTTTCAGACAAGGCTCTGAAAGTAAAGGAAAAGAACGTCAGACATCTGCTAGCTGAGGTCTTGTTAAGATGATGAAAAGATGAACCAATGACCTAAAAATCTATTTGCAAATCCTGTATCTGTGTTAAATGAAATAAGCCAGTCTCAGAATGTTGGGTCCTGCCTGTAGGATTCCACATATATGACATTCAGTGGAGGAGGAAAAGTGGGGAAGAACAAAGTAATGGCTCAGAAGCTGGGACTGAGAAGAATGGCAGATATTAGCAAGAGGGACAGTCATTGTGGTGACAGATTAGTCCTGTATCCTCAAGCAGAAACGGCGACATAAATCCATATGGATGATAAAAGTAATAGAATTATACACAAAAACATAAGGAAAAAGGCTGTAGGTCCTCAGGACCCAGTGAAATCTGAAGAGTCCTATGATTAACTAAATAGCAGGGACAAGTTTCCTGGTTTGGTAATTTAATATGATGATAGCAGATGATATTGGAAAAAGCTGGCTAATGGAATGCAAAGGAAATCTTCACACTGTTTTTGCAAACTCTTGTCAGTCTTTCTTCAAAATAAATTTGTTTTTTTAAGTGTGTATGTGGGATCAGGGAGAAGGATCTGTTGGCAAAGTGTTTGCTGCACAAGCATGAGAATCCGAGTTCACACCCACCACATCTACAGAAAAGCCAAGCCTGGCAGCAGGCTTCCGAGAGCTTGGCCTCAGAAAAGCAGAGGCAGAGCTCCGTGGAGCTCACTGTCCAGCCAGGCTAGCCATTCAGTGAACTCTGGATTCAGTGAGAGATCCTGCCCCCAAATGGTAATGTGGCTCAGTAGGTGCTTGCCACTGAGCCTGAAGACTTGAGTGTGAGTCTCAGATCCACATGATGGAAAGAAAGAACAGACTCCCTGAATCGTTCTCTGCCTTTTACATGTGTATGCATTCTCTCTCTCTCTCTCTCTCTCTCTCTCTCTCTCTCTCTCTCTCTCTCTCTCTCTCTCACACACACACACACACACACACACACACATCAAATACACACTAAATAAATGTAAAACAAAACATAAATGGGTTTGGTGGCACATGTTTTTAATCCCAGCACTTGGGAAGAAGAGAAGAGGCATGGGATTTTTATGATTTGAAGACATATGAAGGTCATGTATCTAATTCTAAGCTCTCCAGGGCAACAAAGTAAGCGTCTATCTCAAAAAAAAAAAAAGATAGTAACATGAAGAGTGACTAAAGAAGACACCCAAGCTACACAAGCACACACAAATATATATAAGAATAGACATAAGCACACATGAACATGTATGTATACATGCCTACAGAGAAGACACACACATGTGATGTGAGTGGAGCATAAACTTACTCTTACCATCAGCAAGCTCAAATCTGCATGCATAACCACACTGATTCTAAACAGAAACTAAGCATAGAGACAATGTTAAAATCCATAACAAACCAGAGCTGTGCGGAACCTGAAGCTCTAAGTGATGCCTCTGACAGTGCTAGACTTCTTGACGATCAGAAGAGAATGGAAAAGACATGACTGTCTTGAAAGTAGCCGGGCAGCTTCTTATTCAATGTAGCACATACTCACAGTCTATTGCACTTATTGTTTTCTAGAAACAATGTTTTCTTAAACCTAATAGGATAAAAATAACTCATGGGGGAAATTAGGGCCTGGAAATTGCTTTGGAAACAAAGGGAAGGAGTAAGAAGATTTGAAGTTAATATTGGAGGCTTTGTTGGAGATTAAACTCAGAGCAGTAGATACACACACACTAGAAATTGAGTTTTATTTAGGGAGGCTAAAGCCAAAGATCAAAATTTTGACTCTAATTAGCTGTTTTTGTTATTTGTAATCATTTAAATTAATAATTAAAATCTTTGGAATTTGAAGTTCTGATCTTTTGCTTTTTTTTTTCTTTTATTTATTTTTTATTCTTTTTTAATTAAAATTTCCACCTGCTCCCCGTTTCCCATTTCCCTCCCCTCCTCCCAAATATTGCCCCCTCCCCCCACTCCCCTCCCCCTATCCCCACTCCTCTTCTCCTCCCCCCACACCATTCCCCCTCCCTCTCGATACTGAAGAGCAGTCCAAATTCTCTGCCCTGCGGGAAGACGAAGGTCTTCTATCTACGTCCAGGAAGGTGAGCTTCTAAACAGGCTAAGCTCCCACAAAGCCAGTTCATGTATTAGGATTGAAACCTAGTGCCATTGTCCTTGGCTTCTCATCAGTCTTCATTGACCGCCATGCTCAGAGAGTCCGGAATCAACCCATGCTTATTCAGTCCCAGACCAGCTGGCCTTGGTGGGCTCCTAATAAATCAGTTCCACTGTCACAGTGGGTGGGTGCATCCCTCGTGGTCCTGATTTTTTGCTCTTGTTCTCCCTCCTTCTGCTCCTCATTTGGACCTTAAGAGCTCAGACCGTTGCTCCAAATTGAGAATCTGTCTCTACCTCGATCCATCGCCAGATGAAGGTTCTAAGGTGATATGCAAGATATTCATCAGTATAGGATAGGGTCATTTCAGGTTCCCTCTCCTTAGTTGCCCAAGGTACCAGCTGGGGACATATTCCTGGACACCTGCGAACCCCTCTAGAGTCAAGTCTCTTGCCAACCCTAAGATGGCTCCCTTAGATAGGATATATACTTCGCTGCTCCCGTATCCATCCTTCCTATATCCCAACCGTCCCAATCCCCCGAGCTCCTCCCATCCTCCCCTTCTCATATTTCTCATCCCATTTCCCCTTTGCCCCATGCCACCTCACCCGCAAGTTCCCAGTTTTTGCCCTGCAATCTTGTCTACTTCCCCCTCTCCATGCGGATAACTATATGATTTTCTTTGGGTTCACTTTCTTATTTAACTTCTATAGGATCACACATTATATGCTTAATGTCTTTTATTTATGGCTAGAAACCGATTATGAGTGAGTACATCCCATGTTCCTCTTTTTGGGTCTGGGATACCTCACTCAGGATAGTGTTTTCTATTTCCATCCATTTGCACGCAAAATTCGAGAAGTCATTGTTTTTTACTGTTGAGTAGTACTCTAATATGTATATATTCCACACTTTCTTCATCCATTCCTCCATTGAAGGGCATCTAGGTTGTTTCCAGGTTTTGGCTATTACAAACAATGCTGCTATGAACATAGTTGAACAGATACTTTTGTCATTTGATGTGGCATCTCTTGGGTATATTCCCAATAGTGGTATTACTGGATCTTGGGGTAGGTTGATCCCAAATTTCCTGAGAAATTGCCACACTGATTTCCAAAGTGGTTGCACAAGTTTACATTCCCACCAGCAATGAATGAGTGTGCCTCTTTCTCCACAACCTCTCCAGCAAAGGCTATCATTGGTGTTTTTGATTTTAGCCATTCTGACAGGTGTAAGATGATATCTCAAAGTTGTTTTAATTTGCATTTCCCTTATCGCTAAGGAGGTTGAGCATGACCTTAGGTGTCTTTTGGCCATTTGAATTTCTTCTGTTGAGAATTCTCTGTTCAGATCAGTGAATTATATAAGTGAATTATATAAGATTGTTTTGGCTATCCTGGGTTTTTTGTTTCTCCATATAAAGTTGATTATTGTCCTCTCAAGATCTGTGAAGAATTTTGATGGGATTTTAATGGGGATTGCATTAAATCTATAAATTGCCCTTGGTAGAATTGCCATTTTTACTATGTTGATCCTCCCTATCCAAGAGCAAGGGAGATCCTTCCATTTTCTGGTATCCTCCTCAATTTCTTTCTTCATTGACTTAAAGTTCTTGTCAAATAGATCCTTTACTTCCTTGGTTAGGGTTACCCCAAGATATTTTATGCTATTTGTGGCTATCGTGAAGGGTGATGCTTCTCTGATTTCCATCTCTGCTTCCTTATCCTTTGTGTATAGGAGGGCAACTGATTTTTTGGAATTGATCTTGTATCCTGCAACGCTACTAAAGGTGTTTATCAGCTGAAGGAGTTCTTTGCTGGAGTTTTTGGGGTCGCTTATGTACACTATCATATCGTCTGCAAATAATGAAAGTTTAACTTCTTCCTTTCCGATTTGAATCCCTTTGATCCCCTTATGTTGTCTTATTGCTATTGCTAGAATTTCAAGCACTATATTAAAGAGGTATGGAGAGAGTGGACAACCTTGTCGTGTTCCTGATTTTAGTGGAATAGCTTTGAGTTTCTCTCCATTTAATTTGATGTTAGCTGACGGCTTGCTATAAATAGCTTTTACTATATTTAGGAACGACCCTTGTATTCCTAATCTCTCTAAGACCTTTATCATAAAGGGATGTTGAATTTTGTCAAATGCTTTTTCCGCATCTAATGAAATGATCATATGGTTTTTTTCTTTCAGATTATTTATATGATGGATTACATTGATAGATTTTCGTATGTTGAACCAGCCCTGCATCTCTGGGATGAAGCCTACTTGATCATAATGGATAATTTTTCTAATGTGTTCTTGGATTCGGTTTGCCAGTATTTTATTGAGTATTTTTGCGTCGATGTTCATGAGTGAGATTGGCCTGTAGTTCTCTTTCTTGGTTGTGTCTTTGTGTGGTTTTGGTATCAGAGTAACTTCAGCTTCATAAAAGGAATTTGGCAATGACTTCTCTGTTTCAATATTGTGAAATACATTAAGGAGTATAGGTATTAGGTCTTCTTGGAAGTTCTGGTAGAATTCTGCATTAAAGCCGTCTGGACCTGGGCTTTTTTTGGTGGGAAGGTTTTTTATAACAACTTCTAATTCTTCGCGACTAACAGGTCTATTTAGATTGTTCACCTGGTCCTGGTTTAACTTTGGTATATGGTACTTATCTAAAAAAGTGTCCATTTCTTTTACATTTTCCAATTTTGTGGCATACAGGTTTTTGTAGTAAGATCTAATGATTCTCTGAATTTCGTCTGTGTCTGTGGTTATGTCTCCCTTTTCGTTTCTGATTTTGTTAATTTGCGTATTCTCTCTCCGCCGTTTGATTAGTTTGGATAGGGGTTTATCAATCTTATTGATTTTCTCCAAGAACCAGCTTTTTGTTTCATTGATTCTTTGGATTGTTTTCTGTGTTTCTATTTTGTTGATTTCAGCCCTCAATTTGATTATTTCCAGTCTTCTACTTCTCCTAGGTGAGTCTGCTTCTTTTCTTTCTAAAGCTTTAAGGTGGGCTATTAGGTCTCCAATGTGTGCTTTCTCCGTTTTCTTTATGTGGGCACTTAATGCTATGAACTTTCCTCTTAGCACTGCTTTCATAGTGTCCCATAGGTTTGAGTATGTTGAGTCTTCGTTTTCATTGAATTCAAGAAAGACTTTAATTTCTTTCTTTATTTCTTCCTTGATCCAGGTGTGGTTCAGTAGTTGACTGTCCAATTTCCATGAGTTCATAGGCTTTCTGGGGATAGCATTGTTGTTGAATTCTAACTTTAATCCATGGTGATCTGATAAGACACAGGTGGTTACCGATATTTTTTTGTAACTGTGTAAGTTTGCTTTGTTACCGAGTATGTGGTCTATTTTCGAGAAGGTTCCATGAGCTGCAGAGAAGAAGGTATATTCTTTCTTATTTGAGTGGAATGTTCTATAGATGTCTGTTAAGTCCATTTGATTCATTACCTCCCTTAATCCTCTTATTTCTCTGTTAGGTTTCTGTCTGATTGACCTGTCCATTGGTGAGAGAGGAGTGTTGAAATCTCCTACTATTAGTGTGTGTGGTTTGATGACTGCCTTGAGTTTTAGTAACGTTTCTTTTACATAAGTGGGTGCTTTTATATTAGGGGCATAGATATTCAGGATTGAGACTTCATCCTGGTGAATTGTTCCTGTTATGAGTAAAAAATGTCCATCTCCATCTCTTTTGATTGATTTTAGTTTGAAGTCAACTTTCTTAGAAATTAGTATGGCCACACCTGCTTGTTTCTTAGGTCCATTTGCTTGATAAACCTTTTCCCAGCCCTTTACTTTGAGTAGATGTCTGTCTTTGTGGTTGAGGTGTGTTTCTTGTAAGCAACAGAATGTTGGATCCTGTTTTCGTATCCAATCTCTTAGCCTGTGCCTCTTTATAGGTGAGTTGAGTCCATTGATATTAAGTGATATTAATGACCAGTGGTTGTTAACTCCGGTCATTTTTCCTTTCTTTCTTTCTTTCTTTCTTTCTTTCTTTCTTTCTTTCTTTCTTTCTTTTGGTAGTAGAGTTTGTGTGTTTCCCTTCTTCAAGTTGTGCTGGTGAAGGGTCATTAGATGTCTGAGTTATTGTGGGCATTGTTGGACTCCTTGGTTTGTGATTTTCCTTCAATTACTTTCTGAAGGGCTGGATTTGTGGCTACGTATTGTTTAAATTTGTTTTTATCCTGGAAAATTTTGTTTTCTCCATTTATAGTGAACGAAAGCTTGGCTGGGTATAGTAGTCTGGGCTTGCATCCATGGTCTCATAGTTTCTGCAGTATATCTATCCAGGACCTTCTGGCTTTCATGGTTTCCATAGAGAAATCAGGTGTAAGTCTGATAGGTTTACCTTTATAGGTAACTTGACCTTTTTCCTTTGCAGCTCTTAATATTCTTTCTTTATTCTGTATGTTTTGTGTTTTGATTATTATATGACGAGGAGATTTTTTTTTTGATCCAGTCGATTTGGTGTTCTGTATGCTTCTTGGACCTTCAAAGGAATATCTTTCTTAAGGTTGGGAAAGTTTTCTTCTATAATTTTATTAAATATATTTTCTGGACCATTGAGCTGTACTTCTTCTCCTTCTTCTATCCCTATTATTCTTAGGTTTGGTCTTTTTATTGTGTCCCAGATTTCCTGAATGTTTTGTGATGAGAATTTGTTGGTTATGCTGTTTTCTTTGATGAGAGTGTTTATTTTCTCTATGGTATCTTCAGTGTCTGAGATTCTTTCTTCTATCTCTTGTAATCTGTTGGTGGTACTTGTCTCTGTAGTTCCTGTTCGTTTATTCAAATTTTCCATCTCCATCCTTCCCTCGGTTTGTGTTTTCTTTATTACTTCCACTTCATTCTTCAAGTCTTGAACCGTTTCCCTTACCTGTTTGATTACTTTTTCTTGTTTCTCTTGGTTTTCTTGGGTATCTTTGAGAGATTTATTCATTTCCTCTACCTTTTTGTTTGTAATCTCTAATTGGTTGTGGCAGTTTTCACCTCCTGTTTAAGGTCCTCTATTATTTTCATAAAATTCACTTTTGAGTCGAATTCTTCTAATTCTTCTGGATTAGGGTGTACACTTCTCATTTCGGGATTCCTGGATCCTGGTGATGTCACGTTGCCTTTCAAGTTGTTGGGGGAATTCTTGCATTGGCGCCTGCCCATCTTTTCCTTCAAATGGAGCCAGGAGAGGCCTGATGTCTTGGACCAGTCTTTGCTGTGACTAACTCTCTAGGTGTATCTCCTCAGTGTAGGGGCAGGAACCGTTCCCTTCCAGATGAACTCCTCAACACCAAAACATGGATGCGTGGTATTCCAATGACCCGCGTAAAGAAGGCCGAATGCAAGGGGTCGGGCGGGGTCGAGTAGAACACAGGCGACACTGCAGTACAAGCTGGAGGTGCCTGCACTCCCTTTCGGGGGTTGCTGAGGCCTGCCCGCTAGGCAGGCACTCACTGCTCTGGTTGGGTAGCCTTAGTGTAGGGGCGTTTGTGCTCTCTGCCGGGACCGTCCGCCCCAGGATAGTACACACTCACCCGTCCTGATGAAACTTCTCGGCACCTACACAGGAACTCCTGGATGCCCCAATGAGCCAGGGACTAAGGGAAGTAGGGCGCAGGCAGAGCAGGTCCAGGAGATCACAGCAGAGACTGCAGCCCCAGCAGCAGGGGCCCGCTTTCCCTGGCGGGGACCTTGAGGCCTGCCCTCTAGTCAGGCACTCACTGCTCTGGGCTGGTAGCCTTAGTGAAAGGGCAGGAAACTGTTCCACAGCTAAGGACCTTGCAGACAAGGCAGGCTTGGGGGTGGGGGTGGGGGCGGGTGTGTAGGAGAGAAAGCCCTGCAGCAGGAGCTGGGGGAGGGGCGTTTGTGCTCTCTACGGGGACCGTCTGCCCCAGGATAGCACACACTCACCCGTCCCGATGAAACTTCTCGGCACCTACACAGGAACTCCTGGATGCCCCAATGAGCCAGGGACAAAGGGAAGTAGGGCGCAGGCAGAGCAGGTCCAGGAGATCACAGCAGAGACTGCAGCCCCAGCAGCCGGGGCCCGCTTTCCCTGGCGGGGACCTTGAGGCCTGCCCTCTAGTCCTGATCTTTTGCTTTTTAAAAGATGAAATCTGTGGGGCTAGAGAGATGGCTCGGTACTTAAGAGCACTTGTTGCAATTGCAGAGGGCCCAAATTTCCTGCTCAGCACCCACATCAGCCAGCTCCTAACCACCTGTAACTCCAGCTCCTGTAGTGTCTGATGAGGCTTTCTTCTTACCTGTGCAGGCACAAACACACATCAAGAAAAACACACATACACATAAACAAAAACAAATATTTAAACCCAAATTTCTTGCAGTTTGAAAATTACATCTTTATTAGTCTCTTCAAAAAATTCCTTTTAAGTTCTGGAAAATTTTGCAGTGGAAAGTGTTACCTTGTGGATGAAATTGTTTGCATAATGTTTTAGCATCTTAGAAATTTCTCTG
Source organism: Chionomys nivalis (assembly GCF_950005125.1). NCBI lineage: Eukaryota > Metazoa > Chordata > Mammalia > Rodentia > Cricetidae > Chionomys > Chionomys nivalis. The sequence continues at coordinate 31,616,487 of NC_080103.1, read as the reverse complement.
GATTTCAAAACACTTCTTCTAACAGCTAAGAGTAAACCCCTCCATGTGGGGGCCCCCAGATGCGGGTCTCAGCCTTGATTAAAGGTCAGAGAGTTTGAGCCTACTCTTGCTCCTTCAAAGTTATTGACAACGGGTCTGACTCAAGGTGTGGCTACCGCCAAGATATCCTGATTTCGGGTATGGTTACTTGGTAATTTGTGTATTGGGATGGCTCAGAGAGGTGGATCTGCTCCACCTTGACCAAAGGTCAGAGTATTCAAGTTTATTCTTGCTCCTTCAAGATGACAGGAGGTTTGACCCAGGGAATGGCTGCCTACGTGATGCTTGGTCTAAGGTGTGGTCACTACATTTCCTGTCTAAATAACAGAGAACTTAACTAAAGATATAGTTGTTTGATGCTTCAAGTATTGAAGCAAGTGATTGTTCTGTCCTTTGCATCATGTTAAAACAGTCCTTTGCTTCCCTGCCCCTTTTGATTTGGGGGATATAAGCGTATGGAAAATAAATGTGAGCGATTCTTAGTATTCACTGAATTTCCCTCCCGGTGCTATCCTGTGCTTTTGTCTTTTCTTTTGTACTTCTGATTTTTCTACCTGCCATTTTTCAGTCCTCATGCTTCCCTCCAAGCACAGACAAGTAAGTTGGGCGGGACCCGACTGATGTTGTACCCGGTCACAGGCTACGCCACCTCCGTAGTTGAAGTAAAGAGGAAGGTCACAATATCTCTAGGTAATTTTTTTTTTCATATTGAAGAACATTTGCTAAAATTCTCCATCCTTCTTGTAAATTAAAGATTAAGGCAAGGGCATAAGGAAATTGGATATTGGTGATGTGGAAGACAAGGATCAGATCTTGAATGAATATTCAACGCCCCAGATTCTAGACACTGATGCAGCTGCTCTTGCAGCAAATGGACCGCAACTACATATTTTGAATTATTGAAGCGGTGGCTTGAAACTATTCAGTAGATCAGATGTATTGCCTTCCTCCGTGAGATTGATGAGAATTCAGCTCCACTCGCCACACTCCACTGCAGAGGACTGGAGGGCATTTAACACACTGAGAAAGGTCAGAGTCAGACTGCATTGGTTTCTGAACCTAAGAAATTCCCAACTCCTTACTACGCATTAAAATGAATGAAGAAAAGCTGTGTTGCGATGTGTAGCGTCCCAAAGACTTGCTTGAGGCATAAGGGAAAGAAGCTACGAGGCTTAGCCAGCGAGAATCCCGTTCCGCGCCTTCCGGAGCGTGTAAAGAAAGCGTGTTACTGTGTGCTCTCTCATCCCTGGGACGTTATCATCATCTCACGAGTTATGTGCAGCTTAAATAATGAAGATTCCAACATGGAAAATACATTAGTACTGCAGTTGGCCCTACTTTCTTGGCAGATATTCCAAAAACAAAATAGCAAAATGATTTTGTGATTTGAATTGATTGCAAAATGGATTTTTCATGCAAAAGCCTGGAGTCTGACTTCACTGTAGGCAAGAGTCCACAATAGTTTTTTAGGAAGCTAGGTTTTGAGAAACCATTTCCACTATGATCAGATTCTGACATTCGACTTTGCTGTTTGAGCCACAAAGTACTAAATAGTAGTATATCATTGTTTCCTTGGTAAGGTATACCCTCCACTAAAGCTGTAAGACAACTATTGCTTCAGCTGAAGTGCTGTGGATTTGAAAGAGAGGCTCACCTTCCCCCTCCCTGGTTATTTGTTTCCGATTAGCATATCTGACTGGTCAGGATAACAAGTGGACCAGTTCCTCCCCACAATTCTTTAGTCTCTCCTAACAGAAAAGATGACACAGAACTCAATACAGTTTTTTTTTAATAATTTTGTTTCTTCTTCTGAAGGAAATATGGTATAACAAACATAGACACACACACACGAACACACATACACATACGGACATACATACACACACCACAACATATATTCTTACAGTTCCTTTCCTTATAATTGACATCCAAAATTACTTCTAGTGTCCTCATCTATATTAATTATAAGATTCAAAATAAAATCTTCCATTGAGACACCATGATTGACAAGCTCCTGGAGAAAGAAAGAGAAATATTTATTAGTAGTAATTGGGAAAGCCCAAGGTAGTTTAGAAAAGGCGAGTGGTAGTCAGTGAGGCTTCACTGACACTATGTTACTGACTAATATCTGACACATTTGTAATCATTTATTTAGCACAAATAATTTATGAGACACAAATTTGAACAGTTACAAGCTGAACTTTTAAATTGAAGCTTTTAACCAATGATGTGGCATCTACCCATATATCCCTTTCCTGTACCATTTATCTCCCCTTGACACGAGATAGAACTGTGAAACTTTTCTTTATTCTTTCCATAATTTTTCCTTATAGCTCTAAAAAAATGTTTATTGTTGTTTGTTGGGGGGGGGCATGTGTGCGTCTTTGTAATGTGTGTACAGGTGCCTATACATGTATGTGAGTGTGGAGGTCAGAGGTAGGGGTGTCTTTATCTATCACACTCAACCTTATTCTTTTTTGAAAGTCTCTCACTGAACCTGGAATTCATTGATTCAGTTAAACTTGCTGGCCAACAAGTCGTAGGCATCTTCCTTTGTCTCTCTCCCCAATGCAGAGACTATATATGTGGTCTCCTGTATCCCACTTTTGTGATCCTAAGCTGGGGATCCTAACTCAGGTTCTCAGCTTGAATGGGAAACAGCTTACTCATTTCCCCTTCCTCATGGCTTTTCATCGGCAATTTGTTGGATGAAACAGTATTTTGTTTGATGAAAGAGGGTAGAGATTTGTAAAATAAGTAACCATTGTAGTCACCACTCTGTTATTCACTTGTTCAAACAATTATCTACCTCAAGAAGGAATCCATGTGGTTACTAGTAAGTGTAGATCTATAGTTACTTTTCTGTTGCTGTGACAAAACACCATGAGCAAAGTTACTAATAAAATAAAGCATTTAATTAGACTTGTGATTCCGGGGTTAGAGTCTATGATGGTGGAACAAAGGGATGGGGGCAGGATCAGCTAACAGCTCACATGTTGACCTCCAAGTAGGAGTCAGAGTCCACAGTGGGAATGTCAAAAGGCTTTTCAAACCCCAAAGCTTACCCCAACTGACACACCTCCTTCAACAATTCTGTACCTCCTAATCATTTTAAATCTGTTCCACCAATCAGGACCCAAGCATTTGAATATCTGAAACTATACGGGCTGTTCTCATCCAAACCAGCACAGTAGGCTATTATCCATTTTCACTGTCACATGAAATCACACAGTAGGAGCACCATATCACAACATGGGTGGACATGCCCTTCAAGCCTTTACCAATTCACATTGGAGGCTGAGTAATTGACCAATAAATTGATTTTGATCAGTATTACCTCTTGATGAATTATAATCTTTCATAGGAAATAAGCAAAAAAGATCCCTGGGGTCCTTGGATTCTTGGAAGAGGGACACTGGGTCCTTTAGTTAGTATGGTGGTTTGAAAGAAAATGGCCCCCAAAGAGAGTGGCACTCTTAGGAGGCGTGGCTGTGTTGGAGGAGGTATGACTTTTTTGAAGGAAGTATGTCACTGTAGAAGCAGGTGTTGAGTTCTCACACACGTTCAAGCCATGCCCAGTGTCTGAGACTACTTCCTGTTATGTGCTCGTCAATATGTAAGGACCCTGAGCTGCTTCTCCAGCAACATATCTGCCTGCATGCTGCCTTGCTTCCTACCATGACAATAATGAACTAAACTCTGAAATGTAAGGCAAGCCAGCTCCAATTAGTTGTTTCCTTTAAAAGAGTTGCCATGGTCATGGTGACTCTTCACAGAAATAGAAACCCAAACCAAGACAGTTAGCCATGTCCTTGGATCTATCAATTATTGTTCTCTTATCTTTTTATTCCTTCACTTTGCTGTCCCTTTTTCCCCTGTGTACCGGTTTTGTAACACTGCATCCTGCTTCATAATCACTCTAAATGAACATGATTTGAGTTTTGGATTCTGGAAAAGAAAAACAATTTTTATCTTAATGAACAGAGTTGGCATTTTAAATTGAATCACACCTGGGTTTAAATTTTGATTCTTCTGTTTTCTAATTTTGCGATCTTGGATTATTAACTCTCCCGTGTTTCAGATTTTTTTTCCTTTGAAAAGATGGAAATAAAAGCATGTGTTCATAAGATTGACAGCGCTGTTAAACAGAGTAAGATATTAACGCTCACCATTATGTCTGGCCCAGAGAAGGTGTTGTGATGTTCAAGAAATAGAAAGATTGACAAGTCAATAAGCAAGGGAGTGAGCAAAGAAGCCACACGTGAGCAAAAAAAGGAGAAAAATGCTGGCAAAACGATGATGGAAGTCAGAAGCATGTACCTTCAGCAGGGGCTACTGAGGCCATGAAGGTCCAGGGCTCCTTCTCCATGGGATGCTACACTGTACATGGTAGTGTCCTTAGAACTGGATGGCACTGCAGCTTGCTTTATAAAATCCTCATTGAAGAAGATAAGAATGATCTTGTTGAGCGGGGTCAGAAGGACCCTGATCTGGAACTTCCTGACCAATGGCCCTCTTCGGAGCTCCCTGATGGGAAACTGAAGCACAGACATCAAGGAAGCGGCATGAGTGCTCTAGCTTTTGACAGTTAGAGTTCTAAGCAGGACAAAGCTGGAAAGGCAGCAGGTGACCTGCTGCCACCATAGCTGCCAGCCACAATGCGAACTCCACGACAATTCTTCACTCATTGGCCCCATCTCTAACCTTGTTTGCACACTCACCTCTAGTCAGTTTCGGCCTGCAGCTCCTGTATAGACTCACAGAGAGGGCCTCTCCAAAGACTTCCTATGGCTAAGGTTTTGAGTCAGACTCTAGGATTCAGCCAATGAGTGCAGGCAGAGGGGCTGATTCTGGTCTCTTCCACCAGAGACCAGTGGTTGCAGCCTTTGAGACCTGCTAGTGACAGGAGACTTGTCGCTAGTATTTCTGTTAGTGACTTGTGGTGTGATCTGCAGGCTTGTTATGCAAGGGTCTGCTCTTGAAGACCGTGAAGCCCTTCAAGAGGGCAGGGCTGTAACACTTGCAAGCTCCGAGATGAGCGCCTCAAAGCCTACTAAGGGATTAGAGCTGGAACACTCAGAAGTTCCTAGATGGAATCCTGTTGCTGCAAAGGGCCTCAGAATTCTTACTTCCTGTACAAATTGTTACTTACATGTGACAGATCATGGGGGGGGGGGGTCCCTGAAAGCATCTCAGCAGGCAAGGTAAACTGTGAAAGGCAAGAAGCAAAATTCAGTTTGACTCAACTTAGTTGGTGCTGGGTCAAACTTCTAGCGAGTCTGACCCCAGAGGTAGTTTATGATAAACATATTTAAACACAGTACAAATTGGAAAAAAAAAAAAAAAGGTTTTCTGGTGCAATACAATCCCTAGTGTACAAGGAGGCATAATTACGCCAAAACTCAACTCAGAGGACATGGCATTTCTTCCAGGAAGTTGGGTTCTAGAGATAGGCCACATTTACTAGCTTAAGGGCCTAGGGCATTTGGTGTGGGTTGGGTCACACAGATAGCCTAGAGATCATTTGGGCTATACAGCCCATGTGACATCTCCCCTAAGAATGGGTTCTATTGACTGAGAAATAAAAGCTAAAGAAAAAAGTCTGGGGGTGGAGGGGATAGTCTGGGATGAACATTCGGGGGGATGGGGCCAGTGAAGTCTGGCTCTACAGAGAGCAAATGTCACCAGGTCACCAGGCTACTCCCAGCGTCCTGGGTGGAAAATGAATGTTTCCTCCTTTGAAGGGACAAGCCTGCATGATTAACATTCCTGGTTCCCCTAATGATCTGTGGGCACAAGGGCATTTGTGTAACCAACAAAATCAAAGCTGCCCTTGTTTTCCCTTTGTTGTCTTGCCTGCCCCATTCTTTCGAGGTCAGACAAGAACCTGGGTGGAAACAGGAGGCTGTCTCTACTGACCACTTCGGTGTGGCAAAAATGAAGCTTTTCTGCTTTGAATGTCCTGACACAGTCAACCTGAGCATCAGTCTGGATTTAGAATCACCATGGAAGCAAACCAAAGGGCACGTACAGGAGGGGCTTTGTAGACTGGGTTAACTAAGGTGAGAAGAGCCACCCTGAGCATGGGTGGCACTATCCTCCGGGATGCTGGCTCTAATAAAGTTAAGGAAGCAGAACTGAGCAGCAGCATTCATCCCGCTCTGCTTCCTGGCTGCGGATACAATGGGACACGCTGCCACCAGGATGGCCCCACACTAAGGGACAGTCTCCTTGAGCTCTGAGCCCAAGTAAGTCCCTCCTTCCTTAAGGGGCCTTGGTCAGGTGTTTCATTGGTGCGACAGAAAAAGGAAGAAATACAGTTGTCTTGCGTGGTGCTACTGTTTTATCTCAACTAGGCAAGGTGCAGTCAAACCAGACTTGGAAAATCTAAGACACCTCACAACAACAGAGCACGTATGTACAGGAATCGAATGAGCCTGCCAGCTTCTCCTTCTCAGCAAAAGACATGATGCTCTCTGTATTAGCTGCTTTTCTTCTCATTCTATCTGAATATCTGAGAAGCATCTTAAGGGAAGGGGGTATTTTTGCTTACAATGCAATCGGCACTGCGTGGAAGTCACGGCAGCGGCAGTTAGGCAGCTTCTCACCTTGCCTTTGCAGTCAGGAAGAGATGGAAAGTGAAAGCCAGGCTTTAAAAATCTCCAGGATGTCTCCTGCGACCTACTCCCTCCAGAGAAGATCCCCTTGAAAGTTCCAGTACCTCCCCAAACAGCCCCACCAGCGGGAGTTCAGATGTTCCTATAGGTGTGCCTATGGAGGACGCTTCATGTGGAAACTGCAAAGTTCTCCTGTCTAGTTTCCTGACTTTCTGACTTCCTCTACTTTCTGATCTTTGTTTTCAAAAGCCCTGTTCCTTAAAATGAAGATGTTCTGTGCAACCTGTGTCTAAATCCCTTTCTTCTCACTTTTTGGACATCTCTGAAGAAACTGTCATTTTGCTTGACTGTTGGGTATGGATAGAAGAAGCTATGCTCAGCTTAGACAGAAGATGTTATGGTTTATGGTGGTGCAGGTGACCCTGGCAGGGTCTCCTGACCCTGGGAGATGGAAAGAGAGCTTGGGTATAGAGTTTATTTAATGGGTATTGGGAAGGATATAAGGGTGGGAGAAGGACAGAGAAAGAGAGGAAAGAAATAGGTTGGGGAGGCAGAGGCTGCCTCTTCAGAAGAAGGACAGAGAGAGAAAAAGAGAGGAGGCACAAGATCAGCTTCCCTCAGGGTGGAAAGTGGGGAATTGGGAGTAGGCAGAGCTTCTCTTAAAAGACAGGGTACCCAGGTGACAGGGCAGGCCAGCATTAATTATAATTGTAACACAAGATCCATAGGATTTGTACAGTGAAGCCTTTCTGCTAGACACCACTGTTAATTTGAGTAAGCCACAGATCAGTACATGGACCTTAAACTTGTAAGTTTCAATTTCTTTCAGTACAATTTACAGGTGAACATTTAATGAAAGAACAAGAAAAAATGGCTCTGTCCTACCAGATTCTGCCTACCTACAAGATTGAACTTGATCAATCATGGTTATTCCAGCCCTCTTTACCCTTTCTACATCTTGGTTCTCTTTGAATTGCCCACAGATGATGATTCTAGATCCAGATGCCTAGAAATCATATTCCCAGATAGAGTGAAGCTCTGTCTGGAAGGTTCCCTCATGTTTGTCTAAATGATTTTCCTTTATTTCACCTTAGTAACCTCTAGGGGAAAACTGTACCACCAAGAGCCTGGCAGTTTTTTACATAACATCTCAGCAAGCCTCTCTTCTCATTACTAGGAATCTCTGAAACACAGATCAGACAGACTTTGACCTGCTGGCTTCATGGCATCCTTAAGACTAGCAGGCTAATAAGAAAGCAATCAATACACAGAATAGGTATTATACAACATGTGACATATAAAAATTACAAACTTCTCATCTTATGACATGTTGTGTATCACTCGTGGTGGTTACAGATACTAAGAACCTTAATACAGCTTTCCTGGGGACATTTGTAGTACCCCATCTCATGCAGTATTCCTGAATGTTCTCTAGGGATGTTTGTGGTATCCCTTTTCATGCAGTATTCCTGAATGTTCTTTAGGGACATTTGTGGTATCCTTTCTCACGCAGTATTCCTGAATGTTCTCTAGGGATGTTTGTGGTATCCCTTCTCACGCAGTATTCCTGAATGTTCTTTAGGGACATTTGTGGCATTCCATCTCATATAGTATTCCTGAATGTTCTCTAGGGACCTTTGTGATACCCTTCTCATGCAGTCTTCCTGAAAGTTCTTGCTCTTTCTCTCTCATCATATATGACTGTCACTGTGAGCATTTCTCAAGCTATGGGCATTCTTTGTCATCTGCTATTTACTTTCAGGTCTATGCTTTTTGTTTGTTTGTTTGTTTTTCAAACAGGGTTTCTCTGTGCAGTCCTGTCTGTCCTGGAACTCACTCTATAGACCAGACTCATTTCAGACTTAGAGAGATCCTCCTGCCTCTGCCTTATGAGTGCTGGGATTAAAGGAGTGTGCCACCACCACCCAACTCAAGTCCATGTTTTGTTCTCTCAAATGCTAGGATATGTATATGGAATAATTGTTGGGCTGGAAGACAAAAAGTAAAATCTATTTCCTTCCCAAGAACAAAAGTGGAAGACAAGAAATAAAAGCCATTTCCTTTCCAAGAACAAGCACTTCAGCATTACTCTTTTGTGCTCCAGGTATCTCATCTCCTCACAGACAGCCTGCCCTTTGCACTCTAAGGAATCCTCACCAGGAAAGCGAAAGTGCAAGAGTCTTCATCTGGATACTTAGTCTACATTAGAATTACAAGCTTGTTTTTCTTGCATAATACTAAATTCAGCATTCACTGTGTCTTTCAAATGCCATGGAAAACCTAGGTTCATTCCATCTTTTTGCTGTGTGTACTTAATGTAAAGATTCTTTTCTTTCATTTGCAAAATAACGGCTACACCTCCATGTCTCACATCTATGTTGAGAGAGGAAGGAAGCAGACTAGCAGAAAACTAATGTGCCCTCCTCTCAACAGGGTTTCTCTTCTGGGCAACTCTCTCCCCTCTGATCTAAATTGATATTACTCCTGATCAAAACTGTTCTCCTGGACAAGCCAGTCTGTAACCACAGCCGGGACGTGAGTTATTTTAATTTTCTAGCCTTTAAAATAACGAAGTATATTTTACAAATATATCACCTCTTCCATTGATTTAAGAGAATTATATTCATCAATTTAAAGGAATTATATTCATGGACTGTATATACTGTGTGTATACTGCTGTGTATATAATGATGTGTATGCCTTTTACATTTTATATTGGATTTGACGAGGTTCCTTCCCTAAGGCACTACAAGTAATTCTCAAGCGGTAAACATTTTGCAGAATAATTTCTTAAAGATCCTGCTACAGAGTGAGAAGTATGCAAAGGGGGTAGGAGAAAGTGGCAGAAGGCAACAACGGGGAAAGAAATACTAGAAATGAGAGGCAGAAGAAGAGAAACTGAATCAGATGTGAGGACAATAAGTTAACAGCCGCCACAAGTGCTTGTTTCTCAAAATCAGAGTCAGAGCACACTCAGTCTCTCTTCCCAGGGTGTTGATGAGGGCACTGCCGGAAGAGAAAAACATCCAGATGTTTCAGTGCCTCCACAAAAACACATATGTAATGTTTCTAAAAGAGAGAAATTATTGATTGCATTATACTGCATAAGAATATTCAAACACAGACAAAGTTATCTTTTTCTCTTTTGTCTCTTAGGAATTCAAAACTATCAATAGCCTTTAAACTGTATCCAAAAGAGACCTGCTAACAGTATGCTGTGTACAGAAACTAGAGGGAGTCCAGCTGAGGATGCAGCTCAGTTAACTGGGAGAGGATTTGTCTAGCGTGCATGAATTCCTGTGTTCCATCCCCAGGACCACAGAAACCAGGGGTGGGGATCAGAAATTCTAGGTCATCCTGAGCTACATAATGAGTTAAAGGCTACATCTGCGTGAAAAAGAAAAGACATGGCCATGAGCTAAAACTCACTTCACTCCTATTTTGTACTCCAGACTTCAATTCTTCAATTTTATATTCCCTCCTTCCCTTGCTCTTTTTCTTCCTACACACACACACACACACACACACACACACATCCCAAATCTCTATATCCCTCTAGTGTTTTGGACAAATACACACAAATTTTCAAAATAGCAATATGGTTTTGCAAGCAAAAGCAAAATATTAAAATATTAGAGAATCCTGTTTAAGGAGAGGAACATTTTAAAATTATTCCCTTTAGTTTTATGTCTTTAAAAATTAAATGGGACAAAAAACCCACTCTAATGTCTTGTTCTTCTTGTCATGGCTTACATCCTTCTGCATGAAAATACACAGATAATTTACCACACACTTATGCAATCCTGAAATAGTAGCAAAAATTGTTATTTCCTTTTAAGGTTTATGTCTCTAGCATCTTAATACTATATTTAGCTCTCACTTTCAAAAGCACTTCAAAATCCACTTTTAATATGTATCCATATACCATGATTCCACAATTACAAGTATGTTGTAAGCCTAAAATATTGTTCATAATTAATACATTTAAGAGAGATCTCATGAATAGTATTCAACATTTTATCACAGTAGGATGGTCACATTTCAAATTCACTAGTTCACCTGACTTACTTGTCTGCACCTGAAATGTACGGATATTTGTGATTGCTCTTTTCTTCTCTGTGGTCTGTGCTAAGGAGACAAACTTTTCTTCTCTGTGCTAAGGACAGACTCTGCCATCTTCTCTAAACACCTCCAGCATCTACTGTGGTATCTGGACACGGTTAGTGTTCAGCAGACGTTTCAGAATGAATGGATGAGACCAGCCTTCATCTTCAGCATTTGTTTCTGCTTTCTGCTGCATTTCTTGGCAGCTAGGCAACTGATTCCTTCTCTCCCACAGAGCAATCCACAGCCAGTGAGACACAACTGGAATACCTTCTGGTTGGAAGGCTGAGACAGAAAGATCACATGTTCAGGGCCAGCCTGGGAAATTTAGTGAGATCCTCTCTCAAAATAAAGTCTAATAAAGAGCAAGGAATACACGCATGTGAGTGTGTGTGTGTGTGTGTGTGTATACACGTGCGTGTGTATGTTGGGGGATGGGGGAATGATAATGTTATTTCAAAGTTCTTATCTAGTGTGCACAAAACCATAGGTACAATTCCTTGTGACCCAATAGATAAGTATATGAATGAATGATCCTTTTCTGTACTGTAGAACTGTAGGCTTGGAGGATAATTCCATTTATTTCATAGGATTATATAGCATGTTGATCCTAAATAAAACATTCTAATTTAGAGGAACGCTCTTTAAGATGCAAGATGATGTATATGGAGGTGAAATATTACATCCTGTAGGGAAACTCATTGAGGCTCAGGAAATAAAAAGCTCAATAGCTTCAGGAAGCCCCTGAAACTGATTAGATTCACTTGGCCCCTCCTCCCTCCCCCCAGAGAGAGGGGGGATGAGGAAGGCTGGGAGAGAGAGAGAGAGAGAATAGAAGCTCAAGGACAATTTATTAGAAATTAAAATTAAAACCCCCAAGGCAGGCAAGCCAAGGATCTTGCAGCTGCCTGAGGGTGAAAAATGAAGAAGAGAAGGAAAAAGAGAACACACCATTGAGATGACTCAGCATTGAGGTCAGCTATATTGCAGGGCAGGGAGCTTTAGAGAAAGAATAAGGAAGCACAAAGTCCCGAAAAGGCATACCTAAGCTTTAACAGCGTTTACGAAAAAAGACAAAAGTACAAGGAATATTTCCTGTTATAAAATTGCCTGAGAGAGACTTTGGAGGCAAGTGAGAAACAGAGACACTATGCAGACAGAGAAACCTAGTGGGAAGAGAGATGCAGAGAGACAGAGAGACCCACACCGAGAGACAGACAGACAGAGAGAGGAGGGGGTTGGGGAGCGGGAATGAGAGAGAAGAAGAGCAAAAGGAAGAAGAGAGAAAAAGGTTCCGCCTTTTAAAGGAAGGGGTGTACGCCTGAGCACAGAGACTACACAGGGCCAGGGCACTGCCTCCTTACCCGGCATGCACACAAGGATGACGCACATCACCAGGCGTGGGGCCAGGTGTGCCTGAATGCTAACATTGCTGACTGAGAAAAGGGGACAGACCCAGGCAAACCACAGGGCAGCAGGTAGGAACCTCACTAGAGCTACGAATTCTAGCAAGGACAAGTAGTTCATCTTAAGGTGGACAGGCCTTTCTAGAAGTGGGTCTCTCAGTCAGGTCCTTGACAGGCCTGCCTGAATTAGGGGAGGAGACAAGGGCCCATTTCCATTTAGAAGATGATCCCTTTTTTTTACAGCCTCTGCCATGTACTGATAAACTTGCCACCAACTGAGATACTCAGAAAGATAAGCCTTCTACCCTTCTTCTCGCTCTTTGTCTTTTGGATACTGGCCAGAACCTGGACATGCTTTTCCTGACTCTCTGCTTTCCCGTTTGTTCCCTGAAGCCTCCACCCCTCGCATCTTCCATGTGACTTCTTGCTGACCTCCTCTACTAGATCTACCTGGTTTCTAGCACTTTCTCTCAAATGGACTGGCTTTCCAGGTGCCGTGTCTCTGTCTCCTTTCTCCTGGAACTGCTGAGATGTTCAGCTTGCCTCCCTATTATTTTTCCTCACAAATGCTAATAATAAACTTATCTCCACATTTTCTTCTGGAAACATTTCTAAATTCTTTTATTGGCCAGACTAAAAATCCAAAAGAGGGAACCTGGGTTTCTCCAGTAACATAATCTTGTCTGTCTTTGGTGTCCGATCTGGAGCTAAGAGACATTTCTTCAAGTCTCCACAGGAGAAGACACCCAAGAACAAGTTTGTCAAAATACTTTCCTCTTTGAAAAAAAATAACCGGGGCATACCAGTTGCCACTGGGATTTTCCACAGGGTCCCCTAAGGTTTTAAATTCATCTCGTATATTCAAGAGCAAACATAAAAAGATTTTATGTTGATTGTTCTATAAATTTGGTGGCCATATAAAAATGATTCCAGTGGATATATTCCTTGCTAGAAAAATAAAATTTTGAATGTGAAAATACATAACTGGTTTCTGGTGGATGTTCCATATACGTTAGTACCGTATGAATCATTTCAAAGCATCATTATAAAATGAAAGATTGAAACTTAATTAAAGACACTGTAGTGATTTGAATGAGAATGTCTCCCTTAGGCTCATATTTCTGAATGCTTGGTCCCCAGTTGGTGGACCTGTTTGGGCAGTATTAGTAGATGTGGTCTTGTTGGAAGAGGTGTGCCACTATGGGTGGACTCTGAGGTTTTAAAAGTCCATATCATTCCCTTTTTCCCCCCTGACCTCTCCTGGTTGTGAATCTGATACTATCTCTCAGCTATACATTTCCTTGATCATGGCGTCTCTAAATAGCAATAGAAAAGAAACTCACACAGACAACCACTTCAGACTAACTATAAACCCATCATGATACCAGTGCCTAATTTTAGCGTCTAATTTTTATGACAAATTAGAAAGTTGAAAAAGCTGGGTGGTAGCAGCACACGTCTTTAAACCCAGCACTCGGGAGGCAGAGAAGGCAGATCTCTCTGAATTGGAGGCAAGCCTGGTCTACAAGAGCTAGTTTCAGGACAGGCAACAAAGCTACACAGAAAGCCTCTCTCAAAATACAAAAAAAAAAAAAAAAAAGTTGAAAAAATCCTGTAGATCAGCTAACTTCTAGATAGCTCTTAGAACTTCTACTGTCTACAGGAATCCATATTTTTAAATAACAGTGAATGAGAATTCTAATCCTGTTCTGTCAGTATTTTGTTTTGTAATCTTTTTCTTATTCCATCATAAAATATACATTAACATAAATTTCTTAAAAGGGCCTTTGAGGTCTAAGTAGTATATTAGTGTGTGTGTGTGTGTGTGTGTGTGTGTGTGTATCAGTCTTGGAAACTCAGAGAAAAATTATAGTAATTCTGATAGTATAGTAATAGTATATACTTATAGTAATTCTCTAAGTTTATACATATTTAACATATAGTATTTTTATATTTAATTCAACATAGTTATAAATATATAATATGGTAATTCTATATAGTAATATAGCATATAGTAATATTATATATAATATACTGAAGTTACAAAGCAGCTTTATAACAATACATATTTTCAATGTGACTATTTTAGGGTTTTCTTCCTTATGCCAATATTGGAATCTAAAATATTGGTAGTAGCTTTGCTTCCTGAAAACGAAAGTAGAAACACCCTTTTCTTAAAGCACCCAATGCCCGTAATTTACCAACCATTGTTAAAGTAATAACCTTAGTACTTTCTATTAAGAACCAAAATCATAAGCAATAAATTCAGTGTGAGTAAGGAAGACGGCTGCTACCCTTGGCTTGGGCTCTGGTGTTTCTAATGACATACTGACACCATCCATGATGCATTAATGTTCTATGAGTGGGTTGCTCAGGATCCATATAACAAGCCAAATGTTAGTTTAAAACAAAGCTGTATAAAACAATGCCTACGGAGAAAAAGGCCACAATACAAAGGGGTGGGGGCAAACTCTGAATGTCACAGTGACAGCCCCAAATTTTCTTCTGTTTGTTCTGCTGAACTGAAAGCAATAACAGCCATCATGTATCTATTATGGATTAATTCCCATAACTTGTCAGTGACTAAAAAGCAAATGTCTAATCATTGAAATATTTCCAGTACATATCAAGAGTGACAGTATCAGATTCCCTCAAAGTAAAGATTTTGTTATCACAGAATCCAATTCCTTTGCCTGCCAAATCCCTCATACATATATACACATAAGATATACAAATGTACATATATGTGTATAAATATATATACTAATATATATAGTGACATTCTTCTAATAACAGAAATATTTGAACTCAGCCTGCCTATCTTTTTCTATTCTCATCATTACTACTAATAAATAATCTAATTTCATCTGCACTCTGGGTATTACTGCTTCTGTTTCTACAGCCTGTCACTAAAGTCGGCCCTGTCTGTTGCTGCCAAGATAACTGATTAGAGGAATTAAGAATGGAACTGAAGACCAAGGCGAGATTTCAGGGTGGGTGGACTGGGGGTTCTGATGTGACTTTGTGCTGTGCATCAGGGTGGAGGTGACTTTTCAAGCTATGGTTCTATAAAGAATTCACTTCAAAGAGTGCAGTGTAACTCCACAGCATGACAGTAGGTTCAGTGAAGTCCGACACAGCGCAACAGCTCAGGATAGAAACACTACCATAAGTCAAGCCTCTTCATCCCATACCTATTCAGTCCACATCTGTCCACACCATACCTGCTCACACCGCATGGCTGTGTACATTCCAACCCAAAACAATACCAACTAGTAGGACTCATTTTTATTTTTTCCTCCTTCAGATAACACCATAGTTAGGGACACAATTGGAGGGGTGGGTGTGTGTGTGTATGTGTTGCTAGGGTCTTACCCAGAATCTCCTCCAGGGAAGGTTAACATTCTATTATTGAACTATATGCCTAACCCTTCATTATTTTTTTATTATCTGTTCTTCTACTATAGTCTTAGCTTAGTAACAGTAGGGACTTTGTCTTTTAATCTTTGTGTCCTCAACAGTACCTGATACATCATATAGAAATCATGCATCTTATATAGTGAAGACATTGTCTAGGATGTGACAACGTCCTAGTAAATAATATAAGCCACATGGAGGTTCAGTAATTTTGCAAGTTTCCAAACTTGGATTTATCATATGGACTAGAGAGACCATAGAGTGAAGCAAAGTTATTTACAGGATTGTCTACACAACACTTCTAATCACACACACACACACACTTTTCTGTGGCCAATACAGAAAAACTTACAGCATTTTTGCCCCAAAACTAAAATATGATCGTTACCAGTGAAAACTTTTTCTGTAAATATCCAGACTTTCTATTGTAAAACTCTACATTAGGAAAATGGTAGCAGAGACTTTAGACCTAAGGAAGAGATGGAAAAGACAACTCTACCCAAGAGAAAGACTCTAGAGAAATCAGTGTGTTCCTTCCAGCATGCATCTCTCGGCTCTGCTTCCTTCCACTCTCATTCATCTAGATTGAAACAGTCATGATTATAAAGAGAAAACCCCAGATGTCTACCAAATGCATGGAAGAAAATTATTTGGAAACAGATTCCCCAAGCATTGGTGTGAACCATTTCAAAGTATTTAAACATTAATTTGTCGTTTCTTAGAACTGCTCCATAAGGTATCTATAATCTGACAGATAAGGTTAAAATGGTGAAGTAATCAGTCCATCCTCACAGATTTCAAGTGCAAAGATATGAAACTAGAAAGTTTTGCTCCATATCTCTGTACTTTTTACCACTAAAGCCTCAGTGGAAGAAATCCATGAAAATTCCTCATGTTGATTCCTTTGGCTTTCCATTCATTAATGGAACAAGAAGGGAGAAAAACAAGACACTTGAGGTGGATATGTAGAGCAGCTAACATAATCAAACAGAACAATTAACACTATGGGAAGCAAAGTAAGTCAGGGAAATTATTTAGTAGATGTCTAATAATATCCCTTAAAACGATTCAAGGGGCTGTTACCTTCATAACAATTCATATAATCAAGCTGTTTTGAAAGATGAAAAATCAGAAAGTAAAAAGATCTTGGAAGTCTAAAATATTGTTGAAATTTTCAGAATACAACTATTTTTTTTTTTTACAACTAGTCTTGAAGAATAAAAGAGACACAACATGAAACCAACTGCTAACACCTGGTCATGGTAAAGTAATCCCAGAAAATTTAGCAACATTAGCATAAATAATGTTTAATGTGATTGACACCATTTATATATGAGAAGCTGATCTAGGACAAGGTGTCATAGTTAGCTCCATCTGTAAACCTAGAGCCATCTGCTGAAAAGAAACCTCAATGGAAGAATTGCCTCCCTCAAATTAAAAGTAAGTGCCACAATGCCTGACAAATACCCCAGATTTAATAAGAAGCATGTAGGCAAGTGGGAAGGCTCACACATAAAAGTGCTTGTCTGCAAACCTGATCTCCTACAGTAGATCCCTGGAATCCGCTGTAGATGAAGAGAAACACATCCTAGAAATTGTCTTCTGGCCTGCACAGCTACACTGTGGTATGCACATGCTCGCATGTGTGCACACACACACACACCATATAGACAAAAGCAGTATCATTTCAATAAAAATATGATTCTAGAACATCAATCCATTTTGCCAATAGAGAAAAGAAAATTCAACAATGAACTCAAGAGAATACATAAAGCTCTACCAGAAAGCTGGGGTTCTAAACTGAGTCAGGGGTTGAGGATATGACTTTCTGTGATACTTTGTAAATCCACTTGACATAATGTTAGAACATTCAGTGTTGAGGAGTGTAATTTTAATCACATATGATTATGTTTTCCTTTTTTTAACCGGTAAATCACACAATTTGGGTACTGATGTCTCATGTTCTATAATTAGTTATAAATATTATTTTTAGCTTATAACTTTGAGTCGAAATATTTTCAAAGTCACAAAAGTTCTGATTTTACTTATGAAATGATTCAAAATAAATAATTTCTTATAATGGACAATATTAGAATGACAGAATTTAGAAGACCACTAGGAGTGCTGGAAGGACAAGTTAAGGGACTTTATTCTTCACATTGTGTAAAAGAAACTCAAGAGATTCTACTGAAATATGATACATCAAAAAATAATATTAATATTTAAAATTACAACTGTTCTAGTTGACCTTGTATCAGGTTAACCCATGCTAGAATTACCTAGGAAGAGGAGATATTAATTAAGGAAATGCCTGCCCAAGATTGTTCTGTGGGCACGTTTGTGGGGCATTTTCTTTTTTTTTTTAGTCTTTTTTTTTTTTTGAAGATTTATTTATTTTATTATGTTTACAACATTCCTTCCATGTGTGCCTGCAGGCCAGAAGAGGGCACCAGATCTCATTATAGATGGCTGTGAGCCACCATGTGGTTGCTGGGAATTGAACTCAGAACCTCTGGAAGAGCAGCCAGTGCTCTTAACCTCTGAGCCATCTCTCCAGCCCCTGTGGGGCATTTTCTTGATTGGTGTGGGACAGTGCAGCTCTCTCTCTGGGTGGTGCCACACCTGGGCTGGTGATCCTGGACTGTGCAAAAAAGCAGGCTGAGAAAGCCACGGGGAGCAAGGAAGTAAACAGCCCCTTCCTTTTCATCCCATAGCTTCTGCTTCTGTTCCTACCTCCAGGTTCCTGCCTTGAGTTCCTGCTTTCACTTCCCTTCAGAATGGACTGTTTGTTACCTGGAAGCCTAAGATAAAATAATAATCTTTCCTCCCCAAGTTGCTTTTAGTCAAACAGTGTTTTGTCACAGCAATAGAAACCTAACTAAGACGATGACAATCAACACTTGGGTAACTAATATAATAAACAGAGTGGGAGGGAAAGAGAAGGAGATTTGGATAGAAATGTAATTGGGGTCGCTTTCAATTTGCAGCATTGTTTTCGTCAATATCATCTAAATTTCAGAGCAGCCGGTATACAATGTTATTAAGAGATATAATGGAAAGCTTCTAGAACAACAAACTGTATAATACATAAGCAAGCGTTCCTATAAAATTAGTAAATATCTTGGCACCTTGGTAACACCGGCTAAAATAGTAAATGGAGAAATTAATTAGTCTTCAAGTCATATGGCTCAAAAACAACATGTTTTTACAAATTAAAAGCATATATTGTGAAAACAATAAATTATGTGACATTAATTCCAGAATAGTGACCATTTCTTATTTGAACTGAAGAATAAACAATGTCAGATAAGCAAAGATACATAAAATAATAAATGTGTTTAAAATATTTATTTGTTTTAATCACCAAATTTCTCAATACCAAGCTTTACTGTCATTATCACTCTTTGCATATGTATCAGAAGGTCGTCTTGGACAGCTTCTTCAGTATTTGGGTCTGGTGTGGTGAAAGAATAATCTAGTAACAGTCTGAAAAGTGACAGCCGCACGGTGGTGGCACACACCTTAAATCCCAGCACTTGGGAGGCAGAAACAGATGGAGCTCTGGGAGCTTGAGGCCAGCCTGGTCTACAGAGGAGTTCCAGGTCAGCCAAGATTATACAGAGAATTTCTTAGTATATATTTGAAAACCTCAAGTATAGAGAATACAACATGTAACCCCACTCCAAATTATCATATAGCAATTAATCTTTCCTTTCACCTACTAAAAGAGAAACTGTTATCATTTTATTTACTTAGTTTTAAGGCTTTGCTTTTTAGGAATGTAAGATTTACAACAAAATTTGAGAAAAGGTATAGAGATTCTTATACCTACCCTGAATAGGTATAATTTCTCTTTTATTTCCTGCCCCACCAGAGTGGCACATTTACTTTATTTGATGAGCCTAGACTCAGTTACCCAAAAGTTATAATCTACTTTTCGGGTTCAGGTTTTGGTGTTTTGAGGTTATTTTCATTTTGCTTTGTTTTATTGTTGTTGTTGTTTTGGTTTTTTGTTGTTGTTGTTTTTTTGGGTTTTTTTTTGAGCTTTGAGGATATTTTCGTTTTGCCCTCTTTTTTGAGATAATGTCTCATGTAGCTATGACTGGCCTCAAATTCATGTAGCCAAGGCAAGATGAAGTTTTTCCTGATATATTTCATGAACAATCATTTCATTCCTCACTATCATTGGTATTTTAAATTATTGATTTGTCATTAATTCATGAGTCAGGAATACATTTACAGTGGGGTTAGTACAAGACATTTTAGATGGGAACATTATGAAACAGTACTTCCTGCAGCCTGTGAGATGGTCTGTGGAGGGTGTTGAAGGAGTTTTGCTGGTGTGATCATGGAAATATGCTGCATGTGGATGAGCTTATGTGTTGGCGTACAAAAGAGTTCCACAATAGCCTGGAATGGAGTATAACAAGGTTTTATTTATCTGGGGATGAACTCACAGAAAGAGTAGTGATCTGCAGTCCTCTGTGTGCGCTGGGAACTGGAAGAGAATCCAGCAGCCAAGAGGCCCTCGCACATTTTTGTTCTACATTTATAGACCGGAGACTATGCCCAAAGTGGGCCGGAATCTTAAAGGCTATGGACTGAAAGTTCCCACAGCACTTAAGTTCCAAGACAGCACACTATTTAGTGAATACTTAAATGAAGAGCTTTTGCCCAAATCTGTTGCCTTGACCTAAACTACCTGAACTTTGATCTGTGACTCTTCCTTCTGGTTCTGTTTTCCTCTTCTCCCTCACAGGTACCAATACTACACCTCACTAATCATCCCCCAAGGTCACAAATAATTCATCTCAGGAAAAAGTCTAGGATTTGAGGATCATGTAAGCCTTTATAGAATTCTTATAATAACCAAGATAGATACATATATTAGCACTGATGTCATATTCATGCATAAAAATATCTATGTATGTGCATTTAAACATACAGAAAGGAGGGAGCAAGGAAAGGAGGGAAAGTGACAGAATTCAGTTTAACATCTTAGAATTTTTATTATATTGGAACTGGGGAGAGTAGCAGAGCAAGATGATCTCAAAGTAGTTCTTCGACTAGGTTTCCATATGTTTCTGGGCCCCTGGATTGGAGATAAAGAAAGAACCTGAAGAGAAAGAAGAGAAAGATCAAGAGAAATATGGCTGACTGGTCTTTTGGCCCATGTGGTTCCTGCTTCTGAAAGGGAATCCAGCTTGTTGAAGGTCAATCAATCCCATCTGAAGTTATCATCATTACATCTCAGGGGCTAGGAATTACTTACATTTCTTTTCTAGCAGACCTAAATTTGTCTTGATGGTAAGTCATGCTTGTTTTTGTAAAATGCGTTTTACATAAAAAGGTTTTATAAGAACTACCACCTTCTAGTAGAGGTCAAAGAGAATTAAATTTGCCAAAGGATTATTTTTTTTGTCAGAAATGGTATTTCTTATTCTTAAGCTGCTCTCGAGGGTGTGCTTATGTGTCTGTGAGTTTCTTTGCAGTTCCCTTCTGTTTCGCCTCTGTTACACTGGCAACCATGCTTCAGATAGGCTGCTTTTCTGATACCACATTTTTCTTTGTATGTCAAACATGTCTCACAGGTTGGTTCATTGTTATTTTATTAATATAAACACGAACATCGTATTTGAAAGAATACCTGGAAGAGTACTAGGTATAAAAACACAGAAGCTGCAATGAATGTTGGGAATTGACTGATAAAACGAAACATTTATTTGAAGTTGTTACAATTGTCTGTCTTCAAAAATGCAAGGACATCAAAAATAGTCCTTTAGTGTGGTCTGTTAAGGGACACTATCTAGACATCTGTAAGATTTACTAGAAAACAAATTGAATGATGGACTAGAGAGATGGGCCAGTGCTTAAAAGCACCTCCATCAGGAGCTTGCCCTCTCCCTGTAGCTCCAGCTATAGGAGATTGGATACCCTTTTGCCTCTTGTATGCTCCACAGGTATTGCGCCCTCTCGCGCGCGCTCTCTCTCTCTCCTCTCTTTCTTTCTTTCTCTCTCTCTCTCTCTCTCTCTCTCTCTCTCTCTCTCTCTCTCTCTGTGTGTGTGTGAGAGAGAGAGAGAGAGAGAGAGAGAGAGAGAGAGAGAGAGAGAAACAGAGAGAAAGAGAACTGAAAGTATAATTTAGATACACAAGATCCATTAGGAGGCCCCACAATAGAGAGAGGGCCAAAGATTAAATGAAGAGCCTGGAGTCTGGGTAAGACAGCCCTTGTCCCCTTGTCTGGATTGTTTTGTTCCAATTGTAGTAGCATCTAGAGACCAGAAAGAAAAACTATTTGGTGGCCTATATTCGTTATGTTTATATTGATGTCATGAGGCATGATATTGGGTACAGCACACAACAGTAGCAACAAAGGTTTGCCAAGTGACCATTTAAGTGATGACTGGGTAGCCAGACCCTGGAAGTACATCTTCTTGTGCCAACAAGAGAACTAGGCTCTGCGGACATAGGGTCTGATGCAACATGCCTGGCAAGTTTTCTTTTTAGATGGCATAGTAACCTGACAAAATTAACTTTAATAATGAGTATTGGCAGGATACTGCCAGTGTGATTTCATCTGAGGTTAAGAAAAAAAAATTCAGAAGTTAAGATGAATCACACATAATAAGTTCATTCCTGCTTTCTTTTTTAAACAAAAAGAGGATCCTGGAAAGACAAAATGTTGCTTTCATTACCTTAATTAAATATACAAATATCTAACAACCTTAAAGCACTTACATGTTATTAAAATGAAGTACAATGTGGGTAGGGCTGGCAAACATTTTCTGTTTTGTTTCCAGACCAACCTATAGCCTAATTACTGGCGATAATTTGTTTTCATTGTTTTTATGGTTCTATTTGGAGAAGTCCAATAAAGCATATGCCACAGAAAAGACAGGGTTTCTCTTCCCCATTTCTGAAATAATTCCTCCTTAAAAATGTTCCTGGCTTAAAGAAAATTTGAAAAACCTTTTCTCTTTGAAAAAACTCACATGATTGAAGAGATTTCACCTTCAAAGGGTTTGCTTTCCAAAGGAGCCCCCTTTGAGAATTTTAAGTATTGCATGGGAAATATATTCTTTGAAGATTTTCATGTTAAAAAACAGTTGCATGTCTTGGGTATCCTCTTTGAAGCTTTTTTTAAAAAACAATATTTAAAGGATTTCCCCCTTCGAATGTTTTCATGATACAGTGACTGGTTTTCCAGGAATATATTCATTCTGCTAGAGCCATTTGATTTTCTTCCCCCCCTCTCTATTACTCTACCTTTGATTTTTTTGTTTATTTGTTTGGTTTTTTTTTTGTTTGTTTGTTTTGTTTTTCGAGACAGGGTTTCTCTGTGGTTTTGGAGCCTGTCCTGGAACTAGCTCTTGTAGACCAGGCTGGTCTCGAACTCACAGAGATCTGCCTGCCTCTGCCTCCCAAGTGCTGGGATTAAAGGCATGCGCCACCACTGCCCGGCTTACCTTTGATTATTTTGTTCTAGTGAGACTACTATAACAAGACTTCTAGATACTATGAAAATAAGATGGGGTTTCCCAGCCCCTTCCTGTGTCATCTCAGATTTAAAAGTATTATAAAATTACTAACTCCTAAGTAACCACTGTAGAAATAACGCTATGTCCCATGATAAAGGTCTATAATAGTAGATATTCAGAATCTTGATGTAGGAAGCTTACAAATTTAACACCTCTCTGGGCTGCAAAGCAAATTCAGGAACACCCTGAGCAACCTAGCCAAGCCGTGTCTCAATAATAGAAAAGAAGTAGGATGTGGTGTGGTACTAGAGCATTTAGACAACATGCATGGGAAGTCGGAGCCCTGTCTTGGGGTTCTTGTTCTCATTAATACACAAATTTAAGAATGGACTCAGAATGAAAGCACATAAATAATTTTATTAGAGTTTAAAAGAAAACCTCCCAGGTCAATAAAGCTGTAAATCTTATCAGCTTTCTGGAGGAGAAGAACGAAAGAGAGAAGGGAAAAAGTAAGCCACATTATGAAAGCCATGACAGAAGTCACCCATGTGGCAGACCAGAGTCCCAGGGTGGGGAGGATGGGTTTAGAGAAAGAGTGATGACGCCCAAGTGTCCTGGGTAGGGTTACTATTCTGTGACAAAACACCATGACCAGGATGAACTGAGGAGGAAAGGGCTTATTATTATTTGACTTGCATATTTTGAACCACAGTCCACTGAAGGAAGCCAAGACAGGAACACACACAGGGCAGGAACCTGGGGGCAAGAGCTGATGCAGAGGCCATGGGGGAGTGCTGCTTACTGTCTTGCTCCTCTTGGCTCACTCAGTCTGAGTTATTAAAGAACCAGGACCACCAGCCCAGGGCTGGTACCACCCACAATGGGCTGGGCCCTCCCACACCAATCAGTAATTAAGAAAATGCCCTGCAGGTTTCCTAAACTGACAGAGGTATTTTCTCAGCCTAGGCTCTGTCTCTCCAGTGATGCTAGCTATGTCAAGCTGACATAAAACTATCTGACTCACCAAAGAAATGGGGAAAACATCCTTAACTTGCAGCCAGCATTCAAATGAAAGAGCTGAGAAAAGAAAAGGAGAAACTCACATCTTTCAGATCCCGATCTCAGAAAGGCAGGAAGATCGGCTGAACATTAGGGTGTCTCACTGGGACTATGCTAGGGGCTGAGCAGGGGAAGAAAAAGTACAGTGTCTTACTAAAGAACAAAATATCCCACTGCCACTTTAGCGTGGTTTAAAGAGAGTTCATCTTCTTAGGAACGGCCCCTTAGCCAGGCGATTGACCTGGCCCAACTCGAATGTTAGGTCTCCACCGTAGCCAGACATTCTAGTCTCTTGGCCAGGAGGTATTTCCACTGATCTCTGTTGCTACTCTCATGTAAGGGAGTAAGGCAGAGGCAAAGATATCAAAACTAAAGAAGTTTGTAGGAACTGGGGATGCCTTAGGAATTACTTAATAACCTCAAAATTGATTACAGATAATACAGTATCCTTCAGTGAATGATACCATCCTAATCATATTTTGAAGTCATATATAACTCAAGAAGAAAGAATCTCTTAAGATACATTGTGTGATATATATAGATATATACATACATATATATTGTGATATATATGTATATATATGATGACTTGGGATGATTAATATCAAGTTTCTTTCATTAGACTAACTTCTTAAAAGACTCTAATATGTTCTAGATGCCAGAATGCTGAAAATAAAGCCATAGTCTTCCTCTCAAAGAGTTTATGTTTGATTAAGACTCTAAAATGCCCGCAAGTGCCAATCACGTAGAGTTCTGTGTTAATAAGCACAGGGGAAGTGGAAAGACTGCATCAGAGCTTAAAGAAAGGAAGATGCAGGATTAAGTCTGTATTCAGCGGGTGGCTTTGGGTAAGCACTACAGCAAGGTTTTCCCATAGAAGCTCATGATTCACAAGTGGACCAGGAGGCAATTTGATGGAATACAGCTCTGCACTCTTATTTTAACAAGACAGAATAGTAGAAAATAGAATACGGAGCAATGAAAAGATGACATGCGTGTCGATTTCCCAAAGTGAGAGAAAATGTCCTTTTTTTTTCCTTGAATTTTTCTTTTTTTTTAAGTTTATGTTTATGTATGTGTTGGGTTGTAATGCTATTATCACAGTAGCTCTCAGCAAAACAAAACTGACAGAAAGTGAAAAGCTACTATGTTTAATGATAGAAAAATTTGAAGAAATTAATGTGGGAGAAAAGACACATTGGACAGAGAAGAAAAGATGGAAACAGGTTGAAGGACACAGTATCTCATCTTCTGGAAGACAGGGTTTACCAAATGACAGAGGGAAGACTGGAGAAAAAAAAAGTGGAGGAGAGAGGGTGAACTACAGAAGTACTTGACATCAAAGCCAAAGATTTGGGGTATTTGGAGCACAGAAGAGGCATTGATGGGTTTTGGACAAGCAATACAGAAGCAGAGCTATGAATCGGGATAATTAAAGTATTGTGATAGACTGCAGCAAGATATTAGCATTAAAGGAGGAATTACGAGGTATTGCGATACTAATGGAATGACCATGGTGGTTGTTATTTTAAAAATGAAATATATGTGAAGAATAAATACTCTGTGAGTTTTAGAATACCAGCATAGAGGAAACCATAATCACCATAATCACTGCAGTCCCAAATAGATTTTCTTTTTACTTAAAAAATGGGTTTCAAAAAAATCTTCACTTTGATTATATTCTTTCAAATAGGATGTATGAATTTTGAACTACAGTGGGGCTGGAGCAATGGCTTAGTGGTTATGAGTACTTGCCACTGTTCCAAAGGACCTGGGTTCTCTTTATAGCAACCACATGACTGCCCACAACCGTCTGTCACTACAGTTCAGAGATTCTGATGCCCTCTTCTGACCTCTATGGCCATCAGCCACACACATGGTGCACATATTCATACATTCAGGTGAACACATATACACATAAAATAAATAATAAACAAATAAATCTTTAAAAAATAAATTAAAAAGCATGCCATAGCAACAATAAATAAACACTAAGCCTCGGAAATTAGATTTCATCCAACTAATTTTGGTTTTCTTAATATTAACTTGAGACATCTCCCTATTTTTTATGGTTTAAATATGAAACCATAACTTGTCTCCCACAAGTTCGTGTGTTAAATGTTTGGCCCTTGCTGTGATTCTGGGATATTCTGGAAACTTCAGGAATTGGTACCTCCTAGGAGGGAGCAACCACTGGAAGTGAGTTGTTAAGCACTCTTATTCCTGGCTCTTTGTCTCTCATCCACCTTGAGGTCAGAAAACCTCTCACACATGCTAATACTACAGATACTTTCCATGAAAGCAAGAGAACTGGAATTCGGAACCCAGAACTCACATAAAAACTAGGTGCCTGCAGTCCCTCTTGCTATTCCAGCCTACAAATTAGAAGAGATCCACAAACCAAGCTGAGATCGGTTGAGAGACTATAGAAAAGAATACGTTGAAAGCATAATCATGGAAGATTCTGACATTTACCCCATGTGCACACACACACACATGAGAAGAAATAAATTAATATTACTTAAAGGAATGAACTCTTTAAAAACAACTCTTCATTCCATTCTGATAGCCTATGGCAACCGCTATTTCTCCCTTTTTCATCTTTGGCTTCTACAGAATACCCATATAAGTAAAATCACACAGTATATGATTTCATATTTTAGGATTTCATTTAGTTTGATGCTTTCAAGATTTCCTATGTTGTGTATCGCACATCAGAATTTCATTCCTTTCTAATGTGACTATGTGTTTTTATTATAGCACCTCATTAGATGCTAACTTAAGGATTCCCGGAAATCCTCTAATAGGCTTTTCTGCTTTATCTGACTCTAGCACTCTGCAGGCCAGAGATGTGGGGTTCTTCCTGCTGCTTCTCTGCAGGCTAATCATTTCCAATCTCCTATTTAAAAAGGGGGGGAGCTAAGGGGAGCCTTTGGCAGCACCACCTGCTGAAGAGCAGTTCAAACACCCACACCCTTGTCTGTTCCCAGTGCTACCACACTTCAGTTTCTGGACTGAGGAATTCATGAACCTGGACCTTCCTGAATGTCTCACACATTGTCTGACCATTTATCTCCTCCTCCCAAGCTCCCAAAGCATCCTTCCCCATACTTCTGGGGTAATCGGCTATTGTGATATATTCACTAAGCATTAGCATGTTGAGATTTGCTAAGAGGATTGGAATTCTTTATTATTTTAAAACACTTGTAGTCACTGAAGCATCGCTGGTCACTTGGAAGAATGCTTGATAATCGCACATGTAATTCCATGGTGACAAAAAAAAACCTCTCTGTGAATATGTTTATATAATAATATTTTGAAATGGCTGAGATATTTAATTTCCAGCTCCATTAAATCAGTTTTGTACCATTCTCTATATACCTGAGACGGTTGCTAAGGAACTATTCAATGTAAATATCAAGTAATTCAGATTTGGGCTTCAAAGGGCAAAGTGATAAATCTGAGAGATCAGAGAGAGATAATGGTGCTTTGTTTTCTTTTTCTCTTTTCTCCACTTGCAAATGCACAGAGATATCCTGAAGTCTCCTTTGTTCCTGTGTTAGGGGCCCCTATACCTTGCCTGTCACTACACTCATCCCTCTTAGGATGCTATGAGGCCTCGGGGAGACTGTCCACAGTCGCCTAGGTACCACATGAAGTCTGTCTTGTGTTTTTTCATCTTTCTTTCAATTTTGTCATTCAAATTGAGGCCTGACAATAAACTTAGGCCTATTGTGGATTCTCAAATATCTATTTTAAAATGAATAGATAGCTGACTAGACCAATGCAGTCCACTCTTTCTTCCTTTCCTAGCTTTGCCTCCCTTTCTCTCACAGAAGTAACAACTGGGAGTGCAGGTCACTGGGAAGACCATACAAGTCCTCCTTCTAGGTTCCACTCTACCAGCAGTTAACTCAAGTAGCAATGTGGTTCAAGGTTGACCAGGTCAAAATCAATACTTGGTTTTTCTTAAAGTTTGTGGGAAAGGAGAGAATCTTCTTATAGAGTGGCTGAATTAAGAAACTGTACCTCAGAATCAGACAGAGCCAAGCAGAAGAGAAAAGAGCTGGCAGCTAAATGGAATGTCTCGGGTTCCCAGACAGATTTAGGATCTCTGAAGCCATGTCTCTCTGACCTTTCCTACGTGCTATCAGTTCCGCGAGCCAATATATAGCCTTTCTATTAGCACATTAGTGGAAAACTGCTGTCATGTACAAATTAGATCTTGCTTGTTGTAACAGCGAGCTTTAAAGTAGACGGTACATTTGAAAATCTGTAGTAATTATGAGTAAAACACGTCAATATGAAGATAACTGTAATTGTTAAGGCATTGTTGTTAACTTTCGTGAGCACCGTTGTTCTACACAGCAAATACTGCAGGGTTTTACTCTGTGGATTGACTATATGTGAGCAACAACCTCTCACTGTTCTGCTCCTTGGAACCTCCCAACTGTTCCTACTCTTTTGTAGAAGCACACAACATACCTTAGCTCTCATGATTTGCTGGATAATGAGTGCAGGACCTTAACGGATGCCATCCGCCCTACAAAAGAAATAGCACCTTTCCTCAAGGGTCTTAACCACATTCCTGAGATCACTAAGAACAAAATGAGAGAAAGAGTACTCTCCCTGAGGAGTGTGGTGATGGGGGCATGCTAGTAATTAGGCCCCTGTTACATTTTTTTCTAGTTACCTATGACTGTTCAATACTAGACAATGCTTAGGATGCACACATACTGACAAGTAATAATATTCACCTTAAATTTAAATACTGACATATGACTAATAGGTCAGCTACTAAATAGCGTAGCTCTGAACTGAAAATCTCTCTGCTGTCCCTTCCTAGCCGAATGATTATGGTTAAGTGCATGAAACTTTGGTCTCAGGTCTCTTGTTTTTAAGACAAAGTAGAGTACCTAAAAATCCCCCAACCCTTAAAATCATTTCAAGCTGTCCGGTAGTTTTGGTTAAAAGTTTAGTAAATTTTGTAGGAAGTTTGATATTTTGTAAGGCTGTACAGATGGTATGAACGTTTCTATATTCTTTTTTAAAGTAACATTTATAGTAATTTTTTCTGACTTCTGAGTAGAGAGCACACTATATGTTGAATACACCCCCCCCCTAGATTACTATGTTGATCTTAACTCCCAACATGATAGTAGTCAAAACTTTGGCCTGTGGTACGTTAGGAAGCCATGATCACGAAGCCTTCGTAAATCACATTCTTATCTTTAGAGACTTTGTGAGAGACGTTCCTGGGCGCGTGTGCATACACATACACACACAGAGAGAGACAGAGAGACAGAGACAGAGCTGGGGAAGACAGAGGGAGAGAGTTCATTTACTTCAGAAAGAGAATCCATGACAAGCCAAGTTACAACCTGGTGAAACAATGAGTTTTTATGGGGTTACCATCAGGAGTATGCGTGAGGACATACGTGAGCATGGGTGACTTAACATGCGTTGTATAACTGAAAAGCCTACCTCAACAGGGGCTAGGACTCAAGAAAGCTACAACCCTGGAGCACCCTACACAGCTTTCAGACAGCTCCACAGGTCCAAGGATTTCCTCTCTGCTGGTTGGCTGGCCAGAGTCCTCCCAATCAGTTGTTTACTCCCATTGACTCTTGGGAAGAGCTTAGAGAATCTTCCCAGTCTCTCCTTCCTGCCTTCATTTTAGTAGTCTCCCTCACCCTCCTAGCTGGAACTTTCCAGTACAGAACAAGCAGCTCTTCCAGAGAACTATTAAGGTTCCTTTACCCTGCACCCGTGTGAAGACATTGTTAGAGGGCACGTCCCGGAATCTGGAAGCAGGTTCTCACACACTGAATGTAGCAATGCCTTGGTCTTCCAAGTAGACGGCTGCTGTTTCTCAGAACCTGAGCCTGTGGTGTTTCAATACATAAACCTCGACACGTTAACACGGAACACGGGAGAGAGGTGATTATGTAGGAAAGCAGAAAAACATGTAGGGAAGAGAAACTCATTTATAACTAGGATGGCCATATAATTTGGACAAATGGACAAAATCATGACACTTTAGACAGGGAGGACACTAAGGATAATTCCAGTGGGATGGCATCTGGGAGTTAGAACTGTCCCAAACAAACTAGGGTGTGTAGTCACTCTATGAATAACTCACCAAGGCATTTGGAAGTAAACCACCAGCACTCGAGAAGGTCAACATGACTTGGTTTGTAGACGGGTGCCATCAGATGTCACAGCCCAAGGATAGGTTTTGTAGCATACAAGGAAACAGATGAGATTGCTTTCAGCCAGTTCTTCAAAAATGCCTTTCCCCCGAGCCAGACCTTTGAAAGACACTGAATAACAATGCACTCGAGATTAGGTGCGATGCAAACGCATCTCTCGAAAATTGCAGGTTAAAAACAGACCTGTGCATTTCGCCAGTCAAAGGAAAGGTCAGAACAGCATCTCGTATTATTAAAATTAGCAGTGGCATATGGGAATGTTTACTATCACTTTAATTCTAGAAAAATGGAAAAAGTCCTTATTTCTGTGAATAATAATTTGCTTACACGTGAGAAGGTGATTGAACTGCGACTTATTGCTGATGATGCTTTACAGTTTCATTTCGCTTGGAAAATAAGACAGATTTTTTAAAAGATGGCACTATTATTTTAAGGTCTAGAGATAGGCTCAGGGGTAGAGCACCTGCTGAGCATGTGCAAGGCCCTTTCATTGAATCCTACATCACAAAATAACCAAATAAATAAAATACTATCATTTTGCTGCCAATTCAAACAGCTACACGCCCTTCTTCTACTTCCATTGTGTTTAAGCGGTGTTTCTAAGTGGACGTCATGGAGTTGGTTCTGCTTTTTCCTCCAGGAGCATGATATGCTTGTCTCCATCCCCCCAGTGCTGGGGTCGCAGGTGTACACAACAACGTACAGCTTTTACATGGGTGCTAAATATTCAAAGTCCAGTTTTCGATGCTCGCCGAACCTGAGCTCTTATCCGCTGAGTTGTCACCCTGTTATAATTTTTAATAGATTATTTTTAACACGTCTACATTCCAATATGCCCACCTAGCAACTTTTACGATTCAGGTAAATTTAAAATTCTAAACTCTGGAAGGGCCATGTTATTTAAAAAGCAAACCTAACTGTATATTGGATCTTATGTAATAAAATGGTAAAAGAAAATTATCTTCTTTTCACAGAGGTTGGTTTCCAATCCAGGGCTTCATGCATTCGAGGCAAAACCTCTCCCACTAAAGTACACCACCAGGCCCATAATAATGCTTTGTGTTTTCTATTCCTGATCTCAGACTTGTTAATGCTTCATGATCTTTATGCTGTTTCTTTCTTTAAATGTTTTGAGCATATTATAATATCTAAAGTAGCTGCTAAGCTCCATCATCTCAGGTTTGGGTTAGAGCTCAGCTGGGGGAGCGCTTGCCTGGCGTGCACAGAATTGTGGGTTCAGCTGCACGCACCTGGTTGTAGTAGTGGAAGTCTGTAATTTTAGCACAAAGAGCATGGAGGCAGGAGGATCAGAAGTTTAAGGTCATCCCTGGCTCCATAGTGAGTTTGAGGCCAGTTTGGACTACGAGATCCTGGTTCAAAAATAAACAAAAACCATCACCTCGATAATTGATGTATATAATTCTATTGATTGATAGCTCTCTGATATGAGACTCGTTTTTTCTGCTTGTTTGAATGGCTTTCAGTTTTATATTGAATTCTGGACACGGCAGTTTTTACATTGTGTGTGTTTGTATTCTTACTCCCTCTCTCCTTCTCTTTCTTCCTCCTGTCCTCTTGTGTCAGTGCTGAGGGGTTAATCAAGAACCTCATCCATGTTAAGCACTTGCTCTACCACAGAGCCACACCCCCAGCTCTTGAGTTTTTTGGTCGATGTTGACATTTGTTTGGCAGACATTTAAGGTCTTTTGGGATGAGACTGAAACTTTCAAGATTCTTTTTATAGCTTGGGTAGGGATGATCGTGAAGAATCTTAACACCAATCAGGCTCCTAACTCATCTGTGGCCTTTCATGGATCTCTCCTGAATACCCAGGGGGACAGACTCCAGTTTGCAGGGATTCTAATCTCTCTCCACCTTATGTGGCACTGGGGTGTCTCAGCTGACACCCGCTCAGTCACTTTTACTGCTCTGCTTTCCTCTCTTTATTGAAAATACATTATTTTCTCGTACCATGTATCCTGACTACAGTTTGCCCTCCCTCTATTTCCTTCCCATTTCCCATCCCAACTGGATCCACTCCCTTTCTGTCTCTCATTAGAAAAGAACAGGCTTCTAAGAGACAACAACACAATAACAAAATAAAACACAGTAAGATAAAACAAAACCACCACGTCAAAGTTGAACAAACCAACAGAAGGAAAAGAGCCCAAGGGAAGACACAAGAATCAAAGACTCTCTTGTTCACACACTCAAGAGTCCCATACAAATACTAAGCTGAAAGTTATCATACATGCGCAGAGGGCCTGGGGCAGACCTGTGGAGGCCTTGTGTATGTTGCTTTTGTCTCTGTTCTTTTGAGTCTCTTGAGTTCTTGCGAGCTTTGCCCAGTTGATTCAGAGGGCCTTGTTCTCTTGGTATGCTTCATCCCCTCTGGCTTTTACACTCTTTCTGCCTTCTCTTCCGAGGGGTTCCCTGACCTCTTAGGGCAGGGATTTGATGAAGACCTCCCATTTATAGCTGTGTGTTCCAAAGTCTCTCTAGATATAATGTCTGGTTGTGGGTCTCTGTACTTGTTCCCATCTACTGGTCTTGTAAAGTTTCCCACTGTACAGGTGCAGCTCACTGAGCACCAGCAGAATCAGAGATCACTCTTTCTGATGGCTGAACCTTTTCTATGCTCCTTTAGCGTCCTGTCCTCAGCACTTCATCCCT
The DNA here is from genome assembly GCF_950005125.1 of Chionomys nivalis. Taxonomy (NCBI): domain Eukaryota; kingdom Metazoa; phylum Chordata; class Mammalia; order Rodentia; family Cricetidae; genus Chionomys; species Chionomys nivalis. Next base: position 31,583,481 of record NC_080103.1, on the reverse strand, counting down.
GAGATGCCTTAGCTTTGCCCAGATCTGAACGCCGCAATATTGTCTCTGCTTTTCCTGACTGTCACCTCGCGACAGTCCCATAACCGCTTTATGGTACGAGCTGGAGGGTTCCCAGGGCTTGCCTCAATGTTTCCCTTTTCTCGCTTTTGCACTATTTGTCCAATATATGAAAAAGTTCCCCCACTGCTTCCGATTTTAAATCTTAAGGTGTGCTAAAGAATCAGCCATTATTCTCTAATGGAAAAAAAAATCCTATTTTTTTTAAAGAAGAAAAAGTTCTTTGTGATATTCTTATATAAGAAGGGAACCGTGTCTATCAGAGCTCCTCAGGGAAGTATAGCATTATTTGAGAGCATTATTTCTTGGAATTAATGCTAAAGGCTCCCAACACCATGTGTCACTGAAATGATACGTAAGAGATAGGTGGGCTTGAACATGAAAGGAGACCTAGCAGTCAGAGACACCAGCTCAGTGCTTTTTCATTGTGGTCAATTTGTTTTATTCAGCAATGAATTTTCTATTTTCCATTCCAGCCACTGAAGCTGGGTTAGGGGGTTAGCTGAGAACCCAGACAGTCTCATATGAAAATGTGTTCAGTTTGGGAGTCACAGATTGAAGACAGTGATCTTGGGTGGGGAGAAAGGGAAAGAGTACTGCTCCCTGCGGTCATCATCACTCTGGCTCACGAACCTTGTCCCCATTCCAATTAGGTCAAATGCCCAGACTGTGGTGAAACTTATTGCTACCAGAGATTCACGCAAGATCTTGGCCATTATTTCTTACCCAGCTGGTGCAATGTAATTAATATTTTTAAACTTTTAGTACTATAAATACTTACATGCTATGTTATGTACTTACATTAAATGTTATGAAATATTTCATAAAACAAATGCTTATAGTGAGATAAACTTTGTAAATATGAAATTCATAATTTGCATTTTAATTTCTTTGAGTTGGCTGTTCCTATAAACACTTTGTTTCCAAATAAACAACAAGCAAAGCAAACATAGGTTGGGGCAGGGGGAGGTAACAATCTTCTTTCCAATGGATCATCAAATTTAAAGATAAGGTATACAGAGGAAATGATGAATTGTTATGTGTAACTTGGTTAAATATATTTCAACACTATAGTACAAGTAAAGGGATTGGTTTATCAAGGTGAATGCAAGAAAGTTTCCACCCTTGAGATACTACAAAGTGTATATCAGTGAAGGACCTGAAACACAGACTTAGGGAGGTAACTAGAACATTGTCGATGAGAATGGATGATGGAGAGCCAAGGGATACTACCATAGCCCAAAGGGAAAGGCTCTTGTGTAGAAGTGACATATGGACTCCAGTAAAGCAGGCAGATATTAGTTAGGTGAAGGGTAGTGTAACACGATGTGGCATAGTTGAGCATGGGAAAGCTGGAAGATGTTAGATAAGGGCACTGAAGCAAGAGATGGTGTGGAGGATGCTAGTATCAGTGCTTGATTTGTACCATAAAGTGGAAGGCTGGAGTACCTGGGAATGAGGCTTACCGCTATGAAGGTTTCATCCCGTGCTAACAAGATGAGACTTCATCTATAGTGAAAGAGAGCCATCAAAGGATTCTAAAACACGTAGTCCTATAAAGAGTTCTAGATTTTACATAGAGTGGAACGTGGAGCTAATTTAGATAATGATGACTTTAATGATCCAAAAGTTACTATAGCAAATAAATAAAGAGGTGATCATGCCTGCCCCCCAACAAGGGGCAGAGTATAATGGGGGGGGGTATTGACGGAAAGGAGAACACAGCACAGATGGTACATCATCAAGGAACTGAAAGCTGTGCTCTTCACCGTCAAGACGAGAGCTAAAGGCTGTGTGCATTGATCAGCATAGGTCTCCTAGCTGAGAAAGGGTCACCTCACGGTTATATTTTCGATCTGAGGGGTCTGCATGGGAGCAGATACATTACTAAGATGTAAGCAGTTTTAGGAGGGCGGGCTCAGTGCAGATCAAAGGGTTAGTAGGAGAAACGATTACGACAAGTGTTATTACCTAGTTAAAGGTTTGGAAATATAATGTCCTGGTGGAGCAGCCCTAGGCTGGGACACTTTCCACTAGTGACACACACGTGTCTAAGCATAGGAAGGAAGACTACCAACGGAAGCCTGGTTGGGGTTTGTGCTGATCAAGGTAGGAGCACAGGGTTTCAGAGTCTCCCTGAGCAGCAGTCAAAGCTTCTTGAGGTTATCAAAATCAACATTTCCTCATATCAAAAACTAAAAAGGAAAAGAAAACTCTATTTTAAAAGAAGTTTGTCTGTAATATTCCCATAACGGAAGGGAATGTTACCTATGAGAGGTCCTCACGAAAGAAACAAGGTACAGTATTATTTGAAAGAATTATTTCTTGGAGTGGATTCTAAAAGCTCCCCAAACCATGTCTCACTAAAATGATTTGCAAGAGAAAGGTGAGAAATTCCATTTTGTTAAATTGGGAGAGGAGAGGGCATACAAATCAGGAAGACAGAGGGAAAGAAAGACTGCAGAAGTCAAACACTGCTCCAGAGACCTCTTCATTGTCATCCTTAAGAATGTGAAGCCAGGGTGTCGGGGATAGACTTCAGTGGATAACAGTGTTTGTGGCGCACGCCTTTAATCCCAGCACTCGGGAGGCAGAGGCAGGTGGATCTCTGTGAGTTCGAGGCCAGCCTGGTCTACAAGAGCTAGTTCCAGGACAGGCTCCAAAACCACAGAGAAACCCTGTCTCGAAAAACCAAAAAAAAAAAAAAAAAAAAAAAAAAAAAAAAAAAAAAAAAAAAAAAAAGACCTGAGTTCAGACCCTTTACATTCACATAAAAACACAGTGCGTGGCTTGGCCCCTCCAGCACTGAAAAAAAGATGCATAGATAAGAGGACCACCAGGCGCGCACAGTCCAGCGAGCTGATTCTCAGGTGCGCGCTACGTCCTCATTCTTGAGCAGCACAACTCCGCTGAGCCACCAGAACCCTCTGTGCACAGCGAGGACTCGCCGCATCACAAGAAGCTCAAGAGTGAGGCTTCACTAGGGCCCCTCAAGTGTGTTCTCCTGCTGAAGCCTACAAGACTGAGTCCCCGCAACTCAGACTTGGAAGGACATTGAGCGTAGCTGCAACCACAACATGATGGAGCGCCAACGCCACGACAGTATGCGCTCCAGCTTCCTGATCCTCAGGGACCTTGTGCCTGAGCTGGTGCACAATGAGAAGGTGGTCATCCTGAAACAGGCCACCGAGTACATTCGCACGCTGCAGACTGATAAGTACAAGCTCCTGATGGAAAGGGAGAGACAGCAGTTGCTGAGGAAATCAAACACTCCGAGATGTACTAAGTATTTCTTAAATAGATAGCCACCGCTACTTTGCACATGTTGACGTGAAAAAAAACTATTGTGTTGACATTAAGAATGCTGGTATGCCTTCATATTGGTCCCTTGTCAAGTTTGGAGTTCGATAGGGGCAAGTCATGGAGTTTTAGTGGTGACTTCTTTCTTTCCAACCACAGTGATGACCATGAAGGTTCAAAACAGTTGGGAAGCCGCGCGGTGGTGGCGCACGCCTTTAATCCCAGCATTTGGGAGGCAGAGGCAAGCGGATCTCTGTGAGTTCGAGACCAGCTTGGTCTATAAGAGCTAGTTCCAGGACAGGCTCCAAAAGCACAGAGAAACCCTGTCTCGAAAAAACCATAAAAAAAAAAAAAAAAAAAAAAAACCACTTAGGAACCTTGGAAGGCGATGATTGAAGTCATGTTTATTCCCAGTTCCCAGAGTCACTTCTCCTTTTTACAGGAGTAATTACATTCCAATAAATGCCACAGAAAAGGAATCCTCATTTGAAATCCCTGGGGGAATATTTCTGTAAATTCCATAGACTCGCCCACCAAGAGGTTCGTGTTACACTGGAAGTTCACACCTTAGTATCATAATAATACCTCAGTGTTAGAGGAGCATGTTTTGTATACAGATATATTGTCAATCTCTGTTACGTACTGTACTAATTCTTACACTGTCTGTGGTGTACGTTAGTCTGATGCTGATACGTAACTAAATTTGATATTTATGTTTACATATGGAAATGAAGAGTGAAGGTTTTTGGTAGATATGACTTTATCACTTCTTTAATTGAGAAACTTTTTAAGGAAATTATATATGTACATGCATATTCCCTTTTCTCCAAGCCTACGTCTTTCCGTTAGTGTTCATGTGTGATGTGTACAAACGAGTAAATGCGAAGTTGTGTGCTCAATTTCTACAAAATGTGTGCCCTTTGAAGTACCTCATGTTATTATGAAATAAATAGCAATGAAATGATTTTTGAAAGGAAAAAAAAAAAAGACCACCAGGACTCGATGGCCAGCCAGCCTTGCTGAAATATCAGCAAGCTCCAGGATCGATGTCCTGTCTACAAAGGACAAAAGGAAGAGGTGGCAGATCATGACACCCAACATCCTTCTCCTCTGGTCTCTTTGGGTGTGCATGCGAGCACAGGCACCTGCACACACACACACACACACACACACACACACACACACACAGAAGACAGCCTCACAAATACCTAGAGAATATTGCTTCATTCGTGTAAATAGACAAGGGACTGAACTTCACTTGCACATCAGGACCAAGCGTAAAGCTGCAGGAGACAGACACACGAACTGTAGCCAGGGTTGATCAGATGGAAAAGAGCCCCCCGGCCAGGCAGTGATGCTTCACATGCAGTGTACCTCAAAATTAGGATGATGCCCTGCCCCCTGCAGCATTGCATTGACACAATTCAAAGATTCCGCTCTGTGTCTCCTGACCTCCTTACATAGGCCTTATACCCCCAAGGATGCTTACTTGATAGACACCATTTCGAGTCATCTTTCTCAAGGGCATCCGCTACCTTTTCTAAGAGCAGCTGAAGAGAAAGTGACTGGATCCCTGACCTTTTATTGCTTCTAAGTAAACAACTTGAAGCACAGCTCAGTACTGTCATTTTCATATAACACGGCCATGACATTTTCAAACAGCAGAGCACTGCGAGCCCGTATGAGCTCTTTCTGAGAGAGGCTGTACGAGCGGAACTATTCGTGCGTTCTGAGCCACTACAGACTGTTGGCATTGGACTAGGCGAGAAAGCCACACTCATAACAACCCTCTGTTCACAGATCCAGGCATTAGCTCTTGCAGGCATAGGCTGGCTGTCAGGTCTCTGTTGGTGGGCCCAGGACATTGTCTGGAGAAGGCTCATCAAGTCTGTCACTATTATGGCTAGGCTGGACTAACCTGGAATTAAGCTAAATGTGTGCTCAGGATGTCAACAAAGCAGGGCTACCATATTTTTCTCTTTTAAAGAAACAGTTCCAAACTGTGACTGAAGGAAAAATGTGTTGGACATGGTTTAGAGTTTTTGGGATCTGGGAACCTATCAGAGGTTACAGAGGAACTCAGCTGTGCTTTTGTGAGCAATTTTAACTTGAAGACTTATCACTTGTATCTGTGGATGGATGTTATCAGCACACTTGGTAGCACTGGGTGATGAAAGAGTGGATTCACTGAACAGGTTAAGGTAACTACAGTGTGATTCAAATTTCTGCTACTCTGATAAGTACCCAAAATAAACAAATTAGGTGGAAGAAATACTTGCTTTGATGCATGATTGCTTGGTTCGGTAGCTTTGGGGCAATGGAAAGGCAAAACATGTAAGAGATATTTGGTGATACAAACATGTTTAGCTCGTGATGACTAGAGAGGAGAGAAGGAAGAAATGACCCCGTTCTTCCTAGCCCATGAAGGGCACACCCGCTGACTTAATGACCTTGCATGAGGCCCTACTTCAATCACCATCCAAGAGCTGCACCCTGGAGACCAAACTTCCAACCTTTCAGAGATACTCTGGATCCAAACTCCAACCATCATTGAGAAGGAAAAAGAAAAATTCCCTAGTGTATTTGACAATGATGAAAGGCAGAAAATAGTTCATAATTTCAGCTTCATCAGTTAAGTCTTAAGTAACTTAAACTCTTATAGCTAACAAAAAACATATTACTGAATACAAATTCCTAGGGGGATTATTTAATGGATAGATAATAATTATTCATAAATTAATCATAATTAGTATATCAATTGTATTTAAATTCCCTACTTGTGAAGTACTTGAAGTTGTTGAAAATACTTAGAAACAGTTTCTGTTCTGCGCTGTTCTGAACACACTGTTTAGAAATAAATTGTAATAACTGTAAGCAATGTGGCAAAAATTAAATTTTATTCAAGTTCAGTTCTGCCTCAGAAATCCTAAATTATTATAAAATCTAAATGTTGTGGAATTTTAAAGGTAATTTGATTTTAACTTTTTTTTTTTTTAATGGGCATCATGGTTTGAGTGTGAAATGTGTTTTAGCTCCTCTCTTCTAGTTGTGATAAAATATCCTGACCTAAGCAACTTAACAGGAAAGAGTTTATTTTGGCTCGCAGTTCCTAGGGCTATGCCAAGCATGGATGGGAAGGCATAGAAGCAGGTAGAGAAAGCTTGGCAGGCGGCAGGAGCAGGAAGCTGGCTAGCCACACTACACCCACACTCACAGAAGAGTCAGAAGGTAGAACTCAGCTATAAAGCTTCAAAGCCTAGGGGCAATGGCCCACTTCTTCCAGGGAGGCTTCACTTCCTGAGGGCAACAACACTTACCATTCTAACTCCATGTGGTCTAAAGAAGTGAAGTCAAGAAAACAGCTGTAACACAACCAGACCCATAGCCAGCAATCTTAAGTGATTAAAAGTCTCTGTAAAGACAATCTGAAGACTGGATGGATTCACTACTGAATTCTAGCAAACTTTTAAGGAAAAATCAAATTTTGAAGGAGTAATGCCAATACTTTCTCAAACTGTTCTAACAAATAGAAAGGGATGAAACGCTTACAAACTCATTCTGCAAAGCCAGCAATAGTCAGATAACAAAGTTGATGTAGACACAACAACAAAAAGCAAACAATGTGCCAATTCCCCCAGTGAACACAAATGAGAATGTTCTCAACAAAATTCTTGTAACTGAAGTTAAGAACACAGACAATCATGCAACATGACCTTGTGGGTGTAACCCCAAGGATGCAAGTTTGCTTCAGCATACACAAATCATTAAATATGATACATCATATAAATAGGCTGAAGGACAGAAATCATTTAGTCACTTCCATAGACTCAGAAAGGCGTTTGACAGAGCTCAACATCCCATCATGACAAATATCCTAAAGAAACTGGGGTTAGAAAGTACAAACCTCAAGAGAATAAAGGCTACACACAACAGCCATGTAATAGGCAGCACGATACTAAACACAGGAAAACTGAGAACATTTCTTTCAAATTTAGAACAATATTTGGATGCCTCCTCTCTTCACTCCTAGTTGGCATAATGCCCAACATCTTAGCTATAAGAAAAGATACATAAATTAAAAGAACACAAATAGGGACAGGAAAATATCCCTATGGTAGATGGCATAATTCTATACCTGAAAGGTCCTAATCACTCCACTATAAAACTCTAAATTCTTATAATGTCTATAAAACCAATGTATCATATCAATATTGAACTTGATAAGAAAGCAGAAAAAAGCACTCCATTAACAGTAGCTTTTAAAAACTACTTTGAAATAAGCCTAATGTGCAAAGTGAAAGAACTCTATAATGACAATTTGAAGACACTGAAAAAAATAAATTGATGAAGATACTAAAAAACAAAAAGGTCTCCCAAGCTCAGGGGTTGGAAAGATTAATACCATGGAAATGGCTACGTTATTAAAAGATGTGTACAGATTAAATGCAACCCTTCATACACACATTCCAATTAATTCCTCACAGAATTAGGAAAAAGTGATAAAATTTGTGTGCAAACACACAGGACTCCAAATATCCAAGCAGGGCTAAGCAAAAAGAATAATACTCGAGCTATCATAATATCGGACTGTACTCCAGAGTTATAGTGACAAAGACAGCATACTTTTGGAACAAGCACAGATGAGTTGAACAATGGAATAGAATAGAGGAAATAAACCCACACAGCTACAGCCATCTATTTTGTGACCAAGGTGTCAAGAACACACATTAGAAACAAGTCAGCCTGTTTGATAAAGTAGTGCTGGGGAAATTGGATATACACACAGATGCACGTTTCTCAATGTGCACAAAAATCAATTCAAAGTGATTCAAAGACATTAATATAAGAACAGCAATGTTGAAATTGCTAGAGAAAAAAATTGCTAGGTAAAAAAATCTTTAAGATATAGGCATAGGCAAAAACTTCCTTTCAAGGGTAGAAATAACCTCAAATAGCAGTAAGTGGTATTACATTAAATCAGGTACTTAGCACAGGAAGCAAAAAAAAAATCACCAGAGTGAAGAGTTTCATATCTTGTTGTTATGAGGACACAGCCTGACAGAAGCTTCTTAGTGGAGAAAGGGTTTATTTTGGCTCGCTGTTGTGTATTACTGTCTGCCAGAGTGGGAACTCACCATGCGCACAGCATGAAGGACTGATCACATCACACCCATGATCAGAAAGGGAGAAGAAAGAATGCCATGTGTGCGTAGTGATATTTCATTTGTCATTTAACAAATAAAGCTTGTCTGAATATCAGTGTGCGGAGCTAAGACATTAGTTAGTCATTGAGGTCAGGCAGTGGTAGCACACACCTTTAATCCCAGCACTCCACTCAGGAGACAGAGGCAGACAGGTCTCTGTAAATTCAAGGCCAGGAGATTGATCCAGTCGGTGATAGCTGGTAGCTTTAGTTCTAGGATTAAAGTACTTGGGAATCACAACCTTTAATCCCAGCACTAGGGAGGTGGAGACAGGAGTGATATGGCTGGGCGAAGAGAGGACTATAAGGAAGGAGGAGAGAGGAGCTCAAAGCACTCAGTCTGAGGTTTCAGTCTGAGGAAGATTTGTGGAGACAGGGTCTCGACCACTTTGGGTCTGAGGATTTGGCAGAGGTAAAAAGTCTCTCTAGTGGCTGAACCCTTCATTTCCCTGATCTTTCATCCTGATGTCTGACTCTGGATTTTTTTTTTTATTATTATTAAGACCAATTAGAATTCACCATACATGCATGCTTGTGCTGGGTTCACTTTTTTCTTTTTTGTTCAGAACAAGTCCCTACCAGATGGAATGGAGCCACAGCTGTCTGTACTTCAGTTCCGAGGAAGTAAATGTCCTCTTCTGGTCTCCATGGGCTCCTGCACGTATGTACAAATACTCTTACACAGACATGCATAAGGAAAGTAAATAGATATTAAATCTTTTTTTAGAGATGGCTAGAAAGGGGATGATGGGTAGAAGAAAAACTCTTATGTGGGTGAGAGTGGGGATAAAGTCCATGTGACCAGATGAGCTCAGAAGAGGGGCTGTGTGAGGGGGGAGAGGGATTTGCAGAAAACAGTTAGGGAGGTCAGAGAGAAGGGAGTGGGGAGGTGAACTAATGACAAGAAGGAAGCATACGTGAAAATGCCACGATAAAACCCATTACTTTGTACACTAATTGAGAAGTCCAGTTGTTTTGCTGACTGGGCCTCGCTATGAAGCCCTGACTGTCTTGGAACTTGGAATGTCAATCAGGCTCACAGAGCCCCACCCAAGCGCTGAGGTTAAAGACTCGCAGTACCACAGGTGACTTCAAAAGTCTCTGATCCCTAACACCTGTTTTATCACAGTCACACCACTACTACCAGCACCTAAACCCGAAAAGAGGAAAGGGCCAGGGAACAGGGAGGACCAACAATGAACAAATGCCACCATTCAGAGTGAGCAGGATGTAACAACTGCCTTAGGAAAAATGAGAGTGCATGGCACATTGATGATATCCCCAAATATGGAACTGTAGAACTTTGCATTGGTACACAGTGATGATGGGCAAGCCAGTGATACATTTTGAGAGATGTTATGTAACTTATTTTACAATTTATAGTCTCTCATTCCAATTAGTGCAGAGAAAGGACCATAGTTTTACTATTTTTAATGTTAATGATGGAAGATTTTGTGGATTCAGTCAATTAAATACAAATGAGGAGAGATGAAAATCAAAATAAAACGTTTATGGTTTAAGACTCTTACACTGTACCTACCAGAAGTAATTAGTTAGCTTTAAAAAAATAGAAGGAGGTGAAAAGGGAGCGAGAAAAATGCTGGGTGCAAAGGATGAGAAAAGGAGGCAGGGAAGGAAGAAGAAAGCAAAAAATCTCAAGGTACCAATAGCAGATGGGCCTTGGCAAGTCCCAGAATTAAGGTGTAACAATCCAGGGCCTAAGTATCCTCTGTCCCTCAAGTCCCTTCTACCATGTCCTCATCTCTCTACACTGGCTTCATTCTTTTGCTCCTTCTGAAGAAGTATTTGCCTCTCAGCATAAATTAGAAAATGGCTGTTCACTACTCCTGTGTTTGGATGCTTACCGCCAGAGCACTGGAGTCTTTCTCTCTGAATTTGTAGGCTGTAATCTATAACTAGACAAGCTGCCTGTTCATGATCGAATCACCTATGGCCAAGAGGATTCTGCTCACAGATCGCAAGCGCTGGAAGCCCCTCTGTGCGGGTTTAGGATCTAGGAAGGACATGGCATAGAGAAAGGTTTTGTTTATGGAGAGCCCACAGAGTCCATACTGAAACTCATTATGACACATTCTAGAGTAGAAATCACCAGGTCCGGCCAAGGCTTTGCCCAGTGCAGGGGCGCCTTCTGCCCTCAAAGACAGACACACTCAGCTCCTGCTTGTGCACCACGCTAGCAGAGTTGACTAAAGCGGGAGGCAGTTCATTCCAGTGTGAGGCAGCTTCATTGTTAGAAGTTAGTTTTTATGCTGAGCTGAAATTTGCCTTTCTATAACTTTAATCCACTGTGCTCTGTCGAACAAAAGCTATGATATGCCTAATTCCCCCTTTTGTGTATGGCAGCCCTTTGTCTGAAGATAAGTGTTGTGTTCTTCTCTGGTTTTCCCCAGGGTAAACATCATTTACTCCTTCCAACCTTCTCCGGATGTCATGGATGGTTCATTCTTCATTATTTTAGTAGGGAGTTGACTTTCGAATGTCTAAAAACATATTCTGACGCAAACACATGAGGTGTAAAAGAATTACCTTGGCTCCCACTAGATTCAGTGTTCAGAATATATGTGAGCCGGCAGTGGGATTATTCCTTCATGCCTCTCTCAAGGTGTAGGGAACAGCTACCATTCACCAGGTGTCTTACATTCCTGGGGAGGGAGGCAGAAACCAAGCAATGGATATTAAAAAAAAATACTATATAGCATGCTCTAATATTAACATGTGCTTTGAGAAAGTCAATACAACAAGGGCATTATATTTTCAGGTGGTTATTAGGTAGCTAATCCGATATTAGCAGGTTAAAAGGTCTATCGTCATTAGCAGCTGATAAAACCTGAAACTGAAATTGCAGGACTTCGATTACTAGTCAAAGAAGAGATTCTGAATAACATCTCTGGCCTTCCTCAGAAACATGGCAAGTTCTAAATTGCCCCCAGAGAATATAAAATTGCTATCTAGCTCGAAGCTTTCTGGTAATGAACAACAACAAAAAACCCATACCATTTGTCCCTCCCCTTAAGAGTTAATTCACAAGTTCCTGTCAATCACCTGGGCAGGAAAACAGTTTCAGGAAAGTTCTATGTGCTGGAGACTTAAGGAAAACGTTTAAAGCCTACCCTAAAAATGTAGGTTGATGCAATGGTCTCTTGGGCCTTTGCCCACTCTCATGCCCCACTTTACTAAAAATAACTTCTATCTTTTACTCTATGCTCTGTGTCTCATCTGAATTCTTGTGATAGAAACATAAGGAGGACAAGGGAGTTGAACAAAGGCCAGCATGGGATCCTGATAACATGATTTGGGTAACCCTCTGAGATGGGGGTGAATAAAGACTGAGAAATGAAGGCATTATCTGTCAGGGAGACAAGAAATATTGAAGAAGAACAGAACAGCTTATATTAAAACCCTAAAAGGAGATGGGATCTTGCATGCCAACCACATCAGGAACCATAGAGGAGGCTGATGCTCTGGTCAGGAATGAACAAACAAGAGAGTTGTGAGGAATGAGGTCAGAGAGAGGACAGCGGAGCAGCGCATACTGGCTTCTACACCTCTGTTAGGATATTAGTTTCTACCCACATGAGGGAAGGTTTCACCTCAGAGGAGTCTAAGCAGAGAAGTGAGATGGCCATGCGTCCTAAAATGATCCCCTCAGTTCTTAGGAAGAACAGGTGGCTAAGGCATAGCACTATTTTCTTTCTTTCTGCAGGCTTTACACTTAGTTAAGTTTCCGGTATGCTCTGTGTGGTTACTGGTATCTATCAGAGCTCCAAGTTCCCAATGAATGCCTTTGCACCATCATCAAGCATAAATTTCAGGGTTACTGATTTACCTCTGAAGCAATCTCTGCTTCAGCTTAGTTTGACTTTGGGTCTTACCAGAGCTATCATGGTAGCTGGGAAACATTACCTTGATTAGCTTATCCCAGAGCTGGAAAAGAAGGTCAAATGCATCGAAATTGTTGGCTACTCCTTAAGGGAAGGAGAGACTGAACGTAAATCTGCCCATCACAATAGTATTCACAGTCCTCTTGACATAAATAGTAATCACTTTCTTAATGCTTATTCTAATTCAAGACAAACAGCAAAATCTGAATAGACGCCAGTGGGACTATGGTGCCCTTAGTTGAGTACATTAATTTCATTAACAAGATCTAACACTTTAATTGCTTTAGGTCAGTGTCTCATGTTTTCTTTATGGGAATTGTTATAAAGGCACAAATCTCCTGGTATGCTGAGCACTTAACATAGCAGTTATTCTATTTTTTAATGAAATGTATTTATGTGTGTGTGTGTGCATGTGTGTATGTGTGTTTGTACATGTGTGAATGTGCATAGTATAGCACATGTGTGGTTTCAGAGGACAACTCGAAGGGGTAAATTGTCTCCCTCCATTTTTTCAGGGCTGGGGATGAAAAGTTTATAGTCTTCACCCACTTATAGCCTTCACCCTTTTTACTTTGTGCTTGCTGTTGAAGATGTGATCTCTCACCTTCCTGTTTCAACTGCCTGCTGTCTTGCCTCCCACACCATTATGGATGCCTCTCTGGAACTGGAAGGCAAAATAAACTTTCCCTATAATATCTAAAGTATCTCCTTTTGTTTGTGCTATTTTTATCACAGCAACAGAAAAGTAATGTGTTAGGCGTGCTGACAAGCATCTTTTTCTACTTTGCTGCCTTGCTGCCCTAATATTTTATGTAGTTCTGTTTTTACATGTATTTATTTATTTGGGGGATGTCACAGAACACGTGTAGAAGTCAGAGGACAACTTGTAGAAATCTATTCTCTTCTTCCATGATGTGTCTGGGGAATTTGTATCATGAAATCTAGTTGGTCTGAATAATAAAAACCCATATTCAGATATAGGGGTTAATGCAGAAGAACAGAGAAGCAGAGAGGCCAGCCACCAGAGAGTTCTTTTACCTCTACCAATGCTCAAACCAAAGGGGTGATCTTGTCCTCAGACTGCATCTCCAGACTCCATCTGACTCCCCCAAACCTCAGGCTGTGCTGTGCTCCTGACTCCTCTGGCCTTATATTCCCCTCTCTGCCCAGCCATATCACTCCTGTCCCTATCTCCCTAGTGCTGGGATTAAAGGTGTGGGATCCCAAGTGCTGGGATCACCTTTGTGTGAGCTCTGTTTCTCTTTTAGAAAGAGTCAATCTTTTATAGCCCAGGGGCGTCTTGAACTAACAGTGATCACCCTGCCTCTGTCTCCTGAGTCTGGGATTAAAGGTGTGGCCACCACTCCCTAGCCTCCAGTGGTTTAGCTCTGTACTTTGATCTTCAGGCAAGCTTTATCTGTTAAAACACAAACAAAATATCAGTCCATGAAAACAGGTAACTGAAGTATTGTTTTAATCTAAATGAAAGATTTTGTGTGTATGCTCATGGTGCGGTCCTTTCAATGTTTTGTGTCACTTATTTTGCTTTTGTAGTATAAGTCATCTATCACTTGAAAATCCGGCTACCATTATTTATTGGAAATATTCAATAATAACAAAATTGCATTCCCTTTCTTTTCTTAACTTTTTAAAATTCCTATCATTAAAAATAGGCATGGGGTGAGAAAAACATAGACTGGAGGAACAGTGCTTCATCAGAGACATCAATTACGAATCAATTAAGGACAACCACATTGGAAGTATTTTCAACCCTCATTTCTCATTTCATCCTTTCTATCAGTAAAGAGTCAAACTACTTTGCAAGCTAGAAATAGTAAGAGATTTTTAAGAGGCTAACTACTTCTGTTTGAAATGTTCCTTTTTTGGGTAATATTTGTTACTTAGCCTATGAAAATTTCTTACATGTAGTCAAGATATTTTGGTCATATCCATCCTACACTACCTTTGTCCAACTCCCACTGAGGTGCCATCTTGTGTTACTCCTAATTTCATATCTTCCCTTGTTGTTGCTGTTATTAACAACTTTCTAAATTCAATTAGTGATACCCATATGAGAATGAATGTGGGGGTCATGTCCCAAACAAAAGTGACTCTTACCAGCAGTCATCAACTTTCAATAGTTCCTCATTTCTAAAGTGGAATCTTGAGGGTCCTTTCCCAAGCCATGCTGAAGTTCTGACTGCCTTGACCTAATATAGATCTTATGCGGGTAATAGCAACTGTTTTGAGTTAGTATGTTTAATAGCCTTGGTCATAGCCAGAAATTTGGATTTCACAGCTCTCCTCATTTGCCAGCTCTTACATTCTTTCTTCTGTATTTTGTGACGTTCCCTGAGCCTTTGATTACGGAGGTTGCAAGGGATGATTTAGTTATAGCTTAGCATCCTCAGTTACATATTTTGACACTTTGACCAGTTATTAGCCTCTACAGTAACTGTTATCCATGACAAAAGGAAGGTTCTCTGAGTCAAGTTGAGAGTAACACAAATCTATGGGTATAAACTTAAATATTTAAAAGCTATTTGAGAGCATGACCAGTTAGCAAAATAATAGCAAGTTTCCTGTTAGAGCCCATAATATTTACCATAATGTTTGACCATTTTACAGTCCTGGGAATGACATCCCTCTTGTAAAACAGGCTATAACCCGTCAAAAAGTAGTTGGTAACAACCACATCATTCATGCCACTATTGCACCAATAGGATCATCTTGTCATGCAGGTTAGCACAGTCTCATGCTGAGTCCAGTGCTGGGTGAAACCATTGATGTCTTTTTTCCTCCAGAAGCCAAAATCATACAAAATAACATAGGCTACTGCCATTACTCCTGGTTGCCTATAGTAGGGAACCAGCTTGTTTGTCCCAGCCGACCAGCTAGCTTAGACCCAAAATAATCACACAGAAACTGTATTAATTAAACCACTGCTTGGCCCATTAGCTCTAGCTTTTTATTGGCTAATTCTTATATTAATTTAACTCATTTCTATTAATCTGTGTATCACCATGTGGCAGTGGCTTACTAGGTAAAATTCCCAGTGTCTCTCTCCAGTGGATCCATGGTGTCTCTCTGACTCCACCCTTCTTTCTCCCAGCATTCAGTTCATTCCTCCCTGCCTACCGAAGTTTTGCCCTATCAACAGGCCAAGGCAGTTTCTTTATTAACCAATGAAAGCAACACATAGACAGAAAGACCTCTTACTAAGTGATAAAACTCTATTGCTGAAAACATCCTTTACTTTGGATGCAGGTCATAAAAAAAAGCAAGCTCAACTAACCATGAACACTTTCCTGCTGGGTAGCTTACGTAGTGATGAAATCTGGTTCTTTGTAAAGTTATAAAAAAAATTTAATGTGTAAGCCTTACTCTTTCCTGGTATGACCTAAAATCTGTATATTCACAAATCACTATGCTTAGCCTCCATTTATGTGAGTGTTTGCACACAGCCACATATATTAAGATATGGATTTCAGATTTCATTTGATGGCTTATAGTATTCCAAAGTGAGGTGATGTTGTTCCCTTTGTATCTCATTTTCCCACGTCTCTTTCACTTTTCTCTGTGTTCTTTATTTTCTGTCTCACCCTTAGTTTGAGTCTTTATGTGGTATCATCCTGAAAAACGCTGATCCAATCAAAGGTATTGTATGCTCTTCTAGGAATAATCTTTATCATGTGCACAATATGGGAAGGGCAACCATCTCTGCTGAACTCTCCTTCAGTAAATATGCTGACAGCAGTACTGCTGCTGAATACAAAGAAGGCAGCAGTGCATTAAAACCATACTTTGCTTCCTATGACCTAATCCCTTTTCCTTTCTTTCTTTTTTTTAAAAAAACTATTTATTTATTTATTTTATATGCATTGGTGTTTTGCCTGCGTGTATGTCTGTGTGGGGAATGTCCGGTCCTCTGGAACTGGAGTTACAGACAGTCATGAGCTGCCATGTGGGTGCTAGGTATTGGACCCATGTCTACTGGAAGAGCAGTCAGGGCCCTTAACCATTGAGCCATCTCTCCAGTCCCCACCACAACCCCGTATGCTTCTCTTTTTCAATATAAAACTTAGTTTCTATCAAAGTAAAACATTCACATAGCTTTTAAAACAAATAGTTCTGCATGATCCGTGAGGAGATAAACTGAACCAAAGCTGCACTTTAGTGACTCAGGTAGGAGTGACCACTTTCAAGTTTCCCACGTTTCCCTGACCTAGTGACCTCCTCTTCCTCAGCTCTGGTGTACTTGCTCATCTGCCATTTCTCAGCTGTGGATTGTGGAGTGACCACTTTCAAGTTTCCCACGTTTCCCTGACCTAGTGACCTCCTCTTCCTCAGCTCTGGTGTACTTGCTCATCTGCCATTTCTCAGCTGTGGATTGTATACAAACTATCTGTTGATTTCTTGCTTCAGAAGATGAAATATTTTAACCCTAACACATTGGAGTTATACATGTGCACACACATGTATACACACGCATGCACACGTGTGCGCACCCAGACTTCTCTACTATTGTCTGCAAAATTGATTCACAGTCTTAATTTTGAGTGAGCTACAATGATATTTCATTGCTTATTAGTTATTCTGGAATTTTATACTTTTAAAATCTGGTGTGGGGAAGATGGGTCATCTGGTAGAGGTGCTTGTCCCTCAACCTGATGACCTGAGTGGATCCCCAGAACCTACCTGGCGAATGTAGAGAACCTGTCTCTTAGAAGCTGCTGTGCACTTGCTCCCATGCTTGGACAGATGCAACACAGGACAAATACATCCACGTTAAACTTTTGAAAAAAATTTTCATGTATTTTTTCTTCTTTTCCTATGTCAAGAACCACAAGTTTCTTTTTAATGGATCTATATATTTAGTGCCTGTGTACTCCATGTCTTTCCTGGAGACTTTCCTGCTGCGTTTGCTCTCTGTTTCTTCCACAGGAACATAGGGGCAGTTTATAGCTAGGGCCTGGGGCTTCTCTCGCCCACATCTAATGCCCTCTTGGATCACATATGGATGTCAGCTTTTCTGGAAGCTGCATCTCCTTCTTTCCTGAGCACTGAAGGACCCATCACAACAAAAGAGTTTGGGTGTGTGGAAGAGCTTTGTGGTTGTTAGTTCTGGTTTGTTTTACTTTAAGGCATTGAGTATTTTTTTTTAAAAAAAATTATTTTATTTTAATCTATGTGAATGTGTGTGTGTATCGGCAGGTGAGTGCAGGTGCCCCTGGAGGCCAGAGATATCAGCTTCTCAGAAGCTGGAGTTACAGGCATTATGAGCCATTGGACATGCTGCTGGGACCCAAACTCAGGTTCTTCAAAGGAGTGGTACAGGCCGGACTTTTAACTGCTGGGCCATCTTTCCAGCCCTGAAGCAATTTCATTCTGTCTTCACATGTCGATGACAGCACAGAAGAGACTCTTTTTCCCCAGGATTCAGTTTTGTGTTTGTCTGTTTTGAGGGATTAAAACAAGGCAATCTAATACAGTATTCCCAGGACTTGGTTAAGTAACGCCAAGGATATTGGTTCTCATTTCTGTGTAATCTTTAAATATCCTATTCAAGTGCTTTACTCGTTTTTCTGTTTGATTGCTGGTTTGATTTGTTTCCCTTTAGACTGCATTTTTATTTCTTTACTGTGTGTGTTATGTATGTATATATGTATGTATGTATGTGGATGTAAACATGCCATGACCATCTGACAACCTGTAGGAATTGGTTCTCTCCTTCCTCGGTATGGGTCTGCCACATATGTGGGCTCTCAGACTTGATGGCATACTCCTTTTTCCTGCTGAGACATCTCTTCTTGGCTTTTGACAATTACTTAATTACATTAGCAAATTCTAATCTTCCCCAAGGGTCTCAAGTCCCATGTAGGGCAATTTACTAGCATCTTTCACAATTAAGAAAAAAAAAAACAAACACTTTACCTTTTAGTTTTTATTTATGGTAGTCACCTAGCAGATGTAGTCAGGTATAAAAAGTGACTAAGGAACAATGGAATTAATTTCATTAATTAGTGTATTAATATTGTTCACAAAAATTAATATAAAGGCCACCTAAGGCTTCATTGATGACTAGTTAAATAAAGAATCATTTACTTGCGGAATACATAGCCATGTAGAAAGAACAAGATACTTCTAAACTCCATAATGTATTTTTATCTCTTAGAGCTCAAGGATACATATCTTTAATTTACAAAATAATACCAGGCACATAATGATTATTACATTTGAGTAAGAGAACAAATATTTTTGTCCTAGTTTAGGTTCCGATTACTGTGATAAAATAACCGACAGAAGCCACTTGAAGAGAGGAAGGGTTGTCTTCCTCTTACAATTCAGGTGACACTGAGTCACTGTTCTATTGCTGTGAAGAGACACCACGACCGACTTATAAAAGGAAGCATTTAATTGTTGGCTGGTTTACAGTTTCAAGAGGTTGAGTCCATAGCCATCATGATGGGGAGGGTGAAGGCAGGCAGGCAGGTAGGCATAGCAGTGGAGCAGTGGCTGATCCACAAACAGGAGGCAGAGACTGGACCCCAAAGCCACCTCCAGGGACACACCTCCTCCAAGTCCACACTTCCTAATCCCTATAGCTCTACCAGTTGGGGAACAGGCATTCAAATATGCGAGCCTGGGGGGAGGGCATTCTCATTCAGACCACTGCAGTCCATCATTGGTGGGAAGTCAAGGCAACAGAAATTTGAAGCCGCTAGTTACATCCACAGTCAAAGCAGAGAGCGAACGAAATCTCTCATCTTAAAACGAAACTTTTTGCCTATTTACATCTATTTTACACTCCCATTCCCAGTGTGGAGTAACCTAGTATCTGCCTTCTGTTTCTAATTGCTTTCCATTTCCAGGGCGTTTGCACACATTTTTATAGCTTTTCAATTTCCTTTTCTCTACTTTGAATTTATATTAGCTATTTAAAAATAAAACATTATCTAATTGGCATTATTATTCTTTCTCTTGTGAAAAGTTAAATGATTCTCTTCTGAACTCTAAGCAGACCATAGTGGAGCTAAGAATAAAATCCTCATGTTGTGAATATGGTCCCATTTCCTATTTTTACTGCATCAATATTAGACCTCATTTTGGCTTAGCCTGTGCTGAAATTTAGATTTAATCATTGTTCACATAAGTGAAAATCTCTGTAAAAGGTCAAAACATTTACCATTCAGATGGGAAAGAACAAATCATTATACTGAAAGAAGATATGGGTATGAAAATAATACTGTCCAGACACTACATCTTTTTATAGCCTTATTCTGTTTGGAGTCCATAAAATGAAGAGAATCTTGTCAGAAATTACAAAGGTTGGCCACCCTCTACTGTTGAGATTAATAATCCAGGCCATAGTTAACCCATAAAATCCAACAGATTGAGATTTGGGTAAGACTTTACAAATTCACCTGTGACATTTCCCTTGGTTTATGCATTTGCACACTAATTTCATTAGTGACACGTTTAACCGTTGTGAAGAATGTCCATACAGCTATATCTACATGGACATGGGCTGATGGAAAAATTCTAAAAAGCCAAATATATGGCCTGTTCCTTCTCCAGAGAATAGACCAGTAAGAACATTAAGAACAGTAATCAGGGCGACAGTAGCATTTACTGCAGCCAGTCAAACCCTTTGGGCTTCACAGCCCCTGAGGACAATGGCATCACCTTTACTCTCATGTCCTTGAAAGAATTCTTCATCCCTGGGTTATAATGAACATGTCTAATGTCACATAGCTAATAAATGGAACATCTCAAATGTGAAGTCAGGCTCTCATGGGTATATTTCTGCGGTATATATAGCACATAGTGAATATAATTTTATCCCACCACAAGGAGCCTATAATTGCAGACGGCACCAAACTCGGCATCTGTTATTTCTTTCTGTACATCCATCTTCTTTATACAACTTACAATAAGTTAACTTCACACTACTAATAAATTAGACACAACCAGAGATTAAGAATAACTAATAAAAACAGAGGAATGTAAGAACATACCAATGAAAGCCAAGGGAATGTGGTTTTTTGAGGGTGTCTTAGAATATCTTGCTGCATTTTCACATGCAAGGAAGCATTTCCCAACTTCTTGGCATCTGTGGACTGCCGGGATGACTAGCCTTGTGTTTTCGGACCACTGTTGAGTAAAATAAGAGGCTCTTGCACACATAAACCCTGAGGTACTAGGACAGTTAAACTGATGAGAGATACCTGCCCAGTGACCGACTAACTGGAAGATAGCATACACAGCCTTGATACACTGGACGTGGAGATGATTCAGGTCCCGACTGGACAGAGAGGAGATTTCATTATGTTTTACTTGAATGGTGCATAATTTACAACTTCTAAATTGTTTCTTCCTAGAATTTGCACCGAATATTTCCAACCATAGTTTACCACTGAACAAATGGCTGACACCGAAACCTCAGGCAGGTGTTGAAGGGAGTCTACTGCTGTGTGTTGATGCCTTACTATCATCTCCAACTTACGATATATTTAATATATTTAACAAACACTCTTATTTCCTTTTCCCTTTCTGTTTGTTTGTTTTTTGGTTTTTCGAGACAGGGTTCCTCTGTTTAACAGTCCTAGCTGTCCTGGAACTCGCTATGTAGACCAGGCTGGCCTCAAACTCACTGAGATCCACCTGCCTCTGCCTCCCAAGTGCTGGGATCAAAGGCGCACACCACCACGGCCTGTCTACACTTTCATTTCTTTACTACACTTTAAAATCTAGTACTTGATGTATCTTAACTTGTGAACGACCTCAAATATTTTCTACAAAGTACTGATTTAAATAAGCTAGCATATTGATTATGTTGAATGTTTGCTTTCCTATACTTTTTTAGGAAGAAAAACAAAGAATGTATTTCAACGAATACTTGACACTTGACAGAGAAATTCTGTCCCTCATGACATAGTTTGTCTTCCCCAAGATAAAGCAAGAACCAATTATTCAATATTGATTGAACCAATGTGAGATATATAGAGAATGAATGCCGTATTCCTCCCCCTCCTTGAGAGTATAGAAATTTAATTGTTGAGTGAAACCACGTGAACAAAGCCACAACACATGAAAAACTATTATTAATGGAAATTATGATGCGTCCTTTATGTATCGTAAGTCAATAGTGTAGTCAAAAGAAAGGCATTACAGGAAATCAGATTTTTAAAAACAATTGACAGTCCCTGAGGCAAATCAAGAATATTTGACCATGTGGTAGCTTTGAAAAGTTTTTATAGCAACGGAGTGTGTGTGTGTGTGTGTGTGTGTATGTGGTTTTGGCTTTTGAAATAGGCTCTCACTAAGTTGCCTCATCCTCTGGAGTAGATGGGGCCTGGCTCTGATATATTATTTTAAAAAGTCTATCCACAACCTACCCTTTAGTGAAGTGAAATTCCAGCAGGTAAAGGTAAGCGGTTTTCCTGAAGGAGACATGGGCAGATCTAGAGGGAACACTGAGAACAATTGGAGAAACACGGTTGGTTGAGTGTTGAAAAGTAGGTAGTGACGAATGAACGAAAGAGGGTGCTGGCATGAGTGTCACCCAGGGAGAATTTTCCAAACCCAAACTTTGTTGATGCTATGCTACAGATACATTAAAGAAAAACGGAAAACGTGTACTATACTATTAAATTTAAGGCCTTAAGTCTTTTGGGAAAAGGAACGACTTTGTCTAGGCCATTTTAACATTTTCACCCTCTCTGACCAACGCTAACTCAATTGTCTTCACCCCCATTCTCATTTTTTCCATATCCCCAAAAGTGCTGGAATGTATACCTCACTCAGCGTGCGACCATTCTCATTTAGGGAACTGGAAGATACGGTTGTTTTATTTATTGATTTTTGACAGATGCACAGTAATTACTAACCGAAATGAAGATCACGTTTTCATCCACTTGGCCGGATTGACTCCAGGTTTGGAAGCAAACGCCAATCTGATGAGCTCTCCTCGTTTAGAAGTACTGTTTTTACTAAGCAGTGGGTCTTGTTCAGTGGGGTAAGACTTTGGAGGACGGACAGTCTACACACACCTTAGAGGATGCAATTGTTAAGTATTTTCCCTGGGGCTGAGAGGGTCACCAGGCTGGGGCTGGCTTTGACCTGTGTGGGTGGAAGGAACCCAGCTCGGGGTTGGAAGGGTAAAGTGGAGGCTGCCTAGGAGCAATCCTGCAGCCCGGGCCAGCCTGAGGCATAAGGGTGCAAGCAGGCTGGAGGCTGTCCTACTCACACCGCCCACAGAAGGGAACCCAGGACGCCCAGCCAGCCACTGCAGCAGGTACGTCGCAGAGGGCGGGAGCAGGCGCGCGGGCAGGCGGAGGCAGCCAAAGGCGGAGGCGCCCACTCCCCCCGGTCCCTGTGCCCCGCCGCTCGTCTCCCGCCGCCGGGCGCCCGAGCGCTCGGCTCTTTCCGCCGCCGCGCGCTGCCCCGTGCGCTCTGGCACCTTCGGCAATTTCCGTCGGGCCCTGGCCGCCATTTTCTCGCCGCTTGTGTGGCTCGCTGGCTGCGTGGCTCGGTTCTTGGGAGCGAAGCTTTGTCCGGTTCGGCAATGGACGGGTAGGTACCGGGGCCCGTGAGGAGATGGGGGAGGGAGAGGAGGGTGTCCGGGCCGCGGCTGGGATCCCGGTCGGGTCTGGGAGCGGGGCTCGGGCGGCCCCTCCCAGGCCGCGCCGCCGTTACCCAACCCCCGCCCCATCACACACACCCCTCCCCGGGCTTCCCTCAGCGGCTCGGGCGGCGAGCGCGAACCGCAGCCGGGCCCGGGAGGCCGGGGAGGCCTCGGGGCTTCTGCGGGGACGCGGTGGGGGCCGGGCGGCGGGGGATGGGGCGGGAAGCCCGGTGCGGCCCTGCCCCCTCGGGAGCCATGTCGACGCCGCGGGGGGACCCGAACCCTGGGGTGGCGGCGGCCGCGCGAGCGCGACTTGGGAGCGCCGGGGAGGCCTGTGCGGAAGCCCGTAGCCCGAGGCCCGCCATCCTCGGCCTCGCCCGAACCACCGCGGCGGGAGAGCCGAATGGGAGCCGCGGGGAAAGGGAGGGCGCGTGGCGGCGGGAGGGAGGAGGGCACATGTCACACTCCTTTGTTTTCATCCGAGTCTGGGAGCGGGGGCGGGAGGCCATCGAGATGCCTTTACAACAACAACAAAAAATGTGAAGGCTCGGCCCACAGGGCCAAGAAATTAAACCATAAACAAAACAAAACCCCGTGAAGTGTTTGAGGTAACATCAATCACATGGGCAAAGGCCACCGAGCCGTGGCAGAGAAAAGAACAGATATTCCACACAAGGCTTTTTTTTCTTTCTTCCCTTTAAAGCTACTTTGGTTAGTTTCTGGGGGGAAAAACTTAAAAGAAAACCCAATCAAATATGGAAGAGTCGTGATGCATCTTTGCGAGCCTGGGCGTGAAGATAGGATGCAGAGTGAGGAGAGAGCTGTGAGAAAAGATGAGGACCAGAGTCGCGCCCCTGCTAACACCACATCTCTGAGGACTCAGTTCAACTCATTGTTAAGAGAAGGGGGCATAGGTTTGGGTAAAAATATGATACTACTCACGGCTCATTTAGGGGAAGGGGGTTTAAAAAGAGACTCAGGTAACATGAACAGTTAGTAAAATGAGTGTCAGGAACTGAAGAATCTAAAGTCAAATCTGAGTTTATTAAGTTCGTTACCAGTCTAGCGTTTTCTGATTTTTTTTTTCAAAGAGTTAATGAAAAGTAACAACAGAAAGTAGAAATCGTGCCACAGATAACCTTAATGGGAAATCATTTTCCACGTGAAATGAAGATTCAGACATGGTCTGAATTCCCTCCAAACAATTGGTGGCAAAACTTGAGCAGAAATTCGTCTTTTCCAATTCCCAGCTTCTATCTAGATTACCAAAGAACTTGAGTTATGCTGCTTACGTCCGCCGTATTCCAGCACTGTAGGAATGGCGCAGTGTTCTGGATTTTTATCTTGCTGCTAAAGGTTCTTAAAAATTAGCCTAAACTGAAACAGCTCATGTTTCAAGGTCTTTCTGAAACTCCAGGTAGATAATAGCTTTAAAACATATCACTGAGCATCTCTGTATTTGTTTTCTAACTTTATTGCCAGTGTCTGGAGGATTTCTGAAAGACCTTGAAAGTTTTAAAGTTAAGCAGTGGCCGTGAGAAGAATAAGAGGTTGACCCTGTTCTTTTTTCCTTTACAGAATTGTCACTGAGGTTGCTGTTGGTGTGAAGGTAGGAGATGGTGTTTGGAAGTGAAGTGGAAACTAGACGTGTTGAATATACTATCATTACAAAGAATTGAGAATTTCAGTTAGCTTTGACAACAAAACCCAGTTAAAATCGTTTCCTTTAATTTGTAAAGTCAGTCTATAGACAACTATGCAGTTGGATAGTGTAAATGACTGTAGGCTTTCATAATAAGTTTTTTTTTTGAACTTTTTAAGTAGTGTTAACTTTGTTAGTTTAAAATAGTTTGACTCTGATTAAAGCGAAATGTGCGTGTTAGGGATGAAGCCCATTGGAAATTGGTTGCCCTGGCGCCAGAAAGAGTCGCACAAGTACTTTCAGCTGTCTTGTCTGCGGTAGGTTTGTACTTGCTTCTTGGGTAGGAAAAATGCTCAACCCTTACAGTTGACTCCATGCTTGCTTACCATCTGGCCCTTCCTGGAAGACAGAGATTTTTGTCTTGGTGTATTACAGACTTGTTTGTAAGTCTGTCTGCCCTGTTAGGCATATTCCTTGTCTTTTAGCTTTGGCCCAAGCCTGAAATAAGGACATTTCTCCTCCCCCTCAACCATATTATAAACATAAATATAAAACCCCTCATATATAAGTACCTGTAGGAAAATTATTAATATTCCTAGTTTACTGAGGTTGACCCTCAATATTTCTCTTGGCTCTTAAAAAAATTGAGTTTGTGATGGCTTAATTTTTATGACTAGTAGATGTTACTGTGTTTTCTGTTTATTTCTTGAGTTCACATTGTATAGAACATTTAGTTTTATTGTCAGTCATTTTCCAAGTTGAGATAGTTAAGAGCTTTGCAGTCAGTAATAGCTCAAGAGTACAAAATGTGTTGATATGTAGTTTTTATCCAAATAGATGGCTTCTGTGAACTTCATAAAAGAATAAATGATACAAGGTATTTTGTAAAAGTGACTATAAGTTTGTGGTCTGTTATTAGCAGTTAAGTTTACACACAAAACCTCATTAGTAGTCAGGAAAAAAGGTAGGAGATTTAGGCTAGACTGCCTGGATAGGATATGTTAGCTTTACCAGTTTTTAGTATTCAAGTTTAAGGAGAAACTATTAGAAAATTCAATAAATATACTACCCATTTTAAAAGGTTGTTTTATATAAAAGTTTGCAAAGTTAAAATTTTATATACTTTTCTAGAACATTGGTTAAATAAATATTTCAGTATATGATCTAATTGCCTGTATTTAAAGTATGCAATGTTTTGCTTATACACACGTGTGAAGCCACCACTCCAATCGAGGTAGAAACTCGTGTTACTCCTAGAAATGCCATCCTGCCCCTGTGTAGTCCTCTCTACTCTCCCATAGAAGCCAGGGATCTGCTAGCATTACTGAGTCATTTGCATTTTTAGAACTCTAAACAAATGGGATCCAAAGGGGAGGTCTTCTGGCCTATTACACGCAACAGAAAATTTTAAGTTATTTACACATGTGTATTGATTGTTCCCTCCCCGACTCCTTCCTTAGTAGTATTATACTACCTGGTAATTAAAAACTTTGGTGGGCATTTGTGTTTGGGGGTATTAAAAGGTTGCTGTGAACATTTCTGCACATTTTTGTGTAGACATACGCTTTTATTTCTCTTGGGGCCCATTGTTAAGAATGGCTGAATCATATGTTTGGCATATGCTTAATTGAGAAACTGCAGTCTCTTTTCCACAGTGGTTGTACCATCTTGCCATCAACAGGGTATGAAAATTTCAGTTCCTCCAGAGACTTCTCAATGCTTTTTAGTGTTTAGTGGGTGTGAAGTGATAATCTAATTGTGGTTTTAATATGTACTTCTGTGTGGAATCTCTTATAAGCATTTTCAGTGTGCCTTTTGCCAGCTGTTGTTGATTCCTCCTCTTCCTCCTCTTGGTTTTTCGAGACAAGGTTTTACTGTGTGCACCAGGGTGGCCTTCCAACTAGACTAGAGATCTGCCTGACTCTGCTTCCTTGTCTCCTGAGTGCTGAGATTAAAAGGCTTGCATTACCGTGACTGGTGTATTGTAGTCAGGGTTCTAGTCTAGAGGAATAGAACTGATAGAATGAATCAGTCTCTTTCTCGTCCGTGTGTGTGTGTGTGTGTGTACACAGACTCACACACATGTAATTTATTAGGATAGTCTATAGGTTGTTGTCTTAGTGTTTCTATTGCTGTGAAGAGACACCATGACCATGGCAACTCTTACAAAAGAAAGGGTTTAATTGGGGCTGGCTTAAGGTTAAGATGTTTAGTTCATTATCATCAGGGTGGAACAGTGTGGCCTCCAGGCATCGTGGTGCTAGAGAAGGAACTGAGAGTTCTACATCTGGATTGGCAGGCATCAGAAAGAGAGAGACACACACTGGGCCTTGCTTGAGTGCCTGAAACCTTAAAGCCTGCCCCCAGTGGCACAGTCCTCCATCAGGGCCAGTCCTTCTCCAACAAATAATGCCACTCATTATCAGCCTGTGGGGACAATTTTCATTCAAACTACCACAGTTGTGGTTCAGCTAATCTAACAGTGGCAGTGTCCCGGGGGAAAATCCAAGAAACCAATGGTTGTTCAGTTCACGAGGCTGGCTTTCCCAGCTGGTCTTGTGTAAATGTGTGAATCCTGAAGAAGCAGGCTCTAATATCAGTGAAGGAATGCCTCCAGGATATATGAACTTGCCATCGGGATTGAGGGTAAGCAGACAAAAAGCAAAAGCTGCTTTCCTCCATGTCCTTCAGATAGGCTGCCACCAGAAAGTGGGTCTTTCACCTTCAATGAACTAACCAAGAAAAATCCCTTAGAGTGTGGCCAGCAGCTTGAGTGTTGGTTAATTTCAGGTGTAATCAAGTTGACAACTAATAGCTATCACACCTGACTTGTATCTGTTGAAGTCTTTTGTTCATATTTTACTTTTGGATTTTGACAGGCTTCACTCTGGACATGTTCTTTATTAATAGCCTGTACAATTTTTTCCGTCTCGTTGCAGTCTTTGTACAATGCTTTGAAAAGTAGTAGCTATGGTGAACTCCATTATAGTTCCTCAACTTTTTCATTTATGGATGGTGCAGTTTGTCCTATCTAAGCCTTTTCTAACCTGAAGTAAAATGACTTCTTTGTTTTCTAAGAGTTTTCATTTTATTTTAATACTTAAATCTTGTCTGTGTTTAAGATGAAATTGGTTTTAAGTGCCTTTCCATATTTGTTAGAATAAAAACAAAACCCTAGAAGGAAGTAGGGGAAAAGATGGTGAAGAAAATATAGACAACAACATGAGAATCAGGAAGAAGGGAGAAAAAGTCAAGAGCCCCACAAATCAGAAGTTAAAACTTTTTTAAAAGGATACAAAGCATGGAATGAAAATTTCGATTTATATGTAGACATCAGTTTTTCCAGCACATTTGCTAAAAATAATATTTTCTTTATTAATTAACCTGTTGCTTTGTCAGAAACAAGTTGTCTTACAAAAAGTTGCCTGTATGCTGGCACACGCCTTTAATCCCAGTACTTGGGAGGCGGAGGCAGGCGGATCTCACTGAGTCTAAGGCCATCCTTGTCTGTAAAATGAGTTCCAGGACAGCCAGGACTGTTACCCAGAGAAACCCTGTCTTGCAAAACAACAGCAACAACAAAATATTTGCCTATATATGGTTTTATTTCTATACTCTTTCCTGTTGACCGGTTTTTATCTATCTAGTTGCCAAAAGCATACTGTTGTAATTACTAGTTACATACATACTGACTCTTAAAATCAAGTTGCCTTGATTCGCCAACTTTGTTCTTTCTCAAAGTTGTTCTTGCCCCTGACTCAAAGAAAGCATGCTAGAATTTTAACTTGAATGTGTTAAGTAATTTGAGGAAAACTGACAATTTAATACTGAATTTTCCTGTCAGTGACAAAATACAGTTTATTTTTTCATTCACAGGGGCCTTTTAAATTTTTTTGCATTGTTCTTTATTATTTCATTGTAAAGTTTTATACATTATTAATTGGGGGGGGGAAGATTGGATTCATCCCTAAGTATTCACAGCTTCTTTTGTTATAAATCATTAGTTCTAAATCTGTGGGCCGTGACTCCAGGGGTCACCTAAGATTATTCGAAACATATATTAGGATTCATGACAGCAAAATTATGAAGTAGCAATGAAAATAGTTTTAGTAATTTAATTCACCTTGTAAATCTGATGCGTTTATTTTAGATTCTAACAGAATTTTTACGTTTACCTTTGTTGTACTTAGTTTTCCCTCTTGGCTGTTTGGGCACCATTTTTTCTTTCCTTGCCTATGATAGCCAGTAAATATTAAGTTGGTAAGAGTTGTTAGTTTTACCGTGTTCTTCCCAAATTATGAATTGTAAGTTGTACAGAACAAACAGTGGAAGGAAGTCATTGCAAAGTGAAACTCTGTAGGTCTCGGGTTTGTTTTCTCTATGAAGAAGTTTTAAACTGCATAATTTAATAGAGTAGGGCTATTTAGGCTACCTATTTCTTCTTGGGTAACTGTTATAGTTTGATCTTCTGTAGACTTGGTGAATATATTTGGATGGAGTTGTTCGTTGGACTCTGTTACACTTTATATTGTTTCCTTCTTTTTGAGGTAAGGTCTCACTGTTATTTTGTTGGCCTAAAATGCTGTGTAGACCAGACCTGTCTTAAGGTCACAGAGCTGCCAGCAAATGAGGCTGGGTTAAAGTTGTGGTCCACTGTGCTCCAGTCCCTTTTGTACTTTGATAGTTTAGTACAGTGGTTCTCAACCTGGGAGTTAGGGCCTCTTTGGGGGGTTTTCACAGAGGTCACCTAAGACCACTGGAAAACACAGATATTTACATTATGATTCATAAGTAGCAAAATTACTTATGAAGTAGCAACGAAATATTTTTATGGTTGGGGGTCACCACAACATGATGAAGTGTATTAAAGTGCATTAATAGGAAGGTTGAGAACCAATGGTTTAGAACCCGTAATCACTTGAACTCTCTGGTTTCTAATACTCGTTATTCATGTTTTATTCTACTTTGTTTTGATTGCCAATTATTAATGTTCTCAAAGTGGTCAACTTCGTGAAGTTTTCATCACGTTTTTGTCTTTTTCATTGATTACTTTTTCCCTTCTGCCTTTGTCTCATATTAACTTATACTTTTCCTTCTTTTTTATTGAAAGGTTTTGTGTAGCCCTGGCTGTCTCAGAATTCACTATGTAGACCAGGCTGGCCTAGAACTCACAGTTATGCCCCCCCCCCTTTTGTTCATCAAATCCTGGGATTAAAGGCATGTGCTTTTTCTACCAGGTGGTTTTATTTGCTTGTCCATTTCTGTGACTGAAAAAAGCATCTTGGGGATGTTTACAAGTTATAATCTCTGCCAGGGCAGGAGCTCAAGACAGGAACGGAAGCGGAGACCATGCAGAAGTACTGCTTACTGTGTGGTTTTCCATTGCTTGCTCTGTCAGCTTTCTGTTACATTCTGTGACCACCTTTCTAGATGTGCCACCACCCATAGTGGGCTGGACCCTTCTGTGTCAATCATCAAAGAAAAAACCTCCTTGATTTGCTCATAGGCCAGTCAGATAGAGCAGTTTTTCATTTAAAGCTCCCCCTCTTTGGTGTCTCTGGTTTGTGTCAAATTGACAAAGTCTTAGCACACACAAACCTTTTCTAAACATGGTTTTGCTGCTATGTATCTCTTCTTAGTGATGCTTTTATGGTGTCCTCTTAAGTTTTCATTGTTGCTTTTCATTTGTTTGTAGCTACTTAATACAGCAACTTTGGATGCAGACTTGTATGGCCAGATTTTTAGAAGTTGTTTTTTTAGTGAGTTAACCAAAAATCAAGATGTAATTATAACTGGAGTGCTAGTGCTGATAAAGTGTTGTTAAAAGTAGCTTAATTTTTTAAATAAAATTGGATTTTTCTTTAAAAGTATTATAAATTACATATTCCTAACTCAAAAGTTTAGGTTCTACTGTGACTATTGAACTCCTCATGATTGGCCTCTTTAATGAGTTATTAAATAATGCTAAGCATATAGTTTTTGATAGTAGTTGAATATAATTGATTTTTAATAAGGTATGTGTTTCACAAAGTTGTTTGCTTATTTTTTAGATTTTGATTATTCTTTTAATGTAATGCCATAGTGTATACTTTGTGCTAGAATTTTTTTCTTAAAATTTCAAAAATTTCAATTTATTGCATAATCTCTATTAAATGACAGCTCTCTGTTGAGTATAGGATTTTAAAGTAGTTTGATTGTTCTTCGTTATTAAGTGTGCATATTAAGTAGTAGATAACTCGGTTAATACTTAATTATTGTGGAAGTGTCTTGAGCTTTAATTTGTTTATAATCCATGAACGATTTAGCATTAAAAAGATAAATACTAATTTTATTTCACTACATTCCTGTTTGTTGGAGATCCAAAAGATTAGTCTTTAGGTGGATCACATCTCCTGGGAAACTGTTGATGGTTTTAAGTAAGTGCCACACTGATAGGATCACAGTATGCTCCAGGAAATTGTGAGCTGTTCTTTGTAGTAGATGGGTTGAGAGACAGGAAGAACACAGCAGTACACATTGAAGCAGTGACAAATCCATGTGTCGATGGGCAGAAATTCAGTTTTAGCACTAAGTTTAATAGTTTTAGTTTTTTTTTTTTTTTTTACTGTAAAAGTACTTACTGATCAATAGATTTCTCTCAGTCTAGGAAAATAAAGTGAATCAAAACATAAAGGAATATTCTTGGTGTGATAAGCATACACACATTTGTTAAATGCACCTTATTTTAATAGAAAAAAATCGCGGTACTTAGTCATCCCCCGACCCCCAAACTCTGTCAGTCTCTGTGTACACTACCACCCAGTTAACCGAAAGTGCAGAGAACAGAATACAGCAGTTGAATGCAGGCTCTGTGCAGTTCTGTAAATTCTGTAAGTTCGCATCAGTTCTCTGTAGCAGATGAGATGTAATAATTAAAAAGATGGAGAACTTCTGGGTAAAAAGATGTTTTAAGAGGTAATATCAACTTGATCACTGTGACTTTTGTTACTTTCTGATTCTTCTTCCCACTTAATAAACCGGATGAAGTAGGATAACATTTAAGAAAAGTTACAAATCGTAACACAGATTTAACTTTGACAATACAAGGCAGTTACAAACTTTTGGATGTCCCAGTAGGTTTTATAGCTATTGGTTGGTTTTTGAGAGTTCATGTTTTGAAAGGAAAACACTGAAACATTTTCTTAGGAAATATCATATGTATATGGAAGTTGTCACAATAATTGAAGGAAAGTTGGTTGTGCTGAGTCTCATACTATAGCTATGGGTTGAAGATTCCTATAGTTTCTGATGTTATCATTAAAATACAAACTTACAGGAGGAACTGCTTGCTCAGAATTTTTTAAGAATGCTGTTAAAATTTTGCCACACAAAGAGACCCTATTTTGTCTATATTAAATTGATCTTGAATTCTTTTGTAATTTTCTTTAAAAATACATCAAAAGTGAAGAATGATCTATTGATTATATTGACACCATTCTTTTTATACAATAAAATTCACAGTAACTTAATATCATGGGTAGTTTTCCTTTGATATTAAGGACAAAAAAAGCCAACATGTTGATTAATGTCTCTTAGGTCTCTTTTTATCAATAAATCTCTTTTCCTAACACCTTCTTATAACTCATTTTTAGAGAATCTGAGTCATCTGAACAATTTCTATTCTGCAGTATTCTGCTGATTATATACCTTGTTTCTTCTGTTCCTCATATTTTCTGTATTGATTGTGAATATGTAGATTAGATGAGACGATCAAATACAGGTTTAATTTTTAGCAAGAATATCTTGTATATATGATCCCTATCATTTCTATCATTAACATTTATCAATAAGGTAAGGTGTTACATACTCGTTACAGAATGCTCCTATCATTTCACATTTAGTAATAATATGTAATTTTATTGGTATAGTGAAAATACTATATTTTTTCTCTTCGTTTATAAAATGTTGACTGAGGTTTCTGTCCCACCTAGTCCTGCAGCCATTAAGTCCCAAAGAATCACACAGAGGTCTACATTAATTATAAACTTATTGGCCTATTAGCTCAGCCTTCTTATTAACTCTTATAACTTATATTAGCCCATAATTCTTGTCTGTACTAGCCACATGGCTTGGTACCTTTTTCAGTGAGGTGGTCACATCTTGCTTGCTCTGTGTCTGGCTTCCTCTGTGACTAGGTGACAATTACAGTCGGAAACTTCCCTCATCCCAGAATTCTCGTTGCCCCGCCTTTACTTCTGCCTGGCTACTGTCCCATCAGTGTTTATTTAAAATATAAGTGTCAGGGTACAGACCATTGTCTCACAGCAGTAAAAATTCCTTTAAGAACTTTGCCCATGAATTTTTAGCCACACACCATTTTAAAACTGGAAGTAGGCTGGATTTAATTCTTGGATAATCTCAGGGATGTATAAAATGCATCATAGTTGTTCTCATTCCCTCTTCCCTTCCCTCTTCTGCTGTAACCCTCCTTTTATTTGTGTGTGTGTGTAACCCACTGGTTTACCTGGGATTTCTTGAATGAGCCTGGGTGGGAGGTTATTTACTGCACTATGGACAATTTTTCAGTGCCTATACCACTGTAGAAAGTGAGCCCTCTCCCAGTCCATTAACTGCCAATACTCCCTTGGGGAAGGAGGGATTGGGTCTCATAAGCTTCTCCCCCATTCCAGTTTTCTGATGATTGACCTCCAGTGTAGTTAGTGTGAGTTCCTTCTTTTTAATTGTTACTACCATTATGAAATCAGGCATTTTAATGTTAATCTTCTAGTCCATTGTGGCGACTATTTTTAAAATGCTATTGTAAATGGTGTGTTGGTGGCATGTGCCTTTAATCCGAACACTCGGGAGGCAGAGGCAGGTGGATCTCTGGGAGTTTGAGGCCAGCCTGGTCTACAAGAGCTAGCCAGGATAGCTAGGGACTGTTAACACAGAGAAACCCTGTCTCAAAAAATCAAAAAAAAAGAAAAGAAAGAAAGAAATGCTATTGCATCTTGAGCAGGTGGAGCTTCAAATACCAGTAACTTTGATAATGTCGTTGAAAATTTGTTTTAAAGTTTACCATGCTGTTAAAAAGTCTCTGTGTCCAAGATGTGGAAAATATTCTTTAGAAATTGCAATAATGGGGGGACAAGGGGATATTTGCTCTAAGATTGTTACTTCAGTGAACATTAGCACTTTTTGATAGAAATATGTTATGATCTCTTATTTTCTCGTTTGTATTTAAAGTTATAGTTTTTCTTATTTGATTTTTTTTTTTTAGATTTATTTATACGTGTCAGTGTTTTACTCACATGTATTTCTGTGTATCGTGTGCACGTATCCTTGACCTGGAATTATGGACAGTTGTGAACTGACTCTTATGCTGGAAATCAAACCCCAGACCTCTACCAAAAAATGTGCTCTTAAACACTGTGCCATTACTCCAGCCCCTTTGGGTTGTATCTCTTGTCCCTGAAAAACTTCGTTTGCTAATACTAACCTTGGTATACCACACATAGCACTTCAAAAAACAATAACTTTTTAAAACACTGTTTTTTTAAAGCAGTATTATATTGTACTACACATTTAATATGATTTATTATTTTTGTAGTCATGTTTTGTCTCTATGATACAAAAAAGCATAGTATAATCATTGAATTTTAAAGTTTATTGAAATTACTCTCTTTGTTCTACCACTAAATTAATGGTAGATTTGTTTTTATTTGTAAAAAAATTTTAAATTTTCTCTGAAACAAGCTGTAAAGAAATGACCTCTACAGCAACCTACATTCAGAGAAGCTTAGCTAGCCTACTGTGTTGTATTCCTTCTTACATATATTTTCATTAATTGTTTTATTCAACTCATCCACTATATTTGAGGTTATACATTCATTTTCCTTCCCACAATATGTAGAAAGTAGCACAGTGTGCATAATGTTTATATCTTGACATTTTACTAAATGATTTATATATCTCATATATCTCCTTAGAGGACATGTCTAATAAAGAAACATTCTCATTGCCTTCTGTAGTCTTTCACTGTTTCTACAATTGCTAGTATAAAAAATTGCTGTATTTCTTTAGAGTAGCTCCTAAACAAGAATTGTTTGGTCAATGTGTAATACAAATACAGTTTTACTAGATATTCCTAAATGTTTTTGTCTGGGGGTTTGTTTACTATCCAGAAATATGAATGCCAGTGTCTCATAGCAAGAACAGATCTTATAGTCTGTGCCTGTAGTTTCAAGTGGGTGGTCGGGGAGGCAGTAGGATCCCAAGGGCTTGCTTGCTGGTTAACCCATGTGGAATATAGGTGAACCCCAGGTCCCAGTCTCAGGAAAGAAAAAGTTAGAAGTATTGCTACTCTCGTGGGTGAGAAAGTATTCAAATACAGAATTAATTTGGATTTGTTTACTGTGAGGAAGATTAAACAGATTTTCAGCTTGTGATTTCTACTTCCTATGCCAAAAACTTCCAAGTTTTTAAGTTTGTGTTTGAAGTTTAGATTTCCTTTATGATTCATTTTAAATCTATTTCAAAATTTTATCTGTTTAAAACAGTTGAACTTGACTGCATTTTTCTTTTTCACTATGCTTTTCATTAAAAATATCTGTGTTTGGCTAAACGGGATGTATTTTAGAATTCATATTGCAGTGGATTTCATGGGCATTTAAATCAGTATTAGGATGATGTTGAAGGAATGAAACAGATTTTCAGTCTACTGTTTTGAAGTTTTCCTTTGGCCAGAAAGAGGATGGTCTCATGTTTTCTTTCTTTGCATATTCCTGTTTTAAAAATATTGTGTATATATTGTCTTTAGAAAACAAATCTTAGACCTGGATTGATGAAGTTAAGAACACTTGCTTCTCTTCAGAGTACTCAAGTCTACTTCCCAAGACTCTTGTCAGGCTATATAACTCCAGCTCCAGGGATGTGTCCTGCTAGTATTACTTTAGGGTGACTATAGTTAATCCTAAAAGAGGGAACCTTAATTGAGATAAATGCCTCTATAAGATCCAGTTGTAGGACATTTTTTTAGTTACTGATGGGGGGAAAGGACTTAGTGATGGGGGAGGACTCAGCCCATGGCAGTGGTTCCAAACCTGAGCTTTCTGTCTTGGGCTCTATAAGGAAGCAGGCAGAACAAGCCATGATGAGTAAGTCAGTAAGCAGCACCTCTCCATGGCCATCCATCACCTTCTGCTTGCAGGTTCCTCCTCCCCTGTTTGAGGAACTAAGACAAGATTCAACTTATTTTTTCTATAACCCGTGGGTACCTGTGTACTTATGTGCTATAAATGCATGTAGACACCCATAAAATAGTAAAAATGAATTTATAAATAAGTCTTACTTGGTGGGTAGGAGAAATGACCATAGGCAAATTTTATGTAGTGTCAAGTTGTATCTGTTGCTTATGAAATAATTTTGTGACAGCTTTAAAAATACTTATTTATGGGGGGCACATATATTAGGTTGTGCACGTGGAGTTCAGTGGACAGCTTCTGGGAATTTCTTACCTTCCACTTTATTGAAGCAGTGTCTCTCTTATTTCTATTTTATTTCAGCCTAACTGGCCTGGAAGTTTGAGGATCACTCCAGTCTAGAGCTTCCGTCTTGCTGTAGTAGCATTGGGATTGCAGATTAGGGGCTCCACACATCCACCTTTAATTATGGGTTCTGGGGATCTGAACTCTGGTCATCAGGCTTGTGCTATTAGCCATTTTACCTGTGATCCCTATACCTGGCCTTGTATGATATGATGTCTTAATCTATAGTATTGGTTGTAGTTTGTTCTGATTATTTTTTCTTGTTATTTGATTATTTCACAGAAGTGACTTGTTGGGGTTATTAAAATGCATATTTTTATTCATTGTTTTCTTCCTGGAACCTTTAATATAATTAATTTGTGACAATATAATTAGACCCTTATCTGCCACTTAAAAATATGAATGTTACCATATAGGTGTATGCCTGTATCAGGTTTTATTTCCCTCTGTATCTTAACATAGGTGTGCTGTGAAGATTTTTTTTTTTTACTCTTTCCAATTTGATGTTTGTCATGTAAATGCAAAAGGTTAACATATGGTCTTCCATGTTCATTGGCTTATGTTCTGCCTGCAGGTAACCTTGGATTGAAAATACTACCTCCAAATTGTTTGTGTGAAGACTTTCTTAATGTAAACAATGTATTATCTCTGCTGTTGACATTGTCTTATGTATTTTAATTTATATTAAATATTTTAAGTAATTTAGAGACTTACTGTATATCTGGAGATGTGTCCAGGCTGTAAGCAGTTATGCCACATCATACACAGGCTATGAGCATTCACCTGTTTGAGCCCCCCTAAGGATCCAAAAGCTAATTCTCCCAGATACTTACGATCTTAGGAACACAAGTGCACAAATGTAATTCATTTTATGAAAATAATGTGCCCATATGTTTTCTATAATTTGTCTTTTTTTCGGGGGTGGGGAGCAGGGTTTTACGCTGTAGTCTAGGCTGGCTTAGAAGTCACTATGTAGCCCAGGTTGGCCCCCAACCTGTGGCTGTCCTTCTGCAACAGCCCCTGGGTGCTGAGATTTCCAATGTGAGCCATTACATCTGACTGTGGCTGTGACTTCTGTTTTCATTCAGTGATGATTTCAGTAATTAGCTAAATTATATGTGGAGTTGCATAATACTGTGGAGAGCTCTTCTGTGAAAATGTTCAAATTATCTCATTTGGTAGATATTTGGGATAAGGTTTATGAAGTTGAACAGTGCTGGTATATGTTTGACCGTTTTTTGAAAAGTGTGCACTAAGACTTGAGTATGTTAACTTTGCCCAGTAGTAGTAGACTATTTCCAGTGTTTCATTCCGATTTATGTCTCAGATTAACGTAGAAGAGTTACATAGCAAGTTCTTACTGGTACTCTAAGTATGTAGTGTGTTCATTTCTGCTAGTCTGGTGATTTGTTTGTTTGTTACTGTTTTCTCCTGATTAATGGAGTGTACATTGTTTTTGGTTTTTGTTTTTAATGTGGAGCTTCACATTAACTTTTCACTTTCAGTGTCAAATATATTTCATACACTTACCTACTACTAAGAACAAAAAAAAATGACAGAATAGAACTAGAAATAAAATTGTTTTATATTTATCTTCTTTCATAACTCATGTTTCATTGCCTGCTTTCAGGCCTGTTTAGCCTTTCTTCTCTATAGCATGTTACTTTAACCACATGTACATTTATTTACACATAAGCATGTATTAACTACATTTCACATATGGGAGAGAACATGCAGGTTTTTTTCCCCCTACTGAGATTGTGTGATCCTGCTTAATACTGTATATTTCAAGTCCATTTTTTCTACAGATTTTTTTAGTTTTTTTCTTTATAACTTAGTATTCTATTTTACTTGTAAATATTTGTTTTCATTATCCATTCGTCTGTTGATAGGTAGCTAGCTTAATCCCTATTCTTTGTTATAATGAACAAAGCAGCTGTAACCAGGGGGTACAGATTCTCTGGGTATATGATGAGAAATGAAAGAGTTGGGTCATGTGGTAGTTCTTTGTTAACTGTTGGAGAAATCTCCAAACTGTTTTCCACACAATAGCTGTATTAGTTTGCATCCCTACCAAAAGTGAAAGGAAAAAGAGAGATTTGGTGATGGTGGTCATTTTTACTGGTGTGAGGTGGTATTCAAAGTAGTTATTATTTGTGTTTCTTTGGTTGTTAGTGATATTGAATACTTTTAAAGATAGTTATTGGACATATTTATTTTTAACACTGTTCATTCTTTGTTATTTGTTGATTGGTTTTTTTTATTTCATTGGTATATAATTTCTGCACTTTGTAAATTCTATATATAGACACTTGTCTGATGTATAGTTGGTAAAGATTTTCTCCTATTTTGTGGGCTGCTAGTTCTGTATGCAAAAGCAATAATCAAGTCTTCAAGTTTTTCTCCATTTTAGTATGCCTGTCAGAAGCCCCTGGTTGTGTGCCATTGCTTGGAATGTGTAGTTCCCACAGTTATCTTCTTGGGTTCACTTAATTTACTAAAGAAAAGGACTTAAAACTTTATTAATGGTAAGGTGAAGAGGTGCTCAAGGTGAGGGAGAAGTGCTGTAGAACTTTTTTAGGTTTCCTGTGTCTGGGAATCTACATGCTAACCTTGGAAACTGGACTAGTCCTTTTAGTGTTTTCTGGAGGCTTCATTACATAGGCATGTTTGATCAAACCATTGACTGTTGGTGATCAACTTAACCTTTACCTCCTCTCTTCATCTTTGGTCTTCCTCCAGTGACCAGCTG
Source organism: Chionomys nivalis (assembly GCF_950005125.1). NCBI lineage: Eukaryota > Metazoa > Chordata > Mammalia > Rodentia > Cricetidae > Chionomys > Chionomys nivalis. The sequence goes on along the minus strand of NC_080103.1, from coordinate 31,544,473 downwards.
CTATCCTGAACGTGCCTTGAGCCTTCCAGCCATCAGTAATCTCATTAGTATTATTTTTATAAGGACTTTTCAGAGTTTTATGCCAGAAAATGAAAATAAAGACCATATATGTGTATGATATGCATATACATGTATTTGCAATTTTATATGGACTTTAATCATTTTTAATTACTTTAATAGTTTTTCCCAGCAGTGATTTTGTGACTACATAGTTCTAGTCTTTACTAGTGTTTCCTTTCAGATTTAATTTCTTTGTAGGGATTCTTGAAATAAAAATAATTGTTTAAATAAGTTTCTGATGGTGTAAGAAAATGATTTCAACAAGCCAGATTTCTTCCATCTTGCATTTATGATCCCTATGCTTTTTGTTCTTGGCTAATTGGTCTGATACTGTGTAACTGCTAAATTTTCTTTTTTCTTGCTATTATTCCTGTAGGTTTATCTGTATTGTTAATAGTTCTTCAAATGTAACTTTTGGTTGTGATAGTTCTGTTTGCTGTGTCATTGTTCTGTGTATTTTTATGGGTAGTGTGATGTGCTTGTCCAGCATTTAATGAGAGGTTAATTCTCATACCTGTTCAGCTTTTTCTGTCAAGGATGAGTAACATCATTTTCTGAAAGTCTAGTTTTTCTCTGGAACTTGATATTTTTTAATTTTTGCGGGTCATGATTTCTTAGGCTGGCATCTTTAGAGTAGAAAGTGCTTGACTAGAGGTCAGTCTTCTACCTACCAGGGCCCATGGACTTCCCAACTTCCTCAGCTTCTGCTTGTTAAAATTGGCAGCCCTCAGAACTCTCTGCAGGAAGCAGTAGATGGTAGTTAGGTTCAGTTATGATAAGCAGAAGACGATTTAATAACAGAAGAAAAACCCATTCATACCTTTTGAATTAATGACAAATGACTTGTATTTTTTAAAAACATCATATTCATTCCTCTGACAGAAACTTTCTTAATTCAATGAAATAAGTTTTTGAAATGATCATTTGTACTATAATAGATGTCTTAATTTTTCTAATCATACTTATTTACTAAGAGACATTCAAACTCATTTTGGTATGTAAATTTTTTAGTGGAGTGTAAAACAGGTTGACATTTTAGATGTTTTGGAGTTTTGGAGATTACAGATTACATATTAGGATAGGTTTTGATTCTGAATTTCAATATTACAAGTTTTATTTGTTTTTAGCAGGCACTACAATGAAACAGCCATCACTTATTATCATTGTGTGATTTTTTTATAGTATTAAAGTTAAATGACTAGGTTGCGTAAGAGTTCATGTAAAATTCCATTAGTTAATGTAGTAATTTTAACATCAATGTTGTAGAAAAGTTTCCACCATATAAAAAATTTTAAAAACTCAACAACTTTACCATACGTTGTGAAGGTTTGTGGTAGGGAGAAGGAAGAGAGAAGCCTTTTGCATGCAGTGAGTCAGTTAGGGATTTGTGTTAACTCAGAACAGGGATTTCCTACCCATCACTTTGTAGTTAGTTACCATCTCCTAGAGTGGAAAGAAAGGATACAGTGATACTACTCATCTGAAAGGATGTTGTGTTTTCTTTTGGAAACTAGGGTATTGTAAGGATGGTGGTGAATGCTTAGACATTACACTCTGACCCTTCTAAAGGGTTGTATGGCTTCTTTGGCAAAGTAAAGCACTAAGACTTGCCCTTTTTATTTCCTCCCGCTTTTTACTTTTAGAATCAAATATGGAATGATTTAGATAAGGGCTGATTTTATTCACTGTAGGAAACCCCCATCCTATAGTTGGAAGCCAACTTTGTGTACATAATAATTTTATTTTGTCTTTTTATATTTTGTAATATAAAATTATTTTATACTTCATCTTGATTTTCTTGTTCAACTTATTCTGATAAGTTCTTTAAGTCAGTCACTATTATTTAGTTATTTTAAATATTAATGTCCACCTAGTAAATACATACATTTTAAAAATAGACAAAACAGTTGATTTATTTTCAATGTTAGTCTAGTAAAGTATATTTTTATAAAATTCAGGTATTTTAAATACCTAAAACATTGAGTAATTTGAACATATAAGGCATAACCTTTCCCTAAAGAATTTAAAAACGAGTCATTTCTCTCTTATTTTGTGCCGTGAACTTTCTCATTCTTTAGATGTTGCTTTTGTCTTCAGTGTTCTCGTTGATATTTATACCTATTTTTTTCCTTTTTTTTTTTTGGATTATGGTAACTAATAGCTCCCCATTTTGAATTTTGAATTTCCTAAAGACCTGATTTATCTGAGTGCATAAAATTAGTAGAATGAAAGATTCAAATAATGCTTTTGAGAAAGACTATCTCCTCCGTCCTATTCTTTCCTTTTTTGCAATCAGTTGAGGTGTAGCCTTTGAAAAAATTATGAAACTTTAACTTTTCCTTTCTTGAATTTTGGGTAAAAAGAAGGAAATGAACACTTTCTCTTGATACAGGTGGGAAAGGAAAATAAAAAAAGGATGAAGTTATCCTTTGTTTTAGGACATCAGTTTGAATCTGTGGGTCACGATCCTGACAGGGGTCACATATCAGATAGCCTGTATATTAGGTATTTATATTGTGATCCATAATGGTAGCAATATTAGTTATGAAGTAGCAATGAAATAATTTTATGGTTGAAGATCACCACACCATGAGTAACTGTAAAGGACTGCAGCATTAGGAAGGTTGAAAACCATTGTCTTAGGGATTTGTCATGTTCAGTAGTTGAAAAGTTAGAAATAAAAGATAAGCTTTTGTATTGTTTTTTAAGTGCAGTGTCTTATGGTAATTTGGTTTGTTTTTGTTTTTATAGAGAGGATCTGACGAGCTACTCTCAGGCAGTGTTCTCAGTAGTCCCAACTCTAATATGAGCGGCATGGTAGTTACAGGTAAGTGTTGCTGTCTTAGCAGCCCTCATTTACTGTTTTCCAGGGCAGAACGTTAAAACTTCGGTCAGAACAGCTTTTGTTTTGAAACCTGAAATTGATAATTTTGTGAGGAAGCAGAGTTTAAATCTGATTCAATTTGTTATTTGAGTAATATATGCTAGGGATTGAATCAAGCACTTGTAGGTGGACTTTTCTGTCCCGTCAGCCACTCCCCAAATAACCACAGCCAATAGCTTAGCCTTGTTTTTAGCTAGCTCTTCTAACTTAAATGAACCCATTTCTATTAACCTGTGTGCTGCCCCAAGACTCCTTTACCTTATATCCTTACTTCCCATCCTGCTCACTTTGCGGCTCATGGTGTCTTCTCAGACTCTTCCTCCTCCTCCTTCCCGCATTTTCTTAGTCTGATTCTCCCACCTAACCTTATCCTGTCTAGCTGTTGACCAGTCAGTTCTTTAGTAACCAATGAGAATAATATATCTTTACAGTGCACAAAGATTGTTGCACAAGTGCTTACACCTGCCAGGGAAATACTCTACCACTGGGTCATACCCAGTCTTGAAACTTTCCCGTTATCTTACTGTTGTTAAAGATTTATTTTTGTTAAGTGACAGTTTACAGTTTGACATTAAACACATACACTGTAATGATCAAATCTGGTGGTAGACAATATTTTCTTTATTATTTTATACTTAAAACCTTGTTACCTGTACTGTAAATAAAAAACCAAAATTGACCAACACAATTATTTTCTATGTAGTTTCACCTCCTTTCACTAATAATATTTTAATGAATTTCCATTTTGTTGTCTACTTATAAATCTAAGAGGATTTATTTAATCTGCATAGAGCTCTTTTTTGGTAAATCTTAAATAATATTTTAATATCTTTATCATTATTGTTATTGTAGGCGGATGCTGTTTGTTTCCCAGTCATCCAGACTCGAAATAATCACACAGAAACTGATAATTACCATACTGTTTGGCCTTTTAGCTTATGCATATTTCTAGCTGGCTCTTACATCTTAAATTAACCCATTTCTATTAACCTGTGCATCACCATGAGGTTGTGGCTTGCTAGCAAAGTTCCCGCAAGTGCAAGCATCCTTCTTCAGCAGCTACATTACTTCTCTTTGACTCCTCCTACTCTCTCCTCCTCTGTCTGCTTGGAATTTCTGTCTTGCCCTATTCTGCACTGCAGTAGGCCCAAAGCAGGTTCTTTATTAACCAATGGTATCCACAGCATACAGAGGGAACTCCCACATCATATTATTAGATTAATTTACCTTAAAACTCTACATTTTACACCTATTTTCATGAAGCCAGTTTTCTTTTTTCTATAAACAAAAAGGATAAAATAAACAATTATCTTTCAGTTAATTGTTTCTGTTTTGATACACTTTGACATACGCATAAACAATCCTAATGTTTCAATTAATTAAAAATGGTAAGATTATATTTGCTAACTGCAGTATGCTGATATAAAGATGAATTTCTAGTATATATTAATATTTTTCTGTATAGCAGTTATGAAACTATCGTAGTGCCGTATTCTGAGAATGAACACACAAGTTCACATATCTGTAGTTCTGCTTTGCTAAGTTTTTTTTATTTATAATAGTAATTGGTACTAGGAACATTTTAAAAATTAAAATCTACAGCTATACATGAGTAACTGTAGTAGCCTTGACCCCTTTTCCAGTCATCTTCCAAATCAAAGTTGGTTGTTGGAGTTGATAAACAGAAAGTATAAGCTTAACTGAATGGAAACCCTGCAGTGAGCCTCCTACTCCTACTTCTCTGCAGAGAAGCTTCCCTGAACCAAGAAACTCATTGGAATTATAAACATGTGGGACTTGGGGGCATGGGTCCTGAAGAAAAGGAAATTGTACAAATTTAGGTAGGGGTCATAATCAGAATTTCGAACTAGCTAGGTTGCATTTTTATTATAGGCTTTGTGATGTAGATGAGATTATGGCAACAGCCCAAAGTAAGAACAAATGGGATTACTTTGACAAAGTTCTTAATATTTTACATTAAGTAATATAATGTTGACTTTAGCATAAAAATATTCTGAAATTGAGCTTATATACTAAAATCTTAGTGATACCTCTAAGAGAAGATAAAAATGTAGTTAGTACATAATGGTGAAAAAGCTGGAAGATTGTTTGATTTTGATAATGACTAAACAAGGTATGCATCTCTGATGGGTTGACCCCTGAAGTATACGCTAAACTCTCACTATATAATTCTGCGGTACGTAGCATACTGTTTTGGGTTAAAGGACCACAATAGAGAAAATTCAAAAGTAAGTCCATAGATTTATGGGCAGCAGGTTTATGGGAGGTACAAAGTCTTGTGAGGAGAAAAGAGATTTAAAGGAGGAATACTATGTAGCATTTTGCCTTCCTATCCCATTGCAAGTGATTTTTGGATTTATGTCTTCTGATATAGGTGGAAATGAACTCTGTGTCGTAAATGTAAATCTGAAAGTTTTAAAAATTTTAGAAGAAAACAAATTTTGTAGGCAGTGACTCAAAAGTCATTAAAAAAAGAATTAACTATGTCTGCCCTTCAGAGACAAAGGCAAGCCATGTGTAACCAAATATTTTTTTTACAAAGAGTATAGCTATAAAAGCAAATATTAAAAGCTGGGAGGTGGTGGCACATGCCTCCTAGCACTTGGGAGGCGGAGGGAGGTGGCTCTCAGTGAGGTTGAGGACATGCTGATCTGCAAAGGGAGTTCCAGGACTGTTTTGTAGAGAAACCCTGTCTCTAAAAACCGAAACAAAAAACTAATAAGATTGTATATAAACTTATAAATGAGCAAACTCATGTTTACAGTAAGATTATAGATTATGAACAACCCAGTTTTAGAAATTGATCAAAATACTTGAACAGATATTAGGCAAAGAAGATAATCACATAAAGTATTGGAAAGAGTGGAAGAGTTTTGATAATTTTACTGTTGTAATGTAAAATTCTAAAACTACTTTAGAAATTTGGCAGTTTCTCTTTCAAATATATTTAATTTACTCATAAAGTCCATATATATATTATATGTTGATGATATCTATCCACCATTACCTCCCTCCTGTTTATTGCCCGTTATCCTGTCCTCTTCCCAGCTTAGTGATTCCTTTTGTTGTTGTTACCAACAACTCCTTTAGTTAGTGCTGTCCATATTAGCTTGACTGTGGCCGTCTTCTGGGGCACTGGTAATTTGCCAGCAGACATGTCTCCAAAAGAGACCTTCATTAGCCATTCATCAGCATGAGCAGTTTGTGGCTCCTCCACATGCCATGTTGGAATTTTACTTGGCTTAATCTTACATAGGTAACCATAGCTGCTGTGAATTAATGTGTCCAACAGCCTTGGTCATATCCAGAAATCTGTATTTCACAACTTTTATCCCTTTTCATCAGCTCTTATCTTTCTGCCCGTACTTCTACACATACTGAGCCTTGAATAGGGGAAGGTTAATAAGATGGTTTATCCACAAGAAGGCATTAATGTGCTTGTTCCTTTGATCAGCTGTGAGTCTGCTACACACTGCAGAAAGAAGCCTCTGACCAGACTTGAGAGTAATACAGATCTGTGCATATGAATAGATATTTAGAAGGTAGTTTGACAACATGACTATTTAGCAAAACAATAGTAGTGAGTTTTCCCCAGGGCCTATGGTCTTCCCAGTTACAGACTTTTGAACAGGTTTGTGTAACAGACATGGAATTCCTACAGTAGAGCAGGCTTCAGAGAAGCAGAAAGTGGGTGGTTATTGCTATAGCTGTTTAGTGACTATTGCATCAGTGGGCATCACATCTTTCTAAACAGGCTGGTATTGTAGCATGTGGGTCTATTGCCAGATGAGACCATTGATCTTTTCTCTGCCAGCAGCCTGCATAGTTCCTTCTAGCACTTTGTAAGTAGGAAAACAATTCTGATCAATCAAGGTTGGTTTCTCTATTTGGCAGGATCTGAACTTAAAGCAGTTCACTTAACTATAGGATTCTGCTGTTTTCTCTCCTAGAAATTGTTTACTCACAAAAAATCAAGTTCATATTCACTAAATCATATTCACTAATCCAGAATATACCCTAGTATATATACCATATGTGTTTCCATGATAATTCTAAATCCAGTCAGATATACAAGCTTAACTATAACACTGTAAATAAAAGGCTACAATAGAGAATTAGAACAATGGCTCTGTCACTTTGGTTTGACCCATAATTGTAAAACTATATTGTATAACTACAGAATAATATATATATATGTATATATATATAGCTATATATATATATATTTATATTTCAAGTGATTGAAAGAGATCCAGTAAGGGAAGGTTAATAGTCTTCAGTTTGGCTCAAGGAGAATGGATTTCCTGAATGGAGACTGGGGGCGGGTAGTGATGGGAACACAAGGGATCCGGTGTAGGGTTGAATAGAGAAGGAGAGTACTGAAAGAGACGATTAGAAATTTCAGGGTCAAGTAGAAATCTGGTGCAAGGGGAAACTTCCACAAATCTCAAAGGATGACCCTAGCTAAGTCTCCTAGCAATAGTGGATACATATCCTGAACTGGCTATCTCCTGCGATCAGATTGCTGACTGATCCGTTCGTTGTCAGTGATCTCTGAAGACCACCCCAGTTGTCATGAGAGAGTAGCTGATGGAGACAGATGCAGAGACCCACAGCCAAACATTAGGCTGAGCTCAGGGAATCCTGCTGAAGAGAGCCAGAGGGGTCAAGGACATCACAAGAAAATCCACAGAAATAACTAACCTGGCTCATGAACCAACAACCAGGGAGCCTGGCTGGGACTGACATAGGCCCTCTACATATAGTGACAGTTGTGTAGCTTGGTCTACTTGCGGAACTCCTAATGATGGGAGGAGGGGCTATCCCTAATGCTTTGGTTGGCTTTTGAAATATATTCTTCATACTGGGTGCCTTGCCCAGCCTAAAAACAAGGGGAGTTGTTTTAGTCTTACTACAACTTGATACTGTCATGCTTTGTTGATACTCATGGGAAGCCTGCCCCTTTCTGAACAGAAACCTAAATTGGGGTGGGAGAAGAGGAGGGAGGGGAAACTGTAGTCAGGATATAAAATAAATTAATTAAATAAAAGAGAAATAGTCCTCAGTCAATGGTGGTCCCTAAAGACTGATCCAGAAAAGTGATAGACTTAAAGATGAATGTGCATGCTTATTTCATTTTTTTAACATTGTTTTTAACCAGAGTACTATCTTAATGCAAAGGTAGTTTGTAATGAATTATAGGAGATCTTAAGAATATTTTGAACAGAGGGCTCTGGGTTGTGGTGCTAACAAAGAATGTTAACCAGAGGAGACTTCCATTGTAGCCATAATTACTGTTTGTCATACAGCTCAGTACCCCTGTTCTCTTTCAAAGTTTAAAATGTACTGCTGACCTTGGGTTTGTTTTTGTTTTCCTGTTAGGAGCCTGGGAACTTTTAGTAGTTTAAACTTTTTAACCTTTTCCTTGCTGTGTATGAGGAAAGCTAAAGCTGTTATCAACTTTTGTTTTTTTTTTTTTTGGTTTTTTTTTTTGGTTTTTTTTTTTGGTTTTTTTTTTTCGAGACAGGGTTTCTCTGTGGTTTTGGAGCCTGTCCTGGAACTAGCTCTTGTAGACCAGGCTGGTCTCGAACTCAGAGATCCGCCTGCCTCTGCCTCCCAAGTGCTGGGATTAAAGGCGTGCGCCACCACCGCCCGGCTGTTATCAACTTTTTATTCTGCGGATACTAACACGGGTTTTCAGTGTTTGTTTGTTTTTATTATTATTAATTTTGTGTGATGTGAATACCCTCGCCCATCAATATTTGTATTATGGTGCTATATATTTGGTAATGATCCTTTAATATTGGGGAGGGATTTTAAAAATACTGTGATTAAACTGGGTATCTTCCTTTGATTTTCATATTTTAAATAAAGCCACAGTCATTTATACAAAATAAAATAAAATAAAAATGCATCTGTCCCTGGGCAACTTTTCAAGGACAGAGGCCAAAGTAAAGTACATAAGGTTTTTATATCATTTCTGTGTGCGTTTGATATATAGATCAATATCTGGACAAATTTAATCTTTTATTTTCTGGTAACTTGTGATCACTGAGGAAGTGTTTGAAGCTTTCTCATGAAATGTACATAGCGTGAAAAATCCCTTCAGAGGAATTTATGTTCCTTTCATTTTTACCAAACTGCAAATTTTCAGCATGGATGTGAAAAGCATTAAAATTATAACTTTGTGTACAAGATGAAAATAATTCACTAAATTTGCCCATTTTTACACAAAATAAAATGTTAAAGTTAAGCATTAAAAAAAATATTTTGAACAAACAACAATATAAGATAGGCAGTTGTGAGGAAGATGATTAGAAAAGAAGCCAGAGAGAGCAACATGATTCTTTCACAGGGTCCAGTATGAGATTGCTCTCTTTACTCATTAAGAAGTTGATATTAGATTGAAATAGGAAACAGGATTTGACTTAAGAGTAGAAATAGTTTTTAAAGTTTCGTTTGTTTGGATTTTAAGAGTAGAAACTGTCCTTAAAGTGCTTCAGAACTGAGTACTATATGATAAATGGTACACTTAGAGGCTTTCGGGCTCCTGGAAGCCTCAGCAGGCATTGGCTGCCAACCTTAGTAACCTACATGTGATTCCTGGGAGCAGAGCAGTGACTCAGGCAAGTTGTCTTCTGACTTCATGTGTATACTGTGGCATCATAAAGTATTTAAATTTTATTTTAAAAAGTATCTGTGAATATATTAGCATGTATAAGAATTTTTCATGTCAATTGAAGTCTTAGAAATACACTTGAGTATTTAGTAAATTACGACCAACTGATTAGATATAGAGATGCCTTACACACAATTCCATATAAAATATTATCTAATCTATAGGCATCTGTAATTACAGAGAGTTTTTCTTTTTTTGGTGAAACTTTATAATGAATGCAGATTTATTTATTGAAATGGATACTGCCAGTACTTTAATGATTCAAAAGTACGTACTTTTACTTCATTATGTTGTTGTTTCATTGTGTTTTATTATTTGTTCTTAGTAAGCTCTTATTGTGCCCAATGTAAATTAAACCTTGCCATATCTTTAGAGCTTTCCCTAGCTGTTCATAGATATAGAATGGGGCTTTGCAATGTATCTCGTTGGGTTAAGGGAGTTCACTGTTATCTGTTAGTCTGTAAAACAAATTAAATGGTGATATACTTATGTACTTGGACAGTTTTTGTATGAAATTGAATCTTAGCCAGGCAATAGTGGCTCACGCCTTTAATTCCAGCACTCTGGAGGGAGAGGCAGGGGGATCTCTGTAAGTTCAAGGCCATCCTGGTCTAGAAGAGCTAGTTCCAGGACAAGCTGCGAAACTTCAGAGAAACCCTGTCTCGAAAAAAAAAAAAAAAAAAGAAATTGAATTTAATTTTTTTGCCGATTACTTATTCTCTCTACATAGACTGTGCACATGGCTAAAATTTCTTTATTCTTTTGAAAGCCTAATTTTAGTTTTTCAAAAATTCATATTTACTCACCTATGTTCTAAGATTATTTTTGGCTTTTCATAAAAATAAGGAAAATCTGTGTACTTTTGTCTTACTAAAATATAGTGTTTTTGAATATCTTTCAGCCAACGGTAATGATAGTAAGAAGTTTAAAGGAGAAGATAAAATGGATGGGGCGCCCTCTCGTGTACTTCATATTCGAAAATTACCTGGTGAAGTGACTGAAACGGAAGTCATTGCTTTAGGTTTACCTTTTGGTAAGGTGACTAACATCCTTATGCTGAAAGGAAAAAACCAGGTACAGTTCTTCAAACATTGCTAACATGCTAAACCTCACACAGAATGAGAATTGTCTGTTACCTCATTAAAAAGAAGTCTTCTTTTTGTTCTGTAAATAGCAGAAACGAGGGACACTAGTAGCACCTCTTGCTTATTGGTAGCATTAGTAGAAATCAGTCTTAAATTTTAGATGCTCGTTCAGTAAATGTAACAGTAGCAGTAAGGTCCAGATATATTAAATATGAAATTTTGTTTAAAAATATTTAATGATTCTATTTAGAAGAATTTATGAAACTTAACATTCTCTAAAATATAGCTAATGTTAAAATTATGGCGGCCATTTAAAATTTTTCCCTTTATATATTTTTAAATTAGACCTCTGGGGTAGTAATAGTAAAATTCTGGTACTAGAAAATGTTTTATTTTTTTTCTAGTTTTTGTTAGAAAGAAACAGATTTATGGGGTAGAGAATATCATGTAAGTCATAGATGGAACACAGACGTAGTTTGTTCTCAAAGGGTATTGCTTGAATTAGCTCGAATTTATATTTAAAATTAAAATTTCTAAGATGTATTATTTTCAAACTATTTATATGTGTGTGGGTATATGCATGTGAGTGGAAGTACCTAAAGAAGCCAAAGAGAATTGTAGTTTAAGGCACTTGTGAGGCACTATATACATGGATGTTGGGATGTAAACTTGGGTCCAAAGCAACAAGCTCTTAACAGCCACCTCTTCCAGTCCTTCAATAAGATACTAAATTCTCTTCATTAAAATGTTGTTGTAAATTGAGGGTTGTAGTCTAGGCAATGTTTAATTAGCAAACTAGATTACACAGATACTTGAGTTTGGGTTAAAATTTGTAATTCTTATTTAAAGATTTAATTCATAGTTTTTTGGTTTTTGTGCTTTTTTTAAAAACTCATTTTCAGGCATTTTTGGAACTGGCAACAGAGGAAGCAGCTATTACTATGGTTAATTACTATTCTGCTGTGACACCTCATCTTCGTAACCAACCAATTTACATCCAGTACTCCAATCACAAAGAACTAAAGACAGATAACACATTAAACCAAGTGAGTGTATATAGGTACATAAATAATAGAGCTGATAGCATCTTATGAATCTCATAAATAGTATATATGAATAGAAAATAAATTGCTTCTATATGCATTTTCTTGTTATCTTTAGAATATTTTAGTTTATATGTCTACATATTAAGTATTTATAAAAATATGTGACTTTCTGATACTCATTTTCATGGTCTAAATTAATATTAGATTAGTTTTACTATTTAAGTACTTTGTCAGAAATTTCTATTTCTTGTTACATTTTAAAGTTTTTAATATGGAAACTAGAACTGAGAGTTGGTTGAACATGTTTGAGGTCCTGGGTTTATTTAGTTCCTAGTACCAAACAGCAAAACGAACAAACACTGACAAGTATCTGTAGTCACAGCTGGAGCTAGAGTTAGATGTAGGAGGGGAAGCCGGAGAAGTTGGAGAGACCGTTGATGAGATTGAACTTGTTACTATAAATTGTACTATGCTGTTGCTTAAACGTAAGTTAGGAAATGCAGTGTCTGCGATTGATTCTTAGTATTCTTTTCATTATCAAAGTTTTTTGCTTTTATTTTTTACCCTAAAGATGTATTTTCTTGAAAAAAAAACTAACCAAGATTGTATGAATTTGTCATTTGAAAATATAGTACAGAAGATATTTTAAATTAATGTTAAAATAGATAAGAATATTTTTAGACCCAAACATGTTGAGTTGCTGTAATGGTCTAAGAACTTTGATTTTCTTTAATTTAGTGCTTTTAAAGCTTACTATATGTATTTGCTTCAGTAAGATAGGGATGTATCTGACTATTTGTTATATCAAAAACTTCATTTCTTGTAGATTTTCCTCACTTTGTGAAAAGTGACTTGAAATTATTTTTAATAACATACGAAAAAATAAACTGTAAAACTTTCTTAAGGGATAGGGTTAACATGCCGTGTGCTTTTATTGTTTTAATTTGTAATAAAGATTTCATTCACTTTGTATCGAAGAAGTTAGAAAGTATGCCAAAAGAAGTTATCGGTCTGTACCTCTTATTTATGTTTTTTTGTATTTATTTAATATCTATTGGCAAATCATGAATGTACGTATTTAAGGAGTACAGTGTGATATTTTTATATTTGTCCTTTGTGGGTAATCAGTTATTAGCTTCTCTACTACCTGAAATACCTAATTTCTTAATGGTGAGAATGTTTAAAATATTTTGAAATTTACAAGTAGCTGTAATTTTCATGATTTGTCATAGACCAGTCAGACCTATCCTGATCAAAGATCATCCTTCAAGGGTCCTTTTTGCCCTGGAAGCCAGTCTTCTTGCTACTTTTATGAGCTTGATTATGTGAGGTTCTCGACGTGAGGTCATGTACAGCATGTCTTTCTATATGCATTTTATTACACTTAGTAAACTGTCTCCTTAAAAAGAAACTTATCCCAGTTTTATTTATTGTTTTAATTTTTGGTATTTTGAACACATTCTGTGTATTATTATGGATAAATTAAATCCAATGTCTTGAACGTGGTAGTTGGATACTCTCACTGGACTGTGCCTTCCATCATCAGTTTCATCAGAAAAGATTGAAAAGAAAGAAATATACAAGAAAGGGACAATAATAGGGAATCCCTAGAAAGATAATTTTAAATAGTAATGGCTACTTAAAGCTCCAAATAGAGGGGGCTTTAGCATAATGAAGTTCAAAGTGATTAGGGAATAAATCACTTAGTTTAGTCTATTTGATTACATACAGAAGGACTGTTCAAATTAAGTCAAGTTTTTTGTTTGTTTGTTTGTTTTGTGTTTTGTTTTGTTTTGTTTTTCGAGACAGGGTTTCTCTGTAGCTTTGGAGCCTGTCCTGGAACTAGCTCTTGTAGACCAGGCTGGCCTTGAACTCCCAGAGACCCTCCTGCCTCTGCCTCCGAGTGCTGGGATTAAAGGCGTGCGCCACCATTGCCCGGCTCTAAGTCAAGTTTTTAATTTTCAAAAGCCCTTTAGTGTTTTTGTTTGTTTTGTGTGTTTTTACATTGTAGTTGAGCACAGAGAATAATTTCAGTTCTTTGAAGATTCTAAGTACAGTTTATTTTTAAAATAGTTTTGCAGAGTTTGAGTGGTATCTCCTTCAGTTTTACCTTTTAGTTTATCTTGTTATTTTCCTTTCTTGTTCTTCATTTTATTCATGTTAGAATGCAAAATTAGAATTTTCTGAGACTACATGATTTTCTCCAGACTAAAATAATGAGGAATTGGATGTCATGGTAGAGCCGCTCTGCTCCACCATCCCCGTCACAGAGCCATTTATTTTGAACTAGCAAACATGCCTTTTAGGACCTTTGATTCTTTTGAGGGATATTTTGTTGTTTTTAGTGTTGAGGTGATGAGTCAGAAGCCAGAATTGTGTTGCTTATTCATCTTCTAGACTTTCTATTAATCTGTTTGTGCTCCCTGTCTTGTTATCCTGCCAGTTGTTGCTCTGATACCTTTCTTTTGTTGTTGTTGCCAGTTCAATTTCCAGCTTACTGTGTGCTCACTGTTTTCTTAGTCTCTTTCCATTCATTTTCTTTGTTCTGGAAATTTGATAAAAATCATTCTCAGCCTGTTGTTTAGTATTTGATGCATTGTATTCACTTATAGGCATTTTGATATTTCATAATAGAAGAGAGGCAAGTAAATGTGTTACCATAAAATAGTCTAAAAATATCCTTCAGAATATATCTGAAAATTTTTTTCAACAGTTATATTAGAAACCACCTTAATTTATTTTTACTTTAATTTTTAAATTTATCTATTTCTTTTATATCTGAGCTTTAGCCTCTCCCCATCCCCCCAGTCTTTTTCCACCACCTCCCCTTCTCTCCCCCATTCCCCAGTCCCCTCCTCTTCAGTTTGCATCCAGAAAAGGGCTGTTCTCCATGAGTATCAATAAAACATGGCTTATCAAGTTGCAGTAATACTAAGCACCTCCCCATATATTAAGGCTGGACAAGGTGACCCAATATGAGTAATAGGACCCCAAAAGCCAATAAAAGATTTGGGGGCAGCCCCTGCTGTAGCTGTTAGGAGTCCCACAAGAAGACCAAGCTACACAAGTGTAACATATATGCAGAGTGTAGGTTAATCCCAGGCTTTCTAGTTGTCTGTTCAGTCTCTATAAGCTCAGGTTAGTTGATTATGTGACCCTTTGTGTGGTGTTCTTGTCCCTTGTCTCTGGTTCCTATACTCCATTCTCCTCTGGATTCTGAACTCTGCTGCCTGTTTGGCTGTGGTTCTGTGCATCTGCCTCCATCAGTTGCTAGATGGCGCCTCTTTGATGACAGTTGGGCTAGGTTCCTGTCTGGTCACAGGAGATGGCCAATTCAGGCTACTTATCTGCTATTGCAAGATGTCTAAGCTGGAGTTCTCCACTTAAGTCTCCTGGGATATTCCTGTGCCAGACTTCTACCTGACTCTGAAATGCCCCCAACAGTCCCCCCCCCCCCCCAGCACTCTCCCTCTCCGCTCATTCCCCTCCATTCTGATCACTCATGTTCTCATCCCCACTCACGAAATCTCTGAAATCTCTTCTATTTCCCTTCCCAGGGAGATCTGGGTCGCCCTCCTCCCTCCCCCTCTTGTTCCTAGTCTCTCTGGCTCTGTGAATTGTAGTATAGTTAGCCTTTATTTTACAGCTAATACCCACTTGATGAGTTATTACATACCATGTTTGTCTCTATCGGTCTGGGTTACCTCTCTCAAGATAATTTTTTCTAGTTCTGTCCATTTGCTGTTTTCCTGGTGTCTTTAAAACCATTCCTAGATTGAGGAAGATCTAGATTGTTTTCAGGTTCTGGTTATTACAAATAAAGCTGCTATGAACATACTTAAGCAGTTGTCCTTGTGGTATGAATGAGCATCTTTTGGGTATATGCCCAAGAGTGATAGAGCCAGGTCTTGAGGTAGGTTGATTCCCAGTTTTCTGAGAAACCACAACACTGACTTCCAAAGTGACTGTACCAGTTTGCACCTCAACCAGCCATGGAGGGGTGTTCCCTTACTCCACATCCTCTCTAGCATGAGCTGTTGCTTGTGTTTTTGATCTTAGCCATTCTGACAGGTGTAAGGTGGTTTCTCAGATTCATGTTGATTTGCACTTCTTTGATGGCTAAGGATGTTGTACTTCTTAAGTGTTTCTTGACCATTTGAGATTCTTTAGTTGAGAATTCTGTTTAGATTAATATCTCATTTTATAGTCAGATTATTTGGTTTATTGATACCTAGTTTCTTGAGTTTATTATCTATTTTGGAAATCAGTCTTCTGTCAGATGTGGAGTTGGTGAAGATCTTTTCCCATTCTGTAGCCTGCCATTTTTGTCCTATTAACAGTATCCTTTGCCTTACAGAAACTCCAGTTTCATGAGGTCCCATTTATTAATTGTCAATCTTAGTGCCTTTGCTCTTGGTGTTCTGTTCAGAAAGCTGTCTCCTGTGCCAATGTGTTGGGGATTATTTCCCACTTTTCTCTT
Source organism: Chionomys nivalis (assembly GCF_950005125.1). Taxonomy (NCBI): domain Eukaryota; kingdom Metazoa; phylum Chordata; class Mammalia; order Rodentia; family Cricetidae; genus Chionomys; species Chionomys nivalis. The sequence continues at coordinate 31,528,218 of NC_080103.1, read as the reverse complement.
GTATTGGTTTCAGTGTAACTGGATTTATGTTGAGGTCTTTGATCCACTTAGTTTTGTATGGGATGATGAACATGGTTTGATTTGAATGCTTCATCATGCTGATATCCAGTTAGATCAGCACCATCTGTTGAAGATGTTTTCTTTTTTTCAATTGTACAATTTTGGCTTCCTTGTTGAAAATCAGGTGTCCATTAGGTGTGTGGATTTATGTCAGGGTCTTTGATTCGGTTCCATTGATTTGCCTGTCTTTTTATGCCAATACCATGTGGTTTTTATTACTATAAATACTATAATAACTATGGATGGCAATACCTCCTGAAGTTCTTCTATTGCACAGGATTATTTTAACTATCCCGGACTTTAATTTTTTCCTACGAAATTGAGTGTTGTTCTTCCAAGGTCTGTGAGAATTGTGTTGAGATATTGATGATTGGGTTGAATTTGTTGATTGCTTTTGGTAAGTAGCCATTTTTACTACGTTAATCCTATGATCCAAGAGCATGGGAGATCTTTCCATCTTCTGATACTTCCTTTAATTTTTTTTCTCCAAAGTATTGAAATTCACGTTATAAATTCTTTGACTTGCTTGGTTTTTTTCCCTTTCAGTTTGCTTATATGGTAGATTATAATAACAGATTTCGTGTGTTGAACCATCCCTGCATCTCTGGGATGAAGCATACTTGGTCATAGTAGATAGTCTTTTCTGTGTGTTTTTGGATTTTGTTTGCCAGTATTTTATTGAGTATTTTTGTATTTAATGTTCATGAGTGAAATTGGTCTGTAATTTTCTTTGTTGAGTCTTTTTGTGGTTTGGGTATCAGGGTGACTAGGTCCTCATTGAAATAATTTTACAATGTTCCTTCTGTTTTTGTTTTGTGGAATAATTTGTAGAGTATTGGTATTTGCTCTTCTTTGAAAACCTGGTAGGATTTTTTTGGTTGGGAGATTTTAATGACTGTTTCTATTTCCTTAAGGGTTATCGTTCTATTTAAATTTTTTATATGTGGTATATATCAAGAAAATTGTCCATTTCTTTCATATTTTCCAATGATTTTCTGTATTTCCTTAGGGTCTTGTTATCTCCCCTTTTTATTTCTGATTTTGTTGTTTTGGATATTTTTTCTCTACCTTTTATAGTTAATTTAGATAAGAGTTTATCTTTTTCTTGAAGAACCAACTTTTTGTTTCATTGATTCTTTGTATTCTCTTTGTTTCTATTTAATGAATTACAGCACTCAGTTTGGTTATTTCCTGCTGTCTGCTTTGGTGTGTCTGCTCTTTTTGTTTGTTTTAGAGCTCTTAAAGTGTGCTGTTAAGTCGCTAGTATTAGATCTCCAGATTCTTCACAAAGACACTTAGTTCTATGAACTTTCTTCTTAGCACTGCTTTCATAGTGTCCCATTAGTTTGGGTATGTTGTGTGTTCATTTTCATTGAATTCTAGGAAGTCTTTAACTTCTTTATTTCCTCTTTAACTCAGTGGTAACTCAGTAGAGTTACTCAGTCTTCATGAAATTTGTAGACTTTCTATTGTTAAAATTGAGCTGTAGGTCCATGGTGGTTTGAAAAGATACAGTGGGTTATTTTATTTTATTTTTATTTTTTTTTTCAGTGGGTTATTTTAATTTTATCTGTTGAGACTTATGGCCAAGTATATATATGGTCAGTTTTGGAGAAGGTTTCATGCGATGCTGAGAAGAAGGGTATATTCTTTTGTGTTTTGGTGAAATGTTCTGTAGATACCTGTTAGGTCTATTTGAACCATAATCTTTGTACTGTAATTTCTCTGTTTACAGTTTCTGTCTGGATGACTTGTCCGTTGAGTTAAATTCCCCCACTATTAATGGTGTGGGGCTCTTTGTGTGATTTAGGGTTTAGTAACGTTTCTTTTACAAATGTGTTCAGAATTGAGACATCATCTTGGTGAACTGAATCTCCTTTGATTAATTTTGGTTGGAAGTCTGTTTTGCTAGATATTAGGATAGATAGATAGCTTTACCAGCTTGCTTCTTAGGTCCATTTGTTTGGAAAATCTTTTTCCACCCTTTTACTTTGAGTTAATGTCTGTTTTTGATGGTGAATGTTCCTTGTATGCAGCAGAATGTTGGATCCTGTTTTTGTACACAATCTGTTACCCTATGTTTTTGGTGAATCGAGTCCTTTGGTATTGAGGGATATTAATGACCAATGATTGTTAGTTTCTGTTATTTTGTTGGTGTTGGTGGTTGTGGAGGTATGTGTGTATGTGGGTGTGGGTATATATGTCTGTCTTTGGGTTTTTCTGGTGTGAAATCTATTGCTTGTGTTTTTCTGGTGTAGTTAATTAACTTCCTGGGATTGGAGTTTTCCTTCCAGTACCTTCTATAGGGCTAGGTTTTTGTGTTGATTTTGTTTAGATTTGACTTTGTCATGAAATATCTTGTTTTCTCCATCTATGGTGGTTGACAGTTTTACTGAATATAGTAGTCTGGGCTGACATCCCTGGTCTTTTAGAGTCTGTAAGACATCAGTCCAGGCCCTTCTGGAATTTAGGGTCTCCTTTGTGAAGTTGGTTGTGATTATAGTAGGTCTGTCTTTATATGTGTTACTTGACTTATTTTTTTCTTACTATTATTTCTCTTCATTTCATATGTTTAGTTTTTTGATTATTATGAGGCGAGGGAATTTTCTTTTCTGAGTCAATCTATCTGGTGTTCTGTAAACTTTTTGTACCTTAAAAGGCATGTCCTTATTTCCTTATTTTTGTTGGGAAAATTTTCTTCCATGATTTTGTTAAATATATTTGGTGGGTTTTGAGCTGTTTCTTCTCCTCCCTCTATTCCTATTGTTCTTTGCTTGGTCTTTTCATGGTGTCCCAGATTTCCTGATTGTTTTGTGTTAGGAACTTTTTAGATTTAACATTTTCCTGAGAATCAATTTCCTCTATTGTTTCTTCAACAGTTGAGATTCTCCATCTCTTGTATTCTGTTGGTGATGCTTACATCTGTGTAGTTCCTGTTAATTTTTCCAAATTTTCCATTTTCAGGATTCCCTCTGTTTGTGTTTCCTTTTTTGCTCTTATTTCTGTTTTCAGGTCTTAAATTGTTTCTTTTATCTGTTTTTTTGTTATGTTTTGTTTTCTTATAGGGATTTACTGATTTCAAATATTTTTTGTTTGTCTTTTCCTCAATTTCTTTAAGTGAATTTGTTCATATTCCCTTTAAGGACCTCTATTATCTTCATAAAGTAATATTTTAGGTTGTTTTTTGTGCTTCAGCTGTGTTGGATTGCTCAGGTCTTGCTGTTGTAAGATAACTGGGTATAGTGATGGAAGATTGCCTTTTCTGTTATTGATTACTGCATGTAGGCATCTGAATTTGGAATGATTTTAGAACTAGGTGTTAATTCCAGTATTTGTTACATGGGTGATTTGTTTCTTGACTTTTCTCTCGGGTCTTCTGGCATAAATGATCAAGGGTTTGGTAACTGGCGTGTCTTCTGGTTCGGTAGGATGTCCTCTGTTTTGGGGGGGCTATATGTCCTTTCTGACCTGGCCTCTTGTAAGGCCAAAGCCCTCTTTCAAAGTTGTAGATCAGGATATGGAGGCCAGGGGAGGGGAATACAGACTGAGGTTCCTAGATCTGGCCTAACCTCTGGGAGACCACATTAATTTCTGCTCAGAAAATTCTAGAGTGTTAGTATGAAAAAATACTTGTTTTTAATCCAGTATCCAGTTGCTAAGATTGTATTGGAGATAATGGTAATGGTAATTTTAGTGAAAGATCACTTATAGTCCCTTCCTGCAGTATACCTGTTTCATCAAGTGAATAATATGAAGTTAAGGTTTTGTAATTCAGTGAGTTTCTCTTTGAATGGTTTCTGGGTGTAAATATCTGCCCAGGTACGTTTTTTGTTTGTTTGTTTTTAAATAAATGACATTGCCTATCTGTGTCAGCATTGGTACCATAGTACTTAGGTAACTGTTTTGAAACCAATATAGTAGAATATTTGAACTATAAAGAGACAGTAGTATAATATGCAACAAAATGTAAGTGTAAATAATGGCTGAGCTACCAAGCTTCTTGTCTTGTCAAATTTCAGCGTGCTCAAGCAGTTCTTCAAGCTGTGACAGCTGTCCAGACAGCAAATACACCTCTTAGTGGCACCACAGTCAGTGAGAGTGCAGTGACTCCAGCCCAGAGTCCAGTGCTTAGAATAATTATTGACAATATGTACTACCCTGTAACACTTGATGTCCTTCACCAAGTAAGTGTAATGTAATTTGCGTACTTGTTTATAACTTGAAGAAATAATATAGTAGGTAATAATGCCTTGATTTAAATGTTTTCACAGATATTTTCTAAGTTTGGTGCTGTATTGAAGATAATCACATTTACAAAAAATAACCAGTTTCAGGCTTTGCTCCAATATGGTGATCCAGTAAATGCTCAACAAGCAAAACTAGTAAGTTTGAGCCTCTTGGGATAGTGATGTGTTTTTCATTGACTTCTGGTATTAATTTAATGTAGAGTTTATTTTTAGAAATAACTGTAGCTGTTATGGTCATTTGTAACATAGGCTTGTGTTATAAAATTGTTCATTTGGTACAAAACTTTCTGATCTTGGTAAGATGGTGGGATTGCATTGTATGTGCAAACAGTTTTATGTAGTTTTTGATAGGTGTTTGAGAGTAACTTTTCAAGGTAATTTGGTTCAGATACTTCAATGTAGATATAGTGCAGATATTCTGATCAGCTGTAGTTACATTGTTTCTTAAGCGGTTTTTAAAGAATTCTTAAAAGTTTATTTTTAGATTCTTAGTCTGTGTTATAGTCATATCATTTTTTTATTTTTAGATATGGAAGGTTAGACTATAGAGAAATAAAATCACCACTTGTCATGATGCCATTGGAAACTCAGATTCTTTCTGAATGCCTAAATCTTTCTGTGTAATTTATTCAATGATGATTTTACTGTTTAACTTCTTTTGTCATACCATCTCATTTAATTATTAAACCCTTAAAAATTCATATTAACGTAAATGTTTTGAAACTATTAAGTCAGCTCTTTATCTAGTCTCAACCTAATTTTTTTTACTTTTTATTTTATTTTTGTACTAATCATGTTTTTTACTACTTCATTGATTTCTTCAGATCAAAATTATCCATGTAAAAGTTGGACCAATTTTTTATTGTTTTCATTTGCTTTCACTTACAATGTCATATTTGGCTAGTAAAAAAATGCTTCAGATGGCAAAAGGCTATAGTAACAATGGCATAATTGTAATATAGCACTTTTCACTTTCTTAATATAAAACAGTATTAAGATTTAAAGAGCTTTATTCTAAACTTTTCAGGGATTTCAGTCTTAAACTGCTTGTTCTCAGGTTATATAATCTTATTTCACTATCTATGCTTTTCTTTTCAGATACCGGTTAACTATTAAAAAAAAATTCTTTCTTGCCCCAAATAATTATTCTTCACATGCCTTGCCTCCCAGCTATGGACAGTTTTTATATTTATCGAGTTGCCAAAATTAATGTGGTATGAAATTATACTATTGGAAATGACTAGACACTGTGAGTTTATAGCATTTTCCACAATGTCAGACATATTTGTAAATTGTATACATTTTCTTGATATTTATTATATATTTGTTTGTGTCTATGTATCTCTTATCTGCCTAATCCAGAGGAAAATACTGACAGACGATCAGTAAACCAGAGTGATTAGAATTTATGCTACATTTGTTGCAGAGAAAATAGCTGTTCTGTGTATCTTGTCTGAAATAATCTATAGTTAACATTGGTAAAGAACCAGAATTGTTATATATATTCTTTTGTACAGCTAATCATCCAACCATACACATTTGTGATTATTTATATATACTTACTAACATTCTTTATGATAGAAGTCTAAAAAAGTGATAATTTTAAGAGTAATGCACTTTTGGGGAGACAGGGTCTCTCTGTGTAGCCCTAGATACCATGGAACTCACTCCATAGAGCAGACTCACCTTGAACTCACAGATCTCCACCTGCCTCTGTCTTCCAAGTGCTGAGATTAAAGATATGTACCACCACCACACAGCTCAGTAATACACTTTCTTAAGTACACATTCTGGCAGCTCAGCCTATTAGAGAAGCAAAGGGGTGTTTACTTTCCACACTTAACTTGCCCTGTTTTTTTGCCATGTAAATGATATGGGAAACCCTTTGATGATTATTACATACAATAATATTATCTGGTACTTAAAATACTTTCTGTTTTGTTAGTGTGATCAGAAAGTATTCGTTCTTGGGGCAATCTTTGCACAACCTTTTAGTCGGTAGCACTATTTTACATAGTGTCAGATTACACTTTGCTGTGTCTCTCCTCACTTTTAATTTGTCTGATTTTTAAAACATCAGATGTGAGTTTTAGTAGTTTCTAGCAAAATCTGATACTTATACCTGACTTTCTAATAAAAGGCATATTTCATCACCTGTTTAAAATCAGTAAAGAATAGACTCATAGACCTCATTCTTTACTGCCTTGGGCTCTGTTAGTAATACTTGTCTCATCTACTTTGATTTTCATCTTCCACTTTCAACTGATTATCTCCAGGATCTCAAATATGCTCAGCTCTAGTGAATTTACTTCAGATCTTGCTGATTCTACTGCCCTTCATGTTTCTCAATCCCCATCCTTTCTTTGTTTTCATTTATAATCAGACTTCTTAAGAAAGCTGTTTGCTACTCATCTTTTATATCCTCCTCATTTCTCTGTCTCCTGTAATTTGGTTTTATTCATGTTTACCAAAACTCCCCTTCAACTGTTAGCCGTGGTCATTAGAGTAGTTCAGTTTAACTAGTAGTTTCCAGTCTTTATCTTGCTTAATCTGTAGGTAATATTTGACACTGAGAATCCCACATCTATTTATTTATTTATTGATTGATTGATCTTTCAAGACAGGGTTTCGCTGTAGTTTTAGAGTCTGTCATGGAACTAGCTCTTGTAAACCAGGCTGTCCTCGAACTCACCTGCTTCTGCCTCCTGAGTGCTGGGATTAAAGGCGTGTGCCACCACTGCCCATCTTGAGAATCTCACTTTTTTGTTTTGTTTTTTGCTTTTGCCTTGTTTTTTTTTTCCCTTCTGGTCTCTCACACTTTTTACCCTAGATTTCTCCTTTCTCTTCAGTGGTTCTTTTCCCCTTCCACAGCCTGCTTCTGTTGGGTAGACTTCTATTCACACAGCCTAGTTAGAATAGTGCTTATGCTAACTTGTCTCGCTCCGAACTTTACTAAAAGACCCAGACTAGGATTCTAGGCAATCATTGTACACTTTCAAACATAGAATGTTCACTGCATCTTCTGGTTTCTCGTTTTCCCTATCTCAGCACAAGATGCCAACATTATTCTCATTAACAAGCCAGAAAACATGGAGCTATTATTCTTTCTTGCCATCCTATTTCAAGATACTCATTCTGATTCCTGAATTTCTGTTTGGTGTGCTCCTCAACACTGTTTTCATCCTAGTTTGAACAGGAGTTGCTCAAAATGCTTTCTTCTGTTTTTTTTTTATGTTAAATTTATGCCAGTGTGCAAAACCACATATTTATAGCTGTAGTTTACTTAGTGCTTATGCTGATAGAACTTTTTTTGAGTGTTTAAAAACAAGTAATGCTGTATATTTTGTCTTGTTTTAATAATGCATATAACCTTTATTATAACATTCTTACCTATATAGAATATATTTTAATCAAACTCACCTATTATTACCTTTTTTTGTTCTCCTACCATTCCTATTGATCTCTTTTCCTCTTCCATACTAGTTCCCTTTCTGTTTCATGTCAACTGCTTGTGTGCATGTCTGTGTGTACACTTACGCACCATGTATGAGTATCATTAGGATCACTTACAGGAGTGTGTGTGTCAAGGATTATTTACAGGAACAGGGGTCTTAGTTTCGTTTCTGTTGTGAACAGACACCGTGACCAGGGCAAATTAGAAAAGACTTTATTGAAGACTTAGAGTTCCAGAGGATTAGAATAGAGTCCATGACTATCATCATGGCAGGGAGCATGCAGCAAAGAAGGCAGGCATAGTCCTGGGGCAGTAGCTGAAGTTTCCGTTTGATCCATAAACACAAAGCAGAGAGAGTTAACTGGAAATAACATATGTTTTTGAAAGAAACCCTACTCCCAGTGACACACCCCCTAATCCTTTTTTTTACACTTTCCATCAACTAGGAACCAAGTATTCAAACATGAGCCTATGAGAGCCATTCTCACTCAAATCACCACCAGGAACAACTTACCATTGCCTACACTACTGAAGAAAATGCCTGTTCCTAGTAATCATAAATGCCTGCAGATTCTCACCGCCTTCTCTTTTCTCTCTGATAGAATACTGGCAGGTGCAGTCTTACACACATCTTGTACAAATAATTGCAGATGCTGAAGGCTCAATAATGCAAGTCCATGTCATGCCCAGAAGACAGTTTTCATAAAACTCCACCCCTTCAACTAGCTCTTATATCCTGTGCCTTCAAGGGAATGATGTAGTTTTGTTATTTAGTGCTGAGCACTTGTGTGTGCAGTAACTGCTGCTTACTGCCAAAATAAGCTTCTCTAAGCCATAGGTAACAATAATACTTATATGGTCATTAAAAAAATACCTAAAAGGCAGTTAGAGAATATCAAAATTTTTGATACAAAGTCATTTTATGCAGAATGACCTGAGCTGCTGGTCCCTGAAAAGTGTGAGTAGCATTGGTCTAAGTCATCAAGACATCATCCTTTTGCAAATCTCTACTTAGCATCTGTGGTATTCTTTTGAAACCCACCAGTTCAAGATCTTGGCATTCCCAATATTTTTCCACAGACTGCATACATGATGACCTCAATTTAGTCCGATTACTTACATTCTTAATGTCCTTCAGTGACTACATTTTTGTCCTTAGAATAAAGTCTGTAGTCATTAACATGGCTTAGGAAATTGTTTCTCAAGTCTCATTTCCTTCTTTTTCATCCATGTTAAACGTCTTTAAATGCTGTGTAGATGTATATTCTCTGATCTTGGAGACTTAATTGCCATTTCATTTGTTAATAATGGCTTTTCATCTCTTACACAACTTCAGCTGGGTTTTATTTTGTTTGTTTTAACCAAATTCCAGCTTAGAAATTTCTTCGTAGAGAACTCTTTCCATATTGTACTTTCAATTATATTCGTTCTTTATAATTATTTCTTACAAGGAGGACTTTTTTTTTCTATTAGAATGAGTAGATACTATGTCTACTTTGTTCTTTGCTTCATTTATTGAGCTCTGACGTTTAAGGTGATAAACTGAAGCCAAAACAACAATTTTTAAGCATTTTCATAAAGTATATGGTCTTCATAATTTTGTAAGAAAACTCATGCAGTATGCTGGGAAGCAAAGTTCCATTGCCTTTCTAATAACATTTTAAAAACTGGAATGAATACAACTAATTGGATTTATATACCCCAGTTCTAAATAGCAAGATATGTGGTAGAATTTAGGTTGCTTTTTGCAGCGAAGTTATAACACTAATGTGTGAGTACCAACAGTTTTTTGTTTTTATTAGAAACAGTTTCTCATGAATATGTCTTCCTTATAGATACTAGATGTTGGTGCTGCATCTTCTAGAGTCTTTTGCAAACTTGTGGGTTACTCTTCAGCTTTTATTAAGACAGCAACAGTAAAACTGAGATGGTTGTAGTACTAAGATCATGTCCCTCAGTCCTTCTTACAAAGAACTCACAATTTTATGCAGATGTTTTTGAGAGACATAATGAGATCATGCTTTGTGGATAGTTTACTTATACTTGCTTAATACTACCTTTTAGTTTTTAACTCTCCACCTTCATAAGAATTTATAATGGTTCCGTTTTAAAGAATTGTACATAATCTAGTGTAGAGTTTTGCTGCAGTTAGTTGATTTGAACTACTTTATTACTGTAATTTTTTTTCTCACTTGGCTAACTACTGGACAGGATAGTAAGATTTTCAGAGAACTTGAACTTAACTTAGAGCTCCCTAAAGCATCAGCTAAGTCTTATGCCCAACAGTCTCTCAATATAACAATCACATACAATTAGTACACATGGGAGTATCTGCAGATTTCACTCTACACTTATTATTGTATACTCTATTTTAACATTTTAACTATTTTGATACTTGTGTTTGGTCTATAAATTTTAATTTTTTTGTGGCTAATTTTTCCCAGTTATTTTTGCTTATTGTCTAAACTTTTATTGAAAGTAGAAACATTTGAGAAGTCTGCTTGCTACACATTATCTTGAGCTTTAATTGCCAGTAATCTTTGTTCAAGCCAGATCATTGCATTCCTAATGGTTGCACCACAGGATGGGTTTGTGTATCACTTCCTCTTAGAGTTACAAGCACAGCTTGAAATGAAGCTTGCATAAATTTTTTTAGGCATTAATTTTCCTTCTCCCTTTCTTCAGAATCCTTTTGAAAAATGTCTGGATTTCTGCTTTGCTCTCCTTTGTTCCACCTGATTATAATTTCAATTTCGTCTTGGTGTTTCTCCAGCTCGTACCAGTCTGTGTGTAACTGTGTATCTTTCATCTGCATGCAGATATTTTCTAAAAGTTAAAATTGAAAATATCAAAGGGTATTGTAACAATTGCTACATTGACTGTGGATAATTTGGAACTCTACCTTAATATTGCTTTAATTTAAAATAATGCTTTCAGAAATCTGTTGTAGGTTGGGTAATTTCTGTCAGTACTGTTAGCATTAACCAAGCCAGTTCTTCTTAGATGTTATTTTCTCTTTAATAATAATCAAATAATTAGTATGCTCCCAGATAATATTTAAATGTTTACCTAGGAGTAAAATTTGTCCACTCACCCACTGGTAGACATTTGCAACACTGATACTAACAGTGCCATTCAGACTGCATAGAAATCGCAGATTCTGTCTCCTGGCTCGCATTCTCCCTACAGTAATGCCTTTACTTATTGTAAAGAGACACCTATTTTTGGTGCGTTATTTGCCTCCATAGGAGGATGTTGGATTATTTTACCTTAAATTGTTGATGAAGTTGATACATTTGGTGACTACTTTTACATGATAGATTATTTTATATGATGATTTGCTTGATCCAAATGTCATGTGTATGAAATGCCTTTAGTTTTCACCATCCCTGTCATCTTCTGATGATGAATTTTTTTCCTGCTCTTTAGTAAATAGTCCTAACATTTTTGTAGATCGAGGGGAAAGGATTATTGTTCCAGAGAGTATGAATATTTTAATGTTTTGAATGAATTCCAAACTTTATGTACTTCAAACACCTAACCAACTATAGAAGTTTACTTTTTTATTAATAGACATTTTCTCTCTTCTAATTAAAATTAACTCATTATTCCCATTTATAGTTTGTTTCTATAGTATATCTTGTTAGATTAGAAATAATTGATATACAACAGCAGCAAGTCATGATAGTAGTAACATAGTTAATAATTCACGATAAACTTTCACATGTGGCATTTTTAATTTATTCTTAACACAGCCCTGTAAGGAAACTTAGTGGTCCTTATCATTTTTATTTTCTATATTACTATATTGATACTCAGGGTTAAATAGTGGTTTAAGTCTAGGCTTTTTAACTCTAGACTTGACGCTCTTTTATTCCAGAATTTCCTGGAATGACATTGATCTAATTTCATCAGGATATTCGGATTCAAGTCAAACAATTCATCTTAAGTGTTTGTTTTTATTTCATTTCATGAGATTTGTTACAAATCATGGGGCTGCATCTATTTGGTATGAGGCAGCTTCATATGGTATGGCATCCGGTAGTAGTTGTATCAACTCATATTAGTGTTACCCTTAATAAAATGTGTGTAAATATATTGTTCAAATGAATAAATGTTATTAGGGCTGACTGTATGTGTAACTATTACGTGTTTTTTTTTTTTAAGCTCTTAGTACTGTTAGCATCGATGATGAAATGTTGTATTTTAGAGTTACATAGCATTTCCTATTTAATGAAAGCAGTGAATGGTAAAAACTAACACACTTAGAATGGAAGTGGCCTGGCTTGATGTATAAAATTGTAATCCCTTTCCTGTTTTTGCTGATTTTCAAATTTAAAATGGCTGATTCATTTTATTCACTTTCACAGGCCCTAGATGGTCAAAATATTTATAATGCTTGCTGTACCCTAAGGATTGATTTTTCCAAACTTGTGAATTTGAATGTAAAATACAACAATGATAAAAGTAGGGATTATACACGACCTGATCTTCCATCTGGAGATGGCCAGCCTGCATTAGACCCAGCTATTGCTGCAGCATTTGCCAAGGAGACATCCCTTTTAGGTATGATTTTTACTGTCTATACCACCTTTCTTCCATTGTTCGGTGGAAAAGTACCTGTTAAACTCCTGTAAGTATAATTAATTTTACATATTAAACCTTAAAAAATTATGTTCATATTTTATGAGTTTTTGTTTTGTCTGTTTCGAAGAGTATATGAATTCCATTATAAGGAAAGCTTTAACTTGCTAAGTATAATTAAAAGTATATTCATTTATCCCCTTTTTGTCACCTTATTGTCCTTATAACTCTCCTAAAACAAAAGGAGAAAAATTGGAATGAAAAAGAATGTTAAGTTTATCCAAATATGTATGCTTCAGATTTGATATTTAAGCCTAAGGCCTTTATGCCGACTTCTTAGGGTTAATCTGATTGCTTTAGCAGTGTGCAGAAACAACAAAAGTATTAACACAGTTAAAAATAGGAGTGTGGGTAAATGGAGTATTTAAAAGTATAATGTACCATAAATCTTGAAAATTTATCATTGAGGATTCTTTCATAAAATGTGTATTGCTCTTCCTTTGGACTCTTACCTTGCCCTGCAGTACATTTGTGCTAATTATGTAAAATGCAGTGTAAAATAAGCAGCTGATTGTTGATGGACTGAAGATTGGAGAAAAAATTGTTAGAATAAGCAACCTGATTTATAGTGTCAGAAATAGTTTTCATGAATTTAATGTGTTCTGGGAATTTTTATTTTGGTATTTGTAGTATTTTCATTTTTATTTATTTGTGTTTTCTCTGTATGTATATCTGTATACCATGTGTGTGCAATGCCTATAAAGGGCATCAAATCCTGCGGAACTGGAATTTACAGACAGTTGTTAGCTGCCATGTGAACTCCAGATTCTAAACCCAGGTCCTCTGCAAGAGCAACAGGCGCTGTTAACCACTGGACAGTCTCCATCCCCAACTAATACTACTTTTAATTTAAGATTATTATCTAAACAGAATTCAAGATTTATGGTTGAGAAAGAAGAAAGTAGCTCTTAAAATTTTAGTTTATGTCCATCATTTTAAAAACCAGACAGATGTTGAAAATACAGTAAATATGTAACTATCACATCTACTTGCAAATAGGTAAAATGGTTCGTATATGTATGTGATAAGAGTTTAATGTTTGTTATTTGAAGTCCGTTCTAATGAACACAAAAGCTGACTCCTTATAGTAGTATTTGGTATCTCTAGTACAACCACTGCTTATTATTATGACTGAAATAGTACATGTTTTAGGTTACTAGGAGTGTTCTTGACAGAATCTTATTTGCTATGGGTCTTGTTGAAGCCTTTTGAATTGCTAGTTTAATTGAGGCCATAACAAGTGGTAGCTTTTGCTTTTAATTCTTGTCAGAACTTGTACAAAAGAAGAATAAAGATTTGTAATTGAGTAGATTGTGGATCTTAGGCATTCTCTAAATACTTGATAGGTATATTAGTGAAACTGAAATAGCGAAATAAAGTAGGTAGTGACATGAAGATTTTACAATCATGTACCATTTCTTTAAAAAAAATTGAGGGTAAAATAACAAAAAAATCCATTAAAACGTTGTTTATATATAACATTACAGGATTCTAAGTAGCTATGTATGTGCTTAGATCCTGAGTAGAGGCCTCTTTTGAAGTCATTTGGACTTTTCTGGGGAATGTATAGCTTGTATATATTTTTGTGGTGATCTCAAGGCTTTGGTGAAAAACATTTTTTACACACACAAATCTTTCATAAATTGAATCTAGGAGATGACTCAGTTGGTAAAGTGCTTTCTCTGTTGGCGTGAGTTCCTACGTTTTCATCCCCAATATCCTTATAAGAAGCACAATGATGGCTATTTTTAACTAGGTGTAGAGTAGGGGCAGGAGGAGATGGAGAATCCTGATGCTTATTAGTAGGCATTATTAGTGAGGTTAAATGTGGGGACTTGCACTCGCTTTCCTAAATTCTGTCATCTTTTACTTGTTTTAATTGTTCTACATCTGTAAGTGGGCTTTTTACTTTAACCATCCTCAAACGGTTTTAAAAGTAGGTGAGTTTAACTTTCAAAACTTCACTAATTCTGTAAGTTGTGGTATTCATAAGAGATAACATTTGTATGTTTTTGTTCTATCTCTCTTCTATTAGTACATTTTGGTACGAAATTAAAACCATTTTTAGATTTTGAATTTTACTGTAGTTGCCATTTAACTAAGAACTTTTAAATAAAAATGATAATTTTGATAGTTTATTATACTGGATATATATCGTCATTACTTTTTTTTTTTACTGCTGCAGTACATTAAATCTTTGAAAGTGGACATTAAAGTATTTAATCAGGTGACTTCAGAATATAACCAAAGTAATAATGACAAGATTCCTTTCTTAGTCTTTCTGAGAACTTCCAAAACAATTGCTACAGTACTCCGAAATACTCCATCAAATATTTTGGGGTGTTTGCTTTTTACTTTCATTTTTACGTTTAGTTGCTTCAATGAATGTCATTACTTTTTAAAATCTGTATTACAAGTTTCATTTTAAGCAGTAATTACTTCTAAACTATTGCTTATACCTGGTTTCCCTACGTCTTTTTCTAGGAATCAGACTGTTTTGAAAATTAGTTTATTCAGAGAAGGGAGACACAGTGCTTTGTAGTTGGAAGTGTAACATCTGAATGCATTCTTATTAGCTTTCCACTCCATTTATTTACTCACATACTCTTTTTCTGAGGAGGTGGTAAAAAATTACTGATTATAAATTAAGACAATCATTTTTGTCAAGGTAAATGTTAGTGTATTAAAAGGTGGACAGCTTTAGAAAATTGCTAGAGTTAATTTTTCATGATCATGTTGCCACTTAAAAATATTAGAGCAACTAATTCTTTAAAAGAATAGAACTTTTTGATATATTTCAAGATGAATAAATAACTTATTTTCCATTCTTAGAATAACAGTTATCAGAGGCGGAACAGTTGATAATTATGAGGAGATTAAACATTTTTATAGAGGTTAATTTGTATTTCTTGTGTGCTGACGCTTTCCAAACTTGTTAGCTATTCAAATCCCCACTGAAAATCATTGGGAGTGGGTTCAAGGTATTCATAGAGTTTTTAATACCCCAAAATATTTTAATAAAGCAAGAGTTGAAAATTAAATGCTATTGGAATTTTTATACACACTAAATTTTGGGATTTTAATATTTATGAATGATATCCTCATGACATGCTTCATAACCATTGAACAGTATTTTAATATTTTTTATTTATGTCATAATTTACCTTGGCACAATTCTGATGATATTACTTCATTGTTAAAATTGACTTACTGTGTTTCTTCTTTTGTATGCCTAACCTTAAAATTCCCAAGTAAGCTTATTTCAAAACTCTAAAGCTTTTATCTGTTGCTTTTTAATGGGTCATTCACATGGTAATGCTTTACAGTTTGCATTTATATTTCAATTATTGTCTGTCTTAGAATGAATCCTGCATTTTTGTAACCACATTAGTAATGATAGCCATGGGTTTACTTGAGGTTTCGAATCAAAGCATTGATCCCACGTGTTACATCTCAACTATCACCACAGTATTCCCAGATTTTCTTTCCAAAACATAATATATCTCTACCACATCAAGAAACATCTGGTTAGTTTAATAGAAACAAGGGTCTCACTGTGTCTACAGTTTGGCCTTGGAAATCTTAGTAGTACAGACTGCCCTCAATCTTAAAATGTTTTGTTTGTCAGCCTCCTGCATGCTTACATAACCCAGACAGGCAATGGATTTTTGTTCTTTTTTAAATTATTTTTTCATTTATTGAAAATAGATTTGTTTTTATTACATAATATATCTTGATTATGGTTTCCCCTCCTTGTACTTCAGTTCCTCTCCCCCAATGTGGATGCACTCCCTTTCTGTCAGTAGAAAGTACACAGGTTTAGAGAGTAACAATAAATAAAGTGGACGACAAAGCAAACAAAGGACCCCCCCTCCCCCCCAAAAAGGCATAAATAACAGATAGAAGCACAGAAACTCACTTGTTCACACACTCAAGAATCCCATGAAAACACAAAACTGGAAGCCACAACAGAACATGTAGTGTTATAAAAGACAAAAATAATGAAGAGGAAAACAAAAGGCCTTGAAGTGATATTATAAAACAAAGAACTTATAGAGATACTGTTGAGTTCATTTTGGCCATCTACTGCTGAGCACGAGGCCTACCCTTATGAGCAGTTTGTTTCCCCAGTAAGGCTCCCTAGGAGAAAATTTAATTTTCATTTGCAAGAAGGTTTCTATTGGATATTGCTTCTGGGTTAGGGATAGGGACATGTACAGGGCATGTATCCACTTTGACTTTTAGTTCTAGGACCCTATCTGGTGCAGACACATGGTGACACTGTGCTTGCTGCCTTTTACTATGTGTGCTGATCCTCTTTATTTAGAGGGCCTGGTTTCCTTGGTACCTCCTTTCCCCTCCAGCTCTTAAATTTTTTGTACCTGTCTTCTGCTGAGTTTCCTGACCCCTGAGTGGGGTGGGATTTGATTGGGATATACCTTTTATGATCGACTGTTCCAAGGTCTCTCACTCTGCATATTGTTTGACTGTAGGTCTCTGTTCACATCTGCCAGGCAGCAGTTTTGTAATATGACCAAATGTCTAGCCTGCATTAAATTTTATTTTTTTAAAAAAGTATTTGATATTGATATTTGATGTTTGATATTTTAGGCAGAGTTTTATGTAGCTCAGGCTGAATTGCTCTGCCAGTCCCTGCATTTAAAAAAAAAAAAGTTTTTTTTTTTTTTTTTTTTTTTTTTTTTTTTTTTTTTTTTTTTTTTTTTTTTTTTTTTATTAGGTAGCTTTGTGCAGAGCAGGATCCTAAAAAAAGATCTTGGTGTTGGTTGTTGCTGTCTCCCTAATTCCTTTTCATCATGTGACAGTCCCTTCTCCCCTTTGCCCCAACATCAGTTTCTTTGGCTTGATAAGCCTTAAACTTTAAGATGTTGCTAGTTTTATGTTGCTCTGATTATTATCTTGTGTATTATAATTTGTTCCTCTGTTCTCTGCATTTGGGCTTATCTTGGAAAAAGACCTGTAACATCTGGTTCTTCCATGTTTACTAACTTAGTTATGCTGGAGATTGAGTGTGACTCCATGTGTTAACATGAAGCCGTCATTCTCTTCTTCAGCTAATGGGTTTAGTAAAGAGTCCTGCCTTAGTGTCTTTCATAAGAGTGAGCGAGCAGTTATAAAGATTGCCCCCCTTCACATACTTTTTTCCTTTAGTTAGTAAAATCTAGATTTTTTTCCTCCTTAATAAACTAGACCTATATTTTATATAATAAAGCGTGTGCAGAACGATTCTGGTTTTCCTTTCACTGACTTTCAGGGCTGAAGGTGGTACTGGAGATTAAACCCAAGACCTCAGTCCTTTTTAGAGATATGCTGCATCTCTCAGCTGTATCCCTAGGTGTCTATAGAGCAATAAATTCCTCACTCTCTTTGCTAAAGAAAATAGTTGCTAGACATAGCATTTGCTGTAAATAGTTGTATTTTTACAATAATTTATGAATAGATGGGTACAAGTATTCTTGCCAAGTTTATGTATTGGTTTTTAATAAATAGCAGAGGAATTTATATCACATCTCTTTTACCATGAATTGTGGGAACAAAAGACACAAATGTGACTGTGAGCTAGAAAAATGATAAAAGTTTGTAATGTCATTTAATTATAGTTGATTTGACCCTTTATTTTCCTTGTTTGCCCCTCCTTCCCCATCCCTACTTTCACGTCTCTTTTTAGAGTCTAAATCCATATATGACAGAACATTTGGGCTGGGTCTTTTCATCCTCCACAGAATCTTTCATAGAGCATGTTAATCGTTTTGATGAAGTCTTAATTTACTGGCTTTTGTCTCAGTGACTTGTGGTAGATTGTGAAGGTGTTCTTCAGTTATATAGTTTAATTTCATTATCCATTTTGAATTATTTTTGTATGAGGAATGAGGCTTGGGACAGTTTGTTGTTGTTTTTTGTGTTGTTTTTAAACTAGCAGATTGTCCTAGACCAACCAAGACTAAATGTCTGTTGAATTACATTTTTTTACTTTTCAAATAATAATTAGAAATATGGTTTGGATTTAGTTTTGGTTGTATGTTTGTGTATGTGTGTATGATCAATTCATGCTTCCATGTTTTTGTCACTACCAGATTGCTTTGGCTATTTTAGCTCCATATTAATTATTAATATAAAAAGGTTTCCATTTTGTCATTTTCTTTTTCAGGATTACTTTGGATGTGTTAGTGCCTTACTGTCAGTTTTCTCTTTTTTACAAAGCATTTCCTGAAATTACATTTGCCTACTGGCCTGCTTTTTTGTTATTCTGTGACATACACAGAAAAGTTTAAACAACTTTTATGAGACATGTATTATATTTATTTTATAACAGTCACAGGAGAAAAACTGCAAATGCAGACAGTAGCAAATGAGCACTGGAGCAGTGAGGAATAACACTGGGCTCATTGTTTCAAGTATTTGTACCAGTACCTGTGCTTTCACTTACGTGTGTTAGAAAAACAAAGATTGTTATTTTTAGATATTAATATTTTTTCTAATTTTTTCAGGGTTTCAGAAGTGAAATCATTCCAAAGTGATTTCTACTTCTAAAGTGTCTTACCGAACCATTAGTAGAACCAGTGCTTAGAAATACAGAAATGCTGCTTGTTAGTTTTGTGAGTAAGCAAGGCTCCTATCAATTAATTAAGACAATGGTGGAATTAAGTACCTTTCTAAAAAGAAGCGCCAATGAAGAAAGTTGTAGACACATGAATCTTAGATACAAGGATTAGCACACTCTCTCGTCTCTCATTGCTATTTAAAGTTTTGGCCCCACTGTTAAATGCCTAGACAGATCCTTTTGGGAATAGTTTTTACCTGCAGAATGACTAGAAAAATACCAGTTTAAAAATAATGATTTAAGATGCCACCTCTATTTAAACTTCTTCATGTCATGTGTTGTGACAGAAACATGAACTAGAACCACTGAGTGTTTCTTTCAGCAATGGGCTCATCTCATGAGGATGTTCCTATAAGATTATTATGTAGCTAAGAAATTCTACTGTCTAGTAATATTATATCACAGTGCATTATAAAACAGTTGTGCTGCCCACGGTATAAAGTGCAGTGCATATAGTAAATGTACAGTACGCAATACTTGATAATGTTCTTGAATGATTTGCTGGCTTATATAATTACCATACCTTTTAAACATTATTTTAGGAACACCAGTTACTTTTAAAACTTATTAAGTTAATATGCCATGTTATTTCAGCAGCAATCTTAATGCATCTCCTGTTTGTGAATGTGATATTTGAACAAAGATGATCTTAGACAGTGATGTATAGAGTGTTGATTTATTAACCAGTCTTCTATTTTATTGTAGTTGAGTTTTGAGTTGGGGAACAACTGGTGACTCAAGTCTATAATCCCAGTACTCAGAGGAGTTAGTATTTTAAAGACTGAGTTGTAGCCTGAATTGCATGACAGTGCGCTCTAAGGTTAGAACAGATTTGTTAAGATGAAACTCGCCATAGTCATAAACACATGCAGTCTTTTACCTGGAGGCTGAAGCAGGAGTGTCATGAGTTCAAGAACTATCGGGACCACCTAGTGAGACCTTATCTCCCCAGAATAATAAAACAGAAATTTGTATTTTTAAAAATGGACAGATACAGATAATGAGTAAATAGAGAAATGTTTCTAAAGATGTGCATGCTCTCTATGCTGTTGAAGATGACATGGTATAAAGTCTGTCTTTGGCTTGAGGTGAAGATTATGCAGGAGAGTTTCACAAACTAGAAATCAGAAGATGCAACAGAACATTCCAATTAGATTCTTGATTTTTAAGCATATTTTTTTTCTTAATGTTACTGTGAAGGTTTTTGATCTCACAGATTTTGTATTCAAGTGGAAAGAGGTTAACAAGACTGGTTGTAATTGGAGGTAAACAAATACACATACTGTGGTTTTGAGTACAGTGAAATGAGAGATTTTCCTTTGGGAGGGTTTTATGCACCAAGGACCTGGTATAAACAAATACACTATAAGCTTCTGCTGTATTTTATGCGAGGCAAATATTTTGAATGGCATATGTAATAACTGGGAAAATATGAATGAAATGGTGCCACAAAAATTTTTACAGAGCAAGATCTTAGGAATGATGTTATCTGTGAAATATGAATTTTATATTGGAATTATTAGCCTCTTAGCATCAAAAGAGATAAGTTTACAAGTATTCTGTAACTATCTCATTAAGATAAGATACAGTTAATCAAAATAATTGGTTACGAACCTTTCTGTGAAGGAAGGATCTGTTAGTAGTCAGAGCGATTGAATAAGGATGATTATTTAGGTTTAAACTGGTTGTTGGGTATATTTGGGAGCTAAAAACAAGAGTACTAAAGACTTTTACTCTTAATAGAGTCTAAAATAGTAGCATGAGATGAAGAAATGTGGGAAAATAAGAGCTAAAGTATTATATCTTAATGATGATTACTTACAAAGAATGAAATATGAAGATCTTTATCAGAAAATAGGAGATATAGTGTAGAATTTTGTCTTGAAGCAGGGTCTCACTGTGTTACCCTGGCTGATTTAGAACTTTACTATACCAGGCTGGCTTCCAATGTACAAAAATCCATCTACCTCTGTTTTCTAGTGCTGGGATTAAAAGCATGTACCACCATGCCTAGTTTAATGTAGAATTTTGAGTTTTAGTGTAAATTTTGGCAAGATTTGTGAGTTTAGAAGCCAGAGATTAATACAAAAACTCCACATTACAATTTTCCAAATATAAGAGAACAAGATAAATGTTGAAACAGATTATCGAAGTATACATCGTATTGTGTATCAGAATAAAATTGAGGCTGGGAAAATAGTGGTCAAATTTCTTCCTTACCAAGTTCAAGGCCGTGGTTTCAATTTCCAGTACTCAAAATGAAATTGATGGCTGTAATAGTTAGGATTAAAATTAGAAGTGGCTCTTCAATGCAGTATGTGCCATAAGATTATTCACAAAAAATAAAATGTGTATTAGGAAGAAGTAGATGATATTAAAAGACAACAATAAATTAATACCCAGATGATGTGTATCAAAGCAAGGAGAAATGGCCTAATAAAGTATTACCCAAGGGAGAATATTTGCAGTATGGCAGAATTCACTTGGGAGTTGAACTCCAGCATTCCTACATTGAAATTCTGACTTAGCTTTACTGTCTGGCTTACACATTTGCAATGGACATAATGGCGATAATCCAGAATTAAATACAGTGATGCATATGAAGGGTTTTACTCAGTGTTTAGCATGTAGCAGATGTCTGTTACATGTTGGCAGGTACTTGTTTTTTCAGGCTAAAATTAACAGAATTGGTTGTATATTGGATCCAGAAATAATGAAGATATTAAGGCTTAGAAAATACACCTTTTAAATAGGACCATTATGAGACCTAGAAGGAATTTTTATCATGTTCATACTGAAAGTTAGGGCCAAAACAATAACTAATGATAGTTTAGATATTGTTTCTACAAAGGTTTGTGGTTTAGAGACTTGATCCAAAGCCTTTGTGGCAATGTTAAGAGGTGATGACACTTTTAAGTGGAATCTGGTAGGAGATTCTTGGGGGATGTCCTGTGAAAGAATTGTTTTAGTGGTCGTCTTGAGATAAGGTTTCTGAAAAACAATGGGGCTGGCCCCTCCCACACACCTCCCCTTGCCATCTCTTTTCACAGGTACTTCTTTCCTGACACCTAAAGGCCTCTTACATATGTGACTGCCTAAAAGCCAAATAAACTTCTTTTCGCAGAGCCTGGTTTCAAGTAGCTTGTTATAGTAATGGAAGATATGTTAATGTATTTAGCTTAAAGAGTTTCTAAATCATTAAAATTATAGTTTATCCTCCTAAATTGTAAATCTTATGTATATGACGTGTTTAAGTTTTACAAAGGAGCAGTTATCTTGTAAAATAATTCAGTTGGCATTTATATAGAAGTTGCAATTTTATTGGTAAAAATAATGCACCGTGAAACATTTTTTAAGTTTTCTTATAGCCACAAGTACTTAGGTAAAATCTAAAACATGTCTGTGTTGATCAAAGATAATTTCTCAGAGAAAATTATTTGGGAAGAAAAGCTGAAGTTTGTCCACAGAGGCTTTAATGTTTGATAAGTGCTTAAGCTATCTATGCCTATGGTTTGGAAGTGGAGGTAGTTTTCCTGTTCCCAGCCTAGGGTAAGAAACTATAGAAGAGAAAAGCATAACATGTTATTAAGAAAAGGTAGTGGTTGCCACAGGTCTTAAACCGCTGGTTCCATACAGCAGGTTGCATATGACATAACTGTCCACGTCCTTTGACATAATTTGATTAACCTACTTTGTAACTTGATAACCAAGGAGTAGTGATAATAAATAGATTGTGAATTATCATTTAAGTAGATAAAAATAGTGTTGGGGTCTTCAAAACTTAAATTTTACATTTTGGTAATATTTTTATTACCTCCTTTCTTACTAAGAGGGAGGTAAGTTACTTCTGTTTTGAACCCAAACTTTTCTTTCATGAAAGCTTTCTTTTTATTAAAGCATAATATGTATTGAAATCAGCTGGGACCGTTTAAACTGTCTCTTGAGTCTATAACAATTAACATTTGTCTTTTAATTCTCAATTATTTTAGGTTCATTTAGATAATTTTTTTAGTTTTATGGCATTTCCTGTTCTAAAGCTTTATCTAAATATTTTACCATTAAGCTTGCTCCCTTATAAAACCCAAAAACACAAATTTAAAAGCCTGAAGTGTTTTTTAAAACTATTATGCTTAAGTAGTTAGAGGTTTGAATAAATTTTAATTAGTTTTAAATTTTTGATAATTTTGTTAGATTATTGAATCTCTGTCATGGTAGAAATGTATCTTAAAAGAAGTTGTTTTTTCTTTCTGCCAAAAGTAAAGTAGGAATTCTATTCATAAAATTTAAATATATTTTGTTTATATTTTAAGAATAATTTTTTGAGAACTCAACAGGTAAACAAGTAAGAAATGACATAGAATTGTCTTAGTAGTTTTAACCATATGCCCTGGTATTCTTTTGCAGATGTCACCACAGCGTTTTCTTACCTTTGCGATGAGTTATTTGTCTTTTAAATTCCTTTGTATATTTTATATAAAACATAATGTTTACAAAGTGAAGATTGTGGGCAGTCTCCTAATATTGGGGTCCACAAAGTCAAAATTTCTGACATTAATACTAAAATAAGTTTTGCCTTTTTGACTTTGATTTTCTTACTGGTGTATTTAGGGGTTTTGTTTTCTATATCACCCTTAAGGCTAATAGAGTGCATAATTGTATGTTATTTTTAATTTTATTGTAGTAAATATCAGTAGATATAATTCAGGTAAATACTTTAGGTAAACAAAAGCTTGTTTTTCTCAGTAATTTTTAAATGTAAAGGGGGACATTAAACCGAAAGGTTTCAAAATTTCTTAGGTATAAAGCTCAAGAAAACTCCGGTATGTAAACAGAAGATGCTAAGAGGCCAGATGTACAGAGAAAATACTAGGGGGTTGGGGATTCTTGATGTTATTTTATTTTTGTGTTATGGTTTTTCAGGGAAAATTTTCTGGGTTAATGACGTTGAGAGCTTTTCCTTGCTTGTTAGAATTGAAAGTAGCCTATAAATGAAGTTGACTTTATGTATTATTGTGGGAAAGAACTTATCAAACCATTGTTTTTGAATTTTGAAATCCTTGTATTAAAATGTGATGCTTAACATGGAGCACTTGTTTTTCTATTGCACTCAGTATATTGCAGTTGGTGGCTTTGTTTTTGTTTGTTTAATTTTGCCACGATTAATTCTGAGTCTCATAAAGACCATGGAATTTAACAGCATTTTAAATTAGCTTTTCTTCCGAGAGGTAGTCAATTAAAGCCACTAAAACAAAGAAATGATTTGACAATATAATTACTACATCTGGTATTTCCACTATTATTAAATAATTGTATTGTCAACCTAAGTTGAATGCTTTGTACATTCAGCCAAACTGCCTGAAAATACTGGGTGTTTTCCTAATGTTGTTACTTTTTTTTCTAATCATGCAAAGGTCACTTAGCATAAGAATGTAAGAAAAAAATTACTGAGTACAAGTATCTGTAGTTAATAAGTGTATATGCATACCTTGACAAAAAATACAGTTGTATTTTGTTAAATGGACATAACCTGTGAGATGTCCTGAGAAGTATATTTAATAAGTCAGGGGCAAGGAGATGGCTTAGTGGGTAAAGTGTCTGCCATGTCAAGCCCAAAGAATAGAACCCTCAGAAAAAGCCTGGAGTGGCAGTACTTCTGTAACTCTAGTGCTAGGGGTTCAGGGGCTGTGGAAGCTTATCTGCCAGCCAGCCTAACTAGCTGAGGTAGTGAGCTTCAGGTTCCGAGAGAAACTAGCTTAAAACATGAAGCCTAAGAGCAACACAAAACATTGGGGCCACACCCAAGTACACTTCCATTGTCAAGTACACATACCACATACAAGAATGAATAAAATGGCTTAGTAGCCAATAAAAGGTTGGGCCGGGATTACTGAACACATATGATGGTACTTGGTGGTTTGTTACTGTATTCTTATTTTTCTTTAAGCTGGAACATTCTGAAATAAAACGTAACAACCAAGGAAAGTGGGCAAAAAGCTGCAAAATATCCCCATCCAGAACAACCTCATAAATGAGAATCTTCATTTTAGTGATCGAGTACTCACAGGAAACAAGGAAAAGCTGAATAAATTGGAGGAGGTGACCATGTCAGAAACTTGGGAATTTTGTCCTTAACTCTAGAGACTTTCAGTGGAAGGTCAGAGCAGTCTATGTAAAGCCCACCTCAACCTTGCTAAGAAAGTATAAGTCTCTGTCCCTGAAGGTAGCTGCAGCCTCACAGGAGCACATAAGAAAGCTGCAAAGAGAGAAAGAATTTACACAGCCACAGCAAAGGGCTCTTTCTAAGCAAGTATGTCATGAGATCTGTGCCATTTTCATGGGAAAGTGTAAATTCTGTGTTGTTAGCATTGTACTTAATGAGAAATAGGTGAATAAGAATTTAAGGGTTGAAGTAGTTGGGCTTCATTGTGTGTTTACTTGAGTAGAAATTAAGGCAAATTGTCCTATGATTTTCTTTAGGATTTCTGTGTGAATTGTTTAAGAGGATTTGTCTGCAGTAGCTGAATTTTATAGGAAAACAATTATTTATAGGAACTGAAGTACGTATTTGTTAAGTGCAGAATGGTTTTAAAATTAGGTTCTAAAAGAGACAACACTTGTAGAAATGGGATGATGAGTACCTTTGTCTTGAAGGTTTTCTTATATTTACCTCTTACTTTAAATCATGGAAGTGAAAATTGACTCTTCATACTTTGTTAGCTTTTCCATAGGGAAGATACAGAACTATCATGTCTGTAATATGCTTACATTTTACAGGTATGTACCTTAGTTCAAATAATAAATGACTGTTGAAATCAGTTACTTTTCTATAACTGCTGTTTTTCTAAACATCTTAAAAATTAACTTACAGGAACCATTTGGACCGGCCAGTCATAAGCCATGCAGCCATCGTGCTTAAATTGGTTTTGTAAACGACTTGTGTGTGTTTCGTAAAATATGCTTTATTTTAAAATTAGGGCTTCCTGTTGCAGCTGTTCCAGGAGCTCTCAGTCCTTTGGCTATTCCAAATGCTGCTGCAGCAGCTGCTGCAGCTGCCGCTGGCCGAGTGGGTATGCCTGGAGTCTCAGCTGGTGGCAATACAGTCCTGTTGGTTAGCAATTTAAATGAAGAGGTTAGTGAAATAATTTTTAATGCTTTTTCATCTCCATTTCATTTGTGAAAGTTTTCATATTTATTTCATTTTGCACTTGCCTTTCCTTTTATGTATATTCATTAGCCAAAATATCTTTTGTATTTCTGCTTCTGAATAAAATTTACATACTTGTTTAGGTAGTACTGTTTTTTTAGACAGTCATATATCTTTATATATGTTTATATATTTTAATATAGCTACCTATTTTTCCTAAGAAAAATATGGTGAAGTACCGTAGTTTGGCTTTTTATTTTTCTGTTGTTCTCAAAGGCAAATGTGATCTAATTTTGCAAATGTAACTCGAAAACAATTTTGCCCTTTGCCTTTTCTAATGATTTGCTTGTTCATTTCATGCTTATGTGTCATTGCATTTTTTTTAATCTTATTTTGTGTGAACTACTCTAATACATTTTTCTTTGAAGGTTCTTCCAAAGATCTTGACGAGGCACTCTTCCAGTCTTTCTTAGTAATTTTTTCTTTGCAGTTTTTAGTCATTGTCTTCTACAATATATTTCAACTTTACCCTGCTCCCTTCTTGTTAAATAAAGTTGCTGTTATTTTCTTCAGTTGTACATTTTATGTCTGGTATATTTTATTTTGATTGCTATGAAAGCTGGTATGAAATGTGGGACCCTCAAATGTATCAGTTTATGGTGTCTAATTTGAGTATTTGTCTCATTTATGATTGGCCTCTGTTAATAATGGATATAACTAATTTTATCATTTAATACTGTTACCATTCACAGTTCTGCATGCTAAAGTGTTTGAATCAGAGTGCCTTTGTTTTAAGACTTTTGCCTGCATTTCATAACCAGCCATGCTTATGCAGTTAAAGTTCAAAGTTTAAAATTCCTATGCATGCATTCCTTCCCTATGTTGAGATGAAATGCTGTAATTTACTCTTTGATATAGATGTACTTTACCCATATTTGTCTTGGATGACTACATTTTGCTCAGTTTTTCTTGTACAGTACATAAACCAACCATTTTCTGACCAAATTCCTGCATTTCCTATGTACTGACCTATATTTTATTTTTTTTTGTTCCCCGATTCCTTATTTTTTTCTTCTGCATTGCTGTTTCCCTTCCCCATTTCATCCTTT
The DNA here is from genome assembly GCF_950005125.1 of Chionomys nivalis. Classification (NCBI taxonomy): domain Eukaryota; kingdom Metazoa; phylum Chordata; class Mammalia; order Rodentia; family Cricetidae; genus Chionomys; species Chionomys nivalis. Next base: position 31,500,941 of record NC_080103.1, on the reverse strand, counting down.
TCCCTGTGTGTTCACCTCCCCTTTCCTTGTCTTTCCCCAAATGCCCATTCCCTTCCCTGTCTTATCCTTTATTTTCCTTGTCCTTGTCTTCATTCCCTGTCTCCATTCCCTATGTTCATGCTTCTGTGCTTGAACAAATGTTCCTCGGACCAACTTGCCCCAATTAACCGCCTTGAACCATGATCCATGACCACCTCACCATTCTGCGGGAACCACCCTTCGTTATGGATGATCTGTTCATCTCCGCTCTTCCTCGACTCTTCTCTCTTCTTGTCTTACGCTGCTTGCTCTTCTCTCCTTCTAAAGATGGTTACGCCCCAAAGTCTGTTTACCCTCTTCGGTATGTTATTGTTAGCACTATACTTTTATTATTGATTTGATTTTTTTGTTTCACCTTAATTCTTATTTGTAGCTAGCACTTTGGCTTAAAGTTGAATAGTAAATCTTTTGCTATTTTTCTTTGCTATTTAAAACTCTCCATAGACACAAAGTTTGTTTTAATGCATGCTGATTTATTTTGCATGGTTTTTAATTTAATATCATTCACATAGCTTTGAGGGTTTATCAAAATTATTCTTTTCAAAATTCACTGTTCAAAATCTTGTCCTTCTTTATTCATTTGTGCAAATGGTGAGATTGAGTGAGTGATCATGTTGACGTCTGAGTGTTTCATTGATGTGTCAGATAATCTTTAGCTGGCTTGCATATAAAATTAATTCCATTTCTGGATTACCTCTTTGTGGCTCCACAAAAAGGTGTTTATGGAGATGTGCAGCGCGTGAAGATTTTGTACAATAAGAAAGACAGTGCTCTGATACAGATGGCTGATGGGAACCAGTCACAGCTTGGTAAGAGGAATATTCTGAATTCATTTTAAGATTTCTATTCCTTGTTCAGATAGGTCATAAAACCCTGGTTAGTGTCCTTGTATTCCAAGATCATTTATAAATATCGCTTCAACTTAGCAATGAAAAGGAAAATTCCTTAGAGATGCTAAGTTTTACAAAATGAAAAACCTTTGCCAGTGGTTAATGGTAAAATGGAGTCAGTCAAGTTACATATATATTGTTGTTTTCTACATGCTTCAATCTAGAATACACCTGTATACTTAATCTGTAATCTGCATTTGCATCACCAAGTTAATTAAATTAACAATTTAATTCATTAAGATTTAAGTGATGCTACCTTATTCTGCTTGTATTCACATTTTTTTAAACTTTGAAATTTACTTTTTTAATGGAATTAATGTTTTTTGATGTTATAACTATCTGAAACTGTTAACTTAGCTCAGTTAAAATAGAAAACTATCTGAGTTTCTGATTTAAAATGACAATGCCCATGTTAAACGTGCTCTTTTAACATAGGTGTGTGGGCTACTGCTTTCTCCTTGGTTTGTGTGCGTGTCTCTTTTTGAGGTGACTCATTGACATTATTTTGTTATCACTGAGTAGTTTTTGTGGTTTTTTGGTTCTGGAAATCAAATCAAGAAATCCAGAGATCTTGCATATACTAGGCAGGTCCTCTGAGCTATAGACCCGTCCCACTGTTGTTTTTGTACAGTAACTTTTGGGGGGGGGGGTTCAGAACAGGGTTTCTCTGTGAAACAGTCCTGGCTGTCCTGGAACTCATTCTGTAGACCAGCCTGACCTCAAACCGAGAGATCCACCTACCTTTGCCTTCCAAGTGCTGGGATTAAAGGCATATGCCAGTACTGCCCGGCTAGAGTAACTACTAAGACTTACTTTAAACAAGTGATATTTAGTCTTTATTGTGCTTGGTTGCCGTAACACAGTGCTCAAAGTATGAATGATTGAGTTCCAGACTAAGGTGCTAACATACATGGAAGGCTGTCTTGTTGAGCTTGGATAGAGCCACCCTTACTTGTACTATTAATGTTTTTACACATTATGAGCATATTGAATATATCCGCTTCTTTCTTTGCTTCAACAGAATATCTGACCAGAGAAACTTAAGGGAGATAGGGTTTATTTTGGTTTACAGTTTAAAGGTACTTATTTATCACAGTGAGGTACTTAAATCAGTAAGAGCTTGAGGCAGCTGGCAACATTGAATTCTTAGCCAGGAAGCAGAGAATGATGAATGTTAGCTGGAGTTCAGCTTGCTTTATATAACCTTGTCTAGTCCAGGATGCAAGCCCATGGCATGTTGCTGTCCATAGTTATTGTGGGTCTTCCCATCTGAGTTCATCTTGGTCAATGTTATGACCCTTTAATACACTTCATGTCGTGGGGACTCCCACCATAAAATTCTTTTTGTTGCTACTTTATAACTAATTTTGCTGCCTTTATGAGTCATAAAGTAAATAGCTAATATGTATGTTATCTGTTATTTGGCCCCTGTGAAATGGTCATTGACTCCTAAAAAGGGTTACAACCTACAAGTTGAGAACCCCTGATCTAGATAATCCTTCGGAAGCTTGTCCCCTAGCTATTATAGCTCCTGTCATGTTTACTATCAGTATTAACTATTGTGTTGTTTACAAAGTGAAGAAACCTACTAAAAACAACCCCACTTTTAATATTAGGCAAGTTTTCTTTGAATGACAACCTGACAGGTACATCAAGAAGCCCTGTGATGTCCTATTTTTACACTACTGTGTAGGCACAATTGTTTTGTCTTTATGTGTATCACAAATTGAAGGGAGAAAATAATGATTTTAATAAATTTTGGTGAATTTAAAGGTATAGGATATCCATAAAGGATATTTAGTGAGATCTGAACTTTTACAACATATGATTTAAAAAGCTTTTTTGTAGAAAGGACTTTTAAAAAATGATATGATAAAATCTCAGAATGCTTTCTAAGCAGAAAGCATATAATATTATCGTAGTCCAGGACCAGCCCGTACCAAAGTGGAGGCGTGGGAAGAAGTACACAACTCACATGACTTTATCGGGAGGGGGTTTTTAGGGAATCCCTCAAGAAATCCTGAGTTCGCATCCTGAAAATTTTACCAGTGTTTATTCTCCAGACAGCTTTTATACCAAAATGCAAACTGAGGGTGGAATTCATTAGCATTCTGTTTCCTAGGTAGTCAGGAGATTGACTGTGGCCATGTCTACCCCTATCTATGCCCATTTTTGTCATGTCTTCCTACCCATGCCTGCTCTGTCATGGACTGAATTAACACCTCTTTCCCATGTGGACCTCCCAAATTACAAAGAAGGAGCAGAGCAACATTAGCCTATCCTGGCCCTTTATTTAGAATGGCATCAGTTTGTCTGGAAACACTAGGTGACCACCTCCAGTGTGACAGCCTCAAACTGTGGCCTGAAATTCTGGCTGTCATACCATGTAGAAATATGGGCCTGTATAATATGGCCCTGTAAAATATAAGAAATCCAGTCTGAGAGGCCACTCCTTAATGGCTTGGATCGTGTCTACTTCACTGCTTCCCACACTGATACAGTAGTTGGTATTACATACCATCAATAAATATCTGCAAAGAAGCCAGAAAGTAAATAAGGCTCAGACTGGGAAGTATAACTATGTTAAAAAGTAAGTTTAGATTTTGTTCCTAGGTATTTGTACTAAGTATTAACAAGATCAGGTTCATAACCTGTGAAAGTCTTTTACTGCTCTGTGTATAGAATGGGTGGGTGGGGTAGATAGAAGAAGATTCAACAGGAACGCAGATAAAGAATTGAGTTATCCAGATCTTTTAAAAAAAAAAATGCCAGTGGCCAATGAGAAATAGAGGGAACATAAATTTGATAGGGAACTGAGAGGAATCATTGCAAAACCCTGCTGACCAGGAGATAGAACACAGTAGGAAGTGAGCAGCAGAAGGGTGGGCGCATTAGCAGTGACCTAGCCCAGTTTATCGTTAGTGTTATCGCAGAAGACCGGATTGTAGAGTTTCTTTTTCTGTGAAAGAAGCTCTTTGCTACAGTACCTTGTCTAGTAGAAATTGAAAATGAAACTTAAGTTTTAACTACCAGTTCTTATGTAAAATTCATGATTTATTTTTAAATTGTAAGGAAATTCAAGTTTTTCAAATTAGAAATATTACTTTCATATTTTAATAGATAGTCTTTATTTTCTAGCCATGAATCATCTTAATGGGCAGAAAATGTATGGAAAAATTATTCGTGTTACTCTCTCTAAACATCAGACTGTGCAACTACCTCGAGAGGGACTTGATGATCAAGGGCTAACAAAAGATTTTGGTAATTCCCCATTGCACCGTTTTAAAAAACCTGGATCCAAAAACTTTCAAAACATTTTTCCTCCTTCTGCCACCCTTCACCTGTCTAATATCCCGTGAGTATTTCAGCTGCTTACTGAGGATATTCATCTTGTTTAGAAAAGCATGATTCTTATTACTGGATTCTATTAATTTTTGCTCTTTCTGCCTATCTTTTTTAGTCCTTCTGTAGCAGAAGAGGATCTGCGGACTCTGTTTGCTAACACCGGGGGCACTGTGAAAGCATTTAAGTTTTTTCAGTAAGCATGCTTCTTTGTCTTTAAATTTATGACTTGATAGAAAATAAAATTTTCTTCAAAATTTTTTTAGTCTTTGTTTAACCTCAGATGAGTAAAAATCAAATGTTTAAACTCTTATGAAGTATCTAATTTCATACTTTTGTTTCAGAAGAGATCACAAAATGGCTCTTCTTCAGATGGCAACAGTGGAGGAAGCTATTCAGGCTTTGATCGACCTTCATAATTATAACCTTGGTGAAAACCATCATCTGAGAGTGTCTTTCTCCAAGTCAACAATTTAAGGACGGGAAGCTGAAGATTGTGGGCAAATCACATTGTTTGGTGTCATCACCTATTGACTGTTCAGAAAAGTGGGGACCAGAGTTTGATTTTTTTTCATGCTGTTACCATTCCTTGGTTATAAAATGAAATGGCCTATGTAAAGGCAGAGTTACTACCTGCTGTGTTTCATCTGTTCTATAGGGAAGCCATTTTTCTTGTCTGTTTAAATTTTTAGTTTAAGTTTGCTTTTTTTTCTTTTTTTCTACTTAGTTGACATACGTGCCTTACAAAGGAAAACTAGTGTTGCTGTTGTGCATTTACTAGGAAAGAAGAATTGGTTGTTTAGGGCACATCGTTATATGGGAATTAAAATATGTTTAGGCAGGGGTGTGTCAAAAGGTTAAGTTTTTGTTTCTCCTGCTTGGAACTTATTTTGAATTATTGGCTTATCACATTTCTTTCTATTTACTCTAATAAGATACTTGATACTGAAAGAATAAAGCAGCATTTTTAGTTTCTACTATCTTAGGCTTTATTGCTTTTGAAAACATTGGCCTTTTATATCTCACAAATCTGGTCTAGATTCAGTTATGAATGTAGGCATTAGTTAAAATTAACAAGATGCAGAGTATTAATTTCTTAAGACAGCAAGTGATTTCTGTAAGTTTGAGCCCTATGTGGAAAGCGTTGTGGAACCTTAACCTTTTTTGTACACACTCTTGTGGGACGTATCATATAATTGTCAGCACTAAGTAATGTCTTGTTTGTGGCTGAATATTTTTCGTAGATGTTTTTGAAGTTGACATGACTTATGTGCATTTAAATATATATTGCCATCCTTAGTTTGTAATTAAGATTTGGAAAATGGTTGTGGATTTCTGAGCATGTGCAGACTGGTCTAGCTAGTTCAGGAACTGGTGCATGTATTTTTCAAAGACAAAGAAAGTGTACTGCGAAAACTTGCAGGAAGATTAATTTTGTGGCAGTTTTCTAAAACTGACAACCAGGTGGGACCAAAGTTTATGTGCCTTTAGTCTTAATTTACCTTGCATTGTAATATTCAGTTTTAATAAATCTTCAAAATATTTTGTATTTAGGAATAGATCTGACTTTAATAAAAACATGGCTCAGAATCTACAGGTCAAATTTATTTGAACAGTTCGTCAATCTGAATTGTTGATTCTGTTAAATGACCAATACTTTTTGAAATTGATGTACTTAGTTTCAAGATTCATAGATTCTGTTATCTATGTAGACAGAATGGTCATGTATATTTTCTATTAGTTGAGTTTTTACATCCTTAGAAATGTAAAATTCAGTATAGTTTGAAAGCGGCACAATTAAAAATTAATTTTCTAACAAAGTTGGGAGGTTTGATGGTTGTTTAATTTCATTTTGTGTGTACTCTGCTTACCTCTGTAGCATGCTCAATAAACACTTCTGTAGCTCTGTATTCACCTTTCTGTCTTTCTCTGCTGCCTTTTCTCTCTCTTCTTTGTTTTCACTCCACTGTGCTTCTGAATTCATGTTTACTCTCTGCCAGGGTGGGAAAGGAGTAATAATATTACAACCCTATGGCTTTATACCATAAATAAATCTAGATGCTGTGAAAATGCACCAGCTGTTCCTTTTTTTAATGCAAAAGACGGTAACTGCTTTTTCAGGAGGACACATATTAAACATTTCCCACCCTGTTTATAATCTGCTTTAAAGACATAACTTCTATTGTAGCTCGTTAATTCTCTCTATCTCTTTTGTTGTTGTTGTTGTTTTCCTGTAGATTTATGCACTAATAGATCTTTTGGATTTGCCATGCTCTCTTGCTGCAGTTTCATCTTTCATCTTTGTGTCTGCTCAAGATTTCCTACTAATTTTAGACTACCTTCTGAGCTACAACAAAGGGCTCTGGTGTGACTGGAAAGAAAGGAGTGTGTCACCTGCCTTTAGTTGGGTGGGGGATACATACATTCACATTATTTGGGCAGACAGTATTTAAGTGCTGGCACAGCAGTGTTCACTCTTTCTACTGATGCTGTGGGTGCTAGTTAAATTATTTCTTTGGTTATTTTTATATACAAATATTGGTATTGACTCACTTGGGAGTTACACATGTATACCTCAAAGTCACACAATTTTGGCATTAAGATGATTTTTTAAAATGAAGAGCATGTTTAAAAGTACTGTTCTAATGCAAGAGTTCACTCAGCCCCAAGAAATAAATAACAGTAAGTAAAAAATGTTTCTGTTTTAGAGTTAAGAATTTGAGTGTTGCTTGGAAGCCGTGAATGATCGATCATGTTTTTTCCTAAAGTGGTATGGCAGTACAGTAACATGGTATGGGAGATCGCCTGTGCCTTAATTCTGTTAGTTTACAACCAGTGTTGTCCTCGGTATTGCATGATGGTTCCAGTACTCGAAAGGGGGTTTTTACCTCCATTCCAGTTGATGACCTTGAAGGATTTGCTGATCTCTTAAAGAGGATAACCCGAGACCAAGTTTTCCCACTCAAGGATGTGGTGACTAGTTTTTACCCCTTTTTAATAGTTCTGCTAACACAGTCTTATTTTAAAAGTATCAAGACACTGAAGTGGGAATTTTGATACTCTGAAATTCTTTAAATTCAGTGCATAGATTAAAATAGCCCACTTTGTCAAGAAAATTTTAAATAAAAGTACTATCAATTTTATATTATCACTGCCTCAACCTTCCCTTTCTCAGTAGCTAACGTTAAAATAATGTTAGGGATAACTGTTCTGTTAGAAGATTTGCCTTGGGAATTTAGAAACAAATAACTTGACTTTTTAAATATGTAGTTGAGAAAAACTGTTTCTTTTCATATTAGATAAGATTTCATTTGAAAATGTGTTTCAAATCACCTCCTTAAGTAGGGGGTTCATATTGCTTACATTCAGTGTTGGAAACCTAGTTTTGTGTGTGAAAGCAGCTAAAGACCTTTGCCAGGAAGATTGTAACAAACATCTGTAAATTATTAAAAGTTATACTAACTAATGGTATTGAAGATTTAAGGTTAGAGTAGAAAAGTATTAACTTAATTAGTTCATGTAGATTTATTTGGACCACCAGGTATATAGTTTTCAAGAGAAGAATAATTTTCCTAAGCCTGTAAGTAAAATTGAGTCTGTACATTTGTTGCTTCTTCCAACGGTTTTTGTGAAGTTCAGGTAGGATATGTGCCGACATGCTATGCTTTTGGTCAATTCTTAAGTTTATAAGGTTACATCCTAGCACTCAGGAGGCTGAAACAAAGGATTGCTAGCCTGGGATAAGTGAGACACTGTCTCTAAAACAAACAAAAATATTAAAATGCTAGAATTCCCAGCCTGCCAGGTTTGCCTGAAGTAAACCTAGTTACCAGCAATCCACATCATCCCAGTGTCTTTCTTACTGTTGTAAAGAAATGTTTGTTAATGTTTTAAGATCGTTTAAGTGTTACTTGTTTAAGGAAAGGGTATAGCATGCACTTACAGAATACATTTTACTGCCCAAGAAAAGGACTCTTTGGATATAGCTTCAGATTTCCATTTCTACTATCTGATAGTTGAGTAATAAAGTATAGCTATTTCTCGTTACAAGACTACCCAAAAAAAGGAGATTGTTTATAAACTTTTAAAATTTGCCATGAAACTTGAAGGTAATGCTAACATTACTTAATAAAGGTTTTTCAGTGTAAGATGGAAGAAACAGCGTATTTTTGTGAGTAACCCAGGAGATTTAACGGGAGCATCAGCCTTCATTTAGAAGATGAGAATATAGAATTGTTTGATGAAATTGAGCACATGTACGATTCTGTTTTAACTGAACACTAGTTTCTAGAAAGTCTGAAAAGAAATGAGAAAAATTATTAAACTGGTATTAGAATATTTATAAGTTGTCAGTCTTCATTACATAATCATTTCAGAATCTTGAATAGTTAACACTTAAATCTGATTTTATTTCCCTTAAATTGTCTTCTTAGTTTGGTTTTATAAGTAATATATATTTTATAGATTATCAATTACTCAGAGTGAAAACAAGTCTGTAAAGATGAAGAGAGAAAACGTAATGGATAGAAACCTGTACACTCAGCTCTGTTGAACCTTGCAGGCTGACTTGCCTGCTCTTTTATGTACCTCTTTTCTTAGTACCTACCTCATTTTGCCACTGAAGACAATCATTCCCATGAATTTAATATTTTATTTAGTAGTTCTTTTTCAAAGAGTTTGTTCCATATTCTTTCACTGTGTATGAGCCTTTCCTTCTTAGTAAACAAAAGTACTGTAACAGCCAAGCTATTCGGTGTAATCTCTTTGTGCTTCACAGTTCATAATTGTGATGATTGCAATATTAAGACACTGATACTTTTCTAAGGAAGTTTTATTCTTTTCAGTGAAAAATAGTTTTCTTGACTCTCAAGTGTTTCTGAAGATACATGTATATATCTGAAAATAAATAAGCGGTCATAATTAATGAAGAACTGCTATATTTAAAGTCTACCTATAAACTTACCAATCAGCTGCACAAAGGTATCTTGCAACCTCATTCCTTTAGGACACTGCTTTTTCTTTTCCTCCTTTTCTGTTTCAGCTTTATCTGGTATTAGTGTTGTATAGCATTTGTGTTCTTAAATCAAGAAAATTAGAATTTATTAAAAGAAATTGAAAGAAATACAGCAGCCTTTTATAACCTTGGTTTTACTTCCCCCATTTTAATGCATAGCCCAAGAACCTTTTTCAAGACTGTACTTCACAGTATTTTCTCCCTTGTTTCAGATGTCTCTGCTTTTATATCTGAACTCGTTTAACTTGGCAGCCTTGCATTTCTCCCTTGCTACCTAACATAAAACCAAGGACAGTTAGTACCTGTTATCATAAGGAACCTCTCACTAGTCTATGACAGAAAAGGAAATGTGGCACAGATACACAATGGCACTTTGCTGTAAAGACAGTAAAACTATGTGAACCAGAAATGGTTCAGTGGCAGATTACATGCACAGTTCTTGTGTAATTTGGTTTCAGTTTCAACTATTAACTTCAGGTCCAAGGAGCCCATACAGTTTTCTGCTCTCAGGAGGGTATGTCATTGTACTTCTGTGAGCCAACTCTCTACTGCCATTTTCTCCATGGTTCTGTAGCTCCCTTGCTCCATAAACAGATCCCTGAATGACCATAGTGTGCTCTAATGGCTTTCCCACCCCACTAATACCACCACCACCCAGGAGTTCTCATTTCACATGCATTCTAAAGGTGAGCCCCCTTTTCTCTTCATGGATTCCATAAAAGCCTCTACTTTTGGAAAAAAAAAAAACCAAAACAATGGCTACAGTGAAGTATTTACATCTGGCCCCCTTTTCTACCATAGTCATCTCATCAACCTTGTTAATTCCTTTGTATGCACTGAAGCCATTTGCACCTGGTTTTTTTTCTAGCCAACTCTTGTCATCCTATTAACTTCTTTCATCTTTTTGATTTGTAAACAGTCTATTTTAGCCTTGGAGTTTCTTGTTCTCCTTAACTCAGAGTATTCAGATCCCCACTACTCTCTTCTCATGACAGTGTAAGTAAGGTCATGTATTTCCAAAGCTGCTTTACTTCTAGAAACATGAATTTCATCTTGTCATTTTCCCCTCTCCACTGAACCTCCAGAACCTAAGTTATTTGGCCCATGGAAATTGTTTTCTATGTACTGCCTCCATGAATTAAAACATACAGTATCTCAATTCTAGTAGATCTGCCTTTTGAAAATAGTTTATTTTCCTAGCTCTACATAATCTGGAACCAAAAGAGCCATTTAACCCACACTCAATAAAATCTTCACTTCTGTTGCCATATGTAGCATGTTTCCAACTTTACCTCTAATAGACGCTTTGACCTCACAAGCGAGCGCCTGTCGTTGTGCCTGGAATGCTCCCTTGTTTCTAGCTGTCTCATTTGCACTTTTCTCCAGGATTGAATTGTGAAGTTGTTTCCTTTATTTTCTTTTTCCCCATCCTTGGTGGCCCACCACCCAGCTATCGAATAGATACATGGAGACATACGGAGACTTATTCTTACTTAAGAATGCCCGGCCTTAGCTTGGTTGGTTTCTAGCTAGTTTTTCTAACTTAACCCATTTTTCGTTTTGCCTCTGGGCTTTTTACCTTTCTTTATTCTATGTCTTTCTTCTTGCTCTGTGTCTGGTTATGTAGGTGGGTAGCTGGCCCCTGGCATCCTCTTCTCCTTTTCTTCCTCCTTGCTCTTCACTCTTCTTCAAGCCTAGATTTCTTTTCCTATTTATACACTCTGCCCAGCAGCCTTGCCTGTTCCTCTCTCCTGCCTAGCTATTGGCCGTTCTGCTCTTTATAGGTGTTTTAGGCAGACAAAGTAACACAGCTTTACAGAGTTAAACAAATGCAACATAAAAGAATGCAGCACATCTTTGCATCATTAAGCAAATTTCTACAGCATAAATACAACATATCTCAAACTAATATTCCACAGCAGAATTATATGGCATGCATCAATAAGCAGAAATTGTAAAGCTAATAATAATAATAATAATGAATTAAATAAAAGTATTCCATAGCAAGGTCGAACAAAATAAAAAAATCCATATTGCACATGGTCACAGCACATACATTGATGCATGCGCTATATGTGTATGTTATTAGAAAAGACAAGAAGGATAACTTAAGAGGAAGTGATATTAACTTTTGAAGAGTCATGAGTTATTAGAAAAGACAAGAAGGATAACTTAAGAGGAAGTGATATTAACTTTTGAAGAGTCACGAGACATTTACCAGGAGGTGAAGACAGCAAATGCCAGGAGGATGCCATCTTGGGTACAGTGAAAGATTCTTGAGTAAGTAGTTGAATCTAACAGGTGAAACATGGCAGAGGGAAGACTGCAAAAGTGGGTCGTCTCATCTATATGTAGACGGAAGAGTTTGTCTTCCCTCTAGATAGCAATAGCAGATATTTAGACAGATATTTAGACGGGCTCTGTATGGTCAGATTTCAAAAAGTTATAAGAAAGATGACTGATGGAGATGAGGATGGATTGCAGTGACAACTGAAATCAACTAGAGTTGTTTATGAACCATTGCAAAGCAAAGATATTGCTATAAGGTATGGCAATGTTTTGAAAAAAATATCACAGATGGGCTGGGGATGACTGAGAAGATGTGAAGAGGAAAGAGTTGGCTAGACGGTTAAGTTGGTATCTGTGTTAGGAAAAGTAGCTCTTGCTGTATGGTACAAAAGAGGAGACGATGACTACATGTTAGTTTGAGGACTTTTGTTAGAACATCTCCTTTAGAAAAGTGCATGATCACGGAAAGGAGGCAGGAGCAGAATCCAATATCTGCAGGGTCTTTGGACTCCATCATAGGAATAATTGCTTTAATAGAACGGAGAAGATTGCTATAGAAAGGAATAGATGGTGACATATTTATCTGTTTAGTTTATTATCAATGCTTTCTGCTGAAATTTGATTGAGTTCACCGAGGGATGATGAACTCAACCATACAGCCTATCCCACTAAAAATTGAACATCACAGAATGATACTTCCCAATGAAAGGGTATCTGGTTAAGCAATATGCTCTTTGGTGTTGTCTTGTTCTTTGCTTGTGCACCCTGCTCAATTCAACACAGGGTAATTTAGAAAGTAATTTCTGGTGAAGTGTACAGTGTAAAAAAATACCACCCTAGGAAAGGACTTAGGTACTCTATAGACTGACTACGTAACTGTCGACAACTTTTCAAGAACATGGAAAAGTTTTTGTTGTTGTTTGGCAAAATGATGTTGACATTATATCTTGTAGTTTAACTTTGAAGTTTAAGTTTGATGCTAATCTGGAAAACTACAACATACAAATCAGTTTGAGTACTGAGTGCCTTTTACCACATATATGAAAACATACATCGACCGTTACTGTTTATTCTGTGACAAAAATTGTGGAGATACTATTAGCAAATAGGCTCAATCTAAATTTATAGGCACATTAAAATTTTTGTTTTTTTCTTTATATTTTCCTCAATTTTGGTTGGCTGAGTGTTCTCTCTTGCTCTCATTCTCTTTCTCTTTCCACACTCACACTCTCCTTGTTCCATTAAGACCCGAGTTAAATAAGCAATTTCCCAAGATGTCCTTGTCAAGCGGCATTATGGAAATTATTTGAATATCATTGCTACGCCAGGTGAGCCATTTAAAAATGTAAATAGCTTGCAATACCATGAATCCAGCTGATGAAGAGCAACCTTAATGCTGATTGATTTATTAGAATCTTTTCCTGATTAGTAATTGCTTCAAAATCTCTTTTCTGTGGTTCAGTTTCTCATTCTAGTGTCAGCTCTTAATATATAACTGTGTAACTATCACGTCTGCAATAAGCCTTTTCCATTGTTAGTTCCCCCTGCATTTCCAGCCAGTGGTCGAGGTCAGAAACTGTATCCCTTCTAGCTATTGACTGCACAACCTTAGTGCCCGGCTGGTCATATTAATGATTTGATTTATAAATATGTAAGAACCCTGCACTGGTCCTCCTCAGCACTGTTTTTCCAGATTCGTCTACTTTTAAAGTTAACTATGGCAGCAAAAGAACATTCAGGTTATGAATGAACTTTTGGATTTTCATGTATTCCTCAAAATTACTCTAAAAGAGAAAAAAAGTATAATCATGACCTTGAGACATTTGAACTTGAGCTTCGTTAAAAATTCACAAACTTGATTATGATTTTACGCAGCAGTGTCTTAGAGTTGCCTTAGTGCTGTGATGAAGCTGCCAGGAGTTTTCATTTATTCTCAAGTTAAATCTTAGGAAAGCTATCTCATCACAGAAAATCAGCCAGAGCTAAAATACTGCTTTGACTCTGGAGTTCAAATTTATTTGTAGAACTCCTGAGAAATTCCTATCAGTCAATCACAGGTATTTTATTGCCTATCATATTTATTTTTAATATAAATTTAAATTTAGCATTCTCTGATGGTAAGTACTCTGTGTATTGCTACTTTATCATGGGTGTATCGCCATTCATTTAACTATAGGTATGTTGGGAAGTTTGCCAAAGTCTTCATGTCATTGACTTTGGTGGTATTGTGAGAGCTGGATTGAGTGAAATACACGTTCATTTTAAATTCTATGATTAAGACAAATTTTCTGTGTTCTAGTTAAAAGAAATAAAAGACAGAATGCACACCTGTACTTGGGCTGGCAAGATGGCTCAGCAGATAAAGGCACTTGCCACTAACCTGCTGACCTTAGTTTTAGCTCTATGACCTCCACAGATACACATACAAATAAATAAATAAATAATGAATATGGCTTTTAAAAAGTTGTGGTGAGTAGTGTACATGCCTTATAATCCCAGGGTTTAGGAGCCCGAGGCAAGAAGAATGGCAGCTTTGAGTCCAGCTTGGCATACATAGAGACCCTATCTCAGAGACAAACAACTGCAGTACATGGGTGGCAATTGGAGAGAAAGGAGGGAGGGAGGGAGAGAGGGAGGGAGGGAGGGAGGGGGGAGGGAGGGAAGGACGGGGGACGGAGGGAGGGGGGAGGGAGGGAGACTAGACTAAGAATGTCTGACAATTTGGAATGAAGATTGTTGTGAACTTGTTTTGATAGCTGTGATGATCATAAAAGTCAAAATAAACCTAAGGCACATCTACATTTATTATATCCCTGAAAATGAGGACAAATCATTTGCTATCGTAAAAGCAAGTTTATACCTCTTTTATTTGTTCACCAGTACTCAAATACTTAATATACTAGCACTGTTTATTCCAAAAGTATCCTCCTATGAAAAACGTAAATCTTGGAGCTAAAGAGATGGTTCACAGGCTAAGGACATTTGTTCTTGCAGAGGACACAGTTTCAGCTCCCAACACAGATACAGGGCAGTTGACACCCACCTGCAGCTCCAGTTCCAGAGGTATAAATGGCATACATACATACATGCATATGGTGCTCACTCATGCTCTTCTTGCGGTTTTCTATTGGTGTCATAAACATCATGACAGAATGCAACTAAGAGAGGAAATGGTTAGTTTATTCAATCTTACAGCATACAGTCTATCATGAAGAGAAGTCAGGGCAGGAACCTGGAGGCAGGAGCTGATGCAGAACCCATGGAGGGGTGCTTTTATAGACTTCCTCCCCATAGCTTGCTTAGTCTGCTTTCTTAAATCACCCAGGACTTCCTTCACAGGAGTAGCACCACCCACAGTAAGATGGACCCTCCCATTTTAATAATTCATTATTCAAGAAAATGCCCTACAAACTTGCCTACAGGGCAGTCTGGTGGAGGCATTTTCTCTATTGAGGTTCTTCTCCCTAGACAACTCTAGTTTATCTCAAGTTGACAAAAAACCAGCCAGGATATTGTTTACTGCTCTAGAGGTGGTGGGACCTGGGAGAGTGGAACTCCTAACTGAGGTAGACTGAAGTCCTAAGCAACAGTCAACTTAATTTAAAGCATCAGACAATTTATACTCGCAGGGTTAAGAGGATCCATATGAGTACAGTGCACAATCACGGGGGCAAGCCACACATCGTGGACAAACCACACATGACAAAAGCATGTTTTTCCATGATGCACATAAATGAATAACAGGAACCAATTTTAATGAATAATCTAAAGTAAACTTTATCTGCTTATCTGCTATACTTTGGAGGGGCACAGAAGCATAATCCAAAAATAATTCCATGTTTTTGAAGAAACTGAAGTTATTAGTCACTCATAAGCACTCAGAAATCTCACATGCCATTCTTGAACCATGTTCTAACAGGACACAAATTCTCAAATTTTATTAAAAAGAATTAAAAGCAACAGTTATATAAATCATGGGCCAGTATTTATTACTTTTACAGTGCTTATTATTAATGCAAGTAAGGCAATGTTTCACAGACCATAAAATTATGGTCTACAAATAAAATATCATTTCTCTTTGTGTGTTCATCTAAATGTTAACTAATTTGGGCAGCTGGGATATATATGTATTTCATAAGTTCTATGCCCTTTTCTTATGAAATATAGGCTAATTCGATTCTGTTTATGTTTGGATAGTCAGGAATTTGTGAGGGGTAAACAGGCCACTTGTTAGAAGCCATATACTGCTAGAATTTACAAGAACCATACTATTTATGAAGTTAGTGGATGACTGACAAGCTAGAAGGAGCCTAGCAAAGACCTTAGTGTAAGATCTGAACTAGAAACCACTACAAGAAAATACAGGGAAAAGCCTATAAGAAGATAAAAGTATGGATAGGGGCTTCAGGACTCCAGTCTAGGACAAGTAATAAATAATAATAATATAATATCATGTAATTAAAAATGACACTGCAGGAAATGGAAAAGCTTCTGCATAGCAAAGGCAGCAATAGTGTGAAGAGACAGCTCACAGAATGGAGAAAAGTTTTTGCAAAGCTATTCATCTGATGGGATTAATATCCAGAATTTACAAAAAGCTCCTGATCAGTAGATGGGGAAGTGAATTGAACTGACAGTTCCCTAAGTGAGAAGTAGAAATGGCCAATAAATATACAGGGAAAAGTTCACTATCCTTAACCAAGGAAATGCAAATCAAAACTACCTCGAGATTTCATCTCATGTCAGCCAGAATGGCCAACCTCCAGAAAACAAACAACAGGTGGTTAGTATACAAAAGACAAAGGAACAGCACAGACAAGTAATGTTTGTGTGAACGTCAATGTAGCCTCTAAAAAAATCAATGTGTAATTTTCTCAAAAACCAAGAATAGAACTCTATAATCTAGGGATAATGCTTCTGGCTGTAAACCCAAAGAATCAACACATGCAACAGAGATATCTGGATATCTGTATTTTTTTGCTGCACTAGTCACAAGAACAAAGTTATGAAATGAGTCTAGATGTCTAACAAGTGAATATGTAAAATATGCATGCACACATGTGCTCATAGGCATATAATGAAATTTTATTGAATCATTTAATAAAATGCAATTAGATCATTTTCAAGAAAATGAAAGGATCTGGAGATCATCATGTTAGGCAAGTAAGACTCAGGAAGACAAATACTGCATGCATGCATCCTTTTGTACAGAATTCACTCTCTCCCTCTCCCTCCCTCCCTCCCTCCCTCCCTCCCTCCCTCCCTCCCTCCCTCCCTCTCTCTCTCTCATTATGTGTGTGTGTGCACGTAGAGCATAAAACAATATCTAAGCTAAAAAGAGGGAGGGATCAATATAAGGGGAAAGGGTGACAAGATAGAATAATGGTAGTGGTGCATATGATCAAAGTGTATGATATATTTGTGTGAAAATAAAATATATAATCTCTTGGTTTTAATGCCATCTTTGATTGCAAAGAATGGCCCCTATAGGCTCATGTATTTGAATCAGATAATGTCACTATTTGAAAGGATTATAAAGATTAGGTATTATAAGGAGGTATGGTCTTGTTGGGGTTTCAAAAGTGCATGTCAGGCCCAATCTCCCTCTTAGCCTGCAGATTTGGATATAACTATCAACTATTTTATCAGCACCATACTTGCTATTCCTGTTGCCATTCTGTCTGCCATTGTGATCATGAACTAAGCCTCTGAAACTGTAAAAAAGAAAAAGCCCCCAATTAAATTTTATAAGAGTTTCTGTGGTCATGGTGTCTCTTCACAGTAATAGAATAGTGACTAAGACATGTCAAAATGAAACCTATTATTTTATAGTATTAATGTATGCAAATAACAAAAGATTCCTGGACCATTGAGATGGCTCCTCAGGTAAGGATACTTGCTACCAAGCTGACCTCTGAGTTTGATCTATGGAGTCCATATGGTGGAAGGAGAGAACTGTATCCTGGAAGTTTTCCTCATACATCCATACTTATGATGTGCATGCTTTTGTATACACATAAAACACATATACAAATTAACAAAATTTTTAAAAAGTTAACATATTTATAGTGCATTTATTTCCCAGCTAATTTTATTAAATATTTCTTTTTGTTCCCCAAACAAGAGATAGTTTAAAATACTTAGTTGAAGTTTTAAGTATTAAAATAAAAATAAAATACTTGTTTGTAATGTGGTGAAGCCCACTTGTAGAACCTAGACACCTGATAACATCAGATTATACATATATTTAGTTCAATTATATCTTTTAATCTGGAAAATTTTATTCTAGCATGAATTTTTTTTTACAATTAAAAAAAAGAACACATTAAAAACTCTGAGAGAGTGATCCAGTCTTGGCTCTGATTGATTTAAATCTGACCTTAAATAAATCATTTATCCATTTAGTAGATACTTTTTCTTATAAATAGATTTAATTTGATTAATGATTGCAATTTCAGAGAAACTAAAGTATCTTTCCATCTAGAAAAAAATACATTTCCACCTATCCATTTCCATAAGTCATGGTGCCATTTTTAAAATGCTGAGGAAGGATACTCCCCACTGCAAAGTGATTGGAGACTTGATCTCTAGGAAGATAAATCATTAAACAAATTCAGTACAGGGAGCAAAACACTCATGGTAGTAGGAAAAAACATGGATCTAGATTATAAGAACTGGATCCCTAGACTAGCTCTGACTTAGTACTAACTCCTTTATTGTGGTGATCCTGTCAGGTCTCTGTGGGACTGATGTTTGCAGTCTGCTGAGGAGTCATAATCATATCGGGTAACTACAAGAGGAACATGCCATCCGTTGGCCTTGTCTACTTTCTTGGTTCAAGGCTATACTCGCACTCAGAGTTGAGGACAATATATGGTATGATAGTAGAAGGAAGAAAACGGATGTGTCTTCCACATCTGCACTTCACTTTCTCTCACCAATTTTCTTTTTGGTTGTGTCTCCCTGGGAACTTTTCAAATAATGGGTATTAAGCGTGGATTTGTGGAACAGGTAGTATGCCTTAACTGACAAAAGGGAAGAAGGCTACTGTGATCCCAGGCAGGTTGTCATGAGTGGAGTTTTAAAAATGCTGTGGAAGCTGACGATCTGGAGGTTGATTTTTTTTTTTAAGGCCATTGTGCTCACCTCCCTTGAAATATTTTGGCCTACTGCAGCTATTCCCAGCCGTGTTTGTGTCTCATCACTCTAGTTAAACCCCTTATAGACTAATGGACTGGCTTCACAGTTTGTCCTTTCTCTTTCATGGAGCTGCAAGGGATTCAGAAAACTCACAGAATTCACCCACAGATGGCTGTTAGAGTGACTTTGATTAGACATAACCTTTACCCAGTATTCTTTATGTTCTTAGGAGTCTATCTATCTATCTATCTATCTATCTATCTATCTATCTATCTATCTATCTATCTATCTATCTGTCATTCTTTCTATCTTTCTGTCTATCTCTATGTGTTATTTCTTGTAAGAGCAGAAAGTTAATTGCCCTTTAAGTAGAAGACAGATTCTGTTTTGGTGCACGTCCTAAAGTCATTAGTCAAAGTCAGAATTTCTTGGGCTCAAGATTTTATCTAGAAAGAAATAAATGATTGCAGAAAAAGTAAAGATTAGAATGTTGGAAGGATTGAGGAGAGGTTATATATTCTGTGCTCATATTGGGCTATGTCTTGAGAATTGATCTTCAATAAATTTGAAGAGAATTCTGTATTTTATTACCAGGGAAGGACCAACAGAGGATACAAACCTTGGCTTGTCCACAGGCTAGATGCCTGCTCTCTGGAATCCATGTACACTGTTAGGTCACAATGGCAGAGTTCATGCAGTTGGGACAGGCACCTTGTGACCTTCAAAAGCCCATACAGAAAAAAACTGTTAACCCTTAGCCTAGGATGCTGGCAAATTCTAGTACCCTAAGTTTATCAATGTGTGGGAGTAGGAGAGTGGCTATCACACTTGAAATAAGCATATCACATGAAGGCCAAAGATTCCCAATGCACTCAACATGACAAGATAGAGAGACTAAGACTGTCTGGGGAGTTTTCAGTAGTTCTGTGGGCATGGAGTCAGCAGAATGGTAAGTGTGCAAGTATGACCAAGAAAGCCAACAGCTACTAGAGAAGCCAGCACAGATAACAAGAAAGGCATGATCAACATGGTCAGCATTCTATGATCCAATGGCCACAGCACCAAAAGATGAGAGATAGTAGACACCAGACAGGTATCATCTATCTATCTATCTATCTATCTATCTATCTATCTATCTATCTATCTATCTATCTATCTATCTATCTATCTATCTATCTATCTATCGTAGTTTGAATGTAATTGCCCCCATAAGCTCATAGACAGTGGCATTATTAGGAGATATGGCTTTGTTGGAGCAGGTATGACTTTTTGGAAGAAGTTTGTCACTGCGGAGGTGGGCTTTGAGGTCTCATCTATGATCACGTTACACCCAGTGTTTCAGTTTATTTCCTGTTGCCTGCCAATCAAGACTCTCATCTACAGCACCATGTCTGCCTGCATGCCTCCATGTTCAGCCATGATGATAATGGACTAAACCTCTGAAACTTAAGCCGCCACCTCAATTAAATGTTTTCTTTATAAGAGTTGCCATGATCATGGTGTCTCTTGTCTATCAGTCTATCTATCTATCTATCTATCTATCTATCTATCTATCTATCTATCTATCCACCCATCTATCTCTCTATCATCTTTAACTACCTGTCATCCATCATCTCACATGGCAACAGATGCTTTGGAGAAAAACAAGCAAGCTAAACAAGGAAGAAGTAGATTAGAATGGAGGGGTATGCTTAAAGAATGTGATTAAGAAAGCTTTATTGATTAAGAGACATTTAAGTGTCCTGCAGGGTGTGTAAGAGATCTTCAAAGAGTGGTGTCAGAACAGCCTGAGGGTTCCTCCACCACTTTAGAAATTAGGGATCTGTAATTAGTTCAGTCTGAAAAAAATGGAGTCCCTTTTCTTTCTCACCTGAGACTGAAATTTATTACCTGTACACTAATAAAATAGGCAGCCACCACTTTTCTCTTTCCTTGTTTTTCCTGCTTCAGTCTCCATTGCCCTGTGTCATCTGTTGATAATTTCCAGGTGCCTGTTAAACCTCCCAGATGTCTGCCCTGGGACAACAGCTTTGTCCTGAAGTTCTTCTGATGTCTGTTTTGGGAGAACGGTTTTGCCCAAAGTTCTCTTGGCTCACCACACCCTTCACAATTGTCTTCTTTCTGTATATCCCATGGGCTTTGTGGATTAGACAATACACATAGACACGCAGACACACACCAGTGTGCAGGAAACAGAAATTCTGGGCACCAAGTAAGGGAGCCGGAGAAGCCAGGGTACTCTTGAGACTTTTGCTGGGAGGAAGCTGAGGCACAGATTGTGAAAGGATTTCCCTAGCAGACAGCACTGGAGATGTAAGTGGCTTGGCGCTCTCCTGATTCCTTGCTCTGATCTGCTGACCAAGGCAAGTTCTCTCATGCACTACATGGAATGTGCTGCCTTCGTCCGGAAGCAATGCGTTAGTTTTTACCTTACCTGGCATAGCTCAGACTCTTAGAAGCGAACTTATTTAACATACTTATCCTTCATGCTTCCCTTACCCAGCATTTGCTTGCCATGTCTCTACGTTCATTGTCTATTGACATTAAGTTCTCTAATGTATTCTAAGCAGCAATGGTGATGAAGACCACAATGACCGTGACAGTAACTTACCTGTACCACACCCTATCTATGGGTCCCTATCAGTTCTAGAAGATTTCTATACATTAGCATTTCACTATCACAAAATTTCATGGGATTCCTGGTCTTCCTTTACTGGCTAGGAGAGGATAACAATCATTTATTGTCAATCTCAATAAGGAGTATTCAGGCCTCAGGACTGATCTACCCTTTTCATCCCCCATAAGCTAAGTAATGAGTACTTGGTCGTAGGCTAACATACGAACTGAAATTCTCTTGAGAAAAGCATTCTTCATGAAGTCTTATTATATACTCAATATGAACAGCCATGTTCCCTCCCTCAGGCTGTTTATTCCATGATAACAGATGGGTGGGTGGGGTGGGGGCTCAGAGTGCCTGCAATGCATGTGTGAGGACCTGAGTTCAGATCTGTAGCTGCTGCAAGACAGCCAGGTTTGGCTCTGTAACCCCAGAAACAAAGGCAGTGAGGTTTCTGGAGCTTCTTGGCCATCCAACAAATACATGAACTCCAGGAACAATGAAAGACCAGGTCTAAAAAATAGAGATGGAATCTAGGAAAATACACAAAACCAACCTCTGACCTCCACATGCATGCATACCTAACTACAGATACACTTGCACAACCCACATGAACATGCATACACCTCCGGCCACCACACACACACAGACACACACACACACAGACACACACACACACATGACAAAACCAACAAACCCTAACATCCTGACTTGAACGCAGTGGCTGCTCTTAGTTAATGCCGAGGAAGATCCAGACTGGAGATGGGAAAGAGATTCTTCTGGGAATCTGCTGCAGCTCAAGAGAGATAAGCAGCTGTTTGGTGAACAGTTGCATCGTTAGAGTATTCCAGTTTGTTCCCATAAACACCGTGCTGCTTGCCACAGTCTCTTGCGTGTGTATATGTCATAGGCAGCACCTCCTCAGTGAAACAGAACGGATGCAAAGTATACAGAAAGGTTTCCAATGCAGCTCCACGCCTCTTCTTGTTCCCAGTCTGTCGAGCCCCACAGCATACATTTTCCATCATCTTTGACCATTTTCATCTGCAGAGAAAATTTTTAGTTGTTGTTGCTTCGTTTTGTTTTTCTTTTTACCAACGGTTGGTTTGTTAGCTTTCTGACCTTTGATAGTGTACACCGGCTGTTTCAGAGGGAATCCAGGAGGACAATTAAGGAATTAAGGCTTGTTTTGGCTCAGGGTTTCAGAGGTGCCTGTCCGTGTCAGGCTGACTGTATTGTTTGGGGGCCTGCGGTGGGCAAGAGCATCATGGTGGAGAGCAGGAAGTACCTGATACCTGGAAAGGGAACGTGGCAAAGGGACGGGGAGGAGAAACAGCGACGGGGATAGAGAAGAGATGGATGGATAGCTAGGGAGAACCTGAGACAGATAAACGATGGGCCAGGCTTTCAATATCCCTTGAAAAGCCACACCCTTGGCTTTAAAAATTTCCTTCCTTTAGGTCCCACCTTTTAAAGGTCCACAACCTCCTCAAAAGCAGGACAGACTGAGCCTTTGACACCCTGGCCTTTGTTCGACACCCAATCCGGACATCTGGCTATTCCTTCTTTGCAGCCCTCTCTAGAACCTCATCATCTGTCTCCTAGAAATGCAGAAGCTGAGGTAGGAAAGTCAGGAAGTTAAGAGATTTCCAAAGAGCTAAGGAGGTATTTTGCAAAAGCTGAGATTAAGATGAAGCCAGATCTTTGCCTGAGGTTCTGCGCTCACAGACTTCCCTTGATCCATGAAAAATACATGCCATTTAAATATTTACATTTTGCTAACAGTAGCAGATATAATGCCAACAAATGTTAATTAAGCAGGCAGAAGCCGATGCTCACACTGGCACCGGCCTCCCCAGCAAGTGTAAATCTATTAACATTTCCTATTGACTCAGATGTCTCACTGTGATGTCTCCATGAGCTGAAACAAAACCAGTTTTTTTTTTGTTTTTTTTTTTTTCAAAGAGATTTTTCTCAGGGGGGAATAAACTTCTAAAAGCTGTGCTAGCACATGGCTGGTGGGGAGTGGATGTTTATCTGAGGGCAGCTGGAAATGGCAGCCTGCCCCTTAACAAGGATTTGTCATTAAAAAGAGTTACTTTCTGGGGGTGAGACTTGAACCAACACTACCCAACGCCTGCTGTTACTGGCTTTAGCCATTTCTTAAACAAAAGCATGTCCCTGCTTGTTACTTTGACACACACACAGGGTTCTGACAGCTGCAAGGAGAGTCCTCTCTCACCCTAGGTACTGTAAGCATGGAGTGTGTGTGTCAGGAAGCATGCTTGTCTCCTCATCTAGAGAACTCTTTCCTTACTAAATTGGGGGTTGGCCTCACCATTGACCTGGTACACACACACACTTTCAAGTTTTACTTCTTTCTTTTCTTTTTTTCTTTACAATTAGGGCCCCCTCTTCTTGACCTAGTTTCTGCCACTCCAGACAGACAACCTCCAGTATCCATGCCAAGACTTACCTCACATATTGTAAGCATCATGCCTAAGCTTTGACCCTACCACTGAGCTCTACTCCTGCCTCAGGTTTCTTTTGAATGCCTTTCTAGGTAGAATGCTGGCCCCTGTGATGGGAGTGCAGGAATGGGATAGAAATGTCAGAGAAGAAAAGCTTGTTTTGGATGTTTTCTTTGAGCGGCTTGCAGCCCGACTAAGTGAAGATGGTATTCAACTTTCTCTTGTTTTACAGTATCATCTGTAGGCACAAACCAACAAATGTTTTGTCAGACCCTACTAGAGCAATTCCCAACTAGCAAGGAGTCACCATTTTTTAAACAGCAGAAACCTTTTGTAATTTCTTTATGGATGCATAGACTTAGGACCAGAAGCTCCCTTACAGGACAGAACTGGCTGTGTGTTGAACACCAGTCTAACCATTACCACAAGCCTTGGACACCAATGGAAGAAATGTGTTGCTGTTGGCTGTTGCAGGGAGGATGAATGACCAAAGGAGTTCTCTTCTCTAACACAGAACCGTGGGGAATGAGGAAGCCCTTCTCTGCATGAATACTAAGCCTACATTGTTTGGTGTGAAGAAGAAACCTGAAAATGGGTATGCACTGAACCATGTTGCAGTTAGATAACCTCATCCGAGCCAAAGAGATTCTTCTCTCCATACCGAACTCTTGAGTAACAGGTCCTCCAAAAACCTAGAACAAGATTTGTCTGACAGAGAGTTGGAGTCAGACTCTGAATGACAACTTCATTCTACCTTGCTATTTCCTCCTCACACTTCATGCTGTAAAGCAGGATAATCTAATGTTTGTTGAATTTTACAATGTGTTGCTGAGTATCATGAACTGGAGACAGAAAGAAGAGTTAAGATGTGAACTTCATCTTCAGACTGCACATGAACTTCAAACTGAAAATAAAAATCCTACCCCTTCCATTTTTTTGTTTGTTTTAAAGAAAAAGAAGGACCCCATGTTCAAGTTCAAAGATGGGTTTAACAAAAACATGGTTCAGTGTTCAAAACTGGATTTACTTTAAAGGGGCGAAAACCACATAAACACTTAGAAAAGTACAATTAGTATGTGGCAATCTTACTGAGAGTGAATCAGCCAACTTCAGTGCACTGAAGGGGCATGAAAATACAGCTGACATTATGTCTTCAATTTATTTGGGTAGAACACATGTGGTCTGAGGGCCGTGGTTTCAAAGGCATTGTGAGAACATTAAAAATTCTCTGAATTCAGCCGTTCCCATGTGCCAGGTGTACTTTGATGGCCTCGTCCGGCTGTCCCATTCGCTGAGAGCCTTCACCCAGTCCAGGAGGCATGTAAAGAGAACGCGGCACTTGGATTTAAGTTCTTTACTCAGTTTATCTCATGTTACCCCTTTCTCAACTCCTTAACCTTCCCATTAATCGGTTAGCCTCTCTTTAGATGTTGTTTGTTTTAGGTTGCTTTTCTCTACCATGGGACTTGATTAAGGAAACTATCTATACCATTCATCAAAGCCAGGGGAAAAGGCAAGCAGTCTCTCCTTTCAAGTTGAATGCAATTTTTGCTTCACCCCCATATTTACTGATTAGGTCAAAAAGCCGATGTGGGTCCTTGAAGGTCTCCATTTGACCTTGATGTAGGGCCTGCTGCTTTGAGGAAACCACAGTGGACTTGACTGTTGATTGTTCCTGACCTTGCAGGTATTAGATCCAGTTTCTCGGGTTTATTTCTGCCGCAACTCATATTACCGATGAGGCTCATGAGTGCAGCACAATTCACAGTTACACCCAGGTTATAGAGTATGCCCAAGATCGCACTGAGCTCAGTTTAGAAGCAATTTCTGGTGGCCTGGCTCTAAGTCCCTTTTCCATTTTTATTTTTTTATTGGATTTTTTGAGACAGGGTTTCGCTGTAGCTTTTGGTTCCTGTCCTGGAACTAGCTCTTGTAGACCAGGCTGGCCTCGAACTCACAGAGATCCACCAGCCTCTGCCTCCCGAGTGCTGGGATTAAAGGCGTGCGCCACCACCGCCCGGCTCTCTTTTCCATTTTTATTGAGGAGCACATGCTGAACTGTGAGTAAGATTCCTGTCATCATAGTGGCCTCAACTGGATTATGGTCCAGTGTTTACAGAAAACTGTGTTGCCATAGCCTGGCATTTAGAGCAGGTGACAAGTTACTTACAGCATTTCATAACTGAAGGGAGAGTTAGTGGATTGAAATGTCCATACCAGGATCTTGACTGGATGGGACAGATGAGCCGAAGTCTTGACCCTTCAGCACCGATTATTAGCGTGAAGAAAACTATTGTGTGTAAAGTTCTCTGTGTTTCTAAAAACTGAGAAATTTCCAGATAGGTCAGTCCTTGTTTTCCATGTTGCATCTAGTTATTTATCAGTTTAAAACACACACGTGCATGCACAGCACACACACACACACATGCACACACAACTGGTTTTTTGCTAAACTTTGCCTACTTTGAGCATCCAATGTACCCTTTCTCTTTTATCACGAGACTGCCATGCTACCTAAATCCTTAAGGAGACCTTTCCTTTTTTCCATCAAAATCTACAGTAATTGATAGATCTGGAATCAATCTTTAGTCCTATAGTACATGTTTAAGTTCATGTACTTCATGTGTTCATGGAAGGTATGTCATTTGCATTGTTTTTGGTCTTATTTCAGATGTCAAATAGGAAGTGTTTGGAACTATGGATGTGATTTTTAAGAACCTGCTTTAGAACCAGACAGTTTGACAGTGAAACCTGGTGGTAAGACGACTTACTCTTTTCTGAGATCCTAGAGCAAGACTCTCGACAGGGAGGCCTTGTGGGCTCCCTGCCTCCTCTGCTGGGAGCTGGAAGAGTTTGCAAGCTGACATTGGCAACTCCTTGCCCTACTGGAACAGGATGAGACCTATTTCACCAAGCTTCAGAATTGCCCTTCTTCCTAAAAACCATTGGTTATAGTTCATTTTCACAGGTTATTTTTGTAGATACAAGCTCTAGATTTCTGATAAGAGTTTTGTAAATTGGAAAATGAAACCAAATGTCAAAAAGAATGAAAAACCAAGGCTCAGGAAGCATCGCGGAAGAGGGGGCAGAAAAAGCGTACCAGCTGGAGAGTAAGGAGGACTGCTGTGAAATGCTGTCTTCTGGATGTGCCATGGCGCTCATTCTGGACATGCCATGGCGCTCATGGCCCTCTACAAGATTAAGCCTATTAGCATTCCATCACAGACAGGGAGGGGCACACCCCCCCCTACTGCTAGTAGCAAGGTAGCCACTGGTGCTTAATGGCTCCCTCAGAAGGGGGTTATTCACTTCTGTAGTGTAGTCATTAGCTAGTTGACCATACTTCAGTAAATAATCACATGCCTATGCGCAAGCAACACTAACTAAACTCAAAAGACTGGGTCGGTAAAAGAGATGTGGGGCTAAAAAGGTGGCTGGGTGGTTAAGAATGCTCGCTCTTCTTGCAGAGGATTAGAGTTTGATTTCCAGCATCCATGCATGGCTCACAATGACTGCAACTCCAGCTCCACTCCGGGGGAACCAACACCTCCTTCTGGGTGCACACACACACATACACACATGAATGCATTATTTAAAATAATAATAAACTTGTAAAGGCAGTTTTAAAATCACACATTAAAAAAGGAAGAAGACTCATTGGGAAGGAAAGGGGGCAGAGGGTATGGGCAGTCGATAAGACTGAATAGTTAGGGATGATTATGATCAAAATACATCATATACTTGTAATAAAATTATAAAGAAAAAAATAAAATGTATTTAAAAAATAACAGTGGCTTTACAACCACAATAAGCACCACACAGCCATATTCTTATTCCTTAGAAATTTATTTATAATTCTGTCTACACCCTTTCCGAGTTACTTAAGTACACATGATAGGCAACTAATCAGGGTTTTGTTTATTAATTAAAAATTAGGACTCAATACTGGTGGAAAATTCCATTGACTAATCTAAGTGCTAGGCATTTAAATTCAGTTTAAAGCAAACCATACCCCTGATTAGGTATTTGCTACATTTCAATTTCTTTAATTTGAAAAGTCAAATTGCAGATAATAAGTACTATTTAAAATAAAAGAGTCTAAAGTATACCGCAAATGTTAGCGAAGAAGGCAAACATCCATGGAATTCCAGGGAGTGTGTACCCATCTACCAAAGCAGTCACACAACGGCAGGGAAGAAGTGGTCCCTTCCATTTAATGGTCTAGCTCCCTAAAACATGACCTGTAGGGAGAGGGGAAGTTTGCTCGACAAAGAAATTAGATGTCTCCATGGAGAAGGTGAGATCCTCTTTTGTTCCCTGGACCACTGCAGAAGTTGGCTGTGCATCCGCCTTAAAGGATGCAGGATCACACCTGAACCTGAACACCCATTCCTAACTCGTCATAGCATTTGGTTCGATTTGAAAACAGTATTAGAGAGGACATTAAGTGAGCCACGAGAGACCGCAGCACCATGGGACCCGCCAGAGGCTATGATAAGGTGACAGGAAGTAAAAGTTGTAAGGGAAGAGAAGACCGGGGCTCACGGAGGAGGAAGCAGGCAGCGCAGTTCTTGGCTCAGAGCCCCGGGATGCCCATCTCAGTCACAGTGCAGGTGCTGGGCGTCTTGCTGAGTGTCTGCACCTTGGCAACATTAAGGAAGTCGAGACTGGCATTGCTAATCAGACACCTGGTAAGTGTCTTAATCTGCACGAGGTAGAAAATTAATTGGAGATCAGACCTACCGTGAAGGTGTGAGACACCAGGAGAGTGACTTGATAGAGTGCCACGATTGCCTGGATGGAAAGACATTCTGTAAATTAGTGGCCAGGTAAGAACAAAATAAAGGCTTATGTGAGTTCCAGTGGCCCCATCCTTCCTTCTGTCCTCATCCACACTTCCCGTCCCCCTTTTGTTGTCCTCATACCCTTTTCCACCTCTCCCAAGGTCAGCGATTCTCAACCTTCCTAATGCTGTGATCCCTCATGTTGTGGTGACCTCCCCAACCATAAAATTATTTTTATTGCCATTTCACAACTGTGATATTGCTGCTTTGAATTGTAAATATCTGGTATTTCTGATGCTCTTAGGTGACTCCCATGAAAGAGATCATGGCCCACAGGTTGAGAATCACTGTGCCAGGCATTCTTGGAGAAATAGCCTTAGGGCAACCACAGTGAAGAGATCATTCGGCCCCTCCCGACAAACACTCACAAGGAATATATAAAAACCCCAGAACTTCAAAGGGACCCGGAAGGAGGAAAAACAACGTAGTTATTTTTGTAAGAACTAAGAGGAATGGAAACGGAATGAAGCTCTGTGGTTGAATGAATGAAGCTCTGTGGTTGAATGAATGAAGCTCTGTGGTTGGGCAGCTTGAGCATATGTAGAAGGCAGCTTCTGTGTTCTCTCACTGAGGAGTTCACAGGGATGATAACCAAGTACTGGGGCGAATACTTACGCTTATGGAGAGGTGCTGAGACCGGCAGAGCTCAGGTGCGTTGAGTCAATTGACTTAATGGGCTCCCTCCACCCCCACCCACTGCCCGCCTCTCTGTGTGTGCCTGTGTGTATATGTATGTGAAGTTAAAGCAACTTTTCTCATCAGTGGCATCGGTGACATTTGGGGCTGAGGGCTGAGGCAGTCTTGTTGCAGAATCCATGACCTCTGTCCAAGAGTCCGGTGGCACAGCGACTCCCAAGCTGTGATAACCATAAAGTTTCCGGACTCATGGTCGCTGCCGACTGAGGCAGTGCTGCAGCAAGCAGATGACTCCATAATGTTCGCTGGTGTTTGTAGTGTCTGATGTAGAGCAAAAGCCCTCTCCACAGTGAATTGATGATTCCAAGCCGATCCAAGTTTGGGAGTGAAGGGAACCAGGTATGACAAGCACACCAATTACCATTCCCCTTGGGAATGAGTTTCTATCTAAAACACTTGAAAGCCTCAGGGCAAGGCTGCGGAGATGATGTAGGTGGATATTAAAGAGAGTCTAAAGCTAGAAATCAAGAGCACTTTACAGCCACTGTCCTTGAGAGAGGGTCTCTCTATGTATTCCTGGCCGCCCCCAAGCTTGCTGTGTAGACTAGACTGGCCTTAACTCACAGAGCCCTGTCTGCCTCTGCCTCGCTCCTAAGTGCTGGGATTAAAGGCATATGCCACCACACCCAGCTGTCTTTTTCTATTTTTAAAGCTTTATTTTTACTTTATGTGTATTAGTGTTTTTCCTGGATATAAGTGAGCTCACCATGCGCCTGGTGTCCTCAGAAGAAGATGTTCGATACCCTGAAACTGCAAGTACACACCACTGTGATGCATCATGTGAGTTCTGGGAGTTGAACCTGAGTTCTCAGCAGGGTCAGCATGAGCTCTTGACCGCTTAGCCAACTCTCCAGCCGTGTTGTCCAAAATTTAAACTTAATCCACAGAGCTAAAACACAGCTACCGAAAGCTCTAGGAAACCTACCGAAATAACACTTTATAGCAAACACCTCCATGAAATTCTGTAAGAACAAGGAAGAGGAATTAAGTGGTCTACAGCAATACCTGGTTATTACCCCTTATCTTTATTAAACCAGACAGTAGTCCAGGACCCCAGCTCAGCTTCCCATGCAAGGAATTCAGACTTGCAGCTTAACTGCTGGGAACGAGTTAAATGCGGCCTTCCCTGAAGTTCACACACGCAGGGTAAACGTATTCGAAGTGGTTTGAAAAATCTTAACAAACATTTGTAGTGTGCCTTTGGCAAAGAGATGATCTAGACAGATGTGCAGGCATATCTGGGGAGTGGCGTACATACAAGGCTTCGGCTGTAAGATGTTTCCATGAAAAGCTCTAAGAGGGCAACATACAAACACTGGGTTAAAACAGCAGAGAGCTGGGCCACCAACACACAAAGAGCGCCAGGCTTCTAACAACGAATGTGTGTTCTTCTAATACCTGCGTTTGAGAGGTTAAGCAAGTTTGGACATTATATTCTACTTTGCCCTTTTCTACCCTGGCGCTTACAATAATCCTGCCTCTTTTCTGCTTTTCCCAGGGGACTTGACCCTTGGTCGGACACAACTCACTGAGAGATTAGAGGTGCATTGTCCAGAGAATAATGAGAGTTGGGGAATAAACCAGGATAGCTAACAAAAAGGATTCAAAAAGTGGTTCTCATGGGTGTAGCACAGGCCTGGGCTGTGGGTCTTGTGAGCACCGTCAGTATTGGGCCTCAATCACCACTCCTATCTAAGTGCTTTCACCTTGAAAAGAAGGTTAATGCGATATTGACCAAATTTGCAAATAGCATGAAGCTTGTAGGTAAGCGAGATAAAGAAGATGACATATTACAATCACAGCAGGATGTAGATAATTCAGGGCACTGGTTGAACAAAAAAGTGAGATGAGGTTTAATATAAAGACATGCAAGATAATATATGCACCTGAAAGAAAATAACTCTCCACACCGATTCAAATTATGGGGGTATTACTCAGGCAGCTGTCGTGCTGAGTGAGATTTGGGGAGGTTGGTGGATAACAAATTGAATAGGAGTTCACAGTGCAATGCCACAGCCAAGAAGACAGCGCTATTTTGAGCTGTGTGGACAGTATAAAGTGATCTTTGAAAACACAGGAGAGGCTGCAGCGCTGCTGGGCACCGTGTGGGCGACATCTCACCTTGAACTCCCTGGTGCCCCGACTTTAACAAAGACGCAATGAGATGGAAGATTTAGCAAAGAGTCATTTGAATGCTATTCAACATGATGCACGGGTCTCCCTAGGAGACACATGATTGTGTCCCTTTGCCAGGCAGGCATATCTTTATATATGTTTAAAGTTTTCTCATGACAAGGCCCTCTTGCTATTACATTTCCTTTAATGCTTTTCTGACTTTCAGGAAGGAGAAATAATTGCTTAGACGGGAGAAAAAGACAAGGAGAAGGAGACAACCATATAAATTCTTTCAGGGAACAAAAAAAGATCATTGATATATTCAGCAATATTTATAGGCTCTAAATTCCTGCCCACTAAAAATCTTTGATTGTAATGAGAGAAGAGGGAGTAAAATTATCATACAAGGACAAGCATAACAAAAAAAAAAAAGCTGATTTCTGGAGAACCAAGACTATAAAATTTCAAAGAGATTTTGTTGTGTGTACTGGTCAGGGGATTGTAAGCACTGTTTCCTACGTGTGTGTGTGTGTGTGTGTGTGTGTATGCATGTCAATGTCAATGTGTGTCTGGTGCCAGTAGAAGTCAGAAGAGGGTGTTTGATCCCCTGAAACTAGAGGTACAGGCATTTGAAAACAACCCAACGTAGGAATAGAATAGAGCTGTGGCTCTCTGCAAGAGCAGCAAATGTTCTTTAATGGTGGAGACCTCTTTCCATCTCTTCCCATTTACATCATTCAAAGAGCAGCAAGGTGAGACTGGGCAGATGAGCTAATGGGGGACCTGAGAGCCACATGGTGTGAGACTTCCAGCTCTGTGTAGGACCCTGGATGGGGTTGAGAAAGGCTAGGGAAGTTTGGGTGAAGAAAAAAATTCGGCACTTCCAATGCTTTAGAATCAGTTGCTATGTTTTAGTTCGACCTTAGAAATTGTAGCTATGTGAGTATGGTTCATTTAATCTGCCCAAAAGTAAGTTTTTAGTTTTTCATCAATTAACTGCTTTTCAATATTTCTTTAAGAACTGAAAATCACATGTATGAAGCACTTATAAGCTTAGGCTCTTGGTGGATTGGTTGGTCACTGATTAGCCATTGAAACCCAGAAGAAAAAGAGTAAAAAGCTACAAGCTTCATCCTGGCAATGAATTTGGGACCGTTTTAGAGACACAGAGATGGGTGAAGAGTCATCATCTCAGCAAGGTGTTTGAACTGAATTTTATCCACGTTGAGTCTGAGGAAAAGTGAAACATTCTGATTTTTCATTTTCATTTTCCTTCTCCAAATGACAGTATTTAATATGGTAAGAATGAAGATGTTACCAGTGATCAAGGTCTTGGATAGGAGGGTTCCAGGTTCTTGATATAGTATTCAAGAATGAAATACAGGAGCACAGAGGTGGCAGCGTAAGCAAAATATCCAAAGTAAGTAAAACACTGACTAGAAAGGAATACACTGTCCAGATTGATCCTAGTCAAGGTACCCAAGTTCTAATTACTGTAGTGATGTGGGAGTCCCCTCTGTATGCTGTGATTACCATTGATTAATAAAGAAACTGCTTTGGATCTATAGCAGGGTAGACCAGAGCTAGGAGGGGAAAACTAAACTGAATGCTGGGAGGAAGAAGGCAGAGTCAGGAGAAGCCATGGAACTGCCACCAGAGACAGACAGGCTGAAACTTTGCCAATAATCCACAGCCATGTGACGATACACAGATTAATAGAAATGGGTTAAATTAAGATGTAAGAGTTAGCCAATAAGAATCTAAAGCTAATGGACCAAGCAGTGATTTAAATAATATAGTTTTTGTGTGATTATTTTGGAGATTCTGGGTAGCCAGGAAATAAACAAGTGGCTTCCTACTACACTGTTGGAGGATTCCTTTTAAGTTTAGGATCAAGAAGAGGGATTTTATTGTTAAGGGGCATATTTTGGGTGGTTGTCTGTTTTGGTTGACACTCTTAACTGATGTAATTTTCCTCTACTATCCATATCCATGTCCATTCCTCCAATGAACCTTTTGTTGTTATGTGCATGTCTATAAGAATAAAGTGACAGATGTGAGTATCCCTAAGAGTCCACTTTGAGTCAGAGAGTGAGATAGGCTACTTTTGTGCCACAACTGGACTATGTCAGAATCTAAGTCTGATGATTGTTAAGGGGAGGAGATACTTAGTTCATTGTTTAGACTGGGCTGAGCATGCAGTTCTAAGTAGGTAGGGGTTCTAGACTGTTAATAAGCTGTGTACTATTTGGGAGGGAAAGAAAGAGAGAAAAAGAGAGAGAGAGTGTTTGTAACCAGTATGTGTGAATAAGAGTCTCAGACTGCCAAGTAAATTATTAGAAAAGAAATGTGTGCATAGCCCCACACAAGTGGGGTACCAGATTGCTAAACTATTCCCTGTGCTTGTCTGCTTCACAGTCACTTTAATAGAGTAGTGTTATAAGAATTGTAAGCCCAGTTTTCAACACTTAGACAAATGATTACATATTAGCATTTTTGCAGTTTTTGTGTGTATGCATGTGTGTGCGCATGCTTGTGTGTGCCTCTGTATGTGTATGTGTGCACACATGTGCTGGTGTGTACCTCTGCATATGGAGGCCAGAGATCAACTTTGGGTGCCTTCCTTTATTACCCCCACCTTGTTTTTCACAGGCAGGGTTTCTCGCTGTACCTGGGATTTGTCCCTTCAGCTAGACTGGCTAGCTAACGAGCCTGCTCCTGGGATCCTCTTTTCTCGGCATCTAGTGTCACGATTATGGATGTTGGCTGACATGCCTGACTTTTAAAAATCTTTATTTTAATTATATATATATATATGTGTGTGTGTGTGTGTGTGTTTGTGTTATGCCTGCATGTATGTTTGTACATCATATTGGCACAGGGCCTGTGGAGGCCGAAAAGTGGGGGGATCACCTGGAATTGGACTTAGAGATGGCTGTGAGCCACCATATGGGTGCTGGGATTTAAACCTGGGTCCTTTAGAAGAGCAGCAAGTTGTCTTAACTGAGCCATCTCTCCAGCCCCATATGACTTTTTATGTGAGTGCTGGGAGTCCAAACTCAGGCCCTAATATTTGAACAGCAAGCACTTTGCCATCTGAGTCATCACTAAGGCCCTTGTAGTACTGATTTTTTTTCTACATTTTGAAGGGCTAATGATACATTGAAAAATGACCTATGTCTAAGAATTCTCAGTTCATGGGATGACACCTGTGTTTTCTAAAGTCATAAACATCTAGGTTAAAGTTATAGGAACTATGATCAATTCTCTTTTCTTGTTTATTTTCACAAAAAAAATAATTGGCAGTGTTTTACATGAAAGTCAAGAGTGTTCAAAGATAGACTTTCTGTATGAGCACATCCAGGATTAATGAATGAGTAAAGCAATAACATCGTTCTCAAGACATTGGGTACAGAATATTGGTCAAGGTCTGCAGCACCCTGCAGTAGAACTGACCTTATCTTTTCTTTCTACATCCACAGAATGCTACCACTTGTCATGTTCCTATCCATGGCCATAGAACAAAAACACACATATCTGATTGAAATATACACACTACAGGAGGCTTATTTGTACACTTCTTTATTTCATTTTGTTTCTATTCACAGCTGATTTCATTTCTGCTCTTCAACCAAATGCCACTTCTTAAGCATAAAATAACATATTAAAATTTAAAGCACAGGCCATTACGATCGAACAGGAGAAGGAGACCTACACACCAGCCATGGCAGCTAGGAGAAAATAGGACTTTGGCCAGCAAAACACAGGACTGCCCAGCACTGTGGCCCCGGACAGTGGGACACTATTATGGAAGGGGTATGGGGGAGAGAGAGAGAGAGAAGGGGGGGGAGATGGAGAGGGAGATGGAGAGGGAGAGGGAGGGGGAGAGGGAGAGGGAGAGGGAGAGGGAGGAGAGGGAGAGAGAGGGGTAAAGACAGACTGAGTGGTTCATGACCTGTGGAAAGTAGCAGATCTGAAGAGGCGAAGGCATGAGGCAGTGAGGGACGGGCTGAGACCGCCATGGTGATGTTTGGGCCTAGGCTGCTGCCAAGGCTCACGTCTGGGTCTGCCTTTCTGCTGCAGCCGTGGTCTGTGTTGATGTCCATGACTCCTGTTACCACTGAAGGCAGAGGGGATTGGGCTGCACAGAGTTGGCCCCACCCCTCACTGGCTGCAACACTAGGGAGAACTTGCCCTCCCCTAACTTGGGAGAGGGGGTCCCTACACTTCACCTGGGCAGCACAAGAGAGCTGACCCTGTTGGTGGGGGGCGGTAATGGGTGAGCTGTCCCTGAGGTCATGCTCGTGGGAGAGCTGTCCCTGCCCCTCGCCAGCTGCAGCACTCTGGAGAATGGCCCCTGTACCTCGCCTGCACTATTCAGTACAGCTGGCTCTGGTTGTGTAGGTGTGGGAGAGCCGACCCTCGGTGAGAAAGCAGGAGAATGCCCAGCCCCTTGCTCCTTGCTACCTAAGGTTAACTAGTCAGGGCCATGCTCGAGAGCTCACCCTGGTGGTGAAGATGGGGAAGAGTAGGAGGGCTGACCAATGTTCCAACTACCCAGGCCCAGAACCAGGGCTATGAGGTGGTCCACATCCACCCCACCTATGATCTGCTGGAACACGTGAAGGGACAGGTCCTGCAGATCCAAAGCTGCAGGATCTCCACCACACAGGACAACAACAGTGTCCAAGAGGCGTCCCAGTAAGGGTAGAACATTGAGAGTGCAGCAGAATCCAGTGGCCTCGAACCAGACCAATGACTCTTTGCAGTGAACACTTGCACGTAAAGATGTATAGATTAAAGGGTATACTGCGACTCGCTGTGTCACATTGCAGCTTCTCCAATGAGATTTTTTCTCTTTTTTTTCCTTTCTCCTAAATTTTATTTTATTTTGGGGGATAGATTGCATGGGCAGAGGGCAGGTACAAAGGGACAGGGAAATGAATGGGATTGAGATGCATGATGTGGAAAACACAAAAAAACCAAATAAAAAGTTAAAATATAAATTATCATCATGATGGCCAATGTAATCCAGTTTTACTGATAACTTGGTAATAAAGAGAGACAGGTCCATCTTACTGACTATACTCATTTTTACAATCACCCAGATTCAATTCTGCTTTAAAAATAAGATCTTTATTAGTTCTTTGAGAGTTTCAGCCAACACATTTTTATCAGATCTGCCCACCATCGTTTGTCCCCCAAGACCCACCCCTCTCCACTCCAATCTCCAGGTCCTCTGCACTCCTTCTGTAGACACAGTGGTCCTCTGGTTCTCTCTGTCTTTCCAGTTTCTCTTCCTTGACATTCCCTGCCATACTCTAACATTCATAAGTAGGGGGCAGTAAACTTTTTTCTGGAAAGAACCAGATAGTATCTTGTGCTTTTGGTTCTACAAGTAAAAGCAAAGTTATTCGTGGGTACCTATATACAAGCTAGGAAACAAACCTCTATAATTTGAGAATGTGCACATTTGTCTCTCTCTGTGGGTTCGTGTGTGTGTGTGTGTGTGTGTGTGTGTACGCGCGCATGCGCAAAACACAGAAATAGAGATGAGTGTCTTCCTTGTTCACTCTCCACAGTCTCTCACTGAACCTAGAGTTTACTGATTCAACTAGACTGGCTGGTTATAGAGTCCCGGGAATACTCCTGTCTCTGCCTCCCTAATTCTGGGTGCACACAACTGTACAGATGCACACAATTGTACTGTGCCAAGAAATTTACTGACTGAATCTGCTCCTCAGCCCCAAATTTCAAGTTATTATAATTATTAATCAGTATAAACCATATATGAGATTAATTTTGTAATAGAAGTCTACTACTGAGAAAAGCAGGCTTATTTGGGGGAAGGATGATTTGATTTCCTTGAGGTCTGTCATTGTGATTGATGAGCCCTCACTTTCCGACGGAGCCATCGCTTGTTTCTCTGAAATGCAGCATTGTGTTTCCAGGGAACACACAGGTGTGTGTTGTGGCCTTTCTGTACAACCCTTACACCGTAGGTTCCTTTTCATTGGGGAGGAGGGTTAAGAGCCGCGGGGCCCTGGGCTAATCTGCCTGGCAGGATTCCAGCAGAACGGTCCTCCAGAAGTTGTGTGAGTTTGACTCTCGCTTCAGGGTTTCATCCATGAAATGAATAAGGACTGCAAAGGCCATTACAAATAATCAGATAAATCACACACTATAAACGATAGTCTTCATTTCGTTTTTAATATAGCAATGTAAAACTATCCTTAGCTCATGCTTGGTACATGAGTAGATGGTGGGCTGAATATGGGTCATGGATGATAGTTTACTAAAATTTCCTTTTCCGTTTGAATGGCTATTATCAGCACTTCAGGGATAGCATGGGCCCCCAGCTATCTCTGTCTTGTGGATACTATTTCAAGTAATTATCTTAGCTGGGTGATGGTGGTACATGCCTTTAATCTCAGCACTCAGGAGGCAGAGGCAGGTGGATCTCTGTGAGTTCGAGACCAGCCTGGTCTATAAGAGCTAGTTCCAGGACAGGCTCCAAAGCCACAGAGAAACCCTGTCTCAAAAAAACAAACAAAAAACCCAAAACCAAACAAACAAAGAAATCAAGTAATTATCTTGGATTTATTTATCTTATGTTACATACATGAGGTTATGAGGTTTTGTTAGAATGTATATATATATATATATATATATATATATATATATGCACTATCTATGTAACTGGCAGCCACCGAAGTTAGAAAATGATGTCAAATTCCCTGAAACTGTAGTTACAAACAGTTATAATCTCCCATATAGGTGTTGGGAATTGAACTCAGGTCTTCTGGAAAAGCAGCAAATGCTCTTAACCTCTGAGCCACCTCTTCCAAACTTTCTTTCTTTCTTTCTTTCTTTCTTTCTTTCTTTCTTTCTTTCTTTCTTTCTTCTTCTTCTTCTTTTTTAAATCTTAAAAGTTTTAAAGACAAATATATGCATTTCTTTGGAATGCTGTTTTGTGATACATCATGTTCTTTCTCTGTGTTAAAAAACCATAGTCATAGATTATAAAAAGAATAACTACAAAATTGTGAACTATGCCTGTTATAAGTTTTGGGACATTGATTATAGTCAAATATTAAAAAAAAAGACTTTTAAAGAAAGAAAATAGGTAGTGGAGATGAGTATGTTTTGAAAAGAACCTTAGGTATCTCTAAAAGTCAACATTTACAAAGTTATTTTGAGTAGCAGATCTTGATGGTACAGTATCACTTTTAAAACACAAAGTCATTGTTCTTGTGCAATTCCAATTTGTGAGATCTTGGTTGATAACCAGTCTCTGGAGCTATTTCAATCGCCTACTTTAAACAATGTATCTATAAAATTCATTATGTTTCCTCAAACATCAAACTACTAGATGAACTAACTGTTAGGGTTACAATTTTACAGATGGTTTAAAACTATGCAGATTTTATGTCCTTTTTTTTTAAAAAAAAAATGAAAAAAAACCCAAAATAATTTGGTTAACTGAAAGAAAATTCCTGAAATAGCGCTCTTTCAGATAGAACTCCAAACCAAGAGCAGAACAGAGGATGAACGAATAAGGATTTCTCAGCCACCAGGAATATCTTTTCCTATTTCCTGTGTCTGCAAAGTTTGCAGGCAGAATTAGGACCTTAGGACCCAGATCCCTGGAGTAATGCTACACAGGTATTCTTTGATTTCTTTGAATGGTTTCCTTTTTTTTTTTTTTTTTTTTTTTTTTTTGGTTTTTTGAGACAGGGTTTCTCTGTAGTTTAGGAGCCTGTCCTGGAACTAGCTCTTGTAGACCAGGCTGGTCTTGAACTCACAGAGATCCGCCTGCCTCTGCCTCCCGAGTGCTGGGATTAAAGGCGTGCGCCACCAACGACTTCACCCCCCATCCTAACTCCGCGTCTCTAGTATGCACTCTGGAGAACAACCACTCAACAGAATTATGATGACTAACATCTCAAAAGTTTTCAGAAACTGTTCAATAGCTAGTATTTAGTGACCATCTTTAAAATAATTTCCCAAATATCGGTTCACTTAATCCTCTTGGGAACTGGAAGCTTCCTCACAGCACAACTGAGGAGGTCGTCACGTGGTTAGTCAGGCCAGTCCTGTGTTTACTCAGCAGCTGCACTACCCCAGCACTCTTCCACCCCACAAAGCCACAGTATCCAGTGTCTTTCCCAAACACCTCAACGATGCTCTTCACTCTACACCCCTGACCTTGGGAATTGTTTTTTTTTTTTTTTTCAGGTCTTCATTGTTCTTTCATCTCACTTTTCCTATTAACTGCGCAAACCCCATCCAGTGAGTGGCATTTGATGGCTTGCCAAACAAGCTCACGGATGTCGCAGTTATAAAGTATTTCATTTTTTTCTTCGTCTTGCAGATGAGGAACTCAGGTTCAGAGAGATGAACTTTCTTATTGAAGGCTCCTCAGCTTGGGAGGAGGAGGCAGACATGGGGCTATACGCAGAGCCTTGGTTTTTTTTTTTTTTTTTTGGTTTTGTTTTGTTTTGTTTTTTCTTCTGCTGTATGGGAATGCCTTGAACTTCACTATTAGAATACATTCTTCCACAGAGGATGGAACTGTTCCCTGGGCCATTATGGTTGAAAGAGGTGATGCTGAGTGAGTGTTACTGAAACTCAGAATCTAAAGGAGCTTTGTACAGAAGGTGATTCAGTCAGCCCCTTATTTTTATATTTTTCCCCTGGGAACCTAGTTCTGACTTTAGGTTCCCCTTGGGGAGCCTTTAAGCTCTCCCCATCCTCTGGGAGCACCAACTCCCCTCCCTTTCATTGCCACTGAGTATTATTTTACACAGATTAGTCTCTGTCATAGAAGCCAGAGTTAAAACAAATAAGCAAAAGGAAAACAGAATAAAAAACAAAAAGCAAAAAAACCCTCTTATTCTCTTCTTGACCCGAGACCAGGCAACCTCCTCCCCCCCATCACATCATCACATAGCCTATGACAGCATGGAACTAGTCAAGCTGCAACCTCCGCTCTCCTAAGTTCTATCCCAGGGCTCTTCCACCTTTCCATGATAAATGCTGCCTTCCTGAAGGGAAAAGTCATTTAAAGGCCCATTACAGAAATGACAAACTGGGAGCCAGAAACAAAATCTTAAGGAAAAGAGGAGATTGGCAGCTGCAATGGGGCCGAGGAGGCCCTTTTATCAGCCAGGGCACTGACTCGATGTTAGACCTTGGCATGATTTGAGCTTTCTTCCGCCTCACATCCAGGTACAACTCTTTATTTTGTAAAACTCATTGTGGACAATTATCTGCTCGGGGGAAATAAATGAGACTTTACAAAGAATAGCGCTTCTTTCTCTGCCGTGCAGAAAGACAGTTTGGAATGTATCCCCCGAACAACTTCACAAAGACATAAAAATGTGTTTTAACCTTCACACATATCCCTGAAGAAGTGAACCCTAAACCACACACAATGTAGGTATGGAAAAAAATGATCAATTTTTTTCAAAGGTGATCCAATAGAACACCTAATTTATGAGCACTTCAGTAATGGAATGGACATACACATACAACTCTTCACTGAACTGTAACAACAAAAAGTAATTATTTCAACCCTCAGCAATGCTTATGTGCAATTTTTTCAGTATTAAAAATAACTATAATATTCTTAATGTGGATTATTTGATCATTTCAAATATTACAGTGCTTTTGGACAGACACTCTGAGTATGCATTCCTATAGAGTTCTGTAATATGGAAGAAACCGGATTTAATGAAGCTGCACAACTAAAGACCTTTTAA
Source organism: Chionomys nivalis (assembly GCF_950005125.1). Lineage (NCBI taxonomy): Eukaryota > Metazoa > Chordata > Mammalia > Rodentia > Cricetidae > Chionomys > Chionomys nivalis. Next base: position 31,459,720 of record NC_080103.1, on the reverse strand, counting down.
GAGTCTTACTTTTTTTCTTAAAAGATTTGTTTTATTTGTGTGTGTGTGTGTGTGTGTGTGTGTGTGAAAGGGAGGGTGGGGGTGGAGAGAGAGAGTGCCCAGAGAAGCCAGCAGGGGCCCTGGATACCTTGGAGCTGGAGTTTTATGCATTTATGAGTTACCCCATGTAGGTGCTCAGATGCAAACACTGGTCCTCTGATAAAACAGCGCTATTAACTGTTAAAACATTTCCCTATCTTTCAAACTCTCAAATCTTCTTAAATTTTCAATTGTTTCTGCGGCAGGAAATGACAGAATAATTGGCACTTAGATTGCTCCACCTCACACATCACAGCGGACAGCTAGGACTCGAGATAAACTATTGAATGACTTCGTTCGTTAGTTGATAGCTGGCAGAACCTAACGATGAACCACAAGAAAAGGAAGAGAAATGAAACTGGCCTTGTATTATACTAGAATTTGTCTAGAGCCACTTTTCCAAACTGTAGCCAAAAGAAAGTCAACCTGGGTCACAGCAGCATCACAGACTATGGGGTCAGAGGTGAGAGTTCATGGAGACAGAGTTCAAGCAGCTGGAATTTTGGGCATCTGGGTACTAGAGAGGGAAGGGTCCCAGGATTTTGCATAGAAGCCAACTGTGCCTTTGAATAGTAGCCAGAAAGCACAGCTGACGTTATTAGAGTGCAATAGAGAAGGTGCTATTTTCAGATTTCAGACAGGGCTGAGACACGCTGTGCTTCTGGCCATCTCAACGAGCAGCCATTGTACACCTGAAGTGTTCGGTAGAGAACCCAGAAGAATGAGTCTGTAGAGAGTCTGTATTGGGGCAGCCGACCAGACCAAGTGTAGTGCTGGGCTAGACCTGCCCTACCAGAACCCAAACAGAAAGTTCTAGAGTTGATTGATGTTACTCAACTGCCTATTTAATGATGTTAATTCAACACTCTATGAAATAAGACAAATCCAGTCATTTGACAAGTACCATTTATGATGTCCAGCATCAATCAAAGTTTGCCTTCCATTCAGAGAACCTAAAATACAACTCTTAACTAGAAGTAATATATCGAAGTGCACTGAAATAGAATCCAAAGTGAGAAAGATGCTGCAGTTAGTGAACGAGGATTTGAAAGTTACTTTATTAGTATCATTACAGAATTAAGGGGGACAGAATATAAACACAAAGGGAAGAGAAATGCGAAATTGGAGAAAAACATTGTGTTTATTAGCAAAAAGTCTGCTGGAGGAGTTTGCTGGAAACTTCAGCACTGTAGAGTTCAATCAGAACAAAAAGACTGAAATGACGCATGTATAGGGAAAAAGGCATTGAAAAGGTTTGAGTGGAGTCTGGTGAGTCCCAGGATAATACCTAGGTATCAACAAGGAAAGTATTCTAGAAACAACCTGGTGTCTGTAAAAAGAAGTGAATGACCCCAAAGCTTATGAATATGATAAAAGTCATGTTCACAGACCCAAAAGGTTCCAGTGAGTCTCCAATATAATAATTGCAAAGAAGCACATAGCAAGACATTCAGTAAAGATTATGAAAAATTAGTAGTGTACATATCCATTAAAACAGAAAAAAGATTGCATATTCCAATATTACTTCTCAGATTTTATTAAAAATAATGAAAGCCAGAAGACGATGAACATCTTTAATAAAGTTCTGATAGAGAAAACTGGGCCATCGAGAAGTAAAAATAGCCTAGAGTAAAAATAGCCATCATAAATGAAGGTGAAAAGTATCTCAAATGGAAGGCTGGAGAGGGCTCAGTGGTTAGAGCAATGGCTACTTTCCCAGAGGTCCTGAGTTCAATTCCCAGCAACCATATGGTGGTTCATAACAATCTGCAATGAGATCTGGTGCCTCTTCTGGCATGCAGGCATACATGCAGGCAGAACACTGTATACATAATAAATACATTTTAAAAAGTATCTCAGATAAAATCTCAAAGTTGGGTATGGTGACTCATGCCAACAATCCCAGCACCTGGGAGGTGGAGATAGGAGAATCGACAGTTCAAGTCAGCCTGAGTTGTAGAGTGAGTTCAAGGCCAGCGTAAACTACCTGAGAGCCTGTCTCAAAAAATAACAAAGAATCAGTATACATAGAAGATAGAGTATAGTGAGATGGGAAAAGAGAGCTTTATCAAGGTCTTCCTTTTCTAGAGAGACTTAGACATGGGACCCTCTTGTAGAAAAGGGAACTTTATAAAAGTATATATTGAAGACATGAAAGAATTGTCTGGGTTTGAATATTGTTGCCGATATCTATTACTTTTTAACTTTATAAAGGGAAGTAGCTGCCAGCTGACAAAGTGCTACAAGAGCAAGAATTACTGGCTTGATATTTAGTTAAGCCTGAAAAATTACTGAACTCTATGTCTAGAAGAAGGTTATGCAGGGACCCAGAGCTCACGTGCATCACAGAGCTGGTGGGCAAATGGCACAGCTGCTTTGGTCGTCCAGTTTAACACGTATTTCTCACATGGACTTAGGAATTGTGCTCATTCTCAGTCAAGGTTAATGAAAGCCTATGCCTTACGAAACTTCAGCACGTTGTTCATAGATGCCTTCATGTTTACATTTTCTTCATTCTTCACGATTTCATATCTATACTTTATTTTCCCCTACCCATGCCTTCCCTCAGATCCCCCAACATGTCTCTTTTATAAATACATTTCTTTGTTTTTGATAGCTCACTAAGTCCAGTTAGTCATGCCTGTATGTGCTTGGAAGCTTGAAAGTAGGGTCAACCATTGGAACATGGGAAACGTACCAGTCGTCACATCCTCCAAACAAACGACTCTCCCTCCTCCAGCAACGACCAATAGCTTCTCAGTAAGTGGGTGGGCCTAAAGACCACTGTCCCCATCTATACAGCTACTGTGATTCTGTGAGTGTGATAGTCGTGTCATGCCCAGAAGAGAACATTTCACTATTCTCCTCCTCAACCTCTGGCTCTTGAATGCTTCCTGTCCTCTCTTCCTTGATGTTCTCTAAACCTTGGTGATGGTGGTAGTAGGGTTGATATCGGTGGCTTATTTAGGGCTGAACACTGTCTTTATTCTCAGCACCTTGACAATTTACGCTTCTCTCCATTGACTGCTGTTCAATGTGAAAAGAAGCTGATGCAATAGTGGCTTGACTATAGGAGAGTGATGGTTTTCTGACTGTATTTGAGGTCTGCCCTTCAGAAGGCGTTTTGTGCCTGGCATTGCAATGTTAGTCAAAAGTTTTGGAGGTCATAGGCCCTAGGTTACAACCTGCTGGTTTTATTTTGCTAAATGACCATGCTGTCAAATCCCTTCTAAATATTTAGGTTTATACCCATAAACATGAGCTGCTGTTACCCTTGGACAAATTCTTTCTTTATTCAGGACAAAAGCTCATCACAGGCCTGCACTGGAGATAAACCAAATGCACATCAAATGGTGAGTGATAAACAAATTTTGCATCATCCGTACAATGAGATACCATGCTACTTGGTCAACAAAATGAACTATGGGAACTTGCAAGAATTGAGAGAATCTCCCAAATACTATTCTGAGGGAATAAAATAAGCTAGACACAGAAATAAGAATACTATAATTCCAGTTTTATTATCTACTGGGCCATAAAATTAACACATGTTTGTATGTATATGTACGTTTGCACTCATATGTGCGTATGATGGTGTGTGTGTGTGTGTGCAATGGCATGTTTATAGAGGTTAGAGGATAATCTTCTGGGTTGCTCCTATCCTTCCACTTCACTTTTGAAAGTTCACTTTGCGTGCACCTGGCTGGCTGTCCTGAGAGCTTCTGTGGATTCCCTTGTCTCGGCCTTCCATTTCCCCAAGTGGGATGCACTACAATTACAAGAACTATTGCTTATGGCTTTGAGTGGCTTGTGGGGATTCAAACTCAGGTTGTCAGGCCTTTGTAGCAAGTGCTTTATCAGTTGAGCCAGCTTTCCAGTCCCAATTAATAAATGTTGACTGAATGTCGATAGGTATCAATCTGGTCACAATTAATAGATTAATTACAAAAGAGGCAGGGAAGAATTTTTGGAGTGCTGGTACTATTATACAGTTTGATTGTTATAAGCATAAATACTTGTCAAACTTATCAAATTACTACTTCAAGGCCATTTTCTTAGGAACAAATATAAGACTTATAAAACTATAAAGCTAAGATGAATTCTTTTTATAGCATATGAATTATGACCAATAAATCCATCTAAGGAGAAAACTAATAAAAGAACAGAACAGTGAGACATTCTTGTGACATTTAGTGAGCAAACTTCTTTACAGAAAGTTGATATATAAAATAATTGATACAGAAGGTTTATATCCAGTCTAAGGGAAAAATATGGTTCCTTTAGTATTCTTGTGTTTTCATTAATACATTTAATGTATAAAATGACTCATTCATATCTGGTTGAATACCTTTTATTTTTCAGTTGATTATGATTTTCTGCTTTCTAAAAGAATACCAAGTGAAAAGAAAGTAGAAAATAAATTCAATTGTTCCATTTTCTCTTGGTTAATGATGCTAATTTTACTCATTCACTTTGAATATTTGAATAATACAGCACAATACATGCTTTGAGTCATCTCCAATGCTGCCCAGTTGCTAATTTTGGGAACTCGTGGCCCTTTAATCTTATGTGCATATACCTTTGGTTCTACACCATTCAATAAACGTGCGGGGGATGGGGTTGGTAGGTCATAAAATCATAAAATGGTTGAGCTATGGAAATAGCTCAGTAGATAAGAAGTGCTCATTCTGTAAGCATGGACCTGGTTTAGAATCCCCAACACCCACTTAAAAAGTCCAGCATAGTTGTGCGTGCCTGGAATCCAGAATTAGGCAACAGAGACTGACAGATTCACAGAATTTACTCCCTAGCTAGCCTACCTTCCGGTTCAGTAAGAGACTCCTGTCTCAAGAAAATAAGACCAAGCGTGACAGAAAAACATACCTGTCATCCTGTCTTCAAGAAGGGAGGGAAGAGAAATGGAAAGATAAATAAATACAAGCACCCAATGGCATGCAGTGGTCATTGGCAGATTGGAGAAACAGATGTGGGCAGTTGAGATCCAGCATGTTTTTGTACTAAAACTATTAGAGAGGTATCTGAGAAGACACTCAAGTTAAACTGAAGCTAAAGAAAGAGTAAGAATTCACCTAGCTGACAAGTAAAAGCGTCATTTTTGGTAAAGGAAACCCAAGTACAATGGGGCATAACGTAGATTACAAGGAACGAAATATTTGAAAACTGGGCATGGGACTTGGAAGTGACTACTTAGCTGTGGGTCTGAGGATTTGACCCCAAAGCAGCAATCCAGAAGTCAGGAAGGTGCTGCTGTCTCATCTCCTTAACTCTCTCCTATCCTGAGTCCAAGGCTGGTATAATGGCTGCCACCACAACCACGTGATCCTCGGGAAGCTCGGTATTCCCACAACTGCGGTGTGTCAGTACCAGCTAACAGGAAGTTCAGTTACATTAACTCTCTTCTGCTTTCCTGACCTTTGAGATAGTGAGTGTGGGGACAAGACCCCATGCTCTTCAAATTTGTTCCTGACTCACACTGACAGGGGCTGTGAAGCAGTCCAGGCCAGTTCATTGTGTATGTGGTGCGAGATCATCAAGTTTCAACTGTCACTGGTTCTAATCATCACTGTGTGCTATCCCATCTATTAGGTTGAATATCATTAAGATTGGACCACTCTATCTGGAAATATTGAAGTTTTTCATTCTCTCTAGTTTACATATCTATATCTATATAAAATTGGAAAATTGATTAATGATATCCCACTGCACATGAGTCATAAGTTTAGAATATTCTGCTGAAATAAATTGTTTTCACATTGATAAAACTGTAGTCTGTTTTAGCACCCTTATTAGGTTCACAGGGCATATTTAGTTTTTCTCTTAAAAAAGAATTGTAAAAGAATCAAGGATGTCACAATGAATCAGTTACAATTTCTTTTTACAATTTTTCTAAGTCTTTATTTAGTTATCTGTTATCTATTTACATCTCTGCATCATTTTTCACTTTTTTAAAGTTCAAAGCCTGTTCTATACAGGGCAATGTTAGGACAATGAGAGGGACGACTGGGGGCACAGGTAATGTCACTAGTGAGTGTTAGACTGGCATCAGCATAGCTCTGGGTCCAATCTCCGTCAGGGACCCCACCCCTTTACAAAAGTCACAAGCTAGGAGAAATATTTCCAAAACATGCAACTGATAAAGGGGTAGGGGACTATTACACAAAAGGTTAAAATTCAACACTTTGTAAACATATAATTTAATTTAAAATGCGCTAGGGGACTGGAGAGTTGGCTCTGTGTACTCTTCCAGAGGACTCAGGTTTGATCCCTGGCACCCACATCACATCGTGACTCAGAGCCATCTGTAATTCCAGGCCCAGGATATCTGATGTCACTGGTCATGTACATGGTGCATAGACATATATTCAGGCACAGTACTGGCATATATATATATATATATATATATATATATATATATATATATCTTTGAAGATTTTATTTATAATCTCTAAGATCTCTCTAGAAGATCTTACTAGATGCTTCACTGAAGATAAAGCACTGAAGATGAAGCATATGGAAAAAGGCACATAAAGGGACTTCCCATTTTAGATGCCATCAGAAAAATGCCAATTAAAACTAGGCTCCATTCTGCACCAATAACGTTGCCCAAGTCTAGAAAACTGACAGCTTCAGAGGCTGACAAGGGAGTGGAGCAACAAGAGCTGTCCTATTCCTTGTAGATTGGACTAGGAACTGGTACAGACACGCAAGGCACAGCCTGGCAGTTTCCTATTGAAGGAAAGATACACTTATCCTAATATCCAGCCATAATGTTCCTTTAGAGAAAGCTGCACAGGTCGGGTCAGATTATATATATATAAATATATAAATAAATATATAATATATAAATATATATATATAAAATCTCTGTATTTAGCTTTCAATTTTGCTGTGTAGCTAAAACTGCTATAAAACCATAAGTCTTCAACAAAAGCTACAAGAACCATGCAGCAGTCAAATAATTATCAACCTGAAAAATTAATTAATTAAATCTATACATACATATATGTAAAATATATGTATGTGCACTTATACATGCTAACTGAGTGGAAAATAGTAAAGGTATTAAAATAGAGATGGCCACTATATTAAGATATAATAAATCAAAGCATTGTACACATAGTTAAAAACAGGCTATAAACATGTGCACATGTATGTTCGCACCCTCACCAGATAGACCCAAACATATCCCAGGTGATACTCAACAGCAGGAGAAACATAAGCCAAGCAAAAACGATTAAACAGTCAAAAAGAAATGAAGACACATATGTCACAAACTTATTGATCACATCTTTTATCCTTTGGATAAGCCAGTTAAATATGAGGGCATCAGAGATATCAAGTGAAATAATTTTTCAGATGCCCTTGGCAGCAGTATACATTACTGGACTAGGGATCTGCCTCGCTGCCCAGACTGCTAAGCTGGTTTTCCCTCCTGTGCTATTCTCTACAGCTCTATTCTTATTAGAACCCCGGGTGTAATTTGTAAGTGTGTTTGTTTGCCTTTGAATTCTCAGTGAAGTTCAATCTGTGATGAGGTGTATGTTCATTGCACTTGGTCTTGGTTTTAGCCTGGGTGACATTCCCAGTCAGTTTCAATCAATCAAAAACCACTACTCTCTAAGCTTTGAGTTTTCCTTGATGCTTCAACCCTCTTGAAGCCTCTCCATTCACTTTAGAAACTCCATTAAATTTGTTAAAATCCAATTCGAGGGATCTCTGCATCTCCAACCATCCCTCCCCAAATCTGTTTACTAAGCTAATGTGTTTGCTTATTTGGAGGATCAAACCCACTTGCATGGGATTAATCTCTGCTATTTGGGATCTGTTCATCCACAATACATGTTGTTCTGTGGTTAATGGCCCTTGTCTCGGGGCAGGGATGAAGAGAAATGCACTGAGAAGAAACAGATGGAGCTTCCTCTTGCCTAATTTCCTGTTGTCATAGTCCCAGCTACTATGGTGAAAATTCCAAGTTTAGTTGAAGAACAAGCTAGCCTCTGATTGCTGTCTATCTTCCTCTTTCCCATCTGCAGGGCACACTGGGGAAATAATGGCTGTGTTTGGCTGTTTTTCACCCATGAGCCTACAAGTACATTTACAAAAGGAAATGTTTTATAGAACATTTGAAATAAGAGAGTTAGTGGGAGTAGGAGGTTTGGATTGGAGGATAACTTTGAAGTTTACTTTTAGTGATTTTATAGATGAAATCTGAAGTATACTTAAATCCATGATGAGAGTGTTGGAGAAATAAATTGAACAAGTGTGTATCACTTATATAGAATCCAACAGAATATTGGTTTTAACCACCCTATCCATTATAACAACCATAAGGGATGGGGCCCAGTGATAGAACAAGGTTCTGGTGCTGGTCCTCAGCATGGAGAGAAAGGATGGTAATAGGAGAAGAGAATAAAAAAAGATACTTTAGAGAAGGGAGAAGATTATGCTAGCTTTCCATCACTGTGCCAGGATACCTAAGCAAACTCAATTTAAAAGAGAAAATGTGTATTTTAGCTCTTGGATTGGGAGGTTTTAGTCCATGGTTGCTTGGTTCTATTGTTTCTAGGCCCGTGGTGAAGCAGAACATCATGGCAGAGTAGAAAAACTGCAGACATAAGCTGCTTATGTTATGACAGCTAAGAAAGAAAGAGAGAGAGGGCAGGGGAGAAGAAGAGAGTGAGAGGCAAGAAAGGGAGGAATGGCGGAGATAGAGAGAGAGAAATAAAATTACCCTTCAAACCACACTGCTGTGACTTATTTTCTCTATCTAGCCCCCACCTAATGTTTCTACCACTTTTAATAGCTCATTATGAACCCATAAACACATTAATCTATGGATAAGACTCAAGCCCTCATAATTGAATTACTTACTCTCGTGGTCCAAGTCTACTGCACTGTAGGGCAAGTTTTCAGCACGTGAACTTCAGGTGATACTGAGGAGCCAAACAATAGCAAGGATAATGATGGCTAATAAGCCAGGACAAGAGAGTATTTTCTGGGTAATGTCTTTGGTTAGATGCTTCAGGAGGTAAGCAGGAGAGGTCTTCAGCATGGCATTCTAGCAAGCTCAATGAGAAGTTTTGAGAATGAAGGTCATCAATAGGAGTGTTAGGGCCCAGCCTTGGCAAAAATACCTCTTGCCAAGGTAGAGGCATGGGGACATAGAAAATATTAGCAAAGAATATGAAGACGCAAAAGAAAATTGTTATGATTCAGCCACAATGTGGCTGACACTTCTGGGTTCCAGGGACATGCATGTGCGGACAAGCTCTCAGGTGTGACCCACGTGCAGCACGGTTACATCAACTATGTATGATGCAGCAATGCGAGCCCTTGTGCACATGCATGAGCTTCATCATCTGCGTATGACGTGACCATGTCATCCCCCTGTGCATATGCACTAGGCAGCTCTTAATAGCTGGACATATTATCTTCAGCTTGCTCTCTCTGCACACCGACCTCACTAGGCCTCTACACCCCCAATAAACTCCTAAGCAGGTTTGTTGAGTGTTCCATGTTTCCTTCTCACTTGTGCCAGGTAATTTCATTGGTGCCATGGGACTTGGGAGGCTCTCCAGCCCTTCTCCCGGGGTCAGGATCTGGAACCCGGTATTTTTTCCACAACAACCACATGTTCCATCTGCCTGAGCTTGACCTCTACAAACTGGCTTCAGTTGGTGATTTACCCCATTCTGGTCAGCCTAATCGTTTCTCCAAACCTGAGGAATTGACTGTTGAGCTCCTGGTAATCTTCTGGTGTTCCTAGAAATGGGGAGACAAACCCCAACCACGGCCTTCATGGCTATGGTTGAATGCTTTGCTGACATTCATCTCTGGATCGCTTCCCTTAGCCAAAATCATGATTGGCTTTTCTTTTTCTTATTCTTTTATTTTTTTCTTTTGGATCACTCATCAGTGGTCCCTGCTGTGAGAGCTGCTCAGTCTTTAGCCTCTCTGGCCTCCCAGTCACCCAGAGTGAAGCCAGTCAGGCTTTAACACCCAGCCTATGGATAGAGGAGGCTCTTCTACAAGCCCTGGGGTGTTTGCTGCCATTTCACACCCTGCCTATAGAAGTGAGCTGTCCCCCTATAAGCCCTATGGTGTCGCCATTTTTGCGGGTTTTTACAGTTTCAGCTATGGGTAGCAAGCCATCTAAGACCATCAATCCAGCCTCCCCCCTGAGATGCCTTTTAGAGGCCCTGAAACCCCGGGCCTTAATTCCCTACTTACATATTCCCACACTTGTCCATCCTTGTTCAAAAACATGATCTTGTTACAGTTTAGATAAAAGTTTAAAGTGGCCGATTAATTGCACCTTTGATCCCCATATTCCACAGGAGCTTTTTAACTACTGTCAGTGCACAGGCAAATAGAAGGAGTTTCCTTATATCCAAGCCTTTTACTATCTAAGCTCTAAACCTAAGCCCTCTGTCCTTACTAATTGTTCACCTGCTCACATGATCCTGGCTATGCCATCTGAGGCAGAAGAACCCTCCATTCTGCTCTGGACCCCGCTAACGAACCCCCTCCTTTTCGACCTCAACAGGCAGCTACTCCCACTCCATTTTATAATCTCACCTTTCATGATATCTATATGACCCTATCTAATAACCTACTTCCTGAAGAGCACAGGAGAGTTTGGGAGCAGGCCAGACTATATGCAGATGAGGTTCAACACACCCCCCGTGGGCTGAGGTGGTCTCTGAGCAGGAACTACCCTAATGGAATCTATCGCCTGGTTCAACACCTCTGGCTCCTTATCTATGCAGTGGTCCCTCTTCATCCTGTAGTGCCCAATCTTTACACAATTATTTCCACTATCCTGGGGTTAGCTAGGGACCGGTGTTTGACTTGCTTTCTGACAGGTCTCAATAAGGCTGCCCTCAAGCCAGAAAACTATAATAAGCTCTTAAGAGATCATTCAAGATATAAAGAAAAATCCTTCTGCATTTTCAGAATGCCTCACTAAAGCCCTGCTACAATATACTAACTTAGATCCAGAAACCACAGAAGGCAGACAGTTACTCATGGCTTTTTTTTCTCAGTGCTGCCCTGACATTAAGGCTAAACTTAGACATTTGGAGAAAGGCCCCCTGACCCCACAGGCAGAAGTCTTAGAGTTGGCTTTTAAGGTGTACCGTGCGAGGAATGACAAAGCCCACAGTCACCACTGTCACATGCTAGCCTCGGCCCTTCGACCAGGCGAGGCAACAGACTGCCCGATCTGGGATGTCCATGCAGTTCTCTTGCTCCCTGGGGCTCGAGAACTGCCAGGCCCATGTTTCAAATGTAGTAAAACTGGTCACTGAGCCTGAGCATGCCGTAATCCTCATCTTGGTCCTGCGAGACCTTGTTCAAAATGCCATAGGGAAGGACATTGGGCAGCTGATTATCCTTGTGCACATTGTGACATGGAAACATCAAACCCAAAATATTCCCAAGTTGACTGTCTAGGTCTGGCCTTGAACAAGTGAGGCTGCCTGGGCTCCTTTGACCCGACCACAACTGTCATCTGTAACAGGGAGGCATGGGTAAACATCATGGTATCAGGATGGCCCATCTCCTTTTTCTTGGACACCAAAGCCACATACTCAGTACTGTGGGAATTCTGGGGAACTACCACTCCTTCTAGTTTTCGTATTGTTGGGGTAGTGGAACAGCCTTATCTACCTCAGCAGACCCCACCACTTAACTGTGTTTTCAGAAGTATTTATCTCACTTATTTATTTTTTAAGTAGGAGCTTCCATTTCATTTGCTCCTTCCATTCACCTTACCCCAGACTCATCAACAGCTCCCTTCCTCCTCCTCCTAGCCTCCCAACCTCCCAGCTCCAATGTGTCTTATCTTCTACCAACCTCTCAGGTGGACCCCCAAGTCTTGGACTTCCCAAACCCATGTTGCTAAACACCATTCCCCCATTGTTATCCAATTACAAGATCCTACTAAGTACATTATCCAAGCTCAGTACCCCCTCTCTCTCCAGAGCCTTAGGAGACTTAAGCCTCTGATTTTCTAAGAAAACAGCTACTTTGTCCCACCTCTTTTCCCTTTAACACCTCTATACTTGCTGTTAAAAATCCTAATGGAATCTATCGCCTGGTTCAACACCTCTGGCTCCTTATCTATGCAGTGGTCCCTCTTCATCCTGTAGTGCCCAATCTTTACACAATTATTTCCACTATCCTCCTAGGAACCTCCCACTTCTCAGTCCTAGATCTTAAGGATGTCTGTTTTCTCTATTCCTCTCAGCTCTCAATATCAAAATATCTTTGCCTTCACCTGGACTGATCCTGGTACTCACCTCTCCACATAGCTCACCTGGACCATCCTTTCCCAGAGATTCTGGGACAGCCCACACCTATTTCGTCAGGCTTTAGCTTCTGATGTACTCTCACTGTCTCTCCCTAAGTCGAAACTCATACAGTATGTGGTTGACATTTTACTTTGCAGACCATCCTTGGAAATCAGCAAAAGTGATACCTCTTCTCTTTTAAATTTCCTGTCCAAAAAGAGCTATAGAGTCTCACTTTCTAAGGTCCAACTGTCTACCTCTCAGGTTGTTTACTTGGGATTAACTATTACCCCAAACAAAAAAGCTATTACCCTAGACAGAAAAAAGCTAATTCATTCCCTTGCAGTTCCTTCTATAAAAGAAGAGATTATATCATTCCTAGGGATAGCTGGCTTCCTGCATTCCTGGATTCCACTTTTTTCTCTCCTTGCCTGCCCATTATACGAGGCAGCTCTTGGCTCTCTACATGAGCCCCTTCTCCATCCCATTACTAAACCCTTCCAGAGACTCCAGCAAGCCCTTTTCCAGGCTCCAGCTCTTCATCTCCCAGATTTAACACGTCCTTTCTCCCTCTATGTAACAGAGAAGGAGGGATATGCCCTTGGGGTCCTAGGGCATCAGCTGGGACCTTCTTTTGCACCTACGGCATACCTGTTAAAGAAGTTGGACTTTACCACTCAGGACTGGGCACTGTGCATATGCACTTTAGTGACCACTGAGCTTCTTATTTGTGAGTCAAAGAGACTAATCTTTGGGTCACCCACCACTGTCTTCTGCCACCACAATCTGTCCCATCTCTTTACTTACAAAGGCTTACAAACCTTACCCCCTTCCTGAGTCCTTTCCCTCCAGGCGGCACTAGTAGAAGATGCCACACTCACTTTCCAATCCTGCCTACCCCTTAACATCTCAAATCCCCTACCTCAATTTAACATTAATTATTCCCCATCTCATTTCTGTATAGAAACCTTAGAGGATCTACTGCCCCCCTCCCATATACAGGAGGGCAAACTGTCCCAGGCCACTTTATACCTGGTACACAGATGGTAGCTCCTTTTTATGTGAAGGGACCTGTAGAGAAGGCTATGCCATAGTGTCAGATACTGGGGTGGTGGAGGCACAGGCATTCCCTGCTCATACCACTAATCAGCAGGCTGAATTAATAGCCCTTACCAATGCCTTCTAGTTAGCAAAGGTACAAACTTTAAATGTTTACACAGACTCCAAATATGACTTTCATATCCTCCTGTCCTACACAGTTATTTTGAAGGAGTATGGGCTTTTAACAAAGAAAGAAGGATCCATAACTAACTCAGGTTGTATTGTGGACTTGTTAAAAAGCCTTCCATCTCTCCAAAGCTATGGGAATTGTCCATGGTTAATCTCATCAGACCAACAGTTTCATTATTTCCAAGAGAAATAACTGGGCTGACCAAGCAGCTAGAACAGCAGCATTCCAGAGCCAAAACCTCTATATATCTCCACCTCAATCACCTCAGGAGCTTCATACAGTACAGCCCACATTCTTACAGACACCCCCTGACACCTGGCAAATTCTGTCATACCTATGTCAGCTCTTTCATCCCAATAGCAAAGCTCTGTTTTATTTTGTCAAGGCTCAACTCCAACCTACACCAGAGTTCTTAAAAGCTATCACTCCCTCTCGTAAATTCTGTCAAAAGTCAGATCCCAAGACCAAATATCGTATTTCTCCTTTACCCACCCACCAGGCCAGGGGCTCCCTTCCAGGAACTGACTGGCAGCTTGATTTATTCATATTCTCAAAGTCATATTAGTTAAATATGTCCTGGTTTTGGTGGGCACCATGTCTGGGTGGATTGAAGTGTTCCCCACCACTAACAAGAAGGCCCAGACAATTTCCAATGTTCTTTTCTGAGAAATTATCCCCCAGTTTAGAATCCCAACCTCTCTTCAGCTGGATAATGGCCCAGAATTTACCTCCCAGATTTCTTAGACTTTATCTAAGGCTTTTAACATTCCCTGGCATTTTCATATCCCATACCATCCTCAGTCTTCAGGAAAGGTAGAACAAACTAAGCATTCCTTTAAAATGTTCTTGTTAAGATATCACAGGAGCTTCACCCTGACTGGGTAAAAACTGGGTAAAACTTTTGCCTGTGGCCCTTCTTAGGCTTAGGGCTCTTCTCAAAAGCCCCCTTTCCATCTCGCCCTTTGAACTCATGTATGGGTGGCTGGTTTTAACCCCTGGTCTCTCACCTAAAACCACTCCCCTTCCTAATCACCTGCTTAGCCTGCTGTTATCACATCTTCACTCCTTATTATGGGATTTTACCGACTACTCATTACCTCAACCATGTGCCAATCCATGCCCACTGCCAATTAAAATAGGGGATCAGGTGCTATTCTCTCCCCCAAACCAATGCCCCTCACCGCTTTCCCCTAAATGACAGGGCTCCTTTAAAGTAATTCTTGTAACTCCCACAGCTGCCAAGCTTGAGGGACTCTCTCATTGGATCCACCTGTCTCACTTTAAACCTTTTACTCTTTCAGCCCAAGATAACTCCTAGTATATGGTAACTCAAACAGGGCCCCACTCCTTTAAGTTCCAGAGGACACCAAGATCAGCCACTTTTTCTCCAGTTCCAGAAAAAAAAAGTTTCCTCACTGCACTCAACCCTCCTGTGTCAAAACTCCATATACTCTCTCTCTCTTCCTCTTTCTCCTATTTGCTTTACCAACTTCTCTGTATCTCCAGTGTCATACTTAAATTTCCAGTTAGCCACTCAGCTGTTATTACAGGGAGCATCATTAAACATAGAGCCAGTAGTACAAGGATTGCCAAAAGCCCAGGTGGTAAGAAACAATAACGAGTTTGGGACATTCACAGTCCCAGACTCCAAAACCTCACAAACAGACTTAAACATAACAAGTTTGTCACTGACTGCAGCAGTGTCTCCTGGATGTTAAGGTAATACCATGATGCCAAAGTAAAACAAGCACCTTAAGATTTGCTTCAGGTAAAACATTGAGGGGTCTAATATTCCCCTTTCCAATAATTCCCCCTTCTTTTTTCCCTCCTCTCCACTGTCTTCTATTTCAACACTATATCATTGTAATCATAATCTTTTAATATGCCTAAAATTTATTTCCTTTCAAACATTTTCATAAGCCCCAGGGAGCCAATTGGGCCTATCTAAATGGATCAGACTCACCCAGAATAAGTATCATTTAAATCTTCCCTTATCATTCCTGGTTTCGGGAACCCCTGGGAAATTCCTTCCTCCACACCGCCAAACCCCTCCTCTATCTTCCATCTTGGGACTCTCCTCCCTTAATCACCAGGATCTAAAATTTTTTCCAGAAATAATTTTCTGCATTTCCAGCATCTTGTAAGGTCCAATCTGCCAGCCAGCCAGTTCCACAGAGCCCAGAAATAACACAAAAGTAATCAGCCACCCCATAACGTGGTCCAGCATCTCACCTCACTGATGCCGGCAAAATCAGTAGGGAACAATCATGAGAGACCTTATGACACCCCATTCCTCCCCATTAAAGACCCCAAACTCCCCAATTTTTTGCTCCATTCCCACCTATTAAAGACCCCAAACTCCCCATTTTTTTTTTTTATAATAAACGAAAGAGTGGAATGTTATGATTCAGTCACAATATGTCCGACACTTCCAGGTTCCAGGGCCATTTATGTGTAGACAAGCCCTCAGACATGACCTACGTGTGGCATGGTTGTATCACCTACATATGATGCAGCTGCGTGAGCCATTGTGCACATGTGTGAGCTCCGTCATCTGTGTAAGACATAATCATGTCATCCTCCTGTGCGCATGCGCTAGGAGCCCTTACAAGCTGGACGTGCTATCTTCAGTTCTCTCTCTCTGCACACCAACCTCACTAGGTCTCTACATCCCCCCCCCAATAAATTCCTAAGTGGGTTTGTTGTGAGTTCTGTGTTTCCTTTTCACTCATGCCAGCTAATTTCAAAAATAACAAAATGGAGAAACATATAGGATAGTATCGGGAGGGAATTCCAGTGAGTACTGAAATTCACCCATGTTTAATTTCCAATTGCTTTAAATACCCCTGGCCCCAAAAGGTAGGAATAAGATGAAAAACTGCATTAACATGATGCAAGGAAATGAACATACCAATGGAAGGTTGTGGGCTACATCCATAGTTAAACATTCTGTTGCTAGAAAAAAAAAACAAGTCACGCTCACATCTTAGACCAAAACATTCTGTAGGCAAACCACTCCCTGGGTGTAATCCAATGTTATCTTCATAAAGGAACTGGATCCTTAATGGATCCTTATACTTTTGTTTGAAGTAGAAGCATATCTACTTCTCTATTCCCAAAATACAAGATCTGGATATTAGCCACACCTGTTGACAATAAACTTGAGAGAGCAAAACTCTGAGCTAAATCTAGGTGGGACCTTTGTTTGAGGTAGAAACACAATAACCTTGAAGAAGCTAGAGGTAAGTTCCAACTCTCTGACTTTTGGTCAAGGTGGAAATAGGCTCACATTTTTGGGCTTCCTCAAGGGAGGAACTTTTGAACAAGGGAGGAACTTTTGAATTGTTGCTAGAGAAAAGAAAAAAAGGAGACTTCAACTGTACTTGGTTATGTAAGAAAAGAAAGAAACAAGCAAAAAAAAAAACCATCTAAAATAATTAGTATTAACAAAGTGAAAGAGAAGAGAAAGGATGAGATACGGGTTCTAGTTTGAAAAGGACAGAGTTGTTTGAGGACAGTGACAGTGAGGCAATTCTGAGGAAGCAGAAAAGGGCCACAAGTTCTCCCAAGGACTGCTTTTCTATCATCTCTCCTATCTTTGCACAGGGGCTCATCCTGTCCCTGCTCACTCCTGCTGGTAGATATTCTTTGACCCTCCACCCATAGAGTCCCCCAAACACCAACTGCAACCTTATATCTTGATCTCATCTTCTGCTTACATTCTCTTTGCCTTTTCATTCCATATTTGTAATTGATAGTATTGATTAATTACTATCAATTTTCGAGTCTTTCTTGTGAATCTTCTTAAACTACTGGTTGAGACTCCTAACAGAGCTGCCAAGAATTTACAGCACTGAGAGGTTTCTGCATATCACACAACCTAAATTCAATTCAAAATTAATTAAAAAATATGGCATTCGGTTTTATTGTGACAATAATTGATCTTAAAAATTGCTGGTTGACTTTCAGACTTGAATTTCACACACACACACACACACACAACTGTATAAATAGATTTGGCTTGGGATTAGGATAGAATTTCCAGCAGTTTCTAAATTGCCCTGAGTAAAATTTTGCCATTTTTTATTATGTACTAATGTGAAGTGACATTATAAACTTTGACAACTATAAAATCAAAACGTCTATCAACTCCAAATAATGTTGAAGGTGATTTCTATCATGAAGTATTGAATACTCATTCAAGATTATATTTTTTTGTTAAAAACTTTTATTACATTTATTTATTTGTTGGAGGGGTGACAAGTGTGCCACAGCATATGTGTGCAGGTCAGAGGACAACCTTTTGGGCTTGGTTCACTCCTTCCACCATGAGGGGCCTGAGAATTGAATTTGGTTTTTCATTCTTGTTATCAAGCACCTTTACCCAGGTCCAGGACCGAATTCTTATGTGAAAATAAAACAATACACCTAGCTCAGTAGTATACACATTTGACTTTGTCTGTGTATGTCAAAGATCAGTTTTAAAATAAAATTTGAAATGATTTCTTATATGTAAATGTTTGATTTGAGTACCTATTTTTATAAACTTACATATCTAGAATTATGTGGAAAAATTTTGACTGGAAAGGGGAGGTGAGTAGAACATGCTTGAGATATTCTGCCCTAGCATGTTGGGCTGGGCATAGGCATAAGTAGGATGAGGTAAGTGTAGAGACTTTATCCAGTAACGCGAGGGTGGAGCAGTCACTCTTTATGCATGCTCAAATAGATATAATATAAACATCCGTTTCATAGCTGTCTATTGTCTTCATGACAATGGTCCCCCAAGGTAAAGCTGGAAAAGGCATAGGCCATCTTCTTTTTCAGAGAGAGATTTTAAAAACAAGGTTACTTTTCTGATTTGCGCCATCACATGAAGTGGTGTTTTTCTCAGGTTCAATACAACTCCCAAAATTAACTTCAAATCTCAATTACTGTCCCCCCTCATCTCCAGCATCAGAGGATGTGACAAGACAGAAACTTGGTTTGAAAATACAGAACTGCAATTAAAGCATCTATGGAGATCATCAAAGGAGGCTTTAATAACCCTAGCAGACTCTCTTTTTGCAAACACTGTGGACATAGGGGATTTAAACTCCGTTCAAGCACCTTTCCAATTATAATTAGAATCGAACAAAAGCACTAGTCAATAGATTTGTTTTTCTTCCTTGGGGATCTAAGAAGTCCACAACAGGAATTATTTTTTTGGGAAAAAAGTCCAAAGAATTTATCTACGGAAAAAAATTAATCATAGCTATTATGATGATTTGATCTTAGGGGTAAAGAGAGTCTTTGAAATAAGCTGCTTACTCAACCCACCCGAGTCCAGACATCCTTTGTTCCAGCCCCCCCAGGGATGTTTTGATGTGATTTATGCTACTTTCTTGTGTTTGTTACTTCGTGACTCAGTGTCAATGACCAGGGAGCTGAATTTGTTCCCTCTTTTCTTTCTCACACTCTGGATTGATTCATACAAATAGAGGCAGCATGCGAAAGAGGTTTCATTAATTTCAGACAGGTCACGGATTGGAGAAACGGATAGAGTGCTAATTGAAAATACCAGGTTGCAGGCTGTCTCCTTCTTCATTCCCCAGCCTGAAAGCATGCAGGGTGTCTCTCTTTCAAAAGATCATGTGCGTCTGGTTTGTGCTCTTTTTCAAATTGACTTTGGATTACTGCGTGGCTGAAACACCATACTGAAGTTTGTCTCAAGCCAAATTATCGTAAGGCTTTTGATTGTGTGAATGTGCCGAAGTTTCATTTCTCTGCACAGTCTCACGGAGATGACCCAGGTTGAAGCTTCCAAGGGTAATAGAGCGAATAGAATGTCGTGGTCTATCTCACAATTCCCTTGTAAAGCTTCATAAGGAAAATGTCTCAGATTCTCCCCTTTGTAGAATTATGTGCTATATTGCTCAAATATAAGGTTTCATAATATAGTAATTCTTGACGGAGTGGCTGTCATATCCCTAGGGAGAGGTCTTAGTAAGCCATACTGAAAATAAATATAAGATCATATATGGTGACTTTAAATGTATTTATTTTATGTTTATTTGTGTGTGTGTGTGTGTGTGCGCGCACGCGCGCACTCCCATGTCTCTGTCATCATGCATGTATGAAGGTCAGAAGCTTACTCTTTGGAGTCTTCTTTTTTTCACCATGGGTTCTGGGGATTGAATTCAGGTTATCAAGATACTCCACAAGTCTTTCACTTGCTAAGTCACTTTGCTGGTCCGCGTATGGTGATGACTTAAAAGATGTATGTATAGAACTATGAATGTGATTTTTTTAAAAAAAAGTCTTACTTTTGTTTATCTCTATAGATGGATAAATATTTATCTGTGGATATATTTCACGTTTTTCTGAAAGTGAAAGTTTTTGATAAAGCTCTGATACTATATCAACTGTTAAATGTACAATCACTATCAAGCTTACCTGTTTTTCATCTTCTGAATGTAAAGAGGTGAATGTGCCACACATCCAGGGAAACATGAATGAACTGTTTGGAGCCAAGAGTACTGTAATGTCTTAGCCTGTGGGACTAAGTGATTTCAGGCACAGGGAAGTTGCTGGATCTTAGAAGACAGAATCATCGAGATCTCAGAAGCACTGTCTCATCGAGTGACCCAGGCGGGGCTCTCTTGCCATTTGCTTATATTAATCCAGAAAGTAGTTAGTTCCCTTTCTGCCTTGCCTCTAGGTTCTTCTCACTTCTGGATCTCCCATACAAAGTCCCTAAGTGGGCTTTCTTATTTCCATTTTAGTTTCTGCTGTATGTCCAAGTCCAAGTCTCTTCCCAAGCCTTCTCTAGAGGAAAGGGAGCCTGTGTTCCCATGTGAAAATTCACCGATCCTAAATGGGAAGAGAGTGTGTGAAATACCATCTTCTAAGTAGGACACGAGGATGGTAACCATGGACTCACTGTGGCTGTGAATACTGGCACTGAGCCACAGAAGTCGGGCCGTTTGATCAGTCAGCTATAGAAAGAGAAGGGATCCACTGGGCTCTACCATGTACGGCTGATTTGCTGGTCAGGTTCTAGGAGAGGAGAAACATGGTATCCAGCGGCATACCCCACTGGTGAGTCCACCAGCCTCTGGTGGTTATTTCCGAACTCAAGCCACACAGATGTCCCTGCTTTAACTGTGGGATACTAAACAGAGTCAAAGCTAGTAAACAGGGAAGAAATTTACAGGATGGAGGGGATAATAGGTTCAGAGAGATATATGAAGGGGAGGACAAAATACATAGTGTACATGTGTCAAACTGTAAAAGAGCAAAATTTACAATAAACAAAACAAAAGAAAGAGCAAACAAAAATCCCAGACTCGCTCAAACCTGGCCTCTTTAATGTTGACTCATGAATTATTTTGAAAGAAGAAACTTTCTACCATGTGTTTTCATTGTTGAAATAATACACACACGACACATGCAATTTAGAGAAACTGATTTTTACAATATAAAACAAAACAAAAATAGAAAACAGAAAATTTGAGGTAGCCCAAAGTAAGTCCTATTTATTACATTTTGATAATACTTATTAAAATTATGGATATAGCATTAAACTAACTCCTAATGATCTGTCATTATGGCGTAGATCTAGGCATCTCTCAACTCACCAAAGAAGCTTCTGTTTGCAGTGAATGGAGATCAACACAGACTCACAACTAGCCAAAGGGCAAAAATAAAAGAATGCAGAATTCTTAGTCCTAAATGAATATTGCAACCCCCTTTCCCAAGGCTCATTGAGAAAGAGGATGTGGAAAGAGTGTAAGAGCCAGAGGTGGTGCGTGACAACAAGGAGACAGTGTCTTCTGGATACAACACAATAGCTGTACATATGAATTCCCAGGCGTTTTTACAGTGTACACAAGACAAACCTACTCCTGGCATTGGAGAGGGGAGTTGGGTGCAAGTTCCACCTCTAGCTAAGGAGCTGTTGACATTTCCTTAGCGGTTGGG
The DNA here is from genome assembly GCF_950005125.1 of Chionomys nivalis. Classification (NCBI taxonomy): domain Eukaryota; kingdom Metazoa; phylum Chordata; class Mammalia; order Rodentia; family Cricetidae; genus Chionomys; species Chionomys nivalis. Next base: position 31,438,135 of record NC_080103.1, on the reverse strand, counting down.
AAAAGGGCCAGCTTTCTCTAAGAGTAATGAGTCTCTAATATCCTGATAAACCAATCAATCTCCAGTGGAAGGCCACACATCCAAAAATATTTGGGCAGCACAAAATGGCCTTGATGTGGAAGGTGATGTTACAAAGTTGGGTGGGAAGGAAAGTAGAGGTCAGACTGAGAAGAGTTAGGGAAAGGGGAGTAATTATGATCAAAGCGCTATGGAACTGTGCAAAAATTAATTAAAAATCCCCTTCATAAAGCAGGCAGAAAAATAATTTTATTAGAAAAGCCATGAAATAAATGTAATAAAACTATTTTAATAATAATATTATTAATAAAATATAATAATTAATAATAAAATAATAATTATTATTTTAATGTTTCACAAAGATTCAGCGACTTTAGGTCTTTGAGACACTCTCACAGTCTTTCCACCTTCTCTTTCACAATAAGAGTTATTATATGTATTTATTATATAAGATATGATGTGTGTATAAAATTAAACTTTAGACAGGATAAATACCCTTACTTACATATGCACTGTGACTTAAGGGCCTTTTAATAAAGGACTGCTTGTGTACTGCTAAGTCTCACCCTGGCTTCAGTCTTCAGCATGAACTGATGTTGTCCTATCTTTGAATTGTTAAGTAAGTAGAATTATATATTCCAAACAAAGTACACTATGCTAAATATAGATTCATTACCTTTCAGTAGAATTAGGCAAAGTTAAAATATGATTTCTTTCTACTATTCATTAGCTCTCCTTGTTTTGGTATTCTTCTAGCCACACGCTAGTGTTTTTTCTGAATATGTTTTATTTTCTTTCCTTTCCCTTTTCTTCCTTGATTTTCTTCCCATCTTTCTCCACTCTCCCTTCTTCTCTTCCCTTCTTTCCTCTCTCCTGCCCCTCTTTGCTTTTCTTTATTTCTGAGATAGGGACACACAAGGCCACACTGGCCTCAAACTTGCTGTGTGGCAGAAGGTGACCTCAAAATCCATTGTAAGTAATCTCTTAGTTGTTGTGTGTGTTGTGTGTGCATGTGTGTTATATGTGAATAGAGAGCAAAGGATGATGCTGAGTGTCCTGCTCCATCACAGTTCACCTTATTCCCTTACTGAACTGTATTCTTCCACTGACCAGCAAGCTCAGCAATCACCTCATCTCTGGGATAGAGCTGGGGTCGGTCACAGGGGTGCACTCATGTCCAGATATGTTTTTCTTTTTTTTTTAAAATTTATTTATTTATTTTTATTCTTTTTTAATTAAAATTTCCGCCTGTTCCCCATTTCCCATTTCCCTCCCCCTCCTCCCAAATATTGCCCCCTCCCCCACTCCCCTCCCCCTATCCCCACTCCTCTTCTCCTCCCCCCACTCCATTCCTCCTCCCTCTCGATACTGAAGAGCAGTCCAAATTCCCTGCCCTGCGGGAAGACCAAGGTCCTCCCACTTCTATCTAGGTCCAGGAAGGTGAGCATCCAAACAGGCTAAGCTCCCACAAAGCCAGTTCATGTATTAGGAACGAAACCTAGTGCCATTGTCCTTGGCTTCTCATCAGCCTTCATTGTCTGCCATGTTCACAGAGTCCAGTTTCAAATCATGCTTATTCAGTCCCAGTCCAGCTGACCTTGGTGGGTTCCCAATAGATCAGTTCCACTGCCACAGTGGGTGGGTGCACCCCTCGTGGTCCTGACTTCCTTGCTCATGTTCTCCCTCATTTGGACCTTAAGAGCTCAGACCGTTGCTCCAAATTGGGTCTCTGTCTCTATCTCGATCCATCGTCAGATGAAGGTTCTAAGGTGATATGTAAGATATTCATCAGTACAGGATAGGGTCATTTCAGGTTCCCTTTCCTCAGTTGCCCAAGGTACCAGCTGGGGACATCTCCCTGGACACCTGCGAGCCCCTCTAGAGTCAAGTCTCTTGCCAACCCTAAGATGGCTCCCTTAGTTAGGATATACACTTCGCTGCTCCCGTATCCACCCTTCCTATATCCCAACCATCCCAATCCCCCAAGCTCCTCCCATCCTCCCCTTCTCACGTTTCTCACCCCATTTCCCCTTAGCCCCATGTCACCTCACCCGCAAGTTCCCAGTTTCATTATTTGCAGATATGTTTTTCATACAAGTATTCTGAAGATGCGAACTTAGGTTCTCATCCTGCACATATACACTCACACACACAAAAACACACACCCAGACTCACACTCACATGTACACACATACCTGTGATGAAACACCATAAATAAAAGAACTTGGAGAGGGAAGGATTTATTTAAGCTTATGCTTCCAGATCAATCCATCATTGATGGAAGTCAAGGTGGGAATTCAAACAGGGCAGAAACCTGGAGGTAGGTGCTGATACAGAGGCCATGGAGGGGTGCTGCTTATTGACTCGTTCCTCATACCTTGCTCAGTCTGCTTTCTTATAGAACCACCAGTCTAGGGATGACACCACCCACAATGGGCTGGGCCCTCCCCCATTAATCACTAATTAAAAAAATTCTACTGGCTTTTCTATACCCTAATCTTATGGAGATTTTCTCAACTGAGGTTCCTTCCTCTCTGATGACTCTAGTCTGTGTCAAGTTAACATAAAACTAGACAGTACAGTCACCTTATATTCATTTTATGACATTATCTCTTCTATCAAGACTAGGGTCGGTAATAGCAAATCCTTTTATTCATTTTCTATTTTTAAAGTAACTCATTTACACTATTGTTTCTATTTATTTTATTTATCTATATTTTTGCTTTCCTTGAAGTTAGTCTTTTTGTCTTACGTGCTTTAGCTTTTAGATTTATGTGCTGATTCTGTTTTTTCTGTTTTTTTTTATTGATTTTATTGAGCTATACATTTTCCCCCCTTCCCTTCCACCTTCTCCGATGGTCCCCATGCTCCCAATTTACTCAGGAGATCTTGTCTTTTTCTACTTTCTACTTCCCATGTAGATTAGACCCATGTATGTCTCTCATTGTTGTCTAGGTTTTCTGGGATTGTGAATTGTAGGCTGGTTTTCTTTGCCTTATGTCTAAAAGCCACTTATGAGTGAGTACATATGATATTTGTCTTTCAGGGTCTAGGTTACCTCACTCAATATGATGTTTTCTAGATCCATCCATTTGCCTGCAAATTTTAAGATGTCATTATCTTTTTCAGCTGTGCAGCAGTTCATTGTGTAAATGTAAGACATTTTCCTAATCCATTCTTTGATCGAGGGTCATTTAGGTTGTTTCCAGGTTCTGGCTATGACAAACAATGCTGCTATGAACATAGTTGAGCACATGCCTTTGCGGTATGATTGAGCACCCTTTTGGGTATGTACCCAGAAGTTGTATTGTTGGGTCTTGAGGAAGGTTGTTTCCTAATTTTCTGAGAAATTGCCATACTGACATCCAAAGGGGCTGCACCACTTTGCACTCCCACCTGCAATGCACGAGTATTTTTTTTTACCCCACATCCTCTCTAGCATAAATTGTCATCATTGTTTTTGATTTTGGCCATTCTTACAGGTATAAGATAGAATCTCAGAGTTGTTTTGTTTGGCATTTCTCTAATGGCCAAGAATGTTGAGCATTTCCTTAACTGCCTTTCAGCCATTTTAGATTCTTCTGTTGAGTTATTCACCTTTTTTTCTTCTTAAAACATTTTATCGATTTATTGTGTTTTGGGTGTGGGTGTTTACCACAGAATATGTGTAGAGTCAGAGGCCACCTTGCAGGCATTGGTTCTCTCCTTCTACCACATGGGTCCAGGTCCCCCGGCTTGGTGGTAAGCACCTTTATAGTGGAGTCATCTTGCCAGCCCTCATTCACCTTCCGTTTTGTCTTTTATTTTGATCTCAGTGTGGTTTTTCATGATCTTGGCATTGATGCCACTAAGACCTTGTCTGTCATCTTTCTAGAGAGCACTGGAGGATGCTGTAAAATGCTCTTATCTATTCCGAATTTTCAGTGTATGTATTTCTCAGGTTGCTTGCTTTTCCTTGGAAAAAAAGTTTCTGTAACCCTCCTCTTTACTGGTGGATATGGATCCTTGGGTTTTAGCCCTCACTGTCTACTCTTGGAAAATCCCTCTTCTCAGACACTGATCTTGCAGGCAGAATAAAGCCTCGACTTTCTGTTTCTAGAACCCAGCCTATGTCAAGTTTATGTGGTAGGTGGGATGGAGTATTCGCTGTGACTGGTTTATCTTGCCTGTGAGATGGGGAATCCTGCAGTGAGTGGTTCCTGGGCAAGTCTAGAATAGGAAAGCCCTGCCAGCAAGCATTTCTTGATCTTCCTCCACACCCCAGCCTATCACAGCACAGTTTTTTCAAGACACATGGGGTGTCCTCATTCTTTATGCGAAGTTTGTTGACTTCTGTGTGATTTAATAAACGTGTTAGGCTCATGAAAGTCCATAGAGAATTATTTTAGTTAGGCAGGATTAGAAAGTCATCCATGTGTTCATTAACACAGGGCTAATATTAGTTAAATTGGAGTGTTTTTTTCTCTTCCAGTTTTGTAGAAATTTTTGTCTTCTGCAGTATTCTTGATCAGCTAAAGTATTATTTAATCTAAGACTATATTTATGCTTAAATTATTATTATTACTGTGTGTGTGTTTGTTTGTGTCTAAGTGCTACAGTGCACACATGGAGGACAGAGGACAACTTTCAAGAGTTGGTCTTCTCTTTCTACCGTACGGGTCTCAGCGATTAACTCAGGTCATCAAGCTTGGTGACAAACACCTTTACCTACCTGCTCCAAGACTATGTTTCAGCATAAAATTTTGTGGAGGAGCTTAGAACTTAGAGTATATAGTTTTAGAAGCTGTGCCTTACTACTTCTGTTGCTGAGTCTTCTTCCATCCTTCATGACATTAGCCCAAGATCTGCAGTGTGGGAGGGCACAGCCTGAACATAGGCTTGAACCAAGTGTTCTCAGAATACTTCTCTGTGAAGCTGGTCAGCTAAGTGTGGATGGAGCACCTTAAGGCTTGGTGACTAGAGAAGGCATGCCTGAGGCTCAGAAATCTGGAGTGGTAACCTGGATCTGCTAGGGATGAGTGAGTCTCTCAGTAAAGATCTGAAGAAGCAAATGCCAAAAGCATGCTGGAGTGGAGTTATTTTCAATTAGATGTAGTATTACCCGAGATTCTAATAAACTTGAAATAGCTAATACTGCTCACAAGTTTACTGATGTTCTGAGATTTTTCATTTCCTGATATTGTGCGAATTAGGGAATCAACACATCTTTTGAGCTCCCCCGACAGGAGCCTGTGTGTCAGCAATGTCTCCTGCTAATCTGACCAGAGACCTTCTTATTTCCTGTGTGACACATGCTGTATTTATGAAATCCATCAATGGAGAGAGATGACCCACAGACTTCATGCAAGCAAATAACAGTGTAATTCAAGCAGAAGACAGCCGGAAGGAAACTGAGTATCCTATAATTTTGAGATAGATAGGACCCTGGAAATCCTGCTGGAGGTAGGGTTTGAGGCAGTTGTACCTTCCTACCTGCTTTTTCTCAGTAACATAATTGCTTCCAAAGCAGAGAAAGCCATCTTAAGGCTGGAGCTGAGATCCACTTGAGGAGACAGATTGGGGGCAATGAGCTAGTGAAGGCTTGCCTAATGAATGATGATTAACTTAGAGATGCCAGCAATTTCTTTTAAAAAAATCCAACTTTTATTTTTTATTTATGTGTTTTATAATTGGAGACTGCTTATTCATTTCCTGGCTACTCAGACCAATCACGCAGAAACTTTATTAATTACAACACTGTTTGGTCAATAGCTTAGACTGATAAGGTTCTGACATCTTTCTCCTTTGGCAGCTACATGGTGTCTCCCTGGCTCTGCCTCATTTCTCCCTGCATTCAGTTTAGTTTTTCAGCCTAGTTCTGTTCTTCCTTGCCATAGGCCAAAGCAGCTTCTTTACTAACCAATGGTAATAAAACATATTCACAGCATACAGAGGGGTGTCCCACACCATCTCCCCTTTTCTGTCTAAATAAAAAAAGTTTTAACGTTAATATAGTAAAATTGCATATAACAAAATAGGTATCAAGCAAGAATTATACTTACAATATTTAATCTATTTGTGTCTGGAAAGTTTCATATCTAATTTATCTTTTATCATAACTAAGGAAAACTATAAACTGACTTCAACTTCATCAAAGACCCAGTAAGAATGTAATAGTATTTAAGTAAACAGAATGTGCATTATAAGCAACTTCCAAAACTTAAGAATTGACAGAGACATCTCATTGCCTAGACAGTCACCCAAAGTTTCTCTGTACCATTGGGGCATCCATCTTCAGCCTATAGACCAATAGCATCTGGCAGACTTTTCCATGAAGCAGGAAATTCCAAAGACAGTTCTGCCTATATTGGCAGTTTGTCAGTCACTTTCTTCTGTGTCCTGCAGCATGTCTGGCAGACTTTTTTATGAAGCAGGAACCTCAAAAGACCATCTCACCTTTAGGCAAGTTCTGTGGGTCCTGCATGTTCAGTTCATATAGCATGCCATTAAGCAATCCAGGCAATCCAGAAGTGTCTTGCCCAAAAGGTTAGCCTTGTTACACTGAAAGCAAATTCCATAACAAGTTCCTTCAATGCCCATAAACCTCTCTGAAGTAATTGATACTGCCAGAAGCAGACATGTCTTACTGCTGAGAAAAGTCTAACTTCGTTTATTATTATTATTACAAATTTTCACCTTCTCCCTTCCTCCCATTTCCCTCCCCCTCCCCCCATTTTCCTCCCCCTCCCTTTCCAGTCCAAAGAGCAGTCAGGGTTCTCTGCCCTGTGGGAAATCCAAGGTCCTCCCCGCTCCATCCAGGTCTAGGAAGGTGAGCATCCAAACAGACTAGGTTCCCACAAAGCCAGTACACGGAGTAGAATCAAAACCCAATGCCATTGTCCTTGGCTTCTCAGTCAGCTCTCCTTGTCAGCCACGTTCAGAGAGTCTGGCTTGATCATATGCTCCATCAGTCCCATGGCTTTGCTGAGTTCCCATTAGATCAGCCCCACCGTCACAGTGGGTGGGTGCACCCCTGCGGTCCTGCCTTCCTTGCTCATGTTCTCTCTCCTTCTGCTCCTCATTTGGACCTTGGGAGCTCAGTCCAGTGCTCCAATGTGGGTCTCTGTCTCTATCTCCATCCGTCGCCAGATGAAGGTTCTATGGTGATATGCAAGATATTCATTAGTATGGCTATAGTATAGGGCCAGTTCAGGCGCCCTCTCCTCAGCTGCTCAAGGAACAAGCTGGGGACATCTCCTTGGACACCTGGGAACCCCTCTAGAGTCCAGTCTCTTGCCAACCCTCAAATGGCTCCCTTAATTAAGATATATACTTCCCTGCTCCCATATCTACTCCTCCTCCTTCCCAAATGTCCCATTCCCCCAAGCTCTCCCCATCCTCCCCTTCTCACTTCTCTCTTCTAATCTTCCCTTGAATACCAACTTTCAGGAATGGGGCTCATTCGGGGACTCTCCTAAATTTATGTAACATCATTAGTCCCAGAAGTATGTAGGGCTCTTTGGTGACATAGATTGGACATGATTCATTGCATCTGTTCACCAGGTACCACACAATTTCTTTCCATTGTGACCCAAGCTTTCGTTCATTTTGTTTATTCCTGGGAATGAGGCCACAGAAGGCGATTAGCTCACCCCAAGGGCTTAAATGTAGCAGAATAATGAAAACTTGTTTAAATCTCACACATTTTGAGCATCGTCAGAGCCTGTGTCCTATGAATAAAGGCGATTAAAATTCAGCAGAGTTTTGTGTACCTTTAATGTGCCTTCAGTTTTCTCCACATCTTCTTTAACATACCATTACACCGTGTGCTGTGACTGCGTCTCATAATGGCCCACACTTAGTAATACGCATGATGATACAGAATAAGTCTAAGTGTCTTTACATTATTCTTAATATAATAATGGTTCCTAGGGCTACATGCAGCTGTGAGTGCATATTAACAGGGGTAGCCCACTGTGAATTATGATTCTATATTACAGAATTAAAAAAAAATACTTACTGAGTATGTAAAATAGCTGCCTTTTAAATGCTTAAAACTTGGGCTGTTTAAAATTGCTTCTGATAATATTTTTAAAAGAAAATATTCCAGAGGTAAGAAGTGAATGGAATAGGTTTATGAATGATCGCTGTAAAGTCTTCTTTTCAAGGTAATAAATCACAAAGCCATAAGAGCAATGGAAAATTATCTTTTTATGCATGTATAATATGAAATCAATTCAAATGAATCCTAGTAACTAATGTTCTTGATGTTTTTGCCAACTTAATGGAGCTCATGATTATCTTTTCTGCCTGTTGATTGAATGATACTGGATCTTATTTCTTTGTTAATTTGAATTAAATGTCTATAAATGTAGACATGTTGAGAAATAATCTTTAATGACATTTTTACCATATTTTGGTGATCTCCACTTTCCTGGATACACGTTTCTAAAATATTTCTGAAATTCCCATTGTCCTATGAATTTGTCAGACCATGTTAACATCACACACAAATTTTACTGGGAACTGTTCACCACACCTTCTACAATCATCCCCCTTCACTTCCCAGAACCACCAAAGGCTTTTGTAATCATTCGTTCTCTTGGCTCCAATGATTTTGCAGTCTGTAGTACCTCCCTTACTCCCAGGACACTTCTTTTCAGTCTCATAGCAATTTTAAAAGTTAAAGGCTCTTCTGTATAACAACCTTACTATGAGCTTAGTGACTCTTTTCTTGTGACAGGAAGCGTGTTGACCTCCTTAGTGTCCTTACTGAGCAATATAGAGCCCTTGGATGAAACTCTGTCTTTTTCATATTAACTAGTTGTTATTTTATGCATTGGCCACATTCTCTTTGTTTTCTAAAATGATTTTTGTTTCTCTTTATACACATATGTATTTGTGTGTGGATGTCTTCTTCTACTTGATCAAAAACCAGTGCCATTGTCCTTGGCTTCTCAGCAGCCCTCATTGTCCACCATATTCAGAGAGTCCGATTTTATCCCATGATTTTTCAGTCCCAGTCCAGCTGACCTTGGTGAGTTCCCACTAGATCAGCCCCACCGTCTCATTGGGTGGGTGCACCCCTCGCGGTCTTGACTTCCTTGCTCATGTTCTCTCTCCTTCTGTTCCTCATTTGGACCTTGGGAGCTCAGTCTATTGCTCCAATGTGGGTGTCTGTCTCTATCTCCATCCATCGCCAGATGAAGGTTCGCTCTGATGGGTCCCCCTGAAGAGCGCTTTCTTTTTTCCATTGTATAATTATAGCATCTTTGTCAAAAATCAGGTGTTCATATATATATGGTTTAATAATATCCAGGTCTTTGATTCTATTCCATTGGTCGACCTGTTTGTGTTTATGCCAATAACAAAATGTTTTCATTACTGTAACTCTATATTAGAGCTTGATGTCAGGGATGGTAATGCCTCCAGAAGTTCCTTTATTTTCAGGATTGTTTTGGCTATTCTGGTTTTTTTTTCATATGATAAGTATTTTTCTTTTGGGATCTGTGAAGAATTATATTGGTATTTTGATGGGTATTGCATTGAATATATAGAAGGCTATTGGTAGGATTGCCATTTTTATTATGTTGATCCTACCTATCCAAGAGCATGGGAGATCTTTTCATTTTCTGATATTTTCTTAAATTTCTTTCTTCAAAGACTTAATGTTCTTGTTGAACAGGTCTTTCACTTCTTTGGCTAGTTTTCTCCCAAGATACTTTATGTTATTTGTGGCTATTGTGAAGGGTGGTGCTTCTTTGATTTTTTTTCTTAGTTCCTTTATTATTTGTATATAGGAGGAGTAGTTATTTTTTTGAGTTGATCTTTTATCTTACCACATTACTGAAGGTATTTACCAGCTGTAGGAGTTCCCTGGTAGAGTTTTTGGCGTCACTTATATATACTATTATATAATCTGCAAATAATGAAAGTTTGACTTCTTCCATTGCAATTTGTGTCCTCTTGATCTTCTTTTGTTGTTTTATTGCTCTAGCCAGAACTTAAAAAACTATGTTGAATAGATATGGAGAGTGGGCAGCCTTGTCTTATTCCTGATTTTAGTGGAATTGCTTTGAGTTTCTTTCCATTTAATTTTAAGTGGATTTTAGTCAACTACGTTGGCGCCAATTTGTTGCAAAGAAGTCTGCTTGTTTGTTTCCCAGCCACCCAGACTCAGAAATAATCACACTGAAACTCTATTATTTTAATCACATAGACAGAAGGACCTCCCACATCAGGATGGATCCTGTTTTCATATCCACTTTGTTAGCCTGTGTCTTTTTATAGGTGAAATGAGTCCATTGCTACAAAGAGATATTAATGACCAGTGATTGTTAATTCCTGTCATTTTTCAGTGGTAGTGTTTTTGTGTTTCCCTTTGTTGGGGTTTGCTGTTGTGAGGTTATCTGTTGCCTGTATATGGGTGCAGTTATCTTTCTGGGGTTGGTGTATTCTTTTTATTTATTTTTTTTGTTTTTGTTTTTTTCGAGACAGGGTTTCTCTGTGGTTTTGGAGCCTGTCCTGGAACTAGCTCTTGTAGACCAGGCTGGTCTCGAACTCACAGAGATCCGCCTGTCTCTGCCTCCCGAGTGCTGGGATTAAAGGCGTGCACCACCACCGCCTGGCTTGGTGTATTCTTTCTAGTACTTTCTGTAGGGCTGGATTTGTGGATAGGTATTGATTAATTCTGGTTTTGTCACAGAATATCTTGTTTTCTCCATCGACGGAGATTTAAATCTTTGCTGGGTATAGTAGTCTGGTCTTACATCCATGGTCTCTTAGTGTCTGCAGCACATCTGTCTAGGACCTTCAGGCTTTTGGTTTCCATTGAGAAGTTGTATGTAATTCTTTATATATTACTTGCCCTTTTTTCCTTTGCAGCTCTTAATATTCTTTCTTTATTCTGTATGCTTTATGTTTTGATTGTTATATATTGAGTAGACTTTTTTTTTTTTAAATCCAGTCTATTTGGTATTCTGTAAGCTTCTTGTACCTTCATAGGCATATCCTTCTTTAGGTTTCTTCTATGATTTTGTTGAATATATTTTCTGTGCCTTTGAACTGGAGTTCTTCACTTTCTTCTATACCTATTATTCATCGATTTGGTATTTTCATGATATCCCAGATTTTCTGCATGTTTTGTGCCAAGAATTTATTATATTTAACATTTTCTTTGTCTGATCAATCTATTTCCTCTATAGTATCTTTATCACATGAGATTCTCTCTACCATCTCTTTTATTCTTTTGGTTATGCTTGTATTTGTAGTTCTTGCTCATTTACCCAGGTTTTGCATTTCCTGAATTCTCTTGGTTTGTGTTTTCTTTATTGCCTCTATTTCAGACTTCAATTCTTGAACTGTTTGCTTCACCTGTTTGATTTTTTTTCTTTAGTTTTCCTTAAGAGATCTATTGATTTCTTCCAAGTTTTTGTTTGTCTTTTCTTCTATTTCTTTAAGGGAATTTTTCATTTCTTCTTTAAGAGTCTCTATCAATCAAGTCTTGAACTGTTTGTTTCACCTGTTTGATTGTTGTTTCTCGATTTTCCTTAAGAGATTTATTGATTTCTTCCAAATTTTTGTTTGTTATCTCCTCCATTTCTTTAAGGGATTTTTTCATCTCCTCTTTAAGAGTCTATCATTCTCATAAAGTTATATTTAAAATCATTTTGTTCTACTTGTTCTGTGTTAGGATGATCAAATATTCCTGTTGTAAGACCACTGGGTTCTGGTGGTATCATGTTGCTTTACAGGTTGTTGAATGGATTCTTGCATTAATGCCTACCCATCTCTTTCTCCAATTTTTGCAGACCATGTCTTTGCCTCTTGGTTCAATTTTTGCAGTTGATGCCTCTGTCTTAGGGAGCTGATCTTAGTCTGCTCTGTGCAGTTGCTGTCTGTGTCTCAGTGAGTCACTGAGGGCTCTCTAGGCCCACTCTCTTGGTCTTCTCTTTTGGTCCCCTCTGTGTAGTCACAATCTGTGCTTCAGAGTTCTTCTGAGATTGCAGGTAATGGGGGGGGTTGGAGGCAGTGTGGGACTTGTAGCTTATAGGGTGCAATCAATGGCATGGGGGTGTTAGAGCAGCATACCTGGAGGAAGTTTGCCTGCTGTCTGACTAGTGTAGCTGATGAAGGTGGGGGAGAGCCCTGGGGTTTACCCTGGTACCAGGGGCCTAGAGAGTGGGGTGCCCAGCTGGGTGGGTGATCACTCACCTCTTGGTAGGCTCTGTGCAGTTGTATCCTGTGCTTCAGAGCTCCTCTGAGGTTGTGGTAGGTAGGTGGGTTTTGGGGTGGAGTGGGACTTGTAGCTTACAGGGTTTGATCAATGGGAGGGGGGTGTTGGAGCAGCCTACCTTCAGGAAGCTTGCCTGTTGGCTGACTAGTGAAGCCGATCTCTTTCTTCTTTTTTTAAGACAGTCTTTCGCTGAGCTGGAGCTCAATGATTGGTTAGACTGAGTGTCTAGTGACATTAGAGCTATTCCCATTTCTGCCTGCGCAGTTCTGAGGATGCAGACATGTTCCATCATACTTAGCTTTTTCCATGGGTGCTGAAGCTCTGAACTCAGATTCATATGCTGACTGAAACCCTTTCCTAGCCTTGAAGTGAATTTTTTTCTTTTAATTTTTAGTCCCTACTAATCTGTGATCATGAAGACAATAATGATAAGAATCTAGTTGTACTTCCAGGATCAAGCATAATGCTCTTCATAAAAGAATTGACTAATGATTATGTTATAAAAATGGATTAACAATTTCACTTAAGTACTCCAAAAATTGTAGAATTATCTTACATGTGAGCTGATATGGTATTATATTAATTTTAAGACTAAGTCTTTATGTATTTTCAATGTTCTGAAATTAGTCAGAATCATTTCATTATGTTCCGTAATGAAAAACCACAGCATCCCTGTGGATTGGCCAAGTTTTAGCCTACCTCCTGGTCCAGTCTAATATGGCTCAAAGGATTGTACTGGTTACTTTTAATGGTCAATTTTACACACTCTAGAATCACTAAGGAAGGAAGTCTCAGTATGAGATTATTTAGGTATGGGAATATGTCTATATGGGGATATTTCCTAGATTTTGTTAATTGAAGCAGGAAGAATAGTCCATTATGGGTGGCACCATTCCTTAGGCAGGGGTCCTGGATTGTATAGGATGGAAGAAAGTGAGTGGAACACTAGCATGTCTGCATTAATTTATTGCTCTCTACTCTTGACTGTGAATATAGTGTGATTGGACAATCCAAGCCACCTGACACATTGATTTCCCTCCAGTGATGGATTTAAACTTGGAATTGTGAGATAAATAAATCATTTATCCCTTAATTTGCTTTTGTTAGGGTAATTATTCAGAACAGGAGGCAAAACTAAGACAATGATGATAGGTTCTTTTTATATGTAGTCCTTTAAGGACTCACACCTGTGCCATCTGGTGTCTCCCAATTTCTGGATACTAGAAAAATACTAGGAAAAAAATGAGAACATGGAAAACCCTAGAAGAAACTGAAAATCTGGTCCTTGGAAAAGCAAATATTATTGAGTCCTTATTCCACTGATTATGTGATCTATCCTTATGGCAAGGAAAAGATGAATTATAGTGTTGACATGTTCCAATTGGAGAGAAATTGGTGAGCATAAAAAGGTAGTTGTCATTCATCTAGTGTTTCACAAAACAAGATAGAGGGCACATAGAACTAAGTCCACAGCTCCTATCTATAAATGACAGGTAACTCAGTATCTGTGTTTATGTAGTCAGGAAATATTTATTTATTTATTGAATATCTGTTGTAAGTCCTACCACATGTTAAATTATTTGAGGTGTAAAAGGAATAATGGAATTTGGACCCTGCTTTTAAGAAGTTTAATATCTATGAGGGAAGATAAAGTAAGCACAGAAATAAATGTAAGTTAGATGTGAAAAGTTCTGTGAGTTAGGAGACTGGTCATATCCTGGACCCGGAACATGTCCAAGGGTGGCTTCAAACATGAATCCGAACAGAAGGGATGGCAAGAAGAGAGGTAAACTCAACCTCAGGCTGTAGAAGAACCTTCTTTCAAAGGTTCCAGAGATTTTCTTAAAGAACAGAAGAAATTCTCAGTGAACAAAATTCAAGGACTGGGAGAGGGCTTGGAAGAGTGTGTGGAGGAGCAGGAGGCATTTTGTTAACAAAGGAGTAAATGCTCAGTAAGGAGAGGGCACAATGGAAATGCTCAGAGGTAAAGCCTCCATCTTGCATTTTTGGGTTGTTCTAGTAGCATCATGTATTTCATTAGGTCACATTTTGTTACATGTATCATGATGGCCGTGAATATAAAAAAAAACTGATGTATAGACTGTTAAGAAAGAAAAGCTACACTTTGCACACAAGTCACTCTTCAAAGTAAACCTATGCAGCAGGTATGATTGTTCCCATTTTACAAAGAAGATATTAAGGCACAACCACTTTCTTCAAAGTTCCACACTTACCAATGGCAAATCTCTAGGCAAATATCATCGAGTAGGTTCTCACTGGCTCACCCATTGAGGTGACAAGAAGATCCATTTCTTTCTGTCATTTTCCATGCAGTTTGACCACCCATTCATGCTGCTTATTTCCTAATGCTTAGCCTATATCGTCTTCAGTATCTTTTCTACAGGAGACTGTGACTTGCAGTTTCATGAGTGGGAAAATGAAACCCTTGGGTTAAACCATAGTTAGAATAAACCTGGAAGATTATCCACGGTGTGGATATCTAGGTGTGGGCTGGGGGAGAAGATGACATTATATACACCTCTAGTCTCATTCAAAAGCTTCCCAGCCACAGCGATGTACTCCTTTTAGAACAGTGATTCCCTTCCAAGCACTCATTCTTATCTCTGTGGTAGCTAAATTTTTATTCCAGGTCCCACGAGAACTATCTGCCGTGGAGAGCCAACTTCCCTTTAGAGAAACATGGCTTCTGATGGCTGGAATTACTGGAAAGGTTGGTTCTGATTGTCTTGGGTCTTGGTCAATTTCTAAATTAAGTCAGGTTACCTATCAATCAATGGTCTTATATGTAGTGAACCGACATTTAAAAATTTGCATTTTCCAGCAGACCCCACATTCCATCTCCATTAGTTAGTAGGTCATTTCTCTCTCCCTCTCTCTTTTCTTACCTCTTCCTCCAATTTCTCTCAGTTACCATCAGCAACAAAGCATGAATTCCTTTGGCTTGTGTCTTTCAGTGTTAGCCCATGTCTTCTACCTGCAGTCCTTCCTGTCAGCCTATTCTGAGAGCCTCCATGGAAGCAACACAGTGTATTCTGATTTATTCAAATCTAATCAGTGAGAGTTAATGAATTCCTAGGGGCAGGAGATCAATCATGTTCTATTTATATTTAATTAATTTCATGTTGCCTCACTTGTCTTTTATAACTACTTTAAGGCACTTGAGAGAAAGCATATTCGTGATGAATTCTTATCTTAGAATAACTTCTGATATTTTTCATGGATTTTACTGCAGCAAATTCATAAAAATCTTTGTTTCCTCAGTACTTTTAGGACATGTACAGTAATAATATTTTTACCACCAAAAGCAGTCTCATCACAAATTTCTTGATTTCCTCTAAGATAGAATTGATCATATCGTTAGTTTTCTTTTTCAGTACTAAATTAAACTCAGTCATGGTAAGTGTTTATTCATCTGTCTGGTTTCCCTCATCTTGCTGCACATCACAGTGTCACTGATTCATGGAGTAGATGCACTGATGTGTTGTTTGGTTTGAAAGGGTGGAAGACAGAATGCTTTAAGAAGGGTAAAGCATAAGATAGGTGTCTGGTTACAGATAGAGATGTGTTGGGTGAACGGTCATACCCTACAGTGTCATTAGAATGTAGAATCAAATGAAAGTATGACATACTATATCCATCCAGGAGCTGACGGTTTGGTGCAGGGTGAAGAAAGGTCAAGTTGAAGAAGAAGAACTTGTTTGAGATTTGGATGTGTAGAGAGAAGACTGTGTTGCCAGGGCACAGGGAGTCCTGTATCTTAGAGAAGTTGCTGTAAAATAGGCTGAAGCTCTTAGTGGCAGACTGTCAACCTCTCTCCAGCTACGATGCCACTTTATAATTAATGTTCATTCACAAACTAGAGGCCATATTTGGTGAAGAAACAACATTTTTCTATAAATAATGATGTAATAATTATTTGTAGGTTTATGCTCATGTTGTCTCTGCCAAAATCTCGCAACTCTGGTTTTATAAAAACAGCCCATGTGTTATTATATGTGTAAACATTGGCCTTTGACTGAATTTGGCCAAAGGCATAATCTGATAACCTCAATCCATACCCGGAAATGAGAGCAGGATGGGTCTAGAGAGATGGCTTAACAGTCACAGGTGCTTGCTCTTCTTGTAGAGAATTGGAAATGAACTCCCAGCACCCATGTTAGGAGGCCCACAACGGCCTTTAAGTCTAATTCTTGGGGATCTAACACCCTCTTTTGGCTTCATCTAGTATCCACACTCATGTGAGCACACACACACATTCACACACAGAGAGAAAGAGAGATTTTTATGTGAGTGGGTTTTGCCTGCATGCATGTATGTGCATTCAGTGACCACAGAGGCCATCAGCTTTCCTTGGGTCTGGGGTTATAGATGGTTGTGTGTCACCATGTGGCTCCTGAGAGTCAAACCTGAGTCTCTGGCAGAGCAGTGATGGCTCTTAACCATTGAACCATCTGTTCAGCTCCAACAGATACAGAAATAAAAACAAAATAACTCTTAAAAAAACAAACAAAAGAAATGTGAGTCTACATTTTCTGGTCTCCCATTCACTCTTCCATGCTTTCATGCCTTGTTCATCAGACTGGTGCAATGTGAAATCGATACCCTTATACACAAAAGGAAGAAACTGCAATTTCGTTCATTCAAAATTCTTCAAAGAAATTACCAATTTTTGATTTCCAAATTGCTACTATCTATTCACTGTTCAAATAAGTAAACTGGCTAGCTGAAATTTGTGAGTTATAATGTATCTCATTAATAAAGTAAGAAAGATTCAAGTGACTGAGATGAAATCGTTTCCAGCTTTTTCTAGGAGAAGAGACAAATGTTGATGTTTCAGACATTCAGGTAGGAACTGTGGTAGTGAAGGAAGACAGAGAAGTTTCTGAAGTGATAAATGAAGAAAAGTGGTGGCAGATATTAATGTGAGGAGGAAAATAAAATCAGTATTTCTGGTCATAGTGTTTGGTCCAGTTTACCTTCAACTGTCCGTAGAGAAATTTATGTAGAGTTTGAAGTGCTTTCTTATCAATAATAGTTGTAAGACTCCATGGCTTTTTTAAAATAAAATTTATGAAAAAAAGTTGAGATAATTTGACCATGAGAAAAAGAAATCAGTTTTCGAAATAGTTGAGTTGTAATGCCATTCCATCTCTTGGATGCAAGATTCTGGCTAGAGAGGCAGCATTTTTATGAAAATGAAGTTCTAAAGTTATATATAAACATGATGTGGGTATTCCTTACCCACCTTGCCCAGATTTACAGTGAAACAGTGCAAAAAGTGGAGTAGAAAGATATTTAAAAGACGTAGTTTGGGGCCAGGTAGTGGTGGAATATGCCTTTAATCTCAGCACTCAGGTGGCAGAGGTAGGCGGATCTCTGTGAGTTTGAGGTCAGCCTGGTCTACAAGAGCTAGTTCCAGGACAGACTCCAAAGCTACAGAGAAACCCTGTCTCAATAAACAAACAAACAAAAAAAGTTGTTTGTGTAGTGTGTAGGAGAGGAGCTTGAATTTATTTTAGAACGTTTGTCTATTAGTGACCTTTTGACGGTTGAGTCTGAATTATAAAACTTTGGACAAAGCAAATGGGGACAAAGTGGCTTTGATTGCTAAGGAGATGGTGCAAATTGGTGCAGATAAGGAGAAAGTATATATTGGTAGCAATGGTGGTCAGGAAGTTTCCTGAGGGCAATAGCCTACTCATCAGCTCTGGCTTTTAAAAACACAAGTTCATTAGAAAGGAGAGCACTTGAGCGGGAATGATGAAATTCCTTGCTGGGAAATGATTACCCAGGAAAGGGTTCTCCCAGGTTCACTTGTGAAGGAACACAGAAGTTTTCATCAAGGTTTTGGGAAACACCTTGAAATCACAGTAGAACTTGATGTCATTTAGTTGGTACTGAATTTGTAGGTATAGAAGGTACTAGAAGGAGGGGAACATAGAGACTTGCACCGAGGTTTGAGAAAGATAGTGAGGCTAAAGAATGTGTAGTAGAATCAGATTTAAGTAGCCTTTGAGTGAAACACTAAGGGTGAAGCCTAAGTTACAGCAGGATGTCAGATGCCAGAAATGAAAGAAGGACGCTTAAAAGAAATCCCACACTAGCTCAGAATTGAGTATAATGAAGGATTATTTATTTAGGAATAGACCCACAGATAACAATCTTCTGCTGGAATAGGGAACAGCGACTGAATCGTACAGCCAGAAAAGAGGCCGGACGCTTGTTTTACATAGGCATATTTAGTAGAAGAGGCCACACCCAAGTGGGCAGGTAACTTAAAGGCTACTAGTGACAGGAATTCCTACAGCACCTCCCCCTTTTGTTTAAATAAGAAAGTTCTAAGCCTAATACAAAGTTATATAAAATAAGAACAAATATCAGGTATAAAAATTATAATTACAACCAGCATAAACAATATCAAACAAGAAACATGTAATAAATGTTTCAATAATTATCCTATCCTAATGAGTTTAAGACTTGTATAATAAATAACATGGCCAAGTCATGAGAGGAAAGTAACTACAACTATCTAGTCTTCAATTCCAATGAAGACCTGAGAAGGGAAATAATATTACTTGAGTAAGCAGGAAGTGCAATCAAGCAACTTCCAAAATGTGCAACAAATGACAGAAACAACTGGCTACCTGGACAATCACCCACAACCAACTTTGGCTAGGGCCTAGAGTAACAGACCATTATCAGAGGCAGGAAAATTTTCAAAAACTTACCCTGTCTTGGCAAGGTATGCTACGTCAGCATATATAGTATAAAAGGCCACGCCCAAGTGGGCAGGTAACTTAATGGGTACTGGCAGTAGGAATCAGTGTTTGACAAGGAAAGCTGCAGGCACTGAGTAGAGCGAGCGCCAAATAGGACACAAGTGCTCCATGCAGCAGAGTTGGAAGGGCAGGGGATCCAAGATCACTGGACTCCAGATGATCGCATCATAAGCTCCAACTCTTAGACGCAGAGCTGCAAACTTCGCTGTTTGTCTTACTTGGCTTTTGCCTTGCTTCAATCTGTTCTTTCTTTCATTTTAGAAGAGGGGATGTTTATTTTGTGCCTTTGTGCATTGGAAATATGTGACTTGCTTTCTTTATCATTCATTTATTTATGTCTTACAGGGGATCTCAGTTGAGAGAATTCTTTGCGTTTCAGAAGAGATTTTGAACCGTGTTGACACTGTTAAGACCCAGGGGACTTTTGGAGAGGGACTAAGAGCACATTGCATTATGAGTTCCACATGACTGTGGAGGCCAGGGTTGGAATATTTTGGTTTAAAGTGATATGTTTTGATGACAAATCAGTAAGGAGTAGGCACATGATAGTTACTATCTACTGTCAAATTGACTAGACTTAGAGTTTCTGAGGTGATGTCTCTGTACATGTCTGGGATGGTGTTTCTACAGAAGATCAGCTGAGGAATAAAATCTACTCTGCCTGTACGTGGCACCATCCCATGGGTTGGATTCTCAGAATGAATCGAAAGGAAAAAGAAGAAATTCAGCTGATTTATGATATTCTCGTTCCTGAAATTATTGCTCTAGTGATGTGAGCAAGCAGCCTCATGCTCGCATTTGCCACGACTTTAACTGAAACTGTGCTTTCTCCACCATGATTGACTCTATACTTTCAAACTATGAGCCAATATTAATTCTTCCTCCCTTAAGTTTCCTTCGTGAGATAGTTGGTCATAAAACTTCTCAAAGTCATAGGCAGGCCTTAAGTTGCTGATTTGAGTTCAGAGATCTTACTCAATTTTACTTATGCAAGATTCTAACTCTCAGATACTTCCTGCATCTGGCATTTGAATATGGCTTTTAAACTCTTGGCATCTATTTAACTGCCTGTTCTCACACTAATTACACAGAAAGAAACAGAGAGAGAGAGAGAGAGAGAGAGAGAGAGAGAGAGAGAGAGAGAGAGAGAGAGAGAGAGAGAGAAGAGATTGCTCTTTAAGAGCTAAGTTCTTAGATTTATGGATTCAATAAAACACAGTGCCTCTTCAATTTTTCAGGGCTTGTGCTGATTTATATGGGTTTTGCTGGCACAAAAATTAGATTAAAAATTTTTTATTGAATCTTGTCTGAAATGCTTAAAGTTGAAGAGAGGCTTCAAAAAAGAAAATTCATTCTTCTAATTCTCTCAGTGGATCTGGCTTTGGGAAAACAGAATCTGCACACTAACTAGGCTGCTTGTTTATTTTTGCTCCCATCCCACTCCTTCCAGTCCATTAGAGGAATAGATTCTTTGTGCCATTCATAATCTTATCAGAAGTCTGAGCTCGGCTGGATGTTGCAGGGTGTGGTGGGCTCGGTTATCATCTATTGTGACAGGCATTTGAATTCCCCAGGATCTCACGGGTTGATTCAAACTCCTTCTGACTTTCCCGTCAGTGAAAGAATGATCAAGAGACTTCTTTTGTGAATTGGGAAGAACTTGTTTGCCTGAGCTCAAAATTCAGATTTCTGGGTTGCAGCTCCCTGCTGCTGTAATCATATCTGTTCTCTGCTTGGGTATGATTTTCCTCATTTCAGCTCAGTTTGGTCTCTAGAAGTCCAGTAGTGCTTCATGCACCTGGATGAACACTGAATCAGGAGGACAATTAAACAGCTGAGAACAATGAACTCAGCGCACTCTGCCTTTCTTCTTTGCTTAAATTTAGGAATTCTTCTAGGCTTCACTTGCAGGATGATCAAAACCTTTGGTTTTTATCCTTCAGTGGCAGGCTACCAGCAAAGTGTGGAATTGGTTTCATTACCTGGTGAGATTGTCAGTGACAGTGCCTCATGCAGGGATGGTTATTTGCTTCCTGTGATTTTTCTGCCATGCAGGTGGTTGGTTATTAAAAAAAAAAGTTATTTTCAGATATGTCCTGAAATAATATCACCTCTGTTGGGTTGTCTAAGGTAATAGGACACTGAAGGATGAGAGGCAGGGGGTTCAGTCTCGTACAGTGGCAGCAGAAAGATGCTGAAATGACAATATGGTGCAGAAGACCTGGGTGTGGACTGTAATAGCATGGCTGCTGGTGTTTTAAAAATATCAAGAAATCTTCAATAACACTGTTATTCATTTGTCCTACCTAGTAGATGGTGATAGTTTTAATAATGTGATTCTGAGTAACATTTTAATATGAAAGAAATATTCACCATAAAAATTGGAATCATTGATGTCTATTTTTTGCCTTTTTCAAGTATGCCCTTATTTTTGCCCCCAGAAAGGATGTTTTTTCTCCTTTAGAAAATAGAGACTATATTTTTGAGAAAAATTTCATTGGTAGGAAAATTGTTTGCAATGCTTTTGAAGTGTTGATAATACATGGATTTTGTTTTGTTTTGAGACAGGATCTCATGTAGCCCAGGCTAGCCTTGAATGTTACATATAGCTGAGGATGACTTTGAGCTTCTGATCTACCTCCCAAGTGCTGATAATACGTTTAGGCAAAACCATACCCAAGTTATTTGGTATTGGGGATTGAACTCAGGACTCTATGGATCCTAGCCAAGCACTTATCAGTTGACTTGTATCAGTATCCCATTAGATGGACTTTATACATTAACACATCACTAGAATTTGTATATCTGTAAATGGAGGATTTTTCTGTCTCACCCAGTCCTGCAGTCACTTCTAAATAATCACTCAGAGGCTTAGTATTAATTATAAACTGCTTGGTCTTGCTTGGTTTAATAGCTCAGGTTTTTACTAACTAGATATTACATCTAAATTAACACATTTCTGTTAATCTATGTATTGCCACATGACTGTGGTGTTACTGGTCTGTTAGCATCTTGCTTCTTGGGTAGCTGGCTGGTGTCTCCCCTGATTCCACCCTTCTACTCCCTGTATCACTGTTTGGGTTTTCTGCCTGGCTCTATCTTGCCTTGCTATAGGCCAGAGTAGCTTCTCTATTAACTAAGGTTAATAAACATATTCACTGCATACAAAGGTGTTATCCTACAGTATTTCCCCCTTTCTGTCTAATCAAAAAGGAAAGTTTTAACTTTAACAGTGTATTATGTACAACAAAACAATTACCAATTAAGAATTAGAGTTACAATATCTAGTCTATTTAATTATCTTTCCTATATTGGTGAGTTTAAAGTTTTCTATCTAATTTATATTTTATTATAACTAAGAAAAATTATAACTCTAATTATAACTATAATTATCTAGTCTTCAACTCCATCAAAGACCTGAGAAGGAAAATAATATTACCTGAGTAAGCAGGAAGTACAAGCCAGTAACTTCCAAAAAATGCAAGGTATGACAGAAACAACTGGCTGCCTGGACCATCACCCAAGGTCTCTTTGCAACACTGGGGTATCCATCTATGGCCTATAGACTTTCCTGTGAATCAGGGAGTTTTGAAGGACTACTTTGTCTTTTGCAAAACTCAGCAGTCACCTTTCTTGTGTCCTGCTGGTCCAGTTTGGACAGTAACTGTCCTCAATTGACAAGAGCAGTTTCTTTGCCTGCATGGGTAGCTTTTGCCATAAAGAAAACAAACTCCATATTAAGTTTCTTTGATACCCAGTCATTCTCTCAGGAGTAGATTGGTGCTGCCAGAAGCACACATGTCTCATATCAAAAGAATTTTAAGTTACTAAGACATCTTAAATGTTATATTCAGTCGGTCTTTGAAGTGCTTGAAGATTACTTATCTATTTCGAATATATCTTTGTATATCTAGAAAACCTAACTAATATGATTTTAAGTTTGAATATTAGAGATGATTAACTGTGATTCTGTAAATTTGTATTTTTAAGTATATGTATATTTTTATTGAATTTTATAAACTCTATATCTTAAACAAGAGTAGAATATGCATATAGTATGACAAAATTAACCTTAGATTAATATCAACAAATTAAAATCCATAACAATGTAAAGTATTTTGATATTAACACTTGTTTTTTGGATAAAAGTAGATTCAATAATCTAACCTTTTCTCCTGAATTTTCTCTATCATATCCACCTTTCTTTTTTTAAGAAAAAGATTAAGTATGACCAATAACAATTTATAGTCACACCCCCTTAAATGAAAACAAAGTTATTGACAATATTTTAGAAATTTTGGTATAGTTCTCTAGACTACTTCTTGTTGATTTGTGGGTGCTGGTGATCTTGAGGGACCGTGAGAAATTTTGAATTATGATTAAATCTTGGCTGTAGCAGTCTGTGAGGCATCATTGTCTCAGCCAGCTGCCTTGAAGATGTTTCAATCTCATTGGAGACCTCTCAGGGTGTCTTCCTTGATCAAACCATATTAGCTTGGAAGGAATCCATAGTTTCTCATCTTCTGTGGCAACAAAAGCAGAGCCTCCTTTCCAAAGCAACGTATCCTTAGACCCAAATTTTGAAGTGAAGACATTTTTAAAATATAAATCTTGATTTAACTTAGTTGCCCCCACAAT
Source organism: Chionomys nivalis (assembly GCF_950005125.1). NCBI lineage: Eukaryota > Metazoa > Chordata > Mammalia > Rodentia > Cricetidae > Chionomys > Chionomys nivalis. The sequence goes on along the minus strand of NC_080103.1, from coordinate 31,414,465 downwards.
TAGCAGTTAGCAGCAGTTAGCTCATTAACAGTCAAAAAATTCAAAGAAAACAGAATAATATACATAGTCTAGACTCTCTGTGTATTTTCCATCTTTACGTGACTTATATATTATTTTATAACTCTATTTCATTAAGGACTTTATTTTATTATTTTCAAATCCTTTTATTAATCTGTAGCCTTTTTTTTACCCTTTCTTCTCTCTCTCCTAAGCCTATGTACATGTGAAACATGCTGTGACCTGTTTAGAGTCTTTTTTGTCTGAATCTGTATCTGTAATCCTTTTTGACCACTGCTAAGTGGGCTTGGCTAGGACCAAAGAGGTGACTAGGCAGCTGGCTCTACCATACTTGGCTTTCCAACATGCCAGAGGTACCAGAAAGAGTTACACTCATTGCCCCAACTCTGGGAAGCAATATTAAGTAGCATTCAGCTGTGTTTTCAAGCAGGTAAACAGTGGCTGGGATAAGCCTTTTCACCCTAGCCCATATAAGAGGCTGAGGATGGCAGGAGCCTTTATATATTTTGGCTTGTGAGAGGCTGGGGGAACCTGCTCTCAAGCCCACAGGCAGTGTCTGGGAGGAGCCTCTTAGCACCCAGCTGTGAGAGACCACTTAAATCTGCCATGCTGCAGCTCAAGTGCATTGCCGCCAGGGGATGCAGTTCTGTAATGAGAGACGTAAACTGTGAAGCTGCTTTTGACTCTATTTTTAAGATATTTAAAGTGTTCTCAGGCTTAATGTGGATGTATGCACACTACATTGGAGTGCCAAATATAAATGGAGGCTTTTCTGTCCCGCCGGGTCCCATAGATGCTTCTAAATAATTACTCAGAGGCTTTCTATTAATTATAAACCACTTGACCTAATAGTTCAGGCTTATTGCTAACTAGATCTTACATTTAAATTAACTCATTTCTATTAAACTATGTATTGCCATGTGGTGTTACCAGTCAGTTGACATCTTTTGCTTCTTGAAAGACTGGCTGGTGTTTCCCCTGACTCTACCCTTCTCCTCCTTGTATCTCTGTTTGGATTTCCTGCCTGGATCTATCCTGCCTTTCTATAGGCAAAGCAACTTTCTTAACCAATGGTAATAAAGAATACTAATGGCATGCAGAAGGGTTATCCCACAGCATATATCAATACTACTAGTGACTTTGAGGTATTTTTTAATAATACATTTTCACAGGCTAAACATGTGAGCATTTCATCTTGCCATGAGTTAGCAGCCCATGTCCTAGTTTCTCAACTTACCAGTGTGGTAGGGACATTGAATTCAGTCGCTCCTGTAAATTATATCAACCCCAGCCCCCCGAATGGTTACTTGGAGCTACCAGTGAGTCACTGTAGGGTGCTGCTGTCTGGAAGTCTCTCTCTCTCTCCTCTGAATGTGGTTGAGAGGTCATGGAAACCTGAGAACATCTCTCTTCAATGGTCAAGAAGTTCTTCCAGGAAACAACAGGACAGTGGCCCCTGCTGTGATCAGCAGCAGCTGCTTTCTCAGAGTTGTTGCTTCTCAAAGGCAATCTCTTTTATCCAGTCCATTTTGCACATAGACTTTATTGCCTTGTAAAAACACAAATACCAGAGGAAGTGTAGATTTTCTCTGAGAGGGTATTGCTGGCTCAGTCTCCTGCCATACCATCACCCTCACACATTTGTTTCAGCTGTCATGAATGGGTTAGCTCACATGAATCAAGGACGTAGGATTCCCACACTTAGTGAAGCTGTCAGTTCTTCCAGTGCAGGGCTCTATCATCTTTTTAATTTGAAGGCAGGAAAATTTCTTTAGAGTCTGAGTTGGAAGAGGATTTAGGGAAGGCTGAGGTGTTCTGTGTTCTCAACTAAGGAGCCCGTCCCTCACATGAACATTGACATCAGAGGTGTGACTTTTATGTTTTACATAAAGACCAAGCCTCGAGTATCTATTCCACTAAACATTTAATTTGTGAAGTATTTATTTAAAATCTGAGATAAGGAAACTGTTAGTTCATAAAAAATGCATAACAGTGTTTCCTTTTGTTGAGTTCCAATTGTTGTTGAGCAGGCAAGTGGAGCCCAACTCCTCACTTTAGCTTTCTCATTCACTGGAAGGATAAAAAAATGTGCTCATCTGATAATCATCATATCATTTCCAAGAACACCTTACCACAATGAGATACCAATTTTTTTGATTATATTGAGGGTAGGGGAAGAAAGATGAAGGATTCCTTGGAAAATTACTCCACACCGAGGTCTTCACCAGCTTTCTGGTGGTTAGGGTCTCTCTGGGATGAATGTTTCCAGGTTGTGATCTTTTACACAAAGAAGTGAAAAAATTCTCATACTTATTTGTAAAAGAAACACGGAAATTGTATTCAGATTAAAGTAGAATTAAAGTGACAGATTAAAGTAGAATATAAAGATTGACTATTATGTGAGTGAAGATATCCAATTGTCCAGATAATAGCCAAGGGGCTTTTTTAATGGGTTCCCAGAGGAGGGGCTGTTTATTAAGAGGCATAGTTTCTGTGGTTCTCAATTTCTGTGGTTCTAATACAAATCAGGTAATGGTACTGTTCTTACTATGCATGGCCACAATGCATCTGATTTTAAGCATATGCATGTCCATTATACATAGGTTTAAGATGATAAATAAGGAATTCTCCTAGAAAGTTACTAGGGGACATAGTTTTGCCTTATTGCCTACCATCAAAAACTAGTTCAAGTCAGATTGGCCCTTCTAGTCTTCACACTCAGACATGCTAGGAATGTACATAAATAAAAACTGAGTTTTTACTGTTCACAGGGACAGGAAGATTCACACTAATGTTCAACATACAGAGGAGTGGCCTAGGGTTTCAGAGGTCCCTTTGGGGCATTGTCTGCAAAGAGGTGAAGGAACCATGAGTATTATTGTAAGGAGAGGAGTGCATCACCTCAAACCACATGGGGATGCCAGGGCACCAAACAGTCTCTTAGACTTCCCTGTATTATAATAGGGACTCAGAAACTGTTTCTGTTGAAATGCACTGACTCCACTAGGGCCTACCTACATGGTAAGTCACGGCAGGATCAAAGTTCACATCTCCACCTGAATTTTGTGTCTATCTTATTTCTTTGGGTGCAGCCCTTGCATGATTCTAATTAGGTATGATAGTCACTCAAAGAATTAACTGTCTTCCTTCAGTATGAAGGTGCAGTGACATCATTGTTCCAAACTTCTACTCACTCTGGATTCCAGTGATGGAAAAGCTTAGTTTACAGAAAACCACCCCTCCTCATGAGAGCATTGTCCATGATGTACCCTAGACCAAAAACAATCATATCTTGTGAACTACCATGACATCTTAAGGAACAAGGAGTTCTTTGGCTCACCTTGTAGAACCAGAGATACCACATTGATCTATTAGACAACACCTTAACCAAAACTGCTTAAATTTATTTCTCTGATTCTTCTCTGTTTGACCTTAAAGCTAATGGTGGGAATCTTGGTTCCTTGAACCTCTGCTTCTGTTCTTTGACATTCCTTATCTACTTGATTATAGGGGAGGTTGGGTGATTGAGTCTAGTCTGTTGGGGCTGCCAAGGTCTGGCTTTTTGCCTTAAAACACTAGCTACAGAATCTCTATTCTACATTGGTGTTAAGGACCAGACAAGAGCCCCCCTGTAAACAAATCAAAACAGATATTTTGTGTTTACTAGGTTATTATTAGTTTAAACAAAAATGTTATGCATAAAGTAAATGGTACCTACTGAAAACAAAAGAACAGCAAAAGCAGGCATCTTTATTGATTTGACTCATACATTCATATGTTTTAAGTATTTTCTCCACCCTTGGTTCTGTATTGAGTGAAGCTTCTCTTGCATGTTTTGGTAATGGACCCTGGTCAGATTATAGCTGCTGCTATGATAAAACTGTCAAGTGTTATAATTGTGGCAAACAAGATTAGCTTAAAAGGGATTGTAAACAAGGCATTCCAAACAATGGCTTTTCTAAGCATAATCCAAACAGAATGCCCCTCTCTTCTGGATTATGCAGAAGGTGTGACAAAGGCAGGCATTGGACTAATGAATTTAGATCAAAAAGAGACATTCAGGGTAATCCTTTGCCATTGGGAAATTCCTTTAGGGGCCTCTCAGAGGTCCCTACGCCAAATCTGTTTCAACCATTTCCTGCTATGGTAGAGGAAACTCCTTTCCAGAGTAATTAAAGATCCTAATGCCTATTGTAAGAAACCATACTGTTGTGGATAATAGAGGAACTATATAAGAAAGAACAAAAAATTCAGGAGAAACCATAAAGTTTGGCAAAATTTTATAAATGAATAAAGACCAAAATTAAAAATACAAATAAATGATGTTGTCATTGAAGGTCTGGTAGACATAGGTACAGATATAACAATAACTTCACTAGAATCTTGGCATCCAAATTGGTCTCTTCAGGAGGTAAAGGTTCAGCTTTTAGAATTTGGAACTTTATCTTAGGTAAAACAGAGTATGGCATGGGTGAAATGGATAGGGTTGGAAGGACAGAGAGGAATATTAAAACCATATGTGGCCATCATAGCAATGAATTTGTGGGAATGTGATTTGTTACAGCAATGGAATACTCAGATAAATATTCTCCCAATCTTAGAAACAAACCACAGATTAACATTTGTTTCTGGGAAAATAACACAAGGTGTTATAAAGAACAGTCACTGACCATTCAGACTGTACAAGAAGAGGGAACAACAGCTGCTCATCTTCCAAAGGAACCAATAGCCCTACCTTTAAAGTGGCTGACAGAAACATCTGAAAGGGATGCACATTTGCCTTTAACAACAGAGAAACTGCAGGCTTTAGAACAGCTGATATAGGAACAACTAAATACTCAGCATTTGAATAATCAACCAGCCCCTGGAATTCTCCCATATTTGTTATTAAAAAGAAATCTGGAAAATGGAAAATGGTCACAGATTTAAGAGCTATTAATAAGGTGATTCAGCCAATGAGCTCTCTACAGTTTGACATTCCTTTGCCTTCTCTGTTACCTAAAGTATGACCTCCTATTGTTACTGATTCAAAATATTGTTTCTTCACTATACCTTTACAAGAAAAAGACAGAAAAATTTGCCTTCACAGTGCCTACTTATAATAATTCTAAGACCTTTAAGAGATATCAATGGAAGATTCTCCCACAGAGAATGTTAAACAGTCTCACCATATGCCAATATTTTCTATGGCAGCAATTGGAAATGATATTCATGCAATTTTCTCAATCTATAATTTACTATTACATGGATGACATGTTATCATCTGATTCAAATGTATATACTTTGGAAAGGATGTTTGAAGAAATAATGAAAATTTTACCTTGTTGGGGATTACAAATGGCTCCTGAAAAAATATGAAGTAGAGAATATATTAAATACTTAGGCTATAAAATAGGCTTATAAAAATTAGACCCTAAATGGTACAAATTAGGAGAGATCAATTATAGACTTTTAATGACTTCCAAAGATTTCTAGGTGACATTTTCAATCTGCAGCCCATTATTAGGGTAAAACCTGATGAATTGATTAAATAAAACCTTAGATAGTGACAAAAACTTAAATAGTTCCAGGAAATTATCAGATGAAGCTGAAAGAGAACTGACTTTGATAGAAGAGAAATTACAGAAGGTACATGTGGATCATGTAAATCTGAATCTTAACTTCATTCTGGTCATATTATACCCCAACCATTCCCCTACAGGAATTTTAATGCAGAGGAAATATATTATCTTAGAATGGATCTTTTTAACCACATAAATAGAATAAAATATTGAAAATTTATGTGGAAAATGTCTCTGGGTTAATTCTAAAAGAAAACTTGAGACTTCATCAATTAGTGGGAATAGACCCAGAAAAAATTATAGTACCTTTTAATAATGATGAAATTGACAAATTAGGGGGAAAATTGAACCCTGTCAAAGAGCGTGTAGTAATTTTTTGTGTGTGAGAGATTAACAAAATATATCCCCAAAGCAAGAGCATTCAATTTATAAAGATAAATAACTGGATCCTTTCTTTCATTGTATAGGAAATACCCAAAACTAGAGCCTTTACCAAATCAGGAAAAGCATGTTACAAATCATTAAATTTATGTAAAGTGGATCAAAGAATTTATGATTCTGTCCAAAAGTCATAATTATATGTTCTTCTCATGGTACTATAATATTTTAAGGAATCTCTCAACATACTTAATGACTCACAATTTGTAGAAAGAGTTGCTTTGCATATTAAAGCTGCTAAATTTTTTACAGATGATACAGAACTGACTTCATTATTTAATCAGTCACAAGATATAATCAGGAATAGGAATCATCCCATATGTATAACACACATCCAATCCCACACAGATCTGCCATGTCTTCTAGCTAAGGTAATTCAGAAATTGATCAATTATTGATTGGAAATGTGTAGAAGGCCTCAGAATTTCATAAAAAATCATGTAAATAAAAAGGTTTAAAAAAAGACGTTTCCATTACATGACATCAAGCCATGGAAATTATAAGGAAATGTCCTACTTATTCTTTATACAAACAGACACCATTACCTGCAGAAAGTAACCCAAAGAGTCCTCAAAAAAATGAAATCTGGCAGATTAATGTGTTCAATTTTGTATAATCCAATAAAAAAATGGAGTACAGACCTAAACAGACAACTCTCAACAGACAAATCTACAATGGCTGAAGACACTTAGGAAAACGCTCAACAGCCTTAGCTATCAGAGAAATGCAAATCAAAACGGCTCTGAAATTCCATCTCATACCTGTAAGAATGGCCAAGATCAAAAACACTGATGACAACTTATGCTGCAGGGGATGTGGGGTAAAAGAAACACTCCTTCATTGCTGGTGGCAATGCATACTGGTATAGCACTTTGAATATCAGTATGGCAATTTCTCAGGAAACAACCTTCCTCAAGACCCAGCAATACCACTTTTGGGTATATGTATCCAAAGAATGCTCAATCATACCACAAGGGTATGTACTCAACTATGCTTATAGCAGCATTGTTTGTCATAGCCAGAACCTCGAAACAACCTAAATGTCCCTTGACCAAAGAGTGGATTAGGAAAATGTCTTACATTTACAAAATGGAGTACCACACAGCAGAAAAAATGACATATTAAAATTTGCAGGCAAATGGATAGATCTAGAAAACTTCATATTGAGTGAGGTGTCCCAGACTCAAAAGACAAATATCATATGTACTCACTTTTAAGTGGCTTTTAGACATATAGCAAAGAAAAACAAGCCTACAATTCACAATCCTAGAGAACCCAGACAACAAAGAGGATCCTAAGAGAGATGTACATGGATTTAATGTACCTGGAAAGTAGAAAAGACAAGATCTCCCGAGTAAATTGGGAGCATGGAGACCATGGGAGAGGGTAGAAAGGGAGAGGAGTGGACAAAAATATATAGCTCATTAAAAACAATAAAAAAGATGTTTTGATATTGTAGGTTCTTTTTTATGACAATGAAACATGTCTGTTCCTGGCAGCACCAATCTACTTCAGTGAAGATAATGGTCACTGAAGAAACTCCACATTCAGTTTACTTACTATGGGGTAAATGTAAGCCACTGGGAAAGAAATTGCCTTTGCCTTGACTGCTGACAGTATGCTGTCCTAATTGGACAAGCAGGACACAAAAGAAAGTGACTGTCAAACCTTGTCAAGACAAGGTAGGACAGTTTATCAATAATCCTGTTTCATAGAAAAGTCTGTCAAATATTCTAGGCCTTCAGGCTCAAGATTGTTGCCCCAATGTTGAAGAGGAACTTTGGGAGATTGTCCAGGAAGCCAACTGTTTCTGTCATTTCTCACATTTTTGGAAGTCGCTTTCTTGAACTTCCTGCTTACTCAGGTAATACTACTTCCTCCTCAGGTCTCTGAAACTAGATAGTTATAGTTTTCCTTGTTTTCAAGACTCAGAAAAGAAATTTACTAAAGAAGTGTAAAGTGTGTAAGGGTGAGGGATATCTAAAGGTAGTTTTGGATGCTAATGCAAGTTTTGATAGAAAGTAAATTAGGTACAAGACTTTGGACTCACCAAGATAGGATAGATAGTGGAATATTTTCTCTGAATTTGTCAAATGCAAATGGACTAGTGTTGACTGGGGTTTCTGTCCTGCCTCATCCCTCAGCTCTTCAGTACCAATGAAACACACAGTACCAATGAAACATTAATTATAAACTGGCTCAGGCTTCTTTTTGACTATTTTTTTTCTTACATCTTAACTTAACCCGTTATTCTTGTCTATGTTAGCCATGTGGTTTAATACCTTTTTTAGTGAGGCATTCTCATCTTGCTTCCTCTGTGTCTGGGTGATGACTGCAGACTGCATCTTTCCTCTTTCCAGAATTTTTCTGTTCTCATCTCGCCTATACTTCCTGCCTGGCTACTGGCCAATCGGTGTTTTATTAAAATACAGTTGATAGAGTACAGACCATTGTGCCACAGCAGACTAGACATTGTGGATGTACTTATTGCCTGTATATATTTCATATAGTTAGTGAGCTTATTAAATATAGTTTTTCTTATATTAATTATAGCCTTTTAATTTTAGGGAAAATATAGTGATACTTTATTTGTCTTTTAATAAATAAATCTTGATTGAAGATCAGTGTGCAATGCTAGCCATACAGGCCAGGCAGTGGTAGTACACACCTTTAATGCCAGCAGCCACACTAGTTAACCATAGAAGTGGGGAAGTAGTGGTGCATGCCCTTAATCTTAGCACTAGAGAGGAATATAAGGTGGGATGGGATAGGAACTTGCTCTCTTTTCAGTCTGAAGATTTCATAGAGGTAAGAGCTCTCTAGTGGCTTGGCTGCTTTGCTTCTCAGATCTTTCAGCTTGAACCCCAATATCTGTCTCTGGGATTTTATTATTCATGCTTTGGAGAACTTTTCATCTGTTAAGTGACACTTTGCACAGCACCAGCTGATGAATATGGAATTGGTTAGAGAGGAAGGTTTACACATTTAACCCTTCACTGAGGAAAGTAGAGAGATGCATCCAGAGGCAACTCACTTTTCAGTATCATTGCTGAATATCTTTGCCTCCGAGAGCTCTGAGCATAAGTGGGCACTAACCATCTTTGATGATGTTGGGAACCAAACTTCTTATTCTACATATAATTCTAATTTACCTTGTAATTTGTTTGTCAGTGCCCTGTCAGTGCATTTCTACATTGCAGAAATGAATATGCTATTTCTTTCTTTCTGGAAGCAAGTGTTCTTAAAGGATTCTTGAAAATATTTATAGCACTCCCTTCTACTTTTATTCAATGAGGCAGGGTCTCTCAATGAGACCCATAGCTCAAACTGGCCTTTGTGGCAGATAGAGTGCTGTTTATTTCAAAGAATTGCATTCCAGACCCTGGAGAGATTTTTCTGAGACATGAAAGAAATTAGTGACCTGGCCAGTCTTCAGAAGTTACCAGTTTCAAAGATGTGAAGAGATATTCTTCAGCTGTTTTCTCAGAATAATACTCAAAGTCAGAGCAAAATGGGAGATCTTTTCTTCCGTTTTTAACATTGAGAATGAAGTCTCATATTTTAACTTGTATCCCCTCTTACATGTGCAACTCTACAGAAACACCATCATTTGGTTTTAAGATTACCTGCTGATAAAATCTGGTGTATAAATGTTTATCTCTGAGTACTGGAATCATGTACAATGCTTTGATGAATGGATCCAGTGTTTGGTATGACTTCCCCAGACATTTGGGATCTCCAGTGATATAATCTTCCTCTGAAGAGTTTAGGGAAACAAAGGCTCTTATGCACACCACACACCACACCACACCAAACAAACACACACACACACCCCACACACCTATATCTGTCTCTTATCTATATATGTCTATATTTCTTGGTTATAATTTAGTACTATGCTCAATTTAATATGTCCTTAACTGATGTAATTAGCAATTTCTTCTTGGCTTTCCCAAAGTAATTGTTATTAATATAGTGATCCTTATTATCTCCTCTTTGCTGTCTACAGTACTGATTCTCAATGCTGGTTTAACTGACAGAGCCCACAGTTTTGAATCTGTTCCATCTTGATTAAAGGTCAAACCTATTCTTTCTCTGCAAGGACATATAACAGGATGTTTGATCAAAGGTGTGGCTACTGGACGTCTTTCTAGTTAAAGACCAGACAACAACATGTTTGACTTAGGGTATGGTGTTCTGAGATGTAAGGAGGTAGTTGTGCTTGTTTGTTCCTTGCATCACTGGGAGAGTGCTGCGCACAATGTCCATCTGTGAGAGCACTGCCATGCCGTTCCCGAGCCGGGCAAGGGGCTGGAGATTGAAACACACAAAGGCTCACAGACAGAGAGAGACACAGGTCATCCTTGATCCCAGAATGCTCCAAGAATGACCTCTTTATTGCGTCCAGGAGCAGCTTATACAGGGATAGCCACGCCCCAGCCAAATGCACCAGAAACCATTCCCCTGCCATCAGGAACTCCTGAGGGTCTCGTGCTCAGAGTAGCTGTAGGCACTCAGATCAGGGGAAAGCAAGTTGTTTCAGGATCTGGGGGTTCACTGCTCTCAACAGGAGGCAACTCTATTGTCCTCCTCTTTTGATTGACATATGTAAGGACTGTGAGTAATAAACGTGAGGCTGTTACAATGCTCACTAAAAGCCCTCCCGACTCTATTTTCTGTCCCTTGTCTATTTTTTCCCTCAGTCCTCACTCCCCCTTTCAGGAACCTGCCAACAAATCGGACTGGACCTGACACTAAACATTAAAATCTTCAATGGATTTTTAAGTATAAAGTTTGGTGGAAAGTAAGACAGTTTTAAAGCACTTTTATCTCTGTCTCTGTCTCTCTCACTTACTCTCTGTACGTGTGTGTGTGTGTGTATCTGTATGTGTTCACATGATAAGATGAGATTCAAAGACATCATCCAGGAATCTGTTACCTTCTACCATGCGAGTTATGGGGATCAAATTTGGGTTGTCAGGATTTGTAGCAAGCGTCTTTGTCCACTGAGCCATTGATTCAGTACAGGCACCCTTTTAAAGGTAGTTATGTCCAAGATCCAACTTTAAAGATTCTCCTTCATTTGGTTTTCAGTGGCACCCAGACGTCAGTGTTTTTCAAAGATCTCCATTGTGCTTATGAAATTTGGAACCACTGGTTAGGGTAAGTGATTAACCTTGAAAGGTTCTTATCAATCAGAGCAATTCGTGTGTAAGTTAATTTCATACTCATCTCCGTAGAAGAGTGGGAACTCTCTTTGCTTTGCTGGACTGTTTCTATGATAGAGGGTCATTTTCCGGAGAAGTTCACACAACATATTATTATGCCCACCAGCCACTGATCTCACTGTTAATAACGGTTACATGTTTGAGTTTTTGGTACTTCACACAGTCTGAGAAGCATTTGGTAAACATTTATAGAGGGAATAGCAATGGCCTAGTTATTAGACAGTGGGAATCAAAGAGGCAGAGCACGTAGCTCTTGCATGTAAAGACCGTCTCTTCTAAAATTCCAATCCGAACTCTGGGGATATGGGATCACAGTAAAATTCAAGTACATGGTTATTTGCTGTTGAGAATAATTAAGGTGTGATCATGAGCTTTGAGGCTGTGGTAAAGGGGAGAAACTCAAAGTCAGAGAAATAGGAATGGTAATTAATTCCTGGGTTTTCAAACATTTTAGTTATGAGGTATCAATAAAATCTTTTCTGCCGTAGCCTATTCATCTCTCGACTGAGAGAGACAGGTGAAAAAAACACCACCTGGATTCCTTGCTAAATCATCACTATTTCTTCCTCTCTTGACTCGAGTAGGAGGGTAATAGAGAAAAATGCGTCAAAGAGAAAAATGCGTCTTTAGAGTTGAGGAGGAGCCAAGTAAATGAGGGAGGAAGGCAGGAAATTGATTAAGGTGGGCTTTGCACTCAAGTCACAGAGAGTTCCAAGAGGGAGTGTTTTCTTTAACACAATCACAATAGTGTGTTAGTTTAAAAGACATATAAAATAATCTTGAAACTTTCTCTCTGCTTTGATATTTATCTTGCACCTTTAGCAAATCTGCTTGCTGGTTCCTGCACCACCCCCAACAACACTTAGGACCCCAGCCCTATAGATTCTTTTGAAAACTGAGGTTTTTGTTCCCTTTGGATGTCAAACATTTAAGCATAGGCTTATTCCACAATGACCCAGTGAATTCCCATCCCCTGCTGGGATGTCATAGTCCCATTCATTCCAGCATGCTAAGACTCTGAGAACAAAAAAACCATGGCAAACATCATTCTGGCCATCTGCAAATTTGTGACATTGGGGAATCCTGTGCATAGCAAATTAATAAGGCTAGTGACCTGTCACTATGTCACCATGGAACACCACATTCACCTACTTTATCCTGCTTTGGCTCTATGGTAATACCTTGTTATTATATGTTATGCGTTGTAATATCATCCATTCTGTTACTTTGAGCCTTCATTTATTTGTGTTGCTGAAGGCCTAAGAAAGAGGGAAAAACTGAATTTAGGGAAAAGAGGAGGGTGGAGCCAATGAGATGTGGCTCAGTGGATAATAGTGCTTGCTGCTAAGCCTGATGAGCTGAGTTTGATCATTGAAATCAGCATTGCAAAAGGAAAGAACCTGCAGGTTATCCTCTGATCTCACTGTGCATGTGCATATTCTCTTTCCCAATATATAAATAAATGTAGAATCATTTTATATAAAAATGTAGGATAATAATTCTTTTGAGAGAGAGAGAGAGAGAGAGAGAGAGAGAGAGACGAGACCTGTGACACTGTTGCAGTAGACCCTAACACAGGTAGATTACAATGAATTAAAGCCTTTGAAGTAAGTGAACTAATAAGAAGAGAAAGAAAGAGATTGAGGGACTACTTTAGCCCTCTAAGTTCGATTATGGGATTGCTACTCCACTCAGATGCAATCTTGCCTTTAGACAGGCAGCCTGTTCAAAAGAATTTTGATGAACATGAGCTGAGCATGAGATAAGTGTTTTTGAGGAAGATTTAGGACAATGAAGGGAATACTTCAATTTCTGATAATTTAAAAATTTTTTTTGGATATATTCTCAAGAATTCTTATTTGGGTCATATCATTAATTTTTTTTCCTGCCAGCTACTTCTTTACCTGCTAAACATGTATCATGTATCAAATTCAATTAACAATAATCTGGCTATAGCAAGGAGACTTTATTCATTATTTCCCATTTAGAAATGAAATACAAAAAAAACTAAGCAAAAAGATTTGTGTTATGTGCAGGCAACCAGCCTCGTGAATTAAGTTTCTGAAGTGATTTTGCATTGAGTGCCTAATTTCGTACAGGTGAAGCACTATGATTATCTTAGTTTGTGGATGAGAAGTTCAATGGTTTTCTTGAGATCACATTGCTATGCCAGCCTGCACCTGAACTCAGTTCTTTGGGTTCCAAGCACCATCTCCATTTTAACATGTGTGCAGCTTTCTTTCCCAGGCCCTTGACTGCTACAATAAACAGATATTCAAACTTCACACAAAAATGATCAAATATCGCCTTAGTTGCTTTTCTTTTCTTTTTTTTTCTTTCTTTTTTTTTTTTTTAGTTGCTTTTCTATAGACACCATTATCAAGACAACTTATAAAGAGATTTTATTGGGGGGCTGTTATAGTTACAGAGAGTAAGTCTCTGGCCATCACGGTAGGGAGCATTACAGAAGGCAGTCACGGTGCTGGAGTAGGAACACAAAGCTTACATATCCTGATAGCAATGAAGCAGAGATAGAAAGAAACAGAGACAAAGAGAACTAATTGGAATGGTGAACAGTTTTGAAACCTTAAAGCCTACTTCCAGTGACACATTTCCAATGAGGCCACATCTCCTAAGCCTTCCTAAACTGTTTCACCAATATAAGGACCCATTCTCATTCAAACCACTATAGTTAAAAATGGATAGCTAATAGTTACTAAGGGCTTAATATATTTATGGGAAGGTATATTCCATACCTCCTTCAGGTATTCCTCACAACGTTTCCATGAAAGAGGCACCTTCTTTCTTACCTGGTTTATTGATGAAGAACAAGCCTAGGTGAGCTGGAGTCTGAAACTGTCTTTGGTCTGGAATTCATACTTCCTTCAGACTGTTTCTTCTATCCATTTTCCATTGCTCCCATGGAAATTTACCACAAAGTCACTGCTTAAAAGGACACAAATTTGTTTAGGCCGAAAGCAGAACCCAAGTCTCAGGTGAGGACAGGCATGTAATTCTGGAGCAGTCATTGAGAACCCCCTTGGAGCCTTTTTAGCTTTTATAAGCCCACCCACCATGTCCTCTGACTTCTGGCTCCATCTATCAAAAATTTGGCAAAATTCACCACATCTTAAGCATCTGTCTATATTGGGTCTCTCCAATTTCTTCTAAAAATGAGTCTTGGAATTATTTTGCTCATTCCTGGGTAACTCAGGATATTCTCCTTGATTTAAAGGAGTTAACTACAAACTGTGTTAATGTCACCTGTAACCTGAATCTTTCTTTCCCATGTAGTCTAGCATCTTCACTGTCGCAGAGGTGAGATGAGAGCCACTTTGGTGGTGACTGCTACTATGTTCTACTTTATTTTTTTCTCTTTTTTGCAGAAATGGAGAATGTAGTAATTTATTTACTTATGCAGACAATATTACAATATTTCAGAAGAACTTTTACCATTAAATACGTGACCAATATTAGTTAACAATAAGAAAACAGGAAATATGGTTTTAATAAAGCTGTTTGGATTGTACATAGCACATAGCATAGGGCTTTGTGGTTTACAACACATTTTCACACACATCAGTTGCTCACAGATAGCCCATGAAATGAACAACTGAGACCAACAGTTAACCAAACCACGGGAAATGAGAGGCTGTGGATTCATTCTAGGTTAAGAAAAATAAGGTTTGATCAAGGAAGACACCCCTGAAAAATCTCTGTTAGAAACGGATGGCCCAGATGATTTAACATTTCAGAGCACCTCTGTTGCAGTTTCCTCTGAGTTCTGCGTCCAGAATAGCTTCAAGACTGCTGACTGAGATGATCCAGTCTCACAGAATACCTAGTCAGGACTTGATCATAATCCCAAATTTTCTTTGGGTCCTCATAAGATTATCAGTGTCCCCAATCAGAAGGAAGTATCCTAGAAAACTACACCCACATTCCCAGAAAATGGATTTTGGATGTTTGTCTTTGTTTATAGAGTACTGGTGCAATTTGTTATGGATAATGGTCAGGAGAAAAGCTAAATAAAAGAGATGAGATTTGGATTTCTTGTTTTGAAAAGAAAAAAAAAAGGGAAATGCTAATGGAATAATGCTTTTGTACACTGTAAAGAATTGTCACTTATATTAGTTTAATACAACACTGATTGACCAGTGGCCAGGCAGTAAGCATAGACAGGGTGACCAGACTAGGAGAATTTTGGGAAGAGGAGAAACAGAGAGTCAGTAGCAAGCCAAATGCAGAGGAAACAAGATGAAAAGATATTATTGAAAAAAGGTACCAAGCCATACAAGGTACCATAGAATTATGGGTTAATTTAAATTGTAATAGATAGTTAATAATAAGCCTGAGCTAATAGGGCAAACAGTTTATAATTAATATAAGCCTCTTTATGTTTCTTTGGGACTGAATAGCTGGGTTGTGGGAACTGGGCAGGACAGAAACTTCCATCTACATATTCTAAATCTTCTCCACCCAAACTTGCTTTTGTTTACCAACGTTACCCCTAAATAAATTATATTGTTCAGGTCTAGAGAAAATGATAACTCTAACCTAAAATAAACACATTAAAATTTCCCGTTACTTCTTATTCTTGATTTTTAGGAAGTTGGTGGGAGGGTTTTGAAGAATTATTTGATAGTGAGCACTTGCAGAGACTTAGTTTATCAAGAAGAAAATGGGAATAAGTTAGCTATTACTGGGCAAGAAGTGAAGTTGATATTTTTTTTAGAAAAAAAAAGTTTATTTATTTGAAAGAAATGTATTGAGAATTCAATATAAATCAGGTATTTAACTTTGTCAGAAATTCAGTAATTTATATAACCACTAAGAGACCCTATCTAGGAAGTTTAGATAATGATTTCTAAAACAGATGGACATAAATAAGTAGGACATATAAGATACCTAGAAACGAAATGTGCTTGGGAATCTGGTGATAGACGCTTTTGAAATATGAGACAGCTGACAACAAACCATCCTGATGAGATGCAACCAGAAACCCAAAGAAAGAAAGATATAAGGTCTATGCAAATATGGGGAAGAGATTTAAGACAAGGTAAGAATCTGCTTGGCATATTGGAAGAAGCCTAGACAAGTGAACTATGAATAAATGAACTCATGGGCCAGAGGAAGCAAACTGGAAGAAAATAGAAACTGAGCTCAGAGACACGCTGGGGTCCAGACCCCAGGTAAATACTTGAGGAGCTTGGTTTGGCCCTGAGTGAGATGAATGATTAATGGAGGTTGTGGAAACGGGGAAGCTCAAATGACCATCCATCATTCTGACACCTGATCTCAGTTATGAACGCATCTCTTTGGCTGCTAAGGATGGGGAAAGGAATGGACCAGGAAAAAGGTTACTCATATTTATCTTAGTCACTATTTTATTGCTATTATAAAACTACAACCAAGTCAACTTATAAAAGAAAGCATTTAATCTGGCTATGGTTTCAGAGGGTTCTATCCATGATGTCAGAGTGAAGGAATAGCTGAGAGCTCACATCTTGGTCTACAACCATGAGGCAGTAAGAGGACACTGAGAATGAATGGCATGAGTCTTTTGATACCTCAAAGTTTGCTCCAGTGACATACTTCTTCCCTCAAGACCACACCGCCTAGTCTTTCTCAAACAGTTCCAACAACTGGGGGCCAAGTATTCAAATATATGTAACTATGAGGGCCATTTTCAATTAAACCACCATAAGGGGTCAGACCACGAAAAAAAAAATGAAGGTGTTTCTGTGAAGGTGAGTGGTAATTGTGAAGTGTGATATGAAAGAAAAGATACAGTGGTTTCCTGTCTTGACCTATTGAAAGAAAGGAGCTGACATTTCCCTAGCTGAATAAGCCTGAAGACAGAGTGGCTCTGGGTAACAAAAGCAAGACTGCACATGATGAGATCTAGTTGCCCACTGGAATTCAAGCAGCAGTATCAAGGAAGTAATTCAATATACCAATTTGGGCATCAATGCTAAAAATCAAAATCTTGGTTTATAGCATGCAGGCTATGAAAAGGTTGGAGGAAAGAGGGATGTCGGAGAACCAAACTGAGTTTTGTCTAGTACAATCGGAAGAATACCAGAAGGAACTAGTAGCAGGAAGTTGAATGAAGAACATGTTTCCAGAACAAACATGAAGATGGCGCTGGCATTGAGGAGGACACAGGGAGGGCATAGGGCTGAAATCTGACCGGTGGTTTTAGGAACACTAGAAGACTTTGATACCTTGGCAAAGGTTTTTGTAGCAGTAGAGTGAAGAGGCATTTTGGCATGAGACTGTGGGAAGTAGCCAGTAGGTGGAAGGTGAGGATGGCAGTGCAGACAGACTGGAGGACAGCGTAGGGACACATGGTATGTCATACCCCTTCTTTCCCACGGAAGTATGATGCAAGGTGAGAGTGAGCTGGCTTTGGGCAGCTCACAGAAAGAGCACCCTTAGGTGAGGAGAGTAGTCAGCACACCAGAATCATGGCTCACTAAGAGTGCTGGTCCACTTTCAGCATGACTCTGTGTTTTTCTTTAGCTTCCCCCAGGAAATGGAGGTTACAGATCAATCATAATAATTGGAGTGGTAATATTTTTAGATTTGTAAAAATATTGTCATCTCCTGGATCTTAATAAAGTATTATGAATGAAGTCTTTAATGTGGTCCACCCTCTGGGGACATTTGTGTTTTCGGCACCGAGAGAAATCTGTACTCACAACCCCACAATTTAACCGTAGAATTTCACATGTCAGTAATGAGATTGGTAGAAAAATGTTTTTGCAAAGTGGATCCAATTGCTGTTGTTTAAATAACCATATATCATTATCAGCTGATGCATGAATTTGAGGCCTTATTTATAAGCAGTGAGAATTTCACTTTGACAGAGACTATTGCTTGCTACCAGTGTAAGTGTAGTCCTTAACTGCTTTATGAAGAAGAAAAAATAGGACCCAGGAAAGGGTTGAAGAGGTGAGGCAGCTGTAAAGCTTCTGTGACTGTCTCGAGTTTGTCTTTTAAAGTTGTGTCTCATTCCCAGGGTTTCCCCAAAGAGAAAAATAATAGACGCCACAAAGATTGCCCATCATTTTTCCTAGAGTCCTTTGGTCAATTATTAGATACCAACCACCAATGCCTTTGGAAAATGAGAGAATGACCATGTCCTAACAATGCAGGCTGCTGATTCTGATCACTACTTCCATTTAACAAACACATAGTGCAGTCTATTCCTCTCTTAACTGGAAACCTTATAATCTTTCCTAGTTCTGTAAAAGCAAAAAACAATTTTTTTCCTGAGAAAAATTTTCTGACACTTTTTCCCCTAGACTTCTGGCAAAATCATATATAAAGGAGATGACAGGAAGACAGCTTACTGCTCTTTTTTTTGCCTTAATTGGAAATGCTGTTTCATAAGAGGCTCTGTTTTATTTTCATGTACTCCAAGCATAGGCATCAGAGTTTGAATAAGCTATGAAAACTCATTGCTGGTGAGTGCTCAGGTCTCATTCTGTCACTGTGGTAAAAGCATTCTGACCAACAAGCAACTCAGATATCAATTACTTCTTTTATAATTTCTTAGATTTTTTTTATCATCAAGAGTTATTACGTAGTTCATTTATTCATCCATCTACTCTGGTAGGCATAGTATGAGACTTCACGTTACAAAATAAAGCTATCAAATTAATCAGTGATGGTCATTGACCTCATTGCAGCATGCAGTCTAGTTTTCCTAAGACGTCCACACTACCAGGATGATCAGTGTGCCACCAAAATTGCATGCGGACAAGAGAATTAGAATATAACCTTATTTGGAAATAATGTCAACATGAGACCACAATGCATTAGGGTGGACTTTCAGTCTACAGAAGAACACACACACACACAGAGAGAGAGAGAGAGAGAGAGAGACAGAGACAGAGAGAGACAGAGAGAGAGAGACAGAGAGAGAGAGAGAGAGAGAGAGAGAGAGAGAGAGAGAGAGAGAGAGAGAGAGAGGTAAGAAGTCTAGAGTTATACTGCCAAAAATCAGTGAATGCCAAGGATCTCCAAGCAGTGCCAGGTAAGTTGAGAAGGCAGGGAAGGAGATGCCCCAGAGATTCTGTAGGGAAATGTGCTACAGTAGTGTTGCAGGGACATCCTGACTTATCCGGAAACCAGGATATACTTGGAGCTGCAATAGGACAGCTCAGCCCTGGAGGAAAGGTGTCCTGACTATTGGGAAGGCCAGGCTACTTGAAGCTGGGGTGCGGTGGGGGATGGTCTCCCTGCAGGATATAGGGATCCTGCTCTTCTCCTGGAGGGCCCCTACAGCTGAGGTCTGCTCTGTTCCCTTATGGGAGCATCATAGCAGAGGTATCTGTTTCTTCTCAGGCCCAAAATACTTCTTTTGTTAACAGGAAGCCCCCCTGCAGAAATGGAGCAATCGCTTCTAGCTCCAGCAAAAAGTTGTTCCTTTTTCCTGTTTGGCCTTGCTTAATCCCCCTTAAGGAGCATCCTAGCAAGGTCCTTCTGTTCTGCTCTGCCTTGCTGAGGCGGCATCTCAGCAAGGTTTTTCAGCTCAGTCCCCTAAGGGATGCCCCAGCCAGGTTCTTCTGGTCTTCACTGGCGAATGAAGGACGTCACCCAAGACTCCTTTGAGAAAGAGATTTATTTGGGAAGGAGGAGTCTAGGAGAGTGGCTGCCTCTACCAGGGAGGGATTAACGGCAGCTCTTAGCTGAAGGGGTGGAGAGGCTTATATAGGGCTTCTTAGAGGCTAAGTTTTCCCAGGGAGAAGGGGGATTGGTTAGTTTTTCTCTGCTCAGTGATTGGTCAGTTTAAGTGGTCAGGGGCAGAGGTGACTCTGACATCATGGTCAATCTGTGTTTCTTTCACTTGTTCTTTTTGGCTTTTTGACTCTAAACTTAGGACCAGGGCATATTTCTTTCACTGGCTCTGATTCTCGGGACAAAGTGTGTTTCTTCGACACTAGTTTCAGAGCCAGGGCGCATGTCTTTAGTCCTGGGTTCAGGGATAAAGATGTTTCTTTCCTGCCTCAGGCCTCAAAATACAGGGTGTGTTTCTTTCTCTGACTCTGGGTTCAGAGTCAGGGTGCACGGTGATTGGTTGGTTTCCTGCTCTAGTTGTCCCTTTCACCCTAAGCCTCCGGACAGTACAATCTGACCGGCTCCTGTATTTCTGCTCTCAGCCTCCAAAGCTGAGGTGCAGTTAGTACCCACTGTAGGGAACCACTCGATTTGTGCTTATTTGTCATGGCCGTCACTTACACGATCGCAGTGACTCAGCCTTGTTTCCCTACCTCCATATCAGCCTTGTTTCTAACCTTTCTTTTGTGAACTCTTCCCATTTACCAGGAGGATGTGTTCTCTAGGGCTCTCTGAGAGACGATTTGAGTTTCTGCATTATGGAGACCCATACTTATTTTTCCCCTTACCTTCACCAAGTGCTTTTTTTTTCTTCATTCAAGGCTGATGTTTTCTTTTTAAAAGCACATCTCTGAGACACTATGCTTTCATAGTGAAAGTATTTTTATGGTGGATATAAAAGCTATTAGCAGAGGACTTACTTGCAGCTGAAGGCTTTTTTTCCTCCTTAAACCGAACAACAAGCAAATGGTTTTTATTATTCTTTTCTGAATTTCAAATGTATTTTGTGTGAAGCAAAGATGGAAAGAAAATGATATCAGGGGTTCTTAAAATTAAATGAAATTTCTACTTGGTCACATCTTAATAAACAGGAGCCAGCTTCTCCATATTTTTTTTTTTTATCTGCACACAATGAATGACATTTCAATCAATAGATCTGACAGCAAAGACAAGTCATCGTGTGTACCACTGCCAGGGTCAAATATAGTAAGTACTCGAGAAGACCATGGCTGGGACAAGTTTTGTGCAAATGCTGTTTCATGAAAGCAAATTCTCATGGTAATCGTTGGTGACCCTGGAGATCATGTTCTGAGTTAACATTGTACAATTATTGATTTGAAGCAGGTGATGCATTTATTCCAAAGGTCATTACCCAGCAACAGGCAAGGCAGAGGCGCCCTATCAGAAGTTGCCTCTCACAGAACTATGGAGCCCATATGGCACGTACTGTTTTGTTGTCCTGCTCACAAAGTAGGACCGAATTGAATGGCATATTCATGGCAAATCTGCTGAAAGCCTGATTCTTTTATAAAGGATAAGAAAGAGCATAAAAATCCTGTTAGAGTTCTTAGGGATAGAAACACATTGAAGTTGCTTCCATAGGTTAGATAGTACTCACTTTTTCTTCAGGAGTGAGCCTTTCCACATTTCTCTCTATAACCTCTCTCTCTTTCTCTGTCTCTGTCTCTGTCTCTGTCTCTGTCTCTCTCTCTCTTGCTCTCTTTCTCTCACCCACCAAATGCTTATGTTTGGAACAATATTTAGAAATGTGAAACCCAAATAAATTCTATTCTTATGTGGTTACTTACTTAAAAATATTTCTTTCTCAAATAATTTCTTAAGATAACGATGGCCAAGATTAAATTACATTCCAATATTATGCAAAATGAAACACAGCTCATTTCCCAGGAGTGAAGGATTTCAAGAGATGCTGCTGGAAGGTGCCAGATCCAAAGCTCCCTTGTTCATGTTGCAGAGATAAGTAGTAGTCCACAGGGAACCAGTTCTTTAATGGTAACACATGCTTCTGCAACCACTTAAAGATGCACCTAATTTCCTTGCTCACTTCAGTGTGGTAGAAAAATGATGTACTTTACAATAAAGTTAAGATTTGTTTTGGAATCATGATGACACATATATTTAACAATCTGTAATAATAGCCCAGCATGTGTAAACACTGGGTCCTAAGTCGAAGATTGTGGCCCTCTTTGCATAACGTGCTTAGGTGCTTTTTAACAATGCTTGGTTACTTTGGATTACTTCTCAATGTAGTGGTTACTACCTTAATGTGAGGTCTATGATTATGTAAGCCATGTGTGTACTATATTCTGGATCATTTGATATAGTCACAAATCTTTCAGAAAGTCTAATTCTTTTTTTTTTTTTTTTCTCCATAGCTTTTTGGTTCCTGTCCTGGAACTAGCACTTGTAGACCAGGCTGGCCTCGAACTCCCAGAGATCCGCCTGCCTCTGCCTCCCGAGTGCTGGGATTAAAGGCGTGCGCCACCACCGTCCGGCTGAAAGTCTAATTCTTAATCTCCATAAAGTCCACAAACATACTTTTCATTGCATTGGATGTTAAAATTTTCTCGTTAGTTGTTGAATGTTGGTATGAACATTGTCACATGCTTGGAGAAGTTGTTTTGTCAAATTCTAGCCACTAGTGATTGAACTGATAAAGTTAAGTTCATAACCAATTGACTAATAAATGAATACTTGGTAACCCCCTCTTCCTATGTCATGTATTCTAGGGCATCTATAGTTCAGGGACTCTACTAAGCTGCCTCGTGACTACTACATCTTACTCTACACAATTAGAAACAGAATGACATATATAATTTGGATTTCACATCCTTAGCTGACATCAGTGTTGAGTTCATGGATGCTTCCTAGAAGCCTAATAGGGGCAGGCAGTAGGTAGGGAATGAGCAACAAACAAAATAAAAATCTTTGTCTGTGTAGCACACATTCTACAATGATTTTAGTAACATTACAGATGAAGTATTTAACAAGGGTTGTGCTTACTTTTGAGATGTGCAATTGAATATTTAAGGATTGATATATAGATTACAGTGTACATACAGGGTGAAACTGTCAGAGATTGGATCTATTTATTTATGTACCTATAACCACACTTATAGTCACACTACTTGGTATTTTATCTAGCCCAGAAAGTTTCCTCAAGTACTTTATTATGAACTCATGCTCATAATTCACAATAAGAAATAAGCTTTAATTTTTATCAGCAAAAATTGACTTGCTAGTCGGGCGGTGGTGGCGCACGCTTTTAATCCCAGCACTCGGGAGGCAGAGGCAGGTGGATCTCTGTGAGTTCGAGGCCAGCCTGGTCTACAAGAGCTAGCTCCAGGACAGGAACCAAAGCTACAGAGAAGCCCTGTCTCAAAAATAAAAAAAAAATTGACTTGCTATTCTTGATAACATATGGATGTAACTATAGTTCAAACTCTTTTCGCCATGTTTCTTTTCCTGTGCATGAGGTACTTGAGATTCATTCATGTCCTATCAGTAGCTTTTTTTCTTGATTCTTTTAACAGTTTTTTTTTAATGTGTGTCAATGTGTCTGTGTCTATGTGAGTGTATGTCACATGTGTGCAGATAACTTTGGATGCCAGAAGAGGTTGTGAGATGCCCTGGATCTGAAGTTGCAGGTGGCTGTATGTGAACTGACCTTGGTGGGTGCTGAGAGTCAAATGCAGGCCCCCTGCAGGAGCAGTAAGAGTTCTCATTCTTTGAAGCATCTTTCCGGTTCTCTTCCCTCTTTATAGACGGGGATCATCTCAATGTATGAGGACACCACAAGTGGTTTATTCATCTGAATGCTGATAGATGTTTGGGTGGTTTCCAGTTTCTGGTCCTTGTGATTTAAGCTTCTGTAAACAGTCTGGTATAAGTTGTTTTTCTTATACATCTGTTGTCAGATATATGTACTGTGAATAATTTTTCTCACATTGTAGCTTGCATTCACATTTCTGAATCATGTCTCTTGATGAACAGATGTTTTCCATTTGATGAAATAAATTTGTCATTTCTTGTTACAATCGATGCTTTTTATTGCATCTTTGTAAAACCTTTGCTTTGTTGAACTACCGATACATTTTGTTGCTCTTGAAAAATATAGGAATTTCAGCTTTTGCTTATAGCTCTAAGATGCATTATACTTATTTATTTACATTTGTGTTGGGATATGAACCCTTGCACATATGTAATCACCATGACTTGTGTATGGAGGCTAGAGTACACCTTTTGTGAGTTGGGTTCTTTCCAGGACTTGGATGCCAGGGATCAAAGGCAGGTCATTTGTCTTGGCTTCAGGTGCCTTAACCTGCTGAGTCACCTAACTAATCTAGGTCTATGATCTCACTCAGGTTAATTTTTCTGTGCAGTAGAAGGTTAGGATTATTTTCTTCTCCTAAAATTGCTGAAGGATATTTTGTAAAGATTATTTTTATCCTATTGAATTGTGGGACAAGAGTCTGAAATCCACATATCTCACCGTAACTGCTTCTGGACTGCTTTTTTCTATCTCTTTATTCTTCTTTCACTAATTTGACAAAAAAAAAAAAAAACAATGAAATATGCATAATGTCATGACGATGGATAGAATAAACTTCCCATATTCTTGGGAAAACAGACTAGGTATGTAATATTCCACTTTTAATGGTACAGTTTACAAATAAGACAACATTCAATTTCTCCCTTTCTTAAACATTGTTTAAATTCCTATTGCCTTTCTCTTGAGAATCAACTGTGAGCTGGCAGTGGTGGCTCACACCTTCATTTTCAGTACTCAGGAGGCAGAGAGAGATGGATCTCTGTGTATTTGGGACCAACCTGGACTACAGGGTGAGCTGTAGACCCCCTAGGGCTATATCTTGAGAATCTGTCTAAAAATAAACAAAACAAAATAAAAACCAATGAAAGAGTAAACTCTGTGATTTCTCATATAAATAAACTTATTAAGGGTTTTTATTGAAACTGTTGGATTAATTTAGTATAACTAAACTGCCTTAATCAATGTAAGAAAAATTAATGTTGTAATGTTTAGTCCTCTAATGTACAAACATGGTACGTCTCTACACCTATTTAGGTCTTTTATTTTTCTTTGGAATGTTGTATAAATTTTGTACATGCTATAAGTTTTTTGAATTGTTTTGTGTATTTTAGTGCTGGTTAAAATAGTTTTAATAGAATAAATGGCTTGTAAATTATTTAATGTTGATATTTGCAAATTTATTTGATGTTTTATATTGCTTCATGTATCTCATGAACTTACTTAATGGCTCTATTGAGTCAATTCCTTTGACTTGTCTATGTCAAGATTGTAGCTACATTTTAAAAACTTTATTAGGAACCAAGGCTTTTTGAGGTGTTAAAATATTGATTATATGAATATAAAACAAAGAAACAAACAAAAAAATCTTTATCATTTCAAATTGTACAAGTCTGAGGCCAAATTTATCTATTTTAAAACCTAGGCCCGACTTGTTAGTCTATTAGATATATGCAGCATACAAACATTAAAGACTTCCCGGCAACCATATTTAAAAAAAGAGAATAGAATGAATAGTTATTTTATGTTTTATTTTTCACTATTTTTTAATTGTGCACGTGTATGTGTGTATACGTGCGAGTGGGAACTTTCTTTCCACAGAGACTGAAAGAGATCATTGCATCTCCTGGAGCTGAAGTTACACATTGTTGGTTGTGAGCAGCCTAACAAGGGTGTTGGGAACGGAAGATGGGTTCCCTATAAGTGGGATATGCAGTCTTAATTGCTGACCATCTCTCTAGTCTAATAATTAGCTTATTTACTGTGACATAATTTAATGTGACATAATCCAACCATTATAATTTCTATATATAATCTATATAAAAATTAAAGAGGCATCTTATACTCTTATTTTTTTAGGTGTTCAACATTTTAAAATATATAATAAATCTGAACTTGTATCAATCCTTTCAAATATTAAATATATCAGCGGCTGGTGACTTTCCTATTTTATAGTACAGATCTAGTGTTCTAAATATTTTAGAAACATAACCTGTAGCTGAATGATTACATATGATCTCTTTCTATAAATTCACCAAAAGTTAATACGGTCACTTTGTGATGGTGAAGAGAAAAGACAAAAGAAAAGAAGGGAATATCAGGGAAGAGGAAGAGGGCAAGAGGGAAGGGGAGACAGAAGGCAATGAAAGGGTGACAATGATCAAATCCATTATCTCTGTGTGTAAAATGGATGTTAGCTTATGTAATGCATGCATAGTATTAAAATTAAAAAGTAATATAGATCCTAAAATATATCTATATTATCATATATTATTCAACTTTTATTATAGCAAATGCTTATTTTGAGAAAAGTTTTCATTATGAAGCTCTGGGACTTGCTATGAAGAATAGGCTGGCTTGGAACTCACAGAGATCCACCTGCCTCTGCTTCCCTAGTACTGGGACTATGGACATGAGACACCATGCCCATCTTGAATATTTCTTTAACAGGACAATTGCAGTAATTGAGCCCAAGTTAAAGTCTAGACCAACCGTTTCCCAATCTTGTTTCTATCACTTATGATGTGGCTTTGAACATGTTCCTTATTCTCTGGGTTGGTCGATTTACCTGTAATATGAAACAATGGCATGGGCCACATAGGAAAATGGCTGAGAGTTTAAGTAGGATGGAACCCAGAAAGGAAAGATAATGACATTAAATAGTCTAGGCACATCATAAGTATCAAAGGACATTGATTAAAGCGACTCTTTCTTTCTCTTTGTGTGCGTGTATATGTTTGTGTGTGTGGTGTGTCTGTACGTGTGTCTATGCATATGTGTGTGTGTGAATGCATGTATGTTGCTTAGAAACACATTTATACGACTTTGGTTTCAAAACAATCCTAGGGGAAGACTTATGTATTTACATCCTCTTTCCTTGGTCTTACATCTAAACTGAGCCACAAAGAACAGGTTGATACATTAAAGCAGAATAATTAGGAACATGACTATGGGGAAGAAAGCACCGGAGGAAACTGGAACTAAACACAGGCAGCTGCTCAGCCCTCTAGCCAAGACCGGCTGCCCCCAGGGTCTCCCAGTCACTCTGCATTTGGAGTTGCATGGACTTCTCAGACTTTTTCTATAGACACATTTGCTCTAATTTCTATTTCTTGTCCCTGGCTGCTGGTAACCTCTGCTGGCTCTGTTGACATCTGGCAGCTCTCTGGCTCAGTAACTTAAGTCAAATTACCCTTTTCTCTTTGTTTTAATGAAGATTCCTTTCCATCCTCCGCCTCTGGAGCCAGAGAAAGGACAGAAGGAAGAAGCAAAACCCCTCTGGGGCACAGTCTTACATTTTTGAAAGAATTTATTTTGGATTCACTTTAAAATCCTTTCATTTTGATAAATATAATCGAGCATGCATCTGGAGCCAATCCAGTACATTTGTGAAGACTCTCAGCCTCATCTCAGTTCTCTGAGAGAGAGAATAATTCCACGCTTTGCAGCATAATGAGATTTATTTGCACAATGTCCACAGGCATATCCATAGAATGTGCTCGTGGGGAGCAGGGTTATTCAAGTGTGATCACTCGGCTTTCCTGCTTTCAGGGAATGTTTGCTATTTGAGAGATTTCTTTACGTATGTGTCTCTTAGAGTTCTTTGCTTTCTGATGTGTTCTCCTCTTGGGAGGCTGACTGTGTAAGTAGTTGACTAAAAGCTAATAAATTTGAGGTTAATAGGGCTCCAGACAGCAAAGTACATAGAATAAGGAGTCTCGCTGGCTTCAGAGCATTGTTGAAGAAGGAACTGTCAACATGGCAGCTGATCATTTCAAAGGGCAGGACGGAGCTCAGAAAATGTCCAGAACTCTTTTCACTTCATTGAAATAGTATCTCATGTAGTTACATGTCTCTCCCAGGGACTTTGTAGATAAGAGAAAGGATTCTGCTACTTCGGTGTAGCATACATTTAGAAGTTGGTCACATATGTGGAGATCCTAGAAGGGGACAAACTCATAAGAATGGAGAATACTAAGACAGATAATACATAATGCTATGCAAATAGTCTTTTAAAGAGTTAGCATGGTAGAAACTTATGAATGTTTGTGAAAATACTATTACCATTTGTGTGTGTTTTTAAGTGCATGTGTGTGGCATATATCTATGGCCTATTCACATGTGATGGTGCAGCTGTACACACAGAGGCCAGAGAAGGATGCATGGTGACATGTTTTTATCATTCTTTGCCTTATTATCTTGAAATAGGGCCTCTCATTGAGTGTGGAACTAGGCTGACCACCAGCAAGCCACAGAGATCATCATCTTGTCTCCATACCTCACTGGGCTGGGGTTGTAATCACAAGCATGTCTATGAGCATGAGCATTGGGGAATTCATACTCAGGTCTCTATCTATGTGCAGCAAGGGCTCTTATACTCTGAGCTATATCCACAACCTTTTGTGTGGGTTTTGAAATTCAAAAATAATTCATAGTCTCTCTTAACTTTTAGTTCAGTCAGGTGCACTTAAATATCAGTCATTTATGGATGCCTCATGTGGGTGAGGGGGCTTATTCCTGCAGTTCCTTTGGCTGACTATGCAAACAGTAACTCATCCGTCTCTTAGGGGGTCCGAGGGAGATTTGTCACTCTGGATCTGGGGCTGTCTTGCTAGCAGGGAGAGAGCTTCTTGCGATCTGAGCAGACAATCTGTGATGGAGGTAGAGAAGAGTTTTGCACATCCCTTCATGTGAAAACATCAAGTATCTGCAATGCCATACATCAGAGAAGAAGAATAAGAAGAGTAACCTAAATGGTGTATCCGATATAGGGACACACTTACTGAAGCCAGTTACTCCGACAGTGAAGCTATTGGCTTCTCTAAAACTCAAGGCAAGAACTGCCACCAAGAGGAATCCTTCACACTGCTAGGTGAGAAGTCCTCATTGTGGAATGATGTATTGGGCAAAAATGTAAGCTGAGACTTCCATGTGAATCATACATCTCTCAGAATTTGTTGGGCAGGAAATTTGTGTATTTATTTCTACCACAACAGTGGTAAGTTTCTGTATCAGTTCTGGCCACCAGCAACTCCTTATTCCTGGGTGTGCATAGCTTTGTACAAGGCATTGGTTCATATGCCAGGAGACAAAAGGGAAATATATAATATATAACTATATAATCAACATAACCAGATCCTTGGGGGTGACATTCTTTACCACATAGGTTTCTCTAGGCACCTCATATATCCCTGAGAGAGAAGAAAGGAAGAATACCACTGAGAATAATCCAGAACCACTTGCTCTGGACAGATATGTATCCTGAGCCAGCTTCTTACTTTGAATTCATTCTTTTATTTACACTTCCTCCTTCAAACAATTCCTCCTTCAGCTTATTCCAGCTTATGAATCTCTGTTCTTATTTTTGAGAGAAGCCAGACATCATTATAATTAATGGAATTACCAAAGGAAAATGAATGCTCCCAAAATCGAAATAGAAGAATCCTTCCTATTCTAATTTCCACCTTCCTGCTTTGTGTGTGTGTGGTGTGTGGAGTTTTTTGTTGTTGTTGTTATTTTTGTTTTGTTTTGCTTTGTTTTGTTTTTTATGTTTGTTTGTTTTTCTTGGATGATTATTATTTTGAACTGGTCAGTTCAAAATATTATTTTGAACCATAGTCTACTCCTTTTTCTTTGTAATTTTATCTAGCATCCTGACCCAAGTAATGATGTGCCTGTGGGTGAGACTCAGTTCTTTCTCTCGTATATGTGCATTAGGATATGCTATTTTAACCTATGGCAGAAGCCAACTGTTCTTGTTTTTGACTGCTGGTTTTGACATGGTGCTTTACACTTCACAGCAAAGTTTCTGTATATCTCGAATCCTGTGTGTCCGGGTACCATGTATCCGAATCACTCTAACCTCCACATCTTCTCTATTCTTCTTCCGCATCCCGTTCTTACTTTCCTGATCCCTTTCTAATACACTCACTGTGGAAATGTCTCTCTCCTTGAACTCCCTACACCATTCTAAGTACTTTACATAGCCTAACTCATTTCGTATTAACTATTGTCCAACGTGTTAATTGCCCCCCCAATCACCCGAGTTTGACAGATGGCTAAACTGAGGCATAAAAGTCACACGATTCCAAATTCATGCTGCTAGTAATTAACAGATCCATCATTCAACCCTTCATAGTCTATTTTCAGGAAACACGGTCTGAAGCCCTTATTTTATAATGCCTAAATTATCTCGGGCTTTCCCTTTAGTGGTAAAGGTGCTGATGGAGCCTGCCGTTTTTGTAAACTGCCTACTAGGGCATCTTACATATTTGATAAACTCAGTGAATATTTGGTGAAGGGTTGATGTCCTTAAATTGTTACTGTATCACTTTAGGTGGTTAGGTTGTCCTTGAATTTAAGCAAACAACCTATTAGTTGATGGTCAATATGTTGATGTGTCCAAAGCCTTATTAAGAAGATGGTAAAGCTGTCTCCCATGCATCTTTCATGTCATCACCCGGCTCCTTCTGCCTGAAGAAGAAAGTGGAATTGGTTTGACATGAAAAATCTTGTGTGCTGCTTCTAAACAACTCAATAACCTCCAGGATTTTACAAATTGATCTTTTCCTTAATGAATTGCCCTAGAAACTTTCAGATTTGAGAGTCAGCCTAACTGCTCCATAATTCATGAGTTAGGACTGTTGCTCCTCTTGTAATGCAGGATGAACTGATTAATTTTTTGGACATTTTGGCAAATCTGATCTGGATGACTAAGTCCCTGGCCTGTTTTAAATCTTATTTCTTAAGTCCTCTGGTAGGAATTGTATTATGTCTCTGACAACAACGGTCTTCATAATGAGAGCTGAAACAAAGCAGGCATTAGGCATGTCGAGGCTACCCAACCATTTTTCATTTCTCTTTTAAGTGGGGTGAGCGTCTACCCTTTATTTTGACCGTAGCTGAAATATGTTTCCTAGTTGCTAAATGTTACATCCTTCTTGCTGAGCTGATCTTGTGTATTGGGAGCATATGCATAGTCTGTGGCTTTAGATGATAGAATTTAGATTCATTTTTTCTTTGAAGGTTAAAGTTTGGGGATTATTTATGATAGCAACACATTCGTGTAAGCACGACCTTTACCTTGCTCCTGAAGAACGGCTGGTCACACAGACAACAACCTACTAGATCTTGCCTCATTATAACACGTGAATGCCCAGGAAAAATTCAGAAGTTCTTGATACACTCAAAATAAATTAATTTTGAAAGCACTTTCTTCTTGCCTGAGGACTATAGCTATAACAAATTTAAAATAAGGAGTTTATTTCTTCACTCACCTATTTTTGTGATAAATACGTCCTGATGTTTTCTAATGTGCTGGAGGACCAGGTGTTGGGTTCAAGGAAAACAAAAATGATAAAGAACCCACCCTTGCTTGAGGTCAGTCTGGTGCGAGAAGGCAAATTCTTTATGTAATCAATGAATATAGGTAATTATAGAAGCAAGAGTAACTTCCGAGAAGCCTTAAAGAAGTCCAGATGCAAAGATGCTGAATATTAAAATTAATAGGAGAATAAGGTTGAGAATGAGAGTTATGCTCTGATGCAGAAAGATGATGGATGATTCTAGAAGGATAACATTGTATTCTGAAAAGTCAACAGTAATATAGAATGGTAATGTACTTTTAAAGATTATGCATTGACTACAGCTATTTCCTCTCTAGCACAAGAATGGTGTCTGGTACATTGTTCCCGCTTGCAGAATTAAAAATGTTCTCCCCACCTATTGCTCATATTGAAGAGCAACCCAAACTCCAAACATTTAAGCCAGCTTGTGTTCGTTTGTGAACTGTTTGCAAAACAGGATTCAAATAATCTTTAATTTACATTTGTCAGTAAAATGGACTTAAAAGTAATTGTGGGGCCCAAACTTTCTCTGCTGATTAAAACAGAATCATGTTTTATTTAAGACACTGTGAGACCATGGCTGGAGATGGGATTTGGAGAGCTGACAGAGGCAGTGGTAGCAGAGCAAAAAGAGCAATTCACAAATGTCTGAAATGTTGATGTATGAGGATGGTTATGATCTTGATATGAAGCGTCTCTGGGACAGTGTGTTTACTTTGACACAGGTTATATGCAGTTTATTTGGACTGATAGATTGGTGATTTGGGAGCTTATATACAAGAGAACTGAATTTTTCAGTTTAGAAATAGAAAAGTACAAAACTAAGGCGCTAGCAGAATTGGTGCCTGGCAAAGACTTGTTTCAGGGTTCACAGATGGCACCATCTTTCTGTAACACTGACACCACATAATGGAAGATAGCTCTTGCTGGCATCACTCTTATATGGAAATTGATTCCATTAATTAGTAGTGCACTCCTAAAGGCCACACCAAATGCCTTCACATTCAGATTAGATGTCAATAATATTTTTACCTGATTTTTTGTTGCTAGAATAAAATGCTTTGGTTAACACAATCTAAGAGAGAAAGAGTTTGTTCTGTCACTACGGGGACGCTGCGATGGCAGTAACTTGAAGAACTTGGTCCTCTCACATCCACAGTCAGGAAGAATGGATGTACGGAAGCATGCTCCAGCTCAGTTCCTCTCTACATATCTCTTTCCATATTCCGAAGCCCAGGGAACTGTGCCACCCGCACTAGGGGGTCTTACCACCTCAAGTACCCTAACAAAACCAAGACAGATATGCTTAGAAACCATCCTCAATCTAGACAACCTTCACAGGCCCATCTCACAGTCCATCTCCCATGGGTTCTAGATTCTGTCAAGTTGACAACAGTCACCATCAATATATGGATCAGAAGACGGTCATAGAGAATAAAACAATGTTACAGTGGTTGAAATACATGTATGCTGGTGTGTCTGTTCTTTTAATTTAATTTATAAAAATTTAGAATGTATTGTACTAGAAACAAACAAAAATTAAAACTCTTACACAGGAACGGTTTCCATAACCCTGAAGAGCTGTAGTTTTTAATTCCAGAAGCCACATATATAAAAGAATCTTGCCATTCAAAATGTGTTTGGATAGACTGCTGGGTTTATTGGAGAACTGGGGCATATTATTTGGGGACAAAATAATAAAACACACAAAGAGGAAAATGAAAACAGAACCCCTTTTAAGGGCTTATATCTAAATGGGATTTTAAAAGGTTAAAACAAAAAATGTGAATATAATGTATTGAAAATTTAAAAAATACTATGATGCATGATTTAATAAGACGTAGGCCAATAAAAATTGTTCAGGTAGAGACACTGATCATTTTGGTGTTAAGCGATGGCAGTAGATATAATGCCACGTCAAGACGGTAGCTCTTATGGTTGTGCTACGAATCCTTCTGCTGGTGATGCTTCTGCTGCTGGGAGTTGAACCCAGAGACTCCTGTGTGATAAGTGCATTCTATCCCACTGAGTCCCACAGTCAGCTCTGACAATAAGAGGCCATTCTTTGAACTATGTCCAGAGACTCATGTTTAAGAGCTGACTCTGTTATGTGCTGAGTTCAAGGAAGTGAGGAATTTATTTGAGCTCTGCTTTTCTCCTGTGAACAAAGAAAATTGCATCGTGTATTTTCTGAGATGCCCCTTAATTCTAACATGATGTAATTTTGTGAATTGATGTAATGGAAAGTAAGAGGAGATACCTGGTTGTATCCTGGTTGGGCCAACTGGACTGACCAGCGATCCCCCTTCCCTCGCCTCACCCTACTTTCTGCCATAAGTTCTATAAAATAAGCCCCTGGAAAAACAACCTGATGGTACCCTCTTTCCTAGGACCTTTCCCACTATCCACTATACTCTGTTGAAGCTCCCTCGTACGAATCTATAATGTGCTTCTTTCTAAGGCTCACCCCTACAGCATGTGAACTGTATTCTTCAAATTTGAAAAATACGAATCCAGAGGCCTCTGATTCAGTGCAAGTTTAGGAAATGGAGAATCTGGCACCATGAGTTTTGGGGAAAAGCCCATTCGAAGCGAGAGTCAAGGGCTTCTTTGAACTCAAAGACACTCAGATTTCCCCATTCCAATAGTGTCATTGAGTTAAAAAAAACTCTTTAGTCTTCGAAGGCAAAGTTATGGCTACTTTGGAGGACTGGATCCACAAGAATTAAAAGAGAAGGAAGCTTGGCTGGAGTCTCTTGGCACCTCTTTTTCAAGTCCATCTATTGCAGTGGCTAAAAGAGTGGACTGTTTGGTAAGTTAGAAATGTGATCTAACATCTCTGAGACATAGTTTCCTTCTTGATGCAGCTGCACTAATTCAGTCATAGAGCAGGCTAGAGGATTCAAGGAAATCATGTGAGAAACAGTTCTAAGGCAGGGTAGAAAGAAAGGAAAAGTTCAGGGGGTGTGGGAAGGGAAAAGGAGTCTCTGACCCTGGAATCTGATTGAGAGTCTTCTGCCATCTGCAAATCAAGAATTCCAGCACAATTTACATTTGCTGTGGAGGCTGGCTGCACAGAGAGTGTTGCAATGAAATAGCAACAAGGCACACTTAAGGCCTATGCATATATAAGTGGATATATGACCTTTTGCCGTTTGTAGCTGTAAACCAGCAATTTTCTAGGAGTTGCATAAGAAAGACTATAAATTCCATTTACAGATAAAAGACACATCTTAACCTCATTGTGGAACCATTGTGACACCGTTTTGATAGGGACACAATGATAGGGCCACTGAATATTCTCTGTTATAAAGACATATTTGTGTCTTGTTCTCTAGGAAAGGAGTATGTCTCGATGCCCAGACTGCTAACGGTTTGTCTTCTTTGAGTTTACTGTCAGACTAGATGTCATACAAATGACCAGCTCAGGACAAATACAGGCCTCAGTGGCCCTGCAGTTTGCCACCAGCTTTCCCTGGATGGGGGAAAGATGAGGAGAGAAACACCAACACCATGAATCCGAGGCAGGACTCAGAAGGAGCTCTGGAGATGGAACTCTGGGGTGCTTGCCTGCCTTTGTCTCCCCTTCCTCTGTACTCTATTGGTGGAAGATGAGATGGAAGACAGATCCCTAGGATTCTAAGCCACGGTCTTCTTGGATTTTAGGCTCTTTGAGTGACATGTGGTTTAAAGATTCTGTTCCTGATCTTTTTTTTCTTGCTTGTGTAATAGGCAGCAGGGCCACTTAGAATTTTACCTTCTCAGACTGTATTCTTACCCCAGGCAACCCCAGGAAGCTCCTTAGCATTTGCAAATAAATTAAAATGACTGGTGCCTCTAAACAGCAAGAACAAGAAACCATATAAACCCAAAAGATTATTTAGAAGCCCTCTGAAAGCTGCAACTTTGGAAGCCATCTGGTGTGTACACTATGAAGACACATCAGCAATCTCTCCCAAGAAGCCCTCATTCGCCCA
This sequence comes from Chionomys nivalis, assembly GCF_950005125.1. Classification (NCBI taxonomy): domain Eukaryota; kingdom Metazoa; phylum Chordata; class Mammalia; order Rodentia; family Cricetidae; genus Chionomys; species Chionomys nivalis. The sequence continues at coordinate 31,379,200 of NC_080103.1, read as the reverse complement.
TGGACATGCACTGTCTCTTCTTGAATACTCCTCTGTCTTTTTGATCTTTTTGCTTAAATCTATGATAAAGCCTCTTATTAAATTCCAACTCTGGTTCATTTCTGACTTGAACTGAAACCCTTCTCTTTGGTGAAGTCAATAATTCCAGCTTGACCTGTGTAGGGGTCTTGCAAAAGAATTTCTTAGGCTGCTATAGGGTGGGGCAGTGTGGAAATGACTTTGAGACACACCCCATTGCTACAGACAACACTTAAAGTCACATACTTTGCATGAATTTCAAATTCTTAAGAGTACTTATTTCTACCCAAGGGTACTGGGGAATGTTGAACAGAGAGACTGAGCTGTTTTTTAGTAACTAATTGAGAGCCAGAGGCAGATGTTACACCCAAGCTTCTAGTTAAGCAAGCAAATTCAACTCAGTGTAAACATTCATCTGGCAAGGCAACTGGAAGACACCAATTAACCCCTAACAAGACATATATAAATTATAGCAGCTAGCGCTTAACTATGGGCTTTCCACTGATATGATCCAAGTAGGTAATTCTTTAATCAATCAAATATATTCTTTGCCTTGACTCCATGATCACTGTCTGGAACCTTCCCCTGTACTACTCTGTTGGAGCACAGAGCTTCCTGAAACTTGGACTGCCTGACCCAGGAACCATTATCTTCTCACATCAATTCTAAAACCTAACTTACCCAAGTTTATCTTTTAATGAATGATAGATAATGGAGAAAAAGGACACTAAAACAAGTTTTTTAGCTGTGAGTTTTATCTAGTGTCTCTTTTCCCATCAATCCTAAGTGTATACTCTTTGAAAGCGTGGTCAAATCTTACACTTTCAGAAGAGTAAGCAAAGATAAACTTGGAATGGGCTAGTTAGTAGATATGAAAGTTCACGAATACTCACATTCGTCCAACTCCTAGCTTTTCCCTTTACATTTCAATGTGCTGAAAATAATTTGATTGTTTTGTATTAAGTGGATTTACTTTTGGGTGGAAAGGGTGCTTTAAGAAATCACCTGTCATGACCACAGCATAAGGGAATCTTTTCTATAAAATTCAGTTGTATTTTTTTCCTTTAATATTGTAAATTAAATGAAAAGAGAAGTTTAAGCAATGGGTTATTAGTCTTACCTTGTGGTTCATGCATATATCATGCATTTGTCCTTGCTCTCTGTTGAGGCCACAGAAAAGAAATAGCATCCAGAAGGAGCCAGGTGTGCATTGGACAGCATAGGGTAGGTTTGGCTCAGATGACGGCTTCCAAATAGGACTGTGTTATCTATAAAGAGGTCTTCCCTGAAGAATTTGAAAGGAACCTTTTTTTCCTGTTCCTGTTACTTTCTGTGCAGTGGAAACTGAAAGAGTATGGATGTGTGTGCATGGGTGGGAGGCATTGGGAGGTGCCGGCTCTCCAAATCCTTTCTATCCAGTGTAACTCGTCAGTTTAACCCCAAAGGGGAAGGGTGCTTCACAGAGAGCTGTTATCACCAGAGCCAAGTTAATGACAAGGAGCAATTAAGCATTTCTATGGTGGGTAGTATTCTGTGTCTGTTAGCTATTATTAAACTTATTGAGTTTTTGAAGGGATTTATCTCTTGTTGCCTCTCTTTGCCTTTGGCTCAATAGGGCAATGAAATCGGAATTGCATGCCTGAGACAACATGGGGCTTTGCCACAGAATGAAAGATGTTACCAATTTAGCTTGCAGACCACTTCAAAGTCAAGAGGAAGAACAGATGGGCCGGCATTGGGAAACTCTCCTACTTGCTTAAATGAAGATAATTCATAAAATAATAAAGATGGGAAATTGATTTAAAAAATTAAGCAAATATAATTCAATTTTTAAATTTATATTGGCATATATCCTAGATATTAAGGATGTTTGATTTAAGATGGATCAAAATGTGTCATTGAGTGCTTCCTATCTATGTTGTGAACCACGGCTTTCAAAATTAATGAACAGAATATGTGGATTGCTTCTAAGGAAAGTATTGGCTTTGTCAGAATGACTCATACATCTACACATGTGTAAAATATGTGCATTAATATATTCTGTCTTTCTCTATATATTTGTAGGATGATATTGATATTAGATGTATATCAGGAATCGTTGAGAATTAATATTAAATAGTGAGGTATGAATGCTACTGCAAGGACACTTCTTGCAATAAGCAATGCAAATGATGTAGAAAGCATTTCAAGATGAGGTTAACATGAACTGCAGCGTGAGAGTGAAAGACTAGGCATTGAGGTGCGGGGGACTGGAGGGAAGAAAGCAACTACTCAGATTTGACAAAGGGGCTTGAGCCAAAGTAGAAGTGAAAGCCAGGGAGACATTAAAAAAATTCGTAGTAGAGTATAATATTTCTCGCATTAGAATTGTAAGAGATCAAGCAAACCTGGGTGATGGGCTGAGGGGCCAATACATGGCCCTGAAGGGAGGGTATCACATTTGGTGCTTGGGGAAACTTAAAATTGGAGATAAGGTTCTCCCCTGACATTATTGCGTACGGTTAAACTTTTGGTTTAAAATTATTTGGAATGATGAGAAAAGCTGAAGAATAAAATACTGTTGACTTTAATAGGTGAATAAAATAACACAATGTGGACAAGTCTACTGTTGAGTTTTAAAGGTGAAGAGAGATTGGCATGGAAATTCTTGCAAGTTTGGTGACAAAAATATTTGCAAAACATTTTCCAGGCCCAACTCTGTGCTGCTCACACCCAATAGACAAGCCTGTCATCTTGGAGTTTACACTAAGGATGTCTGAAATTGATGCCCGTTAACACTCTCGTCTAGAGGAACACATCTCTGTCTACAAATTGCTCATTTCCCTTTTTCTCTCTTCTCACTGGGTAGGAGGAAAGTGTAAACTTGGGAATGAGCAAAGGTCCTTCCATTTGGGCTTTGGCCTTAGTCATTATCACTTCTCATGGGCTAAGTCTTTAGTGAGCTTAGAACTGTGTGCTCCTCAGGGGTGGTCCAGATGAATTTTAAAGAAGACTGTTTTTTTTTTTTAATGAAATCTTTAATATTTATCATTGTAGAAGGCTTATTTTGGTGGCCTTATGATCATGAAAAAGAAGCGACTAAAAATTCAATTGTGCTGTTGAATTAACAGTGTTTTTATCTGAAAAGACACAGCTAGCTTTGTTGAAGTTTTGGGTTGCTAGGTGACATCTGTTGTTCGGGTGACATCTGTTGCCTCCTATTTAGTCATCATCTTTGACCTGGGCTTCGGAGCCTCTGGCTCAGTGTTTCTTTTAACGGTTTCATGTGTGCTTCCTACTGTAGTGCTGGAATCCTGGCATGCTTACATAGGGTTTTGAGCCAGGCTTTCTGCACCATCACTATAACTGTCCCCCAGGACTAGTGCTGTTTACATCACAGGATGTGAAATTCACACATCTTTCTTGACTGATGCCTGAGACACCACCGACCCTCTTGTTTTCTGTCTGGTATCATTGGGCTTTGAGGTATTGCAACATGTAAATATATAATTCTCCATATCCATCAAGGTTCAGGCCTTGTTTTGGACTAAACTGTGTCCTCTTAAATTCAAGTATTGGCTTTTTCTTTTCATTTCTAAGGCTACAAAATGTGAATTCACAGAGGGTATTTATAGAGGTAATGAAGGTGACATCAAGGCATATGTTGGGGCTTAATCCCATTTGACTGATGTTCATGTAGGATGGGGAAATGTCCTCATGTGAACACACAAAGAGACACTATTGTTTGGTGCAAACAGAAGGAGACAGTGATCTGCAAGCCAAGGAAAAGAGTCTCAGAAGGGAATAGAATTATGTATATATTTTGATCTTGAACTTCCAGTCTGTAGAAATGCGAAGAAATAAATTCATGTTGATTCAGATTTCTTGACTCAGGTATACTAACTATGACAGCCCTAACCAGCAAATATGACGCTTGGTGCAAGAGCATTGAGCTACCTATGCATAGGACCTTATGATTCTCCCTCATCTTTACCCTTCCCATAATTTATTGAGACAGAAAAGTTTAAGTTTTTATTTTCCATTTTCTGCACATGAACTTTCATTTTCTTTTGCACATGAACTTCCTCTGTTGCCACCTGTTCACCAAGCATTGGTCTTTACTCATGATAGAAGAACATGATATATAAGTGGGCCTCTCTTCCTACACAAATGCAAAAGAACCCATGACCTAGGTCTGCCAGACAAGATTGTTCTTAAGGCAGTCATGGAATGATTTCCAGCTCATGAGAAAACTAGCAGGAGACTATATGGTTTTCATTTCCTAAATAATATCTTGGTAGATGCCATTGTGAAAAAAAATGCAGTTGATCATACAAACACAGATGTAAAAATGTAACTATGAACTGAAATACATGCAATGAAAGGCAGAAAAGGATCCTTTATGACTGGGGGGTGGGTAGGAGTCAGAGATTCTTCTCTCAGACAGGGACATTTCCGATGAGACCTGAAGAATGGTTCAGATTTACGTGGGAACGGGGAAGGAGTGTTTCAGGCATGTAAAGGTAGAAGGGAGGGAGGTGGCTTCTCTCTGTGGAATGGAAATGGTCTGCGGAGTATGTGAAGCATTGTGATACGGTAAACAAGAAGGAAGTATGGGATGTAACAGTGTGCTGAGCCCAGACCAGATCAAGAAATACTCATGCACTATGGTGGAGCATGTGGGACTTTGGCCTTGGTGCCAAGGCAGCCACCATGTGTGTATACCAGCTACTGCTAGTTTAGAATGATGGGCATTCCGATAGCAGTGGTCCTACTTATTGTGTGCTCCTTTGGTGCCAGAAATTTTGTGTGCTGTTTTTTTTTTTTTTTTTTTTTTTTTTTAATTCTTTAAAAACCCAATGAAGTACTAATTGCTACTGTATTGAGTAAGCAGAAGTATTCTAGGGACCATATGAAATGCTTTACAAACATTAAAAATATTTAATTACGTGTGTGTGTGTGTGTGTGTGTGCGCGCGCACACGTACATAAGAGGACAACTTGAGGGAGTCAATTCTTTTTCTCTACCATGTGGGTCCTGGAAAGGAACTCGGACTGTCAGGCTTGATGACAAGCATTTTTACCTATTGAGCTGTTTCACCAGTCCTTACAAAGATGTCTAATCTCAAAACAAACCTTTAAGGATGACTCATGAGCTTTCTATTGTTCTGATAAACTTCAGATCAGACTTGAAGATGATAGAGTTAAGTGAGGATCGATCTGAAATGCAAGAGCTCATATGCAAACCCTAGATGATTCAAGCTCTATGTTGCTCCATAGTTGTAGACATATGGTATGCCTAGCTGGATAAAGGACCCAACAGTGCCAATGGTAGAGAATGTGAGATCAATGAAGAAGAAAACCTTTCAATACTCTTTATATTCCAGCTCCATGAGCTCAGGTTAGGGCCAGTTTACACAGCTGACTTGTCTGCTCTCGGTGGCACTTGCATTTATGCTATCTGCTTTAGTAGCCTAGGGTTTTTATAAGGACAAGAGCAGACTTTCTGGCTTACATCCATCACAATGTATTCTCTAGCCATTCCTGAGTCCAGAAGTCCAAGTCACAGTGTCAGCTCAGTCATGTTTCCTGTGAAGGCTCTGTGGAGCCCTTCCTTCTTCTTGTGCATCTCTACTCTGTGTATCTTTTCTAAGGACACTTGTCTTCAGATGGAGGGTTAAATAATCCAGGAGGCTCTCATCCCAGATCCTGCCTTGATTACATCTACACATTTATTTTCAAATCCAATCCCATATATAGTTCTTCATCACATACTCATAATTTTTTGACTTACCTATGTACTTCACCACAGGACTCTGCCACCCATGCTCTGAATGAGCACACTCAAAACAACAAACAATAACAAAGTACCAGATCATTGTCAATCAGGTTGTGATAGCATGACCCCTAGAGGCAGGAGACCTCCCAGCCCAGTGCTCTGCCATGGTTCAAACTCCATACCTAGCGCAAGAAGGTTAAAGGTCCACAGAAAACCATGCGACAACTTCTCTGTTAATTGGGGGGCATTGGTAATACTACACAGACCATACAATTTCCCTTCCCTCATCGACAGGGAGCAATACACACAACTCTATTTTCTGTTCCAGTTTGTACACAGAGCATTAAAATTTGTTGTTATTGAACCAGGGAGTGAAAGATGTGTCTGGGGTATCAGCAACAGTTATGACTTGAAGCTTGTTTCGTCTTTCTTCTTTAATTTGTTGGTGTTAGCCCAGTGAACCACAGTGGGAAGGATCATCCCACAGCCCTGAGTTACCACGCTCCATCTTCATTCATACATCAAGGCATCCGTAAGAAGGTTTAGGATGTGCTCAGAATGAGATTCTGTAATCTGACCTGTAGATCAAAAAAGTGCTAATAAGTGGCAATCAATCCATCAGCCAACAAATGGTTTTATTTTCACTCCGTGTGGGTTTCACGCTTAAAGGGGAGATAGATAATTAAGACTTCATGTTTCAAAATATTAAATATTGATTTGTAGACATTTAGCAGCAGGCATAATGCTCTCCTGAGGGATGACAACAACTGTCTCAAAGATTATAAAAGATTTTATTTCTCTGGGTAGAATTTAGCATTTATTTCTTATTTAAAAGATGTGAAATGAGAGTTAGTAAAATATTATATCAAGGAGATAGCTCGGAGCTCTGCAGATGGATGTCATGTCTGCAGTGTGTGGCTAGCCAGAGCTAAAATAAAACCGCTTTGCTGGTTTCGTATCGGCTTTTGGTTTATTGAAGTGTCAGAAGGTTTATAAGCTCTTCAACTCAAGTTTTGATTGTTTTATCCAACCATTGTCACTTCTCATCAGAATTAAAGGCAGAAATCAAAGAAAAGGCCCAGGGGAGGAAGACTTCCAAGTGTTGCTTTTTGCTGTCACAGTTGTAGCGTGGATACTCTCTTGACAGGCCTCTTTCTTGACACCACAGAGTAATTAGGGAGATTTTTTTATAATAGGCTTCACCAATTAGTTAATGCATTTTATGATTAAACACTCCTTTGTTTCAGCCTTAGCGAAACTGCCTACATGAGTTAAAGCTAGAGTTGGGACCGGCGTCTTGAGCCAGCGGAGAGATGACATAACGGGTGTAGGTGTCAAGTCAGCTTTGATCTTCACAAGCCCTCCGGTCAGGAACCTGTGCTAGTGCAGGTGTTCAGGACACTGGCAACCTGTGCAAGCTGTGGGTTTCACATGGTCACTTTGGAGTCAGGAGACCCCACACAATGTGGCCGTGATACCTTAGAAAACTTCATGTCTTTAAAAAAGATGATTATATTGTTCTATTATATAAATTATATATACCATGCTATTGTATTTTGCATGTAGTATCATGTATTATATTATATTGCATAAAATATCAATTATATCATGTTGCTCCATGATGATGTGTATTACATGTTATTGTATGACTATATTAATTACCTCTTTTGATTGACAACATGTTTAGTTAAGGAGAAATGCATCAATTTGAATGCATGTGAGGAAGTTTGCAAAATATTTTTAAGACTCTGTTAGTAACTAACATAGAAAGTCCATTAAAGTCGCCAAGCTTCCCAGTGGGGCTATCACACTTTTCCAGGTAGAATGCAAGCTTCATTTTTATATATGCTGTTTAATTTGTTTCCATAAAAACAAGTATGGCATTAGAGCCTTATGCCTTTTGGCTTATTGATGCAATTTTTTATAGTTGATAAAAGAAAAAAAAGGTCTGGCCTTCCAAGGCAGAATTCTTTTGCTAACGTAAGTTTTAGGGTGTAGAGTTGAGCTGAGAGGGCGTCTGGGTTTGTCTTCACCTCGAACTGTGAAGAGAGTTCACAACCCTTGGAGGGCTCTGGGGAGTGCGTCTGGATAGCCAGTTTGTTCCCCTTGTCTCTTCCCCTTTTCTGGATTGAGAAGTTTCTCAGCCTTCCTTCATTGCTTACTTTAATACCAGGAAATAATGATAGTATCTGAAATAAAATATTCAGAATTTGGATCAAAGTTGTACCATCTGAATACTAACCGGGTTACTGACCCTAGTAAGCTCCTGTGATCAGACAAGACCAGCTAAATTCTGAGGAGTTTACCCATGGTGAAATTCTCGTAGAATTTATTTTCCATACAATGCATTCACTTCACCCTTTCATCCACTTTGCTTCCAAGGCCTGGATAGGGTAATATAGAAGTCCAATTTATGGCTGAGCATACAACAATCATTTATTCTTTGTACTTTGTCACCACTCACCACTGCAAAAAGAAGCTTCTCTGATTAAAGCTGACAGTAGTACTGATCCATGGCCATAAATTTAGCTCTTTAGAAGCCATGTAGCAAAACAACAGTGGTAGCTTCATGACCAGAACCAATGACCTTAGCAATGATTGGGATTTTGACCAGGTTTGCAGTACCAGACATGAATTCTCCCTTGTGGAGAGACTCTCAGATCTAGTTAGAAAATGGGTGGTTTTCCCATAACAGGCTTGGCTCTATTGTACCAGCAGGCCCATCTTGGGTTTCATAAGCTAACTTTATTTCTCTAGCATTTATTAATGTGGTGGTTTGAATGAGAATGGCCCCTGTAGGCTTGTATTTGAATATTTGGTCTACAGCTGGTGGACCTGTTTGGGAAGGATTACGAGAAGTGGTTTTCTTTGGAGAAGTATGTTACTGGGGGTAGGTTTTGAGGTTTCAAAAGCCTAGGCCATTCTCGGTTAGGTCTTGCTGGCACCCTTCTCAGATAAAATACCATGAGCAGGTCAACTTATAGGAAAAAGCATTTAATTTTGAGCCTAGCATTCCAGAGGGTAAGAGTACATGATCATTATGGTGGGGGGCATGGCAGGGAGGCATAGTCCTGGAGCAGTAGCTGGGTGCTTGCTTCTGGATTCACAAGCATGGGGCAGAAAGAACTAATTGTAGAAATCATACCCCATTGCCATAAACTGTGAAGAGAAACGAGGGAGAACCCCAAAGTCCAAGTTGTAGATGACATCACCAACGGAAGCTGTCCTCTGATCTCCATATACAGTATCTCTTTCCTATTGACTTTTTTTTTTTTTTTGACAAATCAATCACTCCACAGGGCTTAAGAACTGATCATTAAAGAGGTTGAGACAAACAAATTAAGTTCACGTTTTTGTGCTGAAAATTTGTACCTTGTAAATCTACAGTGTTAGCCCTGGGACTCCACAATTCTCACATGCTTTTGATGGCCCCGTTGTACACAATCTATGACAAAGTGGCCAAGACTTAATGAATAGCCTTGTTGTATATGAAATTGAGTTTTGAGCAAACATTTGTTTGGTCGCTCCCAGTGTGGAACAGACATGCAGGGTCATAGTCCATCATAGTTTGCTTATTGAATAGGTATATTCGTTTCAGAATTTTCCATTTAAATAGTTGTAGGTTCAATGGATGCATTTCAGGGCTATCTTCCACTTGTCACGAAACACTTAAGAATTAAAAATGCTTTCTTTTAAAGGCACCTCCTTTTTTATTAGACATTTGAATGCATCACATTGTTTTATCAGCCATCACAGCGGAGGATGGAATACAGAAGTGACAGAAAATCCATTTGACAGAGAAAATGGGCTCTCTCCCTATGTGCGTATGATTGCGCGTGTGAGAGCAACATTACAGCAGTCATAATACAAGGGCAGGCATCTTTTAGCATCATGATGGTGAATCATAAAATACAAAGCAATTTAAAAAATATGGCTTGTTTTGGTCACTTGGCTATTTCATACTAGCAGCAAATAGAAATGCACTAAGACCAGAGAAATTGTATTAGATAGCTGCTTAAGACCAAGAATGTGTGTGTGTGTGTGTGTGTGTGACTTGTGTTTAACAAATGAAGGGGAATTTTGGAAGACATTATCTACTAGGAAAAGAATAAGAAACAATGCAATTAGAAGTAGACACTATTATTTTAAACATATATTTTAGTAAACAAAGAAGCACCTGTGGTTTCCAAAAGAGAAACATTGAGAGTCAATTAAATGGAATATTTAAAGCTGTAAAGTTGAAGTGGGAACTCACACCAATTATCATCTCCTCTAATAATTGAGATAGCATTTCCTAGTGTGTATGAACAAATCTCTAATGTATATGATCACGTTCACATTCATATACAGCCTTGGAAATAAAACACCACACCAAAGAAATAACTTTTTCTTTGAGATCTTCCAGGAGATTTTTATTAGACATGCAAATTCCTTGTGTTTCATAGGTGACATAGGAAGTATTTGCTATTTCTGTAACACTAAACCTTTGAGGCTGACAATAATGTATCCCACAGAGAGAAGCTAGGATACATTTAATAAAGTATATTTCATTTACAGTTCTGGGTATGTTCATTTTACTGGCAATGACATTTCTCCCAGTCACGCCTCTGATGGATGCAATCTCCAAGTACATTCTAAATAGAACAACTGAATGATACACTCAACAGAATTTATGAAGAGGAAATAGACATATTTTAGCATGGGAGAATATTTATGCATTATTTAACAGCAATAATGTTTGAATTCATACATTATGCAAATACAGTTATAATCAGGAAAATTAAAGAAGTTGGACTACTGCAGTATCTTCAACACCATTAGGCACTTATTTGTGCATAACATTTTATGCTGCATGATGCTGTTCAGTGCTGCGGGGTGTCACTCCCAGAGAAAAGTTATCAGAAATTAACTGGGTGTAAAATGAAGAGTTGATGACCCCTGATTGTTACCTTGATATTGACTCATATAAATTTATCCTCATACAAATGTCAAAGTGTTAGTGATGATTAAGAGGGTATTGGAATCAAATGCATCTCAGTCAAATGCTGTCATCGTGATTGCTTCTTTGTCTTTGGCCAGATGTCATTGACTTTACTTATTTGCCTAGTAATTCCTACCTATGGGTAAGCACAAACCTCAACATTTTGTCCAAAGTTTGTCCTTGTTTATGCCAATGCCAATGGTTCCAAAAAACTACACAGAGATAGACACCATTAAGTTTCCTACTGTACAGAAGAGGACACTGGTTTGTCCAAAGTCAATATCTCCAATTCAAATCCAAACCTTGGCTTTGAATGCAGAAAGTCTGTATTCTAAAATCATGATGTCATATGGTTTATATTACCATGGAAGTTATTTATGTCCCAATTTTTTCTGTACACTAAACTCACTGCATTAAAAATGACATCAATTTAGCATTTCCTTTATTCCTGGTCTAGTGTCAGTATGGCATAGGGAGGCAAAGTAGTGTAAATAAAGATGTTGCTCCCCAGGGGCTTCTAGCTAGCAGAGAAGGTAAATAAAATCGTACTGTGTGATAGGAAACAGAGATTAGCTGGTAGAGAGAGGATGAGAGATAACCATTGGAACAGTGTGGAAGCCATGTTGACGAATGGAGGTACAGGTGTGACTGGATACTGGATGGCAAGGACCTGTGACTGAGAGTGGACCATTTTCCTTGTCCTTTCATTACCCATGAGCTCTCAGCCCGAGAGTCCGTGTACGGTAGAACACAAGATCAACTTAATGCACTTCGGAAATTAGGTCACTCGCTCTTAACACAGGGGCCGAGTGACCTCGGTCCACACTGATGATTTCTCAGCGTACATTACAGAGGACACACCACTCCCTGACTTTAACCAGAAGCAATGACTTATACAGTGTCTTATAAAACCCCAACCCTTGCTCCAGAGAAATAGTTTTGATATGCGAAATTATGTAACATTTCAAGGTTCTGTGAAGTAAAATCCACTCTGGGACCTCACAAAGGACTCTTCCATGAAAGGAGACCAGTGGGGCAGCTGCAGCAGTGCCTGGCTCAGACAGGGGCTCTCGGGCTTTTTAGTCTTCATCCCTTTGTTCCGCTTTAAGGATTGTGTAATTCTTAGCCAGGTTTCGCTCACAGTTGTTGCTTGTATATATTATACCAATCTATGCTAGTAAAGGGAACTAATGTTAAGACTCTTAAAATGTAATTAGGAACACAATTACCAATTATTACTAATACATATACATGGCCATACTTCCTAGATTAAATGAACAAAAATTACTGACAAGCATGATTTTACATTTTCACAAGTCTTCTTACTGTGTGGTTCACTGTTCAGATTTCTGGGGTTTCACATCTTGTGTGCTTTTCCGCTGATGGGATGTATTCTTCTGGTTGAAAGATGTAGAGAACAACCCGTTCCCGCACAGCTATGAAGCAGGAGAGGAAGGTCACTATGGGGAATGTTCTTTGCTCATTCACTTCCTAAGAGGTTGCTTGTCGCAGGTGGCATTAATGGATAAATTTGAAGCTGCCATGTTAATGAAACTCATATTCCCTAAAATCCTATGGTCTGGTTCTGCATTTTGAGACCTCTTCACATTTTTTTAAATAACATTTTGTGATGGTCATTCATTTGGAACTGTAAGTTCACTGAGCTATGCACATCTTTCAAATCTTGACACAGTTCATAATACAACATGAAAATTCACTCACTAAAACCACTACCAATCCTGAAATTCTCAAGTACTGGGAAACTGGTAACCTCATTCTGTGGCTACCTGTTTCCCCGAAGTCTGCTTTTTATTTGTAACCTTGTAATTTTATCAACAACAGCAACAACAACAATAATAGCACATCAGTTACTTTTCTTGACAGTTGCACTTCATTTAATTTTGACAAAAATGACCCCCCCCCAATGCACAATATTGTATCATCAGAGCTTTTCAACCATTCTTGGACATAAAAAATGTTGAAGGAAGTGTCTTGTTCAGGTCGCAACAATATATCACACAAGCTGGAGTCAAAGTATGTATGTTTATTGACAGCAAATATGTTTCATGTCCACTTCCAATTCCATAATCTCATCTCTTAGAAAGTATACTCAAAAAGAAAATATAAATAATGTCGACACCTTTACAGGATCATCACGTTTATTCCTAGGTGAAACTGTATTTTTTTTTAATGTGAATTAGTGCAGTTGAAAAGCACAATGGTTGCCTTGAATGATAACCAATCTGACCCACTGCGCTTTTCCCACTCATTGCAAAACTGCAAGCAGTCAGCAAACGAAAGGGCAAAGATTATCTTGGAATTATGATAAAAATGGTGCAAGCTTGCAGATACTTTCAGAAGATCTTCCTGATCCCTGGTGTTGTACATTTGGACTTGTGGACTGTGGACCTAGTGGTATAGAGGGTAGGAAGAGAGTAGGCACAGATGTTAAGTAAAAGCGAAAGGTTGTAGTTAGCATGGTTGAAGTACGGGGGACAGCTGCAGTGTTCCAAGATGTCCACCATACCAAGTTTAACTCTGGACCACACACGAAATGGATGCAGGCCTCAATCTGGCAGTTATTCTTCGAATTGCAACTTCTGCTCTTAGCACATTAATCACAGCAATATCTACTTCTCTGGGTAGAATTTAAAGAAAGACTGAGCAAGAAGTGCCAGGGAAGAACTGTATTCCTCTAGTTCAAAACAGAGATTTAAAGAAATCTCACAAAACCAAGGGTCGCTTGTAATGAGTAAGCTCATAATGTGAACACATTGGCTTCAGACTGGAGTGTTAAGGTCCTCCTTGCAGAGGGAGGACCAGAGGAGCAGAAAAAGGCAGATCTGCAGTAATTAAAGCTAAACTGGAGGTACAGGGTGATGTTTGTTATTTGGAGCATCCATAGCAGCGTGTTCAGGCTGCCTCATAGAAATCTATTGGCGTTTACATTACAAATCTCATTTCTACAGAGATCAGAGCTCGAACTGAAACTGACTTGTGGTGGAGACTCCCTGCCTTCCTTTGGGCCCGTGTCATGAACAGAATGCTTCTTTGGTTTATTTCAGTTGTCTACATATTGTAGGGTTGCCTGACAGCGAGTCAACTGCATGTAATAGTTTTCTTCTATTTGTCAGTGGTCATCTTGAAACACGAGGGTTCCTTGCACGAGGGTGGAATCCTATATAATATACAGACCACTGATAAGGAGATAATACTGTGAAGCAGGTTAATGAGAAAGAATATTACCAGCCATTCATCTATCCACCTCTGAGGCAAAGACTGTCTTCCTGGGAGATAGCAATTCGTGCCCTTGGAAAACTACCGGGATGCTTTACCCACCTAGATTATTGCCATCTGGATGGAAACTTATGGTAGAAATTCACCCTGAGCTTCAGATTTCATTCATACTTTCTGATTTCCCTGGCGCCACCATTTTGCTAAGTTTAAGTCTATTTTATAGATGTTTCATATCGGCCAAAACTCATTTTGAAGATGAAGTTAGCATTTGGCAGTGTTTTCTGTCAAAGCCTTTTGCAAATGGAATTACTGTGCGGTGGGGATGGATGAAGGATGTGATCTTTGAGTTTATTGAATATGAAACATGGTGAACAACATGTGCAGTCCTGGAAGAAGAAAAAGCCGGGGCCAGATCCTTCACTTGCCTTGCTTTTCTTCCGTCTGGGAAGCAAAAATCCAAATAAACAAACAAAACAAACAAAGGAAACCCCAAATCCTTACATGTCTTGTGAGGCACAATGAATATGGTCCATGAAGAGGCCGTGGGAAGAAAGGATAGTTTTTTGTTCCAATGAAGACCATACCTCTGTTGTATTTCTAATATCAAATCTTGGCTCTTAAAGGAGGGAAACCTCTCCATGCCTTGCCCATTCCAAACTGAAATGTGAACCCCAAAGCAGCGAACTTCACAGTTTTATTATTAATAGCACTCTCATTAAAAGCGAATGTTGACACATTATCTGCCTGGCCGTTTCTACTAAGAAACCTCACACAAATAGTATTGGGCAACTTATTTACATAGCTGCTGCAGTGTGTGTTTGCCGCTCTTCTTTACCTCTTGATGGCATATTGGAATGAAGCATCATTTTGGCCTACTTCTGAATCTTTTAATATGCAAACTTGAATCAACATCAAAGAACAAATCAGCTAGCCTGATTTTCCACACTACGGACCTTTGCATTCCCACTAAATATTAGCACGTTGATTACTCCTATGTTTAAGATTCAATGGCGACCTGCTGAGTTTTTCTCTTTTTTTTTTCGTCCATTAATACACAATATGGCCTTGTATGCTCTTCTTATTTTACATTGTTCTCATAGAAGTTCTGATTTTTGCTTCTAAAGTACATCAGTTATTAAATGTCTACTTTTAAATATAATCAAGAGTTTTCTAGGATCATATTGTGAATGATACTTTTATTATTTTAAGCCACCGTTTGTTAGGCACTTGAGCAAGGTGTTAACATTGGCCTTTCCTTCATGGGCTAGAATGGAACTGCTGTAACTTGCTGCCAATCCTGCAGGACTCTAATCCAAAACTGTGTTTTGAGAGCTTTACTTTACCGTAGAATGCACACATCCTATCTCATAAGAAAGGCATCATAGAGAGGGTCTGTTAATTGATTTTTCCTTAAGAACAATCTGTTTCTCTTTCAGTTTATTTTAGTACACACTGGCCTTTGTCATTTTCCCAATATTTGGAGCTGGCTGCCTTAATAAATGCATGTATCAAATGTTGCTCTCTCCCTGTCTGATAGGCGAATGGGCCTGGGCAGAAGAAGGTCACAATGATGTTAAATTTGCTGCTGAGCAAAGGATCAAAGTGTAAATGGAATCCTGAAAGCTTGGAACTGTGAGTGTGCCTGTGTAAATAATCTATTAATTATTGACAGTGAAGGGATCACAAATTCCTATTTAGTTGTGACATCTTTATTTTCATACCAGCTGAACTATTTCTGGCATTTTTAAAATTAAAGTTTTTTTTCTGTAGATAGGAAATATTTCTATTTACAGTAAAAACCTCTGCTTGTGATTTCTCTTTCTTGTGACATTTTTTGTTTGATTTCTGCATATTAAGGTAATACTGGTGGTGACAGAAGGCATGAGGACAAGAAATAGAACAATGGTATGAGGATTGGCTACACTTTTCAAAAATTCTGAGCCACCACAAAAGAGAAAGAAACTCCAGGAAAAAAAGAAAGTAGTATTTGGAAAATCTAAACATGTTTGCTCTTTGTTAACCAATGGCACTCAAGGAACTGCCATTTCTGAGCCGTTTCTGCTATTATGTAGTAGGTATTACATAGCTGTCACCATTGTTTCAATATTTGAAATATACCCAAGAAAAAGACAAAGTATACGTAAACTATTTTAGTGTTCTTGCTGCGATTTTTGAAACAATATTGGACAACAACTTAGAACCTTTATATATTCGGTTGTTAGGGTTCCTTTTGATATCTTGGTTATTTTCTGAATTGGCTTTTTGTTTAATGGAAACAACTGCTACTCTGTTCATCTTGTGTTAGCTGCAAAGAGTATAAATTTAGCTGCAAAAAAAAAAAAAAAAAAAAAAAAAGGATTGGTACCATTGCAGAACATTTGGGGACTTCTAAGGCGCAGCGGGTTGGTGCCCCTCCATGTGGGGAACAGCTTTTATTAACAGCAGACTTCCATTGACGAGGTGACACGCAGACCTCTGGTAACTATAAAGGCCTTCTTGTCTGGGCTTCTTAACAAACTCAAAGGTTGGTCAGGTTCCCTGAAGTTAAGAACCCCTTTTTGTACATTTGGGTCAAGTTTGAAGCCCAAATGGGCCAATTTATGTTTTCAGGTTAGTTTTTGCTTTGAGTTGAGGAAATATGTTTGAACCTTCCATTCAACAATCAAACTCAGGGGGTGTGACGAACAGTGCACTTCGCACGGGAGCCTCTGCACACCCATACTGCTGTGTCTCCTACCGCTGGCCTGCTGCTCTGAACTGGCCTTGAAGGACTCGGCACCAGGGGGAGGTCTTTTATGTTCCCCTCGCTTTGATTTCACACTCTGGGCAACTGATCATTTATGATAAACTGGAGCCTTCTGAGGTGAGCAATGTCATGGCTACTGCCAAGATTTGAAATGACAATGACACAGATGGATTTTCACAATGGAAACATACATGGAATCTATCGTTTTACAAAGAAATGTTTTTAGGGAAAATGAAAAGATAGAGGAATGTACCCATGGAGAACCTTTAAATGTAAGGATTCAGACCAATGGTGTGTTGAAAAGACAGCAGAAAGAGGCTACTCTTTGAGAGTATGCAAATTACAAACCATCATTATTATTATTATTTGGTAAAGAGACACATGGTAGGAGTAAATCTCTGTATTTTGTCTTTCACGTGGAAAGAGAACTTTTTTTATCCTCAGTGAGTTGCAGTGTGTTAGGCGTTCTACAACAATGGCATCAGAAATGGATGAGATACAGACCCACCAGTTTTCCTGGTATTATCAAGGAAGAGAAGCCAGCTCAGCTACAGCCCTCCTGGAGCACAGAATACTAATTCTGCCCAGCAGAGGGCACTAGTAACTAGTGCACACCAGTCATTACACCATGACATTTCCCTTAGGCTGGATAACTATGTTTTTTGATGTTCTACAAAGCCTGCAGTAGTTAGAAGCATCAATCCTTTCTTGTAGCCCTTATCATAACATAATCTCTCTCTCTCTCTCTCTCTCTCTCTCTCTCTCTCTCTCTCTCTCTCTCTCTCTCTCTCTTTACCGAAGCATAATTTCCAATTTTGCTATTCTATGAAAATAACAATATCTAATTCAAAGAACTCTCTCCATGTCTGGAATGGGTCTATTAAAACAAACTCTGATGGACCTTATCACATTAATGAAGAAGATGAACTTTCTTTACATCTCCACTCAGACAGGACTCCAAAGGGGCAATAGAGCAATCCTAAATGCAGACTCTTTGGTAGATCAGAGAGGGGCATCAAAATGGTCCAATCACAAGCCTCAGCTCCCAGATACCAGCCTTATACTGAAGAGACCTAAGCAGAACTAAAAAAGGTGGTTTCATAGTTGCACCAAAAGATTTTTATGCATCTCTAACTTTACAGAGTTCATGCAAGTAATCCGTACTGTATACATATTTAGATCGTTACATTATTTCATGGTCTTTTTGTTTCTTGGAGTATAATTCATTGGAGATTAACAAAATATTTCATATATATTATTCCAGCCCTTAACTGAAGGGAACTGGCTCTTTACAGTCCTTTAGCTTTGAAAATGACAATGATGGCAATGCTGAGGACAACAATGATATTGATGATTTGTATGCTTGGCATATGCATATGTCTACATTAGTGTACTCACCAGTGAGGGCATGCATAGAGACCAGACTGATGTTAGGATGTCTCTCTTCACATTATTTATTATTATTATTATTTTAGATAGATAGGATGTCTCATTGAATCTGAGCTCATTTCAAGTAGACTCTCTTGCCAGTGAACACCCAGGAGCTGTCTGCCTCTACACCCAACCAACTAACTAACAAACAGACTCAACAACAACAACAGTAAACTAAACAAATCCTACATTATGAAAAGGTGCAGGAGCGATGACTCAGGATGTAAGATCACTTGACGTTCTTGTAGTGGATCTGAATTTGGTTTTCAGAACCCAGGCCAGGTTACTCATAACTGCCTATAACTCCAGCTCCCAGGGATATGGCACTGTCTTCTGGTTTCGGAGGGCACCTGTACTCAGCTACCCATACACACAGGCACATACACATACACACAAGAGCCTGTCCTGGAACTAGCTCTTGTAGACCAGGCTGGTCTCGAACTCACAGAGATCCGCCTGCCTCTGCCTCCCGAGTGCTGGGATTAAAGGCGTGCGCCACCACTGCCCGGCTCACACAACATTTTAAAATAGCAAAGTAAATCTTAAAATCAAAGCATGAATATAAGTTGAGTTTCACTAAAATGACACATTTACTCTGAGTCCTGTGTATGATTTCCACTAAAAACATAGAGGTAGATTATATTCATTATTTTTCTTTTGCTATAATGAAATACCATGACCAAGAGTGATTCATTGAAGAAAGGGTTTATTTTAGTGTCTGGTTCCAGAGGGAGAGCCCATAATGGTGGGAGAGGAATGGTAGTGGGAATCTGGACCAGGATAGATCAAATCTCAACTGCACCTGGAAGCAGAAAGAAGAAGGATGAAGTGGATGAGGCCATAAATTCTGAAAGGGTGACCATACTGGTGTATTTCCTCCAGCAAAATCTATGTTCTAAAAGTGGTACAATCCACCCAAACAGCACTACCAACTGGGGACCGACTGCTCGAATATGTAAAGCTGACGGGGGACATTTCTTATTCAAGACACCTCAATGACATTAGTCAGTCAATCAAAGTTATTGACCATTTTTATCATATGTTGATGGATAGTGTTCATTATGCTGTCTATTATGATCACACAAGGGTAGAATAAGTGGTATTTGGAGATACAAAAATGTTACAGGAAGATGGATTTATGCCATTTATGGGTTGTTCTAGGTTGCCTGCATTTTTAATTCCCCTTAATTGTCATAGAGAAGTTTGTTATTTTTGGCTTTAACTAGAGTTTCCCTCAGAGTTTTACAGTATGGCTTCTGCTTAGGTGGCTGGCATCTCTTTTTAGCATCCAGTACACACAGGGTCAGATGCTGCAGGGTTTTAGCAACTTGAGTGACGTAGTCTACCTCCTCGATCCTCATTAACCCTTGTAACTGAAAGCGTTAAGTTCTCCATCTCTGCTGTGATGACTCTGAGATTGCCTGACAGCCATGCAGTGAGGACGGCAGCCCCGAGGCTGGGGATACAGTGAAGGACGTTAGTAAAGGGTGAGAGAACAAAGGTAGTAACAGCAATATGGTCAATATGAAAACAGAGTATTTTTATACATTGAGAAATATATGGTATGGGTGGAGAGATGGTTCAGCCCTTAAAAGCTAGGCTTACAACCTAAAAGATAAGAGAAATATGTGGTAAAACTATGTGATTATTATTAAACTGCTATTTAAAAATTGTTTCGTTGTATTTGTATCATTTTCTTTTAAAGTGAAGGCAGTAGAGAAGAAACCCTCCAGATAAGATTTTTTTTAATGCTCTTTGGCAGAAAATGTTAAGGCCGGGACTGGGCAGATCAAAATGCCTTGAATACAAAGAAAAGTATTATCTTACACTGCAAGAAGCTTCCATGCAGGCGGCTCCAGGACACAATAGCATCCTCCGGACTGAACTTCAGCCGCCACCTCTGCACTGTTAGCCTCACAGAGTCTGGACTCCTCCTGATCTCTGTCTTTATGGGTAGAAGTTGGGTACTGTAGTTCCAGGGGTATCAGTCACATTACAGAATCTATCCAGGACAGAGCTCCGAAGAAGAAATGACCAAGTAAGACTGGAGTATTAAATTGAACTGTTTCACTTCGGAGTATAAGTGCTGGCTTAATTCTCAGACTTCCCATGAAAGCAAGGTGGCTCTCATTGCCCCTGCCTCTTTGGTTCAAATAGAAGAACCACAAGGAATAAATCCAAGCCATTCCAAACCAATGGAATTAAATAAATAATCCCTAGAGGCTCAAATACATTAAACCATTTATCCTAGGATCTTAAAACATGTCTAAAATATGGTATTTATTGTCCTTGAATATCAAGACTGCTTTATGAAGCCTTGCTTAAGAGACAGGAACTGTCCCAGGTACATATGTGTTTGTGCACACCTCCTTGTACATAGTAAGAACTCAATGAGAATCGGTTGATTTGATTTTAGGTTCAAAAATGAAATTAAAAGGGAGCTCCCCCAGGCTAATTTGGCTGTGCTCCTTCTCTGGCATTTTTCTTTGTTTAGTTTAATTGAATTTGAACCAGACTCAACTGTTCCGGTTCAGAACAATGTCCAGGACCCAGAAAGCTTTTTTGATCTATTGGACTGCACCAGCATAGAGGAAAGAAGACACAGCCATGGATGCCTTCAGTTGTTCCTGTATCTTGGCCCACCTCTGTAATCAACCAGTCAATTAATCCATACTTTTTGATCCTCTTCATGGAGATACCCCAATTAGCTATTCCCAAATCTGTAAGATGCTGTTTCCGTTGTCAAGATGCTGGCACTATATATTGAGAATAATATGAAGTACACATGTAAAAGGTTGGATACTAATTTCAAGTCACCATATACGCATCAAATCAACCCAAGTAGATTGTCTCTATATGGGTGTGGAGGTTGTAAATTTTATAAATAGATATAAGATGATTTGGACTTTGGAAGGTAAACTGGAGAAAATAAAGAAAATATCAACTTGGATGGAGCAATTCTACTAGGATTTCTCAGGTGTCTGTAGCCATACCACCTGCAGCATAGGAACCCACTATGTTCTAGAGGAAGACTAGGGCTTGGAAAACTTGGGGCTGGTGCTTGGGGCTATACAGTGGCACAGTGACTAAGACAGTCAGCACTGAGAGACAACAGGGAATGTCTTTAGGTTGATTTCACTCAGATGCAAAGGTTAAGGGACTCTATACTAACAAGAAGCCATCAATACAAGTGACCATTACAGCCAGCACAGATTCTTACAAGTTGCATGATCCACTTTGTGATGTACTTTGTATTGTGACTATACTTAATCACGCTTACCTATAAGTCTCATCAGGAGTACAGGCTTCATGGACTTGGAAACAACAATTCAGCTTGTTGTTTCTTTATGCAGACTCTCTGAGCACAGGGGAGAGGAGTGTGGCTATGGAAATGACAGAGGTGGCTGTTAACACCAGAAGAACAGATGAGCTATATAGCGAGAGCATTTCACAGAGGGGAAGGCCAGAGATAGAGTCTAGAAGATTGTCCATGAGGGACACTTAGCCACACTCCTGACAGCAGCCACTGAGGACATGTTTATAAAGGTGAAGATAATGAATGACAGCATCTGCCCCATAGGGTTTAGTGAGTTAGACCCATAGCCTTTGGCAATTGTTGGATAGAGAGCAGATTATCAAACTTGTCATTAAGACTGCAACATTCCCATGTTCCTTTCCCATCATACTCCCTGTAGATATTTTTTTCTGCAATTATGAGCCTATCCTGCTTCTGGTAGACCCTCCTTAGATGTTTAAAATCTTTTTGGGCCATGCAGGGTCTCTGGCAGTTCATCTTTACCTTGCATGGTCAGAACTCACCTGCTGTATCCTCAGCTGCACTGTCTTCACCACAGGAGTTTTCGTTTCAGCTAGACAATGACACGAGAGAGAAGGATCCTACTGCCGAGGTCTCAAGGAAAGGCGAGAGTTTACTCAGAGCTCTTCTCTCCATGGCCTCTCAGAGATACCCCAGCATGCAGTTTCCTGTTCGTGCCAGGCCTTTGAAATCAGGAGGGGAGAGAGGGATAATGAGAATGGAGAATTAGGTGCGAGGAATGAGCAGCACAAGGATGATGTCAGGTGATTTCCACAGGAACCAAGAGCTGATTAAAAGAGAAAAGCAAACACATGCGGGGTCACCTGGAGCCTAAAGACACATTTAATAACATTTCTTTAAGTTTCTATCTTCCTCCCCTATGGAAGAAATCTGCCCAATAAAACATAAACCACTAATACCGTGCTGTAGGCAGAACACGGTTCTGTGAGCCAATGCCGTCTGGTTTCAGGGAAACTAACAACGTTATTGATTTTAGCAGGCTTATTAGAATCAGCATTACATGCCCTCTTCCTCTAGCAGATTGTATTTGGACTTCATTATGAAATCTCATTACATTAGAAGGAGACAGCAATGAGTTCTGTAAATAAAAAATTTCCAAAGATGGATCTGTTCAAATTAGTATATCTGTGAGACCTGCTTTGGGTATCAATCTATCAAAGAACTGAATCATGTATCTTCTTGAGCCTACCTTGTGTTTTTAAAAAGTATTGGAAATATTCATCAATTCTCACAGCGTGTAGGAAAGCTTTAGTAGATTTTCCTCTTAGCAACCCCCGAGGAATGCATTGCCGCAAAAACTGGGTGAACATCACATCCCATAATAACTTTAGACAGTTTGAAGGGGTAAGCATGGGTTTTTTTTTTTTCATTGCTATAGAGCCCGAGAACATGATAGACTCACAGACACTGAACTAAGAGCTATGAAAATGGAGTTAAGTCGATAGGAGCCTTGCCTGGAATCCTAGTGCAGAATCTCCTTCCACTTCTGCAGCAATCTGTGGCATATCACTTGGCTTAGGAGGCTTAAGTGAATTGATAAAATTGATGGAAATGAACTGATAGAGGAAATTACTTTTCCAAAACAAACAGTTACAATATGTACTTTTCTCTTAGACACGCAGTCCTGTGTCTGTTTGTTCAGTAGCAGCAGGCACGGCCTTGCAAACACTGGGGGAATGGTGAAAACTAAGTTTAGAGCTTCTGCCAGAATTGTAACCACAAACCCCAGATCAAAATGCACAGCATGACTTTCGTGAATGGAGGGAGAAGTTCTAGGGTCTCCACTGGAAAAGCAGGGAAAAGTGAGGCGCTGGGAGGTGGGTTCTGGAGAAACACCGAGGGAAAACTCTCATCTGGGTTTCCCATCCTGCCCCAGCCTAACCTACCTTCTTTATGTTCCAGAATATTCCACTACCCCCTACCCACTTAAAACTGAGGAGCTGACTAGTTAAGAAAATTGGTATGAACTTTTTTATTAGGTGTGATAAAAAGACCTAGGCTTTGAGATGCTTAACAGAAGGGTACATTGTAGGGAAAGCCACTCCGACCAATAGGGCAGAATTCTCAGGACTCAGCTTCCCTGGTAAAGAGTAATGGTTTCAGTGACATATTTCTCTCACCTTTTCTGGGGTGGTCTTCCTCACCCGCTACAGAAAAGCAGTACAATGAATGTAGAAAAACACACACAACCCATGCTTGACTGATTCAAGCAGTCGTTGTGATCTCCTTCTCTTAGCTTATTATTTGACTCTTCTGCTTTATGGAATGAATTTCAGCTGCCTGTTAATCTGTCTGGCCCCTCCCTGGGCTGTCCTTATAGTCATTACTTCTGCATCATGGAGACTTGACTGGTTTCTGAAGTTTAGGTTTGACTCAAGGGAAGTGTGTATATTTGGGAACACTTATGTGGAACTATGTACAAAGACTATAAAGGACTACTGGAATGCATGTTGTCAGTGTGCTCTCATTTTTACTTTATTCATTTATTTGTGACTTACTGCTTTATTCTCTTCATTGAGTTAGTTCATCATGGCCTTTCCACGCAAGGGACCCCTCAGTCCGAGTTTTGGAGTTGCAGTTAGGATTTTTTTTCTAAGTTTTTGCACAAGAAGATGATTGTGCTTGGCATCGAGGAAGCCCCCTCTGGAGCCCATTATACAGTTCCGGATGCAGACCCCTTGGATGGAAGATGATATTAAACCACTTAATATATATTTACTTATTATATAAACATTTCTCTTGTTCTGAATGCTAGTCATTTTTTGAGGTTCTGGTAAAACAGTGCCAAGGGTTAAATAGAGTGGACAAAGCTTCTGTCTGAGGCACATTGCATTCTGATAAATAAAATGAAAGAGAAACATTGACATGTGTATAAAATATGCAAGGACTCTCAAAATTATACCAATTAGCACAAAAGCAACCCCAGGAAAGGAGGATGGGATTCGATGACAGTGGAAGATGAAGGGATCAGATCCTGTTTAGGGTATGAAAAAAGTTACCAACAAGTAGATCTTCTATCCATCCAAATATAAGACACTTTTGATAAAGAAAGTCTTTAAAGTAAGTCCAGTTAATCATCTTGAAGAGAGAACGCAGGGTCTTTCTACTTCTAAAGGACAACCCGAAGATGGTTTAAAAGGCAGGAGTGGTACTGCCAACATCAATCATTTATCAAGAAAATATCCCAAAGGCCTGCCCATAGGTCATTCTGATAGAGGCATTTTCTCGTTTGTGGTTCCGTCTTCTCAAATGATTCTAGTTTTCATGAAGTTGTCATAAAACTGGCCAGTATCATCTGCTATAGAGCGATTTCTAACTGGTCTTAATAATAAAAACCCAGAGTCAGATTTTAGGGGGTGTAAGCACAGCAGTTAGTCACTAGTTCTTACCTCTTCTGAATCCTCAGATTGAATGGGGTATCCTGCCTCTACAAGTCCTCAGACTGAATGCCTTAAGCTCCTGTCTCCTCCCGCCTTATATTTCTCTCTCCACCCGGCCGTATCCCTTCCTGTCTCCACATTCCTAGTGCTGGTATTAAAGGTGTGTGACTTCCAAGTACTGGGAATAAAGGTGTGAGCCATCACCACCAGACTCGTTGTCTTTTAGACTGGATCAATCATAAGTAGCCTAGGGTGGCCTTGAACTCACAGAGATCTTTCTGCCTCTCTCTCCAGAGTGCTGGGATTAAAGGTGTGTGCCATCACTGCCTGGTCTCTATGGCTAACTAGTGGCTTAGTTTCACACTCACCTCACATACACTTCAGGAAAGCTTTATTTTTTAGAACACAAATAAAATATCACCACAGAATATCAGGTAACAAGATACCATGTCTTATCTGTTAGGATGGGAAGAATAAAAAAAAAAAGAAAGAAAAAGTGCTGGCAAGAGTGTGGAGAAATTATAACTTTTGTACATTGATGGTGGGAAGGAAATGATTGTGTGATTTTGGGAAGAAGTCTGCCTGTTTCTTAAGGGATGGGATGTACAATTACCATGTATCCATAATCTATAACTGCACATAAATGCAAAAGAAATAAAAATATATCCATGGAGAAAGTTGTGCATGAATGTTGCGAGCAGCATTATTGACCATAGGCAAAGGGTGGTGGTAGGGTTAAACAATCCAATGCCTGACAACTAATGACCAGATAAGTAGAATGAATGGAATAGCCCTATAATATAAATGATATAGATGAGGCTTAAAAACATGATGAAATATGATAGTCGCTACAGGAAGTGATATAGTATGTGATTGTACTCATATAATACAGAATAGAGGATGTACAAGGTTAAATATAGATTAGAGATTACTTAGGGTTGGGGGTTGGGGCTGGGATAGGAGAGCGGTTATTAAAGGCAACAGAGCATCTATTAAGGTGAGGGAAATATCCTAAAATTTTGTTAATTTATTGCATATATCTGCAGATATACTAAACCACTGCATCGCACTCTTTACATATATGAGTTTCATGACATGTGAACCATAGCACAATACAACTTTTTTAAAAAAGAATGCTGAAAACAGTCTCAAATGGTTTGATGGCTAGCCTTAATTGTCACCTTGACACAATGTAGCTTTATCTGGGTTGAACATTTGCTGTCATGGCTGTTGTGTAACTGAGCCCATGTATCAGAAGAAGATGGAATCTTGAGTCTCAGGATAGTCAATGGATAAGGCTCTGTGTCTTGGACACACAGGATGGGGAATTTAGGGAGGAGACACCAGGGAGACACCTCCCTCAAGGACACAGGCAATGAGAACTAATAGGAGTGGAGAACTAAAATTAGGGAATCAAAACATCAAACCTGTTTAGTGCGAAATTGGTGCACCAGAGATTTTTGCCTTTCCGCAGCCTGAGGACCCCCTTCTGTGCAACCAAGAACAAATGGTCGTCTGTTTTGTTGCTCCAAGACTGCAGCATTTGCACTGGAGTGACAGGACTGTGTTTAGAGTAAAGGAAGTAAGAGTTTGGAGAGACTCATTTGCTGCACATCACACTATTTTAGTAACGAACAGAGCTGGGATTTGAATTGGTAGCTTTCAAACATCAAAGTCTTTTTTTTTTCTCTAGAACTACCTTTAGAAAGAAATTTGTTCAGGGTTACAGCTTTTTCTGTCCCCCCTACTGCCAACGAGTTAAAAATAAGCTACAAAGAGACGAGCAGGTTGGTTGGGAAGTCCCTCCAAAAGTTTTCAAAAGTGAAGTCTTTGGTTGAGACTTTCCCCTACTGTTCCCAGAACATTTGCTGGACTAGAAAGCCCAGAACATTTGCTGCACTAGAAAGCCTTCAGAACCACATACCTCTTATTCTCCTCTGATAGCTGGCTGGATTCAGATAGACCTGCTCTGTCTCTCGGAGGGAGAGCTCACCCTACACAAATTGTTAGCGGTTGAACTGCCAACAAATCAGAGCTGCAGGCACGATGTCAGAGCAGCCAGGCTCATGCTCATATTTGCTATGGCTGATGAAATATTTAAACTGTGTTGATAGCCTCAGATGGCATGTTAGATGCCGAAAGTTGTACCACTTCCCACCGGGTACCATAGGCTGCAGTGCCCTGTCTCTATTTCGCTCCCCTGTTTATGCTTAAGAAAAAAATAAGTGGCATTTCCCCAGTCATGTTTTAGTCAAAAGCAGTCCATCACCAAAAACAAAAACAAAACAAAAAAGAAGGTAAAGAAGCAAATAAAGGAAGGAAGGAAGGAAAGAAGGAAGGAAGGAAGGAAGGAAGGAAGGAAGGAAGGAAGGAAGGAAGGAAGGAAGGAAGGAAAAGCCATTGCTGGTAGGTTTGACTGGCCAAGCACACACAATTAGTAAGAACTTTTGGAGGAAGAATGTAGGGCATTCTCTGTCTGTTGACTTTTAATTAAAATGGCAAGAACAGCAGAACAAGAGGAGAGAAAACCTGTTGCGGTTTTGTGAGCCCTGTAGCTGGTGTGTGGTGGGAGAGCAAGGATCTCTTTGTAGGCATAGGTGAGCAGGTCACCCAGAATGCAGCTTTTCCAGCCAAGCTAATTGATGGAGACAGTCTCATTTTGACCCGATCCCACGGAAACCTGACAAACAAACCCAAAGCACTTGTCAGGGAGCTGTGCTAACATGGGTAAGGTTAATAGGTGTGAGGGACTAGACTTTCTTTAATATTAATCAAAAATAATTTAAGCCTTAACACAATACCCCTGGCTCCTTAATTTTGAAAGTAAAAATCAGAATGTTTCCCTTCAATGCTGTTAATGGGGTCAGTACCCGGGTCTGAGCTGGCTGCCATGTCTCAGTCCCGTGGAATTCTAAAAACCATCATCATTTGTTTCTAAACAGATCAAGAGCTATTTACCATCTCAGTGTTTTGTGCACAGCTGGGTGTCTGGCAAATGTCCAATATCCATTAACATTTAAAAATTAGTCCCATAATGCATCTTTTCTAGGGCTGGAGAAGTACACACAGTGACACGTGTTGGGAACCAATAACACTTGCACCACCATTAGTCTGGCTGCATCAACTTCCCAGTAAATGCAGGCTAATTTAGTTTCCAGAATGGTGTGTCTAAATTCATACAATAACCTCAGAGAAGACCGGGTATCTGAAGATGGATAGTGCAGCCGCTGCTCGCCAAGGCGTAGGAGTTCTCCTGTGGAAGCACCAGGGCGCATTGCACAACTGTGCCTTGAATTTCTGCACAGTTCTTTCTAGTCCATCCTTTCTCGTCAGGGTGAGACTCGAGGGCAGATGGTAACATATCTCAATAACCATCTATAACACTGCTTTGGAAGTCAGTTAATAACTTTCTGGGAGTCCTTTCCCTCTCACTCTTGGAGTGTATATTTCATTTCCTTCACCCAGACAGTGAACACATGCTGTCCTCAGAGTAGAGAATTCTCTGGCAGGATCTTATTCCAATATTGTAAACCTGAACACAGGAAATACTGCAATTCATGTTGAGGTCAAAGGTTGAAAACAGAAATGAAGGGGCAAGGACAGAGACAAACCTGAATTTGTAGAATGTTTCCCCAGCATGCAAGAAGCCCCAGGTTCAAGCCACGGTGTAACATGATGAGGGGAATACTAGTGCATCTGTAATTCCGGGCTTCGGGAGGTGGAGGCAGGAGGATCAGAAGTTCAAGGACATCCTCAGTTACGTAGTGAATTTGAGGCCAGACTATGGGATACGAGGGACTTTATCTTAGTGCAAAAACAAAACACCAAGCAGGCAAACAATCAAACAACAACAAAACAGAGAACATAAAAATACATATTTTATAAGGAATTGTTCTTGAAGTTTTGACTTCTGGGAAAATCCCTCTAATAGCCGGGGTGAAATGGGGTGTCAGATCCATCCTAGGAGCAGCCAGTAGGTGTGCTCCCTCCTTGAGAAATGTTCTCCCTCCTTACCAGGTGTTCATTGGGTCACGGATGTAGGCTAGAAGCTGTACCTCGGCTCTGACTCATGAGCCAGGGCACATACTGTACGAGCTTATCTTCCCTCACTTTGTCTATGTCGCACTGCCTAATAAAGCTAAATTGCTCACATAAACAGAACACTGTGCCACGGGCTCTTAGGATTCAGAGGTGGTTTAAAAATATAATTTCTCACTAACATTCAATAGAACAATTTAGGAATAGCTTACAGAAAATTGCAGGAAAGCGGTCATTTTCCAAATGCGCACAAACCAATTCAGCACTTTCCAAGTTCGAGGTTTTGGGGCGGGGGTGGTTCAGGATGTACAGCGAGCTCAAAAAGTCCCCTCTGAAGGGAGATTTTCCAAGCTTCAGGCCATGCTGGAGACATAATTCTGTTGTCTCTCCAGTCCTTTATAATGTTTCGTGGCATGGTTCCTTTTGGAAGTTGTAACTGTGAGTTAAAATTTCCATTGACTGAATTGATTTAAATGAGAATTGATAGTAGGAAATGTTATAACTGCTCTCATTTAAG
Source organism: Chionomys nivalis (assembly GCF_950005125.1). NCBI lineage: Eukaryota > Metazoa > Chordata > Mammalia > Rodentia > Cricetidae > Chionomys > Chionomys nivalis. The sequence continues at coordinate 31,349,758 of NC_080103.1, read as the reverse complement.
AGTGATTTTGTGGGAGGGAGGGAAAACTGCAGTCAGGACCTAAGATAAACAAACAATTAAAAAAAATAAAAATGAAAGCCAGAGACGTAACTCAGTGGCAGAAAGTGAGCCTAGCAACCATGAATCCCTATGTTTAATTCCCATTAACAACAAATAAATATATAAATAAGCAAGCCCCCTCCTTTCCACTCCCCCCCCCAAAAAAAAAGACTTAATATAAAAAGAAGCTGGAGGAAAGAGTTGGTAGTGTCTTCACAATAGGATAACTGGGTGGACAAATGGAAAAAACTCCTCTTTGTTTATCATTAGGGAAACACTAATGGTAACATTGTAAAAAAAAAATTAACAAGATCAATGGAGCTACTTAAACAATGTATGTCCTTGTTAGGAGTGTAATAGATACCGTGTCTCCAGAAAACTTAAATTTCTACCAGAGGTGACTCTCTACAGGTAGCGTAACAATTTCACCATGTTTATCACAGAAGAATGGCATACCAACTGTGGCAGTTTGAATGAGAAATGTCTTCCATAGGCTAATATATCATATCACTTTATTTCCCGTCCATGATGCAGTTTAGGGGAGGAGGACCTTGCTGGAGAAGTTTATGGCTTTACCCCACCGGCAGTTCTCTCTGTGTTTCCTACTTGTGGCTGAAGATGTGATTGCTCAGCTTTCTGCTCCTCCTTCTGTCTCTGCAGCTGGCTTCCATGCCTTCCTACACCCACATGATATACTCACCCTTCTGAAAGCAAGACTAAATAAAGTCGTTATTCTGTGAGAAAAAGGAGTAATTTTGTGGGTATTGGAAGCATATCTTCTTTTCAATGTGCTCCTATTTTTGCTATAACTGTGTATTTTGTTACTAATTGTTTGCAGTGGCAATGCTTTTAACATGGTAAGAAATATAGCTACCCCATTAGGACTGATCTGTGTTCTTATTAAATGAGAAATCTAGGGGTACCATCTTTTTCTCTGTTTTGATGAGTGTGAATCATTGTTCCTCCTGACAGAGGGAGTTAGACACGACTGATGAAAATGATACAGAAGAAGTATGTTCATTAAGGAGAACATTTTGACCATATCACCATATCCAAATGTATACGGCTTGTGTTTCCAGTTTATTCTGTCAACATAAGGATTAATCCAATGGGTGAAGGATTAGATGAGGAGAGAGGTGACTTTGCTGAGAGTATTTCAATTCAATGACTTGAGCGGTGAAGACTTTATCTGTAATACTCTTTGGATATGTGTTCTGCTTAAAATAATTAGTTTAAAACAGGTTGGGGGGAAAAGTGCATTTATCTTTTGTGTAAAATGCACTCAGGGTTATGATCTCATCACACACACACACACACACACACACACACACACACACACACACACACACAAAAAGCCCTTTACAACTGCATCCGTGAATAAGAAATGTATTTCCTTCAACATAATTATTTAGTTTCCTACTAAGAACTTGCTCTGCAGAGGTCAATTATCCTTCAGGGATATCCTGGAAGAAATGAACAATTAACTTGATTTTCTGTTGAATTTGGAGCTTCAAACTCAGTATGTGATCTATTAAAAAAAGGAGATAATTCCTCTTAAACCATGTCCTAATCTACATGGGAGCCTTCCACTGCAGGTAAGAAATCAGCGAAGTAATCCAACCCACCACCATGGGGCCAAGACTGAGCCGCTGATACCCAACAGTCAAAGCTTCAAAACATTCAAAGAAAGATCTCTCACGGGGAGCAACGAAGAATAGCAGAGCGCACTTCTCTTATGAAGAGAAAAGCCTTCTGAAAGGGAAATGGCATTTGATTTTTTTTTCCTTTTCCCAACTAAACAGAATTGCTCAAATCTGATTAAAGAGAATCACGACAAACATTGTAATTTGGGGTAATCAGGAGAGTGTACAGTTTTATGGGGAGATGAAAGGCAGGGGTAAGACTTTCATAAGACTCTGACTGTCCAGGAGGTTGACTATTACCTGGCTCTACTCTAAAAAAAGCTTTCTTGCCCCAAGAAACGGAATTTAAAGTGGGGACTAAATTGAGTTAAAAAGCTTCCTGTATAGAGCTTTACAGAAAAACACCAGGCTCACCTAGGCAATGACCCTGGGGAAGGAAATAATTTTCTCTCTCTCTCTCTCTCTCTCTCTCTCTCTCTCTCTCTCTCTCTCTCTCTCTCTCTGAGTTATTTTATCATGGGAGTTGTAAATACATCTTTTTATTTTATTTTTTTAAATTTGAAGACACTCGTTGTGGCTGGTTGCATTTTCTTGGAGGTCTGGGCTATGCTCTAAGCCTAATAAAACCAATGACCCTATAGTCCTTTAAACCACTCTCCTGCCACTGCTTCATTTCCCCTGAGGGCGCATCCATTTGTTTTCTCTTGGTCCTGGGAAAGTCTGGCTTTCAAATACACAGATCCACTGACGCAGGCATAGACACGGGGGAGAATGTATTCGTGAAGCGAGAATACACAAAGCCTTAAAAAGTACACTAAGAAGTATATTACAGAAGGGAAACTTGCTCTTTTAAGTAAAATCCCAGGCAGATGATTTTATAGGCAGTTGCTGGTTTTCTTTACAAATGGAAGAAGAGTTTCATGAAAGCCATTGAGTGGGTGGCAGAAATGGGTCTCGTCATGCAGACGAGTACAGCAACTTGAAGAGCTGCAACTTATGATACCAACGATAATTTGTAATAATGCATAAAAAGAACACCTTGGGTTCATTTAACCGGTTTCAATGAGATTTAAACACTTCTCACACATTTCCATTTAGTTTCACAGGCTTCTGGTAAGGCTGAACAGGAAGATCTTATTGCTCCGTGTGCAGCTGAGAGATGGTTGCGATGAACGTGAAAGGCTAAGAGTTTGCGGAGCAGCGTCTGGTGATGGGAGATTAGTTTATTCTGCCTGGACCTCTTTAAGCAAACTTTTCTAATTCATTTTCATTTCAACGTTTTTTCCATGTTAAGTTTCACATTGCTTCCTACATGGCCCGGGTCTGTGAGAGGGCAGGGAAGACGCCAGGATGGTGGATCACTCTGAAAGACACCGTCTTTGATTTGACCTCCTTCCCCCATATTTATCTTCTGCTGACATCAGCATGGCCTGACAGACCTGAAGAACCAGATTAGCATCCTATGGATCTAGAAGAGATTGCATGGTCTGCTCACTAAATCTGAACCTGCCTCCAAAAATTTTCCCCAATATATATGACAACTAATATCCGAGAACAGTGGTGATAGCCTGGTAGTGGGTATTTTTGGGGAGGGGGGTGGTAAGGGAGAGGTGACAGGATCTCATATGCACCACAATGGCCTCAAGAATGACTTGAACTTCTGATCCTCCTGCCTCTATCTCCTGCATGTTGGGATTTGGTTTATGCTGTGTTCGTTATTCAATCTAGAGCATCATAATAGGTGCTGGTTAGGCACTCAATCCACAAAAACACACCCTTACCTCTAACACTGCCTTGACTTTATTGTCTGTAAAATGAAGACATTTTGATGACCACCTACTAGTATAATTGATATAATTTGTATATAGTTGTACAATTAAATATGGAGGAAACAATGCAAGTCAAACATGGACATGGTGACTAGTGTATTAAAACTGTAGTCTGAACCCCACCCAAGCAACTTACACCTCAATGGGCACATAACATGTTTCTTGAGCTATCTATTGTCCTCTTTATAATAAACTTCTTTGCCTAAGCTTCTAAAGGCTCACTTTTTGTTATTCTTGTTAAACATATTTAAATTTTAGAACTCTTTTTCTCCTATCGCTATTTCTGTTTTTGTCTATCTGTCTGTCTGTCTCTCTTTGTGTGTGGATGTGTATGCATGCACATAGATGTGTTTAAATGCACATGGGGGGGGGGGTGCAAACATGCCCTGATATCAACATTAAGTGTCTTTCCTCAATTTTTTTTCTGAGGCAGTCTCTCATTGAACCCAAAGTTCATTGTATTGGCTAAACTGTCTGGCCAGCCAACATAAAGGATCCTCCTGTCTCTACTTCCTCAGTGCTGGGATTGTAGGATATCCCTACACTAGTATTTTGATTTGTTTATGTTTTTAATATGAGTGCCAGGGCTCTGGACTCAAGTCTTCATACTTGAACAGGAAACATTCACTGACAGCCATATCCCTAGCCCCATTATAAACTTATCTATCTATCTATCTATCTATCTATCTATCTATCTATCTATCTATCTATCTATCTATCTATCATCTATCTATCTATCCATCTACACACACACACACACACACACACACACACACACACACACACACACACCAGTGTCATACCAGGTAGCCCTGGCTGGCCTGATGCTCAATGTGTAGGCCAGCCTGGCCTTGATCTTACACATATCTATCTGCCTCTGCCTCCCAAGTGCAAGGATTAAAGGCGTGCACCACTATGTCCAGCTCAGTATAGAGGTCTTGACATTTTCATGGACTAGAGCTTCTGAGGCATCAAACCCTTTTGCCCTACTCCACGTGTCATTAAATTAGATCAAGCTGACTGGTTTCCCTCTGAAGAACTGGTTCTCATCGTAAGAAGACTTCACATTCCTTAAAACTTCAGTGAAGGTTTACAGTACCTGTGATGTGAGTGTCCTATGTGTTTGGGAGTCTTATGACCAGAATCGAAGCAGAAGAGAAGGGTGCGGCCACAGACAGCATGGAACACTGAACTCTTCAGGTCAGGACACCGAAATATGAAGCAGTTACATAGATCCAAGCAAGACAAGAGTCTTTGACTACTAACTTCTGGTATCATGCCTTTTATGTCTCATAGAACAAACTATGATGTTTAATAACTTTTTTCTATGTTTTATTAAAAATATATTTTTCATAAAATATATTCTGACCATGTTTTCTCCTCCCCCAATTCCTCCCAGATCCTCTCCACCCACTCAATTCCACACCTTCTTTCTCTCCCTCTTTAGGAAACAAACAGGCAAACAGGGAAAGCAAATAAATCAGATTTTGAAAACAAACAAAATGTAATAAAGAGAAAGTACAAGAAACACACACAAAGTAAAACCCATAAATACACAAAATTGGAAACTATAATATACAAACAAAAGACCAAAAGACAAAAAATACTCAAACAGCCCATAGATATGTAAAACCAGAAACAATAATATCCTAACAAAAGGTAAGTAATAAAAAAATTCCCAAACAAAGCAATATGAGACAAAACATCTACAAAAATACTATTAACTTTTTTTGTGTTAGACATTTACTGATGGGCATAAGGACTACCTTTAAGTGTGGTTAATAAGTGAGACTCGATGGGAGAAGATTAACTTTTCATTTGCAACTGGATGTCAGCTGGAGAGAATTTCTTGATTAGGAATGGGAGCTCCTACCCATGTACCACTCTCAGCACTGTGACCCCATTTGGTTTTAATCTGTGCAGGTGATTTTTGATAAAGATATTTACTAACTTTTTGATGGCTTGTTTATAGTCTTTCTGATAGAAATTGATACCTTAGGTGTGTCATGCTTTATTACAGAACGATACTCCCAGTTTTCCTGAATATCTCTGAATACAAGTTTGAAGCCAATGCTAACCTGTCAGAAAACAATTGGTTCATCCAGCAATCCAATTGCTCAAATAATTAAAATTTTAACATGGGGAGAGGATTGCCACACAAATTGTTTGGTTAATTGTTTGATAAATGCTTCCCATTGGCCAGAGCAGTGGTTGTTTCATTGCCCTCAAAGACATAAAATATTGTTCTGGATGAATGAGAGTCAATGGTTATGCTGGTGGATCTCTGAAACAATAGCGCGAGAAGATTCCTCAACACTTCTAGGATGGACTAGTTGTATTTCTTGGTCTATAAAATGGAGTTCTAGTTTGTATGACTATATTAGTGAGCTTTCTCATGGTTGTGATAAATATTTGAGAGGAAGAACTTAAAAGAATAGCATTTCACTTTGACTTACTTCAGTCCAAATTTGGCTGGCTGCATTGTTTGAAGGTCCATGGTAAGACAGAAACGATGTAGAAGGGCATGGTGGAAGACGGCTGTGCACCTACTGGCAGCCAGAGAGTTACAAGAGCCAACAGGAAATGATACAGGACAAAATGCATACTTGCCGGGTGTACCCCACTTTCCCAAGTTCACCAGATCTCAACAGTCTACTCAAATTTTGATTCCATTAATGGATTGCCGCGAATTAAGCAAGAGTTCTCATGATCAGCCGGGCGGTGGTGGCGCACGCCTTTAATCCCAGCACTCGGGAGGCAGAGGCAGAGGCAGAGGCAGAGGCAGAGGCAGAGGCAGAGGCAGAGGCAGAGGCAGGCGGATCTCTGTGAATTCGAGTCCAGCCTGGTCTACAAGAGCTAGTTCCAGGGCAGGAACCAAAAGCTATGGAGAAACCCTGTCTCGAAAAATAAAAAAAAAAAAAAAAAAAAAGAGTTCTCATGATCTAATTGTCTCTAGAAATCCCCTCAGACATGCACCTAGAGATGTGTTTCCTAATCTCTAAGATACCTCTTGATCCAACCTAGTTAACGATCAACATTAATCATCACGATGAGCCAGCACCCATTTCTTCTTCAGTTATTTGTTTCCTTTACTTTTCCCTTGGTGGTGAATTTTCATCAGGTTTGAGCCAAGATGGACAACAGGCTCAAAGGAAGACTAGAGAAGCTCAAAGGCCTTTCTCTGAAGGTAAGATTGACATCTGAGTCAAATCCAGGAAGCCAGGTTAAACAAAACAGAACAACAACAACAACAAAAATAGTGAAAGGTGATTTAAATTAATAACCTATTTACAAGTAGAATTTTATGTTTTTACCAATGAACAACTGGTGAAGTGGCCTTACAAATGGTAAGTTTTTAAACATCTGGAGTGTGATACAGATTTGACTTACAGTTTTGATTTTATCCTGGCCTTTCTTTTTCTTTTACAGAAGGATTTTAGTGTCTGGTTGTTCAAAAGCATTTCAGTGAAGACAACATTTGTCCTCCAAAGGACACTGAAGCATCACCTCCGCGAAATATAGAACTGACAATGAACTCTATTATATTTAGTTATGCGCGGTAACATAAGTAAATGAACGCTTTCATTTCCATTCTTTCTCTTCTGTCTTCATACATGTATCAACCACAACCAACATACTACCCCCTCAACAGTTAAAACACATCTTTGAAAATTACATCACAAGTGAGTTGTGTTAGCTGGAAAGGTTGATAGTAGAAAATTTAGTTCATATATATATATATATATATATATCGTTTTTTTCGTTTTTTAAAAAAACCCTTCTCATTTTAATTGTTTGGAAAGGAATGTGCTATATACTTCTTCCCCACTCCCCTTCTTTCCTCTTCCTCCCCACTCCACTTCCACCATCGGCCCTGCCCCCATTCTCCCAATTTACTCTGGAGATCTTTTTCCCCTTCCTAGGCAGATCCATGCATCTCTCTCTTAGGGTCCTCTTCATTACCTAGGTTCTCTGGGGTTGTGGCCTGTAGGCTGCTTGTCCTTTTCTTTATGTCTGATATCTACTTACGAGTGAGTGCATATTATATTTGACGTTCTGGATCTGGGTTATCTCACTCAGGATGTTTTTTCGTAATTTTTCAATATCACTTTTAGGCATATATCCAATGGATGCACACTTAACTACAAGGACATATGTTCAACCATGTTCATAGCAGCATTATTTATAATAATCAGAACCTGGAAACAACCTAGATGCACCTCAACCAAAGAAAGGACAAGGAAAATGTGGTACATGTAGACAATGGAGTACTATTTAATGGTAAAAAGCTAACGACATCTTGAAATTTGCAGGCATATGGACAGAGAACTTAGTTTTTAACATAAAATTCGTGAACTTAATGGAACAGGAAATAACATGATAAGGACCCTTAGATGAGGCTTTTCCTTCCTTCCATGGTGTCTAAATCCTGCTGTCTGACCAGTCAAGTTGTTTCTAAGGTCAAGTGCTTGCCCACAAGGTGGACTCTAATCTGTTGTTTCTACATAAATCATTCATCCTTCTCTATGCCTCAGTCTTCCATACCCTTCTAGAATGCTTTTTTAGTAAGGAATTTGTCAAATCTTTGGAACAGGGTAACATTTGATAGGCAGAGGAGGGAGGGAACAAGATAGGGAATACCATCCTACTGTAGTGATGACTAGTGCTCAGTTCCTCTCAGCTTCTGGGAAATGAGACTTACATCAGAAGCAGCTTAGAGGAGTACTTATTCTTGTCTGTTACTAAGAGCGGTTCTTCAGCCAGGGATTGATTCACCTACCATTCCTGCCAGGCCCGACTGGTCAGAAAGTGGAGACAGTACTAGGGCAGAACCTTCAGAAAAGATTGTCCTGGAGCAGTCAGAGCCTAAGCAATGGTAGGAACGCTTTTGCCATTACACTGAGTAAGGACGTGACTAGAAGTACAGCAGACTTCACTGGTCAGCTATCCAGAAGTGCAGAGGATTGTCACCTTGCTCCAAAGTCTCAAAGAAGGTTCTAATGGGGATGATGGACAACTGATGGATCTTAGGTCATCTTGTCTCTTAAGAACATGGCTTGGACTTATTGATTTATTTATTAAGTGGAAGGTTAAAGGAAAAGATGAGGATTAGAACAAAAATGGCTGATCCCAAGAGCTATTCTTCCATTTAGTTCAGTCTTTGCCTCATTAAAGATTTCTCAAGATGAGAAGTTAGTAGCTGCCACCAGTAGTGGCAAGGAAAGGATCCCTCCCTAGGGATTCTCAGCCAGGGCTGATAATGGTTTCTGTTTGTCTAAGACTCTGATCTGTAAATTGGCCTGCCAACCTGGCTGGAATGCAAAAGCTCTGACTCCATTAAGGGCCATTCAAAATCAACCAAACCGTCAACACTCTTAAAGACAGATCTGCTAGTAATGCAAATATTTCTGTAATAAGCATTTTCTCACATTATATCATAAAATGTGCCAATGTTTGCCCATCTCTATAATTACGATGACTTTCCTTTTCAGAAATAAAGTACTGGTGTATGCATTTCTTCACTCAATAGCTTGTCTTGAAGAGAATTTCCTGAATCCAATAACTCTCATTTGAATAAATAAAATTTGTCCTGGAAACCTCTGAATTCATCCAAGAAAAAAAAAAGTGATGTTTGTCTTATGGTTAACGGTGTTTAAGTGTTTTTGAGTCTTCTAATTCTCTGATAATTGGTTATGGACAATAGCATTCCATTCAGGATGTAGGCTGTTCTGCTGGTTAGATGGAAATTATTTCCATAGAGTAAATCTGCACACACATTATGTGCTCACTCATGCATATTTATATACTCCTTATGTTCAGTCATTTGACAAATATTTATTGGATGAGAATATATTTGTCATTAAATATGTCATCTTAGTTGAAGGCCCACAATGAGTTAATGGAGCTGTTGAAAAGGAAACATCTCTGTCCTCTGAAAGAAATTTGTTCAAGTGATAACAGCTGCTTGACGTCTACTTAGTGAGTTAATCCATCCCAATCTCAGTTTCTAAATCTGCCAGATTGCAATAGATAGTATTTGCCCCTTAATCAATGAGAATAAAATTAGATAATGTGATTAAATTAATACTTAACTCTATAGATGAATGGTTGATATTGTTCACATTATCTCCCACATATGATGTCCCCAGCCTGAACAGAATAGAATCCTGGTACTCAAAACATCACAGCAACATTCTGATTTCTATGCATGGCGTCTTGCTTTCACCTTCTCATGGTTGTAGAGAAGTATCAAGAAGCTTCCTTTTATCTCAGGTGTCACTAGGATAGCTCTTATCAGGTAAGAGACAGAATCTCCTTTTTTATCAGTTAGATACTCATTAAGGTCAGAAAACTTGTATTGATTAGTAAGGGAGTGCATGGACAAAGGGTACTTGTAAATTGACTGTGAACTGCAAAGGAAGAGATGCCTGGTGAAGCCTCTGAAAGTATTTTCATCCGTTTCCACTGGATTTTATTAAACACCTGGCACCAAAGGCCTAAGAAGGCTGTTTAAATATTTGATAGTGAATTGATTGTGTATTTTGACAGAGTTGTGCTTTTCCAGGAGTCCCAATGATCATATGGATCGGTTGTCCATTTGCTGAACTTGCATGAGCTATGTTGACAAAGCCAGAATATTCCTTTGGGTACATGTTTGGCATCAACTAGCGTCATCTTATAATATTGGAGCAAACATTTTTTTTTTCTCTGTGTTTAGGAACACATTTCTAAAATCACAAAGAAAGGGCATAAAATATGTGATTTCTGTACACAAATATTTATTTTATAGACAGCGCTTCAGGAACATTTAGTGGATAAAGCTGAGTAGATCTATATATTGATCAGTCTGGCTGACTTCCACGATGGGAGAACTTGATTCACTGTTCTCTTTACAGTTTTAGGAGTTTATGTGGGTAGTACCACTCTCATGGCTATGAGTCCTCTCTCACCAACTTGGGAATGCAAAGATAATAAAAAATCATAAAGGAGAAAAGGAGTACATATGGAGTATATCAAAGATAGAATTAAAATTCTTAAAATTTATCTTTGATATCCTTTGTATAAGACATTCAGGAGTAAAGGATTATCTAAGTATTTGCCCCTTTATCACAAGTTTTTAACAGGTCCATGATGTGGGATGCCCCTCTGTATGCTGTGAATATGTTTTATTACCATTGACTAATAAAGAAGCTAATTTGGCCAAAACCCAGGCAGAATAGAGCTAGTTGGGGAAATCCAAGCAAAAATACAGGGAAAAGAAGGCGGAGTCAGGGAGATGCCAGTAGCCACTGGAGAAGCAAGATGTGCGGTAACAAACCATGAGCCTCATGGTAAAATATGAAATAATAAAAATGCGTTAATTTAAGTTGTAACAGTTAATAATAAGTCTGAGCTAATAGACCAAACAGTTTGTAATTAATTTCAAGCCTGAGAGTAGTTATTTGGGAACTGGTGGGTAAGAGAGAAACCTCCTATTATAGACCCATATTGGAACATGGCCCATCCTAACTCCCCTCTGTCTTCACTTGTCATTCACAGAGCTGAAGAATGTCTCCTACAGCCCTGAATCTCAGGCTCATCAGTGAGTGGGTAGCTAAATAATCATAAGCACAAGGCAGTATTGTTATGAGTAGTATAAAAAATATATACATGATTCACAACAAATAGCAGGTAATGCTTTCCAGATATTTTAGATTTTCAACAAGGGTATTACAACCTCTGGGAAGGAAGCTAAGTATTCATTAGAGTACAGTATTAGAGGTGGGCAAAGTGTGAAATGCTGTTTTTGGCTTCATGATTGCTCACTGTATACAGTTATTGATATAGCTATCTAACTATAAGCTACATGGCAAAGATGTATTAGAACTTTATGATAATATGAGAACTCTAGTGAGCCTGAGGAAGAATTTGAAGGTAAGTGGGAAAGGCAAATCATACTGAGCTTTGCAAGACTTCATGATGACTTTGAATATGTCAGGGCTTTAAGAAGAAGAGCAAATGACCAGCTTTATGGTTTCATTTTCTTTTCTTTTTTTTTCCTTTAATTTATGGTTCTGATTGTTGTGTGGGCTTCAAGTGTGGGATAGTCAGCCAGTTATCAGAGAGAACTCTCTGGAAGATACTGCTGCAATCTAGATGAGTGTTGGTGGGCTCTTGAATCAAAATGATCACAGTATAATATCCGGGAAGCCATCACACTATTAAAGTGTGGGCAAAGACAAGTGAACTGGGCTGTTGATGTGTTGGCTGTGGGGTGCAAGTGAAAAGTTGGAGTTAACAGTCAGGTCATGGCTGAAGTTGAGGTTGTTCAGAGTGAATCGGTTTGGGGTGTGGAGGAATTCAGTTTGGTGCACACTGACTATAGGAAGGTTTATTTAGTTCTTCCAAGAGATGTCGAGTCCGAAGTGAGCAAGATCAGGCTGAAGACAAGAATTTGGGAATCATTATCATAGAGATGGAGCTCAAAGTCCCAGACTGGATGCAATCACTAGGAAGTAAACGTGACAGACGAGAGTGGGGAGTCCGAATCCCAGGAGAACACACCTTTCATTGATGTCTCCAGAAGGCAGAAAGAACTGAGTCCTCAAAAGTCTCATCCTATATCTCATTATTTGAAACTTTATCTGCCTTGGACAGGCTTCAACTGTAAGACAGGGTTTAGCATTGGGACTGAGGATGTAACAGCTCAAAGCACAGTGCTCAGGCACAGTAAATACTGCAAACTGAGAGATATTTGATGGGGCCTCAGAGTCAGAAAAATACTCTTGATCTCCTATTTCCTGTTCCTTTTCTCCTCTGGAGTGAGCAATAAATGTTTCCTCTTACTTTAGGTGAGTCTTTAAAACTAAAACCTCTATCCCCCCCAAAACTAGTTATAAAACCCATAAAGGTCACCCTCCCCTTTATCATTTTTCATTGGAGATCTACAGACCTACCACCACTCAGCAAAGAAGAAACAATGCTTTACACAGAAGCAAAGAAGAATTTGGACACGGTTTGCTGGAATTTTCCCTTCAGGCTGGTAAAGTTAGACCAGACCCTGGGAACATCATCAAATTTGACATCAAATCTAAGCATGCAAATGGACACTGCTCCCAGAACTTTCATTCTTTTTTTATGTGACAGTTCTCATGTTAATTCAATGTTTGTTGAAGACTTGCAATACTTTTATTAACCTGCCTTTTCTTCAACAAGTGTTTGCTGTCTCACTTGTGATAGGCAAGGGACATGGATAATGGTCAAATTTTCTGTTTCCTGTACTATTTAACATCATATTCCATTTGATCTCTTAGGGTGTCATTTAATTGTTATGGGATTTTTCTAGGATAGACGAAAAATATAAAATTAAGCGATATAAAAAACAACCCTTCTAAAATACAAGTAAAAGATTTGAATTAAAGCTTTATCAGAGAAAGCATAAAAAATGTCAAATGAGCATCTAAAAATCTTTCTGCCTTTACAGAAATGCAAGGAGTCACAATGAAACACTATCTCACATAACTCAAGCAGCTAAATTCGGGCCACCAGGGGCATGGCTCAGTGGAATATTACTTGCCTAGCATGTGCGAGGCCATGGTGATGTGCAGTGTCCTTTTGTGTTATGTTTTTCTTTTAAAGGTTGATTAATAAAGCTGTTTTGGCCAATGGCTTAGCAGAATAAAGCCAGGTGGGAAATCCAAACAGAGACGGAGAGGGATTAGGCAAAGTCAAGTAGATGCCCAAGTAGCTGACGAAGGAGAAAGATGCAGGAACCTTCCTAGTAGGCCACCATGGACTTGTGGTGACACACAGATTAATATAAATGGGTTCATTTAAGATAGAAGAGCTAGCTAGGAATATGCCTAAGTCATTGGCCAAGCAGTGTTGTAATTTGTATAGTTTCTGTGTGATTATTCGGGTCTGAGCAGCAGGAATGAATAAGTCTCCATTTACACCCTGGCTTCAGTATCCAATACTTTTAAACACCCAAATCCTCAAATGAATAAGTTAAAATCCCCCAGGAAGACAAACAACAGAATAAAAGTTGTACCAATTCTATGAGGAACACACAGCACTAAGGACTTTGTTATATTGCTAGTTAGGAATACACTTTGGAGCAGCTACTTAGGAAAATGGTCAGTTTTTTTTTAATAAAATTAAATACATTTCTACTATGTATACAGTAATTCATATTTACCCAAATAAGAGCATAAAAAGGCCCCGTGCATGCATGTTTATAGTGTCTTTATTCTTGTTTGACAAAACATTCAAATCATTCAAATGTCCTTCAAATGATGAGCAGTTAAGCGAATAGGCTCCCAAGGACAGACTGCGGAGAAACACACACACACACACAATAAAAACCCCACCAAACTGAGGGTACACACCATCTTAGATTCGTCTCCAATGCATCATGCTGAGTGAAAAAGACCAGGCTCCAATCCTCTGTGCCCTGTGGTTGCAGGACAATCTGAGGAAAGATTGAGGACAGGAACTGTGAAGAGGGATGGTCTGTGAATAGTCCTGGGGACCGTGCTACATCTTGATTGGTGGTTACATCATGTTTGTCAAATTCATTTACATGACATAACGAATGTTAAATTTCAGATGGCAATGGTATTTCATTATGCAACCAATACATGGAAAGAAATATTAAAATATCAGAAAACAGAAGCATTTGTTTTTTGTTCTTTGGTGTTGAGGTAATTGTCTCAATCAGGAGGGATCCAGTTGTCATACTGAAGTTTTCCCAAGGGCAGAGTGACAGATTACATGGGGTCCTCTTTCATGTGCTGTACTCAGGAGAACTTTGAGCCAAGCTGGTGATGGACTTTCAGACCTGGTGGTTAGACCCCAGGGAATGATGACCCAGCCAAATGCACTACAAAGTGTCAGCACACCTCGAGTTTGCCGTATTTTTAGATCCCAGACCGAGTCTCCAAGTACAGTATTTTTTTTTTTTTTTTTCACAAGGGGTGAGGTTGACCTGAAACACTGCAGGCAGATTCTCTGGAGTAAAAGATTTTTTAACTGCATGCCAGCAATGATTAGTTACAAAGAGAAAGAGAACTGGTCCACTTGACACTAAGTGGCAGAGCAATATGACAAAAGAGAAGGATGGGGAAATTCAGTCTTAAGACAAGAGACCGATCCCCAGGACTGGAAGGGACAAATCTTTTGATTACCTCTTTTATCCAATGAATAATAAATCCCTCCTCTCAAAAGGCTTTTTAGGCTAGTCTCCCCGATTTTGGCCTGGTGACCTCCAAAGTACAATTTGCAGAGTTAAAGGATCTGACCTGAATTTAATATTTCATTTCTATATATGTCCACAAAGTATATTTTGGTGAGCAAACCAGAGAATCTCATTATTCTCCATAAGTCAGTGCAGCATGGAAAACACGTTCTACTGCTTTTTCAGGACCCAGGTTACAGGTTTCAAACCCTGATTAGCAATGAAGTTCTTCCCAACCTCTTGATTTAGACATTGGGGCAAGCTGTGAATTGTTGAGGCCGGCTCTCTGTGAGACCTCAACTGTGGTAGTAACACAGTAGGCGAGGTTTGTGAGAGCCAAGCATTCTGATATCAGAGGGGAGAAGCAGGGCTAGTCAAATAATCACCATCACCGCCACCACACCCATCACATCACCAATGCCATCATCGTCACCACCATGACTGCAGTGTGAAGCAGGGGCTAAATTTGAAACATGCGAAGGAAATAGTAATAATAATAGAGAAGATGCAAACAGATCTGTTCTTGACTACAGGCTTGATTCCTTCACCAGTAAGAGTAATTAGACAATTGATAAAGTCTCGGTTTCTTTTATTTGTAGAGAGGCATAAGAAAACAGCTTAGTTGGTAGTGTTTGCTTTGAAAGTATAAATTCAATCTGAGAACCCATTTGAAAAAGTTGGGCGTGGTGGAACGCATCTGTAATCCCAAGAATGGTGCTTCAGGAACAATGTCTGAGGTTGTCTTCTGGCCATACGCGCGCACACACACACACACACACACACACACACACACACACATTTTGTCCCTATTGCTTCGACCTCTGAGTTTATTTTGTGGATTAAGTACACTGCTTGGCACAGAACATACTCTTTCAAGTATTATCTCTTGGTGGTAGTCACAAACACAGCAACAGGCGGTGAAATAAACCTCGGTTTCAGACATGCCATGTCAAGTGTGCTTTCAGGGAGTGGTCCCAGCTGGACCAGCTGGAGACAGAAATTTGAGAGTGTAAATAATACTTAAGAATATGAGGAGGAGTGAGACTCTTCTATGGCGCAAGGTAGATTACGGTCTACGACAAAGAACAAGACAGTAGCTATAGGCGAAATCTTGAGCTCTCTAAAGTTTATCAAAGAATGGGCTGCTTCAGAATGGGCTACTTCAATGGATGCCTTCTTTTTGTTCATCCATATCATACTTTGCAGTTCTCCACAAACATCTCAGTGATGGGTTTGGAGTCTGTAGAAATCCTGACTGCCCCCACCACTCACTTTTAGTTCTCTTGTTATGATTGGGACGAAAGAAAAAGTTAAATAAATTTCTCTTGGCTTATATCACTGCTATCCAGATCTCTGCTGTCAGGGTAAAAGGCCCAAGCAATTATCTGGATAATTCAGGCAGAACCTACCAGGCCCCTGGGACCCCTTTCTCCTTCTGTTCCTTTGGCGGGAGTCACCGAGGAGCCAACCACTTCAATCCTGTTTCTGCTTGCATAGCTTTGGTCTGACCACATCCTTAAGCACCGGGCCTTGTCACTGAAATAAATATATCACATTAGAAACAAATAGCAGCAAGGAAAGACACCCTTGTCTCAAACGTGGCTGTATTTAATTTCCATATGGACCAAGCTGTACGCCAGTGCAGAAGCAGATCCGAAGTGTGAAGGATAAATGAAGGCAGACAGTCAGGGCTGAGTCCTTGCCAGTATGAAATGAAATCAAGCTCACTAAAGGAGAAGGGGTTGAGTTTTCTGAACAAGAGCCTACATTAGCATTTATTGTTATTTATGGCTCATTGGGGGGATAGCAAGAATAGAGAAGTAAAGGAGAATATTTTTGACCCACGTCACAAAACACCATCTGAATTTATACTTTTTCATTAGGAATGTTTCCCTAATGAAGAAACACAATTCTACCATCGTGAATAGGAGGGCAAGAGGGGGCTTTTAGGGGAAAAGCCTGGAGATTTTCATTTGTTTAAATGTCTATGGTGGTATATGCAATATACTAAATGACCTCTAACCTGCTAGGGATGTTCATTCTTTTGTGTGACTGGAACTTGCAGTTGTCACCAAATAAAGGGAAAATAAAGCAGTCCTCCCTTAGTGTTGAGAGAGCCTGTTGGATCTTATCTTAATGAGCTACAGATCCTGAGACAGGCAAGGAAGAAAACAGAACTGTGTGATAAGGTGGCAGAGCCCTGTAACTCGACCAAACTCGGGCCGAGGTGGTCCTTAGCAGCAGCTGTAGGCTGTCACTCACTCATAATTAGCTGTGTTTCAACTTTCGCTCGAGTCCATATGGTTGGTCATTTGTCAGAAGAGAAGTCTAAGTGCATAGGTTCTGCCTTCTCTCTTTGCCAACCAGAACACTCACCTCTCTCTACACAACAGTAGGTTTCAGAACGTGGCAGGTCCTGAGAAGTCTGAAACCCTCCATGTGACTTGAACATACTTCCTCAAATCTTCATCCTCAGTCACTAAATTCGTCACGTTATTAGTCTCACTACAAGTGGTACGGCCTGCTCCAGAATTTGCCAATGGTGCTTAATGAGAAATCCCATGGTTGGCAGGGTGCCGAGGGTAAGCTGTGGTGGAGAGCTCCCTCCCAGTTGGGATGGTTCTTGCAACCTCTTCTCAGGAAACACTGAAGAAGGAGTGAAAAGGTAGAAAGTAAAAGCAGAGCCCGGGGAGATGTGCTGCAAGAGACATCATTTGGAAATGACGTAGCCATTGTACATAGGAGTTAACTCCTGCTGTATCATTTGCAAAAGGGTCCTTTGTGTTTTATCCCAGAGAGGGGAGGAACCCATGATGCCTCCCTGAAGATGAACTGTTGGCAACTCACAGTTGTTGGAGAGAATGTGTCGCTTCCCTCATGGTTGAAGCTACAGATAAGCTACCCTTGCCCTGCTCAAACCCGCCACTCACATATGGACAGGTAATTCCTATTAAATTTTATGGCTTCATCCCCCAAAAGTGACATAAAAATATGAGGGGGATTTGTCAAGAAGAATTCCCACAAGAGTTATGTGTGTGTGAAGGAGGGCAATGAGAAGTGAGAGTGGCTAACATTCATTATATTAATGAATGAAACTTTTAAACAGTAGCAAATAAAATTCTAATTATCTATTAAGCTGTATGCCAGGAAGTCACCCCACCAAGAATGAACGGAAGGTTTCTCACAACAGAAGACACTCTTCGGGCCCCAGGAATCTGAAGTAATCTTTTCACAGTTCTGTGGACCTTGTTTCAGGAACCTCTCTGTGTAACAAACTACCTCACGTTTAAGAACTTAAAACAACCTTATTTCTTATTTCTTAGCCTGCTGAGGTCTGGGTTGGGCTGGGTGGTGTGGGTCTTCTGTTCCTGTGGTGTCTATAGGAACTGAAACATATAAATGACACTTTTACCTTTCTAACTGGGGCTTCACGTCAAAGGGCTGTACTTTCCAGGGTCTGGTCAGGCATCCCCACATCACCTTTTCTGGGCTAAGCTTGAACTTCCTAACTTCGTGGTCTCAGAGAGGTCAAAGTTCTTACACAGTGCCTGGTTCCCAAGAAGGCGCAGGAAGGAGCTCCTTGTCCTCGGAACGACTATCCAGTCTCCCAGTACATAATATTATACCAGTTAAAGCAAGTGCCAGAGCCAGCCCAGTTCAAGGTAGGAGAAAGAGACCCACCTCTCAGGAGGTAAAGGGTCAGCATGTGTATAAGAGGACTGGGGGCTAGAGTCATGTTTAGAGGTCTCTGAGCTGCCTCCTCAGGAGACCAAGGAGCACTGGACATGAGACTCATTTCTCAGAAATAACTTACTCTTGAGCACACCACTTCAAACAATGATTTTAACCGATCTTATAAATATTCACACTAGGAAATACTTCATATCTGAATACAGTGTATAAACCAGAAATCACAAAAAAGAAATTTCAGTAAAAACGTGCTCATCCATGTCCCATGGTGCACACACACACCGCAAAATTTCCGTGAAGTAATGTTGATTCTTAATATGTGCACTGAACTCTGAGGGTTTTTTTTTTTTTTTTTTTTTTTTGTTCTGTGTCATTTTAAGCAAAGTACTCTTGACCCATGAAATTGATATCATGACCTACCAGAGGGGTGGAATTGTGATTTGAGCAATACAAATCTCATCCTATCTACTCATTTGGCAGATGAGGACTCATCAGGCTGGACAAGAGCTGGAACACGGTACTCTGAATTCCGACAGAGAGGTCGATACTCTCTCAGAACCACTGCACGGCTTGGGCAGATACCAAGGAAGGAGCAATCTGAGCTGAGTTATTAGTTTGTGTAGTTTATTTATTTTCCTCGGATCTCCACGAAAGGCACAAGAGAGAGGTTGGTGGTATCCAACAGCGCCTTTCCCTGCTCATTTCCCGGCAGTGTCACTGTATCTAGCACATCTTAGCAAACTGGAGCATCCCCACAGCCCTGCAAACTTCGTCTATGCCCTCCTTCAGACCAGCTGTGGTGATTTTACTTGTATAATGGAATGATAATCTGCAGAAAGGCTTATGTTTACTTAGTGCCAAGAGGGAAAGTTTTCTGACTTCAATGCTGTACAAAACCAGGGCAGTTTCCTAAGGGAGGCTGTGAAAATGTCTGACGAGATTCTGAGGAATGAGGCTGGCTTCCAGGAAGGAGTTTCAGTGCCTTTCTGCCTAGAATCATAGCTTGCATGGCTGACCTCTGAATCCAAATCATTAGTCACTGGTTTCGTGGTGTTATGAGGTTGCATTAACGGATGGTCCAATTAGCTCTTAACAATAAAACTCCTCATTAAGTAGACTAAACTATCTGATCGTGGGTCTGCAATTGATGGTACTGAGAGGCATAGTTGCTATTTTTACTCTATTGTAGTTTGATGTTCTGCTTCGGCATGACAGAAATGTAATAGTGCCCACTTTGGTCATACTTCTAAATTTTCTCGGAGCCATATTTTCAAAACTAGAAATAGAACTCATTTTAATTATGCATCTTGAGATAAAATTAGATCTACAAAGTAAAAATGATGCGTGATTTCTTTCCACCGCCATTTCACTTCTTTAATCTTAACACCCTGTAGAAACATGATGATGTTCACAAACCTAAGACATTAGCATGGGTGCAATATTGTTTACCCAGCCCTAGACTGTATTTAGTTGGGAAAAGTAATCAGCCCAACAGATTCAAAATATTATCCTTTCTATGTACAATCAGTCTAAAAACCAGGCACAAAATATGTCATGTTCTTTGGATTTTTCCAGGTTTTGAAAATCCATTGTATGTTTATCATACATAGTCTATCTCAATTTAGGACAGGCATATTTCCAGCCTTCAGTTACCACATGTAACAACTCACAGAAGATCCGACACCAATAAGATACTCACTTTGAGTTGGGCTCTTGAGCCCAGGAAGCTCTGGTATAGCAGGTAAAACAACTTGCTGTTAAAACCATGGGTTTGGGAGTTGAATGGATTAGTAGTTGAGTTGAACTGCATGCTTGAAACTTGAAGTTTTCTGTATGATCTTGACATGTAACTTTCTTGTCCTCTATTACTTCATTTGTAAAAAATTAGGTGAAAGGTTGAAGAAATCTTGGTTGACGCTTGGGATTATGGAGTGGATTGAATGAGATAACATGTTAAATGTTAGTGCTACACCTTACCTAAGATGGTAACAAAGGATGTTAGCTTGGGTGGTCATCTGTGACACTATGGAAAAGGTCAAGCATATGTGCACTTTCTTCAGTGCCAAGTGATATTAAAAGTTAGGTCAGGGCTCTGGTTAATATTTTAGAAAGGCTCAGAAAATGTTTACTGAGTAGCTACTGTTTGTTAGTTACCAGACTGAGTTCTAGGAGTCTAAAGAATAAAAGCTCCATGAAATTTACTACTTAGTAAAGGATGAATGGAATGCAGGTAAGAAGCTTATTTTTTTTTTTGCCATAAGTATGTCTTTGTGTGTTTGCTGTGGGGCAATTTAAATTTTTGTACTTATTTTTAATTCAACAAAGTAATATAATTAGCTTTCTCTGTATCTGTATTTTGTGCTTTACTTTTTTATTGCTCAATATTGCTTGCTTGTAATCATAGTCCAGGTACAATCATGTAATACCTTTTTTTGTGCCAGATATTGGCTCTAGAATCTGATAGATAGTTTGGGGAAGAGATTGTGTGTGTGTGTGTGTGTGTGTGTGTAGTGGGTACATTTGAGGTGTGTGTGTGATGAGTTGTGTGTGAGGGTACCTAGACACATGTGCAGAGGTCAGGACTTTGGGATGTAATTGGGATCTTAGTACTTTGAGGCAGGGTCTCTCACTGAACCTGGTTCTAGAATGGTGACTGGTAAGCCACCCAGCAATCCTTCTGACACTGCCCCTCACAGGGATAGGATTACACAGGTTCTTGATTTTTGTGTGTGTTCCGTGGATCAGAACTAAGAATCCCTAGCTTGCATAGCAAGCCATCTGATCCACAGAACCATCTCTTCAGCCTTACTAAAGATTTTTACAGTATTTATCTATTTTCGTGTTTTGTTGTGACTGCTCTTCCTAGACACATGTAATGTGTAATGCACACAGAGCTTAGAAGAGGGTGTCACACATCTTGAAGCTGGACTTACAGATGGTTGTGAGCTGCCATGTAGTATGCTGGGAACTGAACCTAGGTTTTCTGCAAAAACAGCACATGCTCATAAACACTGAGCCATCCCTCTAACCCCTAAAGATATTTTAAAATAAATTTATTAAGTTGTACTTGTTTGCATAAATAAAATTTCTTTAGTTCTTATTAGAGAAGGAGGCAATGAGCCTGTGAAGACTGATGATTTAAATAGAACTATTAAAAGCAATATTATCACAAAGTTAACAGTTTTGGGGCCCAAGTATGTGCAGTCCCACAACTTTTGCAACCAGTGCCCATGTCATCTCCAGGAAGACTTGTTTCTTTTAATCTCTAAATGTTGTATAAATTTTCTTGTAAGTTTTAATGCATATGGAAAGTCAGAACCTCACAATGGTGATTCTATTGAATTTGTGACTGTCTTTTAGACCTCCCTCCCTGCTCCCTCTACCTTCCCACCCTTTTCCCTCTCCTCCTCCCCCTTTTCCTTCTATTTTCCTTTTATCTTTCCTCTTTTCTTACACACATTTTTTTTTTTTTCATTTTCAAGACAGGATTTCTCCGTAGCTTTTGGTTCCTGTTCTGGAACTAGCTCTAGTAGACCAGGCTGGACTCGAACTCACAGAGATCTGCCTGCCTCTGCCTTCCGAGTGCTGGGATTAAAGGCGTGCGCCACCACGGCCCAGCCACACATATGTTTTATATATTTATTTTCATCATGTGGTTAGTATTCTTTAACGAAGGTGTCCAGTTTCTACTGCAGGTTAACTTGAGGGATGAACTGCCTTGAATATTCAAACTGAAAGCAAATAGTTCACTAGAATATTTAAGAACTTTTTCTTCATAGTGTCAAGGCAGATCTAGGTATGAATTCTGGCTCTCACATTTGTTAGCCATATAACTTTTGGGCAACTTAACCTTTCGGCATTAGTTTCCTAATTTCTAAAATGCAAATTAAAAATGCTTTTCTTCTAGGTATGTTTTGAGGATTGAAAATAGAATGTATGAGAAACTTGGCCTCAGGAGGTGCATTCTGTATGCTGACCTGAGGGTATGCCTCATAACTGGCTTTGTAGCCAGAAAGCCAAGAGATTATCCATCTAACTTGAGCCTAGAGGCTGCAGCACAAAAAGGGACTCATAAAACAAGAGTTTAAGAAAAAAAATAAGAAATTCTTAAGCTCTTAATTAGCTAACTATGATTTTTGGATTGAGATGTTCATTTTGAAATCAAGATAAAATAAGATTTCATTTTATTACTTACTTTTTATTAACTTACTCATTTATTCCTGTGCTTCCATTTTTCTCGTCTCACATTTATCTTTTAAGAATCAAGTCTAGAGGCTTTAAAGCAAAGTATTCATTATTTATATATTTTGTTACTGTAGAACGAACCGCGGGATTTGTCCATGATCGGCATGTATTCAACCACTGAGCTATGCCACGGTTGTGGGATTTACAATTTAATAAGGCTAGTCTTTCCTTCTGTCATCTAGGGCATGAGGCTCACCCTGATATGAGATGAATTCAAGGGCTGAAGCAGATGGACAACAAAAAGCAACTTGCCTGTTTGCCCATGAAAGATGTGAGAAGAAGCAGGCAAAGAGAGGGTGAGGATGTCTTCTTGTCCATTGACTGAGATCACATCGCAGTGACACCCGGAAGTTTCAGGTTATCCAAACCACTTTCAGACTGTGGAAATGGAAATGTTAGTGGCGGGGTGTGGAGAGGGTTTTTGTAATAATACCAACCTAATGACACTTTACTTGGTTTACGGGTGCTAATGTACCAGCTTAGGGATTAGCCTGAGGGAGCCATGGTGGAGCTGCTTGGCCTAAGGTTTGGTGGACATGGTAGATGAGGTGTTACAGAAGGCAGAGGACTCTGAGATGGGTGTGAAGGAATGGACTTAACAAGGTGGGATCAGGGGGCAGAAATGAAAAACATAATCTCATTTAGAGAAACAGACATAGCTGCTTGTGAGGGCATATGCCAGTAGGATGTCCGGAGGAGGCAGGAGGGAAAAGTGAGATAGAAGTTGCTAAAGTTCTAGCTCACGGAGCAGAAGAGAATGAACCAGTACAAAAGGACTCTGAATGACTGCAGGCCTAGCATCCGCTGACGGTGACAGTGTTCTTCCATACACCTTGACAGCACTTACGTCTAAGAGATTCAAACTTAACACTCATCAAGTTAGAATTCACATCCTGCTCTGTTGCTAGTGGTGGGGGCATACACATCTGTGTATGTGAAGGGGAGGGACCATTTCCTTCACAAAGAGACCAACAAGACAATGAGAGGAACAGTGTTGTGAGAAGGAGATCATGTTCCATTTGGGTCATATGTACGCATTCTCTAAGTAGAAAGAATGAGTTGGTTTTAGATACATGAATCTGCTAAAGAACAAAATGGAGTCCTCAGCACATCGAGAGTGGCTTTGTGCGAGGCCTTGGTGGGTGCTGATAACTCTTGAAGGGCATGGTCTTTCCTCCCCACTATTTTCAGGGACTACCTCATGGATGATAGGGGCTTGAGGAGGGAACCTGATCTCTGTCTATCTTTTCCTCCCTCCCTCCCTCCCTCCCTCCCTCCCTCCCTCCCTCCCTCCCTCCCTCCCTCTCTTCTTTCCTTCCTATCATTTTTGGTGAATATGTGCTTTTATATGTTTGGAGGCTAGAAATCAACCTTGGATGTCGTTCTTCAAAGGTTATTCGCCTTGTTTTTGAGACAGAGCCTTTCACCAGACCTCAGCCTAACCCATTAGATTAAGCTAGCCCCAAGGATCTGCCTGTCTTTGCCTTCTAATTCCTGGGACTCAAGCATGTGCTGCCACATCTAGCTTTATGTTTTTCACATTTATTTTTACTATATTTAAAATTAAAATAATTTAAATTGTGTGTGCTGTGTGTGTATGTATGTGTATTAAGTATGCACGTAAGACTGAAGACACCCTTGGCTGCCAGAAGAGGGCCTCAGAGTCCCTATAGCTGAAGTTACAGGCACTTGTAAGCTGCTTGAAGTGGGTCCTGGGAAGAGAATGCAGGTCCTTTGCAAGATCAGTATGTTCTCTTAAATCACTGAGCCATCTCTCCAGCCCTTGTGTATGCATTCTGGGGATAGAACTCAAGTGTGCATGCTGCACAGCAAGAACGTTACTGACTGAGCCATCTTGCTTGTTGTGCTTTCTCTTTCTATCTTAATCAAAAGCCTCAGGAACATGAAACCTTGGTGGTGGACAGAGATGACACAGGGATTATATTGATTCTGAGTAGGAAATCCTTAGGTACCTGGCTGCCTGTAAGGAGAGGGACAATTCAAGCTTGCTTAGTGGAAGGAGTGGGGAGGACGTATGTAGACTATCCAAGCCAATGTATTGCGATCTTATACTTTTGCTTTTTTTCATGGCTTAATACAGAATCAAAAAGACATTCAAGGTCCCTGTGTCTGATTGAACAGTGGCCAAAGATTACAGCAATGTACTATTGACTTCAAACACCTAGAGGGACTGAAAAGATTTTCACTGTTAAAACACGATAAAAAAGACAGGCTCCTCTGATTTAAATTTTATATATTTACATGTACCAAGGCATCCCATGTTATTGTGTGAATATATGCATTTGCTACGCCTTTCTGTATCAGTCAAATACACACACACGCACACAATTAAAAGTAAAATAAACAAAAAGAAAAATCTCATTTGCACGGGAGGCTTAATGTATCTGACTGTTCCTACACCAGTTTCTGGGCTCTATTGTTTCAGCTTGACAGTCAAGCCCATATTGTCATCTTTAAAGCTCTGATAATTATCAGGCTGGATACCTATTGTGTGTGTACCAACTCCTAGGAATATTTGTGCCATCTGGGTAGAAATCCAAAGCCTCTGAAAGTTGATGTTACAGTTCTCAACTCCTTTTTCCCTCTCTATTTTTCTTGCTTCTAAGGTTGACAACCGCCCACATGGCATTCACTCGTTCTCAGCATAGCCCAGAGAAATGCCAGCTGGCTGCGTGCCAACGTTGGGAGGACGGGCCTGTTGAGAGCCTCCTCAACTGCAAAACCTTGTCAACGATAAAGCATTGTTTCTCGGCCTGAAATATTTTTCTTTTCCTGTCGCTTTGATTTCCCTTCCCACCTGGGAACAGGACTCAGAATGGGTTACTAATTATATCATGGGAGCTGTGATTCTGAACACCACGAGTTCACATTCAGGAGGCATCACTCACCTAGCTGTACCAGTTAATGCGGGCAGGAGGGTGAAGCTGTCAGCATCCGCGAACAGCCTGGCAGGCCAGGCTGCTGTGCGTCCTTGTAGTTCTTGCTTGCTTTTGAAAATATGACTTGTTTTCAGCAAACCCGTCCAACACACCACATCCAGAGGGCAACATGATCAAAAGGCATGCTAAGGCCTCCTGCCTATTTTTGGTAACTATTATCTTAAATTAATAGAAATGCCGATTTTTCTTGTTTGAGAATCAATGACCACCAAAGTTCAGGCACCAGCATTAAAAAATTCCAAAGATTCTTCCTCTGCTTTAACAACCTTTCCGGTAGCCTCACAGACTCACTCCAAGGAATATTCTTTATTTGGAATCTCGATTGGCTTGCTGATTAGAGTAATAAATGGAGGAAGCTTGCAGGGCTCACAGCATTTCCTCGACTGTATAAAACACTTTACCTTTTACTCTACAGGAATAATGTTTTAAAAATTGATCCTTGCTGGCTTCAGGACCTATTCTAGCCTCCAAAATCTCACCGTCTGTCTTCGACACATAATGAAAATACATGTCTGAAGAGCAGGGAACATTTTAATGACTTTCTGTGTTCCCGAGCTTGTACCGGATGGTGGAAGAGATCAGCTCATTAACTTAAGATTTCTTTACAATGATGGAGATCGGATTCACACGCTTGTCATGTTTAGTTTAGACTAGGGGCTGTGATAGTTCGCAATAGTACATTATCTCCCAGGGTTGCCAGTGGGATTCCAAGTGGCTCTGGAACTGTGTGCAACCAAAGAAAAGAAGGATTGATTGACACCCCTCTGTTTCCGTAGACATGAGGCTTCCTCGTGTCTGTAATTCTTCACCTGGTTTGTGCAGTAACTGTTTACAGGTGAGGTAGGGTTTGGAAATTTTGCTATTGCTCTTGCCCAGGGCCTGGTGTCTATTTCCTTGTTAGAACAATAGATGGATCCATTTTTACTAAGCACTAGGTCGAGGCATGTTTTGAGGGCTTATTATGTGGGGTCTCAATCACCATAGCAATCCCAGGAAGTGGAGTTACCTTTTCCCTTCTTTTCAAATGAGGACATTAAAACACAGCAATGCTAAGTGCATTTTTTTGTTGTTTCATTTCTTTGGGTTACTCAGTGAGTGCTAGAAGAGGAATAGACCCAGGCCCCTTTATTTAGACAGATGGTATTAAGCACTGTGGCTATAGACTTTGTTTTAATAGATTTTTGTTTGTTTTATTTGTTATTGTTATTGTTGTTTGGTTTGTTTGGTTTTGTTTTGTCTTTATTATTTGGCTTCTGTAAATTTTTGTTTTGCTTCTGTTTAAGTTAAATTTCTTTTAAATTACCTTTTAAAAAGCATACATGTTTCTTTAAAAATTTTAATTTCAAAAAACTGCTTTTGGATGCAAATAATAGTAAGGAAAATCTCCCAGGTCAGAAAAATCCAGAAGAGAAGTAAGGACTCTCTACTTTGAAATACAAACACTGTCCTTTGAGTTTGGGTTTTTAAGGACTCTACAATTTCAGAAAAAATCCCAAATCTATTTTAAAATGCCAAATCTACCGTCTTTTGTGTTAAAACAGACCCTGGATGTATATCTTCCTGAGAGCATACAAAGACACTGCGAACTGTTCAAGGCTTGCACATCCAGATTTCTTCAAAGTGTGACCATGGTTCTAAGAGGAGAGACAGTTCCAGAATCTTTAGCCTTTGAAGTCTGGACTTGGCCTAAAAATAGGGCTTCACAAAAGCGAACTCAGTATTTCCTACACATCAGGCCCATGGTGGTGTAGCCAGATGAAGGAACACCCTGTGCCTTCCAATCAGAGGCTTGAGTCACGTTTCTGTCTGCATAATTAGTGGTGAGATTTCCTTTAAATGGGTTGTGTGCTACACCTGATCAAATACTAGACATTTCAAGGGATGGTTTGGACCAGAGAATGTTGATTTGCTTCTGTTAGATCCTGCCCTGCCTCCCAAACATGGTATGCGGATGGGGTTCCGCTTGGTTCTGAGTTGTTGAAAGCATTTGAGTAAGTAAGGATCTTATAAAACAATAGTCACTGAAGCTCTGCCTTTGGAGATCTCTGTGCTGTCCTATCTTCACCTGTGTCCAAATGGAATGTGAGGCACTGGTTCATTTATTTCAATCCATTCCATATGATTCTATATCACACAATCAATTTTACTCATGTTAACAGCATCATCTTCACGACTCTAATCCTAACCACGAGTCCAGTGTTACCTCTTGGTTATTTTCACTGTGGTTCCAAATGAAAACCATTATTAGCACATATGATAAATTTGGTCGATTTCTCCTGACCACCTTTGAAATCCTACAGCAGCACTGAGATGAAAAGGTACCCAAGTTAAACCTTTCCGTGGTAGGGTAATTCCATAACTAAGGGTTGCATTGCTAATTTGATTTTGCTGATGATCAGAGATAGAAAGAGAATTGTAATTGAAATGCACCATGACTGATTTGTAAATGTTGGTACACATTTCCCATCATTGTTATGCTATTATGCCATTAACATAAATTAGAACATGGAGGTAATTTAAAACTGTTAGCTGACACAGGTATATCTCATTCCTGGTGATAATCAAATATAATGGAAGGAGGTTGGGATTCACAGTAGTGTCGTTGTGTGAGCTGTTGTTGGACAGAGGTGGTTATTTGCTAGCAACGGAAATCCATCTCAAGTCTGATTTTCTCTTATTTTTCTGTTAAACATAAACTTAGAATACAATAAAACCAGTCGGTAGATGTCTTCCAGCACACTGACTTTTCTAAAGCTGCTTCTTCTCTTTCATTTATCACTGGTTTCCATTTATCTCACTTTTTTATATTATATAAAAATTATATATGACATGTTATATATGACATGTTCCCTTGAGGATAGAAATCACTAAGACATGACAAGGGATTATTTGAGTTGATGATATTGCCTCCCAATTCACTTATGCATTGATGAATTGGCTTCCTTTTGTTTATGAGACAGTGACCATAACTGACTTGGATCTCACTCTGAAGACCAGGCTGACCTTGAACTCACAGAGATCTATCTACTAGCTTCTGTCCCCTGAGTTAGTACTTGCATTAAAGTCAAGCACCCTCATGGTTGGACTACCCAGTATTCTTAACACTTTGAAACAAAAGATAATGAGAGACACTGCAGGAGGTATTTCCTTGGGATAAGGGAGTAGAGAAGCTGGGTAAATTGTGTAAGAAGAGTGCTGTGGAAAAAGGCTTGCTGCTGTGTTCTGTGGAGTCTGTCAGGTTAAGTACTTTACCTGGCCTTTGGCCTAATGAAAAGAAAACTGAAATTGATTACATGATGGGAGATAAAGCCAGATGAGGGACTGTGGATTTCTCAGATTTAAGCTTAGGAAATCTGACACACTTGAAGCCTTTCTCTCAGCCAGGGAAGTTGGGTTGTCGATTGATATCACAATGAAAATACTGGATGAATGTCATGACAAGAGGTGTTATATGAGACCTTGCTACAACCATATGTCAAGAACCAAATGTAAAGTGACAAATGACCCTTTAACAGAATCAGATGCTGTCATTTCATTTCAGCCTAAAGGTTTCCTTCAGTTCTAGTTGAGCCGGTGAATATCCTATGCTACAAATGTTCCTGGATTAGGCATTCTGAACCTGAGCTTTAAGAGGTCCAGACTCAGACTGGAAAATAGGTACATGTAAAGTCATGAAGCATGTGCTTTTGAAGTCTACCAGTATTTGCAAAGGCAAAGAACTAAGCAGCAAGCCTGACAAGTGGCATTGTTTCTGAGTGAGGAATTCTGTGATAATCATGGAGGACATGGGTACTATGCCATATTACCTTTGGAAATCCTAGGGGTGTAAAACTGAAGTCTCAGACAAACTGTCGGGTTTTGTGGAATAATCTTCTGTATACTGTGAAGAAAAGTCACTCAGATTGGTTTAATAAAAAGCTAAATGACCAATCACTAGGCAAGATTTGGGGGTCAGAGAGAATGTTGGGAAGAAGGGTGGAGACAAGGAAAGTCGCCAACCAGGTGGAGAGAAAGTAGCATGGGCAGTACAGAGAAAAGGCAAAAAAAGCCAAGAGGCAGAAAGCAAATTAATAGAAATGGGCTGATTTAAGTTTTGAGCTAGCTAAAAACAAGCCTAAGCTATCTATCAAGCTTTCATAATTAATGAGAAGTCTCCATGTGGTTATTTGGGAGCAGGCGGGTGCGACAGAAAGGCCCACCTACACTTGCAAATCCAGTGCTGCCTGCATAAACCTTTACCTGTATGTATGTATGTATATATATATATATATATATATATATATATATATATATATACTCACAGGTGAGTTTCAGAGTTGTGATATACATGGATTGTGTATGTTTTAGTTAGCACCAGCGTCTGAGCCAGCATGACACAGACACTCACATGATACAGGTCTGTGAGTTCTGTCTGGATTGACTGCTGCCTTCCCCTTCTGTTCTTTCTTCAGCCCATCCTTCCCCTTTTCCTCATCCTTCC
Organism: Chionomys nivalis; assembly: GCF_950005125.1. Lineage (NCBI taxonomy): Eukaryota > Metazoa > Chordata > Mammalia > Rodentia > Cricetidae > Chionomys > Chionomys nivalis. Next base: position 31,319,657 of record NC_080103.1, on the reverse strand, counting down.
CTTTCCATTCCTCTCTTATCTATTAATTTAACAATTAACAACATTTATCATCACATTGTCTTTCACTTGGAACAGAAGCATTGGGCCCCTTAAGAACACTTCTTAATGACTTGTTTGCAAGTTCCTGGGGAGGGGCAACACATTTATCCATTTAATTTGCAATAGTTTCTCACCTGTAGAATAAATAAAATGTGGCTTGGGAAGGAAGGTGTAGGTTCATATGAAAACATATCAGTACCATATGGACACATGGGTGAGATAGAAGAAAGTCCCAGGATAAGGATCTGGGTGAAGAATAGGCTGTGCAAGAAAACTCTACTAAGTTTATTTATTTGAAATTGTGATTAAATTACAAAAGTATTGGACAGGAGTCTTGAAACTTATTTCTTGATTTATGTTGTTAAGTGAATACATGGGTGGGGCAATGACATGTAAATCCATTTTTGTTAACTTGACAAATAGATGACCGTGTGCTCAAATCCTACTGTAAATCTTTCAGCTAGAGTAGTGCTATTGTGAAGTGTTGCTCTTAATTTGGATGTTTAGGTGAGCTTATTTAAAGTGACAGGAACTCATAAGGAGAAGCCACTTGAAACAGGAAGAACTTGCCTTACAAGAGAAGCTACAAGACCTAGTTCCAGGACAGGCTCCAAAACCACAGAGAAACCCTGTCTCGAAACTCCCCCCCCCCAAAACAAAAACAAAAACAACAACAAAAAAACAACAAGAGAAGCTGTGACCTGCTTGTGACACAGGGTTGTTACAAGAGTGATTCTAAGCTGAGAAAGAACATGTGGATCCCGTGTTCGGGTCTGACTTCTCAAAGGTAATTGATGCTTGGCACTTAAAGGCAGTTGTTATTTTTACATTTATTTGCTGGTGGAGAGGGCAAGCAGATATGGTATCGGGGCCACCTTTTTGGGGTTACTTTTGCCGCGGTTCTAGCCATGGCAGGTTTGTACATTCTGCGGTAGGGGTGTGAGGATTAGAAATGTTAGGTAGGAGGAACAGAGATAAGGAGGAACCATAGAGACACAGGATAGTGTCGGGAGGGCCACACAGTCTTCTTCATACTGAGTTCTGAGTCCACCCACATTTACTTTTCCATATACTTTTATACCCCGATACTAAAAGGGGAGAGAAGGCAAAAAGACTGCTATAACATGATACAAAGGACAAACAGAGTAGTTACTTGCCCCAATACTTGAGACATCAAGTCATTAATTCTTGAGAAAAGCATTCTGTTGTTTAGGCAGTGAACCCATCTTAGACCAAGTGTCCTGAAGGCAGCCACTCCCTAGGTCAAACCTCCTATTTCAAAAGAAGGAGCAGAAGTATGCTTGAATTCTCTGACTTTTGGTCAGGATGGAGTGGATCTATCTCTATGGGCCATCTTAATGTCCAAAACATCAAATAACCACACCTTAGGTCAGGGTGTCTAGCCACAGTTGTTGCCAACAACTTTGAATAAGCTCAAACTCTCTGACCTTCATACAAGGTGGAATAGGCTCACATTTATTTTTTGGCTTCCACAGTATATCAAGATGCACATGTAGTGGTCAGAAGACAACTTATGGGTTCTATTCCTCTACCATGTGGGTTTTACACATTGAACTCGGGTTATAAAGCTTGATAGCAGTCACCTTTACCCACTAAAACATCTTTCTGGCAGTACTTGATGTACAAAGAAGAACAAAAACAAACAAAAAAAAAACAAGCAACTTTTATTTTATTTTTGTTTTTGTTGCTATGGTGTGAGTGCTTTGACTGCTTGTGTATTTGTGTACTGTGTTTATGTTCAGAAGAGGGCATTGCTTCTCCTGGGGTTGTGACTTGCCATGTGGGAATTGAGAATCAGCTTGAGAGGACTTAGGTCCTCTGTAAGATCAACAAGTGCTCAGACTTGATGAGCCAATTTTCCAGCCCTCTACTTGGCAGTTTTTAATAAAATAAGCAAAATGTAATTTATATGCTATTGCTTGATTTTGTTGTTTGTTAGTTTATTTGTTTTTTTTTTCTCTTGGGGAGATGAAAAAACAAACAAAAAGCAAAAACTCTCTTCATCATGATAGGGCACTGAAAGCAGGACAAAGGAATGATTCCACCCAAGTCTAACTTAGTGAACCAGTGAGGTTTTGGGGGGTTCATGTAAGAGTATGGTTGAGGGGCTACTTACAGATAGGTAGATGACTACAGGTCCCTGCTGATGTGGGCACAGACTCATGAAAGTGGCATCGCTGGAGCTCCCAGCACGGCTGGCTTGCCGGCAGTTACGTTGATTGGTTATTCTCTTTCCGTAGCAGCTGTTACGGTTTGCATAACCTTGGTAAGGGGCCTTGAAAGTCTCTCAGGAGATGCCTGAGGCTTTGTGAGTTTTTATTTTACTTCCTAAGACTTAATAGAAAACTTCAATTCCAAGGAAATAGCAACGAAGTATATGCACAACCCTGTCAGTTACAGTTCTGAAATGCCAGCCCGAGTCAGCTCCTAGAAGGATCCCAAGTTTGCAACAGGGAAATTTGACTGGTTTTCTTTTCCTGTTATCATGGTGCTCAGCCAAAGACAGTTCTAGAAAAGTGTGTCTTTTCTAGACACACATGGAGTTATGTCAGTGAAAAGAGCTGGTGTCCTTTTGAGGGTCATGCTTTCAGTACTGAGCTAGAATCCCGACATAAGGACACATTTCTTTTTATATTTTTATTAAGTGAGAAGAAGAAATTTTCTTTGGGGACTTGATCGGTTTGAAGATATCTGGGCATCGCGTTGGAGCATTTGTTCCCAAGTGAGTGTGAAGGAAGCCGCTCAGGCAAGCAGCTCTGAACACAATCATTTGGAAAAATGAATATCAAAAAGTTTTAGCTTTCATACTTTTTAAAATGATGCTTTCTATTTAGATTTATATTTGATATTAGAAAATATCTCTGGTCTATCATGAACTCTGGGCTCATCATGATGAAAATACTAAAGCCAATTGTAGTAATGTGTTTTGCACTTGGGAATAAATGTGCATTTTCACAGAAAGCTCAAAGGGCAATTTAATAATGAATAAATATGGTCTCTAGCTTATGAGGATAGAAGACTGTCTCTGTAATTTCAAAGGATGAGCTGGTGTATGTGAGGATAGAGGAGAGAGAAAGAAGCAGTGTGTGGTAAATGCAAAAAAAAAAATGCAAAATTGAAAAGAAATGAAGTTTCCTTCTATAGGTTGTCTCTGTACCTAAATTACAGCCATTGGGGAAATTGTGCAGGAGGAAAAGAAAATGGCCCTAGAGTCTGAGAGCAAGAAAATCCGGGATGCTTCTTGGGCATTGGGACCAATATTCCACAGTGGGTCAAGAGTGTGGGCTTTGGAGCATAGTTGTACAATCTTCTTCTTTTCAACTGTGAAATCTTGAACAACTTTATTTCTGAAATCTCATATATTCCATCTTCAAAACATGAACAATAATTTTATTTCAGAACGCTGTGTTAAATGAATCAAATTCAGGTAATGTTGCTGTCACAGTGCCTCCCCTGACAAATGTTTCATATTTACGGCTATACCAGAGAAATTGACTGTCAATACATCTTTCTGTCATGTCTCATCTCCGTTGGCATCTTGACTGGATTGAGAGATAGAGAAGTGGCCCTCTGCTGCTCCTGTGGGATGTTTCAAGAGAGGATTGGCGTGTGTGGCAGAGACCGAGGTTGGTGTATGTGTGTGCATGTGTGTTCTCAGATGCACCCTTAGTGTGGGCAGCATTGTCTAGAGGGCAAAATGGATGGAAAAAGGATGAAGAAATAGAAAAGCAGGAAACATGACTTCACTCCTCTCCTTAGGAGTGGTATGCCTTCTTTTTCTGCCACCTTTACCTGAACTTTACCTGAAGACTGTGTGTGTGTTTCCAGAGTCTCTCCTTTTGCACTCACCTTCCTGGTATCTCTTCAAGTCATGTTTAAACCTTTTCTTTTTGGAAGGACACCAGTCACGTTAGATTAGGGCTTTGCCTAAACACCTCATTTTAATTTAAACTCTTCAAAGGCACTGTCTCCGGATACAGTCACATTCTTAGGTGGTAGAACTCTAATGGAAACTTAAACCCATGAATTTGGTTATGAGACAATCAGTGTCAGCTCCTTAAGGCAAAATCAGCTCCCAGCCTCATACATGGGCATCCTTGCAGAGCTGAATAGAAACACTATCTTCCTTATGGGAACAATATTTCTGTAAAGGATGGCAATACAAAATGAGTTACCCATTGTCTTTTTTCAGCCTTTAGGACTCTTAAAGTATAAAGTTGACAGTGGACTGGATCTTTGACCAAGGTTTGTCTTGACTCCTATGTCAGCTCTCTCTGCAGGAAACTGGAGTATGTGAGGACAAAAGACTTTCTGAAGGTCTGAGGATGGATTTCCAAGAAGGCTGCCAACCTTGCTACAAAGACTTCACTATCGGCTTGTCCTCATTGCCTGGTCACTGACTGTGCAGGGACATTTCCCGTCTCTCAGGTTCTCTTTGGTTTTATGCCTCTTTTTTGCAGTCACGTTCTAGCAAACATCAGTGCCTTTCTCAGTCTTTCAGATGTCGAAAATCACAAGTTACACAGTGGTTATGTTTTTATTTTATGTAAGGATTATTTCTATTTTGGGCACTCTCTGACAGCTTTTTTTTCTTCTGAACCGTGCTGCAATAAACCTATTGAAACTTGCCTTTCTGGAGAATAAAACAAGTCTGAGAATTATTTTGCCTTCTAAGACGGAGACAGGTTTGGCAGGTTTTCTGTTTGTTTGGTGTTTGTTTTATTTTTGGTTTTCCCTTCAGGATTTTAAACTCTATGCATTGCCATCATAGGTTTACCTTCACCACAAAGCATAACTCGTATTTTAGGTGTTTTATAGGGGATAGCTCACAAAAAAATAACAAGGTGCTCTGTGTCTTTTATATAAAGCCAGGACATCATATGGGCTGAAGAGGTAACTTAGAGAAGTCGAACATAGGTCTCAAATTGAAGGAAACAAAATCTCTTCCTCTCCCCTCCCCCTCCTCCTTAGTTACTTTTCTGTTCTTTAATGACTGGTATTCTCTGGATATGATCAGGACGCACTCCCCCCGCCCCCCATGTTCTCTCTCTCTCTCTCTCTCTCTCTCTCAAAACAGATGTTAGCATTGGCCTTTGCATTTGATTTAATCCAATGTATTTTTAAAAAGTCTAAAGGATTTTTTTTTATTTATATAGAACCTCAATACTTCTTTTCTTATTTTTTTTTTTTTTAAATTACATCAACTCTGCATGGAGAAGCTGGTTTATGCTGAGGTGTTCTGTCTTTTTTTTTTTTTTTGAGGTGTTCTCTCTTTAAACAGAAATAGTGTGTGCAAAGGGAAGGGGTCACCTTAAAGTATGTCTTTCCTGAGAACAACATTTTTTTTGTTGGAATTCTCAAAGAATTAAATAAATAAAATATATTTTAAAAATCTCATCCCAAGCAGAAACTACTTCAGTATATTCTGCTTGATATTATCAGAGCCCAGCTGACTCAAGAAAGGAAAATGATCAACCTGTCATTCTCTTCCTACAGAGGACAAGGAAATAGTCCAGTACTTCCCATTTGACCATCAATTTCCACCCAAAGGGAATGAGTACTTGATGACCGACTGAATCCTAGGATGATAGACATAGCTCCCTAACCCATATGACCCCCACAGTACAAAAGTCTCATTTAATTTAGTTGGTACATCCAGTTAGTATACCAGGAGTAAATTTTTAAGGACCCTTCCTACCCTAGTAGCTGTCAAATGCAAATAGCTACTCGGCTAATAGGTCCTTTCTTCATTCACACTGTGGTAACACATTATCCATCAAATACCATGCCTCATACCCCACTAGAGGCAAGGCTGGAGACCTGAACTCCAGGCAAGAAGTTTTTCCACCTCTCCCACACTTTCCCTGCATAACCCCAATGACCTTGCCTCCCCTCGTCCTCGCGACCCAGTCCGTACCTTTGGCAGAAATCTTTTACTCCAGCAGAGGCCAGGCCAGTTCTTTACAAACCAGGAAAGTCACCGCCCATCCCACTTATTGTTGTGTAAATTATTTTAAAGTGCATTACATTTGTTTATGCTATGGAACATTTGTTTAGGATATCAAGATGTGCAGCTTTTGTTTATGCTGTATTTGTTTAACTCTGTGGGTTGTGATTCTTTGCCTGACTAAAACACCTGATGGTCCAATAAAGAGCTGAATGGCCAACAGTGAGGCAGGAGAAAGGACAGGCAGGGCTGGCAGTAGAGAGTATAAATAGAAGGAGCAAGATAGAAGAAGGAACATGAGAACAAGGAGAGGAGGACAGACACTAAGCGCCAGCCACCCAGGCAGCCACAGAGTAAGAATGGAAGTAAGATATACAGAAGTAAGAAAGATAAGAGCTCAGAGGCAAAGGGTAGATGGGATAATTTAAGGTAAGAACAGCTGGCTGGAAACAGGCCAAGCTAAAGCTGGGAATTTTTAAGCAAGAATAAGACTTCTTGCGTGATTTAGTTGGGAAATGGGTAGCACTCCCCTCCCCCAAAAAGATTTAAACATCCAACAACTCCTGTCTTGCCTGTCATAACCATAACTGTCCCTCCTTTCCTTGTCAACAAATCTAGGTGCATACTTTTGGCACAAGTCTCCTCGTCTATGATAGGCCAGGCTGGTATACTGACTATCAGGTAAGATCACCCTTCTACCCTGCCTATGCCTAACCACCAAAAAGTAAGACAGCATCCTGAACCATAGAGGAACCCCCAACCGGATCAGAGGCAATTCACAACACCGAACTACAATCCCTAACCTGGGCAGTAACCTATGCTGGATCAGAGGCCGTCCAGGACATGAGAAGTACAGGTTCCAACTTAGGCAGAGACTATCTGCTTAACCACAGGCCACTCCAGCCAGAAGACCAGAAAGGAAACAGAAACCAAGGAAGAAAACATCCATCCAACAAAAACAAAGCCAGAGAGGGCACCTAGACTTATTATCGAACCAAATCCAGCTGTGTAAACATCAGTGTAAGAACACAATGGGCAATATGTCACCATCAGGACCCAGTCATCCTACTACAGCAAGCCCAAGTATTCCAACATAGCCTAAGTACTACAAAAAATCCTTAGAATCAATTTAATAAAGATAATAGAGGTCTTTAAAGAGAAAGTGAATAAGTTCCTTAACAAAATTGGAGAAAATACAATAAAACTGTAAGAAATCAATAAATTTCTTAAAGAATGTCAAGAAAACCAAGAAAAAAAAAAACCTATCAGTTGAATAAACTGAATAAAACCATTTAGGACCTGAAAATGGAAATGGAAACAATAAAGAAAACCCAAACTGAGGGAATTCTGGGAATGGAAAATCTGGGTAAGTGAACAGGAACTGCAGATGCCAGCATCACCAACAGAATAGAAGGAATGGAAGAGAGAATCTCAGGCATTAAAGACACACTAGAAGTAAATACCTCAGTCACTAGAGAGACTTTACCCAGCAACCTATGGAAACAGATGCAAAGACCCACAGCCAAACACTAGGCAGAGCTCAGGAAATCTTGCAGAAGAGAGGGAAGAAAAATTTTAGCAGCTAGATGGGTTAAGGACACTACAAGAAAACCCACACAATCAACTAACATAGGCTCACAGTGACTCACAGAGACTGAATCAATACTCGGCGAGTCTACATGGGACTGACTTAGATCCTCTGACATATATGTTACAAATATGTACTTTGGTGTTCTTGTGGGACTCCTAACAGTGGGAGCAGGGGCTGTCTCTGACACTTTTCCTGACTTTGGTACCCTATTCCTCATATTGGGATGCTTTGTCTAGCTTTAATTTGAGGTAAGGTGCCAAGTCTCACTGCAATTTGATATGTCAAATTTGGTTGATAAAAATAGGAGACTGCCATTTTCTGAATAGAAATGGGGGGGGGAGTGGATGGGGAGCAGAGGGGAGGTGAGGAGTGAGTGGAAGGAGAGGAAGGAGGGGAAACTGTGGTAGGAATTTGAAAACTAATAAAAATCATTAAAAAAGAATAAAAGAAAAACAGGTAGTTCTTTAAGTGATGAGAGCATTTGGGTGCAGTCCCAAGACTCTCTTCAGGGTTCAGATAGGATACAACAGCAAGTGAAAAGGATTTGTTTTTTGGGTATCCGAGGGTGAATCAACTCTCTCACACATGCGTTTCTGAATAAGTCTTTTTGTTGTTCTGCCTCTAATCTAATTCTCCTATCCTACTTCTAATTCTTTTTAGCTTCTTCTCTTCTTTTTCCTTCAGCCTAAAAACACTTCTTTTTACAGAAGCCTTGAAGCAATAAAAAATATTACAAGTGTTACCTCTCATTGGTCAAAATCATATTCCTAGGGTAAGCAATATCAAGCTGAGCCATTACCATGACAACACAAGGTTCCATATTACAGGAGTAAGACTGTGACCAGACAGGGAGACACAGTATCCAGTGACAAGCTTTGAGACATAGGTCAGCAATCTTGGCAAGCAAATAATTGGTTTGCTTTTCTTAGGGTGGTTTGTGAATAACCTGGTTAGACATCTATGACTCTGATCTTGTGCATAACTGTAAACTTTTAAACTTATGATCCACTAAAAAAATAAGTATAGTTTAAACTTGCTTTGAGGTGAAAGTGAGCTAATTGTGTTCAAGTAGTCTGAGCAAAGGAACAAAAGAGGCTTTTAGTGTCTATAGGGCTCATGGGACAAACAGATCTAGTTATGAAGCATGTATCAGTATACAGTCTATACACCAAAATTACTAAGTAGAAAGTCATCTTCCTGACTACCCACAAACATATGTGCCCATAAGATTGAGATATAACCATGAGATTACATCTACACACCATATGAGATTACACACTAAAATTCAGGTATTGGGGAGATACCAAGTTGCTTTAGCAAAAGTGAACAATAGTTTTCAGAGTTTAAGGTCCTGCAGGCCTTGCCTGGACAGGGTTAGTTAACCTGTATGAGATAATCACTTGTCTGGAGTGTTGACATCTAAATTATCAGTTTTCATATGCCATATATTTCCATGACCTTCAACATTTAAGTAATAAAAAGGGAGAAAATTTACTACCTGGTAGACTTACATCACAGGGAATGCTTTTAAAATAAAAATAGGTGACACATAACAAGGAAGATCATTGACGAAAAAAGTAAATCAAAGCAAGTTCAAGACAGGAAGTCTCCAAGTGGATTAAAACCAAGACCCAGGGGGCAGAGAGCTAGTCCAGTTATTAAGAGTGTACTCTACTTTTACAGAGGACTTGAGTACCTTCCTAACACTCAAGTCAGGGTAGATCTAATCTTTGAGGAATAAAGGCAACATGATGCAGAAATATATTCTTTTCAATAAACATTTGTGGAACAACTAGACATTCATATGTTCCCCTCATCCATTCTTAATCCCAACAAAATTAAATCATAGGACTAAATATAAAAGCTCAAATATAGAGACTGAGGAGATTACTCAGTCATTAAAAGGTTCACTCCAGGTACATTGAGGGACTCTGTCTCAAAACAATAGGTGGAAAATGTTTGAAGAAGGTACCCAGCATTGATCCCTGACCTTAACACATACAGGTACCTACACAGCACACAGATACATATGTACATAAATACACAACACCCACATTGTACAAACTCATACTGACACACACGCACTTACATCTCAAAACCACATAAATCCTAAAAATTTTTTTCATATATGAAATCTATATACATGTTCATACTGTTTGTATGTGTGTTTGTGTGTCCACGTGAAGGCTGGAAGCCAATAGCAGGTGTCTTTCTTGGGCTGTCAAGTTTGCAGAGCAAACAAACAGAAGAAAATCTAGATGACACTGAATTTGGTAACAGATTTTTTTAGATAAAAATCAAAAGCAAGATACATGAAAGAAATAATAATCTGGACTTAATGAAATTTAAACTGGTGCTTTGTGAAAGACAATAAGAAACACACCAGAAAGAAATATTTGCATAAAACACATCTGACAATGCATAAAATATATGAAAACACTTACCACTGAACAGACCTGAACAGACACCTAACCAGGATGACATACAGATGGCAAATAAGCACATAAAAAGACATTCTACACCCGAAGTCATCATTTAACCAGAAACTATGCTTACTGAGTAGAATGGCTAAACTCCAGCAGCAAAGTGCTAACAAAATACAGAGAAATGTTAATTTTCCCGTTCTTGGCTAGTGGGGCTAGGAATGACAAAACCGTTCAGGAGACAGTCTGATATTTTGTGACAAAACTAAAACCACAACCCATCATCCGCCAAGTTTTTGAACACTAATGTTCCCTTATGACTGCAAACAGATTATTGTAATTGCCAGAGTTGCAGAAAGTTGGAAGCTAAGGATGTCACTCAGCCTGTTCATGAACGAATGAGGTACGGTATGTCCATACAATAGAATACAATTCAGCACTACAAATGAGTGAACCGTTAAGCTATGAGGTGACATGGAGAAACCTTAAATGTGTATTATTGGGGAGAGGCATCAAACAAATGATTTCTTATCATGCGATTCCAACTTAAGGGGGAAAAAAATCTATGGAGGGAGCAAAAAAAGATGAATGGTTGCCATGGCTAGGGCTAGAGTGATTAGAATGATTAGGTTGGGCACAAAAGAATCTTCAGGGCAGCAAAAATGAAGTACTTTATATAATACTATAATAAAGCAACCATATCATTATACATTTGTTCAAACTCACACGTACAACTGGAGCAATGAACTCAAATGTTAAATCTGGGTAATTACGTGTGAATTATAGGTTCATTCATTGTAGCAAAGGTTTCAATTTGGTGGGACTTGTTGGTCACAGGAGAGAATGTGTGTGTGTGAGGAGAGGGCATGTGGAGGAAATCTTTGTACCACCTCCCAATTTTTCTGTGAACCTAAATCTGCTCTAAAATAAAGAAAGAAAACGAAATCCACATCCGTAAAGCAAAATCATAAGCTGTGGGTGTGGTGCTATATCACGGCACTTTAGAGGCAGAGATGAGAGAATTGTTGCTTTGAACCCAGCCTCGACAGTATAGTTAAGGCCATTTCTTAAACATAACAACATACACAGACAGGAAAATTAAAAACAACAACAAAAACAGTTATGAGAATAGAGGACATAGCTGTAATCAGAAGGCTAATGTAGAATGGTTGCTATGAATTTGAGGCTAGCCTAGCCTACATGGTGAGTGTTAGGCAAACTATAACTGCATAAATCAAGCAAACAGTCTCAAAAACAAAACAAAACAACAAATAACTTTGCTCCTAGCTGAAAGCCTAGATAAGGGAAGCGTACTCATATTTCGGTGGTGGAGTGGCCACTAGTAGGGTGCTCATGCTGCAGTGGATGAGCCCACAATCACGAGTAGATGGGCATCACTAACTGGATGCAATAAACTGAAAAAAAAATGAAGAAAAGAAGAGGAGGAGATGAAGTTGGGAGAGGTTGGTATTGGAGATCTTGAAGGGAGTTTGAAAGAGAAAAGAAGGAGGATATGATCATAATATGCTGTATACATATAAAATAGTCTTATAGAGTGAAATATTTAAATTATATAAAAAAAACCGAGGCTAAATACAATTGTTGCTCTTCCAGAAGACCCGTATTCAATTTCCACCACACCATGCTGACTCATAGCTATCTGTAATTCATTTCTAGGGCATCTGATGACCTTTTAAGGTTCCCAGGGGCACTAGATGTGCTCTTGGTACCCATACATAAATGCAGGCAAAACGCTCATACACATAAAATTAAAATTTTAAAGCTGAAAAATAAAACTGGCAATTTATTAAAAAAACCAAAAATCTCAAATTATTTAGTTTTTTAATTTATGTTCTATGTAAAAAAAAAAAAAAAACCCGAAGTTACGTTGGAGAGTGCTATTCCTCCATGGCCTGGCTTCTTTGCCTTGTGAACATCAAACAGTGCCTCCTCCAGACATTATATTAGTCAGAAAGTCTTATTGATTATTTATGTCCTTTGTGAAACTACTTATTAATAATTTGCACACACATGTTAAAAAGAAGTGGTCTGCCTTTCCTACTGCTCAAACACATTATATTTTGTTTGGTATTTTTTTTTTTCTGCTCAGATATTTGCTTTGCTTATAAAGTCTTTCAATATTATTTGGTGGGAGGAAACCTGACACAGCCTCTCCCACTTACAGCTGGACATGATCTCCATTGCTAATTCTTAGCTTCGCTTGAAAAACTATTTCCTCTGTGTTTCTTTTTTCTTTTTCTTTTTTTTTAATTAACATCTTTCCATTTATTTTACATACGAACCAGTTTCCCTTCCTCTCCTCCTTTCCTATCTTCCCTCTGCCCATCTACTCTTCCTCCATCTCCATTCAGAAAAGGACAGGCCTCCCACGGGTTTGCACAAAGCACAAAGCATGACACATCAAGTTGAGGCAAGATCTAGCTCCTCCCCTTTCATCAAGGCTGGGCGAGGTAATCCAGCATGGGGAACAGATTACCAAAAACCCACTAAGGGCCAGAGAGAAGTCCTGCTTTCACTGTTAGAAGCCTCACTAAGTGACCAAGCTACGTAACTGTCACATACATTCAGAAGACCTAGGTTGATTCCGTTCAGGCTCTGACTGTTGGTCCAGTGTCTATCACCTCCTGAGAGCTCAGGTCAGCTGTCTAGCATGATGCTTGTTTGTGGATCTCTGCCTCTGTTTACATCCAGTTACTGGAAAGAGTATCTTTGATGGCAATTAAGGAAATCTGATTACAGTAGATGGGCAGTTCAGGCACTCTCTCTACCATTGCTAGGAGTCTTAGTTCGGGTCATCTTTGTGGGTTCCTGGGGGTTTCACTGGCACCAGGTTTATCACTAACCCCCAAATCCCCTCTCATCAAGACATCTCTTTTGTTACTCTCCCCCTACATCCTCCCTCCAACTGTCCTTCTGCACCCATCCTGCCCAACCAGCTTCCTCTAGTTCTCATCCCTCCACCCCCAACCCCACCCCCAGTTTACCCTGGAGATCTTTTTACTTCCCCTTCCCAAGGAAATTCATGTATCCCATTTTTGGGCCCTCCTTGTTATCTAGCCTTTCTGTAGCTGTGGATTGTAGGTTGATTATTCTATACTTTACTCTAATAGCCAACTATGTGTGAGTACATACCATCTTTGTCTTTCTGCGTCTGGGTTACCTCACACAGAAGGATTCTTTCTAGTTCCATTCATTTGCCTACAAAATTCAGGAGGTCATCGTGGTATTTTTGTTTTTTTTTGTTTTTTTTTTCCAGCTGAGGAGTACTCCCTTGAGTAAATGTGCCACATTTTCCTTAACCATTCTTCAGATTAGGGGCATATAGGTTGTTTTCAGGTTATTGCTATTATGAATAATGCTGCTATGAACATAGCTGAACAAGTGTCCTGGTGGTGTGATTGTGCATCCTTTGGGTATATGCTCAAATTTGGTATAGCTGTGTCTTGAGGTAGACTGATTCCCAATTTTCTAAGAAACCACCAAACCAATTTCCAAAGTAGCTGTACAATTTGAAGCAGTGGAAGAGTGTTTCCTTACTCTACATTCTCTCCAACATAAGATGTCATTAGTGTTTTTGATCCTAGTCATTCTGGCAGGTGTAAGATGGTATTTCAGAGTCATTTTGATTTGCATTTCCTTGGTGACTAAGGATGTTGAGCAATTCTTTAAGTGTGTTTCGGCCATTTGAGAATATTCTGTTAAGAATTCTGTGTTTAGATCTGTACTCCATTTTTAAAAAATTGGATTATTTGGCATTTTGATGATTAGCTTCTTGAGTTCTTTATGTATTCTCCTCTGTCTGTGGGGTTGGTGAGGATTTTTTCCCATTCTGCAGGCTGGCTTTTTATCTTATTGACAAATTGCTTTATAGAAACTTTTCAGTTTAAAGAGGTCACATTTATCCCATTTATTAATTGTTGATGTTAGTATCTGTGCTACAGGTGCTATGTTCAGAAAGTAGTCTCCTGTGCCAATGTGTTCAATGGTACATCCCAATTTCTTTTCTATCAGGTTCAGTATAACTGGATTTATGTTGAAGTCTTTGATCCACTTGGACTTGAGTTTTGTGCAGGGTGATAGATATGGATCTATTTGCATTCTTCTACATGCTGACATTCAGGTAAGCTAGCACTACTTGTTAAAGATGCTTTCTTTTACCCATTGTATAATTTTGCTTCTTTGTAAATTATCAGGTATTCTTAGGTGTGTAGATTTATGGGATTTATGACAGGATCTTCAATTTGATTCCACTGATTTACTTGTCTGTCCAGGGCCTTCAGGCTTTCAGGGTTTCCATTGAGAAGTTGAGTGTAAATCAGATAGGTCTGCCTTCATATATTGCTTGGCTTTTTTCCTTAGCAGCTCTTAGTATTTTTCTTTATTCTGTATGTTTAGTGTTTTGATTATTATGTGGCAAAGGGACCTTTCTTTTGGTCCAGTCTATTTTTGTTTTTGCAAGCTTCTTGTATCTTCATAGGTGTACCCTTTTTGGGGTTGGGAAAGTTTTCTTCTATGATTTTGTTGAATATGTTTTTTGAGCTGGCCTTCTTCTCCTCTTCTATCCCTATTATTCTTAGGTTCAGTCTTCTCATGTTGTCCCAGATTTCCTGGATATTTTTTGAGCAATGAATCTATTTACTCTATCATATAGTCAGTGCCTGAGATTCTCTCTTCCATCTCTTGTATTCTGTTGGTTTTTCTTGCATTGGTAGTTCCTGTTTGTTTACGTAGATTTCCCATTTAAAGAATTCCCTCCATTTGTGCTTTCTTTATTGCCTCTATTTAAAATTTTCTAGTTTTGCACTGTTTCTTTCACCTGCTTGATTTTTTCCATGGCTTTCTTTAAGGGATTTATTAACTAATTCCAATATTTTGTTTGTCTTTTCCTCAATTTTTAAAAAGAATTTTTCATTTCCTCTTCAAGGGCCTCTATCATCTTCAAAAAGCTATTTTAAAGGTCATTTTGCATTGGGATGTCCAGATCTTGTTGTTGTAGAGCCACTAGGTTCTGGTGATGCCATATTGCTTTTGATGTTGTTGAATGTGTTCTTACCCTGCCATTTACCCATCTCTTCTAACTGGTGCATTTGGTGTTTGTGTCTCTGGTGCTGCTGACCTTGCAGAGGTTTGTATGGTCAGAGAGAGGGTTCAGTGGATTTGTGTGGCAGAATGAGTCTTATCTGTTACAGCACTCAATGGTGGGGATGGTGGCGTAGTAGCGTGCCAGCAGGACTCTTACCCCAGCTGGCTGCTGGGGCTGAGATGGGAGTGGGAAGGGCATAAAATGTGCCCTGTGGCTTAGGGCATAGGTATTAGGGCAGTTTAGCTGGGAGACCAGTCGCTCAACTCTTCTTCTAATTGGTGCAGTTGGTGCTTGTATCTCTAGAGGCTGCTAATCTTGCAGGGTAGTTTGGCCAGGGAGAAGGTGAAGGGGTCAGTGGGTTTGGGTGCCAGAGGGGGTTTTATAGGTTACAGTGTCCAATGTGTGGGGACAGTGGTGGATAGCCTGCCAGCAAGGCTCTTATCAGCTAACTGGGTGCTAGGGCTGAGATGGGAGTGGGAAGACTCTCTTTTCTTTTTCTTGTTTTCTCTTTTTTTTTTTTTTTTTTTTTGATTTGGGGTAGAGTCACATGGAGGTGAGTTCTAAACATAATTCTTTCTAAATTCCTCTGCCTGTATGCAGCGCACGACGCCTGTGTGCGATCTATGTGCTACCATATAGTTTGGGAGCTTCGGGCAAGGGGCGGGAGGTTGAAAGACACAACAATACACAGACACAGAGAGACAGAGACACAGACTTCTAGTCACTGGTAAGAAGCCCTTTATTCAATTGCACCGTGGAGGCTTATATACCCAAACAGTCAGGTGGGCCAACAGGTGAAAACCTTATCCTCTGATCTTCAAGGCCAAGGGCAAACACATGCTCGTAAAGCAGAGCTGGTAAACAACTTTGACACAGCTTTTAGTAACTCAAATCAGAAGGAAAGTAAAGATCTCTAGCAGGGAAAAGCAGATGGAGGCCAGGACTCCAAATAATCCCAACACCTGTACTTACTGTGATTTGAATGTGAAATAACTGCTGTAGACTCATGGTTTGGTCACTTGGTCCTCACTTGGTGGCTTTGTTTAGGAATGCCATAGAATGTAGGCCTTTGATTAATCTTGGATAGGGATTACCATGCAATACAGGATTGATTGAAATACCAAAGGTCTTTGAAGGAGAAGATTTGAAAATACAAATTGGTAGTGATTTCTGCTGAAGAGTTTAGGTTGATTCCAGAAGTTTCCATCTTGAACAGCTAATTCACTTGCTGGAACGCAAGTATATAGGAAAAATGAAGTCTTATTAATACAGATAATGCTGGGGTTAACTTTCAGTTATGTGTGGGAGACTCTATCAGGCTAAGCATAGAAAGAGATGGCTTGGATTTTGGTTGTCTGTATCTCACTATAAACAATTAGATAGCTGATGGCAGTGTGGGTGCATACTTCCTCTATATAGTCTGTATTTTAACAATATTGGGGCGGTTACTTGATGACCATCAATAAGAATAATTTGAATTCTTATGTAAATAGATAATACTTTAGTATCTAGCAGAAAACTCAACCCTTTGTCATCTTCTCTATGCACAAGTTTTCCCCAGTTTATGTCAGGAATATAATTGTTAATGTCTCCAGGATACTCGAAGACCACTTTTATTTCTTTCCTCGTTGCTGACAGAATAACTGACAGAAGCAACTTAGTGGGGAATGTAGCCTGGTGTACAGTTTAGCGGGTTCAGTTCATCATGGCAAAGAAGCAATGAAGGCTTCATTGCATAAGGCATAGGGCTAGGTGCCTGATAGCTCAGTGAACTGGGAAGCAGAAAGCGCACTGCATACACAGTAACCCACTTTTGTTTGCTGTGTCACACAATCCAAAGGTTCCACAACCTCCTCAAGTGTCACCTGCAGCTGGGGAGCAGTTGTTCCAACACATGTCCTACAGAGGACATTTCTAATTCTAACAATCTAAATGCAGTTTTAAAAGAACTATTTGCAAAACAGATAGTACTTCAAATACATTCTAAAAATCTAGGTGGAAGGTTTTGAGATTATCTTAAAACTTGAAACATTTTATTTTGTATACATAGGTATTTTGCCTACACGTATGTCTATATGACCCCTGTATACCAAGGACTCATGGAGGCCAGAAGTGGGCTTTCGATTTTCTCAGCTGGAGTTACAGGCAGTTGTGAACTGGTGTGTGGGCATGGGGAGTCAAACTGAGGTCCTCTGGAAGAGTAGCCAGTGACCTTTCAGCTATCTCTCTAGCATCGATTTTGTGGTTATTCTTAACATGAGGTAATTTTTTTTTTTTTTACACTAAAATGTGTAGTGACCTCCTTTATTCACCATGGTTGGTATAGGACTTGGTAAGTCACAAACACTTTCTGCCTTTCTGTAATTCCAGTTTGGGTAATCGGCTGAAGACTGGAAGCCCCAGACTTGCTGAAAAGCATAGGCTTGAGGCAGACTGATCTTGGTTCATCAATAGCTACGCAACACTGAAAAACAGTTTAGCTTTCAGAAGCTCATTTTTCCTCAGTAATATGGCAAGATCATTATGCCTGGCTGTATTTTCCTCTGTATGGGCACTGTAATAAAGCACCACAATTTGACTGGTTAATGGTCATGGTACTTTATTTTCTCACAGTTCTAGAAGCTTGAAGTCCAAAATTAAGTTGCTGGCAGAACTGTGTTCCTTCTGAAATCTACAGTTTTGCCTCTTCCAAGCTTTTGAGGGGTAGCTGTTGTCTTGTGGCCATCATGGACTTGCAAACAAGTCCAATTTCTGTCTTTGTTTTCTCAGAGCATTTTCTTTTCATGCCCAGTTCTTACAGTGGTCCCAGTCATTGAACAGAGGCACACCCTTCTCAGGATGCCCTCATGTTTGCTTCCCTAGACACATTTGCAAAAATCCTAGCTCCAGGTAAGATAATCATGTCATAAAGTATTAGAATATATATATTGCACACACACAGTCCTCTGAACTCACAGACCATGAAATACACACTAAATACATGCCTGCACACACACACACACACACACACATACACACACACACAGAGTGGGGAGGGAGGTATATTCCTCCTCCTCATAAGAGACTTTTGTGCCAAGAACAAGCTCATCTGAGGGCACGGCTTGGCCCTTGACTGTCAGTGGGTCCCGGCAGCACCAGCTCAGATACAGAACATGTCTTGAGTGATGAATGTCCATAGAAGGATAGTTCATTTTAATTGTAACACTTTACTTTTGGCTATGCTTACCTCCTGCCAGCTTTTCAATTCCCTTAACATTTAAGATTGCCAAATCAGGCCATCTGTAAACATGAAAAGTTGCAAAACTGAGGTCTTTCACTGAAGTGCTAGTTTTAATGTGCTGAACAGAAAAAAAAAAAAAGGACATTAACCCCCACTCTATCCTGAAAACAACATAGTTTGGAAAAAGGTATTTACTCCATTTCACCATTTGTAGTTTTAAGGCTTGTGGATATAGGTAAGTCTTTGTTTGATGACATCCTCTTTTTATCCCCCTCTGTTTCATTCCTGTTGAGAGTTCGCCTTGGCAACCATTGTGCAGAAGCCTAGCACAGCCTTGCCTGAGCCAGAAAGGTTAAAACTGAGCTGACAGGACAACCCAAGCTCTCTGCTGTTGGTGAGTTATTCTGTTTATTCTACATATGTTTCCTTTTAATTAAAATGTCATTTTTAATTAAAAATGAAATGTCAAGAAGGAAAAAAAATGGCAAAGTCTGGGCTATTGCAGCAAATTCAAGCAGAAAAAAAGTCAGTGGAGAAAAGTAACTCTGAAAGGATGAGAACAGCATCTTCCTTAGGTTTGTAAAAAGAAAAAGACAAAAAAATGATGAGAGAGTTTTGAATGCCCTTTGCTGCTGTTCACAGAGTGTACACACACATGCTCTCTCTCTCTCTCTCTCTCTCTCTCTCTCTCTCTCTCTCTCTCTCTCTCTCTCTCTCTCTCTCTTTCTCTCTCCCTCTTCCTCTCTCTGTCTCTCTCCCTAACAGGCACATCTACTTTGTGGCTTGTTCCTATAACTAAAAAAGTATATATTTGATGGGTGGGCACATGCTTTAAGTTAATGTGTGATGCTGATGGCTGCCACATTTTTCATGAGTGACAGAGCCACTAATGAGATGTAGCACTGACTGCAGAGGGCACCCATAAATTGTGTAAAACAGCTCTGCTGGCCGTTTATTTAATTTATTTGATAGAAGTGCAATGCCTTATAGTTTAACTAGAGCTTTTATTTTGTTATAAAGACCCATGTCTACGGCTTTTCAAGAATTATGCATGACTTACGCTTCCTGTTACGCTTCCTGTCCCAGCACTGTTCTGAGACAGAGTGTTAGAGTGTTGCACATGGTGATGATGTCGCAAAAGGACTGATTCCACGTTGAGTGGAGAATGACACCACCAAGTTATGTGCCACCTGCTGTGGATGCCATTAGGCAGAGGGTACATCTCATAGAAATAAGTGGGCAAACAATGGCACATGATGGTTAGTGTTGTGTTGACCAGGGAAAAGCCCAACTGGAAGTGAGTTCTCTCTCTCTCTCTCTCTCTCTCTCTCTCTCTCTCTCTCTCTCTCTTCTCTCTCTCTCCCATTCCTCCATTGTTATGATTAGGCTGAGTAATTTCTTCTCCAACTCCACATTTGGCAGTTGTGGCTTCCTTCTCTTTTCTTCATGGTGCCATGTATTCTCCACTTTAAACACATTGTGTAATCACCTTCTTCCTCCCATCAATCCTGGTCCCTCACCTGCCACTCTACCCTTTCACAGTGCCCTGGATGCATTTCTTTCAAGCACATTCAGGGTTTAACTAAATTCAGGTTGCCAGCTTAATTCACTTGTACTTTGAATAAGATACATGGTGGATGTGCAAAGAGGGTTCTTCTTTGCTTTTTCTACGTCCCTTCAGCCTTACAGTGTCTTATACAAAGTCAACATCAGAAAAATGTTCTTATGGAACATTTCACTGAGTGTCGATTCTCTGTAAGAATTTGATTAGCATGGTTTCTTATACATCTACTTCAGGGAGGCACAGGTTCATGTGGATTATGGAAGGTTTTATGAATAGCCCTAAGAACTTCTTGGTTTACATGACTATGTGGTCAGTCCTGCAGCTGCCTTTGCCAGTGAGAACAGTCCTGAGAGTTTGATTCTCATACTGGCACAGAAACAGATACAGGTTAGTGAAAATACAATTCAGTAAAACCGCCCTAAAGGGCTGGCTCTGTGCAGTGGGCGAGCATGTTTTGTTCCTACATTACCTGTATGTTAGGGGATGCTCCCAATCCCAGAAGCTTCCTTTGAGCAAGTAAGAAAATCATTTCTATATTGGCTGTGTTTTTTTGTTTGCTTGCTTGTTTTGTTTCCCTTCATTGTTATCTAGAAAATGTTACCTAAGTAAATGGAAGCCAGCCTGCCCTGTGATTCTCAAGGCCAACACAACTCCAAACACGTGTATCTTTACAAAGTGAGATTGAGGGCAGTGGAAAGCCACTTCCGTGCTTGCCTTATAAACTGATTAACTAGGACGAAATGACCACTTTATTGAAAGCAAATGAAAGATTGGAACTGATTTATGGATGTGTACGTTATTGTCCCTGCCCAGTTCTCGTGGTTTTTTTTTTTTTTTTTTTTTTTTTTTTAAATCTAAGCAATAAGTAAAGAAAGCTCTTATCCGTTTCCCGGGATCTGGTTTGACAGTTATCTTTGAGAAAATGATGAAAAGCTTGCCTCTTTTCCCTATATCACCATGACAGTCAGATTCTGCCTTGTGTCCTGGCTTTATTAAACCAATTTCTGCTTGTTTGTGCCTCTGTATCCATGGAGAACAGCTGATCAGAGTCCCTCATATAAAACCCTTTATATTCGGGGAGACAGTAATTTCCTGTGAGATATTTAGTTGAAAGTTTCATAAACTTTTGAAAGAAAAAAAATGCTGTGCTTAGTTTATACTTCATAAAAAAAAAACTACTCTGAAGCTTTAAATAAGATACTTACATTTTACTTTCCGTGTGAAAAATTAATCTCTTTTTAATAGCATTCAGGTTTCACCATAGTGCATTTAAATGCATGCTTCTTGTCAAGCATAACTATTTCAATTCTTTTTATATTTCCTAAACTTGTTGGTAAATGTTCAAAATATCCTAAAACTATATTGCCATTATCTATATTAATGTGTACTGTGATGTGATATACATGTGGGCACATGCACCATGGTATGGACATGGAGGTCAGAGGACACCTTTGTGCAGCCATTGTCTTCTTCCACCTCTCTGTGGTCTATAGGGCTAGAACTCAGGTTGACAGGCTTGCAGGGCAAGTTCTACTGGCCAAACTGTCTCTCCAGACACTAGGTAAATCCTCTTAATGGTATTTTATAGTTTGAACTTATAACAGCCCCAGTATAAACTGCTTTTTCAAGTTAATTTTGATAGCTGCATTCTGAAACCTTCAAATCTGATTACCAATAAGACAACGTTTTGTGTGTTCACAAAATGTCTTCAGGAATTGAGATGTTTGACCCAAGGGAAATTCTCTCTTGTCTCCTCTTCCCTCCCTCTTTTTTTCAATTCCTTCTCCCCACTCCCTTCCTTTCTCCCACTCTTCTTTCATTCTCAAACTACCCTTTGCTTTAGTTTCAGGGGCCCATCTATGGCCCCTAGATGTTCACTCTTGAGCAACATTAAAGGTACAATGGCCATTGGAGGTTATCTAAGCATGCCAGTTCTTCCTGCGATTGACATACAAGGGTCTAACATCACATCATTTCTTCATTCTTCTTGCCAGAGGAGTTGCTCTTTCCAGAAGGTCTGTGATTGGAGGGTCTCTGTGTTCATCAGCAGAGTCCTGCCCTAATGTTTCCACGGCTTTGATGAAAGACTGCCCTCTGGTGCAGAGATGAGAAGCAACTGTTTAACACACAAGAAAACATACTTGGTTAAATGATGCATTTTATATTGTATTTCATCATGGAAGTTAGCACTAAACCTGAAGGCTGCAAGTTTTAAAATATTGAAAATGTGCTCCTATCGTGTTTTTGTTTTTCTTAATCTCTTGGTACCTAGAATGGATCTCTTGCGACTCTCACCTTTCCTCCATAGAAACAGTTTCCCTGTGGGATAGTCTATGTTTCCTCCTGGCAAATATATTTTGTTTCCATTTATAAAATATTTTGATGTACTTGTGAATGGAGTTTTAAAACTAAGGGAAAAATAAGTCAAAATCACTTTCCTGGGTCTCGCAAATCTATGTCTTGCTTGAGTTTCTCACTATAGAGAAAGAAGAAACTCGGGTATCTTTCAAAAATTTATCACTGAAGAAAAAGAATCAATCCCCCCTTCCTTTCTGGTTCTGCTATTGTCTGAGCATTCAGCTTCATTGACATGGTGATACTTCTGATGTGTGTCAGGTACAGAGATGAGGTGGGTGATTATTCTACAAGAGACTTCAATAGCATTTATTTTATGTAAATGATGTCTTGTATTTTAAATTTTTAGGGTTTTAAAAAACTTAACAAATAATTACTATCATGTAGAGAAGAACTAGCTGAATGATTTTTTTTGATTGTGTTATGAGTGACTACGAATCGTAAATAATTAATCCCTCTGCTTAAAAGTCATAATTCATGGAACAGGAAAGGTGTGACTTGAAATGTTCTTCAGAATTCTGTGAAGTCCTTAGTCATGAGGAGATATTTGAGTTTTATCATTTCGGGAGATTAGAACAGCTGGAAAGCAAATAAAAACCTGAGAAATAGCCGCCCCCCTCAGAACTGGCACATGAAAATTTACAGCAGTTACAACAGTAAATATGGCCAAAACAAAGCAAAACAAAAAAAGGAAACAACCTAACTGTCCGTCAGTGAACAGTAGGACAGAATAGTATTCAGCTCTTAAGAGGAACTGATGAACTGACACACTACACAGTGGATGAACCTTGAATGCTAATTGAAAGAAGCCCCATACAGTAGATTGGGTGCCTGGAAGAAGAAAAGGTGATTAACTGAACAAAGACAGGTTTTTGTTTTAGGGAGATGATAACAATGTTCCAAAATCCACCATGGCAATGCTTATGCAACCTGGGATAGACTGCAAGCTGCTGAATTGTTCTCTTTAGGTGAATTGTATGCTATTGTGATCATATCCCAATAAAACTATTACTTTCAAAAACAAACAAACATACAAACAAACTTTAAATTAAAGCAAAGGAAGCTGCACCTTATTCTGCCAAATGTCTTCTTTTGTCTCATTGGCTGGTGGGAGGCCTTTGTGCGGCTTCAACGTCTTCCCTGGAGCACTGCTAGCCTCACAGAGCCTGTTTTGATCCTAAGCATTTTATGACTGCTTCAAATGTGCTCTCTTGTTTTATGAGTTTAATTATTATGAATAATCCTTCCCCAGACATTCTCCACCCTTCCAGGACAAAATGTCTGGTGGGAATGTAAATATGTTAAATGTCATTACAATATTTCTATGAGCAGAAACAAAGAGCCAAAGGCGATGCTTTTCCCCCAAAGGATGCCTGCACTGGCTGTCGGGCCAGACAGAGGGGCCGAACCTTCCCCTGGCTGTGACTACTGGCACAATACATGAAGTCTTCATTTCCTCATCTATACATAGGAACAACTGTACCTACCTTCTCTATATAACTGCTGTTTCCTTGTTTAAACGAAGTAGTGTATTTTAAACATTCTGCAGTTGCACAGTCATGGCTGATATCTAGAATAGATAATTATTACTAAACACAATGAGTCCGAGGGAGACATTTCTGTTTATTCAAAAATAATCTGTACTTAACTAAAGTACACGAAGGCAGAGTTACTAGCTTCTTTGAGCCCTTTTAATGTTAATCAGGGGTTTTTACATTGGTCATTAAAATATGAATATTTATAGAGCATTCTCCCATTAAAATGCATCTTATTTCTTCAAAAGAAAAGCCAGATACAAATATGAAAGGGACCATTGTAGCGTTTGGGGGCTGGGTAAAATTATTCTCCTGAGGTATTATTTTCAAAATAATGGATTTTCCTTGTCGTAGGAAATTTTTTCTCCCTTTCCATCACAATCGCAATCAGCACTCTACCTGCTTGCAGCCGCCGCTGAAACAGCTGGATCACCCATTTTGATGAGGGATTACTCTTCCGTATTTATAGTAACACCCATTTCACCAAGTGTAGCCCCTGAGAAGGAACAAACAAACAGCCAACTTTCCCTATCACAGGTAACTGTTTTCTTTGTATTAAATTTCCTTTCCTATGGCGTTCACGAGCTTCAGATTCTGAAGTTCATTTCACCACTCGGGGACACTTAAAAGCTGCCAAGTCAATGCAACCAATAGAAATTTAATTTCAAAAATCTAAAGCTTTGCTTATAAAACCCCGTAGAAGCTTTAAGCACAATAGTGAGGGGTGGTGATGGTGGATAAACACGAGCTTTAAACATGCCAGAGACCTTGACATCTGAGCAGGGACCATGTTTGAAGGGAGACATGCATAAAGATGCATGTCTTTTCTCAGGGATATTAATGAAACGGTTAATTCTGCTGTCATGGCAACAAAGAACAGCTGTGATGAAAAGCTAGAGGTCTACACACAATGCCCAGTACAAGGTCTCTAATTCTAAAGCTGATTTTCTTAGCCACAATAGAAGTGATGTGTTTTCAATATCATCCTAAGCCTTCACATCAAATCCTTCTAGCTAATCCAATAAATAGACCCATGACATAAAAGGAATAAGTATATGTTTGTACATTATAAACCTTGTCAAGAAAGTTTACCTATGTCTAATCTTAAGAGGGCATCTAGAAAGTAAACAAACACTCCTTCAAAATAAAAGGCTATTTGACATGAAACCTTAAAAAACAGAATCTATTCAAATGGGCTTTTGAAATAATTATCAAATACATTGTTGTCTTGCTTCTTAGCAGGAAGGTACTTAAGATAGCAACATTTCCAGGACCACTTCTACAGCAGCAAAAGGGATTCCATTTTTAGAGTCTAGCACAGGAGGATGATGTAAGTGACTGAGTTTGCCCCTTAGGTCTACCACCACAGTTTGTAGCAAAGAGACTTCAGAAGAACTTGCCAGAAGCATGACACCAGTACACTTGCCCCAGGTAGAGATGAGTCTTAGATTTGGATGAAGACCCACAGAAGCCTCTGGTTTCTTTCAAAAATCTCTTCTCTCCACCTTGTGGTCCTTAGGTGAAGATCTAGATTTCATACTTTCTCTGAACTCCCCTCCCTGTTCTGTGTTCATAGCTCTGGGATTCATGGTTTCTTCTGTGTATTGTTGTCATCAAATGGAGCCCAGGTCATACTCCATCAGATACCGGTGTTTTTTTTCTTCTCATCTTTGTGTGTGTGGGCATGTGTGTGTGTGTGTGTGTGTGTGTATGTGTGTGTGTGTGTGTGTGTGTGAGAGAGAGAGAGAGAGAGAGAGAGAGAGAGAGAGAGAGAGCATGTGTGTATGAGAGAGCATGTTTGTGTGAGTGTGTGTGTATTTTGTGAATGGGTACACATGTATACATGGGGGCTGCAGAAGTCATTTGGATATCATTTCTCATTCTCTTCCTTATTTTTTTTTATTGAATCTGTAGCTCACATGTTCAGTTAGACTAACTAGCCATCAAGCCCCAGATATTACCCTGTCTCCACCTCCCCACTCCTGGGATTGCAGGTACACATAGCTTTTTATCTGGGTACTGGATTTCAAACCAGCTCCAAATGCTTGCAAGGCAAACACATCACTGAGTTACTGAGCCATCTCTCTATCCTGTTACACTGATCTTTATGCAATCTACATCAAATTGTCTCTTTTCTCTTCAAATCTTCTCAATTAGCTCTATGTACTAGCTGAAAAAACAAAACAAAACAAACAAACAAAAAAAAACCAAAGTCCTATCTTGGTTTAGAAGAGGATGCATGATTTGAAGCTCAGTAATTTCTCTTACCTCCTGTGATACCCACCTGCAACTCAGGAAAGGCACGCTGAAGTTCTCTGTATATGTTCAATGCGTCATGTATTCTCAAAGTGTGTGTCCTCTGGTAGTCCTTCTTCTGCTTTGAATGCCTTTTTTTTCTCCTCCCTGTGATGCTTTTCCATCTTCAGTTTCACATCGAACTCCCAATTGCAAAGCCAGACAAACTATTTATTAATATATAATAATAAAGTTATCAGAACATGTGTTATGTATAATGTGCTGTGGGACAATGGTCTGTACCCTGTCAATTGTATTTGAATAAAATGCTGATTGGCCAGTAGCCAGGCAAGAAGTATCAGTGGGCTGACCAGGTAGGAAGTAGAGGTGGGGCAATGAAAATTTTGGGAAGAGGGAAGTTTCGGTCTGCAGTCGTGACCCAGACACAGAGGAAGCAAGATGTGACTGCTTCATCCAATGGTTGCCTTTAGACCATGCCTTGACCTGGCTGACTCCATTTTACTAAACTTACAGTTGGTCTATTTTAAGCGCAGATGTTGACACAGAACCGCCATCAGTCTAGCATACACCATGTCATAGACTGACAGCTAATTTAGTTATAAGACATTGTCACCCATGAACTAACCAAAGTAAGTCAGAAACATGTGGACATCTGCGTGCAACAAAAAAATACATCAGAAGAAACAGTCCCATGAACTTATGGACGAATAGGACCAAAGATGTACAGCATCCCTAACCCAGAAGGAAGGATATTTTACAAGGTGACACCTACTCATAAGCACTCATCTCATGTACTTGAGATCTACAAGCTACTAGCTCTTTTTTTTGTTTTTTGTTTTTTGGATTTTTCGAGACAGGGTTTCTCCGTAGTTTTTTTTTTTTTTTTTTTTTTTTTGGTTCCTGTCCTGAAACTAGCTCTTGTAGACCAGGCTGGCCTCGAATTCACAGAGATCCGCCTGCCTCTGCCTCCCAAGTGCTGGGATTAAAGGCATGCACCACCACCGCCTGGCAAGCTACTAGCTCTTGACTCCATTTCAACGTGACTTCTGAGGAATAATCACTTATCTGCCCCAGGTGACTCCACTGATCCGGGCCTCCCATCTTTCTGCCTTATCTTGCCTGGCCTTGACTCCTGTGCTTTGCCTTGAACCTGCCTTCCATCATCCAACAGCCTGGGTGGAGCTTGGCACTACCTTATTTAACTTCCTGTAGTTAGTCTTTCTGTGGGGTCTGTCCCCTCTGCCTGTAGTAAAGCCCCTCTGAACTAGGAAGCTTCTTTAACCTCTCTGTAGCTGTTCTATATTCTATACATCATTTGTATAATATAGCATAGTAATCGGAGAGTTAACACTAGTAATTAAGAGTGCGATAAAAGAAGCTGGGGTTTGCCAGTCACTGCACTGTCAAGCAGCATTGGGAGAGGACATGGTGACTTTAAGTTAAAGAAATGGATGCAACTTTGTGAATTATTGCTCTTCGATGACTTTTGATACTGTGGAAAACCACCAATACATCCCTCCATGGTTGGACACAGAGCACTTATAGTTCACTACCACATAATATAAATCAAATATCTTAAACAAAAACGTTTGTTTCTTATGATATGGAATCTTGGAAGTTAGATCAAGCCACTAGAGGATTTAATATCTGTTTGGTTTCATTTCTGATTGACAGGGTCTTGTTATGGCAAGGGGTAAAGAGCCTCTTTGACATTTCTCTTAAGGTAAGGACCTTAATCCTGTGCATTCAGGCTCCACTCTTATGACGTCATCACACCCTAATGCTTGACATTCTCATATTGCATGTGCTCCAGTACCGCAACAGGTAGACTTTGGGAAGACAGCACAGAATCTGTAACCTCCAGTGAGTGTGTGGTTAACTTTACAGGACACCGCCAATTCTTTCTGAAGACCATTATTTAACAGTTGTATCTTTTTCTAAGCCAGTGATCACATTTTTTTCTTCATTTTTAAATTTACCATTTTGTTGAGCTGGAAGATTTAAAGCATTTTTCCTGTATGAAAATAATTTGTTTGTTTTACCAGTATATCAGAGTATCTTCTCTCAGGATATCTTTTTATTTCTTAATGTTTTTTTAAAAAGAAGGTTTTATATGTTAATAGTTTTCTCAAGTGAAGTGTAACCATGCCTGTACATCTGGAAGATAAACAAACTATATCATCCTATCTAATAAAAAATAGCACTTGGTAATAGAATTAAAATTTATTTTTTAAAAAAATATATATATATATGTGTCTAGATGTGTGTGTGTGTGTGTGCGTATGCATGTTCATGTTCATGGGTATGCACTCATTCTTATGTAAGTATGTGCAGGCCAGAGATCAATGTTAGGTGTCTTCCTCTATTTCTTTCTATCTTACCCGTTGATATAGGATCTGTTACTGAACACCACATTTGCCTAGTTGGCTAGACTGACTGACCTGAGCCTGGGATCCATGCCCTTGCCTCTAGTCACTCCTCCCTTCCAGGACAGGGTTCAGGATGTGCAAGCCTGTGCCCAGTTTTATGTGGGTTCTGGAGATCTGAACTCAACTTTTCATGCTTGCACAGGAAGAACTTTCTACTGAACTGTTTTCTAATACCCAAGTTACATTTTAAACATGACCTTTACCTCTAGCTTTCTATACTAAGTATAAACAAACAATTTAAATATATCATAAGTAAGTACTTGCATATAATTGAAAAGTGACATATAGTATGTGGACAATATGTAAGAATACTTTATATGTATCTGTATAACCTATACCTGTCATAATGTTTTCTCTTGGGTATCTTGAGACTCATCCCTGCTTTGAGGAGACAGGTGGCAGCCTTCTTCCTGAGTCTCTTGATATGTGTCTTATGTGTTTGTATGCATTGATCCTAGCTTAGCACCTAGAATAGGGAGTGGACAGTAAGCTTAAATGGATTTGTTTTTCTAATGTTTTTCTATATATCATGTACCCAAGGCTGTATCTGGAAATAGAAACGCAAATTGTATATAAATGCAGACTTTAAAAACAAGAACTCATATTTGCGTAATTCCCTGTGCCTTGTACTACGCTCAACACCTAGTTCTTTGAATCATGCTTATTAGTGATTAAACGCAGGTACACCAGTTGAGTTTTGTATTCTTTAAGATAGTGTTTTAAAAGATACATTATACATGTACTGGAACAACAACTTTTGGGCTTATTTCATTGATTCTGGTGTGATCAGTTAAAATAAGCTAAGATTTCATGGAAGATTGAGAAGTGCTTGTATCACAGTGGTTTTCATGAAATAACTAAATCAATGTGAGGTGAGGCCATAGTCTGTGTTTCCCAAAGAGCCTGTGGATCTTTAGAGGAAAGGCATAGGGTGTGGTCTCGTAAAATCTGTGTTATTTTCTTCATGTTGTAAGAGGTTAGAAATGATGAGAGCACGCCCCCTCATGTGGTTGGCACTGCCACTATTTTTTCCCCTTACTGGAGATGATTGGATCCCATCTCAAGTCACTTAGAAGTATCTTAATTATTATCATGACTGTGGTCATTCCTTACACAGATGTTACATATTCATTGCTTGGACATTTAAATCAAGACAACAATGTCATTATCCATGAAATCAGATTGGATGATTTCATCCTCCAGCTCTAATATGCATGATGCAATTAACTAACTTCCTGTGAAGCATTGGCTTCCAGAAAGCCCATATGTCATTGTTGCCCACAATGCTTGTTTGCTCTGTTTGTGGACTCTCAGCTGGCTACTATGTTCAATCTTTGTTTCTTTCCTGATAAGGAGAAACAGAAAGAGTGGTTGCAAGAATTCTAAAGAAAATACCTAGCACCCAACCATCCATGTGTAAGTAGTATAAGTCATGTGTGTGTGTGTGTGTGTGTGTGTGATATTTAGGACTTATTGCCCAATTGAAAATTGATAGTTTTTTAAACAGTGCAAAACAGTACAAAATATTTAGCTTTTTGCACTACCGCATGCTTATTTTAAATTTCTTCAAAAGGTGAGAATTTTTGCAAACATTGTTTTTACATTGAATTACATTTTGAGGGTAAATCATTAACCTTGGATAGCTATGTATACATTGAAATATGGCAATTTCAGACAGTAGGAGATCTTTTTTAGAGCACAGATTTCTTGCTCACTTGTGTTTGAAGTGGGACCACTACATAATCTAGTCAGTCCCTTACCTGAACCAGACTCACTGAATGCCCATAGCTAGCTGCACACCACTCCTTAAGCTTCTGACGAGATGCCCGTTGTTGACTTCCTTCAAGCAACAGAACTTAGGTTTCAGGCTTTCCTGTATCTTCCTGTGGTTGCTAAGAAGGGTGGCAGCAAGTCTGTGCAGACAATAGTGGGATTTCTCTGAGTTTTTTTTTTTTCTTACTTAGAAAGGCTTTGAAGTGGACAGAAATATTCTCCACACAGTTAGAAAGTTCTGGGAGAAATAGGTAACTTACCTGGGGGAAAGGTGACTTCTATTATTTTTTATATGTGTGGCTTTTTTCCCTTGTGCTGTAGGGCCTGCTGTGGTGGGATAGCTGGGCTCTAGTGGAGAAATGTTGTCCTGTCTGTTATTGATTGTATTGTTATACTGGTGTCTAGGTATCTGGTTTTGGGGTGATTATAGGTCTAAGTGCTTAATTTCTGGGAGGTCTGGAGGGGATGGTCTGTGGGATCCATAGCAGGCATGGACAGGGTGGAAGAGACCAGATAGGGCAGAGAAGGTCTGCAGGCAGACTACCTGGTCTTCTGGCAGGTGTAGCCCATGGTTGAGAAGGCAATGTTCACTCAAGCTGGGGGCTAGGGCACAGTGACAATTGGGGAGGGCCAGAAGGGGTTGGTAGTAGAATCCACAGGAGGGATGGAGAGGGGAAAGGGAGGGATGCAGCTGGTGTTCTGTTGCAGTGCTAGGGACAAGCCTGAGGGACTGGGTCTGCTGGGGGAACAGAGAGAGCCCATTTCTAGAACCTCAATAGTCGATGAAGAGGGCATTTGAAGAGAAGAAACTCTAGTATGGAATTATCTCCCCCCATGATTAAGAACTAATAGGGACCTAAAGCTTAGCGCCATCATCTCTTAAGCGAAATGAGGGACTTTGAGGATCTCTGAATTTGTAAATTGTGCCGCGGCATCTCTATCTGGTGAAGGGAGGGAAGGAAACCACCCTAAGGTTTTTGCCACTTCATTTGTTTTAAATAAAAATGCAAGACCGTAAATAAGGGTGCAGTACAGTAAAGTGGATCAATGGATATTAGCAATTATGTTTTTTTTATGTAGTACTGAAATTGCTACTATTACTTACCATATTTTACTGTGACTCCCATTTTTGCTCATATTTGGTGTAGAAACTGAGAGTGAAGAACGCAACCATGCCATCAGCTCTCCTTAGATGATCCCCACTTTCCTAACCCAGGGAAGGCATAGAGCGATCAGAGGCGTAGTTCTCCAAGGCCCTTGGCTGTTACCATTCTCCGTGTGTATTTGGCTCACATAACTGCGTGTGGAGTAGGTAATAGGAGTTTGCCTAGAAGATGAGGAGCTTACATTGGGCTGGCAAGATGAAGCTACTGGGCTGACCACGTAGGGGTGCTTTGAGCGGCAGCAGGCCCCTCCTGAGGCCCCTGCCTTTGCTTACCTGGAGAACTAAGCTGCTTTAAGGGGCAGACTCCAGGCGACTTGCTAATTGTCTAATGGTAAATGTGCTTCTTCACCTCAGGTTCTCCCCTCCCCCGGCTCTTTCCCCCCAAGCAAAACATCTATTTTAGTAGACCTTGTACTTTTCTAAGGTTAGGGTATGTCAGGTTGACAACAATTAGTCACATAAAAATATTTAGCTATTGTCTATGGTTTACCCACACAGCTCCAAGCCCCAGGATCACACAGGAGAAGTAAAGAAAATGTTCCTGCCCTGGAGACACAAACAAACTTCTCATGGAACAAAACAATTCCACAGTTAAACTAGGCCAGATAAGCGTGGCTGCTTGTTGTCAATGGAGAGAATTGGGGCATGTTGATGATGTTAAGAACCAGCCGACTAGAACCCAGTTGGATGGGAGAAAACATAGTTTCTCGGAACCGACCAATGAATGCGTTGGGCAGTGGGATGCCTAATAGAAAACCACGGAGGGGAAAGTGTGGTTGGGGTGTAAAATAAAAAAACACATACTGTTGAAATAAAGAGCTGCCGGGGCTGGAGACATGGGGTAGTGAGGAGCACTTGCTGATATTGCAGCCTAAATTAGGTTCTCAGCACCCATCCACCCATGCCTAGTCGGTCACAACTACCTACAATTCCAACTCCAGGGCACCTGACTCCCTCTCCTGGTCTCTGAGGGCACCTATATGCATGTGCATCTGTTGCTCTCCAACAAACCAAAGTAAATAAAAAGCACAGACACAATCCTCCTTTGGTTGTTTTGAATTAGCTGCTTCTTGTTTGGGCTTGCACCTAGAGGAGTCATTAGCCACTGAAGGTGATTTCACAATGTACCTGTAACCTCATTGGTCTGTACAGGTAGGGGGTGGGGCACAGATACTCAAGTAAGGCTAGGCTC
The DNA here is from genome assembly GCF_950005125.1 of Chionomys nivalis. Lineage (NCBI taxonomy): Eukaryota > Metazoa > Chordata > Mammalia > Rodentia > Cricetidae > Chionomys > Chionomys nivalis. The sequence goes on along the minus strand of NC_080103.1, from coordinate 31,287,043 downwards.
TGATGTTTCTGCAGGCCTCCCCATCTGAGGGAGCTTTGTAGAAATGCAAACTTCCTCTTGTAACCGTTCTCTTTGAGGAGGCTTTGTAATTCTTTGGATGGGGTTTTACGAATCTATTATATTAGGGAGCCCCAAATCTGTAATTTCCTTCTAATGAGGCCTGCTAATTTGATGACAGCATTATCAAATCTAAATACCGCCCTTCTTTGGTCTGTAGGGTGCTTCATAATGAGATACATCCAGGGGGGCAGATAGTTGCCAGACACATTAAAGAAGCCAGTGTCCCTGGCTAAGGAAGGCCTTATTAATGATTTTTAGTTCCAAAGGAAGAGACACAGTTAAAATCTTCAGAAAACAAGAAATGACGACAGTGAAATCAGAGCAACCCAGACGGCCTATAAACAGGCTAATTACGTGGAAGATGCAGAAGCAACTCCGAGGTTTCCTCCCCAGATGCCCTTGGAGCCTGCCAGGTAGCCAGATGCTGGCAGGGCACTTGCCTTCCACAGGTCGTCAGCAAGATGGGAGTGTGCATGAAGACGGGTACTAGCATCCAGCATGTTTCATTCTGTAACAAAAACATTTTCAGATACTTGCGGGTGAAATTCTAAAAGATTTTTAAGTTGCCATAGTGGAGAATCCCTATTTGTATATTGTTTTGTAGATAGAAAAGCAGAAGTACCAAACACTGAAGATATGTGCTTGTCCATAAACACATTGTCAGATTAAAGAAAGAAAATAGGAACGTATTGTGGTTTGCGTCTCTGTATGCATGTTTTTCTGTGTGCAGGTCCATATGTATGTATGCTCACATATGCACATATATGAGAGTGTTTATGGTGGCCAGAGGAAAGTCTCTGTTCTTGTTGCTTAGGCACCCTTGGTGGTATTTTTTCAAGACTGGGGGTCTTAGTTTCCCTTCTAGCCACTGCACCCAAATACCCTGGCAAAAACAACTTAAAGATGAAAGAGTGTGTTTTATTCAAAATCCCTGGTTTCAGTACATCACAGGAAGGAAGCCTGCAGTGGCATTCATTTAAAACAGTTGGTCACATTTACCTTGGAGAATGGGGGGAAAAATGAACGCATGGATGAATGCTTGGTACTCAGTTTGCTTTCTCTACTCACATCCAGGAAATGGTGTTGCCCACAGTGGGCTGGGTCTTTACACATCAATTAATGTAATCAAGACAATCCCCAACAGACATGCCCGGGAAGTCAGCCTGATCTAGACAATCACCCATTGAGACTTTCTTTCCAGGTGATTCTCCATTGTGTCAAATTGGCAAGTAGAGCTAATTCTCACAGGAGAGACTATAAGCAGACCTTTTTCTAGAGGACATGTAAAAGTAGATGGCTTATGTTAAAGATCATAAGACATTAAGTAAATGCAAATCAAAGCTGCAGTGAGGAACTATTTTATATTATACAGATGGCTACAATCCAGAGAACAGATAGCTAGCAAAGGCTGGTAAAGGTTTGAGGCATCCTTTATACACGGTTGGTGATGGCACAAAATGCTGTTGTTGCTTGGCAGACAGCCCAGTGCTCCTTTAGAAGATAATATATAGAGTTACCATGTGTCTCATTAAGTGGACTCATAGATATCACACATACCCAAGAAATTAAAATGTGTCCACCACAAAACTTTTATTATGAATATTCGTAGGAGCTTCATTCACCCTAGCCAAAACATGAAAGTAATTCAGTGTCTATCAATCTGTAGATAGGCAAATGTTGACATTATATCTATATAGTGGGATATTATTCACCCTCAAAGGCAAATAGTATTGAAATCTGATACTACATGAATAGACATTGAAACCGCTATGCAGAATGAAAGTAATCACTCACACAAGGGTAAGTGTTGCGTATTTTTATTAATACAAATGTCTGGAATTGGTGAATCCATGGAGGCATGAAGTAGATCAGCAATTGCATGGAGTTGGAGTAAAGCCCGACGGAGGGTGACTGTTCACAGGACTTGGGTGCTAGCACTTGAGGATGGTGATGTCTGCCTCCCTGTCAATGAACTCAAGCTGTGGAATCACACCCTAGAGATACCTTTGTGTGATTTATAAGCTCTACAAAACTATTATAAAATAATTTATTAGCATTTTAAAGTCTAGTTTCTTGAGTTCTTTATATATTTTGGAGATCAGACCTTTGTCTGTTGTAGGGTTAGTGAAGATCTTCTCCCAGTCAGTGGGTTGCCTTTTTGTCTTAGCGACAGTGTCCTTTGCTTTACAGAAGCTTCTCAGTCTCAGGAGGTCCCATTTATTCAATGTTGTCCTTAATGTCTATGCTGCTGGGTATATACGTAGGAAGTGATCTCCTGTGCCCATATGTTGTAGAGAACTTCCCACTTTTTCTTCTATCAGGTTCAGACAGACTGAGCTCTTAAGATTCAAATGAGGAGCAGAAGGAGGGAGAACATGAGCAAGGAAGTCAGGACCACGAGGGGTGCACCCACCCACTGTGACAGTGGAACTGATCTATTGGGAGCTCACCAAGGCCAGCTGGACTGGGACTGAATAAGCATGGGATGAAACCGGACTCTCTGAACATGGCGGACAATGAAGGTTGATGAGAAGCCAAGGACAATGGCACTAGGTTTCGATCCTAATACATGAACTGGCTTTGTGGGAGCTTAGCCTGTTTGGATGTTCACCTTCCTGGACCTAGATAGAAGTGGGAGGACCTTGGACTTCCCGCAGGGCAGGGAATTTGGACTGCTCTTCAGTACCTAGAGGGAGGGGGAATGGAGTGGGGGGAGGGGAGTAGGGGGAGGGGGATGTGTGGGAGGAGGGGGCGGGAAATGGGAAACGGGGAGGAGGCGGAAATCTTAATTAAAAAAGAATAAAATAAATAAAACAAAAAATAATTTATTGTGCACTGAGATCACTATCACCAAGACTTGCCCCTGGTTGTAGACATTTAAGAATGGAACTCTGAATACAAACGTCAGATGCATAAATGCTAAAGGTATGCTCAAGAAGGAATGATTAATTTTTACTGTTGGGTGTGGCCTGAGAGAAGAAGCCCAGCTACTGGAGGCAGTTTCTGAAGAGAGACAAGGAACTTTCTCTGAGAATGAGATGAAGTAGAGCACACGCTGAGGACACAGTTCATGGTAAAACACCCATGTGTGTGTTTTAGGCATTAGATTGTAGTACAAAATTAATGTTTAGGAATGTTGTTGAGAGGCCGGGTGGCGGTAGCGCACGCCTTTAATCCCAGCACTTGGGAGGCAGAGGCAGGCGGATCTCTGTGAGTTCGAGGCCAGCCTAGTGTACAAGAGCTAGTTCCAGGACAGGAACCAAAAGCTATGGAGAAACCCTGTATCGAAAATCCAAAAAAAAAAAAAAAAAAAAAAAAAAAAAAAAAAAGAAGGAAGGATAGATAGAAGAAGTGAAATGGTTGATATGTAACTGATTAAGCAATTGTTCCAGTACTGGTGAGTGGTGCCAAGGATATAAATTTAGGTTAAAAAAAAAGTGGGTGGATAGTCAAGCTGGGACTAAGTGTAAGTCACATTTATGGTGTGGGGGGGAGGTGGGGAGTGGGGTGGATATATCAGCTATGTGCAGGCATGCCTGTGCACATGGAGGCCAGAGGTAGGATATTTTCCTCACTCTGGGCCTGTGTGTGATGCTTTTTTCTGCACCGACTCCATGAAATCTCTCTTCTTTTGCTATTTTAGAGACAAGGGCCATGAAGACAAATGGCAAAGCGACTTTCTCAAAGTCCTCAGCTGCTAACTGGCAGAGCTAGGAGTCAATGCTTAGAAATGCGTCACTAGGGCCTAAACTATTTACCAGCCCTCTTAGTCTAAAAAGATTACTTCAGACTGGCTCTTCCATGAATTCCAACACAAGGCTCAATCTGCAGGGAGTCCTCAGAAAACAGTTATTGAAGAGTTGGCTCCAAACCCTCTTCTCTGCCCAGCTCAAATTTCCCATGCAAGGAGGCCTGCCATGAACGTGGTGTAGGCAAAGCCAGTGCCTGCATTAAAGACATTGGGAATGGATGCTTGGTCCTTGGATAAGGCGTTCCCTTTCTCCACGTTAGCAAGTCCTATCACATAGTCACACCATCCCGCTTAGCCAGTAGTTATGAACATCGAACCTCACATCGTAACAGTATCGTCAGTCCAATACTGAGCATGACCCATGTGCAGGCACTGTTCTAAAGACCTTACACAATCATCAGCTTTGGTCTGCACAACAATGCAGGCCAGTTGGCACTAGAGATAGGGGTGTAGTGCTCATAAGTGAGCACTCACGGGCAGACTGTATGGCCTTGTGTGTGCCAGTCTCACTGCTTACAGAAGTGTGGCCTGTGCAGTTCGCTCCAGATCTCTCAGTACCACCATTCTGTCATCTTCAAGCCGGGGATAAGAACAGTGCCTACATCACAGTGCTTACAAAAAGCTGTTTGGATATGAAGTACTTGGAATGCAGTTGACATGTCGTGACAGCTGTTTATGTGTTAGTTGTTAGCAGAAGCCTCCATCCCGTTCCTCTTAACAACTAAGAAAACTGAGGTTTAAATTATTAAGCGCTTTTCACAGGGAAATACGGCAAGAGGCTGAGTTACGATTTAAACTCATGGAGTTTGACCCCAGAGTTCATATTCTGAAGCAGTAAACTAAATTTCTTTCTACAACCTCATTTCACATGGTAATAGAAGACATGCTCTAAGAAATATCCTTTGTATCCTGCTGATGGGCCTCAGGGTGCTTTTAGCAATATCCATATCTTTATAATATCACATTCAATACTTTATTGGAAGTATATAATGCATTCTTGGTATTTTATCATTAGTTCTTACAGTAACTGATATCTGTTAGATTCTTAATAAACATATATTTTCATTCTTAAGTCTCTTGATAAACGTTTCTTATTCTTTCCTTCCTCACTAACCTCACTAGATGCTGTCTTACTATTTCAGACACTCAGGATATCTTGCTTGAGATGATAGAACAGTACCCTGAGTAGACTATTGCCTGGCGCATTCCTCATCATACTTTGTCTTATGAGACCATCTTAGTGAGCAGGTTCTGCGTGCGCAAAGAACGTAGTTAGCCAGCTGGTAAGATTGATGTGGAAGTTAAATGTATTCCAAGCATTGCAACAACTTTGTGATAAGGTGAGAAGTCTTCTCACCGGAGCGTGTTTAATAAATTATCCCTTGGAGAACAGGGAATCAGCTCTGCTACCAGGAGTGTGGGGAGGAAGGGCGTTGATTTGTGAGCATCTAGTGGTTGGCTGTAAACATGGCTGGCTTGCTCATGTGACCGAGTTTAAGATATCTATGTCATATACGTAGAGAGAAGAATTGTGACCACTAAGAGTTCAGAAGGGTCAGGAAGAGAGCATAGACGGCAATAGTGGGTACGGGGTTGGGTCTTCAAGGTTCTGAAGCACAGTAGGATAAACACAGTTCACAAAAAAAGCACCCTTTGTAAACAGCTGAAAGGTTTGGAACACAAAGAAATAGTAAGTGCTAAAGGAGATGAAAAAGCAGTTTCTCTCACTTGGTCATGTTGTATGCATGTCTTTAATTATCACTCCAGACTCCGAATGCATGAAATGGTTACATATCAATGAGATAATTCTTAGAAAGAATGGTTGATTTAATAGGAACATGCAAGATACAGTTTTTTTTTTAATATTGATGTACCAAACAAATTTTGTTAAAATGTCAACTGTCAGACAAGTTCCTTGTGCCCATGAGCATCTTCTTTAAGAGGAGGTGTCTTAGTCCATTTGGGTCAGTATAAGAAGATATCATTTTCTGGGACACCCCTCGCAATATATTTCCAGTTTTGGAGGCTGGAAGGCTAAGATCAAGGTGCCTGAAGTTTCAGGAAAGGCATGAATCTTGGTTCATAGATGCTGTTTTCTTGCTGTGTCTCACATAGTGGAAAGGGCAAATGAGCTCCCTGGGGCCTCTAAAATGAGGACTCTAATCCCGTTAGAATATGTTAGGATCACCCATGGTCTCTCACAATAGCATCTTCTGAATCTCATTGCCATGGAGGGATGGGATTTTCACGTATGAATTTTGAGAGGACGGAAACAATGTGATGCTGGAGGAGAGGACTTTCTCAATCCTGAAATCAACACTCATCCCTTCATTACAGCATACTTGATTCCGAAGTTAATAAACTTCCTTTGCTAAATAAATAAACCTCTTACAATACATGAACATTAAGAGTACTTCATTTCTCATTTGTCTCAGCGTGAAACTTGCATGCTAAGTTTTACTAGCAACTCAGTCACACAGTTTGGTTAGGGACCAGTCAGATTTGGAGTTTTCTATCTGCTACAGTGTCTTGTTTTGTTTTTCTCAGATTTCTACGGTTTCTAATAGAGTTGCATCTGAATCAAGATTTCATTTTTGAAATGATTGCATTTTTTATTTCCTATAACTTGATGACCAGAGGTAATACAAATAAAGCTGATCATGTCCAATACCTGCGACATTTTAATTTTATACACAGCTATTTATTCAATAAGTATTTAAAGTTTACATGAGAAAAGGCACACGTATGAATACTTATGACATGATTATTTGCAATAGCAAAAAATCACAGTAACCCACATTTTTTCCACAATAAGAAAAATACAAACTTATGCCATATTCATGAAGGAGGGCTGGCACATTATTGAAAATGTCCTGGTGAATGCTGTATTTGTGGATACAAACAGCTCTCCTAAAGATGATATTGACAGAAAGAAAGCAGTTCACCAAAAAGGCACCTCATGTGTTAAGTATTTATAAGGTATATTTACAGAAAGAGCTACCACAGAAAACAAAAACATTTTGTAGGAAATTATTTGACTCTGCCTTTCAGTATTTGTTATCCCTTCCATCTGCGATCTCTGCTGTTTATTGTGAGCACATGGATGCCACTCTGTAATTCTGAGATCATGTAAGTAGGTGCTTTAGGCGTTTTCTTTCTATCTGCAAACTAGTGTCTTAAGACACAGAAACAAAAAAGAGCTTAAAATTAATCTCTTTTAATTCCCAGATAAAGACCTGAGATAGGACAGTGAGACAAAAGTAGACATGGACACACTTACTTCAAAGTAGAATCAACAGGAATCAGCAAAATTATGGGAAGAACGAAGTGGGATAGATTGTAATTATTATTATTATATTTTTTGGTCCATCTATTCAGTCAAATTTGTTCATAGCAGGAATCCAGAAGGTGCATTTTCTGGGTTTTCATTGATGAGACAAATGCCTGAGTTAAGTCATTCAAAAGCAGGAATGTTTATTCTGGCTCATAGGTTTAGAGAACCAGCTGGCCCATTGCTTTGAGCGTAGGGTGAGGCAGAGCATCATGCTTGTGGCGCATGTCAAAGAAAACTTCAGAGGCGGGGAAGACGCAAGACACAGAGAGTTCAGGGACAACATACGCCCTCTAAAAGCACACCCTACGTAACTCACCTCCTCCAAATGCATCCCACCTCCTAAGTGTCCATCCTTTCCCAACAGAGACATCAAATTATCTCTCTTTCAATGTAGCAATGCTCCAGTGGCCTTGTGAGCGGAGAACTTTCAACACACACGAGCAGCTGGAAAATGGAGCCTTTAGCCACATTTGCAGGCTATTTCAGAATCAAACCATTCCACGAGGCCGCTTGCGCCTTGCCGGATGTTTGAATTTCCTACTGTTGCTGTAGTAATTTTTTCCCAGACTGAGTGATATAAAGCAATAAGAATGCAACATCATGTATATAGAGAGTGTACTCTAACATGGTTCTCACAGGGTTGAGATCAAGACATGGTAGGGTGATCTTCCTCTCCAGAACACCTAGGAGAAAACTCAGTTTCTTGTATTTTCTCAGTGCAAAGCTGTTCAGCATTTGGGGCGTAGTTTATTGCATTTCCAAACCCAGAACTCATATTTGAGTCTATTTTGTGTCGCACCACCCTGACAGCCTCTTCTCACTCATAAGAACTCGTGCGATTACACTCAGCCCATCTAGATGATCTAGGACAATCTCCCTGACTATTGAGCTCTGGTGATCAGCAACTTTAACTCATTCTACATATATAATTGCCCTTAGCAATGCACCAACATGTTAGTTTCTTATAATTAAGAGTTGGACAATTTTGGGGAAGGCACTTTTCCTAGTTTGCTTTCTGTTGCTGTAATTAGCATCATGAACAAAGGCAACTTAGGATGGAAACGGTTTATTTCATCTTGTATAGGTCAGAATTCTCCTACTGAGGGAAGTCTGGACAGGAATTCAAGACAGGAATCTGAAGGTAGGAACATGGAGTAAAAAACACATGAATGCTGCAATCTGACTTGTTCTTTGGAAATCTCCAATCTAGTGTTTTAGACGGTCCAGCGTCGCCTGCCAAAGGAACAGTTCTATCCACTTTGGGTCAGGTTCTCCACATCAATCATTAAGACAATTGTCCATACACATAGCTACAGGCCAGTTTGATGGAAGTAATTCTTCAAGTGAGATCCCCTCTTCCCAGGTGACTCTAGTTTGTATAAAATTGACAACAGAAACTAACGAGGGTAACACCTTTCTGCCTATTATCAGACAGAGCAATAGAAACTCCGATTTAGTTTAAAAAAATTAGTAAATTCTACTCCAGAGCTTTTAGCTAAGCAAGAAAATTCTTTTATCCTTTACCTAAATCAGTGTGGGCTGAGCCTTCTGTTACTTGAAATCAAGTATCCTGGTACACAAAGAGGAGAGGAAATAAAAGATATGGAGGAAAAACAAGGAAGAGTTTGCCGCCAACGTGATTACCAATCCTGAACAATTAGTAGCTGTTCTAGTTTGCGCTCCATTGGTGTGAAAAACCACTGACATAATACAACGTGAGGAAGAGTTTTTGTTAGTTTATAGGTTACGTTTAATCCTTAAGAGAAGTCAGGGTAGGAGCTCAGAACAGGGATCCAGAGGCAGGGAATGAAGCTCAGAGCAAAGAGAAATGCTTCTTGCTGATTTGCTTAGATGTTTTTACACACAACCCAGGCCTGTCTCCTTAGGGATTGTATTACCCACAGTGGGCTGGGCCCTACTGCATCAATTGGCAACAAGAAAATGCCCCATAGACATGCGCACTGGCTAATCCAATGGAATTAATTCCTCAATTGAGGCTTCCTCTTACAAGGTTTGTCAAGCTGACACCTAAATCTGGGACAGATGTTGAATGATGCTACTTTACATGTGTCAAAATGAGATAAACAGAACTAATGGACCCAGATTACTTGAGATGTATTGACTTTAGAGGTTTTATTTTAATATTCATGGTTAATAAATACTGCATGTATACGTTTAAAGTTCAGAAAAGTAGAGATGGCAAAATATTTTGTAATATTTGATAAATGTTTTCCTTTTATCTTTATCATTTATATGACTTACTATTGGCGCTCTGGTTAGCCAGGTACTTGGACTACTATATTACTAACTTTACCAGGGAAGAGCATAAATTACATTGTTGTCTTTAAGAAATTTTTAAAGATTTTATTTGAAGTTACCTAAGTTTTACGATGCAGAAGAAGGCATTGAGCAACACGAGGGTCTGAGAATCTGGGAATAATCCACCAGGAAGACTGGGTTCAAGTAAACAGAAAATTTATTGAAAAAGGCAAATGTATCAGGGAAACAGCCAGCATCCAGATCCAAAACTGTGTTTCCGAGGTGAGGGAGAACAAGCCACTTAAAGGGGAAAATCGCACTGTGATAATGCCATAGCCTTACACAGTTATAATAGAGCATGAGGGGACATAGTTAGGGACTTTCCAGGGTGGCAAACTCCCCAGCTTATTGGGGAGCCTTTGAAGTTTGCACTTCTGCCCCTGCTCAGTGGCAATCAATCAGGGGAGAGTGGAATGTTTGTGGTTAGGTTGTTTCCTGGTCATCTCCTAGAAATCTGGGGTAAAATAAGGTTTATGTGGTAATCAACTCCCGCTATTGAGATGGTAGCCCAGGCAAAAATTGAGTCCCTATTGCTAAGTTGGACTCAACAGCAAGATTGTTGGACAGACTCTGGATTGTCACATAATTATTTGCGTTTCTAATCTTAAACAGAAACAAACTATCGTTCCTACTTTCAACCAACCTCATATATTCGTCAATGCGGTTTGGCTCTTAAGTGCCGGTCAAAGACATTTGAGCTAACCATTTGTCAACTGGGTACTCTATTGGTAGGAGGTGGAGACTTTAAGAGGCGATTCTAGTTGAAGGAGAAAAGGTCTTTCAAGAGAATATTTGGATTATGATATATCTCGTTTCCTCTTCCTTCTCCCTCTCCCAGCTTTCCTAGCAGTCATGTAAACAGACACACCATATCATTTTGCCGAGATGCTCTGTGCCATCAGGGTTCAACACTGAAAGAAACAAATAGTCATGAACTGAAATCTTTGAGACTGAGAGCAAAACTCAGTCCTTCCTCCTTTAGGCCACTCATCTCAGGTATTTTGTCACAGCAATGATAAGCTCTTTAACATGTCAGCCACAGTCCCGTAAAACATTAGATCCTATAAAGCACACAAGATGTAGTTGCCCAAATACTGCAAAACAGAAGGTAGAGTATTAATATATTCATGATCAGTTTCCTGAACGATTATTTCAAGTCCTCTAATCGTTTTCTCTTTTCCTCAAATACCTGTCTTAAAATGGAAGAAGTAAGCAAAAAAGTGAATTGGCAGTTTCGTATCTTCCACTCAGATTCTTATATTTTAAGAAAAATATTTCGATCTAGTCTTTTTCCTATTCTTAAATTTTAATAGTTATGAATATGTGTTCATCTATTTGCTGATATATTGTAGACATATGCCTACCAAGGGGACAGATTCCAAAGAAACCGTGAAAGACAAATAAGACTACACCTTTAGTAGGCACAGAAATTGCATGTTCAATAGAGTCTCCTAAAGGAAAATTATTGGTAAGAAAGGAAATCTTGATCTATTAATTGCTGACTAATGTAAAGCTTTGAAAGCGACCTATAATCTCTAACTGTGAATTTGTCAGTGATAGTGGAATCAGGCGGTCAGGCCAACAGGAAGGCAGGATGACACAAAAACCTCTTAGAGAGAGCAGAAGACACCATAGGGAAAAGAAGTAAATAAAATCTGTAGGTAAATAATGGTGTGGATCCTTAAATCTGCATGACTCAGTGCTATTGACTCTCAGCCAGTGATAAAATGACCTGGACTCCTTTATAACACAGTAGTTTATAGTACATGCAAGGGTAATAAATATAGACACAAGGGGAGGTACCGTGAAGGTTAATAAGCTGTATAGATTATATCATGTTTCCAATGAGACCATCCAACTTAAAGATGTTGTTTATAATTCTTAACATTTAAGGAAAGAATGCATATTATTCCATAAGAATGGCCATATCAATTAACAAAAGGGAAAGTTATAGACGACAAGGGCATCCCAGAGTCATTAAGGATCAGATCCAAATTTCACTTGGCAGGGTGTTTCTGGAATCGTGCGCATCTGTGAGAAAGAGGAAAATGTTTTAGCTCTGGGCAGATACTAGTGAACCTAATAGCTTCCCTGTCAATTGGATTAACTTCAGAGGGTAAAAGTAAACCAGACCCTGCCATTGTAGCATGCTCACCTCTAAGAGCAATGCCTTTCAGATAACATTATCACATGATTTTTGTCAGGCCTAAAGTTAAATAAAAGTGAATAGTGCAACCTCAAATACCATATTAGTCAAAAATATAAAAACTCAAAAAGAAAAAGGACTTGTCTTTTTCTATGTCCCATGTTGTTTGGATCCATGTATGTCTCTCTTAGGATCCTCTTTGTTGTTTAGGTTCTCTGGGATTGTGAACTGTAGACTGGTTTTCCTTTGCTTTATGTCTAAAAGCCACTTATAAGTGAGTACATATGGTATTTTACTTTTTGGGTGTGGATTACCTCACTCAATATAACGTTTTCTAGATCCATCCATTTGCCTGCAAGTTTCAAGATGTCATTATTTTTTCTACTGTATAGTACTCCATTGTGTAAATTATTACATTTTCCTTATCCATTCTTCAGTCTAGGGGCATTTAGGCTGTTTCCAGGTTCTGGCTATGACAAACAATGCTACTATGAACATGTCCTTGTGGTATGATTAAGTATCCTTTGGGTATACACCCAAAAGTGGTATTGCTGGGTCTTGAGGAAGGTTGTTTCCTAATTTTCTGAGAAATCGCCATACTGATATCCAAAGGAGCTGTACCAGGTTGCATTCCCACCAGCAATGAAGGAGTGTTTCCTTTACTCCACATCCTCTCCAGCATAAATTGCAATAAGTGATTTTGATTTGGCCATCCTTACAGGTATAAAATGGAATTTCAGAGTTGTTTTGATTTGCATTTCTCTGATGACAAAGGATGTTGAAGATTTCCTTAAGTATCTTTCAACCATTTTAGATTCATTTGTTGAAAGTTCTTTGTTTAGGTCTATACAACACATACTTTTTAAAAAATTATTTGTTCTTTTGATGACCAGTTTCTTGAGTTCTTTGTACATTTTGGAGATTAGCCCTCTGTCTGATGTGGGGTTGGTGAAGATCTTTTCCCATTCTGTAGGCTGCCATTTTGTCTTGTTGACTGTGTCCTTTGCTTTACAGAAGCTTCTCGGTTTCAGGAGGTCCCTTTTGTTAATATTTTCCCTCAGTGTCTGTGCTACTGGGGTTATATTTAGGAAGTGATTTCCTGTGGCAATGTGTTCAACTGTATTTCCCACTTTCTCTTTTATGAGGTTCACTGTGGTTGGTTTTTTGTTGAGGTCTTTGATCCATTTGGACTTGAGTTTTGTGCCTGGCAATAGATATGGATCTACTTTCATTCTTTTACACATTGATATCCAGTTATGCCAGCACCATTTGTTGAATATGCTTTTTCCATTTTATATTTTTTGCTTCTTTGTCAAAAATCATGTGTTCATAGGTGTATGGATTGATATCCTGGTTTTTGATTTAGTTCCATTGGTCCTCCTGTCTGTTTTTATGCCAATATCAGGCTTTTTTCAGTACTGTAGCTCTGTAGTAGAGTTTGAAGTCAGGAATTGTGATGCCTCCAGAAGTTCCTTTATTGTACAGTATTGTTTCCCTGTCATGATTTTGACATTCGATCCTTGCCACCAAATTGCACAATCCGTCCTCTCTCTCTTCAACAGGCCTCCTGGAGTTTGGCCCAAGGCTTGACTGTGGATCTCTATATCTGCTTCCATCTGGTTGAACACTCTATGATGACAATTAAGATATTCACCAATCGTGATTATAGGAGAAGACCAGTTCAGGCACTTTCTCCACTATTGCTGGGAGTCTTAGCTGGGGTCATCCACGTGGATTCCTGGGAGTTTCCTTGGCACCAGGATTCTCCCTAACTCACAAATGACTCCCCCATCAAGAAATCTCTTTCATTATTCTCGCTGTCCATTCTGCCCCCAGTTCACCCATTTTTAAAACAAAACAAAAGCACTCTTGGTCATTACACTGCATTTCATGCATGGGGCTGTGACAAATGCCAGATCAGAAGTTCTGACATCTTCATGTGACAAAAGCAGCTTATGGTTTTAAAAAGCATATTTGAAATTCCAAATCCATAAATAATAGCACTGCCAATTACAACATCTAGCATAGTAGGTGGAAAGCAGGTATGTTTTCTATTTTATAGACGAGACAATGGAGGCTTGGGGATCTTGTTAACATATCCAACTTCCAGCATTCAGTAGACAGTGCCACCAGACTCTCACAGTCTCTGTGTAAGTTAAGAGGAGCGCCTATCCATGTGTTACCAGGACCTTGTGTGAAGATACCAAGTGTGCACTGTGGTCTGTCAGCAGACAATGACAGAGATGGATACAGACAGATACAAGCCATATTCTCTTGGGGAGGATATGGAAATTCTCCGAGTCTTGTTTTTATGAAATGGGGCTAATATCCCCTATATGACTAAGTTACTGTGGGTTAAATGAGAAGTCCTTTTTATATTTCCATTTTGCATTTGTTTTTGTCAAGGGAATTTTAAAACAATGCTAGAAATTCTTTTCCTAAATTTAAAATGTGATATATGTATGTGATATATATATATGCATTCTTAACCTTTACACATAATGTTTTATCCTTAATGTTGTACAAAGTCAGCATATATTTTGAAGTGATTTTATTGTAATCACAAAGCTTTCACTAGGGTGCTTAATCTTGTCTCACACAACAATACTAGATAATGTCTTAATAATGCCAAGCTTTCTAACGTTATTGTTGAAATTCTCTACTCCCTGCAAAGTATGACCTGATGAGATTAACACTAGTATCAACTTTTTAAAGTAAAGACATGTTAATTTTTTAAGATTCTTATTAAAGAGGCAAAAAGCAGGATTTACAACAAACTTTGGCATATTTTGATCTTACAATCACACTACACTTAGGAATATGTTTATATTCAAAAGTTACTTTGGACATGAATATGTGTGTGTGTATGTGTGTAATGTCTGTGTCTGTGCATGTGAATATGCACAGATGTGTCCATGTATCAACCTCTGGTGCCATTTTTCTAGTACTGTCCATCTTCATTTTAAGACAGGGTTTCCTACTGATCTGGAGATCACCAAATAGGCTAAGAAAGTAGGGCAGTGAGCATTAGAGATCTGTCATCTCTGCCTCCTCAGGGCTGTGACTGCTAGTGACTTTCACCGCGCCTGACATTGGTTTAGGTGGGTTTTGAAGGCAAGACCTCAGGTCTTTATGTTTGCACTTCCAGAACCTTACTGAATTAGTTGTATCTTCAGCACAATTTCTTTGTTTCAAGGCATCATAGAATGAGTGTTTTTCTTAAACAAGAAAAAAATGAATATACATTCAGTGAGACATTTAATCTTCATGTTGTCTTTTTATCCTATAATGATCTTAAGAAGATGATAAAATTGTTTAAGCAGCTATTTTGTGGGTTAGAACTTGAGTCTTGGTGGCCAGGGGTGGTGGTGCATATCACTAAACCCAGCATTTGGCAGGCAGAGTCATGGAGATTTCTGTGAGTTCGAGACCAGCCTGGTCTACAGAGTGAGTTCCAGGACAACTGAAACCATGTCTTGAAAAACAAACAAACAAACAAAAAGAAGTTGAGGCTTGAGTGTTAGGGTTCTATGAAATTATAGGACAGTGGGAGTGTTATAAACTACAGAAATTTCTCATTGAGTAGAGCTCAGGGATGGATCAAGTCATATACAGTGGAAATGGCAGTGAGAGCCTTCCTAGACTTTCATTTTCAGTTGTTACCATGGAGGAGTTTGAGAGTCTTGTCATGGTGCTGACAAGAACGTTTAGGACAGCGATGGAGAGAGACGCCAGACAAAAGTCAGTTATGGTGATTATGAGTTCTCTTATTTCTCTGACCAAGAAACACTCAGGAGAGGAATGGCCTGTGCGGGCTGGTTTTATGTCAGCTGGACCCAAGCTAGAGTAATCAGAGAGGAGGGAGCTGCAACTGTGGAGCCTTTATAATACCCCACTGTAAGATATTTTCTTAATTAGTGCTCAGAAGGTGAGTGCCTAGCCCATTTTGGATGATGCCATCAGTGGGCTCATGGTTCTTTCTAAGACAACAGGTTGAACAAAGCACGAGGAGCAAGTCAGTGAGCAGCACTCCTTCAAGGCCTCTTCTCCTGCCTCCAGGTTTCTGCCCTGTTTGAGTTCTTGCCTTGATTTCCCTCACCTGGAAGTATGGACTGAAATAAACCCTTTCCTTCTCAAGTTGCCCTGGACATGGTAGTTCATCACAGCAATAGAAACCCTAACTGAAGCAGGTCCATTTCTGAGTATAGTTTAAGGAGGGTTACAAGCCATCATGGTGTGGAAGGCTTGGTGGCAGGATTGTGAGGCAACTGGCCGCAGTGTATCTGCAGCAGCAGGCAAGCAGGAAGAAACGAATGTTGATGTTCACTTTGCGTTCTCTCTCTCTCTCTCTCTCTCTCTCTCTCTCTCTCTCTCTCTCTCTCTCTCTCTCTCTCTCCCTCTCTCTAGCCCAGGATTCCAGCTCATGGATCAGTGTTGTGCACATTAGGAATGGCTTCTCAGCCCAGTCTAGAAACTCACTCAAGCATGCCTGGAGGTTGTCATTTAGGTGATCACCCATCCTATCACTTTGGCAGCATTAACCATCACACTGCATAAGGATGGAAGGAGTCACGGGAGTTCATAGAATGGCAAATCAGAGAAGGGCTTAGGAAAGATATTTGGGGTCAAATTGTTAGATACTGTGATTTACTGGAAGCGAGCAAGAAACATCAAAAGTGGCAGAAATAGCTTTGGATTTTAGCTTGGAGTTTGAAATTCCTGAACATTGCAGGTGGAACAGGAGTACTTGAACAGGAGTCTAGTTCAGAAGCAAAGGTGTAGACATTAACTGGAGAGCCACCACCAGGGTGTGGGAGGGGGAGAGACCTTAAGGGACACCTGCTTACACACCAGTAATCCCTTTCTGTTTCCTTACGTCCGTTTACTCTTTTGATAATTTCAATACTTCATGATCTTTGTGCTTGTTTCTTTCTGGAATCCTCTCTCCTCTTTTCGTCACGTGTCTGGCTCCTTCTCAGCCTTGGGTCTGGAGACTGACCCACTCACTCAATTAAACATTAATGTCCTTGCCTCTGTCTGAGGACCTTGCTGCTGTCAGAGCACTTGCCATATTTTGTTTCATTTCTTTCTTGATGTTGTGTGATTTACTGAGATGCAAGCTCAGTAAGGCAGCACCTACACCTGCCTTGTTCACCACTTGAATCACAGACAGGCAGACGAGTTTAGCATATGGAAGATACTTCATAATTTTGAAAAAAATAATGAAGATACTGCAAACTCTGATTTCTTCAAGGATCCTAATGCCATCTGTACCAGTTTTTGCCTTATCCCAACTCCATGTTTGTTTAGTTCTAGCTAATTCTAAGTTCTTATGATTTTCTGAACATCCTAGCCTTTTCTCCCACTGGGCCTTGGTTTCACTCCTTGAGATGCCCTTTCCTTACTCCATATTTTCTCTTTTATAAACTCAAAAACTGGCTTTACTGCCACCTTGTCAAGAGCACATGCTTCTGATGTCCCTCCTTTCCTGTTTGTTTTCCCATCACTTATTGCCACACGTAGCATAACGCTGTTGTAAGTCTCTGTACGTTGCACTCTATGAATGCTTTGAATCTGGGGAGTAGAACTATCTGATTGTATCTCTTACAAATGCATAAAATGAAAGTAGAATCTCTATGGAGATGGTTTCAGAGTATCAGGTTTTGCAAGAGGTGTTTAGTTTCTGAGGGTGAAGCATTCATATGTGGGATGAACACTCTAACAAGAAGCCCCACAGGAATTATTCACGCTTTCTACCATTCAAAACAACAGTGAAAGGTTACATTTATGAACTATAAGACTGGTTGGTTCTGGCACTTTGATTTTAGACTTCTGTGTTCTCCAGAATAGTGAGAATAGTTTTCTGTTGTTTGTGAGCCACTTAGTTTATCAACCCAAATGGGTAAGAGACAGGGGACAGCTATCATTTGAGTTAACATCCTTATCTCTAACCAAGTTCTTGGTGCTCTGTGGCTATTTGATATTTGTGGAGTGAATGAAGGGCTCGATGAACAGGTGGAGGAATAATGGAAGTAAGTCAGTGCACTTAGAAACACACCAAATTAGAAGGATAACTTCGAGTAAGTTACTTAGGTTGAATAAGAAAATATATCTTCATTTATTTTGGGAAGAAATGATACCCCCCTCTCCTGATTACTGTATATTTCAATGAGCTGTCACTTTCTTCAGCAGAGAAATGGAAGCAATGGGATTGAGTTAAATACTTTTAAGAAATTGGCTCACACAATTATGGTTACACACTGAGTTCAATTGGTAGAGTAACACTGAGGCTGGAGACTGTGAAAAGTCAAGTTCAAGTTCAGACTCAGTCTGATGAGGAGTCAGAATGAAGCGTGAATGCTGTGTGCTGGGGAACTCTCTTCTCGGGGGGGGGGGCTTTGTTATACTGAGGCCCTTGGCACATACATGGAGCCCTCTCACGCTTTGGGAGACAATTTTATTCAGGGTCCACCAATTTTAATTATAAACCTAAACAAAAAGTTTGATCACATATAGGGTCTTATTGTCAAGCCAAGGTGACCCATAAAACTAGCTACCACACGTGTAGGACATCATATAATTTCTTAGACACTAGATAGGAAATACTAACCAGTTTCTCTGATCTGGTCCTGTATTCTACTCTGAAGAGCTACAAAGATACATTTTTTGGGCCACTGTATTGTGGTTTCTTGCTGGATAGAAAATGAGATTTTTTTCCCCCTCTTATTCTGCTCAGAGTCTCTCTGCAGGCCAAAGTAAATTACATTTTCCACAAACAGCATGGATAAGAAAGGTTGTGAGTGCCCACTAGTGAGGGAACATATCAGAATGAAATGTAAATCAGGAGCAACACCAGTGTTCAATCATGGGTTGCTAAGGCCTAACTCCATGCCTTGGTTGTTCATAGTTTTCAAAAGTAGAATAGGAATGAGCTATCACACCTCGATGTGCTTTGGTCTGTACTGGCAGAATGCCTTCCTAGGAGGCAGTATCTTGAGAACTCCAGCATACATGCATGTAATATCTATCATTATATTTCTGCAGGGTTAATCAACTCCCACAGTAAAAAAGGAGTTACTAGGAGTTAGGAAGGTAGCACAGTCAGTAAAATGAATGAATGTCAAAAAAAAAAAAAAATTTGAGGACCCAAATTTCACTCACAGAGAACAAGTCAAAAGCTCAGCATGGTGTAAACACTTGCAATCTTAGCACCAGGGAGGTGGAGACAGGGGGTCCCTGGGGCTCACTGGCAAGTCAACAGAGTTTAATGGTGAGAGCTACATCTCATTCCTTAATGAGAGGCTCTGCATTAATAAGTGATGTAGAGAGCTTTGGAGGGACATCTGCGGTTGACATTTGAAACCTACACCCAGGCATACACACCCATGTGCACCCAATCTCTTGTGCTCTCTCTCTCCAATCATGCTCAACAATCACATATCATGGCAACTGTAGCTCTCCAGGATGTTTTCCTCCATAACTGAATCTATTAGCCAAGTAATATCAATTCCCAAAGTGAAGATGCTGTTTTTTTGTGACAGTGGCTGAAAAGATCAGTTCTTCTAAATTCTTGATGCCGCATAACTTTATGAAGAGTAATATTGAGTGGCACATGCTTCTCATGGTGTGGGAAGCAGCTTTAGGTAGGAAGGTCATTTCCCAAGAGTCGTTACCTTGAACCACTCCAAGATGCCTGGTTATGTCTATGGGGAAATTATGTTTTGGCTGAGAAGAGTTGCATTCAGTAGAGGATAGGGATAAGGGGGGCAGGAAAGGAAGCATTTGAAAATAATACTGTCATTTTCTTCATTAAATTTTAACTGACACACATACAGAATTTGAATGGAATTTCATATAGAACCAATCCCAAATTGCCTAATGTCAAAGTGTAAATACCTGACAGGAAGGTGTATTTGGAAAAAATGAAACAGAAAACTACATTGAAAATAGATCATAAAATTTTATTTGTGATTACTTGGTCATACAGATTTTTATCAAAATGCACTCCTAGCTAATACATTTATCATTGAAAATATGCCACAGATTTCCATTTTCTGATTTACCTCCTATAGATTCACATTAAAATGTGCCATAAGGAAGGAATAAATGAAGTTATGTGATGCTGATTACTGATTATAAAAATAAAGAAATCAAAAAATATTTATCAATATCAAAAACGCACATTTCTATTTCATTAATTTTGAAATCACGTAAGCATCAAAGCAAAGAGTAAAAGTCAGAAAGGCTCTTCTCATTATATATAAGTTGCAGATATGATGTTTTTCATTGTTGAATATGAAGCCTGTGGCTCAGTGCTGTGTAACCTGAGTCTTGTTTGAATATTAATTGCTCTCCTACTGAAGGTAACTGAAAAGCAGACAGAAGAGTTCATACGCAGTGAAAGTGTGGCCTTAACCAGACATCCATCCTAACATCTTATTTGATTAGGCACATAGCTTCAGTAGTCAAGCAAAAGTGAGATGTGGCCCGTCCCTAAGCAGTTTGGACACCTGTTTCAGGCATGGGCGGTGAATAGCATTTTAGTCAGGACATAATCTCTTTCAGTGTCCCTCATCAAAGAGTGACTTACTTCAGCAAAAGGTGTCTTAAGAAAATTCTAGAAAACCCTCTTTCAGGTTTCGTTCCCCTTGTCATAGTAAATAACGACTTGACTTTCTTCAGTTGTTCTTAATGGAGTTAATTACATGTCCTTAGAAATGGTGTCAAAATTACAGGTAATTTTTAATTACAAAGTGTTTCCTTGGAAACGGTTTCCTGTATATGAAATTGTACTTAGTTCCAAAATAGTTCATTTCACTTACAATTAGAATCCAAAGAATGAGCACGGCATAGGGCAATTTAGAAATTGTCACACTAATTGCCATGAAAAAGTTAATTTTTCACAGCAGACAACTGATGGAGCACATCCAATTAACTGGTATGCAGCTCCTCACCAGCTACCTCAGAAAAGAATGATTCCATTTTATGACCATTAATTGGTCACCGGCATTAGACACTGCTTTCCAATTTAGACATTTATTTAGAAATTATATATGCATAGCTATAAAGTTTGGAAAGAACTGACCACAGGAATTATTCATTGCTGTGTTTAAAGATCAGCCTATGTCGGTAACATCAAAGTTCACAGCAACTCCCTGACAAATCACCTTAACACACTGGCTTCACAGCTAAGGGTATGCCTCTCTTTGGTTCATAAGGTGTTGTCCTGGAAACCATCCTGATACAGTCGATAATAGGGCAGACGCTGAGGCAGAGTGTACAGCCCGTGCATGTGTCGGTAACAGTAGGCAGGTGAGTTTCTGGATCGAACTGTATAGCCTGGAAACAGAAAATAAGAGAGCTGAGCCACTGGCCACCCATGCCAAGAACGTTCCCATTTTAGCATCTGCATCCCTGTCCACAGCGATGGAGATTACCACACCGAGCACCGTGGCGGTGCAAAGATAGCAACAGCTGAACTTACAGGAGCAACAGAGAAATAAATGAAGCTCCCTTAAATTAGAAATGCAGTTTGATGAATTGTAAAGTATTTACACTATATCAGAGGTTTATTTTTTCCATGGGAGAGGAAACATTTTGAAACACAGCACTTCTGCTTTCTCAGTCAGCGGAGGACTCATGTCTTGCTAATATGACCTGGTTGAGACACTTTGTACCTGGCGATGTTGGGTGCTTCATACAGACCTATTTGTTCTTCACACTTCTTGTTCTTTTTTAATGTGTGTGTGTGTGTACACACGTGCTCACGTGCATGCGTGCAGGTGCACATAGGCACGGAGGCACGTATGTATGTGCATGTAGAGATCAGAGGACAAACTCAGTTGTCATTCTCAGGAAAGCCATCTGCCTCTCTGACACAGGCTCTCTCACTGGCCTGAAGCTCACCAATCAGGCTAGATTGTCTTTTCAGTAAATCCCAAAGACCTTCTGTATCATCCTCTTCAGCACTGGGATCTCAAGACTTGGCCATTCTGCTAGACATGCTTCTATGTGTTCCAGGCACGTGTGGGTCATGGGGATTGAACTCGGGTCCTTGTGATTGCAAGGCAAGTGCTTTACAGGCAGAGCCATCATCCTGCAAGACCACACTCCTTGTTCTTTGCCTTGGAGAAGTGATAATGTCAGGGGAGGCAGTGAATGCATTTCAAATATTGCATGCAAAACAGTAGAAAAAAATGACTGCAGTGTTAACTCTGAGTTTTAACCATTTCCAACTTGATTTTAAGCATTATCTTACCACAACAGGAACAAAATGTAAAAGAGAGAGGCAGGAGAGCCCTTGTCTTGCTCTGGCCCTGACATCTTTCAGATGTGAGAACCTGGACCAGCCCTCTAGCTCTGATTCTGCTCATGATTTTGAGGAATTTTGAATTTTTCTCCTCCAGTCTTCCTCCCTCCCTCCTTCTCTGCCTCTATCTCTCTGTCCCTCCATCCTTCCCTTGTCCACCCTCCTTTACCTCTCTTCCTATTATTTTTCCTTCCTCCCTCCTTCTTGTATTTTCCCTTCTTGAAGTCATATGGAAGAACTAATATACTGAGTGTGAGGTGAGGGTTGAGATGGCGAAGTTATCATGAAAACCTGCCTGTTAGAGGCATCTGAACGATGGAGACACTATGTCAGTTCTCAGGGGTGGGTTTTCACTTTTAGGAAGGACTTTAGTGCAGCTCTGGGAAAGGGTAGTGAATGAGAGGAAGGAGCCTTGCTGCTGGGAGCCTTGCTGCTGGCTCACTTGCAGAAGCTCCACCCACATTCCAATCTTCTGGAATGACAAGGTAGCACTCTGGGGAAATAGCAAGGGGCAGTGGGGAGCCCTACTCACCTCACCTGCTGAGGCCAGCCCTAAAAATCTTCTGTGTAACCTAATTTTGATTACTATTGCCTTTGGTGTCTTATGCTTGTGAAAGAATCTAATTAATATGTACAGTACACTAGGTGGTAGGTGAAGTCACAAACTAACGTCAAAGAGAAATGGGTAGGAATTGCTCCATCCTGGAGGAATCTTTAATCTGCTTTTTCTGTCTTGTGGCAGGCTCTCAGCCAAGGCAAGAAAGTCACTTCCAGTGGTAGATACACCGATAAAACATCTCCCTTCTTCTCCAGCTATGAAGAAATTCATAAGACCAACTCCTACAAGTGTGTGGTAGAAGAGTGGTTCTTTTCTTTTTAAAAATTACTACCATAAAACTCCAATCAATACTGAATGGAGGAGGATCCTCTGGAGGCTGAAGGAATCCAGTCCTTTTAGGTGACTGGTAATAAATGACAGCTCTCCTCTCTGCAGTTAGTACCAGACCATAACCTTCCCTAATGTACATTATTTTGCATGAATTTCTGTTTTCACTTAAACTTCCCTCTCCAGCTTCATGGGTGATGAAACAATATTAAAATAATACTGTGCACTGAAAATGGTTATATTAATTATTGTTCTCATCTTTGGAACAATTACCTGACAAGAAGCAACTCAAGGGAGGGAGGGCTGATTTTGGCTCACTGTTCAGAAGATGGAGTCTATCATGGTAAGGAAGGCATCGCAGCAGCTTACAGCCATGGTAGGGGAACTTGCTCACATGTGGGTGGATCAGAAAGCAAAGACAAATGCTGACAGTGCTTAGCACTTCTCTTATTTCTTTTCACTAGGAAAACCCAGCACATTGGATGGAGCCTTTGACAATAAAGGTTGTATCTTGTTCAAGAGATGGTGCAGCAGTTAGGAGGAGTTTTTGCTGCGTTTACAGAAGATCCATGTTTGTCTCCTAATACCAAAGATGGGACGGTCACAACCACAACAAATGTGAAGGGTTAATGCACACATACATACAGTATGCGCTCCTACTGACACCTATACTTATAATAAAGAAATCTTGAAAAATAGACATAGAAAGATACACCAGTGCGTTACAAGGACAAAAAAGGGGGCCTATAGTGAGGATATTTGACACACCCGGTTTGAATTGCACATTTAGCGACAGAAGACACTTGCTGCCCTTAAAGAAGAGCCATCCCTCAATGTAGCATCTTAATTGCAGTAGGGTTCCTACCTGGTAGCCAGAGTCGTTGCAGGTCATGTAACATTTGCCGCAATTGATGCACATTTCCTCATTGATCAGGGCCACAACCTGCTCGACTCCGCTCAGCTCACCAAATGTTCCCAGGTATTGCAATGCTTTTCCAATTACATCCTAGAAAAGGGGCAGTGAATTACTTACAGTGCTCAACTTGAAACAATTCCTTAATAATGAATATCTGCCCGCGTTTTCCCATTTTGAGAGGATGTAACATTATCCTCACAGATGCATCTTCTGTGACGGTTAGTTTACTTGATTTTGAGAGATGGGCAGTCTGCACACCCAGCTTAGAGATGTTAGCCACTGACTGTCGAGATGACTCAGTGGTTAAAGCGTCGGCCCTGCCAACATGAGGATCAAAGTTTGGATCCCCAACATGCACATAGGACCCAAAGAAGATATAAAGCAAAAAGCCATCGAAGGAGATAATCCTATGTCTGTCTTGGGATTCCATACGAGTACACATGCACGCATACATGCACCTACACATATGCACCTGCATTCAGAACCTGCAAACCTCACTCACATGCACATACAACATGGTGGGGGGGGGGCAAGATACAGTTATAAGAAATTGTTTTTCAGATGGGCACCAAATAACAGCACTTTGTATATAGATGTTAAAATAACTCTCTGGTTTTTGTAACTTCTATATCCTAGAATTTGCATTTTGAAGGATCTAAAAGTAATGTAAATGGACAAGAAGGTCCCACATTTACACTGGAGACTTGATTTCACTGGGGATGTGGGAAATAAAAACAAAGGCTCATTCCATTTTTACTGTTGATTTTTTGATTCTTGATTTTCATTTGAACTGTGCTCTGATAGTGCACTCACCTGTCATGTCTTGAAGAATATATTTCCTTATTGAAGGATTCTAATGTATGCTAATTAATTAGGTTGATCGAGGCTGAATTAGATGCCTTTTCACTCTTAAAGAACGAGCAATTGCTCCATTCACCGCTGAAGATCTTTCGAGCAGTTACACACGGCTTTGTTTCTTATAGTAATTGAGATTGTGCTTAATATGGGAAGCACAGAGGATGTTTCATCAACACTAGGAAGCACTTTGTTTCAGAAAACAAAACAGAGAAATGTAACAATGTTTGCCAAATTAGTGTGCTGTCAAGATTATCAGCTTCTGTGTTTCACCTCTAGAATGAGAATGGTTTGTTTGAATTCAAGGTCCATGTTCAAAGAGGTCATATCTTGCTTGGAGGCCTCGTCCCACCTTCTTTTGGGTATATTATTTTTTTGCATACTCCTTCTGGCCTGGTAGGATGGCCAGTCTTTTTTTTTATTAATTAATTTATTTAATTATTAAAGATTTCTGCCTCTTCCCCGCCACCACCTCCCATTCCCTCCCCCTCCCCCAATCAAGTCTTCCTTCCTCCTCAGCCCAAAGAGCAAGCAGGTTTCTCTGCCCTGTGGGAGGTCCAAGGACCACCCACCTCCATCCAGGTCTATTAAGGTGAGCATCCAAACTACCTGGGCTCCCACAAAGCCATTACGTGCAATAGGATCAAGAACCCATTGCCATTGTTCTTCAGTTCTCAGTAGTCCTCATTGTCCATTATGTTCAGCGAGACCGGTTTTGTCCCATGCTTTTTCAGACCCCGGCCAGCTGGCCTTGGTGAGTTCCCGATAGAACATCCCCATTGTCTCCGTGTGTGGGTGCACCCCTCGCATTCCTGAGTTCCTTGCTTGTGCTCACTCTCCTTCTGCTCCTCCTTTGGATCGTGAGACTTCAGTCCAGTGCTCCAATGTTGGTCTCTGTCTCTGTCTTCTTTCATCGCCTGATGAAGGTTAATATTCAGGGGGATGCTTATATGTTTTTCTTTGGGTTCACCTTCTTATTTAGCTTCTCTAGAATCACGAATTATAGTCTCAATGTCCTTTATTTATGGCTAGAAACCAAATATGAGTGAGTACATCCCATGTTCCTCTTTTTGGGTTTGGCTTACCTCACTCAGGATAGTGTTTTTTATTTCCGACCATTTGTATGCAAAATTCAAGAAGTCATTGATTTTTACTGCTGAGTAGTACTCTAATATGTATATATTCCATACTTTCTTCATCCATTCTTCCATTGAAGGACATCTAAGTTGTTTCCAGGTTCTGGCTATTACAAACAATGCTGCTATGAACATAGTTGAGCATATATTTTTGTTGTATGTTTGGGCATCTCTTGGGTATATTCCCAATAGTGGTATTGCTGGGTCGAGAGGTAGGTTGAACCCGACTTTCCTGAGAAACCGTAGGATGGCCAGTCTTAATTGTCTATGTAATCTGCTTCAGAATAGGGAACGTTATTGTGGAATCGTCTGTGTTGGATTGGTCTGTGGCCATCCATGTCTGTAGGTCATTTTCTTAATTGCTAATTGATATAGGTGGACCCTGCCTACTGTGGGAGGTACCAAACCTGGGCAGGTAGGCT
Source organism: Chionomys nivalis (assembly GCF_950005125.1). Classification (NCBI taxonomy): domain Eukaryota; kingdom Metazoa; phylum Chordata; class Mammalia; order Rodentia; family Cricetidae; genus Chionomys; species Chionomys nivalis. The sequence goes on along the minus strand of NC_080103.1, from coordinate 31,260,909 downwards.
GGGGCTATATAATAAAGTTGGTTGAACAAGCTATGGGGAGCAAGCCAGTAAGTGCCATTCTTGCCTGGTTTCTGCTTCGGCTCCTGCCTCCAGGCTCCTGTCTTGGCTTCCCTTGATTAAAATTAACTCTCTCCTCTTCCATGTTGCTTTTGGACAGTATTTTATCAGAGCAACAACAAAGATAAACGAGACTGCCCAGGAGGACTTGGCTATGCTCCTTTACCTCTATTTCAGTTTCGATTTGAGCACTACATTGTTACTGTAAGCTTTCAAGTGGAGGACAATATTCACATTACCCTTACACTTCATTTGCATGCTCCCAAGCCCTAGGAGGATAGAAGACTTCAGGGCTGCTGTCTTGCCTCCTTTCTTTTCAGTGCACTGAAGCTGAAGATTTCACTCCATCGCAGTGTGATTTTTTTCAGGGAGTCTTGACATTCAAATCTCTGTGCCTGTACCTCTCACAAGCTCAAGCTGCATTACCAAATGTGTGATGAGCATTATCACTAGAAACAAGAACAGTGAGTTCCCACCCGCTGAACTCATAAGCACAAAGGATTGTAGTTCTCTTCAGCTTTTCTTGGCATTGTGGATAGCACTGGGATTTTTTTTATTTTTAATGAGGTATTCTTGCAATTTTACTCCTATTACTCTCTCCTCTAATGTCATCTTTTGCACTTTCTGGGGGATCTTTTGGATCCCCTGCTGTGTCTACTACCAGTTTTCAACATAACTCATCAACTCCCAATCATTTTTCTAGTCCTGGGTATCTTTTAAAGGGAGCTCGGATGTCTCTACTTCATGAGGATTTCCTCAATCCTTCTGTGTCCTTTCCTAACCAAATGTCAAGCTGTGTTCTTTCTCCTTCCTCTTCCTCTCTCCTCCCTCTCTCTCCTTCCTTTCCCCTTTCTACCTCAGACTCTTTATCGTCTTTCTCTCTTCCTTTGTCATGGCCTGGGATATTTTATCCATGTCGTAGAATTGACGATAAAAGATAATTTTTGAGTTCTACCACACTTCAGGCTAGTGCCTTAATTTAAAATGATTTTCTTATTTAAACTGCATATATTTTAGGGAAGTTGAGGTGACTGCGATTTAAGATATAAAATCAAGTAGATGATGGAATAGAGGTTCAGATAACTGCTGCTAGACTTCAAATGCCGTGATCATATGCACTCTGCTATTCTGACTCACTTGTTATTCTTTGGCAAATCCCACCTCATATTGCAAATAAGATTTTAAATCTAGATTCCTATGCTGTTTTATTTTTTAACCGAGCCTTATTCATATTGGAATCAAGTATGGTATATCTTGTTCCTGCAGATCATTAAAGCATAACGGATGCCCAAATATTTGTTAAATAAATACATCTTTTGAATATCTATGCCCGGACTCATAACAGTGATTACATAGTAATAAAAAGTCTAGTGGATATTTTTATTAATTTGGGCATTGTACACGCAAAAGCTGATCAAGGAAACTGGAGCAGCTTAATATTTTCCAATATATCAAGACAGTAAATACACGGACGTTCTATCTGGCTGTGAAAGACTATTTATGTACAATAGAAACTAACTTTTTAAATGCAAATAATTCAGTCAAAACAACTCCTGTGCAGAATCTAATCATTATGGGAGAAATCATTAGTTAGATGCTCAACTGATGACTAGTCATGGAAATCCCTAGATTTTTCTAGAAGAAATATACATGCCCTAGATTATTTTTTTTATAAAGAACAAGTTTATCCTCTGGCATATTAAATATGCCCTTTGCTCTCTGTTTGAGATTTGCAGCTGTCATTTAAAACATCATTTTTTATAAAACCAGATAGAATAAGCTCATTGTAGCAGTGACAAGTTAACACAGGGGTTAAAAATTCATAAGTTTTTTTTAGTATACCATCTTCATTTTTAATCTAGAAGAGGATAAAAGAATAGTATCTGAAATTAGTTTGGGAGTATCAAAGGAACAATAGAAAAGAATGATCATTCTTTGAGGCAAAAACTGTAGACAGTGTTTGAAACCCCACCCTCTTTAGCTATATTGTGAGCTGAGGGATATGTGTGCGCAGGTCTTGAAATTGATAGAAAAATATGGATCACCAGACAGGTACTTGTGTTTCAGGTAGTGCCTTATAGAAATACTTCTGCAGAGGTTGGGAGACGTACGTTTGTTGTTCCAGACAGGGTGTGCCCATACAAAGTTGGAGCAATCTATATAACTATTCCTGCTTACTAGAAATGCTTATACATGGAGACTATGACACTGGATCCCTTAGATTATACTTCACACATTTGATGTGTGTGTGTGTGTGTGTGTGTGTGAGAGAGAGAGAGAGAGAGAGAGAGAGAGAGAGAGAGAGAGAGTGCACGGTTGTGTGTGTGTGCCTGTGTGTGTGAAGGCATGTGCTGTGTGTGTAGAACTGAAGTTGATATCAGGTGTCATCTCCAATCATATGTATTGAGGCAGGGTTTCCTGCTGATTTCAGTTAGTCTGACTAGATGACTCACTCCACGGATTCCTCGTCCCTGTTTCCCCTGCCCTAGGATTTTGGGTGGGCCTCCATGTCTGCCTGGCTCTTCAGTGGATTCTGGAGAACCAGACTTCAGATCTCCTGTCTGTGTGGTGGGTGTTTCACTCACTGCGCCATCTCCCCAGGTGGCAGATTTGATTTTAATGGAAGTGCTCCGGGCTAGCCACAGTGGACTGCAGTACTCTAGAATCCTATCCAGAGTTAAGAGTATTGTTGTTGTTGTTGTTTTTGCTTCATCTGAGACAGAGTTTCTCTGTGTAGCTCTGGCTGTCCTGGAACTCATTCTCTAGACTAGGCTGGCCTCAAATTTACAGAGATCCACCTGCCTCTGTTTCCCTGAGTCCTGGGATTAAAGACACAAGGCATCACTGCCTGGCTCAAAAATGATTTTGCAAATGGGTCAGTCATTATTTTTATTTGATACACATTTTAAGGTCAAAGAATATAAACCTAGAGGGACTTGATCGGTCTCTGATGTTTTACACTATAGAAATATATTGGTTTTGACCTACTTTTAGGCTGATTGATGTACATTCCAATTGTGATCGTTATCTGGCTTTGGGTGTTCCCATTTTCTAAAATTCCTGAACACACGTGCCCTCCGTAGTCTAGGACCGAGGATGCACGCTGTGGGCAATCACTGTGACCTCTAACCTGAAGGATCTGTGATTTAAGTGATTTGGTTATGGCTATTTAATTACTTTCTTGTGTCTCTATCTGCACCATTACCAATGCCGCAGGCTCTCGTCACACCTTTGGCCTTATAGACCTATCAGGAGGGGAAATGAGATCACTTGACTTGCTCTCACTGAATTTATGCTGATTCTTAGTAACTCTGTCCTCATAAATGCTCTTGAGTCAAAAGTTTAGTAATCATTTCAGTTTCCCTGAGACTTGGTCTTGGCTTTTCTGGTCTGTTTCTACTTTTTCTTTACTACAGTAAGAACCTTTTACATCCCCATATCTGTTTCTTCCTTCTTCCTCTCCTTCTTTCTCCCGTTGCTTCCTCCCTCCCTTCCTTCCCATGGCTCTCTAGGTTAATTTGAAATTGGGATTCAGGCTCTAAACTATGCCATCTTGGAACTTATTATGCAACCCAGGCTGTCCTTGATGCTTCAGCAATCGCCTTACCTCAGTCTCGTGAGTGCTAGGATTATAGGTGTTGGCTACCATGCTCAGCTTGCCTTTTCTATGTTAAAAGGATCCAGAGAAATATTTGTTTTTCATCAGTTGGTACAGAATTCTCAAACACAAGTGTTCATAAAGCATAGCAGTCCACTTATTATTGCTAGCATGCATAGCTCTCTGAGCTGGGAGGCAAGCAGTAAGCACTGAGAAGGGGTGATCTTGAACTAGAACTCAGCATACTCGGGCCAGTGAGGCGAGAGATGCATAAGCTGGGAGGGGGATGACAAAGGCACTGATTCAGAAAACAAACGGTAGATTGGCTAGAAAAGTGGAGAGAAACAATGTGCCAAGAGGCAGGCAACATCAAATGATCGTGGTGAGAGAGGGTCGTGGGGAAAGGTGTCTGCGGAAGATGGGGATGACTTCAGTGTCTCAGGCTCCGATCACAGTATCCTCTCCATGTGGGGTGGAGTCAGGCTTCATGCGGCAAGTTGCTGACATTTGGGGGTTCACTTGATTTAATGAAGCTGCAATCTTATATTTTAGACTCCCAAATCTATTTTTCCTCCTTCTTTTCAATGCTAAGAAAACGCCATGTGAGGATGCAAGGGAGGATAATAGGAACGGAACAGGTTTTCTTTCTAATTGTGATTTAACAATGCGCCATCTGTTTGAAGTGGTGGGTGTACTTTTTTCTTTTTGACTTTTAATAGACAAAAATACATTCCTATTTTACCTAATATTTTCTGCAAATTGAAATTACTTAAGTTGACCAAATTTTAAAGCTTGCTACCACACTTCTACGCTTATTTATCATTGATGAGGTCTTTTCTCATAGGACCACTGATCATTAAGTTATTTAAACTCTTAACCCTCTTACTCCTGGGAAAATACCCCGGAGTCAGACATCATCAAGTTCTGACTGACAGCTTCTCATTCCTGATCCATCTTCAGGTTAGAGACCCAATGTCTCAGTTACTTGTCTTGATCTGCCAAAAAGCACCTTTAGGAAGGGCCTGTTAGAGCTTACAGTTCTTCCAGGAATAAGGCTCATCATGGCAGGGAAGTCATGGACGCAGAAGCAGGGCAGATGGTCACACTGATTTTACAGTCAGCAAGCAGAGAGAGATGGACTCTGTGCTCAGCCCACTTTCCACTTTTTATTGAGCCTACGGAATGGTGCCCCCAACTTTATGGTTGGTCTTTCTACCTCACTTTAAATCACCCAATATAGATAATCCCTCACAGACGCACTGAGAGACTAGTTTCCATGGTGATTCTAAATCTCATTGACTTGACAATCAAGATTAACAGTCAAACTGGACTATGAGATTCCATCTATGACTTTCTCCGAACTTCTGGAAATAGATTTACGAAAGGTGGGATGCATGGGTATCTACACCGAGACTTGTATTAAAGACTTGGCATTGAAAATTTCTAAGTTCAACATGAATGGCTAAATCCTTCAGCTCCCACCAGGTGCTGTTTCCCTCAAACACAGAAGTCGGAACTAAGCCTGTGTAGCAGTTTTCTTCTGAGAGATGCTATTCCCAATAGCAAAGGTTATACAATTCCTTTTCAGATGTCATTCCTTCAGTGGACTGGGCTTTCTACCTAAAGTCTGTAAAGACGTACATGGCTGCTCTATCTTGCTTGTCCACGTTAACCGCCTGGTTGTTACATCTCCGATGTAGTCCTGGGATGGTATTTCCATGGTTATTTCATTTCAGTGTCCCATAGTTGGTTCCTTGTCACATCACCTTCAGATTTGTGGATTTCAATGCAGGTACATATATGACACACACTGCTCCTCCCTCTGCCCTTTGGCTGGACTTCTTCATTCTAAGCAAAGTATCTTATCCTATTGCTATATCCTGGTCAAGACAGGAACCACACATCAATAAATCCCCACATGACTTAAGAGATTATTTTTATAACCAAATTCTGCTCAGCCTTTAAAGTTCAACATGATAGATTTCAACTGCTCTTTATTGGTACATAGACAACTGAGAATATGTATGCTGCCCCCCCAGCCTGCTTCTCTGGATCCTTCTGGAAACTGCTGGGCAAGGCTCCCTTATTTTTCTCTCTGTGCAGTTCCCCTTTGTGTTCTGTGGTGTCTAATATGGTCTTACAGTTTTATCCGAGTGCTTTCCTCCTTCCTTTCACAATTCAATTGAAATAATAAAGCACTCGATCAGGCTGACTGGTCCCCTGCCAACACGGCCTTGCCAGTCTTATGAGGTGCCGTCTATCTCCTCCTCCGAGCAGCAGGAAGAAGTGATGAAAACATCGCTAGTGCCCCTAAACCATTCATTTTCCTACCCAGAAATTCAAAAACGTTAGAGATCCATCCCCAGCTACATAAGGAGAATGAGAATTCATTCTCACATATATCAACAGAACTGGAACTTCATAAGGCTTGGCAAGCTCTCAAGCCTCCGTTATCTGCTGCCAGAAAATAAAGCACATTTCTCATTTCCCTGGGCCACACGTGTGCACTGTCAGCTCCAGGAGGAGGCACTGGCATGTTTTTCCATCTGTGGCAAATATATGCATACATACATGTAATGCAAATTCTAATTGGTCTTAACAATAAAATCCCAGAGTCAGATATAGGGGTAAGTGTGGAGAGACCAGAGAGACAAAGGAACAAGCCACAGTTGCTTCTTACCTCGTCATCTCCTTACCCTGAAAACAGGGCAAGCTCCTATCTCCACCCAGATTCTGTTCTTCCCTTCACCCAGACGTACATATCACTTCCTGATTTCCCTTCCCTAGTGCTGGGATTAAAGGCATGTGCCTCCCAAGTACTGCGATCAAAGGCATGAGATCCCAAGCGCTGGTATGTGCTGGTGTGCTACTACTGCCTGGTTAACTAGTGGCTAGCTCCACATTCTGACCTCCAGGAAAACTTTATTTGTAAGAGCACAAACAAAATATTACTACAGATACATACATACTTACGTACGTACGTGTATGTGTGTGTATGTGTGTGTATATTAGGGACTTTTTCAGATGGTGTTAGAAGAATACCTTTGAAGCTATTCTGGGAGGTCATGTCTCTTTCTCTTTCTTCATCCCATTCTTCTTTTTGGCCTTCTAGGGCTGATTTTGATGACGTGTGTCTAACTCAGATTTTTTTTCTCCCCCTTTTACAAACTAAGCAGCTTCATCGCATGGTTAGATGCATGGTAAATGCTATTGCTATGAAATGGAAATGAAGATGTTGGAGTGATAAAGAGAAAATCAACTGGATTCCAGGGCATCTCCAGGCATCCTGTCATTCCCTGAAAGGGCAACTAAGGTACTCTGAGGCCATTTTCAGCTCCAAGGGTAAGAAGAGTGAGGATGGCATGAAGACACCCTCTTCTGACCTGGACATTTTGGTATATTACTGAGAATGGCCCCTTTGGGTGCCCTGGGTGGAATTCTTCCTGGATTAGCCAGTCTGTTCCTTGAAACTGTTTTAATTGCTCAGTGGTTAAGAGCAGGCACTGTTCTTATAGAGGACCAGAATTTGGTTCCCAGGACCCACAACTGGTAGCTCACAACTACCTGTAATTCCAGCTCCAAGAGATCTTACAACCCTCTTCTGGCTTCTACAAGCATCTTCACTCACATGAATATATTCCCACACACACGCGCGTACCTGCACACACATGCATACCTGCACACACATGCATACTTTTACCTGCACACACATGCATACCTGCACACACATGCATACCTGCACACACATGCATACCTGCTCACACATGGATATTTCCACACGTGTGCACTGGATACACATGATCACAGACAAGCAAACACACAAGATCTCTCTCTCTCTCAGACAAGCAAACACACAAGATCTCTTTCTCTCTCTCTCTCTCTCTCTCTCTCTCTCTCTCTCTCTCTTACACACACACACACACAACATTAGCACTTCTCAGTTCTGTCCTACTCTGCAAAATGAGTTCAACACATTGATATCACCACCTATTGAAACCCAGGGACTGTGTGTAGATTTAAGCTCCCTTGACTGTATTATTACATACACTTGAATATTATACTTTGCAAGCATAGTGACTGTCTTGAAACACTATCCCCAACCCTATATAAAACAGTGCCTCAGGAAATAGGTTCAGATCTTGGCTTTAATAATACCTTCCTAGCTGTGTGACCTTGGGCAAATTAGCTAACCTCTCTGTTTTTCAATTACTGAGCCAGTAAAATTGGCGGGATACAAGTATTTCATCTCACCAGGTTATTGGGATGAGCTCATTTACAAACATGTTGCAGTGCTTGAAACCTCATAAGACCTCAATAAATATTAGCTTTTATTATTAATTCTCTGCTTAATTAACACTAATTTATTAAACTCTACTTTAAATATCACCATCTCTGTGAAGCTTTCCACAATTACCCGAGGCAGAACTAATCCCTTTCAGTCGTCTCTGTTCCCAGAGCATTTTGTTCGTATTTGATTGAACTGTAAATAATTTTTAACATGTGTCTTCTCCCTTGTTATACCACGTGCTCCCAAAATATAGACTTCTGTCTTTTTAAAATTCATGCTGTATTCCTTCTCCTTAGCACAATTCCTAGATTGCGATGAGCACATACTGAATATATGCTGAGAGAGGGAAATTTCCAGCCTTGGACTTTCCTTTGTATTTCTCTGGAATCTGCCACCGCTCTCAGTGTTTCGATGTTCAAATAGAAGGTATTCGATAAACATTTGTTGATGGACTGAGGCTGAAACTGCCTACCTGTGGAGCAAGGGACCATTCAGCCGTATCAGTAGCAATGGAAAGGATAAAAGAACCAAAGAAGAGGCCCATTGGGCATGCTGTCCTTTGAAACAATATCGCCATGTTAGAACCAGAGAAGCCAGCAGAGATTAGAATGGGGGGCATGTGAATGAAAAGCCTGTCTAGACAAGAGAGGCTCAGATAATTTGGGGGGACGATGGGGATCTTTCCATGGCAGATGGGAAATCATATATAGTGCGGTGGCAGAGAGAATAAACAAGGCAGCATCATGGAGCTCAAACAAAAACCAAAAGAATCTATAAAGGGCCTAGCAGAAGGAAGAAACACACTAAATAAACAGATCTGTTAGAGGGAAATTATTAGGCATGAAAACAGACCATTCAGGTTTTCCATAAAGAACACAAAGGAACCAAAGAAAACTAACATTTTAGGAAGCAAACGAAAATGGTGGGGGAACACAGGCAAAAGAATAAATGGGATGGGAACACAAGATGAGCTGTGTGTTTGCCAGAAATGAGAACAAAAACATCTGAAGTGCAGACAGACAGACAGACAGACAGACAGACTGGAATTCTTCAAGGAAACATAGTGGCTGAACAACTTATCAACTTTTAAAAGATGAGTGAGGGACGGGCAGGGGTCTTACATGCAAGTGACAGCAGTCATAGCTCCTATAAGCATTTTTCTGTATAACACACACACACACACACACACACACCTACCTTCACTGCACCTAAGGCCTTCTGACTTCCTCTCCCATGTACCCTTGATGCTATCCGTCTCTTCACTATCATTTTTTTTTCTTTTTGGATTTTTTGAGACAAGATTTCTCCGTAGCTTTTGGTTCCTGTCCTGGAACTAGCTCTTGTAGGCCAGGCTGGCCTCGAACTCACAAAGATCCGCCTGCCTCTGCCTCTATCATTTTTCCTTTCACGAGACCTCGGTGGCTTTCTGTGAGAGACTTCTCCATTCAGGGTCTGTGTGGTTCCTATTCGTTCTGGGGAGGAAATTATTCCCCTAGATATATGCATTGTTCTCTTTTTCCCTTAGTTTTGTAGTGTTAATTCAGGTATACAAGCAAGCATTTCTAAAGAACTGTCTTGGGAGTTCTAGTTTCCTGATCCTGCAACATAGGACCCCATGTGGACCAGCCTGTATTCAGTTACTTCTCCTCTCTTCATGAGAACCAGGTTTACACACTCTTGGAGTGCTATGGCTGTACCAGCGCTGTGCTTTTTGGTGGTGGTTGTGAATTAGTGATTAGTAAATGAAGAAAGGGATCCATAGTGACTTTGATTGCTATTGCAGATGAAAGTTGGAATCCCAGTGATTACATATGACAGAAAAAAACTGGAACCATACAAGCTGTCCTTGGTTGACATCTGGGGATACCTGACTCTGTGGACCAGGACTTCAGCATTAAGAATATTTCCAGTTTTCTCCCATGTCATCATGTTCTTCATGCCATTTTCTTATTTCTATGACTACTCCTCATTTAATTACACAGCATCCTTTATTTCCACATGGGGCTTTAAGTAACAATGAAAGAAAGCATCTTGTGTCCCATCTTGTGTCTGACACTTGCAATTTCAAACTTTTTCTCTTTCATGTACCCAAGAATGTACCCCATGTGGTTATCGTTTTAAAGGTACTCAATGTAAAATTTGTATGTCACTCCCAAAAAACTTCACTAAACTTTAAGACAAAAGGAATGAAATCCTTATTTATTATAATTTTCTTCAGCTCAATAGGATCATCAAAAATTGAGTCTGTTAGGTCCTCTTATTTCCAATCCCATTCCATGCCTTACCTTTTAGTATAATTGGAATTGCTAAACCCTGCTGAGAATTAAAAGACTGTATAGACTTCAATACAGTCTTTACCTAACTATTCATGAAATGTAAAACCATATTCTGGCTCACTTAATGTATATTTCCCCTCTCCTATCTAGTTTATAGGACCAATTAATCTTCTGACTCAGTGCCTTAATTACCTCTGTGTAGCTGTGACCACCCACATGCTGAAAGAGAAACTTAACAAAGGAATGGCCTTGTTTCATTCACTTTCAGGTTTCAGAGATGTCAGACCAGTGTGTCAGGGAAGGGTGTGGTGGAGCAGAACAGCTCACATCATAGAGGCCAGGAAGCAGAAAGAGAGAGGACAAGTGGAACCAGGATAGCATACAGCTGCCCCTATGTGTGTCTCCTCCAATGTCTACCTCTTTCCACTTTCCCTCTCTGGCTGTCACATTACAGAACCATCAAGGGATGAATCCGTTTATCAGGCCAGCCTTTCTCTCTTATCTGATCCACCAGAACAAGTATTTCTGTTGTCCTGGAAAGAGGAGCATCAATTTGCAAGGTCATCTGTTTAATGCGGTATCTCTAGGGGGATAGAGAGATGGCCCAAGCTAAGAGAGTTTGCTGTTCTTGTAGGAGATCTGAGTTCAATCCCCAAGCCAGGTGGTTGACCATCGCCTAAAAATCCAGGCATCAAACACCCTAATTAGGCCGGGGCCCTCATGACTATCTACAGAAATGTCCTCACAGACACACTCAGAGATGTGATTTGCTGATCTCTAGGTAGTTCTCAAACCATTAAAGATGAAAAAGACAAACTGCCACATCCAGGAAGGTTTCCTTGGCGCCTTGGATCTAAATTAGGTCTCCTGAAAGATTTTGTACATCTTATAGATTTTATGTATAGCTCACACTACAAATATAGTACTGCGCCCTCTGACAGTTTTTGTTAATATCTCTCTTTTTTTGTATGATTCATGGGCTTACAAAATATGTCTGTCATATTCCCTGAGCATTAGATGTTCAACTCCTGGCACATTGCTTGCCACAATGTCTTTCTGCCATAAAGACTTGCTGGGAAATACAATGGCTTCAAAATTTTTAGCTTGATTGGCGTTCAGAGTTCCCTCTTTCCCTACCTATTCTAGAATTCATTTCAGTGATCAAAGCAGAAATATCCAACTCACCTGTTATCTAACCTGGCATTAATCATCCTGGCGCTATATCTACTAACAAATAGCAATTAGGGCAGACACTACATTAAAAATGTCTCACACATCATCAAATTTATAACCCTGTGGAGGCAAACACTTTCATTTACTCCATTTTGCAGATTATTTTATTGAGGCAAGTTCATAGGGCACTCACCTGTCAGTGGAACAGTTTGAATGCAGAGACAATGGCAGAGCAGTCAAGCTTAACTTAGGAAGTTCTTCCATCATAACTATAATCTGTTAAAATCTTACAAACTTTGTGTTTCCAAGAAGCAAACACCCTAAGGTTTTTCCTACAATGATGCTTTTACAACAAAACCACATTAAAATAACATTGCTAAGCCCAAATTCATTTCCTCAACATGCCTCTTTGATAGAGACTGAGTGTGTTCATCTGAAATTCTTTCTTTGGAAACTTAACCTTCCTATTTGTATGTGAAAGTAACTTCCCCACAGGTCCTTTGGGAGTCAACTGGGGTTAAACAGGGTCAGGAGAATGGGGCTCCCTGATGGCATTAGAGTCCTTACTAGAAGAACCTGAGCTACATTATGTTGCAGGAAGAAAACCAACGCCAGAGACGCTGTTGCCATACTCTCGGCTCTCTCAGTGTCTGTCACTGTGAGCCTAATAAACTTATACTCTTCATAAATGCCCTAGTCTCAGACATTTTGCAGTTGCTTCAGAAACTGACTAAAGTGCACTGCTCATCTGACATGGTTCAATATATAATCTGAACTTAATTTCTTCCTTGCTTGGGAAGGATGTATCAGTGGCACCCTCCTCATCTCCTCTTCCTCCTCCTCCCATTCCTGCTCCTCTTCTTTTCAGAAATGGTTTTGATGCATGTCCCAGACAGACATGGAATTCTCCACCTCCAGAACAGCCTGGGCAGTTTTGGATCTTGCTTGTGGTTATGGATATGCAAACTTATGCGGAAAACAAAATTTCTCAAAACTGAATGCATCGCACCGCACGCGCACACACACAGAGAAGAAAGAGAGACAGAGGGAGAGGGAGAGAGAAAGAGAGAAGGAGGGAGGGAATGAGAAAGAGAGAGAGAGAGAGAGAGAGAGAGAGAGAGAGAGAGAGAGAGAGAGAGACAACAGGAGAAACCTGAGTACAATTAGTAGATACGCTGCAAGTTTGCAGAAATATCTCTGAAAGGAAAAAATTCAATGCTACATTTAAAGAGGGGGGAAACGCCTTTAAGCCACATTTGAATGGGAAATAGGTAAATTTATGAGTTTGTCTTAATTTTTACCTTGATGGCAGGAATAGGCTTTTGAGGGACAAAGTGCTTTCTTTCGAGTGGTGAACAAGCTCCGTTTTGATCTCTCTGTCTGATTTTATTCGCTGCTATGATTTTCTTGCGCTGTTCAAGGTAAGGTCCAAAGCTTGGCAGCTTCTAAAGGGAAAACACACAAAGTAGAAATCATATTAACTCATAGAAACATGGTGTGGGGGGGTCTCTTCACACAAACATCATCAACAAACAAATGAGTATGTGGTGAGTATTGCATATCCCTTGTTCACTAGGTCTTCTTTCCCTCTGGACCACTAGCCTTAAGAGAAGGATACTTCAGCCAAATATGTACGTGTTAGATGCAGATGTTAATTAAAATTCATTTCTAAGGGGAATGCATTTCACCATGGAAAACCAAATGCACACACTTAAAACAATAGCTATTAGGGAGACCATTTGTTTGGTTTGTACAGACAGAAGGTGAAACCTATTGATGCTTTATTTTCCCCTTCGTCAGGTTTTTAGCAGAATATAGACACAGCCATAGCCCTTGATAAATGCCTCTGTCAATAGGAGAGGTGCTTTGCCAAAGTTCTCATCTGTATCTCCGTTTTATTGTGTTCAAATTCTCCCTGCGTCTCTTTAAAGATTGTAAGTAATGTTGATTGCAACTTACTGGAATAGTTAAAAAACAAAATGGCAAAAATATTGATTTCTCTGTACAGAAAATAAACTTTATTTTGCACAAAGGAGGCAAAAAATGGAAGGGAAAGGCAGAGGGTACATCACAGTGCTTAGACCAGCTCCATCAGTATTCAGAATCACAATGCGCCTTTAACTCTCAAGGTTATTCAATTGTACTTTACAAAGTTCATTTAGGAAGGTACCTGGGTGCCATGGAAAAAATGTTAAATGGTTTCAAGTTAACACAGAAATGCCCTCATACCATTCATTATTCCACAATTAAACACTCCTCACCGGGTCCTTCCCCTTTTCTGGAACCTTTGATCTTCACTTTTACTGACACATTCCACTGATGATAGACACCACTGAATTTTAAATGGTTTACACCAGCCAGTAACCTGGAATTGATATGTCTTTTATACCACTGCAAACACACCTTCTTGTTCCTGCAGAATAAAGCCCATTTATCTAGCTGATGGGGGTTGGGAAAATTACAGCTCTCCAAGGTTATCCTGATCTCTGACCTAGCATGTGCTTCTGTGAAAAGAAAAAAATGTACTTGTTTTTAAGTACCTGCCTTCACTTGTTAGCTTGCATAGGGAACCAGGGAAATGAGATCTTTGGAGATTTCAAAAGGGTAGGGAGTGGAGCACAAACAAGTCAATCAAGGCAGACCAGACTGTTGCCTTCAACTGTGTATTTATGCTAGCAAAGAACATATTGATGTGGAAATATACCTAAGCTTGTTACTTTGATTATAAATTCACTATAATTATGTCAAGAAGTCAAGTAAATGGAAAATGGAAGTCAATGCCAAATTAATTTATACCCAATTGGATTAGAATTATGTACTTCATCTCTATATCTTAGCACTTTTCCAAATTACAACATTTAATGCTTACAGTAACATGAAATGATATGATGAAGGGTAGAATATTTTCTATCTATTTTACTGTAAGTTAAGTGATGCTGGCTTATTAAAAGCATAAAAAATAAGAGTCTGAAAGGAGTCCTCAGAACTCATCCCATAGGAAAGCCTCTTTAATATAAAAATAATTCTTACATGAAAGGTCTTATTTAAGGGTTTGAATAATGCTTGTTTGGATGCCTGGGAAAAACTGCATTGGGGTTACACTAGAAAGACTGTTCCTTTAGGTCTAGGTGACGTCTCATAAGAACAGAATACAGATTACATGCTATAAGTCTTGTCAGAAGATCACTGTCTACACATTTTTGCTGTACATCAAGAGTCGTTAATTCTGAGTCTTATACTGATACAGATGACCAAGAATGGTTCAGTATTTAAGCACACATCCTCTGGGTCAGGAAGGTTCTCACGCCAACTAAGCCTAAGAAGTCTGAACTATGATTCTTGTTGCTGCAATTGATCGTGTCTCTCTCAACACCATCTAATTCCACTTGAGTTCTGTAAAGGCTGTTCCAAAAACAAACATTCTTGGAACTTTTCAATTTATCTTCTTCAAACGGACACTGGAAGGCTGTGTCTTCTGTTTAGTTGATTTGTTATCCATGGGAGGAAGAGATAGCTCAGCCGTCTCAGGGGACCAGAGTTCAGTTCACAGCACCAACAGTGGGCCCCTTACAGCCACCTGTAACTCCAGATTCATGGGATACAACTCTCTCTTCTGGTCTCTGAAAGCTCTCATACACACACACACACACACTCACACACACATACGTATATACACATATATACATATACATGTATCATATATGCTACACATGAACACAAACATACAAATAATTTTTAAAAGATTTTAAAAGATCTTAAAAGAATATTCTTCATTCAAAGGGACTGAAGAAATGTAGTTAAGCTGTGACCTTAAAATACTGAATTCACAGTGATAATCATGAAGATGATAAATATTTGAAAATCCCTTCACGCTGCATGTCAAACATGCGATGTAAGCATCTAATGGACTGATAGCCTCTGTGACTTTATTAATAGTTGATCACATTTGATTCATATAAAATTGGGGCATGGAGGTTTTTTTCCCATGGCTAGCAGTGCCATGATCCTAATTTGTTCATCTGCATAATCAATATTAGGGAGATGCTATCAATTTAACATAAAGATTCATATAAGATATTATTCATTCATTGGTTAGAAAAATTGATGAGATAAAAATGGCTACTGCTCATTTTTATTTTAAGTTGAAAACAAATGGACAAAATAGTGATGAGTATTCCTTCAACCTCCAATCACACAGTTCCAAATTCAGATGGGCTCACCAGAGGCTAAGGGCTACTTTCCAACACTTTGAGACGCTCACAGGAATTTTTGTTTCACTCTTTAGTATGGAAAATTAAATGATGAAATAAATGTGTGCAGGAATGGGAAGATGGCTCAGTAGGTAAAATGTTTGCCATGGAAGCGTGGGGACTAGACTCTAAAATCTTAGCTTTCATGTAAATTCTAGTGGGCATGGTAGACTGCCTGATATCCCAGCATGGAAGAAGCAGAGACAGGATTCCTGGAGCAAGAGGGTAGCTAGATGAGCTGAATCCATGAGCTCTGGGTTCAACTGAGAGTTTTTGTCTCAATAAGGTGAAATATACTCAATGTTAAACTCAGGCTTTGACATGCACACACATGCACAAACACCTAATATTATAGTTGGGCCCACACATATTCTATACTTGTACACACACATATACACACAATACACCTTAAGGTGGTTCTAGGGTTAAGAAGTACTGAAACATGTGTGTATGTATTCATGCATGCAGGTGCATGTGTGTATGCAAATGTAGATGCATACTTGCATATGTGCATCCAGAGGCTATAGGTAAATCTCTGCTGACATAGCTTGGAAGCCATATGCCTTGTTTGAGATAGTGTTTCTCATTGGGCCCTAGAGCTCACTCAGTAGGCCAAACGGGTGGGTCTGTGAGCCCTAGGGATCTGCCTGTGTCTTCCCCTCTAGTGCCGAGATTGCAAGTATTACCATCATACCCAGCTTTAAACATGGGTGCTGACAATTGAGCTCAGGGCCTTACACTTTTCTGATGTTATAAACAATAATTTTTTTTTCCTGCTTTACCTCTAGTCAGGCTTACATTTGTGTTCTGTTTGTGACAAGACAGAGATACAGACAAACAGACAAAAAGGCAAAACCCAACAAAGCTGAGAAAAAGTGAAGATGAACATGTAGCTGATCAGAGTATAAGTGCACAATCAGCGGTGATTAATAAAGCATTTGGTCCAAATCTCTGCCTGAACATGCCGTTAATTGATTCCTCATTGTAGGAGAAGCAGTGGGGCCTGGCACAGGCAGCAGCAGGAATCTTTCCTCTTCATTCATTATTTTCTTACAGAAAAATTTCTAACCTGAGTTAACTCAAACCAAGAGATTTTGAGCATCATGCTAGGTTCCCCAAACAAAGACAAAAAGTTCTAAAGGTCCACCCAAACCTGATGAACAGAACAAATCTCAGAAAGGGTATGATATTTTATTTCAATAGTTTCTCCAGGGATTTTTCATTGATGAATTTGCTCTCAGCAGAAAAACTAAATCCCACTCATTTAAAGATAACAGTATCTCACAGTAAAATTGTCTCTATCCAGGTATAAAAAGCATTACACTGCCAATAGAAAGGTGACAGCAGCGTGAATCAACAATGATTCCTTAAGCCAGCAAAGCTGGGAGGAAAAGTAGTCTATTTGGATTATAATTTATTCACGGATCAATCTAAAGGTAATTGAGCATATTACCGAGTGGAAAAGGGTTCTTGTTCCTAATAGAAGCAGGCACCAGCATCATCCAGTTTAAATTGCATAACTTTATGAGAACGGCATAGAGTTGGCTAATAGCATGCTCTATAGAACTGTAGTGCATCAACTCTATTTTCTTAATCATGCTCTCATATCTGATTGGAAACAATAACTGCAAGAAGAGTAATTACCGTGATATCAACATGGTAATAACATGAAAAGATAAAAGGATTTCAGAGTTCTACTGAGCAATATACATATGGATCAGGACAAACTCACAACATTTAATGTGTCAGCCTCGCTCCTTATTGTGTGCACATATGTGTGCATGTCTGTGCACTGACAGACTGGAGGACAGTAAAGATGTAAAAATAAGTCTTTTATAACTGTCTAATATGCTTCTTTATTTTTCAAAAACAATATTTACTTCTAAGATGGCTGTACTCGGTATCTGTGGTTGCACACACCCTCAACAAATATAATATAGAATATCTGTGCTGGATGCCTTGATTACAGGTCAAACAATTTCCATATGGAAACATCGTGTTTAATTGTTTAAGTATCTCTCACTGTTCATTAGTGGCTAATGTCAAACAAAATTATAGATCAAATAGTCTCACTTATCACATTTATCCCACCTACTTGCAAGATGTACCATACTCCTTGGTATTATTGTTTGAATGTGGTCAAGTGACCAAGAACTACAGAGAAAAATAAAGACAATGAATTTTTGTAGAACTTCTCTTTAAAATAATATGGCAATTGGAATACTATTTATTTATTTAGTTAGTTTTTTTTGGGGGGGGCGACAGGGTTTCTCTGAGTAGCTTTGGAGCCTGTTCTGAAACTGGCTTTGAAGACCAGGCTGGCCTCAAGCTCACAGAGATCCACCTGCCTCTGCCTCCCGAGTGCTGGGATTAAAGGCGTGCGCCACTATCGCTCAGTGGAATACTTTTTGGACATTAAAAAAAAAAAATCTCAGAGGATTGGTGTCTTATGGTTGGGGTCATGGACCTTCTGAATCTGATGGTTTCATGTAAAATGACCATCCTGGTGTTGAAATGAAGAAATCTATGGAAAGTTCTGAGTCTGCTCCTAATTGCTGCACACCCAGAGTGGTGCGATGCAGTGTGGAAGGTGGGGATGCTGAGTATGTTTTCAGTTCTGCAATGTGCAAGTTCAGGTACTTTCTTCTCAATTATAAAAGTAACAGTTGACTCATATTCTTCTGTGGTTTTCATATCGATTTAATTGTGATTTAGACTGAAAAACTCTTTCCCTGGGAACCCATGAGCTACTCCAGCCAGGGAAGCAGGAATGCTAATCAAAAATCTTCACCTCTCTTCCTCTCTTATTCTCCTAGCCGCACAGCCAGGTATGCAGTAAACCACCTGCTCCAGCATCCCTTCCCTCCCTGTCCCCATCCCCCGCATATCACAGGCTCTTTCTTCCTTCTACCAACTCATCATTTTCTCTTAATCTCCAACTCTACCAGCTGTTCCATGGAAAACTGCTGGTAAACTACAGCCAGGGACAAAATGGCAGTCTATAGAAAGGGAAATGATTCTTATCAGCTACACATCTGATAGATAGCTAATATCCAAAATAGATATGGAACTCAAAAAGCTGGATATCAAGAACACAAATAACACAATTAAAATATGGGGTATAGGTCTAAACAGAATTCTCAAAAGAGGAAATTCAAATGACTGAGAAACACTTAAAGAAATGTTCAACATTTTTAGTCATCAGAGCAATGAGAATGACTAAGATCAATAAAAAATTGAAAATACATGCTGGTGAGGATGTAGAGCAAGGGGAACACTCATTCATTGTTGCTGGGATTGCCAACTTGTACAGTTACTGTGCAAATCAGTGTGGCAGTTTCTCAAGATGCAAATCAATCAATGCCAAGCTCCAGCTATACCACTCTTGGGCATATACCCACATGAAGCTTTATCCTCCCACAGAGACATTTGCTCACCTATGTTTACCTCTGCTTTATTCATAAACTTGAAGCGACCCAGATGTCCCCCAAACAGATAAATGGATAAAGAAAATGTAATACATTTACATAATGGAACATCACTCAGTCATGAATAAAATGAAATTATGAAATTCACAGGTCAATAGATGGAACTAGAAAAAAATTATTCTGAGTGAGGTGGCCTAACCCAGAAAGAGAAACACATGAGGGATGTGTATGCAGAAATTAGCAGTTAATCAATGATAAATAAGCAACAATTCATAGAACCACAGAGGTTAGGCATAGAGTAAGGGACTAGGGGAAAAGGCAGATCTCGCTAGGAAAGGAAAATAGGATAGACAGCTATGAGTGGATGGGAAGATCAAGTGGGGAAGAGGAGCTGAGAGGGAGACAAGGGAGGAAATAAGGGGAGTAAGAACTAAAATTAAGGGCCATTTGAGGGATAACATAGAAACATAATACAGTAGACACATCCTAAAATTTCTACAAACGTGGAGGTGATCTAAATGAAATTCCCAAAAACTGCAGAGATAAAGCCCAAGTGGAGATCTCATTTCACCAAATGAAGCTTCCAGAACAAAGAATGGCCTCCATCTAATTGAATTGTTAGCCAAAGGGTTCCCAGGGGGAACCCAAAAACAACCCAGGCTTTTGCCAAGACTAGGTCTCTCTCCTCAAATTAACAGCAAGGATCCAAAAAGAATTATACCTACACAACTCACTGAATATGGAGTCGAAATGGTGCCTACATAAAGCCTTCACCCCTACATTCAGGAAAACATAAATATTTACTCAGGTACAAACTCTTTCACCGACAATGAGTGTCCTACCTGTAAGATATGCCAGGGCAATGGTGGCACAGAACTTGTGGGAGCAGCCACCCAATATCTGGTTTGACTTAAGCTCCTCTCCACAAGATGGAACTCATACCTGACACTGCTTGGGTAACTAAGACCCTGAGACTAGATGGCCCAGGTGCCTTGGGGAAAAACCAAATACTACTGTGGTCCTAAAAGAACATAGCAGTAAAATAATGTTGAAGATGGGAGCGGCGGGGCTGCTTTCCACCGCCACCCGGCTAGCTTTACCCAAAATAATTACATGGAAACTGTATTCTTTTAAACACTGCTTGGCCCATTAGTTCTAGCCTCTTACTGGCTAACTCTTACATATTGATCTAACCCATTTTTAATATTTTGTGTAGCACCACGAGCTGGCTTACCAGGAAGATCTTAACCTGCGTCTGTCTGGAGTGGGAGAATCATGGCAACTCCTGACTCGGCTCCTTTTTCCCAGCATTCTGTTCTGTTTACTCTGCTATCTAAATTCTACCCTATCAGAGGCCAAGCAGTTTCTTTATTAATTAACCAATAAAAGCAACAGATTAATACAAGACCAACCTCCATCAAATAACCCCTAATGATATTCTGCTAACTCACAGATCAGTGCCTTGCCCAGACATCCTGCAGCAGACGGGGACAAATACAGAAATCCATACCCAGAAAATATGTAGCAAGTGAGAGAGAGACTTTGGAACACTTACCCCTAAAATGAATGCATCCTTTAAATCTCTCCCTAGAGGGCTCAGAGAACACGATAGAAGAGGAGGTAGAAGCAATGTGAGAACCAAGGAAGGAGAACACCAAGGAAACAAGGTCCTCTAAGTAAATGCTCCACACATACGAACTTACAGTGACTGTGGCATCACACACAGGGTCTGCACAAGTAAACACCACATAAAGTCCTAGAGTTGAAAGGAGAAGCAGACATGCGCCCCATCCCTAACCCAGAGGCAATCTCCAGTTGATAACTACTAGCAAATGTAAACTGAGTTCCTCAAAGGGAGTGTCGCCATGGAAACCTTTTATAGTCAACAGGAAACAAACACAAAGGCCTCTATGGAGGTTCCTTGTGTCATAATGTCTCAAAATTTTATCTTCCTTTTAATATGTATTATTTATTTATTTTCTCTCTCTCTCTTCCCCATACAGATATTTAGGGTATATTATGGCTTTCAGTTTTGTGTCTTTATGGGATCCCAGACAACTGGGACTCTAAATCTGTATTTGTTTCTTGTGCCTTTTCTTGGGCTTTTGTTTTCTCCTTGCTTATATTATCAACTTCTGATACATTGTTTTTTATTTTATCTTGTTATGTTTTATTTTATTATTACTCTTTAGAAGCTTTTTTTTTCTAATAAGAGATAGAAAGGGAGTGGATCTGGATAGAAGGGAAGACGGAGAGGAACTGAGAGAAGTATATAGAGAGGAAACTGTTATCAGGATATATTATATGAAAAAAACCTATTTTCAATAAAAGGAAAATATTTCATGGACTATACAGTTTCGAGATGGTATTTATTGCAGCATCAGTATAAAGGCTTAGAAATTCACATTACCTCCAGGTGTAATTGGCATGTAATGCTTAATCACTGATCATGAAAACTTTTTAATGTTTGCTTCAGACTTATAGACAACATTAAAACAATAGAGGACGAGCATCTATATGTGTTAGTGTAGTATTATAATAAAATTGGAACAATAGATTTCAGCAAGTAATATTGAAGCATACTACTTTTGTAATACAAACACACACACATGCACGCACACACACACATACACACACACACACACACGATATTTAAGTCAGTCCAAAAGGCAATTATGACTCATGTTTCATGCCTAATATTAAAAAGCCAATATTCAAGGAGTGTTTTGGTTATTGATTTATAAGTTCACTTTGCATGAAAATCACAGTTTTGACAGGTGGTGGTGGTGCACCTTTAATCCCAGCACTCAGGAGTTAGAGGCAGGTGGATCTCTGTGAGTTTGAGGCTAACCTGGTCTACAGAGTGAGTTCCAGGACAGTCAGGGCTACATAGAGAAACTCTGTCTCAAAAAACCAAAGCCTAGAAAAAAAAGAAATACTAGTTTTACACTCTCTACCTATAGTTAATTACTGAGCTATTCAAATATGACTTTTCTTCATCAAGACTTGAGAATGATAATCTCCACCTCACAATGTCAGTATTTATTATGAAATAAAACTTGTAATATGCAAACTGTTAATTCCACAAGCCTTTGCTTTTGGTGCTGTATATGAATATATGTATGTTATCATATATATGTATCACACCTGTGTATATGCATCCTGCATATGTGTATATTACATGGTGCCCTGTATCGCCATGTGCTCATACACTCTTATCACCTCACCCATAGTTTTTCCCTAGTCCACTTCAACCTGGTTTTGTCATTTGAGCTCAGTCTTCATGGGCATCTAAGAAATTGTCTTTGCTGATTCTCCCCCCCTAGTGTAAAGGGTCCCTAGTGGTACACAGAGTACTTTGCACATATTTTAGTCCTTATGCTTCCTACATTGTCTGGTCACTTTTGTCTTTCATCTTTCTTCCTTGAGATCCCAGAGAGGAAAGTGTTGATCTAGCATTGCACTTATCAGGTGCTTAATATTGTAAATTGTTTGAATAGGCACAATATCTCGCTGCATGTTTGAAATGTCAGACATTCCCACAATATTCAGAGAAAAACAAATGATATCTGTATTTTATTTTAGGTTAAAAATTACATGAAACAATTAATGCTACCATTATAACAGTTGTAATTCATTAATTTTAAAGAGTGCTGAGCACTTGAAGTTTATAAATAGAAGACAGTCTGTGACCTTAAAGAACCTACAGTTAATAATAATCGTGATACTGTGACAAGGGCTACATCACAGGTGACACAGGCTGTTGGATGAGCAATGGCAATGTGTATCTAGTTCCGGCTGAGAGACTGTATGAGGTGACACCCGGCCTAAATTCTGGAGGATGAGGATAAGTTGACTGAGCAAACAGTGCCAATGAAGGTATGAGGGTCACAAAAGAAGATGACAATATTCCAAGTCAAAGAGAGATGGTAAATAAAAAAAAAGGTGACAGTTTGGGAGAGGTGCCATGAAACCAAAAGATAGCTTGCCCATTAGGAGCAACGTCAATAGAGAGACATAAGTCTAGCATTAAAGAACGTTGGCGTTGACTGATTGCAGTAAGTTTTTCTTTCTTTTTTTTTCCTTTTTTTTTTTTTTTGTTGTCATTACAGTATGGGTGCTGGGCCTGAGGCCACAATAAAGAATAGGAGGAGATTATTTTTGGAAGCCTCTCAGAGTTTTGAGAGGAAGACTGACTCATCTCCAGAGGGACTGGGTTGAGAACATTGAGATTTTCATATTCAAATAGCATCTAGATGGCTCCTATCAGGTTTCTTTGAAGTGACACACTGTCATCACTCACAGTAATAATCAGCCATATCTTCAGCTCAAGGTTTGGGAAATAAGGCTCTGATTTAGAAGGGACCAAAATAGAGAGAAAGTCAAAGCTCAGTGCATAGAGAAATGCCTAAGACTATTCAAGCAGAAGGAGAGTAGAGAGGAGAAGAGTAGGGAGGGAGAGGCCAGAATAAGGGGAGAGGACAGAGAAAGGAACAGAAAGGGAGCAGAGTTCCTGCTGTCCATGGCTAAAGAGCTTCTGTTGGGAACGAGAGCTGGTACTCTGTTGTGAGATGTTTACATGGATCTGATCTAAATTCACGAACTCTATTTTATAAAGTCCACTACATGGTTACATGCTTTCATGAGAAAACTGGAAAAAAATCAAGGAATGGAATCTCATGTTTGTGTCAGCATACAGCTAAGAGAATAGAAATCAAGAGAAAGTATGGTTTGGGAGCATCAGAATTCAATCGTGGTAGGAATAAACAGTCAGAGGCAACCAAGAGAATGTAATTTCTAAAGATTTTGTAGCAACCCCAGAAAGACAAACTGGGTGAACTTAGTGAACATATGGCTTGCCACATGACTTTTAAGGAGAGTTTGGCAAAATGCATCTGATCACAGCTAGAGTAGAAGAAAGGCTTTAGAGTGAAGTGAGAATTTATACAAAAAAATTAATGGCAGAATCAGGTACTCAGTCCCACAGTCTGTGCTAGAGAAGAAGGGATGCAGCGGCTATCGGTGCTGTGGCACCTGCCTGTAATCCTGGTACTCAAGAGGAAGATAGGTGCAGGAGTTTGAGGTCATTCTGTGTTACACTGTGAGTTCCAGGACAGCAAGAAATACACAGTAGTATGTTGTCTCAAAAACAGAAACAGGTGATGACAACTTATGCTGCAGAGGTTGTGGGGTAAAAGGGAACACCCCTTCATTGCTAGTACAGCCCCTTTGGATTTCAGTATGGCGATTTCTCAGAAAATTAGGAGACAACCTTCCTAAAGACCCAGTAATACCACTTTGGGGTATATACCCAAAGGATGCTCAATCGTACCACAAGGACATGAGCTCAGCTATATTCATAGCAACATTGTTTTTCATAGTCAGGACCTGGAAACAACCTAAATGTCCCTTGTCTGAAGAATGGATGAGGAAAATGGGGTAAATTTATACAATGGAGTACTACACATTAGAAAAAAATAACAACATCTTGAAATTTTCAGGCAAATGGATGGAGCTAGAAAGCATCATATTGAATGAGGTAACCCAGACCCAGAAAGACAATCATCATATGTACTCACTCATAAGTGGTTTTTAAACATAAAGCAAAGAAAACCAGCCCACAAATCACAATCCCAGAGAACCTAGACAACAATGAGGACCCTAAGAGAGACAAACATAGATCGAATCTACATGGAAAGTAGTAAAGACAAAATCTCCTGAGTAAATTGGGAACATGGGGACCATGGGAGAGGGTTGAATAGAGGAAAGGAGGGGAGCAGAGAAAAAATGTATAGCTCAATAAAAATCAATAAAAGAAAAAAAAAACAGAAAAAAGGAGTAAAGTGGAGAAAATATTGGGTGAAAATCTGGGCGATTTAGGAAGGACTGAATTCTGAGTGCTGGCTTGGATTTTACTCATTACAAAGTATGAAGCATGAAATATTTAATGATTTATGACCAGATGGTATGGTCACAAAAGAAAGAGCAAATCATGGTATCTGAGTATGATAGAGAAAATAGTCGAGAATATTAGAGATGGAATTCTGCTGCAGGGCAATAACCTAGACAATCTATAAAATCATAACTATTATTCAAGATTTTAAAGAAGGAAATAAAAAGTAGTTCAGTAGCACAATATTTAATTTTGTGTTTGAAATTCATGGACTAAGGGATGCCTAGATAACACAGAAAGACATTGCCTATGGGTATGTCTTGAGGATGTTTCCAGAGGGAATAGCATGTGAGTTGACGGATTTTAAGGGCCAGTTCTCACCAGGGTGGGTGGTGTCATTCAATCTGTTCAGGGTAAGAAAGTGCAGAGGATAGGTTGATAACGCTGTCTTCTGAACCTGGGACATCGAACTCTGGGGTTTTCTAGCCTTTTTATCTGGGACCCACTTCAATTTCATCTCCAAATCCTGTGCAACGTGTGGAGAACACCTGGTCTTCATCAGGAACATTATGGAGAGTATATTTGTCTTCAAATATTTGAGGTCAAGCCCGAGGTTTAGCAATCCTGATCACTCATTCCTCTTTTCAACATTAAGTGACAGAATCAGGAACTCAATCTCACAGTCACTGCTGTGCCTCCGCTCACATACCTGCGTCTCCCTCACAGCCTTGCGCACGGCACTCAATATATTAGTATTGATATAAAAGGTGCACTCCATCCGGAGCACTTTCAGGAAATCCATGTTCCTTGTTTTTCTCATTTCACAAACTGTGAAGGGAAAAGTGTTTCACGCAGTAGAAGCCATTAGAGAAATGCTGAACACATGCGAAGCCAAATATCTGAATTAGTTCAGTCCTGTTTATGACTGGACTCAAGTTTAATGAGCTCAAGTTAATACAGGTGAAAGGCCACGGTGTTACATGCAGCAGTTAATGAAATACCATAGAGCTGCTGAGAGAATGATTAGCAGCCAAATGTGAATTTAATATACTTCATCTTTGAGAAGCAGTGCCCATGGGAGGCATCTTACTGGGGCAGGCAACGTGGCAGATTGGAGGTAGCATGCAGTTGGGCTTTTGGAGGTGGGGGGTCTGAGCTGAGCCTTGCCATCAGCTAATTTTGTGACCCATGGTAGAATGGTGACACCCTCTGAGTCTCAGTTCTCTTATATGTGAGACGAGGGGGTTGAACTAGCTGATCTGTGATACCCCTCAAGTGAGGTTTCATTCTGTTTTCAAATTTACAGTTAGAAATCCTTGGGGCTTATTCCCGGTTGGTATCATACAGCTTGTGGATGAAACACTGGAATGGGAAACAAACTGTAATTCCATGCCTTCTTTTCAATTGTAGAACAGTTTGAACGATTTCAACTGTAAGATAGTGATGCTATGGATAACTACCAAAGCCCCAAGGTTGAAGATTTTTTTTTATTCTTGCTATTTTCTTTTTTTATTGATTTATATTGAGCTCTACAGTTTCCTCTGTTCCCCTCCCTGCCTCTCTCCTGCCCTTCAACCCTCTACAAATGAGTTAAGACTTTATTGGCAAAAGATGCATCAAAGACACAATGTACATATACTTAGTTATATGTGTGTATGCTCATGCATGTATATATTCTCATCATTTAGTAGTGAGATCCAAAGTGATAACTGATATAAATAAAATATTTTCTTAAAACACTCAAAAGTATTATAAGTGATATGAACTGAAAAATGTAGTTAACTATTATTATACTCAAAATTATCTGTAAGAAGTTCGTTGCCTAGTTACAAACTCAGGTAAGACATACTGTGCAGAAACAAACCAGAATAATTCTACAGGTTGATAAAAATGATAATAGTCATGAAATGGCCAAGAAGTAAAAATTATATATGTATAATTTATACATGTATGTGTTGTTTTTGTGGTTGCATGTGGTAGTTACTGAAATTTCAGGCCAGTGAGGGACAATAGCCTTTTCTTCTAGCAACCCAGTGTGCAGAACAACCCCTCATCTTAGGGTGAAGACGCTAAGCCAAGGACCTGGGTGAGTGGCTTGTCCTTTATGAGCCTGTTTTCAGCTGTTCCTCAAAGAAATAGCTCTGTTAGCTCTGTAAAACTGTTTGAAACAAGAAAAGCATTAACAAATTATCAAAATATAGATTTTTAGTATTTTGAAAACTATAAAGTAGCATAGACCTGAATATCTTGTTACTACATTGAACACTTGATTGATGCTCAACATAATAATATAAAGATGAAGCCAGTTTTTGAATTATAAAATTGTCACAAATGTTAACTACACACAAAGAAAGCCTTCCCAATCAGCACTTCCACATCGTTAGGAGAACAGAATAAAATAATTTGTGCCTGAAATCCACCTTCAAAATGCTACAGCTTTTGTGGCTACATGTTGCAAAGACTGTCAAGGGCAAAAACCAATGAGGGAAAATGGAATAAAAATTACTTCACAAAATGGGATGGGAGCAAAGAAAAACAGGAAAAACAAAGTTGATGGAGAAAATGAGTCTGCTATAAAAACAAATGAAAAGACACCCAGGATCCAGGCTGCATTTGGAGTAGCAGGTTATTTAGTTTTTCCACGTTTGTTTAACGTGATATCTAGTAACTTCCTATAGAAAAACACCCGAGTAACGGCTTTAAGCTTTTGTATCTGAAAGGGTTGCACAGGCTACATATAGGGTACTGCATTTTTATTTATTTATTTATTTATTTATTTATTTATTTATTTATTTATTTATTTTGGTTTTTTTGAGACAGGGTTTCTCTGTGGTTCTGGAGCCTGTCCTGGAACTAGCTCTTGGAGACCAGGCTGGTCTCGAACTCACAGAGATCCGCCTGTCTCTGCCTCCCAAGTGCTGGGATTAAAGGCGTGCGCCACCACCGCCCGGCTTAGGGTACTGCATTTTAATTCAAGCTAAAACCCTACTTGGAGCTCATCCAGTTCAGATCATATTAGAAAAACATGATCATGGCTTTGAAATTCAGTATTCAGGGTTTCCATGCTAAAAGGAAAATTTAAGTCAGAAGGAATTACGAAACTATGTCAAAATTATTTGTGTATGTGTGTTTTTTAATTAGAAGGAAAACTGATTTTTGACTATAATTAATGTCCTGTTAGACAGAAATGTTTAACAAGGGGGAAATACCTTTTATGTATCTGGAAACTTCTGCATGTGAATGTAGAAACACTAACAGCATTCACAAGACAAAATTCACTGCAGACCTGATGCCACCCGTGATGCCTTCTCTTTCAAATTGACAAGTCACGACCTTCCCAAGGTTTTGTGCTATGGGTATCAGTAACACTATGAGGTCTTCAGTGTTTCAGGAAAAGACATTCCAAGTAAAATTAATAAACTTTGCCTGGCAGAAGAGCTTTATAATTATTTATCAAGTACTTTTTAGTCAGTAAATTCTAGGTAGTTGGTCCTAAACAACTAACAGATAAGGAAGCTGGTGTGATCTCTGTCCTTGGGGAATGTGCTGCAGTTTTAAGGAAGTATAATAGGACTAACCATAAGCAAAATAATTGAATAGTCACTATAATGGTTATTATTAATTACTTGACAGAACAGAGAATCACCTGGAAGACGGACTTCTGAGCATGCTTGTGATGGATTACCTAGACTGTGTTAATCAGTGTCGGAAAACCAGCTACTGTGGGTGGCACTGTTTTCTGGCTGGGACCCTGCATTGTACAAACGTGGAAGCGAGCTGAGTGGCAGTATGCATCAGACCTAGCTATGTGACTACAGATTCAAGGTGACCAGCTGCCTCAAGCTCTTGCCTCAGTGACTTTTCTATCATGACTAGATTGTAACCTTGAACTTTCATATACATAATCTTGCCCCCACAAGTTGCCTTGGATAGAGTATATTTTATCATAGCCATAGGAAAAGAAACTAAGTCAGAAGTATGTAACATTTATTGCAATTTTCAGTGATAGATGTTTATCCAATTATTTGTTTAAGGTTAAATGCATCCTTCTTCCTCTGCTGTTCTCAACAGGTAAAAATCATCAAACCAACCATTACCCAATTATGCTATATCTACATAGGGAGATGGAAAGTGGTGGGAGAACCCAAGGGCTCCTCCTCCCTGTTCACAGCAACTGTATGGTTAGTAGGTCTTGCTCAGTAGGCCACCAGCGCTGAGCTACTGCCTCTCTTTCCTTTTAAAAATTTATTTTATCTTCATCACAAGTATTCACTCACATGTATGTGCACCATGCATGTACCTGTGCCCACAGAGAACTGAAAAGAGCATTATTAAATCTCTTGGGATTTGACTTACTGATGTTTATGAATTACCATGTGGATGCTGGGATCCGAACCCAGGTCCTTTGTAAGGGCAGCAAGTGCTCTTAATCACTGGGCAACCTCTCCAACCTCAGCTGCAGCTTTCTCACTCACTTTACTACATTGTATCACACTCTCCTCATCTTCACCTTCATCCTTGGTCTTCAGTTGCCAGTGGCAATATCCTGATTATTTCAACGGCTCCACCTAAAGACTCTCCAAGTTTCTGTGTCTTCTAGAACTAGCATCATTTAGAAGAAGCTGTTTCCATAATTTCTGTCTATGAACATCCTACAATCTCACCTCTTATCTGGGTTGTTTCCATTTACTTGCATATACACTTGCATCTCCTTTAGCTTAAAAAATACAGGAAATGTAATAAAGTAACTTCAGGCATCATTTATCCATGTTCCTTCGACATTATCTAAAGGGTAGCTCAGATTCTTTCTTGCATTCTCTCCTTAGTGCCATTCGCAGCGTGCAGTATTCACAAATCTTCCTTGATTCCCAGCATCTGACAATGATTTGCAGGCCAATCCTGAGGACATATTTTGCGCTGACCTCACTTGTTTTTTCTTCAACTAACTTTAATGTTTCACCATCAATCACCCCAGTGGAAGATACTTTTCTCCTGTCTCTTCCGAGTATGCCCTTTGCAGAGTAATCTTTTTCTTTGAAATATATAAATAATTGAATCCCTTAAGCTCAGCCTCAGTTATTCCTTGCATCACTACACTCTTCTCAGGTCATTTACTCTTAATACTTAGCTTTACAAGTTTTCCTACTGATACCACTCAAAATCTGGGTCTGTCTTTATAATGAACACACTCATATACCCAGAGACCTAATTCACTGAAGTTTCTCAAATGCTGAACACCAGTCCCACACTCACAGCATCTGAGACACATCCCTACTTCACTTTATGTCCTTCCTCTAGTCTATCCCACCTTGCTGAGATGATAATAGCATTACCTGAACATCACAGATCAAGTAAAGCAATGAGGACTATGCTGTGTTGTGGGTTTCTCTGTTTCAATCACTTTGTTTTACTCTATATCAAAACTATCAGCAAACCTAGGATCCCCTCTCAACACCCACATCATCTTGCCACTTTACCATCTTTGCTGATATGACTTTTATCCTAGTCTCCATTGTCATTCACTTGGGTTATACCAGTGGCCTCCTAAATAGTCTACTTACTGTTCATTTGACTTGTTCTAGTGAATTCTCCATGTAGTAATAATCGTAAGTATATGTTACTACACGTATTTCCACATGAAAGCTTCCAGTGATGTCAGGCTACCCAGAATAGAATCTAAAAGTATCATTTCACAGTTTCTAACTTCTCTAGCTTCTGGAGAACTATTTAATTTTAGTATATAGTATATATGCATACACACACACTCTCTCTCTCTATATATATATGTATTATATATTGTGTGTGCAAATGCATGCATGTATATGAATATAATACATTATATGTGTGTATGTGTGAGCATGTATGTATGTATACATGCATATTTTACCTATTTCTACTTTGTTCATTATATTTTAGCCATACCTTTCACGTTTCCTTATCTTTTTTTTTTTTTTTTTTTTTTTTTTTTTTTTTTTTGGTTTTTCGAGACAGGGTTTCTCTGTGGTTTTGGAGCCTGTCCTGGAACTAGCTCTTGTAGACCAGGCTGGTCTCGAACTCACAGAGATCCGCCTGCCTCTGCCTCCCAAGTGCTGGGATTAAAGGCGTGCGCCACCACCGCCCCACAACGTTTCCTTATCTTTTGTGTGAACCTTTATCTTGGCCTCCTCCTCAGGCTTCATCCCTCTGAGAAGATGTGATTTTTCAGGGACCCATTTTATGACAACCCTGCCTCAATTTACCCACCAAATCATTCTTCACACCTCAATTGTATAATCCATTGTTTATATATTTTTGCAAATATTATATATACATATATGTTTGATGAAATATAAGATTCTAGAATAGCATGTTCATCAATTCTGTTTACTGACATTCCCCCGAGATTTTGAATGATGTTTGACCCATTGAATATTCTGAATTGGAACAAACACAGGGGGAGGAAGCATATCTATAAATACTGTAGTACCTGAACCTGACTTGGCTTCAAGGTCTAGTTTCATTATTAACTAGGTTTTTTACTTGACTTTGTTTGATTTTCTAAGAACTAAGTGTTCTCATTCATAAAATGGGAACATAATAAATTATATTATAATTTATATAAAACATGAGAAAGGAAGGCAACACTTTAGTACACTGTTGGTTTTTGATAGTTTTTTAACCCTAAACATCATTGTTATTATATAATTTCTATAAATATAATCTTCCTATTGTTAACTTTGTGAGTTATACACACACAATGACAATACCTCAGTTCACTTATTTAATATATGTGCTTTCAAATATTTTGCTTAATACTACTAGAGTAACATTCCTTCTGCCCTTGCTGACCACTTCAAAAAGGAGCCAATGAATTAATGTATTCTCTATGACAAAGAATTACTTATTGTTAACTTAGACTGCACACAGTATCTCAAGTCAAGGTTGCTCACGCAGTTATGAAATTTTGTGCTTTACATATTGAAATAAATAAAATTAAGAGAATGAAGATTTGACAGTTGAAGAACGAACACTCACAAGACCATTCTGTAGCCCTAACTGCTCTCCTCTGTGGGGTTGGGGAAGGTGCTCAGATCTGAGCCTATTACGTGCTTCTCCAGGAACATCTGGCAGACTGTCACTTCACAGGCAACAACATCTTCTCCAAACAGCAGAGACTGGAATTCATCAGGGATTCCTCTGGTACAGTATATGCTTAACTTAAGTACCTGCCTTCCTGTGATTTCCATAGATTACCATATTCATGACACTGGAGTGAAAGCATTCTTCTCACTTTCTACCCAGAACACGAAGAAGAAATTAAAACATTGGCAGGCACTTTGTCTCCAGTTTGTTGGACAAGTAAGAAAAGGACTTTCTACCCATTAATGTAAATGAAATTCTGTCAACTTAAAGCATTTCAACAGAGATGACAGCCGCCTGTCTATTAATAAACAGTTGACAGGCTAACAATTACAACTAGAGATGGCTGTTTTTCTTGCAATAAATATGTCCACGGGTACTTCTAAGAAATTTCTTTAAACTATATCTGTAACTCCCCCAAACTTTCCTCTCCATCTTTATTAACCCAGCAGGAAACTGTAGCATGTGCAATCTGCCTTCATGGGTAGAATTGGCATCTTTGGTCCAGAGCTACTTTTATGCACACAACTTTGTATTTATTTAAATATGTGTGCTTATCATGTTTGTGTAAACATTCACTTATTTACCTACAATGCTCACGTAAAGACATTAAAGACACCTAAGTTTTATTCTAATATTTTGAATTTCATAGAAGAATTGGCAGTGTAATGAGCTGCAAATGTAATGGTTTTCAGTGTATGAGGGGAGGGTATTCAGTTATAGAATCATCTGAATTCTTATGTTACTATTTCTACCTAAATTTAGATTTTTAAAAACTTTACTGTTAGAAAGGAAGCATATAAGGATATTTTTTTAAAAACTAACTGGCCTGCTTACTCCCTAAACCTTGGGAACTTATGTAGTAGAAGTGTAAGAAGAAAAATCAATGAATAATTTGATTTTGGGGTAACTGCCTGTGGAAGCCACTAATCCACCTGTTTCAATGCTCCATTAGTTAGATTTAAGAAATAAAATTCTAAAAAGAATCAGCATGGAATTTTGAATACATTTTTGGAGGTTTTCCCAAAAGAAAGTGTTTCACTTCACCAGGGAAGTTTAAGAGCACTCCGTGTAGATGTATTAGATTGTTGATTATAATAATATCAAAACGGTCAAGAGGTTTGCATTTATGGATTATAGACAGAAATAATAGCTCTGCATTTAATAACATTTTAGACACTAACAATCTTGTTGTTACTAAACAAGGGAGAAAATAAAAAACAAGAAAATTATTTAAAACACCACTAAAACCTTTTCAGATTAGATTATGACAATTTGAAGTCATCAATACTTGGAAGATTTTCCAATTTGGAAATATGGATGTGAAAACAGTCATAGTTTGGAATTGAAGAAATGATTCTGGTCCCCAATATCTTCTGGTCAAGTCTAAAATTCTTTCTCATTCCTGATCGTAGCATCTCACTGTTCATAGAACAATGCTGTGTATAAACTCCATAAGCCACCCTAAAGCCCATATATAATTCGAAACTCAGCGTCTAGAAAGATAAAGGTTCAAGAAAAAAAAAAAACCTATGATCTAAGAGAAAGTAGGGTATAAATCTTGTTCACTATCCAGATCATCCCTCCAGAACCGTGTGCATCTCAGAAGTGATGGGTAATGAGTGGATGCCATGGATTTGCGTCAAGCTTATACCTATGAATTCTTCACTCCACTCCATTCTCTCTAGCTCAGTAAGAGGCATTTTATGCCGAGTTTTAGTCTTGTATTTTCAATTTAATGATGAGTACAATATTTTCTGGGTGTGATGACACATTCCTTTAATCCCAGCACTTAGGAAGCAGATGGAATCTCTGTGTGTTAGAGGCCAGCCTGAAATATATAATGAGAAACTGTGCTGAAAAACATTTTATTTTGTTTTGTTTTTTCCTTCAAAGAAAACCATGACATTTTAGCCATTTTTTAAAAGAAAACTTATAATTACTCTTTGCTGTATTTGTGCAAAGGAAGGCTTTTGTGTGAGCCATTCCTGGACAGGTGTTTCTTAGGAGACGCAGTTATCTCTAGGAGAAATGTCCATGGGTAAGTACTCAGTAGTCAATTCTAGCCCTACTTCTTAGATGCACTTTTTCCAGGACAGAATGTGACCCACAGAGAGAAAGAAACAAGCATAATGTCAAAAAAGATACAGTATTATGATGCCATTTAATGACTTACGTCAACCAACAGTCCTAGGCAAGTAGATTTTCCCAGAATAGAAATAATTTTAAGAGATAATATCATATTTCACTAGAATCGATAAAAACATAAGCAAATATCATGTATTCCTGTTAGTCATTCAGTGATGGAGCTATGTATGTAAAAGCACTAATGGATCCCTTAAATGTAAATTACTGCTAGATGCTTAAGTAAACCATCCCTCACTAGAGAGCCATCAAACTCCATCTCTCATGTCAGATGAACTGCAAGACATCCTTCGGATCCCAAGCTTTACCGTGCTTTGTCATTTATCTCTCACACTCGTAATCCTTTGCTTCTCCTTTCCATGCTTATAATTTAAATTCAATCACTTCTCTGTTGACAAAAGGACCCCAGTACAAACAGGATCTCCAAATTAGAGACCCAAGGAGCCATCACTGGCTACATGATGGCTGGTCCAGGCTCCACTGTATGTATTAGGTATGTGGAGCCTCCTCCCCCTTTCACTTCCTTAGCTTTCAGTGTTTACCTGCAGACTTTTGGCTGAGTGCTCAGTGTGGGTTCTGCACCTGCTGCAGTGGTTTTCTATAAAGTTTTGCACTGTTTCTTGATGGCATAAATTTATCTGACTTCTATGACTCGAGATCCAAAGGAAGTTTTATGTTATTGTTTAGAAGTTCAAAAATAGAAGATTGAATAAATTGATGTTTATTCTTAGAATCTTGAGTGGGCACTGAAAGGAGAGTCTGCTTACCACCATTCCATCCTGAACGTGTCTGATCTTGTCTGAAAAGAGATGTAAGCTTAGGGAGACCAGAAGAAGTATGTAAAATGTCTTCATGATATGGTTTTAATTTAAAAAAATTAAATTGTGTGTTTGTGTGTGTGTATTTGTGTGTATGTGTTGGGTATGGCTTGTGCAAATGAGTGCAGTGATTCAAGAAGCCAGAAGAGGGATCAGATCCTTTGGAGTTGGGTGACAGGAAGCGAGTCACCTGATGTGGATGCTAGGACCTGAAGTCAGGTTTCAGGGAGAGCAGTACATACCCTTAGCCACTGACTTATCTTCCTGGCCCACTTGATATATTTGATATATTTTTTTAACTGATGGGAAAAGCAGGATCTGAGAAACACCTACAATTTGATACCCAATTCAAGGGAGGTGTTGCTGAGAAGTGAGATAAAAGGTATTTGAGACTTGCACCTTTCTTAATTTTCTAAAGTGAAGACATACTGCTTTTTTATAAATACAAAAGTTTCAAAAACAAACAGCGCCTTAAAAGGCACACAAATGGGAAATGCTATCAAAATTTCTATAGAAATAAAATTTTTATTAGTATGAAAGATACAGTGATTATCTTATTTTAAAATATGAACTTCAATTCATAATTTATAATAGAGGCTACCAAGCAAATTTACATTGTGGAAAAATGCAAATGTAATGATGGAACAGATAGAAATATGATAAGCAGACCTCAGGCTTACTTCTCAAATATGGTTAAATTCATAAAATGTGAAAAATATTCATGTCAGCAAAACACTGAATATATTTTAGCTTATAGATTTTGTTCTTTATGTATCTTAAAATTAAACACGTAAATTTTATTTGTGTATGGTAGTGTCTCAAATTAATATTGTCCATGACTTAAGGAGTGAATGCAACCCCAAGAATTAAAACCACATTGAAGGTTTTTATTAGAGAGAGTTCTTTCTCATTTGTATTTCTCACAGAAGATGTGCATTTTAGAAAGCGCTGCATGTGAACACATGTGCACATAAGAGCACAGACTTTATCTTGGCTGTACAGAGTTGAACTGGGTCGCTCTGTGCATGCCTCTGAGCTCAACCATCGTGGGTCTAGAACCATCTTTCGTGAGGAGCACCTCCAAATCCAGTCTGAGGGAGAAGAGAAGCAAGCTGAAAGGGAGTCCACAACACTTCCTACTTCGTGCGTCTGTGGAACACTTTTGAATAGCTGGCAATCTTTGACAGTCTTGGTTATGTAGAAGACAGCGAGTATGGCAGAAATCTCACTGAAGTAAAGAAGGAAGTTCACATGAACTGAGTTGATGACTTGGTGTAGGCTAGAAGCTGTGTGAAAAAACATGATGCCCCTAGAAAAACAAGATCTCGACAGAGCTCTTGAGTGCCTATGATTTGTCAGCTGGCAAGAGCATGTCAATATTTGGACCTTATAAAGTATCCAAAGTCAAGGCTCATGTTTCAGTAAGGTATATCATAAGCAAAATTATATTTATTTTTATTGTGTGCATATAAGTAATATGTAGTATATTTATGTCAGATACACTCATGTACAAATCTACATGGAGAAAATCCAATTGCATTATAAAATCCATCTTCATCTGGAAGCCAAAGACAAATGTGAACCATTGAACGTGACCATGTAAGGATTTCAAGGATGTTGATACTTTCTATCATATGTGATGTTTAGGTGCACTCAGGACATCTCTGGAGTCTCTGTGATGTCATGTCATCTATAGTGATTGAAAATCCTGGCTAGTCTTCCATGGAATTATTCAATTAAGTTGAATTAATAACTTCTGAACGTTTAGACCTTTCTAGGCATTGGTACTTCCCACTTGACTCATTGTTTAGTGAAGACTCAAGCTGACCCCAGCATGGAGCCTGCTAAGTGGTTGCTTCCTATATCCTATTCAGCCCTCAACATGTGGATGCATGAAATGACCAATCCCCGCTCTTCCAGAGAAATGGGTAGATTTCCTCCCAGAGTTAACTTCTGTACCATCTCTTTCTGACAAAATCTCATCCCTAGTTTAGATTACTGTCTCCTGTTACCTACCTCAGAAGATGCTTAAATAAACAACGATAGTCCACATGGGATAAAGGTGGTCACAATAGCTGATAGTATTAACTCTATAAAGTTCTACAGTCAAACTGTCATCAGTCGAATGTCTTATCATGATTACATATCACTCGTGTATCTGTTATTCTCAAGTGCTAGCCAATGTACAGATGAACAGGGTTTTCTTCCTGAACAATTGCCACTGGAAGAGTACTTCAAAATCACAGACTGCAGAGGAGCTTCAATATTGCTGTATAATTCCAGAGGACTCATAGGGGAGCTGGGTCAAGTGTCTCCCCTTCTTCATGTATTGATTTAACTCATATGCTGGGTCTCACTTTCATTCTATAAACACATGGAGAGATTAGCAGAAGGAAACAATTTCTTCTATAGCTAGTGCATAGAACTCTGGATTTTGTTCTTATATCAAAGACAAAAATACTGTTTCACTAAAAAATGGTACCTTTATTTTTAAGTGGAAAGTGGTTTGTAACTATGATCTACATATACTTTTTCATACCCTTGCTGAACTTGGGCGTTAAGTGTTCATAAGCTACTAGCAACATTTTTGAATCTTTCCTCTTGTCTTTTGAGATGAGGCATCATTGTGCAATCTAGACATCACACACACACACACACACACACACACACACACACACACACACACACACACACAAACCCAGGCTGCATCTGCAACATGCAATCTTCCTGTCTCAGCCTCTTGACAGCTGAGATTACAGGTGCACACCACATTCCACTCTGGATCTTTCTGTAAATTGGAATTGTTTAAGTATCATAGAAAGCCTGATAAAACTATCTCTCAGGTCCAATACTAACTGGACCATATCATATCATTTTGTTCTGGTCATCTGCTTCCAGTTATTTAAGTTATCCCCAACAGACCTACACTGGTACCCACGATGAGCGACCACAGCTTCTCCACACAAGTTGAGCATCTGGACTCTGCAATTCCAAGCTTCTCCTGCAAACTGCCTGTGATTCCTTGTTTAGTCACACCTCTGAGGATTCCTGGTCCTTAACCTTATGATTAAATAGTTTCCTTTTCAACATTTTGCCTCCAGGCCAAATGTAGAGTCATTTAAAATGTTTAGAAATCTCAAGATTGTAAACATAGATTCTATATTTCTGGTGGTTTACACAGAAACAGGGATTAATGAGAGCTTTGCAAAATTAGGCCCCAAACCAAGAACTAAATTACTGCTGAAGCCCATAGAAGAGCAGACAGTGCTGAGAAGTCCTAGTCCAGAATTAAAGATCAAGGGATTAAAATTCTAGAATTTTGCTTTAACTATTTTTCTGTCAGATTAAAAAAAAAGAACTCTTATTTATGGGATCATTTGTCAGGTTTTCTTATTAGTACACTTTTAGGAGCTGTGAACCCTCCAGATCCTGAATTTCTGGTAAACAACTTGTAATGCTTCCTGATGGCAGGGGAGTGGTTTCTGGTGGGTTTGGCTGGGGTGTGGCTATTAGTTAAGGATCTCTATATAAGCGGCTCTGGTACACAATAAAGGAGGCATTCCTGTTTCAAGGATTTTGGCATCAAGGATGACCCCTGTCTCTATCTGTGGAGTCTTTATGTGTTTCAATCTCCAGCCCTTTGCCCGGTTCACGAATTGTATGGTAGTGCATAGAGCGCAGACTGGCATGGGTTGCTACAGTACATATGTATAAGGTCAGAGAAATGTTTGGAATCCTACTGAAGGGAGGAGAAGAACAAAAGAAAACTAAGTTTTACAATCATGTTCATCTGTACGTCCATACTTTTAAGTTAGTTTGCTAACATTTCTATGGTTTATAATCAGGTCTCCCGAGGATAAATGATTACCATTCAGTTGCAAATGGAGAAAACGGTTCCTATTTTAGGAGCACAGCACAGAGGTGTACGTCTTTATAGCCTCTCGTTTATAAGAGCAGAGAGTATGGTTTGTAAAGTCGATACCTCTGCTAGCCTTTGAAACACTGCTTTTAGTTTAAAGAGGACAGGCGATATTATCCCGTGGCTGAGTGGAAATACTCTCATTTTCCCCCACAGGCTCTGGACAATAGGTTCATACTTCTACATACTGCAAATTCTGAACTAAGCCTACTCATTAGAAAGCACACCAGCTATGGGATTGATTGTCATTTCTGGGGACATAATAGTGCCCAAATGGAAAAGTGCTCGAAAAGAATATCCTGTTCGGATGAATCCCACAGCTTAGTTTACTAACATGAGGAGGAATGAGTTGTCAGGCTCTCTTCCTAACCTGTCTCCACCCCAGGGAGTCCCCAGAAGTCAGGTAACGGCTCTCTGTGCTAGAAGGACCATTCGGCAGTGACAGAGACATGGAAACTAGTTCACTGAGCGTCCCACTCCACACCCAGTCCTTTGATTTCCATGATTTGACAGGAAGATGATATCAAAGGCTGCAGAAAAGTGTTGGGGGATAGCTTAGATGCCGGTGGTGTGTGGTGAAGCAGGTGAGTGCGTAGAATCATGCATCTCAGGCTGACAGGAAAGGAAGCGCCAGGCAGCTCAGGGAAGAAACACGGGCCCTATCACAGAAAATATGCTTTTTGTTAGGACTCTCAGCATCCAGAGGGAGGGGCAACCTTTCCAGCGTGAATGTGCGACTGCTGTGACGATCCGGGGAAAGGTCTCAGGGTTTGTTTAAAAAGGTCAGCTCAGCAACTACTGACCCTCATGACTTCATCCTGACAGTTTTAGCCCTCTCGCAAAAATCACTCTTGTCACTTCTAGCCTCCTGTGCTTTTCTGAAAACAAAACCTACCACCTGCTGTCCATTATTCCGTCAGTGAGCGCCATGCCCTCTCTTCAGCTGATATTTCAATTTATTTGTGGTTAGACACGCAGCGATCCTCTGGCTGAAGCAGAGAGAGCGGTTTAAACACTTAAAGCCAGCGCTTCCAACCTCTCTCCATGCGAGGCTCACCAGCCGCAGCAGCGTGGCTACTTCTCAGCTACACAAAAGCAAAATGAAGACACGCAGATGGTCAGGGCCTGCCTTCTGCAGCGGGAAAAGCAGGGTTGGCTCCAAGTAACAAATAATTACCCCGGCTCTTTGTAAATCAAGTTGTACTACTTCTCCTGCGAGCATCCACAAAGACGGCTGCGTGTGTTTGCTGTGGGCGCCTTCTTTGTTTGGGGATTTTGCTAATGCCCTTTCTTCCTATGATTTGAGTCCCCTTGTTCTCACATTTGACACCTACTGAAATAGCCTCGCAAAACCTTTGTTTCTATTTTCTTCGAAATGTGTATTCCTCAATGAGGTTTCATCTTAATCTCTCCTTTTCAAAAGGATATGAATTGAACACACAGAGAATCAGTCTAACAGGACTGCTTATCAATTTCCATATCCTTTCAGAGCCACAGCCACCCGTGGGCCACCTAGGCAGCTTTCCTCGAAGACAAAGGGCGTCTGAAATGGACAACTTATTTTATACACTGGTCTTTAGTCCTTGCGTGGACGGCAGAGACTCATCGCCTATAATAAATCCTTCCTCTGACCCTTTTATATAATGCACAGCTGAGCTAAAAAGGAAATCAATGCGGTGATTTTCATTTAGCACTTTCATTCTGTTAATTTATCTAAAAAATCCTATGCCATGACTTTCCCTTGTCAAAACAGTCAATCCCTGTCAATGTGAATATGCGAAAGTGCTTTGAATTTGCTGTTTTCTTTGCCTTTCTTTTTGAAAAGCAGGGTGGTCCTCGAAAACCATGGGTCACATCACATACTAAGCTGCCCATGTTGTTTTTTTTTTTAAATTTTATTTTAGTGTGTGTGTGTCTTTCCGTGTGTTCAAAGCTCCTTTTGACAGAAATGTTAGCTCCGTATAGTAGAGAAATGTGTAGGGCCCTTAGGGAGCAAAGAAACTCAGCCTATATCACTTGTTAGATTTGCTGAAGATGTTCGCAAAATTCTCCTAAGGCACCCCATGCATCTGAATATATGTCTGGGTTTGAAGCCTGTACATTAGTAAATTTGGACTGTTTGATCACGATCGCTTCTTGGAGAGGGTGTTAAGTAACAGACACGATTGTGGTTTCTGCGTTGGTTTCCCCTGCCCCACTCTCAGTTTTAGAGCTGGAGAATATGCAGTAGATAGAGACCCATCCTGCCGGCCCTGAGCATGGTGCTGTCGTCAGTGAATAAAGCCAAATCCAGCACCATACTGTACCCAGTGCCTAGGGGTGGAGTTGGGTGGACTATGGACCCATGGCACAGTGATAGCTATTGCTTCTCCTGCAAGAATGTCATGGTAGCATTTCTTCAGACCCTTACTAGCCAGCATCCCTTCACCAACCCTTAGTTTATATATTTTTGTGAGCACTGGTATACATGTGTGTGGGTGCATATTCCTGTGTATGTGGTCTGCGTGTGTCCGTGTGTGTGTTTATGTTTGCATGCATTTGGAAAGCAAAGGTCCCTCTTGAGTTTGAATTCTCAGGAGCTAGCTACCTTGGTTTTTCAGACACAGTCTTCCATTGGTCCTTCAGCTCACTGTTTATGTTGATCTGGCAGCTGAGCCAAATTCAAGGATCTGCCTCTTTCTGCTGGGGTATAAGCACACCCTATCATATCTGGCTGTTTTATGTGAGTTCTCTGATCAAACTTAGGTCCCTATGTTAGTAAGTTAGATATTTTTTCTTTTCTTTTTTGTATTTTTGGTTTTTTGAGACAGGGTGTCTCTGTAGCTTTAGAGCCTGTCCTGGAACTAGCTCTTGTAGACCAGGCTGGCCTCAAACTCACAGAGATTTTCCTGCCTCTGCCTTCTGAGTTCTGGGATTAAAGGCGTGCGCCACTAATGCCCAGCTAACTGCTTTAAACATTGAGCTCTTTTCCCAGCTCTTAAGTCTCCATTTAGACTGAAACTCTTCCCTCCTTTAACACTTAATAATTCATTTGTCCGTGGCGCATCTGTATTGCTCAATGTAAGCATCTTGATGCTTCCCTAAATTGCTCTCAGTGTATGGAACCTGTTGTAGGGTTTATTTTTATTGTTCTTGTTCATTTTTATAAGCTATAAGGGCTCAGTGAATATGTTTTCCATAGAGCTGTTGTGCATTCGCTCATGGTCAGTTGTTTCTTGGGTTCAAAAATGTCAGCATTGGTCCTCAGTTGTGAGATCAGCATGGAGGCCTTGTGTTACTGCCAACCGATTTCTGGCTTTGGAAGGTATTATGGTTTAAGTGTGAAATGCCCTGCACAGGCTCATGTGTTGGAATGTTGGTCCCCAGTTGGTGATACTGTTTTGAGTCATTTTGGACCACTATGGATGAAGACATAGGGTGCAGGCACAGGTAGTAAAGGTTAGAGCCCAGCCCACTTCCAGAGCTAGTCTCTTTCCTCACTTCCTGGTCAGATGATTTGTGAGCATGTGATACATGCTTCTGCTACCATGACACTGACCACTCCCATGCCTTCCCTAGAATTATGGATTGTATACCTTAAATCACGGACACAAGTCAATCCTTCCTTCCTTAAGCAACCTCTTTTCAGAGCAAGGATTAATAATAATAATAACAATAATAATAATTAATAAAGCCACCTCTTCTTTCCAGAACCCCTGTGAGTTCTACATACTTGATCAGCTACAGGAAAAAATAAAAGCCTATTTTATGAATCCAGGACAAGAAATTAATCTAAATGTAGCCTTCTAAATAGGGCTAGGTTCTGAGGCTTGAGTGTAGCTGGAAAAAAAATCTTTTTTTTTTTTTTGTTGTTGTTGTTTTGTTTTGTTTTTAACTTTTATCGATTCTCAGTGGATTTCACATC
The DNA here is from genome assembly GCF_950005125.1 of Chionomys nivalis. NCBI lineage: Eukaryota > Metazoa > Chordata > Mammalia > Rodentia > Cricetidae > Chionomys > Chionomys nivalis. Next base: position 31,218,041 of record NC_080103.1, on the reverse strand, counting down.
AGGCATCCTGATCCCACTCCTCTCCCCATCCCTCACATCTGCCCCCTGCCCTTGCAAATGCCCCCACAGAATGAAACCAAATTTAAAAGAAAAACTAAAACCAAAGCAAAGCAAAGCAAAGCAAAACAGAACAAAAACAACCTGAACAATAAAAACAGAGAGAGAAGAATCTCCCCATAGAAGCTGCCTGTTGAATCACACAGTTAAGTTCATTCGTCTTTACTTGCTAGCGTTCGTTGCCTTGAGTGGCTCAAGGCCTCTGGCGTCTACTCTGCCACCAACAATCATATGTTCCAACAGTTCATAGATGGGCTGGATGTTGGGGTGGGCCAACTCATAGTCCTGGTTCTGGGCCTGGGTGGTAGCTGGGCTGTTCAACCGGTCAGCTTTCTTTCATGGTCAGTACCCAGGTGAGCTCTCCAGCACTGCCTTGGTTAGCTCACCCAATACAGCCTGTAGGAAGGAACGCGACCAGTTCTCCTGCTCTTAGATCCTCAGATCCGGGTTATCCACATTCACACTACCAGGGCCAGCTCTACATTTGGCCCAGGCAAGGTACAGGGACCATTCTCCTAATTGCTGTAGGGGGCATATGATGAAGAGGGGCAAAGTCAGCTGTCCAGCTCTCTCACCCTCAGGGTTGGGTCACCTCTGGAGCTGACAACAGGGTCAGCTCTAGTATGCTGCACAGGTGGGGTGCAGGACCCACTCTCTTATGTGTTGCAGCTAGTGAGAGGCAGGGCTAGTTCTGTCACTCTCCAGATGCTGGGGCCAGCTTTCTTGCCTGCTGCAGGTAGCAAGTTGAAGGGGGCAGGGCATCTTTCCCTCACCCGTGTCACTGCATGACGGATATATGGGGAAAGTTGGTTTGGTTTTGAAACAAGGCTTCAGTTGATCCAAAGCTTATTATTTAAACAATGTAATTCAATTACAGCATAGGGACCATGTTTGGCACAGACTATGTTTAAAGCATTTGGTATGTCAGGGAAGTTAGGGTTCCATATCCAGGGCAGGAAGCACACTGCAGCGGGAGGTCTCAGAGGGGTTCTCTGAAAGGTATCTTAAGTGCTGAAGCTTGACAACGTTTCCTGAATCAGGTGTGAAGAAGATGGAATTCAAGAGGAATGATGGGAAGAGTGACAGAATGCTTTCGAAGAGTATCAGCTAAGCTCGTGCAGTTCACTTAACATGGAGATGCTTATTGCATTAAAGCTTAGCGAGGGAGAGGACTGTTTATAGACAGGTGACTATTTCAGTCTAAAACTGGGTCTCACATGTATGATTTTATTAGGAAACCATCTAGAACTTTAAAGGAGACTTAATTCAGAAGTCTGTGCTGTATGTAGGACAATGTTTTACTATATTTTGCTTTGGGGTGCTGGTAGATGTAAGAGTAAATATAACTTAGTGAGTAAGTAAATACTTAAAAAATTCAGTACCATAAAGCCTCAAAACTGTGAAATCAATCCGAATTTAACCTTGAAGCATACAAGTAGAATATTCTAGAATGGTTGTTTACTTGTTTATTTCAGAGACCTCTCAATGGAGGCTTGTTCTTGCTTCACTTTTCCCCAGTGTTCTTAATTTGAATGGTTAAGAATTCTCCCATATAAACCTCATCACCTTAATTATAACCAGGTTTATTATCTTACTCCATCCCATCTGTATACAGAGGATGGCCATGCTGCAGTTTTGAAAATCTAAAGAGACTTGTAGGTCTAGTTATTGTGTCCAAAGAGAGTAAGTAATAAACTGCTGAAGTACTATTTTATTTTAGGGTTTAATCTTTTCTCTTATTACACGTCTTATTGTTCCTTTAGTTAAAAAAGGAAGTCTCCTTTATTCTTTCCTTTTTTTCTTCTTTCTGAATATTATTCTCTCTCGTGTGCTCTCAAATACACACACACACACACACAGAGAGAGAGAGAGAGAGAGAGAGAGAACACAACAATCCTAAACCCTATGCTGATTATCAAACAGTGCTGGTATCATAGAGATGAGTGGGAAAATTATGACTTTTAGTTCACAATTGTGCTATTCTGATTAGTCTAATAAAATCTAGGGCGGCCTATAATCTGGACAGCTTTCCTCTGTCCTTGGATCTATTTCAATAAGGCTATCTGCTATGATCTTCCAAGAAAAGGCTAACTATCATGTAGCCAGGGAACAGTAAATCTCAATCTTGACAAATCTGTTTAAATTTTAAAGGCAAATCCGGCAATACTTAGTTGAAACAACAGACTGAAAAATTCGAACGCTAACAGTAACACTGAGGTTCTTGTTTGAGTCATGAAATTTGGGTATTTCCATAAGAGGAGCAATATTTGCTCTGCAAGTTCATCAGGACTAAGATACCCTCACAAAGAGTTTGCCACACTCCCTACAGACAAAATTTTCCTAATAAAGTCTACTTCTAACATGAAGGTTGAATTTAACCAGTTCATTGAAACTTGATCCTCTGAAATTGTACTATTAAATGCTTTTAAGATAAACAGTAAAAATTTCCACTGAGTGTGGTTTGAAATATAGTACCTTCAATAGCCCAGAGGACTCTGTCCTTTTCAATTTGATAAAGTAAATATAAGAAGAAAAATACCTGTGACTTACTGTATTCATTTATATGCTCACTTACTTATGCAATTTTCCTTTATTGGTCCTTTGAATATAAGAAAATCAACAATCCGGATGCTTAAAAAATAGATAAGAGCATTTATCAAGCCAGCAAATACCCGTGGATACCTAGACATGAACCCTATCAGCATTTATTTTCGGTTTTAATTCCCTCATTCATCTTTCCCTATTTTTTCTATTTTATACTCTCTCTGCTTTTTAATGGGTCTTTATTGTTAGCTTCATTACAGCATCCTAAGTATCCTATTTCCTACTTAGCTGCCGCTGTGTTTAGGCAGACACCTTTATTGAGTTATCAGAGCCCTGTGCAGGTTCTGAGCCCTGCAGCACACAGAAGGCAACTGGGTGATCTGGGTCAATGTGCAATAATGAATCTGGGTTTCAGCCAAATATGGCCTGCCACTGTGAAGCTCTCCCCCTGCATTTTAAATTGTGATGGAGTTTCTGGCACTTTTCCTTGCATTTTGCTTTGTTCAGTAACTTTGGAAGAGTGTTTTATGCTTGCGATTTTGCGTGGAAATCACAGATTAGTGAATGCATTTATGGGTTCTGAGTGTCACACAGCTTAATCTGTAGGAAATAGAGGAAATTTCACCTTTCTTGTGACATTTCAAAGCTGACACCTTCTACTCTTCCCCTGCCCCAAACAATGTGCGCTCTCTCTCTCTCTCTCTCTCTCTCTCTCTCTCTCTCTCTCTCTCTCTCTCTCTCTCTCCTCTCTCTCTCTCTCTCTCTCACACACACACACACACACACACACATGCACTCACACACGTACGCACAACACACACACATTTTGTGTTTTGTCAAATTTTAAGCCCTAATGAAATATCTCTCCTAATCCTTAGGTGATTTTCTTCTTAATACTTATTATGAAAAGAAGCAAATACATTAGCTGAGCTAGAGTTCTTTAACAACTTTAGTAACTCCTGAAGGTGATTTGAAGTCTACAAGGAGGTACAAATTTCCAAGTAACAGATTAGAAGCACCAAAGGACTAGGTTTTCTCCAAGCGAAGATATATTAATAGATCAGTGTCCACATATCAATTTGGGTTTGGCATTTTCTAAGACTTCCTTCTATATGCTTCAGTGTCTACCAAGGATGTCTACCTTTACTATCCACTTGAAATCACCTCTCCTTCTTTATGCATGTTGGGGAATATGTTCGGTTTCAAAGGGCAGACACTTGCTGAAAAGCTAGAAGCCATTCAAATTTCTCTTCTTTTAGTTTGCATGCCCAGAAAGATCTACCCATCTTGGCACCCATCCCAAATATTTGTGAGTTTATACAGAGAACAGTTTATCTGATGTCCTCTTAGTTTTTTTTTTTTTTAATTACTCCTGCTTATCAGCTAAAGTAGGGTTGCACAAGTTCTCTCTCCAATCCTGTGGTGTCTCACATGGGGAAATTGGAGTATTTGCTTATTTTGTTGGAAAGGAAAACTCTAGGTCCATCTAATGGAGAAGGATCATAACCTTCTGTATATGACCAGAAGTAAATATCAAGTATTTTCCCCAACACCCTCTGCCTTATTTTTGAGACAAGGTCCCTTACTGAAGATAAAACTATCTGACTTTGCTAGACTGGCAAATCATTTCCATAAGCTGGATCTGATATCTCGTCCCTGCAATTTCAGCACAGGGGAAGTTAAGGCAAGACAATCTCCCCTGAGTTCCAGGCCACTCTACACTATAGAAACGTTAAAACAAAACCCAAGGAAACGTCTATAGTTTGAGAGATGTTATCAGAAATACCCCCAAATTTATGGTATCCCTTTAAGAGTGACTCTTTAAATAACTTTATTCTTTCACAGTTTACAACATATATAAAGTACTTTGATCTCTCTCTCATTATCTTTTCCTATGACCCTCCCCTTCTTACTGAATCCCTCTTCTTCTCAATAAGTCCCTGGCCACTTTTAATCTTGTTTGTTTGACTCTTAACAGATAGGACAGGGAATGAAAAATAGTTGCAAAAATTGGGACACAGTGGTTGTTTCCCTGCGTTTACTACAAGACTTCTGATTTGTTTGATATAGAGTATCTTCTTTGGGTTCCAACTTCTAAACATGAATACCTGATGAATTTACTTAAGTAAAATGTCCAAATACAAGGATCCGAGACACATGCCACTACTTTAAAATTTGTAAATAAATTATTTTTAAATTTTATTTCAAGCTATTGTTTTTTTTTCTCCCTCCCAACTCTGTGTTTGTGTGTGTTTACATGTTCCCATATATTTGTATGCATGTATGTGTACATTATGCACACACACGAAGGTCAAAGGTCAGGTGCCTTCCTGAGTCTCTGTCGACCTTATTTTTTTTAACAAGCCTCTCATCAAAGATGATTGCAGATTTGTCTAGACTGACTGGTCACCAAGCCCTTGGAGTTGTCCTGTCTCCACTTCCCCAGCACTGGAATGGATACCCAACCATACCAGGTTTTTTTGATGTGGGTTCTGAGGCTCTGAGCTCTGATTCTCCCTAATGCAGACAGCTGTGGCTCTTAACGAAAGAAACTCTTGGTCTGATTTACTTTTTCTTGACTTATTGCCAATGAAGGGAATTCTTAGGAGTTCCCCAAATCTCCATTTTGTGTCTTGATGTCATAAGCTTCAGCCAGTTTTATTTTTAACTCTTTACACCCCCATCCATTGTAATCTGTTGACTCCCTAGTATTCTCTAAGTTTCATCTTGATACAGCATTCTCTAAGGAGCTCTTCTCTCATCCCTTTAGGCATTCATTTCCACACCACCTGGAATTAAGCTTCACAGAATTCCAATTCATAGTATTTCCTCATTACCCTGATTTCTCCTAGACTTAACTTCATGAGGGATAAGGACAGGCTCTTGTAGAGTTCGTATTATCTCTCCCATCACACAGAAGTTCTCAGACTCTTTGAGTAATTGAATGGGTTAACACATTAAAAATTCATCTTTAATATGCTTTCTGTTCCTGATTACCCATTTAAGTTCTTAATTCTCTGGGAACTGTCTTTCGGGGTTTTCTCATACATTTCCATTGCTTGGGATGATCCTATCTTGGTCTGACTTGCTAGTCACTTATTCATCCAAAAATATATTTTTTATGTTTACATATATACAAGGTATTTTTCAAGATTTTATGAAAATCCTCAGGAGAAATTATACTTGGGTGTTGTATGTGGGGGGCCTAGAGTCTAATATAAAAAAGTACTAAACATATAGAAAAATACAGCCCATAAACTGATGCCCAACAGGGAGCTGCCATGTGCAACAAGAAAGACGTCACAGTGCCCTCTACCAGGAACAAAAAACTAAAAAAGCTTAAAGGTTGTACACTATAGAATACAATAAAGAGATATTTAAAGCCAGAAGGTAACATGAAGGAGAAAGAAACAGTACACTATGGAGAAAACTGGAGTGATGCTCAGCATTTAAAGAAAGGAAGCCAAGTTGATGGCAAGCTGAGAATGGATCCTGGGTCCAATAGAGTTGAGTTAGTCTATGAAGTTAGACATTTTTTTTTAAAATGTAAGAGTAATTTCTGAAAGTTTTCATTGACTGACTCAAGCTGAATCTTGGCACACAATATTTGTTTGTGTAGCATCTCTCCTATGAGCTATAAAACCTTTTCTATTGCCTAGGTTCTGTTTCCTATTATTTGATGGCAAGCTCAAATGTTTTCCTTGCAAACTCAACCTGGAGGCTGTTGGAAAAGTCATCATGAGCCCAGCTCTACACTGCACTAATCATCCTATTTCTCGTCAGGCTCAAAATTCCAACAATAGGTCTCAAGTGAAAATCCCTATTGATATGACTTCTGTACCTGGTTATCGATTGCAGATTTTTCTAGTTCTTCTGAGAACATTGACACCAATCTTTCCATTCCTGGGACTATTTTATTTTCTTCACTCCTATCCTTTATAAACAATAAATTATGGCCAAGGTTCCTTAGCAGTCTCTTGGGATTAGGAAAAAGTAGTTCACAATGGCCATTAACCCTCATATGTGGTGTTATATATTGCAATAATTAAAGTTGTGTGGAAAGTTGATCTTAGCAACACATATACAATAAATTTTGGGTGAATGAGCGAGTGAATGAATGACCCACGTAGGCTCGTGCTGAAATATGTGCACTTCAGTATTAGAGAATCACTTTTGTGTTTTATATTCTCACCCACTTTCAGTGCTGCAGGAAATAAAGAAATTCTGATTAAATGAACATATTAATCCTTCTCAGGGAAAAGCGAATTATAGAAAAATTAAAAGGAAGTGTGAAAAAGAACCAAGTTTCTTTCTTCCAAATACATAGTACATTAAATTTATTATTTAGCATAACACTGACGTTTCTAGACTCCTTAGCTCCCATGTATACATGGTTTTAATAAAATAAAGTGATCATTGACTTTTTTAAAAACGATGGATTCAAAGACTTGGTATCTTTGAACTAAACAAGGAATTCTTGGTTTTTACAACTTGCAAAAACAAGAGCCGGATGTGGTTCGAGTTTTCTGTGCCTAATATTTTAATTCCATTGTTCAATAATTCCCATTTCTTTGCATTATTTTTGCTTTATTATACTATTATAACACTCTCAAATATATCTATAAAACTTTACAACCCCTTTCCAATGGCATATGGCATGTGTTCTGGAGAGAAACATGTTTATGAGCTGAAAGATGGGAAGAAAATGTAAAGTGCTCTTACGGGACTTGGGAGGGATTGCTGCCTGCCTTCGTGGTAGGGATGTGGCAGTATATCAGGCTCTCACTATCTGAATAGGAGTCTTTCTACTGCCACACTGAATGCCAGTCTGGGAGTGTTCTATAGTGAGTCGGGTTTTGTTGTTTTTGTTTTGGCTTTTTATTGTGGAGGATTACATTCGCTAGTCTCCAAAACCACTTTCACCTTGCATATCATAGAACACCGTTAACTGGGAAGGACAGAAGGAGGACCTATGAAAGCAGATGGAGGATTTTTAAAAATGCAGTTTTACTCTCAGTCGTTCTGAAGTCCACTCACATCCCATTTTGTTCAGGCCAAAGTTAGCAAGTGTGATTCTTGGAGGTGTTCATTTGACATGATGTTTGGAAACCCAGCGGTGTGTGTGTGTGTGTGTGTGCGTGTGTGTGTGTGTGTGTGCGTGAAGTGTGCTTGCTCAATGGCACACATGTACAGGTTCTAGGATATCCCCAGGTGTTGGTCTTCTCCTTCACCTTGTTTGAGACTTGGTCTCTTGCAGACAGCAGTACACGTCTGGATAGTTGGTTTGCAGACTTACGAGGATTCTCCTATCTCTGTCTCCTACCTCCCCATAAAACCTGTGGATTACACATGTGTACTCCCATGCTCTGCTTTAGGTGAATAAGGAGGACACAAACTCAGGTCTTCACACTTGCATGTGCTTTATTCTCCGAGCCACTACCCCAACCCTTAGGTTCAAATTTTTATGCATCGTTCACATTCTTCATTGCCTTCCTTGTCACAATTACTGATTTCATACTGTGTAGACCCAGTCCAGACACCGCCGTGAGATAGCTGCTTTCTTGTTGTCTCCCAATAGGTAACCAAGCTCCTTTTTCTTCCTATCTCTATTCTACCCACAATTCTCCTTCATCTACATTGTTGGTCACTAGTTTGATTATGTGAACTTATCCCACATAGTTTATGACAGTTGAATCTGTCTCATTTAAAAAGAGCCCATTAAAGGCACCGGATTGAATGATTGGATTAATCTGGCTTTACAACCTGAACCTAATCTACCATGTAGCCTCACTGTGTGTGTCCTTGCCCCACAAACCAGTGAACACATTTTTGCTTTCGGCAACTTTCATTCAACCTCAACCTCGATCCTTTGAAACATAGCTCCTCTGCCAAGCTGTGGCACCTGCATGGGCTCTTCGATTTCTGTGGATAGAGATCATCTCTCATCCCTCTTCTCCAAGGACTGCAGTGGCACTATATTTATTAATATGTAGCAGTATCATTGAGCTTTTTATTATAGTTTGCAATTTGAGTTCCTTTTGTGTTTAATGACTTGTGTCTTTATTTCGTCAGCAGCATCTACAGTACTCACTGGACCTTGTAAAAGACCCAGAGTCATCCTTGTATTCCTAAAGATTCTCTTGGCCCATATGCCGGCATTTCTACATGTCCCATACTCTCCTATAAATGCTTACTAAGGAATCAAATACAAAGGTCAGAATCACTCAGCAATACTGGGGAACATTTCACTGCAGCTCAGTACGGGTACTCTCATGGTATCTGTCACTCCTTGGGTTTCAAAAATTCTTAAGAATAATGGTCTAAATGATTCACCTTTATGAATTCTCTCAATTTTACTTCTGGGTCAAATAATTTGAATTCTATATTCAGAGGTCATTTTACTTGAAGGATATTTGTGAAATTTTTCAATTGTTAAAATTATAAAATGTTACAATATGAAACTTGTTACTTCCTTTCTGTCAGAGAGATGATTCTAGAACAAGACATCTTCTTGGTAAGGGCATCGGGCATTTTGGGAAGGATTCCTAATGGAAGGAGCTACATGTAGCTTCTGCTTGTTTCTCTGTGTAGCTCTTGGGAAGTGCATGTGTGGTAGATCCACTTTTTACATCAGTCCTTAGTTGGCTCAGATTCTTCTTCTAAACTTGCTTTGTTAAAGATATGCTACCTTCTCTCTATGTCTTAATCATTATTGATATATTTAACCAATCCATTGTATCTTGTTTTAATTTTTTTACTTTAATGTCTACTCTCTGGCATTTTGTTTCTCTATGTATCTGCCTATATATCATCTACCTTTTTATTCCTACCAAATTTTTGGTTATTTATAAAAAATGACAACTAAAAGTATTAGATACAAACAAGGCCTTAGATTAGATAAATAGATAGATAGATAGATAGATAGATAGATAGATAGATAGATAGATAGAATATTCCAGTAAATCCTATATACATGAAGTGGCACCTTTTACAAAAGCACCCAAAGGTTTGCTAATGGAATCCAACATGTTTCAAGGAATCTCTGACAACAAAGAACTCAATAAACTTTTGATCAAAGTTGGACAAGCATGACACCACATTATTCATCGTTAGCCTTTACTTATTTTTAGTGAGTCGTGCTTCATAAGTTTTTATAACAAGGGTGAGGAAACACATGCTCTGTACGCTATTACTCTGATCCTAAATAGAGGGTCGTTCAGAAAGAGACTGGTACTTTTCATGCACGTAGCAGTATCTGGGCATTGCTGTATTAGCTAATTTGGGCAGGTAGTTGTTACAGAAAAGACACCCACATCTCTCTTACATCCACAGGAGGGAAGGATAGTACCACGGCATGTGCATGAGAGGAAGTTTAAGGATCACACATTGCTGGTCCCTGCTATATGTCAGAGCAAGACAACTGAATTTCACTGGGAAGGAAAAAAGTAATGGAGGTTAAAGAGACAGCCATTTGTGTGTTCATAGGATCTGAAGAAACTGAAGCACACAAATGTCAGCCGACCTGACCTTATCACACATGGCTCAATACCGTGGTGACACCAAGGTGCTCCCGCTGGGGAGCTTAGAGCTGAGATTCCTGGACAATAAGAGGTGACATGGCCTAAGACCCATGTTGTATAGGAAACAAATCATGAATAGAGCATTTCATTCCAGCAACTGAGCAAGGTCATGGAAAATGAAATCATTGCATTTTCTAGAGTGATTTCATAACATTCCTTTGCATAATAAAACTTTTTAAAACTCTTATTTTATTTTACTACAGTGATTTCTAAATGAAGATATATGGTTGCTAAGGTGCCTGTTTTAGTGTGTGTTTGAAAGGATTTCTGTGACAGTCAAATTACTGAGTCTTTCAATGTAAACACAATGGATTACAGAGAAGGCTAAGAAAATGTTAGTATAGAAAAAATATAAAATGAGCAAGGGTTGGAGATGGCTCATTGGTAAAAGGGCATGATGCACGGGAACGAGGCCAGACTTCAGATTCCTAGGCGTTTTACAAATGATAGGTGAGCATTTCCGCCTATCTGTAGGTCCAGGAGAGGTAGAGACTGGGAACCCTGGAAAAAGCTGGCTAACCAGGCTAGCTGTACTGATGAGCACTGAATTTAACTGAGAGTTTCTCCCTCAATGAATCCTCATCATCAGTGAAGGTGGAGAAAGATAGAGGAAGGGTCCTAGCATCAACCTTGAGCCTTGACAAGCATGTATACACACACACATGTGTGACCGCACATATATGTTCATTTATTCACCTAGAACATACACACATATCATACACACGTAAGTGAGATTTTTTTTTAAAAGAAAACAAGTGAACAAACAAAAACCAAAAAGCAAAACAACCAAGCACCATATTTTAGCATTGCTTAGGTATGTCAGTTAGGTTATATGGATGCTCCCAGCAGCAGTGGCATCATGACTGAGGTTTGTATTTGGCATAGTAATAATAATAATAATTAATAATAAATGCTAATAATAATTAGCAATAAAATGTGTAGTACTAAGATTTTTTTAAGTTACACACATATGCCCCATCAGTAAACAAAACACTCTGATCTATCTTCCTATTCATGATTCTAATGTATTCCCTGGTCCCTAAACACTCCTAGAGCATAAATTGCAGGCTAAGAAATGAAGGAGATGGAAGAATTCCTCACAGTTCTGTATTTTATATGAAAGAAGAAATATGAATATTTTTAAATAATCTTTATGTTTATATTATAAAAGCAAAGGGGAAAAAAGCATAGGAAATTTGACAAATGGAAAAGCAGCCGCTACACATAAGCTCAGCATTCCATAATCTATGGGTTCTCACAGCCCTTTCTCCATTATTTCTGTGCAGTCACCAAGACGTACAATGACTTCTTCAGTATGTTTGTCTCTTTCACATTTTATCGTGGAGAGCACGCTAGACTGCTGCTTAGGCCATTAAAATACCACATTCTCTTGGCTTACTGTAATTTAAGCATCTTTTCCCCGTATGGTAGAGGGATACCCATCTGATGTTTAAACCATGAAAGTGTGTTCTTTTGTTCTCAGCGTGGGAGAGTGAACCCAGGTCCTTCTCCATCTTAGACAAGCACCACCACGGAGCTGCATCCCTACTGCTACATAGTGAGAACTTGGATGTACATATCTGTAAAATACATATTTTGGATAAATTACTCAAAATTCAAAAAGGTTTTAATTTATAATTCTTTTAAACTCATTTGCCACATCATCAGTAGCTTCTTGAAGTTTTCTTAATTTATGATCATCATTGGGTAGCCGGACACTATTATCTCTTTAAGCGGATTCAAAGCTAGTGAACTTGAAATTTGTTTCAATTTCTCTACTAGTTTTATTTCTTGTGAATCACTCACCTCTATATAATCTAAGATATTTTAAATTAAATTTAGTCTCTAACAAATAAAAACAACAGCTGCCACATTTATTTCATTTCCCCAAATTCATTGCTAACCTTTCCAACTTTGGGTCATGTATAAGCCTAGGTTTTATAGCTAATGCAGAGAAATCAATTTGTTAACAATGTTTTTCTTTTAAATTGCTTTTCAACATTGTAAACATAGTTTTTGTTTGTTTCTGTGTATGTTTTCTGTTTGAATTTACCTCTCTGCAGAGAAACTTATGTCTTGGTTTGTTTTACTCCTTTTTAAATTTAAAATTGATTACTTATAGCAATTGATAATCAGTTTTTCACATCCCTATACCTGATTAGGCTTGATTTTACATGTAACTAATCTTTGTGAAATTTGTTTTAGTATATTTAATTTTTTCTATAGTTATGATCCACTATCACATGACACATTCTAATTAAAAGAACTTCTCATTCGGTGCTATCTAAAATTTTTTCCTGATAAAACTGAGTATCTGTTCTTTATTTAATAACATACTAACATAGCTTATGGCTAAGTGTACAGCTACAGCCTATTTATGTTTATTCCTTCGTTGTCCAGGTAAAGAATTTTGATGGATCAGGAATTAAAACAGTTGGCAGTGAGCTGACATAAAATTTAAATACAGTTGGAAGAAAATTCTTTCCAACATCTAGACAGTTGTGATTCTAGTTCCAAAATGAAAACCAAATTTACCACACACACACATACAAACATTTCTTTTCCTTTGGTAATTATCTGTTTAAAAGAAGAATGAATTTCATACCATCAGTTGAAAGGTGTGCACGAATTCTGTGTCAGTCTGTCTGGACTGTCTCTGATGGGCAGGTCTCTGAGTTAGTGACCTATCCGTTTAGTGTGCTTCTGCTCTCATAAGCAAAATGACAGCAATAATTCTCATTAGTAATAATTATTAGTAATAATTCCCCGGGGGATTTTAGAAGACTCTGAGGGCCATAGTTTCTATGATTTCACATATTTTAAGTGGAAGATGGACAAGAGCAGGGAGTGACAGTGGCTTGCTTAGGGAATGTGACCATTTGGTTCAATGCTAAAATGTAAGGTAACCTTCACTATTGGAGTTCATATTTGACAAGACATTTTGACACATGTAGAGTTGCTTCCTATCAGTCACCCAGGGTCGAATGGTAAAACGGATGAATTCTGTCCTAGAGAACTATTGCCTTTAAGAGGAACGGTGCTGAGAGTGACATCAAAGGACATCCTACTTCAGCCTCTGACCTCCATGTTTCCTCATAGACACCTACCCACACGCATTTCTGCACACATCCTCAGGAACACATACACACACATACAGAAATGTTTTGGATGTAATTGATATTTTAAACTTTAAGCCACCATCTTTCTGAGTTCCTCTTACCACTGCACTTTCTAAGGAATATTCAGAGAGCTTATTGGCTTAGTTTATTCTTGCATAGTCCTATTGAGTTGATTAAGCTAAGTTTTGGTACAGCTATTTGAAGGAAATTTTTCTATATTCCACAAGATGCCAGATCTTGATGTTACAGGTTACTTTAATAAACAAGGGTCCATGTAACAAAAATTCCCCAGTATTCTGTGCCATGAGCAAAGTCTTGTCTCTTATGATGAATCTACAGGGTATTTTTTTTTTTTGTAGAACCACAAGGGTCTGGATTTTGTGAGTTCTATGCTTGTTTCACTACCAAAAAGTTTAGTGTTATACTTTTCCTATTTTAGCAAAATAATTTGTCTTTGATTTCTCATGCACTTGATTCCTACTTTCTAAAAGAGTCCCAATACCAGATTTAAATCTTAAAAGTTGTATTGCTTTGAATATTTGAACATCAACTCAGTACTTTAAAAGACATAAAGGCACACCAATGAGATAACTATTATTTGTCTTTTTTATTTGATCCTATTGAATTGATTTTAAATTAATATTTTTGACCAGTAAATTTACTAACTTCAAAGTGCTAAATTTTATCTCTCTGATCAGATTTCAAGGTTCTACAGCAGGATAGGATTTCCTGCTTTATATTTTCTGTACTCTCTAAGTATTTTACTCTATAGTGAATTTAATTGGTAGTTTTAAAAGGAGGTTTTTTTTTTTTTTTTTTAAAATGATGGGTTTATATTAAAAACAAAAAAGGTCAGCTAACAGTTGAACGGTTTTCTGAGTCTTTCTGGTGTTTCAAACCACTTCACAAAGCGAGCACCAGCTATTTCGTCTACTTACGGGGGAACACATCCAAGATCACCACTCTTCAGACAGAAAGGGCTTTGTCAAATTTCATCTTCTTCATTTCATACCATCAGGTCAAGGTCCAGAGAGCTTCTATCATTCACAGAATTGGCATATCGAGTGATTATGAAGCTAAGGTCAAATTCACCACACACTCTCTCATCTATGCTCTTTCTACTTTCACATAATAGAAACAACCTGTCTATTCTTCAAGGTTTGAAGACAACCATAGTCTTAAATCAGAATGGCCATTCATAAAATCCTTAGCTTTAAAAGTGTTAGCAATTGTGACATTTATTGAATGAGTTTTGAGCACCAGCCATGCTGTGCCCTCAGTTAAATGTGCTTCTTGCACATAATCTTTACAATGATCATTTGACGAGAGGACCATTATTGTTCCTAATTTCAAGAAAATGAGAAGTAAGCCTCACATTTAGTACCAGGATTCTGTAAGGCTGCATCGAATCAATTTACTGGTGTATAGCACATATTTTCCTTTGGGACAAATAATAAAAACATTGTTTATATTCTTCTTAAACCATGCTTGGACACCCCGATCATGGATAGATTGCTAAGGTTCTACCTCACCATGTGTCCCCCAGAAACTTCCTGCTGTCACTGTAGGATTCTGTTTCATGCTTTCTGGAAAGTCATGAATATTTCCGGAAGCTAAGAGGACATCAGGTATATGGGTAAATCATTGAGTAATAAACTGCGTTTCTCAAAGATACAATCTGAGAGAAGAAAATATGACCATTAAGAAATACCTGACAGGTCGTTATCTTTCTCAGTGTCTTTCATAGTGCTCTTGGCATGCTTACTTTAGTACTGCTGTTTTGAGAACACTGTCTTTTTGTTTTTGCTGTTTTATTTTAATCCTTATCACTAAATGTGATATTCGGAGCACTCAGAGTACCCTGCTAGGGACAAAGCCATTTTAAGTTTGCAGTGGCAAAGCACATAAGACCATCAGCATCTTAGAACTGAGCTCGGAGGGAGCTACGTCTTCACCCTGGTGGTATCTTGAAGCACATTACATGATGTTTTCAAAGACCTGGCAATACTCCTTCTGGTGGCAGTGCTCACAATGAGTGTGGTCTTGGTTCAAACCCATTTAAATAAAAATGAGGTGTAATTCATTTCTTTGTTTGTCACAGAGGGACTTAATATTTCTACCATGCATGGGTACCTGATCCAGTTTTAGAAGACACGTCTTCTATTAGCAGTACAGTTTTGAAAAAGATATATATATTTTTTCTGTTTCCTTTGTGTTAGTACCCACCAACCTTTCTCCAGGAGAGGAAGTTAGCCAGGTGTCTGGCTATGCACAGCTACAGTCTAGATAAAGAAGCTGACTTGAGCAGTGGAATAGATGTCTGATGCTCACGAAACCTGGCCCTGTAGAATCCTGCCCCTCTGCGTGCCATGTGGAAACCAGGACAGATGGTAGGGTCAGCAATAAGGAACTTGTTTGTTGTTGCCGATTGAAGGCCGTTTCTCCTGCCAGCAGGACTCCACAGATTTACTCTGGCATTGGTGACCAAGGGGGGACAAACAGTGCTGTTCAACAAGCATTCTGAAAGATAGCATATGGCCAGACAGAAACCTCGAGAGGATACCTGGATGTGTTGTGCTGTGGGCCACACTGTGTCAGTTCTGCTCCTGAGCAGTAGGGGGCGTGCTGAGTTTATCAGGGTAGAAGTATAAATAGAAGGTACTGAAAAACAGCAGGAAATATCTGGTGGGCTTGAGAGCTGCAGAGCAATTGGGTTGCGTGCTTCTTCTGGGATTATTTGCTTAATAGAACTTCATTACTTTCTTCTTTTCTTTGTCTCTCTCTCTCTCTTTTTTGCATGTTATTCCTAGAAAATATTCATACAGGCTGGCTTCTAGGGTGACAAAGTGTTGAGAAGCTGTGTTGATTTAACATATATTTGTGTATGTGGATGCATGTACGTATCGGAACTAATAAGAGAGAAGCATTAATGCCGTTGGGTTAGAGTCTTAGTTAATTGGGAGTCTCTGGAGGAGTTGCTCAAGTTGGTGTGTGCTAATTAAGCAATGTGTTTTGCAGGAATTCAGAGAGCCCTGTGCTCTTTGACTGTTCCTGGGCTACTCCGCAGCAGCAGCAAGAGGGTTCACTGATTTGAGCCACACAGCTCACTTGGTTAGATGCGTTCCACTCCCACGACAAAGGCTTCTGCACAGCAAATATGAACCATCAAATAAAGTGCGTGAGTGGGTTGCCATGTTAGCCTTAGAAATTCTATACTGCTCTAAAATTCTATAAAATAAGGGGCATAAAATTTAGAATTTCCTCTTTTTCCTAGGGTTTCTGGATTCACAAATCTTCCTCAACATGTAGATGGACTTTCTATGATAGCTATGAACTGGGGAGGATGGATTTCTGTGTATCTGGTCCTAATCCATGTAAGGTTAGGTTCACTATTGGCAAAGAGGTGGGGGGGGTTAGACTTGCTTACCCTTCATTTGTGAAATTTCCTTCACAAAATTAGGATCCCAATAGACAACTGCTAGATATTTTTACTTTTCTGAGAAACTTGTTCTAATATTTAAAAATGATATTTTTCCATAAAGTAGTTTCACTAACTGAATCTTTGGGGGTATGTATGTATGCACAGGAACATGTGTTGGGTGTTGTGTGGATGTTAGAGGTCAATGTTGGATGTCTTTCTCATTAACTATATTCTTCTTTCAAGACATAGTCTCTCAATAAACCTGAAG
This sequence comes from Chionomys nivalis, assembly GCF_950005125.1. Taxonomy (NCBI): domain Eukaryota; kingdom Metazoa; phylum Chordata; class Mammalia; order Rodentia; family Cricetidae; genus Chionomys; species Chionomys nivalis. Next base: position 31,201,052 of record NC_080103.1, on the reverse strand, counting down.
CTCAGCTATTCAGCTAGGTGGGTTGGCTGTTTCCCCAGAACTTGGATCACAGGTGCACACACACTAACCCAGGTGTATTTGTTTGTTTTAATGTGAGTGAAAGAGACCTAAACTCTGGGCCTAGTGTTTGTGAAGCAAACATTTTCCCATCTAAGCAGTCTTTCCAGGCACTACAAGATCAATGTTTTAAAGAAAACAAACAAACAAAAAATAAATTTAATATTAATTACTTCTAGATATACAACAGACAAATGAAAAAAATTACCAAACCAAAAGACTGGGTTTTCCTTCTGAAATTTTGTGATCATGAACTTCCTGGGTTGCAGTTTCTCTCTTCAACACTAACTCTCTGTTGGTAATGGCATTACCACACTGTCATGGTTTCTAGCCTGAACAGATTTCCTTAACCTTACTGGGTACATACAGAAGGCAAAGACAGAGGCTGAGAACACATTAGACGTTCTATATCAATAGCATTGCATTGGCTGAAAGGCTGGAGAATTGCCCTCTGTCCCAAGAGGATTGGCCAGGATTTGGGAAGATATGACTCAGAGATTTGCTCTGTCTGCCTGTGGTGCTGCCCTATTGCCCATACCCTATACTGTAGAGTCTACAAAGATGTAGAAAGGATATGGGAGATAAAATAGTTCACGATTAATCAAGGAAAGTGGTATCTTTTCTCTTTTTTTCCCCTGCAGAATCTTTGTTTCTCCCACCCAAGTCAAGTGACAGGAGTCACTTTAGAACTCATCAAGAATGTGATACTACCCCCAAAAGAGACTGATCGTTTTAATTCTGGGCCACTTGTGTGCTACTTGACAAAATATGCATTCTTAGGATAGTTGTGGACTAAAGTACATGGACATGTCCCTTGGTGTGTGGGTTTGTCACCAGTGGAAGGTAAAAGAAGAAAGGAGGCTGCCTCGTGGCTTTTGTCATAAAAGGTCTATGTGATAGAGTTTGGCTATAGGTGTTCCTGACTGGATAGTTCAGACAGAGACTTTTGCATATTATGGCAGGTCCTAAGGATTACATGGAAAGCTACTACAATAAGGTCACTGACATTTCCATCAGACAAAGATGATCCTGGTGGAAGAATGCTTGAGTAATAAATTGCCAGAGCACTGTGCACATAAATGCACAGAGGCAGAGAGTATGGCCAAGGCCAAAGAATGAAAGAATCATTAGAGATCTCACAGAAACATCATTTAAGAAAAAGGGGCAGTATATACCACCTGTGCCCCACACTAGGGTTGATCACTATTCTAAATCACAAGATCACCAAGCAAGCATGCTTTAGCTTCCATATCTCCTCTCTTCCAATCACTCTGAAGCAACTGTAAATAAGACATGAAGACAAGAGGGAAAGGGGCATTCAAAAAGGACTAAGCATGCCTATATTCTTCGCTCTAGCTGCTCTAGGTTTTCCTGTTGGCAATGACAGAATCTCTACAAAGCGGGAGAGTTAGTTTTAACTGATGGCAGATTTCTTATAATCTACATATGTTCTGATGTTTGAAAGGGACCAAAATACTCTAGGTTTTTTATCTCAAAGCGAGAAGATGTAGTGAGTTTGAGAGAGAACCAAGATATTTCTGGTTTATTCTAGAAGACAATTTGGTAAAAACAAAAAACAACAACAACAACAAAAAACATTTTCCCCAGTAATTAAGCAATTTTTCTGCATGTGTCATGCACAGAAATGAAGTTAATTTGAGACTTATGTAAGTTCTGAGCCTTATATATTGTTGAACATGTAGGAAGGGGAGTACATTTCCTATAAACCTTGTCATTATAACAAAAATGAAACAGAGATAAGTAACAATTTATGGTGGTGTTGCTTCATTTATGATTGCTACTTGCATTATCACTCTGGAGACTTGAACACCAGGCAATGTATGTACATGGGAGGCTAATGGGTTTGGAGTAAAAGAGGATGAACTGGGGTTAAGAGGGTGACTACCCTGGATCCCTACTGACTCTGCTTTCCTTGACCTACTGTACTTCATCTCTAGCTCTTTGTTACTCCTTTGGGCGTTCGCTTTGGCCTATGCTTGTGCCTGGAACTCTCTCCTCACAGGTGTCTACATGGCCTATTGGGTCTTTAACACCTCTGCAAATGTCATGTTCTGATGAGATCTTCATTTGCAGCTTTCTACACATCTTCTGACCCCTGGGTTTTTGAATTCTCTGCCTTCACTATTTAACCTTTCACATAGCCCTTATCACCCATGTGCTATCAATCACTATCTCTACCGTCTGTGGTTATCCCTGTCACTCAAATGGGTGTTGTATACTCTCCCTCTCTCTCTCACCTTCCCCTCGTTGCTAAAGCCGAAATGTCTAAAGTATAACTTACAGGATTATGTGCAGGTTTCTCAGCACTGTTATGAAATGCTTCAATGTCTGGAACATTTTGAGCACTGACACAGTTTCACACATAAAAAATTGCACACCATTGAATTTACCCACTGCATAAAATTACTTGGCATAATATACAGTGATAGTGCTGACATGGAGCTCAGTGGCATTAATGTAGCATGAAGGAATATCTAGGTTCAACCTCTGGCAACTTTCTACCATAGGAAAAAAGGCTTCAGGCTACATGCTTCAGAAATAAATGAATATAATGTTTAAACTTGGATCTTATTCTAAAAAGTACATCATGATGCATCTGTAAATACCTAAAATTTGAAAAAATAATAATTAAACTACCTTGTATTATAGTCCTAACTATTTTGGACAAAGAGTTCCCATCCTGAAGCTATGTCACATTTATTGTAGGCTGTTCAAGAATTTAGAACCCATACCTATTCAGTTCAGGTTTATCAAGTAGCCATACTGCTCTCTGCAACTTCCTACCCAAACCACATTCAGCCCAGGGTAACCTCTAGTTTGATCACTAGTGCAAGGAGCTATCTTGTATTCATCTCCACTTCTGTGTGTAGAGTACAGCATGCTAACCTACAACTGGATATGTTGTTGTTTGGAAGCTGTTACTTTGAGCCTGATCTCTATAGATGGTAGAAAAGAAACAAATTTGAATAGAGAAGGAAATGACAGTTTATTGAGATAGACTCAGCTTAGATTGTTCTGGAGAGCAAAGCGTTTACTCAAAGAGCACCTCAATACTTTTTTTTCTGTTTTTTTTTTTCTTTTTTGGAACAAATAAATCATACTGCACAGTAAGGGCAATTTATATTTTTGTTAAGTGATTTGCCTAGTATTTCACTGCTACATGTGAAGAATTGACTTAGGGATTCTGATAAATACATCTTAAAGAAACATCAGGGAAGCAAAACGGTGGATTTCTTCATATGGTATATAGAATCAGGCATGCGCAAAGATCTCTGTTTCTAAAAGACCAATGAGAGGAAATGAAGAGACAGGAAATGCAGAGGCTGCAGAGAGTTTTTCACTCTTTTTCTAGTAACTCACTCTTAGAGAGACTCACTACTGTCAGACCCTGACTTTACACATCACTTTCCTTTTCCTTCCTCCATAGTAGACTTAGCAAGCAATTTCTTTCTCAAAATTGTACATACTCCTGTAATTTCTTAAAAGAATTCAGAAGTTCCTCTTCAGTCTTTATTTGCTGACTTAATTAAATTAATTTATTCTGTAAGTTAAATAATGCAGGTTTTTTATGCTCTTTCTGGCCCTGCTTTTTGGAACTTGAATAGTCTCGATTCATTTAAACTTTGCTCTTCTGAGGCTGTTTTGATGGAACTTTTGATCAATAATTCTTTAGAAACTCACACCAAACTCTCTAAAGTTACTGCTTTCATTTTTAGTCTTTGTCCATGTAAAATGCACTTTCATTCTAGGTAATGGATGAAATCTAGAAAGGAAAAGTCACAGAAATGCCTGCTTGCGGAAATGTCTGTAATATGTACACATCATTGTTACATTTTCTTTCTGCCCACAGGTATCTTGTTTTTAAACCAAGCCTTTTAATAGCTAGATCATCAAGGAGGCTCAACAGGTATAGACAGTCACTAATGAGCCCAATGATGGAAGTTTGATTTCCAGAATCCACATGATAGGAGAGAACCCTCTCCCCTAAGTTGTCTTCTGACTTCCGTATGCATGTAGTAGCTTGTATGTATACTTCCCCACACATACATAATAAATAATATATTCATTTAAAAATAAGTTACTTTAGAAACCTATTTGTGTCTGGAAAAAATGTATGCCTTTGATTACTTCTGGTGAAACCATTTAGTATCAGAAGTGGGGTATGCCTTCCAATCAGTCAGAAAATTTCTTTAGACTACAAAGTGAATTAATACAGAAACGTGACTTGATGGCCACTAACACTGATTGAGATGTCTGAACCTCTGGTCTGTAGCTATAAAGAAACCTTGGGGAAGCATGAGTTCAGATATTTGAATGGAAACGGTGGCATGTCCCATGACTGTTCCAATTAGGGAGAGCCTCTTCTACTGACTCTTTGTCAACCTCTATAATACGGCAGATACAATGCTCATCTCTTTCCACATGGAGGTTCTTAGAATTTAATTTGTCAAGAACACTTAGAGATTAAAAAAAAATAGCTCCTTTTAGTCATAAGAAATTTTTATCACACCTACCAACGAACCACTCATCTCTTCATTATGTCACACTTTTAGTTCTGAAGGGAGTAGAATTTGAAAGTGAAAAGGATTTTCAAAATGAATTTTACAACTCATTTTTGTAAGATCATTCTTTTTTATTCTCTTGCAAATTTCATTTTTGTCAGAATCCAGGCAACGAGAATGATACCTAATAAAGGTATAATCTGTGCCATCCAAAAAAGTTTGTTCACCAGCCAATGACAACTAATTCTTCTAGTGTGCTTTTTATTTTTCTACTTAACTGTACAGCCACCATGATCCCCAGTCATCAACCAATCTGGTATCCTTCCTTGTAAAGCAGACACCTAGCAAAGACGAGGGGTCAGTGTATTCCCACGGCTGGATTTAACTCTCAGACCCATGGGGGAAAGTTTTCTGACTTTTAGATCTTTGGTAATTCAAATCACTTTTAAAGGAACAGGATGGTACACACCCTGGCTTCACTCCTGCAGGCAGACACATCCACAAATGCTTGTCTTTCAGCTTCACACAAAGAGAGAAAAAGATTCTTTTACATTCTGGGCAACCAACTAGAACTCTACTAAAAGGTATATGAAGAAAGCTGAATTCTTACCTCCAGACATAACAGGGAACAAATGGAGGAGGAAAAATGTAGCCTCAAACCTAAAAGAATTAGGAGCTATCCAGTCATTGTATAGGAAACGTTCATCTGGACACTGCTGTTGTAACAGTCTGTCTCTGCATTACTGGCCTTGGAAGAATGAAAAGCAAAAACGCCCATGTCCATTCCAAAGTCAACTGGGTTTATATTACCTGGAAACTTTTGCTAGATGAACTGTTCCCATTTTTATCAGAAATGAACAAAATTAAAAGAAAAGTCTCCCAAGGGAGCAGGAGTGTTAAAAATTTTTCCTTGGTATTTGTTAAGGCTATGTGTTTTTACACACAGGTCATTGGAATCATGGTGAAGCTTCAACTCCCTGGTGCCATGCTGTGCTGGGTCTTGTTTAGATGGGAAAGGCAGACTACCTGTGTCCATCATTGCCGCTGCCTGCAGCCGGGAGGAGTGACATGCGAGCCATTTCTAGATGACTTATCTTTTCTTACAAAACCACATTTTATTCACTCTACGCAACTGTCAAAAGAGCACCAGTTCTCTCCCAGAACTTAGCAAAATATCAGACCTTTCCACTGCCAGCTCAGATGGGATGACATTGGGAGAAGCGTGATATTCACAGATATGCTAGCTTGGCACGAGGTTATGGTGGTGGTGGTGGTGACGGTGGGGCAAGTGTGCACTCTTAATAGGAGAAGATGTCAAAAAAAAAATGAAGCATAATAATAGTGCAATTTATCCTTGCTAAATGTACGGCAGTGTGCTATAATTAAATATGAAAACCTAAATTTATCTCTGTGTTCGGTTGTCATTAATTTAACAGGGAGTGCACATGTTCTAATCTAATGGCTGATTTTTTTTCTCCATGTGCAGCATATTAAAATGTATATTAGCCTCGAGGTGCATAAACACAAAATAATAGACCAAAGGTTTTGGCCTGTGGAGAAAAAAATCCATGCTCAAAGGCCGTCAAGTAGCTCTGATGCAGGGGAGACACTCACTTAGCCTCATTAAGCCAAAGCTCTCTTTTGCTTGTCTTTTGTTCTGCATGACAGCAGCCTCTTTGTTGTATAATAATTCATTCCAAGTCCGTTCCAAGCTACCGAAACTGGTGAACTGTGGCCATTTTAATGAGAAGTATTGGTGGTATGCATAATCGCGAAGCCACGTGGGCCAGACAATCACAGAGCGCTGCAGCCAGCAAAATGAGATATTGTCGAAATCACAAATTTGTCAAGTTGTTTTTGGACAGGGTATTATAATAAGCACTAAAATATGCATCCTATTACTCTGCATCTGCCAGTCAAAGATCACGGTAATGAATGCGGGCTGCAGGGTAGAACCGAGCCGCTTCCCCGAGTAAAACAAACCAGTGTACAAAAAAAGAATTTTGTGGGTTTTTCCTTTTTCTTCTTTTCTTGAGGCATTGTAGGGCTGTTTCTTTTCTCTTTTATTCCCCTCCCAAACCTTCTGCAAAGGGAGTCATATCCTCCTGGCAGCCTGTCCCTGGCGCGAAGCGGTGGATACGCAGTGCCTACCGATGCCTGCAAGTTAATATAAATGCACAGCTTTTTAAAATAGGTGTTCTTACCAACTGAGAATGCACATCCCCAAACTCAAGGCTCAAATTGATCCTAATGAAATATTTCTGGGACAGAGAAGAAAAAAGAAGGAAACCTCTCTCTTAGTGATCCTTGCTTTCTGCTTCACCCTCCACTACATTTTCCTTTGAGACATTCATTCCTCCTTTGTATTTGTTTTTGTCTCTCTACTGCACAAGAACCTGAAACTTTGAGATGAAATTAATTGATCAAATGGTGAGGCATCTCACCTCCACACTAGCTAGTTTAAGCAAACTAGACTGAGTATTGACGTACAAGGTGGATCTTTCATGTACGGATAGCAAAAGTCCTTTGGGAGAATGCTTGTAAACTTTGTCACCGAAATTAGAACTTTTCTATGAATAAAAGGGGTTATGGCAGCAATTTCCAGCTTACACACCATGAATACCACAGGCAAAATGGTCCGTAAGATCCCCAACCATGGGATACTTAAGTGGTCAATGTAAGTGTAGCTGACCAGTGCTGGACCAAGCACTGTGGCTTTGCTTTCAACATTTAGGGATCTTTTTTTGGTCTGTTTTGCTTTAAAATAATGCATCTGTTCTAGCTGGAAGTTCAGCAACTTAGAAACACAGCCTCAGAGTAGATAGGAAAATGTGCTCTTCTACCTTTTTTTTTTCAGCTACGCATTTAAAAAACAAAAACAAAAGCCTGCTAAGCCAGTATGCGGTCAGCCAGCATGATGTGAGGCATGGTATTTATAACTGGGCCAGGGGTGGAAGGTGAGGGGCAGCAGCTATTATAAAGACTCCAATGAACAGCTCTACACAGAAAATGTCAACATAGGTATCAGACACTCTCTTGTATCTGTGGGGAGAAATATCATATTCACTGAAGCAGAAGCCTGTGGAGTAGGTCATAACTTCAACCTGAGCAGTAACAGGTGGGAACGATAAAGCATCAGAATGATTATGTGTCCCACCATTACAGAAAGGAACACGGCACATGTGGGGGTTATGGGAGTCAGAGATAATTTATGTAAACAGGAGAAACAAAAGAAAGATTGACAGAGCACTTTGTGGTGTGGTCATAAAGAGCCTCAGAAACCTAGTGGAGGAAAGACTTGGAATTGCTGGTCAAGTAGGGTCAGAGAAGGCTCTGGAAAAGAAAATGAACTTTGGGAAGAGTGGAGGTGATCTATAAGGGGTATGGCCAAGGGAGAAACTGGGAGAAAAACACTTCCATTACAGAGACAAGTTCAAAGGCTACGATATTCATATGGATGTTTAGAGAGGGGATATAATGAGTAGAAAGGGAGCTATATACAACATGCTCCTTGTTTTCTGAAGTGGTTCTACTGTAAGACTGAGATATACTTCCCAAAGTATATTATATGTTCTCATCATCTCCCATGCCCTTAGCCCACCAGTACAGTATATTTCATTATCCCAGTCTCACTAGCTGAAGAACGATGGCTTTCTTCAGCTCTAACTTTAGAATGGGTAGAGACAAGAGAATGTGAGCAGCATCACCTCACATCACTTCACAGACTAATGTAGTCAGCATTCATCATAACATTAATATTTTGAGGCATGAAGACATTGGGGACACGGCAGCCACAGGTATGAATTTGATAAGGACAATGCATGAGAAGTAAAGCAGAGAGCTCTGGGTTCATCCCAGGAGGCATAAAGCAGAAGTCCCACTTAGAGCTGTAACCATGGAAGCCTACATGTGAAACAAATATCCTGGGAGGTGATGTCTGGAATCTCAGGGCTGTTATCATGACAAGTGAAGATCTTCAGTGTTACGGGTCTCATCACTGGGGCAATGGCTCAATCCCTAATCACCCATGAGCCTTCTGCTGTTTGGGGCACATGTAAGAGGGCTATGTGTCTGCTCCTTGGGGATTTATTTCTCTCAAGTATTTCCATCACATAGTCATTCCCTGATGTGAATGTCATTACTATACAGGCAAAATTTTCAGTAGGTCTTGTTAAGCAAAAGACAGATCTGCCCTGCAATAACCATGATATTTTCAATTGTTTCTTAATTTCATTAAATTTCCATTATCTGGTCAATAATATTCTCATTTTATTTTCCAACTCAAATGATGCATACTCAAAGTTATTTTGACTTCATACCTTTCACAGACACACTGAAAGGTGTATCATCTAGGATGATTATAAATCCTGTGAGGTTAACAACCAAGATTCAGCATCATGCCCTCCATCACTGGATTTTAATTCCCAAGAGGGTAAGAAACCAATGTATCTTAGTTACTATAGACAGTACTTTTGAACGTTGTATTTCCCTTTTCCTCGGTAATCAAATAAGCATTTGTTGGATGAATAAATGAATGAATGAATAAGAACATCATATAATCACATTACACTCACTATTATTAGTTTTTTGTATATAGGTATAATATAACTTATAATCAGGCATGGTGGTCTACATCTGTAATCCCAGAAAACTGAGACAAAAGGATCATTTGTTTGAGGCAATTCTGGGATACATAATGAAACCCTGCCTCAGAAAATAATATGTGCCGTTAATCCCAGCACTCGGGAGGCAGAGGCAGGTGGATCTTTGTGAGTTCGAGGCCAGCCTAGTCTACAAGAGTTAGTCCCAGGACAGGCTCCAAAGCTACAGAGAAACCCTGTCTCAAACAACAACAAAAACAAAAGAAGAAGAAGAAGAAGGAGAAGGAGGAGAAGGAGAAGGAGAAGGAGAAGGAGAAGGAGAAGGAGAAGGAGAAGGAGAAGAAGAAGAAGAAGAAGAAGAAGAAGAAGAAGAAGAAGAAGAAGAAGAAGAAGAAGAAGAAGAAGAAGAAGAAGAAAAGAAGACAAACAACAGAGCTAAGCCAGTCAACATAGAAAACTTAGCATTGATACGAAACATCAATCACTGTATTGCCCTAACATTTTTTTCAGTGAACTCAGATCAGAACAACTGTCTGGTACCAAACAGTCCCAATTTTCAGAGTCATGTTCTTATCAATTTGTTGTTATAAGTTTAATTGATAGCTAGAATAAAGTTTAGGAAACATACTAATAAGCAAACTCTACTCTTCCACAGAAGAACTTAAAAGGAAAATATTAATTTATTTCAAAGCCCTGACATAGTATATGAAGCTGTCTCATAATGTGTTGGTTAGCACTTTCATCAACTCAGCACAAATTCAGGTTATCCAGGAAGGGGGAACCTCAAGTGAGAAAATGCCTCCATCAGTAATGACCACTCTGTGGGACATTTTTGTCACTTAATAGTTAATGTGAGAGGTCCCAGACCAATCTATTACCATGTGTGTGCCAGGTTATATAAGATAGCAAACTGTGCAAGTTGTGGGAAGCAAGCTAGTAAGCAGTGTTTCTCCATGGCCTCTGCTTCAGCTCCTGCTTCTAGATTTCTGCCCTGACTTCCCTCAATGGCAGACTGTTATCTGTACACATAAGCCAAATTTAAGCCAAATAAACCATTTTTTTGTTCAAGTTGCTTTCAAGCATGGTGTTTTATCACAGCAACAGAAAGCAAACTAAGACACTATAGTCTCAAGGCTTTCTATAACCTTTCTCCGGGTGGGGGGGAGAAAGAAAAATGAAACACTAAATTAAATTAAAAGTACAGCTATCTAAGAATAAATTATTTCTAGTTTTGCTTAATTTTCTAGATAGTTTTAATCATAAAGACAACTAGAACACCCTCAACACAACTGAGAATACTTCCATATACTCCCATTAATTATTTCCAAGAAGCCCCTACTAATCTGATGGAGTTATTTCACTTCATAGGAAGGAATTTAAAATTTTCTGGTAGAAAAACAGAATATGGCATTTTACTAAACGTTTCCAGGGATGTGGCAGATTACTTCCCAGACTAAATCATCACTCTCAGATCTTATTTAAGACCTAAGAGCTTCAGAGCAAAGCAAGAAAATATGGCTGTGTTGTATAATATTTAAAAGAATGAGATTTGATAAGCTAATGCTGACATTAAATTTGGATATAAAATGGCAAAATAGGAGCATTGCTTTGCTAGGTGGTAAGCACTCACAGAGATAGTTATTGCAACCATAATTTCTATTTAATAGTAGTCTTTATCTATGTAAAACAGCATGTTTAACTAATATAATATAGCCTAATATATTATGATAGAAACATATTGGAGTCATTGGCACATGTATAGGATCTTAATATATATGATAACAACAATATAAATGCCATGCATTGTTTCAAGTTGTTATCCTCTTAAGATAAAGCATACCTGAAAAATGAATACCTTTTAAAGTTTCTGTTCAGAGGGTTTCTGTGGTTGTTTTCCACTGAAGAAGTCGAATTTTAAATATAACTTGTCTTATTTTTATCTGTCCTCAATTTGAGTGCGTCCTAGTTCACTGAACGTAGAAATCCCTTCCCATTGCCCTTCTGCCATGTAGCTAATGATCTGTAAACCACTTAAAAACACTAGAGGAGTTCATTTTTAAAGAGGAACCCCATGGAGAAGCCTTCTGAGATGGGAGAAAATCTCTTGTAATCAGCCATTTATTTATTTGTGCTTTAAGCTCTAATTTTCTATAGTGGAAGGCAAACCTATAGTGTGTTTTGTAGCTTGACCTGATTACAATTGATAACATTCTGATTTTTTCCTCCGTTGCTGTACAGGAAATCAAGACTGTAGCCTAATGAACGGACTCACTACCCAGAGTAGCAGGGCTGAGGTCTGGGAAATAGAAAAAAAAATTAGATAGCAATATCGATATTCTAGCCTTACCACCTCTATGCTCATGAGCTGTATCATGACACAGTGTTAGAAGTGGCATGACCCCAGGGGACATGGTGCACACAATGCTAGAAGTATGGGACTTGTTCACTCCCATGGCAGACAGCCTCTCCTGGTGAAATCATGTGTTCTGTCTGTGGCACGGCAGCAGTGGGGCCAGCAAGGTAGAGCTGAGTTTCTCTTGATCTGATAGCAGCATATGGAGTCAGCAACAACAGTCCTCCCTTTCCCCACTGGGAGTAATGATAACTTCTTTATTTTTCTAAATTAATCCTGAAGTTAGCATGAAAAGTAGAGTGTCACTGTGACATTTCACGCCTAAGTGTTTTTTTACTTTGTCTTCGTTCATCTCCTTTCCCAACTTCTCTCCCCCCCACCGCATGTATCTCCTTTTAGCTTGTCCACTTCTCCCTTGAAAATCGAGTCTCCTTCTCCTTTCATGTCATAATTATTCCATCACCCTCTCTGTTGTGGAGCCTTGGAAATATTTTTGCAGATGAATGGCAACTTAGACTTGACCTGGGTGTTATAAAATTTGTGCCATGGGTGTTAATGTTTGGGGCATATTTTCTTGTTGAATTTCTCTGCTGTATTTTCCTTTTCCTAATATCAAAGGCTTTTCACATTGCCTGCTCCCCTATGCTGGTCTATGTCTCATCGTGGCATCATCATTTAAAGTGTTTGGAGTTCTTTCCTACACATCAAACTCTACAACTTCCCATGCTCATGTCTGCAATCAGAGTCTTTCCCATTTTGTGCCCCAAAATTCCACTCAAATTTTCACCCAAGTCATTGAAAGGGAGTCATTGTCTGTTTTCTCCATGATTTTTCTCTGGTAGGAAGCCACAAGTCGCATCAACTGTTTTTTTTTGTCCTACTATACTGAAAGACTGCTTTAAACTACAATCTGTTCTCCACATTCATCGCGGGTCTCCTGGCAATATGATTTCCTAAATGATGCCTACTCAATGTCTTATTTGGTCATTATTTCTCAAATTCATATCTTACATTCACTCTTGCTTCCTTTCATTTTTTTCCTTATTTATAATTTACTTAATGTTGTTTGCTGAGAGTTATTTTCCTGAGAACTGGAAGTCATTTCCAGATGGTAACTTTCCATACATTTCCTTAATGTTCTTCTAACTTCACTTTCTAATGATGTCATCAAACAGGTCATAAGAGATGCTGCTTACATTGTGGTTGTATTCTGTCATCCACTTTAACACTAACAGACACCCGGGGCTCTTGTTAAAGTGGAGATGGTGGCTCAGTAGGTGTGGTACTGTGTCTGACATTCCGCACTTCTCTCCTGGTGATGGTGATGCTGTAATGTGCTTCAAAGAGCATCAAGTTACACAATTTAAGTTGATGGAACAACACAAATGTCTGGGTTAACTGCATCTACATTTTTAAAAGAAGACGCTTTTGTTTATGCTCTTGGAATTTCTTTTGAAAATTCGTGCTTATTTGAAGTAAATGGAGTCCTTTGATGTTGGAATGACGAATAACATGACGACTTTATTTTAAAAATTCCTGAGAGGGACAGTGGAGCTGTTTTTCTCCTCTACAGACAAACACTATCTTTCAAAGGAAGGTGCTCAGAGGGTTCATTTTGAGTCCATCTTGATGACAAGTGGTCCTAGCACCGGCCAATATTCAAATACCTCTCACCTTCTCTGTCTATTCACACAACACCAGGATCCTTCTGTGGCGGATTTCTATCATCTTGATTTTTTCTTATTGGGAAGACTTATCCGTTTTTGTGGAATTTCATTCCTCAAATAACATACCTTTTATGACTACCTGCCCCCGAACATGGGTGCCTGGTTATCCTTCACTGTGGTTTCACATTATTAAGTCAGTTGTCCACCCAAAACAAGCAGTCCTTCTCATTTCCATGGCGACAGGACAAGGAAGCTCTGATCATAAGGCCCTAGCTCAAACACAGGAGACAGAATAAAAGGAGGCTTGAAATTTCTCCCTGCTCAGGAAAGAGGTCGTCCATGGTGCTGAATGGAGTGTGACTTGTGAAATATTTGATGTCCTGTGAAAACTGCCCACACTTCCTGGTGTATATATTTTCAAGTTGCACAGGTACTACCATACCTGCTCTATGTGTAATAAGCTCTCTAATGATTCTGACACTTTTATTCATCCTTAATAGTCGATGGAGCTAGAAGTGATGTATTTTCTAGACATGGGTTGATTTCAGCTGATGTATTTCTGCAACTAAAGAATGAGATTCTTTACCATGAGCCCCGTGGAACAGGTGCTTCTATAATAAACAGGCATCGTGTACTTGGACTTGACTGCTCAGGGTAACCATATATATTCTTATTGAAGTGCTGAGCACTTAAAAATGTTTTACTTCATTCTTCAGTTAACAAAAATGACCCTGGAAAGTACACTGATAGCAAACAGCATTGCACCAATTATACCCTTCACTGCATTTGATTGTAGGGTTTTCTCTTTATTAGCTTAAAAGTGAGCAATACCAAGTCCAATTCCCCAGGGCCTTTTGTGCTTCTACAAATCATGTCAAGTTGCTGACAACCAGTGAATTCATTACTCTGATTTAGAGATGGCAGTGCATGGTATGAACATTTAAGAACAACAGTGAAATCAATCGAATCTTCAGATTGTTTTAAGTTCCCAGTTTGAAGGTTTTCTACCTAGGTGAATGTTCTTTCTGTGAAGATCCTTCATATGCCTTACATACAGCAGAAAGAATCTGGATAATTCTCTTCCTATTAGTGGACATGTCTTCTTTTTGGCTTTGCTTTATGCTTCTTTCTCTACATAAAAGTTATATAGAAAGCACTCAATTAGGTCAGAAATGGGGCTGGAGAGAAGCTGTGAATTGTTCTTGCAGAGGACCTGAATTTAGTTCTCCTCACTCACATTGGATTACTCACAATCATATGTAACTCCATTCCCAAGGAAAACCAAGGCCACTGATTCCAGCAAGAACTTGCATTCATGTGAACAGACATACACACATTCACATAATTAAAACTATAATGAATCTTTCAAAATTAAAACAAAATGATAGAAGAAAGCAGAAACTAGGGGTAGAACGAAGGGCATGATGCCCTTTTCTGTCTAAAGACAGGCCCAAGAGATATCTAGCAACATGGTTTAACTGCAGAGAGAAATCACAGTCCAAGGGCTTGAGAAATCTGTGTTCAGGGACCTCAAAGTATTTGGAAATGGAAAGAATAGCTGGGAAAGGAGAAAGCTATGAAGGGGAGCAAGGGAGTGTGTGATGCTCTCCTACCCAAACTCTGCAAGTGGTACCCCAGTAGAGGCCAAAATAATCCCACAGGTAATCATTTGTTTTCTCAGTGAGGAAGAGGTAGAGACTGGATCTTTGCATTCCAAGGGTTTAACTGTTAAAAGCAATAAAAATCAGTATTCTCAGATATAGAAAGAACATTTGCTCTACAACATATCCTTTGAACAGTTGAGATGAAATAATTTAAGATCCTCAGACTTAAAAAAAAAAACCAGGAAATTATGACCCTTCACCAAAGATGATTCAGAAATGAGAATCTGAGAGGTTAAGGGCTTGAAGTTAGCTATTTTTATTGTGCTCAAAATACAAAGAAAAATATTCATATGATTAACTGATACAATAAGAAATATCACAAGGAACTGGAATAAAACGAAGCAAATAAATTCTAAAATTGAAAATTTCTAATTATTAAGTCACATCAGTTGTCTTAGGTGACCCCTATGAAAGGGTCATTTGACCCCCAGGTTAACTACTGCTCTTTACTGACAAAGAATAATAGCTTCTTCCAAACTAACCAGAAGGCAGAGAGAGAATATTCAAATTAACACAATAAGAATATTCAAATTAACAAAATCAGAAGTGAAAAGGGGGACATAACAGAAATGGAGGAAATACAGAGAATCATCAAGTCATATTTCGAAAACCTGTACTCTGCAAAATTGGAAAACTTAATGGAAATAGACAACTTTCTGGATAAATATCACCTACCAAAATTAAATCAAGACCAGATAAACAAATTAAACAGACCTATAACTGCTGAAGAAATAGAAACAGTAATCAAAAGTCTCCCAATTAAAAAAGCCCAGGACCAGATGGTTTCAGTTCAGAATTCTATAAGACTTTCAAAGAAGAACTAATACCAATACTCCTCAAATTATTCCACACAATAGAAACAGAAGGAACATTGCCAAACTCATTTTATGAGTCTACAATTACCCTGATACCCAAACCACAGAAAGACATAACTAGGAAAGAGAATTACAGACCAATCTCACTCATGAACATTGATGCAACAATACTAAATAAAATACTGGCAAATCAAATCCAAGAACACATCAGAACCATCATCCACCATGATCAAGTTGGTTCATCCCAGAGATGCAGGGATGGTTTGACATATGAAAATCTGTCAACGTAATCCACCATATAAACAAACTGAAAAATAAAAACGACATGATCATCTCATTAGATGCCGAAAAAGCTTTCAACAAAATACAACATCCCTTCATGATAAAGGTCTTGGAGAAAGCAGCCATATGAGGAACATACCTAAACATAATAAAGGCACTATACATCAAGGCAACAGCCAACATCAAACTAAATGGACAGAAACACTGAAATCAGGAATAAGACAAGGTTATCCACTCTCTCCATATCTATTCAATACAGTTCTTGAGGTCCTCAAAAGACACCAAAAGGAGATCAAAGGGATGCAAATTGGAAAAGAAGAAGTCAAACACTGTTTGCTGATAATGTGATAGTTTACATAAGCAAGTCCAAAAATTCTACTAAGAAACTTGTTTTTATTTTTAATGAAAACAGATGTTCAGACCTGGTGACTGTGTTTAAGCTTATCTTTCAATATCTTCAGGGCAGCCTTAGCTGATTTGGTAAAATGCACCCTACAGTGAATTAGCATATTTAAAACTGGCCAGTCTTTCCCTAAAACTCACCTCAAACAAAACCTGTTACTTTTAAGAAGGCATTCTGGCATCTGGGGCAGAACCATCCTGGGTTCACATGTTGAACTGGCTGATCTCAAGACTGGTGTCTGCCTGTTGCCCTGTATCCAACTTAGAACTGCAGAATAGTGATTAAGTTAGATGAAAATTCTCTTTCTCATATTAATTTCTTCAAAAACTTTTCTGTTTTTATATAGCTACTGGGGTTGTCTCAAATAGCCCAGCTGTGCATACTATTATCCATGGTTTTTAAAATTCCATTAGGTCCTCCGAGAAAAAATACATCCTCGAAATGATGGGGAGGAAATATAATATTAGTTAATCATATTGATATCACTGAAAGAAAGAAACAGTTTAATATTCCTTCAGAACTAGAACAGTCAGTCACTTTTGAAAGCTCCATCTTCATGGGGAAGTTGTGGGGAATTTTGTCTCCGGCAAGAGGCAATATACTTAGGCTGGATAGAAGTACTTCTCTTCGTGTCTAACTCAATACAAAGCCCAAAGTGCGGATAAATAGTTAAAAAAAAATTCCAAATGGAAACAGAACAATATTTTGTTCAAGTCTCCCCAGTGGTAATCATGAACAAGAATATGACAAGGTGATAGTGTGACCGCTTTGTCTTCGTTCTGGAAGAGAATGGCTTATTTACAAGCAATGAGATGTTTGCTTCACAAAGACTGAGAAATTCCACAATTAAAGTCTCTGGGGCTTTGGTGTCGGGGGAGATTACTTTACCACCTCCAAAGTGGCATCTTGTTCTGCAACTGTCAGGGGGCCAAGGGCCATACTTTCACACGCTTGAAGAGACAGCACAATTGGTTCCCTCAGCCTTTGTCCCTAAACCTAACTCATAGCAAGAGCATTGGTTCCGTTCACAACTTAACCATCCCCCAAATGACATGTCTTCCTCTGGGTGCCCGAAGTGAGATTTTAGCATGAATGTTGGAGAACAAGCAATTACTCCAACAAACACAGCCTCACTGTGTTTCTCTTGCATCTGCTCAGGGGAAGTGCGTTCTTAAGAAGAAGCAGCTAGTTAAAACTGGTAGAATGAAACAGATTTCATCAAAATTGGGAAAATGGACTTTTCTTCTCATGGTCCCTCAAAGTGACTATTGCTTCCTTAACCCAGTGGCAGGTGACAGTCTCAACCACTGGCTCCCTCAAAACTGCTCTTCATACATATGCACAAACTCTTACATTCCAGGAATCACACTTTGCATTGTAAATTTTTCAAATGTAAGTAGAAATCTAAAAATTTGTCAGAGGTGCCAATGCATGTATATCTGAATTTAGAAAAAGCTAAATGTAATAGAGATGTAAGAATGTTGTCTCAACACCAATCATTTGAAAAACTGAAGTTTGTTTTCAGTAGTTTTATTTTAGTAGTTTTAGTTGATAAATAACAATAAATACAGTAATGAAATTTAGGAATTAGGAACTTTTGATATTAAAAGCTTACATTTAAATCTCTCTCTCTCTCTGTGTGTGTGTGTGTGTGTGTGTGTGTATGTATGTATGTGTGCACGCAATTACCCATGGAGGTTAGAGAGGGTGTTGGATTCCTTGAACCTGGAGTTCCAGGCACTTGTGTGACACCTAACCAAGAACTGGGAAACAAACTCGGGTTTTCTGGAAGAACAGTAAGTGCACATAAGCGCTCAGCCATCTCTACAACCCCTAAAAATCTAAATTTATAAAATGACAAGGTTGTGTTTTAGATGAGTTTCTTCAAGAGTACCGTGTGGGGCAATTTTTGTGAAGTTGACACAACTAGAGAGCCCTGGGAACAGTGACCTCAACTGCAGAATTCGCCTGTGTTCGATTGGTCTCTGGGCGTGTCTCTGGGACGTTGTCTTGAGGGATGACATGTACATAAGGAGTCAGCCCGCTGTGGCAGTGTGCCACATAGAAAGGGCAATCCCAGGTTACATAACAATGCTGATGAGGAGAGCAGGGAATGCCCGCCAGTAAGCAGCATCCTTCCTAACTCCTTCCTGTCTTGGCGATGGCTTGAGTTCTTGTCATGATTTCCCTCGATGATGAAGGGGACAAAGATCTGCAAGCCAGGAAAACCCTTTCCTTCCCAAGTTAGTTTTGGTCATGGTGTTTTGTCCCAGAAATGAAAAGCAAACTAGGAAAAAACAATTTTTTTCCACATCAAGTCTCATGGAAAGTTTGGATGTTTCAAAAGTTTTAGTGCAGATTAAAAGTTAAAATCATCTTGACTATAAGAAAAATTCAAGACAACCTGTGTGGAATACTTTCCTTCTCTTCACATACTCTCTGGATTCACTTAGCATGCTACTATCAGATTTAGAAAATTAAAGAACGTATCACTCCATTTCCTGTAACTCTTGACACTGTACTGTTCTTGGGCATAATTACTTTGAATCTCTAGAGTAAGATCAGCAAGGAACTAATGAAAGATTCCTGGTAGAAGCAGATAGAGTGAGACAATGAGTACATAGCAGATTCGATGATCTCATCGGGGAATACAGTGCTCTCTCTATGACATAGCGCTCCCCAGCAAAAGCACACGAATTTGGATGAATTGTGTGAAGAGTTCTTGAGAGTTGGTGCAAAGTCTGAATTCTAGCTCACTGGGAAAGAGTCATAACGTCAGGTACATCTGCTGAAAGAGTGCTAACAAACGTTCGTTTCAAAAAGCAAATTTATTGTTGCTTTTCGAGTGAATTTTGATAGCATACTTGAAGGCTGTTAATTATCTTAAGTAGGTTAAACAGTTTCTTGAAATGTATTTATACTAATAACTTGTTTAATATAGTAGCGTTCCTTATGGCATGATGGCAGATAGGCTATAGGCTTGAGCAACTTAACATTTTGCATTTTAAAATCAGTCAAAGATAAAATTTAAGAGCATAATTGTTCATTATTATTATCACAATGAATATCTTGTCCCAGGCCTTTTGTTTGAGGTTTTCCCACTCTCATTTAATTTCTAAACATTTTACTTAAAAAATATTCAGTTGTAATGGAGGATTCTCCAAGACTGTATGATGCTTGCTGAGGGTCAGAATTCCCAGTCATCTGTTTCTGATTTAGCTATAACTCTGAAGGACTTGGAGAACATAAAATCTCATCTTAAATCTAACACTCTTCTCCAAATGAGTTAAGCCTTTTTGTGGAGATAAGATATCATGAGGCTCAGCTAACATTGACCCACCTCTGTGACCTAGCTACTGACCTAGCTACCTCTGCCCCCACAGTGCCCAACAGGCAGGTCCAGTCAGCTGCCAGATGACTGCCAGAAAGGGAAGTCCACCTTACTGCCAGAAATGCCCGAGAGCAGAGAACAGAGACCTGGGTTAAGACTCAGATTGTTATGGTCTGTGTTCAAATCCCACCCTGACTATGTGTTAACTTTGCCTCTTTCTCATCTAAAGCAGAGCTCCTGGAAAGACAAAGTTCTCAGCTTGGTCTAGGTTTAAAGTGCTGTGACTGAAGGGACATTGTCTTAGAGTTTCTATTGCTGTGAAGAGACACCATGACCACTGAAACTCTGATCAAGGAAATCATTTAATTGGGCCTGGCTTAAAGGTCAGAGGTTTAGTCCATTATTGTCATGACAGGTGGCAAGTTAGGCAGTATGTAGGGAGACGCGGTGCTCGAGAAGGAGCGGAGAGTTGTACATCTTGATCCGCAGGCAGCAGAAGCAGCTGTGTGTCACACTGAGCAAAGGAGACCGCAAAGCCCGCCCTGACAGTGACACACTTTCTGTCCCAAGGCCACACCTACTCCACAAAGCCACACCTGCTAATAGTGTCACTCTCTATGGGGGCCATTTTCTATCAAACCACCGCAGGCACCTAGAACCCAAGGTATCTATTTAGTAAGAGGTAGGCAAAAGCAAAGTGTTTTCTGTTGCCTAGAGACAGATACATCAAAGGAGAAAAATCATCTTCATCTGGCCGAATCATTCTTGTTCACTACCCACCCCTAATCATGCCTTCCATAGTCAGCATGTTTTTTATTCTTTTGATAAATTTGGTTAATTTTTGAAACACTGTAAACAGGTTTCTTTTTGAGTAAATATTATTTTCAACTTGTAGCATATAGAATCTTAAAAGTCATGTGTGTTGTCCTAATCTACATTCTATCTATTTTTAGCATAATGAAAGAGACCAACACACTCCCTGTTGGTGACTGAGATTGTGACATGCTCATGTGCACACCTGATTTCTTTACCGACTGCTGTTTGACTTGCCTATACTCTGTGTACTGAGTTTGCTCCCAAATAACCCTGGAGCACCCCATCTCCCTCTTCAGCCCGGGGCCTTGACCTCACTCCACTTCACAATACTATTCTGGCATCTTGAGCCTTGGGACATTCGATAAATATAATAGGAGTGAATGTTTGAATGTTTTTTTGTTATTGGTTTGTGGGGCGGAGGAGAGATTTTCTCTAGTGTTCTCTAGGAGATTTCCAGAAGCAAACCTTCAAGCAGGGATACAGAAAGTAAAGAAGCCTGGTACAGAGGGGAAAACACACACACACACACACACACAGAGAGAGAGAGAGAGAGAGAGAGAGAGAGAGAGAGAGAGAGAGAGAGAGATTGGGAAGGATTTAGAAAGCCATTTGTACATTTTCTTTTTATCTCCAGAGACATGCGTACATCACAATGCTTGAGGGGGAAAAAAAGCATTAGCAAAAGCATTACTTGCATTTATAATAAAAGCATAGTACAGCCCTCGACTGGTAGATTGGGGGTTTCCTGTCATTAAATGAGTATTAGTCATTACCTGGTACTCTGCACAGCAATGCACATTAAAAGCCCAGGGGAAGAAGATGCTTAGCTCGAAGGACTCTGAATTCCATTCAAATACCCAATTAATGTTTAGAATGCTAATTTTATCTGAAATTCGGGTGACTTAAGAGAAAGAGGAGGCGATGCTCATATCAACAGTTTGGCTGGGCATTCAGCCAGGCATTCACATACAACTAGACAGGCACGGCTGGCCGCTGGAGGGGGGAGCAAACATTGGGAGAACAAAGCAGTCCACTGGAAGCCTCTGCAGACCTCGGGAGCAGCCAGCCCCCTCTTTGTCTGCAGGCTCGCTCTCTTCTACTCCCTGGCTCCCTTTATCTTCAACGCTTTCAAAGGCATGAATCACCAGGCCAGAAGGACTAGGTTCATTAAGGTAATTGGTGGGGGGAATATATGCATATAAATAAATATGCAAAGTGATAACCAAAGCTGAATTTGTTGTGGAAGAGTTGAAAGTCAAGACATTCAACATAAAGAGGCAAAAACAGATGGAGAAAGAAATGAACCCATGAGCTGCGTCAACAAACACAAGATTCACGGGTGACGATCACCCAGGCAATGAACAGGATAGTAGTGTGACATTGATGATAGAGGCCTGCGTACAGCAGAATCTACATCTGCAAAAGTAATGGTTTATTCTGAGTCCACAGACAAGTGAGCATGGTAAAGATTAATCCCACCGCAATTGACTATCTCAGGGAATGGAGAAGGTAAAAGGGTCACTGATCTTGACATTTTGCTCAAGATTTAATTGAATCCTCATCTGTTATCTGCCAAATGAGCATCAAATCCCAAGCATTCGAAATAGTGGTGCATTCTGCATACAGTGACACATAAAGACAGTTGAGCACAGTACACAAGTGTGCTTGGGACAGGGCTGGAATGCTGCTCCTTCTGTTCTAGCTCTGGGCCTTCATCTCTTCAACAGGACAGAAGAAAAGAGAGAATAATGGATACATTGTTGTAAGGATTAAGATAAAAAAAATAAAAGCGCTCCAAACAATGCTAAATAACAGCCATTGGAAGACTATTTTTTATCATCATCATGATTACTAATTGTACTTTCTCTTTCAAAAACAGCCTCATACCGAAGAACTGATTCTAACAGCTTTGTCTGGTTTACAAGATGAACACATATCTGAATGGCTGGCAGAAGCAGATTTTGCCTGGCCATGTTTTCCTTGAGTGTAATTTAGAAGCATCATTGACCTTCTACAACAGTAAGACCAATAGTACTGCCAAAACACAGGGTGATGAAGCCCTGGTAGAGAAAACTCACTGGAACAAAGAACTCCTGGAAGTGGATAAGTCAGTGTCTAGAAAAATGAGGTTGCTATTAAACAAGGGATTATTATATTTATGATCATGATCCAAAGAGTTAAGGAAGGAGGTGAAAGATTATTTTGTATCATACAGAATTTGAAGTACTGTCAGAGTCACAATCATAAGTAAAGGATGATGTCATCTCTTTCATTATCTTCATACCTCAAGTTAGAATAGAAAGCAGTACAAATTTAGCAGCCTTTGGTGCATATGCATAGAATGTCCAAATACATACATATACATGTATG
This sequence comes from Chionomys nivalis, assembly GCF_950005125.1. Taxonomy (NCBI): domain Eukaryota; kingdom Metazoa; phylum Chordata; class Mammalia; order Rodentia; family Cricetidae; genus Chionomys; species Chionomys nivalis. Next base: position 31,178,170 of record NC_080103.1, on the reverse strand, counting down.
TATACACATATGCACGTAACAGTTTGGGGCTGATTTACAGTTTTTGCTACCCTTCAGTAAGAAAATGCTTAGAATCCATTCCATTAGTTTCCAATGAGCTAAGGAATGCTAAGGAGCAGAAAGGACGCAGATAATTTGATGCAGAACATGCAGGACTGGCTTCTATATATGGAAATTCATGAGTTTGCTTTTGTCACATGGATTTTGATAACCTGACATAAAACTTTTGTTTCATTCTAAGAGAAAAGGCATAGCTAATACTATAAATTCAGTTAGATATCTCTGCCTTACATATTTTGGTAGCAAATTAAATTTATCACTTCATTATCCCTTACTGGCAGTTGGAAGTTGTAGACTTTAATGGAAGGTGCTGGAGTCGTTAATAGAATCTTCTCGTCACAGTTGAAGGAAATGTAGAAGTGAAACTCAAAAAGATTTGATGGGATTTATGCCAAAAGACAATGCCACCTAAGAGCACAAACCGAGACTGAAGCCCGAGCTTTATCAGGGGATAGAATTAATTACCTACCAGACATGTAACTGGTACTGAACTATAAATACAAATGGAGCAGACTTCACAAATGATTATTTAGCCAGGGCTGTCGCCTATGGAATGGAATTAATGAGGGCATTTACATAAAACCTATACTGTTTTCACCCCTCAGGACTGAGTTGATGTGTCTCTTCCCCAAAGCTTCCAATCCCACAGGTTGATATGGAACCTTGCATTCTGTTTCTTCAACTCTGACAGCATAATAGCACTAGTGTTGAAAGGAGGTGTGCTCAGTGGGTGAGAGGTACAAACATAATTAGCTTTGTAGCTTGCTTTGACTACTGTGTGCATAGTTAAACCTATTTAACCTCAATTTCCACCTGTGTGAAATGCGGATATAGCTATAAGTACATTTCATCTATATTTAAATACATATGCACTTTATAAATAATTCTGGAAAACATTGAGAGGGTTTTTACTCCACTAATGTATATTTTGCAATTGAACATTTTACAACATTGTGGGGTTTATCTGGGTTCATGGTTGAGTTTTAATTATCTTCTGCATAGTGCAACACATAACAAACACTCAGGAACTCTTCAGTGAATAGACATCTATTCAAATCATTAAAATATAAGCTCAAGGTTCCTGTGTAAGATGGAGAGAATGTAAAAACCAAATTAGGACCAAGATCACATCTGTCATAAAAAAAAAAAAAAACAACCTGTGAGTTTATAAAAGATGTGCATCATACCTGTTTCTCGTCATTGTTTTCAGGGAGATGGGTCTTAGATAGTAAAAAGTGCAAAGCCAGAAACTTCAATATAAAAATATTTCAAACAAAATTTAGTTCTTGACTCTGCACAAATTTGCTACCGTGTACAAAATTCACAAAATGTACCCGAACTGAATAGAAATTCAACCTCTAATGCTTTGCCTTCAGTTCTATAAATGTTATGATTTTATTATGGGTTATTAAGAATAGTACTTCAAAACAGAATATCAATGAATAATGTTAAGGCATTAAAATTTGCAGACATGTCTCCCAGTGGTTTTGTTTGTAGAAGGGTGGGACATAAGGGCCAGAGAGTCCAGCCCTGCATGTAACACACTATCAGCAATCAATTTAAGGTTGTGTTCTGGAAGTTTTGGCCTCGGGCAAGGCCAGCTTTTGTTAACAGAGGCTGCAGGCATTGGCTGATCCTACAAAGCAAAAGCAGTTGAAGATCTACCAAAGGACCTAATCAAATTCTCCTTCTTTAAGTAGCAGCTTCTCATCTAAATCAGATGCCTCATCCGCTACCCACACCCTCCTCCAGGGGCCAGATGTGTCCCTGCTTGGTTCCTAAGCCTGGCCAGCCTCCTGATGTGAAAGGCCTCCGGTATTTCTACTCCACACCCAGCTGCTGGCAAGGGGGCACAGGGAAATGCATTTGTTTATGCCCCCAGCAATCTGTTTTCTTGGAGCTAGTTTCCAGCTAAGATTTTTATCAGGGCACCAGTCCTTCTTTTCCAGTGGTTAACTTTACAAGGGTTTTAGTTCCCACAGGCTACCGGATTAGAAGTCATTTGGACATACAGAACGCCTTTTTAGTTGTTCTTAAATAATATGTCTTATTTCGTGTATAAATCTTATGAAGTGGTTACCCTCTGGTTTCAGAGTGAGTTGTTTGGCTCTTCTTTAAAAAAAAATACCTTCCTATATTTATACATGCCTATGTATATAGTGGAATGTGCAGACTCTCACATATATGATTAGAAGAATTTACACAAATATATGTGTCTAGCCAACTCTTACCACCAAGAATATAAAAATATCACTCTAGAAACTCCCATTGTGTCTCCTCCGGTCATTCTCCTATCCTTGTTAAGATTTCAAATAGGATGGACTTCTTTTACTCTTAAAATCCACATTAAATGGTTTACTACATTCACTTGTGACTGGCTTTTTTATTATAATATTCTCATATTTTTATTTTTGTCTGTTTTCTCTGTCATTGTCTTTGATACATATACACATATGTATGAATATATACCTACAACCTGAGTCCATTTTGTGTCGTTCATATGAATATGTTCTTAAGACTATTTGGTATTGGATAACTGATTGGGGGCTCATCTGTGGAGCAGACTGGTTTTCTCTCTGTCTAAGCAGTCATTAACTATCTGTAGCTCTTTATCTAGAAGTGAGGTCTTTTGAGATTTCTCCATCCATGTTGATATGGCAACTGTTGTCATTGTTCAACTTCTTTAGGCGGTCATGTTGTTGAGCCTTTAATGGTTATATCTTCCTTGTCTTATATAAAATACACAGTCACTCAGCAAATATCCTCATCGTCTATCTTAAAACTCTGAATATTTAATTTTACTCGAAGAAATACCTAGAAGAATATTGTGTATAAGAAGAAACTAGTCAAAAGAATGTTTAATGTGCCATGGTATGCATTATTTAGTAAGCTACCTTTCTCATTGCTCTGTACTCTTGCCGGCATTTAATATTGTCTGCCTTGTTAAGTTCAGTAATTCTAGCAAATATGAAATTAGGATTTCTGTTTTGGTAATTTCAGTTGTCAATTTCTACATGGCCATGTCATTTACTCAAGAGTTTGTGAGAACAGCTGGGTGATGAGAAAAGGTGCATTGACATAAACACTTCCTTGTCTTCCAACTGCTAAACTTTCTTTTGATTTTCAGGGGTGTGGGTAGGTGAAAGACCAACTACCACTGACATAATGTCACAGAGAGACTTTTCAGACTCTTCATGAATCAGTTCGACATAGATCTGTTCTTACTTGGGTGCCAAAAAGAAAAATGGAAAAAAAGGGGGCAAGTGAGTGGCCTCATAGGTCATCTATCCTCTCTACTCTGTCTCTTATTCAACTGGTATCTTTTCCAGCTTCTGAATCCTACTGAAATCAGTGAATGTATTCCTTTCAGTCAAGGAAATTCATCCGTGCCATATATTAGAATCAAATGCTTCTGTTATTAATTGATTCAAAAAAATGAGAAAGAAAACCATTATATTCCATATGATTGGGCTAAAGAAAAAGAAAACGTTAAACACAGTGCAAATCGGTGGAACTGTTCTTTCATGTTGCATCTTACAACAGCTGAATATTCTATATGGCATTTCACAGAAATATGATTTGATTTGAGAACATCTGCAGCAGTCTGGAACACATTTTCCCCTGTACTTGACTTTTAGCTCATTATAGCTCTCAGATGTTCTCACAGCAATCCTGTGACATATTGGAGTGTTACTGAACAAACATCACTGAAGCCTGTGTCTTGAGTAGTGTCAATCTGAGTTGAAAATGTTTCAGCTTTCTTAGCGTCAACACTAGAGGAATTTAATTAACCCACTGAAACTTTCAAAATGATGGCTAATGCATTGGAAGAAATGAGAAGTCAGAGCAGTGTGGGGGTGGGAAGCCGAGAGCAGATAAGCTTAGCCTCCCACAAGTTGATGCCTGACTCCCTCAGCCTGTGCCTCTGCAGTTCAGGAGAAGACCTGCTACAGCTCGGCCGAGCCTCCCACAGTCTGTCCTGAACTCTCTGGCTGTTTGCACTGTCCCCTTGGAGATGGAGAAGGTGGAGGTGGCAACAACCGCTGTCACACGCCCCTGGTCCCCACACAGGGTCAGCTTCCAGCCTCTAATCAGCTCTCATCCAGCTGTTCTGGTGTTTTCAGGAGGTGGGGCTGTGAGACCAAGGTCAGAAAAGAGCTGTCATCAGTGACATGGGTTTTGCCCACTGCTGCTATTACATTAAGGAAGCAGCTGGTGAGATAATGTATGCCAAAGTGCTTTGGAAATTATGAAATGCTTATGTAATTGTTGGGGATGATTGCTACTATTGTTTTTTTTTTTTTTTATTCCTAGGATGTAGAAAGAGCACTGACCTGGGCTATTGAGTGGCGAAGTCCATCAGAAAGCCAACTAGATGGGTGTGTAGGGTCCACAAAGAAGCCCATTGATTAAAGGAGAGATTTGAGGGCTAACAACATGAAGGGTAAAGCTGGCTCCATGGGTCAGATGAGAACATGTAGCCATGTGAGAGCCATGGACAAGACATGGGGACATAGGTATTTGAGGGACAAGAAAAAATAGTGCATGGGAGAATGTCCTAAATGATTAACTTGAGGAACTTTCTCTGGGTCGGGTGTGGAACTCATGTCTGTAACTCAAGAACTCAGGAAGCTAAGGAAGAAGAAGTATCACAAATTTGAGACCTACTTGGTCTACAAAGTTAGACTGTCTCAAAAGAAAAAAAAACAATAAATAAAACTTTTTCTGTCCAAATAAAATGATATTTATCTCTTGGTTGTGCTTTGTGCCTCAGTCTGGGGTATCAGTCTCACTCTTACTATATATTTTTAATTCAGGTTCTTCTGCAAAACCTTTTCAAAGTCCTCTTCACTTCTGCCCTTTTATACATATTGACATTAGTAAACAAAATACACCATTATAAATAATGTTCTGTCTAAATTCCATACTCATGTCTGATAGTTTCAAAAATATGGGTGATATTAGTAATCCCTGGACACATGAAGTGCCAATACTGCTATGAAGAAACCAAGAGGAAGGCATGCTTAATTATCAGAAAACCTCCAATACACAGGAGTGGTCAGCTGTTAAGTATAGCACATAATACCCATCTACCAAAAGATGAGAACCGAAATGTTTGCTGAACTGGTGTCGAGTAAATGTCTGATAATTTTACCACATACACCTTGAACATTCTGGGGGAGTGAACTGCCTAGAATTCCAAATGTGGTGATTGAACTTAGAAAAGCAAGTGAGGAATAAGAGACAGTGAGCAGAGCCTCTGTACACTAGAACCTGATCTGGGAAGGGAAGAGAATTCTGACCCACTTCATTCCCTCAGTTATCCTCTAATCTGATATGTTATTTCTTCCGAGTCTCTCGATCCAGAAAGAGGAAGTTAAGTTAAAGAGTGTTGTTGTGTAGCAGTCTTCCACAAATTGAAACATTCCTTCTAGGAGAGAGAGAGACAAAAAGACAGAGAGAGACAGACAGACAGAGACAGACAGAGAGACACACAGAGAGAGAACGAGAATGCATGTATGTGTCTCTGTGTGTATGTGTGTGTCTGTGTATATGTGTGTATATGCACGTGTGTGTATGTGTGTGTGTGCATGCATGTGTGTGTGTGTGTGTGTGTGCTGGGGTTTGGTGTCAGCTACCTCACATTTCTGTTGACATGTTCTGTGTCATTATGGGCTGTATTCCCCACACTAGCAGTCAAGGTAAATCTTCCATAAATTCCTTCTTGTCAGGGATGTGTTCACAGTACTAAGTACCTAATCCAAGGGTCGGACAGTAGCAGTGTCTACAACACATGCAAAAGGAGAGACGCAGGCGCTTATTGTATGTCTTAGTAATGATGGAAGACAATAGGATTGGCTTGCTTTGGTTGGCTTTACTTGGGACTCCCATTAAATATGAAGAAACACTTGGTAACAGTTGGGGTTTGGAAGACGGCCAGAATGAGGGTCAGGCAGTGATCCGCAGCTCTGTGTGACTGTGAAGAATAATGTGCTGGAAGACCCCAGAGAAGGGTATTATACTTTGAGATAAGGTCATAAGCAGGGAGGACCCAGGGAGTGTTTGAAAGATGGACTGTGGCAAATCTTCAAAGGGTGGCCTCTTTGTTTGCTGGTGAAATTCCATGCAGTGTGGCTACAAGGTGTGAGGGCTGGGAGCAAAGCCTTCTGAGTACCTTGAGTCTGCTGGGGAACTTCACAAACACTGCCTGAAGCTGCAAATCAAAGGATTCTGACCGGCGTTAGTCACATTCTCTGTGTAGGCTGTAGTTCTGCCATCTCAGACACACTTCCATTAGGTAGTCTATGACTACAAAGCATAGGTACTAGTGTAATAATAACATCTCTCCTGGATTATGTAACATAATTTGAGTATTAGGGATCACATGGATAAGTCAGTAAGACAAGAATTAGAAGTAATCAGGTTCCCCAAGAGAAATACCACTATTCTGTTGATTATACAAATTTATTTGGTCAAATATGAGATGCCAATCTTTCAATGCATTAAATATGTCTGTTTTATCATCCCTAAAATTCCCTAAAATTACACAAAGCTGTTTCATAGCAATGTGACATCTAATTTTGTTTGTTTTGTATGATTCAGGGTCTCACACAAGTTTAGGTGCCTTCAACTCAGGGCAATTTTTCCATCTTACCTCTCCGAGGCTGTGATTACAGAGACAAACCACCCTGCCCAATCAGTTCTATCATTTTTGAAGTCAAAATTAAATATAATTTTGTTTTGTTTTGTTGGATTTTCTATAAACTAAATATTAATTTTATTTTTAATAGAGTAAATTTAATTTTATTTTCAAATCATACCCTAAGACAAATCAGTGGAAGTTCAATATAGCTGGAATTTCTGTTGAATTTTCACTTATCAAGAAAATACCTTTGACTTCTATAAGTACCTGAAAATTATTCTTCAACCTCCTCATACATATTCCCTTTATACATGTCAACAGATGAGACAAAACAAAAACGTGTTTGTCTCAGGAAGATCTTTATGGCTACAGCTTGGAATCACAAATGCTGGGGATTAATTGATGGTTATAAAATGATCTCAAATATTAATTTACCTGTTCATATTAATTGCATTTAAAAACTTCCCAATCTTTTCACCAAATATGAAAAATCCTATTTTTTCCTGTTACTTATAAGTCACACCAGAATTAATGTAAGTTGTGCTGAAGATGAGAAGCAGTTTTGCAGAAGTCCTAAGTATGTAATTAATATTAATAAGGTACATTCTGATTAAAGTAGTTATATTTGATGAAGTATGAGAAATTACTGTTAACCACTTACTTTCATGGATGACAAAGGAAATAATTACACTGTGGTTGGTAATTGGATATCAATTTTAGATAGTAATTAGAAATAAGGCATCGCACTTTCTTGTGTGTGTTGGACAAAGGAAAGGCGCCATGGAAAGATGGAAACACATGGAGCAGGTGAGTACAAAACATCTTGCTGCAGACACCCAGTGATGGACAGCAGAAAGTGATTACAACCTTAAAACTGTGTGGCTGTGGAGTCTCCGAGCCAGCTGACCCAGTTCTGTTCCATTCACAGTTGAGAGCGGAAAGCTGTGTTCTGCAATAGCACATCTATGTCACGTCCACACAAGCACCAACAATCGACCACACCCTTCTCCTTGGCATGCCTCTCTTCATAGGGTACTCGGACACAGGACTCCAGGGATCCGGAGCTCTTAGCAGGAACTACGTCAGTGGTTCTCAATCTGTGTGTTGTGACCCTTTTAGGGTTCTTATTCACTATCCTGCATATCAGATCCTTACATTATGATTCATACCAGTAGCAGAATTATAGTTATGAAATAGCATGGATATTGCCGGTCACCACAACATGAGGGTTGCAGCATTAGGAAGGCTGAGAAGCACTTCAGAGCTTCTCTATGAAGTGACATCAGCGTATACCTGGTTTAGGAGGAATGAAGTTGGCAGGGGTATAGGATTTATAATGCTGACAATAAGCAACGCAAAGTGACCCCTTCCTAGAAGTGAGGGGCGTCTACAAGTACCTTGCCTAAGTGGTTTGTGTTAGATTCTGGTAATGCTATTCTCTTCTGGCAGCAGTGGTGTGCCCCTCCTTTCTGATTGTTTTAGGAATGATAGTGAACTGCTTGTGACCCAGAACTAGCTACCGTGATTCCAATTTCCTTAGAAAGTGAATGCTCACAAATTATTAAGAAGCGGTTTACCAAAGCCGTGCTTCAAAGGAAGAATACGCTAGCCTTTAGCCAGATAAAACAACATTCATTAAGATCAGTGCTGCTGGCACATGCTTTTAATCCCAGCCCTTGGGAGGCAGAGACAGGAAGATCTCTGTGAGTTCAAGACCAGCTTGGTTTACAGAGTGAGTTCCAGGACAGTCAGGGCTACACAGAGAAACCCTTTCTCAAAAAACCAAAAACCAAGAAGAAAAAAAAAAGTAAAAACCCCTAGATCATGTTATAACAGAAAGTTAAGAAAACATAAAAATAAGGCAGAAGCACTGTTTGAAAATCTACACAAATGATGTAGTAATGATTATTAATACATCTCTCAAATATTTATTCCTCTCCTAATGTTAACCATCTATTTTAGATAAAGATATATCCAGCGTTACCCTGAAATAAGTTAATCAATCTATCACTCTACTATATAAATTATAATGCTAACTACTGTATTAATTGCCTCCTGTATTCAGGACACATAATAACTTCTGGTCTTCATAAAGTGCCTGTCAAAGAGATAACATCACCTTCATGGGCCTTTATGCAAATGGGAGCTTAAGAGACTCATGTGCCTGGTCCAGGCTCACACAGTAGTGTAGCTTGAATTCAAAGTGTCCAGGCTGCAAACATCTCTGTAGTATTGCTCTTCACGCTGTGCCTCAAGAAGGGGCTATTGAAGCTGGTAAGATGAGTGGAAGTTACAAGTGCAGTTACAGAATTGAATTCAATCTCCCCCTTTTTTTCTTGCTTGTCCTAGGCACCTGTCCTACTGTTCTGTGGCTCTGGCCATTCGCACACTCTAGGTCAGAAATTGCTCAAACCATATTGGTAGAAGAAGGTCCCTCATATCACGACAAAGCATTCCGATCAGGTAATTCTGGGGTTTGGGTACTTTCTTCCTTGGACTGGCGCTTTTTTACTTCCTTGTCCTGTGACTCAAACACATAAAGAGCAAACTATAACTTAGCCTCCTGCAATTTGTGGACAGACAGACAAAACCAGCCCAATAATAATGTTTTCATTGCAACCATTGCCTAAGGAACCGATAGAACTATACTCGCATCTCGAACTTTCTGACAATACAGTAAGACCATCTAGCAGTTCAAGGGAAGTGAACCTTGGAGCCAGAGTTGCAGCTGGGGAAGGCAATACGGACAAGGACCTCAAACTTTAAAGTGAATGTAAAGGGACAAGCTTTCACGTCCTCACCCCACCCTGTTTCTACTTCACTGGTGAGGTATAAAAACAGTCATTGGAGAAAGAAAACAGAAACAAAACAACCTGCAACTGCAGGATCCCACTAACGAGATCTTCATGGCAGGTCACGTATTTTTAGGGGTCTCTATGAACTACTGATTGAACAGGTTGTGCTATTTCCAGTTAACCCAGCATATAGTGTAGAATGTGATATATATATATATTTTTCCTGATTCAAATTTCTCATGAGAATCAAGTGAAACTTTTCCCCTCTCTGTGATCTGAGTTTTCATGTTGTAAATGATTCCTTGCTGGGTAGAAGTTATTTTGTAATGAAAGAGCATTAATGTTTTTCTTGTGAATATTGCATATGGTTCAAAAATTTTTACTTGCTTTTAAAACCAAAGGCATGACATTTTTTTCCTTCCTTCCTTCCTTCCTTCCTTCCTTCCTTCCTTCCTTCCTTCCTTCCTTCCTTCCTTCCTTCCTTCCTTCATTTTGTTATTTACTTTGTTTTCTTCAAAAATTTACAGGCTGAAAAATGGTTCAGCAGTATTCTTCCAGGCACTCAGGTTCAGTAGTACATGGTAGCTGTTGTTCCAGGGAGTCTGACTTCTTCTGATATCCATGGGCAAGGCACACATGTAATAGATATATACACATGCATGTAAAACACTCTTACACTAAAATAAAATGAATCAATTAAAAACAAAACTTGTATTATAGTCCTGTTGGTCAGGATACATGTCTTGTCCTCAGCTCAGTTTTATAGTTGACCTAAATTTGCTCCAGAATCTAAATTTTATTTCATCTTTATTTTCATAAATACAATATGTTTAAATATGTGTGAATGAGTGATAAGTTTTATTAAACAAATTCTTGGTCAGATTGCACTTTCTCTACTACATTTTCCATGCCCTTTTATTGAATATCATCAATTCAGTGTGTATGTGTAGGTCTGTTTCTGATCTTTCTATGGGTCCCCTTGATATATTTGTTCATCTGAACACCAAAACTTGCTTGCTTGACTGCACATTTAAAAAGCTCCTAAAAGGCCATGAAGGCAGAGAGTCAAAACCTCCTAACTTTGTCATATTTTGTGAGTTATTTTGGTTATTCTAGCTCTCTCAAATCCAATGTACATTTTGAAACCAACCTGTCAACTTTAAAAACATATGTTAAAATTTTGAGTGTGATCATAATGTTCAGACAGATCAATCTGAAAAGCCTGACATCTCTCCACATTTTGTCAGTAATTTAAGACTTCTTCAGTTTCCCTCTATCAGCTCATTGTCATAATCACTGGTCTGAAAGATAATGTACTTTAATTTGGTCTAAAGTAGTTTATAGTTCTTGCCATGTTTGTGTCATTTCAAATTTGATTTCTGCTGGTTTTTATTCCAGCTATTCATATAAAAATGTAACTGACTTCTGTATATTGTTTTGTGCCTTGAAACTTTTCAAAGGTCACTTATCATCTTAATCACAATTCTATATTCTATTTGGTATTTTTATGTCAACAGTCTTTATATTGAAAATAGAACAGTTTTAGCACATCCTTTAAAACTAGATATCATTCATTTCTTCTATCATTCTCTTCAAATATTCATTTCACTTCTACTATCATGGAATAGAGTAAAAAGAATTTCTGATCAGTTGTTGATTCTAAAAGAAGCCAGTTATTCTTCCAGTGTTAAGCACTATGCTCACTGCTGAATATTTGTAGACTGTCTAGGGTTATTGTTATGAAAGGATGTTGGGTTTTGTCAAATAATTTATTGGGAGTCTAATGACTTCTATCCAATACACTAAAACTGCTATGTTTCAGTTTATAAAAAAAATAAAAAGAAAGACAGATTAAGCAGATAATTCATTGAAAAAAGTATATATATGGCAAAGACATCAAGAGAATGGCTCTATTAATTATCAGAAATAAAAATTAAGGTAATAATACTGACATTCACATATATATTAAAAATAGCTAAACTAAAATGACTTAGAATATCAAATACTGTATTGAATGCAAAGCTAAATTTGCATATCCACAAGTTGCTAAAATGTAAAATGCTTTAACTACTTTGAAAATATGCATAAAAGTTTCACATAAACCATACAGTCACTTTTTGGCTATGCGATTAGATGCCTACATACTATCTAAGATATATAGAAATATGTAAGCACAAAAACAAGTTGCACAAGAATACATTTCAAATACCAAGAAAGATGATGTTTTAAATTAATAAGCAAATTAGAGCATATTTATAAATCAGAATGTTCTGATTTGTAAATCAGAATTTACTAACAATCAACACCTCAGTGAGTGAGAGTTGTAATACACAGATCCTCCAGTACACATTCTGTAGATTTCTGTTTAAATGGAAAAACACATGAAAAAGTAATCTTGATGCATAGAAACTAGATGGTGTTTGATTCTGGTGGTGATTAGCAAGAGATGATGGCTAGGGAACACATACAATCATCCCTAGGTTTGGTTATACTCTACACTGTAGCTGAAACAGAGTCAGGGTAAATGTATTTACTCATTTATTAAATACCCCATTTAATATCTATGTATTTTTTTCTACATGCAGATTTTATACCAGTGGAAGAAAACTGAAGTTAAAAAAGTAAATAATATAAATAAAACAAATATGTGTTTTAATACTAAGGACTGACTAAAAGGGCTTGTGGTCATTAGGCAAGCTCTTTCCCACTGAGCTATAATCACAGTTCAAATGATGTGAAACCTTAAAGCTGCAGCTTATGAATCAGTACTGTCTTCTGATGGCTACCATCACTAGAACTTCTGTTGTGGCTGTGCTATTGACTTAATATATATATATGGACACTTTCCTCTGTTTGGAAACCTGACAGTCATCACCATATAAGATTATCAGACCCTCCTCACAATGATCTGATTCTGTGCTACTCTTGATTTTTAAACAACAGAAGAATGCAGGTGGTCATGCGCCTCTGTCTTTGGTTTTTACCTTCAAAACAAAGCTTTGTCCCCAAAGCTGCTCTACAGGCTCCATGGCAGCATTTCTGATCTCATCCTAATGAGAGTTCCTTAATGAGTACAGATTAGGTTCACTTATTAATATCACTGATATGTATTTCATCATGCTTTAATACCTGCTGAAAGTAATTTGGCACGTTTACTCTTACCTTATGAATGCCTGCTATTCCTGAAAGACCAAGTTGGAATCTTAATTACAAATTGGCTTTCTCTTTTTCTTCTAAATAAGAATACCACAGATAATTTGTGTAGTTTAATTCTATAAACATGTAGCGTTGCTCTAGGTGCTTGGAAACTCAATGAAAAAAGCAGATCTGGTGTACAGTTTTAAAAATGCTTATAATGAGTTGCAGCAATGGGCAAAGAGATACAGGACTAGAAGATATATTAAGTTTCCTAATTATGTGAGCAAAGGTCTCTAGAAGGAGAGAGGAAGTGATTTGATTTTCCCATTGAGAACGGAAACCCTTAAATGGCTTTATGAAGAAAATGAAACTCAAGGTATATATATTAAAACAAGTGAGTAATCACTTATTCATCTAGCATTTGAATCATTGTTTGAATAAAACTAGTCCTCATAGGTTCATAGGGAGTGGCACTATTAGGAGGTATGGCCTTGTTAAACGAAGTGTGTCACTGGGGGTGACTATACGATTTCAAATGCTTAAGCCAAGCCCAGTGTCTCTCTTTTCCTGCTGCCTGACAATAAAGATGTAGAACTCTTTGGCTACTTCTCCAGCACTATGTCTGTCTGCATGCTGCACGTATGGACTAAACTCTGAACCTGTAAGCCCAGCCCAATTAAATGTTTTCCTTTATAAGAGTTGCCTTGGTCATGGTGTCTCTTCCCAGCAATAGAAACTCTAACTAAGACAACCACTCTGCCACTGTCCTACATGATGGACACTGTTATAGACACTGGTATATAGATCTGGACCCTCAAGAAGTTTGGCACATTTACCAAGTCGAGAAAGTGTAACAGTTGCTTATTAGCCTCCTTCATTATTTCTTCTGGCTGCTTTCTAGCTCATTTTACTAAAGTGGACTCATAAAATGAGACTTAAGGGTTTGTCTTTATTACTTTTTCATTGCTGTGACTGAAATGCCCTGACAGAAGAAACTTAAAGGAGAAAAGGCTTGTTTGGACTGAAGGCATCAGAAGGGTACACTCTGCCATGGCAGGGAAGGCATGGTGGAAGAGCAGGGAACTGGATGATCAAACAGTTTTCACACTTAGTGTCTTCACCACTGTTCTCTGGCTGTAAAGAGACCCTAGAACCAAGGCAATTCTTATCAAAGAAAGCATTTAACTGGGGACTTGCTTACAGTTTCAGATATTTACTCTATAATCTTGGCAGGAAGCATGGCCCACACATGGAGCTGGAATAGTAGTTGAGGATAACATACTGATCCACAGGCCCAGAGCCAGAGACTGGGCCTGGCACGGGCGTTTGAAACCTCAAAGCATACCTCTGGAGACACACTTTCTCTAATAAGACCAATAACTCCCCAATACAGATACACCTCCTAATCCCTCTAAACCTCCCGAACATTTCTACTCCCTGGTGACTCAGAATTCTGACATATAAACCTATGGGTGCCATTCTCTTTCAAACCACCACATTTAGGAAACAGAGAGTGCATAGAAATTGTAACTAGGATATAAAGCTCCAAGGCTGTCCTCCAGTGATTCACTTCCCCCAGTGAGTCTCCATAGCCTACGTGTTCCACAATCTTCCTTAATAATGCCACCAGCTGAAGACTAAGGATCCAAACACATGAGCCTGTAGAGGGCATTTTACATTCAAAAATGAATTTCAAGGTTGTTTTCTTCCCTGTTCTTTATAATGTAATAGATAGAGGGATAGCCTGATAAGCCTGGTGACTATCTGTTCTACATTCTGGCCCCACGTTGCATTCCCACATTAACCCAGTTGCAGAATCAACAATCATTAAGCCTGTCCTAAGATATAAAGATAGATAAGATGGGGGCTGTCAGATTCCCCTCTGTATGCTGTAAATATGTTTTATTACCATTGGTTAATAAAGAAGCTGCTTTGATTAATGGCTTAGCAGAGTATAGCCAGGCAGGAAATCTGAACAGAGATATATATAGAGATTAGGTAGAGTCAAGGAGATGCCAGGTAGCTGCCGAAGAAGAGGTGCACTGGAAATTTACCAGTAAGCTGCAGCCTTATGGTGATACACAGATTAATAGAAATGGGTTAATTTAAGATGTAAGAGCTAGGTAGAATACACCTGAGTCACAGGCCAAGCAGTGTTACAATTAATACAGTTTCTGTGGGATAATTTGGGTTTGGGCAGCCAGAAAACACAAGAGCAGCTTCCACTTACAAGTTAACAGATGTAAAATTGCAGTTGTATGATACCTCCTGGGACTCAGATCCTGGGGGCGGGGGGGGTAGTTCTTGTATAGAAGTCAGAACCTTATATGAGAAGATGATAATATTTAAGTTTTCCCCATTGAAAGAGAAAGCTGTTTCAGAGACAAGGAACAGCATGTGAGATGCATCAAGTCCCAATTAGGTTGAAATCTTGGTCTTTAACTGTTTCCCTTCCCTGGCACATTAGGGCTTGCTCAGTAGTCCTGCTCTCCCTCCAACAATGAACAGTAGGGAAATTTAGTTCTATGCTTTTCTGATCAGAAACTTTGCTCAATTATTAGACTGTCTGATTTCTCTCATGGTTCCAAAACAAATAACCCCATCATTTTTCTTATTTCTTATGCCACTAAATGCCAAATACTAACACCGAGTTTACCAATTCCTTGAAAAAATAGCATACCTCACTTAAACAAATTCTTTGACTAGCTAAGATCTCATAGGTTCACTTTTTCCATCATCAGACTCTGCATTGCTATTATTTTTTTTCTCTTTTCAGGGTGTACTCTAATTTAATCTAGCATGGTTTATGAAAGTTTAAGGAGAATATCACTGTCCTTTTCAAATGAGACCCAACTAATTCTGATGGGTATTTCCGAGTAGGATCTACACACTTCTCATTTTCTCTGCAACATGAAAACACTGTAGGGTAAGGCGTCATAAATAGCAGGTTACAGTGTATCAATAGGTTGATCTCTCTCTTCCTTTGTCTCTCTCTGTCTCTTTCTCCCTATCTCTCTCTCTCTCTCTCTCTCTCTCTCTCTCTGTCTGTCTGTCTCTGTCTCTGTCTCTGTCTCTGTCTCTCTCTCTCTCTCACACACACACACACACACACACTACATTAAGAAGAAATAGACAGGAAGCCAGCTAAAATGTATGAGTCCAGGGATTTTAGATTCACTACTCAGGATGCTAACCTTCAGGCAATGCATCCTGTTGTTTTAGTCATACTAACTTACACCAGAGAACCCAGGGTCTATTACTAAACCATTTGCTTATTTCTCATTTTATCCGAGAAATGATCTAGCGATTTTTTTTTTTAAATTGAGAATACTGAAAATTATACTAATGATCTTGCTGAAGGCTGGTCTTACCAAAATAAAGTCCAAATCTGTTTCTAGACTATTAGAAAATTCTATTTCCATTTATGTCACAGACACAGATGCCCTCTTTCTGATCCATCATTCCTTTGAATGTGGAAATGGGGAGATGAGGGCGAATACTCTTTAAAAGACAGAACATCATAGCACAGAGAAGCTGCTTACATTTCAGTTCACATGGCACACACCTGAGTTTATAGATAGTTATAAACTACCATGTCAGAAACAATTTCCTTGAGGTAGATATTTTTACATTGAATGTGTGTAATGCCATCTATGATTTTTTTAGTTATAAACAACCTTAGGATATTGCTGATCATTGATAAAGGCAAGAACACTCCCTGAATACTGAAGACTCAGTCTATGATAATATGATTAGTTACACTAATAATGCTGCTTAGGCACCATCTTCTAATTACAATATTATAAATATTAATGTCACAGCCTTTCTGTTTGATTGCCACTCATGGAGTCATTCATCATGATATTTTCCTGGAACCCACTTTGTAGATTTTCTTTTTTCTCCTCTTTCTCATTACTGAACTTGCAATCACACATATTATTCTTCAAGAATTTTTATTTTTGGCTATCTGTTAGGCTAAGGGCAGTGATATTTCTCAGGAACACTGCCCAGCTACGTGTTGTATCCCCCAGTCTTGCTAAGCCTCTCAACATCATCCAAGACGGCACACCCATGGTTTTTGTTTTCCATTCTTTTTCATGTGACCTGTTTCAAGTTAAAACTCATGTGAATTATTAAATGCTTCCTTAAGAATCTTTTCATACCGCCCCCTCTCTCTTTTAAAGTTAATTATTGATGTAGTGACAAGCTGAAAAGACTAAGAATTGTAATTTTTTTCCTCCCTCATTCAGGACTCAAGAAATATCTTCTGACAATGGTTGTCTATTTAGAATAATACAAAGGAAACACAAAGGCGAAATGCTGAAGGTTGTTTTAGAAGAGAGTTGCTCAAATCACTGTATTATACAAGATGTAAATGTAGTGTATATTTCTCAGAAAATAGCAGTTAGAGAGAAAGTTAGGCTGCAACCTTTGGAGCCCAGGTTTAACCACACGGCAGAGGCAGTTACAAAAGGCACTGATTAGATTTTAATTTTAAAAATGGCATCATATTATTCAGGACTCCAGTGATTTGATTGTCTTGGAGATAGAAAAGTAATGTTATAATAGCCAGAGCTTGTTAAAAAAAAATAAAGAAATCCCATGTTCCTCAATGGAAAGAATGCTAGTCATCGGTATAGTCAGCAAGAACTCATAAACACTTCACATGGCAGACTTCCATCTTTTTCTTTCCTATGACCTTGTGTTTTATCAGAAGGTAACTCAGAGATCTTTTGTATAGCTGCAATCAAGCTTGCTTCAGAGCAATTGTACTGTAAAAGCAAATAAACATCAAACAGGCACTGTCTTTGGTACCTTTGGGGAGGTATGGCAAAGCAAATGACCTGAAAGAGAAAATGAACCCAAGCAGAGTTCTCCATCGTCAACACAAGAGAAAGCAGCACATACCTGTCCTGTGAGCTCAGCAATACGTGGAACTGGTTTCCCTTTCTGATGACTCAGAGTGGCTGGACTCTGCCCATCCCAGTCCGCTAATTCTTCAATGCTCTTCAGATAAAGCAGGGCTTTGAGGCCAGTGCAGTAATCTTCAATCACAGTGAAGTCCTGATTCTGAATAGCACTACACACCTATAGGAAGGAGGAATAGCAGAACATCAGACCAAGAGTCCTCTCTTCAAACAGACATAACCTTCAGTCATTTAACAAGTGTTCATATGTCATATACTTTGTCAGCATCGCAGAACAATAGCTGGATGTGAACAGGAATGAGAGGCACGTAGAGAGAGGCCCTGGAGATGCAGAGGAACCTCTAGAAGTATTGAATCCTTTCTTCAAATTTGTGTGCCAACATTTTTACAGGTGTGAATATGCATCACAAAGCATAGGGAATTATATATTGTAAATTTGTGCGGGTGACTGCACATCAGATATATCTCCATACAGATATTAAACATCAGCCTATGGTTGAATTTTGGTATGACATAGGCACCAGGTTTCTCGCTTTCCCTCTCTTTTGACTATACTGCCAATGAACTGTTCTCAAGCCTTAAAGTGGTAAAAATGGCCTCTCTGGTGTTGGTGTCAAGCTTTTTGACATTTACACAGATTTTTCTTAACAAGTCCATGCTCTCTTATTTAGCTTCTCTAGGATCACAAATTATATGCTCAATGTCCTTTATTTATGGCTAGAAACCGATTATGAGTGAGTACATCCCATGTTCCTCTTTTTGGGTCTGGGATACCTCACTCAGGATAGTGTTTTCTATTTCCATCCATTTGCACGCAAAATTCGAGAAGTCATTGTTTTTTACCGCTGAGTGGTACTCTAATATGTATATATTCCACACTTTCTTCATCCATTCCTCCATTGAAGGGCATCTAGGTTGTTTCCAAGTTTTGGCTATTACAAACAATGCTGCTATGAACATAGTTGAACAGATACTTTTGTCATTTGATGGGGCATCTCTTGGGTATATTCCCAATAGTGGTATTACTGGATCTTGGGGTAGGTTGATCCCAAATTTCCTGAGAAATCGCCACACTGATTTCCAAAGTGGTTGCACAAGTTTGCATTCCCACCAAAGAAAATCATATAGTCATCCGCCTGGAGAGGGGAAGTAGACAAGATTGCAGGGCAAAAGCTGGGAACTTGCGGGTGAGGTGGCAAGGGGCAAAGGGGAAATGGGATGAGAAACATGAGAAGGGGAGGATGGGAGGAGCTCGGGGGATTGGGATGGTTGGGATATAGGAAGGGAGGATACGGGAGCAGCGAAGTATATATCCTAACTAAGAGAGCCATCTTAGGGTTGGCAAGAAACTTGACTCTAGAGGGGTTAGCAGGTGTTCAGGGAGACGTCCCCAGCTGGTACCTTGGGCAACTAAGGAGAGGGAACCTGAAATGACCCTATCCTATACTGATGAATATCTTGCATATCACCTTAGAACCTTCATCTGGCGATGGATCGAGGTAGAGACAGAGCCTCAATTTGGAGCAACGGTCTGAGCTCTTAAGGTCCAAATGAGGAGCAGAAGGAGGGAGAACATGAGCAAGGAAACCAGGACCACGAGGGATGCACCCACCCACTGTGACAGTGGAACTGATTTATTGTGAGCCCACCAAGGCCAGCTGGTCTGGGACTGAATAAGCATGGGTTGAAACTGGACTCTCTGAGCATGGCGGACAATGAAGGCTGATGAGAAGCCAAGGACAATGGCACTAGGTTTAGATCCTAATACATGAACTGGCTTTGTGGGTGCTTAGCCTGTTTAGACGCTCACCTTTCTGGACATAGATAGAAGACCTTCGTCTTCCCGCAGGGCAGAGAATTTGGACTGCTCTTCAGTATCGAGAGGGAGGGGGAATGGTGTGGGGGGAGGAGAAGAGGAGTGGGGATAGGGGGAGGGGAGTGGGGGGAGGGGGCAATATTTGGGAGGAGGGGAGGGAAATGGGAAACGGGGAGCAGGTGGAAATTTTAATTAAAAAAGAGTAATAATAATAATAATAATAATAAAGTAAAGATTGTACTGAGAAAAGGAACACTGATCTCAGTTCTAACAATGCTTTCACACGAAGCAAACAACTGCTTGACTTTACAAAGAAACACATGTGCGTTTCTTACTAAAGCTTTCGTGAAATTAATAAACTTTCAAAAGAACGCGAAAAAAAAAACAAGCAAAAAACAAGTCCATGCTCAAGAAACGTATAGTTGAATTACAGAACGAAAACAAAAACTGAACACAAAAATAATCTCCTAATGCTTTATGTTCATGTTGGACATAATTCGCAGCTATCCTGGTCTGCATGTGGGCTAGGCCCACTCATTAGTGCTTTTTTCATATGATGCTTTTGCTGCTTTTGAGGTTTTTTTCCTGTCTATATCCAGGTAGCAGTCAACCATTCTTCAATTTTTTAATTGTTACCTTTTCAGGGAGGTTCCAGGATCCCAGAGTAGGTTAGGCATTCCTTTACATACAATTATCTTTGATTTATAATTATAATATAAAAATGATTATATGCTTGGCAGCTCAGTCCTTAGCTTCATAGAGTCTTAACAAAGGAAAATTGTATTTATTTGGGTCACTATATTATTTTCCGCAACTACCACATAATTTGACCTTACTATGTACTCAGTAAATTAAATTAGCGGTTATTAGGAAAACTTTTAAGTGAACACATGTCATAAAATACAAATAAGTCACCCTAGAGTTACAGAAGAAATAGAAATCAACAACCTTCCTAACCTGTATCAAATGCACCCAGTAAAGCAACCATCCAAGTGAAACTAAGAAAATTCATTTCACTTCTATTCTATGTTTCCTGGCGCTGAATTCCTACTACAGCTGACCAATATGTATGGACCATTGGTTCTAGTGCACCCTACCCGGTCCACATCTGCACATATTCATGTTGTACATATAAAATGGGGATAATTTCCCCACTCTGCAGTGTACTCTAAATCAACTCTAGATGATTTTCTGTACCCACAATAGTGTAAATACTGTGTGAACTCTTCTGGGGCTTTTTAATTGTGAGAAAAACAGTCTATCCATGCCCAGGACATCTGTGAAGTATGCCCCCAGGTGAAGTGTAGTCTTCTCCTTTATCAATAAAAAAATCAGGAGTCAGATATTGAGGTAAGAACCTGAATGATCAGAGAAATGGAGAAGCCACCAATGAACTTCTTTCTCTTCCATTCCTCCATCCCTAAAGGCCAACATCCTCTTTCAGGCCTGCCTTACTACTTCCTGTCTCTCATTTCTCCTCAGTTCTCCAAAACCTGTATAGCTAATTTTGGTCAACTAGTGGCTATCCCTACTCTCTGACTTAAAGCAAACTTTATTGTCTAAATGAGATCAAAATATCACACAACACAATTGTAACTATTTCCATATATTTGCAGTCTCTGATCAGCTTAAATAGTTGGTAGAAAATCTATGGCATGAAGGGTGAGCTATGGCTTTCAAGGTACTGACAATGGTAGAAGGGAATTAGGTCATATATGAATTAAACTTCACCCAAATGGGTGAATGAATAAGGTTCTATTTCAAGGTTTTCTAATGTCTCCTAGGCCACTGACTAAATAAACTTTGCTTTAATATATATGCCTGGTAGTACTACTTGGTAATTAGAAATATTAGTAAGTTGGTTTGGAGAAATTATTAAAGTATAAGGCTATCCAGAATGGGGGATTAAGAAGGGAGAAGAAGTAAAAGAAAGAAAGGGGGAGCTGTACTAAAGGAAAAAAAAGGAAAAGAGAGGGGAGGGGAGGAGAGGGTAAGGCAGGGCAGGACAGGGCAGGACAGAACAGGACAGGAAAGAGAATTCACTTAGCTAAGAGTCCCGTGTACATGATGCCTGTGCAAAAGGCAGCCAATCATGGACTCTTCTGGACAAGTTGAAGCTTAAAAGAAGGCTAAGGAAGTAGGTCATGTAGGGCAATAAGCAGGAAAGATGTGAGGGGCTTAAGTCAGGTGTTGCAGAAAGCTTGCAGGAAACCCAAAGCTGAGAAGTGATCCCTAGATTTAGCAATCCAAACAACAGTAGAGGTGCTTGCATTCGTAGGGAAGAGGCTCTGTCCAGGCCAGAAAGTACTTTGTTTGGGAGGTTAAAGAATAGATGAGGAATGAGAACTTAAGGTATAAGGACATCCTGAACTTGTAGAACTTTTAGCTTCTGTTAGGGCAAAAAGAGAGACCTAGGGAATATTGTTTTCGTTGCTCTATATTTTATTTTTTAAGTTATGGTTTATGAGGATGTAGGCTTTATTTTCATAATAGAATGACTTCTATGCACTGAACTTAGTTAAGATGCCCTGAATGACAGTGAGATAAGACAAAACCAATGAAATATTTAATACGAAAGAGTTAAAAATAGGCCTGGTTCTCTGGTCAACAGTTTTTAATTATATCATTTAGTCCTCAAAATAACTCTAACAAGAAGACTTATATTTTAATCATATTTTTATAGATAAAAAAAATGGGATCTTAGAAAGGTCAAATTAGGAACTGAAGGTCCATGTGGTGTGGATGCTTAATCATTGCCACACAGGACTGATGGCTCTAGAGGACTCATGAACACATATGGTTCAAATCTGCACAGGGCTCACATGGTCAAAGATGAGGTAAACATAAATAGAGACAAAGGAAAAGTCATTTTAAAGTAATAATAATAATAATCATTACTAAACAGTTTCAACAAACATGTTTAGAAACATTTGATCTTCAAACCCAGTATGGCTATATTAAAAATAAAATTCATAATGGTGGCTAAAAATAATCAAATTTTCATTCGTCTTCTATATTGCACAGGAAGAGTAAAAATAATGATAAATCAAACCCACAAAAAGAAGAAATAAAAGGTTCTAATTTCCAGTATTGGAATGTGATTTATTTCTATTAGGTAGGGAAAAATATAAGACTCTACTTCTTAGGCATAGTATTAATAAACTTTCTCAACACTGATAACATTTTTGTTTTCAGAAAAATTTTGAACACCTCATCATTTCCTCCACAGGTTTTCTTGTGATTTTTTTTAGCTGTAGAAAGCAACTAATACTTTCTAACACCTTCCTTGATCATGCTAAGATTATAAATTTATAGTATATGCTTTTACTATGTGTGTCCTAGCACACACACATAAGAAATGTGATTTTTTGCAATAACAAAACAAACCTCAACATATAAAAAAATTGGAATAACCCCATGTATCTTATTGGATCACCATGGCTTAAAAGTAGAATTCAACAGCAACACTAATTCCAAAAAAAGCCCAGGACCAGATGGTTTCAATGCAGAATTCTACCAGAACTTCCAAGAAGAGCTAATACCTATACTCCTAAATGTATTTCACAATATAGAAACAGAAGAGTCATTGCCAAATTCCTTTTATGAAGCTACAGTTACCCTGATACCAAAACCACACAAAGACCCAACCAAGAAAGAGAATTACAGGCCTATATCACTCATGAACATCAACGCAAAAATTCTCAATAAAATACTGGCAAACCGAATCCAAGAACACATTAGAAAAATTATCCATTATGATCAAGTAGGCTTCATCCCAGAGATGCAGGGCTGGTTCAACATATGCAAATCTATCAATGTAATCAACCATATAAATAAACTGAAAGAAAAAAACCATATGATCATTTCATTAGATGCTGAAAAAGCATTCGACAAAATTCAACACCCCTTTATGATAAAGGTCTTGGAGAGATTAGGGATACAAGGGTCATACCTAAATATAATAAAAGCTGTTTACAGCAAGCCGACAGCTAACATTAAATTAAACGGAGAAAAACTCAAAGCCATCCCACTAAAATCAGGAACACGACAAGGATGTCCACTCTCTCCATACCTCTTCAATATAGTGCTTGAAGTTCTAGCAATAGCAATATGACAACATAAGGGGATCAAGGGGATCCATATTGGAAAGGAAGAAGTTAAGCTTTCGTTATTTGCAGATGATATGATGGTATACATAAGTGACCACAAAAACTCTACCAAAGAACTCCTACAGCTGATAAACACCTTTGGTAATGTGGCAGGTTACAAAATCAACTCCAAAAAATCAGTTGCCTTCCTATACACTAAGGATAAGGAAGCAGAGAGGGAAATCAGAGAAGCATCACCTTTCACGATAGCCACAAATAGCATAAAATATCTTGGGGTAACTCTGACCAAGGAAGTGAAAGATCTATTTGACAAGAACTTTAAGTCTTTGAAGAAAGAAATTGAGGAGGACACCAGAAAATGGAAGGATCTCCCTTGCTCTTGGATTGGGAGGATCAACATAGTAAAATTGGCAATTCTACCCAAAGCAATCTGTAGATTCAATGCAATCCCCATCAAAATCCCATCAAAATTCTTCACAGATCTGGAGAAGACAATAGTCAACTTTATATGGAAAAACAAAAAACCCAGGATAGCCAAAACAATCTTATACAATAAAGTATCGTCTGGAGGCATTACCATCCCTGACTTCAAACTCTATTACAGAGCTACAGTATTGAAAACAGCTTGGTATTGGCATAAAAACAGAGAAGTCAACCAATGAAATCGAATAGAAGACCCTGACTTTAGCCCACAAACCTACGAACACCTGATTTTCGATAAAGGAGCTAAAAGTATACAATGGAAAAAAGAGAGCATCTTCAACAAATTGTGCTGGCAAAACTGGATATCAATCTGTAGAAGAATGAAAATAGATCCATATCTATCACCATGCACAAAACTCAAGTCCAAATGGATTAAAGACCTCAATATCAGTCTGAACACACTGAACCTGATAGAAGAGAAAGTGGGAATTACTCTACAACACATGAGCACTGGAGACCACTTCCTACGTATAACCCCAGCAGCACAAACACTAAGGACATCATTGAATAAATGGGACCTCCTGAGACTGAGAAGCTTCTGTAAAGCAAAGGACACTGTCACTAAGACAGAAAGGCAACCCACTGACTGGGAGAAGATCTTCACCAACCCCTCAACTGACAAAGGTCTGATTTCCAAAATATATAAAGAACTCAAGAAACTAGACCGTAAAAGGTTAATCAATCCAATTATAAAATGGGGCACTGAGCTGAACAGAGAATTCTCAACAGAAGAAGTTCAAATGGCCAAAAGACACTTAAGATCATGCTCAACTTCCTTAGAGATCAGGGAAATGCAAACCAAGACAACATTAAGATACCATCTTACACCTGTCAGAATGGCTAAAATCAAAAACACCAATGATAGCCTCTGCTGGAGAGGTTGTGGAGAAAGGGGTACACTCATCCATTGCTAGTGGGAATGCAAACTTGTGCAACCACTTTGGAAAGCAGTGTGGCAGTTTCTCAGGAATTTCGGGATTAACCTACCCCTGGACCCAGCAATACCACTCTTGGGAATATACCCAAGAGATGCCCTATCATACAACAAAAGTATATGCTCAACTATGTTCATAGCAGCATTGTTTGTAATAGCCAGAACCTGGAAACAACCTAGATGCCCTTCAATGGAAGAATGGATGAAGAAAGTATGGAATATATATTAGAGTACTACTCTGCGGTAAAAAACAATGACTTCTTGAATTTTGCATACAAATGGATGGTAATTGAAAACACTATCCTGAGTGAGGTAAGCCAGACCCAAAAAGAGGAACATGGGATGTACTCACTCATATTTAGTTTCTAGCCATAAATAAAGGGCATTGAGACTATAATTCGTGATTCTAGAGAAGCTAAATAAGAAGGTGAACCCAAAGAAAAACATAAAAGCATCCTCCTGAATATTAACCTTCATCAGGCGATGAAAGAAGACAGAGACAGAGACCCACATTGGAGCACCGGACTGAAGGAGGAGCAGAAGGAGAGAGAGCATGAGCAAGGAACTCAGGACTGTGAGGGGTGCACCCACACACGGAGACAATGGGGATGTTCTATCGGGAACTCACCAAGGACAGCTGGCCTGGGTCTGAAAAAGCATGGGACAAAACCGGACTCGCTGAACATAGCGGACAATGAGGACTACTGAGAACTGAAGAACAATGGCAATGGGTTTTTGATCCTATTGCACGTAATGGCTTTGTGGGAGCCTAGGTAGTTTGGATGCTCACCTTACTAGACCTGGATGGAGGTGGGTGGTCCTTGGACCTCCCACAGGGCAGGGAACCCTGATTGCTCTTTGGGCTGACGAGGGAGGAAGACTTGATTGGGGGAGGGGGAGGGAAATTGGAGGCGGTGGCGGGGAAGAGGCAGAAATCTTTAAGAAATAAATAAATTAATTAATTAATTAAAAAAATAAAAAAGTAAAAAAAGTAAAAATATTATTCTTTGATAAATAAAATCTAGAACTATTTTAACAGGAATTAACAGAAAAATATAACCTTAGTTATTCTAGATTCTTTTCCAGAGGGAAAAATATAAACTCTATTACTTTTCATAATCCAGAAGCATACATTTGTATAGGGCAAACTCAGCCAAGACTGAATTATCAGAGCACAGTCTTGGTATCTTTGAAATATTAAAGAACATTGTGAAGCCGTGTGCTTTTATATGCCACAATGTTAATGTTCTGCACAATTGGGAGCTACACCAAGTATGAGAACTGAAATTTGAAGAGAAAAAAGAATTATACTCTAGCAAGTGGTGGGTGTCAGAGGCAGCAGTGGAGTCTGTAGGCAGATGGAAGGGACCACTTGCACTTACACACATACATAAAGCAATGTCCACACTACGAATCTTAGTTCTTAATTGATCTATTTCAGTTTTACTGTCCCATAGCATTGAATGTACAATTTTTCTTGAGGGATTTTCTGATACTAGGAATTTTGCATATTGATATTCTCTTTAAAACTTTTAGGTTTAGGCTATAGCTCTGTGGTAAGCATTTGCTTGGCATGAACAAAATTCTGGTGTATTAAAATAAAACTTAATACACATGAGCCCATCTGGAGAGCTCATTAAAATAAAGATTATGTAGGTTCTTAGTGGGATACTGGAATTAGGTCATTAGTGGCAAATTTCGAGGATGCTGTTGGACCACACTTGGACTAGTTTGGAGTACTGGTAAAGGTCAATATCATCTACATCTAAAATACTGTCTGCAAAACTGATTTCTTCCCAACATTATTTTCTTATTTTTCCTCTATTAGCCTTATTAAAATCTTCACAGCCCTTAAAAGAAATGTTATTTATAAGAATCTGTGACTGAAGAGACAAGAATAGTTTTCTGATTACATAATGCTACAAGACAATAAAAGCTTGGATTTACCATTAGGAGCTGAGCTTCATCTGTAGAATGTGACCCCAGAAACTGGAAGTGCTCAGAAAGGTGCCTGTCATGTCAAATTCACATTCCACGGAGGGCAAATGATGGAAATGCTAATGGACAGCTGCTAGGTCTAAATGGGTGTATTTTATATGACATCTTTTAATTGTTTAGCAGCTTTGATTAACGACTGATCATATGTTTGTTTAGTATAATTGGTAGCTTCTTAGTGGCTAAAGCTGGTGTATCTTTCTTCTCAGCAGGGTGTTAGGTACCATTAAGATAATGAAAACTGTCCCATCAATTACTTTTATAAGTGTGAGTATCCCTATATTGAACTGTTTTACATAGGGATTTTAAGATCCTCAGTGGGACAAGAACCATGTTGGTACCTGGCAGGCTGGTACTGGTTGCCTGGGTAATGTGGTTTGAGGTATGTCATAAAGTGTTCTCTGCATCAACAGCTCCCCTCTGGGGGTGTGATATGCTGCCCTAGAATTTAATATGAGTGGAGACACACTTTATCAAAGACCTATCTATGGGAAAGCAATGTACAAATACCTGGGAAGTGACAGAGAGTTTAAGGGCCTATTCCTATCCCATAATTCCTCATTAATGTGAAATTAAATTAATGGTAAATTATGCATTGATGGAGATTTATGTCTTAAAAAGCTCCTTCCCATGTTCCATTTCTTTCAGGAGTCATAATAAACCTCATTTAGGCAGAGGAAGAGACAATAGTCCTTCCTTTAACAGGAAAAGAGGCCAGATATGAAGTTTCACTTCTTAGAGTCAGATTTAGTTCAATGACATACTAAGTTAAATGGTGAAGAACATACACAAAGAAGGCAGGCATAGGGCCTGTAATTCTAACACTTGTGAGGAGGAGACAGCAGAATCAATGGTTCAAGGCCAGTCTCTGACAAACAGGGACTTTCAAGGCTTTCAAGGCTATCCTGGGTTACAAAAGACCCTGTTTCAAGTCAAAAACCAACACAATCAAACCAAAGAGCACTATACAAAAAAAGAATAGATTACTTGAGTTCAAATGAATTCTTAGATGTATATTTGTTAGCTTTCTTCATATCAAATTAGAGATGAAACATTCTGCAAATAGAAAACTATAGGCAAGATGGTAAAGTATTTAAAACGTTAGCTACTGCTTAGCATATTAGTCATAGATTAGACAGGATGAAATATTTAAGTTTAAAAATGTTTGGTTCAATGTCATAGAAGAAGGTCGTGACCCTTGATTTTACTTTCATTAGGTTAAAAAAATGTTTTGGTATCAGTCAGTCAATTTACGTGTGGAATGCAATTTTCACTGGGGGTTGTATCATTCCTGTCTGAATCACCCTACCCCTTTCCAGTCTGAACCAAGTAGAAGGATTCCTGCCATGAACATTCAATTGATCTTATTGGTGTGCATGGAAACTGAAGGTCAGATTAACAGATGGCATTGGACTGTGTTGGTGCGAGCTGAGTAGTGTAGAGTTTAAAGTACCTAGCAATGGTCAAATGAGAAAAACATTGCTTATTCAAAACCCCCAGTTTCCTTTTAAGAATCCAAGACAATTTATTAAGATCTATTAAGTCTAATTCCAGAGCATAATCCCAAGTAAGTAATCTGTCAAAAAATACCCTGTGAAAGCAGATAACCCTGACCCGCTCAGGTTTGGTGTAAGAGAGCAGCATGTGTTTTCAAATGAAAGTTTAAAATGTACTAAAGTTCTAAAATGAATATTGTGACCTATGAGATATAACTCAGAGAAATGTATGGCCATAATTATCCTTTTTGTTATTTTATTGCATAGGCAAATAAACTACTACCCAGATCTTAGAAATTAATGCCTTCAGTTTGATACATATTTGCAATTTAAATCTCTAGTACTCTCAAAGTTCCTATTAGTGCAGAAGTAAAATTAATATTAGAGTGTAAATATATTCAAATAAGAATGAAGTGCAACAATGATCTTTATGTTCACATCTACAAACTCTTATGTAGCTGCCAAGAATTCCAAAATTTTCCCGTGAAAGTTGTTTACCCATGAAACATGGATTGAAACATATCAAACAAGTGTATTTTCAAAAGATTAAGAGATTTAATTATGTACATTCCTTGTCTTGATATGTAACATGTGCATTCAAGTGTTGAAGAGGTAAGAAGATGGTATCTGAGCCTCTGGAACTATCGTTACAAGAATTTATGAACTGCCTGATGTAGGTGTTGGGAACTTAATTCGCTTCTGCTAAATTAGTACATTAACCACTGAGCAGTCTTTCCAGGTCCCATCTTTAAAGAATTCTTGGGGACAACATGATCTATTTTTACTAATCTATGTTGATAAAAGATTCAACTGTTTAAACAGTGTCAAACACTTGAAATACTTTACCGAGTTTTTAGATTCCAATACATGGTGTTAATAAGTTAGAAATATTTGGGTTATGATTTATTTTCTAAAAAATATGCTCAAAATAATATCAAAGAAAACTATTTTTTTGTTTGCACATCTACCATATTTTCTAGATTCAGAGTGCAGAAAAATTAAAGGCTCTGTCCTGCTCACCCAACTCATCAGGAGCAGAGCTGGCTCTCACCCTGCCCAAAGCAGCTTCTTCTGTGGCACTACCTCGCTGTCTACATATCAGAGAATGATGTGATGTTTGGATGAGAATGACCTGCAGGGGACCATACATTTGAATGCTCAATTCCTAGCTGGTAGAACTGTGTGAGAATGATTCAGAGGCGTGGCCTTGTTGGAGGAAGTGTATCCATAGGGGCAGGGGTGAGGTCTGAGCTTTCAAAGGCTAAAGGCCACTTTAAGTTAGCTTTTCTGTCTCCTGGTTGTGTCTAAAGATGGGAGGGTGCAGTTATTGCTTCATCACCATGTCCACTTGCATGCTGCCATTCTCCATGCCAAGACAGTCACAGACTCTTAACCTTTTGAAACTGCAAGAACCAAATAAACTCTTTCTTCTATAGGTTGCTGCAGTCATAGTGTTTTATTGCAGCAAATGAAAAGTAACTAAAGTAATTGGGACATGTGATAACCTGTTAATAAGTAATGAAACCCACCTAAACACTGAACACCAGCCCAAACTCACAAGATTAGTAAGAGCCAGAACAAACAACGGGACTCAGAAGTCCTGATTTCTGTAGATATTCTTGTGGGTCCTTATTTAGAAAAACATTTGTCTTTAATGTGACAGAGGTTTTACATATGCAGAACAGCACCTATTAATACTTTACATCCGAAGTATCTCATTGCAAAATGATTCCAAGTGTGTTGATCAGCAATGGCATAAACCCACAGATATTTATCTCTTAATAGTCTCCTTATGTGTATGACCCATTTGAATAATTAATGCCAAAACACAGAGCAGACCTTTGTTGTGCTGGGGAGGTAGTGCAATATTCAATTCCACCTTTCCCTATCTACTGGCTAAGAACATCAAATTTCCAGGGGCATACAATTAGTAATTCCTCACTCAGAGTTGAGTTCTGACCAGCATTGACAAATATACTTTTAAAAATGGTGAATAATACATATTGTTGAAGTAATAATCTGAATAACAATATCGCCCTGTAAGCTTCCGATACTAAATAAACATGGCATTGCTTACTAGAATTCATAAATAAAACCACCAAATTATAAATTTATGAAAATATAGGTAAAAAGACAGCCCCTGGAGATACATATTATTTAGTGAGCTGGATGGAGATGTATTTGTATATTCACATAAAACCAGAGCTCTTCGTTGTTCTATTGCATTAGTTTCCATTTGTTGGAGCTGTACGACATCAAAGTCCTGATGTCCCTCTATATTGCATTTAGCAGTAATGTAGCAGACGATGTGAAGAAATCAAAGTGAGAGTTTCTAAGTAGATTCCTGGCAATTGAGACAGCAGGCTCTTTCATCTGCTCAGTAACTGTGGTAGTGCATTGATTTAAACTCCTTCTGAAATCTCAAATGCTTTTATATTCTCAGGTCTCTCAAGCACCCCCCCCCCAAGTGATAAAATTTTAGCATTCAGCAGAATACCATCTTGTTTCCCCCAAAAGGAGAAGGCTTATTTCAGCTTTGCTACCAAACTTCTCCGGATCACTAAGTAAAATAGTTGTCCAAATGTCACTCTTTTAAGAAATTTGGTTTTGCGTTACTTTTCTATGTTCTGACAACAGCAAACTGAATTGGAGCGAAAAGAACAACAAATAGCACCCACGGATGTGGCTTTTCAGAGGTTTAACTCGGGATAAAAGCCTGATGGAAAGGCAGTTCTGCTTATTAAATATTTTTAAAGTGTTTTTAAGTCATGACTCATTAATAAATCCTGTTGTTTAGGTGCGACTTATCCTGTTTTATTTCAGGATATCCTGTTTATTTATTTTTTGTCACTCACTTTGTTTATTATCTTATTTAGCCTCTTAAATTGTAGCACGGCTGACAAATTCAAAGCAGATGAATTCCCTCCTGCCCAATCAAGAAAGGGCTTTTTGGAGCTTGCATAACCATTTTTCAATGTCAGTCTGTGGATAGTCTTTGTCTAATTAATTTTCTAATCCAAGTTCAACTAAAGTGAGGGGTGAAGAGAAGAAAGTGTTTTTAAAATAGAGCTTACTGAGATCGAAACCACATTTGGCCAATTAGAGTAACATTAGCAGTTCTCCAAGGCATGACAGGTAACAGGTGACCAATTCAACTACCCGCCAGAAGGACCTACAGGAAGGATCTCTGCTGCACTTTGGGGTTGATGTGAATTCACTTAGGGTGGCCTGGGCTGATTACTCAAAGGCCTCTCCTCTGCAGGGGAAGATTCCCCGGCCCCTCCTCTTATATCTATCCTTTACAAATTGAGCTCCTCCTGGAATCAGATCTCAATAATAGCCTGGATGAAGAAATAATAATACAAAAAATCATATAGAGACACAGAACCTCTAGCCTTTCATGTAAGGCTAGAGGTAAACTGGGCAAGCCCAGCTCAACATGTGGAGTCAAAGAATGGTGTCTGCTCTTTTGCATCGTCAAAGACAGTGCTGTTGATGGCTCTGCCTCCCTATGGACATAAATACAGTTCTCAAAAGCATACGACGGCCCCAGAGTTCATAAGCCAACAGGCTCCTGGGACACCATTCTTTGGTCATGGCTGCGGCTGCAGCCTGTGGAAGCTTGACCAATTTGCTCCATAGGCAGTAGAAATTTCTAGTAAAAGAATTTCTCATCTGCCTGGGTCAGATTTTAGTGTAGCATCATTTACCACATTTATCTTCCTTCACTTTTAAGTGATAGGCGGTGATAAGGGGGTCTGCCTGGAGCACTGAGCATGCTCAGCCCTTCTCATAATGAAAGTAGAGCAAAAAAAAAAAAAAAAAAAAAAAAGGAAACCACACAACCAAACAATAGCTATAGCTATCATATGACTAAAGTCTGAAAAAGACGCCCCTTTTCAGCAGAGTCAGTCGGCACAGCTGGGGAGGCTTGATTTGTCATATTGTTTAGTAAAACACCACACAGAGTGTTTATCACTGAAGGAAAATGAAGATATCAACAGAGGGTCTGGAGAGATGGATCAGTGGTGAGGAGCACTTGCTGCTCTTTCAGAGGACCTGGGTTCTTTTCCCACAACCCACATGGTGCCTTACAATCATCTCTAATCTCGTTTTCTGAGGATCCAACATTCTTTTCTGACCTCCATAGATACTGTATGCCTGTAATACACATACATACACACAGACAAAACATTCCTATGTGTAAAATAAAAATAAGAAATCTTTAAAATAAAATGATATCAAGATAGTGTTAGTAAAGGATCAACATTATTCTCTCATCACTCATAGTGAAAGGACATCTCCACCAAATTAAACAAGTCAATCAGAATCCACAGAAATTCACATTGAATACTTTTCTTTTGAATTGAATTATTTTTAGCTTCTATATTCTTCATGGTAACTCTTTAATCTTAATTTATTGTCTTAATCCTTAATTATTATTAAACATCCACTGACATATTCCCAAATGTTAAGAATCAATTCCACTTATTCCACATCTTCTTGAGATTCAAACTTCTATTAACCATAGTCATACTGGACAAAATTTTATTTAGGGTTCCCAGTCTGGAGACAAATTATGACATCAATTGTTTTTAGATTTTATTTCCTTTAAGGATAACTGAAATGGATTTGTACCTCAGAATTCTCTGAAGATAATTATTAGCAATTGCTGAACTCGTAGTATCAAATCCAACATATGTAATAATTTAAACTAATCCACATACATATAGGTACATATGTTAAGACAGTCAAATAAAAATATTTTTACGTTTACTATATGGCTGTATATTTTGATGGATATAAAATATACTACCATAGATAAAATGGGGTCATATAGGCTAAGGGAAACTTTACTCTGGTCTTTTGCATCTGGATTCCTTAACATTTGGAATTCTGTATCACACACATATTCAAGTCAGTCCAGTTTTTTTCTTATCATTGAGAATCATATTTTATTTTAAATAGCACTTTATCTTTAAGAATTTCTGTGTAAGTCTCTCTTAGGGTCCTCATTGTTGTCTAAGTTTTCTGGAATTGTGGTTTGTAGTCTGGTTTTCTTTGCTTTACCTACATAGATCTAATCTACATGGCAAATAGAAAAAGACAAGATCTCCTGAGTAAATTGGGAGCATGGGGACTTTGGGAGAGGGTTAAAGAGGAGAGAGGAGAGGCAGGGAGGGGAGCAGAGGAAAATGTAGAGCTCAATAAAAATCAATAAAAAACTAAAAAAAAAGAATTTCAAGTTCTTGCCTTAAATAAGTTACAATTAGTTCATCAATTTACCCCAAGCAATCCAAGCTAATTGTCTAAATTTATTATTCTGTACATTTGTGTAAATACTGACACTTAAAATGCCCTGTTCTCCTCTAATGCATGTCATTAAAACCACCTCAACTGTGCAGCAGTGCTTTTCTCTCTGCTTTTGCTAGATATGCAGACATTGCTATTTAAAGCATTATTTTGCATTCTGACCATGGGACAAATTCCCAAACTCACCATTTCACTAAAGGATTGATTGATTGATTGATTGATTTTACTTCTCAAACAATTTCCTACTTCTCAAACCCATCCCTCTATTCTTTCACTCAGGAAATACAAATTCACGCATTAACTCTGGTTTGCTTCCACACTCTACTATGGAGCATAACCTATGACTGCAGCATCCTGGCGTCAGGGTACTTGTTCTCTGCTGGTAGGGATGTACCTTCTGTGCAGAGCTGTTGCGAGACCCAACTGAGGCAAGAATTAGGAAGTGCTAGTTATCAGGAAGGCATTGTAGAAATGTATTTAAAACAGTGCGCCTGATTCAGAAAGAAAGACATCTGTCTACATAGGGAATGTTTTTAGTTTAATTTTTTCATACAAACTAAATTCTAAGATAAGTTACTCCATAGAGGCCTAGGAGGAAAATGATGACGTGTCTTTTAAACAGTTAATTACACAAAAATAAGTACCTTAGAGAATTTTGATATCAGGGAATGATTGAGTATCAATTACCATGCCTTAAAAGTATGAACTAACTAAGACATCACCATTCCATTAAGCAATCACTATACTATAGACTTTAAGCCAATTATTAAATATGAATGGTGAAGAAATTTATAATAAGGAAGATTTCATTAAATTCTTTATGGTTTCTATTTCAGTATTGTCTATAAAATGTTAAACTTCTGTGCATATTCAACCCTTTGACATCATGATATGGCATTTTCAGTTACAAAATGTGTTCAGCAACATTCACAGGATAATTGCAGGACCACTATTTGCATTCTGAGCTGTTAGAACAAATACTACGTAATTAAATAATTATTTAACTTGCAATTGAGTGGTTTTTTAATAATTTTTAAAAATCACTCACATTTATTTTGTGTGCCTTAATCAAGATTGTGACCAATGAATGCAAACTTCCCCTTCCTTTTGCTCTGTAGATCCATGTACTTGCAATATGCAGTGTACTTGGCCATAATGAGTTCACTGGTAAATTAATAGATTGTTTTCTCTAGCAACATTGCTTTTGGGGCCAGTAATGAGTCACAGAACTTTTTCCTCACATCACAGGCAACATTCCCACATCTAGTGTGATTTGAATGAAGTTAATATCCATAGTGTAGTGACTGATTTAGGAAAGGCAGTAATGAGATTATGGCTCATGCCCTTAAAGCTTGACATCTGAAATCCTATCATTTTCCACATGAAGAAATATGTTAAATATTATAATATCTGACATGTCTATCACTGTGGGATTAAGCCAGCTATCTGAAACATTGGTTTGGTATTTTGATCCTTAGACACATTATCTTCTTTTGTCTTACGAACACAGAATAATTGATTTGAGGATAATGGAGATTTATATTTGCATGCTCTCAGTTTTAATTCCAAGAGGTATTAATATGTCCTCCTGGTTTAGCTCTCTCACCTTAAACAAAAGAAGTCAATAGCAAGCACAGCTCTTTCCTTTGATTATGTGGGGTATAATAGAGTAAGTAAAGTATTTAACTAGGGGCATTCATGTTTTCAACATGAGTCTGCTTTGAAAGTTTTGACAGGTTGTTTTCTCTCTCCTCTCTCTTACACACACACACACACACACACACACACACACACGTCAATATTCAATGTGTGAGCACTATTAGTAGCTAAACACAACAGGAGAATACTTTATTTTGAATATTTAATACTCTATAAATAAATTAGTATATTCGGTAAGAGTCATGAACAGACATATCTCTCTGTGGAAGGAAATATTTTCCAGAATTTTTGCTTCTTCTTTTTTTTTTTTTTTTTTTTTTTTTTTTTGGTTTTTCGAGACAGGGTTTCTCTGTGGTTTTGGAGCCTGTCCTGGAACTAGCTCTTGGAGACCAGGCTGGTCTCGAACTCACAGAGATCCGCCTGCCTCTGCCTCCCAAGTGCTGGGATTAAAGGCGTGCGCCACCCACCGCCCGGCTTTTGCTTATTTATATATTCTATTTCTTCTAAC
Organism: Chionomys nivalis; assembly: GCF_950005125.1. NCBI lineage: Eukaryota > Metazoa > Chordata > Mammalia > Rodentia > Cricetidae > Chionomys > Chionomys nivalis. The sequence continues at coordinate 31,142,293 of NC_080103.1, read as the reverse complement.
TTTCTCCTCAAATAGTCATAATCTTCTAAAACTTCAAGACTATGTCTGATAATTCATTAACTGATGCATTATAGGCATGTGTGTTATGGGGTAAACAACAGCTTTCTGATTGTAGCTAGAAGCTGTTCCACAGGCAAAAACTCATACCTGATATGTAAAACTGGCCAGAAACAGTGGCTAGGTTGGACATATGCTAGAGATTACTGGGAATGACCTGTGAATTATTTACTATGTGGTCTCTTACTGTCCACTCTTAAATATTTACTTATTTAGATATAGACAACTAGCCAACCATTCTCTTCTTTTAAACCTACGAGTATCCACATATGTAGTTCTAACTTCTGTGATGTTTTCTAAGATTAAAAATGCAATGTATCTCATCGTAGGGGTAAGATGTGCATTCATTTATCAGCACTTAGTTATACATATAGTTCTAAGTTAGCTACATGTCTCTAAAGTACTAAATAAAGCATCTTCATCAAGCACTTTCCCTCTCCATCTTGACTGTGTTGGCTAGTATTTTGATAGCATGATGGATATTAGAGTTATTTGGGTAGAGGGGCTCTCAATTGAGGAATCTCCCTCATAAGATATGCCTGTAGGCAAGTCTGTAGTGTTTTTGTGATGGAAGATTAATATGGGTGTACCTGGCTCCCTAGGGGCAGTGTCATCACTGGAAAAAAATAAGAAAGCAAGCTAAACAAGCCACGAGGAGTAAGCAAGTAAGCAGAATTCCTCCATGGACTCTGCTTCAGTTCCCACCTCCAGGCTCCTGCCTCGACTTTTTGAACTGTAGGCTATAATATTACACAAACCCCTTTCTCCAAATGTTTTATCACAGCAACATAAGCCCTAGCTTCTCTACAGCTAGAGAGCAATCCAAGATATGCTGCTCCTGTTAGCCTACAGTTTTATTAGTCCAAAACCTACAAATCATGTTTTCTTCCTTTATTTTCTTATCTATAAACACCTGGTTTTTCAGCAAACCTTGGAGTGCTTCAACTATACTGTGTGAATCACTATGGTAATCCGTTGTCATCTCTCACCTGGATTGTTGCCACAGCTTCATTTTTCTTTCCATCCTTAGCTCTCCTGAAATTATGTGCATAGGCAAGAGACAGAATCATTACTTTGATGTACTAACTGGGTCAGACCACTGATGAAGTTCATCTCATTCAATTCTCAGTTTAATGGTCACCTCTGGGGACTTCCCCTACCAGACAAGCTAGCAACTCACTCACTATTGTCACTTTGTCTAATTTAAATATTCTCCATGATAGCCATTACTACTTGACATTGTTCTAGTAGATTTCATTGTTTTTGTTTTATAAAGGTCATTCATTTTGCAAATGCATACAACAAAGTACACTTATTTAACTGTGCCCCTCCCCATCTCCTTTCTTCCTTCATGTGTCGTGCATCCCTATGTCTGCCTCCATCTTTCATAGTTGTCCACTTTTATTCTCACCCCTCTTGATCTCCTTCTATTTTTTCTGAATTTCTCAACAAGCATTATTTGCTGATACAGTTGAGGACACTCTCTGCACAATCTACTTATCTTTTCCTGAACCATATATAGTTTGAGAGTAAAGACACTGATTTTAATCATGAGAATTTGTAAAAGGTATGATCAGTAATTTTGAGAAACCATTCACATCATAACGACTGAACTCACAGGAAATGTAAGTCTGCCTCTACCAAGAATATGCTAAATATGCAGACTTATCTAAATGTACCTATTTTTACATTTTGCAAAAATTAAAATAATTCATTCCATTTGTGATAATAGTTAAAATATCAATGTGTTCTTAAATAAAGAACTCATATAATTTTACACTAAGACATAGAGATACAATAACAAACAAAAACAGTATTTCTCCGATTTGTTCACGTTCCATGATTATTTGTCTGTTTCATCGTTTTCCTTTTCCTTGGATAGAGTCTTACAGTGTAGCCTTGGCTGGAAGTAACTCTAGAACTCTCTCTACAGACTGGGCAAGCCTAGAACTCTTAGGAGATTGACTTGCCCCTGCATTCTGAATGCTGGGATTAAAGTTTCATGACACCATACAGGGCCACCTTTCAGAAATTTTACTAACACAAATAACTCTCAATTCAAATTTCAGACCTTTAGTATTAAATGACATCTATTTATACATTAAGCTATCATATTTTTTACACACATCATTGTGTTATAAATGGCATGCCATAGAGCTTACACGTGGTACGTTTGTAGGGCAAGGATCTTTAAGAAGTTTTGTGAGCAGTGCAATTTACTGTAAACTTAGTATGTGAAATGACCTTGTGCCTTCTGGGAGGTGTTCTCTGCCACCTTCCTAACACCTTGTATTCTGTGCTGACAGAATTGACACTTCTAATCATTTCAGTTTCATAAAACAAACATGAGCTACATTTCATGCTTCCAACAGGTCCTTTTTGCTTGTTTGTCTTCACTTATTTTTTTATACATGTTCAAACAATCTGTGCTATTATAGCGTTAGCTCGTGCACCACAAAATATTATTCCATGCTGTGCATGTATTACACTTTGTTTATCCACTTATGTTGGTAAGGATTTGAATGTCTCTAGTTTTTAGATATTTGGAATATTGCTTTTTGACCATCAGTATATAAATCATTTCGGTTGATGTATGCTTTTTTTCTTTATTTTAAATAAATATTCTGAAGAGGAACTACTGGATTGTATGCGCTGACATGATTTTACATGTCAATAGTAATGCATGGTGCGCAACATTTCTTCACATGTATGACGTTGTAGAGTCTGCCTTGTGACACCGTGATTCTACTAGGCTCCTACCTTGACCTCAGTCCGAAATGATGTTCTGCCTCCAGGAATCTCAGAATGAAACTGTGATTGAGAGCTGTTTTGTTCCATTTTATAATCTTCTCTAGGACTGGGATTAAAGGCCTGCACCACTGGGATTAAAGGCCTGCACTGCCTAGTTTCTATGGCAACCAGTGTGGTCACTGGGATTAAAGGTGTGTTTTACCACTGCCTGGTCTGTAAGGCTGACCAGTGGGGCTGTTTTACTCTCACATCTTCAAGCAAACTTTATTTATTAAAATATAATTGAAATGCCAATATAAGTTACCTTATAGGATTATTAGCAGTGTTAATGTATTAATATATCTGAGCATATAAAAGTGTCTGACGCATTATAAATTCTATATGAAGATGGGCTATTTTAATTTTGTTTTATCATTGTAATTTGCAAAGTTATAACATATTTAGGCTAGTTATACATTGCAGTTAGTTCTGAGAGATTGTTCACGCCCTCATTAAAAAATTAAATTAGATTTATTTATTTATTTTTGTGTATATGTGCATGTGTGTGTGTGTGTTCAAATGCACATACATACATGTGTGCAGTCAAACGATGACTTTCAGAGCTCAGTTTTCTCCTGCTATGTGGATCCATGGATTGAATCCAAGTCATCAATTTGGGTGCAGTGGTATTTTCCTATTGAGCCATCTTGCAAGCTTTGTTCCATTCTCTTATTGAGTATAACTTGTGTGATATTGCTTTTGGTATTACAGTGAATTATCATCCAGTCCAGGCACCAGAATGACAGGGACCAGCAACTAGAGCCAGTAAAGACATGAAAAGGCCAGTTGAAGCTACCAGACCACTGCTAATCATAGGGTTTAGACTGCAGTTTATGAACAAACACTGGTCTATTTGATCCATAAAATACACTATCCAGATAAAACAGTGAAGGCTGTCACAAGTTTTGTCCTTTTAGATTGTCAATTTACGTGACCTTATATAAAGACTTTCTGCCTCCTCCTCGTTACAACAGCTATTTGTTTTCTTGTCCCATTTCTGCTCTTCACTGGCTTTGTAGATAATGAATTGCTAATGCTTAAAAACAAACAACAAATTTTAAAAGAAAGACAAAGCAGTGGGTTTCCTCATGAAGCCATCATTGCCCATTTTAGACCATTTTCTAAAATCATGACTATCATCCTCATGTCTCTTCTTATTAATAACTAAAGAGGGAGCCCAGCAGTCATGCTTGTCCTTAAAAAAATAAATCTACTCCTGAAAGTGTTCCAGAGCATGTCCCGTGGGAATCTTGGAGCAAGCTGTGATCATGTTTCTATGTTTAAATCACTGCTTCTTAATCTCTCCTGGTTACAAGTGTGGAGGTTCCATCTGAATCTCCCAAGAGCAAACTGCGTTTTACTTGGTACCACCCATCTTCTTTACCTTTGGAATCTCATTAAGGGCATGAATCAAGCCTAGGTTATGGATGGCAAAAATATCATTAGGATAGTGGATGCCATTTCCATTGTCCTATGTAACCATCCACAGTTTTATGAATGTATTATTTAACTATTTGTGGGGAATGAGGTTTTCTCTATTCCTGAAGTTATTGGCTCTTATGCAAACAACAGGGATTTACTTTGTTTAGTAGAGGAAAATATATATAGAAGTAGGTCCCTTAAAACATGAGACAGAAATTTCTTGTACTGTTATAAGATATTTATCATGGTGGCTTTTCAATTGGGTTCTTGATTCCACAAGTGTAGTAGCGGTATTATTTTGAACTGGGAGACTCCATGTCCATGTCTTAAGGTATGGAATGCCTTTTACCACAAGATAAGATCTAAAAGGATGGGAAAGTTAGTCCCCCAGAAGGATGAAATTCAGACAGAAAAAAAAAATGATGTGCCAAAAAAATTTTCTCCCAATTTCTCCACAATGGTTGTCCTAAGGTGTTGTGTTCACTTGACTCTGACTTTGGAAACAAGGAGACAGGCTATATATAGTATCTCTGCTATAAATGACCTATGTCCATCCCATTTCCCTCTCTCATTTCTACTTTTTCTCACTTCTTATTCAATGGTTATTATTCCCAATCAACAACACAATTACACTTTATTTTCTCTTTAGGTTCTGTGTTGTATGAAAATCAGCTGGCATATGGCAGTGCAAAGTTAGAATGGAGGACTGTAAATTTTAGTTTAAAATTCCATGTCAGTGTATAAGACTACTGATGGATAAGGACAGTGGTGCCTCTGCTGCCTGACATCTGGTGCCGGTAGCCTTATTTTATTCCATGTTTTGTCTGACAAGTGCTATATGTGACCATATTTAAGCATGACATCCTTGATATGAGACAATTTCCATATTAAAACAAAATTAAGTAGAAAATATTTTCATGTATAATGAGCCCAAATTCATATAGCTGATGGGCAGCAGAGCTCAAATCGAAATCTAAACAATCTGAGGCATCTTCATTTGTGCTGAAGTTTCCATGGGTAAGGAGGAATGCTTAGAGGCTTCCTGTTGCTATTTGGAAATTTCAATATTGAGATCATTGTGTGAGAAACTGACTCTGGAATGAACTACATGAGTCTTTGCAAGCCAGTTTATGATCAGATCTTGTATCTAGGGAGCAGAGATCCTACTCTCTCAGGAAAATGTGGCATTAGTTTTGACCTCCCAGGCCATTCAAGTTGTGTGTTCAAAATGAAGCTTTTCAAACACTCTTAAATGAATTGATCTCTCTGAAGAAAAACACTTCTTTCCATTTTATAGAGACTACTGAAGGTTAGGCTTCACTTTGGACTCGATTCAGGGCACTTTAATTTTGTTTTGCACCATTTTACCTTCTACCACACAGTTTCTAGCACAACTGTTCTACATACAAAGAACATGTTTATGCACAGGTTCATTATGTGTTATCATGACTATTCAGGAATAAAAATACAAAGGTTCCCACTTTATGTGGTCTAGATACGTATGACTGAAAATGATCCATGTTTTTCCCTTTCCGTGGCTCTATTTAAAATGATGACAGCAGACTCTTTAACCAGAAGCTTTTTTGTGTCGATGGACAGAACAGGGGATCAGAACACCTGGGGTGACTGCAAATTAATGCTTTTCTGGTAATGCATTAACTGTACACTACTGATCTACAATGGAATAATTGGGACCTCCGGTAAGTAATTTTTATTTCCTTGAGATTTGGGGGGTTTTGTCCTTATGTGTGTGTTTCTTCTTCTTATTTTTTCCACAATGCATTTTCTTTCACATATGAATTTTTCTTAATGTCCCAGAGTGAGATCATTTCTAACTTGTAATTAGAAGCCATAAAAATTCATGTCTCTGTCTCAAAAAGTATTTTTGGAAACCTACTGAACTGCAAGATGATGTGTAATCCTCATATATGATGCATAGATTCCTATCTCTAGACTGCTATGCTTTTGAATGATTCTATTTTACTTAGATATACTGAAAATCCATTTGGTTCTTTATACAAAATTGCAGTTTGTTGAGAAGCTTGCAACAAAACATTTGAAAATTTCCTTTAAAAGTGTGTCATCTTGGAAACTTGTATGATAATATTTCCCTCTAAGAATGAACTTCAAACGCATGTATAAATAGTTTATTTTAGAAACAAAAAAGTAGGTATGGGAGAAGATGCAAAAATCTCATACAGTAAATATCCATACATATTTTCATGGAATATTACTACTGATTATATTCATATTTCCTTATGTTGTGTCAAATGTTTGCTTTAACATGTGTGTATGAACATGCCACACATGTTAGCACCAAAGTACAATTTGAAGCAGTTGGTGCAGCACGAATTCAAGTTGGTTTTAATAATTAAAATTCAGAGTCTGATATTAGGGGGTGGAAGCTGAGAGATCAGAGAAGCAGAGCAGCCAGCCACTAGAGAGTTCTCACCTCTACCAAAGCTCAGGCCGAAAGGGTGATCTGGTCCTCAGCCTCAGATGCATCCTTAGACTGACTGCCTAGACTGCACTGCTCCTCAGACTGCTTCAGACTGACTACATCAGACACACTGACTTCTAGTCCTGTCTCCATCCAGTCATATCACTCCTGTCTCCACTTCCCTAGTGCTGGCATTAAAGGGGTGGGATCACAAGTGCTGAAACACCTTTGCTTGAATTCTTTTTCTCTTTTCAATAGATTCAATCTTCTGTAGCCCAGGGTAGCCTTGAACTAACAGAGATCCCTCTGCTTCTATCTCCCAAATCCTGGAATTAAAAATCTGTGCCACCACTTCCTGGCCTCTGATGGCTTACCTCTGCAGTCTGAGCTTTAGGCAAACTTTATTTGTTAAAACACAAACAAAATACCACTACAAGTTGGTTCTTTCCTTCTGCTCTAGTTGTTTTAGGAATGTATCCTATGTCTTGATGCTCAGCAATAGGTGACCTCTATTCACCAGGCCATCTTACTAGCACTGTATCAAAATTCAAATTCTAATTATTTTTCTATGTGTTCAAGGACATGTATATCAATGTAGAGCCTGATTCCATGCTTACTGTAGACTAATGTCATAAGATCATATGAATAAGCCTGGCCTCTGAACTATGGGTTAGAAATCAATGAAAACACAGAGATATTCTGATAGCAATTCCCTTAACTCCTTTAACAGAACACTTAAATTCATACATTTTCTGATTTCAAAAACATATGTAAGCCATTATTGTGGTTTCCGGTGAAGGTCTTTAAACAGTGTTTTTAGGCTTACAAGACTTTTCACATTTTACTATCATTTCTGTTTCTAGCAGGAGGCGCAATTAATACTGTAAAATAAAACCTGCCCCCAAGTTATTTGATTTTTTAAATTCCATAGTAAATCATTATCATTGGCACCAAGAAAAACCTTTAATAAATGTCAGCTGCATGACTAGAATTGCATAAGTCTGGTACTCCCTCTCTCTCTTTTTTTCTCTAGGAGTTTATAATTAATTAGAGGCAGAAACAATCAGAGTTGGATATTCATTTTACAACTAAACTGAAAGCTGGACCAGAGTACGGAAGACTCCCTGACATGCCAATCATTGCTGGATAATGAGAGGTTTGATGGGACCAGGTGGCTGGAGTTGGAGAAAGACATTCATGGAACAAGGATTCGTTATTTAACGTATTAAAAATCCATTTTCCCTGCTAGCATCCAAATGAGAAAGATACTCTAACTTCTGTTTTATAGATGAATAAACTAAGGTTTGTAGGTTAAATAATAATAGTGAGTGAGGATTTATTCAGAGGGGGAAAATGATGAGGCCAGACATTAAGGAAGAAGAGTGAAACTTGAAGCTCCTGTTTTCTTTGCAATGGATGTGGCCACACCAGACACATAACAATGGCACACAGACATTGGAAGAGTCTGAAAGGCTTTTTGGGAGCCTAGTCTGTTTGGATGCTCACCTTCCTAGACCTGGATGGAGGGGGGAGGGCCTTGGACTTCCCACAGGACAGGGCACCCTGACTTCTCTTAGGACCGAAGAGGGAGGGGGAGGGGAAATGGGGGGAATGGGAGGGAAATGGAAGGATGGGAGGAGGTGGAAATTTTTAATAAATTAAAAAAAAAGAGTCTGAAAGGCCAAAATGAACTGAAATATTTGAAAACTCGTAGAGGCGATATACTTTTGAATGGAACTTTCAGATTATTATTTCACAAGATGTAAAACAAAATCAAAACATCAATTCATGTGTTAGACAGTGGCAAAGAGCCACAGAAGCAGAATGGTCCAGCTTCAATTTGACTTCATGAACTAGAGCTATTGCCAGTGCTTATAAAGCCGATGTCAGAGCTTGGATGTATTGACATGGCTTTGGTTTCAAGATATAGTTGGCCTGTGATGTGATGGTGTTTTAACTGTATCTCTTTCTCCCCACTTCTGCATTACTCTTCAAACTTTACATATATTCAAATCTGCAAAATGTCTATTAAGTAAATTGATCCTCAGATTTTTCTAATATGAAAAGGGAGGAGAATTTGCCAATGCTGATGCAAGCCATGGTCTCAGAAGACAGGCAGCAGTTTATTTACAGGAAAGAAAGGAAGAAGAGGCAGGAGAGAAGGACACATGAATTAAATCATGATGTACAGTACCAAAAACAATACCTGGGCTTTTCAGAGGGCAATTGCAGAGGGTCTCATTTGTTGTGACTACATGGTGAAGATGATGACCAAACATGAGCCCTACTGTAAACAGAATTGCACGTATGAGTGTAGGACAGCAAGATAAAAGACTAGAGGCCTAGTTTGTTATTATTGCAAAGAACAATTGCTTCTCCTATATGCAAAGGTACATTCTAAGAAGTCACCAATTTAACCACAGCTGATACATTAGAATAACAAGAGTAAACACGGAGAAAGGTAGCTACAGCCTATGGGCTCCATTTTTACAATGAGCTAATGATTCAGGACCATTCAAAAATGTAATTAAGGAAAGTAATAAGGGATTACATCAGGATATAGAGAGAATGGCAGGGTACAAATTGAATGACTTGATCAGAAAGTCTTATGGAGGGAGGTAAGCATGCAGGAGGAACCAATTATGAAGTACATTTTGGGGGTATATTTTCATCTCAGTTGCAAAAGAAATACTTAGATCTATTCTGATCTAAAACCTTGGGGAAAATTTTAAATATATTAGGCACATGATAAAATTCCATGCTTCAGGAGAAGAATCTGTATTGCTCTGTTTGGGGATGAATATTTAATAATGTTTTTCTTTGTATTGAATATAGATGATGATGTTTTATCATTAGCATAATACATACTTGAAATGCGTTTCCTCTATAAGTAAAGGATTTGTATTAATAAACACACATTTTTGAAGGTATTTCCCCTTGGGGTAGTCTAGAAATATTTACAAACAGCTAATCAAATGTAAAGATAGCTTTTAATAGGCCTCGAAGAAAGAAGAATCAAAATCTTAAAGAATAAAAACCAGCAATTAAAAATGAATAATATATAAGGTATTAAAGGGTAGAGGGAAGAAAGGGAGATAAGTAACACTTTAAAAAGTTTGAAAAAACCCATAGGGAAACATTATTTTATAAATTTACTTAAAAATACATATACAATATGTTTATGTATGCATATATACATGTACTTATGCCACATGGTGTATAATAGCGTCAAGAGCCATGCACTGCCTAACAAAACCCTAGCGCCACACATAGGAAATATCACCGCTAGGTGTTATTTAAAGAAATATAAGTCTTTGAAAACAATATAGCCTGTTGCCTGTACCTCTGGTTGCCTTTCAACACTTGAAGGTTAAATCTGTATTGCTGCTAACACAGCAGCACACTTCAGACTCAGAACTTGGAATAATCAAGCTGGAACTGATCTGAAAAGACTGTTTTCTAAGGATTGACTCTCACAGCATCACAAGGTGCTATACAAGATGCCAACTGAAAGCAGCAATTGGTAGTGGTACCCAGATGTAATGCCTACGGGACATTAAGAATGACTAGTCCAGCAATACAGCTAGAATGGTGTAAAAGTGGCATTTTATCTTAGGGAAAACCAACAGTTGTCTATTTTGACTTAAGGGCCACCAAAGGAGAGGAAGTTCATGCATAGTACTAGAAACCTAGCCAACAGCCTAGGCCAAATGCTACTGTCATTTTCTTAAACCAATGTAATTTCTAGATGAATTAAACACTTATCTTTATACCAACAGATGAGTACAGCTGTAATCCCTCACCATAGAAGCTCTTTTTCCAACAAATAAAGCCCATTAGAGACCCCAACACAGGTTAAGATACAAATAATAAGATATCCAACTCCAATGGATACAACTGCAATGCAATCTTACTCCTAGGGCTCAGGGGAAACCATGGAAGAGGGAGCAGAGCCAGGGGACCAGAACATTTGTTACTAGGAAGTGTTCCCTAGATGTGAAAGAGAAAACACATGTAAGGAATCTCAGTAGTGGTTGCCTGAACAAGGCTGGCATAATGACAACCCCAGTTGATATGCCAATGGGGACAGAGGAAAATTCCACGCGATTCCAACTCTAGGTGAAGAACTTCAGGTGGTCGAAGGCTGCTGAAAGGAGAGGCAGTTGAGCTCCTGTGTGGGTTGCCCAGTCTCAAGTAGTCAGTTTTGGACAGATGTTCATGTGTGCAATATTAAATAAACATGGGTTGTATATATATGTGACTACACACATGTATGTAGCATTTGTAGAATAATAAAGAACATGAGGTCGCTAATTTGGGAGCAAGAGGGGGAGACAGTGGAGGAGTTGGGAAGAAGAAGAGCAGAATTGTTGATGTGTTGCTTATGCATGAAGTTCTCAAAATGAACATGTAATCATGAAAGTACAAAGTTAAATGCTTCACTGAGAAGTTGTTCTTCATCCCCTTTTTTGGGTGTGCCACTTTAAGAGGAATGTCCTTATATGTTGGTACTACTCAAAATAATATCCTAAGATGGTCTTTCTGGATCTTTACTGAAGTCAGTTTCTAACCTGACAATAAGAAGACAATACATTATTTTAATTCAATCCAAAAAACAACTTTTTAGTCAACTGTCTTTAAGATTATTTATAGGGTATTAAATTAATTCCTAAGGTACAAAACTGGTGGTGATATTCAACAAGTCGTTTCCCTTACCAATGCCTGCTTCTCATAAACATTTGGATGGATAAATCATGACAAAATTATTAAAATACATTAATGGCTAGTCACAGCACATTTCAAGTGACTAGCAAATTGGAAATAAAAAAATAAAAAATAGAAAATACAGTGTTTACAAAAGTCATGTGGGATATGAGAACCTAAAACCCAGTGATATATTTTTAACCTTTGGAGTAGAACAGAAAATAAATAATTGTTCAGAACTTTGGTCAAACGTATCAAGACTGAGAAATAAAACTTGTAGTAAATAGTGATTTGTACATCTAATATAAAAAGGGTCAGAAAACATAAAGCCCTGGGGTCAGGGTCAATAGGAAAGCCAGCTAAGTGACATTTATAAGACAACAGCCATCGAAATTACATGCCACTTTATCTACTGGCACTGCAGCTAACTCACCATTATTTTCTAATCTAAAATAGTCATCTTGTGACAATATTATTTTTCTATAGTAAAACTGTCTTTCAAAAATATTAGATTTAATTTCCATTGACTCTAGATGCTAATCCTTCTGTCAAGTGGAGAATATGCACTCACTTGAAGGCCCAGTGGGTTTCCATTTAATTTCTTTCCTTTGCTTATAAACAACATTTGTTGCCCTGGAATCGAGATGCTTTTTAAGAATTACAGCCTCTTGAAAACATTCTTCCATTAAAGTCATTTAAAATAATGTAATAATTGACACAGTAATTAGAACTTCATTGGATGGGATACTAAGACCATATTTTTCTTATATATTACTGAAAGAATATAGAGCTTCTGTCTTTTAAGCATCTACTTGCATATTATTCCTTAAATTATAAGTTTAATGCTCATTAAAGTTAGACAATAGGAAATTGTCTAATAGATATTAAATTGTGCCTATCTTCACTAGTGATTTGAAATTGTTCTGAAGGCATTTACAAATGACTTTGGTGCCGACAATTCTTCATCTGGCACACTCTGTCCTTAAAAGGACAGACCACAGAAGAAAATATATGGAATCACTAAGTAAATACTTTAGAGGTACTGAATAAAAATTTGGAACATTGTGTGTCATGAATTTTAAATAAATAACCCAATGGTGCCCATAGACAAAATCTGGATGGTTAAGTCTCCATGTACATTATGAACAAGTAAAAGCCAACACTCTGTCTTTACCTCTGTAGAAACAAAAGTACCGTCCTGTTCCAATTAAACTTTCATCTGTACTTTTGATAAAATAATATAAAATCCAACCACAATAAATCATTAAACTTAGCTTAACTTAGCTGCATCACAGTGACTGTGACTATTATTAAAATCTGATTGAGTTATCTGAGTCCAGTGGACAATTAAGTCTCCTGTAATGATCTTTCTACAGTGACTGGCCATCCAGCTCTCTTCTTCTACTGTATTTCAGGATTTCTATTAATGTCAGTGACAGCCACATACACACAAAGAGAGAATGTAAAAATCATCCATCCCAACTCACTAAAGGCACAGGTCAGAACTGTATGCATGTAAACTGATGATTCCCCCATATCCTGAGTGAAGGTGCTTATAAGATTGAACTCTAATGCCAATATCATTTCAATGAGTTCCATAAGTCCAAAGTTTCCATATCCTCTCTCTGTATGCAATAGAGGAGTGTGTGCATTTTATGAAGATTCCTATCACTTAATGCAGCAACAGACTGTACTTAGGTTGAAACCCAAAGTCCCGAACAATAGTTTAGCAGAAATTACAGATCAGTGCTCAGATCAGAGGAAGGGGATCTAGGACTCATAAGGAAGACCTCATCCATGACTCACAACCAAGACCAAATCAAGAAAAGCCAGGATAGAGAGAGGATTGAGGAAGTAAAGTGCTTGCTGCAAAACAAGAAGACATGACTGAAGTCAGTTCCCAAGATATCAGAGGAGGTGCTCTGTGACCCCAATGTTAGACAGGAGATCCCTGGAACATGGGAGCATGCTGGACAGCTTGTCTAGGCAATCCATGAACTATGTGTTCGGTGAGAGACTGCATCAGAAAGAGAGTGGAGAGAGGGCAAAAAGACACTAGCAATCCCCTGTACTACAAACACAGGAGACATAGAAAGATAGATGACAGATACATGGAGACATACATAGATTATTATGAGGATGAAGATATAGATTTATAGGTAGGTAGATAGATAGACAGATAGATAGACAGAAATACAAAGAAAAGTCAATAATAATGTACTAAAACACTCTCTCCAAACTCCTTTAAAGAAGAATTAACTTTATTGTATTGTTCACAAACAGCTGATTGGTAACCGAAGCAAGCTCCATAACTGTAGTATAACCCACCAAGAAATTGCAAATAATTTGAGAATATAATTTAACCAGGGGATGTTTATAAATTTTAGTACCTGGAACTTATTGATAATTTCCATCTAGCCTCTTAGTAGCTTTTGTTTTCATATTCTAATGAAAGGCGGTCAAATAAGATGAAAAAATAGCCCAAAGATTTCAGACACTGAAATTTATTGTAACAAATTAGAAGTCAGTTGAGTTGACAGACTAAGTATGAGTAGCTATCTAGGAACATAAACCCAGAATAGATTTTGAACCTTATTTTTAGGGCAGAATACTATAGGGAATTCCACTATAGTAGTAATTTTCACTCCAAAGTTTTCTTTGAGAAACAATCTGTCATCCTTAGTGTGTTTCCTATCTACATTCTTAGATTTTATTATAGTTTGTATTCTATTGCTATTAATTACTGTTATTTTAGCTGTGAAAGAGTAACCCAAGCCTTTCTAAAAGAGCTTTTTCAGTATACAGCATTACAAACTGTAATCCTTACCTGCATTTTAGATCTTTATCCCATACAAATGTAACTTTGTCCTCCAGAAACTATAGCTCCCTTCATTGTACCTTGGTCACTCTCTCTTACATATCCCCCCATGTATGTATCTCTCTCATTTTTTTTAGATTTGACATACAGTGAATACTAGGAAGCAACTTAATTTGTGTTTAATAAATTTAGTTTAATGATCCTCAGAAATGATCTGTGTTGTAAAATATGGAGCCTACGTTTTACTGAGGTTGAGTAGTCTGCCAATTCATGCATGCACACATGTACAAACATACACACACAAACGCAAATACACAAACACACACACACACAGAGAATTCACATTTCTTTACTCATTCATTAGTTAATGGTCACTTTGGTTGTTCAAACAAAATGTGTATATCTATGCAAGGAAATGCTTCTAATTATTTGTAGCTTGGGAATATTTTGATATAGAGATTACAGTATTCTAGGAAAGTTCTGTTTTTAAGGTTATTGAGAAACATTCATATTGTTTTCTACAGTGGCTATGCAGCTTGACATAGCTGAACTCTCATGATCTCTTGCTATCATTGTCGTCTCTGTACTTTAATTAATAGTTATCCCAATAGTTTTGAAGGGATATCTTACTGAGGATTTGGGTTTCCCTGGTAATTTCCTGTATGGACAACAGTTTCATATACTTGCTGAACATCTACGTGCCATCTTTGGGGAAATATCTATTCAGGTTTTTGCCCGTTTTAAAGCAGGTTCTTATCCTCTCCCCCTTCTCTTTCCACCCTTCCTTCTCTCCCTTAATGTTTTCCAACTTTTCTATAAAGTTGTATAAGCCCCTTATATATTTTGGATATTTGCTTCTTAGAAAACATGTAGCCTGTAAATATTTCCCCAACACAAAGGCAGGCTTTTCTTTCTGTGTATCTATGTGCTATGCAAAGGTGTATATGGTTGTATGTGTTCATGTGTGTATGTGAATATGGACACTGGAAATCAGCATCAAGGGGTTTTATCAATTCACTTCCACCTAATTTTTTGAGAAAACATCACTTAGTGAACTTGGAGCTTACAGATTCAGCTAGGCTTGTTGGTCACCAAGTTTTAGGTAGTAAATTTGGTGTTAGGGGCCCAAACTAAGGTCCTCAGGTCTGCACTGCAAGCATTTTATCCACTGATCCAGACGCCTCGTGACTTATGGGCGATATGTTCATATATTGTTTGCTTCTTCTGATATGGAGAAGAACAGTGTTCTGACTCACTTTCATTTGTTTACTTTTGTTTTTGCTGCCTGTGTTTTCCCTGCATGGTTATGACTAGTCACAGCCCATATTGTTCCAGGAGATTCCCCCTGTTCCTGTCTAGGGATTTTACAGTATCAGACCTTACGTTTCTTGAATTTATATTGAATTTGTTTTTGTGTGTATAGTACATTGTGTATGTGACTGGATGAACAATCCTATGTGACACATATTGGTTAAGAAGGACAGAATATTCTGTCACATTTACTCAGCGGCGGAAAGAAATTTGGCTTTTCAGTTTTGAAACAGAAACACTTTTCCAAAATTGTGTGTCTTAATTTCCAAATGCATAAATAGAATTGGAAATTACTGCTTGAATATGCATCTTTCTTGCCAATCTATACTTCACTTTTGAGGAGAAATAATTAGAAAGGAAGATTCAAGACCTATAGAATAGAAGGGGACTGCGCTGGGGAGTAGGAGCGATAAGCCAGGACAGAGAAATGGGAATGCAATAAAGAAGAGGGGGGAATGTCTCAAAAAGATTGAAGTGACCTGCTAAAGACAATCTTGTGGAGAATTAAAAAAGGAAAAGGATAACTAAAATCAGATTCTGACTAGCGCTGAAGGCCACGCTGACATTAAACACTGTGAACTTGGACTAAATCCAATTGGCAGAGTTGCTTGAATTTCTCTAGTAATATTCAGCAGTTCAGAAATATAGAAAATGAAAGGTTATATTAACCCAGGAATGGGGAGTGGAGTGGAGTGGAATTCAGTTACAATGGAAGAAAGACAGAACAACTCCCACCCAACCAAAACACCCGGCCCGATTTCAAATTCAAGTTTGTTCATTTTATGACCATCTAAAGAATATTTGAATACTGATCTTTTTCTTCAAATATTAGCTAAACATTTTAAAACATATTTTCTGCCTGCATGGAAGTCTGAGTTCAGCTAATGGTTAAGATTGGTACATAAATCTATAATTTTCTGTCAGTAAATCACTAGATGTAGAACTTCACAATTTTTAACAAAATTATTGGGAGTCAAAGTTCTAGAAAGCTTTGTGAACCTAGTTTAGGCCATTCCCTGCCAGAGTTGAAGGGTAAAAGTCCCCCCCCCTTTTTTTATTCTGTGAGTAACTGTACTTATGATCAGAGTTTTTCTAAAGACAGAAAGGAACTCAAGCACTCAAGCAAAGTAAATGCAAAATGCTTTGGGTCTACATCACATCAACAATACATACATGGGTGACCAATAATTTGGACCATGACCTGATGTGAAGAGGCACAGTGAGCCCAACAGTGTCCCTCTCCAGGAAACCTAAGCCAACAGGCCCTGAATTTGTGAGTCATACTCTGTAGAAAGGAGCTAAAAAGGCATTTTGTCGTGTAGACCAGAGGACATGGCAGCCATGTGAGGATGAAAAATTCACTGAAAGAAAAAATAAGGAGCAAGATACAGACAAAAAATAAAGAGTGGCTAAACATTTACATTTTGAGGTCAAAATTCCAGACATGTTCAAAATATGTGATTTCTTCTGGCTTCTTATTGAAGACTCTATTGCATGGCCCTCTTTTCTCTCTGATGCTCCAAAGTGCATTCTTAAAACATTTAATCCACTGGATGTGTATGTATGTGTGCGTGCACATACATGCCACAATATGTGAGGACCTCAGAGGACAATTGGTGAGGCTGGTTCTTCTGTACACCATTTAGGACTCAGGGATCGAACTCAAGTTGTGAAGCTTGACACAGAGCCTCTACCATAACGAGCCGTCTTGCCATCACTGCTCTATTTCATAACTCCTCATCTTACATTTTTTTTTATCAGTCACTCTAGTTAAGGTCCGCTGGTCATTAATCTGCTTAATCTTCCTTCAGCTGAGAGAGTTTCATTTCCACTTCAAACTTGAAGAAATAGGATCTGAGTGGACAATTCTTTCCCTTTCAGCCTTCGAAAAAGAGTCTGGTACCTTCCTCTAGGCTGCCTGATTTCCTATGAGAAACCAGTTGTCCTCACAGTAACTTTTTAAGACATTTCATGTCATTTGCCTCCTGCTTCTTTGAACATTCTTTGTTTATAGTTTTCTGAAGTTGTAATACAACAGAATTGCTGATAGATTTCTTTTTATATATCTTATTCAGGGTTCCCTTGAGTTCTTGAATCTGTAGGATTATAACTTTTGCTAAATATACTTCATCTTGACTTTCTTTGACACATTCTCTGTGATTCAGTGTTGTATTAGCTCTTATAATATCTGAATTCTAGGACTCTGTTCCTTTTTTCGGATTTTTGATATTTTCTCAATCACTGCTAATTTTTTCTTTCCCTCTCTCTGTTGTGTTACTGAGCACATCAGTTAGGTTCTGTTCTGCAACTCTATTGAACATGGTTGCTGTAAGCCCAAAAGGTTCCATTTGTTTCTCATTGCTTTAATTTTATGAATTACTAAAACCCCTTTTTATATAACATTTGATCATATTATTTCCCCTCCCTCAAATCTTTCCAGATCATCCCCACCTCCTCATCCATTCAATTTCATGTTCTTTCAGAAAAAAAACCCTCTGAAAATCAAAACACACAAATTCTAAGAAAAAAAATGACAAATGAAACCAATGAAAAAAACACACAAAAATCATAGAGTATATTTTGTATTAGCCAACTGTTTCCCAAGAATGTTTCTAAGTGCTGCTAATGTAATTTTATCTTTGCTATTCTGAAATCATGTCTAGAGAATTACAAAACCTGTCATCTTGGCATTAATGTTTTTCAGTTATATTTTATCACCCAACCTTCTCTCTTCAAAGTATCTTAACATTTGGAGTATTCCATTAACATACTTTTCTCTCATTTTTGCCTCATAATTTCTTTTTAGATAGTTTCAGAATGTAGCTGGTTTGGCTTCTAACTAGGGTCCTTCTTACTTGGCCTTCTAAGTGCTATGATTCCAGGGTGAGCTACAAAGCTGAGTTAAAATGTGTGTGTGTGCATGCACATGACCTTGGACATGATGTCTGAGGTTTTGGCCATGCCAGTCAAGCACTTGACCACTGAGTTACATCCCTGTCCAATATGAGGAGACACAACTTTCTTTACAGTTTCATTTTTACTTGGTTGTCTTTGGCACCACTCTAGCAAGGGAAAGAAGAGATACTGCCATTGTACTGTCAGATAGAGATCCAGGCTTCACCCTAGGCATTCAAAGATACTAATGTGACATAGCTCCTTGTTCTGACTAGGGGAATCTGGAGATTTTGGCTCCAATTATGAGTCTACTGGCAGGTCTAGGCCACAGTAGAAAATGTATGAGCATCTTCTTGTCCATTTTGGCTTTGCTGATATCGCAGAGAGAAGAAAAGTTTTATAACTACAGAATAGAGAAGACAATGATTCCCCTTTCTCCACAACTTCTCTAGCATAAACTATCATTAGTGTTTTTGATCTTAGCCATTCTGACTGGTGTAAGATGGTATCTCAGAGTTGTTTTGATTTGCATTTCCCTGATGGTTAAGGATGTTGAACATTTCCTTAAGTGTCTTTGTCTATTTGAGATTCTTCTGTTGAAAATTCTCTATTTAGTTCTGTACCCCATTTTTAATTAGGTTATTTGGAATTTTGATGTCTAATTTCTTGTGTTCTTTATATATTTTGGAGATCAGTCCTCCGTCTGATGTGGGGTTGGTGAAGATATTTTCCCATTCAGTAGGCTGCCTTTTTGTCTTACTGTGTCCTTCACTCTACAGAAGCTTCTCAGTTTCAGGAGGTCCCATTTGTTTATTGTTATTCTCAGTGTTTGTGCTACTGATGTATATTTAGGAAGTGATCTTCTGTGCCCATGTGTTGAAGGCTACTTTCCACTTTCTCTTCTATATAGGTTCAGTGTGCTCAAATTTATAATGAGGTCTTTAATTCATTTGGGCTTGAGTTTTGTGCATGGGAATAGATATGGATCTATTTTCATTCTTCTACATGTTGACATCCAGTGATGCTACCACCATTTGTTGAAGATGCTTTCCTTTTTCAGTTGTATAATTTTAGCTTCTTTATCAAAAATCAGGTCTTCATAGGTGTGTGATTAATATCCAGGTCTTTGATTCAGTTTCATTGGTCAACCTCTGATTTTATGCCAATATCAGGCTGTTTTCATTACTGTAGCTCTATAATAGAGCTTGATGTCAGGGATGGTGATGCCTCCAGATGTTCCTTTATTGTACAGGATTATTTTGGCTCTCCCGGGTTTTTTGTTTTTCCATATAAAGTTGATCATTGTTCTTTCAAGGTCTCTGAAAAGTTGTGTTGGAATTTTAATAGGCATTGCCTTGAATCTCTAGATTGCTTTTGCTAGAATTGCCATTTTTATTATGTTGATTCTACTATCCAAGAGCATGGGAGATCTTTTTACTTTCTGGTATCTTCTTCAATTTCTTCTTCAAAAACCCAAAGTTCTTATTGAACTGATCTTTCACTTCATTGGTTAGTGTTACCCCAAGATATTTTATATTATTTGTAGCTATTGTGAAGGGTGATGTTTTTGTGATTTCTTTCTCAGCTTCTTTATCAATTGTATATAGAAGGGCTACTGATTTTTTTGAGTTGATCTTGTATTCTGCCATATTACTGAGGATATTTATCAGCTGTAGAAGTTTTCTAGTAGAGCTTTTGGGGTCACTTATGTATACTATCATATCATCTGCAAATAATGAAACTTTGACTTCTTCCTTTCCAATGTGAACCCCTTGATCTCCTTCTGTTGTTTTATTGCTCTAGCCAGAACTTCAAGAACTATGTTGAATACATATGGAGAAAGTGGACAGCCATGTCTTGTTCCTGATTTTAGTGGGATCACTTTGAGTTTCTCTCTATTTAATTTGATGTTGGCTGTTGAATTACTGTATATTGCTTTTATTATGTGTAGATTATGTTCCTTGTATCCCTGAACTCTCCAACACTTTTATCATGAAGTGGTGGTGGGTTTTGTTGAATGCTTTTTCAGCATCTAATGAGATAATCATATTTTTTTTCTTTCAGTTTATTTATATGGTGGATTACACTGACAGATTAGATTACACTGCAGATAAACCATTTCTGCATCTCTGAGATGAAGCTGACTTGATCATGGTAGATGATTTTTTTGTTGTTGTTGTTTCCTTGGATTCAGTTTGCCTGTATTTTATTGAGTATTTTTGCATCTATGTTCATGAGTGAAAATGGTCTCTAATTCTCTTTCTTGGTTGAGTCTTTGTGTGGCTTTGGATATCAGGGTTACTCTAGCCTCATAAAAAGAGTTTGGCAATGTTCCTTCTGTTTCTATTATGTGGAACACTTTGAGGAGTATAAGTATTCTCTCTTCTTTAAAGTTCTAGCAGAATTCTGCACTGAAACCATACAGCATTGGGCTTTTTTGGGGGGGGGGGGCTTTTGATGACAGCTTCTATTTTCTTGCAGGTTATAGGTCTATTTAAATGGTCCACCTGGACTTGATTTAATTTTGGTATATGGTACCTATACAGAAAATTGTTCATTCTTTTTTTTTTACATTTTCCAATTTTTGGAGTACAGGTTTTTGTAGTATGACCTAATGACTCTCTGAATTTCCTTAGTGTCTGTTGTTGTAACCCCCTTTTATTTTTGATTTTGTTAATTTAAATTTTTTCTCTCTGTCTTTTTATTAGTATGAATAAGGGCTTGTCAGTCTTTTTGATTTTCTCAAAGATCCAGCTCTTAGTTTCATTGATTCTTTGTATTGTTTTCTTTGTTTCTATTTTATTGATTTCAGCCCTCAATTTAATTATTTCCTGTCTTCTACTCATCCTGGGCGAGTCTGCTTCTTTTTGTTCTAGAGCTTTCTGGGGTGCTCTTAAGTCACTGGTGTGAGCTTTCTTTATGTAGGCACTTAGTGCTATGAACTTTCCTCCTCCTACTCTTTCATAGTGTCCCATAGTAGTTACCATTCATTTACCCAAATTTTCCATATCCAGAATTCCTCCGTTTTGTGTTTTCTTTATTGCCTCTATTTCAGACTTGAAGCCTTGAACTGTTTGCATCACCTGTTCGTTTGTTTTTTCTTGGTTTCTGTGGTTTCTTTGAGAGATTTATTAATTTCTTCCAATTTTTTGTTCGTCTTTTCCTCCATTTCTTTAATAGAGTTTTTCATTTCCTCTTTAAAGATCTCCATCATCTTTATAAAGTTACATTTAAAATTGTTTTCTTCTTCTGTGTGAGGATGATCAAGTCTTCCTATTGTGTGACCAATGGGTTCTAGTGTTACCATGTTGCTTTTTAGGTTAGATGAATTCTTGCATTGGTGCCTACCCATCTCTTCCTTCAATTGATGCCAGCAGTGTCTTTGCCTCTTGGTCCAATCCTTGCAGTGGATGTCTGTGTCTTGGTATCTGTTCTTTGTCTGCTCTGTGCTGTCACTATCTGTGTCTCAGGGCTTTTGGAACTGTCTACCTGCAAGAAACTCACCTGTTGGCTATCTAAAGATGCTGTGGCAGTGGGGGAGGGGCCCGGGGTTTTGCCACAGTATGGAGGGCCTAGAGAATGAGGTATCCTGCTGAGCGGCTGGTCACTCATCTCTTAGTCCTCTCTGTGTGGCATCAGGCTGTGCTTCATAGTTCTACTGAGTTTGCAGTGGGGGCAGGGAGAGGAGGTGGATAGGCAAGTTTGGGGGCAGGGTGGGATTTGTAACTCCCAAGGTTGGGATGGGGGTAATCACAATGTCCTAACTTTAAAAGTAAATTTCATGAGGATTATGAGTTCAAGGCCAGTCTCAGAAAAGAATAAAATCTAAGATGAAATGATAATACAAATTTTGTACTATCTATGTGGGTTCTGTTAGGAATCCCTTTGCAAAGGAACTGGAAGACATTTCCTCAGATTTGTATTTTGTAGCATGAAAATTATAAAGTCAGAGACTTCTCTTTGTATCAAGAAGCTAGGAGATGAATGCAGTCATCCCTCCAGGCACTCTCATCAGACTGGATTGGCTGCATTTCTGTTTCATCATTTCTCCACAGATATCTCACTTTATGATAGCATATAATGTGCATCTGGAACTTGGTCTCATTTATTTTAAAACAGGTAAGAGGACTAACATACTAGAAAATGTATTCCATGACTTAGTAGGACAGGAAATAAAGTACATTTTTTTTGAGACTCTCAAATAAAGAAAGGAAGAAAGAATGGAAAGAAGGAATAAAGAAAGGAACTAAAAAACAAATAAAAGAAAAAAAATGGATGTCACTGTTTTGTTCATTTGCTACCTCTTTCTTTGGAGGTTTCCAAAGCACACATATCTGTCATATTATATGCTTTTATTGGGAACTGAAAAAGAAAACATAAACCCTACCTGGAGAACTGAAGCACCACTGTGAAGAAACTGAAGTCCACTTTCGGCTGAGTCAATTCCACCTGTGGCCAAAATAGGAAACCCAGGCAAAGCACGGGCAATGGCGGTCACAGCTCTCAAAGCAATAGGTCTGATGGCGGTCCCTGCAGAAGACAAGGAAGCTTGGTGGTCAGACTTTCTAACATGGGAACACATTGCCGTCTATATACTGCTAAGTAAAGTCAGCATTTTACTAGACAATTTTCCTTTATCTGTTTCAAAGTGTTCTAACTTTTCAGTGAATGTGGATTTAAGGATGTTGATGATATTATCAAATCTAGACAAATTACAAGGTAGATATGACAAGCCTAGAACTCTTATATAAAATATATACAAATTATGGCTTGGTACACAGTAATGTGTAAGTAAGATTACTTGGGGTAGTCAAACATCTGTTTAATAAAAAGTCAGGAAGCAGAAAGCTTTGAAAAAGAGGACAATCACGTACAACTATATGAATAGTCATATAACTCTGCTACTTTTTCACAAGTTCAAGGAAGCTGGTGTGAATGTAGAGGCTATAAAACCAAAGCTCTGAAGAACATGCAGATTCTATATAGCTTTGCATATATAT
The DNA here is from genome assembly GCF_950005125.1 of Chionomys nivalis. Lineage (NCBI taxonomy): Eukaryota > Metazoa > Chordata > Mammalia > Rodentia > Cricetidae > Chionomys > Chionomys nivalis. Next base: position 31,118,856 of record NC_080103.1, on the reverse strand, counting down.
TTTGCACAGTTTGAAGGTTCTCCGTAAGCCTGGTATAATTTTCCTTGCTAGAAAATTCAAAGTAAGTTAAATATAATTAACTTGACACCTATAATTAGAATATACATGTCTTCATACCCATATATCCACATATATGGATATATGTATACACATATAAACATATCCTAATTAGTTAAGCATTGCTAGTATATTAGTCCCTGTCCTAACAGATCTAAAAACTGTATAACAGACCGAACATGCTGCGATGATTTTAAACATGAATGTATTGTACTAAAGCTACTTTGGAGTCTCATCTACATACTGGAGAGAATTTGTATTTTTGTAATTGAGGAATATAATCTGATATTCTTGGTGATCTCTCAAGTTAATGATGCGTTCAAAGCATTTTCTGAATTAAAGGTAGTTCTAATTATGAAATGATTGAACTTGTCTGAAACCAGCGTCAACTAAACAAGACAAACAAGCACCTGGCTCAGCATCCTATTATTGTATCTACCAACTCAAGCCGAGCCATCAATCTGGGCAATATGAACTTCTTGAGGGGGTGGCTATTACTTCTAGAAAGTTCATAGAATGTTCCTTGCAACAGGTGACTTTTGGTCTGAACACACTATACAGTGATGACAGCAGTAGATAGGAAAGGAAAATCCATGGAGACAGTGAAAAGGTCAGTGTTTGGAGAGACGGGGGTCGGGGAAGGAAGGAGGAAAAGGCAGAACGAGAAGAATCTTAGAAGAGTGAAACTCATGACAGATCCTTTAATAGCAAGTGCATGTTGTTACATATTAATTCAAATCCATAGACCACAAAGCTCTGAGGGTGACTTCTAGTATAAACTGTGGGCCCTGAGCAATAATGCCACCCTGATGTAAGATTCCCAATTTTAGGAGTTATAGCACTCAGGTGAAGGGTACTGAGGACAAATGTGGGGCATGCTAAGACATGAGGAATCTTTATACCTTTCTTTCAATTTTTTTGTGAACTGAAAACTTGTCTTTCAGATACATTCTTTTACGAAGAAGTGGTTTTCTGCTTAGGGTGTTCATATCAATTTCATATTAAACTAAATTTATGCATCAGGGATGCTTCCTTGTTATCATTAAGACATGTATGGAAATTCCTACTTGTGTCTCTGTTACCTAAAAGCTTCCTAGAGATCGTTTGAACTTGACACTTCAGAATTCCACAAAAAGTTTTTAGAACACAGTGCATAATGTTAAACAAAAGAGAAATTAGACATCAGGTTTTACTTCTATGACAATGATTCCTTTTTGTCTTAATATTTTAACCAAAATAGAACAATATAACAGGTAAACTATTGTATTCAGTGCTATATGCTGTAGGTATAATAAAAAGAAATTTAACGATGCATATAGTTAAAAGAAAATCTGTAATATAAATATTCAGATAGACAGAGCTAACTGCATAACAAACTGTTCAATAATACTGAATCAATGGGTTCTTGATATACATTTTATTTTGAATTAATAAAGAAATATTTTATTCCCTTATTTAGTATACCCAAGAGACTATAGGAAACTTGAACTAAGCAGGTAAATAATTAATTTCTCACTTCACGGTTAGAAGATTATCATTAACTCTAAGGGGTAAAATTTTAAAGTGGTATACAGGGGTTTGTCAGGATATTCCAATTGATACTAATGGACATCAAATGGCAAAATCCCAGGACACAGCTTTGAAAATTTAACCAGTTACATTTAAAGGGCAACATTATTACATGGGTGTTAAAAACGCCAGCAAATTCTCATTGGCATTTGAAGACGTTCAATTAGGTCAATACGACATTTTCTACTTCATGTTTTTCTTCCGTTTCTAAAACTTTTCTAATGTGCATAATGACCATGGAAACCTTTCGAACTAATAAAGGTATCTTTTCCTGTTTTTTTTTTTAATTAAGAGGAATTATATTCTCTGTGAAAATGTGAACCAAAGGTGAAGATATAGATCTTCCTGTTGTTGGGCAATAATTAAGTCAGCTTTTATTTATATTATTATAAACTCCATTTGACTAAAAATCACTGATTCAGTACAACATATAAACTACCTGTTCTCAGTATTTTCATGGAAAATAACTTCCATAAAGTAGAATTTACCCACTAGGACATTATAAAAAAGAACACTAGAGGTATATATAGGAAGTGATCATGCTAAACTGGAAGACAAAATTTCTCTAGTGTCAAGATGGGAAAAGTAAAGAGATGATAGATTCCAGTCAAAACTAAAACTCAATGTGAACAATGTACATGTATCTGTATTAAAGAGAACTGTACATTTGTCAGTTAAAGTGTACAGAAACTTCCAGAACCCCAACTGCTGAGATAGTGACTTCTAAAATATTGCCATTATGATGGTTATTGCTTTTAGAACAAAAAGCAGGAATGACGAAGTTGGTTTGATAGCCTTAGAGATGTGAAGACAGGTTCCATCCTTGTGGAAAATGATGAGGTTTCAGTCAAGAAATTGAATTCCTATCTACCTAAATCAACTAATAGATAAAACATAATTTATATTAAGCTGGCATCTACATAGGGTGGCCAGAGGAACCTGATGGAAAATCCACTTACATCAAGCCATTTCTATTTCAGTTGTGTGGAATTCTCCAATAAAGTTCAAGTCATTCTAAGTCTCTGCGTCTTGAAACAGACTGAAGGCTCAAAGACAGACATGGAGGGAGAAGAGGAAAGGGGAAAAGAGGGTTGGAGGGAAAAAAGGAAGGGCTGAAACAGAGCTTTGTTTTGCAACATTTGACCGAGAATTCTGGTTTGCACAAAAGTGGCCTCCTGGAGTCATTGATGGGCTAGACTAAACTTTCTATATAATAAATATGCTAACAAATATACAAAACCTTCATGTAGTCATAAATTAAATGCAAGTTCATGTGTTGGAGTTACAGATCATTGATAAATATTACAGAACATTTCCAGATTTACTATGTCTTAGAAAAATATTTTTATTACTGAAAGATTTTGAATTATGCTAATGAAAATGATTTCTTTTGAAAAGAATATCAGTTTTCTTCAGATACCATCTTAAATAGAATAACACTATTTACTGTGGTACTTTGAAATCCATGTAAGAACACATTATGACTTAGACTTCTTTCTTAATGTTCTTTTATTCATCGACCTGTCGATAAAATATTTTCAAACATGTATGTCTTTTTTTCTAATTTAAATCCAATTTGTATATTCATGATACTCAAAAATAATAACCATTTTTATTTTATTAGATTGTTTCAGAGTACATAAGATTCAGCAGACATTTTGGGCAGCAGAAAACAAAATCATGATTTATTGATGCCATATATTTTATTAATATGAATTTTATGAAGAAATCAAAGTGAAGATTAATTACCATCTGTAACAACAACCGTCAGGCATTGGTGCCAACTATTGAGGTTTAAACACTAACTATGCTACTTACAGCCTGTGTGGTATTGTGAAGATTCCTTCATCATGTTGAACTTCAAGTTTGGCATGAACAAAACAACGAAAATTGCAATAGAATTTTTCTGTGGGTGGATTTAGTGTAGTTCAAGGCATACCCTAAACACCGAGGTTGAGAATTTGATCTGTGTGTCTCTGAAGGACCACTGAGTCCGGAGAGAGCATTTGCTTAGTTCATTTTCATGTTGTCTTCTACGTTGCTCTTCTGCATTTTGTGATGCAATGAAACTGATTCTTTTTTTTTTTTTTGGTTTTTCGAGACAGGGTTTCTCTGTGGTTTTGGAGCCTGTCCTGGAACTAGCTCTTGTAGACCAGGCTGGTCTCGAACTCACAGAGATCCGCCTGCCTCTGCCTTCCGAGTGCTGGGATTAAAGGCGTGCGCCAAAAAGACAAAAGCATGACACCTGTCTGGATAGACTTTTATACTCTCTGATATCCCGAGAGGACCAGACATGTCCTCACCTTTTCTTCTTTCTAACACCTGTCATTGACCAGTGTCATAATATTGATCAGATTACTTTGCCTCTAAATGTATAAACCTCAGAGTCCAACATCAGTACACTAAGAATTCTTTTATATGAAAAAGACCCAGGCACTAACCCAATATAAAAGGATTTTTAATGATGTTAGAAGTGAAGGGTTTCTGGTGAAAAGGGAGGAGAGATTTACTTCGCATGACTGAATCATGGAAGGGGAAAAGGGATTTTTTAATGGGCAAGATAGTGTGGAAGGGAAGCTAATTTTGGATAACTGGAATTTTGAATAATTGAGTTCAATTCTGTTTGTTTCCCCCCTCATCATTTGACTCCTAGGATAGCTATGATTACACGATTAATTGATAGAACCAAGTCCACATAAACTCCCTGATAATAGCTCAACCTGGCAATAAAACAGAAGCCGGGTTGTAACACTCATTTGTACTCACTGCATATACAAAAGAAAAATGCAGCTTTAATTTGCTTATATTAATTAAAATATAATGAATTAAGTGGGTAACAAATGTATTTAAAATTGAATTTAGACTATCTAATTGTTATAACAACACCCAGAAGGAAAAAAATATGAACAAATCGGGAATTTCAAAGATTTAAGGGTTGAAAGATTGATTTTTATAAGACACACTTTAAATCAAGAAGCAGCAAATTTATGCTTCATGAAAACAAGTTTAAAATGTTAATGAAGCTAATATACTGATAAATATGTGCAGTGCAACTATTTAAAAATACATCTTTTACACATGGATTAAGATCATCTGAGAAAATGAACATAATTCAACCAGAAACTGATGCACTAAAAGGATTGAGGGTTATATGCAGATATGAAATCAAAGGATAGAAATGAAGAATATTAAAACCATACAAAATTGTTGAAGCTATTTTAGTTTTTTTCCCAAAGCCAAATGTTTTCTTATTAAAATGTTTTGATTTTGTTGCTATTAAAATATAGTTTTGAAGCTTTAATATCTTTGTTGCTATGTTTATTTGCATCTTAAGAATATTCAACATGCCCATAGTCAATTAATGTTCAACAACTTTACCTAAGAGATTCCAGGGATTTTATTTGAAGCAAGAAAATTAATAATGTTCACCAAGAAAAAGAACAGACCCCTTTGTTCCTGAGACTATCAGCTTCCAGTAGTGGAAGAGGCTGGAGCATTCATTCATTCTAGCAAATTCCATAGGTCAGCATCCTGTAAACTTTACCCTTATGACTATGTCATGAAAATGGAAGCTTATGCTGAATATCATGTCTGAAGCCAGTTTAAGAAGGGATGGACTTGGACTGAAAGGCAGATCTTTGTGATATGAAGGTGCCCATGTCCCCATGATGACTGGGCATTAAGAGTACAGAGACTATGAAGAATGGCATCTTTATGTCATCTTGAAGAATAAGAGAAATAGGACTGTGGAATACTGAGGGCAGTGCTGATCTCAAACCCAGAAATCATTGGCCTGATCTTGACTTTTAATAGAATCATGACTTTGAACAAGCTCCTTAACCTCCTTAAACATAAGTCTTTCCTGTTTGGAAACAAGGACACTGATACCAAAAATACTAGAGCAAGTGAACGGGCCTTAAGTGATACCTTTTATGGAAAGCAGAGTGCCTGATTTAGTTTCTAGAAGTGAATATCATTGCTGATGTCAAAGAAAATTCAGCATAAAAAAATCCATTAAACTGGGTCCTGAGGTAGGTTTATGAATATATAAGGACAATGACTTAATATTAATGGGGTTGATTGGGAACCCTTGATGAATCCATGCCAGTTCATAACCCACAAAATTATGAATATTTATCTCATGTCTCCTACTTAAATGTGAATTTTTGTGCTTAAATATTTGTTTGTATTTGAAATGTAATTTGTAATACAAATACACACACACTTATGCCTTTCCACCCACACATTCCGTTTTAAGAAGTGTATCACATTAGTATATAGATATAGTTACATATGCAAAAATGGTCCCCAAAGTATTTTAGTCCTTTCCTAGCTTGCCTTATCTTTTCTTCTTTCTTTCTTTTCTTGCCCTTCCTTCCTTCCTTTCTTCCTTCCATCCTTTGTCTCACTTTTGTTTTTAGAAAAAAACAGTAAAAACCCATTAAATGCTTATGAGACATTGTGCTACTTAGTAAATTATACTTCACCCATCTTTAAAAAACCTTTCAGAGGGTAGGTGCAGAGAAGTTTCATCGAGACGGGTGAGTGTGTGCTATCCTGGGGCGGAAGGTCCCGGTAGAGAGCACAAACGCCCCTCCCCCAGCTCCTGCTGCAGGGCTTTCTCTCCTACACACCCGCCCCCACCCCCACCCCCAAGCCTGCCTTGTCTGCAGGGTCCTTAGCTGTGGAACAGTTTCCTGCCCTTTCACTAAGGCTACCAGCCCAGAGCAGTGAGTGCCTGACTAGAGGGCAGGCCTCAAGGTCCCCACCAGGGGAAGCAGGCCCCTGCTGCTGGGGTTGCAGTCTCTGCTTGTGATCTCCTGGACCTGCTCTCCCTGCCCCCTATTTCCCTTGGTCCCGGGCTCATTGGGGCCACCAGGAATCCCTACATAGGTGCTGAGAAGTCCCATCTGGATGGGTGAGTGTGTGCTATCCTGGGGCGCACTGTCCCGGTAGAGAGCACAAACGCCCCCCACACCCCAGCTCCTGCTGCAAGGCTTTCTCTCCTACACACCCGCCCCCACCCCCACCCCCAAGCCTGCCTTGTCTGCAAGGTCCTTAGCTGTGGAACAGTTTCCTGCCCTTTCACTAAGGCTACCAGCCCAGAGCAGTGAGTGCCTGACTAGAGGGCAGGCCTCAAGGTCCCCACCAGGGGAAGCAGGCCCCTGCTGCTGGGGTTGCAGTCTCTGCTTGTGATCTCCTGGACCTGCTCTCCCTGCCCCCTATTTCCCTTGGTCCCGGGCTCATTGGGGCCACCAGGAATCCCTACATAGGTGCTGAGAAGTCCCATCTGGATGGGTGAGTGTGTGCTATCCTGGGGCGCACTGTCCCGGTAGAGAGCACAAACGCCCCCCACACCCCAGCTCCTGCTGCAAGGCTTTCTTTCCTACACACCCGCCCCCCACCCCCACCCCCAAGCCTGCCTTGTCTGCAAGGTCCTTTACTGTGGAACAGTTTCCTGCCCTTTCACTAAGGCTACCAACCCAGAGCAGTGAGGGCCTGACTAGAGGGCAGGCCTCAAGGTCCCCGCCAGGGAAAGCGGGCCCCCGCTGCTGGGGCTGCAGTCTCTGCTGTGATCTCCTGGACCTGCTCTGCCTGCGCCCTACTTCCCTTTGTCCCTGGCTCATTGGGGCATCCAGGAGTTCCTGTGTAGGTGCAGAGAAGTTTCATCGAGACGGGTGAGTGTGTGCTATCCTGGGGCGGAAGGTCCCGGTAGAGAGCACAAACGCCCCTCCCCCAGCTCCTGCTGCAGGGCTTTCTCTCCTACACACCCGCCCCCACCCCCACCCCCAAGCCTGCCTTGTCTGCAGGGTCCTTAGCTGTGGAACAGTTTCCTGCCCTTTCACTAAGGCTACCAGCCCAGAGCAGTGAGTGCCTGACTAGAGGGCAGGCCTCAAGGTCCCCGCAAGGGAAAGCAGGCCCCTGCTGCTGGGGCTGCAGTCTCTGCTGTGATCTCCTGGACCTGCTCTGCCTGCGCCCTACTTCCCTTTGTCCCTGGCTCATTGGGGCATCCAGGAGTTCCTGTGTAGGTGCAGAGAAGTTTCATCGAGACGGGTGAGTGTGTGCTATCCTGGGGCGGAAGGTCCCGGTAGAGAGCACAAACGCCCCTCCCCCAGCTCCTGCTGCAGGGCTTTCTCTCCTACACACCCGCCCCCACCCCCACCCCCAAGCCTGCCTTGTCTGCAGGGTCCTTAGCTGTGGAACAGTTTCCTGCCCTTTCACTAAGGCTACCAGCCCAGAGCAGTGAGTGCCTGACTAGAGGGCAGGCCTCAAGGTCCCCACAAGGGAAAGCAGGCCCCTGCTGCTGGGGCTGCAGTCTCTGCTGTGATCTCCTGGACCTGCTCTGCCTGCGCCCTACTTCCCTTAGTCCCTGGCTCATTGGGGCATCCAGGAGTTCCTGTGTAGGTGCCGAGAAGTTTCATCGGGACGGGTGAGTGTGTACTATCCTGGGGCGGACGGTCCCGGTAGAGAGCACAAACGCCCCTACACTAAGGCTACCCAACCAGAGCAGTGAGTGCCTGCCTAGCGGGCAGGCCTCAGCAACCCCCGAAAGGGAGTGCAGGCACCTCCAGCTTGTACTGCAGTGTCGCCTGTGTTCTATTCGACCCTGCCCGACCCCTTGCATTCGGCCTTCTTTACGCGGGTCATTGGAATACCACGCATCCATGTTTTGGTGTTGAGGAGTTCATCTGGAAGGGAACGGTTCCTGCCCTTACACTGAGGAGATACACCTAGAGAGTTAGTCACAGCAAAGACTGGTCCAAGACATCAGGCCTCTCCTGGCTCCATTTGAAGGAAAAGATGGGCAGGCGCCAATGCAAGAATTCCCCCAACAACTTGAAAGGCAACGTGACATCACCAGGATCCAGGAATCCCGAAATGAGAAGTGTACACCCTAATCCAGAAGAATTAGAAGAATTCGACTCAAAAGTGAATTTTATGAAAATAATAGAGGACCTTAAACAGGAGGTGAAAAACTGCCACAACCAATTAGAGATTACAAACAAAAAGGTAGAGGAAATGAATAAATCTCTCAAAGATACCCAAGAAAACCAAGAGAAACAAGAAAAAGTAATCAAACAGGTAAGGGAAACGGTTCAAGACTTGAAGAATGAAGTGGAAGTAATAAAGAAAACACAAACCGAGGGAAGGATGGAGATGGAAAATTTGAATAAACGAACAGGAACTACAGAGACAAGTACCACCAACAGATTACAAGAGATAGAAGAAAGAATCTCAGACACTGAAGATACCATAGAGAAAATAAACACTCTCATCAAAGAAAACAGCATAACCAACAAATTCTCATCACAAAACATTCAGGAAATCTGGGACACAATAAAAAGACCAAACCTAAGAATAATAGGGATAGAAGAAGGAGAAGATCTACAGCTCAATGGTCCAGAAAATATATTTAATAAAATTATAGAAGAAAACTTTCCCAACCTTAAGAAAGATATTCCTTTGAAGGTCCAAGAAGCATACAGAACACCAAATCGACTGGATCAAAAAAAAACATCTCCTCGTCATATAATAATCAAAACACAAAACATACAGAATAAAGAAAGAATATTAAGAGCTGCAAAGGAAAAAGGTCAAGTTACCTATAAAGGTAAACCTATCAGACTTACACCTGATTTCTCTATGGAAACCATGAAAGCCAGAAGGTCCTGGATAGATATACTGCAGAAACTACGAGACCATGGATGCAAGCCCAGACTACTATACCCAGCCAAGCTTTCATTCACTATAAATGGAGAAAACAAAATTTTCCAGGATAAAAACAAATTTAAACAATACGTAGCCACAAATCCAGCCCTTCAGAAAGTAATTGAAGGAAAATCACAAACCAAGGAGTCCAACAATGCCCACAATAACCCAGACATCTAATGACCCTTCACCAGCACAACTTGAAGAAGGGAAACACACAAACTCTACTACCAAAAGAAGGAAAGAAAGAAAGAAAGAAAGGAAAAATGACCGGAGTTAACAACCACTGGTCATTAATATCACTTAATATCAATGGACTCAACTCACCTATAAAGAGGCACAGGCTAAGAGATTGGATACGAAAACAGGATCCAACATTCTGTTGCTTACAAGAAACACACCTCAACCACAAAGACAGACATCTACTCAAAGTAAAGGGCTGGGAAAAGGTTTATCAAGCAAACGGACCTAAGAAACAAGCAGGTGTGGCCATACTAATTTCTAAGAAAGTTGACTTCAAACTAAAATCAATCAAAAGAGATGGAGATGGACATTTTTTACTCATAACAGGAACAATTCACCAGGATGAAGTCTCAATCCTGAATATCTATGCCCCTAATATAAAAGCACCCACTTATGTAAAAGAAACGTTACTAAAACTTAAGGCAGTCATCAAACCACACACACTAATAGTAGGAGATTTCAACACTCCTCTCTCACCAATGGACAGGTCAATCAGACAGAAACCTAACAGAGAAATAAGAGGATTAAGGGAGGTAATGAATCAAATGGACTTAACAGACATCTATAGAACATTCCACTCAAATAAGAAAGAATATACCTTCTTCTCTGCAGCTCATGGAACCTTCTCAAAAATAGACCACATACTCGGTAACAAAGCAAACTTACACAGTTACAAAAAAATATCGGTAACCACCTGTGTCTTATCAGATCACCATGGATTAAAGTTAGAATTCAACAACAATGCTATCCCCAGAAAGCCTATGAACTCATGGAAATTGGACAGTCAACTACTGAACCACACCTGGATCAAGGAAGAAATAAAGAAAGAAATTAAAGTCTTTCTTGAATTCAATGAAAACGAAGACTCAACATACTCAAACCTATGGGACACTATGAAAGCAGTGCTAAGAGGAAAGTTCATAGCATTAAGTGCCCACATAAAGAAAACGGAGAAAGCACACATTGGAGACCTAATAGCCCACCTTAAAGCTTTAGAAAGAAAAGAAGCAGACTCACCTAGGAGAAGTAGAAGACTGGAAATAATCAAATTGAGGGCTGAAATCAACAAAATAGAAACACAGAAAACAATCCAAAGAATCAATGAAACAAAAAGCTGGTTCTTGGAGAAAATCAATAAGATTGATAAACCCCTATCCAAACTAATCAAACGGCGGAGAGAGAATACGCAAATTAACAAAATCAGAAACGAAAAGGGAGACATAACCACAGACACAGACGAAATTCAGAGAATCATTAGATCTTACTACAAAAACCTGTATGCCACAAAATTGGAAAATGTAAAAGAAATGGACACTTTTTTAGATAAGTACCATATACCAAAGTTAAACCAGGACCAGGTGAACAATCTAAATAGACCTGTTAGTCGCGAAGAATTAGAAGTTGTTATAAAAAACCTTCCCACCAAAAAAAGCCCAGGTCCAGACGGCTTTAATGCAGAATTCTACCAGAACTTCCAAGAAGACCTAATACCTATACTCCTTAATGTATTTCACAATATTGAAACAGAGAAGTCATTGCCAAATTCCTTTTATGAAGCTGAAGTTACTCTGATACCAAAACCACACAAAGACACAACCAAGAAAGAGAACTACAGGCCAATCTCACTCATGAACATTGACGCAAAAATACTCAATAAAATACTGGCAAACCGAATCCAAGAACACATTAGAAAAATTATCCATTATGATCAAGTAGGCTTCATCCCAGAGATGCAGGGCTGGTTCAACATACGAAAATCTATCAATGTAATCCATCATATAAATAATCTGAAAGAAAAAAACCATATGATCATTTCATTAGATGCGGAAAAAGCATTTGACAAAATTCAACATCCCTTTATGATAAAGGTCTTAGAGAGATTAGGAATACAAGGGTCGTTCCTAAATATAATAAAAGCTATTTATAGCAAGCCGTCAGCTAACATCAAATTAAATGGAGAGAAACTCAAAGCTATTCCACTAAAATCAGGAACACGACAAGGTTGTCCACTCTCTCCATACCTCTTTAATATAGTGCTTGAAATTCTAGCAATAGCAATAAGACAACATAAGGGGATCAAAGGGATTCAAATCGGAAAGGAAGAAGTTAAACTTTCATTATTTGCAGACGATATGATAGTGTACATAAGCGACCCCAAAAACTCCAGCAAAGAACTCCTTCAGCTGATAAACACCTTTAGTAGCGTTGCAGGATACAAGATCAATTCCAAAAAATCAGTTGCCCTCCTATACACAAAGGATAAGGAAGCAGAGATGGAAATCAGAGAAGCATCACCCTTCACGATAGCCACAAATAACATAAAATATCTTGGGGTAACCCTAACCAAGGAAGTAAAGGATCTATTTGACAAGAACTTTAAGTCAATGAAGAAAGAAATTGAGGAGGATACTAGAAAATGGAAGGATCTCCCTTGCTCTTGGATAGGGAGGATCAACATAGTAAAAATGGCAATTCTACCAAGGGCAATTTATAGATTCAATGCAATTCCCATTAAAATCCCATCAAAATTCTTCACAGATCTTGAGAGGACAATAATCAACTTTATATGGAGAAACAAAAAACCCAGGATAGCCAAAACAATCTTATATAATAAAGGATCGTCTGGAGGCATTACCATCCCTGACCTCAAACTCTATTACAGAGCCTCAGTATTGAAAACAGCTTGGTATTGGCATAAAAACAGAGAAGTTGATCAATGGAACCGAGTAGAAGACCCTGATTTCAACCCACAAACTTATGAACACCTAATTTTTGATAAAGGAGCTAAAAGTATTCAATGGAAAAAAGAGAGCATCTTCAACAAATGGTGCTGGCAGAACTGGTTGTCAACGTGTAGAAGAATGAAAATAGATCCATATCTATCACCATGCACAAAACTCAAGTCCAAATGGATTAAAGACCTCAATATTAGTCTGAACACACTGAACCTGATAGAAGAAAAAGTTGGAAGTACTCTACAACATATGGGTACAGGAGATCACTTCCTACGTTTATCCCCAGCAGCACAGACATTAAGGGCAACATTGAATAAATGGGACCTCCTGAAACTGAGTAGCTTCTGTAAAGCAAAGGACACTGTCACTAAGACAAAAAGGCAACCCACTGACTGGGAGAAGATCTTCACCAACCCTGCAACAGACAAAGGTCTGATCACCAAAATATATAAAGAACTCAAGAAACTAAACTTTAAAATGCTAATGAACCCAATAAAAAAATGGGGCACTGATCTGAACAGAGAATTCTCAACAGAAGAAATTCAAATGGCCAAAAGACACCTAAGGTCATGCTCAACCTCCTTAGCGATAAGGGAAATGCAAATTAAAACAACTTTGAGATACCATCTTACACCTGTCAGAATGGCTAAAATCAAAAACACCAATGATAGCCTTTGCTGGAGAGGTTGTGGAGAAAGAGGCACACTCATTCATTGCTGGTGGGAATGCAAACTTGTGCAACCACTTTGGAAATCAGTGTGGCGATTTCTCAGGAAATTTGGGATCAACCTACCCCAAGATCCAGTAATACCACTATTGGGAATATACCCAAGAGATGCCACATCAAATGACAAAAGTATCTGTTCAACTATGTTCATAGCAGCATTGTTTGTAATAGCCAAAACCTGGAAACAACCTAGATGCCCTTCAATGGAGGAATGGATGAAGAAAGTGTGGAATATATACATATTAGAGTACTACTCAGCAGTAAAAAACAATGACTTCTCGAATTTTGCGTGCAAATGGATGGAAATAGAAAACACTATCCTGAGTGAGGTATCCCAGACCCAAAAAGAGGAACATGGGATGTACTCACTCATAATCGGTTTCTAGCCATAAATAAAAGACATTAAGCATATAATGTGTGATCCTATAGAAGTTAAATAAGAAAGTGAACCCAAAGAAAATCATATAGTCATCCGCATGGAGAGGGGGAAGTAGACAAGATTGCAGGGCAAAAACTGGGAACTTGCGGGTGAGGTGGCATGGGGCAAAGGGGAAATGGGATGAGAAATATGAGAAGGGGAGGATGGGAGGAGCTCGGGGGATTGGGATGGTTGGGATATAGGAAGGATGGATACGGGAGCAGCGAAGTATATATCCTATCTAAGGGAGCCATCTTAGGGTTGGCAAGAGACTTGACCCTAGAGGGGTTCGCAGGTGTCCAGGAATATGTCCCCAGCTGGTACCTTGGGCAACTAAGGAGAGGGAACCTGAAATGACCCTATCCTATACTGATGAATATCTTGCATATCACCTTAGAACCTTCATCTGGCGATGGATCGATTCTTAATTTGGAGCAACGGTCTGAGCTCTTAAGGTCCAAATGAGGAGCAGAAGGAGGGAGAACAAGAGCAAAAAATCAGGACCACGAGGGATGCACCCACCCACTGTGACAGTGGAACTGATTTATTAGGAGCCCACCAAGGCCAGCTGGTCTGGGACTGAATAAGCATGGGTTGATTCCGGACTCTCTGAGCATGGCGGTCAATGAAGACTGATGAGAAGCCAAGGTCAAAGGCACTAGGTTTCAATCCTAATACATGAACTGGCTTTGTGGGAGCTTAGCCTGTTTAGAAGCTCACCTTCCTGGACGTAGATAGAAGACCTTCGTCTTCCCGCAGGGCAGAGAATTTGGACTGCTCTTCAGTATCGAGAGGGAGGGGGAATGGTGTGGGGGGAGGAGAAGAGGAGTGGGGATAGGGGGAGGGGAGTGGGGGGAGGGGGCAATATTTGGGAGGAGGGGAGGGAAATGGGAAACGGGGAGCAGGTGGAAATTTTTAATTAAAAAAGAATAAAAAATAAAATAAAAAAAAAATAAATAAATAAAAAAAAAAAAAAAAAAAAAAAAAAAAAAAAAAAAAAAAAAAAAAAACCTTTCAGAGTAACATGCATCAATCTAAAATATGCAGCGGTAATTAAGCACTTGCAGCAGAAGAAAACAAGTTCTTACTCCATTATTACCTAAGTTTCTGCACAAGATGCTTTCATGTGTGTCGGATGTTGGGTTTTAAACTGCTGGAATAGTTTCACATAAAATAGGGTGAGCTTAATATAGATGGGGTTGAAAGGGAATTTTCAATCTTTGCTACTGATAACTTTATTATTTTATCACTTGGATAAGGAGATATTTACAGTCTACTACTGCCAAGAAACAAAATGACCATTATAAAGTCTATGTTTTTTCTGTAATAATAGATATTATTAAAACCTATGCTATGAAATTTTAATGTGTGTGATGGTCAATGTGTCTATTATCTGCATAATCAGAATAGCATACTTGGTTCCTCATCCACTATTTTAAGTATGATTTTAGGGAGCTTGAAACTGAGTGGAACAGATGAGCAGTCTTTTGCTCCCTTCCCTGTCCCTCTACACTATGAGAGACAATGTGCTCAGCCATTGATGGGAGATCTGTATCAATCCCCATCTCTGAGGCTCAGGGTATATCATGGGAGAAGGGATGGAAAGAGCATAAGACTTGCAGGATAAGGAAATGCTGGCCTCTGGATATATCATGGCTGCTATACACAGGAGCACAAAGCAGCTGTGGTTACTTGCAAAAGACCTGCACAAGATAAAGCTAGGTAGCCGGGCGGTGGTGGCGCACGCCTGTAATCCCAGCACTCGGGAGGCAGAGGCAGGTGGATCTCTGTGAGTTCGAGGCCAGCCTGGTCTACAAGAGCTAGTTCCAGGACAGGAACCAAAAGCTACAGAGAAACCCTGTCTCGAAAAATCAAAAAAAAAAAAAAAAAAAAAAAAAAAAAGCTAGGTAAATATCCCAGCATGGAAGAAAAAGCATCCTAATACTCCAGGCTCCAGTTGAGAATCTATTGCAAATTGACAGCTACTGAAGAAGATTTATTTTTCTTTGGGGGAGGGGGTGGTATGGGAAGTCTTTCTTTCTATGTGCTGCTTTTACTGGTTAATGAATAAAGCTGCTTTCTGCCAATGGCTTAACAGAGTAAAGCTAGGTGGGGGAAATTCGAACAGAGATGTAGAGAGAGATAGAGAGTATGCAGAGTTGGTGAATCACCATGTAGCAGCCTGAGAAGACAGATGCTGGAACCTGGTGATGCACAGATGAATAGAAATGGGTTAATTAAAGATATGAGTTAGCCAGAAATATGCTTAAGCTATTGGTCAAACAATATTGAAATTAATACAGATTTCTGTGTGATTGTTTCAGGCGTCTGGGCAGCCAGGAAATGAACAAGCAGCCTCCCCCAATAAAGGGGGGCATGGGGTAAGGTGACCATTGGTGCATCGCCCATGTTCCAGTGGATGACCCATGCCCATGCACGTATGGACAGCACAAATTAGATTCATTGGGTTATAGAAAGAGACACAAAGTTTGGGGAAAGATGTGCTGGGGGCATCAGAGTGAGTTGTGGGGAAGGAGTGGAGGGCAGATGATAAATATACATTGTGAATGTAAATGATTTTCAAAGAATTTTTTAAAAAATCTTTTAAAAATTAAAGGTAGCTAAGAAGAAAGATTTATTATGTGTTTTGTGGCTGATTTCGGCACTAGCTTCAAGGCCCATGGCTCAACCTATGCGATTGTTTCTTCTTCTGTTCTTATTTTGAATCAGCTGTGAATGAACTCGGCTATGTTTTGACTTGCCTATCTCTTGACTGTCCACGGTGATGAAACTGGAAGGATGAAACAAAAAGACTTTTGTACTAAGGAAAACCTTAAAGTCTCCTAACTCAAACCTTGAGGATGCTGTGAACCTATTAGACATGGCAGCTTTAATAGCAATTTTACATGCTCTGCAGAGTCCAGATAGACACTGGTGTTTAGGTCAACTTAGAAATGAAAGAACTGTTATTCATGTTGACTTTTTGCAGTAAGTAGGCAGAATACAGTGCCACTGCTTTGAGCACTTTCGAGTTGGCAATTTTCTTTGAACTTTGTATATATTGTCTTGATAACATCACTGTGAGGTGGGTATTTTTGCCTCGGTTTATAGAGATATACAAAAATGACAGTGAAGGAGGATAAATAGCACTTGCTCAAGATCAATCTGTCAGAAAGAGTAGATCCAATATTTGATGCATGTGCACCTGAATCTCCCTCTATTAGTTATTAAGCACCCTGTTATATTTCTTCTTCATTTTAGGTGTCCAAATGTAAATTAAGTTACAGAGGATGAGTTAATTTTTATAGTTAATAAAGATGTATTACCCGGGTATGATAAACCAAGAATATTAACAATGAATTAATTGTTGGATAGGAATTAAATTAGAGCTAACGCAGTTCATAATTGCTATGAGAGTGACCATATGGCCTAGTTTTCCCAGGAGAGTACCTGTTTATTATACTTATGCCGATTCGTAATTGTCTGATGTAATTATGAATAGCATTCTCTTTCACCTGAGAAGCGTCTCAGTTGGGATGCTACATTGTAGCATCACAGTAGCTAAAACCGGTGATAATTATATCTGAGAACAACAATAGAAATTACAGAAGACAAGTGAAACCTGACTTGAAACAGAAGCAATCACCAGTGAGTATTTTGGAAACTCCTGGTGTGGAACCCTTAGTGTGAGGGGCTCAAGGTCTTTGCAACTCTTACCAGAAGAGAAAGCATAGCAGCTACTGGGCACTGTCTGTATGTTCTGTTTTTCACCTGTAGGTGGCCACCACAAGCTACACTTATTAAACAACTCATTAGTAGCATTTTTCAATACTGTCATCTTCAGATAATTAGCAATTTATTTAAATAACCAATTTCTGTAGAAATAATTGCCATGAAATGCCCTGAACCTATTTTTTTTATAAACTATAATAAAAGTGTTAAGATAATCCCTGACATTTGCAAATGCCATTAGTTCACCTTTCCTTTTGATAGTGCTATGGCATTATGTTTAAACAATTACCTGATAACACAGCAGTTTAATGAAACAGTACAGTAAAGTGCGTCTTCAGTATGGCCAGAGAGGACATGCAGATTTAAAAAGAAATCCAGTACGTAGACATGTTTACACAGAGGGAAAACAGAGCCGAAAGAATAGAGATCACTGAAATAAGTACACTGTTGGTATTTCTTGGTGGATTTTAGTTTACATGGTAGAAAATACAGCAAACACCTTTTTTTTTTTTTAGAAATACAGAAGAAAATTGGATTATTAATTCAGGTTATTGGCTTTTGTAAAATAAGATCTTATACAGGTACAAAATATGCCATACTTATACTATTGGTTTTACATATTTCTCACAGTAAAAATCTCTGAATTTTTTCTATCAACCTTAAGCATTTAGGAAGGTTTTTTTTTTTTTTGGTTTTTTGAGAGAGGGTTTTTCTGTGGTTTTGGAGCCTGTCCTGGAACTAGCTCTTGTAGACCAGGCTGGTCTCGAACTCACAGAGATCCGCCTGCCTCTGCCTCCCGAGTGCTGGGATTAAAGCCGTGCGCCACCACCGGCCGGCTCAGGAAGGTTTTCTTTTTCTTTAAAGTAGTCTACATTTTCAAAGTTGAGGTGAGCTTATAGGGAGACTATAAGTGGCTTTTGCATTTCATGTGGTATTTGTCTTTAACACGGACAAAATTCTCACTCTTTTCCAGGTGGCATTTTAGCAGTGTATTAAATTTAAACAGAGAAACTACTTTAAAAAAAAAAAAACCCACTCTGAAGCAAGGGTTGCAGGACTCAGTGTAGAAGGTATTCCTTCTGTGAGCAAATATTACCACACTCCATAGAAAGCTGTCCTTAAACATGTACTCGGAAATGGTTTTCTGCTCAGGAGAAAGAGGAAGATTCTAATGACGGCGAGAATACCCATGTCCGAACGACTCTTTACCCATGGGAGAACATAGGGCAAGCAGAAGTGAGCATCCTGCTGAGGGCAAATGAGGAAATAACAAGAGGAGCTCTGCATCCAGTAGGACTGCATCGTTTCTTTCTTTGGAAAGCTATGACTTCTTTTCTTTCTGAAATACGTGCTGTTTTCCCTGAGGGTGGACTCATGGCCAGGGTGTCCATGGTAGCCGTTGCTATAGTGTCAACCTTTCTTTTCATATCTTAGCAATACATTCTCTGCGTGATTTGTCAGTGAATTACATGTGTAAATCTCTGTGCACTGCAATGAACTTGCATCCCTCACAGTCTGCTGAAACCTGGCTGCACAGCAAAGGGTCCGTGGTTTTCTCTCATCTGTGTGCTAGACAGCTCTCAAAAATGTTCCTTATCTCAACCTCTGAGTTTCACTAATGTCTATAAAACAGATAAATAACCTTGGAATGAAAGGTATCTATTAGTAGTTGCTTTGTGGATTCATTAAAATTTTCCCTTAATTTCAGTTGGATAAAAAATATGGGGAATTATTTTTCTGTCATAATTATTTCATGTCACCAGCAAAGATCTGATTAGCCAAAGGGAGCAGTAGAGGTTCTCTGAGCAAACAAGCAAGGATGAGGGAGATCATACAGAAACATGAGCAATACATGAACAGATGTCCCATGATATGACAGCCAACAGGGGCAGAGTGGCAGACAGGAAGACTGAGTTAGTAAACGTAGGTATTTGGGAGATTTATGTAGGTAGGACTCAGCTGAGATCTGCAAGGACAGGTAGCTAGGATTAGTAACTAGGATATATATGACTAGTTGGCACTGAGACCAAGGTAAGAACACTTGCAGATTTGGTAAAGGACACATCAGGCTTGTGAAACAATTAACAGCCAAGACTAGCAACCTCAGGATGGAAAAAAACATATGCTCTGGTGTGCTGAGATCCTGCCCAGTGGACAAAGGACCCAGATATCTTTCTTTTCTAGCTACAGCATTCATTCATTGTTGTGTGGTACTTTATTTAATGTGCATGTGATCGTGTGTGTTTGTGTGTATTTGTGTGTGTGTGTGTGTGTATGCAAGCATGCACAAATTGTGTGTGCATGCATATGAAGGCCAGAGCACAACATCACATATAGCTCTCAGTTATTCACCACCTTATAATCTGGGACAGAAACTCAACAATTCAGCTAGACTAGCTCTCAGCCAGTCTCAGCAATTGATCCTCCTGTCTCTGCCTCCCCAGTACTAAGTTTCTAGGCCTAGGCCACTACGCCTGTTGTTAATGGGTACCAGCGATCCATGTCAAGTCCTCATGCATGTGTTGCAAGTTCTTTACCAACTGAGCCCTCTCTTTAGTCTCATTACATTTGATTTTTAAATTATTCTTCGAAAAAAAATTCTTTGGTATTAGGATAATCAAGTTTGAATTAAGCTCTCAAAAAGAAAAATGAAGAAAACTAAATAAAATATTTCTGTTTTAATAGAAATTCATAAATGTTAATAAATCAATGTAACTGTTATTATTAAAAGTATTTTTCAAAACAATGTTGAGAACATACACTACTGTATGTTTACAGTATGATTTATCTGTGTGTATGTAGCCCTTGTTCATATCATAAACATCTTTCTTCTTTGGTTAAAACATTTAGAGTTTTCTCTTAGATTGACTAGTTAACAATAGTATGTTCTGCTTTTTCAGAACGTAGAGCTCATGTAGTAGAAAAGAGGAAAACATCCACTCACTCAACATTCACCAACGATCATCAGTCTCAGAATATATCATTGTCACATATGAATTTATACTTTATCAAATATCATAAATACTGGAGGAATCTGCAGCATGAACACATTAGAGCATGAATACAGATCAAGGGGGAAGACTTGAACACTCCATTACTTCAAAAGTTCCTAGCGTATGACATAAAGAATGCTCATGTTGTGTGAGGCCACAAGAGCTTCTGCCATCAGGCTGGTACCCCTCCCTCGCTGAGCAGAGGACAGCTACACAGCACTGCAGTCTACCTCATGGAATTTATGTTTGTGTGTCTGTGAGTCACAAGATGCTGAATGCTTCTGGATTGACTATGGGCAAGAGACTCTCCTCAGGGAAATGGGTGACTAGAAACCAGTAGTCACTTCAATAAGCAACTGAATGGATAAGAACTTCAAATGCATCTAATTTAGAGGTGGATGGAATGGAACAGGATAATCAATGTAAGGCAGGAGGTGTGATGGCTAAAACAGAGTATTTAGTAAGGAATGCCATCAATTCAAACCGTAACAATTTAAAAGGATAATAGGGAAACAATAAGAACCATTTTATGCAATAAATATACTAATTGACATGATGGGCCAGACAATGCAAATTATAACTGATCAAAGTTGAGACAACAAAGTATGGAAACCCAATTTTAAAAAGGGGTCCACAATTAGTACAGATATTATATTCATAAATAAAAACTATTGTCACAGAGCAAACTAAAGACTCAGATGATTTCATAGAGTAACTACACTCAAAGAAGAAATAACATAAATTTTACATGAATTTTTGCAGAAGGGGAAATTCAAACAATTTTATGTCACTATTACATTTCTGTCATATAAATCTAACAAGTACATTAAAAAATAAAATTTAGCCCATGTAGTTGGAAGCTGTTCATTTGTTCCCAGCTGCTATGACTCAAAATAATCACACAGAAACTATATTATTTGCAATACTGTTTGGCTAGTAGCTTATACATATTTCTGGTTAGCTCTTATATCTTTTTTTTTTCTTTTTCAAGACAAGGTTTCTCTGTAGCTTTTTTTTCGGTTCCTGTCCTGGAACTAGCTTTTCTAGTCCAGACTGGCCTCGAACTCACAGAAATCCGCCTGCCTCTGCCTCCCGATTGCTGGGATTAAAGGCGTGCGCCACCACTGCCCGGCGCTAGCTCTTATATCTTAAATTAACCCATTTCTATTAATTTATGTATCACCATGTGGCTGTAGCTTACCAGCAAGGTTCTGGCTACATGGCTTTCCCTGATTCCGCCTACTCTTTCTTTAATATCTCTTTCAACCTGACAGGTGATGGATATACCGATTCTTTTGAATGGGAATGGTTCTGAGGTTGGATGGCAAATTTTACAACTGGTTTTCCAAGTATTTGACCATTATCTCAACTTCCTTAGGGTCTCCTAAAGATGTCATCACCTTCAGACAAGGGGAAGCCATTTAGTAAGTATATTGCCCAAGAGTTGGTGGGAATGTTTTTTGATCATTTAGTGGGTTATGGATGTTTACCATCATTAATTTGGGATATAGGCATATAGGATAAAAAGACAAGTATTCATCTCAAATATTTTACAACAGTATGGATTTTTGTATAGTGATATAAATTTAAGGTTATTTTTGTTACACTACATATATGTTTCTACTCTTGTTTAAGGTATTGTATCTATAAAAGTTCATTTAAAATGAAATATAAAGTCTTAGTCCTTGAAAGCTACTATTAAAAACTGTTAAGAATAATTAAGAAATGCAACTTAATAGTTAGTCATCTACAACTCTCAGACTTTTAGTTATGTTAGATACGTTTTTAAAATCATGCAAAGATATATTTTAGATTGAAAAACAGGCTTCAAACGCTTCAAAGACCTAGAGAAAATGGCATTTAAAATGTTTTGTTAACATAGGGCTTTTCATGACAGTGAGACATATCTGTTCCTGGCAGCAACAATCTATTTCATAACAGGATGATGGGAATCAAAGCACCTCCATATGGAGTTTACTTTTATTGTGACAAAACTAGCCATTTGAGCAAAAATCTGCCCTTGGCTTAACTGCTGACAGTATGCTATACAAACTGGACAACAAGCTTTGTCACAACAAGTTAGTTCAAAATTCTCCCTTGTGGAAAATCTACCAGATATTCTAGACCTGTAGGCCAAAGATGGATGCCCTAACATTGCATAAGAATCTTAGGTGACTGTACAGTCAACCAGATGTCTCTGTCATTTCATTTTCGAAGTGACTTGTACTGCACTTCCTGTTTTCTCAATTAATATTATATACTTTTGGGTATTTGATGTAGTCAAAGACTAGATCGTTATAGATACATTTTTCCTTAGTTATGACAGAAGGTAAATTAGGTACAAAACTCTGGACTTTCTAAGATAGGCTAAACAATGGAGTATTTTTTTTTCTGATTTCGCCAAATACAAATGGGATGGATATTGTAAATGTAATTCTTACTTTTTAAATGTTCTTATATATGCAGTCTTACTACATTAAAGTTAAAACTTCTATTTTTATTTAGACAAAAAGAGAAATGTTGTGTAATATCACTTTAACCATGTGTACTTGTGTTACATTTGTGTTGCAGAATAATTGTTTAATTATTGATGATGCATTTGTTTAACTATATAAAGATGTGTTACATTTGTTCATGTTTCATTTGTTTAATTATGCAAAGATATGTTGCTGTTTTACTTTACCTGCCTAACACAACTTATTGGTCTAATAATAATCTGAATGGTCAATAGCTAGGTAGAAGAGGAATAGGCAGGACTGGGGGGCAGAGAGAACAAGTAGGATGAGGAATCTAGGCTCTAAAGATAGAAGAAAGAATAAGGGAGGAAGAAGGGGAGACACCTGGGGCCATCCAGCCAGCCAGCTACTATCCAGACAGACATGGAAGAAGCAGGATAAATAGGGTACACAGAATGAAATAAAGGAAAAAGCCCAGTGGTCAAATGTAGATGAAGGGAAACAGGTTAATTTAAATTACAAGAGCCTTAAACTAGACCACAACACCCCAAGGCCAGGTTTCTTAATCCCTCTCAAGTAGTGGTATTACTTGATGACCAATCATTCAAATATATGAGTCTATGGAGGCCATTCTTATTCATCACAGCCACACTACATTGAAATACAAAAACATAAACAGAAAATAGTGAAAGAATCAATCACTTCCTACTTAGATCCATTTCTATGGCATCTTTGGATGGTTATAATATTGCAGAGACCTCATCCTGTGATATGTAAAAGAATCCTTGGCATTTGCAAATAGGAGATGAATCTGTGTACCTGAAGGACAAGGTCAAACAGGAATAAAAATGATTGTTTGCAGTATATCTGGGAGGTAAACCTGTGTTGACTACATGACCCTTAAGGAGTGAATCTTAAGATGCACTAGGCACATTTATTGTTTCATTTTCCATGAATTTTTCTTAGAAGCAATGCTGTTTGAAAAGGGACACATCACCATTCTAATCATGTATAAATGAGGATCATCCTCACTAATTCACACACCAGCTTGGCTGGGGACATACCATAGATTGCCTAGAAATGTGGAGACATGGAGAACAAAGATGGTCAAATCTAAAAGTAGACACCATGGCTGGACTGTACATGTAAGTGTTAACTTCCTCACTAGCACATCATGTTAAATAGTACTGTATCTAGACAAGCAGAGTTGCACGCAGTCACAAAAGCTGTTGGGCCATGTGCAGACTGGTAAACTATGTAAAGTCCCAGAGCCAAATTTCAAAATTGTCACCAAATGATCGTCTATATTATCAATATATAGTAAGACTCTCTGTTTCTATGTTTTATATTCAAATTGATAAGTCAGTATGTATGTTTTTCTACAAAACAAGAGAGAAAACACTTAAGAGTGTTATTCCTATTAAGACCTTATAATCATAAGTCCATCTTTCCAATTCAATCTTTAAAGACTATTTGGCTTACAGCTTTGTTAAATGTGCCATGTATTTGTGATGAAATAGCTTTGTTCTACATCACTTTTACAACCCATTATGTTCTCTGATGAAATTTCAGTCTCTTGTCAAAATGAGGTCATTACTTTGTTGATTGGCATCTATGTCTAGGCAGGTTGGCATGCATGCAACCCAGGCTGACCTAACTCACTGCCAAATGGCAGTTCGATAACTTATGCTTGCATAAGCTTTTTATTGGGCCCAATTTGGTGGGAAAAGGATATTTCATCATAGGGGATGCACATATCAAAGCAAAATGTGATGCATATGTTTCTCCTCATTTATAGGAGCTCTTCCACATTTTAGTTCTGCCATAGGTATTTCATCACTCAGATGCCTAAATTCATAGCCTAATTCCAAATATCACTTGACCATTTAGATTTGGGCCTTGGGCATGGCAGATGTTCTGAGTATGGCTACAACACTGTTTTTCTGCCTCACAGCAAGACATTTTTAGTACGTTTTGCCAAAATTGCTATATGTTGCTTTCCCCCTCCCCCCTAGAATTCTCTGTCGTTGGGAATATGGTGAGTTAAATCAGATTATAATATAATTCTCCAAAGCTTTTAAAGAGTACCTGAAACTCAGTTTAAATAGGTCCAACAATCACAATGTGTGTCTTTTTTGGAACATTGTTGTTGATTTTCCTGGATGCAAGAAGAAGGAAAGTGGAAATAATGGATGCTCAGAGGTGGGATGTGACAGCAGGTACATTGGTTTGTATTGTCGATTATTTGTGAGCTGCAGAGCATAACCGGAGGCCTCAGAGTATCCATATTCAGTAAATACTCAAGCTCTTTAAGGGAGCTCTGGAAATCTGATCTTGCCAGAGAATTTAAAAGTTTGAGGAGGTAAAGGAGAATATTCCTAACATCTAGCAGGAACATAATGTCAGAAGCATGTATGTGGTTGCCCCCACTAGCTAGCAACTACAGACTGTAGGCAAACAATATGCTAACAAGTCCCGTTATTCACAATGGCACATTTATGGAGAGTCTAATGCTATAATCAATGATTACAAGCTCACACAAACAGAGCTAGAATAACTCTACATGGTGTGTTCAGAAGTAAAATAATTTACAATTTGAAATCAATAGCATTTATAGACACTGGAAAATGTCACTTGAAAAACAAGAATGCTGGTGTTTGTATTCTTCTGAAGCATTTTTTATTTCTCAGATTTTAGTTATTGCCTTAGAAGTATTCTGAATGCAAAATCCAGCATCTCTCCAGAGTAGGATTTGTTAGGGAATTGCTTCACAGACAGACACACACATGATCAGGATCTGTGCGATCTAAGATTCTTCTAAAGTTTCTCCTTTAATGCATCCTTCTTTTGTTTTCCTATTTCTATGTACTCCTTCTAGCCTACAATGCTTTTATTTGTAACTCTCCCCTCACTCTTTTAAGACTTTAAAAACATGGGCTTTGGTACAATTACTTTCCACTACAAGGCGTTCCTTTGACACATTCTTAAAATACAGTGTCCCCTATAATTAAAAGTAATAGAAACTGAGTAGTAATCACATAATGATGCTCTTGTTAGTTTCTCAGCTTTGCTGTGAATGTAAAAACCACCATAAAACAACAAATCACCTTTAAAAATATCACTTATGTAACACTTGGATTCTTATTGCTCACATAAAAATCCAGGAGTCTATATTATTTGGCAAAAACAAAGGCACAGACTTGTTTATAGTAGAAAGAATTTCTTGAGTTCTAACTCCATCACTGTTCTTATTGATTGCAATTTCCTACTGAGATGTAAACACAATCCTGTCTGTCTTTACCAATTGACTCAATATGCATAAAGTGTTTTCCTCGGGTTTCATTTATGCTACCTTTAATCTCATAAAACACAGAAGAGCTTTTGTATTTATCTGGTAACAACAGTAACATACCTTATCATTTAAACAATAGACAAACAATCTCAAATTCCATCTAAGCTCTTGACTTCTGAGCTACAGTGTTTCCTTCAATAAGTTTAATTTATTGATGCAAATGTCCCAAATAATCCTGCAAACAGGTTGTTATTCAACTGAAACACAAAAGAAAAAAAATTGGTATTTTCCAGAAAACAAAAAGTGTTTTAGTTGAGAAAGCGGGGAAATGTCCATTCTAGTCTTTGCTGACATTTGTTTTAGGAGTCTGGAAGGTATTTAGCCAATTGTCCATTAATGGAATGATGTCCAATCACCTTATGCTCTACAAATTATCTATCAACTGAAAAGAAAAGGGAGAAAATTTAATTTCAGGTTACTCCAGAAACTATGGCAACCGAGCTATTTGGCAGTCAAAGGGTGTAAAATCTAGATTAGATAGATGGATATATTTACATATTCACTTTTATATTAAATAGAGCAGATGACACATCCCTGTATAAAACCTATTATTTAAACACTTCAGGTGAAAAGTGTTAAAATAAATGGCTCATGACTTATGAAGTGCTAAAATAAACATTTATTTCAACACTATTTATGTCATAAGTCATTTATTTCAACACTTTCTACTTCAGAAGACTCACCCAGACAAGAGATGATCTCATTCACTAAGAAGAGGTCAAGAGGCTAAGGTGTGGAGGATAAGATCAGAGATTTTATGTCAGAGCTTTGGGCTGGGGACACTCCAATCAGGAGACAAGATGGAGGTCTCATATTAACACCTTAAGAAACTGTGAAGTTGTGGTAAACTTCACATATGTTGTTGACTGCATTGCCAACATCACATTGATCTCATCTGGCTCTAGGGCAAGACTGAACATTGAGTTAGGAATGAAATATATTGCTTTGGATATTTTTTGTTGTTGTTGTTGTTGTTGTTGTTTTTTCGAGACAGGGTTTCTCTGTGGTTTTGGAGCCTGTCCTGGAACTAGCTCTTGTAGACCAGGCTGGTCTCGAACTCACAGAGATCCGCCTGCCTCTGCCTCCCGAGTGCTGGGATTAAAGGCGTGCGCCACCACCGCCCGGCGCTTTGGATATTTTTTGTGACATGACATATGTTTCCTTTCATGTCTCCACTTACTAGAGGAACAGAATAGAACCCAAAGTCTTCAGGGAGAATCAAGTCAGGGATTCATAAACACAATAAGGGCACATGTTCTAACATTGCTTCCCATGGCCAGACTACTCTCTTAGTGCTGTGTAAAAACTCAATAATTCCTCACAGCATCATAGAGGGTATTTTAATTTCTCTCTTTTTCTTAAGGGGGACAATCAAGTCTAGAGTGGCTGAGTAAGTTGACCAAAGGAAGGTGATGCTTGGATTTGATCCCTAATATCTGTTCTAATGTCTACTTCCCATTCCTGGGTGGGGCTGCTGGCTTACAGTCACAGATAGTCAAACCCTTCTCTTTCCAACCCTCTTTGTAATAAGGCTTGAAAAAGTCAGTTCTTTTTCTAACTTCCCAGCATGGCAAACCAATTCCATGAAAAGTTATCATTCATGAACAATTTCTAGGTAAAAAGAATTAAGGCTACTTCAAAAATAAGTGATAAGCAGTGATATGAATGTTATTTCATTACTTGACTGCAAATTCTAATTTTTCCCAGTTCTGCTCATTTTATGACCAATTTTTCCTACCAAATATTTAACATCTAGAGTTGAAATGAGAATACCTAGTAGTACCTATGAGTACCCTTTGCGATTTCTTTTATTCATTTTTTATTAAGATGTCTTAATACAATAGTTTCTCAATATACATAGCTAGTAGTCCCTTTCCCAATCCTTCCCCTCCTCCCACCCCCACCCCTTTGTTATTTCTTAATGATGATGGCAGGAGCTGTAATGAAGGAAAAATTGGTTAAGCTTAGACTCAAATATCTAGCCTATAGTGGGCTGTGAGAAGAGCAGAGAATGAGATCACATAGGAGAATTGGAGACAAAGTTGATGTGTAAGTTCAAACTCAAAGAAACAAATTGAGAACTATGCAATGATTTGGGAAAAGCTCAATACAGAAAATGATTATTGTAACACTATTCCTTTCTGCTCACATTAAAACGCAATGAGAGATTTGTGCTTTTCGTTTGATGCACATCCTTTCCCCCACTGCCGTGCAAATGAGGCTAGCTAGACTGAGACTGAAGGATGATGTGGACAAGAGCTAATACCGATAGCTACGTGTACATCTGGATACATACGTATGAAGTTATCTTTCACTGCTGTCGTTATTGGCAGATTAAAAAAAAAACTATCATCATTTTCATAGTTGAGTGGCATACAATGTGTGATGGAAAGGGCCTCATGGGAGGGCAACCCCTTTTACTTTCTTCAGCAATGATTAGTTCTAAGAATGTAGGTATCATCACCTTACAAAATGTGTTGCACATTACACACTACTCCTCTGAAGCTGGCAAACCTAATACCACTGCTTTATTCTTAAACAGCAACCAGTTTCAAGAATGGCAGTTGCTTTGCAGTAATGATAGAAACAGCTAATGAGTACTATAGGCATCCAAATATCACATGACACATAAGAAAACTTGCTATGAAAGAACACTTATATACTAATGGTTTAGTAATTAGCCACAACAATATCTAAATATAGAGCACTTAAGATGTATACATATTTATAGGAAGGAAATGTATATGGAAGTGTTCGTTGCTGACATAAAAAATAAGATACAGGAGAATATAAAAAAATCATGAACATGTATTGTGGCTAGGTATGGCAATACCAATCACTTAACTGAACAGTTTCTACATTAAAATTGTTATTAAAATTATAAGTTGAGAATATTTATATTTATTTCAAATGTACAGAATAGAATTAAGGATATTTGATAACTTACAATTAACATAAAATTAAAATGTTTAAGTAGCTATTAGAACTGTAATAATGATATATGTATAGATATGTAGATATATGGTACCAAAAATATTGATTTAAATTTTCCAGAGCATAGCTTCAGTTTCTTTTGAAAAGAGACAAAATAATTCTCTTACACAAATGCAACTCCATTTTTCTATAGAGAAAATCTGTTGACTGAACATAGTATTTAATGTGGCATATCTAAATGTCATATGGTCATAATTGACAGCTTGAGAATTCAGGGAAAAGGTGAGTTCCTTCAGAAAGATGACCACAGGCATTTAGGGTATCACAAGTATTTTGAAAGGAGATGTGAGTGAGGACAGAGACACCATACTGCTTGTACAATGGTCACAGATTTGGATGCCAGGCTATAGATAGTTGCTAGGTTAAGACAATGTTAAGTCTTCAACGACTAACAAGTTTGGCCAACAAGCTATTGGTGAAATTTCTGATCTTCTGTCTCTGTTAAGGTAGATTCTGGGAGGGATTTCAATAGAAAGGAGGAAAAAGAGAAGAAGAGAGGAGTGAATGAGTGCTTAGGCATGCTGGGCACTATGATATAGAGTTTCAACTTTACAGCATGCTGCCACGATGATTACGCTTTTTGTCTACACTTATATATTAGAAATCACACCCATTCAAAATTATTTTAGAAATTTCATGGCACATATTATGCAATTAAGTGTCAAATCACAGTTGCTAACAGAGATAGATATATGACAATTTGCTTTGAGAAATGGATGAAAAGAAGAATATGTATATGAAGAGCCAATTTGTGTCTCTCTACTAACTTGCCAAGAAGGAAAATTAGAAGAGAAATTGTGCCAAAGAGCTATTTTATTTAAAGAAAATAACTGGAGAGAGTAGCTACAGAAGTATCTCTGATGACAGCAAAGTGTATAAATTTCCTTAGAAGATAAAAGCATGTTCTTAGAATTGAGAACTGGGGCCAGGCCAGGCATTTGGCATCCAGTATTTAATTTATCCCCCATAACAGCTCTGTGAATCTGATTCTTGGTATTATCTTCAGCTCACAGTAAAGGTCCAGGTCATCAGCTGGTCTGCATGTTTCTGACATTTAATCTCAGTAAGTTCTTTGCATCATTCATGTAACAGCTGCCCAATAATGCCTGCACTATGGAACAACTGCATTTTCTAAAGGGAATAACATCTGTATTAGCAACCTTTTGTCATTTCTCTTTCTAGTCGCACTGCTTGACCCTTTTTTCCTTCTTCCTCTTCTTCTTTTAAGAGCAGAACTAAATATCCAAACCTCTAGGGCTATTACTCCATTATCTTTAACCACCATGTTCCTTTTTGTTTTGTTTTAAAATAAGCAAGAAGAATATTTTGAATGAGCAATGCCTACCTGACTGTTTTTACATGAACTCTTGGGGGAAGGAGCAATGTTCGTTTATTGACTGCCCATCTGTGTACTGGAAGGAAAGTAAGGGTCTGCTCTACAGAACCCTAGGCACAGTTAGACAAGTTTCTAAACTTTTGGGTTTCCATTTCAACTTATATGAGATGAGGTCAAGGAAAACATCATCTCAAAGAGTTGAAGAAGAAACAGCACTGAAAATGTTCTACAGAGCATCAGAAGCCCCGAATAATATTAGATTATACCATCAGCTTCATCATCCTCATTCTCAAGAATTAATAAAAATCCATTTTGAAATTCCAAAACAACTGAAAATCCTCCAAAGGCTGAACAATCTGGGATTTACTCCCCTAAAAGATATATAAAGAATACCATCATTCTTTTTTCTTTCTCTTTAGGAACTTGAAATTATATGGCATTTTCTGATAGAGAAGATAAGGCCTGATTTTAGCCGTTTCCTTCTATATCTATGCTGCGAGGGGAACCAATGTGGTTTACTTAATTTATGATTTGCACTGTGAACATGAGGAGGACTGATATATTCTCAGACCAAATTAATTCCCAGTCATAGCATTTAAGTCACATTGCAAGCTCTACTTGAAGTGTACGGTATCAGCGGCAAAGCCAGAGCAAATGGGGTAAGATAAGAGTTCAGTCTTGGGGAATAGTGTCAGTGCAAGGCTTGAGCTCCGTTAATTCAACAAGCTTGAGCTTGATTGGCAAAGCATGCTCGTCAATATTGAGCTCCAAGGAGGCATGTCAGGGGCCTTCACAGGAGTAGCTTAAATACGAAATACTAGAGCAAGATTTGTGATCTTTTTCCTAATACTCAGATTAGACAACAGATTTTTTCCCTTTTAGCTTTTTATGCCAGAAACGTGTTTTCCGTACTCCTATGGTAACAAGAAGAAGAGAAATTGCATAGGAGAATTATCGTTACCATTATTAGGGTTTTTGAAACCCAGATAAAATTCTGTCACATGAAATCACTTTAAGGCTTTTATCTAAGGTTTGAAATACAATTTCCCCACTATGATTACAATACAAAGAAAAGCTCAAGAAGAATGTTAATCTGAATTCAGAAACAAGTGTAATACAGATGAGATGGTGGGTAATGATTCCTACAAACCTAAAAACAAATATTTTGCAATTTAAAGAATCTCATGCCACAGTGATGCTGAGAGGATTCCAAGCTTTTATAGCTATTATTTTTTATTGTTTAAAGTGTTGAATCATTAAAGTGATTGCATTTGAGAAAATACAGTGAGGATCAATTTTTTTTTTTTTTTTTTTTTTTTTGAGACAGGGTTTCTCTGTGGTTTTAGAGCCTGTCCTGGAACTAGCTCTTGTAGACCAGGCTGGTCTCGAACTCACAGAGATCCGCCTGCCTCTGCCTCCAGAGAGCTGGGATTAAAGGCGTGCGCCACCACCGCCCGGCTGTGAGGATCAATCTTATGCTAAAACTTGACTCCTCTATGGTGATATATAAGAAAACATGAAATGGACAGAAAGTGTGTGTGTGTATGTGTGTGCTGTAATGCACTTGCCTGGCCCACATTACACTTCTGGCATAGCAAATATAAACAGGAAATCTCTATTTTCATTTTTTGAGCCTGATAAAAATAACCTATAAAATTGATTAAGATGAAGCTTTATTATGATAAATAAAAACAAGACATGTTAAACGTATCTCTGATGATTGAAAAGTTACATCCATGATTTGGAGATCAAAGTGCTACATGTGTCTTATCTTCCTAATGTAGCTACAAATGACATTGATGTGATCCATGACTACTTAATTCAAACTAACATCCAAAAGTGAAAGCAGAGCAAAGCTGCATTAATTGGAAATCCATCGTGTTAAAGCAGCAGGAAGAACTGGATCATTTTCTAGCTTCTTTTTGCTTAGTTCTGATGGGGGAACCTTAGCTCTGATGGGTTTTCTGTTTCCATTTGTTTGTGTAGCTAAAATTTATATTTCTCCCTTCACTCTTCTTTCTCAAACACCTTCTCCCCTCCACCCTTTCCCATACCACCCTATAATTAAATTCAAGGCCCACTTTTTTTCCCCTATGATTATGGTCAAACATACACATGTTACATGCATGTAAGTGCATGGTTATATAGATACAAAATGCTGAGTCTGTTTAGTGTTGCTTGAACATTCATGATTTCTGGGATGACAGTTTAACATCACATGGTGTATTAGGGGCCTTATGCCCTACATTTAGTTTCCTATCTTTCAGCAGTTGTTTTTTTTTGTTGTTTTTCCTTTCTGTTTAGGGGTGAGGCCCATGAGATTTCCCCTAACATGTTCACATGTCTATTGTTATTATCTTAGTTCTGCTCTTGACGGGCGGCCATCTTGTAGCTCTTACCTCTTGTCAAAGAAGCTTCGTTTTGCAACAGAGACCATCATAGAAAAAAAAAAAAAAACACATTGGTCATAATAAAGAGAACAGTTTATCCTGGGCTGCCCATACTGATTGATAAGGCTACAGCAGAATTCCTGTACTGAATCTCCTGGGACATCATAGACAAAGGTATAAGAGGTGCAAGAAGATTGGAAGGTACAGAGAAGGGGGATGTTTGCTGTGGTTTGTCTATTAGAAATGACAGTCCTAGCTGTTAATACTATTTAAACATTTGAATTTGTTTTGGTTGTACTAAAAATTAAACCTGGGGCCTTATAAATGTTGTACTAGAAGTCTGTCAATGAGAATGTTGCCATCTATCTTAAAATTTTTATTTTCTTCATAATTTTAATTTAGAACCAGGATCCACTAAGTAACACAAGTTGAACTTGAAATCACTCTTAAGTCCAGGATAGGCTTGAGCATCAGATCCTCCTGCCTCAGCATCCTCGGAGGGTGGAATCATAGGCATGCAACATCAAGTCCCGCTGGATTTTAATACTTCAACAGTCAATGTCTTTTCTCAATGTTTATACATTTCTGAGTTAATAATAATTATGATTTACTGAAACAATGCCTGCCTTTTTACCATATTCACATGTTTAAGTGGAGGCGGTTGTGTAGAAGAGTTCTTTAGTTTCATAAGGAACAGCAAGCAGTGACAAATACTTCTGTCACAACTCATGGCTTAAACTTTCTTAAATGTTAAGTGACTTTCACTACAAAATAAAAGATGACAAATGGCACTGAGGTGGTCAAGTCTGTACAATCCGATACCTCACACCAAATTTACTTTTAAAGCAGAACTTGAACCTGGGTCTGATCATCATAACCCTGCTCCTTTATCAACACTCAAGAAACGTCTTGATGAAGGTGAAACAAACTAGAAATGAACTTCCGGTGATGTCTGGCTTTAAAACTGGTTTTCTTTCCAGGACATGCTACTATTGTGTGACAAAAGTCTAGTTTTGGGGACGACAAAGCATAATGCTTTTCTCTTATATTTCATCTTGCCTTAAAAATATCAATTATCACTCTAGGATTAAAAACGGAGACATCATGCTTTGTAGTGATCACTTCCTCCCCAGTAATGGGTGCTGGAAATCCTAATTGGAAATTACATCACATTCCTCTTGTTCTC
Source organism: Chionomys nivalis (assembly GCF_950005125.1). Classification (NCBI taxonomy): domain Eukaryota; kingdom Metazoa; phylum Chordata; class Mammalia; order Rodentia; family Cricetidae; genus Chionomys; species Chionomys nivalis. Next base: position 31,084,958 of record NC_080103.1, on the reverse strand, counting down.
GGCCATCACACCTCTCCTGCCCTGGTATTTAATTGCTGTTTCTGAAATTCCTGTCTCCTGGCAGTATTCGCCGCCTGATTCTCCCCTCTAATTGGTGTTCTAAATATCCACAAGACTGAGTGACCATCGCTTCTCATCCTGTGTATGGCTGCTCAAATGTCACGTCTGTGGTATCTACACCAAGCCCTGATGTAAATACCCTTCTTTTTTTTTTCTACCAAAATCCTAATACTTGGGTTAGCTGTTTTCACAGCTGTTCTGTGCTTCCTGTCATCTCACTGCTTCACGTTCAGTTAAGAACAGGATCGAGCATGTGGCTCATTCATAAATATGATTAATGGAAGGATCACTGAATGAGAATCATTCTAGCACCCAGGTGGAACACGTCTAACTGTGTTTGTCTTGCTGCTGTTACAAAATACCTGACCAAGGAAATCGAAGGACGGAAGGATTCATTTTGCCTTATGGTTCCAGTGTGTTATTCATTATGTTCCCTTGCTCAGCCGTTTTCCCCCTTGTCATGCACCCCAGGACTCCAGCCTATGGAATGGTGATGTGCACATCTCTATTAAACTGATAAAGACAACCTCTAAGAGGCAAGCCCAGAGGTTTCCACTATGGTGAGTCTAGGTCCTGTCAAGTTGACAAATATTAACAATCATAACTACCAATATTGTTCTAAGGATAATATTTTTAATTTGGCCTTACGTATGGGAATTTGAATGTGACATAATTTATATCATGATGATGTAAAAACATTTTCTATTAGGTGATATGCTGTTTTGTATTAATACTGATCCTGAGGAAAGCACAATCTCTATCTTCTCATTGAACTTTTAAACATGTTTTTGCTTTATTTATCCTTGTTCTACTAACATGTAATATTGAACATGCAACCTGTCTACTCATAAGGCTGAATATCTTAGTATTGCAATGCACTTAGATGATCAGTTCCCCGTTCCATGCCAAATTATATAAATGAAACATCCCGTGTCAGATGCTTTCTATAATATTTTTACTAAGAAAAAAATTATAAGTAAATGCGAAACTTACTGTTAAACACGCATGACTTTAGATAATATTCTCATATTTAAAGTTATTGAAAATTATCAGATCTTTTAGAATAGCATATAAGCTTAACTGGAAATTTTCAAAACATGATTTTCATAAGAATTTGCTCATTTCACTTTCAATAAGAAATGAAATTCAGAGAGACGCCATGGATTGAAATTTATATGGTTGGCCCTTCTGAGATCAGAGGGCATTAATGGATTCTCCGGGAAGCAGAATCTCTGCACCTTAGCATATCAAGGAAGATGCTAGCTGGAGAAGGAGAAAGAGTGCTGTGTGCTTACCCTGTTCTACTGCTTGGAGAAGATAGCTCTGCACCATGGACAGAGTACACAGGAAATACAAAGCAGAATTTAGGAGCAAGGCTTAAGACCCCATTAAATAACTTTGCTCTGGCTATACTCTAGGGCCATGGGCCTTTGGCTCTGTCATAAGGTTCAGTTCAAGACTCCATTATATAGCACAAATTCTAGTTGGTCTTAATAAATAAAACTCGGAGTCAGATATTATGGGGTAAAAGCTGAAGGATCAGAGAAGTAATGCAGCCAGCCACTAGAGAGACTTTTTACCTCTACCAATGCTCAGACTGAAGGGACGATCCTGTCCTCAGACTGTCTCCTAAGATTTCCTCCTCTGACTGCAGGGGTGATCTTCAGTCTGCATCTGTCTCTACCAAACTTCAGACTGCACTGTCTCCACTAAACCTTAGACTGTAATTAGCTCCTGACTTCTCCCGCCTTATATTCCTCTCTCTGCCCAGCCATGTCACTCCTGTCTCCACATTCTTGGTGCTGGGATTAAAGGCGTGGGATCCCAAGTGCTGGGATCACCTTTGTGTGAGTTATGTTTCTCTTTTAGATAGATTCAATCTTGGGTATCCCAGGGTGGCCTTGAACTAAAAGAGATCCCTCTGCCTCCTCCTCCCGAGTCCTGAGATTAAAGGTGTGTGTCACCACTCCTGGCTTCTAGTGATTTAGTTCTGCACTCTGATCTTCAGGAAAGCATTATTTGTTAAAACATAAACAAATTATAACTATACCATTCTATCATGTCATGTGAACTCTGCTGTTTGTTCCTTTCTCATACTTTTCTATGGGTGTGAGTACTTTAAATAAATGCTACATCACCCAGTTTCCCATAATAATGGACAGTAGCCTGGAACTATAAACTAAAATAAACCCTTTTCTTCCCAAAGTTTTTTTTTCTTTTTTTTTTGGGGGGGGGGAATGGATGGTCAGGATATTTTATAACAGCAATGGAAATGAAGCTAGAATGTTCTTTACACTTCAGTTACCTTAATCAAGATAATCCCCTCACAGTCAGACCCAGAGTTAACTAGTGAGCCTGGATCCTGCCACAAGATCCTGGTGAACTTTATTCTATGGGTAAGAAGTACTACCTTGATATAATCTAGACCTTGTTTGTCATTTTCTCCTGCTTCAGCCTCCCTTGTGCTAGAATTACAGGCATGCACTACCATGCCTGGCTTACTATAAAAATTTTATGTGAAAACAAATGAGATTATAATAATATATACCTTTGCTCCTATATTAACACACATACAAATATATCCATATATTACATATATGCATATAAATGAATAATAATTTGATCTGGGTGGTGAAATTAGTGGTTGATCATTTTTATGTATTTCTTTATTTCTCAGACAAAATCATCTGGTATCTCAGACACATTGACTCTGAGATCTTATAATATACAGCTATTTGGCCCAAGGCTGCTGTGACATTACTTAGTGGTAGTTTTGGTGTCTAGACCTTTGACATTATTCTAACATCATAAAGCAGAAATTCTTGACATTTCTGTTAACTTGGTATATTATAACTATGCAGAGAAAGGAGGAACACTTACTCTGTGCCTACCTGTATACCATTTGACAACAGTTCCCTGTTTATTATTGGTGCTCCTAATGTACACTCATTTACAATATTAATCAGCTCTGAATGCCCAAAACATTCTCCAAAACAGTGCATTAAACAATAGAAATTTATGTCTCAGAGTATGGAGATCAGGAAGTCAGGATCAATTGAACTAATTATTTTCTCAGATGTATTCAACTCAAATATCTGTCCCTGGACATGTGTACTAATGCACACTAAATCAGAAGTCAAAATACCCTGGTAGTTTATAGGAAACTGCCCTGATGTAAGCAGCAAGCAGAATAGAAGACATCATTTACAAACTAACTGTGTTGTATACATTCATCCAAACCCAAACCCAACAGTTGTGACATCACTGTCATGGCCTTGCACTCTACTTTATATTTGCGATTGCACTGGAGGGCGAAATGGGAGTGAAAGCTTGGATTATTATGGTTAACTTGACAGTGTTGGGAATCAATGACAGACTGGATACTATCATAAGCAATCATGAGTTGGAATGGATGCTAGAACTAGGCATGAATTTTACATTGGGAAACAGGCAGACTTGTTGCCAACAATTTCCAAATAACCAGTAACTGGTTGGTGAGTACTCAGGCCTGTTATTTCCACTCTGGGAATCTGACCCACAGAGCAGGGGGAAATTGCTCAATTGATCTGGAAGCCAGATCAAGGTGCCAGCTGACTAGGCATCTGATGGATGCTCTCTTCCTGTTTGGCAGATGGCTACTCTGTACCTACAGAGTAGAAAGGGAGAGGTTTAGTGTTCCTTCTGAGATCATTAGTTCTAGAACTGAACTCCCACCCTCTGACCTCATCTGATCATAACACCCTCCTCGTGGGCTGTTATATTCAAATATAGTTAACCTCGGGGGTTAAGGCTTCAACTCATAAACGTGAGGTGGAGACTGACAGTCAGTGCACAGGGTTCATTATCTTTTCAAGCGAATTATTCTATAGTATTCACATTCGTGATGAGATTTAGGTGTTAAATTTCCTCCTCTGGAAAAAAAAAGAATCACCTTACATTTAAGATGTTCCAATGTGGTACTTTCTCAGTAAGCTTATTTTGAAAATAAACTACCTGATGTGACACTTTCTATATTGCAGTTGCTATCTGATAGATTTATCTAAAATAAAGAGAGAAATAAATAAAGCTAAAATGGATTTAAATATTATTCCTGAAGAGTGGATAATGGATTCAAATTGAAAAGATATTAGAATAAAATTGACTTAAACTTTGTTAACATTCTGAGCATATCCTTACAGGATAAGGAAAAGACATATTTTTACATTAGTATTTTTTAACTTGGTATAGAGTCTTCAGTAACAAAATAATTTATGATTTAAGAAATATTCTATCCCAAATAATGTTGATGGACATAAAAAATATCACTGGAAAAGATATTTAGGGAACTAAAAGGTAGCTATGTTGGTGAGAAATCACTGTTATCAATATTGTATGTGTGAGTAGAACTTTATCCCAAAATAAATATAGAAAAGGTTATTTTCTAATTAGGATACATTACTTTACACACAATGAAATTTTATGTATGCATGCATAAGGAAATTATGCTATTGAATATTAATAGATAATTGAAATTTTATTTGTATTCATAAAATATATCTATTCTAAGTAACTGAAAGCTTATTTTCAGTCTTTTGGCTAGAAAGGAGAGGTTTCCCTGATATTAGAAAAATGGTCTATTTGTATTTATACCACCACTACCTTATATGCCATCTATGAGAATTACAGCCTGTGAGCTATATACACAAATAGTGCACCGATCATTAACTCTGTGGAAACTATATTCTAACAATAAAGGTGGACGCTCATCATATTGATTGGTTTTTCATATCATTTAGTACAATTGCTATGACCAGCTATTTTATTTAGAAGCTCTTTCCTTACTGGAGTGTAAGCAACGTGAGAACCTGAGACCTTCACTTCAGCAGAGGACTGGGGAGACTGCAGGAATAATTGTTTGTTTGTTTGTTTGTTTGTTCATTTGTTTGAACAGGGTCTCAAGTAATTCAGGTTGAACTCAATCTTGCTATTTAGATAAAGGTGGTCTTGAAATCCTGATGCTCCTGCCTCCTCTCCTAAAAGCTGGCATTTTATGCCTGACTGCAGATCAGTATTTCCTTCAGGAAGAAAGGAGGGAAGAAAAGTAAGCAGGTAGGCTAGAGAATCAAAAGCCAAAGTTCTACCAGGAATCTAGATTGATAAACAACTTTGGTCTTCCCAAAGGAAGCCTTGAAGCCAGTATGGATTCAAAGGTGCCATGATCTTCCAATAAAGAGTCTAGAGCCTGCAATCCTATATCACTAACCTTCTCCTTTCCCCTGCTCTGCATTTTTGATAATCTGACCCAAGTATTAGCATTCCTCATATTTTAATTTTTGATAAAGTCTAGATATTTGACAGATGTCTAAAAATGTCTGATTAAATGTGCATGCATCATTTCTGCCTGTCCATTGGCTAAGACTATTCATTCAGAGTTCTTAGAAAAATAAGGCAGATCAGTTCAGTCTTGAGAATTCTATCATATTTAGCACACAAACAACTGCTCCCTTCAGGTGGGACCCAGAAGACCAACATCTGGGTCAATTAAGACACATAGTATGGAAATGGGGAATTTATCTACTAACAGGAAGTCAAAGCGTAAGGGACGAAGACAAACCTATAGACCTTTGCAAGTCTTCCAGGACTGCATCCTGTTGGCCTGCCCTTTGAAAAGGAAGTTAATCAAATAAGATTTCTCCCAAACTCTTCCTTATGTCAAGTCATTTTAGTCAAGAAGATTTACGTTCTCCATTCAATATCTGTTCCTGTGTTTAATCTCCACCAGTTACAGAGAACCCACTACTAAAATTTAGGAACTCTGATATTGAAAAGACTTATAAATGAACTGAAAGGCCAATTTAGTGTTGAAATTGCTTTCCAGCAAGAAAGAAACGCAAAGAAATAATAACCACACAAACTAGCAAATTATTTGATAGCAGCATAAAGAAATAAGTGGAAGGTCATTTGGAAGGAGCATCTAACTTAGCCCCAGGAACCTTTACACTGAAGAAACCTGGGATTTTCCAGATAAGAGATCGTGTGTGTGTGTGTGTGTGTGTGTGTGTATGTGTGTGTGTCTGTACATGCGTGCACACAGAGATGCTAGGGTCCTTAGAAAAGCAGAAGAAAACCCCCTGTGTCTTATGGTATACAGTTAAATTGTGGAACGGAGGAGGGGATATTGAGACTAGAAAGAATCTGTAGAGATGGGCAAGCAATTAAGAGCATACATTGCCCTTGCAGTTCTCAGCACATTTGTCTTAGAATAAAACCTGACTGCAATTCTAGTTCCTGAGGGATTCAACAGCTCTGGCTTCTACGGGCACCTGCACTCATGGGCACTCATATGTGTGCATATACACACACAGAAAGATATACACACACTCAAAAAATAGTAATAAATTAAAAACTAGAAAACTTTATAGAGATAGGCCTGTGGAATGGCTTAGTGGGTGCAAATGCCTGCTGTATGATCCTGATGACCTGGGTTTAATGCCTGATAACCCACTGAGGAAGTAGAGAACTGATTCATCCAAGCGGTCCTCTGATCTTTATGTGTGTGCCATTCTCTCTCACACACACAATAAAAGATAAAACTTGAGTTTTAAAAGGAGTCTTAGAAATTCCTTTGTTAGCATCATTAATAAGGACTTTGCAAACAAAACATGAGTGTAGTATAGTGCTTGGGCAGGAGATGGGAGAAAGATGACAGAAGTGAACGGGACAGGATTTGACTGCAGTATTTTCCATGGGATTGGACTAAAAGGACCATCTCATCAAACTACTTAACCATTTAGAGACCAAGCAGTGAGGCAGCAATACTGAGGACGGCCTCTTTTTGTGATCTTAGTAGGGATAATGTGCCTTGGAGCTAAAATTACAATAAAACATCAAAGAGGATACTCCTTTAAATTCAAGAAATCTGAATATTTTCAAGACATTTGAATATTTCCCACACTTTGCTACATACTTCATCTTGATAGCCATTCAGACGCAGCATCTATTCCTTTAAAACAGAATGAAAAATGCAGAGAACTAATTCCTAGGGAATAGATGAAGGTGCCCTCATGTGTCCCCCATAGCTTCCTCCCCATCTAATCGCAGCAAGCAAGTTGAGGTGTTTGAAAAGTTTGAGTGATGGAGGGTCACCACATTTTCCTATGATAGGTCAGTCCCTGTCTTCACATCCCTAAAGCATATGTATGTCAGGAACCTCAGCTCCATTTGCCCACACATCACAAAGACAATTAGAAAAACATGCCAATACCCAGGGATGATGGTGAGTCTGCTTGTTTTCAGAAAGCTTGTGTTCTTTCATCCTGCAGGGCAGCAGATTTTTTTTAATTAATTAATTTATTTATTTATTAAAGATTTCTGCCTCCTCCCCGCCACCACCTCCCATTTCCCTCCCCCTCCCCCATCCAAGTCCCCCTCCCTAGTCAGCCCTAAGAACAATCAGGGTTCCCTGCCCTGTGGGAAGTCCAAGAACCACCCACCTCAATCCAGGTCTAGTAAGGTGAGCATCCAAACTGCCTAGGTACAAAAATCCATTTTTTCCCCCTTGGAAAATGCACATTTTGAACACCTGGGTAAAGGCTCCATTCCATTTGACTCTTGACTGATTTCTAGAAAAACCTAGCACATGGTTTTGTTTGATTTTCCTCCAACTTCTGCATTGTAAAAGAATGCACACACCAGATGAATAAAACACACATTGAACGAAGGTACAGTGCCCAGGTAGGGAAGTTTGTTTTTAGAATGAGCTACCTTTAGCTAGAAGCAGACTCTGTTGCCTCTGGTACAGAGCTGTATTTACACAACAATTAATCAACCTTTTCGTACAGCTTTTAACTGACTGCTTGATCAAGAATCTCTCTTAGATATGTAAAGGAGTTTATTTCCATCTGAATTCTCCCGACAAATACTGAAATAGATAACCTCAGAACGGTGCTAATGAGATCATTATACTGAGTTTTGTCTGTATTTAAAGAACAGATTCAAGATCTTCATTAATGATTAACTACTGGAAAACTTTGTTCAATCCCCTGAGTTATTTTAAGCCGCTATGTACTATAATTACACATGTTCAATCATAAAACTTTCCATAGTGGGGAACACAATTGATCTTCGAATATGAACAAATAGGTTGCAAAGCAAGGCTGTTTAAAAGGTTAATCTTTGAGTAGATTAAGGAAAAGATCCTCATCCATTTTAGTATTTCACGGTCTTTTTCTTTTTTTTTAAAACTGGTGAAGATGTAACACTACAAGTGATTTTGTATCCTTTTGACCTAACTTATAGGAATGATTTCTCTAGAACATTTGACAATCTCTACCTTGAACTTTCTGTCGAAAGATGTCTCTGAAATCAAATAGGTGACATTGGACTTTAATTTCAATGGTACTAAAATACACAAATAAAATTAATAAAATATAAACATAAGCAAACAATAAATGACAAAAAATAAACAGGGATCTTTCTTATGTTGCTTTTAGAGGAGAGTAGCAGTTAGTTGTAAAATTATATTTGAGGGCTGGCTAGACAGCTTAGCAGGTAAAAGTGCTTGCTTCTAAGTGTGGGGCTGTGGCAGCCTAGTCACACTTAATGGGGCCCAGGCTGCACAGCTGCCATAACGGGCGGCAGCACGTTCCAGCAAAATTCATAAGCTGGCACCACCCAGGAACAGATCATCCTAAGAAAATTCCTAATATCCCAACCATTGTAGACAAGATCACGTTTAGACAAATGTCAGTCAATCAAGGGTCCTGAGCCTTAGAAGTTCCTCACCCCTATCTTTGCTACTATAAAAACCCAACCCCAACTGAATTTGGGGCTCTTGGATTTCTCCAATATGTTGAACACATGGTGAGTTAGAGTTTGCAAACTTGTGTGAGAAGAAAGGCTCTTTGCTTTTACCTACAGGACTCTGTCTTCTAGCTGGACATAACACTAAGCTTTAGGACTGAAATTCAGTCCCATGAACAACCCATATGGTGGAAAGAGAAGACAGATTCCTGCAGGCTATCCCTCCCTCATCAAATAAATAAATGTAGAAAATAAAATTATATTTGACTTGAAATCAATGTCTGTTCAAACCCTATAACCATGGAGTTATCTTAGGAATAAGAGATATGTATTTGCTGTTTGTTTTTTTGTTTGTTTCTTTTGAATCAGGGGAATTCCAAATTCCAAGAGAAAATAGCAATATGGGATGCTCTTTACACTAAATACTAAATAGTTCCAGCAGAACCAACTTCCAGATGCATCTGTTTCTTAATATCATCACACAAATTTTAAAATGAATCTTTTAAAAGTGAAATTTGCAAAGTCTCCAGCAAGAGATTGCTTTTAGAAGCACTGGCTTTGTAAGGTACTCAGGTATTTTAACAAGGTCAAGTGTAAAACACAGGTTTTCTGAGTGTGAAACTTTTAAGGCGGGGAAAAGAACACCTGATCGACATAGGGTTGTATAGTGAACACTACGAACCAGCACCGACACTCCGCGATATGCAGAAGGACTCCCTCTCACAAGCCAGCACTTCGAAATGTACACCTGTTTTCATATGCACTGTGAAATGGCAGTTAAGCCTTTAAAGTACAAATCTTGGCTGTTCTGTGCTTCCTTGACAAGGGCGTTAAAAAGGTATCAAAGGGCTATGGAAGGGAGTAAGCTATTTATAAACTGGAGGCTTCTGCATTTATCTAGAAATATAGATATTGCTAATACATGATTAAATTATTGCCACAATTTTCCTTGGGGACTGGTGTGTTTATTGCTTATTTTTTGTTGTTTTGGTAAGACATTCATGCAGCTTTCTCGATCCCCTTTGCTGCCTTGCATGAATTCACACATATTAAAAGGCAAGTGTCTCCCTTGTCTGATAACTTATTTGCATTATTTGAAACCCTGAAGCCCCCAAATCTCTTGGTATGTATATGATTCAGGAACAAAAATTATTTAGTAATAATTTTTCAAGGATAAGGTAATGTTTCCTGAAAATTATCTATTATGAGATATTCACAGGTCATTTTTTTCAATTTCTTTCTTGAGTTTTAAGAGTCAACTTGGAGGAGACGTTTACAACTGAACAAAGCACAGGACTCCAAATTACCATCCACAGCCTGAAATTATGACAGTCTTTGATCTAGAAGCTTATGTTTTAAAGAGAAACAATAAGCAAGATAAACACATTAGCTTAAGCATGTAGCTTTTGGAATAAAGTTAGATAAAACATCTGTATAAACATTTAAATATATATATATACTATATGTATAATACATATGCTTAAATATATATTCACTAACAACAATAATAAAGGGAAGTTCATCAAGCTTTGTCTGTGTGCCACTAATATAAAAGTCATACCATGAGGCTAAAGAGTGACCAATGCTCATGACGTCTACACGCTAGAGTGCTGACAATCTCTGCATGCTAGACTGTGGAAATAGGCACCAAATGTGTGAGGACAATGCTTGCTGTTCAGAAGTTGTCTAAGGAAGACAGTCGAGACCCTGGAAATAGATGGTGATGGAAACTCATTAGAAAGGGCACACAGACTCCGTGGGAGAGTGTCCCAAAGTGGTTCAGCCATGGTAAGAAAATGCTGGACTAAGGTTTAAAGGATACACAAGAAGGTTCTTCATCATTCAAAGAAGCAGGATGCTTATAGGTTAAACGAGAGAGAGAGAGAGAGAGAGAGAGAGAGAGAGAGAGAGAGAGAGAGAGAGAGAGAAAGAAAGAATATCTTGGGGTTATGTATCGGTATAAATACCATGGTGATTGACAGCTTAGGGTAGCTACAGAGAATGGCAAAAACTAGAACAACGTCATCCAGGTCACTGAGCACCACTGGATCCCTATTCTTTCCTCAAGATCTGATTCAATGGCTACTTCACCCACAATGTCTTCCCTAATAAAACAGTGAGAAAACACCTGTGTATGGTGCTGAGAACTCCATTCCACTCCTGTACAAAGACATACAGTATTCTCAACCACTGAGCCATCTTTCCAGCCCTCCATTTGGGATTTTCTATAAAATGTTTTTGTGTGTATGTGGATTGGCATTTCCTACTTTCCTTTCTTTTCTTTTTGTGGCTATTGGTGATGGAGTAAAGGCATGGAGCCTTCTCTTGGTTTTGAAGTTCAATCTACAGCTGCTGAGAAGAGCTGTTCAGCTTCTCTTTATCATGTAGAAACCCTGGTCATAATAATTAAAGCATTCACTATGGACCATGGTGAAGATGTGAAGGTTGCGTTAGAAAGCTCCTTTGTTACAGGAGTCTCTGATGACGTTATTTTGTTGTCCCTAAGAGAATGTACACACCTTAAAAGGCAGAAAGATTTAGTTTTGAGGAAGCATAGTAGTATGTTTTGACCTCAAACTGTGTTTCAAAGCATGTAATTTGAAAACATGGCCCCCCATAGGGAGGTGTTCAGAAGAGGGGTCTTTGGAAGGTGATTAGATTGAAAGGGCTCTAATCTTATTCACTGATAAACTCGTCGCTGAAGGGGTTACTGAGAAGTGAGGGAAACATTGAAAGCAGGAGAGCCTAGTTTGAGGAAGAGGGTCCATCATTGAGAGTATAAGCTTGTAGGGTACACTCATCCTTTACTCTGCACTCTTCCTATTGCTTCCTGACTGCTATGAGATAAAGTTTTGTTCCATCACAGTCTCCCTGCCATAGTGTTCTGACTCATCGTGGCCCAGCATTAAGCGACCATGGACTGAAATATCTAAACCATCAGACAAATAAATCCTTCCTTATTGCAAGTGGTTTACTTGTGTATTTTTATCACAGTGGCAGGAAGCTGACTAACACACAAAAATAGAACTTTGCCAAATATTTGTAAGCCTCAAATCTTGAAGAAGTAGTAATGACAACAGCTGTTTCTTTTGAAAAAATGTCTTTTCTTAACTGCTGTCCCCAACGAGCTTACCTCTTCTCAGCACAGACACATGAACAGCCATCACATTGAACTTAACATTTCAGCCTTTCCCCCTCAGCCTTTCTCTATGGATCTTACAGGGTTTACTTATTTTTTCATTTTTTTTTTTGAGGCACATTATTATTCTGTATCCTATAAAGGCTAACTCACTAGCTATGTTACCAGGCTGGCCTCACACCAAACTTCCTGCCTCAGGCTCCGGAATAATGAGATTACAGGTTTGAGCCACTATGCCTGGATTTTCCTGATCTTCTTTACCAGAAAATACTGAAATTCTTCTTGGACATTTTCTTTATTTCTTTGTATGAGATTCAAGCCCATCTCCGCAGGCTCCATGACATCAATGTACCTTGATAATACTAGGAATTCAACTTTTCCTTTCTTAACTTCAGACTCCAAGATTCAACCAATTACCATACTCTCTCACTTGGCAATCTGATATCTCAAGTCAAAGTACATCTCCAAATGAACTTTCAAGTATGCTTTCTTGTCCTTCCGGACAGCTGCTCTCCACAGTTACTGAAAATGTCACCATTACTCACATAGATGCTTGGCCTAAACTGATGGAGTCATCTGTAAATTCTCTTCCTTTTCCTCTTTTTCCTACACTGTACTCAGGTCTCTAATGTCTCCATAGCTTTCACACTGGTCTAAGGTACCATCCTGTCTTGCTTGGATTCCTATGCTAGCCTTCAAAATAGTTTCCTTACCTCAGTTATTGACCCCTATAGTCTGTCTGCCAAACAATAGCCATGGTTTTATTAACAATGTGCCATGCTAGTCAAAGGTGGCAGGCTAGTCACAAGGAAATTTTCCAAGGTTCCAGTGTTTGAAAGTTAGACTTTGCAAGTCATGTGATTGCCCCATCATTACACAGAAAAAGACAACAAGAATGTGACTGGACAGAGAAACAAGAGTCTACCTGTTGTTGACAAGCTGCTGACCCATAAGTAAGCTGCAATAATGCCATAGTTTCTGGTGATCTCAGTTCAGGAAGCCACAGAACAATACTGCAGCTATGGCAGAAGCCTAATGGCATTACCGACCCCAGCCATCATTCTCCTCGGAGCACAATAAGGGAAACAAATGAGGCTAAATGGAGAAGCAAAGTGGAAGAAATACGCAGCTTATACAACAGATGCAAAGATTTGTGTTACACAATAAGGTCAGGAAGGGATGGAGAAATCCTAACCCTGAATTCCTAGTATAGATGTTGTTCAGTTCCTATTAATTTATCAATTGCGATTATGTACAGGCATCTGCACACATTAACACATCTACACACATTGAACTGTGAACAGAGAGCTCAACTTATGAGTGGTAAGAATTTAGTTAAAAACATAAATGGCACGATCTATCAAAGATACAAAAGTTCATAAACCAAAAATTTCCAAAGGATTAATTTTTAACTTTTATTTTCTTCCTTTGTCTTTTAAAGTTTGTTTTGATACATGTTTTCTCAGTGTAGTCCTGGTTCAGCCAGAACTCCCTGTAGACCAGACTGGCCTCAAATTACCTGTCTCTCACTCTGGAATGTTGGGATTAAAGGTGAGTGCCACTTGGCTTAATTTTACTTCTTAATTAGCATTCCAAGTAATGGATTGCTTTGTGTCTTGAATTGAATCCTTTACCTCTCCCACAACCTAACCCACAAGACATCAAATAAAAAGTAAAAATAAATAAGTAAACAAGCAAACAAGAACACATGTATGAAATAAAGAAATTAAAGAAGTCATCATTTGCTGAGGAAAAGTTGTAGAAGATGAAAGGAGATACATAGAAAGATATAATTTAGAATACCCATCACATGGAACTCACGGGGCAGCAGTTAAACAACGTGCAACAAGCCAGGCAGTGTTGGTACACACCTTTAATCCCAGTACTCAGGAGGCAGTCAAGTGGATCTCTGTGAGTTTGAAGCCAGTCTGGTTTACAAAGTGAGTTCCAGGACAGCCATGACTGTTACACAGAGAAACCCTGTCTTGGAAAAACAAAACAAAACGAAAAACAACAACAAAAAGAATGGGCAACAGAGAAGGTTGCAGGGATGGTATCCATGAGATAACTCTGTGGGTAAACACACTTGCCACATGTAGTCCACTGACCTCCAAATGTGTATGCACACACACATGATTGAATAAATAAATGTAATAAAATATTTAAAAAAAAACAAGTACAAGGATTTGATTGAGACAAATGTTAAAAGTTGGAAATGAAACAAACACCTATATAGTAAATGCTGAACCTAATGTATACTACCCCTTCTTTATTATCAGAAGGCAGGTGCGTTCACAATAGGAGACAATGGGTTCTACTGAGAAAAGGCTTCTTCCTACGAAAAAAAACTCAAGAATTCTCCACGAGCTCTCGTAAAAGCATTTGCTCATCACTCATTCTCTTTACAATAAAATCTCTAGTTGATTAACTTCATTCCCACAGTCGGAAGTTTTAATCAACTTCTCAATATTCCACACTTAATATTAAGCTGAGGGAGTTCTAAGACCCTGAATATTTCAAGTTGTTGCGTATATGACCCAGAGAAGCCAAGACAAAACCTCAAAGGAAATCATTCATGAGCTAGGGGACATAGAGATCATACAGAAACTAAAGAAAACAGTCATTATTTTTAGAAAAAGTCAGAGAAGACTCTGCATGAAAAAGGTCAGGATATAATCCAAAAGAATACAGTCACAGGAATAATAAAATACAAGAGTTAAGAAAAACAAAACAAATTGTCAGAGAATGTAAAAAAAATATTCTTCAAAAAATCAATGACTTCAAATGGAGTATACAGGATGACAAAAATTAAACAGTGACTGAAGAAAGGAGTAAAGATAGAGGGAAAATGGTAATGAGTAAAATAAAGAGAATGCACAGATTTAAAAAAGAAATTTGTAGCCAGGCATGTTGGTGAATCCCTGCAATAATAAGAGGAGGCAGGGGGATCTCTGTGAGCCTGAGGCCACCCTGGTCTACCTAATATATCTCAGGCCAACCAGTGCTAGATAGCAAGACCTCGTCCCAAGACACAACAATCAAAGTAAAATTTCTAAATAGAAAGAACTGAGAGCCCAATAATAAATTAATAAAGAAGTTTCATCATCAGAATACTAGACAAGATCTCAAGAAATAAAGAGTATATTTGACTAAGAAGATTCAAAGGGGGGATAAAACACTCACAAAAAAAGCAATATTGTTAATAATTAAAAGAAACTGGATTATTGGCTTGAATATTTATTAAAAAATCTTCAAATTTTATAGCCAAAAAATAACTGAATACAATGATGTAAAGAATATATTTTCAAACAGTGTGATTGGATATTTCTGCCCACTGTGACTAATTTATTGCATTGTCTTCTATTATGAGAAGTGTGCTAGGTAATCTAGCATCAGCTCGACACAAGCTAGAGTCATCTGAAAGGATGGAACTTGGACTGAGAAAACGCCCCCATAAGATCAGACTCTGCGCAGATGAACATGATAGGCATTTTCCCAATTAGTGAAAGAGAGAGCCCAGCATCCTGTGTCTGGGGATGCTTGAAGGCTGGTAGTCCTGGGTTCTAAAGAAAGCCATGAGGAGCAAACCAGGAAGTGGCCTTCCTCCATGTCCTTTTTATCAGCTCCTGCCTCTAGCTTCCTGCCCAATTTGAGTTCCTGCTTTGTGGCTCAGGATCTGTAAGGAAGACACTTTCTTTCCCAAGCTCCTTAAGGTCATGGTATGTCATCACAGCAATAGCAACCCAAGACACAGTTTTAGGTCTTGACTCAGAATCAACTGCTTTATTATCTTATGAACACGGTTTGACATTCATTTTTTAATTTTGCTGATAGTTTTAGATACATAAAAGTGTTCAAAGAACATGCAGAGAAATACTTTCTGTATTTTGTACATTCTTTTAACTTCTCCATTTCAAACAAATATTAACTTTTCTATTGTTTTTAAATAGTTAATTTAACATAATTATTTAAGTCTTTAAACTTTAGGGTTTTAAATGTGTAGTTTGAAAATTATATATTTACTCTTTTCTAAGTAGCTAAACTGCTCAATATTTGCTTAATAAAATGGTTTTGCTCTGAGAAAGGTTCTCACTAAAGACCCCATTAATAAAATATCCTTTTCTATATGACTTAAAAGAATTTTTTTACATGTTATATTCATGGGAATAGACAATATATTCAGGAGTTCCATTTTCTTCTCGTTTATCTGATTGTTCTCATACTAGAAACATAATTTTCATTATAATCATTCTGAATTTGATTTCAATAATTTGCTGTGTCTATACTTTAATAGATTTGTTATAATTGAGACCAAAAGATTTATAATAATTTCAGCTAGGCAATAATGGGGTATGACTTTAATCCCAGCATGTGGGAGACAGAGGCAGGTGTATCTCTGAGTCTGAAGCCAGCCTGGTCTACAGAATGAGCTTTAGCACATTCAGGGGTACACAGATAAATGATGATGATGATGATAATAATAATAGTAATAACAATTTTATTATTATTAATAACTACTAAATGACTACTAATAAAAATTTCATAAATATTAGGATAAGAGTCTATTCTAGTTCATCATTGTACAAATTATATAACAATTGAAAATATGAGAATGAGTCTTTTTGCTGCAAGAACAAATTCTGCAACTTATTCTGTTCTCTGCTACAGTAGTGCTGTTCTTTCCTTCTACCCATGTGCTGTTCATTAAGGATAAGGGTTTTTTCATGATGTGGATGCTAGCTAGTGTGCAGGAAAGCAGGATTTTGTGTTGGCTACATAGGTAGTATGAGCATTTGAATCAGTCACACAGGCAGCAAATTCCGATGACCTTGAGTCAGGAACATCATTTTCTTCATTTATGGAATGACCAGGAAAGCAGCTTGGCTTCTGCCTGGTCCAGTTACCTTATCAGGATCATCTAACTATCCTTATGTTCATTACCTTAATTCTGACATTTAAAACAGCAGTTTTCATTTCCTGAATACATGAGAACAACTCTAATAACTATTAAAATTTTAAACATATGGTATATATATGGCATAATCTCCAGCATGGTATAAAATGCCAGTTCTCATTGGTAGACATCTCTTACCATTTATCTTGGTAATATTTTAAAAAGTAAACTGCTAAGTAGGACTTAGACTTTTTATTCTTGTAAACTACTTCATGTGCCTGGGACTGGTTTAAAAATATAAAATTTAGAAGGTTCTTCAGGCCACTTTGAGAAAACTAACCTTTTAAAAATGTTCTATAAGATATAATTTTATTATATTACATTAGCAATAATAATAAAACTCAACCATCATTGCATTCCTGGAATAATAGTTTATGGTCAATGTTAAACTCTTCAAATGTATTATTCAATACAACTTGTCAGTATTGAAAGTATATTAGATTTGTAAATGAAATTCATCCATATATTCTATGTGGCATTTTGGAAAAATTAAATTTTATCATGTCAGTTTCATAATCACTTTTTCAGTATAGCAATATTTTGGATCTGTTTATACAACACAAAGAGGAAGTGCTATGTAACTGTATCCCAATTCTATATGTGAAATTTAATTTAGTCCTCACAGACCTCTCCAAAGGAGGCATTCTTATTCTTACGTTACAGATAAAACTCAGTGGACAGAAAATTGTTAAGGTCTGTAAGATTCAACATTCATGTCAATATATTTTTTTTTACCACCATGCTGCTTACCATGACATCCCTAAATACAACTTTCCAGTTATACTACAGGTCCTTGATTTTGAATATTCTTCCACTGAGTCACTGTTTCCTGAGCCAGTCATGAGCTCTCTGTGGGATGCGCATCAGGGTGACCACTGGAGATCATAAATGAAAGCATTATAGACTACAGGTCCTTGTTTATACTCCCACTACTTCCAAGAGGAACTGACCACAGATTCTTTAAAAACCCCTTGGAACCTACTGTAGTTTATAAATAGCCAAGTGAAGAATGACATTTTAAAAGATTGGTCTGTGAACGCGTGATAGCACACATCTGTAATCTCAGTGCTTAGAAGCCTGACATTGGAGGCTCACTGAAAGTCTGCGGTTAGTTCGAGCTATTTAGTGAATTCTAGGTCAATAATTACTACATTGTTAGACTCTCCAAAAGAAAAGAAAGATATACAACAATGACAATAAAACCCCAACATCCTATTTTGACTATCATTTTAAATGTTTGATCACCAATTTTTGTTATTTTTTATTCATTTTTCTTTGTTAAAATAATCAGAGGATAGAATTTTATTACTATTCATTTTTAGTAATATTTTTGTTATAGAAACTCATTTTTAAACCCCAATTTTCAAAAATTACTTCGGATCCAATGTATAATCAGTTTTTAAAAGATTAACACTTGTGCAGAGGCCATCTTATTTTTGAACTGATTAATTTAATTCATCCACTATCTTACTTCAGCTTGAGAATCACCTGGAGGGCTTGTTAAAACAGACTGTAGGTCCCATAGCCCAGAGTTTCTGATTCAGTTTTTCTGGAGTTGGCCCTGAAATTCTGTGCTTCTAATAAGTTCCCAGGTGGTGCTAGCAGAGAGTCCAGAAGCCATAATTTGAAAATGATCGCTGCAATTCATCACTTGGTTGTTTGTTTGTGTGTGTGTGCGTGCATGCATGTATGTGTATGTATATGTACATATATATAGTCTTCAGTAATGCTTTGAAGAAGAGTACGCTATACTTCTGAGCCACTATATATCTCAGCTATTTCTTCCTGCCACACAATAATGTTTTGAATTCATGAAAATCTTTTCTTATAACATCTACACCACTCCACTTTCTTTTGTTATTTCATTTTATGAGACTCTTACTATGGTTATACTCATTGACTGGTCTATCTTCTAATGAAAGGTATTTTTAAGAGAGTGATGAGATAAAATTCTTTTTGTATGGATTTTTTTCTGAAAATATATAGCTTTTTAGGTATGTGGTTTTTAACTGCTATTGTGAATTAAAACATAGAAAGAGCTTAGAAATGATGTAGGTATGTGGTAGGTACTCAGAAGATGACCACGGAGTGTATGGAGAAAGCTCAGCAGATGTACGATATTCTTATTCCTTTACTTCATTTTTAAAACAATCTTATTTTGCATGCCAATCCTAGTTCCTTTCCCTCCCCTCCTCATGTTTCTCCCGCCTTCTCCCTACCCCAGTTCCCAACCACTCCTCAGAGATGGTGAGGCCTCCCATGGGGAGTCAACAAAGTCTGTCACACCACTTGAGGCAGGACCAGGGCCTTCCCCACTATATCTAGGCTGAGCAAGTTATTCCCTCCATAGGAAATGGACTCCCCCAAATCAGTTCATGCACTAAAAAATTACTTTGTTGCCCTATTTTCTCTCTCATTAATTCATGTTTTCTCAACTATCCTTTCTTTGCTGATTTTAATTTCTGTGCCGTCCTTCTTTTCTTTCCAAGATCTCTACGTTTGTCCTTTATAAGACATACAACTCCCAAACATCACGCAACAATGAGGACTTTACTTTTATAGTTGTATTTTGCTCCCTTATTTCTATTACCACTGAAAATTCCCCATTTATTTTGTGTCTTGTCATCTTTGCCAGCTGTAAATAGTCTGTTTTATTTGTTAGGCAAATTCTGCCTCCAGGAATACAGATAGAAACAACATTGATGTTCACAGCTCAGAACCAATTCAGCAGCATTTAGTAGACTTCCACAGAACTCTAAGGGATTAAGCATAACCAGTTTTATTTGCCACCCTGCCTTGATCTCTGATGTTATATAGAATACTATATTATGTATATAATAATACATTAATGCATTAATTACCAGGACACACACTAAAAATCCTCATAGATGGCTTTTAGACATAAAGCAAAGAAAAACCAGCCTACAATTCACAATCCCACAGAACCTAGACAACAAAGAAGATCTTTAAAGAGACAAATAAGGATCTAAATAGGAATCAGAAAAAGACAAGATCTCCTGAGTAAATTGGGAGTATGGGGGTCACAGGAGAGGGTAGAAAGAGAGAGGGGAGAAAGGTAAGGGAGCAGAGAAAAATGTATAGCATAATAAAAAAAAGAAGCAAAAAATAATCCTCAACAGTATAATTCTTCTGGAAGATCTTGACTTCTGAAGATCACTGCCCTTAAATATCAGACACTGCCTCCAGATACCTCTTTGCTCACAGAGGTAGAATCGTTTGGTGTCAAGACCATCCTATGTATTTGAAAGGGCAATAATTCTGTTTGCTTAAAGTAAGGATACACACATCAAATGCTAACATTTCTCCTGGGCTAGAGGGTGAAACCTGTAAAATAAGATATAGACAAGAGAACCCTCACATAACAACGTCTTTTACACATGCATTTCTAGACACATTCTCAGAAATACTACATCATGAGGTGAAATACCACATCATGGTGAAATACCACATCATGGTGAAATACCACATCATGGTGAAATACCACATCATGGTGAAATACTACATCATGGTGAAACACTACATCATGCTGAAAGGTGATGTTTTTACTGAGGTAGTCCATCATTTAAATTTTAATACCTATAAGTAAAATTCACTGAAAAGAATATCTGAAAATTTAATAACCGTTTTAATGAGTAGGTTGAAATCAATTCAACATCTTGTAATTCCCTTAGAATGAGTGTCTGCCATTCTCTGTGTTGTTTGGTATTTTAGTCAGACTTTCAAGGCATCTACTTAGTGGTCCACTCAACAAAAAAAATTAAATTGTAATGTATGAATCACTAGTATTACAATGATCATAGACTAAATGGCATCAACCCTCAAAAAACAATTTTATTTTATTCTGTGAAACAAACATCTCAAGTTGTATTCTATAATATCATATATGATAGTATTCCTCATGTTATATTTCTTTGATTTTTTTTCCTTCCAAAGAGAGGAGTGCAAGGCATAGGTACCAGACTCCTCTGGAATACTTGATGTACAGAGTAAGTAGTTCTCTAGGCCAAATCCGCATATGTATAAAGATTCTCAGGTGACTGTCATCACCCGGGACTTTACTGATGCCTATTGTAAACATTCATAGGAAGGTAAATGTTTTTGGAAATGTTTTACAATTACAGACAAAAGCAGACATGCATATGCACATGTACAAACATATATGTGCACATACATATCGACACAAGAATTACTTTATTCTTATAACTAAAATAAAATTGGGAAAGCTCAAGAGTTAAGGTTAAAGAAATAGTTTAACTATTCAAAGCAGTTTTTGGTCCAACTCATTTAGATTATGTTTACATTTTAAACTAGCAAACAGAGAAATCTGTAATTTCCCTTTAATATGAGAATAAAGTAAAAGATCAAGTGTTTGAACTAATGAATAAAAATCTAACACAGCAATAATCTTACCCATTAAACCTTTGGCATCTACCTTAAAATATTCCTTTGTGTTATTTCTCAGCATATTAATTTGAGAGGTGTATGAAGCACAGAGGTTAATAGGAATGTTGAGGGGTTTACTAGACCAGTTAAAGTACATTTGTGACCCTCCATCATGCGATACTTTTAAAACCGCAATTAATGTTTATACCATTTTTATGGATTATTTTCCTTAATTTTGCTAAAGAGATGAGTTGCTCTTCATGGTTTTCAACCTACATATAAAGAGCCTCAAAGATACATACAAGAATAAACTTATCTATAACAGTACTTTTCAACCTGGGAGTCAGATGACCCTTTCACAGAGGTTACCTAATACCATTAGAAAAGATGAATGTTTATATTATGACTCATAAAAGTAGCAAAATTATAGTTATGAAGTAGCAACAAAAATAATTTTTTGGTTGGGGGTTACTACATCATGGAGAATTGTATTAAAGTGTCTCAGCATTAGGAAGGTTGAAAACCATGGCTCTAAAAATAGCAGAGGAGATGAGGCAGGTACGGACAGTAAAGTTAGAATATCATGCATAGGTTCATGTGAACTTGGTATCAACTGCATGATTTCAAAGAATGTATGCAACTTCTCTGTGCATTCATTTCTCCTTCAATGAAACAGATCACTTCATCAGATTGTTAAGTGATTAAGTAGTACAGAGTGTGAAGAGCTCTGGGCATTGGGCACATACTGAAATTTCTTATTTCCTTTACAAAGATTCACTACACAGGCCACAGATTCTTGAAGCGACAATGAATCGGACTCCTTTATGAATATTAAGAATTGAGCTGGATTTCCATCATATATTCTGTGTGCCTGTAGCATACCTGGGCCCCAAGGAGCTGAAAAGAAAAAGCCAGTTTCCGCTTGTAAAAGGTATATAATTTGTTATGACATGTTATGCATGTACGTACAATTACTAGTAATATGAATTACTATCAATTAATATGAAGACTGTCGTAATTCAAACACATTGGTCATCGACAATGATAGAAGTCAGACCAACTCCAGAACATTTGTTGGACTTTGTTTTAATTCACTCACTCTTTCTAAATTATTTAATACTAATTAAAATATCACATAGTGTATCACACTAGATATGTGCTAAGAGCCTAACTTGCTTATTTACTGATTTAACTCATATTCTGTCTTGTTTTGTTTTGAATGGAGGGAGGGAAAAGTAGTAGAGTTTCCTTCTTTTTGTTTGAGAAAGCTTACACTTTAGGCTTTTGGTATTAACATTCCCCCCACCCCATCTCACTATCTTCAAAATGTCCTTTTCTTTCTTGCCACTTGATAAAAAGACAGTGTATCTGAATTGCTTCCTGGTGCTTTGTTGCAAGCTCAGTTGAAATCATAAAGGAGACGATGCTGCTACTGGGGAGAAAGACAGATCTGTGGGGAAAGACTGTGAGACAGCCCCAGGAACAGAGAGATTTGTAACTGATGGAGGACTGGAAACAGGAAATGAAGAATAGCATCCAGAGTTTGTTTCAACAGCATGCTTGGACCAAGCACCCCATAGTTCATTCAAGTCAGTACGAAATAAAGTTATTTATTGCTATATTGATGAATGTTTCTTTTCAAGAAAACCTTACATACTTATACTTCAAGAAAAATGACTGAATCCTGCCTTCATCTTTACTTCTTGGAATGAACTGTCTGGGATTGTCTCTCTTTTACCCAGTTAGCTCGATATAAGTAACAACAGTTTCAGAAGTATATACTCATAGGTGTTTTTAAACCCAGATTGGATATATTCATCTCTCAGTAATGCCTGTACCCTGTCAGAATTTAATGGGTACTTCATATTCAGACAGAAATTTACTGTACCAGATCCCAGAAGAGAATGATTTAAAAAGAATATTGGGTGGCTTATCTTTGGAGAAAGATCTGAGTTTGAACTTAGTTTATGATATCTTTGGAGTATGCAGACTCTCTCTGTTGATTTGCTTAACTAGTTATCTGTAAAATGGACCTAGCGACATCATCTTCATAGGGTGTTTAAATAATGCTACATGTATATTATTCAGTAATGTGCAACACAAATAAAAATCATATCAAACACCTCGCTGTTGCTACATAGCTGTTAATTAGTCTTAATGTTGGCCATTTTTCTAACAGAAGTCTGTTAATACAAATTTTCTTTTTTTTTCTTTTTTCTTTTTATTTATTTATTTATTTATTTATTAAAGATTTCTGCCTTCTCCCTGCCACCACCTCCCATTTCCCTCCCCCTCCCCCATCAAGTTCCCCTCCCTCATCATCCCTAAGAGTAATCCGGGTTCCCCGCCCTGTGGCAAAAGCCACCAACAATACACAGGAACATGTATGTTGACATTTATAAATCCAGACAATTTTTTCCCTTAAAATTCAAGGTCTGTTACTTTAAGAGACAATTAAGTTTATGTTTTAAGGCCTGGTTATCAGAATAAAGGTGAACACAAATAAAATAAAGTAGCCACTACTGGTATGCTTATATGAACATGCATTGCTACTCTCACACAGAATGATGTGCATAAACATATCCACAAATCGATCAAATCTAAAAGAAAATGCTCAAACATATGAGCTTATTGGAGTCATTCTATTCAACCACCACACTGGGTTGAGTTGAAGTGTTGGAACCTTCAACCAAGTAGAGAGAAGCTGGCATAGCCATATTCCTTTCTGCCCCTCACTCTTATCTCGACTCTGACCATACCTTCTGCTCTATCTTGGAAGTCTGTAGTTGGAATATCACATGCTAACTGCACATTGCCAAGGGTTTTCTACGTCCCATCCTTCAGCACCTGTTGAAATTTTGGAATTCACATGGTACTGAGCCCTTGGGACTGAAGACCAGGACATATGCCTAAAGCATAGACTATAAAACAATGTCCATGGTTGCTGGGTGGAACCATGAATAGACTAAGCACATGACTCTGGAAGATGAAGACTCTTAGTGCACAGTGTAACTGTGCTAAAGGAGGAGCTGCTTCATCGTCAGAGCTTAGCTTAATCTCACTGACGGTTGCTTATCTTTTCCTTGTAAATGGATACCTTTGCATGGGGATCACTAAATTGACAGTAACAATCAGCAGCTGCCACACTCTTTTCTACATTTTTAAGGGATTGAGGAAATACATAAATTTACTCTAAGTCCTTCTCCCCAGACACGAGTTATTTTTTCAGTGTATTGCTGTTTTCACAAAGAAAAGAAAACATTGTCTTTCACAGATCTGAGTTTAATTTTACTTTTGTCTGCCTCTCACACCTGTTTGCTTTTCAAAGGACTGCGGATATTCATAAATTATCTCCAGAGGCACTCAGACCAGATTCTCTTTGCATAAGCAAGTGTTGGCTTTCAACTTGTAACCTTAAATGATGTATCATGCGCTTGTCTCTTCTGAGGCTTGTGATTCTGTGTTCTATTGTTTTTGAAGGGTTAGTTCTGATGCTACTTATGATAATTTGTTTCAGATACCTGACCATGGCCTAAGACTATTGATTTATTGAATGTTACAGTTCTCTAACTTTAATACAGAATACAGCTTTTGAATTTATTTTGGAAATAAGATATTCAAACTAATGTGTTTAATAACACCAGCTTCTCTTCAGAGCTCTTCCCAGAGTGCTCTCCCCAGAGCAGCAGCAAGGATCTCACACTCTCAGGCCCTCTTCCATTCCCCATACAAAACCCAAAGTCCTGGGGAAGAGGGCCAGTAATAATATCCTAAAATGCCCTTCAGGCTCCCATGCATACTCAACTCTGTTTACAACACTCTCAGGCCACTGTGTGGATACCCATAATTGAAACGACTGCCTTTTAGAAAACAATGCAGCAATATTTCCCTTTACCATAGCCAAATGAATTCTGTATCTAGCAACAACCAGCAATAGAAATCTTAAATTCAAAAACTAAAGGTTATTATTATTTATGTTATCAGGCATTTGCATCCAGCAGGGTTAAAGACCCTCAGATGAGCAGAGGCAACGGTGTTGTGATAGTCTTTTAGTTGTGAAGAATAAATGTGCCTGCTCCATGGAGTAAAGAAGGGAAGTTCGCCAGTCTCCGATGCCGAGGGATTTTCGACGAGGCAGGAGGAAAGATACTGAGGAATCTCATTCAAGTCATGCCCTTCTTTTCCTAACTTCCCTTTTCACTGTTTGGTCTTCTTCTTCCTCATTTCCTTGGGGAACAGAGTGATTGATAGCCTAATCCAGTGACTGTATTACAGCTGCCTCAGCGAGGACTCTTTTCCTTATCATTAGCAGTTAGCCTATGGTTAAATTCACAGCTCACTGCTTGGGACTGCCCCTGAGATTTCAAGGTCTGGCCTTTAGAAAATATTTAACATAAAACTGAAATCTTGACATACTGAGAACTCAGTTCTCTGCAAGGATTTCGTTAATTAATCCAACGTACTGTACCGGTGTTCTGTATGAGACTGTGACACAGTGAACCATTTCGGAGGCTTACAGAGATGTGTAGTCCTAAATTAAACAGCCACTGACGTGTACCTACACTGATATTTTAGTGCAGTAGATATGCATGAATCTCTGAATATTTAAATTCAAGCTCTGACATTGACACAATACTCTCTAGTTTCACTTTCATAATAGAACCTTTTTTGGGGATTAATTTCAAGCTTGACATCATTCTTTATGATAAAAACATACACATACAAGGAAAGAAATTTAATAATTCATTGCCATTGCTGCAAAGATAAGTTCTCATAATATGCTTGTCAGGTCTTTTAGTTTACAAAGTCAATCAAATGTTATAGAAATTGGTGCAGATATTAATTTATTTTCCTAATTTTATACACACAGAGAGATTATAAGAGGATCTGTGATTTTGTTGACTCTTACATACTGTTTAATCATTTATGTGCAGAACAATGGCTATTTTAAAATATCTAAGGAGAGATACCTTGATCTGTACCTTAAGCCTTCATCCTTGCGCCCCTGTCTGTCGATGAGCTGTAAGCATCTATGGATACGGCAGCCAAGTCTTAGAAAAACATTACACATCTTATAACTGCTACTTGGCTGGAATGTCAAGGCAAGGCACGACTGTGCCTCCAACTCCACACTTGGCATTTCCCTCTGTCTGCTTTGTTGCCATGACGCAAACATGAACAGAGAGATTTGTGTAGAACAGGTAGCAGGCACGCTCACTGTCAAAAAATCTATTATTAGGGCTCTGATCTCCTGCATAGACCAGGGGTAGCTAAACAATGAAGCATCCAAGCTGCAGCCAAGGTAACACAATGAAGAGGGGCACCTTGTCAGAATTGCATGAGCATTTTTAAGTGAGCATTATTTAAATGAGCATATTTCTGATGGTGAGCTTCTCTAGACCAAAGCGATAATTTATAATGGAAATTGTAATTCAGCATCTTTATTTCATATGTCTACCTTGAACTGCTCTGCAAATACAACTCAGGTGTTTATATAACAGGGTCTTTGTAATTGAATTCATTAAACTTTGGATACTCTAATGATGTTCTATATAAAGAAATTACAGATCACAATTTTTGTAACTCTTTTTATATATACATGAAATGGGTGGGGTAAAGGCAAGAATAAAACAGAATATTCTCTTTTAAATGATTGCTTATGGCATGATCTAGTTGCATGTATTTTCCTAAATTTTATCTTTACCTATTAAATTATTTCAAATATTTCACTGTTAAATCTTTAGCTCTTATTGATAAGGAGGGTGACAATAGATAGCTTAAATTCTATGAAAGATAGTAGGCGTGTTTTTCTCAAAGGCTTTTATGCATCGGTAATCATGTGATTGACACATTTAAAAAAATCCAACCTTTTAATGACTACTTCCTAATAAAAAATATCAACACTGAATTTGGCGGTATAATTGTGATGTGAAATATAAGTGCTATAGTGATCTGTCAAAATCAGCTATAGCTTGTGTGTTTGAAAATAGATATTTAAAGAAAAGTATAACTAAAACTTTTGAGTTTCTTATCTACTGTGTGTTTTACCACCTTACCAGGTTTACACAAATAGTCATTGGGACTCCAGCAATATAAGCTTAAGTCTGTCCATGAATTTGGATTACAATGGACTTGTGTTCACGAAGTATCTAGTGACAGAGTGGGCTCAGTTAAGTTACATTAATCCAAAAGTTCTCCCCCAGTGATTATCTTTAAAATCATTGTAAACTATGCAAGTGAAGTCAATATTTGAATCTTGGAGTGGTGAGATGGTTCGGAGGGTGAAGGCCTATGTTGAAAAGTCAGGGACCTTGAGTGTGATTCCTGGGACCTACATGGTGAGAAAGAACTGACTTATTCAAGCTGTCCAACCTTCATGTAAACACTCTATCATGCTTACACATGTAAACACACACAATAATTAATGTAATAAAAATTTATTGTAAAAAAATTTAAAGCCACTATATTGTATGAGTTTTTGTTTTGTTTTGTTTTTGTTTTTGTTTTTTGAGACAGGGTTTCTCTGTGGCTTTGGAGCCTGTCCTGGAACTAGCTCTGTAGACTAGGCTGGTCTCAAACTCACAGAGATCCACCTGCCTCTGCCTCCCGAGATTGTATGAGTTATTTAAGGGTCTGCTATGAAAGTTTTATCAATGAAATTCTGTATATTCTTAGTCCTACACCATTACAAGGCTACAAATTCGTGTTAACATTTTTGCCTTGTATTTTGTTAGGTGGGTAGTTTTTATGATGAAATCTATTTATGAGTTATACAACTGTAAATTGAAGTCCACATAGTAGAACTTCAAATGATGTATTATTTACCTGCAGACTGTAAGGAGAATCTATGAGTCTGGCCATTATCATTTACTGAGAAAGAAACAAACGTTTCTCACATCTTCTCCAACATTCTGTCCGTGATTAGCACTTTTAGACTCTAACGTCAAACTTGAAGGCCATCTTTGGTAAATTATTCAGAAATCAATGATACAAGCTCATTAGGTTTAATACCAAATACAGTGGGAGCTATTCTTTTAATTAAGTATATACATCATGAAATTTCAAGCAAACATTCAAAATTTTAAAATAAGGAGTTTCTCTTTTGTGGGAAGTTACAACAAAACTGACAAACAAAACAGCTCAGAACAACGCGTCTGCTTTTAAGCTGCTTGGAAGCAAATTTCTCGGAGCCTGAAGGATTATTTAAAATGCCATCTGCAGGGAGATTTAATAACTTTTCCCTAAGTGCGTGCTTACATGTGTGACAGACAACATACATTCAGGGAATGGAATGGAACAAAACAGCTCTGACGAATGTGCTCTTCCCCAAGAATGAACAAAACTAAAAGCACTGGAACAGCGAAAGAAAATGTCTTCAAATAAGTAAACCCACTGAAAGAAACACAACTACTCTTCTCCCTGTATATCTGTAAAGGAGCAAAGGCTACCCTTCAGTGTCAGCTGTAAAAAAGACAGACCTTTAGCTGATACCATGGAGGATACACTCTTAACAGTCTTTAAGTGAAGCTTACCCACAGGGAAGACGCCGTGTGACAATGTCCCACCACAGCTGAGTGACACCATTTATTCAGTTGGATGATAGTATCACTGAGTTGTGGCTGCATTAAGATGCTTTTATTATTTGGGAACCTGATTTGAAAATGGTGAAAAATTTAAAGTAAAACCAGAAAAAAATTGAATCTAAAGTTAGAAAACAAAATTATCCACTCAGGTACAGAATTCATACAGGGCTCCTCCCAATTAGATAAATAAACATCAATGAGTATTTTCTTTTTCTGAACACTTGCATACACACACACACACACACACACACACACAATTTAGTTCCTTGTGTAATAGTCCCTGAACTAGCTGCTATTGGTTAAAACAAATTTCCTGCCTACATTGTAGAAATAAGATCATTAGTTGGTAACAACTTAGGACTATTTTACTTACTGTCCATAGAAGAATAGAGAATAATTAGTCATTAAAATCAACTATTTTCTTACATTCATTTACTAATGATGTGTATAGGGGAAGGGCTTCAGTGCCTCTGCACACTTGTGAAGGTCAGAATACCACCATCACCCCCAGTGGGATCCCTCCTTCTACGATGTAGATTCTGAGCAAGTGCCTTTACTTTCTGTGCCTTCCCACCCACTCCATATTAATGACTTGAACAGAAATACTTATAAGATGTGGAACTTAGGCAGCTATCCTAATTTCAAGAATATTTATTATTCTTATTGGACATGGATACTATTCTCACCATTTGATCTCCTGCTCTTTAAGTCAGCCATCGGTGGACTCCTACAAGCATGAGTCTGGCCAGGTGCTTCTCTTAGGACTGGCTTTCTGTTTAGTAGGTCATTCCTTTAAGATTTTAGATTGTGTATTTGAGCCCAATCTACATTGATTGGCCTAATCTTAATCCACTCCTCCAGTTTGGAAAACATGCTGGTTACAAAATCGCAAAACATTGGACAGGTCCTCAGGATGGAGTACTAAAGCCCTTTCCAAATATTTTTTAAACTGCAGCAAGTAGATGTTAGGTTTTTACACGCCTACTGACTTCTTTTATTTAAGAAACGCACCTTTCTCTGAACATTACAACTTCAAAGGATTTTGACATGTGCCACAGTGAAAACACATTTCACACATTTTGCACGTTTGCACATATGCTCATCATAATACACAACTGACAAAGAAATTTGACCAGACAACACTTACTACAACTCTGTGTAAAGCATTTCATTTCATTTTACTTTTTAATTTAATTTTATTTATTCAAATGTTGATTGCAAGGGCCCGAGAGGTGAGTCGGTCATTAAAAGCATATATTACTCTTTCAGAGGACCTTAGCTCATTTCCCAACACCCAATAACTCCAGCTTCATGGGATCCTTATACCTCTGGCTCTATGGTTACTGCACTCAGGAGCACAACTTCATACACAGACACATGCAGATACTCATATTTAAAAATAAATATTAAAATATGATGGATACAATTCATTAAACTTAATTCTATAGCACATACATGATTGGAAAACAATATTTGAAAACCAGTGCAGTAGAATCTGGAATAATCATATGAGAAACAACTCAATTTGATTGGCATTCCTTAGCTGAGTTCATCTTCCCAAAGGGCACTACTGGCCTTTGTTACCTAAATGGATCATCTATACTACAGCCCCTAGTCCCAAGGCCCAGGGATCACTGCAGAAAGGGTTAAGAGCCAGAGGCAGTAGTTAACAACTATGAGGAAACAGTGTCTTCTTGGCACAGTAAGGCGGCTGCATATATGAATTCATAGTGTTGATAAAAGCATGCACAAAACCTCTGCAAGCCAGAGGGAGACCAAATTCCAGCATGGAGAGGCTAGGTGGCCAAGAAAGCCTATTCCATACAATAGCAAGGAGCTATTGGCAGTTGTAAGCTGCTGGGAGAAGGAGCGTCAGTTTTCTCTAAGAGTTAGACCCTGCTAAGTGGACCCTGATCCAGCGGAAGACCATATCTTTGGGGAGTCTGAGCAGCATAAATGGGTCTTGACAGATTAAAATACAAACCATAACAAAATAAAACAATGAAAACAAAACCCCACAAGGTTGTCTCGACTGGGGCTGGGGGTGGATCTTGGGACAGTTGGGAGAGGAGGAATATGATCAAAATACATTATACAAAATTTGCGAAGAGGTAATAAAATTAAAACAAATTAAAAAGTACTGAAATATGGCCCAAAAAGATGGCTCAGCACACCTATATTGCTTTTTCTGTTTGTTTGAGACAGAATTTCTCTGCGTAATAGCCTGGCTTTCCTGGAACTCGCTTTGTAGACCAGGCTGTCCTGGAACTCACAGAGATCCACCTGTCTCTGCTTTCTGAGTGCTGGGATTAAAAGCATTTTCCACCACTGCCTGGCATTATATTGCTTTTGCAGACGCACTGAGTGGTCTGAACGCCTACATCTGGAGGCTCCTAACCACATCAACTCTAGTTCCTGGGAATCAGACAAACTTTTCTAGATTCTTCAGGCACCGACACTCACTTGAATATATCCACACTCAGATACAAATACACATAATAAGTAAATAAAACATGAAACATCTTTTAAAAAGAAATGTAGAAATATACCATGTATATAACATAATTTCTCTTGATAATTATTCTTCTCTTCTTAGCAACACTTAACTTCTAGTTCCAATGCCAGAAAAAGTATTTTGAACAAAATAGAAAGCTTTGAATAATGAACTGGAAAAACACCGACAGCATCCTTCTCTGGCAGTCTAGGCATTTGCTGTCAGGTGACGACTCCAAACAATTACTCAGTTTCTCTTAAAAAAGCCCAACTCAAATAGTTGTAAAACCTGGCACTTCAGGGTTCTGAGAAAACCCTCAGGATGATATTAACCATGTATGGCAACAATTGTTTTTAATCTCGTAAAATTCTGTGTGGCTTTCTACGCTGGATCGGACTTTGAAGTTCTGACAACCATATCGAAGAGAGTAGCACAGTATTTCGCTGAAATTTGAAACCTGTGTTATTAGCAGTTTTACAAGGCTAGGTTTTGTATGATGTATGCTGAAGGTACTTTGCCATAGCCCTTGATTCTACCTTAGAGCATCTTATTGCCAGGTTAAGCTGCTTTTCTGGTCCTATTCCTTTTAAACTACAGCAAGTATTTCTTTAAAGGGAAAGACTGTATTGGTTTTGTCCATGTGGAGAAAGGTTATTTTCAAAACAGATTGTATAGTGCGGGTGAATTTAATATAGAACATATTAGAAGTGGGGGACAGCCCCTTAAAAATGTGAGGAACATTTTGTTGTTTAAAATGAGAGTTCCAACACCAGCTTAGCTGAGCTTACAGCCCAAGCGAATTTTTATATATGTATTTATAAATCTCAGAAATGGAGTTTTCCTGGAAATGTTAACAGGCCCTGAGGTACAGCTTGTGTTCAATGTATGTATGATAAAGACTGAAACATGAGAGACTCGCTCTAATGCTGCAATTTCAAAGTTTTATTAGACTGAGTTATAGCAAGAGAAAATATTCAGAAATTGCAGCTTAAATGAGAAAACGTGAATGGTGTTACTTATATAAAATACTACCTCAATAGTTCTTCCATTAATTTTTAATGCTCAGCACCCTCTGTGACCTCCTTTATTCTCTTGCTGTCAACATGACAGGCTGGAAAAAAATTGAAATGAGCTGACAGAAAAAGTAGCACATGTCAAGGCCCAACTGCAGAGTCTCTTGTCTCTTTCTAGGACCCTTTCTAACACAGACGGTGCTATTTCACATTAGAGTAAGAGTTAAGACCCTGTTTGATGGCTCAGGGGCTGCTTGTCTGTTCCCTCCTTCAGACATGGTGTCCCGAGCATTCAATTATAAGCATAATGTAGCTCCGTGTCCCTGTAGTTTTACCTTGGCTCGTGGACACTGTAGACTTCTTCAGCATAGACAAGGCTTTGGCTGCCAGTACTGACCCTTCCAAAAGTGCACTTTGGCCTGATTCAGCAATGCCTTTCTTGAAGAGTGGGGCACCACTGCTTTATGTATATTTACCCCTTTCTCTATCACCAAGGAAACTAACACCCATATCAGGATAGTCAAGGACCTCACAGCATTGTCTCTGCGCAAGGCCAAGTTCATGTTGTCACAGCAACAGAGTGTGGAGGGCAACAAGACCAGAATGAACCTTGGAAGTAAACGTCTCTCTTTTTATCAAATTCAAATATAAGAGGGTGAGAAAGAATAAGCAATAGCATGAGGTCAGCCTGTGTCTCATCAGCTGAAGCTAAACACTGCGCTATAGTGGTTAGCTCCGAGTTGTGAAAACAGGATGTTTTAAAGATAATGGATAATATTAAGAGTCTAAGAAGGATGCAAACGGATTTAAGACTATCAGAAAGGTTTTATAATTGAGGTACTTATTCTCTCAAGAGGCCATGCTGTTAGCTTTCACTAATAAGGGACAATGTGGCTGTGATATTGAAAAACTCCAAGGAAAGTGGAGGTCAGAGGAGAAGGGAGTCAACATGGCCATTTATGGTCTTCTCTCATAGCACCCAATAGTAACTGTCGCCTCGTAGTTAATTTGTCTTACCACAACAGTTAAGAAAGTGACCAATAATGAGTTACATCAGAATCTCAGATCACAAAACATAAGATGTTCTTGCCCTTGCCACCCCCCATATCTTGACTTCCAGCAATGTCTAATGAAGTAAAATGCAAGGAAAGAGGAAAACCCACCTGATACTCCTCCGTATGTGGTTCTCTTTCCAAGGCCCACGGCAGGCCAGGGTGTGCCATCGGCTTTCAATCCCATCAGGCCTGAGACAGTGTTGGTGGCTGTAACACCATCTGCACCACCTGTGAAAAACCATGTGAACATTTGTCTTTAGGCCTTGAAGAAAGGATGGTTGAAACCCATTCAGCCCCATGCAACCTTAAAATTCCTTCCCCCTAATGTCGGCCTTAATTTGACTGTTCCAGGTAGGCTTAAAGGTTAGATTATTTGTTTTCTTAAATCTGGGCAGTGGTGGCATATGCTTTTAATCTCAGCAATACGGAAGCAGAGGCAAGGGGATCTCTGTGAGCTCCAGGCTAGCCTGGTCTACAAAGAGAGTTCTAGCACAGCCAGGGCTACTGAAATAAATCCTGTTTCAACAAAACAACAACAACTTAGCTATTTTTTAAAGTTTTAATTACCATGAATTCAATCTCTTAATCAGTAGATGGATATATCAATGTCAAGGTTTTCCAACCAGTTCAAATTTCTGAGTAATTTACAGTGTCTTTGCAAATTAAAGTGTGTAAGACATTGGGCTTCATCTTCACAAGTACAAGGGACACAAAAGTAAATTTAGTGAGGATGCAGCTGTAGCACAGATGCAAAAGCCATTACTAAGCCAGTACACGTTGGTACCCTCAACTTTTGAGATCTCTGTTAGGACTGTAGATTATTATTTCATATTTCAAGCATGCTAAGATGTGTAAACTGTGATTCTGTGTTTCAAAACTAGGTATATGTCGTGCATTGGTAAAACTAAGTGGTCCACGTAATATATTTCTTAAAAAGAACAGGCTTACAGATGTGTGTGGAAAAGATCTGCTTCAGCCTGTCTGCACCATTGGGGAAGCATTAGTAACTGGGAAACTAATGTAATGCCAGCTCTTACCTTCCTTCGCTGCTCTTGCGATGCTTACAATATCGGTGACATTTGGGGTCAACTTGGCAAAAAATGGAACCCGAACAGCTTGCCTAACCCAGCGACAGATGTTCCTCACCAGCTCTGGATCCTGTTCAAATAGGTCAGTTAAATATAGAACCTAATTAAAGAGTTGTGATGAAAATTTGCCCCCAAACAATATCAAAGCTGGGCATGTGCAAGATAAGTGGAGGGGACCAAAACCTATATGATACATTTCTCAGACTCCTAAGTGCATTAGGGAGCAAAGGCAGGTATACTTCAGGTGCACTTTGAAGTCGTTCTGGAAAGGTTAAAGTCCTTAAGGGAGTCTTTGTAAAATACAATTATGAAGAAGCAAATGCAGGAAAAGTTTCTCATTTTCAGTAAACGATCTCAGAAACACAACATAAATACATGGTTCAAAGTTCAGGAAACATTATAGAATTTTTAGTATCTTCATTGTTGGATGCCTAAAAAAAAACATTTGTACTGGTGAATGGTATCCAATGTGAAGTCAGTTGTTTTTTACTAGAAAAGACAGATTCTTGTTGGAATCTATTCAAAAGAAACTCTGAGACCTAATCATTCTTCTGAATGCAATTTGTACTCAGGATAAAATGGGTTCTCAGCCCTGGCTTGCATATGACATGCACAGTGATGTTAGCTTACTTTTCTAGG
Organism: Chionomys nivalis; assembly: GCF_950005125.1. Taxonomy (NCBI): domain Eukaryota; kingdom Metazoa; phylum Chordata; class Mammalia; order Rodentia; family Cricetidae; genus Chionomys; species Chionomys nivalis. The sequence goes on along the minus strand of NC_080103.1, from coordinate 31,049,748 downwards.
TGTTACTAAGATAAGCAAAGTCTTTCCAACACTCCTCTATTTGAAAAATAGGTCAAAATGAAAAAAATCAAAAATTCCCTTTTTAAAAGCAAGAAATAGTCTCACTTTTAATTTTTTTTCCTATGCCCGTTTCCTGAGACTTCTGAAGCTTTTATTTTCTCATGGGACAAGTATCATTTAGAGGAAGACACCCATCCTCCCCATTAAGCAACTTTTCTGTTACAATGTCCTTGATTTAAATACATACAATAGTTTTATTATTATTACTATGTTGAGTGAAAAATTTAATCTGATTAGTGCTGATAATTTGCTTTGAAATGTGATTTAAAAATGCAAAAGCAATTATCAAACTTGTTAATTTTATCTTAACAAGTTAAATTTTTTGATAAAAGAAAGACCAAAAAATACATATATATATATATATATATATATATATATATATATATATATATATATATATATTGCTTTTGGTATTTTAATCCTTTGGGTTTGTCTAAGACAAAATTTCTAATGTTACAACCTTTAAAGAACCTTTTCACTTGATTTTAGCAAGCTTTGATTTGCCACCCCGTACTTTCCTCTCTCTGAAAGTTATCTGTTTCTAGGCGGAGATACTGCAGCGAGGTCATTTCTGTTGATTGTTATTTCACTTGAACCAAACTCAAGACTTTCAACAAGAAATCTTTGGCTTGGCTTGTTCACTTTTCAGAACAGTAATTTCTTCATTAAACATAAATATTAAAAAGCACTATATGGAATGCTCTGTGGGGCATACGGTGCATTATGAATAGTAAAATCGGGAGACTTAGCTGTACAAATTCTAACTCATGAAAATGGAGATATGCCCTGGCCCATGCAATGTTCATGAAATATTTATGGCGACTGCATTGGTATTGTGATGGCAGTGCATCCCTGAGACTTTCATTTCTAAGTTATGAATTTCCATGGGACTTAGCTTAGAAATGACAGTAACTCCAGATGATATGAATTGCATGTCCTCTGTGAAAGTGCTCTTTCAAGTAGAATTGGACAATAATTTAAAGATCACTTGAATAGCCTAATATATAGAAGGTAGCCTGGTATGAATTACAAAAACATTTTAAACTATATTCAGTTCTAATAGGGTAAACACTAATAACTTGTTAGAACTTCTATGTGACTTTTAACACTATTGACCACCATGTGTTTATAATTTACTTTGAATATTTGTCAGAGATTGGTTTTATTTTTTGTTTCATTTAAAGTAGATTACTTTAAATAAGTATTTGGTATTCATTTCTTAGGAATTTTAAATTTGTTTGGAGTTTTTTAGTTTTCTAAAGACACACAGTTCATTTATAAGTGAATAATTGTCCTAATTTTTGAGATAACATGATTTGACCTTCCTATAGTTCCGTGAGGTAGATGTCTGCAAACACATTTCTTCTAATCTTCAGGTCTCAAGCAAGTCAGCTAGGAGTAAACACCATAGCTAGCTAAATTTGAAAACAAGTGCTTGAGAATTTTAGAAACAATTTCTGACCAACATTATTGTGTAAATATTCTAATACAGATGATATGTAACTGTCGATACTTCCTTCATATCTTCACAATTCTGATATGAAATTTTGTTCTGAATACTATGTCTTTTTCTGTGCCTTTATCTTCCCCTTTTTTCTGGTAGCTTTTTTGAAAGCTTTGCTTTTCTTAATAAATCAGGTTTTCAAGTCTTATCTACATATTTTCTAATTATTTCTCCTCCCAGATCTTAAAAATAGAAACGGTTGCCATTTTCTGCTACAGAGAACAAAATAGCTGAAATGATCAAACCCGATAAAAATAAAGCAAAAAAGGCCAACAGTTTCTGGGAAGCCAAAGTACAAGTGCTGTGGCAATGAAGAAAGAATTAACTAAAAACTTGGTATAATACCTACTACCAAAATTGTCTTGGGCTGTCTTACAAGCTCCAGTAGCTGTTCATCTTGACTATTGTATTTGACCTAACATTCTCTAGTGAGCTAAACATCTCACTAAACTGAGCAGGCCTCTAGCCTTAGCCAACCCCAAGGCTAAAAGGGCTGTAAGATAACATCTGAAACTCACAGAATCCCTCTGTTGCTACAGCTCCCTTAGGGACCACTTCCATGGATTCCTTGAATGGATGTGTTTGTGACATTATCCTTTGGCTATAAAAGGTCATGTTCCCGCTTTTAACATGAATCCATGTTTCTGGGCTTTAGCAACATCTGTTTGCCTCAGGATAAATTCATCCTTATTTCCTCAAACAAAGAACTTGGCATATTTTTAAGTTACTTCTTTTTTTATTGATTTTTATTGAGCTCTACATTTTTCTCTGTTCCCCTCCCTACCTCTCCCCTCCCCTTCAACCCTTCCCCAAGGTCCCCATGCTCCCAATTTACTCAGGAGATCTTGTCTTTTTCTACTTCACATATATCTCTGTATGTATGTATGTATGTCTCTCTTAGGGTCTTCATTGTTGTCTATGTTCTCTGGGATTGTGATTTATGGGCTGGTTTTCTTTGTTTTATGTTTTAAAACCACTTATGAGTGAGTACATGTGATAATTGTCTTTCTGTGTCTGGGTTACCTTACTCAAAATGATGTTTTCTAGCTCCATCCATTTTCCTGCAAAATTCAAGTTACTTCTTTTTATGTCTATTAAAATCCAAGTTTGGGTGAGAGGAGATGTATCAGCAGTCAAATGTCTTTGCCATACTTACAGAAGACTCCAGTTCAGTTCCCAGTGACACTATTGGGCAGCTCCCAACTACCTGTGGCTCTAGCTCCAGTAAATTAACACACACACACACACACACACACACACACACACAAAGAATATTAGTAATAAAAATTATGCTATTGCTGTGTTTAAGAACAGCTGGGCATACTTCATGATAAATGGTATTCTAGAAGCATGGAGTCTAAAAATAATGTTCTCCAAATCAGAATTTATTCTGAAGAAAATGGACAGTTGCTTTAAAAATAAAACAATAGCTTACCGTATCTTTCATTGAATCTAATAAACACAAAATCTAGTGGAAGTAAAAGCTTGTACTGATTTTTCTATAGGTAGTATCAATGCCAATCCCTAACCTTAACTTCCAACCTCATTTTCAGGAGAACCTGGTATGTCTGCATGTATATGTGTGTATATGGTATGTATGTTAATGCTTGTTAACTCTTTTGTTATTTATATGAGCACCTGAACATGCTCTAAGCCACATCATACTTCCATGGGGCAGACATGTAAGTGACATCAGCAGCAGAAAGACACTGATGACGTTAAGGGATGAGTGGCATGCCTGGGGAGCAGATGATGCTTTCAAGGGTACCACGTGGCCCAAAAGTACTGGGGCACAGTTATGAAGCACTGGAGAGAGGTCAAGAGCAGCCTAGAAAGAAATTTGGCCCATTTGACAATTTTCATGGAAGTCACAGACAGTAAAGCATGCATGCAATCCAACATTTCGGAGGCTTGAGGAAGGAATGACTGCTATGGAGTTCAGGACCTCTTTGGACTGTTCTGTGTGTAGCAGGCCCATGAAGGGCTACATAGAGAAATTATATCTCAGTGACAAGAAAGAAAACAGCAAAGGACGGAGGGAAGGAGGGAGTGAAGTGTACATGGAGAGCATCCTCGTATCTGCATCTGCACACGGTGACTCTTCTCTTGGAGTGCCTGCAATGCCCTGCAAACTCCACAGAATGACCAAGCACAAACTAAAAGACCCAGTACATAACCTACACCTCTCACGGCTTTCACTGTGTGACTGTAAGTGTGAAGCTTTGTTTCTGAATTAAAAGCCATTAGATTCTAATTCTAGTAATGCCTGCCCTTCCAATTCCCAGGCCCTTCGATACCTTTACTGTTGGGCAGGCACTGGTTGCAGAATTCAGTGATGTGACCCCCTGACCCACTCCTACCCCCTTAAAAGAAAAGCATCCCAGAGTAAGGCCATGTGCACTTATCAAGAAACTAAACTCCAAGTGAAGTTTTTGACTTGAAGAAACATTTCTCTCCAATTTACCTGGTAATTTTCAGTCTGTACAATTCTTTTCAAAATGGATTTCTTAGGAGATGGCATTTCAATGAATTCACTGAAAAATGTTACCAGGTATAAAATGTTTTCCACTAAGAAACTCCTAAGTCTTAATTCACATGACATGACAAGAGCCCAATAGCGTTTTTATTACGTCTCCTTCTGATGGCGAGAACTGGGGCCCGGAAGATCAATCTGAGTGCCTATTTCATCTTCTTAATTTTCTTTCCCATTATCATGTTCTAAACCATCATCTCCTTTAACAAAATTGCTCCCTGAAGTGAGATTCTGCCATCCCCTGTAAACTGGAACTATAAAAGGATCCAGCTTCATTTATACCTTGGAGACCAGATGTAAGTATAAGGTAATAGGAAAAGAAGACAAATTTATCTTTCTGTGTCAATAAACTAGGGTAGAGTTCACCGAGGTAAAAGTACTAGTTACTGCAAAGGTCGTGGGTTGGCATGGAGATGGTTTAAATGGACTTATGTCTTATCACACATGTTTCTCGAATTTTTTTTTTTTTATTTTACTTAAGGATTTGAGTGGCACAGTTACTTTGGGAAATGTCTTGGTAGTTTGCTATTGAAGCAGCCATAATCTTAGTAACTATCCAGAAATTCCATTCAACTCTATATTCAAAATATACAGTGACTTTGTTTCAAGCAAAGATTTTTCACTTGAATGATTCTAGTAACTTTTTCAAAGTATCCCCAATATCAGTCCATTTGTATGTGACTTAATAAATATACAGTGCATATCTATCTAATAAGAGTAATCAGAGGGAAACAGAAACAAACCAGGGAATCATGCCTCAATTTAGTACTGATTAAAAATATACTTTGTATGAAGGAAGTGAAGGAGATTACATGCCACACATGAGTCCATTTATATGAAATTCTACAAAAAGAAAGTAGTAAGCAGAGCATTGAATGCTGGACTCAAGACTGCACCAGGGGAAGTAAGAATAGCTGGGGGCAGAACAGAGCAATATTTGAGTGCTCTAGAAAGACCCTTTTCAGTGATATAGACATTGGCCAAAATATAGTTTACTGTGTTCATTGAATTGTGGGTATACTGTGCTGTCACACCCTCATCTGAATGTTGTAATAATTAAGGGGACTCACATACGGAAACACAGAGTGTGGGGACTTCTGGGTAATCTATTCTTTTGGCAAGTATTTGTTGACCAGGTGTCATTGCAGTTGGCGTATCTTGGGTACCAAAATGAATAAAACCAGGAAGACTCAGAAACACAATCCAAGTGATAAAATACATGATGGGTATAAAATATCAATAAAGATATCATCATAGTACTTTGTCATTTCAGAGTATTTCAGAATATGAAGATTAACACCTGGTACACAGTAGTGATTCATGAAAGGTGTCTTAATGATAGACTTTGCACTGACAAAATCAACAAAGACTTTTTTTTCTCTCTTTCTAAAAATAGAATAATAAAAATATTTTGGTCCAGGATAACTGAGTCAATAACTATCTTAAACTCTATATATTACATTTGACAAAAGAGATTTAGGATATATAGATATGATCCTTACTCTTAAAAAGTGATAGTGTTTTATAAGATCAAGATAACAAAAGCATACTGTATGAATAAAATATAACACATGAAAACAAGGAGTACATTTTGTATATGTGCATATGTATATATTTTAGGCTAGTGGTTGAATGCAGAACATTGAACTTGCTAGGCAAAGGCTTTACCACAGAATTACATCTATCACTTTATGTGTGTGTTTTTCAGAGATTCCCTATGCCTAAGGCAGTATAAAATGTCATAGGGTCATTTGTGTGTTTTTTCTTTAGACACACAGCTTTCTCTACTCTATTACCTAAAACCCTTTTTATTTCCCTGTCCCTACCTCTCAGAACGTCCTTCTCTTATGCCTGATTAACATCTCTCATGTAAGCTTTGTGGGACAAAGTATCCCACACTCCTCAGCCCAGAATCAATTAGTAAATGACTATCTCTAGAGTGCGCCCATGTTACTCTTGACTGCATTTGTCAGCATGGTTATAATGGTTAATTCTTTGTATCACCTCTTTCTGCCTACCAGCCTATGAATCCTTTTAGGGTTGTGTATTTCTCCTCATCTAATATGTAAACAAAGAGTCTGAGACACTACAGAATCTCCTAAAATTTTGTGTTCATTGACAAAAATAAAGGCTACCTACCTCATTGTGTGTTAGTATTATAGTCTAGGGTTCAAAAAATCCGCTTTTCATGTTCCATGGAACCAAAACAAGCTATAGAAATATGTGTGTGTATGTATGTATGTATATATATATACATATATATGTATAGTGAGATCATTTGTGAACTATTATTTATATACAATTTACATTGGTATAGATTTTTGTATCTTGATACAAATTCAAATCGTATTTGTTACATTGACTATGCTCCTATTTCTGTTTATAATATTTGCACACCTATGAAAAGTTACTTTGTTATATTGTATGCGTGCATGTTTCTACATCTGCTTAAGGTATTTTGTATATTGATGCAATTTTAGGATATATTTATCATACTGCACTATACATTTATACCTCTGATCAAGATACTTATATATTCTTTACTTTTTGAGGTCATTGTCCTCATTTGCTTCAAAATTTTTTAAAAAGTATTTAATATTTTAATATGAAGCCTTAATCTTTAAGCTATATAGGTATTAAGAATTATAGGTCAATAGTCATCTGTGTTTGTCATAGTTAGACTAATCAGGTTATTTAAATGCATAGAGATTGCATTCCACATAGATAGGTAATCTTCAAACACTTCAAAGGACTGTAGAATATGACATTTAAATAACTTAGAATTCTCTTGATATGAGACATGATTGCTCCTAGCAACACTGATATATTCCCCAGAGAATGTTGGGCACCAAAGACTTGGAGCTTGTTTTCTTCTTGACAAACCTGTCCTTTGGACAAAGTCAACCACTAACAAAATGTACCGTGTTAAGACTAGACAATCAGGATACAAGAAAAAAGACTGCTAAATCTTACCAAGACAGGGTAAAAAAAATTTTCAAATTTTCCTGCCTCCGAAAATGGTCTGCCAGATACTCTAGGCATTAGACAAAGTTGGTTGTCCCAAAGTGGCAAATGAGACTTTTGGTAATTGCCCTGGTAGCTGGTTGTTCTGTCAATTCTTACACCTTTTGGAAGTTGCTTGATTGCACTCTTCCTATTTACTCAAGTAATATTATTTCTCTTCTCAGGTCTTTGATGGGGTAGAAGATTGGATAGTCATAGTTAATTTCCTCTCATGACATAGCCAAGCGGTTTTTAATATAAGACTTAGACTCCTTAGGATAAGGTAATCATTGAAATATTTAACATATGTTTCTTGTTTGATGTTTTTCATGTTCGTTGCAATTATAATTTTTATGCATGGTTTTGCCTCTTTTTTCCCTGGATAATACTTGATATTTGTTCTTATTGTATATTTGTGAATTTGGCTTAGAACTCTCTTATTTAGACAAAAGGGGTAGGTGCTGTGAGAACTTCTTCAGCCAATACCTTTAAGATAGCAGCCTACTCTGGGTGTGACGCTATAAATGCAGATGAAAAGTATGCATGTACCTCTTGGATGCTGAATTTGTTTCCAGTTCCAATGCATGCAGAGGACTGTGGATCGCTACCCTTTCTGTGAGCTTATTACCAAATAATAAACCTTTGCTATTCTCCATTCTGGGCTATTGTGGAACTCTCTTGTATGCCAACAAATATATGTATACACACACACACACACACACACACACACACACACTTGATCTACAAGAGGATTTGTGGAAATTCTTCTGCAGCTATCCCTCAGTCAGTGAAACTACACGGAGGTCTCTTGACCCGATGACAGCCTGAAACTCTATGGTATGCCTCAGGCTGCCCACAGCCCCTTCTGTCTGAATCTTTCTGGTACTGCATCACCAGGGTTTCAACCTTGACCCTACCTTAGCCATTAGACCTTGGCACCTGGAAATCTGGTGGAGAAGGCAGAGCCTGTTTATGGTCAGGAAAGCAGGAGGAAGGTTTCTTTGTCTTTAAATACTGTCCTTGTGACTATGACTTATTGCTGCTTGTTCTTACTTGTCCCTATTGTTGTACTGCTCTGACATTCTTGGTGTGGATGCTTTCCACTGCCAGTCTATCTCAGAAGCTTTCAATTTTCCTCATAGGGTAAGAATCAGCAAGCACTACATCTCTGTCTCCCACTCCTGATTGCCTGGGGCTCTTTGTGTGCTATTTTCATCCTCTGCCATGACCTCCAGGTATTCTCACTCACTTTCCACAAGCTCATTTCTTCTTTACTCCCAAATGACAGTGCTAATGGCTCTGAAGCTGGAGAAGGTGTACTTGTTCAAAACACCTGCCTCTGAACATCTGGGGACCACAGTTGGATGCACTACACTTTATCGGACTGGCCCTTATGGTGTTATTCCTATCACCAACTTATTGTGTAATACCTTAACTTGATTGCAAATACCCCACTGTGAATTTAAAGAAAAAAAATGTTGGGATTAGACTCTGAACATTATGTGGGGCATATCAATTTCAAGATCTATCTTTTTGATTGTTAACTAGTCATCAAAAATCCTGAGCACCTATGCTAAGTTACAAACAAGGATATAAAAAAACTTTAGAAAATTCCAGCATTTCAGGCAGCTTTAAGAGATGTAGTTACTACTCACATCCTTCTCCAAGAACAGACTAATTCTGCTACGTGTGTGTGAGCTGATGGTTTCTCATGGCTCACTCCCTCCACCTCTATCTGATATTTGAGCTGAGGTCATGTTCCTTTAAGGGAGTTCCCAGGCAATGGTAAGACAATCATGTCATAAACTACTATATTAGTGTCCAGTGACCAACTCTTTTAATAGGATATCATTGGCCTGATGCATTTTCTGTATTGGGACAGCAAAGTACTCTGTCAAATTTTTAACCTCAGATGATTACCCACAAACCTGACACAAAAATAATTCAACTTCTTCCTCTGTACTTCCATCAGTCCTAGTTACCAAAAATTTCTTTTCCTCCTTACTCCATCTTTGGACCAAATCCTGAGGATTTGATTACTAGTGTTGCCTACCATATTATTATCTATAGTCTGCTTATTAGCAAGGTGACCCAATGTAATCTCATGAAAACAATATATATAGAAACAGGCAATGCACATTGTCTCCTAACAGTGCCAGTAGGTGTTCAAAGTCGTGGACCAGCTGAGCTCAACTGAATCCCCAGAAAGCACCCTAATCACCATGTAGAACATATTAAAAAGATGTCAGTGGATAATAACATGCAGGCAGCTCCTTGCACCACCATGTACAGATTCATTTTGGATAAAAGCAAGTCAGTAAAAAGGATAAAAAGGAGTTCTTATTCTCTGTGGACCTCAGGCAGCTGGAAATTTGTTTCCTTAATGAAAAGCATCAATGTAAACAGTAGAACAATTGATATCTTACACATCTATTGGTCTATTCACCCAGCTTAAGTTTTCCTAGGCTGGAGTTAGAAAACAACCACTGGCATTAAGCCTCAGTATTTTTATAATTCCATATTGGTGTGAATGATTAACTAGCCCAGGGAGGAGGCCAGTGTAAGACACAGCACTGTGCCCTGGAGCACCCACTATGCTGATAGATGCATTTAGGAAGAAGATGATCTAGGGAAGCCACGCTTCTGTCCTGGGAACTTGATGAAATTCAAGCAAGAAGGAATTACCGCTGAGGCAATTTGAAATAACAGAGCAGAGCAAACTTCAATCCCTTGACAATGGATGGTTTCAGCTAAGGAGAACTCATCCATAACGAGCCGAATGCAGTTCACAATGAATTTCTTCCTTCTGTTGCAGTAAGGACAAGAAAGAAATATCTAAATGGTTTTGGTTTGTTTGTTTAGCCAGCTCTTTGGACTGATTTCTTTTTTTTTTTTTATTTTAATGGACTGATTTCTTTCTCTGAGTTAAAATTAGATACCAGAAGTGAAGTACATGGCAGGACTTTTTGTAAGTGTGGCATTTATAAGCTCTTCACATAAAACTTGTAGATACTATATTATACTCAAAATCATGAACAATCTCGAATCTATTGGCTTATTTATGCATATTTGGGTAGCAGATTTTAAGAGAGTACATACCTTGAGGTTTGTGTCTTAGTCTTATCACTCTTGCTATGATAAAATGCAAAAAGAAAACCTTAGCAGAACAAGGGTTTATTGAAGAACACAATTTCAGGATACAGTCTATCATAGCAGGACAGTCAAGAAAGCAGCGACCTAAAATAGCTAGTCATGTCACAGTCATAGTCAAGAACAGAGAGAAATGAAAGCAGACCGAGTAGTCATGTAGCTTTCTCTACTCTCAGAATATTCTTACTGGTTCCTATAAGATTCTTACAGAATCCAAGGTCCTCTTCCTAGCGAGGGATGTTAATCACAGTGAACTGAGTCTTCATACTTGAGCTAGCATGGTTAAGTAAAGTCCATCGTAGCCATGTTCACAAGACCCTGATGCCTCCTCATTGAATTTCTCTTCTCAGGTGGTTCTAGATTTTGGCAAGCTGACAATTCAAACTAGTCATTATAGTGTGTGTGTGTGTGTGTTAAAAATAAAAAATACTCTGTTTTAAAATCCATGCAGATGTCAAGGGAAAAAAAGGTGACCAAATCATCCCATGTTGAGTTTATTACAACATCTGGAGAAATAGATGAACGTGACAGAAAGCTCTGGAGCAAGAAAGAAACAACTGATCTGTCTGTCATCTTAAAGGATATGTAGCAGCTCTGAAGCCTTGAGTTTGGTTCCAAGTTCTTTTCAAATGGACGTCTGTTTCTTTAAGGATCAGTAACCATGATGCTGGGGCTGGAGAAATGGCTCAGTGGGAAAGAGTATACTATTATTACTGTAGCAGTAATAGCAACTCCTGAGGTTGAATCCCAGCACCCGCATTAAAAGGACAGGTTTGATCGCATTTATCTGTAACCCAGCACTGTGGGGTCAGAGACAAGAGGGTTACTGAGGAAAGACCACCCCCTGTTTTAGTGAGAAACTACAAAGAACAAAGCATGCCTACAGGCATGTATAGTCCCAGAGCTTCTGGAGACAGGGACAGGAGTACAGATAGCTGAAGCTTGCTGGCTGCCAGTCTAGCTACAGTTTTAATGAGATGCCCTATTTTGAAGAAATAAGGTGGAGTGTGATAGAGCAGGATATCCTCTTTTGTCTTCTATGCATGTACCTGCACAAACATGTGGACATATACCATACACACACCACGCTCACACACAGGCATATCCCCAACACAAAATAATGTATCAAAAAGTAATCCATGATACTACTGAGCATGTTTGCCATTCCTGAGTGCCCTCATAGTATGTGCGCATCCACTCAGTTGCTCCCCATATCCATACTGCCTATTTGATTCTGCAATTTATGTTATTTGCCTTTTGAAAATACTTGTATGTTGGGATCTGTGTTTATTAAGAAAATCAACTGAAGATCAGATTAATCACCAGGCTTGTAGATTTTAGGCTTTTGTCCAATCCAATGCCACATTACTATTTCATTTTGTGGAGATTCCCACTGACGGCATGCGAATGAGACACAAAACACTTACGTAAGCCACTACTAACACAGGGTGACATGTTTTTATGGAGCTGGAGATAAAACCTAGGGTATGACATATGTTACTACTGGGATATATTCCCAGCCCTCTTTTTTTAAAAACTTTTCCTTTTGAGACAGGGTCACACTAAATGGCCCAAATTGGCCCTGGCCTTGTGATTGCAGCTTCTTACGTAGCAGGGATTATAAATTACATAACACCAGATTCAACTAAAACAGCTATCTTCTCCACTTTCCTGTAATGGAAAACAAGTTCAGTATAAGCTTAGACTAGTGCATATTCAACTGAAACCATTTATCCTGCCACCAGAAATGCTGTAAGCATTCATGCATACAGAGGTGGCATGCAGAGGACTGTGTACAAAGGCATGTAGAATGACACAGTATGGACCACAGCCTGCCAAGAGCAGGGGGATTCTTGGCATGGTTCTCTAAACTCCTGTGGTTTCCATCTTCTCCATTTCTGTAAGACATCTTCTAGTCAGAGTGAGGTCTTGTTATTAGGGGTTTCTATGGGGACTTACTACTATCTAGTATGAAAAGGTATGAATTATTGTTTTATGTTTATAAAAAGCTGCTGTCTTCTGATTTAATCTCTATCTGACTATTTAGCTTGGAATATAGTATCTGACACAAAGAATAATGACCAAGGTTGTAAACAGAGATTGCATGATTTCCAGGCCACACAGACCTGAGTCACCAGACAGAAGCAGAGGAAGCAAGATGAGAATGCCTCACTGATAAAAGGTACCAAGCCACATGGCTAAACATAGGAAAGAATTATGGGTTAATTTAAATTGTAAGAGCTAGTTAATAATAAGCCTGAGCTAATAGGTCTAACAGTTTATAATTAATATAAGCCTCTGTGTGTTTCTTTGGGACAGAATGTCTGTGGACCAGGTGGGATAGGAACTCCATCTACACAGGGTAATCACAACATATGTTTTTGTGGTACTTTTGTGCCAGATATGTCTTTGACCACTTTTCCTCAGAAAGGGTCCAGAAAGCATCAGAGTGAGGCATCAATTTGTCTTAAAACAACAACAGTCCCTTAGAACTGAAATATGATTTCACTTATGGCAGTGAAAATTTACTACAATCAGTATAATATCTAAATGGCCTGGGGGATTTCAATGTATCTCTATTTCTCTGTAAGTCCTTTAGCATTTAAGCATGTTAAAATGAGCAAGCCCTCATGCAATTCAAAAGACCTTTGAAGAAAGAAAGGATGTGTACAGGCAGATTCAGGGAAACTTGGTTTAAAATGTATTAAGAATAACTATGATTTCTTAAAAGATAGATACATAGACAGAGGATGGTAATATAACCTATAAGGGAAAATATCTTGAGGCAGTGAAATTAAATGAAAATACGATCTCCTCTTCACTTTGAATACCTGTGTGATTACCAATTCGACAAGGATCTTTCATTTATCCCAACTCAACTTTACGGAAGTGCCTGAAGCCTGCATTGTTGATAAGACACTTGATGATGCTTGCATCGGGGGGAAAAAAATCTTCACACTGCAGAATCATATTAGTACTAAAGCAGATGGGCATTTGCTTCTGTAGCATTCAACAAATGGAAAGTACCCAGAAATGGTTGTTTTCAGATAGTTTAAAACTTTGCAATTCTTTTTTCAAATGATCACTGTGTATTAAAGGCATGTGCCACTACTCCTGGCTGTATGCATGCAGTCTTTTAATACTGATGTTTTGGTATAGGAAATAAATAAAAAAAACAACCCAAAACAAATTGCTTTATTTGAAGTGTGTGCAGAATAAATGGAACCTGTCTAAGCAGTTAGATAATCATTTTGTTTACTTCTACAATGAGTCTGTGGTATTGTGTGTGTGAGAGAGACACACACAGAGAGAGAGACAGAGACAGAAACAGAGAGACATAGAAAGAGAGACACAGAGAGAGATATCAAGGTATTCAGGAAAGGTAAAAATGAACATGATTATAGACCGGGGATCTCCAGATGGCACAAACTTTAGTAAGGCATGTGAAACAATACATGAATAAAGACACAAACGGAGGCCTTGTACAAAACATGGGAATACTTATCAAGATGAGAAGTGGAAGGGTCTAGTGCTTAGGAAGGAATCAGGGAGGAACAGGCATTGCCACTTGGTTCTACCAGAATTAGAGTCATTCTCCAAAGCAGTATTCTCTTAATTTTTTGGAGAATAAAAGATGGGAGGTCACATGATCAGGTCCACATTCTACAAACCTAACTCCCATGTATGTCTCTGCAGTATGAAGAATGACATAGTAAGGACAGCTGCAATCTGAGATGGAAGGCCAATTGAATTGGGTTAGGGACATTTTAGAACATGTAGAATCAAAGAAAGTCACTATAAATTTAACTGGAGCTATAAGACCTTAGAACTATACTTGATATAAAAATGTACATAAATGCATGCATTAATTATGTTCCACTTCACAATTAGAAATAAGGACATGGTGAAAGCGATCACTTGCTATGTTGTGAAGTATTGCACCAATGTGAGCAGAAAGAGAACCTGTTATTAAAGGTGCCAGCTGTGATTTAACATCTCTAAATTCTTACAATGTAAAATGAGTGGCAGTCGGAGACCCAAGAACAAACTATGATAATGAGATATATAATTGATATTACAGATCTAGATGAGACCTGAGAAAGTGGTTGAAATTGTTTCCAGGGAATATCAACCTAGCAGACATACGACTGTTGATGATTTACCAAATATTCTCACACATATTCACTTTATTGTACAAAAATATTTCTAGCTTACTGTTTTCTTCAAATTATTCCCTATGAGATATGTAAGGAGTCCTCATACCTACAATGTTTAGGATCATCCATTTCATGGGAATATTTTTCTCTTCTTGCTACAGGTTAAAGTACGATCATTTGTCTCACCTCTGATAAAGGTGAAAAAACTGTTTATCATAATTTATACAACTCTTCTGCATAAATCTTTCTTCAGAAATTATTTAAAATAAAGTGATTACTTAATTGCAAAAAGTATTGTCTAATGATTGTGGAAGAAAATTAAGCTTAAGTGAAAAATAGAAGTGCCTAACAAGATAACTAAACAAAAGCAATATTACAAAGAAATATTTCCATCTACTTCATTTGAGTTAGATTATACATTCCTCAACCTTTTCCATTTATCACTTTAGTTATATAACCTTTTCATTTGTGTGCATGTGTGTGTGTGTGTGTGTCTGTGAACATGTGTGCCATTTCATGTGCACCTGTGGGCTGGCCACTGTCATTCCTTGAGTGTCCTTGATCTTGCTTTTTGAGGCAGGGTCTCTCACTGACCTAGAACTCATCATTTAGGCTAGACGAGGGTGGACAGTGAATCCCAGGGATCTACCTTCCTCTACCTTTCTCCCCAACACTAGTGCTACAAGTGTATGCCATTATCTTCTGCTTTATGTACATGAAATTTGGAGATTGGACTCAGGTTTCCATGGTTGCATGACAGTACTTAACTGAACGAGTTATTTCCACAGACTTAGATTTTTTAATATTATATACAGTGTTCTTTGTCATTAATCTTCTTCATTATAGTTGTTGAATACTCACATTGCATTCATAAAATAGTTCATACTATATACCATATACTTTCTTATTTGGGGAGCTTTGAGATAATATGTAGGTCTTACTATAAATAATATTGGACTTTCTACTTCCCCTTTAGGAGCCTGCTTAGACTTAAGTCTGGCTATAAGTCTAGTAGCAACTATTGGTGGGCCCTGAGGGACATCAATATTGTCTTGCCTGGTGTATCCCTCAGAGAAAGTCCCTACTGGCTTAGCAGATAATAAAGGATTAATTTCCTCAGGCAAAGGCAGTACAGTCAATATTTTGGGGGTTGGGGTGGGAGAGATGTTCTGCTGAGGGTGGAGAGATTACTTCCTCATATGAGATTAAACCCTTGAGAATCTGAGAACTCAAATTTCTCCATATCAACAGGGTTCTCTCACACATTCCCATCCCCTGTTACAATCCCAATCTTCACCAATTAATACCTCTGCTTTAACCATGGACACCATCTGAGGCTGGGAAATAAATTTTCACTGTAATTCAGCCAACTTTATATAATGCGGGCTTTGGTTTGATTTTCCGCAACATGAGTTCTGTGGCTGCTGGAGAATAAAATTCTTTTCCAGGTCACAGTTAGAAACCTTAAGTTGTTTATGGACACTTGGAGCTGGTCAGCTTTCTCACTTAGTTCATGTGTTTCACAGTATTCAGAGATGCTAGACGTTGGTTAATTTTATCATGGAGCTCATTATTTTCCTTTGTCAATTCATCGTGGTATGTTAGGCACAACTGATCAGCAACATCATTTTCCACAAACCTGCTGCCTCTCACAATTGGTGAATCAGGATAATCAAATGCATTTGTCTTCTTGGTCTGTAAAACAGTTTATACCAAGGGCTTTCAGCTTTCTTCTAAGAGAGGCTTCAGTAGCTGTAGGGGTTGGCAAATTGAAAAGCCTCCTCCAGATAGTTAAAAAAAAATCCATATTTACCTTACTCTAGAACAACTTTTGGTACCAAAATCTGTATTAGTTGGGTTCTCTAGAGAAACAGAACTTATGGAATGGATCTATATACATATATAGAAAGGGAATGTATTAGAATAACAAAAGATTACCACTTTATTATGCAACACTCACTCCAACCTTCTGGGTAAACAGGAGTGATTTCTCTAGGTGAAGAAAAAAACCTGCCTGTTTAACAATTCTGATTTCTCTAGTGCTATCTTCAAGACCTCGGGCCCTCTGCCCTCACAATCTGCATCATTTGGAAATCATATATTTTATCTATTTGCTTTTACACAGTTCAATACTCCAAGTTTACCAAATTTTATTTTGGTTATAGTGTGTCAATCTTTGCAGGAAATAATGATGTCTGACTTCTAAGCTAATGTGATTACATGGGTTCGTCACACCAAGAGTATTTTTATTTTATCTTCTTTATTTCATATTTAGCTAGGGTGGTCTTTTAATTGTGATAACTTACAGAAAGTATTTTCCATGTTCATAAGAAGTTTTTAGATACTATTTCCTAGACTTTACAGCCATTTCATAGGGTGAATGAAAGCCCAGGACAGCTATTAAAGAGGGGTGAAGAGATGGAAGGAAAATTTAGTCTCCTTAACATTTCAAGAGAAGTTATGAACACTATATAAATTATATTTTAAACTACAGTATTGTCACTATTTTGAAGCTTGCACAAACTCATTTTATGTAGATTCCATCAACTTTGAATTATTCATGTCAGAATGAAAAGAGCCATTAATATAATAAATGCATTAAGATGATGTAGATTTCTCTCTGGAATGTGATCAGTTACCAAGGAATACTTCCAATGCAATTTCCAGTATTAACTCTTGGAAGAAAGTGACACCCATGAATATTCTTCCACCGAAAGACAAGCATAAGTTGGGACTCTGAACTGCCTGTCAAAGATGGCACAACTGGTCAATGTTAAATCTATACTTGAGGCACAAAATTAAGCACAAAAGAATGACATTAAGTCATTGTATATCACTTTCAAGTTTTTTTTTTCTTTTTTATCAAAAGTACAATTTACAAAGACTAGAAATGTTTTGATGGACCAGTGAGGTTGCTTGGTGGGTAAGGTCACTGCCAACAAACCTGATAACCTCTGTTCAAAAGAGGGAACCACAGATAGGAAACCATGTCCCCAATGTTGCTCAACAACCTCCATCTATATACCATGGTGTACACACATGCCTCTACATACATCTAAACACACAATAAACATTTAAAGTAATATTTAATATCTAAGATCTATAATATTATCATCAACTTTATGTGCTAATAAGATATGGTACAGCTGATTTCAAGAGCATCCAGTAGGGGTATATTTTCTAATAGTATATGAGCACATTGCATCTTAAAATGCAAAGGATATGTACCCTATGTTGCTCTGTTGCTTACTTCTTTTTAAGGATATATATATATATATATAAAATAATATATATACATATATATATATATATTGTTTTATTTATGTGAATGGTGGTGTGCCTGTGGTTGGTGCCAGAGGTGTTGGATCTCCCTAGAGCTGGAGTTACAGGTTGCTATGAGTCACTCGGTGTGGGTGTTGAGAATCAAACAGGTCCTCTAGAAGAACAGTATGTATTCTTAATCACTGAGTTATGTCTTTATCCAAAATGTCATTTCTCATTTTCATTTTAAGATTTTAGTTTCATTTTATGTATAGGTTTATATATATCACATATATTCAGGTGTCAGAGGAGGCCAGAAGATGGTGTGAAATCTCCTACAACTGAATTACAAGGAGTTGAAAGCCATCCTATGTGACTGCTGGAAATTATATCTAGGTCCTCTGCATGAGCAGCGAGTGTTCTTAAACATTGATCCATTTCTCTAATTCTAATACCTTCTTAATTAGGAAATGTGTAATTATAAATATTTTATATTTCATCCTCATGCAACATAAGGTAAAACCAGAAAAAGAAAGACTTTTTTGGTTATAAAAGAAGCCAAAGAGGCCCTTTGCAATCTGCAGAAGTTCTCAAAAATTTTAACCATTACCAATCAGTTCTCCCGTGCAGCATTTTCTTGCTGGACTTTATTGTTACAGTTGTTTAACAGAGACCCAAGCTCAGAGTTTAACTAAAATACGGACATGGCAAATATTCTCGCATCTTATGTCATATTTATTTTATTTACATAGTAGCATGTACAAATTGCATACTTGTTGCATGATCAATTTTATAATAATGGTTACTAAGTGATTAGGCTCTATTAATTCATTCATCACCAAATATTTATGACTGCACTTTCGGTGGTTAGACAGCAAATAGAAGAAAAGACTCTTCTCATACCATTTTCGTTCTAACAGAAAATAGAACAAGGTCAAATGAGTACTGGGTAACTGTGTTTGCGTCAATTGTGCTGCAGGGTGGGAGGATAATGGGAGATGGAGCGACTGGGATACAAATGTGACTGCAGAAGTCACAACAACTTATCTGTTACTCTAGGACCTACCTAATTCACCAGAATGTTTTTATGATTGCCTTAAAATTATAATTTCACATTATTAGACATTTTTCATTGGTCAAAAAATTTGAGTTCTTCCAATTTGGATAGCATATTGTTTCTCATTTGCCGTCTTATCCATGGGTCAGGGAACACTGGCACTCAGTATATACAAAGAGATCAGTTGATTGAAGTCATTGCCTTTCTGACAACTGGCATGGAGAGGAAATGCTACGTCTCAGCCAAAGTTATACCGAGGTGTTTTATCTGGTTACAGCCTGTTTTCATAACCCAGTTTTATATGTAACATGGTTATATGTAACATGGGAATAGAAAACTGAAATACACATTAGGAAGCTTTTAAAACTTAGGTTAAATCTTAGCCAAGTGATGCACTCATATTGTCCTTCTCTGTGAGTCCAACGTTTGCAAAGCTACGAGCTGTTATTGTTTTTTTTTTTTTTTTTTTTTTTTTTTTTTTTTTTTTGGTTTGTCGAGACAGGGTTTCTCTGTGGTTTTGGAGCCTGTCCTGGAACTAGCTCTTGTAGACCAGGCTGGTCTCGAACTCACAGAGATCCGCCTGCCTCTGCCTCCCGAGTGCTGGGATTAAAGGCGTGCGCCACCACCGCCCAGCTGCTGTTATTGTTTATATGAAATATTTTAATAGCAGATACGCTTCAAAATGTGGGCTCATAATCTTATAAATGATGAGGAATATGTTCTTTGCTAAGGAGAAAATGATAAGGGAAGAAAAGGGTAAAAGCGATGTAGGAAATTGAATTAACTCCTTTAAAACACAGAGGCTTAGCTGTATTATCTATGCTCTTAGAGATGATGCCATTGCTTAGAGCAGCTTCTGGGAAAAGTTTTCTTTCTGTTACTCAGACATAGATGTATGGCAATTGTAAATTATTTGGACATTTGTTCTTTAAGAGAAAATATTACCGCTCGTTTCTGCTCTGTGTCTTTAATAGGATGGCACATAGTCTTGAAGATCAAGGTAACGTAACTAATTTTCCTGCCTCCATTTCACCACTTCACTAACTACGGAGGTCAGGCCATTTTTGAACAATTTAAAACAGTCAAACAAAATATACACAGATGAATAAAGTTTAAACTTCCATACATAGGCAAGCGGTCATTTTTTTAAAGATACACAAATAGTGTTTTTGCACACGTGTACACATGTTTTTCTATAACATGTATATCTGTATTATAAATGTAGTAAATACAATGTAACATAGAAGTTGAGATAGCTATTGGACCCCTTATAAGCAATGCTTTGATCTTGAACTTTCTTTTTTGGAGGTGTGTTTTATCCCATGATCTTTGTATGTTCCAGGCCAAATGCAGTCTTTCTTCATGCTTGAGTGCAAATGCAGCTCAAAACACTTATTAAAGCATGGCTGGGGCCAAGTCTCAGTGCACAAAGCTTTTGACAACTAAGTGTGAAGACCAGATTCCTATATTCCAGAGCCGACACAAATCTCAGGTGGGCATGGTCACCCTCAGCTTTGGAAGGTAGAGATGGGATATCTAGTGATAAGTGGACTATCTAAACTAGCTTGTACATGTGAGATTTGGGTTCCCGTGAGGGATTCTGCTTCCATGAACACAGTAGAGAACAAGGAGGGGACTCCATCTGATAACCTATGACTTCCACGTCGTGTAGAAATGTTCCACACGTACAAATTTACGTATAAAATATACACACTACTTACACATGCAAAAACTGAGGAAATAAAACAGGATGGTGGTATCATGGAGAACGTTTTTCATTTTTCTAGATTCATGGTGTAGTGTTAGAAGTCACTTAAATCATAATGCTAGGGAAATGAATTGCAAAACAATATTGAAGTAAATCATTGAGAAATACACTAATACACAAGAGGTCAGAGTGAAAGGAAATTAGTACATGGAGCAATCTGCGCAGAGTCAGAGGACAGGCTTGTTATTTCAGCTATTTGGGTATGAGTCCAGAGAACACATATTCAGTTGGAATGTAGAAGGAATCTGAACAGTGTTAGCATAAACAAGTCATCCGAATAAGAGCTGGCTGCAATGCCACCTGCTCTTCCAGCCAGCCAGCACTCATACTGCAGTGTGGGCTCGACACTTTTGTGTTTGACTTAAGTACAACATGTTTTTTTTTTTTTTTTAACAAGTCAGAAAACTTTCCCGTGAAATGAATCTCAAAAAGAGTCACTTGCTACTTCTGGTGCTGGGAATGAAGGAGCAAAATAGTTATGAAGAGTTGATGGGCTTTGACCAGAAAATAGAAATTCTGAATAAATTAGTGGCTACACAGACAAAAATGAGCACACTATGTGTTATATATGGGAACAAGAAGAAACGATGTTGAAAACGCTTCCGCCGGTGCCCAATTCAAATTTATGGTAATAGCATTGTAAGTGACTATGGTTCTGTTTCTAGAGAATCATTAGGGCTCTACCGGGATGGTTTAAATGCTTCAGTTATATTTTACTGCATTTTATGAGGAAAATTATATGTTCTAGTGTTACTTAGGGAATTGGAAAGGTCTTGAGATGCTTCCCCTTGAATGGCTGTTCTCAGTACTACTAGATTTACTTTCCTCCTACTATCGCTTTTTAATTCCTTGAGAGATGTCAATATTTGGCTCCTTGGCTCATTATGGAACTCAGTTTTGCTTTTGAAAACATATGCCTCAAAATAATTTTAAATTTGATTAAAAAAACTAAAATTTGACTAACGATGCCTGAAGAACTGCAACTGCGACTTCTTCATTTAGTCTGTGTGTGTGTGTGTTTGTGTGCATGTGTGTATGTGTTTGTGCGTGTGTGCACAGGTGTGTGCATACCAGAACACACGTGTGAAGGTCAGAGCACAACCTTTGGTGTTGATCCTCCTCTTCCACCTTTGTTGGAGCCAGGTTCTCTCATCCTGTTTGACACTGTAT
The DNA here is from genome assembly GCF_950005125.1 of Chionomys nivalis. Lineage (NCBI taxonomy): Eukaryota > Metazoa > Chordata > Mammalia > Rodentia > Cricetidae > Chionomys > Chionomys nivalis. Next base: position 31,028,085 of record NC_080103.1, on the reverse strand, counting down.
TTGCCAACCTTACTGTCCCATGAGTTCCTGGGGAATCTTCAGTTTCCCCCGACAGCTCCACACAGAACTGCTGCAATAGACACAGCTTTCTCACGTAACACATGCTTGGGAAGCTGCCAGTCCTGACCTGTTCTTTTGGGCCTAATTTACATTACGAGAAAGACAAAGAAAAATGTTGTCCTTAGTTCATGGATTTCACGAACTGTGGGAGGGGAGAGATCAGAACAGGTAGGTACTATTCAGAAGTTAGTAAAGTACAGAGTAGAGAAGCAGGCTAATTTAAGTCTGTGAGTGTTCTCTGGGATACACATTTGGAAAATAAAAATGACCTGAGCTAGTATTTGCAATTTTCACAGTTCTAAAATCAAATACCATAAGTGATATAGTAGTCACTAGAAAAATGAGTTAGAATGAACATAGGAATGGGAAAGGCAGAAAACTGATGATAAAATAAGTATGACAAAAGAAGATCTAGGTGACATAAGATGCAAAGAAAAGGGGACTCTCATTTGAGAAATAGAGAATTGGATGTAAGGAATGAGATAGGCATAATAGAATAAAAAAATCCCCAAGTTGCAGAAAGATGTGTGCTTTTGACTGAGTGGGCTCACTAAGACTCAATGCGATGAATTTTGCAAAAGCCACACACCTAGACATAGTCAGGAGAAACGTCCTACCCCCAATGCTGATGAAAAAAAAATCTTTTTTCTTGCTAGAACAAAAAAAAAATGGTTTTCTAACAAAAGAAAGATTATCTGACTATGCTATTAAAAGAAAAAGACTGTGATCCAAAATCTTTATTTCTTCCACCACAGTGCTCAAATGTTACAGAAAAAGCACAATGATTTCCAGCATTCAAGTATTCAAAATAATGTACCACCCATGTACTGCCATCTGAGGAGAGTCCTCAAGGAGATCAGCCAGAAGCTCATGTTTTCTTTATAAGCAAGGTCAATACTATTCGGCAGTGTCTTAAAATTCACATGATGACATTTTGTAAGTAAAGTTAGAGCAGAAATTACTATAAAATTCTCGAAATTCATATATCTGTGTGCGCAGTAAAAAACTGTGACTCCGACGACTCCAACTATTATGCAAAACTCAGGAAATGTGAGGGAAGATCTGAAGAAAGGGGGGGGGGTTGGTAGGAAATCTGAGGGGAGGAATGGTAAAGTCTACATGGCTCACAGTCAAAGGAAGAAGAGCTAAGGGGAAAATGGGAATGTAGTCAGTCCTTTTGTGGCCATTGTCATTGCTGAACATGACATTAATTAAAGAAATCTTGTTGTACGTGTGATTGTGAATAGAAGAATGAAATTAAAATAAGAAGCTTAAATAAAACAAAGTAATATGAAGTAATAAACCAAAGATAATTTACCACTCTATACATTAATAAAATGAACTCTCAAAATAAAAGAAGATAAAAATCAAGATTAGAATACAATAAAAAATAAATCATAAGCAAATAATTTAAATGTGACCCAAGAGCACCAAACATTGTATAACTGTATCAGGCATGATTTCTAAAAGTACACATGTGAACTATTTATCAGTGTAAGACATACAACTGCATCCCTAACACTAATGCCATAATATAAGATTTATAATTAGGAAAGACGAGAAACAACATAGAAAACAGTAGTAATGGGAAATTGAAATACATCTCTTAGATTTTTGACTAATAAGTTCAAGGGAAAATAAGAAAGTTAGAATGTGCAGAACTTGAGTGCTACAAGTAACAAATTTTATTTAATAAATAATTGTGAACTCATGTGGAAATGCATGCAAAACACATGCGAATTGATGGGACATAGCCACAAGGATATCACCAAGACCTCTTTAAAAATGTCTTCATGTACGAGGTGAAGCACAAGAATCGATTGGCTTATGTATGTCACAAGATGTACATAGAGATAAGATGGAGACTAGCACAGGTTAGTTTTCTCCTTACATGATTTATGCTCTAGTGATCAGACTGATGTCATCAGGATTAGCAGTAAGAATCCTTATCTACTGATTCATTCCACTACTAGCTTCTTTGATTCGAATCTAATAAGTAGATGACAAATGGTTATTATAATGATAGACATGTAGATATATGATACATAATTAGATAGATGATGTTGGGACCAATTGATTCCTGGCCTTCAGCTGCTCTTCCTTGCTAGAGCCTTCTAATTGAAGTTACTAAAAGCTGTGCTTTGCCCAGAGGATCAGAGGATGGGATTTTCACCTGTTAGCCATTGACTGCAGGGTATTTAAGCCTCCACGGTGCTATTAAAGAAGGGCTTTTGGTACCAGCGATTGAATGTCTGTGTGTCCGTCTGTCTCTGCGTCTGTATTCTCAACCTCCAGCCCCTTGTCCGAAGCTCGCGAACTGGGGTCTAGCGCATACAGCGCAGACAGGGGCCGCGGTGCGCGGCAGATACATGATAAATAAATTGACAAATCTATCTACAGATTCCTATAGATGTCTATTAGATTACAAGTATAGTAGACTCTAATAGGTTTATATTGAATACATATAGTTGTACATTTTATTCCTATAAGTGTATATTAGATTTTTATACATGCATATTAGAGTTTAGAAGTATATATTGAATTCCAATAGTTGGCTATTGGATTTTTATAGGGTGTATATTGGATTCCAATAGGTGTATATCGTATTCCTATATTGGACGTTTATAGACATATAGGTGCATGCTGGATTCACAGGAACACTTTCAGTCCCATCCTGTTGACGGGGAAGGATCCTAATAAGCTGCAGGTCCACCCAGATTCATATCTCTATTCACTGTATTTGATGAAGTGCTTCCCAACAAAGTCTATTATTTTCTGAGTTGATGTAACTTAAGAAAAGGATCCAGTAGAAACAAGAGTAACATAAGAATTAAAGAACTGTGACTGCCCTAACTGTTATCATAGAACCTTCATCCAATCACTGGTGGATGCAGATGCAGAGATCCACAGCTAAGCACTGGGCTGCACTACTGGAGTACAGTAGAAAAGAGGGATGAGAGATTGCGTGAGCAAGGGGGTGGTCAAGGGCATGATGGGGAAACCCACAGAGACATCTGATCCAAATGCCTGCGGTCTCATTGACTCTAGAACAATAGCTCCGGAGCCTGCACGTGACTAAACTAGACCTTCTGCCTGTAGGCAACAGGTGTATACCCTGGACTGTTTGTGGAACCCCTGGCAGTAGGACCACGATCTATCCCTGGGGCATGAGCTGACTTTTTGGAGCCCATTCCATTTGGAGGGATGCCTTGCTCAGCCTCGATACAGGCGGGAGGGCCTCAACTTGATATCCAAGGCTTGGTTGACTCCTCATGAGAGGACTTACCCTTACTGAGGAGTAGATGTGGGGAGGGTTTGCGGAGTTGGAGAAGAGGGAGGAGGGGAGGGGGGAGCCGTGTTTGGCATGTAAAATGAATAAAAAAAAATAAAAATCATAGGGTTGGAACTTCCGAAATGGTTCAGAGGTTTAGAGTACTGACTGCTCTTTCAGAGGATCTGGGTTCAAGTGGCCAGATCATTCAAGTGGTTCAGCATTCATGAGCCACTCAAAACTGTCTATACCTCCGGTTTCAGACGATTCACTACCCTCACACTGCATATGCAGGCAAAACACCAGTGCACATAAAACAAATAAATAAGCCTTTAAAAATAAATAGGACCATAGGGTTTCCTTATTTATATATTCTCTTACTAACAATGAATATGGTCATTCCCTAACAAGTCAAAATGTGAAATCCATCTTAAAGATAGAGTTTTCTCAACAATTCCACAGCTCATGTGGCATTTCTCTTCAAGCAGGCATGGATATGTACAGTTAGCACAGCAGGTTTCTAGAGTGGTCATGGCACTTCTTGTTTGTCTCATAGGAAAGCCCTGCTCTCCCTTTTGTACTGTTGGTGTTCTTGCCATGCTGGAGCCAACCATGGAAATCTCTTTCTTGGGTGCAGGCAGCAGTTTGAGAGTTGGATAGGAGCACAGCACTAAGTTCAGTGATTTGAGACTTGATATGAGCTACCCTTGGAGCACTTCACACACACACACACACACACACACACACACACACGCACACACACACACAAATGGCTCATGCTGAAAGGTAGGGATTGTCCTTGGGAAAGCAGCTTAGTCTAGTGCTATGGCTTGCTCTGCATCTGAGTGGCTCATATCAATGGCTGAACTCTCCTCAAGTGGGAAGAAAAAAAATCTAGAGAAAAAGATTTATTAGAGAGTAGTAATATTTCTCTTCAGTCAAGAAATTTATTTCAAACTACAGTATTTTTTAAAAGTCATGGAGTCCTTAAACTAATAATTTTGGGAAGATGTTAAGTGTGAGAATTCATCTTATAAAATCATGAGCTAGGAAGAAAAATTGTCCTTTTGCTTAAGGCAAGCCAAAAACATGATCTTGCCTACTTTATTCTTTTTAATCTCCTAGGTTCTGGTAGTATTGAATCATTCTCATTTCTAATTTCAAGAACAACTAATTTAATTTTTCAAGGGATGGTTGGAATGGCATTTTGGTGAATGAGGATATTTCATATTTTTACACCTTAATAAAACTTCGAAGACCTGTTATTATTATATGTGAAAATTTGCCAATGCCTTTTTTTCCTGATAAAGAATGGTACTATTCTTATTACTTCATGAAACCTAGCAGTGCAAAATCAGGCTGTATTCCTAGAGAATTAATCAGTGTCTAGCAAGTTATAACCAGAATTAGGTACAAGGATAACAAATATGCGTATCACAGTCACCCAAGGGAACTAGAAATCAGTCTCTCCATCCACATCTCTAAACTGTCCCAGGGAAACAGAAAAGGAAAAAAAAATGAGGCCCAGAGAAAGCAGAGAATGAGTAGAGCCAGGTGTGTGTGATCAAGAGGCAGAAGTGAGCTTGTGCTGGGAGTGCAAGTCATGGTAAGAGGTTGTCTCTCGCTGACATCCAGGGCTCTGATTTTAAGCATTTCCAGTTGTTTCTACAGAGTGGCTTCTGCAATTACTGGGTTTGCCAGTTCACAGAGTAGCTTATCATCAATCCCCCACCGTTTACTATCCTCATTACTTTGAGAAGGACAATACACTTTATTTTTATGACAGACCACAATTTCTGAGTTCTGTATGAGGTTTAGTACATTTCCTCTATGGACTTGATTTATAATTTCAGATACTTTTATAAAAAAAACCAAACCAAACAAACAAACAAAAAACACTATTAAAACAAAACAAGTTGCACCCCCCCCCCCGGGACACAAAACAAAACAACCGTTTAAAAACATACTGCTAGCCGACCATGTCCTTGATGCTATGAAGGTCTCTAGAGATGCTTGTGTGTCTGCTTAATTGTCTCAGCTATCTTCTATGAAGTGAGAAAGGCCTTCTTTTGTTTGAATGTGACAGATCAGTTCAAACTGTGGCAACTACCATTTACAACTATTGATTTCAATGTGACATTAAAGGCCCCAAATTCAACCATTATTCTCTTCAATTGTCACAAACAAAGGTTAATAATAGTTGAGTTTGGACTGAAGGAATCAAGGAAAAATTGCCAACTAAAATTAGTGTGTTGTTTCTCTCAGAGACACAAGTCAGTCTGGGAACCTGTTCTCTGTGCTTCTGCTAGGTTTTCAGCATTAAAAAAAAGTGTCGTTTTTTTCCTCAAGTAGTATATATAATACAGAAGATGAAAACGTAGGGTCATAAGAAATCATGGCATTTAAAGTAATACATAATTTTAAATGCGGTCTTCATCACAGAGAGGAACATTTTGTTTTGCTGCTTCTATAGAAACAAAATAACAATCCTCATAACGGTGAAGAGTGGCATGGAACACGATTAAACAATATTTCAACCCTTTAGTTCATGCAGAGGTTACCTGCTGGAGGGAGAAAGGTTTGATTAGGTTCATGTTTTCCAGGAGAAATCTTAAAGAAAAGCACACAGCGCTCTTAATATATGAGTGCTGAAGGTACAAATGGCTTGCTTTCACACTCAGGTATAAAGGCACAAAGTCCCTTTACAATCATAAATAGGTAGACGGTGGCTGGCAAGATACGATAAATCATTACCAAAGCAATGTCAAGTACAAAAGTCTGTTAAGTCTTTACAGTTTCAGCATGTTTATGTTTATATTGTGATTTACTATCCATTTTCCCCAGTGAGAGATAGATAAATAATGAATACAGTGTCTTGGGCTTTGCTAATTGTCAAAGTTTTAAAACAAGCACTTGTGATTTTTTTCTTTTTAATTATTCCAACAACTTTAATTGTTGTTGGACAATACATCACTGAGCAATTTTTACAGTGTTATAAAATGATAAATCTCATGAGATGATAACTATTTCTGGTTTTTGTTGTTGTTAGGTTTCTCTGAACCTTAAGTTCAATTTGGTCTGGAACTCACAGCAACTCTCCAGTCTCAGGCTCTCAACCATAAGGATTATATAGTTCACCCACACACCTTTATATATTGAAATATATAAAAGTCATATATAAAAGACATATATAAATGTCATAAAAAGTAACTCTACCTTAAACAAACAAATTGGATAAAATTCATGACCAATCATTATTTTCAAAACAAAAACAAACAAAACAAAAACAAAAAACCCAAAGTGAGACTCTTTCCACAACCTGACCTCTATCCATCAATAGTCATTCTGAGGAATTTTAGATACAGAGTAACATCCCAAACAAACATGGCTCACTGCTTCAGAAGACAGAGCAGTCTCTAGAGTACAGTCAACGGTAGAGATATTTCTCGTGCTTAAGATAACAGTGGTAGGAAAATTATTTTAACTACAGAATTACATCTTTACACTTAAACGAAAAAGAGGTTTAAACCTTTCTAGCCACGATTCCCTATTATGTGTGTGCCCTGTGTGGCTGGAGATTGAGCCTCTGCAGACACCTGCACACACTTGATGCATATAAACTCACACAGGTACACACATATACATACAAAACAAAAATTAATAAATCTTTGAGAAGATAAAATTTTCTCTTTGTCAGTCCTAAAGATACTATACATTGGTACCTATTCTTTTTTATTTCTCTATATATGTGTTTGTAGATACAGGGTAAAGACATGTATCACTGGTGAAAAATGAGATAGAATCATTTGCTGTTGTCTTTACCGAAATATGATGGAGGAAGGTAATTGGTTAAAAAATAAAGAAACTGCTTGGCCTTCATAGGTTAGAACATAGGTGGGTGGAGTAAACAGAACAGAATGCTGGGAGGAAGAGGAAGTGAGCTCAGACACCATGCTCCCCTCTCCCAGGCAGATGCAGGGCAGCTCCTCTCAGAGGCAGACACAATGAAGCAAGCCGCCCTGTCAGACATGCTGAATCTTTCCCGGTAAGACTGGTGCTACACAGATTATTAGAGACGGGTTGATCGGGATATGAGAATTAGCCAGTAAGGGCTAGAGCTAATGGGCCAAACAGTGTTTAAAAGAATACAGTTTGTGTGTTGTTATTTTGGGGCATAAGCTAGCCAGGTGGCCCAGGAGCTGGGGCGGCAGGAACGCAGCCCGCAGCTCCCACTACAGAATGGTGCCCACGTGGATAACTGCATCCACAGAAAGCCTGAGAAAGCTTGGGAAAGAATAAAGCATGTTTTTTTGGTAGCAGCAATTTCTCGGGTCTCCTCTGCTTGCTAGAGGCAAGCAAGCGCTCTCATCTAAGAGAGGCTTCCTGACTCAGCTTTAGCTGCAAAATCCTGCAGCTCATTAAGAGGTCCTGCCACGAAACACTTAAATGGTATTGATAAAAGCTGACTGCATGCTTGTTTGTTTTCAGCCATAGCAGGAAAAAAGTTGTGCTGTTTTAAAATGCTGGCATTCTGGTCCATCCTGCCAGGGCAAACTCTGACTCTTTGAGGCAGGAGGTCAGCTACAGAGAGAGCATTTGAGTGTTGTAGCTTGTTTTCTGGCAAGGACCTTGAAACACCACAGAGTTGTATTGATAAACATGGCTACAGCCAGTACCTCAGCCATGAGGCTGGAAAGCTAAGGAATGGGCTGGATCCAGCCATCAAAGCCACAGCTTTAAACCTACCCATATTGCTCAGTAATTTCAAGGCTCATGTGGTCAGAAAAAGAGAGATATACAGTAAAAGAAAGATTCAAAGTCAAAGAAAATGTTTAAATGATTTACAGTGTGTTAAAAATATATGCAGGCTAAAAATTAAAGTTCTTAAAAGTAAAAAAGGAAGAAAGAAAGTAGTTGGGTGTGGTAGTACACACCTTTAATCCCAACACTTGGGAGGCAGAGGGAGATTTACCTCTGTGACTTCAAGGTGTGGTAGCACACGCCTTTAATCCCAATGCCTGGAAGGCAGAGACAGAAGGATCTCTGAGAGTTCAAGGACAGTCTGGTCTACAGAGTTATTCCAGGACAAATATATACAGAGAATATAAAACAAAAGTAAAAATAAACAAAATAGAGTTAAAATAAAGCTGCACAAAAATGGAAAATACAGAGAATCTTGAAATTGTATGCTATTATGCTCTCTTTGAATTGTTTGAATGCTGAGGAAGGAGCAACAGATGCTAAAAGATATTTGTTTATAAATGCTGCTGAACTAATCCAAGATAGATATTTTCAAAATACCTTGACTTCAGAATTTGGATCTAAGGATATGATACTTTGGAAAAAAGTTTCTTCTTTTGTTTTCACAGAGGATGAGACCCTGTGGATTTCTTCTATTTCAATATGGTATGATAGACCACACCCTCCTGAAAGGTTGCTGTGAACACCTTCAGAAAATTACTTTGCTCAACTGCCAACTGAGATAAACCTAGCAGACAGGTTATCCCATAAAAGACCCGAATAACAGCGCCCCCATTCAGCAGGAAGCAGTTTGGAGAGAAATACCTACGTCCATATTCCCAAATATTGTTTATAAATGTTCTTTTACATTTAAAGGGGGAGATGATATAGGTATGAATAATTTGCATTGCTATAGATTTTAAGGTCAATTTTGTATAGGTATATGTATTTCTGACCTTGATTAAGGTATTGTGATTGTGTAGTTCATTTAAAAATGTAATGTATATAGGTTGTTAATGGATAATTATCAATAATAGTCAAGCTTGTAGTCATGTTAGTTAGATTTTCTAGATGTACATAGATATATTTTAGATAGGCATTCTTCATATCTTTCAAAGATTATAAAATATGGCATTTTAAGTGTTTTAATAACTTAGGGTTTTTCATGACAATGAGACACGTCTGCTCCTGGCAGCACCAATCTACTTCAAGAAGAAAGAAGATAGGCATCGAAGAGGCACCTTATGGAGTTTGATAGCCATTTGGGCAAGAAACTGCTCTTGCCTGGACTATTGTATAAACTGGACACAGAGAACCCGCAGAGAGAGGACTACTGAACTTGCCTAAAGGTGAGATGATCTTTCAGGGTTCCTGATTCATGAAAGAGTCTGTGAGACATTCTGCAGGACACAGCAGATAGTGACTGAACTTCCTTTGAAATTTCCTGCTTCATGGAAATGTCTGCTGGAAACTATGGACCTGTAGGCCGAAGATGGATGCCCCAATGGTACAGAGAAACTTTGGGTGACTGTCAAGGCAGTGAGATGTCTCTGTCATTTCTAGAGTTTGAAAGTTGCTTATTTTTTGTTTGCTTGGGTAATATTGTATCCTTCTGAAGTCTTTGATGGAGTTGAAGAATAGATAGTTATAGTTATAGTTTTCCTTAGTTATGATAAAGATAAAATAGATGTAAATATTGTAATTTTTACTTGATAACTGTTTTGTTATATGTAATTTTGCTATGTTAAAGTTAAAGCCTTTCTTTTTTTTTTTGTTTAAACAGAAAAAGGGGAAATGATGGAGGAAGGTCATTGGTTAAAAAATAAAGAAACTGCTTGGCCCTCATAGGTTAGAACATAGGTGGGTGGAGTAAACAGAACAGAATGCTGGGAGGAAGAGGAAGTGAGCTCAGACGCCATGCTCCCCTCTCCCGGGCAGATGCAGGGCAGCTCCTCTTAGAGGCAGACACGATGAAGCAAGCCGCCAGGTCAGACATGCTGAATCTTTCCCAGTAAGACGGGTGCTGCACAGATTATTAGAGATGGGTTGATCAGGATATGAGAATTAGCCAGTAAGGGCTAGAGCTAATGGGCCAAGCAGTGTTTAAAAGAATACAGTTTGTGTGTTGTTATTTTGGGGCATAAGCTAGCCAGGCAACCCAGGAGCTGGGGCGGCAGGAACGCAGCCCACAGCTCCCACTACAGAAATACATAGGTGTGTATATTTCATGTTGATAGATATAAAATTTTGCTCACAGTAAAGAGCATTTCTACTTCATCCTTTTAAACCTAGCAGTGCCCCATTTGATGGGCATCCCATCATTTTTTTCAGACATTTAAAAAAATTTTAGGTGGTTTTCAGAGTTTTTCTTTTTCTTTTTTTTTCTTTTTTTTTTTTTTTAGATATATCAAAAAGTTCTATGCTCACTGACCTCAAAAGTACTTGTATGCTTCCTATAATTTTGACAGGACAGATTCATAGAAATAAATTATTGAGTTTAGAAATACTCACCCTCATATTTACTGAGATGCTGTAAAAATATTCTCCCAAAGGGTGGTAGTGTTTCCTTTTCCCTTTGATAAAACATGAAAGTGCCTGCTGCTTCCCACCCTCCACAGCACCCAGCCATCATTCTTTTCCAATCTAGTTGCTGAAAGATTTAAAATATGTGTTGGCTTAATTTGCATTTCCATGCTGACCAGCTGGGGTGAATACCTTTTCATGTTTATTGGCTATTTGTAATCCCGCTTCTTTGAATTGTCTCTCCCTCTTTTTCTTTAGGCTGGTTGCTTGCAGTTTCTTATTAATTGGCTAATTTTTTTTGCAGACTCCCCCCTCCCATTTTACAAGAATCGTGAACTTATCTCTAAAATTCATGTATGCAAAAAGAATATGAAGAATTGCTCATAGTTCTATATTCAAAAAAAAAATACTTTTGACACAGAGCCTGTTTGCAAGGTCAGGGGCAGCCAGAATCCTGATGTCCATTGTATTTCAACATCTCTCTTCACTCAGCCTCAAAATGCTTCTCTACTTATATATTTATCCACAAATATGGCTTTTAAATGTCCATCAACACAAAGCAGAAAATCACAGCTCCTGAGAAAAAGCAAAATTTCAACCTCCACATAAGGAAAGTTGCTCCAGCAAGTCATCACTCTCATCCTATGGAAACATCCATCCCTGAGAGTGAGAGGAGACACGTCCCACTAGGAAACAGCTGGCAGCTTAGCTGTATACAAAACCTGTTCCTTTTTCTGAGTACATGTTACCTGCTTGCATCTCCAATGCAGGTAAATTCTACAGTCACTTGCTTATACAGAAGAGAAGGGAAGGGAAGGGAAGGGAAGGGAAGGGAAGGGAAGGGAAGGGAAGGGAAGGGAAGGGAAGGGAAGGGAAGGGAAGGGGAAAGAGAAGGGAGAGGGAAGGGAAGGGAAGGGAAGGGAAGGGAAGGGAAGAGAAGAGAAGAGAAGAGAAGAGAAGAGAAGAGAAGAGAAGAGAAGAGCTAAGATACTTGTGTTATGCTCGGCAGGATATTTGAATTGTCCACCTTCCTTTCTCTATAAGACCCTATAAGACCTCAGTGAGCTGGAGTATGAACTCAGCAATGCAATTATGGAATGCTTATTCCTAGTCACCATGCAAGCTGCTTAAAATGCACAAGGCAAGTAGGAACCGTCAACTGCTCTCAGGCCATTTGCATTTCAAGTCACCTTCCCCCTTAAGATTAATTACCCAACACGATGGTGCCACATTTTTAAAAAGTGAAGTGAATAGAAAATACTGTTGGTGATATATAAATAAATAATTTGTAAATTTGTAAATTATCCACCTGCCCTTTAAAAAGCTTTGTTGAATATGTTTCTATCGCCAGTGAATACCTGGCTTGGCATCCAATTCTTTTATTTTATTATATACGCATGTACAGAATGCAAACATGGCTACTGTTTATTCTCCAAACTAGTTTTTATCTCAGTATCATGGCCCTAAAGATTCCACTATGCTTTGCTGTATATCATTTTAATTCTTATATAATGTCCCATTTTATAAGTTTACTTGCTTTTCCTATTATAAATTGGCATTTGGTTCATTCTCATTTTTAATATTACCACTCTTTTCTAAATGGGCAGCTTAGTCCTTTTGTTAACTTTTATGACAAAATGACTTTTTCTATTTAACTTGATGAAATGCATATATTTTAATAATACTCTACTGGAGTGGTTTGTAAGAAAAATATTATTGTGTCCATTCCCTCATGGTACTGTTTTAATTTTTTTTTTTAAATGAGTGTGTGAGGGGCATGTAGGTACAGAAGTCAGAAGAGAAATTTCAGAAATTGGTTCCTTCTACTATGTAGGTGCTGAGGACTAAACTCAAGTCCTCAGGTTTCACAGCAGGCTACTTTAATCACTTAGCTCTCTTGCTGGCCCCTCCTCCTGGCATCTATAGGTTAACTCATTGTCAAACTTTATATTATGTTTTGTGGGTTTTCTTATTTTCCTCTTACCTTTTTAATGGAATTGTTGCAAGGTCAATAAAACACTTTTAATAATGTTTTCTAAATATTTTTAGCATTGCCTATCAAACTTAGGTCAAACTACTTGCAGTCAGCTTTTGCATATACGTAGTATTTTTTTTCTCCCACCATGTGCTTCAACATTCTCCCCTGGCTTGCAATGATAGCCCCAACAAAATCACCACTCCTTAGGAACTTGAGTACTTGTATGACATTTCTCAATTGATATAATGTTGTGATAAATTCAGTATCTTAAAACTAATAGTTTTCTTAGTACTGTTGATAGCAAAAGTGTCTTACATGGGATAGAAACGATGTAAGCCCTTTTCATTATCATCTTGGTCATCTGTATTGCAGGATGTCTTATTCATTCTTGGCTTTCCTAACATACCTATATACACATAATTCAGTATTTTTTTTACCTTGTTTGTTGTGGGGAGCTGTGGGCTGTGTTCCTGCCGCCCCAGCTCCTGGTCGCCTGGCTAGCTTATGCCCCGAAATAACAACACACAAACTGTATTCTTTTAAACACTGCTTGGCCCATCATATCTAGCTTCTTCTTGGCTAACTCTCGCACCTGGACTAGCCCATTTCTAATAATGTGTGTAGCACCCCAAGGTGCACTTACCGGGAAGATTCTAGCCTACATCCATCCTGGGTCGGAGCTTCATCGCATTTGCCCCAGAGAGGAGAGCTATCGAGTCTGAGCTCACTTCCTCTTCCTCCCAGCATTCTGTTCTGTTTACTCCACCTACCTATGAGGGCCAAGCACTTTCTTTATTAATTAACCAATGACCTTCCTCCATCACTTGTTTACATTTAATCAGAAGACACATGGATACCATTGTTTTTTGGACTACATTTTAAAATATGTGTGTTTTATTGGCGACATAACTTTCTAGCTTTGTCTCACTTTGCCTATAACAAAGTAGGATGGATGTTTTATTAGCAGATAATGTTTTTATTTTTAATCTTAAGGTAGGATTTTCCATACTTCACTCACTTAATATGTTGCTTAATATGCAGTATAGACATTTTATAAAGATCATTTAAGAAAGTTTTTTCCAATTGACATTTTTCTAATGTTTTATTCATTTTTTTCTAACATTTTTTTCTGTGTATTGCCATACATGGGGGGGAGTCTAACCTCAACCCTTGAAAGAAATGATTCTCTCTGTCGACAATGTGGGTTTCTGGGATGGAACTCAGGGAGGTAGTAAGGCTTAGAGGCAAATGCTTTATTCTCTGTGCCAGTTTACTGGCTTTTAAAATTATGAACTGAAGGTGAATTAAAAACAAACAAGCAAACAAACAAACCTTTTATATTTGCTGAGATGACCATATGATTTTTTCCTTTAATCTGTTAATGGAATGATTTACATGGATTGGTTTTTAAAAGTCAAGCCAACCTTCCTTTTTACAGATATGCCTCATGTGACTATGCCATGTTTCCTGTTCTTCCATGTGCAGTTTTGTCTTGTTTTCTTTGATATTTTGCATCTGTGACCATGACTGTGATTGGACTTTAATTGTTCCTGTCACATTGATCCTCAAATGTTACAATTTTGGCTACTTCATTAAATTAGAAGGATATTTTAATTGTCCACCTGTCTTTCCTTTCTCTCTACTTCAATTCTTCCTTCTCTTCCTCCCTTCCTCATCGCCACTTCCTTTCCTTCTTCTTTCTTTCTGTCTACTCTTCTTCTCCCAGTCTGGAATCACTTCAGATATTTCAGCACTACTGACTTGCCCAGTTGTCAGAAAAAGCAAGGCGGTGTGCACTAAAATGCCATCTGACTGGAATGCTGGTCAGCTATTCTACAGTTAAAATGGAAATTAGCCATCTTTTCTGACTAATTAGGTTACAAACAGCTTTGGCTTGTATAGTATATTCATGGATGTTAAGAAGGCATTGTCCCAATTAAGGTTTTTCAGAAAATCCTCTCCAAGAGGGTGTTTTCTATCAACAAAGAGGCAAAATTAAATACCTGATTAACAAACATAATGTCCTCTTTAATAATTCCTGGAACCCTGGTAATTCTGTTCATAGCATTGTGCTATCTGCAACTCTTGCCTTTTGTTTCACATTTTGAATAATTCAATTACAAGTCTGACAAAACAATAACAAGGGATTAAATGTTGTTGAATTGTAATTCAAAATAAAGACATAAGCTCTTTGGGTAATTTATTAAAAATTCTGAGTTTCTTGGAGTCTGCAAATGAAATAACTAATTGCTTGGCCAAGTCATCTTCATGTGCATGGGTATGCACGTGTGTGTGTGTGTGTGTGTGTGTGTGTGTGTACGAGAGAGAGAGAGAGAAAGAGAGAGAGAGAGAGAGAGAGAACTTAATTATTACAGATGAGGAAAATGTAAACCTGTAGGAGAAGTAGGAGTTTACAGAACACATCACTTGAAAAGGTCCTGTCACCTCTATGCAAAGAAAGGCTTTGCCTTGTGTGGTGGTTTGAATGAGAATTGACCCATAGGTTCATATATTTGAATGGTTTTCCACAGATGGTGGAACGGTCTGGGAAGGATTAGGAGGTGTGGTCTTAGGTAGATGAGCCACTGTGAGTGAGTGTTGAGGTTTAAAACCCATGTCATTACCAGTTAACCCCTATTTCTACCTCCATGTTATAACATGTAAACTTCCTGAAAGAGTTCAAGTGCCTTCCCTGCCCACCCACTGACATGCTCCCCACCATGATGGCCATTGGCTCCACTACCCTATAGAACTGTGAGATCCGATTTAAGTGCTTTTTTCTGTAAGTTGCTTTTATTATGGTGTTCTTTTTTTTTTTTTTTCTCACAGTAATAGAATAGCAACAATGTAATTATACCTTGCCTTCCTTTCACCAATATCCTGAGTAAACCCAGCAGGAACAGCATAAATACTAGGCAGCAGAAGCACATGAAGGGCTCATCCATAAACACTTTGGCATTTATCTGGAAAACTATTAATGTTTTAATGCAACATGAGGGACATAAAAAGAAATGCCACAGAGACTGAGCCCTTAGAAAATCTTTACTTTAGCCAGGTGTCATGATACAAACACTGGGAAGGTACAGGCAGGAGGAAGAAAAACTCCAAGTCAGTGTGAAGAATTTAGGTAGGCTATGTCTCAGAAAAATAATACTAGTAAAAGGGAGAGGTGGTTGTGTTAGGGATATAAACTACAACAAAGTGGTAGAGTACCCGTCTCAATAGCTTGGAACTCTTGTGAAAAGGTGAGACAAAATTTGTCTCAGAGAGTTAGTGGACAGAAAGGAACCAAAGTGGTGTAGACATTAATATGGCTCTGCCTGCATGGATATAGTTCCTCTAAACTTTTGCCAAAATTAGTAAGGAAAATAAAATAGAAAATCTGTTGTATATCAAAATTATAGGCAAACGGAGTTAGCTTAGTGAATACAAGTGCTTATGGTGATATGTTTCTGACAAAGTTTTCCTGGAGATAAAAGGGTAGACCTAGCCACTAGTTAATCATAGAGGCCAGGCAGTGGTGGCACACACCTTTAATACCAGCACTTGGGAGGGCAAAGCAGAAAGATCAGGAATTTAAGGACACTCAGGGCTGCACAAAATTGAATCAGTCTAAAAGAAACAGAGCTGGGAGCTGGAGGCTCATGCCTTTAATCCCAGCACTAGGGAGATGGAGACAGGAGCTCATGGCATTTAGTCTGAGGATTTGTAGAGAAAGGATCTTGCCCTCTTGGTTCTGGGCTGGCTGCTCTATTTCTCTGATCTTTCAGCTTTCACCCCCTAATATCAGTCTCCAGGTTTTTATTAATAAGACTAATTAGAATTGTGTTACAAGTGTTTGCTATGCAAGCATGAGGATGTGAGTTAGAAGCTCCCAAAGCCACATGAAAAGCAGGGCATGGCTGTGTGTGCCTATAGCTTGCTCAATGGGGAGAGGCAAGTAGGTTCCCATTGGCAAGCATCCAGTTCAGTGAAAAACTCTGTCTCCAGATGTCAGGAAAAGGGTCATGAAGGAAGGTATTCATGATCATCCCCTGACGTCTGCAAATATGAACATGAATATATTCATCACACACTCATGTATCTATAGATTTAGGAAAATAGCATAACCTTATATCAGCTCCTGAAGGACCTGTGATTTGTAGGCAAGGTTACTGTTGTCTGATATCTCCTGCCAGATTAACCATTTTGTGCCTCGGCATCTTTGTGAAAATAGGGGTAATATTATCACTAGTGTGGGCGATCATTTGATAATTGAGTAATATGATATATCTAAAAGGTTAGCACATGTAGTAAAGCGTATAGTAAGCTCTGAAAAATAATCAAGAATAGTTCATCAACAACTAAGAAAGCCAACCTAACAAATTCTTACTTCAAACAGTCTTGTGACGGTTCTGTCAGAATCCAAACATAAGGCCAACTCATAAAGAAAAGGTATATGGTAAGTAGTGAGAAGAAATGTACAAGTGAGTAAAAAGAGAAAGTTACTCTGGAGAAAAATAATTCAATAATTCAGTGAGCAAAACCTGCCTTGGTGCCAGCAAGCTCTTCCTTAGGAAGCAGGAAAGGACAGAGGTAAGAACGGCTGGGGAGGGAAGTGAAGAAAAGAAAGGAAAGTCATGGGGGAAGTTGAATTTCCCTTTTAAACTGAATAAAATTAAGGTTTATTATAATACAAACTGGGATGCATGTAATAAGTGAGAAGGAATGAATTCTCAAACCATGAATTTTAGTATAGAATATGTATTTAAGTCATTTCTTAACATGAAGGGTAATGTGGAATACAACTGAGTTTTAAATACAATCTGGACCTTCAAATTAATTATATTCTTTCTTCATATTCACAAATGACACAGAAACACACATTGCTCTGAATAGCTTAATATATACTTTCATACATAGAACACGGGGCAGCTTTTGTAGGTAGTTTTTCTTTTTGACAATTTCTGAGCAAAATAAAAGTAAAGGCTTCAGGTACCAATGAGATAAATGAACAGATAAATAAGTTAATTGTTATCTGAAGGGTTGGACTTTAAAAACAGCAGGTGCAGGGAGTGCTGTGGGACAATGATCTTATACCCTGTAAAGATCTGTCCATTGTACTGCTTTAATAAAATGCTGATTGGCCAATAGCCAGGCAGGAAGTATAGGCAGAGTGATGAGACTAGGAGAATTCTGGGAAGAGAAAAGGTCAGTCTGTAGTCATCACCCAGATGCAGAGGAAGCAAGATGAGAATGCCTTGCTGATAAATGGTGGCTGACACAGATAAAAATTATGGGTTAATGTAGGATGTAAGAGTTAATAAGAAGCCTGAGCTAACAGGCCAACCAGTTTATGATTAATGTAGAATATAGACCTCTGTGTGTTTCTTTGGGACTGAACAGCTATGGGACTGGGCAGGACACACACCTCTGTCAACAGCGGGGTGTTAGAAATAGCAAGAGGATGTCAAGATCAGGTACTGAAGCTTGCCATCTGATCCCCAGGACCCACTTAAAGGGAGAAGGAGAGAACCAGCCCCGATAACTGTCCTCTGACTCCACAAACATGTCATGGCTCAAGTGTTTACACACATCAAGCATACACATGATAGCAATAAACTCAAATACTCAAAATAATATTAGCATGTGTAAAGAATATTACAGCTAGAATAATTTCTACTATAAATGAGGCTTTAAGTCACAAACTGAAATGAAACAGGGCTGTGTGACATGGTTGCTCAGGACAGTTCTATAATCTGACTTGAAAACCTGATAATTTTGCCTGAATTTGTACATCATATGTGTTTATCTTCTATGCTCACTCATGAAAACACAATCAGAGATTCAAACTATACTGTTTAAGAATTGATGTGCAGGGGCTAGGGCGATGGCAGGATGAATAAAGTCTTTTTGCACAGGAATGAGGACCTGAGTTTGATCCCATCCTCAGCATTGGCATAAAAAGTGTTCATATGTATCTCTAAGCATTGGGGTGGGCAGAGACAGGTAGATCCCCTGGAGACTTGCTAGCCAGGCTATTAGGGGAGATAGTGAGCCCCACATCCAGTGAGGAATCTTGACTCAAAATAAGGTGGGCTTAGTTGAATACCTGTAGGCATTGGATAGCTGCTGAGAGAGAGGAAGACTCAGTTTTATTGAAGGCTGTGTGTCCTGGTAGACTTACCACACCCCAGGGCAGGACCCATACATTAGATTATTTTGGCAACACAAGTGGGACTCAATGAGGGAGGAAAGAAAGGGGGAAGGGTGGAGGGAGGGAGGGAGATAAAAGAAAGAAAACAAAAAGAAAGGAGATACACTGTTGGGTGGGGAAAGATGTGATGTGAGGATTGATCTGGGAGTCCAGGAAGGGTGGTGAAAATGATCAGGATACATGGTATACAGTTCTCAAAAAACCAAGAAAGTATTATTCAAAACTAAGAGAATAACAAAGATTCTTGAAGTCAACCTTTGTCCTCCATATGTGCATGCGCAAGTAAGTCCCCCATACACACCCACACACTCATTCCATCCATGAAATGATTAGTGTGCAATGTCAAAAGAGGTAGAAATAGGTGGAAATAAGCCGGCAACCAGATGAATGGCACACTGCAGGGTAAGCTTACAGAAAAACAGCCTTGACAGGCAGAACCAGCTATGTCTCTCAGAGGACCTCTTGAAGTTACTTTCTACTGTGCCCACCATCTATATGTTCCCTGTGCCATTCCTAAGCATGCCAATGCCCTAGTTGTCACATGGACTTATTACGTTCACCTCACCATGTCCTTCCCTTTTACAATCGTCTTCACAGGTCCATACAATGATTCTGCCCTCTCCCTTTCTCAAAGTAGTTTCAAGCTGAAATTGTGCTATCTGTGAGAGGAAGTCCCAAGAATTTCACTCTATTTAGAAGCTGAGCTGGTGCTGAAAACAGCAACACATTAGCGAGTTTACTCTGAACTGCAAGTGGCAAAAATAAGAGATGTTGTTCTCAAGGCAAATGCAACATGCTATTAAAGAAATCAATGTCTGCTTTTACCCAAACGTGATAACTGGAAAAATTCCGGACCTAGGATTTGAAGTGTCAAGCAAAGCAAAGCAAACTAAAACAGCAGAAAATACAAACAAAACCCTGGTGAATAAAGAGACTATTAATGGCACAGACATTTGGAGGCATGAGGAAGAGCAGAGATGTCAAAAGTACAACTGTAATAAGTACAGAGATAGAAAGCTTAGGGTAGAAACTAAGTCGGGTCTGGTGGTATAGACCTGTAATACCAAACTTGGGAGGTAGAACCAGGAGAACCACAAGTTAAAGTTCTGTCTGGGCTACAAAGGGAATTAAAGGTCAGCTAGGCAATTTGATGAGACCATATCTCCAAAAGTAAAGGAGGGCTTGAGGACAAGAATTCTAGCGCTAGTGCCCACATTGTGTAGCTTACAAATGACTGTAACTCCAGCTTCAAAGATTCTAACACTCCCTTCTGCATTCTGTAGGTCCCCAATGCTTGTGTGTGTGTGTGTGTTTGTGTGTTTGTCCTCAAGCACACATTTTTAGCAACTATATCTCCAGGTGCAGCAGGGAAAGCAATTATGATCTAAAAACAGTATATGCATGGATGAATATGTATTTGTTCAATTAATGTGAATTGATAATTATAACAGCAATTAAAAAAACAAAGTAAAGCAACAGTTAGAACAAAATGGTAAGTTTTGAATATAATAGCAAACAGGTAAGGCTGGAAATCACAGAGCAAGAGAAGACGGAAGTGATTCACATTGAAAAGTGATTAGGAGAGACTACATTCGCCAAAGGGAAGAACTGAGCGGGCTAATGGAAGCAACAAAAAACCAAACAAATAAATGTCTGGAACAATTGTAAAAGAGAGAGTTTAATTTTAATTTTAATGGAACAAGATTCCTACATTCGTAAACATGTATACAAAATTTCAATTAAATTCAGTGACTAAAAGTATTGTTAATGTCTTTTAGCCACACTACATGAGAGGTTACTGGTTTTGTTTTGTTAATTCATATTTGTAGCCATACAAGAATGGGGCTGGGAAACCTGGCGTCCTCTTAGGTGTTTTACCACCAGAGTTGTAAAGCTTTCAGAGCTAATAGTGACTTTGAGCAGAAGAGTGTGAAGTCCTTACAACACTAACTATAAGGTTAGACCGTGGTCCAGAGACCACGGAGGAGGTGGGATGGCAGACCACAGTGTTTTCAGATGAAGGAAAGGGATGGGAAAGAGCATCAACAATGAAGTAAAGAACATAAAATGCTCTTACACACTGAGTGACTCCACATTCCAGGATTCCCCAGCACCTTTGAGCAGGATATAATAGTTGCTCAGTCTTCAAGCAGGAAATGAGCTGAGTTTGTAACTGTGCCACAGGGCCTGTCTTTTCAGATGCTAGGCATGGGTTGAAGGACAGGGTGGAATGAATAGGGGACTGAATCTGTGAGAACACTGGCCCTTTGGATCAGTCCTATTCTCAGAGAAAAGTTGATGATTTTGAACGTTCTGAAATTAGGAGCATAAGCATACAGCCGCTGTGGGAGCAGATCTACAGGGCGCAAAGAGGTCTGCGCTGTTTTCAATGAACAACTCTCCTGGTTGCTTTGATTGTTTTCGGTTGTCACCAGCCCTGGCACTCCTCCGGACATGTGTTCGGAATTCTCGGAACTGGAATGAATAGCTCATACAGCGAGCGCGCCTATCCTGAAGGGAAAACGACAACTCCATAACACCATGCAGAAGAATGCAGACAAAAAGAGAACTTGTTTGTCTGTATTATGTGAGACAATAAGGCTGGGAGAGAGAAAGGAAAGTAAGGCAAATGCCTGACAGAGAGGGAAAGGAGGCTGGAACACACAAGATCAAGGCGGGAGGGGGAGCCCAGGGAAGGCAGGAACAAGGTAACAAAAAGGGACAAAAGCTGCATTAGAAAAGAACTGTCAGACACAAACCCCTCAAAACAATGGATTGGGGGGAGAGAAGGAGGGAGATGACAGCAGAGGAGCAGCATGGAATCTGGTAAGAAAAAGAAACAAAAATTTCAAATAATGGATTTCCAGCCACCCCTGCTGCTCCTCCAGTGCTGGGTGTCACAGTCTCACAGAGCTGGTGCATAATTTATTATGGTCACTCGTTGCCAGGCTGCTGGAAAGGGCAGCAACTCTCTGAAAATACTCCCCACTGCCTGGATGGCTTAATGATCCACCCTTTGTAGCCTGGAGCCTGGCAGGCAGGGCAGAAGGATCCGGGGAGGAGACTAAAGAGGCAGGGCTTCCCACTGTGGACAAAATGGGGGGGCTCACTCTGGGAGGGGGAACCTCCACGGGCTTCTGTGGTCCAGGTTTCCAGGTTCTAAAGAATCAACTTCTGCCTGCCTGATGCCATTTTTTCTAGGGCCCCGATTTTCATAGACCCTCCTGGATGCGAGGGCTGGTTTCAGATATGAACAGTCACTTAACGGATTTCAAAGTAAAATCAGACCTTGCTCACCTACACTCATGGCTAGAAAAACTATGCTTTATTTTTTTCCATACCTAGAGATTTCTAAATGTTTGGTGTTATCTTTTAGAAAACTTAGTTTTTCTTTACTGTTGATATATGTGTCTGTCCACATGTATGAATGTGTGTTCACACGTGTAGCAACTAAGACTTGTTAATGTAGTTACATGCATTTCACAGAGCAGGCGGCACGTGGCAAATTTCAGAAGTCAATTTTTTCCTTTCTCCATGGGAATCTGAGATTTAATTTTATCTGCAGGCTCATGTCAATGGCCCAGAAGTTCTCTTTAAGGGTGGAGAAAATACTTAAAGTTGCAGGATTTTTGTTTTATTTTACAACTTCCATGTTCTTATTAGTTTTTTTTATTTAATAGTATTTCTGATCATTAAATTATTTGTATCCATTCAAACATAAAGCAATCAGAAAGACACATCCGATACAGAGAATGGGAATGTTTGCACTGAGGCTTCTTGAGAATTCCGTGGCAGTCAAGACATGAGCAGCAAGCCTGTTTCTTATGCTTAGTTTTGAAGTACTGGTTGTTTTTATTAATAATATTCAGGGAATTGCCATTTGTAATCAATAACAGTATATATAAAATTATGCTATTGTATTTGATATTGCATTATTAGAGATCAGGCTGGTGGCTACAGCCATGTTACAAAAACATTCAGCCTAGTAGCTACATACCAAGTCCAACTGAGGACCTTCCATAATGTCCTTAAGCTTAGCAGCACTATTCTCAACAGTGAAGCCTTGCCAGAAGTTGCTTACAGCAGGATTAGTGAGGTGGCTCAGTTTGTGAAGTGCTCATTCTGTAATGCATGAGGTTCCACGGACCTGAACCTCATGCTTTGACACTCAACCACCACATAGAAACCTGAGTGTGCTTGCATGATTGTAATCCCAGCACTAGGGAAGCAGCAACAGAGGCAAGGGGGTCTCTAGGGCTCTCCTGCCAGCCAGGCTAACCTCGTTACTGATTCTGAGGTCTACGTAAGATGTTTTGCCTCAAAGAACAAGGTGGACAGCTCCCATGGGATACAAGTCATGGTTGTTCTCTGGTCTTCACAGGCATACATACGCTGGTGTGTGTGTGTCACACACACACTTCCACACACATGAATAAGTGTATAGAAGCCATATAGTTGATAAGGCCAGCAATTATTTTTTAGACATTTATTCCTGCGGAGGGTCAGAATCCCTGGCCCATGAACCCGAATAGTTCAGGATGTAGGTTCCATGTTACCTTGCCATGATATGTTCCTGTTGCCTCTGGAGTTTCTTATGTGTAAAAGGAGATTATAGTAACGTAGTCATGGGGTTGCTAGGAAGAGTAAATGCAGTCGCCATTGGATCAAAGCCTAGCCATCAGTAGGACTGTGTAGGTTTCAGCAACACAGTTTACCTGCTCTTCCATCTTGAGGGACCATCTCTGAAACAGAACAGCTCTGCTAGAGCAGGCCAGTGGGAACAGCTGAAAACTCCATGTGTTACTGCCCCTAGAGGCCATTCTGGATAGTGCACTTTCTTTCTCTTCTGTTAGGCCAGGGAAAAGACCTTGCAGGATAAAGAGGTTTGGAGCAGAAATTATAGTTTTACATTTTATGCCTCTTTTTTTGAGAAATCATATATACATATATATATATACATATATATATATATATATATATATATATATACTTATACATATAACAAAATGTACTGTATGGAAAGGAGATATACTTCTGTGTCTGGATTAACACACTTCAGGATTCCAGAAACACTGAAGAACTAGTTGAGGGAGAGATAAGAAAAGGAAGAAAAATAAAACCAACAAGGCACTAAGGCCATAGGAAAGAAAATAATTGGAAATACCAAGTTCCGTATTGAGGACGGAACAAAATTGTTAAAAACATCAACATTAGCATCTGCTGAGTCTGATAAAGGCACAAAAAATTTTACATACAGTTTGATTTAGTCAGTGTTTCACACCCTCACTCATTCATAAATTCCCTCATTAGCCTGACCAAACACTTTTTGCTAAACACCACATATCAAAAATCACAGTCTCTATGCATTGAAAGGGAAGCAAGATGCTGTGGCTTCAGTTTACTCCTAAGGCGGAGCCTTCTTTTTTTATCCCATTGTAACTGAGGAGGAATTCTGTTTGCACATGTAGACATATGATGGTGCCCAGCCGTCCACAGGAGCCGGGTGAAGAAACTTTTTTTCTTCAGCACAAAAGTCAGTATCAGTTTATCTTGAGAATGTGTTTTTTTTTTTTAATATACTCACTCTTTAAAAAAGTATTTCCTTATTTAACATCTGCTGGGAAAAAAACTGTATTTCACTTTGCTCTGTATTTACCACCTTTATAAAATAAAGAATATGTAATAGGAGCTGGGCGGTGGTGGCGCACGCCTGAAATCCCAGCACTCGGGAGGCAGAGGCAGGCGGATCTCTGTGAGTTCGAGGCCAACCTGGTCTATAAGAGCTAGTTCCAGGACAGGAAACAAAAGCTACGGAGAAACCCTGTCTCGAAAATCAAAAAAAAAAAAAAAAAAAAAAAAAAAAGAATATGTAATGGGTTTAATAATGTTTTTGTTTGTTTCCAGAGAAGATCTCGTATCTGCTGAGCTTTCTATGTAGCTACAGCTGACTCTTCTGTCTTTTGGCTCCTCTATTACTCTGAGATAATTGCAATTCATGACTGAATATTCCCTTTTGCCGCTAATATTCACACTTTAATGACCTTGTTTTCTTCATTTTCTCCAGCCTGTCTCATTGTTGTAGATGAGTTTGGGAAGACTCTGGTGCCACCTGTCTTCATGGACTCATAGGCTAAGAGCACATCCTTTCCTCTATCTTACTCCTGTCCCTGTCACCTTAGGCCAATGGCAGCTTTAATTAGCTTTCGTACTTTGGTCAGATGATCTGGTAAGAAAGGAAAGAGAGAGCTTGGTTCTACTTCACTAACTTAGTGTGATATTAATAACTACCACTTGAGAATAACATTTAAAACCTTTAAAAATGCTTTTGCTATTCCTTTCTTGGATGTAATATATATATATATATATATATATAATATGTATATATATAATATATATTCACATCAAATTTTAAAATACACATTTAGTTCTCTCTACAATGATTCATCAGTAAATGTGCTCATTACTAAATATAATGTCTCTTAGTGCCATATGAACAGCCATAAAAGTCAACAATACTTATAGTCTTTGAACTGATACTTTAGATTTAAGTGGCATTTCATTTGACTAAAAATTTGTATTTTTTTAAAGAAGCATTCATTTGTATATCATTAACAAACATTAATAACAGCAATTAAAAATCTCATAGAATTGCTAGCTTCAGGCAAAATATTGCCAGCTACATAAATGCCTCTTCAAGATCTCCTGGAGTTATCTACTTACAGGGCACACCCGTCTGTGCAAATGGCAGAGAATTAAAATCAAATAAGAAGTTGAGCAACATAATATTGTACAACACAAATATTTCAGTTATCACCCCCATAAACAAGTGAGCCATTTATCTGAAAGCCCTCTGAAATTCTCATACCACAAGGAAAACAAAAGAGAACAGAGCAGCGGGGCCACCCGAATCAGACTTTAGGCGCTCTTCCAGACAATCATAGCACACAGGCCTTCTTCATGTTTCTTGTGAAGCTGTATTAGTTCACCAAGTTGTTACATGGGACTCCCTAGAGGTTAACTTCATGGAAAGCCACCCTAGAACATTCGACATTTAACAGGTCGACTCCCAGGACTAAAAATCCTACTCTCTAGACTCAGTGTCCGTGCCACCTAGTCCATGATTAATCATCACAGGGAGCAATTTGCTCGCTTGCCCTACCCCCCTCCCTCCTTCCCCCCTCCCTCCCTTCCTCCCTCCTTCCCTCCCTCCCTCCCTTCCCCCCTCCCTCCTTCCCTCACTCCCTTCCTCCCTCCCTCCCTTCCACCCTCCCTACTTCCCTCCCTCCCTCCCTCCCACCCTCCTTCCTACCCTCCCTCCCTCCTTCCTTCCCTCCCTCCTTCCCTCCCTCCCTTCTTGTCTCTCTTTTTACTTTTGAGATAGGAACTCACTATGTAGCCTAATATAAGCTTAAAGGCATGGCCTTCCTCCCTTTGCCTCCCTAGTACTGTGGTTATCAGCATGTTTCCCCTAGCTCCACATGCATCTCTTAAAGGAGCTACAATCAGGAGAAAGAGGAGAATCGAAAAGCTGAAGGAGGAAAGGTTTCATTGGCTACATGACAGTATCAAAAAGAAAAAATGAACTCAACGAGTACACTGTGTGTTTCACTTCCCAGCACGTCTACCATTCATCTCTCTAACCATTTGGATTTCTCAGCCTCAGAAGTTTCCAAGCTTCAGTTCTCTGATAAATTTAGGAAATATTGAGACTTGTCAGCTTTTGGCTTTAAAGGATGTATCTTTATATTGTCCCTGCCACAGATGCTTAATGAGGACCTTATTCAAATAGTGCTTTGGTCAGAGCTCCCTGGACAATGTGCTGTGTGAGGCAGAGGGTCTGTTAATCCAGCTGCTGGAGGAAGGCTTTATTTCCCATGGGAGAGGCTAGCACATCTGGGGCAATGCCGTCTTCACACTCAGTTTTGGACTCTCTTCCTAGTAACAGACATCTGCTCTCTGGCAGGGGTGAAAAGAATATTCTGTGGCTGATGTCTTATGGAAAAACATTGGCAGGCTGCAACAGAAACCCAGCCTCAGTTTTTCTTGATTTTTTTTTCATTATTTCATAAACATAAAGGTTTATGAAAATTCAGTTTTGACATGGGGAGATGTCAAAGTAGCCCTCTGGGTGATTTTATCTGAAGTAATAATTATTTAAGATGCTCAACAGTGGAAGAATCATAACTTTTAAGCATTTTTATCCTTACTCATCTAAATTATCATGAGAACTTCATAATGTAAGTCTTCCTGAGACAAAATGAACTTTGAGAATAAACTGAATCAGAAATAGAAAGGTTTGGAAATTATTTTAAGATTCCTCTCTCTCTCTCTTTCTCTCTGCTGTTTCTCCCTCTCATCCCCCCCTCTGTGTGTGTGCACACACATGCGCATGTGTGAATGTGTGTGTGTGTGCTATGTACACAGGCACTTGTACCTACACATGCACGGGGCCAGAGCAGGTCCTTGGGAGTCTTCCTCTTCTGTAAGTTGTATATCCTCTAAAGCAGGGTCTCTCCCTGAGCTTTGGGCTTGCATGTTTTCTTTTTTCCTCCTATAAATAGTCTATTTGTGTTTAGAAGTTGCAGTTTTAGTATTATTAACAGAAAATACATAACAAAGGTTTCCTAAAAGTGAAAAAAATAATTATAAATGTTGGAAAAATTGGCCTCATTAACATATTTACAGACTTTTACTTAATACATAATCCTTTGGAAATTACTTATGTGACATTTTTACAGCATTAACCCTCCCCAAATCTCTGAGTAGTGAGCACTTTGGCTCTTTACTGTCTATAACCAAAGTTGAATGTCATGTGATTTCTGAAGCTAGAGCCCCAGCTTCCTGGTCACTCTGAGACACTGCTGGCATACTGCTCTGCTCCTTCC
This sequence comes from Chionomys nivalis, assembly GCF_950005125.1. Classification (NCBI taxonomy): domain Eukaryota; kingdom Metazoa; phylum Chordata; class Mammalia; order Rodentia; family Cricetidae; genus Chionomys; species Chionomys nivalis. The sequence continues at coordinate 31,000,432 of NC_080103.1, read as the reverse complement.
CCTACGGATGTTTCTGCTGAAAAAGTGTCCTTCAGCAGCTTCTTCTCTTTACTCTGCTCTTCCTGCAATTTCAGAATTATGTTTCGGATTTCTTCTCTTTTTGTTTTCATTCTGGGGGGGAGGAAACCAGTTCACCAAATTCATAGGGAGCTCAAGTCACAAACCACAGGATTAACAGCTAGCAGGGCTTGCATGTTTTCAATTCAGCTGCAAGCCATAAACCTGAGAAGTCTTTTAGTCTTCTTTCCCCTTTAGAATTGGGATTAGAGGCAGGTGTGGGCTGTCCAGCTTGTTGCATGCATTCTGGTTCTCTAACTCTTTCCTCTTACTTATGCACCAGCACCCTTAACTGCCAAGCCATCTTTCTAGCCTTGCATTCGGAAATTCTGTGCAGAGGATATGTGAATAAAGGGATGCGTGCTACTGTGGGATTGCATGATGGTGGAGCTGGCAACAGACACCATCACCTTTGCTCAGCTCCCTGGCCTGCTTGGGAAGCTGGCCAATCCTTCCTCCAATTACACTGCCATTATGGAACTTTCTATCTAAATCTTTGCTGAAATACTTGTGCAGTTTTTAGCCACGGACTGCTAATGAAGGTACTGAAAGCAATGAACAGTAGAAAGCCTACAAGGGCCAAGGTCAAACTGCTGTAACCTCTTGGATGATTAGAGAAGGAAATAGAAGTTCGTTGGCGGGGATCCAAACTTTAAGCCATTACAGATTTAAGTAAGAACAGAATTCTAGACCCCACCTCCACAGTCCTCCACCCATAACTGCCTTCCATTTTCAGGGAACATTTGGTTGATTGATAAGTTATATCAGTTCATGAATTTGGATATCACTTGACACAGATATAAAAGCTGATTTCCATGTTTAATTTCAGTTAAAAGGCTATATGACTTCCACTGTGAAGAAAATAACAGTAGACAAAAGGAGACAGTTGGGAGTAATCTGGGCATCTTACTCGTGTTTTCTGTTCACATATGGAATTGGATGATCTGAAATATCAAGGGGAAATACTGGACAATACCTGAGAGGAAAGCAGCAGCAAGGGAACCAAGGCTCTGGACCTTGGCAGTCTGTTACTTTGAGTGAAAACAGATCAAGCATCTCACTATGCCCAGTTCCATCCTGTACATAAAGACTGACAAGGAGTAACAGGTAAGGCTCCCTTCAGCTCCACACGGTCAAGCTTCGCCAAAGAAAATCACATCACATCTCAAGGGGAAAAGTAATCAACTTATATGAATAATAACAAATTAGGTTTTTTTCCCTGATGAAAATATTTTCCAAATGTTTGTGTATTCATCACTGAGAAGTTCTATGGCACAAGCTCTCTCCTGCTCCTCTTAACATGGAGTATAAGCTAGGAAGGCAATACATCTTATTCCATGTTCCGCCACAATGCTGGACCCTTGTGAACTATTTTTCTCTCAATAGTTGCTGGCAGGTGTGTGAAGTAAGCAGCCCAAGTAGTGCCTGAGATGTCAGAAATCCAGAGAGTCAGCAAAGGTCCTGGAAAAATCTGATTTCTAATACCAAGAGGCTGAGTTAGAAAAAGTATATATAAGGGCTAGGATGATGACTCTATTGACAAAATGCTTACCACACTAACACAAGGACCCGAGTTCTGCCTCTAGAATTCATGGGTGTTTTGTTTGTTTATTTCTTTCTTTTAAAGCCAGTCATGATGGCACCTCCTATAATCCCAACATCCCAGTGCTGTGGAGACAGGTGATTACTTGGAGCTCACTGGACAGCCAGCTAAGACTATGTGGAGATATTCAGGGCAATAGCAGACCTTTTCTCAATAAGTAAGAACATAAGTAAATGAATGAAAGATTGCACAAACAAGTAATAAAATAGAATGGTTGTTGACACCAGAGGAACAATGCCGGAAGTGGACCTATGTTTTTCACACATGTGTGTACACACACACACACATGCACACACACATACACAGATGCACACATACACACATGCACACACACATGCACATGAATGCGTGCACATACACACATGTGTACACATATACACACGCACACACATGCACACGCATGCGCACACATATATACACTCACAGGAGGGATGAAGTCCACACATGAGGCAGAGATTTATTCCTGTCAACATCTGCTGTTATTCGCATCAACAGGAAGCACCCTCAGAGAAGTCTAACAGATCTCTCGCTCCTAACATTGCCTCCTTTGAAAAAGCACTGATTTCTGTAGTTTCCCAAAAGAAGTAGGAGGGAGAAAGGATTATTTGTTCAAATGTCTGCTAACAATTATTTCAGAAGTACTGAGAAGAACATGAATGACTTTTCAGTGGCCTTATCAGCACCATTTTGAACTTTGCCAGGAAAATAAAAGCAAAAATTCCAACATAACTTTAAAAGAATTTTAAAGCTATTTTTTGTTTTTATTTTTAAATGCATGATGCCTAGGGCAAGATACAATTTGGATTCTCTTATATAAAAATTGTTACAGTTCAATTTAGTTTCATAAAGTATAAAATTTTAAGAGAAATAGACTTGCATAAATAACTGTTAGACATCTTTAATTCTGAAAGCAAAGACACAGTGGGCCTCCCTCATGCCCAGGAGACAGAACTTGAACATTAGGTTCAGACTTCCTTGTGTTTTAATTGACTCAGGAATGGGAGACAAAGGGTAATTCAGAATTATGAAAGGCCAAAGAGTTGATTTGATCTTGCAGTTATTAATTCTCAGCTTTCAAGTTTAATGTTGACCCTGGATATTTCCTCACTGGGGACCATTCTGGGTGCCTTGCCTACATTCTGGTCAGCTTGCTAATTAAAGCATTGGCTTTGGTACCATTGGCCTGATTTGAGACCTGGATCATATGAGGATGCTCAGTCTACTTTGGAGGGTCTCAGCCAGAACAGAGATTTGTCTCACAAGTACAATGCAACATTGCTCTTCAATGTGCACACAGCCAGAATATGACCATCTTCTCAGCCTTGCTTGAATAGCAAGATTAGAACACTAGGAATTTGTGTATATGACGAGGGGCTTTATTTTTTTCATCTTTAGTACTAGATGGCTAGTCAATTGTGGCCTTAGCGAACCATCTTATCTTTGATGATGTTCATTCGTCTTTTCTATGGTTCATTTTGGGCAGGGATGTGACCATGTTCTCAAGGTAGTCTTGGAGTCACAATACTCTGACGTCAGACTCCTGAGAAGCCTCGATCACAGACTTGCTTCACAACATACAGCTGAGTCTTTTCATGTACACTTATGATATGTTTGTTATACTGAAGTTTGAAACCAGGATATAACACATTCTAAGCAACAATCCCATCCCTGAGTGTTCCATCACCACGTTTCATTTATCAAATTACACAAAACATACAAAAAAGTAAGCAGTACTTGATGGTATTAAAACAATAAAAATTCACTTTGGATCAATGTTTCCCAACCACCCAATGTTTTCTCCTCTGTGTGGTCTCAGTTACATAAAACTAACCATGAATCTAAAAACATTCATAATATTACACTGGTATAGTCATTTTCATTATTATTCGTGGTTGATCCTGTATGCTTAGCTTATACATTAAAATTCCTCACAGGTGCATACCTATAGAAATTAATATAATGCATGCATGTTTTGGTACTCTCCCCCAATCTTGTATGTCTACAGAGATTTTGGAATCTGTACCCTACAGGTAAAAGAGACTAAAAGTAAAATAATGAATTTATGTAGACTAAGAAAAAATGAAAAGTGTTTTTAAACAACCCGATGATAGTTTATTTATCTATTTAGGGCATTTTCAGAATCACTGACTAGCCCCCTACTTAAAATGTCCACACTCACAGGACATGAGAATTATATGGGATTTCAGTGATCATGTTATTCAAACCTCACAGTTTAGAGCTAGAAGCCTATGTTTCAGTGGTGAGCAGCTTGATGGAGGCAATGTTGATGGCTGATGGAAAGAATATAGAGGGAGAGTGATTTTAACTCCTTCGGACACACAAAGAATAGCTGGTCTCATACAAAGTTTCACTAGACAGGAAATAGCAATTTGAATATCAAGGTCACCTGGAGATTTTGTGTTATATCAGCATGTTTCTTAAGTTTCATACCTGTATTTTATTGCTATTATAGGTTTCTGTGCTCATACATGTCATATTTTTGTCTTGTATATGAGTATTTTGATTTTATGTTTATAGTTATTGTATATTTAACTTATGATAATTATGTATGAGGGTACACTCTTAAGAAAAGATCTTTACTCATTAGATATTTGTGAGAAAGCTGATGTAAGTCAATAATAACAAATATTTGAAAGAGAGAAGGAGCTATATAGTAGATTTGGCTGATAGATAAAATCTCGGACTAGAACCAGCATTGGCCTCCCCTTCATACAGCAAGCATTTAGCAAGCTCTGACAGGACAGCCCTAAACTCAGCTCTGAGCAGTGTAGGGAGAATCCATCAGTAACAGCCCTTGATTCCTTCCTGACCACACAGTGAGTGCACATTGCCTAACATACCAACTTGTAAGCGTTAGAAACTGTGGAACTGAGGGAAAGAGGAAGAAACAGTGGGAACCAGAGGGAGAAATGGGGATGGGGAATGCTAGAAGCAATTACAAATAAGGCCTGGCTGTTTGTGCCCCTCTTGAAGGCCAGTCATTGAAAACACTTTTACAAAAATACACTGATCTTCTTCCTTCACCTTCAGAAAGCTGAACATTCACACCTTCCAAGGCTAAGCAAAGTTCATTCAACTGGCTTTATTTTCTGAATGATTTTATTTATAACATAATAAAATTAAAAAGGAAATTGATAAGCTTGGCTGATAAGAACGGGTTCCGGTTTTAGCAGAGCTGAGAAGCGAAATGGAAACATCCTCTTTCCTTTAGCCGAAAAACCCAAGTCTTTCCAAATCTTACTGATATCTCCGCTGGCAGCATTTTTAGCATTTTGGCATTCCTGTTCCGCTCAAGACTGTAAAAGTTTATGTGTCTAAATAGCTCTGGAGAGGATCCGCCCACACCACCTCACAACTGGTTCACATAAGGTCAGTATGTGCAAAGAACAAAACCTGTTGTAAAAGAGAAAACTCCACTGGGACTTTTTTCAAATAATTGTTATGTGTGTAGCAAAACATAAATACCAGAATGCACTCTTCCTTAAGAAATGAGTATCCTTCCATTTTCCAAAGCTAGTGTTAACAAGTAATTTGCCTTTTTTAAAAAAAAATATGGGTTTTTAGGTCTACACTGTGAAATAGACAATGGGAGCAAATTCAATGGATGAGAGAAGAGTGTGCATCCTTGTGCGGGTTTCTGAGTGCTTGAGCAGATAGGGATGTGGCAGTCAGAGATCAAGGACGCCACTGTGTTTTTCAGACCTTGTCTCTCACTGAAACTGGAGCTCACTAACTAAACTGCTAGGCTGGGTGAGTAGAGCCCTTCAGGAATCTCCCCATCTCTGACTCCCCAGCACAGGCTGGTACAGGTGCCCACATTAGTGCCAGCTGTTTTATGTGTGTGCTGGGGTTCACATAGATCCTCATCTCCGAGTGGCAAGCGGTTTATGGCTTGAGCCGCCTCCATCGCACAGTCTTCTTCCCTTTGACTATGTCACAGACTCTGGTACACTGCTAGCTCATCATATGACTCAGAAATAATGTGGTTTTCCCTGGCTTGGTGGCACTAAATAGTGGATGTGTTTACTGGGCTTAATGGCCTTCTGGGTAACCTGTGGTGAGCAGAGCCTGGATACATGTGAAAGATGCCTGGCCAGCCCTTCCCCTCCTGCTGTTCAGAAGAATGATTTCTTCCTGAGTTGCAAATCCATTCCCTAGGCAGATTAAATATTTACGAAGTACTTAAAGAACCCTTCTCTGCATTTGAACATGAAAATAAAAACGCTTGTTCATTTCAGCATGTAAAAACGCCCCCCTTCCCCAGTAAAGGGCTATGAGTTTAACTCCTGTCAGTTCTGTGACCTGAGAAAAACAGGAGTGGGGGACAGTTGGGTGTCACCTAAGCACAGAGTCCTGAGTCGCGTGTGGACACACAAGTAAACGTAAAAGTTCTCGGAAGCTGCCAGCGAATGCCAAAGTTTTGTATTATTTCCTCTGGGCTTAGAGGCGAAATGAGACTCAAAGAGCTTACCTTTTAAGCATTAAGCTGTTTCACCACCACACTATGTCTTATTGCATAAAGACATCGTATTTCCTATCTATTAACATGTTATTTTGCATTTGCTCATTAGGGTTTTTTTTTTTTTTTGAATTTACTTTAACATAAAGGTTCCATGTATTGTATTCCTAAATAAAAACAGCATCAAAATCTTTTTGCAACTCCCCAAACACAGTTACGGAATAATGATCTTATGCTAAAAACTGTAAAACGCAATTTGTGCCGTGCCCCATTTACTACAAAATCACTACGAACAATGCATTGTGTACAGTGTATTGCCCCAGGGAGACTGAATCAGCTGAAGAAATGAATAAGGAACACTGCCTTGGATATCAGCTAACTCTGCTTCAGCGCTTTTAAAAACTATTTGTTATGATATTCCTTCCTGTCAAGCACATAATACGATTTCCTCAATAAAACCCAACCATTGCTGTAATTCCAGTTTCCCTCATTTTCTACTTTTTGAAGCACTAAATATTTAAACAACGCGGACCTGCAAGTCTCCAGCCAGTCATCAGATCCACAGGCCTCCTCGCCTAAGGTACGGCAAGGATGTAAGGATCCAGACAGGGGACCATTATGTCATACCGACAGACACAGTGGCAGTTCCTGGGGTGCTTACCTGTCCACAAGCCAGGCCCATTCCTCTCTCTCCCATGCCGTGAGGACATGACAAATTTAACTCCAGGGCATCTGCTCCAGAAGCCTGTAAGGTACCCCCCAAAAATGAGAGAAAAGGCAAAACTTTATTCAGAGATCAAGATGCATTCCTCATTGACCACCAAGATCACATCTTCTAAACTGGAATACTGATTTCACCATAGTTTCCTCCTCAAGTACATGCTGTCTCTGGGGCTAAATTGCAGACAGCAACAACAAAGCATGGATCGAGAGTTTGAAAGTTGTAACTTGCTGCTCCATATGCATTCTATTTCATCTTTGTAATTCACATAACCTTAATTTTTAATTAAAATCTATTTAATATGTCTGTGGTATTCATGTGGGTCTCTATATGAGTGGGCACTGTACACATTTAGAAGTCAGAAGCCAACATGCAGGAGATCACTCTCTCCTTCCACTGTTTGGGATCAAGGTTGTAGGGCTTGGTGATAAGTACCTTGACTCCCAAGACCCATCTCACAGCTCCCAACCCTCACAATCTCTGTGTTATTGCACTATGTATCTATGGCAGGAGAAATGAAACTCATTGTGCTCAATGGCAGGGCTGGCTGTTAGATGAGATAATAGAAATTTGAACGCATTCTGTTAGGGACCATATTGTATCTTTCCTATGCAGCTTCTCCTCTGTAGAAACAACTCTTAATAATTCTGGATGATTGATGACGGAAAGAGTCCTGTAAAGAAAAATGTAGTTAGATACCTACAATGAATGAGTGGAATTAAAGTGTCCTAAACTAAAAGTCAATTTCATCATATTTAAAAACAGCTTATTCCAAGAGGCATAAGCTATTGGTTATCTTATTAGACTTCAATAACTGTGAGTTCTAATTTAAATTATTTATACTTTAATACATAGATACTTTTAAAATGTAGAGAACAGTTCAGAATACTTGGAGCATCTTAAAATTTGTGGAATGTTTACTGGGAAATATTTTAAATACCTTTTAGGGGCTGGGAAGATGGCTCAGTGGGTGTGATGATTTGAAAGTTAATAGTCCAAACAGAGAGGCACTATAAGGAGGTGTGGTCTTGTTGGAGTTGTGCTGTTGTTGGAGGAAGTACGTCACTGTGGAGGTGGGCTTTGAGGTCCCATATATGCTCAAGATACAGCCCAGTGTCTCAGTTCACTTCTTGTTGCCTGCCTATCAAGATGGAGGACTTTCGGCTTCAGTACCATGTCCTGCATGCTGCCATGTCCCCACCATGATGATAATGGACTAAACCTCTGTAACTGTAATCTACTACATTAAGTGTTTTCCTTTATAAGAGTTGCTGTGATCATAGTGTCTCTTCATAGCAATAGAAACTCCAGCTAAGGCAGCAGGTAAGAATATTTGTTATTCAAGCATGAGAACCTGGGTTTGAATTCAGCATGGAATGTAAAATTCTGGTAAGGCTTTGTGTGCCTGTCACCCTATTGTTGGGAGAGGACAGAGATGGGCATCTTTAGAGGAACTTTCCATCTAATGAAAGACCCTGCCTTAAAGGAATAGAAGATGACACATGATTTCCCTTCTGGTCTCTGCATGAAAAAATGGCAACTACACTCACATGCATAACACACACACACACACACACACACACCTTTTAAAATTTAATACAGTAACTCAGGGGTTATAGGACACATATATTAAATGTGCCAAGTTTTTCATTATTTACCCACTTCTAGAATCTAACAGTAAGTTTGTAGTTAGAGGCTTGAATAGAATTCAAAAATAAAATCACATATGTATTGCCTCACAGAAAGGCCTTTATTAAAAAAAATTGACTATTTACTAAACATACCAGGTTGTTCTTTAAGTCAAAAGCTGTTTCCTCAATATTTCTCCTTACTTCCTAATTATTTTTTTCTGTTTCACAAATTTCAAGAGTGATCATAACAAACTGAATTTTAGTTATTTCTCAGCTGATTTTCTTGCCCATCTTCGTTCATTAGTGCACCTGCATTCTCTTCTGTGCATTTGTGAAGGTCCATTTGATCATTTCCCATGTTTTCAAACATGGACACATTATGCGGCTTTGCTACCGTAACCCAATTTGGAAATGCTTCCTATTACATAACAATGACTGTAAATCATGCTGTTTTCTTCCTGCTGGCTTTCAGTGAGTATAGAAAGGACCCTGCCAATGGCTTCTGAATTTGGCTGAAAAGGATTGGGGCAGTTTCAGGCCAGTCAGTGAGCCTTCCTAGTCTGCAAATGGATAAGTCTAAAGTGCAAGGAATGTGATCTATCCCAAATTCATGCCATATGGGAATCATCCACTTAATTTAGATTGGGCATTGGAATTGTATATGGCAGTGCAATAGTACTTTCTGTAGTTACTTAGGGTATTTCCTTTAGACTGATTTATTTAGAAATTGGTAGCAATTCACTGTCACTTTAGGTTAACAGATCTTTAGGGGCACTTTACACATATTTATATTATGCATATGTCTTTGCAAACTGACAGTTAACCAGTGTGGTAGACGATGACAGCTAAAGCTAATTGAGTACATTCCATATGCAAGGGTATTTTACTAAACCTTTTGTTTTTATCTTACTTTGGTTCTCAAACAACTCCAAAAGCTAAGACATATCATCATGCCCATTTTATGGTTGAAAAGCCAAACATAAAAGAATCAAATGACCCATTGCAAAGCATCTTGAAAGTAGACCCTCTGACTTATTCAGTGATTTTTATCAATGGGTGAATTATTATCAACTTGCTAGGAATCGTTTGTTCCTTAAGTAAAATACAAATACCACATCTTGTCTTTCATTTTCAGGGTCCAGATTTCACACTGCTAGGTAAAATCATGTATATATGTGATGTAAAAGTAGATACAAAGTTTATAAAAGAGTGAAGAGGACCTGTAGTAGGGAGCTGCGGGCCTGCTTTTCATCCTGCCCGGCTCCTGCACGGCTAGCTTTACACCAGAAATAATTACACGGAAATTGTATTCTTTTAATCACTGCCTGGCCCTTTAGCTCTAGCCCTTACTGGCTAATTCTCATATCCCGATCAACCCATCTGGAATAATCTGTGTAGCACCAGTCTTACCGGGAAAGATTCAGCATGTCTGACCTGGTGGCTGGCTGCATCGCGTCTGCTCTGGAGAGGAGAGCATGGCGTCTGTCTCTCAGAGGAGCTGCACTGCATCTGAGCTCACTTCCTCTTCCTCCCAGCATTCTATTCTGTCTATTCCACCCACCTAAGGGATGGCCTATCAAATGGGCCAAGGCAGTTTGTTTATTGACAAATGACCTTCCTCCATCAAGGACCCTCAGGAACAGGGAGGCGAATAAGAAGAGGGAGGGAGGTATGAGGGGAACAAGGGCAAAGCACATTATAGACGTGCACGCAATCCCCTTATAAATCCAGTACTATGGAAACTGGAAATGCATCAATCAAGAGCCATGTAGAACACCTCCTGGTGATAGTGATGTCACCAATGTGGAAGTCATGGAAAGCATTTCTTGTGCATCAGAGAATGTGTAGTGACAGAGCCAGGGCTTGAATGTTCTGGGGGGCTTTCCTGTTCATTGATTCTGTCTCCATTCACATCCCAGTGTGTACAAGCATAGTGTGTCGGTCATGGATGTGAGGCTATCTAGTAGACACACACGTGGAGACACAAAGAGAAAGAAGTCATTTGTTCCCCACCTAGGAGTACTGCACTGGGCTAAGAAAACATCATCTTTCAGCATCCTTATGGTTTCAGAACGGCTGTTCAAATAACAATTTGTAAACACCTATAACATAGTCTTATTTGAGAATAATTATTTAAATTTCCCAGATAACATACATGTGTACCTATGACCAAAACACACATAATAGAGGCCTTAGAATGAGTATTTAGGCCTTAAAAATTGCAGTGAGGCTGCTCTGGGTGACACCCAGGGCCTGAAGAATTTCATTTTACCTCTGAATATTTCTGTCACAGGGCTTGACCATCTTCAAGGGAGTCTATTTCCAAACAGCCACAGACATTCAAAAAAGCCTTAATTCCTGAGTTAGAATGAAATGTTAAAGAAACTGGAACTGGTCTAACATTGGTGAACATTCCAACTCCTGTTGGTCACAAAGATTTTAATGACTTAACCCAGAATGCACCTATCTTACTTAAAAAGGAGTGTGGAAAAGGAAAAGACAAAGGGGGTGGGGACAAGGGAAAACATTCATGGCTGGAGGAATAGCTAAACTCCAGATTTGAAATGTGTTAGAGAGGCTCTCTGCTAAGATTTAAGGTCTGTTCCGTAAGAGAAAACAGGCCTGGGACTGCGAACCTAGCTCCAGACCCATGGCTGGAGAGGCCCTAAGCCTCCGTCATGGAGCCACTACTATAAATCAGCTTAATGGACATGATATAAAACTGTTCCCTAAATTTGGATTTCTCTACCCACAGTGCAGCTCTTTGATCTTATCAGAGAAGTTTCTTTTGGACACTGGCTCACTCAGAAACTCACTACTGGACAAAGAGGAGGGGATGTGTGCCTACGGAGTGCTCAGCCACCAACAGGAAGTTTGTATCGCAGCCCCTCTTCAAGGCTCAGGGGACGTAAAGAAAGAGGAGGCAGACGGAGTGTGAGAGCCAGGGGTCAAGGGGGATCAGAGTAAAACAGCATCTCCTGGACAGCCCAGTGCAGCGACGCTCATAAACCTGCAGAAGCTGGGGTTGCCTGTGCAAGATTAGCACAGCCGACTTTCCAGCACGGGCTGGAAGAGTTCTCCATCTCCCACTCTAACTGAGGACCTCTGGACAGTTGGTGGCCTCTGAAGGAAGGAGAATGAAGCCTCTCTCTCTCTCTCTCTCTCTCTCTCTCTCTCTCTCAGATGTGGTTGATTCTTTGTAGACTAACCATATTTCAGTGGATGGCCTTATGCACAGAGTCTGTATACTTCCTCACATCTGATGGTTTTGCTCACCTCCCAGACACACACTCTCAAAGCCCTAGTCCCTATTGTTGTCAGCATATTTACTGTACTAGCGCCCACAGTCTTCTTTTATATGAAACCCAGGAATACTCAGCTTGCATTGTCCCTGTTCAAACAAGAGCTCAGGGAGCTCTGGTCTTCATTCCAGTTCTGGGTTTGGATGAATGCCATGATGTCTGACTGCCCAGAGGGGTCCAGCACATATTCAACGGTCTTATAAGATTTCACCAATAGAAACTGTAGGCAAGAAGGATCAGCCTTTTTTTCCTCTTCTCTAAGTTCTGTGGTAGGAAGGATGATCTCTAGAGCTCTCTTTGATCTGCTCTGTTTCCGCGGGAAGCTTTTGCTGGCTCTCTAATGCACCTTTCTATATTCACTTTCTCTCCTACTCTAGTTCATCTTGTCCACACTGTTACTGCTCAGAGGTTGCATCCTTCAATCAGGCCTTTTCTCATTATGTATGACTCAACCTCTATTTTCTAGGCTAATATATATTAAGAAAGAAATGGATTCCAGTACCGTTAAAATGTATTCAAGATCTGCTTAAGATCTAATACTGGCAGCCTTCAGTAATGGCTCAATTTGCCGTGTATCTGATTACATACTTAAGCTCTGAGCTCATCCATGGGGCCGAGATGACACTTGCTCACCTGTTTGGCTACCCAGGAAATTTACATACAGTTCATGCTTGTGTTTACAAGTAAAAGTCCTTTAGCACGAAATGAAGATAATCAATCAATATCCCAATAAATATAGACTTTATCCCAAACCAAGAACAGAGAGAGTTACCTACTACCGAGCTCACTAAGAATTTCACTATGCTGTAAAAACTCTAAAAAAGTAGTTTCTTTGTTTAATAAATATGGCTAAGCTTGAAAAGGAGAAAGTATCAGAAGGTATTTTAAGTGTGAGTTCTCTATAGTTAGAATTAAAAAAAAAAGATCGATTTTGGTTTTGTTTCATTTGCAAGAGAAATCGTATCAAGCAAAGGAGGTTGACAAATAAGAGAGTCTGGGCACATGATGTCCTTGAGATGGGGCATTTAGTTCAACTTACTGCATTATTTAAATATATCTGATGTTGTGACCCAACTATGGCAGGAGCATGGACAAACATGTCTGTGTTGAGGCTCATTTTTAAAGCTACTCACATGCTCTTAAAAGTCTAAGCTACACAGTAAAATGATATACTAGGATCCAAAGAAACAAAGAAAAGCTATGTCTCTGTATTGGCTATTTTTCCAATGCTGTGACCAAACACCTAAAAAGATGCAACTTAACAGAACACTTGTTGACAGTCAAGTTTCACAGTTCCAATTATAAAGTCAACCCACCTTAAGGAGAAAATACATGGAAACATACATATGCCACATCCAGCCACTTGCTACCCCTAAAAGTGTTGGCACAGTAGTGTAGTACATGATTCCTGATGCCACTCACAAGAATTATTCCTGTTAGATGGTAGAGTAACTTTGGATGGAAAATATTAAATATATGTTTTGAAGAGTGGGTTCATAAAAACAAAAGTAGTGATTGGTTCTCTTTTTCCTTTAAATACAGTTATTATGTATATGAGTATGGGCAGGCATGGACATGCCACAGTGTGTGTGGAGATCAAAGAACAAATTGATAGGAAGTCTGTTCCCTCCTTGCACCATGTAGGTCAGGTCATCAAGATTGGTGGCAAGCACCTTTACCCAAGGAACTTGCTTGCAGGTTCAAAGTAATTCATTCAAAAGAATAACTCACTAAAAAGAAAGATGAAAAAAACAACCACAACAAACAAACAAACAAAAAAACAGGCAGCTTTAATCCCAGAACTTGAAGAGAGAGGCCAGCCTGGTCTACAGAAGGAGTTCCAGGACAGGCTTCCAAGCTACAGAGGAAAAAAAAAAAAAAAAAAAAAAAAAAAAAAAAGCAATATGAAGTTGGGAAGGTGACGTGAAAGGGGTCTCAGGGAGGATCCTAAGTTGGAGAGAGGTGAATATAATCTAAATAATCATATAAATGTATAAAATTATCAAAGAATGAGTAAAACATTACATTAAAATGGTATTGGTTGTGTATAGCATGCATTGTGATTGAATCCTGCTGATCGTTGCTGCCCTGCTACCTCCATGGGGATGCAAAGGCCTTTGGGTATTCTCCTCATGCTAAACCTAGGATAGCCTAACCTTACAAGAAGCATGTTGGTTTCATTGACAGTATATATGATTTTTCCTTCTTGACATGCATATCACTCTCCTATGGAGATACGACAGATTGTTCTGACTTGATAGAAAGCAGACTCTTTTCTCTTGTCTCTGGTATACAGTAGTGAGAGAACAAGAATAAATAAAAGAGAAATTAAAGAAGAAGATGGAATGTGATAATTTGCTAATATGCCCATAATTACAGCCTTTTGGCTTTTGTAAGTAAACTCTCCCACTTAAAAATTAATGTTCATTACTGAAGGAAATAATTTTTAAAAGTATTTTATTCTTGTAGAAAAGCAGAGAAGCACGCAGCATGATAAAGCCATTTATCATAGTCAGCTTAAAATTGGCAAAGCTCATGCCAAGCACGGGCTCTGTGGAAGATTTCATGGTCAATTAGGTAAATACATGTATAAAATGGACCCAGCACAGAAGATCACGGAGCCAATTACAGATCATGTTTAATTTCACCCCCTAAGTCCCAGAAGCAATTTTTCCCTTCACAGTTTTAAAAATACCCAAGTAAAATGTACAATCAACATATCTGAACACTATGGAGAACATGATGATATTTTGTAATGTCAGGTCAATTACTTCAAAAGTCTTCCTAGGTTCAGTCTTCAGTGTGGCTGAGAGCTTCTCAAGACCTCCAGCCGGGAGGGTCTCACCCAGGTTGCCTGACAGAATGATGGACATAAGTGTATTTCTTTAAGGGTATATTTTTCTATTTGGAATACAAACCCGAGGCCCATGGTTAGTGTTTGCTTTTGCGTGAGGTTCAGTTTATACTGGGGCATGCAGGCCGACGAGTGTGCCATTCAGCAACATTCCATCCTAGCGCTTTGCTTTCTGCATGCCGGCATTCAAACGAGAACAGTATTAAATGAACCTTTTATATTTTAAATATTCAAGACTTTTATATTCAGAATCTCTCCTCTTACTGTCAAACTAGTTTGCCTAAAGGCAAGGTAAGATCAAGGTAGACTCTCAGAGGTAGAATTAAATTTTATCATGGCATCCATCATAATATGCTGTTTGCTTAATATGCAAATGGAGAGTCTATGGATTCGTAGAATAACGGGATTTGGGTACCCTGTGAAATCCAAGGGACTGCTTTTATAGAATAGATTCCTCTTAAATTTACATTTCCATCATTTAAATGAAAACACATGGTAAACAATTTATAATAAAAATGCTTTAACTTACATTTTCAATTCAATTTTACTTCTACTGTATTATTTCTAGTGGCAGCTCTTTACTTAAAACTAATAAAAATGAGAGTGCGTGAATAAAATAAATATAAACTGAAGACGTTTTTACCTCAGCCATTTTGGAGAGTTCCATCCAGTCATTTTTGTTGTAGCTGCACATGATGCTGGCGATCAGGATCTTTACAGAGAAAGAGAGAACAGGCGGTCAAGCGGTGTCCCTGCTTTGCACACGCACTAGCATATATGTACACACACTTACAACGACAAGCTGCATTATAAAAATTAGTTTTCAATTTGTTGAAAGAGAAATAGCACCAGAAAAGACAGCATGCCACAGTAAATCACCAGATAATATGTGTGACAGCCTTCTCAATCACTGTCAAAGGGCACTTGAACAGGTGTCTGAACATGTATGTCCATGTACATGCAGCCATGTATGAGTGTTCACATGTGTACTGTGCACGCGTATGGAAGCATGCATGCACATGCATGTAGATTCATGATTGTGGGGGACTTGTGGAGGTTAGATAACTTTGTGTGGATTCCTCGGTGACAATTCTCCATTTTTTTCTCTCTATTTTTGAGATAATATTTTTTCACTAGGACAGCAATTTAACTAGTTTGGCTGGGCAGTAGTACCAGGGATTGATTCTCTTGTCTCTACTTCCGGGACACTGAGGTAAGAAGTACAAGCTACCACTCCTAAGACTTCATGTCCTTTCTAGGGACTGAACTCTGGTGCTTAGGTTTGTTTGGCAAGCACTTCACTAACCGAACAATATCCCAGTGCCAATTTCCTTAACTTCATTGAGTCACAATATTCTCACTCCTCAAACAGATTACAATATTGATTTTGTCATGTCAGAAAGTAACAGTGGGAATTACATAACATCATCTGTAAATGTGTGCAAATTTCTACCATGCTGTTGAAATGCATATTACCATAATTACCAGAAAAGTAAGAAAGATTTGAAGGTACGGGAAAGAAAAATATAATGTTCCCTTCAATAATAACATAAAACATTATAGTTAATACAATTTCATATATTTCTTGTGAACTGTAGTTTTAAATTATATTAAATGACTTTACATTGCATTGAATTTCAGCATGCCTATGATTTAAGCTTTATGTTAATCCATCAGTAGAGTATCCATGGCAGTAGTAGTCACCAGTGTCTACGCCAAGGGCAGGATGCCTAGGTTGGAATCCTGATTCTACCATCTTTGCTTGCTACCTTGAGTGATAGCACTAGTACAATTAAAAAAAATAATTCAAAAAATTATTTCCTTGGATCATCTCGCCCACCTAGTAGAATCAAGCGTTTCCTGATAACAATGCAAGTGACTAACAGGCAGTCCAGGACCGACGTTACCCCAGCCCACTAGATTTCTATTATTTGATAGAGAGATGGACCTAATTGCTGGTTTAAGTCAGAATTGCCTTATTTTGTAATAGGAATGGAGATGAATTAGAGGTTTGTCTATGTGAATAAACATTAGTACAAATTTCCTCAGCAACCCTGAACTTCAATTATAGTACATAACTTTCTCATAGTTTCTAACATGTCTCGTCAGTCCAGTACTTACCTTCCATTCATATTGGAGGGTGCACTTCTTACCATCCAGTCATATTGGATGGCGTGCTTCTTTAGCTGTATTGTACATTGTATAACTTAATATATTCTACTTAAGTTTCTTAGTAGACTCTTTTCAGTATCATTTTTACTACTTGAAGTTTCTATTGCATCATTATCACAGAGAGTATTGTCCTGGACATGGAGAGCCACAGTATTATTAAATAGATTCTTATGGATACAGAGGTTGGATGTAGCCCATGTGAGCTTCTCACTGGTATGAGGGTAGTTGATTATAGATGGGATCTGTATATTCTTCCTTTTGGGCAGGTTTTAATAGCCTTTTAAGTAGACGTGCAACTTTTTAAAAATTTTTCTATCTTCTTGTCCCCTAAAGATTGAAAGTACCCTGAGCTGGGAAAATCACAGCGATTTGTTGGTTACACTTGTCATCAACGTCCTACCACAAAAGTAAAAAAGTATTGTTACTGGTCCCTAAACTAGAGAGTAGATGTGTTGAGAGTGGCTAGTGACCACTGATCTCTCTTCTTTTATCCACCTCCTGGTTCTCCTTTCATTGACTTTACCAGTACAGGTAGAGTGGACAGAGGAAAGTGGGAACGGGGACATAACCAAGAACAGAAGAAAGTCCTGCTGCAGATACCTGCCAGACCATGAATGTGTCTGCACTTATAAATATTGCTCTTCCAATGAACGTCATACTTTGACTTTTAACAACTGATGTCTATAAAACAAATATCATCCTGTTTGAAACAATTTGATGAGCAGTATCTTTTTCACAGTGAAGTAAAAAGAAAACCTAACTTCATAAATGATTTAAAAGCAGGGTTATTAGGGCTGGGCTATTTAGGTTAAAAGAGTGCTAACTTAGCACGGGTAGAGTCCTGGATTCACATTCATAAAGCAACATAATTAGTTTAAACATTCTCAGTATTTGTATCTAAAGCCAAATACCTTTCTAAGCCATACTTGTAAAGGTATGGCACTTCACAGATACCACAGTGGCTTCAAAATTATCTAAACTTTCATTAAAACAGACCCGTGGTTTCCAGAATTAAGCTAAAAGGTATTCACTCTAAAAGGAGATAGAGCATAATTTAATCTTTCTTTGATGATTAAAAAGTCCTTTAGTGTTTTGCTTGACTCAGTTTTTTAATCAAGTAAAAGAGGACAGGCTATTTTGCTTCCTATGAGAAAAGCGAACTGATGGATATTGCATATGATGAAGAATCATGCCACGCTACCAGAAATGAATATTCACTGAGACATATTCCTAATCAAAGTTTCACTTAATTTAAGTCATTCCCAGAGCTCTTTTTTTTGTAGTTCATATTTTAAAACATTATTGAACGAGGTGATACATAACAGTCAAACACTACACAATATTTGGACTTTTTGCCTACCCTGTATTCTATGAGACACACTCTGGTAGGAATTTCTGCCTGTACCAAACAAGACAGGAACATACAAATTCACTTCCTACTGTGGCAACTGTTAAATAAGACAGTAGTCTACACAATAAGACATAGTCTTTCTTCATTCAACATTCAACCAATCTTTTCCAAGTCTGTACTATATGCCACTAATTGCTCTTACATGGAAGTAACACTGAACAAGTAAAAGATCCTTGTCACCCCAGGTAAAAAGATGCATCCCTTCAGCAACTGCGAGGTCAGGATTATTGTGATGAAGGCAATAAAAGAGGAAAATGTGGCAGGATCATGGGGTGGGCACAGTCACAACAGATGGGCATTCGTCACGAGCTCTTTGCATTGAGAGCAGAGCGATGAGAAGGCTCCTTACTCTGAAAGATGGAATGGGAGAGGGACTTGAATGGGGGAGGGGGAGGGAAATGGGAGGCGGTGGCGGGGAGGAGGCAGAAATCTTTAGTAAAGAAATAAATTAATTAATTAAAAAAAATAAAAATGCAGGCCCAACCTCACACCACAAGAGAATGTAGATTCATGCAGGGAGGGATTCCTCCAGAGTCTAAGATGTGAAGGTGTGATTAATTGTGAAGAATTCTGCTGAGAGTTTATGGTATAAAACAGTTTGAGATTGTAACATTCCACCCTTCAGGGAAGCTCCTTGAGCAGGAAGGTAAATAATTCAAAAAGGTCTCAGGAAATCCCTGAAACTGACCAGATTCATTAGGCCCCTCCCCACCAGAGTAGGCAATAATAAAAAGTAAGCAATCTGAGTGCCCCTGCCAGACAAAGAAGCTAAGCTGTTAAGACTCTCCCTCCAACAAGCTAACCTACAAGGGAGACTGAGATCAGAGCAGCTGCTTGGATGAAGCAGAAACCAGCAGTTTCCTAGAAGAGCTTTAGACCAACTGAGTCATTTGGAGAAGACATTCTTCAACCTGCTAGGCTGCCTATAGGATGTACAGTGTGCTCCAGGTTCCCAGAGTTTGTAAAACTGCCTCCCTGCTGGGGTGGTACTGGTGATGTAACTGACTTTTAGTAATTTCTGCTCCTGTAAGTATCTCCTCACCCATGTTTCTCTATGTAATACCAATAAAACTTATTGGACTTAGGTGGCATCCACGTCCTCTATTTGGAGTGAGTGAGCATGTATGTGGTGTCTCCCCAGGAAAAGCTTTGTCATACAACAACAAAACAAAAGAGAAGTGTCCACTGAGTTTGACAACATAGAGATCTCTGGTCTTCTTTACAAGATGGTTGTCACTGAAGCAGCAAGGGTGACTCAGACTGGCACAGACTGAGTGAATAGAATTTGAAGACATAAGAAGGGAGATATATGTAGAGCTCAATAAAAATCAATAAAAAAAGAAGGGAGATATAAAAATCTCCCTCAGAGCTTTGAGTTAACAGAGGTATGAAGAGGGAAATGAAAGACTGTAGGAAGTCCAGCATGAGTCTCTTTTAGTAATCTGCATTTTGCTATGTGTTTACACTGGTGGGATGATATGGAAGAAAGTATGAAGTTGATAAGAGGTAATGAAGAGTCAAGAGCAGATGGGAAACAATGTCCTTGGATAGGGGCAGGGCATCCTATTCATTTTAACAAGGAAGGAAGGAAGAGAGCAAAAAATAGCTGATAGGTTAATAGATTTGTTGAGAAAGGTGAAATAATTCTTGTTGCTACATTTTCTTTATGAAATACGTAAGGTCTCTTGATGAGAGTAAATAGAAAGGGGACAGGAGTTCAGAATTATGAGGGCAAGAAGAAAGTAAAATAAACAACTAAGAAAATAAGAATACAAACCTTCTAGATGATGGTACAATTACAAAGCCTCAAAGGGAAAACTGATAACTGATAAAGGGAAAGAAAGAATAACTAGTAAAAATGAAAGTACAAGATGATTTACAAAATCAGGACACAGATTATACGGCTGAATACAAAACACAAGTTTTAAAGATTGCCTTGGAGTCATGGTACATTTTACCAAAACTCTTCTCAGTGTATGGATCATTAAAATTTGATGTGATTCATGAAAGAACTATCTCTACTGAATTGTGCTTTGTAGACAATGCTTTTAAACTGGAATATTTGTGCTAGGTATGGTAGTGGTTGCCTGTAATTTTTGACACTCTGGAGCCTGAGGCAAAAGGATCATGGTTTTAGGATAGTCTACGTGTGTTAGTTAGGGTTTCTATTGCTATGAAAAACACTATGATGTTACAACTTATTAAAAAAAAGGCGCTTAATTGTGGTCAGTTTACAGTTTTAGAGGTGTAGTCCATTATCATCATGATGTGAAGTATGGCTGAGCACAGGCAAATATAGTTCTGGAGAAGGAGCAGAAAGTTCTAGATCTGGATCAGCAGTCACCAGGAAGAAAGACAGACACTAGGACTGGCTTGCATATTAGAAACCTCAAAGCCTAGCCTCAGTAACACACTTCCTCCAACAAGGCCACACCTACCCCCAAAAGGCCAAACGTCCTAATAGTCCTACTCCTTATGAGCCTATAGGGGTCATTTTATTCTGACCACCACACTAGGCTAAAGTCCTAGACTTTGGCTCAAGAAAAAAAGTTCACCACATTCAAATTAGATTTTCCGTAGTTTTGAGTTTCTTCTTAGCTCATAAATGTAACCCAAGAAAGTATATACTTGTTGCGCAAATATTTATTTCTCATAAATTATTAAAATTCTAAACCATTCTAAAATGCCAAATATAAAAATTTATCAGTATGATGTTGTATACTTTTCTCCCTGAAAATAGCACAAAGATTAAAAACTATGTGTGTGAGCATTTACTCACCAAAAAAATTGCCATCGTTTATAGCTCAAAGTTAAGAATAGAAATTAGTGGTCAATTATTTTCAACTTGATTATCCCACTTATGGGATAAATCCAATAATTTCTGTTTAAATACTACTGAAACCAAATAACAGTAAAGTTTATTTCATAGAAATCAAGGTGAAGAACAGACTAAAATTTTCATTTGGTCATGAACAGGATCTCTTGTCCGATTTCCAATTGACTTTAACTTTATGTTTGAAACACAATGTCAATAATGCTTTTGTATTCCACAACTATACTGTGAACTACATTGGAAATCCAGCCAAAGATTCAGCTTCAAGACAAAGTAAATTTTTTAGTAGGTAAAAAGTTCAAAGTGACAGAGGTGAGCATCTGTAAATTACACGTAGCAAAGTTAGACTTCGTCAAGCCATTTAACCAAACCATTCCCAACACCACTGGGATTACATTGAGTGGGGAATGCCAGCATGGCACATATGATATTAAAGGACATGAAAGCTAGAAAAACGACATTTATTAAATATTAACTGATGTGCACATTCAAACTCTAAGTGTACTTTCTGCCTTAGTACAAGTATGATTAGAGTGAGATTGGTACAGTTTTCCTGGAAGGCAACACTGAATATTTAAAACCTTTCATATTATATTTCTTTCACTTTTTATTTAGTGATCATCAATAAAAACAATATCCATATAAGCTATCTTTATTTTTTATTAGGTGGTCTTTAAAATTGTCTTAAAGTCACCCGGGGATCCACAACTGGTTTCTGGATACAATTATTTCTAACACAGAAAAGTGATATTTAAGGTTAAAGAAGGTTGACCTGTTACTGCATGCCTGTAATCCCAGCAAACAGGCAGGGGAAGAAAGACAGTAAGAGTTTAGCAATTTGGGAGCAGCCTGGTCTACAAGGTGAATTACAGGCTGGTCAAGGTCAAATAGAAAGATTTGTCTCAACAAACAAAAACAGTAAAGAATAAACGTTAAACAATGACATAATTTCTATGTTAAAAAAGAAAAAAATTAACGATGGTCTCTATCAAAAAAAAAAAAAAATTCCACCACTGGAAATTCTAGAAATGTCCCTGTACTAATTACTTTTTATGTCAACATGTTATGGCTAGAATCAGCAGTTGAAGAATCATTTCTATCAGATTGGTCCGTGGATAAAACTTTAAAAAGTTATCTCAATCGATGATTGATGTGTGAGTGTCCATCCCATTGTGGGTGGCACCTCCCCTAGGCAGGTGGTCCTGGGTTGTATAAGAAAACTAGGGAGGAGAGAGCAGGAGAGCAAGCCACTGATCGGTGCTCCGCCACAGTCCTTGATTCAGCTCTCATCTCTGGACTGCTGCCCTGAATTTCTGCTCAGACTTCTCTAACGAATGAACAATTACCAGGACTTGAGGGGTGAAATTAACCCTGTCATCCCTGGAATTGCTTTTGGTCAGCGTCTTACCACAGTGAACCGAAATGCAACAATGCAGCCCCCAAAGTGTTACTGTTTTGTCTCCTTTTGATCACTCATCATGTTCGCACCATTTCTGAGATCCTGTCATATCTTTTATTTATGATTTTTCTATGTGACATGCAATTGTTTATATATACTTTTAAAGATGATATAAAATTTGAGTGAAGGGCTCTATACATATATACCATGTATGCAATTGGGCCTCATTTATACTTGTTTTAAATAAATATTAAAATAGGTAGCTGAGGCAGGTGTGATGAAACACACCTTTAATCCTAGTACTCAGTTGTAGAGAGTGAGTTCCAAGCCAGCCTGGGCAACACAGAGAAAGCCTGTCTTGAAAAACAAAACAAAACAAAAAAAGGGAGAAGAAGTAGGAGAAGGAGGAAAAGGAGAAGGTACCGAGAAAAGGAATTCCAGATAACATCAATATTATTACTAATTCTAGTTTCCATATTTAAGACCATTTCTTTATTCCAATAAGTTATTCAGGTTTAAGAACCTCATGATAAACTGGGCAGTGGTGACACAAGCCTTAAAATTCCAGCACTTGGGAGGTAGAGGCAGGAAGTTCTCTCTGAGTTCCAGGAAAGCCTGCCTGGTCTATAAAGTGAATTTCAGGACAGTCAGGACTGTTAAATAGAGAAACTCTATCTCAAAAACCAGAAAAAAAGAAGATCATGATTTCTAAGTTATATTATACTTAAATATAAAAGAATAACTGTTTAAATTGTTTTAATCTTTGCTTTTGAATACACACTTTCATATAATTATCTCATTTATTCTCTAAAATAAGCATGAATTTTCAGAACCTTATACTAAAGACCTTATAGTGAGACAGAGACAATTCAAGTTACTTTCCTGGGTCAAGTTAATCAATAGTAGAGGCAGGGACTGAGCTCTGAGCTTTGAGCCTGAGTTCCCTCTACTATATCAAGGCTGTATCATATTGATTTTCTATCTTTTCAGTTTACATTAGAGCTAGTGGTTGATTATGTTTTACCCCTAGTCCTCTTGAGGCAGATTGAGAAAGAGTGCTCACTTTTCTGAATCCAACCTTCTAATTTGGATTTTGCGGCCACTCCCACCAAGAAAGGAAGTTTGTTTACAGAATCCTGGGTTGGGATTGACTTTGTGACATATTTTAATCAACATAACTTGGCAGAAGGGATTTGACAGAGGCCAGTTAAGGCCAGAAGAGGCTGTAGACTCCCTTGCTGCCTTGAAAATTCCATGTGCCATGTAAGTAAGTCTGTCTAACCCACTGGAAGAGCAGAGACCACTATATAAGTCATCTACACATAAGCTCTCTAGTGTATGTCTTTCTGGAGCCCAGAGAGCAACCTGACCCTAGGTCACTTAGAACTTGGTTACAAAGAAGTGAGACAAGCTCAGAACAGAAGAACCATGCAGCTTAGTCCAGTAAAGCAAAATGTAAACAGCCATGGTTGTGAATTAAATTAGTTCTTTGGCCCTAACTCTGGGATGTACTTGTATGCAGAGAAAGTTAGCCCTTGTCACCTCTAGCTGAATACAGAAGACAGAGTTAACCTATGCAGTGCTAGCATGATTTTTGCCCATCATATTGCACACATTTTATCTCTAATTTTTTAGAGAAGTGCAACATAGATATTTCACCTCCAAATGAGAGGAAGGGGCTCAGCTCAGTTTTAACCAACCACTTGTATGTCTACTAAAAACAGACCAAAAGTTTGAAATGCCTGATTGCAATATTTTTGCTCTGAATAATCATTTGTTTCTTAATCACACATTTGCAAAAAAACCTATAGGTTTACATTATAGATGCTGAGTTTTATTGTCAATTTTTATTATATGAATTTTTGGAAGCTAAGTCATTCCCCTTCTTTGTCAAAGGCTATTTGCCTGCATTCTTGTGAATATTATCCAAGCTAGATAGGCAAGTAGACTGGCCCAGGAAATCCTAAAAGGGAAGACTAAGACATCATCACTAGGTTCTTGGATCTAGACTTGGGGAGTGGTCTGAGCATTTTGGGTGCAGGAGAAAAAGACTTGGGATCTTGTGGTTTCTGGTAGAGATCAGCCTTCTATTTATGGTGTCCTGAGACAGGTTTGAAGGAATCCTGGATGCAAAGTTTAGCACACCTGGAGTTGATTACCACTGCATGGAAACATACCTTCCAGGGAGCCTTCAGGAAGCCCATACCTCAGACTTGTAATTCCCCACAAAGTTTAGGGTGCATGCCCCACACAACAGTGATGTGGGATTCCCCTCTGTATGCTGTGAATACCATTGGTTAATAAAGAAACTGCCTTGGCCCGTTGATAGGGTAGAGTAGAATTAGGCAGGGAAGGGGGGAACTAAGGTGAATGCTGGGAGAAAGAACGCTAAGTCAGAAGAAGCCATGTAGCCCTGCAGGAGACAGGGAACTTTACCTGGTAAGCCACAGTCACATGGCGATACACAGACTAATGGAGATGGATTAAATTAAGATGTAAGAGTTAGCCAATAAGAAGCTAGAGTTAATGAGCCAAGCAGTGAATTAATTAATACAGTTTCTGTGTAGTTATTTCAGGGTTGAGCAGCTGGGAACAAACAAGTGGCCTCTTACAACACCACACCCCAAATGAACACTGGGTCTCAAGTCAGCTAGCACACACCTCCCTTCCCCAGCCAGGGGAAGCACTCTCCCAAATCACCTCATTCCTTGTCTCCTACTCTCTGTAATGTCTTCCTTATCACTGACCAAATTCCAGGTCCTAGGTCCCTCTGGGAGGGTCCAGCCTGCTTGTTCATGGGTAGGGAACTGCCAGGTGGGGCCAGGGTCCCAGTCAAGGGCACCTTTTGCATCCCAGATTTGCCAATCCTGTTCCGATATCAGAAAGTTACAATCAAGAACCAACACACAACTTCCTTCCTGAAACCCAGCATCCACTATGCAAAATCAAACATTCCAAAACTGACTCAGAGCTCGGTTTTTCTATGAGACAGAGAACAAAGTTCCCTGGCTCCCAACCACAGTACCATACACTCTACAATTCAACACTGGAGCTTAGAATAACTGTGGGAAAACTCCCCAGTTTGGGGGAGCTCTTAGCAAAGGATTGTGAAAGGGGAATTGATATATTGGGGGCCAGGAAGACCCCACCCATGGCTTCCACCTCTCTCTTCAACCTATACCAAGTCCCAACTCCCTACCAATGTGTGTCATTTCAAGGGAAAAGAGAAAAAAAATTGTTACGTTCTTAAAAATAAAATAAAAAGGAAGACTAAGTTATTAAGAAGTAATAAGGTGATACATGATTTCCTGAACACTGGGCTAAAGAGAAGCTCATTTGGATCTGGATAATGTGGCTCAGAGACTCAGTTTTCCCTTATCTTCACATATCCTCCTGAATGCTTCCACAAACATGACTATATATATTAGACTTCCATTTGTTTCTCAACATGGGTTGTTCTTGTACAACTACACCATCAGGCAGTATGCCAGCTCTCTATTCCAGGAGACTAACAAGGATTTACCTGTCTCATACTACCCTCATTATTCTCAGAAATAGAATCACCATTTCACTGGAACTTTCAATGAGGATCATCCTCTTCTAAACTAGTTCTGGTCACGCTGCATCATTGGTGTGTATCCTTTTCCTACCACTATATCCCTCACTCTATTCAAAGGGAGAATATGCTAATTTTGTTTATCACTAGGTTCATCATTATCTTTCACTTCATATTATTTTAATAAACACCTGTGGGTAGAAGAGTCGTATTATTATGATTTTTTAACTTTTTGGTTTATCGTTTATGAAGATTACATCATATGCTGCAAACAGCAGTACATATCCAAAATTATCATCAGCAACACATGCATATAGCACACACTTAGATACTAATACACACATGCACATATACCACACACACCTATACACAGACACATGGCAATATACACATATACATATGCCACACACATATATGTACTCATAAAGACATATACCACATATGCAAACACATACCCATAACATATACTACCCCCCTAAAAAACTATCATTGCTATGATGCACATAATAGTTGTCTAGTACTAGTTTCTGTTATATACACGACTTCATTTTTAGAGCAATTTTATTTTTGCATCTAAATTGAAAATAAGAGGAATTAAAGTATATTCCTATATGCTCCTTGTCCTGTCTCCACAAATGCACGGCCTCCCCACTACTAGCATTTCTCATTAAATTTGTCCAGTTGCAAAATTAACCTAATTGACCACTTAACTTCAGCCAGAGTTCACACCTTGCATTCATTCTTAGGGTTTCACATCTTGGGGATTTGGATAAATAAATAGTGGTTTGGAAGCAGAGACTACATGCTGTTTTCCCAGCCACTCAGCATATTAGCTCAGGCTTCTTATTAACTAATTCTTACATCATAAATTAACCCATTTCTATTAATTTGTATATCAACACAAGACTATGACTTACTGGTAAGTGTTCGGCATCTGTCTCCTTCAACAGCTACATGGCGCCT
Organism: Chionomys nivalis; assembly: GCF_950005125.1. Taxonomy (NCBI): domain Eukaryota; kingdom Metazoa; phylum Chordata; class Mammalia; order Rodentia; family Cricetidae; genus Chionomys; species Chionomys nivalis. Next base: position 30,973,450 of record NC_080103.1, on the reverse strand, counting down.
CTTTGGCTCTGCCTACTCTCTCTGTATCTTTCTTTGGCTTTCCTGCCTAGTTCTATTCTGCCTTGCCATAGGCCGAAGCAGCTTCTTTATTAACCAATGGTAATAAAACATATTCACAGCATACAGAGGGGAATCCACATCAGTGGTTAAATCCTCAGGACATTCCCACACAGGGTAGCTTCCTTTCCCTAAGACTCTTCCACACTGTACTTTCATCCCTTCTCTCCACATGCCCTGGCAGCCACTGGCTTGCTAACTATCCCACAGTTTCAGGCTTTTCAGATCCTTTGCTTCCAGTTACTGAGATGAGCTGTAAGTTACTTCAGGTGTTTTGTGGTTTGACAGCTTACTTCTTTTTAGTGCTCGGTGGTGTAGATGTACATCCCAGCTCAGCAATTCACCTACTGACTGATATCCTGCTTCTCTTAAGTTTGGGCAATTATGAATAGAGTTGCTTTAAACATCCATGTGCAATTTTTCAAGTAGACATAAATTTTTAACTCCTCTGGGTAGATATTGATGCACTGCTGAATCATAGGGCTAGAGGATTTTTAGTTTCATAGGCATCAGTGGTGGTCTTCTAAAGTGGTCAATCCATTTTGCATCCCATAAGCAATGGAAGATAGTTAGTTTGGTTTGCATCTTTGACAGAGTTTGGTGTTGGAGGTGATCTGTATTTGAGATGTTTTAATTGGTACTGTCTGAATGTGCATTTCCTTGATGACATTTTCTAGTCCATCTTTTTAAATGCTTATTTGTTCATGTGTGTCTCCATTTATCATGCTATTTGCTAATAGAGAAAAATTCCACATGATTGTAATATATTATTCTTTTGCATATTGTAAAATTTGACTTACTTATATTTTGTTGAGAGTTTTTGTATGACTCTTCATTAGATGGCAGTCTATAGCTCCCTGCAATGCTTCTGTCTGATTTGAAGGTAAGGCTGGCTTCATGGCATGAGTTCATATTAATCCCCTTTATTTCTAACCTCTAGAAGAGACTATAGAGCATCAATAGGATGTCTTCTTTACATACATGATGGAACTCACACATGAACTCATTTGGTACTTGATCTTTTGATACAATATCAATTTTATTTCAATTTTCAATAGATATAAGCCTATTAATTTTTTTATTGATTTTTATTGAGTTCTACATTTTTCTCTGCTCCCCTCCCTGTCTCTTCCCTCCACCTTAACCCTCCCCCAAGGTCCCCATGCTCCCAATTTACTCATGAGATCTTGTCTTTTTCTACTTTCATATTAAAATTTATCTCTTCATACTGTATGTTTGAAGATGCTTTTCCCATTGAATTGGAACATTTTCTGCAAGTTATCAACTTGTAGCCATACAGACATTCACAATATTCCTTTGTTATTTCAGTTTTGTAATATCTGTAGAGATGTCCACTTCCAAATCCAATATTATTAATCTGAATTGTATATTCTTTATCTTAGCTTCAGTAGAGCCTTCTAAATTTTATTAATTTCTTTAAATAATAAGCTTTGGTTTGTGGACTTTTCTCTACTGATGATCAGTTCTCAATTTCATTGATTTTTGCTCTATATCTTGTTTTATTTTTCCTTAACTTAAAGACAGTTTTTACCCTCTCTCCCTTCTTTTTTTTGCCTCCTTCATTTTTTTCATCATATTTTGAGACAGGGACTGGTTTTATATCCTAGGCAACCTGGAATATGTTAAGTACTTTATACTGCCTTTGAATGAGACAATTGTGGTTTGAATGAGAATGGTCCCCATAAGCCCACAAATATGAATGTACATAGTTGTTGTACAGTTTAAGGGAAGGACTAGGAGGTGTGACCATGTTAGAGGAGATGTGTCACTGGAGTGATATGATGTAACCTCTCAGGTACTCCTCCCTTGCAATGCCTGCCTTCCTGCTGCCATCCCTCCCCGCCCCCATAATGGTCATGGACTCCACCTATGAAGCTATGAGCAAACCTCCAATGAAATGCTTAATTTTGTAAATTGTCTTGGTATAGTGTCTTTTCATTGCCATACAACACTAACAAGAAGCAGCTACCTCAATTCAGCTTCCAGAGTACAGGCATCAAGCTTTTCTACTTCATTGAGGAGGAAACAGATTATTTGTTTCAGAGCTCCCTCTTTTCCGATACACACATGAATATTCTACCCTTTCCTCTAAGCACTGCTTTCCCTGTGTGCCAGATACTTTCTCAGTTACATTTTACTGTCAGGTAGTTCAAAATATTACCTAATTTCTTTTCTGACCCACATGCTCATAAGGGCATATTGTTCAAGCTCCATATGCTTTGGGATTTTCCGGTTACCTCTCTGTTGAATTTTAGTTAATTTCTATGATGTGTAAGGAAGAATAGTTTATGGTTTCTAAAGGTGCTTTGCAGCCATGAACATGGACTGTTTTGGTGAAAGCTCACCTGTGTGTGAACAGAAAAATAATGTGTTTGTTGTTATTGTTGGATAAAGTAAAGATGCCTGATTAGAGGCAGATGATAATGGCGGCAAGGAGATTTTGTGCCTGCTGCACCTGGCCATTTCAGACAGCTGAGTGAGGATGCCACCAACTCTGAATGAGGAGTCATCTTATGTCTTCCAGAAAGTCCATTGCTTCTTGTCTCACAGAGTCTGAGGTCCTGTTCTCAAAATATATACAAGAAATACATGTGCATGCACATTAAAAGATAATTAAGACATTTTGGAAAACTGATTTTCTCATTATTTTGTGATGTCCTTCTCTACCTATGATAACTTTCCTTGTTTTGAGGTCTGTAAAATATAAAATAAACACAGTTGCTTTCACTTTCTTTGGGTTAGAGTTAGCATAGCCAGTTTTTTTCTATTCATTTTCTTTTAGACTGTATTGATTTTATATAGGTCAGTTTTTTATAGACTCACATAGCAGAGTGTTCTTTCTTGATCCATGTTTGTAACTTGTCTTTCAAGTGGTTCATATACATAATTGATAATATAACTGGTTATTGTTTTATGAAATAAATGTCTACCATATCTATGAATGTATTTCTGATGAGCTTATTATCTGAGCACATTGTAGACATGCATGCACATTTATTGTTTTCTCTAGAGTTTTCAAAGTACACTGAAAACTAGCCAGCTCACTTTCAAATAATACATTATCTTTTCAGTGGCAGTGGGAACAGTATGGTAAAACATTTTTTTTTATTCTCTCCTCAGAGATGAGGAGATGATTTACTAGTCACATCTATTTTATTTGCATATAAACATAAACACATACACATGTACATACACATACAAACATACATGCATATATATATATATAGTGTAAGCAATCAAATGTTTGGTTGTCATGATTATTTTTTTTTGTTGTTTGTTTTTTTGTTTGTTTTATTTTGTTTTTTTGTTTTTTTTCAAGACTGGGTTTCTCTGTGGTTTTGGTTCCTGTCCTGGAACTAGCTCTTGTAGACCAGGCTGGCCTCCAACTCCCAGAGATCCACCTGTCTCTGCCTCCCAAGTGCTGGGATTAAAGGCGTGCGCCACCACCGCCCGGCTGTCATGATTATTTTTAATGGACTAATTGTTTAGAACAATTGAGAATATTTTAAAAAACATTGAGAGAGAGAAGTTTTTCTTATTTTTATTTTGCCTTTACTTTTCCCATCTTTAACACTCTTTTGTGATAAAAAATTCCTATTTTTAAGGAAATCTTATTTCTACATTCATCTTGAGAGATATTTTGAAGAATCCAGTATTCTCATCAATAGTTTTATTCTTTCAAGACTAAACATTTTCCCCACCCTATTGTTCAACATGGTTTGAGGATAATTGCAATATAATTTGCTATTCTATAGCTAAGGTTATTTCCCTGATTTTGTTTATGCTCTGATACTATCATCTTTGATCTTTATATTGGAAAATTAAATGTTTAGGTGTAGGCTGAAGGAATAATTATCCTGCACAGAGTTCCGGGATGCCTGGGTCCACCGTTTGGTGTCTGCCACTATCTGGGAAGATTCTCAGTAGCTGTTCTTTGAAATAGCAGTTCCAGTCTTTCTGCATTCTGTTGTTCCACCCTGCACATCATCCTGTCTGCAGTTATCCCACTATCCCTGCATATTTGGTTCTGTTTTTCTTTCAAAGTTTGATCTTTTTGCTTTTCTACTTTCTGATTCTCTATTGATATGTGCATAATCTGAGGGCCTTTCTTCAGCTGTGTTCAGTCTACTAAGAAGCCCAGCCACTGTATTCTCTCTTTTTGTTTAGGCTTTTTGATCTTTCGTATCTCCTTTGGGCTCATTTTTTTTTTTTAAGGATGCATGCCTCTCTGCCGTCTTTGTCCATCTCCTCCCGTATGCTGTCTATTTTATCCATTAGAGCCTTTAGCATATTAATCATAGTTGTTTTAAATTCCAGTCTGATCATTTCAACATCCCTGCCATGTCTGGTTCAGATGCGTGCTTTGTCTGTCTCTTCCCATTATTTTGCATTTTGCTTTTTGGTGTGCCCTGTTGTTTTTCTTGTAGACAGACATGATGCACCAGATAAAAGGAACCACTGTAAATAGGGCTTTTGTAATGAGGTGCTAGGATGTCCAGGAGATGTATGCTCCAGTTCTTTCATTAGATTTCGGTCTTTTACTGTCTGTAGCATTCAGAACTGTGAACACCACACACTTTTCTTATTCTCACTCCTTGGGTGGGATAGGTTAACTAGAGTGGCCTGGTACTGCATATCACCCTTCTCCTAAGCAGGTGGCTAGTGGTGAACTAAGCTGGACTTCTCTTTTCCCTCAGGTTAGGTAGACTCTTCTTCCCTAGGCAAATGCACACCTCTCCTTCATTCCCTCAAGTTTTTGCTGCAATTTCAGTGACTCTTTAAAATGCCCACCCCTTTCCACTTTGCTCTGGCTTCTTTCTTGTAGCATTCTTTATCATTCCTTTACGTAACATCTTTGTTCTCTTTTCATTCCAGTATTTGAATAGGAGCTACACCAGAGTAAGAAACTTCAAATACAATGCTTCTTGAACATTAGATCCATGAAAATGCTTCAGAGATAGATAGCTACAAACTGACATACTGTGTAGGTCTGCTTCTACATCAACTGTTCATTGTGAATAGTTTTGTTGATCATAATTAGTTAAAAGGGAATGAGATTTATATAGCATCAATTTTACATTACTTTTCAAAAAATTTTTATGGAAGAAAAAAACTTAAATTTAGATTTGTATTTTTCTGCAAATTAATGTGCAAATAGTGGCATTTTGAAACACAGAATACTTTGGTATTAAACATCCACAGGACAGATGCTTAGCACCAATGAGCACCTTGGTCAACAGTCATAAAAACAAGACCAGATTTTTCTCTGCAAAAGTAAAGGCAAATAATAACATTAAGCGAGTCAAACAATTTTTGTTTTCCTGTTTTGTGGATATGTATATATGTATGTGAATAAGTGTAGTTTATATGTATTGTGTGTTTACACATGTAGATGAGACTCTGCGTAGGCATTTCTAACTTATTCATTTGAGATAGGATTTATCATAATGCATGGAGATGGGCTGATGTCTTTGAAGCCCCAGCAATCCTCTTGTCTCTGGTCACAACACAGGCTGATGTTACAAGTGTCAAAATTCTGGCTTTGCACATAGATACTAAGATCCAAACTTAGGGCCTCATGCTTGCACAATGGTGTTCTCACCAACTGAGCCATCTCTCCAGCCCTCCCAAAACATTTATTTTATCATTAAAACTGACAACTGGTTTCTTCCTCTTGATATGCTGTGGATAGTTAGGAACCAACCAATGACGTCTCCCACATTGTGCAGGCGACTTCATCTTTCTCATAAATTTCGGTTCAATGTGCTGTCTTTCAGAGGTTAACAATGTGATTTACAGGGGAAATAATGACAGAACCTTTTTCAGAGGGATTGAAACCTTTCTGGTATAAACTTTACATAGCATAATGAATGTGTTGGCATTTGTGCCTTATTTGCATTCCATAAAAATAAAACACTGGGTATAAGGAGTCCCTGTAAAATTCATATTACCTGTTAAATGAAGATGCTCAGAAGGCAATGTAATCTAATTAAAATCAAGAAATGTTATTCAATCTACTGTCATATACCTACATGCCTCCAAGACATTACCTGCACACTTAAATTCATCCTGGCAGAAAGCGTACACACTCCAGTAAGCTCACCAGGAGGAAATGATTCCCAAATTCTTGCTGTAATCTATCAATTCATAAGATTATTTTTAATTTGATAAGTTATTTTAACTACTTGACTTTCCTTAATGTATTTTTCAGTTCTTATCAAAAATAGACTGTGAAGGACCTTCTCAGACTATAAACTTGGTTGCTTTTCAGAGCAATGTAGTTAATACTGACTGGAAGAGTTGAAAACAGTGTTTTGTCCCTTAAATGTGCCCCTTTCTTATTATTCATGCTTGGCAGCTTGCTCACAAATGTCCAGATGTTGACACCAACGCTATTTTTACAGAACAATGAGGTGTTTATTTTGCAATCTTTTCTCTTGCTTCTCCCACACATAATTACATGATCTTTGAAACTTTCACAACAAATAGCAAAAAGTAGCCTTTCAAAACGAAGTAATTGCATGGCTAAGGTTTGTAAATTAAGAATAGATTATATATATTTTTCCTACTATATGCTTTGCCTATTTGAAGTGTGTGTAAAAGCAAATTTGCAAGCATACATTCTTTTTCTTGAAAATTATTGTATAAAAGTATATATAATTAAGAATTGGACAAATAAAAGTCAGGAATTTGGGGGTCATTAAATGCTTACTGTGTACCTAACTGTTATATATTTTTTAAAAAAGTCATTGAAAAACCAACAGCCTTGATTATTTTTAATTAATTAGAATTAGACAAAGAGCAACTATAATTATATTCAATAGACAAAATTCTGGCTCAGATCCTTTTGAATTATTTACAATTGGTCTATCATTTAATAAAAAAGCAGAGAGGTACACTGTTATCCCATGCTGGACAAGTCACCCTAGTTAAACAGCGTCAGAGCTTGTTACAAGGATTTTTGTCTGAGATTTAGCCCACATCCCCACATGTCTCATAAATCCTCCCAACACATTTTCACACGCATGACCATGAATGTCTATTCAGACAGATGCTTTTACAACATGTGACATTTTTCAACTTCCAAGAACAAAAAGCAAATGGGAGCTGGCCCTGGACTTGGAACAAAAAAAATAAAAGCAAAACAAAAACCTCTTACATTTTTAGTAAATAAAAGAATGAATACAGACTGCAAAGGCTGAGTGGAAGCTCCTGCAGGCACCATGCTGGTCTTTCTTGAGACAATTGTTAAACGAGGAACAGATAGGAAAAAACAGATAAAAACAGAGTGGAACCCAGGTGTCGCTCAATCCATTTTCTCCCTAGTGGGGAAGTGTTCATGACAGTGTAGCGCAGAATACTCCCCTCGTGCATTTTTAAAGTGACAAGGACTTTCAATGTTTACTTAAGAATAATTCATTATATAGTAAGGAGTCACTGTCAAACATTTTAGTTACCTTTAACTCCACAGATTTTTGTAAACTATCGTAATAAAGCCTTCGTACATAGATCTTCTGAAATCAGGCTAATGAATTTCCTCTCCACTGAGCTTTCAATATATTTGTCACCTTTAAGTATCATTTCTCCTTAGATACTGGTCTTCTAAGCTAGACCAATTTTCTGCAACTTCTAAATACATAACATAGTCACTCCAAATGGTATGTAAACAATATATACATGTGTGGTAAATTGTGTACAGAGAGCTATACCTCTATCAGCTGTTCTACTCTGAGACAGACACTCTCTGATTATATGGCAAAAGGAAATGAAAAAAGACAAAAAAAAATATTTCAGAAAAAAATCTAAGTTGGACAGAAAACTGCTGATATGTAAATTTAACCTCAAATTTTTGTCACGTCTAGGTGGGTGCCTTTTCATCATGATTTATTACACTTGGACCCTGTGTGAGTTGATTACAAACTTTAATTGAGTACACATGTGATTTCCATTAAGAATTCTATGTATCAAATACCATCACTGGGTAGGAGATATAACTCAATGGTAGAATACTTGCCAGCATACCCAAGATGCTGAGTTTAGTCTCCAGCATCATGAAACAAGTCACCCTCTGCCCATTAGTAACAAATAATCTGTAGGCATTGTGAAAATACATAGATAGCATTTTATACTTAGCTGATATGAACATTATCAGATAAATCCTATAAAGATATTATTCTAATCCAATCATAGGTTACATTTTGTAGATAGATTTGCCCAGCTTTGGCTGGGTGACAACTTCATATATGCATCTGAAATGACCCACAAAAGACAATTTCCACTGTCAATACCTGAAAATACTCTATCCTTCATCCTGATTTCCCTGTTCATACAGAACTACTCATCTATACTCTTCCTCTCTCTGTCTCCTTTTCTTTCATGGGAGATGTAACATTCTTTACTGATGATGTGGTCACCACCAAACATCCTACAGCAAAGTCCTAGTGGCAATATTTGGGTTCTCCATCTGTGGTTCACCCAGTGCCTCAGAATACAGAGTAAGGAAGCCTTTTCTTTGGATTAGCATTTGGTGTGGTGTAAAGGGTCAGATTCTTTGGTTTATTTACCCAAATAATGGAGTCACTACGTCACTTTTAGGGTACTTCAAAGAATTTTTATTAAAATAAATTATCCTTAAAAAACAAATTCTCATCATATTTTCTTACTTGGTATGCATATGTATGTATAGTGTAGTGGATATGCGTGTCTTCTAGGTGGAGGCCAGGGGAGAGCATTGGCGTCTTCCTCTGTCTCTCTCCACCCTATTCTTTTAAGACATGTGACTGAACAGGAAGTTTGATATTTCACCTAAGCTGGCTTTGCAGGCACTTACAGCTTGGGGCTGGCTTTTTTCTGTGGTTGGGGTTCAAATTTAAGTTCTCCTGATTGTGTATCAAGCAATTTTATGCACAAACTTATGCACTTGGCTTCTGACTTCTTTTAACCTATATTTTCTTTTAACAAATTAAAGTCAAGAAAGCCAGTAGAACAGCTGTTTTATTTTATATGTATATTCATATGTAGCTGTCATTTCAGGATCTGCAAAAAAGGAAAAAGAGGAGATAAGAAGAGAGACAGAGACAGAGACAGAGAGACAGAGAGATCTTGAGAGATCATCAATGCATAAAACCAAACAAACAACTTTATATTCTTTATATCCCTGTGCAGGGAATGTTCTTGTGTGTTCTTTTGCCATGTGTGGTAACGTATACGAGTTAGCTATACTTCCCACTGAGTTGTGACAACTATTCAGCTACACTATTCAAACTGTCTAAATGATGAGTCTATCAAGAGCAATCAAGTAATGCCGATGTGCCGGGCGTTGGTGGCGCACGCCTTTAATCCCAGCACTCGGGAGGCAGAGGCAGGCGAATCTCTGTGAGTTCAAGTCCAGCCTGGTCTACAAGAGCTAGTTCCAGGACAGGCTCCAAAACCACAGAGAAACCCTGTCTCGAAAAACCAAAAAAAAAAAAAAAAAAAGTAATGCCGATGTTTCAGGATTGTTGATCTCTGTAACTATTAGTAATCCTGATGCTTTAGGGCTGTTGATCTATGTAACTATTGGCTGTCTATGCTGACTAGTTGACTGAGACTATGAAAACCTTGTCTCCTGAACACTACAAGTATTACGGTGTCTAAGGGGAGACATTAAAAAAAGGGATTGGGCTTGAGGATATGGGTTCATTTGAGTAAAACACTTGCCAGGCAATCAAGACAGTCCTAGTTCAAATACCCAGCACCCATGCCCCAGCTGGAGTTGGTGACATTAATCTATAAATCTAGCTCTGGGAAGTAGATTTAAAAGGATAGATGGAGCTCAATGAACACACAGTATATCCAACCCAGTTAGTGAGTCTCAGGTTCAATGAAATATCTTGCCGCAAAAATGAAAGAGAACAGTTAAGGAAGACAACTGGCATTAGCATCTGGTTTCCACATGTATGCACAAATACCTGTGTATAAACATGCACACACATATGAACACACAAAACAATAGAAAGGTATTATTGCAAAACAATAAAAAGATTATTATTGGACAACGCCTTACTCTCAGGAGCAATAATGCCATGAAATATCTCACACACACACAAAGTCACAGTCACACACATACACACACAAAGTCACAGTCACACATACACAACTCACATACTAGTTAATGTAACAATCAGTTTATGTAACATAAACAATATCACCTAGAAGGATGATTCTCCCTCTGTTTACTTACAATGAATACACTCATATGAATTCATCTCTCCATTCATACAAAACTAGTCAACCACGCGTGAAGACTTGTATTTTAGGATGAGGGAAACTGCACCCACTGACAGCCCATGATGCTGGAGCCTTCCAGAAATCAATGACTGAGAAAATGCTCCACTCTCTGCTTTTCCTGATCACTTGCACAGCAAATGTGTGAACTGCTTTCAATTTTAACTTTGAAAATGCTGCTCTGTCTTAGCTCCAAGGGAAATAGCAGCAGCTTTCCAGGGGATGTCGATCCTAGAGGACTTTGAAGTCGCTGACATATCGCTTCTCTAGAGCGCTTCTCCGGTCGTCAGCAGCCAGCATTGCCTGTGGTGAGAGGCTCCACACTATTCTTTGTGAAATAAGAAAAAAATCTGGGAATCCTTAGGGATCCCTGACCTATAAAGCTATTTGCAAATACGACTCCATTTCAAACAAATGTGAAGATACGGTTTCCCTCATTAACTGGTATGATGGGAATATCCTACTTCCTTTGGGACACCTTAGCTCCAAGTCTACAGTTCCTTTCTGTTTGGGGTCAGGTTTCATCTCAAGTCTAAAATGTTTGTTTCTGACCTGTGTTTGCTTTGCTGTATTTTTCTAAGCATCTATTTCCAATAATACAGGTACAAGTATTAATTAAAATTTGAATTTTCAAAAGGAAATAAGGACAGATCTGGTGGACCCAAGTTTGATTCTATCTCTCCTGCTTGCTAGCTCTCTGAGGAGTCTATTTCCTTATTCCCTGTAAAGAGGACCTAGTGATGTATGTAAGAGAATAGGCTTCCTTATTTATTAGCTGTAGGCCACGAACAATTTTTTATATTCTCTGGGACAATATTCTAACTACTGTGAGCATCAGTCCCCTTAGCTGCCACATGATCTTCATGTCAGTTGTCCTTGTGAAATGCTGAGTTAATTCTCATAGATTCCCTATCTGCCTGTCTGTCCCCACTGGCTCCCGAGCCTTGTTTCAATAGTTGCTTTCTGTCTTTTCTTTTTCATATACTTACCATTTTATTTTAGCTAATTTTCATTTAAAATTTTGAGAACTTCAAAGGCTTACTTTTATTGTAAGTAGGCATGTGTGGGTTGCACATGTCATAGTCAGTGTGCACATGTGGAAGTCAGAGACAACTGTGTGTAGCTGGTGCTCCCCTTTCTTTACATGTGTCCAGGGAACACACCAAAAATTTGGAAGGAGGTGGATTGCTTTTTAGTTAGCATACACAGTATTAGGTTTCGTTATGTCATTTTCAAGGAAAATTTATTCCTGCTGACTTGCCTTCCTCCCTCTACTCCCTCCATCTGTTAGATGCCTCACCTGACCGTTTACGTCTCTATGGACATAATTTCCTGCCTACTTCCATGTCATGTTTGTGCTTTAGTTCTTCCCGGGTATCTTGTTCCCTTTCTTCCCTGTTTTTTTTTTTTTTTGGTTTTTCGAGACAGGGTTTCTCTGTGGTTTTGGAGCCTGTCCTGGAACTAGCTCTTGTAGACCAGGCTGGACTTGAACTCACAGAGATTCGCCTGCCTCTGCCTCCCAAGTGCTGGGATTAAAGGCATGCGCCACCAACGCCCGGCTTCTTCCCTGTTTTATTGCGCTTTAGCCTTTCCCCACCTAGCACATACACACTTATGTACACGTGTATAAACACTGTCCATCATCATGGATCAGGATGTGAGAAGAGATCATGTGATTTCTGCCACTGAGTCTGTGTTACCTGATTGAATAAAGTTCTTCCCAGCTCTATCAACTTTCCTATAAAATTCTTGATTTCATTTTTCTTTACAGCTGAATAAAGTTTCAATTTTACTCCACATTTTCATTATCAATCCATCTATTGATGTACAACTAGGCTAACTCCATTTCCTTTTTTATTGTGAACAAAGCAGTGATAAGTGTGTGTGTGTGTGAGAGAGTGTGTGTGTACTTATATTTGTGGTAAGTTATAGAACCTTAGGGTATATTTCTCTGCATGGCATAACAGGGTCATATAGTAGTTTTACTTCTTTTTTTTAAAAAAAATAAAACCCTTTTAGATAAAAAGTACTATAAATATGACCTAGTTCCTCTGTCTCTATCACTAGCTAAATTTATCACACATTTCTTATATTGAAATAATAAACCAAATACATAAATTTCAGTGGCATTAGTTGAAAGACTGAAGACATGCACACATACACACACAAACTATACATAATATACAGGATATCTTTTAAATATCTCGTAATTCATAATTCTATAATGCAGTATGTTTAGTTTATATTTCATTTTACTATGCTGTTTTCTCTTCATTTTTTATATTGAAACACAAATATGCACCATATTAAAAATGATCTAGAATAGTAAACCCCATGCAATAAGAGTATTAACCATTGTAAACCCTGTCATGTCTCTGAGAAGCAGAGGAATTATCTTGTTATCAATTTAATAATGGAACATTGAAGTAAATGATGCCATCCACTGACACTAGTAACACTGACTCTCTGGGGAAATTCATGTCTGTGAAAACTGTCAATCGAGATGGATATGGACATATTAAACATTCTACCTTCTATCCATAAATGTACTTTCTGGGATGCCATAATAAAAAAAGATTGCTTGTTTTGATACAGACAAGCTATGTAGAACATTGTGACATTGCTGATCTGTAGCATCTTTATTTTCTAAAAATATAGAATTTTTAGAAAACAGCTTAATAGTACTTTTCTTGATGTTTTTGTCCTTCAGAATAACTTACATGTAAGTAGGCCTCTGAGGTTTTGATGAAGTACTGATGACTACATAGGGTTATGTGAAGTAGATACAATGTATTTCTTTCCACTGTCTCCTTTGGGAATTTTTCTGGAAAATATAGCTAGTACCTTCACCGCTTTGCATTAAAGACACCTCCAGCTCCAACTCAGATAGTTATAAAATGATTTCTTATATTAAACTATCATATATTTTTCTCATGAGAAAATATGGCAAAAGTCATAATTATAGACATAAACAAAATAAGCATACACAAATGTCATAAACACAGTGAAAACAGTTTCAGTATAAAACTATACTGCAGAAAAACAACCAAAAATGACAAGAAATAAATTCAGTTTCAAGGTTAGTAGAAAGTGATGTGTGAAGAGCCTACGTTTCCTGTTGCATTAGTGGACAGAGGACTTAGCTGAAACTCAGCAGGAATGGCGTCTATCCTAAGAACTGGACAATGGAAGAACAGACATGCTCAGCAGAGAACATGAAGATGGATCAGGGTTTTTGGAAAAAGGTTCTGAAAACTGATTCTGAGCTATTGCCGCCCTCCTCCTGCCACATAAGGATATTTCAGAATCAAGAGAGACATTCTGCTATAACATCATTTATTCTTCTCTGCTTTAAAATCTTCTGACAACCATCTGGACATCCTATAGATTGTAAGAAAACCCACATGTTCAAAGCCAAACTCTTCAGTTTTGCCCCACATTTTAAATTCCAGGCCAACTTTAACTTGAGGTGAGTAGATCTGGTAAACGCATTGACGTTTGACTGAGAATTGTTCTCTAATATGTTCATCCCTTTCTACAATAAACCCTGCTTATGCAACTGGAGTCATCTCCACCTCTGTCTGGCAAGTGCAGGTCCTGCCCACTCCAAACTCTACCACATCCTCTGCTCTCTTAGCATTGACATGGTTCAAGCTGTCCTTTTTCATTATTCAGTCCTATTGCAAACCTGACAACGTAAGACACGTAAGATTTGTTATGACTTTGGGTTGACACAAAAATCCTTGAAAAAATCTTCACCATTCCCATTTTATGGTGCTTTTTTAAATTAAAAATTGTTGTTAAATATCTGTTTGTGTGTGTGCATGCATGTGTGTGTGTGTGTGTGTGCTTTCTGAGTAAATAAAAGTAACCTCAGTTCAGATAAGATCAGTTGTGTGAATGTTGTAAGGATGGCCATTTAGTAGTGGTTCACCAATCAGTGTATGCTACCCTGGCGAAGATTATCTCCTGCTCTCCACATTCCTTATTTGCCTGCAATTCTTTGTCTAGGCTTGAGGCCTGGTGGTCTCTCCACATTCCATGTTATCACATCTACATGTGCTTTATAGAAGGAGGATGCTAGTTCATAATTCTGCTACCAGCACAGTTCACACCCATTTCCCCAACTCTTTTTTTACGCATCAGATTCCAGGAAGAAAACCGGTAGAGCCCTCAGTTTTCAACTTATTAGAGTAAGTAATGATTCATGAAAGGAATATTTGCAAAGATGGAGGATTGCATAGTAAAATGATAAAGAACAACAAAGAGCCATTTTCATCTCAAGATCCAATGGCTGGTAAAAGAGTCCACCAGACAGAAGAGATCTCCATCTCCCCAGAACAAAGTTGAAAACTGTGAGGTAACCATAAATGGCTTTTCATAATTGGGATCATGTGTATAGGGAGATCATCCCAACCATTCTGCGTGTCACCCCTCCATCTGTATTTTATAGTCAGTCAGCATCAAGCCACTTGTTCTTCAACTTGTGAACGGTCTGTCTGTAAAGGTTCCATTGTTCTCCAGCTCAGCCAGCTATTCCTCTGCGATATCCTAGACTTTCTTTGAGATACCGCAATTGCATTCCCCTGAGGAGAGGAGCAGACACAGACAATACAAATTCTGATTTATTTTTTTTAAGTTATGAATGTGAGCATTTTCCTTTATGTATGTATGTGCTCCACATGTAAGCCTGGTGCTGTGGCGTTCAGAAGACAGTGTTAGATCTCTTGCCTCTATGAGTGCTGGTAACTGAATCTGGGTCCTCTGCAGGAGCATCAAGTTTTCTTAACAATTGAGATAAGTCTCTAGACCAAGAATAATAGTTGCATATTAAAACGTAGGTTTTAAATTAACAGTCTGAAAGTCTTACTCATTCCTAAACTTTGTTTTCTCTGGGGAAAGACATGGAATTATCCTCACCAATAATTATAAGAAATGTTGAGTAAACTTTAAGAAAGGGAAATTGAAGTAGTTTCACAGCTATTATCTCTTGATCAGTATTATCATAGGAATTAATATTTGAATCTGAAGACACATAATAGGGCATTTACAACTAAGGGGAAGAAAGCATTCACAATTTAAATGTCTTTCCTTTCATTGGCCTATAGACATAACTGAAGATGCGTTCAGAGTGCAAGGGAATTCGAGTCTATGGACAGTACACAGCACATACATTGTTGGTTGACTAGAGATGGTGGTTGGTTGACCTGGATGAAGATCATGAACACAGCAAGCTAAAGAAGAGTTTCCTCTCATAAACTTATTTTTCCTGATCAGAGTTTGAGACACCTTACTTCTCATCTGTATGGGGCTGGGGAGTCTTTCCTATTTCACCAAATCTTGAATTTATAATAGAGACTCCCAGCACAAGATGGGGTGGTAGTCCTTCACTGTTCACCTACTAAATGCTCAGTTACTCAAGGGATTGGGCTAGCTGTGTTGTTGATGGTATCACACTAGCATGCTTCATGCTGCTGGCCTGGAAGAGAAGAGGAACAGCACAGGCACTAAAGGTGTGACTGGGATGAACAGAGGCTAGTGTGTAAATGAAAGGAGAAGTGAACATGTACGCAACTTCTCTACACTGGATAGCGTAAATGTTGGAGGTTGGTAGAGGAATTAAAATTTCTTGGGTAAAGAATGGTTGAACTCAAGAACAAGGTGGTTGATGCAGCCAGGTGCAGACATGGGGAGAACTAAGTACACACTTTACAAAGAATCTTGATAATGATGAGAATGGGATGGGATGAAGGCTGTCGAGGAAGAAGGCAGAAGTCACTTTGATCCTAGTAAGAGAAACCACAAAGCGCTGGTTTTCCTAGCAATGCTATGTAAATCTGGAGCACTTCTGCACTTCATGTAGGCCCATTTTCTTCAACTTGAAGACAGAATGGGAGAACAGTGAATACTTGGCTTTGTTCGCGTCTGTGAGTAGCCACACACAATCACAGTTCATTTTTCTGTCAAGTTCATAGACTCGCGTAGTTAAAGGAGGGGGTATGATTATGGCTAGAAAGAGAGGGTGGAAGGAAAGCAGCAACTTCTTTTGTTCGTTCCCTTTCAGACCTGATACTATCCAAAAGAAGAGAGCACAAAATGACACTGCATGCCCCTGCTGGGGAGAGGGCAAAATTGGTCATGGGCAATTGTGAGCACCAGAGCTGACATAGTACCCTGGTGACCCGAATGAGTTAAGGCATTGTCCAGAGTCTCTCATTTACAACTGGGAAGAATTTGGCCATTGAGAGGCAGATTGAATAGGACCATTTTTGTCCATTGTGATTTCAGTGACAGGTCCAGTTTGCTCTGGTCTAAACTGACTCACCAAATCATGCACTCGGACAATTGAATCACCAACCCTTTGACACCCTGCAGAATCTCTGCAGTGTAACGCCATCATCACTTCAGGCTGCAGCTGGGGGCATCCTCTCCTTTTTACTCCTGTTCTCCAGACAGGTTACACTCCAAAGTTTCTCTGGTACAGATTTTAAAATAAGAGATTGATATTGTCACTTATCTTTCTGTTTGCTTATGTTTGCGTCTTTGGTGGTAAATCTGCAAAAAAAGCAGACACGCAACAAGAGAGGCAGCTATTTCTCCTGATTTCCCACTTTTGCTCTTCTTTAATAAACCAACCTTGTGTACATCTGTTTATCATTTTATGTGGAGCTATCTTAGGTATGTAGCAATTACAATTAGTTTTGCCTACTCCCGATGAGACTGGGATTGTTTCAGTCAAAGCAAAGTCAAAAATCATTTTTAAAAATCTTTAGAGATATTCATAATTCTTTTTGAGTGACACCTGTAAGGTTCTTGCTATCATTCAGATCAAAGGCTGTGTGGTCGAATGGTTTTCAGAGTGCTGCATGGTTGTCTTATAAGATCTCATCTAGAGTGCTGGATGCCCCAGGCCATGATACTGCTGAGGGAATGATGAAGGAAAGTAGAAAAGGTAAGTGAGAGTGTGGTCTGTACAATAGTGAGCACTTCCTCACTCTTCAGGTAAGAAAGAGAAATATGGAAATAAGATCTCTTCAAAGAAGGCACATCACCTCATAGGTTAAAGAACAGAAACATTTGTCTTTTTTTTTTTTTTAAATCTTATTTTACATAGCATTCCCAGTTCCCTTTGCCTCCCATCTTCCTCCTCACCCCAACCTCATCCCACCTCACTCCCCATGGACTCTTCATAGAGGGTGAGGCCTCCCATGGAGAGTCAACAATGTCTGTCACATCACTGGAGACAAGATCAAGGCCCTCCCCCAACTCTGTATCTAGGCACACTTAACCATTTTTTTTTTCTGTGCAAAGGTTTAATTTATTGTGATAAGAAAATTCTTATTAATAATAGCTGTGGTCTTGTCATCAGCAAGAACAACTGAGATGAAAAAAAACTTAAAAATAATCCCACACTAGGTCAGAACTGAGTAAAATAGAGGGTTATTTATTCAGGGTAGAATCAGATCACAACCCTCTGCTCCATCAGGGAACAGCAACCGAATCCAGCAGCAGGGAAAGAGGCCAGATGAGCACTTTTCATTGGCATATACAGTATAAGAGGCCATGCCCAAGTGGGCAGGTAACTTAAAGGCTAATGGCGATAGGAATTCCTACAGCACCGAGAAACAGTTTATTTAATTTGCTTTGGAAGTTAATGATATATTTGTTGATATGCATATCAAATGGTAATCTTTCAATTGGAAGGCTAAATTTATATTGAGCCCTGGACATCAGACAGAAATAGCCTTCTTGATATTTTTCCTGGACATTATCTCAACGCCAACACAAATGTACTCCTATTTTTGCTTGGCCAATGATTGACATTTTTGTGCAGCCAGAGATTCATCCCTTCATCACACACAAGCAATAATACAAGCTCCTGTTTGTCTATTCTAGGAAATGACTAAGAAAACATAACCCCAATCCTCCACTCTACACTAGGTACCAAAATAATTTCACAGCTGATTTAAAACTCTTACCCTTGTCTTCATGCCCCAAGTGTGATGTGACCTGTTGAGGCAGGAAACCATCAGAGCGCTCTCTGCAGTCTTGTTTCTGCTTTATGTTCCCTTGCTCTCAGCAGTGCTCCATTCCCATAGTTAACCTCACAGAACAAGATAAAGCTTTCTTGCCCAATGAAGCAAGCAGTAAAGAGAAAAAGTTTTTCCTTAAAAATGTACCTCTGTCTCAATTTTTGCCCAGAAATAGATATTAATCCTGCCCCCTTTTCCAGCTCAGTCAATAGTCAGAGAACCTCAAAATAGAAAACTTCTCAGTAATTTTCTGTGTTGCTCACATCAGACTATTTCTTTATGTCCAACTAAAATGAAGTAGAAAATGGAAGACAGTATGCATTCACCTCTGGAATGATATTTTCTTAGCATGTGATCCCACTGGCTTCTCTCATATGCAGTTCAAGGTACCTAAAACCTGGCCATGTGCTTATCATTCAGTTAAAGCACTTTCCTTCCCTTATTCAGTATGAACAAGAGCAACACCATGTAAGTCACATTACACATTACAACACTGACTTCACCTTGATAATATATTTGATGTAACAAGCCATTGTCTGAAGAACAATAGTTTTTAGGGCATTTGGGATGAGTGATAACCTTGTCCAAATTCGTTACAGGTAAAATTAGAAATTTAACTGTTGATTTTTCTTATTGTTCATGATTTTGCCTTGCAGTTCTGTAAGCTTTAGATTACAGCCTCAAAAATCTATAGTTGATCAAATTTATTGTAAAAAGAAGCATAGATGAAATCTCAAATTCTAAACAAGAAATGATGGTCAAATAGGAAGATGACATTTATAAACTTTATGATCAATAAATATTAGCTTGAATGGTTACATTAAATAAGGCACTGCATGACATTAATAAGACTACAGCATGATATCATAAGTAAGACTAAAACTGTAGAAATATGACGTAGAAAGTTCTAATCTACTGGAAGTTTCAGTGTGGCCTCACTACTTAGATGCAACAAGTACACAGCTCTTTCTAAAGAAAACATTCAGCCAGCAATGAAACAACTAAACGCAAAATAGGAGCCACAGAATCTATTGCTTCACAACACCTCTTACAAAGGGCATGACTCAGAGAATGATAATGAAATCCTTAAAAAAGGGTATGTTTCAAATTCATTTCAAAGTTCATAGTTTCATTTTTTATATACTCTAGAAAAAGGATAAAAGGAAGAGACCCTGTCTCTATTAATATTTTTATAAAATAGGTACCTGACACTTAGTATATATTCATGATGTATTGGCAGAATAAAATGAAAAAGCAGAAACAATTTATACAGGGAATAAAGTCTTGTTTCCATCATATATGTCTTCATATTTTATTTTGAGGTTAGATAAAAGAATTATGTATTCGAACATTTCTGAAGAGAGATAAAGAATTTAAGCTTTTATTTTCATTAAAATTAAATTGAAATGCTTTAGGTATGCATGGATCCTGTGATTCTCTGATTTGCTGTAAACTATAGCAGTCTTGACTGCATTGTTTGGGGGGAATTACCATTGTTTCTGAGTCTCTCCAGGAGACTCTATTGCCCTTGTACACTTACTCCCCATTCCAGAAAAGTATTGGCATTTTTCATTTCTGTATGTCCTTTAAGTCATACTTAAATCACGAGATACTTCCTCGTGATTACTATCTTTTTATTGAAAAAATGTGCTCATTTTCCCCCTTTGTGCAGTCAGTTTCTCTTATTATTATTTTCAACTTGTGTGTGTGTGTGAGCGCGCGCGCATGTGGGGGAGGAGTAATAAATCTAGTTAGTGTTGCCCTCATGAGCATGAGTGAGATGTTACTTATAGGAGAATGAGCAACTTACTTGGGCTACATCCCTGAAGAAAATGTATCTCTTCACACTAGTGGTTTTAACAGCGTGTTTTAGTCCTCTCCCAGGGCATGAATTTGATTGAATTAAACAAATTCTATCCTATTTTACTTTCAAAACGGCAACGACAGACAAAGATTTGAGGTCACATACTTTGATTTATCTTCCTCTGTCTTTTCAAAAGACATAACAGTGTACAGTTGACTAAGACCTGGAATGCTTTAGAAGGATTTTCCTCAGGGCTATTTTAATTGGAGAATGTCCTGCTTACCGAATGAAGAACTCACAATCCTAATTCTTTGTTTGGTAGACAACCAACAAAGAGCCACAAGAATTGGTGAGCATAAATATAGTGGTATATAAGACAGGGAATATATACCAATCAAATGGGTATTTAAGATTTTAAAATGTCACTGGTTGCACTGTGACAGCAACCTTTTCTCCGTACGTCTGTAGACAGACGTGGTGTCTCTGCTCTTCTTATTACTGCCTGGGATGTAGCTCATTTTGAATTGTTTACGTTTTCACATCTCAGATGGGCTTATAAAAACTGATTATCTCCTTTTCCCTGATACACATTGTTTGTTAAAGTGGCAGGGGAAACTCTACTTGCTCTTTACATCCTATCTGGGTGCAAAAGTCTCTTGCCTGCTTTTCAAGGTTAAAGCCTAAGTCTTTGGTATCTAGCTCAGTAGTCTGAATTTGAATTGGGAGGACCTTGGAAAATTTTAATCAAGAGACTAGGGAACAATTCGAAATCACAGGGCTGGGAGTTGAATAGTGCATGGACATATATAGCATATAAAGTGTTTGAGGTGATAGTTTGTGTAACTAATAATCCTTGGTGTGTGTTTTTGCTCATGTTAGTTTTTATATTATTTTTTAGTAATTCACTCACAAACGTTATATGCATTGCTTTGGAAATTTTTAAGTAATTGTGTTTATTTTCTATATCAAGCTATCGCCTTGCATCTTGTAAACCCAGAACCATACTTAAATTTACAATTTAAATAAATGAGAAACAAAATAGTCAGTGATCATTTTAAGATTGAGGGTATTAAAGGGTACATTATGAAAAAATTAGCATGCAAAAGCAGGACAAAGCTACATTATTTATTATGGAAAAATTAGTCAATCTAGTTACTCCCCTAAATTTTACATGAATAAAATATTACAGAAAATTTCCTTTTGGGTGATCAGTATATAGATCAGAAACTCCCCAAAGAAACTGTATTAATAAAGTTAACTCATTATTTATTAATGCCTTAGGCATTTTAGCAACATGCAAAGTGAAATATCTACCTGAAAAATGACTTTAATGATAATTTATTTCTTTGCCTTATGTACATAATGGAAAATTAGTTCAGGAAGAAAATCTCAAAGGGACAAAAAAAATAGCCAACTGTGAAATTTGCAAATACTTTCTTGGATTGGGTACAAATGCTATCCAGGCCAATACCAGGGATAAATTCTTTCTATTCTATTCAACCCGATCTTGATTAGTGAAGAGCTCATTTTCCAGTTTGTGAATTATCTAGGTCCTTGAGTCTTCTCTTCCCTCTGGCTGATTACCTCCCATTTCTCAGCTCATTAGCAGCTCTACCAAAAGGGGAGGAGTCCAGGTAAACAGGAAAAAAAAAAGATCAAATATTGGTAGTCCTAAATACTCTGATACTTGGTTAAAAGAACTAATAATTGCTTTTCAATTGGCAGTGGACATATACACTAACTTTTCACCCAGTCAAAGGCATAGCACAGCACAGCACAAAGATGAGACAATAGGATCAGAGTTTCTAAATTGTCAAAATCATCAAAATCATAGCACTTACGGCTTGAGAAGTTTCTTAAGAAATATTTGTCTTTATTTGGATATCAGATCCTTAATATGAACTGGAGGTGACAGTCTTGCCTGCCTCAATAAGTTACTGAGAAATGAATGGAAAGAAATACAGACTCAACTGGAAGCTGATAAGAGGCTCTGTGAAGCTGGTATACATTGTCAGTCCTTGGATTTGTATATAAAATTCCTTCGAAAAGTTGTTTTCTTTTTCTTTTCCTTTTTCGTTCTTTTCTTTCCTTTCTTCTCCCTTCCTTCCTTCTTTCCTTCCTTCCTTTCTTCCTTCCTTTTTTTCTTTTTTTCAATCAAGGCATGCTTTCTGGAAAGGCTCATTATTTATTTTTCTATTGGCACTGGGTTTTGATTCTATTCCATGTACTGGCTTTGTGGGAACCTAGTCTGTTTGGATGCTCACCTTCCTAGACCTGGATGGAGGGGGGAGGTCCTGGGACTTCCCACAGGGCAGGGAACCCTGACTGCTCTTTGGACTGGAGAGGGAGGGGGACGGGATGGGGAGAGGGAGAGAGAAATGGGAGGAGAGGAGGAGGTGAATAAAAAGAAAAGAAAAAAATTAATTTTATTCAAAAAAACCCTTTCTATTCTGATATTGTGATAAAATGAAGAGTAGAGTGGTTGGAAGACCAGTAAATCTCCAGTGCTGTCGTTCCTGGTGGGTTTGACTCAGTGACACTTTCCTATCTGCCGATACTGAGAGGATTTTCCAGTAACCGACTTTGTATATATTCTTTCCAGAATGTGTCTCATGTTAATGTGATTTGTTGTGGTAATTTTGCTTCTTTAAATAAAAACATAGCCCACAGATAGACTTTTGAGTCAAATGATGATGGTTTGTTATACATATTTAACTGTTTTATCAGAGAATTCCTTGTTTGTGATATTTGTCATCTTGCCCAGACACTAAACCAGTAGGTAAATGTCTCTCAAGACCAGGCTCCATTTAAATGGTTGATAGTGACCTGGATCATGCATGTAAGTCATAGGTACAGACTTGCATATGACTTAACTGGGATCAGTTAACTGTCCATACAACTGGGTTTAAATCAAAAGATTATTAAAATAAAGTAATTAGGGGGGACTTTTAAAATAGCAATTCATTAATGCTTAAGAAATTATTCTATCTCTACCTCGATCCATCGCCAGATGAAAGTTCTAAGGTGATATGTAAGACATTCATCAGTATAAGATAAGGTCATTTCAGGTTCCCTCTCCTCAGTTGCCCAAGGTACCAGCTGGGGACATCTCCCTGGACACTTCCGAACCCCTCTAGAGTCAAGCCTCTTGCCAACCCAAAGATGGCTCCCTTAGTTAGGATATATACTTCGCTGCTCCCGTATCCACCCTTCCTATATCCCAACCATCCTAATCCCCCGAGCTCCTCCCATCCTCCCCTTCTCATGTTTCTCATCCCATTTCCCCTTTGCCCCATGCCACCTCACCCGCAAGTTCCCAGTTTTTGCCCTGCAATCTTGTCTACTTCCCCTCTCCAGGCGGATGACTCAATTTGGAGCAACGGTCTGAGCTCTTAAGGTCCAAATGAGGAGCAGAAGGAGGGAGAACATGAGCAAGGAAATCAGGACCACGAGGGATGCACCCACCCACTGTGACAGTGGATCTGATTTATTGGGAGCCCACCAAGGCCAGCTCGTCTGGGACTGAATAAGCATGGGTTGAAACTGGACTCTCTGAGCATGGCGGACAATGAAGGCTGATGAGAAGCCAAGGACAACGGCACTAGGTTTCGATCCTAATATATGAACTGGCTTTGTGAGACCTTAGCCTGTTTAGACGCTCACCTTCCTGGACGTAGATAGAAGTCCTTCGTCTTCCCGCAGGGCAGAGAATTTGGACTGCTCTTCAGTATCGAAAGGGAGGGGGAATGGTGTGGGGGGTGGAGAAGAGGAGTGGGGATAAGGGGAGGGGAGTGGGGGGAGGGGGCAATATTTGGGAGGAGGGGAGGGAAATGGGAAACGGGGAGCAGGTGGAAATATTAATAAAAAAACTTAATAAAAAAGAAGAAATTATTCTAAAAGGATTTCAAGTAAATGTCTTAAATGACCTAAGGGGAGAGATATGACTTTATTCCATTGTAGAATATTTCTTGTGGGTACAAAGTAAAAAAAACAAAAATGAAACACCTATTGGTGAAAAAGAAAACTAAAGAGGAGAAACTGTATCAACAAGCTCACCCATAAGAAAAGAAAATAGAAGAAAGGAGAGGAGGGAAGGAAAGAAAAAAGAAAAAGGGAAGAAAAGGAGGACAGGAGGGGGAGGAAATGTGTTTATGACAGAGCACAACATGTAAGTGCAGGATTGTGGGTTAGCTGGGAACTTTGAGCTTGCCCCCTCAATTTCAACTCCATAAAAGAAAGGGGGAACTTTCTAAACCAAGTTTTAAAAGTTAACAGATTAATTGCCAGAGAGATTAAGAAGAGATAAATATTCATGACTAGAGCAGAGAAGCAGAGAGGTAACTGCTAAAATTTTACTTCACCCTTTCTCTTCCCTGATATCCCCGTTCCTTTGAAGAAAGCATTAGAATTGAGTTTAATTAGAAATTAAAACACAAAGATTACCAGATTGATATTAAAGCAAGTGGACTCACCAAACACACTTCTTAGCTTTTTAGTTTTGACCTTGATCTATATTTGTTCTTATGTAGACCTGGTTCCTTTCATTAATTCCTTCAGATAAAGGAAGAGTCTGAATTCATTGTGTCTCCCCAGTCCTCTGGGTTTCTTTCTAACTATTCGACATGCTCAGTGCCATGCCTACAAATCAGAGAGACACTATTCTTACCCAAAGGCAGTCTGATTACAAATGGATAGGGAACTTGCAAATAGCTTGGATTATAAGCAGTTAATACTTGTATAATGACTACTTTAAAGGTTTTGATGGACTGTTCTTAAGATTTTTCTCTTGCTGAATGACATGAACGACCAACGTTTTAATCTCTCACAAAGCCAAAGCTTAAAACTCAACCAACATGTGTTATATTCCTTAATACCAGATTAGGTTGGTTTTAACTTCCTGAGCATTCCTATGATGCAGCATCCGAGTGAGGATGCTGACCATGGGAAATAACTCCTGAGATACCCAGAACAGCCTAGTAGCTCGACTGAGAAGACTGATTGATAGTAGGGTGTTTGAGTTTGACCATGTTAGAAATTAATCTTAAGACATATCTCATCAAAAGTACTCTTATGATTTTAAAGAATCTCTTTTTAAACTGATTATTTGATGAAGTATACTCCTACCCACTGAGGACAGCCCTATCCTCAGAGCTGGGCTCCTGGACTGAATAAAGTGGAAAAAGTGACCCAAACCAATGTTCTTGTCCCAAATTGTGGATGCAGCATGACCAGTTATTTTAAGATCCTGGTGCCTGGCCCTGAGTACCGTGATGATAGACTGTAGATTTGAGCTGTGAGCTGAAACAAACACTTTCTCCCTAGATCTTCTCTGACAATATTTTATCATAGCAAAGGGAAAAGAAACATGGAGACTCAGACAGGTGTAATTTCTTTATAGTGTATGTAGTGGAGTTCCCCATCTCATTCTCTATATTAGAAATCTCCACCTCTTTATTATTATTATTATTATTTCTGATGAGTCTTGCTAAAGTTTTATTCATTTTGGTCTGCACAAACCAGACTTGCCTTCATTGAATTTGTTTTCTTTCACTGATTCCCCCACACCCATTGATATTCAGTTTATCCTTTAATTACATTAAGTTTAAGTGATTTTCCCTCCTAGTTTTGAAAGGTGGAAGTTGAGGTCATTAATATTTTCCTGCATTTACCTCTCATGCACTTATGCATTTGGTGGTGTAGTTTTCCTCATGAGGAATTCCTGCATGGCATATGACAAATTTAGGCATATTTTAATTTTACTTACTTCAAAATACTTTCTAATTTCATTATTTTCTTGATATAAGAGTTAAGAGTGCATTTTTCCCTTTAACAGTTTGAGTATTTTCAAAATATTTTTGTTTCAATTGTGAATTCAATTATTTCATCATCAGGATATATATTTTGTATGACTTTAATTATTCTAGAAACATTGGAACTTCTTAGGGGGACTAGAATATGACCTATCTTTCTAAACGCCCGGACAACATTTAAAACCAAGCAAACGAATTGTGTTTTATTAACACTGAGTGGCATGTTCCAAAAATGTTAGTTAGGTAAGTTGAATGATAGCATTTTCCAAATCTAATAGTTTCATTTTATTAATTACTGATATCAAGGCAATAGCCATCAAAGTGTAATTACAGGTTTTCTCATTGTTCCTGAAAGCTATATTGGTTTTTGCTTCATGTATCTTTCAGCTCTGTTATGACAATTATAAATACCACTGTTATGGCCTGCTATGGATGAACTGATCCTTTACTATGACAACATGATCTTTTTGCTGGGTTGGTCCGGGTAATATGCTTGCTTTGGTGTCTGTTTTATCTGCTATTAATGAAATATTTTTTATTAAAGTTGACATGAAGTATAATATCAATGCCTTTGATATAAATCATATTTGAATTTTATACTATATCATAAATATAGTTGTGTCTTGCTCTTATGTCTAGTCTTTAAATCTCTGTTTCTTAATTGAGGTGTTTAGGCTGTTTATATTTTCACTGTGGCACTGAATGAGCAGGCTAAACTCTATCCTCCTCCTCTAAGCTTTATTTTTCTTATTCTTCCCCCACCACTCCACTCTAGTCCCCTTTCTTCTTCACATCTCTTAAACAACTTTATCCTGATTTTACTGTTTAGATAGAGTCTCACACTGTAGCTCAGATTGACTGGAACTCGTGGTGTATCCCAAGGTGTCTTCAAACTCACAGCAATTTCCTGACCCAGCTGTCCTGTGTTGAGATCATAAGCATGAGCTACCATGCCTGATTTATCTGTGTTCTTGTTTCCTTTTATCTGCCTTCTTTTGTAATGAGTGGATCATTTTATGTCTTCTGTTAGCTTTTTATCTCTAATTCTTTATCTTACTTCCCCATTACTCTCTCCCTCTACCCTTCCTTTCTCATTTTATATTTTATATCTTTAAGTTTGCCATTCTTTTGATATGTCTTAGAGGTTGTTTATGATTTACATCATATTTCCTATACAATTCACAGCAGTTTTATCTCTGAAAGATTTAATATTTTATCTATCTGCTATTTCTTAGCCTTTGACCATTTGGAACATAGTTTTAATAATAATTCTGTCTGGCCATTTCTGAGATGGTTTATATCAATTGATTTTCCTTTGATTATAGTAACATCTTCTTATTTCTTACATAGCAAGTGAATTTTATTGGCTGTAAGTCACTATGAATTTTATCTTGGTTGGACTGCATATTTCTATATTCCTCAAAGTGTTTTCAAGTTTTCTTTTCAGTTGATAATTTCAGCCAGGAAAATAACTCTGCAATGCTCAGTTGGGACATTCTCTTATGTTCTCCCTAGTGGTTTCCATTGATGGAGCTTTTCAATTTGTTGTTAATTCCAAGTCTATGGAAACAAACAAACAGCCCTTGCTCTCTACCCCATGCAAACGGTTCCTCTCTATAGATTGTTTGATTCACATACAACAAACTAGTTTATACTCTGCTATATACTGTATGTGCGGGACTCCTGTGTAAGTTTCTGACAACTCTGTTCTCTCTCAGTCTTTCCTGTCTTGTTCGCTATCTTATGAACTCTAATCGGTTTGTTCTCTGATCCCTCACCTCTGTCTCAGTTCATTTTCATAAACTCTCGGTAGCAGGGGAGAATTTTGTTTTTTATTTCAGTGATGACTGTCTTGACTGTATAATGTTCTGGGTCTTAAAACCCCTGGTTATGTTTCATTTTTGTTGTTTCACTTGGGAAAGTAAGCCAGGTTTTTATTACTCTAACTAGCAGAAGCTTTTTTTAAAGAATCTGGAGACATCTATCTCAAGAAAACATTTGGTCACCGCCACAGTCCCTCTGCACGGTGGTCTCACTCCCAAGTCAAAGCCTGTGAAGCACAACAACTAGTCCTCCTCTTAAGATGTCCACAAAGAGTCTTGACGGGAAAGCCTTGTTAACCAATAATCTTTAAGAGGTGGAACCTAGTTTAGGCGTGGCTTTCTGGAACTGGGAGATTAAAAACCTGTGCATCACTTAGATATGCTCTCTGTTTATAGTTTCCTCCGTGGTTAAGCAGAGCCTGTATCTTCCATTGCTGTTGGGTGAGTTTTCCTCTTATAATAAATAAAATATATTTGTCTACCTTTAAGCTAGCCTGGTTAATTCCTTATCTAGGTAACAGCAACAGAGTCTCACTATGTAGCCCAGAGGACTCAAACTTGCAATCCTCTTACTTCAGCTTCCCAAATGCTAAGACTACCAGCCTGGCTCAGTCTTTAATTTCTTTTCATATGGATACCTATTTAAGAATAATATTTTATATAAACCAGTTCATATAAGTTTTGAAAATAGTTTTCACTACATATTTTAAGTGCCACAACTCTGCTGTCACATTTGCCTTGTGCAGTCTATTGAGGAAAATTACTAGATTGAAGTGGAATAAAAGTTAATGCCAAAGCATTTCATGGACTATAATACATGGTAGTGAATAATTGCAGGGTGTCCGAATGCCACGTATAAAACCTCAGTTAGTTTTTAATAATGACCTCTGAGAATAAGTATTACCGCCTCACACAGGTAGCGACTGAGGTTGATAGTGTTGGTGAATGGCAAGTGAGTTAAAGGCTATTTCCATCCTTTCCATACTGACTGTGAGCTCTCTGCCTTGGTCAACTATAGGGATGTCAGACAGAACTGAGTTCTGCTGGGATAACAGGATACACACTCTTCTGCCTCCACTTTCAAAATTCCCATCTCCGTTATAACTTATATCTATTTTATAAACTAGAGTGCTTAACAATCCAGTGAGATGGCGCTAATAGGTAATCTGAGGTCAGATTCATCCAGAAGTTAGGTAAAAGAGGGAGGCTGAGAATTACCCATATCCTGAGGAATTTATAAACAGTATTAAGAAATCACTGTGGTGTGAACAAGGACCCATTTCCAAGGGACCCACCAGCCTGCCCTTCGGGAGCTGTTTCAACATTTTCTTAATTTATTACTTATTAATCAATGTAGAAATGGGTAGAAATAGACTTGACAAGCTCAGAAAACTCCTGAGGGAGCTAAAGTGGAACAAATTAGAGAGGGACTCTTAAATATTTGCTTGTGACTATGTTATTAAATTTCACTTTTTCTAAACAAGTTGATTGAGTTACAAAAGTTCCCCTCCCACTATTGAAAGTTAGTCACTTTTTTTTTTTTTTTTTCCAGGCTTGCTTGGGCTTAGTCAGCCTTTTTGAACCCTATAAGGAGCCCCTACTGAGGCTGCTGAATAACAGGCCTCCTCAGAAGAAGCAAGGAACATTCTATTTGCTCAATTAGTATTTGTAGTCTGACTCCATCTAGCCAGCATTAGCATTTCTGGATAGAGGATTTAATACAAGGCCTGGGAACTACATAAACCTAAGTCGAACTGAGTTGCTGACATGATTTCCTACAGGAGCAGATAAACTGCAGAGCAAAAGAACTGGGCTAGCCAGTGTTTGGAGCAGGGACTAAAGCCACAGTAACGACTGTCTGGTTACAGAGATTCTTTGTTCGGTAAAAAATATTCTTTTTTTTTTTTTTTTTCTTCAAAGTCTAGGTTTGAGAGTGTACATTTGTGGGCATAGTTAAGGAAAACTTGTAATAACATTAATTGTCATTTTAGGTACTATTTTTAATTCATTAATTATGATTTATGTGTATGCCCGAGTGCATGTACGAGCTCCTGTCTATGCAGTTGTCAGTGGATCTAGGTGTTAGATTCCCCGGGACTAAATTTACATATGATTTTGAGCCAGTCTGTGCGTGCTGGGAACTAAACCTTGGTCCTCCAGAAGAGCAGTCACCAGGCTCCACCACTGAGCTGTTTCTCCAGCTCTCCCGGTGCTTTAGGGCTGAAAACAATGCCACCTGTTTTAGTTTGGGCAGAAACACAAGCAAGAACCTGGAGGCAAGAACTGAAACATGACCACGGAGGAAAGCTTCCTACTGGCTTGTATCACCTACTCCTGGGTTACTCAGCTACCATTATTTTACAACCCAGGAGGACCACCTGTCCAGGGATGGTACTACCCACCGTAGGCTAAGTCCTCACACATCAATCATTAATCAGGAAAATCCTCCACACACATGCCTAAAGACAAATCTGGTAGAGGAAATTACTCAAATGATCTCCCCTCTTCCCAAATGGCTCTAGATTATATAAAGTTGACAAAAAAAAGCAAGCAAGCAAACAAACAAAAAAACAGAAGAAAGCAACGATGCATACCTCCCCCAAGATATAATGGGAAGATTGTTAGTTCTTCTGCGTCACACACTAGCACTGGCAAAGGAGAGGAATGTATCATCTCTTTGCTCTTCTGATTTGCATGTCATAAATGTACAACTATATGAAGCTCAGTTCCAAATGAAGAGAAAATTATCTTAGTAAAGAGTTCTAACGAGGGAATTTTACCTATCCATAAATAATGTTGATTTTACTTGTAACACAATCATCCAATGAGCTTTAGAAAAAGTATAGACTGTTTAGATGTGTAGCTTTGGTGCCTGTCCTTGAACTAGTTCTTGTAGACCAGGCTGGCCTCGAACTCACAGAAATCCGCCTGCCTCTGCCTCCCATGTACACACACAGACAGATACACACACACACACACACACACATACACACACACATACGTACACACACTCATTGTGCCCACACCATAATTTTTGAAATGATGGTTGAGCTCAGACAGGAGTGAACTACATTCTTTCCTTCAGTTCCCCAAGTGATTCTAAAATTCAATTGGAATTGAATTCTTAGCCTCAGTTCTCCAGAATCCTTCCATTTCGAGGTATATATGACCTAAAAGTAGAATGAAGGTGTCTGGAGGAACAAGGGGAACTTACAGGAAGGAAGGAAGAAAAGAGCTGGAAGGACAGGAGAAGGACTGAGGGAAATAGGCTCAATGGATGGTACATGCTATTACTCTTAGGGATGACGAGGGAGGGGGACTTGATGGGGGAGGGGGAGGGAAATGGGAGGTGGTGGCGGGGAGAAGGCAGAAATCTTTAATAAATAAATAAATAAACAAACAAATAAATAAATAAATAAATAAAATTTTGAAGAGATGTAACAGTTAGAAAATGTCTTTATCTTTTATCTTACTTTCACTTTGTATATGTTTTTGGTATATGTGTGTGCACACATATGTGGAGAGTGTGCATACTCAAGCAAGGATATGTGAAGCACAGAGGTGCCTGTCAGCAGTCTTCTTCTGTGGCTTTCTACCTTACTTTGTGAAGCAGGAGGTCTCTCATTCAACCCAGAACCCAAATTAGCTAGAACAGACGTCCAGTTCTGGGAACAGCCTGTCTCCCCCTCATGGCCGCCATGGTGCCAGGACGTGGATTATACTTGTGTGCCACAATGCATGGCTTTGCATGTCCATGCAGGAAACTGAACTGAGGTCCTCAGGCTGACACAGTAAGCACTTTACCCACCGACCCCCCTCGGCGGCCTCCTCTATCCCTGATTTTCAAAAAGAGATGTGTTTTGAACATTTCACTTCTGCATAGTCATGGTCTTTCATAACCTTAAGAATTTTGAATTATGCCTTTATTATCCAGAAGAAGTTTTTCCTTGGTGGAAGGAATCTCCAGTACACAAGGAAGAATAAGAATCTGCATTTAGAGGCTACTGGCCAGTAACACTTCCTAGAATGAGAATGGAGAGCATCTTCTTTAGAGTCATTGTGAACTTACTCGTGTGCAGTGCCATTAGCTGAAAGATAGCATCACCACCAATGAAGATGAGGTGGTAATGTAGAGAAAGAATATTTACAAAGCCGTTGTCCCTCCTCTGTCAATGTCTCCACAAACTCCTCATCCTTGTCTGCTTTGTCTTTACCAGTAGATACTCACCGCTGAATGTCTGCCTTCCTGTAATTTCTAGTTGCCCAGAATGATACAAGAGTATCTTTCTTTGCTAAACAACTACATTCAATCAAATTGCAGCATGTATTTTTGGGGTTTTTTTTTTTGTCTTTTTTTTTTCTTTTTAAGCCTAAAATATGCCTGTTCTCGGCTTCTGTAATGCCAGTGAAAAGATTCACTTTAAACTGATTTCTGTAAGCCCTAATTATACAGTATATTTCATAATAAGCTTTGCAAAATCTCAGCTTACGAACAAAAACTCTGTTAGTAATAGCTTGTCACTACAATGATCCGTGTGCCAAATTTAATTCACAGATAAATATAAAGAAAAAATTGGGAGCCAAGCAGGTCTAGCTTGAAGGTGGGCGCTATTACAGCCTGAGTTCAAGTATCCCTCACAGAACCTTCCAGAGGCTTATACCTTTAAATTCGTGATGCTCAGTCGCTGTCTTTTCTGATTCATAAGCAACTGTTTTCTGCCCTCTAGAAACAGACCCTAGCTGCAGATATTAACTGCCTGCATCTTCTCGTACAATTTCATTTTCAGAAAACTCTGCCCTGGCTTAGAAGCTGCCACAGTGGGTTGAATTATCCAATCTCTGTCATTAAAGGTGGCAGCCACACACTTGAGAATGGTGTGGTGAAACTCCAGTGTGAGTGATAATTAAAGTTGGAAGAAGAAGGGTCACCTCCTTTCACGCAGCTCATTGGCTTTGGCATCAGAATAATTCCGAAACAGTGGGGGAGATGTTCCTCTCAGCATGGCAGTATCTGGGTGCACACGTGCGCTTTCCACGGGTTCAAATGAGAATGCCACTTTAATTGTGTTTAAAGTGTTATCTTTGGTATGGGGAGTAAAAACGGTAAAAATGAGTTCTAAGAATACAGAGAAAAGACTAATAAGTATAATCTAAATGGGAAAAGAATTGGGGGAAAATGTCATGCATTATTTTTTCAAACACACAAAAGCTTTATAAGAGAAGAGCACTGTTGTCAGGATAGTCTGATGTTTAAATGTGCTTCTTCTTTCTTCTTGGCTGTGGGATCAAAAAGCCATGCGCTTCAACCCAGTTTTCCCCTCCTTGATTGTCATTTCTCGGTGGTCATTATTATTACAACTTATTCCTGCCTCAGAAAAAGCAGTATCACGTGAGTTTAAGAAAGTCACTGCCACAGAGAAACCCTGTCTCGAAAAACCAAAAAAAAAAAAAAAAAAAAAAAAAAGAAAGTCACTGCCGGGCATTGCTTTTTGAACTAAAATATTTTTGTTTGATTGGTTGTTCACTTTTACCAGAAACGGCAATCTCATTTTGACAATGAAGCAGTTTGGGGGAACATATTTATTGCATACTGTTTTATATGTTATGTTAGAAAGTAATACTGACTTTTTAAGAGCAAACCCAGTCAGGTACACTGAAGATACTAATATACAGACAAGTAGATGGTAAAAACAAAATTCAAATTTCAACTCCAGGATAGATTACATATTCAATTCTGAGGAAGATACTCCCTACTTTTGTGGGCATCAGTTTCCTCCACTATGGACTTGAGTGTGTAATAGTATCTATTTTTAGGAAGATGCTGAAGGACCCAGCAAGTTTAAAATACACAAATTTTTTATAACAATGTCTGTCACAGTATAAGCAAATCTTAAGCACCTACCTACCACTGTGATGAAAATGAAATGTTCAGACCCTAGCAGAATAGTCACTACTACAGATCTAGTTAGGGTACTTATTAATATTTTTGTTTTAACAGTTGGGCTCTTGCTCTCAGGTATCTAAGGAAAAGTTTCCTAAAATGATAAGGCTCCTATAGAAAACAAACACTTGGTATCTTTCTTGCCAAGACTTAACTGTCTCACAGGAGAAAAAATTATAACATCAGGCTCCCAACCAGAGGAACTCCTAATGAGCAGATGCTTAAGATTTCTGATGGATGCCCATAGCTCCATTCACATTTGAAGGACTGTGTTGAAGAAGACAAATTATGCCTGTCCTACATGCCTGTATTTTGGGTCAGCGTAAGAGAGAACACAGAAGCAGCCAAGCTACCTGAAAGAACACCTCTTGATCTGCTAAGCAACTGCATGTTTGTTTTGGAAGACTGATTTTTCAGGTTATAGGCAACCATTTGTGAATTCCATTAAATTCAAAAGTATTTAACTATTTAAAAATACACATCATGAGAGCATGTGACATGTGCTCCCTTTTGTCCCTGTGGAAAATATTTTCTATAGCATAAACACGCACACACACACACACACACACACACACACACACACACAGCTGGATACTTCAGGCTCCATTCACCACAGCTCATTGAAAGAATAATAGAGACACAAAAGGGCAGGCATAGAGACAGGGAGTGGGAGAATGAATGAATGATAACGATAATAACCTCAACTAGACTACTAAAGAGAAAATATTCCTTATTCCATGTAAATCTGATTTTACTGCAAGGATTCTGTGTGCTTCCTTAAGAATAAAGCTTTCTACAAAACATAGCGAGTTAATTTAGTATAAGGCTGTTACAATTATTTGGCAAATTATCTCCCACTGAAAAAATATAAATAACCTACATAAGATATTCTGTTTCCGTCTTAGCTTTATATTTACAATGATTTATAGCCTGCAATTTCTCCCTAAGGTCATCACCTTCATAAATACCAGCCACACATGATGAAAACCAACTCAGTAAAATGGGTATTTCATTCCTCTTTCTTCTGCTTATGTCGAGGCTTCTTCCATGCACACAGTGCCCATTTATAACAAAACCTCACACGGGAGGGATTTTATGAGTTTCCCAGCTTTCTTTCTTTATCTTTCTATGCATCAGCCAAGCAACTGGCAGATTCTTTAATAAAATATATTATATGCATTAATATTTATAAGCCTATGAATTGGATGTTTAAATAAACATTCAGCAACTCATGCCCGTTCTCTTGTTTTAGATGTTAAATCACACTTACATTGTCCGGGAAGTCAGCCTTTAGTTCAGTGACACTGTGACACCAATATGCAGCTGTTTTCTCACTGATGAGCTCAATGTTGAGGAAAGAGCTTTGTCCAGGGCCGTACATGGGGCCAGAAGTGGTCCCCCGAATGATTCTAGGCGAGACGTTTGTCACGATGTCCTAATGAAAGAGAAAACATATTGAGTCTCTGTTCCACAAAGAAAACCTGCGATCTTTATTATATACTCATTTCCATGTGACAATATTTTACTAAGTCTCTTCTCACATTTTTCCAGATGAGATTTTAACATGCTTTAAATTACAGTTGAGCATATGCTATTTCCAAAAGAAATGGTAGAATAAAATATTTTCTAGCTTTTGATAACTTCCTACAGTTCTGGCTTGTACTAGTAGGAAAGAAAAAAAACCTTTTAATTAAATAATTTCATGCTGGTTTGGGGTGTACATATTTTAGTTTGTTTGCAATTTAAAAAAAAATAAATAAATAAAACATTAGAATTCCATGTAAGTCTATGTAATCTAATCATCAACTCCAGTAAGAATTAATGTTTAAAGACAAAATGTATAATTTTCTTAAAATGTTATTTAAATGCAAATCAACTAGGAAAAATATATTATTATTACTAGCTCATTAAACTTTAACAAATATTCTAAAAAATTAACTAGATCAAATTACCTGTACATATGTATAAATATGTGTACCTATGCATATAGATACATATATATTTACATTCTCATAGGATATATATATATACATACATATGTGAGTATTTCTACTCCCATTCAATTTGAAGATAGTTTCCCTTCCCAAGATTGAAATGAGGTTATCAATAACTTCCTGATAAATATAAACAGTAAAATTAACATGCTTGTTAAGTGTAATTACCAATCCCAGGCTGCTTCTAAATCAGTATTAGCAAAGAAGAATAACATTCATCCATTACTTAAAACTAAAAAGAAACAAAGAAGGAAAAAATGTTTCTATTGCCAACTTCCAATTAAAATTAATTTTGAATAAAGGTCATTTAGTTAAGGATTTATCAGAATTAGTCTTTTAAGTACCCCTCCTCACCATCTTGTCACTTTTAGTGAGATAACATGAACCCCCATTAGTATATAGCAATTAAGGTCAATTTACATATTTTAATTAAGAACCACCCCATATAAAACAATTAGTGTAATAGGCATACTAACTGGATTTCATAACATTTGGACGTTTTTCCAACTAGATAGACAGGAAACCTTAATTAGCATTAATTAGTGCTGATCTGCATATGTTTGATAAGGCATACCCTTGCCACAAAAGATTATTTATTCCTGAATGTGCCAAATGCTACAGTTGCAGAGGATAAAAGACTTTTCTTCACATTGCATGTTAATTCCTGTTAATTTACATTCACTTTTACATCCGAATTAGTATATTATAAAATAAATGGTATAAATGTTACAAAAGCCTCCTTAAATATGTACATTTTAACTTATAGGAATTGTGCCAGTTAAATTTTGACTAATTAAGCCATTCCATTTCTATTGTGTTTGTGCACAATGTCACCAACCTCGCTTTGATTTGCTGTTGAAAAGCCCTGTTACACAATCATAAACGCTAAGATGACAAATAGAATCACTCCAGGAAGCTCTAGCAGACGGGGCAAATTTCCATCCTGGCAAATGCTCCACTGTGCATGCAGCCTCCCCGGGGGTGGCTCTGTGTGCCTCTACAGGTAGGCGCTATTGTCCTGCCAGGGTCAGAAAAGACATTTCGAGAATGTCCTTTCATGGCCCTGGTTTTCCTCTCTGTTCCAGGTTTCAGATTTCCTACGTTGTCGTTGCTGAAGTGCTTCTTCCTTTACCCACTGTTCTAAATGCTTTCTCTTGGATTAATCCAACCCACATAACAACCTGTTCCTGCACAGAGTCCTTGGTCAAGGAGGTGAACAGATTCAATTCAGGTCATCAAAGTGAGTCAAGATAGAAAGATTGGAAAGGAGCCTCTTTAGAGCCAGGTTAAGGTCTCCCACGTACTAAGAGTAGATGAAATCCTGCACAATTGAAAAGTTGCTGTGAAGATTGCCTCCAAAGAGGTGATTTAAATTTTGCATAGAGATAATTCAAATATTAAAAAGCTATAAACCATGTTTAAGAGTTAGCATATATAGCTTCAAGTATCGCTTTTTCTCTGTCAGCAGCCATGGGCTTGCAGTCTTCTGGGAATCTTAATAGCAAAGCTCTGAAACTCTTTCAAAGTAAAAACACAACTTAACCCTCTTGCAAAGCCCCCTTGTCCTAAGGTTTCATCTTATTATCACATGGAAACCTAGCCAATGAACCTCAGAAAACAAACTATGCCATGGTCTCATTTACCACAAAAAAGAAAGGGAAATGAGGGACACAGAAAGACAGGGAGGGAGAGGGAAAAGGAGAGAAGGGGGAATGGAGAGGAAGAGAGAGAGAGATAGAGAGACAGAGAAGTTTCTTAGCAACCTCTGGGCTATAATTTCAGGCGCTACCACAAGTTAAATGATAAAGACTCCCATTGGTCCATATATTTTAATATTTGGTCCCCAGTTGGTAGAATGATTTAGGCAGGAATAAAAGGTGTGGTCTTGCTAGAAAGGCGTGTCATTGGAAGTGGGCTCTGAGTTTTCCAAAGCCCACCACAGGCTTCCTCTCACTTCCTCCTTCCTTTGCTCCCTCCCTGCCCCCTCTCTCCATGCCTCCCTGATGCCATGCTTCCCACCATGTTGGTAATAGACTCACCCTCTAAATGTATAAGCAAACCTCCAACTAAATACTTGATTTTATAAATTGCCTTAGTCATGATGTCTCTTCACAACAATAGAACAGTAAGACCCTGTTGGGAATATTTCCATTCCTTAACACCAACAATGATAGATTCTTTACAATCCTATAGATAGCTACAGTGTAGAATTTGTGAATATCTGTGAGTGAGTAACTTTAGGTCAGTAATTAAAAAAAAACAAAAACAAACAAACAAACAAACAAACAAAAAAACCGCTTTTCTCAAATTGAGCTGCCCTTGCAACTAATTTGCTGAAAACTTCCTCTGCAGATTGAGACATTTTAGAATTTTTAAAGTGACAGACATATGAAAATAGGAATCCAGCCAATTTTCCTTGGTTATATGAGTAGATTGAGAGTTGCAATGACTGGGCAATAACTTACTAAAACTTTTGACCAGGGATAACCAGAAGTTTTGTATCATTTCATAAGAAAGTAATTTACTTTAACTTCTAATAGCTAAAGCATATTGGTATTGCTTAGGGGAATTAATAGAATAAACATGGCCAGGCACACTTAAACTAGATACAAGTCCATTCTCTATACAAAGATGATAAATTATCATGGCCCTGATCTTCAGTGCATTAACAATGTTAAGATCTTCAAAAATAGATGCTTATGGAGGAGGAAATGAAAAGAGAGATGCTAGTTTTATGTGCTAATGGAACCACCATTGTAAAATCAAGTGTTAGCATCCTCTTAGCCATTGAGGTGATGATAGTGGGTTTTCAGCGTGTGTTTTTTTTTTTTTTCAGCATAAATTTCAGCATAAGTTTTTGGGTGCTGAACATCCTGATCATATCTGTTGAAGTTCATTTACTTGACTTCTCTGGACCTAAAAAGGGATTATACTGTTTCCATGGCTACTCCTGAATAAAGATAATCACAATGGCCTCAAGAGTAGAAAAAGAAAAACTTAGAAGAGACTAGACAGAGAACTAGGGTCCAATGACATTGAACAAAATAAAAAAAAACTAAAATGTTCAGATGAAATCACAGCTGGGTCTTCCACTATTGGATGGATTTTATAAATGGTGCTAAATGAAAAGGGCAGTCTACAAAAAATAAATACTGGATAGTTCATAGAAGGACAAGAACCACTACCTATAGTGTTCAGTAATGCACATTGACATGGAGAAGTTTAACCCTTCTACTGAAGGGTATACCGAAAATGTAGAAGAGGGATTGTCTCTCTGGGTATACAGAGGAAAGTAGCAACATGGGGGTAAAGCAGAGCAACGAGAACTTTCTCAGGAAGGATCGATGCCTGCCTGACTCACAGAAGAGCAGAAAGAGAAATCTGTTTCCTGAGCTATGTGGTTGTATAGTGGATGCTATTATAATGCATAGATTCTGATAGGTCAGTCTAACTGAAAATAGGTAACTTAAGTCTAGGTGATTCTTTTCTTTGTTCAAGAAATGGACACATGCAGACTAGGCAACCCATGAATTTGTTATGTAGCAGAGGCTGGCCTGGAATTGACCCCACTTCCTCTTACCTTCCAAATGCTGGGATTATAGGCATAAGTCACTACTGCCTACGTTATCTTTGCTTTTAAATCCCAAGGTTCTACTATGGCTTATCTAAGTATTTACTTGTTTTTGCTTTGAAAATAGTTAAGCTATTTGACTTTATAAATCAAAATTTTAAAGATGAAAAGTACTACAGGACAAGGCACTTCCTAGGTATGTAGGCTCCGCAGCACATTTCTTCCATAACAGAAGAAAAATACTTTGTAAATGTGTCTAACTGCAAATGCATTGTTACATAAGACTGCACTAGTCTGTCTAGCATGCTATCACCCTCAAGAGAGCAAAACGAAAATTCAACACTGGCCCAGTCTCAAGCACAACTCTATCATTGGAAGCAGTCTTTCTTCTCCCCCTGTTCACTTTAAAGAGAAATATACCAATGTTTGATTACTGCAAACATAAACATTAGAAACATTTCTTTTTTTTTTTTTTTTTTTTTTTTTTGGTTTTTTCGAGACAGGGTTTCTCTGGCTTTGGAGCCTGTCCTGGAACTAGCTCTGTAGACCAGGCTGGTCTCGAACTCACAGAGATCCGCCTGCCTCTGCCTCCCGAGTGCTGGGATTAAAGGCGTGCGCCACCACCGCCCGGCTTTTAGAAACATTTCTGATTGGTTTGGCTTGCAAAACAGGTAACGTAAGAATCCATTTTCAATAAACCATCTTTTCCATCTGAGTGTCTTACATAAAGAGCCTTCAAAATCTGAAACAGTAATGGGGCTTCCTGGGTACAACGGGAAGACGTTTCTACATGGAAAACACAGAGAGAATAGCAATCTTATCTCACAAATGTTAGGTAAATTATCAAACAGCAGTGTAGTTTTTATTTTAGAAATAAATAATTAATAACACAGGGATGTATCTTACAGATCTTTACATATATCAGAGCTGATCATCATTCTATTATCATGCGTGCAAGGATGAAAGACAGAGATTAGTCATTTTCCTCAGTTGCACTGCCACTGAGCATCCTAGCTAAGATTAGCTCTCAAGTGTACATGTGGAGAGAATAATAATAGCCATGATTACTAATACATGACGGATGCAACAATGACTAGAATTTTTGTGAGAAAAGAAATCAATTTGAATATGTTAACTATTGAAAACCGAAGTGCAGTACATTTACTTTAAAAACATAGGAAATAATCATATCTCAGGAAAATTTTCTGTTATCTAACTGCTTCAATTCTAATTGCTTTCACTATCCCCTCCTCTCCCTGTCTCTCCCTGTCTCCTCCTTGTACCCCACTTCTATTCC
The DNA here is from genome assembly GCF_950005125.1 of Chionomys nivalis. Classification (NCBI taxonomy): domain Eukaryota; kingdom Metazoa; phylum Chordata; class Mammalia; order Rodentia; family Cricetidae; genus Chionomys; species Chionomys nivalis. The sequence goes on along the minus strand of NC_080103.1, from coordinate 30,932,833 downwards.
TTCCCCTAACTCTTTCTTTCTCCCAGAAGCTGTCCCCTGCCTCAATGCACATGGTGGACAGAGAATGAGCTTTTCCTGCCTCCATATAAATGGTGGACTCAGGATAGGCTCTCTCTGCCTCCATGCGTATCATTAACATATAATGGTCTCTCTTTGCCTCCATGCACATGGTAAACACAGAATATTGTCTCTCTCTGTCTTCGTGCACACAGTGCACAGATAATGGGCACCCTCTCAGCCCCTGTGTCCCTTGTGGGTACAGAATGAGCCTGAGTTTATAGGTTACAAGTATAGCCTCTTCCTAAACATGGGACCTTTGATATCAAACATTAACCCTTATGTCCAGAAAGAGTTAACTTGAATTGGATACTCTAATTCTGCTTGGTTGCCCTTTCCTGCAGGGCAGAATTGATTAAGGTTCATGTAGATGCTCAGATAAATGAATATGGAGAAGCTGAGGAATGTGCAAATAATGTCAGAGGAAACTACTCAGCGAGGATTCTCTAAATTTAGAAAAAATCCCATATAGATAAGGGTATAAATAACTCAGAAAATGGGTATAATAGAACCAAATTTAAATATTTACCTAGTAAAATGTAAGTTAATCATAATCTTGAGTCCTCTGTGATCTCCCATATCATATTTTTGGTGGCAAATACTTTGCAAAATCAAAATTCTAATAACCCTTGAAGTACGGTTAGATCACATATAAACTGAGATCTTGAGATGCACATGTGTCCTGTGCAGAGGCTGACCCAGAAGGGTGGACTCAGTCTCCGGCTTGGGCTGGGCCAAATGAACAGACAGGGTCCATATGGAAGAGATAATGGATGAAACAGGAAATAAAAACAGAAGGAAAATGAAAAGTGTAGAAGCTGACAGGGCTTCAGCAGGAGAGTAATGAGCGGAAAGTGATGATACTGAATGCGTACTGGATACCTACATTTGAACCACATTATCTTTATGTCTAACCAGCCAAATGTATTCTTAATCAACAGAGCGACTGGGCATCTTACAGTCGAGAAAGGCAAAGTGTCATGGTCTCATGCAGCCTTTTATTGTTCCTCTTTTCATCAACTATATACATATATTTGTTTTTGTATTCATCAATATGCTTGAAAATGGCTTGTCTTTAGCTCTTTGACCTCATCTTTTGATCTAGGTGATCATTTATACATAATAGAGATGCTGTGGGAGTAATAAGAGAAGTAACACGGCCACAGTTGCTATTCAGAGTCCGATATTTATTAATTAATCAAGTTGTCAGCTTCAAAATCAGCAGTGAGAATTAGGCGTGTGTTACTTTTACTAACGTGAGGGTGACAGCGAAGTAGTCAGCAATGAGGACAGGAGATGACGTGAAATGGTAAGGCTGTAGAGAGTACCTAATGACTGTTTTAATAGGTTCTTACTTTTTCTGCAGGTTTGGAGACTCCGCTGTGTTTTGTCTTTTGTGCAAGTTATTAATACCCATGGCTCACAGCAGCTGTGCATTCGCAGAGATAAGTTTCACATGAAACAGATGAAGAAATTTTTTTCTGGGGCTGATATCAGATGGATTAGAACGTGATTAATCAACAGACAGGCTGATTAAATTATTGGGTTCACTGTTCAGATAAGAGGTTTTGGATACACTCTGCCAAACTATAATTAAGTTAGAAATTTCTGTTGGACTGCTTTAAAGATGATCACGTGGTATACTTTGAAGAAATCTTTTGTGGCCCAGAAGAACAGCTGCAGAGGTATAAGCATGAGTCAGTTCTTATTAATTACTTTCAAGTACTAGAGCAGAATTTTCACTGAAAATCATAAATATATTCCAATACCTTTTTTACGAAATTTGTATAAGCCTTGTGGTTCTACTCTAGAAGTCTCTCCAAATGAAACGGCTATTAGCCAAGGGACAATGTTAAAGGAGCAGATAGGATGTAACCATTTCTGATGTATGGTTAATTAAGAAGATAGCAAGAGAATATCCATGAAATAGTTGAAATAAAAATATTTTTCCTTTTAAGCACACAATCTAAATGCTAAAATATAGTCGTTTCGGAGGTATCAGGAAAAAATAAAAAATCAACATAAACCCGAATTGGAGCTCCTAGAATACAAAGCAGCTATGGAGTTCCACATCACCTAAGGTATTTTATCTATCCTCAGTGGTCTCCAAATTAAGTCACTGTGTAGTAGTAGGTGAATTTAAAATCTTCTAAAACAGAGCAACAAAAATGATACTGTCAACTTGTTTCCTAGAAATGGGCCTATAGTAGGCTGGGTATCTTTAGCAGCCAACAAGTAGTCATAAGAATCCAAACCTATTTGTGTTCCCAAACCCGAGTCCCCAGTCATGGTGCATATAGATGTAAGAATTAAAATCTATATGGTTCATTTTCAAGGATGGCTGGAACCTCTATAGGTCTGGCTATAAATCAATCAAACCCACCCTGTGAAGGTATGCTAGCAAAGTTATACATCTCTCTCAAACTACAGTATGCTCCCACAACTAGAATATAGAATAAAAATGACTAACAATCAACCTTGCCTGCAAGTCTGTGTGTATAACAAACATTTATTAAAAATAACCATAATGTAAAATGTAGAGATAAACCCACCCACAGTGTTCATTGAGAAAAAAGATAAAAGGAGACAAAGAAAGATAGAACCTAGTTAATCTATATTGTATCCTCCTGCTAATTCAATAAAATGAACGTTTATGAGTTGGGGGCTAAAGACTCTACTCAGTCGGTATGCCTGCCTTTCAGGATTATAATGCATGACCTTGCAAAGCTATAAAATAAGACACATTGCATTTTTGCTACTCTGAACCTCTAGAGCTCTTATTATGAAGCAAAGGTCTTTGTTTCCCTCACTAGAGAAGTAACAGAAGCAAAGTCCAGTCCTTTATTTATAAAGTATTTTACTCCAGCTTTCTGAAAATGTCCATAAATAAAATTGAAAGGACTGTGAGCTCACGACAGAAGAATATCCTGAAAAGACAGGTAAAAAGACAACCTGCATGACAGCCATCGGGAAACAGTAGGTTACAAAATCTAGTCTACCAAAAAAATATGTAGAGTAGGTTGGTCAGATTAAATGACAAATGTTTTTTTTTTATTTTTATTTTTTTTATGACAAATGTTTGATAGCTCAAAAATACAAGAAAAATAAACATACTACCAAAGAATCAGATGCTTCAGAATTGTAATTAAATTAAGAACTTTAAAGGCATTCCAGGTAAAGATAGAAATGGAAAATTATAGTTGTATTTTGATAGAGGATATAGGGAAAAATAGAGGAGTCAATATTTGAGTAGAATTTGTAACGTATTTCAAATAGTTGGTCAAGGACACCAATCTTCCGATTCCAGGTACCAATAAACAGAGAGAAATATCTTTGAAAATTCAGTATCCATATGCTTAGTGGGAAATAAAGCACCCAAAGGAAAGAAATATGATCTGAAGACTCAAGATAAAGCTACACCCTCTATTATACTCAATTCTGAGCTAGTGTGGGATTTCTTTTAAGTGCCCTTCTTCACTACAAGGCTGATCAACTGAACATAATTGACAGGACTGTGGATAGTAGGAATGATGCTGGTCTGGGGCCAAAATTACCTTGGGTTCTGATTAATGAACTTCATAGCCAATCACTGCCCACTTCTGTGTGCAACCAAACATACTGGTGATTCTGAGAGTACTAACAGGCCATTAGCTTCTATCAATCCAAAAACTAAGAATGTCTTCCAACAGCATTCTGGGCTTATAGCAGAAACTTCATTCCTGTATCTTATTTATTTGATGTTATGGTGAGTATATTTATAAAAATGACCTGAATTATGACTTTATTTTGTTCTGCACCTAGAAAAACTTCATCACTTTTACTGTACTGAAACATGGCACTAGAGGCAATCTGAATTTGAGTTCTAGTCACTGCTTACTACCTTTGGAGGAAAGTTGTGATTTTTTTGTATAAAAGAAAATGTTGAAAGAAGAGTCTAAAGTTAAAAAAAAATAACCACAAAGTAAAATCATATTAGTAGCCAACCTCCAGTGGAACTCTGAGGTAGAGCATTTTGTACGAATAAAAAGGTTAACTGAGAATTGCACAGTTTAGATTATATAATCCAAGAATAGGGGCCAAAACAAAACAAAATAGTGATGGTTTAGAAAGCAGCAAGAGATGATAAAGTCAACGTTAATTTGTTAAGTGTGCTCTAATTTCATTTATGTTGCTGTGATAAAATACTCTGACAAAAAACTACTTAATTGAAGAGGAGTTTGGGGCTTATAAATACAGGTTGTTACCCATAATTTCAAGTAACTCAAGGAATGAACTCAAACAGTAACTCACATCACACTCATAGTCAAGAACAGATAGAAACGAATGTATCCATGCTGCACACTTTCTTACGCTTAGCTAACCTCTTCACACTCTTATACTGCCTGGGGAATGGTTCCACCAAAACTGGACTGGATGCCCCCACATCAAGTAATAATCAAAACACTTCTTCCCCAGCTAGGCTCTCACACAAAACGGATGCAGATCATTCCCAAATTAAAATTCCCTTCTCCAGTGATTCTAGAGTGTGACAAGTTGACATTTACAATTAAAGTTCAGAAATGGGCGAGATTAAAGCAAATCACACTTAAAATACAAACTGTATGAGTCACACAAAAGAGTATGCAAAATCAGAAGTAACAAAAATGGTCATGTTAATGCAACTTCTTCCAAATCTAATAAAGACAAATAATTTCTGTTTTCAATAGATTATTTTGATGACTCTCTTCTCCAGTCCACCATGCATTGTCTTTTTATGATTGTCATGTCTTTATTCTTAAACTATCCCTTTTAAAAAAGTTTTCTTTGGGTTTTAGAAGGAAGCCTCTCCTTCTTTTTTTCCCCTGTTATTCTGTCTTTAATATAATCACACTCTTCCTTTCAGATATTCCCCTAATCATGGTCTCAGTGCCCTTTCTCCTAATATGTCTTATTCATGAAGTGTAATTATGGATCAGCTACTTTCTAAAACTAACCAGTGCAACTCTATTTTTTTTTGTATTCATTTGTTTGCTTGCTTTATTGTTTGAGACAGATTTTTTTCTTGTTTGGTTTTTCAAGACAGGATTTAGCTCTGGCATTACCAGAAATCACTTTTTAGACCAGGCTGGACTCAAACTTAGAGATCTGACTGGCTGTGACTCCCAAGTTCTGGGATTAAAGGTGTGTGCCAGTAGCACCCAGCCTTGAGGCAGATTCTTATTATGTATCCCTGGCTAGCCTGGAACCACTCTGAAGACCAGGCTCGCCTCAAAGTTCCAAGAGATCTGCTTGTCTCTACCTCCTGAGTGCTAAGACTAAAGGCATGCAGCACCATGTCCAACTATACCTCCCTTCTTACATCTAAAACTGTGTATCAACATTACAGACACTTATTTTTAGGCATGCTCTAGTCTTTGATTTTTAATATAAGTAAAACAAATTCATCAAAAAATGAGAAGGGAGTGAATATGAATTGCAAAGTGGAAGTATTCTTGAGTCGCATAGACATTCAAGCACTTTACCTGCATTTTAACACCTCTATCAATATGTGAATCCAAATGTTTTAGAAAGGCCAGGGACTCTAATCATTAAGACAACAACGAGGCTCTCTGACATGACTCCAACATCCTTTCAGCCACTACTAATTAAGATAGTTAAAAAATTGTCATTAACCTATCCAATGCTAAAGAGTACATGGTAGAAATATATCAGATTTGGAATGTTATTGCTTGAAAACCTTGACATGAACTGATGATTCATAGATAACCCCAAGCTAATTTTAAAAATATTTTATGCAACATACTCCTGATGTCTAGCTTTCCTGAGGAATTATTCCCACCAGTATTTTATTGATTAAAACAGGAAGATATGAAATGGAAAGGAATAAAAGTTCTGTTTATATGAAAAATCATTCATCTGAGCATATCTTCAAGTTTTCATAATGTAAATTGAGCAGCCATGATATTTAATAATTAAAATAATAAAGTTTAATATCTGTTTTCTCCTAAACCTAATAGCCCCCCTTACCCAATAGCATTTTCTCATACAGTAGGCTATAAAGATGCTTGTATTATAATTATAAAACACTATTTTAAAAATGTATTATGTCCTACAGCACTTAGCCTTGACAAACAATTACTGGATCACATTCAACTGAATACAAAAAGCAATCTTTATCACAAGGTTAAAATTAACCTTGGAACAATAACTGCTTTCAAAGCTATTCTCAACTCCAAGCTGCTCTGTGGTGGCCTCTTTTGAGGGAATGCAAACAAGTAAACTGAAGGACATCTGAAAAACTTACTGCCATAGTCCTCTAAAGTTTCTCAATCATTTTAGATTCATGTAGAATAATCTTTTATACCTGAAACATGGTGAATATGCCTTCATAGGAAAGCCTTATAAATTCTTATAAACTCAAAATGAAAATTAATAGCTAAGAAAGCAAAGAACCCTAAAAATTCTGGACTTTCAAACTACATACCTTGTAGTAAGACTTTCAATTATCATCATGGTTTAGATATCATTATGAGAAAAACAAATCAAGTGCTACAACAACTTTTCTTTATGGGATGGACACCAGAAAGCAAATGTATTTTCTAGTTGTTTCAAACTCAGTATTCTCAGACAGTTATTTTCTTATCTACTCATCCTTAAAAAGGTAGCATGGAGGGCATCAAGACGGCTCAGGAGTAAGAGTGATTTTGTGTAATAAGTCTTTCTCTGTCTTACCAGCCAGCACCTAAACAATGATGCCGAGACTTAATATTAATTACAAAAGCTCAGCTTACATCTTAGGCTTGTTCATAAGTAACTCTTATAACTTAAATCAACCCATTTCTATTTATCTACCTTTTCTATGTGGCTTTTTACCTTTCTTTCATTCTGTATGTTCAACTTGTTCCATAATCAACCCCCTTCTATGTATCTGCTTTTTCTATGCGGCTTTTTACCTTCCTTTCATTCTGTATGTCCAAATCTCTCTATATCTCTTTGGTGTCTCCCATGTGCTTCAATTATCTTCTACTTCTCTCTTTGTCTAGACATCTCACCTATACCTCGTGACTACTTATTGGTTATCCAGCTCTTTATTAAACCAATCACAGCACTATGTCATCATTCACAATGTCCAGTTCAATCTTGTATTTGGTATACCCAGAGAAAATATTCTATCATCTTTCTTATCTTGATAGATTCAAAGTTTTATGACTAAACTATTTTTTATAATAACTTTTAATTCCATCTATCTTTTTAGATCTTAAAACATTTTTCTTAGATAAACAATTGAAGCCTTTATGTTTTTCAATCTTATACACTTTATACCTCTTTTGTGAGTTTCTTTTTATATTGATTTTTTATTGAGCTCTACATTTTTCTCTGCTCCCCTCCCTGCCTCTCTCCTCCCCTTCAACCCTGTCCCAAAGTCCCCATGCTCCCAATACTCAGGAGATCTTATCTTTTTCTACTTCCCATGTAGATTAGATCTAAGTATATCCATCCTAGGGTCCTCATTGTTGTCTAGGTTCTGAATTCAGTAACAAGGAAAACTGTAACTATAACTATCTCATCTTCAACTCCATCAGAGACCTGAGAAGAAAAGAAAATTACCTGAGTAAACAGGAAGGGTAGAGCAAAAAAATCTTTTAAAACTATAAAAATGATAGAGACATCTGGCTGCCTGTACAGTCACCCAAGTTTCCTCTGCAATGTTGTTACAACCAGCTTTAGCCTATAGACCTAGAATATCTAAAAAACTTTTGTGTGGAACAAGAATTTTGAAGGATTGTCCTCTCTTGTTTTGACAAAGTTCAGCAGTCACTTTTTTTGTGTGTCATGCTTGTCCAATTTGGACAGCATATAATCAGAGTGGAGGCAAAGCCAGTTTCTTGCCCAGTGTCTAACTTTGACATGATCAAAGAAAACATCATATGGAGGTTCTTTGATGTTCATCATTCTATTTGAAGTAAACTGATGCTTCCAGAAGCAAACATATCTAACTCTCATAAATTATAAGCCTTAGGTTATTAAAACATTTTAAATGCCATGTTCTGTAGCTTTTGGAAGTGTTTTAAAGCCATCTATTGACTTAAAATAATTTCTGTTTGACCTTGAAAACATACCAAACATGAGTATAACTTTGATGATTATAGATGAACAACTATTAACCTGTCTTTTTTATTATCCTAAATAGCTTTCAAGGATTAAACTTTACATTTATATGAGTTGCATATACCTCAAACAAGAGTAGAAACATATATACAGTATAACAAAAATAATTTTAAATTTGTATCAACATATAAAATATGTCCTAAATAAGTAGAAACCTATTTTATTATAAAAGTAACTTTACACCTGTATAAATAAACAAAAATCCATACCAATTTAAAATATTTGAGATCAACAGTTGCTTTTTCATTTAATATAGAGTCAATAATCTATCCTTTTGTTATCGTTCCTATATTCCTCCCCCTTCTTTTTTTCAGAAAGAAATCTCTGAATCTAGCTTTCCTTGATTAGTTTCCTCCCTTAATAGGAACAGTAACAACTTGTAAACAGACCAACTAACAATGACAAACATGCATAATCTGTTGAATGACCAAAAACCACCCATCCCATCTATTTGGAGTGTGGGTGTCATGTTCCCTAGAATGCTTCCTGTTGTATGGAGTCAAAGGCATCTTTCTTTAGCTCTTTATCAAGCCAACCAAAAGGTGCCTTAACAAAGACACATCTTCACAGTGTAAACAAACATTCTATAAAAATTGTGGCCAAGCCTGATGATCTAAATATGATTCCCAGATCCACATGGTAAAAAGATAGAATAAGCTCTTACTAGTGGCCTTCCACATTCACACACCAGTATATAATTTCTTGATTATTCATTTTTGATATTCAAATTTTAATATCATTATCTCCCTTTCATTTTCCTTCCCTTAAACCCTCTCATATACCCTCCTTGCTCTTTCTTAAAATTATGTCTTTATTTTATCAAAGTATTTTATTTCTTTTATTTAAAAAAATTACTGTATTTTTGAGATTATGTACACAGACACACATATTCCCAAATACAACTTGCTTAAAATAATACTTTTTATAAAAGATAGTGCAAAATGTATAATTTCTCCATTTAAGTTATACAAGTTATTTTAGTTGTGATAGCTACAATATATGGAAGGTATACTTGGAATAAAAATGAAAAATAGGAGCAAATATAAACACTTGGAAGTCTCCAAAGAATAAATGTTTGTATATAAGTTGGTCTAAAAATAAATCAGTTGTTACTGTATATACTATCATGAAAGTTTTCCCATGAGTTTGTAAAATGCTGATTTGGGACCCTTTATCTACATCCCTAAAGCAGATTTGGAAATTATCACATGTTTTAAAGGAAAATCACAGTGGTTAATATTCAGGCTGAACTACAATCTAGTTTTAAGATTCTTTACAAAATTAATTAATAGGAATGGATGCAGTCACTGGTCAGACATATAAATGCCAAGATTGATATCACTTAAATCATAAGTTATACCTGCATAGTACTTTATAGTTATCATCTGAGCTTTTCTTTGCAATGAGAGAACATATCCCATAGGTGGCCACTGGGTTATTTGGAAACAGATTGTAAAATCATACAGCAAAGCAATGTGGGAAAAAATAAAAGGATACATCCTCCTGATGACCAAAACACCTATGGGCATATTAAAGGCTCTGAGATATCAGTACTAAATATGCCTGCACAACAGATAATCCATCATCTCACATATACATTGTCCTTTGAAATGTTTTATATAATACCTATGAATATCCTCCAAGATCCTAATATATTTAATATAGGCCTTTCTGTATATACCAGACTAGTCTGGAACTCAATTAAAAAGGATGCCTCTGCTCATGGAAAGCTAGGACTGCAGGAGGGTAGTAAGCAATATTTTAGAGCAGGCTTATGTTTATGAGCTATTTCAATGGGCCAACGGCCTCCATACTTTTGATGACACTGTCAATTCCTAAAATATAACTACTAACATGTATCTCCACTGAAATATTCATAACGTAAGACAATAAAAAAGAGAACATAGAGACACATTTTTTATTCTTTTTGGCCACATCTTAGTGTTTTTCCCTACCTCTGTACTCACAAAAGATCCAGAGTTCAAAGAGCAGAGTGATAGATCAGGAAATGAAGATAAGGATCTCCTCCACAGAGGGCAAGAGCAGAAGTCAACAGAGACCTAATGTTCCAAAGTTAGATATGCATGTTAGGCTTTTCTGTCAACATGATCTCTGTTGTATTTATTCACCTCTGCCACTAGTCATGGAAACAGCCACAGACAGATTCAAAAAGTGATAAATAAGCATGGTTGTGCTCAAATAAAAACTTTTGCATGTACAATAACATTCAAATTTTATATTTATGTATGTATTCACTGACTTTTTCTTGTTACTCTCTATGTTAATGGTCTAAGTGGATTATGATAATTTAGAAAACTATAAATCATTATTATCTCATAATCTTCATGAAAACCTACAAGAGGCTGGAACTGTCTCACAGATAATTTGTTTAATTCTTGTCCCAAATATAAAAAAAATTAAAAGGAAAATTAAGGGGTTGGAACTACAGAGAAAGAGTTAAAACACTATTTTTAATTTTCTACTAACCTACATGAGTGAAAATAAATTAATTATTCAAATAAAGTTATGTTTCTAATATTACTGGAACCAATCCTTGAATTATTTGATAATAAAAAGTTTGGGCTGAAGAGATGGCTTAAAGATTAACAACACTTGTTGCTCTTCCTGATGATCTGGGTTTGATTCCCAGCACCCACATGATTGGCGTTTCAAAACCTTCTGTAACTCCAGTTCTAGGAGATCTTGTTTGGTCCTCTGTGAACAACAGCTATACATGTGGTATATAAACATACATACAGGCAAAAGACACACTTAAAATAATTATTTTGAAATGCCAGTAGGAAAAAGTTGACCCATGCATCAACAATGTTTCCAAAAATAAATTTAAGGGAAAAAAAATCTTCAAAATATTTTTTTTTTAAAGAAATGCTGATTCATTCAACAATTTGGAGGCAGATAACTCCAAAACTACAGCTGAGTTTTTGGTACTTATGGCTGTCTATATAGTTATCAATAACACTGATCATCAGGAATTGCCCCTCAAGATGCCATAAAGGCATCAACTTTTAATACATAGACATCGTTAGGACATTACATATGCTATTTGTAACATCAACAGCAGTATATACAATTATTTCAAAAGTTAGGTGAGGTTATAATTATAATTCTTCTGGCCTGGCCTGTCACCTGGGTACCTTGTCTGTTTAAGGGACAAGTTCTGTCCACCACCAATCTCCCCCTTCCCTAGGCAAGCTGATCTAGCGCCTCCTCTCCTCCTCTTTCTCTCTCTACCTGTCCTTCTTGTGAAGAGGCAACCTCTGCCTCTCCCTTCCCCCTTCCTCTTCTCTTTGTCTATCTCCCCCACCTCCATAACCCCCTTATTATTATCCTTATATATACCCTTATATACTTCCCAATACCCACTAAATAAACTCTATACCAAAGCTTTCTTTGTATGGCATATCTGTCTGTCTTTCACCCACTGTGGCCTCAGGTCACCTGCTCTGTAAATCTTTCAAGGGTTACACAAATACTATAGCTCTCCAGAAGTCTTTTATCTGATAACTCTAAATGTAATAAAAACCTCTTGCTTCTGATTACCAAAGGTAAGGAATGAGTAATTTATATACTGTAGACTTACAGAAATAAGATGTATCTGCTAAAATAACCCAGAGGTAGGATAAAATTGAAAAGAGAAGAGACAGATTAAAAAAAATACTACTACATCTTGGAAAATTTTTTGGTACTAGTAGAAATTTTTTAAACGTAATATTATTCTGATTTTTCTGGTAGCAAAAATAAAATAGTACTCATTCCTCAGCCACTGCTTGATACAGACTACAGAAAAGAGAATATTGAAGTTAATATATTAGCATATTGATACATTTTTGTTTCTTTCATAAAATTAAATTATACTTAAGACTCACAATGTAGGCTATAGATACTAACCATAGCACCATGTTATGAGCTTGTAATTGGGTTACAATGTTTTGGTTCAATTTTTAATGGGAATAATTTCAAAGTAATTCTATTTCTTTTCTAAAATGGCTGTAAATCTAATATATAGAGAAATGTGGAAAAATCACAGATAACTTAGCCGTGGTTGAAAGGATATCTGATGCTTTCTTAGGGAAGATGGAGCAGATGGGCTAATGAATATCAGTTAAATTACTGATTTTTCACATGGAAATGAGTTTCTAATATTATATAAGAATTTTTAGCCCTTTCCTAAGTCAGTTTCATTATTTTCACAAGTAACAGATAATATATGGACTTGAATAAAGGCATAAGAAAATCCTATTTGTTAAATGCACTGATGTTAGATGAAGTAATTGGAAAGTACACCTGTGGACTGAAAGACCTGACCAAGAGATGCAGGTTGATGGTGATTATAACAAACTTACTTCATACATCTTCCATGTAGTTTTAGAGTCATTTTATTTTGACATGTTGATATATTAGTTTTTTTTTAAAAAAAGAAGTCAAATTACCTAGAGTGACAGACTAATTTTTCAGAGTAGCTTTGCCTTTCTAAACAAGTAAAAACCTATGTTATCTCCTTTTTGGTATTAAATTGAGCAAATCAGAAGTAATCTTAAAAAAGTGATGCTGTAAGCATTAAAGAGGAACAAAAGAAGTATGCCAAGGGATATGCAAATTAGAATGTTTTGATAACCTACACATATCTATGATGATTTCTTGGTCTCTCATGTTTACCATTGTGTATGCCATCAATTATGATGTACACAGCCCAATGTTGATGCACAATTTATATTTGGTGAATTGATGTTGAGTGTCATGAAGGTGGCACATAATTCTGAATAATATTGGGTATCTGAACTAAAACTCATGGAAAACTCTATGGGGAGGCTAACCAAATGCTAATTATTGAAGCTATCCAAGTAGTGATAAGGCCCCTAAGGATCTTGCTTCTTCTTATCAACAGACTGATGACTTTTGTTCAAGAATGGGTCAATACTGTTTGACTGATGGTATTGAGGTCCCAGTATCACCTTTGAGCCCCTGGACAGACAGGTATTGAGGTCCCAGTATCACCTTTGAGCCCCTGGACAGACAGGACACACGATCGAGCCCTGTCATCGGTACTTGTGAAAGGAGAAAAATGTAGAGTCCAGGGCGTCTTGGTACTCACCTGCCAAGATGGGTTCTATAAATCAACAGGAAGGTAGACCCGAGTCTCAGTTTGCTCTTAGACTTCCTCCTGTTCCCATTTCACCCTGGGACATTTTCCTTGTCTTCGTAGGAGACAGTATTAACAGACAGATACAAATTTGTTCTGATTTTACCCTCAGAATGACTAATTTAGCTTCTTTATTAGCTTCAATTCAAAATCATTACAGAGTGTGGAGTTCTAGTCTTGTGAAAGCTGCTAACTTATTATGGACTCTTGGGAAGTACAAGTTAGTCAGTCATCTTTACAGTACTGATATAATTAATTACTGGGACAAACCTTATTTAGGTCCCTGTATATGTTTTCAAAGTTAAACTTGAAACAAGTAATGAGAATCAAAATTTGTCTAATCAGACATACTTAGGGAGCTCTCATACTTCAGAAATCTGCAGAATATGGTATTTAAAATAATGATTAAAAGAATATTATATTAGACAGAGACTCCAAGATCCTAGAAGGAATCCAAGGTCTCCAAAAAAGATTATGGGACATCATGATGTCTCAACCTGGATTACAAAGATCCTAACCACTGGGTGAGGTGCCACAGTGAAACAGCTGCTGCCAGGAGCGGTCCAGACTGTGGACAAACAGCAAGACATTGGAGAATTGATTGCATCATTTTTGCCTAGACAAAATAAGGTCAGTCTTTTCCATGTCCCTCTTTCACAGGAAAAAAATCCACCTTATGGGCTTGGCTAAGACTATAAGACTGTAAGTTCTGGATACTTCTGCCTCCAATACTATGGAGACCTAGGTATGACTCTAGGTATATGGACTCTGGTCCCTGTCATTTTTAATAGATTTTAAATAGATTTTAATAGATTCAGAAACTACTTGTTCTGTCTCAAATATACTTTATTTATCCTTCTGGGCTCTCTAATAGTATTGATGACTAGGGTAGTTATAATGTCAGTTTAGCAACAAAAGGTATTCAGATCTTCCCGCAAAGCCATATCTAGCTTGTTAGCTCATTCTGAAGCTACTAGGTCTCTTAAAAAATGTTTTATGTCTGTGGATATACAAGTTCCTAAGCTTTGAGGCTCTAAAAGAAATTACTTAAGATGTAAATACAGGTTAAGATATGGAAAATGTTTCTGATTTCTTCCATCCCCTTTATTGTATGGTTCTAATACGCTGATAGAGCAATGACTACTTACTGTTTGGGTCACAAGCTCAAGATTTTATATTTATTCTAGTTGCCAGTTAAATATGAACTAAAAGGTGTTTCTTATCGGACCAAAAACATGTCTGTCCAACCCATACCTGGTTCTCTGGATAGCAGAAAAATATATATGCTTCTAACCAAAATCTGTAGTTTTTCGAGGACTCGAAGGTATGAGTCTATTCCTTCTGTTCACAGGTACCCATTATCTGTGCTTTTTCTACAATATAGAATTTTCTTTAAGTACATAAATTCTGATTTCTGTTGCTAGTTTAAACTTATCTCAATAGGCTTCCACTTGGCTGGCAGATGCATCTAAGCATCAGTTGCTGACTACAGCCTGCTCTGAATGGTGGTGAGCCCTGCACTTTCTGAAAATTGATGTGGACCAGTCCAGCTGATATGAACGTTCCCTGTCCCTTCAATGGAGTCTGATGAGTGCCCCACTGCCTGAATTCCCTCCCTACCTTTGGCTAGCCATTCAACCTGCTTGGGACCTCATAACAATGCCCCAATGTCAGCTTGAAGTAGTTGTGGAAAGGAACACGTCCCATGCTCCCTGCCCAGAATAGGTTGAAAGGCTGAGACAAGGGGGAACTTCCTGGCATGGGGGACAAAATAACTACCTATAGTGTCCATTGATACACCAGAAAAAATAGACCCAGAGTTGTCAATTAATTGATTTATTAATTTAAGTAGTTCTTAGGTCCCAATGATACTTTCTTAAAATTATGGGCAAACAAGACCCAAGATTGGGTCCTGTCATCGGTGTTTGTGAAGGGGGAAATGTAGGAGCCAGCCATTATAAGCTAAATAGAAACAGACCATCCAAAGGAAGTTCTTTAATTCTAACCATTATCACCTGCCAGAATAAGACTCAGCCATCAATAAGTTTAATGGAGACCTGAATCTCAGTAGTTTACCCTAAAGCAATACTTGGATGCAGGAAGAACCACAAACTGAGATTACCTAAGCACCACCCAAGAACAGACCATCCAAAGGAAATGCCTAACGTTCCAACCATTTTAGATATGATCAACTGCCAGCACACTCACCAGGACACCCCTAGACAAATGTCAGCCAGTCAGGAGTCCTGAACCTTAGAAATCCCTCACCCCCACCTTTACTACTTTAAAAACCAAACTCTAACTGAGCTCGGGGCTTTCTGATTATTCCAATACGTCAGATACAGGGAGAGACCAAGTTTGCAAACTTGCATAAAATAAAGGCTCTTTGCTTTTACATACGGGACTCAGTCTCCTGGTTGGTTTTTGGGGGACTTTAGGGATGTGGGCATAACACTTGCTGATCATAAATTGTATTGGAGTTTCATTTTGGGCATGGTTGTACTTGTGATTCTCCTACTTTGCACCCTCTAAGGAACATATTGCCTCCACCCCAGAATTAAGGCCACTTCTGTGTGATACATTGTACTCCGGGGTGACAACATAAGACCTTCCTATGAACAAAGTCACTCCTACACAATGAGTGGACTAGTGTGCAAATTCTGGGACTATGCTGCCCAAGGAACTTCGTCCCATTGTGTTGTTGTGTTTGGTGTTTGGAATCTTTACATGTTATCTTTATAAAAGGCCATCGGTGCCTCTGAGGAAAGACTGAAGAAAGGCTAACAATAAAACACATTGGTATTTTATCAAGGTTCTTCCTTGGGGGAACCTGGTTTTCCTTGCATTCAAAGGGTTCTAGGTTTGCAAGTTAGCTCAAGACTGGAAATTGGTTCACAGGCCAAGATTTCTTTCTGCCAAAATCCAAGGGTGCCTTCCTTTCATTTGTGTGAGAAATTTTCCACTTAAACATATTTTTTAAAAAATGAAGTAGGCTTCTTATCATTTTAATGCCTGGAATCACTGTGATTTATTAACCAGTACCAAAAGTCCACGTGAATCATGCCACTGTAAAAATTACTTTGCCCGTGCTGACCATTGGGTCAGGGTATTAAGGATATTGCTTTGTCTATACTGCCCATCACAACTTCTGCACAAAGTCACCAAATCCATTGTCTCTCACAATTGCCAAATCAGGATAATCAAATGCAATTGTCTCCTTAAGTTTGTAAAGTAGTTCACATCATGAGCTTCCAGTACTCTTTTTGCTTTTCTTTTCTTTTCTTTTTTTTTTTTTTTTCGAGACAGGGTTTCTCTATAGCTGTGGAGCCTGTCCTGGAACTAGCTCTTGTAGACCAGGCTGGCCTCGAACTCCCAGAGATCCGCCTGCCTCTGCCTCCCGAGTGCTGGGATTAAAGGCGTGCGCCACCACCGCCCGACTGCTTCCAGTACTCTTTAAGCTTGTGTGTGCATATCTTATTGGATTTATTAGTGGTTTATTAGAATGTCTGGCAACCAGTGGTCCACTCAGGCCAACAATGGCTGTCAATAGTGGACCTTCCAAGCATCTAGTAGTTACTCAGTCCACGAAACTGAATGTCTCATCTAATTTTAGTATAAACCAGAATCCCAAAGAAGTGGTCTCTAATGCCAATGAAGGATGTACTTTCCAGAGAGACACAGAACATGCAGGCAAAAGAGCAAGTTTCTTTCTTCAATGTTCTTTATGTAGGTTGCCACCAGAAGGTGTGACCTAGATTAAAGGTCAGACATTCCACTTCAAAAGATCTGTATTAAAAGTTAGTCTTCCAACTTCAAATGATTTAATCGAGAAAAAAAAATCCCTCTTTGGTTTTAGTTAGTTCCAGACTTAGTTAAGTTGACCACGAAGAACACCCATTACGATGAGTGAATAATTATCTAGGTTAAAAAGAAAAAGATGCCTTCATTTGGTTTACATACAATTGGCTAAGTCTGACCACATGAGTTCCTTTTTCAGAACATATGATGGAGGGAGAGCAAATACTGTTTCCTAAAAGAAAAGTAAAGATTCCTTTATCATAACTAATGTATGTCTATGTCGGCACTCATTTTTATGTAGCATAAATATTTTAAATGGCCATTTACTCCTGGGAAAATAAATGATCTCTCTTTTTCCTGTGTGAGTATTCATTCACAGTCACAAATACATCCCTACATCTTTAGAAGAGAATATAAATCATTGTTAGAACATTTTACATCATTATTGTATTGAAAATATTTTTAGAATGCTTTTACTAAAGTAGATGCATTGCCTTCTCTTGTGGGTGTGTAGAAGGGAAGATCTATTACATTAAAAGTTATAAAAGATATATTACATGTCAACTTGACAGCAACTGAACGAACAAGTGCTTTGTTGAGAGAGGAGGTGAAGGGATATACCTCTCTATTTTTTCTTGGTATAAAGAGTTACTGTCAATCAGCAAACTATACAATTATTTAATGTGTGGATGTACCCCGTTCTTCCCATTGCATTAAGCTGTCTTTTTCTTCCTTGAAAACAGTATTATCCATTTGAACACATATTCAATTACATTTTCCACTAAGGATGAACTGCTAAAATCAATGTGCACATCATAGACACCTGTATTTTTCTTTCTCCATTAGAGTTGAAGATTGCTACAATTCTATAAGTATTGACTGACATCATTAGATTATTCAGGGTGAAGGATTCAAGGCAAAGACAGTTTCCATAGGAATACTGTGACATAAAATATGTACTCATATTCCACGTTTTCTCTTTCATCCAAACAAGGATTAAAGAAATTCAAGTACACATGAGAGAAAAACTTGAGTAAGGATTATGCAATCCAGGGCCATTAGTGATAAGGAATGAATATCTTCTTCATTCCATTATCATAATTGAAGGAGAATGCACCACATGAATGGGAAAGCAAATCAAGTAAGCCCACACTAGCTCTGAATAGATAATAATGGGGTTCTTCATTTAAGGGGGCTCATAGATCACAATGGGAAACAGGAATGGAATCCATCCAGGTGTGAGAGGAGAGAGAGAGAGAGAGAGAGAGAGAGAGAGAGAGAGAGAGAGAGAGAGAGAGAGAGCAGCCTGCACCTTTTTGGTACCCAAGGCCACGCCCAACCTGGTCCAGCTTCTCAAAGGCCATTGGCTAAAGGATGTACTCCATCACACAATGAGAATTACGTTTAGTTTTCATGATGTGAGGAGCCATTGAGGACACATATTGCCATTTCTACATTGATGACATACTGAACTGGGAGCAGATCAGTTATGTTTATGTACAGAAAGTTCCTCTGTCTCTTCTGCTTTTACTTCAGACTTCCTAATAAGGAAGCTAAGATTTCTTATTTATATTTGTCATATTTATTCTCATGCCTTCCCTTTGCTTCTGTCACATAGTCCCACTCACCGTAAGACAAATAAGACTATCCAATCTATAATAAACTAAGTTATTTTATATGTTATCTGGCTAGATGTGTTTTGTTATAGCAAAAGAAAAAATGACTAACACGTCTTATTGTAGAATTTCCATTTGTAACTCTTCTAGAAATTCCTTTACTTTGAAGTTACTTTGAAATGAAGTTACTGATACTTAATTCTGTTGCTAGGATTTGTTATAGTGCCTCTGCCTGTATCTTCCCGAGAAATAAATGACCTACAGTATGTGTGGTTTTTTTTTTTAGTCTTGCTATGGTTTGTATGCAATTCTAAATTCATATATTACAGTGTGACTGTATGAGATGGTGGGGTTTGTCAGTAGTGATTAGACCACCAATGCTCCTTTGTTACTAGACCTGAGGAATTTATTAAAGACCCCATCAAGGTAGCTTGTTATTTCTCTACCTTCCTCCATATGACAAGGCAGCAAATGAAAAGCACAAGACTAAATGGCTGTTCCTTTATGCTGAACATTCTAGCTTCCGTAACTATGAAAAAATGATTTTCTGTTCTTAGGAAATTATTCCATCTTGGGTATTTTGTTGTAGCAGCACAAAACTGATTAATACACAATATCTTATTTATATCATAGTCGTGTAGAATTCAGCATTAACAATTATATCTACCAAATCTCAGAAAATTGTCTTCCAACATCCAATGTTACTTTGTTGACTTCTTTTTGTACTTGTGATCTAATTATTCTGTTTCAAGAGTCTTCGATGAAGGGCTAGTGAGATGGTTTAGCGGGATAGAGGTGCCTACTGTCACAATGCTGCTAAGACTGATGATATCAGTTCTATTCCCAAGATCCACATGGTAGAAGGAAAAGACTTGACTTCAGTAAGTTGTTCTTTGACCTCTACACAATTACCTTCACATGAAATAAATAAATTAAAATGTAACAAAAATTTAAAAAGAGTACCCAAGGATCATCCTAAACTCACTACCTCATGTTTGAATATCTTATGGGGCAACCACTGTAGTGGTCATCAGCCTTTTCTCCTTGTGTCCTTGTAGCAAATCCTGCTTTGCTTTTCTGGGAAGTTTTCCCATTGTGTAGTTGGAAACGGCCTTCCTTCAGTGGGTCCTACTTTCTCAATGTAGCACAGCTTAGGATTTGGAGCTACTAGTGAATACTTTAATTCTCTGGTTTGATTGCCTCTTCTCTTTTGGAGCTCTGTAGACTTTCTTTCTGATTCTGGAAGATTAGTACAGCTTTATCTCTCAACTTCCCAAGCACAGATTTTCCTTTACTGTCATGTTTCTAGTTTCAAATTCATTTTGATTTACGAATTTTAAAAACTCATTAGTCTTTTCATAGAATTGGTATGCCCTACTATTTCTCTGCTCATTCTATTTCTGTAGAAACTATAAGTTCCTTTCTTTCCATAATGCATGTGTAGAAGGGAGTAGAGGTGCCCATTCAGATGCATATGTGTGTGGAGACCGGAGACTGACATGGTGTGCCTTCCTCCATTTTTCAGATAGACTCCTGCTCTGAACCTGGTGCTCACAAACTGACTAGCCAATGAGGTCTAAGGATGCAGGTGTCTCTATGCCACCCCACACAGAGCTAGGGTTATATGTCTAGGTTGACAGACTAGTACTTTTAAGTAAGTTCTAAGACTCCCATTTCAGGCCTCACACTTGCAGAGCTAGGGTTTTACCTACTGAGTCATCTCCCCAGGTCCCTGGCTTCATTTTCTTTTCTTTACATTGAGCTTTTGTATTATCTTTTTTTTTTTTTTTTTTTTTTTTTTTTTTTTTTTTTTAATTTAGAGAAATCCTAAAAATCATCTTGTATATCTCTATGCTTTGGAGGCTTGAGTTTTCAGTTTCTTTCTCCTGTTTTGCTTTAAGTACAGTAGCCGCCCTTCACTTCAAGAGTCACTGAGCTTTTGGAATCTCTGGATTAATGCATAAATTTCTCTCACTTTCTCTCTCTGCTCCTCCTTAATTTTTGAATTGTCTAAGCAAGTCCCTAAGTTTTGGGCTTCCTTATTTTGTCTATTTCCTACAACTCAGCATACTATGATTTTAAACTTCCTGTAATTTTCATGTTTTTAAGTATCTTCTTGATATTTTCCATCTCCTTTCTTTTGACATGCTGACTTTATTATTCTCTTCACCAATGGGGTCCATAATTTTTTTTCTTTTTCTTCTTAAATTAGATATTGTATTTTCAATTCAACTCCTCTTCGGTCTTTTTCAAGTAAAGTTTGTCCTTTCCCCTACGCTTACAGTCGCGAACACAGCTCTTGATTCTTTGGAGGTTTCCTCAGTTAGGATTACCTGGGAAAACTATCTGACTCGCCTCGCATAAGCAAGGAACTTTCTGATTTCTTTCATCTACTATGTAATTTACCCTGAACTCATTTGCTTCCACTCTTCCATCAGTTCCATTGTCTTTCTACTATAATAACTACAGTGTCCAATCACTAGATGCACATCTAATGAAACCTAGTGTGTATCATAGTTTAAAATGAAGCACACACATAGTATAATTCATATGCAAAGCAGAGTTAAATTTTCTGGAAACATTTATATTTTCTCACTATTGAAGTGCAATGAGAACTGGGAGATCAGCAACTGTGAGGAAATGGTCATTGTAAACAGGAAGTCACTCTAATCCCTCTAGTCATCATGATTTTGTGCCAGCGGCCATGGTTTTGTGACTTCCCTTTGCAGTTACCAGCTAACCCGGTGGTTTGGCAACTGGGAACTGCGAAGGGGAATGGCATACATTTTCATTAACTTTTCGTTGTGTCATGATTCACTTAGAAGATTTGAAGTGCGTTATTTTGAAAATTTAGAATGTTCATGGATAATATAACAGCGAGGTTGTAAAATATTTATAAAATATATGATCACAGAATCTATTTGCATGGATAGATGAATTATTTCACTCTTCCATTTTGCAGTTTTTAAGGGCTTAAGGGAATAATCAATTTTTTACTTTATGTTGAATTATATATGAAATAGTAGACACATTTTTTTCTTTTGATATTTAGGGCATCCCAAACTTCAGTTTGATCATAAGTTTTCTGTTTCAAAAACTGGAAAAATTAATCCATAACCGAAGGTATGGATATAATGAATTAAGAGAGTAAAATATCAAGCATCTAAACTACTGTAGAGGGTTCACATTATGGGAGTCTGTTAGTGAGTCCATGTTCATCAATTTAGAATTCTTCAACTTAGAAATATTTCAAATACTTTCCTTAATGCAACTTCTTATGTCACGTTTTGTTGATATCCACAGGATATCTTCCCTTTTCTAAATAGAAACAGAAGGATTGGATGGTGAGGTAATGGGAGAGGGACTAGGAGGAGAGGGGGGAGGGAAAACTGTGGTATGGATATAAAATATACATATGTTTTAAAATACATATTTATACCTAATACAATATATATTAAAACATATATATATTTAAAAAGTGTTGCAAATACTAAGAAATCACACTACTGTTAGACCTAGTCACATTCAATTTTACAGGAATCTGAGAGTTATTCAAAACAGTAAACATTACAAAGCTACTGGGAGTGCTGCATTAAGCATAATTTTTGCTCTAGTTCAATGCCTCATGGCATTTAGAACTCAAAGTTACTGAGGAATCCTGGGAGTAAATTAAATAGTTCTTAGTATATGCTATTTTCAAGTAAATACGGAAATATTATCTTGGTAAGGTGTGGGTTGTATTATTTTATCAAACATCATTATTGAAGAACAAGCACTTCTTAGTAAAAAGCAAAAATAAAAGATGACATAGGTCCAATTATATTAAAAAAGGTAAATAAGATGATTTATGAAATTATTCCCCTAAGATTCATTTTTATATGTTCTCAATGTCTATTACATGTTTCCTAAGACATAAAAAGCTAAAACAAATTATTTCTAAATTAATCCATAACATATGAATATTTACTTATTGTTCTGTCTGAAGTTTAAGATGACTAAGTTTGGTAATCTATCATATATATTTTGTAATTATTGGTTAATCACACAATTACAATTATACATGGGTAGATAAAATATCTAATACTGTATTTCTGCCTTATTGAAGATTCTCTCTCTCTCTCTCTCTCTCTCTCTCTCTCTCTCTCTCTCTGTGTGTGTGTGTGTGTGTCTGTGTGTGTACATTCATGTATGAGTGTCTGCAGATGTCAAAACAGGGTTTGGGATTTCCTAAGCTGAAGTTACAGGCAATTCTAAACCCTCCCACCATGAGTGCTAGAAACCAGTTTCAGGCTTTCTGCCATGGCAATATGTAATCCAAACTGCTGAGTCATCTCTACACACATGTGTTATTTAAAGTTTTTAAATGATTTTCAAATTTATGTATATGTGTGTTTGCCTCTGTGCATGTATGTGCAAGCACATTTTAAGAAATACATTTCTATTTTAAGGCATTTACTACATCTGATATTAATGCCCAAGACAAGAAAGTATGAAAAGGATCTACAGACAGTTGTTACCCATGGAAAATATATTCCCCATCATTAGTAGCTGGAGTTATCATATCATGGCTGATGCCATACTAAAGCTTTAATGAGATAGCACTGCACATCTGTGACAAAGGGCAAAATGGTTTTTAAAAGGAGAGAAACATGAAAAAAATATTCCCATCATGCAAATGGACTGGACTACACAAATACACATTGCTTCTGGGATTGGAAAATATTACAGCGATACTGAAAACAAGTCTTTATTTTATATAATTAAATACACATGTGCCATATCATATGTCAACAATGCCCTTCTTTATTCAATTGTAGAGAGATTTAACTAATGTCCAAACCTAAAATGGCTCCCGAATGTTTGTGATTGCTCAATTATTTGCAAATGTGAAGAACTGGAAATAACCCAGATGTGCTTCACCAAGTGAATGGACAAAGGAACCCTGGTGCATCCAATGCCATGCAGCAGTGTTAGCAGTCAAATAGGGGCAAGCTCTTGGTCTGCTAAAAATCTTAGATTAGTTTTAAGGGAATGACACTAAATTAAGAAATCAAAGCCACTCTCCCAAAGTTTACACACTATGTAAATTCATTTATAAATTATGATTGACAAGAGTAGAATCTAATGGAAGAAAAGCTAATGCTTTTTAGAGGCTAAAGGATGCAGGGAGAAACCAATGGTCACAAAACTCAAGTTGGAGCTTGGGAAGATGATTCAGTGGTAAAAGAGCTTCCATAATGACAGAAATTCAGCCACGTAAACACTAGGATGGTGTGTACTGCCTGTGTACCTCTCTGATCTGGAAGCAGAGTCTAGCAGAAATCGTGGAATCAGAATGTTCAGGGTTTAAGTGAGAAACTGTGCATCACTGTAATAGTTGGAGAATGATCAAGACAGACTATCACTTCTCTCTGAAGCGATACATTTATACAACATTTCTGCAAATAAGTAAAACAGAAAGAAAAAAATAAGTGAGTGGTTTCCAAGGGCCAAGGATTCAAAGAAAGGAGGCTGAAGCAGCCACAGTTGTCAAAGTGTTGTATTGCATGATAATCCTCAGGGTAGAAAAATAGTACACATTCCCTGGAGGCAACCAAGAACTCTCTACTTGGAGGTCAGACCAGATCAACAAGTGGGAAATTATGGATGGTACTGGAAACCTAGCCAAATATGTGGGCTTATGAAGTCATGAATCTTGGAGGATAACCCATACCGCCACTTTACTAAACCAACATAGTTCCTAACTACATTCTAAGTATGGTTCTTTGTACCCACAGACAAGTGGAGCCTTCACCCTGCAGCAAGAAAGTGTGAATTTGTTTCTGATAGATGCTTTCATCTCTTTCTACCCATGTTTGTTTCCTTTCCGTTGCTGTGATAAAAACAACGTAGGGAAAACAGGCTGTATCAGCTTACAAGTCACAGTCTACCACTAAAGGGATGTCCATGCTGAAACTCAAGCAAGAAACTTGAAGCAGTGCCCATGGAGGAATGCTTCTTACTGGCTTGCTGGTAGGCTCACACTTAGCTAGCTTTCTTATGAATTCCCAGTTAGCTATTGGTGCCACCAACAGTGGGCTAGGACGTCTTACATAAATTAATAATCAAGACAGTTTCCCCAAAGATTTTCCTACAGGCAATTCTGAACTGGACAACACTAAAATTGAGATTGCCTTTTCAGATAACTTTAAGTCAAGGTGACAGTTAAACTTAACTAGAACAAGGCAATAAACTGTAATCATTATCATCATCTTCATTCATTCATTCATTCATTCATTCATTGAGTCACAGTTCTTCATGGTAGATGTATTTTAGTAATGGCTTTATTAAGAATATACATTCTGTATTTCTTATTCTAGACATCATTTACAACCAGCATATGATACTAATATAAATTTATAGTGCATACATTGTTGTAGAAATTTTCTGAATTAGTTTTTACCTAGTGTCTGAGATATTAATTCACAAGAATAGTTTTAAAACTTAATGGATGTAAAAGGGAATATATATGGAAGGAGACAAAAACCTATGAGCATACTGTATACAGAGACTATGTGATGTCAAGAGCTCAGTGTGTCCTGGGTTTTGATTTTCTTTTTCCACTGATTTTCATGAAGGTGACAATATGCACTGTTATTGTTGGTCTTGAGACAAGGTGCTATTACATATTTCTGGATGACCTCAAACTTGCAATCCTCCTGTCTCAGTCTGCCAAACGTTGGCATGGCAGGTGTATGGCATCCATCCCTTGGTTGATGCCGACTTTAAGAAGTCATTTTTCACAATAAGAGAGAGACAGAGAGATAAAAAGTGACTTTGGAATTATATACATGACCAAGAGTAGTTATTTAATTCTCTGGGTTTCTTTTTCCTTTACTATAAAATTATGAAACAACAAGGAAACATGCAAACCCTATGTATTGAAAACAATGTTTCATATGATACATCCTGAAGGTGTGCTCCTCCCAGCTCCTCCCCACATTCCCTCTGACCCAAAGCCATGCCCTTTCTTTCTCTCTTTAGAAAACAAACAGGTAGAACAAACAAACAACAAACTACAAGAAACTCATGCACACGCAAAGCCTACAAGAACCACAATTTATAAGCAAAAGACTGATAAAATAGAAAATTGCCCCCAAAAAGCAATAGGAGAAAAAGGTCTACAAAAATATCAAATGTATATATGAAGGGCAGAGAATACACTCTAACACACATAGCTACACACCAGAACACACAAATTTCAGAATTAATTTTAATTTTTAAAAGCTACACAACTGCTAATATGACCCACATATTTCTGTACTATCATAGCATAGAATTTTTTTTATTGAAAATTAACTATTAATATCATCTCTTAGAATACTCGCTTGCAAAGGAAAAACTAGTTTTCTGAAATGGAGTTTCACTGGGTATAGTAACCACATTTCAGGGTGGGCCCCAGTCTTAGTAGTAGCTGGCCAACATAGAAAGGACTCAGTGTCATATTTTGAGAGTTGGCGCTGTCCTTGCATCAAGTGTTTTCTGAGGATTGAATTCAGGTGGCCAGACTTGGCAGCCAACAGCACTTTAATCCACTGAGCCATCTTGTCAGCCGTTCTGTAGTTTTTAGATATGGAAGAGTAGATCTTAGAAAAGAAATTGATTCCACAGTCTTCACCTTCTTATTAAAAATTTATTTCCCTGAAGTCGCAACATCCATAGACACTCTAACCAGTTTTCATGGTCACAGTGTCATTGAGAAGGGATTTTTAAGTTGATTGAAATGTTCACAGGGTTTATTATGGATATATCTCATGTATTCGGTAGCAGACTTCCCTTTCATTTCCCAATTCCTCAAAAAGATCTGCTTTGATCCAGTTTTTTAATTCATTTCTACTTGTCAAGGGGGCATATCAGATTTCATTTCAAACCCGTGTCATCTATTGAGGTGTTTGATACTTGACACTGCAAATACAATACAACTTTCCACATAGTAAGCTTGATACAGCCATAAATCTGCACTCCAAGCTCTCATTGACTTCAATAGGACTTGGACTTGGAGAATGATTGCAGATCAAGCCATTTGATGTAATGTAATTTTAAGTAGCTTTTTCCATAAGTAGAAACATGCAGTGAATCATAAACTCCATGCCTGGCACACACACTCGCAAACAAGTCAGTATTCCTGGTCCCTTCGAATCACTTTCCATTCATAAGTGGGTGCTGACGGTGACAGGGGACATATGAGGACATTGAAGGCAATCTCTGCGGCCTTACATCACATCTTATAAACATAGCACATTTAGAGCAGCTTTCTTAAAACCCA
The DNA here is from genome assembly GCF_950005125.1 of Chionomys nivalis. Lineage (NCBI taxonomy): Eukaryota > Metazoa > Chordata > Mammalia > Rodentia > Cricetidae > Chionomys > Chionomys nivalis. Next base: position 30,905,748 of record NC_080103.1, on the reverse strand, counting down.
CTTTTACACAATCTCACCTTGTTATCAACAAACTAGTTATCACTTGGGTTACTGATTTTCCAAAGATGCAAACCTTTTCCTTCATTTTAAAATCAGCTTTTGTTTCCAAATTTAAAAACATTTATTTTACTAGTCGACCAGACCCCACGCCTCCACCATAAATCAAAAGGAACATGGCATGCAAGTATACCTTTTAAGTTCCAGCAGCCTGTGTTGTGCTACTTAGAATCTCAAAGACAATAAGCATTTTTATCCAATCATCCAGAGTCTAAAAGAATTCAAAGAATGGGAAATCTTTGAAATACAAAGGCTTTTGGATATCAAATTACCTTTGAAACCCCCCACCCAGAAGTATCTCTAACAAAATCCATTTGAAATACTGCTTCAATATTCTAAAAAATCAATAATTTAAACCACAGGTTGAACATTTTTACTGCTTCCACAGCAGACTGTCATTTTTCGAAATGAAAATGCTAATGGCACCAAAGGGGAAGCGCTAAGCAGTGAAGATGCATGAATGGGAGCCCTGGATTGGCTGGACTGGCTGGTTTGATCTCTTTCTCCCTCACTCATCTGTGACAAAATGTCTTTAAAATCAACAACTCGCCTTTCGGTATTCCTGAAGAATGCACTCCCCTGCTGTACACTGCGTCCTTCTCTATAGGAAGTTAAGGATTGTGTTGTACTGAGACACTAGTAAATATGAATAAAGAAATGTAATACTGAGTAGGCTGTATTATTTCAGCACAGTCTATAACGTTGGGACACCTTTAAAATACTGCGCAGAGCACTAGGGAGAGGCTAATCCCTCAACACCATCGGTTTTTCATAGTTCTGTCCTAAGTAAAGCACGTGTGGTGAAGGAAGTCAGGGAAATCTGGAACTATGGGGACTTTAATCCCAGCACTAGGAACGTAGAGACAAGAGTGATATGGCTGGTTGAGAGACAAATATAAGGGAAAGGAGACAGTGCAGTCTGAGTTTGGTAGAGATGCTGTCTGAGGACAGGATCGCCCCTTTGTTCTGATCATTAGTAGAGGTAAAAGAACTCTCTAGTGGCTGGCATCTCTCCTTCTCTGGTCTTCAGTATTAACTCCTGACTCTGGGTTTTATTGCTAAGACCAATTATAATTCGTGCTGCGTGTGTGAGTTTTTGTTTTGTTACCCTCCCACCCACCCATGTGTGTCTGTAAATCACATGCAGTGCTGATGGAGGGCACAGGAGGGCACTGGATGTCCCATTACTGAACTTAGAGACAGCTGCTATGTGGGTTCTGGGAACTGAACCTAGACCCTCTGGAAAGGCAGCCAGTGTTCTTAATCCCTGGATTATCTCTCTAATCCTGTTTAGCCATGCTTGATGTTGTCTACGTTGGTATTCACATTTTACTACTTTCGGGGCCTATACTATTGAACCTATTTCTACAAAGACAGGGAGGCAATTAAGGCTCAGAGAAAATTGAATGGAAGTGATGTAGGCTTTGTGCACAAAAATATATGCTAAAAAATAGGAATTTTCTCCTGTTGGTATGAGATAGAAATGTCTAAATGCAATCTAAGGAACTATATTTGAAGGAAAATAAGTGCATTCTTTCTGTTGAGATGAACTAGAAATCGGTGGTGTCTGTGTTTCCATGCATAGACACACTGCAGACTAGATAAATCCTCAAGTACAGGGCCACACATCCCAATAGACTTTCACTCTGGAGATCTACAGAGAAAACTGGCAGTAAATGTAGAGATGGAAGAGATGTATCAATGTGCATTCTTAATAAAGGAAGGGATCCTGCAGAAGTGAGAGAGAAGAGAGAGAGACAGAGACAGAGAGAGAGAGAGAGACAGAGAGAGACAGAGAGAAAGACACACACACACACAGAGAAAGACATAGAGAGAGAGAAAGATAGAGTGAGAGCAGAGAGAGGAGAGAGAGAGAAAGGGAGAGAGAGAGAGACAGAGAGAGAAAGACACACACACACAGAGAAAGACACACACAGAGAGAAAGACACACAGAGAGAGAAAGAGAGAGAGAAGAGAGAGAAGAGAGAGAGAGACAAAGAGAGAGAGAAGGGACAAAGCGCAGGAGGCCAATAGAAATATTTCCCTCATTTTCTCCCACTTCCTCTTTCCCTCATTGAAAATTAAAATTCAAAATGTAAATATAGACTTAAAAGGATGAGTAGTGGTGTTTTGGTGCTTTATTCACACACGAACTCTGAGCTGTAATAAATTTCCCTTTCCGAGCAACATCAAAATGATTTGTTCTATTGTTGATTTTTATTATTATTGATTATATTAGGATTGCATTAGCATTTGTACGTGTGAGACAGTTGGTTAACAATTTGTCATGACATGTCTTATAGGTGGGAGGAGGACACACACCATTATCATTATTATGAAGATTCTCTCTTACAACTGGTAGCATGATAAACGATTTACAGATCAACATAGCAATACTCAAGTTATTTATAACAAGTTAATTAATCATATTGATTTAACATCCTCCCCTGTTCTTTAACATTTCCCCTTTACCTGTTTAGTTTTATATCTAATTTTAGAATAATTAAATTTGGTTCCCATTTCAGAACTGTACGTGTCTATATCTCATCGGAAAGTTATTAACATTGCCAGTTCAATTTTAATAGCTGTAGTTCTTCTATCAGAGTGACCTTTTCTTTCCAAATATTTGACGTAATTATAGTTGTAGGATAAAAATATCTATTGACTGTTTCCTTCTGATATTGAAAAGTCCCATATTAGCAAGTAACTGCACAGGACATAATCTTCCTGTTCTTTTTCTCTTATGCTCCCTCCTGTACAAAGCCCCCATGAACAGCGAGCACATAAACCAAGAAAGTACCCCAAGTTTTCTCATGCAGGCAGGACCAATACTGCCAACCTAACCTCGTGGGGACACTTCATGTAGGATCACTTGGCACTGTTTGTGATTACGGATTACTTCTTCCCTTTGGCACTGAATCTGTAAGCTCAGAGGTTTGGGCCTTCTACCTGCCCCTCCCACTCTACTCTCAGCACTCAAGCAGAATGCTTGGTTCACAGACAAAAAGAAGGCAGTTATTGGCTCTTCATATTATACTAGTTGAGACAAAGAGTCAGTATCACAACGAGAAACAACTTCACACTCATGATGAGGTTATGGTAAGAGAAAGATGGTCAGCGAGGCATGTGAGGAATAGGAAAAAGATGTTGCTGGTAGATATATAAATTAGTATTGATGCTATGGGGAAAGGTGAGAGCCTTCTCACGGGTAGAAACAGAATTATCCTATCACTCAGATTTTTCATTCCTGAGTGTATTCCAAAATAATATATGTTATCTATATATGTTTGTGTGTGTGTGAGTGTGTACTCAGAATCTTCTAAACGAAACCATATAAATAAATGTTCCAACAAGATTTACAATAAACATAGAGAAGACATAATAAACATAACTAACAAGTAGGCAAATAAAATGTGGTATATCCGTAAGATGAACAACCTGTGAAAACATTATGCCAATAACTTACAAGAAACAATACAGAAAGGTCATCTATTTACATGCCAATGCAGAGTTAGAAAATACGTGATTGGCCGGGTGGTGGTGGCGCACGCCTTTAATCCCAGCACTCGGGAGGCAGAGGCAGGCGAATCTCTGGAAGTTCGAGACCAGCCTGGTCTACAAGAGCTAGTTCCAGGACGGGCACCAAAGCTACAGAGAAACCCTGTCTCGAAAAACCAAAAACAAACAAACAAAAAAAATGAAAAATACGTGATTGATATCCATAGATCAAGGGCTGAAAGACTACAGAGTGACTGTGAAAGAATTTGAGGCTTTTTTTCTGGGATGGTGAAATAATATAAAATTCATTAAATAGCAGTGATAAGTACATATTTGTGACCAAAATATTCCTATGGATAGTACCAATTACTATATTTACTGTAACTTTTTCTATACATTAAAGTAAATTTGTAAGTTAGACACAATAATAGATTAACAATTAAAACTAACAACAGAACAATTCTAATGTGCTATGACAAATGTTATTCAATGGTATCTGTTCCCTTTCAAAATATCTTATTGTACCTTATTTACTCTTCTTGTAATGATGGAAGATAAGACATTGGTCACACGATTAAATTAAGCAACCTAAACTGTGTATGCATTGTGCTACAGGGCTACAAATCAAAATCACTGCTGAATCATTAACAGAGAAAAAATATTGGTTTCCTGGATGCCCAGACCCAAATGATCACATAGATACTATATTGATTACAATATTGTTTGACCAATAGCTTAGGCATATTACTAGCTAGTTCTTACATCTTAAGCTAACCCTTTTATTAAGCTATGTATTGAGGCTGTGTACTACCGGTAGGTTCCGGCAATGTTCTCTTTGACAGCTACATGGTATATGACTGACTCTGCCTTCTTTCTTCCTGCATTCAGTTTAGTTTTCTCTCCCAGCTCTATTCCGTCCTGCCATAGGCCAGAGCAGCTTCTTTATTAACCAATGGTTTAAAAACCATATTCACAGCATACAGAGGGTGATCATACATCAAGTTGGTAGAGAAAGTGCTGGACACACCAGGATGCTGGGTTGAGGGATGGCATATCTTGGCATAAGGGACAGGACAGGATTGTGGGAGCTTTCATGTAGACACTCAGAACGGTGCAAATTTAGCACTTACATTTTACCTTTCCATTCAATATTTTCTACCTTTGATTGATCATGGATAACTGACACCAGAGCAAATAGTGCCACATGTGAGAAAGGATCATAAAAATGAACTAAAAATCATGAAAATAGCAAGAATGAATCCTTTGATATTTGTAATTACAAAATATTTGTAATTACAAAAACAAAATATTTGTAATTACAAAAACAAAACGAAAGTATCAAATGAAGTTGGTGAACTGGCTTTGTGGGAGCTTAGCCTGTTTGGATGCTCACCTTCCTGGGCCTGGATGGAAGTGGGAGGACCTTGGTCTTCCTGTAGGGCAGGGAATTTGGACTGCTCTTCAGTATCGAGAGGGAGGGGGAATGGACTGGGGGGAGGAGAAGAGGAGTGGGGATGGGGGAGGGGAGTGGGGGGAGGGGGCAATGTGTGGGAGGAGGGGGAGGGAAATGGGAAACGGGGAGCAGTTGGAAATTTTAATTAAAAAAGAATAAAAAAAAATAAAAAACTCTACCCAATTAAAAAAAAAAAGAAAAAATATTATATCTCTTAACTTTTATTTCTTATGACAGGAGCAAAACTCTTCAAATGATCTAAAAAAAAACTATGATTATATACCACCTTGCCTCACCCACCAACCCCTCTACACACATGATTCACTTAATCTTTTAAATATATGCATATTTCATTAAATAGATATATTTAAAATACAAAGTAAAGTATCATAAAGTTTATAATGGATGACTACTCAAAATAAGACAAACAGAATTTATTCATAAGATGACTAAGTACTGATGTAAGCATCTAGCTTTTGATTTGGTATAAAATAATACTGAAATCTATTTATAACTATAATAGAGAAACTTTGCTCACAGTTCTTTAAAACTTAAAATGAGAGATTTTATTGATATTTCTTTTATTCAGAGTTTTATCATTTATGACAAATAACACTTTTATGCTTTTTCTGTGAAGAGTAAGTAGATCAACGCAGACTGCTTGGTTTTCAGTACTGACCTCTATCTGAGTTTTCTCCCTCAGAAGACATATCTTTAAATAAGCAATTTCAGTGTTTACCTCTATAATCTTTTGGTAAATTCACTTTTCTCTTGCATAATTTCTTTATAAAATATGTTAAGACTGTCTAACCTAAGACTCCAAATGGAATAGCTATGATTTTACATATTTGGCATAACATTAATTTTGTATCTATTTTATATCCATGATTAATATTATATAATTATGCCTTAAAGATTGAAATGCTTTAATTATAAAAATGGTAAATGTTTTAACTTAGGAAGTATATGTCTCCAAAATTAATAATAACTCAAAATATCTTAAGTGGTTCATAACGCGATCTAAACAATAGACAGCAAATGTCCAGTTTCACCTTCTCCTTGAAAAGTCACGGAAACAAAGCATGCATAACCACCAACCGCAAGCAGATGTCATTTGTTTGAGAAAGCAGCACGAAAATTTAAAACCCTATTTAAGCGAGAGCTTCTTGTCTTGCAGAGCATTCGCTTTTAGAGCTTACTTTTTTTTTTTCACGTTTCATTGACAAGAAAGTGAAAATCAACTCAAGAATCATTGTTCTTGTGACTCTGTTTCAACTGCAGCTTAATGTTCTATTCAAAATTGTATTCAGAAGTCTGCAAGCCATGATGATGTGGCTTGGGAGATAAGTGATAAATAAGGAAGCAGTTAGTTAAATTTATGTCTCCTCTGCAGAGACCATGTGTGTGGACAGAGCTCCAGCTAAGAGAGGACACTGAGTTCTTAGCAGAGTGTTGCTTTTCACAAAGGTCAGTTTTCACACGTGTCTTTCAACAAACAACAAGTTACTTCTTTAAATGAAACGCTAAGCTTTCTCAACCATACTAAACAATAAATTCAAACTTAATTTTCAGATTTTTTTGAAACACTCAATTTACTCAGTGTTTTCATGCCATTTCATCCATGTCCACACAGAAAATGAGTTCCCCCTAATTAGGTAATGAAATACTGCATCATTATGTTTTATTAAATGATAAATAAAAGCCAGTTGCCTGGCAAACTTATAAAAATTGTAAAATTGAAGTTCTTTCACTAGGTATTTATATTTACTTAAAATAGTATCCTTATATATATTTATATTATAGCTAACATCTTTAAAGCACACTGTGATTGAGAAACTACTAAAATCTCAAATACCTCTTTCCACAAGCCTTCCAAACAGTCACATTTGTTTCTTTCACATATATTCATAAAGAGGCATTCCTTCATATACATTAACCTTATGTTTTCTTTAAATATGAAAACCAAATAACATATTTAAGATGAAAAACTGTAAAGCACACACAGGAAGTTTACTATAGCATGAGACACTGTTGAGAAGGCTATAAGGCAGGTGAAAGGTCCATTTTCTCTTATGACACCCATTTTCAGCCTTCTTTACTCTCCATTTTCAGCTCCGGATGTTTCTCAGTTGCTCAGCGTAGAATAGCTGCAGGATGGAAACAAAACCTCTAGCCTAAAAATGACAACCCTTTTGTTTCCACCGAATCTGTGCTCTGTCACCCACTGGTGGGGAGCTTTCCAGTCATGTTCTCTGCCAGTCCTTACCAGTTTGCCAATTATACAAGCTGCTTCCCAGACATCAGACGCAAATTCCACAAGACTGCTGTGCAAGCGTACCCTAATTAACCATCAGCTTAATTAGACAATTTACTGTGTAATTAGCAGGCAATTAGTCAACACCTCTCAGATCTTATTGACTGCTGTGACAGCCCTTTCTGTCTTCGCACATTCCAGCATCCAATACACAACAGCGACCGTGTTTCTAGCGCTCTCAAGCCCTGTATGACATGGTACTGGATGAAGAAGTGGATAATATCATATAACAAAGGGAAAAAATCAATATGGAGCCTGTCCAATTATTGAACTGTTTGCAAACTTGTCTTTTATTTAATACCCAAACTCCAATAACATAGATACTTTGGTACCTGCTCCAAAAATGACTATGTAGCTAACTGCTTAAAAGGTTCGGGTTTGTGTTTTAATGGAAAACACTTGAAATTAGATTTGCTATGGATTAATTCCCATGATTGGCTATGTCGGGAGTAACAGGAGTAAATCATCGGATCTTGGTAGAGGGGATTGTTCTAGTCTGGGTTTCTATTGCTGTGATGAAACATGATTAAAAGCAAGTTGGAGAGGAAAGGGTTTGTTTGGATTACACTTCCATGTAATAGTAATCACTCAATAAAGTTAAGGTAGGAACTCAAATAGGGCAGAAACCAGGAAGCTGGAGCTGATGTAGAGACCATGGAGGAAGTGCTGCTTACTGACTTGTTCCTCCCCAGCTTGTTCAGTCTACTTTATTATATAACTTAGTACCAGCACATCTGGAATAGAACTACCCACAATGGGCTGGGCCCTATCCCATCAACAACAAAGTAAGAAAATGCCTTACATATGGATCATAGTAGGCATTTTCTCTTAAGGTTGTCTCCATTCAGATGACTATAGCATGTGTTAAGTTGACATAAAATTGGTCAACACAGTCATATCTCATGAATATTAAAAGTAATATAGACTAAGCCCCTCAGACACTGTAGATATAAGTACCCACTTCCAACATTATAGACACAAGTCCCTCGCACACTACAGACACAGTCATATCATACATGTTATGAGATATTCTTGCATGTTATATCATTTCTCAATTTGTTTGCTTCCTTATTTATTTTTAATTAGTTGTGAAATGTTCTAAAGCCAGTTATCAATAACAACTTTAGTGTTTTAGCATTAGCATTTAGTAATTTCACACAGAAACATATTGTAAAATATTGTTCTGAAAACCCATAGGTACATATAATACCTACGGCTCTTTATAGTGCAAGCATCGACCCTTGTGAAATGCTTTTCATTTTCTGAGCATTTCATGATGGGTGACTAACGAGATCTCTATTGCTAGAAGGAAGAATGACCATTTAATCCTTTCCTTAGAAGTACTAATGAAGAGTGAAGTTTTCTTGAACACATTTAGAAGAGGTAAGATGTTTATTTAATGGGAAAAAAAATTGTGATCACCCTTCCTAGTTTAATTGATCATATCTTCTGATAAGCTTCAGTAAGTACAAACCACTCATGACAAAAGTCATTCCTGTATTACTTATATTTTCCCATTAGCAATTACTTTATTTTACTTTATCTGAGTATAAGCACCAGTGGTTAGTAGGCAAGGAAAACCACGGATAGGAAACCATACATTGGGAGGAAGCCAGAGAAGGTCATCGTGGCTGTAGTAGACTGGTTACCAGGTAAATTGGGAATCTGTACTATCAAATGGTACCCACGAGGCTTTTGAATTTTATTTTTAAAAATTACAGGAGACATTATATTGGAATGTTTTGAGAAACACACTTCATTACTTCACATCCTCATAAAACAAGAGCGTGACCAAATAAAATAAGATAAAAGGCTTTTGTTATAGCATATTGTTAAACTGTTGTGTTTCTATTTTGGTTATTCTGTCCCTACAACTAATTGATAAATTAAACTTTCAAAACAAGAATACATTAAAGTGAAGTGCTACCTGATATGTCAGCCATCCCTGGGGGGCTTAGTACTTACCCTCCACACATGCAAGGGAGCTGGCTAGCCTATCGTTTTTGTACTAGGGAGAATTTAACTGGAGTATCACGGATTTAGTTACAGTCCTATTTTGCATTGTTTTGTGCAAGTTGTCCTAGTATCTTTACTCTGCCTCTGTGTTCCCCAGGGCTCAGCCAATGACTTGATTAGGGTAGAGATACTCAGAAAACTCATTTAGGAGACATAAGACACTTCAGTGCCTTTTCTGAAGTCTCCTTGACTACAAGGTATTCTTGAATACTTTTCTCCATCATGTATACTTTTATGTCTCAGTTTTAGTTCTTTCCGACTTGTCTTCAAATTCTTCCCCTGTTTTCACAGGTATTTCACTCCATAATGTTCATGAATATTTAATCTCGTCTTGGCAACTTTTGTGGAAGATGTGTCCTAAAAGCTATGTCAATATTTAAAATGGAATGATATAAACAAGACCCATACACAAACTATCAGCTAGAAAGAAATTTTATGAAATGTAAATGATAAATTTTTATGTATTTTAATGTCACTAGTTAAAAGTTCATGCACACATAAGCATATATATACATATATATGGTTCTGTATGCTTGACTAAGATTTTAGGCATATTGAAATAAGTAACAAAACCAGATTTTCTTATTGCAGAAACATCCGGGTGGATAGCAAAATACTTGCTTTGAGAAATGCTATATGTTTTATTTTAATAAAGATACAACAGCCCAAGTCTCTGACTTTGGAATTATTTCTGGAGTATGCTGGTGGGGGGTTTGCATCCCACTGCCATCAAAAACCCAAAGAGATGACTTAGAACAAACTCTTCGGAACACGGTGCATATGCCCCGCCATTCTCTTTTCCTCAATGGAGCACTTCTGCACACCACTGAGGGCTTTCTGCTGTATGTGAAAAGGTCTTAGTGGACTGTTACTAAACAATGAGCTAAAAGAGATGAGCCCATGATGACCAGCCTGCATTCTAGGATTTTTAAGACATTTTCAAACGTCATTTATGGGACCCATATAAAATAATGTAGGGTGAGGTCATCTTAGCGCTACTAAAAAGGGAATAGCAAACAAATAGAGCAAAGTTCAAGTATTCCATAATATCTTAATAATTATGTAGTGAGTGCTCTATAACCAAAGGTTCCAAAGAGCCATATAGAGACTACCCAAGTATTGGGAAGAATTTCTGTAGCTGTGTGAAAAGCCAGGGCTTTGGATATGGTACTGTGGGTAAAACATTTGTTAAGCAAGCATGAGGACTGAGTTCAGATTCCCAGAACCCAGGTCAAATTGGACACATTATGTACATCTGTATTCCTGGAACTCCTATTGTGAAATGGAAGGAAGAAGCAAGAAAATCCCTGGAAGTTTGTAGGCCAGCTACTCTGGCCTATATAGGGATGAATTAAAAGAGATTCTTTCTCAAATAAACAGCAAAGTGAGGGCAGATACCTCAGGTTAACCTCTGACGTCCACATGCATGCCAACACACATTAGTACTCATATACACAATTGTTGTAGGGAGGGTCCCTTTGTTCTGTCCCAGCCGCCCTGCTAGTTTGACCCCCAAAATAATCACACAGAAATTGTATTAAATCACTGCCTGTCCCATTATCTCTAGCCTCTTATTGGCTAACACTCACATCTTGATTTAACCCATTTCTAATAATCTGTGTTCACCACGAGGTCGTGGTTTACCAGGAAAAATTCAACCTGGCAGTTCCATATTCTCTCTCTCTCTCTCTCTCTCTCTCTCTCTCTCTCTCTCTCTCTCTCTCTGCTTCCCCCCCCCCCCAGAATTCAGTTCTGTCTTCTCCGCCTACCTAAGTTTTGCCCTATCTAAAGTCCAAGGCAGTTTCTTTATTCAATAATGAAAGCAACACATAGACAGGGGACCTCCTACACCACACAATCATATGTGAATAAATACCTACCCCTCATACACACAGAGACAGATAAAATAAAGAGTCTAAGTGTCTGTGTCCTGAAGACTATTAGATATATTTTAACCACACATGTCATGCAGAAACACACATACACATGCAAGTTGACATCATGCTGTATTTTTAAGTATGATGATACACACTTGGAAAATGTCTCTGTGTGTGTGTGTGTGTGTGTGTATGTGTGTGTGAAGACAGCCTTTCTGTACTATTAATAGTTACTGGTTACTGGTACAATATTCACAATATTGTCCATTCATGTTTGTCATTCCAAAGTGAAGCCATCTTGACTGGCTCATAGAGGCAGGCATTCAGTAGGTTCTTGCAATCCTTCAATTATAAGGCCTGTAGTTTATAGGAAATTAAACAAAACTGTTAACAAATCCATTTTATCTCAAGTTGGCTTAGTTAAAAAACAACAAACAAAAAACTGTAATGGTTCAGAAAAATGAAATAAAGGACAACTAAAAGTTAATGTAATCACAAGGACCGAGGCTGACCGTGACAGAACAGCAAAGACTGTCTTCTCATGAATGAAGGAGGGCAAAACTAAGGCACAGATGACACAAACCCAAATCTGGGGATTAAATTGGTTTTATCAGAAAAGAGTTTGCATGAGAAGTGAAAGTCATCGTTAAAATGGTTGAGTGGGAATTATATTATAGTCAACTGTGACTTCCAAATTGAATTATGTAAATCCTCTTTTAAAAACCTCTTCAGTGTCCTTGTTATCCACACACATTTAAATTCCTACTCTAACAGGCCTTCCCCATCATCTCTACCACTGCATGTGTCATCTTGCAAGACAAGTGTTGCATCTTAAATATGCCTGGCAGTCTCATGAGCACGGATGTGCCCCTGCTTCTTCTGCCTAAAAGAAAGACTCAGGTCATACAGCTTGGTAAGCAATATTCTCATTCAAGGATACCCATTGTCTTATGCTAACATTCAGTTATCATCTTGCACATTGTGGTGTGCATATGTTGAGAGCTAGAATTGAAACATTTTAGAAGAAAGACTATTTATATAGATATAGAAACACACACACAAACAGACAAACACACAAAGTATCTGGTGCCTGGTTAGTGTTTGAATGAGGATTAATGAGGTTCTATAGGGGCATCAGAAAGAAGTCTTAAATGACAGTGACTTTGTTTGCATGCACAAAAGTGAGATTACTTAATAATATGAATTTCAACTTTTCAAGAGGGTGATTTTGGCAGAAGGAAGGGGAGAAATTGTTCTATACCACACGATTCTGTGGAGAGATATGTAAATCCATAAGCAGAGCCAGAGGAAAAGGTCATTGGTTTCAATGAAAGAGAAAGACACAAATGAGGACAAGGGCTTAGAGGCGTAATTGGTTTGGAGAAGGTTGACAGTATTGCTCGCCAAAGCATCAGTCTTTTAGGGTGCATTAATGACACTTTATTGTGCCTTGATAACTTATCAGAACTGCAGATTAAATATAGAACACACTGCAAGTCCTCTGAGATGGAGCATATAGGGAAAAGTACAATTCTGATAAGCCTTAGGAAAGCTTACAACAAAATACCCCATGTAGGAATGTGTAGTAAAAATTTGAAGCAAAGTGGTTTGAGTTTCATATGAATCTCCTTCCATAGTACTTATAGAGTCCTGTTTTTTTTTTTTTTTTTTTTTTTTTGTACAAAAGCTGGGAATGTATTTCAGAACCAGTCTATGTACTGTCATTTTAACTAGCTAAGTTTAAAATCCATAAAAGCATTATGTGAAGCAAAATAAGTTCCTCAAACGACAGCATGGAACTTTAAGGAAAGTTCCATTAGCCACAATTATGACAATTTTCCATTAACCTTGCCACCAGTTGCTTTCAGAAGAAAGAAGGAAGCTGAATAAGAGGTATTTTCCATTACAAAGTAGGTTCACCCACTAGCTAACCCAGATCAAAATTGTACACGTCAATTTACATTATTAAAAAGTCTATTTGAAACTCACCCTGTCCACTCTACCAAAATGATTAACTAATTAACAAGTGTGAAATCACAGCCTGAAATGGAAAAGGGGTGAAGATGTAATTATATTGGAAAATTGATTTGTCTGCTTTATAGTCGACTAGCCTAAATTTGGAATAAAGTATTTTTAACAAAGGTGTTGGATGCAGACCAAGAAAGCAGGTAGTCTGATTGCAGATCTTCATCTTTCCCTTCTCTCTTTCGAATCAAGTTCCCCAGTCTCACCTCCGCTCTGCAGCAGACTATGTCTTGTGATCTTTCCTCACAATTTTTCCCCCCGTTTCCAGGGGAGTAATCAGATCCTGGGAGATAATCTTCTTTCCCCCTCCTGTGGACCCCAGTCAGAATGCCCAGTCCTTATCCATTCCTAAGTATCAGTGCCTAGTATAGAAACACATTTTTGTGACCCTTCAGTGGTCACACCTGGCAGGATCCCAGAAGAATTCCCTACCAGGTGACAAACAGACACTGCACCCTCCCAGGAATCAGATGGGACAATGGACTACAAGGAAAAGAACACCCAACCAACAAAGACAAGAGCAGGTATCAGCACCTAGAATTACAATATTCTCAAACCCTGAATCCTAGATGCCAGCATTCAACATCATCAATAATAGTCAGGACAATATGTTTCCGCTAGAGTCCAGGAACCCTACCACAGCAGGCCACGAGAACTGCAACATAGCTGAAGTATAAGACAAAAACCTTAAAATAATCTTTATGGACATGATGAAATTCCTTAGAGATGAAATAAATAAACCCCTTAAAGGAAACTATAAAAACACTAAGAATGGAAAAAAATGAATACAATTTTACAAGCCCTGAACATAGAAGTAGAGTCAATTAAAAAATAAAACTATGGGAAATTTGGAAAAGAAAAATTCAGGAACTCAAACAGGAACCTAACCAACAGAATACAAGAGATAGAAGGGAGAATCTCAGGCATTAAAGACATGATAGAAGAAATAATTGCCTTGGGCAAAAAAAATGTTAAATTAAAAAAGAAAACTAGGAAACCTTGGATACTATGAAAAGGCCAAATCTAAGAATAATAGGCATAGAGAAAGGAAGAGAAAGCCAGGTCAAGGGCACAGAAAGTATTTTCAACTAAATCATAGAAGAAAAATTCCCTAATTTAAAGAAGGAAATGCCTATCAAGGTACAAAAAGCATAAAGAACACCATATAGACTAAAAGAAAAAAATCTGACTTTAACACATAATAATTAAAACACTAAACACACACAAAAAAGAAAGAATATTAAAAGCAGCAAGGGAAAACAACCATGTAACATATAAAAGCAGACCTATTAGAGTAAACCCTGACTTCTCAATAGAGATTCTAAAAGCCAGAAGGGTCTGGACACATGTAGACTCTGAAAGACCAGAGATGCCATCCAAGACTAGTATAACCAACAAAACTTCAATCATACATAAGTACTCTTAAAGGCAGGCTGAATGCTCAGTGTTTTATGGTCAACAGCAAACCCACTCAATGGCATTTTGGAGGTTCTTGTCTCATGATGTTTTTTCGGGACTTTAATTTTTTTAATTGCATATATACACTTATGTGATAATATATATGTGTGTGTTTTATCACATTAGATCACATATATCTATACATGTATGTTTGTATTTATATTACCACACAGATATTTCATGTACATTTTATGGCTTCTAGTTTAGTGTTTTTATGGGCTCTCTGACTGTACAAATGAATGGCTCTCTGCATTTATATTTATTTCATGTTCTTTTTCTTCTTTTCTTGGGCTCTTTTACTTCTGTATTTTTTCTTTTATGATTTATTTGCTTTTTATTTTGTATTTTATTTTATTATTTTATTTTGTTCTTGTCTCTTAGAAGCCTGCTTTTAACTGTGAGACAGAAAGTGGGTGGGTCCAGATAGGGGAATAGTAGAGAGGAACAGGGAGGAGTAGAGGGAGGGAAAATCGTAATCAGGATATATTATGTAAAAAAAACTATTTTTGAAAAAAGAAAGAATGTATTGAAGGATTTGAATAACTTTAATAATGTAGATTGTTAAAATGATCACGTTGATTATAGCTAAAGGAGTTTTATTTGACATCATAACTGTACTTGTTAATTTATGTTTTCAAATAACCTAATTAATGTTTTCTGTTTAGCAAACAGAGCTTACAAACATGGTAAGACACATAATAGACATTAAATGAGAACCTAGGGAGAGACAAAGGCATATTTATTGGAGTATGACTTTCAAGATTAGCTTCAATTCTGAACTTGCAATGCAAGTGAGTACGTGTTCAAGCACACTAGACCACAAACTCATCGGTTGTAGAGATGATGAGGGTCAAACCAACAATTCTGAAGTTTGAGATAAAGTCCGCTAGAGGACCAGCATGTGTCGACTGTAGCCTTTTAATTAAGTTATTCTTCATCATTTCAGGATGAGACAGTTTTATGAAATTTTGTAGGGGCATTTCATTTGTATTTTAATAAATAAAGCTTGCAAGAAGATCAGAAAAGTAAAACAGATACACTGGCCAGCCTTACAGACCAGGCACAAGGACACACATCTTTAAACCCAGTAGCCACAATGACACACATCTTTAATCCCAGTAGCTACACTAGCTTGCCATAGAAATCAGGTGTACTTGCATAGCTATACATGCCCTAAATCCCAGAACTAGAGAGGATTATAAAACAAGAGGAGACAGCTCTCTGGCACAGTCTTGTTCTGAGGTTTTCTGAAGGCAAAAGCACCATTTTTGAACTGAGGTTGAGATAAGAGCCAGTGGCTGACTGCTTTGCTTTTCTGATCTTCAGGTTGAACCCCAATATCTGTCACTGAGTTTTTATTAATCATGCTACAACTTTTAAAAATGAAATATAAATAACAATTTAACCAAACCAGCTAATAATTACACTAATAGTACAAGAACTTATTTTGATTTTACAGGCTGTCCAGAGCCTTCTAGATGAGTTAAGATTGAATTCATTTAAATAATTATATTCCTTTAGTTAAAGCACAAGTATGTATCAGGAGAACAATATTTTACACTAAATAAAAATTAATCAAACACACTCACAAAAAATCCAAAATGACAGTGAAATATCTGGATGGACTCTTGGTCATGACTGTGTCATAGACATTCTTGATAAGAAATTGAAAATCTGAATGATGAAGTTGATCTGTTTAATGTTTTAAACTAATGTAGATATTTATTTCCAAAATAGTATCCCAAAATGAATTATGGATATAAGTATGACATCCCTTATTATATTCTAAAGAAACTTAGATAGACTCTAAAATATTACTTAAGATATTCACAGAATATTTAGTAATTTCTTCTAGCATTTATGGCCTTGTTAGTGTTATTCTCCAGTTCTTGTCTGGTTGGTAGGTGATCCCAATTTGTCCAATCTGTGCAAATGCAGGCACAACTTCCTCTCAATTAAGATAATGTGGATCAAAACAAGTTTCTTGAAAACCACACGGGAGAAAAGGCAACCTACGTGTTAAAAAAATCTGCAAATCTTATTATGGAATAAAAACAGAATGATTTAGAAAGAAAAGAAAAGTCTTATGGCTAAGACATGAGAGCTGTCCCCTGAGCCACTGAAGGGCTGTCAGATAAAATTGTGGTTGAAATTAGAATCCTGCAATTATTCATTCATCTACCAAGTGTGCTGTGAGTCCTCCCTTTGCTACCAGACATTGTTCTTGGTGCTGAGGATGCAATAGTGAGCAAAAAGGACAATGTCCCACTTCACATGTACCTTGCTGTGAGTAGCTAAACCAGAAAGCACACAGATAGATGGCCAAAAGCCTAGACATTTTCTGCAACCATGAGAACAGTGAAGAAAAGCACGATGGTAAGATGGTCCACAGAAAGACTTTAGAAAGGTCAAGGAAAGTTCCTCTGAGGAGCAAACTATTAATCTGAAATGGAAATAAGAAGCAAGAACCAGTCAAATATAAATCGAGGTGCTGATCATTACCAGACAGAACAAATGCCAAGTCACATTACCCCTCAGAGAGACAAGCCACATGCTAGAGAACACAAAGGAAGACAATGACTTAGGAAGAAAATAGTTCTAGCAGGATTGTGATCACAAGACTGTGGCTAGTCGTTCAAACTAAATGCTTTGAGTCTTGGGACATGCACTTTCTCTGAACTTTCTTTGCCAGTTGTATTTCTCTGTAGAAATATAAGCATCCATAACTATTGGGTGGCCAGCATTTCACCATGCAGTCTGTGAAGTCACTTCATGTGCATAACTGTCAATACCCAACATGTGCCCAGCCAAGCCCTGACCAGCCCCGACAACGATAGAGGGAGGATCACACACCTTGTTGCTATTTTTAATGCAAAATCATTTATTTTTCACTTTACATACCAACCAAGGTTCCCTCTTCCTACCTTTCTCCTGCTTCCCCTACCTTCTCCCCAACCTTCCCCCATTCATTTTTCAGAAAGAGTAGGGCCTCCCATGGGGAGTCTACTAAATCTGGCATATCAAGTTGAGGCAGGACCAAGGCCTTCCCCCCAGTTTCTACACTGAGCAAAGTATCCCTCCATTGGGAATGGGCTCCAAAAAGCCAGTTCATGCACTAGGGATAAATCCTGGTTTCATTTCCAGTGGTCCCACAGACTGCCTAAGCCACAGAACTGTTATCCACATTCAGAGGATCTAGTTTGGTCCTATGTTTGTTCCCTAGCTGTCAGCTGAAAGTCAGTGAGCTTCCACTAGCTCAGGTCAACTGTCACCGTGGGTTTCCTCATCATGATCTTGACCTCTTTGCTCATATAATCCCTCCTTTGTCTCTTCAACTGAACCATTGTAAACTAGAGTGAGGTTCAACAGGAAGCTATGTCTCAAATGATACAGAAATCAGTCATGTGGTGGGGTATCCAATCTAAAGCACATGATGTTAGTTTTAAGATTATGAGTCTTGTAAAACAAAGAATAGGCTGTTGGTAAAAAGGGAAAGATGTACACTAAACTTCCTGCAGGATTAACATGTAGTGAGAAGATTTTATTTATTTTTATATTGGGGACTGGGAAAATAGCAACCTGGATTATAGGTAGACAGGACAATCTTGCTAATGATAATTCAGAAGAGAAAGTACATGACACATTCGTGATTCTAAGGGAGTCTCTAGGCAGAATGCTGAAAGTAACAGGTGAGTGATTTTGTTCAAATAATAAGGAAGTGAAAGACAGATAGAAGCTTAAGAAAGATGTATTTAATATGCAAAGTAAAACTTAAGCCACCCAAAGTGTTCAGAGACTGCTACGTTGGAAAATAAAGCTATTGCTTAGAATGAGTCTCTCACAGATAGAAGATTCTCAAGCACATTTCAATGACTATTGTACCAAGCCAGAGTGTAACACCAGACAGTTTGCTAAGTTCTACAAGATTTAAACTGGTCCCTACTAGAATCTCACAAGTAGACATTAGAGTTCTAAAATTCTCAGGAACTAGCATTATGAGAGCAAGGCATACCCAGATGTGAAGAAATCCATTCCCCCAATGAATTATAGAAAAGACAAAAATTGTTCTTTGGTGATAACACTAAAGATTAGACTAAACAATACATTTCGGAACAAAGAGTAGAATAGCTTTATCTGTCTATAGGCAGGGACATCCTGAAGATGCTACTAGGCTGCTGATAGAGCCTTTGTTGGCAATCTACAAGGACATAGAAGGCACCAAATTCTAGAAATAATAGCTTAGAGTATTAAACTTAAAGCAGAACAAAGAAATGCAGAACCACTACCAAAGAGAACAACAGACCCTAAACGAGAAAGAAACACCCACTATCCTAGAAGATACCTGACAAACAGAATTTCAGTTTCAATTTCCCCTGCTATGGATAGGGGCCCGTGAACTAGCTTGGACTATGTTTACAAATGACAATATTATCTAACAGGTCGTCTTGGACATACTATTGTTTTATTTTGATGTGTTTGAGTGTTTTACCTGCCTTTATTTATGGATACTCATGTATGCCTCAAGCATATAGAGACCAGAGAGTTGTGTTGGATCCTTTAAAACTGAAATCACAGCTGAGTAGTATTCTAATATGTATATATTCCACACTTTCTTCATCCATTCTTCCATTGAAGGGCATCTAGGTTGTTTCCAGGTTCTGGCTATGCTGGTACCTTGGGCAACTGAGGAGAGGGAACCTGAAATGATTCTATCCTATACTGATGAATATCTTACATATCACCTTAGAACCTTCATCTGGCGATGGATCGAGATAGAGACAGAGACTCAATTTGGAGCAACGGTATGAGCTCTTAAGGTCCAAATGAGGAGCAGAAGGAGGGAGAACATGAGCAAGGAAGTCAGGACCACGAGGGGTGCACCCACCCACTGTGACAGTGGAAATGATTTATTGGGAGCCCACCAAGGTCAGTTGGACTGGGACTGAATAAGCATGGGTTGAAACTGGACTCTCTGAACATGGCGGACAATGAAGGCTGATGAGAAGCCAAGGACAATGGCACTAGGTTTCTATCCTAATACATGAACTGGCTTTGTGGGAGCTTAGCCTGTTTGGATGATCACCTTCCTGGACGTAGATAGAAGTGGGAGGACCTTGGTCTTCCCGCAGGGCAGGGAATTTGTACTGCTCTTCAGTATTGAGAGGGAGGGGGAATGGAGTGGGGGGAGGAGAAGAGGAGTGGGGATAGGGAAAGGGGAGTGGGGGGAGGGGCAACATTTGGGAGGAGGGGGAGGGAAATGGGAAACGGGGACAGGTGGAAATTTTAATTAAAAAAGAATAAAAATAATTAAAAAAAACTGAAATTACAGAGGATTTTAAGCCATCATGTAGGTATAGGCATCGACTCTGGGTCTTCTACAAGAGAAATATGTTCTCTCTATTGCTGAACCGTATCTCCAGCCCCTGAACATTTCATTTCATGTTGGGAACATGTCATTTGGGGAAATCCTTTATAGGGTAGATACATTTTGCCTATCGGAGTTATGTGAAGGATTGTCACTGGAAGACTAATCGCAAAGGTAACTGTGATCTGGATCCACATCTCACTGTTATGTAATTTTGTAGTTCTATTCAATAAGTGGGTGATGACTATAAAGTTGTAATGTGCTTAAGAGATTATGGTGGAACTGATCATGTGCTTTGGATTGCTACTTCCGAAGACCTTTCAGCATTCACTCATCTTGGAAAGCAGTCACCTTATGAACGAGTCCAAACTAGCGTCTATGCTAATGGGATAGAGTAAGGCATGAGAGGATATGAAGACAGGCAGACAGGCCCAACATCCTCAGCAATCATGATACACCATTTGAGACCCTAAGGTCTTTAGTAAGAACATCTTGCCCTCCTCTGAGCATCTACTGATGGAGGCCCTGTGTGAGCCCCACAAGCACCATGTGATTCAGAAAAATGTACATATGAATACAGTCCAAATTTCCATTATGGATAGTTGCATGCAAATAGATGATTGCATTAAGACTAGGCAAATTTATTTAACTTAGAATATTAGTTTTTCTAAAAAAAAAAAAAGTGTGTGTGTTGATATCGATATTAGTGTAGTAAAACACTGTCGATATATTACAAACCATCCATAAGTTATACTGAATATGTGAGTACCTGCCTAGTATCAACAGCTATAGCAAAAGCAAACTCCAATACAATACAAGACCAGATAGTACTGTAGAATCTGCATAGGTGACTAGAGACTTCCAGGCAGAAGTCCTTCTCCTTTTTCTTTGTACAATAGTGTTGTAGGAGGCTGCTTGATTGTTCTTGGCTGCTCAGCCCCAAAATAGCCACACAGAAACTATATTAAATAAATTATGGTTTAACCTATTAGCTCTAGTTTCTTATTGGCTAGCTCTTACATCTTAATTTAACCTATTTCTATCAATCTGTGTATCGCTACATGGCTGTGGCTTGCTGGCAGCGTTCTGTCTGGCATCTGTCTCTGGCAGAGCTACATGGCTTCTCCCTGACTCTACCTTCTTTCTCTCTATATATCTCTTCTAGGCTGGCTATATTCTGTTAAGCCATTAGCCAAAGAAAGCTTTTTTATTCATTAACCAATAAAGGCAACACATATGCAGAAGGACCTCCCACACCACACTAGAACTTTTATAAAGAATTTATTTGGAGGATAAATACAACACACTTTAAAATGGACAATTCTGGGTTTAGAGAATTCTCAGCTGTTAAGAATGCCTGTGGCTCTTGCAGAGAATCCAAGTTCAGTTTCTAGCACCCACTTTTATTGGTTTATGATCACCTATATGAAACTTAAACTCCAGCTAACCAATATTCTCTTCTGGTCTTTATGGGCATCTTACTAAAAAGAACAGATAGACAGACAAGTCACACATACCCACACACAGGCACAAAGATGTACACACACATAAACACACACACTTAAAAGTATAATTAAAAGTAACTCTTTAAAAATAACAACACAAGCTGGGCTATGGTGGTGCACATCTTTAATCTTAGCACTCAGGAGGCAGAGGTAGGTGGATCTCTGTGAGTTTGAGGCTAGCCTGCTCTGCAGAGTGAGTTTCAGGATAGCTAGGGCTATACAGAGAAACCCTTTCTATAAAAATACATAAGTAAATAAAACAAAAATTTGAAAAACACAAAAACAAAACCCAACACATTTGTATTATATTAAAGATTTATACAAATTTACTTCATAATGTCTCACAGGATAGACCTATATAAAAAAAACATGGACTGGATTTAGATAGGCTGATCTAGGATCAACAAAAGGAATAAGTTTCTAATATAGAAATGTATATATATAATATTATAAATAATAGGATGCATTAATTTAAAGATATAGCATAACTTTTCTTTTACTAAAAAACCTTGAGTTTATTTAGTTATGTCTCAGTTGTCAAAGAACTAAGGAGCTGAGTTTGGTTCACATATTCCAATTAAAACATTGCATTAAAAATTAAGAGCAGAATATATATATATATATATATATATATATATATATATATATATATCATATTGGGAGATAAAGAAACAAGAGTATCTCTGGGATTGCTGTTCAGACTGACTAGCCAAATCTGTACACACCAGATTCAGTGAGAGACTCTGCCTCAAAACATAACTTGGAGAAGTGATGTGCGATGTCCTTCTGTATATGTGTGTTGCTTTTATTGTTTGATGAATAAATCTATTTGGACTAATGGCTTAGCAGAGCAAAGCCAGGCAGCAGGGTAGCTGAACAGAGGGAGAGAGAGAGAGAGAGAGAGAGAGAGAGAGAGAGAGAGAGAGAGAGAGAAAGAGTGCAAAGTTAGAGAGATTCCATGTAACTGCTGAAGGAGAAGGACACTCCAGAACCTTACTGGTAGGCCACAGCCTCATGACAATACATAGATTAATAAAAATGGGTTAATTTAAGATGTACGGGCTAGCAAGGAGTATGTCTAAGCTATTGACCAAGCAGTATTGTAATTAATATAGTTTCTGTGTAATTATTCAGGTCAGGGCAGCTGGGCAATGAAAGAGTAGTCTCCACCTACAGAGAAGTGATCGAGGAATCACACCAGATGTTAATCTCTCTCTGGATGTCTCATTCATACATATGCACACACACACGCACAAGCACACAAGCAAAAAAAACAAGTTACGTTTCTTCTGCCGGAATTACTAATACATGATCTTACATAGTCAGACCAGATTATTTTTATATATTTTCCTAATACAATGTGATTCCTATTCTGTTTTCTCAATAGTCCTCTGCATTTCGAAAGCTTCAGTGATCTCATTCTTCAAACATCACCCATGCATAAAGAAATTCCACCGATGTTTTCAGTTTCAGACAGGTATAGAAACAACACATGAGATGAGAAATTTTAAATTGGCCTTTTCTCCTGTGATTGAGATCAATACTGAGAGCAGTCAATTGCTTTATGTGTTAACTATCTGTTCAAATGGTTGAGGGAAGAAATTCAATATGCTCGTGGCAAATAATCTATTTATTCATTTTTGTGAAGTATCTAAGTTTACCAAACTCTTTGCTATGAACTCAGCATTGTGATACGTGTTAAGTTTGTGTTTTACCCAAATAACTACAATCCATAAGATGTGCCTACAAAGCAATAATGAGGAAACTTACTTCTATCCTCAGGTCTTAAATATTGGGAGGTAATATATTATGCAGTTCCCTTTTTATTTGACCATCTGACACTGTTTCTTGTTTATATAATATGAACCCAGGTCAAAGGTTATTTTATGTGATACCCGCAGACTTTTATAGCGTTCCCCATAAACAAAGCAGTTCTCAGTTTTATCATAATAACTTAGCTTTAATAAAGCCTGACAGGTTGGCTTCCTTTCCTGTTTTTTAATTTAAACTTGCATTTATGGAGAAAATGATTTCACAATTTGGTTTTAAATATCACTTGTCACTCTTGTAAAACACAAATAACATCTTAAAGCAAGCTTTCTACTTATTTTGGGACACTCATTCTTAGAAAGATTGATTTGGGGAAAGAAGAGAGTTAATAAAAGCCATCTTTGATGTTATTTAACACAAAAGCAAACACAGATCTTTTTTATATTTGGCATTAAAAATCTGATCATTTGCCTCCCTCAAGAAAGCATACCCAGCTTTTATACAGACGGCACGGTGAAGAATAATAATATTTCTGTTTACTGAGATATCAGCTGGCATTTCCCTGCAAGTCAATGGTCTATTGCTGCTACACCATATTAGACCTCAATGTGGCATCTACAAATGTCAAGAGTATAAAAAATATAGTTTGGAAATCAAAAGCAGTCTCCAACACTCTCCCCCCAAAAAATAAAACAAAAAAGGGGGGGGCAACATTGAGCTAAATGTATTTGCTGCAGGAATCATGGCAATATTCAGCTGTCAATCTAGGAAAACAAGGGAGCCGCACTGGCATAGCACTGGATAATGAAACTTCCAGCAGATGTTCAAGCAGAGCTCTAATTCTGACTGAACTCCCTTGGTGAGCATTTAATTTCTTTATCATATGCAGCCTCGGCAAATTGTACTTCATCAGAGATGTGTTGTGAAATATTAATATTTCATACGATAACAAAACTCCACAGACTAGCCTTTGTCATATTATGAGCATCCAAATTTCAAATGTCAAGATTCTGAATTATAATCAGTTTTAAACAGATTCTTGAATTGGCATAATAAATTATAATAAGTCTAATCCCAATCGGTCTGCTGTAATGTCACACACATGTATATTATATGTGATATTTTAATACCTGTCTTTAGATAAGGTTGGGTGGAGGGAAATGAGAGTTCAAATGTTGTGCACAACATTTCATCCATAATAAAACACAAGTACTCATATATGATGTAATTATATATTCTTCATAGGCTTGCTTCATCAGTAATTAAGGATGAAGTAAGAAACCAGCTGTAGTTTTCTAGGAGGTAGAGTGAGTGCTCTATAAACTCATATATAAGATAATATCTCTTTTTAGGACATGCCATTACTCAGGTGCAAGGTGGCACTGTGATTTTTTTGCCATTACAATTTTCACAGATAAGCTTAAAAGCAGACTTGGCAAACTAGTTTTATACCACTATCAAAATAAGCAAGTGGGGTTGTCACAATGTTTCCAGTGCCAGATTTTATTTATATTTGTTAATATCTTCCCTTTCAAGTTATAGCACAGACTTCTGAATGGATAGATTATATTTGAATGGGAGATTTAGAATGAAGTTAGTTTCTACATTTGCTTCTTCTGGTGAGTCCTATAAAGGACCCAGCTTCTGTGTTCCTGAGTGACTCAGGGTAACATATCAATGCAAGTCACCAATAGAGGAAAGATGATTCTGATGACTCAGAATTCAATTTGACAAAAACCAGCAGCAAACAGAAACCAACTCTCCCACCCACACCAAAATTCTTCACTTATAACCTGATTAAATATTTATTCCTGTTTGTGTGTATATTAAATAGCTTAATAAATACATCATTAAATGCTCTGGAGATTTTTGATATCAACAGGTTAAACATTTGATTACAGCTTTCAGAATTCTTAAAATATGAGGAGAAACATGGACAAATACACTATTAATTTTCTACAAAACTGAACACAACTCATCCATAATAATTTAAATCAATCCAAACTATCCATTTCAATTTACTATTTTGTTTAACAAAAGTCTTTATCCAAATTTAATTGAATGGTTGATTTTTACATATACTTTTTCTACCTTACCACAATCCTTAAGAAATATTTTTCCTTGCTCTGAGTTTTCTAACTCCTAAGGTTTTTTGTTTTTTGTTTTTTTCTGGATTTCCTGCACCACCTTTACCCAACCTCTTATAAAACTGTCAGACTAAGAAAGCCAAAATACCTTACTAATAATGTCAGCTATTGATCCCAGTAAGAGAAGAAAGAAGGAAGAATGAGTTTTAATGGTACATGGTAGTTCTCTGTTATTTTCTTGCCCCAGGATAAGGATGATTTAAATAATGATACTCTATTTAGTCACTAGATCCACCCATTCTAACACATTAATTATTACTAACTACAATTTAGTTCTAACCACATCGATGTGGCTTGTCGGTCCAAAACTTTTCAATAAATGACCCATGAAATGTTTCTTTTCATTCTGTAAATTAGACTTCTAATTCACTACCATGTAAGGATGCTGTCTGTCTTCCATCCCATTAATCATCTGACCTTGGAAGTGTGCATTTCCATGTTTTAAATGCTTAAAGTTATCTTACATTTATTTGTTTGCTAATTTGTATATGCTTATTTGTGTGTGTGTGTGTGTGTGTGTGTGTGTGTGTGTATGTGTGTGGATTCTTAAGAGAATGCATCCTTTTGCCACATGACTCATGTGGCTATCAGGGGAAATATTTTAGGAATCAGTATCCCTCTTTTATCATCTCTGTTATAAGAATGAAACTCAAGTTACCACCCTCGACACTAAGGGTCTTTACCTGTTGAGCCATCTCACTGACTCTGCTTTTTGCACTAAAGATTTGATCTCAAATTTAATCATTTCCTCAATATGTAGAACTCCTGTTAAAAGCATAAAATCATAATGTCACGTGGAATTAATTTGGTGGGGGTGTGTTTTTATTATGAAATTCATGAGAAATCTTATTACCACCCTCAACAAATTACAGTGAGAAAGTCTGTAAGACATGTCGTGAATAATAGGATGTTATGCAAACTAAATCCATTGTTTTCCTAACTTTGAATTGAAACATATGTTCACATTTACACAGTCCTCAAAGCACAAAACAATAATGTCAAAACAAAGAATTAAAAATAGAAATTCTCATATTATCAGGCAGCATCCCCCCATGGGATATATATCCAAGAGAAATCAGTATGTAAAAAATATGTATTTCCATGTTAACCTTTGCACTATTCACAATAGCACAAAACCAGAAACTTCCTTAACATTCATCAAGTGATGCACGGATAGAGAAAAGGAATCTTGAGTTTGCAGCAACATGGAGGGACATCAGAATCATTATTTTAACTGAAATAGCCAGTCAGGAGGACGACTTGTGCCACATGACTTCACTCACACATGGAAGTTTAAAAGAGGAAGTCAAGAGTCAAATGGTATTAACTAAAGGCTGGTTGGGGCATTGGGAGGAGAGAGGAGAGGGGAAAGGTGGATCACTTGGGTTCAAATTACTTAGAAAACAGTTCTAGTGTGCTACAACACAAAATCATGACTACAAATCCAGAAACATACTCTGCAATTCAAAGAGGTAGATCCAAGGAACTTGAAAGCTTTTTGCATAAGGAAATAAAAAAAATATTTGAGACAGGAATGTTTAATGTGAATAAAACCCTACGTCATACACACAAATAACAGAACATCATATGATATCCTTCTAATATAAGCAACTAAAATAATTCAATTCAATTAAAACAGGAATTATTGAATGTTAAATCACTACTATACTAGTTTATTTGTGTATAGGTTTCTGGGGCAGCTCTCGAGTAGCTCTGGCTTATCTTGAAATGTAGCCAACAATGGCCTGGAATTTTAATCTTCCTACCTCTATTTCCTGAGTGCTGGGATGGTAGGCATGCTCCACCATACCTGTTTTATGTGGTGCTGGGGTTTGAACTTAGATCTTTGCACTTGCTAGGCAAGCACTTCACCAACTGAGCTACCTCACCAGGCAAACTATATTGTTGATGGTTCTTAGACAATACAAAGTTAAAATATATTCCACAGCCCTCTATCTGTGGAGCAGACAGAGTAAAAAAAAAAAATTAAACTGCAATGTTCAATGTTTTCAACTATTTGGTAATTATCATCTCAAACTTTAAAAAGTTCTATCTTATATTTACCATTGAATTAAAATGCATGCTAGACATTTGCATGTAGCTTCAAACATATTTTCTTACCTTATCAAGAGAAAACGTTTTGGTCAAAGCAAAACCCCATCCGGCTTCAAAGGCCCTTCGAATCATTGGTGTGCTCGTGGCTGGCGTGGCACTGGCAAGGCCAAAGGGATTGGGAAACTTTAGCCCAGCCATTTCCACACTGATGTCCACTAGGTCGACAGGCGTGTAAAACAGGGGCAGTTCAGGCTGGGCAGATACCAAGGATCCATATTGTGCCTGCAAGAAACAAGCCAGCAAATAACTTCTTTTGTATCATACCTGGAATGCCATATAATTTTTTCCCTAGTATCTTTTCATCATAGCACTCAAATGAACACAATCGGTCCATCTCCCTGTCGAATACTGCCCCAAGTCAGATTTCAGTACCTCAACATTATACAAAATTATCATCATTTTCCAAGTTAAAAGATGCCATAGATGTAATGAACAGAAGGAAAATCAATTAAACAAACAAACAAAAAAAAAAAACCCTCTATTTCCAACATACTGTGACTCAAACACAAGAGGGGATCATTTTCGAACTTACTCTTCTGGTTCCATTAGCCCAGCTTCATTGTTTTTAATTTATGAAAACATCTTAGCACTGTGGTATGGGCCATGGCAAGTGAGGAGGTCTAAACTCATTTCCCAGCAATCTCACTGCTCTGGATGTGGCTTCAGGATGGCCCCGTAGCATGCCCAGCCTCTTCTCCTCTATAACTCTCAGTACATCAGTGGGACTTCTGGCTGTCTCATTTCCTACCTCAGAGGGATATTGAGTAATGCAGAAAGTAGGCCACAGGGAGATTTCTAATTGCAACAGAAATTACACACTTGAGGATTGAAGGAGTTTGCTTTTTCAGAAACATAACCAGAAACAGATACCAGTTTACATGAAAATCTTCAGTTGGTACTTAGAAATGAACATTGCCACGTTCAGTGACCACTGTAAGCAAGATTAATATGTTTTAATAAAAATACTTAGGCACCTGGCTCACTTAAGGATAGAAAATGTTTGCCGAATGTCTCTGTCTTCTTTTCTTCTCCTATCTCTTTTCCTTCCTTATTCCCCCCTCTTCTGTCCCCTTCCCTCAGCCCTTCTTCCTGCTTTCTGTTTATCTATGAAAGACAATACTTGAAAAATACAAAAATGCATGAATTTTCTCAGGCAAAGTAGTTAGTGAATGGACAGGGCTACTTAATTCAGAAGTAGAGCTCTGTTCTCTTGTGAATCATCACTCCAAAGAAAAGGTATTTGAGCAGAACCTTAATTTTATAGGCATGTGTCTTGTGTAGATAAAGATTACCATGACTTGCATAGAAATCATTTTTCTGTCCTCCACCACTTATAAAGCAGAGAAAAGCTCACTTAATATGCAAAAAGGCATCAAACTTGCCCGTTGAAAGGCTATTGTGTTTCTGGTTTTGAAAAAAAAAAAAAAGAGCCTGGTGGCATCTAGGCTGTAGCTATAGATACTCTTCATTCTCCACCAGGGATTATCTGGCTTTCGTGGATCCTTTTCTCCCTGCATCCATCTACCTATTCCTCCCTCTCTGATCAAATTTAAATTCTTTACACCTAATCTCCTCTCACTTCTGAGCCACAATTTTGGGTGGTCTCATTGTGCTTGACTCTTGTTTTTTTACATAAAATCAAAATACTATTTAAGTATAAACCAAGATGATGTGGGATGTCCTTCTGTATATGTGTTGCATTATTGGTTGATGAATAAAGCTGCTTCGGCCTAAGGCAGGGCAGAATAAAGCCAAGCAGGAAATCCAGAGTTATAGGGAGACAGTAACCAGAGTCAGGGAGACGCCATAGAGCTGCCGAAGGAAACAGATGACCCAGAAAATTTACCAGTAAGCCACAACCTTGTGGAGATTATACATTAATAGAAGTGTGTTAATTTAAGATGTAAGAGTTAGTTAATAAGAAACCTCAGCTAATAGGCCAAACACTGTTGTAACTAATATAGTTTTTGTGTGATTATTCAGATATGAGTGGCTGGGAAATGAATGAGCAGTCTCCTATCTACACCAAGACAAGAATGTAAAAATGTAGGGAAAACTGGAGGTAGGTGTGTGTGTGTCCATGTGGACAGGTATAATACAGATAGACATGGAATGAAATCACCATTGGTATTGATAGTATTTTAACTCTGTTTGACGATAGTTTGAGAAGAATCAAATATGTTTTAGGCTAGATAAAAAGAGAAGTTTCAACGTAAGGTAAGTACTCCTGTAATTTTTCCTATATGCACATTCAGAGGCAAAACACTGGGCACTGTTGTGAATGATGTTCACAGCAAGAATGCAGATGGTGCTGTATATGTCTACCCTGAAATGAATACACTGTTCTGCTTGCTGTAGCTGGGCACTGAAATATCCAATCTTGTCAATACTGCAGATAAATTTTGGCTTGCTTTTGACTATAGTTATTACAGCATAAAGCAACATCCCCAAATGGCATTATGTATTTGTCTCTGTATGTGTATATTTTCACATACATATATGTGTGTATATATGCAATATGATATATTGCATATATAGTTCAGCTTGCATTACTTAATATATGTAGTTTTTTAAAAATAAGGCCCAGTTCGAAAATAAGAAGGTTACTGTTTTAGAATTTATAAACAAAATGTTGTGTACAAATTTTGTAGGATTTCCTTTAAGATTAACAAAGAGAAAACTAAACGTACTGAACAAGTGAAGTGTAAATATACACTTACTGACAAAGCTTTTTCAAATGAGAGGGTCATAGGTTATATATCTTAACTACAGATGTGAGTGTGTGCGTGCTTGCATGCGTGCACACACAAGGCTATGTTTGCTTTGTCTTTGTCCACCTCTGCCTTAAGCTGTACTTCTTATTCTACATTATAGAAAAGCCTTCTTCACCTGTGCCTGACTCTGTGGCCTGAATCTCAAGTCAGCTCTCACTGAAAGACCAGTGTCTTCCAAATCCCAGGCTCGGCCCCCATGCTGAGATTTCCAAGAGCTTTCACCACCTTTGGCTGCTGATGTGGTGGATGCCCTTAAATCACACTGCTTTAAATTGGACCTTATTGCATTCTTCTCTAAAACACATGTTACCCAGATTTTCAATTTCAGACAATACTGTTTTTCCAGTCACCTGATAGTGTTAGCAAATAACAGATATGATAGAGATGTTGAACAGTAAAGACTATTAGTTCCCTGCAATTTCCACGGTGGAAATTTATTCTATGTCAGAACCAGAAATGACGCAGAAGCAACTAGTGCACTGGCTGACTGGTGGTTGTTGGCTGTGTATTAACTGGGAAAATTAGTAAGATAATGCTTTACATAAATGAAGAGAATGTCATACATGTGCTTATGTTTCTAGCAGGATGAGATTTCTGAGTATCCCTCCATCATTAATTTTTTACAACTGTATGCCATTTTATTTCATAATTTTATTTTTAAAGTCTTTGTACTTTTATTTTTTTATATCTTTATATTTTTCATTGATGATAGTCACTACATTTCATATCATTACGTGAAACAAACAGATTTCAAGATGCATTACAACAATTATTTAAATTTTATTTCCATTCTAGCTTGACAACTTTTTATGGGCTTCAAAGTATTTTGATTTATGAATGTAGAATGACAGGAGGTTTGTTAACCTATCCATCTTCTCACTTGGAGTTAAGTCTGAAATATCATCGACAAAGGCACCGCTGTTTAATATCTCCCTTTGCTGTCTTCCAGTAGTTAGGAAGTTTCTGGTTCTACATTTAATTTACCTTGGATTCATTTGTTTTATTTTATGTGGATGAATGTCTTTCTTACCTGCATGTCTCTGTACCTGCATGTCTCTGTACCACTGAGTGTCTGGTGCCTAAGTAGGTAAGGAGAGAGG
Source organism: Chionomys nivalis (assembly GCF_950005125.1). NCBI lineage: Eukaryota > Metazoa > Chordata > Mammalia > Rodentia > Cricetidae > Chionomys > Chionomys nivalis. Next base: position 30,874,274 of record NC_080103.1, on the reverse strand, counting down.
TTAAATCCCCTGGAACTGGAGTTATGGGTGGTTGTGAGACCCCCGGTGGGTTCTGGGAACCAAACCTATGTCTTCTTCAAGAGCAATATGTGCTCTTAAAGGCCGAGTCAACTCTGAAGCCCCTTTAACTATTCTTTAGTTCATGAATTTAGTAAACTAATTTTTTGGTTCACTAAGGATTGCTATTTATGTGGTATAAACTACATATCCAAGCTCATTATACTGCATGTGTTTATAAGTTTCCAAATTCAATTATTTAAGCAACTCTCCTTTTCCTATTACATATTCTTTGGAAAATTCATTGTATAGGTGTACTTATGAAATCTATATGCTGTTTGATTTATTGATGTGATAATTAATTGGCTAATTTTGACAGCATACTTAAAACAATCTTTGAAAATAAACAATAACTGCCTAAAACTCATCTAGTGAAGGTCAAGTCAGGAACCCTGATGACTAATCTGGAACACAGATTGTGCTGATTGAGGCTGTCAGATGGGATGTCCTTAAAAGTTAACAAAATGTAGAACCAGAATGATCAGAGACAGTTGTCTCAAACAAAAAAATCTATGGACAAAGGGATTAGTGAGGAATGCCTATAGGAGCCTCAGCTGCACACGTGCAAGCACAAAAGGATATACTTCTATATAGGAGGCAAGTGTTCTCAGAAATAAAGGGTTTTAATAAATTGTTCAGCCTCAACTTCTTTGCATGTTCAGCGCATACAACAGAAGAAATGAAAATAAACCAAAACAAAAGGTCTAAGTCATATAGGACCGAGGTTAGGGTAGCAAAAGCGTAGAGTGAGGGACGGTAAGAAGGCCAGAACCCACAGTGGAGAAAGGAATGCATATGGCGCTTTCAGGAGACATTGCTAGATCTAAGAGTCACTTAAACTTCGATTTTTCCCCTGAGAATTTATTTTTGAGAAACTAGGCAAGCATTTTAGTCAAGTTACATATAACTTCTCAAGTTTGACTAGATGGCATGGATTAGAAGAGGTCCTAAATGTATATAAGTTATAATTAAAATTTCTCATTTCATTTCCATCTGCAAAGTTCTGCAAGGCCGGTCACTGCCCACATCACTTCCGAGTACTATGTACCTTAATTTCACTCTGGATCTTCCAGTCCCACTGCTCAAGCGCTACCCCCCCCCCCATTCGCTTGTTTCCGGAGAACGTGCTTTTGCTTCAGCTGATTGAACCATTTGAAATGTTGCAAGTAAAGCAACATCACTTGCAGATCTGTGCCTTTCAAATTTCTTTTTTGTTGTGGTATGTTATTTCGTGCTTGGCTTAAATGTTGTGGACAATCTACAGAATCCTGCAATAGGAAGTGCACTGCCATTGCCTGGATCCCTTGCTCTTGTTTCTTCATCACACTTTATGTGCTTGCTTACCCACCTCCACCTTCTGATGAATTTCATCAGCACCTGGCAAGAGCAGGACTGGCTTCACATGCACAAAAAGTTCAAAATTCGATGTATTAAAATGTTGAACTTATATATATAACCTCATCTTTGCTTCTTCTTCTTCTTTTTTTTTTTTTTGCATTTTCAGTAGGGTGATAAGCTCACATAATAGTGATAAAAATCCATGCTTATTTACCTTATTTAAAAAACACAAAAGCCCATTGTTCCATTAGGCTTATGTTTATTTATTTTCTATTGCTATAAACAAGGTATGTTAGAATAATCATATTCAATTCATATTCCATATAGGTACATCCACCCTGAAGCCTATGTTCTGCTTGTAGCCCAACAGAAAACTGTTTAACTTATTTTTAACATGATGAGATTTATTTTATTGTGTTTGCCACTTGGTTGTGATGTTCCTCAACATGACTCTTGTTGACCAAACTTCCTGTTGTAATGGCAAAAGGTTGGCCTTGCCTGCTTGCAAAGCCTCTGCAAAGAGCTCTCTTGTGGCTCTCAGTAATACAGTAGCTTACTCACCTAAATGGGCCAGGCTTTGTGGACTCCTCATGGGAGATCTTACCCTTTGGAAGGAGCATATGCATTTGGCCTAGAGGGGAGGTGATAGGGGTTGAGGGATTGGGGTGGGAGAACTGAGGTTGGAGTGCAAAATGAAATAAAAAATAAATATATTTTAAAGTTTCCATGTAAAAATACATGCATTCTGTAAATCCAGTCACATGAAGTGACATAAAGATTCACCCTTCACTTTGATTAAAGTACTGTATCCTATACTTCTGTACATTAAATTTTTTTAGAAAGTTAAATTTCGTTATTTGCAGATGATATGATGGTGTATATAAGTGACCCCCAAAACTCTACCAGAGAACTTCTACAGCTGATAAATACCTTCAGTGATGTTGCAGGGTACAAGATAAACTCAAAAAAAAAAAAAAAAATCAGTAGCCCTCCTATACACAAAGGATAAAGAAGCAGAGAGGGAAATCAGAGAAACATCACCTTTCACGATAGCCATGGATAGCATAAAGTATCTTGGGGTAACACTAGCCAAGGAAGTGAAAGATCTATTTGACAAGAACTTTAAGTATTTGAAGAAAGAAATTGAAGAGGACACCCGATAATGGAAGGATCTCTTAAGCTCTTGGATTGGGAGGATCAACATAGTAAAAAGGGCAATTCTACCAAAGGCAATCTATAGATTCAATGCAATCCCCATCAAAATCCCAACAATTTGTTAATTATATTTAAACTATCAATGACTTATAACCATTGACTCTGCTTTGGCTATATCTGCTTTAGATGCATTCCATAATTATTTAAAACAAAGAATATACCATCGAGTAGCTAATAATTGCTTGCTTAACGCTCAGACTGGGTTAATGCACTGTCTCCAGCTCAGGTGTTTTGCCTTCAGAAGGACTAGTCATCAAGAGGAGAAACTTATAAAGTAGAAATTAATTTAGATTAGGAAAGGTAGAAAGCCAGAGAAAATTTTCCACAAAATATGACCCTGTTGCATTCATCTTTAGAAATCTATATTTAAATAATTTCTAAAACAGATTCATAGAGTAAAACTTGGAAATTAAATATTTATTCAAACCCATGTGTATTTCTCCCGCTCCCAAATATCAAGCTATATGGCCAGTTTTGGTAGTATTATGTAAAGTGTTCTTAAAAAACAACGTGTTGAGCATGGTGTGTTGACATCCCTTGGAGAGTCTGATTTCAATTATTAAGGATATACCTGCAGACACGTGTTTGATGCTTTTTCATGATGCATATTTCAGGTATTGATTTTTGAGAAAAAAGCCTTATCCTTTTCTGTCACTATACCATTTACATAGTCACTAACAGTGCACTGGGGTTTTAATGTGGACTCTACCTTGCAAAACGACTGATTTCTGCAATAGTCATTCTAGTGAAAGGTGTTACCTCATCATAAACTCATTGGCATTTCTCTAATGATTGGTTTGAGCAGCTTTCCATAGTCTTCCTGGCCACCTGCATGGCTTTTTTTGGGAGAAATGTCTTTTCATGGCTTTGTCCCTATATTTCTGTTTTCTGTTTCCTTTTCTTTTTCAGTCGCTTCATATGTTTGTTGTAGAATTTTAGTTTCCTTATGCATTTTAAAAATTAGTCTTTTATCAGATACATAGCTTTCAAATGTTTCTTCTTTGAAGTTGGCCTTACCATTCTGTCTGTTGCTTCCTTCTCTGCCTTACAGGACTCTAGTTGGATGCATTAACATGAATTCTGTCTTGCCTTCATTGTTTTTTATGTGGACATCCATTTTTACATAATACTTTTAGGATACTAAAGTAAGTTCTTTCTGTACCTAATTTCTAAATTATAAAATTATTTTCTGTATGTACTGAAATGTCCATATTTTGCCTATTTAGTTCACATTCTGTGACAATCTATTTATTTGTGCACATTAAATTTTCTATGTATCCTTGTGATGACACTCATATTCTGAGTGCCTATAAGTTTTATATATAATCCTTTTAATGTTCCTTTACTTTGTTGGCTAATAATTTGCTAAATATTTTTATATTTATACTCATTGGGCATAATGACCTATAGTTTTGGATTTTTGCCTAATGTATTTAATGAGATTTTTGTAATGGAGTGGTGATGTCCTCTTAAAATGACTTGAAAATAATATTTGATATTATATTTTAAAGAATGGATACTAATTATTCATTAAATATTTGCTAGAATTCATTTTGAAGCAATTTGTTCTTGGGTATTCTTTTTTGGAGAGAGGTTTTTGATTACTGATTTAAACTTATTTGTTACTGGCCTGTTGTGTCTTTATTTTTTGTTGGTTTAAATAAACTGCATGCTTTTTTAGGAGTTATATAATGAATTTTACATTGTCAAAATAGTTGACAAGTAATTGTTTATAGCGGCCTTTATCTATGGCATCAAATATAAGGCTTCAAGAGAATTTTATTTTAAATCTTTGAAAAAGTAAGTTTTTATTGATTCTGTTTATCTTTGCAGAAACAACCCTAAGTTTTCAATTGCTCCTTGTGCTTTAATAATCACTATTTTATGTTTCTATCCCAATCATTATTTTACCCTATGCATTTGGTTTTGGTTTTTACTAGTCTGTCAGTGTATAAAGTAAATTTGTTTATTGAGTATCTTTCTTTTTGTTAAATAATATTTTTTAAACTTAAATAATAATTCTTAAATAATAAATTTAAAACATTTAAATAATAAATGTTAAAATGTTTAAATGTTTATAGTTATTTACATAGTAAATATTAAATTATTTAAATAATAAATGTTAAATAATAAATTTACTCTTAAAATATTCTTGTTATCATTATTTTTGGTTAAATCCTGTTGTATTTTTGCTTTCTCTTGTCTTTACAAGTTAGTGATGTATATTTTGGGTGTTTTCTTTGATCAATAGATTATACACAATTCACACTAATGCTTAAGAGTCTCTAATATTCTGTTGTTATTGATTTTTAGTCTTATAGTCTTATTCTTTTATAGTTTGAGAGGACACAAGAGATAATTTAATTTATCTTGATTTCATTAAGATTTGTTGTATGTCCTCGCACATGATCACTGCTATAGCAGCACAGAAAACCAATGTGTAGTGGGGAGAAGCTCAGTAGGCCACATGTGTCCATATGATAGGTCCGCTTGGTTTAGTTTTGCTTTGTTGAGATGTAGTCATCCTGTGCACAGATATTATTCCACTGACAAAAGTAGTTTTTGTTGAAAAATCTTCTGTTTCCTCACTATTACCATCCAGACGGTCCAGCTACTTTTGAAAGTTGGTATAGATGTACCCAACAATTATTATAGTTCGGTCTGCTAACCATTCATATTTGTTGGCATTTACTTTATATTTTTGTGTGCTCTGAGTTGATATTCTAATGTTGGGAGTTAGCTATCTAATCATTACATTTTCTGACTGCATTTGAAAATTCTCATTTAATACTATCTTCTTTCTATTGTACGTTTCACTTACTAACAGTGTATTTTGTTTAAAATGAGCACAACTCAAATTGTTCCCTTTGGTAGTTCTTTGCATGTAAAGTCATGTTCTATTCTCAAATATGTGTTGTTTATTTGTGTGTTTATTTGTTTGGTTGATCAGTTTGAATTTTTGAGATAGGTTCTCATAAACCAGGCTGACCTCAAATGCACAATCCTTCCCTTCTCAGGCTCCTGAATTCTGGGATTATAAGCATGCATGTGTCAACACATTTCAGTTATGTATCTTTAATTCATATGTGAGTTTCTTGTAAGCAGTAAGTAGTTGAGTCTTTTTAAAATTCAGTCATTCTATGTCATTTGATAACATCATTCATTTTTATTTAAAGTAATTATAATTAACTTTAAAGTAACTAGTAAGAAATTACTATTATCATTTTAATAATCATTTTCTATGTTCTTTATGATCACCTATAACTTTCTTTTTACTTTGCTTTATTTTTAGTTCGATTTTTTTGCTCTTGTTTTTACAGTGATAAATTTTGATTCATTTACTTTTCTGTTATTATATCTACCTACTCTTCTTCCTACTTTTAGTTAAAAGCCTTTCACTAGAATTCTTATAGCAGTGTTTTTAGAACAGATAGCAAATTAACTTCAGTTGCATGCAAAAGATCTACATGCTTCACTTTATTGCTACCAAAGTTATTATATTTCTTATATTGTGTATCCATTAAGGTGTTACACATTATAAATACACTTCATACTTTAGTCTTGTACCACTTGTGCTAGAAATAAAAAGGATTGGATACCATTAATAGAGTATTATATTATTTTGTTTTGTGTATATGATTTTTACTTGTTATATTTATATTTTTATATAGCTAATTTGTTCTTATAATTAAGTCTAACAGTGACAAACTACCTCAATTTTTATATATCTTCAGAAGTCTTAAACTTTCTTTCATTTTAGGATGCAATTTTTTAGATATAAAATTCTTGACAGTTTTTATTTCAGCCCTGTGATTATGCCATCCCACTCTCTCCAGGCTTACAAAATTTCTCTTGATGACTATGCTTGATGACTTATCGGAGTTCACTTCATGTGACTAGTCATTACTCTCCTTTGCTATCAAAATTATCTCATGTCAAAATTTTATTAATTTAATCATAATCTCTCATTGTAAGCGTCATTGGTTTCACCATATTCATTGACCATTACATCCTATCAGTATTAACAATCATAATTTTTACTTACTACATTATTTTGTGTGTGTGAGGGTGCACACGTCTGCACGCATGCTATGGAACATATACAGATGTCAGGGAGAGTTAATTCTTTTCACTATGTGGTTTCCAGGGGTCAAACTTTGATCATCAGTCTTGGTGGTAAGTGCTTTTACTTACTGAGACATCTTGCAAATCTCATTATTCCTTGTGAAGGATTTTATTTTATTTTATTTTTTTGCTGCTGTCTCTCCCCTCTCTAGAATGCTCATAAGAGTACATCATTTGACTTGTTGGCAGACCATAACAGTTGGAAAACTTTTTAACTCTCATTCATTATTTGTTTTCTAGACAGAATATATAATTCCCAATGATAGCTTCTGGAATTATTAATTCTTCTGCTTGGTTGGCCATACTCTTGAGAATCTTTATTATTCTATATTTCAGTATAGTCATTGTATTCTTCAGTTCTAAGACTTTTATTGGACTTAATTGCCATGTTGAATGTTTTTTTTTTGTTCGTGTACTGTTTTCCCTGGTATGATTTGTCCTTCCATATCCACTGGTAGTTAGGGTTTTTAAAAATCTTATTATGAAAAATTTTGAGATGTTTTAGATATGTGTGTTTTGGATTAGTTATAAAAATCCATTGTTTTTTATTCTTCATCATCCTGGCATGCTTATGTGCATATTTGAAAAACTGGCAATGTCTTTTATGATTTATAAGTTGGTTTTCTGATGAAAAGGTCCCACCAGTCAGCCAGATTCAAATTATAGTTAGACTAGCACATAGCGCTTGTATGTGTGGCCAGCTTCCAGGGTTATTAAGTAGGCTAATCTCAATATTGAATCTTGAGGTTAGTAAGTTTTCTGGGGAGTACATGCAGATGGTTAGAGCTTTTGCCTAGATGGTTTAGTTGGATATTTCTAGTGGGTTGATTGTATGGAGGAATGAGCCTCTTACTGGGATTCACTGTGGTTTGTTTGGCGCTCCCGTGGCTATTTAATTGGGTGAGGCCCCTGGGTTCCATTGGAGAAACTGCTGAGCTCTATGTTTTAGTTCATGACATCTCTTGCTCTTTCCTTGCTGCCCCTAAGAGTTTATCTTTGCCTATTTGTTCATCAGGTGAGGTTAAAGAGAACTGTCTTTTCCCCACTGGAGAGATTTGTGGCTTGAGTTTATCTTGCAATCTAACTTAGAGAAGAAACTGTATGTAGAAATGAACTCTCTCATTCTTTTTTAACATGGTTCTTCTCAAGTTTTGTGCTTTACTGAGACTGCAATTTCAGTGATTTTCACAAAGGCATTCCTAACTGTGAATAATGGCAAATATCACTGCTGTACGTAGACTAGTATTTGGATTTCCTGCACTATTACTCCTACCTGCTGGACCCACTCTATGCACATCTTCTTGGCGTTGCTCCTTTGTGAACTTTCCAGTTTTCTTTTCCTTTTCTTTCATTCACTTACTTGCTAACAGTACAGGCTGGCTCCCAACTTCTTATACATCCCAGGGTGACCTTGGACTTAAGATCCCTGTGCTTACTTTAAAATATGATAGTGAGGGATGAGAAGAGAATGACCAAGAAAGATATGTATGTGTATATGTACACTTCTTGTTAAATTATACTTAAATGGCTTTTCCTAAAATTAAAAGAATACAGAATATTTTGATTAGGACAAGGATTTTTTAGGGACAGAAAAAGCTTCTACTTTATGGTACTACAAAACGCCTCTTCAATAGAGAAACATCTGAGCCAGTACCACAAATGGAAGAGCATAGGGATAATACATATAAAAGTTTTAGTACAGTCTCTTTATGGTTCAAATGGATTTCTTCCTCAAAATATTAGTTGAGTTATAACCAAAACATTGGCTGCTAGATCCTTTCTAGTAACTACAATATAATGTTAAAGTAAGAGCCTGTTGATATTCCTCATAGGGTGTATTCCATTCAAGCCAGAAAACCCATTCAAAGAATGAAACAGAGAATTAGCTTTAAGAAAAGGCTTTGAGTTTGAGCTCTCCTCCAAATAATAAAAACATGTTGACAGTTTTCAAAAAATGTCAATCAAGAAGGTAACAATTGCCATATTCAGAGGCCGAGGGGCAAAGTAGGTGACACTGCTGACAAGATGTCAATGACTAGAGTCATAAAAACCTGGGGACCAGCCTAGGGTGGCACCTGACAGCAAATCCATGTCACACAAAAGAGTCAGTGTGATCAAGGAAGAGTGATGAAGGAAAATACAAGAAGCTGACATTTAAGAAAGGTGATGGGAGTAATGTTAAATATTGAGACTTGAAATAAAACAGCTCTGAACTATAAGTCAACAACACAGTAGCTGATACTTGCTTTGGGGTTAAAAAACTATTAACCCTTGCATTTCTTGACTTGGTCTCCGAACGAGTCAAAGCAGCAGAGAGGAGTTAGTGAAAGCCAGTACATCATTAAGAGGCTACCTTATGACAGGAACACATATAGAGAATACATGTTAAGATAAATGAGAAGAAAATATGAAGTATTAGTATGTTTGATTTTACCCTTCAGTTTTTGTGTTAATTCTACCTCACCATCAATTACCAGTTGCATCATTACCAGACAGTAACATTCATCACCCAAGGGTTAGGCTAACACATCGTTTCCTCAATCCTTTGTTACCATGATCTAAGAAACTGCTAAGTGTATTTATTTTCAACCCTATTTTTGACAGGGAGTTTATGACAAGCCTTCCTAAATAACCACCAAATCAAATTTGGCTACTATACAGAACAACAAACAAAAATTTGATGTAAACTCTACCACATTGGGATATTCCCCAGCACACAGTGCCTACAGCAGATGGGAAGAAGCTATGCTCTGCTGAGATATTACCCATTTTGGAAGTGAACTAAACACCCCAGCTGTATTATCTAGTCAATAATGAAACATTACAGCCCTCTGGGGGAACTTCTCAGTATATCTTGACTATAGTATCTAGAAAGTAAACTACCCAATATGGGATTGCTATATTAAATATGATATATGCAAAGTGGTCTAGAATAAAATAGAATAACTTCTTAGAGAACTGGTTTAATGAGTTATTGAGAGAAACCCAATACTTAAATCCAGGAGCATAAATCCAGTGTCTATGTCCTGGATCCAGGCTATCCACATGCTTAGAGAAAACTCAGCAAGAAAGGAAGAGGCAAGGAGGTATTGAGATGAGAATTAGGCTAAGCATTGAATAGCCTGGGTTTAGGCACAGTACTTTCATCACCTAGCTTTCCTTTGGTTTGTTTGGCTTGGATTGCTTTTTGTTCTTTTTTAAATTTTCATTGCATCAGCAAGCACAGGCCCCAAACAGGTTTGCACCAGGTCTTCTGTGTATATATTTTGGCCTTCAGTTTAGTATTTATATGGGACTCTTGAACAAGCAAATGAGTAGGTCTCTGATTCTTGTGCCTTCTCTTGATCTCTTTTCCTTTTGTTGGTTTGCCTAGTTCAACTTCAATACAATGGGTTTTATTTTATTTTATACTAGCATTTATTCTACTTTCTGCATCTCACATTTCTAACAAATATCCTTTCAAAATATAAAACTTTTTTAATTCTTTGAGAATTATATATAATTCCTTTTGACCAAATTCTCTCCTATCCTAACTCTACCCAGATCAACCATCACTGCCTTCCAACTTCATGTCATTGTTTCTTCTTCTTTCTTTATAATAACCCACTAAATGCAATTTGTGATACCTACATAGGCATAGGTGCACTATCATTTACTAGGGCCTAACACGTACCATAAGGGGTTGGATCCAGTTATTTCCATAGCCTATCTTTCCTCAAACAAATTCAAAAGTTTTTTTCTAAAATGTGGCTAATGACTAGAGAGAACTTTAAATACAATGCAATTGCCAAGTAAATAAAATAATAGAAAATGAAGTGATCATTCAATAATCCATATTGCTCAATTGTAATGTATCCCATTTGTATTTCAGAGCCACATGGAATCGATATCTCCTTTCTCTAGATGAAACAGGGACTCACGGTAATAGTGATTTAAAAGTTAGATGTTTGAACCAGCCATTCCATCTCTGTCTCATAGCTATAAATGAAATCAAACAAACAAAAAGCTATGCAGTGTTTTCGTAGATCCAAGACTAAAACAGCGAGCAGTTAAGTCACATATTGAAACAGGCCTCATGACTTCTAGGGTTCTGTCATGCCATCTATTTATCTTTGACCTGTTCCTTCACAGGTCTATACTAAACTTTACTCCGTTGCTTAACACAGGCAATAGAACAGAGCTGTGATCCAAATTCCCAGGTAGGTTACTTTGGCCTTAAAATTTCCACAGCAAAGCAATGGGTTCCCACACTCAGCTTCACTGTATTTGTTTAGTTCCATATTGTCTAGGGAATCAGTCATTATAACCTTGGAATCAGTAGCATTTATAGCCCCTTTGGACCCAGTGACTCTGCAGTGGCTAACTATGTTTCTTCTCTTCTTGCAAACACACTGTGGTTCTGTGGGGTTTTACATGGCAAGGATCATTTTTTTTTCAGCAAGGATTAGATTTTTTTCAGTTCTGATTTTTTTTTTTCTGCCAATTCTAATCTCAGCCTGAAGTAGCTATCTAGTCTTGTAGTGGAAATAGTCTGTTTTTATAGAGACAATTCCATTTTAAATTACTTCTCAGGCCAAACGCTGCCATTTAATAAAAGTTTGGAACCCTACACAAAACCAATAAAAGGCATTAAAATTACTTATTAGTCATGGTACTCTCTTCCTGTCACCAACCAGAGAGTTCTGCTTGATAGCTCCATTAAATCCAGGCTTATTCCTCATTTTTCTTTGGTTTCCTTTTACAACACATAGGCATTATTTTTAAAAATCCTCTCTTCACATAAAAACTGTACATTATTACACAGAAAAGTATTTAATATTCAGTACATGTCAAGGCACTGATGTAAATAATTATTTTAAAATATTAGCCAGGAGCATACTATAGTTTAAGGCAAATGAACAAAAAAAAAAAAAAAAAAAAAAAGTTCATTGCATACCCAGAGCTGTAGAGTTCATTGCATATTTGGGTATAAGGAGCTGCAAAGAACTTTGTTTTTCAATGACTATGAGCAAATTTGACTGTACTAGTTACTTTTTAAAGAGATGGCTTAAAAAATGAAACCCCATGCATTTCTAAAACTAATTAAGTCTACAATCTCAAGTTCTAATGCTAACCGGCTGAAATCATATCCATAGCCATAACAGCCCAATCCCAATGGAGTCGAAAGCATAGTATAAAAACAACATTTATCTGCGACATAGTTCAATATTTTTGGAGGCTATTACTATCTCCAATAGGATCTATTATGATTTAAAACTCTCTTTTTATTGATATTCATTGTTTTCTCACCTGACAGCGTCCAGTAATTTTTATCAATCTTCTCTTAGCCTGAGATTTAAGCATCTACAATATATCTTAAGGAGAAGGGCACTTTTTCAATATGTCTCAAGATTTTTAACACAGCTGTCATTTTAAAAACCCTCACCTCTTCTCAGTTGAGAAGGGTTTAGAGAAGGCAACTCTGTTGATAACACCGCTTTCATCTGAAGAAATAGAAGACTCAGGAATTAGTATGGCATATTGATAATGCCTTTTTTTATGGCATTCTTATTCCTTAACTACGAAAACACCACAGTCAGCTGTCAATCATAAAATGGCAACATCAAGTTCCTTTCCTGGCTTGGAGATTTGCAACTATCCCAGTGCTGGTAAACTAACCACCAAATTATAGCCTTTTCTCCTCCCTCACCCAGATTTCACAGGGGCTGCACACCCAAATAAATGCCTCTTGGCTACCCATTCATCTAACAGCTGGAAAGATGACACTTGACATTTGGAAACTTTCCTGGGAAGATTGCTGCAAGGCTTTCCCATTAGCTTCCTGGTGAGACTGTAAGGTCGAATAAGCTGCCTCAAAACCTGCAAAGGGTAACGGAAATACTCTAATAGTAAGCTTGTGCAATTTAAATTTCTAATTCTCAAATCAGAGTTCTTCAGATATCCTAGAAACCAGTGGTTTAAGTGGGGGCAGAAGAATGCCTTTGAAGATGTGGGGTTACAGTTACATTTTAAGCAATGATAATGATGAGAAAGTCTATTTCATTTAGAGCTAGGAGGGAAGTCTGCTCTGGCATGAGGAAGGACTTCGACATAGGTAAGTTCTTATAAAGTTGATTTTAAAATCTGCGGTTGTTATGGTTTTAGAACCTGCTCATCCTCATTCAGCGCATCAATACAAGGCCCAGTTAATACTATTCTTTTAAAAATAGCCTTCCTTATAAACATTATTGCCATAGTTTTAAATTTCTTACAACCCATGACCATAAATTCATTGTGAAACACAATGAGCTTGACACAGACAGAAAATCACAAATATTATATTTAAGTGCTACCTCTTAGAAATATTGCAAACATATGTATATAATTCCTTCTGAAGACAACTTCAATTAGGAAGTTTGAATAACTTAACTTTTAAAGATGTTAGAAAGAGAAATAAAACCTTTCCATAATATTTAATATTAAAATGTCCAAAATACAAACATGTCTTATTACAATGAATGTGGCTAATTCAGTCAGGAGGCCCTGGTGATGTACTTCATGCACTGTTCTAGTGTGAATTCTCTACCACCAAAATATCGTTATACTTGCCTGCTCTTATTTGTTAAGTATTTCTCAATGGAAGAGTGACAAGACTGAACAGGCTTCTCTAAATGCTCAACCATTTATCCACAGATCGATAAAATTAATAAACAATTTGAGGGAAAAACTCTGTTGGAGTGCACTGAAGGAGCAGGAGACATAAAGGATGTAAATTTCAATTTTAACTGAACTTTTATCTGAGACTAGAATAAGACTTCCAACGTCAATTTAATATTGTTAGACTGCATCACCTTAGCTAGAGTGACAGAAAAATATTCAAACGGATTCAACAAAGCACCCAATTCACAAAGTAAGAACAAGTGAGGCTCAGGCCATAGGAAGAAGATACAATACTCAGAAATGGTTGGACTTGTTTCCTTTTAAAGTAAAAGAGCAGTCACCATTGTGGCCTGCCTCAGAGCGGAGCTATCACCTTAATTTTCCTCTGCCAGGCACCCAAATCACATATTCTTTTCACATAGCTTATTGAACTACCCTCAGTTGGTAATGACTTTCTGTCACTCATGACCTAGGGCAGATTTGAACTGGTGACCAAGAGGTTAAAGGCTCTGTATCTCATTACCAATCCCCCGAGATATCTTGTTCCCTCAACAGTTAGTGATTCTTTTGTGCCTTGGTCACGTATGAAGAACACACACACACACTCACACACACACACACACACCTCAAACAGTGAAAAGTGGATTATCAGTATACAAAATTTCAGATAGACTTGGAGAGCTTTAAACACATATTTTAAAAAAAAATCACATACTACATACAATCAAACAGAATGGTCATATTCATTAAAGAACATTTTCAATCTTCATTGATATAACTATATATAATCTTCATTATTAGACTGAAAAGCAATATTGAAATCTACAGTTGAAGACAACCATAGTTAGTAAGCACCCATGATTAATAAACATGAAACAAGCCAGAAACTTTATGTATATATATAAAATCATACGCATTTTTTGCATCTGTTCTAAGAAAATTCTGCAACACAAATTAGTTTCAGAAGTGTGATAACTAAATAAGCAAAAGGAATAATACAAGGTCATAAATAAAATAACCAAAATCATATTTGTCTTCTTATCATTGGTAGTTATCATGGAATAACAGCAGATTGCATAAACAGGTAAGATTTGAAGAAGAATAAAAATGACTATCATTTAGGAATATGCATGCTATCAGATTTTTTATTAATAGTTTTAGATTAGCAACATAATAACTGAAAATATAGTTTTTTACAAAGTATTTTCCCTGTATGAAATATAAAGAAAAATAAATAAAAAGAGAAAAAAATAAAGGGAAAAATTTTGTCTGGAGAGAGGGTACAGTAGTTTAGATTACTGGCTGCTCTTTTGTAAGACATTAGATTCCTAACACTTGTGTCTTGGCTTACAATGATCACTAACTCTCGTTTCAGGGAACCTGATACCCTCTTCTGGTCCCTAAGGGCACCAGATAGGCATGTGCTTCACAGACACATGAGCAGGCAAAACACTCATGCACATAAAATATATATTTTTAATTAAAAGGAAATCTTTTTTATACTTTAGTATTTTAAAAAGAAGGTTCTGGATTTATTCAACTTATATTATTAATGAACTGTATTTAAAGTGCCTTATTTTTGTTGACAATTAGTAATTGGATTTAGGTCTCTAATATGCAGGTACTTCTCCTTATCCTGGAATTTGGAAGGCATGGTCTTTCCCCCATCACTTTATTTAAGATATATTTCAAAAAAGAGCCAATCTGAACCTTGAATATAACCTCCAACCACAGTCATATCATTTTCCCAGAGGAATACTCAAGCAAAGTTGCAACACATTCATCCCTAACCAGTATTTATCCCCAGTACATGAACTGAGTTTTTGGAGCCCATTTCCTATGGAGGAATACCTTGTTCAGCCTCGATACAGGCGGGAGGGCCTTGGTCCTCAAGTGGTATAACAGACTTTGTTGACTCCCCATGGGAGGCCTCACCCTCTCTGGGAAGTGAATGGGGAGTGGGGCTGGGGGCTTAAGTTGGGGGAAACAGAAGGAGGTAAGGGAAAGGGAACTGGGATTGGTATGTAAAATAAAATAAAGATTGTTTAAAAAGTATATTTAAAAATATTGACTCCCTCCCAACTTTTTAAAATACATGTCATTTTAGGCAGAGATGCCAAAGTAAAGAAATAAAAACCTAGGCTTGAAAATCATCAGAATAACAGATCAGTCAAAGCATTAATAATAGACACATGTGAGCTCAACCCTTGGCTTCTGTACTGATAGATATTGGATATGAACAGGTTGAACCATTTTAGTCCTTGTTTTTAAAATCTATTTCTAAAAGTCGAGAAATTCAATGCCCATGTGAAGTTATCACAGGTAAAATAAAATAATGATGACAGATGATTAACAGGTTGGAGCTGTCATCACAATAATTCACAAGTGGATATTCAAGTATATGTCCAAGTGCAGATAAAGAACAAGGACACGTCACCATATCACAGGGACACTTATTAACCTGTGCTCATAGCAGCTTTACTCATAATAGCCAGAACCTAGAAACAACCTAGATGTCAACTGAAGAACAGATAAAAAAACTGGGGTACATGTAGCCTTAACAGGTTATCTCCTGTAACCAGGGAAATCTTCCAGTTGAAGGATTGGGACATCAGCTCAGTCACAAAGCCTTCAACCTACAATTTGTCCCGCCTACAAGATGTGCTGGGGTACAGAAGGTACAGGAATTGTAGTGGTGATCAACCAATGACTGGTTCAGTTGAAGACCTGTACCATAAGAGAGAGCTTGGCCCTGAGATCCAGGACACAGAGGTAGGATAAACCAAAGACATAGGCTAGAACCAAACATAGCTGGGAAAAGTCAATGAAATGATTCCTAAAGATGTTCTGATATAATCAAAGCCCAACTGTCATCAGAGAGGCTTAACCCAGCCCCTAATGGAAACAGATGCAGAGACACACAGCCAAACATTAGGCAGCACTTTGGGAATCCTGTGGAATAGGGGGAGCAAGAATTGTAGGAGCCAGAGGGATCAAGAACTCAACCAGAAACCCCACAGAGTCAACTAACCTGGGTTCGTAGGGACTCACAGAGACTGAACCAACAACCAGGGAGCCTGCATGGATCAGACTAAAGCCCTCTTCATTCCTTATACTAGGTTGTTTCATGCAGTCTAAATAGAAGGGGAGGTGCCTAGTCTCACTGCAACTTGATATATCATGACTGATGTCCATGGGAGGCCTGCCCTTTTCTCAGGAGAAACAGAGGAGCAGTAGATGGGGATGCGGGATGCGGGGAGCTAAGGAGAGGGATGGAAAGGAGAAAAGGGAGGGGAAACTTGGTCAGTGATGTAAAAACAAGCAAACAAACAAAAAACAGACAAGAAAAGATCGAAGACATCTGTCCTTAGTCTTCTAGAATAATTCTAATAGCTTTGATACCAGTTTACCTAGTTTAAAGAATGCACTGGCTATAATAAAACTGTCTTTATGTCTACCATGTATTTCTCCTTATTACAGAAGGTTAGGAGTTGAATTCAAACACTATTATAAGTTTTCTAAGAGAATAAAAGATTGATAGATTAGTGGGGTTAGGTTTCTCCTTAATATGAAACTTTTCTTTATACACACACGCACACTAAAACATCACATTCACACATATACACTTTAATTAAATAAGTAAGTTGATCAAGCATGAAAATAAAGCACACAAATAAAATTCAAACCTAAAGGAGCTACACTCAATTTTCAGTTTTGTGCTTTCTCTCTGAATATTCTTATCACTATTCAGAATATTCAAAAATTTTTATTCAACTGGCAGAAGAAAGTTTAAGTGTATCTGGGCTCCACAGATATCAACCCATTAGAAACAATTAAGATGGTGTTCTTCTGAGCCACTTATCAGCGCAGCAATTAAAGAAGAGTCAGTACACTCGCTTTTGATAAAATATCACATTATCTTGGAATATTTCAATGCCTAAAAAGACAAAGAATTCTCGCAGTGTGAGTTCAACAGACTGGAGCATCTGGTAGATTTTCTTTAGTACATTTTCAAAAGAAGGAATAATGACTTGTAAGCTAGGGAAACATTGACAAAATACCATGTTTTCCCACATTTACACCAGATCTGCCACATCGCTTCTATATATGAACAATTTCCACCCCATTATATGTCTGAAATTAAAAAGTATAAGCTAGATGCTCTCACCCTACTGTAGAACCACAATAATTACAGACAATTCCTTGTCTTTTCCCCAAATAGTGTATGTGCTGAAGACCTGCTTTAGTCCTCACTTTGCTTCTTGGAGAAACCAGAAACCAGGGTTGAAGCTGACAGGCCAAGTGGAGTGGCCCCATGACAGCTCTAGGAAGGTGAGCCTGGGACTGAACAGATCACAGCAGCTCACCCTCACCTGGTGCAGGCTGTTCTGCATTCCAGACATCAGGCACTCTTGTTTGGGACTTTCCTTGGGAAGGGAGCAACCTATTAAACCTGACCCAGTCACTTTTTCCCCTTAAGTTTCTTCAGTTCTTAGGACTTGATTTTTTTTTTTTTTGTTCTCTTTTTCTTCTTGTGCCGTGATGCTCCTGAATTCTCTGCTGGTTATACAGCTTGACCCTCATGCCCACTTGTCCATGCGACCCCTTTATTTTTACATGTTTAATAATTGCACTTTAAGAGACTTTCACTTCTACAACCGATTCCTTTACTAGACTCTAATTTATCTTTAAAGGAAATTTATTTCTGTTTATATTGATGTGTCTATGTCCGTGTTTATCATCACATGGGTGTGGATTCTTTTGGAGGCCAGGGAAGCACATCAGATCCCCCGGAGCTGGAGCTCTAGACAGTTGGACACTGCTCTGTGTCACTGCTGGGAACGAAATACAGGTCTTCTGGAAGAGCAGCAAGCACTCATGATTGAAATATCTCTCCAGTCATGACCTTGTTATCTTAATTGCAAGTTTTTATTTTATTCCACATATATAAGCCTTCTGATTCAGGCTACTTATAAATTAGAACATTTTAGAATACATTATTTAATGAATGAATGGATGGATGGATGGATGGATGGATGGATGGATTAATGACAGAAGATGCTCATGGATGGCTAAAAAAGCCTTGTGTATTTATTTGTAATTAAATCTTTTAATGATTAAATACTAAGATTCTAAACTTCAAATTTCGGTTTTAGAATTTTAAAGGCTTATTTAATATCATATAATTTTTATGATATCATTTGAATGACACAGAGCTAATGCTTTCTAATAACCCACAGCAATAACATAAACAACAATGATCTGTAGATCAGGCTCTGCAGTAAGAGCTTTCCCAGAAATTCATCAACCTAATATTTTTCATAATCCAATAGCATAGCAAGACCACTAATTATCATTACGTATTTATTAATAACTGATCTACTCCTGAGAATACCATGCTTAGGAGGGGTGGTATAACTTGCTAAAGGTTGGTTTCTAAGTATTAGAATTGAGTTTGAAATCCTCTCTTCAATTCAGAATCCAAATGTATAACCATGATAGTCTACCTTCACTCCTTTACTCATTTTAAAGATGTACATTTCCCAGTGTAAAATGTTGGGCCCCACAGCTGTCTCTCGATAAATGGTAATTGAGGAAATTAACTAATGAAACTTAAGTGAAGCTCTCTTTGGAAAATTATGAGAATAATTGGAATCCCAACAAGGATGTCTTTAAATAACAGCATTTATCTAAAAATATATATATCAAAGAAATTGCATATGCACAACTTCAGTGACTGTATGCATTCATTCATGAGATAATATATGTGTGAAATCATTTAAAACTATATTCTCTGGTGTGACAATTTTCCCCAAGATAAACTGAAAGAACAAGTAAGGTTTTAAAGAATTAGTGTGTGTGTGTGTGTGTGTGTGTGTGTGTGTGTGTGTGTGGAGAGAGAGAGAGAGAGAGAGAGAGAGAGAGAGAGAGACAGAGAGACAGAGAGACAGAGACAGACAGAGACAGAGACAGACAGACAGACAGAGATGGAGGGAGGGAAGGAGGAAAGGAGAGAGAGAAAGGGAGTAGAGACACAGGTATTCTTGTGGGTAGTGGCAAAGGAGGACATTGGAAACACCAGAGCCAGGGCTACATTTAGGAGCTGCCTTAATTGGGTGCTTGGGACCAACTCAGCCTCAGAAAGAGGAGACACTAAAAGGATATTAGTTAGGACATTAGAACCAATGTCATCTTGCAGAAGGATGAATGGCTGCAGTGTTGGGCTGCTGGATTTGGAGACGAAGATTCAAGAGAGATCACAGAGGCTGGAAGTACATTATAACCATGGGGGAAGAGAAGCTCACGTATTGTCTCTACTCCTAAAAGCCACTGCAATGCTTCACACTTTGTGGCTGCCACCCTGGCAAAAGGCAGAAGTGTTGAGTGTCCTAAATAGAAATCTGTGCCTATTTTCCATTTTGACTCCATTTTAAAATATAATTTGATACCTAGTTTGATATGTTGAACCCTTAAGACAAATCCAAAAGTCTTCCTAAACACTACATTTTTAATATTTCATTCTTAGAAACATGTACTTTTTTAAAAAAGAATTACATTTCTCGTTATCATATTAAAAGTTTGTTTCTTTTATGGGTAAATGGAAGGTGAAGTGAAATGCTTATCCAGTTTTTAAGTAACATTTTGTCAGCTCCATAGGAGTTAAAAGATGAAATTAAGACTCCCTGCAGACGAGATCGGAGGGGAGTGGGGGGAGGGGGCAATATTTGGGAGGAGGGGAGGGAAATGGGAAACGGGGAGCAGGTGGAAATTTTAATTAAAAAAGAATAAAAAATAAAAAAAAAAAAAATTAATAAAAGTCATTAAATGAGACTCTAAAAAAAAAAAAATAAAAAAAATAAAAGAAATAAATTAAAATAAATAAACTTAATAAAAGAATACTTATATTTTGAAAAAAAAAAAAAAAAAAAAAAAAAGACTCCCTGCAGAATCTTCCTATCCCACCAGAGGTCAGGTCAGAGCCCTGAAACCCAAGAAAGACTGTCCCCCAACACATCCTCCCAGCACACCCCAACTGTCCCTCCACTTCTTGTCAACATATCCTGGTCCACAAGTCTGGCAGAAGCCTCCTAACCACCAGAAGGCTAGAGAGCCTTGAACCCCAAGTAAAAGCACTCCCCCATCCAACCCAAACCTGCCCAGCAAAACCCCAAATGTTCCTCATCATCCTCATCAACATTTTCCAGCCTGCACCTCTGGTAGAAGCCTCTAACCCCACCGGAGACCAGTCCAACATACTGAACCCCAGAGACCAGGCCAGATTCCTGAAAATCAAGCAGAAGCCTCCTACCCAACCAGAAGCCAGGACAGATTCCTGACTCCTAGAGAACCTCTGGTGAGATCAGAGAGCACATACTTCACCAGAAATCCAGCCCTCAATATTGGCAGCAAACCCCTGCCAAAACAGAGGCTATCCAAACCATCAGAAGTCCAGCCTTCAAGTCAGTTGGTGACCCTCTACTTAACCACAGGCCACTCCAGCCAGAAGATCAAAGAGAAAACAGAAACCAAGAACAGAAACAAACAAACAAACACTCATCCAACAAAGACAAACACAGAAATTGGTACCTAGCCCTAAAATTTCTCCAAATTCAAATGGCTAAACACTAGTGCAAAAACACAATAAACAACAGCCAGGGCAATATGTCATCACCAGCACCCAATCATCCCACTATAGAAAGCCCTGCATAGTCAGCACAACTGAAGCACAATAAAGGTCCTTAAAGCCAACAGTATGAAGATGAAAGTACTTAGAGAGGAAATAAATAAATCCCCTAAAGAAATCCAGGAAACACATACACAAAAAATTGGAGGAAATCAATAAATCCATTAAAGAACATCAAGAAAGAAAGAAAAAACAATATTCAAAAAACAAACAAATAGAAAAACCTTTTGCTCCTACTGGATTGCATAAAAAGCTTCAATAAAACCAAGTACAATATTTTATTCCAAGATTGGATGAAGCAATCCAGTAGGAGCAAAAGGGTCAGGAAGGAAAAAAAAGTCAGAGACCACCCCTGCTCCCACTGTTAGGGAACCCAAAGAGCACCAAGATACACAACCATAACACACACACACAGAGGACAAAGGTCATACACATACAGTCTCCCTGATCTCTGTGAGCCCACTTGATTCCCAGTTAGTTGATTATGTTGGCCATGTTTTTGTGTTTTCCTTGACCCCCTGTCTCCTCCAATCCATCCTCCGCCTCCTCCAGAAGACTACCCAGGGTCTGGCCAGTATTCAGTTGTGAAACTGTACTTTAATTAACCAATTGCTAAAGATGTTTGGAACTGATGTTTTTCAGTAATTTGTTTTCTGCTAAGTTATACACACCAAATTTGGAAATAGCTAGGAATTAATCTGGTCCACGTGGACAGATCAAATAGTTGTTTAGACTACATAGGTTCATTATGAATCAGATTATAGATCTTATCAAATTGGGTATCAGCAAATTTGATATGTAGTATTGTTTATTTAATCTATTCCAAATACTTTTCAATACACTTTCATCTTCATAGCACTTTACTAATAGAAATGCATAAAGCATTCTCAATAAGCAGATTGATTTTACTACCCAGTCTGAATATTAAAAGTTATATCCAAGTAAAAATATATATGTACATATACCACATATAAAATGCTTCTACTGGGTTAGGAAGACGGCTGATTGGGTGAGAGTACTTGCTATGCATGCCTGGGTTCTTGAGCTCAAATTCTCACAATTATTGTGAAATAGTTGGCATGATTCTATACACCTCTAACCCCAGCACTGGTAGGAAGTACAGACAGGAGGATCAATGAGGACTGCTGACTGTCAGCCCAGCTCCTTGTTCCCCGAAAAAAAACAATGTCAAGGCAATAAGTGAGAAAATAATAGAGCAGGACTCCCAATGTCCTCTTCTGGCTTCTATGTATATATTGACACGTGCATCCACACAGGTACATGCACAAGCAACACACACAAGCACACAAGCACAGACATGCATATGAACAAAATGTGCTCATACAAATTAATATCAAAATCAAAATGTACTTAAGAGAAAAATATTTAAGCAATACTGATGACAAATGCCTACCTGTATGTACTTGTGAATGTACCAAGAAGCTTGTTTCCCATCATTCACAGATTCCACTGTGGTGTTAGCCATACCCACAACATCACCACCTGCAAATACCCAGGGCTCACTGGTTTGCATGGTTTCTGGATCTACTTCTGGGAGACCCCATCTGTTAAACTTGATGGGACTCAAGGCTTCTTTCACTGAAAAAAAAGGGAAAGAAAAATAGGCAATGACAGATCAGTGAATCATGTAACAGTTTGGAAAATATTCAATAATTATTATTCTACGGATGTAAGCAACTGTTTTTAATAAACAGGTAAAAGGTAAGTTAGTGCAATACCAGAGTCAACATGTTTAAAGTCATTAAAAATATACCTCACATGTAGAAACTAAAAATAGTTTGAAATACTTAGTAACTGCTTTACTATCTAAAAAGAGTTGAACCAATAAAGTATAGCCTTTGAAATACATATAAATGAATTTTCTTATCCATAAATTTACTTATCCATAAATCTGCTACTATTCCCATGATCCCAATAGTATTCCTGGGTGCTACAGGTAAAAGTTACATAGTTGATTCATGGATTGTGATCAAAGCCAAGTCTTTTTTTCCCTAAGAACATACTTATAAAGCAAAATGGAAAGACCTTCTATATTTCCAATGAGTTACTTACCCTTATTATTAAATCATTTCACTCAAGTATACAGTCACATTCAACTCAGAATAAATGCTCCTTTTGTATTATATAGATTGTAATAAGTATTATACACAAATACATATATGTGCATGTGTACATGTGTGGGAAAAATAATTATAGGAGAAAAATCGTGAGTGGGTAATGTGGGATAAAATAGCAAGGCCAAGAAGGAGGAGGAGAAATGTTAAGAATTCATTTTATCCATATTTAAAAATCTCTAAAAATTTAAACAAAGAAGTTAAACTAAAATTTGAATTAAAAAGCCTTGTTTTATATCTGTTGAATCCTACATCAAGTAGAAACAGACAGCTATTCTTGGGGTAGTGCTGTGCTTTTCCTAATGGAAGACAGAACTACGTATATGTGACTTGCTTCTGTATTATCATGTGTGGACTTTAGAAAATACTGAGATGGACTGGTGTGTGTGAATGAAATGAGTTAAAGCTCTCGCACTCAGGTTTCTATTTTAAAGTCTTCTGCTATTTGTACTTCTTATGCTAGCTCACCTTTCATCAAGAGTAAAATTAAATATTCATGTAATTATTTTCAATGCAGAATGGCATTTTGAGATTTTTCTAATGTCTTTAAAGGTCACATGCACGGAGACCTTTCTCATTGTTCCCCATTGCATAACAGATCATCACTACCATCTGTTGACAGTTACTTGAGTTGCAAGAACATTAATAGTGAATAGGGCTCATTTCTTCAACATGGTTCAATTTGTTATTATTGAATGGCACTTATAATATGTTTTAAAAATAGACTAATAATTGTAAATAATTATTTATAAGAAGTGATATTATTTGTCTAAAACTTTGACACACTCTGTTCCAAATAGAGATATAAAATGAAGAGAGTTTAAAAATAGCAAACAATTCCAGATTGCTTTACTAAAAATCCATATCCCATTTGTACATTTAACCTCATTTTTCAGAAATCGCCTTGAAAATTACTACTGGTGTCATCTTAAGAATGAAAAAGAGAGAAAGATTATGTATTATTTATTTTTCCTACATCTATTAAAGACATACATTGTTAAGCTGTTGAAGTTTAAATTAAGGACCCTCACTCAGACTTTTTGAGGTCCTCTGACTAACATAAAATTTGTAATTTTTTTTTCTTAAAGTCTTCTGAAGCACTGAGGGTTGAATACAGAACTTGGTTCATGCTAGGTAAGCACTCTATCATTGAGCTACATCTGAAGTCCATTAAATGTTTGTATTCTTAAGGAGAAGCCCTAGGGCCTCACAAATTTATATCTGCTTGAACCAAAGAATTACATGCACATTTGTGAGTGCATGTCCCTAAATATTCATAAGTGTAGACTGGCTAAAACAAGCTCTTTAGTATGTGATTCACTCAGCTTTTGAAATCTTAGACATGAATACCAACTATTGTAATCATTTAGTCACTTCTGACACCAATCTAAACTTTTTTAATTAAGCAGTTTGTTGATTCTATATCTATTACAGACTAGATATATTAATTTTTCATACTAAAAATGATGTTAGCTATCTTTCAAAAAAGTACTTATGGAATTGCCTTCTGCACTTTAGTGGGGCATTCAACTTTAGCATATCCCTAATTTCCCTCTTGAAATGTTAAGTGGATAAAAAGTCATATAGTAGGCCTTGCTATTATGAAATATAACTGAAATAGTAACAATATGCATAAATTTGAATATATAATTCTGGGATTGTCAGTATCTACAAAACAACCACTAAAAACATAGAAGATGAACAAAATATACAAGTTTAACCACTGCTACAATAGGTCTCAAATGTTTTCTTTCAACAGTGCCTACCATTTACTCTCAGGATGATGGCCTCAATCTCAAACCACAAGTATTTCCTTGCAGGTCCAGTAGCTCAGTTTAGGTGTATAAAAATGTTTATACAGTAATTAGAAGTTCATTGAATCTACATATGGATCACAAACCATCTTTCTCAATTCCACATAAGTGCATGTTGAAGTATGCTTTTCATGTACCTGTGCTCATGTGTATGAGTGCCAGAGGTTGATGCGAGTATCTCTTTTGATCCCATTTCATTTTTATTTGTTGGCACAGGGTTGTTCACCAAACCTACAGCTCATTACTCTGACTACACTGGCTAGCTAATGTCCATTAGGGATCTTCCTGTCTCCACGCTTTCAGTACTACAATTTCAGACAGACACCGCTGTCCTCATCTCTTTATTGTGTTGAAAGACTCAGATCTATTGGCATGGGTGTCAGACATTGTCCTGAACAAGCCATGTCTTCGGCTCTATCTTTCTTAATTTCAGTGATTTTCAAACGATAGCTACTGTTCCTACATTTTATCCCCTCCTTTTTTCTAAACCTTTAAGTACCACATCTAGATTCCAAATTAATTAATTTAGCTTATTAATTGATCTAATACAGAAAATATATGTATTTTTCTTCTACTTTATCAGTGAGGAGTTCGTTTCTTCAGTTGCCTGTAACAAGAGGATCTCTGTTATCTGCATCGCTGGAACCACTGAAAGCTCTTACTCCTCTGCTGATACATTCAACTTGGAATTCAATGTAAACAAACCTCAGAAGCAGATCACTACTGCCCTGATGCAGCTTGGAAGGAATGAAGGCCCTAGTGGATGAAAAATGTATGTTTACATTTGCAAACCAAATAACTGCTTGCCATTCCTGTGAAGTGTTAAATGAATATTAATAAAGGCTTGTACGTTTTTTCTTTCTTTCTTGAAGGGAGTAGGCATTTTCTGTTATGATCATTTACAGTTTTCACAAAGATTTCCGAGGGATTGTATGCTGATGGAGACAGGCATATGTCCAAGTAGCTCTATTGCTGAATACAATAAGAACTTGAAAAAGAGCCCTTAAACATGCTGATTCACAGTCCAGATTATTCTGCAAATGAGGGAGGAATATGCTAAATGATATGGTGCCTGGAATTTTATGCAGCCTTTAAAAGAACAGAAACATACTTAATTCATACCAAACATTCGAGATTTATGTTAATTTTCTGCTTTAATTACTAGTGTGCTAAAATGAGCTTATTTAAAAAACAAAGACACTCCAAGGTAGCTTTATATTAAGAAATGGTTTTGAAATAGGAACTTTTAGTCAACTTAATGTTATGCGCAAAATGACTTTCTTTTATATATAGACTTAATTGTACTGTGACACACAAATTCTTCAATAAGCCACAGTTTAAAATTGCAGAAAGCATCCCTTAGGGACACATCAGCAGCAGATGCGGATTGCCAAGGTCAATTAAACTGACATAGCCATGCTGTCATATATGTAGAAGAGAAATCCATAAGCATATGACAAGTGCGGTTCTCAGTATTTATAAAAAGATGTGGAAAGTGTTATAGTTTACTACATAAATATAAATTAATTCTCCATAAAAAAAGAAAAACCAGTGCAGTAATTATAATGGAAAGGATTATTAGTATTCTTTGAAGAGTTTGTCATTATAAAGAAATGGAAGGGAAGAAATCCTTCAGCATTTATAATAAAATCTTATCCTGATAACAAAGATGAATCTATTCCTATGAGTGTTGTTTAATTTGATACCAGTGATGACCCAGTAGGATCAAAGCATGATGAGAAAAGAAAACAAGACAGGGCAGTCATCTTAGCAATTCAGAGAAGAAAGCAAAGTCAAAGACAGATCAAAGGATTCTAAGTACAGAGCCAGGATCTGAGAATTCTGTTTAACAGAAGGACAACAGAGAGAAAGCAAGGGATAGAAAGAGAAAACACCTTCATCTGAGAGTACCAGATTGGGACAGTAGCCTCTCTGTCCTCCACATATGTAAGCCTAAGGATATATCAGGATATATCTCTCAGAGATACTGGGGACTTAAGTAAGAAACTTGCATTTTTCCCTCACCCACCCTTGGAAAATGTCCTGGGCTCTTCACCTTCCTGCTTCTCATGTCCTTTTCTCATGTTATTTCTTACTCTGCCTCCCACACAGTTCTTTAAACTTTTCTCTTTTCCTCACGTACTTTGAAGCCTTGGATTTTGACATCCCTCCTCTCTCATAACCACATCCACATCTCGCTTTATCTGCTTTGTTAGAGTAATCACATTGCTTTTCCTCAGCACTCAGTGATGCCTTCCATTCTGCCCAGCCAAAGAAACTATGGCCTATTTGCTTGCCACACCCTGTGGCTTTGTCCTCCTTTTCCACATTTCCTTAGAATCTAGCAATTAAACTGCATTAATTTTTTATCCTTTTTCTTCTTACATTTGTAGAAAACTCTTCTGTCTACACTTTCTCTATTTTTATTTTTTTCTTGTATTGTAGGAATTTTTCATATGCAACTGTTCCTCTTCCCAACTCTTTAATATCTATTACACCAAACATTCTCCTTTAGAAATTATAGTCATTTGTGGTCCTGAACTTGATCTCAATGAAGATGACTTCAAATTCTCTTTTGAAAAATTTCTTTATTCACCCTTTCCATGTTAGTTGCTGTTGTATTGCTGTGAAGAGACACCACAACAAAAGAAACTTATAAAATAAAACATTTAATTTGGGACATACTTACAGTTTCAGAGGATGAGTATGGCTAGTGGTTGGGAAGCAAGACAGGAGGAAGGAAGTGGGTGGCTGGAGCAGCTGAGAGAGCTTACATTGTATCCACCATTTGGAGATAGAGAGAAAGAGAGGAGGGGAAAGAGGGACTAGGAGAGGGAGAAGAAAGGAGAGGAGAGGAAGAGAGAGAGAGAGAGAGAGAGAGAGAGAGAGAGAGAGAGAGAGAGACTTAGTCTTTTGTGGACTTTTGAAATCTCAAAGCCCACCCCCAATGATATATCTCTTCCCAAAAGTTCCACATACTAAGAATTAAGAATTCAAATGTAGAAGCCTTAAGGGGCCATTCTCATTCACACTTCCACATTGGCTGTCAGGTATTATTTTTCTATTTAACATTTTTTAAAAATTTTACATACTAGCCCCAGTTCCCCATTATGCCTCTTATCCCACTCCCTAGAATTTAAGAACCACCTCCTCCTGTTAAGAGCCAGACTCCTCATAGGCATTTCAAGAGATGGCTTTGCTCCCCATTCTATCTCCTCCCGCCACTCTGCCGTTATCCATTACCTCGAAGGCAAACAGCTCCTCTACAGTCACACATATGCACAGTACTGCCCATCCTGAAAGCATCCCAAACCTTCTCCTGTCTCCCAAATTATTATGTTAGCAGATTATTAAGATCATTCATTCATTCAACAACCTTGTGATTTTTAAGAATTATCATTCTTTAGGGCCACATATCGGGTGAGCTAAGTAAGGAACCCATCAGAAATGACAGAAGGAGTTTCTTTCTTTCGGGGCTATGAGAGAGAAGGGACCTTGACTTCTTTTCCTTATCTGTTACACTACTTCTCATGATTTCTTGTCAACCTCCAAGAGATGGCCACATATTTGTCCTGAGAATCCTTAGGATTGGTTTCCATCACACCATTCTGAGTTTTCTCTTGCCTTCATCATATTTTCTAATTATCGATGCTACGTTTTAAGATTTTCTCCATTCTTCAATGCCCTAAAAATAGAGCTTTAACATTTTGACATTATCTTTAAATCATTTGTTTCCAATAACCTCACTATGGGCTCGGTTAGCAAGATCTGTGAACTCTTCTAATGAATTTTTCTCCTACTAACTTCTTGCAGTCTATTGATTCTGCCCTTACTCAGTGTGAAGAAAATCAATTAGAACTCACAGATTCTTTGTAATTGTTAGACATTAATGTTGTAAATTTTCATATTATTTCATTCCAATAAAAAAAAGCAGACAGATGTTGCAGGTAGGTACTACCATTTTCCTTATAGCCAAGAGGTAGCAAGAATTCTATTGGGATTAAATTGTTTCTGACCCCAAAGCCTTCCTTATTACTGATCATAGGAGTAAGAGAAAGTCAAAATGAATAGGCTAAGAATGATCTCTGGGAACTTCCCACTGGAGTCCAGGAAGTAGCTAAAATGGACAAGGGAATGTCGAAGGGGATGTACAATGACATCATTGTTGACAGGCTTCATAGATGCAGCATCTAGATCATCTTTTCAATGAATTGTTTCTTGACTTTTCTGTTAAAATAGACATTGCATGGTTTTATTTACATTATTCTAGTGTCTTTCTCACTACTCTTTGAGTTCCTGTAAGTTATCGACTTCTCCAGTCTCTAGCAAAATCACTGCCACATAAGAGGGACTTAATTAAGTATTGTCTTTCTTCTTGCTTTTGTTCGTTAGCTTAGAGCTTCTTATTCGACTTATTTCTTGTAGTTGTTAGTACAACAATGAAAGGCATCTCACTGTGGGGCGAGAATGCAAATATTTCTCTTTCGAAAGCTGCTAGCATACCAAATCATGGGGGAAAGAATAGGTGTGTGGCTACTTTCAGTTGCTTTAACCATTGTCTTCCTTACTTTTCTGCCTGGATTATTTTCAGTTTGCTTGCATTTGTAGCATTCAGGGAGACTAAAGGTAGGGGTTTAGTTTTCTAAACCCATCATGCCAAGGATAAAGAGGCTCCCCCAAGTCATTAAACGGACAGTTGCCAACAGCAGCCTTCATAAATGGCTTCTGTTGTCCTTGCATGCCACTGGGAGCTTCATTTCCATTCTTAAACTGACCAACTAATCAATTCAGAATTAGACCCATGCAAACACTTCACCTTGATTTGCTTATTTCTCCACAATAATTCCATCTATTTAAGACTCTGTGAACTCCTTGAAGATTTGATTTCATTTTCTCTGGAAAAGATCTCCTCAAGGAGGTCAGTGCTCTTGAAGTAAATACGTGGGGATTGTTTTCAGATTCTCTGTTGGATTCCCAAATGCTGTTCTTTGATATGCTTATTTATATTCAATGTTACCATCTACTTAAGACCACAAACTCCTTGAAGGAATAGATCATCCTTTAATCTGATTTGGACCATAATCATCATAATTCTATGCATATTTGGGTGCTTAATACTTCTTGATAATTACAAGACAGTGAAAAACGATAGGCTGCTGAGACATTTCACATGTAATTCCCAATGAGAGAAAATTTTAAAATGCCGAATGATGCCACCAAGTGATATAAACAATTACAGAAAGGGGTTAAGAAAAATGCCCAGTATAAAAAATCCCCATTTGCTGCATTTAAAGCATAAACAAAAACACAGAAAGCCAAGAGAAGATTATGCTACTTGTGAAAACAATATTATTAAAATATAAATGAATGCTGAGGAAAATATTTTAATTAACAAAATAAATCAAATGGAAAAGATTTCCTAAATAGAGCTTTAAAAGTAAGTCTATGTGTGTTTGACTGCCATGACTAATTATGTATCCATGTAATGTGTGTTCAATTTGGGCTTATTTAAATAGCAGAAATGCTCATTAGCCGCAGTATATCTGTGAAGCTTCAGTAAACAGTTTAATGGTTTTTATGTTTAACCAATTTCATAAGTTCCTGTAATTTTAGCTTTAGCAGCTCATTAATGTTATTTTTTGATATCCATCTTACAGCTTTTTCCCCCTTGTCAATCGTCAGTAGGCACACATCAATGCAAATTTAAAACACATAGTAGAAATTTGTGTTTAAGCAAATTTTATACATTAGTAAATGTACAATTCAATATACAGGAACCAGTTAAGTTTCACACAACTGGGATATATCTTAAGTATTGACCAAAGTTCTATTCCAGAGTATTTATGATGGTGGTATTGGAAACTGTTACTGAGTGCTTTTGTAAACTTGTGGCTGGTTCTGAGCTGTCATGCACACATTATCTCTTTGGAACCCAACAGAGTAGCTATATATCTCAATATCATCACAATACAGATAAGTTGCCAAGGTCCTACTTTTAAGATCCAAAATCAAAGAGCAAATCAGCTAAGCATGTAGATTCGAGATCTCTACAGAACTTGGAGGCATATATGCACATCTTTGAGTCATCTTAGATGGCTGCACCTTAGATGCAGTCAGGGGATATGTAAAGATTTGGAAGAAGAAAAGTACAGGTGGAAAAAAAAAATCAAGTCAGGCATGTAAAATAGGCAGCAAGAGTAACTCAAACTAAAATACATAAAGATTCATTTGATTTTTCAAATGAATGAGAACCAAATGAAACCAAAATATTTTCTATCCATGTGAGGCAGTTTTAGGACCGATCAGCTATAAGAGAAAAGTAAAAAGCAAGTCACGAGGTCTCCTAAAATGAAGAGTGAAGAGCAGTAAAATATTAGCAACAAAACACACAATGAAATGCATTAAGGACAAGGAGTGCTGCAAAGACAGAAGATGGTGTTTGTGGGCCAGTCTTACTGAAAGTTTAGCAATGAAAACAAAGGAAAAATTAAAGAATTGGCTTGGTGTTATTTATCCAATTAGCAAACATTTATTGTCTATTGCTGTTGCTCTATATATTGATGTAGGGACTATTATAAGCCAAAGGTAAGTGACCAGCCCTTGTGGGTTTACTTTACAGAAACAAAAATATACAATAAGCACATAGGGAATCACATCATGGAGAAACAGGTTGCAGAGAGAACATCAGGAAAAGGACGATTTCCAGACGATAGAGCTTGTGTTTTAGAACCTAGTAGCATGGAGGTTCCAAGAGGGCATTCTTTAGGAAGATGATATCAGTACCAGAGAATGGAGGGTAAGAATGAACCCATTTGGTAAAGAAACAGAGGGCTGAACATTCCAGGATGAGGAAATACAGAATCCTCAAGCATGAGGTGAGACTACAGCACTTGTTGATTAGAGGTGATGCTCTTTGGATGGAGGAGAGTGAACAGGAAAGAGGGAAAGCACTAAGGAAGAGGCATGGTCCAGTTCCATCAGTCCTATACTCCTGTCATAGCAACTGTATTCTAAACAAAGAAGGAAACTGCAGCCATGTTTGGAATAAAAACTGAATGTCAACATTCCTGTCTATAAACAATATCTGCTAGTGCCTCAAATAAGTGAGAAAAGGGCATAGGGTGACTGTTGGGGACTGCAGACCCTTGGACCCTGGTTTTCTATGACTGCTTGCCTGCTGGAGTTAACAGCTTGTTTCCTGTTCTTGCAGCTGCTCTAAGCACCACACCCTCAAGAGTTCCTGATGGTAGGGGAGTGGTTTCTGGTGGGCTTGCAGCTGAAAAATCTCGAGAGCTAGGGCATGGCCATTAGTGAAGGAGAGCCCTATGTAAGCTGCCCTGGAATTCAATAAAAGGGGTATTCTTATTTCAAGGATGACCTGTGTCTCCTTCTGTGTGTATGTTTCAATCTCCAGCCCCTTGCCCGACTTGCAAACCATCTTGTGGTAAACAGGCAATTGTATAGGTGGACAGTACAGGTGATTAATCACAGGAAGCTGTTTATAGTGTACATCGAAGTGTCCTGCATCAGTCAAGAGTGCTGACTTGCTTAGCTTCCAGGGAGGTCATCATACATGGTTAGCCTTTACAATGAATTTTTTTATTAAAATCATTTTAAAGGAAGCAATTATTTCATTATTTTCATCCAAACTCATTCATTCATTCATTACATAAATCCCTGCTGCACTGGAGATGGTAACAGTGTCTCTGGGCAAAAATATAAGCGAACTGCCTTATAATTGCATTGTGATTATAGCTGAGATGAGGTGAGATGAAGAATGAAGCAGAGCATCAGAAAAGTCCAGGAGGCATGTTTAAGGCTTTGATTGCTTTTCTTTTCTTTTCTTTTTTTTTTTTTTTTTGCTTTTTGAGATAGGGTTTCACCATACAGTCCTGGCTGTTCTGGGACTCCCTATGTAGACCAGGCTGAACTTCTAGAGATCTGCCTGCCTCTGCCTTCTGGGAGCTGGGATGAAATACATGCCCCAGCACAACCCAATTTCATGTTCTTCATTTGTGTGAAGACAATGCAGTTTTTCTGCCCTCTTCCCTCTTAGGTTTCCAGAACCCACTAACTCCAGAACAAATCCAGATGCCTTGACCTAGCATTGGAAAATTCTTCCTGAATTTGCAGTCGCATGCCTTCCTATGCTTACACGACTATTTCTCGTGACACGCTTTATAATCCAGCCAAAGGACCTAGTTTGTGCAGCATAGCAACTGTTCCTTGTCACTGTGACATCACTTCCATGTCTCTGTTCTCTTCCTGTCTGTCTTGTACTTATCTCTACTTCAAACATTACTTCCTCTGAAAAACCCTATTGTTTCTTTGATTGGAAGCCATTTCTCTACTCTGTTAGTCACACCCACAATCTATGGTTCTCTTCAGATCACTTTATACCTGTTGGCCATATGACATCCAGAGAAGATAATACTTGGATTCTGAAACAGGAGGTCCATGCAATGATGCTGGTGATGTGGAACTTCTGTGGGTAGCAGTGTGTAAATATGGTGGGAAGCAGGACCATACTGAACGAGAACAATTATCCATATACTTTAGAGAGAGCATATAAAATACTAGATATTTACCAAACATATATTATGATATGTTTGTAACTCTTGATTTACATGGAAACCTATGGTTATGTAAATAAAAATCCCTTTTACAAACTCTAATGAGCTTTATAATACCAAACTATTTGTGTACTTTTAAGTAACAATGGTCCCAATAATCTTATATATTTGAAAACTTTGTCTCCAGGTAGCAGAATAACCATTCTGCATTAAGCATTAAGAAGGGTGGTCTTGTTGGAGGAGGTTTGGCCTCCTGGAGGAGGGTTTTGAGATTTCAAAAGCCTACACCATTCCTAACTAACTCTCCATTCCTACTGCTTGGGGATCAGATATAGGTTCTCAACTACTGTTCCAGCGGCAAGACTGCCTGCCTGCTACCAACATAATGGCCATGGATTCATCTTCTAAAACTGAAGACCAAGAAACTATTTCATCTATAAGTTGCATTGACCATGGTGTCTTAACAAATTTGAAGAAAATAATGAGGACAATATTTTAACTGTTCTCGCTATGAAAATAAAAGCATTTGACAGATAAATTTAATCACTGAAGCCTTTGGAAAAGACACATGGGTGATTGTAAAAATTAATTCAGGGCTCTACTTAGCAATATCACAGTATAACATTTGATTTGAGTCACATCTATAAATGGCAATATCATATTTTATATTTATAATTTAAATGATAATTTATATTTATCATTTTAATTATAATATTAATATTATAATAATGTAAATATTAAATACAATTAAACATGACTTTTCTGTTAATCAAAATGTACATAAACACCAATGTCTACATTAAGCCAATTTTAGATTAAGCTTACTTTAGATGAACATTTCCTTTATCATACATCATTCTCTCAACAAAGAATATAAATCTAGAGCTATTAATAAAATATATATTAGTTACAATATTAGTAAATACTCCATATCATTCATTAGTTTATAATTGAACTAACTTTTAACAAAAATTATCACAATAACTTAGCATAGTTTTACATTTTGAAAAAAATATTGGGTTTAAGAATAATATTTTATTTTCAGTGTAAAATAAGTCTATAAATAGGCAGTGTAAACTGTG
Source organism: Chionomys nivalis (assembly GCF_950005125.1). Classification (NCBI taxonomy): domain Eukaryota; kingdom Metazoa; phylum Chordata; class Mammalia; order Rodentia; family Cricetidae; genus Chionomys; species Chionomys nivalis. Next base: position 30,839,612 of record NC_080103.1, on the reverse strand, counting down.
ATTACATTAGAGGCTGTTATTTTATTCTAAAACCTGAACTAATTTTAAATTATGCTTTCCTTAAATATTTTTATAGGATACAATTTTCAATAAATATTATGTAAACAAGAATTTTATCTATACAAATTATAGAATTATAAGATTGTTAGGCATATCATTCTATAATTTATTTGATTTTTAAAAAATACCAATTCAAGTTCCTATCCCTCCCCCCATCCCATTCCCTCCACACACCCTCCCACCCCACCCACAACCAATCCTCAGAGAGGGTAAGGCACATTGCTTTGTGGAAGGTCCAAGGCCCTCCCTATTATATCTAGGCTGAGCAAGGTATGCATACAAAGAGAATAGGTTCTCAAAAAGCCAATACATGCAGTAGGGGTAAATCCTAGTGCCACTGCCAGTGGCCCCTAAGTCTGCCCCAGCCATGCAACTGGGGCATTCAGAGAGACTAGTTTGATCCTATGCTTGTTCCTTCCCAGTCTGGCAGGAGTTGGTGAGCTCCCATTAGCTCAGGCAGATGGTTTCAATGGATGAACCCATCATGGTCTTGACCTCTTTGCTCATATTCTCATTCCTCCCAGTCTTCAACTGAACTTTGGGAGCTCAGTCTAGTGCTCTAATGCAGGTCTCTGCGCTGTTTCTATCAGTAGCTGGATGAAGGTACTATGGTGATATTTAAGATATTCATCAGTCTGACTACAGGACAAGTCAAGATCCCTCTTCTCTATTGCTTAGGGTCTTAGCTGGGGTCATCCTTGTGGATTTCTGGGAATTTCTTTAGAGCCAGGTTTTGAATGGAATTAGAAAAGACTATCCTGAGTGAGGTAATCCAGACCCCAAAAGATTTTTTGATATGTACTCATTCACAAGGGGATACTAGCTATAAGCAAAGGATATTGAGCCTATAGTTCATTATCCCAGAGAAGCTAAGTAATAAGGTGAACCCAAAGAAAAACATATATAGATCTATCTGGAAATTGAATTAGATAAGATCGCCTGACAAAATTGAGAGCACAGGGGTGGGGGGAGCAAAGAAGATGGAAAAAGGAGAGGAGGGGAGAAGGGGAGGAGTGAGGAGAACTTGAGGGAATGGGATGGTCGAGATGGAGGAGGGACAGAGATGAGAGCAAGGAAAGAGATATCTTGATTAGGGGAGCCATTATGGGGTTAGTAATATCTTTAAAATACAATTTTGAAAAATCTAGGAATATCAGGGATACTTATTATCCCCGAACCTCAAAAGTAACAAGCCAGGAATTTGAAAACACTGAAAAATTTATTTTTGGTAGTTTGTTTCAATGTATATTCTTTTTCCAAATTATAACATTATTGATGAATAAATATATTTTTCATTTTCCAAAGAGTAGCATTTTATTACACTATAGGTAAACAGTATTTAAAAAAACAAATATAATAACACCTGGTCAATAAGGTACAGGCTTCTATAGCATACACTATATGTTGAATATTGCTAACTATATTTTATGATTTCTGTTCTCTGAAACAATTACGTTATTTTTCCATTTTCTGCCTCCTTTCCCCAACAAAACTTGTTACATACCACTGCTCTGCTTCTTCTATGTAATCTTTGATTTGATGGAAAATGACTTTGATTTGATTTATACACTGTCTCCCTGTAAGAATGCATATGGTATCAAGCACTAGTGAAACCTGGAAAATAAAGATAAGGAAAGGCTCTGAACAGAGCGATCCACTGGGGAAACAAACCTATTCCTATGCAGTTATTAAAGGAAGTAAAATAATTACGGAAATATCATGTCGCGCTTCAAACGGATGTCTACGGCAGTTGTAAGTGATGTGATGTTGATTCTAAATCACTTTCAACACTGTTATCAGTTTGACCTCCCTCCTCATCACTTCTACCCTTTAAAATCATTCTAAGAGAAAACAGTGCAAGGATTCCATTATGTTCAATGGTTATTCTGCAGAAATGCCAGGAACTGGCTTGCAATTTCACACTCCATCCTTCTGTCTGGGCAGAGTATTTTATAATAGAAAGATAATAAATCTAGCCAGGAAAAAAAATCTTTCTGATAAAAAAAGGCAATTTTTAAGAAAATAGATACAGTTTTCCTAGTAGCCTCTTGGGAATTCTTCTTGTCCAAAATAGAATTAAAAGCAAGGCAAGGTGCTGAATAGACTAAGATGGGTTATGCTCATCACTGAGCCAACCAACTAGCATATGCAGACATTTTAAAATGAAATACTAATGTGAGGGTGCATATGCATTGGATGGTGGAGGGAGCACAGTACCATGAAATAAAACATTGCTGCCATTACTTCAAGAGACTTGCCATCATCACATAAAAGTGTCATAGTATGGCAGGAGAGCTGCTGCTGGGAGTCCAAAATAAATTCTACTATATTCATCTATCAAACTTCCATGAGAAATTGCTGTATCAGCTTACATTTGGCAGTCCATTCACGGAATAATAGCCCCCACTGTAAGAAATAAGATACGACAGTGAAAAGTCAGGTGAACGAGACTGGATGCGCTGGAGCTCTTCTGTAGTCCCAGCACAGGAAGCCAAAGGAGGATTGAAATATTGAGGGTCAAGAGCTACGGAGATAGCCCTGTCAGTAAAGGGTTTGTCTTGTAAGCATGAGAACACGAGGTCTATTTTCTTCCAACCCATGAAGAAAATCATTAGAGGAGCCAGTAGTAGTAGATAATGACAGGGAATCAGGGTCTCCGCCCAGAGCATGGCAACTGCATACAGGACAAGACGTGTGAAGGCCTAAATCTGACCAAATCTCAGCATGGGAAAGGGAATTGAACAAAGTCCGCTCCTAGCTGAAGAGGTTTTGGCGATCTTTGGCTGCTGGGAAAGGAAGGCTTAGTTTTGTTACAAGCATAAAGTCTGATAAATCAACCATGCTACAGCAGAAGGTCATATATCCAGGAAAATTTGGGAAGTACAAATTGTCTTTGAAGAGGAAAAAAAAAAAAACCGAAAGCTGGTTGGGAAGGGAAGGATGGTACATCTGGGAAGTTTGGGGAATGTGAACAAAACATGTTCTATAAAAATTTCAAAGAACTATTGAAAAATTAAAATAAATATTAAAACAATAGCAACCACTAAAACAAAACAAATAAATTAACACTTGGTGGTATGTGTTTATAATCCCAGCACTGGGCAGCCACAGGTAAATTCTGTCTCTTGCCTGCTGAGGGATCCAAACTTGCCTACTTAGTGAACGCCTAAAAGTGAGAAGTCCTGTCTCTAAAGGAAAATGCCCTGGATGGCATCTGTGGAACCACAGTTAAAACCCCGCCTACACAAGCATACGCTGCGTGGCATCTGTGGAACCACAGTTAAAACCCCGCCTACACAAGCATACGCTGGGTGGTATCTGCAGAACAACAGCTAAAGCCACGTCTACACAAGCATATGCTAGATGGCCTCTGAGGAATAATGACTAAAGTCATGGCATCTGAGGAACAGTAACCAAAGTCACGTCTCTACAAGCATATGCAGGATGGCATCCGACAACAATTAAAGCCGCGTCTATACGAGCATACCTTGGATGGCATCTGAGGGACAACAGCTTAAGTCCCATCTACACAAGCATACATAAGAAAGTTTGAGGCTGTCATGGACTACATGTAAGAACTTGTCTCAAGAACGAATGGGCAGACAGGCAAATTAAATATAATTATTATAAAAATTCGGAAAGCTGTTTTCAATTTTCTTTTGTCTTACTTCCATCCCTATTTTCAGTTGCTGGTTAAACTAAAAATTTCCAGCTGCAACACATTACAAGCATCGCCAGCAGGATCCCACCTGCTGTACTCCTGAGTTCTGTCCATGTTGCTTGGGAATTGCCATTTGTGTACAGCTTCTCCATCATATTACTAGGGCAGCTTCCTTCTACTTTCTGGAATCATATCCTGAAGATGAGTAAATAATTTTCTCATACAAGAAAGGTGTCTTACAGAAAACACACTTGCCTGCATACATGAGTCAACAATCAAAGGTAACCCTTTGACTCCTAACTCCTAGTTTGAATATAGTTTAAAATACAGATAGAACGCATCTAGCAACATTATCTATCTTGTTTGAGATAAAGATATCCCAGATATCTAAAGCATTTACTCACTTTGTCACCGGGTTGGTTGAAATGTAATTTCAAAACAACAACAAATTTATCATAGCAAGCAGTCCTTTGACTCAACAGGAAGTTGTCGCAAAAATTCCAGCCATCCTATCCCTGCCCACTTCCCATCTTACATACCCACGCCATCTGTTTCAACTAACTCAATCTCTCCCATTCATTGCCTGACCACATGAAAGTATCTTGTCAGCTAGTGGTTTTGTATGTGATATTTCATCCAACAGGAAAATGTCTGCTCATTTATAGAAACCACTTCAGATCTGATTACCATATTTTGTGGCAATGTGTATCTGATAATTTCTCTCCGTAGGTTGGCAGGTAAAGACTTCCCTTTAGTCAGGCATGTCTGAAGTCCCCGTAAATGAATGGGCTTCGAGCAGTCCCTAAACAAGGGTACACTGCAAGCAGATTAATAATAGGATGCATGGTAGAAACCATCAAATAATGAAGTTCTAATGAAAGTGAAAAATTCATACCTTCCTTTATAAAGATAAGAACATGCATGGAATGAGTAGGCTGCTGACAACTCTCTGAAGACATACTTTTTAAGCAGCTTTCTTAAATGACTGTAAAATGACTACTTAATCTACAGTGTGGTGTGAAGCACGTTGCATAATCTTCTTGTGGCTTCCCTCCCTTCCACCTCCACTCCACCTGGGAACTCCTACACATCATTCAGGCTTCAACTTTTAACCCACCTCCTCCAAGAAGCTTTCCTGAGCCCTCCTGCTCAGTTCTGTGCTTCCCTGAGACACTAAACTCCTTCCGATTCCATTGATTCGAAGTAGGTGTTTTCTTCCTTTAAACTGCATTTCTGGAAGTACAGTGTGCGCATGCCTTTAACCCACTTTCTCCCCAGAGCATCCTAGCTCGGAGTCTGAGATAGCAGGCTGTCAGAACTCCATAAGCAAACAAGCACCTGGAATAACAGAGCCAGAACACTATGTTTCTTTTATTCCTTCTTGTACATTTGAAAATACAAATGGGAAAACTTCAAGGCAAATGATTGCATCCTAATACACCTAGTATGTTGCATTGTTCTGACCACTTGACTGCTGGAGTCCACCTCAACCATTCTTATCTACATTGACCACTGGGAAGCCACTTCCTTCAAGGTTTTGCAATAGCTAAAAATATTCTCCCACCAGGCAAGAAAATCCAGTGTTCTATCTGTTCTTTGATGTTTATACCATACATTCAATAAAATGTATACAATAGAGCAGATCTGATACTTTCTCAAGTTGGTACTTCATTCCTCACCTTTTCTCTTTGCTTTTTTTGTAAGGAAGAAGGGGACTTAAGCAAACTGCAAGTCAAAGGGCTTAAAAGCCAAATAAAATTCCTTCTAAGTGCTTCCACCAATTTCTGGGAAAAAAAATGCTTTATCATTTAGAACATCAAATAAATAACAGACATAGTGGTCCTGAAAAATCTTATGGTTCTACATCTGTTTGTGAATTACTTAATAAATCATATTTTAATAAGTTCTAATATAAATCAGACACTGATTTCAAGTCTTTTATAGTATAAATAACTATGGTTGCTTGGCATTTGACCCATCAGGAGCTCACATGAAAATAATATTAGAGAATTTCTCCCTCTGAAAAAAGATGATCATTTTTGAAAACCCCAGAGTCTCCATCTTCACTTTGCTAAGATCTCAGGCACATCATCTCTTGCCTATCAATTTCTCATTCTGACTGTCAGAATGAACACAATTAAGCCATGACCTGCACCCTTCCTCCTGGAGGAAGAAGGGGACTCCACAGCACACTTGAAGCTGGTTTCCATAGAAAGCTTGACTTTCCCACAAGGCTTCAAAGACCTTTCTAAGGGCCCTCTAATGGATCGATGAGTGATTTTAAAACTGTCTTTCTCCCTCCTCCACAAAACACTCCCTTATGCAGCTAATTGCAATTAATGCCATCAAGGGAGTTGGTTTCTAAGGGCTGCATTAAAGATTCAGAAAGATCTGGGCATTGTGCTTGTTATCTCTAGTTCCTGCTGCGAAGAGCAGAAACTGCAGGCCTTGATGCTGTGTATAAACTCCTTCCTTTGGAGGTCGGCCTCCCCCGGCTGTGTTCCTCAGAGCTCAGGGTCCAAGTCCCTGCTCCCTGTAGCATGCAAACCACATAAATCGGCCATCATCTTTTGTGCTTTCTTCCTTTCCAAGCCTTGTGTTTTAAAACTCATATCACCTCATACTTTTCAGGGGTTTAAATCCTCAGAAGTGATTCATTTCTCCATCTCAAAAACAAGCATTCCCCTTAGAATAAATAAACTAATAAAATCTGTTTTCAGTTTGAAAATCCAAAGTGATTTAAATTGCCTTGCTCTTCAAATACCTGATTTTTGGAAACACAAAATGAATACCTGTGCAACTAAGAATTTACATAAAGAAAATTGCTCCAGTACTCAAGGCAACCATCATATTCGAAAGTAAAAATCTTAAAATGTTATAGACCATTAAAAATGTGGGATTTTCTTTTCACTAATAAAGCCAACAAAATGTATCAAATGAACAACTGAGAGAGGCTTCAAGATGATGATGACATTCTGATTTTTAAATGCATTCGTGTCTGCACAACGTTTATAATGAAGGTGTATTAAAACATGATTTAGTTATTAAAATATTTGTTGTAAAAAATCATATTAATTTCATGAGATGCTTTAACTCTGCATACAACCTTTTTACAGATATTATTTCATTTATGCTTAAAGTGATACTAGGTTGTAGATACCAATTCAGCCCCTTATACAAAAGGACCATGAAGTTTGAAGAAGCTTCCTCAGAGGAAAAATACGAAAAGGACAGAGCCACACTTCCGTAAGAACAGCCTGGCGAAGCCTGGCTCTGGAGCTCTTGTTTGAGCTGATACACTAGACAAACTCTAACTAGTCAACTAGTCATCTAATTATAATGAATGCCATAGTTTATGCCAAACAAGGGGGGGGGGGAGTTACTGTCAGGGAATGAAAAAAATTGTTTACCTTTTCTTAGAAAAATAAAACAAACTGGCCTGTTTCTCAGAAGAAAATAGGTTTAATAAAATAGTTTTAATAAATTTATATCCCCGAATGGTCAGTTCAAGTCAAGTGCATAAGTGTATTTGTGAATGTGTATTGAGTATTAATATGTCAGATGCTACTATAATTTTAAGGAACTAAATAACTCCTTGAAATTTTCATTGGAATCAATTATCGCTTTTATATGAGTAGTCAAAGCAATTGATACATAAATTGTACATAAAAAATCTTAAACAGTGGATGTTTAAGAATGAGAGTTTATAGCTAATGTTCATAACACAAAAAGCAATAAACATAGATGTGTACATAGATCTATGGTTCCCCGACACAGATTCTTCCTGGCACATATCCTGGGGTGGGGTAGCTCGAGCCTGTGCTCATTTTAGTTTCTTAGGAACTTCCACACAATTTCCATGGAGACTCTATCAGTTCACACTCGCAACAGCAGTGTATAGTGTTCCTCTTTCCCTGGATTCTTGCCAGCCTCTGAATTTTTTCTTGATGATAGCTCTTCTGATTTGGGTGTAAAAGAATTTCAAAATAGTTATAATTTGCTATTCTTTAACAGAGAAGCATATTGAAGGAATTTTCGGTAATCCTGTTCACTAATAGTTTTCCTCTTGAGAGTGGTCCTTCAACTAACTTGCAACCTCTGGACTTTGGAAAGGACTAAACGTAACAGCAAAAAGAAAGAGGAAGTCAGTGACAGGCTTACAAATAACTAAAAGAAAAATGCAGGAAGCAGGAACGACATAAACAATAATAGTCTGTTTATAGTTGTGTTTGCAAGGCACTTTCCCGCTCCTTCATTTTATTTCTGACAGTCCTGTTACAGGATAGGGAGAGATGGTTTCATTATGCGTGGTTTTGTTATTGTTTTGATAGATGAAGAGCTGAACCTTAGAAAGGTTAAGTGATTTGGAGAAGAACATTTCAAACAGAAATATTTAACATTGTCAAATAGATAAAACTGCATAAGGTATGAAATGCTGTTTCTGTGTTTTCGTGCAACTTATCGAGTCTATGCAAACTAAATTTGGGAAGAAGAAGAGAGGAAAAGTGACAAGAACACCTAACATTTTGAGACACAGATATTGATGAGTGCATTAAAATGTGTACCGCATTCATGGTAATCATTTGAGGCTCACACTCCACAGGCACTGGAATTGAACAAACTCAGGTAGAAACGAGTTATCTTTTCTTTTCCAAACGTGCAGCTTTCTTCCAGTAAACTGGTTTCAGTATACCCAGAATATTTATGTGCATGTGAAGATTTTCTCAATTTAAAATTACTATTATTATTATTATTATTATGAGTTTAAAAGGTCTTCCTATGTAAGTTCTAAAACCCAAATTCCTTTACCAGTTCTAAATAGTTTCCCATGACCCCTCAGTAGGATTGAAAACAGTGCACAGGAGCAAACCAGACAAACACGCGAAAGCACAGAAGAGCCTGGTTCTCCATTTGGCTTACAGTATGGACACATCCATCCATCAATGGAGCTGACAACTGAGGACTCTCATATGCATAATATAAACACACACTATTCTCCAAATAAAACATCTGGCAACCTGTGTTGAGTTTAACTGTACTGATTGTTTACTCCTTGGAAACCGTATGGTTTTCAAGCACATGCTGGAACATATCCAGGCTCTCCAATGGACTTTTATGGACTGCACTGGGTTTGGGTGGATGCACAGTGAGGCAAACTGTGTCCACTGAATGAAATTTAGGAGAAGTCACTATTTATCTTTTTATGCCTATGTCTGTTCAATATGCACATGAGTAAAATCAGGTGCATTATAAGGAATATTCTCATTAGGGGGAAAAAACCTTGCAGAGTCCAAGCCAGTCGATTGCAACAGAGAACAGCCTGTGCTAATCCCTCAAGGGCCCACAATTCCACCTCCTAGTCCACCTCATAAATGGCAGCACATACAACTATCACAGCATTTGAACACTTTTCCATATACGTCCCTGCTCCCATAGAGAACATTTCAGATCTATGCTATTCTTTATATGGAACAAGGTTCTTGCTACTTTGTGATCTCTGTGTGCTTTTTTTTTTTTTTTTTTTTTTTTTTTTTTGTCAATTCTTTGAATAAGGACAGCAACATCCTGGAAACTTCAGTCTAGACACGGCCGACTAGTAACAGAAAAAAGGACAAGAATGCTGTTTAACATCACAGCTAATTCCAGCTGCCCACTCATTTGGAAAGTAACACTTTGTCCTTAGAAACCCCAAGAGACCTTAGTATAACATGGGATTGTGCATAAGGATACAATTTCTAAGCATTTTATTCTGTGTCAAATCAGGATAGGAAAAAGACACCCTACTAGGGCACCATGCTTTTCTTGGCTTCTCTAAATAGCCGTTAGGAATTCTAAAAGCCATGTGAAGTACCACAAGAAACAGACACAGAGAACAAAATGCACAAATTGTAGAATAAGCATGAAATTCTAAAATTGAACATATCAATTTTTTCTACTCCATAAATTAAACACTAAATATTAAATTAGTTATCTCATTCTTGATGCACATGTCCATAAACACATACATACTGTCATTAACAAAACTTAGTCTGGCAGTGCATGCCTGTAATTCATAGGGGTGAGCCTAAAGAATTAAAAGTTCAAAGGTAGGAACAGATCCATAGTGAGAGACTGTCTCGAACAATAACAACAAAATCTCAGCAGCCAAATTACACATACATAAACGTAAGTTTTAAAATAATAGTGAGTTTATAAAAGCTGTTTCCTGTGTTCTGAGGCACAAGATAATCTGTCTTGATTACAAAATAATACTTCTAAAAATACTCGACTGCCAGTCATGAAATATAAATTTAGTGGCTGAACAATAAATTATTTTGATACATGACTCATAAGTAGAATTGCTACCTAAACTTCATTGGCATCTTACTTTTTGCAGAGAACAGTATATTTTAGATAACTGAACATAACTTTCACAGTTCATTTTTCCTTTAAAAACTCAGTTAACGAATACACAAAGCACACAGTGATTGTGTCTACACTTCATACAAGCATCTATATGGAAAGTGACAAATTCAGGCCATCATTCTGCCATTTGAAAACATTTATCTTGATGACATTAAACATCTGGATGATTTTAAATACCAAGATGTTGCGTGTCCTGCAGGAAAAAAAAAAGCCTGGTGACTGCTTGAATCTTTACCTATCTGCTGCATAAAAATATGTATTTGCATGCATGCATTTCCTCCAGGCTTCACATGGATACAGTAAGCATTATACGCAGACGTGTGAGGTTTAGATTTTCTGTTATTATTGTTCTCAGTGAACGTCTGAACAGCAGAAAGGCCTTTTATTTTCCCTTCAGAAAATAAAAGTGATAATTGTCGTTTCAACAGTGTGAATTGAAAGGCAAAGATTTGCAAAATGAAGGTGCCTTGGTATTTCAGCTTTCATTTACAATGGTACCAGAGTGGGAGAGCTCCAACACAAGGCAGTCTCTCAGTTGACTGACAACTATGGGGTTGAAATGTTATATAAAACATTCCCTCTCTCGTGATATGCCTAAGCATTTTATTTTTCCTCTGCATATCCAGTTAGGGCATTCAGATGAAATGACAGGAATTTGAACTTCTAAAGGATAATGTTGGTGTCCCGTGTTCAGAGAGATGGTTTGCCATGGTGTTGGTAATAAATATGGAATCTAAGTTTCTGCTTTTTGTTACATCATAATTTCTCTGCACCATTTAAAACAGACTGTTAGAATTTTTTAGCTACATCTTTTTATTCTACTCTAATTGAAGAAAGGCCATTCTTTTATAGGAAACAAGGCAAACATTATTATAAAATAGAATATGTATTTTGGACATTAGCTTAAAGATTCACATTCTTTTCAGTTCTCCCTACTTTAAATTAATTCTATATATTTGGTAATAACACTTCTAAGCCTTTTCAATCAAGATTACTTGCAGTCCATACTAACAAAGTGAAATGAATATTAAGATAGGCAAAAGTGGCTGAAAGTTGGGAACTATTAGAGCCATAAAACAACACCCACAGCATCACACACAGGGGCTCCTAGGAATGTCTTACCTTTGGAATCACTCAGGACAGAACCAAAGGCGCTAATGACAACATCGGCCTTCAGGCGCACCACCTGCTCTTCATCTTCAACCCAGTTTCCAGTTTCATCTTGCTCTGTTCGAACAAATTTCATTGCCACAATTTTTCCATCTTTGACTATAACTTTCCGTGGGGAAAGGAAAGGCAAAAATTCACATTTTTCTTCCTTAGCGAGTTCCATCTAAAACAAAAGAATTCATAAATAAAATGTGAGAAATACTGGCTATCATAGGTAATAGGTGATTTTCAACTCTATTTGCATGTTAAGAGGTTAAAATGTTTGAATTTATATGAAGGTTTGGTTTGATTTTTTTTCCAACCAAAGCTGAATTTCAGGCGTTAGCTGCTTGCTCATGGGAGTCTTGAATTTGAAATGAGACAAAGAAATTTGTAGAACATGGTAACATAAGTTACTTCCAGCTGGGAACAATGCTTAGCGGCAGTGCAGTTCAAAAACAGGTGTTAGCCCTGGGTTCATTCCCAGCACCTCAGAAAGAGACCCTCTCAAGTCTTACTTATTTAAATGATCTACAGTTGGTGATGTGCGACATTTTCAACTGCACTAATCTGGGCTCCTAACACCTTAGTTTTGCAGAATAAACTCTATTTGCAATCATGTTAAACATAAGATATTTTTTATCAGCTGGGGCGGTGGTGCACCCCATTAATCCCAGCACTCATTAGACAGAGGCAGGTGGATCTCTGTGAGGTTGAGGCCAGCCTGGTGTACAAGAACTAGCTCCAGGACAGCCTCGAAAGCTACAGAGAAACTCTGTCTCAAAAAAAAAAAAAAGTATTAATTAGATGCATATAACTGAACTAGAAAAAAATACCAATAAAATGGATGAACAAATCTGTGCAAACACATGATTAGAATAGGAGTTGGGGAAAGAAAATGAGATGCTTGGAGTAAGTATGGAAAATAATTCCTTCTCCCTTTTATAACAGTATAGTCATGAGGGGCATCAGTGAAAAAAATCAGAAAGACAAGTCCAGACCTCCTGGAGCTCCCTTCTTATCTGTGACTCATCCTCTCACCAAATAGGAATTGTTTACTTTGTGCCTGTAGAGGTTGCCCATTCACACAAAAGATTCATATTTCCTTATATTATTATTCCACCCTTTGTTTTAGATGATACCCATTTATCAATATAATCTGAATTCTCTCTCTCTCTCTCTCACACACACACACACACACACACACACACAAAGTAGAAAATGTGCCACTACAGAGACCATTCCCATACCTGTAGAAGGCTGGTAGGCTCTTGGTGGGAACTTTCCTGAGGAACGTATGATTTTTTTAGAGAGGCAAGCTGTCTCTTAAGTGATCAAAATCATAAAAACAGTATGGTATATAAGATATGTTTTCCGTATCTCCTTTGTGACATTTGCATAATGTAACACAAGAAACAAGTTTATGGCGTTTCAAGAATGAGGAATGGTATTAACATTTAATCATAATGTCATAATTGAGTGAGTGACATTGCCAAATGTTCATGGATTGAATAAGCCTATCCAGCATGTGTATTTATAATTGTTTTGGACTCTGGGAAGGGCCTAAGTAAAATACAGAAGTATGCCTCTGGTACTGTAGAGTATGCCTGGTAGGTTGCTTTACAACAGGTTTTGCCCTTTCTTTACTTCTTGTCTATTCGACAGTTTTCATCTATTTGAGTACACCATCTCTTAAGGTATTTAGCCAAGTTGTTGCTAAATTCAGAAATAAAATTAGATATCACTAGCAAATAAAAAAAAACCCTTAAGATTTTCCTCAGCCTGTTTCCCCCACTGATCCAAGGTTTAGAGGACCTAAAATTCCATGTTTTGATTGTAAACAAACAGAATTCCAACACCTATTCAGATTATATCATAATTTTATGCTTTCTTCTTCTCATTGATCTATACATTCTAAAGTATGCATTGTGGTTCACACTGCTTGAGGAATCCAAAATACGGAGAGTCCACCTGCCTGACCATATTTTCTGTGAACAGGAGGAAGGAAACAAAAGACAGATATGTTTGCATGAACTCTTTTAGGCTTCATCTCAGGATGAGCGTGTTGTGCGTCTTAGTTTGACTGGTTCATAGGTGCTGTCATGGGCAGCCTCCTATGTTATGTTATGCCATCAGCCTCTGGGTTTCAGCTCCAACTAGGAAGCTGGAAAGAACTCCAGGTGCTTTTTATTTACAATGAGATGCAGGACCCGGTCAAGGGAATTCAGCGTGAGGCAATGATAATGATTATCCATATACAATAAAGCAACTTGTAGAAGCCAGAAGTGAACAGTTGAGCTGGCAGCAGGTCTGTTCTACTTTTGCACCACACCCTATCACCGGCATGTGCCTATATGTTAGCTCATGGCCCTTCATCTTTAATCCATATTCTACTACATCATAATTTTCTAATAAGACAAAGTTGATAATTTCGTAAAGCTATTTAGCTTTCCTTCTTTGGAATTTGCTGCTGTGAGATTATCTATTGTCTGTGTTTTTGTGGGTGTAACTGACTTTCAAAAATAAATAAAGAAAAAAAAGGGATCAAGTTTTTAAAAAGATATTTAGCTTCCTTAACTCCTGCCTGACAGTGTGCTTAAGCCTAGCATTACAAACACTGCTCTTTTGGCAGATTATTTTGAATTCCCATCTCAAACCTGTTGATATGTATGTCCCTTTATCATACTACATGTGACAGTTACTTTGCTATCAAATACAATTTTATTTACTATTAGTCATTTTATAAACAAGGGGAGAAATGTAAAGAGAAACCACCAGAATATCATCTGAACATATGTATTTATTGGGAAAGTGTTCATGTTGTGTGGGGCAGGAGGATATTGAAATCATGAAAATACTTGTCTTGGGAAATAAGAAAATATTAGGGCAATTAGAAGATGAACATGTGAAATTACACATCAGGTAAAGTATCCTTTCAATAATTTAGGGATATAACATGGGTATATATGTTCAGATTTAAAATTGCATTTTTATTCATTTTATTTTGGTGATTGTGTGTGTGTGTGTATTGTGTGTGGGTGCATGGCACCCATGTGGATATCCAAAGAAAACTTGAGTGAGATAACTCTCCCTTCCAGCATGTGAATCCTGATGATTAAATTCCATGCGTCAGACATGATGTCACTTGTCTGTGTCTGCCAAGCCATCTTGTCAGCCTAATTTCCCTCCCTAGAAGATCTGCCTGATAATTACAAGTGATAGTAGCAGGTATTCTTTTTCATACTTAATTTATAACATATTATAGGTTAAGAAACTAAAGAGATGACTAAAGTTGTGACTAAAGATACTTTATCACACACACACACACACACAGATTTATTTAGGACAGTTACTAGGTCAGTGAAGAACAGTGCCAAATGGTTATGGGTTGAAGACAGACATACAGAAAATGCTGGGTTTGCTGGACTGGTTCCCTCTGATGGAGAAACGGAAGTAATCCCAAAGGCTTAGCATGTTGATTATTCACAATTGAATACAGAGGCGGGGTTATTGTATATTGTTGAATCAATGAGGCAGGGGTTTTGGTATAGAGATGTATCAAGGACACAGTTTTAGCTGACTCATTAGGAACAGTCCTTGTAGGGGAGCATTTCTCAGACCCTAATATCAGGATGAGAGGGTTATGGTAGAAATGTTTTTCATGTGGTATCAACATTCACACAAGGACCAAGGGAAGGCTTTGCCATTTGCTTTTAGGTTGACTCTGCAGGGGAAGGTTTTGCCATTTTCCTGGGGGTCTGAGGCTTTGGGTTACTTAGCATGGCTGACTGAAGTCACACACATTCACTTGGGACTTTACTCACTCTGGGCTTCCTCCGCTTCACACACAGTATGATTGTGAGTCATGTTCTGAGATCTGATGACACAAATGTGACAGGAAGTGACAGAGCTAGAGGTCAGGAATTTGGAGGAATAGAGAGATTTTTCAGAGAGTATGAGAATCAAGCCTCTCAATACAAATAAATGCATGCGTGCCTTAAAATTGTGAAAGATAGGAACCAAGGAATAAGTTTACAAAGTCAATGCCATAAATGAGTTAAAAGAAACTTATTGAACTTGGATAATGGCTACATTAGGGACAAAGCAGGTTCCACATGTGGAATAAGGAGACAAAATCATACTCTGTGAAGGAAGAAAAATAAGTGTTTAATTTTATATAACAAATAGCAAACTACTACACAAAACTCTAAATACCAAGATAATATAATATTAAAATTTCTGTCTCCAGTGTCCAAAAGTGATATTCAAAAGCCAATGACAGATAATTTCAAACATGTGTTCTTTCAAATGAACGCAGCCAGTATGTTACATTCAAAAGCATCAAGACAGGATGCCATCCTATTTATTTCTGTTCAAAGAACTGGCAATACACTCTTCAAAAGAAAAAAAAAAACAGAGTGACTGATAAACTATTACAATAGCCTGGAAGATATTCAAATTAAATGAAAATAAAACTAGCTAGCTGTAGATTTCAGTGAATGGGTAAAAAAAAACTCCAAGTATAAGCAGATGGGTATGGAGAAGATATACTACTTAGCCATAATGCTACTTTACCGAATGGCATAAAAAGAAAATGGTAATTTCTATGTTGTCAATTACCATTAAGAAATGATGGATCAGGTTGACCAGTTATCTGCTATGTGTATACATGAATATTCTGCTATTCACAGAAGACAGCTTTTTAATCTAAGTCATTCATAAACAGAGTGCTATATCATTTTCATATTTGAAGATTTTTAATGATCATTGATAATCAAGAAGTATGAGAAACTGGTACAAAAATGCAGCTGTCATGGTATATCATTTATTCATATTTTCAGCAGAATTGTATGCATTAGATAGCTTTCTGGTCACTGTGTTCAAAAGTCTTGAGAGAAAATTTTATGAAAGAACCTTTTAGAAGGTTCATTCAGTCCTTGATTGGTTGGCCCCATGTGCTTGGCTAGACCATTGTAGTACTGGACCTCACAGTAGAAGAAACTTTTCGCCTCATGGTGGTCAGAAAGCACTAGGAGGTAGGGAGTTAGAAAAAGAGAGAAATATAAAGACTCATAGACAAAAAAGTATCCAAGGCAAACAAATTACCCAGGACTGGACAGCAGTGATCTACATCGTTTAGCAAGACTTGTATCTCATCCTCAAATATTCACAGAATCTCTCTAAACAACACTGACTGCTAAGAACCACGTGTTTAACACATGAGTCTGTGTAGGACACTTCATAGTCAAGCAATCACACTATATTTACATGGGGACAACTGGAAAATCCAACAAACACATGAACTTCCCCCTTCTTATCCTCACCAATAATTACTCGAGGGAATATGGCAGTGAGCAGCATCAATTTTTCCAGTGTTTAAAAGCTAGGTTCAACAAGTTAGTTTGTTTTTACTTTTTACACAGTATTTAAAAAGTAAAAAAGAAAAAATTCTTGGCTTTGATTTTTACTTCCATATTTAGGAAAGATATGTAGTTGAAGCTAAGTAAAATAAAAATAGTTCACTACAGCATGCAATAATGATAATCATTTTAATGATTAACTTTATGTAATGTGATGATTTGGTCTGATTATTATTACAGGCATCATACTGCAGAAATTATGAAACAACTTAATTCACTATAATTAAAAGCATGATGTCAACTCATTTTTAGATTGCATATAGGCAAGGTAAGCATAGCTTATAAACCATAACGAGCAGAATTAAAACCAGCATATATTAAATTCTGGAATAACTTCTAATTATGCCAAAGTTTAACAAGCAATGTGAAGAAACAATATTCTTTATAAAATGAAATCTCTATGATCAGTATATTTAACCATCAATCTGATAAGAATACCAAGACCAAAATGAAGTTTCTTGTAATCAAAATTGCTTAGTAATCTTCCTTGGCAAGTGTTAATCTTGGAAAAGATCTTAGTTCATCACTGTGAAATTGTTGGATATGCCACAGATATTTATGGCTACACAGTCCAATTCATGCATAAATTGAACCCAGTATTATGTAGTTCCTATGTACAAAATTGATATTGGTTATCACAGGTAACAAATTAATACTTGTCTTAAATTGTCAAACATCAGCAATGATGCTCACTATGATAACATGACAAATAGTTGTTCTCTACATGGCCATAATTTAGTTGCATTTCCAAGCATTTGTCTATACTTCTCTGTGTATTTTCTCGTAAATCCAAGCAAGATATTTTTTCATTTAGCTTACCAAAACTCCTGACCCTTGATGTATGGTCCCTTTAAATCGGATCATCTTCCTTGTTCTCTGTCACGTTTGAGGAAATCTCTTATCACCCTAACCTGTCATTCAGAAGAAAATTGCTAGGTACATAGAACCAATCAAATTGAGACTTAGAGTGGAAGACTCCAATTTTGAATATTTTAATTCACATATAACACCTTACACCTTGACTTTATGACTATTTGTCTATTTTGCATTTGAAGCTAATGTCTTATCTAAGGCATAACAATGGAGAGAGACTATTAAGTATGAGGTGTTCTTACTGACCTGACCGGTTTATGTTCTATGTCAAGCCTGAATGTTACTTGAAAGTTAATGGCTTGGCCTGGACATTCAGAAACCTAACATTTAGTTTATCAAGAATATTCATTATGTGTACACACAGTGACTCTGATAAAATATGAGTTGTGCCACAACTGGAAAATGTAGCAAACTTCTTAACTTGTAACAATACTGATGTGCATATAATTCCCAATATCAACTGATGACCTCCAATTAAATGACTTGTCATGTGTATCCATTCTCTGTCTATTTTTCTCTCTGTATTTATCTGTGAGTCTCTCTCTTTCTCATATAAGTTATTGTATGTAAAAGTGATATAAACATAAATGACTTTTTTTCCCAAAATGGACATGAAATGACAAAGTAGAAAACACACTATTCAAGCTAAATGTGATATTAATCTTGAATAATAGTCAAGAACAGTCTAGTGGGAATGAGCTGGCTTTGAGAGAATTCTGGAATGGAAACTCTTCTCTCTTTTGCAACAAGTCTAGAAGAAAGAAGGAAGCTCATCTCTACAGAGAATGAGACTTGTTTAAATTCCCTCATAAACATGCTCCTGGGAATAAATCCTGGTGATTTCAAATGAGGGCATCCTTATATGTGACATGTTTGGGGTAGGGTTTACCTCAGTAAGAACAATGGAGCAGGGAGTTCCGCCGTCATATGGACTATGTAACTAACTATAAAACTGAGATGTTTTGGGATAGAACTCTTTTGTGTGAAATGTGAAACTACACATACTTCTTAGAATCATCATGACCTGAATTAAAACAGAGATATTGCAAGATGAAACCTTGCAATAATGTACTTCTTCTTGGCTACGTGACACATTCTGTTTACTTCTACTCGCTAGATTAGTAATAAACCTTGATGTCTTGTAGTACCAATCACGCTAGGCTGATTTTAAAATGTAATCACCTGGTTATTTTGGTTTTCAAAGAGAAAAAAGATGATGAAAGACACAGAGCAAATTCTAGGTACTCACATGTACTCTTATAATCCTTAATTTATAGGACAACTTTTGTCTATTTTATAATTTTTAAATATATTTTTACTTTTTCTTTGAAAATTCTATATATGTATACAATGTATTTTGATCATATCCAACCTCAAGTCCTCAGCAACTGTGAGATTCTGCCTCAACAGTCTCCCCATGCAAAATTAGTGTTTTCTTTATTTTTAATAACTGACTGAGTTGAAATAATGCTGTCTTTGTGCCCATGGCTAAGTAGCAATCTAATGTTGTTGGGGCTTCACTCCATCTCCCAGCAGCCACACACTTCAAACAGTGATTCAACAAGGAATGGAATCTTCTGGACCACTCCCTCATTCATACTGGCACTCTGGCTGCCTGCCTTATAATTTCTGGTACACAAATTAGCAATGAATAAGTAATAGAATGTATTATATTTTAAAATCTAGCCTCTACATGCTTGATCTACAATCAGTAAAGTCAGGCAAGCCTTTCCTAAAACTCTTGAAAATGCAAGCATTTGAACATAAAGAGGTATCACTGCATATGGGAACTGTATTAAACATTGGATAAATATAGTAGCCCCCTAACCCAGTCCTCATTATCTGGACTGGGTCAGTATTTAAGTGTAATCCCAGAATTGCATTGTAAGGAATTATTGAGAAGACGTAGAGTAGCTTTGCACAGATATCATAAAACACATCACTTCTAGGGAGAAAAGAATATTTTACACTATTCATTTATGATTGATGACATTTCCTTAAACCTGACTAGATCTCACTGTTCTTCACTTTAGATTTAGACAGAGTAAAGCAATACTGACTGCTATTGTAATATTTCACAAAAAGCTATTCCCATAAAACTTGGTGACTTGGAGCTATCTTTTTCAATCCAGAAATGACTAAATATTAAAATTCTTGTACAAGACACAATCCTGTCTTCTCCCATAAAATGTCAATCTTCATTTTTTTCTGATATATTGTCATTAAATTTAATGTTTTAATATATTGCTTCATCACGTTTTCTGATTTTAGTTACTTCTTTTTCTTAATACATAGTTAACTTTTAAGTGTCAAAAGACCTTAAATAATTAATCTTTGATTCTAATTTCATAATGTGTCCTATTTTTACTAAAAAGTAACATAGTGATGAGAAGGGTTTTTTTGGGGGCTTACAACTATAGGTTATAATCCATTATTTGAGATGAGTCAAAGATGTAAGGGTCTGAGATAGCTATTCACACTACATCTAGAGCTAAATGCCGAAGGAAGCAAACACATTCATGCTACCTGCTTATTCGTTGGCTCTTAGCTGGTTATCTTTATTTTATATATCTCAGAGACTATCCTAGGGAATAGTGCTGCCCCAAATGATCTGTATCAATGAATAATAAGGACAATCATTCACAAATCAGCCTAATCTAGATAACTACTCTATCAAAATCTTTTTGGAAACTATTTTAGGTTGTGTCAAGCTGTAATTTAAAAGTAACCATCACATATGTAATGGGAGAAAATAAAACACTGCAGTTAACAATAATAATTTATCTGAAGAGTAATCATTTATTTGAAACATATCTAAAGTATTTTTGAGGTATGTGAATGCATAGTATGTAAATTTTGAATATTTTGTATCAAATTAAAGTAATTTTATAACATGAAGATATTTTAAATATATTTATTTAACATTTACTAATTTGAATGAAAAGAATTCTGTATTTGGAGTCAAATAATAAACTGACTAAAACAACCAATGGGAGTAACCTACATTTTAATTTGTGAGATTATTATTAAGAAATAACAACTCTGTGAGGTGAGTATTACAGTAACAGAATGCATAGTGGGCCATACAAGGCCTAGAAACAAAAATGAATTAATGAGATAACAGAGAAAGTGTGCAGAAAAGCAAAAAAAAAAACAACAACAAAAACCACCTATCTTCAAGGAAGGCCTAGAAAGACAGTTATGACACCTTTAAAATAAAACAAGACTTGAAGAGGGGTGGAGATAAATTAGTCCTTTGTCTGAAATCCAAGCTACTCAAAAGGGGATACTTGTTCGACCTGGCTAATTCACACAGAGATTCCAGGTTACCCTTAGTGGCAGAGAAAGACCTGGTCTCAATATCAAATTAATGAAAGGGATATATATGCAGTTCAGAGGTAAAGTGCTTGTGTGGACAGTTGAAGGCTTTAGGTTAAATTTTTAGTGCTACAATAAAAAGATGGAAATTTTATGGTCATCTTTGTGTGCTTTTTTTTCACTACTCTTCTTTGGGTGCTAAGTACTGACTAAGATATGCAACTGATAAAGTAATTCAGGAAAGGTGGAAGTGGTCTATGGTCCTAGTCCCCGGGACGGTGAGGCAGGGAATTAATTGGCATGGAAAGGCTACACAGTAAATTTAAGGCTACCCTAGACTATGGTGTAAGGCTATTTTTCAAAAAGTTAATAAATAATAAAAATTACTTTTCAGGATTTCTTTTTTAGATGACAAAGTAAAGATATTAAAGAGCTAAGGCAAAAATGATTAAATTCAGGGGCTTCTAAAATTAATACATTATTAACCATTATTTAGTGTAACACATTCGTTCTCTCTATGTATATATTTATATCCATATAGATATAGATACATGATACACATATATATATGAGATGTATATATATTAAAGAGATTGGGAAAAATTTCTAAAAGATAAATCATCTCCAGTACTATATACCCAGAGCCAACATATGCAACAAATCCCATGGAATATTGAGCATAGCCTTTAAATACATGATTTTGAATGAACATGAGCTTTTATTGGCTCTTGGCCAGTTTTCAGGCCCCTCTCTCATATTTTTCTCTGAATATTAAAATGATAAAACTTAGGAAAAGGAAGGATACTTAAAAAGAATGTAGTTACACAGTGATATCATAGATGAAAACTCAGACTATATTTTATATTCATTGACCAAGGTGCTCCAACTTTCAGTGCAATACTTCTATTTCTTTCTAAATGTTCATACTATACTCCATCAACACAACTTTCCATAAGGTAAACATATTCAGATTCCTAGAATGTCATTTTTCTGCAATAAAAGGAGTACTCAATATGTACTTACTATTTAGTACCACGGGAGTCTCTAACTGTCATTAATTAACTTTGTTTGCCTGGAGGCAGTTGTGTGTATTTATTTGTTTGGTTTCAACTCCCTTTGGCCAATCCTGCTAACAAGTCCCTGATCATGGTCCATGAAGAATTGCTCTCAAATGATGTGCAGGTGACAAGCACGCAGGAGCTGCTCCATCACTTTTCTAGGGGGATATTAAATTTGTGAGCTTATACAGGTTATTTACTAAAAAATAGTCTCAGGTTAATGCCTTTTATGATTAAATAAGAGCTAGGAAGCATCTGATACTAATACAAATAATTAGATAGATAGATGATAGATTGACAGATAGATGGATGGATAGATAGATAGATAGATAGATAGATAGATAGATAGATAGATAAAAGATGAAAAGATGGGGCGAGGGCAAGATACAGAGAATTAAACAAAGAGTATAGATTTAACACTGTAATGTTTAAAGATGCTATAGAGGGGACTTTAAGTCAAGCTCCTTAAAAGATAAAGTATGGAATATGTTGTATTGTTCCAAAAAGATCCAATTAATAGCTATATTCTTAAAATGGAAATGTATTATTTCAAAAATCATAATAAAACATTTTTTGACTATTGGACTAAATTATAAGCCACAGATATTTATATTAAAATAATATTATCAAGACAGCCGATCCATTAAATAACTAAAAGATTTTTAATAACAACCAAGTCTAATTAAACCAGTTGCTATGCTGATAAACCAAAGAGGACATAACACAGAGATGCCATTCCAACAGAGAAGGGTAACGGGTCTGCCATGTTCTGCTGCTATTTTGAAACTAAGTAAGGTACACATCAGATCTCTGAAATGTTCTTTGTGAATGGAATTTGTTATTAAAACTAATTTTGAGCCATACTTTTCCTGGCCATAATCAGTGACAACTACAAATTCCTTCCTTGACCTTATTGTTTAAATTGATCAAGCGAAGAGGTCTCTTGGGTCCTGATCTTCATGCCTCCTTTTAGGGATTCCCAACAGCCTACAGCATTCTGGCAGTTCTGTCTGATCTGCCAACAGCCTTTAATGCCAGCATTTTGGGGGATTCTGCTATCCTGTGAAATTTAATCTCACCTATTTAAGCTTGCAGAAAGTACTGGAGGGAATTATTAACAGATTTTTCCCTCATCTTCTTAAAGGATAGCACTGAGTGATTGGCTGGTTTCCCCAAGGACTGAGGGCTGAGAAGTGCTAGTGTGTCAGTAGCATCCTGTTTAGCATGAGTGTAAGGCCACCAGGGAGCCGGAGAGACATTTGGAATCAGAATTACATCAATATGCTGATGGTGCCTCCCTATCTTCATCTCATCAAACCTATATCCTTCAACATTAATGCTTTCTTAACTAAGATGGAAAGTGCCTCCAAACAGCGCACTGCTTATGGTTCTAATTAGACAGCTGGAATCTCATTGATGACACATTAGAGCGGTGGACCAGCAGTTTCAGCATCACCGGGAAACTTGTTAAAATGCAAATTCTCAGGCCCACCCCAAACTTACTCTGACAGAAACTTTTGGGACAGGGCCCCACAGTCTGTTTTTAAGAAGGTGATTTTCAATCCATTCTTAAGTTTTGAAAACGTATGCTTTAGAGAAATGGCTTGTAATTTGTCACTGAAAATTTTATTAGGAGATGCTTCCTAGGTTAATTGATTGGATATTCATGGATCCAGGCATATTGGTTTTGGTCACTGCAGTGGTTTGAATGAAAAATGTCCCCCATCAGTGTGGGTGTTTGGACACTTGGCTCCCAGTTGGTGGTGCTGTTTGGGATTTGGTGCAGTCTTACTAAGGAAGTACATCATTGGTTGTGGACTTGGAGATGCCATAGTCTTGCCCTACTCTGTTTCATGCTTGTTGGTGAGGATGTGATGTCTCATCTTCTTGTTGTCATGTCTACTTCACCATAATGGATGCTCCATCTAGAACCGTAAGCTCAAATAAACTTCTTGAAATAAGTTGCCTTGATTGTTGTAATTTATCACAGCAACATAAGAGAAATTGATAACTCTTAACCATAGCCATAAAGGCAAGCTGACTCAAGCAATTCTGTGCTCAAAATATTCAAATCTGTAACAATTCACATTTGTTACAAAAGACTCAGAGCATGCTTTGTTGCTCTGCTTTGTCCTCTCCCAAAGAAGGAGAATTGGATTCCAATTTTAGGATATAAATTCTGAAGGGCTTGATGATGAAGCAATTTACTAACGGACAAGCCATGCTATTTCCAAAATTCACCCAGTTCAAATTATTAAATATTATATATTTTTGAGGGAAAAACATAAAGGCTATGTTTTTCAATACTCATTGACTTTAAGGAAACAGAGAATTGCAGAAACACATGTTGGTTGAGTGAAAAATATGAGACATTAGAGAAATAAAAAAGATTTTGTACATTTATGTTAGTTAAAAGCATGTCCCTGAACATAATTTCTCAAATCCCATGTATTACAAAAGATAATCCATATCTAACCTCCAGCACAATAATTTCTACTGTAAACCTTGAGTGCTCTTTAGAGTTTACAAAACCAAGTAATGACTATGATGAATAAGCATGGAAGCCTCAATAAAATCTGAAATTATCAAATTCACAATACCAAGCGCATTGCTCAGATACTCAAGCATGGTCTTTATACATTCTAATAATGCATGACTTATTACATATCTCATGTTCCGACTTTGCCTAAAATTACTAGATAAGCCCTCTAGGGATGTAAAATTCAGCTACCTTCAAAGGTTAGTACAAGAAACCACATTTCTGAGCCTCTCTAAAAAAATACTGAAGCAACTGGTTTTTGAACACCTTATTTGTGGCTCCTTGTAAAGGAATAATAAAGAAACCGTTGTTTGATATTTGTAAGCCTCAGAAGAGCTTGAGATCTACTTAAGCTCCACTGTAGGTTTGCCAATTGTGCCCCAGAGGCTCATTACTTCTGCTTAGCACCTTGCAAAATGTGCATCCTACTGGTTTTGGCCCTTTACTGAGTTACGCCTAGACTGAACTCTCTTCCAATCTGTATCCTGTTACACTGACTAACAGTCTATGTTTGATGAGCCACTAACCAGCCTCCTTGCTTTTATCTCTACTGTTCCATAAATTCCATAAAATTCGGCAGAACAGTAAATCCAAACGTTATCTTAGGTCTTCATTATTCTATATACAGAACAGTCCCCAACTTTTCCTTATAATTATTGGTACCTACAAGTCCCTACCCGATCATAGGCAGTCACATTGATCTTCTTTTAATTACATGAACTCACTAGGAGACTTTCTCTGTTAGGACAGAGAACATTTAACAAGGTCAACAAGTGTTTATTACTGGATGCCAATCTTCCCTCAATGTTACTTTTTCTGTACTTAAAACGAATCACAGAGACCTGTCAGAGTACCCTCTGTAAGACGGAAGACACTGCCCTTTCCTCCACCACACTCGGCATTCAAGCACAACCCGCTACACACTGTATATCTCCATATCAGTGTCTTCCCACAGAACAAATTGCTCTTCAGCATACTATTGGTAGTACAAGACATTTATTTACCATATAAACAAGCATACAAAGTACTTGTTTAGTCCCTTGTTTATTTCTTTATAAACTTTACGAGGGCATGAAATTGTGTCTGCTCTGTTCAAGTCATTTGAAATAATGCCTAGTATACAGGAGGTATTCAGTCAACACAAGGTGCATGAATAAACACCTTTACTTTAAGTAAATCCAGTTGTGTAAGACAGAAATATTTGTCATTTATTCTTTCTAGTTGAAGATGATGAGAAGATGAGGATACTATGAGGAGTAAAGTAATTCATACTGCCATTTGGAATGCTAAATTTTAGATATGGACTGTCCCCCAAAAGCTTATATACAAAGCTTCTTTCAAACTTGAAAGTCCTATTAGAAAGTGCTGTTAGTTATAGGATATGGGACCTATTTGGGAGAAGTATGTTACTGAAGGAGTGATGCTAATAAATTTATTTTGTCCCCTCTCTACCTCCACCCTCCAGGATTCATGGCCATCTTCGGGTGAGCAGTTTCCCATAAAAAAATGTTTCCACCACAGTGTTATGTCAACACAGAAAAATTGGTTATTCCAAGTAGTGCTTAACTTAAACACTGAGCTGAAAGAAACCCGTGCTTTGTGCAGGTTTGTTTTGTTTTTATCTCAAGTGTTCTTGCCACAACAAATGGCATATCAAGACACGTGTTATCTTCCATTTCCAACCCAAAAAGAAAAACTTTTGGTTATGAAATCCATTTAATCATAGGAATTAGATGAAGAAAATGCAAAATACTTAGTGTAAAGTGTATTTCACAAGTTTGTTATATTTCCCAATCCTACACTAAGCAAAGCGATGTAAATATAAGTCAATTTAGCTCCCATTTCTCTTTTAATTTGGCTGTTTAAATTTTCAAAATGGTGTGAGTGAACTAATTAATGTCTAAAAGTGTATGAAAAGACTCTTATGATTATAAGATGACCTTGGATTTGGGAGGTAAAAGCATATTAAAAGAGTAAATGATAGAGCAAAACCTACAGAGTAAAATTGGCATTTGAAAGGCAGCTATGAACTACTGATGACTGATCATTTACTGAGGTCAATTTGTACAATGGCTGATCTACATGTGACAAATTACCCACCAACTGAGGTTATAATTCTTGCCAGATAGAGTGCCTCCAAGCCTGTGCAGACATTCTCAAGAAAATCAAATTCAAAATACTAATTTGAACAAAATGAGAATTTATCTTTCCATAAATATGCTCCATCGATGGCCTCACAACTATTGTACTTATTATAACATTATCTTTCTCTTATAGCATTGCAATTGGAGAGATCATGCTTCATAGAAGACTAGTCAGAATGACATGATGTGAAATCTGTCATCTTTGGTGAGTTAACTAAAACACCAAATCTGAACTGTGCTCATGTGAAGGCTCTTTTAAAATCTATGCTACAATTTCATTTAATTTTCTTGCTAACAGAAACAGTTGATGCTAAATGTGAACAGAGCATGCTTGATATTTGCAAGTTGGACTTTTGGGATCTTTACTGTCTCCAATTATACCATTTGTGCAGCATCCACACATTTTATAAAATGCAGATTGTTGAGGTTATGGAAGTCTTAGCACATCTGACAGCTAATAATTAGAAAGCTCTTCAAAGATACTCTAACAGTGACAAAAGATATACCAGTGGTTTTGACCCAAATATGTGTATCATTTTATTCAAATTAATATTTAAAAGTTCCTTTTAGGTAGGCTGTCAAAATGAAAATAATTATATATAGCCCAGACTTTTCATCTGTCAAATTTCAGGATAGTCTAATGATTTAAATTAGGACGGTATCCCAACAGTGCCATTGCCTACAACCTGCAGGATTCCACCCCTATCTCCTCTGGTGGGTCTACATTACCTCCTCTGGAACAGCTCGAATATTAACAAAGCCCTTTCTGAAGACGACGAACACACGACGGGCTCCGCAGCGCAGAGCGGATGTCGCACAGTCAAAGGCAGTATCTCCGGCTCCAAGTACAATCACGGCTCCCCGTATGGATGGCAATGGAGAGTGACAGGCGCACATTCCTGAACGATGAAAGGAAAACCCCATTTTCAAGTAGAGAAACCATTTCTGCATGACAGCTCAAAAGATACTTGTACTCAAAGCACTGTAAAATTGCATCTTGCAGTTTTCCAGGGTGGAGTGTCACTATCAAATTATTCTGCTTCGTTGAAAGACAGTTTTATTCCCATTTTAAAAATATGCTCATATATGTAATTTCATACTCAGTACCCTTAGCTTCTTTTTTCCCTTTTAGAAGAATTGCTGCAACATTTTCAAATTATTTCAGTTATAATAAACAGGATGAATCAATTAATACTCTATCAAAGTTATGATACACATTTTTACATTTTATAATTACATTTCAGCATATTAGTGAAAAAGTGTTCCTTATAATATCAATCCATAATCTATAGCATTATATTAGAATACTTTACACAATTTCTCACATAAACTCTACTATATATTTTATATTTAGTAAACTTTAAAAATGGAAATGTCATATTTGTGACTCAAGAGTTTCTGGGAATGATAGCTACAATATAGATTTCTCCCTTTATTGAATATCTCTGGTTCTTTCTGTGAAACTGGAAAATAAAAAAATTGGGCTTCACTTAAAACTGTTTTATTTACTTAATTAATTTTGTGCTTATGTGTTTGTATGCAATCACATGTCACGGTGTGCACTAAAAGGGCAAAAAAACATTGTTCAAGTTAATTTCTCTCCTGCCATGTTGTGGGATTCAAGGATGGAATCCCTGTGTCAGGCCTACATATAAGCACCTCTACTTTCTGAGCCATCCCACTTGCTCAGGAAATACGACTTCTTAAGTGTCTATTTCTCAGAGAATCTACAGAAAGATCTGGTATCCTTATAAAGTTCCCTGGAAGAAAAGAAATTCAGGTTGTGTTGGGTATTAGACAGTTCTATATTATTAGTACTGTATTATAAACTGCTAAGATAAATTACTATAATTCTTGATATTCCATCCCATATGATGGCTAGACCTATAATTTCAACAAATGTCATCATTTTGTTGGAATACATACTGTTTGGGAGTAGACAATTGACATTCTTGATATAAAATACATGCTGGTGTACTATGATTTTTCTGTGGAAAAAACAGAGGCTCCTGGGATTCGGGGTGGGGAGGCAGATAGGGATGGAATTTTTCCTCATTGTTACCTTTTAAGAAATTTAATACAGGAAGTTTCTTGTCTGTTTAAATTTTGAAAGAAAAAGGGAAACATAAGTTTTGTGGGTTTTTGTTTGTTTTTGTCATTTCTATGAATAATTAGATGTAGGACTAGCTATGGCTCAGTCTTCTTATAAAATAAATGTTTAGAAGATTTAGATAATCCAGTTAAAAAATACTGAAATCTTTCTTTCTTTCTTTCTTTCTTTCTTTCTTTCTTTCTTTCTTTCTTTCTTTCTCTCTCTCTCTCTCTTTCTTTTTTTTTTTATCATCAAGACAAGGGCACTAAGGAAGCAAAAGCTTGGTATAGTCTCACTTCACGTTGTTATTCTTGGGATACATGAAGTAATAGGGTGTCTATCAAACTGTCGAATTTTAACTACTTAGAATAACTACTTAGAATTACTGCTCCAGTCTAGTCGTTGATCGTCCTGCCTCTGCAGACACACATCATGCCAGACATGGAAAGACTCATCCTACTTTAAAATAGCTCCTAAACTAGAAATCTCACCCTTATTGCAAGAATCTCTTCCAATGTTTGCTGAAGGCTTTTTACTTTGAATTGATTTTTCACATTTTAGACTTACATGTACTACAATACCATACAATACCTAATCATGATGCTTTCTTGGAAGAATAGACGATTTGATAATTCTTACAAACTGTAGTATTGACATTTTAATGTTTTTACCTTGTTGATATCTATTCAAGAATCCAGATAAGATATGACCAATGTTCTACTGAGTTTGAATTTAATATAAATTTATAACGCCTGGGGAAATGCAGACAACATTGAAAGACAATAGTATTCACCCGTTTTACTGCCTTTGGAGACAAGTGGCAGAAAGTCTTTAGATGTATAAAATCCTTGCTCCTGTGTCAGGTCTTGGAAAATATGGTCCTTTTTGGGTTCTGGTAAGCCTATTGAATAAAGTTTAAAAAATATCATTAGCAATCACTTTATTTACTATTTAAAATTATTAATATTATTAAATTAGTAATATTATTACTATTTAAAATTATGAAAATAGTGACAATCTTCAAAATGTATCTCTTGTTGAGATAAAAGACTATACACACATCAAAATCAGAAATGTAGATAACACAATTGTACTGGCTGGTTTTATGTAAACTTGACCCAAGCAAGAATCATCAGTTAGAAACAAACCTAAATTTAGAAAACACCTCCACAGGATCAGGCTGTAGGCGAGCCTGTAGGGCATTTTCTTAATTAGTGATTGATGGGGGTGGGCACAATCCATTTTGTGTGGTGCCATCCCTGGGCTGGTGGTCCTGAGTTCTATAAGATAATAGGCTCAGCAAGCCACTGGGAACAAGCCAGTAAACAGCACCTCTCCATTGCCTCTGCAGCAGCTTCTGCTTCCAGGTTCCTGACCTGTTTGAGTCCTGTCCTGATTTCCTTCGATGATAGACTACTCTGTGGAGATATATATGCCAAATAAACCCTTTCTTATCCAAGTTGATTTTGGTTATGGTGTTTCATCACAGCAATAGAAACCCTAACTGAGACAACAACCTAACAGACATCGTTTACCTTTAATATTAAACTAAATATATAACATAAACAATGCATTAATTTACATCTATATGCACATATACACATATGCATGCACAGAGAGAAATATTGTGTGACTATACATGACAGCATAGTATGAACTGATAACGTATTAATAGGAATATTATACTATTCTTTATGCTTTAAATAAAAAAATGTTTAGAATATATCGAGTGCTGACTATTACAAAACCTTTAACAAAACTAAAAAAATAAACAAGGGCAAATTTTTATTTTATTTAATTAATGGACAAGAAAGATTATTGTAAGGAAAATGGACATAAATACATTCCTAAGAATGAATGCATTTTACAAAAAATTCAGCTTCTCATAAATTTCAAACTATAAGTATATTTTAAAATGAGAGATAAAAGTTGATGAGATGGCTCAGTAGTTAAAGATCCTGTCATACTGCAAATCTTCCAGACCTGAGTGCAATTGCAGGAATCCAGATAATGTTGAAAGAGAAAAATTTCTACCAAGTTGTTCTAACCTCTAGATATTTGCCCCTCCCACACAATGCACACACACACACACACATAGGCACAGTAATATTAATAATAACAGATTAGTGATTAAACAATTTTTAAGTCTTAAAATATCTATTATTCAAGGCATTTCTTACTATCAACAAGAAAACCACAAAGTTTACAATATTTGCATTAAGGCAAAACATTAATTCTCCAGTAGATACCAAAAGAATGATGCAATTAGAGGAAGAAAATTTATGTTATTATCTTTTAACTAATAAAAATATTTAATTCCTACCCAAATAAGGAAATGTAAGTTTATGATTTCCTTATTTCAAAGTAAAAGTTATTCAAGAAAATTAGAATATACAGTAGGGGTAGAAATACAGCTCTTCACACACTTTTATTAGAAATACATTGCCACTGAATTTTTAGAAAATTGTTTGCAGTCTTTTCCACAGAGACACAAAGACATGCATATATATCTTAAATGTATATATGATCAATGCAAAACATTTTTAAAGGATGAACAAACACTAGAATTAGGAAAGTATGAATAAATGAGTTCTATCTCCAAAGGGAGAGAACAGAATTTATTTCTATGATGTGTGTGTGTATTCTATGATGTATATATGTATATTCTACTAAAAATATATAAAATGAATAATTGGAATTTGTATTATTTTTAATGATTTTTGTATATTCATTTTTCTTATTGTTTATTTTATAAATGTTCTATATCATTACTCATCACCTATATATTTAAGAAATGAATACCATACCACAACAGAGAGATGGTATGCTGTCTGTACATTGTCCAATCTCTCAAAATTATTACCTCTTCTTTAATAAGTTCTCTCTCTCTCTCTCTCTCTCTCTCTCTCTCTCTCTCTCTCTCTTTCTCTCCCTCCCCCTCTCTCTCTCTCTCTCTCTCTCTCTCTCTCTCACACACACACACACACACACACACTCACACATTTGTGTTGTGTGCTATGGCACATGTCTGTATATGTGCAATCTACTAAGTCCATCCTTATGGCTCATATGTGCATACACCCAGGACTAACCACTTGGGAC
The DNA here is from genome assembly GCF_950005125.1 of Chionomys nivalis. Lineage (NCBI taxonomy): Eukaryota > Metazoa > Chordata > Mammalia > Rodentia > Cricetidae > Chionomys > Chionomys nivalis. The sequence goes on along the minus strand of NC_080103.1, from coordinate 30,807,791 downwards.
AACCTATGAAGGAACTCCTCCCTGAAGAAACATAGTTTTCCCTCTCTCAGCAGCCATAGACTGTCTGTAGTTCTTCATTGACAGATGAGACCTTATGAATGTTCCCTCAACCATAATGTCATGTTTCATTATTCATGTCTTGGCAACACTGTTGATGAGATTATAGGCTTGTTTTCCCATCATGGATAGAGAACACTATCTAGGAGCATGTGTCTTGGTCCTCCGGCTCTTACAAACTTTCTACCTCCTCTTCTGTGCTTGTTTTGAGCCTTATGTGTAGGTCTTGGATTGCATATAAATTGAGATTGGTCACCCCAAGGTCAGTTTTTCTTTGCATTTTTGCCAATTGGAGGTCTCTCTAATCATTTTCATGTGTTAAGAAAAGTAACCTCTTTGATATCTACTTTGATATCTCTTTTAAATCTACACTTACCTGAGAATCAAAATGATATACTAATTAAAAGTCTTTAAGGTGAATCAAAAATAAGAAAAAAGGTATGGAAAGGGTGAACATATAACCACTGATACTATCCTTTAATAGGGTCGTAACTATTCTACTGGCTTCTAAGCTGATATTCTCGAAGATCGGTTAAGAGGGAGAGGAAGCTGTTCATTCATAATTATATTTGTATCTGACTCTTAGGTCACTATGATCTGAAGAAGTGTAGGCACTCTCTGGAAACTACCACTGTCTCTACCTAATGACTCTTTTTGTTCCAAGAGAAAAACATATTAATGTTTTTATAATGATTATTTTTATGAAACCATAACATAATTACATTATTTACCACATTTTCTTTGCTCCATTCAACTCTTTGTATGTGGTCCCTTGATCTCTCTTAAATTTGTTGTTTAATTTTTTAAATTGGTATGGCATAAATACATAACACAACAATAATGCATATATAAATCTTAGGATATATTAATTATAGGTATATAAAGGCAAACTGTTCAGTCTATGTAAAGTTACTTGTATATGTATAATTTCAAGGCTGACGAGTGGTATTGGATACAATAGTAATCTTTATTTACTCATTCTTTCATTGCTCACTCGGATCAAGTCAAGGGCAAAGACAACTGGGTTCCTGATTCTTTCATTTAAATCTACATTTGGCACTATGATGGATTTAAAATTTACTGGGTCAGAGTTTCCTTATAAATGTTTCAAAGGGAATTGACAAGATATTCTGAGCTATGAATGTTGGCTTAAGGAGGTGAAAAAGGAGCCAGTAACAAGACAGACACAGCATGATTAAATTATTTCAGGTCACATACAGAGTCCAAAAACTCATGAAGGACTTGTCTGTATCTGTAATGCAGGTACTTTTTTTGTTACTTTAATACTTTGGTCATGGATACTTTGGTAGATCATCACCTGTAATATTATGGCATGATCAGGAGCAGGTTGTGGTTGGTCACCAGACAGATTTTGGAGTAAGTTCCTCCTCACTGATCACGTGTTTTATGTGTCACCTTGACTGAGCTAGAGAACCAGCTAGTCCCTAGAATAATTACCTACATGTTACTGTGGATATTTCTCTCTCTCTCTCTCTCTCTCTCTCTCTCTCTCTCTCTCTCTCTCTCTCTCTCTCTCTCTCTCCCTCCCTCCCTCCCTCCCTCCCTCTCTCTCTCTTTCTTTTTTTCTTTCTTTCTTTCTTTCTTTCTTTCTTTCTTTCTTTCTTTCTTTCTTTCTTTCTTTTGTGTGTGTTTTCTGTTTTTACAGACAGGGTTTCTGTGTGGCTTTGGAGCCTGTCCTAGAACTTGCTCTGTAGGCAAGGCTGGTCTTGAACTCACAGAGATAAGCCTACCTCTGCCTCCCCCATGCTGGGATTAAAGGTGTGTGTCACCACCGCCCAGTCGTGGATGCCTTTCTAAATGCTGTTTAAAGCTATAGTTGTATAACTTTAACTAAGGATTGCCTTAGTAGTGTGGACAGATGTAATTCTATCACTCAATGTCTTTAAGAACAAAACAGTTTCTTCGGGAAGGAAAAACTCCTATTTCAGTACTGTGACATCTAGCTTCCTTAGTAGAATGCTTCCTTAGCATGCACAAAGTCCTGGTTTCAGTCTTGGTACTGTACAAAACAGGTACAGTGGAACATGCCTGTAATCTCAGCACTGGGGAGGAGGCAGAAACTAAAGCTGTCTTATTGGCCTACACAGTGATTCATGGTCAGTGTGGACTGCATGCTAATAACAAGTCCATAGCCAGCCTGGTTGACATGAATCCCCCCACCCTGTGTGTATCTCAGCACCATTTTCTACCTGTGAGATCTCTTTTGGCTCGTTACAGATCTCTGAGTTTTTATCTAAACTACACTGTTTCTTAAGATAAATGATCAGACTTTCTAAACATTCTAACATGTCTAACATTCTCTCTCTCTCTCTCTCTCTCTCTCTCTCTCTCTCTCTCTCATAATACACACACACACTCTCTCTCTCTTTCTCGTTTTCTGATAATCATCATTTCCTTTATCAGGTAAGAATTGTGATATTCTCATGAATGTAAGATTTAGAGATCAACTATGCTGGCGTGTGTCTGTATGTCACTGAGACCTGTTAAATAATGAATGTTCAATGAGCCTTTGCTGTAAGATAGGCTTATTTATTCTATAGTTTATAAATTCTCCCAAACTTCAAATCTCCTGGTAAGGAAAGAATAAACTTTAAATCATAGTAAAGTTAAATCTTAGCAAATTTAAGTTCTATAAGGAAAGAAAAATGAGGCAACCTTAAGTGAAATATGAAAGATAATGAAAGTTGCAAATCCCCATCTATCACGGGAAGACTTCCCCGAGAGTTGATGACATATTAATAAATAAGGTATGTGTCTACATGAGGATGATTTCAAAATGACACAGATATGACTTTTTAATTCACCATTCAGTAGGAAGATGAGAATTTATGAATAATGAGGGATGGACAATGATTCTACAAACAAAACAGTTTCGTGCTGCTTGCTAATGGTTGTGTCTTGCAAGAACCCCAGGGCAAATCCTTGATCTTTAGGGTGGTTTTCAAAGATTTGCTTGTTGCTTTATGTATTACACAAGCCAACACCTCCCTATGAAGTATAGGAAAACAATAATTTTCAGCTACTCCCAATGAGAAAGTAAATTCTGCTTCTATAGAAACTTTTATTTAATGTTCGTTGATTACAAGCACTGCAAAAGCTGCCTGGTAGGTAGGGGATTTGTATAATCAATTCACTTGAAATATCTAAATAACTCTACGCACGCACAGTGTTACTCTTCCCACATTTTCGATATTGGGAGAATGAGCTATATAGTAACTAAATAGCTATGCTGAAGGTCACAGAACATGTTTCTATCTGTGTTTCTGTGTCTCTCTGTGTCAGTGTATGTACATGAATCTGCATGTATGTGTATATATATATATATATTTATGTGTGTGTATGTGTGTGTGTGTGAGTGTGTATACAGGTGCTCATGTATGGGAAGGCCAGTGGTTAATGCCACCTGTTGTCCATTTTCTACCCTAATTATTTGAGACAAGGTCTGTGAATTAACCTTTAGCTCGCCAATTTGACTACACTGGCTGGCCAACAATTCCCAGAGATCCTCTTGTTTCTGCTTCCCCCTTTCTGGGATTTGCCAGTGCACAATTCCATTGACTGGTTCTTCATAAGGGTGTTAGATTGGTAATGTGAATGTGGGCTCTCAAGTGCCCAGCAAGCAGTTTATTGACTATACCCTCTCCCTAGCATTTGTAAGGGCTGTGTGTAAATTTATAATTAGAATTTGTTATAATTTATGCAGATTAATCAGTAGTATTCCAAGGAAGCATTCCAAATGCATATATTTGGTTTCCTTGTCAAACTATATGTGTGCCGCACATAACAGGTCTATGACCAGCTTCCAATCTCCTGCTTGAAGAAGGCTGTCTGCTTCTCCCGACTGCCTTTGTGTTTTGTGATTGTTTTTTCCAGCAAATTTCCCTTTCTGAAGCATTTTCTTTCTTAAGTGTGTCTCCCTTGGGCATCTGCTGGTTATTTTTCAATATTTGATATTCTTTGAAAACAAAATGTATCCCTGATTTGTTTCCAAAACACCTCCCTCTGGAACAACTACAGAATAAATAACAGCAGCACACATAGGAACCACACTCCTTGAGTTCCTATCAAGTTTTACACTTCAGTTAACATGAAAAAGATACTAAATATCCTGTAACATATTATCAGCCTGTAAGTAATAAAGGAAGAACCAGCTATGTGCCTTGATCTATCTAGATTCAGTGGACTGTGCTGAGGAATCACAGAGATTCTATGATGTTTACAGGAGGTACCTCACTGGGTCACTTATTTGGTGTTAATCTGATTGAGCAAGAATTCTGTGAGATGTGTGTACTTAAAGGTGGTGAGAAAGACAGTCACCAGATAAACATGTCCTTAGGAGTGTCTCACAACCCTCACTGAAGAGAACATAATGGTGAAGATGAGAACTGGTCCCTGGCACAAGTCTGCATCTTACAGAAATGGATGATGCTCTAGGTACTGACTGGGTACACTGAATGTTGTAATGTCACACAAATGCTTCTTCAGAAATAAGAGTTTAGTAAACAGAGCATTACAGATATGTCACCATCCTCAAAGTGACAAGATGAGAGAAGAGCAAAATGTAATTAACGGTAGATTTTCCCCCCACATTTCAAAATATCCTTTTATCTCAGATCTTTAATTTTATCTCTTTGAATGCAATATTTATATTTTCAGAGGGTATTTAATAAAATTATATATAATCAATTAAAGGTAATAAGCAATTCCACTTCCTCACAATTATTTGCAAACTTGAGACCATTTAAACTCATTTGTTTTATTCTTTTTAAATGGTTTGCATAATGCTATAGATGCAGAACATTCTACTGTGTGATAGAAGACTAAAAGTAGTTCTTGTATGAAACTAGCTCAGTACACGTTATCCAGCTTCTCTTTCCCAGTGACTCACCTACCCCCTACTGTCTTATAATTTCTTCTAAGATCACACTTTCTTCTCAGAGAAGACAGTATAAAGTGCTGGAGGTGGTGTGTGTGCTTGTGCGCGCGCACGCATGTGTGTGTGTGTGTGTAAGTCTGTATTAGAAAAAAAAATGTTTCCTATATGAAGCCCCAGCTGTTGGGATTACAATATAGAAACCAAAAAAACAATTCCTTCAAGGTCTATGTATTCTGCAATGCCATGAGTGATTATAAAGTTTTTCATCTGTCACTTAAAGATCACTTATATGAATCAAAGGATTTATATTTTGCTTCCAAGGGACAATAGTGCCATATGGGTCATCATTCTGGGATCCATATATTGATTAGAAAAAGAACAGATCAATAATACCCTATTGTGATTCTTTTCTCAATAAAAGCCAATGCCTTTTCCCTGACACCCCACTGTAAATATGGCTAGTTCTGAGTGTTAGGGCTGAATTCGGAAAGAATGGAGCAATTCAATATAACACCTATGAAATTAGATCACCATGGATCACAATAATATTCATTTCATTGATTTTTCAAATCCCCATTAAACATCTGCTTCCTGGAACTGCCATCTGGGCTCTCTCAGTGCGAACCCACACATGACTTGTGTGTGCCACACAACTTGTTAAAGTGTAACTGGGTACGACTATTGTGAATATGTTACCAATGGAACGAGCCCTTCAAAGCGTAACTTTTCAAAGTGCACAGGAATTTCTGTATAAAATCATCTAACAAAGCCAAAAATGTGTTGTGTACAGAGCTCTTCTTACATTCAAAAATTTGAAGATGATTAAATAAGATATTGTCTTCAATTTATGAAGCAAAAAAATTTATGAAAAATGTCAGATAAGATTAAACAATAACCAAAGTTGATAATTACATGAGGTACATCTTTTTAAATAAGCCTTCAGCCATAAGTAGAAAATATAAATAAATTTTCTTATGCCAACATAGTGAGTACATATAACTTTGTTATGTCCAGGTCAAAAACAATGCAAAAGTAATAATAAACTGATATATAAAAAAGTATGTAAGCATAAGATGAAAACTGAGCATGAGTCACTATGGACAAATAACTTCTTAACATCTTTATTCAGATTTCAGATTACTTGTTTTATCTGTAAGACAGAATACAATCAAAACAACAAACTCCTGGAAAATATAAAATGGCTTTTTTTAACCTTGCTTTTCTACTTTTGTAGAGCTCTAATTTTCGTAAATTGTTCTTATTTTAATAATTAAAATTTAATTTTAACATAACACAGGGCTAATTAAAATCCCTTTTCTAAAATGCATGCATTAGTGTAACATATTTCTATTACAAAATTGTGTATTCTCCTCTGACTTTTGGTATTATGTATTAAAACATGTTTTGTCTCCTGGGTCTTTTCTCTCCTCCTCTTCCTCATTTCCCTTATTTCTCTGCTTTGTTTGGTTTTTCTCCTTTGGCATTTGTTATAAACAATTTCCTTAAATTTTAATCTTCACATCATCAAATAATGGTAAGGGAAACTCAAGCAATATGCCTCAGGCAATTTTTTTTCTTAACGATTGAAGTTCTTAGATGGTCTTAGGAAATTACTATTTAGGGCTGTGTAAGTAGACTATATTCCAAAGTAAAGAAATCATTAATAATAAAATCCTAAAAAGGAACAGTTATATTACAAAATAAATCTACCAGCCTTACAAAGAAAACAAATTTGCAACCGCCACCTGCTGAGGAGATGAGGCAGTAATCTCAGCACCAGGAAATAAAAAGGAAGAGAAGGGAAAAAATACAAAAGCACAGACATTAAAAAAGTAATTAAAACACTTATCTCCATCGACATACATAACGAAAACCCCTCAGCCAACCACCTAAAAACATACTCTATTGAACTGCACAGCAGGCAACAACATTAAAGCTGCCACCATAAACACACATTCTGCAGAGGAAGAGGACCCTTTAAAAATGTCATCTCAAAAGTGTCACTAATGTGTTAATCACCTGTAAATGTACCACACATCCTTTGTATTGTATTAGTTACTTTCTTAAAGGTATTTTTTAAAAATTATACTTTGTTTTTATTCAAATATTTTTTTTTACTATAGGTATGGGGTAACCTCTTTATTTATAACCATTCTAGTGTGTTCTGTGATTATATTATGGAAATTAAGCTTTCTGTATGTGGAAAACCTTCACGCAGTAATGCTTAATGAAACATAAATTTAGATGATACATTTAAATACTTCCCTCTAAAACCAAAATTATGCTATAGTATTAGGGTAGAGTAAGGTGAGGCACACTGGAATAATTGGGGTCATAGTTATAACAGACATGAAAGTCAAGACATTTTTGAATTTCTAAGTGTGTTGTCATGTTCAGAGCTCTGCAAAGTGAAACAAAGCCAACTTAGGAAGCAACTGGCTGGTCAAATGCCAAATGTGCTTGGTGGCTCTCAGCTCCATAACATGTTTCTTCTATCCATGTGATTTTCCCAGGTGTTCCTAGGAAGCAATGAAAACTGCTCAATTAGGAACAAGAGTCTTCTCGTGATTCTGTTCCATATCCAACTGTAAGACAAGGCAAGGCACTTGACTTCTCAGTTTCCTTGTCATTGCATTGAGAACAGTCACACAGCTCTGTCTCCTTTCCAAGTTCTTCTGTTGACAAGTAGGCTTGACCCTGTTACCTATTCCAGAAACCCATTTTACAGGTATTAAATGTAATACACAAGCATAGATGTCTCTAATGCCTGCTTACATTTCTTTCATCTTGTGAGGGTGTTTGCCACTCTGCATCGTTTCATATGACAAGCATTTTACTCAGCCCCGTCTTGGTGCAGTAGGGAGTGGGTTGGTCTCATCAGTATGTTCTCCTCATATATATGAAATGATTGCTTTCTGTGTAATTGACTTTCATTTTACTCTACATCATTATTGGAATTTACAAGTTTTTCAAGAAAATACTTAGTTTCCAGATATTTAGACAAAAGCATGTATATAATAAATATAAATATTATATTACTTATGTAAATGAACTTAGAATGTGTTTTGTATCACTCACATGTTGCTGAAGTGAAGGATTTGAAATTGTATTATTTGATAAGAGTTTTTAAAAAATTTCATGGGATGACCTCTTTCAGAAGTCATGTTTGGGCTGGTGGGATGGCACAGCAGGGAAATGTGTCTCTCAGTAAGTCTGGAAACCTGCATTTAATCTACAGGACTAACATGGTGGAAGCAGAGGATTAAAACCCACTAGTTTTACATTGGAGTGTTCACACACACACACACACATAAACACACACACATTCACACTTGCATGTGTGGGCACCAAAATACATAATAAAAAATTATGGGGCTAAATCAAGTTCCCAGTACCCACAACCATCTGTAATTCCAGTTCCAGGGTTCTCTTCTGACATCCATAGGTACCATGTAATTTATTTATAGACATACACATACTTCACAATTCTACGTGCATAAATATAAATGTCAGCTTTTTTTTCTGTGTCAGTTTGCTTTTTTTCTTTGCTTTTATTTCAAATGCAAGTCATAAGAAGTCCCAAGTCAGCCTATGGTTCATTATGTAGGTAAAGCTGTCCTTGAGTGGGTGATGCTCTTGCCCTCCTGTTCTGGGTGCTGGATTACAGACATGTATTACTATTTTCATCTGCAGAAAACATTCTTGATGGACGTATTTGATCAACAATCCTAGAAACACATGCCTGACATTCTCAAATATGTTTCCATCTGTGTAAGAATTAGATTGTCTAGACACGTGATTGGTAACCTTGTCTGTGCTTTCAAAGAATCTAAGACATTCAAAAATATAACGAATACATTGCACTCTGTGTGTGTGTGTGAGAGAGAGAGAGAGACAGAGAGAGACACAGAGAGAGAGACAGAGAGAGACAGAGACACAGAGATGTCTCTCATTGCACTACTTACAGAGTCTCTAGCTCAAATGTGGTTGAAAAGTCATATGCCTTAGCCCTAAGCTTGTGTTTATTGCAATGTTCTATACCATATCCATTCTGTAGCCCTGTCCTTGCACATCAAATGTATTGCAATTATGCACACGTGACAAATGCAGCACACCATGAGTGAACCCCAGTTTTTGCAAGGGCTTGTATGTCATTTCCGGGTAGTAGGAAACAGTGGTTTCTAACATCAGACGTGACTGTATTGATAGCACTATGTCAGCAAGTATTAGCTATTGAACGTTGCCTAATCACAGCTATTTAAATTTTAAGTCTCAATTTCCTTCATTCTAAAATTTGCTTTGCAGAGAGATTAATTGATATAATGTATCTCAATATCACAGTCTCACAGATGTTAAAGCACAATGAGTAGCATATGGAAAAATCTAACACATGAGTTAAATTTTGTACATTTTAACTTTTAAAAGATTTTATAATTTTCATATTTATTCTGATATTTTAACGGATAAGTAGTATGATTTTCATATAAAGCAGTAAAACAAGAATGACAGCAATAAACACAGATCAAATTGAGATTTCCATAATTACAAAATTGGTAAGTTGCCTACCTGGTGCATATTTGGGTTACTTTAAAGAGAGTAAAATTGAAAATAACAAACTATATTATGTTCAACTATTGGATTTTAATATAAATTGTGATTTTTTAAAATAATTGAAATTATAGTATGCCAGAAACAGAAATCTTAGGTGTTTTATTAACTACTTATTCATCGGTTAATATTTATTGGCTATACGATAGGAAACAAAGAGGCACAAGTGAACAGGGGAGGTTACAAAGTTCAGGGCACTGTAACAAAGGAAATATATTTCAGCTTAACCCAGATAGGTCAGGGCCAATGTCCAGTTGCAGGAGTTGGGAAAGAATAATCATCAGGTTCCATGAGCCACATTGTTGTGTGCACAATCTGGTGGGGCTCAGACCCTCCAGGAAAACTTAAGGAAAAAGTTTGATTAGAAAACCACTGAAATGAAAAATTGGTAGTTCCTACCATGAAGAGCCAGTCACGTGACACCAGGTAGTTGGGTTTTGCATCAGAGGTGTTTCAGGAAACATGATGGTGAGTGTTGTCTACTCAGAAGGACATATAATAGTAGAGTGTAGGGGTGATGTCAGGCTAGGAATGGAGGGATGTGGCGCAGGTAAAGGCATGCTAAAAAAATCCAGATGGAAAAGAATCTCAGCCTTATGTTCCTCAACCTGCAGGACTATCACTTTCCACTCACATGGTTTTACAAGGTGCAAAGGCTCAGGAGAAGCACAGCCTATCTGGAGTACAAATTTCATTCAGAGCTAAAGTAATTTGGATGATGTATTAATATGAAGATGTATATGAAAGTATTGAGGACAGAAATGCAAATTTCAATCTAAGTTACAATGTTTCATAGAAATTTCATATATGAGATTTGAGACTGCGCCCTCCTCATTTACGAGAGGTATGGTTTTAGCCTTCTAACAGCATCTGTCAATGGGCTTGAAGAATGAAATCAAGCCAAGACACAAAAGGGTAAAAACATTTCTACCCTTAGGATGGTTTTTGGCCAATTTCATAGCTTGCAGCTATATGGAGGAGAAAGGGTCCCAATGTCACAACAGTCTTAGTTCCTGCTTTAGTGAGTATTTCCATAGTGGCACAGCCGATTGTGGCTCAGGGAAAGTGGAAAAGGGGATGGTTCGAGAGAAATGAGGCTCTTTTGATACCTTTAATGGGAAATGAGGTATCTAAGAGATTTGTCCTCCAGGAAAAAAAAACTAAGTAACCATACAAGTATGAAGCTCATGAGGGAAATGTAGTCAGGACAAAGAAAGTGAGACATTACCAACAAAGAGATGGTTTTAGAAGCCAGGAATGTCAGTCAACTTAATTGGGAATGTATAAAATGAAGGTCAAATGTAGCTGGTTGTTTTTCCTCTTTGTTTTCTGATGGGGACTGCCCACCAGTTCCCAAATAAATATACACAAAGATTTAATATTATTTATAAATGCCCTGCCTTAGCTTGTTTTGTTTCTTGCCAGCTTTTCTTAAATTATTCTGTCCACCTTTTGCCTCCAGGCCTTTTCCTTTCTCTATTTCTGTATTTCTTTCTTTACTTTTTACTCCATTGCTTGCTGTGTAGCTGGGTGGCTGCCCCTGGAGCCCTCCTCCTCCTCCTCTCTCTCTCTCCTTTTTTGCTCCTTGATCTTTTCTCCCAAGATTTCTCCTCGTATTTATTCTCTCTGCCTGTGAGCACCGCCTAATTTTTCTCCTCCCTTGCTACTGACTGTTTAGGCCTTTATTATATCAATCAGGTGCTTTAGAAAGGTAAAGAAACACAGCTTCACAGAGTTAAACATACACATCACAATAGAATGCCCCACATCTTTGCATCATTAAGCAAATGATCCACAACATAAACGGGTGTAAAACATTGTAAGCTAATATTCCACAACAGTCAAATTCAGAGCCCAAGAGAGCATCTTGAACTTTCAGCATAGTGATGGTGGTGAGAAGAGATAAGATACATACTGATAAACGTTGTAGAAGAGAACAGTACCCTAGGAATTTATTAATGAGAGGTGCTAATTTAAACTTTCTAGACTACAGAACAGAGACAAACAGACACACACACACACACAAGAAGGATCATGTAGTGTACAGAAAATAACACTATAAAGCATAAAGAGCAGGTGTCTCAAAGAAATAATTTTTAATTTATAGTTTATAGCAATGTTTATAATAATTGGGAATTATTTTATTTCTGTTTTTCAGGGTGGGTACAAGAAAACTGATTTCTCATTAATTTTAGGGACACCATATCATGATGAGGTCTTGTGAGAGAGATTATTAACTAGAGCAAAATAACAAAACATCAATGTATTGTCAGTTTAGTTTTCTGTGTTTTTAGGATGTGTCTCTATTAGCTGCAATATCCATGGGTATATTGTTAGAAAATTGTATCTCTATTGAATATGCATATATTTCCCGTCTTTCCCTAAATAGCACAACTTATTAATAATTGTCCAAGTTTAAAACACAAATTATTGGTAACTATTATAAAATATCAATAACATTATTTATAGCATTTATGTTATATCAAATATTGTATATAATTTAGGGATGATTTAGATTAGTTGGAGTATTTTGTCAGTTTGAGTAATACAGTGCTCTATGTATTGGATGTAATACTTCGATGTATTACTTCTGTCTATGTGTTGCTTTTATTGGTTAATGAATAAAGAACTGGCTTGGCCTATAGCATGGGAGGAGGAAGGCAGAGTTAGAGAGATGCCATGGAACCGCCCGAGATAGGCACTAGAAATTTTACCTGGTAAACCACAGCCACGTTGTGATATACAGATTAATATAAATGGGTTAACGTGTAAGAGTTAGCGAATAAGAAGCGAGAGCTAATGGGCTAAGCAGTGATTTAACTAATACAGTTTCTGTGTGATTATTTTAGTTCTGGGTGGCCAGGACAAACAAGTGGCCTCACTCCTCTCCTCCAACAATATAGGACTGGAAGCAACTGTCAGAGAGGCTTACACCCATGAAAGCCATCAAAACAACTCTTCTGGCTGGGAGGGTCTGTTCCTCCTCCATGGGCATGGAATTCCTCATAGTCGTATGCTCAGGTGGCTCTCCTAGCCTCATGCAATATGACATTTGAAAGCAAAGCCGATAAGGACTCCTGGACAGGAGAAATGTGATGAGGATGATAGCACTTGGGACTATTGCCGATAGCACCCCTGTTAGCTTGTGCCTAGTTTCTATCCTACTACTGTAAAGACACAGCATGACCAAGGCAACTCCTATAAAGAAAGTTTTAATTGGGGACTAGCTGAAAGTTTTAGAGCCCCCTATCATTATAACAGGTGTCATGGTGGCAGGCAGGCAGAGATGAGAAAGAGGAGGAGGGGAGAGAAATAGAGAAAGAGAGAGACAGACAGCACCTGACATGGGCTCTTGAAATATCAAAGCTGACCCTTAATGACACATACTTCCAACAACAAGGCAACACGACCCAATTCTTTCCTAAGAGTTTCACTAACAGGGGACTAAGCATTCAACTATATGTGCCCACAGTTGAGGCAGTCTTCATTCAAACTAGCACAGGGTGTGATGTGTAACACATTTGTCTCCCTCTCTGTGTGTCATTCTACTCACTTGTCACATAAGCCTTTAATTGCCCACTCCTCAGCTTTTTGATGATGTTGATTTGTGAAACATTCATGAAGATGGAAGAAAATTAGTTCTTTTTTCTCCTGTGCCCAGTAAAGACACAGTAGTTACCATGGATTGTGTGGCTCAAACCAGAGAAACAAAATTACGATGCTGTTCCTCTTCGGAAATCAGTTAGCTTCTCTTATGAGCTATATAACACTCACATTCACAAATTAAATTAGACTCAAATACACATAAACTACTCAACACCATGGCAGAGCACACAATTTGACAGTATCGATAAAATTCTCACGGTTTTATGTCAGTATAAAACAACAATTTATATCCTGAATGCCTTTGGTTTAATAAACCGAGCAATTGATGCTTTGACACATTTTTGGTCAGTTTTTGAATAGACAATTTCTCTTCCGATCTAGTGTCTTGGGGTGTGTATTGACATTTTGTTGGTACATTTTGCGGATTTTAAAAGCAAAAGAAAGAAAATGTAGTACAGATATTTTCACCCAAAAGTACTTATATGCATGCCCACCTTTGTAGAAGCTCACTAGTAATGAATATTTTAATAACTTACATTTGAAGAGGATTCTGTTATTTAGAGATATTTTCAGTACATCAATTGATGATACAGCACTAAGCTAGGTATATGCTTGCCTATTTACAAATGAGAAAGTGAGGCTCAGGGACGTGAGATGTACTCTCTAATACCTCACAGTAACTAGAAAAAAACCCTAAATTTAAATATGCTTAAGTTCTTCAACACAACGCTTTTTCTACCATTCCGTAAAATGCATGTCAGAGGGAATGGAGAGGTTGCTCAGGAGAACACTTGCTGCTCTTGCAGAGGATCCAGAATCCAAAACCCAGAACCCACAGAGAGGCACTCACAACCACTTGTCCCTCCATTTCCAGGATAAGGATGATGATGATGTGTGCGTGTGTGTGCATGTGTGTGTGCGTGCATGTGTGTGTGTGTTAAGATAACACATTACCTTATGGTTAAGAACAAAAAAAATGTGTTATTACCCTAGCCTGACAATTTGGCATACAATTAGGTCTTCAGAAGCTTTCTTCAAAATAAGGAAAACTGACTTGAAGGGTTAGTGGGTAATTATTCTCCAACCATCTTCTCCACACTGAACTGCCAAATGATTTTGAGTAAAGCATGCATTCTTGTATTTAAATGATCTTGTAAAGAATGCTCTATGCCCAACTCGTTTGTTTAAAGTGCAGATCTACCATGACAAACCTATCATCAATTCATTTTGAGGAAAGGGTAATAATTAAAGTGTTATTCTCATTCTTCCACTGCAAGTCATTTGACCTGTGTTAAATCAAGTATCAAATGTTCATTCATTATTTCTACATGAAGAATTCAGCCAGCTCAAAAAAGTATAAATCTTCATTTGTCAAATTTAAACTGTACCTGTCCCAGTTGCTATCAGAGCTCATAGTTCTTTATTCCTTAACGGTAGCAAAATATTGTCAAGCCACAAAATGTCCCTTCAGTCTCAGGCAATCCCTAGAATCAATAATATGTGCAACTTGCTAAGCAGAACAGAAGACAAGCATGGTCTCGTTAAACATATTGAACTGTGATTGTACAGGAGACTCCCTTGTGTGGCCTGTGATCAATTTTAAGCTCCTGATCAAAAATAAAAGAATGCAAACTACTGATCCTGGATTCATCTCGAAAGGAAACAACTATATAGATTTGCATATCTGCAGCTGAAAAAAAAGAGTTCATTCAACTGGCATTCCAGGAAAAAATACATTGAAATTATCATTCCCCATTGTTCCTTTCCATATTTTCCATCCTCTATCGAGAGAACTAAAAGCTGCAAAAGTATATGCAAAATGACTTTGTGGAAATATGATCAACACACTACAGAAAAGACCTTACAATTGTGTGCTTTATTGTTGCATGGTTTCAAGTGGAATCAGGTTTTCTAGCACAATTTTATATGATTTTTATATTTAATAGTCACAAAATATGAATGATTTTATGCCTATTTTCTTCAGGTGAAGTTATTAATGTTTATTCAAAGAACAAATGCAACATTTAGTAAAATAATGAGCAGCTATTTCCAAAATGCATCTATTCAGATATATGGGTACATTTGAAGGGTTTTAGAATACAAAGTCTCTGTAATGTTAAAATTAGAAACTATTGCCATGCACATGTGTTTAAACCTATAAGTAAATCCACATCTGTATACATGTGCATGCATATATATGGTAATGCATTTACATGTAAGGGCATATATGTTCTCGCTTTTCTATAAGAATATAAAGTAAGATAGTTCATTGTTTCCTGGGACATGAATATAACATCCTGGGATTTTACAAGGACAATCAAGAGAGTTATAACTTTAAACTTCTGTGGTTATAATTAGTTTTTTCAATGGTATCAGCAAAATGACTCCACCTATCACCATCGTGAACACAGCAGGCTCTATGTAGTCACATACTTTGTGAACTGGAGGCATGGGCACAGGTCCCAGGGTCAGAGTGTCTTAGCCTCAAGCCTGCTTCATAACTGGTAGGATCTTAAGCAACTTCACTGAACACCTTTCAACTACAGACACCTCATCTTTAAGATAATAATACCAAATTCTTCTATAGCCTGGGCATTATTAGACTTTGTAATTAAAGAAAATGAAGGCAAAGCTAGGTGTGCTTGGGGGGACGCAAGTGTTCACTTGGGATTCGTTAGATACAGGAAAATATATTCTGTCTCACTTATTCGTTGCTTCATAAACACTGATTACTTGCTCTGGATGTCACATGGACTGTGTTAGGAAATAAAGATGAGCCAAACACAGTAACAATCTGACCTTCCAAATTGTTTAACTTCTTCTGGGAACCATCCTTTGAATTTGCAATTAGAAAACTAATATTTATCTTGAAGAACTACTATGAGGATAGGATGAGGATGCAATTAATTACATAAAATTCCCTTTATAGCTCCAACTACGTAAAGGTTATGGTCAACATATGCTCACAGGATGAAGGAATGAAAACATTGGCAGAATAAATGGATGAGTGGATATTTGGATAGGTGAATTGGTGGTTGGATATATAAGATTTGTTATGAAAAAACGGAATGAACAAATTAAGCAAGTACCAGTAAAGAGCTGACACTGACGGGTAAAATGTAAATATTGAGATAGCCGTATGACTTAGAAGGTACAGATGGCTGCAACTAAGCCTGAGGAGTTCAGTTAAATCTCCAGGGCCCCATAGAACATCCTCGGGAACTCACCAAGGCCAGCTGGCCAGGGTCTGAAAAAGCATGGGACAAAACCGGTCTCGCTGAACATAACAGACAATGAGGACTACTGAGAACTGAAGAACAATGGCAATGGGTTCTTGATCCTATTGCACGTAATGGCTTTGTGGGAGCCTAGGTAGTTTGGATGCTCACCTTAATAGACCTGGATGGAGGTGGGTGGTCCTTGGACCTCCCACAGGGCAGGGAAACCTGCTTGCTCTTTGGGCTGAGGAGGGAGGAAGACTTGATTGGGGGAGGGGGGGGATGGGAGGTGGTGGCGGGGAAGAGGCAGAAATCTTTAATAATTAAATAAATTAATTAATTAATAAAAAAAAACAGCAAAAAAAAATATCTCCAGGGCCCACATGGTGGAGAGGTGGAGAGAATCAACTCCTAAATGCTGTTCTTTGGCTTTAACAATCCCACTAACAGAGTCACCCTCAACACATGCACACACACACACACACACACACACACACACACACACTCATTATGTTCAAGAAATAAATAATTTAAAGGATTCAGGAAGTCCCTGAAACTGATCAGATATACTAGGCTCTGGCAGATGTATATGAGCAGTAAGCACTACTTAGTAAGGACTACTGAGAGACATTCTCAGACAAATTGAGATGCTAAGACAGTCAGATGCAAGCTGCCTGCAAGAAGCGGAGACAAACTGAGCTACCTTAGAAAACTTCCAGACCAGCATAGCTAACTAGAAGAAATAGAGGCCAGCTGAGCTCTTTGGGAATGGTAGAGACCAGCCAAGAGATTCAGACCAACTGAGAGCTCCACAAAGACTCTGCAGTCAGGTAAGCTGTCTGGAGTTTGTGTAAGGCATTAAAGTTTCCATCTTTCTTGTGCTGACACGGCTGTCTAGAGTGATATCTGATTCTCTAAGGAACGCCTTCACCCATACTTCTGCAAGTAAACCCAAATATAATTCATTAATTTACCAAGCTGGGTTTTTGTAGAACCCTACATTTTCTCTGTCACTCATCTAGAGTGAGATATTGTTGACACGTTACCTTACAGGAATAATGCCACACAACACCAATTCATAGCTCAAATTGGGAAGCAATAATGGACTCATATTCTTAAATTGTAGGGAAGAACTGATTGTTATCATTTGATTTAAAAATTAATTGCTATCAAAAAATTTCTGCAAAAAAATATAAGAAGTTGGGCTCACTTTGACAGTTTTATTTTAAAAAGAGTGACTGACTCAGACAAGAGAGAGGAATTAGTAATTAAATCTATTTCTATACATAAATTTAAGTATTTAAAAATCTTTTATTTTGTTTCATGGTTATAGTCTATTAATTAGATAGCCAAATGAAAACTGGTTTTATCTGTCCCAGTGTGCCATTCTAGTCCAATCCAGTTCTACCCACATCTAAAACCAATTAGATTAATGAACTGTTGAGGACAGGGTAATGCCATCAGCTATTTCTCTTTTTTCTTGGGTAACTCCACACTTACTCTAGTGGTAAAATGGGAAAGACCAGGAAAATGCTTGCATTCCAAGTGGAAAAGAAATTAGGAAATATTAGACCTAATCAACTGGTTAGTAGACAGACGAATCTGGCTACCGTGGGTAAGCAGAACAGGAGTCAAGCAAGGGTATGGAGAGAATCCATAGCTCAGAACTGACAAGGCAGAAGAGGGAGGGGCCCAGAGGAAGACTCAGAGGAAAACAAGGGACACGCTGTACAACAGGGACATGTGGCTTTAACAAAAGTAAAAATATTTAGATCTAGACATTTTAAATATTCTAGAATCATCATACTGTTTAACAAAATTTTTTATAATTGTATTCAATCGCTTTTCAAGGGCATATGAACTTGCCTTATGAAAATCATGTTAACTGAGAAGAGACTTTGGTTTAGTTTCTACATTGATCTTGGTGTGTTTGTTTCAGAAAAAAATTATTAATAATTCGAGCAGTGTAACTTTATTACTAAAAAAATTGATTACTTGACTTACTAGGCTACCAGAGTCCCTTCTCACAGTTCAAAATCTTTTACACACAGATATTATCTAAAGGATATATTTGCCTATTCTCTTCCCAAATGGTTTTTAGGCCTCTCTTCAATTTTTGGGTTATTTTATTTTCTATTTTTTGTTTTATTGAGACAGGGTTTCTCTGTGTAACAGCCCTAGCTGTCCTGGAACTTGCTCTTGTAGAACAGTCTGGCCTTGAACTTACAGAGATCTGCCTACCTCTGCTTCCCAAGAGTGGGATTAAAGGCCTGTGCCACCACCACCCAGCTCAATTCTTTTAAAATAGGCAGCACTGTCTAAGGAAGTTTAACACATGAAACTTGTGATAAAACTCCCAGCATGCCAGCCTACGTTTTAGCAATCAAGTAATTTTCCATCGACTTCTTTATGGCTTATATACCTCTTGATTGGTCTTTTTGTTAATGTTTTATTCTGTGATTGAAAATAGATTTTTCCTATATAATAGACCCTTATTATGGTCTTCCCTCCTTCAGCTCCTCCCATTTCCTCCCCGACTACCCCTTCCATCCAAATCTACTCCCATAGATGGATGTTATTCCTGTGTTCTAAAATTAAATCTGAGGATGATAGACCAGGAAATACTGTTCACATCATCATGGCTACAAAGTAGGGTAGGGTGTGATGGGTTCTGGGTCACAGGGAACAGAAAATTCCCAAGATACAGAAAATTCGTCTCTGATCTCTTTTCAAAATGCTTAACAAAATCTCAGAAGAACTGAGGTATTTTGATACTGACACCTTGAATCGCCTTTCAAACAGACTGAAGTAAATACCTCCATAGCCTCATTGTCCTAGCATTCAGCTAGCTGTACTGGATAAAGAGAGGACAAGTGAATGCTGGTCTCTAATGTGTGTCATAATTCCAAATACTTAGTTTATATCCTATCTCCATAGGCCCCTTGCATTTATATTAAGTGGTATTAAAGGAAAAAGGAGTTTGATAGATGAACTTAATATCATGATAGTACATCTTCACTTCACCATATGAATGAGGGATAGTATTATCTCTGTGGAGTTTAATTTCATGATTAAAAATATCATGATGCACTTATCAATAAACACAAAATCTAGTCGCTTGTCCCTGCTAGGCTGTCCTAACAAGGATTAACTCAGGAGGATCTTTGCGTAGCTATCACGGTAGCTTTTAATCCTCTTACTCCAGAGGGTCTAAAATACTTGCTGTTAGTACTAATGTAAAACAGAATTCATACTTTTCTTACGGCTACCCACTCAAATGAAGGGGTTAATGGTAAAATAATTCTTCGAGGATGTAAACAATTCCTCCCATGTGTCTGCAAAATACCTCCAGTATTTTTCATTTAAAATTTTTAACATATAGAAATCTTATTATCTTTGCAGTTAATATTCACTTCAATGAAAAGTTCATGGTTTGGGATAATTAAGGAAGGTAGAATCCTGAATAAAAGTGTAATGCATATGTCATTTATTAGGTAGAAAACACTGGCTTTAATTTAGCCTTTAATTTTATCTATAATGATTGCATATGAAATGAGGATGGCTAGAAGTGTAGCTAGGTTGATGGAGTAATTGCCTACCATGCAAAAGATCCTGTGTTAAATATTCAGCTCTGCAGAAAGAGGGTCCCCAGCCACATGTTTGCAATTCTAGAACTTGGGAGACAGAAGCGGGAAGATTAAAAGTTCCAGGTCATTCTCAGCTATACAGGGAGTTTAAAAGGAGCCTGTGCTTCAAGAAACCCTGTCTCAAAACAAAAAGAAACCCTAAGAAAAATTTACTTCATGGCAGTTGGTTCTTCCTTCCACCAAGCAACCTCTACCCCTGTCCAACATGCTGAAAAAGTCTTAGTTTCCCTCAGTTCCAAACAACACACACTACTAGCAAATACTAAGATAATTCAAGTCAAGGGAGCACTATGAGGCTGTGTGCCAATTAAGAGTCTGGTATATTCTTTTAATAGAGTTTTGAGGTATTGAGAGTGAGTATTACATGCTAGGGTTTCATCACTATCCCAAAATATTAGGGTAACATATTTAGGAGCAAAAATCTCTGTGTTAATCATGAATAAACTTTAACCGGAAAACCTCTTTGCCTATTTTCTAAGGAAAATATTTTAAATCTTGTCAAACAAGGGGAGAATTTGCTTGTTCCGTATTATCATAGTAATCAATGATCACTATTCTGAAAATGATTCACAAAAAATGGATATGTCACTAAAATGCTTTCAGGATTTTTTTTACCCATTCTTCAATATTTACTAATGCAATGCTCACTACCCATTTCACACATGTTATTACATGAGTTCAGTAATAAAAATAGAATTTATATACTATATGGAGAAAATGAAAAGGCACATGCTCAACCATGTAACCTGCTATTGCAAAATAAATTTGGTTATTTGTGAAAATGGGACAATTATTCTGGATCTTGGAAGAACAAGATCAAGACACCATCCTGTTTGGTGTCTAATGAGGCATTCTTCCTTGAAGATGACATCTTGTATGTGTCTTCATTTCATAAAGCGGCAACCAGATTCTTGTGGGCATATTTATAAAGGCACTTATCCCATACACGAGTATGATGCTTTCATGGCCTAATCCCTTCCCATAGGACCTGCCTCCGACACTAGATTGGGGACGGGGTCTCATTAGTGAGGCCTAGGAATAGATGTCAGTCTCAAACTAGGCTTGCTTCAGGAGGTTTTATTCACAAGTTGGGGCATGTAGATTGGTAGTAAGGCATGTGTACACTAAGGGCACTGCATGAGGTTCACCCTCAACACTTGGCATAAAGCAAGATTTTATTTAGAAAGAAACACTTTTAAAAGAACCACAATAGAGTTCCATCTGGAAGAATTATATCAGCTCCCATGCCACTAATGAATTAAATAAAAATATCCACTCTGTGTTTTTAGTAGGTTAAGCATTATATAATGGATTTTACAGTCCCTCACATTTATGAGAGAGTGCATTCCCCCCATAAGTTGAAGAGCATAAAATCCAACATCAATACACATAAAGCCAGGGATAGCTAGAGATAAGACACAGTTTATGGATGAAGAGCTCGGAGAAGGGCTGGACTTGTGTAAAACCTCAGCTAATTACTGCCAGTACTGAGGCGGGATCTGGTTACTAAATTCTCAACTACACTTCATGTTCATTAACAATGGAAGAATCAGGGCTGCTCATCAAAATCAATTGAGTGTATAGCTTCTCCTACCCACGCGAATACACTTCTAATGTTTATTTTTAATCACTTTTACATGGTTAAAATTTAGACAGAACTATTCAACGTGTTGAAGAGGTTTTTGATATCATAAAAGTCCACTGTCTCAGAATTGAGGAAACAAGTCTAAAATTTTAAATATTCTCACATACTATAATCTGGCTAATAACAAATGCTGTTACAAACTAAAATTTTAAAACTACTATAATCTAGTTAACTCTCTTAATCCAAAAATAATATTGTGTCTTTTTCTCGTTTATGTCTTAATTATTTAGAATTTAAGACTTATAAAAGCCTATGGCCATTGCCAAGATTTTCAGATGTGCCTCAGAAACAATTTTAAGAACTGTTAAGATGGTTCAGCTGGTAAGAATCTGAAGTTTGGTTCCTAGCACCCAAACATCAACTCAGAAAAGTTGGTAGCTCTAGTTCTGGGGGATCTGACACACTTTTCTGGCCACCACAGATACCAGGCATGTACATGGTACACATAATACATGCAGGCAAACACCTGGGCACATAAAATCAAAATAAATAAATCTGTTTTTTAAAAGAACACTTTCAGATTGCTAAAGTCTTCAATATTATCAGAATATTGATGATAATTGTCTTACAAATTAGTATGTATTAATGATCAGCATGATCTTGGTATTCATTGTCCACAATATTTAGTATTATTCTCTTCTCAATTTTGTGAATTCCTAAAGGCAAGGTCTTCTTAATTTTACTCTATATTCTTTAATTAAAATTTTTAGGAATGTTGGGTTGTATATGTGTTTTGTACGTGTGTCTATGTGTGTATATTTGAGGGTATGTGTGTGTATCTGTGTAGCATGTATATTGTGAGGTAAGTGTGTATGTGTGTGGTGTATGTATGTGGTGTATGTTTGCAATTTTATGTGTGTATGTATGTGTATGCATGTGTATGTATGCATGTCATGCATGCATAAGGAAATTAGAGGAATGCCTTCAATAATCAGTTATTTCTTCCCACCATGTACCCTGCAGAGTGACTTCAGGTCATAACACTAGGAGAGTGGTGCCTTTACCTGTCAAGCTATGTGATTTTTCCTATCTCCATGTTATTTTTGTCTATTCAATTTTAAACATTTAGTAAATGTTATGGAAGAATGTTACCAGTTGTTCTGCTTTCATTTATTTACATATTTTCTCAGAATGTATACATGTTAACATACCTTAATTTTTCAAAACCCAAGAGTTCAAATAAATTTTAGAATAATGAGATTGAAAATTATTCTAAATCTAAAAGAAATTTCATATTCAAAATATTATCTTATGAAACAGGTAGGATTACATTTGGAGACCAGAGGGACAATACAGAAAGATGGAATCTTGCATACTCTTAAATTAATTATTCATAAATTCTACTTGGATGTTATACTCAAACCAAAATTTCCAGGCATGCTGGTATTATACATCTAAGATTCAAAAATATTAATAGCCAGCCTGCATATCAACTCAAATTACTTAAATGCTTAGACAGTTGTGGTTATGACAAAGAAGGAAGAGTGAGTTCTTATATTTTTAAAAAAAAGCCTCACTAATGAGTGATTTGAACAGCAATAATTGTTAATTTTCTTTTTCAGTGTGTTAGTGATATGGGGACATAGACAGAGATATATATGCATGAACACTCATATATAACACATATATATACACACAACACACACACATACTCCACAGACACATCACTCACATATACCATGTATAAATCATGCATATGTAAACACATAACACACAATACATCACACAAACATGCACATACATTCACACATGCACCACACATACACAGACACACACACACACATATATATCACAGGAACACCAATCTCTCCCTAACACATACACATCACATACAAAATACCACACACACTATTCACATACACCACACGTACATCACACATACATACACATACACCACACACATATATCACATATACACACCACTGACTCACACACATACACACCATTCTCACACATCAAAACACATAGACCACGCACATCACACATACACAACTTAGACACACAAACCTACATGCACCACATACAAACACTATATATAAATACACTACACATATCATACACACACATACATACTGCTCAGACACATACATACATATATCACCCACACATATATACACATACAACACAGACTACTCATACACACACGTACAACACATACATGCCATACATCTCTCTATATACCACACACACATACACCATTCACACACACTTTACACATTTGCACACACCACTCACACACACACTACACCCTACACATACACTCAGACACATGCATACACCACACAGACACACACACACTACAAGCATGCACAGGCACAAACACCCACATAAACCTAAGTTTAGTAGTTTAGAAACTTCTTTAAAAATTATGTCTAAGAGACACTTCACTTCCTTCCTTCACTGCTTCCCCCTCTCTTGTTTTCTCTCTTTCATCCTTTGTGATCCAATGACCTGGTTTCCAAACATTCAAATTGAATTTTATGATGCTGGAAAAATATATAATGTGCATATTAAGAAGGTTCAAAATCTGCTCAGAGCCACAATACTATGACTCCACAGAAATGTAGAAAATGACCATAAAGGAGGAGTGGACGATCCCACCTCAGAAAGCAGCTATTTAAAATATATATTATTATGAAACAAGAAGAAATGGCAGCTGTGTCACCCCAGAAAGCCTGCCTCTGTCATGTTTGCAGGTTAACATTTAAAACATTATAGGAAGAAATTACTTCGAAGATGTAAATGGAATTATAGAAGTAAGAAATACAGATATAATTTTTAGCAGACTTAATATCTGTCACAGAGGGCAGGAGAAACCCCGGCAAACTTGAACAGAGAGGAATGAAAGTTGTTGAATATGTAAACTGAAAATGAAGACAAAAAAGGAACAAGGCTTTAGAGACTTGAGAGACGATGTCAAAGAACTGAAATATGGTAAATGCACTCTTAAAAAGTTTGGAGAGTAATTTTAAGTGTTTTTATAGCAAAAACAAAAGTCACAAAGTAATACATATTTTTTTTAATTGTGCCATTTCTACGGCTTGAATGCAAGGCCTATTGCATGTTAGGTACATTCCTTCAATAGGCTAAATTTTGAGAGTGTTTCACCGTGAGTAGAAGTTGACTTTTGGCACCTATTTGGTAGGATTTTGCAAGATTCACAAATAAGACAAGACCATCTGGCCCAGGAAAAGTGAATATATAATCTGTGTGTGTGAGAGAGAGAATGTCTGCTACAACTATATGGATATGCAAGAAGATGATGCTGAGAGAAACAATTAGTTAATGGACCTCCTGACACTAAAAAGCTGCTGTAAAGCAAAGGACACGGTCAACAAGACAAAACAACAGCCTACAGAATGGGAAAAGATCTTCACAAATCCCATATCAGACAGAGGTTTGATCTCCAAAATATACAAGGCACTCAAGAAACTGGTCATCAAAAGAACAAATAATCCAATAAAAAAAATGGAGTAAACACCCAAAAAGACAAAATTTCTTGAGTAAATTTGGAGCATGGGGACCTTGGGAGAGGGTTGAAGGGGAGGGGAGAGGCAGGGAGGGAAGCAGAGAAAAATGTAGCATTCAATAAAAATCAATAAAATTTAAAAATGATTTTGTTTTTTGTCTCTTAAATTGTATTTTACGGTTTTGGGGGTGTGTGTTGCAAGGGCAAATGGTGCATACAAAATGACATAAAGAATAAGTGAATAAAAGTTTTTTTTTTTTTTTAAAAAAAGGACATTGACCTTCCTTAATTGCATTGTTGATACTTTTGAGAGGCCTGCCCCTTTCTGAAAAGAAACAGAGGATTGGGGGTGGAGGGGTGGGAAAGGAATGGGAGGAGAGAAAGGATGAAAAACTTCTGCAGGTGGGATGTAAAATAAATAAACAAATTTAATGAATAAAAAAGAAAAGTAAACCATTGCTTCAGTACCATTCTAGATCAGTGTTTCTCACAATTTCTGCAACAACCAGTCTTCTCTAGTTCCAGTCCACCTTGAAATAAGATATTTACAAATAATATGAAAATAAATTATTAGGAAGCGAAGTGAAAAAGAAAGGACAGGCATGGAGACACGTGCTTTGAGGTTTTATTATTCGGTTCATTAGACATGTAATTGCTGTGTCAAGATTCTACATAGGTTTCTAAGCACTGTAGGCATGTGGGCTTATCTAGTCTTTTAGAGTTCTACAGAAAAAATAAAGCTCATATTTATTTTCATTGGTGTATGTTCATTGTAAATTGTACTGTTTACTATGAATACGTTTTCATATAAGTATCAATGTGTGTGTTGATCCTAACTCTACTCCGCACATACATCTTCTCTTGCCTTCTTTTTACCTTTGTTTCTTCAGAGACCTCCATTTCTAATTCATACCACGCATGATTTTCTAGATCCATAGAAATTCCATGAATTACAAATGCTAGAAAACATTTAACATTTTGTCTTTCTGAGGCTGACATTAGCCACTTAATATGGTTCTTTCCAAATGTGTTCATTTTTCTCAAACACCCTTTGCTCTTTATGTAGGATTAAGAGTCCATTGTGTATATATACCACTTTTCCTTTAAAAATACTTGATAATCAGTTCAGTGTCTGGAGCCAGTGTCTAGCTGCACCATGACCAAGACTGCTGTGAGTCAATGCTGGAAGCCATACTTGAAAAATGAAGACTTGAATTCAGACAACTAGGCTTGCAAAACACCATGTCCAGACATAGCACTAACATTTACCCTGTAAAGGGAAAAACAGGGTCCTGCTTGGTGCAGAGAGAAGAAAACAACAGAGGATACACCTTTAATTAGTACCCAGAAAAGTAATCACAATAAAAATGTTTTTGTCTCCATTCTCTGTCATTATCTTAGTTTCTATGTGATGTGTGATATACTGGATGGCAACAGGTAAAAATATTGCACATTGCTGAGTGGTTTTCAAGATGACATCATTTGTTAATTTTTTTATTATTTTATTTCCCTTAGATTGGCAATTCATAAAAAATGGATACTTTATAGAAATATGATAAATTGTTTGACTTCAACTCAATTGAAAATCACAACATTTTTTTTTCTTTCTTTCTTGTTTTTGACAGATTGGAGATGCCTTAAAACTCTATTCTTAGTTTAATGAATTTGCACCAAATTATTTCCCCAAACCCATGCATCCCCCAAAACCCCAGTGGCTCCCTAAGACACAGACAGCAACTGCACCAGAGCAGACCAAGAGCGGTTCCCTAAGACACAGACTGTAACTGCACCAATTGGTCCACACAAGAATCCCCGAGACACAGTTACCTACTGCAATGATCAGACCAAGAGGCAAAGACACTGCGTGTACCAACTGGAGGAAGAGAGGGGTAGATGATAATGCAAGAATACATTCAACAACCTAAAGAGCAATATGGTACCACCAGAGCCTAGTGTTGCTACAACAGGAAGACCTGAGCATCCCAATCCAGAAGAAGCAGAAGAAAATGAGCTCTACAATGACTTTACAAAGATGATAGAGACCCTTAAAAGGAAATTAAAAATTCCCTGAAAGAAAGAGAGGAAAAGCCAATCAACTAGAATCTTTATGTCCTGCTGACAACTATTCATTTACCATCACGTGGAAATGCTAGTTGGCAAAATTAAATGCAGTGTTGCCTGATTCAAATATATTTAGCATGTGGTAACAAGAGAGAGAAAGTTAACTTTTCACAAAACTGTACTATGTGACTACTTAGACTGATAGTTCTGAAAGGGCAATTTGCTTTTCTTTTTTTAATGGGTACAGGACAGGAGAAGCAAAGTTACATCTGTTGGCTCTGGTTTTGTGATCCTAACTGGCATCTACCACAGAGTCGCTACCTTTCTTTTACCTTTGGAAAGTTTTGGTTTCTTCATTATTGGTATCCTTCCTGTTTCCATGTATTCATGCATTTTCACTTTCTATTTTTATTTTGTTTCTAGGAAATCTGTAAGTAACTTTATCAAATGGATATTTTTAATAGGACAGCATTATTTTCTGGGCTTAGTGTCTTGAAATGTTGCCAGTGGCATTTATGTCTATACAGTTTGACAGCTTTTTCTCATGTTGAAAAATAGATTTTGGAAGTTAAATCAAATTCAAACATCTGTGATTGCCATGACTGATTCTTAATACAAAAAGAAAGAATGCAAGAAAAAGAAAGGAAGGAAGGAAGGAAAAAGGAAGGAAGAAAGGAAGGGAGGAAGGAAGGGAGCCCCCAAAACTATTCTTAGACATTCTTTTAATTTAATTTTGCAGTTAAACCAAGTCTCCTAGCCTAAGTAGAAAATCAGAGAAACTTTGGAATTCTCACCCTGGGTCTCACTCAGCTCCATTCCCTATTCCAAGTGACACGCAGGATGCCAATCTCAAGTTTCTGTATTTTCTGGTGTTTCTAGATCCTCTGAAAGTGTTCAGATTTCTCACTAGCAAAACCATTTGTCTTCTTAAATTAGGTAAATTCATTTTTCAAAAAGTGTACTTCAAGCCGGGCGGTGGTGGCGCACGCCTTTAATCCCAGCACTCGGGAGGCAGAGGCAGGCGGATCTCTGTGAGTTCGAGACCAGCCTGGTCTACAGAGCTAGTTCCAGGACAGGTTCCAAAGCCACAGAGAAACCCTGTCTCGAAAAAACCAAAAAAAAAAGTGTACTTCATTCAAACTTCAAGTAGCTTATAATTTCAGAAATAAGAAATCTGAATTTGTCTTTTATAGTGTTCATTATTTCATCTATTAGTGTTTGTTCTTTCATTCTTCAGTGTGCCAATATATAGAAGCACCATTTTCTTTCAACTTGGTGTGTCTCTGTCATCTCTGTCTCTTTCTGTGTGTGCTGCTAAGATATGCATTTATGCTTATTTATGACAGGGTGAACACCCACAGTGTGTACAGGTGTGTGGAGGTCAGAGATTCCCACTGGATGTTTCCTTCTACTGATTTTCACATTACTTTTTGAGACATCGTCTCTTCCTTCCTGAATCTGCACCTTACTGATTCATTAACTGGTGGCTACCTGGTTAACAGGCTCCAGAGACCCTCCTGTTTCCATCTCCAGTGCACCAAGAGTTCAGGAGCAAACCATGTGGAGCCTCTGGAAGAGGACTGGGTGCTTTTAACTGAAGACTCCAACCATTTCCTCTCACCCCTTTTCAGCCTCCATGGAGTGTTTTGTTCCTACACATGCCCCCTGATATAATATACAGTCTCACACCAGGTTGAAAACAATGTTGCAAACTGATTTGAAAACTTTGGAAATAAATGAGGAGATTAAAAACTATCCCTTTTTTACATTGATTTTTCTCAGGAGTTTTGTCATAGCAATGAAAGCTGAGTAGCATACCAGTTTTGTGTAGGCAGAATGGAAAAATACCCAAGCAGATTGGAAGCAATTACATAATTACCCTGATCTCAAGGAGGTGCAGAACAAGCCTCACTTAAGCGTGGCCTACTCATAGTGACAAATACCAGAAAGAAAGAAAGAAAGAAAGAAAGAAAGAAAGAAAGAAAGAAAGAAAGAAAGAAAGAAAGAAAGAAATCAGTTGCTTTATCATTTAGAATCACAATTCAGACTATTATAGTCAGGTGATTTATGTTAATATGAGACATGATTACAGAGAGATGGTGGAAGCCGTTGGGAAATAGACAGCCTTCTCAGAGAATCACAGGAAGAACTATGACTTTTCATCATTGATGTTGAGAGGAAAGATAATGTAAAGACAAAAATGCAGGAAAAACACAAAGTGGACAGTAAGGATCACTTTCCAACATACTGTAGCACCAGATCCAGGCCATTCGTGTTCTCTGCGAATAAGACTTGAATGCAGTTAGTCCAAGGGCACTGGCCATGACCAGTGGCCCAGGAAGCAAATGAACACTATTAAGACGGAAGACCAAAATGGTGAGGCGGATGAACATTAGGCACAATTTGAGGGATGTCCCAGATGGTCAAACAACAATGCTGAAAGAAATTTGGGGTGTCAGAGTGAGATCCCTTGTGATTTTTCCCCAAGAGGATAAAGCACATGGTCTCACTCAGAACTGTAGAGGTGGTGAATTAAAAACTATTATAAATCTTTAGAGGTAGGCTATTAAAATCTACTACAAATTTGGTAGAAGTGGGCTGTTAGAAATAATGAAAGGGATTTTCTAATCTGCAACACAGATCATTGACTATGGAATGAACAGGAAATATGTTTGAAATACTGGTGTTCAGTTGTTCACAAGGGCTCATAGTCAGACTTAGTAATATATTATTTTATGGTTGCAAGTCTTGGGAAGCCTAAGACTGTGATTCCAGTATTTGTTTGTCTTCTGAGGAATGCTTATTGGTCTATTACAGCATTTTGAAAAAGGCGCAAAGAAGTAAACACAGGGAAGTGAAAAAGAGCAGATTCTCTTTGGACTCAGGAGAACAAAATGTCATCAGTATATTCATAGAGGCCATGTTCTCACACCTAAACACTTCTTAAGTACTCTTCCTCTTCATACTTCTAAATTGATTGCTAAAATTTTAACAAATGAGGACTAGAGAGAGGGCTCAGTGATGGAGAAAATGCATGGCTCTTACTACAGGTCCAGGTTCAGTTCCTAGCACTCAGAGATGTGATAGAAAACAACTGCATGTAACTCCAATTCCAGGGGATCCAATGCCCTCTGCTGGTATCTACGGGCTCTTGGACATATTTTGTGCTCCTACATCCATGAAGACACACACAGCTATTTATAAAATGATAGATAACTCTTTACAATTCAATTAAAATAAATCAACCACAGAGGGATATATTCATACCATAACAAAAAATAAAATAAAATGAAAAAAGAAAAACAAACTCTGGTGGCACTCTGTAAAATCTGCTGTTTATATGTACCTGGGTTATAGTAGGAGGAGAAATGATCTTAAAAGTGGTTATAAAATACTGACAGATTGATGGTAGATGCAAAGAGAAGTAGCAGTTATATATTCCCCGAAACCGATAGGTTGACGCTCCAAAGTTCAGTACCTTAGAAAAAGCATAGAAACCATATTTGCGGAAGAATCACCTGAAGAATTCAAATAAATTGAATTCAGTTAGGAGAGAGTCTATTGTTACAGGTGCCCTGAAATAAAGAGGAAACGAAGACAGAAATAGGCAGAAGATAGTATGAAGATACTAGGTAAAGGGACATCAGCAGGCAAAGTGAGAGGTCTAAACATACACACACACACACACACACACACACACACCGATTTCAGCTACTAGTATTGTAAGAAAATACAATTCAGTTGTTTCAGCCCCAATTTATGGTGTTTTGCTACAGCAATCAACAATCCTGGCAAAATAAGTCAGTTATAAAACAATAATTTCCTCTTTCGAATTTTGCAGTCTCAAGCAGTCATTATGACAGCCTTGCTTATGACTGGGAGAATGGAGGAGGTGGTTTTTGTGGGCTGTGGCAGATGACGAATCCCTCCACACAAACACAGCATTGCCTTTTTGAGTCACCTCAAGGATTCATGATTAGAGGCTTGTCATCATGACTCCTGCATCTACTCAACTGAGGACAATGGGAGGTCAGAGACCTTTCTTACCATGTCCTTTGTGATATGAAAAAAAAAAAAAAAACACTGTACAAATACACAAGTATTGGTTGAAGGATTATCTAATATTTGGAGTTTTTTTTTCATTGTATCTGCTCATCTTAAATAATTTAGAAGTGAATACTTAGAATGAATGGGAATAGTGTACTTCAAACAGCAGGAAAAGAAGCAAAAGGTGAGTTTCTCACAACTAAAAAAAAAAAAAACTTGATCTAAATGAAATATATATTTGACCTCAGATCTCTGCTTTTATTGCTTCTGAACCAGATGCATACATTTCCCAGCTTAAGTATCAGTCTTCCAACACAATGTGAAATTGGTATAAGTCATTATTTAAAGTATTTTCACAGGTGAGGGCAATCAAGTCTTAGCATGCCTTCCTCGTGTGTTGCAGTGACAATTGTCAAAATGAAAAGTTATAGAAAGGATGGGTTAGGAGTTAGGATGGGACTTGAAATATATATTATGTGTCACCTGTTTTCTGGGTGACTTTCATTCCCAAAGCATCTTAATGAGCTCTACAAGATGCTTAGTTTATTTAAAATGAAAACAGAGCTTTAAAACAGATAGAAAGGGAGTGGACGCAGAGGGGAAAGGAGGGGAGTTGCGGAGGATCTGGGAAGAGGAGAGGGAAGGGAAACTAAAATCAGGATGTATTTAATAAAAAAAAAAGAATCTATTTTCAATAAAAGGAAGAAAAGGAAACACGTTTCCGAGGCATTCTAGCAAGCACAGGCAGCTATAAGAAAGCAGAACAGGAAGAGAGGCTGATAAACAACAGAAGGTTATTTCTTAGAGTTCAAGGGGTTACAGGTGTGAGGTGAGGAACAGTCACCATGCACTGATTCCAATTGGTCCTTTCCACTGCCTACCTACAAATCACTATTTTCCTGCATCTCCACACAGAGAAAATAGGCTCAGAAAACCCTACAGAGCTTTTCTTGTAGGGATACTGGCCTGCCCAAGAGACCTTCAGACTCACAGCCCAACCCTTCCCCCAGGGTCCCATTTCCTAAAGCCACTGTATTACTTAACATTTCTGTCTATCCATTGGATGGATACAGTCAGTCTACCAAACAAGGAAACAATCTATGAAGTTTTAGACACAGAGTTTTGCCATAAATCCCATGTGCTTTAACTAAGAAGACAATGAATTTCGGGGTCAATGCTGACAATTGTAGATATTAATAGGTATTAAAGCATAAAACTTATACTCGTCTCCCAGGAATCTCAAGTGCTGCATGCTGGCAGGGCTGCTGTGCTCGACAGCACAGCAACAACACGAGACCACCACCAGGAGCAAGTCAGCATGCTTGGTTGTTTTCCCAAGGTCATTCTTCTGGTCTGCATCTCTCCAGGTCCCCTAAGTAGCAGGAAGTATATGTTCCTTTGCTTTCTTCAGTGCAACACTATCATATCCATTTCTGGAGTCTTTTGCCCCAAGTCTACAGTTTCCTGATTTGTGCCATCCCCACTTCACTTTTGGCAGTAAATATTACACAAAAGGTCATAGATTCCCTTCACCTGGGTCACTAAGTCTTGAGATATTTCTCCACCTGAAATGACCTCAGGGGATGGCACATTGTCCACAGGTGTTACTAAAAACATTAGATAATATAATATATTAATATCATATAAAATACACAAAAAATCATATTATGGTTATAACACTGGCGCCAAAAGGCAAAAACATAAAGGGTTTTTAGAGACATGCTAAAGACCTTTGATGCTACCCTTACAGAAACTAGTTTGTAAGCTATATTGTAAATATCTAGGAGGGAGAAGAGAAGTTCCTGGCTGTGATAATGACAATAGGACTACAGACACAGGCTCCCATTTTAGAGACGTTTATGTGCCAAATTTACATTACAAAATTACATTGATACTGAAGTCTAGGTCATGCACTTGGACCATATCCAGAAGGAGTTTACCCATCCTGTCACCAGACACTGCAATAAACTCAGACTCTACTTGGAGGTTGAAGGAGATACGTTTGCTTTAGTAATCTTTAGCCTACTCTCTGTATGTCCTCGTGACTCCTACCTATATGTGACCACATTCCTTCAGCTTACTACCTACATGCCTTCATCACTCCCACCTAGGCCTTGATGTTCACATATTCACAACTTTGCTCAATATATTTTACACCCCCAGATACCACCCACCACACACAGTGACTCTCTTATTGCCTGTGTGAAAGTGAAAGTATTCTCAGACATGAACAGTTAAACTGTCATTTAGAAACTTGTTAGAAACAAGAAATGATGCCTTTGGCATTCTATATATTCTGCCTGCTGTTTTAGATCTTGCAGTACAGCATCCCATAATACTCTGAAACAATCTTATCAAATAACAGTTAATTATAGGAAAGTCAGCACCACTTAGCAACCTTGCTAATGATGATCATAACAATATTACCTCTTCATATTTTTTATGAGATGAGACAGGCCACAAATTGTGAAATGGTACCCAAGCGCCACATAGATTTACAAAATGTTTTATATATTATATATGTGTATGTGCAAAAATAGAAGAACTAGAAATTCAAAAATACAACTTTATTATTTGTAAAAAGAGCTAATGATATTAATGTAAGACTACTGTTTATTGCCATGTATATCAACAGTACAAAAAGCACAGAGGCTATGTGTCCAGTCTCTAAAATTACTGACTTGGATTCAAATCCCAGCTGCTACATGCGTGCTGAAGGACCAGACTCATGATGCTGAGATTCACAAATCAAAGCAGCTGCTTTGAGTGGCATGTATAATAAGTTCCAAAGTGTGCCTAGCAATTGGCAAACACACGAGTTAGATGCTATTAGGACTCTTTACAAAAATTATCTTTTTCGAAAGTAAATCCCTTATTACTTTGCTTTTCTGACTTCCTTCCATGTCACCTTTCACCTGTCAATAAAGCTCTTGAGCCTCACACTTTAATGAGAAATCAAATATGGCAAATTCCTCTCACTCGCATGGCCACCATGGTCTTGCTGTGGGCTCTCCCAAAGCAGTGCCTGAGATGAGACAGTAAGTGGAAGTATCTATTAGAGAAGTAATACCAGGAAACAGCTGTTAGGATGCAGGGAGGTGAGACAGGAAAGAGTAAGTTAAAAGAATATGCTATGAACACTCTACTGAGACAACTGAGAAAGAAGGTAAGAGAGACGCTTGATTCAAGCTACGTATCCCAGGGTATCTTGTGCACCCAGGGGCATCCAAAATCATGAAGGCTGTCCTCCTTCCCATTACTTAGTTTGATGGAGCCCTATTTTACCAAATGGAAGAAAGCCATTATACCTGGAACTCTCGTGAAATTCAGATGCACAAACAATCCTCCCAAAGTAGGCTGTTTCTAACAAGCCTACTTGAAAGATTACCCCACCTGTCATTCAAGATAAAACTATAAATAAAATATTATAAGCATTCATCCTGTATCACTATATTTAGCAAACTTCCTGAATTTTAAAAATTAGAAATTATACAGCAATGTGACCGCATAAATTGTTTTATGATTCACCTGTAAAATGGAGACAGCAAAATGTCTATGGCCTTGGAGCTGTGCAAGTCAAATTAGACAAAACAGATATGCTAAATGTAACTGAAATGCAATATGCAACAGTTAATAATTTTATCGTTTACTACAAAATTTTCTGTAAAATGTATTTGGATTCATTTTTCATCCCCCTCCTAAATATATACTTTCATTTGCTTGTTTATTTTGCTTTCTAAGATCCTTTAAATAGGTGTTTTCGGCCTCTATCTCTCGGTGCCTAATTTACCACTACTCCTTTCTCTCCAACAACCCACGCATCCTATTTCTAGATCCCTCCAGCCCCTCTTAAGAGGCTTGCTTCTCCCTCTGTGTACTCTGCCTGTGCCATCTCTCCTGCAGCTCTAGGCTCACAAGGGCTTGAACCTCTGCTTCTTTAGGACCTCAGAGCCTAGTGTTTTGTTGACTTCAAGCTGTTTTGCAGAGAGTGTTGGCTTGTTTCTCAGCTGCGGCACTGACTTAGCGAGTCTTTCGACTAAACTTGTAAATAATTAATTTTAGGTCAAATTTTTGCCACTGGAAACTTTTCCCAGTTAATAACAACTTTCTTTATCTCCAGTAAGAAAGTATGTTTTGGTGGTAATTGTGGTTAGCAACTTATTAAAAAAAATGAAATCTGTAATCGGAAAGGATATGTCTTCTACTTTGGTGCAACACTAATTCTAATACTATTTTTGATGAAGAGTAAAAAATTGTAGGGTCAATAAAAATTTTTGCTGTTTATACAGCCTGTCAATGAGAAGTATTACCCAAGGCTTCACGAGACAAGCTAAACCTCAGTGGGGTGCTAATACTCGTATTGTCTCCACTTGTTTCATTCCAGGTCTCATAAAAACTTAAATAATTGAAGACACGAAGGTAACTGAGACAACCACAAAAGTATCCTCACAGAACGAGTTTCTCATATAGCCACACAAAATATGGCTTCTTGTTCTATCAGCTGGGTAACCTATTACTTCAAACGTATGCTGCCCGAGCAATTTCAGGGATGGTTTGTGACCAAGAGTTGTGAGTGTTGGGTCACTCTAACCCCAGAAGAATGATGGCTTCAAGGCAACAAAAGGGCACAGACTCTCCTCTGACAGATAAAATTGAAAGCCCAGCTAGCCAGGATCAAAGCGGACAGAAGGGTAGTTTATTTTCTCTTGTCAATCTTGGGATACGCTATTTGTTGTTGGCATTTCAACAAGCAAGATTTATTACGGGTGAAATGTTAATCTAGGGCCTTCTCTCCACCTTGGCCCAGGTCAGTAGGCACCCAGAGTGGCCATTCTGGAAAGTGGCATTTTGTAATCACCAGGGCTTCTGGGAAACCAATGTGGAAAGTGATTGATGTGGACACAAGAGAAGACGGCAAATGCATAAGGCAACAAAGGCATAGATTAGAGGAAAAAAAAGAACATTCCATTTGCAATGAAGACAGTTTCATATACACAAATAAACATGAATTAATAATGTTTCTATGTTTTATTTAGGAAAAGATACAAACATGCACACTACTAAAATGTGTGAACAATTGAAAATAGACTCTTTGTATTTAGTAATTTGAACAATTGCTCTTTTTTTCTTTGAAGTTATGAGGCTGAGAAGAGCTTCCTCACACTGTGGGGGGTGGGAAGAAAGAAGTCAGAAGGATTATAACATTAAAAAGATGCAAAATAAGAATATTAGAGTATTTTATGGATAAGACATTTCTAGGTTTTTTTTTCAAGTGATTTTTAAAGACCCCTTTGAAATTAAGATTTGAATTATACATAAATACAGCCACAGGGCTGGACTTCTAAAATTCTACACCACAGTTCGATTGTAATCTAAAAGTGATACCAAGAATGCATAAGGCCAAGCCAATGTAACTTCTACAGTAAAAATAACTAATATAACAGGGAGGGAAATGAAAAGAGTCAGCAATGCATCCCCCCAGCATATCAAGCAGGTTTTCATAAGGAAGCTCTAGTCATCAATCACTACCTCATTACCAGCCCGTCATCTGGGCTTAAGCTAAATGTATTCTGGCTGGCTGCCATACTAAATGTTCAATGAAACATCCTTAAGGCTCTCTACAAGTTCAGCTGAAGTCGCACATGCTATACATCAAAGAGGAACATTAGCGTTATCATAGCTTAATAAATAGTGCCATTCTGGCAATGTAATCCCATGTTCTAGAGTGATCTACCATCCCCAGTCTTATACTGCTAAAATAAACAATCGTTCTGTCTCCTGTGAGGTTTATTTAATGATAAATGCATTTAAGGATAATTAGTCATGCTGCTTGCAGATCTTACAGATCTATATCTGAACTTTCTCAAAAAACACAAGCATGGATGAGCTTCACAGAGTATTTGAAGACATACAGCATGTTAACAGCCCATCTTGGACTATTAGTCATACTGGGACACAGTTATTTATCATTACTATTTTGATTCTAACTTGAGAAGTTTTAAGCCAAACAATGGTCCTAATATTACTACCTAATATTTACAGGTTTGGGTTTTACAGATGTGTAAAATGCAACATTTTTTTAAATAGTTGATTGTTGCTTTGGGCAAAATTATAGCCTCTGGATTTTTTTTAGCATACTTATAGATGGCATTATCTTCATTTTACAATCTATAACTTTAGATTTTCGCCTGGGAGGATTGACTGTTTTTAGGTTAAAAAAATCAGAATTGTTTGAGAATGTTGAATGTTTGTGTAATTGCTAATTAATCTCAGATGGGCTTTAAGCGCCTAAGGATAGAAATAGCACATGCATTGCTAAGAAAACTATTCCTGGCATCTAGCCAGCTTGAAAAAGCAGAAGTTATTCTCACACAGAATTTCAGCTCCATCAATTTTGTACCAGTCACACAACCTTCTTGTGTTTCTTACTAATTAGAAGGTTTTTGATTTGGAATCTCCAAGAAAACTATTTGAGATTCCTGAAAAATCAAGCTAAACTGTGAAGTCAAATAACTTTTAAGCTACTGTGGGTAAGGCGGGCTATGCCAGCAATAACTTGTTAAATAAGAAAGTCAAAACAAAATGTGTAAATGCAAGAGTCAAACAAAGCAAACAAGCAAAATAAGGGAGGGCCAAACCAAACATAGGTAAAGATTATCGGAAAATGACATGAGTCAGACATCGTCGCATAGTAAATTATTTTAAAACTTCTACTAACTATGAGGCACTAAGATTGAGATGGGTAGCTTGAACTAGTGTGTCTCTGAAAGCTTGTGAATGAAATTGCTGCCACCTGACTAACTGGAATTAGACTTCAAGATGTGGGGCAAAGAAGATAAGAGACAATGGGAATGGCCTTTTTTGTATTAATCAAACCAAGATGTCTGTCCACTGAAGACATGGCCTGCTACACCCCAGACACACTATTAGTATATAAGAATAAAATCTTTTCCTCCATCGCCTAAGCTTCTGGAAGTCTGTCTCTGGGAGTCTGAATCACACTAACAAAAGCAACCAAGACAGAAGGATTATTACAATTTTGATTTTATCAGTGTATTTTAGACAACATCTCCCTTGTAGCCTGGGCTGGGCTCAAGGAAAACAAACAAACAAAAATCCACTTAATATTTGCATAAAGATGAACTTATAAAAAAAGACATGAAACTCAAGCATTTAGACGTAGGTTCAAGGCAACCAACCCTTCACCACAAAGGAAATGATTACAACAATGACTGTAGCTGGACATTTTAGGAAAGCTTGTTGATGACATTGTATTTGGGTGTTGACTTCCCATCACTAATGTGGTATTTCCTCTCCCGTGAAAGTACAGAGAAGTTTGTACTTTGAATGTAGGTAGGTCAGATTATGGATAAAGAACCTTGCCAACAGAACTTCAGGTTAAAGCAGTCTTTTGGGCAATGTTGTCTTGAGAGAGTAGATTCTCATCCCATTAAAATCCTGACTCAGGACTGCAAAAAGGGAGGAGCTGAAGAGACAGAACAACTAGTCAAGAAATGAGCCACAGAGATGAGGACAGATATGAAAGTAAAAAGCAAAATGCATTTTTATATCTCATTAAAACTCAGCCTGATAGGCAAGAGAAATCTTTCAAATGGCTTGTCTGGGTAGTCCATGTCACTCCCAAAACTACATAGAATCTAGATGTCCTGGTTGGCTCTCAGGCGGGTGCCCCCTATTGCTGAAGACACCATATATTTAGGACACAAGAACCAGATAATTCAAACTGGATCTGACCTGAAAGCCTCTTTCCTGTGGTCTAGTTTCCTTCCATTGTACCAGAGAATCCTGCGTAAGCTGCCAAGGGAGAGAAGCAATTAAACAGTCTTACCCAGCTACAATGCCTATGGATCACAACAGCCAGTACAGCAACATAACTTATAGGTGCAATAAATTTCTCTCATATGTCATGGGCAACCAACAGCTGTCTAATTGGACTTAAGGCCCACCCAACAGGAAAAAAGGCATGCTTGGTACTGGGGACAGATGGCTTGCCAGGACTAGCAAGGTCATGAACCTTAGAAAAGAATCTACTACCACCACTTCGCTAGACCAGCACAATTCCTTACTATAGTCTAAATTTGATCTTTGTACCCACAGTTAGTGAGGCCATTGGCATTCATCAAAGAAGCTTCTCTTTGCAGGAAATGGAGACCACCACAATACCTCAACTGGACTCAATACAGAGATCAAGAGATGATGAGCACCCAGGTCCAGTGGACACATCTACATCCCAATCACTGCATCTACACTGCAAAGAAGACAGGAAGGAAAGATTCTAAGAGCCAGAATATCAGAAGGTCTGTGGTGATGTAATTTCTCCTAGAAGTTGCTGCATAAATAAGAATGAAACAATAGCAATAACAATGAACATATTAGCATGGAAGAGGCAACAGGTCACAGGGCCCCATCCCTGGACAAAGGACTACAGGCAGCTAAATGATTACTGGGAGAAGGAGAATTGCCATCTCCCAGGGATGAGTTTTTTTATAGGTTGTCTAATGTAGAGTGGTCATTCCTGAAATCATACACACTCATATACAAAAAAAAAAACATATTGGATGCAGTAGTTGTATTCATATGTCTACATACACACACACACACAATCACACACTCCAATAATAACAAAAGAAAAAGAGCCTATCAACTTGAAAGTAAAACAGGGAATTCATAAGTGGGGAAGGAGTGATGCATTTCTATTTTAAATTTTATGCACCTAAATATACATAGATATATATGTGTATGTATGTATGTATGTATGTATATATATATATATATATATATATATATTTGATTTTTTTGAGACAGGGATTCTCTATGTAGTCAGGCAACTTGCTCTGTAGATGAGACTGGTCTCAAAATCATAGAGATCTGCCTGCTTCTGCTTCCCAAGTGCTTGGGATTGAAGTCATGCACTACCACTGTCTGGCAAAAATTGTATTTAATAAAAAAGAATTAACAGAAGAATAATGGAAGTCAAGTTGTTTATATGACAAAAAAAAACAGCATGATAAAACAGACTTAAGTCAGGAAGAAAGATTCTAATGTTAAAAGAAAAAAATAAGTAAAACTATATCAGTTTTTGATCCATGAACTTGCAAAAATAATTCAATTGTAGAACCCTGGCAGAAACTTTAAAACCAGTATGCCAGTACTCAAACTGGAAAATGACCCAGTGACTGCTTTTCTCCAAAACACAGCAACAATTTATGACACAAGAAGAGAAAAACTAGATTTTAAAAGTGCTATAATAGAACTAAAATGTAATCATTGAGATAAAAAAAATAACTGAAGAGGTTAGTCGTGCTCTGAAGACGGCAAAGCAATAATTACTCACGAGACCAATGAATTCATTGGTGAGGCAGCAGAAAATGTCACAAACGAGGAAACAAAACATGTGAAAAATGCCAACAGACGTCTCAGAAGGTTCGAAGAATAAAGTAGAAGGGTAGAGGCAAGGGGACATTTCTCAGTAGTTGACACTGGTGGCCACGGTAGGCACTGTTTTTTTCACAAAGCATATAGAACCGTGACAGAACAAAGCCTATTCATGTCTGCATCTAGTGTATCTGACAATACCAGGATTTTTAGGGACACACAAGCCCCCCAGGACCCAATCTAATCTCATCCATCTAGTTGCAATTGCTTGAAATTCCTTTAACTGGAACCAAAGCCCTTCAATCTATAGCTAGATATAAAAGGCTTAAAATGCAAATATCCAGGGAGGAAGGATGTGCTCATCCTGTGCTCTGTTTTATTTAGACTAGGTGTTCAAAATACCAGCAGAGTCAGTGCGGAGGAGTCTAAGCCTCTGGGAGAAAAACCTTGGGGCTCAGGCGCGGGCCAGGCTACTTATTGAGGAGGCTGGCTGCAGACCTCGGCAGCATCCTCACGAGGTTTTGAACTTTTCTTTGACTCTACCATGCAGGGTAGGATTTTAGTGGTCCTCCCCATCGTCCTCCAAAGGCCATAGCCTGTTTCCAGGTCCTGTGTGAAGGACAAGCCTGTTCTTTAGTGACCCATCCAAATGCCAAGATCAAGGGTGTTGAGAGTGCAGCTTGTTGGGATGGGTAAGACAATCATAGCTTATTTATGGGGTTTTTCTTTCATGGCGAAATATGTATGCAGTATGAGCAACAGAGGAGTGGATTTGCTTATGAATTGCCTAAAAAAAACATTCTTTAGCTAAGAAATACAAGGATATGATTTTTAAATGATTAACCTGGACTTCCTCAGAACACGATGTGTGTGTGATATATATGAAGTATCCTCCATGCCCGCTCTGTACATATGAGTTAGAAAATCAGTGTCAAATGATCTGAGAAGAATGCCATTTTACCATTCTTCAGAGCATCATCCTTACACTAGAATAACATCTCATTCTTTTCCTGTAACCTTTCTGTCATCATATATGTCAGAAACGAAAGAGTGAGCTCCAGTTTCTTGACAACACCCTTGCTTTATTACCATAGTCTCATAGTATTTAATATTTAGTGGTTACTAAGTGATTGTCATCAAGGTGATTATAACAATATCTGATCGCATATATCATGTCACTATGTATGAATAGTATCTACATAAAAGTTTTAATATTGAGGCAATTATGTCACCCAGGCAAGTCATATAATTGACTTTCTTGGTGTCTTCTGTAAACCTACTTTCTCAGTTGTGGTCGTCACCTTTTCTCCATGTCTTCATATGTGTATTCATTAGTCCCAGCATGGACGCATGAGGCCTGGGTTAAATGTCAGATGCATATCGTTGTGCAAATTGATCCTCTCAACAGACCTTTCCAACTTCATGTTCATGATGACAAAGCCTTGGCTTCAATGCCCATCAGAGTTGTGACTATTTAGGACCAATATATCGATAGTTCTTGTTACCTGACAACCATACTTTACTTATTTATTTATTTTTGGTTTTTCAAGACAGGGATTCTCTGTGGTTTTGGAGCCTGTCCTGGAACTAGCTCTTGTAGACCAGGCTGGTCTCGAACTCAAAGAGATCCGCCTGCCTCTGCCTCCCAAGTGCTGGGATTAAAGGCGTGCGCCACCACCGCCCAGCTTTACTACCATACTTTAAGAATGATTTTTTTCAATTAGTTTACAGGAAAGAGAATACGGATGAATGAAGATGAACAGAATACAAATTACAGTTTTAACCATTATTACTAAAACACATCACAGAAGACAAGTTTCTAGTTGTAACACTGTCTTTCACAACTCCTGAACAAGCGATGGCTGTACAAATGCTGATTTTTCCTCTCAGAAGCTTTCAGGGGTCCCAAGTACAGTCTGAATCCTCCCATTTCTATAACAAGTGAAAAAAATTATCATTGTTACCTTAAACACCAAGAGTGAAAATTCCACTCAGGGAGGGCATTGTTAGTCAGTGGAACGCCTTGACAACCTGTTCATGGTCATTAAGAAATCCCTTAAGCATAGATGCCAGGCTTAGGATGCTGCAAAGAGCCAGCGCTACAATTTCACACTGCAGGAAGCTACTTGGAACTCCAGAGTTTGGAAAAGATTACATGGGGCTGAAGATGCTTGATTTGATACAAGCAGGAAGAAACCTTGCAGAAAAAAATTCAGCTTCTTTAATCCTGCCAAAACGCAGAAAGTTCTGGAATAAAATTGTCTTAAATTCTTTCTCTGGGTTGTTTTCTACTATAGGAGATAAGGATCTCTGTTGATGCAAAACCTTCTCTGACATTTCTGAAGATGCCACATTTAGTTCTTATAGCGAACACCTCACCATTCTTCCCTTACTAAATAATAAAACCTATTTGTACCCATTTGCTCCGCTATTTGCTTTTTTGTTAGTGCAAAGTACATATCAAGATTAATTCTTTTCTATTAATTTCTCTTTTGCTATGTTTTTCACAAACACTGAACCAAGGCTTGTCATACTCAAGGGAAAGCATCCGAAGTCATGAAGCTGGCTGCTGGGGATTTTAGAGGGCTAGAGGTCTGCCTAAGTCTCACAGAAGGTTTACTTCTCTTTTTTCTTTGTTTCCAGACAAAAGTCATAAGTGTGTCAAGGCAGAGAAAAGAGAAAGTAAAAGCGGTCAGTGGGGCATGGCTCCATGAAGACCACAGTACACTGCTGTGATAGTCAAAGATTCTGAAAGATAGATGATGTTGAGCTTGGTATAAATAGACATATGTGAGAGTAAGGTATGTGAATGGATAGCAGATGCAAAAACATAATCATCAGGAAAATAAAACTAAAACAACTCACTCCAGGTAGAGGTACTATCATCATAAGAATCAATAGGCAAGATTTCTCAGCAGAAACAGTGCTTGCTACCAAGTCTGAAGACTAAAGTTAGCTCCTAGAACCCACATGGTAGAAGGAGAGATCTGACTTCAACAATTATTTCTCTGACCTGCACACATCCTAGTGTACACGTGGGTGTGTGTGCACCAACTGCTACAGAAAAATAAATATAAAATATAACAAGCACTGGAAAGTACATGAGAAAATAAAAGCCTCTTAACACTGTTGGTGGAGATGTAAACAGACAATGTGGAGAACTACATGGCAGTCCCTTATAATGTAAAGCGTGGAACTCCCATAATCCTTGGTAATCTCACCACTGGGTATGTATCTAAAAGTGTGAAATCAGTTTGCTAAATGACCATTTGCACTCCTGTGCTTACGGAAGCTGTTCACAGCAGCCAGGAAAGGTAAACAAACTGAGGGTCCAATTGGGTAAATCAATTAACAAAAATGTGGCATACTCACACAAAGGCAACATATCCACTAGTTAAAATGTCATCTTCCTGTCATTTGCAACCACAAATAGACTTAGTTTTTGATAAAAATAAACAGAGCTAAAATCAGACAACATTTCATGATCTCATTTATATGCAGGATTGAAACCAAGTTAGTTTTTATAAACATTGAGAGCAGAATAGTGGCGATCAGAGTCTGAATAGAGGAGAGCTTACGAGGAGGAATAAAAAAAAATGTCTAGCTAGTAGACAGTCTAATGAGTTAGACAGAAAAACACAGTTCTAGCATTCACTGACTAGGAGGGTAAAATACAGTCTGAAATAACTTACTATGTAGATTGAAAAATGCTAGGAAGAAGTATTTCTGATCCTCCTGCCTCTGTCTCCCAAAAGTTGGGATTAGAGGCATTCACTATTATACTTGATTTACAGGCTGAGGATATTAAATCTAAGACCTGGTGCATGCTTTGTAAACACTTTACCTACTGAGTTACATTACCAGGCTGACAGTAAATACTTTTGATTTTTTAATTGTACATTCCTTCAGAAAGCAGTTCTGGATGAGGCTATCTGATCACTAGGGTAATGGGGCAACGGTTGTGGGAGATGGGTTAGGTAGAAATTATGTGGAATTTATATATGGATGGACTCTATCTTCTAATCCATTGATCATCTGATTTAAAGTTCTTAAACTTTAATCCAAATTTCCCCACTTAAAAAATTAAAATGAGTCTATGTACTTAGGACTGATACAATGATTCCCAGCTATTATATATGGCTAATTATTAGGAGCTCTTAATAAATGATATCCATT
Source organism: Chionomys nivalis (assembly GCF_950005125.1). Taxonomy (NCBI): domain Eukaryota; kingdom Metazoa; phylum Chordata; class Mammalia; order Rodentia; family Cricetidae; genus Chionomys; species Chionomys nivalis. The sequence continues at coordinate 30,762,964 of NC_080103.1, read as the reverse complement.
ATACCACATTGACAATAGCATTACTTCAAAATAAATGTTTCTGTGATGTTGAATGCATTCTGTTATCTTCTGCCTCATGGCTTAGACATGAGACAGAAATGATTGTTCTATGCTCAGGATTCAATGATACTTTTTGTGTATGTATTTGTTTTCTCTCATTCGGCCTTTATGTTGGATTTTAAGGCTCTTGGATTTTAGCTGTATGTGTGTATTTGATTTCATATTTGGTAGGTAAACAAAGAAATATGATTTCCAGCTTTGACATTGATTCCAATTATCTCATTGTTAATTTGCAGCAACTCATTGGAAGCTTAAGATCATTTTTCTTTAAAATGTGATTGAACTGGCTCTTTGGATGCATGTGAGTATCAGCAGATGATGCGTGTCATGCCTTTTCAAGGCAACTCGCTTTCTGAGTGACGTTGATAAGGTCAACAGTCTTGTGACTGCTAGCCCTTATTCTCCTTCATTTAATTGAATCTCGGGGCTAGAAACTGTTTGCCACTTCACAGAGAAGGAGTTAACTATCAAAACAAAAGTATCCACATGTCAATCAACCATCATAAAACCACCTGTCTCTTTTGTCTATATACATAAGTGGAAACACCAAAATATTTAAAAATACAGGAATGAAACCTGGCTGTATAGTGACTGACATAATTTGTAATATAAGTTCTTGGGTTCATTTTAAAGAAGAATGTCCAAAGCAGGAAGAAAAATATTTTACAGTTTTGCTTATTTTAGTCTTTTTTTTCTTAAAAATAAAAACAAAAAACACATTGCTTCCAGTCTCTTGCAAAAACATTTTCTTCTTCTTTTGTTAAACTATTTAAGAGTCTAATTCCAATGGCTGTATTATTGCACTATGAGCTCTGTAGCCAGAGAACTACCCTGGAAGATATAGCAAAAAATAGGGTACTTTTTCAGCTCTCACTAACTACCACCACTGCCCCTTATATTGCTGTATATTACAGAAACATGCCTTGGGTGAATACAAACAACTCTTTCACAAAGAATCACACACAAAACTATGGGGAGATAGGACACTGACTCACACTTGGCCGAGGCACCATGTTCAGAATTAAAGTATCCTTTTCGTTCTTGTCTTCTGTGACTTTCAGTGGTAGGCCTTCTACCACAAAGTGTTTCTGAGAATTCCAGGCATCGGTCTTCAGTCTGCAAAGTGAGATTTAGCCTCCCTGCCTTTAATAAATGGGAGGTGTACGTGCTGGGTGACACAAAGATGCTGTAGCAGAGACCCAAGCCTTCATGAAGACTGGCATCTGGGTCATATCCATTGAACATGCCTTTGGACACAGCTGGGTGGATGCAAGCTTGGCGTGGGTACTGACCCTGAATCAACCACTAGATACAATGCGGCAGCACTCAGTCAAAGGTGGGGAAGGTGATGGAATCTGAAAATCCCTGCAGAGTTGAGCACACTATTTGGATACATGTGCAATAATAACAAGGTTAAGTAGAGAGATGATGGTGAGCATGAAGCCAGGACAGAGACACATCAGATTTGTGCAGTTCTCATCACCAAGGGAAGGGGAAGTTGACTATCACTCCCAGTAGTCTCTGGTTCCCATGTAGACCAGCAACCTTTCTTTTCCATTGGTCAGTTATTTAGATGGTGTAAGTACACACACACACACACACACACACACACACACACACTGACCATGCACTGATCCTCTAGGGCTATAAAAAAGAAACTTGGATTAGATGACTTCAAGTTCCTCTATACCTAATAAATAATAGTAAGAAATCAACTTTAAGTGAATTCTGGATCTCTGAATTCACAACTTCACCCTTGCAAAGGTAGCGGTTTATCCGCTGAGTCGTAGTAGCTTTCATTGCTTTCCAGATGACTATAATTTGTACATTATAAAAGTATATAACATACATCAGATGACAGCACATTACTGTTTTCTGAAGTTTCTGTCCCACCCAGTCCTACAGTTGTTAAGTCCCAAAGAATCACACAGAGATCTACACTAATTATAAACTCATTGGCCTAGTAGCTCAGGCTTCTTATTAACTCTTATAACTTATATTTGCCCATAATTCTTGTCTATGTTAGCCACGGGGCTTGGTACCTTTTTTGGCGAGGAAGTCACATTTTGCTTGCTCTGTGTCTGGCTTCCTCTCTGTCTGGTGATGACGGCAGACTGAAACTTCCCTCTTTCCAGAATTCTCATTGCCCCATCTATACTTCCTGCTTGGTCACCCCACCTATACTTCCTGTCTGGATACTGGCCAATCAGTGTTTTTTTTAAATACAAGTGACAGGGTACAGACCATTGTCTCACAACACATTTCAGTGTAAGTCTTGCAATAGTTTTAATTGTGAGAAACAATTTTAAGTTTTATTTAAGGCTGAGCAATATATTCACATAGTTTGAGAATAAGATCTAAGAAGACACATCATAAAAGAACTCCCTTTACTACTTATTGCCTTTTCTGATCCAATTCTTTGCAAGATAGCCTTTACATATGATTCTTAGACATATACAAATAAATATTCGTATTTCCATCACTTCCTTCAACAAATGTTAGCATATATGTAAAACTATAGCAAACTTTTTCACACTACTAGCCCATGTCAATATTTTCTTCACTAAATCTTTTGACTAATTTCTATATATTTAAATGCTCTATAATAAACTACCTATTAGCTTGTTTACTCCCATGAATATTTAGGTGTTTACTTTGATATTTTAACACGGGGCAAGCAAATGTCTTAACTGATAAAGATGCCTGCTGCCAAGCCTGAGGGCTGGAGTTTGAGTCCCCAAAATTCATTTGGTGAAAGCAGAGAACTCCTTTGGAAGCTATCCTCTGACCTCCACATGTATGCCGTAGCCCATGCACATGAGTGTGTGTAAGGTGTACTCAAAGGCAAATAAGCAAACGTAATTCAAAAAATAGTTCAGCTAACAAATTTACAGGCACATCCTTTGCCGCATGTAAAACCATTTCCTGCAAAAGAACTGGTATTTCACAAGCGTCGTAGAGGAGTGCCAGATTCCTCACAGCCCTGTCAAAGATTTGCCAGTATGATAGATAAAATGGTACCTCAGTAGAATATTAATTTGCATTTCTTTTACCATGTGTGAGCCTTAGCATCCTCCCAACTGTTTAAAGGTCATTTTTATTTCCTTTGCTGTGAAATGTGCTATTTTACATTGGTGCCTGAATTCAACTTTACCGCAAAGGATATTCCCACTCTATCAATGTCATGGAATGAATAATTTGTCTTTTCCATGCTGAATTGGATGATACCTTTTTACATTGACTGACTTAGTTTTAGTGTTTGTGCCTATTTCTGATTTTCCTAATTTGTCCCTTTGATCTGTCTTCATAATCCAATGGCATATCCTTTTAACTGATGAGGCTTACTTACATGTTAGGCTCATTCCCATTATAATTTGCAACATCTATTGACTTATTATTTGCATATATAAAAGCTACTGACCTCTGTACACTGAGCTGAACCCTAAGCTTACTGAACTCACTTACTTCTTCTGGAATATTATCAGCTGATTGCCTTTGATTATTACTCTTCAAACGATATATTTTTTTTCTCAACCAATGCAATTCTTTTCTCTCTAATTGCTTTATTTCTCCTAAGTGGCTTAGTACATGTAAAATTAAAAATAATAATAGTGACACTAAACACGTTTATCTTAGTTCTGAATTACTGCAAATAAGAGAATAGTTTCTTAGCTTAGATATGGAGCTAGAATATACATATTTTGTGTTATGAATATATCTATTCTCACATCATAGAAATTTATTACTTGCTAATATGCATAAAGATCATCAGGTTAGTAAGTTCATTAATATTGGATACCACTAACTTTTCTATCACCAAACAACTAACTATTCTTTAATGTACATTCCTTTTTTTTTCCTCAGAAAATAATTATGCTGGCACAGTCTAAACTTAAGATGTCTGGATTGATATTTAAACATGAGATTGATACAATTGCTTTCTCTGCTTTAGGGATGGAGTTGAATACTTATTGCCAGGACTGGGACAACACTAAGGAACACTACGGTTCACCTTTTATTTTATGTCTTTCCCTAAGTGCTTATTTTCCAGTTCACTTTAACTGTGCAGTTGTTGACACAGCATTAGAACACTTTGGTCTGCTATGAAGTTTGCTTTTGCTTTTATTTCTTCTTATCATGCAGTGAGGACATTACTTAGTTCAGTAAGTCTATCTTGGGATTTTTTTCCTGCTTTTTAAAAGTATTTTAATATTCAGTTTGCTTCTTTTTAAATTTTAAATATGTATTTATATATTTATGATATAATACAAACCCCTCATCAGCTGATTTTTAGATAGTACCAATAAATTCCTATTAAGAAATAATGACTCCTTCCCAGTCTCTGTTCTCCTCTACTGGTATTTGGTGAATATTATATTTCTTCCTCATTTCTGCTGCATTGTTAGATGAACTCCCATTTATATTCAGGGGCTAAGTCAGTCATAAATGATGACCAACCTACTGAAGGTAAAATAACAGGTTACTTTCAGTTCACGTATTGGCCTAGTACCCCTCTTTTCCATTATTTTCATCTTATTACCATTGTCAGTGAATGGATCATCTACGTTATCCTGTCATTAATATCCTCTTAATTATTTCATTCTTTACTTTTTAATTATATATGTGTGGTACTCGTGAATGAACAATACCAATTTCCAGAATCTTCTCTGACTGACCAAATTCAGTTTTCTAATAGTATTGCCAGAATATCCTGAAAATATCTTGGATCTGGTAGTTACCAGAAGCTAGCTAAGCAGAAAAAAAAAAAAAAAAAAAAAAAAAAAAACCAAAAACAACAACAACAAAAAAAACCAACCAGAGTTTCAGTTTTCAGTTTTCTGTATATAATGGTGCTCTGAGAAACATAAAGACAATTCAATAATTTTATTAAAACATCTGATCAGCCTACGGTATAGCTCAATAATAATACACAGGTCAAGCATATATGTAAGACCTTAGGTTCAATTTCCAGAACCGCATACTCAACACCACCACATACACTCACAATCATACTCACACTCACACACACACACACACACACACAAACACACACACACACACGGAGGGGAAGTCCCTCAGATTTAAATCAACAAAAAATTTAATTTTTCTACGCAAATCCTTTCAAAATAAAATGTGTTCGCTAATTTAACACATGTAGGGTTTCTTAAGTTTATTCTAATCCATCAGAGGCCTGGTTTTTCCAGCCAAGAGACTCTAATTATGTATATTTGGGATGAGACTTTCTGCTGGCTATTATTTTCATTTTTACAACCTTTAAATTTACCTCCATCATCATTTTCGTTTTATTTTCCTCCTCTTCAAATCTGCCAGCTGTTACTGTGTTCTGTAGCCCTTATTCATTTTAAGCTTCCATTTTCATTACATTTGTTTCAATCTACATTCTTCTTATTTTCTGTCAATTCATGTTACATCCCCTGTTATTTCTGTCTTTGCTATGGAAACAGCACTCTGTGGCTTTCCACACACTCTCATAAGTGTTGCTACTTCTATTATTCTCATTTTAGTTAAACACACATAATTTTTCCCACTTTCTTTTACATATTCTACTGCAATATTCTTCTGGAGAATTTTCCTGTTTTGCCTTGTTGGCAGGGTAGAATTACATCTCCAAGATAATTTCAAGTTCTCAATCCTCCTGACTCAGTTTACTGCATGTGGTGATTACAGACATGCATAACCACATTTGCCCAGATTATGACTTATTTGCATTACTTTAGTTGCCTTTTCTCACAAATTTCCAAGTAATATTTTTGTCATAATGCCATGTTAGTATGTTTCTATATCATCAAATGAGAAAATTTTGTTTAAACTGTTTATTTATAGAATATCCTTATAGTCTTGTTATGATGAGGGACAGAGCCAAAAGAATGTCCTCTAAGATGACATAGCCTGATATAATAGCAGAGTGCTTTTTGTAAATATGCTTTTCTGCTATACTTTTGTTTACTTTGCTTTCAGAATAAAATTGTGTTCACGGAAATTTTACACAAACCATAATACCACATCACATCACATACACACACATACAACCATAGTCCCCACCACCACCACCACCACCACAGTCACAACCACCACAGTCACAACCACCACAGTCACAGTACTCACCACGTCACAACCACCACCAAAGTCCCCACCACCACCACAGCCACCATCACTCGCATTAACATCACACCACCACACCACATCTGCGCAGCTCATCTTGCTCTTACATTTGTTTACTGAAAATAAAACAATGGGCTACATATTTTATCAACCACTTCTGGGATTCCTAAAAACCAACAATTCTTGTTTTCCATTTCATCTAAACAATTTTCTTCTGATTTCAGCAACTCCCAATAGATCTTAAATCACTTTGTAATTTGAAGTTATTATTGTTTCCCAATTTTACTACATTTAAAAAAATTAGAAACAGTTTATACATGAGAAATCCTTACTAGAAAATATAAATATTTGATGTGTTGCTATAAACAGAAAAAGTAAAGTCATATGTTAACACCACTTAAATGTTCAGTTTACATACTGTATTGTCAAAATAACGATGGGTTAAGCATTTGAGTCCCAAATTCATTCTATTGAAAATGGAAGTAAAATCCTCTGGGGCTCGGATACTATGTAAAGGAAGAGGAAAGAAAAGGCTCCAAAAGAGAATAAAAATAAAAACAATAATAATACAGAAAATAATTACAGTATACAAATTTTAGATGTGTATATACATGGGCATATTACATAAAAGCAAATAAGTTCCAACCCAAGATTTGTCAAAGAGGAAGTGTAAGCATTTTTTTTCTTTTTGGTTTTTTGAGACCGGGTTTCTCTGTAGCTTTGGAGCCTGTCCTGGAACTAGCTCTTGTAGACCAGACTGGTCTTGAACTCACAGAGATCTGCCTGCCTCTGCCTCCCGAGTGCTGGGATTAAAGGCGTGCACCACCATCACCCGGCAAGTGTAAGCATTTTAATGTGTAATAAAGTGAAAGTATGATTTCATTCAACTGTGTTATATATTTATAAAATTACTCAGAACTAACAAAATATTAGTGGTATAGTACCATACTACTATAGTACATCTGCATTGTTCCATTGCATAATTATATACCTTCTGAATATACAGACATAGCAAGTTATTACATATCTAAATTATTTCATATTAAAATATTAATATCATTAAACTGTCAAGTCTGTATCACAGGGAGAACCATTTCCTACAATGAGTTACTAAAACAAAAAGTGCTTTGACCTCTGAATCTCCTCTGTATTTCCCCAACTCATACATCTGATATTTGCCAATTACTGATGATTCCGCGCTGCTCTTTCTCTCTCATCCATCTTTCCATCTCCATCCCTGCTGTTACTACCAAATCAGATTTTCATTATCTCTCACCTTGAAGACAAGCTTACAGAAGCAAAGAAAGTTACTGTTCAAAGGCATCTTGCAACTCATAACGAGGTCATTGAGTGACAGGCATGAATATAAGTGCAGGTATTAGCAGGTTATGGGCCAGGGCTATTGGCACATTTTAGTATGGTAAACTAAAAATAATGTCCCGACTACCAGATTACACAGCGTGGCTATCACAGAATGGATAGCATGGATTGGAAATGAGGAGCCTCCATTTGGAGTCAACTAAGGAGCATGACCCCTTGTTTGAGATGCTGGGATACGTCTGCATAAATACGTCTGGTGCTAGAGTTAATGTTCTAAGCATTGCAGCCACACTGATTCAAAACCACAGCAAAAGGATCATGGTCCCTTAAACTCCATTAACTTAATGGGAACTTGGGAGCTGAGACTGATGGACATTTGGATTTGTGTATAAACTGAACAGATACCATGTCACATGTTTGATAGGAGTAACTTTCATTTTTTGTTATATAATTAGAGCCAAAATATGCTTTTGATATGAGAGATGGTTCTCTAAGAAGATGTTTCCCATGTCAACAAAAAGAGCTTAGTTTGATTCCCCAAACCCAAATGAAAGAGGCAGGAATGATGACAGAAGTCTGTCATCTCAGTACTGGAGAGACAGAGACAGGGAGATTCTTGAGCACAGACATGTTTGGCAAGTCACAGGCCAATGAGAGATTCTTTCTCATAAAACAAGATTAAGAGCTTCTAAAGAACTATATCTGAGACTGTCTTCTGACTTGTATATATATATATGTACAATCAAACAAATATATATACATGGCATGCATGCACATATGCAAATACAAATGAACATATTAAGAATGAAAGAAAACAGATTTAAGAATAAAATTTTGGGGAGCAAAATATAAGTAGGACTACAGTCATGAGGGAAGCATGAGTTTCTATAATAAGGTCCCATAGTTTTATCCAGCATTAAGAGCTATGAAGATGTGACAAAAATTGCTAACATGTTAAGCATTTACATGAGCAAATAGCACAGTGTTTTATCTGTGTCAAATCACTTAATTTTCTCAATGATCCTGTGAGGAAAACTGCACTTTTATTCAGACTGAAAACTTATAGGTTGGGAACAGAGTTATTAAGGAACTTGCTACTGACAATGGGACCTTTAAACTTAGATATGAAGGTTCCAATATTTTCAATCATGCCATTGCAATTCAAGAATATCCACAGCTATGAATGAGCAAATGAGTTACTTTTGTCAACTGCTCAGTTTACTTCAACTAAGACTGCTGAACATTTTTTAATGTACAAACAATATTTCATTAGAGAAAAGCACCTAGGAAAAAACTAGTCTCCTTAGATTCAAACATAATATGTTTCTTTACATATCAAGCTGTTTGCCAAGGTGAACTGGAGAATTCTTATATTTCTTTGAGATGATTTGGTCCTCCTTCCTTGAACATCAACCCATTAATCTTCCTTTGATCTGGAATCATCAAGCAAGGAGTTTTGACAATTGCAATAGATAGGGCAAGAATAATATTTCTGACCACCAAGCCTTGGAACTAAGGCTTAAAGGGCATGGTTTGTCTTAGAACAAGAACAAGGTTTTCATGTGAACAAGCTTTGGACTACCCTACAAAGGACGAGATGTCATGTATACAAACTGAGACACATGGAAGAGAAATTCTGTGATAATCCCCAGACAAACATCCAATGATTAAAAAAATCAAGAACAGTGAACTCCATGAATCATCAGAAGAACCAAGAGCCATGGACAGAGGCATCATGCGCATGATTGCTTCAAGCCAATGGCTTGTTAAAGAGCAAATGCTAAATACAAGGATCTCTAAGGAACTAGTTCGTTTTCCAAACAGATCATCTCAGACTTCTGGCACTTTCTGTGTAAGGTAGATTTCCGTGATTATTTTGTCTTGTACTTTATTATCTCATCATCTTTTGCATTTCTTATCCTTCATACTTTAATATTTTTAGTAAGACTTCATTCTTAGTCTCTGTTTCTCTATCTCTGTCCCTGTCTGTCTGTCTCTGTCATTTTCTGACTTTGTCTCTCCCTTCTTCCCTCTCTTTATCTGTTTCCCTATTTCTCCATACCCATAAATGTATGTGGCACTAGTCATTGTAGCATTGGAATTAAAACCCTATAATATTGATTTCATAGTCCTATAATGAGGAAACAGTTTTTGTTGAGTGTTTTATGTAGGAGGATGAAGAGAGAGTTTAACATAGTTATTTCCTATTCACTGTCTAAAACCCTTTGCAAACCACTTCCCATAAAAGCAAACAGGTTATCCTTTCACGTGGAACATTTCTTTCAATTAAGTGGCACAAAGCATGGATCTGTTCTTCCTCCATCACCCCAAAACATTCCCTGCTATAAATTGCAACCAAAACTGTAAGTTGTCAAATTTGGGACAGTTTTCTTGATAACTGGTTATGTCAATTTCCAAATGCTGCTCCTAATCTTTATTTTAATAAATGCCTCTGAGGCAAATTTGAAGGTACAAAAATAAAGGAAAAATAATCTTAAGGTGTAATATGTTGGGTTAAATTTTCTTTATTGTTTTTGATTAATTTTTTCTCATACAATACATCCTGACCATTGTCTCTCTTCCCTCCTCTCCTCCCAGACAATACTCCAACTCCCCTCTCCCCCTGATCCACTGATGTTTCCCTGCAGCAAGAGGAGACCTCCCAGGGATATAACTGAACAAGGCATAATAAGATGCAATAAAATTAGGCACAAACTTTCATGTCAAGGCTTCAAGAGTCAGTAGGAGAAGGGAAATGGTCCCATGAGTAGACAAAAGAGTCAGAGACAACCCTACTCTTACTGTTACAACTCTAAAAAAAAAAAAAAAAAAAAAAAAAAAAAAAAAAAAAAACCTCTAAGATAAACAACCATAGCATGTATGCAAAGGGCCTGGTGCAGACCAGTGTAGGCTCCTTAGTTGATTCAGTCTCTGTGAGCCATTAAGAGCCCTACTTAGTTGATTCTGTGGGCTGTGGACTCCTGGTGTCCTTGACCACTCTGGCTCCTACAATGATTCCTCCCCGTGCAGAAGCTGATTTATTTTAAATAAAGTTACAAATAAAGACATGGAATCTGTTTATAACAGATGGATCAAAAATCACACTCAGTTTGAAGAAGAATGGATAAAATGTTCTATTTCTTTTTATCATTTTCTGAGGAACCTTATGTGTAGGAACAGAAAATGGTAAACCTTACCCATAGTTACAAAGACACAACCAGAGAGAAGTGTCCTATATTTATTCTAATGTCTCATTAGATTCCTTATTACTATGCCCCAGATCTTAATTTTGTTTTACATATGCAGTATCTATGTAATTAGGAAGAACAAATCTCTGTATGTGCTTTGATGTGCAGGATGTTAGGCTATATTAATATTTGACACCTGTGCAAGGAGTTCTTGGAAACTCTTAAATGTAGGTTTATGTTTGTCTACATATTTCATCTTAATTGAGGAAGTAATTTTTAGTCTTTAATTAATTGGAACTATAATTATTCTACCTGGAGGTGCAAACAGACCCACTGAGAACTCTATGTAATGAAAACATTTTGCTCTGTAAGGAGTTCTCAAGATGACCAGTGCTTTTCCCACTTAAAACCTGGGGCTATCTGCTAGCCCAAGAGGGGCAGGAAAGATTCCTGACAGTGTGGCTAGAAATTTTATAAACTACAGCAGTTGTAGAAATTATTTGTATGAATCTGTTATCAAGTAAATCTCCTTTACATTTCTTGTTCTAGTTATGACTTTCTACATGAATAAGTTGTTTAAAATATAATCATTTTTCTATGTTTGAGGAATTTCATGACTAAAAGTAACAATACATAAATTCAAATCTGTACAAATAGCAGTTAATCCTATACCACTATTGGGAGAGGGCAAGGGAAATTAAAATTTTGAGGTTGCTATAGAATTTAAATATCATTGGAATAGTCTTATTGTCAAACAAGCATGTTTATTTTAAATAATAATTTAACATCAAATATAAGAAGTGGGTGTAGAGTGGGTGAGATGGCTCAACCAGTTAAGTTGGGTGGCTTGAGTCCAACACTCATGTGGCAGAAAGGGGGACTGACTCTTCCAAATTGTTTTCTGACTTCCAGATACACGCACGTGTGAACATGTGCATACATGCATGCGTGCACCTACACACACATACAAATACATTATTAAAAACTGGGAGTAGAAGGCTCCCAAAAGTAGTGACGAAAGAGCTCTCATTTTTGTTACAGTCCTGGTAAAAGATAAATGGGAGGGCAGAGAAAGGTTGTGTCATCAAACCCAAAGAGAATTGATGTCAAGAGTAGTGCCCAGCCAATGCTGTCACCTCAGGTTCTTACTGAGCACCTCTGAGTTAATGGCTCTTCCAAGGCTTTCTCCTTCCCTCTTTCAGTCCCAGAATCTGAGAGAGTCTTCTTTAGAATGCTCATAGTCATTTAGCTTCCAAATCTCACTAGCACCTTCTGCCTCTGTCACTTCATCCTCTTGTTCCCTCCAAATCCAGATTAAAGGATCTTTATCTTCATTGAGAGAAGAGTCCTTGAAAGGTAGCCTCGTGGCCCTGACATTTAGACTTTCATTTTTTAAAATCACTTTTCAGTGCATTTCCTTTTCAGAACTAATGCATTTAGTATGTATACCACCAACCTAGCAGCATCAGAGTTCACAGGGACTATGTCTATTCTCTTGGCCATTCCATTACCATATATAACCCATGATCTGGTATGGCATAGTTCCCCAAGACTGCTAGGTCAGTGACTTTAATTATAAATTCTATCTTCTTTCTAAATGTTTAATTTATTCAACCATACAACAAAACATTTAATGAGGATTTACTTATTCTCTGTCCTAAGTCTGCAATGGTTAAAAGGCGTGCATAAAACTTATCCTAATTGAGTTTCTAATTTACAATTGCATAGGCAATTATATAGTTTCATAATTAAAAGATAACTCTCCCTTTATAGAATTTACTTTGCTTATGATGGTGATTAATTTTCATAATTGTTCTAAAGAGTGACAGACTCAAAGCTACAGCAACCAACTTCGTAAAATTGTCCTTTAGCGCAATTAGCAGGTACATCTTAGAAACTAAAAAAGAAGGGATTAGTAATCCCTACAGTATAATATTTCTGCCAGTTTGCTCCAGCTTAATTTTTATATTGTTTGTCATTTCTAATATAATCATTATTAGTATTCTGGTACACTGAAAGAATCATAGATATGATTATCTAGTATATGTGATGTATAATCTAATTACATTAATAGATAATACAATTTTACCTAAACAACAAAAATAATCCATAGTACACATACAATCTTGAATAGTAATACTTAAAATACCATACTATTGTTACAAATTAAATTCCATTATTTATCATATAACATGTCACCCAACTCAACTGTATTCAATCACAAAATGAGAAATTATTTAAATGCCAGACCATAATGGTTGCAGGGAAAGCTTTATCTCTGAGTATATGATGATGAGTGTTCAATTAAGACCTCAAACCCTTCTCCACTCAGGCACTGTTGTTTTAAGTAGCTACAATGAATTCATCTTTATACATAAAACATATGTGCAGTTTTAATAGTGGTATATGACACAAAATTTGAACATTTAAGGAATGTTACAGCACATTAAGTTTAACCCTCATTTGTGTCTTCTATGATAGATGCAAGAATTCCAACTGAGGGGATTTTATGAAGCAGCTAAATGATTTGTATTCAGAACAGCATTAAAAGTCCCCATGACAAAGTGTACTTGAACAAAAATACCCTGCCTGTGACACATTCTTTACAAGTAATGTGTTTTCATTTTTCACATGTTGCATCTCATTTATTTTATTCAGGCACACATACTTAAATCGGCAAGATACCGCACGGTTCCCGATACCTCTGAAATAATAAATCACTTCTTGTAGATGTTTTTGCTGCCGCAAGGCTGCCGTTCATTAATCAAACATTATCAGTTTCTACGGGTGCCCAGTGTTAAACAGAAAAGACACTTCATTCTGAGGGCTGACTTTCACTCACTGTTTGGCCCTGACCCCGCAATACTGACTGCTAGCATTTTAGAAATATGAAACCTCCAGCAGTTTAATGGGCTTTGCAGAAAAACAATTATAAATGGTACTATATTTTTTGAATTCCTTATTGTTTTGTCCTGAGTGAAATCAAACTAGATTTCTAAAATGCCAAATAAATGTGGTCATAATGTCCATTTAAAATTGGGTCCGTAATAATAAATGTATAATGTAAACTAATTCTGTGAATATATCTACACCTTAGACTTCTAGAACACATGTGCAGGTGTGTGTGTGTGTGTGTGTGTATTTTAAATTTAGCTTATGGTATTAAAAATCATTTCAAAGGACAATGAAATGCAATTTATCTACCTGCTGTAAGTTTTATGCACATAAAATGAAAATGGAACAATGTTAGAGTCAACTGTAAAGTCTTAACTTTTTTCTTCTGTAAAGGAATATATTGTAGAAAATGGGTATTTCTATACTGAAAGGAATCACAAATGTTTACATATATTTAAGTCACCCGACTTACTGAGTAAACATCTTTTAACTTAAGATAACTGACATAAACCAGATTTCTCTACTGCCTTTGGAATAGTCCAGTACCATATAGACACTACAAGAGAAAATTTCAGCGGACACATTCCTGTTCTCATTGCAAAATAAAACAACTGAAAATGGTCTCAACTTGTTCATCCTTCTTTGCCAACAACTCTAATCTCAAAGATAATATTGACCCCAAATCAGCCCTGACAATGAAGGCAAAGGAGATTGACAAACAACTGAGCACAAATGGATGCTTCGTAAATAATTGCTTCATCACTACGAAGAAATACCTTTAGTGAATATTTATTAAACAACCCCTCCATTAATTTATGGCAAAAATGCTATTCTTATGATATAATATAGCTCTCTTCCTTCAATTGTATAACAAAAATCACATGAATTCTTCCAAGGGAATTAGGCACATCAAAGTATGAAGTATTCAAAGTCAGTAAGAAAGTTACATGAGTATTGAAATGGAGTCCTCAACTAAACCTACCAAACATTGATTGAGGATAGACAAGGAGTGTTTCTCCAATTGTTTGATGATACTGAAGAACAGGTAGAATTAAAGGAGAACCATAATCACATCAATCAATAAACTCATAGGCCTTTCATGGCTTCTGGGATGATTCCAAACTCCACAAACCTCTTAGCTTCACACATATTACCATGATAATGCCCCTCCTGTCCTCAGGCCCTATCTAGTGTCACTTATATTTTATATCCGGAAAATGTGTCTGAGGCAAATGCCATGGAAGCTGTCTTAATTTTCAGAATTGTTTGGTTCTTTCAAATCTCTGTGATGATGGTCACTATCTCCACTGCCTCTAATAAACTAGTTTCACATTTTCTGTCTAACAAACTCTCACTCACCAGACTCAAAATCAGCCCACATGATTGTCATCTAGATAACATCTCTATTCTCCATTTTTGTTTAAGAGAAGAAATTTAAATTGCTTGTTTTGCGTGCATGTGTGTGAGAGAGAGAGTAAGAGAGAAAGAGAGAGTGTGTGTGTAAGAGAGAAAGGGAGAGAGAGTGTGAGAGAAAATGTGTATGAAAGAGAGGAAGGGACAAAGGAGGAAGAGAGAAAGAAGTAGGAGAGAGAGAGAGAGAGAGAGAGAGAGAGAGAGAGAGAGAGAGAGAGAGAGAGAGAGAGAGAGAGAGAGAGAGAGAGAGAGAGAGAACACTAAAACACATATGTATGTGCCAGAAGATGACTTGTATGGGTCTGTCTTCTCCTAACACGTGATTTTCAAAATTGAGCTCAGGTTTTTAGGCTTGTAATAAGCAATTACACTACCAGAGAAATCTCACCACACTAGATTATTATATTTTGTTCCCTGAAAACAACACATTACTCTAGGAAGAGAATGCACAGACTTTATACTAATTCTCTAAGACAGTCCCAAGACAAATAGATGTAAATATTTTAACTGTAAGTCTTGCTTGATAACTGTTTTGTTATATGTAATTTTGCTATGTTAAAGTGAAAGCCTTTCCTTTTTGTTTAAACAGAAAAAGGGGAAATGATGGAGGAAGGTCATTGGTTAATTAATAAAGAAACTGCTTGGCCTCATAGGTTAGAACATAGGTGGGTGGAATAAACAGAACAGAATGCTGGGAGGAAGAGGAAGTGCAGTAAGATGCCAGGCCACTGCTCTCCAGGGCAGACACGATGAAGCAAGCCGCCAGGTCAGACATGCTGAATCTTTCCCGGTAAGACTGGTGCTACACAGATTACTAAATATGGGTTAAGGGCAAGATGTGAGAATTAGCCATTAAGAGGCTAGAACTAATGGGCCAAGCAGTGTTTAAAAGAAAAAAAAAAGAATTTGACAAATGATTGGATATAAAATGTATCAAAGAAGCCTATGCACGACGAATTTCACTTTTTTCTTTCTATTACCAATACTTCATTTGTTTTGATCTTCTCATGAGAGCAATGACTCTCCTTTCATTCCGGTTCCGTTCATTGTGCTTATTCTCTCATCTGGTCATAAGGAAAGACACTGTTGATCATAGGTTTAGATGGGTTCTAGAATACACTGTAAGTGTAAGCTTGCTAGAAAAAAAAATCACACATTTAATTTCAAGTATAATATATTGTCCTTTGGTAAAACAAGTAAACCTTTAAATATAGAAATGTGGACATGAATTAAAAATACAATTATAGAGTCAAATTAGCATTAGATCTCAGTAAAGTCTGAAGTTCATTGTCTAGCCATGATCAATACTGGGGAATGCCACACATGAGTACAATAACCAATCACAGTACCATCTGTAGTTTAAGACTCTTTTCCTTTCTCATGGTACCCAATATTCTAAAAAAAAAAAAAAAAAATCCCAGCAGAATAAGTAGAGATAGGATTTATAAATTTGCATAGGTCCAAATATTATAGAAAATGTGTTTATAATGTCTGATCTCTTGCTTTCCTAAGGCATCTGAGGTAATTTAATAATATAAGTTAATAATTATGATGGTTGAACACTAAAATAAGCCTTGGACTGACACCATGCAACTATTCTCTTAGTTGTCAGAGATGCGTGGGACTAAATAATTCTGTGCCTCTAGGTGTCTGTGGATACAAATGTGAGGGACGGACTTATACTTTACAGTAGGCTGAAGTGCTTTTAGTATCCTAACTGCAAGGCTAGAAATACTCATTCCTGGAGATTTTATGTTTATTTTGTATTGTATGTTTATTTAAAATAAGTTATCTTCTAAAATTCAGTTTCTTCGAGGAAATCAAAACTTTGAGAATTTAATTAAAAAGGAGACTTTTTTTTATTTTTACAGTAGAAGTCAATTGTAAAACACATACACAGAAAACTCAGTATTTCAGCCCTGTCCACAACCACTGAGCATCAGAAACCAAACACCGCATACACCCGAATCCTGATAGACTCAAGACTTCTTATCCTGTGAAGTGGTTAGAGAACTGATGGGCTGAGGACACAGAAGACTTGGTGGTGCATTTGACTAGTATGTACAATGGCTCCAAGGCAAAATCCCTGCACCATAAAACAAAAAGAAAACCTTAAAACTGTTTATTTTTAACCCTTAACTGTTTATTATTTTCAGGATAACAAATCCAAAAAATATTTAGCATACTTTGGAAATTAAAAATAACCTTTTTTTTTTTTTCTGCAAACTTGTTTGACTCTTTTTGGTTTTGTTTGAAACAGTTTCAACTGTGTAGCCTTAGGGAACCAAAACTCACTATATAGACCAGTCAGGCCTGGAACTCTGCCTACCAGAGTGTTGAAAATAAAGGCATGCACTGCCATGCCTGAATTATTTCTCAAGTTTTAATTAAAAAGACTGTGGAAGGAAGCCATTATTCTGTTTAAAATGAGGGTTTCACATACTTCATAGATCTCTAAAAATTAGAAAATCATTCCTTACATTTGTATTATATATAAATTCCAATCAGCTGTGCAAAAAAATAAAATAAAATAAAAATTAGAAAATCTCTTGAGCTCTGATCTTGACATATCCCCAGTTATCCTTTAGGGTGCCATTTGCAGTAGTTACTGACCCAGTACAAGTCCAAATCACATGTGTTACGTGACCAACTCTGACTTTTGTTTTCTAAATACACAGTAGCTGTTTTAGGTGTTCAAAGAAAGAAAGGAGAGGGAGAGGTCTCAGATTGAGGAATCTGGGAATCCAGCCACCTCTCTCTTAACAGACAGCACAAATTCTCAAGCGTTCTCCCCTGTCTCTTATTTCCACAAACACATGGCAGCCTTGAAATAAAGTAAGTGGGTTCTTTAGCACACATTCAACCTACTTAGTTAGTTTAGGTTCTCTTTTCCAAGGTCTTAATGTGCTCAACTGCTTTCCAGTTTGTGAAATTTTGTTATCATTTCTCTGCACTTATTCTATTTTCCTCACTTGGGACTTGTGGCAGTAAAAATTCTTTTGTTTTCTTTTCTAAGACACTGTAGTGAAAATGTAGGGACATGCTCGGTTCTCATCTGCTGTATTAAAAATGGAAGCGTATTAAACTAAGTTTTAAAATAATCACCAAGAGTTAACATCCCAATGTAATATTTTACTATTCTAGAAATTTTCTATTTTTTTCAAATAGCTAATTAGATGTACAGATTTTCTTTCAGTTAAGGACTTTCTTTGGTTTATAGTCTAAATTCTGCGTCAGTCTTTTCCACATGCCCCACAGTCACACTCTCTAGAGCATCCCTTGTAGAGTAACATGATAGCAAGCAGCGCACAGGACAAACAAAACCAGCTAGTTTCTATAAACATTTTAATCTGAATTTTTTTATCTTTATTTATTTATTTATTTATTTATTTATTTATTTATTTATTTATTTTGTTGTTGTTTTTCTAGACAGGGTTTCTCTGTAGCTTTGGTGCCTGTCCCGGAACTAGCTCTTGTAGACCAGGCTGGCCTCGAACTCCCAGAGATCCGCCTGCCTCTGCCTCCTGAGTGCTGGGATTAAAGGCGTGCAGCACCACTGCCCGGCTTTAGTCTGAATTTTAAAGATCATATTTTTTTTTAAATGAAACCTCTCAATACGAACATACATATTCTTAACTGATATTTTAGTTGGACAGAAATTGGTCCCCAAAGGGAGTGACACTACTAGAAGGTGTGACCTTCTTTAAGTAGGTGAGATCTTGCGGGAGGAAGTGTGTAACTGTGGAGGTGGACTTTAAGGTTCCATTAATGCTCAAGCCATGCCCAGCATTTCTGAACACTTCCTATTGCCTACAAGCTAAGACAAAGGTCGCTTGGCTCCTTCTTTAGAACCATCTCTGTCTATACACTAGACAGGTGCAGCATGATGATAATGGACTAAAGCTCTGACAATGCAAGCCACCCCAATGAAATACTTTTTCCTTATAAGAGCTGCCATGGTCAAGATGTCTTTTACAGCAATAGGAGCCTAATTCATGTGGAGCAGCCTAACATGTGCTGTCTTGAGAATGATTTGTGTCACCCTTGCTATGTCTGGATTGACAATATTTTTTGTCACATAAAACGGGGGGGAATGGGAGGTGGTGGCGGGGAAGAGGCAGAAATCTTTAATAATTAAATAAATAAATTAATTAATAATAATAAAAAACTGAATATAAAATAAAAAAAGACTATAACATGTACTTTCCAATATTCTACTTTACAGAAAATGTAAGAAGAGAATGTTTTCATTTCACCCTTCAATTTGTTGTGTAAATTTCATCCTCTAGTTTTTCTACATATTAAAAGAATAAATTTTTTCTTTCACATTAAAAAAAACCAACTGAATTTCTTTTGGACAATGTTTAGACAGACTTAGTCAGTGACAACACATCTTACGACCATTATGACTAAATAATTGATTTTTACTTATTTTAGATATTAATTATCAATTGCATAAAATAGCAGGAGTCTATGACCACTTCACACCTGTCATCATGTACATTGTTTATATTCATTCTCCTAGTATCTTTTTCTTTTCCCTCATCACTGGTTCCAAATGGACTAACTTCAATTTTCCTGGACAACCGTAATACACATAATATCTTCAACATACTAGAAAAAAATTGTAAAATTATAATTATAATTTAATAAAGGATATCAACTATAGAGTAGTGCTGTCTATAATATGTATAATTTTCAACTGAGAATCCAAAGAAAGCATGCAATATTTGCCTTTCTGTGTCTAGCTTGTTTCACTTAACGTGATGACTCCTAGTTCTACCCATTTTCCTACAATGCTATAATTTCATTCTCTAAGTAGGATAAAATTCTATTCTGATTTATTACCTTACTGTTTTTCCAAATAACCCATTAAGACATATCTTTGTTTTAGATTAACATATTTTGTAAATTACATATTGTTTATCTTCCTACAGTACACGCATATCAAATGAGAGAAAAGGAATAAGTCCCTACCAGGCATCACAGATGTCCAGAGAAACAGCTATGCACTGATTTTGTCTATATGATCGTAGCAGAAAACTGGCAAGTCAACACAGATAAGCTCTTCCAACTAATAAAAAATATTCATAGTGAAATGGAGACTATAAGCCTATTGTCATATAAGAGGAATTATAAAAGTTTGTTGTCTCCTTAATTCTTTTTAGAGCCCATTCTTCAAATCATCTAGCAACAAACATCATCTCATTAGAATTAGTACCAAGAAAACATAAAACAAAAATCTGCTTTTGAGTTTCATGTGCGAATTCAAACACTTTTGAAAAAACATGAATGAAACACACCCATGGAAAGCCTCAGTGATTCAAACGCACATCCCTAATCTTAAAAATATACTAGTTTTATTCTTCAGAGGACACTCGAGGTTTGCAGCAAACAAAGCTGAAAAACACAATAAGAAAATACCTTGTCGGGTGTTCCCAGAATTCTGTTCTTGCTAATGCTCTATTAAGCACTTAAATTAGTCATTATGCTTACTTTTAGTTCTATAACTTAATCTTCTCTACATTTCTTAGTATACATTTCCTAACAATTTTGAATATTCAGGGAAATGAATGTGACAAAATGTGTTGAAACTCATTATAGAAATAATCTCAAGTAATTTTCAAATGCTGATCAGTTTATCATTCAAAAATGCCAATTCTGGGGAAACCTTGTTTTATTTGTTTGAAAGTAGTGATTTTGACTTGCTTTTATAATAATAATTTATTTAATTCCATGCTCCTAGACATTACTGCAATTTTAAAAATCCCAAAGTCGCTGGAATTTAAGAGTATATAATTCAAATAACTACATATTATATGCTCATTTATTTTCCAAAGTTCTTATTGAAGTTTGTGTCATGAAATTACAAGGAAAAAAATCTCAAGCATTTAGAACTAAATATTAATGAATTAATTTGCTTGCCGAGTTCAGCAGTCTAATTATTTTTTACCTGGACCACATCCCAGCCTCTCACAGCTCTGCATCTCCACAAGTCCATTCTTGTCACTCAAAAGCCCAAAGAGCTTAAAACCTTTACATGATTTTCCTTATTCAATGGTGTACACGTTCAACCTGTACAGCATGCTAGACAATCCCTATGACCTATGTGCCACTGGACTCTGTAGGTGACAATCGCAATGATCAGTGAGAGTTGAACCACAGTAACAGCACACCACTGAGCACTTACAACCCAGTTCATTCAACTTCATCCTTCAGTCTGGCATCCCTCTCTGCTTTACTTTCTCTACTATGTCCAGATCACCTTTCAATTCATGAAAGGCACCAGAATCTTTGAAGAATCCCTGGGAAATTTAAATGGTCCATTTCACTATTAAAGTCTCAGTAATATTGAACATCCACATCATAGTGAAGTCATTCTCCCATGACTACATATATGGTCACAGAGTTAGGATTGGGTCACTTTGAATCTAGTGCAGCCTTTACCTTCTTGAAGTTGAGGAAAATGTTTTCCCCATAATTGACATTTTAACAGCTAATAAATAAAGTTTCCTCAAATTAGGAGGAATGTTTGTAATGATAATTTTATGCTACAAAGTACATTTTGTTAAGGTAAACTGATATGGAGCCTTTCCCACATATTTAGCATGGGAAATATTTTTGATTCTCAACGTTGATCTTGGATAATGGTTCTCAAGAATCCTAATGCTGCGGCCCTTTAATAAAGCTCCTCATGTTGTGATGACCCCACCCAAAACAATATTTTCATTGCTACGTCATAACTTTAATTTACCTAATGTTAAGAATCATAATATAAATACATGATAAGCGGGATATCTGATATCTGTGAACCCAAAGGGGTCAGGACTCACAGGTTGACAACTGCTGATCTAGATAGTTACAGTTGAAAATTGCCGATCATGTCTGTCCACAATTGTGAATTATTCCCACACATGTGGCATGAATGGTATTCTTCAGCATATGGCTAATTAAGTCTTTGGCATAAATTAGAACTTGGTTTTTTTCTATGATGAAATTTTGGGCCTAAAGGCTTAGCTTAAAATTAATTACCTCATTCCTCCAAGCAGCAAGTAAAATTTTCAACTTGCTTAATTTTTTTTCAATTATGAAATGGCATACAGACTCCCTAGACTATGTAAAATTATACACAGAAAAAGAACTAAAGGAATTTTGAATAAACACTAAATTATGTTGTTCTTTATTGATCCGTTTGTGTGTGTGTGTATGTGTGTGTGTGTTTGTGTGTATATATACATCTTAACCTGTTTGATTGTGCATGTAAGTGTATGTGAGTATATGGTGGCAAAATTGTGTGTCTGAATGTGAAGAAAAGAGGTTACTGTCAGATGTCCTTCCTCACATAAGGTCCACTTTGGTTTATGAGAGAGGATCTCTCATTGGGATCTGAAGCTCACAAATAAGATTAGGATGGTTGGTTGGAGAGCCTCAGGGATCCTCCTGTCTGCTTCAGTGCAGGGATTATGGCCACTTTAATTTTTATATGAGTTTTGGGATTGAATTCTGGTCTTCATGCTGTGTGGCAAGCACTTTATTGCCTGAGCTCGCCTAGAAGTTCCTACTTAACTTTATACATATTTCCCTGCTCTGCTTTGCCTTCCTCCTCACTCAACCTCATCTCCTCCTTTTCTACCTCATTATGCATAAGTACTGAATGTTCACATGGTCAACCGATTTTCAAATAAGCTTAGTCTACGAACCTTTGATAACACAATATGAGTAAGGATTAATTCGTCTTTAATTTTTACACTTACAAAAGACCCTGCAGCTCCTCTGATAGTAATATACCCTAATGGACTTGTGCCTGATGCTATCATTAGACATAAGCAAAATGTAAGTTGTTCCTTAGCACTGATAATTTGTTAAAATGCTACTGGTCTTGTATTTTAGCAAATAATAGCTTGATATAATAATTTACCAAATGGGGCTATTTAATGGCTGGATAAAATTAAATCCTTTTCAAGCCAACTAATTAAAACCAGAGAATAGCATTGCTAAAAGAAACTGGCTCAAGCCAGCCTTATGGGTTGGCCTTATTTATATTCCTAGAACATCCATTTAGGAAATAATCACAATTTTTATTGTAAGAAGCACTAATACTTCTATTTTCATTCTAAAGACTTTTGCTTTTTATTTGTTTGGCTGGTTTATGCATTGTTAGGGTGCTGGGCAAGCCCTTGTACCATTGTCCTACACCTCTGGTCCTGTCTCTTAATTATAAATAAACAATAAAACTGAAAATAAGAATATCCATATTTACTGCCTCTGTTTTAACAAACATCTTTATTTAATTTTTTCTTCTTTCTACTCCATAAATGCAAAAAGGGGCTAAGGTCTACCATACCTGTAAACTTGGACTAAGATAAATGTAATATTCCAGTCAGTCTGTATTTCTGTATGTTTTGTGTATAGATTTGATTTTTTTCTATGAACCTCCTATAGAGTCTCAGTCTCTTTCTCCCTCTTTATTGTTTTCTCCCTCCCGCTCCATATCTCAATCCCCAACTTCTGTCTCTGCACCATCTGTCACAAATAAGCATGACATAGTCACTTGAGTAGCAGGTTGCAACTTTACATCATTTTCTATCTTCAAGTTAAATCTATCAATGAGGGGAAGATTTCTTTACACGTTGCCCAAGTCAATGCCCAACTCTTCCTCTTAAATTTCCCTTTATTGGTTCCACATTAACCAGCTTCTCACACTATGGTTTCCTGCTTACTTCTTTACCTAACCACAGAATATGTTCAAATTTCCCCAGTAGAACATACACTGAGAGAAATAACGACAATCTCACAGCTTTTCTTTACCCTTCAGTTGCATATCCCCATTTCTTTCTACCATAACTGCTATATCGAATAGTAAGGGGTGTGGGAAGAGACACAGCTCTTGGTTTCCGAGGAAACACAGTGGACTGAAATAAAAATATATGCACAGTCTGGGGTACTTTCTGCAGTATTTCAAAGGTCATAGATAGTGAAGTCCGTGGGGTTTGTAGTGAAGTTTGAACAAGAGCTAATGAGGACATGGAGTTGTTACTGAATGAATGCAGGCAAAGAGCTCAGGCACTGAAGAGAAATGCCAATTTGACATTTTATGGTATAATAGATACCAAAATAGGTAAAACTTTTTGCAACAAAAACTTCCTAAAGCAGTAAGTCTAGAATATTTGAGGTAGCCTCCTTTGTCTCAAGTTGACAAAATTACTGACAGAGCTTTTGATGTTCTTTCAAAAAAAATCACACAGAGGAGATTCCACAAATTATACACACAAAATATTTCCTGTGCAGCAGCACATATCTGTACTTTTAGTATTTGGGAGCCTGACACCAAAGGACTGTCATGGTATGAAGCATTCTTGGCTGTATGGAGGGTTCCAAGCCACTCCAGGCTACAGCATGAAATCCTGCCTCAGAAACAAATAAATGGATAAACAATCAACAGTATTTGGTAATCATAAATCTTTTTCTAACCCAGAGAAATTATAAATATCCGAAACAAACTCATGCAGGATTTTATTTCATTTTCCTTGTGCTCATGAATACAGGAGGAGAGGTCTTCTCCAGGAAAGAGCATATCAATTGGTTGTCCATTTTCATATGGTTAGCCCTGAAATCATTCAGACAAATAACAATATACAGACTGAACATGTGTATATGTACAGGAATATAAATATACATATATGTACATACATATGTGCATGCAGGAACAATAAATACTTAAGAAAAGAGGTCATGGATTTGAAGGAGAATGGGGTATAAGAGAGTGCTTGGAGACAGGAAAGGGACAGAAGAAATATTATGATTAAATTATAATAAAAAATTACAATTTTTGCAAGAGAGGAGGAGGAGACATAAAGGGGGAAGGAGAGATTAAGATTCACAGTGGAGGCCAACAAGCCTTCGTTTAAATGTTCTATGTGATCTCCCTTGTCTGCATTGGGCCGAATGGCTAGAAATAAGCTAAGAAAGCTGAGATTTCCCACAGGATCCCCAAATCCCCTTAGCATCCTATTGTCCATGAGAAAGTAACTTCCTCTAAAAACGAATTTGATAAGAAAAGTGTCTATCATTTTCAGTTCTAACAGAAGACTTTAGCATTTCAGGGAAGCAGTTCTTTGAAAGAACTAATCTTGTTTCTCTCTCTCTCTCTCTCTCTCTCTCTCTCTTTCCTTGTATGGATGTAATTTACTTATGCTATGTGTACTGATAGACTTCTAAAAGTTACAATGTTGGGAAAGAAAAGATTCCTGTGTAACAACACTTAAAACTTTTCAAAATGTTATGTTTGTATAAAAAGGCAAATAGAAGCAGAGATTAGAATCCTGGTGTAACTCTCCCTCTTTTTATTCCATTAACCAATGAACCAGAGCAGTATAAAACATATGCTCAGTTATTCTGCACTATGGAGGCTTATTTAAACTCTGAGACCAATTTTATGTTTCAAAAATGCAGAATGCCTATCTTCTGATAGACCATACAAAATGACCATTGGTATCTGACTATGAAAAAAAAATCTTAATTTTTAGAGGCCACTCTTTTTAACAAATGTAAGATATACTTTTAAAATATTCATTAGCTTAATATTTTGCTAATATTAAGAGAAGGTATAAAAGTATAAACAAACTCTACAGAATAAGTCCCTACCGGAAAAAGCCTGATGCATATGTTGATGGCTCCTTCTCAGGACTGAGTTGATAAATGATAAAACAGTACATTCCAATCTCATTTTAGATGATAGCAATTTTATAAAATATATGTTAGTCATTAAGAAACTTGTTCTTAAAGACCTTTAGGTAATATTTTTGAAGTAAAAGATTTTTCCTAATTTATGAATTCTTACACGAATCTATAACACAGAATTTCTCTTGAAGTATATATATTTTCATGCATGTCAAATGTCTGAAACAAACACTTCCGTAATGAGAACCAGGCCAGTTTCATTCAACCATATAAGCTCTGCACACCAACCACCTGACGCTAAAATACAATGTGAGCACATTCGGTCATTATGCATGATAATATGATTTTTCTCTGTTATTATCTAAAAGCTTCTATGATAATAGGAAGACATTTAATATAAATAATATTGATGATCTGGTATAAAAGAATGCAGTAACAACAAAATTTAAAACTAAAACTATGTGTCAGTCTTGTTGACCTAATAACCTTTGGTATGCATTTCAAGCATGCTCAATGCAATGTGTTTGAATGACATATGGAGTCATCAATCAGGTAATTTCACTGTGCTGTGGTAGTCTCACTCCTCCTAGGGTAAATATGAAGACCCAATACGTAATTTCATCAAGTCCATGATTTCATGAAATTTCTACAATGTGATACTTTTGACTGCCATTTTAAAAATGCTAACACATAGCCGGGCGGTGGTGGAGCACGCCTTTAATCCCAGCACTTGGGAGGCAGAGGCAGGAGGATCTCTGTGAGTTCGAGACCAGCTTGGTCTACAAGAGCTAGTTCCAGGAAAGGCTCCAAAACCACGGAGAAACCCTGTCTCGAAAAACCAAAAAAAAAAAAAAAAAAAAAAAATGCTAACACATGACAACTTTGGAAAAAAGATAATGCATGTTATTGCTATTACTCCCAAAAGCCACAGTGGGTAGTATACTGACTAAATCTGACTAGGTTTAAGATTTATTGGTTTGGGGATTTTGAGGGTCTTTTTCTAGAGCCTGTAGCTACTGGAACCAGAGCAACCTCTTCTATCCACATTTCTTATCTTCTTTCCTGAACAAATAAAGTATACCCAAGGACTTATTGGCTCATAATCCCAAAATCCCATGGGAATACCAAATAAGAAGTCAGAAAGTATTTTATAGTGTTATCATATTTGATTCAGTTGATAAATCATTATCACTATCGATACAGTTGGTCAAAAGAAGTGTAAAAGACAGAGTCAGCTTGTACCTAGACCTTGTCTCTTAATCCTGCATGCTACTTCCTATTTTTTATCATTATCTAACCATATCTAATATGGTACCAAGACTTGCCCATTTTATATATATATAATCATATATAATTTATCATATATAATACTGTATATCATATCAAATATATATACCCTAATTTAAAATAATCTAACTTTTTCTTGTCTCCATTAGTACAATAACCACAATATAAAATATCCTAATATCTGTCCTTTTGTCAGTCTATCTACATAGTGCAATCAAAATCCCTTATCTTTTATAATAAACAAAGAAGAAGAAATAAACTTGATATTGAACTTCTGCTAGGTTAGGCAAAGACTCCAAAACCTGATTCTGTTATATGTTGCTATGGTGTAAATGTGAAGTGTGACAATTGCTCGTGGGTCCTCATTTGGTACTGCTGTCTTGGGATGTTTTGAAATCATAAAGAGGAAAGAGCAAACCATAGGAGATGAGTTACTAGGCAAGGGCCACTAGCCCACTTCTACCCCAAACTCTATGTTTTCTAGACCATTGCAGTGCTATAAGTCATTCAGGGACTTCTGCCACCAAAAATGGTTTCTAGATGCTGGAACAAACCAACCATGATAGACAATCATACTCTTTCAAACTCTGGGCAGAAATAAATTTTTGTTTCTGTAAAGTATTTAGTCACAGTAACAAGAAGAATCAAGAAAGATTTAAAATAAATATTAAATAATTTAAATATTAAATAAAAATATTTAAAATTTAAAATAAAGATATAAAATAAGTACCAGAAGTAGAGTCTCTGTTAAAATAAATACAGCTATGTACTGCCTAGTCCTCTGCAGTTGGGCAGTGGATGGAATGTAGAACTGTTTGGAACTGTGAATGTGAGGAATTCCAGAGCTTCGTAGTTATAGCTTTACAACCATTCTGGTGATAATTCTGAAGACAAGCATTCTGAGAGAAATGTGCAAAAACTATGTTCATAAGGTGTCAGGAGAGGACATAAACCATTCTTTTATGGTTTGAGCTATAGCTTATTCATGTTGCATTGTGGCATTTTCCTTCACTATAGTTTGTATCTTGAAACATGAGCAAAGTTGGATTTGAGTAATAGGTTAATTCAATCAGCAGCAGAAGCTTCAGGATACCAAAGGGTCTAGGCTGTGCCATGGTCACTTCTCACTGCATGAAACCAGGTTTACAGTGCAAGTATAAAAAGTGTGGCAAAAACTCTTTAAAACTATACAGATGAGAAAAGGAGTTTAAACCAGTCAAACCGTGGAGAGAATAAGTAAGGGTCAAGAAAGCTGTTGAGGTTGGTCAATGTATAGTAGTGTCAGATTCTCTGAATTAAACTTCTTGTGGAGATTTTTGAGCAGTTGTACAAATGAAGTCAAAACGTTAATGGAGACTCCCAGGAGGTGTCAGGACATTGGGATAGGCCATCTCCTGAGGAGAGCTGTGGGCACTGAGTTGTTTTGGGGTGATATTTGCTGTAAGCAGATGAGCTTTAGGCTCATGTCTGATAAATGGACTTCAGATAATATACCAGAGATCTCTGTATGTTGGACATAGGACTGCTTTGAACCAATCTTTCCTTTAATGTAGTTCCATTCTTCATTTTGCAGTGTTAATAATATGTGTCACTATATAGTAGAGGCATGAGTGTGACTTTGTATAGCAGCCACACAGATAGATTGTCTTGAGATGCCCAGGAGTTTCTAGATCCATGCAGTGTTTTTTTTTTTTTTTTTTTTTTTTGGTTTTTCGAGACAGGGTTTCTCTGTGGTTTTGGAGCCTGTCCTGGAACTAGCTCTGTAGACCAGGCTGGTCTCGAACTCACAGAGATCCACCTGCCTCTGCCTCCCAAGTGCTGGGATTAAAGGCGTGCGCCACCACCGCCCGGCCATGCAGTGTTGATAGTAGCAAGATTTTCAAAAACTTGGAATCAATACTTCATACATTTGCATTATGAGATGGACACAAGTTTATAGGGTCAGGAGCAAATTTATATGCCCACATATTCATGATCTTTGAATCTATGTGCTTTAAGATAATCTACTGACTTCATGTCAGAGCCTGATGAACTTCTCTTAACAGAAATAATGTCATAAAGTTAAAATAAGTTTAAGATGATGTTGTCTTCATGAATTTTCCTCTTTTTTACTTCATACACATGAACTTCCCATTTCTGAGGAAAAAAACCAACTATAATCTGAAATATGATGATAATAGGGAAATGTGAGTTCTATTTACCTCCAAAAGTTTGGCAAGATTCTGTCTGTATATTTCTAATAGGAAAATTTACAGCTGAATTAATGACAATAGTAGTATTTCCCAAGCTTAGGACGATCATGTAAAACAGCCTAGAATGTTCTGAAAGAAATTCTGTTGTTATAGCTACAAAAACACTTTAGATAGATATTCTTCTAAAGAATCAAGTGAAACACCAATTCAACGTATGCTGGAGAACACCAAATATCTGTACAGTCAATAACAGAGAAAAGAAACACTCACATAAGAGTCTAATACTTTACTATTGTATCAATTAGTAACTTTTACTATATACTATATTAATATAATAAACAGTCAAAACAACTTTTTTCTAGTATCTTGAGCTTTCTTGTTTTTATTCCACTCTGTTCTTGGTTAGTTTTTTTTGAGAAATAAAAAAGGGCAAACACAACAAAGATAAATCATCCTTTACATGAATGTATTTCAAAGAATGGGGAAAAGATTTTGAACTTACACATGTTTTATTTATGTGTATTGTTATCTATCATATTACACGTAGGAAAAAATACAAATCCTATTCTCTATCCCATTTTGTTTTTATGTCATAATCAAATGCATTTAGCTCTCATTAATTTACCAGCAACACAGATTTCATATAGACTTTAATATACATTTTTACAACCAATATACTTTTGTCTGTCCTATATATTGAGATTATTAATAAACTTATAAAAGAATGAGATATACTATAAAATAATTCATATTTCATGTCCAGAGGTATGAATAGTGAAAGAACTATAGTCTGGAGAGCCTTTGTAACTTTCTGGCCAAAATGGTAATTGCCTGCCCTAGCTACTCAGCTTGGGTAGAACTTTGTCACCCTCTCTTCTTCCATGACAGATTATTGACTAGCTTGATAATGTTTACAGTCTATGTTTTTTGATTTGGCCCCTGATAGGTTAGCCATGTTGCAGCTGGTGGCCCTAAAACTGTGCACATACTGGAATGACTAAATGGATTCAGTGAATTTGAAAAAGGAGTACATGAAATTGGGAAGGCAAACTGGTAGGAGGTAGTAAGAGTTATGGAGGATACAGTGATGGGTTGATTTAGTCCAAACACGTTATTGTCATGTATCAAATTCTCAAACAAAACAGTAAAGAGGAGGAAGAAGCTAATTATTTGAATCCGTGAAGAGGAATTGAGATCAAGAACAGGAAAAATTAAAAATTTGAGAAGGTTTGTGTCCTAGGCTAGACACAAAGAACATCATGTGTATGTCTGTGTGTGTGTGGGGGGTGGGGTTATGCACATATACACATGCACACACATTTGTCTGTGTTTACTTGTTTCTTATCAAAACTGATGATAAAATTAAAACTGAAGATAATAGTGTTTCTGATATGTGCCAAAGAAGTTATTCAAATCATTAATTTCAATTCTCATTTACTTATTTTATGGTTTTATTTTATTTATATGTATCTTTGCCCTTATGGATATTTTTAAGTTTTGTTTTACTATTGCCCAGAATTACCTTCTTGTATATATTCTACATTTGTTTTTTTTTAACTGCAAATACTTCACTGATAGCGGCATATGTTACAAACAACATGAAATATTATGAAATATTTGCTGTCTTTTCACTTAATAGATAATATTGGAGGGAATTGTAGAAACTTAGAAGCAATGTAACATCTGTTTCATAATATTCCCCTGTAGCATTGCTTTGTCCTTACAGGGGAATATTACAAAAGGCACATGAGAATAAATCTTTATGGGAGATAGTTTTATTTGCTAATTCAACTTATAATTTTACATTTAATATATATATAAATATGTATCACATGTGTGTAAAATCACATCATGTTTCTGTAGTTAATTACACATGATGTAATAACAAAATAAATATAATTTATACTGTTACATATGCATTAGAATGGCACTATAAAAAAATAAAAATATATTGACAATTATGTAGAGAAATTAGAACTCATGCATTATGGATAGAGGTGAAATGGGGCAGCTTCCATAGAGGAAAGAAGCTGAGAATTGTTGTGATCAAACAATTACGTTTTTAAAGATGTATATTCAAATAAATGAACACTGGGACCTGAGGAAATAATTATACCCATGTCCACAAGTATAACAGTGGAGTGGCTACTAGTGCATAAATAAAGTAACAGACAACAATAAAACATCACAGGATTTCTGACAAATCTTAGAAAATAGAGTTTTAAGAGCACTATGTTAGCAACAGTAAGAGTCTTTATTGGAATAAGGTAGCTGGACGAATTAAGGTATGTATTTATACTTTTGCTCTTATAAAAACACTTCTGGGGAAAGATAGACACTACTGTTTCATGGTAAAGCAGTGTAACAAATGCTAACAAGATACTCAATTAAGACTTTTTTCATCTGTTTTACATTTACTATTTTTAATTTATTCCCTGTGAATTTCATAGATGTGTACACTATTTTTAATATTATTATATCCATCCTCTGCTAATTCCATCACTCCACTTCCTGTAAGCTCCCACCTCCACACTGCCCTCTTCACTTCAAGATCTCTTTTTACTAATATCCCACTGATTCCGGTTAGCATAGCCCCTGTGTGCATGGCTGTTGGGCCTCCCACTGGAGCATCTGAAACATTCCAGTGACCAAACTTCAGAGTTAAACTGACATTTCCTCCCCTAGCAGCCATTAATGTCAGTAGTTCCTCAGCTAGGGTTGGGTGCACACCAGTGCCTCCCATCCCTATGTGAATGTTGACCGGCTTGATCTCGTGTAGTTTTTTTTACAAGTAGTCATCACTGCTGTGGGTTTGCTGGCCTTATCAAGTCTGGAAGATGCTAGGTTACATTTAATTTATTTAAATCTGGATCTCTGTTTTGAGAAAGACTCTAAGTTTTGATCCCAGCTTGCTTGGAACTCTCTTTGTGGTCCGTGTCAACTCTACACTTGCCTGCTTCCACCTCCCAAATGCAGAGACTATAGGCATTGGACAACGTGTTCAGCTATGCCAATTTTTAATGAATTAATTTTTAAAAGGTTCTTGTTAGAGGACACAGTTCAAATTTTAAAAAACATTAAATAAGTTATGCTAATGTATGTATTGCTTATGAGTTGGATTTATAGGGCTTCAGAGGGACCTTTATTCAAATTTTAAAAAGTTATTTAACCCCCCCTACACACATGGACTGGGGGTCTGGGGAAGAGGAAATAAAATGAGGATAGGCAAATCATTGATTATTGTGAGAGTTTTAAAAGAACGTATGTCCAGAACTTGGTCAAAAATGCAGCTGATGTATATATTGTATTTACCTGTGCAAAAGCTGTATTTATTTGCACTAAAGTTATTTTCTCACTTTTCTAAAAACATATTAACTCTTTAAAAAATATATACCTTTATGCACTGCTATGTATTTGGGAAATGGTTCTAATATATTGGCAAGCACAGAGAACAATGTAAAGTGATTATATTATATTATAATTCTAAAATCATAATTTAGTATTGATCGATTATAATTGAAATACGGTCATTAAGAATTAACTGAAACTATCACATGAGTTTTTGTTTAAAATAGAAGAAAGCCCACATTAATACTAGAAGCACACATTAAGTAGTTGAAGACCGAGTGAAGACATAATCATTACGTATCACTGTATTCCCTTAAACTGTCGAGACATGGGCATAATTTTGAATCCTGACTCAAATATTAATGTTTTGCTCTTCAAACTTAACTGCATGAATTGAAAGTTGGATACACAAGTTATCTATTCACACAAGCAAAATGAACATCTGTTAACTTCCTGTCATGGGAGTGTGGCTGTGGTGGGCAGGGTGTGAACAGAGCCTCTGATGTGTAATGTTCATCCCATCTGCACACCAGGTGGCATTGCATGGCTAATCAGAGGATGATAACACACATCAGGATTCCTTACATAGCTGGAGATAAGAAAATAAATACATTCAAACTTTGTCAAAAAACTTTTTTTTCTTATGTGCTCACAGTAAACACCCTTAAATTTGTATATAAAGAATTACAATTTCAAGGTTTAAATTCATTAGTGCTGCATTATTGGTTTTTCTATGTGACAAATTCAAGACATAATTTACAGTATTAACTAATGTGAGTTTAACTAATTGAGAATGAGTAGGAGAAATCAACAGGGTTTTGTCTATTGTATTGAGAACACAGCTGTACTGGTTGTTCCTTGAATAATTCAGAGACATGATCAAGAGTAAATTAAATTTGATATAAATTTTAGTTTTATTACTCCTAAAGTTAGTTTGCTGCTCCACTCAGCATGGCTCCAGAATGAGCCTTACTGTGACAACAAGGGAAGGAAAAACAGACGAACTCACAGATATAAACTTAAGCTGGGATTGAACAGGCTCGCTCTGCCAGAGAAATGGCAGCACCCCAGAATCTCAATGTGTTTATTATATTCTCTTGAATGGAGAAGTGGGTTTATTGTATGCAGCTAGAAAATAAGGCAGCAGTATTACACACAGATAAAGAAGGGAGAATGGTTTATGCTATATATACTACATATACCTGGATAAAGGAAATATGTTCACATGATCTCCAGATGAGTAGTTTCTGTAGGAGACCAGTCTATAGGACATTAATATTTGGAGGGAGAGAGCTATTGTGGATTAATTTCTATATATGCTAACATCATTCACAGGTAGACCAGAGGAAGGCTTTGCCATTGCTCTTAGCCTCTGCAGCTTCCCTGGGGGTAAGGTTTTGTTATTTTACCAAGAGTTCAAGGCTACTGTACTGAACTTGGTCATGTCAACTACATCTACTCAGGACTGCACTCATACAGGGAATCCTATGCCCCCTATATTTTGCTACATAAAACCCTCTGTGTCAGAGAGATCTCTGAAGAGATCATTTTGCTTTAGAACATACCTTTGAAAGGCATTTAAAATCAGAGATGTGTTTGTAAGCTAAAGTTTAATAGCA
Source organism: Chionomys nivalis (assembly GCF_950005125.1). NCBI lineage: Eukaryota > Metazoa > Chordata > Mammalia > Rodentia > Cricetidae > Chionomys > Chionomys nivalis. The sequence goes on along the minus strand of NC_080103.1, from coordinate 30,728,839 downwards.
AAATTTACCTTATTAATTAAAGATGGTATAGCCTACTTATACAAATAAGAATTAATAAATAACACAAATTATCCTGAAGTTACATAGTTCTATATTACAAAAGCATGACTCTTATAAAGAAGCAAAACGCCATATTGAAATGAAAACCAATTTCCTCCAATTTACATCAATCTCTTGCCAGTTCTGTAGTTTTTCTCTCTCACTCTTCATTATTTTTATTTAAAAGTTTTCATTTATTTTATATCACAATCACAGTTCCCCTTCTCCCACCCTACCTTTCCCTCTCTTGCTTCCTCTCTACCCTCCCCCATCCACTCCTCTGTCACCATTCAGAAAGGGACAGGCCTCCCATGGGTCTCCAGAAAGCATGGCACATCAAGCTGAGGTAGAACCAAGCTCCTCCCCTTGCAGAGACAGCTGACCTGAGTTCATGGGAGCTCAGGAATTCTGTTCCAAAAGTTAAGAACCTGCCTAGGACCATCCTAGGCCTTCTGCATGTGTGCGACAGTTATATAACTTAGTCTGTTTATGAGGCTTTTAGCCGTGGAATCAGGTTATGTCCTTGGAGCTTAAACTGGCTCTTGGGAACTATTCCCCCACGTTGGGTAACCTCACTCTTCATTTTATGTACAATATTGCTCTTTATTTTCCAAAATTTTATATAGTAATAGTTGACAAAAAGCTAAAATAAGCATAGCAGTATAGTTTCTAGTGATAGAATAGCTATGCAGTAGCACAGTTCATGATTTTAATTTGAAAACTCCTATGAATAGTTCACATACATTCAGTAAGGTCTGAAATTCTTCACAGACAACTATATTGAGTTGGAGGAGGTTTACTAAAGAGTCTTTAATGTTTCCGGGACAACACACATTCCCTTTCTTATTGTTGCCCTTTTATATCCAAATTTGCCTTCTAGAGGTCAGCTGAAATTTACAGGATGATTGCTACAATTATAAAAATATTCAAAGCCCATTTTACAGAGTGCATGCTTGTGTCCCATTAAAATTCTTATATTTAAGCTGTAATATTCAAGTTTGTATTGGAGGATGGACTTTGGGTTTAGATTCAGTTTAAATAATCATAAGTTAAAGGTGCTCTGTTTTGGGATTAGCATTTATTTAGCAACAACTGCATCAACAATGAAAAAGAGGTTTTTTAAAAAAAAGACCAATTAGATGAACAAAGAAAAGCTAGGTAAGCCCATTAGCCATCTGAAAGTCAGGAAGGGGGCCCCACTAGAACACAAGCATGTCGTCCAACGATTGCAGACCTCCAGTTTCTCAATAGTATGGACATTTATGTGTGGTCTGTAGCATCCAGTCTGAGGACATTAGCCAGAGCAGTCATAATAGATGACTGTGCTCATAGTATGTGCTCAATAAATCCCCAAGAAGATTTAAATGGTAGTATTCTCTCCGAAACGCAACTAGTAGCTTAATGAGCAAAATAATAATAATTATAATAATAAATAAACATTTTGAGTTCTTCAATGATTTTCTGATCCTTTTATCAATGACTATGTAAGAATTCATTAAGCCACTGGGAACACTAAAACAAAATTAATTCTTACATAATGAAAACACCTAATTTTCCTTCTTCAGTAAAAATAACTGCCACAAGAGAAATGTATCTTTATTTAATAAAACACACGGGAAGAGATAGCAGAGAAATCCCTCTATCACTATTTTAAAAATCCAAAGATGATAAAATTATTTGAAAGTAAAATAATATCATTTATACTTTTTTATAATTTTGTTAAATAAAATAAGATATAGACTACCTTAGAAGAAGCATACTAATTTTAATTAACTAATGATCAAATAAATATATATTTACAATGGACAGTATTTAAGAATTTCTACCTACAAGGTAAATTAATATCTTAAAAATAGTTTCATTTCAAAGTAATCTTATAAGTTTATTTATTGTATAAGGGGGACATATGTATGGAGACAATAGAACAATTCGTGGGAGTTTATTCTCTACTTTCATTATGTGGTACCCACGGGCCAAACTCAAGTTGTCACCTTGCCTGTACCGACTGAGCAAAATCACCAGTCTTTAAAACAATGTCTTATGTAAAAATGAAATGCTTAACAAAACCTCTTTAAGTCAATAAATCCGCTCTTAAAAATTAACTCCAAATCCTCAAAGCAAATAGCATCAGAGTGTAATTCTAGATTCCACAATAAGACATTAATAGAGCAACTGCATAAGAATTTTTCAGAGCCAATGAACTTATTTTTTAATCTTGGGGGAAGTGGATGGGAACAAAAAGGAGAGACAGAGAAAGACAAGGAGTGGGGGATGAAGGACTTTTAAATAGTTAAATGGTAATATCTCGAATCTTTTCAAGAAGTTATAACATTCTTATTATGTCATCCTTTTTTCTAATTTTCTTCCCTCAAAACACTTTATTGATACAATTTGACAAGAATATGCTGAAAATTTTGAATATCAAAATGAACTATAATCATACTCATACATTTTAAAGAGATAATAGATAAGCGCAACTAACCAAAAGTAATAAAAGGGATACTAAATTCCTTTCTACAAATGTAACAAGAGTATTTCATTATGTATGAACATAGTTAAAACACTCGCTCGGTGGATGAGAATGAGTGTCTGATGAAGGATTTTCTCTGTGAGAGGAATATTCTAAGGAGTATTGATATTAGCATCAAGAGATTTTCTCTGTGGGGAAATACATAGATAGAAATTGGGGAAATACTTTTTGGAAAGAAGGCTGTATATGAAATGATGGGTGAGGTCAACAAATTGGGACTTTATAACTAAAAGGGTAGTGTTTGGAATATTAAGTTTCAGATGTGATACATTAATTTATGCCGTGAAATATTTGTTTAATGATGTATTGCAATATTTTTTGTTGTACTTGTTTAACTCTGTAACGTATTATTTTGCCTGTCTAAAACAGCTGATTGGTTTAATAAAGAGCTGAACAGCCAATAGCCAGGCAGGAGAAAGAATAGGTGGGGCTGCTAGACAGAGAGAAAAACTGGAGGAGAAATCTAGGCTTCAGAGAAAAGAAGAAAGAGAACAATGAGTTAGAGAAGGAGGAAGGGAGGACGAGCCACCCAGCCACCCTGGCAACCCCACAGTAAGAAGGGAAGAAAGAAATATAGAATAAAGAAAAAAAGGCCCAGAAGCAAAACGTGGAAGAAGAGAAAGAGGAAAATTAGTTAATTTAGAAAAGCTGGCTAGAAACAAGTCAAGCTATGGCTGGGCATTCCTAAGTAAGCATAAGTCTTCATGTATTTATTTGAGAGCTGGGTGGCACACCCCAGAAACCTACAGGGTAGATTCCCACAGCTCCAGCATCCTGAGGGTAGTCTACTTCAGTGCGAGTGTCCCGAATATTGAGTGCAGTGTCGGTGAGGCAATTCCTCGATAAAACACAATTCAGAGAGAGAAGAGAATCACGTGGGCAAGGTTTACCCGTGATCTTCGCCTCTGACCATCAACCTATTTCAAAATTATCACCAGCTGTGTGAGCTTGGAATCAGAGCAAGGAGATTCCAAGTCTTTGAAGATCTAGGCATCTTCAAAATGTTTACGCGGAGCCAGCAACATTGCTGAGGAGGTAAGGGCACTTGAGTCTAGCCTGATCTGTGTTCAACCGGTACTCATATGGAGGAAAGAAACTACTGACTCTCAGAAGCTCTCCTCAGGTGTATTCACGCACATACAGACATGCCCACAAAATGCATACAAACACAACTTAAAGACTGGAAACCGAATGGACTTACTTGGCTCTTACATGATGTAAGCTAAAATCACGCAGGGACACTGAATTTAAATATCTGTAAAAGAACACTGCCAACATTCTCTCAGAGTCTCTATTATTTTCTTCTATTTTCTTAAGGTGACCAGTCTACCACCTGCTTTTGAAGATAAATATGTACTTTCTATAGATATGTTAATACGATCAAAGAATAATTGCCCTACATCTCTTTTATCCCCTCTGGGGGCTTTTCACGAACTCATTAACAGATGATTTAATGAACTCTCAGCTGGAATTCCTTTTCCCTCATTTTCAAATTCTTGGGAGCCATCTTACAATTATATGAGAGTACTTACAAGTGATATTAGATTAAACAATATTGCAAATTAAAAAAAGTAATATTCACAGCAACACATTTGTGCCTTTTTGCTTACAATTAAGTCAGGTTTATTATTTTAAATAATGTATTTGTAATTGTTTATATGGAGTAGGTAACCAGTTTTTATCTGGGGGGCAGAAGTAGAGTGGGCTGTCTGAAAACTATTGCATTTCCTTCTAAATAAATAGAAAGCATACATGATTATCTACAATTTAGAAATTCCTGATTAAGAAACTAATTAAGAATAACTTTTGCAGAGAAGAAGTCTGGCTGTAAGAAGGCACAAGAGAGTTAAGTAAAGGCCACAGAACAGCAAATTTAATACCACAGTTTCTCAATGGATTTTCTTAATTGTAATTATCTCTTCCTCAGCTGTTATAATATTTGGTAATCTTCACACTACAAAATATTCTTCTCTTGTAGTAACTGAACAAAAGCAAAAAAAAAAAAATAACCCAACTGGTAGTAACAATAAGAAATTGAAACTAAATATGGATCTAATTTTTTAAGAATATATATTCCTGTTCAACAGCCGTAAGTGGAATGTTACAGTGAGGGCTGGTTCTTCAGAACATGTTAAGTTTCGATCTTCAGTCTAGAAAAGACTTTTAATTTTGAAGTATGACATTGGAAGAAGAGAAAGAGGAAAATTAGTTAATTTAGAAAAGCTGGCTAGAAACAAGTCAAGCTATGGCTGGGCATTCCTAAGTAAGCATAAGTCTTCATGTATTTATTTGAGAGCTGGGTGGCACACCCCAGAAACCTACAGGGTAGATTCCCACAGCTCCAGCATCCTGAGGGCAGTCTACTACAGTGTGAGTGTCACGAATATTGAGTGCAGTGTCGGTGAGGCAATTCCTCGATAAAACACAATTCAGAGAGAGAAGAGAATCACGTGGGCAAGGTTTACCCGTGATCTTCGCCTCTGACCATCAACCTATTTCAAAATTATCACCAGCTGTGTGAGCTTGGAATCAGAGCAAGGAGATGCCAAGTCTTTGAAGATCTAGGCATCTTCAAAATATTTACGCGGAGAAAGCAACAGTGTCTAGCCAGATATTCACTACCACATCATGGAAGGCATTCTTCACCTTAGAGCCCACTTCTGGTGCTTCCAGTGCAGGGGGAGACCTAGAACGACAAACATCTCACCGAAGCCTGTTCTCAAGGCTCATGAAGCAGTACAATAAGGCCTGGGACCACAGGATACATGTGGGTCCAGTCAATAAGGTGTATCAGTGCATGGAAGATGTGGTTTACAGTAGAGAAATGTCTAAAGGTAGTCATTCTGATGGACATTGTCAGGAAAAAAAAGCATGAAACAAGATATATAAAGATATTTAGAAATAATTCACTCACCAATTCCAATGAAAGCAGCTTTGTAGCCATCTTCTTTCAGAGTGCTAAGGGTCATTTCATCTGTGGAAAGGCTTTTACCACAAATTATCTGCAAGAAACAGTACTTTGAGTAAGAACTTTTATTTTAGCGGTTGATTAAAACTAAATATTTAACACACAAAGTCAAAGAAATGACTATGAAAGATTTTAATGAACAGGTTTCTCGAATGAAATTTGTAAATATTTAGGACACAAACATTTTCTGCATGGGATGAATGTAGAAACACCAGTATAATTACAATGAAATGAGTAAAAAGTGGAACTACCTCATGAACCTGTATTAAGCTCCTAAACGTATACCCGAAGATTATATATTGCACCATGGAGACACTTGTACACCCTTGTGCATTACTGATATATTCATAATAGCAAGGAAATAGACTAAGCCAAGGTGTCCATCAATAGACAAACTGATAATGAAATTGTGGTACATATGCACAGTGGGATTTTTTCAATCATTAAGAAAGGTAAAAATATGAAAATTATAGAAACTAGTATATTAAATAAGATAACCCAGACTTCAAAAAATAAGCACAGCATGTTTACCTTCACCTTTTGATTTTAGCTGCATATATATATATATATATATATATATGCGAGAATAAACGTGGGTTAAAGCCAAGAAACTAGATATAACTCCATAACAATAAGAGAGGAAATTTTGTTTGTTTTTTGGTTTTGTGTGTGTGTGTGCATGTGTGTGTGTTTGAGAGACAGAGATAGAGCGAGACAGAGAAGGGGGGAGAGAGAGAGAGAGAGAGAGAGAGAGAGAGAGAGAGAGAGAGAGAGAAAGAGAGAGAGAGGCAATAAATAAAACACAATTGATATAAAAATGGAGAGACATAGCAAAGAGATGAGAATAATTCCCCAAAGTAAACAGGTATGGAAATGTCAAAAGTTACTTTGTATGCTAATTTAAAAATAAAATTCAAAAAGGTAAACTAAAATTAGTAAAACTTCTCACCTTATGTATATGGAAAACACTATGTTGAGTTCTGCTGGGGAATACTATTTTAAGGTTTGACACTTTGGTTTATGCTGCATTTGTTTAATTCTGTAAAGCTGTGGTTCCTTGCATGTTAAAAAACACATGATGGTCCAAATAAAGAGCTGAATATCCAATAGCAGGGCAATAGGAAGGATAGGTGCGGTTAGCAGTCAGATAGGATAAATAGAAGGAGAAATCTTGCAGGAAAGAGAAAGAGCAGCAACAAGAGAACAAGGAAAGGAGGACATCAGGGGTCAGTCATCCAGCTACATAGCAAGCCATGGAGAAAAAAAGTAAAGAAAGGAATACAGATAGAAAAAGATAAAAACCCAGAGGCAAAAGATAGTCAGGATGACAGGATAAGAAAAACTGCCTAGAAACAAGCCAAGACTGGACATTATAATGAAGAAAAGCCTCTATGTGATTTATTGAGAATTAGGTGGTAGGCCTCCCAAAAAAACAAAATCGCACAATAAAATACTTGAGACAATAAGATAATAATAAAATAGTGAGGCCAACGAGTCAAAAAGTACCAAAAAGTCAAGTGAGAACAAAATATTTACACATGAAATTATACTACAAAATCATGTTATTGGTATGAGTATGGTAGTTCAGATAGTAAAGATTCACTGTAGCTATAGTCAAACGCATGAGATTGCAGAGTATTTCACTAAGATCTCGACAAAGGGCAGGGTTTTCACAAGGGGTATTATTCATACAATATGAACAAATCAGAGGGACAGAGTAGTCACTTTGACTCCGAGTCACAATATTGTGGTTGGTCTCAAACACGATTCAATTAAAAATACTATTACACTTATTTATTTGGGGCAACTAGAGGTCAAAGGACAACTAGCAGGAGTCAGTTCTCTTCTTGACCATGTGGAGCCTGGGCATTTAACTCAGATTGTGAGGTTCAGTGGTTAGTGTCATTAACCCTGAGCCATCTTTCTGACCCATGAGTCAATTTTCAGGTAGAAACCTGCTGAACAAGACAGACATCACACACCTAGGTTCTGTGGGACAATGGTCTTGTACCCCATAAAGATTCGTCAGTTGTATTGGTTTAATTAAATGCTGATTGGCCAGTAGCCAGGCAGGAAGTATAGATGGGGTGACCAGAACAAGAGATGTCTGGGAAGAAGAAAGGCTCAGTCTGAAGTCATCACTCAAACACAGCGAGCAAGATGAATATGCCTCGTTGATAAAAGGCTGCAGGACCAGGAAGTACAAAAACTTCTATCAACAAATGGTGCCAATGTGGACAACTACATTTACATAACACCTGAGGAGCTTGGGAAGTAATTCTAGACACAAAAGAGAAGAGTTAAGCATGGCTTCTTGGTAGCAGCATTTTCTTAGGTGAGCTCTGTTTGCTAGAGACAAGAATGTCTCATTTAAGACAGACATTCTGACTCAGCTTTAGCTGCAACAACCTTACAGCTCTTTTAAGAGGCCCTACCACTAAACACTTAAATGTATTATGAATAGCCAGCAGCATAATGTTGTTGGTGGTAGAGACCTTGAAACTCCATAGAGTTGTAGCAATAAACATAGCTCTTCCATGAGGCTAGACTATCAGAAAGCTAAGCTAAGCCTCAGCTTTTATCCTAGCCATATCACTTAGCAAATTAAATACCCATGTGTTCAGAAAAAGAGAGATATACAATAAAGATAGATTCAGATGAAAAATAACTCTAAATGGTTTGCAGTGTATTTTAAAATAAAGATTTTGAGAGAAAAAAAGGATAAAGTCCTTAAACACACACACATACACACACACACAGAGAGAGAGAGAGAGAGAGAGAGAGAGAGAGAGAGAGAGAGAGAGAGAGAGAGAAGTTGGGTATGGGGGCACACACATTTAATCCCAGTGCTTGGGAGGCAGAGGCAGGTGGATCTCTGTGAGTTCAAGGATAGTGTGGTCTACAGAGTGAGTTATAGGACAGCCAAAGATACACAAAGAAACCCTGTCTCAAAAAAATGAAAAAAATTAAAAATAAGAATAAAAGAAATAGATTTTAAAATAAAGCCACATAAAGATAGAAAATACATGAGAACCTGGATACAGTATGTTATTGTGTTATCTTTAAATTGTATGATTGCTGAGGGAGGTAAAACAGCTCCGAAAAGACATTTGATCATAAAGGCTGCTGATTTAATCTAACATATACATTTTGAAAATGCCTTGACTTCAAAATTTAAGTTAAAAGATATGTTACTTTGGAAAAGAGGTTTTGCTTTTGTTTCCACAGGAAATGAGAGGCCTTGGATTCATTCTGGGTTAAGAAAAATCAGGTTTGATCAAGGAAGATCCCCTCATAATCTCTGATAGTAACAGAGAGCCCAGATAATCCAACATTTCAAAGGACCTCTGTTGAGTTTCCTCTGATGTCTACATCCAGAACAGCCTCAAGACTATTGGATGATATGATCAAGCCTCACAGAATATTGCAGTCTGGAAGTTAGGATTAGCCATAATCTTAAATTTTCTTTAGGTCTGCATAAGGTTATGCACACCCCCAATCAACAGGAAGTAGCCTGAAAAACTATGCCCACATTTCCAAAAAAATGTATTATGGATGTTTGTCTTTGTTTAGAGTATTGGTTACAAGTTGTTATGGATAATGGCCAGGAAGAAAGTTAAACAAAGAAGACTAGATTCAGAGTGTTGGTTTAAAAAAAGGGGGGGGGGGTGCTGTGGGACAATGATCTTGTACCCTGGAAAGATTTTTCAGTTGTATTGGTTTAATAAAATGTTGATTGGCCAGTAGTAAGGCAGGAAGTATAGGCGGGGTGACCAGAACAGGAGAATTCTGGGAAGAGGAAAGGCTCAGTCTGCAGTCATTATCCAGACACACAAGACACAAGATGAGAATGCTTCACTTATAAAAGGTACCAATTTATGTGGCTCACACAGATAAGAGTTATGGGTTAATGTAAGATGTAAGAATTAGTTAATAAGAAAGCCTGAGCTAATAGTTTAACCAGTTTATAATTAATGTAGGCCTCTGTGTGTTTCTTTAGGACTGAATGGCTACAGGACCAGGCAGGACTAGGTAGACCTCTGTAGTATCCTGGCAAATAAATACTACAATAATTACCCTGCTTTCCCATAGGGGATGATGACCATTTACCTAGGCAACTGTGAACCAGGGAAATAGGGATAATCAGACATTTCAAGGACAATTAAGCACATGATCCTTATTGACATTGATATCTGGAGACACAAAAAAGGAACCAATGTGAATGGTAACGTGGAGCCTGACTAAAGTCTGGGTTCCAGGGAGCCATCAGAGACACTGACCCTGTCAATGAGCATTTTCCTACTCTCCAAACACATAATTGAAATTGTTATACTTGTCAGTTAAGTAATCCCCAACTGTGTCTGGTCTGTGTAAAAAGAGTTGAAATTGCTATCACAGCTGGGAAGTCTACATTCAAACATCAGAAACCTAACTGAAAGAGTTTTTATAGCACTGATTCATATACAGTGTGCTGGTGGGATGGGGAAAGATGTTCCTGGTGCCCATCAAATCTCCATTGACTTCACCCTTTGTCCCTTGCTGAGATTCGATAGTTCCCACAGGATGAATATAAACTACTGTGGGCTTACATGGAGAGTAGCTTTGGTTGCAGTTTCTGTGACACGCATGGTATAACTGCTGCGGAAGACTGATATGAACATAAAAACCACTGAATGCAGCTATACTCTACTCCACTTCTAAAGTGAGTCAGAAACAGCTGATACATAGGGAGGGTTTCAGTTCACCTCTGAGATATGTCAAATTCAGTAATAGCATGTATACTCTTGACAAACTCCTTGTTAAAAGTAACATTTGGGCGATTATTTGTTTAAGAGGTAAAACAAAATTAAGACAATATTGGTCAATGGATGTCAATCATCTATATGTTTGTGTCTACATAGTTCTCAATATACCCATGTGCATGTGTGTGTTTGAAACCAAAGCAATAAAAAAACCTAGAAAAAGTTAATTGCTAGGAAATTGTGTGTGAACATAGTTGTGGATAATGTGAGCTGAAAGAAGCTAGAGACATGGTAAGAACAGTTTTTATGTTTTGGTGATGAGAATGAGATAACACGTTCATGAGTTCATCTCCCTTTCAAAAATGGACCACATTTGGGACAAAGTGTCAAAGGGACTTGTCATAGATGCTTCATGAGTAGCCCATCAGAGGAGCCAAGCCCTCAAAGTGTTTCCTGTCTTTTCTCCTTAGAACTATAGAGCAAAGGCTGATTACTCCATTGATATCTTCAAAGAACTTGGGAGGTGGACCAACCAGAAGTAAATCAATTTGTCTCAATAAGACTGTAACTTCATTGGCCCTAAAATTAAAACATCTCCAACAGTGATAACTTCTTCACGAACTTTCCAAATCAACATTTCAGAAGAACTCTATGCAAATATAGATAAAATTTTCCCAAACAAAAGTTACACATTTTACTAACAGATAACAACTAAGAAGAAGAATATTGCCAGGCATTGCCAAGACTACCTACTTGTAAGATTAGAAAGTCATATGACTGTAAATAAAATGTATGTTTTCTTTAAACAGTACTTTGTCTACTTCTATGTACCAATAAGTTTTAAAATTATGAGAATAGGTATGCTTTAATTTATGCAATATATCTATCCTCTGAAATCTCAATAAAATTATTTAATCTCCTGGATGCAGAGATTATAAATATGTGTTATCACTCCTGTCTCTTATTGTTTCAAAAATACTTTAAAGTAATTTCTAATTTATCTTTGACTGGTCAAAATATGAAACATATTAACTTGAAATTTTAATATATAATGCTCATTTACTTAGTGAAAATTAGATAAGAATTTAAATTCAACATTTAAAGAATTTTCTCTTGTATCTAATCATCTGTAATTCATCTCTTTGAATACTGTAATTTTTAACACTTATTTTTCTGATATGCATATCCACATTGTATTTTTGTGATCAGTGTATTTGTTTTGTAATTATGTGTGAAAGGTCATTATATTATACAAATATAAACAAGTGAAAAAGTCCACAATAGTGTTTTGTTTTCCATTAGTGATAAATTCTAGGTTTTCTTGGTAAAAGCAAAATCCATGCAGAGTTTGCTAATCACTTCTTAAAATATCTTCTACAGAAAGAAATCCTGAAAAACTATTAATCAGTTGTTCCTTATGGAAAATCACAGTTTTTAAACAAAACAGTCGAATGTTCAATTGAAGACATAAGGTTACAAAATAAGAGTAATAAAGGAAAATTAGGGTATCTAAAGTTATATTCTGGAATTATACCATATGAGTATCACATGTCTGTCTTTCAAAGAAGAATATAGTATTTATTGATCAAAACAATAAAACAAAAAAATCTATCATCTTATTCCTCAGGAATTTATGGCTTTCTGATGAAAAATCCAGATATAAAAATAGCATGATACACATAACAAAGAAAATAAACTTTTGGAAGAAATTATAATCCAAGTGTTGAAATGCTAGTGTTTCAGAGAGCTCACAACTTGCCTGAACAAAATACAATTAGAGAAACCAAATCCTTCTCTTGGCTGCACTGAACCCCTAAAGCTATTTAGGAATTTGTTTCTTACAGACAATTAATCACATGCAGTTGTGCCAGATGAGAACTATTGATTGCCCTTTTCCAGGCTGGTGGCATTCAGACAGTAGACAGACAAATGCCCTAAGCAAGTGGAAATATCTTTCTGCTAGGCATAGGATAGCTTTTAATTGTTCATTCCTAAAATGCACAGCATTGGCCATAAATATCAAACATGCAGCATTCTCCTTTCTTTCTCTGCAATATCCAGACAGATAGTATTATGTCTCCTATTCACCTTTACACCAAGGTCCTTCATAAGCTCAATCTCAAAATTCACGACATCATATGGCAGCCGAAACTGAGGGATTTCAGAAGTACTGAAACAAATGAAGAAAAACAGGATAAAGGAGAATTAGAGTGAATTTTATCATCGTAGAAAAAAATCGTTCAATGTGTTCTTATTGATCAGCATTAAAAGAACAAATAAGTTTCTGTGAATATTTACATTGCTTATAACCAAGTAGAGAAACAATATTTTCACTGCCACCATAAGATGTCCCATGTATTAAAACTATGTAGAAGCTAATATAAAATACAGCCAATATATATAATATAAAACAAACAATATAAAATTAGTCAAAAGCAATCTCTCACTTCAAATTATTTAGTCATTTTACTTAATAATATGCTCTTAAGATATTAAAATCTCAGAGTAAAAATCAATTCACAGTAAACATAGAGCCAAATTTTATATATTTGTATTCAAACACACATAAATACTCTACAGAAAGACTGCACATTTTCAGGAAATTTTATTGATTTTACTAATGATCATTCGGACAGATGTGAGAAACCATCTTACTGAGGTTTTGATTCTCAGATGATCCAATTTATATATATATGTATGATAGACTTTCACAAGTTTTCATGTGAGACAGAAAAAATTTGCTTTCCTTCTACTGAGTTCATTATATGTTATGGACACTAATTCCTTACTGAATATATGTTGTAAATATTTCTCTTTCTTTCTAAGTTATTCCTTAAAATAGCTGATTGTCTCATCTGCTGGGCATATGATTGCAATTTGAACTTTGTTTCCTCTGTCTTTGCTTTTTGAGTCATAGAAACAATGACCAGGCCAATGCCATAAAATTTCACAGTTTCTGCGTTTATATTTGGATTCATAATCCTTTTAAAATTTATTTTTGAAGAACTAAAAATTTAGTTCATTCTTTGGCATGTGGCTACATAGTTTTTCCAGTACTTCTTATTGAAAAGATAACCTTTTCTACATTATGGCAAATCTTGTAGTTTTCTTGGTGTTTTTTTCTGAAGACTGGGTGCTATAACTTGTGAGTTTCTTTCTAAGTTGCAGAATTGTGAATTTTTCCCAAGTCCGTTTATCTGTTTTGAGTTATAGTAGCTTTGCATTTTGTTTTAAGTTGGATCAAGTTTATTCTTTTAGCTCAGGATATTTTGTTCTCTTTAGGCTCCTCTGGGGTTCAATATCAATTTCAGATTTTTTTTTCTATTTTCTGAAGCCTATTACTTTTTATAGGGATGATATTGTATTTTTTCAGTAGCATGAATATTTTTATTATAGTCTTCCAATCCATGAATGAACAATATCTTCATTTTATCATGTGCTGCTCAGTTTCTTTCATCAATATTTTGGATTTTTTCTTGTAAACTTCATTCTACAGGAAAATTCTATTATTCCTATGTGTTACTGTTGCTTTAATAATTAGACTATATTTATATACATATTTTAGATAATTTCTTGATAATCAACAGCAATTTTTACTGAGTTTTATTTATCTTTTGATTGCAACTTTACTGACTTTTTTTAATTAGATCTCCTAATTATATTGAACAATAAGTCAAGAGAAGGAAATAAAACTGTTAGACTTGGGGGAAAGAAGTCTTAGTATCCCCTGTTCGCAGATAATGTGATTCTATACATAAAAGAACATAAAGGCCCAGCAACAACAACAATAAAATCAGTTAATGACTATTTTCAGCAAAATGGCAGGATATAAAATTAATGCGCAGAAATCAGTAGCTATCTAGATAGCAATGACAAACACACTGAGAGTTCAGGTAAACAATTGTGTTCTCAACGGCCACAAAAATAAAATACCTACGAATAAAACTAATCAAGAAAATGAAAGCCTCTTCAGTAATAACTCTAAAACGATAAACAAAGAAACTAGCAAGACATTATTAGATAAAGAGAACTTCCGTGAATGTAAGTTGGAAAATTAATCATGTGAAAGTGGTCAAACTACCAAGTCCAAACCACCTTAAATACAATTCTAGTCTAAACTCCAAAAGCATTTGTCACAGACATAGAAGGGTCAATCTCAAAATGCATGTGGCAACACACACGCACACACACAGGCACACACACATGCACACAAACATACACAAACATACACAAAGAAATATGGCCAAAATAATCTTAAACAAAAATAATACTGTGGGAGTTATCATTCTACTTGATTTCAAATTGTATTCTAGGGACCCACAGTATTAAAAACAACATGTTACACAACGTGAGAATCCTTCAGTGGAATAGAGAATTTATATATAAGACCATGCAACTGCAAATGTCTGATTTTGTATGAAGATACAGAAAACACATGATTGAGAAAAGAGGGTGTCCAAAAAAAAAAAAAAAAAACCCATCAAAAAACGGTGTTGGGAAGCCTGGTTGATTTCAACATGCGGAAAAATGGAATAGAACCTTTTCTCTCATTTTGTATGAAACCCGACCCTAAATGGACTAAAAACCTCAACATAAACTCTGATAATCTGAACCTGCTAGAGGAGAAATTAGGGAGTGTGCTCAATTTAGGTACAGGCAAAGACTTTCCCAATAGGATTTTTAGCATGTGACGTAAGAGTAACACTACACAAATGAGATAACATGAAATTAAAGACCTCCACAACAACAACAACTATATATATATATATATATATATATATATATCAGCCTAGTAATAACATGCAACACTAAATGAAGAAAAGATTTTGAAAACTATTTATCAGATAGATGATTGGTCCCTAAAATATACAAAGAGCCTACACAACTGAAGATCAAGGAAACAAACAACTCAGTTTAAAGTGACAGAATAAAATTTCTCAAGAAATTCAGATGGCTGGCAAACACTGAAAAAGTATTCAAAATCCTTAGTTATCAGGGAAATGAAGGTTAAAATTACTTTAAGATTCTTTCTCATTCTTACCAGAATGGATGAGATCAATAATAAAAATTAGAACATGTTGGCATTCATTTGGGGAAAGCAAGACAATCATGCACTATTGGAGGGATGTAAATGAATGCATTCACTGTGAAAATCAGCCTGGCAGCTTTGCGAAACCACTAGAAATAAAAGTAACACTTGATCCAAGTATATTACTCCTGGGCACATAACTAAAGGATATTATGTCCTATTATGTAGATATCTGTACATTCATATTCACTGAGACTCAGTTTACAAGAACTAAGAAATAGAATTTACAAGTGTGCCCATCAACTGATGAATAGATTTGGAAAATATGGCATATAAATACACTGTAATATTTACTCAGAAGAAAAACACACATGAAATCTGCAGGTAAGTGGAGGTAAAAGGAAGGAACTAGCGAAAGCATATATAACGAGTGAGGTCACAGTGGCTCAGAAGGTTAAACGTGGAAACTGGAAAAGTTGTTCCTACTGAGTCAGGAGAAAGAGGTTCAGGAAGACAAGCATTGCTTATTCCTTCTCATACTTGGATCCTAGCTTCTAATCTTCTGTTTGTCCTGTTTAACATGCAGTGTGTGCAGAAGCCAGGACACAGGACACCAGCTTCTGGAGGGAGGGGGCAGTAGAATAGATGCAACATTTAAATTGAGACTGTGACTCCTGGGTGTGGAAAGAGTCACATGGGGGGATAAGGCAAATGGGGAATAAGGTGTGGGAGAAGGCTTAACTGTTATGAATGGTGCATGAAAAAGCTGAATGGAAACCCATGATTTCCAGCTTAGGAAAACCAGATGGACAGGGGGGTATAATTGGGTTCCAGTTCTGAGTGGGGATAGTGGGCTAGGGAGGGAGTAATGGTCAAATGATTTTTTTTTTGTTTTGTTTTTTGTTTTTTGCTTTTTGTTTTTTGAGACAGGGTTTCTCTATAACTTTGAAACCTGTCCTGGAATTAGCTCTTGTAGACCAGGCTGACCTCGAATTCACAGAGATCCACCTGATTCTGCCTCTGGAGGGCTGGGATTAAAGGCATGCCACTACCACTGCCCTGCTATCAAATGATTTTGTAAATTCCATTGGATTCATTAATTTATTGTCCATCATTTTATCCACACTCAACAGGGATATTGTTGTCAGATCTTAGTGTACTCTTAATATCAAGTTAAAATTTGCCTTCTGTAATGTTTTCCTACATTGATAATAAAAAAGATTTTTATAATAGTTTTAACTGAAATTAATTAGTATTGAGAAAACTTTGGTAGGAAAGTCTTCAGGCTCTGTATTTTTATTTTTTTTATAACAAATATTTATTAATGATTCTATTTCTTTTTTTTGGGGGGGGGGGTTTCGAGACAGGGTTTCTCTGTGGTTTTGGAGCCTGTCCTGGAACTAGCTCTTGTAGACCAGGCTGGTCTCAAACTCACAGAGATCAGCCTGCCTCTGCCTCCCAAGTGCTGGGATTAAAGGCGTGCGCCACCACCGCCCGGCTAATGATTCTATTTCTGTACTATTTATTGGCCTATTTGTTTTTTCTGATTTTTCATGATTTCATTCTTTGTTAGCCATATATATATATATATATATATTTAATTCATTATTATAAATCTTTGATCCCCTGTCTGTGCTACCAGCTGCCACGTCTGCTTTTACCATCGGTAGTTTTGTTCTTGTAAGTCCTAGCTCCTTTCTTATTAATCCAGCTAAAAGTTTCATCATTTTTCCGTATCTTGTTAGAAAACAACACTGTGCTTTGTTTTATTGTTTTGGTTTTCCTAATCCCCACTTCGTTTCAGTGTTGATTTTTATTGTATCTGTATTCATTTCTGTTCTGCTAATTTTTTGAATGGAAATTTTCTTTGATATTTTGTTTTTAATTTTCAGTTCTGTGAACAGAAATGTTACATGGTTTATTAATATATATGTATAGATATTTGTATTTGTATATAAACAAATTTGAATATAAATGTTGAGTTTGTGCATGCAGATGTAAGAAAACAGACGAATAAACTACCAAAGTGGTGAGGATCACTCCCAACATTTCCTTCATGAATGCAAAGAGATATTTTCATAAGAATGATGCTAAAGTGGATTTTTCTGTAAGGAAACAAGCAATGGAGTCCCATGTCATCAATGTGCTCTGCGCTCACTATCAACCGACAAAATGTCTGTTTAACCTGCTGTCCATTTTCTGACTGTCCATCAGTGGCAAATAAACCTAGCAAGAAGAAGAACTCTCCTAGATTATTTGGGAATCTTTTAGTGTCTGGTTGATTAGCACATTATTGGTATCCTAAGAAATAAAGAAGAAATGATGAAAATAAGGAAATGCAAAATATCAGTGACTATCAAGTTATGAGACAAGTTGAACTCATTTGTTGGTTATAGAAGTTATAGAATAATCCCACGTAGACACTGATACAATCTCATTTGGAAAGCAAAGAAATGTCTTTGGCAAGAAAAATAATGGAACCAAGAGAACCGCTTGGCAGCTACTACAGGACATGACACACAAGGGACACTGTATATGAACAAACAAGAGGACTTTTAAAAAGAATTCATTCACCAGGCACAGCTTCCGGACACTAAAGAGTACACAGCTGATTTTCACATTTGGTGACGGATGGCAAACTCAGATGGAGGAGTTAGATAAGCAAAGTTTAATAAAGAAAATAACCAGGGTGTGAATGCCAGATCTGATGCTCAGGAAACAAAGAAAATTCTTAGAAGATACAGAATTTTAATAAATGTACACATTTATTTGGGACAAGGGAATAAATAACATAAACCCTGCTGACTGTGGAAGGACATAAGAAGACAAGAAACAAATTTGATATAAACAGTTATTTTTCAAGTTTGTTGAGTTTATGAAAACCTTTGAAATTTTTTCCTATTGTGCTCTTTTAATAATTTGAAGTTTTAAAAACACATGTTGGTGGTGAGCATAAGTCTTTCACTACCGTCAGATGAGTGACAGAAATATAAAAGCAATTGTCTTCCTTCTATGCTAATGCTTCTTATGTATAATGGAATATATCAATAACAATTATTTTCAATTCTTTTTATAGCACACATCTGATGTTTTGGCAAAACATTGGTTCAATTCATGATTGAATAAGTATTTATCCCTAAATTTGTATTGCATTGTATGCTATAAAATAGTTTTTACTGATATAAATATTTTACCTAGAAACAGTTACATTATCAATCGACGTAAAATAATACACACATTTATATATGTAAGAAAACAGAAACATTTAAAAGAACTAAAACTAAGGGTAGTGTTTCTGTGACAATACCTCATAATAAAATATCATAAATATAATTACTATTTTAAATAAAATTTTAAACTCCATATACATTACGTATGTATTATTATTTTAATTAAAATACATACATACTCAATAGTCTATTTTATCATTAATTTTATATGTTCAAACATGGTTTCATTTGGAATAGCTTAACCTTAAACTTTTTATTAAGTTAACCCTAATCTTCATCTCTTTATCTTCTTACATCTATCTCACAATTTTTAGGGTCACAAGAGTGCACCAACATGCCCAGACAACAGCTGTATGCCTGGGACAGATTGCTGGGCCACTGGCAATGATACCAGGATTTATCCCTACTGTTTGTACTGGCTTTTTGGGAACTTCTCTTAGAATGGCTGCCTTGTGCAGCTTAGATATATTAGGGAAGGCCTTGGACCTTCCCCAAAGCAATGTGTCTTAAAGCTCTCTCTGATGAGTGAATGAGGAGTGGGAAAGGGTAGGTGGAGAAAATGTGAGGAGGGAAGGGAATGGGAATTGGAATTGATATTTAAAATGGAAAAAGATAGTTTGTTTTCTTTTTTAAAAAAATAAAATAAAAACCTTGACATAGATTAACCTCTTTTACAAAAAGGGTTTTTTAAAAAAAAGAATGCTTGCTTAAATAAAAGCAAAATTACTGATAATTTAATATATCCACTTCAGAAGGAAAAGGAATCAATTGTGTTAAGTGCAACAGGGATCAATCTTGGATATGCTTCGCTATCTAAAGTTATTTCTTTAAAAAGTAGTTATACTAATTTTTAAGAAATAAAAGAATCTGCCCAAATATGAAGAAAAAGCTAAGATACAGACTTCAATACAAAACTAATCTAACATCTTTTCAGATTAGAACTTTTAGATTGATACCTTGATCAATTGCAAGTCATCTGTAAGTGAGAAAGTAAGTTCACAGACACGCTTTGACATTGTCCTTCCCAGTGTTCTGCACTGCTCTTCCTAATCTAACACCTCTAATACTGATCGTAGACAAAGGGTAGTTCCACACTGGCTGCTGTGCTTAGGGATCAGATACTAGACAAAGGGAAGTTTTACACCGGCTGCTGTGCTTAGGGATCAGAAAGACAAAAAGCAAAGGGTAGAAAATAAAATCTCTAAACAACAGGAAAAAAACATGTTTAGTCATGAGTTTCAAGACATTCTTTCTCACTAAAAATGTTCAGATACATAAAAACAAACATTTAGTGTAATTTATATGAATTACTCCACATTTGAATGAAAACGAAATACAGAGATGCTAAGAACCATAATCATGTACTAAAATTGGCAACCCATAATAATTCGCAGACAAGGCTGCTTCCATTTTCGGCTTCTTGTGAAAATGCAATTAAGGGGCAAAAAGATTTTCCCTCATCTACCAGGGTACACAACAATTATGCTCGTACTTTTAAAATTAACTCACATATTCATTGATGTGTATAATTGAAAAAAGAACATACAATGTTTATACATGTTGTTAGTACATTATGCTTTTCCTAATTAATAAAGCTGGGGTGAGATGGCACTAAAAACAGTATCCAGCATCTCCACCACAAAATAAATTGTAGAGAAATATTTCCTAAAAATCTTATGAGAAACAATGAGAATTCCTCAATATTTATAACCAACACAGAGAAATAATTATTCCTGATCATCAGAATGATTTAAGCGTTTGATGCTCTCTATGGTGTTATTCTATTATGTGAGTGACTGTTGTTTAAGGAGTCAACTAGTATTATTTAATGACTCAAATAGTATGATAAAGTACCTGATTAATATTTACATACAATTCACACACCACAGTCTACAACAAGGAAACAAAATTTGGATAATTTTCTATTATCTGGAGTTATCACAGTGCCAACTAATTAATATTGAAATTTTGTATTTAATACCCATTTTACAGATACCAAGAAATAGAAAAGGCATCATAATCTTGTAAACTATTATATTAAACTTATTTTCTGATTATCCAAGATGATAAAGTTATTGCTTAATGAAAAGTTAAGTAGCTACAGAAAGCTTAAGTGTTAACTATAAACACATAATTTAAATGTCTATAATTTATAATCTGTGAGTTTTAGTATAAGTCACTTGGGAATAATAATAACAATTTAATTGATATAATAAAAATGTAATAAATCTAACATCCAATATCTTTCTTTTTGTACCACATATTTTAAGCAATATCTATTGCTGAGTTAAAATAAATGTGTTAGCCTAAACATAATACAGTGTATTTCTAAGGCCTATTTAAGTAAAGCAAGCTCCATTCTAAACATTGGCCTCAGTGTCTGAAAGTTATTGATACAAAGTGACCAGTTCCTATATTCATGTATAGAGCTACATCAGCACAAATGGACTGCATGACCAAAGCCTACTTCACAACAATAATAAAGACTTATACTAAAGTCTCAACCAGTGGAAAAATATTGGTTGAATAAATAACACTATAAAATGTACTCTAAAAATGAACATTTATGAAAAAGCTGAGGCAGGAGCGCCTCAGCTCCCCCATGCTGAACTGTACTGGTCTCAGGCAAGAACTACCATAATTACCATAATAACAGTGCAGTTAAAGTTTAGACTGGGCAGTACAGAGGCGGTACCATATTACCCCTACATGGTGCAACCTAAGTTTTTAAGAAGTGCTTAACATTTTAAGAAATGCTCCTGGATAGTAAAAAAAATTACAGATTCACAATAAAACAGATTCAGACATAAAAGACCACAGTGTTGGATGACTGTACGTAGGCTTGAGAGAGAGAAAAAAATATATATAGAGAGAGAATAAAGTTAATGCCCTTAAAAAAAGGGGGATAAAGTCCTTAAAGAGACAGAGTAGAGATAGTTATAGATTAAAAGAAATAAAGAAAAATAAGCCACGTAAAAATGGAAAATTCACAGAGAGTCTGGATTATGTACATTGTGTTTTCTTTAAAATTTTTGACTGTAAAGGAGCTAAGTACAGAGAGACATTTCATTATATGGGCTGCCAAGCTGAACCAGAATGGACATCATAAGGGTATTATGACCTCAGAATTTGGGTCTAAGGATATGATGCTTTGGAGAGGGTCTTCTTTTGTTTTCACAGAGAATGAGACCCTGTCGATTGCATCTAACCAATATGGTATGATAGACCACACCCTCCTGAAAGGTTGCTGTGAACACCTTCAAAAAATTACTTCACTCAACTGCCAACTAAGATGACCCTGGCATACAGGTTATACCATGAAAGACCTAATTAATGACGCCACCATTCAGCAAGAAGCAGTTTGGAGAGAAATAACTGCGCCCATATTCCCAAATATTGTTTATAAATGTTCTTTTACATTTAAAGGGGGATATGATATAGATATAAATAATTTGAATTGGTATAGATTTTAAGGTCAATTTTGTTATATGTATATGTATTTCTGATATTGATTAAGGTATTGTGATTGTGTAGTTCATTTAAAAAATGTAACGTATATAGGTTGTTAATGGTAGATATGTTCCTATCACACAAAAGATTTTCAGGGATTAAACCTTTCCTGTGTTTTGATTCTACCATCATAAAGTTTTCCAAACCTCTCTAATTTCTGAAAAAGAAAGAAAAATTCATATATAATCTTGCTTGAATGAAACTTCAAAGTTACAAGTGAAAGACATCATCCGTACTTTTTAGTCTTTTGGAAAAGAACTTGTAAAATAACATCTGTGAGCCTGGAGTGTCTCCGTGACTACAAACCACCCACACCTGGGACCGATTTGCCTCATTATTTTTGACATTTGAAAACACACACACACACACACACACACACACACACAAATATAGGCATTACCTTAAACCACCGGCATAGTCCTGTTTTTCAAATATGGTGATGTTGGAATAGCCTAACCGAGCTAAAAAGGAAGCACAGCTTATACTCGCAGGCCCGGCACCAAAAAGGGCAATTTTCGCCGAGTAGGCTTCCGGCATATGCTCTGGAGGAGGCAGTGATGGGCTTCTGATCTGGGGGATGTTCATTGCTTTGAACACCTATAGAGAAATCAATTGTGATGATTAAAACTTGAAATTAAATTTTACATCCTCAAACACAGTTTTTAATGTTTCAACTCATAATCAGCACTTTAATTAGCAACGAGAATTGCATGTTCCACATAAATACGACTGAGTTGTATTTGTTAAACAGCTGATGACGGGGACTGACTTCTCTCCGCCTCTGAAAGGCCTTCCGAGAATATGGGAGAACTCTGGGAAGACATTTGGCTCACCTTTCCTGCTCCTACCTCTTGGTCATGCTAGATGATTCTTCCTTAAGCCCCCACAGTATAGTTTGCACACATCTAACATAATTGCTTACAGTGTAGGTGCTCATGTGTTGATTTTCTTTGTCAGTGAGAGGAATGCTTTTTTCCTGAGTTAGAAAACGGATCATATTTCAGGAAGCAAATTACTACAGAGCTACCAGTAGCCAGCAATAACCTGGCACATAGCAAACACAGAATTTATTAATGTATTTCTTTACATCACTTATGATTATGATAGATTAGTTTTAGAGGCACAGGAGACTCACCGAAGCAAACAAGCAAGGCTCAGAGGTGCCAAGCTTTAGAGAGAAAGCAACAACTTAAGAGTTAATGATCTAGGATCCACCATTGTCTCCAAACTAAATGTATTTGCCCGTCTTACTAGGAGGAAGACCAAGAACTTTAAGAGGGCCATGACTCAGGAAATTCAATAACACAGTCTGGACAATCTTGTATAACAGGAGCAATAATATTCGGAAATTCAGGATCCCATTGATCCAGAGCAGAAAAAGCACAGTGTTAGCTTAACTCCTAAACGGCATGGGAAAGAATAAAAAGGATCCAAATAGAACCTCTGCAATGCTGAGGGTGACTTGCAGGGTAGCTGATCATCATGCATGCGTGCAGATGAGTTATGAAATAAATAGCAAACTAAAGAGAGACAATTCCACCTGGGCCAACACAGCCACATACTGAAATGCATATTATCTGTCCTTACACATTTATTTGTCAGCCACACAGTAGAATGACAATTTTTCATATATAATGTCTTGCTTTTGATCAATACAAATAGAATGCTTATAAAAAATATAGAAAGCGGCTGGGTGGTGGTGGCGCATGCCTGCGATCCCAGTAATCGAGAGGCAGAGGCAGGCAGATCTCTGTGAGTTCGAGGCCAGCCTGGTCTACACGAGCTAGTTCCAGGACAGGAACCAAAAAGCTATGAAGAAACTCTGCATTGAGAAAAGAAAATATGGAAAGCAATGCACATATAATCCAATGAGTAGAGTTATCATTTAGACACCTCCAGACAACATTGATCACTGTATCTCCAAGGATAGGAGCAAGAATTAAAATTCCCAGGAAACAGAACTTTGTCAAAACTTAAACAAGACTTTGGAAGAGAAAAATGGATGATTTTAAATTTTATACATCTATTAGAAGACTGTATAAAAATAAATCATTAAATATATTAATCACTAGAGAGATGGGGCAAATCAAAAATGAAACAAACAAACAAAAAAAAACCTGCTGTGGTGGAGGCATGGGAAAGAAATAGGGAGGTAAATACAGAAAAAGACAAAAGAGACAAAAACAATGAATGAAGAGATACAATCAGTGCATAGTTGGATTCCTAAAAGCAAAGATAATAGAATACGAGAAAAAATTAATAACTAAAGGACAATTTATAGAGTCCTCAGACTAAAAAATATGTGCAGAAGTTTGTACAGCCTCAAACAAGAAAATGCCAACCAAAACTTGCTTCTTAGCATCAGTCAAATTTTTGAAAAGTGAAGTAATGAAAAACAAGGTTTAAAATCACCAAATAATAAAGAAAAAAATGTCAATAAGCAAAAATGTGAGCCTCTTTCCCCTAAAAGGGATGACAAACATCCGGTGAGGCTAAAATATTTCCGACCATTGAAAAATTCCAATTATCTAAAATCATCTTAGGTGATAAAGTTACTATGAATATTAAGTGAAATATAAATAATTATTAAGAGGTTTTTAGTCAATAAAAATGGTTTAAGAAGTTCTGGGAGGGAGATTTAGGTTTCTTTAGGGATAAGTAATAGATTGTCCTAGCCCAAGTGATAATACCTATAAATATAAGCATATGCACCTATAGGAACACTAATTGGAATTAGAAGAATTTACACACAAAAAAAACCCACATGCATTAAAGCATTAAAATACTTTAATAAATTGAGAAAGAAAGAGCATGTATTTAAAAGGAGAGAGCAGGGCAGTGGTGGTGGGGTTAGAGATAGACTTTATAAAAGTAGCTTGTACTCATGTATTATCACAACACAACCTATAAAATTACCTCAAAAAATAATATCACGTAAAATTTTTTAAATATGTGGGTGAAGGCAACTTAAAATTGGTTGTAGAAAGTAATGATGTCTGAACTGTGGGATTTGTGTGATATAAGAATTAAATTGTGGCCGGGTGGTGGTGGCGCACGTCTTTAATCCCGGCACTCGGGAGGCGGAGGCAGGTGGATCTCCGTGAGTTCGAGGCCAGCCTGGTCTACAAGAGCTAGTTCCAGGACAGGAACCAAAAACTATGGAGAAACCCTGTCTCGAAAAATTAAAAAAAAAAAAAAAAAAAGAATTAAATTGTGTAACACAATCAGCGATTAAATACTTTTCATAGTTCAGATCCAACGATTATACACATGCTTAATACAAACACTGCACTTAGCTCAGAGTATATTTTCTACCCCTGTAGTAGCTACTAAACCACAGCAAAAGAAAACGTAGTTAACTAGTGATGAGGTTTGGTATTTAAAACAATTACTCTTCAAAGAAATAAAGGTGAGGGATAATAAAAATCAGTGCAGGCGGGTAGGAGAGAAAAAGGGGAATAAAAAACAAATTGTTATATAAAAAGTGTAACTAGCATGAATTATCACATTGAAGGGTTGAATAAAATAAATAAAAAAAAATTAAACCTGTAAGCTTGCAAAGATCCACACAGTAAATGTAAGTGACGCAAGGGATCTGCTAACGGTTGGAAGCTAGGAGAAAGCTGTAAGCATACCATTGTCAAACTTATCAGGCACTAAATAAAGGTACATTAATGTTAAATATTATTTCATAGTAACAATTTTTGGTCATTCTGAATCTGTAGGCACTTACTAGTATTTTATACTACATTAAATAAACTTTACACATAGATGAAATTAGTTTAGGGATGTAGCTTAATGGCAGAGTACTCACCGTATTTGTATGACACATAGAGGAGAGAGAGAGAGAGAGAGAGAGAGAGAGAGAGAGAGAGAGAGGGAGGGAGGGAGGGAGGGAGGGAGGGAGGGAGGAAGGGAGGGAGAATATGTAACTTATCATGCATATTCTCACCATTCTCGCCCAAAAATTTGACTACCATGAGAAGTAAATGTGACACTGGAAAACATTCATGCTATAGGCACATCATAATATTTAATAGATTGCCTAACAGGTTGTCTATGTTTAATAAAAAAAAACCAGAAAATGAAAAGCTCTTTTATTTCTTTTTCCTAGTGACTGAGACATGCTACTTTTGTGTCTACCTGACCTCTTTATATCAGCCACTGAGACTAAATTCTGCCACTCAAAATATGAGTCATTTTCAGACTCTTCCACATAAAAAATGAAAGACCATTAGCAACAAAGACGAGAAAGCTCTCTTTCTCGGTGTGAGACAAATGGTTCTCATTGTGTTTTGCCATTTGAATTAAAATCCTTCAAACACTTTGCCGGTAATGCCTGTTTCCTTTCTTAAAACACAAAATTATTAAGGACAGACATAACTTTGATGTCATCTCTTCATCGCCTATACATAAGAGTATATTTTTAAGTTAAAACATTTGGTGATATATTTTGGTTGAGTGTCTATTTCAGGGTGGGGCATGCATGTACCATGGAGCATCTCACGTGAAGGTCAAAGAACTTTTGGAATTCAGTAATCTGCTCAGTAGGACTTGGGGATCAAACTCAGGTCAGCAGGCTTGACCACAACACTCTTTCTGTCTGAGACATCTAGCCAGTCACAGAGGAGTGTTTCTTTTTATTAACGAATTTTTCAAATGTTGCAAAATTATTTCTGATTATTGGCAATAATTTATAACTTTGAAAATTATAAATGCACTTTTCAGTGCTTTGGTGGACTGTCTAAACACTAAACAGCACAGATTTTCTTTCTTCTTCTTGTCTTTGCATTTGGCTCTATCTTTCCATCATGCCGATCTCAGGGACCCAGCCCACAACAGCACCATCCATAACAAGTATGTGTCTCCACAGCCATCTGCTGACTCTCTCAACGAGGTTTTGTTTTGTTTGGGACACGTAATTTTATGAGGATGTATAGGTGCCTGAGAGTGCTTAAGTATGTGTGTGTTCAGAAGACTAGTAAGAAGAGAAGAGTAAAAAGATTCCCTGGAATTGGTGTTATTGAAGGTTGTAAGTTGTCATGTGGGTGCTGGGAACTGAACTCAAGTCCTCTGAAAGAGAAGTCAGTGCTCAGAACCACTAAGCCGTCTCTCAAGACATTTACCTATTGTTTGCGTCAATATTTATCTTTTAATTTTATCTTTTTCAAAGGAACATTAGCAAGAAATTAAGTGTCTATGGTTTGTGATTTTATGGAGCATTAATAAAAATGTAGTTGAAATTTATTATATTTTCTTAAATTAAATTTTTTACATAATTTCCATAAAAACATTTAAAATACACATTGAAAATTGATGGTGGAGAGATATAGTTGATTTCATTTAGGGATTAAATAGATGCATATTTGTTTCACAATCAGTTGAGTGTTCTTAGCTTTATGAATTAATAATTACAAAATGTACTCTGATATGTTAAAATGTGGCCTTTATAAATTAACATTACATCTTAACAGACTTGAATAAAATATAAATTATTTTAAAATAATTGTTTATTAGTGACTTTCTGACAGTAGAATAGTATATTTGATTATTTAAGGAAGCATTTTGCCCAAAAGTTTATTATGTGAAGCTAATATGTGGTAAGCAAATAGAGCAGGATTCATGTGATATCTTTCTGGCTATCTTCATTTATAAGTGGAAAAAAAAGCAGTTTAACTCTAAGACATTAAATATGTCCCCCATAGTTTCTGGTTAATGGTATGCAAATAGAGTAGCAGTTTCTTAATAGTATTTAATATGTATAAATTTTAGCCCAAGGATATTTTATTTTAATATTTAAGAATAAAACTTCGAATATTCTTTTCAAAACTATAAAGTATAAATATTGAATCAAAATATGTTTGGGGGATCCCAATTAGAATTCATCACAAGGCAGGAGGCTCAGCATGTCAGAAGGAAAACAAGAGTTTACTCCTCATAAGTGTATGAACGAATATGTAAATGGTCAGTCCCTGATTTGTATAGCCTGAATGTTCAGATGACACTCAACACATGTCCATGCTCAGTATATTTATTTACAAATAACATCCCTGTCTCTACTGTCCTGCTCTGTTTCATTTTATTCTTTGTAAATTTATACTAAAGTAGCTTTTCTCTTTCAGCACAAATGGTGATATACATAGTTTGGTTCTACAATCTGACTGCTTAAGTCAAACCTCGATTTGCATCATTCTCTTGGTACAGGGTAATAGACGAAGTCCTTTAAAATATTTCATTCTATCTATTTAACTTCAAATGGAGCTAAGAGTATCACATAGGAGTATTATGAAGATTAAATGAATTACTCTAGTGCATATAACACTCTCATAAAAAGATTGGTCACACCACAAATAATGGTCACATTCTGAGATAGAGAATATTTAAATTCCAGTTGGCCAACATCGAACGGGCTACCCAGAGTAATTATTCCCAGTCAAATTCATTAAAACAATGGGTTTTGCATGAGTCTGTAAGAAACTACCAATTCCTTTATATGGGAATGAATGAGTGTTGGTGTTGCTCAGCATTCAGTCAGCAACAGGTAGGGTCAGGATTCTGTATTGTGCCTTTTGGTATTTTATAATTTAAATGTGCCTCTACAGATAAGATGTTGGAATCTAGCTTGCAATGACAGAAAGTAGAGATAGAAGGTGTCATTAGGCATGAGGGTTCGAGAAGGAGAAAGTTATTGGCACCCTGCTGAGTTAGTTTGGTCTTCATTAAAAAAAAATAAAACAAGATGAAAGCACCTTCCACAGAGGGGGCACAAAGCAAAGGCATCATCTAAGAAAAATAGGCTCCCATCAGAAACCAACCAAACACCTTGATCTAAAATTTTCCAGGACGTAACACTGGAAAGTCTGTTGTTTGCAGGCTGACAAACGGCACTGAACAGACTGAGATGCCAAGTCAGCAAATGTGCTGGTGTCGGACTGATTCGCCTTCATTTCCCTGGTGTTATATGATGAGAGTATCATCTCCTCTCTCTTTGCCAGCAGTGTATCTTTCTTAAGAAGGTCTGTGACAAGGACTTTGGGCCAGTTTACATTCATATTGTGAGTTTTCAGCATTGACGGTATATTTTGGATCAACAGCATTTTATCAAATGTGTCCACTGAATTGTAGTGTGTCTTTACATTTTCAAGTTCTTGTCAAAGCAAACATTTCCAATGGTGATGAAGTTCAGATTCTCAATTTTTTTCTTTCAACTCCATGGAGAAGCTCTCTGGCTAAGAGAATGTACATGCCTTATATACAGAATTGCTACAATGCAATCCATCTGGTTCAGGGTTTACAAATAGTACCTTTCGAAGATGTAGGAATGTAGACCTACATAAATGAGAGGAAAATTTGTTACCCAAGACATATCCTAAAATAAAAGGTACATTTACCTTGAAAAATACTTCACTCCTCCCCTTATCAGCACTACCACAAAATGAGTAAAAATTCTATCAGCAATTTATTATGAAAATCTAAGGAATCACTGATGTAACTTCATGGATCAATGGGTTTTTTTTATAATATCCTCTGATCATTTTGTTTATGGAGACTTCAACTCATAGCCACAATTCTTAATTGATAGTTCATACTTCTATGACTACAGTTCAATATTAGATTAAGACATGATGCTGGACATTTTAACTGCATGGTTCAATTTGACCCTTTACAATTTAAAAACAGAAGTATTGATACTTCAGTGATAAGCAATTTTACTCCCTCACAAACAAAATATGAGATGTAGGTTCATGACAACCAATGTTCTATGCATTGAGGTTTGTTTATGGTTTGAGAGTCCTCAAAACTTTTTTGTAAAAATATTTATTTTATTTTTCATTGTGTACATGGAGAGAAAAGGTAGGTATGTGCATGAATGAATGTGGATACCCATGGAATTCAGGTCACCTGGAATGCTGGAAAATGAACCCAGAAACTCTGCAAAAGCAATGCATGCTCTAAGCCACTCTGCCATCTCTCCAGCCTCCATTTCTGACTTTGTTGATCTGGATGAATACCTTTTGGAGCCTAGCTAAAATTCCTCTCTATGTTAGAGCATTGCCACACTTATTCCAACAGTACTCTATCCTTCTCTATCATTACTTGACTGCATTTGTCACCTTTACTTTCTTGCTATTTTGTACATCATGATATTCTTAGAATCCACACATGGATTCTTGGACGCAAGTTACTAGAGTTTGACTCAAGATGCCAGAACCCATGCAGTGAGTGTTACTGTTTGTCAGGAACAAGATGACAAGATGATAAAAACAAAAAACTGAGTGCAATAAGATGATGGACTGTAAAGATGTTTCTCTATTCTATTTATATGTGAGGATTATTTTGAATGTATAATTTTTGTGAAAATTAATAATGATTAATGACATGGGCAATGTTCTTTATAACCAAGAATAAGATTTAAAAAGCCAGCAATTGGAAGGGGTCTATATAGTAATGGACTTGTAAATGATATAGCAGAGAATTCTGCATTGAGCTGTTTTCAAAGACTTATTGTTTGTGGATCTTCATGATATCTGATTGTATGTTCTGGTTTCTTATTTTGTATAGTTTTATATTATTCCACATACCTGGCATCTTTCTTTTTCTATATGCACAAGTTAAAGATTATTTATCTACTCTATCTATCTATCTATCTATCTATCTATCTATCTATCTATCTATCTATATCCTTTTTGTTCAAAACACTTGTCATTAGCATAAAATTTTCCTGTAAAAATGGGGTCTCAGTGTCAACTCAAGTTGACTTCAAACTCATGTTCCTTCTGTATCTGTTTCATCAGCACTGAGTAACAAGTAGGTATCACATTGCATGACTAGACTTCTTTTTTTTTTTTTTTTTTTTTTTTTTTGGATTTTTGAGACAGGGTTTCTCCGTAGCTATTTGGTTCCTGTCGTGGAACTAGCTCTTGTAGACCAGGCTGGCCTCGAACTCACAGAGATCCGCCTGCTTCTGCCTCCCGAGTGCTGTGATTAAAGGCGTGCACCACCACCGCCCGGCTGCATGACTAGACTTCTGAAATCAAATTAAAACTTTTATTCAAATTGTCCTTATTATCTTTGCATAAGGCTATTCTGTTATGTTTATATACATTTATGAGTGGCATATCTTTAACAAGATTGTTTTATCTTTGTCTTTTATCAGTAATTTTTATATATTAGATTAATCTGTACATCAATGTTAACTTTAGCACATCAAAATGAGCTATTCACTATCTTATGGTCAATCTTTACTTTCATCACTGTTTTGCTGGTTCTTTGTCTTTCATTCAATTTATTTCTATCACTTTAAAAAAGACCCTTAGTAGTCTTTCAGAATGGTGAATGTCAAATGCCTTCAAAATGCTGTACTGGACAGATACTCTTCTCACGGCACTGCAGAAGTGAACTCCTATGCTGACAGGTACATGCCCAACACTCAAGCTATATGGGACTTTGTGCTTCTTTAGCCAGTTTTATAAGTAGCGAGTTTTATATCCTAGCTAAACATTATCCTAAGTTCTTGTTTTTAGAACTTATTTCAATTTGTTGATCTTTTAAAATGGAGTGTTGCTTTGTTTCCCATGCTAGGCTCAAACTCAGAAGAATCCTCCAAAGTGCTGGGATTACAAACAAGTGCCCACATGCCTGGTCAATTCTTAAAACTTTCTAACAGGGATAAGTGAGTCCAGTTTTCTACCATGTCTGATGCTTTTAGTACTTAGACCAATGTCAGCTATCTGCTTCAGAATCTCTGGGTGCTTATGCTAAAATTAGTACAGAGTAAACCAAGTTCCATCTTAAAGCTGAATGCTTCTATACCATTTTTGGTTTCAAGTTACATTCTCATCCTTTTCAGCTTTTTAGCTTATGATATGTATATTTATATTTGTGTGTATGTATATATTATATATAAATAATTCATTAATTATGTTTTTATCCTTCAGTGTAAAATGAATAATCTGAATTTAATTCATAATGTGTCTGAAGGAAACAATTCATGTTAACATCATATCTTTGTTTTGCACAGTATAAATGTTCATCTAATGTATCTATGGAAACTGTCTTCTTTTAAGTAGTTAAAATTTAGAAAAAAGCAAATACTTTAAAACATGCAGTTCTTGCCTGTGGTAAAGTCAATAGACCCCAGGTCATATGACCTTATGTTATATTTTGAAGCTCTGAACTCTAACATACCACTTTATAACAAATTGAATATTGTATTGCAGCTTAGGTAGCCTTATTCATTCATAGAGCTTTGCCATAAGTCATCATGTAGACACTGAAGAAATTTACAAGTTCCCAAAGGATTTGCATGAAAAATGTTACATGTGTAGTGGTATCTATCATGATAGTAGTCCATTCTAGTGGTATTATATTAAAAAGAAAGGAACAAATACAAGGAAATTCCTAACAGATATTATTGTATTTAGATTCCAGAAAGCTCCATTTCCCTAGAGTCAACTTTATTGATTGCATTACTTTATACTATTTTCACCTCCATATTATTTTCCTAGAAATAATTCACTGTGTGTGTGTAAGTGTGTGTGTGTTGATATTAGAAGAGTTCACAGTTATTGATCATAATATTTTAAACAGGTATTGAATAGCAGGATTTGAATTAAATAATGAAAGTTTGAAATAGCAAGGCACATGTGTGATCTTATTAACCTAACTACTATTCTTTAACCCACTATTTGTAGATTATCTCAACAAGGTATTGGTCATAAGCATTGGTTAAATTATCTCTGATCACTTAATTTTAAATTATATCCATGAACTAGCCTGTTTTATTCCCTAGTTTGCCAAACTATATCATCAGTGTGCTAAACTTGCTCATTAATTTACTTGGCTATCACAAAATCAGACATCAGGCTTTCAAATTAAAATAAAAAAATAAGAAAAACCAGAGGTTTGGCACCCCTCATTACATAAGGCCATATCAAGTTTGTACATTGGAATTTTATTTAAAAAAATGTGTAATTTTTAAGATAAGACACTCAATTTTCCTTCATTTATTTCTTTAAGTGTGTGTCTGTGTGTCTGTGTGTGTGTGTTTTGAAACTCCAAAAAGCCTAGCTTTTCCCTGGCTGAAGAATGATACTTAAATGGTCAAGAGAGCACCAGAAAAGAAAATCAGTTGAATGTGTTTATTGGTCTTATTAAATCTATTTTAATATTACTGTGATAGCAACCTATCTAGCAGAACTTAGAGTTGTAAGGTATGATGACTAGGACATGTGAGACTGATGACCTGACTCACCAAGTTCTGTAGGTGCTACTTGACTTTGGATCTAGAAAACCCGGATTAACATAAAGCCTGTTAAAATCAACTAGAAATGTTTTCTAGGATAAATGAGAGACTGAAAACTACTGGAAAGAATATAAAGTTCTAGCTTTCCTAGACAGGCTTAGAGTTGTGGACGTTGAATATTTTCATGGAGTCTTTTGTATAGAAGGGAGATAACATGAGTTTTGACATGATTTCAGGGCTTATTCTCCCTAACCCAAAACCACATCAGTGGATTTATTTAATTTATTTAATATTAACTGTTATTTCAATCACTTTGGTCCTTTATAGTGTCTTGTCCAAGATGCCAAAACAATTATATGGCATGGCTTGTTAGTCACCAACATTTTGAAGCCTGATATCACAAAATGAACTTACTGCACAGTGGCTGGACTTTCTCCATCTATGTTTTTCCACCAACATATCTACCTACCTACCATGCAAATGACACAAAGCTTTGAAAGTTAAACTTTTAGCCTCAGAATCCTAGTGAAATGTGTAGCTTCCTGTCAGTTCACCCTGAAATAGCAACTCTTGGTAGTCATTGCTTCCTGAAGTTCTACCATGTCTCTATGGACCTAGAGTTTGTACAGTTTATGGTTGTTGTTGTGTAATATACACATTATCTATTCAGTTCATTGTTAAACCTTGCTTAAGCACAGAAATTTATAAATTGCCCTGAACTTGATTATATCCACACCAAATCAATACTGCCAAGAGATTTTATGGAGCCTATATTGTTAAAGAATTCTGGTATGATTACGAGGCTCTCTGCCTTCTACAGACAGAATAAGAACTCCCCTGCACATGTAGCTTTCTCCTCACCTGCTCCTCCTGCAGACTTTGCTAAGGTGTGATTTACCCCTTTTCCAAATTATACACCTAGGTGTGAATGAAGAGGCAGAACAGATAGATTCTGTCAACGACAAAAGACGACTAGAGAGTTGATATTTGTAAAAATAATTTACAAGTTACAGGAAAAACAATTCTGGAAAATGTTATTTTTCTATTTAGTTTGTTTTCCTAACCTTTGCTTAATTTGGTAGAGAAATATTGATTTGTATTTCTTAAAAGGTCAAAATCAATCATTTTGTATCAATCAGAGCAGGAAATCATTTACATCACCATTCACTTTGAGTTAAACTTCATGCCGATAGTTGAGTCACTGGTAAAAAGAGGATTTTGCCCTTCCCATATTTTTAGCAAGTAGTCACAGAATTGATGTTTTCTGCAACTTTTTAACAACTCAAAAGGTTGCTATATTTACATGTAACCAGTCTTTCTCTGTTCTACCAGTCCGAAATAATGTCATGGAGATTTCTTAATATTTAAGAAAGTTCAGTCTAAGCTACCAAAGTTCAGTAGAAGAGTGGGAGGAGTGAAAATACAAAGATGTCAAGACCATGATGGGGGCACCCACTGAAACAGCTGACCTGAGCTAATGGAAGCCTTCGAACTCTGGTTTGACAGTGAGCGAACCAGCGTGAGGCCAAACTAGGCCCTCTGATTGTGGGTGACACTTGTATGGCTGGGGCAGTGAGACCAGGATTTATCCCTACTGCTTTTTGGAATCCATTCTCTCTGGAGGGATACTTTACTCAGCCTAGATATGGGAGGAGGGCCTTGTTCCTACCTCAAAACAATGTGCTAAACTTTTTGACTTCCTGTAGAAAGCCTCACACTCTCTAAGGTTGGATGGGGGAGATGGAGAGAGCAGAAGAAGGGGAGGGAATGTGAAATGGATTTGGCATGTAAAATAAGAAAAGATAGTTTTTTTAAAAAAAGTAAAATTAAATAAAATAACAAAGTTCAACCTGTAACTAAAGCTTGTCCCTAACTTGCTCTTATACCTAAATTAACCTGTTTATATTAAGCTACTTTTTATTATGTGGTGTTACCTCTCTTTCATCTTCCACCTCTTGCTTCCTCTTTGTTTCTCCTTGCATCTTCTGCTTCTTGATTCCTCCTTCTATTCCTTTCGCTCCCCACCTCTACCTCCTGCCTAGCTACTGACTCTTCAGCCCTTTATTAAACCAACACAGCAATCTATCTTCACACAGTGTATGAATGCCCAGAACATTTAAGTAAACCCCATTTTAACATAGTAAATATGGGACTTTATAAAACTGATCAATGTAAAAAAAATGAACGGGGTGCCCTTATATGCAGTTTCCATCACAGTCTTTTATCTTTTTTGATTATGAAACACAGGGTTTTTGTTTGGTTTGGTTTTTCATTTTTGTTTTGTTGAGAAAGCACTTTTTTGTGTAGCTTTGGGGTCTGTCTTGGTGCTCTCTCTGTAGCCCAGGCTGGCCTCGAACTCACAGTTCACCTGTGTCTGCCTCCTGAGTGCTGGGACTAAAGGCGTGTGCCACCACTGCCTAGTTATGAAACACAGTTTTAAGGAAATAAAATAGAATGACACATCCTTTTTACAGTTTCTTTATCCATTTAAGATGAATTTATAGACACTCCTTATTTGTACTCGATTCTTTATTAGGTAGGGCTTACAAAGAACCCACATGTGTGTACACGTGATTTTCAATGAATTTCTGATGACTTCTGTATAGCAAGGAGGACAATGTGAAAGTCCTTACAAATAAAGACTCTATGAAGTAGGAGTTTATTAAAACTCAGTAAGAGTAGAAAAGTCATTCACATATTCATTCATATTCTCTCTTCTCTGTCCCTTCTTCTTTCCATTCCTTCATCTCTCTCTCTGTGTGTCTCTCTATCTCTGTCTTGCTCTATCTCTCTCTCTGTCCCTGTCTCTCTCTCTTTGTGTGATTGTCTTCCTCTCTGACTTTCTCTTTCTCTCTGACTCTCTCTCTTTGTGTGATTGTCTTCCTCTCTGACTTTCTCTTTCTCTCTGTCTCTCTCTCTTTGTGTGATTGTCTTCCTCTCTGACTTTCTCTTTCTCTCTGTCTCTCTCTCTTTGTGTGAATGTCTTCCTCTCTGACTTTCTCTTTCTCTCTGTCTCCCTCACACTTTCTCTCTTTCTCTATCTCCCTCCCTCACCATCGTTTCCTTCCTTCCTCTTTTTCCCTTCTTTTGTTGCTTTCTCTTTAGTTCTCTATTCTCCCCCTCCTTGTTTTCTCTACATCTTTCTGCCTCTATAAGCTTGTCACATTCATGTCCAAATCCCTGAAAAACTACTGCTAACAAATCATTTTGTTTAGGCATGTCAGTTCAGTTCATTCACATACTGTATGGGTCTTCATTTGCTGTGATGCATTTTGAGTAAGCTCATCCTGGCTTAATGATAAAGCAATAGGCTCCCCCAAGAAATATGGAGAGGAATCCAAGTGAATCTCCTCCATCAACTATGGATTCTCCCAGGTTGTAGAGATTATCCCTTGCAGTGGTCAGGTAAGCCTAATGCAGTTTTTAATTTGGTAAGAAAAGAAATTAAATCCAAGAATTTATTGCATCAACTCACAACCTCAAATTGTTTCCATTTTCTTATTCCCAGGGGTCTTTCCTCAGAATTAACCTGCCAGAAAGCAGGAAAGGAATAACACTGATTTATTACTAAAGGCAAAGAGTGACTTAAGCTTGAGGGATATTATGGGGAAGGCTCTAAAGGGAAAGAGCACATTGTGTTTAAGTTGACACAACCAGAGAGGTAAGTCATTAACTAAAAGTCCAACATAGACAGACATTTAATTTAGTCTTCTAGCCAACTAGTCCCTCAAGATTATAAAATCTTACTGTAACCTCCCAATAAGCTGATCATTTAAATGATACATGAGAATTGACTTGCTAGTTCACTTCAAACAGGAGACCCCAGAGAGCATAAAGATGTCCCAGAGAATCAGTCATTTACAAAGGATTTATAAAAGAAAATGCCAGGACCAAAGTTTATGTGACAAATGACAGAAAGCCACATTTCATTTCATTAAACATTTTTCCGTGCAAATAACCGAGTAGCTTTCAATCTATAAGCTCACATAATCTAATTATCTTCTTAATGTTGTTAAAGAATATTATTCCATTTCAGGGTTTTTTGAAAATTCCCTAACCTCTATCACTCAAAGAATAGTATGAAGTACTGCTGAAATATATTTCTAGGCATAAAGATCAAAGCTAGTTCCAGGGGAAATTATCAGTTAAGGAATATAGCCTTTTTTCCTAATAGGGTCTCCACGCTACACTTCAATGTGAAGTTAATGAACAAATTCTATTTCTAGATCATCCAATTTAGATATTTTCGGTTTAAGTTATTTTAATAACCTGCTGGGATTACAACTAATTTGACATATGGTTTTATAAACTTTCATTTTTATAGCCAAGTTTTGTGTAAAGATTCTGATTTCAAACAACACATTTGTAACACACACACACACACATGTTGAGTATCATCACAAACCAAGAACTTCAATTATTTTATAAACTTCTGGCTTTGTAGTAGTAGGAAAAAATACTGCAAGTGTAGCTGTTACATACCTCGGTAGCAAACTGCTGCAACCCACCAATATTAATCGGTCCCTCTTCTGCAGCATGCAAGTTGCATCCTCCCACACAGAGGTCAGAGGTTGGACAAACCATTCCACAAGTAAGACCAAGAGGATTGTCAGAAAAAATCATCTTCGCTGCACCATAGTAGTTCTATAGAGATAAAATAAAACCAGAGCTTGTATTAAGGCATAGCGTACCTGAGATGTCCATTTGTGGCATTTTATTTTTTCTGGTAAGTAACAGCATTGAGGCTCAAGATTTCAAGAGGAAAATGAGATACATATGCTGTGAAATTGTTCATCATCAGGAATCTGCCCCATCACAAGAAGAACATCATTCGCATGAGGAACTTTATACATGTGTATTAATAAAAAAGTAGTTGATCAATTTCAGATTTAACATTTAAAAGACCATTATTTATAACACATTATAGTATATCTTTATAACTTTCTTTAAATTCTTCTTTATGTTTTTAATGAAGGAACTTTGGAGCATTGCTAGACAAAGGGTATACACATACAGATAGATAGATAGATAGATAGATAGATAGATAGATAGATAGATAGATAGATGATAGATAGATAGATAGATAGATAGATAGATAGATAGATAGATAGATAGATAGATAGATAAGATTGCCATTAGGACTATAGCAATAACAAAAAGTTATATTCAGTAAGTTTCCATATGGCTAAATAAAAAACAATCAGAACTCTTCTCCTTGTTCTAAACAGTACTATTTCAAGACACTCTGTTGACTGATGTTCCTCAATTGCATCCTTTAAGTGGAGATCCATATAGGCACTTAATACAGGAATGGACTCCTGTCTATTCCTCAATCAATTCATTCCCCTCACTCATTCCCTCATATCTGATGTCTATAAAATAGCTTAGGGTTTGTCTTTTGTCAATAACTTTGTAACATGATTTGTTCAAAAGTGAGATAACCTGAATTATGACCTAATATGTATAAAAACATTGTTTTAAAAAAATTTGTGTAAACCAAGACAGTCAAGAAGAGCCTAAGGAGAGATATCACATAAACAAAATACAGTGTCTTGAAGCGAGTCCTGCAAAAAAATAAAGAACATTAGAAAATCAAGGAAATTCAAAAAAGTGGAGATTTTCATTAAAACAAAATCGGTATTGGGTTTTATGGTTATAATAAATGTGATATTCTTGCAGATATGCATGCATACGTATACGCACACATACACACATAAGTGGATAAGGGAACTACGTGCAGATCCACGTCACTGCCACAGGTTTCCTATTTAGTCACTTCAGTATTTCCCCACCACTTTGGCAATCCTTGATTACTTCTGATCTTCACTAATAGCTCACTGTGGGAAATGTCCAGAACTCAATTAAGAACATTCTAGACTATTAACATCAAAAAATAAATACCTGGTCATTAAGTAAAAGTGGTAAGTTAAAGAAACATGTAAGTTGAAGAGACCAGAACGACTAAAATAATGTCAACAGCAATTCAAAAAAAGAGAAGAAAAAATGGGCAAAATAGTTAAAATCATCACCACAATGCATAGATCACTGTATTATAAAATAAAAAAGTTATAAATTAGAGCTAAAAAAGCAAAAAAAATCCTATGGTTTTAACAGTATTCATGAAGGTTAAATATAGTTGCTTAATTTCATATGTCTCCCAAGAACAGCTCTGTCAATATCTGAGAAAGATTAACCAATATATATTTTTTTAAACAGATAGTATGTTTAAATAGTGTGAAATTCAGATCATAACCAAGGAACTCAAGGAGTAAAAATCAAGCAACCAGCTGACCAGTATCAACTAGCACATGAGCAATTAAGACAGAATTAATTCTAAAGTGTACTACCCATGGCAATAAAAAATATCATCTCAGTGCAATTTAGCTGGAACACAGTCTTTGATTTTTACACACACACACATACACACTCACGCACGCATGCACACATGCACACATATCTCATTGGAAATGTAGAGTACACCAGCCCCTACGTTCACTGTGTTTGAATTCCACTAGGTTATTTTGGAGCATAGCTTCTTTGGTAATGGTCTTTTCATCAGAAATTTCATTAAACTAGAATAGGCAACTGTTTCTCTTTCATGACAGTTCAACCACAGCATAAAGAGGAAAAGGGAAATAAATAGACTTTTATGAAAATCAAAAACTCAGTGCTTAAAAGAACATACCAAAAAAGTGAAGGCACAAAGTATGTGGAGACCATTGTAAGATATATGTATTTAGAGTATATTAACATGATAGCTTATGGCAGGAGAGAATTACAAGCAAAGTATTCGAAATTACTGTGGGTAAACATTCGAGAAAGTTCAGAGTAGGCACTGGAGGGATGATGTGCAGTTGGCTAGTGTACTTGATGGAGGAAAAGACATTCAGAAAACTCACTTGAAAACTCTGCTTGTTCCAGATTACAGCGAACCCTGACTGCCAACCTCCAGATTTAGACTTTTAATTTAAGCTTTAATTAATGAGCTTCATGTTGTTTTTGCTTTTTGATACATGGTCTCTCTATATAGCCTGGCTGTCCTGGAACTCCATATGTAGACCATTATGTCTTTGAACTCACAGAGATCTACCTGCCTCGGCCTCCTGCGTGCTGAAATTAAAGGTGTGTGGCACCACATTCAGGTTAATTGAAGCATTTTAATGGAAGGATTCGGGTGTTAAAAGATTGAATAATAACATTACAGTTCACATGGAAATTCTCAGAAAGGAAATTGGGAAAGAGGATGTGTCAGAGGGATCACAGAACCAGCCCAGAAAAAGGAAAGCATCGGTGTGTATCCGATAACTAGAAAGATAGTTTTCAAATGGGCGTTGCATTAGCAGGGTGGTGATGCTACATAACTTTAATCTCAAAACTCTAAAGGCAGAGGCAGGGGGAACTCTGAGTTCAAGGTCAGCCTGGTCTTGATAGAAGGAGAGTTCCGGACAACTAGAGCTACACAGAAAAATCCTGTCTTGAAAAACAAAACAAACAAAGTGGGTAGTGTAAAAACTGAAACATGAAGCACCTTGCAAGTTACGCTCTTGGGAAACTCTCAAGATGCCCAGATCCCTTCAGTGTTTGTTGTTCTGAGTACACCCAGCAGAGCCACTGAGGATCCTTTCAAGAAGGGGACAGCTTCTCAACTCTTCCCATAAAGGCGCAGGATCAATATCAATTCTGTCTCTCTAACAAGTGAGATGGTTCTAAAGTCCTCTTTCTACACAAGAGATTTGCCTCTTAAACCTTTTAAAAGTAAAGGCTAGAAAATTTAAATGGAAAAGGTATTTCATAGACACCCAGGAAGACTCGTACTAGAAGATAAACCACCACTTCAACCCTTTCTTCAAGGTATTCTATCAGTTATAGCTTTTTATTGTTTGTTTCCTCATATAGAGAAAAATGTATAGGGCTATGTTAGCAGGGATGTAAGAAAATTTATTCTCTTTAGGTCCAGTCATTTTTTTCTTTGTATACACCATGGGAACTTTATTATTTTGATGGTTTCTTTTTGTTGCTGTTACTAGTTTCATGTTTGGTTTAGTTGTTGGAGATATATATATATATTGTGTATTCTGGAGAGCTCAGGATGCCTGACTCCTTCCATGATCAAAATTTTGAGAGAAAAATGATGGTTGTTTTCAAATCAATGACCAAGTTCACTAGTGTCTCTTTTATTTTTTCTTCAGGTCTAAAGCCTCAGTTTGTACCCGAGCATTTTAACGGCATATTCTTCAGCACAACACGTGCCTTTTAGTTAATTTTAAGATGATTATAACTTTAATATTTTTGTTTTCACTTTAAAATTAAAACTTGAAATTACATTAGTGCCATTGCTCTGCAATTTAATGATTTTCAAAGTCATTATCGGGAACTGCAAAGCTCGTCAAGCCTGCTCTCCTGTCGTATGGTATAACTAATTTAACAAATAGTCCTACCATATTCAGGCCTTCTTATCACTGCAAGATTATCAATACAGCTGGTGGTTTATTTTAAAGTGTTCTTCTCTTTTCCAGTGACAGTTTTCACAGATGGAAGCATCCTTCCAAGATAAACTCCAATCTGTTGCATTTAAAAACCACTTGTGCTAAACCTTAGTAAGTTTGAAAGTCTGAGAAGGGTGGATTAACTTTGCTTACATTCCTGGCTTTAGCTATCTAAGAATGAATGGATGAACATTGACTGAATAGAAAATGACTTTAGTAACACATGCAGGAGACAGGGGTACCAGGATAACTTTGTATGAAGCTGTTATCTTTCCTCAGTGTATAAGCTGTGGTTCTCAGACATTTGAGACATCTGTGGTTCTCAGAGTAGCTGAGACAAATAGCATGCTCAGAACACACAAAAAGCCCTGGCTCCAGAGCCAACATGATCAGGGCACACAGAGATCCTGCATTCAGAGGCAAGAGTGGTGGGGCATGAAACTGGACTGTAAGTGGAAAACCAGACTGGGGTATCTAGTGATATTTTGTTACAAACAAAGAAACAAAACTTTACTCTCAGAATACATCCCTGTAGTGTCAAAGGGTTGAACAGGATAGGAGAGTCTCATATATATTCTAAATTTTGGTAAATTTGATACAATATAATTAGATATTTTAAGAACACAAATTTAGTCATCAGTTAAACCTAAAGTGTAAAGAAATTAACATGTTATTCTTGAAAATTTACTTTTCTGTCCTTAAGTTTTTTAACTGGAAAGCTTCACACACACAGACACACAAGCACACACAGACATAAGCACACACCTTTATATATGCACAAATACACACTCATATACACGTGTGAGCACATATACACAAAGTTACATAGACACAGTTGTAAATGATTACACACAAACACATTCACAAATGCACATATACATATATATAGTTAAACCTACACAGATAGGCATTGGAGACACTCCTGGATGCAAGTGCTAACACACAAGAACACTCTCATTGGGAAATATGTAATAATACATATGATCATATATTGTGAAATTTTATTTTAACAATGTAAATATGTGTTACATTTTTTATGCTGTAGAATATTACTTAAACTTGGTAAAGGTGTGTCTGTGTAAAGGTTATTTATGTTGCATTTGTTTAATTATGGGAAGATGTATTCCATTTGTTTCATCTTGCTTTCCTAAGACACCTGATTGTTCTAATAAAAAGTAAATGTCCAATGGCTAGACAGGAAAAGGATATGCAGGGCAGGTAGGGCAGAGAGAATAATCGGAAAAGAAATCTAGACTTAAGGAGAGAAGAAAGACAGAAGAAGAAGAAGAGAACAAGGGAAATGCCCAGGGCAAGAAGCCAGGCAATCAACAGCCAGAAGACCCAAGAAAGTAAGATATACAGAATAGAAAAAAGAAAAAAAGTAAAAAGCCCCAAGGCAAAGGTAAATAAAAAGAAACACATTAATTTATGTTAAAATATCTAGCCAGAAAAGAGCACCCTGTCATGATATGGGAGCTGGTTGGTAGCCCAAATAAAAAAATCCTGACCCAGTCATCAATTTTAGATTTTTTTTTTTTTTTTGTGTACCATTTCAAATTTATTAAGATCAATTTTATGATTTTTTTGTTTTGATAACTGAATTTAGATAACTAGGTCTGCATGGAACATAGAGAGGTGATAATAAACAGAGTGGCAGCCAACGATCTTCTGGTGGTAATGAGTCCTTGATCAGAGCAGAAACATAGGAACACACAAGGGTACCAAGAGTGGGAAACATTTACTCTTGTAGAGCATTATTTTCCTGACTCCATGATTGTGTCTGAACACGTCTGTACATATCTGCCTATGATCACCCTGCTTTATCAATCCAAATGACTAGATTAATAGACTTCGGTTCAGTCTATATAGACCTTATATTTATTGGGGTTATATTATATCTTTTTTAAAACTGGGCATACATACAACGCTGCCCATTAAATAAATTTAATGGATTTGAGACATCTCTCTGTTTTACTTATGGCGTTTTTTCTCCTCCAAATGCTTTCGTAAATGTTAATTCTATGTGTTAAACATTTTAATGCATATTCAAGGAAACTCATGTGAGGTAAAGAATAAGAAAGTGAAAAAAAGGAAAGCTATCAAGGGTGGGTAAAAAAACATTCATTTAAAAGCCACATAAATTGGTCATGAACATACGCAAATTGGAACAAAATACTTTATATGGAGTACCTATAAAATAAAAGTCCCTTTGTTCCTAACATGTCTTGCATCTTGCC
Organism: Chionomys nivalis; assembly: GCF_950005125.1. NCBI lineage: Eukaryota > Metazoa > Chordata > Mammalia > Rodentia > Cricetidae > Chionomys > Chionomys nivalis. The sequence goes on along the minus strand of NC_080103.1, from coordinate 30,684,823 downwards.
TCCTTTTATAATGGGTTTTACAACTTACAATTCCCCCCTGAATTAGTGTTGCCAGCACAATAGACTTATAGCTGAAACCAACTCAATAACTATCTGATGTGTGAGTGATCTCTTCTTATGCAGGCAAGATGACGAAGAACCAGCATGGGTGCTATGCCTTCGCTTTAATTAAACAGAAGAATACTTTCATTCATAGCCAAACCCATCTTTGTGTATGTGCATGTGTGTGATTAAGTGTGAGTTCATGTGTTCTGGGATACACTTTTGTGCACATGTGTGAAAGTCAGAGGTCATTGAGTATCCATGCTCAGGTATTATCTACCACAAGTGGTAAAGCAAAGTCTCAGGAAGACCAGAGGCTTGGGGATATGACAGTCTCCAACTCTCCAGAACATGGGCAGCAAGCCTGTATGCCAGCTTAAATAAGTCCTTCTAGGATTAGACCCAGGACCTCGTGCTTCTTATTGAGTAAGAATTTTACAAGCACAGCTACATTGCCAACTCAGCCTGACTTTTTTATAATCAATGTTTTATAATCAATGTTCAAAAAATGTTTCTTTAGAAAATATCTATATAATTTTCTAACCACAGCATGGTATTTCTTTGTATGACAGCATTTAGATCATTGCATTTTTAAATAGTTTGTATGATGATTTTTTATTTTTCTGATACAGGACCTCTTTTGTCTTGCTTGTCAAGGTTCTTAATTTTATATATGTATATGATTATAACTTACCAAATATAACACTAAGAACAAAAATTAACATTAATGAGTCTTCATTTCACAATTTATATTTAAAACTGAATTTTCTACTACTTATTACATGACAATTTTAATTTTAATTATTTCTCTTGGTTATTCATTAATGATTCATGTGTGTGTGTGCATGTGTGTGTGTGTGTGCGTGCGTGTGTGTGTGTGTGTGAATTCCTGCATGCTGGCTAGTTTTCTGACAACTTGATGCTAGCTTGAGTCATCTGAGAAGAAGCCTCAATTGAGAAAATGCCTGCATAAAACTGGGCTGTAGGCCCAGCAGTCGGGTATTTTTATAATTACTGATTGATAGGAAAGGGTTTAGCTCATTGTGTGTGGGACCACCCCTGGGCTAGAGGTCCTGGGTTCTATAAGAAAGCAAACTGTGCAAACCATGAGGAGCAAGCCGGTAAGAGGCACTCCTCTTCTCCGGGATCTCTGTATCAGCTCCTGCCTCTAGATTCCTCCTTGTCCTGACTTCCTTCGATGATGAAGAGTGACATAGAAACGTAAGCCAAATCAACACTTTCCTCCCCAAGTTGCTTTGGTCATTGTAATTCATTACAGCAATAGTAACCCTAATGAAAACAGCCTGTGAGTATATATGTGCATTGTGATTACCAGTGCCTGCAGAGGCAGACGAGGTTATCGGATCTTCAGGTGCCTGGACTTAAAGGCCATCTAACCATGTCCAATACAGGAGAAGCGGGGGGTTCTGAACCACTAAGTTCTATCTGGTCCATTCTCTATTTCTAAAGACAGAATCTGTAGCTCCTACTGGCTTTGAATTCACTAAAACTCTTGTCTCAGCCACTCCATTGTTGCCTGTACAAATTTAATTTTTCGTGAACTATTTTTCATTTATATGAATTAAATCATATAACATGTTAAAGGTAACCAGAATTATGCATCAAATATAATTATTTTACTGTAATTTTCTTACAAACACACTTTAAAATTATATTTGCCTTCTAGTGTGATGAAGTAGAAACTGAGGATATGTTCCTGCACTTCAAATAACCCCATATTCTGGAGAACAGGATCCAATGCAGTAAACTTATCCATGCTACTGATTATTACATTTCACAATTGATTCAGGATACACCTGATACCAAAACTGGGCAGATAAAAGAAAAGCAAATTTGAATTTTTATTAACACTCTTGCTTTTTGTTTGTTTAAAAGTTTTTAATAAAAATCACAAATAATTTGACTATTCCTCAATAACAAATGTCAATGGCAAAATTGTCTGCCAAATATAAGTAAATGCTCAACAAATCTCACTCCAAATAATCTGATTTGAGCCAATATTTAGAACAACTGCAGTGGCTGCTCACATACATCATGTGCAATGCATGCACACATACGCATTTATGTATGTAGAAGTGTTCATGCATTCAGTGGGTATCATGAGATAGGCTTCAAAGTACTATATGTGATATTTTAATCATCATGTATAACACATACCTGGTTATTTAAGGAATTTTAACTAGACTGCAATTTCACACCACTATTTCCTTCTGTGTTTAAAAAATGTCAGACTATTTTTGAGGGTTGGCTCTTTGTTGCCAAGAATATAAGATATTTCTTAAGTGACAGTATGCTGTGATATGTACGACAGTGTGTTATTATACAGTGGGTACAAATAGATTACTCAAAAAATGTTCTCCATTGCAGGCACATTCATTTAAACCTACCACTGCTCTCAAAAATATAATTAGTATTGATTGTAATAATTTACTTTAAATTTTTCAATTTATCAAAGTAGTTTTCAGAAAACTAAACTCAAATATATTTAATATGAAGTTGACTGTATAATATATTTTACTCAACAATTCATATGCTAACAGTACTTACACAATCTCATTCTGATAGCAGTATGTTGTTTACCCACCTGTTATATTTTAATACTAAATTGCAACCAATACTTTATTCTTGCAAATGGTGTAATATGCATCAAAACAGAAGGACTCTGCACTTGGGTTCTGTAAGACCTTGTACAGTATCACAGAGCAGTTAGGAACGAATCACTTATTCTTCCAGGATTGCAAATAGGTATTCTAAACAATATGGTAGTTAGTTAGGTTATTTAAATCCAAACTCCTTTTGGCCTATGTTATGGTTTATTATGTCAAACTTTTTAATATTAAAAATCCTAAGTCATATACTATGTGTTTCTTTATGTAGAATCCCTTTTGGCTTGGGACTAGTAAAAGAAAAAAAAGTAGGAGATGAACTTATTTTATATTGAAATTATTTTATTTTTTATTTTTATTTATTTATTTTTTTATTTTTCGAGACAGGGTTTCTCCGTAGCTTTTTGGTTCCTGTCCTGGAACTAGCTCTTGTAGACCAGGCTGGCCTCGAGCTCACAGAGATCCGCCTGTCTCTGCCTCCCGAGTGCTGGGATTAAAGGCGTGCGCCACCACCGCCCGGCTTATATTGAAATAATTATTACACAGTTTTAAAAATAATTCAAAATTAAGGAACATTTTGTTTTGTTTTTTGAGACAGGGAACCTGTGTAGCTTTGGTGCCTGTCATGGACCTAGCTCTTGTAGACCAGATTGGCCTTGAACTCACTGAGATTCACCTGACTCTGTCTCCCTAGTGCTGGGATTTAAAGCGTGTGCCATCACTACTCAGCCATATTATATTTTGCAAAATTAAGTAACATTTTAATAGATTATTTTTTATTTTTGCTCTGGCCACACAGGCAACACCATGATGCTGCTGTTTTAGTGCAGAACTGGCTGAGGAAAGGGATCAGGGGTTGTGAGCACACACTGCTCTTGTAGAGGACCAGGGTATAGATCCCAGCACATATGCTGATGAGTTCACAGCCTATAACTTCAGCTTCAGGAGAATCAGATGCTCTCTTCTGACCTCTGTGGCTATAGCATCCATGTTCACGCATCTACACACAGATATACACATGTGCACATAATTTTAAAAATATCTTGTTAAAAAGCTGGCTTAAGCTACACAGTGAAAATCAGCTATCTTATTTAAACTGAAATATTTTCACATGGCACGTGGCTTGCCCTTTACTATTTATATTTGATCAGCACATGTTTTAAATAACAGACTATCTGAAGATTTAAACAGTCAGCTAATAAAGAAATTCCTAAGAAAAGCACACATTATTCTAAACCCTTGGTTAGAAGTAAAATGTTTTCTTTTATAATAATAAAACAATAATAAAGCAGAAGAGGAAGATCTGAGATAAGCATCACTGTATCTATAGGCAGTGCTTCTTCGATCTCAACACAACTCAATATGGTAAATGATATAGAAAATATATACTGGACCTCTGTCTTTAAAACTGGCAAATTCATTACTCCAGGATATCAAACTCAGTGTGGGGGAGTTATACATTAACTAATTAATCTTGAAAAATTTAGTTAATAGAATTATTATCTAATAATACAGTAGCCAATCTGTGCATGCATTTGCATTGATCAATTTAAATCCATATTTTATTATAATGTAAACATAATTACTTCAGCGAATTCATAGAGGCAGTTGTTTATGTAAAGTAAATTTCAAAAATTTTGAAAATCACCGTGCTATCAGGGAGTTGTTCACAATTTTTCATTAAAATATATTTTATGAAGCATTGTATTTAAAATAGCTGATTCCTTTTTGGCAGAATGACAAATAGACGCATAGAAAGACTGACAGACAGATAAGAAAAATTGAGAATTTAAGCACATCTAAATAAGCATGACTTTAAGAATGTGCTGATAGGGACATTAAAGTATAGTGAGGCAAAGTGACATTTAAATAGAGTGAGGCAAAGGACAAGAAAAATGTATAGAAGTGTAAGACCTTTGGCAAAGGTTGAACAGTCTACATACTGAAATTAAGAAAGGTTAGAGCCATCATGCGTTATTTGGAAAACTCTCTCTCCTAACTTTACATTGTTCACTAATTTATAATTTATCATTTATTATAAAATATATATGTACATTGTAAGATCCGATTTAGATATTTTATAACTAAATATTTTAAATCTTAATATACATATTTATATAATATTTGATAATTTAGATATTTGCAAGGAAAATCTTAAAACTTCACTTTGCCTATACTGTGAACAGCTTATGCTAACCAGAATGTTTTTCTTTGAAATGTGTCATGTTTCATATTACTAAACAACGTGCCTGCTTTCATTCAATAAGATTTTTATTATTAATAGCTATAATAATTCATTTTTAGATTAGCATAATGGCATTGAATAATATAAAATTACATAATAGATAAAAATACATAAAGATATTTCTAGTTTTTACTTTTTCAACACTACAGTCTCAAGTGACTATTTATGTGATAGTTTTTATCTTTAAGGAATATGTCTAAAACAACCACTCTTAGTTATTCAATGGATGGATGTATTTTACTAAATTACTTGCCAGTCCAGAATAGCTTACACTTTCTAATATACAGCTAATCAACAGAAACATATTCACACAAACACAAATTTACATACACACATTATATATATATATTTCCATATATATGGGAGTGGAATGAGAGTTCTTATTTCCTTCCTGATGAAGACCAAAGACAATCACATTCTATGGTTTTTAAAAACTAGTAAGTAAATATTGATGGTCCATCTTTTGACCTACATTCTTTGAAAAATATGCAACTTCTGCAATGTACTATAGTCATAAAAGATTTGTATCAGCATTTCATACTGTTGATAACATTTGTGCATTCCTACAGCAGCTTCTGCTCTCTCACAAATTTCAGCAACTTTTTTATGACATTATTACTTGATCTGAAATAAACTGCAAAAATATTTTCATTAAGTTAACATTTTTATGGTAGATTTTACCCAAGTGTATATTGAGATTTATTTTCAGTTAACATATAGCTTTTAATTTTTAAATTCTCCTTAAATATACATAATATATGCAAGTTTAGTCTATTTTTCTAAAGATTTATTCATTTTTATTTATGAGTAAGGGTTTTATCTGCACATGTCTGTGGTGTAGGAAGGTCTTCTTTCTATGTGTTGCTTTCATTGGTTGAATAAAGAAAACTGCCTTGGCCTTTTGATAGGGCAGCTCTTAGATGGGCGTGGTAGACAGAAGAGAATTCTGGGAGGAAGAAGGCAGTGTGGCAGACGCTATGGCTCTCCTCTCCAATATGGATGCTCGTTAGCTCATGCTGGTAAGCCACAGTCAAGTGGCAATACACATTAATGGAGATGGGTTAAACTAATATGTGAGAGTTAGCTAAAAGGGGCTGGAGATAATGGGCAGGCAGTGTTTAATTAATACAATTTCCATGTGGTTATTTCAGCTAGACGGGCACCGGGAACACAGCCCGCTTCTCACTACATCATGTCTGTACACTGTGTGCATGCTTGGTGCCCATGGAGACCAGAAGAGGGCATCAGTCCTCTGGAACAGGAATAACTGACAGATCTGGCCAAGAGTTTTCTGGGAATCAATCCCAGGTCCTTTGCAAGAAGAGCCAGGGCTCTTAAACCCTTGGCCGTCTCTCCAGCCCTGTATTATGTATTTCTAAAAATGACCAGTTTCAGAAGTTATGTTTATTAAAGTACAAACTTATGAATGAGTCATGTTTTCTACTGAACCAAAACTTCAAATTCAGTACTTATATTTTCTATGCATTCACTTCTTACTCTGTAGACTTGTGCTTTTCTATGTCAACAGTATAGAACTTTAGTTATGTTTATAGTAATGTCAATATCTGTCATAACAAATAATTTATTTTCAGTCACCACTCTGATACTTTCATACAAAATTTTGGACTTCTTGAAATCAATGTAAACTTCTCATCAATTTCATACATATAGTTTTCTTTGTTTATTGACACTATTCCAACTAGTTTCCTGTCAAGGTCTTTCTAGTTCAAATTTAAAATTATAGAGAATATATTTCATATAAAGCTATCTTTAATGAGTCTGATAATAGATAGGTACCCAAACCAAAGATGATGGCAAAGCCAACAGTGCAGTGATACACCTGGAATTATCTTCGATACATTTGGCAGCAAGATTCCACAGTCAGGAATTGTAAGAACATTGCATATTTGAGAGAAAATTCAAAGTTCACCCAAAATGTGAAACTAAAACAAAACTCTACTATAAATCAAGGGCTATATAAGCCTACATTATCACAAAAATAAAGATATGGATCCTTCCCTCTCTCCCATCTGAAATTATAAAATTCTTCCTGCTTTAACCAAGTAACTATCCAAAATGAAGAGAAATAGCCATTTAAGGAATTTACAATAATCCAGTACTCAAGAATAGTTTTTGGCTTAATCTCCAGGCCATGTTTGATTTGAAGAAAAAAAAGGTATTTTGAGGTATTTAAAGAAAAATAATGTTAAAGCTACTAACTGACCAAAGCAAATGTAAACCCTTTCTATAAAAACATGCATTTACTGGCTGAAAGACACTTAAGGAAATGCTCAACATTCTTAGCCATCAGAAAAACGCAACTCAAAACAACTCTTCATTCCATCTTATGCCTGTAAGAATGGCCAAGATAAAAAAAAAAAAAAAAAAAAAAAAAAACACTTATAACAAATTGTGCTAGAAAGGATGTGGGGTAAAGGGACACTTCTTCATTGCTGGTGGGAGTGCAAACTGGTACAGCTGCTTTGGAAATAAGTATGGCAATTTCTCAGAAAATTAGGAAACAATCTACCTCAAGACTCAGCAATATCACTTTTGGGTATATACCCAAAGGATGCTCAGTCATACCACAGGGACATGTGCTCAAATATATTCATAGCTGCATTATTTGTCATAACCAGAATTTGGAAACAACCTAGATGCCACTCAACCAAATAATTGACAAAGAAGATGTGAGCACGTTTATATAATGGTGTATTACACATCAGAAAAAATAATGACATCTTGAAATTTTCAGGCAAATGGATAGATCTAGAAAACCTAATATTAAGTGAAGTAACACAGGCACAGAAAGAGAAAAATAATATGTACTCACTCATAAGTGGCTTGTAGACTTAAAGCAAATGAAAACCAGCCTATAATCAACAATCCCAGAGAACCTAGATAAAAATGAGGACCCTAAGATAGATATACATGGATCTAATATACATGGGAAGTAGAAAAAGACAAGATCTACTGAGTAAATTGGGAGCATTGGGATCATGGGAAAAGGTAGAAGGGGGGAGGGAGGAAAGAGGGAAGCAGAGAAAAATATATAGCTTAATCAAAATAATTTTTTAAAAAGAAAGAAACATGTATTTATAAGAGTGTTCATAAAAGTTCCTTCATGGGTTCAAAGAAAAAGCAGAATAAAAAGTATATCACTAGGCATTCAAGAAAATAAGCAGACAGAACAGATGGTAGAAGCAGACTCCTAGCAACTTTGGAGAGTGGAATTAGAGACTAGGAAAGTAAATATTTTACCTATGGTTGGAATAGTATAACTTGAAACTGGATAAACATTGTTAGATTAAAAATAAGTTTTTAAAAACTCTTAGAAACAATAGAAACTTTTTCATCATGAGTCTAGTGGGCATATACACAAAGAACACGCCATCCTACCACTAGGTCAGCTATGTTTACAGCACCTTTATTCATAATACCCAGAAACTTGGAAACATCCCGCTATCTGATGCCTACTATCTTACAAGTCACTTGTGATTGCCACTGGCACAGGAATTCAGAGCCACTGACATAAACCACATGGGCACTTTTCAGAATTGGTAGACAATGTCAGTGAACTTTGAGAGTCAACAGAAATAATATTTTTTGTTTCTTTCTTTTTAAAAAAAAAACAACTCTCTTGAAGTGTCCTTCAATGGCAGGTTGGTTCCATTTGTGACAATTCCAGGAAACAAAGGTGTCGATAACTAAAGTCCTACCGCTGGGCAGTGGTGGCGCACGCCTTTAATCTCAGCACTTGGGAGGCAGAGGCAGGCGGATCTCTGTGAGTTCGAGACCAGCCTGGTCTACAAGAGCTAGTTCCAGGACAGGCTCCAAAACCACAGAGAAACCCTGTCTCGAAAAACCAAAAAAAAAAAAAAAAAAAAAAAAAAAAAAAAAAAAAAAAACTAAAGTCCTATCAAGTAAGGCATCCTGGATTAAAGGGAAGTCAAAATTCGTGTTGCCACTTTTCGTTTTACATACCTAAAATATTTGTATATTTAAAAATTACCGAGGAATAAATTACGGATTCATACATGTTTGAGGTACACATAGTTTAATACAAAAAATCAGAGAAAGCCCAACCAACTTCATCAACACTCATTGTGTATTCGATCAGATATTACTTTCTGGGCACTGAAGAGCAGCTGGCAATTTTTGATTAAAGAAGTAAGACAAGCACAGTTTCAGCGTTGCTCGATTACTCCAGAAAAGATAGTCAGCATATTGTCTGTGAGAGCTGAAGATGAAACTCAGACTAGGGAGAGAATGCCACCTCGCTACACAGCTCTGCTGCTCTACACGATACACATGCCAGGCGTGCACACACATACCAAGAGAACTTGCACAAGAAATAGAAATACTACTTGTGATAGTAATTGCCAGTAAGTTTTCCAGGTTAGAACTTGTAAAAGTTCTTATGTGTCATAGTTCTTTCTATTGGGAAAAAGAACAGTTGATGTGTGTGTGTGTGTGTGTGTGTGTGTGTGTGTGTGTGTGTGTGTGTGTTTGTGTGGGCATATGCAATGCGCATTGCCTGTGGAGGTCAAAAAACAATCTTGGGTGTTATCCTTGACCTTCTATCTTGTTTGCTACAGAGGCTCTGCTTATCTGCCTCTGAGTAGAGCAGGCTAGCTGTCTCCCATCTCTCTGTAGGAACACTGGAAGTACAGATGGATCTTATTGGCCCCTGTTTCTGTGTCATTTTGGATGTATACTCAGATCCTCATGTTTGCACAATATGAGTTTTACTCCCTGAACCTTCTTCCAAACCCAAAGAAGCTTTTTGTACATTATGTTAAATCATCCAAGGAAGCCTTCATGTCATGCCCATTACTAAACTTGTGTGTACTTAATAGCGAAGAAAAAGGGGGAACTCCGTATTTTATTGTTTAACACAATAGTTTTAAAGAGAACACATTACTGCTGTTCAAAACACAGGGTCATGAAATGAATACTTAAGCAAACAGACTTTTTCCCCATTATATCTATCGAGTTTAGCTTCACACACTCTCAGATAAAGTAGTTTTTCTCAAAAAGAAAGCTATCCAAAAATATAGCCCAGTGTTCACAGTTTGACGACTTCGAAACGCATACTTCCAATTGAGAGAGACAATCGCAAACAACGGCCTGTACTAAGGAAACAGAGAAAAGCTGACTGTGCAGGGACAATAGACCTGAGTGTAGCTTTCGAAACCAGAGTTGTAATCCAGTTTGTAAGAAAATAAAGAATGGACATATTGGTCTAAACTCCAGTGAATCACAGAAGCCTAACACAATACAACACCCGCGACATCTTTTTCCCAAAGAGGCACAAGGCTCATTGAGTCAGGCAATTCAATTACCCTCTCACCCTGGGATGAACCCCCTCCAGTGTTCAGGTCCACTGGCAGTGCAGTATGGGACAACCTACACTCTACACTCCCAGTCATTGTCTAAAAACCTGCAGGCGTCAAAGAAAATAAATCTTTGACCTTTGATGATTATTACAAATGATTTCTCAGGAATACACTACTTTAAAAACTTTATTTCCAGCCTCACCAAGGATGAAATTTTCAATAAAAGAGCTTCAATAATTTTAATTAGATTGTGAATATGTTTGAATAAATAACAAGATACAGATAAGTTAAGAAAATGGAAATGGTCGTTTCTTTTGTTATTTGTTTTCTAATATTTATTTGTGTCCTCTGTCATGAGTATTTGGCCTCTATGTCTGTATCTGCACCACATATGTACCCGACGCCTGGGAGGTCAGAAGAGCATGACATATATCGAGGAACTGAAGTGTTATATCACTTCGAGCCACAATGTGGGTCCTGGGAAATTAGCCCTGGTCTTCTACAAGAGCAGGGAATATGCTTAAGCATGGAGCCATCGCTCCAGCCCAGAAGAGAGGGAGAATAGAACAAAGAGACCTTTCTCACTTATCTCACAGAGGATAGCAGCCCTTCAAAGATGACATCATTCCTCTGTGTCACTTTCCTGCAATTAGCATAGATTTCTGAATGAGTAGACCATATAATCTCTAGGTTTGTTTAGCTTCTGGTGTGGGACAGAACAGAGACAACTGAGTTAGCAGGCTTCCTAGATTGATGGCCATCAACCCACCCCTCATTTCTGATAGGAGTACTGTTCATGTAGGTATGTGCTTCAGCCAGAATATTTTAGGCTTCAAGCTTTACATATTTCGGCAAGATACTTTTTAAATGAAATTAATTTCAAGCACATTCCACGCGGTATTATTTAACAAGTAAGACAAAGTTTTTATGATAATGAATATTTTGGATACTATGATATTTAAAGCCTGACCCCTTTCCAGAATTATTCCAAAAATGCAAAGCAGATTTCCCAGTCCCTAAGGGATTAAGACCTAAACATAGAATATGTTATTTGTGGATTTTTACAACCTAATCACAATTGATTTGTATTTTCCCACTTCCTTTCTTCATGGTATCTTGGGCCTGTTTACTAAAGCTACATAACAGTTCCTCAAAGAAGCAGTGTGCATGTTCACATTCCTTCTTTCACATAGTGTTGCATGAACAGTCTTTCTGGGTTACATGGAATGCAGCATCAACCAAAAGAAACTCTAATTGGGTCTTTTTAAAATGTGTCTCTATTTATCTTTCATTGTGTGTCATGATACTTTATTTGTATTTTAATAAATAAAGCTTTCCTGAAGATCAGAGAATAAAACAGCTCCACTGGTCAATCTTATAGGCCAGGCAGTGGTGACCCACACCTTTAATCACAGTAGCCACACTAATTTGCCACAGAAACCGGGTGGTAGTGGTGCATACCTTTAGTCCCAGTACTAGAGAGGAAAATAAGAATGGAGGAGATAGCTCTCACTTATATAAGTCTTATTTAAGATTTCTGGAGGTAAAATGTCTATTTTGGACTGAGGTAGGGGAAAGAGCCAGTGGTTATCTGTTTTGCTTTTTTTACCTTCAGGTTGAACACCAATATCTGTCTCTGGGTTTTGATCAGACATGCTACAATAATGTACTATTAAGATGATGATGCTGACATGGTCACAGCAAGGACATCTTAATGTTTGGTACTGGCAAACACTAGGTACTCAGTAGTCACTATCAACAACCACAGCAGACTCACTACAGCTGCAAGACTCACCACATTAAACAAAGAGGAACAGTAATCACTTCTACACTAAGTATTTTGCAGCAACATTGGAAGACAATGCTACATTTTCCTCAAAGAAGAAAGTGACAAGGTCATTAGTATTCACTGGGTTATTATCAAGCAATCAGACTAAAAATTTTGCACTTCAAATCCTACTAAGTACAACCATGAAAACTAAATTCATGTCTGACAACCTAAGCAGTAACCACTGATTATCTCAAAATATTTATGATATTTTAATTAATTCCTTCATAATTCCACTCATGCAGAGATGGTGTTTTTTTTTTATCATATTCACTGTCCACTCTTCCAAATTCTCTAACTCCTCTCAGATCTACCCTATCCTACTGCCAACATCGCGTCTCCTTTTTTTTCTTTAACCCTTTGAGTTTAATTCGTCCTGTCTATGGTTTCTCGGAGCTGAGCCCACCCACTAGCTCGTAGTTGCAGAGTTAACCTACTTAACAGGCACTCCCTTAAAGAAAACTGACTCTCCCTCCCACAGACACCATCAACTGTCAGTTCCTCCTCAGCTCAGGATGGGGCTTGAGATCGACCCTCATGATCCAATGCTGACTGACTTGTTCTTGTGCAGGTCTGGCAGGAGCAACCGCATCTGCTGTGAGTTTGTGTGTGATGTACTCTCATTACGGCCATGACCTCTGAGCTCACCTTGTTGGCGATACTTGTGATGAATGACTTAATATCAAGATTTGTGGGACAACTCTTCTGGCAGGGGGCGTCTGCACATTTCAGGCACCTAGGGAATAGAATAACTGTGTTAAAAAAAATTACAAAGAAGATGACATCATCTCTCTTTTTTATTTTTAGACCAACTCTGAGTTGACACTTAACAAATACAAATAAAATTGAAAAATTTTAAGCATGCATTCTTCAAGTGACACCATAAATAGTCAGTCTCTACTAAATTTTTATGCCTCCTGAGTTATATGGAATGGTGACCTTCTGGTACTTAGCATCCTGTCCTCTCAGAGCGGCTCCTAAGTTTTAGGAGGTGTAAACCTAGAGATACATCATTCACTCTTTTATGGAATCTTCCACTTTTTTGATATACCAGTACACTGTTTAATAAATGCAATATTTTATGACACAGCTTGTAAGTCTTAGAGACTACAATTACTATGCAAAGGATATTTATTTCGTAACAGTCACAATGTCCTTATTTTCTCTCCTCTCTCCAAACTTGCTGCTGTTCTCTATTTCCTTTCCTCCCTCCCTCTTCCCTTCAGCGTCTCTCTGTTGTCTTCAAGCATAGAGTTCAGGCACAGCACAAGTGAGCGCTGTAACAACTGTTTCAAAGAGTGGGAGTGGGTGGAGGGGTGTGAGGGAGAACTGTGGCTGAAATGTAAAATACCGAGAAAAAAATAAAATGAATTCTAGCAGGCAAAACTCTAAATGTGATAAACAAGTGTAAAGAAATTAAAAAAACCAAAGTTGCCCAGATTCACTCCCTTCGAGAACAAAGCATTTTCTTCCCACAGCTGCCTTTACCTTAAGGGAAAGGAATAAGGTCTTCATATCCTTTGCTTGGGGCAGCTCTGGTGCAATTGCAGGTCAATGAGAGGCTTAGAGAGACAGTGTGGGGTACTGCACTACAGGGATCTACTCTATACCCAATCTACTCCCTTCACTGCCCAAATTTAACTCAGAATCTTCTTCATGGGGAACCAGCCAGAGACATTCCTGAAGGTTAATATACCTAAGTGACGTTTGGTAACATGATAGATATACTTATTTCACCAAGGAACTCCTGGTATTTCCAAGTTTCTAGTCTCTGATGTGATATTGATAACCATACTGTAAGTTATCAATGCTACAACTCTATTGTGGAATAGAAACAGATGCAAACACTGACTGCACTATTCTTAATTTGTATATGGTGTGTGTGTGTGTCTGTGTGTTTGTGTTCATTTACTCATTCATTTTCCAACATGTACTGATTCCCTGTATGACAGATTGAGCTTGTCAGTCAAGTAAGGAGTTTGGTCTTCAAAGAAATGATGCAGAAAGGTAGCATAGGACCTTTGACAGGTGGAGTCTACTGGGAAAAGAAGTCATTAGGGTACTAGTTTCAGAAAGACTTGATGATGTCATGTTCATTCTTACAGGAGACTCAGTACAGAAGAGAAAGCCTTGCTCCATCCTTGCCTCCCTTTGACTTTCTTTAATGCTGAATGTTATCTCTCTCATACATGTATAATCCATCATAGGATTCACATGATAGCCTGTGCCATGTGATCTGAGCTTTTAACCTCCCACATGGTGAACTAAATATATGTATTTATTTTGCATATAATTCAATCTTGGTTATTTTTATTATAGTAACAGAAAAGAATGAAAGATATGAAGAACATAAACATAGTGGTTCCTTTCACGGAGCATATAACTAAAGGAAAGTGAAGAAATACAAAGAGCACTTCAATTTCCAAAATGATCAATGTAACAAAACACAGCATAAGGGAGTATATGGGAGGGTTAGTAATTCTGGAGTAGGAGTCAGGAAAGATTAGTTGAGTGCAATAATACTTTACAAAGACCTCAAAGATGGGTGGATGTTAAGGCAGCAAAGAATGGTAGGATTGGCAGCATAGGAAAATGGAAGAATGGCTCCAGAGTGGAAGCAGTACATGCCAAGGTTTGAAGGTGAAAGAATATGTCAGTGTGGAATTTAGTCTGACTAAAGCAAGAGAAGATGAAGAAAGATGTTCAGCTGGAGATAGAACTTCAGACAATATGCTACTGTCGTGTGTTAGAGGAACAGAATTCTAAAATAATTTGCCTAAGAATGAATTCTACATTACTCACTGGCATAGGGATGAGGGCCCTCATTTCGTATCCACTTCCAAATGTAAAGACCTTAGTTCATTTCCTTCAAGAAAACAATAGCCATCTCCTTGTCACTTCATTGTACGGCCATCCTCAGCATTGTTTGAAGCAATTTCTCAGAACCTAATTAATATCTTGTTTTTAAATCTGGTCTCTTTTCTATGGCTTATGCCCTTAGCCTTCTCTCTAAATTAAATTTTTCACAATGAGTACTGAAGGCTTTTCATAATCAATTGTCCTCTGTGAAATGTCATCATTAAACCTCTCCCCTGTCATTGCTCTGAATGCCATTGT
Source organism: Chionomys nivalis (assembly GCF_950005125.1). Classification (NCBI taxonomy): domain Eukaryota; kingdom Metazoa; phylum Chordata; class Mammalia; order Rodentia; family Cricetidae; genus Chionomys; species Chionomys nivalis. The sequence continues at coordinate 30,669,625 of NC_080103.1, read as the reverse complement.
TAGATTCACATCTGTCATTTTGTTGGATTCCTATCTACTCAGACTTAGGCTTTCAGAATGTTTTGTTTTCTATTTCCCCCCAAAACACTCTCTGTGAGGAAGAAGAAAAGGAATTTCTTAGAAGTATATCCTGCAATATACATCACAAAATTATGTTTTAAAAAAAGACAAGAAAAAGAACAAATCAAAAAAGAAAAGACTCAACCAATGCAGTCCTTGGAGTTGAGGTGAAAGAATGCAGTGTGAGGAAGGACCATAAGGATAAATATGGAGAGAATTAATAGTAGTGTGAATGTCTTTCTACCAAGTACCAACACAATACAGTCAAAAACCTAGCAAAACATTTTTCTCACTTAATATGTCACATTAACATTTTAAATATCCTTGCCATTAAATATCTAGTTAAGATAGATAGATAGATAGATAGATAGATAGATGATAGATAGATAGATAGATAGATAGATAGATAGATAGATAGATAGATAGATAGATAGAGATGCATATATATGCTAAACACACAAAGGACAGACAGACACCTAAAGGGAAAAACAGGAAGAAAGAATTGCACTAAGCAGAGAGACAACGTCATACTGCTTCTACTTATCTCTAATCAAGTTTTCTGCATTTTCTCTTACAAACACCCAACTTGACTAATAAGGCAACTGAAAATGACCTTATAATGTCAGCAGATATGAGTGAACTGAATTAAGATGCAGGATGTCTTCCTGTCCTTCCAGAGAAATCTTAAATTCAACAGAAACAGAGTCACTTAACAGCACCGACAACGTAAGGATTTTCCGTTGTGGTTATTAAGCCTCTTTACCAAATAATTCTCCCTTTATTATTGAGCTAGTTCACAAATAACAGCTGTTGGAAATGTCAAATGTTAATGAGGCAGGGCAATGCAAACCTGAATTGTAGCATTCTCTCTTTTTTTTTCTTTTGGTGCCATGAATATGCCAGAATGGGCAGACTCTGATAATAATACCATCTTGCAATTCTCTAAGCGCTCTGCAGACTAAAGTGCATCAGGCTGCCATTAATCCCACTTATCACTCTGACAGCTCAGTAATTACACTACTGCTATAGCCAGGTAGTCCTAATAAAATATCAACCACTGCACTGGAATGCATACTGGTGAGATGCTTTATTAAACTTCTGTGTGTGTGTGTGTGGGGGGGGTGATCATCAAGTGACATTATTGTTGACCTATTTTTCTATTTGACAATAAATTATCCTTTGACCATGCCATGATAGATATTACAGAGTATATTTACTGTACCAAATTGGAAAGGTTGAGAATTGTAATGATGTAGACAAATGATGTAAATAAAATAGCAGAAATGTACATCCAGATGTTATTTCCTAAATTGCTTTCAATGATTGATACCATGAAGAAATCAGAGACACGGTACTTAGGGGGATTTGTCAACAATTATGGTAAACCACAGTGCTCAGTAAATTGTTCCTCAGAAGTAACATTTCAATTACAGTCGTTTGCATCTTCAGTCATTTAAGAACCCCTTCCTTGCAGAGTTACTGTGCTATAATAGGTTTATTTTTAAATTCACTGTAAGGGGCAAAAGTTAGTTGAGATAAATAATTATGTAATATTTTTAATCTGCAGATAATTAAATTCATACTAAACTTGGATATTAGATTATCTCTAAAAGCAGTGAAACATCGTATGTTTTATTACTGATAAACTTTCTATTTTCATATTTAGTGCAGGGTATAACAATGGATTTCATTAAAAGCAATATGTGGGATGCTTAGTAAATGTTAATCTTTTGTGATTAACAGGATTTTCAAAAGGCATATGGAAACTTTCATTCTGTTACTTGAGGGACCAAACTATTCAAGATATACGCATTTGTGATCTTTCTGTAGGGATAACAGAGACAATGGGGATGAGTAGTTTTACTTCATAATAAATAACTAAGTTGCATTTTATTCTTCACACATCTGAAAGAACAGAGACATCATTCTTCTACTAGTAAGAGTTCACAACAGCTAGAATTGTAAGCTATGCTTCTTGCAGAATTGTCCAGAGCTAAAATGACAATTTTTCAGAAAACACACGCTCACCCAGGAGCACCCACAAGTACACACATCTATTGAATAATGCATGAACTCAATATACATTGTCTTAGTTTTGCTAATTTTGACAATGAACCCAGCACTGTTCTATGGATATGCAGCATTAAGCCATGAATTAATACAATAGGATTGGTCAAATTAGTACTTATACAAAGCATTTTAATATTTTCCCAATATTGATATTATTTTTCTGCAAGTCTTTGAAGTTTGTTCATCATTTGGATGATCTACTAGTTGAGACACAGTCAATAGTATGGGTCCTATCTTCCTCTTCCTCCCTCTCTTTCTTGCTCTATAGGCACTAGAGTAAACAAATCTATACATAGTGTTATTTACTAATGGTGGAATATTTCCACTGAAAACTGGGTAGATGCCATTGTCAAGGTGGTGGAAGGCACAAGAATCAAGTTGTGATGGCTCGCAGTGTCATACGTGCATCTGAGTTTCACTGCAGTCAGGTCTGATGCCCAGGAACTAGAAGAATAAAACATCTAAGATTGATGGATTGTATCTTTAAAAACATGATACAACTAATCTCATGTTTTGATCCAGCAAACAGTCAAAACAGGGAACTGAACTTCATACTCTGTTTTCAATAATTTTCAGGCTATTGGTTGTAGCTCACTTTTTTTTTATTATTCCCTTAGTAACACTTCTTTTACAACTTCTGATGCTGCTTATCTGATCTATATAGGAAGAGTTTTCCTGGACATGGGATATCGAGCACTGACAGTGAATGTTAATAACACTCTGCTTAGCCCAGATGCTCTATTCAAGCTATCCAGTTAGAAGCTGTGATAACATCATTAAAAATAACTGAATTTATAATAATTTTTATGAAAAATAGATTCTTTTCTTTTAAATACATCACAAGCACAGTTTCTCCACCATCCATTCCTGCCACTCCTCCACCTCTACTCTTCCCCATACCCAATTCCTTTCCATTTCTTCTACAGAAAAGAAAGTCCTCCAAGAGGTAAACAGTCAAACAGAGGAAAACAAGACATAAGACAATGCAAAAGCTCTTACTGAGGTTGGATTTAATGCTATGTATCATTGTGATTGTATACACCACCTTTAATTTCAAGGTTTTTAACCTTTTAATAACTATTTATATAAAAATATAAAGTCAAATACAACTTTTAAATTTTAAATATTTATAATAACATATAACATATATGCATATATAGCAGACAGTTGTACTTATGAACTCAGAGAGTAATAAGACCATATATAAGCCATACCAAATAACAACATTGAGAGGAGAGTTGGGCACAAAATACCACTGCTAAATGAGGAGCTATTGGTAATTGTTAGCTGCTGGAGGGTAAGTTTTCTCTAAAACAAGTCAACTTGGCAATTCAACCATGTTCCAGTGAAAGGCCAAGCATCCAAGAATACTGGGGCAGCTCTAATTGACCTTGATAGAGGAAAGAAATAATAAGGAAGGAAGGAAGGAAGGAAGGAAGGAAGGAAGGAAGGAAGGAAGGAAGGAAGGAAAAAAGTTGCATGGGGAAAAAAAGAGGGCAGTTCTGTGAAGAGTTGGGGAAGGAAGATTAAATATGATCAAAACATATTAAATGCTCAAAAAAATACAAATATTTTAAGTGTATAATTTTTCTTTCTGCATATTTTGAAACCAATGGACTTATCCTGAAGTCAATATTGTCCAATTTTCCTATATAATAAATTTTGCTTAAACAATATACTACTATTACCACCTTTGTATTGATGTAAGCACCTAAGAGAACAGTGGCTATGTATCTGAAACAACTCCTAAGGCACAGTTAGCTTCTTCCACCAGGGGCTGTCATATACATAAAAGAAAGCAAATTAGGACTTCTGAAGATGTTGTGTTGAATGAAAAAAAAAGCTAAAAAACAAAAATACAAACAAACAAACCAACAAAAACCCTCAGCACTTAAAGTTTGAGCATGAGGACCTGAAAGACTGGTTCCCAAGAACCACATCAGAAAGTGATCAGAAAAAGCCAGCTGTAGCAGTACACATCTGAAAATCCAGAACTGGGATGGCAGAAGCAAGTGAATTTTGTCCAGCCATATGTGCTAGAAAGATACTTCTTTGTTAGAACAGTCTTGTTAAAACAACAATAACAACAACCACATACACTTGAAATTTTCAAAGGTGTTAGAAACCAAAATTCATGTTGTTCTTGTTATCTTAGACACAAATAAAATGTTTCTGCAATACCTCAAGATATATCACTTCTGAAAATCTTTTAAATAAGCAACTCCCTGTCTCCCCACACAGGAATAATACACACCTGTGTCTGTGGACGTGGTTCCTAACTACAGTTTTCTCTTTGCTAACCTCAAAGTGATGTGGAAAGAGATGGCATAAAACTAAGATTGTAGTGTCGCAAAAAGGATAAAAAAGACAGAGAAAGGAAAGATTGAGTTGGTGTATACAAAACAATTTAGGAAGACAGACTATAAAATCAGATGCATACACAGTGAGTTTAGTATAGGGGTAAATAACTAATTAGGAGAGAGAGAACATAGCTGACTTACAGAAAGTAGGCTCCGTCCTTAAAACTTTCTCAGTTGGCCAGAGTTCTAGTTCATTAGAAGCATGAGCAATATACCAGGAAGCAATGTTTAAATAATAGTGACAATCATTATAATCTCATGTGATTCATATAGATGACTACTTGTAGAAGTAGGGAGTTGCAGCAATGAGGCAACAGTATTTAATGGGTATAATAGAATGATATAGAAACTAAACTTTATATATAGAATCAAAGGTTGCTACACTGCCACTAGTAAAATAGTTGAGAATTAGGCACTTACTAGTATTTTATATATTAAAAACATAAACACAGCTAGTGAATATAGAAAAATTAAAACACTTAATACCTTGTTTTCCTGTCCAATATTACCTAGAGGCTAAATCATAAGAGAGCTTGCTCCCTGCATATTCGCCTGCTATGGTAGCAATCTTTATTTCTTTTCTTTTCTTTTTTTAGCTTTGCTCCTGTTCTAGAACTCACTCTGTAGACCAGGCTGGTCTAGAACTCACAGAGATCTGCCTGCCTCTGCCTCCTGAGTGCTGGGATCAAAGATGTGATTGACTAGCACCCTGCTACGGTAGTGTTCTTTAATTTGCAAACCAGGAACTACAGTGGATGAGAGCTCATCCTTACATCTTTGGTTTGTGATCCTGGAGGCCACATTGTTCTAGGAGGCCATTCTTCACCTACTATAGAGATGGTGGAGAACAAGGAAACACCAAGGACTAAGGACAACATCATGGTTCAAGATGAGGACAAAGTTTCCTCCATGTGGCCAAAATGAAATAATGAAAGCCACATTCCTAGGTTAGAGTTCATCGTTAGTTCTGGCCATCTGGAAAGCCAGATATATGCATATCTCATAGTGAATTTTAAAACATCACACCTGATAGGTATCTGAAACACACACATCTGGGCTTTAAATGTTCCTTTTCTATCCTTTGGGTTTCAAGAAAGGCTCTTTGAAACCCAGGTAAAGGAGAATATACATGGCTTTTAAGTGATGTACACTTGTATTAATATCAATGAAGCTAGTTAAGGAAAGATAAGGAAAATGAATCCATCTGTATTGATTTATCTTGGTTACAGGTAACCAGAAAATAAACATTCTGAACAGATTTTAACACTGGAATTTTCTTACATTTTGTAGTCATCTACAGGAGTTTTCCAAAAATAATATAGTAGTAATACTGACCTGTATATTTATTTATATGTGGTTTCTATTATAATAGTGAGCTACACAGACCTTTATTAATTTCCATTCAATCATAGCAATTATGGAAAAGAGACTTATGTAAATATGTTAACCTATCTCAGGGCATGAGGATGAAGATTTGATTTTCTACAATGCTATGGTGCTTGAACTTTCTCTTACGCAGCTGTTTCAGGCTGTTTACTCTCCCTGTAGTGAGATACGGCTGGACAATTTTGTCTTATGGGTTAGTTAGCTTAGAAGCAGATTAATTTGAAATCACATAAAGGAGTCATAGTTTGGGAATACTGTAGTTACTGCTGCAATGTTTTGGAAGTTGTTTTTATAGTTGCTCTTTAAGCTTACATACATTATGTAGAACTATAATGTAAAATAATTATCTTAAGTGTATTTATTAATGTGTATAGGAAACTATTCCATGCTAGCATTGTTCTGAGTACTTAATAAATAAAAACTCAATCTTCTTATCCACTCAGTAAAATGGTATAAATAAATAATTTCTTCATAAGAATCTGATGAGTTAGGCCCTTTTGTTAGTGTCATCTTAAAGAGACAGACACTATGGTAAAACAGTCTTTCAATGACTTAAGTTTGATATAATTTATCAGTAATTTCTCTAATTCTGGTAGTCTTTAAGGTGTTAAATGAGAATGTCTCAGGGTCTTTTTTACTGACTTTCTCTGCCATCTTTTCATGATTCTACATTACTCATCAGGTCTTCCTTATTGCGTGGATTCTGGATTGAGTACCCTTACACAGTTTTGACTTAGTCTACAGCCTAGACGAGGATATCATTACTTCATTTCTATAGGGGTTCTTAAAATATCCAAAACTATAGAGAAATTAAAAAATTTTAAATTATACTGCAATAAGTTCATGAGAATCCTAGTCCTTATTGTTTATATAGCTTAAAGATTACCATTTAAAAATATGAAGAAAGAAAACTCTTTGACCCGAATACTTACAAATCAAAGTATTGCTTGAAATGAATTTTCTCGTAATAAAATTATTTATACAAATCAACAAGATCAATACATCCTATATATAAATAGCAGAGCACACAATGCAACTAAAAATGAGCCATAATAGATACAATTTAACTGAAATGTCTATAATCAGGATTAATCCTAATGTAAGTATGCCTTTACAAACACTTGTCACAGCATCTATTACAGGGGAAAGAAGCTTAAAACAAAATAATTCCCAGTAAAGTTATTGAGTTAAAGAAGAAGAGGAGGAGGAAGAGGAAGAAGACAACAAAGATGACAAGAACTCAGGATGAATAAGAGGAGGAGAACAAGAATGAGGAGGAGGTAAAATTTAAGAAAATGACTATACATGCATATCTCTTCTTAGGAGTGTGATGCATGAGAGTCACTACTATCATTACACTCCAAGAATCTTTGGAAATGCTCAGAAATTAATGAATGTGAGTAAAAAGTAGATAAGAATATAAATGTTTAATCTTTTCAATTTGAGTTACATCTTAAGGTGGGCCAAGGTTTCAGGCAACAGTATTGCTTAGAAAATGAGGTAATATGAAGACAATCTGCTCATTAAAAGAGGATTTTTGATTAAAAAAAAAAACCTAGCCCAGAAGCCAAAGAACACAATATTCATAGATAATATCTTGAACACAATCATTAAAATTAAGCTGCCTACAGCTTAGTATGATTTAAACTCTAAAAGAAGGAAATAAAAAGCTATCAACACATAGTATATATTTGTGTAAATACAGAAAATTCCATTTGCTTTGAACCTAATGAAATGTATTTGAATACTGGCTCTGCTTTTAATGAAATATATTTGAAAACTGAAATCAGTGTCACAGGATGTCACAGGCCCTATTACATTTATGAAAGCTAAATGAAGAATGTGAGTAAGGGTATTAAAACTTGAATACATTTGTGATCGATGGGATCTTAACACATCGTTTTCATTCTTTCTTTCTTCTTTCTCTCTTCTGTCCTTCCCTCCTTCAGCTAACACCCACAGAGCACTCACTATTTTCTTCAAAAATATTCTAGAAGAAAGGAATAATATGTTGAACAAAATGCAAATTCTTCCTCCCAGAAGGTTGCAATAGAGAAAGTGGACAAATACATCTTTGTCCTTGAATGTTATAGATATGAAATGATGGAGAAGGAGAAGAGGCTTAAAGTATATTTACTTGCATCTTGAGACAAAAAAGACTGGACCAGAAGAGCTTAGGATCTGATCTTGCTCCATTCTTTTGTGCTCTGGCCCAGTAAGTCATGTGATTCCAAGTTATAAAACCCAATTAGCCTGCTTTCCATGGTCTCCCATCTGCAGTATAAGTGAGTATTGAACAGCCAAGACATCATCAGTCCCCCAGAAGGCTGGATGACCTGGTTAACACTAACTCCTATACCTCTGTTCTCTATTACTGTCCAACTTCCATAATAAACATAGGTCTTGTCACAAGTCACATATGACTCTCTTCTGTCTCACTGAATGCAGAAATGTCAGTAACTCATACACAGTACACCTGTTTGAGAACATTCTTTCCCAATACTTTTAATTCAACTTTTGGGCTGTTAATCTCTCTTTTTTTTTCAATTGCTCTATTTTATCTGTATACAACATTGAATACAACACAGGGATACAGGAGGCAATGTAGCCCAATGGATGCTGGATTTAATACAACTCAATAATTAGTCTTATGGTCAGGGGAATGTGATTTAAATATTTGTAGCCTAGTTTCCTCAACTAAGTTACTAATTATAGTCTGGATATCATAATATGATGGAAAACTTTAAGAAATAATACACATGAAATCTTCAGAAGATTGTTTATGTGAAGCAAATGCTCAAAATATAGATTATTCGTATTATTATCTGTGGACACAGGAGGATATCATGCAGACATGAGCTGTGGGAAGCACACTGATATGATAGAAAGTATGGATGGTGATTACAATGTGAGTCACTGCAAAAATCAAGACACTATTTGGAGCTCATTCCCTATGGTGGGATGCCTTGCTCAGCCTTGATGCAGCAGGGAGGGGCTTGAATCTTCCTCAGGGTAATGTGTCAGGATTTGTTGACTCCCCATGGAAGGCCATACACTTCAGGAGGAGTGGATGGGAGTGAGCTGGAGGGAAAGCGGATGGAGGGGGTTCGAGAGGAGGGTGAAAGGGAGAAATGTGGTTGGAATATAAAATGAATTTAAATGTCAGAATGGATAAAATCAAAAACACCAATCATAGACTTTGCTGGAGAGGTTGTGGAGTAAGGGGTACACTCATCCATTGCTGGTGGGAATGCAAACTTATGCAACCACTTTGGAAAGCAGTGTGGTGGTTTCTCAGGAAATTCAGGATCAACCTACCCCTGGACCCAGCAATACCACTCTTGGGAATATACCCAAGAGATGCCCTATCATACAACAAAAGTATATGCTCAACTATGTTCATAGCAGCATTGTTTGTAATAGCCAGAACCTGGAAACAACCTAGATGCCCTTCAATGGAAGAATGGATGGAGAAAGTATGGAATATATACATATTAGAGTACTACTCAGCAGTAAAAAACAATGACTTCTTGAATTTTGCATGCAAATGGATGGAAATAGACAACACTATCCTGAGTGAGGTAAGCCAGACCCAAAAAGAGGAACATGGGATGTACTCACTCATAATTGGTTTCTAGCCATAAATAAAGGACATTGAGCCTATAATTCGTGATCCTAGAGAAGCTAAATAAGAAGGTGAACCCAAAGAAAAACATATAGTCATCCTCCTGGATATTAACCTTCATCAGGCGATGAAAGGAGAGAGAGACCCACATTGGAGCACCGGAATGAAATCCCAAGGCCCAAATCAGGAGCAGAAGGAGAGAGAGCATGAGCAAGGAACTCAGGACCACGAGGGGTGCACCCACACACTGAGACCATGGGGATGTTCTATAGGGAACTCACCAAGGACAGCTGGACTGGGTCTGAAAAAGCATGGGATAAAACCGGACTCGCTGAACATAAGGGACAATGAGGACTGCTGAGAAGTCAAGAACAATGGCACTGGGTTTTGATCCTACTGCACGTACTGACTTTGTGGGAGCCTAGGCAGTTTGGATGCTCACCTTACTAGACCTGGAAGGAGGTGGGAGGTCCTTGGACTTCCCACAGGGCAGGGAACCCTGACTGCTCTTTGGGCTGATGAGGGAGGGGGACTTGACTGGGGGAGGGGGAGGGAAATGGAATGTGGTGGCGGGGAGGAGGCAGAAATCTTTAATAATTAAATAAATAAATAAATACAGAAAAAAAAGACATCCCTGACCAGTACCAGCAATGTTCATGTTATCCACTCAATTTATGTTTTAACTATAATTTAACTATTAAATATAAATCTGATAAAACATTTAAATTTCAAAATGTTGTTCATATAGTTTTTCATGAAATAAAATAGGTAAACAACAATCCCAAGGAATTAAGTTCATCTGGCTTATGTTCATTAAGGAGTCTTATAAAGAAACTGGCAGCCATCCCACACCACTTGATCTGTGTGGGCACCAGAGAGAGCGATGGGTTAGATGCTGCAAAGCAGCACGCATCTTATTTCTTCAAGTGACCTCTTTTTCATTTCACTATGAATCACTCTGACGGGACTGCTGCAGCCACCAATTCTGCATGTGGGTGGCATAGGCAAATTCATCTGTGAGCAATGGCTCTGAAGCCACAGGGGTGAGCAGGCTGGATGAAAATGATCCTCCTATGTAAGAGAAACTCTCTGGCTAAAGTGTCATTATTTTGTCCCATTTATCTGCACATCTAATATGGGTATGCTTCTAACACATTAATACATTCATATGTGGACATAATAAATATATAAAATTCCTACTTTGGAAAACACATTTAGAAATAATTTCAAAGTACATTTCTTATGTTTTAGCTTCCTATTCATGCTGTGAATTTTCTCACCTGTTCCCTTCTGTATACTTTTTCTAAGTGAACTTTTCAGAACAATCTCACTGAGAGGAAATTGTTTTGCAAGCTAGGACGATATTAATCTGTTCTCCCAGCATAGTGGGTGCATAAATCCTTTTTTATTGAAGCGATGTTGTTAAAGTTCTATATGTAAGGGGACAGACAGTATTGATTTTGGCAATGCTTATACAAAGGTAGTATTTTTAGTTAAAGAAGTTGTATTCTTTCAATTTCCCTGCCATTGCTCTTGTTTATCCCTCAATACAAAAAGCACAACTCTTACTCTCATCTGCCTGGCAAGTTCCAGGCCATCCTTAAGAATGCAGCACTGTGTTTCATCTTCATCCCATCAGCTCTCTTCAATTACCCCACCCAAGTGTAGTCCGGGCACACATGTTGATTAACTTACCCCTACCTATAACTACAGTTTGAGGGAAACCAGAACCCTCTTCTGGCCTCCAGGGGCATTGAACTCACATGCACAAATCCATACAGATATACATGTATTTTTTAATTAAAAAAAAAACAAATAAAATCACTTCAAGTGTAATTCAAAAGCAAATAAAAAATAGAGCCCAAGGTTAATGCTGTAATTCTGCTAAGGAATATGTGGTGTCATAACAACACAGCTTAAGAGCCGGAAGGAATGAAAAGAGTCGAGCTATGCATTTTAGATTTTACTTTGTGGCTTTAGGAAGATAGTTTTCATATTTGAAAACTTGTGCATCAATAGTTCTCTTATTCTTGACCTCAGTGTTTCTCTGCACCATTGCTATTTTCATTCTTTGATTCCAGCATATCCGCCAAAACTCAGTATGTCCTGTTTCTAATAAATTTTATATCTATCTCAGATGTCAGATATCTGGGACCCCAAGTTGCCTGAAAAACTGAGGTTATCCCTAACATATTATGTATCTTTAACCATTCACTTCTTTTTTCTTCCATTTAAGTATCTTCTTCAATTTTCTGTCACTCATCATTTTTTAGGAATCATCTTAAAACTCTCCAGGAGTTTTCAAGCATAACCACCATAGTATCTGCCAAATTAATGCTAATGCCAGATCCTCAAAATAATGATAGTAATAACACTATTTCAAAAGCAAAATGGGCCCAGGCCCAAATTCTGAGGGTACTACATTATTGAGTGTATGAGAAAAAAAAAAAACCTTGCTATAAGCATCACATTTTTTAATGTCTGCAAGCACAATCAAAAGCCCAGATCAGAAGGTCAAATACACAAAATTCAGCAAAATGTTTATAACACAATTTTTAAAAAAGTATTTGTCCATCCTCAATTCATACCATAGTAAACACACTTTTTAGTATTCCTGAGAAATAGCAATGCCTCTGTTGGGACTTCACATTTGCTCTTTTAATTTTTGGACATCTACTTTGCAGAGCTGTGCACAGTAATTCTTTCTGTGTCACTCTCCACCAAGCATAGTGTCCAACAAATATCAGAGGGTAGCCATAGCCATGCTAGCTGTGCACATGATTGTAGCTACAGTCTAATTTACCTTCCACTCACACATACAACCAATGCCTTCTATAACCACACAACAGGAACTTTTCAAATTATCTTTAGTTTTCATCTCCAGTTTGCATGTTTTGTTCTTCAGAGAAGATAACACATATATTCCCTCTTCATCATCTCCATCAAAAATTGAGCTGTTCATTTTTTGAACTCCTCCATTCAAAAAGGAAACATAAAGGATAGTGATGGCTGTACACTAACATATTCTTGTTCCCTACCTTAGGTTCTCAACCATTACTAGAATAGTTTTGCCTATTAATTGAAATTGGTTTTAGAAAAGCTGTGGAATACATCATAGAAATAGGCAATACATCTTTTAAATTATTACAATTTATTAATTTGAATACTTTGATTTGTGGAGAGGGTGTAAAATGAAGATTTAAAAATACAAAAAGGATATTCTGAGCCTCAGGTTCCATCCACACATCTATTATAGATCTCATTTCTCTCTGAAAGTGCATTTCACAGAAGCCTAATTAGCATGCATTTATTGTGTGTGAAAACATCCTCAAGGATTTTCCTTTTTTTCCAGCCAGTTCATAATTGTTTGTACTAATAGCTGCTACATATTTTATTAATTCAGAGTGAGCATAAAGTGGAATATCATTATTGCATTCAAAAATAATGACTAACACTGTTGATGGAATCTCTTGAGGCAAGAAGAAAAACTTGAGAAAGAGGAGAGGAAAGTGGAGAACCTGAAAGAAGAGGAACTGACATAGGCTAGCAGGAAGGAATATGGTACCATAGAAACAAACAAAAGGCAAAAGGAATTGCCTGAGAGTTGATTGTAAGAGTAGAAACTTCAGAGAAAAGAGAAAGGGGAGGAAATTCCTCCCCTGGGTGAATTTTCTATAGGTAAGAATAGGGCCACTGGACTGGGACTGAAAAAGCATGGGATAAAACCGGAATCTCTGAACATGGTGGACAATGAGGGCTGACTGAGAAGCCAAGGACAATGGCACTGGGTTTTGATCCTACTACATGTACTGGCTTTGTGGGAGCCTAGCCTGTTTGGATGCTCACCTTCCTAGACCTGGATGGAGAGGGGAGGACCTTGGACTTACCACAGGGCAGAGAACACTGACTGCTCTTTGGACTGGAGAGGGAGGGGGAGAGAAATGGGGGGAGGGGAGGGAAATGGGAGGCGGGGAGGAAGAGGAATTTTATTCAATAATAAAAAAAAGAGAGAAAAAAAGAATAGGGCTGAGGATACTCGGGACTATTTCTTCACACACAGCTAATGAAAGAAATTAACACCTTCACAGTGGTCAGAGATAAGAAATTAGAGAGCTTCTTGGAGACAAGGAACTGAGAAAATACTCCTAGAAAATGAACACTGGGAAGACTCAAAAAACGCCTCCTACATTGGCCAATGAGGGAATTGCTAAGATTTTACCAGCATCATTTCAGACTGTGCAAACCAGTGACTGTTGCACACCTGATGAATTCAGTACTTTATGTCATTATGAGGAACTGGATTTGGGGTGGACAACACTCCAGAGCAATTAGTGGCAAGGGAACGTATCTTTATTCAAGGAAAGATGTTTATGATCTGAAGGAAGTGTGGTCTTTAATCGGTTACTGACAAAATACATATTTTTTAAAAAAAACATTTCTCTCACCTGTGGTTTTGTAATATGACTTTATAACTTCTTCCTTGCAAAGGAGAACACATTTCTCCACTTCAAATTAATCTGATGCTGTGAAATGTTTATGCTAAGAGATTGTAGCATAACTGGGGCGTACTTGTGCTAAGCCTAGACCTTGATATAACTCAGTATAGGAATGTAGACACACTGGGTGTCTTTGAAAGAAAATGGAATCTTTTGCAGGGATAGAGGATCCTGGAAACTTAAAAGCCATGAAAGCCACTCCAAGACATTGCCTTTAAGGTTCTTATCTGAAGAAGTCAAATAAAGAAATTCATGGACCATAGAGTTTTAAAGCAATTTTTTATAATTTTTTTTGTTATTTATTTTTCTCTCATAAAATACATCTTGACCACAGTTTCCACTCCCTCTACTCCTTCCATTGCCCCTACCTCCCATCTCCCCTAGATTCATTCCTCATCTGTTTCTCTTAATAAAACAGCTGGCCTCCCAGAACTCTTAACAATAAGGCCAGGCACATATCCTCATATCAAGTCTGGGCAAGACTACCCAGTAGGAGGAAATGGGTCCCAAGAACAGGCAAAAGAATCAGAGATACCTCTAACTCCCATTGTTAGGAGTCCCACGCACGCCTTTAATCGCAGCACTCGGGAGGCAGAGGCAGGAGGATCTCTATGAGTTCGAGACCAGCCTGGTCTACAAGAGCTAGTTCCAGGACAGGCTCTAAAGCCACAGAGAAATCCTGTCTCAAAAAAAAAAAAAAAAAAAAAAAAAAAAAAAAAAAAAAAAAGAACACCAAGCTAAGGACAATAACATATATTCAGTGGGCCTAGCATAAATCCATGCACAGGCTTTGTGATTGGCAGTTCAGTCTCTGGGAGCCCCTATGAGCATTGTCCTGCTGGTGTCCTCGACCACCCTGGCTCCTATGATTCTTTGTCCTATTCTTCTGTGGGGTTCCCTGAGATCCATGGTCAGGAACCTGATGGAGATCTCTAATTTGGGCTCTATCTACCTAATATCTGGATGTGGATCTCTGCATCTGTTCCCACCATTTGCTGGAGGAAGCTTCTCTGATCTGTTAATAACAGGGCTAGGCACTGATCCGGTTTGTCTGTCTGAATCTGGGCCACCTTGTTCAAGATGATTTTTTTCAACTTCCATACATTTGTGTCCATACTTCATAAAGTCATTTAACAGCTGAGTAGTACTCCATTGTGTATATATGCCTCGATTTCATTATCCATTCTTCAGTCAAGGGACATCTAGGTTTTTTTCTCTTTCCAGTTTCTGGCTATATGAATAAAGCTACTATAAATATAGTTGAGCAAATGTCTTTGTGGTAGGATGGAACATCCTTTGGGTATAAGCCAGAGTGGTACAGCTAGGCTATAGAGATAGTTCAACCACTAAAGGCTAGGCTCACAAACAATACCACAAAATGAATGTTATACATTTATAGGTGGAAACTTAAGAATCAAGGGGAGAAAGAGAGATAGCCAGAGTGGGTGCTTGAATACAGAAGTTCACAACAGGAGGGGTGGAGTCCCAGGAAATAGGATATAATTGAGTTCCTAGTCTGGGAGCTTTTTCAAGGAATTTTTGGGGAAAACTATGGTGAAGCCTGAGAACAGAAATCTTGATCAGTCCAGTTTATCCACTCACAGTGTATCTTCTCAGTTTCACGCATTTAGTCATGTACAACCTCTAGGCAGAGAGAGTTATTAGTCAATGACAAAGAGACAGCAAGAACTATTCTCTGACACTCTTGGCCTCTAGCAAGGATACTTTCAGAACAGCCGCTTTGGACTGCTGCCCTACATGACCAATTTCTATCTCCTATTTGAATCCACCTCAATGATCCCTAAACCTCCCTTGTAATCCCATCATTTTTCTTTGAATACCTACAAGGCACCTCTAATAAAGGATGAATGGACACAGGGAGGAGAGGCTAGTTGTTGCAGCTAAAATAGACTGATATAAACAGCTGTTTCCTAATATGTAGAGGAACTTAAGCCAAGACAGCAGAACAACATGCAGAAGTCAGTCTTCAAGACATTCATAATTAAATTTGGTAGAATTAACAATTTTTATTGTTTTAAGCCACTGAGCTATGGGATGGCTTGTTATGCAGAAGGACCTGAACACTGCATTCCTATGCAATGATCCCTTACAAATATCAAGGGTAAACTCAGTAACAATTTTTTTTAATGTCTCAGTTTAGTATAAGTAAAGCCAAAACTGTAACTTAGGATCTATCAACTTCAGATGTTTGCTGTTATTACTTTCATTCCCAAGGATGTACCAAGGAAATACTTGCCAAAGCTAAGAGAAAAGACTCACATTTATAATAGAATCCTGTCTGATTTTTACATAAATGTCCCAAGAATAAACTCACGGTGAGTTTATTTAATCGAGATAACCAGGAGAAGAAGCAAGCTATTCCTTAGAAGTCTGGAGAATCTGAGAAACATTTTCTCAGATAGGTACATGTATCTCTCCATAACTCAATTCCTACTAACTTTAACCAGTTCTAGAATTTTCTATTTTCAGAGGTCATATAATCTGTCATATGCTAATAGATTACATGTGCCCATATATGCATTAAAATAATAATGAAACCTTTCCTAATTTTAAAAAATCTATAGACCTAGAACTCAGTAAACATGAACTTTTGGAATGTTCTCTGCTCAGGGCTGATTGCAATGTAGGTTGATATAATTACCCTTTTGGCACAAGCATTGTCAAACATCACAAAGTAAGCAAAAATTTCCCACAAATCATACTGGTAGACAGGAACAGAAATGCACTCATCCTTGTTATTGTCACTTCAGAAGATATGCTCAGATCTGAAATGATAATGGAAAAGCTTAAGCATTCTTTCACATTCAAAAGTAGTCATTTCCTTGTAATTTTGGCAGTTGAAAAGTCACTGTCATGGGAAAATTGCAATAATTCAATTACAAAAGCTGACTTCCTGGTACAAGATGAATAAATGTTCAACACTTTTTTTCTATAAGTTAAAATTTTTAATTTATGAATAGGCTTCAAACCAAAAATATTTATTTTAAAATGGATCTTTTTCCTAATAAGGAAAAGCACACCTAGAAACAGGATAAATAACAGCTATTTTAATGACTCAAAGTAATTTGTAATTTCACAAAAGTGGAATAAGTTTTAAAATAAATGCCTTCCCTAACAGTGAAAGAAATGGGAAATAAAATGATGTTTATATGGTTAACAGTGTTGCAATCACAAAATCTTTCCAAAGTTAAAAAGAGAAGTATTACATTCTAACAGTAAAAACTCTATTCATTTTTTCCTGTGATAATACAAAAGGAAAAGCATTTACCAAGGTGTGGCTTATTAGAAGGCTTTCGGCAGCTATTCATTTCCTATTGACAGAGTGTCCCAGATTCTTACAGACTATTTAGAAATTTCTGGTCACACTTTGGTTTCCATTCAGTAGCAGTATTCTGTAGGAAGGAAAAGAACTTTTGGAAGGGATAAAGTACTCTCTGGTCTAACAATTTCCATTCCCAAAGAATACAAGAGCTGGATACAATTATACAAATTTCTCTAAAGCAGTAGAGAAGCAATTTTCAACTAAGTGCTACTAGGCTTTTTTACTCTGAAAAGGCATAAATTTATTTCAAGCATAGAATAATCTATCATGCATTTGAATTATATTTGACAAGATCATACTGGAAAACATATCTCACTAAGCTCATTTAACTAACCATGACACTTTTTTTTTTTTCTGGTGGCTAACCCGTTAGGTTTTTTCAGGATAACAAAATTGTTTTATTCTAAATATTTCCAAATGTGGAACAAGATCTCAAAACTAGCCCTCAAAATCTTTTGTTGAAAATATCTCACACTCAAATCTCTGTTTTTAATTTTTTAAAAATTCCAATGTATCAGTCTATCCATCTCTCTATGTGTTCATGTACTTTAAAACTTCAACATACCAACTGTTATGTCCATAAATGTCAGTGAGTTAAAATATAATAACATTATTTATCTCCATAAATTATAGCAGCCAAAAACATCTAATGAACCAAAAAAAGTAAGAGATATTCCAAGAAAATCATCATTCTACTTTAGCTTCAATTTGGGGTTGAAAGGGTGTCAGGGATTTAGAGGTGGTTTTTGCTAAGAGGAACACTGAATCTTCTCTTGGGCATGCAAAGAACCTAAACCGTCTGTGGTGAGAGAACTGGAGGAGGGATTGCAGGTGCAGAGGTCTTTGCATATTAAGAACCCTGTACTACAGCTCCCAATTCAGAGACTGTATCCCTAGTTGTTTCCTTGGAAGGTTTTCATCCATACAAGTTCATTCTCCTAATCTCAGATTCAAAAAGTAGATGTTCATTATACAACTTTAGCCACTAGGTAAAATTTGGTAAATGAGTGAGTATACTGATTTTACCCATGAACAAGCCTAACACACTATGACTTTAGTAACATCGACAAGAAAATGCCCAATGCTTTGTGATGATTAATTCTAATACAAGTCCTTTAAGCACACATACCCAAACACACACACACACACACACACACACACACACACACACACACACTAGCTTGCATTTCTTTATGTGTATTGTGAATCTTCTGTGGTGTAGTGGGGCATCCCATAACTGCAGCCCTCTGCAGGTGAAAACAGGGAGAACATAGGCCAGGCCAATCCACAGGAACACACTCTCTCAAAGAAAAAATTATCAGCATTAAATATTATTGCTTTCCTGTTAGCCAGGAGTTTTAGAATATGTCCTGTGAAATACCTATATAGTGCAGAAACACATGAACACAAAAAAATGTCTTTGAATGACTACAAGATTAGGAGATATTTTAGAGGCTGGAGAGACTACAAGAAAGCTGTGAACTCATTCTGCTCCTACAGAGGTAGAGTTTGGTTCATAGCGCCCATATGAGGCAGCTCACAATTCTCTCGATGTGAGTTCCAGAGACACCATCTTATTGTCTCTATGGGTACCTGCACACATGTACACACTCACACACAGAACACAGACTGAACAGATGAATAAAATACATCTTCCAATGAGTTGTATTTTTATCTGGTTTCACTTCTTTTGCTGCTTCATAATATATTAAAATGTTTTCCATGTCAGTACAATTAATTGTGTGCCAAATTGTCGAGAGTATTTATTGTGACAATCCCTGTAACATTAGGAAGATTTAAACGGTCTCCAAAATTGGGTATACAGATCATTTTGTTCTTGTTTATATCTTGTGATTATGAATAATTTATGCAAGAAAAATTTAAATATATATCCTTGTATATCTGACAGATTATGACCTCTATAATTTTTGTTTTATAACTTTATATTAAAAAGTATATAACTTTGACTTCATTTCATTCAACACCATCTTAGAACTACACTGTTAAAATGCAACGCTTTGTAGAATGTTTTATTTTCTTAATGTAAATGCTTCTTGGTTTGTTTCTCTTTTTCAAGTAATTGAAAAAAATAAACTCTATTATTATGAAGATTCTTGAATTTGCTTTACTTCTAAGTAGCTCATTTTACATTAGTAAAGGGAGTGCCAATAGTACATACATAATAGTACTATTGAGAGTATGATTGCATACACAGAGGGATTAGAACAATTACTGCATACAGCAATGAAATACATAATATTATGTATATAGCTGTTACTGAAGTATACCATCTAAATACATAACATGGAGTCTAAACAGAAATGTAATCATCTACATATCTGTAGAATCATAGCTCATTTCTATGAGGAACCAATACACACAAATTAAACAATGGTAATGTGATGTGGGATTTCTCTCTGTATGCTGTGATTACCATTAATGAATAAAGAAACTGCCTTGGACCAATAGCAGGGCAGAACTTAACTAGGCTGGGAAACTAAACTATTGCTGGGAGAAGGAAGGCAGAGTTAGGGAGAAAACATGTAGCCCTGCTTAAGAAACTAAACTATTGCTGGGAGAAGGAAGGCAGAGTTAGGGAGAAAACATGTAGCCCTGCTTAAGACAGATGCCAGAATTGTACGTTGTAAGTCACAGCCATGTGGCGATACACAGATTAATGGAGATGGGTTAAATTAATATGTAAAAGTTAGCCAATAAGAAGCTAGATCTAATGGGATAAGCAGTGTTTTAAATAATACAGTTTCTGTGTGATTATTTTAGGACTGAGCAACCCGGAAGGAAACAAGAGGCCTAATGACAACAAATTGACACATTAATGTGGCCAGCTAAAATCGACTTAAAACATGAGAGGGCTTGAAAAGGAATGTCAGACACACACACACAAAACAGAGTTTAGCACAGTTTTTGGTAGGCACAAGTTCATTTTTATAGATGGGCTTGTGGTGAGCAGGGGCACAGTGGCTACTCTAAGAGAGGTGCAGTGAAAACTGCCCAGCTTCTTTTTTTAAAAAAAAGCAGCCACTTCCTGGTTCACCAGCACAATAGCTCTGGCTCTTTTAGGAGGTCAGGCTATGGAGCATTTAAATGGGGTTTTGTAAGCAGAGTGCTAAAACTTGCTTAATGGCAACATAGACACTCTCTGCGCCTGAAAATGGTGCATGGCTCTCAGAAACAGCAAACATGTCTCCACCATATTGAACTGGGCAGGATAAGCAGGCAGTGCCATATTTCCCCTAGCAATGGTGCCACTTAAGTTCATAAGAAGGGTTTAGAACTTTAAGAATCATTCTGGTCAGAAAATAATTACAGATACATAGTAAAGACAGATTCAGATAAAAAAAAAGACCTCTAAATGGGCCACAGTGTTGGAGAAATGTACATAGGCTTGGGAGGAAAAAGAAAAAGAATATAGACAGTTATAAAAAGAAGTAAATGGGTTTTTTAAAAAAATAGGTAAAAATCTTTAAAGAAACAGAATACAGTCATAGATTAAAAGAGTAAAGATAATATAATAAATATTAAAAAGTAATAGATTTAAAATTTACAAAGCCACATAAAGATGAAATACACACA
This sequence comes from Chionomys nivalis, assembly GCF_950005125.1. NCBI lineage: Eukaryota > Metazoa > Chordata > Mammalia > Rodentia > Cricetidae > Chionomys > Chionomys nivalis. Next base: position 30,648,691 of record NC_080103.1, on the reverse strand, counting down.
GAGAGTCAGGATTATTGTGTTTTTTTGAATTTTTTGACTGTGAAGGAGCTAAGTACAGAGAGACATTTCATTGTATGGGCTGCTAAGATAAACCAACATGTATGTTTTAAGGGTATCTGGATTTCAAAGTTTGAGTCTATGAATATGTTACTTTGGAAAAGAGGTTCTACTGTTGTTTCCACAGAGGATAAGAATCTGTGGTTTAATTCCAGACAAATGTGGTTTGATGGACCAAGAACCCCTGAAAGGTTGCCTTGAACACCACTCAATAAATTATTTCACCCAATAAACCGCAGGTAGCAGTTTGTAGAGAACCATACTCATATTCCCAAATGTTGTTTATAAATCTTTGCTTATATTTAAAGGGGAATATGCTATAGATATTTTCATTGGTATGAATCTTGCTTTAATGACACAAATTTAAGGCCAATTTTGTTATAGTGTGCATATAACTCTTGGTTAAGGTATAAAAATAATTTAAAATATATATTAATTGGGAGTCATCTATGATAGTGAAGCTTATAGTCATAATAGTTAGACTTTCTAGATATATTTTAATTAGATAGATATCTTCAAACCTTTCAAAGACCTCCAAAATATGATATTCAAAGTGTTTTAAGAAGTTAGGACTTTTATGATAATGAAACACATCAGCTCCTGGCAGCATCAATTACTTCAAGAGGATGAGAGGCGTTGAAAAGGTTTCTTTCTTTCTTTCTTTCTTTCTTTCTTTCTTTCTTTCTTTCCTTCCTTCTTTCTTTTTGGAGACAGGGTTTCTCTGTAGCTTTGGAGCCTGTCCTGGAACTAGCTCGTGTAGAGCAGGTTAGCTTTGAACTCACAGAGATTCACCTGCTTCTGCCTCCTGATTGCTTAGATTAAAAGTATGTGTTGCTACCACCTGGCTCTGAAAAGGTTTCTTACATACAGGATCCACAGAGAAATGACTGCTGAACTTGCCTAAAGGTGAGATGGTCCTTCAGGGTTCTGCTTCATTAAATAATCTGCCAGACATACTGCAGGACACAGTAGAAAGTTACTGACAAACTGCCAATATAGGCAGAACTGTCTTTGATACTTCTGTTTCATGGAAAAGTCTGCTGGATACTATGGGCCTGTAGGCTGAAGATGGATGCTTCAACATTACAGAAGAACTTTGGGTAACTGTCCAGGCAGCAAGATGTCTCTGTCATTTCTAGAGGTTTGGAAGTTGCTTACAATGTACTTCCTGTTTACTTAGGTAACATTAGTCTTTGATGGAGTTTGAAGAATATGTAGTTATAGTTATAGTTTTTCTTAGTTATCATAAAACATAAAGTAGATAAAATATTATAACTGTAATTCTTGCTTCATACCTGTTTTGTTGTATGTAATTTTACTATGTTAAAGTTAAAACCTTCCCTTTTTACTTAAACAGAAAAGGGGAGGTGATTTTCCATTGTGTGCTGTGATTACTAATAATGAATAAAGAAACTGCTTTGGACCTATAGCATGGCAAAACTTAGCTTGGTGGAGAAAACTAAACTGAATGCTGGGAGAAGGAAGGCAAAGTTAGGGAGAAACCATGTCACTCCACCAGAGGCAGACACCAGGACTTTAGCCAGTAAACTACAGCCATGTAATGATATACAGATTAATGGTGATGGGTTTAATTAATATGTAAGAGTTAACCAATAAGAAGTTAGAGCTAATGGGCAAAGCAGTGATTTAAATAATACAGTTTCTGTGTGATTATTTCGGGACTGAGCATCTGGGAATTAACTAGTGGCCTTCCTACCACAATAATGCTGTACCTATCTCAAACATTTTGAATATCACCTTTGCTACTGAATATTATTAGTTAACTTAGTTAACATTTTACCAAATAAGTATTTTTGGTGCTAGTGTTTTTTTGGGTTATCTTTTCATATTTTCATGACTAGAAGTATTTCAGTAAATTATAAGGATTGCTACATTTTCCCATGGTCTAGACAAAGGGGATTATCATTTGTACCTGACAGTAATTTCTAATAATGGAGCAGGATGCTCACCTATAACAGTGAAACACTGCAGATTTCTCTAGTTGAATTTTCTAATTTTTGTTTTTAGTTTTTGGTTTCCTCCTAATTCCTTCACCATTACATGTCTGGTTATACAGTTTTAATTCACCATATTCTTTAGTCCATGTAATTTTCTTAATAGTTTACATGTTCTATCATAGTTTTCATTGTTATTTCAAAACTGTAATTGTCTCAAATTCTAACTTGGCTCTAATTTTTTTTAAATATAAGGATGGGAATTTTCTCTCTTCCTAATGTGAAGAACTTATATTTTTACATAGTTAATTTTATCCATTTTCTTTGTTAAATGTAAATAATTGATGTATTTTTTTTCCCAAGAACCATGTTGTTGACTGAATTTCACCTTTTCTTCTGTGGAATCCTGTTCTTTCTGGCTTGTGTATTGGTAGAAGTGCATCACCATGGCTTCCTTCCTGTCAATCATCCTTACTAATCCCCATAGTTCATACATTAGGCACACACCAGTTATGTGTTAACTCATGCCACATTTTTCCTCTTCAGTGTCTCCTAAGATGCATATTCTACTTTTAAATTTTTCAACAGTCATCATTGTATTTTACCTAAAGATATGAAGCAGCATATTTTTCTTATGCGCATATTATTATAAATCATACACTTTTTCTTTGACATAAGAACTTTACCATTTTACAGTTTGCTTTCCCTCATGGCATTGCTTGATAGCTACACATTCTTCATTATTGGAGCCTGAGTTTTACATGCAATTTATAATCAAAATTGCAGGATAATCTACTAATTCAAGAACATACATATTTAACATTTACTTGTACAGAAACATTTTAATGTCTTTCTCAATTTCTCATTTTCTTTGTAGTTATAAAATATTTGGGGAGAGCCAAGATAGTTCAGTGTGTGAAGGTTCTTGCTACCAAGACCGACAGCCTGAGTCTGAGCTTTAGAGCTATATGGTAGAAAACCAACTCCTGCAAATTGCAGGTTGTCACCTGATCTATACACATGAGCTGAGGCATTTCCACTCGTGGGCACCCATGTGCTTCCTCTTATTTCTCTCATAGATGTAGATACTTTTTTATTCTTTTTGATTCTTTGATTTTATATCATATATCCCAATCCCACTTATCTCTGTGTCTCTTCACAGCCATTGTCTGTCCTTACACCTTCCTCCAAAACAAAATTTAAACCACATTTAAAAGAAAACCAAAAACCAAGCAAGACGAAGAAAGAAAGAAAGAAAAAAAGAAGGAAGGAAGGAAGAAAAGAAAGAAAGGAAGGAAGGAAGGAGGGAAGGAAGGAAGGAAGGAAGGAAGGAAGGAAGGAAGGAAGGAAGGAAGGAAGGAAGAGGAGAAGAATCTTGCTGTGGAAGCTGTAGTGTGGCCCATTGAGTCACACAGCTAACTCTTTAGTCCATTCATCCTTACTTGCAAGTCTTCATTGCCAGGAGTCATTGGTCTGTGTTGATGTACCTGGTCCACGTTGTCATCAAAGGCTACACACATGCCCAGGGTCTAGGCCTCAACCTTGACTGTGTTGATGTCTTAGGGCTGTCCTGTCACAGGCTGAAGCCATTTTGAGTGGCCAGTGCTGTCACTTGGAACCATGGTATCATCCAGACCAGGGCTTTGGTCGAGGGCCATGTCTGGGTCTATGTCTCTCATACACCCAGGGTCTGTGTTAATGTTCTTAGCTTCTGAGACCATCAAAGTCTGTGCATCTGCAAGTGGTCAATGCCTCCACCTGGGGCCATCCATGTTGGTGCCCCTAGGCCATTCAGGGACCATGTCGACTGGAGTTGCCTGAGCTACCACCTGGGAATATGGTGATATCTGGGCTGGGCTACTGCCTAGGACCATGTCTGGGTTCATGGTCCTACCACAGCCAGAATATTTGTTGATGTCCATTGTCAATGTTGCTACTGAAGACCACACAGATGCTTGGGGTCTGGACTGTACTCTGTGGTCATGAGGGTATCTAAGGGCCATGCCATCACCAGAGCCATGCTGATGTGAGTTGCCTGCACTATCATGCAAGACCATGGTGTCATCCAGGCCAGTGTTGCTTCCCAGTGTCATGTCTGGATCCAGGGTCTAGGTTGATGTATGCTGCTGCTGTTACCTCAGAGGGCCATGTGGATGACTACGATCTGGTCAGTGACCTGGGATCATATCCGGTATTTAAGGGCCATGGCCTTACTGACCTTGGTGACTGGTGCTGCCACCTGGGGCCATGGAGACATCCAGGCACAGAGTTGTTGCTTTTCTTCTTTATGATGCCTGGGGTCTACAAACATTGGACATTGCTTGTTATGATGGTTCCCGATCACCCCACACCAGAGGTCGAGAGGATCCTGGTTGAATGTTCCCCTTCCAGACCAAGAAGTCTGGGTGATAGCCATCTGTGTCCTCTGTCAGCTCAAGCCCGGAAAGGGCCAAGCAGTTACTGGTTGTGTCTGCTGTAAATAGATCTCTATGTTGGCATGTGGCCTATATGAAGATGGGACATCAGCCATATGAGAGGGTATGCAAGATTTGCTGCAATAGTTGATAAATGTCTATAGAATATATGAGTGCCATTTAGCTTAAATAGACTGTAAAATGTTTCAAACAAGGCCTTGAAATGATATTTTTGACAATCATTTTATCTTGTCATTGCAGGATTTGGCACATCTACTTTGAAACTTTATCAATATTCTCTATACTCTTAAGAGCCAATCAAATTTAACTTATCTCCTTTTTTCATCTCACCACAAATGTTTATTCCAAATATTGATTACTTAATCCAATGTGGCATTTCCATGATTTGAGATTCTTGTTAGTTCCGTTTTTCTTTTTTTCATCATCTCATCTCAACATGCCTTCTTTTCCTCTGCGTGGAAGTCAAGCTTTAAAAGGACTGTGCTGAGGCTTTATGCCTGTCTTACAATGTGCGTACATCCTCACACCATCCAGCGCTTTTCAGCTTGCGTCATGATGTCAGAAGGCGGTGACAGCAGTTGCTGGCCTTGGCACTATCCCTGTGCTTCCCACAGTATGTAATCCTTCCAGGAAGCCTTTCTGGATAACATTTCCTAGACTTTCTCCAGTTTTCAATGACTTTCAGTGGCTTTGTGTGTAAGGAGGAAAGAGAGAGGGTAGAGACCTGAGAGAGTGTCCTGTTTCACATAGATGGCCTGATAGTTGCACAGAAGCCTGTGATCACCTCTTCAGAGAAGACTGTGTTCACCTCCTCAGAGAAGACTGTGTTCACCTCCCTATAGGAGCCTATGTTCACCTCCCTATAGGAGCCTGTGCTCACCTCCCTATAGGAGCCTGTGCTCACCTCCCTATAGGAGCCTGTGCTCACATCCCCAAAGGAGACTGTGTTCACTTCTCTATAGAAGCCTATGCTCATCTCCTCAGAGAAACCTGTGTTAACCTCCTCAGAGAAGCCTGTGCTCATCTCCTCATTGACAGAAATTTAATCTCCATAAGGAAGTCAAACATATAAGCATTATCTTTCCTCAATATCAGAAAGTCTTGCATTAATATATAAGTCCAGAATATAACAAAAATAAGGAAGCTGGTAAAAAAATTTCAGTGGAAATGCTATGCATGTGCAGAAATAAATACCATCAGTAAATGGTTGAAAAGACTATACTATTATGGACCTTACTTGTTTTGATTAAAACACTAATAATTGCCATTAACAATTATCTAATATACCTGGGATATTTTTGCTTCTAAGTAATCATCTCTTTACACTGTCTTAAGAACTGGTATTAAAATTTTTAATAATTATTTTTTTCATTCAAATTCTTTAAAAAATTAAAATATTTACATTTATATAACTGTTAGATTAATTTCTATTTTTTACCTTTCATGGAGAAAAAAATACCAGAGTTTTCATCATTAATGTTGTTTATGAGCAACTAAAACTCTGTTCCTTGCAACAGTGCCAAAGATATTACAAATACCAGAGCACATACTTCTTTTTCTCCTCTCTGAAAATTAATTACACATAGAGTCATACAATTCAGGACTTAGTCATTTGAAAATATCTAATATGAGACCTTTTCAGGGTGACAGTGTCTGATAGGAACTTGTGGATTTTCAAACTCAGTTTACAAAGATCAGAACGATGGAGTGTTATTTCAGACTGCAAAGTTATTTATCTACAGAATAGTGCTGTAACACGATTTGTTCTCTCTCTCTCTCTTTTTTCTCCTCCTCCTCCTCTTCCTCCTCCTCCTTCTTCTTCTCTCTCTCTCTCTCTACCTCCCTTTTTCTCCCCCCCCACCCTGTCCCTGTCTCTGAGTACTTATGAAAACCTATCACAGCATTATGGCCTCTGTGTGTTATGATCCATCTGTATATACATTATTTCTAGGGATTTGGAAGAGCTTAACTGTTAGCATACAGTGGACAGTGCATGCTTCTTTTGTTGTGTGCCTACTTTCCTTGTACAGCTAAGTAGCAATTACACACTGAGATAGTGACACAACAGATCAGTTTGACAATCTGCAAGTTTTTCTCCCAAAGTAAGTTCATAGAGGAAAATATTGGAAACAAAAGAGAACATATTTTGGCTCTATGAATAATTTTTAAAACTCAGAATTTAGTAAGCCCATCCATAAACATCTGATTAAATACTTCAATGCTCTTGCATTACATTGTCTACAAAAAAGTAATAAGAAATATATATTTCAGAGGCAAAACGACGGGCCCAGGTTTACAAAGAAAACAAGGGAAAGTCAGGAAGCTAAACATAGTCCACTTCATTGGAACTTAAAACTTTTTCTATCACTTCTCCACAGACTTATGCTGTTTATTAAATCCTGACCAAATGCACCTGCATCTAACGCAAACCAAATGGAACCTGGGACCATCACAAAGTACATAAAAGAACTAGAACCTAAAACAACTCCTTCAAACATGTAGCTCACCTATAATATCTCACGCAAGTGGTGGCAATGGTTCCATGATAAGGCAAGTGACCTCACTATTGTGCCCTGTGCACAGCCACAACAGGAAGGAAGTGGCTTTCCTTTGTGTTGTAGTGAATGAAAGAAATAGATGTATTTGCTAATGATCTCCTCATACACGCTAAGTAATAGTGTTCCATTTTCCTTTAAAAAGAAAAAGAAGAAAAAGCGGAGTGGTTTTGTTGTTGTTGTTGTTGTTTTTGTTTTGTGAATCCTCCTCACCATTGGCTAAGGAAGCACCCAGTGCAAGAAACTCCTTTTACACTGACGGTTACGATTGAAACATACTGCCACCTTATGACAATTCTTTTCATATCGTAATTTGTAGTACACTCCATAAAAAAAATTCATGATGAAAAGACCCTAAAGTATGAAAATAATATATAAATTATCTGAAACCTAAAGGAAAAAAAACCGAAATATTCACTAGATCCATTGGATGCCATCTGAGAGACAAAACTCTGCATTAAAAAACATTTTTAGATTTTTGAATAAAACAATAATTTTGATGGCATGATGCAAGCATTTTAAAAACCAAAAAGGTTGGATATGCCCAGTCATATTGGTCACATGCTGTCATTGAACCTGACATGTGAATCACTTTTCTGTTTTAGAGTTAGTGGTTAGATTCAAAGTAGTTTTTCCTGATTGTGTCTATAATTTTACAGACACAAACAGAGGATTAAAGACCACATAGGCATCTAGTTGAGAAGAAAATTTACAGGAGAAAAATGAAGAAGAGACAGTAAATTACAGTAATTAGAGGGTATATTGTGAGGAATTCAGAATAAATCAAAATGAAAGATCTATAAAATACTACTTTTTCCCACAAAAAGTACCCTTTATTTTTATTGCACTAAAAAAATGTATCCTGAACCCAACATGAGTTCATTTTCCTTCAGGGATTCACTGAGTCACAGCTGCAATGGTTTCTGCGTCTCTTTCTGCACTAGCTCCTACAAGATGTGTAGACAAATAGATGTGTCATCTCCACAAAGTACATTCAAAACCATCGCACACTTGTGTGCACTAATATCATTTCTGACTACATGTTATTTTTCTGCCTTATTTTCGCTTTAGCTAGATCATACCAATGGCTTTCATTTAAAAATATACACAGGACACTATAGAAAGTATGTGGGTTTTGTAAATTAAGCAACTAGACTTAAAATATGCATGATTTACAATGAACCTCTAGATCCCATTTGCTACGGGCTCTACAGCATAAGCTATGTCAAATTTTGGGATAAGCTATGCATGTGCTATTTATAAATTGGGGTTAAAATACCTTGAAAGATAGCTAATTTTGATTGGTATGGACACCTGATACAAAATGACTATGAATATAGCCTAATCTAAGCACTGTTTGATTAAAATAAAGGTTGTGGAGTCATTATATTTTGTAATTACATTTAAAATAGAGTTCTCAAATAAAATAAAATAGAGTTCTTAGAACTCTAAGGAAACAGTAATAACTTATTGCCTGTACTTTTAAAATCACTACATGGTCTTTAAAATTAAACAAAATTATTAACTATTAAAGACATATTCAGCTGAATAAATTAGAAAATAAAGAAAGAAGGAAGAGAAATAACATTGTGGTTTTGAGAAGAAACTGGACAATTTACTTGTTTGTTTAAAATTCACAAGCAAAGAAACAAGTCTAAAAAAATTAAACATAACATATTGCTTAGTTTAATTACTAATTTGCTGTTTGCCCAAAGTTTAATCAAGAGAGTTCTTACATGTGGCTGACAATGGTGACATCTGTAAAAGTTGGTGCCACATTTGAGTCTTCCAGGCACAGCAGCACCTGGTGACGCTACAGGGAGGCAATCGTGGATACTTCTGGAACATACTGCAACAGCTGTCCGCTCAGAAGGAGGTATATTCTAAGTTCTACCAAGCAAGTAGTACTATACAAAACCTCACCCTGCCCCGTCCTTTAACTGAAAGGAAGCCAGATGGAAACAGGCAACTTGTCACAGAGCAAATGAAGAATTACTACAAACCCCACGGCATGCATCTCTGAATATGGAGCACTGAAAATCTGCCAGCTCAATTTTCCAAATAACTTCACTGGCATATTTAAGAATCCTAAAGCTGCTCCATATTGTGTTTGGTAAATAAGATACCTTATCTCTAAGAGAATGTAATAAAGGTTAACAATAGGAGGAGGGTAACTAGAAAGAAGATAACACAGACATTGTTCTAGAAGGTTCTTAATGCCAGAGTGACTATTGCTGCTTCTCTCACAACAGTTAACAGTGCAGTCTGCTAGGAGACACAACCAGAGAAAACCAAGAAAACAAGCTGTATTATTCATGATGTATTGGCTCTGGCTAACCCTCCACCTGCACCTCCATTACACACCGCTATTTCTATCCACTGTGTAAAATTACCATAATAACTTTAACTAGATCGTGGGCAAATTTAATTGTGAATGTACACAAAGACCAAGACTAGTAATTTTGTTTTGTATTTAGGTACAAAAATTACTTGTAGTTTTAAAACCACCATGAGGCTTTTCATAAAATTGAACAGACATAATTATTTCATGTTTTGAGTACCAGCATTGCTATTTGTGAGATGCCACTGGGAAGGTGTTGATTTGCTCATGTGCTCTTCTATGCCTACAGAAAGACATTCATGGAGAGCCTATTATATAACTGCTACCATGCGTTTTATTTACAAAGAGTCATTCCTTAAACACCAAGCATTTCTTTAACAGTCAGTGTCTTGTTTAAAATGGGGGAACGGGAACACCTTACAAATTCTGAAAGAAAATCATTTGTATAAAGAGTCAGAATCATATCATGCATGCTTCCTTTGACTATGACATCCTAACAATGTGACAGAGACTATTAAGTGTCTCAGAGTTATCTGCTCGCATTTCTCCCGATGCTCTTTAGTACATTTTCCTGGTAGCTTTATAATGATCGACATTATCTACTTCTAAATGAATCCCAACGATGAAATACATTATTCTAAATTCTAACAAACAAATCTTTTCCTTTGACAATAATATATTTTAGTATAGTTAACTAACACTAAATAATGTTTCCAAGTGCTTCTAAACTTATAAGATGTTTAATTGGATTACAGTGACTTTGAATTCTGTATAATACTGTAAAGAAACACTGTGGTAGATCAAGCAGATGAACTTAGATTTGCATCAAACCTGTATCTTGTTGTAAACTTTTACTACTTGCTACTTAAAGTGGTTTTTTTTTTTTTTTTTTTTTATTTTTTGAGACAGGGTTTTTCCATAGCTTTTTGGTTCCTGTCCTGGAACTAGCTCTTGTAGACCAGGCTGACCTCAAACTCACAGAGATCCGCCTGTCTCTGCCTCCCGAGTGCTGGGATTAAAGGCATGGGCTACCACCGCCCGGCTGCTACTTAAAGTCTTTAGGTAGAAAATTTCACTACTGAAAGAAAGGGAACCACTAAGCAGCAGAAATAAAGGAGAAAACACAGACACAACTTTCTCCATTAACACTTTCCCTTCCTTTTATATTCAAAGCAGCACAAAGCACCGAAAGCAAAACTCTGTAGGGTTTACTGCCTACACTGCCTAGCTTTTGTGAATGACATTGCCAGAAATGGGAGAGGTACAGGCAACCTCACTTTTTCCTAATTCTTCCTCCACAAAAGGTTGTTTTACTACACCTTGGTCTTCAAGCCCACCCTTGAATTTGCTTCATTACTAGATAGCTTCCATGGTTAACAGTTCCAAAGGCAGGAGTCAAGGCCTCTTGCTTGGGCCGTGATCCACAATTACTCATCCCCTGACTCTGTCTGTATCTTGAGCACTGGAAGCCAACTATTCTGAGCTCTTCTTTATCTCCTGGTAGGATACCTGCACAAGGAGCTAAATACGTGAGGAATGGGGGGGTGGGTTCTTCACTTTCTCCTCACTCTTATGTGAGTTCATTAGCTTACAGTATTATTTACACAGGAGCTGTCTAACAAGAATAAGTCATAAAACTCACATTAACTTTATATAAATAGTAGAAAGTTTTTACTATAAGGCAAAATCTGAAGAAATAACAAAAGCCTGATGATGCTTTTACATTTTTTAGACAAAAAAGAAAAAAATGTGGAGAATATAATGCTAGTAGATATTTGGAATAGGGTACTAAATTTTAGTATATTCTGTAACTATGTTATAGAAATTTATGATTTTTCACAAAATTGTTATTTGAATGATCAAAATAATAAATGATTAGCCTTATCTGGGATAAAGTCAACAGAATGGCCTTTATCTGCATGGCCGGGTAGCGATCATTCAGTATATAAATAGCATGGAGCTGGTGAGATAGCTCAGCAGATAAATCGCCTGATATAATTTCCTGTGATCCATCTAGGAGAAAGAGAGAGAGGGAGAGAGGGAGAGCGGGGAAGAGAGAGAGAGAGAGAGAGAGAGAGAGAGAGAGAGAGAGAGAGAGAGAGAGAGAGAGAGAGAGAGAGATGATGTCTATTGATTGTCTTCTGATGACCACATGTATATGTATCTTGGGATGTACATTCAACACATAATAAATACAATGTAAAAATACTAAAAAATGACATTTTTATAGAAGCAGGCTTCTACCATAGGACACTAGAAAGCTTGTTTTATTAGAAGAGTTTTGCTCCAAGAAGGAGGTTGTTTCTAAATGAAAGACTCTCCATTTTTTGATTTGATTTTCAAGCAAGGATGAGAAGACATTCTTTTTTGTGTCTAATAAAACCAACAATAAAAAAGTAGATTTGAAACAAGTGGAAGGCCACACCTCAGCTCCCAAAAGGACTTGATCACAAATCCTGAATCTGACTCAGTAGCATGTAATAAAAAGCAACTTGTTTTCTCTACAATCCCACACACTTTTTTAATAAAATTATTGTTCCCATGACAACAGATGGTATCTTAGGAGAAGTAATGGCAGAGTAGAAATAATAAACTCTTGGCTTAAATGCGATGCTGACAGCATACTAACAGTATTACCTCCTCACGTTTTTTGGTTGAAATATAGTAAGAATTCATAAAACATGAATCTCATTATGGCAGAACCAATGTAATGAACAGTAGTTGAGTTCATTCGAATTTCTATTCTAAACAAACTGAGAAAGCTGAATATAGGAGGAACACCAAATGCAGAGGTGAGAACCTAGGACCCTTCCAATAACTGCTTTTCATATTCTCTCTCCAGTGTTTTCTTATATGAAAACCATATATTTACTCTTTAAAAATCTTTTTATTGATTTTAATTGAGCTCTACATTTTTCTTTGCTTAAAAATCTTTCTTAGAATGTAAATAAATCATTTTTCAATTCTTCCACACTTAACAGTGTAGATTTCAAAGCCTTAGCAATGGCTAGGTGGTTAAGGGTACTGAACTCTCCTGCAGAGAACCTGGATTCTGTTCTCCACAACCACATTGTGACTCACAACCACCCATAAGTCCAGTTCTAGGGGATCCAATATTCTCTTATAGCTCTGTAGGTGCTTGCGGTCATGAGGTGAATATACATACATGCATAACACTCTTACACACAAAATAAATCTTTATTTTAAAAGAGACAAGATGTCTAATTGGTAGCCAAGTTTCCTTGCAGGAAGCTCCAGGGAATATATGAAGCAGTTTTTAGAAGAAATGACACATAGAACAAGAAAGCGTATTTAGGCTTTAAATGTCTTAAGGAAAGGCACACAGTTGTACAAGTACATCTGTCCATAGGGAATGAAGAGCACAGCATGGCTTGGTTTCCACTTCATACACCAGGCTACTACCTGCAAGGAAGGAAGACCAGATTTTATCCCTATTCCTCTCAGCTCAGCAGGGAGTCACCCTCTGCTATTTAGGAACTAGTTGAGATCCTATGCCATCCCTTGCTTTCAGAACGTTCCTTCTGGTTTTTGAAAAGCAAATGGCTGATTTCATCATAGGAGTTGATGTCTAAAGTTAGAGGAGACTGGTTGTGAAGGTCATTTGTTCAGTTTCTCAATGTCTCTGTTTACTGTACAATGCATTTATGATGTAATCAATTCATAGAGAAGGAGAAAACAAATACTTGATTGCTGATTTTAGCATCAGAAAAATGCACTACTATGCTTCTAAGCAAGAAAATCATTAATAAAGTACCTGTAAAATAATATTTTTAATTTCATTGGTTTTTTTTTTTAGTAAACTCAAATATATTTATCAAGGGCTTGCAGTTCAAAAAGAATTAGATCTACATCTCTTTGCTTGTAAAATCATTACATGAAAATATGGTCAACCGAGAACAGTAATTTGTAGGAGGAATAAGGAGTCCAGCAAAATTATACTGTTTCAAAAACAAGCTTAATCTACTGTAGAATCCATTAAACACTCATTTAGTGAATATTCAGGTTGGTTGGGTATGTAGGTAACATTTTAACATATTTTAAGAAACATGTCAATAGGAGAAATACCAAAATTTCCCCCTTTTTGAGTATGTATAGTTGATGCAATGTATACACTTCTTCTGAGCTACACGTTTCTTCCAAGAGGACAGCATGAAGCAGCGAGAGCCATTATGCTATGATACTCACGTTGTTGTACTTGAACACATATTTACAACAATATTTCACAATGGAAGAAACTGATACTCATTTATACATTTGTGGTTCAAAGCTTCCATTTAGACAATGACACACACTGATCAGCAGGTAACTGTTCTCTAAACCTCATAGGAACCAGAACAAATGCTGTGGATTCCAAATCTATGGACTATCCTAAGTGTCTTGATAGGTATATACTCAGGCATAAATTAAAGACCAGCTCACACTGGTAAGTGCACCATGACTGCTATGATGTTTACCCAACTTCTCTTTAACAACATGCCTTGGCCAAATCTAAACACCAAGATAAACACTGAACTTCCTTTCCAACTAAGTCAGCCATAGAAAATAAATCACATTTAACTCCTATTCCACTAAAATTACCAATCTTGATGAACTTGATACTTCGTCCATTAAAACTAATGCTATTTCTAAAGCGATGCATGTTCTCAGTTAGGGTGAGATGGACGAAGAGTGATGGGGTGGTATCTGACAATGTGAATATTTGTGATTTGTGATCAACCATCACCTCCACACTAAAGTCGTCATCTTGCATTGTAATGGTCATTTACAACACAAAGGTCTAAAGCATTATTTCATCTGCAATTGTTGTGGTATATCCTGTTGAAACCACCATGTGTCAAAGATTATTTGTGGCAAGAGAACACCCACTATGCTCATCTTCCTGGTCCTAGACCTGCTCTCTCATCAAGATCTGAATCCTTCCTGAGGAGCCACTGACATTAATCATCTTATTAGCTCATCTCTGGATGAAGTGGAGCAGACACCTGGCATTTACACCTAAAGAACCATGTGCTCTTTAGACTATGGAGTGTGATTTGTGAGGGCTGGTATTAATTTACACATTCTAAGTCCCATCAGTTAACTTGTGCTATCTTGGCAACAAGTAGTTATCACTTATTTTGTCTGACCTAAAAATAGCAAAAAATTTGCCAAAGGAAATCTTGCTGAAATACAGCATATACCTGCAAAAATCTGAGTGGAGAAAAAAAAAACATTGCTGGCATAACTACTGAGGGAGAAAATTGTGTAAATTGTTCTCTTTCTGCACGTGAGTTTCTAGCTTTCTACACTAGTTAATCACTGCTTCATATTTTATGCTTTATTTCCCTAGATTTGGAAGAAAAAAATATACAGGTCACTGTGAACTAAGAACAGCCTTTAAAATATTCATGCAGCCTTCTTTTCTCCATACAAAAGCCATGAGAAAATTGACCACTTTGTTCAATTACAGGAAAGACTACCACAAATTTCAAGTTACTTATGCACATACAAAAATACCTAAAGTCTGGAAGAAAATAAAGACTTTCTCTTGTTTATAGATCTCTCAGCAGGATCTTTTGCATAGGCAGCAAAAATATTTGAAAGAATAACTTAATAAGCCATAATAGCATCTATATCCAATGTAATACAGAATAAGAGCGACCATCTATATCTACAGTAATACGAAGTAAGTGCAACTATCTCCCTAAACAGTGGAACTGCTCATCATAGCAATACTCTGGAGAGAAAAGAAAGGAAGATCCAAGATGCTGTCCTATAACCACTGCCTCCCACTGCCAATCTGCACTTAGGGCAGTGGCAGTCATCCTGGCAAGGTGCCCCATATCATCCTGTAGCACACCAAGAAGGGTGAAAAAGGCAATTTACAAGATTTCACTTACCCATCAGCAGAGAAGCAGTAAATACTTTAAAGACTAGCCCTCGGCAAAGACCACAAGACTAATGCAATATATTCTTAATTTGACACAAGAATCTGAGTCAGAATAAAGGTCCTCTTAGCAAGGTATTACATGTATTCCTGGTATCCAAATACAGTAATAAATGCATGGCGGTTCAGGATAGCCAAGGCTCAAGTAACAACCCAAGTTTGAAATCTATGCCAGATTATTCAGTATTTATATACTAAAAGGCACTATGCTATTCTACTAATCTAACAAATTAACACAACATGCAGCTGAACCTCCTTCAGAAGTGCCTTATCCACAACACTTTAAGGCTGCATCTTCTGATAGTGCTGAAAACATCAATCTCTTTGTCAAACAGGATAATAAGAGTTAGCCATATTCTCACTACTGGTCAGGAAGATACAACACCCTTGGTGCGACATTTTAACAGTCTGACTTCTGAGAAAAAACATTAATACAATGAATTTTTCAGCTGTTGCTTGTAGAAAAATCTTATTATTTCTTAATGAAGTTAAGCAGATTTTAGAGCCCTCCACCACACCACACCCCACCTCCATCTGTTTCTTCTGCTTTGGTTTGATTAGACTTACTTCCTAACCTGTGGTATCTGGTGCTTGCCTGAGTTCTTACTCTTGTTCTGCACTTTTCTCAATTCCCCAGAAAAGTGATATTTGAATTTCAAAATGAAATTGAATATAAACATATCTTGTAAGGCCTACCTCCCAAGAGCTTGCTCCTACAAATCTCCCAAGTCCATTCCTGAATAAACACACTGCATCTTTGAAGACTGCACATCTTGGATCAGTAGTACTAAGGAAGCTTTGATACCAAAGCAGATGAAGTTATGTACTGCTTTAAACCTTTGATAGATGGAGAGCTGTATGGTTTTACCAGATGAAGGAAGGCAGCTGGGTAGATGGATGGCTCTATCAGTAAAGTGCTTGCTGTATCGATGAAAGAATCTGAGCTTGAGACTCAGAGCCCCTACGTAAAAGGCCCAATGATAGCACATGTGTGTAAGCCCAGTGCCCAGGAGATGGAGATAGGTGGTTCTTTGGGTCTTTTCTGCAGTCTACCTAGCCAGTTTAGCAAGCAACAGGCTAGTGTTAGACACTAAGAAACTACTCACAACATGAACATCCTAAGTTGACTTCTGGTCTCATACATCTGCACTCTCATGTACACACACACACACACACACACACACACACACACACACACATACACACACAAGGAAGGAAGCCAGCCGGGCGGTGGTGGCGCACGCCTTTAATCCCAGCACTCAGGAGGCAGAGGCAGGCGGATCTCTGTGAGTTCGAGACCAGCCTGGTCTACAGAGCTAGTTCCAGGACAGGCTCCAAAGCCACAGAGAAACCCTGTCTCGAAAAACCAAAAACCAAAAAAAAAAAAAAAAAAAAAAAAAAAAAAAAAAAAAAAAAAAAAAAAACAAGGAAGGAAGCCTTCAAGATTGTTAAGACTGTAAATGAATTTGAAGAATAAAGACAGCAGCTCCAGGAGGGCAGGATGCTATGTGTTGAGAGATCAGGAGCTTCAGAGAAAGCATTAATGAAGGTACAGACACTTGCAATCCACACTGGGAGCCTTTCATACATTTGCTCAGAACATCTTCATAAATAATTGAACTGCTTACGAACAACTTCCGAGAATCAAGTTTTTCTAGAGATGGACAAACGTGATGTTTTGCCAAAGGCAAGTTAGGCTCCGAAAAAAGACTACTCAGAGACCCCTCTGAATGCAAAGATACAGTTTATGAACAGGTGTGATGTTCTGTGAAGATATCAGCTTTCTTGCATGAGAAAGAGAATAGAGATAAAGAGAATTTTGGTTGATAAAATGGTTCCTTCAATATATTGAGCAGGATGGTACCAAACCCAGAGGGATCTACATGAGGGTACGCTAGAGAGGACTGTTTTCTATAGAATTTATACATCCCCAAATCATATATATATATGTGTGTGTGTGTGTGTGTGTGTGATTTGCATATATGACTATATATGAATATACATAAATTTTTATAAATTTAGAAATTTATATATATGGAAATAATATATTTATATACATATATGGAAAGCCTGATATATGCATACATAGATATGGTTTCCATAGAGGACATAGATTATTCTTAAACAGCGTGATTTATATGGTTCTGTTACTTTTGGGACATTTGATTCAGAGGAAAAAGAATACATTCTATTTTTCGGAGAAAAAATTGGAATACTGTTGTGAAAGTAAATGCAATATTTTTTTCTGTGTTCTTATATCATTTGAATATTATTTATTACTCTATTACCTTCTTTACTCAGTTTCAGAATCCTTCAAAACTATGCTCAAATAAGTCAGATATTGAAAAAATTAGAATTACCAGGTCATTCTTTTTAGTTAAAGATACTCTATTAGGAAAAGAAATCAATAGATAATTTTATTACTTTTGTAAGCATGATTAAATATTATCTACAATTATCACACAGTATATTCCAGTCTTTAATATAAGCTGTAATCAAAAATAGATTTCCAGTTATCTGCTAAATTATTAAATACATTTCATGCATAGGTAAGTCACCAGGCTGTGTTTTCTTTAATGTTAATACTGAATTAAAAAAATAACTCTGAAATCAAATACACATGAACAACAAAAATGAATGCTGTACTTGTATTCATATATTTGTATGTTTATACACGCATATATGTAACAATAATAACCAAAGAAAAAGGGACCACTGCTATGAGAGGGAGGAAGAGCAAGGATATGGAAGAAATTCTGGGAAGAAAAAAATAAGTGATGCAATTGTATTTTGATTAAAAATACTTTAAAAATAATAGAAATTATAAAGAACTGTAAAAATAAAAATAGACAGTTTATCCAATATGAGTCTAAACATGTTTAATATAAAGTACAAGAAAATTCTAATTGTCCCTGTTCCATGAGCATTATCAACAGTTTCTTTATGCAGAGGCACAATTCATATCTTATAAGGAATAAAGAATTCCTTTTTCCTTCATATGTATGTATATGAGTGCACGCCTGTTTGTATACACGTTCACATGTGTGTGGGTGGTTGTCTCTACAAATGTATGTGAATGTGTAGACGTGTTCATGTGTGGACCAGTAACTGACTGGGCATCTTCCTCAAGTGCTCGCCACCTATGTACTGAGTCAGGGTCTCTCACTTGGACACAGAGCTGGCCAGCTTACTCTGGGAATGCACTGACTGTACTTCCTGAGTGCTAGAACCACAGTTGAGCCACAATACGCATGCAGCATTTTACATGGGCACAGGAGATCTGATCTCAAATCCAAACAATGACATGGCAAAAGCTTCTCTCACTGAGTCAACTCCTAGTTTGTTGACTGTTCCATTTTGTCCTATGCTTTTCTAGTGTCGTGGTATTCTATGGTCATCTGCCCTCTTTCTGTCAATCAACGAAGCATACATCCGTCTTTACAATAAGTGAAAAACCCCTACATGTATCTCCACATGGCCCTTGAAAGTTGCTGCCCCTAGCTACTAGCAAGCTGATGCCTCCAATAATTCAGAAGGAAAAATATCACAGCAACGCCCATTTAACTTGAAAAATATCCTGATTTGCTTTTGCAGATGTAGCACTAGGGTACTGGAGTATGTTTTGTGGTCCAGGGTGTATTTCAGTAAACTGGGCTAACCATTTTTTGAGGAGTGAAAAATTTGCATCTGTGGTATTGCAGAAAGCTTTCAGGGAAGCCATGCTGATGACTGATGATCATAGCGACTGGCTCATGAATCAGTTAGTGGTTTCCACAGTCCTTTGGACTGGTAAAAAGGAAAAAATAGTCTCCTCTCTCTTAAGAAAAACATGATAAATTTATCCAATTTGGAACACAATACTGTATATCAAAAGAAAGCAAACATTTCACATAGAGCTATTCTGGTCTCCAAAACCTGTGCCTTGAAATATTCAATGATAACAATAATCAGATGGGTCTTTCTTTTAGCTAAATTGTGGTAAGACATCAATAAACAGAAAGAGAGGAGAGAAGAAAGTGATGAGAAAAAAACAAGATAAATAAACTAATTCCTCCATTGCTTCACGAAACTTAGTGTTGTTAGTTAAGTCTGGAAAATTTAAAGTGAAAAAAATATTTATCTGAAGGGATAGATTCCTGCTTCTTAATAGTTCCAAACTACAAAAAAAAGGCACCGTCTAAACTCTTACATATGACAACATTGCAGCAGAGATAAGAGGGGCTGTAAATCACGACTGTGAACTGCATGGAACATACACAAAATGAGGAACTGGAACATAGGGAGATGGACATCATCTCCACTGTCTGACACTGTCCTTAAGGATCTCAAGGAAAAAACAGCACGGCTGTGCTCTTTAGTCTGTATTAGACCTCCTCTTGCTAAACACTTGCCATGCCTGCTTCCACAACCAGCCTGAGCTGTATGCCAATATCATCACCTCATCACCTCCTATTTACCCATGAGGGTACAGGGACTGGACAACATCTGGTTACTCAGATGCATCACTAAAAATAACATGAAATATTCTTGAAAATGGAATGTGTAAATGTGTAGATTCAGTCAAAATCACATTTCTTTGTATGAAAACTACCAGTGTCGGGCAGCATCAAAATGGGTGTGTATAATTCCCTAATCTCTCTGGGAAAATATAAGCAGTAAGAGGCATTCATTCAAAAAGTTCTTTGGGGAAAGAAACGTGCAAAATGGTTAACATCAATTGCTAGAACATCTACCCCTGAAGTTAGATCTAAGCACCCACATAAAAATGCTAGGCATGGCCATACACAATCCTGTAACCTCGGTGCTTGTGAGATGCAGAGATAGGAGGTTGTTTCCAGCCAAGTTCCATGTTCTGATAAGCCCCATTTCAAGGAAGGAATGTTCTATCAGAACACCCACTATATCCCTTTGGCCTCTACATCCTCACAGGAGACACACATATAAATAAATTATATTTACTGGAAGGAAGTTTCGTCCAACTAATTTATTCTCTCATGCATTAACTCTGAATACAAAGAAAGTGCCATTTGTAGTGGCTGAGTGACAGGCACATGACCAGCTGCTTGGCATTGAGCAGACAGTATCATTTGTAAGTCATGTTCTGATCCTACTATAAGAAGATGTATAAGCTATACCTAAAATGCCAACTCATAGGGAATAAAAAGCTGAAGCAAATCCACCAGACCAAACTTTCCTACATATATTCAAACTTCTTTTTAATGCTTTCACCTTTATCTTTGCAATTCCTCTGTTTCCTGCCCCTCACAAAGTGAGCGGCCCCCACTTCACAGACAGCCAACACCATGATATCATACTCAGAATACAGGGTCAAATAACTGTGGACTGAGCCCTCTGAAATGATAAATCAAAGCAAGACTTTCTTCCTTGATTTTTTCCCCTCAGGTAATATGTCATGGAAACAAGAAAAATTACATTTATAGCACCCTTAAATGTCCCTGAATAAGTTTTCACCCTACTTCAACTTTCTTAATAATAACATTAAAAATAATCTACATTGCTGTCACAAAACTGAATATATGGTGATGCAGAACCAACAAAAGAGGGAGGAATAGGAAATGAAGGAGAGAGAAAGGGAAGGAACAGAGAAACAGCAGGACAAAAGAACACACATCCAAGAGTATCGATGAGAATTATTTTCTTAGTTACAGGAAAAGCAATGATTAGACTGTAACTCTATGGGAACTAGAGCGATTTCACAGTAGCTCACGTTGCTGCCATCGCCCTCCATCCTGATGACTGTGAAATTAGTTCGCAGCACTACTCTATGTGTCAGCTATAAGCTGTTCCCTTGGTTACAGTATTCTGGTACCACAGAGAAGGACCATTTGGCAGTAAAATGGGCAGCAACAAGCTGATTATGCCGGGGAAAGTTTCTGTCTAAAGACACATAACATAGCAGTCAGTCCTGGAAAATTTACTTGAGAGTTCTTTCAGGGCTCAAATTGTGGTCCAGCAACAGAGCATTTGACTAGCACATGTAAGATTCTGGGGCTGCCTCCTTAGCAACATGTGCACCCATGCACCCTCACACATGCGTGCGTGCGCACACACACACACACATGCATGTTTGCACACATAAACATACACCAAGACAGAGTTCTCTGCTCACTTTCCATTACCTATGAACTAAGCTGCTTTTTATAAATGACAAGAAATAGTAAAAGTTTATATTTATCAAAAGAGTTTTATTTTGGAAACAATTACAGGGCAATGTATAAAAATAATACAATAAAATGCATTTGTCTTGCTATGTATTCTCTTTCCTTCATTAAAATCATTGCTAGAAGAGAAAAGCCATTCAAATGTGTGTGTGTGTGTGCATGTGTGTTACATATATGCATTAGTCAGTGAAAATTGAGGTGGCAGATGATAGCTAGGCAACCACAAGATACAAACAAAAATACCTGACATGACTGAAAAATAATTTTGTTTAAGAAAATCCCTTTAGGAAGAAAAATCAGTTACTTGACAATTTACTATCGACCATGTCACGGAATGAAAAGTTACATATATGGGCCAAAGACAATTTGCATCATTCCTCTTCTAATTCAGCATAGAACTTTGAAGCGAGATTACATTTATTATTACACAATATTGTATAAGAAATCATGAGCTACAGGAACTACTGCTGTCTTTTTAACAGGAGCTGGTGTCAGCTCTGCCTTCCACCCACCTTTCATTTTTCTAGGCTTAATATGGTTCCAGAACTACAGTGGGTTGGATGAGATCTCTGTCTTAGATAATGTTTACTTCTCTGTGCTAAAACGAATCGTGGCATTCTGACTCAATATCAGAAGCTGAAGATGCTTATGAACTGACAATTACATATTGTGAGATAAGAGTGCATTCTAACATTTGCAACAACTTTGACAAGTCGTATTTTTTTTAAAGTGCAATACATACTTAGTAGCTACTGAAGAGTCTTTACTTTTTTGTTCTACAAACTTTTGCTATGTAAAACATGTAACCTCATAAAATATCAGATTCACAAAACCTCTGTGGAAGAGTCAGTCACCAACAACAGTGTAACGGATCTTAGTTGGCGCCTATCTACCCAGGAGCTTCATTTCTCATCACTGTAGCTCTAGGTTGGTGGATGTGTGAGTGTGCACGCATGCATGCACATGCATGTGTGTGTTTGTGTGTGTGTGTGTGTGTGAATGTGCATGTGTGTGAGGGTGAACACTCCAAAATTGTTCTGAATTCAAGTCTCCAGAAGGTGAGAACTTGCTAGAGATGCCATTAACTGTTTCAGAAAAAGGGAACTAAAGACACAGAATATGGAGGATTTTTTTCTAAAAATGATTTTATAAACAACTAGGCAAATTCAGAATAACTTATGTGTAAGACAGTCACAGAACATGACAACAACCATGGGCTTGAAAAATTCTCTATAACACTCAAATAATAAGTGAAACACTTTTGCAGTTTTCAAGTTATCATTATTCTATGCAGGACCATCAACAAATTTCTTGACCTCTTTGAAATTATATAAAAATAGCTATATCACAGAATGATTAACAATAAAAGTTAAGAAGGACATAGGCAGGTGAGTTTGAGGCCAGCGTGGTCTACACATAGAAACCTTAACTCAATAAATAAAAAAAAAAAGAAAAGGAAGGAAGGAAAGAAGAAAGAAAGGAGAGAAAGAGAGAAAGAGAAAGAGAGAGAGAGAAAGAAAGAGAAAGAAAGTCTCATGCCAATTCAAGTATTAAGCACAGGAAGATCCCAAAAGTCATATTACTTTTATGCTTAATTTAATGATTATATCTAAAAGAGTTTAAGATTCATTCACTTCAATGATTAAGTAGCCCATCTCTGTTCATAGACATCTGAGTGTGCCTTTCACAGAAGGTGCAAAGGTCAGTCTTGACAAATGAGAGCAGACTTGCTAGTTTGGAAGACAGCAGCGTAAATCCCATCTTGGTCATGTAGGAAAACAATACAATATTAAGCCTTTCTGAAGGCTTTTCTACCCAAGATGGGGTCAGAGACTCCATTTCCACCTCTTCTTTTCATTAAAAGGAAATCCATTCTCCCTTTGAAGGCAAGCAAACATGTTCTGTATGCACTAAAACTCTCCATCCTTCTTCAGGCATTCATTCATTCTACCTTCTGAGCTCCTTCAAAGAGTCCACTAGGGTGTGGATCAAGGTGGGCCTGGAAGTCCACACATTTTATAATTGATACACATCCTCTCACCCAGTGGAAAACTGGTGGGGCAGATATTTTTGTGTAGTGGTTAGTTAATTGTACTATATCGTATGAGAAGACGTTCTCATAAAGCTCATGCATTTGAGTAACTTTAGTAGATCTTAGGAGGTAACACTAACAATCAACTCAGACTTTTGCAGGGTCATGTGGTTCTTATTTAAATAATCAATTAGAATATTCTCAAGAAAGTCACCGAGTATATAACAGTGATCTCTAGAAGCAAAGATAAACCTGCATGTGTAAGTTTTCATCCTGACTGGGAAAAAAATGTAAACTTTGGAAGTCCACATTGGTTACCTGAAATAGCAAAGGTGAGGAACAAATTACGTGATCCATTATAATCTGAAATAAGTATGTGTTTCTACTCTATGATTTTGGTCTTTATCCCAGTCTGACCCAGTTTTTGAGATTGTACCTCAAGATGCTTTCCCACAGAGATTCCACTGAGAATACTTTAATCCATTTTCTTAAAAATCTATAACAAAATTACAAGGGTTTCAATGTCTTATCAAAACTCTTTTGTCTCAAAAACAGCCCATGTAAAGGATAATCTTCAGTAAATGTGACTAAAGTATTTTATACCTGTGGTGTCGAATTGTTCCATTGGAGAAGTGCAGAAAGAAAAAAAAAAGGCCACATTCCCAAAAATAGAACCATGTTGTCATCTCAGTGTTTTTTTTTCCCTCTGTTTTATTAATTTAAACATCCCAACCAGATTCCCCAAACTACCCATTTGGCTTGGTCAATTACCCCATTAGGGCAGGCTCTTAAGGAGTGCGGGGCCTCAGATGTACCTGTGTACGATGTGTATAGCAGAGTGGTTATGGTTAAAGACACAACAGGAGGACTCAGACAGCAGGCAGCCCGAAGCCCTCCTTCTTTTCTTATGCAAAATTTCTTATCTGTTGGTGATTTTGACTTCACAAAGGTGCACGTACTACTTTGTACGCATTATAGACATAATTATCTCATAATCTCATTATTATGAGAATTATACAGAGTATTCAGAAAAAGCTCTTGACACACAGTTCACAAGCTACAAACCACTACCACTACCAGCATTTTACTAATTATTACTATCATCGTCATCATCATTATTATGCTTCTCCTTTTTTTTTTTTTTGTAATTTGGTTCATCCCTGATTTTCCTGTTTAAACTCTATTATAGTCCCAAATAAACTCTGACCAAGGAACCTAGTTTCCTCTGTTACTCAGCTCTTCCTTCTTTCCTCCCTTCTAAACCATTGGTGAAAACCTCTACACACAGGAAGAATATCACCTACATGCTGAAATCGGGGGTCAGAGTGTCACCTTCAGCAGGTCACTGAGCAGTTGGAACTGCATAGAAACCTAGTTTATTTCTTTGATCTAACTTCTATTCTTCTCTTTTCTAGAAAAAAACTTCATAAACTGTTCTTTCTCTTTTGCTTTCTTTTCCAGTCTTGGTACATTTCTTCATCCTCACTAGAAAAAGAAACCACCACCACCACAGCAACAACAGCAAAACTGTCTACATCATTGACTTTTAAATGAAGAGTTTGGGGACTTCAAATACCTTTCACATCTACCTAAGTCCAATTGTAACCACTAGTCGTTTCTCTGGCCATTTATCCCCATTTAGTGTTAGGAGCTTCTATCAAATCTATATCTTATGATTAATTACTTATGCATGTAACCTCCTCTTGTATTGTTTCTTAAAGCTCCCTGTTACTAGTTATGTGCTCCTACTATCACGGGTAGGGAAAAAGTTTCTTATTTATACGATCTCCATTTCCTTTCTTATCATTCTTTTATCAACTCACTCGCTCATTCATTCCATAGCCTATTCCAATTTTTATCAACTAAATTCTTGTTCCCACTGAAAAATTAGTAAGCTCACACAGTAATACCAAAGTGATGCTATTTGGCTATGTGAACATGAGAGGCAATTAGTTCAGTAAGATAAAGCTCACATAAATGTATTAGTGTCAATGTACAAAGATGTCAGAGAGTCAGTTGGCTA
This sequence comes from Chionomys nivalis, assembly GCF_950005125.1. Taxonomy (NCBI): domain Eukaryota; kingdom Metazoa; phylum Chordata; class Mammalia; order Rodentia; family Cricetidae; genus Chionomys; species Chionomys nivalis. The sequence continues at coordinate 30,623,164 of NC_080103.1, read as the reverse complement.
TGAAGACATAGCCTAATTATCTATATCACTTCTATCCTCCAATTACCTAACCATCATCTGTCCACTATCTATCACCTATATATTATCTCTCATCTGGCAACCTATCATGTATTTATGACCTATCTACCTATCATCTCTCTATAATCTACCATAAATCCATGATCATCTATCTTTATGCCATCTGTCATTTGTCCATCCATCTACTATCTATGCATCCATCGCTCCTCTGTGTGTTTATTTGGACTTGTCCAACATGTGCAATTATTAAGCCCATTGAGTCCTTCACTCATCCTGTGCTTACTGAGAATTTGCATTGTTCAGAAACGCCCATATTACTGGGCAGCTGCTCTATGCACAAAGGCTGTGTGAGTAACAAAGACACAGACTTTTTTTCTTAATGAAGCTTACATTTGATTGTGTGATGAATAAAAGACAAATAAGTAAGATATACAGTAACTGAGTCATGAGTCTCCTGAACAAAGGAAAGTAGGAAATGTGACTAAGAAGTGCTGATGGTATAAATTGGGTTGCAGTTTTCTCTGGTAGCAAGATAGATAAAAGTAAGATGGTCACATTTGAAAGAAGTGAAAATGAAGAAGCACGGCACGCAGATAATCTGTATCCCCAAACTGAAAAGGAAAAAGCCAATTTTCCTCTTTCAGTTTTTTTCCCTGTTTTTTTAAAAATCTATTTAATGTTTGACTTCATTTCTCCATAATTGAATAGTCATCTATGTACAATAGCTACCCCCGGATTAGCATGCTTTTTATGTCTTCATGCCTCTTCTTGTTTAGTTTGCAGAAATTAATAAATATTATTCATTTTCTTACTCAACCAGTACTATCAAATTTCCATGCAAGCATCATACAAAGTCTGCTTTGATTCCCTTTTGAAGAAAGTGTGGGATATAAAAGATCAACAACAAAATAAATGAAATTAAAACATATCAGCATGTCAGTTGAGCGTTTACACTTAAAGAGAACCATGTATGTCAGAAACACAGAGCAGCAAGGATGCCAGATTGAGTGGGCTGAGGTTGGCGTATGAGGTGGAGAAATGGATTCATGCTGTTCAGGTTTCACATTCAGGAGGGTTGGCAGTGACATCACCTCCCAAACAGCTCTGCAGTTGGATATGGCACAAATCTGGTAGTTGGCTCTTGTGAAGTCTTTCAGGTTTCTAAAACTATTTAATTATGAACATATGAACACACAATTGAGACAATGTTTACTGCCCTGGTGAGCATTATCAGGAAGTCAAGGACACGGCTGCGAGTCTGCTCTCACTGTCCGGTTTCTCCATCAGCAGTCTGCACCGCACCCCGTGCTGCCTGCAATCACAAGGTGTGTTTCTCGGGTTCAGAGTTATCTGTTTCCAGCAAAGACTTTGAACTCTCGCAGAGCAGAAAGAGTTAAATTAGTCAGAAGCTGTTGCCACTTCCCAAAGCAGCCATGTCCTCCTGATGCTTCAGACCTATTGCTCAGAGGCTTTTCCCTCAGATTATTCACTGATTTTTCAAAAATAGTGTGTTGGTCATGTGACTTGGGGCACCTTAATCATCTTCTTATTTTATTTACTTTTAGCATATATGTTTGTGCATAGTGATAAGCCATTGGAAGACATTTTCATTTAGGTGTGTTGTCTATTTTAATTCCATTCAGATAACAATACCTTCTTACCACCTCTCTCCTTTTGCTATTCTTCTCTCTCCTAATTTCAACCTTTCAAAGATGTCCCTTCTATTGCTAACATATAGTTGATGTATGTCATATATAATCTAGGTTGATCTAATTATTTTCACTGTGGTCATCTAAGCTACTATTTGTCCTCCCTAACATAGTTGACCTTCCATGTACATAGACTTCTTGTCATAAAAAAGTTACATTTCCACAGATTCATACAATGAATGTTTTGATGATATATAGAAGTCCAATATATGGCCTTGAATTTTAATTTTCAGAATGTCTATCTTTTGCAATATCAAGGTGTGTGTGTGTGTGTGTGTGTGTGTGTGTGCGTGTGTAGCTTTCATTCAGAGAACCTACAGCACCTTCAGGCTCATCAGGACAGCAATAAATACAGATCTACAAAAACTGATTCTAGTAGAAGTAATGTTTAAATGGTGCAAAGTTTAGTTTTAACATGTCTTCCTCATTCATGTTCATCATCAGCCGTTTCATATGAGCACATCATTTTCTCAAACCAAAGGTACGGCATTATTACAATAAAAGCAAATTAAATATATTAAATGCCATGTGATTATATCATTTCTATGGCTAAGGTTATTAACTTACATATGATATCTCTAAATAATTCCCATTTGCAGTCACATTTCACATTGCAGCGTTGCTGTACCCGCCAGGAGGAATGACGCAGACCCTGCTGTGCTAAACTTACTGAAACGAATAGACAAACACTTTATCGTGCTTTGTTCCTGTTTTACTCTTTTGTAATTGGACTACCCTCCAGGAAACACTCTTCTTTCTAATAGATCATTGAGTTACTGTAATAATCTTGTCATTTCAAGCTCTTATTTTATATATAACAGAAGTGTTTGAGCAGAATTATTTTATATTAAGGCTAAAAGACAAAAGAACCCACAAAAAGTTAAAGACATTAATCAAAAAGGTGCTTCAAGAAAAATGATGAGTTTGGGAAATAGCTCAGTAGGTTAAAAAAAAATAATGCCTTATGGCAACAAGGGTGAGGACTTGACCTTGATTCCCAGAACAATTTTAGAAATTGGCATGGCAATGTGTACCTATAATCCTGGCATTGGGGAGGTGGAGACAGATGGATTTTTACCTGGAACTTCCTGGCCAGTCAGACTATCTATATCAAAAAGGCCTACTTCAGCAAGAGATGTGGTTTTAAAAAATAGAGTTTATAATAGTTGAAGAAGGCACTCAACAACAAACCCTGTGTTCATCTGCACATGTACACACACACGCACACACACAAACAGCTACTTCAAACAGCATAGCTGAATACATATCTTGACAATGAAACATAGGTGTACATGATTATAATATCTTTGAAATATGACTACATAAAACAGAGATGAAAAATATTTCAAATGCTATATTCAATTAAAAGATATACATTTTATTATTTGAAAATTGGGAAGTTACTTTTCCCCTACTTTGATTTAATACACACAATGTGACCAGCACTCTATCTGCCTGAATAAAACAACCATCTTGAATGAAATTCCTCCCTAAAATAGGCTAATTTAGAACTGTTGTCACCTGACTCCCACATGTGTATTGTTGTGTTACATACACATACACACACACACACAAAATTAAATATATAAATGAAAAAATTAGAATTTATTTGAATGACTTTTAAGTTAAGTAATTTTTGAGCAATAATATTAGCAACAAAGGTTTTTATTCCTCTAGTCAGTGATGAAAAGTTTTACTACATCATATTAAGGACAATCATTTTTAGAATGTAAATTTTCTTTCTGTAATTCTGATTTGTATTAATGTAGGTATCCTTGAGTATGGGAAGAGCATACGTCATGGGTATTATTATATCCAGTTTGAAGCTATTATATCAACAGTACCTTCTCTGTGAGTTTCATCAGTATCTAATGAAGGTGTGATAATAAAGATACAAAAAGATGTTATATCACATAAAACACCTATAGAATTTAATCCAAAACAGACACATCTTCACAGTACAAAGTTAGGAAGCAGGGTCTGGAGAAATGACTCAGTGGTTAAAAATACCCACATTGTGACACACAACTGTCTGTAACTTTGGTTGCAGGGGACACAACACCCTCTTCTGGATTCCATGAGCATTAGACATGTGCATGGTGACATACATGCAAGTAGACAAAGCACCAATAAAAACTGATTTTTAAAAATAGAAAACAATTAAATATAATCATGCAAATTGCATCCTATAAATAACATTCTAAAACTCCATTCTAAACCTCATTATCTGTGAAATCTTGGGATTTTAAGACATTGTGCAAAATTATTAAGAAGAACAAATGGATGTTTTGATTTCATAAAGCCTTAATTAGACAGTCCACATTGTATCTTTTACTTTATCTCTCCCAATAGAGTCTCTGTGATATTTATCTTCCTACGCTAAAGTCGAAGTCATTTGGTTGTGTTCACCCAGGTGGAGCACACTCAATGACACAGAACTCTCTCCAGAGAAGAGGGAATTAAAGGAAGGGGAAGATAACAGGTTGCATATTCCAGCTATAAAAACATACGTTCGGAAAGGCAAGGGCTTAAGTGGTCATATAAAAAGCTCAATTAAAGCTAATCTAACTTGGCCTCTTAGGATTTGTTAGCCTACACTTTGAAGCATCAAGCCAAGTTGACAGGACCAAGTTGTTCTTAATTGCTCCTTACTTAACAAGACCAATTAATAACTAATTCTGACCAAAGAAGTGAATTATTTCTTTATATGAAGTAATGAGAAGACACAACAGTATAGTATTAAGTTGGCAATAAGTAAAAGATTTTGGTCAAACAAGGAAAGGCACAGTTATATAGCAATTCAAATAAGTCAAGTTGAAAAGTATGGCTCACAGAGCATAGGGAGTTTACTAACTTTATATTCAGTCTCTAGGATAGTCTCCAAAGTGAGAGCATGGGGGTGCAGGAGAGTAGCTACATGGGTAAAGGGAACAAGTCCTGTTTTTTCAGATGCTGAGTTCAAGTCTGGAGAGGACACTCAGTTGTCTGGGGTTTGGGAGTGAGACCAAAAGGTAGGACAGCCACAGAAAATAGTGATGCAAGTGCCTTGGATGAAGTGCAAGGAGGCCTATGAGATCATCAGAGCCAAGAATGCAGATAAGAAAGATGTCTGAATTAAATGCATCTTGATGAAACTATGAAGCAGAATAAATGCTTTTCTTGAAATGAAAAAATTATTTTTTAAGAAAAGCAGTTTTGGTTTGCTTGAACTTTTAGTGATTAACTTTGTTGAACAAGCTGCATGATATCACCATATGCTTAGGTACACACGAAAGAACTTTTTCAGCATCTAGACAGAATGTGTAATGACAAGGGACCAGTCAATATTCTCAGCTCAAACTAGAGAACCCTGAAGAAATCAAAAATGATTCTAATGGTGTAAGAAGTTTGAAAGAGCAGGAGAATGAAAGCTGTGCTTCCTAATAGGAAAAACTTCCTTAGGGTGAGATATGAAATCAGTAGCTTTTTTTTAGTGATCACTGCCATAAGGAGAGAGCTGCAGAAATTGGGAAATGAAAAGAACAAATAGCTATGTTTCCCTCTGGAGGGAAGCGATAACAGAAAGGGTACAGGTCACTGAAAAACAGACAGGGAAAAACAATAAAAGGAAAGAGGAGGGTGTGACATAAAAAAAACCATGAGGACTTGAAAGGAAAAGAAGACAAGTCTCTAGTTTATTTAAAGGTTTTCAGAGATGGTAACTATAATTGCTTTCTGTAGCAATAAGGATAAATCTGGAATATACAAAGATGGTCTCTCACGAATTATGCTACACTGTGTGTGTTTTGTGTGTTTCTTTATCTGTGATGAATATGCTGTGTGTGTATGAGTATAACTTTTAAACATGAAGGACTCTTATTTTTTTTCTTTCTTTTTTTTTTCTTTTGGTTTTTCGAGACAGGGTTTCTCTGTAGTTTTGGAGCCTGTCCTGGAACTAGCTCTTGTAGACCAGGCTGGTCTCGAACTCACAGAGATCCGCCTGCCTCTGCCTCCCAAGTGCTGGGATTAAAGGCATGCGCCACCACTGCCCGGCTCTTATTTTTTTTCTAAAGGTCAGTTTTAGTAATGAATATCAGAGCAGTAATACAACAACATGGGAATAGACAAGTATGGGTAGCATACTAGGTCACACACTCATAAAGATATAACATGTACAACATGTTTCACAGATTTACTCATGATCTTAAAATGTTTATGAATTTGTTTACCCACTCCAATTCTATAAGCCTCCATATTAAATGAATTTGTTATTATGCAGAGACAGACAGATGAAATAACTACTGGGGCAGATGGTAATTCAAATATGGCTAGAAATTCTTAGTTTGCTAATATAAGTCTCAGGTTTGTTAATAATGCGATGAACCAGATATTTTTCTAAAATAGAGCATTTATGAAAATATGTGTGACAAATATATTTGTTATGCCGCTGAAAGGCAAATATTTTAATGCATTACAGTAAGGACAGTTGATTCTCACAAAATTTTACACAAGCAAACGATTGTGTAATAATCCTAAGTGATTATGAATTGCAACAAGTTTTGTATTGATGCAAAGTAATGATGTTCTTTCATTTTTAGGAAAATGACTCACCTCAAGGAATAACTGCCAGGCTACAATTAATGGAAACAACTGGCTACCCAATATTTTTAATTTGTAAATATGTTTAATTCATATGGAATCATTTATCTTCATATGTCAAATTAACATTTTCTCTATACAATATAAAAAAACCTGTATCCTTGTTTCACTATTAAATATAAGAATGTATGATCTTTCAAACATCTTTTTAATCTAAGATGTTGAAATGTTAAACAGATTCTCACTTCTGGGCTAGAATGTCTTAAGGAATATTCCGTTACAGAATACAGAATTACAAACAATATATAAGGGAATGAGAAGGAAATGAAATATGGAGGAAAAATATGACAATGATGAATACAATGCTAGCAAGTAATTCAACCTTGTTGTAAATCTTTTTTTTCCCCATCTACAAGGGGGGAAGGGATTACTCTAAATGCTCCCGAAAGCTAAAGGAAGATACAGGGGAGATAATTGTTTTGTAAGCATAGCACAGATATTGACTAAAAGGATTACCTTTGTGGCTCAGTGACAAACACCCATCTCCACTAAAGGCTGACTTTATAGAAGACCTCTAAATAAAATCACTGCTAATACTTCTACCCTCAGCCGAAGTAATGGGCCTTAAATGAGAGAGGACTAATTTATGGCAATAAGACCAAATTTTGCAAGTGCATTAAACAATATTTTAGTCTCCTCAGAAAACATAAGCATGATTGAATCTTGAAACAAATAAACATAAATTCATCATCTATTCATTTGAGTATACAAACACTACATATTCATTTAGCTGCGTGGACTTTATGTATAATACATATTATTTAATAAAATACATATAATTTCATTCCTTTAATGTAGCATTTATCTAATACTCCAATGTTTTAGTAGAGCACACTGTTTTAATAACTTTGGGCATAAATATTTAAAATTTCTAAATTTCTGAGAATAAGATTTCCAAAAGAAATGAATCTTGCTTCACACTCCAGCTTTCTAATTTGGACCATATGCTTAATTCTTTCATGGATTCTTTAGCTGGTCCCTGTTTAACAAGGAGATACTAAAGATGGGAGTGGAATGACAAGAAACACAGAGGGTAGATTGGGGAGATGGAAAGTTTAGTAAAGTACTGTACAAGTATGATGTCATGAGTTCTGAGTCCTAGGGTGCACTGGAAAGCTAGTATAGCATTGGCTTTCAAATACTGGGAGTCTAAATCATGAGGCTTCCTGGAGCTTGATGGGCACACAGTCTTGCTAAATCAGTGAGCTATGGGTTCAGATGCAGACTCTGTAAGGATAGATATTCCCTACATTACCCTTTGGTCTGCATACACTTGTGCACATGTACACACACACACACACACACACACAAGCACATTTCACCATACATCTGGATGTGGTAGCTTAAGCTTACATTCCCAGTATGGAAAATGAGGAATGAAGTTGATAAGAAATCAAAGCAGGCTTGCTCTACAGTGTAAAATCACACCTAAAGAATGGAAAAAGAGGAAGGCAGGGATATAGAGAGGGAAGGAAGAGATGGAAGAAGGGGGAGGGAGGGAGGGAAGGAAAGGATGGAGAGAGGAAGGAGAAGAGAGAGAGATAGGGATGGAGGAAAGAAGGAAGAGAGGCAGGGAGGGAGAGAAGGAAAGAAAATAAACCAGATCCTAAAGAGAAAATGATAAGATTTGATTTGATTTTTGAAATACAAAATAAGTAAGCATGCACGTTTGTTGAAGGTTATTTAATTCCAGTCTGGGCTGAGTTACTGGAGAGGGGTAATTAAGAGATTTTTGATATGGCTAGAATAAACAGGGTTATTGCAGCAGAGAAGAGACCTGCCTTTCATAGGAGCAAGGCTTTCGCAGATATCATACAAAGAAACTGTTACCAGGAACTTAGCAATAGGACCAGAAACATTGGTACTTTGCATATTAATAGCTTTAAAAAGGAAGAGGTCAGAGTATTCAATGTATGAACTCACTTCACTCTAAAAATATAGATAAAACATTTGTGCCCATTATTTCCTGGTTTATTAACTAAAGGTTTAATAATTAGATTTCTGGAAGCGTGTGTTTAGATTGTCCTAGGGTACATAATGTGTACAGGAGTTAGAGCCCTGGACAAGAAGATGGATCCCAAGCAGCTGTGTGAGCCCATCACAACATCACATAGAGTGTAGCCTGTGACTCTCCATCTAAAGTTAAGAGATAAACTGAAAGACCAGAAGTACCACGTTGTGGTGAATTCTGCTAGTGAGTAACATAAATCTGCTTCACTGCATGATTGTTTCACAGTTAAAAGTACAAACCACATACATATAACATAAAATTTATGCCCTCTAATTCAGGAGCCCTGATTCCTATTCTTCACCTTGATTGTATATTGGTAACTTTATAAACTAGATTATATCATTTATTGTTAAGCCTGCTTATTTTCTTAAATGAATAATTCAATTTCAGGGAATATCACAGAAATTAAGAGATTATAACACATATACTAGTGTTCTTCAGCCAGGTTCTTACTGAAATTAAACGATTTCACAGTGTTTTACTCTCTCAGATATCGAAATCATTTTAATCCCAACCAAGAAGGATAATAGTACACTCCTGAGGTCAATGCAGCTGGCTGCTTGTTTGTTTGTTTGTTTGTTTGCTTGTTTGTTTGTTTTAAACAATTCTGTTGGAGCATGAACCAATCTCTCTTTCATGTGGCTATGGATGCTTTGATTATCTGGTGCCCAGCTACAGAAAGCAAATGGCCCAGGATACTAAGACTACATACTATGAGATCTCTGAAGTAAAACTGCCAGGTTACTTCTGTTTTGAACTATCTGTTACCTTGTCTTTCCAGTAAAGCAACCAGTTCAAAACAATAACTGTAACTTACTAGCTATCTTCACTGTTTGTCAGAATGGAATTTTTGTTACTCCTAGAGTAAATTAAACATCAGCAATGAATAAAATGTAGCATGTATCATAGTAACTTGAAAGAATGTATAAAATGTTAATTTCTTATTCAGTGTTACACACTGATATATAAGAAACAAGATGCTAATATCCAGCATTAAAAATTTCAAAACTTAAATAGCAAGTAAACAAAACTGATAATTAATAAGTGGACTAATTAATTCCTCAACAGTAGGGATACAAGTGGTCAAAACTTACTTTAAAAAGCAATCAATTTAAGTAGTCATCTGGAAAATACAAATTAAAAATATTCTAATATCCCACCTTACTCCAGATGAAAGGCATCAAAAAAAAACCCTGACAAATAATGTTGAGAATGTAGAGTAAGAGGAATCCTTAATCACTGATGAGGTGAAATTCATACAGTCAATATGAAAACAAGTTTGGGAGTCTTCAAAAAGTTTTAAAAAACAGAACTACTATACCCCCCAGCTGTTTCACTCCTGGAAAGATGCTCAGAGCACTCCATACTCCATATCCTGCCACAGAGATATCTGCTGCCCTGTGTTCATTTATTGTTGTTTTGTTCACTAGAGCAAGGAAATAAATAAACCTCATAATCCATTAATAGATGAAAAGATAATGAAAATCTATACGTATAAAATGGAATACTATTAAGCTCCAAAGAAAAATTAAATCTCAAAATTTCGGGGAAATGTATGGACTTAAAGTGTATAAGCTTAAGGGTGGCTACCGCATCTCAGAAAGAAAAAAAGGGAACACATGTTCTCCCTCATATGTGTATCATAGCCCATCATAAATGCATATGCATATATATGCAAACAAATATATGTGTGGGTACAGCATAGCATGTAGAGAGAACAATAAAGTGTAATGCTAGATGATGAGGGGAGAACACAGATGAAGGACACATGAATCATGAAAGAAAACACGAAGCCTACTGTTCTCCTAGTGTGCACTCTGTCGTGGACTTTCCATTGTTTCTGCCAGATACATGCATGAAAACGTGTTTTATAGTGAAAGTAAAAATACAAAAGGAAGCTTCACTGATTCCAGATTTGGAACGGCTACTCTATGCCTATAAAAGCTCACCGAGATGTATAAAGTTTGTGTCTGAGAAGGTGCTTATATGGGCAGTTGTGTTAATATAGTTATGTGATGTTTCTGATTTGCAAGTTCTTTATAATAAAGTGAGTTTTATCAAACTAAATATAGAAAAGAATGAGATATATATGGGGTGTCAATGTAAGTTATCCATAAGCAAAGACTTTGGAAAATTGTGAAATCCAATCATTGCATCTTACCACATTATAAAATCCACCCAGATTGACTCTAATGGCTTCTTTAAAATGTCAATGTGTTCCTAAACAATAGTTTATGATCTATAAATCTATTCTATTATTCTCCTTAAGTTGTAGAAGATGCCAAATATAATTACAAAATACATATTCAAAACATGTAAACCACTAATTTTCCACTTGTAAAAGCCTGATTCAAAAAGCAATTTACTTTATGGTTTACTTAAGCTCTGTAACTACATTAAAATATGATAGTATACACACAACAGCTCGTTAACAAGATTATCAAAACATTAAAATCATAATGCGCCACTTCAATTATAGATCCTTAAAATTAGAGCTAATCCTCACAGTACCAATTTTTATCTCCTAAACAATTTTAGTTATTAGCTGCTCATTCAAATCCTGTATCTCAGATGATCAGCTTTCCAGAGGAAACTCAGCTCTGCAATCTTCTCTGCTAGCAAACAGAAACAGCCCCTGTTCCTTCTAGGCCAGCAGTTCTAACTTGTACGTTGTGACGCCACAAGAAGAGTTCACAAATCAGATAGTCTACATATCAAATATTTATATTACAAGTTATAACAATAACATAATTACACTTATGAAGTAGCAATGAAAATATGGTTGTGTGTCACCACAACATGAAGAACTGTTTTAAGGGTCACAGCATTAGGAATATTGAGAACTGCAGATCCAGACTGTAAGAAACAGTCTTTGATAAGAAGAGGGAATTGGAATACTTTCCTTGGCCTTTGCTTGGTGGTTTCTACTGATGTTCTTGGCAGTAGAGTCATTTCAATAAGTTATCCTAATGGTGTGTGATCACTCCAAATATAATAAATTGGTCATCAAATGGCGTTCACAATATTAATATTTTTTCTAAACATGCTGCTCTTATTGAAGGAGTACATAGAACACAGTAGTCACACCAAGTTGAACATATCAGTTTTGTTGTCAGTAACTATAATAATGGATTTTATAAACATTTAATTTAACCTGCACTTGAATTCCTTTGTGCTAGCTTTTCACGGAACTTATAATTGGTAATTATATAATCAATATTCCTCACATGGGACTCCTAATTAAATTTTAAAATAGTAAAAAAAAATACTATATGGAATACATTTATTCAGGGGCTAGAGAAATGATTAGATGGTCAAGAGTATTTGGGGTTCCTCTGCAGGATCTGGGTTTGGTTCTCAGTACCCATATGGCAGCTCACAACCATGTGTGACACCAGCTATGAGGGATTTGACGCCCTCTTCTGGCATTCATGAGCCCTGCAAGTACACATGAACACATGTTCCTGCAGGCAAAGCATGCCTTCACATAAAATAAAAATAAATTTTAATATATATATTTTATAAAGTATATACAATTGATACAAAATTTATAAACAATCCAGAAGCCTTGTTGCAGAGCATATTCATGATTTTAATATATATTAGTAAGTACTGAAATATATATATTAGTAAGTACCTCTTTCTATTTCCCATGAATGGTAAAAATTAAACAGGTTGTTTGTAATTGCTTTCAGTCTCCCCCACAAAGCTGAGTCAATAAAAAAAAAGTCTTAGTATTTATGCATGTGACAAGCAGGTGATATAAAACAGGTTTTGCATGCAATGATCTTTACACTGTACAATTAACATGAAATTAATTACCTATATTGCATCATTTCACACAATTAACTATATGTATTTGCTGACTGTATGACAGTGATACTTATAATAACATATACATCATCTATAAATATAGCAATGATATACTTTTGCCTTCAGATTCCAAAATGTCTAAAAGTAGCCAGCTTGAGTTTTTACTTATGAATTAGATGACAGAAAACAAATCAAAGAAATGACTGTTACCCTGACAATACTTATTTATAACAGAAATGATCACAATAAAGTTCTCCTCTTTGAGGGGATACTTGTACTCTGATGACCTGGGGGAGGGGCTTTAGTGAGATCCTGTTGATGCAGCCAATGGAAGAAAAGTTTGAAAACAAGTCATTAATATAGTATCAAATTTCAAGGCAAACAGAAGAGCAGCAGCATTTTACCTACAGGCATAGTTACAAATATTTTATATTCTTCAAATATGTGCAGATACCTGAATATTTCTGATTACAGGAGTGGTGTGTATTTATTCCTGAAATGTTAAACACAAATATGCTACAATTCCAAACCATTTAAAATAAGACAGCATCATATAATAAATTCAGAATTTTAGAAAAGAAAATTTTCTTACCTTCCATATTATTTGAAAAACCTACCAATTTCTATATTAATTTAAATTTATTATTAGTATATTTTATTAAAATTAATTGAATTATAATTTCAGTATAAGTATTTTGTTAAACCTTTCTCATTCATTTTGTATTCTTTGTGAAGCCTACATTAAATTATCTCAGTTCTAGTCATTTACTACATTTTGCAATTTTCTACTCTCAGATATTAAAAAAATTCCTTTTAAAATTATAAAATAATTTTATGGAACCTGATTGTATGCTTGCAATCCTAATGCACATTTGGAAACAATAAAGGAAATTTCAAATCTGTACATGCTCTCATCTGAGAGTTTTCATTGACTTGGAGGAGAGGTTTTATATACATACTTTTTTTGTATATATACTGAGTGAACAGAGGCACAATGCATAATTGCATATGCATATGTACCCACAGACACATGTATGTTTATCTCCAAAACATAAAAAATAGAACAGTTACAATGTTCTTATTGAGATGGAGAAAATTCTCAATAAGGTAATTCTTCGCTCAAATTATGGTGGAGAGAGGGTCAAAGAAATTCTAGTTTAGCAAGGGATGCAATAAAAAGATAAAGCAATGATCAAGTCCAACTACACAGTAGAATGACTTCAGCATTAGATACCTACTGGTCTCACCATCACTGGATATTAACAACAGAGTGAAATTAAAGACAGACTTAGATTCCTACATTGACACAGAATAGGCTTGGACACCTGAATAACCTATCCTTGTTTTGAAATATACTGTGGATTTCAATCTTCCTTATATAATTTAGGTTGCTATTTATATTTCTGAATCAAGCACATTACAGCAATTTTAACCTTTTGATTCAAAAAACATGTACACTATGTACACTGATTATATCTCCTAGAAATAATTCTCTAAGGTGACATGGTTAGAATATATTTTTGGACTCTGCATCTACGCTGAGCTTTTGTTGAAACTTCAAATACTATTACACACACCAGGAAAAAAGCCAGCAAACAGAAATTGTACAACTCAACATCTCCATCTAGTGACAAGAATCTCAACAGGTGATGAAGACAAGCAAAGAGGAGAAGACTCAGTTCCTGAGGTGCTGGCAGCTCCGCTCTATGATAAAGACCCAGAAGCAAGAGCCCTCACCCAACAGCCAGTTCCTCTTAACACAGTACTAGCTTGACTCTGGACACTTTGGTTCTCCAATAGTGCGCTCGTAGAGCTAGGTCCTTCAATCCAACCAATTTGCACTCTACACAGTCATTAAGTTCCTTATGATGACCTCCAAAACATTTTACCTTTTTGTCTTTCTCAATGAAAAATATTACATTCTATATCACATTCTTTTGCAGAATTAACTTCTAAGCTTCCCAGGTTATTCAGTTCGACTATCATTTCTATGGGCCAACCACCTATATTTATTGCTCACTTCTGCCTCTGGGACTCTGAGTAGACACATGTATGAAAGAACCTCTCTCCCCCCTTTATCCTCAGCCTTCATTACACCGTCCAAGACAGGCACCAAATATTAAAGTGCAGAAATCAAATCACCTTGAAGTGGGGACAGAGTAGAATCAGCTGAGCTAGGCATAAAATAGTCTGAAAGGGAGGCAAGAAGTTACTGCTAAATTCATTATCATACAATGGACCAGAGACTTGGCCTGGAAAAGGTGGCTTTATTCCTTGTGCTTAATACATATCTTTAATAGAATCATTTTCACAAACTTTGTAGAAGGTCTCCGCAACAAAAGGAACATGAGGATGGGTGACACATAAGTACATAAGTCATCCTTTTTGCTATTTTATGTATGAAGACTACAGTGAAATTTCCCAATTAGTTCCACAAATATATATGACAGAAGTAAATTATTTTAAAGTTACTTCATGCTATTAAAATAAAAATAAACACAAACATTGTAACATTTGGTTAAAAGTTATTCCTTTCTCTTATTGTCATGACTCACATCAAGTCTCTGAAATGTTCAACCGTATTCTACAGAAAGGTAAGATCAAACTGATATTATGGTTGATGGTACAATTGAATCTTATTCAATTGGATCAATAGAGCCTATAATTTAAAAATCTTCATATTTTCCATAATTTCTATGGCTTATGCACAATGAATTTAAAGATGGTAAATTAATATGAAAGGGCATGTTATTTTAAGGCTCTTAGTGTTTACTGACTATTCTTTCCTCAATGTATTAGTAATTTCCATTCCTCATGGGCTGTGAGAATGGCTATCTTAGCACTCGGAATAGCCCTTCCCACTGAACTGAAGTAATAGCTATTTGCAAAGAATTTTACAAACTTTTAAAGCTTATATCTTTTGTCTTCAAGATCAAAACAGTGTTTGAATATTTTGGAGCACCTCAATCACAATTTTTTAGTGATGGACCAAGTATGTTTTCTGATCTGTTGTACAGGTGACAATACAGTTCACTGAAGTCTTTAAATAATGCTAATATTTTCCAATGTATGAGTCTTTTTTTTTAATTTTTTTTATTTTTATTCTTTTTTAATTAAAATTTCCACCTGCTCCCCGTTTCCCATTTCCCTCCCCTCCTCCCAAATATTGCCCCCTCCCCCCACTTCCCTCCCCCTATCCCCACTCCTCTTCTCCTCCCCCCACACCATTCCCCCTCCCTCTCGATACTGAAGAGCAGTCCAAATTCTCTGCCCTGCGGGAAGACGAAGGTCTTCTGTCTACTTCCAGGAAGGTGAGCGTCTAAACAGGCTAAGCTCCCACAAAGCCGGTTCATGTATTAGGATCGAAACCTAGTGCGATTGTCCTTGGCTTCTCATTTGCCTTCATTGTCCGCCATGCTCAGAGAGTCCGGAATCAACCCATGCTTATTCAGTCCCAGACCAGCTGGCCTTGGTGGGCCAATGTATGAGTCTTAATGTAATAAAAACTTTGTGATTATTTCCATGACATTTACTGTATCTTTACTCATCAAGCCTCAAAAGTATAGTCACTTTACAATAAATTGGAATCTGGCCCTTTAATTTTTATTTTGTTTAACTCTTCAAGAAGTTTGCTTTGGCCATTTGAGATAAGAATATAAAGTAATTTCCCTTTTCAAACAGCAAAAGTTGATATCACTTATTAATAGGTTCAGCATGTTCTGAATAATTTGGATACTTTATCTGAATAACTTCACTAGATCTTTATAGGGATTTTTGTCAATGATAGCTGCTGACTGGCTATATTAGAATTCAAAGGCTTTTATTTGTATTATAAACTCATAAGTGGTTTTTAAACATAAAGCAAAGAAAACCAGCCCAAAAATCACAATCCCAGAGAACCTAGACAACAATGAGTACTAAGAGAGACATACATGGATTTCATCTACATGGGTAGTAGAAAAAAACAAGATCTCCTGAGTAAATTGGGAGCATGAGGACCTTGGGAGAGGGTTGAAGGGGAGGAAGTAGGCAGGGAGGAGAAGAGAGAAAAATGTACAGCTCAATTTAAATCAATAAAAAACTAAAACATCAAAAAAAATCCTAAAATTCTTTAAAAGATTCCTTGAAATAATTTAAATAATTTTCACAGAACACTAGATACTATCTCAAGTTGACCTGTAACACATGCTGCCAAAAATCTGATGTCAGTCCCTTGGCTAACAGAGGCTCCCATAAGCTGTTTCTACATGTCTCCCAATATCTCAATCCTGCTCTGAGGTCCTCTAAATCAGTGAAACTCTAAATGCTCCATGTGTACTTATAAATTCATGACATAGAAGAGACCTAGTATTGATCAAAAAGAAGTCCATTTGCATGCACATTTCTGATACAAATAATTTATTCACATGAGCACAAAAGTTTGTCTTCCATCAGTGCACACCTTCGTATTCCAGCATCCCATTCTTCACTCTCTCCTGCTCTCTCTGCGTATAACAACACTTTCCTGTAGCATCAGTTAACATCTTCACCTGTCTAAGCCAGGCGTTCGTCCAGCCACCCTTCATATGAAGAACTGATCACAGCTGAGAGAGAAATGCATTTTTCTCCTTCAAAGTTCTTGAATCACATTGAGATCTCTTCTGTCTAGGTGTTTTTTTTTTCTTGCAAAAGACTAAGTTATTGATGTATTAAAAAACAGAAGGTGCCCATGAGCGATATACTACATCGTCTGATGCAACTGGCTGCTAAACTATTTCATTGCATTTGGAGAGTCCAGACATTCATTCCTATGTGCACTGTGTATGTGGACACATAAAATATTCAGCCTAAGTAAACAAGTGCATTTCACCACCATGTGATTAAATTCTGAATTAAATTATCTGGGCTGTTGCCCTACTCATTGCATGGGTGGTCAGAGGTCACTCCAACTCGGTAATTAATGCTACTTCCCCACCCCCAAACATTCATTCCTACTTCTTCTCCAAAAGCAATCTTTCTCAGTATGTTCTAAATATTATTTACTTTAAAAGAAACTGGCAAAAAATTATAATCTTTTTATCTACTGTTCTCCTACAATTTAGCTTGTTTTTTTCTTGAGAATAGATCCCCTGCACAGCTCACAAGTCTTTCTGCTCATTCTGTTTCCCTCGTTCACATCCACATTCATTCATATAGCCCTTTCAATTCTCTCTGTGTTTTTAGTCTTTAGTTCTTTTATTCAAAAGCATGGGATCTGGCGTCCTCTTTGTCTTCCTGTTTGTCTATGTATTTATTTCAAGTTGCATAGAAATTAAATTACCAAAAAATGGTTTCTAAATAGATATTAGTATGCACAGTTCACATATTCAATAGTATAATATAAGCTCTACGTAAACGACATGTTCAATTTATAACAGTGTGGTAGTTTTCAATAAAGAATAAAAAACATGTTTCAAAACAGGAGTTCATTCATAATTTCTGCCCTAGACTTTCCTACAGTATATTTTATCCCTCATTTTTAATTTATAATTATTTTCAGTAACTTAAACTTTGCTAGACTGCCACTGCATTTTATACAGACACAAATTCTCTACTGCGTACTCAGTTTTATTTTTCCATCTTTTTTATTAGCAAAGACATTAACAATAAAATAGGTTCCCTTGCTCTGGCTGGTAATTTCTCCTGCACACTAGTAATATATTATTCCCCTTTTTGTGACATCATAATCATCTATACAGAAGTACCATGTATCTTTGTGTAGAAGCTACTGTTTCCATTAAATTTAATTACCTCCCCCTGTGGTTTTAAATAGAAGTGGCTTCAAAATGAGGGCAGCTTCTATTAAATTTAATTACTTTCTCCTGCTGCTTGCATGGTAAAAGGGAGGCTGCTAAATGAGAGTGGCTTCTAAACTAAAGTATATGGTAGCTGTGTGACAGCAATAACAAAATTGTGTTTAAACCACCAGCAAGTCTGTTAGATTTCCTAGTTCTCAAATTTTAACTTTCTATACCTGAAAGCCATTTAACATAAATAAGCATTAATATAACTTTTTAAGTCGCATTGCTTTCTGAGGAAAACAAAGGAAAGTACACCATTTCTTTGCACAAATGCAGATTGGGCACTGTGAGTTTTGCACTGGGAACTTTTAGGGCTAGTGCTGTTTGTGACTTTCCTGTTCTAAGGACGATAAACTTATTGCTCAGAAATTGTTCATATCTATTTAAATTTTTCCTTGAATCTAACCAAATAAATTTAAAGGATGCTTCGCTAAAAGTTGTTTTAAAAAAGATAGCAAGGCTGATTGAGTTTTGAGAAAATCAAAATAGTAATGTTAAGTGAAAACATATCAGGCTACTTATAGGTCTTTGCATCCAAAGAAAATGGTTCTCTGCTTTGAAATACTGAAAAAATGTGATTCATTTTAAAAAAAATTTTTAATCTTGTAAAAGATAACAAAAGATGAACATTTAAGTATACCTTTTCAAGTTATATATTAATTAGGAAATGGTCCTCAGGTTAGCTACCTTAACACGGTGTTTATTTTCTACTCACAGACAGAATTTAGGTGAACAATATTATCATTCAATTGCACAATTTAGTATAAATATAAAACAAGACACCCCATAAGCATTTTAAGTAACAAATTAAACATTTACATTTTTTACTGTGCACTGAGGCTTAACATTTATGCAGCTTCAAAACCAAAGTAGAGCCTCAAGGGAAGTCTCTCCACTGACAAATTAATACCTTAGAGAACGGAGCTGAATGGTGGCAATGAACTCATTTGTTCCCCCAATAATGAAGAATGACTTTTTCTTTACCACATCTGTGACTGTTGCTATGGTGACCCAGACTTACCTCATTGCTTCTCGGAGAGCTCCTCGCTCACCAAGAGTCGTGTGCTTGATGTCATCAAAATTATTCTCCAGCTTCTCACAGCTCTGCAACACATTAAAACACGGAATTCATCTTCCACACCCCCATAAAAATTACCTCTATGCAGTTATATAAATGTGATCGATTGTATTGATCATAGACTCATGAAAAATAGGCACAATGCTTTAATTGGGTAGGATTCATTAAAATCGACAATGAAATTCAACAGCCACGAACTCACGAGTCTTCTGATGCAGCTGCGGGAGAAACCTTTTCATCATATTATTTTTTCAAAATAGGTGTTAAAAAAAGTGAGTGTCACACAAAACTAACCAAACTGCCTGGGAATCAGGATAGCAATTAGTTTCCTAAAATAATCTCCAATTAATTAAAGCCCATGTAAATTCAAAAGAGAAAAATCAGTAAATAAGTTCAAAATAACATAGGTAAATGTATATGATGATGATCCATTTCAAAGGTAGGTAGTGTGTACTGAAAATAAATCAGCCTGGTTGCTGTGATATCAAGTATTTGAGGGATACTAAATCAAGAACACACACCACAGGTTATTAAAACTTAGTAACTGTTTCTACTAAGTAGTGAATACACAGTACTAGTGCACTGGCTTTTCTAAAAGTAAATTTAAGTTTTTGTTGCAATCATTAATTTAGTGGTAATTAATTTACACAAACAATTGTATATAACATACCAAGTTTTTAGAATGTAAACATATCTGTTAGACTAAATGAGTATTTATTTTAATCTTTTCACACATTGGTGTTCTGTAGACATTTAAGGCAACAAAAAGAAGTTTGGTGATTCTTTTTTTGGTTTTGTTTGATTTTGGCCTTTATTTTCAATTTTAGAAACAGAATAGTTAAATATTAAAATTTAATTGTTAATGTATCATTTCTATTCCCAAGTTATAAATAAACATGCTGGATTTCGGAAGACTGAAACTTAGATTATTGATTTCCACTGTACAAGAGTTAATTAATTTCCAACCCACTGGTATCCAATTCATCATTCTCACCGTTAGTTCTTCAGTTTAACTATATCAAATTAAGGAAAAGATCATTTTAATGAATAATCAAATTATTTTAAAATGGAAATCTTGAAATTTTCCAAAATAACTTAAATTCTGAGTTCTTTGAACTCATCTAAAATCATTTGTTGGGCACATGCATTGGAAATCATTTTATGATCTTGATTGGTGTTTTTTCACATGTTTTTCTCACAAATAAAAAAAATTAAGTTTAATGATGCTGAGTATATATTTTTTTTAATACACAGTTGGTGTTTTTTATGGTCCGTTTACTTGAAATCTTCTTCAAAGTCAGTAAAGCTTCCTTTAGTATTAGTCAGGAAGATTTGCTATTTTGTACCTCATCTTTTAGTGAAACATGTCTGTGAAATGATATTTATATGCTTTAGTACCGAAAATCACATCATATAGATAATCAATGAAGTACTATTTCCCTTAAATACCATCTGTCATTTGGAGTCATTTTCCCATAATTAAGTTTCAGTGCCTACAGAATCCGTTTCTCAATTGTATTCTGATCGATTGATCAACTTTCCATACATGTGCTAGTACCACACGTCTTAATTCTATATTTACACTATGATAAATAAATTATTCCTACAAATTAAGATACGACGATCACTAAATAAGAAGAGACAAAAGAATTACATAATCTTTCAGGAAGAAAAGTCAAATAGTCTAACAAAAGTCAAGTCTTACATGATTATTCAACAGTAAAATGAAAATTGAAACCATAACTAAACATGACTATGTAGATAGATATGTGTGAAACGTAAAAGTAGAACATACAAAGTTGTTGTTCAAGTTTAAAAAGCACCTCACTAATCGTAGACCTGTAGACTGTTACAGTCACTTTGGAAGATGATGTCAATAGCTTCAACAGTCACCCATTTGCTTCCCTGGCCTTGCTGTTTTACACCCGGAAATAAAGTATAATGTAATCATCCAAAGTCCTGTGAGAAAATACTAATGCAAACATTGTTGCATATTCCCAAAAGCAAAAGCAAAAATGTTTCATATTAAGATAAAGTACATGGATGTAATACTTTCATACCCTAGGAAGCTGCGTAGCACTGAGAATGAATGACTAAAACTATATCAAGTAACGTAGAAGCACCTCAAATGCCACAGATCCGAATGCACTCAAAGATACCCTCTTATACTTTGCTTTACAAGTCCCAGATAGCAATCCATCGACAAAAGAAAGTCAGGGCAGGAGATCAAGGCAGGAACATCAGGAAGGAACTGAAGTAGAGGTCATGTTAAAAGCTGCATATAAGCTTACCTCCCAGGCTCTATTTGCCTCATTCCTCATACCGCTCAAACCCAGTTGCTTAGATATGGTACCACCCACAGTAGGAAGACCTTCTATATCAATTACCCATTAAGATGCACTATAGACATGCCCACAGGCCAAGCCAATGAGGGTAATTTCTCACATAAGCTGATTCCCTCTTCCGGGAGTGTCAAGTTGAAAATGCAATCTCATCTATGACTTACCCCATTTGTATCAAGTTCAATAATTTGTCAGGCTATAATGAATAATCTAAAAATTGATACTTTCATTTGGAGGCACATTAAAAAGAATAAAATGTATATGAATAAGTTGAAAAAAATAACTAAAATCTATGAAGCATCACACTTAAAAAAATAATGGGAAAACATGCCAGTGCCATGAACTGGAAGACTTCCTTTCACTAAGGTGGTACTATTCTGTGGATTGAGGCAATAACCCCACCTATTAATAGCAAAATTCCACTTGATTTTTTTTTCAGAATTTGGGAAACCCTTCCCAAAGTTCACCAGATGCCAGTGGTTAGATATTCAAAACATGCATGGGAAACAGAATGAAGTTAGCAAGAATTAGACTTCCAATTCCAAAACTTTTACCACGAATACAGATTGTGTAATTGTGGCATAAGCTTACAAACATACATATTAAAGAAGAGAATTGAGAGTGCAAATTGACAGTAACACTTACGGTCCATAAGTCAGGATGGATTTTGCAGAAGGGACACATGAGCATGAAGTAAGACTCATAACTCACACTCAATTCAAAACCAATTCAAAATTATCACAAACCTGGACAAGAGTTAACATTCAAAGGGAGATATGTTTGTGATTTCGAATTAATCTATGAAAACCAGAGTTTTCTTAGATCCAAAGGGGAAAAAACCCAAGAAATGGTATTTGATAAAAGAGTCGTCTCTAGAATATATAAAAAATTCAACTCAATAAAACAACTTGTGCTTTCCCTATATTTTTAAATGAGCAAACACTTCTCAATAGATAGCTTTCCATTGAAAATACAAAATGGGCACTGAAAATGCAAAAGCATCCACATAATTATTCTTCAGAGGAATCATGGATCACTAAACTCAGGGAGAAGGGTAATAATATCATTGAACTACATTTTCACTCTGTCGCATGCTGGCCATGTAAATTGGAGATTATGATACATTCACAAACATTTGGTGCTATCGTAGAATGCTAGCAGATGAACCAGACAAGTCTATGTGAAAGAAAACATGTTGTCATATTCAATGTACATTAGATTCTTATATCAGGACTATCAATAACCGACAGCAAGCAGAAACAACCCCAAAGTCAGTAAAATGACAAAAGGATGGTTGGTGTGATATTCCCATACCACAGACTATTGTTGTCTTTAAAGAGTGAAATCACACACATTGTCCACTGTGGATGAGCCAGGAAACATTATGCTAAGTGGGAAAAGAAGCTGTATATAAATGATATCAATTTATAATTCCATTTATAAAATACCTAGTCTGGGCAAATCAATAGAAAGCAGATTAGTGGTTGCCAAGGGCTGCAGAAAGCACGAGGTTGGGTGCTGCTAATGGGAATTTGATTTCTTGGAAATGAGAAGAAATGTCCTGGAATTTGTGGTAATTAGGATGCCACTTGTGAATGGACTACAAATTATGAAATTACACTTTCAAGAGGTGAGCTATATAGTATGTGTGACTTATCTTAGCAAAACTGTTATTTTTAAAATAGGCAAGCTAATCTACAGCATTGAAGCCCCAAGGAGGGTTAATAGGGTCTTCTATACACTGATCAATTAACTCCTGAAAGATTCACTTAAGTTTCTATAGGAAAGTATAAAAACAAAAAGTTTTCAAGGGAGCTTTAAAGAAAGATTTGCTTATCTTGACTTAAGCATGATATAAGATATACACATACCAAAACATTATGTTACTTCATGAATACACACAATGTTGTGTGGCTTAGGATATTACCTAAAAATAAACTTGAATTTAAATGACATTCCTACAAATGAATAAAGTCATAAGAGTTTTAACTCTAAGAATCATAATCCAAATGGACTTAAAATTCAAGAATTTAAATGATTCAAAATATTTGACAGCGAATATTTGCTACAGTTTAGCAGGACTGTACTTTGGTTTTGTTTTTTATTGTTTGGGTTGTTGCTTAGGGGTTTTTAAGACTGGTCCCAAACTTGAGATTCTTCTATCTCAGTCTACCAAATACTGAAAGTATAGATGAATATTACAGTATGTGATTGTTGTTTGGAAGTATTATTATTTATTGCTACTATTGGCTAAGGGTCCATTCCTGCGACTGAGTCTGAGTCTTAATAAATGTTTGACTCTGTAGTAAGTTAACTGTACATATTTTACCTGTAGATGGAATGTTCTGTAGTTTTTTGTTCTTTTCTTGTTCTTTTGTTTGGAATTTTGTGTTGGTTTGTTTGGGGACAGTTTCCAACAATCCAGGTGGGTGTCAAAACTGTTACACAATAAAGGATGACTGTGAAGTTCTGATCCGCCTACATCTCCCTCCTAAGGTCTGGGATTAGAGAAGTGCTGTCCCTCACCCCAGAAGTTGTGAATACTCAAAGACAACATTTATAGGGCTGGATATAATTTCAAAAATGAACAATTAAATAATTTCATATATACACACATATATGAAATTTATATATGTATATACATTTCAATTAATTATATATTTATACTATAGCATAAAATGACATTTCTAAAAGCTGCATAAAAAGTAATCAGTTTTTAGAAGACTCAGATTCTACAGAGTTTCAAGCGTCATTCTCATGGGACTGAGAACTCAGTGGTGGAGACTAAATTTCCAACATTAAACAAAGAGTTAGACAAAGAACTTTAAATCTGATAAATTAAACATACTTATCACAAATGTTACTTAGATGGATTTTTTTTAACAAGCCATTGCTTCTATGAAAACATGTGACAATTTTTAGGGAGATATTTTAATATTAAATATTATGATTATGGAAAACAAGTGTCTTCAGCAGGGTTACTACTGCTATAACAAAACACCATAACCAAAAGCAACTTGGGAAGGAAAAGATTTATTTCAATCACAGTTCTTCTTAACAGTTGATCATCAAAAGCAGTGAGGGCAGAAACTCAAGCAGGGCAGGTACCTGGAGGTAAGAGCTCATGCAGAGGCCATGGATGGGTTGCTGGTGACAAGCTTGCTCCCCATTGCTTGCTCAGCCTGATTTCTTATACAACACAGGACAACCACCCCAGGGATGGCTCTACCCATGATGGGCATGGCTACTCCATCAATCACTAATTTAAAACATGCTCTATACCAGAATATCATAGAGGCATTATCTCAATCGAGGTTCCCTCCTTACAGATAAATCTAGTTTGTGTGTCAAGTTGACATAAAACTAGTCAGCAACCATCTAAGCTTTCTCCATTGCCTACACCACTGTTGTTTAACATGGCTGTATCTAGCGTGGTTACAAAATATTGCTGCCCTTTCCTTAGGATGAAAACAAGAGAGCTAGAGAGATTGTGTAGAGTGTATCACTGGTTATACTTCCAGAAAACTCAGAAAAATGCGAAGGAAGCACCATAAATGATTATGTTGATAACTAGAATTCTCCTTAAATGTTCCTAGTATTTCACTGCATTTAGGTGTAATTATTTGTTTGGCTAATTTCTATTTTTTTTCCTTTTGTTCTAATATCTCTATAAAATCAGGGAAGGAATTGATGTGTGTAAATGAATTAAAGGATTAAAAAGTCTAAGAAAGAAAGAAGGGTCACTGTGATTATTCATTCAAACAAATTTGCTATTTAACTCAAATTACTACTTTCATCTAAAATCCTTTCAAAGTGTGTGACCACTATCATCAGAGGTGGCATCAAGATTGAAAATTCAGGGTGTCTAATTCTAAATCTATATTTTTGTTGCCTAATTCAAAAATTAACAGAAAGCACTGTTAGTGTCCTCTTTGGTCATGTTATTTTTAACA
Source organism: Chionomys nivalis (assembly GCF_950005125.1). Taxonomy (NCBI): domain Eukaryota; kingdom Metazoa; phylum Chordata; class Mammalia; order Rodentia; family Cricetidae; genus Chionomys; species Chionomys nivalis. The sequence continues at coordinate 30,597,783 of NC_080103.1, read as the reverse complement.
TTCTTTTCTTTGGAATTAGATTACTACAGCTAACTATTTAGGTGAATCACTGCTAAGTCTGAGGTCTTATTTTATTTTCAAACTTTAAATGACTGACTCTTGTTATGAAACCTCCTCTTATTAAATAAATGCCTTCTCAGAGACAGCTTCTCAACCAGACATGGAAACAAATACTTCTGTTTAATTGGCATGAATATTTTTTTCAAAAATTTTCATGCACATATATCTCCTGGTGACATCTATTTGTCTGTAATTTAACAAAAATCAATCCGAGTGTCTCACGGTGCTTTTGTTCAGTTGATTATTTTTTTGGTAAGCAAGCCTTGGAGACATTGCATTTTCCAATGGGAATTAGCAAAATTACACAGCGCCATACCTGAAGCTCTTTATTTTAAAACAATCATCTTCCACTTACCTATTGTCTTTAAAATCGGCAGTGCTGCAGGAAACATGTGGTTTAATTTTTAATAGCTTTGGCAAGGCATGGTAATTGCAGTACTGTAATTAAGAGAAGATTTTGAAGATCGTAGTTTAGCCATTTAATGTTATTCCCTACACCTGAGTATAATGCCAGAAACAAAATACCATAAAGAAGAGCAAAGACTGGAAGCTGTCTGTCATTACATTATACACACTGGCTTGGACTCCAGAAACAGTAGGAGGACCACATCCAGCCTCGGTCATCCAGTAACCATATTTGAAGTGTCTTTGGGAATGCTGTACAATAATAATTCTGAAAAGTAATGAAAATTAAGCATTAATTCTTGTTTTCAGAATTTATGTTCTTTTTGAAATGCAAGCCACTAAGATCACTATTTGAAATAGTTTATGTTAATATCCACAGACAACTTAAAAAACATCAACAACAACAGAATCATTGAGGAAACTTTGCTGTTTGGGATATATAGGTTTAAAATTATACAGATGGTTGGGACTCTACATGTTGCTATCGATAAAAATAATAGAATGTGTATTTATCTCAATTTTTAACACAATGTCATGGATTGAGACCATGACAAAAAAAAAAGTGTGTAATCTTAGCCTTCAGAAGATGGAGACAGGAGGATCCCTGAAGCTTAGTGGCTACTCAGCTTATCTGAAACCAAGAGCTCCAGGTTCAAAGAGAGACCCTGACTAAAGAAAAGCCACAGAGGAATAGAGGAAGAAATTGACACAAAACTCCAGCAACTATATACATTTACATATAGGCTCTGCTGCATACACATGCAAACATGTACATATAACACACACACACACACACACACAAATAAACAAACTTTTATCCCCTTCTTCTCTCCTCTCTTCTTCCCCTGCTTTCTCCCTGATGTTACCACTTCCTTTATAATCCTCCACACCTTCATCCTCTTTGTCATCTCAGTAAACTTTAAATTTTATCTTGTGTCCACCATAGTAGAGTGTACAGCTTGTAAAAGAAGACACAAAATAATGGAATTGTAATTATTTTCAGATTTATCCTGAATACACAGATTTCCTGACTATTTTTCCCACTGAGACAGGACATGAAAATATTTCTTGGATACAAAGATTTAAAAAAAGGACAGAGAAACAAAAGATCTGGAAGTAATCGCCCTTAAATACACTATAGCTCAAGAAACCATTAGGTCATCCTTCTGTTAGCTGAAAGAGAACATTCGAGAGTCTCTGAAGACAATTCAGCATTTTAATAAAGACAGTCTTCAATTTTTAATATGGACTTTATCTGGAGGGGACTCAGAACTGCATTTTCTATCATGAGATAAAACGGGAGCCTGACTTAGTATTAGGTTGACTCACAGAAAAAGAAAGAATGTTCCTTGTTTTATACTTCTAAGCATGATTGAGGTTTATTATGCTCAACAAAACACAGAGAAAATAAGACTATAGGTATTTCAATAATGTACCTTAGCCAAAATATTTCCATATCCAGAAATAAAAAACAAATCCAAGATTATTATGTTTCATGAATATAAAAGAGAATCAAAGTCCACAGGGCTTGAATTCTATTTCTAACAGTATTAGACTCTCACCATATGTAACACACAGCTCAAGCAACCAACACCTTCATCTGCTTATCTTCTGCATAAATTTAAGCATCAAAATTCCAATTGGTCAGAAGCACATAGGTTCCCTGTCCCACTCTCCATCATTATCATCTCCCTGTCATCAAGGATTAATTACTACATAAAAATTGAGCCAATAGCCTCCTCCCAAACTCCTTCCTCGGCTCTGTTCACATGGGTATAGAGCAAAGAAAAATTAAAAGCTTATTTGTAAATGACAAATATCTTTAAAGAAACTGTCTGTTGTGTTATTGCAGGGTAATTTCAGAAAGCAATGTCAATCAAGCACAAGACAGATTGTAGGCAGCTGACTATGCAGAGTAAAAAAGTTCCTGGAACCTCTGGAAAATACCAAAATGCAGATTCTGGAAGAACAAATAATGGTTTGCTAGGAATGTCAAGCAGGGGCACTTCTGTCTGTGTGTGCTATATACCTAACAGTGTGGAGAAACAAGGAATTCAACATACACATGTTTAGGCCAAATTAATATCCACAAATATTTTGCATGCAACAGTCTTTATTTGGGTCTGTGACACCACCGTGACAAATATAATGAGCAATTAAATTCCCAAGTGTTCAGATTTTGGCAGCAATTAAAGGAGAAACAGGAAACTAAGCATCAAAACCCTGTTTCTGTGGCTTCTTGCCAAACAAATCCCCATGGATTGAAGGAAGGTCTAGAGTTTCAAGTGTGGTAGATTTTATCATGTTTTATAATTCATCTGTGTTAAGGACTAAATAAAATATAATAAAACTAGTACATGGAATACCAATATTGACACTAGGGAAAATAATAGTCACAATGTTCTAGCACTAGAAATTTAAATAGGATCACTAAATAAGTTACCCTTGTCTGATCTGTGCCAAAAAATAAAATCAAGGCAAACATGTCTACTTGTCTACTCATTCACTCACATTCTGGATGGAGTTAGGGTGAAGTAAAGCAAGGACAGCTAGGTGCTCTCATAAAAAAAAAAAAAAAAAAAAAAAAAAAAAAAAGACTGCTATTTTTATTAAGACTTAATTTTCATGGGTCTGTATGTTTTATTGGATAATCAAAATATCAAAAAAGACAGAGCTATAATTTATACTCTGACTAATCTAAATTTAATAAATTAAGAAAGTAATTTTAATAAATGAAAGGCCAAAGGCAGTTAATGGCATAGTGAGAAGAACTCAGGTCCCAGATGACTAAGAAACTAAAAACAAAAGGTTCAATAGCCTTCAGCTGAGGAAAAAAACATCTACTGTCAGCAAATGTACCAGGTAGAGAGCAATAAACATAAATATGAAACATTTTGACTTGTTCCCATATTAGAGAGAAAAGAGACAACGGGTAAATTAATCATGTGCCTTTGCATTGATTAACAGTTTTTCACATCAAGATCAAAGATGGAAATAAGCTAAGCCAAACCTGGCTCTAGTCGATAGAGCAACACTGTTGCCTATTGGAGACAATCCTAGACTAGTTACTGAAATTAGCTTCCTGGCTTCCCTTCATTATTATTCGACATACAATATATAGTGAGTCAGTATGGAGGCTTACTTTTATAATCCCCAAATAGAGAAACTAAGGCGGGAGGATCATGAGTCCCAGGCCAGCTACATAGCGAGCTCCACAAGAATGGCTTACATAACAAGTTCTAGGTCAAACTAGGCTATAGAGTGAGACTCCAAGCCATATAAACCAAGAAAGAAATTAAAGTGAAAGTGGGGGAAGAAAGGAGAGAAAGGAGGAAAAGCTAAGGGGAAGGGGTAAAGAAAGGATATGGAGAAGGAAAAATAACAAGAGAAATAGAGTAGAAGAAATGAGAGGAAGGGGGAGAAAGAAAACAGCAGAAGGGACCTTGGCTCTTAGGCCAGAAATGATCTGCAGGATTCACCAATCAATCATGTGTTAGTTCACCGTTTTTACTGAGGCAGTCACTGAAGTAAACCAATTCCGTTTGATAAGATAAATGGCGCAAAGTACGGACCTCCACAACCAGTGGAAGAAGAAGAATCAGTTGCCAAGAATAGGAATACGTCCTGAAATATCCAGCTACCGCAGCAAGCTGGAGGCCCGCAACACACTGTGTACTAAAGGGACCTTAAGGAAATCATCACAAATTATGCAAACAATTTTGTAGAGGCAATGTCAGGTTCTTCAATGTAAAATATGAAGACAACTTAAGTGAAATGACTCCCTTCAAGCTTTCCCATTGCAATAGTAAGGTATTTTAAGGTGGTGACTATAACGGATTGACTTATTGAGGGAAATCCGTGAAAAAAAAATACAAGTAGATACAATTGCAGTGGAATCAGAACTTCCAAGGACGATGTTCCTCTCTAGAACAAGTTGGTTATGTGAAAGTCCTCGTTCTAAAGAATATTCCATTCTAATTGTTCCACTCAACTGAAGGCCTTGAAGGTAGCCTCCCTGAAATTCTACACCACACTCTAAGAAATAATTATTCCATTTGGATTTGTTAAAATTCCTCACAAGCATTCTGATAGTAAGATATGATTTCCAACTCTCATCAAGAGATTCATATTTCAATAGATAATTGCTTTTCCTTTCACTGTGTCTTAACTAGCTAGTCTAATACCTTTCAGGGGACATTAAGATGTAATCATATTTAGTTAATGTCATTTCACTAATGGTGGCCAGCTTACAAGCAGGCCCTCTCTCGGAGAATCTTGTGAGTCACAGTGAAATGCAATAACATCATAGAATAGGAAAGATCTGAGCTTCACAGATGGGGCATCTGTTTCTGAGTTCCAATTTCGCAACTAAACTGCTTCTGAATTCTCACGAAGATGATCAACCCCTCCATGGGCACATAGTCCCTTATAAAATGAGGAAAGTGATCAAAGCAGCGATGTTTACATTGTAGCTGTCATTGTCAGGGTTGAGTGAATCATGTATTAGAACATATGCATTGAGTAAGAAAGCACTGTTAGATAATATATGCTATATATCACTTAATATATATGATATAATATATTCATATATGTGTATATGAATTATATATACTTGAAGTAGGGTTTGATGTAGCCCAAGGTGGCGTCAAAATCATTGTAGCTGAAAATTATTTTGAATCTCTGATCCTGCTTCTGTTCACAAGTGCTAGTATTACAGATGCACACCAAAGTGCCCTTTTGAGGAGATGCTGTAGATTAAACCCAGAGCTTCCTGTAAGAGGAAGCATTCTACCAACTTAGCTATATCTCTTGCCCTTAATATTCCACATTTTTAAAAGAATGAGATGAGTCTTTCCCTCGTAGTATGCGCATGTATAGATATTTGTGTTCATGCGTATGGTGAAAGCTCACAGGCCACCTTCTCATGATATAAGATGTGTTTATAGCTGGACAGAAGGACAAAGATACTGTAATGCCAAAGAAGTGGATCCTGTCTCTAAACATAGCTGTGCAAAGGCCCGACTTAACAATTTCAGCCATCAATACACTGAACTACATTAGGAAAATGAATATTTCACACAGCTCTAATAGACCCTCTGGTAAGGAGTTTAAGTGAATGGGGCAGGGAACATTGCGGGGTGGAAGGGTAGCAGGGAGTGGAAACTGGGGTTGGTACAAAAAACAAAAAGTATATTGAAAAGTAATTTTTAATAATAAATATTGAAAGAGGGACCAGCTCAATTGAAAGAAAAGAAAAACCTAATTCTAAGTATTTGAGGTATTCTCAAAGAACAAGTCTACTGTACAGTTATGAATTTATTTCTGTAAGACTGTGTTTTTATCCAAGAATATAATAAATTATTTTCTTTTCACCAAGAATATAAAGAATAAATTAATTTCTTTCTTTAAAAACAATATTGGCTCTTTTCAAACAGGTTTTCACATAGTCAGGCAGGCCAGAAACTCATTGTAAAGCAAAGGATGGCCTTGAGTCATTGACATTTTCTCCCCAGTGCTGAGGTTGTAAGCATGTAACACCCACCATACCAAGTAAGAAAATCAGCTTTGTTAGTATTAATAAATTTACTACCTTTAGTGTTTCATATACTTGCTGACATTTTATCATGTATGAATGATATCATCTTTGAGCAAGCCACATGAAAATGACCACCAAGTATTTGATCCACTTGCATTAAGCTGTGTCTTCTGAAAGTTAAAAAATAAAAAAAAAAGAACTCACCTTCTCTGAGTAGTAGAGGGTGTGGGGAGAAGAGTGGGGAGTGGGAGGGCAGAAGGAAGAGGGAACTGGGATTGGTTATGTAAAATAGATTATTTTTAAAATAAGTAAATCAGGAATAAAAATATTGGTAGTTTCTAATTTACAGAGAATACTACCATTACATTAATTATTAGCACATAAAAAAAAACTATAGACACATTATCACACTTAGAAACTTAACCCAAAGGGAAGATGTGTGAAGTCATCTTGATCCTTTAAACTTAAAGCAGGCCCCTGTTCTTGTAAGGTTTTGAAGGGAGGGAGTCGACAATTCTCACTTGAATATGTGGTGTCTATGCAGAGAAACAAAGCTCTAGAATCGGGGACGAGATGGGACAAAGAGAAACAAGCCCTTTGTTGCCACTCTGAGGGCTTTTCTTCGTCTCACAGGTAATTTTATGAGGTTAATGTTTTCATACATGGCATTTGTTTTTAGTACTGCTATTCACTTAAGAATGTTAAACAAATGTCTCATTTACTGAATCCAAAGTGTGTGTTCATACATTTATTAATGACATGGAAATATTAGTTTTGGTATTCAGCAATTAATTTTTAATGTCTCTTTAAATTAGCCCAAATCTATAGAACTACACTGGCTTGTACAGCTATGTAATCCTATGCAACACCATGCACAGCAGTTAAGACGCAAAGCTAGACACTAGGCAAACTCACAGTCATGAACATAATGACTTCTTTAGCACTGAAAAGCACCATTTATTTCATTTTTATATAAAGAACTAATGATGGATGTCTATCATTCAAAGCTATCTTGGTCTGCTATTTGGAAAAAAAATCCCTATGGATCACACCAAAGAGAATAAACTCAAAGAGAAAGGAGTAATCTAGTAAGTTCGGTTGGAAAGTTTAAAAGCTTTAATGTACCATGAATTTTAAATGTTCATGACAAACAAGCATGCAATCTAACTAAACACAAGTCTCTATCAGCAGTAACTAAATTGATAGCTGATTTTTGTTTATTAAAAAAGTAACATTTTCCTATTAACAGTTATGGAATTCTTGGTATTAGATATATAATCATACAAAAAAGCCCTAAAATAGAAAGCCTCGTCATTATCTTTAAAGGCACATGCATTTTAAGTATGTGGGGAAAAGATTAATAGAACCATTGAAGTCCTTGTGTTAAGTTAAAATTCAGAAAAGCAGTCATTTTTAAGTCATGAAAGAGAAAGTCTTCTAATATTCTTTTGGTTTGGGAGGAATAAAGGCTTTTTACTTGACAGCTACATGAGTTCATATCAAAAAGAAAATTTGGCAGAGGTTTCTGAATCTATAACAATTGTCTATTAGTCTGTTTTTAATAATTTTTCTTTGGCATGTAATCCTCTTTAATTAGATTCCACTCTCTGTTGTTTCAAGATTCCATAAACTGGTGTCTTATATACCAGCTGCTGAAGCAGGAGTTACTGTCTAAACGATATTCACAATGAGTATTTAGAAGGTTTACAATTATACCCTTGCTAATAAATTGTGCCATTTTCCCCAACAATTTTAAGTGCTAATCTTCAGAAGGCATTTTAAAATTAGCTAAAATTCTGTCAAGAGATTTACAAAAATTGTTAGCATGAAGATAATTATGTCACAGCCCTTGGACTCCAGCTCTGATTGTGTGCATAAATCAGAAAATGTCAGCTGTGTTTTCCCTTACTAACTGCCCCTGCAGCAATATATTATAGTCTAAACTCTTATTATAATTTTTGTTTCTCTTTCCTAAATACCAGACAGTTACTTCAAAAGTTTGGAACTGATTAAATAATTCATATTTCCCAGAATAGTAACTGATTATCAGTTCTGAAATTGTAAGTATCAGCACTAAATATGTCAATATGGGAGGGATAAATACATTTTCCATTAACTCTGTATAGTACAGAGCAAAACAATTCAATGCAACAACGTTTTTAAAATGTTAATTAGGCATAAACGCTAGCATATATAGCAGTATGCAAACAGATGTAAAAATTGGAATAAAACTCAAAATATTCATAATTTTAATGACAGATGCATAGACGCAAAGGTTCCTGAAACATTATCAAATAACTTAGCTTTTAATGTATACTACCCTATCTTATAGAATAAATAAGATCTTTGATCTCAGAAGAATTGAAGTAAAAATCTACTTCTTTTTTAACCTAATAAACATAAATTACATTTTCTTTTGTTCAGACAAAATAGAGAAGAAACAGAATTTTGATTTCAGTTTAATAAATCTTATAATTAAATTTAGTAATCCATATACTCCATTATCTAGTCTAGGAAGTATTTGATTTGTGAATTTTTCTTAGACTAGATCATTTCAGAACTAGCAGAGATAGCTATAGTCTTCTGAAAATCATGCCTCTGGAGGCAATGGCCATAAACTGGGGCTTGGGGTTACGAGCATTGTAAGACAAAGGAAAGCAAGTAACCAATGTTTTTTTTTTTTTTTTGAACTGTGTCATTAAAGATACTCTGGGAAAATGAAGTTTTTTGAAATGTCCTGTCACAACATTTATCTTGTTCTATATTACAGGGTGTTGTGTCTATTCAATAAAATCTCAGAATGGAAAAAATTGTGTGCTTTAAAAACAAAAAAAGGAAACTAATGGCCGTGGTGTTGCTGCTCAAGGCAACACTGTAGTATCCACAGTGATATCAAATAGCAGGACCAAAGCTACCACAGGATGTTTAAGTTGATGCTTTTAACACAGGCTCAGAAATTCATTTTTGCGAAAACAGATTTCTAAGTAACCTAGAAATCCAACCTTATTCCTTTTTGGTCAAAGTAGTGAAATATAACTTTGTCTGACCAAAATCTATCAAATTCTTTCTACCATCATTTTTTGACAGTTTTGGTAATCAATACCTCTTAAAACATCCTTTTATCACAGTACAGTCTTAAATATTTTCGGAAGTGTTGGGGACTGCCGACCACCAGACCCTGAATTTCTTGTAAGCAACTTGTTTTCCTCTGCTCTGAATGTCCTACAGCTGCTCTGAGCACCAGCCCCTGAGGGCAGGCTGGTGGGGCTGCAGCTGAAAGATTCCTCAATAGCTATGGCGTGGCTGGAGCCCTCTATAAGCTGCCCCTGAGCACAATAAAGTAGACATTCTCGGCATTCTTGTCTCAAGGATGTTCCTGTGGCCCCGTATGTATGCCTGTCTCTGTCTCTCTGTGTGTATGACTTTAAATTTTCAACCACGTTCTTGTAGCGTGTAGCAAGTAGAACTTGGAATGGAACCGGTGTAGTTTTACAGGGAAGGACAGCTGAGATGGCTCCGTGGGTTAAGGTGCTTGCTGCCAAGCCTGACAACCTGAGTTCAATTTCCAAGATGAAAAAAAAAACGGTAGAAGGAGTGAACCAGAGAAAAGCCTCCTGCAATATGTCCTCATTGTGCTCTCGAAAATATGTACATGCAAACACACACACACACAAAGAGGGGGGGGGGAGGGAATGGGAGAGGGAAAGGGAGAGAGCACTCACAAACATGTGCATATAAACATAGATATAGATGGATGGATGGATGGATGGATGGATGGATGGACAGACGGGAGGATGAATGGATAGATAGGTAGACAGGTGTTAGACATAAATAGATAGATGATAGGTAGGTAGATGATAGACATATGATAGATAATTAAAAATTATTTATATATTATGGAAGTCCTGTGCATGGCTGCCATTCAATGAGATCTATCACTCAAAAATCTTCTTTCTTTTTTTTTTTTTTTTTGTAAGAGCCAGAGACGTGGATAACTCCAAGTACAGAATGCCTTCCAAACACAACAGAAGTGATGCACACATGAGCTTTGAGACTGAGATAACATGGACAAGTGAACACCCAGTCCTAAACCAACAAGCTATTGTAACTGATACCTGTGAACTATCACTTGGAATATCAACCTCACTCCAGGTTAGGCGTTACATCTAGTAGTAATTGGCCAACATCTTTCTGTTATTAATTCAACATATATATCACTTTCCAAAATGCCACCAAACCTGTGAAAGACGGGAAGACTGGATGTGCATAGCACATAGGCCAGGACTCATTGTGCATTCTAGGGGCTAAGCACAGCTTAGTTTTCAAATTACACTTTAGCTCTACAAGCATGTCTTTTTTTTTTTGATATTTTCATTTTCCAGGTAAGAAAGGTTATTTTCTGTAATTTTTTAAAATACAAGTTATTGTATCTTTAGAAGAATTTTCATGGAAATAATACAAAATCTTGATATTTTATAGTCAAATGCTCTCTCTCTCTCTCTGAGGAACTTTCTATTCTAAGTTCATTTCAAAAAATATTGGCACCAATATTCCTATCCACAAAGGAATATCAGTTAATTTTTAGAGGTTAAAAATTTAAATTAAGTAAATTTGTAAAAATTAATACTCATCGTTATAAACATATTTGCAAATCTGGCACAATTGAATGGTCTTACAAGTTGGAATGATATTCATTTTAAACTATAAGGAAAAGGTATATTTATGGGACATGATCAAAATGCTGACATGAAGATGAAATTTGAAAATTAAATGAAGAGAGTTGATTATGTAAATTGCAAGACTCAGATCATTTACACGTGATGAAAATTACAGTATCATTTCTAAATGTAAGGGCATTATCAGTCATCATTATTCTTGGAACTGGTCTTTCTATGAGATTATCACAGAAAAAAAATAGAAAATTGACCAAGAGACTAGTGACACATTCAGCCCCATGAGAAGCCATCAGTGGCTTGACTCATCACCAAAAACCTACACAGTTTGGATCAGCTGCCCTTTCTCTGCCCTGGGTCTGAGTGTTCCTTCTTAGTGATTATTTTAATATACTCTGTAAGTGCTGAGCTTGAATGCCTGTGCTTCTCACCTAGTCGGCCAGTGCAGCCTCCAGTGCTGGGAAGGATGAGAGGCAGAATCATCTCGTTGATAAAGGAAATGTGGACCATGGGCACCTAACAGAAACAAGCGTCCTATACCTGCCTGCATCCCTACAGCAGCATTCTCCCGATAAGCAGAAGAAATGGTAGAACAAGAACAATGAACAGAGACCGTTGTTCTAGAGCATAAGAAAATCCCACACTTCACTAGGATAATGCAGTAAATGACCGTGATACCAATCTGACATGTTAGAATTGATATTTGCCTACTTTTTTCAATAGCTGTATTAGGCTCAAATGGACCTACATTTCAAAAGGAGTTGTCCCTTGTATTGTACGCTGTATTTCTCCAGGACTTTAAACAATGCCTGACCCATAATAGTTGTTCAGTGAATGAAGAAAACCATACTATACATAAATTACAAAAGCTTTACGAATATTACACTTAAACAAAGAAAAGACTTCACAGACATTTCTTTGCAGACTAAAGGGCCAGACAGTCTCTAATACTCAGTAAGTCCTTTTTACCATTAATGGGATTTCATCTATATTTGATAAGTTAACATATTAATATATTTCTTAGAATCTGACTGGTTTCATTTGGGAAAATGGTAAACATACCATAATGCTTTATGGTCATTAATTTATAATTTAGTTGAAAATAATAAACATTTCATCTTGGAAACTGAATAGCTATCTACTCATTCTCTTAAATGTGTCTAAATGTCGGCTGCAATCATTCAAAGATTAGAAAGTTGTTTATAATTAAATTAACAATGCATGCACGTTTCAAAGACAAATATGCTTTGGGAGTTTAATTTCTGAGTGGAATTTTTGAAGGAGAAGCAAATGATGGTACAATCCTAAATTATGTCTGTCCATGCAAACAAATTTGCTTATTTCCATTCAGGTTTATTACGATGCACTCGAATAATCCAAATATTTGAATGTATATAAGAATTTATACTACATGATGATTTCCTACTATGAACACATGTGCTCTCCTACTGACATTACCACCTTACAGCTATTATAGTTATCATGCCAGTGGTTATCATCATCATGATTAGTTTATATGTAGACTGGGTTCTTAAAGAGCTCAAGCTATGTGCTTCAGACTGCTGAAAACTGGGAACTGGAAGGAGATTTAAGAAAGCCATTGATATCTAAATTATATTGACACTCTTGCCCATGAATGGAATTATGAAAGAAAAAAATAGATTTTATTAACAGACTTTTCCAAACTAAAATTCATAGACTCTCAAGGAATTAAAATCTTCACTCTTGATTATTCTTAAATTCTAATCTTAGCTCTTGTGCTCACAGCCTCTTGTTCTCCTCTCCATGGAGATGTTCAATAAACATTGGTTAAGTCGCAACTCCCATTCTGTACTTGGTGAAGATGGAAGAAAAGCTAGTCATCTTTCTCTCGTAAGAACCTTTCTTCCTTAAAGAGTATTATTAACTCCCCGCTCTACTCGTCGCAAGCCTGACAAATCCAATTCTTCAGGCTTGCTTTATAATTCTGATTTGTTTTAAGTCTCAATTTATATATGGAACTGTCTCAGGAACCCTCCTCACGTTTTCAGAGTCCCCTCTTAAGAGAGATTAAACTTGGAAAGCTTGTCTTGACCCTTCAGTCATTATTATACACAATCAATCACATATTGCTACACAGTTTTGCCCTGTGACAGTCACCCACACTCTCAATGCCCTTGGCCAGGTGTTTTGAGGGCTTCTGAGGTTGGAACTCACCAGAATTTCAGAAACAAAGGCTATTTTACCTCAACAAACATCTTTCCCTGAAGTAGATTCAGCAGGATTTTATCATGATTTCCCTTCATCTAATCTGATTTCAAATACACTGAATATCATTTTAAGGCAAAGCTTAATAGTGAAAAATATCATCTGGTATAAGATGATGGCTTTAAATAACTCTATTGTCTGGCTCAAACCCATTGTCTGTGGAGCCTACTGAACAATTCCCAACAAACATTATGATAATGACTTCATGCGAACTTTTTTTTTTTACTGACCAAGTCGGAAATACAAATTTGATTCTTTTTTTTTTTTAATTGTTTATTATGACTGAGCAGTGCTGGTTTTGATGTGGTAACAAGATTAAATGATTGCTATGCTAGTTTTACTAAGAAGTTGAATATTGATTTGTTCATTGAGTTAGCAGTTGCAAAAACAGAAACTCTGCAATTATTTGTGTCTGTGTCATTTAAATATATTTTCTGTGAACAAATTCACCAGAAAAAATTAAAATATCCTTAGGTGACTGAAGATGTAGCTCAGCAGTAGAGCAATTACCTAGCACACACCAGACCTGGAGTTCAATCCCCAACTCTGATAAAAAGAACTTTTAAAGTGTATTATACATGTTTTGACCCTCAGTACTCATAAACCTCATATGTTAGTAGATAGGAGAGAAATGATGCAATGTAAATTATAAATACTTTATTTAAAACAGCATAGCTGGGAATGTGGCTCAGTCAGCGATGTGTGTCTGTTCTTCTGTGAGCCTCCAAGTTCTATCCAGGGCACTACCAATAAAATATGTTAAATACAATCTGTATACTTACTTCAAATATGTACATTTAACAAAATCTGATAGTTTTAGACATTCATGTGTGGTGAAAGAAAGAAAAATGCTAACAGAGAGGAATATGGGACCTGATAAAATCAGAATAGCCACAAAGCCTCTTCCAGGGTGATAATAGATAAAAAGGAATATCCAGACTCCAAAATGGTTCTAAGTCTGGAAAGCCAGAAAGGAAGAAAGCCTAAAGCCTAATAAGTATATAATAACAGCCCTTATCAAACAGGAGAGTAGAAAGGAGCAGATCTCATAGACGAAGCCCAACCATTAAAATTCTGTGATACAATTATAATGATACTTTGGCAATTATCCCTATTTCTTGACACAGGGATCCTTGAAGCTTAAAAATTCTGAGATGGTAAGTGGTTTTGAAATCTGCTGCCCTAGTCTCTCCAGATAAAGGGCCTTAAGGTTCAGTTAATAATAAAGGGCAGGTAATTTAATCTGAAACATGTACCTAATGAAACCTTTGTAAAAGTCCAGAATGTTGGAACCTGTAGAGATAATAAAACTGCAGTATACAGAGAGGAATGAGAAGACCCTCACCCCTTTGCCAAAACTTGACTCTGCCCGTCCGTTCCATTTGTTCTTTTCCATAATATTCTTGTAATCTATAAGTAAATTATATCCTTGAGTTCTATGAAATATTGTAGCAAACAACCTAACCAAAGGAATGGATCTGTTAGGACAGGCATTCTAGGGAACTGAACCCTTAATATGGGATCTATTACTAACAACCAAATAGACAGTATTGGAAAGAAGGTAGTGTGTGCACAGTTGCTATCTGGAGAAAATTGGAGAACTGATGTTAAGGCTCTATGCATCTTGAGTCAAAATAGGTGAATGAGGAGGGATGTTTTAAGTGAGGGTACAGTGAAGCCACACAATTAGACCTCACTGTAGGAAGAAAGAAATGTTTATTTGGGAATCAAACTGCCAAGGCTGTCTCGGGGTCAGAGAGAAATAAAAAGTCAGGGAAAGCCTTGTTTTAAGGGAACAGGTATGTGAAGATAAGGGAGTATGTGAGCCAGAATAGTGGGGGCTAGTGTGGAGATTGATATCCTGCAGCCTTGTTTAGTTAGAAACTTGATATCCTGCAGCCTTGTTGGAATTAGTTAGAAACTAGAGGGGAGTAGTTGGTTGCAGTGAACAGCTAAGAGAGGCAATGACTTTTGCTGACAAATAGAAACCCATTGCACAATATTTCTGACGAATGCTGAGTCTGTGTGCCAATACTTCTATTTACCTGAACATTGTCCTTGAACTGAGCCTGGACTATCATTCAGGACATTGTCAGTTGCTCTGCAATTCTGGGATCCCATTTTGGACTTTATAGATGCCTGCAGGGAGAAAAATGCCAGACTACACAAAATCCTAGATATATAGATAAAATTTTCAGAGTTCTAATGTATATCCCATTGTCTGAATTCATAAATATACACAAAATTACATATCTTAAAAGATTTATCTTATATTTTTTAAGTTATGTGTGCTTGGTGGGATATAAGTACATGTGAGTGTAGGTGCCTAAGGGGGCCAAGATGACTACATGAGAACAAACTTTGATGCTCTATATGAACAGCAAGCTCTTAACCACTGAGACATCTCTACAGATACACAGTGGTATTGGTTTTGTTATTGCAGTTTTTCATTCAATAACATGGTTATTCTGTGTCACAGAAAGAAAGTATGTAACATAAAAAGTTCAACCCACCTTACTGTGGGACCTACTGTATTATCCTTAAGTATCTCATAACATTATCTTAAATATACTCTAAAAATCATTTAATAAAAACTGAAGCAAAAGAGCAGTTTGAAAGTATGTTCTTGGAAAACCTAAAGGGTAAGACTAGACAAATAATTTTCTAGTACCAAAGAACTTAGAAATTATAAGAAAATAATAAAAAATGAATAAAGGTGCAGATTTCTGGAAAATATGCCATATGTAAATCATCTTTTAACCTGCATATAATAAATATGAAAAGAAGGGTGATATGCCTCTGCAATCGATTAAAGTTACTTATCCCCACAGATTATTGCTATCTTTCTTTTACATATCAATCTTATATCTTAAATTATTATTAGAATTTAGAACTACACTATGCTATTAAATGTATTTGAAATGGAACCTTATCTTTTCCTCAAAAAAAAAAAGTTACTTTCCTTCCAAGAACATCAAATTACCATGAAGGCTAAAATCTAGGAATCCAATTTCTTCAAAATTTCACTAGAATTCTTGTCCCTCATTCTTGAGTACAAGGAAGGCAGAATTAAATGACGAGAAAAGAAGAAAAGCATGTTAGAAACATATGCATATGTAACATAATGTCCTCAAAATTCCCATGAATCTTAATGAAGATATTTTGTTTGAGTTTTCATACTACTAAAAAATAATTAAAAACCAAAGCAGATTTCTAATGCAAATGTGTTCTGATAAGTAAAGAAGTGCTTGTCAATCATAATGGCATGTGCACATTTAGTTGGAATGCAAACTTCAGGACAACTTCGCTCTCTTTATTAAGCAGTATACAGACTTGCAAAAGTAGAACCATTCAATTAGGTTAAAAACGTAATATCAGATATTTGTAGAATTGAACTAAATATAGAATTTGTTAACAATGAGGGGGAAATGGGTATAAAGTAGCAATTCCCAAAGACATGGTAAAAGAGTGAAGGATAAGACTTCATTTGGATGCAAGACTAACTAAATCAATTAAACATGTGTAGAATACTTAAGGTTCTCAACTAAAAGAATTACAAATCTAAAATCAGACAAAGGCCAACTCTATTCTACAGAACAAACCATTCTGGACTGTAATCGGAGACTGTGCTGTCATTTCTTGGCCACGCAACCTGAATAATCACACGAAAACTATATTAATTCCAATACTGTTTGGCAAATGGATCAAGTGTATTCCTAGCTAACTCTTACATCTTAGATTAACCCATGTCTGCTCATCTGTATGTCGTCACAGGCAGTGGTTTACCGCTAAGATTCTGGGTTTCCTGCCTAGCTTTACTCAGCTAAGTCATTGATCAAAACAGCTTTATTCATCAACCAATAAAAGCAACACGTATAAAAGAAGGACATCACTGGACAAATAAAGAATAAAATACAGAAGTGATCCAAGTAAGAGAAAGGCACAACACTTCCTACATTGAAACATGGTAGTATCCACCTCTCCTCCAAAGAAGACAAAAAAAAAAAAAAAACTAAAATGGAAAATAGAATTTAAAATAGGAAATAATATTCAATATCAATGAAAAATAGAAGAGGATTCTCCAATTCATAATCAGAAAACACATTTCTTTTTAAGATCTATTGGAAGGTTTATTGGGCTATTCTGCAGAAATAGTATATCGAGTAAAATAGTTAAATCTTCAATAGTTTATCCTTTAAGATTATACGAACAGTGTCATTTTAGGGAAGACAAGAAGTTAAACTATAATATGGAATTATGTTTTATGAAAAGAACTTTTCTTTCTTGTGTTTATCACATGCAAATATCAGGCACGATTAAAACGCTTTTTAGAGCCCATTTCCTAAGAAGAAAAACCTTGCTCAGCTTAGAGAGGAGAGGAAGGGACTTGGTCCTGCCTTAATATGGTGATGTGACAGAATTCATTAACTCCCCATGGGAGGCCTTTCCCTCTCTGAGGAGCAGATTGGGTTAAGGTGAAGGAAAAGTGGGGGGAACAAGAAGAGGGGAGGGAGGGAAAACTTGGATTAATATATAAAATATATATTTAAAACACATGAATGTATAATGCAATTTTCATTTATTTATTTATTTTTTTGACACAGGGTCTCACATGGCCCAGATGGGTTCAAACCCACTATGTAGCTAAAAATATCAATGAACTTCTGATTCTTCTGCTTCTACCTCCCAAACACTATTATTACAGAAGTGAGTCCCATGGCTAGCATATGTGATCCTAGGGGCCAAAAGCAAGGCTTCATCATGCTAAGCAAGCAAGACCAACTAAGCTATTTCCTCAGCTTACAGGGACTATTCTTATAATACTAATGTAGGTATAGAAATGGCTAATTTATTCAATTTTGCTTAATTAGATATAGATCTGTGCTACCATGTAATAATTATGAAAATAATGAGATGTAATAATTAAGCAAGTAGAATGTCCCTCTGTATGGCATCATTAGTCAACACTGTGACTATCATAGTTTCAGAAGATCTCTGAGGACCAACCAATGGTTTCCAAAGAAAAGGAATAAGGGAAGAGTGAGGAAGGTTTTCTATGTAACATAAAGAGGTGGACATCACATGGTTCCTTGCATTAGAAATGGTGCCAGTTTCAGTTTACTTTAGGTTGTAATTCATAAGTTAGGGTTAGCTTTTAGAAAGAACACTTTTATGATATTGAAAGGGACAATCTTAGCTAAGCAAATTATCATCTTTTCAAAACACAGTGGTACAGAATTAAAAAACAAAAACAAAAAAAAACTCCCACATAGAAAACTCCTAAGACCTCGGTCAGAGTCAGCTGTTTCACCACAAAGAGGCATGGTTTGTGGTAATAAAGGAAAGAAGCCATGCGTGAAAACATAAATGTTCAGATACAGGGTACTGGATAACTAAATTACCCAAACCTGGCACCATTTAAATGATCTGTAATGAAACACAGAATTGCATGGAATATTGTCACGTCTACTTAAGTGACCAAAATGAAATTGCAAACTAAGACATATGCTGTGTAATTCCATTTTACAATAAAAATACAGATGTACCAGATAAATAAACATCATACTTTAAATTATCCTGTCTGGATTCGATGCACTACAAACTCTGATAACACTGAGAACTGTGTCTTCTAAGTTCTCTACAGGATAAAAACACTTCAAATCTGATATCGTACTATAACTTGAGATTCTTCTAAACCCTTAGACTCTGTGGGCTTTTTAATGCCTTAACTTTTAAAAACCCAATAACACCCTTGTTTGCAGATGAGGAAAACGCAGCATGAGTTAAATCACTTGCTTAGGATTTTTACAGCCCTTCCTGTCTTCCCTTTTTTCCTTTCTTCTGTCCCCCACATCCTCATTCCTTCCCTCTATGCCTATATTTTCCCTATCTCATTTCTTCAGTCTCCTTCCCTTCCTCCTCCTTTTCACAATCTTCTCTTCTTCCACATTTCTTTTGAGGCAAGGTCTCAGTGTATAGACCAGACTAACTACAGATTCACAATCCTGCGTGTTCTGAGTTGGCTTTTATGCACGGGGCACTGCAATCAGCTTGGTTAGATTCTCTAAGTATCAGCTGGAGGATCTCGGATTTGAAACCCAGTGTAATAATTAGGAACCCAGACATACAGAAAGCTGAATTATGTTTCACAATTTTTGAAGTGATGCAATAATTGTAATAAAAATAAAAAGAATAAAATTGATAAACTCAAAACTTGTGACTGACATTGATCAGTCAATAGTTCTTTCTCCTACATCTCACACTTACAGAAAAAGTGTGAACAAATATCCCTCACCAGTGTTTGAAAAGGCAAGAGTCTCACCCACCCTTTTATTTCTGATCTTCTTTTACTAAAATCAAAATACCACCTCCTGTTGTTGTATTCAAAGGTACTAAGAGATATTTTTCCTTGCCCAAGAAGTAAATGACTGTGAGGGAAAAATTTTAGACTATTATGGCATGGTAATAATTCAAATTAGATAAACACAAGCAAGGGAAAGGAGGCCAGAGACAGAGCACTGGGTAGAGAATGGTGAGAAAGAGTAGCAGCTCATCTACTCTGCACAGCTATTGTATCAGCTCAGCTATCTGAGGAAAATGAGCCATTTGGGCTTCTAGTTATAATAAAATCTTACAGAATGTTTTGTGTTTGAATAGCTAACACCTCAGGCCACAGCAATAGGTCTCCAAGTATCTTATTCGATTCAGACCGGAGTGCAAACGGTATGCATAGTTTTGTGCCTCTCTCACAAATAGTAAAATGTAGGTAAAATTTTCAGTTTTCTCTTCTAAAATAGCTATAAATTGATGGAGTATATGAAGATAGGCTTTAACTAAGTTCTTAGGGATGAAAATGATAACTAAAATTCATTATTAGGACATTATTCACATCCACAAATCCTCTTAATGATATGTTTTAGTCCCTTAAATCATTAGTCCTTTCATGTCAAATGAATTTTTTAATATAAGTGGCGTTTCAATATGAGAATTGTTTTACATCTCTAAAATTTAAGCCCTAGAAAAGAGTAACTGATTAGATAGCTGTGGTGGTTTGAAAGAAAATGTCCCCCAAAGGGAGTGTTATTATTGGGAGGTGTGGCTTTGTTGAAGTAGGCATGACTTGTTGGAGGAAGTGTATCACTGTAGAGGTAGACTCGGGAATGTCATATATGCTCAAGATACAGCCCAGGGTGACAGTTGACTTCCTGTTGCCTCTTTATATCAGAGATGCTGAATTTGCTAGCACAATGTCTGCCTATGCACCACCATACCCCCAGCCACCATGCTCCCTGCCATGAAAACAGACTAAATCTCTGAAACCGTATGTTGCCAGCTCACTTAACTGTTTCTGTTTATAAGAGTTGCTAAGGTCATGATGTCTCTTCACAGTAAGAGAAACCCTAACTAAGGCAATAGCAAAAGAGAAGAAGATGTAATTTGAAAGTGTTGTGAAGTTGGTACAGACAACCATGGGAAACCAGATTATGTTTGTGTAAACAGGAGACCTAAATCAATATAAGTCTCCTGTTTACACAAACATAATTTGATCATACAAACTTCCTACTAGATACCAACAGCAACAGACGTCGTGAGTTTTGTATGTCACTGTCTATAATTATAATTCTACCCTCTGAATGATATATGCCAATTAAAGCCATTGGTGATGCTTAAATCATGTGACCATTTAAAATTTGATGAGTCAGATGGGGGGGGCTATTTATCAGTTAAGAGCATTTCCTGTTCTTACAGATGATAGGAATTCAGTTTCTAGCACCCATGTTGGGTGGCTCACAACCGCATGAAATTTCACAGCCCAAGGAATCTGAACCCTCTTCTGTCCTCTCTGATTACCCCTACTAATCTGTACAACACAGAAGCACACACATAAAAAAATAATAGAAATTTTTAAAAGAGCCTGATCTTCTATGATTCTTTATCAATATACTAATGAAAAGAGAAAAATGCATTGTCTTCTATTTCTTAAGTTGTTTATGTATTAAAATATAACACAGTTATATATTTAAGCACGCATTAAAATAGAAATTATTTTTCATAAATTCTATCACAGTTGTTGATTATCTGACAAGTCAATGTTGCCTAAAGAGCTATCTGAAAAATAGATAAAATAATATAGAAGACATATGTGGAAGGGTATCTTATTTGGATTTTATACTCCATAATAATTTTTAAGTACAAATGATCATTTCTCTAACTCCAATATTATATCAGTGCTCTTCTCTACTTATGCGAGTTACTGATACATGTAACCGTTTGTGGTGGTTACACTAAGTCAGACTAGAACCCTCTTGATTAGCTATTGCCATATTTCACACTGCTCCCTCATTCCTCTTACCACACTACAATATATTGAACCACTTCAGCTTGATACCGCATACAAGACTAAGGTCAAAAAAGATAAAATACATCAAGGACAATGGTGCTATTGAAATTTGAGGAGATGCATAAGTATATCTTTAATACGCACATATATCTGAGCAGGTGGAGAGGCTCATATCTGTAATCTCAGTACTTGGGAGACTGAGGCAGGAGATTTGGCCCTAAATCAAAGCCAGCTTGGATTGAGTGGGGCACCATTGCCAAAAACATAAACACATTTTTTCAGTTCTCTACTTAGTAGCTATATTTTATATAATCTTTTTACCTTGAATCCAGATATGGTAACCACTCTACTCTAAAGACTTCAGCAAATACCACAGTATATTTCTCTTGTTTTTGTGATCTAGAGAGTGACTAAAAGAAGCAGCTGGGGATACAGAGAAGTCAGGTTCTAGCAGTAAACACCGGAAAGCTTTCTGTAATGCATAGGGTGCTATACTAAAAGTTTTAGGTCTGGGTGAACACATTTTCCTGTTCTGTTCCATTCACAACAACAAACAATGTTAGCCAGAAAAAGAAATTGTTAAAAGTTCGCATTTTGACGTCAGTCCTGCAGGACTGTGACACGGTGGCTGACAGCAGGCAAACAAAGGAATGGGAAATTAAACAGATATTTGGACGTGACCTTATAAAAACCAGGATCAGAAAAAAATCAAAGTTAATATGTACTTATTGCCTAAAGTCTTTAAAAGAGTGAAAAGTTACCATCCCAACCTTTTGTTATTCTCAGCTGTAATATCCATCATCCATGGTGCCAGCACAGTCCATATGGTGCCTGCTATTTGCCTCACATATGGAACAGAATAGCACTCACTAGCAGTATTATTAGAATATATTGTTGTCACCCTCATTCTGCAGATGAGGAAGCCATGGTTCTGAGAGC
This sequence comes from Chionomys nivalis, assembly GCF_950005125.1. Taxonomy (NCBI): domain Eukaryota; kingdom Metazoa; phylum Chordata; class Mammalia; order Rodentia; family Cricetidae; genus Chionomys; species Chionomys nivalis. The sequence goes on along the minus strand of NC_080103.1, from coordinate 30,575,582 downwards.
TGAAATGCCTCCCCTCTCAGAAGAGAGCCATTCTCTGAATCTGTTTGCCCTTAGCATGAAGTCAATTATGATAATTACCATTCTGTTAATCATCCTGTTTTCCTAATTGCACAAGTAGTCTGTTAACCAATGGGCAGTGCATGTGTGCATTTTATGTGGTCATTTCCATTTTTTAATGGCTATCTCTCATGTCAATGATCTCAAATTCAACTAGTCCAATGCTTACCTAACAGCTTTCTGATTACAACTTGATGAATGCTGTTTTCAGATGTGATTTCTTGGGATAAATCAACAGCACATTTCTGATGATGTTTCTGTGTGCCATGTTGTTCAAACACAGGCAGAAAAAAAATGTTATTCTTGACCAATCAAAATCCCAAAACATGGAATATATTTACCATATTATAAATCAGTAAAGCCATATATTGGAAGTTACTAACCTGATAAATTTCCCCCAGAAACACATCACCAAATGCCTACTGATGCTCAACCCACACCCCCAGACAGAGTTTCCCATTAGATCCTTTCATTTCATTCTGGGCAATGATGCTATGGAGACACCCTTGGATACGTATCAGATTGTTTCTCTCATGTCGCCCTTCATATACAGACACAGCTAAGTTCCTCACAAATCCGAACATTGTGAAAGTAAAATCCATTCACCATCTATGGCCAAAGCTCCCTGAAAGCACCTGATCTTGAATGCAAGAACTGTCTGTTCTGTGTAGTTGGCTGGTGTTGTTTTTGTTCCATGGCAGAAGCTCAACAGCAGTTTCCTGAACTAATTACTGAGGCATCTGTATGTAAGTGCTCAGGAAGGGTGGCATGGTTTATCTAGTTATGCAGTCTTAAAATATCCTGATTAAGCGAACTCTTCTCCTTTAGCAGACTTGCATTTCTGAGCTAGGCAAACCACTCTGAGGAGAACAAAGGTTCTGCTCCAAATGTGGGCATATCTGATGGGCAGCAACCTCTGAAATCCTTGAGTACAGTCTCAAAGTAGATTGTTTTCCTAGGCGAGCCTATAAAAACATCATTACTTGGGGCCTAGAAATTATTATTAAATGTCACCCAAATTAAAAACCTAGTAGACCTACTGAACTATGTAAACAAGTTAACTGGTATGGATTAATAATGTGTGTGTGTGTGTCACACACATAAAACCCCCCACTGTGATAAGAATATTCTTGCTTCTAGGAGACATGAAGGATCTCATTAGGGGATATACAAAAAAACAGTGACAACTAAAAGTGAGTAGTTGGCATAGGGGATTCTTGCACTTTCCCAGTGTTGTTCTGGGTTAGTGACACTAATCTCTGGAAGGATTGTTATAACTCATAATAAACCCGCTCACATGGAGACAAATTTATTATCTTGGTCAAAAATACTTAAAATTAAAAAAGATCATGTAGGAAAAATAAGATAAAAGAGCATTTCTCGTTTCAATGGAAGCAAACATTGCTTTGTTTCATCTTCCTCTCTGTCTCTCACACATTCCACTACAGATTATACTGGCAAATCTTCAGAAACTGGGGTTCCACTCCTGTATTTATATTACATATTCAAACACTGAAAAGACTTTATAATATTAATTATTTTCTTTTTGTTTTAGTCTTACTTAGCCTCTTTGCAAATAAGTCTTGGAGCAAAGAGACTAATAAGCAAGACTCTGAAATTTCCTAGAAATATAAAAGACTTAAGCAGAATTCATAAAGCATCTATATTCACACATTTTAATGTTTGTATTTTGATTAATTCCACTTTTACTATAACACTCAATTTTCAAAGGTTTATTTAGTTCACTGCATAGTCTCCAACCTATGAGATAATCAATACTCACCGAGAAAACACATATGTATGTAATAGATATCCCAGCTCACCTTCCACAGTGAGGAGCAAATCACAATGGCCAATACGCCTGCTGCTAGTAAAAAAATTCATCCCATATCCAACACCATTAAGACTGAGACTGTGAAGCATCCCGAGGCGCTTTTGTATCATGGGACCTAATACAATGTTCAGTATGAGTTTAAAAATTATTCCTTTCACAGCTCCGTGGCACAGTCTCAATCTGTGACAGCTTTGAAATATTCTACGGAATAGTCCTTCCTTGGTTGTTAAAGGTGATAGTTACAGAGACAGTGGCTCAGTCCTCTGTAACTACCTCACTAGCTCCTGCTCATGGGCAGTCCAGGCCAACAGACCTAGACAAAAGAGGGCATTGCATCAAGAGATTCATCTGCCCTTCGTGTGTTCTGTATAAGTGGGATAAGGTGTCCATAGCCTTATGATGAATATATATTTAAAAACATCAGTGGCCAAAGTGCTGGCTGAAAATCCTGTGCAGATAAGATCCCTACTGGAACACACGAAGGTCTTATGAGCATGAGGAGATCATGGTCCTTCAGATTTCAAGACAGCGTGGATGAACTTGGAGAGGCTTGAGTCCAAGGCTGCCTGCAAAATCCTAGCTGTCACATGTTTGTATCAATGGCTCTGGGCCATTGATATACACGAAGAGGCTAGGAAATATCTACTCTACCAGCCTTGTTTGCCTTCCATATGCATCAAAGTCTGTCCTTATTACCTCCTATTTGTTTCTTCATGATGAAAAGTATCTACCTGGTCACTGTGAAGTCATTGTGGTACACAGGCTTCCTAGAAACTTGAGTATGCCAAAGGGACTCTTGGTGGCCTTGCCTCCATGTTGATGCTCCGAGTATGACTATGGATCCAGTTCAGGAATTACTAAAGTGAGTAATGACAATGCTCCCATGATTCTCTGCACAAACATCGGTCCCTGAAGACTGCTGAGTGAAATACAGTACCAACAATACTAGTCTGCTTCTAAATTATTTAAAAGAACCTGCTTCAAAGGACTAAGGATATGGCTCGGTGGTAAGACATATATTTAGTATGTATGAGGTCCTATGATTAATCCCAAGCCCCTGAACTCTGGGGCGGGGCGGGGGAGATTACTGTGTGACTTAGAGACAAAGAACAGACTCCAGGAGGGCTTGCTGGTTTGTTTTGTCACTCTGTTCCAAAGAACTTATTTCTAAGATTTACCTCATTCAACCAATCAGCATATGAAAACAATGGAATGCCACTCACTAATAAGAAGGACTTTCTGTCCTGTGATGAAGCACGGATGACCCAAAGGATGGAAGTGCTAAGTGAAGTAAGGCATGAACCAAAACCAAGAAACACATGACCCCACACATATGTGGACATTGAAGGGAGCTGACCTTGTCAAGGTAAAGATGAACATTGGTTAAAAGAAACCAGAAAAAGAGAGAGTGAATGGGGAAAAGTAGGTCACTAGGTGTAGGCACAGCTAGACAGCAGGGAAAGTCTGGGTGTGCTACTGTTCTGAGGAATAACTAGAATTAGCAATATAATTTTATATTCATGATGTAAATATTTATTATATATATAATGTTCTCACCATACGGAAATGTGTAATACCAGGAGGTGGGTACACTAAACCATTTGATTTGCTCTTTGACACATGTCAAAGAAACACACTATATTGCTGTTCATATATATGACTACTGTGCCTCAATTAAAAACAAAGGGAAAACAAAATTAAGACAAAAATATAAAGTCCTTGACTCAACTTCATTGGAAGCAGAATGCAAGAACAACATACAGAACTATGAAAACCAGAGCCAGCAGGATCGCTCAGAGAGTATAAACACTTGCTGTGTGGACCTGAGGTCCTGAGTTTAATCTCATCCCTGGAGTCATGGTGGAAGGGGAGAAACTACTTCTGAAGATTGACCTTTGACCTCCATGAGTGTGTCACAGCACGAGCATGTGTGCTTACAGATATAGGAACAATAACAGGTAAAAGAGTAATTTAAAATAAAAATGAAAAAAAAATTGAAACCAAAAAATAAACCTAAGAAAACGCTAAAAATGCCATCTCTTTACTTAGATTTATACTAAAAACTTTAAAAGTAGATCAATGGAAGAAAATATAAATGTTTAGTGGGAAATAAAGGAATGAATTGGTTGCTTAGTCTTTCAGACTTTAGAAGAAACATAAAAACGCAGATGAAGGGAACGGAGGCAGCTGGAGAACCACATCAGAATGAAGTAAAATCATGTGGAAAATGGAACCCTAAGTGCGCTGCTGCCCCTCCTCTAGATAACAAGTGGTAAGACACTGTGCAAGCTCATGACAGTTAACTAGTAACTTAGGAATAAGTATGGGCCAGATAAGGGACCTCTTGGAATTCAAACATTAAAACTCAAACTTTATTTTGTATATTAATTACTAAATTTAAAATAGTTATAAGTCTAATATCTTTACCAAAATAATTTATAATAGTAATGTTTTAAGAGTAAACTACCTAAATCTACAAACCTCTAGGCATTACTGTCTAGTGCTTCAATTAAGTTCCTATCAAATACACACTACAATTAAAACAGTGTTAGTAGTCATTACAATAAATGCTTATGAGTATACTCACAAAATCTTTAATCCCACATGTAGAATGTATATGAACTGTGTGACAATAGCCCTTAGCTTTGATTCCATGAGACACACTATTCTATACTGAATAGTTAATATTCTCCATCTGATATGTAAATCATTTGCCTTTCAATTTGCCCTTAATTTTTCATCTCTGTTATTTCTGTTTTTTTTCAGTCTTCACTCTTTTGAACTCCTTATTCATTTTCTAAACACAACCTGATTTATTTTTCAGCAATGCTTAAGTTTTCAGCTATAAAGCTTATCTTTATTTGATCATTGCTCAGAAGACTCCACCCCTTCGATACACTTTCAAACAAATTCAAAATCAGTGAATCAGACAAACCACCCAGGTAATCGTAAAAATCATAAAGAAGATGCTACTAACATATTCACCACCAACCATCACACAAAGCAGTGATCTGTCCCAATCTATATTTCTCCCTGACAGCTCAAATGCAATATGCTTTAATTTCTTAGAGAATGGGAAACACTTAGTGTTTAAAAATACTTTTTGATCACATTTAAAATACATTACTTATTGATAGAATATATATATATTACAGATAGAGAAAGAGAGACTATTTTTACTCAAAAGTAGAAACACCCCCAAATTATACCCAAATAAATACAATGGGAAAAGATAGAGTAAGCTTTCAAAGACAATAAAATAACACAGATAGCTAAATAGAAGTCAAGACTTATATAGATATAGTATACAGATATTTTCAAAGTCAGGAATTTTGATAAATAGAAGGGGCATCTGGATAGAAATGTAGGGGCTAGGGAGATGGCTCAATTAGTACTGTTTGCCAAGTAACTAAAAGGATGTGAGATCAGATTCCAGTTACTCATGGAAAAGCCCCATGTCAGCATCTGCCTGTTACCCCAGCACTGAGGACGCAGAGAGGAGCAGTTTCCCAAATCTTACTGGTCTGCCAGCCTAGCAAAACCAGCGGTCACCAGGTTCAGTGAGAGACACAGATGGAGAGAGATGAAGAAGCAGCATCCTTGGGCATTTGCGTATATATATGCACACAGCAAGACTACACATGCACACGCATATGCACACACACACACACACACACACTAAACAGAGACAGTGTTAATCTCATTGTGCAGTGGAAATCCCATAGAAATGGTAAACTGGAATTGAAATAACTGTCTTAACAGACACACCAATGTCAGCTGAAGAAGAAGGAAAATAGCCAGAGAATATGTAACCTCATATATCTGAAACCAAGAGACATAAAAAATGTTCCAGCCTGTGTATGTATTAAAATGCCTAAAATGAATTAAAATATTCCAAATTAAATAAATACACTAAATCATTTAGACACTCAATGGAAAACAAAATTATTATTAATGAGTATACAAGGTCTGTACCCATCACTAGTAGCCAAAGTTTTTCACCTTAAATTATGTTTATATTCAACATACACTATATAGGAGGAACAAACCAAATAAAAACTTCAGCAAAAATATCATGGACAAAAGTATGGATGAAACATATTAAATGACCAAAGAGAATGCAGTGACAATAGCGTATGGGATGAAATAGAACACAAAGAGCAAACTTTAACCTAAAAGAGCTTTTGCTTGTGATAACAGAGATGTACCTTTTGTGAGTATTAGTAGTACACGCCTGTAATCGCAGCTACAGATTATGCTGAGACAGGAGGGTTGCAAGTAAAGCCTTGCCTAAGCTACAGAGTTATTAGTCCAAAGTGTGCCTTTGCGACTTATTGAGACCCTGTCTCAAAACACAGCCACAAACAAAAGGGCTGGGATCTCAGTTCTATGGTAATTGCCAGCACATTGCCCTGGACTGACTCTTAAGTACTGCCAAAAAAAATTAAAACATGAAAATCTATCACAGTTTGCTTGAAATGCCCCTCAGTGGTCATTCATGATGCCTCACAGTTAAGAAATATATTTAGAAATAATAACTTAGCAGCATGCCAATTTAAAAGGCATATTTTGTAACTCAGTCCAGGAAAGCAATTATTTTTATAGACTTTATTACCACCATGTAGCAACCTCACAAAATGGCAAACAAATCAGCAAGCAGGAAACCATGCCCTCAGTCCTCTTGTTAATGATTAGTAGATGTTTTAAAAAAAATGAAAATAAGTAAAATAAAATATTCATAACTTTTCTGGGTTAAATTTATTATTATTTTAACCTCTGTAATGTATTAAACTCAAGAAAATGTGATTTTTAAAAAACAAGAAATAATGGGGTAAACTAAAATATTGGTGTCTGTAACTAGGGTAGAATTTGATATAATATTGTAGGAGAGTCCCTATAAAAGTAATAACCAGATCAGCATCAGATGACAAGAATAGCACTCACATTTAAACAAGGGTAGTAAGGATTAGGAGCAAGTAAGGAAAAAAGCTATACATACAGTTTAGGCATTAACCCTTTATGGAGAATAATTTGACAGCATTTATTACAAAAGTGCAGCAATGCTACTTCCAGAAAGCAATCCCACAAAAGCACACAAATATTCACCTAACCAGAAACAGATGAGGAAACAATGCATTTGGCTTACAGTGGTAAGACCATGACATATGTCTAGTACACAGGAAAGTTCTATAAATCATAACATGTGCATATCATAGCATACTTACATTATCATTAAAACTAACGGAATAGATCAATATGCAGACCCAGGAATCAGTTTAACTTTGTATTATATGTAGCAATTAGCAATCATGATATTAATATATAATGCCATACATAAATCTATATAATATATTTATGAAAACTAATTCATACTTTAAAATTTCTCCAACTGAAATATAAAGAAAACTACTATTGCATGAAATTCATCCATCTAGATCTGTCTAGAGAGAACACCTCGTAACGAATCTAGAGATTTACATGGCTAGAATGAAACAAAAGCTAACTTGTATAAACACTGGTGTGAAAAGAGTATCAGTAATCAGAATTTGACATCACAAAACATTTAGTGATAAAACCGGTTTCCAGAGCCAAACTTTCTTCAGTCCATAGCATAACATTAGACACTTAGTAACTAGAGCAACTTATATAGTTCTTGGTGGGAAAAAGACAAGTAAAACAACATTGGTTCAACATAACTTTAAAGGCTTCATAATGTAATCAGTTTACTGGTAAGACGTCTGTTGTCTGCCTCTCTGTCACTGTAAGTCCAATAAAACAAACATTTTGCCCACTTTTTCATCTGAAATGTTTATAGCAGTCCCGGGCACAGAGTAAGATCATGGAGATTAGTTGATTGAATGAAGGAAAAAGAAGGAAAACAGGTAAAAGTGAGCTACGTGAGTGATAAGCTCAGGCAGCTGGGTGAGCTGCTGAGATGTAATAAGAATAAGCTTTCCAGGAGAGAGGAAAGCTTAGCAGAGACTTGCAATAAGTAGATGCATTTCAACGATAGATGTTCAGGGGTTGCGTTAAGCAGAAGCTGGCTCAGAGATGATAGTATGCCTTGGGAAGCAGAATTGACTTGGGAGAATAAGTCTTTCTTATTTGGACATTAAAATTTCTGGGAGTGCCTATGGTGAAGAAGTCTAATGAATATGGAGTAAAGACAGATCTGCACCGGAGGACGCTTAGAGTGACAGCCAAACCAAAGCCTAAGATGAGGGCAAGGAGAGCAGAGAGTTAGAGAACATAGAGAAGGCACGAAGGAGAGTATTACAAGATGGAAGGTATGTTCCCTGTCACATGAACAGACTAACAGGTCCCCAAGTAGTAAGTACAAGTGTGTCCACTGAGCTGCATGAGAGGCTTCTCATGGTCCCAGTACATACGTGTACATGTTTTGATTGACAGAGTATATATAATATACGTTGTTTTAAGACAGTATTTTCAAGGCATAGAAATATTTAAGGGAATATTTGAAAATGCCTTGTTTCAAATGATAGGAATATTCAGAACAGAATAATCAGTTTATTGATTACAGCATATTCATTCATTTCTGTTGTAGAACATAAATAAGTGGGATTATAAAATTGTAAAGCAGAAATATTCTATATTTCTCTGATATAAATGAATGAGTATGCTATAACCAATAAATTAAGTTTTCTTCTCAGCCCATGCCCTAATGTCTCTATCTAAGATCCAACTTTGGTTTTGTTTTATTAATTTAGTTTGCTTTTGAGATACTGGCAAGCATACTAGTTATACAAGCATTCTTATTACCAAGCCAAGCCCAAATTTAAAACATGAAGATTTTTTTAATGAAGACTTTTTAGTTGGGTTTAATAAAGTATCAACAAATATAACTGACATTAACAATTCTGATGTACACTGAAACTCGATGAACCCATGACAACTCTCATTTTTATTATTCATTTACATACTGAGCTTAAGGTGCCTATATAGTCATACGTAAAACAAATATGATGAAGACACAATTTGTACACTGAAATAACTCAAACTCTTTTAAATAAAGAAGCTACCAGAAGAGATAAGAATGCATGAAGTTATATGACTACAATCAGAAAATTCCCTTAATTAAGATTGAGTTAAATACTCAAAAAGAATTTATGAGGTTCATCTAAAATCAATCTGTTTAGTCTAGCCATCTCCTTAGACTCTTGTCACAAATCCTGAAGCAAATAATTCTGCTTCAGGGAAGAGGGGCCATCAGCAGGCCCTGGAGAGTAGTCATACATGATGTGCCTCTCAGTGTAATGTCTACACAGGAGTGTCTGTCTACACTGATCTTACGTGAATGGGTAGGGCTATGATAGGAGATAGGATGTAAAGTGAAGGTATTTCTTAGAGTTAAAAAAATTGCTGAGTCACCTTTACACTCATCACAGTGTCAAAGACTTAACATGAATTCACATACTACCGCTTTTTCTCTTTTCATGTTTTAGTTCTTGAAATTTTCATACATGTACAGGATGCCCTTTGACCATATCCATTCCTACTACCCTCTCATCTCATCTCCCAAAAACCTAACACTTCTCCATTCCCAATTCATGCCCACTATTATTTTTTTATTACCAACCCACTGAGTCTAACTATGTTGTCAACATGTGCATGGGTGGGATGTCATCCACAGGGGCATAGAAAACCTACCAGGGCCCACACCCACAAAGAAAAGTGACTTGCCCTCCTTCACCAGCCATTAACTGCCCGTATCACAGAAGCCAGAAGAAGGATCTCAGTAGCATCTGCTTCATGCGTCCTACAGTTTTGACTGGTATCATCTGGTACAGGTACACAGAGCTGCTATCAGTTGACACATGTAATGCCCAAGTCTTGTCCAGAACACATTTCTTCTCACAACGTTTTGACTCTTATATTCTTTTTGACCTCTCTTCTTTAAAGTTCCTTTAGTGTTAGAGGACAGTGTGGCTAAAGATGATCCATTTAGTCCAGAACTTAGTCACATTTCCTCAGAACTTTGACCAGCTATGAATCTGTAATTACAATAACATGTATACTAGCATCTTTGGATATTTTCTGATTTTAAAAGTTATTATTGTTTTAATTTTAATTTTATGTGTAAGAGTGGTACCTACATGGGTCTGAAAAGTACAGTAGATCTTTAGAACTTATTATTACAGGTGGTTGGGAGCCTATACATGGGTGTTGAGAACCAAATATGGGTCCCCAACAAAAAGCAGTATGTACTCTGAAACACTGAGCCATCTCTCCAGCTCTGCCTTCCTGATTTTAATAACTTGAAATGTTTCCCATTTTCAAAATTATTACCACTTAATGTCTCCCATCTATATAACTCGTCTCTGTATTACAGTCTAATACTTATAAATTTTCATTTATGTTTGATTACATATAATCGCATATTTATGGGGCAGACTTATTTTTTGTTGATGTAAATTATACGTCTATGACACAGGAAATGTAATAAAATCATGCATCAAGTTCCATAAAGCCAGCCGAAAATGCTTCCCAATGCTTCCGTATGGCACACAAACACTGCCAATGCCTGTGTGTGCCAGAATGCCCAAAAACAAAAGAGGAAAAAAATAGAGTGTACTTAGCTAAATGTTCCTTAGCTGGTGATAATGGGGAATCTTGCCTACTTGCAAGGCCCTCAGTGGCTCTTTGGCCAACTAGATAACTCAGTTTGTAAAATTTTAAGCACACAAACAAAATACAAAATACAGTAACACTAATTCATAATGCTATCAAATGCCTGGATCTTGAGTACATCAGGGTGGAAATATTGTTACTGATTTTGTTTGGGCACCATAGGAAAAGCACAGTGTGTTCTTCTTAAAGTCTTTTATGCAAAAGAATGCAGATAAAATAAAAATCTCTTATTTAATATCTCTATGGTATAAATTATGTTGTATTTTGTTTTTATAACCAAAATTAGTCTTTGGGGATTATATACCTATTGTTTTGAACTCAGAAAGTTAAAGGTCATTTTCCTCTCAAATTTATGTGGTAGGTGTTAAATCACAGATCATTTGCCTGCCCTCTGCACTTTCTATCTTCATTTCTAGTCCTATTTTTCCAGGACAGAAGGTTCAGAAATCAGCCTGCTCGGCGGCCATGCCTCTCCTCCCTCACACAATTGAAAATTTTAGTTTATAGTCACATTCAGCATTGGCTTCAGGAGTGCCAAGAGTCATGTAGACGAGGGCAGTAAAGTCATGTGCAGAACTTCCTACCACCTCCTGAAGAGCTATACTGGGCAGATATATCTCTTCGGGGGCATTTCTCTCAATGTTTTCTCTCTTTCCCTCATCACTCTGGGCATATAATCCATGGTGCTCTTCTCTTTTTTATTCTCCAATTTTAAGCTATATCCCTGCACAGGCTGGCCATATTTAATCTGCGAAGATTCTTTGTCTCTCATAATAATTCCTACCTCAAGATCTGGCCGTACCTCCCCCTGCTAATGTTGGTTAGAAGCTCTCTCTTCTCTCTCTCTCTCTCTCTCTCTCTCTCTCTCTCTCTCTCTCTCTCTCTCTCTCTCTCTTTCTCAATAGAGCTCATTCTAAAGAGTAATTGGTTTGAGCTTCCTTTTACCCAAACCAGCCTCCTAATGTTGTCTTTTGAAATAATTTTAGTATGATATTATCAGAAGGCAAATGAGGCAAGGCATTTCCACCTAAACTTTGGGACAGGATGTACTGGCTCTATCCATTTATAGCTCCCATTACATCTCCAAGCAATAAAGAATTACCGTGCATTCAATTTGTTCAAATTTATCACTCAAAAAAAAAAACAACTTTAAAAATCAAAATTTAAATGTAAATGTCAAACTTTATCCATGTGCAACTATATAGTTTGATTACTTGATTAGTTAGGTTGCTATCCTAACAAGAACTAGAGTTTTTGTTTTTGTTACTGATGCCTAATGTTTCAGGTACCAGTCTCAACCTTGAGGATAGAGCTGTAAACAAAACTATCAAAACTAATATCCTTAAGAAACGTATGCTCTACAAAGAGAAAAAGGCAATGAATCAGCCAATAAACAATGTATTTTTAAAAATGTGGCTGGAAAAATAAGGTGTTCTTATTAAAAATAAGGTTTAGTTCTGTGGGCTACATTTCTATGTGAAGTTGTTCATGACATTGACATGAGCACTTTTGGTTCATATATGAACTGAAAACACAAGCAACAAAAACCACAAATAGACAAATACTATCATCCAAGAAAAAATATCAACAGAGTGATGAGAAAACATAGGCTTTGTGATGATATATTTGCAACTTAGGTATCATCTGATTAGATGTTAAAATTCAAAATATGCGTGTTATTCAACTCAGTAGTATTAATATGAATAGCCTTAATTAAAAATGGACAAAAGCAACAAATCATTAGAAGATAAGATTTAAATATGAAAAATGCCATTTGTATGTGATAATGCTAAACAGTACTAGTCACTGTAGAAACACAAATTGAAACCACCATGAAATTTCAACTCACTTCTGCTAAAATGTCCACTATAAAAACCATGAAAGAGAAAGCATCTAGAGGGTATGGGAAAAGTAAGGATCCTCACACACTGTTAAGAGGGACTGTTAGAATAACCATTTTAGAAAATAATATGGAAGTTTCTGAAAAAAACTAAAAATAGAACTATTATGATACCAGTTCATGCACAAGGTAGAGATCTAGAGTGTAACTCAGAGTCGATGTTCACTGCACCAATACTCACATATCAAGACATGGCACCAACCTAAGTGACCATTAGTAAAGTTATAGCTAAAGGAACATGGTACATGGTATACAATACAATGAAACATCATATAGACTTTCAATGTGGCAAAAAAAAAAAAAACCTTTTCTACAACAAGACAGATAAACCCAGACATTACAATAGTTGATCTAACACATTAAATTTCAAAAGATGCTACAGTCATAGAAACAAAGAGTAAAATAATTGTTCCCAAAAGTTAGGGACCAGGCAACTGTAGTTGACTAGTTGGATTTTTTTTTCCTTTGGGAACCTACCACTCAGCTCAAAAATAATATAAGAAGACTTATTCTTACTTAGAAATTTTTGGTTCGAGCTTTACTTGTTTCTAGCCAAGCTTTTCTAACTTATTATCCTTTTTCTTTTCAACTAAGTTTTACTTCTGGGCTTTTTACCTTTCTTTATTCTATATATCCCCCTTCTTATTCTATGGCTGGCTGTGTGGCTGGGTAGCAGCCATTGGCACCCTCCTCTCCTCCTTTTCACACTCCTTGCTCTCTTCCCTATATTTCTCCTCCTATTTATTCTCTCTGCCAGTTCTGCCTCTTTCTCTCTGCTGCCGTTCAGCTCTTTATTGGACCAATCAGGTGTTACAGACAAGCAAAGTAACACAGCTTTGCAGAGTTAAACAACTGCAACAGAAAAGAATGCAACACATCTTTTCATCACTAACCAAATATTCCACAGAATAAACTAATGTAACACATCTTAAACTAATATTCCACAACAGGCTATTACAGAGAAGTTAGTGCAACAACCCAAAATCTCAGGAAAGACCAAGAGGTCTGCCATGTATTATGGCAACTACTAATTCAAAGAAAATTCCTGATCACTGACATTTGGTTTTGCCAAACACATAAAAGGCAATGTATAAGTTAAATGGTTTCATTTAGAAATTATAATATATATGGATACATCTATATACTACACACACACACATATACACAGCCATCCATGAGATATAAAATAGTGTGTGTGTGTGTGTGTGTGTGTGTGTGTGTGTGTGATATGAGATATTGGTCATCACTTCAGAGTACTTGCTGCTTTGCAGGTTCAATTCCCAGCACCCACAAGGCTGCTCATAATCATCTGTAACTCTAGAGACAAACTATGAGTCAGAAAGACAGTGGGGAAGTCAAACATGTAAAGTATCAAGAAAGAGCATCAGTTCATCAGAAAGCATAACACAGTCTAAAAGTAAGCCAAAAGAAGTAAATGAACCAATGATAAAGCCATACCACAAATTCTACCTATGCTCTGAGTGAAGCTGGGCAGAAAGGAAGGACTCCAAAGCAACCAATAGCAAATACTGAATGTAACATAGAAGCTAGTAACTAAATCTATGTAAGTCCCACCATCTGAGTTTATGATCAAGTTTACTTATTCCAGGGCCAGCACGAGGTCAAGAAAGGAAAAAAATACCTCCATGTCTGAGGACCTGAGGGGTCCAACCCCAAGAACACACATAGGGAAAGAACAGATCCCTGCAAGTTGTCCTCTGACCTCCACATGTGCATGTTCTCTCTCTCTCTCTCTCTCTCTCTCTCTCTCTCTCTCTCTGTCCTCTGTCACTGTGTCTCTGTTTGTCCCTCACTTTGTGTCTCTGACTCTCTCACACATACACTAAATAAATTTAAGTTTATTTAATCATAAATGCATATAACAAATATGGGTGTTAAAATGTAAAATATATTGTATTAGGAAAAAAAAATCACTAAAAAGAAATAAATGCATCCCTATGTTCAATATTTAATGCCTATAATTTATATCTAAAAGCTGTAACATTCTCTAAAGAAATTCAGGATTAATAAATGCTTTACTAGAATTCAGGCAATAGCTCAGGTCTGTAGAGTGGATGCCTTCTAATCATGACAACCTGAGTTCAACGCCCATAACCACAGTTTTTAAGAAATAATGCCAAGCATGGTGGTACCTATTTGTAATCCCAGTATTGGTGATCATGGAGACAGATGGATCCCTTAAGCTCTTTGGCCAGCCATCCCAGCAGACTTGAAAAGTTCCTGACCAGAAAAGCATTCTGACTCAAAATAGGAACTCACAAAAACAAAGTGGACAGCCTTTAAGGAATGACATCCAAAGTTTTACTCTGACTTTCACATGAACAGGTACACAAATGTTCCCCAACACACAAAGAAGTGAAGAAATGTTTGCTCTCTCATATATATGTAATATATATGTATATATATATATATATATATGTATATATATTACAGAGATATTCTCTCACACAGAGATTCTTCACCAGCTTAAATGTATGCATGTATGTATGTATATATGTATCCTATTAGCTTAGTACATGAAGAGACAAGGTCTGAGCTGGGTGGGTAGATACTGGCCACATTAGGCCCCCACTGCAACAGATAGATTGTCATTTAAACTAAATGACCATACATTTCACTAAAATTGACGTACATTGTCCAAAGCCATTAGAATGTCAAATACGCCACGTCCTTTCAGATTTTTATTTGTTTTCTATATCTGAAACTTGTTTTTATATTGTAAGCCAATAAAAAATAAAACAATATTAGGAATTGTGTCCCTTGAAAGCCTTGTTTGTTTTCTGTATCAGAAACTTACTTAGATATTATAAGTAAATAAAAGGAAAATTATTAGGATGTAAGAGCATCTTGAAACACAAAATCCTTCCATAAAGAGAGAGGGGGAGAGAGAGAAAGCCAGACACCTGCTTCTACACTGCTTCTACATTTTCTGTCTCTGTCTCTGTCTCTCTCTCTGTCTCTCTGTCTCTCTCTGTCTCTCTCTCTCTCTCTCTCTCTCTCTCTCTCTCTCTCACACACACACACACACACACACACACATCTACATGGCAACCCTTTAACATGAGTTTGAGTTCTTGTCTCAAACATTTCTGGATGGAAGGGAATTTCTCCAAGAAAGACTGATCAGGTTTCTCAATTTGATTTGCATGGCTAAATTGAGAGTCAAAGAATCATAGACAAATAGCAAAATAAAACTAGCACAGCACAGCCAATAAGGCTGAGGTATACAACATGGTAATACAGTCCTAAAAACTGACACAGAATCCTCAAACAAGAAATCATCACAGGGTAGAGAGACTATACATGATGGGATCCAGCAAATTGAAGTTCCCTACATAGAGGATTTTTTAAGGCTAATTGGCTGATATAAATTTTGTCATGGGAGTCTGCCTGTTACAGATCCAGAGCCAAATTATCTAGATCTATCTTTGGTCCGTTAATACTCATCGTGCTCTTCTGTGTCTGACCTTACATCTTTGAAATGCATTCTTGACATGCCATTAGCTTGCTGAGAATGTCAAGAGATAGTTTCTGAAACCTGGCAGTTTTCCCCACTTTGCTCCTCCCTGCCTACCTGACGCCTCCACCAGTGTATTTGGTAAATGTATTGGTTGTGACTTTTCTTGTGTATGTGTAGAAAGTTAATGAAGCTGCTTCTACACTGGGATGTGTTGTTGGGAGTAACCTGGATCTTTTTTTTTTTATTTTTTTTATTTTTTTTTTATTTTATTCTTTTTTACTTAAAATTTCCAACTGCTCCCCGTTTCCCATTTCCCTCCCCCTCCTCCCACATATTGCCCCCTCCCCCCGCTCCCCTCCCCCTATCCCCACTCCACTTCTCCTCCCCCTAGTCCACTCCCCCTCCCTCTCGATACTGAAGAGCAGTCCAAATTCCCTGCTCTACATGAAGACCAAGGTCCTCCCACTTCTATCTAGGTCCAGGAAGGTGAGCATCCAAACAGGCTACGCTCCCACAAAGCCAGTTCATGTATTAGGATCGAAACCTAGTGCCATTGTCCTTGGCTTCTCATCAGCCTTCATTGTCCGCCTTGTTCAGAGAGTCCAGTTTCAACCCATGCTTATTCAGTCCCAGTCCAGCTGGCCTTGGAGAGCTCCCAATAGATCAGTTCCACTGTCACAGTGGGTGGGTGCACCCCTCGTGGTCCTGATTTCCTTGCTCATGTTCTCCCTCCTTCTGCTCCTCATTTGGACCTTAAGAGCTCAGACGGTTGATCCCAATTGGGTCTCTGTCTCTCTCTCGATCCATCGCCAGATGAAAGTTCCTGTGCCATTCTCCTTGGCCTCTCGTCAGCTCTCATTGTCCACCACATTAAGAGAGTCCGGTTTTATCCCATGTTTTTTTCAGTAGCAGTCCAGCTGGCCTTGGTGAGCTCCCAATAGATCGGCCCCCCTGTCTCAGTGGTTGGGTGCACCCCTCATAGTCCTGACTTCCTTGTTCATGTTCTTTCTCCTTCTGCTCCTCATTATAACCTTTGGAGCTCAGTCCGGTGCTCCAGTGTGGGTCTCTGTCTCTATCTCCATCCATCGCTAGATGAAGGTTCTATGGCGATATGCAAGATATTCATCAGTATGATTATAGGATAGGTTCATTTCAGGTTCCCTATCCTCAGGTGCCCCAATGAACTAACTGGGGACATTGCCCTGGGCTTCTGGTAGCCATTCCAGGTTCAAGTCTCTTGCCAACCCTTAGGTGGCTCCCTTAACTAAGGTATGAGTTTCCCTGCTCCCCCATCCAACCTTCCTTTACCCCCAATCACCCCGATTCCCCCAGTTCCCCTCATCCTCTCCTTCACACTTTTCTCTCCCCATCTCCCCTCATCCCCATCCCACCCCACCCCCCAAGATTCCCATTTTTTGCCCATCAATCTTGTCTATTTCCCATAGCTGGGAGGATATCTATATGTTTTTCCTTGGGTTTACCCTCTTGTTTAGCTTCTTTAGGATCACAAATTATAGACTCAGTGGCCCCTATCCATGGCTAGAAATCAATTATGAGTGAGTACATCCCATGATCTTCTTTTTGGGTCTGGGTTACCTCACTCAGGATCGTATTTTCTATTTCCATCCATTTGCATGCAAAATTCGAGAAGTCATTGTTTTTTACCGCAGAGTAGTACTCTAATGTATATATATTCCACACTTTCTTCATCCATTCTTCTATTGAAGGGCATCTAGGTTGCTTCCAGGAGTAACCTGGATCTTGATGCGCACACCATGGTGTATTCATCACAATTTAGTTGAGAATAGAATCTTTGTCCTTTCCTTTGGCCGTCTAAAGACCTTATACCA
This sequence comes from Chionomys nivalis, assembly GCF_950005125.1. Taxonomy (NCBI): domain Eukaryota; kingdom Metazoa; phylum Chordata; class Mammalia; order Rodentia; family Cricetidae; genus Chionomys; species Chionomys nivalis. Next base: position 30,557,811 of record NC_080103.1, on the reverse strand, counting down.
AACTCTGCCATCATGTCCCAGGGACATTTAAGGAGTGGGAGAGTTTTCTGCCTCCTTCCAAACTACTTTAAAGCAAATGGATTACCTTTTCTGAAATTGTCATATCTCTCCTCTCCAGGACAAGAACACTTATCACAGCAGACAGATCAACACCAGGTTGAACTTACCAAAACAATCCTTATCTTCCTCTTCTATGCATCCTCACATGAATCAGTACCTGCAGAAGCCCAACTCCCTTCTCCTTGGTGATGTCATTTAAAATTAATTAGCTCTGGCAAAATGGTGTGTAGACCTTGGATCCACTGAATATTTCAGTCTAAATTCCTTTTCTATGAAGTCCTTTGGCCATGAAAAGTCAAATATTAACATCATGTGAAGTTATATGTTTTTCTTTGCTGATTATCTGTCTTTTGTTGCTTCAATTCCCGTGGCTCAGACATATAAGATATGGGATGGAAGCAAAGATTTTCCTCACCATACCTAAAGTACATATGTATGGATATGCACACGTTTCTTTCCCCCTTCTGTGTCTGACATTACATCTTTTCAAACAACAGGCAAAATCCATGGAATGTCTTTTTAGCACATCATTAACTTCCATGAAAACAACAGTTAGAAACAGCAAGGCATTTGGAATCTATAATCGTTTCCCCACATTCTCATAACCTGCCTACCTGATAAACTCACTACACTATCTGAAAATTGTGCCATCAGAAAAAGGAATTAAGAGTAAAGCCAATGAGTATTCCTAGGCCATGGCTACTGATGTTTGGCTGCGAAACACATCATCTCTTATCCCATTTTAGGTGAGAGCTGTGGTTATGTCTTCTCTACTCAAACACCGCTGGTGACATTTCAGCCAAGGATCTGATATGCAAATGCTGAGTAGTCGTGAAAATCTTTGGTAGCAGTCACAGGTAGGATACTGGGAAACAGGCTAGAAACATTAAAATATATGTCAGAAATGCTGGGAGAAAAGAGAAAGATTCCATTATAAGCGGCTAAAGACTGATTACCGCATGACCATGAGCATAGGGTATAACACAATAGACTACCTTTTTTAAAAAAACTACTTTTATTTCTAATTATACATATGCATGTATCTTTATGAGAGTACATGCATGTGAGTTAGGATGCCTGTGCAGGCCAGAGGAAGGTGTCGTATGACCTGGAGCTGGAGTCACAGGAAGCTGCTAGCTGCCCAATGACCTAATGTTGGGGCTGGGATTCAAACTCGGGTCCTCTGCAAAGGCAGTGCCTTCCCTTCACCAGTCAACCTTTTATGCAGACCAACAATTAAGTTTTTAACAATACTCTTTTAATTACTTCTGTATAATTTTATACCTACACAAAATCCAAGTAGATCATATTCACACCCTTCTCCTCTCCAGCTCCTTCCTTACAGACCTCCCCAACTCCTGGATCCTTCTCCTGCATTCATGTGCCCAATTCTTAAGAGCCCACTGAGTCCTACTAGTGACGCTCAGAGGCACATGGGTATAAAGTCATCCATTAGAATGTAGGCAACCTACCAGGGATCATAATCCTAAAGAAGATAGACTTCCCTCCACAGTCATCATTTGTCAATAGGTAGTCAGCGAGGGGTAGGGCCTCATGACCCCACCCATCCAATTAACTTTTTAATTAGAGGAACTCCAGCTAAGTAACACTGAAAATGCACCCCCCATGTACAGGAAACAAACACGCCATGCAGTTAGGATATACCCACCTGGATTAGGGCATATGGAAATCCAAGTATTTCAAAATTCACAAACTTCAATAAAGGAGAGCTGCACATGTCAGCTCACATTCAATTGAAGGTGCATGACTGTAGTGAGCTCTTTTCAAGCTATTTCTCTATGGTCCCCTCTACTCAGAGGACTGCATGCAATATTAATGCTCTCGGTTTTGTGAGTACACAGCACACACTGCATCCCCAATAAAAGAAAAGCTCCTCAATTCCTAATCATTTCAATAGGCTCTAATGTAATATTTCCTACATTGGAAATCACGGCACTTTATTTAAGGAAATTGGTCTGGCCAAGTAAGCCGTTGTGTAGTGCAGGCTGCACAGACGCCAGTTCAAAGGATCAGATGTCAAAGTGCTCCTTCTAATGTCCCTTAATCATCACTCCGATTAGTGCCTGAATAGGACTGTGATTAAAACGCTGCTGTCATTGTCTACCTATTCAGGCTTCTAGAATTCTACGTGGGTACCACCGATTAGCGTTTGAATAGATGAGCGATTAGAAAGACAGCTGCCATTGTATGCCCATTCTGGAAAACAGCAAAACTCGCATATTTATTTGCTATGAGCACCAAATAAGTGTTTTGCAAAGGTAAAATATACCATTAGGCTCTAAAGACAATTTAGCTGATTTCTTTTGTTCAGAGCACTCTATTTTCCCATATGCAAAGATATTTCTTATTTGCAAATACAGTAATATGCTTCATTAATATCATCTAAAATATACATATTCTGTTTTGCAGCCATATCTTAACACACATCTGCTTTATTATATAGCACTTAGTGACCTACAATACATCATGCAATTCCAGTTTAATATTTATGATTATGCAAAGAATTTCTGTGTAAACAAATCAACGCAATTTGGTTCCAGATTTTCTGGATCCCATCTCAGTATTTTTAGAACATTATGCGGCCTGTATGAACAACTTCTTCGAAGAGAAAGCTCTGTATCAGATGCTGAGAGTCTGAAAGAGGCTCACATTTCACAAACACTGACTAGCCCAACATAAGGTCCCAGACAGGCTGAACTGCATGCAGTCAGGGTGGGATCCACTTTTCCCACATCCATAGGATGCAGAGGGGTAGCCTACAGTGAAAACTGATCCAGACTACTACGTGGAGATTTATTATTAAAGGAATTTGGAAAAAACGTTTATAGAAAATAATGTACTCCAATTTCATTTATATACGGTGAAACTCAAAATAAATATTCTCTCGCTTTTTGTATGTGTGTGTGTGTATGTGGATGTGTGTGTGTGTGCACTGTATGTGTGTGTTGGTATGTACAGGACCAATTTACTGCCAAAAAATTCTGGACAATGGAGATATTAATACAAAAGCAATTCTCATCTCAAAGAGGATAAAAGATAGACATTACACAGAAACACAGATTCAGGTTGTATCAAATTCCATGTCCCAACATAGGAACAGTTTGTTGAAGGAGTAACAGAAAGAAAGAAAATCAAAGTTGGTGTCGCCTTCCAAGCATTTTGTTGAAAACATCAGGTACACAAGGTTACAGCAAAGCACAAGAACTTTTGCTATAGACTGAAGATACGAAGCGAGGGCATTCTTAGCTGTTTGGATGGTGGAAGCTAGGGATCTGTTAAGTTAATACATTCCAAAAGGTTTCAACTGACAGTCACAAGAATGTTCAGTCACATGCAGAAGTCTGCAAGAAAGGCTATTGAGAGGGCTAAAAATAACCCAAGATAAATTGTAATTGGGCTCCAGACCAGCAACATTCCAAATTGGCCACAATCACTGAATTCTATCAGTTAATCAGCCTTACCCAAGGTGCAGTGTAAGGTTCAGTTTCTTTCAAGGGCATTCCTTCATAGAAGAAATATAGTCTGTTGCCCATCATCACCTTCAGTTCCTCCTATTGCCTTACTCCCATGTCCTTCCTCTATTCTGCTTTTCTATGTCAACTGCCATGAAGGACCTACCTGCGGCTCCACCTTTACAGCAACAGAAATCTACCTGCACTAACAACCCCAAGTGCTAATTCTTATGAGCACCAGTTCTACGGAGGGTTACATGGCTGATGGGTTTCGTGTATGCACACGTTCTCTAGTTTCACCTACTGCATTGACTTTATTAGTATCTTCATTTACAGACAAAGAAAGAGCAGTGGAAAGAAATGCGTTTTAGTGAAAATTGTGCAACTAGTAAATGACAAAAGCATCATGTGAACCCAAGTTGTTGATCTCCAGATGACAGACTCCAGATGACCTGTCTGCAGCTGAATACTGATACTCTGACTGCCTCCCTATAATTCCAACCTCAAAGATAAGGCAGATCATTATAAAGAAGATTTTCTTCTTCTTTTGCAAATAAGGCTTATTGAAATTTACTTCTGGAGACTTTTCTTCAGCTTCATGTGAACCAGGACTAGGTCTAGACTGTATTCTGATTAACAATAAAGGAGGGGAAAATTGCTCAACTATTATAGAAATTTCAAACCAGAGAAGAACACAAGAAAAGTAACAGGGCTGATGGCAGACAATTACAAACGAGTTTAATTTGTGTGCCACTTGGATGTAGAGAAAATTGTGATTGGCCTGAAATAAATAATTGAACGTCGTCGTTTTGCAACAGCCTCTGGATATCAAGAGTTAACACTTTTCTTCTCTTTAGGCAGCTACTGTTTTATTGCATGTATCTACTTGTAGAATAAATTTCTAGCCATACCATTCCATGTGGAAGGAAACACCAAGGAAAGTCGCTTTCAAAGTGAAAGCATAATATTTGATCAACACTAAACTACAGCATATATCAAGCAAGGAGCCTGCCTCCTTAATGAACCAGCACGTACTTCTCTCAATGAAATAAGCGGATTTTTGACCTTGTCAATAGGTGTAATTAGCTGTGATCATCACTACCGCTACTCACTGCTGCCCTCCCTCAACTCTACATCCTACTACTTGCAGAACTCAGGCTGCTTCTTGACCTTTGGCTCAGTCAGCTCCCTCGGAGGTCTTCCCCATGCACATTTTCCACCCTGAAAGGATCCCACTTTGTAGCCTTCCTTCTTCAACTTCCATCTTTAAGTTCACCGTAAGAACTGCTTTCTGAGGGAAGCCAGTCTTGGATACTGAAGCCAAGCTATGTATTTCCTCTACAACTACCATGGCAGACTTACCAACAAAATTGAACTGTGAATACAAATTTAATGTATGGATGAATGTGTGTATATTGTCAAGGCAAACAGGGCTTGTGCCTTCATCTCCATAGCAGTCCACAGTGACTGATGCCTATGAGATCTTCAGTTTGGTATTTAATAAATATCTACAAGTGAGATTCAAGTTGATGTTTTGAGTGTGCCCCGCATTTAAAATGGATGAATTAATTTGGGGAGACATATGAATAGTGGTTAAACTATAAGTAAATTCTTTATCAAGCCATGCACTTAATCCCAGCACTTGGGAGTCAGAAGCAAATAGATCTCTGAGTTCGAGTCCAACCTGGTGTACAGAGTGAGTTCCAGGATAGTCAAGGCTACATAGAGAAGCCTTGTCTCAATAAACAAAAGCAAACATTTTTTGAAAAGTAAATTCTGTAGGAAAAGTCACTGCGTGTAAAGTCACTCAGTTTGTCTTTGAGCTAATGCACCAAGGTATTCAGATACTCCTCAGAGTTCACAATTCATGTGAAGTCAGTGAAGAACAAACCACACTTCAGGCTTTAATCTGAGTTTTCAAGGGAGGTCCAGATGAATTCTTATAAATGAGGACTACACATGAAACATGTTCTCAAAAAGGAAACCAATATAGGTTTTAGTGTATGGGGGGGAGGGACTCATGAAGTCAGCAGTTCTAGCTCTATCACTTAGGTCAGTGTTCTCAGCCTCCTAATTCTGTGACCCTTAATACAGTTCCTCATATTGTGGTGACTCTCACATAAAAGTATTTTTATTGCTACTTCTGCACTATAATTTTTCTACATTAAGAACTGTAATATAAATATCTGATATGCAGATGGTCTTAGGCAAGCCCTGTGAAAGGGTGTTTCAGCCCCAAAGGAATTGGGACCCACAGGTTGAAAATTGATGGCCTAGGTACTATATATATCACTTAGCAATCCCTTCATCTGCAGGATACATGTTCCTCTAAATAGATGACCATACTCATGACAATCAGTGGTGTGTGTGTGAGTGTGTGTGTGTGTGTAAAACAAAACAGTATTATTATCATCTGCCAGAATGTAAGTACCAAATGCAAATCAAAAACAACTTTGAGATACCATCTTACACATGTCAGAATGGCTAAAATCAAAAACACCAATGATAGCCTTTGCTGGAGAGGATGTGGTGTAAGGAGAACACTCATCCATTGATGGTGGGAATGCAAACTTGTGCAACAACTTTGGAAATCAATGTGACGGTTTCTCAGGAAATTCAGGATCAACCTAACCCAGATCCAGCAATACCACTCTTAGGAATATACCCAAGAGATACCCTATCATACTACAAAAGCATTTGTTCAACTATGTTCATAGCAGCATTATTTGTAATAGCCAGAACCTGGAAACAACAAGATGCCCTTCATGGAAGAATGGACAACGAAAGTGTGGAATATATACGCACTAGAGTACTACTCAGCGGGGGGGGGGGGGGGGGGGGAGAGGAAAAAGACATCTTAAATTTTGCATGAAAATGGATAGAAATAGAAAATACTATCCTGTGTGAGGTAACCCAGACCCAAAAAGATGAATATGGTATGTACTCACTCATAACTGGATTCTAGCCATAAATAAAGGACATTGAGCCTATAATTCGTGATCCTAGAGAAGCTAAATAAGAAGGTGAACCTGAAAAAATACATATAGTTATCCTCCTGGATAATGGAAGTTGACAAGATTGCCAGGCAAGTATTGGGAGCTCAGGGGTGGGATGTGGTGGGGTAAGGGGAGATGGGGAGAGAAAAGTGAGAAGGGGAGGATGGGGAGAGCTTGGAGGAATGGGACGTTGGGATGGAGAAAGGGTGGATATGGGAGTAGGGACGTATATATCTTAATTAAGGGAGCCATTTGAGGGTTGGCAAGAGACTTGACTCTAGAGGGGTTCCAGGTGTCTAAGGAGATGTCCCCAGCTAGTTCCTTGGACAGGTGAGGAGAGGGAGCCTGAAATGGCCCTATCCTATAGCCAAACTGATGAGTATCTTGCATATCACCATAGAACCTTCATCTGGCGATGGATGGAGACAGAGACAGAGACCCACATTGGAGCACTGGACTGAGCTCCCAAGGTCCAAATGAGGAGCAGAAGGAGAGAGAACATGAGCAGGGGAAGTCAGGACCGCGAGGGGTGCGCCCACCCACTGAGACAATGGGGCTGATCTAATGGGAGCTCACCAAGGCCAGCTGGACTGAGACTGATGGAGCATGTGATCAAATCGGACTCTGAATGTGGCAGACAATGAGGGCTGACTAAGAAGCCAAGGACAATGGCACTGGGTTTTGATCCTACTGCATGTACTGGCTTTGTGGAAGCCTAGCCTGTTTGGATCTTCACCTTCCTAGACCTGGATGGAGGGGGAAGGACCTTGGACTTCCCACAGGGCAGGGAACCCTGACTGCTCTTTGGACTGGAGAGGGAGGGGGAGGGGTGGGGGAAAGGGGAGGAAAATGAGAGGAGGAGAGGAGGTGGAATTTTTAACAAAATTTTTAATAAATAAAAAAAGAATACATTTGGAATATCAATGCCAAGAACAGGCTTTAGCTAGTCCAGTAATCTAGTTAATAGTCTAGTTAGTTATAAGTTACTAAGCACTTAGTCACACACACACAGCACCAATCCAGGTGCTGAGGGTTCAGCTATGAAAACAACAGGTCCTTATAGACCTGATGTTCTAATTAGGAGACAAACCATTCATTAGGAGACATTGTGTGTTAGCTGCCAATTGCTATGGAAAGAAAAATGAAGAAGGGAAGGACTAATGCAGAATAAATACACGGGGCAGCAGTGACCCACAGCTGTTGACTCCAGTTTAGTTATCATTGTAAGTAATTTAATCAGGATTTACCACCATTGACTCCCCCTCCATACTCTTCTTTTCTTCTTCTCAATCACCATTGTCCCTGAAACTGTTATAGAATACAACAGCATATATCACACAATCAAATCCTATTTTTACACAGTCCCTACTTCTAGGAACATGAGAACACATAAATGAAATATACTTGCTTTGGGGACAGACACAGAAATAATATATAAGAAACTGAATAATGAGACATCCGAATGAGGCACTTTAATTAGATACTTTAAAATGCCTTGTGCATGATAAATATGTTATAAATTCATAAGGAGTGAAAATATTAAGTATTTACATGTCATGAAGATTTCAATAAAATTTGCTCATATTTACTACTAGACCAAACTCATAGATCCTGATTAACAAAGAAGAAAGAAGGAGCAGGAAAAGAAGAGAAAATGCTAGAGAGTTAGCTCATCAGTTAAGACCATTTATTGCTCTTGCAGAAGACCCAAATTTGGATCCCAACACCAGATAAGGCAGATGGCATGCTTCCTGTTGCCTTCTGACCTCATTGGGCACCTGTATTCATACATGAATCTACCCACACACAGACCACACACATACACATAATTAATCAATAAAATAATATTTCAAGATTAGAAAAAAAGGTGAGCACATCCCAGCACTTACAAGACAGAGACAGGTCGATCTCTATGGGTTCAAGGTCAGTCTGAGCCCATATTAAGTTCCAGATTTTCCAGGTACTTAGCAGTGAAACTCCTCGGAAAGTAAAATAAAATACCTACACTAGACTTCTCAAAACTTTTTTCCCCAAGAAAGGAAAAATAATGGCAAAACTCATATAAATAGCATTTCTACGACAGTTGGAAAGATGGAAATCAAACTTTCAGGGGAGGAGAAATGAACCTAGGTGATTCACAATAGCTAGAAGAGGAAATGTGAGCCAAGGAAACGGCAAATTTCTCTCAACTTTTCACCTTTCAACACAGATCACATTAATATTTTAATGGCAGAGAGTCGGGAGAGGAACAAAAGACAAGCAAATGCTGGAGGAAAAGGTTTCAGGATTGCTCCCAATGCTCTTCACAGATGCCTGGCCAACACCTGGTGTGTGGCAGTCAGCAGACAGAGACTCTATGACTTAGGAGCCATCTGAAGCCCTGAGAAAGAGGCCTGAGACATGAAGTATACTGAGCTCTATTGGCCAGTGTAACTTCACATCTAGGAGTGGAGATAAAATATGACAACCACAAAGTGATTCTGAAGGTTAAAAAGCAAGAATTTAGACATAGGACCTGAAATAACAAACATTAAATGGGCATTAAATTTTCACCATCTTTTTTAAATGTGAGTACCTACTATGTGTCACAAATTTGAATAAATTCACTGAGAGTCTGAAAACAAATGACTCACTGTGCTTAACCGTGCTTCATTTTTTTTCCACCTGACACAAAATTTATGATTCACAATATTTTCTGGTCTTCAAAAATTGCTCATGGAAAATGACTGCAAAATATTTATGTAATTAGGACAGTTCAACGTTTTCAAAATGTCAAAAATAAACAGTGGTTATGGAACACCTGCTTAAAAGATATTGGAAATAACTGCCTTGTGCTTCATTACCCAGTCCAAACATATTTGCCAGCCTAAATTCCCTATGTAATTCAGAATTTCCAATTAGTAATAGAAAGCTAGCAAGCTGCCAAATAGTGAAAATTCTTGGGCAAAAAAAAATTCAAAATGGTCATCCTTGGGACAAAACAACTCCTGTACTCCTAGAAGCCAATCATCTGCTTGTTAAAACAAAATTAGAGGCTGTCTTTAAAAAAATACAATATTTTTGTAGATTTTTTTTCATCTCTCAGTATGACTGTTTCAGGCATCAGTTAAGTGAGCAGAAAGATGGAGGGAAGTTAGGTAGGGAATGAGGACTACACAATACCTCCCTAAAACGTTATCTGGGATTTCAAAGAAACCCAATCCTGACCTGGATATGCCCTGTGATTGGTCAATGACTTTCTGACAGAAGGCTGACCATAGTCAAACCAATGCTCAAGTCTTCATTCTGTCTGTCTTCTGGGATAACGTCAGAAGCAACAAAATCCACACCTTCTTGAACTTCTAAAGCATGTCAGTTTCCATAAACACGTTTGTATTTTCTTCCTTTTAAAGAGTTATTTATTTATTATGTATATGCTTTTCTATCTGAATATTTCCCTGCAGGCAAGAAGAGAACATCCAATCTCATTATACATGATTGTGATCCGCATATGGATGCTGAGAATTGAACTCAGGACCTCTGGAAAAGCAGCCAGTGCTCTTAACATCTGAACCATCTCTCTAGCCCCAATTTGGCTTTTCTAAGAATGTGAGGTGAAATACCGATAAGGACATTAGTAATTTTAATGAGTCTAAGTAAATATTTATTTATTTTTCAGCCTAGATATCATCATGAATAAACTAAAGTAAGTAATCTGAGGGATCCACATTCCTCAGAAATCAAATGCAGAAACAAGACATCCACAAAGAACTGCCAATTGCTGCAACATGAGAAAATAGGCAATTCTAATGTCCAGTCTATTAAGAATTGGGAAAATAACAGTTTTGCTCATTTGCTCACTCATACATTCATTCAATAGCTATATGGTAAGTCCCTGCTATGTTCCAAGTGCCATTCAAGAAGCTGGGGTCAGCTGGGCGGTGGTGGCGCATGCCTTTAATCCCAGCACTGGGGAGGCAGAGGCAGGCGGATCTCTGTGAGTTCGAGGCCAGCCTGGTCTACAAGAGCTAGTTCCGGGACAGGCACCAAAGCTACAGAGAAACCCTGTCTCAAAAAACAAAACAAAACAAAACAAAACAAAACAAAACAACAAAAAAAAGAAGCTAGGGTCAAGGTAAGAAGACAAGGAAGACAAGTGAAATATAAAAATAGTTGCTCTACTGAGGCTTTACAGACTGACAGGCAAAAGGAAGACAATGAAGAAACTAGGAGCAAAAGGAGTGTACCATTAGCAAATCCTGGGGAGAAAAGCCAAACAAGGAAATCCCCCCCAAAACAGATAAAGAGCAGGCAGAATTTGACATAGTGTTCCCGGAGGCAGCTTCACTGAGATGATTGATCAGCAAAGGAAATTCTGCAAGTTACAAGAGAACAGGAAAAGCCCTGGCAGATTGTCAGCAAAGAACTTTTAAAGTAGACCTCAGCTGGGCTAATTCTTAAAAATAGATTCCACCTGGGAAGGGGACAGTATTGAAGCTAGTTTCAAGGCCACCAGAGAGACCTAAAGGAGTGGTGATAAGGACATCATATACTCTTAGTATTTTATTCTAGCAGAAAAGATAAAGGCAGAAATTCTGGGGAACAGAATTTCAGGGGCAAGATAGTAATTTCATAATTTGACCATCAGCATTTTCCATTTGAGATACCTGTCAGGTCTGTGAGAAGAGGAAACAGTGAGCCCTTGCTTATCACGGAGGAGATTGGCTAGAGATCAAAATATAGGAATTATCTGACTGAAGATGCCACTAAAACAGAGAGGGAATGATTCAATTAATAACATAGTTTTGAAAAAACAGGAGAGAAAGGGAGAGATGGTAGAAGAAGGGGAGAGAAATACACATACTACAGAGAAGAGGAGAAAGAGGGTAGAGAAAGGGAGAGATTAAAGGAGGAAGGGAGGGAGAGATTATGAGAGAACCAGTCTTCCATTAAACAGAAATTGAAGAGCTGTAGCAATACTGTGCATGAGGCCCAGAAATAGAAATTTCAGCACTGATACATAATTTTCCTAGAGGCAAAACTGGATTTGGGATTGGACATATGTCCTTATTAATTGAGTTTTCTACAGGAAAACCACAGGGAGAGGAAGAATGAAGGAGGAAAAGGCAGAGCCAAGATGCATCCATGATATTGTCTAGTCTCAGCCAGAACAAGAAGGCTTCTGGAGGCAAGGGGAGAGCCAACTTTAAGAACACATCTATGCTGGATGTGGTAGTGCACAGATTAAGAAGAGTATATTGAAGGTTGAAGTAGGTGAGTCTTGGGGAGTTCAAGGTCAGTCTAGTCTACATGTCAAATTCTAGGATCTTTCCTTGGCCTCTGACACCACCCCAGTAGAAACATTGGGGCATCTCAGTCTCATGACAAGGCGGGAATCCAGGTTCTCCACTTGCCCCATTAGTGAGCATTGTAAAGGGACTCCTCTTTTCCTGTATCTTCTTGTGTTTGCCTCTCTGAGTGCTATCTGTCTTACTGACTCCCCAGGACTAGAGAAAACAGAGTTCTGTTGGTGTTACCAAAGGTACAGACAGAATAGAAAGTAACAATCAAATCACATACGTTGATAACAACTTCATGCAATTCTTTACATCAGCACAGAGAGGATGCTAATGCAGAAGAAGGGAAGCTTATTCTGATGGTGAACTGAGAATCAACTTGAACCATAGGTCCTGATCCTCTTACAGGAATGAACTTCACTGCGGCTCTCTCTCATCCTATGAGAATCACTGGAGTTTGTATAGTGATCTACATCTTCAGCAGATCTTGTACAAAGGATTATTATTTTTACATAGATTGGAAGCTTTTACCTTATTGTCCCATTTATATTTAGTCACTATATAAAATACAAAATACACAAAATGTCAAGAACACAAATATAACCACCAATAAAAACTGTATGGACATTTTTATTCTTTATGGATATGCACAAAGTTATGGTTGTATATAAGTACACAGAATTGCAATTAGATAAAGAGATATTTAATGTGCTCTGCATGTAATGTAGATTGTGACTATTTAACCCAGTGTATTAAGTATTTAAAAATAATTTTAATGGTCATACAATTTAACACTGAATATATTTACTTTAATTTAGTTAACCAAGACTCAGTATTTAGAATTCAGAGGATTTTCTTCTACATTTTTTTCTCTACTGAATAAATAATGCCTAGAATAATCCTCTTTCTACATAATTAATGTTTACCTAATTCTTAATTCTTTACATAGGACATATTACTGTAAGATGAATTACTGAGTGTGTTTGATAATTTAGTTATTGTTATAGGTTGAATTGTGTCTCTGTAAAATACATATGTTGAAATACTAACCCTTACTTAGTACCTCAAAAATGTAGTTACTAAAAGACAGAATTTAAAGAAGTAAACAGATTAAAATAAGCTAGTAGAACAGTCAGACTACATGAAAACAGAAATCATTGAAAACAGGAAGTAGACACCATTGATAAGACAAGTAGAAAGGTCTCAGCAGGATTCAACTCTGTGAACACATTCATCACAATCTCCATCCATCTTAATGATTCAAGCTACCTTACAATGATGTTTTGAAATTATAGCCCCATCACATAACACAAATATTAATGAATATTCTCAAGTATATTGTGAGATTGCTTTTCTACAAATTAAAACAATAAATACTGGGTCAAGAAAACATCTCGATACACCCTTTGTCAACTGCATATTTTAGAAGATATGAAATAAGAAACTATGTAGGAGATCACATCAGGAATAAAATCATCAGTTTCCTAAGACAGTAGTGATAATACCAATTGTAATAGAAGAAAACTTCTATTTCTAAATAGAACCTGGACCAAAGCATGTTAGATTGTTTCTGAATGAAAAGCCCTAGGGAAGGCATCTGCTGTCTTTGGATCATAGCTCTGACATATTTGAAATGAGAGAGTTATCCTTGATAGACTTTAACAGGTAGGTTTGAAAACTATACCATTCTGCTTTCATTGCTATTCAATTGGTGTCATCATTATACAAGATCACAATATGTCATCACATGATCTAGTGTGAGCTACCCTGGTGTCCTTTCAAAGACCCGTACTAGAAATGTCCTGGTAGAGAACAGAACTCCTGGGAGTAGACCAAGAAAAACAGAATCCCGAATTCATGGCTGCAGCTGACTGGGAGATCTGTTCATGTTATAGTCTGCCTGTATTTTTGTTGTTTTCAAAACCCTTTTCAGAACGGCCCATGAAAGAAAAGCATAACAATTGCTAAGCATATCCACAGATGACTGTTCCAGTGGAAGGAGAACTAAGGAGGGTGAAAATAATGTCATGTATCTTAAGCAACAGTATGTATAAAACATACAAGGAACAAACACCGAACAAGCTCCTGCTATAGTCTCATTAATTATCTTGGAAAAATCATTTTTGGGGGGAATTCCAGGAAAAAGGAATTCCTTTCCCATTTAAAACGTTTGTAGCCCATAAAACAACATCTTCAAGATTGCCTCTGAGGTCACATCTAACATCCACTCATGACCTCACAGTCTGTGATCGTGACATAGGCACAGATAAGAAAGATTCTAAGCTGAGTGTTGTGACTTAAGCTGCAACCTTAGGACTCAGGAGGTGAGAATAGAAGGAATCACTGGATATGAGGCCAGTCTGGGTTACACAGTGATTCCTGGTCTCAACAAGGAATAAGAAGCTGGAAATGTCGACTGTTTACGCTGGACACTTGCTAGTCATATGTCCGCCAAGAACATATTGTACCTTCCACAGTGACACTGAGCCTTATGACGCAGAAAGTCTTTCATCATGTCACCATTGCGCAAAACTTTAAGCTAAAGTTAATCAAATTTAGAAAAATAAATATTGGTTTGAGACTGTTTTCAAATATAAAATGTTTAAAGTATTTCAAAAGCACAGAAGTACTTTGTACATATTTAATTACATTTTGAAGGATTCAAAAGACATTGTCCAATGTATGTAGTCATTTTCAGCACTAAATCATGTATCAATGATACTTACAAAGCAATTCTTATCAGAATTTCTTTTCCAATGTTTCTTGTCTAGCTTCTTGGCCACAGTGGAACGCAGTGTTGCATGAGCTTGTATTCGAGGATTTAAAGCCAGGATACTCTGAATACAAGAAAAACAATATGCAAACATAAGTAACCATGTTGGCATTACAAAGAATCAAAATTGCATTTGCATTACCCTATTTCACAGAGAAACTTAGTTACACGTGAAATCTCCCGTGACACATAAGATAGAGAAAAAGAAGTAGATGTAATCTAAACAAATTAGAAAATGATTCAAAGGTCACACAAAGATGTTCAAAAAATGAAGAAAAAGAATATTAGACTTAGACCAGGACCTATGCAGGAATATCAAAAACAAGAATGCATATGGAAAAGTTAAGAAGAACCAAGGCTGTTAAGAACAAAAGCAAGCAAATAAAGAAATAAAAACACCATTACTATAAATCGAGCTTATCTGGATAAAATGTAAACATGGTAAATCCTAATCTCCTTTCTAATAATTCTCAAAGAAGTCTTGCCCAAAGGAAACACCTTTAAAAAAAAAACGCATACACCTAAGACTCAAGAATCATTGTAGAAGATAGAGTGGGGATATTTAAAAGGCCAGAGGATCAGGGTGTGCCCTGAAATTGTGTCTACTAGTAACGACAGAACTTATAGCCTCAATGCTTCACCAACCTGACTGCCTAAACATGGGCTCAACAAGGACAATAGTCATGCCAAAATGAACAGAAGAAAAACCATGAGGTTCCAATCTTACACAAAGAACTGCAGGTAATTAAGGAAAGCTGATGGTGGGAAAAATAGTCTTCCCCAGGGGAGAACACACGAATTAATTATCCAGTACTAAATGGTCGGCACTGAAAACACAAATACAAGTAACTTTATACAGTTTGAGCAGGTTATATTGAGGACTATATGTATATGCATATAAACATATGCATGTAAAAATAATGTAAAAACATGAATTTGAAAGATAGTAAGGATATATGGAAAGGCTTTGGAAGGAAAAGGGGTACGTAAAAATTAATTAAATTTTATTTATTTAAATTAATGTAATTATATTTATAATATCAAAAGTAAAAGAAACCATAATAATAATCATAAACCAATGTGACCATCAACAAGCAAAAAAAATTTTATTTTCACCAGAGAGGAAAATCTCCAACGACAAATGTTTAAGTTGAACCTAGTCAACATTTTTGCTAATACCTTTGAACAATTTATCCTTTTTATCTAGATTGGAAGAGCACCATAACAGCTGGATATGGTTCTGACAGGGTCTTTAGAATCGAATTCCTGTTGAACTCCAAGAACTTCCACCAGCCTAGATTTTTAATTCCTTCAAAATTAGCCTGCCAAGCTCATCTTTTCCACATATTAAAATGAATCATTATTGGGAGTCCATAAAACTCTCCACAACACCAAGACAAATGAATAGACAAATTCTTATACTACTAAATTATGTGCTAGCAATGCCCTTACCATCTTATACTATTCAGTTCTGTATGTTCACATAAATTAGTCATTCTATGGGTGAAAATTTAGGTGATTAGTAATAACATTTTTCACATGATAATACAAAAGACTTTTAAATGGTACAAAGAAAAACCATTGCCTAAGATGAATTTTGTACTTAGAATATAAGGATTAAATCAGAAAAGGATATATTGCACACTACATTTGATTTAAAATGGTAAGAATGTCACTCACTTTAAAGTTTTGGACTTTTAGAAGGTTTTACATGCATTTCATAATTTAAATTCAAAAGCATCTACCATTATGACCATATTATGGCTAAACACATAAATTGAGGCTGAATAAGTACCACATTTACAGCCAAAGGAGACTAAGATATAATTTGGTTCTCTTGTTTGGTTTAAATTCAAATTTAGTCACAAATAAAGTCTTTCTATGTCTAATGTATAAACTGGTTATAACTACATGTATAACAAATATTAAATGACACTTGAATAACTCAATGAAAAACTAATGTTGGGCAGGCACTCTGACAACTTTTGTTCAAATCCCAGGTCTCAATGGTAGAAGGAAGAATCCAACTCATGCTGTTACTCTGGTTCTGTGCATGCACCCAGGCAGAGGGGTATACACACAGAGAGAGACACACACACACACAGACACACATACTAAACGTTATTTTAAAAAAGAATTAAATCATTTTCCAAAAGTTTAAAAAGAGCAAGAGAAAGAGAGAGAGAGAATCAATGTGAGCCCTTGACTTTACTGTGAAAGATAAACACCAGTGAGATCGCATTCAAAGTAGTACCCTCAGGACCTGATCAACTCCAGCAATACAGCTGATGAAACAACCCTTAACTTCTCTGGAAATTGTCTTAAAGGCAAACAAACAAACAAAAACAACAACAGCAAAAACACACATCAATTGAAGACAGTTTGCTGCAACTCAGAAAGAAAACTGAGGGTCTAATGAAGTCTGAAATACCAGCCACCACTGTCTTCCCCCTGTCAGCTCCATGTCACACTAATCCACCCCAAGAGTGTATAACCAACACAGTAAAACTTTTTTTGTGCCAACATCCACTTGAAGACTCTGGCATCCCTAGAGCCTCTCAGGGAAGAAGGTTCTGTCAGCATTTCTCAGAACCCTACCTCCAATCACTTAGACAACAAACTCAAGAAAATAGAGCCTAGTGACCCAGAGTTCCTTGAACCTGCGTCAGCTCTCACTGACTGACTATAGGCTCCACCTTGAGGGAACCATGCTAGCAAAAACTGATGGTTAACACTGGAGACCTTTACTAAGACAGGGTGATAAAGACTGCACAGGAGGAGCAACTCACTGAGAAAACCAAAGATGGCTGCTCACACCCAGCACCCTGGTCATAAAGTCAGGCATCCCTTTGGAAGAGCAGGCACCATCACTACCCCATGTAATGGAGGAATAGAGCTGTGGAACAGAGATGCCCTAAAGGAAAAGACAGTGGCATGAACAGGCAGTTCTCCACATGAACTGAATTCACTTGAACATCTCTATGGGGAAGTTCAAGCCTAAAAGTCTTCTTCTGAGCAATTGAGACTTTGATGGCAAACAATTAGGAAGGATGACATCTTCCTGAAAAAAAATAATAAATAGAGGTACCACGGCAGAGAATTCACCAGGGAGAACGGGAGAAGCAGGTCCAACAAGCTCTTAACAAAAGCCCTTAAAAAAACTCACCTCAAAAACAACCCTCACCAATGAGTTCAAATACAACTGAAGCATACGACGGGGCCATTGATACTTCCAGGAACTATACAAAATAGGTGTGCTATACAAACTAAGTGTGCTAGCAACATGAACCGACAAAGATTCAGAGGGAACGGAAAAAGAGGCATACGAGAGCTCTATAGAAAACACTGTACAAACCCCAGGGTACAGAAGACCCTGGGTAAACCCAGTGCATCACAAAACAAAGCAAAACCAAAGACAAAATATAGGAAAGGAACGTGTGTGGAGTGGGTGGGGGGAGCATCAACAGGAGTGGCAGGGGGATAAAAGAGGGTGCCTATGACAGTGATCAAAATGCATTATTAGCACCTATGAGATTTCAAAGAGCAAGTTTTCTAAAAAACAAAAAACCAAACAAACCCAAATGTGCTTTTACTACACACACACACACACAAAAAAAAAAAAAACCTGTACCATATAGAAATGTCAGAGATACAGGCTGTAGGATAGACAGACTTCTCCAAACCATCTACCCAGTCACTAAACAAAGCAAATGCCCTCTGTCCTGAAAGCACAAGATTAGTATGGCAAACTTTTTTTTTGAATTTTTTTTATTATTTTTATTTATTTATTTATTAAAGATTTCTGCCTTCTCCCCGCCACCACCTCCCATTTCCCTCCCCCTCCCCCATCAAGTCCCCCTCCCTCATCATCCCTAAGAGTAATCCGGGTTCCCTGCCCTGTGGGAAGTCCAAGGACCACCCAGATCCATCCAGGTCTAGTAAGGTGAGCATCCAAACTGCCTAGGCTCCCACAAAGCCAGTACGTATATTAAAAATTCTTAGTTTTTAGAATAAATGCATTTATGTCATATGCTCTGGTTAGGAAACGATTGAGGATGTCTCCAAAGGTTTAGATGCTAGAACCTTGGTCACCAGTGTGGTAACAATAAAGGGGTGGCTGGACATTTAAGAAGTAGTGTCGGCTTGGGGCAATTCTCTGAAAGTTCGGGGTCCCTGCCGCACCATGAGTTTTCTCCTTTTCACATACTTCTGCCATGATGCCGTCTGTCCAGATGTCATGGAGAGGAAAGAAGCACTGGGTTAGATCCCTCATACCACCAAAACAGGTGGCAAAATAATAATAACACAATAACAGGAAACAAGAAAGCACAGCAGCCTATAAAGTATAGATACTAATGGGGTTCTAGAAGCCACTGTGATATGTATGATATGTGTGATATGTCAGAATGGATAAAAAAAAAAAGCTAGACCCAACCATGCTGCGTTGTCATTAGGCAACACATCAACACATTATAGATTCAATGACACAAATAACATGAAAGACTGACAGATTTTTTTTAAACTGCCATGTAAATTATGACCTTATAAAAATATATATGGGAGTGGCCATCCTAATTTCTTAACGGACTTGAAGCAATAAAGCATTGCTAGATGTAAAGAGGGATATTTAATAACAGAAAAGTCTTACCCATTTGGAAGTTTAAATAATTCAAAACATATATGTGCCAAAAAAACAAGGCAAGATACACTTAACAAAACTGACAAAGTATATGGGGAAACATATTGAGACAATAACAGTAGTCAATAATAATGCTCCATATTAAATAATAGCAAGAAAACTAGATTGATAAGGAGGGAAACAGAGGATCTGGACACAATCCTCTGTAGAAAATGAGCAGCCCAGGAGAGCAGAGCACACATTCTTTATGGGTATGTGCATGAAGCTTTCCAACAAGGACAACAAGAATAATGTGGGAGGACAGTCCCTATACATACAATAATTTAAAAACAGAAAGTTCCACATATTGCATGCTTGCATTCTCATGAATTGTCCAAGATAGAGAAATCTACAGATCAAGGGTTGCCTAGGGCTGATGGGTGGAGAAAGTGGAAAGTAACCACTAAAGCATGTGATTTGTTTGTGGAGTGATGAAGCCTGACTGTGTATTGAAAGCATAATTATAAATTAATAATAATAAAATTAATAATAATAATAAAATACATTAATAATATTAATATATTTAAAATGCTAAATGTTTTCTCTTATATGGGGAGTGGCAGGATATGGCAACTATATCTTGATAAAGTTGTTATCAAAAATCAATAAATGCTGCATTCAACAAGTTTAACTATACACTGTATTCATTTTAATTAACAACTTTGGGACTTGTTTTACTTGCATAAATGTGATAAAATTATTTTAGTCACTCTCACAAATGACAAACATGAAAATCTTTCCTCTATCAGGCTAGTTTCTGTGTATTCCAAATAGGACATTCACACTCAAACTAAATGTTTACTCCATGGAATGAAAAATTTCCAAGGCAAATGTGCACTTAAGAAAATGCACATTTAAAAGAATCTCATTTTATAGGAAAAAACTAAAGATGATTTCTTATAAATACAGTGCTTTGGCTTATCTTTTCAGATTTGAATCACAAGAGTACCATGCAATAATATAAGTCAATAAAGGAAAGAATGAGTTTAAAGGTATTCTGGCCAACATTTATATCAAACAAAATAGGAATCATGCAAGAAATGTGGCTGTATTTATTTTACCTTTTACATCCTCAATCCATATTGTGATAAATGATTACGTTTATCTACGCCGGCATAGAAATGTAACTTTTGGAAATAAACATTCTGAATGTAATTTATTGGCTGCTTATCATGGTTACTTTTCTTTCACATAACACAAACATAAAGCATAACCTAGCATGAAAAATTGGGTTAACCTTTTATGAGAAGGCATTGAGTTGAATTCAATGGATCTTGGGTAAAAAGAAATTGGATTGTGGAGAATGGTTACCAAGGATTTGACTTAATAATTTCCCAGATGAAAAGTGATATAAAATAAGAATACAGGATATGAGTGGTTGAGAGCTGCTCAAAACAATTTTCCCAAACAAGACTTTTTAAAACCCAAAGTCAATATCATCAATAAGAAAGCAGCTGGCAGAATAATAAGGGAGAGTCCTAAATTACATTCTCCCTAAGAAATGACCAAAGTCAGGGACCTACCAGGTCACAGGGTCCCCTCTCTGGATAAATTGAGCACTTTAAGAAGCCCATTAACCCTTTCAGATATCAAGTTACTGGTAATAAAAGGGGACTTTTCTCTTTTCAAAGAATCTGGCTTTAAGTTTTCCAGTCATTTTCAGAAGCATTATGAGAATGTCAGAAGCATTACGGTACTGCAATGGTGTGCATGGGGGTAGAAGAAAAATGCCAATTTGAGAAAATTTGATGGCATGAGTTTCTTTTTTGGTTTCAGAAAGGATTTAATATGACTCAAGCAGATTCTGCATAAAATCTGAGTTATGTACTGTCACCCGGTTCCTGTGAACATTACAAGTAAGGTTTCAGGAGTCCTGCAGCACACATACTTCAAGTGTGTACCTGAGTTTTGTGCCTCAATCTAGAGAGTGTGAAGAGTGACCATTTGACTGCAATCACACACCTTCTCTTCCTGGATGGAAACACTAATCCCTGGTTGTAAAATGTTGGATCTTGAGTATCATTTGGGAGCTCAAATTCCAGTTTCATGAAGTCATTTGGCCAAGCGTCCTTTCTAAAAAAAATGTGCCAATGTTTACATGACTGTATTTATTCATTAAATATTGTACCATCAAGATTTTCATCTTTTCTAATATTTGGATTACAAACAAATATTTTCTACCTCAACACTACTTATTCCCTGGTGTCATTCTGAACTATAAAAATGATACATATGTACTCACATTTGGAGTATACATGTTCAAGTTGATGAATTAAAACTGATCTTATTCAAATTATGGTTAAATCTTATAATTGATGGCATACTCTGTGATTCCTGTAGGTCATTTCCATGTATGAGGCTAACAGAAAGCAAATGGTTAAAAGCATGCTGCATTTACTTCTGCCCAACTTGTCATGCCTACTTCATCTTGATTTCAAAATGTATTTTCTTCCACTTGTACCTGAGGAAACACTACACTATGTTCACCTAAGCAAATTCTCTCAACTCACAGGCAAGCAGATAGGCCATTGGTTAATGCATTTATGTCCTAGCAAATTCTAGCGAATAGAAACCAACTTTTTGGTACTTACTTGCTGAGCTTCAGTGTCAGCCAATTACTGCACCATTTCTTAAGTCTGGCATTACTCATAGGAGAGGAAGAGTTTAAAAAGAATCTCTCTGGCATTTACAAAGTATTTTGTAAATGAAGACTTTAGATAAGCCCAGAGATGGTGTGGCCAGTTTTCTGCTTTATTGGGAACAGAGGGCAGAACAAGCTTCAGTCATTTAGTCCCTCAGGTCTACAAAAACAGATAAAAGCAAGTTTGGAGTCTGAAGGCTTTGGAAGATGCTGGCGATTAGTCCTGGCCAAGGACTCTCATGTGTTCATAGTCATCTTCTAAATGAACTAGTAGGCATCACCTTAAGTTGGACCACTTTTCCAGGTTATGTTAATAAAGCAAAGTTATCCTTTTTTCTTGACCTTTCCTACTAACTCCAATATTCCTTCTATGCACAGTTTCTAGCTCAATATTATTGATAAACAACAGGTGAAGAAAGATTATGTAACTATTCTAAATATTCCTGTTAAGAACTTACTAAACAATGTGTCTAGTGCTTTATGTTACATTTGGTCTTCGATGTTAATTCTTCTATTTTTACTGGCTACTTAAAGCAACAGTGTCTCATTCTTTCACTGTTAAACAGTGATTAGTAATAGTATGCCTTGATTATTACGACCACAAATGAAAATTACCTGGTGAGCAGTAAGTTCCTATTCCACATTGAATTTTAGTTGTATGAGTAGGTTTTAGTTATTACTCAGCTAATGGGCATCTGTGCTTCTAAATGTCAATTGTGAATATTTACATGTGGATTTGTTTTAAAAATATAGGAGCATGCAAAAAGACAAAGGCAACAGGCAAAAGGGACACTATAAATACGACAGAATGACAAGAATTGATGTACCTCAAATTAAATCAAATTGATCATGGGTTCCTGAATTTATCACATCTCCCTGACCTGCAATTGCAAAGGCAGATTGCCTACAAATGCCAATATGCTCTTTGCAAATTAGTATGGCACCATTGAAGTGTCATGAAATTCAAATATACATTTGAACATCCATGACATGTATGGAACAATACAGATAATGTCTGTAATACATAGAACTGTACATAACTAATGAACTTTGGGCGAGACATGTAAGGGTGAATTTACATTACATTTCCATTCTGGGAAAGACAAGTCGGGTGAGAAAAATGATGAATTTGTAAACATCACAAAACTCATCAACTGGAAACACATGAACGGTTTCAGGATTTTAGTCACATCACCTGGGAAATTCAATTCATTTCCACTGAACAAATAGTTAACCTAAGTAAAATGGTTCACACATCTTAAAACATCACATCTATCATGTCTGTGCAACTAAGCAATCTGGGTTCTATCACTTGAGTCTCTAGTCATCTTTGCCAGAATGTACAGAGTTTTTTAACTTATAAAGTAAATGCCACGCAATAGACTGATTTTAAAAAGGTTCATTTTCTTTTTAAAAGACTGAAAATTCCTGAGGGACACACGCACACATAAGCATATATATGCAAATATGCTAATGTATATGATATTACCCTGTGATTCTTCCTTTTGCTTCCCTTGGTAAGAAGGTCTGTTCCCAAGATCTCGCACTGATTAGGCAACCACTTGCCACTGAACCAGATCCCAATTCATTGACCACACAATTCTTGTAGGATCAGAGCATGGTGATGATATCTGATGTAGACACTGGTTCCTTTCATTAAAATACAGCCCCTGCATACCATAGACTGGCTGACTAAAGCAACAACCACTTTGTTCTCACAATCTTAGAGGCAGAATAGTCCACGGTCAATTTTGTGCACAATTTGGTCCTTAGTGAAGATCCTTCTGCTGGCTTGTAGATTACTAACCTTGCCTTCTATCTCTTTGTGAAGAGAGCGAGAGCAAGTCCTCCACAGGCTTTTCTCATAAAAGCATTAATGGCATTATAAAAGTCCCACCCTAATGAGCTTAAATAACCCTAACTCACTTCAAAAAGTTCCATCTCCTAATACTACACACTGGGAACTAGGCTTTAACACATGAGCGCTAGTAGTATGCAATTAGTCTATAACAGACACAGAAAAGACGTTATCGTGTGTGGAGCTATTAAAACACGGCTCACATTATATTCCAGCACAGACAATAGTATCTTAATATTTCAGATGGAACCATAACAACTCCAGACTTTCTCTGTACCAAGAAGAAACTTTAGAACCAAAGCAGTGAGCATTTTATAGTATTGCTTACATTTATGAAAAGAAAAGCAATATTACCAAAGAATTTAACACCAGCTCACAGTTATTTTATTTCTTTTATTCTTTAAGCAATTTAAAGAACAAAACATTAAGAATATACTATGATATTGTACTAGCTGGGCTTTTTTACATTGTAAATTAAGAATAACATATCACGGGAAAGCATTTATAAAAGGATATTAAAAGTGTATAAAAGGAAAGGACACCTGTTACAGCAGACTGACTGGATCACAAGGCCCAGAGTCATTTGAATTCAAGAGGTAAAAATATATCAACATGATAAAAACTAAAACACCACCAGTCAACTAATAAAACTGGAAGAAAAGATGCAGAGACCAAGGACAAAGCAAGATCTGAGTAAAGATTATGATTTTAAAAATTAAGTAAACTGAATGTGTAACTTGTTTCAAAAATTAATAATAAATCATATTGACTAATTGTGTGCCGACTATAGGACTAACTGACAAAAGGAAACACATGAACTAGCAAGCAGTTTGAATTACAATAAGAACTAGAGTGATCAAAGGTAATTTTTCTTTTTCACGTTTAATTAACTGGAGGATGATCACAAGGAAGGGGCTCTGAAAAGGACACTAGTAGGGGAAGGTGGGGAGCTAGACTCTTCAAAATAGAAGCTGTGAAATCATACAGTGTTGTGTTGTTCTTCTGGATCTGGAGTGAGTCTTAGCTTATAATGTTTACAAATACACAACATTCTCATTGCAGTCTTGTATCCAGAAGCTTGCTCTGTTTGGTGTCTATAGCATTAAAGTCTCCTCTCTCTGTCTCTGTCTCTCTTTCTTCTTCACTTCTCTCTTTCCTTTTTCTTTCTTTTTTCTTGGGTATACATTTGTGCGCACACACACACACATAAACGTGAGCCTGCATATGTGTGTATGCATATGTGAAGATTTGAAGGCAATGTCATGTGTTTTCCAAAGTCACTTCTCTCCTTAGCTTTTGAGGCAGGAACTCTCATCAAACCTGTGGTTTGTAGGTTATGTAGGATTGAATTAAGGTCTTTACATTTATTTCATGATCCCTTTACCAAATGAGTCACGTCAGTACCCCAAGGCCTCACTTTCCATACACTGTTTTTGCTGCTATAAATTCTCTACTCAGCTAGGTCACAACAAAGGGCTCTTGGATCTTCCCTAATTCAGTTAGCCATTGTAATGCACTGTCATATAGCCTATCTGCAGGCATGGTCTATGATGACTTAAATTCATCTGAATCAAAAATATCCATGCACTGTCTTTCCTTACAAAATCTCACAGCACCCCCATCTCTCTCTCTCTCTCTCTCATCAAAAATACCACACTTTTCTCTGTGAGCATGCACACAGAGGCTAGTCTACATGGATTCCCCTTTGCTTATTCATCTCATGCATGCCTGTTCATGTCAGTCACATGCGGTTGGGCCTTTGCTATTTCTACCTCAGCATATACAAGATCCTTTTGAGGCTACCTGGATTGCACTATGATCAAACTCTCCATGTTAGACTACTCGTTATTCTCTCCAGGCATAAAATTTTAATTCCAAATCTTTGCTTGCATCACCATGAAGCAGTGCTTTACATTATATTGAACACCTTAGTTCTAACTAAAAACCATCTCTTCCAAAACTTAAAAGTCAGTCTTTGCTCTGCTATGTTACACCCATGAGTCTCCAAAGAAACAGCACTATTTGCTACTCCTTCCACACAGGATAGGATATCTTATGAGTACGCTTTTTTACCACCAGACTGCCCAGTGAAAGGAAAAGCAAGCATTCATGATTGTAATATCTATCTATCTATCTATCTATCTATCTATCTATCTATCTATCTATCTATGTGTGTGTGTTCAAATATATATATATACACACACACACACACACACACACACACACACACACATACACATTAACAAGATAAAATCCTTAGCAAAAAAAAGAAAATCTGAAAGGAAAATCTCCTGCTGGAAGGTAAAAGGACATTCCCAGTAGAAAGACAAACAGAATCCTGTTTTCCTTTTGCTGCCATTCTTTTCTTCTGTTTCACAAGACAAAGGAGACAACATTCACAACTTGTCAGCAGTTACAAAGGTTTCAAGCCTGGTAATGATTAACAGCCCTGTGAAAGGAGGGAGGTCCCTTGGTCTTACTTTCCTGCCAAGGTGTAATCAGCAACTCACTTGCTGAAGCAGCAGAACAAAGCTGTTCCAAAATCAACACTTTCCAATGGGAAAGTCAAGGCAACACCACACTTACTGGCTCATTGACGTTCTAGAGTGGAAGTTTCGAATTTCAGTATACAAGGTATAAAAAACAGGGCCCCCAAAGCAAGAGAACGTGGAAACTACCGGAGAGAAAGAGCTGTACTGAAGGAAGTCAAGCATGGTCACTGATTAAGTATAGAATCTGAACGAGCAACGTCAGTCTAGGAAACAGCTTGTGCCCCACTGCACCATTAAAACTTCAAAAGTTGATCCTCTACAAAGATATCCTGTGCAAGAAAGAGAATTTATTATTAGTAGCAAGGAAACTACAGAAAATACCCAATGTCTCACAGGGAGAGATCTATTTGTAACAGGAAAATATGTTACAAATATATATATTTAAATCATGGGTTAAAAAAATTTGCTGATATATAAAATGTTCTTGTCCTATAAGGAAATCATATCTAGGATTGAAACTAGGTCTATTAGAAATTGATACTTTACTGTAGGAAATAACTTTAAAATGACACAAAATTCATGCATATAATTACTCTGCTATTTTTACTCTCCTAATTAAAGAACAGTAATATGGCTTCTTTAATGACTTTTTTTCAATAAGTAAACAGAATAGATTCCCTCAGACTCAATGCAAGCATGGCATGTGTGTGTGTGTGTCTGTGTGTGTCTGTGTGCCTGTGTGTGTGTTTCTGTGTCTGTGTCTGTGTGTCTGTCTCTGTGTGTGTATATACCAATGGGCTTACTGGGTTTATTGTAAGACAGGTAACTTACAATAGTGTGAGTGATCCTCAAAGTCTGCATCTCAAGAAACCTCTAACCAATCAAGGAAGAAAACCTCTTGGGAGCCGCATCATGCAGTTCTGGAGTACCCAGTAGCGTCTATGTGAAAGATAGTATTGACTAGGGGGAAACATGGAGTGTGAAGTCACCATTCTTCAAAAAACAAAAAACAAAACAACAACAACAAAAAAAGCTAGTAATTACAGTTCAAGGGCATACATATTTAACATAAAATAACTTAACACCTAAAGCAATATATAAAGTAAGAATGACCTCATTCTTAGTTATTATTTGTAATTGAATACTAATAGACCTAACCCAAACTCAGAGAATGGAATTAACCCTTCAAATATTCTTGGGGCTCCCAATATTTAATTAGTATAGAAACACACTACAGAGTTTATTGGGTTATCCCTCTTAATTCAGGAAATGTCACAAACACTCATTGGCCTGCCATCTAAAGTGAGAAAACTTGTACCAAAATGTTGTGGGATTTTCTTTGTCCCATCAGCCAGCTTCCAAATCATGACATGGAAATGTATTATTTATTATGAAATCTTGGCCTATAGCTTAGACTTGTTTCTAACTAGCTCCTATAACTTGAATCACCCTATTTCTCTTAATATAGTTCTTTTACATGGCTCAGTTACCTTTGCTTTGCATGTCCTTGCTGATTGCTCTGCATCCTGGCATTTCCACCTTTCGTCCCAATGTCCTATTTGCCTGGAAACCCTGCCTAGCTACTGGCCAGTCATATTTTATTAAACCAATCAGAGTGACTTATTTTTACAGAGTATAATCAAATATCTCACAACATTATAAAGATGCCAGCATCCCCTAGCAACAAGAAAGAGTCTAGAGAATACAACTCCCACAATCCTAAGAGGTGGGGTGGGTGGTTATTTTAGTCATTTGGAGAGTTATTGATGTTTGCCATTGTTAGGGGATTGGTTACAAATTGTTATTGGTCATGGTCAGAAAAAAAATGAACAAAGAGATCAGATTCAGGGATCTCTTTCTGAAGAGAAACAGGGGGGTATACTATAGAAAGGATGAGTTAAAAGGGTGGATTGTTTAGTCAGCTAGTGAACAACCACTAGTCTCAAATATTTTACATTGGTGTAGATTTTTGTATATTTTTTTATTCTTTTTTACTTAAAATTTCCAACTGCTCCCCGTTTCCCATTTCCCTCCCCCTCCTCCCACATATTGCCCCCTCCCCCCGCTCCCCTCCCCCATCCCCACTCCACTTCTCCTCCCCCTAGTCCACTCCCCCTCCCTCTCGATACTGAAGAGCAGTCCAAATTCCCTGCTCTACAGGAAGACCAAGGTCCTCCCACTTCTATCTAGGTCCAGGAAGGTGAGCATCCAAACAGGCTATGCTCCCACAAAGCCAGTTCATGTATTAGGATCGAAACCTAGTGCCATTGTCCTTGGCTTCTCATCAGCCTTCATTGTCCGCCTTGTTCAGAGAGTCCAGTTTCAACCCATGCCCATTCAGTCCCAGTCCAGCTGGCCTTGGAGAGCTCCCAATAGATCAGTTCCACTGTCACAGTGGGTGGGTGCACGCCTCGTGGTCCTGATTTCCTTGCTCATGTTCTCCCTCCTTCTGCTCCTCATTTGGGCCTTAAGAGCACAGACGGTTGATCCAAATTGGGTCTCTGTCTCTCTCTCGATCCATCGCCAGATGAAAGTTCCTGTGCCATTCTCCTTGGCCTCTCGTCACCCCTGGACCCAGCAATAGCACTCTTGGGAATATACCCAAGAGATGCCCTAGCATATGACAAAAGCATTTGTCCAACTATGTTCATAGCAGCATTATTTGTAATAGCCAGAACCTGGAAGCAACCTAGATGCCCTTCAATAGAAGAATGGATGAAGAAAGTGTGGAATATATATACATTAGAGTACTACTCTGCGGTAAAAAACAATGACTTCTCGAATTTTGCATGCAAATGGATGGAAATAGAAAATACGATCCTGAGTGAGAACCTTCATCTAGCGATGGATGGAGACAGAGACAGAGACCCACACTGGAGCACCGGACTGAGCTCCCAAGGTTATAATATATATATATATATATATATTGGG
This sequence comes from Chionomys nivalis, assembly GCF_950005125.1. Taxonomy (NCBI): domain Eukaryota; kingdom Metazoa; phylum Chordata; class Mammalia; order Rodentia; family Cricetidae; genus Chionomys; species Chionomys nivalis. Next base: position 30,528,633 of record NC_080103.1, on the reverse strand, counting down.
TATTACTATCTACTGCTCTCTGCCTTACTTTTTGAGATAGTGTTTCTCACTACATGGGAAGTTACTTACACTAGACTGGCTAGCAAACTCCTTGAATCCAGCCGTGTCCCCCTCCCCTAGCTGGTACTACCAGCATGCATGATCATGCATAGTTTTCATGTGGGTGCTGGGCATTTGAAGTGAGGTCATATTACATTCACAGTAAATGCTATTAGTCACTGAGCCACCTCCCGTGTTCCACGATATTTGATGTTTAAAAGATTTTCATGTGCACACACACAAAGAGACAAAAATTGGTAGCAGAAATGCTTGAGTAATTAGAAAGGAATAGACAAGCGTTGAATGAGGAACAGAAAAAGGAAGGTAATGGGGGCACACATAATTATAACGAATTGTATTTAAATAAGAAACAGGCCAGGCGGTGGTGGCGCACTATTTTAATACCAGCACTCGGGAGGCAGAGGCAGGCGGATCTCTGTGAATTCGAGACCAGCCTGGTCTACAAGATCTAGTTCCAGGACAGGCTCCAAAACTACAGAGAAACCCTGTCTCGAAAAACCAAAATAAAATAAAATAAAAATAAATAAGAAGCAGTAAAAACAAAAAATAAGCAACAAAAGCCTAAACCAGTCTACTGTCTTAATGAGACTTAAGTCATGGATAAACAACCAGATGGTTATTTGCACCTTTACCATTTTTACAATTCTATATTCCTTTCTGAATTCCTGAATGTATTTCCACACGCTTTGTTTCCACCTGCAGGACGTGCCAGCTCTACATTCTCCTGTGGCGTGCGTGGGTCAGCTTGTGACACATTTTGCTTCTGTGTGTGTGAGGAGGTCACGATTTCATCTTACTTTTGAATGGTAATGGTACTAAATACAGAATTCACATGAGAGAAAGTGTCTGTCTCTCATACAAGTGTGCTCCTTGCTGTCTTCTCACTTGCTCTGATCATAAGGAAGAATCCCCAACTTCCTTACTTTGCATATGTGTCTGCCGCTGTCGTTTTGCTTAAATCAAGGTCTCTTGGACCCCAAACTGACTTCCAACTCCTCTACCTCACAACATAGTCAAGAATTAACCATGAATTTCTGTTCTTCTTGCCTTCTCCTGAGTGCTAGCTCATAAACCTGAGCCACCACTTCCAGTTTGTAAAACATTACTTACTAAACCCATGGATTCACACAGGTTAAACAAGGACCCTACTAACTTAAGTTACATCTCAAGCCCCAGTGGCCTTATTTTTGTTCTTTGGTTTCCTGTTTACCCTTTTATTTCCTTTCTAAATGACATGATGATTCTATTTACCACAGATATGGGCGATTTGAGACTGCCTTGTTGGTGTAGTTTTCTACCTATTTCATCTTGGACTCCACTGGGTTTCTTAGCTCTTTGGATGATTTTTTTCAAATAATTTTCCTGTCTTCCTCCCTCTCCACTACAACTGTCTTTGAGAGAATCAATTCATAATAGACAGATGAAGATACTCAGCGTTATCCTACAGGTAATTGACAGTAATGTTTTACTTTCATTTAGCTAGCTATCATTTTCCCCATTTCTGTGATGCAGCAGGCTTTCTCAGACTGCCAACCCCAACTCATGACATGGAGAATTTATTGTTAGTTATGAATGTTTGGCCATGTTTGCCCCACTGGGTCTTTTAACTTAACCTGCTCCTCTTCATCTACGTTTGCTTCGGGGCGTTTTATCTTTCTTTTTTTTCTATATATTCTACATTTCCCGCTTCGACCATGTCTGACTGGGTGGTGGCTGCCTAGCTGGCTGGCCCCGGTTGGGCACCTCCTTTTCTTTCTCCCTCATTCTCTTTTCATTCTCTAGTCTGGGTTCTTCCTACTACTTATTCTATCTACTCGCCAGCCCCACCTATCCCTCTACTGCTTAGCTATTGGCAGTTCAGCTTTTTAATAGATCAATAAGGAGCCTTAGGCAGGCAAAGTGAAAGGTATTCAACACATCTTTCCATAGTTAACGTAGCTCTGAACCACGATATTGTGCTTCATTCTGGATAAGTGCTACTGCTGTCTTAGAATTGTCTGTTCATCCACAATGCCTACTCTGCCTCTGAACCAATTCAGTTCTAGAGAAACAATTGGCTCTTCTACTGTCTTCCAGGCTTCCAAATAGCTTTTGTACAAACAAGCCAAAGCTGTAACAACTTTAATGTAGTTATTTGTCCATCCTAACATTTGTCTCCATTTTAGATTGTTTTGACTCATTGAATTTATTTAACACATAATCTTTTCCTACATCTTATAGTGCCTGGATATTTTTAGTTTGATGACAGGTGTTGTGAATTTTCATGGCCTGGACATGCAATGATTTCATAATCTTTACAAATTCTTGAGGTTTTTTTTTAGACAAAATATCTGGAAAACATTTGCTTCTTTCAGGAACTGGTCCGAAGGCTTATGAACTAGCACTTCAACAGCATTTGGTCTAAGCCTAATTATTTCCCATTGCTGAGGAAAGAAACTGATGAGTACCTAATGTTCTATGAATGCTAACATTTTCAAGTTTAGCAGCATGCTGTAAGAAGAAGGCAGAATCCCAAGCCTCTGCGAGTGGCAGATACCTCCCATGCTCCTTCCCTCAGACTGGTCTTTACCTAGCAGTGCTTATCTTTACTCAGGGAGCTACTGAAGCGGAGCTCTGCTTCCCTCTGAGTAGTTCTCTGCTCTGTTATTCTGTTCTACAAATCTTTATGGCTTTAGTACCCAGAACTCCCAGCTTTGTCTCGACAACTGAAAACGAGGCAGAAGGATAGGGCAGAGGGTAGGATCTGAGATGCCCTCCACACAGTATACAGAATTAGCACCCAACAAAAGCAAAGTGGCCAAGAGGAAGACTAGAAATAAATACCCATCCACACCAGCTAAAACTTGCACCCTGACACAATCATTCCAGTGTCCCATGGAAACCAGTAGCTCAATCTAATATTAAAATTCATACCCTTTGGTAGAGATTTAATATGTTAACGCCACATGCTACTCACACAGTTGTATGTAGGAATGAATGTAACAGGTAGAACATTCTTGAAAATACCCACATTATCCAAGCAAGCTAAAAAAAACCCACATTATTCAAACTGGCTCCAAAATGCTGGCTATGGTAAACACAAAAACATGAACAGGCACTATAACACTATTAGGCTGAAACTTTCTCTCTACTTTAAGATCCTATGCCTGTCCTAGGAGGAGCCTCCTCTTAACAACCTGTTCCTATTCAGGTGTTCAGTGTGTGATACAAAAGCCTGTAGCCCGTTGTGGTGGTTTGAATGAGACAAGCCCTCCATCAATCTCCAGCATCTCAATAATACTGTTTGGGAGGTGTAGGTGGAGCAGCCTTGCTGAAGGAATCACATCACCGGAGCTGGACTTTGAGATTAGGAACCCCCATCACTTATAGCTCAAGATATGAGTTCTCAGAATCTGGTTCCTTCTACCATGCCTCCTAGCCATGATGGACTCTGCCCCTCTCTGGGACACGATATGCAAAATAAAACCCCTTTCCTTAAGCTATTTTGGCTAAGATGTTTTAACACAACAACAGAAAAAGAGCTAAGGCACCCCTACAGAGGTAGCATTTTGATCCCAAATATCAGCTAAGGTCAATAGCATCTGTGATGTGAAGTACCACATGTGTTCCTCCATGTGAGGTGCAGCTTGTCTCTTCAGACAGGACAGTGGAGGGGGGCAACCTGCGGAATCCTTCATTTAATTTCCATTTCTCAGGGATTACATTCATTTACAACTTGATAACCAGTGTCTCTGAAAAATTGGTATTTCTCTATGTAGACGCCAATGCAAATGCAAGCATGAAAGAGTGTATTTGGTAGGTCTGCAGTGCTATATTCAGGCATATTCCCTCAAAAAAGTATACAGCTTTATTGTGAAAGACAGCTGGGAACATCCCATCAGGAAAGAATGTCTTCCTCTTTTATGCCTAAAACCATAGACGACAGTGTACCAGTATCACAGGGTATCTTATTTAGAGTTTTTATTGCTGTGCTGAAACCCCATGACCAAAAAGCAAGTTGGGAGGAAAGAGTTAATTCAGCTTACACTTCCACAAGACAGGAACTCAGATAGGGCAGGATCCTGGAGGCAGGAGCTGTTGGCAGAGACCATGGAGGGGCACCGCTTATCAGCTAGCTTTTCAAGGCTTGCTCAGGCTGCTTTCTTATAGAACCCAAAACCAGCAGTCTATGGATGGCATCACTTGAGAAAGAAAATGACTCACAGTTGTATCTCATGGAGGCCTTTCCTCACCTCAGGATCCTTCCTCTTTGATGACTCTAGCTTATGTCAAGTTAGCACACAAAACCAACCAGTATATGGGATTACATGAATGCTATGACCAGTGTCTGGTATCTGCTTTTGGTTTTTTCTTTCTTTCTTTCTTTCTTTCTTTCTTTCTTTCTTTCTTTCTTTCTTTCTTTCTTTCTTTCCTTTCTTCTTTCTTTCTTTCTTTCTTTCCTTTCTTCCTTCCTTCCTTCCTTTCTTTTTAACTTTTTTTCTTCTCTTATACATTTTTTTCTGGTAATATAGAGCTATATATAAAGTCAATCACATAGAGCCACCTTCTCATATGACAACAAGACTGAATGGAGCCCCACTGATTTACAATGCCTCATAGGTGTTGACCTACACATCATGGGAAGTGTGTGCCCATTTAACTCCAGGAAAGAGAACTCACGGACTCTGCCTGGGCTCCTCCAAACTTTGATATGTGTTCCTTCCCTTTGGAGACTTTAATCTATTTTTTTTTTGTCAAAATTCATTTTGAAATGGCAATAAAGTATTTCTCAACATCCCCCCCACCCATATGCATTTACATTTTTTGTTTGTGTACACATGTACCACAAATCAGGGATGGAGGACAGAAGATGATTTATGGGAGTTGGTTCTCTCCGTCCACCATGTAGATCTCAATAATAGAACTCAGGCCATCAGGTTTGTTGGCAAGGTCCTCTACCCTCTTGGTTATCCCACTGCTCCCACCAACCCAACCCATTTTCATTAGGAATCTTAAGTGAAGAAGGTAAAGACAAATTTAATTTCAAAATCATCTACTTTTGAACAGGCCAGGTTAACATATTACAGACTCTCTTGAGCAAAACTATAGCAGCGCTTCACAATACCCCACCTCAATGCCCATAACCTTCTCCTGTGGCAAATTCCTGCTACTGTTCAATGGGCCAAGTTCTCAGTTAAAGACTCTAAGTCCTGCCCTGTTGCTCCAGTAAGCCATTCGACTAACTGAAGTTTATAAGATAAATTTGAAACACTGATTTTTGAGGAAGTAATATCAAAGAAAGAAGTACCCACTGTTATTTTCTCCTCCACTCTCCTTTCGAAGTTCTAACTTCAAACTTGAAGAGGAAGGTGAATCTGAAATCGACAGCATGGAAAGACACAAAGCCATGAGGAACTCAGAAGCATCATGTTCTCTGCACGATGCATCACTGGCTTTCTTTTCCCATGAAAAATAAATAAATCACTGTCCTCTTTAAACCATCTTCATTCATTCTCCTTGGTTCTCACTCTGCCCAAGGGGACCGTGGCAGCCAACTAGGTGTGGGAAGGGCCGTCAGTCTAACCCACAGGTAAAATGCCCAAAACCAAAGTGTACATGAAATGGAAAATAAAAGCATTTGGCTCATGTATTTTAAAAGACAAATGAGAAACCACATCAACATAAGTTAGTAGCTTTCTTGAAATCCATCAAGATGTCAAAAATCCTAAACCAAAAATTATTCATTTCAAAAATGATCAATGGAAATTTTGTTGTACTGGCCCAGGAAAAAAAAAAGAACACATGATTCATTTTAATCTCCATTGATTGACTATTAATAGTTTTCTCCATTTGAACTCACATAAAATTTTAATAGCATAGAACAATGACGTGAATAACAATTCAGCCAATGTCCTTCTGTGTACTTGTGTTGAAAGCCCTACTCCTTCTACACAATCCATGCTCCACCCATTGTTTGTGAAACTGTCCCTACAGAGTACAGTAAGGAACACACCCCTGTGCCCCTTCCCCAAGGTTTACCATACAGAACACTCTGCCTCTATCAATAGGCCCTGATGTAATTTCAGAAACTGTCCTCACTCTAGCAAAGAATTGAACAAGAAGACGGTTCAACTCTTTCATCTAAAAACGTATGTGTCCAATTTGGAAAACTAAATTAACCCATTTTTTAAGTAATTTTGTATCAGTACATTGTTTTCAATATTTTATAGATTTATTTATATTTGTGTGTGTGTGTGTGTGTGTGTGTGTGTGTGTGTGTGTACAGATTCCTGAGGAGTCTCGAGGAGATAGCATCAGAACAACTGGAGCTGAATTTATAGGCTTCCATGAGGGTTTTCCAGTCCTCTGGGAGAAGGTCATGTACTATTGACCATTGAGCAACCTCTCCATCCACCACCACCCCCCACTGCTTTTAATAGCTGGTGCTGAATAAGGTGTTCAGGTATTCCGGCCACTTCTCTAGGAGATGGTTAGGATGGTTCAGTTGACTTTCACTATAATCTGACGGTAGTGGCATTAGTATTGCAGTTTAAACATGAGTCAACACAACTACAGGAGGCCTTGACATAGCCAACTTGTGTTTGTCCTTGGATTTTAATTTTATACTATTAATTATTAGTCTTAATTCTTTCACAGTAAATGATAATGTTAGATTTACCTTTTTTTTAGGGTTTTTTTTTTTTTGAGATAGGACTTCACTCTTGCAGTCCAGGTTGGCCCAATCTTACAACGGTATAGAGAAGTCTCAGATATATTGAATTATCTGCTATTTTGTATCAGCCTACTCCATTAGGAAGTCATACACAGAAGCAGAAAAAAAGCAAGAATCAATCTAGCTTCTTTATAAGCTGCTATAGGAGAAAGGGCATTTAGAGGCTGGGGTTGAGTTGGAGAATATTAAAATCACTGAATAAATGTATTAAGTTGTTAAACAAAAAATTAAACAACAAGCCGGGCGATGGTGGTGCACGCCTTTAATCCCAGCACTCGGGAGGCAGAGGCAGGCGGATCTCTGTGAGTTCGAGACCAGCCTGGTCTACAGAGCTAGTTCCAGGACAGGCTCCAAAGCCACAGAGAAACCCTGTCTCGAAAAACCAAAAAAAAAAAAAAAAAAAAAAATTAAACAACAATAATCAGAAAGTAAATTAAAATAAATATCAGTCAGAGGCATAAGTGGTCATAAGCAATGTTTCAATGCGTTGGGTAAAACTGGGTATCTTTTCTTCCTGAAGGAAGCATTACATACGTAGCCCCCATTTTAAAATCTACTTATTAATATTTATTTATTCACTTATTTATTTTCATGTATTGTGTTTGCCTGAGAGTGTGTATGTGTACTATGTGCATGCAGTATCAACAGTAGCCAGAAGACGATATTAAATTAGCTGGAACATGTGTTCAAGGCCTTTGTAAGACAGCATGAGGGTGGTCGGAACTGAACTCAGGCTTCTGCAGAAGGAGAAAGTATATGTAAGCACTGAGACGTCTCCCCAGATGCAAAGACAGTTTTTAAGATTTGAAAGATTGCCTGTGCCTTTGAAATAGTCGGCACTTCAAAGCTGAGTATATTCTCCCTGTTATGTCAACATAAACCTTTGTACACCTTAGCAGTCTACAGCTTCATACTGAGTAGGTACTTAAGTTGAATTATGTTATGTAATGAGAAGACATTCCATCTTATTAACAGTGGGCTTTGCAGACATTCTTTTAGAATCAAAATTCTTTCCTACTGAAACTAGATGTGTTTCCCTTCCTCTGCTCCTCCCAGTCCCTCCCTACCTCCCCTCCCATCAGAACCCATGCCCTTTCTTTCTCTCATTAGATAACAAATAGGCATCTAAGGAATGATAATAAAATAAAATATAGTAAGATAAAACAAAACCAAACAAATGGGAATAGGATGATCTAAACAAACAGAAGAAAAAGAACCCCCGAAAAGGCATAAGAAACAGATAGAGATGCAAAGACCCACTCTTGCATATGCTCAGAAATTCTATAAAAAGACAGCTAAAAACCATAATATATAAGCATAGAACCTGTGGTGGTAAAATAAATTAAAAATTGAATAGAAAAGAAATGAGAAAGGAAGGAAGGAAAAAAGATGCTCTATCATGAAAGTATAATAAAAGATCCCCCAAGTATGCCACTGAACTCATTTTTTGTTGGCCATCTACTGATGGGCATGAGGCCTACTTTTTTTTTTTTTTTTCTTTTTTGGATTTTCGAGACAGGGTTTCTCCGTAGCTTTTTGGTTCCTGTCCTGGAACTAGCTCTTGTAGACCAAGCTGGCCTCAAACTCACAGAGATCCGCCTGCCTCTGCCTCCCGAGTGCTGGGATTAAAGGCGTGCGCCACCACCGCCGGGCTGAGGCCTACTTTTAAGAACAGTTTGTTTCCTCCATGAGAAGACCTTCTAAACACAGCAGAAGCCGGGCGGTGGTGACGCACGCCTTTAATCACAGTACGGGGGGGGTTGGGGGGGGGGTACAGAGGCAGGCGGATCTCTGTGAGTTCGAGACCAGGCTGGTCTACAAGAACTAGCTCCAGGACAGGCTCCAAAGCTATAGAGAAACCCTGTCTCATAAAACAAACAAACAAAAAGAAAAAAAAAAAACTAAACTGGGAGCTGGAGATAGCTCAGTGGTTAAGAGCACTGCCTGCTCTTCCAAAGGTCCTGAGTTCAATTCCCAGCAACCACATGGTGGCTTACAACCATCTGTAATGAGGACTGGTACCCTCTTCTAGCCTGCAGCATACATACTGAGAATACTGTATACATAATAGCTAAATAAATAAATCTTTAAAAAGAAAACCAAACACAGCAGAACCGACACACATATGAACTCACAGTGACTGGGGCGGTATGCACAGGACCTGCACAGATCTGCATCAGATGGGGTCTTGAAACAAAAGAAGTACACACACATGTCTATCTGATCCCTAGCCCAAAAGCTATCTTCAACTGATAACCTCTTGCAGATTTTTCTTAAATGGGCACACAACCAGGAAATAAGCACTCATAATTCTTAACTTCAATCCAAAAAGTAAATTTTCTATGTGTCTTTAAAGGAGGGACGTCCCACTCATGAGCAGGCTCATATTTTCTATAAGCTCTCCTGGCATTTAAATTTACTCAAAGTTTAAACATTTTTTTTTTCTCCAAAGGATGATAGATATTGCTTTTTCAATTAAGGTTCCTCGACTGGCATAGATGAAAATTTGAATTAATGGAGGACTCTGTGATGGAAATTAACTAATTTGCCAATTAATTATGTATCAGGATAGATTGTAAGCATCATTCATGCTGTTTATACCTGTGATGAAGACACAAAGGCTATATAGCCAATGCAGCTCTTGTAAACTTTGTTATGGCAATGATAAAAGCTTAAAATAATGTGTATTTTTAAAGGATTTATTTTATTGTTATTCGTGTGTCTATGTGTGTATGGTGTATATTGTGCGTATATGTGTTACGTAGTAAGTGTGTATGTGTGTGTGGTATCTGTGTGTAGGTGCTGTGCAGTGTATATGTGTGTGTATGTGTTCTGTGGTATGTGTGTATAAGTGTGTGATGTATAATGTGTGCAGTGTGTGTGTATGTGGTGTGGTGTGTATGTGTGTGTATGCATTCTGTGGTCTGTGTGTATGTCTGTGCAGGTGTGTGGAGGGGTATGTGTTCTGTGGTATGTGTGTATGTATATGTGTGTGGTGTGTATATATGTATGTGTTGTGTAATGCATGAGCGGGTGTGTGGGGGGGTATGTGTTCTGTGGTATTTGTAGATGTGTGTATGTGTTGTGTAGTGTGTTGTAGTGTGTGTGTATGTGGTGTGTGTCTGTGTGTGTATGCATTCTGTGATACGTGTGTATGTGGGGGTATGTGTATCTGTGTGTATGTATTGTGTGTTGTGTGTATATGTGTTGTATGGTGTGGTGTTTGTGTGTCATGGAGGGGAAGGGCTTCAAAATCAAGAAGAGGCTGTCAGATTCTGTAACTGGAACTGGAGTTACAAGCAGTTATGAGTACCCAACATGGGTGCTGGGAACCAAATTTGAATCTTCTATAAGAAAATCAAGTTCTCTTAACAAACTAAGTCATCTCTCAAGCCCCAATAATGTATATTCACAGAAAATACAGAATAGCACATTACTTTGGCCTTCAAGTGATTCGCAGTGAAAATATGAGTAATGGAAAGAGTACACTTTGAATAAAATTAACTATAATCCCAAAAATGTAGGCTATGGATCTAAGGAAAATACTTACATGTAGGCTATGGATCCAAATGAAATATTTCATAATTTTACATGCACACCTAACTTGTACAGGGGTGTGTGTGTGTGTGTATGTATGTATGTATGAATAACCCTCAAAATTTTTTATCAATTCTGCCTACCAACCCCAAACCAGAGCTTCTGTCATAACCAGAACTTTGAAATGACAACACAGATTAGCCTACCATGCAACACTTAATACGGAGGAGGCTGGGGAAATGTCCTTGACATTTATGTTAATTATATATTAACATTGCAAAATGTATCAATATTAACTATTTAAAAGAATTCCTTGGAAATTATTACTTGTTCCTAACTTAAAATTTACCTGTATGTATTTCACTTACATCACCATAAATTGGTCAGTTTTTTAAAGTTTAAACTATCCTAAAGGAATTCAGAATTTAATAGCATTTCCAAATCTTAATTTAAACTTCAAACAGCCTTTAAAAAAAAAAACTGTAGTTTTGCAAGATTTCTGGGCAAATGGCCAAATACAAAATTAAAAATGTACAAAACTCTGACAGTTAAACAGAAATTTGAATCTTCCCAGAAGATGATTTAAAAAGGGCCAAGCTAAACAAATATGTTGTTTCTAGGAAGAGAACTGGGAGAGTATGGGCAGAGGTGAGAATCAGCTCCAGTGGGCTCTGGGGAGAAGATAAGCTACCATCTATGTCCTCGTTCACATCCTCATCACTCAGTAGTGGCAGATAAAGATGCTCAGTCCACACACTGACAAGCAGGCACCACTCACCTCCCAGTCATTACTTACCAGCAGGTCATAGGAAAATCAGGAAACGGAACCATTAGTTTCTTTAAGAGCACTTATTGCTTATTTTTAATGCTTTTTACGTTCACATATTACAATGATGACCAGTTGGTATATATTGTTGACACAATGAGATTATTCAGAAATTATGCCTGGAGGAAGTCATTGGGCAGCAAGTTAATGACATCTTAGCAACAATGCCTCAAAGGTAATGCAAGTATGGAGGACCAGAATGTTCTTCCTTTTGTAAGAAGCATCGTTGAGCTAAAGACAAAGAAGAAATAGATAGAGAGCTGTCTCTCCTGCCTCTACTCGACAGAACCAGAAAATTTGTTTAAAATGATGACAGGTGTCTAGCCTTCATTTCCACCAGGGAAAGTAGAGGAGACAAGCTGCGAAGCAGTGGACTCCCCTTCAGCCTCGGTGATGGAACCAGAGGAATACACTTACTGACTCACTGTGCAAATCAGTCTTTAATTTCCTTACTTTGTTCTGTTTTTCATTGTCATTGTTAGCTTTTTTGCTTGCTTTTCCTCTAAGACGGCAGCCACACACACTGAATCCTTTCTCTTTTTCTTAACTCTCTTGAAAACTTTTATTGTTCTTCATTGAAGATGCTGCATAAACCCCAAAGCCAACCCTTGGGGAATTGCTCATTCTCTGGGTTTCTCCTGTAAGTTTCTGAGATAGGCATGGTAATAAACTTTGCTTGCTTATCACTTGTAAATCTGCCTTTTGTAACAGAGATCCATTACAATTTAGGATTCTTCAGGTGTTATTTTTATTCCACTACATCTTGAACTTGAAGCTCATGATCAATTCAAAGTGGTTGCCATAGCAGAGTAAGTTACAGATTGAGACTTTGAGTCCACAGTCTGATTTAATGTCCCAAGGAAAAATATGCCAAAAGATAAAACTTATCAAACACAATTTACATTTATTTTTATGTCACGAGATTTATGGGTTTTTATACTATTTTTGAATAGGCTGCCGAAAATAATGGGAATTGTTTCATTTTAAGCAACTGAGACCTGGACAAATTGTTCTGTTTGGGAATACCACAGAGTGAATTATAATTATGCAATATGTTCCTCAGGATAGCATAATTAATTCAAAATTGTACAGGACTAAAGAGGCAAAGGGGCCAAAGGTTAGGCTAATATAAATTAGCCTCAGATTATACCCTTGTAATTACATTTTTTGAGTCTTCAAATATGAGCAGATTCTCCTGACAAGTGATGTGATATCATTATAGATATAAAGTAGATATAGAAGACAAAGTCCCCTCTTTCCAAGGACGATTATTAATCAAGAGAAACTGACACCCGGTTACATATACATCGACTTTTAAAAGAGAAGGAAGAGAAAGAAATGTAGAATTTTAAAAAACCACTGTAGTCATTTGACTTACTTTCTTTTCTCCCCCCTCTCCAACAAATGAAGATTCTGACCTGTGGAAGGTCAAAGGGGCCTGCATAGGGCAATACTGGTCATCTGACAGCATGTTGAGAGGTGATGGATGATGTCTTCCCAGCTCCCCCCACTGCAACCATCTGGCTGGGGTTAGAAGTCTCTCTCACACCCACCTTCATTTACACATGTGAAGGACTCCTTGAGGAATGGAATATTAACTACCCTGCTGGGAGTCTGTGAATGCCTTCAGTCAGAGAAAAATGAGGTAACTTTTAGAGGACTCCCTGCTTACATACTTCTCTGATTCCTAATTTTCATATCATGTATTTTAATGTCTGGAAAAACAGCCATGTCAAATTGAGCTCCTATTCAGAGCTGTGAGTTTCCAACTCACCATGGACTTAATCAGATCATGTCCGCTTCCTGAGTCCTTGGTTTCAGCATTTCTGAAACAAGCCCAATTTCTCAGGATGGGGGTCAGGTTCGGAAGCAGGGCACCAGAAGAACGGAACATCCAGTGGGTGTGCAGCCACTGTCATCCTTATGAACTCGATTCTGCGGCTTCTGTGCCTGCAGTTGTTCTATACCTGTCTATTTTCCAGGGCCACCCTTCTCCATCTCTCCCTGGAAAAGGAAGACCAGTACATTTCCAGAAGCCTAAGCTACTGGATATGAAAGCCAAGGTAGAGAGAGACTGTAGCAAAGCTTGCATAAACTTCATTATCATTTGTTAAATACAACTAATATCACCTCATACAAACCAATCAAGTTTCATGAGTATGCATCCAGAGCAATGCACACTTTGATCCCATAATTAGAATCCTGTATCATCATCTGCAGCACTAATTATTTTCTTTCAGGCCTTGCAATTTTCTGCTAACTTGCTTCATCTTCGATTCTGTATCATAACCGTATTCATGGGATGTGCGTCTTTCTTCACACCGTGTTAAATGCACAGGCTAAGAAGCAGCATGCACTCAGAAGAAAACTTTACAAAGAAAACTTCCCAAATTGCAAGAAGCATATGACACTGTCGGTAAGCAGCTTTGGAAACCTATGAGCAGGCTGTGCGCCCCTTGCGTGAAATTCTGGTAACAAGAATTATTTCAGACTTCAATTCTGTGGATCTTAGAATATTTGACTATAGTTCATCAGGTAAACACCCCAATCAAAAATTCCCAAAGCCAAAATGCTCCAAAATCCCAATCTCAAAAAAATTCAGATCAAATCCTTATAGCCTTTCAACTGAACTCCTCAGACCACCAGGTAAAGGAAGATCCCCAGGTAAAGGAAGAACTACAGATCATTCTGCATCATGTCATTCTGGTTTGTTTATTCAAAAGCACATCTTATCCTCTTAAACACTATGAATATAAGTCTTTCTGCTGCTGATCATTCTACTGTGACACAATTGTCTTGTACACAGTCAGAAATTAATAAATGAATGGACAAAAGAAAAATATGGGTAAATTCATGCACTTTCAAGAATTTAAAAATATACATTTAAAAGTAAAAGGTGCAGAAAGATCATTGGAATCATAGCAGCAAGTGACAGCCATTATTCATATTTTGATATCTGGCATCAACTACATTCTTGCCCATGTTAGGACCAAGTAGAAGAATAATGCAGGTACTATGTGCTATTTCCAGTTCACAGATGAGGAGCTAAAACCAAAATATTTTTGCTATTTGCCTGTGTCAGAACTTTAAAGTGGAAGGAAGAGTGGATAGCTGGCATCCTCATTCCTGAGTGGGGGCATGTTGTAGGTGTGTTGTGTGCACCTAAGTATTTGAAATATGTTCTGGTGCACATGCAGGTAGGGGCCAAAGGAAGATGCCAAGTGTCTTCTGTTGTCATTCTCTGCTTATTGTATTGATCGAAACAGTGTCTTTCACTGGACATGAAGCTCACATTAGGCTGGCTGAACAGCAAGCTCTCGGGAACCATTTGTCTCTGACTTCTAATGCTGGGTTTACGGTCAAATATAGATATGTTCAGCTTTTAATATGGATGCTGGGAATTCAAGTTCAGGTCTTTATGCTTACACAGTGTGTTCTTACCTTAGCCATGTCGCCAGGCCCTCAAGTCTGGATTCTTTACCCCTACTCCACAATTACAATTAAAATACATAATGATGAAACATTACTTACTCTAAATCACAATAAACATTAAATGCTATAATTGGTTACATACACAGGTTTATCATTATTAATTTTTCTGGGGTTACTTCTGGTGAATTGTGTCCAAAACATCATTAATTTTATTATGATTCTTATAATTCATTAGGGCCTAGTTTTCTTAATATCTATGTTTTTGCCTTAGTTATTTGTGTTTCGTATTTCCATTTTCCCTTCTTTTATTATTTTGAGGGAATGACGCATCATGTAGATGCAGGTGCATGCAGGTATACAGATGCAGGTGTACTTATACACGAGTGTCCTTGTGGTACTGGTGAAAAGTGAGTTGGTTTTCTCTAAGGGTTTGGTCTCCTGGTGAGTGGGCCATGTTCCTGCAGTGGATGGTCCCACAAGTTGGATTTAAAGAAACAAGGTTACAAAGTTTGGTGTGCATGGAAGAAGGCATGGATCTAGAAGAAGCTGTGGAGGAGTATGCACATGATCAAAATACACTACGTTTGAAATTCTCAAAGAACTAATAACGTATTTTTTAAAAGAAGGTGTTATCCAAAAGATCTGTTTAAAATAAAGGTGCAACACATAGAATGCAAAACTAAGATTTTTCAAAAGCCCCGCTATTCAAACAAACATAAATTAAACAAATGAGGCAGTTTTTCGCTGAATTACTTAATTAAAACATAGAATAAAGGAAAATATGGCATTTTATAAACATTTCTACATGGCAAACTACTATATACTGAGACTGAGTATATTCACAACTTGGAAAAATTTTTTAGGCTCCTACACTAATTGCACTTACTACTGATAATTTCTCACCTAGGCGTCTATCCTAAACATCTGATCTTAAGCAAATATAAGAAACACTTTAATTTCTTGCTGTTTAAATGAGGTGGGGGATGTTAAACACAGATTCCATGAACTTGTAAGGGTTTTCCTGTGCAAACACTTTCCACTCATTCAAATCAGAGACATATGCCTCAAATTGGAGGTATACTTAGCTTTAAAATTTAGCATAAACTCAGTGTTATTTGTATTAATTAACACAAGAAGTACGAAATTTCTTATCATGAGGGAAAAGTGTGTTAATTCAGATGTATTTGTACTCAAAGATAGTTTCTTATTATTTATGAAGAGTAAAAATAATCAAAACTTTGGCACACATGTCCTTTGAAAAACACATGCATAAACATGATACATGGTCACAGGATTACCCACTCCTGCTTCCAATATAAGGCTGGCCTAGGTGAAAAGCATCTTCTGACAATGTGGTTTGCCACAATGGTCCTACAGGAAGAACACAAAGTCTGAGACAATAGGAACATTTCCATTCTGGGACACAATATGAACAGATGCAGCCTCTGTAATTTATCCATTAAAGGTGTTGACCTGAGGTTTAGGGATGCTGCTGGCTCAAAACAACGCCTGCAGCCCACTCATGTTCTTCCTGTCCCTTCCTGATCTCAAGCAAAGGTCAGACTACGTCCCATTAAGAAGCACTAAGTACAAACTGCATCACCTCTCCAAGAAAACTGCCATCTGGGTACCTTAGCATTCTGAAACTTAGAAACAGTGTTGAGACAATAAGTAACATGGGTGAGTAGCCACACCCCTACGCAGTTTCTGTCTTTCCCTGGGAAAGACACTCTTCCTTCCAAAACAAAAACAAACAGAAACAAAAGCAACAACAAAAACACGTTTTTTGAAACTGAACCTGAGGCCTCTAGAAGACAAGCCAGCACTCTGAACCACTCAGCCATTTCTCCAGCTTATGCAGTCATAATTTAATTTTTTTATTTTCTTTTTAGTATGTTTTGAGTCTTCACTAATGATCATGAAAATTAGTGTAGCATTAAATTTGATAAAGGAAAGGAAGTTTGATACAAGTTGACACATACAAATGTACATCTTTCTGTGAAAGATGCAATGATTTATACCTAAGGATCTATGAAAGAAACTGAATACTTTTTTTAAAATTACAAATAACTTCATTTTTTTAACTGCAACATTTCTCAATAAAAAGAAAGCCCCCAAAGCTGTGAAGCTACTGTGAGAAAGAGTCAGAGGTAGGTATTGAACTCTCTCCACAGGGGCGCTGATTTCTCACCAGATCTGCCCTCCTTTCCAAGCTGACTGGGAGATCTGTCTGGTCATACTTTCAAGATAAGAACAGCCATATTTGGAAGCTGGAGAGACTGATTAGTGAGACAGCATAGGGACTTAAATTCAATCTTTGGAACACACATACAACAAGCTAGGTGTGGTACAGAATGTTTATAATCCCGGTGTTGAAGAGGCAAATAAAGGAGAGCTCTTAGGATTGGATGGACAGACATCCTTCCAATCAGTGAAATCTAGGCCAGTAAAGGACCTTGTCTCTAAAACAAAACAGCAAAAATAACAGAAACAGCAAAAATGGTAGTTGGTGCCTGAGAAACAACGCTTGAAGATGGCATTTGTACACACACCAACACATGTGTACACAGATGAACCCACACATAAAAAATACACACAAAGGGTATCATCCATTATCTACAAAATATGAATTATTATTATGAAGACTCTGGCTACACATAGCAGGACTGAACTTCCCTTGTGTTCTTAGACAAGACATACTTATTGGTGCAATAGTAGCACAATGATCATAAGATTAATCAACAACTTTTTGATAAGATACAAATTGTACTCCCAAAGGTAAAACTCATAAAGAGCACCATTGTCAGGCCAAGAATCTTTGGCTACAGAGGTCACAGGCCCAAGGAGAGAATATACGACTATTATTCTGAAAAGTTGGCATTGCATTAAACTAAGTCCTAATGATTTACCATAAACACATAGATTAATGGAGCCCTCAGTCTTCAGCAAAGAAGTTTATGTGTAGGAGGTGGTTAGCACAGTGACCAACAGCTAACCAAGGTGCAAAAAGTACAAGACTGCAGAATTCTCAGTCTTATTTGGGATAAATATAAGCATGACTTCCTCCCAAGGCTCAGCGGGCATTGAATGAGGGGATGGGACAAGTGTAAGAACCAGAGATGATATAAGACTATGAGGAAACAGTGTCTTCTGGACACATCAGGGGAGCTGTAGATGTGAACTCACAGAATGGGCAAACAGAAGATTCAGAACATGATCTCCTTTCTTTATATAATTACAAAGAAGTTCACATTTTCAAACAATTTCTTTTTACTTATTATTATTATTATTATTATTATTATTATTATTATTATTATTATTATTATTGGGAGTGTATGTGCGTGTGTGCCTGTGTGTGTGCGTGCGTGCGTGTGTGTGTAAATGCAAGGAGGTTCTTTTCACTATGTGCATGTAGTGGTCAGAGGGAAACTTTCAGGATTTTGTTCTCTTTTTCCATTGGGTGTGACACGGTGATTGAACTCAGGTCCTTAAGGTTGGCAGCAGACTCCTTTGCCCGCTGAGTGGTCTCGCTGGCCTCTTAAAAGAGTGACTAACAGCAGATTCACTGGAGGTTCAGCAAACCCTTTACAGTGACTGAATGATCTCCTTCACAAGGTCAGAAACAGCCAATAAAGGTTCACACCTACAGAACAAAACCATCCCAGGTCTCTTGTTCTAATTAAAAGAAAGAAATGAAGGAAGGAGAGAGAGAGAGAGAGACAGAGACAGAGAGAGAAAGAGAGAGAGAGAGACAGAGAGAGACACAGAGAGAGACAGAGAGAGAGAGAAGGGGGAGGGAGGGATGGAGGGAGGGAGGGAGGAAAGAAGAAAGAAAGAGATATACACAATCTTTTCCATTGTTTTTCTGAAGACATTTACATTGCTCTTTTGTTAGAAATACTAAACTTTTAAAAGTCTCAGCATGTTACTATAAACAATTTTTAATTTCACAATGAATAAAACCCCCAAATGAGTTAGCCTAAGCATGCAGAACAAAAGTCAAAACTGGAGAAATGATTTTTTTCTAGAGAAGTGAAAGTGGTGATGGGTGCAATTTCAAGTGGCAGGGAAACAAAACAAGAAAAACGAGGAATCAGAAGAACAAACCCCAACAACACAGGATGTAGACGTGCACTCAGGGCTTCATCTGTGGCCTCCATCTGTATAAATCAGGCCTTGAGCTGACATGTAATTTTCTGTGTGTCCCCTGAGAAGTGGCCCTCTGGGCTTAATTATTGATGAAGAGATATTTCTTCAAAGTGGCCCAGTCAAGACTGCCTCAAGGGGACATTCATAAGCACTCATAATATCAATTTCCAAGCACCTGGGAGATAGGGACTCACATAGCCTCTTTAATTATTATGATACAGGCAGAGGGAAGGAAGAACAAATTACACAACCTGGCTGAAATTCTCCAAGAAAATTACCAGGATGTATACTAAAAGTAGAATACCTGAGTCACTGTTAAGAAAGAGTACTCACACAATGTCTTGGAACAAAAGAGTTTGACCTCTAGCTTAATCTATCCCAGGAGTTAAAAAAAAAAAAAAAACTATCAAACTATCAAAAACAAGTGTGGTATGCTCACAGATACTTGAAAATCCAGAAAAAAAAATCTTAAAGTGTATGTGCTTGCCTAGAAAAAAAATCCTGTATTTACTACACAGGATATCTTGTTATGTTTCAGTTGTATGGGGTTTCTTTTAGAAAGAGAATTAGCATCAGATCACTTCAAACTTTCAATAACTGCGCATCTGAAAATAATATTTACCAATTTATCAGCTTTGATGTAGTATCAAAACTGCTGAAGAATTTATCCATATGTAAGTCATATGTCATATGTAAGTCATAGTTTGGAAAAAATAAAAAGAGGCAAGTATTGAATTTCGGTCTCATTCCACCATTTATATGTTGCTAGTTCTGCATAGATGAGCTCTGCCATATAATTCCTTTACATTCCCCAAGGCCTACACTAGAGGGCTGGATTTAAGATAGGATTAGAAGCATACAGAAAGTAGCAAGGAAGACAAACAAGAGTCTTTAATTTAACCAGAATTTCTTAAACTCCCCCATCCCATCAAAAACTCGTATTCCGCAACTCTCATAACACATTCCTGCAGCATGCCTCGCTCCACAATGAGCCTTCCTAACAATTCTTCAAATTTCATTACGGAAACCCTCCCTCACACAATCTAGATTCTATTCTCAAATACCTGCTTACAAAGAAGACAAGTCTCTAACATGTCTGGAAATCCTTAAAGTCCAGCAAAATCTATCCAAATGACTGCAAAAACTGTTTACGTAGCTAACATGCATGACCATTTTGGTTTTTATTCATTCATTCATTCGTGTGTGTGTGTGTGTGCTTGTGTGTGTGTGTCTAAATTGGTTCTCTCCTTCCACTATGTTGGGTCCAGGACTGAGCTCAAGTTGTCAGGCTTGGCAGCCAGGGCCCTTACATGTTCAGCCATCTCACCAGCCCCTGTACTACCATTTTAAATGCATTCATGTTATGTGATATGTGCAGGTATTTTATGCATTAATCTTTATATCCCTTATTAAGGAAATAAACAAAATCAATTTTAACCAGATGATGAAGAAAGGACAGGCTATGAAAGTAAGAGACACAGCCAGGAGGTAGTGGAGACACCAGTCTTTACTCCCAGCAACCAGAGTCTGGTCTACAAAATGAGTTCCAGGACAGTCAGGACCACTTAGGAAAACACTGTCTGAAAAAACAAAAAAACAAACAAACAAGAACCAAAAGGACAGATAAATAAATAAATAAATAAATAAATAAATAAATAAATAAATAGCACAATTATCCAAGGAAATAACAGAAACAGGATTTGAAGCCAGGTGTTTTTCAATATAAAAAATCATTTTTATTTATTTATTTTATTTCACTATGAAAAAGATTGAAAACAAACAAAACATCATATTCCAAAAGTAACAAGATGCAAAGGTTATGCAACATGATGAACTTACATATAGTTATAATTGTATATATAATTGTATACGTTTAAATATATGAAGTTAATTATCTTTCTACTTCTGATCCTGTCATAGATTTTTTGTTCTTATTTAGAGATAGTTAGGTGAGTAAAATATATTTAATACTAAAAGTGTAAAATTCAATGTGAAGCTTAACAGCTTACATTTTGAATACAAGTTCTAACCATTTTTAATATGATGCTGTTTTCAAATAGTAACTATTGAATAAATGTTGTCATTTTTAAAAATAAAGTCATACAAAATTTCTTAGTTCCAAACACTAGTAGACAACTGTACTAAAATATCTAAAACAATAGTTATTTATTATTTTAAATGCAGGCCCTTAGTACCTATGAAAGCAGTATTTTAATGAAGAATAACAAAAGCAAAAATGGTCATATATTAAAGGAACTACATGAAGCTATTCAAAGTTATCTCCGTAGCACAACTGACTCCAGGATAACTCTCAAGACCCACATTACTGATGTGTGAGGCCAGAAACCACCTTCCGTCTTGAAAAAGAAGCTTAAGAGCAAATAAAAGCAAACATTCAGAAAGTAAACATGCCATAGTTGAAGATAAAACTCCTGATTATAAATAAAGCTACTAACAACAAATATCTGATTACACATTTTAGTTAGTGTAGAATAGAAATGAAATGTGTGTGTGTGTGTGTGTGTGTATGTACGTATCTGTTCATGTGTGTGATATTAGGGGTCAGGCTTGAGTGCTCTTCTTAAAAGCATACTTCTATCCTGTATTATGAGTCAGAATCTCTCACTGCTACCCAACGAACCTGGAGAACACATCTCCATTTCCCTAGTGCAGATTTTTTAACTCCATGCTGGGTACGCCTTCTTTCTCAGCCAGCACAGACCTGTCTCCCCAGTTCTTCCACATGGTATTAAGAAATGGAGATCTGTGATACGTAGCTGTTGCTGTGTCCTTACAGCCACTGGGAAAAACAATAAAATGACCATTTCTATTCCTCCTTGAATACAGTGAAGCTTGGAGCATGCCAAAGCTCTCTTGGTACTTTGCCATGGCATTTTAGGACAACCTTCTTTTACAGTCTTGTTGTCCTTCTGTGCACACCCTCCAACATCCTTGAACTTCGGCTTTTGAAATTTCCCTGATGATGACACATCTGTACTCGATTGGGAGGTCTAGCTTTCAGTCTTGTTAATACCTGTTCATACAGACTTTGATAGGATGGTATGTTCAACCACTGTGTAGTTATTTAAAGACCATGTTTCCTCAGCATTAGACCCTAGATCTTAGCATTCTCATTAATTTCTTATCATTATCAATCAGCATTTCAAATACAGATTTTTCTCCAGAATGCATGAAAGGAAACTACTGAATTCGTACATTTTAGTTAGGTAACCAATCAACCCGATGTGCTATTATTGAGAGTAATTAGACCCAATCTAAAATTCCCCATTGAAAGATTCATTATTAATCATTTATATTATAGTTTTATATAAACTACTAAATCAATTCTCTGAATACGTGGGCAAGAGATAGTTTATTTTTAAATATGTGGAAATACTTGTGAACATGCCCAGCTACAGAAACATGAAGTATGTTACACACACACAAACATTAATGGAACTAGCTATGGTTGAGGGCAGATAAGCAGATATATGTATTTGTCCTACTCAAGCAAACTCCCTACAAAAAGAAACTCTTCAAAAATAAGAGTGATCCACAGAACAGCTTAAAATTTGGAGGAAAAAAGTACATATTCCACAATTAAAACTCATTTGTTTTTAAGTAAAAAAACTTTAAAAACTTTACTCAATTGCATTTCCATAAGCTCTGTGATGTCCAGTGGATAAAACCAGGAGAGAGGAAAGGAATATTATACACTTGCTAAAACAAATTATGAATAAAATAAAGAACTCACAACTTCCATAAAGTTGAATACTAATTTTTCTCCTTTGACTCTTTTTCCCTCCCAAGTGGCAGAAGCAATTATAATAAAATTGTACTGAAATATATTTAGCTATTTCTGCCAATTTTGAATGTTTTCTTGATTTTGAAGCAGGACCTTCCTTACATTTCCATTTTCCAAAGTGCTCATTTTAAAACATCATTTTCTTAACTAATAAGTATAATAGGTTCTCCATTGTCTTCTCAGCTCAGCAGAAGACAGGGGAGCAGGAACTTAAAAGCCATTTTGATTAGACTCCAAGTGCATTCAATTTTGTGTCCAGCAGATTGGAATTCTCTTCTTTTGTTCAGGGTAAATCTGAACTCTCACTCCGTGGTAAATTCAAGGGAAGGGCTTTCATCTGTGATTGTGGAGGTGGCAGAGGTGTAAGCAATAGCTTAGTTTGGCTGTAAATACCAAAATTATTATAAGTGGTTAAAAATTTTAAATATGTGCTTTCCTTGCTCCTTCTCAACTATCTTCGAAGGGGAGTGGGAAGCAGGATATTGAGCAAAAGTAAAGTTTTGAATAATCGTTTTTCCTTGCTTTTAGATGTGCCGATATTGACATCATATTGGCTAGTGAGTCAGTCCAAATTAAGACATACTGTGAAATTATTGCTGAGGTCAGGGAAAGTGACCATTGGCCAATTCTCACCTACTTTAAAACTCTCCCAGGAAAGCCTGCATTCAAAAGTCATGCTTTTCAACGTTTAGACTGTATCAAAAGAGGAAAGCAAAGTGGTATTTAAACTATGTGGTTACTATTAATGCACTTGGAAGTACTATCTGTCGGAAGTGATTTCCTTTCCTCCATTTATTTGCTAATGTTGGTC
Organism: Chionomys nivalis; assembly: GCF_950005125.1. Taxonomy (NCBI): domain Eukaryota; kingdom Metazoa; phylum Chordata; class Mammalia; order Rodentia; family Cricetidae; genus Chionomys; species Chionomys nivalis. Next base: position 30,505,301 of record NC_080103.1, on the reverse strand, counting down.
CTCTTTCCTGACAGGAAACTGTGTACCTGGAGCAGTGCTAACCACATCATTATTTTCCACACTCCTTTCAGCTTTGAAAGCTCGGTAACATCATCAAGGTCACTCAGCCAAAGAGGAGCAAAGTTAGGCCTCAGTCCCAGCAGTTAGCTCCAGAAGCCAGGCTCTGAGCCACAGCCAGGCAACAGCAAAAGACAATTTGGTATCTTGTACCATTTCTAAAAGTTCAACAAAGATGGCAATGTTTGATTCTACAGGCTCATAATCAAATAGCACACCCTATGTCAATCTCCCAGCCCAAGGAATATTCCAGATGCAGTTTAGAGAGCTCACTCTCTACAACGTTCACCACCCTTCCCGCTCACACGTTATTAGAATTGAGGCTAAATATTACAAAGTAACACAATACAACATTGAAGACTTCAATAACTTGACAAAATATTTTTTGTCTGATTTTGAAACCATCTTCTATAGGTAGCTCAATGGGAAAATTAAATCACTAGTGCAGTGGGTGGCCCCCATTCCGTCTCTATTTTTCTTACAAATCAAGTGCTTTATCAATGTGTTCTGATGCCCATCTATTTCACACCATATTTAAATTGCCTCCTTCTCCATGTATTTGAGACAAAGACAATGATCACCATCAGAACATTTTCCCAAAGATGGTTTTTAATAAATGTGTTTAGCAAAGCTTTTGAATTTGACAGAAAACTAAGCCTTCATAACTTATTCTGATTCTTCAACACAAACAAAACTTCAGTGAATTAATACGATTAGCAGAGTCATCTCTCTGTATGAGTGTGTTCCTCCGGGTTTAATGTACTTTTCCTCACTGTGTTATATTTTAATGATTAATTTCATGCTCTTTCATGGTATTTATAGCTCATGAATCATAGGTATTTCTTTGAAGGAAGAGTAAAATATTGTGGGTGATAAAAGATGCTGTTGGTTAGAGCATGGAGCACACATTGAACAACACAAAAGAGGCTCACAAAAGGGTGAGTGCTGCCATGCCAGGTTATAAGGTACATCAGGCTGACTGGCCACAGAGTAAGATTACCCTCAGTTGAATGACGGGGGAAGGCTCAGAGTGACTACATATTCCTGTCTCACCAGCTTCACTTTGTCCACAAGAATGTCAGTAAAAACTGTTTTCCAAGACAGATGCACGAGAAGCATAAAGAATGATATCAGTTGAGCTTGAAACACCATTCTGAAACGAAACAGCTGGAAGCCAAAAGTCATCCAGTCTCTGACGCTGATTCCTGAAATCCACACAGCCTGGATGCTGCCAGAGGTATGCTCACTGATCTAGTCTAACAACAACAAAAACGTGCCAGGGACGTTATATCAAAGTTAGCATCCAGAGGACCATGACTTCAGTCAGACATGGTATCCTGTGCCCTGTACACACACGGGAATAGTTCATTAAATCAATCATATGACTCAATATCTGAAAATGAAACGAGGAAGAAAAGTGGTAAGTCATCTACATAGAGAAATCACTGTTATTCTTTAGCTCTTTTCAGTAACACGCATTTTTCAAAGGCTAAAAGGAAGTCTGTTAAAATACTACAGGCTTCCCTATATAAAAGTTCTTTAACCAGGGACAGAGGCAAACTATAGACAAAACCAGTTATCCTGCAAACAGGTGGTTTTAAACTTAATTCAAGAGAAGGGAACAAAGCGGGAAAGAGTATTATTTCTAAACAAACACACCAGAGGGTGGGAGGAAAGGCTGGGGGCGGGGAGGTAAGAAGGAAGGGAAGTGGGGCGAGGAGAAAGCGCAAATATTCTACAGGAGTTTGGTTTTGTTTTTATCTCGAAGAAAAACCCTAAACAAAACAGAACAGAAACCCGAGAAACACAGGCTTTGATTCAGTGTGACTAAAATCAGGCTCCAACTCCATCTTTCCCTCAGCCTGCCTACACAAAAGTACCTACAAGAACTCAAAAGAAAGGTTTTGCCCTTTCAGGTTGGAACTTATTTGCAGAACGATGAGCTTTTTTGCAGAAACAGAGTGCAAGAAAAAAAAAAATCAAACATTGTTGAGAGAGAACAGGGCAGTTTTTTGTATCTCTTTCCGGGGAGGTGGCACTTTCCAATGTCCTCTGTACTTCGTTCCGTTCTTCCAAATGTGAAATTAAGTCGTAAACAATACCTTGGCCAGCACAGCTATAGACAGCGGCCTGGATCTTGGATTTCTACCCTCCACTTTTGCAGACAGCAGCGCTCAGCTACTGTAGGTGGGGGCACTGGGTAGGTGTCCCCCAACGCCACTGAGGGAAGGAGCAGGAGTTAGAGGGTCGCAAGGGTGAAAAGGGGTGCTCCGGTGCCCTGGAGTTCAGGCCTCTGAACTCGGACCTTCTGGGTCACTGTGATTTAGGGCAGAGAGAGGTGGCTACCCTTAAGTCTTCTACAAAGTGACCAGGTCCTAGTCCCGGAATGCCGCGTCCCTCCTGTCCCACAAATGTCCCTGGAGGAAACTTCGACAGTCACCTGCTCTTCCCCGGGCGCGCCCCCAGAGCCCCAGCCCCTCTGTGGCCCTCTCACCCCGGGGCCGGGGCCCGTACCTCAATGTCCGGCGTGTCCCTGCTCAGCACCCCCGCCATGGCAGCGTTCCCGGCCGCAGATTCAGGCTCGCAGACCCTGTGTTAGCTGCAGCAGCCTTCAGTCAGGCACCGAAACCTCGGCTTGCCCCAGAGCTGGTGCACTGACTGCCCGAGCCAAGGCAGGAGGGCGGGGGCGGGGCGACAGCCGAGGACACGCCCTCGGGGCGGGGCAACTCTCTAGACCCGCCTCACAGCCTGTCCCGTTGGTTCCAGACTCCCTTACTAAGTTAGAGCGAACTTTGGGCTGTGCTGGCCTATGCTCCCAAACCAGCCAAGGACGAGCTTGGTAGTCGGGTGCAGATACTAGAGATCCCCAGAACTAAAAGCAAACAATTGCGTGTTTAATATTCTTCCACGCTCCGAGCCCATGACGTACAGAAGCACAGTCTAAAGAACAACAGGACCGTCCAGAATTCTTCCGGGACCAGGGAGTATCTCTATCTATATTCCTCTGGCTACCAGCAAATAAGCCAGAAGGATTTTGAAGCTACATTGGAGTCTGGGGAGCCTTGAGAGCAAAAAGACAGGTGGACATCAAAATCCACAGTCCCGAACCCAGAGCCGCCTGTAGACTACTGGTTCTCCACCTTCTTAATGCTGTGACCCTCATGGTGTGGTGACCTTCAACCATAAAATTATTTTCGTTGCTACTTCATAACTGTAAATTTTCTAGCCTTATGAATTGTAATGTAAACATCTGTGTTTTCCCTGTCAAAGGCAATAACTGTCAAAGGGTCGTTCGACGCCCTCCCCCAAGGGGCGGTGGCCCACATGTTGAGATCCCAGTTGTCATGAGAGGTATCTGTGGTACAGGGTAAGGAGGAAATTCTTGAGTGACTGGGGAGGGCTTACAGCACAAGCCACCTGGTTACATTTAAGAACTTAAAACTTCTAGAGGCTGGCTGGGTAATATTTCCCTTTGAATCACATGTTGACATAAAAAAAATAACAATCAAAACCAAAACAACAACAACAAAACAACACTAGCGTTAAGTAGAAACCCCAGAGTCACCCTTTACTTCCTGGTTGCCACTCACTGGTTTAATCCTTCCCCATTTCTCAGGATGTTTCATCCCAACCAGATCACGAGTCAGTCGGCCACAGTCGGTAACAACAGTTTCTGTGGTTAACTTTCCTGAAATCTAGAGTGAGCCTCAAAGTATAAATTAACCCCTTGCTCCCTACACACAAGATATGAGCCTTTTCCAGTGGCCATGCAACTCGGATACAAATAAAGTCTCATTCACTTGTTGACCTCACTGTCACTTGCTTGTCTCCTCTTCCACCTCACTGGGTCACTCTTTCCCTGACTTGTGTCTCACTTACTAAGTATTGTTCTGATCCTTCTGCTCATCTCTGCTTTGGCTCATTCTCCTCCACAAGCAATTTCCCTTCCCATTCACTCTCAAGTCTCTGAGACACGCCCTCCACCAATATAAGTCAGAATCTGCCGATCTCTACCATTCTAGTTTACAGCAGGCTGTTTTCTTCTGAATATCCATGTCAAGTTTTGTTTGCCTGCTTATTCACATGTGACTCACTTGCTATACAGCTTCTGTTTAAGATGCAACTTCCAGGTAAACAGGACCAGTGACTGATTTGGCTGTTTACCGAACATTTTGTTCCTTGCCTGAGTTTGAAACATACGAGCTGTACTCCTTGATGGAACAGTAGATCGCACACTAAGCAGTTCTTTGGGGAAACTTTATTTTCACTTCGTTGTTGAGAATGAGTCACAGTATTAGTTAATGGATTTCGGGCTCAACTTAACGACTTCCCTATTCAAGGATTATAGTCTAAGGCTACACGCATGTGCAGCTCTCAGTACCAGACCTTCACCTGCAAAATACCACCATCCATCTGAAGTCATCCCTGTCATGATACATAATCAGAGGTACCTCGGAAAATGCACACATGTTCATATACTGAGGAATGATGTACACATCTTCTACACATGTGCACACATATGAATACACATGATTTATGTCCTTTCCTTTAAGTCAATATTTGCATTTATGCATACACCTGATATGCATAATCGCATATGATTTACCCTTCAATTTAATCACTAAGGTTCAGTGCTTGTTTTGCCAACCATTGCAATGTAAATGTTGTCAGATAGCAATCAATATTTTTGTCTGGCTTTATCATGCATTGTACAAAGTATTGGATTTCATTGCAGCATTTTCATAAATGTATATTAGAAACTTTGATTTTATCCATCTCTTCACACTCTGCAAACTCAACTCTTACCTCTGATGCCTGCTTCTTTCAAATAGCTACCATTCTATACTGATGCCTTTACTTTTAAAATTTAGATTTTGCATTCGGGAACCAGCATAAAAGTTATTCTTAAAAATTATACATGGTGTGCCCATATTTTCTTTCTGTAATTATTTTCCCAACCTCTCATTGAACGAAACTTGTAAAGTATATCTTTTGTGGGGGCAAATTTAAGAGTTCTATGAGTGACCATTAATAAGTAAATTCAGATGTAAGAAACAACTTCAACATGACCCAACTCCTCCAAGCAGATAATCTTGTTCTGAAATATTTAATTAAGACATCTAATCACATTGTTCATGGGCCACACATATTATCTGTGATCAGTGATTGAATCTAATGCTATTTTAAAGCCATTGAAGCTCAATATTAAACATAGTTGTATCTGTAAGTAACTCAAGCTGTAAGCAGATCTTGCAAATGCATTGACACCACACTTTTTAAAGTTGTAAATTATGATAGCATTTGTCAAGCTGCCCTTCCATCTGGAAGCAGAGTCAAATATCAGGTGTTCTACTTAATTTTTTGTAGGCTTTGGTGAGACAGCTCATTTTTCAACTTAATAGTTTACAGCCTAAGAATGAATATTTTAATATTACTACCACAGACAGAAGAAAGGCTTATGATTCATCTTTAATTTCACATCTGAAAAGTTATCCATATCACAAATTTAAAACACAATAGAAATTCAGATTTCAATATGCTTTTCTCCCTCTCCCCCCAGTATACTAGCATTAAGTAATTTTGAACAGGTTTTGGAATTTCCAAAATCACAGTCAAAGACTTCAACTGATTTTGAACCCATTTCACTCCATCTAATTTTTAGGACCAATTTATAGCATCCAAATTGCCCAGAAGGATAGTGACTGAGACCAGTTGGGTCCAAATATTTCTAATATCCCTTCTCAAAAAGACCATATTTATGAGACAAGTGGAGGACAGTTTTCCTATGTAAACATATGCATGTATTATGATTTTTTTAAAAAATAACATGTATCACAAAATTATGAACACCTTGCAGAAATGTATTTCTATCCTAATTCTTTTTAAACTATTTATTGGATGCCAATATATCAGGTGTATTGGTAGGGCTTAGTGAAACTTGTGGACTATGAAGAAATTGTCCGTCTTCATGCAGCCAATAGTTCAAAAATATTCATCAACTAAACTCAATGATGAATTGTGCTCATGGTCTAACTAAATGGTTTTGTTGTGAGAGACTGATCCAAAGCAGATGCATTATGTAAATTGCAAAGTTCTGGGAAATGAAATAGATACTAAGTTTTAAAATCTAACCCTCCAAGGGCTCATGTTCTGTGACTCAGCCACTAATGTATTTTATGGTTAATCTTAGTTATCACCTTGACTGGTTGGAGATGTCTCTAAAAAGTGAGAAAAGAAATGTCTTCCAAATGTGTCTGAGATAACATTTCTAGAACCATATGTGAATTGAAAATTGAAGGTCAAAACCTAAACTAGATATGGATAACACAATTTAAAAGCTCAAGGGACTGGATGAGACAAAAAGGAAAGGCAGATACTCCACCATGTGTAAGATCCATTCAGACCAGGGTCTGTGTTTTCTGCTGCCACCATCACAACTGAATGTCAGACACTGTATTACCTCCTTATGGCAACAACTACCCTGGAAGCCTTTAGAGCACTAGTATGGGCCTAGGGATGCATTGCTATTTCCTCTTGTCCTGCTTCATGCATTTAGAAGCTATTGGTTTCTCTGGCTCACCACCCTACAAAGAGCTACTGTGGACCGATACAGCTTCTGATTGTGTAAGCCAAATTAATAAACACGCACATACACACAAACACACACACACACATGCACATATGCACCCACTATTCTCTAGAGAACTCTGATTCATAAACTAATTATGAACAAGTTTGTTTAATATGAGGTAGGAAGTTTGTAGCTTTACCTAACTTGCTCTAAACAAAACAATCCCCTGGAGTAAAGATCTCCCCAGTCTCTCTGTCTCTCTGTCTCTCTCTCTGTCTCTCTGTCTGTCTGTCTCTCTGTCTCTCTCTGTCTCTCTCTCTCTGTCTCTGTCTGTCTGTCTCTCTCTCTGTGTGTGTGTGTGTCTCTCTCTGTCTCTCTCTCACACACACACACACATCACCAGTCTTTCTCTTTGGCTTTTTAAGTGTTTCATCTTCAGAAGCTGCCATATTTCCTGTAACTGGCATTTGCAACATTTTCTTCCTGAATTTCACCATTTTGTTGAGACAGAATCTTGCTGTAGTGACTCAGTGTTTCATTTAGCCATGGGTCGTGGATACTGGGTTCCTCACATATCTACAGCTATCTCTCACCTCATTCAAGACTGAAGAGTTCAGTCTCATCTGCTATCCATACTGATAGTTGAAAGCGCTCCAAGTCTCTCATTAGAAGAAATCATTTGCTAAAGAAATGCATCCTTACTGAGATTCCCACCTCTACATATGTTAGCAAATAATAAATGACTTCGTCAATATAAGGCATTTTTGAGGTCCATTGAAACCACACAGGTTCTTCAAAGAATAACTCAAGATATATGTTACGACTGCAAAAAGGGCTTGGTATGTGGTGCGGTGGTAGACTGTTTGCCTGGCATAAATCCACAGTACCTGGGAGGGATGTAGGGGGTTAGACTTTGATGGAATTGAGTTCTCCTCTGTATCCTTCCCTGACCCTACTGGCCTTATATTTCTTCCTAGCAAATAAGCTTCTTCAAATCATTTTTCCAGAGAACTTTAGCTTCTTTGACACGCCTATGTGTCATTCAGTTGATGGAAAATAGTTGGTTTATAATGTATTTAGATATCGAAATTGACTTCTTATAAAATCTTATCATTTATTCCAATGTTCTCAGATACTTCCACATTCTTATTGCAAATTGTTGTGTCCCAAATACATACTAGTTACAGTGAAAATCACTAAAGTCACTATGGTGGTCACATTAGAAACCACCCATATAGCTAGAGAGTTGGCTAAGTGCTTAAAAACACCTACTACTCTATGCAGAGGATCTGAGTTCAGTCCCCAGCACCAACATTATGGCTCACACCATTTATAAATATTAGAGGAAATATAATATACCCTCTTCTGACTTCTCTGAGCACTCCATATATTCCCAAGCAGGCAAAGCACTGGTAAATAAAAAATAAAAATAAATACATCTTTAAAGGAAAAAAATATTCAACCATAGAGTAGATGGATTGCTGATACTGTGGAGTATTTAGTATCTGTCAATAAATTACACAGAAATTTCTACTGTAAATAACGATATCAAGAAGACATGGGAGTCTTTATAGAAGTGGATCTGGAAGCTCAATGGAGAGATGTTCAAAACAATAAAGATGAAGCCATTAAAAGTTTGTGAAGTAACTGGCATAACACTTGAAAAGCAAACTTTTGTTTTTAATCAGTATTGAAAAGGAACTTCATTTCTCAGAAGAATTTCTGTTTCTCTAACACACACACGTTAGTTTGTTAACATCAAGGGATCTATGCTACAATGGTTTCAAAGCCAAAGCGTCATGGTTATTGTTAGGTAGAGGCGATTTCTAGAAAGAAGCTAGTAGAAAGGGCAAAGCCCATTAGGGGACTAGTAAGTGTGTAGCCCCCATCAAGAGATAAACATGCTGTGTTCTGTTGCAATCTTTGCTAAAGGTTTTGAACTTGGTCCAGTAAGAAAATGGGAAGCTTTTCTTAAAGGAAATGAATGACAGGATCAAAACTGTCTTCTGGATTAGCACTCTCGTGGCAACTTGTATATACTGACATATTCATATACTCACTTGGATGAATGTGTGAAATCCAATAAAGCAAATGACTTCTGTGCATGGAAGCTGTCATTCTCTGCTCTTCCTATCATGCATCATATCCTAATTGTCTTTAGAAACCAAACTAGTGTTATATATAATGACTGTCATATATGGCTACCACTGTGAACTGGCATAACACTTAAATGCAGACTTCTGTTTTTAATCAGTATGGAAAATAAACTTCATTTCTCAGAAGAACTTGTTTCTCTAACAATAGATATGTTAGTTTGCTAACATGAAGCTTCAAACGTTTTTAGTCATTTGAATAGCAAAATACTTGCTGGAGTTTCCCAGCACTTTAGTTTCCAGGCGGCAAACATCCTTAAAGTCCTTAATGCTTTTCAACAGAGTCATTTCTTCCTCCTCCTCCTCCTCCTCCTCCTCCTCCTCCTCCTCCTCCTCCTCCTCCTCCTCCTCCTCTTCTTCTCCTTCTCCTCTCCCTGTCCTTCTTCTTCTTTTGTTTTTTTTTATGTATTTACCTGCTTAAGTGGGCATGTCCATGCAGCAACCAAAAGTTTGTTCTGATTGTAATGTCTTGTTCTGTTCATTGAACTTGGAGTTCATTGATTTACGTAGATTGGCAAACAATAAGTTCTAGAAATCCATCTTTCTCTGATTTCTCTCTCTACCTCCAATCATAGAGTTACAGAAATGCAGAAAAAAAAAGCAGTATCTTTTTACTCCATCATTTCTGATATCTAAGCGCGGGATTTTATGGTTACACAGAAGATACTGTACTATACACCAGGTATGGCTACCTCCTCAGTCGCAGCTGAAAGGGGTCTTATCTTTTAATTTTCCATGCCTAACATGATAACTACTTCATAGTAGGCATAAAAGTGTTCACAAATAATTACTATATTCTTCTATCAAAACTTCATTGCAAATAAATATTCATTGTTACTCTCTTCAAACATAGCATGATGTGTAGAAAGCCCGGAGGGAAAAGATTTCTAGTAGCACACAAATTGATAAAGCAGCATAATAGACAATTCACTGCAAAAAGGAAAACAAGCGGTTGATAAAGTGTGACAATTGACTTCAACAGACTAATAAAGCAATGCCAAAAAAATACACTGGCATGCTTTTCATGTCTCGGACTGGCAAAGGCGCTTTAGTGAATGTCCAGGGTGAAGAAGAGTCAAGTTGTTCATATTGTCCTACAATGAGCATGAACATTACAGGGATCCTCTGATCCAGCTCTGGGATTAAAGCTGTGTGAAGCCACACCTGGCTTTTTAAGGTGACTGCTGGGGACCAATGCAGGTCCTGATGTGTACACAGCAAACACCATACCTACTGAGTCATCACAGGAGCATAAATGAGTCCTCTAAGGTTGTTTTGCTCCATGTGACATCTTCAGAGCCAGAGCAGGTCTGAGAAGATTGTAAGCACTCAAAAACCATGTTTGAATAAATGGATAAAGCAGATCATAGGCTACATTCCCTTATCATCTCTGCTTGCTACTATATATTCTATATGCAAACATATACGTTTTGTCCCTCTCAGCAGCCAGATGGGTCAAGGACAAGGACAATGTCTTATTAATCATTGAATTCTCGGCTTACAGATTGCCTAATATCATGTAGATGTGCTCTTAATATATGTTGATTAAATGAAATGGGAATCAATATTTTGAGTACTTTCGCAATAGTATCCACTCCACTGGATATGTTGATGTGCAAAGTTGAGATTTCTTATGTATATCAACCAAAGCATTTCTAAAAATATATTCCCGATTAGTATTCTGGTTATAAAAATTATTTTAGAAATATTTAATAGTTACAATCATTAATGTACATACCCATTGCGTTTTTATTGAATTTGAAAGTTTCATTGATTTCTATGGCTTTCATTGCCAATGCATTCTAAGAATATAATGCTTTGTTTCTCCAAACATTCAAAACAGCCCTTTACTGAAAATGTCATCAGATTCTTTTCTAAATATTTTAGCCGAATTCACATAATTCTAAGAGAGAGTCATAGTATTTAGCAGTATGTGTGTGTGAATGTGTGTGTGCGTGTGTGTGTGTGTGTGCGAGAGAGAGAGAGAGAGAGAGAGAGAGAGAGAGAGAGAGAGAGACTCATGTATACTTGGCTGTCCTAGAAATCACAAAGCTCTGCCTGTCTCTGCTGCAAGCCATGATACTTGCCCTTAATATTCTTTTAGAAGGGCTACTATAATATATGTCTCAGGCAACATGATCGGGAGGAGTATAAGCATACTGACGTAACTATACAGTGTAAAACTCTCTGTGTATTTCCCATCTATCTCTCAAAATGACTCATTTCTGAACTTATACAGCCTCCTCTCATTTTAGGCTTTAACTGAAAGAACCTTATGGCACATTTTGTCATTACTGTTTTGTTTCTTTTTTCTTGAGTTAGGAGGTAGAGAGACTGCTGGTCACTGTGACTCTTCCCAGAAGTACAAATGAGGTTCCCAATATGGATTTTAAAACTAAGTCAACGGACTTGCTTTTTGAGTGCCATAATTTATTCCAGCCATCTGTGTGAGACACAACAACAGCACACACATACATACAGACACACTCACACACACACACATTTCTTAAGAGCATATAGCTTACCATCACCCACCACAACCTCAGCAGTGCTTCGAGAATATTACATTGACATATTTCAAGATTGTGTTTGACCCCTGTAATAATGTAAAATCATATAATATATCTTTCCATGGAAGAAGGCTTTTTTTCCCCCAACATAACTTACTACTTGGAATTTGGAGATTAAAACTGTAGAACCCAAAGTCTTCTTTTGGCATTATACTTTCTATTTAAAGGCCACCAAATGTTTCTTTCTGAGAGATTGTATTGAGCAGTTAGGAATTTGGCATCCACTATTGTTCTCAGGAAAGATAATCCTGGCCCACATTTGTTGTCTCTGGATAATGAATGACTAGGGTATATAACAGAGCCACCTTCCCATCTGCACGGGCATTAACTTCCATTGATCGCTGGGTTGTGGGTCACTTTTGAACCATACATGTTTAATTATTAATTTTCCTTGGTATTAATAAAAATGGATAACTCTATATTGATCAGCTACTGTATGCCAAGGATATCACATATATCTCTGATTTGATTATTGCAATAATCTGAATGTAAGAATAGAAAAATTGATTTTTATATGCTTTATTGGAATTACAAGCACTTACTTTCCTGTTTTTATAGAGGTTATTAAAGATAGACATTCATGGAGTTTGCTCTAAATGTAACACAGCTTATAAAGGACAATTGTGAGCGTGTGTATATATGTGCTTTGTGTGTGAGAGATGTGCGGTGTATGTGTATGTGTGTGTGCATGTATGTGTGTATGTGTGTATGTGTGTTTATGTATGTGAGTGTAGGTGTCAGTCTTCAGGTCCCACCTAGCTTCAGGTAGCATCCTTCGCTCTCCTTTGTGTATGCAGAGCTTGCTGCTTTTCTTTTTCCAGTGATTATCTTATCTCTGCTTCCAATATTTCATAGGGATTGCAGACTACTGCACCCAGTTTTATATGAATTGTGAAGATCTGAACTCAGGACTTTTGAACAAACGCTGTGCCCACATAGCCATTTCCCAAACTCCATAAAGTTCATTCTTCTTAAAGTACCCAGAGAATGGTATTAACATGTAGAGTTCCTACATGCCTTAGACTGTTTATATTGATTAGTATACAGTCAAAAAAAACTGAGGTGGAACAACTTGATAGCTACATATTTAAGGCTGACTGGTGGAGTGTGCTAGATTCTTACTCCACATTCTTCTTACTGTATCTATTATTTTACTATGTCACCTTGAATATAGTAAAGTGTTCCCCTACATAACTTTTTGCCTCTCCTAGTCTAGTCCATTCCAACCCATTCTAGTCTTCTGTAGTCTGTGATCTACAAAAATTCTAATGCTTAGAGCCTGATATAATAAAGAATATATTTAATTGGGGTTGGGTTACAGGTTTAGCCCATGGAAGGAAATATTGTGGTGTGCAGGCAGACATGGTGCTGGAGAAGGAACTGAGACTCCTACATCTCGATTTGAAGGCAGAAAGGATAGAGAGATACTGGGCCTTGCTTGACCATTTGAAATTTCAAAACCCACCCCTAGTGACACACTTCCTAGTGACACACTTCCTTCAACGGGGCCACAACTACTCCAAAAAAGGCCATATTTACTGTTAGTGCCACTCCCTGGTGACCAAATATTGAAAGACATGAGTATAAATGGGGGCCCTTCCTATTTAGACCCCCACACTACTTTAAACATATATTTTATCAGTAGAACATGTGGTAGCCTCTACCTCTATAAGCTCTATCACAGAGCAGTTCTGCATAGTGATTGAAAAGGGATTTTGGACTGTAACTGGTGCTGACCTAGAACTCACTATGTGATATAGTCTGACTTCAAAGTTAAGGCAACCCTCCTGCCTCAGGTTCTGTAGTGGTAGTATTAGTCACGCATTATGTCATATTTCGATGCAGATATAAGCTGTGTAGCTGGAGTAATGTTTGAAAGCATTTAAACCAGCTCACACCTCTTCATAATCTATCAATGCCTTTGATCATCATTAAGTCAAAGTCACATTTGTTAGTAGTCTGAACCTCCCATTGTCTCTAATCTCAGTCCAGTCCTTCCACAGGTCACACTACATCACTCACTAGCCCACCACCGTTTAGCCAGAAGACCTTGATCTTAACTCTCACTAGTCTTTATCTTTGGTTCAGTACCCAAATTATACAGAATAGGCAACCACTCCTTCTATGATGTTAAATCAAGATACTGCAATCGGTGCCAGGGTCCTTGCCTTCCCTGCATCATCAACCCCTGCCTGCAAATGCACCAGCTCAGACATGCACCACAGTCCATCTCTTTCATGTTTTCATTTTCTTCACATACATCCCACCATATCTATGTGTGCTAGCTTGTTGTCAGAGTCTTTTTCTGTTCAGTAGAACGGCACACTCTTTGGTATGTTGTCTACAGCTAGAATGGAGTCTGGCGTGTGGTGAGTATTTAACAAATCTATATTTTAACTTCTAATGGAAGAGTAGCAATGATTACTGCTGTGTCAAAATTTGATTTTACAACTGTAGTTGTGAAGCATGTGGCAATCTCTGTATATCTGTTTTATGGTAATCCACTTCCCATCTGTGGTTTTTTTTTTTTTTTTTTTTTTTTTTTTTTTTTTTTTTTTTTTTTTTTTTTTCGTGGAAAGAGAGCTAAAGTCAAATGGTAAACCAGAAAAGGCAATTTCCAAAATGCTTACTATGGATGGTTTCTGAAACTGAATCCATATAGTCTTCCTAAATATAATATAGAAAGATATTGGTGGAGTATGTGTTTACACATATGTATACATTTGAAACAAAGAAAAAAAATACACCCTCTGCCTCAGACTCTGGAATGCTAGAATATTATACTAAGCTGAAAAATACATTATTTTAAAGATTTGAGGAGTTGTTTTTCTCCGTATATATTTTTTTTAAAAATCTGTTTAAAAAATGTGACTCACATCCCATGGTAGTATAGACTTTTATCATCACTTGGTTGTGAGAGGTGCGTGGATCTCTGTGAGTTCTAGGCCAGTCTTGTCCTGTCTATACAAGGAGTTCCAAGCCAAATAGGGCCTAGTAGTAAGACCCTGTCCAAAAAAAAAAAGTGATTTTTCTCTCTGATGTGAAGTGAATTTATTCTGTTCCTTATCTGAGAATTTCATTGCCATTTGCATGTTGCCTGGAATACAAATCGTACTTAGTAATCAATCAGTGTTTAATTGCTGCTCAAGTAAACCCTGGTAATCAGACTCGCTGTAAAAATGTTAAGGTGTTGGAAAAGCATAAGGTGGCATTTCCCCCCTCCTCCTTATTATGCCGTGTAACTTCCATTAATACTAATAGGAGACACAGCTGGTCGTCAACAGGAGATTATAGGTTGCTGTTTAAATCATATTTTATTTTTATACCTTGGCAAGGTTTATGCGTTGAAATCAGGTGGCCAGATTTCTGCTGCTGTTCGGAAATCTTTTACTTGGAAAGAATGAGAGGAGATAGAGGGGGAAAATGTCTCCTATTTTTTTTTTTATTTTGGGAATATAAAGACTCCAAATCCAGGCAGCAGCTTGTCCTTCCGCAGCAAGTCTGTCCCATTCTCTAGCACCAGCTGGAGTCCTGTTTCTAATTTGCTGTGAAGAATTAAGTGATTTGAGACCCATACCCTGGAGTATTTGACCTCCAATGTCAACCAGCCAGCTTGCAATTCCCTTGACTGGAAAGTTTCTCCAGAATTGATTTGAACTAACATCAGTTAAAATACTCTGCAGCCGAGTAGCAAATAGCATTGCAAACTTCCATGTGTCTTTGTAGCCACGAAAGTAAGCATATCACGGAATATTAAAATAAAAGAAAGCTGAGGCACTTGGAAGGCAAGGGTGACCAGCAAGGCTGTGATCATGGAACCTTTCACTCCAAGGTCATGTGCCTGGATATCACCCAGTGAGTAGCTTTTCTATCTGAAAGTAGTTGGTTGTTTTGTTTGGGAGCTGTGTGAGCACTCCCAAGCTCATTTTTTTCCCATTAAGGTCCGTGTGTCACAGAAGAACTATTTGTACTGTTTGGCCACACAGGTGACACTCGTAGAATTCTACAGAATAACTGAGAAGGATGGAGTTAATATAACATCCTCTTTACTAATCACAAACTGGACTCCTTTCTTCTCTACCTCCAATTTCCCACATTCTTGCCTCCAGGTAGATGGTCTCTGTTATATTCTCTACAGCTAATCCAGCACTTCTAATTAGTCAGCACCACTCAGTCCTGTCTACCAACTTCTTTTTCTCCCATAGTCCCCAGTATCAGTAGATTTCCTTCATGGCTGAACCTGCTCAGTACTGAGTAGCTGCCCTGGTGTGTAAGGATAACAGAAATAAGTGATAGGGTCAGTGGGGCTGGAAGGGCCACTGTAGGCAACAGAGCATTGCTTCTAACAGGAGAATAAATGCAGCCATGCCACAATTGTTCTTAAAAACCTGTGTCTTCATTCTCTTTCTTAGCCCTCCATCAGTTTTCACCTTGAGAGGAAATTCAAGAGTACTTCTGCCACACCCCACAAATTTGTATCCTGCTCATCACTCCAGCATCTCCTCTGGCTCTTCATCTTGAGATCACCATCTATGGATAGCCTGCACTTGTGGCACATCTCTATTGTCAGGGATTGCAATAACTTGATGAGCTACCATTCAGGTTCTAATGGCACAATAAACGCACAGCCAAGAGTGTCCCTACACATAAATAGCAGGTGGGAAAGCACAAGTGTGAAGGTGTAAGAGGTAAGGAAAGATCTAAGGGTAAAGGTGTTGCGCTGCTTTGGGAGAAAAGGCACCCCAAAGGGAGTGACACTATTAGGAGGTATCTTAAAATAGGAGTGGCCTATAAAATGTAGGACTCTCAGCTCTAGCATCATATCTGCCTGCATAGTACCATGTCCTACGATGATAATAATGGACTAAACCTGTAAAACTCTAAGCCACCCCCATTAAACATTTTCCTTTTTAAGATTTAGCATGGTCATGACATCTTTTCACAGCAATAGATACCCCAAGAAGGAAGTTGGTACTAGGGACTGGGGTGTTGATGTGATAGTCCTGACTCTGTCTTTGTGTTGAGGAATTTGGACTTTGGTCCTCTGGATTAGGAAAGCAGTGGAATGCTTTAAGCACTGCTTAATGGGCCACATGGAAGAAGACATCGGTGCTGAGAATGACTTGAACTATGGGGGGCTGGCTCAAGAGGTTTGAGAGACGAATAATATTAATATGTGGCCTAGAGACATTTTGTGATATTTTGGTGAATAACATGACTGCCTTTTGCCCTTGTCCAAAGAGTCTGCCTGAGGATAAAGTGAAAAAATTTGAATGAATTCTTTTGACAGAGGAAATCTCAAAACAGCTTACTATAAGCCGGGCGGTGGTGGCACATGCCTTTAATCCCAGCACTTGTGAGGCAGAGGCAGGCGGATCTCTGTGAGTTCGAGACCAGCCTGGTCTACAAGAGCTAGTTCCAGGACAGGCTCCAAAACCACAGAGAAACCCTGTCTCGAAAAACCAAAAAAAAAAAAAAAAAAAAAAAAAAAACAAAAAACAAAAACAAAAAAGCAGCTTAGTATAGATTATGTTGTGTGGTTATTAGCAGTCACTAATGAAGATTTATAATGAAGAGGAGCAAGGTGAGTGGGTAAATTACAAAATGTAAAGTTTGAGAAGAAAGGGAAGAGCAGAAAGTGAAATGGTGTTACGTTGTGTGTTCAAGGAGACTAACAGTTTTGGGAATGTAACAAAGATAGTGGTGACTTCAGGACAACTTAACCCAGCTAAGTTTCCAACTTGTGAAAATGAATTAAAGAAAAACTTAGAGCCAAGTGTGGTGGTGCATGCCTTTAATCCCAGTCCTCCAGGGACAGGAGCTGGTGATCTCTGAATTTGAGGCCATCCTGTTCTACAGAGTAAGCTCTAGAACAGGCTAGCATGTTCCAGTCCCCAAAAGCAGAAGAACTTGGCAGCTTCAGCCACACAGTTCCAGATTTAAAGACAGAAGAAAGGAGCTATATAATTTTTCTCCATGACTAAGGAAAGCCCCTAAGGCCAGGGCCAGGTATGTCAGGGTGTCCCTTACTGGAGGCCTGGAGGGGCCATTGCATAAAACTGTGAAGTTGAAGCCTGGATTGCCTTAGAGACCTTTAGATGTTAAACATCCTGGGATACCTGCTGAGGAGTTCTGCTAACAGGGAGTGAGACCAACCAAAAAGAAAGAATGTGTTGCAGTCAACAAAGCTAAAGGAGTTGGAGATCTGAAGAGAGTTTTTTTTAAATTGATTTTTATTGAGCTCTACATTTTTCCTGAGGAGAATTTTGACATCAGATATGGAGATGGAGATACAGAGCTTTGATTTTGCCCAGCTGGTTTTCGGTCTTACTTTGGTTCAGTATTTCCTCTTTATGACCCCTTCCCTATGTTTTAGAATGGCAATGTCTATCCTGTGCTTTATATGTTAGAAGTATGTGATCTTTTTTATTTTGATTTTACAGGGGATCACAGTTAATAGATTGCACGAATCTCAGAAAAAAACTGAACTTTAGACTTTAAGTAAGTTTGAGGCTGTTATTGACAATGGGGGCTTTTGAAGTTGGATTGAATGTATTTTTGCATTATCATATGATATGGCTATAAATCTTTGGAAGCCAGGGAGTAGAATGCATCATTTGAAAGAAAATGCCCCCCAAAGGACGTGCCACTATTAGGAGTATGGCTTTGTTAGAATAGGTGTGGCCTTGTTGGAGTAAGTGGTCCTTGTGCAGGCAAACTTGGAGGTTTCATATGTGCTCAAGCTACACCTAGGATCTCATAACAGTTCCTGCTGCCTGTCAATTAAAATGTAGGACTCTCGGCTCCAGCACCATGTCTGCCTGCAGGTTGCCATACGAGATTAAATCTGTGAAACTAGAAATTAACCCACTAAATGGTTTTCTTGATAAGAATTGTCATGGTCATGGTCCCTCTGCACAGAAATAGAAATTTTAACTAAGGTGTATTATGAGAATTATTAATTGAAAAGATAAAATAGAGGCCTTTCAATGGCTGCCAAAAGGAGAGTCCATTTACTCCAGGAAGGATCCATGATAGGTTACACAATTCCAAGTGGTCCTTAAACACATGTACATATAAACAACAGTAAATGGACTCAAGCTTGTGTATGTGGAACAGTGATATTTTATAAAGAGGATGTGGATATAAAGAAGAGTAAGAGAATCACTGGAGTAAGGGAGTAATTGGAGAAGGAGAAATAATGTCAATATAATATTTGTGTATAAAATGAACAAACAAAATAAAAATCAGTTTTCAAAATCTGTTTTCTTATACAATTTATTTTTATGTCTTTTGGGTACACGGTACATTCAATGCAATTTTCAAGCACACTGTGAGAGCCTCACAACAGCAGGCAATTACCAACCCTGTACTTCTATGTTTTCCCAGAAGTCCTGGGCAGTAAAAATAGCCAAACTTTTTACAAGATTATATTGTACCATACACTGTCTTAATGTATTGCAAACATTATCTCATCCAGTGTTTAAATCAACCTCAGAAGTTAGTAGTATGCCTGTATTATAAGGAAAATAGAGGAACCTGGACCTTCAGGGATGGATGTTCCTTGATCGCATTTTCACTGCCCCCAAACGTGAAGGTTTCAAGCTTAACTGTCCAACGGCAACAGCTTCATTCCTTAGCCAAAGTTAAAGCAATTCCTTCATCTTCTAATACTCTGTGATCTCTTCATCCCATTTAATCACATGGTGAGCCAATCAAGATGCCAGTGTGATGTACCAAGTTGCCACAAGGAATACTGCGTTCATATCCTCACACAAGTGTATTTTAATACATAGAGTAGAATGGGGAAACATTTGTTTAGATGCTACTATAGACAGTATTTTTATCACTAGGTTAGATTTTTACTGTAATTTCCCAGTAATCGAATTGTATTTTTATATTGAGATTATATTTCACGATATTGCATATGAAATAAGTACACAAAAATATCTGAGACTTAGTTAATGGTCTGCCATCAATGTTTTAGTTAATGTCAGTTTATATAATTCCTTCCTTTCTTTGCACAGTAGGGTTGATTTTAACAATCTAATAATCAGTCTGATGTTTGTTTTACTAGATACGAAATGGGATTTTAGTAGACTTACATTATTCTTAGTTGCGGATTTTCTGTAATATGTTTGCATATACGGGCTAGCTTCTGCTGCAGTAACAGATTACTCAAGGTACTACAAAGGCTTAGTAACCAAAAACATTTATGTCTGTCTCACGTGACATAGCCCACTCGGATTGGAGAGCTCTAACATGCTCAGCGACTTGGGCTGCCAAAGGTCAGACTTCTTTGCTTATTTCTCTGTCTGCATATCATCTTCTTGAATATTGAAGCTGGTTATTACTGTGCACAACTTTCTCACCCAATATTCAAATACTGAAAGTAGAAATGACACATGCTCCTTAAAACTTATAATCACAGCTAGAACATGTTATCTCATATGTTCTATAATATATATCACAATATAATACCTATTATATTGGGTTATAATAGAGATAAAAGTAAAGCATGGACAATTTCGCAGAGCCCAGTCTCAGTGTCCTCCTTTAAAATAATGTCTTCAGCTGTTTATTTAATTGGACTTTTTGGAACCGCCTCTTATTCAAGTGTTTTCTTTTTTTTTTTTTTTTTGAGGATGCAGCTCTTTATTGGAATATTTTCAATCGTGTTTGCAAACATTAACACTAGGGGAAAACAGAAAGTCTTTTTCCATTCTTCCAACTTCAAAGGTGAAAAAGAACAAAGATGAAAAAGAACAAAGATGATGTCTGGAAACTTAGGCAGGGGTTAAAGATCACTGCCTCATTCATCCCAGGCTAGCCTAGAACTAAAGAGCCCCCTGCCTCTGCCTCCAGAGAGTGGGATTACTGATGTGTACTACATTTATTCTAGTTCAACATGTGAGTCACCCTTATAACCTGGTAACTGGTTTCCAGGCAGCCTGTGGAGGCTCAATACTGGCATGACACATGCAGAGACTGCTGGGTTCCAGTCTCAAGGCTCTCCACTGGAGAACTCTGGGTCCCCCCCCTTCAAGAACAACCTCAGGAAACTTCTAGGGCAGAGCCTCAGAGGCCTCTACAGAATGCTACTGAGTGGCAGCCTCCTGAACGACATCCCGATGAACAGCCCCTGAGGTCTGCTCAGCGGCAGCCTCACTAGCCTCCACATGAGCCTGCTGGGTGGCAGCTTCATAGACAGTCACAGGAGCCAGCTGTTCAGCAGCATCACCAACCTCTATGGGAGCCTGCTGGGTACCAGCCTCATGGACCTCCACGGAAGACAGCTGGGTGGCAGCCTCATGGACCTCCACGGGAGACAGCTGGGTACCAGCCTCATGGGCCTCCACGGGAGCCTGCTGGGTACCAGCCTCATGGACCTCCACAGGAGCCTGCTGGGTACCAGCCTCATGGACCTCCACGGGAGACAGCTGGGTACCAGCCTCATGGACCTCCACTGGAGACAGCTGGGTTGCAGCCTCAGCAACATCCACAGGCGCCATCTGGGTAGCAGCATCACCAGCCTCCATGGGAGCCTGCTGGGAGAGAGCATCATGGACCTCTACGGGAGACAGCTGGGTGGAAGCCTCTTGGACCTCCACAAGAGACAGCTGGGTGGAAGCTTCTTGGACCTCCACAAGAGACAGCTGGGTGGCAGCATCAGCAACCTCCACAGAAGACAGCTGGGTGGCAGCATCAGCAACCTCCACGGAAGACAGCTGGGTGGCAGCCTCTTGGACTTTCCCCACGAGAGACAGCCGAGTGGCAGCCTCGTGAACCTCGACAGGAAGACACTGGGTCTCATCCTCTTGAGAAAGGTCCTTCTCTTGTTTCATTAGCGGGCAGAAATAATTAACCAAGTTGGAGATCATCTGGGAAACATCATCTTGGTAATAAGGAGGCCCGAATATCAAAATCTCTGCATCCTCTTCAGGACGCCAATGGGTCACTTGAAGCAAGGTACATGACATACTCTCGACATGTGGGATGTACTCTCCATCCTTGCCAAATATCGCTTCCACGAACCAAGGATTCACGTACACTGTCTTTGGATCATCCAGATGCTCGATACAGAACCACTTGGGCAGCGTGCTGGAGTCTCCGACCACTTCAAATAAGGTCCCTTCTTTGTGCTTCAGCTGGACCAGCGACTTATAAGTCTTAAAAGGGACCATAGTGCACCAGTTTCGTCACAAACAGCCTAGGCAACTCCAAACCCAGTAAACCCCTCAAGTGTTTAATTACACCTTTTTATGGGATCTGTGTGTGTTTTGTGTGCACGCATCTGTGTTTGTGTGTGTGTACGTGCGTGCCCACACACACGTGTATGTATGTGTTCATATGTTATGCAACATGTGTAGAATCAGAGGATGGTTTACGATAGCTCAATTCTTCAATTTTCTCCTTCTACCACGTAAGCTCTGAAGATCAAATTCAAGGTCAGGCTTAACAGTTAGTCCTTATATCCTCTTTTTGTACTCTTTTGGTCGAGATGAGAAGTTATACTCAGCCGCATGAGCTGGCTCACTAGAAGCAATGAAGCCATTACATCGTGGACTGTAACTCTACTGTGAGCTAAATAAGTCCTTTCTTTTTACTAATGGTTTTCTTTCAAGTATTTGTGATGGGAATCTAGCAAGCTAGTGTCGTGCCTTAAGAAACATCCTTGGTTCCAGGTTCTGGCTATTACAAACAATGCTGCTATGAACATAGTTGAGCATATACTTTTGTTGTATGATAGGGCATCTCTTGGGTATATTCCCAAGAATGGTATTGCTGGGTCCAGGGCTAGGTTGATCCCGAATTTCCCGAGAAACCACCACACTGCTTTCCAAAGTGGTTGCACAAGTTTGCATTCCCACCAGCAATGGATGAGTGTACCCCTTTCTCCACAACCTCTCCAGCAAAGGCTATCATTGGTGTTTTTGATTTTAGTCATTCTGACAGGTGTAAGGTGGTATCTTAAAGTTGTCTTGATTTGAATTTCCCTGATCGCTAAGGAAGTTGAGCATGACCTTAAGTGTCTTTTGGCCATTTGAACTTCTTCTGTTGAGAATTCTCTGTTCAGCTCCTTGCCCCATTTTATAATTGGGTTGATTAGCCTTTTACGGTCTAGTTTCTTGAGTTCTTTATATATTTTGGAGATCATACCTTTGTCAGTTGCGGGGTTGGTGAAGATCTCCCAGTCAGTGGGTTGCCTTTCTGTCTTAGTGACAGTGTCCTTTGCTTTACAGAAGCTTCTCAGTCTCAGGAGGTCCCATTTATTCAATGAGGCCCTTAATGTCTGTGCTGCTGGGGTTATATGTAGGAAGTGGTCTCCTGTGCCCATGTGTTGTAGAGTACTTCCCACTTTCTCTTCTATCAGGTTCAGTGTGTTCTGACTGATATTATATAACCGAGATGCCCTTCAAGGAAGAATGGATGAAGAAAGTATGGAATATATACATATTAGAGTACTACTCAGCAGTAAAAAACAATGACTTCTTGAATTTTGCATGCAGATGGACAGAAATAGAAAACACTATCCTGAGTGAGGTAAGCCAGACCCAAAAAGAGGAACATGGGATGTACTCACTCATATTTGGTTTCTAGCCATAAATAAAGGACATTGAGCCTATAATTCGTGATCCTAGAGAAGCTAAATAAGAAGGTGAACCCAAAGAAAAACTTATAGACATCCTCCTGGATATTAACCTTCATCAGGCGATGAAAGGAGACAGAGACAGAGTCCCACATTGGAGCACCAGACTACAACCCCAAGGTCCAAACCAGGAGCAGAAGGAGAGAGAGCACGAGCAAGGAACTCAGGGCCATGAGGGGTGCACCCACATACTGAGACAATGGGGATGTTCTTTCGGGAACTCACCAAGGCCAGCTGGACTGGGTCTGAAAAAGCATGGGATAATACCGGACTCACTGAACATAGCAGACAATGAGGACTGCTGAGAAGTCAAGAACAATGGCACTGGGTTTTGATCCTACTGCACATACTGGCTTTGTGTGAGCCTAGGCTGTTTGGATGTTCACCTTAATAGACCTGGAAGGAGGTGGGAGGTCCTTGGACTCCCCACAGGGCAGGGAACCCTGACTGTTCTTAGGGCTGATGAGAGAGGGGGAGTTGATTGGGGGACGGGGAGGGATATGGGAGGCGGTGGCAGGAAAGAGGCAGAAATCTTTAATAAATAAATAAATAATAAAAAAAGAAACATCTTTGGTAAAAACGTAGTCCTTTTGACAAAGGAAAAACAAAAAAGTGAGGGAAGAGGGCAAAAATTCATAACCATTTGCCAAAACACTAGGTGATTACAAGTTTTCTATCTACTACTATTTTCTACTTATGTGTGCTAGCCTATGAAAATACAAAGTCCCCTCTGAAATAAATTTCCCAGCTTAGAATACCTGGTGCTAAAATCAATGTGCTGGTCACTAGGTCACACACAATAAGGATGCCCTATTCAACTTTATCATCTAACAAAATTGATCACTCAGTATTTGCTTTAGGATCCTAAAGTCAAAATCCCCCCCACACACACACCAAAAAAAAAAAAAAAACAAAAAAACTATATATCGATCATATTCTCCACCTTAGAAATCCACTTAGAGATTTGGGTATTCCCATAATTTTTTGAAGGGATGCTGGTTGGATTTTTGTTATTTATTTAAGTATGGACTTAATCACTTGCCTTAAGCATTTTGTCTATTATGAGGAGGTAACTCTTGTTTGCCAGTATTACCTGAGGTTAAGGACTGTGACAGGAAAGACCACTGGGGTCATTTCCTCTTCTCATGACTTCACAGCAAGAGGAAACACCATCAACAGGACTCGTTGTGGATCTTGAACTCAATGGCTTTGTTCATAGTGCTAACCAGCCTCTCCACTGTGAAGCTGCATGTTTCTCTTTCTTCTCCCATACAGTACTACAGTACTCTTTAGAATGAACTGACTTTGGAAATCCCACATGCAATGTTTAGAAGAGAAAAAGATCAATGTTGTTCAAGAGAGAGGTGAGGAGGTGTTAGAAGGCTATAAAGCAGTGAGGCTCGCTCTGTGCTATGAATAGGAGACAGGCTTTCAGAGGCAGAAATGGCAGAGGATGAAGAAATATGTTCCTTACTGAGGGCTGAGTACTGACAAATGTTACTGTTGATTTTTCATATAGAAGCTCTGCTTCTTCTGCTCCATTTATCTTATTTGTTCATTTATTTAAATCAGTATGGACTTCATGTAAGTTTGTATTTGACTTTTTTTCAAATTGTTTCAGCATTAGACTTTAGGGAGTCCTTCTAGTGGTCTCCTGTGTCTCTGTCCCTTTGATGAATTGCTCATATCTCCTCACCTCTGAAGTGTGTGTGTGTGTGTGTGTGTGTAAACTTATTTCATGGAATTATATTGCACTCCAAGATAATCTTGGATGTTTTCTTACACCCTATATAAGCAACCTACAAGGAATCTTGGACCTTTCAATTGAGATTAGTATTAAAAATCCCTGTCTGTACAACTAGATATACTTATTTAGCATATCTTATTTATCAATTCATAACTTATATCAACTCATACCTATATGCATATCTATAAATATTTTCATATCTATGCATATCTACTATGTATATTAAAACAACTAATCTGTCTGTTAAAATAAACAATAGACTATTTTGGTGCCTCCACCTCTAATCCATTATACCATACTGATCATCTTAAAATTCACCTTATCTTTCTGTGATCATCCACTCCAACACTAATCACTGTCTCTGTCCTTAATCATCCAATTCTACCTGGACCACCATCTTAATTGTTAACCCACACACTCTGGAAAGCAACTTTCACAGCAACATTTAAATGCTTCTATGCAATGCCTTTTGCATTGGTTTTGCATTCTGTTTTGCAAAGTTGTCTCAGCTAGCAT
This sequence comes from Chionomys nivalis, assembly GCF_950005125.1. Classification (NCBI taxonomy): domain Eukaryota; kingdom Metazoa; phylum Chordata; class Mammalia; order Rodentia; family Cricetidae; genus Chionomys; species Chionomys nivalis. Next base: position 30,480,037 of record NC_080103.1, on the reverse strand, counting down.
TTCCCCTCACTCCCTTCAGTGAGGTTATTATGCCCCTTTGTGATAGAATTAGATTCCTTTGGCACATTCTGCTCTGTACCTTAGGGTTCCTGAATCTCCAAAATTGTTTGGGTTTTGTTTGCATACATAAAAGCTTTTCTCTTTGTGTGGTGAAGTTTAATGGGTTTTGACAAATGCATAATATATTAAAATGTAGCACTTCGCAATTTTATAGGATAGTTTTCTCACCCTAAAATATCCACTGTGTATCACTAAATGGGAATGAAGCAATAACTTAGCTGATATGAGTGCTTATTGCAGAGGACCTGAATATGGTTCTTAGCACATAGACTAGGTGGCTCCCACCCAGCTACTAATTCAGCTGTGAGGGAGCTGATGCCCTCCTCTGGTATGAGAACATCAATAGGCAAATACACATAAATGAAAATAAGATAAAAATTAAGAATTATTTATTCTGTTCTTCATGTGAGATTTCCCTCTGTATGCTGTAAATACAATTGGTTAATAAAGAAACTATCTTGGCATGTGATAGGGCAAAAGAGTAGAGCTAGGTGGGGAAAAGTAAACTGAATGCTGGGAGAAAGAAGGCCAGAGTCTAGAAACACCATGGAGCTTCCAAAGGAGAAAGACACAAGCTGCCAGCTGGAACCTTACCAGGAGACCATGAGCCTCGTGGTAAAATATAAAATTATAGAAATGGATTAGTTTAATATGCAAGAGCTTGCTAGGAATACGCTGGAGTCATTGGCCAAGCATATTTAATTAATATAGTTTCTGTGTGGTTATTTCAGGTCTCAGCTTCCGGGCAGTTGGGAAATGAACTAGTGAACTCTACTACAAACTCTGGCATTTTTTGGAATTCTTATCAACTATGACTTATTTATTAATTCCATTGGTTTATGTCTCACATAATGTCATATGAATAATCCCTATAGTGTGTAGCTTATCAGACTGACTTCTTTCATTTATTAGTATGTACATTTTGTATATCTTAATAACTGACTTCTTATCATTGTATAGAATCCCACTGCACAGATATATGACAGTTAACCTTTCATTTATTAAAGACAGTTTGATTGCTTTCTGTTTGAGGTAATTAAATGTTATATTACTATAAACATTCATACATATAATTGATTATAACTTTGTAATTTAAAATTTGTTCAAATATAATTTATGTCCTAATTTGCCCTTGTAAATGTACATTTTAAGGTTTTGTTCCATTTATAATATGATACAAATATCCTTATTAATTTCAGAAGAGATTTTGCACTCCATAATGAAGACCTGCATTTACTAGGAGATATTCCACATACCTTATGTCTCTACCTGTGAGAATAACTAAGCTAATTTTTGTCTGCACATCTGAATATTCCATATAAACAAAATATATATTATGTCATCCTTTTGTATTTGTCGTCTTTATTTTACCAGTACTTTAAGAATGTATCAAATAAGCATCAATCAATAATTACCATTTATCTGAACACTATTCTATTACCTGTCTCCAGGACACCATATTTGTCTTTTCTCATTTAGTAAAAATTTGAATTATTTCCACTCTTTAACTGGTAAGTACAATAATATTTTCAATATTCAAACACACAATTTACCTGAATTTGTGTTTTGCTGTTCCTTAAGTATATATCTAGAAGTGGAACCCCAGTGTCATATTTTGTCTCCTTGTTCAACTTTTAAGAAAGTTCTAAACTGTTTTCCATAACAGCTACACGTTTTATATCCCTTACTGCAGTGTGTGTAGGTTTCAAACCATCTCTATTCTCAAAAAGCCTCGTAAATGCCCATCATTACACTGTCCCCATCTAATTGGTCTGCAACGATTAAAACCCTTATTGAGGTTTAGATTAGCATGTCTACGATGGTTCACAGCTTGATCTTTCTAGGAGTGTGACTTACACATGCTTCTATAGATCTAAGGTCTCAAATTGGCTTTGGAAATTGCCAGAAACACTTTCGGGAGAATTTGTTAAAATGATGATCTCTTTACTTTCCTTCAGTCAAATAAGTACAGATAGTATGAACTGCAAAGTCTATGTAAACTTCATGATGGGTGCGTGGCTATTAGGCAGACACACAAGAAAAAGGTTTACATTGCTATGTGTAGTTCTTCCCTTAGTCGGAGGAGCCATCATCTAGGATGATTGGTTATGTGTTGGAATGCCTTACATTGTCAAAATAACTGTATATGATCTAAGCCTTTAGGGTCTGAGGACCTATCAATATCATGCACTGTGAGGGAAAATTGCACGCAGTTAAGAAAAATGTCTCATTTCAAATGCCCCTGGTTGACAGAAAATTATAGTCAGATATTTGCATAAATGGATACTAGAAATATAAAATGGTACAAGAGAGCGTGAAATTTATATCTGATCTAATGGAAGTCAGTGAAGGACAAAAACTAGTGGTTAACTGGCAGTTTCATGGAGTGGAGTGGTGATAAAACCTCTTTCTTAAAGTTGTTCTGAATCTCCAATCTCTATGGCTTCTTTTTTTACACTCTATAACCAATCTTACTTTGAGAGTCCCTTCCTTTTATTGATTATTGCCTACCTTCACACTAACTGCCCAACATTATCCGGATTGTAAGAGCCAATGCCTGTTCTATTCAATCAAGAAATTCCGTGCAGTACCCCTTTCCTGGTACATGAATAATGGTGAAAGGGGTATCTGGATGGGAATAATTTGAACTCCACTTTACTCTCTGGAGTTATTGATTAGCTATTAAGACTACTAAATACAATGTGGGTAAAAGGTAAAAAGTAATCATAGTATCTTTAAATGTTAACTTCTCTCACTTATAATTTGATGTACTCCATATATGTGTATGTGTTTATGAGTGTTTCTTTTTGAGGTTAATTAACAGCTATCTCAAGTCACAAAAGAAAAATACATTTTGAAGTATAAGCCAGTACTTTGTGCATTTATCCAGAGTGTGTGAGCTACTATTTGATAAGACAATACAACACTGAACATCTTGTTTGATCCACAAACAAAACAAACTAAACCAGAGGTAGAGCCCAGGCCAGACCACAAAACCACAGCCAAAGTAAGCAAATGTTATTTCAAACGAGTATGCTTTTAAACGTTGGTTTAGTTTTGAAAAATGAATAATGAAACAAAGAACCTACTATGCTCCTGACCCTATATAGGTTACCAATGAGATACAAAAAATATATGTTAAAGGACTGATGTATGTTAGACATCCAGGTTTGGAGCTACAATATGATATACTTAGTTTCACTGAGATTTTCAGAAAATTTTCACACACACACACACACACACAAAATGAAAGCTTCCCAATTTCACTCTCCTTGTTAAGAATTATAGATTAACACTAACTTGAGCTAGGTTTGGTAATTCATAGCTGTATCCTCAGGACTTGGGAGAGTGGGGGGGGGGGACTTTTCAGTTTGAGGCCTGTTTGGATGACATAGTGAATTCCAGGACAGCCTTAGCAATAGTTTAAGACTCCGTCTCAAAACAAAACAGACAGAAATAAGCAAAACAGCAAAAGTAAGGACAGATGAATAAACAGGTAATCACATCACATTCTATACTTACCCAAGAGTAACTCGCACTTCAGTGGATTTTGCATATTACCAAACTGCCAACTTCATTTCCTGTCCCCCAGCAATTAAAAGATTAGCACCCATTCATCTAGGTTTCAGGCAGCCAGCCAACTCACCCTGGGACAGTATGCTCCATTGGTGGCCCAAGTTTCCTGGTTCACCATTCAGATCCTGACTCAAGAACTGATGTGTGTGTCAAAGGGATCTGTGAGAGTAACGTGGTACCAGCCCTCCAGCTCTGTGAGTTTATACATTTGCTCTCACAGGACGCTGTAATGTCCAGGTCAGAAGCCTGACCCAACCTGGAAAGATGCTTACACAAGAAATTGCCGCGCACTGCGCCCCCTTGTCTGCGCTCTGTGCGCTGTTACCTAGTTCTCCAGCTTCGAGCAAGGGGGCTGGAAGTTAAAATACAGAAACACAGAGAGACAGCGACAAGGGTCATCCTTGAATTCCTTAAGAGTGCCCCCTTTATTGTGTTCCGGGGCAGGTTATATAGAGATAGCCACGCCCAAGCCAAATCCACCAGAAACCATTCTCCTGCCATCAGGAACTCCTGAAGGTCTTGTGCTCAGAGCAGCTGTAGGCACTCAGATCAGGGGATTACAAGAAATTCAGGATCTGGGTTCTCACTGCTCCCAACAAGAAATGACGGGGAGAATGGGGCTCAGAGACTACATGGAACAAGAAGGTTGAGTCTCTTTGACTCACCCTTTCTCCTATCTGTGGCTGACTTAACAACTAAATTTACTCATTAAGGGATCCACAAATTGAATCAGAGGCTCAGCCCAGTTCAGCCCACAAAACTTCAGTCAAAGTAAGTAGAAGTTATTTCAAACCAGTATGTTTTTGAATGTTGGTTTAGTTTTGAAAAAAGAATATTGAAACAAAGAACCTACTATGTTGCCGACCCTTTATAAGTTACAAAGGAAATAGGATGAACATATGTGAAAGGAGTGATATATGTTTGACTTCCAGGTTTGGAACTAGAATATGATATGCATATTTTAACTGAAATTTTTAGAGTTTGTGCCTTATGTAGAATTTCTCAGCTATATATGTGGTGACCCAAGATAACACTGCAAGTTAAATGTATTAATCATTTTTGTAGGCAATTGAAATTTGAACTTCTAATAAATAATTTTCATAATAGCTTTAAAAGTTTGTCAATAGGCTGAGTATTTTCTAGGGAGAAATTAGAACCTACTTGTACAAGTCAAGAAAAATCAAAACGGGTTCGTGTCAGAGCTGTGATGACACAAATTCTTTATACCACTTCTTATATGCTTCTAAAATGCTCACAGTACGGTCCCTGTTCCTAGTGAGCAGCCATGGACAAAACTAGTGGTAGTGAAGCGATCCACATGGCTGTACAATGTATATCTCCAGGAAGGACCTGAGTTAGAATTTACTCCCAGATAACAAAGACATCCTAGGTTACCCAACTTTGTGTAAATTGGTGAAAATCTTTGCAAATTGAGTAAAGATTTAGAAGCTTTGGTATTTGGTTATGCTTCCTGAATTTTCCTTGGAAGTGCAGGATTTGACAGTATTTCATGCAGCCGAAATGGAGGTATTGCTTGCTCCCATGATTTATCACAGAATGAGATGTCGTTGAGATGCAAGTGTTGCATTTCGGACTGAAATATGTAGCCACAAACTTTGACTTAGTAAACAAAATTCAGATAATAAGCATGGCAAATGTTTCAAGGATGCAGAATCTCCATATACCTTTAGCTTTGTCTTTTTTAGCATCTACTATACAAATAGAAGTTCTTTTAAAATGCAAAATTGCTTCCTGGTTTTCTGAAGTCATTACTCTAAAGGAATGCAATTTAGGCTTTAAGTATTGTTTGCAGTAAAATATTAAAGGTAGTTTTTGATTTGAAATATTTAAATTAAAGATGTCTGTAGATTAATTTCAAAATTAAAACTCATAATCAGATGTTAATTCTAATTATTTTCACTTTCATATAAGTGTAAAATTGTATTTTTATCTCTAAGGTAACATAATGAACCATGAATCTAAGATGTGAGAAACTGGATACTAATGAACTTATAATTCCCTTGTGTGTATGATGGGAGTTCTATTTTTTTTTTCTCAAAGCATATCTGAAAGTATAAAGAATCTCTTTTAAGTGTTTGATTAGCAGCAAAATTAGTGAGCTAGAAACATTCTTCCTAATACAATGGGGATGTAGGGGAGTTGGAAAGTCTCCAGGTGAGTATTTGGAAACAGGGACAACTTAATTGTTCTGAGAATGAAAGACAAATTATTGATTACATTTTTCCCGGGAAGGCATTCTCTTTAAAATTAAAACTGATTTTGTTGGTGTCTTTGGCAAATAAAATGCTATCTTCTCTCGCATAATGCTCATCACATAGCACTTAGAAAATGTTTAAAAATTAATTCTAAGTGCAAATATGTCCTGTAATTATAAATCTCTTAAGCTTGTTGCTCATTTTAACTTAATGAAAATTATGGTTCTTATTTTTTTCTTACGAATTAACCATAGTCAGAAAATATGAAGATGGATTCGTTATTTGTTTTTTTTATGAAGGAAAAGATTTTTGACATTTTGAACCAATATTACTATCTTCAGTATATATTTTCAAAATCTGATTCCTAAGAGGTAGTGATTGTGATTTACTGTATTTGAAATAATTAGATCTTTTTATAATGTCTCTTTAAGCATATTTTAAACTAAAACCTGAAAATGAAAGAATAAAGGAGAGGCAGAGACAGGATAAATCCCTGCAACCTGAATCTCTTCCAGTTTAACTGAATTGGTGAATCCCAGGTTAGTGAAAGACTCATCTCAAAAAGTGGGGTGGCAGGATATTGAGGAAGATACCTGGCACTGATTTCTAGCTTTCATATGAACACACATGTACAGATGTGCTTATTCATGGATATATGTGCATATATATGCACACATATAAAACAGCAAAATTGCTTAAATATTAAATGAAATGTCTAGTGAATTATATCTTAGTTCTAATTCCATTCTAACTGGAGGTACAAAATTTCTGGGCAGCATAAGAAATTATGCTAAAACAAGTTATTTCTGCATATATGGTGGGCATATATTTGCATTACTGTTGCATGTGCTTTACAAAGATGTGAAAATGAATCATATTTCTTTTGAGTAACTAGAAATTTCAGTGTTCCTAGTTGTGAATATATCAGATGAAATGTTCAAAATCAGTTTTGTGCTTCTACACCACTAGGAGCTTTTCCAACTTATAAAAGAAAAAGCAATATCCAGGCTAGGTGGGGAAGGGGAGATGGTCGGAAAGGAAGAGGTATAGAAAGGATGGGCTTGGAATAGTCACATGCTCACCAGGAGCGTGTGAAGAGCATCATTAGGTGGTGGACGAAGAAACTGCAGAATGTGGAATGTGGGAAAGTCACACATTTTAATATCTGTGGCTAAATTCAGGTCTGAAGATGCTGATGGAAAGGAAGAAAGAAAATTGTTTCCAAGCAAAGTTCACATCTAGAAGAACAGCAGACTTCCTCAGGCTTTATTCTAATATGGCAGTAAATCTCCTTAATTCCATTGTGGTAAAACATCTATACACATAAAATAAAATAAGTCCAAAATGAATTTCAAAAGAACCACATAACATGGAAACTAAAAGTGAAGAGATGAAAATTAGGGAGGAAGCATGCTATTCAGGTTTCATGGAAAACTATACAATTATGTTTCTGTGTTAGAATAACATTGTGAAGTGATCCTGGGCATACAGTATATATCATTCGTGTGTGTGTGTGTGTGTGTGTGTGTGTGTGTGTATGTATGTATGTATGTGTATTAGAATTTTCAAATGTTGGGCTAAGGGGTCCTAATAGTATTAAATAAACTCACCAAGTTACCAAAAGTCTACCAATGCTCTAATCCATGGAGGACATGATAAAATGGTACATTTAAAGAAGGAAATTTGATGGAAGTCCATGGAAAGTTGGAACAAAAGGAAGCTTGCTGTGATAACCCAGACAATGAGGCCAATGAGATGTTCAGAAGGCAGAAGTTTTGATGTCAGCCAAACAAGCTGAATTTGATCTCTGGAACAGAAACAAAGCTAGGAGAGAGCTAACTCCATAAATTTATCCTTTGACCTACACACATGTACCTTGGTATGCACACATCACATATACAACATGCACAGGCACATACACACAGCAACAATACACACACAGAGCAATAATACATATACACACAACAATATCCGTCCATTTGTATGCAAAATTCAAGAAGTCATTGTTTTTTACTGCTGAGTAGTACTCTAATATGTATATATTCCATACTTTCTTCATCCATTCTTCCATTGAAGGACATCTAGGTTGTTTCCAGGTTCTGGCAATTACAAACAATGCTGCTATGAACATAGTTGAGCATATACTTTTGTTGTATGTTTGGGCATCTCTTGGGTATATTCCCAATAGTGGTATTGCTGGGTTGAGAGGTAGGTTGAACCCGACTTTCCTGAGAAACCGCCACACTGCTTTCCAAAGTGGTTGCACAAGTTTGCATTCCCACCAGCAATGGAAGAGAGTGCCCCTTTCTCCACAACCTCTCCAGCAGAGGCTATCATTGGTGTTTTTGATTTTAGCCATTCTGACAGGTGTAAGATGGTATCTTAATGTTGTCTTGATTTGCATTTCCCTGATTGCTAAGGAAGTTGAGCATGATCTTAAGTGACTTTTGGCCATTTGAACTTCTTCTGTTGAAAAGTCTCTGTTCAGCTCAGTGCCCCATTTTATAATTGGATTGATTAACCTTTTACGGTCTAATTTCTTGAGTTCTTTGTATATTTTGGATATCAGACCTTTGTCAGTTGCGGGGTTGGTGAAGATCTTCTCCCAGTCAGTGGGTTGCCTTTCTGTCTTAGTGACAGTGTCCTTTGCTTTACAGAAGCTTCTCAGTCTCAGGAGGTCCCATTTATTCAATGATGTCCAATACACACAGAAATAATAAACACAATGACAATACATACACACAGAAATGATAAATATACACACATAGCAATAATACACACAACAATAATACATACACAATGAAATAATAGTACTAAATAATATACACACAGCAATAATATACAAACTTTGTGCATTTATAACATTGCTCTATAGTAATAATACATGCACATGAAAACACACATACATATCCATGTGATTAGTAAGAAAATTTGAATCTGAAAGAGCAGAAAGAATGGAAATCAAGTTGCTGTCAGAAATGAAATAAAATATTGTATAAACAAATACATTTTCAAACAATTTGGAGTCACTGGTAACTATCTAACAATTTTTCAGACAATTTTCACTTCCTTATTCATGACTAGGTTTTATCCCTCCCTCTTTTCCTCCTTCCCTTCCTCCTTTTGTCTTCTTTCTCCTATTGTAGCTTTGTCCTGATTCCCAGACTGTCATTAAACTTTGAGGCTGGACTGGAGAGATGGCTCAGAGGTTAAGGATGCTGACTGTTCTTCCAGAGGTCCTGAGTTCAATTCCCAGTAACCACATGGTGGCTAACAACCATCTGTAATGAGATCTTGTGCCCTCTTCTGGAATGTGGGTATACATGGAGGTGGCACACTGTATTGTATACATAATAAATAAATAAATAAAAAAAAAACTTTGAGGCTGATGAGATTTTTATGTCTTCTGAGTCCCTGGGACTTAAGTCATGTACCTAGGCTGACCTATGGGAAGAAATTTCTTTCATTCCATTTCATTGTTTGATGCAAGAATCAAAACAAGAGCAGTCTACTAAGTCGGGCTGAAATGTTGAGTTGAGATTGTTTCCTGCTTCCTCCATGTTCTGGAAGAGGTTATACAGAATTAGCATTTCTATGAATATTTGGTTGACTTTACAAGTGAAGCCATGAGTTTAGCTTTTGCAAGATACAGTTATGTAAGTTGTCTATTTTTTTTTTCAAATAAGTTCTCAGGTTATATGTTTGAAAGAATTTGAATGCTTTACTGAGTTTATCAAACAGTGGTTAAAGTTCTTCGAATGTCCTTACACTGTTCCTTGATATCCAATACACATGCTGATAACATCTTTCAATTTCTAACACAAGCCATCATCTGTGTTTCTGTTTTCTTTCATAATCAACTTGAATATAGGCTTTCCAAATTCTGTTGATCTTACCAAATTTCCATCCACGATTTTCCTGTGATGCATATTTCTACTGTTATTTTATTTTTTTTCTCATCCTCCTCTTGCTTTGTGGTGAAATTACATTTTTTTACTAATTAAATTGGGGACTTAGAAATTAAATTGGAGTCCTTTCATTATAATGAAAACTTGAGAGTGTGTCCTTTTCTCCCTGAGTGGTTGGGATATACTCTGAATTTGGTATGGATACTTTTTGCTGTGTACAACTCTGGAAGGTTTTATGTTCCTAATTAACTCTCATGAAAATGTTTAGTGGGAAAGATATGGCCACAGCATATTTGGAAGTGAAGAAACGAAGACAGATGAACAGAGTGCTCAGAATGGTACTTGAAACTAGAGTTTGCTTTTAAGTATCTTGCTCTTCCCACTGTGCCATATGGATCTTTGGGCTACTTCACAAGTGATCAGATGCTGAAAAGCTGAAGAAACTCATAATGAGACAACATTTTGGATATAGGAAGAGAAGGAAAATCTCTTTACAGGAGAGGTGTTTTGGTGTTTTTTTTTTTTTTTTTTTTTTTTTTTTTTTTTTTTTTTTTTTTTTTTTTACCTTGGTGACTTGGAGCTCTTCATGGGAGATCAGATGATGTCTCCTTAATTTTGTTCCCTTAAATACCCTGAACTATGCCCCTCAAGGCTGTTTCATCTGGAGGAATATCACCTCTTCTTTTGTTTCCCAGCCACTGTAGTGGAATTGGGCTAAATATGGCTTCATTTACCTTCCATTTAGACTCTTCCATATTCAGTTAAATGTGCCAGATCTAAGAAAGCAACAAGGAACAAACAGAAGAGGAGGATACAGTTCTAGAATGTAGATCTCAGAAGAAGCAGTTGTGTTAGTAGGTCCTGGCTGCCAGACATGGATCCAGAAAGTTTTTGGAAGCTGTGATTTATGAGTCATAACATATAAAATAGCAGTTGTATGACTTGAAAACATCAGAGTGTTAATAATGGATATATAAAAATATTGCCAAAATTTAAGGAGAGAAATAAGAGGCAAAACTTGCCAGAAATTGGGAAATTCATAAATGGGCCTCATCATCTAATTTACTTTGGAAAAGTTATTAAAAATTGCTTTTGGAATATGTGCTTCTGAGACAAGATGGCATGCTCACCATCTAAACTGACACTTGGAAAATAATGAGAAAAATAAATACAATGAGCCTAGACCTCGTAGGATATAGATGTAATCCCAGCAATCATGAGACGGAGATAGGATGGTGAGTCCTGTGCTATCCTTGGCTATACAATGAAACTCTGTCTCAAAGCATATAAAAACCCAAATCAAGCAAATAAACAACAACAACAAAAATATCCCCTCCAAAGACTCTAAACAATTAAAATAATGCAAAAATAAGACCAGTATTGATGTATGAAATAACAACCAAAATGATGGAATGGATTCAGCAGCTGATTCAAATAACCGCAGATTTTGGGTTGCAAAATAAGAGACTGTAGAAACTAGACATAAATAGTAGGAAGCAATTAATATTCACAAAAGTATGCAAGGAAACACTGCTTCGTGTTATAGAGAACAAAGATCCATGAAAAAAAAAAACACTTTTCAGATGCGAGAAGTCATTTGACTTAAAAGGAGAGAATATATAAAGAAACAAATTATCTAAGGAGAAAAAACTCATTGATGTTAGGAAATGTTTGATGGTGACATGCAGGAAAAGTCTGAATCAGCCAGGAACAGAGGAAAGGAACAATGTATTTGAGAATTTTAGTCACAGTTGGGTGAGGGGGGATTGGCTCTAAATGGTTCGGTAGGTAAAGGTGCTTGCAAACAAGACTGATGACCCAAGTTTGATTCCTGGTACCTACGTGGTAGAAGTATAAAAACAATCCCAGCACACTGCATTCTCGGCATCCCTTTGACTGTTGTTATGAAACATGTGTTTCCACACCCACACAAATGAATGGATTTAATAAATAAATAATTGCAAAAAGCAAACTACATGGGGAGAAAATTTGAAATCAGCTTCATTCTATATAAATCTCCTTGGAAATACATAGATATATGCACATCGAATATGTATCCATGTCAAGATGTTCAAAGGTCTCCTAAATAGTATTACACATTCTGTGTTGAGGTGTGGATCACAGTATATAGTATAAGACAGTGAAATAGAGCAGCATTCCTCAAATCAATATTCCATGGAACATTTTTTTTTTCCATTTAGCCGTAACCAAAGTATCTCCAGTAAAATAAACTTGGAAAGTCCAGGACACTCAACCCTAAGCAGATGCCAATATGTCACCACCTCTTACCATCTCCTACATGCAATGCAAGATCTTGTCCCTCATCAGCTAAGCATGATTGAGTTGAGGCAACATGTATTCATTTTACGATGCTATTAATCCTGAGGGATATGTACTATTGTTCCCCTTTTACCCTGACATGGAAACTGAATACTATTAAGATGAAATTATGTGTTTTGATATTGAAACAGCTGTATATGAGAAATAGGACTATTCCTGGTTCATAGTCTGTGTTATTAATCTTATCAATAAAAACAGGAAGCAAAGAATAAAGGGAACATGAAACATTTTTATTTTGATGGAAACTCATCAGTATTCTATACCACGCTGTTGAGCATGATATGCAAAGTATGACATGACTAATAAGGTGGATTGAATAACATGTGTGTATGTATGTATGTATATATATATATTAAGACAGCATACAGTTATGTAATAGAAAATTTATTAAAACAGTAGTAAATACTTATAAAACTTTATAATTTCTTAGACAGCTAAAATAGCATATTCTACATAGAACTAGGACATGCATTTTATATATTTCATATTTCTTGGTAGCAATACAACTAAACTAGTAATTACTAACTGTATCAGTTACATCATTGTAGCTGCTGAAGTGGGGTCTTGAAATAATGGTCCTTAAAGGGATAGATGTTAATTTCTCTCTTACAATAATAATTTTATACATTTTCAGAGCAGATAGAGTAGATCCTTGGAGACCAGGACTTCTACTTGCTCACTCCAGACATTGCTGTTTTCACCTAAGGTCCAGGTGGAGTTGTCCAGATCCTTCCTCCTACAGGTCTGCATTTTGGGAATCAGGAAGAAGACAAAGACTTCCATTAACAGTCGGTGCTCACATCCCTTACCTTCCCAGATTCCTCACTCAATCCTTGGTAAGATGGCTATACACAGTTACAAAAACAGCTGAGATGTGGCACTCAGTCAAAATAAATGCCACCATATCAGAAGATGGTAGAAAGACTGAAGCTGTGGGTCAGTCTTAGAAATTTTGGTAAGGTGGGGAGAGAGGGAATTCCCCTAACTCATGTCAAGGTTAAAAATCATAATCAAATTCATAGAAAAACTTAATACAGTAAGAATCTGACAGACCAGTACTCAGAAGAAAATATAATGCTTTAATGTTCTTCATGTTAAGCAAGAAAGAATGAAAATAGATTAATTAATCATTCCAGTAAAAAAATAGAAATAATTTTTAAATGAGTATAAAATGTCAGGAATGAATTAATAAAGATACGATTGGAGATCAATAATTTATAAATGAGAGAAGAACAGTTGAGTGATAAATTTAAATGCTAGCTCTCCAACAGATCATTAAAAGAGATAAACTGCAGAAAAGGCAAGCCAATAAAAAAGAAAGATGCTAATCCTTGGCATTATGTATGACAAGGGGATATAATCACAAGAAGAAAAATAATCCTATGCTTACACAAGAAGCCAGCAATGTCTGCCAGGGCACCTCCCTTAGACCAGGACCCTTATTGCTAGGTACTTAAGGAGCCAAGCCCACAAAAAGGCACCTGTCAATACAGTGATTCATACGTTAATCTGGTATAGTAACAGAATCAAATTCAGCCTAAACAGTCTTAGAAACAGAGTAAAGAAGAGCTGGACATGCTGGTATATTTCACCATTCTGAAGGCTGAGACAAGAAAATAGTAAGTTCAAGGCTACCCTGAGCTGCACATTGACTTTTAGATCATTTAGAGCACTATCTCTTCATAAATAACCAAACAACAAAAAAACTGAAAAAGAAAGAAGGCTGTTAATGTTTTTCTAGTGCATTCTCTATACCATTTTCTTTTTTAGTACTTTTTCCTTTTAACATTTGTGTTTAGTGTGTCTGTGTGTGTGTGTGTATGTGTGGGTTAGTGTATGTATGTGTGCATTCGCATACATGTGTGACTATATGAAAACATGAAGGGAAATTCCATATACACACATTGAAAAAGAAGTTATTAAATTATTTTAAAATGGAGTTGGGTTCTTAAACCAGAAAACTTCTGTAGGCAACACTATTGCAGATTAATAAAAATCAACAACAGCATATATAGTTAAAAGATTGTCTTTATCAAATAGTTTGCAATATTTATGCTAGAATGATAAAGGTACAAATCAATGACAAATAGAATATAGACAAATAACAAATATATAACAGATAAATAAGTAAATTAGAGATAATGTATAGGTAGAAAAGTATAGATAGATAGTAGATAAAAAGTAAAAAAAAAATAGACAAATAATTCCATAGGTATTGCAGAAAATTCAACTAATTACTATTGAGTAGTGATAGAATAAACAAACAAGGCAAAAATTGTAAAAAAAAAAAAATCAGGATCTAAAAACACAACCAATGACTCACCGGCATACATTAGCACACAAACCTAACTAAATACAGATTATATTTAGATAAACAATGAACCCATACCAAAAATGATTCTTAACAGGTTCCAAAGTTTAAGACTAGGCTTCTAACTGCTATTGATTTACATTTAAAAATAATAGGATAAATAACTAGAAATCTCCAACTTCTGAAAATTAAGCCATTTAATCTTCAATAACAAGAGAAAAAAAAGTCAGTGATGGTTAGATGGCCTATGTGAAGCACCAATAGAACATATAAAAAATGGAATGAAGAGAAAGTCATGTTCTCTAGAGAGTCTTAAGGTCTCATGTTAGAGAATAAAGGGGTTGATACTCAACATCGAAGCTTTTTTCTTAAGAATTCTCCCAGCAGCCGGACGGTGGTGTCACACGCCTTTAATCCCAGCACTCAGGAGGCAGAGGGAGGCGGATCTCTGGGAGTTCGAGGCCAGCCTGGTCTACAAGAGCTAGTTTCGGGACAGGCACCAAAGCTACAGACAAACCCTGTCTTGAAAAAAAAAACAAAAAACAAAGAATTCTCCCAGCAAAGGTAACAGCACATTAAATATCATACAAAAGAGATTAACATAAAGAATAAAGAGCATAAATAAGTGAAATACAAAACACACATATTATATATACATTCAACCATACACAAAGTTCTTTTCTGATTTTGAATAATAAAATTACTAACTACCTACAGAGTTAATCAAATAAAATAAATAAAATATACTTACTAGTTTAAAAAACATTGTAGGCCGGGCGGTGGTGGCGCACACCTTTAATCCCAGCACTCGGGAGGCAGAGGCAGGTGGATCTCTGTGAGTTCGAGACCAGCCTGGTCTACAAGATCTAGTTCCAGGACAGGCTCCAAAACCACAGAGAAACCCTGTCTCGAAAAACCAAAAAAAAAAAAAAAAGAAACATTTTAAACATCATTATTAGTCCTACTGATAACTAAAACTAAAAATATTAAGTGACCTTATAAAAATGTCCTTAATAAATAAGGTAAAATGAACTATAAAAATTATAAGGCCTTCAAAAATACATAAGTATTTGAATAATATCATACCTGTTTTAAATAAATAAAATTTGAAAATTTTTCATAAGGAAACACTGTTTCAACTGAATCCATCAAGTAACTTTTTAAAGTACTTATAGACAAATAACAGAATTTCTACAAAAATCCCACCAAAAATGATGAAAATAATGACAGGAAACAATTTATGTAAAATCTGGCAAAATATTACAAAAATTAAAATCACAATGAACCACTTTCATGAATACAGATGAAAGTATGCTGACCAAAATATCAGCAAACCAAATAGAGCAGTACATGAAAATGGATCCATTTTATTGGGGTTCCAACAATAAAAGATACAAATAGTCAATATTAACATCAAAAAGAATAAGAAAACTTGTCACGTAAACAAATTAAAAGCTCAAAAACCAATCATAAAGCCTTTTAGTATTTAGAAAACAGATGAGATCTTCATTTGAAAATTGATCAGATCATTAAAATATTGTACATAGTTGCAGAGGTTTAAGAATAGTCAAGAGCATACGATCAGCAAAATGACTTGATAGTTAGAGGCACTTGTGACTATGGCTGTAACATGGATTTGATTCCCAGGCCCCACCTGATAAAAGGAGAGCATTGTCTGCTACACGTCCTATTTTCTCACTTGTACTGTGCCCCTGTATACAAATGCCCTCGGCACTCAACAAACAAATAAATGTAATTTTAAATGCTTTTAAAGAATAGTCAAGAGTCTTATAGAAGAATGTCTTTATCAGTTATTGTCAATTTATGATTATTAAAACAGTATAGTTTTGATAATGTAATATACCAAAGGAACTAATGTGAACTCAATTATATCCTACATTGATGTAGTCATATGACTAGGGAGGGCCACAGGCTATTGGAATGAAGGGAAGTGGTTCCATTGGATACACACATACAGACACACAATTAAAATTCCAGTAGAATAGAACAAGGCTGTAAAGCTATAAAAATCAATAAGGAAATTAACTATTTTGGAAAGAGTCAATGATTTATTAATCAGTACATATCATTAACATTACATTAAGGAGGAAGTGGTAAGTGAAACAGCATTACAGTTCAGTTATCGAGCTTTACTGTACAATTCGAAGAATGTTTGGCTGAGAAAATGGCTCAGTGAATGTGCTTGCTTCACAAGCTTGACAACGTAAGTTCAATGTCTGTGATGCACAAAGAATCCACTCCTGAATATTGTCCTCTGACCCATACACATGTGGCCTGGCTTGAACAAGAGCACACACACACACACATCACAGAAATAGGCAATAATAATAGATAAAATAGAAAATGAAAGATTATTTGGTGACTAAAAAAATCATGGATAGAATTAAAATCAAAACGCATTAGTAAATGACACACGCATATACATAAATCGATAGTACCCAAATTCATCTAGAATATATAAGAACATTTTCAAATCTATATGAAAATGATACAGTTTAGTAGAAAGCTTGGGAAAGGACTTTAATAGACTGTTGACAAATGAGCATGTCCAAAGGGCCACTGGCTGCGAAAAATTCCCCTGATTACTTTGTTCATCAACTTAATGTAAGTCAGAAACAGATTGAGGTCTCTGCTAACCTCCCAGAGTAAGGAGACAGGAGACAATTCCAGTACTGGCGAGGCTGAAGTGCAGTTGAACCCAACTCAGTGTTAACAGAATACAAATGGAAGAGGGAAGTTTAAAGAAAAGCTCAACAGGCTTACAAAAGAAACACATGAACAACTGCATTCATTATAAATTAATACAAATACTCATATGCATGTATACACAGATGTGTCAGTTACTGTAAAAACAGTATTCATTTTAACCAAAAGCTGGGCATCTGGGGAGCAACAAGTTTTCATAGATAATAGAAGGAGCAAGTCGGTTGCAGAAATTTAGTAATGAAGTTTAATACTGCAAGTTCTGAAAGTAAGCAAACTATTATTATCACCAATATGGATAATAACCTAAGACACATATTTTGTGAAAGAAGCCAAATCAATACATAGTGCATAATTATGAACACCTGAAACAAGTACACTTCTCTTTGCTTCTACGAAGGACAATATTTGTAAGCTACTACTTCCCGGGACAGAAAATGAGGGGTTCTTCCCAGCTGTTGGTCTGGTGGGTTACAAAGTTGGGCAGCTCACATCTATATGTAGCTCAAGCTCCAGGTGATCTGACACCCTCTTCTGGCCTCCCAAAGCACCTGCCGAATGTGGCATGTATTCACACATACATATATACAAGCAAAAATAAAAACGCAAATAAAATGGCAGAAATGAAAAAAGGGTATTAGAACGCAATTTAGTCAAACTACAGTGGAAATCAGTATTGATTCAGACTCAGAAACTAAAATCAGAACTAGTTTACCCATTTCATGCAGCAAATTAAGGTAGTTTATGCATACTAAACACTTTATCTTAAATTGAATAAAGTTGAATACTAATATTGTCCAGAGATTGTATTCAGTAGGGCAGAGGTAATTTTCAACATCTGGTGAATGCAGTGGTAGGTATACTCAGTGCCTAGGATTGCCAACATCACTGGATGTCATTTGAATATTTTTATTTGATTTAGCTGCTAGCACCTGTAAATAAACCCACTCTCAACCCTGCAAATTACTTGTATATTTTGTAACCAGAGACCTAATATAATTGGCAAACTTAGAGAACTAAAGGATGGTGTGCAACTTATTTTAATGCTACATCCAGCCAGATTCCACACGCCATCTGCATTTCCAATGTACCCATGCAGTAAGACATAACAGAATCATCATTAGCTGCTTCCAAACAGACCCTGACACATCCATCATGTATCAATTTGGGGACCCTGACAGATTTACTTATTACCTGACTGCCCCATTTTCTGAATTTCAAAAACAGACATGGTTTCAAAAACTAGATGGATAAAAAGAGTTTAGAAAAAAAAAACAAGAAAAAAAAAAACCCAGAAGGAGTCGTCTTTTATCTCAAGGTAGGAGGCCAGGGAATGTTCATTTACACAAGAAAGAAGGGGTGGGAATGAGTAAGTAATGCTCTTACCAGGGCAAGGCTCAGTGGTGGAGTTTGAGAAGGAGTTTGGGAAGTAAGTGTTGGAATAAACTTTGAAACACTTATCAATGGAGGTTTTTGGCTGTATAACACCTAGTACAGACAACTGTTTAAGAGTATTTGGAGAAATTGCAAAATATGAAAGCTGCTACCCAGTAGACAGAGAAATAAACAATGGCACTTTAGGAAAAATAAAAATTCGTGGAAGGGACAAATGATTAAGTAAATGAAGAAGAATGTAGAGAATTATAAAATAGACTTAAGATATTTATAAATAAGTATCATTCTACCCACACCTCCCTTTATCTTTAATTATATTTCCCTCGAAAGAAATAACATATTTTAGTTTCATTAATGGTGTATCATGTGACACAGAGAACATCTATTTCTGTTTGAATTTGGTTGCTACTGGATACTGATATTTTAAAAATAAACAGGAGATTTCCAGAAAAGGAAAGATGATCTATGTGACACAATCTGCAATTCAAGGAAAATTATCATAATAAACCTATCATACATATGCAATATATTTCACTTATCATACATATGTAGTATCTTGCTTAGATCTTTAGTGCTCAAAACAAATGGCAAGCTAATAAACACCCCCACAAAGAAGAGGAAGGTAATTCATATTTTAGTTCAAGACCACAGCAGGAGCTGCAAATTCCTTCCTGAGCTGTTTGTAATTTGGAAATATCGATGATTTATATATACTACACAATGAATCAAAATGGTCATCAAGAGAGTGACCAGTAAATATTTAATGGCTTTGTGAGCATCAGACCTATTATTTTAACTTGTTTCCATTATATGTAAAAGGAATATTGAAAAACGCCAGTGTTTTCTGCTGAAGACATCATGTTCCTAAGGCCTCGCTGCTCATAAAAATTTTAACGTTAATAGCAACCTTATAAATTATTTCATCCTAATTTTACTAATGAGATCCAGGTAGAGAGAGGTTAAGTGATTGTTCCCAGTCAGGTTGGCTCTTACCCCTTTTAGTTTTGTTGAGATCAGGCTTTGCCCTACTCTTAGTTATTTTGTATTGTATAAAGCAAGCAGTGCTCAGGCTGTGTCTTGACCTAGGATACTCTGTTGTACAAAAAGCTTTTTGCTCTGTTTTCGAGGCAGATGACTGTGACCTCTGGGTGTACCCATTACCCACAGTATTTTCTGGGTACCACCTGTCTTTTTCCAACTGATAAATGACCCATTCCTTGTAGTAGAAAAGATGTCACCTATTAAGCTTTGGGGGGAGCTGAGACTTTGTGGGCACATGGGCATTTTAACATCATTACAGGGAGACTAGATTCAAGAACTCATAAGACTCATTAGATCCAGGACAAGCTATTTTTCCTTCACATGAACCCCACAAAACGATGGGTATCTAGCACTATGATGTCAGGCCCTCAGACCAATCTATCATCTGTTACCCTGACCTGAATTCTTAGTTACCCTATCAATAAGGACTCTAGTCACATTTCCATCACCCTACTTCTAGGACCTTTGGGATGCTAATGCAGCTTCTTTAGCTGATATTCATTCTGTAAGCCACACGCCTTTCTAAAGATAGATTGCCACACTCACTGTGTGTTGTGTGATGCATGATATAAGATTTAACATTAATAATTAAGGTTAAAGCAAAAGAACCTTCATTTGCCTTAGACAGATGACCCAAGGAGTGGGATTATCTAGCAAATTACCTTAGTTGAAACTCCCAAGCTCTGTGAATTTATTGTTATTTAATAGGTTCTGACGTTGTGGAATGACACAGTTGTGTTCCTCTGTGCCACAGAGAACACGTGACAGTTTTCTCTCAGGTTTCCTCCCAGTGTGTTGCAGTCTTGCCTTGGTTATCTTTTCTCACTTCTAGAGTGCACCAGTCCCCAACAGTGCATTTTACTTACATTTTCAACATAACCATGGAAAACTGGGTTCTATTTTAAGTTGGCTATTTTTATTTGCTCCATTTTGGACTCTAGTACCTGGGAAGATTACTGTCCTCTTAAGGAGGTTATCTAAATGCCAGCTCTCTTGTGCATGAATACACATCCCGAAACTTACCTAAAAAGAAAATTTAACAGCCTAGAAGAATAACCATAGTAATTATAGTGTGGTATAGAAAACCAAAATGGGTTCGATTTCCCTTCGCAAAGCTAAGTATGTCCTTACAGGGAGATGATCTGAATTGAATTTTCCTTGCCAGTCCATGGCCCTGTACCAAAACCTATATTTTCCTCATGTATCTTCTGGCTATAATATTCATAATGGGCTTTGCCCAACACTGTCTTGCTCAATGTTGTGAAATCACTATCTGCTACATACAAGCATATCTTGCAGAGGGTTCATCACGTTCATGCCCATTTATGATGCTGGAAAAATTCAATCAGTTGTTTTCCCCGGAGAAATCTGTTTCTTCAGCAAGTATCTGTTAAGGACCTGGGCTCTTCTTACCATCTTAACAAGCCCTGGGAATATTTTGGTGAGCAAGAAAAATGTTTTTCTTTCCTTACATGGCATTCAGTAAAGCAAGAAAGCAGGCACTTAGAACACAAAGACTATTATGCTACTTGTCCTGATCCAGAAGTTACAGAATCTGAGACGGTCCATAACAAGAAAATCTGATTCGTTTCCAACAGAAGTTCCTCTTAAAAGGGCATTAGCACATGAATAGGCAGATCCCAGGTACCACAAACCAGCTTCCATTTTTACATCTGTGTTTAGGAACTCTACTTTCAACAAAATTACTCTGGGAAGAAGAGTTCTTAATGCATTTCATTTGGAAACTAAACTAAGATTTTTGTTGTTTTATGTCTTGTTGTTGTTTGTTGGTTGGTTGTTGTTTTTTTTTTTATTCTTCAGAACACACTTGCTGCATTTAGATTTCCAGAATTTCTATAACAGGGTTTTAAGCTCTGGATATTAAAGTCTGGTGTAGAGTTGTTTTTCTAAGGATAGGTCACTCTCAGAATCATGTGGGTTAGTATCTATCATCTGTGAATTGATAGGCTTCACCGCAGTCTAAGGGAAGCAATCACTGGAGAAATAGGGACTGTGCTCAAGTCTGCAAACTTAAACGTTGCCCTCATTGACAGGGATTGATGGCCATCATTGTTTATGGATTCACAGTGTGACTAAAATTCTCTTCTCTAATTTTCTGCTAATTGCCAAAAAAAAAAAAAATGCTGTAAATGTGCTTTTCAGCTGCCTGCATGGCAAAGGCTCACCTTGATTATATACTTATTGCATCACCTAAGGCACTATGTTGGTGCACAAGCATTTCTGGGAACTAAAATGACACATGCCTAGGGCGATCGCCAGTTACTGCAGCCCTCTGACTTGGGAGAAACAGGAATTAGAAAGGTCAGTGTTCCAAATTCCTGCTTCATCTGTCTGGAGTCATATATTTTTATCTAGGAAGAGAAAAGTATGGTTACTGTAAATGGTTCGCCTCTAGCCAACTAACAAAATTAGGGCAAAGTTTATCAAAGTCACTTCGAGTTTGGAGCCAACTATCCAATGTCTTATCAGCTGAATCATTTTGTGCCAAAACTTTTTTTATTCTTTTTTAATTAATATTTCCACCTGCTCCCCGTTTCCCATTTCCCTCCCCTCCTCCCAAATATTGCCCCCTCCCCCCACTCCCCTCCCCCTATCCCCACTCCTCTTCTCCACCCCCCACACCATTCCCCCTCCCTCTCGATACTGAAGAGCAGTCCAAATTCTCTGCCCTGCGGGAAGACGAAGGTCTTCTGTCTATGTCCAGGAAGGTGAGCATCTAAACAGGCTAAGCTCCCACAAAGCCAGTTCATGTATTAGGATCGAAACTTCGTGCCATTGTCCTTGGCTTCTCATCAGCCTTCATTGTCCGCCATGCTCAGAGAGTCCAGTTTCAACCCATGCTTATTCAATCCCAGACGAGCTGGCCTTGGTGGGCTCCCAATAAATCAGATCCACTGTCACAGTGGGTGGGTGCATCCCTCGTGGTCCTGATTTTTGAATAAAACTGTTACCCGATGGCCCAGCCTGCTCCACATGATACCCAATGGCCATTCAATCCATTAGAGAAGACTTAACTTTATTTCTTTCTAATTTATAGATAAATATGAGTATTCTATGCCTTTAGAACCCTTGCTCCATGGAGTTCTAGAAATTGAAAAATTGTCTTAAATGGTTTGAATAGTTTTCATTTCTTCCTCCTTATCTAGCATACTAGACTTATTAGGATGGTGAATCAAGTGGATATAGGTTTCTGCTAGTTTCAAGTAGGGAGAAAACCTGAGCAATGCCGACATCTCTTCCCTTCTTATTTCAGAAAGGGAAATACAAATACAAATATATATATATATATACACACACACACACACACACACACACACACACATATATATATATATATACATATATAATATATAGTGCCTCAGATATCCAATTCTGGAAGAGTAGCCTTATGCCTAGCTCCACAGTTATGGTGAACAAGTAGCAGATGCTGGTGTACAACCAGCCATCTGCATAACCGTTCTTAAGAAATGCAAGCTGAACAATAAGCCTTATCTGCAGAAGGGGTTATTGGCTCTGCCAATGCATATGTAGTTTTTCACGAGCATAGGAATTTATTGGTTTAATAAGGAATGAGGCATGCTTCCTTTGGGCAAATGTCTGTATAATGTATCGCTGCCCAACAAATCACCCTACCTCTTAGATTCAAAGCAAGAGTTCACACAGTTTTCCCTGCAAAAGAAAAGATGTTATGTTTTTAGGCTCTTCACACCACTGAGTCTTGATTATTCAACACTGCCACTTTTGTGCAATGTGAAAATAGTCTTAGGTAACATGTATGTAAATATATATGTCTGTGTTACCCCAGATTCTGCATTTTTAAAAATAGCTAATGTCTAGGATTTATTCCATGAGCTATATGCTATTTCCTGGTTTAAAACAATTATACTACCTATTCTTATGAGTCTTTAGATGATGTGTGGCTATTACTGGGCAGGCCATCTTAGTATACTATAGCCACTGTCATGTAACTAGTATTTGGTCCAGAGCTGTTAGCTGACTTGACATTTCTCTCCTGTTTGCTCCCTTCTGCTTCCTTGAAAGTAGTTCAAGCTTCTTTGAAATGGTGTCCTCAACACAGCAGATAATGCAGCCTTGAAAAACAGCTCCCTTAGTCTGGCTAAAGTGACACTGTACAAAGTGTGGCAATTGGCTAAGTGTAGACTGGAGAGGCTTTGAGGGGTGGAAGGTGGGGGAATACAGCAGCATATGGCGGAAGTGCACACACAGAGAGACAGAGGGGTTCTTTTCACTGGTGCAAACAATCACACAAAGTTTGTTAAGCAGTAAACAACAATTTCACCTCAATAGTCTCAAGACTACACAATTCATAAACAAGGTTTAAAAATAATTTTGACAGCAAAATGGCCTTCACGGTTTGCAAATAATTTTCCTAAAAAATCTATGTTATTTAAAAGTTATTTTAACATATTGCAAAAATTACATTCCTAGAGCAGAAATAGAAAGGAGGATCCAAAGAACAAATAATCCCTGTTGATGACTACCTAGATGAAAGAGGTTTTAGCTAGGCAAGTCAGTAGGGTGATTTACTGATGGTTTAATCTTTACTTAAATTCCTGATATCCTGCAGAGTCTACCTTTAATGGTTTACATTGAACACACTGCCTGTCATCATGATAGACATAGTGGCCTCTGGCTTAGAATATTCTATTAGAGCTCCCCGAACAGCAGGGCACACAACCAGCACCAGACCTCATACTAACTTGTCAAGGAGTATGATGAACTGAAACCATAGATTTACTCTAATTCTGAAGAGCACTTAAAATACCTAAAAGGGTGTGTGTGTTTGTGTGTGTGTGTGTTTGTGCTTGTGCATATGTGAGTGCTTCGATGGCTAATTTCTTTCAACTTTCCACAGACTAGTCTTTTCTGGGAAAAGAGGACCTCAACTTGAGGATCTGTGTCCCTCAGATTGCTATAGGAACATACCTCTTTGTCTCTGTCTCTCTCTCTCTGTGTGTGTGTGTTAGTGTATGTGTGTGTATGCGTGTGTGTGTGTGTTGGGAAAGGGACTTTTTCTTGATGAATGATTAATGTGAAGTTCCCATCGTGGTGATCAGTCCCGCCAGAATAGGTTGGTTTTGGGTTGCTTAAGAAAGCAAGCTAAGCAAGTCATGGAGAACAAACCAGTAAACAGCATTTCCCCATGGTCTATTCTTTAATTTCTACTTATGCATACATACACACATATATAAAATATTTATGTATTCTGGTTGGATATCTATATATATATATTAGTTTAATAGACAATATATATGAATTTAATAGACAGGTATTAAAATTGCATGTTGTTTTTGGAACCTTCTAATACTACTTAAAGGAAAACATCTCACCTATTAAGCCAGTAAAAGAACTTTTACAAAGCTTCTTCCTCTGAAATGGTGATGAAGTAATTGAAATGCTTTTGCGTGCATTAGAATTGCAAAATGTTCACTGTCCTGTAGAACATGCTGAATCAAATTACAAGAGTTACGATATCGATGCTTGCTACATACAGGAAACCTGAAATATGCCTTCTTTTGAAAGGTCTGCAGAAACTTATGCAGAGATTAGTACATTCATTCTATTTGTTTCTTCTCCAGTGAAAACAAAGAAGGAAGACTTGTAGGGGTTAGGGATGTTGTTGGCCTCCAGCAGTTTGCTGCTGAAATAATGCAGGAGGACTAAAGCCCTGATTTGCCTAATCTAGGATTGTCCAGTGTGAGGCTCTAAATCATCTTGGCTGTGTGTGATCCGCTACTGGGTTGTTACTGGACATGATGTTAGGGGGATGCGCATGGTCAGCTATCCTGCTGCTGTAGGAGGTAGCTCCGACTCTTGTCAAGATTACACACGTAACAAGAAGGATGAAGCAGGGAATTGGGCTCCTAGTTCTCTACAAAGTCCGTCTTCCGAGTCACTATATAATGTCTTCCTCACTAAACCACTCCCATGACAAACTGTTACAACCTGAATAACATCTTCAGAGACAGAGGTTCCTCTTTATTCTATCTTGAAAATGAATTCCATACTGGAAACGTTATTTCAGAATTAATCAAATTATGCTAAAGGTCCAGAAACCCATTTATGCATTATTTCTCATAACTTCCCTTCTCCCTCTCCATCAATATCATAAGACTTTTGCAAGTGTCCATAGTGTAGTGGTTCATGTTGTCTACTTGACAAAAAAAATCTTCACGCACCTGGGAGTCTGGCCTCTGGATAAACCTGTGGGGGATTATCTTGATTAAGTTAATTAAAAGATAAAGCCTTCCCCTCCGTGGGTGGGCCATCCTTAAGGATCTTGGAGGAAAGGAGCTGAGCCCTGGTGCACAGGCACACACTGCTCTCTTCCAAATGCAGACGGTTGTGTTCAGCTCCTTCAGGTTCCTGCTGTCTGACTCCCCCTCCACGATGGACTGAGCCTTCAACCCTGAGCTGTAAGGCAGTCTTTCCCCTTTAAGAAACTTTGGGCAGGGTATTTTAGCGCAGCAACAGGGAACGAAACTGAGCCACTTAGAGTTGTACCCTACCCATCTTTTGCTGTCACGCTTCATCTTAAATCATTAGGCTTGCTGTCCAACAAATCTCCTCGCTTCCCCTGTTCTAATTTTCTCCGAATACTCACCTATTTATTTTTCTTTCCTGTCACACAACTCTCAAACTGTCATTCCTGTTCCTCAGCATCTGTGCAGGAAGTAGATGCAAAGCATCCCTATAACTAAAATAAGATAGGTTCATATTTGAGAATGATTTATCCTCAGTATACCAGAGTTTTGTCATCTGGAAATGGAGGTAAAATATTAGCTATCTAATATTGAACAAATGTTCGACGAATTAAAAAATATAAGCCCATAAAACTATAGACTACAAGAGAAACAAATAAAAATGTTTGGCCAGAAAAGTGATGCTTAAGACAAATGAGATCCAGAAAAATGTGAAGCTAACGGGTGGGACACACTCTAATCAATTTCAAGCAGATTTTCTGAAAGAAATAACAACCTTTTTTTAATAATAAGAAACAAAACTGGTTGTGGATACTTTCTTTACATAACACAGTATATGCTGAGGATTTTAATCGTCTCTGAACATGGCAGACAATGAGGGCTGCTGAGAAGCCAAGGACAATGGCACTGGGTTTTGATCCTACTGCATGTACTGGCTTTGTGGGAGCCTAGCTTGTTTGGATGCTCACCTTACTAGACCTGGATGGAGTGGGGAGGACCTTGGACTTCCCACAAGGCAAGGAACCCAGACTGCTCTTCGGACTGGAGAGGGAGGGGGAGGGGAGTGAAAGATGAGGAGTCGGGGGAGGGGAAAGGGAGGTGGGGAGGAGGTGGAAATTTTTAATAATAAAAAAATTCAGATAGGCACTGTTTACCATTATCATGGATTGAAGGAGTGGCCAATGAGTCATTATTTTTCCCAAATAACTGTATTTATTAAGCTTATAAAATAAGAGAAGGGGTTTGATGATTTATCATCTCTAGTTGGTCTGTCAGGGAACAACTCATGAAAAACTTACCTGTGGTTAAAACAGAGGCAGGTTTGCACTGTCCCAGAGCAAAGAGGGGTCAACAACCACACCAGAATTCTCATACTGTCTGCAAATGGCTGAATTGAAATAAGTGGATATCCAGCAAAATTACTCTTTCGCAGTTCTGCAGAAAAGTGAAAGCAGAAATTAAATCATTTCAAAATAAAGGGAACTGCTTCGTTTATTTTCTCCCCACGTAACGATAGAACATGTACTGTGAAACTGCTCATTTCCAATGGACAGTCCCTACTGTGAAGAAGTTAGAAATCGTCTTACCTTTTGTCTGATGAATCTTTTAATGGATCTGTGAAAAAAGGGTAAGAGAGATCCTGACTTTCTGTTGAGATTATTACTTTTATTCTGCGGTACAGAGAAAGTGGCCAGTTAGCTAAGCCTATCACAGCTTGGTAACGTTACACATCTTAAAAATTTTGAACAGTCGTACAGGATGGTGACTAAGAATTTTATTTTGCCCTAGTGTATTTTCAACTGCATCCAGGCAAATGAAGATAAAGAGATAGGAAATAGAGCTAATTCAGAAGACTGAAATTCAAATAAAATTAAAGCAACAGCATAAACCTCCGAGTCAGGAAATGCAGGCAGAAGTGAATTCAATTTTAAATAGTAGTTAGTTGTAGTCGGACTGCAAACATAATTTGTAAGTCATGCATCAGACTGCTGGAAGAACCATATAATAAAGTCTGTGTCTTGAGTCTGACCTTTACTTCCCGGCTTCTATCCTAATATCCCTGTTGCTCCATTGAATCCATACTTCAGTGAGAGATGGTAGAAAGTATAAGATTGTGACATGCTTTGGGCAGAGAAGTTTTCCTGCTGAAGAAAAAAAAATCATTGACTTAATGTTTAACTAAAACCCTTCTAATAGATGGGAACTAGTGATAGGGGGGAAAATCCTGTCCCAACAAAATGAAAAATGAATCTATTGAACACCGGAGTTCTGTTTTCCAATGCTTCTTTCTGTTGTCACGAAGAAAGCTAACAGCATCACTGTCAGAGTGTGCAGCTTGAGAAAGGCGCTTTTCCTCTCCATAGCATATTATGCTGTTGTTGAACCAGTTTCTTCTCTTCAAAATGTCACATGATTGCAAGAATAATGCATTGAAACAATAACTGGGAACCTTTTTAAACTCCACAGTAGAAAGAAACGAGAAAATCAATTTCTACCTGAAATTTTGAACTGGGGAAAAAAAAAAAACCTTCTTTCTTTCATAATTCTAGGTAAGTCATTTTATATTTGTGGACCTGTAAAATAACAGGGCATTTTAAAAGCATCTGATAATTTATTTTATCTGCAAGAAATAGATTACTGATGAATATTAACTCTAAACATGTTCTCGTTTAAACAGATTGCAAAGCAGATGTCGTGAGAAAGCTAAATAAATAATAAATACAATGAGAGGAGTCAGAATTACTCACAGAGTGAAGATGAAAGCTCTAATAACGACAACGCTGTGAACAAAACATTTGAAGAGAATGCAGGATACATAGCTTGCGGATGAAAATTCTCCTCTTCCCATACGTTCCCTGGGATGCATTTTATTACAAACTTAGAATCTAGTATCATGAATGTAAAGCATGGTGAAATTTTGAAGCGTTATACCAATTATCTTTTGGCATAAAATCCACTTCAAACGTCCCTAATACAAACTCTACATTATGAAGATGTTGAGGTTAATAGCTTTAGTTCTTTAGTACAGATAGCTAGCAGTCCTGCAAGTTGACTTGATTTGGCTGTACATACTACCCATTTAACTAATAAACCCTCACTTCTTTCTCTCTTGAGCATTTTCTTTTTACATACAGTCTAGTTTCCAGAAAACAGTTGACAGTGTTTAAACTGATCATTTTTATGGAATGCATGATGTGTCATGAGCAACATAAACAAATACATTAATTGTCTTATCACGGTTTTATCTGACAGATGGGTCCCCAGGCACAGAGCCTAACCTTTTATTTTGACACCTGCCACATCTCTCCAGCCCTGACCCTTTTTCTTTGCCAGAGTGTCGCTGTGCAGTTCGCCATGGTTGCATTAATCTCCAGCTTTTAGAAGGCAAAATGTTGGAGTCCTTCTGAGAATCACAGCCATCAGTCAGCTGATACCACAACAGAGAATAGCTCACAGATCCATCCAGCATCCACTTTCTCCTGTGATCCAAACCCGTTTTCTCTTATTCCTCTGACCTACCGGTTCAATAAAATTACACTGGGCTCCTTTCAGTCGAAGGCCCCATAGTGCTAACATGTGACAGGAAACATTTAATTTAGTAGTCTCTTAAACTCAGAATTAATTGGAGATTTGTTTCAAAAAGAAGCGAGGTTTTGACTTTTGGGCTAAAAGGTACATTTTGCCCACAAAGAAGATGTGCATTATACTGTGGCTTATGAGTTAGGAACAACAGGAACCCTTACATTTCAAAAGACAAAGAGCCATCAAGGCAATAAGTGTGCGTTGTGAAACACAACACACACACAATCTCCCGCTTGCACCTTTGGTTTCTGGGGTGATTCCAGAAACTATTGTCATGTGATATGTGTCCTGGTTAGGACAGCTCAAAGCACATGTCTGGTCCATTAAAACGAGAGGTTCGGTTCTAAAGCATTTCACAAATCAGTGAACATACAGAAGACAGGTGAATTATGAGGGCACATCCATTATCGGGGTAATTTGGTGTAAATTTCAAGGGATTGTCTCCTTGAGCAAAAGCAGGCGATAATGAATTATAGAAAATGCTGTAATCAATCTTAGAGGGGAGGAAGTTGGAAACAAAGAAACAGAAAACTAGATATGTAGACAAGAGGGAAGATTTTAGAAGCATATAGATTGTTCCACTAGCTCAGACCAGTTCGGTTTAAAATACCACTTCTGAAATGTGTAATTTGTCTTTCCCGGTGGCATCTGTTAGTTCTGGAGTAAGCTTATTTCATAAAATGTAAAAAGCCTGGGACTAAGTCTTCTTGGTTAAACTAAGTTTCTTAATAATTTAGAGCCCCATTTATGCCAGCCAGGATATATATGCTCACTGAAAGAAGTATGGGATCTATATCTTACAACAGTCAAAGAAAATGCTGTTTCATGCCTGGGGCTAAGGGCTATTGGAGTCAAGGTAATTATGGCAGCTTCGTGTACCTCTGCAATGTCAGCAGTTCTTTCATCTTTACTGATCCCTTAGTAACATGACTCAGCTCGACCGTACATATTCCTCTTTCTTCCCTGACGCTACCCAGCTTTCACAGGTCACTCTGAGGTCCCAAGCCTCTGATCTGCCTTGGTATGCTACAGAAAATCCTAATGTACCAAATCTAAACCCAGAGACAAAACAGTAACAATAATACGTCCATCTCACGTGTTAAGGCATAATCACCAATTTCACAGTTACTAGTTAGTTTGACCCCAGTCCCACCAGCTGTGGAGAGGACCAGAGATAGTATGTGTGTAGATGTGGCAATTTGGTTAGCGTGCATTCTTGATGATGATGATTCTCTTAGACAAGATACTCGTCTTGAGCATTTGAACAATACTCAGAACGTAGTCCAGGTGCCGGAAGGGATCTGGATGCTGCTCATTACCCACCCAGGGCAATGAACACACTGAAGACTGTGATTCAGGAAACCTGTAGCTCTCTGCTAAGAATATCTGACAGCCTCTGAATCTCACAATCAAATATGAGACTACTTTTTTTTGCCTAACTTGTTTCTTAAATTTTTATAATAACTCAATTATCCATATTGATTTTTTTAAAAAGCGGTAATGACTGCGAACATATTAGCAGTGGGTAAGAAAGCAGAATTTCAAAGGGTTAGACGACTCAGGCTGTTTCAGGCTGCCCCGCTAGCTGATTAATGTATAAAGATCAAATCTTTATGATCAAATTATAATTCTCTGAACACTGGGTTTCTCCTCCGAAAGCAGACAGTGTAATGGCACAACTCACTAGATCACATTATCATCAGTAATAAGAAGGCAAAATAGAATGGATTTTGAAAACTAGTAATAGGCTAATCAAAATTAAGTCATTATATTTTTCTCTTTTTCAAGTCACTCTTGGGGGTTTAAATGATAACTCAGTGGGTTAAAATGTTTGCCATGCAAGCTTGAGCATCCTCAGGACCTGTGGAAAGCCAGATACAGTAGTGTGGGTCTGCGCTGGTAGCACCCCTGCAGTGTGAGAGGAGATGGAAAGATGGTGGGGGGATTCCTCAGAAACGTGTGGTTCAGCTATCTTGGTATAGACAGGCAGAGAACAACAAAGAGAACCTGTCCCAAGGTTGATAATGAAGGTCAACACCAGAGGCTTTCTTTGTACTGTGGTACTCATACATAGTAACACACACGTGCATACAAACACACACACACAGAGTTACACAAGTCGCATGAATACATACATACACTAAGACTAAAAATCATCTACCTATCTCTATCTATCTATCTATCTATCTATCTATCTATCTATCTATCTATCTATCTCCTTTGATCTCACTAACATCTGAAAAATCAGGTGTATATACTCAACATTATCATAATAGTTATATTTATTTGAATATTATTATCCATATTATTATGGACTTTTTTCAAACAGTAGTTAAACTGTAAATTTACAAAGATTGCTTCAGGACATATCCTGTTCTTGAGGTTTGAAGCTAAGCTGATTGTGAATGCTACTTAAACATATTTATTTAGTATAATACTTTAAAAACTACCAGGAGGAAGTCCATATTTAATACATTAATGAAAATATATTAAAGGGTAAAGATACCCAAAAGCGAGAGAGAAGGTTTCATGATATACTGTTGAGAGTAACTGCGTATTTCTGGTGGAATTCATGCAGCATTTGGATTTATAGATTATATTGAGAAAGGGGGAACTGCCTTATATTGAGAGGGAACTACCCTATTTCAGGCAAGTAAATTCTCCAATGAAGATGATAGATTCAGGTCATTAATGTATGCAAGTGAATTGATGTATATATATAGAAATGTGAGAAAATAAAGGCACCCAGAAAACATAAAACCAATAAAATTTAAATGTCTGAAATCGGAAACTGTAGAAGTTTTTCGTAGTTTCCAGCACCTATTAGTGATATTAGATTATTAAAACTGGACATCTAGAAATGGAATTGCTGGACCAATGTGCTGGTTCAGCTGGTAAAAGTAGGAGCTTGCCACTCAGCATAAAGACCTGAGTTTGACTCCTGGAACCTAATGGTCAAAGGGGATAACTGTTTCTCACAGTTTCCTTCTGAAGTCCTCATGTTCTGTGGTGCACACATAGAACTGCATACATGTACCTCCACACATACACACATGCACACATGCACACACATGCATGTGTAGACACACAGAGAAAATAAATAAGAGCAGAAAATGAAACAGGACTGCCTATTACAAAATATCACTTTCCATCATATATACCAAAGGCACATTACAAGAGTAAAGTGCTCAAAACATTGTTTCTTCCAACTACAATGTAATGCAACATGCTAATTGAAGTTTCTTAAACCTCTTTAACATTTCAAGGTATAAAATCACTATTTAAATAATATTACCATGCTTTCCTGTGACCACCTGGCATCTCAGTTTAGTGCAGAGCAAAATAAATGGCAAGAGAATTGCTTCCTTAATGAACAACTTTATAACCTCAACAGTTTTATCCATTTGCAATAAAACATACTAATTAAATTACAGAATTAACACAGAACATTAAGGAAATTTGGACTACTGTCTATATACGTAGTGCCTTACTTAGAAAAATCAACTTGGTAAAAATTCCATCCCATAATTTATGAATTTAAAACTGCAATATTGTTAATCATGAAACATACAGAATCCCCTGCAAGTTGATTCTTTCAGCCTTTAACCATGGCACAGAGTCTAAGTGCAAAGTAGTGGGAAGTTCTTTACAGATAGGATTGAAATCAATGATGTAATTATTCCAAAACCTGACAAAGCATGCCAGTCTAAGGAGGTCACTGTGTGGGATGCTAAGCAAACACATTGCGGTGCTATAAACGCATAGTCTGGGACCAATCCCAGCCTGGGATTTGGGGACTAGGACAGTATTGAAATCAGAGTGGTAATTCCAAAGAGCCATCTTCACGTACACAAAGTGAAACTGAAAATGAAAAATAGGAAAACTCACAGATGTTGGAATAGAAATTATGTATCTAAGACATTAGAAAAAAAACTAAACGAAAACCTCAGTTGATGAGGGGAAGAGTGGGGGGAAAAGGCAATAAAAGTATATCAATATCACCAAACAAGAACGAATTAATGTGGAGATGATGAAAATACATCTAGACGTGGCTTATGGCCTCCTTTGAAGTTTTTCTGGATCCAGGGCAGATGTGAAAAGAGTATATTGAACACCTAGAAAAACTACAGCACAATGGATTGGAGCTTTCTTCCTGGGCCTTGAAAGTTTTAAAACCAAAGATTGTCACTTCCTTTGTGCTTGCTGGTGAAATTTCTTTTGTTTTCTCTAGTGTTTCAGTTACTTAAGACCGTAATTCTAGTCATTGATTTGGTAATCTTTGATATTTGAATCCTTCATATTTTTTTCATTTTGTCTTTTAGTTTGTAGTATGTTTATGAAGTTTTCTTTTTGATATGTAGGAAATAGTTAATTTTGTTTCTCCTTTGGTGACTTCTTTATGGTACTCACATAAGGCATTAGTCCTGGTTTATTTTAGAGTGAATGGCCTGTCACTCCTGGCTGGATTGAAGCTCTATGCTGAGGTAACCTGTATTCGTTAGGAACACTTAAGGGATCCTAAGGAAAAGGCAGAGAAGGTAATTTTTCAGCACCCATCTAGCTTCTCCTTTTATGTAAGATTAATTAATTAGGCAAATACAACCCAAACCAAACACCCAGTTCTTTTTCCAAGAAGCACCATAGCAAAGAGGCCATTCATTTCCTTTCCCCGGCTAGAAAAGACACACTGATGCTGTTATTCTGAAATTAATTTCTAGTTACCTTTTATGCTTCTTCTTGTTACATTTATTTGTTATTTGTGTGGATAGGATTCCTTACAGAAGTAAGACAACAACTTTCAAGAGATGGTTCTTCCGTTTCTTCATGTGGGTTCCAGGAACTGAACTCAGATCCCTTGGGCTTCACAGCAAGCAACTTTGTGCAATGAGTGATGGCTCAGGACTGTTCATGCTCACCCAGAACTGCTCATCTACTTTTGAGACTCATTCTTTTAATCGTAGCCTTTGTCCTCTGTCTATGTTCACCCCTCCCGTGCTTTCAGTTTGGTTTCCTCTCTCTAAATGTTTGTTAAGAGCCCTTTGAATATCAAACTCGGGAGCTGCTCTCAGAATCAATTATAAACCTCCCTTTGAGCCTTGATGTTATTGATCAACTTCCTTGATATGTCTTCCTAACTCCATCTTTCTGCTTTGTTTGGGAACATACACCTTTCCCAAGGATCAGCTTTTCTCCCTTTTCTTATGCTGGAGATAAAGCTCCTTTCTCGCAAACCTCCTGTATCTCAGCCAGGCATTTCCCAAAGCATTACCACACACCATGCTGACATCTACTTGATATCTAGACGTCCGCATCTCAAAAGTCCACACATCCAAATGCTTCTCACCACACATGTTCCCTGGGAAGTCTTTCCCTCTGAGAACAGGCCCCTGTTTTGGTTTGGCTTACCTCTCCCCTAATGTTCATATGCTGGAGGCTTGCTCTCCAGGTAGGAGATTTGGGACATAGTGTGAACCTATGAGAGGGTACTATCCCAGAAGAGGTGAGGATCCTGGAAGCGGGGGAGTAGTGGCAGGGTCTTGGGCACACTCCGACATTCTTTCAGAAGAGAATGAAACATTTCTACTGGGATTCTAATGAGATTTTAAAAGTAGTTTATTTTAAAAGTGTGAAGTTGGCCCCACCAAGACTGACTTCTGTGATGTTGTGAATTCTTCTTTTCAGAAGCCACCTCCTCATTGTCATTGGCCATGGGGCAACATGGGCAGAAGGACCCGTACTTCCCCAACAACCTGCAACGTTAAGTCAGGAGCCAGTCAACATTTCTTACACAAGGAAAACATCACCATGCCATTAGTCACTTTAAGAATTTCACTTCAAGTTGCTAAAAATATACTAAAGCAGTTCTTAATCTATGGACGTATCACCATAGGGTTTTTGCATTAATAACTGCTCTGGATTTTGCTCTATTTCGGTGTCTATTCCCTCCTCTGAATTCCCATTTATTTTGCCATTAATCTTTAATTTAACTTGAAACTAACAGTGAGTTTTTCTCTAAGCCTACTTATATTCATTTTGAAAAACTGGTTTTTGTTCCATAACCCTCAGTGATTTTTAGTAAGAATTCTCAACTATTTTTAACATTTCAATCATTTAGCCGAATATGCTTGCCTAGTCTACTTTCTTTGTATTCTACATCTATTTTTTTATTTCTAACATATATTTGATTATTTATTTTTATTTATTGTTGTATGTGATGTGATGTAGCGTATATATGATGAGAAAAAGACAACTTGAATGAGTCGGTTCTCTCTTTCCACCATGTGGATTTTGGGAATGGAACTCCAGCTTGGAGGCAAGTGCCTTAACCTATTGAGTCGTCTCATTCTCCCTTATTCTCTATCTTTAAGACATTGTTTCACCCAGCCTTTCTCCCCTACTGCAGTCTCAACACCCAGAGAGCGAGGACTTTGTGCTATTAATCTGTTTCTCCTACAATGTTTCCTAATGCTGAGGTTGGGAAGGAATGCACTAACTTTGCTGACCATTCCACCGTCCCTGGCGCTGTCACATCCCCACATACAGGCTCTCAGTCTATGTGTTCCCTGGAATCACTGGGGAGATTCTGAGAAATACTCAGCCTCCGCCTACAGAGATTCCAATTTAATTGCCTCGGGTGGGATTCAGGAGATGGTATTTTTAAACGTTCCCCAGACAATCTGAAGAACGCCCAAAGTTAACTTTTGAGCTAGAGTAAAGTGTAGGCTGTGGAAACTTGAATTTTGAATTTAGTTTAAGATTAATTTTCGTGTACTATATTTACCTCAACAATCAAATCCACCCAAACGAATCATTTAGCCATGTCCTATGCATGAGATTTGATACTTAATAGACTTAGCGCTAATGGGAAATCTATGCAGATAAAAAGTACTCATTTTAACACAAAATTTAGCATTTTGAATCTATACATAATCAGATTAGAATATTTAGATGAACATGCCATAGGACCAGAAAGTAAACATTCAAGGCACACATGTGTGGGCCTTTTCTTATCTACTTATTTAAACAGTATTCCATCACATTTGATAATTGCAGTTTTCATGAGGACTGAGAATAGTCCAAGTCATGCAATTTTAAATTTTAGAGGTTATTGATCTTTCCTATGTCTTGTGTGATCATTCACCGTATTGATCAGTTTTAGAGTCACAGACCCTGAGAAGATCTTCAAGCACCATACAGGTTTTGTGTCCCCAAATTGCCTTTACCAGGGAGACTCCCCTAAGTTCATGGCTTCTTTAAATTTGTCATTGTTTTTAAAAGCAGATACGATACATACTTAGAAAATGTTGTAGAGCTTAATTCTAACCTAACAACAAATATATACTGTTTAATCTGTGCTTCAGAAAACAATTGACTCTTTGAAAACAATGCTGCAGATTCAGCTGTTAGCTAGTTATGAAACATTAATCATTTTTAAAGTGTATATGTTTGTGTGTTGGTAAGTTCTTCCTTCGTCATTCCTTCTCGTCTTGTACACAGAGTGTCAGAAATTTCTTTGTCCCTCTTGATCACCCATAGGGACGTGCAGGTGAAGGAACAAAGAGTCCTCATTTCTTTTTTAAGTTGAGTATAGAAAGCTGAGGCTGGGGCTGTAGCCCAGCTGGTAGAATGTATGTTTGTGGCCCTGGCTTAGATCTACAACATTTCATAATGCCAGGTTGAGTAGTATACATCTGTAATCCCAGCCCTAAGTGTATGGAGACAGGAGGATCAAGAAACAGTTCAACCTCAGTTTCATAATGAGTTCAAGGCCAGCCTGGGATAGGTAAGAGAGTGCCTTAATAACAATAACAACAACAAAACCAAACTAGAAAACCTGAAACCTGTGTAGAATGGAGAGTGTTTAACATTTAGGAAGACATTTGAGGGAAATCCCTTCATCTCTACTCTAGTCCAGGATTCCTGCGAAAGTGACACAGACAGGGAATCTTCCTGTGAACCATGCATAGACAGAGTATTTGGAGCCAACAGAAATTATACAAATGTGTAGGCGGAGAAACAGTGGATTACAAGCTTTCAGAATCTGCTTGTGGGTTTAAATCCCTCCTATGACATCCTGGGAGAAAAAGATTTTTGCATTTGCTTAGGAAACTACTCTAAGATTTACCTCCTAACATCTAAGCAGAGTCTCTTCACTTCCATTGCTTATGAGGAACCCTAATCTTGATGGCCTACCAGGTTTCGCATTTCATGTCTTCACTTACATTGTATGGTTTTAGCATAATTTAATGGCTTCTAGAAAAATGGTGATGTAGCACAAATAACCAAAACCCAGAGATGAAAAATGGTGATATAGCACAAATAACAAAAACCCAGAGATGGATATTGGGGTTCAAGCTGAAGAGTAGAAAAGCAAAACAGCCAAGCAACTAGAGAATTCTTACTTCTACCAAGGCTGGGCTACTACAACTGAGCCCTGAGCCTCTGTCTCCTCTCGATTTATATTCCCCATTATTGCTGGGATTAAAGGCCTGTAACTCCCTAGTACTGGGATTAAAAGTGTGAGCCACCTCCACCTGGACCTGCTTCTGTGTTGATCTTGTGTACCCCAGGGTGGCCCTGAAGTCACAGAGATCCATCTGCCTCTGTCTCCCAAATCCTGGGATTAAAGGTGTGTGACACCACTGCCTGGTTGGTCTCTAGTGACTTAGTTTTACTCTCTGATCTTCAGGCAAGTTTTTTTTTTATTATTAAAAAATAAATAAAATATCACCATATGGTAAAAAGCTGCTGCCTCCTGTCTTGGACAAGCTGTAAAGATTTAGCCATAACTCCATTCTCGAAGCTTCACTTTACTCCTTGGAAATGTTCACACTTGATAGCAAATCTCCCATGCCACTTTAACAAGTCATAGATTTTCCTATTTTTTTTTATTGTTCTTTTCCCGTTGCAAGTATGTTTATAGCTTGTGTGTGCATGCTTGCGTGTGTGGAAGCATATTTGTGTGTGAGTAGATATCCAC
Organism: Chionomys nivalis; assembly: GCF_950005125.1. Lineage (NCBI taxonomy): Eukaryota > Metazoa > Chordata > Mammalia > Rodentia > Cricetidae > Chionomys > Chionomys nivalis. The sequence goes on along the minus strand of NC_080103.1, from coordinate 30,441,659 downwards.
CATGTAGGTGAGCATGCATGTGTATGGCAGGGACTGATTTCCATAATCATTCTTGATCTCTGCTTTTCCACCTTATTCATCAAGACAAGGTCACTCAGCCAATATCCAAACTTGCTGATACAGCTAGTCTTGCTAGTCAGCCTGCTCTGGGAAATTACAGTTCCTGCCCACTCTCAGCATTTGTATGGATTCTGGGAATAGGAACTCAGCTCCTCACACTTGTGCACAGGCAGCTAGTCCTTTAACCACAGAAGCATCTACATGCCCCGTTTTGTCTCCCCACACTTACCCAAGAAACCTTTTCCTCCGTTCTTTAATTAAAATAATGATTTTGAGTGCTACTCTACATCAAAGACAGTTTTGAGATCAGTGCCGATGAAGTCCTCAATATGCATACGAGGAGTTCAATGACACAGAAGGGCTGACTAGCAAAACCAAAGTCACACCGAATTTCAATGGCAAAGATGAAAAGTCCAGTCTCCTTATTGGGTTGTCACTAAATATGGATTTACAACTGTACTGTATAAGGCTGAATCCTACCTTCTTTGGGAATCACATGACATGGAGTAACCCTTGTAAAGATCTGGGCATCAGTTACTACGTTTACAAAATAGGAGCAATTGCAGTTGCTTCACTTCCTGATGCATTAGGTTTACTGACATACAGATGACACTGTGTTAAGCAGTCAGAAGTGTTTTAGTTAAAGGGGTTACTACTACTGTATGTATATCACCTCCATCTTGTTCTTGGCTCCCAGTGCTATGTTCCCTGTCTGTTCACCCAAATCTGCTTGATGCCTAAATGTTCCATAAACATCTTAATTCAGCAATGTCTTCCCGTTCTATTATCCTATACTTGTGTACTGATGAATATCATCATCCCACAAAGTTTTATTCTGGAATTAGATTACCCTAGCAATGAGTTTCTCCCTATTTCACTACTTTATATTCTACTTCCTCTTCCTGTCTCTTGTACCAACTCAAGCACACAACTCAGTTGCAGATACATGAAATAGTGATTTTCATTCATACATGTTAAAGAGTGCTAAAGTAGCCCTATTATGTCCTAATAAAGTAACCCTATTATGTGCTAAAGTAGCCATGTACGTGTCAAACAAGACATTGATGAATCTCTACTCTCAGTGATCTCCCAATCTAATTCAGAAGACTAATACATTAACAGGAAGTTCAAACACTGAAAAGAACATTGCTAGAAATGTATTTTGTATACTATTATAATGAAAACAGGAAACGAATTATAGACAATATGGCAAAGCAGAGAATTCCAAAGCTCAGTCTGTTTGATCTGGGACTAGAGGTATTAGAATAGCCAGCAGGTGTAGAGGGAGAGTGTTTCTCAACTAAACAATTTAATCAGCTACAGGATAAATATAGATAACAATGTATTGCAAAATAAAGTAGTGAATGCTGAGAAGGAGACATGGTGTATATTTGAAGCACAGATGAGCTGTTGGTAATTGAAGGATATCAAAATCAGGGAGTAACTCAGGAGTAATCAATTCAGCAATTTCTACAACTTTCTCTGTTTCATTTGAATTTTGTTATTATGGAAGAGGCCTTTGTCAATGTTCCCCTCAGTCACTACCTTCAATCTGAAGTTGATCCCAATTGGGTTTGGTCCTCAGTGACCGTACAATCCAACTTGCCTCCTGCTGCTCTGGCTGCCGCACTGGCTCTGTGAAATCACATGTAACATATCCTTTTTTACCTTAACTGTTAACATACTCATGTTCCTCTCAATCTTTTACCAGATAGGGTGAGCAGTGTTTACCTTAAAACAATCTTTATCATCAAATATCAGTCTAACAGTTTATCAAACACGCCATTGAGTTTGTATGAAGCTGTATTTGGTTACTTCAAAAACGGAACACTAGAGTTAAGGATGAAATTAACATTGATTAAATAAGGCATGCATTGATGCTAATAATGTAATGATTATAAAATAACTCCAGAGATTTATGAAAGCAGTCAAATTATACTTGGTTGAGATTTTTCTTTACCTTCAATGGGTTTATAAAACCCCATTATTAGTAGTAATAATGAATTACCTACCTATAATATATAATAATATACATATATAAAATTCAATAAGCTATAGACACTCCTGATAATCGTTCGGTCTTTAAATTTTCTTCATTGATTATATAGAAATACCCCAAGGGTTTCTATGGGCAGACAATTAATCAGTTAGACTTACAAGGCTTGCCAACTACAAAATTGTGTGGTTTCTCTGTGTCTTTACAAAGGTAGTTGTGTTAAACAAAAAAAAAAATCACAGTCTAGGTTACCCAAGCAACAGAATTAATATTTTCCAAATGCTAGAGGTTATATATTCAAAATCTGAGTGTTAGCATGGTTGGGTTCTGGTGAGGGCTGACTTGTGAGACTGTAGATGCCTGTTTTCTTTTTTTCTTTCCTTCCTTCATTTCTTCCTTTTTCTTCTTTCTTCCCTTCAGTCATTCTTCTCTCCCTTCCTCTCTCTCTCCCTATTTTCCTATATTTTTCTGCCTCTTTCTCTTCTTTGTCTCTATTTTCATCTTTGCAGTAATATGAAGAACTTGAGAATTTACCGAATCTTGCATATTGTGGTTCCTTTTTCCTTCACCAACCTTCCTTCATTTCACCTGCATCCTTTCACACTTTCCAATAATCAGGTGGAAGGAACCACATTGATTCTTTAACACATGACTTACAGACTTCCACAGTGAACTATCCAGTTGCATCCACCCAAGGTCTCCCAGTGACAAAACACCACAACATAGATCTGCCAAACTCTTTACCACTCAGGAATAATGTTCCTTATCCTCCTAAAAACATATCCATTCCACTCGAGGCCTCATTAGAATCACATATAAAATTTCTGGTGGACCTGTCAAAATTCTTTCAGTCTCCTATGCATCATCAAATTCCAAATCTTCTTCATTTTAAGGTATGTGTCAGAAAATCATCCCATCCCTTATCAATATCTTTTCATAATGTTATCAGTCCAGAATAAAAAGTATCAAACATCTGTGGTTTAAATAGCACAAAATTATTTCCTGTAAGTTCTATAGGATGAGGCCCCAAAATTTAGGTCCAGGCTTGTTGGGTGTCAATCTGAGATTTTTTTCTTTTCCTATTAAGTCTGCTTTCCTCACTACATGTGGGCACTTCTTTAAAAGAACATGAGTGAAAAATATGTGTAGGTTCTTAAGGTGTTTCTTATTTAAGGTCACCAATCTCATCATGATGGCCCTGCCTTCATAAACACAGCTAGGTCTAATGATCTCAAAAAAAAAAAAACAAAAAAACAAAAACCTCTTCTCCAAACATCATCACATTGGACATTCATGCTTTGATACATAAATGGGAAAGGCACCATCCAACGCATCAAGCATGTGTATTTTCAAAACACTCTCTGTTCATGAAGAGACAAATTTTCACTATAAAACTGTTTTTTGGAAAAATTCATGAAACTACCTTCTGAGAAAAATTGTAATAAATATGTTTATCTTTTATCTGTAAAATTTGTTTTGTGAATGTTTCTTAGGGTCGTGTGGTGAACTCCCTGTACATCTACTGCTCCGAGTCAATGTATTCCATCTTGCTTTCAGTTCAGCATTTTTTGCATATAAGAAAGATAGCTGCTTAAAATACACTAAATTTAAAGTTAGATAAATAGGTGAAACATTTCTTTAAAATTATTAGAAGGAACTTCCATCTTAATGAGGACACTATAAGGTTTCAACTAACCAAATTCAGTATTTCACACAAAACTGAAAGTTAGCTGTAAACAATGACATACTGTTTAGTTTGACTGTGTAAGAAAACACGTTTTTAAAGAATTGAGAGTTTGTCAATTTTATAATTTATAATTAAGTTTATAATTAAAACAGACTTAATAGATCTGTATTTTCAAAAATCCTAATTTCAATAAAGGCTATACTTAAGATAACCAGAGTAAATAAGTACATACCTTTAAAAATAAAATTACGGGACAGAGAAATGAGGGTTGTTAAGAGCACAGGTTGTTCTTCCAAAGGACCCAGATTTGATCCCAAATACCCACATGTAATTTATGAATGTCTGTAACTCCAGTTACAGGTGATCCAGAGCCACCTTCTGGCTTCTTTGGGCATCTGACATGCACATCGTACACAGATACGCATGCAGGCAAAACACCCATACACATAAAATTTAAAAAAAGAAAAGAAAAGGAAAAAAAAAAGAACTGGAAATTGAACATTCATATGATTAAAGAAACCTCTTCCTTGATTTTAATGTAAATCCATGGTGTTTATTCTTTGATTATTCAGTGCAATAAATATTATACCAAATATAAAATGCCTAGGCTGTGGTAGAATCTAAGCAGGTGCTAAGAATAAATGTGTTCCTCTAGAGTTTGTCTTACCAGTGCATTGTAGCCTCTTTCTTACTATTGCATTATGGCTAGTCTTCTGGATCCTGTAGTTTGAAAAGTTATACTATCAATTTCTAACAAAAAAAAAAATTGGTGATCTACCGTTGACTATCATAGCTAATATTTTTTAAATATGAACATACTAGACTTTTAATTTCTGTCTAAGAACTCAAACTGCACAAATCTAAGCGGTAACAAGGAAATGACCACAGTGCACAGTGTTGCTTTCAAATCCAAAGATAACTGCTTTTTTAAGACTAAGTCCAAACTTTATCTTTGTAAATTTAAGTTGCCCAGATTTTGTGAGTTAAGAAAATAAATTGTTTAGTTATTCACTTATTTTGGAGGATTTCATTTGTTTTTATTCTTTCGGGATAGAGTTTCTCTGTTTAACAGCCCTGTCTGTCCTGAAACTTGCTTTGTAGCTCAGGCTAGCCTCAAACTCACAGGAATATGCCTGCCTCTGACTTCAGAGTGCTGGGATTTAAGGCGTGTGCACCACACCAGATTTAGCGGTTAATTAATTACTTGATTGATTGATTGATTGAAAATGAACCAATAGTCTCGAGAAGAACTGTGTGTGTCACTATGCATTCCCTCTGTCAACTTTTCCGCCATCATTGCATGCTTTTAAGGTGTTTCCAATATTTCTCCACAAGCACTGGACTGAAGTCTCACCATCCAAAGGAGGAGCAGAAGGAGAGTGAGCACGAGCAAGGAACTCAGGACTGCGAGGGGTGCACCCACACACTGAGGCAATGGGGATGTTCTATAGGGAACTCACCAAGGCCAGCTGGCCGGGGTCTGAAAAAGCATGGGGCAAAACCGGTCTCGCTGAACATAATGGACAATGAGGACTACTGAGAACTGAAGAACAATGGCAATGGGTTCTTGATCCTATTGCACGTAATGGCTTTGTGGGAGCCCAGGTAGTTTGGATGCTCACCTTAATAGACCTGCATGGAGGTGGGTGGTCCTTGGACCTCCCACAGGGCAGAGAAACCTGCTTGCTCTTTGGGCTGAGGAGGAAGGAAGACTTGATTCGGGGAGGGGGGGGAATGGGAGGTGGTGGCGGGGAAGAGGCAGAAATCTTTAATAATTAAATAAATTAATTAATAAAAAAATATTTCTCCACAATTATTTTTCTTTTTTGAATGAAAAAAAAGAAATAAAAGGGATACATGACTGCCTCTTAAAGGTTGAGGTGTTTATAATAGATATAAAGGAGAAAACAGGCAGACACAGGGACATCTGGGAGAGTCCAGAGTAAACATGCCCATTCTGAGCCAGCCCATGTGAGGAGAAGAGGAGGGAAGAGGAAGAGAAGAACAAGATAAGAGCAGCCGAGCCAGACAAGTGGTCTCTACCAGGAGACTGGCCAGGAGATTGGTGTAGCTAAAATGGCTGAGCTATGTAGGTGCCAGAGGAGCTGGAGAGTAGGAAACCCAGGTCAATAAGATCAGGGTCGGGGGCAGGATATGCCAGCTAGGAGGACCCAATGACTGGTAAGAACTAAGGGATGCTGGGAGAACCTGGCTGCGAGGGTCTGTTTTGATATGCAAATAGGCACACCAATTATCCTCAAAACCAAGCATGTTTTTGCTTCTTTTTAATTAAAATTGTTTTAAAGTTTTCATACATCAGTACTGTATCCACATCATTTCTACCACTCCCTCCAAATGCTCCAATGCCTCCATTTCCCCAAATCCTCAATTTTGTTACCTCTTTTCGCTTTAGTTATTATACACAAGAATTCTCTCTCTCTCTCTCTCTCTCTCTCTCTCTCTCTCTCTCTCACACACACACACACACACACACACACACACACACAGAGTGGGGGGGGAGAGGGAGGGAGGAAGGAAGGGAGGGAAGAGGAAAGGAGGGAGGGAGAGGAGAGAGAAACCCAACTTGCTGAGTCGATTTAGTGTCACTCATATGTATATGTGTTTAGAGCTGACTGTTTGGGATTGGAAAACTTGTCAGGGGCTTCCTCCCTTGAGAAGAATGAATCTCATCACCTAGTTTCCCAGCAACCATGAATTGCCTACAGCTCTTCATTCAGTTCTAAGGTGGGGTCTTGGGAGATTTTCTCCATCTAGGTTGCATGCCAATTGATGTTGTTTTTGAGATCATGTTTAGATTTCATGGGTGTAGGTTCCCTGTCACACATGGAAAAGACAATCTTACTAGCCACAACCTGGTCCTCTGACTCTTACAATCTTTCTGCCCTCTCTTACATATTTACAAGCCTTATCTGTTATTCTGTAGTTTGTTTTCTGCGTTTTGATCAGCTATGGATGCTTATATTGGCTCTATATCTGTTACAAAACAAGCTTCTTTGATAAGAGGTGAGACACGCTCTTAATTGTGAATAGGAGGATTGATATTTAGAAAGATTTTTAGAGATTTAAGAAAGCAGCTGTAATAGATTCTTCTCTAGAGTCTATGACCTACCTCTCCAGCAACAGGTATTTGGCTAGGTTTATAGTACCAAGCATGAATACCCTCCTATTGAGTGGACTTAAGTTCAATCAAATGGTTGTTTGTTACTCCTGAGCTATTTCCCTATTGCAACATTGAAAATTTCTTAACACATTCTCCTTCTAGTCATCTGCTCTCCACATATATGGAGAGCATCAGGACTTCCCAAACGACTTTCTGTTTCTTAAGGAGTTTTACTTTAGCATAGACAATCTTAGTTATATTAGGATATTGAATATCTAGATTACTGCAAAAATATTTGGATGCGATCCCAATACCTATATTATTATGCAGTCCTCTTAATAGAAGATTCCTTCATTTTGATTTTTAAGCAATTTGTATGATCAATGCTTTCCAATTTGGACATCCTGACATAACTTAAAAACTGCTTGAGCATATAGGCAAGATGGGTCCTGGAGAAAAGAAAGAAGGGTGGAGGGAAACTTTTCTTAATCAAAGGGAAATGTCATAATATAAGTCTAGGTGAAATGAAATTAACTTCATATCTGTGGTAATTATCAAAAATACCTATAACAAATCAAGCAATTCATTTTATAAGGCACATATACATTCGTATAATTCAAAGTTTTATCTATAGAAAAATGACTTGGTTTTGAATGTATTTTTTATTGTCTTTGATCACTTGAAACCATTTCCTTGGGGTTGTAGACACAGCCTATAATATGTAATCACCCAGTAGTTATGACAACAGTGTTATTACTTGTGCTAGCAAAAATTTTTCTACTTTTTATGTGTGTGTTTGTGTGATATGTATTTATGTGTGTTCACATGTGTGGTAGCACATGTATTTGTAAGTACATGTAGAGGTTCTATGTTGAAGGTAGGAAATTCTTTGATATATTTCCTCCTTATTAATTAAGGTAAGGTCTCTCAGTCGAACACAGAGCTCACTGAAAATGCTACCACCCAGCTATCTTGTTCTAGGGATCCTGTTTCAGGCTTCTGGAGACGGAATTAAGGTGGCCTGTCCCATCCACTTGGCTTTTACATTGGCTCTGGACACTCAATTTCTGGTCCTCTTACTTCCACAGCAAGCATTTTATGTACGCAGCCATCTCCCTAACACTAGAAGCAATACTTTTTGATTTAAATGTTTTAATTGAGGTAATTCTCAGTTCATATATGTGTATGTCTCATTAAACATGAAAGCTTTTATGTGCTTGCTGATGTTTCAAAATAATCTTACGAAGTAACCCAGACATCTACAGAGAGGTATAAACAATGTATTTACCTCCATATTGGACTGCTCAAAAGTTGTTTTGGTTTTTTTCTTCTGGAGGAAGCCCAGAATTACTACACAGGAAAACAAAAACAGAAAAATCTATATAAAGTTTTAAAGTATAGCTCTATACCGCAATATAAATGAGAAGTATTGATCTGTAGCTCACCAATCCAACCTCAAAAGAAATCTCCTGACATACATAATAAACAGGTTGCTTTTGTTCTGCCACATATGGCTACGTCTTGTTGTCAACACTGTTAGAAAACATGCTAATATCCATTCCTCAGAAAAATCTCCATCTTCGACAATGAACGTTGTGCAATAAGGATTTTAATTCTTTTTGAAAAAGCTAATGATTTAGTAATTACATGTTCAAAAGCAGATACCGAAATCTGAGGGGTACGAAAAACAACACAAAAATAATCCTAAACAAGAAAAACTAGTAAAGCTTTCAGGGTGAAATAGGATCTGTTTTGATAACAAGAGTATTTAAATGGCTATTAAATTGATGATATAGAGGAGAAATGAACTGATTTTGATTACATCTTTAATGTTAATTCAAGTGCCTCTTGATAGCTTCCCAAATTAGTTTAAGCCGTAAAACAAAATTCTACTTTGATGATCTATTTTTGTAGTTCTCTTCAAGAAAAAAAAAATACATAATCTGTAATTTAGTTATAGTTTTAGGTGTCTATTGTGAGAGAGTGTCGGTTTGTACATGTAGTACAGACACATACATATTTGTACGTGTATGGGCATAGGCATGGGCACCGGTACTTGCAGCTGCAAAAGCCAAAGAAGACATCTGGTACTCTGCTCTTACTCTTTAAGTCTTTCAAACTCCTTGGAGACAGGATCTTTCACTGTACTGGAAGCTAGCCTGGTGACCAGTGAACTCACTCTGAAAGGCTTCTCTGCACTCCTCACAATGCCAAGGTAATGGGTGATAGAAAAAATGACCCAAACTTAACTCTTGATCAAGAAAATGTGCTGAGGGAAACCGAGCCACACAGAGACAGGAAGTGCATTTGTTTTTTACTCTTGCTCACTGTGATTGTCTTTCCGCCATTGGCTGGGGTCCCACCAACCTCTCAATCTTACTCAATTGGCTAGTCTGAAAAGAATTGGCTCACAGGAAAGAAAAGAGGAGAGAGGGCTCTTTGTTCCCAGGGGAAAATGGTCACACCTCTAGGCCATAATATTCTGGAAAGCAGCAGGGGTCTTTTTGCAAATACAGGTTTTACTAGGTATGTGGGGTAATAGGGGATGAAAACATTTGCATGAAAATGTTTACAAGCTGGGGGAGATAAAATATTTGAATTCTTTTTTTTTTTTTTTTTTTTTTTTTTTGAGTGTTTCCGAGACAGGGTTTCTCCATAGCTTTTGGTTCCTGTCCTGGAACTAGCTCTTGTAGACCAGGCTGGCCTCGAACTCACAGAGATCTGCCTGCCTCTGCCTCCCGAGTGCTGGAATTAAAGGCGTGCGCCACCACCGCCCGGCCAATATTTGAATTCTTTATTGTAAACACAAGGTTTATAGTATCTGATGGGAAAGATTCATATTTGATATTTCTTACACAAGTACCTGTGACCACTCTTAGCTCTTTACAGCATCCTAGGATCTGATTCAGGTGCTAACTATGCAAGCAAGCGCTCTTTCCCTTAGAGCCCTCTCTCCAGCCTCCAGCTATAGCTGTTTTTATTTAATTACAGTGAGTAACATTCCTGGGGTGATTTTTATTCTGACATAAAATTTAGGACAGATTTAACAATATAATGTTAAATTGATTGTTTTGCGCATCATCTCCTTTCTCCTTGAACACATGATTTTCTTCTTCTTCTCTTTCTTTTAATGAAATAGGAGTCTACTTTGAAATGATGGCAAGGAATTTTATCATTAAACACAGTTAAACTTTCTGATTCTTTCTCTTGAAAATGTTTAACATCACATGTGGATGTTTGCACACGTGGCATTGTGTATAAATATGAGAATTTGCACATACAGAGACAAAAGGAGACATCTGGTATCCCGCTCCACCTCTCTCTTTCCTCAGCCCTCACTTAACTGTGGTTTGAATTTACTTTTCCCTCTGGTCTGAGCTCTTCCAATGGTGATGAGCTCTGCTTTCAGCTTAATTGTTTCCTTTTGGGTAGGCTTTTATCTCTGTTTGACTCCAGAAGCCTCTCTTCGTCCTTCATATTCTGCCTTTTCACAACAAAATTACCAGCTACATATAATTTGTTTTCTTTATGAAACTTTCTAAATATGAGGACTCAATTCCACCTGAATAAATCATTCCATCATTATCTCAACATTTTCCTCTCCTTTCAACACTACTATTTTTACCACTATTCTTGTGAGATGTGTCAGAGATTTTGGATTAATTTTTGCCATATGTTCAAAACTTCCTTTAATATTTTTCTGATATTTCATCTTCCTCTTTGCTGAATCTTCAAATTTCTATTTCACTTGTTTTCTCTACACTTTTGTACGATGTACTCTATATGGTTTCTATTATGGTTTTACTTCAATGACTATATCAACTTATTTGATAGAAATTTTCATTTAATGGACCTGGGGAAGTAGCTTAGTTGGTATATTGAATTCTTAGCATTTAGGAGACCGAGAATTTCATCCCGGCTATTGCATAAACCAAGTATGATGTTTGTTGTCTATAATCTCAGCCCTCAAGTGGTGGAAGCAGGAGAATAAGAAGTTGGGTGTTATCCTTAGGTATACAGTGAGTCCAAGTTTAGTATGGGCTACAGGAGATACTGTTTCAAAAAAGTTAATAAATAAAAAGTAATAAGGAAGAAATAATAAAAGGATTCTATTATTTTCCAGAAATAATGCTATATTATTGACACACTAATTCCAGAAAAGACACTCCTTTCATCAGATTACAAGATGCACGATAGAATGTTTTTTTTCCTTCTCACACCCCTACTATCAAGACTCCAGCCTTCACATATTGTAGTCTCAATGAATGTTTATAGTAATGGGCTGAATATAAATAAAGCAAAGGCTAAACACACCATACATTATCAGTAATAAATCATCATAACCAATTATCAGCAATTCAAATATAGCTGCTTCTGAAACTAGTGAATAACACAAAAAGAAAAACAAAAGAAAAACCACTTCAGACGAGCAACAGAATACAGACCCACAGGTCTAAGCACAGAGTTTCTGACTCTGTATATTTAGGGAACTACCTACACATCTCTATTTCTCAAATGAGATCAAATAATGGATGATTTCGATTTCCCAACTCCCCAAACCACCTATTTGGAGAGATAATTAAGGCAGAAATTTCTCCATTGTGGGGCTTGATCCGCAGCAGGTATGTTGGAGATCAGCTGGAGTATAGGGACTTTCAATAATCGAGTAAAAGCGAGAGAGTAGGTGGAAAGTGGAGAAAGGTCAATACTGGCTCGGTAAATATCCTTGTAAAGCCACATTGCTATTAACAACATAAATAAAAAGCACTTGGTCGTTTGCGCTAATGAAAAGCCGCATCCTATAACACGCCGTTTTCATTCTTCACATTTCCCTTCATTAATTAAAGCTGTTTGGAGGCAGAGAAGGTTGATGCTGGTTTGTTTCTTGTAGATTTATATTTTAACGCTTTGCATTGAATTTCGTAGCCTGATAGAATGATAATGCAATGCAATTTAGCTTAATATCTATTTTGTGTTAGATGACAGTTTTATTAAGCAGAACCAATAATCATCGTCATTCAGACTCATAATGGCCCATTATAAATGGTCTCATTTTCCCTAATTTTAATTTTACCTCTTAGAGTATGCCTTTCTCGAATTGTTAAAATGGTTACACTTGGTTTCTTTTATAAATATAATTTTAACAATCACTATGGAAACATAAGTCATCCAGTACTTAAGTCCAACTTTCTGTGTATTTGATACAAAGCTATTTTTGTGTCCGGTTCCTCTTAATTAAATTTCCACACTAGCACATTTAGAGAGATTACATTAGCATCCTTTATATATTGAAAATTTAAGATTGAAACATCTATACTTTCTTCCTGGGATAACTCTTCTGACCCCTGACTGAACATAAGGCAGTAAGCTGAACACTAGCCTTTTTCTTTTTCTTTCTTTCTCTTTCTCTTTCTCTTTCCTTTCCTTTCCTTTCCTTTCCTTTCCTTTCCTTTCCTTTCCTCTCCTCTCCTCTCCTCTCCTCTCCTCTCCTCTCCTCTCCTCTCCTCTCCTCTCCTCTCCTCTCCTCTCCTCTCCTTCCTTTCCTTCCTTTCTTCCTTCCTTCTTTCCTTCCTTCCTTCCTTCCTTCCTTCCTTCCTTCCTTCCTTCCTTCTTTCTTTCTTTCTTTCTTCCTTTCTCTTTCTTTTTTTCAGCTTCCTGAATGCTAATGCATTGTGACTTCTCTCCTATGTTGACAGAACCTTCAAACTGTGATCCCAAATGAACTCTTTCCTCCTTAAGCTGCTTTTGTCCCAGCAAGGAGAAAAGTAACTAATACAGAAAGTTGGCGGCAGAAGTGGGATCATTGTGGAAATTCTGAGCGTCTGGTTCTTAGGTCTACAGAGTTGGTTTATGGGAATAACATAGAACAATTTGAAGGTGTGTGTTAGAAAAGCCCTAACACACTGTTAGGAGAGCTAAACTGGCTACTCTAGTAGAAGTTTGAAAGACCTAACTGCTAAGAGAAAAGCAGCCCCCTTCTTAGAAAGTTAAAACAATAAGGTGGTTTTATGTATATCACGGATGTCAATAGATCTGAAATTCAATAAATATTAATATAATATAAATAATATAATACAATAATAATATAATATATAAATATTAATAATAATAAGACTTTGTTCAGTTCTCAATAATTGCAAGGGCTTGGATTAAAGAAATGAAGCGGTATGAGTTAGATACTTCAGGCAGGGTCGGTTTTAGAGGGTCCCTAATATGAAGGCCATTTTGAGCAGCATCAATTATCTGTTAAATGCTATATATTGCCAAGCGCATTTTCATGTAGTCTGTGTGACTCCTCTAACAAGAGAGCTACTATGATTCTAAATTTACACCGAGGAGTCTAAGTGCAGGGAAGTTATCTCCTATCCACACCAGTCACCTGGCTTGAGTGGAGAAAAAGCTTAAGCTTTTTTCACATCAGAGTTGTTCTTTTTTCTTTTTTTAAACAGTCTGTGCATATCTCAAAGGTTCTGGATGCTTGGGAGCAGGGTCATCAGGTCAAAATAATTAAAAAAAAAAAACACACAGGTTGAAGGTCATCTTGAATACAAACTTTGCCAGCTTTATATTATTGTCCAGGGACCAGCATGCAACAATTGCTTAAAATTCAAGGCAACCCATCTCCTTCCAGCTTCTGTTATGGGCACTATAGGTGGCTCCTGTTGCTTGTGAGTAATAATTCTTTTTCATCTATACATGATTAAATGTAACTTTCCTCTATAAATTTGTGCCTAGAAGAACTGAGGATTCATTTCCAGGTATTCAGGGGTGTGCAGGAGGACGTCAGATCTACTCATGGTTGCATGCTTGTTATATCATCTAAAATTCTATTATGTAATTTGCTTATACTTTATATCGGTAGTTCATTTGTTGATTCATTAAGAAAACAAATACGTTGATAGTCATCATTCTATTTTATAAAACTGGATCCAGTATACTCTATTAGGAACTGGTAAATACTTGTATCGGGTAGATCCTAAGTTGTTCTTTTCACGTTTGGCTAAAAGACCCTGGAGGACCATGCCTCTGTCATTAAGACACAGCTTGTGACGTTCCACAAAGGTGCTGTGTTCTTAATCAATCTTATTTGTTTGGGTTTCACTATGAAGTGTCTTCATTTGGTCACAGGTTTGAACAAATGTTCTTAGATAGTGCTGTGAGAAAGTTGTGGGATTTTTAAGAGGCCATAGTGGATCCTCCTTCAAGGAAATGGGTCGGAGCGGGGGGGGGGGGGGGCACTTGAGGTTTCATAGCCAGGCCCCACTTCCTGCTCATTCTTCGCTTCATGATTGTACGGGCCATTTGGGACCTTCATGCCTTCCCCACCATGATGTACTCTATCATTTTTTGAACTGTAAATCAAAATAAACCTTTCTTGAGTTAGTCTTTGTCAGGTGTTTGTTCGCAACAGTAAGAGAAGTAAGGAATATTATTACAGAATTTCTTTTATTTTAGGCGAAAACCAAACCCGCTTTGCTGCCAGTCATTGAGTTTAATCATTGAATTCATGTGAAAATCGGTTCATTTTCTCACGGCTATGGCAAAATACCTTGCATATTAGATGGGTTGTAGTTTTTCTATCAATAAAGATTATACATATCGAACATTTTATTTTTCTACTAGTCATATTTTGGAGTGGTATCACACATTTTATTCATATACATACTGGAAATAGTTCATTAAGTAGGTACTGGGGAATCTTACTAAAGTTTGTCAAAGTCGGACAGCATATTATCTTAACACTAATAAATCTGGGCCACTTTGATGTCTCAGTAAGTAAAGGTGATAGCTTCAAAGAGTGATAAACCGAATGAGTTCCCAGGGACCCACAACGGAGAGAGAAACAACTCCCACAAGTTATTTTCTGATCCACACACACGTACATAGGCACTTGAGACTGAGGAGAGAGAGAGACTAAGTAAATACAATTTTTAAAATTAAAAAACCCTGAAAATTGTTATTCAATACTTGACTTCCTATGTGAGCTGAGTTCAGTTGGTTAGTGCACGCTGCTAATCTTTCTCATTTGATTATTCAGTTTTCTCTGTGCACTAATTACAAACTGATTGATCTTTTGCCCTCTGAATTTTGGGTTTGTTTTATTTTAGGCTCACCAACGGACTGCAGCTGTAAATTCAGCTTGCCAATGTACACTCTTGCTCACAAGAGGGCCAGTGGAGAGAGGGTGGATGGATTTATTCCCATCCCAACAGCAAGGCAACTTTGGAGAGCTGTTGGTGATAAGCCACAGCAGTCCCTTCATCGGAGGAGGACATCGCAGGAGGAGCGATATCAGAGCAAGGTACAGAGATTGCGCTGAAACTGTGCAAATGATCCAGGGCCATTGTCTTATGATAGATTAAAACTCGATTATGTTTTCACGGTTTAAGTCCTGGCATCTAAGTTAATTGAGTTACCTGTTTCTTTTGTGCTTGTTCCCCCTTGGATCTGATGTGACTTTTCCTTTCTTTAGTGCACTTTCCCTTGTTGAGCTGTTCTCTCTGAGGACTGGTACACCTTTGTTATTATTATTTTGAGGGTATTATGTACGCACATACTTGTCCTTTGGAGAGCATCAGAAGACAATGCATTTGTACACATGGAGGAGTCCTAGGAAAAGGTTAATGCATAATCATCTCACTTCTGGAGGCCACAACAATATATTTCTTTTATCCTTGCCATCATATATTTTTACTCTAGGTCACTTTTTATTTTCTAGTACAAAATTGAAAACCCACATTTGCTAAATTTTTTCTATCTGTTTGAAAAGATCACATTATATAATGTGTATTATCCATTAAAAATAACCAATTAATTAAGAATCTATTTATTTGCTCATTTATTAAGAAGGAAAAAACTAAAGCTATATTATATCTCAGTTTTGTCATTTACTTAACATCCAACATTAAAACACAGTCTCAAACTGAGTCTTATGTTTGAAAATTTGAGTAACAAACATAAATCACAAAGGCACTCTGACTTGACACAAAATAGTAACACAGCAAACAATTCAGTAAGCCATGTAGGTATCTATCATACATTTAATTATTGAGACCTTAATTGTGCCAAGGATTTCTTAAGATCCCAGGTGGGTAAACATAGGCTGTTCCTTCAAAACACAAATTCTAACAGGAAGGATGACAGCATGGATGTGGAAGCCAATGTAGCCAATTCAAGGAAGGCAGATCTTGATAGCTGCATCTACAGCCACTCAAAAATCATTCTCCTAGTGGATAAACCAACCAGGCAGACAGTATATAATACTTCTCTTTGGATTCAGAGCTCATTATGATTACTATTAGGAAAATATGGGCTTTTTTTAAAAAAGAACTTTCTGCTGGATTAGCTAATTTTTAAATAACTTTAAGCCCATATAACTGTGTTTGTATACCTATGTATACATAATCTAGAGTTAGGATGATTCACAGGGTAGATGGATGGCAGAATGAAGGGTCACATGGGATTGACATTTATTAGAAAAATTAACATGAAAGTGGAGTTTAGTCCTCACTGAGAAGTAACTGCAAAATACAGAATACCCTTGTGGAAACACAGTGCTATAAGCCTTGCCTTGCCAATCTGATTGCCATTGTCCTTCCATTCCTCTGTTTTCATGTTGTTCCTTGAGAAGAATTTGACAATAATATCTCACCAATGTGTTGCCACTTTCAAAGATTCTTGCTAACAAGATTCTTTCCTGCTAGACATCTCATTAAGTTGGAGGCTTCAGCAGGGTAGTATGGAAAGGCGATTTGCATAGACATTTGATTTGCAACCTTGAGGTTTTTGTAAATAATGTTCCGGGTAGTCCTTTGTTTTCTATGGATCTAATTTCACTGGTAGAAGAGCTAGAAGTTTCCTGTCTGTTGTGACCCACAGCGTAACCCATCCTTCCATTTCATAGACATTGGGCTGTAAGTAAATACATGTACAAAACCACTCCACAACTTATAAAAACCAATGCCAGAAATGCCCTTTCTGAATTCTTTATTCATTGTATTCTGATGTAAATACTACTGAAACATTAAATGCGCTTGTTTTGCTAATGTAATGGCAGTTTTTAATTACAACATTATGGATTGTCTGTTAAATATCACAATATTCTTACCATCACCGCATCATTTTGATCTTGCTAAGGTAGACCCGAGATCAAGATTAGTACGTTATTCATCCTGTATATATTTGTATTACCAGCTCAGGACTAAACACATATCCGTGTTTATTAATACTTGTTAAAGAGTAAACGAGATGAGTTAAGCATGTTTGATGCCTGTGGGCTCTATCAATTGTGTAACTACGTCTTGCAATTTGAATATATCAGTCTAATATGATCATCTGCAGAAGCTGAATGAAAGGAAATACACACTGTGTACTTTTTCTTTCTTGGAAAGGTTCTTCATTCTCTCTTGGTTGAGCTCTGAAAACAGCCTTCTAACTAGTGACCTGGCGTAAGTGGTGGGTCTCCATCCTGTTATGCCTGGTATCATGATCTTGGCAACACTCAGATCTGATTAGGCCACCCTCCTGCTTGTAGCCCCTCAGCACCTGCTACACTGCTGTCAGTCTCTATATCGGGATATTATTTCACCTAACATAGCGCTTCCAGGACTTTTTAAAATCGTTTGTATCTATTCCCCGTGCTTCAAAAAACTGTCAAGTAAATGCTACAGATGTGAATAAGTGAAGATGGTCACTAGAATCACTTGTGCAGAGGTGCGGTAAGAGTGTTAGTTCATAGAAGTGTCTAGTGGAGTAACCTGGAAGCAGGGGTGGGTGCTTTAGAAAAAGCGTCTCTCACTTAGCTATTTACCCAAAAATAATTTGTGAGTCGTATTATTTTTATATGAAGATTTTTAGAGTTACAATTTCAAGGAAGATTAGAAGATATTTATTTTCTTAAACAATCGTTCTTTTGGATTTTCACATATAGGTTGGTTTGGGGAGGTCTCTGAATATAGGAGTCAACTTCAGGCAGCTGTATTTGACAGAGGGGGCTGGATTGTGCGACCTTGTTTCCTTTCACTGAGTTGAGGGGCTACGATATTCAGAGGTCACTGTCTATAGAAGTGTAGAAGCAGGCAAATTACAGGAGATTTACCTGAGTTAAGATCAGAACGGCCTGGGAGTAAAGGACTGGATGCGGGTGTCGCCAGCTAGAGGGAGTAAGGGTTAAATTTCAACAATACGAAAGAAAATTGTACCTTCCCCAGATTCACAAGTTAGTTTGTTCGTATGAGATAATACATTGAATGTCTCTTACAGAGCAGGCACAACTCCAGCTATTAGGGGCACAGCTGAAGCAACACCCACACATTTTGCCTTTGTTCTACCGATTTGCTGCAGTTCACTCTGCTTGTCTCTTCGGTGGTTGAAGAATTATTTTTATAGCTATGAGGTGCTGGTGCAAAATGAGAATGATTATCCCTAAAGGGCTATCATCATCCTGGCTGAAAGTAAATGTCCAGATATTTCAGTCTGATGGGAAACTGAAAAAGCTCCGCATACTCTGAAGATGTAAAATATGGGTTCAGATTCTAAGGCTTTCTTCTCACCTCGTGAAAACTCTGTATGTGACCAAGCAGGAATCCCTTGTTAGACCTAGCCACGAGTATTCAATGGTGAAATATTCCATTGTAACAAGTAGAAATGCAACCTGTGTACATGTATGTATACATGTATGTAGGTATGTATGTACGTATGTATCGTCTTAACTGGGAATTTATTTTGCTCATTTTAATATTCCTAATCTATATTTTAAGTTATGGAGACACAGTGGTCAAGTGAAAAACTGTTTTGAATATTAGATGAACTGACTTTGAAATACACTTATTAGCAATTAAACAATGGGTACATTAACTAACCTATCCAAGACTCAGTTGTCCCAGGAGCAAAATAGTTATACTAGTTTCTATTTTCTTAGTCATGAAGTTAAGTGATACCAAAAACAAGATTACAGCACCTGGGACTTAATATTTCTGCTACAATTATGTGTATATATCTTTCTGTTACTGGAAACCAAGAAACAGAGATTTGAGATATAAAAGATGACTTCTTAAAAAATGTACTTCTAGCTCCATGGAAGCATTTCCAAGTGTTTGAGTGTAATGTTCAGAATTTTACATTGTCTAGTAAGCCTGTGAAATGATGAGCGTGAGATTTTTTGCTGTATTTTAATACAGTGTGATAGTTAAATTTATATTTATTGGACTTTTTTCCCCCTCAATTCTGTTACTGGTACCATTTTACAGAACAAAGTATGATAACTATTTAAAATAAAATTACTCAGATTTCCCAGGAATGTCATTTAAACACAAAGTCTACCTAAATTAAAACCAAGAACAGTAAAATGCACTAAAATGAGTATTATATGTAAATAATACTCTGCATGTACAAAAGGAAAGAACAATGTTGTGAATTAATTATGCTATTTTTGGTTCCTATTTACAGTAAAATAGTTTCTAAAAATAGATATTTTGGAGAATCAATCTTTAATGAAAATTTTAAAAAAATTATGGGCCGAGAAGCCATTAAAATTTCTATGAGTGTATTCCCAAAGATCAGAAGAAATATATTTGTCATTAAATGCAAATTAATAAACATAGATGCTTCTGGACATTTCCATAGTAAATTGGTTTATTTTTGGTTCAAAATTCTACACAGATCTATAATTGAAAATAAAAAATGAAAATGTTTTAATTAGTTGTTTAATATCTATGGGTTGTTCAATTGGCCTTTAAGAGTTAAAAGGAAGATATCGAAATAAACATTTTCTCCTAAATTATCAAATCGATAAAGACTTTACTAGACACTTGAATTTAAGAGATTTAAAGAATTTAATTGTTCTGTTGGAGTGATAATGTACACCTTTAAACCCATCATTCAGAAGGCATGGGCAGATGGATGTCTGTGAGTTCAAGGCCAACCTGGTCTCCACAGCAACTTCCAGGCCAGCTAAGTTTACATAGTGAGACCCTGTCTCAAACACTTTTTTCTTGTCATATTTACCTGAGATCTTTAGAAAACAATTGTATCAGACAAATACATTTTTGATTGCTGAATTGTAAAGAGATGTCAGATTATTTCCAACATTACACACTGCACAGCCAGAGATCTGAAGTTTTTACACATCACAAAATCCATTGAAAACTGTTCTATTTTTCAAGGCAGGGTCTCACGTAGTGCAAGTCAGCTTCAAAATCACTATGTCATTCAAGGTGGACCTTGAGCTTCTGATCCTTCCGACTCTGCTTGCTAGGAGCTAGGATTGCAGTCATATACCTTTTCTTATGTGGTGCTAGGAACTAAACACTGGACCTAGCGCATGGTAGGTAAGCAGCTACCAACTGAGCAATTATCCTCAGGCTTGCAAATAGTATTTAGAGGCCACACTAACTCCGTCCATTTATGGCGGCAAGTGTAGGAAGTCTATGGCCTAGGTCTAAACCCCTAAAATCAGACTGCCATGGGCATTAATATCATTGGTGCATCTGGAGCCAGTCTGAACCCTTTGGAATATGCTGGCTTACAAGCTATAAGATCCTGTGTTTTATCCGGTACAGAGAGAATGGAATACTATTTGTTTCTAAAGAAAAATGAAACAGAATTTTCAGAAAAATGAATGTATGATGTAGAGTTCACAATCTCAGAAAAACAAAACAAAATGTGCTTTCCTTTCTATATGGACACTGGTCTATAATAAATATATGACACGTATACACAGTATAACATGTAGAAAGGAGAACAAGAAAAGGTTAAATATCAGATGAACCCACAAGGATGATCCCAGCTAAGACTCCTAACAATAGTGGAGAGGGTGCCTGAACTGGCCTTCCCCTCTAATTATATTGGTGACAACCCTAATTGTCATCATAGAGCCTTGCTCCAGTACCTTAAGGAAGTAGATGCAGAGATCCACAGCCAAGCACTGGGCTGAGATCCGGTCCAGTTGAAGAGAGGGTGGAGGATCTTATCAACAAGAGGGGTGTGAGTGTCAATATCATGATAGGGAAACTCACCGAGAGAGCTACCCTGAGCTTGTGGGAACTCACGGACTTCAGACAAACATCTAGGGAGCTGATATGAGACTGAATTAAGCCCTCTACATCTGGGTGACAGTTTTGTAGCTTGGTCTTTTGTGGGGATCCTAGCAGCAGGTGCAGGACATGTCCCTGATACCTGAACTGGCTCTGTAACCTATTCCCTATGGTGGTATACCTTGTTCAGTCTTGAAGCAGTGGGAAGGAACTTGGTCCTGCCTCAACTTGATATACTATGCTTTGTTGATTCCCATGGGAGGCCTTGCTCCATCTGAATGGAGACAGTGGAGGACTGAATGGGGGTATGGAAGGGAGGCGGGAGCAGAGGAGGGAAATGGAAGAGAGGAGGGAGGGGAAACTGTAGTTGATATGTAAAATAAATTTTAAAAAATGATGAATAAAATAATGTCCTTGGGAAGCATAGAACTCTGTACATGAATATATGCCAATTAAAAGACATATGGAAAACTCGAAAACAATTAACATGTCTTCTCTGTACAAAAAAAAAGAAAAAACAAAAGAGAAAAAGGAAAGAAGGATGAATGAATAAAGGAGTAATTCTAAAAGTACTGTAAGTTAATCTATTCTCTTTTTTGATATTTCCTTGAGAACCAATTTTAGTAGAAGATAGTTCCATCTTGTATTTCTTAGTCTTTGAATGAAATAGGTTGTTTCCAGTATCTCTGATGATGCGACACAAGTATTTGTGCTTCGGGGCATAAGTAAAGGCAACTGGTGAGAGGCACTGTTCTCAAAGGCTTGAGTGTCCTCACTGAAAACCAGAGTTCAAGGCAGCTGACTGAATTTCTTTCTTCTTGTTTTTGGCATTGTTATCATTAATAAATATACTGTTTATTGTTTATCATCATCATCATCATTATTTATTCATATAGCCCAGACTTGTTTTACGCTCACTATGAAGCTACTGATAGCCTTGGATTCTTGTTCCTCCTACCTTTATGCCCCAAGTGGTAGGATTATAGGAGTATACAGTTAGCTCAGAAAGTTGAAATTTTGAGAATTTTTATCAAAATAAGGTAATTATTATTGTCTCAGTGAAAAGAGATCAGTGACATTCCTATGACTTTTGCTATTTTATCTTAAATATGGCTTTGTTATTTTAAAATAAATTTTAGGGTTTTCTTCTAATCTATGTATTTTAGTGAGTCTTGAACACATACTTACTACAGTAACTTGTTCCACATTGAGACTAAAGCTTTGATAGTGATTAGAGGGCAAGGAATAGAGGAAGAAAGATACAAAGACAGTGAGGGCAAGAAGAGACAGATTGATTCATCAGACTTCTGTCACATACTCAAAATTTCACAACTCTTCCTGTATAGACACTGTTCCATGCAGCCTTAGTGTAAGATGTAACCCCATTTTCTCTTTTTATACTTCTGTGCAGCGGGCCAATAAGCTTAAACAGACTTTCAGGGGAACCGCCTATACAGCCACCATTCGGGTCCCTACTATGAAGTGAAAGCTATTCTAATTGCTCTGGTGCTCTTAAGTTTTAGAACTAATATAGATCTGTGGACAACTAAAAATGGAAAACTCTGCCTTACTAAAAAAAATGTTTTTCTCTTCGTGTTAGGTTTAGGCCATTGTGTTTCTTTCAAAAGCTTTGTCAAGTCACGAAGTTCAGAAGTTGCATGTCATCTTCGCAAAGATAGCAGCCCACAGCCTGCAGCTGAGCTCTGTGTTCTTTGGCTTCATTCATAATCTTTGTATATTTTGGGAGGACATTATCTCGTTGATTCGTACATAAAAATCCCCTCAGTTTCGGAGATAGTCTCAGTGTAACCTGCATTTACACGGGCTGTTCTAGATAGTCTCAGTGTAACCTGCAATTACACAGGCTGTTCTCGTCTGTTGGAGACTGAGTTCAGGGATCTTAAGAACCCTTTGAGCTTTTGTGACCTTCACGTTAGTATGAAATGGGATCACAATTACAGAAAAATACCCAATCTGTAACCATTTGTCTCAGATTTCTTAATGGAAACTCTTTCCTTGAAATGAGTTATGGGTAACTGTTCAACCCCGAATCTATTCTCGGGAACTCACTGTAGTCTATTGAAGTTTTGCCTGGACAGCCACAGCAAGTTTGGAACAAACTTTCTGTTTTAGTGTGTTCCTTGACTCTGTCTTATGGCTTGTGTTTCAGAAGAGTACACAGTGGGAATTTATCATCCTTAGAGGACATGGGAAGAATATATCTGTACCATTTTTTTAAAACTCATAAGATATAAATTATACACTGATAGCCTCACATATTGAAGATTTTTCTTGATTGTGATTATAACATTAACTTATTACATTGGTCATTGCGTGTTGACTATTTACAAAGCTCTTAGTGCAAACATCAAATTTTTATGAACATAGTAAATGTCTAAAATTATTAAACACAAGCTACATATACTCACTGTCATTCTACTGTTTTCCAAATAGAAAAAAAATACATGGCAAAGTAGAGGTTAGTTATGTGTTGTTTGAGAATTATTCGCTTCTCAGACATTTTCAATACTCATAGATAAATGAATTCTGAACACTAATAGATTTGCTGGAATAGTCAATCTGTTAATGTGAACACTATCTGTTTGCCCAGAGAATAGATTTCAAGGTAACACACACGTAAAGAGGAGCTCACTCAGAATAAAACCGTATGTTCAGATTTGTGTTCAGAATATCTCCAAATGTTTCCTATCAAGCACTTTTGAAAATTTAGGTTAGTATAAATGACATGATGAGTTATAATTCTTCCAGTAATCAATGATTACAAAATCCTAATCAATCGTATTTTCTAAATATGCCACATAACTTTGATACCTTTTCCTAGTCATCATCAGCGAATGGCATTATTACCCATTCAAAGCAGCTAACAGGTCCCAAGTTTTCCCTATTCCTATCATAACAACCAGTCTAAATTAACTTACTTTGGCATATGGTGGATTTAGTCTAGATACTCTTTCACAGAGGTGAGATAGTAAACATCATGAAATCTCATTCCAGGAGTGTACCACCACTTCTTTAATTCATAGACATTAATAGCCCAATTTTCTAAGTAAATACATGAATTACAGTTGGCAATACGTTTAACTTCCAGTCTGATCATTAATGTTGTCTGTTCAAACTGGCTTCTGTTCGTAAAGTTAGACAAAATGAAATAAAGGTGCATATTTTTAAATACAATCACAGTTGTGTGGATCTCCTTCCAAATCATTCAGTAGTTTCTCAGAAAACTGGTGTTTGGTTTGAATATCATTTTGCAAAGATAATCATCACTGTCATATCTGAAATTGTTTCTACAATATGAAAAAATAAGATTTATGTTGTCTTTACTCTCCTAGTAGGGAGATTGTTTCAAATATAAACTTAGAGTTATGTTTTCATGTGAATCCCAAGTTTTAAGGATACTGAATAAAACTTTGTTCTGGTTTATGATTTGGGTAATTTTGTTTTATACTCCAAGGCGCTTGAGTTGTTTTGGAAGGAAAATCTGATGGTATTCTATGTAAAATCCTTAGGATTCTCTTTCACTGAACTCACTGGAAGTCTATGTATGCAAGTTTATTAGTGAGAAACTGTAGCCAAAACAGGTCATCTGCAGCCTCCTGCCATCTGTTGGAAGCTCGACCTCTAGAGTATATTGGCTTATTTCCTTGCACCTGATGGGTGTTATGTATGTAAAGAACACCTGGTGTGGCTTGCTGGCTTCTAACTCAGCAACATTTTGTTGTAGTTAGAATCTCCAGCCGACAAGAGTTTTGTGGGGTCCACCCTCTCACATGCAGAGTGTGGTTCAACTGATGAACCTTCAGAACGACCAGTTTAGCGAAATGATCAAGAGCCTTAAAGTGTTTGTCTTGTTTGAGGAAAAAAATCCTAATTGGGGAAATCTACCAAAAGGCAATGCTGGAATATTGGTGAGAGGTCATATTGACAGGTGATATTGAAATATGAAGTAAGCAGCATGATTGAAATTAGGAAATAAAATATAAAATCCTCAAAAGAAGATAATAATATTACAAATAATTTAAATCACCATTGTTACTATCAGGTGTGATTTCTAAAGAAATAATAAGAAACAATTTAAAATTATTTTTAAAAACAGATTGCAAGATTTTGAGGAATCATTAATATGTATGTATACACACACAAGTACTTGCATGCGTTTCTATTTAATTACATTGAAAATACACAAAAAAAATCTTGGAGATCTAAGTTAGTTTAGTTTACTCATTTATATTTGTTTATATTTTTATACTTGTTCAGTATCTATATAATCAAAGGTACAGATATAAAATCAGTCTCTAGTAGGGAAAAAGAGTGTCATTTATTAGGTCATGTGTTCCTGTCTCATATGACAGAAACATAACCAGATTGACCCTACTCCAGAACATTCCATCATTTATTCCATGATGACAAATTTGGTTATATTTGATAATTTGATGATAATTATAACAATTTATTGAAGTGCATGACTTCATCTTCAGCAAAATTTTGAGCGTGTCTTTTTTTGTAAGTGTAAGCTGGGAACTAAAAAAACAAATCTCTAAAACGTGAATACCCTAAGAAAATTACCAATCGTACGTAAAACAGCTCATTTATAGTCCATTAAATACGTTATAAACTTAAGTTTTCCTGTGAAGATATTTTCAACACGTCCTTTAAATGCTTCTTTACAAACAGTGCTATCTTTGGAAAACTTGCGCTTGTATGTTTGGAAATCTATAGGAGTGAATGCTTCCTATAGGATATTTCAAAGCCGAGTCTTAGGATTGCTAAAGGCTCTTGGCTTTCATACTAACAGTATGCTCTACTCTATCGCTATCAAGCCAGTGATTCCAGAAGTGGAAGGACTATCTTAGAACAGGAATAACTTGGAAGCAGGCATGGCTGCTCATGCTCAACCAGACACCAAAGGTATGTGGAAGGAAATGAAATCTATGTGATGGTTTTGCTCATGATTACAGCTAAGGCTTTTATTTCACTAAGTTAAATAGATACAGGTATGACAATTTCTTTTAGAAATAAATTGCTTGCTCTTAGTTAATGTGTATGAAGTTTGTTCAGTACCAGATACACTCAAGAACAGTGTTCCAAACACTGCAGGCGGTTCAGAAGAATGCTAAGTAAATGAACAAAGGAAATGCTCCTGGAGAAAATGGCTCAGTGGTTAAAGCTACTCTCACAAAGCTGGAAGTGGTAACATTCATCTGCATGCCTAGTGCTCACAGGTGGAAATGGGAAGGCAGGACGATCACAGAAGCTTAGGGATCAGTTAGACATGATATAAGGAGGGTTATGAAATGCTGTGCCAAAGAAGGTGGAATCGGAGATAAAACCCAAAATTATCCTCTGACATCCATACCTGCAACATGACACTTGTACACACACACATGCATACACACACATCATACATACACACATATACACACACACGAATACACACACATGCACTCACATTATACATATACATCATACACTGCATTTATCTTTCATACAGAGATAAAGATAACCAAGGAAGGCTTCTAATAAGCCTTTCCTCTTCAAGTTTGTTTCTTAAAATGGTAACTAAGGTAATCACCTTCTCTGCCTCATGCTCTAGATTTCATTTTTTTTTCTTTTTATTTTTTTTTATTTTTTTTTCTTGCTGATTTTTTTATTAATTAATTAATTTAATTATTAAAGATTTCTGCCTCTTCCCCGCCACCACCTCCCATTCCCTCCCCCTCCCCCAATCAAGTCTTCCTTCCTCCTCAGCCCAAAGAGCCAGCAGGTTTCTCTGCCCTGTGGGAGGTCCAAGGACCACTAGATTTCATTTTAAAAGTAATAAACAATACGTATTTATTCTGGAGGAAAGGTTCATCAGGTACGAGTACTTATTGTTCTGAATTCAGTCTCCAGCAGCCAAGTCAGGTTGCTCACAACCATGAATGACTCTAGTTCTTGAGGATCCAGACACACATGGAGGGAAAACATTTATACATGTAAAATAAAAGAAAATAAGTCTTTAAAAATCTATAATAAAGAAAATTTAAATTTATTTTGCATGACTTTAAAATATTTGCTTAATTGATAATTCTAAAAGCAGATTCCAGGATTATAGTAAAATCGTTTTCTGGTTTCAAGAATGGTAGTGTGAAGAGCTGAGATCATGGCGGATTTGTATGAAGAATACACATTGCATCTTCACCAGCACGGGGTGGCTTTCACAAGATGGGCCTACCACATTTTTAGTGGTGTTTAGCCACTGTCTCTTATAGCTTCGCTTAGTGGTGTCTATGTTAGGAGAAGAGTCACATTCAATAAAACTTAATTAAAAAATAAATTTAACCCTCCCCCAAGCTGTGTATAGACTTACACCCACTGATTGCTTATCAATGTACTTAAACACTCTCAAGATCACCTTCAGAACAAATCATTTCCTAAAATCATAAGAAAATGAAGCATAATTGATGGGATGAAAATCACAAATTCGGGTGGCTGGAATTTTATGTATGTTTTATATATGTGGTTTTAGGGCTAAAAAATTGAATTTTACATATATATTACTAGGTAGAATTTTCACCACTAACCTAAGAACTAAAAACCATATCTTTTCATGGGCTGATGTCACGATCTTGTGCTGCTCTGCAAAGAACCCTTAGGGTACTGAACTGCTCAGTGCTGCTTAGTTTTATTAAAAACTACACACAGAGAACAATTCAGATACCGATCATTAAAAATCAGAAAGGAAATGAGAAATGGTTTTATTTCTCAGTCAATATGTTACTGCTGATTAAAAAAACAATATGAGCCTCCTTTGTAGGCTGGGAAGAAGAATGACTTCAAAGTGTTCTTTTGGTAGCAAGCTGGCTGTAGAAGCCACAAAAGGGTGCTGCTTCAGAGACGCATTAAAACAGTCATTTTTCAGTGCTATGTAAATTGTTTGGACGTTTTGAATTTGCAGATAAGCAGAATAAGCAGATAGCGACAGTTTTAAATTTGCTAAAAATCAATAGAAGAGCAGTAAAATCCAATTTTCCTAAACCAGGCTGTAACTTGAACTGAGCTAAACCATTTTTGATGCAACTGATAGATCTTCCTTCGTTCCTTCGTTCCTTCGTTCCTTCCTTCTTCCTTCCTTCCTTCCTTCCTTCCTTCCTTCCTTCCTTCCTTCCTTCCTTCCTTCCTTTTCTTCCTTTCTTTCTTTAAAAGAACTTAAAATGGATTGAACATTGATCCATTTTATTAGTGGTTTAATAGCTGTGAACTGCTTGAAGTAATCTGCTTTTTATTTCTTATTTATTTCTTTTTATTCCTATCAGCTTTAGAACATCTGTTTTCATATTACATTCTATTTTTAAAAAGCTTACGTTATATTACCTCTTAATTATCATTCACATGTGATATTTGTTCTTCTCATTCTGGCCAATTCTCTGAAAGCAAGTCACTTTCTGTTGAGTAGCAGTTACCCAGTATGTGTGTATTCTGCACTTGCCGGCCCAGAGTGGAACTCTTAAATAATGGATGCCCGGTCCCTTTGTAACAAGGCGCTCTATGTTTTGTTGTGATGTTGTCACCTTGTACAAAATGCTCTTTGTTAAAGTGCCACAAATCATATCAAGGATTTTATCAACTCCTCCTAATTCATCTTTATGCCTTGTAATTGGTGGATGGATGCCATTCAAAGCTCCTGGGCATTTGATTCGAATGTTACATTTAAGAGGCAGGAGCCTATTGATGAGTTTGATGTCAGAGTGGAGTTCATAAAACACGATCAGAGTAAACACATCTTGCCCTAAAATTTCCTTCTTGTGTCTTGTGTCTCGAAGTCCCTTGCAGTTCTAACAGCGCTGTTTTCTTGAAACTTCTTTCAAATCTGATGGCAATATGAGAGAGAATAGGTTCATTTCTGGAGAGCTAATAGCTTTACAAGCACGGAATTGCAGCCTCACTTCTAAGTGCGATTTCTAAAATAGACCATCTTATCCTCAGAAAATTAAAAAGAAAAAATATCCAAGCAAGTTTTATTGTGATGAACGTGTGTCTCCTCCCGTAAGATGCCCTTCACTCTCCTATCCCCCTTCTTCTGGGCTTTGTGCGTGTGAAATCGCCTGTATCCCCTGGCACACTCGACTTGTTCAGGGATTGATATTTATTTTCCGCATTCCTTTTTATTGCCTACACATTTTGCTATTATGCCGTGTCAGGCCCTTTGTCCGCTGACAGCATGTGTAGCCTTGTATGTGGAAGGCATATGACTGGGAGGCATAATAAGTAACAGCAATACATAAAACACAAATCAGCTGCCCCATTGGCTGGAAGAAATGATTTACCAAAGTTCTGTGATATTCTCTCCAACTTAAAACACAAGATGTTAATTTTACCTGTTTTCCAAAGAGCTTGCTATTATTATTGACATGCCTCTGGCTTTATGGTCCCAGGATGCATGAATTATTAGTGTAGCTTGACATTTTTAAATCCCTAACTCTATAGCCCAGCACCACATTTCCCGTTAGCTATTATGGGCTTTAAGAAGCCATGCCAGTTGTTGATCAATGATTGCTCAGTAATTCAGAAGTGTCAACTTCTCTTGTGGGTTGAAGAAAGAATCCGTTATGTACTTTATAAGCCATTATCCAAATAAAAACGTAAAATGTTGCTATGGATCTGAGGCTTAAACAATACACATTTTGATTTATCTGAAGAGAATACAGGCTTTGCTACTTCAACTTTTTAACAATGAAACAGATTCAAATGAAATTCAGTTACTTTTTAGATTTTGGTGTCTAACAAAGCAGTCCTGATGAGATATTACTGCAGTGATAGATCATACATTATTGAAAACACCTGAATATTTAATCATCAAAAATTTCACCCAATTATAAAAAATAATAAAAGATATTTGAGTTACAGAAATGCATAACATGCTTATGACATTTGTGCTTTCTATTAACAATGTGCTGATCCTCACTAGACTGAGTTTTTTTTTAAAAAATGGCTCTTTGCATTTCAGAGAAAGATTCAGACATTTGAAGCAATGATAGATATTTTAATTTTGTTAAAGAACTGCTAGCCTTTTCCCATATTTGCATTTTTGTATTTTTTTTTTTAGCACAAGGATGTTAAGTGAAATTTTTGAAATATTTAAGTGGGTCAATGCATTGCCAGGTATGTCTACATCTGTAGGTTTTAATTGTTAAAAAAAAATCATGGTTGAAATATCTGGTTTCAAGCCGGGCAATGGTGGCGCACGCCTTTAATCCCAGCACTCGGGAGGCAGAGGCAGGCGGATCTCTGTGAGTTCGAGACCAGCCTGGTCTATAAGAGTTAGTTCCAGGACAGGCTCCAAAATCACAGAGAAACCCTGTCTCGAAAAACCAAAAAAAAAAAAAAAAAAAAGAAATATCTGGTTTCATTTTTATCCTTTAATGTATACCAAGCTTGCCCTCTCAGCAGGAAGCACTTTCAATTAGGAAACCTGTAATGGAACTCAGCACAATTAATTGCCTGTTAGTCTCTGGGACTAGATCTATATTACCAGTTATGTTGCTAAATTGTGGGTTTGGAAACCTGCCTTACACAGATTGACTTACAACTCATCAAAGGATGTATTCCGAAGTCCCAGTGATTAGTTCCAGTGATTAATTTCAAACATGAGCCACACTTTCTAGCCTTCTGCTGTTGTCAAACTCAACGGCTGAGTTTAAGCTCTTGTCTCCACTGAACTTGCTGGAGCATTTCAGCCTGTAGGACCATTCTCCATGTCTTAAATACCCTCTTTCCATTTGATTTATGTCCCCCTTGCTCTCTTCTTTTCCTGTCTGTTAAAAATATTCCTTGTTGATGCTCTTCCAGGGTCCCTTCCAATTTTTAGACCCTACGTTCTGTAGTGGGTGACATTCTTACATCTCCAACCTAGAAACATATAAGAAGTGCTTGCTATTATACAAGCCACAGAGAGAAAATGACAAGAGTCAAAGGTATATAAAACAAGGTTCATGTCCTAGGTACCATCTACATCTTTGATATGAAGAAAGCCTGTACACATAATCTATGTTTCTCTTTTCTGTACTGGTCTTTTGTCATGTTAATCTCATTGATCCAGCAGAATTTGTTCACAGCTCATACTGTCTCCTACCCTTGGTGTGTGCGTGTGTGTGTATGTTTGTGTGTACCCACATGTGTGTATACTTGTGTTTATGTAGATACATGTTCACATGAATGCATAAATGTGTATACATATGGAGGCCAAAAGACAACCCTAAGTATTGTTCCTTAGGAGTCAACCATCATATTCTGTGACACAGAGTTTCTCACTGCCCTGGAGCTGACTCTGCTAAGTGGCCTGAAAATCTCAGGGCCCAGCTCATCTCTGCTTTCCCAGTCCTGAGAGAACACACAGATTAAATGGGATCTACCCTCATGCCAGTTTGACAAGTACTTTACTGATGGAGCCAATTCCAAGCCTCTCTCTCTGACACCTCCATCTGTAGCTGTGTTTCCAAGTTCTTGCTGGACCGCTCTCTGTCTTCTTGGAACTTAAAATTCAGAGTGTCGCACATTAAGCTTTATAACACGGTTCTTTCACTTCGTCCCCAAATCCCTTATCCACTGTCGAATTCTCAGTCTTAAGTATTGTCCCTTGCGTTTTTATTTCCCATTTCCAATTTGTCGTTTATCCATGCTCTATATTTGCTTTTAAAGAAAACCATAGTCTATTATTAGGTTCTTTTCAATTTTCCTGAGAGGCTTTGTGCCTCCACAACCACATGCTGCTTCTTCACCTCAGTCACATCCCATCCTCCGCACATATAAATACTGATCTTATATCACACATGCTGCTGTATGAAACTTAGGGAACACCATAAAAAAATAATGGAAAATGTCACAGAGAAGTTAGCACCAAGTTGAGTATTCATGGCTCCTCTGAAACATTTATGTAGATAGACATTGAGGAATAAACTGCTCTAAAAGAAAAAGCATTCTCTTTAAACATCAAAAATTTAAACTATGTAATCTAAGAAAAAAATACTCGTGATTTTTTTTCTTATTGCAATTTTATTTATTTTGTGTTCATGTGTGTGTGTATATATATATATATATATATATATATATATATATATATATGGTCATGTATGTGTCATGGCATACATGGGAATTCAAAGGACAACTTGCCGTAGCGTGCATTTTTCTTCCATCATGTGGGTTTCGGGGTCAAACTCAGATTGTCAGGCTTGATGTCACTGTTTTTACTCACCAAGCCATCTTGTCCATCCTCAAACATCTTAGTAATAAACAGAACCCAATTTCCAATGACAAACTTCAATTGTACCACAGCATGACCTCCGAGAGGCTTTAGATTTGGAAAACATTAGATTATGGTAATGGCATGTCTAGTGCCTCTGAGGTTTCTTTTTATCTCGGCAAGCAAACATCGTAAGAGCCAGCACTGAGTTATCATTACATTCAGCGTCTCTCCTTTGCAGGATTTCCTCAGCAGTCGGCTTTAATCTGAATATTTAAATGAAGTTGGGATTTAAAAGAATGTGCAGGATCATAACAGAGGTGGGAAGGGTAAACATGATAAAGGAGTAAAACTGTCAAAGAGTAGATGCTAAAGAGCATGTGCTGATCTAGGTGTGTGTGTGTCCCGGATCTCTCACTAAAGCTGGAGCTAGGCTTGTGGTGACCAAGCCCTGGTGTCCTCCTGTCTCTTTCCCTGGAGATGCTGGGATTTATAAGTACACCCAGATTTTTGCATGAATGGTGGGATTAGAACTCTGGTCCTCCTGCTTTCAAAGCAAGCAATTTCACCCTTAAGTCCATCTCTCCAGCTTGATCTAAATTACATGCATTTATATTGGTGCTCCAACATGAGTTATCAATTAAACATGGATAAATTGGACAGAGATGTGATGATAGCAAACCAGCTATAGGCAAGCTATATTTGGCGTCCAATGCAATATTGACTGGCTGGTGTAATTTTTAAAAAATTAAGCCAGTATTTAAGCATCAGGATTTATAGATATACACGAGTCCTTATGTTTCAAGCATCTCTTTGTAATTTGGGAGATCTTATGACACTGGACTTGCATTCACCCATAGCAACAGTTGCCCGGAAATGTAACCAGCTGTTCCTCTGCACAATGCATGTATTTCTGGTTCCTCGCTGCTCCCAGAAGACCTACTCCAGGCATTTACTGTACCTCCTATCTGCTAATGGCAGCTGGAACCTTACAGATGGGCCTGGAAATCTGAAAAGCTTAGAGGAAAATGGTATTTTGATGACACATCCTCTGTGACAACGCAAAAGGGGGAAATGCATCTCTTCTACAGCAGACATGGGGAACAGACACTGCTAGGTCATCACGAAGGCTGACACGGCTCCCAGAATATAATGAAAATGAAGTGTTCCCATCTCTGCTCTGTCAGGTGTGTATTAGTTCAACTGAGGGGAACAAATGAAAGACCTACATTTTAGCCCACCAGCCAAGGCAAATGAGTTCCTTGGGTGATAAGAAGACAGACAGGGGCCCTATGATATATGTGAAATCAAGTTCAAAAGATAGAAATCTTTGAGGTAAAAATCTACCCACTTTCAATTTTTAATACCCATTAGGAAGAAAAGAAGAAAAGGAGGACAGAATCAGGGTGGCGTTTGATTTCCTTCTTCTTCATTCTTTATCGATTTTCATCAAATTTCTGTAGCACTTTGCTGGTAAAAAGCACAGTACAAACAACAAACATCAAAGTATAAGCATTTTCTAATGCTTGTTTGCTGGTATTTTTTACCTGGTGATAATATTCATGATATTATTAGAATATTCTACTGGTCTTTCTAGTTATTATACATTTTTTTTACAATTCTACAGGGAGTTGAGATGTTTTCTCTTGAGAAAAAAATTACCTATATTACAGTTTAATTGTTCATGTTAGCTAATAAATAATATTAAGTGTCTGTTCCAAGTGCTTTGTTGAGTCTAAGAGCAGAGTGCTTATTAGAGCATTGGTTTGGTTTCAGAGGACTCCGTGTCCCTTAAATTATCATGGAAAAAGCAGCTCCA
Organism: Chionomys nivalis; assembly: GCF_950005125.1. Classification (NCBI taxonomy): domain Eukaryota; kingdom Metazoa; phylum Chordata; class Mammalia; order Rodentia; family Cricetidae; genus Chionomys; species Chionomys nivalis. Next base: position 30,407,704 of record NC_080103.1, on the reverse strand, counting down.
ATTTCTTTGATGTGTCACTCATCTTCCAGTAGCCCTGCTAATATTAGAGCACTCCATCTTTTCTTTGGCTTTTCCAAAGCATTTTCACAGACTGCAAGCTTACCTTTAGGTATTGCAATTAAGTCAATTTTAGGATATTTAGCTTAATGGAAGTAGGGACAAGGGTTGCTTAAAAAGAAGGACAACTGATTGAGGGTCTTCCGTTTGGTCACTACACTCCTCAAGGCTGAAAGGTTTAATAACGCTGCCGTGTGGCTTACAGGAGAAACACCTAGGAAGATGCCAGGAGTAGGAGAGCTATCTTTCATATTAGATTCATATCGATGGGTTTCCCATTTGAAATCTCACTACTTACTTTTCCCCAAAGTTCTGATGTTGGAGAAGTGTGAAGGCCTTTTTGAAACTACTATTTGAAGTCAATTTTGTTTTTGGTTATCTGGAGAAATTTATTTTGATGGAATGGGTCTAGATGACCACCAAGCAAAATGCCCAGTGTCGTGGTTTGTCTGTAGTCATCTTTAAATGACAAATATCTCTCGGAATGGCTTAAAAAATAAATTTAACTTTGTTGAGCTTGTTTGTTTTGTGGAAAGAGATCCAAAAGGCAAAGTGGCTATCTCTAGTGCATGAATTTCTCAGCTTAATCAGTTCAGGACCACACTGTATTTCTTGGTGAACTTGGGAAGTTTCTCAAACCTGAAAATTCAAGAGTTTAGGAGTGTTTGGATGTACTTTGTATATGGGAATACTGTACAAGTTCGTGTGTTGCTTCCCAATTCTTTTTGATATAAGATATCTCACCTACTAAAGTAGACTGGTTGACCAGAAAAGCCCAGGGGTCCTCTATCCCTGCTGCCTGCCAGCAGTGGGATTACAGCTGCATACGCCACACCAGGATTTTTATGTGGTTGTTGGGGGTTATGGGTTCTTATGGGTCCTTATTCCTGTGCAGCAAGATTTTTAAACCATCTCCTAACCCTTTGGTATAATTTTAAGTATGGATTGCCTTATATTTCCAATATGGATACGGAGGTTTCTCAGAAATATGACTTTAATCTTTACATGATCATTAGAGAAAAACAGAAACAAAAAAAATCCCTTTATGATAATAAGATAAAAGGGTAGATTATTGAATCTACTTTTAAAAAGCAACTAGTAGTTTTAAATCTTTTGTATTTGATTGACTTTTGCAAATGATATGCAAATTTTATATGTTGATACAAATTTGAGATTAATTTTGTTAGAATATACTGTACATACATTTTCTACTATACAACTCATTTAATAATGCAAAATTCTAAAAGTTATTATTACCAAATGTTTAGGATAATAAGAAAATACAGGTTAGTAATTAGTCACTTATTATAATTGAACTTGCAGTAACATTAGGTATGTTTTCAAGGTCAAACCAAGATATATTTTAGATATTCATGTCATCTTTAAACACTTCAGAGTTCTACAGAATATGGCATTTAAGATGTTTTTAATAACATAGGCTCTTTTTATGACAATGAAGCATGTCTGCTCATGGCAGCACCATTCTCCTTCAGAGAAGATAATGGGCATTGAAGAAAGTCCACATAGCATAAGTAAGCCATTGGGCAAGAAAATGCCATAGCCTTGACTGCTAACAGTTTGCTGTCCTAATTGGACAAGCAGGTTACAAAAGAAAGTGACTGCTAAACATTATCAAGACAAAGAGGGACAGCTCTGCAGAATATCCTGCTTCACAGAAAAGTCTGTCAGCTTGCTAGGCCTGTAGGCCAAAGATAGATGCTCCAATGATGCAAAGGAACTTTTGGTGACTGTCCAGGTAATCAGGTGTTTCTGTCTTTTTTTTCAGAAATCATTTGCTCACACTTCCTGCTTACTCAGTTAATATTATTTCCTTCTTGGGTCTCTGGGGGATTTGAAGAGTAAGTACTTATAGTTTTCCTTTATTGTCTGATGCTGAAAGCAAGGTATGATCGAAATTAAATTACGTACAAGACTTTGGACTCACGGAGACAGGATAGATAAGGAGTATTTTCTTCGAATTTGTCAAATTCAAATGGATTCGACATTGTTGATGTATTTATTGCCTGTATATATTGTATATAGTCATTGTACATATTGTATCTAGTTTTTCTTATACTAGTTACAGCCTTTTTTATATTTCACACAAAGGAGGAAATGTAGTGAGATTTCATTTGTATTTTAATAAATAAAGCTTTCCAGAAGATCAGAGAGTAAAACAGCCACAGTGGTCAGCCTTACATACAAGGCAGTAATGACACACACCTTTAATTTCAGTAACCACACTGTTTTGGGAAAAAACTGGGAGGTAATGGTGCATGCTTTTAATCCCAGCACTAGAGATGGATATAAGACAGTAGGAGACAGCTCTCAGACAGTCTCATGTGGATTTTTTGAGACAGGATTGCCATTTCAGACTGAGGTAGAGGTAAGAACCACAGGCCGACTGTTTTGTTTTTCTGACCTTCAGGTTGAATCCTAATATCTGTGTCTGGGTTTTTATTAATTGTGCTACACTCATGGTGTTTCTAGGTAAGCATAGCATGGGAACAATAAAGATTCAAATGCTGCATCATTTAAAACCAGGCTTGTGGCAGAGTACTCTGCTCTCTAGAATACAAGACCTATGAATGGAATCACAGAACCAATCATCTGATGATCCACATTCTTGTTCACTCTATGATGTCATCACATTTGCTCTTTCTTTGCTCTTAAATGACCTGTTTCTGAGTTATGCTGCTTCCAGAATCAGCTAAAATGGTCCTGTCCCCAGGGAGATGTCAAACACAGTATCTGCCCTCAAAGCTGCTCTTTGTATACATTCCTTTGGATGTTCTATATTGTATTTATTTCTTTTTTTGAAAAACATTTATTTATTATAGATTCAATATTCTGTTTGCATGTATGCCTGCAGGCCAGAAGAGGATACCAGACCTCATTACAGATGGTTGTGAGCCACCATGTGGTTGCTGGGAATCGAAATTGGGTCCTTTGAAAGAGCATGCAATGCTCTTAACCACTGAGCCATCTCTCCAGCCCCCTATTGTGTTTATTTCTAAGTCAGCCTTCATCCCTCTGATTTCTAGTTATGGAAGCTGAGGCTGTGTATTTTGTCACTTATGAGTAACCTCAATAAATATAAAAGTTCTTGGCAGAGTAAACATTCATTACATTTCTGATTACATTTTGGGGAAGGAAATGGGAGGTTATGTGTGTCTGGGTGACAAGGCATGCATTGTCTTAGAAGGAATTAAAAGCAGAGCTGCAACAATCATCAGCATAGGCAAAACATCAGTGCATAGTTAAGGACTAGCATCACATTGGCAAAGGAAGCAGGAACAATTACATTGAAGAATAAACTTGTACCAAATCTAAGAAATGGTGGTGTGTTCAAGGACCCAGTGATAGGGATTTATTTGGGGCCTCTTACACAATGGTTTGACTCACAGATCCAAGGAGATATGCTCTGTATCCAGAAGAAACATAAAAGACTTAGGGTAACCCACTAATATTTCTATATTTAAAAATTATAAGATGTCTTATTAAACCATGCATAAATTAAAACACTCAAGCACATATGTAATTTGGGTTGGGTTTGGGCAATCAAGAGAGGGGCTGTGGGACCAAGAAGATGGGGCATTTAGGCCAGTGGAAGGGATTGAAGACTTATGCTGGGAATGATAGCTCATCTCAAGGATGGAAGAAAGAGCTGAAGAGGAAAGGACAGACCCCAGAAAAAGCAGATTCTAAGAAGCAGCACTGAAAAGGAATGTGTGTTGTGAGTAAAATCCTTAAGCCTACCAAGGGCATCATAAAAATAGGGTCTTTCTAGTTAGTAGTTTTCCTTCTGGAATGTGTGTTTTCCAGAAAGTTCAATGTGTATTTTTCATTTCTGTCAGTTTTCTGATCAAATGTCATGTTATATTTCTCTGCCTCCTTATGTGGCTTTATTTGTAAGAGGAATTATCATTCTGTCCTATTACTTATTAGAGCCCACACAAAGGCCTGAGCTAAGTTTGGACTCAAGGTTCCTACAGTAGGCATTAGGAAAAATAGACCTGCAAGTGCTGATAGCTAGCAAACCTATCTGAGATGCACATTTACCTCTGTGACTACTTGAAAGCACAAATAACTCATGGCAGGAAACCTGTCAATCAATCTTGAAATTGAAAAAGGAGCATAGCCCATAATGCTCCATATCCTGGAACACTGAGCTATCAGTTTCTTACAGCTTATTTTCAGCCTTAAATAAATCAGAACTTGCTATCCCTTTTGGGTGAAGAGTTGATATAACATGCTAAAATTATACACTTAGCTGGGTACAGTATGCATATCTCAAATCAGGGGATGGAGTCAGAATGATTCCTGAAGGCTAGGGCCTCAAAGATAACCTGGGATACCTGATGAGGTACTGCCTCAATGAAAAAAAAAAAAAAAAAACTTAATTCTTAAAGCCAAAAATGGTGTTATGGCATCTAAATTAAAATCTTACTTTTCAAGACATTCTTCTTAAATTTTTAGTAAAATAAATGTGTAGCTATCATCTTAATTTTTTTTCTAAGATGGGCACATTATTTCCATAAAATTTGTATATTTGTATAAATTTCTAAATTATGTAATAAATAAAAATGCATTTTTAAAAAATGTTTTTTAAAAAACGGTCCAACACATTCATAATTATTCCACATTTGGTGAATTTCCACTTGAAATTGTCATGATGTACATTTTTCTCTGTATAATGTTGCTGCATAACTAATTTTCATGTACATCTACAAGTTGGGAAATTGGTGAACACAGGACTGGAAAATATTTGAGTTATAGTAAAACAAAAAGAAGTGTGATTACTACAAACAAGCTAGTGATTATATACAGAACTGAGTTTGTGCTGGGGAGGATGATGAACCTGAAGAAGAAAAGTGAGAATTTCATACCATGTAAAAAGATCTAAATTCATAAAAGAAGCTATTTCATTTCATGAGGCTTGTTCCTTTATCTTAACTAAGAATACTCCTATATGTATTTGGGGGTTCTGTCTATAAACATTGCTTTCCTCAATTTTTTTCCAGATACTCTGACAGAAGTGCATTTGTAAATGCAAGTCATTTAAAGTTTACTAGTTCAAACAGGTGTGTGTGAGAAGTCTTTAGAGACAATAATCAGAAAAAATGTATAAAATAAGTAGAAAGTACTAGCAAAATACATCTCTGCTATGGAACTAATTAAAATGACAGACTGATAGATGAATAGATAGATAGATAGATAGATAGATAGATAGATAGATAGATAGATAGATAGATAGATAGATAGATGATAGATGACTGGTTGATAGGAAGAACTATTACAATTGTACAGAAAAAACTAAGAATCCATTTTTAAAACGATGTGGCTTTGGACATGACTGTGTTTTTGTTGTTTGTTTTTTGTTTTTGACAAATACAAGCAAATGGCATGAGTATATGGAAAAAACAATGTTCAGTGCCATTAAGCATCAGAGAAATGCAAATAAAGTGAAATATCACCTCACTTCAGTTATCTTTTCTTAAAACAACCAAAACATGGGAAAGAAGAAACTGGAATTTTGCATATTTTTGGAAGAATGGCAAAGGGTTGTAGCCACATGAAGGACACTCAAGAAATTGAGCAGCAGAGCTGTTATGATTTGCCCATCTCAAGTCTAGATATTTATCTAAAAGAGCTCAAATAGAGATCATGAATAGATGTTACCGCACATCCATGTTCATTCCTTCATTAGTCACAATATGTAGATATGGCAGCAAGCCACATGTCATCCACAGATGAATAAACAAATGAAATATAATTATTTTTCAACGGAATATAATTTAACCTGCAAAAGAAAACTAAACTACATGGATGGCATTATGGATTACCTTGAGGACAGAAGGCTGCCATGGGTCAATTTTTCATGATTTCATTTCTAAGTAGCTAAGGATGACCTTGAACATCTGACTCTTCTTCCTTCACCTCCCAAGCACTGGAATTACAGGTTTGAGTCACCTATGCAGATTTATGGGGTATTGGGAATTGATTCTAGGAACAATTGTATTCCTGTGGGATCTATATAATAGTCAATCGCAAAAACACAGGGACCAGACTGGCAGCTACTAGTGACCAGAGGACCAAAGAAATGAGGACTTGATAACCCACACCTATATAGTTCATTTACATAAGATTAATAAATTCTAGAGATTTATGTTATGGTACAATACCATACTTTACAGTGCTATTCTATGTGTTAAAACACTCATTAGGACAATATATATCATGTTTAGTACCAATAGGGAAATAAAAATTTAAAAGAACACATACAGATGTATGCACAACCATATAAATTTTGTGTTATTAAAAACAGATAAATGTTATTTTCTTTTTGCTTTGAAAAAATAAGTAATTGGTCATTTAACATAAATGCCAATATAGGGTAAGTTTGAAAACTTGTTTTAAATTAAAAATTTGAGATCATTTTTGAACTTGATCAAATACACAAATACGCAATTATGGTTATTTGAGAAATCTTCTAAAATGTGAACATATATTTCATATCTTTTCAAAGTATATTTACATAAAACTGGCAGATGTTAGACATGTGTGTAAGTGCTCCTATGCCTTACAATTAGTATAAATAGCAAATGTTTAGCATTTATATACCACCTTACAGGGAAGCCAAGTATCATAAAGTCATTTATTTGTTAATCATTGTAGAGAACAGGTGCATTGTTCATTGCACCTGTAGGTAGGGAAATCTGACTATTTGTTACACACAGAACACATTAGAACATTCTCTTCTGTCTAATCTTGAAGAATATTTCTACATAAATAAAAGAAAAGAGGAGAGAGAGCGAGACAGGAGGAGGAGAAAGAAGGCATAAACACACACACTCATACACACACAGAGAAGCTCTAAACACACCTATTATTTCATGTCATTTTTATGCTGGTCACAGATAAATTGTGTATCCAAGGCAATGAATCAGATATAATAGTCTGCCCTGACTTTATTCACGAATGACAGCTGACAATGGGACATAGTCAAAAAGTTGAGAGGTAGAGTATGCCAGGCTTCTGATGACTCCATACAAAATTAGCTATGGCACAAAAGTGGTTCCCTGTCTTTGAGACTTACATAAGGTGGGTTTCATAAAGGGGCACTGATGGAGGAAGGTCATTGGTTAAAAAGTAAAGAAACTGCTTGGCCCTCATAGGTTAGAACATAGGTGGGTGGAGTAAACAGAACAGAATGCTGTGAGGAAGAGGAAATGAGCTCAGACGCCACGCTCCCCTCTCCCCGGCAGACGCGATGAAGCTCCGACCCAGGATGGACGTAGGCTAGAATCTTCCCGGTAAGCGCATCTTGGGGTGCTACACACATAAATTAGAAATGGGCTAGTCCAGGTGCGAGAGTTAGCCGAGAAGAGGCTAGATGTAATGGGCCAAGCAGCGTTTAAAAGAATACAGTTTGTGTGTTGTTATTTCGGGGCACAAGCTAGCCAGGCGACCAGGAGCTGGGGTGGCAGGAACACAGCCCGCAGCTCCCACTACAGGGCACACTCTTTCACAGTTGCATTGGGTAAGTCGACTACTTCTTTCATGTGTGTCACGATATCTGTTACAATGTTAACTTCACTGAATTTTACTAAAATCATATATTGCCCTTCATAGCTTTTAGAATGGAAGAGAATAGTTAATATTCAAATGAGCTATTTCACAATTGAAACTTAGAGCAACCAAGTCTTAAGTTTTACACATCAATGATTACCAGTATTTTATTAATTTTTATAACCTCATCTGACTCATGTATAAATGGGTTCTTTAAATATTTAATAAAAGTTGTTCACATAGACCTAGAGACCTAGGAGTTACATATTTCTCCTTCTAAGAAAGACTGCACATGAGGAGAAAATAGATCGCGAATGTGTCATTTAGCTAAAGTGACTTACCCCCACATCAGGAATTTCTGGCACATGATATATTAGTCTTTACCAAAGCTTTAGGAATATAACTCTGATGCCAAATTCAAATTCATGCAGAAGAGACTAAATATTAATGCTACCATTAGCAAAATGAGAGTCAACATCTTTTAATTGTGTTTTCATTTTTTAAATTACCAGCAGCACAGCATTTTAAAGAAATTGTTTGAAAGACAAAGTATAGCATGCTGATAAAATTTTAATCAGTCTCACCCATCAAATTACATTAAAAAATCCAGAGTTAACAATGGTTATGGTCTCTTGGGTTTTTGTTGTTGTTGTTGTTGTTGTTCCCTATTAGTCAAGATGCAAAGGAAAACAATGATGTCTAAGTTACGGGGTGGTTGTGAAAACTAACAATCCATTTAGACTATATTCTATACTGGAATGTAGAGAAAGATGCACACATTGTTAAATAGAAGTATCCTTGGTTTAGAATTAAGTTAGCCGATAGAATTTTACGATTTTGCAATGCTGCTTTTAAAAAGCAGTCATAGTAAAATTGTGAGGAAAACGTATTTCTGCCTTTTTTCTTCCCTATAAATTTAAATGTGCAACTTCAATTGTTTGCACAGCCTTAGAACCCCCATCTCTACATGCTCTGATGCTGCTGTCTCTGAAAATGCACCTCCTGAAGTCCTCTATCTGTTGCTTGTAGTGTGTATCTACACCAGTGTAGATGAGATAAGGGCAGAGGTGCGTGTTTAAATATTCTGCAACAGTCAGCAAGAATGTAAAGCATTATATTGGTTCAATTATCACTGGAGTTATCTACATGTATCATTTAGAGCAAGCAAGCCAAGCAACTTCACAGCAAAATATACAGGGGACGAAAAGTAGATAACAGATAAGGAAAGATCAAGACGTCTTCTATCTTTTCCTTATGTACGTTTTTCTCTCTTGCACTTTAGCATCCTGCTGGCTGATTAGGCTTTCCAATATCTTCATGAAGTGCACAATTAAGGGCACTGATGCTGGTATTTTAGAGACTAAAACTATGAACGAACACATCTTTCTAGAGTTCCTTGCTTTATTTAAGACCTTTAGGATTTCTGGTGAGAAGTAGCAAATAAATAATTAGTTATATTGTACAGAGAAACACACATAAACCCCCAGGTCGCTATCAAATTACAATTATACTCTGTAACAGGAATTACATATGCTAGCTTAAATATTACACCTTAAATAACAGAAAATATGGAGCTTTTAAATATTTCCATGTTAAGTTGCTTTATTTGACTAATGTTACAAAGCAAACATAATTTCAGATAGTATAGTCATTGGATTTAAAGGAAAAAGCATGGTAGATAATACCTCAAATTTAGATGATTCATGCTTATATTTTCTCCCACCTAAAATGTGTGGAAATTGACTCATTATGCTTCATCATATTCTCTAGACTTTCTCCCCTAACAGCTGATAGGAGATACTTACAGAGGAGGTAAATTATTATTATTTCCATGTACATACTTTAACATTACAGTGAATTTAGTCAAACTGGTATGTGATTTCGTGTGAACCAACAGAGTGGCTTAGAATCCTCACTCAGCCCGTTCCTGTTTGTCTCTTCCGAGAGAGGAGTCCCTCATGTCTGCATGTCTCTGTGCACACATGGTTTTGAACAAGTGGTGAAAGTAGCCCCTCTCTGGTGTGTACCCACACTTGTCTGGCTCAGCTGGACTGCCATCTGCTGTGGTCCTTTTCCCGCTCTCTTTTGGATTGCTTTCTCAGTCTGGAAAATGGTAGCCTGGTTGCCCAACACTTCTCCAGATGGCTGCCGGTGCCTTTCATGTGGCATCTATCAACAACAGTTGATGGCTCATTGAAAGAAGTTCATTTAAGGTGTTTATAATTACTTGGTCATAAATTACGACGTATCAGAAATTGTACTTGATGGGAAATATCATAATCGCAGACTTTAGGAGTGAAATCATTTGGATTAGTTTGAGGAAGGAAATAAAAAACACACACACTTATATCTTCCCGAGAAGCAGATGGCTACTCCTAAAGTGTTAGCTATTCAAAATTGTTTCTATTTTTACCCCTCGATATTGACTAAGATGACATTTTAGTGGAACCAGCATCCATACATACAAACTTATCTTTGTTTCTTGAAAGACAACTGTTTAAATCAATATACATAATTAAATTTCTCTGAATAATGAAGCAGTATAACATGGCTGTAATGGGCAGTTCATAAGAAAATGAATTACTAAAGGCAAAGGCTATAGATCTTTTTATGACTGTAAAGATCATATACCCTTATGTGACTAAAAATGCATAAGGAAAATGTTTTATTGGCATTTTTTGCTTCTCTACCAAAGGATGTCAATAGTTTGATACATGGTGTAGCACTAAAAGTTTCGTTTTTTAATTGATCATTTGGAGAATTCTGTTTTCTTTTTCTTTCTACCCAACTCCTAATTATCTAATATGACTTTAAATTCATCTTGTTTATATTCTCTGTCCTTTCATTCACATACTTATCATTTCACTTAACATTTACTGAGCACATACTATCAGTAGAAATGATGGTAGGTAATTCAGAGAGGACCATTGTGCACTCAAGGAGCTTTTAGTGAGAAAGAGAGCTTATGAATCAATAATTACAATACAGTGTGATAGGTAGGGTAAGGGAGTCAGCACGAGGAAGTGCAGCACCACAGAAAGACCTCTAGTCAGTCCTGGGTGAGATTCAATGTTGATGACATCTTCATATTACTTACTGAATTGCTTTTCCCACAGAAAAATCTATTTTAACTTTGACTAAAGATTCATGACACCTGTCCAGTAATGTCATCTGTCATATGAGAACATCAAATTTGATCAAAACCATAAGAAGAAAGTCCTAACTAAAACTGAAAATGATTTCAGCTTCTCTCATTAGGGCAATGCTTGAACAAAATATTTGTGAATTATTTCCCCTTTCTTTGTACTGGGAAAAATGGCAAATTTCCCCATAATGACTTTGTGTTTCCCATTCATCGTTCAGGTTAATTTTTTACTTCTTGTATCTTCTATAATGTTGACAGAATTTAACTTTAACACTAATTATTATTTTGTCAACTTATTTGTGTGCATGTGTTCTGTGCATGTTCATGGATGCACATGTAATGGTCAGTGGATGGGATTGATGACCTTTTTTGTCCTTCCTTCTTAGCTAATACCTACATTCCACTTCTCTTAAAAAATTTTGTTACTTGTTCTGTTTCTGAAGGTGAGGTCTAGTAGACTAGAAATCTCTGATTAGGGTTAGATTACCTGGTCAACACATTCTAGGGACCCACATAGCAACAGCTGGTATTAAAAGAGCCACCTCATCCAACTTTTTTACATGGGTTTTGGAGGACAAACTCAAGTCCAGTTCATTAGCTTCCTAAGAAAGTCCTTATCTACTTCTTTTGCAAAATATTTGTTCTAGAGTTTTTCTATCTTAAACGTAGACATGGATTCTGTTGTAGTTGTCACAGAAGCTATATTTTCATTCCTAATTAAACCCTATACATATATAGATTAGATTAAAATGATATTTAGCTAATATCTATATAAGCAGGGAGACATATATGATGATCTGAATAATTATTAAAGGAAAATGAGGAGGGAACATGGCTGGTTCTACTCACTGGGCAGCATTTTCATAGAGCCTACTATTTAAGTTTAAAGCAAGTACTGTTATCATTTGATAGCAAATGAAATTCCTAGATTAGTAATGTGAACAGATAAATTAAGTTAATTTTGGGCTGAATTCTACTCCATGTTTCAATCTATTAAGAACATTTGGAGCAAAGAAAACTTATAATAGTCATTTAAAAGCAGACAAAGCCTTGCATTAGCTATACAAAGCCAATTTAATTGATTTTTTTCCTTTTTATTTTCCATTACTGTTGTGGAACTGTAGAGACATGTGTCATTGTTACCATGGCATTTTATGTCAAGTTCACATTCAAAAACAACAAAGCTATGCATAACATTGGGAATATGCTGTGATTTATTTTGGCCATGTAAATATTTCAAAGTTAAATAAAGCCCCTTCTAGGATGCATGTGTGCTGAGACAATCTGGTAGGAGACTTTACCACATGGATCTCAGTGTTAGAATATATGTTCCTGTAACATGATGGCTTCACATGAAAATACTTTTAAATGTTTTTGGTTAACAATTTCAATATTTTCTGTCTTCAACAAAGAGTGTATATTTGAGAAATTCAATCCAGTCATTGTAATAGAAAGACATCAGAAACAGTATTCTGAGAACATCATAACCATGCATTTGATGTTCTAAAAAAACACCTCATCTTCCTCATAGAGTAAGACTAACAAAGAGAACCTACAGAGAGATTGCTGTTATGTAGAGATGGTGGTTTCTTAGCAACACAATCACCTCTGAAGAGCATTCTGAGTATTAGAAACTTTTTCTGTCTTGTCTCCATAAAACTGCTGCTTGGAAATAACTCCTTTGCTTTTTCAATTTATCCTAATAAAAAAATAAAATGAGGGGCTGGAGAGATGGCTCTGTGGTTAAGAGCACTGACTGCTCTTCCAGAAGACCCGCATTCAATTCTCAGCCTCCACATGACACAGCTCATAACCATCTGCAACTTGTCTAGGGAACCCAACACCCGCACACAGACATACCCGGCAAAAACAAAACAAAACAAACAAAAAAAAAAACCATATATATATATATATACACATTAAAAAAATTTAGAAAGTAAAGAAAGAAAATAAAATGAATGATACCTCTTCAGCAAATTTTAAGTAAGAGCAACTTCTCTGAGTACACGGCTACCTCCTGAGTATCCATTATTTTATTCTTTGAAGGAGGAGAACAGAAGGAGGAAGCCGTGAATGTAGCTGCAAATATTTTTGATGCCTTCTCGCTTCTTTTCATCTAGTTGCCATTTAAGCATCATTCCTTTCTTACCTTTGAGAGTGTCAAAGAGACACCGCCATTTCACCTTCATCATATTGTCCTGGGCAAGTTCTGTCTGCTCCTTTGAGATACAATTTATCCTACAAAAATTTCACAATTTGCAAATGGAATTTCCCTTTATACGTGTTTAAGTATGTTTCCACATGCCACAGACTTAAAGTAAGAATAGTTTTTCAGATTTCTTTTGGTCTGTGCCTTGTACCGTGCTTGGCATGTTGAGAAGCAAATGAAAGACTGAAATCAAATTCAATAACCCTTTCTTTGGCCTGTTACAAATCTTACTAACTCACAAAAGCCTTACGTGACATAGTTTCATGAGTGTGAAAAATTATATCCAAAGAATGCTTCCTAGATACTTAAAGCTTAGATGGAAATGATTAGTCATTATTATTTCCCATGGAACCGTTTGGAATTGCCATAGCCTCTCAGCAGCAGGGCGGAAATGCAAGGCCGTTGCTGTAGTTTTACTTTCTACTTCAATCACTGTTTACAGATTTATCAGCTTCAGGAAAGGAGAAACTGGTAAGAAAACCTGCAAAGAGTTGACACACAAAGGGATAGATTGCTCTTAAAAAAAAAATTCATGAAATTGACCTGTGACATTGCAGCTCTCTGAAAAACACACTATATGTTGAGGAGACTGTATAGTGAAAGGGGTTTGTTTAACATCTGTGGGAACTCAAAATAATAATAATAATAATAATAATAATAATAATAATAATGACAGCATGTAAGTATCACCTTTTAAAATCGTATGTATCTACATCTAATGTGGCTGGTGCGCCATAATTAATTTTTATTCTATTTAGAAAGCCACATGTTTATCTTTGGATGACCAACTTCAAAGCCTAGTGTGCATTCCTAGAACTGTCCTGGTGAAGTTGATACATTTACAGGAATATTGGGAGAATGCTCACATATTGAAGTTTAGTTTTCTGGATATAGCAGGGGGTGTTTATAATACTGTGTCCAGTGCTTTGCTTCTGGAAGGAGGAAACTGTATTTTATGCTCCAGCACACGTTTTCTAGCCTCCGTTATGCACTGCCCACCTTACTTCATGCCATCCACGTTTCCATCTACACAGAATAATGGACATGTGCTGCTAAATTCAAATTTCTTAAGATCTGAACCACCATTCACAATAAGTGACTTCCGTGTCTTTCTCTGTGCTTCACTGATCTGGAAAGTATAGACCTTTAAGGAAAGAAAAAAAACAGAATGTGTGTTCTATGACTAAAGGTATGAGAAGGAAGGAGGCCATGCAAACACTACAGAAACTCTCAACAATGTAGCAATATTTCACCACCGCAGAGGGTTTACAATATTTTCCTTCACAAAGAAAATATAACCACTTTGAGATTATTTAAATAAGGTTAAAGTAAGATTTACCATTTAACTCTGCATCTACAGATAACAAGAACAGAACGAACTATGGCTAATTCCCAAACAGACGTTCTTAGACTTCACTCATTGTGGCTGTTGTTAAGGAGGCAAAGAAGTATCCATGTGGTGAAAACCAGTAAACAGGGCTTTGACAAAGAAGGATCTTATGTTATGTCCCGCACTCACTGTGTCAACTTGTGCAGGTGAAGGTATCTGTAAGCAGAGTTTTCATCTTTATAAAATGGGGTGAGGAATGAATAATGGACATAAAATCCTTCTAAGGAAAGCAAAGTGGTGGCAGAGGAAATACCATGCACAGTGCATGCAATACGGCAGGCACTCGGTAAATTATAGCTCTCAAGATGTTGATTATTTGCAACTAACATTATTTCATAGTTAATCATCCCCAGAGCATAAATAATCATGCAGCACTCCAGTGTGAGACAATCTCATGGAGGGCAGAGCTCATGTAACACTGGAAGGATTCTGAATTGCATGGGCAGGTCCTGACTGCACCCAGCTTGGAAGAAGCTAGTCCTACTCAACCTAGGTAGTTGAGAGACTGGCAGCTGAGCCATGTTTTTAGTTCTATGGGGAGAGATATTTTCAGCCACGGTTAGGTATGTTCAGTGTCCCATTGATGTTCTTGTGTAGATGGGATTGTTGTTGAGAATGGAAGTTTAGTTACAGGACAGTAGCAACAGCCTCACAATCAGATTTATATAGAAAAGGAGAGGATGATGCCCTGCTATAAAGGAGAAGACACAGTGAATGAGAAAAATCAATTATTTGAATGGTAATGTAAATATTAGTATTAATAACTAGACATAAAGTTGTGTTTCCAGTCTCTACTTCAAAAGGAAGAAAAATAATTGTATGTGTGTTTGTTGGGCAATATTTAAGCAGTGCTTTGATATCAAATAAAGCCTTCATGTAGCTTATAAATTAAGTAACTCTTATAATATTTTCCTCTAATTGATTAAAGAATGATAACATCGTGAGTAAATTTTATGTGGACAAGAAATACTGTCTTAGTGATCACTTCTGTCATTATAATTATGCTCACGATGAATTCCTGAGGTCAAACCACCACATACTGACCTGCTCAGCTTCAGAAAGATTTCTACCTGCAGGGCTTCTGAGGGAGAAAAAACCCGTCACTCTGAAAGGAAACTGAGTGGTCCTTAAAGCTCCATGTCTTAGCACTATTTGTATGTTTATTTTTTTCATGACTTCTGGCTCTCGGAGATAGAGTCTCACTATGCAGTGGGAACTACCCTTGAATTCATGACCCTTATTCCTCAAAGGTACTGGGATCACAGGATTGTGTCACCACATCCAGTACACTATAGTGAAGGACTTGAAAAAAAGAGGGACTGTCTCAAAGACCACTTTTGTCCCTTACAGCATGAAACTCTGCATTCAATTCTATCATCAATTCAAAAATGGCAATTCAGTGTGGTCTTTTCTCAAACATGAGCCCAGTGACCATCAGGACTGAGGACTGGGGGGAGGTGGTAACCACTGTGAGCTCCTATTGCCAATCAAATCTTAGTCAGAAAGGAATGGAGGATTTGGGACGGGGCTCAGGGTTACCGTCCACAGTAGCAGAAAGTGATCTCCCTCACCTTTCAGGACAGCATAAATTTAGTTTTGATTTTAATAAGACAGCTCAAATTCAGAACCAGAATGGCAGTATTTTACAGAAATGAGGAATTGGTTCATTCAAAGTGCCTTCTGTTGAGGCGATAAAATAACATCCCCAATTAGCTCTTTGTTTGTTTTTAAATTAAGAGCACTTCCTGGTACTTAATGCTTATCACCCTAAACATATTTCTTCATCCGCATGTTATTTGAAGACAGATAAATATTGTTAGTGGGCTTTAAGCCCTTAGGATCACAATTTTGCAAATACTTTAAGGACATACATTCGAAATTTCCTTTATTTAATCTGTTTCAGAAACTGAAGTGCCTGGAAAATGACAGGACAATAGGGTCTGCGGGTCTGCAGTCTTCTTGCGATGAGCATTGTACTTGCATAGTGTAGCTCATATGCATAGTGTAGCTCATATGCCTTGGTTTAAACTGAGAGTGGACACTTTTACAGCTCTCAGCCTTCTACAGTTAAAACACGACGAAGTGACCACTTGCAAAAAGAAACAAATGGAGTAAGTGCAAAAGAATTCAAGGACATCGAGACCTTATTAAGTGCTAAGTACACTTTCATCTACATGTGTTTGGAGGAGAATTTTTAAATTTGCTCTACTGAAGAGCTCACATAGATGCTTAATTCAAATTAGATGTTTTGGAGAACATTAAAAAATCTCAGCAAAAAATGATTAACAATGTAAGAATCACCATCACCATAAATCACTTATACAGATATAAATGTGTTTAATACTTTCATTTACTAATATATAAATAATTCTTTTTTTTTTTTGGTTTTTCGATCTATAATCTACAACTAAAGGAACTTAAAACTTAATGCACTAAAAAAATTTGGTCACCATTTGAATTAACTGCAGAAAGTGATTTATTATGTATATAGAAAAAGAAAAACATTTTGATACTTAAATTCAGTATAATTTTGTGTCACAATAAGCATTGAAAAAAAATTGTGAATGTTTCATGTGAAAGTCCCTCCTACCCAAAACAGAAAGGGAAAAGAGAAAAAATGGGGAAATAACAAAAAAAAAGCCAGAAGTTAATTTTTAAAGCAAACTCTATAGAGAAAATTATAGGGGTATCAATTGCTTTTTGTTTGTTTGTTTGTTTTATACAAAATAAAAGCACGACAGTGTCTCTGCTGATAAAAAAGTAAAATCAAAGGGCCAAAACTAAAATCAGCCGTTTCCATATTCCAAATATGATTTGTAAATCACTTATATCAAGTTTTTGATTGAAAGTAAATGGTCTTTTGCTTGACACAGTAGACTTTGTTTATCCATAAAAGAAATATAATTTACGATTGAAAATTATCAAAAATATTATTTTACACTTTTTAAAAGATTTAAATGAATTTCACTAAAGTACACAGCGTCCTTGTTAGACGCGAAATTCCAGGTTAAAGATAAAGAGTTCAGGATAAGCGACATTTAAACTTTTAACTCAGAACAAAATGATAAATTTGATCTAAGTTTTCTCTTAAGAAAAGCAGGACATAACGCATAAAAAGTTATAGATAAGAGCTCTAAGTTTTATAATTATTTCTAAATCAAAATAAGGTATCGAGTCACAGTAAAGATCGGATGTATTCTAAGTGGCCGTTTTCCTCTGACATAGAAAAGATGATTGCATGGTGGTGGTTTGACCTAGTCCAGTTTTGATTTGTGACTTTAATTCTCATTCATTTGTCTCTGAGGATCATTTGGAGGAATGGGAATGCAGCTCAGTTATCTCAGTTGATAGAGTGCTTGCCTAGCATGCATGAAGCCCTCGGGTCAATTTCCAGCACTGCACAATCCTAGCTTGTTGATACATACTTGTACTTCCATCATTCAGGACGTGGAGGTGAAAGGATCAGAAATGCAAGGCCATCCTTGGCTACATAATGAGTTCCCAAGGCCAAGAGTGGAATGTATAAGACCCTGTCTCAAAAGAAAGAGTGGGATTGTATTTATTGATTTTTAAGTGTTACAAATACCATGAGTAATAGAAAAAGGTGAGGGTTATTGGAATATTGGTTTAATTAGTAACTAGAAATGCTCTTTGATTAGTTTCCCTGTTTTATTAGCTTTGGTGTAATTATTTACACCTTAATGTCAGCCTCAGAGCTTCATGAATCATTCATTGAGTTAGCATCAGAGAGTATTGCTTACTATGTAACAATTTATTTGGATCCAAAAAACCAGATATTATGGCAGCTCACCATTTTGGGATTCCATTTCCATATATAAAGTAGTAGCATCTTTAGGTCAATAAAAGGATATGCTAACACCATCCTATTATATGCATATCTTAATAGGCATGCATAATGAATGAACATAGTATAGTGTGCTTTCACTTTTATTTCCTTGGAATCTTTTCAATTATCATCATTACATAGCCAAACAATTCAAATCTGCACCTTTAAAAAAAAAAAGCTATATAGCCCCTCAGGGGTGGCTCAAAGGTTAGAGCACTTTTTGCTCTTTCTGAGGGTCTGTTTAGGTTCCTAGCAGCCACATGGCAGCTCAGAGCCTTCAGTACCTCCAGTTGCAGGGGATCCAAAGCTCTCATCTGACCTATGTGGGCACCATGAACTCACAAAGTGCACATACAAACATGCAAGCAAAACACTCACTCACAGAAGATAATAAAGTAAATAAACCTCTTAA
Organism: Chionomys nivalis; assembly: GCF_950005125.1. NCBI lineage: Eukaryota > Metazoa > Chordata > Mammalia > Rodentia > Cricetidae > Chionomys > Chionomys nivalis. The sequence continues at coordinate 30,389,072 of NC_080103.1, read as the reverse complement.
ATATGCAATTTAAATACTATTTGTGAATTTATGGAGAATAAGGTAAAACAATTCAGGAAGATTGTGAACTTTCACCAGCCAAATATCTTAAAATTATTTTAAGCTTTAGTCTTATATAATATATCCAATTACCATATAATTATATATCTATTTAACATATATGTATTTTTAATTATATGTGTGTATAAAATTATAATTATATACTTTATAATTTTCTATATTATATATGTATATAAAATTTTAATTACAACGGCTTTCCCCTAGGCGTGGAAATCTTGACAATAATTTCTAATGTCCTATATTTTTAAATGATAATTTTTGAAAGAGAGATTATACTTAAATTCTTTATTACATAAACTCACAAAATTGAAAACAGAAACTATTAAAAACTAAATCTTTTAATGAGCATAAAGCAACATATTAAGAAATTTCATTGCTTAAAATTCCCTTTTAGCACTCATTTGTGTTTATAAATATATTGAAAGACTTTCAAAATGGCATAACTCAACACTACCTATTGAAATCTTTGATCAAATGTGTACAGCACTTGAGAATGAGTAAAGAGACTTTAAGCTACTATTTTATTGTTGATGCTAATCACATATTTAATAACTTTCAGTTTTCAGGACAATAGTTTACATTAAATATAAATCCATGATTAAGGGCCACAGGCAGTACAGGCCCTACCATATGCCAAAAGATGTAGGTAAAAAAAAAAATAAATCTGTATACATCTTGAGAGGATCACAGCATACTTTGTGATATTAATCAAGTTTGCAATCTGACTTTTCCCTTATATAATTCTTCAAATAACATTCCACATAAAAATATGCATAAAACATTTTTAAGAGAATGGTAAGTGAGCATTCAGGAACCCCCAACCCAATGTAAGATAAACTGAACTATGTGCTAAAATTGCAGAGACAAGAGTAGGGTGATTTGGGTATTTCTGCATCTTAAGCATCTTCTCTGCCTAAACAGAAGCTGTTTCCTGCTGAATTTGATTCATCCTTATAGTTAAGACTAATATTAACATATTTAATATTCCCTTTGGTTAAGTTAGTGTCTATTTAATTTAAAAGCAGAATCCATCACATGATAGGCCTCCTTACATGGTTTCATTTTCCTTTCTGGTAAATCTGAAGGGATTAATTGTTAAGTCCCAACTGTCAAAATAATGGACTTTTCTTTCCCGTCCACAAGAATACCTTAGGTTTCTGACTTGGCTCTTGTCAGTCACGTTACTAAAGCTGAGCGTGGATGAATTGTCCCAGTTCTGTGGCCCTTCACTCTATGCTGCTGTCTGCACACTGCTGCTCACCTCTACTGTGCAAAGGAAAAGGGCTCTAATGTAAAGTAGATTTTTAAAAATTATTATTTTTATTTCTCATTGATATCTTGCCATGGGTGCTGCACCCCCTAGAACTGGGGTTACAGACAGTTGTTAGATGCCATGTGAGTGCTGGGAATTGAACCCAGGTCTTCTGGAAGAACTGTCAGGGCTCTTACCCTCTGAACCATCTCTCTGGTCCCTTAAAAATGAATCTATTTTAAAGGGAAGATCTGGTTCACTAGTAACAACAAGTGTTAAAAAAAATAGCATTTGAGAGAATACATTCTTGGAGACTGTATCAATATATTGAAGTTGAGCACTGAGAATCTATGTATGCTATTATTTAGAATTTTATATAAGTCTTTGGGTAGTCCTTTTCTGCTCAGACCATTAGCTTTACATTATTACATATCAGTAATGACTCAATTATTTCTTAAACTAAGAAACATAGTCATCAATTTTCAGTGAAAGATTCAGGCCTTCTGCATTGCATGGGACTCAGCTGGTACTCTGACTTATGCAGGAAGATTGCTTCAGGAAAAAAAAAATAAGGTTTAGATAGAAAAATTCCAGCTACATTTGCCAAGCAGTCACTGCATTACTTTTAAGGTGGCTTAACTTTCTTATTCCCATTAAACACAAAAGCCAACACTTAAGAAGTCTAAGGCTTACTTATAGTCTTACAATTGATATCAATATTTATGCTATTCTTTTGAATTTTATGTTAAATCTGTAAGCAAGAAACAAGTCAGCCGCTGCAATATTAATTCTTGGTTTCTTTGTGGTGCCGGGATTGAACCCAGGACCTCATGCATGCAAATCAAGGACTCTACTAACTAAACTTTGTTTTCACCTCTCTTCCCCCCATCGTCTGGCTGGGATTTAAGTAGTCTAAGTTTTGCAAAGCTAGTATTTACACGAAAGCTTAAATAATGTGGCCTTGGTCTGAAGAACACATCATAGGACTTCAGTTCAATAATCTCCAGTAATAAGGGCCTGATATAATTGCTTAACCAATAACATCTCTTTCACCATTGTAAGTACATTTTTAGTATGTTGTTATTAAGTAGATTCCTAATATACATATAGGGAAATTACTTCATACTAGTATATTAGCTGAGCATTGTGTGAACAGTCAAAGAATTCTATCACAGCTATTCTCTTACAGTAAGATTTTCGAATTGTGTTAGGTGAATGGATAAGTGAGGAAGTTTTTAATCATCCACAGCACAATCCCTCCATTTCTCCTTCTCCCTCTCCCCTCTTTCAGAAACTAAAGCTCTTACTCAATATCATATACTTTATACAAAGTCAAGCTGATTATCCTAGCTTCTAACATGAGATGAAGTGAAACACCAGAGCAAAATGTGGGACAACTGTTATAACTACCAAAATATTGAAAATGTCAAAAGATAAGTTTACATCTCGGTAAAATTTAACTCAACACATATTATGATAACTCCAAAGATATTACTTTTTTTTTTTTTTTTTTTTTTTTTGGTTTTTCGAGACAGGGTTTCTCTGTGGTTTTGGAGCCTGTCCTGGAACTAGCTCTTGTAGACAAGGCTGGTCTCGAACTCACAGAGATCCACCTGCCTCTGCCTCCCGAGTGCTGGGATTAAAGGCGTGTGCCACCATCACCCGGCCAAAGATATTACTTTTAAAAAGTACTCTATGGGTAATAATGAGCATTATGTAATTTCAGTGGGAATGGTCTCCAACATACAGCAAACAATATGGTGATTTACTTCCCAAATGGATGTCTTTTCCTAGTTAGGCAAGTCACATTGTTGTATTATTATCATAGTTAATAGTAAGTTCTTATTAATAGTAAGTTTTGATTATCATAGTTAATAGTAAGAATCTACACAGAAAATAGATTATTTGTATCAGCATTGCATATAATCAGACTTTAATTCTAATTTAAAAATAAAATCAATAGAAACAGTGATTTTTAATTATTAGGGGCTGTTATAACAAATTTGCTAATAGAAAAGTAAGGCTCTTTACGTAATAAAAAAAAAAGTGATGTGCTTTATCTTTGCCCTGTTTGATGTTGTGTTGGTTTCAGTTCGGAAAGATACTGTGTTTGCTAAAGGGAAGAAGAAAAGGCAAATCTGTTTCTAGAAAAGACTTTGTTTTCATTGTATCTGTGATGTGTAAGTGTCTGCTGGTGAATAGTCGACCCCAGCAATGACTTACAACAGTCGCCCCATACAACTTAATATTTGCTATTAGCTGTGCATAGTAAGTTCCTTGAACGGCGGCTGTGGCTCTGCATTCTTTTGAATCCCCCCACAGAGCTTGTAGCAGCTTCGTTCTGAGAAGTCTTACAGGCCATGAATGCTTTAAGGGCAAAGCCTGTTCATTATTCCATGATAACCCTGCAAGTTAAAAGAATGCCAGGTATATAGTAGGTACTTAATAAATGCTGGTGAGTTTGAAATGCGTGCCTCTTGAAGAGCACACGCAGGACATTTACTTACTGATGTATTCTGAAAGACATTTTAACTCTTGAATATGCAAGTTGCTTTATCTCAGCATGGTAGTGGGCTGCTGAAAAGTGGAAAGGTTGAAGAAGCCAAGTGTGGCTTGAATTAAGGCAGATAAACTTCATTAGCATCCCATCGACTATACTCCAACTGTATCACCTGTGCCTTTACTATTGCATTACAAATCTGCTTCTGCCTGATAAAAGGTTTTCTTATATGGTTTAAGAAGATGCAGACAACTTTGCACACATTATTTTTCTTTGAGACAGGGTCTCAGTGTGTAGTCTTGGCTTGCTTGACATTCACTATTTAAACAGTCTGACCCCAAACTCCTAGAGATCTTCGTGGGTCTGCTCTACTTGTATTGGCATTAAAGGTGAGCACCATCGTGTCTGACAGACTGATATTCTTTCAAATAGGTGCAGTATCTGTTATTTGTAATATGTTTAATATGTTCAATAAATCTAGAAATGGGGTCAGGTGGATTTCATTCTGTTTAGATCTCTAAGGAGGAGTTTTCCAGGCTAGGACATGGACTTCTCAAGTATAAGAAGGCCTCTACCCTGCCCTAAGGTTATTACTCTCATTTCTTCTCACATATCTACTTGAACATTTCCCTTGTTTCTTCATTCTCTTTAATTAAGAATTTTACCTTAAAACACACAGGGGTGATGAACAATATTTATTCACTGTTAGGAACTTCATTGAAAAAGAAGGACAAGTAAGGAATCCTGTGACGAAATTTTTCTGGAGCACTTTCACTTCTCAGTGGTTACCTGAATGTCCAGGGGAGAAGATCTAACAACGAAATGAAAGGCAGGACAGGGTTTGCAATAGCTGCGTCCACTCAAAGGTCTAAAGCACAAGTGTTTTTCTGATCATTATGGACAAAGTCCTACTGACAGTTCACTATCGTAAGAGAAGCCTCTTAGAGCTTCTTGATTTCAGACACAAAAGGTAAGAAACACAAAAAGAGAATTTTGCTATTCATATTTAAAAATATTGACGCAGTTAGCCAACACACCACCTGTAGGACACAAATGAGAGTCTAGTGACTGCGACCACCTGTCTGACCATCTAGGCAGGCTTTGTCTACCAGGGCATCCAAGTGGTCCCTGCTTCGAAGTTCTTAATCAGAAAGACAGAAGGCGACATGGCAGCAGGAGACACTGCCTTTCTGCTCTCTTTTCTCTCTCTCTCCCTCTCCTACACAGACTGAACTGCTGTAACGAGACAACATACTGCTGAGTTAATGTAACTTAAGAATTTACAGCAGGTTGTATGCCTGGAGGCACATTATGGGACCACCTGTAGGCATCTAATTCCACTGAAAATAATAAATAATTGGGAGGCATTCCTCAGAGTGTCGAGGAGAGTGGATAAGAATCGCGTTGCTCGTTCCCTCCTATGTGATTTCTGCTGGGGAGAAGGATTAGGGAACTGTACTCTTTCCAACAAATATGAGTAATCCTTCTGCCCACAAAGGAGTCTGCTAAATGCTATGCCAGACACCTGGGTGCCAGATCTACCCAGCCATTTGTGTGTGTGCATGTGTGAGTGTGCATGCAGTTTTTATAATCCACCTGGAGAAATTACCACAGAGCAATTGCTTAATATAGCTCATTGATCCATTTAGGAACCTTTTTTTTTTCTATTATACAGTAGAAAATAATTCTATTTTGCTTGTCTCCCTCCATCTTGTTTATCTCTATAAAGATTCCTTCGCATATTTTAATGAAGTCAGAGCGACAGTGAGAATATCCTAAATAGGCCTCTGAGCATTTGGTGTGTGTGAGTGTGTGTGTGTGTGTGTGTTTGTGCTTGTACACTTGCATGTGTGCAAGTGCCTATGCAAGTGGAGGCCAGTTATCAGCGTTCAGGGTCATTCCTCAGGTATCATTCACCTTGCTGTATGAGACAGTGTCTCTTGTTGACCTAGAGCTCATCAAATCGACAAGACTGATGGGCCAGAAATCCACTGCCTATTTCTGTCTTCCCAGAAGTGGGATGATAAGATTTCTCTACTCCTACCAGCATCTCCAGGATGAAGCAAGTGCTTCACTGACTGAGCTATCACCCCAGCCCTCAAGCATTTCTTTGTGTATGTGGAGGAATTCATATGTGAATTTTTGGCACTCCTAACCAACCTTGAGTGTTTTCTGGATGGAAAGGTAAAATTAATTTGCACAGTAAATGTAGTTTTTACTGTACTTTCCTTAAGGTAGGCATGGACTTGTGCTGGGACTGGTCAGAGGTACATATGATTTACTGTCATACAAATGGTAAAATTTCACACGTACACACACGCACGCATGAGCACATGCACGCAGAATAAGCAAGAGATCGTGAATGTTTCAAAACATGCTCTAATTGTTCACTTGAGCTAAAAAAATTGCATATAAACTATTTTTTCTTAACTAGGGATTTTTTTGTTTTTTAAATCTTTTCATTTTTGACTTTTGAAAAAATTTTGAAATTATGAAATAGTATCATCCCTCTTTTCTTTCCCTGTTTCCAAGCCCTCCCCATAATATTGTATATAAACTTTATGAATGTACTTTTAGTCTTAGAAACAGCCTAAATACTGCTCACATTTGAAGTGTGATCACCCTTCTCCACAATGATCACGTGGTATTGAATTAAGAATATGACACATAAATTATCATTTAAGTACTGAAGATTGGATTCTCGGTGGTATTAAAGTTGACATTTCCTTTTTATTTGTACTACATCAAGGGTTAATAAGGTTTGCATAACCTTAGTCTTTGATAGCTTTTAGGCAGGCGAGTTCAGGATTGCTGCCAAAACAGATTTTAACCCTTTTAATCAGACTGTTAACAGCCATGGTGCCCACAGCCCAGAGGATACTGCACGTAAAGCAATATAGCTCTGAACGCAGTTTGACCTAATATCCAATCAAGAGAACGTTCCTAGAGACGCTTTGCCATTTTGGTTGCTATGGTGAGTTTCATATTTTTGTGGAAATCACTGTTAGATGTCTTAAAATAGACCTTTGCCAAGAAAAACATTGGTCCAGTGGCATATGCTGGCAGAGCGTGACAAGGTTGCCCGGATTCTCTTCCTTTGTTTTTCTCTCTCCCCCATGGGGCAACTGCTCTAGGCACCAGCCCACTAGTCTGGCAGGCTGAGAATCCAGGAACTTGCTGCTAATTACAATGTTGACAATTCCCAACCTGTTTACTGGCGCCAGCAATCAAACTGTATCCTCTCAAGTGAACCAAAAAGCACTCGCTGGCTTTAGCTTCCCGAGGTTCCAAGCTGGCTGTATTAATTACTGTTAACTTAAAACTGTATGCTGCTCAGAGGCACCTTAATTTGCTGGTTTGAGGATTGACGGCTATTCTCTCCGTGTTTTCTAGTATTCTACTTCTGAGCAAATTTATGTGAAACCCTAAAACATCTTTCTCTGCACAGAAATGATGATTGTTTTAGGTGTAGTTTGTCTCAGTCAATGTGGCTACCGTATTACCTTAAAACCCAGCATCAATATAGATAGAAGGAAAATACTAATCTTTGCTTCATTCTTGCCTTCTTTCCTTTTTTTTCAATCTCCCTTTCCTATTTTTCACTTTGATTTGTTCTAAAATCAAGAATTTATGTGTATAATTATTTGCAGGTATCATTTATACTTAACAAAAGATAGTGTTTTTCTGCAAATGGCGTGGCTAAAAGAACAGCCTTTTGTCCTGGCAAACAAAATACTTACTTATTCCTTGTATTTTCTTAGTTAATATCCACTTGTGATATGCTACCATATCAGAAACAACAGTCTTCCATATATACGTCTTTGCTTTGTATGCTTGGTGACCACACAAAAATGATTCGCCCTCAGAGCCACCAAAATGATAATCACTTCCAGATAGTGTGCAAATGCCTACCTGTGGCAGAACCCCATGCAACTGTCACAAACAGCACAGCAGAAGTAAGCAAGAGCTTTGTAAAATTGAAATTTTTTTTGACTCCGATCTATTCCAAGAGCCAATCTGTCTTCCTTTATTCAGAAAGAAAGCTTTGAATACCTAAAAAATTTGACATAAGGAGAGTAATTATAATTTTATATTGTACATTAAAATGAGGATTTTAACTTAGGTGAGTGGTTCATGCCTCTAGTCTCAGCACATAAAAGGAGAATCTTGAATTTGAAGACAGTCTGATCCACATCAGAAAAACCGTCTCAACATACACACACTCACACACACACACACACACACTGACACACATAAACATACACTGACACACACATACACACTGACACACACACACAGAGACATATGGTTTTATTTATACTCTTTGTATACAATCATTACTAGGTCAGTGTTCATTATCTTATTTAAATTCTCCCAATGTGGGAAATATTTACCAGTCTAATCGTTTCACCAGCATTTTCATTCCAAACCTTATTAAATTTACTTAATTGTAGTTAAATGTTCTTGGCTTACTAAAACATTTGCAACTGGAATAAGAGATCAAATTATTCCATTAAAAGAACTCATGTTTGGACCTCCACTCTGTTCAGCTGGCCTATAAAGTTTTCCCAGATTTTGAAAACCCTGAGTCAAAGCACACTACAGACCTTGCAAGTATTTGGTGCATTCACACCTGTATAGATAATCTGTGAGCCTCAAATCTTAAGCTGTGTGAAATTGGGCAAAAAATATAATTAATATGATAAAAGTAGAAACTGATATCAGGCAATGACAAGGGCAATAAGGACAGAAACAATACACCAAAGTTTTGGTTTTAGTGTTAGAAGCATGACCTTCAAGGAGGACCTACACATTGGTTCAGTATATTCTCTAGGCTGCCTTGGTGATGTTTTTCGAGTACTATGGGTATAGAACTTCATAAATAAAAATGGAAATTGGATTACATACCAGAGCAAAGTATCAAAGCAACTAAATCATGACGTTGTTTTGTGACTGTCTGAAACTCATGAGATCTTGGATTCTGTATGGATAACAAACTGGGAAATAGTTATAGCTGAAGAAAATAGTAAACTATGATCACACTCTGTCTTTGAAAATAAATGCTACACCACAGAAAGACGAGTGTCAACCTGTGTTTTTACCAAATTTAATTAGTAAATCTTACATCTTCCTAAAGCTCAAGCAATTGCATTGAGTAGACAAGATAAACTCTTAAAATACAAGTACATGCATATCACATCAGGAAATATTGAAGATACAGTTTTAAAAATTTGTGTAGCTTGTCTGGTATCAAAAATGTCATTCAAATACACCATATATATTTTCCAACAGTAAAATTAAGATAAAAAGACTTTGAATGCCAAGCCCCCTCAGCCATATCTATCTTTTCAAAGTGAAGATGCTTCCTTTGATTTGGGAAGCATTACATTATCCTGCCAGAAAGAATTTTATACGAGCAAGTTAAGCCCAGTGGTATGCAACGATTGTTCATATTTTACTTGATGTGAAGTTCTATACACCGCAATGTAAATTTCAGCTTAAATAAAAATGTAAGAACTTGGAAATATTATTTAAACTCACATTATGAAGTAATTCCTTCAACACCAAAAAATGACATAAACTCAATATTGACAGCTGTCCATTCCAGCTAGAAAAGAAACACTGAACTAGAATAAAGAGAAACATCTTTTCTAAAGGTTCCTGAAACAGATGTTTTCTCCAAAGTGTAGGTGCCAGTTTTTAGGCCTATCCATAAAAGATCCTGCAAGAATTCATTATTGTCTTGCTAAATGATGTCACCCTAAGCTGCATATTCTTCCACGCAATCCACTTCCTCAATATTGTTACCACAATCAGTATCCCTCAACCCTTGTCAAATTTAATTGTTATCGACTTGTATTTCCAAACCTAAATCTGAAACAGTCTTAAAAGTATAACATTGGACACTTTTGTTTTCTTTTGTTTTTTTTAACAAATGGAGCATCCAAAGATAACAAAATTTAGCTCGTGGTAAGAAGTTTCCATATTTTCTTTCTATTGTCACCTGTCCATCACATAGTTCCATAGATGGCCTTTGGATGACTACATCCAACAACAGAGGACCAGGATGCATTCTAATATCAGCACAAATAAATGGTTTCAAAACCGTGTGTTTCTGTTCCCAGGCAGCTAATTGAAGCTAGTTGCTACTGAAAGCTTCATGCAATTTTTTTATTAAATGTATCCTCAAAGTTTTAAATTGGCATGCGTTATGATATGGACCTACATATGAATAGTTTGTAAATGATCTGAATAAAGCAATAGCTGATAAAGCATCTTCAATTTTAGAGAATGAGTATATTCTTTAAGATCACCAATTAAGGGGGCTGGAGAAATGGCTCAGAGGTTAAGAGCACTGACTGCTCTTCCAGAGGTCCTGAGTTCAATTCCCAGCAGCCACATGGTGGCTCACAACCATCTGTAATGAGGTCTGGCGCCCTCTTCTGGCCTTCAGGCATACACACAGACAGACTATTGTATACATAATAAATAAATAAATATTAAAAAAAAAAAGATCACCAATTAACCTAGAGTTACTGTGCTTGGGAACACTCACAAAAACCACACATTTCAAAAGAAATGATATTTTAGTCTGCTTTGCTCATAAATGTTACAAAACATTGTAACTATGGTACAGACCTTAAGCTATGAAAATTTGCCCATCATAGTAATTACTATAGTAGTAAAATATATCTCTATTGATTAACAGTTAAAATTCATGACTTTTACAAGTGGTTACAGGTTTAATTTTAAATAAAACACATTAGGTGATGGGCATGTGAAATGGTTTCCCATTATAGTAGATGAAAGGGTTATTTGGAATTTGTCAAATAATACATTTGAATAAAATGTTCTTATAGATTTTCAGTTACTTGAGGGTTATATATGACACACAAAAAAATGAATATTTTTGTTTATATTGTTAATAAGTAAGCTTGAGAATTAGAGTTTATGTTAAGAGTACATAAAATTTAAATATATTCCATTTCACAACTAATTTTTATACAATTATTACTTTTAAAAGATTACCAGTTGAGGGAAACATATGACATTGATATCAACATGTCCTTATGTCCTCAAAACATCAACTGCACTATCTAGGTTAATATATTCTTTTGAGTACCTGCTATGTGTCATGTGGTGTATTAGTTACTACAAAAGCTTGTTCTTTAACATTGGAATCAAATCTTCTAGACAAATACTGATCCTATTAAAGAAATAATGGGATAAATGTTTGTGCTCAATTTTTAAAATATCATAATTGAGCTTAATAGCATAAACTCAGAGTATAAACATTTTAAAATGCTGAGTGATTATCCTCTCTCTCTCTCTCTCTCTCTCTCTCTCTCTCTCTCTCTCTCTCTCTCTCTCTCTCTTTCTCTCTGTGTATACACTTTGAGATATATGTGACACTGAACATTTGTTCTCATCAGGCACATGTACCCTTGAGACTGTTACTGTTTAGGGAGCATCTAGCTTATCATATGAACATACAGATAAGTCAACTTCCAAGGAAACATACTAAAATGAACTTTTAAATCTTTTATGACTTTTTTTTCTAACAAAAACAAATAACAAGAGAAGGGCAAAAAGGTTTTGCAAATTTTCCACCCTCTTCATGTTTTAAGAATTAAGTAAAAATCTTGAGGATCAGAATTTTTGTCTCAGTTGTAGTATCCATTTGCACTTTGTCTATATGTGAAGCAAAGAGGAAGATTTAGACAAAACGTTTGAAAGGCTGGGCTTAGCTTTCTGTAATGGAACTGGAAAACCTTAGACATAGGGAGGGCCTTGGCCTACTGTAAGCACAGGCCCTCTTACTGAAGAAACCAAGAAGCCATGTGAACAGATGCTTGTTCATTGTAGAGCCTGTGTCCAGAGGCGAATTTTCTAGCTTTGGTTCTGAATTCCTTTCCATTATAGGCCATACTTTCCTCTTAAATGTGATAAAAATTGAAGAAAATAAGTATGAAGATTTTCCATACCTTGCTTTTATAAACACCACCAAAGCCTGTTTAAATAACAGCTATGGAAACAAACTGCACATCAAACTCAGTTCAGAATCATCTATAACTTGAATTCATAGTTATAGGTAAAACTGTCCTCATAATTTAAAATATTATTCTAGATATTCCAATTGCAAATGAAAAGTTTTTATCTAATGTCACTTTCTGATAAAACATTAATAAATTAATCAACATCTTGGTTAATTTGTGACTTCTTGGAGCTAGTTGACCATACATGTTCAATAGAAAAATGTACACCAGTATTTCTCATTAATATGCAGGATAAAAATGACAAAAACAAAATTGAAGAAATTATTTTTCTAATTACATAAGACCATGAAAAGGTAATTCTTTAGAAAGGTTTTTCTTAAGATATGCACTTCAATAAATTGTAAACATACTACTTTCAAATTATGTAGCTTTTGCCTTCAGCGTCTACTTTGTTGTCTTTTTGAAATGTTCAGTGATGTACACGACACATGAATTAAGATTATAGTATTAGGAAATAGATTCTGATTCTGTCCTTTTACAGCAAAGTTTAAATGAACGATATTTAGGACCAATTTTAACTAGTCTAAACAAATGTAACAAGCCTTGTTTTACATTCTTAAAATTGAATAATGAATTAATGGAATGGTGGAATTTTAGATTTGGAAAACTTTTGATTTGAGCTATCTTAGCTACATACTTTGAGATACTGTGGATTATTATGGTATGTTGAAAGGATATTTTCATTACACTCACACAATTATTGTTATACTTTTATTGGCTTTGAAGATCAAATTCTCTTACTTAACTTGTATCAGAATTAAATCAAGATATAATAGGATTTATATTAACATTATTTAACTCGTCACAAATTTGGCATCTAGATAACAATACGAATACCACAGTGTGTTTCTTCGGTTGTTACTCTGCATTCAATAATCAGCTAATTAATAGTTGCAAAGCACCTTTCAGGTAAATGCAAATTCTTTCAATGTTTCTTTTTATCTTATACATTTACATGCTTTTTCAGTTGAAAGATTTATTTTATGCATTCTTGCAAAATGTTATGAAGAGTAAAATTGAAGGTTTCTATGTAAGGATTCAACACAGAGGTGCCATGGGAAAATTCCTCAAATGTTTTCAAACACACACACACACACACACACAGAGTACTATAAAATATATGTATCATTTATGTTCATAATGGTATAGGTATCTACAATAAATAATGTCTTTACATATTCTGATGCCATTTGCAATTAGCAATTTTTTAGTGAAAATTTTTTCCAAAACAAATTGACTTCGTAGAATGTTTGGCCAGCTAACATTCTGGGAGTAGCATCTTATCATTTCTGTGATGCAAGTGTAAATGCAACTGTCCAGGGTCATGAAGATAGTGAATAATGGGGATTCTCACTTCCTGTTACCTCTTCTGTGGCTCGGTCTCCACAAAGAACAAGATACTTGTTCTACACAAAGTACAAGAATATTTCCCATTCTTCCTATTACAATAATTTTCTATTGAACATTTATCATCACTAAAGTGAAATATAATGCGAAAAGTTATAATGCAATTGATGGAATTTTCCACCCCTCCCATACTACTTCCTCAGTACTTTCCTTTGCCCAGACTGTCATTGGAAGCTCTCTTTAGGTTCCAGATTCACACTGGTGTGATACCAAGAATTGTGTCATTCCTTCTAGGGTTAACAATGGCTTCAGAAAATATCTTGGTTCTGCAATATGCCTAGTTCTTTAAAGCACATCTTGTGAAAGTCACTAGTCCAATACCTTTTTTTTTCTTTTTGGTTTATTCATATAGGAATCATCATACACTTATGTGCATCTTTAGTCCTGAATTTGACTTCCCTGAAGTTCTGTATAAGCAGCAACATCAGAACATAATTCAAAAACAAGTTCTTTGTAAAACCCAGTTTCCATCAGACTCCTTACCTGAGATTCAGTAGCAAACCATTAACCAAGAAAACCTTTCTTACACTTATTCATGGATATTATGTATTGCAGTGTAAATTGGGTGTTCACAGATACAAGATACACTCAGATGGTATGTTCCACAGTGAGCCTCAAGATGCCATAAATGAAGGTTGTAAATTTTTGAGTATTTAAACAATTGTGTGTAAATAAAATTATGATCAAAAGCAACGTTTACAAGTTTTCCTCCCACCTCCTCCCTTCACTGTACCAAAAGTGACGTTATCCAGAAAAGAGTCTAAGCTGTACCTACTACATCCACTTAAGGTAATGGAAGTTCTCTTCATTTCTTAAGGCAAAACCAATCTTGTAAAGATGATGCCTGCTCTTCTTGCACATGGACCTTAATGGAAAAATGATTATGACTCCTCCGTACTGCTGGATTCTAACATGAAAACCACCAGCAAGCACTTTTCGCTTCTTTACAGTCAGCTAGGAATACTGAGAGTGTACAAGCAGCAACTGGGTGGTTGTGATGTAATTTTTAAAAATCATATTTTCTGGTAAAAAACAAACAATAGGCTGTCTTGTAACAAAAAGCCATTAATCACAGCCATGTTAAATTAATGAAGTTTGGGTTGATTTGCCCCTTTTTGTTAAATATCCCGACTAAGGAAATGTCCCTCCCCCACCCTTAAAAAATCGTTTATCAGGAACCAGTTCAGTCAGACTGACACCTAATGGAAACTTTTATAAGTAAATAATTCTTCAAGAGAAAGAAAGTAACTGGATTAAAAATTGAAACCACTCAATCAGGAGAAAATCAAACAGTTTGTCATAGCATGGGCAGAGGCCTCTTTTTCTTTTCCCTTCCCATTATCCCCCTCTAAAACTTATTATTCATTTATGAAGCAATTTCAATCATGAGCTGAAGTGCCAGTGCCAAAGAACTGAGTGAAATAGCTTATTTTCCAAAAAGATTTTGCTTATTCCCACAACAAGTGATGAGATATGACATTATCTCTCTCTCCTTCCAATACCAGGCCCTCAGCTCTATCTGTCCTTAAACCTTCCAAACTTAGCTAATCAACCACCATGAGAACAACTTTCCAGGCATAACCTAACAACTAGCCTACACCACTCCTCTCCACTTTCCTAATTTCCAGGGAAACAACGGCACACATACACATACTGAGTATTGTTAGATACGTAACAAGCACGAAATTTAAAGCCCCTAATCACCAACTGGAGAAAGAAGGTTAATTCTTGGAACAATGAAAGAAAGAACCTCGGTTACATATTTTTCTTGGTAGTGACAGAATGTTGCAGGCAGAGACAGCGTCTGTCTGCTTGCTTCATCTTATTCTGAAAACCGGCTCATTCCCAGGAGTCTGAACAGGACCCCACCCGTTCCCCCTCTCATCAGCATAGCTAAAGAACAAGAGTTAGGGGTCTAGACAGCCTGGGTCTCAGCCTGGGACCAGACAGTAGGGGTAAGAAGAGAGAAAGAGAAAGAAGGGGCGTGGAGAACCCTTCATTACTGATCTATTGCTGGAAGAAAGGGGGAGACCTTAAATGGGAAGGCTATTTCCGCAAGGCACCTCGCTTGCAGTCTCCCTAGGGTTCAGTTTGCTCTTGTGGGCAAGGACCCAGTAAGAAAGAATGCAAGGCTTGCACCGGGAATGGCATATACTCCAGAGGGAGAAGGTGACTGGACACAACTGAGCCTAGAGTGGGTCCAGGCAAGCCACGGGGGAGAGCTGCTTTCGGTTCTCCAGCAACTTCGACTTCTCAGGAATTCAGTCTTCTTCGCAGCCAGTTCCTCAAACAAGATCAACCGCTACACACAAGGGAGGAAAACTGGTCTTAAGTCTAACCGCGCCTGATGGAACCTTCTGGGCACCTGGATGACTCTTCTCCCCAGTATTTCTCCTCCCATATTTGACGCGCCACCACCCAAAGAACCCTTGCAGCTTCCCAAGAGTAATAAAAGCGAGCTGCATAGTTAAAAGGTTCGCTGTCAGAGCTAAGCTCTGTGAGCCTCTGCCAGCGCCTTCCAACACGGTGGACCTTATCTTCCGGCTCCAAGGAACATCTTAAACTCCTGTTAGGTCCGCTTGCCCCAGGAGTTCCGGGACGTGCTGGAAGGGTCGCGCCAGCGATTGCTTTCTCTTCACTAGGAGGGGATGCATCCACATTGCTTTATGGTCCAACAACATTAGAAACAGACCAAAAAAAAAAAATGCAAGAAGAGTGGAGGGTTTTCTCTTCCTTCCATCCCTCTCTGGCAGACTTGATACTAGTAACATGCCTTGATTTTTGTGGATGTTTGAGACTCATCCCAAAGGCAGAGGTAGGGAAGGCAGCGCTGGAAAAGTGTCCCAAAGAAACTGGACACCTGAACAGTCACCGCCTGCCTCAACCTTTTTCAGGAAGGTTCCAGCTCCATACCACAGTGCAACCAATCCGATTACCAGCCTGCTTCTCCACCTCTTCACGGAGAATCCGAAAAGAAAATAAGGGTTCCTGTGAAACCCACAACACTTGTAATCTGAAAGTTCCATGGGGACCCAGTCCCCTGTCCCCCGCCCCTCCTCTAGCCGGCAGAAGGGGTCGACCGGCTGCGGGTGGGGCTCCGGCTCCGCCCCAGGCCGGGAATTCGCGAAGTCACGAGCTTGGACAAGCTTGCCCGGGGCACCTTCGCCCACGGACACGCCCTTTCTGCCAAGGCATGCCCCAGGCGACCCTCTTCCCTGTTCTAGCTCAACGCTCAGAGGCGTTACTAAATCGGTCCAGGCCTTCCAATCCTTTGCAACTTTAGAGAATCTTTCAGATCCGCTCCTTGTCCCCTTGCCCTCCAGTCACATTCCAGAGAGAGAGAGAGAGAGAGAGAGAGAGAGAGAGAGAGAGAACACACCCAAAGGGACGCGAACGGCCCCACAGCCCACAGGCCGGGTTTCAGAGACCCTCTTCCTTTCTCCGCCCCTCCCCTCCCCTCTCCTCCGCGTGCCCCCCCCCCCCCGCTCCTTCCCCCGGCGCGCACCCATTTTTTCTCCCTTCTAAAAAGCAGTGTGGGTCAGCAGAGGTGTTGGGAAGACCCAGAACGAAACCACCCGAGGAAAAGAAAACATAGAAGTGCTACCTTGGCAACCGGGAGCTTTTAGTGGCCAGCTGGTGGGCTGGGAGGGGCGGCTGCTGCCCGCCTGCCGCTGGTACTCTCCTCGACTACGCGTATTCTTAAGCAATAACAACGTAATCCGTATTATCCACCCAAGAATACCCGTCACCGAAGAGAGTCAGAGGGCCAAGCTGCCGCTGCCTCTGCCGCTGCTACCGCTGTCGCTGCTGCCGCCGCCACCACCAGAAAGAACTCTTGCTGCCGAGCCCGCCCCTGGCTGGGGTTGGGCTGAGCTTGACCGGGACCATAAATCCATAACTCGATTTCCCTAAAGAAGGCTCCAAAGCTGTGCTCTGCTGCTTCCTGCCCAGATCCTCCAAATGGCTGTTCTATTTCCAATTCTGAAAGACAAATCACAGAACCAGCCACTTAACACACAAGAGACAAGTGCTTTCTTTCCACGGAGCTGGGACTAGGTGCCAGTGCTCTTTGGGGAGTGATAAGTAACATTCAGTTTACCTGGTGATCGCCCGGCGCTCTCCTTAGTACTTGCTTTGCTTCCTGCCCACTCTGGTCACGGGCTGCCCACTCTAGGTGCTTTGATTGAGTGTCATGGCAGCGAGCGAACCCTGTAGAAGACATGCATAGTTAAGCACACAAATATTACAAATGTGTTTGCCTGGACGGCTTTAGGAAGAAGTGAGACTCAGATCAAGATCAGGTCATGCATGAGCGAAATTTTCAACAGTGTGTTTTGGAAATGCATGGTCTCAAGCTTAAGATCACAGAAAATAAACACTCATTCAATTTACTACTTAAAATAAAACGCTTATAGAGCTGCGGAAAAAATAGGCATCTCCCCTCTGAAGGCCTTAGAGCCATATACAACATAATGGCTTTAAAAGGGAAGGTAACAGCTTCAAGGCACAAAATAATTAAACCCATTTTCCATACTATCTGAACTCACTAAGTTGACAAGCTGGTAGAGCTTCTAGGGCTTAAGCATCATTTAGGACTGCCAGAGTGTTTAATTTCTCAGCCCACGTCTCAGGACTCACTATCAATACATCACTGTGCAGTGTTGAGAACACCTCTACAGAAATCCCTTTGAAGCTCTGTCCTCATGCACATAATTTTAAGGAAGAACTCAATAAAAACTCATTTTCAAAGTGACTAATTTTGACATCCAGAGAAATATCCCCAGTTCCTTGATGATCTACACGGCTTTTACTTGGACAGCTTTGTCTTAAGACCATGCAGTGGATATTCTGACAAATGGGGGTTTATTGTTCACTAAATAAAACAGACCAGTGGAACGCCACCACCCAAGACATGCTGCAGTTCCATTAGAAAGTTCTCAATTTGGCTCTTGCTTTACTTTCTAATACATAAAAGTACATCTATGTGAGTGTGTAGGGGAGGGATATGGAACGATGGCAACAGACATGATTTCTCAAATTATGTAAGTGCAAATAGCTCTTCATCAAGGAGTAATTATGTAACCATTCTCCCACCACCTCAACTCATAGCTAGCTGACCTGGTTGTGATTTAAGACACTCAGGTTGTGCCTACTCTCATTATTATTTGTGATATAATACTTCTCCAGGCAATACACCTCATCATTTTCACGACACATTACTTACAAGTAGAAAAACCAACATGATTTCTAGATTTTATGATTTATCTCTGTCTGAAATAACTCAAAAGAAAAATAGTACTTCCCACTGACTAGCCTATTTTGCAGTATCTTTTTAGGTAACTCATGATTACACCATAAACCAAAAGACTCAAGCCAGTGAAATAATTAATAAATACTATTTTCTGCCATTACCCAACACAGATATAAAATGGAGCTTTCCCCTGGTACTACAACCAGGAAAAAAAATCAGGAAAGCTGACAGGTTCCCTTTAGCCTGAACTCCTAGAAACAAAAGCCCTTAGGGAAAGTAATGCAATAGTCTATGAGCCAAGTGTGCATTTCCTCCTGAACTCTTTTATTTAAAATCTCAACTACCCCTAAAAGGAAATCAAGACACATTGTACAAATAGGATTTGATTTACTAAATGGAATGATTTTTTTTCAATTCAGAAGGATGGTTAAGGCACACACACAGACACACACATACACACACCCCACATGCACACGTTCTCCTCATTCTGTAGAATCACGGCATGAATGCCCACACAGCTTTTCAGTGCTTTCCAAGTACTTTCCCTTAGTTTATCATAATTCCGGGAAAATCACACAAACACGCACACACTGACACGGACACGAACGCGTACACGGACGTCAAACACACGGACATACACAGAGACTCACAGACTTGCATGCTTAAAAAAAAGAAAAGAAAAGAAAACCTAGAACAACGCAGTCGATAGGTTTTCTTCCTAGCCAGGCATCAGAGACAGCCCTTTCCCTACATACCAAATGCTCCACACTTCAGCACCTGGACCAGTGGACAGCTCAGCCCAGGCAGACAGCCCGCAGCACTTCCAACAGAACTGACGCTCCGAGCTTTAACCACAGCTCTGGTGCTTCAGCGGGGCAGCCTGACTTACGAGAACACCATTTCCTACGAGACCACTGCCGCTGGGTGCATATTCAATTCAAACCTCCTTAAGCTGTCGGATTTCCCCCACCCATCTACCCTCCCCACCCCCCTCCACCCTCCACACAAAAACGGAAAAGGGAAAAAGCCCAATACTACCAGGGCATTTGTTGATCAACTTACACTTTCCTTTTGAATATTTAGGTACCGCTATCGGAGCAATAGCAGCGGAGGCTTAGGTCCGCATTAAGTACCTTTGTTCGTCGACTCCTGCAAGCCATGTTTATTAGAATCTACAATTCTCTCTCGCCCCAGTAATTGGAGGTGTGTTTTTCAGGCAAGGGACAAGGGGTGCTTTTGGCACCTTTTGATCTCTCAAGGCCACTGCGACTATCTTAGTGTTCCCTTTCCCTGTACTTCCCCACCCTGTTCCTCATTCGCCAGCACCCATCCCAGCTAAACGCTTGGTAATTAAAAACCAAATATACATAAAGAAAGCTACAAAACAATCGGTTTAGGAAATAAGGCAATTAAGCTAAGGCAGAAATTCTCTCTCTCTCTCTCTCTCTCTCTCTCTCTCTCTCTCTCTCTCCCTCTCCTCTCCTCTCCTCTCCCCCTCCCTCCCTCTCTCCCTCCTCCCTCCTTCTCTCTCTCCTTTCCTCTCAAGTAGAAAGAGGAAAACACGAAGGAGAGGGAAAAATCGGGAGGAGGGTGGTAGTGGACTCCTACAATCAATGCCAAAACACTATACACATCGTCACTGAATAACACTCTCGATCTCAGACAAAAAGAAACCCATTTACCGATGTAAACATAGTCGCCCTCTCCCACACATCCCACAGCCTTTGCGTTTGCTGAGATTTGTCTGCGGTATCGCAGGTATAGCAAAGTAACTGTCACAAATCCGTCTAGAATGAAGTGCTTACCCTCTAAATCCAGGTTGCCTGCGGAACTCCAACTGTGTGCAGAAGCCAGGAGTCATCCGATGGGCGGCTAGGCAGGCTTGGGCAGTGGGAGACGCTGCTCTCTGAGCGCCGGGTTACAGTGTTAACAAGCCCTGAGAAGAGACCTCCTCGACTCGCGCTGGCTGTGCCCCAGTGCCTTCGCGTGGTGGCGGCTTGCTCATGCTTCGGAGGAGTCCCAGGCGAGAGCCTTCAGCTGATGCGAGCTTCCAGAAAGGCGTGGGGAAGGGGGAAAAATCATCTAATGCAATCAAATCGATCTGATCTACACCATCTGTCGCCTGCCACTATACACAAACGTTAAAATAGGAAAACGGAAAACACTGACAGCCCGAGAAGGTTGGTCTGCAAAGAGTTCATTTTTAGCAAAGCATAATTGGGTATGGTCGGCGTACAGTTACAAAAGCCGTTGTTAACCATCCAGTAGTGGACCCCGAACATGCTAATGGTGGATTAATTGAGGAAGATCTGACGTGTGAGCTTCATAGTCTCTTATTCATGACTTCCCAATGGGAAAGGACCAATGCCTTGTGGGACTATGGTAACATACAGTCAAAAAGCTGCTAAGAAAATGGCTGTGTGTTCACAGCACCTCTCTCTGATAACAAACATATGTCGACTAAAACGGTTGAGTAGAATGGGAGGGGGTGTTGGAGAATAAAATTTTCTTTCCCCATGTAAGAAAAGCAAATATAAATACCACATCTTTAACGTAGTGGGAAGAAAGGGATGCTTTTAAAGGCTTTTTAAAAAAAAAATAAATAAATCAAGATCAAACTCTGTCATATAAAAGAAAAGGAACACTCTTACATAGCAGTTCTTTTTTTAAAAAAAAATCTATTCTTTTTTTTTCTTTACTGCAATCAAAGTACTTACATAGCATGTGCCGCATATAGAAACAACCTAGTAAATACCACTAGTATTGACTCAGGCTTGTTTAGTGCCAGGGTCCCATTTTTGACTTATTGAAATCAGGATGCCTTTAAGGTAAACATTTTGTATAATTTAAAATTGATTTGATAAACATTAAGTGTGATTTAAAGGAGGAGTTGGGGAGAGTTTTTTCTTCTGTCTGTTTGTTTTGTTTTGTTTTTAATTCAATTCTACAATCACCCTTTCCATCCAAATACCTTTTGGTGTGTCTCCGGTCTATGCTAAACATTTAATGGGAGAGATAAGGGAAATGGGGAAAGGGTGGAGATATCAGAGAGAGGAAAAGAGTGTAGAGTACTAATAACCACCACATTCTATTCTATTTGTAACAGAAAAATATAGGGCAATGGAAGATATTATATCCTGTCAATTGTGATATTTAAATACATATCAGTGTTCAAAATCAATGTTTTATATATAGAGAGAAAGCATACTTTAAACAGTGGGTGACTTTCATCTATTTGCAATTTTCAGATATATTTTATGTGTATGAAACATTATTTTATTATCTATTCTAAATATGCTACATTTCTCTGATGTTTCACATCCATTTGAGCATCAATAATCATATTCACTTCATTCTGACTCTTTTTTTAAATAAAAGAACATTGTATCAATTCTTTAGTAAACAATTTGTATTTAGGATAATTCTTGAGATAGCTGAATGTGTCTCCTAAAAACTCGGATAATCTCTTTAAGAAAAAAAGCTGAATTAGATTAGTCTAAAAATATAGCTTGAAGACAAATCAAACAATTTACCTGATCTTTTGTTTCAATATACATTAATTAAGCACTCTTTCCAACCTACACAACATTCCAGGGTCATAGCCAGAAATTCAAGCCTAATAGCTTAGCAGCCTTTGTTGTCATTCACGTCAAGCTATTGCCCCCTGCAGGTCAGGTTGAAAGTGCAGGCAGATTTTGACCAGGTCCTCAGAAAATTTATGGTCATGATATTTCAGGCTCAACCAATACGAAAGTAGAGTTTAAAATATTTACCTTTGGTTTGTGTTGATTTAGAAATAGCTATCACATTCACAAATGAACATTAAAGAGCATACAGATTCCAGGTTTTCTTCTGAGAACTCAGCTGCGGGAGAAAGAGCAAACCATCTACTTCTTTCCTCAGGACATAATAAAATCATTTGTGTACTTAATGCTAGTCACAATTCCTTATTTATTCTTTTACCACACGAACCAGCACAACTCAAAAAAGTGTTAAATTTAAAATAATTGTTTCTTTTTTTGTAATAAAGTTGTAGTCCTGGACAATTTGCTACTTCACCTGATTGTGTTCTTGGTAGACTCTGTGGGATACACTCAAATCAAGCCCTTAAGGTTTTCCCCTCTGTTCACAGAATGGAGACAATGACACTGTTTTCTTTTTCTTCTTGGTTATAAGATGAAATATTATTTCAGCTTTCATACTTCTCCTATATCATCACCTGTTCTCAAAATGAAGTACAAATGAAGCACCTTCTGAACAGGAAATAAATCTGGAATTAACAAAATAGACCTCAAATTACCCCACTGTGTCTGCAGTCTCCGGAAGTAAAGCAGGTTTACAGGGAGAACTCAGAAGGCTTATTGGAAAATTTATATTTTGGGAGTCAATAAATTCCCACTGAGTTACTGTTTAAACTCAAGATCTCATTGAGAAATAGAATGTCTATCTTATGCAACATGTCACATATTCTAATGACAAATTATCACTAAGCATTTTTCTCAGCCAAATTTTGGAGGCATAATTTTCCACATTGTATGGAAGTAGTTAAAAACAAATTGCTTTGCTGTCTTAAAAGTACTCGAAAATGCTTACAGAAGACTTTGTGATAAGACTCATAGCTTTCGTAGGGTATTTTGCCCTCAAGATATTCTAGAATGTCGTGGAAGATAGGAACTATTCATAATGCTCTCATCTTCAATCACACTAAAAGCAAAACAAACAACAAAAAAAGCTTGATGACTTTCCTTTCTTAAATTTCATCTTTAGAGTATGTTGGACATTTCGAAAGAACACTGATCTACACATAATATTCTTTATCTCTAAAATTCATAAACTCCACTCCATGTTAAAGAGGGGCCTTGGCTAGACTGTTGGGTTATTTATTGTAGGAATACCAGAACAACTAGTTGCCTGTAGCTGACATTTCTAGCTGTCTTTAAAGAAATGAAAACTCATTTCCCTTTCAAGCTATAAGTCCTATATATGATACCATTCTCGTGCATTATTGCATTATTCAGAAGTGCATGGCTATTGAGTCTGAAAATTTGAATATCATGATTTAAATGCTTAACCAGAGAGTTTGTCATTCGTGCCTCTAAAAGAGAGGCGGTGTCCCTTGACCTGACATCTGACCATAGGGTGGGAAATGTTTAGTTCTCCCTACACCAGACAAAGCACCTTGCCTGCAAGTGTTCTGAAAAACACAACCATACTAAGTTTTACCATCACTGCTCTGTTTCCAAAAGAACAAAAGAGAATTCTAGAAGCCAGTGGGGTGATGTTCTTACTGATGGAATGGTTGGTTACTAAACATGTAAATTTTCAGGCGCCAAAGACCATTCAATCCTTCCCATTCACTCAACTCAGTTTCTTCCTGGAGGAATGAGAAAGAGAGGGTTGGGGGAGGTGTGTTAGCAGTATGCGTGGTAGTGGGAGGGGTCCTGTGCACCTGGGTGGATGTGAGGTGTTTGGGGAGATGGTATTGGAAATAGTTAATTTAGGCAGATTTTAGATCAATTAAAAGCTCGTTTTAGAGCAGTTTTAAGAGAGGGCCCAGAAGGCAGTGGGGAGTTTAGCTCTCCCCAGAAGGCCCAGCGCTACAGAATGCTACATGGCCTGTAGATTGAGCCACCACTGCTAATTAGCTCTTGTTGGGACAGATGACTCCCTCAGGAGAGTAAGGAAGGGAAGTAAAACACACCCCGGATCTCATACCAAGTTAAGCAACGCCAAACGAACGTGTGGTTTATACAGAATATCAAAAGATCAGCCCTAGCTCTTTCTGGCCGAGTAATCTGCTCTTTGCTGCTCAGCAAGCGCGAGGTATGGGCCACACCAGGACGCCTGGTAGCATCTATTCCTGCACCGAACCTCGTGGTCGCTTGACTTCTTCAGGGTTCTGGCAAGCGACTTTGGCTGGCTTCCTAATGTCCTAACGATGAAGGCTGGCCATCTGAACCCGAGATGAACCGGGATCGAGGCGGGAGCAAAACAGCGTCGGGGGACTCCGTAGGGGTAAGGCAAGAGACGCACCCTTGTGCCGAGCCCCACCCCTCCAGGAAGCGACTGGCGAAAAACAACTCAGGCCAGTCACTGTGCGCATTGCCCTGGCTGGAGTGGTCTTCAGTCCTCGCCATCCTCCCACCACTCTCTGAAACATTCCTTCCCTTGCCCAAGTCCCGGGTCTCCCCGCTGTGCCCACCGAGTTTGGAGAAGAGCTCAGGAGCCCCCTGCTGGCCAGACACAGCCTGCGCGCAGCGACCCTCTCCAGGTTCCCTTTGCCCGGCCCCACCCACACCCAACTGGACCCTTCAGCTCTCCCAGTGTAGGGCACCAATTCAAACAAACAGAAAACCAAGTCCACCAAACAAAGCATCTGGGAGGTGGCGGCTGGGGGAGGGGAAGAGGGGGAAAACAAAACCAAAAAAAAAAAAGCTTGCTCACCTCCTTTACTGCTCAAAGAAAGTGCGATTTCAACCTCTCCCTAGGTCCTCAGGGATCCTTTCCTATATCCCTAGCTGAGGCATGAAGGTTGGGTGTTCAAGAAATGACTCTTCCCCCTCAATAAAAAAATAATAGGAAAAAAAGAGTCACAGCTGCTGTTCAAAACATGTTTTGCATCAGGACCACACACACACACACACACACACACACACAGTCTTCACTCAAGAAAACCCACATTTATCAGCTCTGCAGAGCTCTGATGACATGTTTCTGGAAGCTTTTCATCAATGATTGGAGGAAATGTTTGTTAATAGATCAGAGTGAGGGGAGCAGGAAATAAGGTCCTGTGAGTTGGGAAGAAGAGGGTGGGGAAGCAGGACCCTCTTCCACCCCTTTCTTTTCCTACCTGTGCTGTATTCATCCTTAAGGAAATTTCTATTCTTATACACTGCGTCCTGTGCCTGAACCTCTCACTCAGAAATAGGGAAGGGATTATTCTGTTTATCTACGCAATTCATGACTTCGTTTTGAACGGTGTTTTGAAAGTAGTTTAGCCTTGAAACAGACAGTAGGCTTTGAGTGGTAGTTTTTTTTTTTCTTCTTCTTTTTCTGTTCTTGTTAGAGATCACAATGTTTCTCTTCAGTAACTTTGACTTAGAGATGGGCAAACTATCTTATTGTCACGACTTTCAGTAAAGTCTGCTTTGTTTTGTTTTTTTCTCTGGCTATACACTGTCTGAGAAAACAAATATTTTTCCCTGTGTAACTTTAGGGAAACAAGTACTAGTTAACCCAATGATGGATCAGGGCTGCTTGGCTCTGTTTTCTTCACACATTGTTCTATGTAAAGAAACTAAAGGATGTGGGGATGACTTAGAAGTCAGTTCACAGCAGGCAAGATCTGAAAGGGATTCTGAGATGGTAGGTGGTTTAGGGTATTATATTCAGGTGGATGCCAGGATCTCTGACTGGCTCTTGAGGAAGAGGATGAGGCTGGTGTGAGGAAGGGATCTGATTGTTGTTGGATATACCTATAAGTCTAGGTGCCCTGAGCAAGCCTTTGAAGATTAAGTGAAACTGTAACAGCTCTGGCATGTTGAGTGCTTACTATTAGTAGGTGCCTTGGTGTGTGTCTTTTGTGTTCTTAATCTCACTGAACCCCCCCTCCAGTCTTAGGAGCCAGGTACTGTTGCAACTTCTCATGTCATACATGAGAAAAACAGCTAACAACACCTAGCAGTGGATCATGTACATCTCAGAGGTCATATTTCACCTTAATTATAAATACCTTCTTATAAAGAAAGGTTGTGATGTATAAATAGTGCAATTTTGGGTGTTGGATAGAGGCAAAAGATTAAAATAATCCTATGGGCTTTTCTTGAGGTGCAGTTAAAGCAATTAAAAGAGATACCACGAAAGCTTGTCTCAGTATAGTTTTAGTCTTCGCAGCTACTCACAGGGCCCAACCCATCATAGTTTGGTAAAGTAATTCGACAATGAATTTCACAAAGGTCATGCTAAGAAGGCTTGCTGCTGCTCATCCCCATTCCTATGTTGCTTCCTTGCAGCTATGAATAGTTATGGTAAAAAAAAATGCAGAACAAACTTCTGAAGGGAACGTATTATTTTGTCAAAGGGTTTTTGAGTGGCCCCTGTATTTTGGTGTATACTTAGGACTCAATGAAATATATTTGGAGAACTGACTTACTCTGTGTTGTGCACTTAGCTTAGGTGGAGAAAGGACTTGGTGGACTGCTTTTAGGGTTCCCTCATGTTCACTAGGACTCAAAGAATCAGAAGAGTCAGAGAACTATCCAGATGAGCTGTCTTAAGTCATGAGCTGGACGGTGGCCCACAGGTCTCAGCTTTTTCAGTTGTGCTCATATTATTTGGCCACAGGGCCTCCTCTCATGCTGGGGATGTCTGAAATTCCCAAAACTATAATTTAGTTGAATATAGTTGTTAATATCAAGTTGGGAATTTTCTCCCTCTCATCTCTCATTAAACTGTTAGTATCAATATCAGTTTGGAAGCGACATGTTATGCAATGAATCTGGTTTGTCTGTGTGAAATTATACCATAAATGCTTTCAACAGATTTTCATTTTTAGACCTGAATGTTTTTTTCCCAATGATCTTATATACCCCTTCTGTTTCATAAAGGGGCAATACAGAATTTTCAAAGTCACCTTTTTAGTCAGGCAAGAGAGCAGAACCCAGATTTTCTGTATTCAAGCACCGAGGCTGTGTGTTCTCATAGCTTCATGGTCCTTCTTATTTGGCTGCCAGAGATTCATGCCTCATTCAGTCACTACTTATTGCCACGAACTTGGCATCTGTCCTGGGCATTGGAAATTCAACAGAGAGAAAAACAAAACAATCTTGGAAAAGGCCTTCATTAGTTCAAGCTTATATGCTGTTGGTGGAACAGGTCAAAACTAGGAGCCATGGTTAACAAGGTTATGGAAAAAAAGGCATTTTATAAAGACATTTTTTTCCAGAAAGTACCTCTTATGCAGTATAGTATGTGTGGCAGGAAAAATGATACAGACATTCTTTTTTTTTTTTTTTTTTTTTTTTTTTTTTTTTTTTTCCCTGTTGCAGACACCTTGATGAACAGGTCTTACTTAAAGATAAGCCTAGGTTTTCTATGGGTTATGTGAATTTCATGTTCCCACCTTAGAGCCACATCGCATATCTTTTGAAGTTGACCAGTGTGTATGATCAGCTCAGGGCAGTGTTCCTGACACCCCAGACACTTTAGTTGACTATTTGTGATTTAAATTTGGTTGTATTTGAAAATTGTATGAAGTCTTAGAACAGCTACTTGAGGAAAGTAATTAGGAATAAGATGGATGATGAAAATGAAAAACCTGAAGCATCTACTTTGCACAAGCACATGCACACACACATACATACTCACACACACGCAAAAACATGCTCACACACATGCTCAAACACATTTCTTGGTAAATAAATGTGGGAAGCTCTTTGTGCCAAATAATAAAAACAAAAATTGGGCATTACTAAGTGGACACCACCAATTTTAGCCAGATGAACAGAGTTCTTCTTCAGTGGTCTGTTCATGGGCTGAAGATGATTCTTTTCCAGAATGTTCCTGTAAAATAAGTGGGTATTATATGCATATAAGTAAACAGAACCTTATGTAGGAAATAGGATAAATAAATGAGATAAAATTATTCTATATAATGTATTTGAAAATGTTATCTTTTAAAGACACATAGGATTGTCCCTGCAGGTAAGCCAGGAGCCTCAGTCTAGCATGGGTGACATCAAAATTGCCATTGTCTGTTGATTTGGGCTTTTGCTTTTCACTAAGTCGGTTTCTCCTTTTGAACAGGGCACATGGTAGTCACCATTCCACATACAGGAATAATGGAAAGATGGGTCTAGAAACTTTCATCCCGTGAGATCCTGAGTTTTCAACATGAGGACCCAGAAACAACTTCCCTCCCCAACCCCAAATATAGAGCTCATTATTACAAACAAAATATACACTGGACATTGAAATGAAAAATTACCAAATGATTAGGACATGATAATGTTTTCAAATCAGTGCCTGTCTCCTCCTCCATAAGGACTTTAGTCAAGGGCTTGAATAATGAGGACCAATGGCCAATTGTCATATGTCCATATTTGCCACTAATGAGGAGCAATTTGTTTTGCAGGTTTTTATTGTGCTTTCGTTGACGGATGATCTGAAACTTGCTCTTGGCCACGATACAGCATGAAACTTTTATTTAATGGCGGGGCGGGGAACAGACTATGTCTGGTAATACAAGAAGCACAGTGCACTGGCTGTAGAGGTTTCCTTTGTAGTCTTGCCTGCCTATTTATTTTGTTGTCTGAGTGCACAGAAGGGAATACTATGTCTTCTCCATTATACTTGATAACAACATGCTAATATAAAATAGTAGCTTTCCTATTTTACATTAATATTTTGTATGCTCATCGGGGACTGGCTGAAAGAGTATTGGGTGACTGTCCCACAGTGGGGATGACCCAGATCCAATTCCCGTTATGGTGAACTGTTGAGAACGGGGAGTGGAGTTTTCCTTTTATGCTACCTGGTTCTCATATGGGGGTCTGTACTAAGAAAAGGATTGGCTGAGATTCTCAGGAGAGTCACTCTTCTATTTCCCGCCTCCAAACTCCACGTCCACACAGTGTTGAATCGCAGGAAAAAAAATGTTGAGCTGTTCTTTGTACAGCATGCATTATTGAGATTAGAAGTTATAAGCAAGAACACCTGATCTCCTTCGACTTTCGTGCCCTCGGGCCAGCTGAAGAATCAATAGCATGTTCCTTCTTCATGATCACTGCCAAAAAAGTAGCAAATCTTAAATAAAGGAAAACATGAGATCTGAGATCTTTTTGATCTGCCTTAAGATTGGAGTGAGCTTATGGAACACTTACGTTGAAGCTCCCCAGAGATGTGAGGAAGGTTATCTTTCTGGAGGGGTGAAAAGGTCTTTTTGATCCACACTGCTTTCGGAATCACCCTTCTTTAAAAGACAGACAGACAGATAGAAAAGAAAGAAAATCTCAATCGAGGTGGAGTTGAACAAGGAATGCTTTTTAAGCCTTCAGATTTATCTATTTTGCACTAAATATACAATTATATAGGTTTTATACCTTTAAATCCATATTTAGCTAGGCATTAAACTCGAGGAGTAATATGTTTATAGAAAATAAAGCCATTTCTATTTGAAAACAAATGAAAAAAATAATTATTTCTTCTCAAAAATGTACCCTTTTAATTGATAAAAATGCATCCACGAAATTCTGCTGGCAATTTAAGCACTCTGTAGGTGTTGTTGCTGTTCTAAATTCATCTGCAAGAGGAATTGTAAATGGTATTTACCTTTTAATTAAACAAAGCATCTTGCAAATTAAACACATGTTCTTGCACATCAAAATTTAGTTAACATCCTTTGCATTGTTCATCCCGCTGACATGGTGACAGCATCCTGAGTCCACACACGATGCAGAATGGTGGTGCTTCCCCTCCCCTGTACTCTCCAGTCCTCACAGTAGATGCTATCACCGGCTAGAGAACACTCTGGAACTGACTTCCAACAGCAGGGCAGCTTTTCTCACGGAACACACTTGAGATTGTGCAGCATCCAGGACGGCACTGGTATGTCCGGACCTGCAAAGCTTTGGTACTGATCTGACATATGTCTTACCGTCTTATACTGGATATTTGACAGTGAATGACAGAACACCTTGGAGAACTCAAGGAGGCCGATGAAGGCAGACGCACCACTCGTGAGTGCAGCCTGGATCCTAGGAACTACACACTTCTTTACACGCAGATCCGTAACTTGACATTTATAAGGCACCGCAGAGCGGCTTTTCTGTCATTTTCTTACTGTCGTGTCCTCCACATTTTGAAATAAATGTCCCTTCTAATTATTATATGAATTTGAACTCCAACATTCAATTTTCCCCCCTGTCTCATATAATGGAGTACTATATTTGGCTGGAGTCTGAGTTGTAAGGCCATTTAGGAAATGTGATCATTTAAAAATATCCTCACAAACCATACCTGGGATTCCTTTTTTTTTCCTATTGTGCTCCGCCTTACATATGAAACTATGTTTTAAATCCTTACCCATCAGCACCAATTCTAAGAAAATAAGGTTATTAATGGCAGATTGAAACTGAGATAATTAGGGCAGAGTCTTAATGGAAGCAAAGTCGGAGAGAGGCTTTCCAATAAAGCAAAATTGTAGTTAATGACTGTCACTCATTTGTGCTAGTGCTCATTAATTTCTTTTATTCCTGTTTATTTATGGTTTATATAATTGGAATAAAGTTATTTGCCCAGAACATTGCCAAAGGAGAAACACTTTGTCTTGCAAAGAAGCATCTTGGAATAATAGTTCAATAAGTTCTAGGGTAAGCTCAGATCTTTCCTTAGCATTATGACACATCTGATATTTTATAGTTTTTTTAAAGAAGGAATTATTTTCACTTTGAATGTTAAGTTTTAAGATTCAGACAGCTAGAATGTTGATGAGCCAGTACACAGAGAAGTAACAGCTATGAGGGAAAAATGATCGATGATGGACCAGGGGGGAGAGAAGAGCATAAACCTACAGTCAAGGAAAGCAAGCTTCAGTGTAAAGGGATAATGGCTGCTCCTAACTGGGCTTCACAGCCCAGGAGTAAATAATGGAAGGACACATTTTCAATTGTAAGTTTGATGTTCTAACGCAGAATTTTGTTTCAGATACTTACTTATCACATATTTGTGGAATGATACTGCTTGGTGATCAAAATAATGCAGCATAAAAGACAACATAAAAAGTCCTTTATTGATTGAAAGGAGTGAATGGCATAGGGGTGAGCAGAGAGACAAGTAAAACTCTCGCTAAGCAGACTCATATCCCGAGGTTTAATTAGGACTGAAGATGAGGACCTTTGCCTCCTACACAGTTTGATGCTGCTTGTTTTTACACTGGTACCATTTCTGCCACCTTGCTTAAACATCTCATAGTTCAACTGGATGCAATTTCCCCATTACAAAGAAAATCTAGCAAATTACACCAGTCAACAAGTTTTGGAAATATCAAGTGCAACTTTTCTTCATGGGTAAAATGTACCTAACTTATAGATATGAAACCGTTCCATGTGCAAAAGAAAACCCCCAAAACAAACAAAAACAACAAACAAAACAAACAACAACAACAACCAAACAACCCCAAAAAACAACACCCCCTAGAACCCCAAACAAACAACTTTCTAAAATTTTGATGCTGACCCTCATGCCTTTGGCTTTTACATAGTTTATGCATGATAACGTAATGACTTAACTCTTTAAAAAATTATTTATTTATACTTTATGAACAAGTGTTTTATATGTATACCTGCATGGCAGAAGAGAGCATCAGATCCTCTTATATAGTTGTGAGCTGCCATGTGATTGTTGAAAATTAAAGTTAGGACCAGAATAGCAGTCAAGTCTTAGCTGCCAAGCCATCTCTCCAGTCACAACTTCATTCTTCATAGAGATGTCTGTTCTGTAATTTGTGTATGAGGAGACCCGGAGTAGTTGTCATGCCTTCCTCTATTGGTCTCCACATCACTTTTTGGGGGGAACATGTTTCTCACTGAACATGGAGTCAAGACTGGCTGCCAGAAAGTCATAGAAATCCTCCAGTCTCTGCTTCCCCACTGTCAGCATTACAGGTGTACGCTGCTATGCCTGGCTTTTCTGTGAGCTCAGGGAATCCAAAACTAGGTGTTAATGCCTGTGCAGTGGTACTTTACAGAGTAAACCATCTTTCTTACCCCAATCTGCAAGATTTTTATGGATGATACACGGTTTTCTGTTTCTAGCATCATTTCTATCTTATATATAAAACGATATGTTCATAAGATACTTCATATACTCATTTCTATGAAATAGCCGCATCTTTTGTAAACACTGATAAAATGATCAATGTTTCTTTAGCTCTTGGTAAGTTCTAGTCACTGGACTAAGCATTTGCAATGTTCCATCCCGTTTATTACAACAATACCTAGAGGGGGGGTCCTCTCAGGTGACTGAAATTTCTGGAGTTTGAATGACTTAATTGAAGTTACCACTTACCTCGCAAAATATGGAGCTTTGTTTTAAATCAGTCTTTGAGTCACAAGGCAAAGCTAAGTGACTCCTTCACAGTTCTTTACTGAAGATGTACCATTGCCAGATAGGGCACTTAGTAATTTACAGGCTTAAAAAAGAGAAAGATCTTCTTTAGCATCAAACAGAAACCACAAATCTAAGGCAGGGATTGTTATAAGAAAGGCACTTCTGGGTTTAGGCTAAGGAAAGTTCTGTAGGTAAGTTCCGTCTCTAGAGAATTTCTTGGTGAGCCAAGTATGGTTTCTGAGCTCTCCTTCCGCTGTCATAGCACACTGTACTCCAAGTCTGCTTCTTCACAGTCCTTAGGAACTACTGGGAGAGGTAAATCCTGCCAAAATTTGAATAAAACTAGAAGTGTCTGAACAACCCAAGAGAAGTCAAACCTTTATGAAATGGCTTTATTGATTCATTCAGTCTGTCACTCATTCACTCACTCATACATGCATAATTCATTTTAAAACAACGTTGTGAGGGA
Organism: Chionomys nivalis; assembly: GCF_950005125.1. Classification (NCBI taxonomy): domain Eukaryota; kingdom Metazoa; phylum Chordata; class Mammalia; order Rodentia; family Cricetidae; genus Chionomys; species Chionomys nivalis. The sequence goes on along the minus strand of NC_080103.1, from coordinate 30,355,970 downwards.
CAGAGAAATGCCTTTGAAAACTTTGAAATCATGTAATTCAAGGATAGAGAAATGAACATGCTCTAATCAAGACCCACAGACTCTATTTTGAAAAATGGAATTACGATGCTGTTCTCTGGATCGATTATTCAGTACTCTATGCCTCACCACACTTCCCCCAACCCTTCCCCCAACATGTCCTCTACTGCTGTGATTCAGCAAAGCTTTTTGAATCAATGACTATGCTAGGAAAATCCAACAAAGTCTTTTTTGTTGTTATTGTTGTTTTGAAAAAGTTAAATCAGTTATATTATTTAAATCAGTTATGTTGTCTTTGAAGATTGATTTCACTGTTTTCTTCTCAAATAGGTGTTGGGTAATGGCTGATGCATTGGGAAGTTCCATGAATAGTTATTGAATAAACAGATGCACATGGTCAAACTAAAGCGAGATAGAAGCCCAGTGTCCTTGATTCCAATTGAGTGTCTGTTGTCACCCAGTTCATAAGAGGAACAAAGGAAAATACTTTTGTGAGCAGAAAATTTAACTATCTTTCGATGCACAACTCTTCTTTCTGTCTAAATAAAATTAAGGCTAAACTAAAAGCAATTCAGCCAAAAGAGATTCATTTGGAGGTTGTTTTCAAATTGAAATCATGTAAACTCAACAATCAAATGTACAAAACTTTGCAGAAGACCTAGAAAATCATATTTCCTTCCAATCAAGTCATAATTATTGATGTAGTACACTAGCTATGCCCCTGTGAGCGAAAATAAAATCAGAGAAAGTGAAAGTGTTTGGCAAGCATATTGAGACTTTTTTGGGAGATTTGAAAAACCTTTAACTGAGCTGATTTGATATCCAAATATGTAGCAGAAAAATACAGGTAACTCAACTGTCATCTTTCTCTATGATTAATGCATGCTGTGCCAATACATCTGGCTATTAAGAAATACATAATACCTTCATTCAGCATTCATTTATATATTTCATGTGATTATAACATAGGGCTGATTTTTCTATTATCATATAAAGTACCTGCCACAAAACGCTCTAGAGGAATTCAAAGTGCCCACTGGAGACAGCTGTTTAAAGTCAGAGAAAAGCTTAATTTTGAACAGGAATGGAGGAGGTTTTAAAACATACCCCATGTTGCCATGGTACATGTGAGAGAATTCAGTAGCAGATGTTCAAAACAAAAGCATGATGGGATACCGAGTACTGAAAGAATAATGGATCCTTGTAAATGCCATATAGCATTCACCTTGGCCGTCACAATCCTGATACCGAAGTACTTAACACTGAATTGTTCAAAGACACATTTCCAAAATCTTGATTAGCAGTCTTGGCTCAGCATGGTTAGTGCGAGTACGCATTTTCTGATGAGCTCATGAGTGGTTGTTGTTTGTCCATTGTCTTCTGCAACCTCCCAAGCATTCTCAAAATCCAGGAGTCTTGTTCATAGTCTCTGTTCATCATTTTCCTAACTGTAAGAAATTGCCCATTATGCTCCAGAAATGTCCTTTAAGTATTTCCCAACTCTGACCTCACCTGTGCAATGATTTCTCAGGCATCGTCTAGGTAAGATGAAGGATGCTGCTGCTCCTCTGTCACGATGGCAACTTCTCTGCTGCTATGACAGCATCTGATACTCTAGCTCCTTTGTCACTGCTGTGCACAGGTCCTCGTTGCCCACATTACAGATGTTATATACATGCCTTCCCTGCATGCACACAGAAACATGGGAGCCTAACGAAGGAAGTGTCATATATTCCACAACTGATTGCTCTTCCTACTTTTCCAGTTCGTGCTGGGTAAGTCAGATAACAAGAGAACACTTACATAATCAAACAAAACCAGAGAGCAAACACAAATAAAAACAAGCATGCCTCAAAACATGCAGGAGAAAAGGAGGTGGCAATAACTTTTCCATATGTGCCTAGATCTTACCATTTGTCCTGTTTATCTGTATGCTTGAACATAAAACAGTAGATTTTGTCTTTTCTTTTGCATTGCCTGTATTTTCCTCATGGTCATGTCTCCACAAACATGCTTCCTTCTGGACAGGGTGCCTTGTAAGGAACTGGCCTCCAGTGCTCTGAGTCTTATCTCTTTCCTATTGCGTTCCTAGTCAGAATCCCTCTGTTGGACCAGGTCTCTATCTTGCTTATGTACTTCCCCCTGCTGTGGAACTCAGTCCTTTCCTAGAAATTAACTGCCCTCCATCTACCAGGGATTTTTTTTCTCTGTCTTTACGTGCATAGTCTCTGCTTGACGTGGGTTCAGGAACTGTCTCTATTGAACTTTGACTTTGACTTCAAGTTTTACATAGAATTTGAAACTTGTCCTTTAGCGTGGCCATTCTGAAGCCCTAGATCTAAGTGTCTTTCTCCTTCATGTTGATCTATACAGTCCTTTGTACACTGTGTGGGAATATTAAGCCATATCTGGAGATGTTTATCTACAGAATTCCAGGCTATATAAGCAGGTGTTATGGGAAGTATTCTTGAGAAGACGGAGAAGAAAATGTAATACTGCATTCATGAAGCAAGCTTGTCATAAACTTGCTTGATGTGTCCTTTTCTCCTGACTCACACTAGCTTTGTTAATGGTGCCTGTTTACATGGAAGTTGCCCCAGAAACCAGTGCACTTCAATTTATTCACCTGGGTTTTAACTAGGTAGTAGGATTATATATAGTTTTCTTTTATAACAAAAATCACAAAAGAAAAATAAAAACAATTCTATTTCAGAAAATTAAGAGCTTTTACACTTCAATTAGATTCATCTAAGTCTGTGCATTTCTATCCTAACAAAATATATTCTACTGATCCTACCTTATATTCTAAATGAATTTAGAGTATGTTAATTAAGTCTCTTGCAACTATAATTAGATGAATTATTCATGCATACATATACACACATTTACATGTACATTCAGGAATAATTGTATAAAAAATCAAATATCTACGGAAGAGCTGGTCAAAAGACAGGGATAGGAAGTGCAGAGAGCATATCTCAGGATGGATGGATTTTTGCACCTGACAGAGCACAGTCACCAGGGTTGTGTGCTGCTGCCACATCGTTGTGTAGAAGTAGTGGCATAGTTAGAAACACTACAATTTTATCTACGCCTTTCTCTGTCCCTGAGTTATTCTGTTCCGGATAACATTTTGAAATAGGGACAGAAGATCAACATTTTATTGAAGATAAATGATGACATATTATAAACTTTTTCTACAATAAGATATGTCATATGTTTGAATGACTGTAACAAGTGTGACATTCTTTTATGGCATTAGCACAGTGGAAGTTGTTTGAAAGAAAATGAAGACAACACAATCCAGAAGATTTAAACTTTGATCTCAGAAATGACAGAATTTTAGGCTAACAGTTTACAGTGAGGCAAAATTTGGCTATTCACAATTATAGGCATTGCATCTCATGTGGACAAAAGCCTTGCTTTTAGTCTTTAGAATTTCAATTCATTCCATTCTGGAATTATATTTTCCTTGCATATTATTTACTTTTCTCTTGCTTTGATGAAACACCACCCATGATCAGAGCAACTCACAGAAAGAAGGGTTTATCTTGGGCTTACAGTGCCAGAGAGTCAGGGTCTGTGAAGACTAGTAAAGGAAGCAGGCTGCAGGCAGTTGGAACAGCAGCTGAGAGCTCACATCTCAAAATGCAAACAGAAAGCAGAAAGCTAACCGAGAATGACTTGTGGCTTTGAGATCTCAAAGCCTCTCCCTGTGACACTTTCCTCCAGCAAAGCCACACATTCTAAGCTTCTTCAAGCAGGATTTACCCAATGGGGATCAAGTATTCAAATGCCAGAGACTCATGGGAGACATCTCATTCAAATGACCTCTCTCACATGGAAAAATCCATCTTACTCCAACAGATGTTCTTTTTCATGATCTGATTTGAGTCACCTTCTGCCTTCTCCTATTGGTTCAAATATAGGGTCAAGGCTTTAGGTTATCGTTTGGGCATCCCTTGACACTATTACCACTTAATTCTAAATATATAAAGTACATGAGGAGAGTGATGTGTTCACAGCAGTTAACAGCAGACAGCGAATAAGCAGTTGCAAGAGCTCTTCTCAGCAAATGCGCACCAGCATAAAGCAAGCCTTGTGCAGTTTATATTTTATATATTTTGTAGACATAGAGCACAAAAGCCCTTCTCTGTCCATCACTTCCGTTTTAACAAAGGGTATAGGGATGGGTAGTGCAGAAGTTTTGTTGATCCTAATTGCTCTTATTACTTCATTTTATTGAGGACCTCTTAGTTTCCAACAGGAAAGGACAGTCATGTATCTCATGTTTTCAAATACCAACGGGTACATTATAAACATTATGAAATGTTAATTAAGATGTCTGCCTGTGATTAAGCTGGAATGGCCCAAACATTTTAAATTCAAATTGACCTTATACATCTAGGGAAAACACATGTCGCTTCATAATGATAAATTTTATTACAAAAGCTCTATGAATATACAACAATTAATGTATGGCTTGAAAGCTTCTGTGTTTATTTTGCTTTTGCCAAAAAAGAAAATAGCTCTTCAGAATTATTTAGAGCTGTTCACTGTCTTGACTCTAATGGGACCACTGCTGGTTCCAGTGTTCAGAGTTCGCAATAAACATTATTGTTTTCTGTTAAGGGCCACAAATACATTAATTCACATGTTTTTGGACTATGGTCAATGTTGTGACTATAAATATTTTATATAATACCAGTTTCATTAAAGTTACAATATCTGTGAGTCCATATTATCAAAACAGTGGCATAAGGACAGAATATGGTTAAAGAATAATTTCAGAAACAGCTAGAATATTACACTTGGAGTTAAAGCACTTATGGAGAATGAACAGTTTGTGTCCACTCAAAACAGTAATTACTGACAGCAAGTTATGGATTACAGTTAGAATCGCTTTCAGAAAACTTAGTCTAATAATTCAGGTCTAACAATACAACACACACACACATACACAATTTTTTCCAGACTAAGAACAAAATATTAGAAAATATAAACAGATTGCAGAATTTTTGCAGGACTGGGAAAAACCTCTAATCTATATTTTCAAAGTAACTCCAAAGTACAACATATCAAAAAGGATGATAAGTGTGCCATAAACTTTTAACTGTCAGAAAACTGCAAAATTAAGTAACCCTTCACCCAGATATGTCTCTGTTGCTACTCTGGTCCACATGAGCCCCCAGAATGGGGCCTTTACACTCTGCCTCCTACCTTTCTAGTATTCCTGCTGCATTTCAAATCCATGGGAAGTTGGAACCAAATCTGTAGTAACAGCTAAAGTGGATATAGGAGAAGTAATTTTTACAGTTAAAATTCCAACAGTTAGCAGGATTAGAATGTGTAAGCTAGAAGATTCATTATATCAAACAAAGGAAGGATTAAACACAATTTCATTACCAAATGCAGATTTGGAACTAATATCCCAGTGCTTGGAACTAATGCAAGAGTTTGAAGCTACCCTGGGCTACAGAGTAAGGGCTTGTTGCAAAACAAACAACATTCACACACGCTAAATATAATAGGTTTCATGACAATAAAGGATAAAGGCCACTCACTCTTCAGGATCTTAGGTAAAATAACTAAATAAATTAAGATTATAAGAGTTAAAATAATTTGGGCTGGAGAGATGGTTCAGTGATTAAGAGCACTAGGTACTCTTCTGGAGAATCAAGTTTGATTTCCAGTACCCAGTCACCCAGTGACTCACAATCATTTGTAACTTCATTTCCAAGGGAACCAATATTCTCTTCTGACCTCCACAAGTACCAGGCAGAGCAATGATACATAGTCCCCATGGTGCATAGACATACATGCAAACAAAAAACCCATACATATAAAAATAATAAAATTTTAATAAGATTGTCAAAAAAACCTAAAAACCACACACAATTTCATAACTAATATTCTTTTTTTTCAAATGGCATACTCATTCCTTAGATTGTTAAATATTGTGAAATTATATTTTGGATCCCACATACTCATTGCTTTTATTTTAAATGTGAAATTATATTTTGAATGTCATGCATGATTCTATGTATTAGAAATGTTTTTAAGGAATAGAGAGAGCTCATCAGTTAACTGTTTGCTTTTCAGCATCCATGTGATCTAAAGCTCTCTTCTGGCCTCTGAAGGCATCAAACACACATGTAGTGCATGAATTTATATGCAGACAGAACATCCATACATATAAAGAAAAAAATGTTTTAACAATTTTGAATATATTAAATTTAGTTTTATAAATTATTATCACCATAGATTGTCAGGAGCCATTCCCCCACCCCTAAAATTATTATAGGAATCATCGCCCTGAGGAGTTTGCAGAGGGCTCCACTTCCCAATTGTATTGAGAATTGTTTTATTGACAAAGCCTATCCCACACCCAAATTATCTGTTAATAGAGAGCTATCTGTTAGCGGAACCCGCCTCACATTCCAAACTATCTAGAGAACTAGGTGTGTCAAGTGAACTCCTGGCAGAGGAATCCTCACCTGACCGATCGTGATCTCTTGGCCTACGTGACCGATATGGACCACGCGGCAAGATCCCGTGCTCCAGCCCCCCAAACTCCTCATTTAGAGGATATATAAGCTGTAACAATGACTCTAATAGACGGAGGCTTTGACAAGAACCCTGCTTGGCCTCCTTCCTGGCTCCCGCCCATGTCTTTTCAGGTAGCGCCTCTCTGGAACCCTGAAATAACTGACCAGCCAGGTGGGTTACAATCCCTAGACTAATGACTCACCAAGGCGGTCGACAATAGATTATATAACTGTTTAATCTAAAGCCCTCAGCACTTGGATTTTTATTGGTTAGTATTATTTTATGCCCATTTGTTCCGCATGTATATTATTAGTTTAAAATTTAATCTTGTCATATTTTCTCAGAAAAATAAATACTAAGTCAGGATCTGAGATGTTTGAGATGTTTTTGCTAGGTTACATAGTTTCACTGCAAATCATTGTCAACCATGTTCTCTCCACTCATTGTGCTTCTCTGGAGTGGCAGCAGAAGAGAGGCTGGCTTTGTGAACAGAGAATTTTCCCACTCTCTTTGATGTATGAAATGGGAGTTAAGATTTTCCATCTAAATATCCAATGAGAAATCTGAAATACAGAGTGCAGCTTACAACTCTTGCATTGTAACCACGGTCCAGTCCAGTGGGATCCAGTTTGTATCACCTTAACTGGGAAGATGGGAGTCCCCTTCCCCAAGCCACTGCATTTCCAAATCTTCCTGAAGTGTAGGGCATGCTCCTCCCAGCTGATCTCCTTTCAGCTCCTCTCACAGCGTCTTCTGTCTCTAGGAGAATCGCCAGCCCTGTTTAGTACATCACTAAGCTCATTATGTTTTAGAACATGACTCTTCTCTCTCTGCCTCTGAAATACACGCACACAAATAAGACAAGGTAAGTCAGCTTGACAAATGTTGAGTTTGACTAGAGAGAATTTATGTCTACTGCCTTGGCCAAGATAAATTAGACTTAATCACACTTACCATCATCATTAATTTCCTTCCTAAATTTCCAAGTGATAACAAATCAGTTAAAATGTGCACCTACCCTAGAGTAAGCAGCTTTGTCTCGGGGTTATTGTGCTGCTGAAGGAGTAGATTTTTCAAGCTGTGTTTTTGAATAAACAAGATATCTTAGGGGGATAAAGATGTGTATGAGATTCACAGACATAGACAAAACAAGACACATGATCGAAAATTATCACTGGATTTGGACAATGGAGGATTTATTTGATTTAGAAACTAGATTCATCAACCAAATAATTTAATAGATTAATTTGTAGCAATCTGCCATAGATTACAGTTTCTACAGAGAGTGGGGAAATGTTTACATGTAAATTGTTTTCTAGTGATTGATCTAAACACAGTTTAATTCTTCCCCAGCACTTGAGAAGCTGAGACAGCAGAATTGCCATGAGTTCAAGATTAGATTGAACTACATAATTAGTTCTGGATCAGCCAGGGCTGTGGCAAGACCTTGTCTCAAAATCCAAAAACAAAATAACAAAACAAAACAAAAAAAGCAAAACAAATTAAAAATACTCAATATAACCCCACAAAAACTTTCTTCCTGGAGACTGTTGTGACCTGTAAAAAGTGAAGAAGAAAAAAATACAAAAAATTAATAAAATAAAATCTTAACAGTAAATGATCTTCATTGTGAGTTAGGTGCCAAGCCCCATGATGAACTTTATTTTTTCAACAAACATTTCCCAGGATCTGGGGTGTGCTGAAAAACAGCAGAGGAGACAGACACCAGCCTCAGGATTTTTCAGGTGAGGAAAACATAGGACAGGAAAGGCGAGTGAACTATGTAGAAAAGCCCAGGAGAGTCGCTATGAGAAGAGCAGATGAAGTTGGACCAGATGTTCGTGTGGTGGGTGATACTTCTAATTGAGTGGTTGTGGTCATGATGAACCAGCGGGAAACTGTGGTGATTACAGGCTCATACATACACTTTCCTTGCTAGCTCCTCAATATTAGTTGTTTCTCTCTCTTTGCCTTCTAGCTTGATGCTGAGCTTCTTTGCAGGGAAAACAAGGCCTTTTCTTTTGGAATATAGCATTCTCTTTTCATCTTGTAACTGTGGCCCTTCTCACAGCCAATAAAGTCCTGGCTCAATCACTGCTCCTGCACTGATGTCATTTCATTGCCTTCCTCAATGTGTTCAGTGTCTAGAGGTCAATGACCAAGGTCATCTGAATTATTTTTTTCTTTAATCCCCTTTGTTTCCTCAAGCCAATAGAATTATAACATGAAAAATGAGGATTAAGTTGGAGTGTAATGGTTTATTATATAATCTTAGCACTCAGGGAAATTGAACTAGGAGGATTGTAGTGAGTTTGTGGCCAGCCTGGGCTACAGTGTGAGCTGCTGTGTTAAAGAAACAAACTTTGTTGACTCCCAGTGGGTAGCCTTATCCTCTTAGAGGCTTGGATGGGGTGGGGTGGGGAAAAGTGAGGTGAGTGGGAGGAGGGGAAGAAGTCGGAACTGGGATTGGTATGTAAATTGAGGAAAATTTGTTTGAGAAAAATAAAATAATTTAAAAAGAAACCACACAAAATAGGATTAACTAAATTACCTTCACAGACAAAAAATGCAAACAAAATCTAATATGCTATTGCTTCTTTATAATTATCCATGCAAAAATTAAGAGAATAACTGTTGATTTTCTCATAGACAGCCGCAGGAAAAGTAATTACCAATAGGCTATGTTTTGAAGGTTTGAAGCCGGGCTAGAATTCTTTGAAAGTGAAAAGAGTTATTATTTACCTAGTTCCTCCTAATCTCAGCACCCCAATTATGAAGTAAAACATCTGTAAACATCATAATATCTGTTACTTTTCATTTTAAAATTATCTTGAATAATACGTAATAAAATCCAGTTAATGTACAATTATCATTATTCTAAAAGAAAATTTCTAGCATATTGTCACTTTCAGATTATATGGTTTGGGAAATCTTGTTGGTTCAGGAGATCTTGTCTTTCCTCCTTCCTATGTAGATCCACGTATGTCTCTCTAAGGTCCTCTTTGTTGTCTAGGTTCTGTAGGGTTGTGAACTGTAGGATGGTTTTTCTTTGAATCTAAAAGCCCAAATAATATGGTTTAACAATTATGTAACAATGGCTTTACTTGCTCCATTTTATGGGGGAGTTGAGGTCAGATTTGGAAAAGTTTCAAAAATTGTTCAGGACAGCATGGCATAGTTTTTGTCCTCGGGCCTATGACTTTCCCTGTACTTGGGTTTGGTCATATTTTCAGTAACTGGCATAAATTCTTGTCTGCAGAGCAGGCCTCATATCCAATCAAGAATTGGTTTCACCCAATAAAAAGTTTTATCACTATTGATCCAGGAGCCACATCTTACTTGACAGGACAGTATTCAGAATCCAGTGTTGGGCAACAGCATTGATGCCTTTTCTCCCCCAGAAGCCTGTGTACCACCTTTTTAGCAGGGACAGAGTTCCTCAGTCATTTCAACATTGATTTCTACAACCAGTATTTGTGGTGCCTTCAGCATCCAATGATGGTGAGCAAGCAAGAGCAATGACAGGCTGTTTCCATTGGGGTGCTTCTGGGGGCATCTCTGACCAGTAACTCATAGGAAGTAATCTGTGCCTGGCACAAAAGTATTCATTGTAGCTGGGCGATGGTGGCGCACGCCTTTAATCCCAGCACTCAGGAGGCAGAGGCAGGCGGATCTCTGTGAGTTCGAGACCAGGCTGGTCTACAGAGCTAGTTCCAGGAAAGGCTCCAAAGACACAGAGAAACCCTGTCTCGAAAAACCAAAAAAAAAAAAAAAAAAAGTATTCATTTTATTACCCCTCTCTTCTGGAAGGAGCATTGTTCAAATTGATGAAGAAATGTAAGTAAAAATCAAATGGAAAGTCAAGATTGACTTTTTATGATATTTAAACATTTTGGAAACTTGCATATCTATACTGTTTCAAATGCAGATGGTTCTTAAGACACTCAGTCAACAGTCATGTCACTGTTAATTAATAATCACCTTTTTAGAATAGTTTTGGAAAATTCACATTGACACAGAAACAGCACATATTGATAAAGAACTTTTAATTTGAATTAAATATAAAAACCATTTTTACACAAAACCCAAATTGTACTCTTCTTAAATAAGGAAAATGGAATGATGTAGGTTTTTTTAAGATGTAGAATACAGGCAGGAATGTTGCTTTAAGAAAAGTACTCATGCTATTGCCAAAATAGAACTTGTGCCGGTGATGTTGCAGTTACCATGGTTACTACAAATTTGTTACTTAATAGCAAAGCAAAGAGATTCATAAACATGCTAATTATATCTGATACATTTCCCAAACTGTTTTGTATGAATATGCATATAGTTTACATAAAAATGAATGTCCCCATGCAGTAATTTTTTAAGTTTGGGAAGGTTTTGCTGGGTTCTCCATGATATAGCATATGATCTTTTTGGACAGAGGAAGAAATAAGAAAAATTTACAGGAAAAATTTGTGATTTATTGGGTAGCCAACTGTGATGAAGACAAATAAGGTAATAATTTCTAGGTGCTAAATATGATATCTAGTCAGTCTGTTCAAAATTTTAAAATTTGATATTAATAATAAAACTATTCTTATTCTAAAATTCCATTTAAGGAAATATTAAGGAAAGTGAAAGTTTGTTGAAGAGGAATGAGTAAGAACTGAGGGTTGAGGGTTTTCTTTTTTTTTCCCCATCAATTAGCCTGTTATGAATTAGCGTGTAAAGGTGAACAAATGATTTCCTAACGAAAATGTTTTCTTTTCTATGGCATAAGTGTCTGAGAAATTTCAAGGCATAGAGAAGACAGAAGTAATCAGAGGACTCTCACTTCCCTTACAAAGCAAAGCTTCCAGCGTAAGAAGAGACCCAAGTCCTGACGTGGGCAGGGTAGGGCATGGAGTTGGCCCAGATTATCCACTGAGTGCAGTGTAACTCGAAATTGACACAGGAAAGAGCCTGGGATCCTTCCTGAAAAAGACAGATGCTTTGAAGGATTAGTGACTTCATTCATTGTCTCATCCAGCTTTCTGATGAGTGAGACTTATATGAGTCTTCAGAGAACCGTACCCGGCAGGGGCTTTACCCTAATCTTGTGATTGAGAGCATCACTATGTTTATTTTGAAATTATACCCCACTTTCTCTTTCATTGACACTCACCTTTTGACCTTCTAATGAACAGAACATTTAGGCAAGACTGCCCACCAGGTGCCCATAAACCGAGTAGTAACAGAGACAATATGAACATTCAGCTACTTATTGGTATAAGCTGTGTTTTTCATGTTTACAACCAAGCACATAGAACATGCTGGCTGTATTTCAGATGGAGCAAGTCAGAGATACCGGCTGAAAAATCTGCTCAGGAGCTCACTGTCACTGATTGATATCAGCTGTTACAAGATAAAACGTTATGGCATCATAATTCTCTTTGATGCAGAGTAATCTTTGATCTTTTACCATCAACAGAAGATTATAATATATACTTACAGTGATAAATAATAACCTTTCACTGATGTCAGAGAGACAGAGAGAAAGAGAAAGTGCAAGTTAAATTGTTAAGGGTTCCAGTAGCTAGCATTTTATTTGCAATAATAATAACAATAATAAGTAGATCGAATACCTTGTAAGTGGAAGGACTAGGTTACTGGACATGGTTAAAGTATCACAACTTCCATGTGAGAACAATGAATCATTAGTTATTCACTTTTCAAAGTGAAACAAAAGATTACATTTAAAAAACACAAACAAACAAAACCAAAAATACCTACTAAATTCAAAGCTCTGACATAGATTTTGACTGGAGGGACCCAGAATGCGGAGGCACCCATTACAGGCATTCATTCACCCAAAGATTATGTGAACAAAAAAATCAGGAAGAAAACATTTTGTATAAAATATTTGAGAGTCTAAATAGTTTAAAAACCAATCTTCCATTGCCTTTAGAATATAGTCTAACTCTTATGACAAAGGAAATAAATGAGGTATGTCGGCTTTATAAAATTATTATTAATGGAAGTTCTTGGAGCATGACATGATTAAATGATAGACTTCACATACCTTTTTCCTGCTAAGAAAAACGTTCATCCTTAGAGATCCAGCCCTGAGGCTGCCGCATTCTTAGTGAGTGTGTTCCAGTGCATTATTTTCTGATCTTTGGTATCCCCACCCTACTTCCTGCTGCTGTGCTGTGTGGCTCTGGAATCTCTTGCATCCCTACTACTTTTTTTTTAACCGGGCCTGGAGGTGATACATGTACATCAATACATTGGTTCTGGGTGGGGGGCAGGAACAGGTTCCAGTCATCAGCATCTGCATATATGCAATAAGTCAATGGTTATTAATTGATTCCATCCTGAAAATACATATAAGAAGACCATATGGAATGCAAAGCAAAAGGGCTGAGATAAAGTAAAATAGGGCTGTGGGGGCAGTTAACAACTTAGAGAAGTGATCAATAAGGAAGACACCAAGCTCACGCCCATTGTAATTCATCTCTGTCTTAATCTTCTGAGCTTTAAGGTTCAGCCTTGAACTCACTGCAGACTTGCCTGGACCCTTGGCTCTCCCTTCTCCCTCGCTCTGGATACAAATCCACCCAAATGAATCCTCTGACTTGATTTTCTGAAATAGTTAGGCCATTTATCATCATACTTTCTACTGCTTTCCTCCCTGTGCCTCTTTTCCTTCCCCGTTTTCCGTTCAATCTCACTTCCTCCTTCTTTTCCTCCCTGCTCTATGTTTTTATCATCATCTTCATTTTCTTTCTCTGATGCCAGGGACTAAAACAAGGGCTTTCTACTTGCTAGTTCTAGGTAGCACTTCATCACTGAGTGCCGTTCCAACAAGTACCATACTTTTTTATTTAGAGCAAACCACAGCAGCTCAAAAGGGTTAAGGGTTTGTCCAGTGTCAGAAGGATAAGAAGCAAATTGCACACATTTTAGGTATCTGATTTCTACATAAATAGCATTTTCTATGGTATCACAAGCTTTTCTTAAGGATATTCACAAATATTTTGGTTATTCAGAATGTGTTATCTTCAAAATTCTTGGCTCATAAGTGGACAGCTACAAAAGGAGTCAACTAGATTATATGTGTGGTGGAACTGGATATCATGTGACTAAAATGTATTATCTTTAACCAAAATTTATTTGAGAATATCAGGTAATAGACATACTCTCAAAACTAGGGTAACATTTTTCAGTCTCTAAGTTTGTAGACTTTTCATGTTGTGGTTTATTATTATTTCCAATTCTGGAGATAGTTTAGCAATAATTTTCTCTCCAATAGTGGGAAATTTAAAAGTTTCTCTGAATTCATCTTCATGGATAGATTTGTACATAGTATTTGACATCTGGTCATGCCACATTATTAAGGTCATAAAAGAAAGCAATCTTCACAAATGAGAGTTTTCTTAAAAAGTTTTATTGAATGATTGTTTCGAGAAATGTTAAAAGGCATCAGGGTGAGACTCTGGCCTTCCCAAAAGTTGATGAACAGTCCTCCAGAACCAGAGACTCAAGAAATTTGATTGAACATTTTTTTTGTCAGCTTTAGTGACTTGTAAGTGTAAATTTTACAATTAGGATAATTAATAGACTCATCAATGGATGAATACTCCCTGTTTTATGTAAGAAGACATTGGTAAAGGATGGAGAGGTTCATTTAATTTCACATAGTCTGTGGACTTTCACCATGATTATTTTCTTGTTAATAATGTTCTTTATTAAAATTTTCTCATGTCTCAGTGGTTGTACCAGTTGTCTACTGCTGTGTAACAGGCTATTAAATTCAATAGTAGTTGTGTAAACTCTAGATCCTGATGTCAGGCTGTGTTATTGATGATTACATCATGATATATTTCCATCTATCTAGAATCCCATTTCCTCAACCTATGTACATAATAACTACTTCTCCAACTACCTACTTAGTCACCAATAGTAGAGGAGCTTCGGGATCTAGAATATAGGTCACTCTGTAAGAAGATAGAGAAGTGATCTAGAAGAGACTTGAGAGTATGTTGTATAAAGGTGTCAAAGATAGTTCTTAGCTATACCACTTATTAAATCTTAAAAAAACAGAATTGGAAACACTCCAACAAAAGCTGAAGTTGTAGAGTAAGAATGGATCGGGAAAAAAGCATCACACTTGTCTGCTATTACTTGGGTTTTCTTGGAACCTCATAGTTAAGATTTCTGATAGGTTCTAAGATATTATTACTAGTTTATCTGCTTAAGAACTTTGCTGACAGTAAATGTAGTATACCACCTTATGTTTCAGGAGGAACACTGACAAGGGGCTTAAAATGATTATTTTAACTTTTCTTAATTTTTATGACTATAGAGTATTTCTTAATTTCATCTCAGATGGGATCCTATATGCTTTTCTTGATGTCCTACTTCAGTTAGTCATGTGGAAGAAGTATCAGGGACCAGTGATGGTAAACAATAGCCTTATTCACGCTTCCAGCTGTTGGCAGGGCTCTGCCCACCCACTTGAAATGTGGGCCAGGCTAATTCCAGCTTTTATACAGAGTGATATTTGGTTTCCAAGGAGATGGAGAGGGAAAATGCACGGCTTTCTGATGATTTGACTTGGGCCTCCTACCCACAGCATTGGACACATTCAACTCCATTGATCAAAGCCATTTATAAGACCCCCTCCAAGGGGTAGACAGGAAGGCTGACTTTGTCTCATTCTTCTTCTTGGTGAAAACCATAACAATGTACCAGAGAGGAGAGGCCCTCAGTTTTCCGCACTAGATACTAGTGTTTATTTCCATAGTCCCCATGATTATCAAGCATCTTCATATGCACAGAATATTACCTTGTTAGGGTGCACAGTTCTACTTCTGTCCTGTTGCAAGCAAAAAACTGTTGCACATGAGTGAGACTTTTTCTAACTTGGAAAAAAGTGACACTATTAGTATTCTATCTTTTAGTACTATTCGATGGACTAGGTTGACAATTTGAAAAAATCTACGCATCTCTATTCTTCTCAGAAAGAGGCTGAAGGTATAACTGGTTCTGTCACAAGTGCTGTGTTTTGGCTTCTGTTAAAATGAAGATCCATAATTGATCTGTGTGCCAACTACACCTGCCGCAGACTGTTTCCTGCTATTTTGTTTTTAATTCAATATGTAGCATCATTCACAGAAAGCATTGCTAGCCCTTCCATAGAAAATCAATCACCAGCTAAAGAGAAGAAGACTGTTTTTAATGGGATATTGAAAAACGTGGAAGTTACTGCATCATGCAGAAAGGAGGCGATGACTGGGGTACGTGAAGAGCCCTTTTACAGGGGGCGGGCCTTCCTTAGTTTCCCTTCTTATTTAACAATGCACCCTGGAGATGCTAGAGGAGAGAGTGAGTTGAGCAGCTGCAGGCAGACATTAGGCCCAGTGTCCTTAGGTACTTTAAAGAGAGCATGTTATTTGTTTTTCGCATCTTTAAAATTAGTTCTTTGTGAAGTTGTACAATCTATTTTGATAGTATTTATCAACCCCAACTCCTTCTATATCCATCCCTCTTCCCTACCACACCATTTTATGCCTTTTTTCTTTTTGTTTTTATTTATTTATTTATTTATTTATTTTCAAAGATACCAATCCAAATTTCCACCTCCTCTCCTCCTCCCACTTCCCTCTCACTCCCCAACACACTCTACCCCCACCCCCTCCAGTCTTAAAAAAGGGCAAGGCACCCTGCCCTGTGGAAAGTCCAAGGCCCTCCTCACTACATCCAGGTTGGGACCACACTTTTGGGATCCTAGTCTGTTTGGATGCACACCTTGCTAGGCCTGGATGGAGGGGGGAGGGCCTTGGGCTTCCCACAGGACAGGGTACCCTGCCTTCTCTTAGGACTGGAGGGGGAGGGGAGACGGGGAGTGGGGAAGAGGAAGGGAAATGGGAGGAGGGGAGGAGGTGGAAATTTTGAATGGTTTTATTTATAAAGCAAAAATAAAAATAAAATATAAAAATTAATTAATTAATTTAAAAAGTCATAAAAAAGAATATGGACTTTCTATCTCTCAGTAGCTCTCAGTGGGCAATAGCTCCTCTTAGCTCCTGGTTGAATTTGCTGCTTATCTTCTCCTGCCATGATGGGACTTCATGTGGCTTGATCCCAGGCAAATATTTTTATTTCCTTTTTATAATTTTATCAAATCACATTTTCAACCTACTTTAAAAACAAGAAAATTGATGTTAGGGAAATTTACTGCTTTATAAGAATACAGATAGCTTTAAATTAAATCCATGGTTTTTTTTTGTTGTTGTTGTTGTTTTTATTTGTTTTTAATTTTTTTATTTTTTCTGTTATACTCAGCTTTTTGACTTGGTGAGTTTAATACCATGTTAATTCTTTTTTTTTTCTTTCTTTCTTTTTTGGTGAGTGTTCATAAAGGGCCATACACAAACACAATTTAAAAAAAAAAGACAGCGCAAATTGGGACAGATACTTTTTCTAGGAACAATTATCAACTAGCTTGTTTTTAAAAAGTTGTGAAAATATCCTGCTTCCTTTTGGGGAAATATAATTAGGTCCACTGCATTTCACTGTTGTACAGTGAATACTTAGAAAAATGTGGATTGGTAATGAACATGAATAGAGTATCATTTTGTCATAGTTAATCTTTAATCTGGCCTTATGGGTATGTCTTTGACTCCTTTGCCTACTCTTGGGAATCTTTTCCTCCTAATGGGTTACGTTGTCCAGCCTCGATTAGAGGACTTTTACCTTGTGCTATTGTATCCTGTTTTGTAGAAGCATGTTCTTTTCAGGAAGGAAAGGGAGGGGGAGTGGATCTGAGGGAAAAGGGAGTTGAAGCAGGGTAGCTGAGAGGAGTGACGGGAAGGGAAACCATACTTAGGATGTATTATATGAAAGACGAATCTATTTCCATTAAATTAAAAGAAAAATATTGTAGTATGATGTCATCAAAACTTATGTTAAATTAAAAATAAATTTAATAAAGAAGTATTTTAATGGAGGAGCCATAGGTTTCATGATGAAAGAATAAGCTTTTATAATGAAAACAGAATCAAAGATGTGCATTTTCTCATCTTTTAGCATCTCTAAATTTACAATCAAAATGAAGAAGCATTTTGTCATATTTTAATTGTCCCACTGTTCCATTGATGGAAAATAGAAGGGGAAACTGTAGCAGACAGTATGGCCAGTTTCTCTGGATGCTGGATATGGTAAAGTTTACCTTGGGACCTTTCCAGTGCCACATAGGACGTGTGACCTAGAGCCAGGTTTGAGTCAAGAGTAGCACCATAGTCCAAGGTCACAAAATGTAACCTGTCTTTGGAGCACTAAGTGTCAAAAATGGAGAATTCAAGAGACAAAAAATTCATAATGCATGATGTCTTTGCAGAAAAGCTTCTTCTCCCTTAGCGACTTAACTGCCCATCTACTCTGTCTCTCTCAGACCCACTTTAGTCCTCTGATTTTCCCTGCCCATTCTTCTGCTGCCCATTGATATTTCCTAGCCAAAAACTTTCACCAGTCTTTAGTCAAGCCTGATATAGTCCCTTATCACACTATAATTCCTCTTTCTCTGCCTAGAAAGTCCGATAATTAGTGAAAAGACCTACCCACTTTCAAGTTCAAGAAAAATCTATTGCAATGGGGCCAATCCACAATGAACTATTTCCAGTGTTGAGCTGGGGTCTACACATATTAATGATGGATGCCCGTTCCCTTACTTACTCTGGGCTTCTTGTAATTTCTATGAAATATCCTCTATGTGCTTCATGACTTTCTACTCACTTTTCTCCTATTCAATTTTACTCGAAACTAACAATGTTACCTTAAGTCATTGTCTGTTTAAACTACTAAGACATTTCATCAGCAATAGCTAACGCCATGCCGTTCATTTATTCTCATGGACTCTGGAATAATAATAAGGGATAATGCAGTAGAGTAACCTGCAGAAGAGCTAAGCATAGAATCAGTTCCCTGGTTTCCCTACCCCCATATTCGTGTGTGTGTGTTTTCTATCACTTAAATTATTTTCAAGTTTCAGTACAAAGACTCTCCCACTTTGCCTTTAACAGGTTGCAGAGAAGAGTGCTTTATGCCTCATTGGTTGTGCTTACTAGTTCTTTATGGAAGTCTCTTGGTCTGTATCCAAAATTTAGCCATTACTTGTAATTTTGTAGAGATATCTTAGTATATGTCACCTTGTACATTCTGGTACATTCTGAAAGTACAACCCAGTCAGTTCTCAGAAGTGGACCAAAAAGGGAAGTATTAGTAATACTGGTAGGTTTTGATAAATTGCTTTCCACAGGGCATGTTCTACTTGTCTTTCATCAGCAGTATGTGAGGTCCTAAGGGCATAGTTCTCCCCGTCCTGACAAGAGTACAGTGGACATTTTAGTCATCATACTGCGTGGAAAAGGAAAATGAAATTCCTTCATTCCTTTCTCCCTACATTACTCACCCCCTTTCCCCCCTCCATCCCTCTTTTCTTTCTTCCCATTTTAAGTGTCCCATTTTTGTCCTGAAATTTTCAATGCAGTCTAGTCTGATCTTAAACTCATAGACCTCTTGCTTGCTTCCACCATCCAAATGCTTGGATTTGGATGCTAGATCAAGAAGATTTTTTTGTTTTTGTTTTTTAATGTTTTAAAACTATTTGCATTTCAACCACTGAGAACTAGACACACTACTCTATCTACAATTCCTTATTTCAGATGCTCTTTTTTCACCTCTGTGTATTCAAGCTTTTTATTTATTAACGATCATTAGTTCCTGACAGCTATTAATAGTTCATTCCACCTTTCTGCCTTTATATTATCATTTTGTTTTTATAATTTTTATGTCTTATAAAACTAAAAAATGTAAGCTCTCCATCTCAATTTAACTCTTGAATTTTCAAGTTATATTTAGAAAATTTACTTCAAGTCTCTTTTATTTTATTTGAGACAAAGTTTACTTTTGTTTTCAACACTGGTCTCAAGTTCTCAGATCTTCTTACTCATCCTCCTAAATGCTAGTATCACAGGCAAGCTTCACTGTACCTGGCTTCCTCTAAATGTTTAGAAACAGATTTTCTTCTAGTATGTTTATGCTTTGTATCTTTTATCTACATGAAGATTTGCTAATATAGTAAGAATTCGTCTTTTGATGACTATAAACTTTGTACATTTAAATTCATTTTTGTCTCATTGATTTGAGATACAAACTTTTGGTATAAAAAGTGGACCTTTCTATTTGAATCTGTTCTCTATTCTACACAGTTTGGTCATTTATTCATGTGCTAGGACTTCCTAGCAATTTGCATGTTAGAGCAGTGATAGGTTATTGAACACCTGAAAGTCCAGTATAGTGATAAGCATCTGTGTTGTCAACATTAGGGAAGCTGATATAGCTGTACCACAAATTACAGTATAGTTTGAGTCACAGAGGGGATGCTTTGTCAAACACAGGAACAATAAAAAATTTGATCAATCCCAAATGAGATACTCTAGGGCTGAAAAGTCATGCTGGGTTATACAAATTTACTTTCCATAATGAAGTTTATGGCTATAGAAATTGCTCTGTGGTAGAGCACATGCCTAGAATGTATGAGGCCCTGGATTCAATGTATCATAGGAAGGAATTTTAAATGTATTATTAATAATTTTCTTATTGATCATATATTAAAATGCAAACATTTTTATGGTAAATAAAGTACTTTAAATGTATAATTGCTTTTAAATTATCATAGTTTTGTTAGCTCTAACTAGAAGATGTTTTAAAGTTGTGTATGTGGCTGTCATGATCATACTAATTTGTTTAATAGCTTGGATTGACCTTACTTCATTGCTGTTTTGGAATAATGTTTATGCTTATTAATTCTTGTTAACTTTTTCCATATATGTTTAGAATTGGGTAGTTTAATTTAAAAAATAACGTTTTAATTAATTTATTGCATTTAATTCATGAATAAGTAAAGACTTTATTTTTTTATTTTTTTTCATTGGGACAAGTTTTATTCATTATTCTAGGCAAATGAAGAATTGTTGTTTCAAGAAATACTTTTCGCTAATAGCAGAGTTTATATTTTTATAATATTGAGTCATCCTATTGAATAACATGATAAGGCATTCTTTTCATGTTGTCATGGTCAGGTTTATTTTGGAGAATTTTTAATACTTACATACTTTAGATCAGTTTTATTAATTTATTCCAGGATATTTTAAAAAATATTTTATTACTTAAAAAAATACCAATCCAAATTCCCGCTCCCTGCACTCCTCTTACTCCCTCCCCACACCCTCCCACTCCTCCCCTCCATTCCTAAGAGAGGACCAGGCACCCTGCCCTATAGCAAATCCAAGGCCCTCCCTACTACATCTAGGTTGAGCAAGGCATACATCCAAAGAGAACAGGATCCCAAAAGACAGTCCATGCAGTAGAGACAAATCCCAGTGCCACTGTCATTGGCTCTCAGTCTGTCCCAGCTGTCAACCACAAGCAGAGGGACTAGTTTGATCTCTTGCTACACATGGAAGTTGCTAGTTTCTATAAAGTAATCATATTCTTTCCTAGTTATTTCTCTTTCATTTGTTCTTTTTTGTTTTTAGTTTTTGTCTTTTCCAAAAGTTACATTTCTATACATAATTTTATCACCATCTTTGAAGTGTTTTATTTTTAATTTTGTTCTCCCCGAATGTGATGAAATAGCAATATTAAGTATGATTATTGTTTTTTGTTAGAACTTCAGCAGAAAGACACTCATTATAGGAACAGTAGTTGGAAATTGATTTCTCTTTCCTCTCCCTTTCCCCCTTCCTTCCTTCCTCCTTTCACCGTAACCAACTTCCCATCCTTCAATCCTTTCTTCATTCTGTTTTCCTTATCCAGCCTGCTGTCCTCTCAACATCTCTCCTTCTCCTCCTCTCTGCTTTAAACGAAAAAATACTCATTTGTTTTTACTTTATTGACTTTTAATGAAACATAGAATGGAATTTAATGTTGTCATATGCCTTTTCAGATCTTAGTATTTAATCCATAAATTTTCTTCTACCCATCAACTAGGTGGATTAACTAGGTATCAATAAATTCATAATATACTTTCTATTGTATTGCAAATTTAAGAAGCTTCTTGTTTGAGATTTTCAATGTTACTTGTTACATTAGCAATGATATTAACAAGTGAGATTTATCTGAACATATTTCTGAATAGATTTTTCATGTTTCATCATGAATCTTTCATCACTATATGTATCATTAACATCATATTGTGTCTACATTTTTGAGCAGTCAAATTGTAATAAAATTTTCTTTAAATGATTGACTTTCTTTCTACAACTATTGCGAAGGATTTTCCTCATTTAATGTAATTGGTTCCAGTTCTATGCTCGATCCTTCATTCTCTGTGTTCTTACGGGATTTGATCCTTGTACCCATTTGTATCTTTTGTTCAGGAGCCATTCTATGCTGGTTCTTTCCTTCAGGTCAAGCACACTTCTCCTTATAATATTTGAAACAAATTCTAAACTTTTAATAAGTTCAATGATTCCATAAAAACAAAGCCCTTTAAGTCAAGCTGTTCTTTCTATAATTTCTATATCTTTCTCTCCCTTACTGATCATAGTCTGGGGGTGGTGGCAGGGGCGCTTCAACATCCCAGTTTCGTTTCCTCTCATTGTAAGCACTTCTGATCACACCGTCATTGTAGTCTGCCTTCTGGATCACCAATAACTGGTGCATCTGAAAATCTGGTAAATATCTTCTGCACCATGCAATACTTCTACTCCCTCCTTGAAATACCTTTTCTTGGCCTTTGTGGCAACCCTCTTTGTTGATCTGCCCTACCCATCTTTCCCAGGGTCTATGGGCAGTAAGCCAATTTGTTTTATAAAATATTCAAACTTAGCACACATAAAAATACATTACTTGATCATCTCCCTATACATCGCAGAAAGTGTTGCTTCCACCCCAATATTCTTTTTTTTTAATTGAAAAAAATTTTCCACCTCCTCCCCACCTCCCGTTTCCCTCCCCCTCCTCCCGCCCCTCTCCCCCTTCCCCCACTCCTTTTCTCCTCCCTCTCCAGTCCGAAGAGCAGTCAGGGTTCCCTGCCCTGTGGAAAGTCCAAGGTCCTCCCCCCTCCATCCAGGTCTAGGAAGGTGAACATCCAAACTGTTTAGGCTCCCACAAAGCCAGAACATAAAGTAGGATCAAAACCCCGTGCCATTGTCCTTGGCCTCTCATCAGCTCTCATTGTCCGCCATGTTCAGAGAGTCTGGTTTTATCCCATGCTTTTTCAGTCACAGTCCAGCTGGCCTTGGTGAGCTCCCAATAGATCAGCCCGGGGTGAACCCAAGGAAAAACATACAGTTATACTCCTGGCTATGGGAAGTAGACAAGATTGCCGGGCAAAAAATTGGAATCTTGGGGGTGGGGTGGGATGGGGGTAAGGGGAGATGGGGAGAGAAAAGTGTGAAGGAGAGGATGGGGGGAACTTGGGGAAACAGGATGATTGGGGATAAAGAAAGGTTGGATAGGGGAGCAGGGAAGCACATATCTTAGTTAAGGGAGCCACCTAAGGGTTGGCAAGAGACTTGAACCTGGAGTGGCTACCAGGTGCCCAGGGCTATGTCCCCAGTTAGTTCCCTGGGCAGCTGAGGATAGGGAACCTAAAATGACCCTATCCTATAGACATACTGATGAATATCTTGCATATCACCATAGAACCTTCATCTAGCGATGGATGGAGATAGAGACAGAGACCCACACTGGAGCACCGGACTGAGCTCCCAAGTCCTAACGAGGAGCAGAAGGAGGGAGAACATGAGCAAGGAAGTCAGGACCATGAGGGGTGCACCCACCCACTGAGACAGCGGGGCTGATCTATTGGGAGCCCACCCCAATATTCTTATAAGAGTACATTGTTCATTCATTCACCAGTTTTTCTAAATCAGAAGCACTACAACCATCCTAAATACCAGATACCTCACCATTCTATATTTTTTGACACAGGGTCTTTCTATGTAGTCTTGGCTATTATTAAGCTCACTATGTAGGCTAGGCTGGCCTTAAACTCAAGGAGATCTCCCTCCCTCTGCCTCCTGAGTGCTGGAGTTAAAGACTTGTGCAATCATGCTTAATAGGCTTAATCACCCTATTCATTATAGTCCTTGTTTCTAAAGTTCTGTTGACTGAAACATAATGTGCTTCTCAATCCCATCTACTTTTCCTTAGTATAAGTAATCCACCACATGTCTTACCTTTTCTTAAGAGTCTTTTTTTTTCTCTTTCAGATGTTTCTTACATTACCACTTAAGTGGTTTTCTGGGTATATAGATCTGTGACTCCAATAAAAACCCTCTCAATACCTTTGTATTTCTATCAGAGAATAACTAAACTCCTTAGTACACAAGATCAGATCCTGTGTGTAGCCTGATACCACTCATTTAACTGTTTTTCTTACAAATACCCTTCATAAAAATGAGACTATTTCCACATTTCAAAACTAGAATATTTTTTTCTCTTTACCACCATATGCTGGATATGTGTCTTTAACTTTCGAAATATCTCCCACTTTTGCCATTTTATCTGAAAAAACTTTAGCAATGTTTCACTTTAAAGTTAATTGAGTTAGACAAGTCATCTCAGCTTCTCGTAGAGCCTAGTATTCAATTTTAATACTGATGATGGCACATAACGGTGTGCGTCCATGTTGTCTGATCATTTCCTTGAGACGAGAACTATGAAGACCAAAGGGCTATCAGTAACCTCACCCTGATACATAGATGTGAATGGACAGAGAAAGGAATGAGTGAAAGAAGGAAGGAAGAGTCGTCAGAACCCAAAATTGTACGCAATTTTGAGTTGCAGAAACCATGTGATAAAGTTCTTATTACCTTCAATCTGTTTGACCAGGCATTTAAATTCTCAGTATCAGACATGATTAAAGTACTATTCTTTGAAAGATTAATTTGAAAATTTTCTGTTGAAACAGATTAGAAATATATTTGATGCAATTTTGCAGTGATGAAAACACTGACAATGGGGTGGCATATTCAAATCACCTGATGATCCTGGGAAACTATCCAGTTTCCAGAATGATTAAATTAACTTGATTGTGAAGAAATACAGGATTCATACTTTTATGGAGAGCTTCATACCTTCCCAGAGATTCAAATACTCAAGTAGTAGCATCATTGGAAAGGCTAAAATACATTATTCCTCAGAATAACTTCAATTGAATAGGAGATTTCCCCCCTGCCATATTGTTAAAAAACAAAACAAGAACAACAACAAACTCAGAAAAGCAGAAGACAGAACCTGCTGTAATCTGATGCATGCTCATCTTTTTTCACTTCTTTTTGCATGTTGCTTCATTTTCTTGGTGTGCTCGTTGCTCACTGCCCCATGAAATCATATGACAATTCTCCTCCTCATGACACAGATGTCATTTGTCCCCATATCAAGGTAATTTCTTTTGTGGAGTCCATTGTTTGAGTATTAAATTATTTTGTTCTTTCCTTGGTTAAATTCTAAAACAGTTTTTCTTGGGGGGGGGATAAAGTATATCACCTAATTATTATATGTAAATCCAGAGCTCAAGACATGGCAGGAATAAATATTTTTTTAACATGGAATGAATTGGTCATAAGAAGATGGGACTGCATGAATTCCACAGCAGAATACATGTTACTAGGAGAATGTACTGGAGACAGCCACTTCAGAGAGATGAAACTCGAAAAAGAGGAGCAATGGATGTAGTTTGAAATCAGAATTCTTACTCATATTTTCAGGTTGTGGTGAGGGTTAATGGCCAACTTGACAGAATCTAGAATTGCTTTGGAGGTGAGCTTCTACAGCCATTATCTAGATTTTATATGAGAAAGAAAGACCTGTGTCTTGTGTGCCTGGCACCACTCTCTGGCTGAGATCCTAGACTGTTTATGTGAGAAAAGGGACCTATCCATTGGTGTGTATTCTTTGCTCTGTTTGCTGATTGATTGTGAATGTGATGTGACCAGCTTGACATCAGTTCTTGCCACCTTGACCTTGTCACCAAGATGGGTCATGCCAGGAACTTGGAGCTGAAATAAACTTTATATTCTTTAAGTTGCTTTTGCTGTGCATTTTACCACCATAATAGATAAGCAAGAAAGGTGTGGATTTGGTGAAGAAGCCATGAAAAATGAAGATGGAGAAAAAAGAGGGCATGGATAAAGTTTATAAGATTCATCCACAGGTGATAAGAAGAGAAAATGAGTGAGTTCATGGGGACTGAAGACAGCTGGCTCATAAGGTGTGGGGAAGTACATTTCTCACATTTGTATAGGGTATCATTTGTATAGAATGATTCATACAATGCTACTCAGGCAGACTGTAAGAGTCAACATTCACATCCTCCCTACATTCACTACAGGTATTCTATTCCATTACTATATGAGAAAGGGAATAAGGGAAATAGAATTTGGCAACATCTGACAATAGTAATGTTCATTTAGAGTTCCTATTTGGTTGTATGTGTATGTGTTCTGGGACCAATGTGCCATACTAAATTTTGTTGGAATCCATTTTGAGCATGCAAAGTATACTTATTTCAAACTTGTTTAGATATCTAAATTCCATGGTTTTCTAACAGAGACAAATCCCTATAAAAGAGTAACTGGTTAGATTCAAAGACCTCCTACCTAATCTTTCTTTGGATTTCACAGACTATAGAGCAAGACAGCACAGTTGTCTGACAAATATTTATTTATGTCAGCTAATATCAGTTTGCTTATCACCATCTGTGTTCCACTATATTTTAACAATATGAACAGAGATATGGGTATGAATGTGGATTTACAAGAGATATCATCATTAATTTCTACATAACTAAATGAGTTTTGTTGGACCAAAACTGGAGAGAACAAACTTAAATAGCAACTGCAGTGGTATTTCATGTTCTTGAGAATATTGATATTCTAGAGAAGATTCTGCTAAAGAATGAAGAAAATGATGACAAATTAAAGATAATTTAAATGATAACTCCAGGGCTAAAAATTCTAATTTCAATATATAAGGAAATTATCACATAATGTTGTGGTTATTTGTTGAGAGTTTCTATGGTATGGGCCTTATTATTTATTTTTAGATTGTTAATTGCCAAATAAGCACATGCCAAGATGCACTACATATTTTCTGCAACAAATGTGCATTGAAATTGCATGGTTTATTTTATAATTTCATCATTTAGCTCTTTTTGGAAAATGAAGAAATGTCATAGAGATTATTGTCTAGAAGAACAGGTTAGCTTTACATATGTATACATTATTTTAAAAAAATATTTCTATTCTCTTAATATATATATTCAAGCCATATCATTACAGAAGTCAAATGCAAAGGTAAATTCATTTGTATCTTCTAGACTAAAGATGAAAATCATTGTGTGTATGTGTGTATACTTGTTTCTCTGTGTGTATGTATGTAGTATGTCTCACATGTGAGCCCATGTGATTGGATGCCTTAGGTTGATGCCTGGTTTAATTGTTAAATGTATTCTTCATCTTTTACATTTTTGGAACAGAGATTCCCAGTATACGTGGAGTTCACTGATTGGCTGAGATGGTGTTCGTTGAGGGCCAGGAATCCTTTACTATCTGCCTCCTTACCTTAGTCCAATGCCTGGTTTTTACCTGGATGTCAGAAACAGAACACATCTTTGTGCTTAAATACCAAGTACTTTACTGACAGAGCCAGATCTTCACTTTCCCCAAATTTTATTTTATTAACCCATGATTTGGGGCCGTGGATGGCATAAGAATAGAGAGACCTAGCTGAGCAAAAGGCATGAAAGCATTCATTTTTTTTTCTTTCTGCTCTTGGCTGTGGATATGACTAGTTGCTTCACCTGTCTACCTTGACTTCTCTGCAGTGATGGGACTGCAACCTGAATTTGTCAGCCAAAATAAAGCCATTTTCACTGAGGGTTTTTTTTTGTTTTGTTTTGTTTTTTTTTTTTTTTTTGTCATGGTGTTTTAGCACAGCAACAGAATGATAAGGACAAGTAATGAGACTATTTGGGTGTTAGTCATAGATGAAAAGCCATCACTCTTCCCACTTGCAGTCTACTCTCTTCCATTACAGATTAGGTTAGTCAAGCTCACGTCAGTGAAATAGGACACCTGATAGAAACAATTTATAAGAAAGATTTGATTTAGCTAATGGTTTCAGCGGTTTGGGTATATGGTTAACTGGTTTTGTCATGGTGGTCTTGTAATGGGGCAGAACATTATGGCAGGAGAAACATGGCATCCAGTAAGTAAACAGAGGGAGGGAGACAGACAGAGAGAGAGAAAGAGAGAAGAGGGGGGAGAGGGAGAGGGAGAGGGAGAGGGAGAGAGAGAGAGAGAGAGAGAGAGAGAGAGAGAGAGAGAGAGAGAATACCTATCCGAGCAAGATTCCTTTTATCACGTTTGTTCTTTATTGGCATCTTCCCTATTTAATGGTATCTCCCACATTCAATCACATTCAATGCAGATCTTCTTCCTCATTGCCATTATCCAGCTCAACAGTGTCTGAAAATTCACAAAGATACCTAGACGTGTGTTTTACTAATCCCCCACTGGCAGCCTCTCAGCCCCATAAAAAGTAGTCGCGGCATGGTTTTATTGTCTTGAAACATTCAGTGACACCCTTTACTTTACAAGGTGAATAGACTATCTACACAGCAGGACAGACTGCACAACTCATGTATGATCCCTGTCACCTCAAGATTTATCTCTGGGTATTATTTGTAAATCCTCTCCAACATACAGACTATCCATGCTCTTTCCCCTAAATATTAGTGTACCATTGTTTGCTTGAAGAGCCCTGACTCACTTGTCAAGATTTGAAACATGTGGTCTAATGTTCTAAATTTTCTATTTCTGAATTCTCCAAATGGAATTGATCATTTTAGGCTCTCTGTTCACACCACATATTTCTTTGATCTTCTTCTCAGTGGCATTTTCTCACTATTCAGCTCTAGTCCTGTCTTTTAACCTTGGAAAGGCAGTTTCTAGTCATCCTAGTATCATTGTCCAGACCCTGGTCTACACTTAATGTTTAAGAAATGTAAGTTGTTGTAGTCAGATTGATAACTGTCTTAAATGTCATCCTAGAACCTACATTCAGCAACTGATAGAAGCAGAAGCAGAGTACCAAAGTCCAGTCAAAGAGAGGGAGGAGTGAGAATATGAGCAAAGATGTCAAGACCATGATGGAGATACCCACTGAAACAGCTTACCTGAGCTAATGGAAGCCTTCCAGCTCTTGTCTGACAGCGAGGGAACCAGCAAAGGACAAAACTAGGCCCTCTGAATATGGGTGACGTTTGTATGGTTGGGGCAGACTGTTAGGCCACTGGTAGTGAGACCAGGATTTATCCCTACTGCCTGTTCTGTTTATTTGGAACCCATTCTCCCTGGAGGAAGTCTTTGTTCAGCCTAGATATAGTGGGGAGGGCCTTGGTCCTGCCTTAAAGCAATGTGCTAGACTTTGTTGACTACCCATGGCAAGCGTTACCCTCTCTGAGGAGTGAATGGGAATTAGGATGGAGAGTGAATGGGGAGGTGGAGGGAACAAGAGGAGGAGAAGGAATTGGAAATTGATTTGACATGTAAAATGTGAAAAATAGGTTTTTAAATAAATTAGAATAAAAATAAAATAAAAACAAGATAAGACTAGAAAGCTGGTTCAGACAGTACAGTACTTGCCTTGCAAGCATGAGCACCTCAACTTGACCCTCAGAACTCATAAAAGAAAAAAAGAAAAGAAATGCAGTGTTGGCATGGTGACACTTGACTATAATATAAGCATTTGGGAGGTGGAGTAAGGAAGATCGGGAGTTTAAGGTTATCCTTGTCTACATAATGAGTTAGAAGCCAAGCTGGGCTATGTGAGACTGTGTCTCAATAAGGAAAGAAAAGTATTCAACCCACCAACCAACCAACCAACCAAAACCCCTTCCCCATTAACAAAACAGAACATGGACACACATGCACATGTGCACAAACATACACAAAAGAAAATAAATAAAAAAATAAAAATGTCATGTTCTTCTTAAGTGATGGAACATAGTGTGATAGAATTGAATATCAGATAATAAAGTAAGCTTTAAGGCTGCTAGCTTCCAGCAAATCTCATGAAGAATTGTTGTTATCATTGAAAGACAAAAGAGCCAAACCATAAAAATTAACTGGAGGAAAAACAAGCAGAGTTGGACAAATTCTTAAGGGGACTGCATTTTCTATTTTCAGCATTTTTTTTAAAGGGCTCTGCTTCCAGAGTATTTTATTGAAGTATAATTTTAACGTAGTCTAGAGCCATGTGACTGTCCTCTGAATGTTCCTTGTAATTGTAAGGGTTATATCTAAATTAAAGCTAGTGGCCAAACAGGGATATTTTTTTCTTTTGTTAATTCTGGCAAGAAAGACCCATTAGTGAATTTATGAAGTAGAGACTGTTTATAAGGAATTGAGAAGACTGATCATGTATTCCCTGAAGCAATCCCCTCTATCTTAAAAAGTATCGTTTCAGTGAGTCAGATGCTTAGAATGTAATAGAAATCAGCTTTGCTTCTTTTCTTACTATGCTAACAAAATGTATTCAGTGGAGAGAAGTTAGTCTCTAACCCTGTGCAAACTCACACAACTCTGACCCTGCATGGAAAGTCACACAATCTAAATTTCTATTTATTATTAGGTAATACAAAAACATTTAAGTCAAAAGCCCAGTTCTCGCTGAGTTATCAAAAATGCCTACAGGTCTATTTAGTAGGCAGCTTCCAACTTCATTCATGGTTAAGGTATCTCCCTTTTCCAAATTGAATGCAGCCCAGCCTTTGACCTCTCTGACTGGCTAGTTGGCCAGGGCTCAAGTTTAGACCAGTGGTTCTTAAGCTTTCTTAAACTGTGACCCTTTACTACAGTTCCTCATGTTGTGGCGATCCTCAACCACAAAATTATTTTGTTGCTCCTTCATATTTATAATTTTGTTTCTGTTATGAACCATAATGTGAACATCTGTGCTTTCCAATGGTCTTAGCTGACCCCACTAAAAGGGTTAGTCATCCCTCTATAGGGGCCATTAACCACAGTTGAGAACCATTGTTCTCAGGGAATTTTGAGGAGGAGTTTGAGAAAGTCTTATTTGGTATCTTAGTTTCTATTATTGTGATAAACACCATTACCAAAAGAAACATGGAAATAAAAGGGTTTATTTTAGCTTGTGGCTCACAGCTCCTCATCCAGGGAAGTAAGCCGTGTCAGGAACTTAAGGCAGGAAACTGGAGGTAGAAACTGATGCAGAGATCATGGAAGAACATTGTTTACTGACTGCTTCCTCATGGTTTACTCAGTATGTTTTCTTATAGCATCCGAGACAATGAGCCCAGAATGACACCACCCCACATACTGAGTGTTTGGTGCATAAGTTAAGTTGTGATTGAGGTTAGAAGAACTCAGCTTGGGCCTATGAAGTGATAGCCTATAATACCAGTCCTAACAGCAGTACATGTGGCTTTAGTAGGAGAATTGTTTGTCTGAGTTTCATAAAATGATTACATTTTCATTTTACATCAGAAGGTAGAAAGTAGCAGAGACACAGGATGAAAAAGTCTAGAGATCTCATGTATACAAGGAAGACAATGGAGAGTAAAACTGAAAGACTTTTGAGATTATTACCACTGATAGATCCTCTATGGATACCATAATACTATATTATGTACCTTAAATGATAAAATATCATCTATTCTGTAAAATAAGCTGGCAGTTGCAGCTCTTTTTCCCCCACCTTGGGTGTCCATTTATCTTTTCTTGGTATGTTTTTCCTGTTTCATACTTAGGGAAGTATTGACCCTGTGTCTTGATTACATTTCTGTTGTTGTAATAAGCCCCCTTGACAACAAACTTTGAAGACTTTGCATTGGATCACAGTTTCAAGTACACTCCATCATGGCAGGATGGCTATAAAGCTTGATCAGCTGAGTGCATTGCCTCTACAGTTAAGAAGAAAAAAATAAACAAGGAATACTTGAGATTAGCAGTTCGTTTTATATACAACCCTGCATCCCAGTTCAGGGAATAGTACCACCAACAGTGGGCCAGTCTTCCCCCCTCTACTATTGTAATCAAGATACTCTCCACAAGCGGACCTGCGGGCTCATCTCTCAGGTGATTCTACACCTCATCAAATCAAAATCGGAGATGGGTGGGTACCCTGTATTCGATTATTTCTTTTATTTCCAGTCCATGCTTCCCTTTTGTGATTGCTATGTTCCCTTTTCATAATATACCCAACTTTACCTCACCCATATAAATGAGGCAGTAGATATCCAAAATGATTCTGACTGAAATGATTCAGCCATGTGGATAGCTGGAAACGAGTTCAGCCCTGCAGGACAGCCAACATTTCCGTGCTTAAAAGGACAGCTTAATTTTTTTTTGAATTAATCTATAAAGACACAAGTGTACTTTGCTCAGGGCTGGTGTCCAATGGTATGTTTTTCGTATTTGTTGGTAAATTTTGAGCTTTCGGGCAGCATGGACATTGTAGCGAGTGTTTTGTGGAGTCCAGGGGAGATATTTTCAGACAAGATTGCTGCCTTCTGAGACATACCAGCTCTACCTTCACAGTCAATGTCTCAGACAGTTATGACCTTGAAGAAACCACAAGAAAACTAAAATCTAAAGGTTTTATAGATATAGTCCTAGAAGTTGAAAATACAGTGCTGGAAGATGGAGTCGAGAGAGAAAAGCAGGGAATTTCAAGACTTAGAGTGTTGTTAAGTGAAGAGTTCTTCAGTGAGGAAGTATGAGCTAAGATACAATATGAGGAGGGAAATATTAGATGACACCTCCAGCTTCTGAGCCTTTCAGTCATAACTTTGTGAATCCTCCATCTCACACCATATGACACGAGAGTCATCTTTCTCTTCCACAGCTACCTTGCTTCCCTACAGAAACCAGAGGCTGCCAAAGGTTGGCTCCAAAGAGAAATGACTGAAGTGAGCAAATCCCATGGTGCTCTGCAGCACTGACAGGCCGTGTCTGAGGAGGGGGCTCATGAGTATGCTAGAGCGTGTGCCGTGTAAGGCAGGGCTGCTGTTGGAGATGTTTTCCTCAGCTCAGGTAATAGGTAATTTGGTCTGCGCTCCAATGAGAGAGGTAACACTGAATAATGCATACATGCAAAGTGCTTGGAATTACTATCTATTGAACTCTAGACACAGCAACCCTTTGCTACCGTAAGTGGGCACAGCACACCAGAGCCTTTTCCAAATAAATACTGATGTGGAACATTAGGTGGGAAAATGGCTTGACAAATTCAATACAAGTGGTGTATTAGCAGAGTGAAGCTGTGGTTATAAGAAAAAGAGTGGAGAGGAAGGGGAAATAGAAGGCCATCAGTGTGAAGATAATTGGCGGCTAAGTGGACTTGCTTCTGTAAAGAAGACTCTGAGATCATGTTCATTGTTTAAAACCAATGAGTTATAAGCTCCTGCAACTGCACGCTGAGGAAGTCCTCCGCACATAAAGAGGTCGTGGTGTCTGCTCAGGCAGCTGCGGGAAGAGTGCTGTAAACACAACACAGATCCTAATCGTCTCCCTCAGCTAGGCTTTGCGTGCTGCCTGCAGAAAGAAAGATCTCATTTGTAAAAATAACCACAATGTTTTCATATGGCCAGACATCTGCTCTTGGCTAAGAGCTACATGAAAGGGGATTTATTTTCTGGTGGAGTTTTGTCCTTCAGCAGAAGCAGATCTTTGGAATTAGTTGACCATTGCAATAGAATGGCCTATATTCATATCTGCAAATTAATCTAATTAGGGCCTGCTCCTTGGGTTAAAATTGCTGTTGGACTCTTATAAAAAGCCTAATAGTGTTCTTGTCCTTCCATTTCATGGTGGGTACAGCAACGTCAAATAGAAAGTACCAGCTAGGTACTGGGAAACACAAAGATCACATTATTTAAGTAAAGAAGTCAATACTCTGTGTGGACATGTATACATCAGGTATGAGCTAGACTCTCATATGAAAATATGTATCTTTAAAAAATTTTTAAGCTCTTTCCTTTTTTGAGATTATAGTATAATGACATCATCTTTCCCTTCTCCTTCCTCCAAACACTCCCATATATTCATTCTTTTTCTCTTTCTAATTCCTGCCCTTTTTTAGTTAATTGTTGGTACTTACATATATGTATATGTGCATGCATTGATCTTCCTAAATGCATTAAATACAACTTTCTCAGTCTATGTAATGTTAATTGTAAATATGTTTGGTGTTGCATAGTCAGTTTGGAGGCACTTCCCGAAGACTAGTTAATCCTACTCTCAGCATTCCTTAGTTGCCTGTAGTTGACAGCAGCCATTCCCCTGTCTATTAGTATGTCTATGGTTGTTGCCCTTATTTAGATCATAATTAGGCAGTCATGTTGGTGAGATTTAACGGGTATAAGTTCTGACATTACTAGGAGACACAATTTCAAAACAAACTCTCTGATCCTCTGGCTCTTACTGTCTTTCTACTCCTTGTACCACAATGTGGGAGTCGTTTTCTAGATGTATCCATTGGCGCTGGATTCCACAACTGTGAAGTCTGATTGGTAGTGGTTTTCAGAAATGTTCTATGTCTGCTGAAAAAAAAAATTCTTGGTTTAGGAGTGAGGGCAAGAGTTATCTGTGTGTGTATTTGGAATGTAGTCAGGGATACGTCAGCTTAGTAAAGTGGCCTGGTAAAATGAACAGTTGTGGAGTCAAGTCCTAATGGATCCATCTGGAAATCAGGTCCCATAACCAAAGCTCAAGGATCACCGTGGAAGAGGGGGTGGAAAGACACTAAGAGACAGAGAATCAGGGAGTTTGTCATTTCCTTGTGTCTCCAAGGTTTCCAGTACCAGGCTTGATTTCTTTTTTGTTGCATGGATCTTAAGTTCAATTAGAGAGCTGTTGACTAACACCAAAGTATTCGTGCCACTGCTGCCCTTTAGGGTTATGTGTCATGCTCACTGTTGTTGTGGTTCCCAGGTGTCAAAGATGGGCATGAGTGCTGGAGGCTTCCCCTCATTTGGAAGTTTGCATACAGTCTTCTGAAATCATGAAATCTAGTTTTTAGGAAAGGGGCTTGAAAAAGGTTTTATACAAGAGAAGCCTCTTAGCCCAGGAAGGGTGTGTAAATAGTTGACAATTCCTCAGCCTGCAAGGTAGGGATATAGAGCTGAGCAACTGCAAATCACATTTTCCTTTTGGATGTGATTTCTTAATTGGAGGAAACATAGGACTTATTAAGAAAGTATATCGTAACACTGAGTACCTCTTCTATTCAATGGGCAGCAGTAAAAAGAACCAGGTAGGCATCTGGATAGCTTACTAAATGGTTACTAATTTGTTAATTTGTAGAATGCACTTAGTGTCTCAATGTTTGCTACCCAGGGATGTTGCAATCCTTTTTTCCCCTTTTATTGAAAATAGTTTTTTATTTTTTTTACACAATATATCCTGATTACCATTTCCCCTCTCTATATTAAAGGAACTCAGGGGTTCACAGAGAAACTGTGTTTTGCCTTCATGGAGGCAAAACACAATCACAGCCCCACCATATTTTGCTTTTTGTTTGTTTGTTTTAACATTTGGAACCAGTTCATGCTGCCTTTTTGAATATGGATTGTAAATTCTCTGGTGAAATGGTATCTTCTTGAAGAAATTCCTTTTATTTGAATAGCAAAGAAACAGAAAAGAGTCTGCAGAACGATATTTTTTTAATCATTTTTTAAGGCAGGCCAATGTCAAAGTCCTATGGTTGCCCAATAAATAGCGGGTCATACCAACTCATAAGGCTCATGGTGATTTCACAAGAGAACACGCACACATCAGCAACCCGAGTGATATCGACAGTCAGGCTCTAAGCAGGCTAAACAGAGTTAATACAACTGGTCCAGGAAATCAGTAGAAGTGTTCATGTGGGGATACAAATCAGATATGTTGAGTGACCCTGAAGTATTCTCAGTATTATGTTTTTCTTCTTTAAAAATCTATAGAACATTATTAAAATTGAGAAAAAATTGAAACTCTCATATAAACATTTGAAGTCTATTAAGTGACCTGTTTACTGATATTAAATGAGAAATCTATTACAAGAAAATAAAAGTCTATGCAAAATTAACATTATGCCCATTATGTCTTCTCTGATGAGCACCAGACATCTGATAGATTTAAAAATGCTTTGGAATTAATTCAGTCTGTTAGTAGAGCTACCAAACATTTGTGTAGCTATGAGTATAGTAAGAAGTGGCCCTGAACATGGGAATAGTGGGTGACCTCCCAACTTGTGCAGTCAAAGCCTATGTGGTGAGCTTGCATCACATTTGTCTGTCCAATGACTTCATCAGAAAAATGAGATGGGGGACACCATGCTGTTCTCTGTTTACCTGAAGATAAGAACCTGAAACTAGATAACTGATGTATACTAGCAGGGAAAATCACATCTACTTCCTATTACCAAACTCTGCATGGTTGTCATTAGAATCAGAGGTAAAGGTGTTAAAATGGAGATCCAATTATATATATATATATATATATATATATATATATATATACACATATACATATATATACGAGAGAGAAAGCTGTGCAATGAAGCATTGTCTTAGCCATATCAAAGTGGGGGATACCTTTTGTTGTTCACAGAAAAATGCCTGAGTATAGAAAAATTAACCGACTTTACTGCCCCCTGTGTGCCTTTGTTGTAAAGAACATTCCCTTTCGCTCCTTATCAAGGATCAAGCTGTAGACACTGCTCTTTCTCACCTGTCACTTATCACCAGGTACTTGCCTGCCTATATCAGTACTTTCCTCTTTACTGCTCCTGATGACAAATTCACACTCAAGGTGGGGCTCTGGATTTCCAGAGGAAATAATTGCCTAATGTCTTTGATTGTCTTCAACTGGTACTCTAAAGACTTTACTAAAGAGATTTAAAGAGATTTATCAGTAGCCCCCATGAAGATTCCTATAGAAGGAAGCTGTGCTTTGAAAATTTGTTGGGGAAGCATTTGAGTTGTATTTCCAGAGTGCAACTCATGCAGACCTTAGCTCAACTGCTCAGACCCAAATAATCACACAGAAACTTTATTAATTACAACCCTGTTTGGCCAATAGCTTAAGCATATTTCTAACTACTCTTACAGTTTAAATTAACCCATCTCTATTAATCTGTGCCACCATAAGGCTGTGACCTACTGGTAAGGTTGTAGCTGGTGACTGGCATCATTCTTCTTCAGCAGTTACGTGGCATCTCCCTGAT
Organism: Chionomys nivalis; assembly: GCF_950005125.1. NCBI lineage: Eukaryota > Metazoa > Chordata > Mammalia > Rodentia > Cricetidae > Chionomys > Chionomys nivalis. The sequence goes on along the minus strand of NC_080103.1, from coordinate 30,319,124 downwards.
TCTGGCTACTCTATATATTTCTGTTCAGATTTCCCACCTGGCTTTATTCTACTTAGCTTTTAGCCAAAATGGCTTATTTAATAAACAGTGGTAATAAAACATATTCATACATACAGAGGGGAATCCTACATTATGCACTCAAATACCCACCACACACAACACACACACATACTAATAGTAATGAATAAAAATTAATAACATAATAAAAAAAGGATAAACTGAGAAGAGGCTTGAAGGAATATATCTAGAGGACTGTTTCTGTATGTCTAATGAAACCACCATTTCATTCAATACCAACAATAATGCTCATTATTTAGTAGATAAGGGAAGTTATATCGCTTTCTCAGATCCCACAGCTAGTGAGTGTAGAACTTGAACTCAGCTCTCAGAGCTTTAGTGCTAATACTCATGTCCTGAACCACTATGCTATGGTAACCTTAACAACAAACACATCAAAATTCTGTGTTGGTAATAACACCTAGCTGACAGCTTCCACTCAGTTCACACACACCACGTACACCAATAAATCTTCTGCATTTCAGAAATTGTGACTCCTGAAGAAAGTTCATATTCTAATTGAAATATCTGCTCCTCTTTTTGGGTTTCCAACTTTGCAGTAGAAAGTTCCTAACTAATATATTTCTCTGACAAATACAATAAAGTCTGTATGTTGTTCTACCTGAAAATCTTTAAATTATCTCTTTAGACTTTCAGCACACAATTTACAAGTGACAGGCAACATATTTCATTATCCTTATGTTTGAAATAACTTTCAAAAGAGAAGAGAGGGGCGTTTGACATTATTGTAATCAATTCTGTCAGAAATATTATTGGATTTACTTGATTTTGTGAACACAATCATTTTTCATTGTTATTCTGGCTTTTTTCAGATGTTTTACAGGAGGCTAACATAAATAGTAAAATATGCTTCACTGAGACATCTGTTGAAAAAATAATGAGGAGATGCTCTTCTGAGCAGATGTGCTTTAGAAAACTGTGATGGTTTCTTTTTATAGCAGAGGTAAACCCCTGGGTTTCACTGGACTACTCCAGACTACTATGCAGTACCAATAAGGGAAGTCTGGTATATGTCAGAACCCACATACCAGTTTATTTTGTTAAGTTCAAAGGACTCAGAAAGAAATCACATCCTAGAATTTCATACTGAAAAATGTAACCCACATAGCTATGAGAACGTCCAAGCTCTGACAAGTTTTAATCATTCAATCTTGCCATCAATCTGAAGAGTCTTGCTCAAATTTGGTGTTTTATTGAATCAAAAAAAATCTTCATATGAAGGTTCTATTTTCTACCCAGTTGTCATTGATACATTGTCTTCATCATGAAGAATTAAGGCTAATAAAGGCCTAGAGCAGTACTTATATGCCAGGCAGGTGGGCAAGACCCATGTCTAATAAGGGGTTGGAAAGTCCCAGGGAAAACTGCATAGCTGATTCTTCCTTTATACAGGTAAAAAGATTCTGCTTTTACCCCAGGATCAATTCAGGACTGGGGCAGGACTACATACACAGTATAAGTAAAATCATTAAAATTTCAAAGCTATCATCATATGCCCTTAGATGACTTTTATCTTCTTAGAGCTCATCTTACTTGGTTTCCTAAAAAAGAAGCACATTGTTCATACATGTGAAAATAATCTAACAGGAACATTTAACCTAAATCATGGAAGAGATAAATTAGCCTCATTTTCCATGTATAGGGATACGAATAACTGAGAACTTAATAAAATGATCTGTTATTCAAGTGGGAAGATGACTGTTCTGAGAATCTAATACAGAGAACCCACAACATCAAAATATCTGGGATATTGTATTTTTGCCTTAAATCTAAACTTGAAAGAGAAATGAACACACATTTTACTTCTTCTTACTGTTGTATCTGTCCCTGAACTGATCTCCTCTGGTGTATGTATGTGACTGGTTTGTATCTACACTTTGTGTGCCATGTATATTTTGATAAAATGGGATATATTTTCAAGATCACTTAGGGCAGACCTTAAGTGAAAATTTGTTTGCAAACACACAAAAAGGAAAATATGAGCTGTTTTAATCACTCAACTAATAATGAATTATTTTGATTACTTAGTGTTTGGCCTTATCAAGTGTGACTTCTCAGGGGAGAAAAATATAGCAGTGACCTTGCTGTTTTCACATTCCAAGGGCCTTGCACACAGAAGGAAGCTCAAACTCAACAGGATATGGCTGGATGTTTATGAATTTGAATCTTAAAATTCTTCTGAAGAAAAGCAGTTTGCTTCCTTTCAGATATGGCTAGCAAGCCAAATTTAGTAAGCATTGCTAAAATTACCTGGAGGAAGTATCATAACTGGGTATAAGAGTTAGTCCATCAGATACGAGGATGGGAGTACTTCCACAGAACTTGATGATCTGGTGTTCTCTGACTTGTGCTTAGCACCAAGTTCTCACTGAATCATTAAGTAGAGAATTTTACATAGCTCCACGTAGGAAAATTTGGGAGAGCTGTGTAGATAGAAGCTGCTTTCTAGAGTCTTGGAGGGTGGTGAGTAAGGGGAAGACTCAAGATACTCAGCTTCCTGCATTTGGTAAGAATGAAACAAAACTAGCCTGAGTATAGAAAATAATCAATGTTGAGGTGCAGCAAAGAAGCCTTTCCAAAGGATGTGGAATTCGAGAGTCATTGAAAGGCTTGGCTTAGCAAAGACTGGGGAGTTTAGAGAGAGAACACACAAAAGGTACCAATTGGGACGAAATGAGGTCTTTGAGGAGATAACAGAAACATTCAGGGTCGAGGATAACTAAAAATGACTTGCCCATCAAATATATCCAGCATTGGTTTCCCTGCCTATATTTCAACATTTCCATCCAGATTGAGGAAGTTATGCAAGAGGTCTCTAGGCTGCTTAGATGTCCATGCCTGTGTTTATCATCCCCCTTCCATTAGGGATCCGTGGATAGGATGTGTGGTGCAGAGGAAAGAGAATCTGTTCCTCTGGCCTCCCTGCTGTGGTCCACCCATGGTCAGATGTCCAGGGGCACAGGATTTTATTTGAGGATTAGTCAGAAAGGATAGAGCACATGTCTGTAGACTCTCGCCTCAATATTATATTTTAGATGGTTCAGCCGGAGCTGTTACATTTGGCAGCATTCCTTGTTAGCATTTGATAAACAATTATTGCCAAATGTTAGCAAGGAAACCTGCCAAATGTTACAGCTCAGATTTAACTGCGGGGAAAAAAATGCAGTTTGAAAAAGCCTTTTGCTATTGAGCTTTGTCTGATATGCCAGCTCTGAAGCTGCAGGGGACCCCAGTTGGGACAAAGTGTTGAGTATGAAGGTATAGGGCTTTTTGCCAACAGTTCTGGATTCCCCTCTGAAGTTATGAATTAGTTGACACCTGTTGGTTTCAAAGTAATAAATTTGGGACAAATAATTTCTGGTAAATATTCTGGTGTAGCATATCTATCTACACTCTATGTTGGTTATACCCTTTTCCTGCATGTTTTGCCTGTTGGTGAAGCTATAGATCATAGGGTCATCTAGTCTCAGCAATTATCTATTGGGATTGATGTCTTCAAACAGCTGTTATAATTGCTATCACATTTTCCCCAGAACATGAGTTGCCATTTTTTCTTTTAATTATCACATCCTTGGTTTATTAATAAGAAAAAAAAAACAAGTGAAAATTGTCTCTTCTTCTCATTTTATTATATTTCATTTACCAGTCTGGTAAATCCAGAATAGATTGTTGCCAGATATAATGGCTATGGTAAATTAAATGAAATTGGCCTCCATTAATGCATAGAGAGTGATATTATTAGGTGTGGCCCCTTGTCGGAGGAAGTGTGTCACTGTGGGGGCAGGCTTTGAGGTCTTCTATGCTCAAGTTACACACAGTGTCTCAGCTCACTTCCTGCCACCTCGATCAACATGTAGAAATCACAGCTCCTTCTCTAGCTCTGCCTATTATGTCTGTCTACATGCTGCCATGGCACACTACAATGATAATAGACTAAACCCCTGTAACTGTGTGAGCCACCCCATTAAACGTTTTTCCTTATGAGAGTTGCCATGTTCATGGTGTCCTTTCACAGCAACAGAAACATTAACTAAGACAATGACACACACATTGTAGTTCCAGCACCACAGATATGCAAGTAGAGAACCATGGGATTGAGGCCAACCTGAAACACCCTCACTTAAAGATAAAACAAAGATCAAAAGCAAAGGAAAACACATGGAAACCAAACCAACCAAGCAACTAAACAATAACAACAAAGCAACGTTTGTCATAGTGGGCCTGGATTTTGCTGCACTTATCAAAGTTCTGGATATTTGGTTAGAGATTTTAAAAAGAAGCCTTGGTAAAATCAGAGCTGAGATTCTGTGTCCTGGAGATTGTAGAACGTTGTTCTTGCCTCATCTTTGTCTTGGGTGTTTTGGCAGAGGTTTGTGTTGAGGTTTACATTTGTATTTAATTTGTGAGTTGCTTAAGGATTAAGGAGCTGCATATATTAAGATACATTCGAAGTGAGGAAAGGTAAGAAAAAATGGCAAGGGGAACAGGAAATGAATTCTATTAATAAGAATTGATAGAAAAAAATGGTGATTGTATTCAGAAAAGCCTAGCCTGAGTATAAAGTACTCAGATATTTTTTTTTTCTTTCTCCAGCATCTAGTTTCCCAGTGGTATGGTAAAAGTCATGGAATGAAAATGTCAAAGACTTGTTTCTCTGAGAAAGCCTTTTCAAACAGTTGAAAACAATATCTGACCATGTTCTGGCTAATCAGACGCTCTAGGACATGACCCTGAACCTGAAGTTACTGACTCATGAAACAGACAGTGGATATTTGTTCTGCAGAGAGAGAGTATTTGGAATGATTGGCCTTGGTGCTGTTTGCCGAACCATTCAGTGTTTGACGCAGTAGCACTATGTACTTCAGGTCAGCTCTTTTGGTATCATCCACTGGACTGATTTTTAAAAAACTTCCTGTTATTACTATTTTCCATTACTCATTTCTAGTTCAAGCTTTTAGGTTTGTCTTCCTAAACAAGTTTAAGCCTTCTTAATTGTCATCAACTATGTTTTCTTCATAATACATATCACTTATTAAAAGATCTATATAGAAATGGAGAAATCACAGGGACATTTCTTAATTTTAGGGGAAATGTTAGTTTAAGATGCATGAGCCATAATAATAAGAACATAACTTAAAGTCATTTCCTTGGTAAAATGCAAAGACTTACAGATAAGTGTGGCGATAAAGAGGATCTTGTCATGTTTCTTACAAAAGGCAAGATCATCTGGAGAGAGATTTTAACTCCTGTCTTGGACAGAGAGATGCCTTGAACTGCACACCCAGGAAAAGGAGCTGGCTAAAGAAAATGAATGACTGTGATCCAGGCTCAACTAAGACCATCACAAACAGTCTGGGAATTCTGGATGTTGGTAGGATAGAAAGACTTGATTAGCTATAATAAAGGCTGCAATCAGTGGAGAGATATCTGATACACACCTTGTCAGAAGTCTGAATTCTTATCTGAAGGCAGAAGGTATTTTCCTTGTGGGAGAAAAGAGTACCATGCTTTGCCAGCTATTTCTATTTCCCAATGCCTCCAGGATATTGGTTCCTTGACAGCAGAGGAGCCTTTCTCCATCTTGGTGAGCTTCCCCTGGGTTCTTAGATAAGTTAAGGTCATCCGAGTCAGTGACTTCATAGTGAGTTGTCTCACTTTCCAAGGACTTAAGGAAACAAAGACAAGGAGTGGACAGAGCTGAGGCAGGAAAAGTTAGAAAGAACCCCAGAGAGTTGGAAGACCCCCATAGGAAGAATATACTATCATTGTATTGTAGGTGGGATTTTATCGATCTTATGATTAGAACTTGATGGAGACTGCTGTAATCATTATTTCTTGTTTGGTTTGCTTTTTGTATTGTTTTGTTTTTTTTGGTAGATCACTTGTGGAGCTTTTAGGGAATCCACATATCCTAATGTTTACACCCTCAGCCTAATGCGGGATTCAGTTTTTTGCCATTTAGAGAATGGGGGGTCACTGCGCACTCTTATCTTAATGCCTAAGGGGAGCCATCTCCTGTCTCTTTAGCAGAGTCCTTTCAGAACTATGGTTTCAGTGGGAAATGTACACAAAGAACACCAATGGGTCAGCAACCAAACCAGTGCAGAAGAACTGTATAAACAAGTTCGTGCAGCCTAAATTCTTACTCAAATAATTCATGTTAGAAGTATCTAGCCCTGTTTGAACAACACTGCAAGTGACTCAGAACCCAGCTCCTTTATAAGACATTCTGCCCTTCGTGGGAGCTGAGTGAGCCATAAAACACTCAGACCAAATGGGGTAACCTGTTTCTACAAGTTCTCAGACTGAATGCCTAGATTGAATGTGATGAACTCCTCCCTCCTCCCACCTTACATTTCTCTCTCCACCCAGCCATATACCTTCCTGTCTCCACCTCCCTAGTGCTGGGATTAAAGGCATATGCTTTCCAACTGTCAGCCACCACCACTTGGCTCTGTTTCTCTTTTAGACTGGATACGTCTCATGCTGCCCAGGGTGGCCTTCAATTCACAGAGATCCATCTGCCTCTGTCTCTGCCTTCGCCTCCTGAGTGCTGGGCTTAAAAGTGTGTTCCACCCTGCCTGGCCTCTAAGGCTAGCTAGTAGCTAGCCTCTTACTCTGATCTTCAGGCAAGTTTTACTTGTTAAATCACAAACAATATATCAACATGTCAGTGCATTGTCTTTATTTGACCAGCATGAGACGGTTTCTAGTTCCTTGAACATATAAAAAGTGCAGAGACTGAAGGTTTGTCTTTGAGTTAGCCCTTCTTGGTGAAAGGCCAATTTTCCTCTTTATTCTCATCATGGGCATCCTTGGTCTCCTCCAGCCTCTACACTTAATCACATGTTGCTTCATTTCCTTCTGAATACCCTTGACTCTACTAAGAATAATATCCGTATTCTTCTTCTGGTGAATTCCTATTTATCACATTGACATCCTACACAAATAGGCTACTTTGACTTTGTTGCTTTTTTGTTACAAGTATATTCACACTCACAGATTTAAATGTATTTCTTCCTATGTTGTAAATTTCAGAAGGTCAGAATGCTCCTTAGCTTTGCATTCTGACAGCCTTGCATGATTAATTTACATAGAATCTAATACATGTGTTTTTGAACACATAGCTGCTTAACTTTGAGACTGTAAATTGGGCATGTACCATGTTGCACAAGTAGGAGAATATATGGTATTGCTGAATATTGAATGTCCACTGAGGTGCTTTCTGCTTTGTTTTCTTGTTGGTTAGTACTGCGACTCCTATTTATCTACATTTTCCTCATACAACTGCATTCCATGTTCTATTTTTACCTAATTTGTGCTTAAGCCAAATATCCTCCATTCTCTGTTCCTAGCAACAGCAACCGACTCTGGCTAATTTAGTCAGAAAATGAAAGTAGTTGTTGAAAGGTGTTGTAGAGCTCACAGATGCAACTGGAAGTCTGGAATTTAGAAAACAGTCAGGAGCAAGGGAGGCTAGGCAGCTAGAAGCACAGCCAAAACCCTGGGGAATATCGACATTTAAATGGCAGATGGAAGAAAGGAGTCCAAGAAGAAAACAGGAGCCACACAGAGCCGTAGAGAGAGGCAGGAGAGATTCAGAAGTGGAGGCAGCAAGAGACTAGCACATCCCAGAAAGAGGATCCTGAGTGCTGACAGATGAAGCAAAGATCTCACAGTAGAGAGATGGGTGGATGGCCACTGTGCTGGGAGAGCACTGGCTTGTTGGTGAGTGTGGGAGAGCATCTTTGGTCACAGTCAGACTGTGGCGATGGAAGGTGGCCTGAGCTAAGTGGGGAGCTAAGACAGGAGGCAGGGAAGACTGAAGTTTTGTGGATTGTGGGTTAAAAAAAGTTATAGAAAGAGACATTTTTATTTTTTATAAATTCAAGAGACTTGGACGTTTTTATGAATTAGGAAAAAGGGAGAGTTAAAGGGAAGAGATGGTTTATCTAAATGTGTTTGGGAGGAGCAGGAAGGACGTCATTGTTAGGGACACTATAACTTCTGAGACTGAAGAGGAAGTAAGTGTGTCTTTGATGTGAATCCACAGCCAATTTGTGGTTTTATGAATGAAAAGTCAGGAGAAATTGTATTTGGCAGTCCATATTTTTCTCAAAAAAATTGAAGGAGAAGTGGTCCATGAGAATGAAGTTGTGTAATGAAGGGTCCCTTGGTTGAATATTTTTGGTTGCTTGACTTTCTGATCTCTAGCCGTTTTTTAAGCTGTGATAGCTATCCAAGTTCACACTCACTAAAAACTGTTTAAACAATCTGATTGGAACCCTGAAAACTTCTACTTCCTCTAATAGGTAGGAAACTTAAAGATAATAGTGGTGCTAATTCCATCTGGCAGTCTATAGATGACTCTTGATCAGTACTTGGTTAACGTATTTATTTTGTTTTGGTGATTAGTTTCTTTAGACAGTCTTTCATGTAGGCTAGCCTTGACCTCTTTATATGTTTTGCTACAGGATTTTTTTAATTAGCCCCCATAGCAAAAAATAACAAACAAAGCACAAGCAAATTATTCTTCTGTCTTTAAATTTCAGATGCTGGAATTGAAAGTCATATGCCACCACATCAAGTCATTCATTGATTTTAAAATTTAACTCTTTACTATGCTTTACTTTAAGTGGCCATATGTTGAAGTATGGAGTTAGTCGACCACGTTGGGTGCCACTCTGTAGTAGAAGGAGCAGGCTGAGTCCCACCTTCCAGCTAGCCCAAAATAACCACACAGAAATTGTATTAATTAAATTATTGCCTGGCCCATTATATCTAGCCTCTTATTGGCTAACTCTCACATCTTGATTTAACCTATCTCCATTAATGTGTATCACCACTTGACTGTGGCTTACTGGCATGAATCTAACCAGTGTCCATCTTGGGCAGGAAAATCATGGCGTCTTCCACACTGTCTTTCTTCCCAGCATACAGTTCTGTCTTAATCAAAAGGCCAAGGCAGTTTCTTTATTCAACCACTAAAAGCAACACATAGTCAAAAGAACCTCCTATACCAGCCATACATTGATATATCTAGAATAGTAAACAAACAAGAGACTTCAGAAAAAAATGTGTATATTTTTGTAATCCCTGGTTGGAATGTTTACATAAATTCCACATGATGTGTTCTTCAGTTTTCCACATGACATGGATGAGTCTCTGTGATCTTTTGAGAGGAATGCTACATTTTCAATGTCCAAAAGTTTGTATTATAGCATGAAAACTTAAAAGCGCAGCAAGTGTAGCATGTGTTAAGACTGAGAACCTACACAGGTTTTTTGTTGTTTGTTTTTTTTTCCTGTGCGTCAACAGCTAGAACTGTGCAAAGTTGCTTAGAGAAGAAAGCAAGGAGCCTGGAATCCTCACAGATCCGCAGGTTGGTTAGGGAAAGCCCAATTCTCTAAATGACCACTCTGTCCAATGACTCGCCAAAGTAGGAGAGGGCAGGGCATGACTCTGGCTTCTGATCCAGCTCAGGTATGGCCACAAACTCCCTGCCTTGCCATTTCAACTACTATAAAATCAGAAAAAGGTTGTGGTCCAGGGGCTCATGTGGGCTGTCCACTGTGACTCAACAGCTCTAGGTTAGAATTAGAACAAATTTATAGATCCAGGGACCTGGAGAGGAAGGATGCTTGTTTGGCGGTGACGCCATATCAGACCAGTAGTACTCTCTGTGGATTTGGGCAGGAGCTACAATACAGAGTGTTTTTCTTCATAGTTACAGTACTTGTCTTAGGCGCTCTCCAAAAGGAGCTTTGCATTTACAAAGCTAGAAGGAGAAAGAGGAAAGAATACCAGAAGTCATAGTGAACTCCTCATTGGCTTTCAAACCCACAACTTGAATTTCTTTTATTGCATTTTCTTCCACCTTAATTTGAAAGAGCAAAATGCCATTGTCAAGCAGATAGGTCCACTAGTGGTATTCCCCGTATTTAACAGATGAATGTACATATATGTGGAGAGAGAGAGCACGTATGTGAGAGAGAAAGAACACACTTTGGAATGCTTCAGTGGCATGCATGACTTTACAATAGTAGCAAACAGATCGTTATAGAATAATAGAACAGATGGTATAGTGACACAAATATAATGTTAGAGTTACTCCTTTTCTGATTATTGATTCTCATGGCTGGCTTTGAAGAACAAAAGTAGCATTGAGAGGGAGCAAAGAAGCTTGACATTCAGCTGCACATTTTCACTGCTCCCTTCCTGTACCAGATATCTACAATGCAGGGTAGAGGAAAAGAATGGGAGTGGTGGACTGAGGGACAATGCATCCGCGCATGCCAGTGATTACCCTGTGGGCGACGATCTCTCATTGACTCTCCACTCACTCTGCAGTCCACTTTGTCATGCCTGCAGCATTTCCCACATAGATGAGAGTCAGTTCATTATGGCTTCAGAATGTCTAACCTGAAGTTCAAAGTAATGTACTGTAAGTACAGAAAAGGGATGAGTGTTGACAAGGAAAGACTCAAGCTAGAAAGCAACAAAAGGCTCTTCAGGTCTGCCATTTCTTTTCTTTCACGGACCTGTCCATTAGCTGCCAAACGTTTGACTATAACAATATCACAGCTGTGTTCTTGAGTATAAAAGAAATGTGATGAGCCTGTTCTTTTTTTTCTATGTCCCTAAAGAGTTAACTTATGAAAGTTCTGATGCAATGAAGAGTCTAAGACTTCCTTAAGCGAATTCGTGTCCTGGAACCTACTGAGGAGCCTTGTGATGCCCAGACAGGTGTGATTAGGACATCAGTCTAGACCAGCACATACTGCTGATCTGTCTGTTATCACAACCGACTTGTTAGTTAACAGTCTCAGCATGGAACTGAGACACTGAAGCCACAGATGGTGGCATCATTTTAAGGACCCAATCCAATGTTCACACCTGTCTCTTACTCCTCTGGAGACATTGTACAAGATGCTGGAGCTCACTATCTCTGTTTCCTCCTCTGAAAAATATGTTTATAATAAATGTATATTTATTGGTGAACTAACTACAAGGTAATGTATAATAATGGTGACATAAAGGAACTTTAATATTGAGATGCCATGGCATGGTTTTACACCTTATAGGGTGATATTCTGTAGAAATGGATTTGTTTAAACAAATGGAAGCTCCGACTTCCTCTTTCCTGACAGGTGAATGCTGGAAGATTCTCCTGATGGGAAGGGGATGGATGGTCCCTGGATCTGACATTTTACTTTCAGTTTGGGTTTCCTTCTGGAGTTTTGAGACTTTTCCTGATTGTATGCTAATATCTCGCTGGCCTCAGGGGACACTTCTTTGGTAGTGCTATTCTAAATGTAGAAAGCAGGAGCATGTTGGGTATGCTAGTACAGGAAATTCCAGCTGAGGCAAGAATTTCACTGCAAGTAGATTTAACTAGAAATTGCTGGTAAAAAGTACAAATGAGTGTCTGTCATTTGTATCCATGCTTTCCAATATGAAGGCCACCAGCCACACCGCCTGTTATTCACTAGAACTGTAGCTACCCCTGAAGTTGGATATGGCATTTCAAAGACATGGTATAAAATATAAAATGTCACATAATTTTATATATTGATATATGGAAGATGTAACATTCAGGGATTTAATATGCTAAATAAAAATATATAGGTAAAATTGAATTCTTCTATCTCTCCATTAGGTGTGATTATCAGAAAAGTGTGATCATCTCTCTGAACTCATATTTCTGACTCACGTAACCTCTTTGCTGAATGACGTGATTGAGAAAAATATGCTTTACCCTCCTGCTTTTCTGGTTTATTTCTCTGCTAGTTTTCCTTCCATCCAAGATAAGCTTGTCAGCTCATGTGAAGTAATAGCTAACAGAAACCCACAGCATGGGCTCCTATAGCACAAATGCTAGCTGGTCAAAGCAAAGAACTCATCAAGGGAACTGTCCTATATGTGGAAACACTGATAGACATACCTGGTTCTTTCCCAGGATCGTACTTTTCCTGTACTGTGGCAGTCATCATCAAAATTACTGCATTATAACACAGTGAAAGAGCTCTGATGTTTGCAGAATAAGGAATGATCATGAAAGGTATTCCCATGCTAACCATCTGTCCATTTCTACCGCTAAGTGTATTTCATGTTCTAAGTACTCAAGAAATAGATATTACTTTCTATGTAACTATATAATATAATATAACACACACACACACACACACACACACACACACACACACACATATATATATATATATATATATATATATATATATATATATATATATAGAGAGAGAGAGAGAGAGAGAGAGAGGAAAGAGAGACTAGGCACACTTACCATGGCACACATGCGCAGGCAGAGGACAAGTTTGTGGAGTTCCTCAGGCTATTGAACCAGATTTGAACATACTATGTAAATTTCCTAAACATGTATAGCTGTTGCTTACTAGTGTTGTCTTACATAAATGCATATCTGTCTTCAGTCCATCTCTGTTCTGTGTTTGGGTAATGCACACATTCTCTTCTTAGTCTCTCCCCTAAAGGATCCCAAACTCTCAACACAGATCTTTTGCCCACTCATCTAGATTTGGGTTCTGTTACTTAAATATTCTTCTTCATTTTAATTCTTCTTCTTTCTCTTTGAGCTCATATCGAAAAAGTCACAATAGATTTTATTTTTTTGCTTTACATTTTTTGACACCAAAAGGTGGCTTCATCAAAGTACCCAGAATTCTTGGAGTTTAGAATATGTTTTCTACCATTCATGTACAAGAGAGAAGTTTGCCAGGAAAGGATATAAAAGCGCTTAGCAGGCTTCCTTTGGGGTAATTCCTCATTATGGAAAAGAGGAGTAAACTGTTCCCTGGGTTGTTGCAGGGGTGTTGGCTGTGAGCCCTTCGGATGAACTGCCTGAGTTAAGAAGGTGGGTAGGCTATGTGTTGATATTCTGGTAAGTGGTGTTATTAATAGCACCTACTCATAGGGTTAAAAGATTAGAGCAGATGATACATACAAAGCACTTAGGCTAGTGAAGGGCACCATATATACTCAACAAATGCTACCTTTTATTTCCATGATTTCTCCATGTATTGCCATAGGCTTCTGTTGCTGTATAGCAATGCTTTGCTGCTATTTCTCAATCCTTGCTAATGGGTTCTGTGGTTTATTTTTCAACTCAGTAAAGCTGTCGGAGATTCTGATGGAAAATGTGTTAAAAATCTCCGTGGTCCCCAGAATTATGCAAGGCCCCTTGGCAGTGGTGCCGTAGCAAGCATGCAAAGACACAGCACACTCGTGGGTGTTTTCTCTGTGCAGCACAGAAAACTGTAGCTCCAATGTACTTGCACTGCTGGCATGGGGAAAGAGTTCTACTCTCATGTGGACAGGAGACATCTGATTTCTTTTTCTGTCTGGCATTTCTAATTTTGGGTGGGTGAGGGAACAGAAACAGAAAGGGATTTGATGCTCCAAAGAGGTGTATGGCAATTTTTCATAAGGCAATGATTGATTATTTTATTGCACAATTTCATTTTGTATATCTGATGTATATAAAATCATATTGTGGTACAGAATGTATCCCTAACGTATATAAAATCAGAACTATTATTCCGTCCTGGGTTCTGGTGCTAATAAACGAGCTATGCAGACTTTGTTCAGGTAGTTTGCAGCATTGCTGAATGTCTTGATGGAATTACAGCCTTATCCATTTACAGTTGGGGGCATATGATTCCTTTTATGTAATATAATACCCTATAATGTAATGAGTATCATTAATAAAGTGACAAAATAAAACTTGAATTACCACTTCAGGATGTGCTTTATTGAGCCAGTAATACACTTTTTGCTCCTTTGTAGTTTCTCTCCTTTGAATTCATGGCTTACTGCATTCAAACTGTGATATTAACACACCAACCAAACATACCCTGTTGTGCCATAAAGCCCTGGTACTGCGGTGTCAAAGGGGGAAAAACAAACATTATTCTAAACCAGAACCTGGAGAATGGTACTGTGATGCTTTAAGAGAAGATATGACTCTCATGAATAAGCAAATTTATTTACTACCCAAAAGCAACATTTCTATTTTTATGTGTGGGAAGGTTGGAATCCTATTTCTAGAGAAACAGTCTATAACTTCTTTATTTCACAAATGAGGAAGCAAGATAAAGTCATAGATTAGCCAACATTAAATACTAAGAGGGTGCAGAGGACATTCTGAAAACACAGAGCAATATGGTAAGCATAAAATAATAACAATATCTGATTTTTGTTTTCCTAGTGCCACTTGATAATGTTGACTGTTTAGTCCAGGAGTTCTTGTGAAGGCAGTGTCTGATTCTTCCCAGGGGGAGTTCGGTCTTTCTCAAAGTATAGAAGAGTTAGAGAGGATATGATTGTGGTGTCAGGGCGGGAGATACAGGAAGCTTTTCCTGAATGTTCACCTAAGCTGAAAGTAGACTTCCACAAAGCAATAATCCAGGCAGGAGATCCTCAGATCCTCAGAAATCTTGTTTTGATTCTAATGTACTGGAAAACTTGTACACTGGTCATGTGAGGTCATGAAAAGAATATTTGATAGTTTCTGGCATCTAGGAGCAGGGAGCATTAGGCAAATATTAACTTTTCTATATTCAAGAGGTGGTTCTCCACTGAGATTCCAGGAAAGGATGGAAGGCCTGGAAAGTTTCATAAAGAAACCCTTAAAATCTCTGTGTTCAAAATTCTACTTTTTCCTAATGTTTCTTATTTGGTGTTTTAAATGTAAAAAAAAAAAAATTCTAGTCTAAGTCTTTCTAACTACCCGTGTCATCATTTCTGGTCCACTTTCAGGACACTTTTCAATTGTTAAATGGTTAAACATGGCTTAGAGCAGCAATATGAATGAGGTAATTGGAAAGTGTGAAGAAGTAAATGAATTAGCGCTATTCATCTGGGGAACATGGATTAACATTAGGTCAAGTATTAGTGACAGTTTCTGCTCTCCAGATTGCCTTGCCTCAATTCTGTATAATTAGAAAGAATTCTTATCTGTAATAGTGTTAGACTCAGACATAGATTCTCAGGGAACATGTGATGTGATACTAGGACACAGTTATAAATCATCAGGCATCTCTGGAATTCTGACTGATGCTGTTCATTGACAAAAAGATCAGGTATGAATATGGCAATGTCACTATCCATCATGGAACTTGAAATTTGAGTTATAGCACTGTCTGAGTGGTTAAATCCACACATTAATATCCCAGCCCCTCCAGGACAACGTGATGAAGAAACTTCAAGAGAAAACAAAAGAGAAGTTTTCAAAGAGCTGTTATTACGAGATTGGTGATTGATTTGCAGGATGGATGATTCCTTTCTCCTTAGCCTTTGAGTCAGCACAGTGTTTTCTCATCTGAGTTCTTTTGTGCTCACGTGTCTTTAAATTGGTTGCCCATAATTGTCCTGTATCTTTGGAATATGTCTTCCCCTGAACTGTATCAACTGGTTAACTAAGAAATTTTACCCCATACTTATTCTCACTGGCACCATATAGCAAATATCCCAAAATAAACCTTGTGTTTATTTCTATGTAATACACATGCTATGAGGCTTGTGAGATCCCAGAGTTAAATTATTATTTATAAAATTTGTTACAATAATACACTCTGAATATTTACACAGTATTTTTCTCCTTAAAGATATGCAGGCAGTCTGACTTAAGCTCTGTAGTTGACCATGGCCTCATGCATTTTCAGAATGTATAAGCAATGAGATGTCAGTAAATTTATGCAATGAAAATTTATTACATTGAATTCAAATACTTGCTCTCATACTCTTGCCATCTGATGGCTAATATTTTGCATTCTACTTAGATGCAACATTTGGGGGGGGGGATGTTCAAGGTCTCAAGGTCACCGAGATCTGCCTGCCTCTGCCTCCCGAGTGCTGGGATTAAAGACTTGCACCACCACTGCCCAGCTGGGAGCAGGTTTTAAAAAAACCCTCAAAATGATTTTAAAACTGTCTTTTTCTAGGTTCTCCGGCTTGTGATTTGTAGGTTGGTTTTCTTTGCTTTATGTTTAAAAACCACTTATGAGTGAGTACATGTGATAATTGTCTTTCTGGGTCTGGGTTACCTCACTCAATATGATGTTTTCTAGCTCCAATGAGGATTCTAAGAGGGCCATACATAGATCTAATCTACATGGGAAGTAAAAAAAAAAAAGACAATATCTCCTGAGTAAATTGGGAGCATGGGGACCTTGGGAAAGGGTTGAAGGGAACGAAGAGGCAGGGAGGGGAGCAGAAAAATGTATAGCTCAATAAAAATATCTTTGTATATAATTTGACTATTTTGTAACTTGAAAATTAGAGATCTTTATACAAGGTACAAAAATCAAAAATTAACTGTAACTGTAAGGTATAGGAGGAAGCCTGGTGTGAGTTCAGATACTCAGCCCTCATATAAACATGTAGGCACAGTAATGCATGCTTACAATGCCAAATCTAGGAAGTAGAGAGGTAGAAGTAGGATGAGTCCCAGTGCTCTTTGGCCAGATAACTAAGCCTAATCACTAAACTGTCTCACTGAGAGACTATAGCTTAAAAATAAGATACATAGCAACACAGTTTATATATTAATTTCTGCTCTAATAGACTAACTAGATATAGAGTTACAGTTTTAAATGGAACAAAAATGGGAAAGCTTCTGATTATGTTGCATTGCTATACACAAAGTATGTTCTTTCACCTAATAATAAAGGATATAACAAACCACCATACTAATTTTCAGAATAGCTATACAAGTTTGCATTCTCAACAGTAATGGATTAATGTTTCCCTTACTCCACATTATCTCCAGCATAAGCTATCATTGGTGTTTTTGATCTTAGCTATTCTTTCTGGTGTAAGATGGTATCTCAGAGTCATTTTGATTTGCATTTCCCTTATGGTTAAGGATGTTGAACATTTCTTAAGTGTCTTTTGGCCATTTGAGATTCTTCTGTTGAGAGTTCTCTGTTTAGATCTGTACCTCATTTTTAATTGAACAATCTGATATTTTGATACCTAATTTCTTGAGTTCTTTATATATTTTGGAGATCAGATCTCTGTCTGATGCGGGTTGGTGAAGATCTTTTTCCATTAAGTAAGTTGCTCTTTGATCATATTGACTGTGTCCTTTGCTTTACAGAAGTTTCTCAGTTTCAGGAGATCCCATTTATTTATTGTTGCTCTCAGTGTCTGTGCTACTGGTGTTATATTTAGGAAGTGATCTCCTGTGCCCATGCATTGGAGGCTACTTCCCACTCTTTCTTCTATCAGGTTCAGTGTGGTAAGATTTATATTGAGGCTTTCAATCCATTTGGACTTGAGTTTTGTGCATGGTGATAGATATGTATCTATTTTCATTCTTCTACATGTTGTCATCCAGTTATGCCAGCACCATTTGTTGAAGATGCTTTCTTTTTCCATTGTATAATTTTACCTTCTTTGTCAAAAATCAGGTGTTCATAGGTGTATGGATTAATATCCAGGTCTTTGATTTGATTCCATTGGCCAACCTGTCTGTTTTTATGCCAAAACTAAGCTGCTTTAATTACTATAGCTCTATAATAGAGCTTGATGTCAGACTTGGTGATGCATCTGGAATTTCCTTAATTGTACGGGATTGTTTTGACTATCCTGGGTCTTTGTTTTGCCATATGAAGCTGTATATAGTTCTTTCAAGGTCTGTGAAGAATTGAGTTGGGATTTT
Organism: Chionomys nivalis; assembly: GCF_950005125.1. NCBI lineage: Eukaryota > Metazoa > Chordata > Mammalia > Rodentia > Cricetidae > Chionomys > Chionomys nivalis. Next base: position 30,301,348 of record NC_080103.1, on the reverse strand, counting down.
GATGGAGATTGCATTGAATCTACAGATTACTTTTGGTAGAATTGCCATTTTTATTATGTTGATCCTACCTATCCAAGAGCATGGGAGATCTTTCCATTTTCTTGTATCTTCTTAAATTTCTTTCTTAAAAGATTTAAAGTTCTTGTCAAATAGGTCTTTCATTTCTTTGGTCAGTGTTACCCAAAGATATTTTATGTTCGTTGTGACTAGTGTGAATTTTGATGTTTCTCTGATTTTTTTCTCATCTTTCTTTATCATATGTATATAAGCAAGACCCAGCAATACCACTCTTGGGTATATACTCAAAGGATGCTCAATCTTACTACAAGGGCATTTGTTCAACTTGTTCCTAGCAGCATTATTTGTAATACCAAGAATCTGGAAACCACCTAGATGCCCCTCAACTGAAGAATGGATAAAGAAAATGTGGTACATTTACACAATGGAATTCTAGTCAACAGTAAAAAAAAAATGATACCTTAAAATTTGCATGCAAATGGATGAAACTAGAAAAAAATCATCCTGAGAGAGATAGCCCAGACCCTGAAAGATGAACATGGTATGCATTCACTCAAAAGTGGATAATGTCTGTAAAGCAAAGGAAAATGACCCTATAGTTCACAACCCTAGAGAAGCTTAGTAATGAACCATAAGAAAAACATATATAGATCCCTCTGGGAAGGGGAAATAGACAACATCTCCTGACAAAATTGGGAATATGGTGGTGGTGTGCAGAGAAGGGACAGCGGAGGGGAAGAAGAGAAAAGAAGGGGATGGGAAGGAGAACTTGAGGAAATGGGATAGTCAGACTGGAGGAAGGACAGAGATGGAGAGTAAGGAAAGAGATATGCTGTTTGAGGGAGTCATTAATGGGGCTACTAAGAAACATGGCACTAGAGAAATTCTCAGGAATCCACAAGGATGACCCCAGCTAAGACCCTAAGGAATAATGCAGAGGGTACCTGAATTGGCCTTGCCCTGGAGTCAGATTGATGACTATCTTAAATGTCATAGAACCTTCATCCAGCAACTGATGGAAATAGAGGCAGAGACTTGCAGTGGAGAACTGGGTTGAGCTCCCAATGTCCAGTCGAAGGGTGGGAGGAGTGAGAATATGATTAAAAGAGATCAAGACCATAATTGGGACACCCATGGAAACAATTTATCTGAGCTAATGGAAGCTGACCAACTCCAGCCGGAAAGGGAGAAGCCAGCATAGAACCAAACTAGACCCTCTGAATGCAGGTGACAGTTGTATGGCTGGGGCAGACTGCAGGGCCACTGGCAGTGGGCACCAGCATTTATCCCTACTGTTTGTACTGGTTTTTTGTAACCCATTCTATTGGATACCTTGCTCAGCCTACATATAGTAGGAAAGCCTTGGTCTTCCCTCAAAGCAATGTCCCTTATGCTAAGGAGCAGATGGGGCTGTAGAATAGGGTGGAAGGTGGAGGAAATGGGAGGAGGGGAGATAGTGGGAACTAGAATTGGTATGTAAAATAAAAAGATAGTTTTATTCTTTTTTAAATGAAATTTAAAAAATAAAACCACAAAATAGAAATAAAGTAATATGAAGAGTAACTGAGAATGACATTGGCCATTGACATGCACACCCAAATGTGTGCACTCAGGCACACACACACACACACACAGAGAGAGAGAGAGAGAGAGAGAGAGAGAGAGAGAGAGAGAGAGAGAATGCTACAGCACATAAATTCCTACTTTTGTTAAGCCAGACAAACTGATTAAGATCCTGGAAACCCACATGAAAAAGACAATTGTCCCCTGACCTGCGTATGCGCTCTATGGCATTCCCTACCATACCCACAGCAATAAACAAACAAGCAAGCAAATAAATATTTTCCTGAAAAGAAGAAACACAAGTATTTCCTCCCGTTCTGCCTTTCAGCCACCAGGAGCTTGGGAGAATGTCCATTGTTGTAAAAATTATCAGTTCCTGTGAGTAGAAAACAAAAGAATGAGTTACACAAATTTGCCACCAAAACTACCTGTGTCATGACTAAATGAATAACCTCACACTTCTTTATATTGCACTATTCTTGATTTAAGCTTTCTTCTTAGCTAAATATCAGAAAATGCCATTTTCCTGAATATGAAGGTCTCCAAGACACCAGCAGCTCAAGGCTGTCTTGTATCAGAGGGAAGTTGCAGACATGAGTTATAATCCAAGATGGAGACTGAACTATACTTCTTCACCTAAAGTTCCCTGGGAAATCCTTCTGTGGAAGTGGAGACCGCTCTTGGAGTTATCCCACACCTGGAGTAGTCTCTCCAAATTTACCGTTATACAAACGTGTTCCAATTTTGGAAGAATTGCCTGACTGAAGATGCTATAGCTGTACTGGGAGAGAGAACTGTAACAGAATCTTTCATTGCATATTTGTTTATGATACAGGGTCTCAGGCTTCAGTTTTAGCTCTTCTAGAACTCATTATGTGGCCCAGACATGACTCAGACTTGAACTCATTGTCATCCTCCTGACTCAACTACTGGAGTTCTGAAGTCACAGGCATATTCTACCATCTCTGTTTTGAGGACCATCTTTTAATACCTTACAAAAAGTTTCTCTTAACAACTTTTAGTCTTTCAGCCTCTAAAAGAGCTTTAATTCATAAGCTAACATAGAAAGTGATGGGTTATGACTCTTCATACACATATATCTTCATACTTTGTTGTAATTCAAGCTCTTCCCTCACTTTTCTTTCTCCTAATTCCCAGCTCTACCTTGCATAATTCCTCCCCACTTTTTGATTTTATGCCACATATATTCCGTTACCTCCCTTATTTCATTTGATAATCTCCCTTTCTAGTTTAATAGCCCCCCAACTCTCCCATATTTTATGTATCTATATCACACACATATATTTTATATGTATTATATGTAATTTTAAAGCTGGATTACCTATGTAACAGGAGTTGTGGGATACTTGTCTTTGCTTCTGTCCTTTTTTTTTTTAGTATAAATATATTGTCTTTATGTTGAATATTGTTCCATTGTTTCTATGTGTCAATTTTCTTTGCATTCATCTACTGATGGACATCTTGGCTTATCCCACTTCCTGGTAATAGTAAATAGGACAGTATTTCTGTTGAATGTGTAAGTGTCTCTGTTGGACACTGAATCTGTCAGTTATGTACCCAGGTATGGTATACGGTTAGATAGTGTGGCAGTTATGTTTTTATTTTTGAGGTGGGGGGCTTTGTACTGATTTCCATTGTCAGTCTTTTCAAAACAATTTTAGCAAGTTGACTTACAAATAAATAGAAGTTAACAAATAAGAAATTATACTGACTGTTTCAAAATGAAGAAGATTACATTTGAAATTTTATTAGCAGGAATAAGTACACATCAAAAATTATTAAATTGACATAATTTGTTTGAAGTAACCAATAAAGCTTCCCTTGTAACAATTTGCATAAGGCAAAGGGATTTTCTTTTAGATTCATTTATTTTATTGTTGTGTGTATAAATGTTTACATGCATACATGTATGCATATCTCATGTGTGTACTGCCTGCAGTGGTCTGAAGAAGGAATCAGATTTCCTATAACTAGAATTACAGATGACTGTGAGCCATCATGTGCATGCTGGGACCCACACTTGAATCCTCTGAAAGAGTATCATAGCCCTTAACCTCAGAGCCATCGCCCCATAACCCGACACACAAGATTTTAAGATGGTAACTTTTATGTATACAAAATTTACATGCAAAGACTTTACTTTTCCTAGCACAGCCACACATACAGAGATAAAGGGCACACTTCTTGGAATAAAAATTCTATTGAATATCAAACTGAGTCTCTAGAGGGATGGTCATATACTCTGTATGTCTTTAGAAATATAATGCGTTCTATCCTGTTGCTAGCTGATGGACTCTGCACACGGTTTTCGGATGTTATCTGGGATTGCTGGCAGCTCCTATCCTTGCAAGGTTCTGGTTGTACCATGAGTACAATCTTCACTGCCACCACCAAGCCAGTTGGGTGGCCATAGGGGCTTCTTAGGCATCCTGAAAGGGTCATATGTATTTTACTAAACATGAGCAATATTGAGTACCTTAAACAAATACATTTGAATATATTGTTTCAGTGTATGATTAAATGCTCAAAATTGTTTGCTCTTTAGTGGTTTTTTTCAAGGACCTTGCAAAATGAATATAAACATAAAACTGATTATTTCAATTAGGAGTTTCTTTTATCTGTGAAAAACAAAATGTCTCAACCTAAAACATGATTGAGGGACTGTAGTTTTATTTGTTCAGAAATGCAGCTGATTTCTCTCTTTTCTTTAGGCTATCATTTAAAATGCTATGAAAATGAAGTATTACGTAAGTGTCCCAATGATTAAAAAAATCTTGTTTCTCAGAATATTTTTAAAGTTAGCAAACATTTAGCAGTTGGTCTTGTCTTTCCTGGGGCTGATAAGACAGCTATGTACAGGGGTCCTAATGGATTGCAAACTGCTTGCTGTTTGTTTAGCCAAGAGAACCACATTTTGGGACTGGGGGGCAGAGATGATTGGTTCACCACTGGCAGATGCAGCTAGACACCTGGCCAGGGCTCCAAGCCAACTGCATGCTTTAAGGCAGAGATTCTATTTCCCTTCTGAACTCGAGAATCTAGGGACACCTTCCCAACTCCTCCAGGCTCTCTCTATATTTTCACTGTATATCTCCACAAGATATACTGTAACTTTTAAATGTTACCTAAAATAAACAGAGCTGAAGTTTATGATACCCATTTGGTATACTCAATTTATTATTATTATTTTTACAAAAGTAGACTACTCGACATTTTCATATCCTTCCCATTATTTGAAGTAGGAGTTTAAAAAGTACCATATACTCCTCTAGTGTTGTATTTATGAAAAAACATAAAGCTTTTGAAATACAAACAAAGGTTCAGCATCAATTCTAATAACCTTAAAGCCTATGCAAGTTTTACCATGTTAATGATATGGATTTCATCTTACGGAACAAGTACACTCCCAAGGAAATTTTAGAGTAATAGAATAGTCATTGCACTCCTTATCTGGACCTTATGCTTACAGAGCTACTGTGGTTAAACAACCAGTCACCATAGATGATAAGAGCCCCCGTTACAATTATGATTCTTATTTTTTTTCCCATTTTTGTGGGGTAGTGCACCTTAGTGTATATGCTTGTATGTGTGTGAGTTGCTTATGCACATACAATGTGTGTGTGTGTGTACACCAATGTTGCTGCCAGGAATCATCCTTCATCACTCTTTCAGCTTGCTTAGTAAGAAAAGTTTTCTCAGTCCAATCCAGAGCTTACAACTATGCCTAATTTTGTTTGCTGTCTTTGTCTTCTGTCTGTTTTCTGGGGGTGAAATTATGAGAAGAACACCATGACTGCCCACCACTGTATGTGTGGGTTCTGTGGCAATTGTATGGCTAACACTTTAAACACAGAGCCATTTCCTCGGCACATGATATTTTAGAAAGCTCCAGAAATTTTCATCCATCTCAAAGGAAACTATTTTCTTGTTATAAAATAAAATTTTTGTTTAGAGTTCAAGTTCAACCAACATAAAACCAGCCATACTGAGCCTCAGTATGGAAGTACACTAGAACACGTTGGCACAGGAGACCACTTCCTAAATATAACCCCAGTAACACAAACACTAAGAGAAACAATTAATAAATGGGACCCCCTGAAACTGAAAAGCTTCTGTAAAGCAAAGGACACAGTAAACAAGATGAAACAGCATAGAATGGGAAAAGATCTTTACCCATATCAGACAGGGGGCTGATCTCCAAAATATACAAAGAACTCAAGAAATTAGTCATCAAAATGGTGTAGAAGGTCCTTCTGTATTTGTGTTGCTTTCATTGGTTAAATAAAGAAACTGCCATGGCCTTTTGATAGGGTAGAAACTTAGGTAGGCAGGAAAGACAAAACTGAATGCTGGGAAGAAGAGCAGAGGCAGGCAGACTCCATGAAGCTCTTATCTGAGATTGACTGTCAGTTGCTTTTTTTTTTCCTGTTTCTTTTTTTTTATTGAAAAAAAATTTCTGCCTCCTCTCAGCCTCCATTTCCCTTCCCCTCCTCCTACTCCTCTCCCCCTCCCCCCTCCTCTCCCCCTCCCTCTTCAGTCCGAAGAGCAGTCAGGGTTCCCTGCCCTGTGGAAAGTCCAAGGTCCTCCCCCCTCCATCCAGGTCTAGGAAGGTGAGCATCCAAACTGTACGGTTATTTTGTTGCAGCAACAGAAAAAGTAATTAAGACATTAAGCTTCCTGCAAGGGAAGCAGAGCTCTAACAATTAGAGGATGGGGGCAGGGAATGTAACGTGTAGTAAGACAGATATTCTGAAATTTTTATGTCAGTGAAATATAATTCTTCACTTTGGAGCTGGCCACACTGTCAAGCTGTACTGAATCGCCTCCCCAACAATATTTGCGGTTGATTTTGCATTTGTTGTACCCACAAGATCTCAGGTGTCTATTACTCCTACATGAATACTGAATGAAACACCTCCAGTCCAATCAAGAGAGGTGTTTGTTCTTTTATTTCCAGAAATATCCATCATCTCTTCTCATTGTGGGCAGTTTGAACTCTGATGTCTCTTTCTTTTCCAGACCCACAAAACTCCATCTTATTTAGAATCCATGCCTCTAGCAAGTGAAATAAATTTTTTGTCACGACTAAGACACTGATATACAAAAATACCAAATTGTTCCTTCAGTCTTTTAATACTAATGTTTCTCTAGTTATCTTCAAAGACTTTCAGTTATTTGGTAAAATAAAAATGAGTTTTTGGTTGATGCTGCTTAAAAAGGTCATCAAAAGTCTAGTTTTTACAAGATAGTCCTTTAAGATTTATAATTTATTTTTAGAATAGCTAATTATGTTTACATACCAACCTGTAATTTATTTATTAATTGCTGTGTATGTGTGTTATGTCTGTGTACCGAAGAACATATGGAGAGGTCAGAGGACTCTTCCATGGGTTCATTTCATTACTTATACCGAGTACATTCCGGGGAATCAAAGTCAAGCCACCAGGTTGATGCAGTAAGCACCTTTACCTGGCAGACCATCTCAAATTCCAAAAAGTATCTATTTTTTTAGATACCTGTTAACCGCACATGTATTTGATGTATTCCAGCACCTGGTCAGAAGCTGTGAGACTGAACAGAGATCTCCCCTTTCTAGAAGAAGCACAAGCTGTTTCTGTGTAAAGTAGCTACAGAAATTTTCCAAAGGGGGTGCCTGTGATGTTGCACTTTCAACAAAGAAAATTATACTATTTTTTGTTGTGTATAATTTTTGTGATATAGGTGTAGGCACATGTATACTCAGTATAGCATGAATAATAAATAAATTATTTTTTACTTTGTGAGCACATACAAAATTTTAGAAAACCTTCTGTAACAGGTAAAATTTCTGTGCTAAAGTCGACTGCAACTGACCTAATATTTTTTTTTAAAAAAATAATGATGTTTTTCTATCTTGTATTTTTAACTCTGTACTCCCTACCAAGCTTTCGAGGCTATCATTTTTCTGTAGGTTGTGATAAATTTGAATTTTTATGTTCAGACAACTGCTAACAAAGCCTTGCTTTTCATCTTTTGGATCATGTATTCCCCTATTAAGAGGATGGAGAAGATAAACACAAAACAGCAAAGCTAACATAAGCATAGATAGCACAGGAAGCTATCATATACATAGATTGCAGGTCACTAAAACCTGAGCTAAGATATTTGGGATTTTGTTTTTGTTTGAGTAAACATAGGATCGTGGCATCTTTTTCTCTGTCTGATAGTAGAAGTTTGGAACCCTTCATCTCATTTTAATTATTTACATGCAACAAAATTTGATGCTAATTCCTGTTGTTAATGGGAGATAAAGCTTCTGTGATATTTTCTAATATTGCTTCCAGCCCCAGTTAATCTCATAGTTTGGCAAAGACATGAAGATCTAATTCTGACCCCATCTTTTCGGTCCAAGAACTCTTATTGAAACTTTAATAACTATGTGTCTTTGCAAAAGAGACAAGAAGTTAGACCTTTTTAATATTATTATTTTTTTTTAATTTTAGGAAAATCCATCATGATATTTAGCTCTGTCAATTTACCACAACCTAGAATCAGCGGGGAAGATAATCTCCATGAAGAATTGTTTACAGTAGGTTGGCCTGTAGGTATGCTTGTGGAGCAATTGTCGTAGTAAAGTTAATTGTTAGGGGAAGACTCAGCCCAAAGTCAGAAGCACCAAACCCGAGGCAGCAGATGAATTATGTGATAGCAGAGAAATTGAACTGAGCACAAATAAGGGAACAACTGTTCATCTGTGTCTTCTTTTCTCTCTGCTCTTGATCGCTGCCTTAACTTCCTGCCAATATGGTTCTGTACCTGGAATTATGAGGACTAAAAACCCAAACATTTCTCCTCTAAGGTGTTTTTGGTTGGGGTAGTTTATCACATCAACAGGAAAGGAAAATAGAACTGGTACATATTCAGGTAGGAATATCTTGTTTACAAGATAGGTTTTATCGTTGGCTTTTGATGATCACAGAGCCATAGGCAGAGGGGTGAGTGAGGTCACATTTGGCTTTCTCTTCAGTAAGCCATGTTGTACCTTGTCTTCTGGCCTCATTCACCAAAGATGGGATTGTCTAAAGAATTTCTTCTCCCTGAAAAACTTTCATTTTTGTCAAGTACTCTTGAAAATAAGAAGCTTTCAAATCCAAAAGAATGAATTTATAATGGTGGATTTCAGATAGCATGAGTGGCCAGTGTTGAGTGCAGACAGTAAGTTGAAAAATAATCACAGGGAAAATAGTTGGGAATGGAATCCACAGGCACACCAAAGAGAAATTAGCTGGAAATGAAGGTGGATATGGTGTTGTGATTATTGGCGAGACAGAATAGGTGGTACCAGGCAAAAAGAGAGGAAAGAGATGATTTCAAATGTTAAGAAACAATTTCTGTTACCTAGTGTCAGAGGTTCATAGAACCAGCCAAAGACTCCTTATAATACTTCAGATAAGAAATTCCCCAAAATAAAAGCTTCAAATTAAACCAACAACAACTAGGAAATCCCACGGAAATGCTTTTGAAGCACATGCACACACACACACCTCTCTTAAAATTGAAGTATATATATGAAAATACTACTGAACAAAAGACTAATTTTCCATCTATAAGTATATATTTAAACCCTGTCTTTATATGGTTATCTCAGCACATAACTCCTATCTATCTATATCTATCTGTCTGTCTGTCTGTGTGTATATATATATATATATATATATATATATATATATACATTCATCTTCTATCTCAACATCATCTGTCCATTCATCCATCCATCCATCCATCCATACAAATAGATAACAAATTTTAATATATCTGTTACCATCTTTGAGCTTACATAGTATTATTCAAGGTATGTTAGAGTTACTAATTTTATACTGATACAGAATAACGAGGATTTTTATTGAGATCCCTGATCAGAAATTGACCAAATAAGAAAATCAGAATATGTGATGCTAAACATAATCAAGTAGCTGGATGTAAGGACACTCAATGAAGAACATTAGGGCATAAAACATAATGAGAAGTTATTCAAGGGATGGTAAATTTTAAAATAATTATATAATAAACTTGAGGAGACAGACATCTAGTTAACTATGGCAATAGAAAGTGAAGTGCTTAGCCTGTAAAGGACACATATGAAAACACACATTAAATGTTTAAATTACATGAAGTAAAAAAAATACATTTTCCCATGTTTTTGACAAGTAATTGGGGAAAGAGGCTTGGCTGAATGTTTTAGAATAATATTCAGTACTTAATTTTGGTTGTTTATATATACACAAATCCATACACTTGAAAAAGCACCCTGGGACAGGGGTGGCAGGTGTGTAAAGAAGTCAGAAGACAAACTGTGGGATAGGTTCCCTCCTTTCATATGTGTCCTAGGGATTGAATTTAGATTGCCAGGCCTGGTGGCAAATGCCTTTACCCGCTGAGCATACTTGACAACCCTAGGGTCCCAGAACTATTGTTCTGCCATATCAAATATGTTCATTCATTAATAAAGAACAGCAGGAATTGAATCAAAGAAGACGTGGATTAGAATCTTTTATATTGTAAAGGAGGAGCATTTCCCGCCTTCAGACTGCCCAAATGACAGTCCAGGAAACTACGAGAACCTAAGATGTCCACATTCAGCTTTGTCTTGGTTGATAAACATCTTAGATGATTCAAGTGGTATAAGCCTTACATCTTGACTTCATCATAATAACTTGAGTCTTTGCCTTTTACCTGTTTCTTCAGCAAATAGTATTACCACCAATCCAAGCCAGTGCTCTATAGGGAGATGTAGCTGGTATATGAGTCAAGGCCATGCCACGGTCAAGATGGGTTCCTAGCCATTGTGCATGATTGCATCACCTATTAACAGGAAGTTGATTTAGGATGTTTCAAGCACAAGCAGTCATATCGCTTTGGCGATTATCAATTATTTTGATAATTTCTATATTTTACAAATATTTTAGATATGATGAGCACAATCAGCATTCCTGTCTAAGATCAAAACTCCTAGAGACAAACTTTCAAATCTAATATGGTGCCATTTACTAACTGTAGGACTCTGATGGTAGTTACTCAGTATTGCATCTGCAAAATGGGCAAAATTACAAGACCTGTATCTTTAAAATAGTCAGCAAAATGATAATATAAAATTCTTAAATCAGTCCACAACACATAATAATTGCTCAATAGAATCACCCCAGTCTGACTACAGCTGAGTTCAAAAGACCACGTATAGAAGACGCAGGTAGAAGCAAGCATCAAAGATTAATGATACAAAAAGTACTTGAAAAGTGCTTGCAGTTCCACAATGAAACAGGCACACACACACACCAATAGTGTAGGAAGTTTATCTATGTAGTTTGAAGATCATACATAGAGTCTAAGTTAAGTAGGTAATAAATATGAAAACAGCCACACGCAAGTTCCAAAGTGAAGCTTTAGTGTTAAGACGAAGGCCTGCTAAGTCTCAGAGACCCTCTGTTTTAGTGAATAGGAGTAGTAACATTCAGATCGGGGGGACGCCTGAGAGTTTTTAAAATCTGCTCCAGCAACATGACGGACGGTCAAGCATTCTGGATACAAGATGTTTTATTTTTAAGCCTCTGCTTAGGTTCCCATTTCTCAATGCATGCACTTCTCTCTGAACAACAACAAAAAGACTGTTCAATATTCTCAACTCTCTTGCTGTGTGCATTTTTATTATAAATAAAAACTTTTACAAGACACTAGCCCCAAAGACTGAGAGGTGATCAATATATTCAACAATAAATATCCAATATTCAGCAAAAGATGCATAATTTCTCCTGCGGAAATGTTGGCTATAAATAGTCAGTAGACTGTTGCAAGAATAGTGCTCCTTTGGCATGTGAAATAATCAAGTAACATTCTTGAAAGATGAATTATGGTCTGGATTTGCATAACTTGGATTCAATACATTGACACAATATTTGCATTGGAAACATATCTAAAGCTAACCAATGGAAAGAATACACGATTTTACCAACATGCTTATACATTAATGACATTACTTGGCAATCTGATGTCTCAAGACCCAGGGTGAATTACTTATTAAAAACCCATATACAGCTATCTGTCTTTATCATTCTTTCTGGATGAGCCATAATGGTTCTGATTGTTTTCAAAATTATATTTGGACAGGATATGACTGCTACATGAGACCTCTCAAACCAATATCGTTTCCCTTACTCATAAAATACATTATACTGCTGTGTGCATTGAGCCAAATCATTAACAAAGGAGGTATAACCTAACCTCTGTACCTCTGATTTGACCAGCAGTTACAGCGGAGCAAGCTAACATCTTGGAAATTGTTTAAAAAGTGAAGCTAACACGATTATGAATATTTATGGAAGATTCACTTATTTCTTGAAACTTCATCCTGCCATCTGAACCATTTCATTATTCTTAACTGTTTCCTAAGAGGTTAACTTTAAGAGAGAAAAATGGTATCTGAGACTTACATCATCTGTGAAGCCACACTGCCATGTTCCTAGACCTGCCCCTTTCCTCTGTTTATTTAGAATTGTGCAAGCTAAAATAACTAGTTAAATCTTGTGAAATGTGAAAATTAGGAAGCACATCAACGCAGTTTTCACCTTTTAAAAAATATTTAAAGGCAGCCCTGACTTGCTATGATGGCCTGCACACATTTCATTGTAGTGCAGAAAGCAGTGCTTACTCACATGCTGCTCTACCCGTAACCTGAGTGCAGTTTCTCCACAAGGTAAATTCAGGTCACTGAATCTCATGATGACTCATCCATTCAAACAGACCAAGGATTAAAGAGTTCTTTTATGAGATCCAAAATAATAAACAAGCCTGAGAAAAATAATTAACTATTTGTGCTTCTATTTCATTCTTGTCTCTCCCATTTCTGCAAAAATGATGTTAGAAGAACAGACATAAAATGAGAATCAGGCCTCACAGATAATGAAATTATTACAGAGAAAGTGCCTCTTCTTTGAGAGTAGGGAAAAGGAATGAAATTACGGTCGAGCATCTCAAAGATCCGATGGTGGTTGGCACATGAATCTGTGATCTCAGTATAAGAAGACACCTACTAGTTGAGGCTGACCTAACTTTGGGCTATAGAAACATCTATTTAGGAGATTGTAGCTTTACTGTCATTACTTTTTAATGCATGCTGGGAAGGAAGGTATGGGCAGGACTCCTTCTTGGATTATTCAACTGTCTCTCTGGGCGTCTTTCATGCTTTCCCTCATCTGTTTGCATGTCATTTGATCTGGCTTTCCATGGTTTCAATAGTGAGTAAAGAACAAAGGAATTCTACCTAGTCTCAAAGCCTCCTCGTGAAATATCATGGTTGATCCATTGTACGGGAAACAAGGGCATGGATGCCTATAGGTACTTTGAAGGGGAGGAAATTGCATCACTAAGATGCCTTTCATAGAAACGTCCACAGCCTTACCCTAGAAATTCACTGTTTCAGATATTTAATAGAATCTTGAGTGGTTTAAGCCTCAGTGTTTATCTTTTTGCCTATTACCACTTTGTACTTCACGCGCTTTTCTTTGTAAACTGAGATTGCTTTAAAGTATACAAATGTGTGTTTAGTAACATGGCAGTCATTCACAGGTCCTTCCCAAAGCTTACAAATAGGATTCCGATATTCAGAGCCCACTCACAGAACACTCAAGCATCCATCATACACAATTATGGAATTTAGGCTCTATCGGAGGTGATTCACGCATTGGCAAATAGCACACACGAGCGAGGAGCTCTCTTCTGCTGGGTGAATTCTTGCAATTCTAAAGCCGGGATTCATTAGGAGCAAGGAAACAGACCTGCATTAAGACAAGATTCAGCCATGAGAGATGTCTGTGTGGCAGGCAGTTCCAGCTGTGACCTCCATCATTGGGGCAGATATAAGCATCACTGGCCCTTGGTTATTTTTGGAAAGATGCTCCTGGCAGAGAAAAAAAAAAAGAAAGCAAGAAAAAAATTGGTTTCATTTTCTCCTGTTTTTCTCATTATTTCTTCTTGCTGAGGACTATTCTACTCCCATTTCTGGGGTATGGGCTGACAGAACAAAAAACAGGACAATGTCCCTCAGATCTTTTGATATGTACGAGAGTAATCACAGTGTTTGAGGACATTTTTATAAAAAAATATTTTAGGCACTGAGACAGGAGATGTAATAAGATGATTTCCTTCTCATGGACCCAGGATCTGAAGGTGAGGCTTTAGCTGTTGGTAAAATATGAGTCACTGATTAACATCATAAAAACAAGCATGGAACATAACTCAGTACAAAATTCCATCTTAATTCTGCATTTCTTAACTCTGGAGTCTCTTGCTGGAAATATGGCTGCAAAGTTACTTCTTAAATAGGACATTAGTGATGCGGTCATTGGCGAGTGACTGCTTGGAGAAAGAATGACCACGGCTGTTGGGATCAGTGAGACCCCAGATCCTGAATTTCTTGTAATCCCCTGATCTGAGTGCCTACAGCCGCTCTGAGCACGAGACCTTCAGGAGTTCCTGATGGCGGGAGAGTGGTTTCTGGCTGGTTTGCTGGGGCGTGGCTTTCTTTATATAATCTGCCCCTGAACATAATAAAGGGGGCATTATTGGGGAATTCAAGGATGACCCGTGTCGCTCTCTCTCTGTCTGTGTGTGTCTGTGTATTTTAACCTCCAGCCCCTTGCCTGAAGCTCGCGAACTGGGTGACAGTGCACAGAACATAGACATGGGGGCGCGGGGTGCGGCACACGGCAATAAAAATCAAAGGGATTAGTGTCACTGTTCACGGCCTATCATGAGATTTCACCAAATAACTGTGATGGTGGCTAAATTCGAGGCATAAAACAAATCACTTGGCATTGTTATTATGATCCCCTGTGAAAATAGCCCCCAAATGGGCCAAGGCCCAGAACATTCTAATTATGCATGTGGCTAAGAATAATGTGCAAGTTCCATTACTGACCTTGTTTGGCTGTGACGTGAAACCACGTGGCCCTGTATAACAATAAAGTAAACTGCCAAATGTGCCTACAAGTGATGCTGAGAGTCTGCCTTAAATTGCAAAAATGTTGAGTGGAAAGTTGAAAAGCTGCCAATGCCCATCTATGGTTTGTAGGAGATAAGCCATTAGTCCTGGCGAGGTATACTGCTTTCTACACTATCATGCAGACAAAATGTGAACTCCCAAGACCTGTGTGCTGCTTATCATCCACCAGAGATATGCCCTTAAGAAAGAATCTGCGTAAGGTTACTGTCTTGGAAACAGATACGACTTTTGGAGGTTATTTATCATTTGAGAAAAACAAAAATGGTTTGGAGTTGTAGAGATTATTAGTTAATTAAAAGCCAATTAGCCCCCAACCCCACCCCTGAACTAGCAAATACCTTACAACACCCCTACCACATTCTTTTGCAAATGATTGGGTCTAACAGCTAAGATTCTTTCCACAGAAATCTAATTGGGTTGAACCACACAGTGATATCTACACATGTGGAAACTGACCTGAAAAATCAGGTTCTGCACCAAATTAGAAAATGGGCTAAATATATTGATTATTTCAGAGAATACAGACAAAGGGAAACTGAAAATCAAATCAAGGAGAGTCTGTGTACTGTCAAGAATAAACCAGAAACTGAAAACTCTAAAACAATTAAACCTATGCTTTCTTAGCCCTCTGGAAACACTAAGAGTTAGCTTACGGTTTTAGAGAATAGTTCACTAAAATTTTTATTTACTTTTGTAAAGGATGATTAAAATAGGATAGGATATCAGCTGTAATCACTTTAGTCATGCATATGTCAGATTTTCTTATGATATCACTTGAGATAGGATGTGCAATGATAGATGTGGACGTTTTGATAGCTTTGTAATTGGCTGAAAAACAATATCACCAGAGACAGTGAATCAAACAACAAGGTTAATGTCAAGGGAGATCGCAGGGAGGCATCAGCAAGCTCCGTCCCCAAGATACCAAGATAGGACACTGTCTAAGGAGTACACCAGTTACCATGGTGATAAGAGAATTTACTGATCACATTTCATCAGGGCTCATTGACCAGTGTAACCCACTGATAGTCTGGCCCACAGGGGCATGGATAAACAACTGCCTATCAATCTTCAAACAGTAGGAACCGCATTACTTAGAGAAAATGAGTCAAATCAGTGCCAACATATTTTATAAACAGGAGCAAAAAAAATCACTGTAAGGAATAACTCATTGTTCATTAAAAAGTGTTGAATGAGCTTCTACCACAATGAGACATATACACAGTATTAACCATTTCAGACAGAGGAAACCATGATTAATAAATAGGAAGTGAAAAGTCCATTCATTAACTGGAAGGAGGTCAAGGGAATCCATTAGGATGCATATTCGGGTTAAGAATCTCATAGGAAATTATGAATGTTAGAAACGAAAATTGTTGATATGGGAAAGATAAAAAGTGACTCTAATGATTTTTGTCTCTCTTATTAAATTAAAGAAATGGAATTTTGAACAAAGAAACTTCAGAAATAGACAGCAATGAAAGGACGTGAGCCTATTTAGAGACATAAAGACTGGGAGGACTTTGAGGAAGATTACAGTGTCACAGGCAGGCAAGGCTATTTGTATACCAATGGCTAATAGATTAATTCAAACAGTAGAAAATTTCAGAGTAATAACTTTCCAAAAATCATCAAAATTTTTAGTTTTCTGATTAAAAAAATGTGCTAGCCCAGTTTTTTTTTCCTATGGTTGTCTAAAAGCAGGAGTTAACCCGGTATGGTTTTCAAGTAGAATGAACCTTGTAGAACTGGGTTTCTTAATGACACAGAGAAACCACGAAGGGTACCTTCTGCCTATGACTAAGGGTCCCAGAGGACATGGCATAGAGTTTATTCACTGCAAAGAACCTAGACAACAAAGAGGACCCTAAAATAAACATACATGGATCTAATTTACAAGGGAAGTAGAAAAAGGCAAGATCTCCTGAGTAAATTTAGAGCGGGGGTCATGGGAGAGGGTAGAAGGGGAGGAGGGAGGAAGGGAAGGGAGCAGAGAAAACTGTATAACTCAGTAAAAACAATAGAAAAGAAGTACATTTGAGAAGCAAAGGCATACCAATATGGCTTTCCCTTGAAAGGAGATCTATAAGTTGAGAAAATCCAGCCTTCCTGAAGGCAGGCTCTGGGTAACTGTACTGCATTGATCTACTGTATATCTCCATAGCATAATACATTTCCTGGTAAAAGGTCATGTGAGTCGTTCAATAAATGTCAAGTTCTAATAAGTGAAAGACTGAAAATTTATTGACAGATTTGACAATTGTTTTGGAGTCAGTAAAAAAAAATCCTTGAGAGGACAGCTACCATAGCTACCATTTTGAACTGATATAAAGAATTTATATGAGCTACATGGTGCCGATTGTTGTACAAGCATCTATAAACTTGCCAAATCACAAGAACTTCATCTTGTCACTATTCCAACTTCACTGGAGAAACTTAGGCTCAGAGAAATGATCTTGACATGACACCCCTACCAAGTGTCGCTGTTGCAAATTAAAATCCATATAAGCTGGGCTCTGAAGATGTTTCTTTTTCTATTATACCAAGTTTTTATGGAAGAATTAAATAATTAGAAAAAATAGCAGAACTCTGAAGCACAATTAATAAAAACTCAGAGGCAGATATTGGGGTTCAACCTGAAGACTAAAAAAGCAAAGCAGTTAGTCACTGGCTCTTACCTCAACCTCATTCCTAAAATGGTAATCCTGCCTCCAGAAAACCTCAGAATGAGAATGAGAGCTGTCTCTTCACATTTTTTTTTCTCATTAAACTTGCTTTAATGGGTCTCAAAATTCTGTGACAGATTTTTGGTCAAGTTGTTCCATTAAAAAGTACTGATTTTGAAAACTAATAACTTAAAACTGCCACACTCAAAAAAAATGGTCCACAAAACATTCTCCTTTCCTTCTGAAGGTTTTACGATGCATTGTTATCATTAACCAGTCTTTTACTATTAAACTTAAATGGCCAATTGAGACAAACAGTTCTGAGACCGTTCTTCCACCACTGATTAAGACTGGGGTGGCAGGTGTTAGGGATATTCATTTAGCCTTCTGAGCTTTCTGGGCAGACTTGGTGACCTTGCCAGCTCCAGCAGCCTTCTTGTCCACAGCTTTGATGACACCCACAGCAACTGTCTGCCTCATGTCACGAACAGCAAAACGACCCAGTGGAGGATAGTCAGAGAAGCTCTCGACGCACATGGGCTTGCCAGGAACCATATCAACAATGGCTGCATCACCAGATTTCAAGAATTTCGGTTCATCTTCCAACTTCTTGCCAGAACGACGATCAATCTTTTCTTTAAGCTCAGCAAACCTGCATGCTATGTGAGCTGTGTGACAATCTAGTACAGGAGCGTAGCCAGCACTAATTTGGCCTGGGTGGTTCAGGATAATCACCTGAGCAGTGAAGCCAGCAGCTTCCATTGGTGGGTCATTTTTGCTGTCACCAGCAACGTTACCACGTCGAACATCTTTGACAGACACGTTCTTCACATTGAAGCCCACGTTGTCCCCAGGAAGAGCCTCACTCAAAGCTTCATGGTGCATTTCAACAGACTTTACTTCTGTTGTCACGTTGACTGGAGCAAAGGTCACCACCATGCCAGGTTTTAAAACACCAGTCTCCACTCGGCCCACAGGGACAGTCCCAATGCCACCAATTTTATAGACATCCTGGAGGGGCAGTCGCAGAGGCTTGTCAGTTGGACGAGTTGGTGGCAGGATGCAATCCAAAGCTTCCAACAGGGTGGTTCCACTGGCACTACCATCTTTGCGAGTGACTTTCCATCCCTTGAACCAAGGCATATTAGCACTTGGCTCCAGCATGTTGTCACCATTCCAACCAGAAATTGGCACAAATGCTACTGTGTCAGGGTTGTAGCCAATTTTCTTAATGTAGGTGCTGACTTCCTTAACAATTTCCTCGTATCTCTTCTGGCTGTAGGGTGGCTCGGTGGAATCCATTTTGTTGACACCAACAATAAGCTGTTTCACACCCAGGGTGTAAGCCAGAAGTGCATGCTCACGGGTCTGCCCATTCTTGGAAATACCAGCTTCGAATTCACCAACACCAGCAGCAACAATCAGGACAGCACAGTCAGCCTGTGATGTGCCTGTAATCATGTTTTTGATGAAGTCTCTGTGTCCTGGGGCATCAATGATAGTAACATAGTACTTGCTGGTCTCAAACTTCCACAGGGAGATGTCAATAGTGATACCACGCTCACGCTCAGCTTTCAGTTTGTCCAAGACCCAGGCATACTTGAAGGAGCCTTTTCCCATCTCCGCAGCCTCCTTCTCAAACTTCTCGATGGTTCGTTTGTCGATTCCACCACATTTGTAGATCAGGTGGCCAGTTGTAGTGGACTTGCCGGAATCGACGTGTCCAATGACGACGATGTTGATGTGAGTCTTTTCCTTTCCCATTTTGGCTTTGAATTAGCGGTGGTTTTCACAACACCTGCGTTCTGACGGCAAACCCATTGCGAAAAAGCTCTTCACATTTTATAATCCTCTCTAGTTCTGGGATTAAGGGCATGCACCACTACCACCTGGTTTCTATGACAAGCTAGTATGGCTACTGGTATTAACTGTGTGTCATTGTGACTTCTAGGATTAAAGGTGTGTGTCACCACTGCCTGCTATAAGACTGGCTAGTGCGGCTGTTTTACCCTTTAGATCTTAAGGCAAGCTTTATTTATTAAGATACAAATGAAATGCCACTACAAAACTCCTCAGAAAGTCACTAGGTCCTTGATCCTAGAGATTACAATGTCTTTATAGAACAGTGAAGAAAGGGAGAAAGAGTTGAATGCAAGAAAAGTAAGGACACATGAGGAAGACCATGGAGACTGGAACTGTGGAAACAGTGTCTGTTCCTCAATGCTTTGTTTTCCATACCATGCAAAGAGTTCGAACTGGAACGTCAATCCATTGGCTCTCAAACCAGAGGCCCCAGGATCTCAGTAAGTAGTGCATGAGCAAATGGACAAATGAATAAAAAAAACATACCTTCAAGGTCTTTGAATTCAAAGTTTAAGTAGAAAGTTCATGACAGTTTTTAAGTTGGGTCCAAATTGTTCCAGATAGGAACCGTAATCCCTTCTTATACCAACACCTGGAGAACAGAAGATCCAGAGGCAACATGATTATAACTAGCGTATCCATCCGAGCCTCGCCATTACCCTGGGAGAGACACCATCAAAATGCTTGCTTACTTTATCCACCTTTTCACTAGACGAAAATTATTGAAATTCACCAGATTACTGATTATTGAAAATATTGATCCTAATACTAGCTTTCAGTCTTTGAGATGGACTTCAAACCTTGCACCTCTTCACCACAACTAATGTTCATTCATTTGACTTCTGGAAATTCATCTTTGATCCCAAACATGTATATTTACATGTTTATCACTTCACTTACCCTGTTAAGTACTTCTGATTGAGGGTTTCTCTATGGGCAAGTGTTTAAATAATTTTCTCACAGATATAAAACCATTCTATTGTGTAAACAGAGTTGCATAAGAGGAGATAAAGGGCCTAACAAACAAACCTGTGACCCTTTTAGCCTGTCTGACACCGGGCTCTTCACAGACCCACATTTCCATTTGAATTCAGTGTGAGTCCTACATCTGTAGAAAGATCTCGTGCTCAGGATTAGCTTCATTACACAGTTGGACTTGGATAGAGGCGGCAGAAGAGCAGCAAGGATCCTTTCAGAAGTGGGCACAAAAAGATGTAGTGTGCTGGGATGAATTTTCCTTTAAATAAAAACGAAGTCAGATTTTAGAATGAAATTCTCTAGTGCTGTCAAACTGTTTGAAACTGGATTTGGCAGTTGTCCTTTCAAACTGTTATTTCGGAGCACGTGTCCCAGAAGGGACAGCTAAGAATGCTTGTCATATTTGAACTCTTTCCAGAACCATTCAGCAGGATACTGGCAGTCCACTTGTTCGCGTTAATTATTTCTGCCCTGATTGCCTGGCAACACATAACATGGGAAGTATTATATTTTGCTATTTGTGAATGCTTCCAGCAGAATGCAGGGAGAAAATGGAATACAAAGTCAGCTGGAAATGTAACTTAATAAGTTAGGTGTGTTTTTTGATTGAAAATTTGTTACAGATGAAGAGGTTTGTAATCCCGTGATTGTGTGTTGTTAACCATGGTTTCAGAGAGCTTGGGGGTATTTCAGTGGGTCTTGGTGGGCAGAAACTGCTGATAGATCTTAAAGTCTAGAAGACTAGAATATATGAATATGAAGGGTATCCTCAGTAGACAGAATATATATACACACACATATATGGAGCAACTGTTACATGTAGCTATGGTATATGTGCAGCTGTACATGAAGATGGGATCTGTGTACCTGTGCTTGTGCAGGAGTCAGAGAGAAGAGCTTTGGATGACCTAATCTATAAAGCTCTACTCTTTTGACTTCGTGTTTTTATGACTTGAAGGCACACTGGCACCACCTTTCCCATGAGCCTCCTTGTTTGTACCCTGTAAATTAATGGGCAATGGGCATCTTTATGACTCACATAGCTTATTAACTCAAGCCCATACTTATTTAAGCTCCATCAGTGGACTAAGGTTCTCATGATCGCTCAGCAAGTGCTGTTATCTACTGGGCCAACCCCTGGACTCCAGCCTAAAGAAGAAAACTTTTGCAAACCCACATAATTTCATCTTTTGGAAATCCTACCCTCCCTTCCTCTCTTCCTCTCTACCTCCATTTCTCCCTCTCTACCTCCCTTCCTCCCTCTCTCATCCTTCTTTCGTTTTTCCCGCTATCCCTCCATCTCTCAGTCTTTCTGTCCCTCTGTCTATCCCTTCCTCTTTCCCTACCTTTCTTCTTTTTCCTCTTTTAGTTTTGTTGAAATGCTGAAGTTATAGCTCAGTTATGTCAACCCCCAAGTGAAATGTGATGCTCAGAGCTTTTATCAATTCTACAGTGCCAACCACCCTAGGATTGTGGTATACTGCAAGACAATTCCTGCTGTTGAGTATGGCTTTTGTCAACACCAAGGGCATGGAATACACCCACGCCCCTGTGCTGGAAGGAAATGTACAGTTTGGAATGATTTCTGGGACATTGTTGATCTTTAAAGCAATTATCTGGCAACTTTTCTCCTTGCTCTGGTTTTGAGAGCCACCCCCATGTGACAGCTTTCAAGGATGGCAACGTTACATTCTGTGCTGCTGGGTAATGGGCAGAGACAAGTCAATGGAAATCAATTTCAAAACTGAACTCTAAAATGTGGTGTTAATATACTGAGAGACAGACACCCCGTTTTGTTCATGAAAGTAAGCACTGAGTTTTCCTATGGATGAGGATAAGTACTCAGCTATCAGTCCATATTTTAAAAATACTTAGAGACTGGGATCATTCTTTAAAAATGGTCGTCCTATAGTAATAAAGACCTCAAGTTTTCTTACTGTTTTAGACTTCTTCTTTAATTTTTTTTTTGCTGGAGAATTTTATACACATATAGAATTAACTATGATTATATTATCCTCCTTTCTGCTCTTATCTCCTTAACACCCCCTTAACTTTATTATTTTATCTTTATCTCTCGGTTCCTTAATTCCTGCCTTCCTCTCTCCCTCTCTTCCTCCCTCTCTGCCATTTTGTCTCTCTCTTTCTGTCCCTCTGTCCCTCTGTCTTCTTTTATCTTATAATGATCCACATTCAATTAGTGTTACCTATATGTGCAATGGCAGGGGGCATCCACTGGTACTGGGAAACCTACCAATGGTCACACTCTCAAAATGAACAAATCCCTCACAGCATCCACCAACTATCGGTTGCTCCCCAGGAAAGGGTGCAGACTTCAAAATTCAGTTTTATATAACAACTATCTTAGTTAAATTATTTAAAACTAATGAAAAGAAAGAAAAGACAAAGTTGGGGGGGCACACACCTTTAAGCTGAGCACTTGGGAGACAGAGGCAGGTGGATCTCAGTGAGTTCGGGGCTGGTCTACAGAGAGAGTTTAGGACAGGCAGGACTGTTACACAGAGAAACCCTGTATCGAAGAAAAACCAAAATGAAGAGAGAGAGAGAGAGAGAGAGAGAGAGAGAGAGAGAGAGAGAGAAGCTAAAACAAAACTATTCTACGGATACATTCAATTCCACATGCAGAAATTCTGATAAATAAATAAAAACAACAACAAAAAACAAAGCAAGGGGTTAGGCCCATGAACAAACAAGCCGGCAGCAGGATGCATCCCTTTAGTTTTCTATGTTTGTTAGACTTACATTTTACGAAGATTATTTTCTGGCTGAAAGACACTGGCGACATGAGCATTGTCTGACCATAGTAGTTGGAAGCAGTAATAATGCAAGAATATTGGGACAAATTGGATTACAATGGGATTATATGAACAGTCACAGCCATATTTTGCAACTTCTTCCTCTGTTTCTTTTAGTGTCCTACCTGAAAACCCTTCTTTGTGGGAGCAGAATCACCATCCTTTCTCTACCATCCAGACTAGGGCTACACTTCTGGACAGTCTTCATTTACGCTGGGTTGGCTGCTAACATCACTTTTTATCTGGTTCTGGTTTCCTGTCACTTCCTCCCAGTTCCACACCTTCACTGTTGCCTCCTGCTATTTAATGGCTCCAGAACAAGACCACAGGCATTATATACCTGGAACCAGGCAAGCTCCGAGGTGTCAGGAGAAGAATGCTTGTTAGACTTTCTTTGGCAATTCCTTAGTGGACCACACTGCCTCTCTTCTGATGCTCTACCAAGTTCAAGTTCTAGGGACTCTTAAACATTTGGATTGCAGTCCTCAATGAGAGTTCATGAAGGAGTAGGCAAATGAGACAAAACTATCAAAGGCAATTCCACACTGAGACAAGAATCTTCCCCGGTTCATAGAGCAAGAGTCTACATTCTGTTGTTGTTATTGATTGGTTGATTGATTGCTATGTATTTGACCTCAAATTCACTATGTGAATAAAACAGAGAAGACCATGCATTTACAGAGATCCTCCTGCCTCAGCTTCCTCAGTTGTGAAATTGCAGGTGTAAATCACCAAGTTGGGATGAACAATTTGAAAATTTCTGGGGTTTTTGGTCTTCTTCTTCTTCTTCTTCTTCTTCTTCTTCTTCTTCTTCTTCTTCTTCTTCTTCTTCTTCTTCTTCTTCTTCTTCTTCTTCTTCTTCTTTTTCCTCCTCCTCCTCCTCCTCCTCCTCCTCCTCCTCCTCCTCCTCCCCTCCTCCTCCTCCTCCTCCTCCTCCCCTCCTCCTCCTCCTCCTCCTCCTTCTTCTTCTTCTTCTTTTTTGAAACAGAGTTTCTCTGTGTTGCTCTGATTGAACTGGAACTCACTCCTTACAGGTGGCCTCCGACTCACAGAGATCTGCCTGCTTCTGCCTCCCTGAGTGCTGGATTAAAGGCTTAGAAATTTCTTAATTTTTTTTTTTTTTTGGTTTTTCGAGACAAGGTTTCTCTGTGGTTTTGGAGCCTGTCTTGGAACTAGCTCTTGTAGACCAGGCTGGTCTCTAACTCACAGAGATCCGCCTGCCTCTGCCTCCCGAGTGCTGGGATTAAAGGCGTGCGCCACCACCGCCCGGCGAAATTTCTTAATTTTAGTCATTGCTACAATGTAGAAAAGAGATGGTAACTCCAGAGAGGAGCCCAGTCTGCTCAAGCATCTGTTTTTATGGATAGCCAGTGAGGAGAATTCTGTATTATTAAATTGAGGAAGCAAATGGAAAGAGAAATATTTCTGATATAGGTTAAAATTTCAGTGCCTATCAATACACTTTCCGTGTAACATAGTCATGCCCATTATTTTACAGTTGCCTTTGTACCATGATGACAGAATCGAGCCCTTGGGTCACCATATGGCCAGTCCACTAATGTTTAGCCTCTACTGCATAGCCCCTTAGATAAAAGGATTAACAATGCAAACTCTGGTCTTTTACAGAACTTTATCTTTTACAAAATGCTCACAAAATGCTGATAGTTACTGGCCTAATACTTAAACTGCCTGTTATTTCTTTATTCTATCTGTATTGTTCTCTCCGCATTCAGATCATCCCTTCCTCCACCTCTCTCTCTCTCTCTCTCTCTCTCTCTCTCTCTCTCTCTCTCTCTCTCTCTCTCTCTCCTCGCCCCTTTTCTTCTCCCTTCCTTATTCCTATGTTTTGTTCATTCTCCTTCCCAGAATTTCTCTATTTTTCCTTCTCTTTTACTGCACATGCTTTTACCATTCCTTGTGCAAGTTTAAGCCATTTCATAACTGTTCTCAGTTTATAGCAAAGAACTAATTTTAACATATTTCATTCAAATTAGCTCCATTGAAAGATTTTTTATGAAGTATATTTTGCTACACTTTAATAACAGTCAAAGCATATAAAGATATTTTGGGTATTTTTCTGCAAGCTAAATGTTTCATTTACTTTAGATAAAGTATGCCACAAAAGCATGATTTCTTAATAAATACATTTAAATGTTGGTTTGAGGAATAAGGGCATATAAAAATATAAATTGAAATTTATGTGTGTTTAAATATTAACTTTAGTCCTTTATAAACTGATGTTTGGTACTTTTGTATTTGTCTTTAAAATGCATCCACATAATTTTGTTCATATGCTATCATACAAAATTTGATGTTTTATATAAACACAGATATTTTTACAATATATTTATTTAATTGTGTCTTTCTTTTGTATAGTAAAACAAAGTTTGCAAGTACCAACTGAGAGCACTTTAATAGAAATAGCATGTTTTGTCCATAAAATTTTCCTTCCTAAATGTGTAAAAGCAAATAGAATGGTTATACTTACCTTTAACAATTTCTTTTTATATTTGTTGTCTCGTGTATGTGTGTGTGAATATGTCTCTTTCTTGTGTGTGTGCCTTTTTGTTCTTGTGTATGTGCATATGTGTGTGCATGTGTGTGTTTTACTTTGTGTGCACATGTGTGTATCTTTGTGCATGTGTATGCATCTCTCTTTGTGTGTATGAATGTTGCATGTGTTTGGGGTGTGTGTGTGTGTATGTGAGTACATATATGTTAAGGCACACTTGTGAAGATCAGAGAACAAATTGTCAGAGTTGATTTTCTCCTTCCTCTAGGTCCTCAAGCTTAGCTGAGACATTTTACTGGCTCTATATTCACTTTTTATTTTGACATTAAAGTAATATACTTGTTTTGAACAATGAAATTCAACAACCCTGAGTACTATTTCCCCTTCTCCTTTCACATTTTTTCTTCCTTTTCCCATTCCTTCCTTCCTTACCTTCTTGTTCTTTTAATTACAATAAAGAAGGTCTCACAGTGTAGGCTGGGTAATTCTGAAACTAATTGTACATGGATACCCTCAAGTTTGTAAACCTCCTGCTTCTGTTTCCCAGGTGATGGGATTATGTACATGAACTATTATGCTTAACTTGACTGTAAGCACACTAAAGGCAGACGTAGCGCCTTTGTTTTCAAATCTGAAGGCACACTGTTTGGAAAGTTGACTAAGAGAATGGCAGATTAAATATTTCCCTCTGACTTAGTTGCCATAAATGTGCTCATCATCTCATCCATGTTATGAACTTTTAAAATTCCTATTCAGTGCAGAGATTTGGATGCTTTGAATGCTCAAACGTTTTGGAGAAAAATGCTGCTTCTTCGGTGTCAAAACCATATTCTGACAGTTAGTGCTGCCACTACCACAGCTAGTGTAGAGAAGCTGTGTTTCATATTTTTGTTTGAAAAGATAGCACGAAGCTCTTGGGTGTAATGAATTTGTGGTGTCATTTCATACCTAATGGAGTTCAGACATTATGAGGAGGTCACTCATTCATACATTTTTAAAGTACGTGGTCTTATAGACAGATACTGGAATAGATGGGTAGATGTAGATAGATTGAGAAGGATAGAGAGAAGTTTGTAAATACATTTTACATTTAGACACGTGCATGAACTAATAATATTTAGTTTGGTTAACTCTTTAAACTTATTGTCCTTGCCAGGCTGTGGTGGTGCATGTCTTTAATCCCAGCACTCAGAAGTCACATGCAGGTAGATTTCTGACTTCAAGGCCAGCCTGGTCTACAGAGTGAGTACTAAGACAGCCAGAACGACACAGAGAAACTATGCCTCAAATAACAAACAAAAAAAAGCAACAAAAAATTGTTCATGGATAATTAGTTTGTATAAATATAGCTGAAAATATTTGTGAGAACATTCCCTATTTCTAATAATTGTGAACTTTAATTATAGTTTAAATATAGACAATATAATCCATAAAGCTATATAAAATGTTGAAATTTAGAATGTGACTTGAGGCTGGTAACATATGGTCCTAGTGTGGGCGTTGTCCTGGTAGATAATGACTAATATTAAAATAGTGTTTATTTTGTCTTATATAAAAGAATGAGTAAAATTGATAACATGCTTTTTACATTTTTTTTATTTTTTGAAATTATAGGACAATTGCATCACTTCTTCTCACTCTAATCTGCATCCTGAGCCCTTCCCTTGCTTCTTTTCAAATTCAAGGCTATTTTTCTTTAATTGTTCTTACACACACACAGTCATACACATATATGCACACACACATGCACACATGTGCACACACAGACACGCACCCCTATATGTATAAATATATGATGCTCAGTCTGAATAATGTTCCCTGTATGGGTATGATCTCACAGGGATTACTACTTGTTTGTGGCTCATCAATTAACAGGCTCTTTCTGGGGAAGACCATTTCTTCAGTCATCAGCATTTCCTAGTTGTCTGCGACTCTTTCTTTGAAATTGAGATTACCCCTTTCTTTTATTCAATGGAATGCCTTTGCACAGCCCTCTCAGTAGACAGAGCTTAGTTCTGGAGTTATTTTGTTGTTTCTCTGAGATGTGGCTTTCTGCTCTCTTTTTCTTCCTGTCTCCTAGGTCTAGACTTGCAATAGTCTCTAAAGATTTGCACCAGAAGACAGATATAAATGAACCCGTGTAAGTTATCTTTAACATTGTACCTGCATTGTGCCCTTTAGCATCCATCCTGGCTATCTTTATTCTCCCCGTAGAGTAATTCTCTTCTTCATTAAGAACATGGACAGAAATCTAAAGTGTGGTGGTCATTCCTCAACAAATCAGCAGGGTATACAAGCTTCCACATAACCTCTGTTACTTCTTGGCAGTTTCAGGCCCTCTTTCAATAAAACAGACTTAGCTTTACTGTTTCCACCTACTCCGACACTGCCTGTCTTCTTGCTACTTTTAAGGGCTGGTGCTGTTTTAGTATCTGGAATGTACTGGTGGTACTGATAGGGTCTCATCCTTGGAAAGTAGTTATCCATTAGACAACAGGATGCACAACTGACAAGATTTGCCTGACTTGCTAAGTGTAGCCCCCTTGTGAATAGATAGTATTCGATGAGTTGTACTGGTAGAGATGGGTGAGGGGTAGCCAAGCATTACCAGGTGTCTTCTCAAGCCTTGGCAGGAACTTTGGGTGCCAAAGTCAAAGTTAAGTTCTGTAATAAAACACTGCAAGAATAGTATCTACCCAAATCTCAATCT
Source organism: Chionomys nivalis (assembly GCF_950005125.1). Taxonomy (NCBI): domain Eukaryota; kingdom Metazoa; phylum Chordata; class Mammalia; order Rodentia; family Cricetidae; genus Chionomys; species Chionomys nivalis. The sequence continues at coordinate 30,273,171 of NC_080103.1, read as the reverse complement.
CTCTCTCTCTCTCTCTCTCTCTCTCTCTCTCTCTCTCTCTCTTTCTCTCTCTGGCAATGGAAATAACAAAAGGGCATTTGGGCATTTCAGAGGTAGCAAATCCCAGAACGTGTTAGTTTACAACCTGAACATTCAGCTTTTGGCGTGTATTCAATACTGCACATACCAAGAGGACATAGTAAAAGGTAACCAAACCTATTCTAGCTTGCTTCACAGGTTCTGAGAGACAAAATTTCCTTTCATACAGAAATATTGCTATCCCCTTTCCACTTGGGACTTCTATGGGAAGCTGTGGATTAACGGCTGTATTATATGTATAAGGATTTCTTCATTTATGTGGATAAGATACTTAGACAAGAGGCTTTCTTTGATAAGAGGACAATTAACTGTCATCAGTAGAAAGCATAATTGCATTCATGTTCATATAGTGAATAAATTCTTCCCAATAAACACTGACTGATTCTCATTAAGACAGAGTAATAAGATTCTGTGCTAACAAATACCATTTTCTCAAGTATGTATTTGCTACTACAAGATCAAAATCACGGTTGTGAGAAGAGCTGCCAATGACATGTTTAAGACCCATTTTAACAGGGAAAGTTACAAAGCCAAGTAAGTTTAATTGCATGTCACCTCTTGATTTTGACAAAATAAAATGGCACAAGTTGCTAGTAAACTTAATTATGCAGATTTATTTTAACTTAACAAAAATACATGCTATATGGAGTAAGGAGTTAGCTATGAGCCAAGTTTTAACTTGATATTTTTTTTTTCTGTAGCGAAAATGTTCATGAAGCAATGCTTTAAATTAATGGAATCTATTATCGTGGTTATCACCAAAGGCAGGCTTATACCGGGAAACACCTCTTCCAACTGCTCACACAGCAGTAAAGGGACCTGTGAGCAGAAGATACTTCAGCTCCATGCTTGGTCTTGCACCTCTTCCAGGACTCCCCAGTATTTCCGTCATTATTGCCTAACCAATAGCTTAAGTTTTTCCAAGCAGCTTAGAGTGGTTCATTGTACTGGGACAGAGACTGTTAGCTAAATGAATATTTCTTATCATGTAATGATCATTTCCTAGCTCTCCACACCATTATTTCCCCATTTTGCTTGGCCATCACCTTTCTTTCACAGACATTAAACAATAAATTTAAAAGTTCAAGCCTAGATTTGCCTCCTCCTTTTCTTTTAGCAACTTTTCACCAGTTGCCAGAATGAGTCTGTTCATTCTTTTTTTGTTATTTGCTAATGTCAGGGCCTCAGGGTCCATTTGCCTCTACCACACTAATACAAGTCTCTATGGCCAAAGGCAAGCATCATTGCATTCAGCGATTGGTCTGTTTTCCTCCAATCAAGACATTACATGTGATTAATATTCCTAGGATTTTATTATTTCAGTGCTCAAAAATCTCCCATATTTGTAAGCAGATGATAAAAATATTCAAACATTCTACATGCATTTAAATTTTTTTTCATGTTTTATTACTTCCATTTTTATTCTAGTCAAGATGGGCACTGTTTGCTGGCCATGGCTGTCTTCAGGTTTGACTTCCAGACTTGGTGAATGCATTTCCTTTTTTTGTTATTTCATCTCTCTCGTCCTGATCTGAGTGACACACTAATGCCTCTACAAAGCTTCCCTAAATCTCCCACCTCCTATTAGTTTACCCTTCATGTTTCAAACAGATCTAAGATGTTAACTGCATGCATGCACTTTGGTAGTGTACAAGATGTTGAGTTCAGAAAGTTTAAGTAGTTACAGGTAAAGCTTTTCATGAGTTCCTTCCTTTTCCTTTCCACTACACCTTGAAGCCGTCTAAAAACTATCCTTTTAAGAGCTGTTTGTCCTTCTTTTGGGTGACTAAGGGCATACTGATTTGCATTGTTGCGGGAATTTGTATAGGTTTGGTCATGTTATCTACATTTTAAGCCCTGTGAAATAATGCATGCATATAGAAGAATTTTGATTCAAAACACATGTAAGCATTAAAACATATTCATTGACCAATAGACTTAATGTGATATTTTAAGTTATATAGAATTCTGGGACTAGAGACATGGATCAGTGTTTAAGAGTACTTATTGCTCCTTCAGAGGCCCATGGTTCAATTCCCGGCATCTTCATGGCAGCTAACAGCTGTCGGTAGCTCCAGTTTTACGGAATTTGCTGCCCTCTTCTGGCCTGCATGGGTACCAGGCACATACATGGGGCACAGACATACATATAGGCAAAACACCCATACACATAAAACAATTTAAAAATATATAAAATTATAATGAAACTTACTTTGAGCCAATGTTTCAAGGTGAATATAAAATTATATCTCTTAAGAATCTTTAAAAAGTAAGTATTCAGCATTTAACTAAATAAGCTGGCAATGGGAGTATAGGCCGAATGAGCCAAATGGAAAATTTCAAAACTTATATTAAATAAAATCTAACACCTACTGAAAATTGTAATTCTCGAAGAGTTTTGAAATAACAATAAAATGAAATATCTTGCAAAACTATTAGATTTTCTTTTAAATCTCTTTTTATTTATTTTTATAAGATTGAAAAGAAATATTGTTACATGTAATAATATCATTGTATCATAAAATTAGAGTCATTTTATTTTCATTCATTTATTCCTTTGATTTGAGAAGTCTAGACCACATTCTGGATCACATGGTAAATTGCCAACATCTGCCTACCTTAGCATATTTTATATCATGATAAGATGTACATGCAATCTAGATTCTCCTGTAATCAGTGAAATGTTTCTTGACCTATTAGAGAGCAATCTCTTAGGTTTTTATATTATTAGAAACAAACTAAAATTTATCTGTAGTCTCAGCACCATCCAAATATAATGCTGAAGCCAAAACTTGAAATTGAGGGTAGAAAAATTACACTTCCTTCTCAATGGGTACGACTTTGCTGGTAAGCAGCGCCAACGTCCTGCAAGAGTTAATGCAAAGTCAACGGGACATGAGTTAAGTTTTTAAAATGCCATTTACCATCCCAAAAAAGTCTGCATGTAGCATTACATTTCTCACTTTGTGTAAGTCTTGGAAAGACATGCTATTTCTCCAGTTCCGTCAGTAGTGAAAATGCCTTCACACAGGCCTGTAGCTGATGACATTGTAGTGAAAGCTTTCCAAACACTAATTGGAAATTAAAAATAATCTTGACAACACCTCAGAGCATCATAGCTATGTTTCATCACCTTCGACACTCATTATCACTCACCACATACACATATGTTAATGGAGAAATTGTTTACAATTGTCTTCTGGTGCCATTTCTCTCTCTTTTAATCTTGTTGAGTTATTTTTGGATGGCTAACACCTTGTGATTTCAAATTGTGATTTTTATTCTCAGCTTATTGTATAAAACTCCATGGAAGTCTTAATTTTTTGGTAGGATATTCTTTAAAGAATGTTTTTATCAGAGGGTAAGAGTAGAATGTATTGATTTCCACAGGATATTAAAAAGAAAAAATATGACTTTCTTTAGGCTTTTGTAACTTATTGGAAATTAACAATAGACATGTAGCTAAAATTTCTTATTATGTGATAAATAGAAATTATATGAATTTAGTTGTTATTCAATTCTTAGTGAGATATAGTTGAAACAGATTCATGAAATATATATTTCAGTATTTGACTACAAAAGGTGAGGAAGAAGAAAAATGGTGTTTAATTTGTACAAAAAGGGCTATATAGAATTTGAAACAAAATGGGCTCTGGTAAAAGCCACTTTGCCTGGTTCTTCACTTGGTATATGTTAAGGTTGTATTGTGGTTGCACATTATTTAGATAAAAAGTAAATCTGAATTTATACCAGATTCAGACAATGAACGTTACACATGTAATTGTAGACAATCTATAAATACACAAGATGCCTTGTACTTACTCTTTTCTCTGGGTTTTCACATTGAATAAGGATTTGCTGAGTCCTTTCCTCTGAATGAGTTTAGAATGGCCACATTGTGCACAGAGTCTTCAGGGGGAGTTAATACTTTGCTGTCTATGTAAAATGGTATAGGAAGGGCTCGGCAGATGGCTCAGTAGATAAGCATATGCAAGCATTAAGACCTCAGTTTGGATCTCAGAACCTATGGAAAATATTAGCTCAGTGGTACAGTGTGTAAAATCAGCACTGAGATAGACTGATCTCCAGAGCTCTCTGGTCAATGAGCCTAGCTGATCTGTATGCTTCAGTTTCAGTGAGAGATCCTGCCTTTAAATATAGTGAGGAGTAACAAAAGAGATACTTGGCATATGCTCTGGCCTCCATGAACAGTTGCCTACACGGAGACACGGACAGATAGACAGACAAACAGAAAGACACACACACACACACACACACAGAGAGAGAGAGAGAGAGAGAGAGAGAGAGAGAGAGAGAGAGACTCTCTTATATTCGAATCTTTGATACTGTTTATTTATATCAACTTCCCAACTGTTTTCCTCTTTGTAGTTATAATCTGCATGAAAACAGTAGCCACACCAAAGATTTGATGTCTTTGTTCGTGTGGTATATAAGTTAGAATCAATTCTTCTTTTTTTTGGGGGGGGGGGTTACTGTTTTGTTTTGTTTTGTTTTTTCAAGACAGGGTTTCTGTGGCTTTGGAACCTGTCCTAGAATTAGCTCTTGTAGACCAGGCTGGCTTTGAACTCACAGAGATCTGCCTGCCTCTGCCTCCCGAGTGCTGGTGTGGGCCACTATTGCTTGGCATTAGTTCTTAACTCTATAACTTACACTATTAGAAGTTTTTTACTTGAGAATAAAAGTTCGCTAAAGATGATCATCTCTGACTCCTGATTGATAGCCAAATGAAGTTAAAGTCGTCATATACTAGTGACCAGTGCTCACAAAGTGTTTCTTTTGCACATGGTATCCTAATTAAAGAATGGATAATATCTCAAGTTAATAAGAAATAAACTGACAGTTTGGCCATGGTAAGAAGTGAGTATCAGTACTATTTGTAAATGTATTCAATAAAGAAATGATACTTTATTTTATAATATATCTCAGAGAGCCATACAATCAAGGGGAGCCATATACCTTCAAAGATAGCGAGTTCAGAGAGGACTTAACCCCAAGAATACACTTCTACTGTGACACTGACAAGACCCTCCTCCCACAGACAATACTCTTCCAAAGCACATGTCAAAAGCTCCCGCCTCTGCCTCTGTAGCCCAAGCATACTCCATCCTCTCTCGGGTGTCCTTTCAAAGTTCACAGTTTTTTTCCCCCAGCAGAGAACCCTTTTCTTTTCCACTTTAGCTATTAATTAGTATGATCTTCCCATGATGTTGCTAGCTAACTCTCCTATCTGCTCCATGAAATGAATATAATTATATACATTTAGCTGATTAAACATGATGGCTTTGACTACTAGAGAGAGATTCACTTTGCTTTGAGGGGTGGCCATTGGCAGCTTTCTCAAAAGCCATTGGATGGCTCTACAGCATCTGCTTTTGGGCAGAACTAATTGCAGATTATGAAGAAAAACAAAGATGATTTTGATCAATGGAGAAGATGAGAGTAGAGGGTGGGGAGGGACTACGATGCTTCATGTATATCTATGAATGTTTCAAAGAATAAAAAAAACTCCATTTTAAGATGATAAATTAGAGATACAGGGAACCTAAAGAAATTTGACAGGGCATCTCCTACACCTGTGGCACTTCCCTGGAATAAGTTCACTGGTCAGCCACAAATCCTGGGCCCCCAAGGGGCTTCCAATGCTGTATAAAAGATGTCTGGAGAAGCTGACTTGAACTTCTAGGCTAAAAACAAGCAAAGTTTTATTTACAAAATGACTACTGTGTTTGCTCCTTTCACTTACACCAGTCTGAAGCAAGAGTGATTTATGAGGCTACAGATAAAAGTGAAGCACTTTCAGGTATTATTTGGAGACTTGTAAAATGTGAGATCATGAAAATATGGATTATATGGGACTGAGGAGCTGCTTGGTGAGTAAACTCCTTTTACTGTATTTATGGTGAACCTGTCTCTTTCCTAAGAATTTTTTATAAGAAAAGGAAACTCTCTTGTGATTGCTACTGCCAGACACAGACTGTAATTCTATTCGGCTTTTTTTAGAGGCAGCTTTGCTCAAGTACTCACTACCCAAGTACGGGACCAACCAAAATTTTATAAATATAAATATATTTCCTTAGTAGAAACATGAAATGTAATTTGGAGGTTAAGAAACTCAGTTCCTTCTAACAGAGTGATTTCTACTACAATAATTGCATTGCAAATGTGTTACTAAATGGATCTGGGTGGTAGGGGCATCATGCTGAAATGGTAAGAAATGGAAAAAATAAAGACACATATAATTAGAACATGATTCATTTCTGCCTTTCCTGTAGGCATTAAGTCAAAGTAATGGTTACAAAGCATAACTTTGAAACTTCAAATTAAGAAAAATTACTAAACAAGCATATCAAAATGGATGGAGAAAAGTACACAAGGCCTCAACCCTACACAAAGAACTGTAGGAAAATGAGGAAAGCAGGGCATGGAAGAGGTGCTCTTCCCCAGAAAAGAGTACACAAATTTGTCGTCCAGTGCCAACCAGTTAGTCCTGAAACAAATATACAAATAATATTATGGGGACTGAACACATTATATTTTAGAATGCATTTGCGTGTACACATGCGTATGCAATAGTAATTAGTGAAAAAGAGGCCATGAATTTGGAAGAGAGTGGGGAGAGAAAAATGTAATTAAATTATAAATTAAAAACTAAGAAAAAAATCAGTACATTTACAGAATAGATAAAAAATTTAAATAGGAGACCTACAAAAAACAAAAATCCATCAAATAATTGCAAATAGAAACTAGTTCTTATATACTAAATTGTCCAAATTAAACACACACACACACACACACACACACACACACCCCTGACAATGCTGAATCTTGGTAGAAATACAAGTCAATACATGCACTTTGGAGGATAGCATGGTAGCATCATAATTTCTTACAAAGCTATAATATGATCCAGCAATTACATTTCTACATACTTACCTGATTTGAAAGCTTAAACCCATAACAAACACATGTATTAATATGAAGAGTTTTTATGTTTACTAAAATGGAAACTCATCACCAATATATTCTATAATAATAATAATAATAAGTGAACTATGCTCTACCTATATAACAGAATGTAGGTAGACTTGAAAAAGAAATGAAACATCAAGCAAAGAAAACATAAAAATGAACCTTAGATACATTCTGCTTAACAACAAAATTATCAGCCGAAAAAGACTACACACTGTGTGGTTTCTGGTGTATTGCTTTCAAGGAAGACAAAGCTGTAGCCTATAAATTGCTTGAGGTTTTCAGAAGGTTAAGGGGAAGAGACTAGAAAGGTGAATCACAGATGGATTTTAAGGGAGGTGAACCTATTTTAGGTGTTGTGATGGGGAATACAGGGTATGGTTAATTTTCAAAACCAAATATTTTATAGCATAAAGAACAGAAATAAAAGCTGTCTTGTTTTCAGTCTTGAATGCAGGTGAGGGACAGCTGAATCGTAAACAAGGAAAGCAAAGTCAGCTACCTTTAATGGATGTGCTGTTCTTTTGGTGATGTTGGGTAAGTGCAGAAATACATACGTGATAGTGAAAGTGTACAGTCCAGCATAAAGCCCCACGACGGTCATTCTTGTATAAAAATCCATTGAGATTTTTGGACTTTGGATTTTAGATTGTTTAAACAACAAAATGGACATAGCCTCTATATCAAGGGGAATCAAATCTGATTGGCTTTCATGATTTACTCGAATGAGAGCAGCATTTTCCCTTTGGCTGTGTGGTTTCCAAGCATGCCAAATGTGAAGCTCTTCACAACTTTTCTGAGATGAACATACTGCAGACTATGTATATTGGTTTAAAGTAAAATTTTTCTCATGAAGGTGTTCTTTTTTCCTGTCTAGTTTGAAAATTTCTAATTACAGTTTATTTCATTGACATTGGGCATAATTATCAATACAAATTTTGCATTTTATTTTATTTATAGTATTGGCTTTAAGGCAATTATTTTTTCTATGAATTACAGCACATGTACTTAACTTGTCACAATGTGTCCAAAGCACAATTTTGAGTTACTCAAAAACAGAAATATCTTACGAAGTTTACTTTTGTACTGATCTATTGGGTTGCAGATATTATATATTTTGTTTCTACTGTGCATCATAGCAGTACAAAATCAAGCATTATTTTTTTTAAAGAATAACTTTCCTCTTTCGGATTTTAGGATAAAAACTTTGAAGTCTAAAATTTTAATCCACGATTATCACGTTTTTACACTTCTAACTTTTCGTGTAGACACAGATTTCTAAATTGTGTATTTTCTCTTCCATCTAAAGAACTTTTTAAAAAAGCAATTTATGGACTGGATCTGCGGAGAGACTGTCTCTTGGCTTTTTTTTTTTTTTTGTAAACTTCTCTCACACATATTTTTAGATTATTTTCACAGGATATAGAGATATGATTTACTTGCAAGAATTTAAAAATACTGGGACTATCTTTTAGGGTTTATTATCTGGCGAGAAGCACCTATTAGACGTTATTATCCTCACATACAATGTTTGTCTTTACTGGCTGCTTTTGAGACTTTCTCTTCAGCTGTGCTTTTCATCTGTAGACAATGATGCATCATCTCGACAGTTTACTTTGAAATTCTCGAGTTTGGGTTCAGTGGGTTCCTCACATTTATACATGTGTATCTTTCACCATATTTGGGAGTACTTTGGTAATAATTTCTTAAAATGTGTTTTCCGTTGCATTTTTGCTTTGCTTTTCTTCCTCTCCTTATTAACTCCAATTACAAGTGTTTGTACCAATCATTATCTTCCTACCAGTTTCTGAAGTTCAGTTCACCACTATTTTTTTACATCTTTCCTACCAGGTGTTCCAGACCCAGTATTTGTAGTAATTTGCATTAATTTGCTTTTAAAAAGTTGGCGATTATTTCTATGATGTCCGCTCAACTGTTGAACCTGTTCAGTGATATTTTTAGATACTCCTATTTGCAATTTTAAAAATTTTGTTATTTTAAATTTTTGTGTGTCTGTGTGCTTGTGTCTAAGTGCATGAGCCTAGGATGCCGAAAGGGGCCTGAGTTTCAGATCTCCTGGAGCTTGTGTGTCACAGGAGGCTGTGAGAAGCCTGATGTTGGTGCCCAAAACCACACATAGGTCCTCTGCATGAACATCACATGTCTTGACCTCTGAGCCATCTCTCCAGTACCTCTGCTTGCAAGTTTTATTATTTGACTCCTTCTCGCAGGTTTTGCTTTTTTTAATACTTTTTTTTAAGAACTTAGGCATATTTCTGATATTTGCTTGTTATTGTTGATGAGTTTCAATATTTCAGAAATTATTTGGATATTCTTATTCAGTGTATTTCTCTCCATCTCTTAGTATTAGAGACTTCCCGCTCACTCGTATATTTTGTGAATTTTAGACATATGGTGGCCATTGTGCGTGAGGTGTTGAAAGGGCTCTTTAAATTACACTGTTTTCCTTTAGATTGTGTTTAGTTTTGAGCAGCAGGCAGTTATATTTCTTTCTGGTATTTTGATCTTGTCAAGCTTAATTTGCTGCTTTGTATGTTGACTGTTTCTTTGGCTTAGTCATGCTAATGTCTTCATGTTAGGCTCTAATTTTGATCCCAAGGCCACAGGCTTATACAGAATGTCTGAGCTCAGTGAGATGTTCTTACCCTGGCTTGGCCTAAAATATATATTTGTAGGAACACGCCCCCAATGGGTGGGGCTATGTCCCTACATATATTTTCTAAGCACTGCATAATTTTCATATCTCAATTTATATATTAACCGCATGGCATCCATTTTGCTAGGATTTGTCTTTCCTGTATAAAACCTCAGCTAAGGGCTCACCTGGTCCTTAGTTACGAATGAAAAACCTCAATCAGACTTCTGATGGCAACCTTAACTCTCACCTGGGTAGATTTCATTTTTATAATGTTCCTTCCTGAAAATTCCAGTGATTTCAGAAGCCCTTAAGTATAATCTCTGATGGCTTCAGCATGACCAGTCTCTACACACTCATGTAATGGTTTTAATTTCATTACAGTAGTAGTCACAGTATTATTGGGGATCTTCCATTGGCTGCTTTGATAATATGGAACAGAAGATTCCACAAGGTGCAAGATTTCAAAACAAAACTGACATTGTTCAAATAAAGCTTTTGTTTTAATATCTTGCTTAACAAAATGTTTCTCTCTCTCTCTCTCTTTCTCTCTCTCTCTCTCTCTCTCTCTCTCTCTCTGTGTGTGTGTGTGGTGTGCATTCATGTGCATGTGAATATGCACCAAAGCCACAAAATTACACAGAATTCCCTGGTTCTAGAGTTACTGGTGGCTAAGAGTGACCGTATCTGGATATTGAGAATAAAAGGAGTCCTCCTAAAAAGCACCAAACATTCTCAACTGTGAACGTTATCGCCCACCAGTCCCTGCTTTCTAGATTTCTTATCTAGCAATGGTCTTGTTAATTCTAATGCTGTATACCCTTCCTTTGTTGAGACTGCCCTGAGTCAGAAGACTGTGTGGAGACATGGCTTATAAATGTCCCTTCAACCACACTTAACTCTTAAATACTTTATGTAATTTAGTTATTTCTCAGGCCTCTATTCCTACCTCTGAAGCCAACAGTGGAAATTAATTATTGATGATAATGTGTTGTTTAATGGCAACCAATGTCTAGTCTCAACTAACAATGTCAGACCTCAAGATCGAACACTGACCTTGTCAGTGCCAACTGGCTGTAACAGTTCATGCTATGTTTGATAGTTAGCAATGAAATACTTTTAAAATCTTTTAGGTTTATGTAACTATAAATTCATACACATAGGAAAGTCTAGTCTATGGAACCAAACTCAGGTTTTAACCTTTCGTTTCTCATCAATTAAAGGGCAACAAAATGGGATGAGCAAATAAACACTCTGCTAAATCTTCACAGGAAATTTAGATGTCAAAGAAGGTAAATGAAAAAAGTCTTTCAAGTAACTATTGTCACAAATGTCTAATATCACAGAAAAATGTGTTTCATTACCTTCTCCCCTTTAAATGATGGGAAACATTGCAACGACAGGGCGTGCATTCATTGGAATTTCAAAATATAGGAAGTTGCCACCACTAATGCTTCTCTTATTTCTTCTTCTTTCTGGATATTCTTTTCAATAGTTAGTCCCTGCAAAGTACATCAAATGAAAAAGCCCAGGAAGAGCATGCAAGTATTCATTAGATACCTGGAGGAGTAAATACAAAGGAACATTTTCAATGAATACAGATTAGGAAATGTTACTTTTGTTTTCTTTGCTTTGCTATGAGAAACCCACACCACTGAACAAATTTTAAATGTTATTTATCTTTGTGCATTAGCTCCAAACAAAAAATTAAAAAGCCACATATATCCAATATGATTGACGGATATTAACAGTAATGATGGGTTTCCTTCGATTTTTAACTTCGCTCTAAAGGATACATCCTTTTCTTGATGCCTTCTGGGACATAGCACTCCATTTTAAACAGCAACTGTGCAAATAATTTCAGTGGAGAAAGATAGATTCTGTGCTTTTATTGTACGTGGTGTGGTTCCTTTATTCATAAGCAAAACCTCTCTTAGCATTTCTGCCTTCTCTATCCCTCATGTTTTGTTGAACTTTCTAATTATTTCAGAAGAAAGCAATCCCCCAACTATGTTTTCAATTGGAAAGTGTAAGGATATTACTTTTAAAAATCTCTCTCTCTCTTCTGCTCTCGTGTGTGTGTGTGTGTGTGTGTGTGTGTTTGTCTATGATGTGAATGTTGGTGAGTCTGGGCACACATTTGCAGTTGTGAATACATGAGGTCAGAGGGTGACCTCATGTGTTGGTTCTCATTTTCATTTTCTACCCTTTTTGAGACAGAATCCCTGGTTGTTTGCTCTACCTTAGCTAGGCTAGCTGACTCAAGAAGATTTGAGAGCTTTTGTGAATTCTCCTGTCCATGAATGTCACCTGGTGGTAGAAGTGAATAATGGCCAATGTACTACCATGCCCAGTTTTACATGGGTGCTGGGAATCCAGCTAAGGTCCTAATTCTTATACACCATGCACTTTACCTACTGAGCAGCTCAAAGTTTGCAGTCAAAAATCCATAAACTTAGCTGGTCCTGGGTTGTTTGTATAGTTTTGAATCTCAGTTTTCTGTCTCTGCGGGTAGTGTAAGGAGTCAGTAGATGAGGGACACATACATATCATCCATCAGAGACTGTGATGCAGGATGACATCGTCAGAAGTGGAGGGGTTTTCTCATGAACACCTACAGCCTTTTTGAATCTCCTCACCATCATGATGCTGTACTTTTATTGAGAACATAGGTAATTTCATTTATGTGATGCATGTCTCTTAAAGATTTTAGGTCTGATCTTGTTTGTGTTATATGACAGCCATTTGTTATGTGATATAAAAAGTAGTCATTAATATATGAAAAGCTGTCTTTTCAATTTTGATACAGAAGCAGTATTTGACATCCCAATTTTGAGTCAATAATATATTTTAGAAAAATATGTTTACTATAGCAAAGTTGACATCTATTCTACTGTATTTAATAACACTATGTTGAATAAAAAACTGGGGATATTGAAATTTTTACAAGCCAAAGAAACCAAGTCATAATTTCCAAATAGAAAATTTTACAGTCATTGATTTACATGGTTATAAACAAGAAAGCAAAAAAAAAATCATGTGTTTGGCTCATCAAAGTAAACCAAAATTCTGATAGTATCTTTTATACTATTGTTGCCTGCATATTACAATGAATTCCTCTAATGTCAAAAAAGGGAAAGGTAGCAAGAGTACACATGCTATCTTTCCCAAGTAGCTTCCATTCAGCCTTTAGGTTTGCAAAGCAACTAAAAGCAGGATGAAGTTCTGGCACCTCGGCCTCCATTCGGTGGCTTCTTCCCTTGACTCAGACTCCTGCGTGACTAGGACAAAGGCCTGGGATTCATTCAAGGAGTTTCCGTGTAAAGCCAGGGGTATCCAACCTAAACCATCCCAATTTATACAAGGGTACAGAGGTAAGAGTCGTTTTCTTAAGCCATCAGTCACGTTACATTCTAGGGCCAGGGCAGGCTGGCATGACAGGTTATTCCCAAATGAAAATAATAATTTATTATTGTGAGTCTGTCCCTTGGAGTTATCTTGTGCAACCCATATCTTCTCATTACGTAATAAGGACTACACTGAGTCATCTTGCAGAACCAGAACTATGACCGTGGCCAACTAGACCACCTCCTGACCCAAACATCTCAGAAACTGTTGCTTCCTTGCCTGTTTTCTCATAAACATGAAACTGAAACTCCTATCATTACCCCAAAGATGAAATTGGCATTGCTGGTCCCCTATTACGTTCACTTTTCCAACATGATACATTGATGAAATATCCTATCTCTCTTTTTCACTATTATAATATCTTTAATTAGAATTCTATGTTTGGCTAAGCCCTACCTGTTGACTCAGGGCTTTGATAGTAAAAGTTTTTTTTTTTTAAAACAATATTGCCAATAAAATTTATCTTTGGGATTATTATAAACAGCCATTTAAAAGACAAAATAACTGTGATTCTTTTATTTTTATGTAATATAATTATAATATAATCACATAATTTCCCCATTGTAATTCCCTCCAAACCCTCCCATATACTTTTACTCATTTAAATTAATGACCTCTCCCTTTAAATTGTTGTTACATGCATATCTGTACATGTACACACACACATATTCATAAATCTAACCTGCTCGGTATGTATAATGCTACTTGTATGCATGTTTTCAGGGATGACCATTTAGTATTGGATAATCAGTTGTTGTGCTCTTCCCTGTCTCAGCATCTTCTTAGTTCCCTGTATTTCTTTGTACAGGGTTTAAGCTTTGTGGGCTTTTCCCTACAGACTTTGGCATGTCTTTCAAAATGCAGAGTTGTGGAGACCAGTAGATTCATCTACAAAACACTCCCACACCTAAGGTTCAGGGAACATTGTCAAAAAGGAAACAGAAAGATTGTAAAAAACTATAGAGTCGGGGACTTCACTGTGGAAGTTTGTCGCCTAGTGAAGTCAAAAAATACACCCATAAAGTTTTACCCACATGAGTTCCTAAACATGAGGTGAAGAACACTAACAATAAATATGCCAAGGTATGCCATTTCTATATTTAGTTAAAATTACTTCATATGAGACTTGACTTCATACAAGGGTGAAGAAGTCTACATGCAGATACATGGATATCAACTCCATATGTAAAAAAGCAAGCAAGTAATGGTTACACTCAGCAATGTGTAGTGACCATCCAGTCATGTATAGAAAACCTGGGTGTTGTAACTCCAAGACTGCTTAATCTTTATCCTGCCCAGTATAGGTAATCTACCAGTTATTGGGGTCATTTTATAAAACACAAGGCACCACTCTTCTTTTTTCTTTATTCTTATCTATGGTTCTATCCTTCATGAATAGTTGATGTTTCAAAATAAGGAATCTATTGAAAATACGAGAGTTAGAACCCATCCACCTATCACAGCAACTGTATAAACACGGACATGTGGACTTTGACTGCTGTCTCGTTTCTCTGCTGGCACGAGAGACGCGTATTTTAGAACACAGGATTTCTTATTTTCAGAAAGAGTTCATACTTAAATACAAGCTTTAACAAAGCATAATGACCCAGCTCTGAAATACGATAATTCTTTGGCAGGAAAAACTTATTTCTTAATGATCAAATCCCAAACAGCCTGTGAAAATATAAATTCAGTGAAAAAAATTCAGTAGAACTTAGAGCTTGAAACAAAGATAATTGTGTGCCTTATTGTGTATTGCATTTGAAAAACAAATGCAGGTATGCTGGATTGTAAAGATTTCTCCCCTAAAGAACAAGACATTTTGCAGCCTTCATCTCCCAGTTTCTCATCCCTGTAGACTTCTCTCCGTAGCTCGATTAGGTGCAATAAATTCTACAGCTGTGTTCCATGGCTTTAGCTGCAAATGATTAATTTAAGCTGGGGACTCTAATTTCCTTTCAAAGGGTTCTTTCATTTAGAACAACTGTTTAGAACTCACTTCTTTGATTGTTCTCGAAATTTTGTCAAAAAAGGCATTTTTAAAAACACATAAACATTTTAAAACTCATCACCTCATATCTTACACCAAACAGGGCATTTTTTTTAATATGTGGAACCTGCAATGGTCATGTACACATACATACGAATACACACATCCATCTCTGTGTGCGTTTAAATGGCAAAGATCAGTGTTCAGTCCACAATGTAGAGCAGAATATGATCAAAGCTTCATAGAAAAGAGAAAAGAAACATTATTCCTGGTAATATAAACAAATGCACATATAAATATAACTACAAAGATGGCATTTCATTTTCCTTCTGCCTTGAGTCAAATATGATATATATGCCATGACCTTTATCATTATTTTACCTTTAAAAAATATCAGAACAGTAAAGCATCATTTGAGTTATGCTCTTTTGGTGCTGCTCTGCCAAATTGTTCACCTAAATTAAAACAGTAGCAGAAAGCGGTAGAAAAGAAGGACCTTGAATTCCCCCAGAATCTACACAACAAGAGAAAGCAACTGCAAGTTGTCCTCTGCCTGCCTGAACACACTTCGGTATCTGGAAACACATATACATGCACACACACATGCACGCACACACACAATTAAATGCAACAAAACCTTTTAAAAAGCAAAAACAAAAATGAGCACATACAGGACGGGATAGCCACACATGGCAGGCTGGAGCCCAGGGATGTGGACGTAAGCAGCCATTTGATTTGATAGTGCGGAGAAAGATTGACTGTGTCGCACAGAACCATACTTGCCATCACTAAAAGCCCAATTTTAATTAGGGAGTCACACATTGCTGTTCCCAAATATGTGCAAGCATCTTAAATACCATACCAGGGAAATGAAAACTGGACATGGCCAATCTCTTTCTGCAAGTATTTTACATATCTATAAAATTTCAGTCTGTTTGGAATCCCCTGAGGGTCCTGGAGTATCTGCAAGCACACACTTCGCAGCTGTGCACAGCCTGTGGGGAGCATGTTGCACGCACACGTCTGAGGCTGGATCCCTTGAGCTTCCGTGCTTGTTCTGTCTCTTGTTACTTGGTATTCTTACTCTGCACCTATAAAACGACACGAGGGTCCTTGTAACATGCACCTATCTTGAAATACTTTCTGATGACAATTTCACCATGATCCACAGTGAAAAGGGATTAGGATAATATCAGTTAAACTTTCTGGTCATGAGGCCTGGGACACATTAGAAAAGAATGTACCCAGAATAGGAAGTTCTTATTCAAAAAAAATTTTTTTCTTTGTCAGTAGAAAAGAGGAGGGGGAAAGGAAACTTCTTTGTCTAAAAATTATCTTAGAAGTGCAGTCTTTTCTTATACTGTCAGGAGAAATAAAAACAAATAAACAAAAAGGTGGCCTGATGTGACATTCTGACACTGAAATTACAGAGAACAGAAAGCTTGATCCACAGCATAAATCTAAAGACACTGAGCTGACACCCATCACGTATGTTAGCTTACGAGATTTTCCTAGAAGAGTTGCTTTGCAAATGAAGCCCTTTGAAAGCATCATTATATAAAGTACTTGTTAAAATTATACACTTCAGACTTGTAAGATGGCTAGGAAGGGAAAAGCTCTTGCCACCAAGTTTGATGATGGAAGGAGAGAAGCAACTCTTCATGAGATACCCTCTGCCCTCCATATAAGCTCCATAATATGCTTGCCTCCCACCCCCAGTAAAGAAATAGATTCAAAACAAAATAATACACACTGTCACCCTAAAGCTCTGGAATCAACACTCTAGTGTGGATTAGAGAGCACTATATTCTATACATATTCTGGTGAGAATGCATTCCTGTGAGGGAATAACCCCAAGGCCAACTTTAAGAACCTCTATTTGGTTTCTGGTTTTATTTGATTGATTTCTTTTCATTTTTCATTTGTGTGTAGTACACCTCTGTGTATGCATTTTTTTTGCACAGGTGTGGCTACTCTTGTCCACCCACACCTGGAGGCCCATGACTGTTGGCAGAAATCATCCTCAATAGCTCGTCCACATTATTCTTTGAAGCAAGGTCTCTCTTTCTAATCCAGGGTTGTCTAATAAAGCTTTACTCAGTAGCCAGATTAGTTCAAGGATCTCCTGTCTCTTCCTTCCAAGGCTGGGATCTTAGGTGAGATGCCACACCTACCTGGCATTTACTAGCATTTCTGCAGACCCCATGTCCCATCTCCATGCTTTTTTGGCAAGTGCTTTAACTTCTGAACCATCTTCCTAGGACCAATTTTACAAAAACTATTTGGAAATAAATTAGTGAGACCAATGACTCCCAATGTATAGACGTTATTATGTCTTACTTATGTACAGACTGTGGACATTGTTCAGCAAATCTAGAACTTTCAAAATCTATTTAAATAAATAAATAAGTAAATTTGATTATAAATCAAATAATTTCTTTCCTTCATCGGTGTTATCAACTCCTGGTATCTAAGAATTCTGCATTATATCTACAATAAGAAAGACATATTTATTTCAATTATGGAATATCAATCAACAGAGATGGTATAGACCACTCCATTTCTATATATTATTCATTTACTTGGAAAGTACTTATTGTAAAATATAACACATCCTATTTGACTTAACAAAACTCAACATCTTTCCAACTTTACTTCATGTTACTAAAGATGTCTTTAGTAACAAAATGTCCAAAAAACCACTCTGAATCCTCTATATAACCCCATCTGTCCCCTGTCTCTCTTTTAATACCAGAGCAATAATATATGTGTTACCCTTATTGGTGATGTCTACTGTCACCTTGTGGGAATTTCCACAGCACTCTGTGTTCCCCTCTCTGTGTCCAAAAGAATTGTTTGGGGTGGGATAGTCTTTCAGTTGCTTATTTTTCTTGCTGTCATAGTCTTCAGGATTTACCTATATTAGCAGACATATTGCTAGTTGACTTATTTTAACGTCAGTAATGTTTTGTTGAATGCATACATGTATTCGTGAATGTGTGAGAAAGTTTTTTGACTTACACACAGTCTTTGGAATTCCTGGCTTACACATTTAGTAGAACTGCAATTTTGATTTTCCGATGTCTTGTGTCAGTTATAAAGGTGTTAAGATGCATCTCGCCTTAAATTTTGTTTAACTCGTGATTGATGGGGTAGGACTTATTTCCGTGCACAGCAGCCTTGTTTCCATTCCCCGTGAACTCTCATTCATTTCCTTCATGCATTTTCCTCCCTTGTGCTATGTGATGTCTCTGTGATGACCTGTCGATGTGAATGTAATTTGGATGCAAAGCTTTTGTTTGTTTCTAGGGTTAGCACAAACTTTGTCTTACTGTGGAGCATGTCCTTTAACTTCTTCAAAAAGCAGTTTTAATTTAGTCTTTTACAACTTCATACATGTATATGAAGTATCCTGGTCATATTCGCCCTCTATTAACCTCTTCTTCACTCCTACTCTCTCTGAGTTCCACTTTCTTCACAACAAATCTTCTCCTCCACTCATGTCTTTTTGTTTTGTTTTTAATGATACCTTCAGTTTAATTAGGGATAGTTACACACATGGGCTTGACTGTAAAACATGTGCAAATCACCAGAAAAAAAAATGACTATCAACTCCCCTGCATTTATCTTTCTGAGCCTGAATTGTATCAGTGTATTTTTCATCCATTTTTATGCAAGTTACACTATTTTTTATAGTAGAATAAAAGTCCATAATGAAATTCTTCTATACTCTCTTGTTTTAAAACTTTAGCTTTCCACTTAATAGCACTAGAATATTGCATATATATATATATATATATATATATATATATATATATATATATATATATTGCTCAAAAAGCCCAAGACATTCTGGACAAACTGTGAGCTTAAATACTCTAAAGTAAAACAAAACAAGAAAACTGCAACAATGACTAGGAAATGGGATTCAGCCTAAATGTCCACCAGCTGACAAATGAATAGTGAAAATATGGTACTTATACATAATGGAAGTTTATTCAGCTATAAAGAAACTCAAAATCATCTTGTCTTCGTCTTCCCCATACTGGGGTGCATAAGCACTGTACAACCAAATCCAGATAATGTGTTTTGGAGACCAATACCACAGAAATGATCTTGACCTTGTGTTTTTCTCTGGATTTTACATCAGGAGATATGTGCCATCGATGCCCCATTATTATAGCATCCTATTTCTAAATATCTACTTTCTTGATCAGATATTGATAGTACTACAATTAAAATATCATTATTAAAATAGCCTTTCCAGTTTCTTTCTGTCGTTCTATCAGTTGTTGGCGTTAACATTTTCAGGCTGTATTTTTACAAAGTGATAATTACATCTTCTGAGCGGACTACTTTTTCAGCTGTATTATGTCATTTGTTGCTATGGATTTAAATTCTATTTTCCTTATGTAAATATGCCAATTATAGTTAACATTTAATTCCTCTACATTCACTGCTTTTTCAAACTTCTATGCAGATTTTTTTTCTTCAATTTGTGTTTTGCTATTTTAATCTTTCTATTTAAAATATATTCATGCTTATTGCAAATATTAATATATTTGGATAATTCTTTCATTTTTGCTTGATTTCCTTTGTTATTTATAAATGATAAAAATATATTTTATTTTTCCTGCTGTTTCATAGGATTTGTGTTCAATTTTTCGTTTTTTTAACAAGAAGGTACATCCTTGTTTTAATATGCATAATTACATACAAATATTTCAACAAATTCTTTATGTATGCATTTTTTCTCTCTTCTTTCCATGTATACTATAAAGATCACAGCAAAATTTCATATATCTCAGAATTTTGTATCTGATTTCACATACACACATATGTATATAGATTATGAGTGCTCTGAAGCAATGGTTTTGTTAAAAACAAGTAATTTCATTTTATGATCAATAGTTAATTATTATTGAAATGTGATTTAATTTATCTTTTTACATTTTTTTCTTTTACTATCTGAGGACACAGTTTTCTTTGGTTATGTACAGCCCTTAACAGTTGCAACTTGATGTGACACAACCAACTAGGGGTTAAATATTAATTTCATTCTTATGTTGCATTAGTGGGTCTGGGGTGAGCCACCGCTTCCATCTAAGCACAACCTTGATTTTTGTACCATCGTATATCATGTTGACTTCCGAAGAAAGCTACAGGAGGAAAAAGTTTGGGAAATGTCACCACAGCAGCCTTTGTATATGAAATTGTAATATCCATTCTTTTCTCTGAATATCTGGAAAGCCTTTGTTCTACCTGTATTAAAAACTTGCAGTTAGGAGTTGTTGATGAGTCAATAGTCTGATAATAATGCTACTTTACAAACTATTGCTTCTGTCAAAGCACAATCTGTCCTCGTTTTGTTTATAACCCTCCTGTGATAACTTTTGAGAGCATTTCTATATCCTTAATCTTCTCATAGCTCATATTATAGCATCCACATATGTTGTTTTAATTTTTCCTGCTGGACTCCTATTTTCAATTTGGGAAAAATATCTCACTTAATCTTTAAAAAATGAGATCCTTCAAAAATTATTTATTATACTTTGAGGATTTATTTTTGTTTTTATTTTCATTTTCTCATCAGCTGAGAGTTTCATGTTTATATATGGTATTATTGAATTGTTAAAGTATATTTAGTTTGTGTATATAGGTGTTTTGCCTGCATGGTCTGTGCACTATGTACATGCAGTGTCTACAATAGCCAGAAGAGGGCATGAGATCCCTCTGGGCCTGGAAATACACAGATGGTTATGAGTCACCATGAAGGTGCTGGGAATTGAACCTCAGTCCTTGAAAGAACAGCCAGTATGCTTAATTATGGAGTCTTCTCTCCAACCCCTATGCAATGTGTTTTCATTATGTCCACGCCCATTTCCTTCCTACCAGTCCTTCCTGTATCACCACAAGTGATATCCCCTCCCACTTTCATGTGTTTTCCCTATTTTGCATTTCTTTCTTTTCCTTAACCCACACAGCCCACTTAGTTCTGCTAGTACTTATATGGATGAAGGGCTACCTACTGGAGCATAGGTACCAATCTTTAAAAAAAAGATTTCCCTTCTCAAACAGCCAATAGAACTTCAAATTAATGTTGAGACATCCTGACTACCCCGTTCTGAGATTTTATTCAGTTTGGTCTTCTGTAGTCTTGTAGTTACATATGCTGTCAATTTATATGCCCAACTGCTCTTTTATGTAAAAAGTGCACTGCTTTTCTGTAGTCATCTACTGCTTTTGGCTTTTACAATCTTCATACCCACTATTTTGCAATGATATATCCACTTGAGCCTTGAAAGAAAGAAATGAGATATAGATATCTCACTTGAATCTAAGCATTTCACAATGTTTTCTTCCCATAACATGGGCCATTTGTGAACATCTATGTTAATAGGCATCTACTATAAGAAGTTTCTTCCCTGATGAAGGCTTAAAGATGCATTTATCTATGGGTATAACAAAACTTGCTAGAAATCAGCCGAATATCATACCCATTTGGCAGAATAATAGTAGAAGCTTTTACCCTAGTGCCTCCCTGTGATCTCTCTGGTCACATATTTTTGGTCTCATTAACGGTGTCAGCCATAGGTTCTATCTTGTGGAATGGATCTGAAACCCAATCATAAAGTGATTGGTTACTCTGATAACATTTGTCCTTAATGGCAAGCTGGTCATATTGCACCTCAAAGAATTAACAGTTGCTTAAGACTGATCAACCCTTTTCCTCCCTAGGAGAATGCATAGCATGTTCCAATATGAAATCCAGCCAGGAGGGATGAAGCTATCATGTAAGTATCAGCTTGCAAGTATTCTCAGAAGAGGGTCTTATCACCAAATGGGAAAATCTTCTTTCTTCCATGATTCTAAATTTATCTATTTGTTTATTTAAGCCCTTTGTATAGCAATGTGGCACCTTGAACAAAGATTTTAGTAGTATACTTTATCTTACTGAGTCTTCACCTTGTGTCCAGGCTAACTTTTCTCCTTTGGTCCTGTTCTAAATGGTAGTGTTTTATATCTAAATGTTCATTTTGCCTATAGCTGTCATGTATTATTTGTGGTTTCAATTTTTATGGTTACTGTTATCTGTGGTCAAGTACGGTCCAAAAACACTATCTGAGAAATTCTAAAAGAACAAAATTCATTCATTTTGTCCTTCTGAGTAACAAGGTATGATCTCATGTTGCACTGCTTGGTACTTCCTGTGTTACAACTAAGCTGTTTCCCTGGAAGTCACAGCATATGTGCTGACTTCTCACCAGTAGCTGTCCCAGTCATCAAATTGACTGTTGCAGGGTTTCAGTGCTTACGTCCAGGTAGCACTCATATCACTTAATAAGGGCACCAGGGTGTAAGAGTGGCACTGTTAAAAATACTTGGTTTTATTATTAGTTATTATTAGTGATATTACTGGCCAGATTTATAAATTCAACTTTTTCATAGGTGTGAGTACAGGAGAGGAGACACAGGAAAATCAGGGCTTACTACTGTCTGTGGTTTCGAACATTCGCTAGGTTCTTGGAAGAAATATTCTTTGAATGAAGTGAAGACTATTAGTATATTCATTTTCGTGTGATAATTCAATTCTAAATTGTCCACCAATGACCCAGTACTTTATACAAATATATTTTCCTGACTTGAGGGAGGACTTTTAACTGTCTTTTATTCTACAAATGACAATGTTGATGGATTATTATCCCCAAAATTACATCTCCTTACAAGGCAGTGGTGAAGAGACTGAAGAAATAATCACACCCCAGAACTCCTTGACTTGAGGGTAATCCAAGGGGAATTAGTCTTGACTATTCTAGCCAGCCAAACCATGAAAATTTGGATTCAGTGAGAGTGAGACAATAGTGAGATATGTGCTCTGATTTTGCAGAGGAAAATAGTTATGGTTTCTACAGACAAAGCAAAATGAATTTTGCTAGTAAAACTTTGGAGATTTTACTACCAGAACCTCAGACGATGCCACAACCTGGCCAACACTATGATTGCAACCTAGGGAATTCTTAACAGGGGACACAGATAAAAAGTCAGTGTCTTCTTGTGCACAAACATTTTGAGAAACAAAATGCATGTTGTGTTGAGTCAGTAAGTTCATGGCAAGACATAACTTGAAAATTAATAATGCAATTATTAATTCTTATTCTACCATTTCCTTTTTAAATTTTATAGTTTCTTATGTTGTTATTACCAACATTGTGCTTGCATTTATTTCCATAATTATTGTGTTTCTATTAGTTTAAGAAAACTTTATAAATTCGTATTTTATTTCACTTTTTCTACATTAGATTTTTATCTAATTTTGCTAACTAATTAGTCTCTCTCTAGGAACTCCATTTAATTTTTACTCATATAAGCTTGGAGTATAGGCTTACTTAAATAGAAAACTATCCTTTTAAATTTTTTGAAATTATAATTACATCATTTCTCCTTCATTCTGCCCTCTAAACCCTTCCTTGTATCTTTCCTTTCTCTTCACATCTATAGCTCCTTCCTCTTCAAATGCTCTCTCTCTCTCTCTCTCTCTCTCTCTCTCTCACACACACACACACACACACACACACACCACACACACACACACTCCTAAATATATGAACACAACTGTTCATACTGTTTAATGTCTACCCACTTTTAATCCAGATCTCATTCCAACAATTCAGCTTTGACTGGCCTGACCATGGGGCTGCGATGTGACAAGGAAATCTTTTGTCACCTACACTGTGGTGTTCAACATTGACACCAGCTGATGCATTTGCTTCATCAAATATCTAACCCAGGAAACAGACCTTCTTTTATTGTTTCTTTTATAATAGGAAATCTTTGTACTATCTATAGATTTCAACCAGACACTTCTTGTTAGTTTCATTTTTTTAAAGCAGGTAGCTCTTGGTTCTTTCTCTTGGAGTTTTCCAGGTTGAGTTAATTGATTATCTCTCCTATACTTAAGAGGTTCTTAATTTTTAACTAATAAAACCAGTGTTTCCAATTTTAAGTATTAAGTCACCAAAAATTTGATCTCACCATCCATTCTGTATCTTGACACAACACAACGAGCTGTTTTCTATTTGCTCCATGAATCAGTAGAGTGCTTTAAAAAATGCAATTAGAGATCCAGACAGCTTGGAATCAAACACACATTCATCTAAACAGCTGTGAGACTTTGGTGAGTGACTAGAGTTATTTGCCTAGCTTCTCAGGTTGAAGAATGTTAGGTAATAATACTCACTCACGGGACAGTAAGAGATTAAAGACGTCAATATTTGTATGGATTTGTGTCTGCTTTAGAAAGCACTCAATAGCTGTGGCCTATTAGTCTCTAAAGATTTTAGTTCCTAGATCATCCTCTGGCTCTCTCTATAGGACAATTGTACTCTCAGTAACCTCTTCTTCAATGTAATTGTCTTGAACATAGTTTAGACCTTGTCTCACTTACGCCTTGGACATCATTATAATAGCTGGAATTTTTCTAAAATCCCCTTTTCAATGATTCCATTCTTTGACTAAAAATCTCCCATTTTCCTCTATGCTATTTCCTTGACAGTAATTATTCAGTCCCAGACCAATCTCACAATCATTGAGCTTACCATATGCTGCTTCACAACCTCTTCCTTACTTTAACTTTCATGCAGTCTGTCATAATGAATCTGTAGATTACTTCTTCTACATATACCCATTATTTGCTGTGATCTTCTTGCTTGGTTGTGCATACTTACCAATGCCCTAGTCAGAACTAAATCCATTTTTCCTCAGTACTGGCCCCTTTTTAATTGATTTTATTGAGCTCTACACTTTTTTTCTCCTCCCTTCACTTCCTCTCCCCTCCCCTTCAACCCTCCCTCATAGCCCCCAAGCTCCCAATTTACTCAGGAGACCTTGTCTTTTTCTACTTACCATGTAGATTAGATTCATATATGTCTCTCTTAGGGTCCTCATTGTTGTCTAGGTTCTCTGGGATTGTGATTTGTAGGCTGGTTTTCTTTGCTTTCTGTTTAAAAAACCACTTATGAGTGAGTACACTTGATAATTGTCTTTCTGGGTCTGGGTTACCTCACTCAATATGATGTTTTATAGATCCAACCATTATCCTGCAAATTCCAAGATGTCATTGTTTTTTCTGCTGTGTAATATTCCATTGTGTAAATGTACCACATTTTCCTTATCCATTCTTCAGACGAGAGGCATTTAGGTTGTTTCCAGGTTCTGACTATGACAAACAATGCTGCTATGAACATAGCTGAGCGCATGTCCTTGTGGTATGATTAAGCATCCTTTGCAACTATCTTTTTATGTAAGGTGGACAGCAACTAGTTGAACATATCCTACTGTACTGACTTATCTTCCACCCACAAACTTCATGAAACACAACATCAAATGGACCTTATATTTTATTCTTTTTAAATGAAATTCTATAACTTTTTCAAAAAACTTATGTCTGTTCTCTAAAAGACAATTTCACATCCTCCTCACTCATCCGAAAACGCCACTTTTGCCTATAGCTCAGGTGATGATTTTCACTAGCAAAATTATTGAGAAGTGGGTGTATACTAGTTCCTTGACAAAATTCACCCACCTACTTTGCATGTGCACGTATATATTCCTTCTTCTCTCTTTCCATTGGGTATGAGCTAACCATTCCCCCAAGGAGCAAAGCCCCCATTCTTACCTGTTGTGCACTCTTATTTCCTATCATTGATGTTAATTTTCTTTTCCCTACTGTCTTCTCAGTCTTTCTTTGTTGATATAGTGTTCTTCAGCTCCCAACATGTTCTTTTCCCTCAGTTATCCTTGAAAACATTTTCCTGGTCTTAAATTTGCCTCCACATCTTTTCCTCAAACACTTTGATAGTTTCCTAATTGTGGAAACTTATCTGTCTCATTCACTAGTCTCTCAAGTTACTGCAACTGATAATTGTGACTTACATTTAATGCTCTTTAAAAACATAATTCTAAATTTTATCTCTACACATTGACAATTCCCAAGTTTAAAATTATATTATGTCTAAATACTAAACAGAAGCATCATAAATTTAGTATATTTTCAGCCATTCTATTCTTCTACTCCATTGTATTCTTCAGTGTTTCCCAAACCACTGGCATCATCATAGTTATTTGGGATTAAATACATTCTCTGGAGTATGAATTTATTCAGCCATACTGTGGATTTAATGTCTAAAAAGTACTCATTCTGCTTTTTAAATATGTCTTCAGTCCAAATACCCCACTTATTTTTATCACCATTCATTTCATTGTTTTCTGGATCTCGAAATATGTAATATTTTCTCACGATTTCTGTTACATCTTCTTCCCAGATTAATTTCCATCAAGTCTCAATACAGCAGCCCAATGCTGTGGTAAAGCCTAGTGACAAAATAGCTAAGTTGTGGTGCATTTTCAAATGAAGTAGTACCAAAATACTAGATAAAAGTAACATAGAAGATAGAGATAAATGATAGTAATTAAAGTACTCCACATTTGTTCTACCAGATAGCAACTAATTAAAGCCATGTATTGCATTTGGTGAGTTCCTGGGGGAGGGGTTTTCTATGCCATGAAGCAATATTCAGTGAAACTAATTCCCTGGTATAAATTTTCAATAAAGCTGATGAAAGTGTTATATGCTAATTAGTCTTAAAATGGAAAGAATATTTTTTTAAACTTAATTAACACTACGTTGTTTTCTGTGCACTGTTGACAGAGACCAATTTGAATAGGGAACTTCCTTTATGAATGCTACACTTACTATACATGCTAAGAGTGGCCTTTCACATTGTGAACTTATAGGTTCCTCTGAAGGAGTCTAATGATGATGAAATTTTATTCAAATAAGAAAACACCATTAGCAAAGTAAGATTTAGAATGGTCTGGCTCAAAGGAAAAGAGTATTCTCTTAAATGTATAAATCTTTCCATGATGTTATAAATATAGGCCATCTTGGTTATGCAATATGTTGCTACTAGTATCATTGCTGTCTATGTTGAAGATAGAGACAATGTGTAAGACCTGTATACACATTTCTAGTAGAGTGGAATGTTTCT
Organism: Chionomys nivalis; assembly: GCF_950005125.1. NCBI lineage: Eukaryota > Metazoa > Chordata > Mammalia > Rodentia > Cricetidae > Chionomys > Chionomys nivalis. The sequence continues at coordinate 30,246,002 of NC_080103.1, read as the reverse complement.
GTTATGTTTGACTTTCCATGCTCTCTGCCTCACTGTCATGTGTGGGTCATTCTCAATTTAATTCCCGTTCCTGATTTATTAATTGGGTCATCAAGATTGAGTGAGATAGGGTATAAAACAGACATGCTGCTCAAGAAGAAAGACTCAGGGAATACCTGAACTTTTCTGTGTCTCCTTGATCTACTTGTATCTTCCACTAAACCTGACTTTCCTTGGTTGTATAGGTAGAATTACAAGGATACAGCATCCATGAAAAGCAAGGATAGAGATCTTGATTTTCTCCAACTGGAATATGGGAATCTACACAGTCTAAATCAGCAACTGACAATTGAGTTTTCGGTTCTGTGGGCTTTTGTTTGCTCTTTTGTTTCTTTGCTGCTCATTTGAGATTTCATTTCTTTAAAACTATAACTAGAAAGAAGTAAGACTGTGTGAAAGTATCATATGTTTACAGAAATCTCATCCTTCTTTGGCATACCTTTTGTTTTATATTTATTTATTGTGTGTTTACACACATGTACAGCTTGGTGCACCTGTGATTGTTAGGTAACAGTTTGTGGGAGTCAATATTTTCCTTCCACCATGTAGGTCCCAGGCATGGGACTCAGGTCATCAGGCTTAGCAGAAAATACCTTTACTCAGTGAGACACCTCATGTACTCTTATAGTACATCTTAAGGGGACAATCATACTAATGAAATGTTCCTAGACCAGAATCGCCAATAAAAAATTGGCTTCTTTTCATTTTTCTTTTTCAATTTTCAGTTATTAAAAGTGGTATAATGACAACCCCCCAAAACCCTTTCATTTTGTTCCAGAAATTTGATCTTGTTAACTTTTGACAGGCTGCAAATTGCTTAGTTCAGGATCTCCCATTCCTTATTAGTAGGACTGACAGAAGAGCCGAAGCCAGATTGTGTTCTTGATGCTAATATGGACACATGGATGCTAATGCTTAACATGTACCTTCTCTGTTAAACTTTAAATAATCATGCAACTTACAGTTTCATAAGCAGTTCCATCCTTTATGCACTCAACTAACCACACAAAAACATGAATCCTACAAGAACAGTGGGCATTTGCAAGGCAAAAACATCTCAAAATAATTATTGGAATGGTTATAGATGCATGGAAGATTAGCCATCTGTGGTTGAGTCCTGGCATATTGTTTGAAGGTATGTGTACTTTCACCACAAATCCCCTAAGAGTGAGGAGGTCAGGGCATGGCATTCTTAAAAACTTTCATTGGTTAATTTTTAGTGACTAGACAGGCAAATATTTTGTTTCCTCAAGTAACAAGAAAAGAAATCCAATTTCCATATTCTCAATTTGTTTGTTATCTAAAACACAGAAATGCGTCTGTGTTTCTGCATGGTTTCTTACATAGATTAAAGTAAAAGCAGTAGGAGTCACAAAGTATAGATTGTCATGGAATGAACAAATAGAGCCGTGAATACTGGGCAAGAACTCTTGGCAGCTCTTCCCTGAAAGCTGTGGAGAACCTGCTGCATAGAGCCCCAAGGCATTCTGACAGTGAAAAAGCATGCTGATAAATAATGTTTTAAAACATTTAATTAATAATTAAGGCTACAGTATGGATCTCTTCTTACTCAGACAAGAGAAGGTGTTTTTTTTTTTTTTATTTTATTTATTCTTTAGTTACTTTCCCAAGAGGTAAAACACAAAAAATAATGGGAAATGCTAATTAGTATTTTTGACTGTATAAACTTTGTAAGCATCACAAGATGAATTATGGGGTAATAAAATGGCAGGGCATTAAATGATATTTCTCATAATAAAAACAACAATAGCATACCATTGTGGGAAAAGATAATAGAATGTTTAAAAGCATAAGGTCAAGAGTCACATATATAAGAGATTATAGTTTTTACTGCTTAAACATGTTCCAGAGCCACTATTTAGACAAATAAGAGGACCTGGTATCTAGAAGAAAGACCACTTGTTTGTTCCGGCTGCTCTCAGCTTGTTCATCCCGGCTGCCCAGAACCAAAATAATCACATAGAAACTGTATTAATTAAATCACTGCTTAGCCCAGTAGCTCTAGCTTCTTATTGGCTAACTCTTACGTATTAATTTAGTCTATTTTATTAATATGTGTATCACCAAGTGGCTTTGGCTTACCAGCTGAAGTTTTGGCATCTGTCTCTGACAGGGCTACATGGCTTCTCTCTTGACTTTTTCTTTCTCCCAGCATTCAGTTTAGTTTTTCCCACCTACCTAACTTCTGCCCTGATATAGGTCCAAAGCAGTTTCTTTATTCATTAATGGTAATCACAGCATACAGAGGGAAATCCCACATCACCTCCCCTTTTCTGTTTAAATAACAAAATAGGTATCAAGCAAGAATTGCAGTTACAATATTTATATCTACTTTATCTTTTATCATAACTAAGGAAAACTGTAACTATAAATTCTTCAACTCCATCAAAGATTCCAGAAAGATACAATACTACCTAAGTAAACAGGAAGTACATTGTCAGCAACTTCTAACACTCTAAAAATGACAGTGACATCTTGCTGCCTGGACAGTCACCCAAAGTTATTCTGTACCATTGGGGAATACATCTGCAGCCTACTGGTCCATAGTATCCAGCACACATTTCCATGAAGCAAGAAATTTAGAAGATAATTCTACCTATATTAGCAGTTTTTCATTCACTTTCTCCTGTGCCCTGCAGAATGTCTGGCAGACTCTTTCATGAAGCAGGAAACCTGAAGGATAATCCCACCTTTAGGCAAATTCAGCAGTCATTTGTCTGTGGGTCCTGTATGTCCAGTTTATCAAGCAGTCTAGGCAAGAGCAATCTCTTTCCAAATGGTCAACCAACTTCATAAGCAAACTCTTCAATGCCCATCATCCTCTTGAAGTAGCTTGGTGCTGCCAGGAGCAGATGTGTCTCACTGTCATGAAAAGTCCTAAGTTCTTAAAACATTTAAATGCCATATTCTGAAGGTCTCTGAAAGATTTGAAGAATACCTAACTAACTGAAATATATCTCTATATATCTAGAAAACATACCTAACATGACTACAATCTTGACTATGATAGATGATTATCTATTAACCTATATTTCCTAATTATACATTATATTTTTAAATAAGCTGCACAAGCACAAGACCTTAATCAAGAGCAGAAATATACATATAACAAGATTGACCTTAAATTTTTATCAATAAATGAAGATCTATACCAATGAAAATCTCTATATATACATCTTTGAATGTAAAGAAGCATTTACAAACAATATTTGAGAATATGGGCATAGTTTTCTCAAAACTTCTTCCTGCTATTTATTGAATAAGGTACTTTTTGTGGGTGTGTGTTCACGGCAACCTCTCAGGTTCATGGTCTATCAAACCATATTAGCCTGGAATAAATCCACAAGTTTTCATACTCTGGAAACAAAAGAAGAACCTCTTTTCCAAAGCAACATATCATTAGATCCAAATTCTGAAAACAATATATCTTTATAATATACATGGTAGTTTAGTTTAGCAGCCCATACATTGAAATGTCTCTCTGTACTTCACAGTCAAAAAATTCAAAGAAAACAATTAATATACATAATCCAGACTCTCTGTGAATTTTCCATCTTTATGTGGCTTATTTTTCCTTATTTCTTTTAATTTATAACTGTCTGTACTCTGTCTCTTTAAAAATTTTGGTTTATATTGTTTAAAAATTATTTACTTCTTCTATATTTTTTCGTCTCTCTCCCAAGCCTACATACATTTATCCAACACTGTGACCCATTTAGAGGTCTTTTATGTCTGAATCTGTCCTATTGCATATCTGTAATTCTCTATTGACCAGGAGCACTCCTTAAAATGCTAAGCCTTTCTTATGAACTTAAGCAGGCACATTACTAGGGGAAATATAGCACTACCTGCTTGTCCCACCCAGCCCAGCATGGCGGAGATGCTCACTGCCTGTGAGAGCCATGTACAATGCCCCATCTCTAAGGATACAGCCAGTCCATGTTTCCACCAAGCAAGCCATAGCACATTGCTCAGAAACCCCATTCAAATGCTCAGTAGCCACACCTCCAGAAAGAGTCAGAGTTTGCACTGGCAGCATGGCCCAGAAAAGCCAGCATTTCAAAACCATTGCTTTTTCCTGCTAATGCTGAATCCGAACAACTTCTCATAAAGGAGTTACGGCATGCTGCCAGCAAAATGCTGACTAACAAGAAGCTGTGCGTAACTCTGTTCTTTTGTGTCTAACATTCCTTTCCAAGCTTTTTCAGGTTTTATGTGGATTTTAGTCTACTACATTGGCATGCCAATTTATTGTAAGGAGGCTGTTTGTTTGTTTCGGCTACTTCCTGCTTGTTCATCTAGGCTGCCCAGAACTGAAATTATCACACAGAAACTGTATTAATTAAATCACTGTTTGGCCCATTAGCTCTAGCTTCTTATTGGCTACCTCTTACATAACCTATTTTTATTAATCTTGGGTTAAACTTATATATATATATATATATATATATATATATATATACATAAAATGCTTTAGTGTGGCAAACATAAAGCAGTGGCTCTCACTTAGCTATTAGTTATAAACTATGGGATATTCTGCAGCTTCTTGTCTTGATGAAGAAAGTAGAACATGCAGTGTATTCCTATAAGCAATGCTTTATGCTGAGAATTTTTGCTAAATTAACTCTGAGGAAGAAAAGTTAGAGAGCCTTTGAGAGATGAAGTATATAGAACTGACAGAAGCTTCTCAGTTCCTAACCCCCTTTATAGTTTCCTCACTGACCTCTTTTGGATTCTTCCCCAAAGCAGAAAAGTGGTCATCTGTAAGTCCTACTGGTATCAAAACAGTGCCTGTGAAATCTACTGTGGGCTTGCTCTCTTATGATATGTTTCCGGATAGATTAGTATAGACTTGGTAATCCCAAGGACCCTCTTCCTGATTACCATAGTCTTGATAGACAGCCCCAGAATTCCTACATCACACAATGCTTCTCTCTCATCTTCATACACTGAAACAATTGCTGATTTTTCTTGCTTAGTTTTTCTTCCCAGTCCATGTGCTCTAGAGCGACATGCATCATATGTCCAGGGTCTAGCATGATGCTATGAATATCATAGGTACTAAATCATCTCCATAGGCACCTAATCATGAACAAGTGAATGTTTTGTTGTATAAGCAACTGTCTTGCAATGCCAAAGTTCTTCAGATGGCTGTATAGTCTTCTCTAGTATATCTAAAAGCTTAAAGTAGAAAGTTGTTCACAATAGTAATAGTAAAAGGAATAAATGGCACCTATCTACCATTGCCTTTTTTTTTCCTGTGCATTCAAACCACACCTTGCTATTTGTTCAAGAGTAAAAGGAAGGTACATAAGCATGAGCCTTGTTTATATACTGTGTTTAATGCATAAATTTGCTGGATTGTGTGGTGTCCTTCAGCAATCACTGTTAGTGTGAGAAGAAATGGTGAGAAAGGTATTAGAGTATTAAGACAGCTAGTAAACTTGGGGACCAGCTGGCAAGTATAGTTGTACTCAGCAGGGTATTTCCACACTGCTATTCTAGCATAACCAAAATCTGAACATGTTTGACATCTGATTTCCCCCTTACATGTCCCTTGTTAGTGCACTGAGTTTTGATAAAGGATTTCTAGATCCAAAGATTATTTGACTCTAAGGCCTAGACCAAAATTTTTCCGTGTGTAAACAATAGGCAACGGAAAGGCTCACGCTATTTTGTACTCATTTGTCTCCAGCGGTTTTCTAACCACTAGCAACAAGTTTTGTTTTGTTTTGTTATTTTAATTTGAGGTTCAGCTACATATCTGAACACACCCTCCCATCTTTTCTATCTTCCCAATTATCAGTCTTCAAAACCACTTTCTCTTCCTTTTTAATCTTTTTACTAATTTGGCATGAGCAGAGCCGCCTGGTACCAGCTAGGTTTTTCACCCTCCTTCAATAGCCTTACATTGTGATTGGAAGGCTAATTTGCTTAGGACTTGTACAATCAGGAGCTTTTTCTCAAAACAGAAGCAGCAAGCTGCTTCACACCAACGTATACTTGGCCTCTCTCCTGTCAATCCATATGTAGCAGATGCAGATAGAATCTGTTGGTTGGCAGAAGAAGTTCTGTGCACATGGCTCCTATTTTTAAGCCTCTGTTGGTTCCCAAGTGCAGAGAATGTGGCTTGGTATGGATGGACTCTGAATCCCTTTTTTAAAAAGAGGAAAGAAAAGAAACCTAGACTCAAAAATCCATGCAGGCAGATTAAAATTAGCTTCTTGCTGCCAATGTGTGTGTGTGTGTGTGTGTGTGTGCATGCACATGTGTGTTATGCATATTGACCAGAAAAACATGAATAATTCAACACTCTCCAGCCTAGCCACTAAGGTCTCAGCACTCTGAATAGAATTGCAATGACTCCTGTAAATCACATGAGTCGTGAAAGGGCCAATGTTTTTATTGGCAGATTTTCTCTTCACTCTCCACCTTTAGAAACAATATTATTACAGATGCACAGATACATGAATTAATGGCTCCTTAATTTTAAATAATTGATACTAAAGGCCATCAGGGCAGATTGCTGTAATATGTCATTTTATAGGGAATAAAGGCCCAAAGAGAATTTGAAAAACATGTTGTGTCCTGTCATTAATGATAAAAGTACATTAATTGATTTAGCTTTAATCAAAACAATAAATAAGTTACAAATGGGACACTTCAGATTACTTCCCAGACAGAGAGAACCAAGTGATTACCTGGTATTTTTTAATTTTAATAATTATTTAATAAGAAATGTTATTTTTGTGATTACCTTTAAAATTCTTGAATAAAACATACTTCAAATTTCTGGTCAAAAATAATTATTATTTAAAGTTTGTTTTGATTAACTTGTTTTATACTGTCTGAAGCTACACTTTATTTTTCCTTAATCATTAGGCCATGCTTCACCTTCCTAATAGTATCCCCACTGTATAACTTTATCTCCTGGTAGTCTGTAATACCTGACTACATTTAGGAAGACCAAAAGTAAGCTTGACCTTGCTAGGAATATAATAATATAGAAGGATACATTTTGGATAAAGAACGCAAGAATGTCTAGAAGAGATATAATTAAAGAGGAGATTTTACCATCATGCCTCTATCTAACTCAGATTATTTTTAGTATTCTCCAAGCCTGATAGAAGTACTGTCATTAATCGCAGACAATGCCAGTTCTAGTTTATGATTTATTTTTATTTTTTATTTGTGTGTATGTGTTTCTTTGTGTGTGCATGTGTACTTGAGCACAGGTGCCCAGTGAGGCCAGAAGAGGGCATCAGAGAGCCTGAGGCTGAAGCTAAAGCTTTGGTGAACATCCATCTGTCAATCACCAGGTCCTCCCTAAGCTCTCGGTGTCAAAATGACTTTTATCATCAGGGGTTGGATCAGGGCTTAAAATATGGTTAGCTTATAAATCAGGTTAATGGACTTTGACCAATTCCTTTTAATAAAATAGAAAATATTAGTTGGCACATCTATGGAAAATTAAGGGGCAGGGCTAACTTTCTGAAACATTTGTTTTAATTATAGTTGTGTCTCAACGTTACTAAGCCAAGATTCAGATATATTTATTATTAGAGGCTCTAATCAAAACATTTGAAAAGTTCTCATTTACCTTTCACCCATAAAATCAAAGTGATTAGTTTACCCATCTTAAAAAAAAATTATTAACAATCCAGTTTAATTTCCCTAGCAAAGTAGGCAGATGAACAAGTGTATTACTGACTTGACATTTATCACTCAAAACAAATAACTCTTCAAAAGTGAAGTTTATTCATATCACCTCCTATTTCTGTTAAAGAGGGGTAGTGGTGGCAGATGTACTCAGCTCATGAATATTTACTACCTCCAGGTCAACATGCTGAGGTAATCAATGGTCAACCCCATATCACTATAGATCCTTTACTGTCAATTTAGGGTAGAATTTCAAAGCACAGACACTTGAGTTCCATTATTCTACCTCAGGAACACAGTAAAATGTTTCCTTAAATGGCAATAACCAGAACCCATCTCTCAGCCGTCTTTCACATCTATTTCAAGTACTCACACGAACCACATTCTTTTTACTTTCATAACATGACTCACCTTGCTGGATTCGAAACAGTTTTTGTCTGAGATCCGTCACTAAACATTGTGTCTAACATGTTTCTGTGTACTGACCCTGAGCCCTTGCTTCAGGACAGAACTTTTTATTCAATTTTTGTCTCTTTGAACCTTCTCATATCAGTTCTACCAACCAAGTGAGTTGAATCTTCTCTGTACAGCAGTCCAGAATGAGAAAAAAGACAGGAATATGTCCTTTTCTCATTGTGAAGTTAACATTGGATCTTACTTCTCTTCATCTTACTAAATGCACACATCTAGAAGTTTCAGAAGAAAATAGAAATAGATTGTGTGCAGGAATGGGATATAGGATGGTAATAACCTATGAGTTTGTAAAATTTTCTTTCTTAATGTGGAATTATTTTCTCTATGTTGTTCCTTCCTCTCATTTTACTCCCCAAATCATTTAAAGCAAACTGTTGTAAGCTAGGTTTCTAGGGCAGTGGCTATGGAGCTGAGGGCTGAGGAACAGGGTGACATATTAAGAAAAACTTTCTATAAAAATAATCACTAAGGGAGCCAATAGAACTTGGTGGAAAGGGAGAGAAGAAACACTCTGTCTAGGTGCTCTCATTTGCGTCTCTCCTAGAGTATCAGACACACATCGGAATAAGGGAATCTGTTCCCTAGCAGGTGATTCTGTGTCTCTAGTTCTCCCATCAATGTTGTTCGATTGAGAGATTGACTGACCAGAGAAGAACTGAAGAGAGGTAGGGTTGACTTCTAGCTGCTTTGGTTCTCCTCAGACCCAAGGTCAACTCTTACTGTAACCAGAGGTATGGAGTGCAAATCACTAGGATACGTAGCATCTCATCTTTTAAGAAACTGGAGTCAAGCAGTATGTGTATTGAGTAACAAGAAGCCTGCCTGAGTCTCTAGTCTGAAGATTGACACGACTTTCCAAAATCACAGAATCACCATTAGAGCTTTATTTTAAATCAAAAGGATCATATTTTTCAATTTCTGGTATCAGAATTAGAACAGTGTTGTTCTAGACTATGATAGAATAAGACACGGTGGTACAAAGTGATGTAAAATTCCATAATTGTACTAAGTGCTTCTTATATCTTAGATGCTGTGTTAAGAGGAAAGTATATGTTATTTCTCTTAATCTCATTTAATTGTCTCATTCATCCCCTATGATAGCATTAGTATGCAGTTGAGACAGGCAGTCTGACTTCTGAGTCAATGTCTTCCTCCAAACGGAAGCTACCATAGGTTCTGCCAAATTGGAAAGATAAAGCCAGGATCACTCATTCCAATTGCTGTAAATAAAATTTCCAACCCACACAAGTAGAAACAAACAACTACAGAAACCACCTTAATAGAAGGATAACTCCAAGGCCTTTCTCATTAAAATGGATTCTAAGATGCATAGTATATGAATCCATATATTGGTGTTCCAGATTGGGAAAATTTGGAAATTTTCAGACAGTAATTACTATTATCTCGAGACTCTTTATGGAAATCCAGTTTTCCATCCAGGCTTCAGACATCCTAAGTCCTACAAAATTTATTGTTTGTCTTCAATATTGAATTAAAATAAAAAGCTAGGGGGTCCAGTTCATGCCTATAATCCTAGTAATTGTTACACTGAACCAGGAAAGGGTCTAGGTGTTTTAGGCATTTCTGAGCTACATGGTGGCTTTCGGTTCATGCTGGATTAAAGAACAATACCCCATCTTAAAAACTCTAAAACCAGAATGAAAGTAAAGCAACTACAACAAGGAAGCAAAACCAAAACAAACTATGAAAGGGAGTGTCCAAGAAGGCTTTAGGGGTAAAATGAGATGAACGTGAGCAAAGCACATCGTATGTGTGCATAAACTTCTCAAAATATCTACCTACCTATTTATCTGTCTGTCTGGCTATCATCTATCTATCCACCTGTGTATATATTCTTACCTAGTCATACGCTTTCTTTTAAAGAATAAAGCATTTTCTGGTCCCTTAAAACTTAATTCAAATGCAGTCATCAATTATCTGGACTGAAAAAAAGCCTTCATGGAAATTCTAGAGACTTAAGAAATGTTATAAAGGTTTGTCAAACATAGGATCTCAGACTTTGAATGTGTACCACATGTAACTCTTATTCTATGTGTGTGGGGGGTATTTATATACATATGCATGTAGATATGTTTTTCACAATGCCAAAAGAGCCAAACTTAAAACAATACTGAACCACAGATTAATACAAGACCCACACATTTCTTAATTTATACTTGATGATTATGTATCTCTGTTTTTGATATATATCTACTACTTAAATTTATATGGAGTCCAAATCTTTTGGTGTCTTTGATACCAATTATACTTGGATATTGAAAAGTCAGTTTCACCTCTTTCCCTTTTTCTTCTTTAAATTTTCACCTTTCAGAGCATACACACCTGTTACACACACACACACACACACACACACCCGAAAATTCAACAAACTTATTTTTCTAGTGTGTAGTTCATGGTATTTACTAATCTGACATATAAAAATATTTTTTTTCCTTAGGAGTCAAAGAACTTACCTCTTAGGAATAAGACTTAGGAGTTTATGGGGTGTTTTGTTGTTTATGGCCTTTTTCTCAATCCACAGGATGCATGCATCCTCTTTCCCCCCTCACTCTACAGTTATTTGTTGTACTGTATGATACTCTACGGTACTGCAACAATAACTTCACACTGAATGTTCCCCTGTTACTGCTGCTTTATACTACCCTCTCCTGCAGAGTTTCTTACCTGGTTTACTTCCATCAGCAGCAATTTGTGAGCCTCTGATGCTTTGATGTTTATATTAAGCTGTGAGTTTGTGTCAAAGAAGCTGTGAATTCATTACCAGAAGGCTGCGATTCCTCCCTAAAACTCGGTTTTAGCTACCTGGTTTTCCCTTCATCATTAGTTGCTTATTTTTTTAAATTTAGATTTGAGTTAGAGTAACTGTTTTATGTGCTATTTTCCTAAGTGCCTTTTAAGAGCAGAAGAAAATATATGCTTTAACAAAAATATGTGTAGCTGTAATTATTTATCTTCCCACTAAAAATGTTTCCTAAGTGTTTTGCACATGTGTAATGAACAGTCTCATTTTTCATGTTAACAATTCTCCCTTCTGAGTAATGGGCTCAAGTTTTAGTTGGACAGTGACAGTGTTTTCCTACCAGTCCTCTTTACTAACCCCCCTAGTGACACAAGCATGGTGGAATAGGTGATTGCCTCCTTTTGTGTCAGTGAATCTGTTGAAGTCATATGATCTTTGTCTTTCTAAGCCCCCAAGTGCTCGTCGAGAAATAATATAAAAGTCCTTGAAATACTGAGCTCTTTCTCTGTCAGGAAAACTATTCAAGTCATATGATCTTTGTCTTTCTAAGCCTCGGTTTCCCCAAGTGCTCATAGAAAAATAATATAAAAGTCCTTTGGTGCTGTGTAGACTAATGATAAAAATGATTGGACTAATGTTCGGGAAGTATTTCCCAATTCTTTTAAGAAGCCATTACACAAGTAGCAAGTACTATTATTATTTTGCTATTTCAGCCTCCTTATTTTTCATCTCTCAAAGTCATTTGGGTCATTTACTATGAAATTTTCTGATTCCTCGACAATTTTTAATGGCCCTTTGAGAGTTGCCTAATCCCCTTGCTGATGATCCATCTGCTGACACAGTTCGTGCTTTTGCACAACATTAATATTCAGGATTAAGAAAAATAGTTGTAGCTATTTTGTGTCTCGCTGAAATTCCTTATCTTCTGGAGGAGAAATTTATGATCTTGCCTTTTGAATTGGATTTGTGTAGTTTGTGCAGACTTCTTTTGTGGAGAGGAGGGTATGGAGCTCCTCAATGCACATTGTTAAGGAAAGTTCTGGGAGGAAATATGAGGATAGTGTCTCTGAAATCATTGTCATGCTTTTTCCTGCAGCATGAAAGGAGTGATGTTCTCTCGACTACAATCACGAATTAGCGATGCCAGTTCTCTTAGTATGGAGTACAGGCTTCATATTTCTCTCTCTCTCTTTCTCTCTCTGTCTCTGTCTCCCTCCCTCCCTCTCTCTCTCTCTCTCTCTCTCTCTCTCTGTTGTTAAATTCACATTTTCACAGTACTCAAAACTAATAAATAGAATTGGATAGCATATTTTCTGACTTTTTCTTTAATCTGCTGAGCTTCTGCATATAGGAGATATGATCACAGGTGACTCCTTCTATAGACTTGTATCATTATAAAAAATCCTAGAGGGTCAAGAAAGGTTATAAAATGTAACTAAGAGAGTACTACTAACTAACTTCAAAATGATATAAATAAAATAGTTTAAAAACTTTTAACTTGGCTTTAGAAACCAGTAAACTTAAAATGATATACTGTTAATTTTAGACATGTCAAATTTTAACTCTGAATTTGATCCCTCTGGTTCCAACAGTCCCTTCTCCCCCTTTTTTTGTTGGATTTGTGAGCTGCAGGATTCCTGACCTCTGCCTAATGTTTGGCTGTGCATTGGTATCTGTTTCTATCAGTTGCTGGATGAAGCCTTTCTGATGACAATTGTGTTATGCACCAATCTATGTTATAGTAGAATATCATTAGTTATCATTACATTGATTTTTTCTCCTTCCAGGTGTGTATGGTTCTATCTGAGGTCTCTGGTCATCCAACCTGTGAATCGCAGTGCTCCAGGCTTACTCTTATGGTATGGGTTATGGGTTAGATCAGTCACATCTCATAGGCAAGACAAACTATGGGTTGAAGGTTATATGGCTGGGTTGGTTTCACACTCCCTCTACAGGAAATGTTGCCTGGTCACAGAAAATGGTCAGTTCAGGCTATATATCCACTATTGCTAGAGGTCTTGAGTTATCCTTACAGCTAACCTAGGCTCACAGAAGCTCACAGAAACTGAACCAACAACCAGAGAGGCAACATAGGACTGACTTAGTCACTCTTTATGTATGTTATAGTTGTGTGGCTTAGTTTTCTTGTTGGACTCCTAACAGTGAGGGCAGTGGCTGTCTCTTGATTCTTTTACTGGTTTTTCAGGTCCTATTCCTCATACTGAGCAGCTCTGCCAAGACTTAATATACGGGAAGCTGTTTAGTCTTGCTGAAATTTGATAACCTAAGTTTTGTTGATATTCATGGGAGATAGGCCCTTTCCTGAACAGAAAAGGAGGAAGAGTGAATTGGGGGTGGAAACAGAGGTGTGATGGGGGAAGGACTGGGAGGAGAAGAGGGAAGGAAAACTTTGACTTTGTTGCAAAATTAATTAATTAGTGTAAAAATGAACATTGAATAGAATTAAGCAATTAAGCTAGTTTCCTTGTCTTGGTAGTTTCATTAAATATATTTTTTTAATGCTTGAAAATATCAAGTGGTTCTGGTTTTCCAAATTCTGGAGCTGGTGAGATTGCACAGCAGATAAAGGGCTTTTGCCACCAAACCTTACCATCCATGTTAGATCCCAATATTCCCATGTTAGAAGGAGAGAACTGATTCCTACAAGTTTTTGTCTGATCGTCACATACATAGCATGGTGTGTACACACCCACCCACATAATAAATAAATGATATATGTATTTTAGTGGTTACGTGTATCTACTTCTTATTTAATTAAAATGAAATTCAAGAACATTACCCTGCCACCATTATGCTGAGTTTACACTGCTAAACATTTCAGAATGGATATATTATTTTCTTTCCATTCCTGTCATTCATGTTCTCTCCTCTTTCTCTAAGCTCTGTTTCCCCTATTATTTTCTTTAGTACAAAATTTCATCTACAAAATATGGAAGGTCTAGAATAGTCACTGCCTATTTATCTATAACAACACTAGTCAAAGATTCTCACCACAAAATGGACTGATCATCTATATGATGAACATTTTATAATCCCAGTGCTTGGGATGCAGAGCAGGCAGATCTCTGTGAGTTCAAGGCCAGCCTGGTCTACCTTACTGTTACACAGAGAAGCAGTGCCTGGAGAAAACAAACAACAAATGAGTACTGAGCATATATCTAAATCTCCTGAGTTATCCTTCATTTATATTCTTAAGAAGTTGCCATCAAGACATAACCTTAAAATGACACAAATTCTACATAAACCCTAAAAGGAGATATTTTTTAAACATCTATAACCTAGTTTTATTTATAAGCATAATACAGGAAAAAGGTATATGTGGGTCTGTTACTCATTTCTATTTTAAAAATCTCTATTAAAATTGTTCCATTTCCATGGTATTAAGACTACATTCTTTTTCTTTCCTTCTCCAATTCTGTATTTTTCCCCTTTCCTCTCCTGTAAAAAGGTTAACTGTTTCCACAAGGTCATTCGTGTCTCTCACCTAACAATGCATTTATAATCTCTATGAAATAACTTTGTGAAGTCTCATTGGATTTTTAATTAGTTTTTACTCCTTCCTTGATATCTGATACTCTCCTAAGTAAAAATTGCAAACTGTTCCGAAGTTTATATATTCTTAACAGCCACACATTTTAATGAGACAGATCTCATTAAAGTCCCGGTAAAACAGGGGAAAGGGACATTTGTATGGTCACTATGGGAAATCTCATTGTGGGATGAACGTTTGACAATCACAGTGAGATGTCTTTCACTTTTTAGGTGTGACCATGACTTTATCATAGTTGATAAACATCCATTTCTCTATAGATGCACGATAGTTCCTGAGAGAAATGAAAGGAGACTTGGGTTTACAGACACTCAATCAAGACAGAAACAGCTGGTGGAACAGAGCCAGCTCTTGGTGGTTATTGAGTTTTTCTCTTGTATGTGTTTTAAAATATATACTATCAAATGATTTAAATTAGGAAAAGATGTGCATCTGGGAAAGACTTCAAAAATAAGGATACACAATTATACATTTATTTATACCGGTTAATAATTAAAAATTAACATCAAGATTTTATAAAAAGTTGTTGTGGTGGTAGTTTTGAGACAGGGTCTCAGATATACCAGGCTGGCTCCTGACTGGCTATGTAACTCCGGTTGACTTTGAATCTTCCTGTCTTTTTTCTGACTGCTTATATTCCGGACGCAGACCACTCAGCTGGTGTCATTTCTTTTGCTCTGATAAAGTAACTTCACAGAAAGCAGCTTTAGGAAGAAAGGGTTCATTTTAGCTCACCATTTAAGACCATAGTTATATCACAGCCAAGAAGTTAAAGCAGCCAGGAGACTCAAGCAGCTACTTATAACATATCCACCATTACAAGTAGAGAGAAGCAAATGCATACGTGCTTAGTATTCAGCTAATCTTCTTTACTCACATACACTCCAGGACCTCCAAACAGAATGGTGGGACTCACCTTATGGCTTCTTCTTCTCAACCGAGGGAATCAACACAGCCACCCACATACACACCCTTATGCAAAACCGAGCAATTAATCCCTGAGATGGTCTTTTCCCCATGTGACTCTAGGTCATGTCGAGTTTGACAGCTGAAATTAGCCACCACAACCACTGTGTTCACTGTTGTGTGATCTTGGGAACCAAACCCAGTGCTTCCTGCATGGTGGGCCAGCACTATACCGAATGAACAACATCACCAACACAGAACTTTTAATGAACATAAAGCAGTAATTCTCAAAGTTACCAACACTCATTTCTTTTAGATAGACCATCTCTCACGCTCTTTTAAAAATATATATTTCAAATTCATTCTCCTCTCATATATTATGCCCCATCCTCAACCTGCCCTCCTTTCACTTCTTCCTGTCTTCTGTCTTACCTCCCTTCTCCTCTAGATCCATTACTCCTCTTCCCATCCAGAAACAAGAAGACCTCCTAGTGCTAGCAACCGAAAAGGACATAACAAGTTCCAATAAGAGTAGGCACAAACCTTCATATCAAGGCTGCAAGAGGTAACACAGTAGGAGAAAAATGGTACTGATACCTGGCAAAAGGGACCATTTATGCTCTTAATCTAGGAACCCTTACCTTTCTATATTGTGTTTCTTGTATACTTTGCCTAAAATGACATCTGAGTTTTTTATGACTAAGGCATGGTGCAAAGTATCCTAACATCTATTGAACTTAACTGGCCTCCTCCCATTTCCTCTGCCCCCTGTGCTTCTCAGAAACTACCTCTTCTTGTCTTCCCACTGATTAAGAGCCTTGGGGCAAAGATGGAATGCCATCCCTTAATCTTTGGGATGTCATTTATCACAGAGTTTCACATATATTAAAAATTATTTTAAAATGAATGAGTAAATGAAGGAAAGTACTCAAGTCTGTGTAATGTCCTAGTTGGGAAGTCTCACCACTAAGATGTTCTAATTGATGAAAATGCTCTGTCATTTCTTTTTTCTTTTTTCTTTTTTTTTTTTTTTTTTTTTTTTGGTTTTTCGAGACAGGGTTTCTCTGTAGCTTTTGGTGCCTGTCCCGGAACTAGCTCTTGTAGACCAGGCTGGCTTCGAACTCCCAGAGATCCGCCTGCCTCTGCCTCCCAAGCGCTGTGATTTAAAGGCGTGCGCCACCACCACCCAGCTTGCTCTGTCATTTCTATCCTTCCTTTCATGGCAACTATGCTGCAGTTTGGCTGACTCAGGTGTCTGAGAAGGTAAGGTTTTTTGAATGCTCTGAAATTCGTGGCACTTTCCCCGTTAAAACTCAACAGCTTTCTGATCAGTAGAAGGTCTTTCCACAGTTTCTATTCTTCTGCAGCCAACTTCATCCTGATATACTACCAGCCAAAACTTCCCTCCCTGACAGATTTACTTCCCTGTGGACTTTTCCAGACTCATTTTCTGCTTACTGTTTTTTGAAGCACAATATTAGAAAGGAACAGAGGGTGAACTTCATACTACATTTCTATGTTTTTGCTTTCCATGTTATGTTTATATCAAAGACACCCTTCCCTGAAGCTGAGCCTGCTACCTGGAGAGCAATTTTTGTAGAATCTCTTTGCTGAGTCAAAGATATGAAACCACGGCCTCTTCAGAGACCATTTCAATTGCTGCTACAGGGGAAAACAGCAGGGAGGTCTTCAAACCTGTGGGAAAATTCAGAAAGCTGTCAGTTTTCCAGCCCTCTTCACTTCTTTCTGCTTTTCCTGAATGCAATGCTATGTACGTAAGAAGAAGGCTTGCAGCCCCTGGAGAAACAACAGGGACATTCATGAGTTTTCTTTCCAGTTAGATGAGCAAAAATCTGCTTATCTGAGATGTACAGCCCCTTTCACAAAGGTTAACTGAGAACTCAGAATATTTCTAGAATTTGAGAATACCTCGAAACAATCCTTTCCTCAATTGGTATTTCAAAGAGTGCTACAACTTTGAAGAACCTTTTCCATTCGTAGGACAAGGGAATTAGCATAATGGTTGCTCTAGGGAAACGTTAGAGCCTGGACATTTGAATAAATAGTTATAGGGTGTATTTAGAAACCTCCAAGCAAGTTTTTTTTGCATCTTTGGCTTTCTCTTGGTGTGATCTAGAATTGTGTTTAATTAAAAATGAAGATATTTGTAGATATTCAGAAAAGAAGAAAAGGTGTACTAAGGAACAGGCTCCAGACAACATGAGGATAAGTGAGGATGATAACCTGAAAAGAAAATACTACCTGTGCTCTCACAGTGAGACCAAATGGGAAGCATCAATTTGTCCCCAGGACAAATGTCAGTCCAGTAGGTTAAGCACATATTACTCCATTTCAGAAATCACTGCCTATTCCTCTTTTCTCTAAAGCTAGAATATCAGCAGGTGACCGAGGAAACACTTGCAACAACAAATGCCATTTTTTTCAAAGTAATATACATTCAAAACTCACAGGGGAAAAATACTCAAGGTAGTGAAGATCAACACCCTGGCACAAAGACTGGAAAGAGAGGGACAGGGAAGACACACGGTGACACGATTCTTGTGGAGAACAGAGAAACTTTGGTATTTTAGCAAGTTTCAAATGAACTCTGACATATACACTGCCCTAGAAATAGAGAAAAATGAAACTTTGATTTGTTTTAGCAACCAGCATATATAAAGTACAAATCCATCTTCGCTGGAGAGAAAGAAGCAAGATTGTATGGTACTTCTCTGAAGGCATAGTCTGGGAAGTTGGGATGTGTGATGCCCTGGTTGCTTCGCACAGAACTCTTTCTTTTATGTGCACAGCACCAACAAAACAGAGGATGTCTTCATGTTTGAAGTAACAGTAATAGGCACAAAGATTTTCTATAACTTTTTTTGTTTGCTTTTCATTTTTGTTTTAGAACGTTTTGTTTTTGCACCAACTCCTTTATCAAAGTTATAGTGACTTTTTTTTTTATCTTGATGACAAACTGAGTAGAGAGAGTGAATGTGAAATAAAGTATAAAGTATAATATAAGAAAAGAAAATCAAAATCGTGGAGAGCTGACTAGCAAAGACTAGAAAGTCATCTGGATATTGAGGTTAGAATTACGACAGAGAAGTCTTAGACCACTGTGATCCGTGAGGTAGCAGTCTCCCTAGAAGAAGCTTTGGGTAGTTGTTTCAGAAATGTCTGTGCTATCATTATAAAGGTCTGTGACTTGTGGCATATTTACCATCATGCATCAGTTGTTTTATAAATAAAATGTAAATAACAGCATCATCAATAAGTGTCATGGTTGTGTTAATCTAAATTAGAATAGTAGTTTTGATGTATAATTTTATATCTAATATGCATTTAGAATGGACATTCGTGCATATTAGGGAAATGGGTTTGTTAAAAAAGTAATTACCTAAAATATTGATCATGGGAAGCTGTCTTGGATATATATATATATATATATATATATATATATATATATATATATATATATGGAAAATAATATTCTCTAATATCTACTAATTTTTTGACCTTTAAAACTCATATTATTTGATTGTGTTGAAAGTTGTTCTTAAGTTAACTCACTGACATTCATATCTAATTGATACATTGGAGGTTGGACAGTTACTGTGTTTTGCATTAGGAAAATTGACAGGTGGTATTTCAGATTGGATTTTACCTGTAGAACAGAAACAGATATTGCATAGGGATATTTGATATAGAAGTAATGCTACTGTATTTATATGGACTGGAATTCTTCGGGTGTTAGGTCAACTGGCATGCTTAAGATTGTGTTCTATAGATTCTGAACTTCACATAGGTTATGTAAAAACGCTAAGGCAGCAGAATTACTACCATCTCTCTCTGGCTGGATGATAAGAATATTGATCTGGATCAATAAAATTCAGATTATAGTTCATGAAAAGTAGAACAACTGGTTAAAAACGTGGATCATTCATTGCTTAGATCTAGCTAAATGTTATAGAAATATAGCATTTCTACCAAAGTCACTGTCACAGTTACCAAAAGTCACTTGCACCTTAAAGTTGGAGAGAACCAAGTTAGAAATTACTTCCTTTCGGCAACTCTATATACTGATCTTACCACATGAACTTCCATATTTGTCTATTACCTGCAACCTAGGGTTTTCAGATTAGAATATATGCAGCTTATATGATAATGAGAAGAAAATGAACAACACACTAAAATACATGTACTAGAAAATCCATTTATACTAAAATCTAAAAAACTGAAGAATAAAATTATGATTTGACTTAAATTAGAAACATCCATTTTAATTATAGTTTGTATCATTTTTAACTGAAATTAGGCATGTCTTCTTACACTCAATGAATGGATTTGTAATCTTGTCAGTTTTATGCAATATCAGGGCACTCATGAAATCATATAAACATTTTTAAAAGGTATTTTTATATTAAACAGAATTTTCAGGATCCTGCTATATTCTCTGCAAATATAAAAAGATTTATGGAGCTTCAGAGAGATTTCCACAAAATTGGGCAGATGCTCGCATGTATCTGTGTGCATTTTTTAAATATATGCACCTTGTTGTACTCCGTCTGTTTGATACTCTAATTCTGCAAATGACATCTCGAAGACTCGAGGAGTCTTCCATGCTCACACATTAAGCCTTCAGACACTTTTCATTGTGAACTAAAACTACAGGCTGCACAGCTTCAAATGCTTCTTGTATTAAGATTAAAGCAGTTTTCTACAAGAGCATCATAATATGTTTAGGATCATTTTTCTTGTTTACTTGTATTAGTCTATCTTTCTCAACATCTTTGACTGTAAACGCATCCCAATATGCTTTAAATACTGCAGGTTTCAGAGGAGGAAATGAAGATGGCTTGTGCTCACTGCTGCATGAAGTCCAGTAAAGGTTAACGAACTTCTGTGGAAAAAAAAAAAAATTGAAGATTCCATTTAAACCCAGGCCAGTGAAGAATATAACAGTTTTTGTAAAATCTGCTATAATTGTAGAGACCTTTTCAACTTGAACCTTATAGTTTTGTACCTAAATAGGAAAAGCTACAAAAATGTGGTTCTTCAGTTTGAAATGAATTTGCTTAGCATCCATCCATGCTACTTTCTTCATCATCTATTACAGAGAGTGAAGAGGTTGACATTCAGTGGTCCATAAAGAAAACCACATAGCTCTCTATAGGTGTTGAATAAAGGCCACAAGATCACTCAGGATGAAACGTTCTCAGTCCTGAAACAAAGAAGAGCCTCCAAGAAACTGACCTTGATAGTATATAATAAACCATGTGTTAAACTGGAGGACTATCAAAAAAAGGAATGTTGTATCATGGAAATCATGATTTCTTTAACCAAATCTTATAACACATATCTCTGAATGTCTTTGAAGTTCTTTAGTGAAACCATAATGATTTATCTACTTAAAAGATGGGCATATATTGGGTTAGCATTTCAAACAGGATTTTAAACCCATGCCTGAATTAAATTCTTTTAGATTAGAATATGTTTGACAGCTTTATTTTGTTTAAAAACTGCCAACTTGTGCTCCTTGGGATAAATCTTCCATATTGAATTTTCCACATAGAAAGCACCGGGCAAATGGAGAAGGAAGAATCTTTTCTGGAGAAAAATTCATGAATTTTCAAAACATGCGAATAATGTGATGTTTAACACTTTTTCCTGTGGTAGAGACAGGATCAGAAAGTCAGGAGAAGCCAGCAGAGCACGGGATTTGTCAGTGGTGGGGTGTTACAGGTGAGTTTGTATATGTTTCACTGCAAAAAGAACAAAGAAACCAAATTGGAGTTAGAAGGAGAAATCGAAATAGAAAGGTGGTTTTGTTAGTTTCAGAAGACAATAGACTTGATACCATGCAGTCGATAGGGAAGGAAGAGGTAAAAAAGGAAAGGTTGATGTAAAAACATTTGAGCCATAGAAATAGCTTCTCATTGTGGACTAGATAGGAAACAGCAGCAATACGAGGGAGGTAATTCAGAATGCTAGCGCTGCTGCTGACAGCCTCAGCATTAAATCATCTTTACGAACATGGGGAAGGTGGAACTGTGGAATGGCTGTAGTTAAGTATGTTGGTGCCTTGGGATGAGTAGATGAGAGCCTTTTCCCATTGCTACTTTTCCCAGAAAACAGATGAGGTTAACCCATAGATGGGTGCCAGGCATAGTTGAATGAGTTGGATGTTACTAAGAAAACAAGTCTGTGAGTTGGTAAGTATGAGTGATGCCTGGATGAGATGGCAGGAAAACAGAAGTTACCATGAACAAGGAGATAAGATAAATTTGAGGCAAGGAGCTGCGAAAAGAAATGGGAAGAGAAATGGATGTTTTCAAAGTCTACCACAGGAGGCAAAAGAGTCCCTTTTAATCAATTTACTGCAAACTTTGCAAAGTACGTTGTGTGAGGGTCATTCTGTCTACAACACTTCTATGGCTGACAAGATAGTAACATATGACACTTTCTGTCTATCAGAGCTGTGGTCTCACAGGCTGAGAGCAACACAAAGATACCTGATTATTTTATGTACCACAAAAAGATTCTGATCCACCTCATCAGGATACTGAGAGCTTGAGGAGATGGTTCAGATGCTTTAACCTGCCCCCCCCACACACACACCTTCTAGCCCCTGTATTAGAAATGTTTATTGGAGAAAAGAATTTCATGGGAGATTTTAGAGTGCCCTAATGTTTCTCCTTCTCCATCATTTAAATAGCGTTCTTCAGATTCGAAGGAGCTGTGTCCCTCCTCCTTCATAGCAAAGGGGAAAAAAAAGGTTCTCCTAGGAGTTAAATGCACTCCCCAGTACTCAAGGATGCAAGACTGGGTAGATAGTTCTCGGAAGAAATTTGACCCAATGGAACTTTAAAGAGATCTGCAGTCTTCCAGATCATAGCAAAATGACCTGAGCAGGGGAACCAAGCAAGTAACCAAGCAACAGACACAAGATCTCATAGGCTGGACGGGTGGTGGATTGGTATGTCAATTTAGGAGAGAACGTGTGAATGGCAGGCTAAGTCATGCACACTGCTGCACCTGAGGAGCACTGGCTTTTTCCTAAGGATCTACAGAAGGCTTATTATTCAGGCCAGTCCTGAATTCTTCACTAACTATGTCTGCCTTACTTTATTTTCTCACCCCTTCTTCTAAGGTTAGCCCACAGTGGACTGAAACTATTGGACTCATTGAAGCAGGGGGAAGAAACCACATCATTTTCCTACTCCGCCACAGGATTTTATGCTTGGGAGAGGATTTAGTGGCATGTGAAGTGAGTGTGACGGGGAAGTGGAAAAAACTTGGATATAAGTTTCTTACTAGATTACTACATTAAACATGAATTCCTATTTTAATCCCCTTAGTAAATCCAAGAATGGAAGTTACAGAGCCTACCTGAGGCTTCAACCAGAAGCAAAAAAGTTGCTGATCCCCAAGGCGGGTTTGAATAATGAAGAAAGGAAATCATGTCATGAGTAACCTCCCAAGTGGTTTGTTTTCAATGTCATGTACTCATCCTTGTGAGGACTGAGGGCTTGATATATGTTGTAAGGTATTGCCAGATGAACTATGAGCATCTGAGTCCTGTCATGCTGAGTAGTTAGCTACTACTAAGATACTTTCTGCAAGTTAATGACTTTTTAGTACATCCTAATTGACTCCAAAGGAGAGAGGGTGATATTTACTAGAGCATGAGAGACTATTTTAGATAAGTTAATTCTCCTATGGTTTAGCTTTTTAAATTGAATTAGAATGAATATGTTGGGGCTGGAGAGATGGCTCAGAGGTTAAGAGCACTGACTGCTCTTCCACAGGTCCTGAGTTCAATTCCCAGCAACCACATGATGGCTCACAACCATCTGTAATGAGATCTGGCGCCCTCTTCTGGTGTGTGGGAAGCAGAATGTTGTACACATAATAAATGAATAAAAAAAAAAAAACGTTTAAGAATGAATATGTTGACGTATGAGGTAGAGTGTGATTATCTGATACATGTCTTCAATGTCTAGCAATTGAATTGGACTTATTATCATGAACATCTCCTTAAACATCTGCCATTCCTTTCTGATAGGAGCCCATAAAGTCTTTTGCAATGGTGACCAAATTTTGAAGAATAAACAAGAAAAATAAACACAATGAAAGTCACTTATTGTCCAAAAAAGTTATGAGTTTTAAGCTTCAAATTAAGAGAATTAGTCCATAAGAATTTTAAATCAGTACAAGTCCATCTTACCAGCTTTGGTTGAGGTCTAAGAAACACATGGCTTGAGAAGGCCCCACCTCTGGTTTGAATGTGAAATGTCCCCCACAGACTCATGCTGGACACTTATTTCCCAGTCAGTGTAGTGATGTTTTGAAAGGTTGTGTAAAGACTAAGAGTTGGAACCTGACTGGCCATGGGTTGGGCTTATGAGATATGGTCTGTTCCTGGTTCCAGTCTGCTTTCCTCTCTCTTCTTTCTCGATCTGGGGAAAGTACCAAACTGTGTTACAAGTCCTGGATTTCACTTCCAAAGCCCCAAGCTATTGTGTTATTCCACTAATAACTCAAATCATTCTCCTAAATTTTTTTTTAATCAGGTATCTCATCTCATAGATTAGAAACATAGCCATATACACACTGTATACAATACTATAATGGTATAAATGTATCACTGTTAACAGTGTAATAAGTCTTCTTTGCTTCACTGATGTTACGGCCAATGTGTTTTCAAGTTTTATTACTAGGATCTCACCCCAAAACAACTCTCTATAAACATTCTGAGTAGTCGCGCTTCAAGTTTATAAACTTAATATCAAGAAGGATTATCCTAAAACAATCCTCTTCCATCTTCCCATGGTTTTTGAAGATCCATCCTTTCCTGTCTCTTCTTAAATATTCAACTCTACTCTCTTTGGTTTTTGAAGGTTTCCTAAGCCATTTTTTCTCCTTTCTCATCACTGGGAAAATTTCCCTGTGGGGTGATTCCGTTCTCAAATAAGAGGCTGGTAGACTTCAAATCATGATCAACAATAGTTATGCTGTGTTTTTCCAATGAGATCTTGCTTAGAACATAAATTTAGATCTTCTATATTTTGAGTATGGGG
Organism: Chionomys nivalis; assembly: GCF_950005125.1. NCBI lineage: Eukaryota > Metazoa > Chordata > Mammalia > Rodentia > Cricetidae > Chionomys > Chionomys nivalis. Next base: position 30,221,488 of record NC_080103.1, on the reverse strand, counting down.
AGTACGGGGAGTATGGGAATTTTGGAAGTTTCAGAGTTCTGGATACTCAGCCAACTTCTTGTTATCCTCTCTCAAAGCCAACCCGAATTAGAGGTATTTTTGGAAATAATTCTGCCTTTTGTTGCTCCATTTTCTCTACTTTCTAGGTCAATCAATTTTTCATAGATGGGAATACTTAAAACGCTAAGAATCCCCAGGGCACAGATGCTTGGGGCGGGCTACACCTGCCATTACTGTCTTTCAGACTGGAATTCAGTTTCTCTTACTTCTCTCTTTTAAAAGTAGACTCCTGTAGAGTTCCTCATTTTTACAAGTCGTTTCCCTTCTCGTCTGGCACCACCTCTCAGTTCTTCAGTTTCGTACGTCTAGTTCTATCCTCCAATCCAGTGACCATCAGCCTTTTCATCTTTCCCTGAGCCATCATATGCTGTGCTCCAAATTTCTCCTCTTGTACCCTGACAAGTTCCTCTTCCTTATTTCTTTTAATGGTCACTCAAAGACATTCTCATCATCTTTCCAGTCCCCAGACTTCATACTCAGCTTTGAATTATGCATTTTTCTGATGCTACACACCCGAGGTCACTACCTTGGTTCATTTCCTCCCTGTACCTTGCTAAGGCTAGTGTGACAGAAACTAGAAAGAGAGTCTAACATCCCTCAAACTTACCATCACATCTACTGCAGCCAGACAGACTTTTCTAAGGAACCTCTCTACCTCACTACTCCCAAGCCTTAAATGACTTACCTTTACCAAATGAATTTTTAACTCTCGTAGACTGTTTAGATGGCTTTGAGGGTAAAAGGCAAGCATAAGGACTAAGCCTCTACCCTCTCAAATGCCAAACTGGTGGCAGATAACTCATCTTTCCTATGTACACAGGATCCCTGGAGCAAAATGGGAAACCAGAATACATAAACTATTGATCTCCAAGTTCTCATAAGATCTCATGAGAGAGATCATGGGTGAAAAATTTTATTGATCTTCTGCCTCTATACTAGTGTGCTGATGCATGCAAATACACACACACACAAACACACACACACACACCACCACCAACAACAACAACAACAATAACAATAACATACACAAAAAGAAAATTAACAATAATAAAATCCCCATATTTTGCTTTTGTACATTTCTGGCCCTTTGAAATATACTGTGATGGTTAATTTTAATAGTCACCTTGAAACCTCTGCAATCGCCTGGTAAAAGAGTCTCAATGGGGGACTTTCTAGATGAGATTAGCCTGTATGCATGTCTATGGAGGATTATCTAGATTACACCAATGGAAGTAGGATTATCTGACCACCCTGGGTGGCACCATTCAGGCAATCCTGAACTGTATATCAGTAGAGAAAACTAATTGATCTAATGCCTGTATGCATACATTCTATCTCCACTCTGGCCCGTGGATGTGATATGACCTGCCCCTTGAAGGTCTTTCTACTGTGAATTCTCTTCTACAATGGACTGCAGCTGTGAACTGAAATGAGCCCCCTTTTCTCTAGGTTGCATTGTGGCAGAGTATCTAAACATAAGCAGGACAGAAAATGAGAAAATATACTTAAAAACACATTTTAAAGATTCTTTGAGAATTATTTATTTATTTATTTGTTGTGTGTTGGTGTTTTGCCTGTGTGTGTGTTCTTTTAAAGATTTATTTATTTGTTTATTTTATGTGTATTGGTGTTTTGCCTGCATGCATGTCTGTGTGAGGGTGTTGTATTTTGGAGTTACAGACAGGTATAAGCTGCAATGTGGGTGCTGGGAATTGAACCCAGCTCCTTTAGAAGAGCAGTCAGTGCTCTTAACCACTGATCTATTCATGCATTGAATTTTGAACACATTCACCCATCTCCCAGAAATCTATCCCCCCCATTCTATACCCATCCAACTTTGTGTATTCATTATTTTTAATTCACTGAATCAAATTAATACTGAATACATACCTTTGGGTAAGAGTGTTAGACCTACCAGAGATAAAAATAGCAATATAAAGAAATCTAATTCTCCTTCTCCTGGCAGCTATCAGTTTCCAACAGCTCCTCGGCTAAGGGTGCAACTTCATACCCACCTTCAACCTCTATACCGGGATTTTATCTGACTTTCAGGGTTTTGTTTACGCTGTCACATGTTCAACTGTCCTATTGTGCCCAGAAAACTCTACTGTCTCTGGCTCTTACAATCTTTCCACCCACTTCTTCCACTTGACCCTTGAGTCTTGGGAGAAGGAATCGAGTAACAGATATCTCATTAGGCTGAGCACACTGAGTCATTTATTCCAGAGCCTCGGAAAGTTGGGTTGTTCCTTGCTAATTACCAACTTCCGTAAAAAGAAGCTTTTCTGGTGAAGCTTGAGAGATGAACTAATCAATAGGTATAACAAGTCATCACGACTCTGTTTAATGCTGTGTCCCATTCTCAGAGTAATAGTAGCAGGTTCTCTCCCAGAGCCTTCGATGTGTGTAACCACAGCTTGATGGCCTTGATAGGTTAGGTAGGTTCCCTTTTGTGATGCGGGTCTTAAATCTAATTAGAAAATGGTTTACCCTCAAGCTATTTACTTCATTATTGCCTCTGTGGGCATATCTTACCAGGCTGGTCATTATTATATCTCACAGGGTTCATAGACAGACAAGAATTTTTTGGTAAGCAGATGGGGCTGGAAAAAAATCACTTTCAAGGAGGTAACTGAGATCCAGAAAGTCAAACGCTGAATATTTGATCTTATTTGTGCATTTTAGCTTTGAATCTATAGATATGTGTGCTTTGGAGCATTCATTTGGAATACCTACAGGATTATAAAAAATTAGTAAAGGCCCATAAGTTCAACTTGTGGTTCTTGCCTCCATCTGAAATCTATGTTCAACAGAATCCTAGAGTCATTTTGATGCCTTAGCCAACAGTACTGAGAGTTGCTATATTTCCTGTCTTTGTCTCTCCTCATCAAAATGTTAAACACCAAGCCCTTTCCTGTCTTCTTGTAGTTGAGCTAAAGATAGCAGTGACAAAGGATGCTTTCAAATACACAATAAAAATTTTTAAATGGTGCAGATTTTAAAAATAAAATTAAATGAAATCATATGAATTCATTTCTATTGTCTCTTAGAGGCATAAACCTAATGAGATGATGGAAGATTTTAAAAAGAAGAAAGAAAGAAAACCAAGGGAGCAGGAATATTTTATCAAAAGGTCAATAAATATGGAGACAAAGATAGGATTTTAGGGACATGATTATTCATTTTAGGGTGGATTTTTGTTTGCTTGTTTGTTTGTATAAATGAAAAGTTCTGGCTTAAAATAAGTACCCAAGTTCTCTTGCCACTGTAGAGATCCACGCAGCCATCCACAAAGCGTGCATCCATTGTTCCGTGATAGAGCTGTTTTTGCAACAGTTCTCCCAGGCAGAACAGAGCAGCAATTAATAATAAGATCTCCCTTCACACATGCTACAATGCTCAGCATTTAGAAGGGGGTGGAGGCATTTATTTTCTTTAATCTCGGCTCTTAAGAGGCTTACAGTTAAGATAAGTGCATTGAATGAGGCAAGCATATCCATACATGTATTAACAAGAAATCTAAATGATAGGATGCAGAGTGTGGGGGAAGAGAAGCACAAAGCATTCGAAAGTGTTCCCTTGCTATGCTGTATTTTGATGCCACTTTGAAGTGATTGGTAGAATGGATAAAAGATGAGTGGGACTGGAAATGCTGGAAAGAGAATGCGATGTGAATGTGTTTAGTGGGAGGGCTCCGATCTTGAACTGCTTGTTTTGTGTGTGTTCTTGTACCTCAAGCATATGACAGGGGTGATCAATAGGTGTTTCATAATGCTGCTAATTCTCTTTGCAAATCCACTCAAAATAACATTTCCTCATAAAATAAACCCACCATTCATTAAAGTCCACTCACTCTGTTTCCCCTGTTTCTATTTCGTGAATCTCTCTCTGTGTCCTCTCTGTCTCTGTCTCTCCCTTCCTTTCAGGCTTGGTTTCTTTTTCTCTCCTTTTAAGAGAGACTTAATCATCTGCTTCTTGTATTTCTATGGTGAGCAACTGAGCCAATTGTATTCAGTTGTTGAAGTTCTGTGCTCCTCCTGATGTAGTGGCATCTCTGTCCTTCCTTCTTCCCACTCTCCTCATCTTCCTTGTTCTTCTCTTACTTCTGTTTTTGAAAGCCTCATTCATACCTCCAATCAACAAGGAGGTTCCTAAAGTCTAGTTCAGAGTCCAGAAACCAAAATCCTACTTCACCCTCCAGAGACAGGCGGATTGTCCTAGCATCCTAGGGTCTTACCAACAATATACAAGATTTGAGACAGTCGGGATTTTTAAGCTTGCTTTAAGGCCCAATGGATTCATGCTCTCTCTCTCTCTCTCTATATATATATATATATATATATATATATATATATATATATGTGTGTGTGTGTGTGTGTGTGTGTGTGTGTATATATACACACACACACATATATCTACCTTCAATGCTGGCTTGTGCTGTAATTTAAACAGTGAAGGCCAATCTCTACTTATGTTAGCTCTTTTTATCATCATGTCAAATGAAACAAAATCCATTGTCTCTCATAAATAACAATAACATTAATCTTTCTCAGGGCCAGGTTGAGGCTCCAACTCAGAATTTTCTGACAGATTTCTGACAACTGGTAGGCACAAGGCCTTAGAGCAAAGTATCCACAGAGAGAGCTCGCTGAGGGAAGTTTTCAGCATGGCAGCTGCTGGCTGCTGTAAAAGGAAGCAACAACCAACCAAAGTGGAATTCCTGGCTGGAGGAAGAAACAGGGAAGAAATAAGAGGCCAGCAACCTGAACACACAGAATCTTACTAGTTTCCTTAACTCAAAAAGCCCAGAGACTTGGAGCACTGTGGTCTTCAGACAGCATTGAATTGGTTTAGCATTATACTCCTCCCGCCATCAGGTTAGATCGTTCTCTGATTTATTTTAAACCAAAAAAGAATAAAAAACAATAACAATAAACATACACACACAAAAATATCCAAAGCTTCCCACATTCATCCAGCCAGGGTCCCTATCAATTCCTGCAAGTTGGAAATGCAGACTGAGAGTTTACAGCAGCAGGCAGACTCCAGAATCTGTTTTTCAGCAGGCATGTTGGCTCACACAACAGAGAGGGAGGACTCACTGCTAACAGACTTGCTGGAGGTTCCCTACAGCAGCGGTTCTGCCTCTGACAGGGAGATCATCCCAACTGGCCACTGAGAATCACTAACTTTTGTCGGCAGAAAGAATTTTTCCTGCTTCAGCCTCCAAGATTGTTCTTGATCTCCTGTGCTGCAGAAGGGATTTTTTTTCCTGAAAATGCCTTCTGATTCCAAGATCTGCTTTTCTAGACACCTATGCCTCCAATCTCCAAGAACTGCTGGAGACAAGACACTTTTCTTCCTGCTCCTCTGACCCACAAATCTGTTCTGCAAGGGACAGCTCTGATTTGGCACCCTAAGGCTCTCCTACAGCCTCCAAGATGGGCTATTACTGCTTTGGGCTTGCATCCTGCTGCTATTGAGAGTTCAAACCTATTTAAGTTCTTTGTGACAACCTGTTTCAAATGGATTCATCCCACTTAAGGCTTTTATTCACCAAATTGATGTGTACTTCCAATTTGTAATTTATGTTTTCTGCCTATGACTTTCATGGGGGAGGCTGCATCAAGAATACGGATTGGAGGCAGAAGAAGGTCTACGTTCAGACACTTCACTTGGTACTGTCTTGGTTTGGCTAGTGTGATTGTTCCTTCAGTAAATATCCTCTACAAATAAGGTGTCTGAATTTCATCACATGATTCACACACATTCATTATATTCTTGCAAGATTGACTGCTATGGGAAGAATTGTCTCCTTCCTCATCTCTGGGCTCATGGCTTAAAACACTGACTCGCATGAGATCAATGAGACTGTATTTAGAATACGCTGGCAGGGCTCACTGGGGTCTTCCAATTGAAAGGGCATCAATGTCCCACTCCACACAAAGAAAAATTAAAAGGTAGAGACACTCCTCACCAGAACCTAACAATGCCCTTAGAACTGTGGGAAAAGTACTTCTGGTCTTTAAGTCGTTAGTCCTCATCCATTATAGCAGCATAACCTGAGTAAGTGTAGGCAATTGTTTTTCTAAGAAATTGTATTACATTACTTCTATTCTTAATAACTCAACTATTGCCTGACTGACCTATCTGCCTGACATGGACTAATGTTGGCAGTGTAGTCCCTGCAGTTTGTAGACATAGTATATGCCATCATCTCCAGCCATCGTTGTTCTGCTCATACTAACATTTCTACCACCCCCAAGTCACCCTTGCTTTGTACCTACTCTGGAACTTGCACATTACATATTGTTCCATTGACATTCTTGTGTATTTAATTTTAAAAATTAGTAAAGATCAGGTACTGCCTCCTCAAGGACACATAATAGATGTCAAAGCAGTTAACCGCTGGTGGGAGTCACACAGTCACTTTCTGTTGCTACACCTACCTGCTCTGTTTGTCTGTGAGGACATCCAGCTTTCTTTCTCTGTTGTCCTTCCAACTCTGAGAAAACCCATCAACTGTCCTTTCTTGAACTTCGCTGTGTCTCTAACTCTGAGAAAAGTTCCTGATATATGTGAATTATCTAATAAATATTTATAAAGGTCATCATGTACTGAAGGGGTGAACGAATGAAGAAAAAGCAAGGGAAGAAAAAGAAGGAAAACAAGAATAATGAAAGAAGAGAAAAGGGAGGATGTTTTTAGTTTGTCATCTCAAGTCTATGACCTACACATTGATTTCCCTCCTTCCTTTTTTATGCATAGATTCAAACAAGTTTGCCCTCTAAATCAACAGAGAAAAGTATCCTCACCACAGAGAATGGTTAAAAACTTATATTCTCAGTCTCTTTCTCTCCATTCCTGAATTTGGGTGGTAGTTGACAAAATGATCTTTCACCTTTACTGTCTAAAAGTAAAACATGACTCCCAAAACAAACAAACAAATCAGATTCTTCATAACACTAGACATAAGGTAATGAAATAGTGATTTTAAATTTTTGAAGGGAAAATGTCTTGAAATATTTCCAAATTTAAGTCAAATGACCAATTCCATTTGTAAAAGCTACAATATTAAAGACAAAGAACCTCTGTAATGTATCTATTCAGCACAAAATCAGTTATCAAAAATATACTAAACCTAAATGAGGTGAGATTTTGAAAATATAGAAAGCTGTTTGGGGGTGTTTTTCCTGTTGTTGTTGGGTTTTTTGGTTTTGTTTGTTTGTTTGTTCTCCTTTTTTATTGATTTTTGTTGAGCTCTACATTTTTCTCTCCTCCCCTCCCTGCCTCTCCTTCCCCTTCAACCCTCTTCCAAGGTTCCCATGCTCCCAATTTACTCAGGAGATCGTGTCTTTTTCTACTACCCATGTAGATTAGATCTATGTATGTCCCTCTTAGGGTCCTCATTGTTGCTTAGGTTCTTTGGGATTGTTATTTGTGGGCTGGTTTTCTTTGCTTGTTGTTGTTGTTTTTAAGTAATGACAGATGAGTGTGATCTACAAAAAAGAGAAGTTGAGCCAACCTGTGACTAGCATTAAGAAACTGAAAATGCAGACTACTAGATGGGTGGTATTCTCCTCATCTAGAAAATGAGTATTCTGATCTACACTTACTGTAGAGCTTCATATGGTTTCCAATGAAATTTATGTTTGGAGTACACTCATTTATGGATTGTACATTATAGTCTCCAAAACAAGGTATCACAAATGGTAGAGAACTTACTGTGATCCAAAATCTATTTTCTGGCATTTCTCAATGTTGTTAGACTTTTCCTGTGGAGACTTAACCAACATCTATTCCCCCCAGTTAGAGAAACCCAGCATACTAAAGGAAGAATTTTCCCATATTCTAGATTGTAAAACCAATGAGTTTACTAAGTATTTCAAGAGCCTGAGTGAGTAAAGATAGCCTCATCAGTAACAAGCTCAGCCCAACATGGACTCGGAAGTGTTTTATTCTCAGAGTTCCCACCATGGCTCACAGCAGAGGAAGTTTCATGTACTACTAATTTACCGCGTGTTTAATTCTGGAGAGGGGCCCCCTGTGAATCTTGGAGCTTTCTAATATTTGACAGCCTTGTAAGTTACCTTAACTTTCTCATCTTTTGATCCTTCTTCCTCCCTCCAGGACAAAATCTGCACATTATCTAGCACCTTGTAAGATTTTTTTGGGAGGGAAGTGAATCAAGAGCTCAAGAAAGCCAGACCAATGCTCTATCCCTGAACTACATCTACATGCCAAATTTTGCTTTTCATAGTGAGCCTCTCAGGATTAATATTAATATAAAAATTGAATATGCCACACATCTTAAAAGTATACTGTCCTTTACACAGTTTTTGTTCCTAGAATCTAGATGTATCCTTTTAGCTAGTTCCTGAGTAAAATTATTAATGAAAGTTAATGGTTTCTGCTTTGTTTTTAAACTTTGTGTTTTATTAGGAAAAAATTGGCAGTTCTATTAAAATTTTCTGGGGAAGCTTATAGGCTAAATGAATATGATTAAAATGTACAGTTTAATTTTCAAAGAACACAGCTGCTCTGACTTCATTAATACTGGATACTAAATGCTGGTCTTAGGTAGATCATTCACTAACATCACCAAAACACCCAGTTATATATGCAAAGTGAAGTTAATATGGCATAGACACAAGTAACCTCTGGCATGGTGAGATGACCCAGGAGTAAAGGTGTTTGCTACCAAGCCTGAAGACTTAGATATGATGCTTGGAATCTACATAGTGAAAAGAGAAAATCATCTCCTGTAAATTATCCTTTTCCCTACACATGCACACTGTGATGCATGCAAGTTCACACACTAAATATATAAACAACAACAGGAAATACCAGCAAGTTCTCCTATGGTCAAATGGTACCTGTTTTCTTGACTCTTCCTAAACCAGATAATCAATAATAACAACAAAATGTCTTCAGTGTTCCCATATGTGCTATAGAGATTTGCATTGGTAGGGATCTTGCTTTAATGATGCATATTTAAGGTCAATTTTCTTGTGTGTACATTTCTGCTCTTGATTAAGGTATTGTGTTTGTGCAGCTCATTTTAAAATGTAATGGATAATTAAGAAAAACAAGTTAATAGTCATCTATAATAGTCAAGCTTATAGTCATGTTAGGTTTTCTAGATGTACAGAGATGTATTTCAGATGGATAAGCATTCCTCAAACCTTTCAAAGAATACAGAATATGGTTTTTAAACTGTTTTAAGAAATTAGGAAATTCCAAGACGTTGAGACACATCTGCTCCTGGCAGCACCAATTACTTCAATATGAGCATTGAAGAGGCTCCTAATGGAATTTGTTGGTTATTTGGGCAAGAAACTGCTCTTGCCTAGACTGCTTGATTTTATGCTGTATAAACTGGACATGCAGCACCCAGAGAAATGACTGCTGTACTTGCCTAAAGGTGAGACAATCCTTTGGGGTTCCTGCTTCATGAAAAAATCTGCTAGACATTCGGCAGGACACAGAAGAAAGCAACTGATGGGCTTTGCCATTACAAGGCAAAACAGATCTTCAAATTTCCTGCTTCATGGAAAAGTCTGCCAGATACTGTGGGCCTGTAGGATGAAGATAGATGCCCCAAAATTACAGAAGAACTTTGGGTGACTGTCTAGGCAGATAGATGTCTCTGTCAATTCTAGAGTTTTGGAAATTGCTTGCAATGAACTTCCTGTTTACTTAGGTAATGTTATATCCTTCTGGAGTCTTTGATGGAATTGACAAATAGATAGTCATAATTATAGTTTTACTTAGTTATGATAAAAGATAAGGTAGGTATAAATATTTTAACTATAATTCTTGCTTGATATCTGTCCTGTTATGTGTGACTTTACTATGTTAAAGTTAAAACCTTCTTCGTTTTTATTTAAACAGAAAAGTGGAGGTAATGTGGGATTCCCCTCCATATGCTGTGAATACCATTTGTTAATAAAGAAACTGTTTGGGGCCAGCACAGAGCAGAAGAGAGGTAGGTGGTGAAAACTAAACTGAATGCTGGGAGAAAGAAGATAGAGTGGCTTAGATGTCATGGAGCTGCCAGAAGAGAAAGCTGCCAGGTGGAACTTTGTCGGAGGGCACCAGTTTCATGATAAAATATAAAATAATGGAGAAAGGTTAATTCTAGATGGCAAGAGCTAGCTAGTAATATGCTTGATCTTTTGGCCAAACAGTATATAATATAGTTTCTGAGTGGTTATTTTGGGAGTTTGGGTGGCCTGTAAACAAATAAGTGGCCTTCTACTACAAATATGGATCTTAACATTGTCACCTGAACTCCCAATGACACAATTTCTAACTCTCTGGGCCAATCAAATGCAGTTGTAATACCCCTATAACCATCGCATTTTTGACTAAAGAATTTGAAAGTCAGGCGAACATTTGTCAAAGGCTGACACTAGGTGAAAAACAAGTGACCTAGAGATCATTTCATTGTTATGTAGAAAATTTACATTTCATCTACAATTTAGATTTCAAGACAGGGAAATTATTGCTTCTTTTTGCCTTTCCGGGGTTATTTTCCATTACTTTGCTACATAACAAATCTTAAGAACTCCAGGGGCATGTATTCAATATCGTTTATTCAAATTTTAATGGCGTGTGTATTTCATGTCTTCACATGTGTCCAGACACACATGTGGTGGTCAAAGGACAACAAGAGGGAGTAAGCTCTCATATTCCATATTTCTAGGAAGTCTCAGACTGCCAGGCTTAGTTAGCAACTGTGATTAACCGCTGAAATATTGTACTACCTATGTGCTTAATTTTAGATACATATGATGTTTGTATGATCTAAAAGAAACTCCTAAGATCTGTGGTTGTAGCTCTGTTGTATAGCACTTGCTTAGCTTGTGTGAGACTCAAGTTTACTCTCTAGCAATGAAGAAAAATATTTAATCATCTAAACAAACACATAGGTGAATATTGAATTGATTTGAGTTTCAACTTCCTGAATATGTATCGGAATGGTAATATTGATATACCATCTTAGATGATATAGGCAACCATGCCAAGTAGAAGATGATGGGTCATACAAATGTAACAAGATTCTATACATGGTATTTTTCATCTTTTATTGAGTATTTGCTATGTGCTGGATATTTCTATTTCATGGCATGGGGAATTCACAGTGATACAACGAGTTCTCAGTGGATCCACACACTAAACTGCCAAATATGTAAAACCTTTTTCCTTGAATTTGATTTTGGAATCAATCAAACCAATCTGGAGGTATGAGGGCTTGTTCTGAGTGTGGGGTTTGGGAGAAGTTCTGTCTTTTGGAGTAACTTATTTGTTTTTTTTCTGCTGAGCATGCAATGTAAGACTTGATCAAAAGGTTTTATAGGAATATATGTTTATAGAGGGCAGAGATGATGTGGCTAGATGACCAGACTCATAGCTGCAGGAAAATTTAATGTGGGCTTAAGTAAGACTTAATTCAAAGAAACTGTAGAGGAAGCCTGGGGTTATCTCACTTAATTAAGGTGACCACAATGTGCGGCTCTCTTCTCTTCTCCATCCCCTGTCCCATCCCCTGCCCTTCTTTCCCTTTCTCTCCCCTCTTCTTCCCTCCCTCCCTCATTCCTTTCTTTCTTCCCTCTCTTTCTTCTGCTTTCCCTCTTTTTTTCTCTTTTCATTTGTGTGTGTGTGTGTGTGTGTGTGAGCCCCTATGTGTGCGAGGGTGTTTCTGTGCACATATGCATGTATGGAAAACAAAGGTCAACTTTAGGTGTCATACCTTAAGAGCCATCCATCTTATTTTGGTGAGACACAGTCTACAATTTGCCTGTTTTTAACTCGGGAGCATTACTAGTGCAGGCCACTACCCTTGTCTTTTTAAATGGGTACTGAGAATCAAATTCGGGCCCTCACACTTGCATGGCAAGCACGTTTGTGACTGAGCTATCTTTCCAGCCTCCAGCCTCTCCCCTTTCAAGTGACCACAGAGAGGCCATGAGAAGCTTGGAAACACATCATTACTGAGTGCACCATCAGATCGAATTTGTCTAAAGTAAATCCACATGCTCTCTGAGCTGTCAAAGAAAACTTGCACCAGATGGAGTTATTCAGTTAAGGAAGCTTTATTCAAAATGACTCCAGAGAAGCTAAGACTGTTGAAATAGGAAACAGATTGATCTCAACCTCACTATGAAAAAGCAGGAGAAAGGAAGAGTTTTAAGTACTGTGCTGCATTGGAATGTACAGGAGGGTTAGTCGGAGATTCCTTAAACACTGGGACTAGGGCACTCAAGCAAACTGATTTGTACTTTACCATATTAGGCTGCTTCTCTCGTAGACAGTGGGAAACAGAGGTGCCTATTCCCACTGATGCTTGCCATCCAACGTCGCACATTTCATGGCCCTGACACAGACCTTCTTGGGTTACAAAAATGGCAAGAGACTGGAGAGAAAGTTTACTTCTTAGAGGCTAAGAAAGAATTTGCATTTGTAAGTTCTAAGTAAATACTGTATGAGTATAAGGTTAGAGGCTTACAGTTGGAAGGACATTGGTTAAAACAATAGCAAACTGCGGGGAATCATAAAGACCTTGGTCATTGTGCATGTCAGTATAGGCACCAGGTAAATGCTCATGGAATGTTAGCTGAATCGCTTACATTTCCATAAAAACCGCTGTGTTCATTTTCCACTGATGTCGCAACAAAGCTGTACCAACTTTCTCATAGCTCCGAGGGTCAAATGTCTTTCTGGTGAAGGAACCCAGGAACTGGCATGGCTGACATTTCTTGAACTGGTGCTGTCATTCTAATGCCTATGCCATACTCCAGGCTCCACATGTATTTCTTTGCTTGTATGTCTTATTATTGTCAGAGCTAGTAACATAATTAATACCTTCTGTCCTTTCTTGTTCATCTCTGTTTCTCTGGATGCAATACCTTCAGGACTTTTCCTTTCTAGGGACAATTTTTCTGAGTCCAACTACATAATGCAAGAGAGTCACACCTTTCAGATCTCCTATCTTATTATATCTACGCACAGATATTTTATATTAGCCATATAAAATAACGTGCTGAAAGGTTTCAGTGATGAGAATGTGGTCATCTTCAGAGGCCACTTATTAGGAATTTGGGTGCAGAAGCAAGTTGCCTTCTGTCAGTGTTGTGACTGACACTCTTAACATTTCCCCACACCTAACCCCACGTCCAGTAAAGAAGTGTTCAACGTGCAATGTACGTGATGCTAGAACAGTCATTTCTCCTGACCTCATTGGGTCACACTCATCTGTACCCGCGGAGAGGAGGGCACACCACTGCTCATGCTGGGGATAGCATGCATGCTCTTCTCTCTCCAGATGGCCCAGTGTACCTAATGACTGTACCTATACAGATGTGTGGCTTTATATGCACAGTTGTGTTCTTGATACTGATGGTAGTTTCAGTTGCAGAATTCTCATGGGCTGAGTGTTCAGCACTTCGGTTTGGAGATTTTAATTTTACTGGATAATGATCTTGGTGATTTTAAACATTTCCTGTTGCTTGTTAAACTGCCTGCTCGATTCAGCTCCAAATAACAGCTTAAGGCATACAAGGGAAAATTTAGCTCCTCGTATTTAACAACTACTATAATTTTAAAATCTACTTTCAATTAAGGAAAAAAAAAACTCTTGTAATTCTCAAAAATGGTTGTGTTCCAACGAAGCTAAAATGTCGACTACATACGAGTCCACTTTAGGTCTGGGAGAAACTGTTCTGTTATTGTGTGGCTTCATATCAAAAAGCTCATTCAATAGCGCTACTGACATGATGGTCTAGGGAGGCATTTAATATTTGTCTTTGTACATCTCCCCATGATGTCAGAGCAATCTCTAGTAACCAAAGGAGATGAAAAGAGCTTAAGTAAAGTATTTGTTAAATCTAAATATGTACAATTGACATTTTCAAGAAAATGTGCATAAGGGATGTATTGATTTAGGAAATGAAGATCATTTAAGATTCTGGATACATGGAGGCTTTTGAGACTGACAATAATTTATTTTATGCTGCCAACACTATATAGATGGAGTCAGTCTTCCAAAGAGAATGATTATCTTTAAAGCAATGCACCGCTTTTTGATGCTTAGTCTAATTGGACTCTGTCATTGAAGAATAAAGTCCAAGCTCAGGGCAAAAGTTCTTTGTATTTAAAAATTGAGATTAATGTAGACAGTGGACCATAGAAATGAGTTCAAGGGTGGGCAATGAGACAATGGAAATGTTACATGCTACATAGGAAATGTTACATGCTACATAGTAAGTTGGCTTGGAAGCCAACAGCAGATCACTTTCTGGGTACTGGCTAACACCAGATGTTTACACATGTAGGAGGAAGCAGGATTTTTTTAACAAGGATGGAGTGTGCTGTGTGGTTTTAGAAAGGAGAGGGAAGGCTTTGACTATCTGTTGAGTTGAAAGAACAAATCTGTGGCGAAAGTTAGATCTTCATGCCCTTTCCAATTTCCATCCTATAAGAATGCTATATTTTTTGGAAAAAAAAAAAACCATAATGAAAAGCATTTGGTATGTGCAGCTTTGTGTGATATTATATTGCAGTAGATGCAGATTAGAAAATGTCTAAATATATAATTTGTTATAATTCATTTTTTCTAGATCATCCCACAACCTTGGAGAATTGTTCTGATTAGAGAGACAGGCCTTTGAGAGGGTTTGCATTGAATGCTTCATGGCATGTATAGGAAGGCATGTTTTGTTTTTCTTTTCTTCATGGCGTTTTGTCTGGCCAAGGACATCTACATACTGTGTCGATAGGCACACAGGAATTTATAGATGGTAGTTGAGTTCTTTCTCACATAGACACAGAGCTAAAAATGTGAAATTGGACACATTTATACTGAAGAGAGCTTGGGATTTGTCCTTCCCCTGAATTGCATACAGTCTTCTTTTTAATATGTGCTTTTAGAAATGTCAGGGAAATTTTGAACAATGTTTATTAAAGTAGAGTACATTGAAGGGTTTATTTCAGTCTACTGCTCTTTGCAATATGTAGGACTGTTGTTTACATCTGCCCTGGACAGTCTGATTTATACACTAGTCCTCCTCTTGGATATATTGTGATTTTTTTCACCTTTTACTGTTCTGATTTTACTATTCTCGTTAAAAAGAGAATTCAAATATTTAGCAAATCTGTAAAAAGCTTTTTAAAGAAGTTCATATCTCATTACAAAGAAATATTGGACACTATCAAATATTATAAGAAATAAGAAAATAATTTTTAAACTATTTGCACTATGTTCAATGATATTGCTTCCAACACAGTAATGAAGGCTGAACCTGAGTAGATGGGTACAGTGCTTGCTGTGCAACATGTAAGGTCGGATTCCCAGCATTCACATAAAATCCAGACATGATATGCCATACCTGCAACCTCAGGGAGAAGAGAGAAGAGGATGCTGGGGCCTCTCTGGCTGGGCAGCTTAGCATAACCAGCCTCAGTGAAAGACCTTATCTCAAAAGAAAGGTGGGAAAGGATTTAAGAAGACATATTAATTTTAACATCTTGTGTCCAAATGTGAGGGAGCACAAATGCACACACAATTATACACATATATACAGGGGCACACACATCTTCCCTGTCTCTTTCTTTGCTTTTCTTTGTGACTCTTTCAGTGTCTGTGTCTTTCTCAAATATACACATGAATAGAATGATAAAGGATGTTAGTTTATTTTCACACATATAACAATTTATTTTCCTTATTCAATATTCATAATTAACAGTCATTCAAATTTCAACATGAAGTCACACTGACCCATCTTTATTAGGAACTCAGATCCATTGCAGCAAAAAGGTTTCTGAGTGTGGTTTTTCTTTTATGCAGAGGAAGATCTGACTAGTTTTCTAAATGGTAAAGGTTCCTTTAAACCCTGTGTGTTTGTGTTTCTGGAATTAATGACTCTCTAGAGTCTGTGACTATCAGAACAGTTTTTTATATTCAGTAACAAGTAACACTAAACTTGCTTAGTGTTGGTTTCCAGAGGTTATGAAGAGATAATTCAGTGCATAAAAAGTATGAAAATCATTTATTGAAAGAAATGAAAAGATCTGGAGAAGCATGGATTAATTCTCAATTGTAGGTCCTACTGACCTGTGAACTGCTGCTCTGGGCAGCAAGAGATGAGGCTGCTCTGGGTACCCGGATTTCTTTTACTACTAGACAAACCCACGCTGGAATCAGTTTGCCCATGGAATAGAGGGAAAACATCAGTGTGAGTATTTACTAAAGGATAAAGCGAGTAGTTTACATGAAACATCAGCTATTATGTAATGAGGAAAACCCACAAAATTCATGTTCCCATTGAATCCATATTATATATGGATTATTTAACTGATAAAAAAAAGTCTTTTGATGTGTATGGTCAAAGAAAAAAATGAGGTGTCAATATGGGATCCAACAGTGGGTGGCTTCTATGCTACTTGGTTTGCTATTTTGTTATTTTGTTTGTTTGTTTTTGGAGTACATTCCTAAGCAGCAGATGTGAGTCCCATGTGGTGAAACAGAAGAATGGGAATCAATGGGAGGGAAGGCATGGTGGATCTGGTGTCTACTAAAACAAAGTTGCTATCAATTCAGTGAGGCCAAGCCCACCTCAGGACACTACCTCAATGGCAAACCCAGACTGACAGAGGCAAGATTGGGAGGGAAAGCCAGAAACATGTAGTAACTGGTTTCTGTTTCCCGTGAGCCAGTTGTTCCCTATGAAGAACACTCCCATTTATCTAGGCAACTAATGCCTGCTAAGAAGCTCAACTGTGGCATCTACGTGCAAGGCATCAATGTCGGCCTTTACCAAGTGATTCAGTCCATTCAGGAGAGGTCTGAGAACTGAGGCATGTAGGACACTTATTGACAGAGAGAAGTTCCTACACTATTTTTAGCATGGAGATTATTAATGACTGATGATTATGGTTGAATTTTGAGAATATGTTTTTATAAGTGTTTTCTTTATGTTCATTTATTTGACTACTTTTCTGAAATGAATATGTACCAATTTGCTATTAATTTTTAAGTTAAATCTAAAATATAAATTTATTAACTTTTATTATTAAGTTGTACTTCCCACCTGCCCCCAATGGTTGGTTGGTTACTTAGGTTCAATGTTTAATTTTTCTTGGTTAATGTTATTGAAAAGATAAGCAGCTCCAACACAGAATCAAATGTTAAAATTTGTTGTGAGTTTCCTATAAAATCCACCCCTCTGTGGTTGCAGTAGTTGTGGTGGTTGTGGTGGTGGTGTGTGTGTGTGTAAAATGATTTCATTGTAGAGTATCTTGCTCATCTGTAAAGCTTATTTGAAACAAAGAAAAATTGAAGTGAGTGTATCAAATATATATGCAGGCTATTCTATGGAGATATATATGTAGAGGAGATGGATCATATGGTGGTTGGGTACAATTATAGATAAGATAGTTAAACTGTCTCCCTAATCTGTTGACACTGGAGAAAGAAATGAAGGAAGTGAAAGAGTGATTCTAAAGATAATTTGGAAGTCATTGTTTTTTACTGCTGAGTAGTACTCTAATATGTATATATTCCACACTTTCTTCATCCATTCCTCCATTGAAGGGCATCTAGGTTGTTTCCAGGTTTTGGCTATTACAAACAATGCTGCTATGAATATAGTTGAACAGATACTTTTGTCATTTGATGTGGCATCTCTTGGGTATATTCCCAATAGTGGTATTACTGGATCTTGGGGTATGTTGATCCCAAATTTCCTGAGAAATCGCCACACTGATTTCCAAAGTGGTTGCACAAGTTTGCATTCCCACCAGCAATGAATGAGTGTGCCTCTTTCTCCACAACCTCTCCAGCAAAGGCTATCTCAGCAGTAAAAAACAATGACTTCTCGAATTTTGCGTGCAAATGGATGGAAATAGAAAACACTATCCTGAGTGAGGTATCCCAGACCCAAAAAGAGGAACATGGGATGTACTCACTCATAATCGGTTTCTAGCCATAAATAAAAGACATTAAGCATATAATGTGTGATCCTATAGAAGTTAAATAAGAAAGTGAACCCAAAGAAAATCATATAGTAATCCGCATGGAGAGGGGGAAGTAGACAAGATTGCAGGGCAAAAACTGGGAACTTGCGGGTGAGGTGGCATGGGGCAAAGGGGAAATGGGATGAGAAATATGAGAAGGGGAGGATGGGAGGAGCTCGGGGGATTGGGATGGTTGGGATATAGGAAGGATGGATACGGGAGCAGCGAAGTATATATCCTATCTAAGGGAGCCATCTTAGGGTTGGCAAGAGACTTGACCCTTGAGGGGTTCGCAGGTGTCCAGGAATATGTCCCCAGCTGGTACCTTGGGCAACTAAGGAGAGGGAACCTGAAATGACCCTATCCTATACTGATGAATATCTTGCATATCACCTTAGAACCTTCATCTGGCGATGGATCGAGGTAGAGACAGAGTCTCAATTTGGAGCAACGGTCTGAGCTCTTAAGGTCCAAATGAGGAGCAGAAGGAGGGAGAACATGAGCAAAAAATCAGGACCACGAGGGATGCACCCACCCACTGTGACAGTGGAACTGATTTATTGGGAGCCCACCAAGGCCAGCTGGTCTGGGACTGAATAAGCATGGGTTGATTCCGGACTCTGAGCATGGCGGTCAATGAAGACTGATGAGAAGCCAAGGACAATGGCACTAGGTTTCGGTCCTAATACATGAACTGGCTTTGTGGGAGCTTAGCCGGTTTGGACGCTCACCTTTCTGGACGTAGATAGAAGGACCTTGGTCTTCCCGCAGGGCAGGGAATTTGGACTGCTCTTCAGTATCGAGAGGGAGGGGGAATGGAGTGGGGGGAGGAGAAGAGGAGTGGGGATAGGGGGAGGGGAGTGGGGGGAGGGGGCAATATGTGGGAGGAGGGGGAAGGAAATGGGAAACGGGGAGCAGGTGGAAATTTTAATTAAAAAAGAATAAAAAAAATAAAAAAAAATAAAGATAATTTGGGAGATCGTGTGCCAAGAGGGAGCAGGGAAAGAGCCCTGAGATGGAAGGGAGATGGCGCACTCAAGGAGCAGTAAGGATAGAGTGGGCTGTATGGGTGACAGGAAGAATGGTGGAACATATTGATGTACATAGTTAGTGAATTCTAGTCAATCTAACTGTGACATTGCGAAGGCCACCGCTTTCCTGTCCAATGTCCTTCATGGATTCATCTTCATACAGTGCCTAACACAATGTATTTGCAGAATTAACTCCTTTATTCTCACATCCTCTAAGGCGTTAATGTATACCTTAGAAATATTGAAAACATCTGCAGTGTCCACACTGTTACTTCTTATGTTTTCTTTGACAACCCCGGTTCCTGTAAAGCCCTATGAGGGCGGGGCTGCACAAGTCCTGTTCATTAGTGTGATCACCCACGGGCAGACACATGACTTTGGAAACTTGTCATCTTTCTATGGGAACTTATAGAAGAAATAAAGTTAAAATATGAATGAGACAATTAGCTGAAAATTAAATTCAGTTGAAAAACTGAACCAGAGTGTTCAGAGATATTCTGAGCTAATCTCTCTCTCTCTCTCTCTCTCTCTCTCTCTCTCTCTCTCTCTCTCTCTCTCTCTCTGTGTGTGTGTGTGTGTGTGTGTGTGTGTGTGTTAAAGGAGCAGGAGACAGAGAGTACCCTGTTAATACCGGATGAATGAAAGCACAGGGGAACATCTGAAACCAGTCATGTAGATCAGGGGTACAACTGTAGCCAATTTATAACGACGCGGATGCTACTCTGTCTTCGTAGTTTTCATTTGAGTCTATTTCATACAAGATGTAGAGTAAAAATAAATGTGTTTTTAAAGGAACAGCATGCCAGCCCGGTCTTCCACATTCCTACTTTCTGTCATGAGAATTTCAAATAAATTATTCCTTTGCTTTCATGGCCTTCTCTCTGGGCATTGGATAATCTACTCAGTCTTCAGGTTTCAGAACAAATTTCTTCCCAAATAAAAGCAACTTCCACCTTCAAGAATAATTCAGGTCATCTTCTTATAGGATGTCATCACATCTAATGTCTCCAGGAGAGCCTTGAACAGCAAGAATTATGGGGGAGAGTCTTCTGTTTTGTGTTAATTTCATTGTCTAAATAAAGAGTCTGCCTTGGCCCTTTAATAGAACAGAAAATTAGGTAGGCGGAGTAGACTGAACAGAATTCTGGAAGAAAGAAAGCCCAGTTAGTCAGTCGCCATAATTCTCCCACTCCAGACAGACGCAGGTTAAGATCTTTCCTTGTAAGCCACCTTGTGGTGTTACACAGATTATTAGAAATGGGTTAGATCAATATGTAAGAGCTAGCCAATAAGAGGCTGGAACTAATGGGCCAGGCAGTGTTTAAAAGAATACAGTTTCCATGTAATTATTTCTAGGCATAAGTTAGCCAGGCAGCCGGGCAGCAGGAACGCTGCCTGCCGCTCCACACTACACAAGAATTAGGAAATTACCTGTTCAGCTTCAGGCTTCCCCCGTAGAAATGAAATCGGAACTCTTCTCTCGCTATGTCACTAGATAATTCCCCTGTCACTCCTGGGAGGTCTCTGAGTTACAGAATGCACTAAAGATTACAGAGATTAAAGATCATTACTTTCAGCTAGATTCAGAGAAGAGTCAACCTAGCTACTTTCCTAAAAGTGTCAAATTGAGTAAAATGGAGTTAGGTAAGCCAGAAATAAAATGTCATATGTACAAAGAAAATAAACGTATGATTATTGAAAATGTTTTCAATTATATGTAAAATATCTTCTTTGTGCATGCATGTGTGTGTGTGTGTGTGTGTGTGTATACAGGCATATGCTACAGTTCACATGTAGATGTCAGAGGACAACCATGGGTGTTGGCCCTTGCCGTCCACCTTGTTTGAGATAGGGTCTTTGTGTTGTTTGTGACTTAGTAGTCCAAGAAACTCAAAGCCTATGAACTTTTGAAGATCTTCTGTTCGCCACCTTTCACATTGGCGTAGGAGCTCTGTGATTAAAGACTTGCTTGCCTCTAAGAAGTTGAGCCCAGGTACTTACATTAGAGAGCAAGTGCTTTGCACACTGAGCCAACTCCCCAGTTCCAAGTATTATATTCTTTAAAATACCTCATTAATGTTCTGTTGTGTTGATATAGTTGGGTTAGCTTTACCTCCCAGTAATAATGAAATCTGTCATATATCAACGTCTGCCTCTAGTTATGCGTATGCCAACTATGTGTCTGTTTTTAAGGATCGCAATCCTTTATTTTTTATATTGGTTCAGCACAAAGTTGTAGCAAACTGCAGAATTTTGCTACAATTACCAAACACTGCATAATTTTATCTAATTATACAGAGCTAATGTGAAACCTCCCTGTATTAATAATAAAGCAATTAACCTAAAATACCAAGTGGTGTGAGTTTCTTGACTATTTCCTCATTACCACAGTCTGTTTCCAGTTTTGAACAATGAACATTATACTGTATAAATGTTAGCTCCAGATAAAGTTTATTTTTGCATGGATCACAATACCCTTGATACTCATCACCTTCAATTTTCTCACCTTTCTCTTTCTCAATTTTGTACCTGAGAAAGGTGGTTTCTGCTGTAGGAGTTCATGACAATCTAGATAAATTTAAAGGTAATTAGGAACATTAAGAGACATAGTATTATATTATCATAGCCCTCTGAATTTACTTTTCCTCCCTTTTTTAATGCCAATAGATTTTGTAAGAGACACTTCCATTGTGTCTGACAGGTCTGATGTTATGGTGTCAATGGAAGCTTGCGTGGAAACCATTATCTTGTCAATTCTGTGATGTCAGTGGCAACTTGATGTCAATGAAAATGTATAAGGTTTTTCCATTATCATTGTAGCAGCTTCTCTAGGCTTTTCAACATATCAAAAGACACTCATGGATAAAAATGTCTAACAACCTGAAACTGATGACTGCATTTTTGAAATTAAAGGTAGATATTGCAAGACTGTTTCTATTTTCAGCCTAGCATTAGCAAAAAAAAATATAGAACACAAATAAAATAATAGGCAGTTAGGCTTGCTTTGAAAGGTGTAAAGAGTTTGCACTTTTGAGTGTATTTGAATTTTCATGGCTGTTTCTTATTTGCAAAGGTGAATAATGAAGAGAAATTTTCCCATGGACAATAAAGTCTATGAAATATATTCTTATACCGTGAAATGCATGAAAGTATGAAGGTCAATAAAAGCAGTGACTTGACCTAAAATTATATCCTTCACATCACCATATCCCCATTTTAATAGAGAGCTGTTTCACTTTGTGTTTGCCCAGAAAGATGTCTTCATAGTGTACCACCAACCCTGGGCAAATGGCACTTTGGTCTTTGTGTAACAAAATGAATATATTGTGTTGTACCAACACACAGTTTATATTTTAGTACAAATGAATTGGTTTAGAAAAGCCAATTCAAAAGTGAAGCTTTTTTCACTTTGTTTATGATTCTTTAGGCACAAATTTTGCCTTAAATTGCCTTGGTAAATATTGAAAATTTATGAATGCAATTGAATGCTTATCTTTTCCTAAGCAATCTTTCACTCTCTTGCTTTCTCCCTGATGTAATGCCATAATTTACTTTGAATTCCAATCACTGGAGAAGATAAAAGTTGTGAAAAAAAACTGAGATAAAAATAGAGTTTCATTATTTTTAGTAGTTTGCTAATTAGCTCCTTGATACAGACACTTCTTAGAATGAGAAGAAATTTAAAAAGAGAGAAATACTCAAAAGGGGATATGTGTGTGTGTGCATGTGTATATGTAACAATGTGCACATATACATGTATGTGTATGGATGTGTATGCATGCATACGTGTGTATGTGTATATTCCTACCTTCAAGACCTGATAGTGTGAAGAAAAACAAAACATAAGAACATAGTCAATGCAATTCCAAGAGATGTATTTTATTTTTATCTTAAATTTCTGCAACCTGGATTCTTGTAAGATCTCATAATAGTAAGCTGGGTCACTTGAGTTTTCTTAAAGAACAAGATTTTTCTATGTAAAAAAAAATGCTTGGAATGGTATTGGATGAAATGAGTAGCTAAAAATCAAAAATGCTACCTGGTTTGAGTAGATCTAAAGATATTAGTACTGTAAGTAATTGTGTGTGACTCAAAACAAGTATGTTCATATGATTATATGCACACAATGTTTGCATTTAACTATATGTGTGTGACTCAAAACAAGTATGTTCATATGATTATATGCACACATAGTTGCATTTATAACTATATCTGTGTTGTGTATACATAGATCGTTAGCCACATATCCATGATTTGATTTGAATTACAGTCACAAAACACATATCTCATTATTAATTAGAAGTTTAAATATTTTGTATCTATGTATCTAAATCAAGACATCATTTCCTTGATTACTTTGATGATCCTTGCTTCTGGTACTTCAAACTTTGTAGTATAGACAGAAAAAAAAATCAAGATATCTACAGTGTGAATTCATCTGATGCTTGCTAACAATTCTGATGTACACTTAACAAAAGGAATGTTGAGCCCACTGAATCAGACAGGATTTTAGAAAATTACCTTTGAATTTCTGTAAATTGCTCATACTCTGATATCCTCTTGCAGAATAATCGAGTTTGTCACATCATAAAGTTCTCCCTCCCTCTCTTCATTGGGTCTGTCTGACTGACTGTATGTGTGTGTAAGAATATTAGAAAATATGTAAATATTTGTAAAAATGCCATTTTCTATCAAACTATAGGAAAAACTACTATTTTATCTTTTGAGTTTATATGTTTATATGATGTGTGTTACTGTGTGTGTGTGTGGATGCAGAGACTACATGTCACAGTGTTTGTGTGGCGGTCACAGTACAACCTCAGGTGTCAATTTATGTGTTTTATTTATTTTTTGACACAGGGCCTCTTATTTACTGCCACATATGGAAAACTAATAGGACAAGTTTCTGTGGATTCTTTTGTTTCTATAGAGATATGCAACTATGCTTGGCTTTATATTGATTGTGAAAATTCAAAATCAGGACCTAATTATCTCATGACAAATCTTTACCTACCGAGTCATTTTGCCAACTCAGAATAGACCATTTTAAAAAATAGCATAATATATGAACAACATTCAAAGTTAGAATCCCTATTAAATAACTTACAGAAAGATGATACATTTTTATTTTTACCCATCCACATGGCAATACAGTAAGAAAAGAGATGCTGAGGGAATAAGTATCATCTATCTATCTATCTATCTATCTATCTATCTATCTATCTATCTATCTATCTATCACCTATCTCCTTCTACCTACCTACCTGTCATCTATATATATATCATTTAACATCTATCATGTATCTATCATCTATTTACCTATATCTATCTTTCTACCATCTATCTTTCTATTTATAATATATTATAATCTATCCATCATTTATATATCATTTAACATCTATCATGTACCTATCACTCATCTACCTACCATCATTCTATCTATCTATCTATCTATCTATCTATCTATCTATCTATCTATCTATCTATCATTTGTTTATCATCCATCCAACATCTATTTAGACATCCATACATCTGCCTATCCCTTACTTGTTTATATATACATCTGTCTTCCTAATTTTTATGTACTTATCTATGTATAATTTCTCTACAGATAGAGCTGTAGACTCTATATCTATCAAGTAATGAGTGCATAAATAAAAAAAGAAGAAGGGAGAGATTAAAGAGTATTAATACATGAAGAATATAAGTTTGAATACTGGGCTGAAATCTTTATTTTTTGTATGGCTACCTGGAGAGGACTATTAATGAATGGGAATACAAAAATAAAAATAAAAAACATCACTAAGGGTGTTCTTCAAATTTATTTAACATTTTCCACGGAAAATCAGCTGTATCCTTACAAAGAGTTAAGTTAAATGCCTTCAGTGAATGTTCACCTCCCACACTAAATAAGTTACAGGAGATTTGGATAGTACTTTCATTACAAAACCACCCTAACTGTTAAGAACACAGAGTGCTCAAGGGAAGGGCAAAATGCAAACCAAATTGCAGTAAGTGACATCACACACTCACACAAATCCTATCTTGAATCTT
Organism: Chionomys nivalis; assembly: GCF_950005125.1. Taxonomy (NCBI): domain Eukaryota; kingdom Metazoa; phylum Chordata; class Mammalia; order Rodentia; family Cricetidae; genus Chionomys; species Chionomys nivalis. The sequence goes on along the minus strand of NC_080103.1, from coordinate 30,196,328 downwards.
CATAAGACAAACAATTCTTCTCCAGCAAGGGACAGTTTGAATAAAGCTGTTTTGCTTGCGTTCACTCAGCGTGTGCTTTCCTAAACATTCTGTTCTGTTGATGCTTCACACACAGATGGAAAGACAATACATTCCACAGTGAAAGCAGGCTTTCTCAGCTAAAGCAAGTGTTATCCCTAGGGTCAAGGAATGAATCAATAGCATACCATTCTCTGCAGCTGAATTCTATGTCTGTTCGTGTAATTCAAAATTCATGTCACCTGCAAAAGAAATGCTTGAAAATACCTTTCTGTCATCCGCTTCTTAGAGCTGATTAGCTGCAAATCACCAGCAGCCATTCTATCCATGCACTGATATATTTGATGCACTAGTGATTTGGGGGGGGGGGAGGGTGCCTTCCTTCATATTTGGCTGCTTATCAAGTAGTTTTTGACACATACATATTTATTTTCAAGCACCATTTAGAAAATATTAACTAGAGTTGCTGCATCTACAGAAATTTTAAGCCACTTATTTTGTTTCCAATTAACAAATGTTTTGCAAAGGCAGAGGACGATGGTTAAAAAAGCAACCAGCTACAGTCCATTTTATAATAAAGGAAATAATTTAACTCAAATGAAATTCAACATTTTAAAATAGACACTATTTGCCAAGCATGTAATAATAATTAATAACCTCTCGATTTTTGTCTTAAAAGTTTGCTCAAATTTTGACAAACTTAGCACCCTAAACATCACCTTGAAATTTATCTGATATTGAATAATGTTTTTCTTGTTTCTTTGATCTGGGTATAACTTTTTGCTTTTCAGTATTTCTGAATAATCTGTAATTTCCAAGAGACTGTACTTAGCTCACAAGAATCTTTTGACCTTAGTATGGCTGTTCTAGGTAAAGATTCTATCCATTTCTGAATGAGAAGACTGTCATGAGTTTGAGTAACTACTCCTAGAATTTGCCCAGCTGTTGAGGCCAATATCTGAATCCATGTCTACATTATTACACAGTCACTGTTCAATAGTGACATTCTTATTATAAACTAGGCAAATTACTAAACAAAAGAAATACTTCCTCAATAATATTTTTGCACTCGACTTAAATCTTCATATTAACAAACTGAATTATGTTCTTAATTATAATGTAAACAGAACATTGAAACTGTGGAAATTCAGAAGCAGCAGAAGAGAGAGATAAATATGGAGGTCAGTAAAGTGTAGCAATGATGTATACTTTAGAGTGTGATCATCAGCATTGACTTATTCGCTGTGGGAAAAGAGCCATTAACATTAGATTCAGCTGAGAACCTGTTAGAAAATCAGGCACTTAGCCCCACTAATTCCTTCCTTGTTACAATCTGTGTGTTAGGCTCATCACAAAGGTGGGGATGGGTATAGTTGTATTAAATCTTGAGACGCATTAGAGGTGACTAAGTCTGCAAAACAAAACGAAGGGAAGAAAGAGGAAAAGATGAAGAAGAAGAGAGAAAGAAAAAGAAGGAAGGAAGGAAGGAAGGAAGGAAGGAAGGAAGGAAGGAAGGAAGGAAGGAAGGAAGAGAGATCTGAGTTGCTGGATAGAGACTTGAGTTGACCCACAGTTCAGTAATAAAGTGGGAGGTGATGCCAAGGGATGTAGTATGTGATGACATGAATAATCATTCTTTCCAGGCTCAGGGGAAATCTCATCAAAATAGTGCAGCCTCTGCAAGCTGCCACAGTGTCACTCTACCTGTTTTTACACTGTCCAGACTTGTGCCTTATGCCCACACCTGCTTTACTTTAGCTGCAGTCTGAGCCTGAAGGACATACAGTTTGATAACGTCAAATTCAAATGCAGAAAGATTTTTTTAATGGTAAGGGATATTTAAAAACAAGTAGTTTTGGTAAACTAATGAACACGTTTTCCAGAGAGGAAAAACAAAGAAATATGGGGGGGGGGGAAGGGAGCAATAAACTTAAGGAAATTATTATAGACTATTAGTATTAAAAGTTGCCTAGAAACTAAATTAAGTACCTACTCTTTGGTCAATCTATGTATTTTATTTTAATCTGAGTATCTAATGATTGTACTATCGAGAGGAAAAAAAGTTCGGCTCAATTATACTATTATTAGCAAAAGATTTATAATTTATTAGTAATTTTTATTGAATTAAAAGTGACATTAAATTATAATCATAACTGTCATAGTGGTATGGCATAATGGCATTATTATGACTAAACCGTTACCACTATTACATCTGTCACAGATAAGTCTTTTAGATAGAGGAAAATATTGAAGTCATTCATTGTTTTTACCTTCCCAACAAACGTTCCACAGTCCTGTCACAAAGTCACAGAATGCCCTGGAGAACTGGATTTTCCACTGGAAATTCAGTTACAACGAAATATGTGAAACCCTTTGGAAGGCAGTGTGGAATTACGGCAGAAAGTACATGTAATGAAATTCTCTGTCTCATTTATTCCGGTCACAAATGAATACTTTGCATTTATAAACTGGACTAACCTTAAACTTGTGTAGGAGGTGTAGGAGGGTCTTCTGTTCATGTGTTGCTTTCATTGGTTAATGAATAATGAAACTGCTTTGGGGCTGATAGGGCAGAACTTAGGTAGGTGGAGAAAACAGAACTGAATGCTGGGAGGAAGAAGGGTAGAGAGAGCTGCATGGAGCAGCCAGAATCAGATATGCTGAATCTTTCCTGATAAGCCACTGGCACATTGCAATACACAGATTAATAGAAATGGGTTGAATTAAGATGTAAGAATTAGCCAATACGAAACTAGAGCTAATGGACCAAGCAGTGTTTTAATGCATATAGTTTCTGTGTGATTATTTCAGGTGTAAGCTTGCCAGGCAGCCGGGACAAAGGGCTCTCTTCATGAAACAAAAGTTCATGATTATACTTAGAGATTTAGATACTCTTCCTTCAGTAATTCCTACTAAGGCTTCCCTCCATAGTAGAATGAATGTGAACTATCAATACAAATGCAGAGTATTAGTGTTAGCAGCTGTGACCTCTGTGGTAGTCACTCCTCCCATTGCAGAACACTCTGCACTCTAAGCACACCGCAACTTTCTTCATCAGAGCTGGTCATGCGTTAAGTCACACAAGACCAATAATTTTTAAGAAGATTGAAATTCATGTTTAGGAGAATTGTTTTTTTCCCCCACAACTGCTACAAAATTGAAGCAGAAGTAAATAACTAAAATATTCAGAAAGTTTCAGTATGCAGAAATTAAACAGCGTATTTCCAAATAACTGAGGTCAACTAACCAAAACACAGTGGGAATTAGGAAATCTTTTGGTTTTAATAAAAGTACAATTATAACAGCAAAGTTTCTGCAAGATGATGTAGTGTGAAAAAAACAGTTATAGAATTATATTAGAAAACCAGAAATAACTTGGATTAATAATTTAACCTTTAACATTGAAAAATAAGGAAAAACAAAAGCAAATTAAACTTTAGATTAGTAGATAAGATGGAAAAAAATACATTTTACATATTTATAAATACATTTATATAGTGAAAGTGTATATGCATTTTTATAAGAAAAATAAAAATTTTAGTAGTTTTCATTCTGTTGGTGAGAAAAGACTCCAAGACCAAGGCAACTTATAAAGGAAAGTATTCAATCGAGAACTTGCTTACAGTTTCAGAATGTTAGGGCATAAAAATCATTGTAGGAAACACCAGGCAGAGAAGCAGGCAGACATGTTACCAGAGCAGAGAGCTAACATTTGTAGGGGGGGAGCAGGGAGGGAGGGAGGGGGAGAGAGAGACAGAGAGAGAGTGCTTTGCACGGGCTTTAGAAACCTCAAAGCCCACCTACAATGGCACACTTCCTCCAACAAGGCCTCATCTCCTAATCATCTCCTAATCTGTTTTATACTGTCCACCAACTGGTAACCAAGCAGTCAAACATGAACATAGGGGAGCCATTCTCATTCAAACCCCTGCTGTCATCAGGTTCTATTTACAGGCAGTGACTTTGTTATTTCACACATTCTTAAGGGTAACACCAAACAGAATGGGGTCACTAGTTCCTTCTGTCACTTATGTTCCTAAACTCTGCTGGAGATGAGAAAAGAAAGGGGGAATCACTAATGGTCTATAAGTGTATTTATTTCCTGCTTGAAAATGTAACAAAACTATTCAATGAGGGGCAATATATAAAAACCAAATTGGGTTTTCCAAGACTAAAATGTTGTCTTAATATTTTAAAATCAATTCTGTGACTTGTACATTAACGTAATAAAGGAAATTAAAACTATCTGAATGGAAGCAGAAAAATCATAAAATTTAATACTCATTCATGCTAGAAATAGATTTAGGAAACTAAACATAGAATAAAATCTTTTTCAAAAACTCTAACTTTGACAGTTTTATGTATGTGTATAATATATTCTAGTAACGTTCTCCCATTTCTTTTCTCTTCTCCTCCCACTTTCTCTTCAACCAAGTCCCCACTCCACTCTCATATCTTTGTGTGTTTTCATTTTGCTCTGTGGCCCACTGCATTGACACTGGCCCACTCACATGGTCAGGAATTTGGAGCCGAGCTTTGATAGTGATAGTGTCAGTAGTGGGCTACATGGCTATCCCATTTAAGGGCAAGTCCTTCACAGATAATTGTTACCAGCACCATGATCATCTGTGAGTTTCTGTATTAACGGCAGTTTTTTTTTTTATAAAGAGTAATGTTTAGTTTTATTTTTCAGTTTCTAAAACAGCAACTTTATTTGAGTATAATTTACATGCCGAATTATACAACCACAATTGTATGTTACCACTCCAGCCCCAGTTCATAACTTACTTGTTTATAGGTTTGCAGTTTGTGACTCTTTTTTTCTTCCTTATTTCCTTCTTTCTTTCCTTCCTCCCTCCCTCCCTCCCTCCCTCCCTCCCTCCCTCCCTCCCTCCCTCCCTCCCTCCCTCCCTCCCTTCCTTCCTTCCTTCTCTCTCTCTCTCTCCTCTTTCTTTCTTTCTTTCTTTCTTTCTTTCTTTTTCTTTCTTTCTTCCTTTCTTTCTTTGTGTCTTTCACACTAGGCATCTTGATCCCATTCATCTCCCTTCCCATTTGTCCTCTGCCCTTCCAGCAACACCCCCCCCACGCAAATGAAATAAAATAAAATTTAAAATAAAAGAAAAAAGAAAGAAAAATTTCATCATGGAAGCTGTAGTGTAACACTGAGTCAGGGGTATCTTTACTTGCAGGTGTCATCACAAAGAGTCATTGGCCTTGTTTGAGGCCCCTGGATGCTTCTACACTATCCATCCTGGACCCTCACTGTGATTCCTCTTGGATATTCTGTTACTGTCCTGTGTCATGGAGATCCTGCAGCTTTGGGTCTGCAGGACCCGGCCCCTCATGTACTCCAGCAGATCATAGATGGAATAGATGTTTGGGATGGCCTATTAATAGCCCTGTTTCTGGGACAGGGAAGCTGTAGGGTTGATCAAGACCTGCTCTTCCCCATCCTCATCAACAGGGTGGCTTTCCAATGTTGCCCTAGCTAGTATACCCTACACAGCAAGATGAAATGGGCAGAGTTGTTTCTCTTGCTCTCTTACTCTGAGCTATGGCTTATCCTCACCTACGCCACCAGGGCCATCTCCACTGTGTTGCACAGATGAAGTCAAGGGCCTGCTCTCCCTACTACTGCAGCTAGTGAGAGGTAGGAACAGCTCTCCATTCTCATGACCTCAGGGAAGGCTCTTCAACCTGCCACAGGTAGTTGTTGGGTATCCTTCCTTTTTTTTAACCTCTTTCACCATATATTGCTATTGCAGTAAGCAATGTCAAGAGGTGGGAAAAACCATTGCTAGGTTTTTCCCCATGACAGCTGCCTACATAGGAGCTGTCTACTAAGAAGACTAGTAAGCAGGTATGTAGCTTCCAGTTGAGCTCCAGAATACTCTGTCTGTATTCTGCAAACAGGTTATGTGGTATCTTTAGCAATATGGCCTTACTTTTGTGATCTAGTGGACAAAAAAGACAATGAGAGTAGCCCACATGGTTTAGATATAGTTTAGGGACCTCTAGATCCTTCCTAACTAAAAGCTCCCCAGGAAAACAATACTCACCTGGCAGTTACTGTCATTTAATAACTCATGACTTTGCAGATGAGCATTATCCACTAGTGCATGGTATTCCCTTCCTAAGTCTGTTATGAAATTGTTTTTTTAATTAGCCGTTAAAGCAGTGGTGATGAAGTCTCTTGTTGCGAGTGGATGTCAGTGTGTTTTCCTGGATGACCTGAAATTCACAGATATCTGTCTTCTGTCTTTTGAGTTCTGAGATTAAAGGTATGCACAACTATTTCCAGCCTGAATTAAAGTCTGATTGAAATATACTCCATAGACTTCCAGGACTGGAGAGATGTCTCAGTATTTATGAATGTTTGCTGATTTTACAAAAGACTAGGTTTGGATTTCTAGAATTCACATGGTGACTCATAATCAGTTGTAACTCCAGTTCCAGTATCTATACCTTTTCTCCTTCATGGGCATCAGGCATGTAAGTGACACAAGACACACACAGACACACACACATATCAAACATTCATGTACAAATAATAAAGAACACTAAAAAAGAAAAAAGAATTGTCCCCCATAAATTTAGTGTTTGAATGCTTGGTCCCCAGTTGGTAGCATTGCTTGGTACTGTTAAGGGACAGCGTCAGAGACCAGCTTCAACAAAAATACCACTTCCCAGAGGAGAGGCATGGAGATTAGAAAAGTTAGTATGGGTATGAAGAAGTGAGTGAAAATAAGTAGACAGAAAACATAGAATAGTACCTGGAGGGAGTTCCAGTGAATGCTGAAATCCTCCTGCATTTAATTTCCCATACACTTTTTTTCCCAATGCAACAAGGGAAAGAAGACAAATTACTGCTTTAACGTGATACAAAGGACAACTAAAACACTCATTTGCTTCAATACTTTGAGGCATCAAGTCATTAGTATTTTGTTGTTTAGGCTGTGAACTCACCTTAGGCCAAGTATCCTGAAGGCAGTAACCCCAAAGGCCAAACCTCCAATTTCTATTTCAAAAGAAGAAGCAGAAAAAATGCTTGAATTTCTCTGACCAAGTCTCGATATCATAAGACTTTCAATTTTATTCTTAGGAGATATATGGTAGAGTTTAGCTGTGATAATTTGTATCTTAAGTAAATCATCTATCCAAATTTTATAACCAGTTTCCTTTGCATTGTCTCTTTTTATTATTAATTTAAATGAATATGTGGGACATGTACTTGGAGTAGAGCATTTTCAGCTATTGAATCAAGCTGTGGACTCCATATTTCCTCACTTAAATGATGCCTTTTGATGAATAAAAATTCTTCAGTTTAATTTCCCATAAGAAGTTTATGTAGTAGTTTATAAATTTTTTTCTGTGTGTGTGTTCCCTGTACAAAAAATATTTTTATTGCAATATCATGAATGCAAACTTTTTTATTTCACAGATAAAGAACATAAGGAAATTTATTTCCAAATTGTAAGTAATATTTAAGTGAATTAGGCAAAATACATCATATCTGAAAGAGAAAGTGACCTATTCTGAGACCCACAAGAACACATACCAGAAAGTTTTATTATTTTGTTGCTTGTATTCAGATATAAATCCCAACTGAAAATAATTTTTATAATTCTTAGAGAAATGATTACGTTTCTATCTGTAAAATATGAAGTTCCAGTACATTATAAAATTTTCTTTGAGTATAATCTTATTTTAAGGCTGCTCTGAAAACAGGATAGCTTTTTAAAAACTAAGGAATGAATATTGTCTGTTTCTGCATCTACAAAATTATGTAAATTGAACTTTTATAATCTTCAGGTAATACACATTTAAAATTATTTATTTTATTATTTGTATTATAATTATATTATTTCCTTTTCCTATTTCTGCCTCCAAGCCCTTGCAAGTATATACTTTACTCTCTGTCAAAACTATGCCCTCTTTTATCAATAATTATTGTTATATATGTGTATGTACATTATGTAATTGTAAATGTATGTATAATACACACACACACACACACACACATATATATATATATATATATATATCATAAATACATAGATATAGCCTACCCAGTCCACTTGTATGTTTTCAGGGCTGACTATTTGGTATTATATAACCCATTGGCGATTAGATAATCAATTGGGAAGGTCATTTCTCCCGCTTTTACCATTCCTTAACTGCCTGTAGTTGTTTGCTTAGAACTGAGGCCCCATAGCTTTCTTTTGTCCATAGAAGCATGTCTATTGTTGTCCTTCTTCAGATTATGCTTGGGCAGTCATGTTGGTGAGAATTTATGGGTGGAGCTTCTGACATTCCTAAGAGACACAATCTCACACTAAACTCTTCAATCCTCTGACTCTTACAAGTTTTCTGCTCCCTCTTCCACAGTGATCCCTGAACTTTAGAAGTGTTTGGGAGATGTAACTCTTGGGAATGAATGCCACAACTCTGCACTGGGATAGGTTGTGGTGTTCTATAAGAGTCCATGTTTTTACAAAAAGAAGTTTCTCTGACGCTGTGTAAGGACAAACACTTGCAATGTAGTTAGGGGTTCTGCTTTTGGTTTAGTAATGTGGCAGCTGTAGCTTCTTTTCAAGACCCTTGACTTGTTAATAAGTTTATGATATTTTTAGAAATGGTTAAAATGGTTAAATCAATCCTTCCATCTTTCTTCAAGAATTTTGTTTTTAGTTTTTTTTTAATGTGTGTGAGTTTTCTGTGTATGTGTGTGTTCCTATAAAAATGTGAAAGAACTTTTGAGTGGCATATCTTTTTCATTGCATTATGGTATTTCAACTTATTTAAATGATTTATTTTAAAGACATTCATCTACTCTCACTCATTTACATATTTTTTCTTTCAGTCTTTGAAAGACGTTCATGACTTAAAGGGATCTGAATGACTGAGAGTTTGAATAGGCAGCATTATTTTGGTTGTGAGCCTAGCCTTTAATGACTGAGCCATCTCTCCAGGCCAGAGCAATCAATATTATTTTAAGCACATACATTATTAGAAGATAGTCCATCCAAGGATGTTAAATGTGAAGTCACAAATGGCATAGGACTGAGAAAGGTGCTGTGTTTAAAGGGGAGATTACGCGTAGCTCACTGTGTGATGGACAATGTTGGAGGCCTGTCTGCCTTGATAGAGACCCATTCAGGCATGCTAAAGACACTCTGCTGCTGACCTATACGTCTCTCTCAGGAAGCATGATCTTTGGGCCTTTACATTTCCACACACACTTGGGAATTTTATTATTCTAAAGATTCAACAACTGTCACCATCAAATTTAAAAGCATGAAATAACTGCCACCTAAAAAGCGTTCCTGTCCTACCTTCTCAAATAGTTTATCTCTTTCTCTCTTTCTGGACATCCAAAATTTTATATTTATTTTCTCTTCTCTTTGAGAACAATTTTACATGCACGTGTTTCCTTAAACAATATATTGAACAGATTATCTTATTTTTGAGCTTTAAGAAAATATTAAATACCTGGGCGATGGTGACTCACATCTTTAATCCCAGCACTCGGGAGGTAGAAGCAAGCTGATCTCTGTGAGTTCAAGGCCATCCTGGTCTACAAGAACTAGCTCCAGGAGAGGCCCCAAAGCTACAGAGAAACCCTGACTTGAAAAAAGAAGAAGATATTAAATAAATCATAGTGTTATAGGATACTCAAGATGAATATTTTGTGATATCAATCCATGTTGTTTAATACAAGTTTGATTTACTATTATATAAAAGTAAGCTATATATGCATGTTCAAATATATTTAGTCTTTCTGTGTGAAAGAGTTCTTTTTACTTTCTCATATCATAAAATTGGTGCTATGAATACATACGTATACATATACATACATGCATGCATACAAATATATGCATATATATTCTCAGTTTTTAGTGTTGCAGTGCTGAGAATTAAAACCAGGGCCTTACACAAGCTAGGAATTGTTCTGCCACTGAGCTGTGTCCCCTGACAGCATATCTGTATCTTGGTAAATATGTCACCATTCCTCATGATTCAAATATAGTCTGTGAAAAGACCTTGCAAAAATTGTTATTATCCATTTTTCAAGGTAAGAGAAACAGAACTGCACAGCTAAAATTTCAGGACATAAAGAATTTACTCTTTTATAAAAATATTGGAGAGCCGGGCGATGGTGGCGCACGCCTTTAATTCCAGCACTCGGGAGGCAGAGGCAGGCGGATCTCTGTGAGTTCGAGACCAGCCTGGTCTACAGAGCTAGTTCCAGGACAGGCTCCAAAGCCACAGAGAAACCCTGTCTCGAAAAACAAACAAACAAAAAAAAATATTGGAGAACAGTGATGTCTACAAGGACGAGAAGCTAATATGGTAGATTGTGCCACTGCAGAAACCAACGTGTCAGTTTCTTAAAAGGAAGAACTGGAAAGATTTCCCAGTGGGTAAAGGTCCTTGCTGCCAAGCCTGATAGCTTGAGTTTTATCTGGACAGAACTGACTCCTTCAAGTTGTCCTCCGGACTCCACGTCACATGCACACCACAGCATATATGCACACCCACACCCATACCCACATATACCCACAAATGCACCTACCCACACATTTGCATACATACATACATACATACATATATGCACACACAAATAATAAATGAAACTTTTAGAGAGTAAGAGACTCTGGAGTCCTCAGCTTTCAATGAGACAGCTCTCTACATAATACTTCTTCATTCCAAGTCTCAACCATCATCGCCCAATAGTACTAGCAGGTTTGTAAAAAGCAAGAGATAGTGTACATCTAGGATAAAATGTTATTTGTCAGATATGACAGAGCAGTTGAGCAATTACAGTGGTTTCTGATTGTTAAACAAGAAGGCCTTCACAAGATTAATCTATATGAATTTCCAGCACAGATGGCAGAGGGGCCTATGAAGTCCCCATCTGAGGAGTGCCTGGCAATTGATGGCTATGGAGGAAGGATAGTAATGTGGCCCTTCTGAGATTACACATGTTCCAGTAGATAGTATTATATTCATACATGGATTGGAAGCCTTAAATAGGTTCAGCGGCTTTTTAAAAAATATGGAAATGAAGTTGGGAGAGAAACATGGTGAGGAGGATAGGCAACAACTGAAAGAGAGGGAATGGTCAGCAGATTTGATCAAAAACATTCTATGCAATTGTGAAATTATTAAACCAATAAAAGTGTTTAATTGAAAAGATTGGAGTGTCTCAGAACTAGGATGTAGGTCACCAGTAACACTAACAAGGATCTAGATTCAACCCTCAGTGTAAACCCAAAATGTTAAAGTTAAAATTACCACATTATCTATGAATTTCATTCCCAGATATATACTCAAAAATATCTAAGCAAGGCTGGGCAATGGTGGCGCATGCCTTTAATCCCAGCACTCGGGAGGCAGAGGCAGGCGGATCTCTGTGAGTTCGAGACCAGCCTGGTCTACAGAGCTAGTTCCAGGGTTCCAGGACAGGCTCCAAAGCCACAGAGAAACCCTGTCTAAAAAACCAGAAACCAAAAAAAAAATATCTAAGCAAGAACTCAAATACTTGTCCAATGATGTTTACAACAGCAATATTCTCAACAACCAAAGAATGGGAAAATCTCCAATGTTCATTAACAGTTGAACAGACAAAAGCAGTATGTTGTTAATGTTAGAATATTTAAAAAATTTTATTAAAGGAAGGAAATTCTGACAAATACTACAATGTTGCTAGCACATTGAAGACCTGCTAAATGAAGATAGAACACCAAAGAAAAATATTGTATGATTCCATTAAGATGAAATAACCCAGTCATTCCAGTTTGCAAAGACAGTCAACAGAATCCTGGTTATAAAGTGATAATGGAAGGAAGAATGGGGTTTTTATAATGTCTTCAGTATATGTTTTAGCTTATATATAAAATCATACTAGAAGTCAATGGCGGATGTTGGTGTACAAACTTGTAAACATTCTTTATCTTACTCAACTATATGCCTAAAATGGGTTAAAATTTTCAGTTTCATCCCATGTGTATTTTATCACAACAAAGATATACATTCCATAATATTAAAATGTCTCTAATTTACGGTCATAATTGTTAACTAAAAAGTTATTTTTGTTCTTTATTAAAAAGCAATTATAAATATTAATATTATTTCTATAAAAAGTATAACCAATGTTGGGAGAGGTGATTCACATATTAATAACAATGGTTGCTCTTGCAGAGGACCCAGGTGTAATGTCCAGCACCCATGTGGCAACTCAGAGTCATCTGTAACTCCAGTTCCAAGAGACCCAATGCCCTTTTCTGGTTTCTAGAAGATTCTAGTCATATACCTGGTACACAGACAATGCAGAAAAACATCCAATCAAATAAAATTTAGCAATAATATTATTAAGAAAAAATATAACTAGATTATGTATTTTTCAACATATAGACTAATTCCTTAGAAGGAATTGTGACAGGACTAGCCAATGGCATTCCTCATTAAATTTACATATTTATAACCAGATTATACACTGTAAACCAAAGAGCTTATCAGTGGGGAATTTCTAATGTCTTACCTATTGATTAGATAAATATTCCAGGAATATAGTGTCATGAAAAGAAATGAATTCTCTTGCAAGTGACACAACCTCAGTGAAAGAGATCAGAGCCCATTTCTTCTCTTGGCAGTATATTTATGGTTTCTAGACTGAAGGGTAGAAACTGTTTTCCTTATGGGGGCATTAAATACTTCTGTTAAAAACAAGGCATCCTAATCACTAAACTTGATTGATTTGTACCAAGTAGGATGTAATTTGGAATGCTCTGTCAGTGCTCTACTTCCTCCATGTCTCACTTTGTAATTTACTCTTGCAAACACATCTGTAACACTTCACAGTTGGACTGGTTAACATGTATCTCTAAGAGCTCATTTGTTCTCCTTTGTAAAGCATTAATGAAATTACAAAATAGAATCATACAGAAACAAGAACTCTGCAGCAGCCTACAAGATCCCAGCACAAAACTAAAAATAGAAACATATTTCATGTGTCTATTTAGAGATCTCCATCCATTTGTGTTCCATTCATTCGATGATACTTAATGATGGGGCAATTGTAATTAATTTTTTAAATTGCATGCCATCAGTGTTGTCATTCCCCATCTCCTTCATTATAGTAACTTTCCCAGAGTAGAGTTCTGGGAACGGACAGTAGAGGGTGAGAGGAAATGGATCAGAAGGCCATTATGATTCAAGGTTAACTAAGTTTATGAAGAAGACTAAAAATCTTCAAAGAGTAGAGAGATCTCACTCACAACTGGCTTCCGCATGACAAATGTTATGATACCATGTTTTACATACAGCTACTAAATTTTAATTTTATTTGAAAAATAAACATTAATTTATTATCGATTGCATTCATTCACATTTTCTGAAAAACATGGAATGGATATTAAGTTGTAATTCCTACTTTTAAGTACTTACTGCTTTTAATTATTTAAAATACTCTATGCATTTTCTAGTAATTTAAGTTACAATCTTGTGTTTTTTATTTTGTGCAACTCATTTCTTATTGACATGTCCTAATGGAACTGATACCGTTTTAGGCTTCTTACAGATATCATATAATATCCTCAGCTTTTCAAAGTGAAAGAAATAAATTTAATAGAGATGAGTTACCAAAAGCTTATATGAAAATAATACTGGGGCTTAGAAAATGAATCAGTCACTAAACTACATGTCATAATAATGTGAGAACCAGAGTTGTTTGGAGTTACCACTCATATCCAAGGCTGACATGTGACAGAGGGAGGGGGGAAATAGCTTTAAACTCACCATGTAGCAGAAGATGTTTTTTAACTCCTGATCCTCATGCTTGGACCTTCCAAGGTCTAGGGTTATAGACTTGTGTCATTAAGTCTGGCACTAGTGCCCTTTCAATTCCAATAATAGCCAACTTTTAATGGATTATGATTTTACTGCCCTTTTCTCACTGTGTTTCCCTAATACAGGATCATGGAGATATTCTTCTGCTATTGTTTTGGGTTTCATGTTAAGATTTTTGATTCATTTATAGTAATTTTGGTTCAATTTTTTTTTTCTCTGATAAGGATCCAATTGTTTTAGTACTACGTTTTGGGAGCACCGTTCTATATCCACTCAACTGTACTGTTAACTTTGAAAAAAAAATAATGGTTACTTTTATTATATTTCTTGACTCTTTTGTTTAGGTACAAAGGATTAAACATAGGGCTTTTCACATATTAGACAAACACTCTACGCCTGAGCTATGTATCCAGCCTCATTCTTGACATTTTATTCTTTTCATTTCTTATAATTTTGAGGCAGGATCTTGGTAAGTAGTCATTGGCCTCACTTTATAGCTGAGACAGACCCTAACTTGAAATCTTCTTGCCTCGATCTCCCAAGCAGGAATTACAGACCTGCATCACCAGGCTAGTTTATTCTTCTGTATTGGTTATGATGTAATTTATTCTGTAGTAAATCTAGAAATCAGGTGACATAGATCCTCTATCAATATCCATCCAAAAATTACTTCTATTGTTCTAAGTTTCTTTTTTCCCAAGAAAGTGTTAAAACGAAATTGTTGATCCCTTGAATCCATACACAATAGTAGAGATTTGAAAGCTTAACAGTACTGAATGTTTTTATTCATGGACATGGTATAGCTCTCTATCTCAGTCAATAGTTTTTTAAATCAGAATTTTATATTTTTCAGTAGGCAAATATAGTATCCATTTTGTTCATTTTATCTCTTGATAATCTCAACAAATACTGAAGTAGTTAATGTATTTGATTATATTGGTATTTTTGTTATTGTCTTACATAAACATATCATTATTAACTGCATACATTGGCATTTAGGCTTTTCTTGATGAATTTACTGATTTGTCTTAATGTAATACTCCTCCTCATACTATACCTTATTGTGAAGTATATTTTTCCAAATTTAAGATCACCATTCTAGTTCTTCAAAATTAATATTTCCATACATTCAATTTATATTCATCTTTATAATTAAGGTTCCCTTCAGGCAATATTGGGGTCAGATTTATTTTCTTTTATCTCACCTGGAAAACCAGTCTTTGTATTTGGGTCATTAGACAGCTTGTATTTTTATAATTTTAATATAATTTCATAACATTTATGTGAGGTCATTGCATATATTTGAATTGGATCCGCCATCTATGTCTTCTGCTTTGGCAAGCAGGTGACAGTTCTTGCTCCATCCATTTCCCTGGACAGGCTGTATCTTTGAGAGATTTCTGCTTCTGGTTATGTCATAGCTCAATTGTCTACTGAACTAAAAACAGTTATGACTTTGTAATTTCTAGATTTTAATAATTACTAGTATGATGAGAGTTACAGGCTGCAGATTTTTAGACTCTAAGCACAAGTCGCTTCAAATGAGCATAAACGGTTGAGTTGTGAGTTAAAGTGCTTCAAAGTACAAAGAATTTAAAAGGAATCATAAAAATGGTTATAACTGCAGTGAAAGTACCAATATCAATAAATCAAGTAGATCTAACCATCCACTCAAGGCACACAAAACATCTTATTTTATCTATAGATAGTAATTAACTATATATATATGCATATACATGTGTGTGAATGTATGCGTACGTGCATGGTGCATGGGTGTGTGTGTAACATGAAAATTGACTAACTAAACAAGTAGCTTTACAGAGAAGTATATGTCTGATTCGTGGCCACCCTATGATAATTTCTCATACTGTGATCTATTTTGTTTCAGCTGGTCCTTGTCTTATGGAAATAGACGTTGAGTATTTAAGTCTCTCAGCTTTCAGGCGTCTGATCTAAGTATCTCAACTGCCTTCCTACTCAAAGCTTGGCAACCTCAGGTCCTTCTTTAATTTGGTCATATTCCCTCTCTACTATCTTTCCAGATGAAATAAGAGGCGATACAAAGTCCTTAGTGAAGGCCTTTGGTGCTGTATTGGTTTAGAATGATAGCGGATGTAGGACTCTAATAAGGTCTACAGTGTGTCTCCTGTGGTTACTACATGGGATTCAACATGCAAGATGCTACTGTTCTTAGTTCATGAAGCTAAACTGAGCTTTACATATCTCCCACTAGCCTATTACACCCAAGGATAAGGAAGCCAGAGCTTGTAGCCCTCCGACATCCCCTGTGCTGCCACAGATAATTGCTCTTTTGTATCCGTTCTCTTCATAGCTCATGATCGTACACTTTTCCCCCCCGTTTTTTAAAAAACACTAGATTTGTAATACCACAAATCACGCTCAAAGGTGTTTGTATGCATATAGTTTTTTGTTTATTTCTTGATAGTTTGGACTAAACTTTTGCAATTCAAATAACTCAAGCATTTTTTTCTTGAGTGTGTGTTTAAACAACAACTAATTACTCAACCTGTTTTTGTTATATCTACTTCTTTTGCCTCAGAGAATTTTCATTCTTATCAGCTGTTTTAAATAAGGATAGTAGGGTAATGACCAGTTCAGGGCTGGATAACTAACACAGCACAGGGAAAGATGTTTGTATTCCAAATTGCGATGATTAACTCCACCAATAATTTCTAAGCATCAACTCCATGCCTCTTACATGGAATATTGCATTTCAGTGTGACAAAAAGTTTATAATGTGATTTGTATTATTTTAGAAACCGAATTGAGTAACTTTTCAAAGGGATCAACCATTTGTCTTATAACGAATAATAATAGGACTTGAAATATAAGCCTAACTTTAACACGAATGTTATGTACCAATAACAAAAAAATCAGGATTGAAACTTAAAATTCTCAATTCTTAGTTCCACATTGATAGGATAGTTGTTCGGTAAATCTGCTTTCAGTTTAAGGAAGTTTTTAACCTCTTTCGAGATAAGCATGCAATTTAAAGCGATTTTCATAAATTAGTTATGTGATCCTGAAAAGACAGAAATAAATACTAGGCACTAAATAATGTGATAAAAATAAATTATACACAGGGGAAATAATTTCTAGGCATTATTGTTTTGATTGAATGCTTAAAACGAATCAGTGAGAGTACTCATTTACCTAACTCACTTGGCTCTGGGATATGACAGTAAAGCAAGAAAAAAGAATTTAAAATGCAATCTCCCCCAAATACTCAACATTTACCTGAACACAGCTTATGTTTTTATGGCTTATCTCATCAGGGGCAAGATAAGCATATGCAATAGCTTCAATGAAGAACAGACAAAAAAAGAAATGTCTCTGAAAAAACATGGCATTGATAGATTTGGCAGAGAATGCAAATAACAGTGCTAAAGAAAAAGATTTTTCGGTCCCTTGGTTGGGACATTACCTTGAAAATAAGGGGTAGATATTCAGTTTAATTTCGTAACATTGTAAATTTCATAAGTGAGCAAGTAAAATAGATGTACTCTATGAGCAGGTTAATGTGAACAGAATTGAGCTCAGTGTAAGACCCCACCAACAGACTCTTGCTAATCCACCTGTGGTTTTTGCCTATAGCCGCTTCTTTCCCCCAATGAAATCTCTAACCATAGTGTTATGCCTATAATTGTTTTTGATTCACTAAATAATCTTTATGACATGAAAATCGACTAACTAAACAAGTTGCCTTCTGACTTCCACAAAGGAAGCCACAGCATATGGTGCCTCCCACACACATAAATAAGTGAATGGAAAAAAAATCAAATGTTTGTCCTGGATGCTTGAGTTTTAGCCCATTGTTAATTTACTTTTGATGCACAGTGAGATGTGGACCCCTTATGTCACTGCTGTCTCCTGGACAAGCTGTTGCTCATGATCCTTTTCTTCCCTGCCATGTGCCACATGTCACAGAAATCAAATCTGCTTGTACGTCTGAGTCAGTTTCTCAGATCCATAACCAAGAAAATTGGCATTTGCTGGTTCTTCACCATAAGCAGCAAACAGCTCTTTCGTTGAGGTTGTGTGATAACTCTTACTATCCAGGAAGACAAGGCCTCTCTACCCTATTCATCCTCACTAGGTTCCTCATGCTATCCCTTCCATTTGCTCTTCTATATAAATTTTGAATGAGCTTGCACAGTCCCTTAAAATATTTCATTTTGGTTTTTTATTTAAATAGATGTAAACTATGTTATTGTGAAACCTTGTAATCTTAAATTATTGAGCTATCCTCCACATGTATATAGTACCTTCAGTTTGACATTCTGAAGTGGTTTTTGTAAATTTCATATTTTCCCCGAAAACCTGTATAGTTTATTTATGTTTATTCCTGTTGCCTGTGAACATTGTATTTCAAACTACTCTTTTCTAGGTGGAAATGCCACAGCTGATAAAGTTCTGGTCATGAGGATTTGAGTTATGATCCCTAACACCTACATAGTATTGCTGTCCATAGCTCCCTGCATATTTGTAATCCTAACTCTGAGAGCTGAGGTCAGGAGGGTAGGAAGACAAATGGATTCCTAGACCTTCTGGCCAACCATTCTTGCCAAATGGGTTCTCACTCCAGGTTCAGTGAGAGACCATGCCTCAAAAAACAAACACAAACAAACAAGTTGATTAGCAAATGACAAAAATATCTGTTGTCCACCTCTGACCTCTAAATTCCCAGCCATACCTGTATTCATATGTGTCACACATAACTAACATATAAATTATATTGGCTATTTAAACAATTTTTGTAGGTTGAGAATTTATCCAGATAAATTTATTCAATTCTTAAATCATTTATTATTAACATTGCTAATCTCACATATCATTTAAAATAATGTTGGGATATTTGCATTATTGAATAGAATGCATTATAAAAATGAATTATGTCAATTTGAATAATTTTCTTGTTCTATTTGTACTGATTGCTGACATGTTCTGTCGGTTATTGCGAGTAATAAAATCTGACTTCAATTGCACACCTATCTATTTCTTCTTATAGCACATCAGCTTTTACTTCAGATATAACCAGGATGATACTAGATGTATGACCATGTAGAATTGTCTTGTTCTCTTGAATAACTGGCTACTCCTTTATTATTAAAGGATTTATTTGATTTCTGATAGTGTCTTTTATAAAACACAATTAAATATTTATTTTACATTTATTTGTATGTAAATGTGCACCTGTGCGTATCTGGTGTTTGTGAGCTGCCTGATGCAGACACTGGGATCTGAATTCAGATCCTCTGAAAGAGTAGTAACCTTCATTAGTGCTGAGACAACTCTGCAGCCACCCTGAAGTCTGAAATTAATATAGTCATTAAAGCTTCCTTTTGCTCAGCATAACTAAGGATAACCTCTCAATTGTACTTTTAGTCTACTATTTATTTACACTGAAAAGTGGGGATCTTGTAGGAAGTTTAAGTATATATCACAGAAAAATCAAACCATCTTTGGTACTGATTGGACCATTTAAGCCTCTTTTCTCCAGTGTTTACATATCTTAATTTTGTTTTCTGTTACATTTATGTTGTAGGATTTTACCATTTATATTTAGGAGTCTTACTAATCTTTTTATTATTTCATTTGTCACCCTGTATTTGCCTATTGTTCAAAATCATTTGTCTTTATAAGAATGATATATGTTAATTAATTAAGGCCTTCCTTCAAGTAATATTTGTTAACATATGGATTTCTTCAGAGTTTACAATGCTACACTTTTATCTCCTCACTCCCAGTTTTTGTTCTTTTAAAAAATTGGCAATCAGTTAATTATTTTATGTATATGGACATTTAACATGCATATATATATATATATGTGTGTGTGTGTGCGTGTGTGTCTGTGTGTGTATGTATATATGCACTATGTATGTATGTTTCTGGTGCCATTGCATACCAGAAGAGGGCATCAGAGCTCTTGGAACTAGAGTTACAGACAGTTGTGACCTGCCATGTGGATGCTGTGAATCAAAGTGGATATTTAGAAGAGAAACTAGTGCTCTTAACTACTGAGCTAACCCTCTAGCCCCTAGCTGTTGTGCTTTTGATGGTATGTATTTCTATTTTCATATATATTTCAACTCAGTAATTTATTGCTATTTATATTTAAATATTCAATTATACTATAAGAAGATTTTTTTTGTTTTGTTTTTTTGTTTTTCGAGACAGGGTTTCTCTGTGGTTTTTGGAGCCTGTCCTGGAACTAGCTCTTGTAGACCAGGCTGGTCTCGAACTCACAGAGATCCGCCTGCCTCTGCCTCCCGAGTGCTGGGATTAAAGGCGTGCGCCACCACTGCCCGGCTATAAGAAGATTTTTTAGTCTAATGCTTGAAGTACTTACTTTCTTGCCTTTTCTGATATTTCCTATCCCTCAAAAAGATTCATATTTCCCACTGACATAAATTTCCTTCTGCTTGTTAGAATTTCCTCAATATTTTTAACAATGCAGGTGTGTTTCTATAAATTATTTTGTCTCTATGGATCAAAATCTTTTCATTTCACTTTAATTCTTGGAACATTTAGTCTTGTTAGATTGAGGGCATTTTCTCCTTCCAGCACTTTAAAGTTGTTCATCACAGTGTTTTGGTTTGACCTTGTTTTCAGCAAGAAGCCTGCTGTTCCTGCTGGAAATGCTTCTGCCGCAAGACATTTGCACTTGCCATAGTTGAGGAGACTCCTATTGAATAAAATGTTATGCTGGAGCGTGAAAAAGAAACACCAGACAAAGAAGACGAGCAAACAATAGACACAGATTAAGAGTAGATAATAAAAAGAAGTCTAGATTAGAGAATTACAGCATGAAAGTGAAAGTTTACAGAATGAAGTGTCACAATGTAGTGACAACTGAATAGAAATTCAGAATATAAAAATCTAGTAACCAAAGAAGAAATCTTCTGGCTTGTGTGAGTAGCAGCATAGATACAGCTAAAGAGAACTCTAGTCAACTAGCCATTCCTTACAGGTAGATTATGAAAACTGAAACTAGAACTACAAAAACATGTATTTTACAAGACAATGACATTTTCAAACAAACAAAACAAAGAACAAGACTAAAATCACAAGTAAAAAATAAGTATCTCTGTTTCAGCTAAAACAGTAAGAACAGACCATGGCAGCTTTGGGCTCTTTTTCATGCAATATCTAATTTATCCATCATTAGGAGAAAAGGAAGCAGCAATGGTCACTCACTTTGTAAGGACAATGGGCAACATCACCAACAGGGAATTCCTATTAAAGGGAAGGTTACTTTAGTCTGTGTAGTGTTGGGAGCAGTGAGACCCCAGATCCTGAATTTCTTGTAATCCCCTGATCTGAGTGCCTACAGCTGCTCTGAGCACAAGACCTTCAGGAGTTCCTAATGGCAGGAGAGTGGTTTCTGGTGGGTTTGGCTGGGGCGTGGCTGTCTCTATATAATCTGCCCCTGAACACATTAAAGCGGGCATTCTTGGGAAATTCAAGGATGACCCGTGTCGCTGTCTCTCTGTCTGTCTGTGTCTGTGTATTTTAACCTCCAGCCCCCTTGCCTGAAGCTTGTGAACTGCGTAATAGCGCACCAAGCGCAGACACAGGGGTGCGGTGCACGGCAGTGTAGAGTTTCCAGACAAATGAATACATGTTGAATGAAGAAGGGCAATGATGCTACTGGCTAAGAAAGCATTTGTGGTGGTTAATTTGTCAACTTGATTAGATCCAGACGTGTCGAGGAGATTGGTAAATCTCATCTTTGAACATGTCTGTGAGAGTGTTTTCAGAAATGACTAGCTAATCAGGGGGGAGATAGTCAGAATGAGAGTGTACTGTCCCATAGCTTAGGGACCCAGAGGGCATACAAGGTAGACAGGAAGATGGTCAGCCAGCACGGGTGTCCTGTCACTCTCCTGGCTGCCATAACGGAAACTACACTATGCCTTCCCTTCATGGTGGATCAAAAATCTCTGCAATGCTGAAGAAAGCAAAATACTTTTTCCTTTAGTTGACTATGTCTAATATTCTATCAAAGTAAAAAGCTAACTAGAATATTATTCAAATCATGAAATTTTCTTTTGACTATTCTCATTTATTCTCAAGAGTCTTTACACCTTGCCTTTTCTTTGTTGGGTGTTGGGTGCATTTGGTAGATGAATGAGTGAGGTGTATCACCGACCAGAAACACCATCTGTCAAGGAAATCCACAAATAACCCTGGACCCAATCACAATTTGTAGCAAGGTTGTAAGCCAGGTATTTAGAGGTAGTAGGAATAAGACTTCTTCACAAAAGCTTCCTTACTGAAACAGTATCAGATTTGAAACAAAGGTTTTGTTACCAGCAGGAAAGAGGTGACCACACAGTCACTCACAACGTGTTTCTTTAACACGGATTTTATAAAGAGACCTCACATATTCACTTGAGACCAGTTGAACTCCCAGAGTGAAATTTGGGACTATTACTATATAACCTCTTATTATTGCACTAAGCACAATGGTTTGGGTTAATTTCTGCATTGGAAAAAAAAAAGTATGTATTTACCTGTGTAGCTAGGAGATTTTATCTGCTGTTTTTTTTCTCAAGTTTACACCTAAATTCTTTTCTGTATCTCCACTTAATCCATGTTCTCATGGTTATTTTCTTACCATGAACTGTTATAAAAATGCTTTATGATTGACCCAATGTTTTGTTTAATTTGAATTATCATCTGCATAGTCCCCATGGTTCTCAGATTGCCTGGATGGTGAAGATCAAGATTATAAAATATAGAGATAATTCACATAAGAGTCGAATATCTGATTTATACAAACTAGGTCTTTTCATAATTCAATTTCTACCAAATTAGATGCTGAATTTCCTGATTCAAAACTCTTTGAAAGGAGAGATCTTTTTTATTTTTTGATGTTATTTTTCTAACACTGTGCCCAGTGGGGACACACAGGGGTGCTACCAAACTGGAGTACAATAAACAAGACTGAGTAAGTATGACAATGCGTTATCAGCTTTAACATGTATAGATAACATGCTTATCAGTGCCTTTTCTAAGCCATATGCTGTGACATTAAATTTGATTTAGAGTTTTGTAAAGCAATGATATTATGATCACATCTTACATAAATACTTAGATGCTAAAATTCCTATTATATGTGCCCATGTAGGGTGAATGCTTAGATGCTAAAATTCCTATTATATATGCACACATAAGGTTGAAAGCGCAAGCTCTGCATGAACACACGCCAACTCATTTTGATGTACCTTACTCTATTTTAGAGAGAGCGCCTATTTCTCAAATTAATATCTACATTTTCACAGTTTATGTCACAAATATAACGCAGATGGTGTCCCCTTCCTCAGTTATGTTCAACTACTGCTTTTCTAACAACTCTTTCCTTATATGTATTTGGAAACTACCTCAACAAAATAGAAGATGCTGGATTGAGTTTACCTTTGCACTTAAAACCTACTTCTAAACAGATTTCCATTCTTGGTTTCTAGGATAAGATTAATTTTGTGTTGGAATCTCTATTGGATTTCAGACAAAGAGCAGTTTCTAGGTATTTGAGACCTTTTTTTTCCATGAATGTGATATTTTTTTCTTTTTTATTTCTTTAGGCAAAAGTAAAATCTCTTCTGGCCTGCAGGCATACAAACAGACAGAATATTGTATACATAATAAATAAATATTTTAAAAAAAGTAAAATCTCTTTATAACTTCCAACATGCTTGGGTATTTCCATGACTACTTGTCCACTTAGAATATCTACTGCTTTTTTTGGAATACAACACCCAGCTTTTGTGTGAGCAATAAAAGTGAATCAAGATTATATTTACTAAAGGATTTCTAAGGTAGAAAGGCCACATATTGAAGAGATTCCTCAGCCACTGTGATCAAGAAAGAATTGAACATGGACTGTTATGAAGCTTCCTTTTTATAAAGCACTTCCTTTAAAATTTTCAAAAAAAATATAGAATTGGAATAAGATATAAATCTACTTGATGAACAGGCTTTCAACCTCTACCGTAGATTGCTTTCCAGAAATTTTATGTAATGTTTTGCTGTTTATTCTGTAGTGGCATTATTTTATTTTAATTTTGGGCTGTAATTTGAATAGTAAGCAGTCAAAACCAAGCATTTATGCTTTGCAATTCTCAATATGTTAATAATTTTACTAATTAGCAACTCTCAGTTAGCAGGTGTCAGTCACATCACAGAGTTTCATTGCTGCCACATTTTAATATCATGAGTAAATTTCAAGGTAGCTTTTTTAGTTTGGGAAATTCTTCTCGATGGACAAAAACGAAAACAACAACAAAAATGTCTCTGAATCTAGTTGAGTCTCTAAGAAAGCACACACCTTCTTTTAAGGAATGCAAGCTGTTCTCTATGCTCATCCTTAATTATGTGTTCTGTAAGTTAGACCTCCTGTGTTCAACTTTAACTCCTTCAGCAATCTATCAAATGAAGGGTAAGAAAAACTACTTGAAAATGTCAATGGCATATCCCACTTTGGAGACAATTCCTATGTAACTGGAAAGACTACACAGCCAATGGATTCAGCTTTCACCATTGGTGGTTGAAATATTTAATTGCCAAGATCAATGTTGTCTGTACATCTGGGGGAAGCACTGTTGGTCAGAAAGTATCTGTCATCTTTTAAAAAATAAAATTGCTTCCAAGCCTAGACTGAACTAAATCCCCTGCCTGCCTTCCCCTCACTTTTACCTCACATAGTTAGGATAACATATCCTGAGCTCTCCACTCTCAGTTTGTGCAAATATTTACCTTTTGTTTTGAGGACTGGTAACCTTTGAGATCTATGTATTTCCATGATAATGTAAAACTTTCAATATATGGTAAGCATTTGATGTTTTTTAAGTAAATACATTGATATACCTAAGCCTATGCTGTAGAAATTATTGTACAGAAATGGGCACACCGATATTTTTATGTTATCTAATTCATTATCATCCATTGAACAAACTGTTTGGTTACAAGAAAGGTATTCTGTTATATAGTGAGAAGAGGGCAAATGGAATATTTTGTTAAGAGAAGTGAGATGTCAATTTAGAATAAACATATATTTGTACTCTGGTTTTCCACCTCAGTTTAATCCTTACCATCTCCTCAAACATGAACATTCTGAAGATTTTAAATGGCAAAGTGTCACTAACTACATCTTACTCATTTAAACACATTTAGGATTGACTAAAAATGACACTGTGGCATTTCCTTTTCTTGATATATGGAACCTACAAGACCCTGATGTCTTCATGGGTTAATCAACCTTTGAATTTTGTTAGAATCTGCATTGAATAAGACTTACAATGTTTAGTGCTTGCGAAAGAACAGAAACAGGCATTCTGTTGGCAGAGGCTGCTCATTTGTTTCCAGCCTCCCTGATTTGAAATAACCACACAGAAACTATATTAATTAAATCACTGCTTGGCCTTTTAGCTCTAGCTTCTTATTGGCTAATGCTTACATCTTAAGTTAACCCATTTATATTATTTTATATTTTACTATGAGACTCATGGTTTACCAGCAAGATTCTGACACATTTGTCTCCTGTGGTGGCTACATAGCTTCCCACTAACTCTGCCTTCTTTCTCCCAGCATTCAGTTTAGTTTTCCCATCTAGCTCTATTCTGCCTTGTCATAGGCCCAAACAGCTTCTTTATTAACCAAGAAAAGTAACACATATACAGAAGGACTTCCCATATCACATAACATTTTTCAGGGCTCTTTGAACCTGACATGATGATTGTAGAGCTATTTAGGTAGCTAAAATGTACATGTATATAGATGTATATGTATGAATGTATATATACATACACATTCACACACATCATAAATCAGTTTTGCAGACAAAGAGAGCTTAAAATTTTTGTACACCCTATAGTCAAGGTATATACTTCATACTTCAGGCATTTGAAATAGTGAAATGTATTGCTACTGAAGATTATGCAGCAGGCAAATTGACTTAGTAAAGATGAAAACCTGGCACATAGCACACAGTTCCTTCCTGTTTTAAGAGTCTGCTGGAAGTAACAGTATAATGAGAGGCTGGCTGCTCCCCAACCTTCCTCAAGTTTGTTTAAGAACTGTAGTGTAGTGGGGTTTTTTATGTGTAGGTATTTTTCCCTACAATTATCCAAATTTTGGAATGCTGTTAACAAATAATAATGGCACACTGGGAAACGGATCCCCACCTAAGGCTTCACTTATTATGTTGACCTCTTTTTCAGAAAATCCCCACATGTGTGTGGTCATGTTTATAGCCTGTGCAATTGCTTTCAAACAGAAATGAGATTTTGAGAGTACATAGTATTGTGTCTAGACCCTGATAGTCAAACTCAGAAAATTGTACTTTGGGCTCCTAGTGACTCAGTGAGTCAATGATGTTTACAAACATCAGCTTGTTTGCAATTTGAACTTAAGAGAGGAATGTGTTTACATCAGCTGTCTCTGTGGGTGGAGAAATAAGCAGATAAAGGGCCTATCAACAAAAGCATTGATGCTTCAGAGATTGGGGAAGCCATGTAAGTCAAATCAGTTCTCACAGCTCATTATGTGATGCTGAAAACTGTCCTCCCAACTTTAAATCAGTAAGAAGACAGGGCGACTCTATCTGATAACCTCTTCTATACCCCTGGATATTTCAAGCACCTCGTGTCATTATTTACTGGTAAACAAAGGTATATTATGCTTGGTGTGTTTGTTACCAGTCTATTTCTAGAACACTGCTGCTCTGTATTCATTTCTGGTCTGGGGTCCCTCCGACAAGAGGCTCTTACTACACTCATTCAATAGTTTGCAAACCCACTTCTCTCCTGCCACTGCCTTTTCAGTTAGGATAAGATGATATCTATCTTTGGGGAAGAACCTTAGTAATTGCATCATTCCCAAATAGACCTAATGATAGTGGATATCAGCTGGCATTTATAAAAGTGTATTTTTCTAAATATATTTTGTATACCAGATCATTTTTCTCTCATAACAAGCCTAGGAGGTAAATATAGACAAAACAGAGGTACAATGAGGTTGTCTAAAGAAATGGATCATGCATTTGATTAGAAGCAGAATAATTCCAAGAACCTTCCTCTTAAAGTGTATGTTAAATGAAAGTGGGTGGTGAGCCCAGGGGCAGTTAGCCAACACAAAATGGACTTTTTCTTGAGGATTATTTGATTTGTTTTGCTTTAGTGTAGATTTAGTTTATTTATTTATTTATTTTTTGTTTGTTTGTTTTGATAGAAAGAGAACATGAAATTGGCAGAGTAGGGAGGTGGGAAGTACCTGGGATGTTTTGGGGAAGAAAATGAATTTAGTCAAAATGTATTGAATGAAAACACTTTAAACAAAATACACTGTAAAAAATTAAGAACTATATGTGGATCTTTGATGATTTATGCATGAACTTACTTATTATAACAGCTTTAGCTATTTTAATTGTATGAGAATCATTACTTAATGGTTATTTCTTTGACCAGAGCTAAGTTTAAAAGAGATTCTAGCTGGAAACATTTATCAGTGGTGCAGTGCGTGCTCAGTAAGCGTAAGTATCCAGGATTACTTCTTAGCACCACATAAATGACTAAGATATAATATGACTCTAATAAACTTAAGTACACAGAGAAAACAGATTGATCTAATTTGGGGTAGTATCCACAATATGCAGATCTTTCTATGGTTAAGGGTATGCTGCTTTAAAACATACCCCTGTAATTATGCTTTACGTTTTGCTATTATATAACAGAATGATAATTTTTAGGGCAAGTGCATGATCTTTGAATGTCACATACTTTGAAGGGTTCCTTTTCGGTTAGTAAATATAATTTTCTAACTCTCTAGTAGGAAAATATTCATCTTTAGGATTTTATTGTTTCAAATAATAATGGGATATTTCTTGAGGACAGAAGTTGTGCAAGTGTCTGTGTGTACATGAATATATGTGTGCACAAATCTTTGTACATACACAGTTTGCAAATTTTTCCCCATATTTAACAGAGTGCTGGTTAAACATAAATGAGTACATGGATTTTTAAAAAGTATTTCACAGAGAAAATTATTTTTCCTAATGCACATATCACCTCCCAAAGAAGATACTAGGTGGACTTAGATATTTATTTTACCATCAGACGTCTATTTTTCCACATCCAGGAAACATATTTTCAGGAATTTCCTGCCATCATAAGAACAGGAAAAAGCAGCATAAGACCGCGCCTGACTTCTAAGATGTGGATGTTTGTGTTGGCCAGCTAACATGAGAAGCTCATGAGGATACTGCATAACATCTTTAAAAATAATTTGTCTCTGTATAAGATTAGATAACTTCACTTAGAAATACTTAGAGAACATAACTAAACAAAAAAATTATTTAAGATTTATTTTCTGTAGTCACTGGAATATTTGTTGTCTGTCCTCAACTTACAAACATGTATTTTGTTAATTATATCATTTGATAATGTTCTTTGTTCTTGCTTTTGTTTCTGAGACTGGGCCTTCCAGCCTGAAATTCATTAAGATATCTTAGTGATCTCCAAATTGTGATTTGCCTGATTTGGCCTTCTGAGTACTGAGATTCCAGGGACCACCATGTCCAGTTTTCTCATGTCTTTTGAACATTGTTCAATGATACTGGATATTATATTATCTGTATTTAAATTTAATTTTTTATTGTCTCTGTATATGTGGTGTGTATGTGTGTGTGTGTGTGTGTTTATGCATGCACATACATGTGTGCTTGTGGAGGTCAAAAATTGATGTTGGATGTCTTTCTCAATCTCCACCTTATTTTTAAAACTTGAAATTTATCCTTTGAAAATTTATAGTTACACAATGTACTTTGATATGATCTAACTCCCACTACCCCTCCCAAATTCCATTGGGACCAACAAGCTCTATCTGGATTTTATGTACTCTGTTGTGTTATTATTAAACTTCTGAATCAAATTAATGAAGACCATCTATACATCAATATGAAGCCATCCACCTGGACATAGAAAACCAATTAACAGCCACATTCTCAGAGAAATGTGACTCTCCCTCCCTTGGCAGCTGTAAACTGCCAATAAGTCCTCAGCTAGGCATGAGACCTCTGGAGGTCCCCCCTACCCCTCCCATCTATGGTGAATTTGAACTGTTTGATCTTGAACAGGTCCCATTCAGGCACCCACAGCTGCTGCGAGTTGGTGTACACAAAAACCGTGTCTTATCCACAGGACAGCATTTTCCAGTTCTATTCCCGAGACTCTGTGGTATTCCCTAAGCCTTAGAAGACAATCAGTAACTGTGAGAGTTAAACTATAGATTTCTACTCCCTCTTCAATGTTTACTAAAGAGTATCTTAGTGAATCTGGAGCTCACTCATTTGGCTAATCCCGTTGGTCAGTGAGATCCAGGGATTAATTCTATCTTCCAGCACTGGGATTAAGGGATTAATTTACTGCGCTTGGCTGCTTGTGGGAGAACTAGAGATTCAAACTCAGATCACTCCTGCACCGCAAACACTAGTACTAACTGAACTCCAGTTCTTCCTCAGTTATTGGAAGTTCTTCCTTTCTCTCTCTCTCTCTCTCTCTCTCTCTCTCTCTCTCTCTCTCTCTCTCAGATTCCCCTCTGTATTCTGTAAATACCATTCATTAATAAAGAAGCTGTTTTGGGCCTGTGATGGAGTAGAATAGAGCTGGGGGGTGGGGAACAGCATGGGTCTAAACTGAATGCTGATATTAAAAAGGTTGAGTCAGTGAGAAGCGCTGTAGCCCATGCCAGAGACAGATGCTGGAACTTTACCCTGTAAGCCACAACCTTGCGGTGATACACAAATTACTGGAAATGCATTAAATTAAGATGTAAGAGTTAACCAATAAGAAACTATAGCTAATGAGCCAAGCAGTGATTTAATTATAAGGCCTTCCTGTCAGGGTCTTCTGATTCCTCTACATGTTTTGGCCTCCTTTCTTCCATTGGACCACAAGCGATTTGAAGTCAGAGAATATTGTTTTCAAATTAAGACAACATATTTTTTTAAGTAGGACTTCTTAAATCTTTGCTACACTGTGTTTTATTAGGACTCTCAATTAGACTGTTTTCTTTAATCCAAGATTGCTTTATTTTTATAAAGCATGATTTTTGTATTCAATTGACCTTAGGCTTGTTTCTGTACTGTGAATGAATAATTGCTACTGTTTTATTTTATTTTTTTAATTTATTTTATTTAAAAATGAAAACAAACAATCTCTTTTCATTTTACATACCAATACTAGTTCTCACTCCCTCTCCTCCTCCCATTCCCTCTAATTTCTCCCCACCCCATTCACTCACTCCTCAAAGAGGGTAAGGTGGGACATTGCTTTGGGGACGGTCCAACCCCCTCCCCACTACATCTAGGCTGAGCAAGGTATCCATCCAAAAGAGGGACAACTATGATAAAAAGAGAAAATACAAAAATAAACAGCATGATTTATGCTTCTAAGAAGGACCTTTGTTGCGATAAAGATGAAACAAGGAATTGTCACTTGATCATACTTGCGCAAACATTATGTACAGTACCAAGGGAATCAAAATTAATAAATTAGCAAGTAGTTCTTGCTTATATATTAACATTCACTCAGTGGAGACTTCTAATCAGAGATTTCTAACTTTGTCTATTTTCAGATACTTGAAAGACTCCTCACTACCACACTGTTAGGTCAGTTTCTACTCCAGGGCTGTGAAAATCCCAAAAGGGAGGGAGACTCTTATAGATCCTGAGATAGTCAATAAACACCTGCAAATATATACAACATTATTTAATCCAATATCAATCCAGCTGGTATTATCTACCTTTGTTTTTTGAGAAAAGGAGATGTTGAGATGTTGGCAACCTAGTCCCAGGGTAGAGGCTCAGTTCAATAATTCAGATCCGTGAAAGGAAAGCAGAGCTGTTTCTTGGGGGCATTAATTATACTTTACCAAGCTTTAAAAAATGGAAGAGTTATGTAGACTTCTCTCCTTAATTCAACAATTTTCTGAGAGGTCACTGAGAACTTTGTCTTTCCTACAGTATTTTTTGAGGGAAAATACGTTTTAATAAGTAAAATTATTTCTCAAGAGCTTGAGGACTTGACACTGATAGACCAGAGCTGAAGATGCTCATCTCAGCCGGAACCTTTTGCATTAGTTCCTATCCTCAGGAGTTTTGGACTGTCAGTGCTGAAGGGTTTGAAATTGGGAAATATATTACTCAAGTTTGCCCATTAAAATATTGGAGGAAAAAAAGTAGCGAAGTTGCAGCTGGCATGACATGCAGTGTGTGACACAGGAAAAATGCAATGAATTTCAGGGATTGTCTGAGCATAGAGTCATGTGACGTGACAAGTAGAGACAATACTGTGTGTGTGAGAGGGCACAGCAGATTTAACTGGAAGAGAGAAACATCCATGCCCAAATTCCTCCTTCCCTGAACTAGATGCTATTAATCCTTTGATGCTAAAATGAAATTTTCTCAGAAAGGAATCCTCTTCTGCCATTCTCTGTCAAATGAATAGACACCAAAGAAGAGATATGACATTAAATCATGTCTTTGTTCAAACTGACCTCCTAAAGGATGCTATTCACCCAGAATAGAACCTTCCTGCATAAAGTTCAGCAAAGTTCAATGTCAGGTCCTTATAGTTTGCTATTTTGATGATTCATAGTCATTTTACACTGAACAAATAATTCTGACATACTATCGTATTTCATATCATACACATAAAATGTTAAGATTCAAGTGAATAGAGAAATGCCTGGCCCAAATATAAGTTGAATTAATAGCAATAATAATCATAAGTGTACATATTAAGTAGTTTTAGTGTGTTTTTAATTCATTCCATTTTTGCCAATCTCATTGTCTTATGAAGAGCAAGCTCAGCTTTCTTCTGTGTGCCAGAAAAGAATGAAGAGCTGCTTCTTGCCTATCTCATGCTGCCCTTTAGCCAGCTGCTTCCAGCCACCACAACCAACCAGCCTAGACAATTGAGTGTGTGTTAACAGTTCTTGAATATTCCCTGAAAGATCAAATGAAAAGCTGCAGAATAGATCAGAGTTCGCATTACTCCAGCCCTCTCAGCATATAAAAGGAGTTCCTTTTGCTTTGGTTTCACCTATACTTAAGACACACATCATCTCTCTAAGATATCTCTGCAAGCATTTATAGAATTTTCTGACAGCTCTACAGAACTTGCATATATCTAATATCATTGTTTTCATAAGAATCAGACTACATGGGGATGCCAGATGACTGCTTCTCACTAAGAACTCTCTTTGTCTGACTGCCATGGACTGACTTCCATCTTACCTCCAAGCTAGTGGCCACTGAATGGGGAAGGATGTTTCAAAGGCCATGGTGAGGCTTCGCAATGGCACTCACAACGGGTGTCAACCAAATGATGCGCAATCTAGCTTTGGTCCATATTCTGACTGATATTGTAAGAAGATGAAGTTTTGGAAGATCAATTTGGCAGTATGTGGTAAAAAGGTTTAAAATGTTCCAATACCCTCCTATTCACAATTCTACTCTTAACAATTATAGTAGTTTGAATGTCATTGGCCTCCATAAGCTCATAGGGAGTGTCACTATTAGGAGGTGTGACTTTATTGGAGTAGATATGAAATTGTTGGAGGAAGTATGTCACTGTGCGGGTGGGCCTTGAGGTTTCATATACCGAAAAAAACCAGGACCAGTGTCTCAGACCACTTCTTGTTGCCTATGGGTCAAAATGTAAGAATCTCCAATTCTTTTCCAATATCATGTCTGCCTGCAAGCCACCATGTCACACTGCAATGAAAATGGACAGAACCTCTGAAGGTGTAAGCCACCCCAATTCAATGGTTTTCTTTTATAAGAGTTGCTGTCGTCATGGTGTCTCTTCACAGCAATAAAAACTGTAGCTAAGACAGCAGCAATCCATCGCATAGTTGTGTGTATAAAAACGAGCCTTTCGTTTATAACAGGGGACAATTTTAGTCTTAAAATTTTAAAGTAAATAGACTGCAGCACTGTGAATATATACATGTGTGTGTGTGTGTTCACAATGCAATAGAAGACTGAAATGAAAAATTGAGATCCTATTCAATAATTAAGCATAGTGTTTCCAACTAAGTCCTAATCAAAATTTGGGCAAAACAATCACATATGATAGCTTTACATTTTTGGAAATAAAATTACAAATTTTATGAATTAAGGACTACTATCCAAATACAAGAACAGTATACAAACTTTTATCTCTGAATAATAGGATTAGAGTTGGTTTATTTGCTTTTTTTTTTTTTTTCGAGACAGGGTTTCTCCGTCGTTTTTTTGGTTCCTGTCCTGGAACTACCTCTTGTAGACCAGGCTGGCCTCGAACTCACAGAGATCCGCCTGCCTCTGCCTCCCGAGTGCTGGGATTAAAGGCGTGCGCCACCACCGCCCAGCTTGCTTTTTATTTAGATTGTGTGTGGTGCATGTTTGGGTGTTCCTGCAAGAGGGTATGTTCACACTGAATCTGTATTATTTTTGTAATTATTGTTAAAATGTTCACACAAAATAAAAAAAAAGTTTTGCTGAGATGTCCACATAAAGATGCTCTAGAAAACCTACTATCCAGATATTTTTCATGTCAATTTAGACTGCATAAAGACAACATCAAAATGTGCTAGCCTATAGATAACATCTCCTATAGATAACATCTTCTCTCTTATAATTTGGGGTGTGTTTTCAAATGAAGTTATGTTGTGGAAGTTGTTATTCATTATGATCATCAATGTCATTTTTAACAATTTTCTTTTTCAGTTTTTCAATACAGTGTTTCTCTATGTAGCTCTGGAGCCTGTCTTGTAGATAAAACAGGCTGGTCTCGAACTCACAAAATCCATCTGCCTCTGCCTCCCGAGTGCTAGGATTAACAGTGTGCACCACCACCACCTACCTGTCAATACCATTTTACTTATTTATTTATTTCCTTTGATTTTTTTGAGACAGAGTTTCTCTCTGTAACATCCCTGATTGTCCTGGAACTCACTTTGTTGACTAGGCTGGCCTCAAACTCACAGAGATCTGCCTGCCTCTGCCTACAGAGTGCTGAGATTAAGGGAGTACACCACCACTGCCCAGCTGCCAATGTCATTTTTATATACTCATGTGAAGAATTATTTTTGAACTTAAATTGTGCTAATGTATGATACATGTATGTGTGTAAATATCATAGGGAATCCCATTATATATGAACAACATGACAAAGAATAAAGAAGCTGTCCAAGTTTATGTTTGCATCTTAGTTCTAGGTTATCAGGGGAATTATACAAAGCCACTGTGTCTCTCCTTTCTTAAACATATATATGAAATTTAAAATGGATCTCTGTAAATTTGTAATATTATAGTTATCATATTTTATTTCTCTTCTTCACTGTGTTGGTTTTATTTCTTTATTACATATATGCTTTTTACAATAGCATTCATAACTTTTTAACATAACATTCATGATTCAAGTTATAAAACAAGTAATATCACTAAAAGTTATTTCTAGAACTTATTATGATATATCTGAAAAGCTCATTAGCAGTGCTTAATCATGTGTTCTCTATAGAATAATGAAAATTTAAAGGATAGTGTAAGTTTTGATCAGGCATTTTGGGACCTTATGTGTCCCCTTCAACAGAATACACAACTCATAGTTTCTCTATTAATTCTAACCCTATTAGATCACATATTATAATACACATTCTTGCCTTTCTGTTCTTCCCCTTTCCTTTTCTGTCTTATACTGCTTCCCAGTACAGACAACACACAAAAAAAGCTGTCTTCACAATCTCCATTGTGCTTTGAGGTGGCTATGAGTCTGGCACATCTCTCTTTAGGAAGATTTAGGGAAGGGTATTTTCCTCTTCATAAAGCAAAGGTGTTTTTTCTGCGTTTAAGTCCTTTGTGATCACCACAATTTCCGCTTTCTGGTATAGTCTGTGAGACTGGTAAGAAGCTGAAGAATGAGAAGTCAGCATCCATTGAAGGGTAAATGGAAATAGTGGGAGGAGCCTGGGCTCCTAACAGCATCACTGAGTCTCTGATGTGATGCCAGCAACAAAGCTGTCACAGAGTGTGGAATCTTTATTACATCCACAGAATGCATTCTCCATTGACTAAACAGCTGCCATCATGCTCTATGTTGCTTACCATTATCTAAATTAGTCTAACAGGCAATATCCTAAATCATTGTAAGAATTGAGTAAAAGAATGTATGTGCAACTGCTTTATAATTCTATTGATGTCCATCACTGAGAGAGGGAGTTCACAGAAGTGAAAAAGGTATTGAAGTTGAACTCCAACAGATCTGGATGATCTGAGCAGATCTTGTCATAAGAAAATATGAATAACATGTGTGCTGGTCATATCATCTATAAAATAATTCATGTAAGATGTGACGGCACTTCCTTTCCTTGGGTCACATTGTGCTGTTCCTTAAACCTTTAAGAAAGTGCAACATTTAAGATCCAGAAAATATTGGAGAATTCATTAGTAAAAGTAGTAAAGATAATTATATTAACATATTAATATAACGGAACTTGTCACTCTTTCAAGGGCATCATATATCCTGGCTAAGTTAGCCATCTCAGAAGTTTATGTGATAGACGGCATCACCCACTTTATTATACACGAGTGGCAAAGGGAGTGGAGGAAGATCACATTCCCAACACACTGGGAATCCAGGATTCAAACGCAGCCAGACTGGCTTCAAAACCTATACCCTTCACTTCTACCTTAAGTCTTATGATGATAGCACAATACCTAGAAATGAAATTCTCTGAATTGAAACTGGCCCCGCTTCCAGGCCAGAATTATTCATAGCAGAGAAAGCGTGTCTACTCTCCATGGCTATCTTTTGAAAAATGCACTCCTGCCATTCCATCCAGGAGATAGAAAGGCATTTTAAGTCACAGCAGCTGAAACGGCAAAGGCTCCTATTCCTTTGGGCTTCATCACATTAGACCTCTTTGTGCCTAATGGGATAAAGGCCCTTTGCCCAGCCCTCACTGGGCAGAAGCTCAAAACCCAGACTTTCTTATTGGACTTTTAAGTAAAGAGATAAACCACTCCCTAAATAGATAAAGGAGTAGGAGAGGGAACTAAAAGAAGCCCTGAAATTTGCCTAGATCATTCTTTCTTCCAAGTGCATGCATGCCGTTTCCTTGGTAAGAAAGACTTCTTGGCATTTCAGCTAGTCTCCCAGGGAAGTAATAATATTTGTTAATAATCTTTATTCCTATAAAAATGAAAATTTCTTTGTGGAGGTGCCAGCGATATGAGACAAGTTCCCATTAGGATGCCCTGAAAATTCCCCAGAGTAAGCAGACTTCTGAGCTAGGCATAAATCTGTGTAAGGTTACAGGCATAAGAGAAACCAGGGGCTTACTTTAAATGAATGCTGGCTCTCATTCTCCTGTGTCTTGTCTTCACATACTTCGAAAGCTAGAAACTGAAAGTGTAGTATTTCCGTACCTTATTGCAGCTCAATTTCTGGATTTAAATTAGACCCTGCCAATTGGGTGACTTGCCCTGCCTTTGCAAAGGTGGAAATAGGGAGGGAGTAACTGTACAAGCAGACTCTTCCCACTCGCAGAGGATGTGTGCTCCAGGTAAGCCAGAAGACAGAGGTAGTATACCTGGAGCCCATGCTGCTGGATCTGAGATCTCCTTCTTGGAAGGGGTAGCTTTACAGGTTTTCCTGTACCAATCTGTATTAGAATAAAGATTCAGATAGAGGCAAAGCCGGATATGTTCCCACCTTTTATGTTGGAATGATTACATTCAAATGTTTGTGTATTAAAGACCTTGGACCTTACAATGTCACACACCCAGGCAAGTGGCTAGCAATTTACTAAGAGGATTAATGGTTAGAATGATAGCTCTGACAGATGTTACCAAGTCTACAGGCTCTTCAAGAACATAATATACTCTTTTTATAAAATTAATTTTTAAAAAAAGTTATCCTTTTTCATTTTAAATACCAATCCCCGTTTCTGCTCCCTTCTCTTCTCTCACTCCTTCCACCCTATCCCTATTCCACCCCCGCCATCCACTCCTCAGAGAGGGTAAGGCTTCCCATGGGGGAGTCAACAAAGTCTAGCACAATGTTTTGAAGCAGGACCAAGGCTCTGCCTACTATATGTAGGCTGAGCAAGGTATCTCTCCAAAGAGAATGGGTTCCAAAATGCCAGTACAAACAGTAGGGTTGAATCTTACAATATTCTTCACAGACCTCGAAAGAACAATACTTAAGTTCATGTGGAAAAACAATACACTTAGGAGAGCCAAAACAATCCTGCACAGCAAAGGAACTCCCAGAGGTATCACCAACCCTGACATCAAGCTCTATTATACAACTACAGTAATGAAAACAGCTTAGTATTGGCATAAAAACAGACAGGCTGACCAATGGAATCAAATCAAAGACCCGAATATTAACCCACACACCTATGAACACCTGTTTTTTTGTTTGTTTGTTTGTTTTTTTGACAAAGAAGCTAAAATTATACAATGGAAATAGGAAAACATCTTCAACAAATAGCATAACTAGATGTCGACATATAGAAAAATGCAAAGATCCATATTTATCCCCATGCACAAAACTCAAGTCCAAATGGATTAAAGACCCCAATATAAATTGAACCATTCTAAACTTGATAGAAGAGAAAGTGGGAAGTAGCCTTCAATGCATGGGCACAGAAGATGACTTCCTAATCATAACACCAGTAGCACAGACACTGAAAGCAACAATAAATAAATGGGACCTCCTGGAACTTTGCTTTATCTGTAAAGCAAAGGACACAGTCAGTAAGACAAAATGGCAAATACTCTTAAGATATCAATGGCCTTCCAGAAAATGCCATTTTTATCAATCACTCAATGCAAAATTCAAAAATCACCAACCTTTTAATAACGGGTTTTTTGTTTTGCTTTGTTTTGTTTTTAGATAGGGTTTCTCTGTATAACAAGCTGTACTGGAACCAGCTCTTGTAGACCAGGCTTGCTCTAACTCACAGAGATCCACCTACCTCTGCCTCCCAAGTGCTGGAATTAAGTGTGTGCCACCACTGACCAGCTTTGATTTTTAAATTTGTTTTTAAATATATACTTTTTATTTGTTTTAAAAACATATTTTTGTCCTCCCCTTTTAATTCCTAAACTGCTTGAATACTTACTTATATATTTATGAGTCACGTGCAAAGGCACACAACACATGTGTAGAGGGATACAAGTGCACATCTCTCTCTCTCTCTCTCTCTCTCTCTCTCTCTCTCTCTCTGTGTGTGTGTGTGTGTGTGTGTGTGCGCGCGCGAGTGCGTGCGTGGACTCAAGGTTGATATTGGGACTCTTCCTAGACTCTCCACTTTATTTATTGAGACAAGGTCTTTCAGCTGAGCCCAAATATTCCTTATATGGGCTAGTATAGCAAGTCATCTTCCCCTAGAGACCTACTGTTTCTTTCTCCTAAATTCTGGAACTACAGGTTGGCTGCTACTCCCAGTCACAGTTTATAGTGGATCTGGGGATCAGAACTTTGACCTTCACACTTGAGTAGCATTTTATCCACTGAGCAATCTTGCCAGCCTTAGTATTTTTAGTCTCCTTCACTTACTTTCCCTCCAATTGACACTTGGTTTTCCACAGCGGGATGTGATTGTCAATCTAATCCCAGAACGTACTGTTAAAAGTTGGTTCTCTACCACACACTGTTATGGGAAAGCATCTGTTGTAGAAGCATCATTTGAAAATAAATAAACACTCTACTGTTAATGATGAAAGAAATGGTGCTGTTATGAATTTTCTTCTTGATACCTTAGTAATAATGAGAATTTTATTATTCCTCTAAGTGGCAGGAAAATCTTGGGGCTTATAGCTGAATTTTGGTTATGTGGGTCATATCCGTACTCTGAATTTGCTCAGTGATTAATTGACTCTTTCATTCATTTTGTCAGTTAGTCTGCAAACAATGATGACCTCTTGGGTTCTATCCAGGCAACAAGCTAAGTACTTGAAACCTGAAGGCGTAATGAATCAGAGCTTCCGATCTCAGAGGGCTCTTCAGTCTAATGGAATAAACAAACACATGAGGGGTCTTCAGGACGGGTGTGCACAGTCATGGTTCATACTAAGGAATTGACTCAGAAAGTCATACTCATATTTTTACTGAAACATTAAGATAAATATCACTTTACCTGCTTTACCCCCTATTTTAGCATGAGGACAAACAACTACTGTCTTGCTGAGATGGCTACATGTCACCACCTAAGTTTTTCTTAAGGAGGAGGAAAGTGACTACAGTATGGGAGGGTTTGAGAGATGCGTTTTCAATTGTTTCCTTTGGTTTACTTTGTTTCTGCTCTGGGACAGAGAAGCAATCCTAGTGTGGGTTGAATCATATGAACTCACACTGACAGTCTTAACAGGCTTTCAAGAAATTTAAATTCTAGAAAGAAGTACATCTTTAAATTTGTGTTTGGAAGGTCCATTGATGATGTAAAGGTCCTCTTGTATTTTGTGTTACTTACACTGTGATGTTATTAGTGCATTGTTTTTTCATTTTTATGTGTTTACTTATGTTTACTTTATTGGTGTTTGCTTTCAATTTTAAGCTAAAGTCCTAAGACGTCAGGCACATGTATACTTTCTCCAACACCACAACCTTTTCTCAGTTGTTTTGTTTTCTTTGTTTGTAGCACTGCCTATGACCAAGAAGGGGACTAATCAACAGCTGGAGAATAAACTAAAGTGGGCGAGAATAGCTCTTTTGAGACATTAAGAGTAGTTCAGTTTACCTAGTGAGACTCCCTTGGAAGAAACTAAATTTTCATTTGGAAGTAGTTATCAATTAGAGAAAGCGCCTGGGTTTGAGACAGGGGTGTGTGTCTACTTCTCCTTTCAGCTATGGGGCTTTATCTGGTGCAAACCTGTGCAGGCCTCATACATGCTGCCTCAGTCTCTGTGGGTTCATATGCACACTGGTCCTGTTGATGTAGAGGATCTTGGTTTCTTGATGGATTCAATCCTTTGACTCTTACACAAATCCCTCCTCTTTTACAAAGTTCTCTGGGCCTTTATAGAAGGGGTGTTATAGATATTTCATTTAGGGCCTAGTGTTCCAAGATCGCTCTCTCTTTACTGGCTCTGCGGGTCTCAGTATTTGTTCCCAACGTCTACAGGAGAAAACCTCTCTGATTATGGCTGATCTCTGAGTGTAATACAATGTCATTAGGAATCATTTTACTTATACTTTAAAAAAAGTAGTATTTGGCTAGTAGATCCCTGTGTCTCAGTTCCTTACCCAAGCAGTGTCAGGGTCCCTCTTATGCAGGTGGTACAGTGGGCTTTCATTTAAATCAGATATTTGTTGGTTACTCTCACAAATTTTGGGCCACTGTTGCACTACAGTATCTTGCAGGCAGGACACCATTGTAGATCAAGAGGTTTGTGGCTGGGTTGGAATTTATGTTTCTACTTTTATAACAGGCAGAGCACCTCCTTCTCAAAGACACTAACACATAAGTATGAAGGTTTGATGTAGGTATTAGCTCAACTTCTTCCTTGTTCACTGAGTTGCGTAGGGGCTGTTTTTAGTATGGAATGGGGCTTTACTTTTGTGGAAAGTAACCTATAGTTTTGGCAAAGGCCTGGGTTATTAGGTGGTTTCCCATGAGGCCAATTTGGACAACAATTCAATTAGGTGTAACTTGTTCCTGGGACTAGAACTTTCATTTGGTGGCAAGAGATGCTCAGATGGGATTCTATCTCCCCATTACTTGGCCATTTCATTTCGTTCTCTTTGTAGTAATACTGTAAGATGTTGGCTTTGAAATTAAGGAAATGTAACACTAAGCGTCCAATACTCTGCATCTGTAGAATACTGTGATGTAATAAAATTCAATAAAAAGGATATTAAATGTATTTTCTAATGTAATCACATTATTTGTACTCAGTAAAGGTTAACTCTGAGTAAGAATTGCTTGGGTAAGCTAAATAGAAATGTAGGTGATTGAGATGGTTCCACTGTTAAGAGTACTTGTGGTTCTTTTTTTTTATTAATTAATTTATTTAATTATTAAAGATTTCTGCCTCTTCCCCGCCACCACCTCCCATTCCCTCTCCCTCCCCCAATCAAGTCTTCCTTCCTCCTCAGCCCAAAGAGCAAGCAGGTTTCTCTGCCCTGTGGAAGGTCCAAGGACCACCCACCTCCATCCAGGTCTATTAAGGTGAGCATCCATACTTGTGGTTCTTTTATAGACAACCTGAGATCAGATCCAGAACCCACAGCAGGTGACGTTCAACAGCCTATAACAACAGCTCACCAGGGTATGATGCCATCTGGCCTTAGTTGACATCTGCATTGTTGTGCACAGATACACATAGA
This sequence comes from Chionomys nivalis, assembly GCF_950005125.1. Lineage (NCBI taxonomy): Eukaryota > Metazoa > Chordata > Mammalia > Rodentia > Cricetidae > Chionomys > Chionomys nivalis. The sequence continues at coordinate 30,155,058 of NC_080103.1, read as the reverse complement.
TACATGCAAATAAAAATAAATAAACCGTTAAAAATGGAAATTGGTGGACTTTTACAAATATTTATATTTCCAGACTCTTCAGAAATATACAGGCAATACAGGACCATGGCCTCACATTTTATATTTTGGCTTGCCACTTTTGTATTGGTGACGCTTCCATAGACGGTTCATAAGAGATAAATTATCTCAGACTTCAGTTGAACAGAAGAGGGGGCTCCATAGAGATAGAGATCGATATATGGGGGAGGCCAGAGGCTTTAGTGCTGGGCTGATTTAATGGGTCTTGGAAAGAGTTGTATTAAAAGCTTTTAAGAGAAGCTCCCTGTTGCTGCTCTGTACTCTGTCGAGTAGTTTAATGAATGCTGCCATAAAAAGTGTTTCATCTGTGCGTTATGCATCCAGGTTTGACTGTTTGTACTCTCAGAAGGATTCTAGCTGTCTTGGGATAACATTTTATGAAGGAAAGAAAAACTCATATGGAAATATGATTTTTATAATGAGTACTAATCTGAAGAAATTAACAGCAGTCACAGCTATTAAATCCCCAAATCAGAGATTTTGGACTGATTAAAAATATACACCATTCAAGCAACAGGGTTTCATACCAGATTCTACTGATATAATTATCTTTATCTGAGTGTAACACTTTGAGCTAAGTTATGCATTTTTTTCCTCTAGGATACTTGAAAGGGTTATGAAATGTTTTAATATAAAGCACTAGCAGAATCATAGCCATTCTTCAAGGTCATTTGTAAGTTTTAAATCACAAAGTCTGTCTTTTACACTTATATAAATAGAATATCAAATAATAGTGATTTAATAATTTTATGGTATAGAGATAAGTATTGTTCCAAGCATATCCTGACATGATCTTCCTGAATTCCAGAGTGGAAGGATATCCTAAAGCTGGAGAACAGAAGGCCCTTCCTTTAGGGCATCTAAATTTTCTGTCACAATGGATAGATACATTTTATAATCTTTTTCTTAGGAATTGTTCTGCCTTGTCTTCGTTTCCTGGGTTATTTTATGACTATCTATATATTTGGAGTCAGCGCTTTGGCAGCCATCATTAGATACCCATTTAGGATGGAGTCTGATAAGTTGAAAGGCAGCGTAGTGTTGAGTGCATTGAAAGTGTTCCACACTCTCCTCTCCTATGAATTGTTTCAAAGTGGACAAACCTAAGAGCCATTAACAATCAAGCGCAGCTCTTTGGTGACAATGAAGATTGCATTAATCTGCTTGTACTAATAGCTCACGCAAAGACAAACTTTAAGCATTCAATAGAATATTTCACCCCAATCTTCTTAATCTTTGAAAAGACTGATTTCTAAAATACTTTATCATCTTCTAGAATGTGACTATTATTCAGCAATTAAGGAAAATTTAAACTTTTATTTTACTCATTATTGGATGCACAATGTATATGTATGCAAGTCTTCACCTGCCCCAGAAGTTTAGAGAAGCAATTTGGGGAGTTGGCTCTCACTTTCCATTTTTCTACAGCTTTGGGGAATCATATTCGAGCCATCAGGTTTGTGCAACAAATATCCTTACACATCTGCTTGGCCCTTGAGAACTCCTTCTATATAATACAGTGACGTATGTGATTTCACTCTTAAGACTCAGCATCCTGTGGGAAATTGGCCATAACACTGTCACTATTAAATTTTCTTTATTATAGCTAGGGCTTGTTTGTTCATTGTTATAACTATCCTATTGAACATTCATTATGTACTGTGATTAAATCATAAAAAAAGAGAAAGACCTGATTACTCTGCCTAACTCACGATTTGTGTTGGGGACAATGTCAGTTGTGTAGGATGAATATTGCAAAAAAGACTTTCAGAAAATTGGTGTAGTATCTAAAACTTTCCACACTTTTAGTTTTTCTGTCTTTTACTTATACTAGGCTAAACAGTTTATTTTAAGCTTATCACTTTTGCTGGGTGGTGGTGGCACACGCCTTTAATCCCAGCACTCAGGAGGCAGAGGTAGGTGGATCTCTGGGAGTTCAAGGTTAGTCTGGTCTTCAAGAGCTAGTTCCAAAACAGGCTCCATGTGGTTACTGGGAATTGAACTCAGGACCTTTGGAACAGCAGTCAGTGTTCTTAACCTCTAAGCCATCTCTCTAGCTCCTAGGTATTTTTCTTGATGCTGGGTGGCCAAAACACTTCCCCTAAGAGGTCCAAACTCAAGAACAAACAATTAATGATTTAAACAAGCCCCAATTCCTAGATCCTAAGCCCTAGAGTACATTTCCTGTTCTTCTCCCTCACGTCTCAGCACCAACAGTCAGTCAGCAGGTAAGAGTCCGGCTGGCAGGCTGCTCCTCCACCACTGCCACCCACTGGACACAGTAACCTACAAGATCCACCCTGCTGCCCACACTCAGCAAAGCCACTGCCCTCCCCCTTTGCAAACATCTCCTGCAAGATCCACAGAACCACGTGCACCAACTGGAAGAACAGCCTACTCTCAAAAAGCCCTCTCCAGGAACATCAGCAGACTCTATAGGCACAAGCGCCACCCACACCAGTTGGAAGAGCAGGTGCAAGCAAAACTTACATCAGTTGGAAGAATAGACTCCATAGGCACAGGCTTAACCAACACCAGTTCAAAGAAGGAACCCCATAGGCACAACTAAAACCCACATCAGTCAGAATAACAGAACAATATGTTGGCGCTAGACATCCAAACCCTAACAAACAGCTGAGAGAACCTTAATTGACCTGACAGCCGGTCAATCACCTGAACCTTTGACCACTCAGGCCAAAAGACAATAAAAGAAACAATAAAGGAATAAAAGACCCATCCAATCATCCAATGAAGACTTCACAAGAATCAATGCTTGTACCTATAATTATGCAAAACTCAGAAGGGTAGAGGGCAGTGTAAGAATACATTCAAAACACCAAGGGCAATAATATGTCACCACCAGAACCTAGTAGTTCTACAAGATCTAAATATACCAAAGCAGAAGAAAACAACCTTGAAAATAGCTTTATGAAGGTGATAGATACCCTTAAAGTGGAAATGAAAAATTGTCTTAAAGAAATTGAGGAAAAGACAAACAAAAATTGGAAGAAACCAGTAAGTCCCTTAAAGAAAGCCAAGAAAAAAAAAACAATCATACAGAAGAAGAAAACAGTTCAAGACTTGAAAACTGAAATATAGGCAATAAAGAAAACACAAAAATGAGGGAATTCTAAAAATAAAAAATCTGGGTAAATGAGCAGGAACTACAGATGCCAGCATAACCAACAGAATACAAGATATGGAAGAAAGAGACTCAAGTGTTGAAGATACAACAGAGGAAATAAATTTGTCGGTCAAAGAAAATGCTAAATAAATCAAACAAACCTTTAATACAAAATATCCAGAAAATCTGGGAAATAATAAAAAGATCAAACCTAAGAATAACAGGTCTAGAAGAAGGAGAAGAATTTCAGCTCAAAGGCATGAATACATATTCAACAAAATCACAGAAGAAACTTTCCCAGTCTAAAGAAGGACATACCTATGAACATATGAAAAATTTCATAACACCAAATAGACTGGACAAAAAAGTCCCCTCACCATATAATAATCAAAACATTAAGCATAAAGAATAAAGAAAGACTATTAAGAGCTGCAAAGGAAAAAGGCTAAGTAACATGAAGTCAGACCTATCAGAATTACATTTGATTTCTCAATGGAGACTATGAAAGACAGAAGGTCATGGACAGACATTTTGCAGACACTAAGAAACCATGGTTCTCAGCCCAGACAAACCCAATAAAACTTTCAATCACCATACATGGAGAAAATTAGATATTCCCTGACGAAACCAGATTTAAACAATACCTATCCACAAATCTAGCCTTACAAAAAGCATTAGACAGAAAACTCCAGCCCAGGGAAATTAGCTGCATCCACAAAACACAGGCAATAGATAATCTCACACCAACAAAATCCAGAGAAGGGAAACACACACCTACTACCCCTACTACCATCAAAACCAAAAAATAACAGTAAGTAACTATCACTGATCATAATATTTCTTAATTAGTGGGTTTGTGTCTAAAAGACACAGGTCAAAAGAATGGATATAAAACAAGATCCATTTTTCTACTGCAGACAAGAAACACATCTAAACTTCAAAAGCTGGGAAAAGATTTTCCAATCAAATAGACCTAAGAAACAAGCTGCTGTAGTTATCCTGATATCTAACAAGAAGAACTTCAAACTATAATTAAACAAAATAGATGAAGAAGAACATTTTGTATTCATCCCAGGAAAATTCCATCAAGATTAAGTCTCCATTCTAAACATTTATGCCCCAAATACAAGGAAACCTACATTTGTAAAAGAAACATTACTGAAACTTAAAGCACATATCAAACCCCACACACTAATACTGGGAGACTTCAACACCCCACTCTCACCACTGGACAGGTCTGCCAGACAGAAACTTAACAGAGAAATAAAGGAACTAACATAATTTATTACTCATTTTGGCTTAACAAAGATCTACAGAACATTTTACCCAAACATAAAAGAATATACCTCATTCTTAGCACCTCATGAAACCTTCTCTAAAACTGACCACATATATGGTCACAAAACAAATCTCAACAGATACAAAAAAAAAAAAATGGAATAATACCCTGTATCTTATCAGGTCACCAGGGGATAAAGTTAGAATTTAACAACTATACAAACTACATAAAACCTACAAACTCATAGAAACTGAAGAATTCTTATCTGGATTACCAATGGGTCACGGAAGAAATAAAGAAATTAAAGTCTTACTAGATTTCAATGAAAATGATAGCACAACATACCCAAATTTATGAGACACAACAAAAGCAGTGCTAAAAGGGAAGTTCATAGCAGAAAATGCCCACATAAAGAATATGGAGAAATCTCACATTAGCAACTTAACAACACACCTGAAAGTTCTAGAACAAAAAGAAGCAAACTCACCTGGGAGGAGGACTAGATGGTCATGCAATAGAGCAATAGTAATAAAAACAGCTTAATATTGGCATAAAACAGAGATGTGGACCAATGGAATCAAATCAAAGACTCTGATTTAAATCCCCACACCAGTGAACAACCAACTGTTGACAAAAAAAGGCCAAAATAATGCAGTGGAAAAAAGAAAGCATCTTCAACAAATGGTACTGTTATAAGTGGATCTTAGCATATAGAAGATTGCAAATCCAAATCTGTTGGAAGAAGGCGCTTGTTGGTTTCCCAACTGCTCAGTGCAAAATAATCACATAGAAACTCTATTATTTAAATTACTGCTTGGTCCCTTAGCTCTAGCTTCTTATCAGCTAGCTCTTACATATTAACTTAACTCATCTCCATTAATCTGTGTATCACCATGTGGCTATGGCTTAGAACTAAATTTCAGCTTGTCTGTCTCTGGCGGCTCCATGGCTTCTCTTTGACTAGACCTCCTTTCTCCCAACATTCACTTTAGTTTTTACTGCCTACCTCTATTCTTTTGCCCTATCAGGCCAAGCCAGTTTTTTTTTTTTTTTTTTTTTTTTTTTTTGCTAATCAACCAATCATATTCACAGCATACAAAGGGGAATCCCACTTCACACATCTATTGTCCTACACATGCCTCAAGTCCAAGTGGATCAAAGACCTCAACATACATCCAGTTACACTGAACTTGATAGAAGAAATAGTGTAGAGTAGCCTTGAGTTTATTGGCACAGGAGAGATTATTTTCTGAATATAACACCAGTGGTACAGACACTGAGATTGACAATTAATAAATAGGACCCCCTGAAATAGAAAAAACTTCTGTAAGACAAAGGACATGATCAATAAGACAAAACAGCAGCCTACAGAGGGAAAAGTTCCTCACCAACCAATATCTGATAGTGGCCTAATCTCGAAATATATAAAGAACTCAAGAAGCTAAACATAAAAGTATCAAGTAATTCAATTAAAAAATGGATACAACTCTAAGCAGAGACTTCTCAATAGAAGAATCTCAAATGGCCAAAAGACCGTTAAGAAATTTGTAGTGGGAGCTGCTGGCTGCGTTTCTGCCGCCCCAGCTCCTGGTCCTGGCTAGCTTATGCCCCAAAATAACAACACACAAACTCTATTCATTTAAACACTGCCTGGCCCATTTCTATTCATGTGTGTAGCACCCCAAGGTGCCCTTACCGGGAAGATTCTAGCCTATGTCCATCCTGGGTCGGAGCTTCATCGCACCTGCTCTGGAGAGGAGAGCATGGCGTCTGTCTCTCAGAGGAGCTGCCCTGCATCTGAGCTTACTTCCTCTTCCTCCCAGCATTCTATTCTGTTTACTCCACCCACCTATGTTTTAACCTATGAGGGCCAAGCAGTTTCTTTATTACTTAACCAATGAAATCAACAGATTGATATGACACTCCCACATTAGAAATTGTTCAAAATCCTTAGTTACTAGGGAAATGCAAATCAAATGGACTCTGAGATATCACCTTACACCTGTCAGAATGGATAGGATCTAAAACTTGATGACAGTTTATGTTGGAGAGTATGTGGAGTAAGGGAAACTCTCCTCCACTTCTAGTGAGAGTGCTAACTTATACAGCCACTATGGAAATCAGAATTGTGATTTCTTAGAAAATTGAGAGTCAATTTACCTCAAGACCCAGCTATACCAATTTTGGGATTATACCCAAAGGATGCACAATCATAGCACAAGAATACTTGCTCAACTATGTTCATAGCAGCATTATTGTAATAGAACCTGGAAGCAAACTAGACACCCCTCATCTGAAAAATGGATAAGGAAAATGTGATACACTTACACAATATTGTACTACTGAACTGTGTAAAAGCAAAACAAAAAACAAACAAACAAAAACAATGGCATCATAAATTTCGCAGGCTAATTGATGGAACTAGAAAAAAAACCATTCTGAGTGAAATAACCCAGCCCCAGAAAGACAAACATGGTATGTACTCACTCATAGATAGTTTTGGATAACCAACCTACAATCCAACAAATAATGTTGGCAAAGAATCAATATGAAAAGGAATACTTTTTCCTTGCTGGTGGGAATGTAAACTGGTGCAACCACTATGAGAAACAATGTAGAAACCATAATGATGATGAGACCCAGCTATAGTCTCCTGAGTATATTGGCTTAGGAACTGTAGTCACCATGCAGAAAGATACTTGCACATCCATGTTTATTGCAGCAATATTCACAAGAGTCAAGCCATGGAATAATCCTACATGTTCATCAACCAGTAAATAGGTTTAACAAATGTGGTTTATATGCACAATGCAGCTTCACTCAGCCGTAGAGAATAAAACTACATCACTTGAGGAAAATAGGCAAAACTCAAGATCATCATTCTAAATGACAGAAACCAAGCTTACCAAGACAATTATCACACATTTGCACGCACAAATGGAGTCAAAGTTGGGGAAAGATGTGCAGGTAAAAGATGAGCTGTTAGGCAGGCAGAAGGGAAATGAAGAGAAAAGAGAAAGATGAAGAAGGTGAAAAAACAGGATGAGATCATCATCAGAGAACATCATAGTCACGTATGGAAGTGTTACAATGAGATCCATTTGTGAACAATTAAAAAATAAGACTAAAGTTAATTAAGCAATAATAGTCATCTTAGTAAATCTTAGTAAATAGTCATCTTAGTAAATTCTCACCCTGGAGCTCACTCATATATTACTTTAAAAGCAGATTACCGCTTCCCAAAGAGCAGGAGAATAAGTATTAAACTTGAAGAAAATCTGTTGTGGGAAAATGGGAACAAAAGAAAGCAAAATGCTTCATAAGGCAGTGCAAAAAAATATTGGATGGGGAATTTTGTCACTGGAGGTTTCTCTCCTGCCTGCCTGTTCCCAAATAAACACTCCGAGGCTTAATATTAACTGCAAATATTTTGGTCTATTAACTCAATCCGATTGTTAGCTAGCCTTTACAACTAAATTAACCCATTCCCAATATTCTTTATTTTACCAGGAGGCTAATGGCTTGTTAGCTCACATCTTGCTTCTCCAGTGGCTGCTGGCATCCACCTATGTTCTCCTTGTCTTGTTTAGTTTTCCCACCTAGCTATTTTCTGCCCTGTTGTAGACCAAAATAGCTTTATTTATCGACGAATAAAAGCAGCGTATATTTGCAGTGTACAGAAGGACATCCTACATCAGAGTACATTCAACAGGTGCCTATACAAGTTTCAAAAGAAGTAAAAGAAAGGACCTTGGATGTTCCAGAGTCTACACATGCATCTCCAAGCCTCTGGATATAGTAATTCATGCTCATTATCAAAATAGTAATACGCTTAAAGAAAATAGTAAACTAGATAACATTAATTAAAACAAAACTTTACCAGCATTCAGTGAAATGAAAATTATTTGTATATGACCAACAGGTAAAATGAAAAGAGATTTATACTTCAAACATGTAAACTGGAATAAAATGTAATTACAGCTTCAGAACACAAAGGTGCTTAAAACAGTTCTACCAACATAGAAGGCTCAAACTCCATGAACTGTCTCCCAGAACTACATAAAAATGACATTTGAAGGAAAACAAAACACAGAACCTCAATCATATCATATGCTAGAATTTTAATGTAGTGGATTCTTGAAGCTTAGTATAGAGGAAAGGGTGAAATGCAAGAAGTTGTTTGGAGGAAGATATTGATAAACACATAGAAAAATCTGAATCAGTATTGGCATAATCAATAATGATGATAAAGATAACTTGAATAGACAAAATCAGGGTGCATCCAAATTAATGAAACATGTTTTAAAAATATATATGAAGGCTTGAATGACAGGCAACTATGTAGAGAATTAACTTTTTTGACAGCCATACCAACTTCATATATTAAATAATTTTAATGAAGGAAAACAAAATGGAAGTAGCTTGCAGAATATTTTATGATCAAAATGAAGGGAAGGAGATTAAAGAAATGTCACTAAGAAAAGAACTTTGTAAAATATTATAAGTACCATGACAGCATATGACAGGCATCAATACAAACATCTGCGTTAATATAAGTAGTCACAACTTACTAGTTAAAAGTGATTGACAAATTACATATATGTATCTACTCAGCTCTCCATTATTAATATCAAATTTAAAAGATGCTTGAAGCTTGAAAGGAAAGTAAAAAGATGTGAAAACATGCCTAAGACAAACATGGACTGCAACAGAGCAGACTCTCATTTTATGCTCCAAACAAAAAGGGAAAGGGGCAAAATTCTTTAATAGAACTAGAAAAGTAGATTGCCGAGAAATGGATCAGTTCTGCAGAAGGGCATAGCAGTTCTTACCAGCTCATAGTTTGCTCACAATATAGACTCAAATATAGATCAAAATGGACCTAATAACAATAAAGAGTTAAAAACCACCAGACAAGATACTTTAACTCACCTCTCATTAAAGCTAAATGCAACACAAAAAGCAGTAAGTCTGAACATAATTGTCATAACACAATTAATAAGCCTAATCTAATGGGCATACATGGGAATCCTTTCATGAATCAGAGAATGTTTACTCTAGCTCAGCAATCAATAAATGATCATAATAAACTTTATAGGCTTAAAACAAGTCATTAAACCTAGAAATATAGAACAAATTGATACCATTCACGCCATATTCTGAGACTGTGATCCACTAATGTTGAAGTTATTTATCAAGAATGTGCAGGCTTTTGCAGAAGTAGGTACCTGTGGTTTGCTGGTAGGAGGTTGAATTTTTATATACAATTTGGATAACAATTGTCAGCACCCATTAATGTTACAAATTACACTTCTGTCATTCATTTCACTACTCTGCGGAGGGAAAGAGTTGACCAGAGTTATACCATTACTGTTGGTAACAGTAAATTATGAACAAAACACTCTTGCTCTTCAGTGGATAAAAGTTTTATTAACCTCAAAATATTAAACAATATTCCAAATGGATAAACTATAAATATATATATATGTATGTGTATGCATGTCAATATAACACAAAATAAAGCATTTTGGAAGAGATAAAAGTTCCATAGTATCTCATAGATTGCCATGTACATTACATGAAACATTAAAATTAATACTCAAGCGTTGAATATTCACACTTATTTTGATAAATAAAAAACACACTGAGGAAGATAACACTCTAGTAAGTATGATGGCTTTTCAGAAGAAGATGAAGTATTAAGAGCTGTGAAAAATATAATTGTTATAGTCTCTCAACAAACAAGCAAACAAATTTTCATACTATCAACAAAAATGAACCCTGGACAAGTACAACAAACTGTTAGCATTTTAAAAAAGGGAGTGAGTTTTTGGGCATAACCTGTATTTTAAAACACAGGAAGCTGTATGTATGCGAATGTGTGTATATTTTCAAGTGTGCACGAAGGTCAGATAGTGACATTGGGTTCCTTCCTCAGTCACTTGCCATGACCTTCCGCTTTTGAGACAGTGGTTCACTCTGCACCCGGGACTCGCGAGTTCAGCGATATCAGCCTGCCATGGGTTCCAGTTATCTGCCTGTCTCTGTCTCACTAGCAGCGGGGAATGAAAGTTATCATCATGTCCCATTTCTCTGTTGATGCTGGAGAACCCAGCTTGGGTCCTCTGCATGGAGAGCACTCTACGAACTGATCCATCTCTCCATTTGCTGATATAGGAAATCTTGAAGGAAATGAAAACATGTATTTGAAAGAACTCCTAACCTATCTTAGGTGCCAATCATGTTATAAATTGTTTCTCAGTCGAGCGGTGGTGGCGCACGCCTTTAATCCCAGCACTCGGGAGGCAGAGGCAGGAGGATCTCTGAGAGTTCGAGTCCAGCCTGGTCTACAAGAGCTAGTTCCAGGACAGGAACCAAAAGCTACGGAGAAACCCTGTCTCGAAAAATCAAAAAAAAAAAAAAAAATTGTTTCTCAGCTGGTCTAGTTTAACATATTTACTTTACAAGGTCAAATCTATCATAATCTCTTTTGTATGTTAATTCTAATCTTCTATGCTTACGCCGTTCTTTCTAACCATCAGAACCAATGTGTATTCTAGATTTTGCCCATGTAAGTCATTCACCTTAAGAAATTGTCTATAAATCCTTCTCTGTAATTGGTCAATTTAGCTACCTCAAAATTCCTGTTTGAATTTGGTTTTCAGTTCCTATTAGTTTTAACCCGGTCTCCTGAATCCTTCCATATCCTCTGGCTAGAAATGCGTTTTTCTGCGTGATAATTCTCTTATCTCACGTGAGTTCACACTCACAATTCCTTACTTGTGGTCAGTGTCTGGCTATTTTAATTCTGGTAGCCTTGAAGGATGTCTCAATAGTTTGCAAAACATCTTTCTTACTATTTTCTTCTTCAGATCTTTTTGAACTTGTTTGTTGTTATTTTTTCCCTTCGTTTCTCTATTTTCTTCTTGATGAAATCAAGAATAATGTCCCTGTATTCCAAATCAAACATCTAGACTGTGAAAGAAATTTCACTGGATCTATAAACTTAAGTTTGGGAAGAACCATGAAATAATTTGGCTTATTTAAATTTTAGTTTTCAGACATATAATATTTTTCTTGATATTCTTAAGATTCTCTGCTTTTCCTCTTGTTTTGTTCATCTCGTAATATATCGTATACAACTCTTTTGAACATTTAAGTAAGCTGTTATTTAATGATTAGTTTGTATACGACTGTGACTAGTCGTAGTGTTCCATTCTGGTACCCATTTGTTTTTCTAGTCAGATTGTAGCATCATTTGGAAATACAATTATTTGATTTTTTTTCTATCCCATTGTTTCACCTTAGCTCTATGCAATTTTAGAAGATTGTGTATTTGTAATGGTATGAGTGTTCATTTTTCTTGTGTTAGTAACTTCTATATATTCTATATATTATTATGTTATTATTATATTAATATTATTATTAGCTACTTAGCATTTTATGCTCGATAATTAATATTTAATTTATACTTTTAAAACATTTATGATCAAGCAGAAATAAAGAAATTGAGTTGTTTATAGATGTTTATTACATGTTAGTTTGAATTTCTGAGTTGTCACCAACCAACTTACCTCTGTCTTTAGTCCAAACAGAAAATATTCTTGATTTCTTTATAAAGTCCTATATTATTGGAGATAGAGTTTTCAATTTTATAGTAGTTTAAGTTCATTAACTTAAGGAAACATGTTTGTTTTGATATGCTAGCAACTAACATTTTCAACGATGTCTTTCATTTACCATAAAAACACATATAAAGAACCATCTTTATAAATAAAAATTAGTAGTCTACACTTTCTTAAAAGATCTGCTTCCTACATGTGCTATAACTTGAATTATCAAGATTCTTCTACTCATGCCAAAAAATCAGAAAATTTAGCTTCAAATATATAACGTTAAATATCTAACATTTCCTAGAATGAGTATATGGAGGGTTGTACAGTGACTTGCATGTCTTCTATGTTGAGGTCAGATCCCTGATCTATGACAGGGTCCCTGCCTATTTCCTGTATAAAGTATGCTCCATTCCTCTTTCTCTCATTGGTCAGTTCCTTATTAATATCATGAAAGAGAGAGTTTGTTTTAACAAGACCGGTTAGAGGATCTGGTAACTTATGATTTCCAGAAGCTCAATTTTGAAGATTTGGAAACTGAGGCTTGGAGAAAGTCAGTGATGCCCCTTGGGTGATGGTTGTATAGAGCCTGAGAAACTGAAATATCTCACTGACTGACTGCCTGTCCAGTACTTTTTTTCATCACACCATACTGCAGAACCATGGAAGCAAGCTGTCATCTTTTAAAATTTAAATTATGGTTCAGAAGAAAAAGAAAGGAAAATAAATTTATTTTTTTAGTTTTCAGAATCTCCTGTCTAACGTACTCCACTCTGGTGAGAGCTATATAAAGGGAGGTAGGTAAGTTTTCAAAGAAAGATTCTGAGCCACTCAAAAATGTTGAACTGGGAATTTATCTCAGCCCCAACTCTCCCTATCGCTCCACAGTTGACTTGACAGATGCTTTAAATTGGTATCAAAAGTTTAGGGAGAGAGGGAAAGGAGGAACGCAGGGAGGGGAAACGAGAACGGGCCAGGAAGGAAGAAGAAGCAGCCTAGAATTGGAAGCCGCTCAGGAAAAGTTTGTAACACCCAATCTATCACTCCAGAAATAACTCACAGAAGTCATCGAATGCATGGGGAGCCGGATTCATTTTTAAACTATATTTTAAACCTATACTTTAATAATCCTGAATGAGAATTAATTTTTGTATGATTTACTTGGGCATATTTGCTTTTTCTAAGGACACTACTATTTAGTTTCAACTTCCTGATATTTATAAAAAGATGTTAAAAGATACAAGAGGATTTCAGTTAAAGAAATGAAACATTAAGAACAAAAAATGACTTCAAGAAATCTATTGAACCGTTCACAGCAATTAGAATAGTCTACATAACTGAATGATGGTTTCTTAGTTGTAACATGCCAGTTTTTGCATTTAACTAATCCACAATAGGTACAAGTTTTTATGTACTTCAAAATACCATGTTTATAACATAGATATGCATACTGTTATATGTCAGTTTTAAAAAGTAAAGAGAAATAAGTAAAAATAAAGCCTATTTTTGTCATGTGCCTCACTTTTTTTTTCTGTGCAGTCAAGCATATTTCTTCTTTATCAGCAAGAAGGTTATTTACATGGAGAACACTGCTTGGAGTGGCTCTGATGCATGCTGATGACACTGTCACTTAACAATCAAAAATAATAGTATTAAATAGTAAAAAAAAAATGCACCTTCCTATTTTAAAGTTTCCAAATGATCTTGGAGGACCTTTTCCTGTCACTTTTTATTTTAAATTTTAATAATTTTTGCTTGTCTCGGGCTTGCCCATATACCTTAAAAGTGTGGATCCATCAATATTATTATAATGTAAATTTTAAAAGCAACAAACCAGCACCGACTTTCATAACTGAATCTTGGTCCCATCTTGAATTCCAGCAATACTCATTACTCAGTTTTCTTAGAAATCATTTTCAATAATGAAAATACATCAATTTCTGATGATATTTTAACAGAAATTGACAGTTTCCTCCATGTTTTCCATTTCTTGTGCTCTACAAAGTTTTAACCGGAAAAATGCAAGGTGGAAACTTCCAGGCATTTTCATAATGCTAGATAATTCCGCAGAAAGTCTCTTAAGGGCATAATATTTGCTTGTTTTCTTTAATGTTATGTCATTAGCCTATCGAGTATAATATTTGGTGAGTTAATTAATGCCTCTGGACTCTTTCTTCAGTTCCTGTGTATGAATGAGGAGTTGAGATTAGAGCCCAGCCTATGGTATGGTCATAACAATATAAACAAAGGACAGGGAAAGAATGGATCTCAGACACACACATACTTTACTGCTTAAATTCCTGGCTCTGGGTGAAAAGAATCACAATTCTCTTTCCTTAGAATCACTTGTGTGTGGATGTGTGAACATCTAACTAAAGCAATGGGATTTCTGTGTTTGAAAAGAGGTAAAGGTGTCATCAGTCAAATTTAACAGAAAACTCTTATGAGTCTAAAGAGGAAACTTTCTCCATATTTATCAATTATTTGTCACCTGCCTCATCTCTCTGTCTCTGTATATCTCTGACACCTATCATCTATCTCTATAGTTCTGTATTACTACATATGTCTATCATATTTCTTGACTCTTTATCTCTGTATCACCTGCTATCTACCATCTCTATCTATCTATCTATCTATCTATCTATCTATCTATCTATCTATCATCTATCTATCTATCTAATCATTTATATGTCTATTGTGTACCTCAAATTGAGCTTGAAAGATACTGGATGAATTATCAGTTTCATATTTTCAACATCATAATGTATGGAAAGCCTAAAGAGTCAGTGTTTTCTCAACTGTCAGAAATGATTTGTTGAAACTGAACTTCGAAAAGCATTGGGGGAAATGAAACCAAAAACATTCAACATATAGTGGTAAGAATTATATTTTATTTTATATATAATAAAATACATACTTTATATATATATAAAATTTCTCCCTATCACTCCTTCCCTCTTTCTCCTACTAAACAAACCTTCAAGTTATATACTCTAGCTATAATTGAAAAGAAAAAGAGAAAGGAACAGTTACAATATTCAAGTGACAAGTTTCAATTCATTCTTGTATAAGGGGCAAATTCAAATCCTGACCCTTGAGTTCAGAGTCACGCTCTTTCTATTCATATATGCTGAGTGTGACAACCAGTGAAAGGAAGACATGGGACTGCTCAGCCAGTCTCCACTTTAAAAAGATAACACATTCAAATCATAATTACCAATCTGGGCATAAATTATATGACTCAATTCATTACTGACATTTGTAGAGTTTTTAAGTCAAAAAAAGACCAAATTATGTTTACTTTCTAACTACACCTAAAAAGATAAAAATGTGTATTGATAGAATAACATGATTTTTGATACATATAAATGTTGTATAATGTTTAAATCAAATTAAACATCATTATCTTTACAAACATTTCCCTTCAGCATGTTAAAACCCTTTAAAATGATTTCTTTGAAACAGTTGATCATGGATTGGGCCCCCACCTCTCTCTGAGGGACTATTGATAGCTAATGGTTGCTTAGGGAGGGCATGTCATTTTCTTTATTGGTATAACCACTGAAAATCTGTCCATCCTTCAATAAAAAGCTCCCATCCATTCTCAAGCAAGCAATTCCAACTCAACATATTGGATCACACACAAAGCAAAGTCTTGAGAGTTTCAGAGGTACTTTTTGAGAAGTAGAATTTTGGTGGAAAGGAAGAATGAAGAGAAAGGAAATGAAGATCAAAATAATTACTGTTCATTGTATCTGTACACAGAGCTCTCAAAGAGTAGATAAATGATCAAAGTATTTCTTCTAGCATTTGGAAATATGCAATGAATGCTGCTGTTTGTAGTCACCTTCTTAATTAATGGTAGCTGCTTTGTATCCAAAGATCCACTTAT
The DNA here is from genome assembly GCF_950005125.1 of Chionomys nivalis. Lineage (NCBI taxonomy): Eukaryota > Metazoa > Chordata > Mammalia > Rodentia > Cricetidae > Chionomys > Chionomys nivalis. The sequence continues at coordinate 30,139,072 of NC_080103.1, read as the reverse complement.
TCCATTCTCTGTTTCCCCTGCTCTTCACACCCTCTAAGAACTATCACTCTTGTCTCTTCTGTGGTAACAACTTTTGTATGTTCCACAATCATGTGAAATAATGTGGTATTTACTGCTCTGTATCCAGGACAATATTATTTGATGGTGTAACATTTCACAGAAAAGAGTAAGGCCCTCACACTGTCAAACTAAACTCATAGTTTCAGCATGTAGTGCATGAAATCCTTCTGTATATATGTTGTTTTTATTGGTTAATGAATAAAGAAGCTGCTTTTAGTCAATGGCTTAACAGAATATATCCAGGCTATATTCTATATCTATATATATAGAGAGAGATAGGGGGGTAGGCAGAGGCAGGGAGAAGCCATGTAATCCATGTAGCCACCATCAGAGACAGATACCTCTGCTGGAGCCCACCAAAACTTTGCCTGTAAGCCACGACATTGTGGTGATGCACAGATTAATGGAGAAGAGTTAGTTAGGATACAGGAGCTAGCTATCAATATGCTTAAGCTTTTGGCCAAACAGTATTGCAAATAATATAGTTTCCATGTGATTATTTTGAGTCAGGGTGTTTGGGAAATAAACTAACAGCCTCTGCCAACAAGCATTAGCTAACCAAAGCACTGCAATCAGCACATTAGACTTGGCAAAATAGTATTAGATAGAGTAACTGAATTCATGAACGGAAAAGTACAGTAGTTGACATCCAAGAAACCACTGGAGAAAACATGTGGAAAAGAATAATGTAAAAAAAAAAATATGTAGCACAAAGATTATGGTTCCCAAAGTGGTGGGTGGATAATACTCAAACTTTTGATTGACAGAATGATATAAACCAAACCATAACTGTCTTGGTGCCTCCCAAGGCTATTTCCAATTAGCCCAGTACTTAGCAAAGAATGTTATGATATTATAAGGTGGATCCAATGTATAGGTGAAAATGGTTTTGCTCTTTCTGAAGTTTTACAGACCTAGTGTGATTGTACCTATCATCCCAGTCCTTGGAAAGTGGAGGGAGGTGGAGAAAGGTGGAGAATCAGGAGATCAAGACATGGTGTGCCATAACAAACTCTATCAGGAAAACACTCCCCCAAAAGATAGCTTATTTCAATCAGCATAACTAATAAGTAATCCTTTGCTGAGTGTGCCTTTTGAGATGGAATTTTGTGCTGGGAGGAAAAACATTTTTCTTTAAAAGATTACATGGCTGAACCAAAGGGTGGGTTAGAATTGTTTCCTGCTTGCATGGTTCATCATTCTCAAAGGAGCAGATGTTGTGGTCTTTGGCATTAAACCTGATGACATGGCTTTGTACACAACTTGCCTCTTGAACACGTAACTCAGGGAATGAACATGGAGCAGGTGCATAGATTGAAATTAAAGGAGCGTGTCCTAATTGCTAAGGTTGGTGGAAGACATGATTCTTGTCCACGAGAAAAGACTAGGACACCACAGGCTGATCAGGCCTGCTTAGTCTTTTCTTGCTTTAGGGACAATTACAGCAACTTCAAAGATCTTGAACATGGCCAGCATTGTTCAGCACAGGACACGCAATTGTACTATTCCAGATGTTACTGAAACACTAAGCCAGATTTAGGGATAAACGGCCATAATCATTACAGTATTGTGTTTATGCTGGCCTCTTCGTTATTAGTTCTGGATATGGCATATTTATCTTCTAAATTAAGAATGACTTGTTCCCATGTAGTGCCTATCACTCGAGAATTTCAGCGTGCTTTAGGAGCGCTGGGCTGAGTTTACGTTTAGCCCGGAACTCCTGCCAGAGCGCCTCTGATTCCCCCTGGAACTCTTCAGGATGTGCTACTATTTCCTTAATGGCACTTCTTGCTGGCATCATCTCTGTTGGGATGACAAAGAATTCTACTGTGGTTTGTAAGAAAACGTGAATTTGAATTTGGAGCACTAGCTCTTTAATCCTCCCCGCCTTCCGCGAAGTGCCTAAGTGATGAGTGTTATTGCATCCATTTTCTAGAACGAGTTTCAATGTGTTGCCATTGAAACCATCTCTGCAGAGGTGACTTGCAGGCCTTCGCCTGTCCTCCGCCATATGTTACTTCCCTGATATAAATTGAAGTGGGAAGAGAACAGAGAGATTTGGATCCCAGAGCTTGTTTGCATGAAATTAAGCCACATTTGGTCCTTTAGGCATTTAAAATGGATGGCTTAATTTCTTTCTTTCTTTTTTCCTTGCAGAGTGTGGACAGGCAGGCAAGATAGTTTGAAAATAATTGTATGATTCCTAACCATCTAACGTATTACCATAGAGTTTGTTTCTTAAAACATCTTTTAATTTAGACTTGCAAAGTAAAAGGAGATCTAATCAGGAAGGAGGAGAGGACGAGTGGAAGTGGGAGGGAGATGTGAGAGGGTAGTCAGGGTGGAATGATCAAAATAGATTGTATATGTGTTTGAAAGCATCAAAATGAAACCTGTTATTATGCATAATTAATATGTGCTAATCAAAATGACTACAATACATTTTAATTTGATTTTTCTTAATACTTTTATGCTCTTTATACATGCCACCTCTTACATTTACACAGGTTTACACAAGGTACATCTCACTCACATTCAGATTGTTGTTGTTGTTACTGTTATTATTATTATTATTTTCTGCATTTCTATACCTGAACAAATACTGTCAGAAATGGATTACTATTTTGTGCTTAAGGCTGCACTGGATTGATACAATAGAAAAATGAGATTATTTATCTTGGCAATCAAAGTATACTTCGTTTCTTCATACTCTGCCTCAGAAGGTATCACGATTATATATAACTTATGTCTCGCAAAGTTTTTTATTTTTGAAAATATTTACTAGTGTAGCAACCCATTTTAATGTGTGTATGTTTATGGATACATATGCAAAGACAGAGAGAAGAGAAGAGAAAGAGAGAGATTTCTAAAAGAGAAAATCAGCACCACAAACCTGACATTTTACCTCACTCTTTTCTTGTGTTAAAATCATACCACTTCTGTCAGTTATCACTGGAATTTTTTTCAAATGCACACTTATCCTGTTACCAAAATGGAAATGCCATTAAAGAAAACTTCAGAGTAGTTTTTCAAAAATCAACAGGAAGGATTGTTAAATGCCTGTTCATCGATAGCATCCCATCACTGGGATAGCATTTGAAAAAGCACAGAGTTCTATTTGTTTGAGACTGCTGGAAGGCTAATTGCTTTATGAGAACCAGAGGCTGATTTCTTAAGCACCTAATTCTCAGATACAGAATTTGATTAATTGATTCTGGATGATGGGCCATCATAAGGTCTGACATTTAGACCAGACAAATGAAAGCTCGTGGGGAAAAAAAAAAAATGGGTGCAAAAGCATTGGAAATAAGAACTACAAGGGTCAAAGTTCAAGAGGAAAAAGCTATTTGGCAGATATCTTATATTTACCTTATAAATTTTTTACTAATGTTTGATGCATTTTAATCTCTGACTGTCTCATGGTAGGAAGTGTAAGTCAATGTGTAAGCTAATTGCAGTAAGCAAAAGTGGTATTTAATGCACTGGACACTTGCACTATCAAAGTACTGTATCTCTAATTAGTGTTGGTAACTGATGTGACAGCAGTTTATGGAGCACCAAAATAGTTCCTAATTTGTCAAGTGGTTCTGAAGCTTATGGCAGCTTTCTGATCATCTCCCTCGCCACAGCACCTGAAAAGCGCCTTCAAAAAGCTTCCTCTCATTGATCTTTAGTCAGATGCTGACTGAAAAGCAGACAACCCTGCCAGAAAGAAGATAGATAGCTTCTGGGCTTGCATGAAAAACACTGCACCCTTAATGAAAAAGGTTCCTGCATATAACTCATGTGTGTGAACAAACACATCCACATAGGGGAGAATGTAATTGTTGTTTTCAGTCTCTACACACACACAATTAGCCATCGAAAATGTCCAAGCAGGCTGTTTGTTAGTCGTCCTTTGGTCCCTTTTTTGTCTCTTCCTAAGGTGGGACACTTTAATGCTGAGTTTATAATGTTTATAAAGTCTGTAAGCTAGCACAGACGTGTGAAAAAAAAATACCATGCTGAGAAAGAAAATACTATCATATCAATTTTGGTCTTAAAGGAAATTGCAGAGAAAGATTCAAGTTTTATCAGTTTAGTGTGTGTGTGTGTGTGTGTGTGTGTGTGTGTGTGAGAGAGAGAGAGAGAGAGAGAGAGAGAGAGAGAGAGAGAGAGAGAGAGAGAGAGAGATGGAGGGAGGGAGGGAGAGAGAGAGAGAGAGAGAGAGAGAGAATTTATTTATATGTGTATATGGCATGTGCACAGGTGTATATACACATGCATGTTTATGTGTGGAGGCCAGAGATTGTCATAATGTATCTCCCTACTTTTTTCTATTATTCCACAGTTTAGCTTTTGAGACAGGATTTTTCACTAAATCTGGAGCTCACTGACTTGACATGATTAGCTCGCTGTCCAGCAAGCTTTAGGTATCTTCTGGTCTCCTCCATCTCCCTAGGTTAGGCTTACAGCCACATGCCACCCTGAGCAATTTCTATGTGTGTATTGGGATCCAAACTCAGGTCCTCGTGCTTCTGTATTGACTGAGCCATCCTCCCAGCCCAAGTCACAGCTTTGTGGTAATGAGCTGGCATTCTTCTGATGCACCACAAAAATATACTGGTACTGTATTATAATTAAATTCTGATTTACTTTATTATCTTTATTTATTTTCTCTCTGTGAGTGTTTCTTCTGTATGTATGTTTGTGTACTGTGGGTGGCCACAGAAGCCAGAAAAGGGCATTAGTTCCCAGAGGACAGGAGTTGTAGAGTTAAAAATGGACATGCTGGTGCCTGGAATTGAATCTGAATCCACAAAAATGTCAAAATTCAAAATTCAATGCTCACATTGCACTGACTGCCTACTTTCTTATTCTATCATAAACTAAAGTAATCAGAGCCACTCAGATGCATAAGCAGGTAAAAGTGTTAAGCAGTATAAACTTGAAAGCCTGAGTTTAAACATGGGCATTCACATTAAAAAGTTGGATACAGCCAGGTGGGGTTGACACAAATTTTTAATCCCAGCACCTGGAAGGAAGATGCAGGCAGATCTCTGTGAGTTCTAGGCCAGCCTGGTCTACAGAGTGAGTTTCAGGACAGGCTCCAATGCTACAGAGAAACCCTCTCTCTCTCTCTCAAAACAAAAATCATTTGGCTACAGTAAGAAGATAGGAGGTAGAGACAAGAGAAACCCTACAACAATAAGGTGGAACAATAGAATAGATTCCCAAAAGTTGTCCTCTGACTTCTATTCATGTGTCTTGGCATGCATATATAGAAGGACATATACATATACAACTCACTCTCACAATACACACCCACACAATTAATAATTATAATAATGATGAATTTATTTTAAAATTCACTAAGTCAAATCATTGTTGGTCAAGGATAACCTGCTGCTAGGACACCCAACAGTGTTTTCCATCTTGGGAAACAAACTATTCAAGAGATAAAAGGTTTGAAAGGGATGAATATTTTAATATTTTAGCCTTGTCTAAAATATTCTTCTTTGATTCTTTGCAAAAATTGATAAACATTTATTTTTCTAAGTTATTTTTTAAATTTTATTTATTTACATTTTATATATGAGTGCTCTGCACATATACCTTCAGGCCTGAAGAGGACATCAGATCCAATTACAGAGGGTTGTGAGCCACCATGTGGTTGTTGGGAATTGAACCCAAGACCTTCTGAAAAAGCAGCCAGTTGTCTTAACTGAGCTATCTCTCCAACTCAGCAAATATTTCCTAAGGGCTTGTTATTTTGTGAAATCTGAAAGCAAAACTATAAACTTTTCATAACCTGTTAGTTCAAATTTCATTGGTGGGCTGAGTACTTTGAAGGGATCATTTCTGGGAGTGATTTGGTGGCAATGTGCATAAATTCATTTGAAAAGTTTGCAATCACAGAGCTACGCAGTGATTCCCAATGTTGACCCAGTTCACCATGCGCTACCAAAATACTACATTTCCTCATATCACTAGCACACATATGAGAAATCTTTCCGAAGAGGACGCTGTCAAACTCATGATAGTGGACATGTTTCCTAAAATTCTCTTGAAATACCTAATTTTATCACTTGCTACAATCAGTACTCAGCTTGAAGTGACAGGCTGTCTTGGCTAATTTATATATATATATATATCTGCTGTATTCCAAGTCTGAATAGAGTTTGTTCATGAAACTTTCTTTCAAGTAAAAATTGTGTTCTTTGAATAGATGTGTAGGTCTGCCTGCAGCTTAGACAATTGCAAAGGTCTTCCTTTTAATAACTGTAAACCTTGGTGTGTGCATCAGAATAACCTCATTTTCCAATTTGTACACAGTCAAAATTATGCATTCAAAATTCAATTTTTAACTAAACTGATATTAATATTTATCATAAATGATCACTTTTATCAGGATATTTGTTATTATTTTTTCCGTGACAGTTGCATGAATATAATTCACTCAGTGCACACTTATCTTTCTACCACTCATCCTCTTCCCAACCCTAGAGTTTACTATGCATCTCTCACCAAATATCAATTCCTGAATTTATTTATATGGTAATCACTTCCAGAGTCTGGGATAATACACTGACCATGGTTTTATTTGGTGTCGTGGCCGCCACATTCATGCAAGTATGTGGATGGTTAATTCTTCATACTGTTACTTCTATACAATCAGTGTAAAGGGCAACATAGCATGCTTCCAAATAAACCAAGAATGGTTTGGTTGAAGCCATTCAAACAAAATCAAATTCCGTTCTAATGAGGTCAGAATCATAAACTGTGTATTTAAATATAAAATATCTTTTCTTTGGTGATAAGTTTGTGCTACTACCAGACACATGCAAAAAAAAAATATCCATATGGACTGATCACATGGGGTGATCTGTCCACCCACAAACGGAAAAGTCCGTTTCTATAGAAGACATAATAAGCTCAATTTTCAAACTTGGCATTTGTTTTCAATTTAATAAATTACTGTGTTATTAGAATTTGACCAGAATGTGATTTCTTTTATTGGTTTTCCATCCAGCAGGCATTTAGCAATGTCAGTTGTACCAGGATTTTGCTCACTTTTCTTAGATGGTTAATATGTGTGCTATTCTATGCAAAATATTACTTAACTTGTGAAGTGTTCTGGGGAATTTTTAAAAACCATTGGCCTTAACATTTGGAAACATTTTTCATTTTTAAAGATTTCAACTTGCCTATATATAATGTATTCAAGTTCTTTTGCTTTTAATCTTTTAATGATTGGTCATTAAATGATATGATATATGATGAAAATATTACTTTTTATTGAATAAGATGCTTTACATAAAATATTAAACATCTACAAAGCTGAGTGAAAGACAGCTTTATATCCCACCCTTGTAATTTCTTCCCCCATCTCTCCCTCACCCTCCCTACTCTCCCTGTGTCTGTTTTGTTAGACAGTCTTATTATGTAGCCCAGGATGCCTTCAAACTCTGGTCGTCTGGTTTTTGCCTCTCCTGAGCAAGAATTTCGGGCATATTCTTTCACATCAGACATATTTCTTTTGGTATTTACAATCCCCCCTCTCTGTGTGTGTGTTTGTGTGTGTGTGTGTGTGTGTATGTGTTTTGCAGGTCGTGTTCCACGAGCTAGAGGACTATTTCTTAGCATTGCTCACTAGACTTAGATCATATAGTTACTTGTTTAGGAAGCTAGGTTTGTTTTTTTTTTTAATCTCTTTTTAAAGTCAGTAATAACCCTGAAAATATAGGAAAATGTATTACAAATTAGCTAATTTTGTTTTGCAATAAAGTACTATCCCACTATAAACCAACAACATTTTGGGGGAGACAAATAACTGAGAAAAGCTTTAAAATAATGTAAAATTAGCCATGAAAATATTTTCATTTATTTTTGTTTCTATATGAATGCAAGGAAAACTTCACAATTGTGAAGTTGCTTGTTCAAGGATGAGGTCATAAAAATTACAACAAATACAGCCAAAAAGAACTCAAAAGACACAATGTGATGGTGCTACACTCCTTTAATCCCAGCTCTCAGAAGGCAGAGGCAGGCAGATCTATGTGAGTTTGAGGGCAACCTGGTCTACAGAGTGAGTTCCAGGACCAGCTCCAAAGCAACAGATAAACCCAGTTTCTACCCGCGCCCCCAAAAGAAGTTCTGATAACAAACTCAGTTTATCCTTAAAACGTCCATAGTTGTACCTTAAGGCTATGATCCTAGAAAGTACAAAATCTGGAGCTAGAGAGTTGGCTTAGCATTTAAATGCACTTGCTGCTCTTGCTAAGCACCCAGTTCAGCCTCCAACCCCTCCCCCCCCCCGGGTACCTACAGTTCTTTGGGCTCCATCTTCCTCTTCAGACTTCTGCAGGTGATGCACTCATGTGGTACACACACACACTTGGGAAATACTCACAAAACAAAATAAAAATGAAAATATAGAAAATGAAAGAATTTTATTAGGCATCAGAGAAATAACAGCACCATAGTTTCTGTACCTACAGAAAACTTCTGCTATAGACTATGAGGAGAAAAATTCCTGGGAAGGCAGACCTCTCACTGGACATCCTGAAGGAGGGGAAGTAACACTCACTCAGGGGTCCTCACAGCATTTTTTGCATACTAGTGATTTAATAAAGCATATATTTTAGGATTCATATTAATATAATATATTTGATAAAAACATCTCAGATTTTGCCTCTTCATTTAGCCCCAGGCTGTGGTCCAATCAACCCTCTGCCTAGATTCCCTAGTCAAATTTCTTTCTCTTGGGGCATCACCCCAGACTTCCACCCTCTGTAGTTCCCCATGGACTTCTATATTTTTTTGGTCCATCTCCATCTCTATGTAGCTTCCTCCAGCTATTTGAGCTTTTTGGACTTGCATCTATTAAGTCCACAGAGCCCTGTGTTTGCGCTGACAATTATACCTCATTTATTTTCTTCACATACCATCTGTGCTTTCCTCCCGTGGTTGATAGTGACTCAGCCCTCTGACACACTCCCACTTTATCCACCATTCTCCACAGTTTGTACTCCAGCAATTGTCAGCTAAAACAATAGTGTTTACATGATTCTGATTATATAAATACTGCTCGCTGCAGAGACAAATCACATATTAAGAACCTATTTTACTTCCTTTTAATTCTTCTTAGCATTACTGAAAAGCCTTAAATTTTACATGTGTACTATACTAAAATATGTCCTTAAACATTCAAATTTTAAAGATGTATTTATTTATGTATTTTGTGTATACGAGTGCTCTACTTGCAAGCAATGTCTGCATGGCAGAAGAGGACATCAGAGAGAAGAGGACATCAGATTCCAATGTCGATGGTTGTGAGCCATCATGTGGTTGGAACCGAACTCAGGTCTCAGAAGTGTAGCCAGTACTCTTAACTGCTGAACTGCCTCTCCAGCTCAAACACTTACATTTTTATCTATTATATATTTTTCACTAGGATCATTTCTAAGAAAAAAAATTAAAAATCCCTAATGATTCTATTTTTATTTCCAAAAATTTTATACTTTTCTCAATCTTATTTTTAGTTTTTAATCTTATTAGCAATGTTGCTGTAATCCTGAATTCACTTCACCTTTATCCTACTTTGCACTACTGCTTCATCGATTTCCTAGCTGCATATTCTTGGTGAAAGTCAAATTTGACAGATGGATGCATACACACACATACATTATTCTCTAAAAAAGGGATTAGAGGAGATAAATATATGGAGTGTTTATAGGTCAAAAACCATGTTAGTTCTAGGCTGATTCTATTGATTACCTGGAAGAGGAGAGAAAAAGATCCTAGAGTAGCCTCATTATGGTGTGTAGAGTTTTATGGATTCGTTGGTCAGCATGAATTTTACTCTCTATTCTTGACATCGCCTGCCCCTAGGTTCTGAACACCTTTCATTTACTTTATCTACAGAATCCACACTTTCCATGCTGTGAACATATGATATTATTACATATTATTTAGCTGTCTATAATAGAAATTGAAACTTGACATAGGACTCTCTGGTATATAGGAAGACTATGCTTTCCCATTCAAAAGTTGAAACTTAATCCCATTCTGTTGCTCTGAAGTCCGAGTCTTTCAGGAATCCAGTGCACAAGTCTCTTCCCTTCAGGTAGCATGACCCCACCTTTTGCTCTACAAACAATACTTATTTATTCATGTACTTTTTGAAGTTTAAATTTAGTTCTAAATATTATTTTCATTTCGAACCCAGAGAAAGAAAAAAACATGAATAAATTCATCAGGCTCTTCTATCACCTTTCCTAAAAGATTCTTTAGCCTTAAAAATAATTTCAGGGATGGCAAGATGTTTCAGTGGGTAAAGGAATTTCCCTTGAATTCTGATGACATGAATTCAATCCCTAGGAACTACATGGTCAAAGAAAATGGCTAACTGATTTCCACAAGTTGTTTTCTAAACTGCACATATTCCCCCACACTATCAAATAAGTGTAATAATAATGAAATAAGTAATTATATATACACTCTTAAATTTCTTGCTTTCATTGAACTAGGGTTGTTTTGGTTTTAGTTTTCGTTTTGTATATGAGAGGTTTATTTTATTTATTTTTTGAGGTTGTATTTCTTTTTATTGCTGTTGTTAGGAGCTTCTTTTCCTTGACTCGTTTTCTTTTCTTCTGCTTTAATTTGCAATAATGGATTTCATTCCAGAATAAGACTATTTTATTATTTGCCCCCATGTATATGTTCATAGATGGTCACTAGCATGATGTGTTATATTCTGAGAACTCAACTTGAAGAACGGTAGCTCATTTTATGACTAACAAATATTTGAACATTCAAGAAAGTAAAAACTAGAATCAGAGAACAACCATGTTGAGAGACTTCTTAGGAGTGATGATAAAGCAAAAGGAAACAAAACTTCTATGAAAGATATAAAGAGGTAAAAAGAATGGGTGGAGTAAGAGAAAATGGAGAAATAGAAAAGTAAATCCAACCCCATTAGGATATTTGGGTGTCAGATGGGTAGAGGCAACACTGATTGAAAATAAAAGATTCACAGACACTGGTATCTGACCAAGTTTCTAGTTTGAATTAGGTTTTTCTAACAAAAAGCAAGATAATTTAAATAAAATTCACTCATCTGGTAAGTGAAAGGAAATGACAGCCTTACTAATTGAAATCAAAATTCCCTTTTGCTTATCAATAGCTTATTTAAAATCTCTAATCTTAACACTGGCTCCATCTTTGATTTTTTTTAATTTTACTTTGTGTATTCTTATAGCAACTCTAGTAATTTTCATATACACTAGAACAAATAGTTTAAAATTTTAAAAATAGTAATTAGCTATTGAGTTCCTAAGTTACATCATTCTGTATATCATATTTTTTTACTTAAAAATTTCCACCTCCTCCCCTCCTCCCATTTCCCTCCACCTCCCCCCATCCTCCTCCCCCTCCCTCTCTAGTCCAAAGAGCAGTTCATCAAAGAATTCCATCTTTTGCTGCCATTTCCCTTTCTATCACCAACACTGATACTCTTTCCCACAAAAGAGCCAGATTCAAGACATTGAGACCTCTTCCTTTTCTTTCCTCCTTCATAAATTGTACTTTATTCTTATAACCATCTTCATAAGAACTGCTTTCCATTGATGGAACCAATGCCTGAAAGGTCATCAAATCCCTTCAACACTTAATATAGTTGGGTACTACCAAAGATTCAAAAGTGACATGTGATATAAAATCCTTTCACTTCTGGTTGTAACAGGACACATGTACAATCCCAGAACTTGATACATAAAGGTAGAAAAGGAGCCCCTGGTTGTCTTGGGATACATAAAACAGCTTTTAAAAATTACCCTCTAAATTGCAATAATGATAATAGTAATAATAAAGTTTAATTTTTATTAGTCAACATATCCTGCATCAGCTAGGACCTCGTTCATGTCCATAAAAAGACTATTCTGTGCAAGCATTTCATAAAGCATAACTGTATTTCTGTTTAAAAATGATAAATAAATTAATGCGTAGGTGAACTACAAGTTTATTAAAAGTAAAGCTTTTTCACTATTTTAATTCTATTATCACATTCATAACAGTAAGGGTAAAGCTGGTAAAGCTATCATTCAGTAGTAGAGCCCTTCCCTGAAACACACATCCCTGGGATCAAGCTCTAGTACCACAACAATAACTCCATCATATTATTCAGTACTTTAACTTAATCAACACTTTTAACCTTTACCTTTTACTCGGTATCTTTCTAACTCGTTGCACTCACACCTTGAGATCTCCTCTTTCCAAGTATCTGTGAGAACTCACCTTTCACCATGCTTAGAAGACCCAGCCCAACCTTTAGAGCACAGTGCTTCAAGAACTTTGTTCTTGTTTTTGTGTGTCAGTGGCTCCTTGCTAGGACTTCCATCTGATGTTTCCCTCCCATGATGACAAGGATGAGAAGTTTCAGAGTCAAAGAAACATAGTATTGCTAGCTTCTCTCCTTTCTGTAGAATACGCTCCAGGAATTTGGACCACAGTATTCTTTTGTCTAAAAGGTGCTGGTCCTGTTTTTAAACTAAACAGGTTCATTCTATGAGTAGATCCATTACAGGTTTCTGTGATAGCTGCCAGAGCACGAAATCCTGGAACCAAACAGTAGGAAATCTGATATTTGTAAGAGAAGATTTTCATTGTATCAGTAAGCTAGGATTCCACTATCCACACAGAAGTACAAAGAACAGATGAAGCCAAGTGTGGGAAAGGAATGGAGTAGGTCTTTTATAAACCCTTTTGATTTTTTTTCCTGGACTCTGGAGCTCCTAGAGCTTCCAATGCCCACCTTTCTGAAACAGACACCGACATTCCTGTTCTGAAGAGGCTGGGTTATACTGCTTTGCTTTCCTCTAACAAATTCTGTAGAGATTTTTGTTTCATTCTCCTGCCCTATGCATCTGTGATTCTCATGAATATATCTGCACTTGGATACAATGCCTGAGCACCACAAAAGCATGTGTTTCTATGCCTGTAGATATGTGAATCACCTTTGGAGTCTAAGAAGTAACTATGAACTGACTTACTCACAATGGGACTTGCTATCACCATCTCCAAATCTGGTTTTCTCCCTGATTGAATAAGCAAAAGAATGAATGGCAAGATTACAGGCTGCTTGTAAATTAAGACTTTGGATAAAGTAAGCTTCTGGCATTTGTAGCTGTGTGATTTGGAACAAATTTCTTAACCTATCAGAAACTCAGTTACCTCATTGCTAAATGACAGTTGATATGAAGATTAAATGTGCCAGTGAGGCTTAAGTGATGGATATGCCTTGCCCACTGAAATGAATAAAAGAATGAGAAAGTTATAATAATTTCAGCATGTTGGGGTCTATGAAAGTAGAGGAATTGTTAATTGTGTGACAGCTGGGAACTCAGTACCTCAATTTTGATCAAAATCACTCAAAGAAAACATTACACAGTGCTTTGTTTAGTGGCTGCCATGAGGCTGGTATATTTCAAGCAATTGTCTTATTTACTTGGGCTTACACCTCTAGTCTAGTCTGATTTTAAACTAAAATCATTAATGACTAAAAGCAAGATAGGTGAACATCAGTAATAACATGCCATCAATAAGAAGATTAAGATAAAACCGATAATAAAAGTGTCTCTAAAATCAATCAGAGGCATGTTGATGGATGTTTTCTAATCTCAAAGTAACTCGGGCAGCTGCAAATAATAGCTTCAGACAGACTTAGGCGATAGTCAGGAATAGGAGGGAAGGTGTTTCATAAGGTCCCTGAAAGCTCCTTTGAAAGACACCTCTGCAAACATGGTGACCTTTGCCTGAATTTCGGAAGGATTTCTAACATATTTTGAAGTTTCCAGCATCCTATCCACAGACAACCACCCTCTCCTCAGATAGTCAGTCATCCTTTCCTCAGATAAAAAAGACAATAATGTTTGCGATTTCCTCTCTAAAATCTCAGGTTATACTTAGATTCATTCTACACACATTCTAAGAAACCCTCTTTGGCATTTTTCTTCACCTGTGAGGAGCTTCCACTTTAATAAACATTTAATAAACTTTGTGGCACTCCAGTTCTTACGACCAAGCTTAAACTTTGATCCATAATCATAAAAAATCGTACTACTTTTGAAATAGAGACGAGCTTCATTAGGAATTTCGTGTTCACAGGGATGAGGAAATTGAAGTCACTGACTTGTAGGGAGCTTCCTTTTGGTTGGGTAGTGTGTATTAGGGTCAGGACTAAAATTTGAACTATTTATTTTCCATTTGTTATACCTAGGCCACTTCTAACTCTTGGATACTTAATGGTTTCCTTCCAAGTGAATGGCGAGAGAAAGTTGATGCTAGACTTAGAAGCAACCCAAAAATTATTCCATGCCGATGGATAGACCTTTCTAGAGACCATAAGAACAAAATATAATGAGAAAAGACTACAGAAAATCTGTAAATTCAGGCTAGAGATGTCCCTTAAAAGAGTCCACCTTTCTCATGAGTTCATCTCCAAAACTCTGTGGGAACCAAGGAATCACTAGGTCAAGGGATAGTTTGCACACCCTCCAAATTCTGCTATTTCACACTATAGATGGTAAGTGCATGAGATATTTTCCGTGAAAATAGCACTATTTCCCATTTTGAAAAGAAAAGGTGGCTTAGATTGAGAGAACCCAAAACACTTCTTCTTGGCATGAGACCAGTAGGGATGCACTCTTCATTTGTGGAGATTCTGGAAAATCGTTCTACGTCGTCTATGAGGTCATTTAACTGGGACCATTTTTCTAAGTTATAGATACAGAGAACAGAGCTTTGTAACTACTTACCATCTGGTGATAAATTCTCCCTGAAATGCCTTCCACCCATCCATATTTTAATGTCTTTTTTTCTTTCAATCATGTGTAATACCTCAGCCAAATATATTGGTTTATCAGTTATTTTCCCAGCTTCTCTAGGCGGCATTTGTGGGATGAATATTCATTCTTTCTTCCTTCTAGGCCTTCTCTCGCATTGATGACAGCTCTAGAGTTTCTGCAGCACGAGGCCTCTGTTTTATAGGCAGCTCTAAGGCCTCTTGGACTTGTGGTTCCTAAGTAGAGACATCCTCGCCGGGTGGGACTCTGAAGGCTCAATCTACTGCTCTTCCTGTACAAGCAAATTGTAACAGCCACACCAACCCAACCTGACTATAGAAAGCTGATGGCCATAATAGAAAAAGAATTAACAAATAAACCATATGTGCGTGTGTATGTATAAAAAGTTTGCATATACTCCTGAATTCATAAATACATGAACTGTAACCACTGCAAATACGAATTTAAATCAAAGGAACCGTTCTTTTCACGACTCATGTATACAATTACTGCCTCTTATATTGGCAGGCACAGGGTCAAGGCACAATTGTAAAGATAATTTCAGCTTTTGGTTTCAGCTCCCAGCCACCTGCTACCATTTCAGAGTGGAGCCCCGAGCTGTGCGGTGGCCAACTGTGGCTGCGTGGTTCCATGGCAGGCTGTGGGGCTCTGGGTACATAATGAGGCACAAACTGAGGCTGCAGCTTTTCAGTTTGCTGCTAAGTTACCAGTCACTCTTCAATACTCTGGGTCTCATTTTTAAGGACAAGTGATTGAATTAAAGGAAAAATGTAAATAGCTTCCTTTTTTTATTCTTTAAAGAAATAACAGTCGCTAACACAGATAAGTGAAGTTGGCAGTATATTAGAATTGGCATCAAGCACCAACATTTCATTTTAAGGTTTGCACCTGACAAAGATTTCATTTTATTTATTTTTTTCCAGCTTCAAGCATTTCGAATGGAAACCTCAGTCTCTGTGGTTCCACATTAAAAAGTGTGATCTGTATTGATTCCCGCATCCGTGTTTTTATTATATTATCATTCCTGGAACACCTATCGTGTGTTTCCATACCATCAGTGTAAATGGGGTACATTTATGAGGATTCCAAATTCAGGGCTTTTCAAACATGGCTGAGACCACTCAGATCCATCAGTCTTTTATTTTTCCTCACTTTCTCAGAAATAGAGAATTCAGGTTATTCCAGCTCTTCTTGGTCCTTTGCAGTAGTCGGGACATTTTTTTCACTGCTGTAAACCTGTGTTTGAAAACACATTAAAAGTATAATATTAGGACTGCAATATGCCTAGTAAAAGGTTTCTAAATTCAGCCGGATGAACGTGAGTCACCAGAAAGGGGGAAAATGCCAATTACCAAACAGAAGCTGTTGCTCCGCCACAAGCCACACTCCTAAATGTTTGTTTATTAAAAAGAAATCCAAACATCTAATTTTAGTTTCTAGGGAAAAATAAGATGAGAACTTAACTTTAAAGTGGGTCAGATTTTCCTAGTTGTAAAGAGGGAATGAAAATTACACTTCCATAAGAAATGCTTTAAGGCTCCAAGAGATTAAAACAAATCCATAGAGAAGTAGTATGTAAATTAACAAATGCGAATCAGAAAGACGTATATCACAGTGTTTGTATACACTGCCTTGGCTTGGTTTTCTCCTAGTATATATTGACCCACATTGCACTAGAATATTAAAATGGTAAATGGAAAGCTGGAGAAAAGCTAGAGTGGAAAGGCAAATACAAGAAAGAACAGAAGATGATGAAATGCACGCTTATGTGAGGGAGGAGGGAGGGTAGCTGGAAGGGTCTCCGGTGTCAAGAGGCTGGGTTGCCTGAGTCACTATTCTCAGGGCCTCACCAAGGCCTCCAAGGGAAGCAGACCTGCAAATTAGTTTTTCCTCATCAGTTCCAAAGCTTTCACTCTGGAAACAGCTTTGCTTGGTCTTTCTCCTCTCTGCCAACTCTTTCTCCACACCCTGAATCAAAATGCGACAAAGGGTTTATGTCTTTAACATAATTGGGGCATGAAAAAAAAGAACTAACCTCATTTGCCTCTTTCTGATTGTGACTATTGATCTACTGAACTAAAAAGAAAGAAAAAAAAATCTGTGTCTGACAGAATACTACACACTTTTTTTTACATATGTTTCTACTGTGATAGAAATTGCCATTTGCCCAAGTACTTTTTATATAAATGCCCTCAAATTTCTAAGACGGTACAGTATGTTCCACCCACTTCTGTGACAGATGGAAGAGACATTTGGAATTGTAAAATGCCTGTATGAAGAGCAGAGCCTTCTAACGTTGTAGTTTTACCTCGAGATAATATAGTTTTCTCTATCCCAGGAAGATTCTGAAAAATAAATCAATTTTTATTGAGCTCCCCAATGTTTATGGCACTCCTTCTTCTTCTTCTTCTTCTTTTTTTTATTTAAAAGTCTCCATGCACTTTCAATGTCCTTTGGTCTCAAGGCACTTTCTGTGGAGTGCTAATAATGTCTCCCTCGATGTGGCTTTAGAGACCTCATTTTGTCTCAAATCTGTCTTCAACCTTGTTATTCTCTTAACATAGCCAACACTTCTCACTGTCTGAAGATGTTTGCACTGGAGTCTCGGATTTACTCTAAACAAAACATGTCAAGATAAATTCACTGTGCTCCTGACTATTCAAACCAGACACACCCTTACTGCTTTTGTCTGCTTATCATGCTAAACAATCAGTGCCATGCATGACACATAAATGTTTATAATCTGTAAATAGTTATATCTCAGTCACTTTGAGTCCATCTTAATTATTACAGTCACACACATGTCTATCATTTATACACAGTAATTTGAATTCAAATTCTTTTCTTCTGGTTTATAATAACCAACCAATTTCCAAACCATACATTTATAACTTCCTGTATCTTACTGGCTCATTATCTTATGCATATAATTACCACTATAGGTAAGGTCCTTGCCATTTCAGACATATACAAAACCCCCAAAGTCATCTTCCAGATCAATACCCAGTAACATCTTTTCACATTAATCCAGTGTTTATCATCTATTACTATGGCACTCTGAAATAGTCAACTAGTCTCCCTTTTTTAAAGGAAAAATTCAAATGGCTTGTCAACTTATGAAATCTGGCTCCTTCCTTTTCTACCTATTCTTAAAAAAAATCAGTAGCCCTCCTTTACACAGATGATAAATGGGCTGAGAAAGAAATCAGGGAAACATCACTCTTCACAATAGCCACAAATAGCATAAAATATCTCAGAGTAACTCTAACCAAATAAGTGGAAGACCTGTATGACAAGAACTTTAGATCTTTGAAGAAAAACATTGAAGAAGACACCTGAAAATGGAAAGATCTCCCATGCTCTTGGGTATGTAGAATTAACATAGCAAAAAATGGTAATCTACAAAAGCAATCTACAGATTCAATGCAATGCCCATCAAAATTCCAGGAAAAGTCTTCACAGACCTCCAAAGAACAGGATTCTCACACAATTCTTAATGTCCAGCTGCAAACAACAGTCTTTTAGGAGAGTGGAAGAAACATTTATGTGGGAGTTAAGGGCAGTAGAATACAATATTTACTGGGTTTTTTAATTGCTTTGTAATCATTTTTAAGTAATATAACCTCTCTGATACTCAGACATATTTGTATTATGAGGGATGGGACCAGAACCAGCGAGTATAGTGGACAGCATTCTTTTCTAGTCTCAAACTCTATTCAACTGACTTTAGAGTTCTACCCTTTATTCTAGGACTCCAGTATGTCTATGCTTATAGGATGCACGCAAGCTTTACAATATACCACCTGCCATTTCCTCTCCCACACTAGAATTTATTTCTCATTTGAGTAATGGCCTCTTCTAGGCTCTGTCTCCTATACCTGTATGGGAGACATTCTAGGCTATTTCACCATATTCTATACCACTTACTTTTATCATCAGTAATTTATAATTCCTGTGTCTAATACAGCAGATGATGTTCAACATATTTCTCACTGTATATAATTTCTTATCACCAATAGTCAGTCCACTTCCTAGTCCATTGTGGCCACCACTTTTCAAGATAGTTCTATTCTTGATTATCATTCTCATTATCTAGGATAACCAAGGTAAACAGATAAAATTCTCAATAATGTTCTTAATCACCGAGGCTACTTGTATTAATTCCCAACAACTTTGACTATAATTTTGGCCTACCATAACTTCTATCCAGTTTTTATAGCTGTTATGCTCTTCTGGGTGAGACCGAATTCCCCGTAGTCAGCAGAAATCCAGTAAGGCTGGCATTGATTGTTTTATGTCAAGGAAGTATTCTGAAGTTTCCTTGTGGCTCAGACTGCTAACTCTGAGCAGCATTTCTTGCCTTGGGTGAGGTGGGGAGAAGCATCACAGTCACCATCCCTCTAGTAGGCCACAGTGTCCTGTTCCCAATTGATGGCACCGTTTAAAGCTCAGTCAGATAAAATGAAATGTAGCAGCTCTGCCATTGTTGTTGCAAGACTTTGACAACCAACTATTTGGCGTATTTTAATTTCTAAAATGTACATTTCAAGTATAGCACAGAGGAACAACAGTAGGGCTATTTGTTTTTTACAAAATAAAGCTTAATCACGAGACACCAGAAATTTTTCCTGTAAGATCAGAAATAGTTTAATTATTTCCTCCCAATATTCATTCTCAATGTAGACAGCAAGTGAATGAAATAAGACAGGAAAGATAAATAAAAGAAACATATGTTGGTAATGAAGCAATAAAATAATCTTTGTACTCTAAGAAATGATCATCTATATTCAAGAATTTAAAGAACGCATAACTATAATCTCAAGGACATATTATGGAGAACGAGTTCAAAAAATGCAATCACTTTCCTACCTTCCAGCAAAGGGAAAATGGAATTTGAAAATAAAAATGGAATATTATTTCTATTAGCTCTCTAAAATGCAAATCCTTAGACATCAATACAACAAAGTATCTTAAGATGGATATCAGAGAAACACAAGAGTCTTTATGATTGAAATCCAATAAATTTTCCATGATTGGACGAGCGTCTCCATGATCATAGAATGAGAGGTTTGGTATTTTCATATTGTCAGTTACTTGTACCTTCATCTGAGGATTCAATGTAATACCAGTAAAAAAATTTTTAGAAATTTACTTTGTGGATACAAAAATAATTAATTCTAAAACTTAAATAGAGAGACTAGAGATTCATTTGTCAGCAAAAAATTGAAAGGAGGATATATTGGAAGGAGGATACTATCAATAGCAAAAGCTACTTTAAAGCCTCTGCAATCAAAACATGATGAAAATTTGTGCAAATAGAGAATTGGAGCTGAGGAAGTAAACCACACACACACATACAAATGAGGACCCAAATTGGGAAGCAACTGTGATATTGTCTTTCTATATGTGATGAGTAAACTGGGGCACATTAGTCAGTAAAATATTAGCTAGTGCGAGAGAGAGAGAGAGAGAGAGAGAGAGAGAGAGAGAGAGGCAGTGAAATCATGAAAAGTGAAAAGCAATGGGAGAAACTTTAAGGCATATTGCTAAGTGAAAGAAGTCAAGCCGGGCTGTGGTGGTGTGGTGCACGCCTTTAATCCCAGCACTCGGGAGGCAGAGGCAGGCAGATCTCTGTGAGTTCGAGGCCAGCCTGGTCTACAAAAGCTAGGTCCAGGACAGGAACCCAAATCTACGGAGAAACCCTGTCTCGAAAAAATCAAAAAAAAAAAAAAAAAGAAGTCAATTTGAAACATCTACCCAACATATGATTCAACTTCACGGTAAAGACTTTTATTGGCCCCTCCAGTGGCAGTCACAGTTTATTCTGTATTTCCTCCAAGTTACAGAAGACTCAGCACCAAGGATTAACTCTAACAAAAAATGGGGGCATGAAGTGATTATGATGGCTAACTGTGCTTTCATCATTTGTAACAAACATTTGGGCAGGTTGTGCCTGAAAGGAGCAAAAAAAAAAATGTGTAGGAAACTTTTATATCTTTCTCTTAATCTACTATGAGTTAGAAATATTTTAATTTTGTATAGGTATATGTGTGTTTATGAGATTGTATGTGCATGTGAGCACAGATGCCCACTGTAGCAGAAGAGTGTGTGATTCTTTGGAACTGAAGTTACAAGTAGTTCTGGACCATCCGATGCGGGTACTGAGAACCTATCTTGGGTCCTTTTTAAGAAAAGTATGTGCTCTTAGCTGCTGAGCCATCTCTCAGGCCCCATACATCTTTTTAGAAAAGTGTTATAGAATACGAAAAAATTCCCATTTGTCCTTTCCTGTCACAGAAAATTTGGAAAAATGTGAAAAGAATAATCATAATTTTGTACTCTGAATGAAGCCACACTTGTGTTGATATTCTCTCTCTTGCTTCTCTTCTATGTCTTACAAGCTGGAAAAACCATGCCAAATAATTTTGCTCTAACATTTAATTCAGCATTATATCATAAGTAGTTTGTTAATTTCCACATTTTTATAAAAATTGTAATTTTAATATAACAATTTAGAAGATGATACTACATATACTTCAAAAATACTTCATGCATCTATTACAATTGTGTCTGAACTATCTTCTTCCTGGTGAAATCAATTTGATTATTTGGTTTAAACTCAAAAATATCACATTCATTCAGGATTTCACATGTTATCAACTCCTAATTTCTTGTACTAAGAGGAACTCCAGGAACATAAAGATAAATAAAAAAGAAATTGTTCCTCATCGCCAGCAAGTGCATAGTTTTATGCAATAATCAAGAACAGCCACACAATAGGTGGATTCAAATTTTGTAACTCCAATTTAGAGTAACAATATGAATTAAAAAAAAAACCCATGGCTGTATGAGAATAAATATCTGAGGAATTAAAGGAGACTACTACTTTTAGGTTTGGTGTTCAGGGAACAATTTTTGAAGTTAAAAAAAAATTCTCTCTCTCTCTTTCTCTCTCCCCCACCTTTGGTACTGTGGATTGAACCCAGGTACTTACTTATGTTAGGCAAACTCTCAGCCACTGTCATGTGCCAAGATATCGTTTTACTCCCTGAACCAGAACCCACCAAGTTGCCCAGGCAAGTCTCAAAATCATTGTCCTTCAACCTCAGCCTTTGAGTTGTCAGTATTAATGAAAAAGGAAAAAAAAAAATCATTTAACTGACAGTTTTGCTAGGTGGAAGAGCGTTTCTCTAGCGTGTAAGGTTCTGGGTTCATTTCCCAGAAACAAATTCATACTTTGAGCTAAATAAGCTAGAATAGCAAATGCCTCCGAAAATGTAAACATATTGACAAAATTAGTGTAACTAAGGTTAAAAGCACACCAAAATTTCATTTGATTCCATTGTTCCTTCAGCAAACACATGAATGCCCATGCCTATGTTTCTACCAGATCTTGTAACATGTCTATCCTGTAGTCACAAAGGATCAATAATCACATTTAGTGATCATAAATGCCCCATCTGATGATGATAACAATTAAGGTTAGTTATGAAACAGTAGTTTCCATATTGCTTTTTTAAACATTCTTTGTCTTAGTTACCCCCTCCACTGCCTGTCCTATGCTCCCATCCCTCCCTGCACTTAAACATCCCTTTTCTTTTTTTCTAGTTTTTCGAGACAGGGTTTCTCTGTAGCTTTGGAACCTGTCCTGGCACTAGCTCTTATGGACTAGGCTAGCCTCGAACTCACAGAGATCCGCCTGCCTCTGCCTCCTGAGTGCTGGGATTAAAGGCGTGCACCACCACCGCCCGGCAAACATCCCTTTTCTAATGCCTCCTATCTTCCTCATGCCCATCTGTGTTATACTATCCCTCTTTGCTTAAGGCCTTTTTACTCCTCCCCACCCACAGTAAATTGCTAGTTTCCTATATCTCATAGGTATGTCTGTCACTCTCCAATAAATGATCTGATATTCCGAAAGATGGGTAACACAAATTAAAGTCAATAGGTTATTAAGGTTTTAAGTAGTATACAAAGTTTAGATACAAGAAAAGGGGTATATCTGAGATAAAGTTGGGGTAAATATTATCAAAATACATTTTATGAAGCTTTCAAATAATTAATAAATATTTTTTGTTTAATATGAAGGTTGGTCTTTTCATAGTTAAAAGATTCAATGAAACCATTGCTTTGTTTCAAGTAGTTCCAGCATCTAATGCAGACACTTGATGCATCAGTGTGATGACATTTTACCAATTTTATTACACGTATATCTATTAGGGAAAATAGAAATCAAAAGTAGGTTATACTACTAACATTAGTTCACTCATGCAAATATTCTTAAGATATATGCAAGCGAAGTACTGCTGAGTTCAAAGATGAATACAGTTTCTCCTGGTTTTCATTTTAACACTCAAGTTAGCTATGGGAATTGACTGGATAGTTCTGAGTTATCTGCCTACTCTTGAGGGCCAATTAACTCATTTCCAATGTACCAATAAAATTTAAAAATAAGTGATATGAAATTTATTGTACAAGGATTCTGGGAAACTGGAACGATCTTTCTACCAAGAAATCTCATACTTCCCTTACCTCTTCCAGTAGAGAAATGGTTATATATGGCAATATATGGTTGTTTCTCTTAAGAAGTGGGAACAATGGTATCCAGAAGCCTGCTGATACCAGTTAATCCTAGGACAAATCTGACTCAGCTGCTAAAACCAGCGCCATTAGCAAGTCAATTATATAAACTACAAATTAAATTGCAAAGATAATAAATCCTCAGATATTGTTCCCTGTTTATTTCAATGCAATTTACTCTCAAGCATGTTTTCAAAGCTATGTCCATGTTTGTGTCTTTATGGCAAAGATACTTCCTAAAAGTGTTCATATCTTCCCCCTCCATCGTGCTGATAATTTGCAGTCTGTGAAACCGGAAATAATGGCAAACAACACAAATCACTCTTGTGTTTCCTTAAAAATCTGCTTGATAAAGATTTTCTAGAATATGCCCAATTGCAACTTACAGAAGATAAGCACTAGGCTCCCTACGTGTATGTACCGAAGGTGCATACACAGAGCAGAGATATATAGGCCTTCTTCCTATCCAAGTCGCCATCAAATTGGAAAAGGGATGAGATGAGAGGCTGGACTGCTACTCTGAATGAAAGGGCAGGAGAGAAAGTTCAGAAAGGTAAATGACTCTAAAAGAGGCAGGAATCGGAAGCTAAAGCATGAATATTAAGGATGCCCTGTCAAGATCCAAGGAATACAACAAGACGCTGGCATGAAAGGGAAATTGACTTGGCAGTGGCACACTAAACAAGGAGAAAATATGGAACACCGAGGCCGAGGAGTAGGCGACTGTGGTAATTAAAACAGGAGCTCTGAGAAGCCTGGGTAGGCACCCTGGCAGGGCCTAGGGCCGAGGGATTGTGTGTTTCACTAAGAGTGATAGGGGATGAACGCCCCACACCCTTTATCACTTTACAACTAACTGGCACGTGTCTAAGAAAGAAGAATCCAAATGTTTCTAATAAAACGGAATTCTCAAAAAGCTCAGTCAGGGGGTAAAACCAAGAGGTTGAAAACCGAATGAGTTCTGAATGAGTGCAGACGAATCTTAAGGAAGACAAGGAAGAGAAAGCAGAATGGCTGAGCAAAGCACACAGTGATTTCACTGGTCTGGCTTTGTTCCTTGTGTTTGAGAGTCTAGATAAGGAGCTCTGTGATGGGGGGAAGCAATGGAGCTTTAATGGCCTATTAGCTGACTTCTCCTGTTTATATCCTCTCCCTTCCCTCTGTCTCAGAACCCCTGACTTGGCCAAGGCCAGGTCAGCCTATGCTAAATTGGTTTTGGTCAGCTGAAATCATAGGAATTGAAGCTGGAAATTTTAGTTAAACCCACAGAAACTCCCTAAGATTTTCTCAAAAGGATGAAGGCTTTAATCACTGCCATACAAGCTAAGAAGAATATCAGGTCAGAAAGTAAGTTAAGAAAATAACAACTAAAAAACATTACTATAGAGTAACTGCTAAAATGCCTAGAATGCCTTAGCTTTGGCTTCACTGGGGCCTCCCATGTTAAATTAGCAAAATGATCCAGGCACTAAAGTGGTTGGTAGACAAGTTGTTCAAACCATATGAATTCCCCTGGTGAACTCTGCAGGAGCCTCCTGGAAGATGATTCAACTTTTCTTCGTTTTGCTTTTCAACTTTTTTAATCCTCAGAAGACAATCACGTTTATTTACTAATCTGGTCTATGTGTATCTGGGTGACCTTTGTGCAGACAGAACAGCAATGGCTGAAATGCTGCATACTCCCTTGAATGGTACGGCCTCCCATCAGGACATAGAGTCTGTGATCTGCGGTGCCGTTGTTGGTGTTTTATCAGGGCACATTTCCTTGTGAACACGCAGCTGGAGGTGGGGGTGCTAAAGAGTTCCTTCTGTCAGTATTGCACTTGCCCTAGAAGACCCAAGCTTTCTCCATAGGAAGTATCAGAGAGGGGAAAACAAAACAAAACAGAAAACAAACAAAAACTCTAAGGAAATCCATTCCTTTCTTCTGTTTGGCATCATGGAGGACTAGAGATTCCTGTCAGTCCTCAGACATCAGACAGCCTTCCTCAAAAAAAAATCCTGTAAATTAAAAATGCCCGATCACTGGGTAGGTGGATAAAATAAAGCTGACCAAAAAAAAAAAAAAAAAAAAAAAAAAAAAAAAGAAAAGAAAAAGAAAAAAAAATGAAATAGCATCTGGCTCATCCATTTCAGAAGAGGCTGCAAGATATGTATTTACTATGTTTGTAACAGCAATAATTTAAAAAGGCTATCAACTTAAGAGTGTGGGAGGGGATGTGGGAAGAGTTTGAGGAAGGGGTGCGGTGTGGAGAGAGAAAAGACTTGATTCTTGTTCAGATCACCACAACAGTGAAGAGAACACAAACTGACTTTGTTTAGATATCATTATGGATATGATTCCTGATTTTCACTTAAATTTAGATGTTTGAAGAGAAGAATGGTGTATATTAACATCAGTTTCTTTATATTGCATGCACAGCACTGGTGACTTCATAGGTGACTTACAGGTCTTACCTGTAAGACACTGATAATCCTGTTATGAACTCTAGAAACCTAAAGTCAATACATGGAACATTCAGTTATCAAAAGTGGATTGGAGTTATTCTTGATTTGACCATCTAAATCCAACTTGTACAAACTCTAAAATATAAGTACATTGAATTTTAATGTTGAATTTTTAGGAAGATGTTTCATCTTCCAAATTTGTTGAAATAGACAACATTAAAAACAGCAGATAGGCTTTTTTGCCCTGTAGGGTATATGTAACTTAAAATGTTATTATAGACCCGCATCTAAGCGATATTCTGATGCCTGGGCCATGTTTTAGTCCCATTCTTCTTGTCTTTCCTTCTTCCCTTCCTATTTTCCCTTCCTATCAGAAATTCTTGTGATATTGCCATTCATTTTGTATACTTTTCCTTCCAACATTCAATTATTAAAATAAATTAATTTTTGGCAAATAAATGGTTCGAGTCTCCTAGGTTAGATGCTCACCTCTGACTTGACTTGCCATGGTTATGAGCTTAGGTGGTCCACAGACAGTTGTTTAATCCAGTCCATGAGCAAGAACTTAAACACTTGGAGATGAAATAATTCCAGAAGTTGCTCTCACATTCCATCCTGGCTATTTAAGAGCACATTCTTACAGTGTCTATAGAAATTAAAAGAAGAGCAGGAAACTCAAGATAGTTTTGATAAAAGCATAAGGGACTGAAAAGATGGTAGGCTGGTAAATTTCTAAGTTTAAATTATGAAGACACATGTAAAAAGCCAAATGCAAGGGTGCTTACTAGTAAACATAGTGCTAGGGAGGCAGAGACAGGAAGATCATGATCATAAGGCTTCACTAGACAGCCACACTAACCAATCAGTGAACTCTAGGTTCGGAGAAACCCTGTTTCTAAAGTGAGATGAAGAATAATTGAAGAAAATATCTGATATCAACTTCTTGTTTCCATACAAGGTGTGTCTCTGTGTGTGTGTGATGACTGTGGATGTATCTTTTGTGTATATTTTTCAGTTATATTCATAGTTTTGCTCTGTTTAATACTGTTTTCACTCAATAGCTTAGTGTCCTCTGGGTTTTATATAAAGAATAATGGATGGAACTAGAAAACATCATTTTGAGTGAGGTCATCCAGACAGAGAAAGACAATTATCACATGTACTCACTCATAAGTGGTTTTTAAACATAAAGCAAAAAAACAAAACAAACAAACAAAAAAAAAACCCAACCTACAAATCACAATTCCAGAGAACTTAGACAACAATGAGGACACTAAGAGAGACATACATAGTCTACATGGAAAGCAGAAAAAGACAAGATCTCCTGAGTAAATTGGGAGCATGGGGACTTTGGGAGAGGGTTGAAGAGGAGGGAAGAGGCAGGGAGCGGAGCAGAGAAAAATGTAGAGCTCAATAAATATCAATAAAAAAGAATAATAACTTTACCTTTTTAATTCTTTCTCCTTTGACTGAATAGGCATTTATTTAGTGGTAATATGAGGATGAAACTTTGGGTTATTTTCTCTATTTTCTAGCATTCACATGCTTTGGCATGCTTTCCCTGACTTCAGTTTCACTAGATAACTAGAAGCTATTCCCTCCTTGATTATCCCTGGTGCACGAAAATCTCCCCCTCTCTTCCTTTCTCCCTCCCTCCCTCCCTCCCTCCATCTCTTTCACCTTTTCCTTTTATCTTCCCAAATCCATTATTTTCTCTAAACAATTTTGAGGTTCTTTTGTAGTTACACAAATGTTGTGAATATTAATGGTATTCTTCAAGGGACATTATTTATGACAAGAATTGTGTGTCTTTGATCAAAGTTTTTGCTTAAATGAAAACCTCATGCATTATGAGTAGACTATATTTCTCTTATCTTACATTGAGCTGAGCTTTCTGCTGTTCATTTCCATCTTCCCTTATATGATAGAGTTGGAGGCCATTGGAGACTTTTAAGTTGTTCTTTTTTAAAAGCCTCTTTCCTCTTATTATGTTATCTCTCTAATGCTCGCTCTGCGTATGGTGATGCCTGTCCTGGTTGGAAATTCTTTTGCTACACTCCCTAAAGGCAGTAAGTGATTCAGAAGGGAGTGTGTAATTTGTTTTGTACCGTGGAATTCCTGCCATGCCTATATGTATTTAGACCACAGGCAAACCAATAAAGTTGTCATAGAAACAAAGCATTTCATGAATAAATCAATCCATAACAAACTTGTAAACTTCAAACAACCCACTGTGCTTTAACAACACATCCGTTACATACACAAAATGATCATGTTTATAATGAGCAAGGCACAATATTATTCTTTCTCATGTATTTGGTCCTGCTTGCCATCGTATAAATATTCCTTAATGTATTTTTATGCAGCCTGTGGAGTCCTACTGAGCTAGAATGAAATAAGTAACTCCAGCTGGCATAATAATGCTGGAAAAAAAAACAGACTTTAAAAAAAATGTACCTCTAGTGAACCCTAGTTCAAACAGTGTGCTTGGAATACTTGCTCTGAAGACCAAAGGGCATTGACATGATACAAAAAAAAAAAAAAGTTTTTCCATTTTCAGCAACTCCAGTGTTCTTTTCCACTTTCCAGTTTTCTTGTTTGATGTTTAGCTCCTGTTCTGCATTCAGTGAACATCTTCAGGGAATTTGCTTGACTAGAAACAGGGTGGGGTGAAAGACTTGAAAAGTGACCCTGAGTATTTTTAAAAGACATGACCAGAAAACTGCCATGACTGGATCAGAGAGGGGATGCTTTAAAAGCTTATATCCCTTTGCAGATGGAAAAAAAATCAAGTAAAAGGCAAACCTCAAGAAGGAGGTCAGTGTGATCCACGTCTTCTGGGGCTTGTTCTGGCTCTTAGAACATGAGGATTTTCTTACTTTCCAGCTCCGTGTAATTCTGTCTCACTGTATTTGGGTGTGGTCCTGCTTAGCAGACATATTGTATTACATCTCTTATGTCTTAGTTTGGGGTTTTATTGCTGTGAAGAGACGCCTTGATCATGGCAACTCATATAACGAAAACATTTATTTGGGGTGTTCACTTATACTTTCAGAGATTCAGTCCGTTATGATCATAGTGGGGAGCATGGCAGAGTGCAGGCAGGTGTGGTGCTGGAGCTGAGAGGGCTGCATCTTGCAGGCAACAGGAAGTCTAGGGACTGTCACAGTGTGTGAAACATGAGAAAAAGATTTAAGGTCCAGCCCCTAGTGACATACTTTCTCCAATAAGGCCACACCTCCTAGTAGTGCCACTCTTTTTGGGTGCTGTTTTCCTTCAAACCACCACATTCCATTCCCTGGCCCCCAAAGGCTTATAGCCTTACTATAAAACCAAAAGGGCATTAAGTCAACTTCAAAAGTCCCCATTGTCTATAGTGGTCTCAAACTTTAGCCTGTTTAGACGCTCACCTTCCTGGACATAGATAGAAGACCTTCGTCTTCCCGCAGGGCAGAGAATTTGGACTGCTCTTCAGTATCGAGAGGGAGGGGGAATGGTGTGGGGGGGTGGAGAAGAGGAGTGGGGATAGGGGGAGGGGAGTGGGGGGAGGGGGCAATATTTGGGAGGAGGGGAGGGAAATGGGAAACGGGGAGCAGGTGGAAATATTAATTAAAAAAGAATAAATAAATAAATAAATAAATAATAAAAAAAAAGTTCAAGATCCCTTCCGAGATACATAACAATCTCTTAACTGTAATCCCCCTTAAAAAAATCAAAATCAAAAAACAGATCACGTACTTTCAACATACAATGGCACAAGATAAACATTACCATTACAAAATGAGAAGGGAGCATAGTGAGGAAATACTGGACTAAAGCAAGACAGAAAATCAGCTGGGCAAATTGCAAATTCTGCATCTCCAAATCTGATGTCAAAACCTTTTCCATGAGCTGGGTGGTGGTGGCACATGCCTTTAATCCCAGCACTCGGGAGGCAGAGGCAGGTGGATCTCTGGGAGTTCGAGACCAGCCTGGTCTACAAGAGCTAGTTCCAGGACAGGGTCCAAAACCACAGAGAAACCCTGTCTCGAAAAACCAAAAAAAAAAAAAAAAAAAAAAAAAAAGAAAGAGTTAGTTTCAGGAGAGACCTTCAACCCTACAGAGAAACCCTGTCTCAAAAAAACAAAACAAAACAAAAACTCTTTTCCACGTCTCCAAATTTGTTCAGCTTTCTTGACTGCACACGCTTGTTTCTCTTGTGCTGGTTCTCCTCCCTGTTCGCAGTGCTCCTAGAAGGTGTTCCACGACTCTGGCATCTATCTCTAATATCTTCAGTTCTACTAGGCAATCCCAGATTCATCTCCACACCTTCATGCAAAGGCCTCCTTTCAGGAACACCCCTGACACATGCCTGGTCTCAGCAGCTTTCCTTAGGCAATGAGGCAAATCTCAAAACCCATTTCTTCTATCCTTAACTCTAAAGCCAGAACACCTGACTGAAGCTGCCAAGTTCTGCTTCTTACTGGGCCTGGAACACGCCCTGTCATTCAAATACATCTTTACCAGCTTTCTGTAATTCACTGCCTAAGCTTGGAAGTCCTGAAACTTGCTCTGTCGAAGAGGCTGGCATCAAACTCAAAGAGCCACCAGTTTCCGCCATCTCAGTATTGGGATTAAAGGTGTGGCCCACCACACCCAGCTCTAAGCTTTGCTTTACTTCCTTTCACAAGTTGGAAATTTGTCTGTGTGGGATCTTGCCCTAAGGTCAGCTCTCCCAATTTTCCATTTCTTAATCCATTTATCTCCTTTGCACTTCCTGGTGCTCTTTTTCTCCTTAGAATTTATATTTCAAAATTTACCCTGCTCAGCTCACTCCTTTTTATTCTAGATCTTCAGTAGGGTTTCCACTAATATCCACACAGCAGAGTCTACTAGGGTGTTTTGATATTTCTTCTTCCAGTTGAATTAATCCAAAACGCATTATTTTGGCACTAGACAGAGACACATTGGACAAGAAGAAAAGGCAGCCACATTCTTCACACAAGAATGATTTCTAGGCAATATGCTAAAATTCTCTGAAACTTCTTGAATCAGTTCTTGACATTTCAGATTATTATCAGCACCAGAGTCTTCCATGTTCCTACTAGGATGCTCCCTTAAGAGGTGCTTAAGGCACGCACTGCTTTCTTAACCCAAAGTACCAAATTCCACATTACTCCAAACAAAAACACGATCAGGCCTATCACAACAATACCCTAGGGCCTGCTCCCAACTTCTCTTTTGGTTTGGGTTTTTATTGATGTTAAGAAACACCATGACCATGGCAAATCAGTCTCAGGAGGTCCCATTTATTCAATGATGTCCTTAGTGTTTGTGCTGCTGGGGTTGTACGTAGGAAGTGTTCTCCTGTGCCCATGTGTTGTAGAGTACTTCCCACTTTCTCTTCTATCAGATTCAGTGTCTTTGGACTGATATTGAGGTCTTTAATCCATTTGGACTTGAGTTTTGTGCATGGTGATATATATGGATCTATTTTCATTCTTCTACAGATTGACTTCCAGTTTTGCCAGCACAATTTGTTGAAGATGCTCTCTTTTTTCCATTGTATACTTTTAGCTCCTTTATCGAAAATCAGGTGTTCATAGGTTTGTGGGCTAAAGTCAGGGTCTTCTATTCTATTCCATTGGTCGACTTCTCTGTTTTTATGCCAGTACCAAGCCGTTTTCAGTACTGTAGCTCTGTAATAGAGTTTGAAGTCAGGGATGGTAATGCCTCCAGACAATCCTTTATTGTATAAGATTGTTTGGGCTATCCTGGGTTTTTTGTTTTTCCATATAAAGTTGATTATTGTCTTCTCCAGATCTGTGAAGAATTTTGATGGGATTTTGATGGGGATTGCGTTGAATCTATAGATTGCTTTTGGTAGAATTGCCGTTTTTACTATGTTGATCCTCCCAATCCAAGAGCAAGGGAGGTCCTTCCATTTTCTGGTGTCCTCTTCAATTTCTTTCTTCAAAGACTTAAAGTTCTTGCCAAATAGATCTTTCACTTCCTTGGTCAGAGTTACCCCAAGGTATTTTATGCTATTTGTGGCTATCGTGAAAGGTGATGCTTCTCTGATTTCCCTCTCTGCTTCCTTATCCTTAGTGTATAGGAAGGCAACTGATTTTTTGGAGTTGATTTTGTATCCTGCCACATTACCAAAGGTGTTTATCAGCTGTAGGAGTTCTTTGGTAGAGTTTTTGGGGTCGCTTATGTATACTATCATATCATCTGCAAATAATGAAAGCTTAACTTCTTCCTTTCCAATACGGATCCCCTTGATCCCCTTATGTTGTCTTATTGCTATTGCTAGAACTTCAAGCACTATATTGAAGAGGTATGGAGAGAGTGGACATCCTTGCCGTGTTCCTGATTTTAGTGGGATGGCTTTGAGTTTTTCTCCATTTAATTTAATGTTAGCTGTCGGCTTGCTGTAAATAGCTTTTATTATATTTAGGTATGCCCCTTGTATCCCTAATCTCTCCAAGACCTTTATCATAAAGGAGTGTTGTATTTTGTCGAATGCTTTTTCAGCATCTAATGAAATGATCATATGGTTTTTTTCTTTCAGTTTATTTATATGGTTGATTACATTGATAGATTTGCGTATGTTGAACCAGCCCTGCATCTCTGGAATGAAGCCTACTTGATCATAATGGATAACTTTTCTAATGTGTTCTTGGATTCGGTTTGCCAGTATTTTATTGAGAATTTTTGCGTCAATGTTCATGAGTGAGATAGGCCTGTAATTCTCTTTCTTGGTTGGGTCTTTGTGTGGTTTTGGTATCAGGGTAACTGTAGCTTCATAAAAGGAATTTGGCAATGACTCTTCTGTTTCTATATTGTGAAATACATTAAGAAGTATAGGTATTAGCTCTTCTTGGAAGTTCTGGTAGAATTCTGCATTGAAACCATCTGGCCCTGGGCTTTTTTTGGAAGGGAGATTTTTGATAACTGTTTCTAATTCTTCGCGACTAACAGGTCTATTTAGATCGTTCACCTGGTCTTGGTTTAGGTTTGGTATATGGTACTTATCTAAAAAAGTGTCCATTTCTTTTGCATTTTCCAGTTTTGTGGCATACAGGCTTTTGTAGTAAGATCTAATGATTCTCTGAATTTCCTCTGTGTCTGTGGTTATGTCCCCCTTTTCATTTCTGATCTTATTTATTTGCGTGTTCTCTCTCTGTCGTTTAATTAGTTTGGATAGGGGTTTGTCAATCTTGTTGATTTTCTCCAAGAACCAACTTTTTGTTTCATTGATTCTTTGGACTGTTTTCTGTGTTTCTATTTTGTTGATTTCTGCCCTCAGTTTGATTATTTCCAGTCTTCTACTCCTCCTGGGCGCGTCTGCTTCTTTTTTTTCTAGAGCTTTCAGGTGTGCTGTTAAGTCCCCAATGTATGCTTTCTCCGTTTTCTTTAAGTGGGCACTTAGTGCTATGAACTTTCCTCTTAGCACTGCTTTCATCGTGTCCCATAGGTTTGAGTATGTTGTCTCTTTGTTTTCATTAAATTCAAGGAAGACTTTAATTTCTTTCTTAATTTCTTCCTTGACCCAGGTGTGGTTCAGTAGTTGACTGTTCAGTTTCCATGAGTTTGTCAGCTTTCTGGGGGTTGGTTTGTTGGTGGCTTCTAACTTTAATCCGTGGTGATCTGATAAGACACAGGTGGACACTGATATTTTTTTGTATCTGTGGAGGTTTCCTTTGTTTCCAAGTATGTGGTCAATTTTCGAGAAGGTTCCATGAGCTGCAGAGAAGAAGGTGTATTCTTTCCTATTTGGGTGGAGTGTTCTATAGATGTCCGTTAAGTCCATTTGATTCATTACCTCCAACAATTGTCTTAATTCTCTATTAGTTTTCTGTCTGATTGACCTGTCCATTGGTGAGAGAGGTGTGTTGAAGTCTCCTACTACTAGTGTGCGTGATTTGATGTCTGCCTTGAGTTTTAGCAGTATTTCTTTTACATAAGTGGGTGCTTTTATATTAGGGGCATAGATATTCAGGATTGAGACTTCATCCTGCTGAATCGTTCCTGTTATGAGTATAAAGTGTCCCTGTCGATCTCTTCTGATTGATTTTAGTTTGAAGTCAGTTTTGTTAGAAATTAGTATGGCCACACCTGCTTTTTTCTTAGGACCATTTGCTTGAAAAACCTTTTCCCAACCCTTTACTCTGAGTAGATGCCTGTCTTTGTGGTTGAGATGAGTTTCTTGCAAACAGTAGACTGTTGGATCCTGTTTTCGTATCCAATCTCTTAGCCTGTGCCTTTTTATTGGTGAATTGAGACCATTAATATTAAGTGATATTAATGACCAGTGGTTGTTAACTCCGGTTATTCTTACTGCTTTTGGTAGAAGAGTTTGTGTGTCTCCCTTCTTTGAGTTGTGCTGTTGAAGGGTCGCTAGATGCCTGGGTTATTGTAGGCAGTGTTGGCAATGTTGGATTCCTTGGGTTGTGATTTTCCTTCTATTACTTTCTGTAGGGCTGGATTTGTGGCAACGTATTGTTTAAATTTGTTCTTATCCTGGAATGTCTTGTTTTCTCCATTGATAGTGAACGATAGCTTGGCTGGGTATAGTAGTTTGGGTTTGCATCCATGGTCTCTTAGTTTCTGTAGTACCTCTATCCAGGACCTTCTGGCTTTCATGGTTTCCATAGAGAAGTCAGGTGTAAGTCTGATCGGTTTACCCTTATAAGTTACTTGGCCTTTTTCCTTTGCAGCTCTTAATATTCTTTCTTTAATCTGTATATTTTGTGTTTTGATTATTATATGGCGAGGGGACGTTTTTTTTTGATCCAGTCTGTTTGGTGTTCTGTATGCTTCTTGAATATTCAAAGGAATATCTTTCTTTATGTTGGGGAAGTTTTCTTCCATAATTTTGTTAAAAATGTTTTCTGGACCTTTGAGCTGTGCCTCTTCTCCTTCTTCTATCCCTATTATTCTTAGGTTTGGCCTTTTTATTGTGTCCCATATTTCCTGAATGTTTTGTGATGAGAATTTGTTGGTTTTGGTGTTTTCTTTGATCAGTCCGTTTATTTTCTCTATGTTGTCTTCAGAATCTGAGATTCTTTCTTCTATCTCTTGTATTCTATTGATTATGCTTGTTTCTGTAGTCTCTGCTCGTTGACCTATATTTGCCATATCCAGCTGGTCCTCAGTTTGTGTTTTCTTCCTTGCTTCCATTTCAGTTTTCAATTCTTGGACTGTTTCCATTACCTGTTTGATCGTTTTTTCTTGGCTTCCCAGGGTATCATTTACGTATTTACTCATTTCTTCAAACTTTTTGTTATACTTCTCATCCATTTCTATGAGGGCATTTTTTACATGTTGTTTAAGGGACTCTATTGCTTTCAAAAAGTCAGTTTTTTCCTCTTCTCCTGTGATAGGGTGTTCAAGTCCTTGTGTTGTAAGATCATTGGGTTCTGGTGTTTTCATGTTGTTTTTCAGATTGTTGGGTGAATTCTTGCCTTGGCGTCTGCCCATCTCCTCTTACCGATGCTATCTATTGGGTTTGATTTAATTGTAGCGGGGCAATCTGTTCTCAGTGCAGGCTTCACTGTTTCTTGCCCGCACTATCCTGTATCCAGTGCCTCCGCCGCCCGGGCCTGCCTGCCGGTGCCTCCGCCGCCCGGAACTGTCTGTGCGTCGGTGTTTCCGCCGCCTAGGCCTGCCTGCCGGTGCCTCCACCTCCTGGGCCTGCCTGCGCGCCGGTGCTTCCGCCGCCTAGGCCTGCCTGCCTGGCCTGACTGTCGGTGCCTCCGCCATCCGGGCCTGCCTGCACACCGGTGCCTCTGCCGCCCGGACTTGCCTGCGTGCTGGTGCCTCCGCCACCCGGGCCTGTCTGTGCGCCGGTGCTTCCGCTGCCTAGGCCTTCCTGCCGGGCCTGACTGCCGGTGCCTCCGCCACCCGGGCCTGCCTGCGCGCCGGTGCCTCTGCCGCCAGGACTTGCCTGCGTGCTGGTGCCTCCGCTGCCCGGGCCTGCCTGCGCGCCGTTGCTTCTGCCTCCTAGGCCTGCCTGCCGGTGCCTCCGCCGGCCGGAACTCGACCATGGCAAATCATATAAAGAAAATATTGAATTGGGGTGGCTTGCTTACAGATTCTGAGGTTCAGTACATTACGATCATGGCAGGGAGCATGGCAGTGTGCAGGCAAATGTGGTGATGGAGCTGAGAGCGTTGTTTCTTGCAAGCAACAGAAATCCTACTGACTGTCATACTGGTGAAGCTTGAGAAAAAGACCTCAGAGCCCACCCCCTCAGTGATATGCTTCCTTCCACAAAGTCTCACCTCTTAGTAGTGCCACTCCCTTTGAGGGTCATTTTTCTTTGGAATCACCCCCATCCCCTCCTTCCATTTCCTATGGCTCTGTTAATGAAGTTGGACCTTCATTTGACATCTATCAGACATCTTCCAACTACAAATTTTATTATTAATATAATAAATTATAGATATAAACTTTATTTACTGACAATTACTCTCTAAATTATTACATTGAGTCTAATTTTTACCCTGTTTGAAACAATTCCAAGCTATTTAGTCACCGTCCTTTATAAAAAAAAAGTCACTTCCATTCAGTTTATAACCTTAGTCCTATGTTTAACTCTGAACTCTCCTTCCCTTCATTTAAACGGACAGAGTAGCTTTAATTAAGCTGCTGGCATTTTTCTATTGTTCCATGGTTTTGTATAGGCTCCTGAGATAGTCTTTCCTGGGCACTTTTAGGTCTGGGCAAGGAGGATGGACACAGAAGGCTGAGATTTTCTTAAAATTCTGGGAAGCCACTGATGAGACACATATGGAATGATATCACTCTTTTACCTTTAAAATTTTTAACTTACATGTGTGAGGGGGGAGTGCATGTATAAATATGTGGGGCCCTCATGTGTTTAATATGGGCAGACATTGAATAATATTTACATCTGGTCAAATATGCCTGCCTCCTTAATGATTATTATTTCTTCATTATGAAAATATTCAATATCCATCTCTTCTTCTAGTTCTTACGTAATTGCTACAGTATGTAATTGTTATCTATAGTCACCCTACTGTAAAAGTCCACACCATGGCTTCTTACTTGTGACTCACAATGACTTAATACCCAGTGATCAACCTTTCTGTACTTCTCTTGCCTTTCTCCTCTCCATGGCTGAGGTCAACACCATTTTCTTCTCACCTTCTATAAATGTAATCTTTCAAAATTACGTACATTAACACTAGCATTATATGTATATACAATACATATTTGTTTTTCTGCCCCTGGTTTATTTCAGCACACATAGTGATCTTCAAGTCCTTCCATATTTTCACAAATGAGAGTGTTTCGTTCTTTTCAGAGCAACATATGATTGTCAAGGTTAATGCTGGCTGGGATAGCTTACTCAGAATTCACACTCACTGAAACCTGTGAATGTGATCTCATTTTGGAATGTAGAAAGTTTTTGAGTCATATTAAAGTTAAAATAAATTTATCTTAAGTTAGGGAAAGCTTTATCTTAATTAATGGGATCTACACAAGATAAAGAAACCATGACATAAAAGCATAGAACAGAAGAAGAAAGACCAGAGAAGGCAGAGGCAGAGATTAAAATGTTACATCTGCCAACCTAGAAATACCAATGGTTTCTAAAAACTCCTAGAAGTTAGGAAAAGCAAGCCGTGGATCTGCTATCAAGACTTCAGAGTATACACGCTCCTGTCAGCACTGGTCTCAGACTTCTAGTCTTCAAGATTGTGAGAGAATGTTTCTGTGATTTCAAATCACCTGGTTTATCAGCTTTTATTACAGAAACTAAAGCTAAGGGGTCTATACTTCAAATTTTCTATATAAATTGCATTGGGTTAGAAGTATAATTCAATATCCCTCACATCTCAAGCTGGATTCTTCCCCTAAATCTCAGCACACATGGGTATCTTTAGTTTAAGGCCTGTGCACCCTCTCTCTAGGATTCTTCCCTTACTTTGAAGAGTTATTCTCTATTCTTCAATTTTTCTTGTATCATCTCTCTCCCTGTTATGTATCTATTTCATCTGAACTGAAAAATTCCTTCCTAGAAAGAATAGGCAGGCTGTTAAGACCCAGAAACTAAACAAAGCACATAGGATTCAATGAACATATCTCATATAGTCTCAAGGAATTTCTGAAACACACAAGATTCACAAGTCCCCTCCCATACACAAACACACACACATACACACAGTAAAAAATGTTGGAACAAGGAAATAGCATCCAATTCCAGACGCCTACAAATTACAGGAGCTCCAGGGATGCTGAAATGGGCTTCTTCATGATACAGCGGTCATTGAATCCTCTATGCTCCTGTAATTAACCCCAATAAACTCATTGGTTCCTAAATTAGACTTGTATGTTTCTTTTGTCTGTCTGGGGCAAATAGATGTTAGTTCATATCTGTTGAGGAGAAGTCACACCATACTCCCCATCAGCAGCAATTCCTCCTCTCTTTCAGAGTGCGGGTCAGATTCTTAAGCTTTGCCTGGCCTTCCTCATTTGCTATTATCCAATGACCTTACCTGAGGC
Source organism: Chionomys nivalis (assembly GCF_950005125.1). Lineage (NCBI taxonomy): Eukaryota > Metazoa > Chordata > Mammalia > Rodentia > Cricetidae > Chionomys > Chionomys nivalis. Next base: position 30,100,625 of record NC_080103.1, on the reverse strand, counting down.
TATCTGCTCACCTATTTTTCCTCTTAAGTCAAATGCTACCCTTTATCTACCCCAGACGAGGAAACTATCCCTTCTGTATTCCTTCTCTGAAGCCCTGGTAGGAGCTTGCTCCAGGAAATCAGTAATGTTTTCTGCTTCTTCTCAGTTTTCTGATTAAATCATGATATGTCATAAGGATGTGGTATGAGTGGAAGTAAAGTAAATGACTTTATTTTAGTACAAAAAAGAATAAAGGGCAAAGATTCAGAAAGACAGTGTTTCTCATAAATAGTTAATACTACTGGAATTTCACTTCCCTTTAGTAGCAAAAGGATTCCTAAAGGTGTGTTATAAATGTATGATAAATGATGTAGAAAATTATAACAAATGGTGTTACGCCCCTGTCATGAGCCCTCAGAGACCACCAGGAGTCTGAATTTAAAGCAAAGAGCCTTTTTTGAAAGCTCAAGGTTGGGCTCTCCTTCTGCTCCTGCACAGTGGATGGATAAGGGAGAGTATTGATTTCAGCTATTGGCAGGGTTTTTAAGAAGTAAAGGATAAGGAGTGAGGGAATTCCAGGTTTAGGTGGGGTTTGAACTCATGATTGGGAAAGAGTGGGGCAGCAGGAGACTTGTCAAACAGGGTTTGGTACTGGAGTTCCTACAAGGAAATTGGCAATCTATATACAAGTTATGCAAGCTATTCTTAATGTTCTGGAGTATCTAGTACTTGTTTGTCTCAGTTCTGATTCGTCCCCGCTAGGGTTCAGTTTGTGTATTTTCATGGTTGTTGTAACGGTGAGGCCTAGTCCCGGTATTGTTAGTCTGCAGCCTGTCAAGACTGTACTAATGCTAAATTAGTCCTTTTCATTGACTTATGTAAACCAGACCTGTGCTACACCTAACCTGCACCTCTCCTTTAATCTATAAAATAGTCTAGAACAAATATGTCTCCCATTTATTGGTGCTGCATTACTGAGCTACCCTGGCCAAAGTCACACATTTTTAAAATGGTAGATGTGAGATTCAGACCCACAAATGTCTGAATCTGATCACAGCCCCAGCAACTAAACTTTGTGCCTATTGTGAGGTCATAGGCATTTTTCTCCAGCTGAGAGTGAAGATGACTTACACAGTCTTCACTTTTAAGATATTATCAATCTAAAATCAGTAAGAGATAGCTCCATTATGAAATATTCCTACCTCAGCCATTTATTTAATCACTGTAGCTGTGGATGCAGCTCAGCAGTAGAGCAACTATTTTAAATTTGGAGGATTGTGAGAATAGATCTCCAGCACCGCAAACAGACTCCCCCAAAGGTCTCCAAATACATCTTTACAGAGGAGGTTTTCAGGCAGTAGATCAGCAGTAGGGCAAGTGACTTGTCATTGTGCCACAGAGAAAGAAATACATTAACAATTTTAGCACACCATGAGGAACTTCTTCTTAAATATTTATCACATGTACTTCTTTAAATGTAAATAATATTATTATTGAGCTTGATAATGGTTATATGAAATAATAGGAAATGTTAATATTTTGACTTTTCTTTTTCTTTTGAAGAAATTATTATATCATAGTAATTTATACTTTACATTTTTTTTTACTTAATTGTATATGGATAATATAGATGTGGTTGTCTGAGTAAAAGCAGACCTCGTAGGCCCATAGGGAATGACACCATTAGGAGGTGTTAGCTATGTTGGAGGAAGTGTGTCACTGTCTCTTCCTGATGCCCAAGCATCCAGATATAGAGCTCTCAGATACTCTCCAGCACCATGCCTATCTGCATGCTGCTGTACTTGTCACCATGATGACAAAGGACTAAACCCCTGAAACTGTGAACCAGCCCCAATTAAATGTTTTCTGTTCTAAGAGTTGTCATAGTCATAGTGTCTCTTCACAGCAATAGAAATAATAAGAAAATAGAATAAGATATATCTAGCAGGTGGGTGGTGGTGCATGCCTTTAATCCCAGCACCTGGGAGGCAGAGACAGGTGGATCTCTGTGAGTTCAAGGCCGTCAGGGTCTACAAGGCAAATTCCAGGAGAGCCAGGACTGTTTTTTACACAGAGAAATCCTGTCTCAAAGAAAACAAAATTAAAAAGCTGTATATATACCATGTGATTGGTCGTGGTTTGTACGAGAGGACATAACTACTAAGGGGTTCTTTCCCTTAGCCTTTGCCACATACTCTGCAGTATGTCACCATTTCTGAGTATGCACTCTGCTCTGGGCTTCCACAGCTATCCTGTAACCCAGTCATTGGCTGGTGTTTGAGCCAATGCTCATCATCAGCGAAGCCTCACAGAGGACAACACAGATAGACATGTTCCAGGTTACAGCAATTTGGGATTTTAGCCTCAACTAACTTAACTTAAACTTTGTATTTAAAAATCATTGTTACAAAGTATAATACCCTATATGATTTCTAACCTGAGTATATAAATGTCTTCTCTTCAGAAAATATTATCCTTAGGGTCCAAGAGAGTTTCGAACATTATTCATGAACCAATAATAGTTAGGAATCTTTTTCTTTTCTTAAGACTGTTCCGGAACCTCTACCCACCCCAGAAGTCTGATCATATAAGGTTCCTTCTTTCTCAGAAGCCACTTGAAGTTCACTTAACCTTAAAAGCCTTTCAGAGTCCGTCTAGGCTTCGCACAGCTGTCCTTCCCACTGCTATAAATTCATTTTTAGGGTAATGGCTCTGGTACTTCACCCATTGATGCTGAAAAGATTCATGCAGTTCAAAGCAAGCATATTAGAGCAACAGAGTCTCCAAGTTAACTGCTATGTGTCTATTTACTGAGTCTCTGCCATCTTGATATCCCTCATACTGGCTTCTTCCCCACTGGAATTTCTGTGAATACCTTGTTAGAATCAAAATTTCCATTTTGAACAAGTTGTCTGTGTCTTAGTTATTAAGCCTGCTGATTCAAACACATGCAAACTACCTAATTATTTAACTCAGTGGGTTGCAAAATTCAGAAAAATATATCAAAGTACTTAGGGGACTTGATGGAATGAATGGTTTTAGTGGGAAAGTGGGAGAAGGCAGGGCTTGAGAGAGGGTAAGAAGAACAAAAAGGGCCAAAATTTATTAAATCCATAATTTAGCTACTTTTGTTGATTTTGTTTATCATATCAATAAAATATTCTGACAAAAGCAACTTTTGAGATAGAAGGTTTATTCCAGTATACACTTCCAGGTAAAGTTTATCAAGACAGAGAAATCAGAGGTGCAGGAGATTGAGGGAGCTGGTCATATGATATCCGCACTCAGAAAGAAGAAAGAGATGGATACGCACTACTGTTCCATTTGACTTCTCCATTTATTCATCCAGGATTCCATGGCCAGAGAACAATCCAGAGTTGAGATCTGTTTCTTTTCATTAGTTAAAGGAATTAGAATAATCCCTCATAGGCAAGTCCATGTCTCAGGTGGTTCTAAATTCTGTCAAATTGATAGTATTATCACAATATATGTAGAAAATGTCCAAAAGATAGAAAATAATCAATGTCACACATTACTACAGTATAAAACTGTATTGATTGCAAAAAACAATTATCTAAGAAAGGTCACGAACCTTTATCTATTTATTAATCATTGTTGTGTTTGTTTTTTCCTACTGTGTGAAACTGACATTCACACTTACCACATAAACTCCATATACTTCTCCTAATCAGAGAACTCCAAGTTCACATACTCAGTCCTTCCTACTGCAGTGGTCTGAACTAACCTACAATGGTCATACAGATAACATAGCTAATGTTTAGGATGGTATTGGTCATGAAATGACTATAGTTATCCTTTTATATCAGCAAAGAATACTGCCAGGGGCCCCAGTGACACCCAAATCTGTGGACACTCAAATTCCTTGTGTAATATGATATTTGTACATCTCCCGTACATTCCTCCTTTATACTCTGTACCTCTAGATCATGGTAATAATTGATGTAGTGTTAATGCCATAAAAGCAGGGTTTATTCTATGTTCTTCGTGAAGAAATGACAAGATAATTATTCAAATACCCAGTAAAGAAAATTTTCAATTCTTTTCTATCTGTGGTTGGTAAAATTTACAGATGTAAAATCACCATTTGTGAAGTCTGCTGGATTTGGTGATACTCAGTGAGTCAATGCACTGAGAGGCTTACTAACGCATCCTCTGTTAATATTTTAAATATCCCATGTTTGTGCTGGAGAGCACTTGCTTCTCTTGCAGAGAGAGAGTTAAGAGCCCAAGCTCAGTTCCCAACACTCACATGGTTGCTCACAACTCTAGTTCCTGGGGACCTGATGCCCTTATCTCACCTATCTGGGTGCTAATCATACATGTGGTGAACAAAAATTTATTCAGACCAACACATAAAATCAATATAAGTCTTTGAATATTCTGTGTTTGGTTCCCAACCTTCTTAATTGTGCACCCCTTTAATACAGTCCCTCATGCTGTGGTGACACCAACCATAAAACTAATTTTGTTGCTTTTTCGTAACTATCATTTTTTTACCATAATAAACATAATGCAAATATGTCATATGCGGGATATCTGCTATGTGGTCAATTGACACCAAAAAGAGTACACAACGCACAGGTTGTAAAGCTATCTCTGATTTAAAGTGAGAATCTTAAGGATCAGAGAAATGGAGTAATGGTTCAAGACCGTAGATACCTTAAAAGCTACTGCAGTAGTCTCTTGGGATTTGGGGAAGGGGGTGGGCTATGGACTCTAAGATTGCCTTCCTGTTTCTATTTCACCTGGCTCCAACCAGCAGGAAAACTATTTCTTAGGACCACACCCAATGACTGCTCCTCCTTCTAGATGTCTCTAAAAAAAAAAAAAGCAGAGGTTTTACTGAAAGACAAATATGGATATTATCTGGTAATTAGGCTCATTAATTTCGTAGGAAATTCTTTCATTTTCTGTGGGACCGTGTTCTTAAAATGCATTATCTCCTTTTTAGGATTGCATTTGCCTTGGTGTCAGAGCAGATGAAAGGTAGCGTGCCCTGCTGGGAACAAACATGATTTCCAGCAGCTGCGTTTTGTTTTCCTTAATAATTAACAATGGCTGCTGACTAACCCTCCCAGCATCAAGTGCCCACCTTATCACACAAAGTGGGCATTGGCTTGAGGAACTCACAGGGGATGTCAGAAAAAGACGTGTGATTAAAGCATTAAAGATTTAGAGGTTGGCATTAGGATGAAAGGTGGAATTACAGTAAATATAACGCTGTTTAACATTAAATGGAATGTGTGTACTTGAAACAGTTGCTCACTTTAGCATTAATAATTAAGGGAGCCTGACAACTCATTTTGAATTCGCAACTAAAGACACAATTTCTTAAGATATAAATACAACAAAGGCGCTCAGAGAATCGGTGCCTCTTTATCTTCCGTGATTCCACGGTTTTTCCTTAATATACCCATAGACAAATTAGAATGTGATGTGCTTAAAGCTGTACCAATCAGTCAGGTATTGTGGTATGGTTGATGTTCTGACCGTGGGTAGATAAAAATAAGCTAAGCTACATTGGAAATTGTTTTATATAGCACTCATTATTTTGATTTGAGAGTATACTTCGAGGAATACACAATTTATAAAAGATTTGAAGTAACCTGCAATGTATATTTTAAATCAATTTTATTCTGGGTGGAGGCAGCCCTTGTGCTCATTCTTTGATTTTTAATAAGAGACCAACAACAGATGAGAAAGCAATCAAATATACATTGCTTGGTTTTCACGTGAAACTGACAAATATTCAAATTGGATGCTAAATCTTCTGCCCCTTAGAATCTGAGTGCTGCTCAGCAAGTAAAGCTTTGGAAGAGGTTCTTGACCATGTGCCACCGTAGAAATGTTTTCACCAAAAGATGGGCAGATGGGGCAGTGGAGGGATTTAACGTGGGGACTCTAAAGGCAGCTTCAGTCATATGCCTGGCAGGTATGACAATAGTTAGGCCTGCCTCTGTGAGATTGGATTTACTGTCACTCTACTGGGTGTCTAAGACTCTCAAGTTAAGAAGGTTTGGGCACTTTTGTTCTATAACCAAAATTTTAAATACTTAGTAGTGGCATCTGAGAGCTTAAAATTCATGCAGGAAAAATGATTGAGAGAGTCAAGGCACTTGCCAGCCCTGAGGATCTGAGTTCAATCCCTGACACAGAATGATGGAGACAAAAGGTCACCTCCAGCAAACTGTCCTCTTATTGCCACGTGAACCTTGTTTTGTGAGAATCCCCATACCCACAACACAAACTCAATAAACTCAGTATTTTTAAATAAAAATAACCTTCCTCTTTTTCTTCAATAATCATTTTATGGATAAGAATAACCCAGATGACAAACTATCATATTTCAACAAAAATAATGCCTAACACATGAAAGAGAAAATATAAAATTTTAGAAATATAAGAAAAAATGGCATAAAGAATAACTTTTAAAAGTCATAACATACAGTAAAAGCTATTATTTACCAAAGAAAACTAACATGATTAGTATCAAAGTAGTAATAAAATAAATTAAAGCCTTTATTGACAAAATCTGACTTAAAATTTCAATTTCTATGATTCTAAAACATCTAACAGATCTTCTGAAAGAACTGTTTAGTTAATTTTTTTCATTTTATTTACTATCAATGATATACCAACAAAGATTATATTTTCTCCAAAATTCACAGGCCTGAAGAAAAATATTGCATGTAAATGATGTTTGAAATTCTTTTATTCTTTTTTATTGATTTTTTATTGAGCTCTACATTTTTCTCTGCTCCCCTCCCTGTGTCTCCCCTCCCCCAAGAAACTTATGCTCCCAATTTACTCAGGATAGAATCCAAGAACACATCAGAACCATCATCCACCATGATCAAGTCGGCTTCATCCCAGAGATGCATGAATGGTTCAACATACGAAAATCTATCAACGTAATTCACTATATAAACAAACTGAAAAATAAAACCCACATGATCATCTAATTGGATGCTGAAAAAGCTTTTGACAAAATATAACACCCCTTCATGATAAAGGTCTTGAAGAGAGCAGGGATACAAGGAACATACCTAAGCATAATAAAGGCAATATACAGCAAGCCAACAGCCAACATCAAACTAAATGGAGAAAAACTCTTTGTGATTCCACTGAAATCATGAACAAGACGAGGTTGTCGACTTTCTCCATATCTATTCAATACAGTTCTTGAGGTCTTAGCTAGAGAAACAAGACACTAAAAGGAGATCAAGGAGATACAAATCAAAAAAAAAAAAAAAAGAAGTCAAACTCTCACTGTTTGATGATGATATGATATTTTACATAAGCGATCCCAAAAATTCTACCAAGGAAGTTCTACAACTCATAAACACTTCCAGTAATGTAGCAGGATATAAGATTAACTCAAAAAAATCAGTAGCCTTCCTGTACACAGATGATAAAAGGGCTGGGGAAGAAATCAGAGAATCAACACCCCTCATAATAGCCACAAATAGCATAAAATATCTCAGAGTAACTCTAACCATACAAGTAGAAGACTTGTATGACAAGAACTTTAAATCTCTGAATACAGAATTTGAAGAAGACACCAGAAAATGGAAAGATCTCCCATGTTCTTGGGTAGGCAGAATTAACATAGAAAAAATGGCAATCTTGCCAAAAGCAATCTACAGATTCAATGCAATGCCCATCAAATTCCCAGCAAAATTCTTTACAGACCTGGAAAAGAACAGTATTCAACATCATATGGAAAAGCAAAAAAAAAAAAAAAAAAAAATCTGTACAATAAAAGAACTTCTGGGGGCATCACAAACCCTGACTTCAAACTCTACTACAGAGCTCTACAGAGCTACAGTACTGAAAAACAGCCTGGTATTGGCATAAGAGGAGCAATGGAACCAAATAGAAGACCTGGATATTAATCCACACTCCTTTGAACACCTGATCTTTGACAAAGAAGCAAAAAATATAAAATGGAAAAAAGCATATTTAACAAATGGGGCTGGCATAACTGGATATCAACATGTAGAAGAATGAAAATAGATCCATGTCTATCACCATGCACAAAACTCAAATTTAAATGGATCAAAGATCTCAACATAAAGCTGGCCACACTGAACCTTATAGAAGAGAAAGTTGGAAGTACACTTGAATACATTGGCACAGGAGACCAGTTTCTAAATATAACCCCAGCAGCACAGACACTGAAAGAAATAATTAATAAATGGGACCTTCTGAAACTGAAAAGCTTCTGTAAAGCAAAGGACACGGTCAACAAGACAAAATGACAGCCTACAGAATGGGAAAAGATCGTCACTAACCCCACATCAGAGATCTGATCTCCAAAATATACAAAGAACTTAAGAAATTGGATACCAAAAGATCACATAATTCAATAAAAAAAAATGGAGTACAGACCTAAACAGAGAACTCTCAACAGAGGAATCTAAAATGGCTGAAAGACACTTAAGGAAATGTTCAACATCCTTAGTCATCAGAGAAATGCAAATCAAAACAACTCTGAGATTCCATCTTACACCTGTAAGAATAGCCAAGATAAAAAACACTGACAACTTATGCTGGAGAGGTTGTGGGGGAAAAAAGAACACTTCTGCATCGCTGGTGGGAATGCAAGCTGGTACAGCCCCTTTGGATGTCAGTGTGGCTATTTCTCAGAAAATTAGGAAACAACCTTCCTCAAGACCCAGTAATACCACTTTTTGGTATATATCCAAAGGTTGCTCAATTGTGCCACAAGGACATGTGCTCAACTATGTTCATAACAGCATTGTTTGTCATAGCCAGAAACTAGGAACAACCTAAATGCCCCTCGACCAAAGAGTGGATAAGGAAAATATGGTACATTTACACAACGGAGTACTACATAACAGAAAAAAATAACATCTTGAATTTTGCAGGAAAATGGATGGCGCTAGAAAACATTATTTTGAATGAGGTAACCTAGACACAGAAAGACAATTATTATATGTACTCACTCAAAGGTGTTTTAAAACATAAAACAAAGAAAATTATCCTGCAAACCACAATCCCATAGAACTTAGACAATAATGAGGACACTAAGAGAGACATAGAGATCTAATCTACAAGGGAAGAAGAAAACACTTCTTTTTTATTTAACTTTTTTCATTTTTATTTTACATACCAACTCCAGTTCCCTCTCCCACCCCTTCCTCCACCACCCCCTGCCTTGCCCCATCCTACCACCCATCCACTCCTCAGAGAGGTTAAGTCCTCCCTTGGAGGGTCAACAAAGTCTGGCATACCAAGTTCAGGCAGGACCAAGCTCCTTCCTCTTATCAAGGCTGAGAAAGCCATCTCACCATAAGGGATGTGCTGCAAAAACGGATTTTATACACCCAGGGAAAGTTCTGGTACCACTGCCACCTGCCCCCAATAGATCAAGCCACCTAAAAAAATATTTTTTTAAAAATCTTTTAATCCAAAAATCAATTGGAAAATGAGAATTGCAAACTATTGACCAAAAAAAAATGAATTTCATGACTGTTTGTCTTTTTGTTTTCCTCTTGGGTGAGTTTCATTATTATATCTCGGTTTCTTCATGTACTGACAAGGTGATATCATCGTGAACATATGTCTTCTGAATGCTTCCTGACCCACTCAAGAAGTCTGGGGTATTGGTTATATCATAACAGAGGGGGAAAGGAAAGAAGCAGAATCCCGTGATGCTTCCGGAAGCTTCCACTGCAAAGTAGCACATGTCAATTTCAGTTCACATTCCACAGTTAAGAGCAAACCATGAGGTTGATTTTGTTGCTGTGGTTTGGGAAGGAGTAGTTAATTTTGTTTCTGTAGTTTAGGGAGAAGTAATTTGCCTTAGAAACGGATACTGATGTGGAAAAGAGTAATAATGACTTCCTTTCTTTGTCCACTAATCCTGAAATGGTTTTATAGTATTATAATTTGAGATGAAGGAACACAATCACAATATTTGTACACCCATCCTCCTTTTAAAAATGTCATAAAGATAATAAAACTGACTTCATAGAGAAGGTTTACAATAAAATAATTTGCACAAAAAAAATGAACGGTCAATCACTGTGCTAGGGTTGCTGAGAAAATAGAATTGTATCAACTGACCCAGGTTGTGGAAATATGAATTAGGAAAATCAGGCTGGTATTATGAATATAAATGTATTTTTATAGAGTTCTGCAATATGAAGCAGAACCAGTGCCTGTGAGTATTGGAGAGCTAGCTAGTACTTCTTGCTTTGAGAATAAGATGAAACAGTTACTACAAAACATGCTGCCCCAAATATTTATAAAATATGCATTAACAAAAAAATGATGACAAAATGTGTTGATGGTCACAAAATGTGTGGGAAAGCACACATATACTGATACCCTTTTGGTAATGCCGTGCCATTGTTACAGTGAAGGAACCCAGGGCTAGAGTTGTGAAGTGACTGTGGTGGTCCACAGAGGCTTAGAGAGAGTGGTACTACTAGGAAGTGCGGCCTTGCAGGAGTAGGAGTGACTTTTCTGGAGGAAGTGCGTCACTGAGGGTGGTCTTTGAGGTCTCAGACGTGCAAGCTATGCCTGGTGCGGATACAGTCTCTTTCTGCTACCTATGTATCAAGATGTAGAACTCTCAGCTATATCTCCAGTACCATGTAGGCTTGCATTCTCCCATGCTTCCTGCCATGATGTTAATGGAATAAACCTCTGAGCAGTAAGCCAGCTCCAATGAAATGTTTTCATTTATAAGAGTTGTCATGGGGCCTGGGGAGATGGCCCAGCTGTTAAGAGCACTGGCAGTTCTTCCAGAGGTCTTGAGTTCAATTCCCAGCAACAACATGGGGGTTCATAACCATTTATAATGGAATCTGATTCCCTCTTCTGGCATGCAAGTGTACATGCAAATAAAGCACCATATACATAAAATAAATAAATCTTAAAATTTAAAAGAAAAGAGTTGCCATGGTTATGGTATATCTTCACAGCATTAAAACTCTAAACAGGACAGTAACAGGATTCGAACCTATGTTTCTATACCAAGTCTTTGCTGGTGTAGACTTCTTTGCTGGCATGTCTTCGAATAAACATGGTCAAATTCTACCACAGTCGTCCTTCCTGGAAAACAGGGAAGAAACTGGTGGACATTATTATATGAAAAAGAATATGGGCTTGATTAGTCCCAACTGTGGTTCATTTAGGGTGAATTGGTTCAGCTTTCTGAGTCTCAGTTTCCTCAACTGCAAAATAAAGGCAACAAATTATATTTTTTCCTCTAAGGTTTGTGTTAACAACAGTACTTTACAAACGTAAAAGCATGCAATCTCTTGTAATTTGCTTTGTCCCTTATTCCCCAGATTCCTAAAAAACAGTAAAAGGATGTATTTTCCCCAGGACAATAGCTGAAATCACCATGGCATTGGAGTAATTAGTTTTTTTATTGCTAGCTTTAGAAACTCAAACTAGTTTAGTAAAAAAGATAATGATGTATTAGTTTATATAACTGGGAATGCCAAAATGACAAATTTCAGATATTACCAAAATCAGGTATAATTTACCTTTTCCTTGTTGTGGCTAAGACAATACCAGGCTAAAACAATTCCAGATAAGAGCTAACTGTGGCTCCACAGTGTGTGGGTCCATAGTAACAGTGAAGACTTGGGATGGGAAGCTGAGGCAGCTGGCTGCATTGCATCTGCAGTTAGGACATCGGAAGTGATGAAGGCTAGAGCTCTCCTCCCTTTCTCCTTTTTCTTTGGTCTAGGAGTCTAGGATTGTTCCACCTACATTTTGACTGGGTTTTTCCAAATCAAGTAAGTCAATCTAAAAACTACCTCCCATACATGCTCAGAGGTTTGACTCCTATATAATTTGGATCCTGTGACGTTGACAGTCAATATTTAATTTCTTGACAATGATTCAGAAGACCCCACAATCTTTCTGCTCCCACGCAACCACTTCCATTTTCCTTTCTTCCCTCATTTACTCTCAGTCCTATCCATTTCAGAGCTTTAGGTTCTCTCATAGAATACTGCTGAACCCACAGGTTGTTTCACAGATACATACTTTCAACATGTAAGACATAGGATGTAAAATCCTTTTTCCCTCAGGTCCAAGTGAAACAAGCTTTGAAAAGGACTCCAATTGGTAGGGCTTGCCCTCTCTATTCTGGAGTCATCACTGGCAAAAGAGATGTCAACCATGACTTGCCAGACCTTATATAACTTTCTATGTTTCTCTTCTCTGTATTTGGAAAGCACATTCAAACCATACAAATAAGAGTTATGGAACCCTTGTCAATAGAGGGCTGTTGCCAGATGTAGGATACTTGCTAAAAACAAGCATTTGAGGTGTCATAAACTTCCACTTTCAGAAGAATTGAAGAAAATTTGATGAGAAGGGCAAAATTCTAAATTCTAAGGCATAGGAATCATAGGAATGTCAATACCATATATACATTATACCTGTAGGCATGCAACCCAATCTGCCTTATTAAACACAATGAAAGGATCCATTCTTCCAGTCTTGATGGTATCCTTAACACACACACACACAAACACACACATACAAACACACCCATGAGTCCTTTAAGGATACAGTGAAAAGAATTTTCTCAACACAAGTCAATTCTATTAAGACATCCATGGATCTAATCTACATGGGAAGTAGACAAAGGCAAGATCTCCTGAGTAAATTGGGAGCATGGAAACTATGGGAGAGGTATAAGGGTAGGGGAGAGGAAGAGAGGGAAGCAGAGAAAAAGGTAGAGCTCAATAAAATCAATGACGTTCGTCTATAACATCTTAAATTTTAAAATAAACAAGCGAAAAGAATGTTTCTCAAGCCATGTTTTGAGGACTTCCAGCAGCAGAAGAGTGAAGGCTGAATGCTGCAAGGAAGTATCTTGCATTAACATGTCCCTGGAGAGGCAGAATGTATGTTAAAGCCTTCCTTTAAATAGGCATTATCCAAACATGTTTGATCACAGAGCACTTCAACCACACACACACACACACACACACACACACACACACAAAGGAGAAGAGAGGGGGGGACAGAAGAGAATATCTAATAACATGCTCCGAGAGGGTCTCCTTGGGATACATCTTGGAAAGCAGTGACTGAAATCATTATGAAACTGCATGCATTTGTTTTACACCCCTGATGGGACAGGAAATTCTTTTAGCACTTCCCTGCTGTTCTGAGTTAACAGTTCTTTCAAATTTCAGGGGGCAACCAATGAGCTTTCAGCTACTTCCACATGAAAAAAATAATTCAAAACTTACCAAATAAATAAGTCTCCTGATTCAAGTAGAGAATTTGGAATTTAAAGGAAAACACCATTCCAACATAAATTCATTAGTTTGCTTTAAAAATTGGTCATTTCAAACCAATTGCAACATACTACCTGTGAGGAAATGTGTGTATGTGTGGAAAAACAGAGGGGAACAAGACAGTCTCCTCTGCCAAGGGCTAATCAAACACTGTGTGGGGAAAATCCTCTCCACTAGGTTTTCTGAATAATACTTTTCCATATGTAAAACTGAGGTGATATTATAATCTTCAGAGCTGTTTGAAAAATATAAAAATTTTGTGAAAATAAAGTTTTATCATTAGTAAATACAGTTCAGTTAAACTCATTTGCTAGCATTCACTTCATTTCAGGCTAAATTTTCAAAGCATTGTCAGGCATCTACAGAATGAAAATCATTTTTCTAGATGTTAGGAATAGGGCTGCAGAGCAGAGTAGAATTAGAGAAAAAAGAAAAAGAAAGAGACACAGCCCAGGTATGTTCACTAAGTGCTTCCTTCCCAGAATCAAATCCAATTTCTTCATTAAATAGCACATGGACTCACCATTATGAGAGAAAATTCTTCAGTTTACTTAATTAGTAGATCCACTGAGGTACTGCTCGTTTTGAAGCACAAACCATTAAAAGGAAGCACAAAAAAATTTAAAAAAAAATTTCCTAGAAAAAATTAGTTCCTAGGAACTAATTCCTGAAGTCCAGGAAGAGGAGGGTCCCATCCTCCCTTCACCTCATGTCACCTCTCCTGCAGGAAGAAATTCTCGATGCACTGCCAGAATGTGAGAGTCTATAATGCCTCCCTAGTAACCTGATATCATGAGAGCTTCGAGACTTTGCCTCAGCTCATGTGCTTTCAATGAGGAAAATAATTAGATTTGAAATAAAGAGACATCTACTAGCTGCTTTTTGTAAGTTCCAAAGCTGGAGAAGAGCCTTGAAAAAGTACCCCCTTGCTGGCAAGCCCAGTCCCAGACCTGTCCTAATGGAGGATATTTTTGAGCTAGCGGTGCATGCAAGGACAAATCTACTTTGAACGTGGATGAGTAAACAACCGAGCCTATCAAAATATGAATTTCTAAAATAACAACCAGTTTCTCCCTTTCTATCCCAATTCCCATCACTGTTTCAAGGTTGGGGAAACAATTCGAACCTGAGTACATCTGCTTCTATAAACGCTTTCCTACTGTATTAAAGCCTTGTCTTCTCCAAATTAGGAAAACAGATATGATTTTCTGCATTCGTGTGAATCTTATTTTTTTAAATCCTGTTCTATGTGTGTGTGCCTGTGGGATTTCATGAGTGTATTCATCCTTTTGTGTATGTTTAGGAACTAGTCTCTGTACAACTGGAGGCCTGAGATTGGTTATAGGAATCTTCCTTGAGCATCATTCCTGATGCTCTTTCACTGTATTCATTGAGGTGGGGTCTCAGTCAAACCCAGAGATGATTTGTAAGGCTAGTCTTGCTAGCCAGCTCGCTCTGGGGGTCTCCTGCTTCTGTCTTCTGAGAGTGGAATTATAGAACAGCTATCATCCCTGCCCAGAGTTTATATGAGTGTGCAGATCTGAATTCAGGTCCTCATATTTCCTGGGCAGGTGCTTTAACCACCGAGCAATCTCCCCAGTCCCTTGCTTACATTTTATGGTTCCAATATGCCTCTTTTGTTCACAGTACATCCATATGTGAACCACTGGTTTTAACCATATTTGGGGGGGGGGGGGAAATAACACAATCCTTTTGGAGTTTTCAAATAAGATTTTTACCTAATTTGACTGAGTTTTCAGTGCATGCTAGCATAAAACTGGAAGAAATAAGTATCTATGCATTTATATTGTGTTAATTGTGCTTAAGACTGAGCTTTTCAGATTTCTAATTCTTTCTTGTACTTCTTCTTCACAAACTGTATTTTATATAACATCATTTGCCCACACAGTATGTTCTTATTAAATTTAATTGACAACCAGGAGGGAAAAATATGAGTTGCCAGTTTGAGGGAATTAGTACTCAAGTAAATAAGAATCAAACAACCAAACCTGTCCCCCAACACTAAACGACAACAAAAGGATCCTCAAACAGCTACAATCAAAACAAGATCATTAAAGTACAAAATGTACTTGGCATATTTATTTTGACCAGTGTTGCTTGAACTTAATTATTTATAATAATAATATCCTTATAGGCTACTTTCTGTGGTAATGAAATTTAAGTAATGTGAATAGCCAACACATTACTCCCTGTCTGTAAGCCATTTCTGAGAAAAGCTTGACGTCACAGCTCAGCATATTTATCTTATGATGTCACAAAGTGCTCAAGAGAGTTTTGAATATTTACAAGTGACCATAATAAAAATCTGCCTTTATCTGTTCACAGACTGTGCTATAAGGCCTTACTAGTCCCTAGAATCGTGAGTTTCTTCACATGATCTGCTACGGTAGTTAGTTTCTGTTTATCACTCTGTATCTTGAGGAGAAGGTGGCAGGTGAGGACAGACTGAGCTCACTGCTCAAGGGTAGGTTCCAGCAGGACGCTCCCACTGTTGGAAAATTCCTGAGTATCTGCAGGTGCAGAATGAGTAACATGCAAATGGATTTGGGAAAGTACACCTTCATCCTGATAATGCAATACTTTATAATAATCAAATTACCCTTAGACAACTCATTGGTATGCTGCTAGCTACCTATGTGCTGCTGATTCTTTATGACAAATTGCTCATTGAGGTTTCTGAGTGCTGCAGTTTCTTACCTCATAGCCCTTTCTGCCCCACTTCTTCCTATCATTATCACCAGTCCACTCACCATGTCTTCAGAACTATGATCTTTGGAGGCTTCTATCAAGTCTAATGCTCACCGCTCTAGCCTTGGGAGAAGGGATGTGATGCCATCACTGGCAATGTAAGCAGAAGGGATAAGACACTTGTCTGACCTTCCTCCACCACTAGGAGATAATACCATAAAGAGAAAAAAAAGCAAGTAAGCTGAAGGGGTTTTAGTGTGTTTATTGAGGAATTCTGTGATTTACTGTTTAATATAGCCTAGGCTTATTGTGGAACATAGACGTGGAATATCCTGATTTACTGTGAAGCGCAGTGGGTCTTATCATGTAACTGTTATATGAGCGTGCTAGTTTAGACATGGCTAGGGTTTTGCTGAGACTATCAAGAATGACTGACAAGCTTTTCTCCAATGAACCAAAGTAAATATTTACCAGTAAACTCATTTGCTCCTCTCAGCACCTGAAATTCTACTCTTAAATTTTTTTTTGGTTCTTATGTTAGGGGTAACTTATGTGCCTACTTTATCACCCCCTCATCATCTGTAACTACATTTCTGCTTCAAAGTAAATTGCTATTTGAGGTTTACTGTCTTATGATTCTAACCTCCATTCTGCAGGATTTAAAGTCTTTTAAAAGAGACATTGTAGCTGAGGAAGTGCCCTATTAACACACATAAAGTACTGGGCTTTCCCACCTCCCATCAACCTCTGATTTAAGTACTCCACAGTCTGTCTTCACACTAAGATAGGATCAGAGTTCCACAGCTGCTGACATATGCCCTGCCAATTAAGCTCTGTCTGGTGTCCCCTTTTAATGGAAATACCACTAGTGGACAGCCGCAGCATTGGACAGTGTTGGAGCCAAGTAGCTCTTTAGTAGCTGGAACTATATATTGTAGTTGTACTACTTGGGGCTTCTCCAGTTCAGTAGATTTATTCATTCTCACATCATTGCATCTGCCTGTGTAGCATTCCCACTGCTCCATCGGCTGATTCGTGGCTTCCCCCTCATCCTCCAAGCTTGAGGCTGGAATTGCTGAGTTCCTCTATTCTTTCCTTGCATAGCATCTTTGATAGCCCCATGCTCTTTCTCAGACTAAATTCTAATTAAGTTTGCATGTCTAGCATGTTTGGCTCTATTGACCAAATCTAACACCTGATTTAACTTTTGAGATAAGTTGGATATTTAGTGTGTTTTTAATTGCATAATTGAACATTGCAATTCATCGTTAAGTGAGACTATTTATGAGAATAAATGACAAAACTGAGAGCCTTCCTCCAAGGAAAACTTTGGTCTAAACAACACGTGGAAATAAATAGGTTAAAGAACAGTATAGAAATTGAGTACTAGATGAGACAGGAAAATGTAAAGAAAGCAATTAAATGAGAGCATGCTGAATAAAAGCAGGACTTTGAGGATATCAATACTGACAGATTTGGCTTTTTTCTTAATTGTGTGCATTATGTATATTTGTATGTGTGGATATGCGGAGATGTGAGGACAGGTATCCACAGAGTTCAGTAGAGGACAAAGGATTCCCTGGAACTACAGTTAGAGATGGTTGTGCTGAGAACTGAATTAAAGTCCTCTAAAAGAGGCCTCTGCAGTCCCTCTCTGCGACTCTTTTGGATGATCATTAAACTCTCTGTCTCTGAGTTTACTTCACCTGTGGAGTAAAGATTGTGCTCTGAATAGTTTATATCAACTTGACACAAACTAGAGTCATCGGAGAGTAGGAAGCTTCAATTCAGAAAATGCCTTAATGAGCATCTTCTTAATTACTAATTGATGTGGGAGTGATTAGAACATAATGGATGGGGCTCCCTCTGGGCAGATAGTCCTGGGATCTATAAGAAAGCAGACCGAGTTAACCATGGAGAGCAAGCAAGCAAGCAGTGCCCCTCCATGACCTCTATATCTGCTCCTGCCTCTAGGTTCCTGCCGTGTTTGAGTTCCTGTCTTGAGTGCCTTTGATGATGAAGTCTGATATTGAAATGCAAGCCAAATGAAGCCTTTCCTTCCCAAGTTCCTTTTGTGATGGTGTTTCTTCACAGCAACAGTAATCCTAACTAAAATAGATTGTAATCACACTCTGTGAAATTCTGTTGCTAGTTGTATTCAGTAGATAGGAAAAGTACAACAAAAGTCTTCTCCCCCTAGATAGCATTTATGCAGACAATGACTGTAATGATGGTTTGATCACTGTGTATTTCACCAGCTTCTTTAGAAAGATTTTTTTTGGTAGGAATCCTGATCATAGTGTTTAATCATGTCACCTCCTAAAGTGTTTTCCAATCAAATATGCTGGTTAAAATTCCATTCATTGGAATTATACTGGAACTAAACAGGATTCAACACTCAGGGTTGGAAATCCAATTTTGATGTGATGAGGAGTCAATAGAAATATTAAGAATTGATGTTTATGCTTATATCTCTTCTTGGAAAGATCTGTGATCCTGATTTTGGGGATGAGGGTGGGGTGCAGGTAGCTGCCCCAGCCTGTGTGAAGAGGCCAGAAGACAACTTGTAAAAAATTGTTTTTTCTTTATAACATGTACGTCCTGGAACCAAGCTGGGTGGTCATCAGACTTAGCAACTAAGTCTTTTAAGATACCTTCGGGGAGGGTTGAAGGGGGGAGGGGAGAGGCAGGGAGGAGAGCAGAGAAAAATGTAGAGCTCAATAAAAATCAATAAAAAAAATTCCAAAAAGAAGTTACTGAAAAAAAGAGATATTTTTCAGCTGAGGGTTTAATGCACCTGACATGTACAAGAAGCAGTAACCTAGGGGTGAGAGTCAATAGGAGGGAAAGCATTAGGAGATAAGCTTGGGAAGGTTCTGGGAGGGGCTAGATGATAGAGTCTTTCAGCCCGTTACCCACTACCGTTACCCACTAAGCCATCTTGCCGGCCCTGATGTTAACATTTAAGTGCTGTCTACATAGGCAGTAAATAGCTTGCTTGTGACATACATTCTGCCTTATAGAGTCTGGTAGCTATTGGCGAATGCTGACTGTTGAGAGCAGAGTTATCATCCTCAGCCCTCCTTGTGTCTGTGTGTGTGATAAATAACCAGTGGCTCCTCCATGGATCACCAGTCAGAGACTGTAAGAGGTAGACGTGCCCTTTCTTTATTCTCTTTCTTCTCCTCTTTACAGGTGATCAGTGAACACGGTGGGAAAATGCACTTGACCATGGTGTACGAAGTATTTAATGTAGCCCACTATTGCTTCTGTGGGAAGAGATGACTCTGTAGAGTATCAAGGGGTTTTATTAGGCATCTTTGGGGCAGTTATTTTCTTGGAGGGGTAATAAAATGGATATAAGGAAAGAACAGAATGCAGGACCAATAGTGAAATACTATGGGGTATGAACTCTGACTGCCTATGGCTGTACCACTTTCCCAGGTCTGAACTCACCTCATGTCTTGAGGAAGTACAAAGAGAGGTACAACAAATGTAGGCTCTGAACCGAGGTGTCCATGTGTTAGGGAACTGAGCTGAAAGATAAAACCAAGAAAACCAATTAGATCGCTAAGCTTTAGAAGAAAAGGTCTTGTCCAAAGATTTAATATTTCTAACTTTAGCCCCCAGCGCCTCCCTGTTCTTATTGATCTCTGATAGTGCTGGCCTCACTTCCTTTAACAGTCACCCTAGCAACCCCGTATCCCAACAGATCTAAGAATTCTCTTTATGTTTTACACATAACTTAGTTGGGAAAAAACAAGGCAGCTGGGATTCCTAACATGAAGAGATTTTCTTTTTATAACTGCTAGTTCCACTCTTTAGAACAAAGATATTGGACTCAGGCTAGAGGTCAATAAAAATTGTAACCTGCTTGTAAAACCACTGCTCCCCTTTCATGCTTCCCAGCTCTTGCCGTTCCCGCAGGCCCTGTGAAGTGTGCTGAGGATGATGCTTCTGCCATGTTCATCAAATTCTACCTACTCTATATCTGATAATATTTGTCAAGGTTATTATCAATTTTGAAGTTCAAGAAATAAGAGGAAAAATCAACAGTTGGTGTTTGGGGAGCAAGGCGAACTGTTTTAAATAAGTCTGTAAGTTGGTAGGCAATTTTAAAGTAATATGCAGGCAAATGCAATCAGTGGTTTATTAGATAGTGAAATACTCTAGATAACAGCATGTGTTATAACAATAAACAAAATTGGAATGAGACATTGCTCTGTAGAGCTTAATTTATTAAATGAAAACTTAAAATACAAAGCAAATGTCTGAAAGAAATGAAAACATGGACAAGCCTGGAAAATCAGAACAAGAACTCCATGGGCTAGGACGATGGCTCAGATGGTATCAGGCCTGCATGAAAAGTGTGGGGATTGGAATTTGGATACTCATAAGTTGTGGAAATTGTTGGGGTGGTCAGCTTCATAATGCTAATACCAGAAAGAGAGACAGGAGGGTGATCCCAGAGCTCAGTAACCTACCAGTCTAGTCAATTGATGAACTCTAGCGTCAGTCTTAAAAACTAAGGTAGACATAATTTAGGAAGTCTCCTGTCATCAAATTTTGTCTTGCATGCAGGCACACACACATGTGGAAGCACCCTTGTACACACATGCACACACAGACACACATTACATACACATACATATACAAAATACACAATGCTTTTTAAAGTATTTAAATACTTTTTAAAGTATTTAAGGTACTGCTAGCATTTAATGTGGGAATTTTATGTGTATAAATTCAAATAAGGTATAGTTTTAAATGTTTTAAACATGAAATTTTTATTGTTGCAATACAAAATCATCTACTTTTTTATTTCTCATGATTAATAATATGTAGTAATTGCTAGTGCCATTTACTCTTCATTGATAGAATACTGTTTTTGTTTCCAACACGTTGCAGAGCTACAGTTTGATATATAAATTAAAAATAGAAGTTTTTGTGTCTTTTATGTAGACATCATTCCTTTGTCTCAATAAATCCCAGTTAATTTTACAATAAGCTTCAAAGTGTAAATTAGGAGCTTGTATCACCTGGTCATTTTTATAGTCAAGACAGTCTGATTATCTCCCTCAAATTTCATTTTTATAGTATGTATTATTTGGGGAGAAAGGGGAGAGATTTTGGAGATGTGAAGCAGAACATATATCCACAGGAGAAGTTTGGAGATGAAAAAGAAGCAAGAGATATAATTCTAACAGTAGAGACAGGCAGAACAGACTTTCATTGCTAATGTAGCTTCATACGGCTCAAGTCCAGTGTATTAGCAAATAGAACTTAGGAAGTTGTCTGTCCTCAGTTAGTCATAATTTGTCATAATGAGTGGTGGCACAATATGGTATGAATATAAAACTGTATAATGTGTGCTAAGCACTTGTTACAGAACTTTGAAATTTCATTAAATCGTCACCACTGTCACTACTAATGTAGTAAGCAGTAAAATAGAAAACACACTTTGCCCATTCATATAAAAATACATTGTCAGACTTAAGAAAGAGAGAGTTAGAATTCTCTTTCTCACACTTTTTCTTCTTTTATGTGTATGGATTCATCATTGTCTTTTTTCTTCTCTAAACTCCCAAGTCTATAATAACACGGGTGCAAAGTCTATCAGAGTTCATGTTTCATTCAGGGTTTGGTATTGCATACACATTAAATGTGTCACCAAATCATATTCTGTCTGCTTTAGTATGCACTGTCTTGATCCTCGAGTCCCATCCATAACTTTTCAAATGACTTGATCTTACCTAGATTTTACAGATGAAATTTCCCTGGGTTCCTTGAAGATAACGACATCCCTTCATCTAAAATTAGCTGGTGAATCAACGTGGACTGTCAAGACTGTTCACAAGGACACTGAAGCTCTACAATTATTGTATTGAGCTTTCATTTTCTCTTTCAAGGTCATTTTGATTAATTAGTATAGTTAGCTTGCTTCCATGAGTTTAGACTCTGCGATTGTTTTTCCTTTCCATTCCCTTAATTACTTTACTTTCTTTGACTGGCTTACATCAATTTTATATAGCAACTATGCTCATTGCGCCCCCTCTCCAGTCCAGAAAGAATCATTTTTTTCATTGTGAATACTCCTAACACTTCATTCCTGAAATCATGCACAAAGACCTGTTAGAAGAATTTCAATCAAAGTATGCCATCTGGTCAATTTTATATTGTAGAAAGCTGACAAATTTAGTGTAACAGATACAGTAGGGCTTGCTGAATATTCCATGTGCTCCTTGATTGTCCCAGGATCTCTTGGAATTAGTTTGAAGCTGGGGAATGAGTCCTGGCTGAGAATGGAAAGAGAAATGACTTAGGGCTTCCGTATGTAGGAGCAGGTCCTAGAAGCTACGTACAGGGACAGCAATGTCAAACAAAGGTTAACTAGTCATTTAGTGGCCACCTGGCTACCTGGCTACCCTGAACTAACAGTGTACATGCTGCAGAATTGTGAAATCTATGCCTTTTTGTCAAGCCTGGTATTTCCGATAAAACATCATTCCTCAAAATAACCCAGCTTTGGTCAATGAAGATCAGGAACAATTAACTAGGTAGAAAAACTAAGCCGCCAGTACAGGTGACAATACTGAGTAACTAACAGTAGACCTCAGTGTCTCATACAGTAAAGACTGCTTTTTAATCAACAGAGTCAGACAAGACATTAGCAAAATTAAGGGTGACCAAACAAACAGGCTTTATGTTGTCCTGCGTATTACATTAGTGCAGAAGTGAGATGGGGCACTGATGGCATCTGCAATCTGCAGTTATAGGGTAGATAATGTACACACAGAAATATGTGAGCTACAATAACCTACTGATAGAGCATGAATGTGGGTGAACCTTATATTGTCACACTGTTATTTGGGATCCTTTAAACCTTTGAACCTAGTCTTAAATAGACATTTGGGTTTTCCCTATGTCATGACATTATTTCATCTTTCAGCACTCTTTGTTCCACTTCAGAAAAAAAGAGAAATCAATTCCTTTTACTTTGATTCTTTAAGTTTAATTGGATTATAGGGCTTTCGATTAACTATTCTGTTTCATTTAAAAGTAAAAATGCTGCTAGCTAACCTAAGATGTGGTATTTGTGAATCTATACCCAGAGGCGGATCCATCCCACAGCTGGGAGCACAATGGGTACTGTGGAAAAGATGTGTCTGTCTAATGGATTTGCAGCAGGAGAAAAGAAGATGCAAAAACAGGATCCATCAGAGAAAAATAAAAACTGCCACTGGAGAACTATGCCTTTCATTCCTTTTTGATTTTTTTAAAGCTACAATTAGGTCCTAGACCTTTAGTCCACATGACACACCCCACTAAACCTTCACAAGCACAGTCATGGTCAGAAGTTCTGTCCTCTCCATCCACACATCATAGGACTTTTTAAATAACCCTAGGAAAATATTCAGCAGAAACTATATTTGGGTGAGGTGTTTAACTGATCTTAGGACAATTTTATCTTGATTTCTCTTCCAATAACACACATTTTGGTGATTCATGTAGAGAGTACTCTGGCTGGGATGTTAAATGGTAGACATTTATCACAAGCAGAAGCCATAGGCAGTACCCATTACAACCATATCAAGCAGATTATTAGAATCAAATACATGTACAGTTTTCTTCAAAGAGAAGGCACTAAGAGACAGCCATCTTATCCTGGTATACAAGTACCATCTTTGACACCAAAATTTTCCCTGTACCTCAACCATTTCACTTATTCTATCCCATACATACTAAAAATAAAACTGCACACCCCTTTGCACTCAAGTACCACTGGTCCACAGCTCATTCAACATTTCATAAACAGCCTTGATGTCCTCTTAAAATAAAGCTAAACTGCCTTCTTGAACCTAAATCCATGATCTATCACTGGTTATCCCCTACTTGGGATCTCTGCCTATCATCAACCGGCCACATCAACTATTTTAAAATAGGATTTTTTTTTCTTGTACCACAGGGCTTTTTGGTACATGCTGTTATCTCTTTTGGAGTCTGAGTTTTTCTTGTCATACTCAGACCCCTAATTGACAAAAGTATATATGTAATCTTCCTTTAGCTAGCTGATTCTTGAGAATTGTTCTTTTTTTTCTTTTTATTCTTTTTTATTTTTTTGTGGATATTGTTTACTGATTTTTACTGAGTGTTACATTTTTCTCTGTTCCCCTCTCTGCCTTTTTCCTCCCCCTAAACCCTTCCCCAAAGTCCCCATGAGAATTGTTTTCTTTAGAACCATATTGCATAGTTTGCCATTTTAGATGTGTGTGCCACTAATCAAAATTGGAACCTATGCTTCTTTACATGAACAATTGATATCTATTTATATCTATTATCTATATCTTTATCAACTAAATTCTATACAAGTGGATAAATTCTGTCTGCTTGTTTATTTTAGAACTTTTAGTAGTAGACATTTAATAACAACTCATTACTCAAATGAGTAGTTCCTTGTGAATGGCCCTCAGTCTCCTTATCTGAAAATCTTTCATATTTGCTCTGGAAATGGGTGGGATATGATTCATAAATCCTTAGTAAAGTGCTAGGAACTGCGTGTGCTCTCTACAAACTATAGCCATAATAAACGTAAAAGTAAAATGACGACAATTAATTTTCTTTTCCTTTAAATAGCATGAGAGAATCAGTCTACAGAATATGTGATTGTTGATTTTTTATTTTGTTTCAGTTTCAATGAGGTCATCATTAATTCCTTTGCAGCCAGCAGAGTTCTAAGGGAGATAGTCAGGAAGGCAGATGAGATTAGTGGTAGAGAAAACAGAAACTGGAGCATGGCGCTGAAGTTCAAATTCCAAACAGATCTCCCAATAGCAAACTCCAGAGAGAGGCTGACTTTCCAGTCAGCCACAGTTGGTGTTGCAGGACCCAAGGCTTTCTGCATCTACAGAGTTCCATACTGTGTTTCTTTGAAAGCATTAAGCATATAGTAGACTAGAGAGCACATTTTCCAGCCAAAGGAAAGTCACCAAAGAGGACACACGAAAGAGGCTGAGCTGTGAGTATACAACTAATTCCATCCCATTCCTTCCTTCATTCTATCTCCCTAGTCAGGTAAATCACTCTTACTGAATATGAGTAAAAGTGATGGTTAATGAAGAGGCCAAAACTGCAAGTCGAATGAAAATCCACCCACATCAAAAGAGACTTCAAGAAACTGCAAAGATGTTTCAGTTGGCAAAGTACTTGATGGGCAGATGTGAAGATCTTTGTCTGATCCTGGGCGGGCGCCTAAGTAGAGACAGTAGGACTCCTGGGCTTTCCTGGCCAGCCAGCCAAACTGAAGGTGTAAGCTCCAGGTTCAAAAGGAGAACCTGCCTCAAAAGAAGGAGATGGAGATCGAGGTGCCGGCACACACCTTTGATGTCAATATTTAGGAGACTGAGAAACTTAGAACTCTGTGAGTTCAAGTCCAGTCTGATGTACATAGGAAGTTCTATGCAAACCAGGTCTTCCTAAGACCATGTTAAAGAGAAAAGAAAGAAAGGAAGGGAAGAAGAAAGGAAGGAAGGAAGGAAGGAAGGAAGGAAGGAAGGAAGGAAGGAAGGAAAAAAGGAAAATTTAAATTTAGACTGGTCATCAACAGAGCCACCCAGTGCTGACCTCCACATATGTGTACACAAATTTTTTTGCATAGCCCAAAATAAACACCATAATCACACACACACACACACACACACACACGAGGGGGAAGGAGAGGGAGAAAGAGAGATTCGTATCAAAGAGGAGATTTCTAGATCCTTGCCTACGTGCATGTTAGGTGCAATGTGCATCTTCTTGAGTCTCTCTAAAAACTTTCTTTCCCTGATTATTTTCATCTAAAATTCCTGTGTGGCCAAGGTGTAACACGTGTTTAGAGCTACTGTACCACTTCAATGAACTTGATAGGCATGAGCCACTGTGAGGCAGTAACCCTGTGGATATGGAGTCCCCCAATCTCTCCATGCTATTTTTTCACCTTCAACACCTCTGTCAGCACTGCCTAAATCAAATGGCAGCCTTTTAATCCTGTTCTCGGGCTTCCTTTCTGAAGGAAATATTTTGAAGTATGTACGATATTTAAAATGAAATTCTATTAACCCATTTGAAAGCATTTCATCTGCATGTGAGACACTGCCTGCTGTTCCCCGTTATCCGCTCTCCTCTTCCTCTGTATTAATAGGAGTTTAGTGGAGCACATTTCTCAGATGCTGTTTAAATTTGCTATGGCCATTTAAATTAGGCTCTGGCAAACAGAACAAGAGCAGAAATGGTATTTATAACTGTAGATTCCTCTACTTTTAAAGGGTCCATTCCTCCTTTCTTGACTCGATCCCTGTTAGCTGGGGTTTTAACACAATGGCTACATTAAGTCACTTCTGTCAAAAGGCAAAGCTGGGAGTGAAGGGTGGCAGAGAAGGAACCAACAAAATAATGACCAGTCGCAGTGGGACTATGCAAGAAAGACTGCTAAATAGCAGAAATAAACCTTCATTTAATTTAAATCATCATCATGTTGATCACATTGGAACAGGCTACCTGTGGCCAATCCTAGATTGTATATTATAATTATTTTTAAATTATTTCCTAGAGCCATGTGAATTTAGAGACAGGAGCCATATTTTTCTTTCTTCCTCCCCTCTCCTACTCCTCTCCCTGCTTCCTGTCAGCCTCCGTATTTTCTCCTTTCCCCACTTTCCTTTAAAATCAAAACGGTTGTTCTTACTGGGGCTGCAGAAATGACTCCTTTGTTAAAAGCATACTGTTCTTGCAAAGGGCTCCATTTTGTTTCCCATTACCCATGTTGGATGGCTTGCAGCTGCCCGCATCTTCAGATAAAAGAAAATTGTGGATGCACTTGTGTGTGTGTGTGTGTGTGTGTGTGTGTGTGTGTGTGTGTGTAGGCATAGATCAGCATGCTACTCACAGTATCCAATCCTCTTCTTCCACCATGTGAATCCAAAGGATAAAACTTAGGTCATCATATTCAGTGGAAAATATCTTTCCTTGCTGTCTTACGTTTTAGTCATTGTTCTATCGTTGTGAAGAAGACACCAGGAAAAGACAACTCATATAATTCAAAAACATTGAACTTGGGACTTGCTTAGAATCAGAAAGGGTTAGCTGTGATGGTCATCACACTGGGAAGCAGACAGGTATGTTGATGGAGCAGTAGCTGAGAGTTTTATATCTTGAGTCAGAGGCAGCAGGCAGACAAGGTGACTAGGCCTGGCCCAGGCTTTAAAAATGTTCAAGCCCACCCAGTGGTACTCCTCCAACACACTGTACCTCCTGGTCCTTTCTGAAGAGTTCTACTCCCAGGTGACTTAGCGTTCAAATATATGAGGCTAGAGATGCATTGTCATTCGGAGCGTCACACCAGATGGACTGACTATCACGGCTCCCTTCTTTTCTCTTTCCTTTGTATTTTTTTTTATTTTTTCATTTTTTTTGAAACATTTGGCTAGAAAGGCCTTCATGAAGAAGATACCCAAGTGCTTACCCATCACAGGTTGCCACAGGAGAGTTGGCCCTGTCCCTTCCCTGGGCAGCATAGAGTGAGGGGCAGGGCCATCTCTCCCATACTCTGTGGAGATAGGAGCTCACCAAGGCCAGCTGGACTGGGACTGAACAAGCATGTGATCAAACCAGACTCTCTGAATGTGGCTGACAATGAGGGCTGACTGAGAAACCAATGATAATGGCACTGTTTTTTGATTCTACTACATGTGCTGGCTTTTTGGGAGCTTAGTCTGTTTGGATGCACCCCTTCCTAGACCTGGATGGAGAGAGGGGGGCCCTTGAACTTTCCACAGGGCAGGGCACCCTGACTTCTCTTAGGACTGAGAGGGAGGGGAAGGGGGGAATGAAAGGAAATGGGAAGAGGAGAGGAGGTATAAATTTTTAATAAATAAATAAATAAAGGAAAAAACATAAAAACACATGACACAGACTATAAAAAAAACTAAATTCCCCCAAACAAGAACAAATTGTGATTCCTTCACAGTGTCCACTATGAACATGGAGAAAGAGCCATTTTAATAACTTTCAAATGGCAAGTGGTTCAGAAAGTAATCAATGTTCAAAGTGCACACCGATCACAAATATGCAATCCTCACAGAAATAGTTTCCCATGACACTTCTTTACAATTTCCTCAGAAGCTGTGATGACAGAGAGCACAGGAACTCTGGTCAGGACTGGGTGCTTCCGCCCCCACTGACTCACGAACACAGAGGCTGAATTCCTAAGCTAAACCACAGTTGTTCCATCGTCCAGGGTTGATAAACCTTTCCTCAGCCATTCCTTATACTTTGTACCATGAAGGCTACAGATGAGGGCTCTCCTGGAGTTTGAGTATCAATAAAACAGCAAATGGTAAGTAGAAAAACATCTCAAATTTTCATTTGGAGAGGAATGCTGTGTTTGTTCCAGTAGACTTCAAATGATCATCTCTGGGTTATTGTATTCTCTTTACCAATGTGTGCACTGATTGCTCCATATTGAAGGTTTGTCATTGTGTTAAGAGAGCTCATGTCAACTGCTAACATGAGGATGTAATTAAAATGTACTTACTGCAGGGGTAACGTGTTATTTGCTTCCTTGAAATGTGTACAGTTTTTAAAACGGAGCTTGGTGCAAACAGCCAGTATTTTCTAATTAATTTCTTGAGAAATGGTATCTTTATTTTATTCATCTAAAAGCTGTAACAAGGTGATTTTATAAGTTTTTTTTTACATTTTAAGAAGGGTTCTGTTTAATTTTTCATGCAAACTCCCATGGTTATCTCATTCTCAACACTCATTTTTACTGTAAATCTAAGATACATGAGATTTTTCCAAGTCTTTGTGTTGCAATCTAATACCACATTCAGGAACTTTCAATATATTTTTAATATTTTAGTTCCATATTCCAGGATTCTTGAGTCACTCAGAACTTCACACCAATTAGTGGCATGGTTAGAAGTCTAGAATTCTAAATAGTATTATTAAGCAATTTCATTTTTTTCTTAAAAAAAAATACCATTTAAGTGGAAAGCTTTCCTAACAAAGCTGTTTCCATTTCTTCTGAACTCAGTAGGATTTCGGAAGACTCAGCATGACCTGTGAATGCTAAAGCTTGTGAAAGGCATATGACAAGGTGGGGCCCGGGACTCCAGTACTAGAGAAGACAGACATACAAAAAGAAGGGTATTGAAATAAGACATGTATGGACAGAATGGCAACCGCGGAATACATGCCCCTTTCTGACCCTTAGAAGCAGGCAGCAAACTTCTGCCTCCCTTGAAGTGACTACAGCATTAGCCAACTCCCCCTTTGCCTAATGATTCTCATTCTCACTTTGGCTACCTGCAGCCAGCTGTGTCCTAAGACGTTTTGCAAGAAAGCACAATGCAGACCATTCACATTCACTTTTAACACAATGTTTTACTCTATATACAATATAAAATCCTGGTGAGAGAATGGTGGATGATGAAACAATCACCCAAGTCAGGCTGGAAGAGAAAGGCCAAGTTCAAGCCGTCTGCAAGAGAGCAGTGGACTATGCCCTGGGCAAGGGCTAGCACATTTTTATGTGGGAGCTATTGTTCTTGAAGTTTCTGGTTCTGATCACCGTGTAAAGGAGGGTAGTGTTGATTTGTCAATGTTTGACTCAGGTAGGGGTCTGATGGTTTCACAGAGTGGCAGCTTAATGGTAAAGGGTCCTGATTGACTATGCTAAGCCATACAAACCCCACAATGTCCCTCATTGTGGGGGCAGACTTGAAACCTCTGAGTCAGTGGAAACAATGGCTACTTTGGTCCTTACTAAGCCTCTGTTCCTTTTCTAATAGCCAATGGAAGCTTCCTTGACTATTCTTATATGGTAAAAAAATCTCTGATAGGGACTTTGTTTTTGTTCAAATTCTCAAACATGATCTCTCCATAATACGTATTTTATAATGTATCCTATAAACAGTACACGTGGTAGTTTAATTGAGAATGGTCTCCATAGACTCACATGTTTGAATACTTGGTCTCCAGTTGGTGAACCTGTTTGGGAAGGATTGAGAAGTGTGGCCTTGTTTAAGGAAGTGTGTCACTGGGGGAAGGCTTGAGGTTTCAGAAGATCACGCTATTTCCAGGAAGCTCTCTCTATCCCCCTCTGTCTTCTACTTGTGGATCAAGAACTAAGCTCCCATAATGCTTTCCTGCCTGCTGCCATGGTTCCAGTCGTGATGGCCATGGACTCACCCTCTGGAACTATAAGCCCCTAATTATCACTTTCCCCTGTCCGTTGCCTGGGTTGTGTGTGGCATCTTATCACAGGAAGAGAAAAGTGAGACAATCATCTGCCGTACACTGTTGCACTTGTTAGGTTTTGTCATTATTGCTGTTTATCGCTACCTGTTCCAAGTTGACAAATTAATTTTTCATACATAATTATTGGTGGAAACTCATAGTATACATATGATTTAGCACTACCCCATATTTCAAACTTGTATGATGCTTGGAACATATGGTCTGTGGGTGAAAGGCTACTAAACCATATGCTGTGATAAGCATGAAAATATTGTGATATTAGTTTCTGGTGCTACTAATGAAGAAAGGATATAACTACAGAACAGAGAACACCTCTCATACAATTTAGCTTCTAATTTTTTTTTCTGCAAATATAGTAATGTATAGAGGTGGCTAGGCTCTTGTGTTGCACATAGCATGAAAAGGAAAGTACCCTTCTGTCGGTGAGATTGTATAAATTTCAGGTAAAAAGGTCTATCAGACATAGCGTCAGATATGTCCATACACAGACAATATACACATGTGTCGACATAGAAACACACATAAATCTCCCTGCAACATCAGTAAGCACCTCTTATTAGTTTCTTGCCTATACTCCTTACTTCCAATAGAAGAGCCAGAATCTGGCTAACTCAAGGTAAAGAGAACATTCCTGAGGAATACAGAAATCTCACAGTATCTATAGGCAGGCTTGAAAATGGCCACTGAGCTGCTCTGAGGAATGGTGAAGCTGAAATGATGGGAATGGCCTCAGTACACTCATATCAATGCTAGTTGCTGGCACACTAGATAAATGGACCTAGCTATCACTGTTCTCTGAGTGCTGGACAGTCCGGTTTCACAGACCAATTAGCTTGCCTGGGTAAATTCGCTGGCTCTAGGTTACAACTTGATTGGATGGAGCACAGAATTTAAGTCAAGAGTGGGATCTACTCAATAGAAAGATGCTCTCAGAGAAGTGGAACACATCCAGGAAGGGAAGAAGGGATTCAAAAAACAGTCACTGAGGTCTCAGTGGAGTCCACTCAGCAGAAGAACTAAATGGGGGAAGTTGCTTAATAGGATCTCACTACGTCCACGTTCTGAGACTTTATCATTAAAAATCGGAGATTATGGCAAAATGCTCTGAACATGTCATTATGGTACATTTGTGAGAGAGGGCAATGTGTTTCGTGTGAGGAAGGGAAGGAAGTATGACTGGCAGAACTCAGAGCCAAATAGAAGCCCCCTTACACATACCCCAGTATCTCTGCAATTTTCACTGTGGCAATTTTGAGCTAACTAATTCAACCATTTCAGAATGTCAAGTAGTAGCTGATTTCTGAGAGACACAGAGATGCAGACCATTCATGCATATTTGGTAAAACTTGTCCAATTTTTTACCTTTATTTCTCTGGGGAAACTAGGAATTCTATACTGGCAGCTTGACACTCCACTTTGTGAAATTTGCTTTCTGATGAGGAAGCTGACAGGTTAACGTTTCCAAGCCTTTCACTTCAGACTCAGGGGCTGTGGGCCTTAGCTCTTAGTAGTGATTGTTGTGGCAATCTTTCCCCTCAGCTTCATCTTCTCTTAAAGTCAAACTATACTTCCATGCCAGTCAAAAGTTGTCTTTGTATGTGAGCTTCTATCAATCTGCTCATTCCGTTTCCCCATCCCAGAATCTATCGAAAGTTGACTCCTTAAGTGGGAATTCTTCACTGCTGATTTAGAAGCAGCTTATCCTAGAAACCGTGCAGCTAATACTCTTTCTAAGCCCCACACTTAAACTCCCAGAGGCTGCGTATACTATGAGCATGGTCACTATCTGATAGAAGAGAAGGAGTTAATTACGAGCCAGGCCCAGGCCTAGCCACATCTCATTAAGATGTCTGAGGGCATCAAGGAGAAAATGAAAAGAAGACATCAGAAAGCTAAAGATGAAAGGGGAGCAATACAATAATAAGGAAGAGCCTCTAATTTCTTGACTGTTGCAAATGTTTTTCTTTAAAGAACCGACGACTTGTTTGGTTTCAAGCCGGCTTTGTCACAAAGCCATTAGTGTGCTGAGCCACAACCACTCAATAACAACAATGATCAGACCAGTACTGAGAAACGTGATGCTAAATTAGACGGTGGGTAGACTGAAATCTTATTTCCTAAACGCTGCATAAAACAGTGGATAAAGAGAAAGGGGCACCATTGCTGGAACACACAAATCCATATATAGAAGCATTCACAGACACACACACTTATAAAATAGGAAAGTATAGGCAACTTCTAGGATTTAGGGATTTCCCTTTATCTCTGTCTTATGAAAGATGATCTTTACAAATGCCTATTAATTCCATAATCATCCACTCTGTTGACACAGAGAGATGGAAGTGAACATGTCATAATACTGGAAAAACACTCAGATACTGGAAATACAGAAAGCAGAGTAGATAGATCTACAGGAGGCTGTGAAGATTCCAGGGAAAACCCCTCTCTATAAAGGAGTAGAATCGAGATTTACCGGGGAGAGATTTATGCTGATTTACCTCAAGATAATGTTTAGAAGATTGATAGAAGTATGATTATACAAAATATATGTACATACGGACATGTATTATTAGAGTCATTAGAATATATCTTCATGAATTTATTGGAAGGGCTTCAAACTGAGACATATTCTATAACTATTGACTAGTAGGAGAATTATTAAATAGTGAAATAATAGTGATTCATCAAAAGTATCCTTTACATAGACAATATTACAACGAAAGAGAATGACGCTAATAATGAGCATTTTAATAAAGGGTAGAATGTTACCTGGAGTGATTGCTTGTACAGAGCATAGCTTTAGTTTAGTTTATAGATTGGGGAAAAATATAGTCCCTTGTAAAATCTAATCTATTCCCTAATTTTGTAAATGGGTTTCCATTGGGGTACAAACATGTCTCTAATGGTGCCTACTGTCCAAGAAAAATGTTTTCACAGAGGCTACAGGGTCCACAATGTCTATTTACTATCTCACCTCTTGGGGAGAAAAACTGTTTGCTGATCTTTACTTTAGAAAATCAGCATAATAAAATTAGTTACCATTTATTAAGCACTCACCATGGAGCCCAGCATGTCACATGGGTAATTTCCTCATGAAGACACTGTTATTCTACCCAATCAACAGAAGTGCTATTGAGTAGAAGCTCCCCAAGTTTACATAATTAGTAGCAGGATCTCAAATTGCCAAATTTAACAAAAAATAGTATAGGAAATCCACTTCCATTGAAAAGTCTCAGATATCCAGTGAGTGATTCCTTATTACGTGTGTGCCCTGTGCAAATCTTTCTGGACACACTTATACTAATAACTGGCTATATTTATGCAAATTTAAAATCTGACCGGATACCTTGGAATCCTAATCCCATGTCTCTGGCTCCACTGTTCAGTTTGAATGTAATCTTAAGTAGCAGTGGGCTGATTTAAACAGGTTCAGGGTACAGACTGTATTCTGTCCACTGGGTAACAACCTGGGGTGTAGACCGAACAGGCCTTTCTCCAGGACCATCCTATACATGGAGCTTAGCTTTGGGCTGACCTAATTAAATCAGATTTTGATTGGCTTTCATACTGTTTTCTTTTCTCCTTTCTCTGATTAAACACCTGACCTGAAGCAATTTAAGACAGGAAAGAGTTAAGCTGGTTTACAGTTGAAAGAACTCATTGCTTCACGACAGGCAAGGGCAAAGGAGCAATATGCCTGCCAGTCCCAAAGCATCTGCACTCAAGGAGTGGAAAGTGAGCCGGAAGTGGGAAATGGCTTGCAAGCCTCAAGGCTCGAGCCCAGAGACCCACTTCCTCCATCTAGGCTCCACATCCTGGAAGTTCCACAATACCCTCCCAAAGCAGCACCACCAGCTGGAGGTCAACAATTCAAGGACACAGACATAAAGCAGACAGCTTTCACAACCAAAGCACCTCAGATTCCATATTGAATTCTCCAAATTCAAAGTCTGGTGTTGAGGCAGTTTCTACCACAGGAAGCATAGGCTAAGAGTCACTTAAATGCATGTAGTAGTGAAAAAAAGGAATAGACCCCATCGTTGAGGATTTCAGACGTGAATATTAGCTTAATAGACCGGCAAGAGCCTTCCAGATTTTGGCGCAGCGCACTGAACTGCTAGTACTCATTAAAGCTTTCAAAATTCTTTCCTTTTCATAATGAAAGTCTAACCAGAACGGCATTTTCCTTTCTCATCCGGACTTAGGAAAGCTCACAGGACACTCAACCCTGTTTTACAGACTCAAAGGTCCTGAGCTCTATGGGCCTGACGAGAAAGGAAGCTCTGCCCAGCCTTTCTGTTCTTAGCGAGAGGGCCACAGATGTTGAATGTAGGATATTGCAATGCACAGGCCATCAAGAGCAATAAAATTCAGCATGGAGAAGCGCTTAGAGTTGACTTAGGGGTGTGGTATGTTGCTTTGGAACCATAAGCCTGCTCTAATGGATTATTTTGTACAAAGCGGCTTGAATGAGGCAAGTGCTAGCTATGGTTATTAGAGTCGTTACAGGCAATAGTCCATGAGTCCAATTACATGCAGGCAGTGCCCCAGACACTGATTTTGCTAATTGCTATCCCTCAGACTTGGAATTCCTTTTTATTCCAGTTGTATTTTTTTTTCAATGAGAGGATGTGATTTCTACCATAATGGAGCCGACTGAAATATTAGCTGCTTCATGATATAATTGCTTACATTATGAATCATTTGCTGATTATTTTTAATGTAGCAAATGTAAAAGAAAAAGTATGATTCCTATTTAAAAATATAGAATCTGATTTTCCACATGCTTTTATCTCAGATAATAATTAATGATTCTTGGCAATTTGAAATATATGTCTATGTACAAATATATATTTACATACATTCAACAAAGGAACTATGGTGTGTCAAGCATGTGCTATATAATGAAGATGTTTAAGCCAATCTTGCTACCAGACACTATTAGTTTACAATTACAGACAGATGTTTACAAAATTGAATGTTAGGGCTTGAGCCACAAAGGAAACCCAAGGTAAATGGTTCCTAATGAAGTCAAGATATGTTTCATGAAGACGGTTCTGGCAAAGCTGAGTCTTGGAGTTTAAGAGGTAATTTATCATATGGACATAGGGAAGAGAAGGAGGACAAGAACTCATGGTACCATTGAGGAAACACATCATGGGAAAAAGGAAAGAGGACCATAATGGAAGAGTGTATAATAAGACTGACTGACAGAGTACAATTTTCAGGCCCAGTTCTGTTGGTGGGAGGCTGTTAGTTTGTTCCCGGCTGCTCAGCCCTGAAATAATCACACAGAAATCATATTATTTGCAATATTGTTTGGCCAATAACTTAAGCATATTTTTAGGTTGCTCTTATAGCCTAAACTAACCCATCTGCATTAAGTTGTGCATTACCATGAGGTCATGACCTACTGACAAAGTTTCAGTGTCTGTCCCCAGTGGCAGCTACATGGCTTCTCTCTGACACTGACTTCTTTCTCCCAGCATTCAGTTTCGTTTTTCTGCCTAGCTCTATCTATTCTGATAAGTCACTGGCCAATATAGCTTTATTCATTAACCAATAAAAGCAACATATATACAGAAGGACTTCCCGCATCAAAGTTCAGCATAATTGCTGGTTATATTTTTATTGCATTTTAGTGTGTGTGTGTGTGTGTGTGTGTGTGTGTGTGTGTGTGCTTGTTCATGTAACATATGGAGGTCAGAGGACAGCTTTCACGAACTGCTTCTTTCTACCATATGGGCCCGGGAAATCAACTTGGATAACTAGCTTAGCATCAACGATCTTTTACTCTGAGCTATTTTTCTGGCTTACACTGCTTATATTTATAAATAAAGTATTATTGACCCATAGCCAAGATCATCCATTCAGGTCTTGTTTTGTGATCCACAGTCAGAACAAGGTAATAAATACTTTTTTTGCTGTCCATTGCTCTTTTTCTCCCCCACAAAATATGACTGTTGACACTTACACTAAGCTGTCAGCTTTCATAAAAGAGATCAAAATTTTAATCGGAGGACATAACTAGAATTTTTACATATTCAATAATAATACTATGTGAATCCTACATAATAGACAAAATGTTATCATGAATATTCATAAATAACAAATCAGAATTCAAAGAATAATAGTGTATGATATAGAAGATTTTCAATAAGTGCTACCTTAGTGGCCATACTTAGACAAAATGAAAATCCCGTGGAGTATCACATGTCTACCTATCTATCACTTCCTGGGACCTTTTCTTTAGAAAATAAGGTCAGGGTAATACAAGGGATCTTGATCTCTGAGTGGAAGATCTTAACACATGGAAATAGATTTTACTTAATAGTCTAAAAAAAATCATTATTTCATTCAATGTAAAATTCTGAGCATGCCTATATGTATAAACATGTGTTTATATACTGTAAGAAAGTCATTTTTATTTATTTTCACAAATAGTACACTGTGCATTTTGTTTTTTATTTGCCAGGTACGCTTCAGAAGTTGTTTATCTGATCCCACACTAAGACATCATTCTGTTCTGCAGAGCTCACTTTATGCATGGAATCTTAGGATCTGGCTCTTTACATTGCCACACTATTGAAAGTATTAAGACATCACAGTTAGCATGGACACACTGGAAGAAAAAGGAAAGAGATAAAATCTCAGAGTTAATCCACACTCTAGGAAAA
The DNA here is from genome assembly GCF_950005125.1 of Chionomys nivalis. Lineage (NCBI taxonomy): Eukaryota > Metazoa > Chordata > Mammalia > Rodentia > Cricetidae > Chionomys > Chionomys nivalis. The sequence goes on along the minus strand of NC_080103.1, from coordinate 30,063,640 downwards.
ACAAGAGTTTGCAATGACTTTGATCTCTTGCTTGCCTTCTGGGGGTTGGTTTCTTTACACTGAGTTCAGCTGTGCTTAGTGAAAACTCCACAGATTTATTTGGGTCCAGAAAAGTCCAGGCTAACATCAAACTCATAGTAGCTATGGGTGACCTTGAACTTCTGATCCTCCTGCTTTTATGACCCAGGGCTTAGGTTAAACTGTGCCAACACACTAAGTTCATGCTCTAATGCAGATCAACTCCTGGCTGTAGTGCCTACTAGCCAAGCATTCTATTGACCTCCAAATGTAGTTTTGACTGCTTACTCTGCACCTCGCAATGCTCTAAAACTGAGGGTAAGGGTACCAGCAAAATGGGAGGAAAGCCTCTGCTTTGATAAATGTGGAGACCAGATAAGTCAAAATTTTAATCCACTCCTTCTTCTACTCTGTTCGGTTGTAATGGAACCTTGAGCACAAAATGCCAGAAAAAGGAACAAGAAGTTTAGAGACCGACCTAGCATTATTTTGGAAAATGAAGAAATCATTACTTCTAACATTTCTTCAGAACACACAGTCCAGAAGACACCAGGTATCAAAATGAAAGCATAGGAAGTGATCCAGCTGTTAAGAGCACTTTCCTCTCTATCAGAGGACCATGTCTGCTTCCCAGAACCCATGTCTCACAAGCCCCTGTAACTCCAGATGCAGGGCATCTGACACCCTCTCCTGTCACATGCATGAACATACAAACAAGCAAATAATTTGGCAAGCTTGGCTCAAATAACATATTGTATTGACAAATATGAAAACTGTGCTCTCTTTATAAAATATATAGTAAGGAAACCTTAGAAAGGTTGTATATAAGACCACAATACAAAGAAAGTTTAAACTTACCAAAGAAACCTGATCTGAGAACAAGCATACACATGAAAAATAATTAATGGCAATGCTGTATACAGGTAAAATTTAAAGTTTCCATTATGATATGTATTACTTTGCAACAAATAAAATTTGTAGCACACCGTATTTTTTTACTATACAAATTCACTGCATCAATATTCAAACATGACAACATGTAGAAAGGAAAAATGCAATGCAATAGAAATATGTTGCTTTCAAACTAATGGCTTTTTATAAGGATTTTTTTTTATTCCTGTAGGTGTCTCCTAGTGGCTGCTGCACTGTCATTGTCTGTCTCTATCCATTCTTTTTCCCCAAACATGTGTCCCCAGAGCAGCCATTTGGAGGAGCTGCTCTGCAGGATTTTCTGTTGCCACATTCCAAAGGCATGTTAGGAAGAGGATATTTCTACTCAAATGGTCAGACTCCTTCCCGTTTGCGTCGCAGTATTCATTGTTGTTCACTTTGGGCTCACGAAATTGCCTGAACAAGAGATGAAATACCTGGTAGAAGAGTATAAATTCAAATTCTGGAATCAACAAAAGGCTGAAGAACCGAAGAACCTAACAGGGCATCTTTCTTCACCTACTTATTATAAATAATCAAAGAGCAACTCAGAAGAGAGAGAGAGAGAGAGAGAGAGAGAGAGAGAGAGAGAGAGAGACAGAGAGAGAGAGAGAGACAGAGAGACAGAGAGACAGAGAGAGAGAGCTCAGAGACAGAGTAGTTAGTTTCACCTGTACTAAAAGTCAGCACTTAGAGCCCAGACACCTAATTTTTCTGTAGTTCCTCAATTAGTGAATTCTGTTGGAAAGGAACTCTTTTACAAAGAGACTTATTTCTCCCTTATATATACATGATTGTTTTTCATTGGTTACTTGGTTAACATCTATAACAATGAACACACAACAAGGGGTATATTGTGTGACAAGAAGCCACAATTTTTGGAATCTCGTTTCTCCTGAATAGATTTGTAGATCTACCGGATGTATTTGTTGATCTTCCTGAGTTGAAGGCCCTTTGCCTTCAGAGAAGTGAGCTACAAAGCACTTTCCCTCTGCCTTACAGACACCTGAGATACATGCTTGCTTAGTTCTGGAAGGCATCTCATTGCCCAGAGGAATAAAGAACAAAAGTCTAAGATGGATGAAAAAAGAAATAGTACGTACATTTTCAACAGTTTCCATATGAGCTAGCTTTAAAGGAGCCAGTGGATTGCCTTATTGATTTCTGATAGAGCGGCCCAGAGTCATTTCTGTTGTCCTCGGATGGTGTAGCTCTGCAGCTCCCCCATCATTTCCTTGGAGATGCCATTTTCTGTGTGTGCTATGTTGCTGTTTATTTTTGTTCTATCTTTTGCAAATGGATTTCTAGCTGTCAAAAATACACACTGATCCGTTTCACACTGAGCTTGTAAAGCTCAGATTGTCACCACACGATGAGTCAGAAAGGACCACAGTGAATACAGGAATTCCATTCCATCCTTTCCACAGAAGGAGAAGGTGACGTCAGAGCCTAACAAAGCTTCTCCGGCCTGATTTTCACAAGCATGGATCAGAGCAAGGATTTACAGTAATAATACACCCTTGTGCTTTTAGAAAAGGGATCATCTCAGGTGATGTTGGTGTTCACCTTTAATCCCAGCACTTGAGCGGAGCAGAGGCAGGCGGATCTGTGAGTTCAAAGTCAATCTGGTCTACAAGAGCTAGTTCCAGGAAAGAAAGGGTTACACAGAGAAACCCTGTCTCAAGAAAACAAAACTGAATAAATAACAAAAAACTTCAATCTTTAAAAAAATAAGAAAAAGAAAGGAAGAAGAAAGAAAGAAAGAAAGAAAGAAAGAAAGAAAGAAAGAAAGAAAGAAAGAAAGAAGAAAGGGATATTTTGACTGCAGGGAGGAAGAAAGAAAGAAAAGAAAAGAAAGAAAGAAAGAAAGAAAGAAAGAAAGAAAGAAAGAAAGAAAGAAAGAAAGAAAGGGATTATCTGACTGCAGGGATGGAGTGATGTATGGGCTCTTGGTCTTGCAGCCATCTCTGTGTAGTTGCTACATTTGTCTGTACTGTGTTTTCTTCATCTGGATCGCAGGCATCAAACAGCCCTTATCACATTAGGTTATTGTAAATATGAATAATCTTAGCTCATTACCTGGCCAACACAATAAAGACCAAATAATTGGAAGTATTTAGGAAGAGGAGGAATCTAGGAACAAAAGTAGAAAATGCTGGAAAGGAAACACTGGTCACAGAGACATATTTATCCAAGCACTATCTCAAGTCTACAAAGAAGTACCTACAGAATAATAAAGACTTTGATAATTAATATATAATAATTTAAACACTTTCACAAATAAATATGTATAAGCTGCTAAATACTTAGCATCCTCTGCACCAAAATTGTATACATCCACTGTTGTTGCTAGCAATCTTCTTTTTTAATGGATACCACCTAATCAGTTCTGCCAGGTGTCTCATATTTGGCCAGTTTTTCTAAGCAGTATGTACATATAGAAAATCCTCAAAACTTCTCAGACTGTCAGGGTTCTTTAGAAAAACATAGTCAATAGGAGATACATCTGCACCAGAGTTCTTATAGGAATTGTCATATGAAATCACAGAGGATGAGAAATTCAACTATTTACCACTGAAAAGGCAAAGAACCAGAAAGGCAGGAGACATAATTCTGTTAAGGACAGGACAGTGCAACATTCTAAGAACAAGAAAAGATAAAATAATTCACTTTATGTCCCCCAATTTTTATTTTAATCAGGCCCTCTAATGACTGGATCATACATGCCCAGGCTTATCAATGCAAAACTTTGTTGTACAGTCTACCAACTAAATGGTAATTTATTGCAAAATAATCTCAGGTATATCTAAACAGGCAGATGTCCAGAGATCTTTGGCTAACCAGGCTAGCCAATCAACTAGCTCAAGTTCTTGTCTCCAAAAATAAGACAGAGAACTACAGAGGAATATATTTGAAGGTGACCTATAGTCTCCATACGTACATGCACACACACAAGCTTGAGCTCCAGCACACAGACATTCACATACACAAGAACATGTGCTCACATTTATACTTTAAACACAAACATCCAGGCACACTCACACACACACACACTATACAGGAAGAAAAAAAAAAGAATCATGTTTTCTTAATTCTTCCCTAACCTAGAAAATCTGGCACCATTAGCCTTTCCAATCAGATTATTATACGCTACTCTAAGAGGCTCCCCTCGCCCATCTTGGAGCCCAGCAGCAGAGACAGAATGAATAGGGAGATGGTGGTCTCAGCACATTTGTCCCTTGCTAACTTGAACATACTTCGTTTCTGTGGCTCATCACACTGAGTCCATTCAAAGCCAATGTCTCATTGGCAGCTGGGCCACCATTTACTTTCTTCTGTGCTTTCTGGATGACATCAAAGCCTCTCCTGAAATCTGAGAACTTTCTTTTTCTTGCTTTGAAAATGTATAAGTCATACCCAGGCAACAGACATGGAGCCCATAAAGTTTACATATCTTTAGTCACATGTTACTGCACTAGCCAAAATAAATTTACCTAAAAACAGAAATGCTTCTTAGCTGCCTTCTTCCACCACTACCACAATCACCTCCTCCTTCTCCTTCCTTCTGCTCCTTTTCCTTCTTCCTGTCTATGGTAGGAGAGTGACTATGAACCACTTATGACAGTCAAAGAATCTGACTCTTAGTTAAAATAAATTAGCCTTAAACAGAATTAACTTTTAGTCTTATAATAATAATGATAATTATTATGATGGTATTATATTATTATATATTATATTATATATATTTTACTATTATAGATATATGATAATACATAGATATATGTATTATTGACATTTAATAATATATAAACATATTATCATAAACATAATATATGTAGCTATTTTATATAGAGATAAAATAAACGTATATAGATTATTATTATTATTATTATTATCGAGGTCAGAGGACAGCTTTTCGGAGTTGGTTCTCTCCATGGATACCACAGATTGAACTCAGGTCAGCATATTTGCATGACACATATTTTCATCCAGTGAACTATTTTACCATCCTTTCTTAATCGCCCAGCACAATAATAATGACAATGTAGCAATTAAGTAACTTGATCTGAGATTCTGCCTTTTATTCTATCAAAGCAGCTTGCATACATCTACTATCCAGACCATTCACGAAATATCTTCCGTATGCTGGTAATGACTTTGGGTATTAGAGGAAAAAGGCATACAGCACATTGTGTCTCTAGTCTAATAATGTAAGAGGAAAACAAATTTCAACAAAAATGGTAGAATTGTCTAAGTGTTGTGTTATTGAGTAAAGATGATGAACATAAAAATGCGAGTATCACACAATGGCTGGGTAAAGCTGTGTTTGGAAAATAAAATTCAAGTTTGCAGGGTGAGTATGATTAGGAGTTAAGGGAGGGAATTGATTGATTGATTGATTGATTGATTGATGCATATGTTTTGTTCACCTGCATGTATGTCTGTGTCCTCCCTGTATGGTTGGTGCCCATGGAGGCAGAAGAGGGCATCAGATTTCCTAGAGCTGGAGCTGTAGATGAATGGTTGTGAGTCTCCATGTGGGTGCCCGAAAAATGGGTCTAGATTCTCCATAAGAGCAGGAAGACCTCTTAACCACTGAACCATCATCTCTAGAGGACTGGGACATTTCCTCCGGTGAAAGAACACTCGCAGAGAAAGAAGGATGTGGCCCAGCAGAGCACATTGAGAATGTATTCAGACCTCAAGCAGCAGAAGCTGAAGGCTGGTCTGGTTCTGAAGTGAAAACCAGGTTCAGCTCACAAAAGGAAATGAGTGTTTTATTGGAGACATCTGACTTTATTCTGAAGGTTCTGATAAATCCTGGAAAGTTCTGCATGTACATTTAAGACAGAGAATTATTTCTATGAAGTAGAACACAGATGGTAATAGTGATGATGCGACAACTGCATTTAAAAAGTTAAGGAAAATATAAACTAAACAAAAGCAAGAATGTTGAAAATGTCCAGGTGTGCCAGATGCATGATAGAAGGATGGCCATTCTTTTTTTTTTTGTTTTGATTTCTTAGGGTGATGTCGGTGTCCTTCACAGGAACATGCTATCCTGCCAGAGAAAATCTGGGTTAGGAAATAGGGAAAAAGAAGATGGTGAACTCAGTGTTACATACATAGAGCTTGGAGACATATAGGGCTCTTCACCGATGTAGAAATTTATACAGCCTTTCTGAAACAGAGGAATCAAAGTTGCAAAGCTAGTTACAAAGCTGCCAACAGCCCTACTTGATTTGTTCTTGTGGTTTTTTCTATTTTAAATTTTTTGCTCATTTTACAAATCAACCACAGTTTCCACTTCCCTCCCCCAATCCTTCTACCCCTGTCCACTCCTCAGGAAGGGTAAGACCTCCCATGGACATTCAACAAAGCCTGGCACATCAAGTTGAGGCAGAACGGAGCCCGGCCATCCCGTATCAAGGCTGAGCAAGGCATTCCACAATAGGGAATGGGCTCCAAAAAACCAGCTCATGCATCAGGGATAGAATCTGCTCCCACTGTCAGGGACCCCACAGACAGGCCAAGCCACACAACTGTCACCCACACACAGAGGGCCTAGTTCAATACTGTGCAGACTCCCCAGTTGTCATTTCGGTCTAGAGTCTGTGAGCTCCCACTAGCTCGGGGAAGCTGTCTCTGTGGGTTTCCCCTTAATGATTTTGACCCTCTTTGTTCATATACTCCCTCCTCCCTCTCTTCAACTGGACTCCCAGAGCTCAGCCTGGTGCTTGGCTGTGAATCTCTGCATTTGCTTCTACTCATGCTTCTCCAAAATTTTAGATCTGAAGGAGGCAACGTGTGAACATTTGTCTCACTCGAGCTGCTTTCGAGGAACCAGAGGCAATTAGGACTGCTCCCACTCAGGTGGAGAAAGCTATCCAGTAGTGTTTATAGAGCAATCAGGAAGAGCAGGGGTGGTTCTGAAAACCTGCATATAAGAACCAAGTAACGTAAAGAAAGACAAATTACAGGCCAGAAAGGGAAAAGAAAAACTGGGAGTGCCCAGTGTCTGCAACCAAAGGGGAAGGAAATCTGAGACAGGAGGAGCAGCGGATGGGACAACGAGGAGCAGCAGATGGGACAACGAGGAGCAATAGCGGTCAGTGAAGTCAAGCAAGGGAAGTGAATGAATCAGGGTTCTCCAGGGCAGTGGGGTTCACAGCCTTCCTAATGCGGTTACCCTTTAATTCAGTTCCTCGTGTTGTGGTGGCATCCAAACATAAAGTTATTTCATTGCTGCTTCATACCTGTAATTTTGCTACTGTTATGAATCATAATGTAAATATCTGACATGCAGGATATCTGATATATAGATTCTGCTGGGGTCATACCCAAAGTTTGAGAATTCCTTTTTTCGAGGAATAGAACCTATAGAAAGAATGCCTATCTATCTATGTCTGTCTATCTATCATATATATGGCTACTTATTAGATTGAATTACAGGCTGTGATACAGCTAATCCAGCAATGGCTCTCTACCAACGGAAAGTCCAAGAATCCAGAAGTTGTTCAGTCCACAATGCAGAATGTCTCAACTGGTCTTCAGTATATTCCAGAATCCCAAAGAAGCAGGCTCTCATGCCAGTGAAGGAATGGACTTGCTAGCAGGAGGAAGAACAAGCTTGCAAAGAGAAAGCAAGTTCCTCTTCCACGTACTTCATACAGGCTGCCAGCAGAAGGTGTGGCCAAGATTAAAGGTATATGTTCCCACCTCAGAAGATAGTGATTAAAGATTTATCTTCCCACCTAAAAGATTTGGATTTGAAAGCTGCCTTCCCATTTCAAATGACTTAATTAAGAAAGTATCTCTTACCCATGTGTGCCCAGCCATTGGATTTTAGTTAATTCCAGATGTTGTCAAGGTGACAACCAAGAATAGCCATCACAGGAGGAGTTGGCATTTTAGTATCATCAGGGAGGCCATCGCCAAACTAAGACAAAGACAAAAAAAAAAAAAAAAAAAAAAAAAACAGAAACAGGAAGAACTTACAGGGGTACAGAATAAAACCAAATAGATAAAATGCAGGTAGCAGACACTCAGTGTGGGGACTGTGAAACCAAGATCAGCAGCTGCAGCCAGGATTTAATGCTGGCTTGAACTGAGAACTTTTAATTTTTGTTTTTGTTTCCAGGATGGAGAAACCTGAATGTATTTATATCCTGAAGGAAATGAGCATACAAAAAAGAGGAGTTAAACATTCATACAATAGACCGGGAAACACACAAATAGACAACCTCTGACAGAGTGAAGCATTATCCGATGGCTGCCCTTGAATGCTGTCACATATGAAGAAATGTGTTTTCCTCCCCAAATCCACTATTAGAAATCTGACCACAAAGTCTGTCTAGAGCTGGCAGTTTGGTTTCTCAGTGAGTCACACTAGACAGGACAGCAAAGCAAATTGTCTTCTGTGGGCTATTTTAGGGAGAAGCATAGTCACCCAGCTCATGTCTTTGACCTTCAGCCCTTAAACCAAGTCAGATTTCATCATTGGGAACAGAGTTCATAAGGCTAAGATGATGCTGCACTTCTAGAATTGATGGAATCTTTCTGTGACCTCTTCAGCTATGGCCTGCGGGAGTTCCAGTGGAAATGAGAAGGGGAAGTAGGAGTTATGTCAGACTGTGGCAACTATGAACTTCTCTTCGGATACTGATCTCTGAAACATACACATACTCATGTACACACATGCTCACACATATACTCAACCACACAGGTATAAATATATACACACACTCACATACACAATCACCACACACACATATACACACATGCATACACACACCATGTACACACACATATACACACCCACATACAATACACCACGCACCATACACTCAGATACACACACCACACACACATTTACACCCACATATATCCAGTCTCACAATACACCACGCTGCATACATACTGGTACACACGTGTACACAGAAGCACAGGCATACACAGATACCATGTACACACATATACACACTCACATACAATACACCACATGCATGTAGACATACACACACACACAAGTACATATGTGTTCACACAAGCACAGGCACACACATGCCACATACACATAAACACTCACACACACCATGTACGCACATATACCCATGTACACACCACACACCCATATGTACACATACACAATTGTTGGGCAGAAACAGACAATTGTGAAGATTATCCAAGTATTTTGTTTTTGCTGGTTTGTTTGTTTGTCTGTTTGTAGAATCACAGACCTTAGCACTTGTGAAGATAGAATGATTTAGTTGAAGTAGAATAAACTGGGGCATAATGGTCACAGCACAGTTCTAATACAGTAGCAAAACACAGTGACAGGAACGTGGTTGCAGTGACTTCCCACACAGGAACAGTGACAGGAACGTGGTTATAGTGATTGCCACACAGCAGGAGAGCAGTGACAGGAACATGGTTACAGAGACTTCCCACACAGGAACAGTGACAGGAACGTGGTTACAGTGACTGCCACACAGCAGGAGAGCAGTGACAGGAACATGGTTACAGAGACTTCCCACACAGCAGCAGAACAGTGACAGGAACATGGTTACAGTGACTTCACACACAGGAACAGTGACAGGAACATGGTTACAGTGACTGCCACACAGCAGGAGAGCAGTGACAGGAACATGGTTACAGAGACTTCCCACACAGCAGCAGAACAGTGACAGGAACATGGTTACAGTGACTTCACACAGGAACAGTGACAGGAATCGTGGTTACAGTGACTGTCACACAGGAACAGTGACAGGAACATGGTTACAGAGACTTCTTACACAGCAGCAGAGCAGTGACAGGAACATGGTTACAGAGACTTCCCACACAGGAACAGTGACAGGAACGTGGTTACAGTGACTTCCCACACAGGAACAGTGACAGGAACATGGTTACAGTGACTTCCCACACAGCAGCAGAACAGTGACAGGAACGTGGTTACAGTGACTTCCCACACAGGAACAGAGACAGGAACATGGTTACAGAGACTTCTTACACAGCAGCAGAGCAGTGACATGAACATGGTTACAGAGACTTTCCACACAGGAACAGTGACAGGAACATGGTTACAGTGTGCTTTCCATATAGTAATTCATCTCTCCCAGGAGAGATTTGTGAGATGGGGAAAAAAAGAAAGTAGATTAAAAAAAAAAAAAAAACAGTGCCTTAATTCTTAATGTTCCATAAACTAGGGATGTTTATCTCCCTCTCCTACCAGCTACCTTCAGACTAAAGATGACACAAACATAACATTTGATATCAGACAAGCCTCCTCAGTCGAAAAACCATGTTAGAACCAACAATAGACCCCCCAAAGCCTCTGCTGTCTGAGGTTTCTTTTTTCATTTCTATTTTGTATCACCGAATACTTATCAAGGCCATGTCACATTCAAGGTTTAATTAATTATTCTGAAAAAGCTTCATGTCAGAGGAAGCATGAAGAGGGTGAAGAATTATGAGATGATCAGAAGTTTTCCAAGTCTTCCAGAACCTTCTAGTATCAGAGCAACTGAGCTCTGAGATTTTTTGCAGACATCAGTGGTCCCCACTTCTGCTTGCTAACTACAATTATCAGAGGAACTCAGAAAATTTCCAGATGCCTCATCTCTGCTGCAGCCAAACTGAATCAGATTCTCCAATAGATGGGATACACATGTCTGTATTTCTTAAAGCATGCTGGTAGATTCTCCGAGCTCGTGTTGACAGTGGCCGCAATTAAAGTTCCTGTGTTTCTTTCAACGGGAGCTGACTTCTTTCCCATGAGTAGCAGCTAATGTCTCTTTTAGTATTCACATAGGATGCAGAATTTATTTTATTTAAGCCCTCAAACAGAACTCTATGAAGTCTCTTGCAATACAACAGTCCCATGAAATTACCCACTCTCAGAGCAAAAACAAAATGAAACTAATCTCTTTAAATTCATGCTGTTGTATGGAGGTCCAACATTCGCTGCATCCATGTGGCCCTAGAGGGATGAGACTGCATCACCTGACTAGAGTTCAGAAGAAGAAATGCAAGAAGCCATGTGCCTCTGTTTAAATTCCTGGCAATGGTGTCTTCCGTGTAAGCAGGAACATCCTTGTTGTAGACGGAGGCTCAGAAGACAGATGAGCACCAAACTGCCAGTCTCTTATGCCAGAGCCCCTGTGTATTATTGTTGGTATCCATGTGTAACAGATAATATTGTGCACTGAGCTGGAAGATAAGAAATAGATATGAGATGATGATTTACAAAAGGGTGCTTAAAACTCCTTGACCCAGCAGGAGAAGGAAACAGTGGGAAAGAAGGTTGGGCTGTCAAACTCAAAATCCATAAATAGGGGTACTTTTTCTCCTTTCCCTCCAAAGGTCATTTCTTGGAGATATAAATTGATTTATGCCTTATACTATGGATATTTATTGGCTAATTACTAAAATGTATGAACCACAAATTTCTATCTTATCCCCACTTGTTAATTTTCTTTAAAATTTCCCATTTTAAACTATTATTTTAAAGCCTCGTTAAAACTTTATTTTACTTTGGGGAAGTTTTTCTATAGCTATTTTTACTCCTTTGTAAAGGTTATCCTTCCTTTAACCTAGTGCATCTTAAGAAAACTATGTGGCCATATAAAACTAAGTGACAAGGTCTTAACAGCAAAAGGAAGCCTAAAAGAGAACTAGAAAATTCCAGTGAATTCTTCGCATGATTCCCAAAGACAAAATTGTTTTCGTTCATGGTTTTCTTACTGAGAGAGAAAGAAGCAACACTAGAAAAGTGATGAAGACAGATGTATTAAGGTCATTAAAGTATTGTTTGATTAGTAGCTTGTCTGTAGCAAGTAAAAATGTGTTGCTTATTAATTAAAAACTTTGCATTTTAGAATCATTGTAATATTAAAAATAATTGCAAGACCAAAGTCCAAACTTGCATCATCAAAAATGGAGAATGATTTATCTGAGAGGCCATCTTAGATAGACCAGATGTTCCGCCAGGAAATGAAACACCACTCTAGGGTAAGTTTAACATCCGGGATATGCTGGCCTTCTCCTTTGTTCCAAGTACATTTGTTTCAAGTACATTGTCTAATGAGCATAATTCTCATATCCTCCACTTGTGGTAGGGAGCGATACTAAACCCTTAGTTACCAGCCTCTTCTTTTCTTAAAAAGTTGATGAAAATAATCTATATATCACAGAGATGTGACATTTCAAATACACAAACTTCAGGTGGGATTCATAAATGTGTGATTCCATTGTCAAAACGTAGGGAGTCTCTAAGTCATCTTGTACTTAGATGAGTCTTGGTTGGTCTGTTCCTTCATGGAGGAAGGGTGAGAATAATTTAACCGATACTCTTCACTGAAAATTCAATCAGAACGTCTGTGTTTTGTTGAAGAAACACTAAAGCAGAAAGAAAGTGAATGAAGCATTAATTGCTCTCTTTACGGTGTTGTCATGAGCCCAGTGTAGAGTCAAAGAAATCATGATTATCACCTAACATGAACTTGAGTATGAACTCTCCTTTATGACTGATACCTTAGAAAAATCATCTAACCTGTCTAAACCTCAGTTCACTCCAAAGTAACTGTCTGTATTTAAAATACATATTTGCTACTTATTAGCACTGTGTTAATTATTATTATTGTTATATATTATTTTGGGAAAAAAGTTTGCATGGAGACATGTGGGCAGGTTTGATTGGGAGAAGTTGGGAACCGCAGGACTCGTGGGGAATGGCTTACCATAAAGACAGTTATCTGAGCCTTTAGACTCCACCAGTGTCCTCCTTACCATCTCTTTTCATCAGGGTCTGCTAACTGGAATACTGATAAGAATCCCTGGGTCTCTGCCATGGACTAGACACCATTTTTTTAAGGTGAAAATTATTAAATAGTGAATGGAGCTGGTAACAGTCCTAAAAAGTTGGGAACTATCATTCAGCATAGATCAGGGGTTCTCAACCTGTGCATCGCGACCCCTTTGGGGTTGAATGACCCTTTTGCAGGGGTCAACTAAGACCATTGGAAAACACAGATATTTACATTATGATTTATAAGAATAGCTACAGTTTTGAAGTTTTGAAGTAGAAATAAAAATAATTTTATGGTTGGTGGTCACCACAATATGAGGAACTGTATTAAAGGGTCACAGCATTAGGAAGGTTGAGAAACACTGGCATAGGCAGAAGCAATATACGTGAACTAAGAAACAAAGATTGCAAAAAGAAAGCATATTATCTTGAGGGACATGCTATTTTATCAGGAATCCCAGTAGAACCCAATTTAGAGGTAAAATCGGCTAGAGACAAGAGGAACAGTCCTTATAAGGATTTTCAAAAACAGCAAGGCCATTAAAGGATACTGTATAGGAATGGCATCCAAATAAAAAATGGTTGTATTAGTGTATTTAGGATATATATCCATAAATTTGAAAAAAGCAAGAAGCTAAATAAGAGGAGATGAAAGGATTAAATGGAAGGGAGAGTTACGTGGTTATACTAAGATCTCAAAAAAATAAAAATAAAATAATGAAGTTTCCACACAAATATTAAAATAAAAAGCTTGTGGTCTATGTCTGCTTACATTAAACAAAGTGGAAAGAACAAGAGGGTTTAGGAAAAATTTCTAGGTCATGCCAGAAATTTCATGAATAGCTTAGTCTCTGGCCAGGAGCTCAGAGGAGTCGTTCATGTGTAACCCTGTTTATTTCTTCTCAACAGGAAATCCGAGAGATGCTTGAAGTAAGGGTTTTGTTCTCCCGACAGCACTCAAGTTCTCCAACTGGAATCTCAGGTTGGCATAGTTAAGTCTGCCAGTGGATAGGCTTGGGAATTCTATCTCTTACCTCTTTCTATAAGAACAAATTCTCATCACACTTATAATATTCTTTCTCTAATATTTGTTTTTCACACTTGCGATTTCTACTTGATTTCCCATTGGGTCCCAACAACTAAGGCTAAACTCCATGGATGTGCGCATTAGGCTTCTGGGAGTGCAGATAACCATGGAGATATAGGAGTCACTGAGCACATCAATATAACATGAATTCCTCTCATGCTTTCCCTCCTGGTTATGCAGAGAAAATAGAGTCAGGAGTCTGTTGAGGGGTGCAGATGGACACAGACACATATCCGAGACATTTGGGAAGATTTCATGAGCCCCTTCAAAACTTCTCGCAGCCTTGTGCCTCATTAAAAGAGAGGTCGCAATGATATTTGTGTGCAGTGATAAACTAAACATTTATGATTTTATATTAAAGTTCTGTACAGTTCCCTACATCACTGTACCCGAAATGTACAATACTCAGGATGACAGCAATCAATGGCAGACCAGGCAACTTTAAGGAGTTTCTCAGAATTTAACGAAAGATAGAAAGCAGTTTCTCTTCCAAAGTATAGGATCTGTGGTACCAGAGGTGACACTGTGACCTGGAAACGGGGGAAGGGGGTGAGTCTGCTTGGGCATTATGGTAAAGAGTTAGGGGAAGTAAGCTGGATTAATCAGATGGGGTAAAGAAAATGTTCATTAATTGCTTAGTTTTTAAGTGACACTGTGTTTTTTTTTTTTCCTGTTTGTTAGGGAGATGGAAGCATGCATTGGAAACACTATTTCTAATTATTACTGTAAGTGGGAGGTTTCTGGCACAAGGTCAAGAAATAATAGGAGAATGTGTGAATCTCACTATTGAGCTGCACTGAGCCTAATCATTTGAATAAAACCAGTTGTTGTTTTTTTTCTTGGACCGTCTCTGGGCTGTTCAGTGTTCTGGATGAATCTAACACAATCAGGCTGTTCTCTGGTGTATAACCACTTCCTGCTGACTCAGGGCAAGCTTGTTTCCTCTGCCGTTTATTAAAGTAAAACATTCACATTAAATCACTGTTTTTTTTTAGTGATGACCAAATATATATATTAGTAATAACATTATTAAAGCTATTCTGTTTAAAATGAACTTTCACATCAGCATGTTACCAAATAGCACACACAAATCTGTCTAATTTCACTGGGGATGGCTTGGGAAAGCTTCCACATCTTTCTGGCACCCTTACAGACGAGGATTTGATGTGTGTTTCAGGAGACAATCTAAGTTTTTATGGCCATGAAAAATGAATACTGTTTCCACTATGCCACATTGCAAATAATGTATAATTCATGTTTTTTCATTAACATGCAAATGTGAAATAGTGTCTTCTATGTTTGCATCTACTAATAATCTATTAAATATTTAGAAGCATAATAAAGAATACTAAAAATATTTGGTCTGGATACTGTTTAAGTACACTGTTCCCTTATTTGTTTTTATTTGTCCACATATTTACACATGTAAAATGTGGAAAAAAAAACAGACCAACACATAATCAATTCAGCAACTGGCATTTGTTAAATAAGATAATAACTTTGTTTCTATCGTTCTTGGTGCTTTTCAGAGCATTTCCACAAAGACTGTACTTGCCAACCATGGCAGTGATCATGAGGCTGGTATTAGCCCCATTTCATGGATCAAAAATCCAAGAGTTTTGTTGGAATTGTTTTGTAAATATTTAGTCTCCCAGCCAGCACAGCCTCTAGCTGTTGTGTCTTCTAATTCACTGGACAGAAGGACTACAATAGAATCTTAATATAAGATCATAGACTTCCTGGTCTTTGGTAAATCATTCGCTAAACAATCACACACAGGTTATACTCGCTTTAGGAGACAGGAGTTTTCAGTAATATTTCTAGAAAACCACATGTTTTCATTGGTTTATTCAACAAATATCTTTGAAAGGTTTTTTTTTAATTTTTATGTGACTATATTTGTATGAGGACATATCTGCACATGGGTGTGTAAGGACTGTCAGAGTCTAGAAGAGGCTGCTGGATCACTCGGCACTGGCTCTGAGAATCAGGTTTGAGTCCTCGGCAAGAACAGTATTTGCTCTTCACCCCAGAGCCATCTCTTCTGTATTCCACTATTTTTTGAAGAAAATATTTGGTTCCTCTGTGGTTGTTTTTTCCATGGATTTGCTGGGAACTAGGGAGGCATTAGGCAGTAAGAGCCTATCAACTGTAGGACTGTAGAGTCCAGAAAGCACTTACTGAAAGGAAATCACCCCTGTGAAGAGAATATTGCACCAGAAGCCGTTAATATGGTACAGAAACCATGTGAGGGCAAGGAAGAGCGACTGCCCAGGGAGAGAAGATCCAGGCAGATATCACTGAAGAACTCTGCATCCGGGTTCCTGTGGTTGACAAATGTTTAACCAGATGATAGGAAAAGAAGTTTAATTCTAGATGCTAAGTGGGAAAATTCAGGGGAGGATGTTTAAGTGACCCCTAAATGTTTATGTTTAGAAGACCTAAAATTTAGCATCCTGGAAAAAAATGTATAGAATCAGTCATGCCTCTTCTTATATAAATGAAAAATGACTGTGAAGAATCAGAAAAAAAAATAAAAGTACATTGATAAGTCAGACACAAAGTGTGGATATCTCAATGGATGTCTTCACAGTTAGCCATTGTGAAGCTGTGGGACTTCACATTTTCTCTATCAGTTATATTTTTATAACAAAGAATTAATTCAGTGACAGAGTTAAAACTAGAAAAACAATTACCTTTATTCCCTCTTTTATGATTCATGTTCCATTATCTGGGTTTAGTCTTTTCTCACCTACTAATACTGTAGGATTCTTCAAATATAAACATTGATGATTTTCTGACTGAGAACTGTGTCCTCTATCACAGCCATTGAAACTCAAATCTGGTAGAAATACAATAGGATATAGAATATAGGCAAAAGGATGAGAATTGGTGTTTTATTGTTGTTACCTGGATAATTCTGTCACTCTGCAAGGCCTGGAAATCAGGAACCATGAGCAAGCAAAGCTAACATGAGGACCACTTTGGTCAGCAACATATCAGCAAGAGTCTCTGGAGGATGAGCCTGGGCAGTCTAGAATCCTTGACATCTGTAGATACACAAAAACCATAAGAACATTTTATTGCTACCTTTTTAATTTCTAAGATTATAATATAATTCTTTCATCTCTCTTTCCCTTTCCTTACCCAACCCTTCCCATGAAGTTTTACCCACTTGCTCTCTTTTAAATCCATGGTTTCTTTTTCGTAATTGTTGTTATATATACAGGGCTGATCATTTGGCTTTGAATAACTACTTGTGATTTTAACGAGGGTAGAATATTTCTTCTGTTCTAAGATTTCTTTAGTCACTTGTAATTCTTTGTCTAGATATAAAATTTCATGAGTTTCTCCCCTTCTCCATTAGCATGTCTATTGGAGTCTTCCTTGTTCACTTTGTGTTTACACAGCCATGTTGAGGTGACTTGTGATTGGTCTAACTTCTCTGGCACTTGTAGACTATACCAGTTCATAACAAACATTGTGTTCCTCTGGCTCTTACAATTTTTCTCTCCTGTCTTTTCTAGTGATCACTGAGCCTTACATGAAAGAGCTGTGTTATAGATGTGTCAGTTAGGACTAGGCTCCACATTTTGAACAGTGTGCTTTCCTTTAAAGGTCTTGTCTGTTGCAAAAAAAAAAAAAAATTCCTTGATGAGGATTGAGAACTGCACTTATCTGTGGGAACAGGGATAAATATTTAGAATGTCTATGCTGGTTTTATTAAGTGGTGGATAGAGGCTCTTTTTGAAGACCCATGACTTCACTAGTCCAGGGTAGTAGGCAGGTTCCTAGTACCAGGCATGATTTCCTTGTTGTTGAACAAACCTTAAGTTCAATTAAAGAGCTGTTGCTTACCACCGAGGTATAGGTGTCACTATTGTACCCTTATGGTTACTGGACTGTGTTCAATATGTCTATTGGCTTTCTCCATTCTTTGGAAATTTCCATGGTATCTTCTGTACCATGAAAGCTTGTCCTCAGGGATGAAACTTTCAGGTCAGGTCCAGCTCAGGCATAACAAACTTTTTAAAAGTACAATTCAAATCAGAATTGGGCAGAAGAAATTTGTGTAACAGTTCCATTAACATCCATGCTATCATTCTAGATCTAACTATTCCTCAGAAGAAAACTTTTTTATGTGAATTTCTTTACTGTTGTGATTTTTTTTGTTTTGTTTTGGATATCCTGTGGGCTCAGGATGGATAACACACCACTCATGGGAGAGAGAGGCAAATAGGAGAATCTTCCTACTCTACAGGAAGTCAATTAATATTTTTAAAACCATTTTTAACTTTAAATATGATAAAATTTTAGAAATAAAATGTTTTGTAACATCATATATGTGACAACTAGTATCGCAGGGATAATTCAGGGAAATAAGTCAGTAGAGTGATTGATAATTTATTAGTGATCATTAGCATGGATTCCATAGTAAGAAGCAGCAGTATTGGAGAAATTGACGTCTGATCATTATTTTTAAGATATTCCACAGAAATAAAAAAAATGTTTCCTGGCTTAACTTAAACAAAGCAATAATGAGAACCAAGTCACTGGCATAGAAAAGAGAACCTGTGATACTATGGATGTTCCATTGTTGGAGAGCATTGCCTGTCTAATAGGCAGAAAGCTAAGTCTGAACTTCATTACTCATAAAAAAATATTTAAAAAAAAAAGAATAGATGAGAAGAGAGCCTTGTGCTAAATGTGTTTGCCTCAGTGTAGAAAATGGAACTATGTGGTCCTAGATATAACTCTTCTTTTTAAACAAAAATCGGGTGATTTCCATAAAAATACACAGTAGCCCTTCATGGGAATGGGAATCACAGCACTGCCTGAGACTTAATCAGGAACATTTTAGATATGGAGACACCACATGTGGTTGGAAAACTTTACAGATAATTAGCCCTATAAACAGACTGAAAAGCACATATGTATCTCTTCTCGATTTCCTTACCCAAAATATCTGTGATGATCTGTCTGATAATTACAAAATAATCACAACAGTTTAGTAATTAATGCTTGGAATCAACATGGTTAAATTTTTGCATCATCAAACTCACAAAAGAATATATTTCTAACTATTTTATTTTACTTCTTTTTTTTGTCCTAGCCCATAAGCTATGCTTGATTTACATATCTCTACTAGCTGAAAATTATATCCGTTCCTTGGGTCCAATTTCCAAGTTCCAAGCATTAGCAGCATGACTGCAAAGATCTATGATTTGATGTTCTATTTGATTTTTGTGTGTTTGTTTTAATGGAAAAGTAGAAAGGGAGAGGAATATTTGATTTGCTGTCTCGCCAACACAATTCTAAAAAGCATTAAGCTGAAACTGGTACAAGTGTTTATTTTCTGACTCTCTCTTGTATAATGGGAACAGTCAAGACCTGAACATGAGTCGATATAAGGTTTGTGGTTTTATGATAAGCGCATCAGCCAGCAGATAGCATACACCCCAGTGACAGCTGCGATGGTTCTTGGACTCCGACATCCTTCAATCACATGTTCCCTGTAGGGTATGTACACAGCAGTAGAACAGGGTCATGGCTTATGGCAGATGTTGACCATCTCTGAGTTATGTGGAATTTCTCTCTGTGAACCCATGCCTAGCTATCATTACATCAAACCACAGGTACAATGAAGCCCATTTTCTGGTTTGACATGGTACTGCTATTATTCTGGAGGAAAAGCCTTATGTACTTGGTGGCTGGGAAGACGTCTCCCCAAAAGCTGAAGAAGTACATAGAATTCAGAATATTTGGGACTATTCCTGTCACCAGAATACAAAGCAATGGTTTCCCCTGGAGTTACATATCACTTATTACACTGTAATGTCTTTAAACAAGAAAACCTAACACGGTAATAATCCTAACCAAAAGCTACTTTTTGTAGAAATTCTTATAACATTTCAATGCTCCATGGTTGCGATTCTGCCGATTGCTAGCAGTTGTTACAGTAAACACCCCCCCCCCTTTTCATGGGAAAGCCTAACTGCCCCATTGATTGATTTGCTGAGTGAAATCTTGTCATTGAGCAATCAGGCCATGTTTACTGCGAGCCTCTGATAAAAGAATAAAGACTATAAACATCAAGGATCAGAGTGTTTCTCAGCAAAGTGCCAGGAAATACTGGGCGAACAGGTATCTTCTAGGCACTGTGGAGAAACTAAAATAAAAACAAAGTGAGTAAAACATGTGGAGTCAATGGGCTTTCTTTGGCAGACTACAATGATGTTAAAGGTAGAAATAAAAATGTTCAAGAAGGCGTTAAGAAAAAACTTCATGATGGGGCAAATGATTAATAATTTTAGTAAGTAAGCTATAACCTTAGCAGTCTAAAAAGATGATTATACTTCAACTTATTATATAGCCTCAGAGAATCTTCTATGGTCTAGACTGTAGTCATATCAGACCCTGGACCTGATCTAATCTCACAGTCAGAGTGCTCATATCTTGGTATATTGCTGGTGCTGGGTCACAGAACGAGTTACACAAAATTCTGAAGAAAAGTTCACATGATATTTGAAACAGACAGCAAATGCCCTTGACTCTGACTAAAGTACATTGTGTGTGTGTGTGTGTGTGTAGATCAGAGTCAACTTTGGATGTCATTTTTTAGAAATATTTCCAAATATATTTGAGACAGGGTCTCCCATTGGCTTGGAACCCACCCATTAAGTTAGGCTGGCCAGTCCATGAGCCTTAGGGAGCCCATATCTCCATTGACGCAGCACTGCAGTTATAAACTCATGTCACTACATCTTTTAATGATGGATTCTGGGTGTAGAACTCTGGTCCTAATGCTTACTAGATAATCTCTTTACCAACTGAGCCATTTCCTGAACTTCTTCTATAATACTATGTAAAGAACTCAGAAAAGAGTATAAAGTACGTGGATGTGTGCCTCTGGTGTCTTATTGTAGACTAATTATTGGAGAAATAAGTGCTTTCATGAAAAATTGACCAAAGCCCCCAATCCACATACCTTTGTAGGCTGACCTCCCTGCCTCCAGCATGGACAAGAATTGTCATCAAGAAAACCTCTAACCTCTGCAATTTTGTCACTTTGCAAGATGTGCCACAGCTTGTTACCATAAGAGAAGTATTCATCCTAATAGCTTCTAGAAAATAGAAGACATAACTTTGCATTATACACTGCTACACTTTCTTGATACATTTTTTTCTATAGTTTGGCAAATGGGTACAAACTCTTTTTTTTATTGTTTATTTATGTATTAAAGATTTCTGCCTTCTCCCCGCCACCACCTCCCATTTCCCTCCCCCTCCCCAATCAAGTCCCCCTCCCTCATCATCCCTAAGAGTAATCCGGGTTCCCTGCCCTGTGGGAAGTACAAGGACCACTCACCTCCATCCAGGTCTAGTAAGGTGAGCATCCAAACTGCCTAGGCTCCCACAAAGCCAGTACGTGCAGTAGGATCAAAAACCCATTGCCATTGTTCTTGAGTTCTCAGTAGTCCTCATTGTCCATTATGTTCAGCAAGTCCGGTTTTATCCCACGCTTTTTCAGACCCAGGCCAGCTGGTCTTGGTGAGTTCCCGATAGAACATCCCCATTGTCTCAGTGTGTGGGTGCACCCCTCGCGGTCCTGAGTTCCTTGCTCGTGCTCTGTCTCCTGCTTTTGATTTGGACCTTGAGATTTCAATGTGGGTCTTTGTCTCTGTCTCCTTTCATCGCCTAAATGTTTTTCTTTGGGTTCACCTTCTTAATTAGCTTCTCGAGGACCACGCATAATAGGCTCAACGTCCCCTATTCATGGCTAGAAACCAAATATGAGTGAGTACATCCCATGTTCCTCTTTTTGGGTCTGGCTCACCTCACTCAGGATAGTGTTTTCTATTTCTGTCCATTTGCCTGCAAAATTCAGGAAGTCATTGTTTTTTACTGCTGAGTAGTACTCTAATATGTATATATTCCATACTTCCTTCATCCATTCTTCCATTGAAGGGCATCTAGGTTGTTTCCAGGTTCTGGCTATTACAAACAATGCTGCTATGAACATAGTTGAGCATATACTTTTGTTGTATGATAGGGCATTTTTTGGGTATATTCCCAAGAGTGGTATTGCTGGGTCCCTGGGTAGGTGGATCCCGAAATTCCTGAGAAACCGCCACACTGCTTTCCAAAGTGGTTGCACAAGTTTGCATTCCCACCAGCAATGGATGAGTGTACCCCTTTCTCCACAACCTCTCCAACAAAGGCTATCATTGGTGTTTTTTATTTTAGCCATTCTCTCAGGTGTAAGATGGTATCTTAAAGTTGTCTTGGTTTGCATTTCCCTGATCGCTAGGGAAGTTGAGCATGACCTTAAATGTCTTTTGGCCATTCGAACTTCTTCTGTTGAGAATTCTCTGTTCAGCTCAGTGCCCCATTTTTTAATTGGGTTGATTAGCCCTTTACGGTCTACTTTCTTGAGTTCTCTATATATTTTGGAGATCAGACCTTTGTCTGTTGCAGGGTTGGTGAAGATCTTCTCCCAGTCAGTGGGTTGCCTTTTTGTCTTAGTGACAGTGTCCTTTGCTTTACAGAAGCTTCTCAGTCTCAGGAGGTCCCATTTATTCAATGATGCCCTTAATGTCTGTGCTGTACAGCAAGCCGACAGCCAACATTAAATTAAGCGGAGAAAAACTCAAAGCCATCCCACTAAAATCAGGAACACGACAAGGATGTCCACTCTCTCCATACCTCTTCAATATAGTGCTTGAAGTTTTAGCAATAGCGATAAGACAACATAAGGGGATCAAGGGGATTCGTATTGGAAAGGAAGAAGTTAAGCTTTCGTTATTTGCAGATGATATGATAGTATACATAAGTGACCAAAAAAACTCTACCAAAGAACTCCTACAGCTGATAAACACCTTTGGGAATGTGGCAGGATACAAGATCAACTCCAAAAAATCAGTTGCCTTCCTATACACAAAGAATGAGGAAGCAGAGAGGGAAATCAGAGAAGCATCACCTTTCACGATAGCCACAAATAGCATAAAATATCTTGGGGTAACTCTGACCAAGGAAGTGAAAGATCTATTTGACAAGAACTTTAAGTCTTTGAAGAAAGAAATCGATGAGGACACCAGAAAATGGAAGGATCTCCCTTGCTCTTGGATTGGGAGGATCAACATAGTAAAAATGGCAATTCTACCAAAAGCAATCTATAGATTCAATGCAATCCCCATCAAAATACCATCAAAATTCTTCACAGATCTGGAAAAGACAATAATCAACTTTATATGGAAAAACAAAAAACCCAGGATAGCCAAAACAATCTTATACAATAAAGGATTGTCTGGGGGCATTACCATCCCTGACTTCAAACTCTATTACAGAGCTACAGTATTGAAAACAGCTTGGTATTGGCATAGAAACAGAGAAGTCAACCAATGGAATCAAATAGAAGACCCTAACTTTAACCCACAAACCTATGAACACCTGATTTTTGATAAAGGACCCAAAAGTATTCAATGGAAGAAAGAAAGCATCTTTAACAAATGGTGCTGGCAAAACTGGATGTCAGCCTGTAGAAGAATGAAAATAGATCCATATCTTTCACCGTGCTCAAAACTTAAGTCCAAATGGATTAAAGACCTCAATATCAGTCTGAACACACTGAACCTGGTAGAAGAGAAAGTGGGAAGTACTCTACAACACATGGGCACAGGAGAACACTTCCTGGGTACAAACTCTTAAATCTCTTCTCTCTGACCAAAAGAATGCCTTAAAAAGAGAAAGGGAGGGAGAGAGGGAGGGAGAGAGGGAAATATTTTTTCTGATCATAACATATTCACTTTCTCATGGTTCTCACAGAAACATGTACACATCTGTTCATTTCAGTGTGTCATTGTTCTTTCTTTTCCCAAGCATTTCTCCTACAGCTTATAAGAACGAATGATCACAAGTTGATGTGTTTGAATAGATTAGTCACATGAGAAAGCTATATTGAAGTATCATTATATCTTGAACTTGTGTGATCATTAAAAAACACAACTACACATTAAAGTTGCTGCCTGTTCAACTCAAGTCTACAGTTTGCTCATGAACAAATCTAATTCTAGAAAATGATAAATTATGAAATAGTGTTGCGTGTCATTCCTTGTGTACCCACATGTATGCTGTATATGCATGTGTGTATGCATGTTCACATGTATTTACATGTGCTTTGTGCATGGAGGCCTGAAGTTTATGCCTAAGTGCTTTATCCACTGAGCAATCTCTACAACCCCTCATTACATAAAATTCTCACCATATTCCCATCTGATAAGCTCAGTAGAAAACTCTGTATTACTGTTCTTTTCCTGACATGTTTATGATAAGTTAACTAATAATAAATCCAGTTTAGATCCAGTTTTCCTTATTCTTGCCCCCACATCATAACAGAACTCTTTTCGTCTGAAAAATATTCTGTATCTTCACAGTGATGATGTTTCTGGAGTGAAAGGCCCCTCATCGCTAGATGATAGCAGAGAATTCTAAGTATAAACTCAGCAAGGTTTGAGAGTGTGATCTATGTGAACAGTCCCTAAAGAGAACTCTTTCTGAAGCAGTCATACAGGTTTAGCAGATTTTATGTTTCCTTAAACAAAATATAAATATGAATTACAATGCCAGACAAACTCACTTACTTCTTTTTCAGGAATTAAATTATTTGGGTTGGTTATCTACATTGATCCAATTAAAGCTCAGACAGGCAAATCCTCCCTTTCATTTTGTGATGCACAGACCCGGTCTTTGTTGTGTGCCCCTGGGAGTTACAGTTGAAAATGAAAGCAATTAAAGAGTTTCTGGGAATTATTTCACTGTTAGGAATTGCACACTCCTCTGGTAAAAAGAGAAATGATAGTAGAAATGTGGAAAATATCCTCAGAGTGGTAGCCATGAGCATAAAAGTGGAAATAAAAAGAAGAGTTAATGAACGTGTGATCAATTAGACACATGTGTGTCTACCATGATGCTTCTTATAACCATACCTTCATTCTACCAGAGTCCTATACTAAAAATATGCTATTTGTGCTGCGTGATCAATGTGCTCATATTAATGGAAGTTTCCAGAAAAATTTATATTATAGTAGAAAGTTATGAAAGATGGAAAATTGGTATAGATTATATGGAGAGCACCAAGAGTGCCCAAATAATATGGAGAGACTTAGGAAACAAGACATCATAAAGCTTGTTTTGATGAAAAGGGATGTTGGTGTAAGCTGACTGCCTCTGAGGAAAGGGAATTTCAACAGAGGTCTAGAGTAACCTTCACAAGAGTCAGAGAGATGCAAGAACCTAGCATGCTTAATGAATACGAGAAACTGATTTAAAGACATTTCCTGCATGTGCATTAGAGTTCAGATGTTTTGCTGGGAGGCCACAACATGATGATAAATTGTAGCATGACTTGGTGACATGGTGTGAGTTCTGGATGGAAGAGCAGACATGCGAGTCCTTGGGTACCGGGTCTACCTTACAGGGATGATGGAACTCTTTTTCTACTTGCTGACTAGTGTAGCAACAGTATCCAGGATGGCTGTGAACTTCATCACCATAATCACTTCAAACTACCTTTGAGGATTTGAGATGATTTCTCAAAACAAACCACCATCAAACTAATGACCTTCTTGTAGAATGCAGGTTGTGCTAAATGATTTTTATGGCCATTTTGTTTTGAAATGCATATGCTATTTTTTTTCATTTTTGAACCCCACCATCCCCCATTTTTAATTTAGCATATGCATTACTTTGTTTCATTTTTGCCATTTGAAAACAAAATTTACTTTTATTGATTTCCTTCCTTCATTTTCTACCTATCATCTCCAGGGCATCTTAACCTGCTCCTACTACCAATCTACTCACCTAGATTTCTGTCAGCTCCTCTACTATACAAATGAATTGCTGAGAAACTGACATGGCTGATTCTCAATATTGAAAAGAGCATCAGTGAGTCAAAGGGCAAAATGATCCAGTCTTTATATTAAAAGGTGGAAGGTCCAGGGAACGAGACACTTGGGAAGAATGCTGCTTATAAAACTGCACCGAGTGCTGAAATATGACAGAAGCCATGAGAGCATGGTACACTTGGAAGGAGAATAATTAATTTCCACACCTCCTACTTAAGCAGCAGTCCAGCACTGTAGAATAAGAATGCAAGTGAAATAGTCTAAGTCCATCTGTAGATTTTGTTTTTGTACTGAAGTGGGCCAATACATTTCAACATCACTGCCAACTTTTACTTTTAAAAATTCAAGTGAAACAACAACAAAAAAGAGAAACAATTCACAATTCCAACTTTGTGGCCATTTCAATTTTTAGAGAAAGAGTAAGAGATAGGTCTGCTTGGGTGAGGTTTAAGATTTATTTAAACATAATTGACAGATTCTGTAATTTGAAATTAAAGCACATCAAAGCAATAATACAGCGCGATGAATTCTGCTTTCACAGGATGAGCCACTGAGCTTCTAGCTGTGGGCCTGCTAGGCCGCCATGATACATTCTGAACAACCTATGCTACATGAAGCCCTCTCACACTCATCTTCAAAGGCCTTCTGGAAATTTAGGATCTCTACTTTCAACCTCAAACTGTGGGGTGATCTTCTAAATTTATTTTTTATCTTTTTATTGATTTTTATTGAGCTCTACATTTTCTCTGCTCCCCTCCCTGCATTTCCCCTTCCCCCCTACAACCCTCCATCAAGGTCCCCATGCTCCCAATTTACTCAAGAGATCTTGTCTTTTTCTACTTCCCATGTGGATTAGATCTATGTAAGTCTCTTAGTGTCCTCATTGTTGTCTAAATTCTCTGGGATTATGGTTTGTAGGCTGTAAATAAAAACAACTCTAAGGTTCTGACTTACTGACTTACACCTGTAAGAATGGCCAAGATCAAACCACTGATGACAACTTATGCTGGAGAGGTTGTGGGGAAAAGGAACACTTCTGCATTGATGGTGGGAATGCAAGCTGGTACAGTCTCTTTGGATGTCAGTGTGGTGATTTCTCAGAAAATTAAGAAACAACCTTCCTCAAGACCCAGTAATACCACTTTCTGGTATATATCCAAAAAATGCTCAATCGTGCCACAAGTACATGTGCTCAACTATGTTCACAGCACCATTGTTTGTCATAGCCAGAAACTGGAAACAACCTAAATACCCCTCCACCAAAGAATACATAAGGAAAATGTGGTACATTTACAAAATGGAGTACTACATAGCAGGAAAAAATAACGACATCTTGAATTTTGCAGGAAAATGGATGGAGCTAGAAAACATTATTTTGAGTGAGGTAACCCAGACACAGAAAGACAATTATCACATGTACTCATTCATAGGTGGTTTTTAAACATAAAGCAAAGATCTATTAAATTTAAATAGAAGTGGGATTGTTTATTCAGGAGACTAACATTTTAAATATTAAAGGAAATAAATTATTTTTAGTAGATATTTAGGTGAGTATAACTGGAGGTTTCTCTCCTGCCTACCAGTTCCTGAATAACCACTCTGAGGCCTAATATTAATTACAAACTCTTTGGCCTATTAGCTCAGGATTATCATTAACTAGCTCTTGCAACTTAAATTAAAACATTTCTATACTTTACCACAAGATTCCTGGCTTGTTACCTCACATCTTGCTTCTTCAGCGGCTGCTAGTGTTTCCCAGATCAATCATCTTTTTCTCTTTATCTTTGATTGAATTTTCTGCCTGTCTTTATTCTGCCTGATTATTGGCCAAATCAGATTCTTTATTAACCAATGGTTGTAGTAATATTTCATTTGTATTTTAATAAATAAAGCTTGTTTGAAGATCAGTAAAGCAAAGTAGCCACCCAGTAGTGGTGCACACCTATAATCCCAGGCCTAGAGAGGAATATAAAACAGGAGGAGACAACTCTCACACAGTTTCATTCCAGGGATTCCTGAAGGCAAGATCACCTTTTCAGACAGAAGTAGAAATAAGAGCCAGTGGCTAGCTGTTTTTGCCTTTCTAATGTTTAAGTTGAATCCTAAATATTTGTCTTTGGGTTTTTATTAATCATGCTACAAATGGTAATAAAACATATTCACAGCATACAGAGGGGCATTTCATATCAGGTGATGACCAAGGAGACTCTTCAAATGCAAGAAGCCAATCATAGGAGTGATGCACAAGAGTACTCAAAGATAGACTGGCCTAGTGGAGGACAGAACACTTGCCCTTCCAAACATATTATTCTAGTGAGTCTAGAATGTTCTTAACATAAAATTTAAATCCATACAGATTTTTCAGGTCGTGGTAGTCACCATAGTGACATGTCATGATTATGCTATCTTCCTAACAGAAGTAGAAACTATAAACAGATATACAAATATTCTTAAGATGACCACAATTCAGTAGTCTTAATTAGGTCTTCCAAATTTCAGACTTTCAGATAATTTGGATTTTGGTCAATGACCCATTAATTTAAGTTTCATCCTGATAGGAGATGGTTTTTAAAAAGTGTTTTAGAATGATAATTTTTATTTATTTTGTGTGCACATGTGTATGTAGAAATAAGAAGACAGCTTTTAGTAATATCATGTCTGTTGCTTATGGAAAGAAAAAGATACTAATAACTTTATCATCTATCTTAATATCTATCAATTCATGTATCTACATGCTTACCTCTCATGTCTATATAAAACATTGTTCAATCTAAACATATCATACATCATAATCTCTATTAGGTAACTTGTCATTAAAGTTGTATTGAAATACAGACATGCTCACTTGTTTATTATTCATGTTATCTATCACTACCAGAGTGGCATAGTTATAACAGAGACTATACAATATTTAATACCTCATATATTTCTGACCTAGGTGGCACCTACTCATATATATCACTATGTTTACTCAGAACTAGAATTTTCTACAACACAAGTCATCTCTCTTATGCTAGTTCTGCAGTTGGGTCTCCTGGCCTCCTTTCTTACCACTGCTCTTTTAATGTGAAACTTGAATTCAACATTTTCTTATGTCTCTTTTTGGCAGCCATTCCTCACTTTCCAGATGCTGACCTTTTTGTATGGTCAATATCCACATTCTAGCTTTGCCTGGTGATTCCCTTGATATTTCATAATTCAAAGTTTTCCCATAAGCAATATATATTAACTTCATACATAAACATGAGATTCCCTTCTATTTAACCCTGTGAACATATGTGTGTATGTGTGTATACATATATATGAAATTTAATTTTCTTTTTAACAATTCCATGCATGCATATATAATTCACTATTGTCATCTTGGCCTTCATAATCACTTTTTATCCACTTCTACTTGTGCTGGAACCTTTCTTCTTCTCTCACGTTCCTCTTTTAGTTTCATATCTCTTGTTAGAACAACTCACTGAGTTTAACAACATGCAAATAACTCCATAGGGAGTTATGGACTAAAGCATGGACCATTTGTATTTGGCTACACCACTGAAGAAAAATCATTCCCCTCCCTCAGCATCCAATAACTACCAGTAACTCCTCAGCTCATGAGCCCCTCCAGCATCCAAGCTGGAATTTTGTCTCATGAAATTTTGATATTTTGTAAATTTAAATAGCAAACAATTTTTGTTTCTTCTCCTTCATTTTGTCCTACACAGGTTCTTTAACATTCCTGCCAATATGAAGAATTCACAGAGCTGCAGGCATATAGCTATAGGCAGGGGTCTCTTTTATATAGGTCATAGGACAGCAGGATCTCAGAGTGTAAGTTTGTGCCCTTTGCTCCGATATTTTCCACATCCCTACTTTATCCATACTGCTAGTCCTGTTTGTTCTGCTACCGGCCAGTCATTCCGCTGCCTGGCAATGGAACAAGTGTGTTGTTTAACTTCTGAAGATCTAGCCTCCTATGTCAGAAATGAAAGCCCAAAATAGACTATCCTTATACAACTCCTCTTGCATCTCATATTCTGTTACAATTTTTAGGGCCTCTAAAATTTAGTCTTTCAAAAGACATGAACGTTTAGGAAATGTATGAAGAACATTGAACTAGTTCGTCAAGCTCCTAAGTAAGTTAAAATGCCCCTGTGGGTGTCACAGCAATGCCATCTCCCTGCCTCGTGTTGATTCACAGACTTGATCTCTTTGGTGTAGTTGGTTAGTGCATATGTGCTTAGATGCTAGCTTGAATCACATCTCCTGCTCGCTATTCATTCAGGCATGAGAAATGCTCACACTCCCCAAACAGGCCCTTTGTCTTCCTGGTGGAGCAGGGAGGCCACTGTAAATTTAGGATGTTATCTAGTGAGCCTGCCAGGAGGTAGGGGATTTAGAAAATATTTTCAGTCAGCTAATATTTTCTCCCAGATACAGAAACTAAAAATTTGTTCTTTATAATGCACTGTCAAGAATGACAAAGGGGAAATAGATTCAAGCGAAGAGGTGGCCTTAAGAAAAGCACAGGGCTACCTGAGCAGTCTCGGAGAAACCCGGGGTCTGTCGCCTATTAGATATGGCACAAGGCGACTGGCCTTATAAGCGTCAAGGAAAGTCAGGCCACTTATACTGAGAACTAGGACTCAGGATGTAAATTATTCACAGTTCATTAGACTAAGACAAGCATTTCTCAAACACAGCTCCATGCTTGAGAAAAGCGACATATTGAACCCTGCTTTACTGTGAAGCTCAAAGTGGCAATTAACAGTCTTAAGCTGCATATAAAACCCAATACGAACTGAATTTACAAAATTGTGTGAGAATCAAATTATGTTATCTTTGGTTTGAAGAACTAAGAAATAATTGCCAATAAGTATTCATGTATAGGACCAATTTTTTTGAAACAAGTTATTTTAATTACTACTAGTATCGGGAGTACGTGAGGGTGATTTTATTAGATTTAATGCGTTTAGTGGCAATGCCAGACTAGAGCTGCTATTCTTAACAAGACATTAGAAATTATTTTATTCTTGCATTATTCAGCACAAACCAGTACTATAATAAAACTTTATTTTATTTTAAGTTCCTCTTTCACTTTGCGATATTAAAATAAAAGTCTCCTAAAAATACAGAGCCAATAACACACTGTAAAGCACTATTTGAAAAGTGCAGGGCATCTACTAAAGCTCGTGAGTGGTAGATAATGTGTTTAAAGGCCATGAACTCTTTCCTTCTATTCATATTAGAAAATTCGTGTTTGTGCTAAGTCACTGATGGAGCATGGTACGGTACGATTGGTTTGGTCCATCCTTTCTGCTTTGGACCTCCCTGATCCTTGAAGCACATTTGTCCCCTTTCAAATGCCTTTTCACTACATTCCAAACAAAAAAGCAAGCAAGCAAACTGACATTTCAGAGAGAAACTGAAAAAGAACTAAAGTGTGTCACTAAAAGCAAACAAAATAAACTATAAGCCCTCCTTTCAATATAGGCTGTAATAAGTTCTCTAGAAACTTACCCAGGCAGAGGCATCTTTCATTCTGGTGAACGCCATGGAAATCCAGTATATCTGAGGTTGGCATTCGTGGACTTCCTTTCACCCCCATCTAAAGTTAACTGCTTTCTCACTCAGGGCTGTTTTCTTTTCTCGGTCCTTGTAAATTGTCGCCTCTCAGAACACCTAAAGGCTTGGCACACATACATCTAGAGTGTCGCTCCAAAGAGAGCAAGATTCAGGGAAGACTATCTCAGTCTTTATATGAACAACTTAGGGTATAGATTAACACTTGGAAAGCTTTCCATTGACTATTAATTTGCTGGTTCTCTACACTAAAAGAAAAAAGCTTTCCTAGAGTCTTGGAAAAATCAGAAATAGATATGAGCTACAGTTGTTATAAAAATAAATCTCCAGAAAGGAGAGAAGAGAATGGAGAGGACTTCTCTCATCTAACCTTCATCATAATCTTATTAGCATTTCAAGTATCTGTCTATACTCCTATGACTCTGTCTCATAAATATGTCAAGTGCAAAGTGTAGTGATTTTAATAGCCTGTGTTGGTGGACCATCATGGATTTAATTAAGAGACAACTAGTGTATGAAATATGACACAAAAGCACAAGACTTAATGGAGAAATGTTTTACTGCAGATTTAAATCAGGGCCACAGACTTAATGATGATCCAGGCTCAGAAAATCTACTTACATTTAATTAATGCGGACTAGTGCAGACCTGTTCGTACACAAGAAGAAACACAGACATAAAAATCATTAGTGATTTAGGATTCTCAAAGTACACTGCCTTATTTATAAGGTTATGCAAACATAGGTTATTAATAGCTTATTGTTTTGAATTTTGTGTTATGAGATATTTAGCGTCAGCTGTATAAAAGTCCTTTAAAACAGCACTTCCAGCCTCCTCATTTTCTGTGATAAAGAGCCACCCCCTTTGCTTCTTGACAATAAATAAATAAATAAAACCACTGAATGCAGACTTAGACATTTTAATCAGACAGTGACAGTGAAATGTGTGATCTCATCCCTTGGAAAGATGATATCTCTCCAGCTTATTTCACTCACAGGTATGAGAATGGATTTAGTCCTGGGTGTTCTTTGAATTTGAGATATTTCTTGTTTGGTGTCTTTGCATTAGAAACGGACAATTTCTTGTTGGGTTGCTTTACATTAGAAACGGACAAGTGGTCTGTCTGAAACTCTACTACCATAATAGGAGAAGGTGTCAGCACAAACTTTATACATTTATTTTCTTTTATTACATTTTAAGTCACTGACAGTTTTATATCTAAATACACATGTATATAATTTACTATTTCATCTTCATTTCTCACTACCCTCTATTATAATCATTTCTTTTCTTTCTTGCTAAAACCCTTCACCTTCCCCAGAAGTCCTCTGCATTATTTGCTATCTCTCCTTGCAGCCCACAGAGTTTAAGGGGTGGCTTGAATGAGCATGAGTAAGCAGCTAGTCACTGAACATGGGAACATCATTGGTACACTATTGGCACTCTCTGTCCCAAAAGCTATTAACTAAGAGCTTCTTACAGAGGAGAGGGACTCCACGGTCTCCTCTAATTTCATGATTAAATGAATATACTTAAGACAATATCATAATCCTAATTACATTTAAATGATATGAAGAATTTAGTGAGGTTTTTTGGATTTCTTTTATATTGATTTTATGGGAATCTACATTTTTCTCTGCTCCCCTCCCTGCCTCTCCGCTCCCCTTCCACTTTCTCCCATGAACCTCATGCTCCCAATTTACTCCGGAGATCTTGTCTTTTTCTACTCCCCATGTAGATTAGATCCATGTATGTCTCTCTTAGGGTCCTCATTGTTGTCTAGGTTCTCTGAGATAGTGATTTGTAGGCTGGTTTTCTTTGTTTTACGTTTAAAAACCACTTATGAGTGAGTACATGTGATAATTGTTTTTCTGGGTCTGGGTTACCTCACTCAATATGATGCACTGCACAGCAGAGTACTACATAACAGAAAAAAAAAAAAAACGATATCTTGAAATTTGCAGGCTAGAGCTAGAAAATACAAAAAGGTTTTACAAAGTAAAGTTTCATAACAGTTTTTGACAGGCTGAAGAGTTAATTATTTGCCTCAGCTTCAGAATTGGGTTTATAGTTTTTCTTTCTTTTCTTTTCTCTTCTTTTATTCTAGAGACAGTATATCATTCTCCAGACTGATTTCCAATATCCTTTGTGGAAAATGTTGACTCTGACTTTCTGCCTTTGCCACCTGAGTTCTCAGCAACCTTATTTATGAAGTATTGAGGATCGAATCTAAGGCTTCATGTATACTAGGTGCATACTTTGCCAACTAAGTAACCTCTCCAGCCCATATTTGTACCCTCTGTCTTGCATTTCCTTTGTAATTTTTCTCAAACTTGTTTTTAAGGATATCTTGGCTATTCCTTTAAAGTGCTTTAATAAAACAGGAGTGCAAGTGTCTCCAAGAGGCTTCAGATTCCACACCATTTCATTTTGGGAAGTCTTATGTATCCCAGTTCTCTCAGAAGACTCTTTTTATTTATTTGTTTGTTTGTTTGTTTGTTTAAGATTTCTGCCTCTTCCCCGCCACGCCTCCCATTTCCCTCCCCCAATCAAGTCTTCCTCCCTAGTCAGCCCAAAGAACAATCAGGGTTCCCTGCCCTGTGGGAGGTCCATGGACCACCCACCTCCATCCAGGTCTAGTAAGGTGAGCATCCAAACTACCTGGGCTCCCACAAAGCCAGTACGTGCAATAGGATCAAAAACCCATTGCCATTGTTCATGAGTTCTCAGTAGTCCTCATTGTCTGCTATGTTCAGCGAGTCCGGTTTTGTCCCATGCTTTTTCATACCCAGGCCAGCTGGCCTTGGTGAGTTCCCAATAGAACATCCCCATTGTCTCAGTGTGTGGGTGCACCCCTCGCGGTCCTGAGTTCCTTGCTCGTGCTCTCTCTTCTTCTGCTCCTCCTTTGGATCGTGAGACTTCAGTCCGGTGCTCCAATGTGGGTCTCTATCTCTGTCTCCTTTCATCGCCTGATGAAGGTTAATATTCAGGAGGATGCTTATATGTTTTTCTTTGGGTTCACCTTCTTAATTAGCTTCTCTAGGATCACGAATTATAATCTCAATGTCCTTTATTTATGGCTAGAAACCAAATATGAGTGAGTACATCCCATGTTCCTCTTTTTGGGTCTGGCTTAACTCACTCAGGATAGTGTTTTCAATTTCCGTCCATTTGTATGCAAAATTCAAGAAGTCATTGTTTTTCACTGCTAAGTAGTACTCTAATATGTATATATTCCATACTTTCTTCATCCATTCTTCCATTGAAGGGCATCTAGGTTGTTTCCAGGTTCTGGCTATTACAAACAGTGCTGCCATGAACATAGTTGAGCATATACTTTTGTTGTATGATAGGGCATCTCTTGGGTATATTCCCAAGAGTGGTATTGCTGGGTCCAGGGGTAGGTTGATCCTGACTTTCCTGAGAAACCACCACACTGCTTTTCAAAGTGGTTGCACAAGTTTGCATTCCCACCAGCAATGGATGAGTGTACCCCTTTCAGAAGACTCTTTTACCAATACATTATTCTCATTTATTTCTTCATTCACAACACTAGCCATTGAGAATAATTACTTATTCATGCTTCAACTTATTAATTACTGATACACACTTACTTTTTGATAGTCTTATCATGCCCCCCCCATATTTTTGTGTCTCCTCCACCCTACTGTAAGTGGTGCTGAAGATTATTCTCAGGCCCTCTGGTATAACTAGGCTGACCCCCCACACCTGGAGCTACATGCTGTACACTCTTGCTATATTTAGAAAAAAAATAGTTTCATCCAATATGTTTTATATAATAAATTTAATTCTTTTGCTACATGTCTTTACTTTATTTGCACATGATAGGTGAAATGTGTGCCATTGAAATACTTTCTTTCATCATTTCTGGCATAGTCACTTCTTTGCTGGGGAACCATTTTTTAATGGAAAAGAGAATAGATTCATTGTTATTTTTCTAAATCTATTTTTGTTGACATATACTTCTTTAGAATGCAATTTACAATTTGCACATATAGACATTCTGTTCTATTTTTGCAAATAAAAAGATACTCATATGCGACTACATAAATAACGTAGCACAGTCAAGCTCAGAGTTTTCATCTATTTGATCTTGTTCTTGTCTAAGACCCAAATGCCACTAGGTATGTCAAGTTTTCCCTCCTGACTTGAGAGGCTTTTTGAGATTTTGATTGGGATACCCTTTAAGAGATCAGTTGTTTTAAAAAGTAATTAAAACAATCACGGCTTTTTATTAACATTCTATTACTTAAAAATAATCACTGCAATGGGATTGTAATAATTAGAGAACAAGTTTTTAACAAAATTCACCTTTCTGGCACGAAATCACCAGAAACTAATTATTCTGCATCATCAAATATCAAATTAAACCTTTAAAAGTAGAACAGAGTGATACTGGATGAATATTTTGAGTCATCTTAACATTTTTCAAGATGAATATCAATTCAGAGGCTAAAAAGATAGAAATTCAATTCTGATTTAACAAAATGCATAGATAGAGTTTTATGATGTTTTAAATATATATATATATAATATATATAAATCAAAAGTAAGGGAGTGTGCATTAAGATAATTATGTACTAGAAAATAAGCCTACCAAAATTCCTATGCCTTTATATGCGTGTATACTCTAGCATCAACCAAGGCCACAAGCAGCTGGGTCAGGATTACATGCACTGGGGTTGAAAGGAGGAAGTATTGGCTGGATTTCTCCTTCCACTTTAAGGTGGAATGTTTAATAACTCCTGTGAGAGTCCCATGGAGGTAATCACAGTTGCTCTGATTTTTATATGGCAGACAGATGCTGTACCCTAAAAACAGTACTGTACAACTCACACCATCCACACACCTATGAACTCCAAAATATCAAACGGAAAAAGAAAGCATATTCAATAAACTGTTCATGCCTAGACTGTTGATTGCATGTTGTATTAACTGGATATGAAATACCCACAGAAAAAAGACTGCTGAACTTGTCAAAAGAGGTGAGACAATCCTTTAGGCTTCCTGATTCTTGAAAGAAACTGCCAGACATTTTATTCTCTAGGACACAGAAGAATGCAATTGATTAACTCTGCCAATACAGATGAAGCAGTGTTTCAAATTTCCAGCTTTATGGAAAAGTCTGCCAGACATTATGGGCCTATAGGTTGAAGACTGACGTCCCAATGTTATAGAAGAATCTTGGGTAACTGTCCAGGCAGTGAGATGTGTCTGTCAATCTTAGAGTTTTGGAAGTTGCTTAAAATGTTTCTTTAGGTAATATTATATTCTTCTGGGCCTATGAAGAATTGAAGACAGATAGTTATAGTTACAGTTTTCCTTAGTTATGAGAAAAGATCAGCTATATATAGAACTTTAGACTCACAAAGATAAGATAGACGATAGAGTATTTTTAATTTGCAAAATGTAAATGGACTATTGTAACTATAACTCTTGTTTGATAATTTAATTGCATATGTAATTTTACCATGTTAAGGTTAAAACCTTTTTTATTTAGACAGAAAAGGGGAGGTGATGATGAATGTCTTTCTGTATATGTGTTGCTTTTATTGGTTGGTGAACAAAACTGTTTCGGCCAATAGTTTAGCAGAGTAAAGCCAGGCAGGAAATCAGAACAGAGATAGAAAGAGTAGGCAGGGTCAAGGAAACACCGTGTAGCAGCCTCATGGTAAAATATAAAGTAATAGAAATAGATGATTTAAGATGTAAGAGTTAGTTAATAAGAAGCTTGAGCTAATAGACCAAACTGAATTGTAATTAGTGTAGTTTCTGTGTGATTTTTCGGGTCTGGGCAGATGGGAAATGAACAAGCAGTCTCTACCTACAGAGAACTCTCAACAGATGATTCTAAAATGGCTGAAAGACAATTAAGGAAATGTTCAACATCCTTAGCCATCAGAGAAAGGCAAATCAAAACAACTCTGAGATTCCATCTTAGAAAACTGGTACAACTGCTTTGGAAATTAGTGTGTCAATTTCTCAGAAAATTAGGAAACAACCTCCTTCAAGATCCAACAATACCACTTTTGAGTATATACTCAAAGAATGCTCAATCATACCACAAAGACATATGCTCAACTATGTTCACAGCAGCATTGTTTGTCATATCCAGAACCTGGGAACAACTTAAATGCCCCTAAATCAAATAATGGATAAAGAAGATATGGTACATTTACACAATGGAGTACTATACAGCAGAAAAAATTAACATTTTGAAATTTGTAGGCAAATGAATAGATCTAGAAAATGTCATATTGAGTGAGGTAACCCAGACCCAGAAAAACAAATATGATATGTATCATAACTGGCTTTTAGACATAAAACAAAGAAAACCAGCCTAAAATTCACAGTCTCAGAAAACCTAGACAATGAGGACCCTAAGAGAGACATGCATGGATCTAGTCTACATGGGAAGTAGAAAAAAACAAAATCTCCTGAGTAAATTGGGAGCATGGGAACCATGGGAGAGGGTTGAAGTGGAGGGGAGTGGAAGAGAGGGAACGGGAAAAAAATGTATAGCTCAATAAAATCAATAAAAATAGAAAAACTAAAAAAAATGAAAGAATAATAAAGCCTTTCTTTAACAAGGAGAAAAGAAATGCTGGTTCTATATAAATTCAGGGAAAGATTAATTTATTCTTGCCTCTGTTGTTTCTTCTGCAAATTGAAAAGTAATATCAGTACCCACTCCATTGATTAAATGTTGCTCAACTGACTCTAAGAACTGGTTTAGCAAGAAAGATTATTATAACTTACATCTGTATAGATTTTCTAGATTCTAGGGACTACTCGCGTAGTTTATGTTATCTGCATAAGAAGCATTGGATCATGACTACATTTTTATGGAAACTGTTGGTTCACTTTGTTCATAAAATAATAAACATTTTTCTGTTTATTCAGTGTCACGAGGTAGGCACTTACATAACACACTAACATCTTTTTCTCCATAACTCGCAGCATAGCATAAGAACAGTCGTGAAAGTGGAGTCCTTTCAAACAGGAGGAAATCAAGGAATATACTGAGTTGTCTGGCAAGAAGAGCCACCTTTTGCTCTGTCACCTAGGGCTGTGAAATTAATAGTCACATTCTGCTCAAAGACACAAAAGGCATTTTGTCATAAAATAAATATGAATAAATATCAAATTACCAATAAATAGGACAGCTTCCTTGAAATTGACATAAAATATGCATTTGGGTTCTTTGTCACCATGAATCCAGCCAGTTTTTAAAAAGTAAGATCCAGCATTGATGATGGTCTTAATAATAGAGCATTTTAAAATTTAGATACTTTTCTGATTGAGACTGGAGGTGCTAATCAGCTGTTTTTTATGAACTTATGAAAGTGCCTATATGTATTATTATTTGTAGTGGAGAAAAACCTATGAGATGTAAACAAAACTGATCCACATCGGAATCTTTCCTTATATAGACGTTTAAATAATGCAATTTAAATTCAGACACTCAGAGAAGACTGAAATCATACCATGCTGATTTTTGTTCTCTTCATCCTGTTTTTTCTCCCTTGATATTCCTGCCATCCCTTCCTCTTTGTAATTTTCTTTCCTTTGTTCTGACACCAAACACTGTGCAGGGATCCCCTCTTGTCTCTCTAGCCATATCTTCTCTGTCGTTGTTACATATTAAGTAACTCACTGGGGGCAAACTAATTAACTTTCTGAGTCTCAATATCTTCATTTGTTAAACAAACAAAACAAAAAACATCAGTACCATCAAAATAGTCTCATAGATTTGATAAAGGTTATTGAGAATCGCGTATGTCTAGAGTTCTCCCTGTCACTCATCTGGGATTCCATACATGATAATTCTTATTATTATAGAGACTATAGGAGAGGTAAGATAAGATGTTACAGAAACCCAGAGAAGGCTGGGAGTCAAATCAGGAGAGAGTCAGGAATCAGGTTTCATAAGTGATGTCACCTGTCGTTTTGTTGACTAGGAAGAGCTAAGCCAAAGGAAAATATCCACTGGAGTGATCTGGACATAGGTTTGAAGTAAATTAACCAGTCATTTTCCTGAAATAACTTGGTGATTCTCGATAATAAGTTGATCAAACAAATAACTCAATTGACTTACTATTCCACATTATTTCCATACAAGATATTACATTTGTTTTCCTTTTATATAGATTTTTGGTTTCTGATTCATAGAATCATTTTTCTTTGGGAAGAAAATGCTATAAATACAATTCTGCATATAAGTGAATATACAGCTGTTTGAAACAACTGAATACATTAAATTTGTGTAGATGGAAAATAGTAGAAATTGCTTTACAAAGAACATTTTATCTTAAGCCATTATGAGCTACTGAGAGATTTCTTGCACTGCATTTTAAATAATAATTATACAAAGAATGTATACAATGTGTATACCATGTTCTCTTCTCCTACATGGAGTGGAACAAATATCTCTATTACCTTCTAAACTTCTGGGGCAATCCTTTGCTAACTTGATTTTCCAGTAGAGCTGTACATACTAGTACCCTGGAGGCTGATCAGCTCCTCCCTGTGAAGGACTCCTACATCTGCACAGCCACTGGCTAGAGATCATTCCCTCCTCACTTTGGGACAATCTGGAAAGTCGAGACAAGTTTTCAAGTACAAAGAACTTCTCGTGCAGCTTAAGTGTTGTTGGTTATAACAATCAATGCAGGTGCACTTGGAAGTCTTGTCATGAAAACCTTTGTTTCCACTTCTTTATTGGCTCTTTAGGAGTCTCACATGATGCAACCTAATCTGCTCACCCCCTATCCCTCCATGCCTCCATATCCCCACCTCCCGGCTTATCTCTGGCATGTCCCCACCCCCACAAAAGGAAACAAATCAAAGTAAGCAAGCAAGTGAACAAAAGCAAAAACAGAAATAAAATCAAACAGAAGAAAACACTCAAAACCCCAAACAAACAGATACTACAATGGCAGAAAAATCTTCCCCCCTCCCCCCGCTTCTCTAACACCTCTTCATTTGTTCTGGTGGCAATGGAGGCTTCAGTGTGCCATGCAGTGTACCTTTTTGACCCATCAGTTTTACTGGCAATTGTTTGTTGCAATAAGTCTCTCATCTGGTTCAAGGCCTCTGGTTTCTGGTGCAGTATCATCACTGGATCATCACCGTAACTCCCCTGGGATATCTATTCTGACTGTCACCTTCTCAGAGAGCTTTGAGGGTATCATTTCACAGGACCAGTCCCTTAACCAGCTCCAGCAGGTCATAGATGGGTAGATGCTAGGGTGGGTCAACCCAAGGCCGTGCTGTGGGCCTCGATTGTAGCCAAGCTGGTCAGCCCGAGACCCTGGAGCCATCCAGAATGGACAAGTCAACCCCCCTACATGCATGCCCTAAGGATCAGGTCACCCTGCCTTGTGGGGAGACATCTCTCCAGAGTGCAGAAGCCAGCTCTCTTGCTGGAGTGTCCTGCAAGAAGTGAGGTCAACTTTCCCACACAAGCTAAAGGCATGGCATGGTTCTTCAACAGACTCCAGTTGTAGTTGAACGATGGATCCCATTATGTCCCTCCGCAGCAGTTTGTGATGGCTTGACATCTTGGCTCTGGGTGGTGGGACTGGACACTCAGGTGGGAATGGTTGCAGCCCTAACCTTGGGTCCCTATGTGACTTTTGGTGGCAATGCAAGACCTGGTCACAGTAGAACCAGGGTCCTGGACATGGTCCTCTCATGAGAATCTTAACATGATGTTTTTATTATGTAACATAACTTCAGACTTCTCAGAAATGGCTTGGCAGTTTGTTTGATTGATTGATTACATTTTTTGTTTGTTTTGGGTTTTTCTTTTAAATTTTGCTTCGTTTTGTTGGGGTTGGACTGCAAGGGAAGAGGGCAAATGCAAGGAGTGGGACTGAGATGTATGATGCGAATCAATTAAATAGAAGTTAAAACAAAGCAAACAACAACAGGAAACAGCTGAGCATGACTGCAGTAACACCGGAGGGCTTGCTGGCCACCCGTCCTAGCTAAAAAAAATAGATTTCAGTTTAGCCAGTGCTCCTGTGACCCCGGAATAAGGAGAAAAGCAATAGAGGAATGTGGGTGAAGTCCTACTATGGACTCTACAGGGTAGTACTCATTTATGAGCATCTACACATTCACGTACATATAATTAAAAGAAAAAGACCTACTTTTCTGAGAATGGCCAACTACATCATAGATTCATAAGGAAATAGTTTGCAACTATTATCTGAAACATGTTCTAGGAAATATTCAGATTTAATATCATTAAAAGGTTGTCAGAAGAAAAAAAAAGAGTTGTATGGCTTTCAGAGGAGGTTAGCGTTCTGCCTCTGGTACTCATGTTAGGCAACCCAAAGCCAGCTGTGACTGTATCTCCATCTCTAGCCTCTGAGGATACATGTGTGTGTATAACACACACACACACACACACACACACACACACTAAAAACAAATCTTATAAACAAATCCTAAACTTGAAATCAACAGAAACACCCATTCTAAACAAGGGCAAAACATGGAATTTCCTATTTCACATAAGAAAGAATGTCAAAATCACTAATCTCAAGTGAGGGAAGTACTTCTGCATATGTGTTGCTTTTATTGGTGAATGAATAAAGAAGTTGCTTTTGGCCAATGGCTTAACAAAATATAGCCGGGCTGGAAAAGATATAGAGAGTAGGCAGAGTTAGTGAGAAGCCTTGTAGCCTCCCACAGGTGCCCACCAGAACCTTGCCAGTAAGCCACAGCCATGTGGCGATACACAGATTAATAGAAATGGGTTAATTTAAGAAATAAGAGTTAGCCAGAAATATGTATAAGTTAATAAGCCATGCAGTGTTTTAATTAATACAGTTTCTATGTGGTTATTTTGAGTCTCAGTGGTCTGGATCAAACGAGAGGCCTCCAACAAGACTTGATTACCAGCTTGGTTGCTTTATATTTATACTTTCTTATGCATGCATAAAAATAACCTTATGTAATTTTGGTTTTCCAAATAATCCATAGTGATAATGCCATATACAAGTCTCCCTGAAATGCTTGGAGATATCAGTTCTGTATTTCTCTACATAACAGGAAATGTTAAGCATTTTCTTTTGTCTGAGGGAAATACATAGATTAGGAACTTTGGTCTAAATGTTAAAATTTTATTTAAATTGAAATTTTAAATGTTGTAAAGAAATTGATAAATGAAGATAAAATACATCTTACATGTTTTATTCTTCATTCCCCTAAGAAATAACCATTTAGAAGCTATTTTAGCCAGATACGTCAGGCATATGGACAAATAGACTGAATGACAGCACTGTCACAGGCTGGAACAACAAAAGGCAAAGTACTGCTATGAGATGCTCATGCTATGATTTCTTTACTTGACCTGAAAAGTTCTTGTGTTGGGAACTTACTTCCTGATGGGGCAATGTCATGGGAGAGGGTGGGGTCTTTCAGAAGTAGAGTTGAGTAGTTCTGTGCCCTCTGAAGGGATTATGAGAACTCAGTCTCTCCGGGTTTTTTTTTTTTCTGCTGATTTTATCCCTTCTAGTTGTGCTCCACTGTGTGAAGCCCATTGTCTTCTGTCATGAGTACCAACCACAGCTTACCCAGTACCCAGACCTTGCTCTGGATCTCTAACACTAGGAGTGCACCAGAATTTTTTTACTTCTTTTTCTTTTTCTTTGCCTCATCTTTTTTTCTTTTCCTTTTCTTTAGTCTTCTCTCATACAATACATACCAATGGCACTCTACCCACCCTCCACTCATCCCAGTTCCCTCCCCATTTCCCCTCTACCCCAGATCCACTGCCCCTTTATTTCTCCTCAGAAAAGAGAAGGCCTCTTCGATTTCCCCTTCTCGAATATTTCATTATAGTAGTGAAATATAGATTAATAACATTGTACTACATGGGAAATGCAATAGTGTTGTGTGAAAGTGGATGATTCATGTGGTAATTGATAAGACTTATGTGTGTCAATATATATAAATTCATATTTAGCTTATACATATACTTTGGTATATCAAGACTTATAGGTATTTCTATACATATGGCTTGTAATAAAAATTATATCTCCTCACCATTGCAACTATAAAGGCCTGCAAGCAATGCTATTCCCAAAGTAGCAAATGTACCAATATATTTGCCCAAGAAATAGAGTTGGAATATCTCCCCCCCAAAAAAGACTGATTTGAGGGCTGATGCCAGATATGTATAAAATACTCAGCAGTAGCATATTCTAAAGACACAAATTAAGAAACTGTTCTTGAAACAACTAACCAATCAGTTAACCCACAAGTAAACCAAATGATAGTAGGTATATATCAAAGAGAGGCAGCTGGCCAAAGGAAAGATGTTACAGTGACTAATGCAGTAGCAATGTGAGCAACAATAAAGTTAACAGTATTACCTAAATAGAAGACAGATATCCTTGAGTTTATGCTGAGAAAAATAAATGCCAGAGATGTGGAAAAAGTAGACTGTTCTTCACTGATAGGGAAAATGCAAATTAACATGCATTTATTATAGAAGTCACTACTGGGGCTCCTCACAAGATTAGAAATAGTGCTGCCATATGATTCAGATCTGCCACTCCTGGTCAGATACTCAAAGAATCCCATATCCTGCTATAAAGATGCTTATACATCCATGTTTGTTGCTGCTATTCATGATAACAAAGAATAAGAACCAATCTAGTTGTGCATCC
Source organism: Chionomys nivalis (assembly GCF_950005125.1). NCBI lineage: Eukaryota > Metazoa > Chordata > Mammalia > Rodentia > Cricetidae > Chionomys > Chionomys nivalis. The sequence continues at coordinate 30,019,618 of NC_080103.1, read as the reverse complement.
ACACAAGAATGAATAATGAGAACATGGCTCATATACATAATAGAATATTATTTAGCTATAAATAAAATAATGACATTTATAGGAAATGGATGGCATTGGAAAGTATAACATTAAAGGAGATAATTACCCTAGATTTTGTTTGTTTTTGATCTGATAAATCATTGGACAAAGGCAAGTTACAAAAGAAAGTGTTTGTTTGGTGTATAGGTTACAGTCCATCATCCCAAGAAGCCAAGGCAGGAATTCAAGGTAGAACCTTGGATACAAAAACTGAAACAGAAATCACAGAAGAATGCTGTTTCCTGTCTTGATCCCCTCTGGCTTGTTCAGCTACTTTTCTCACGCAAGCCATGCTCACTACCTATGGATGGCCCCCTCTACAGCAGACTGCACACTCCTACATGAATTAACAATCAAGAAAATGTCTCATGGACATAGCCAAAGCTCAATCTAATGGAGCCAATATCTCAACTGAGGTTCTTTCTTCCCTGATATGTCCAAATTTATGTCAAATTCGCAACCTACCAGGAGAGTGACTGCATATCAGGAAGACAAAAACTGTGTGTTTTCATAAGTGGATGCCAGTTTATAATGTACACTTGTGTATATGTGAACAGGGATTAAGTGAGGGTAAAGTCCACAACTCTAGAAAGGAGATCAAGAGAAAGTAATATTTGGTGAAGAGGTAGGATGGGGAGGGCAAAGGACATGTGAAGCAACAAAGCAGGTAGGAATGTTGAGGTGGTGGTCAAAGTGATAGACAGATATGAGCCAGTGAGCTTAAGAAGACATCTTACCTCTGTATTCCAAGTATTGAGGATACAGGCACATGAACCTGGGCTTTTATATGAGGGATAGGGATCTGAATTCTGGTGTTCATACTTGCACAACAAACACTTCCTTCCATCACTGAGATAGCTCTCCAACCCAATCATTTTTAGGATCACAAATTATATGCTCAATGTCCTTTATTTATGGCTAGAAGCCAATTATGAGTGAGTACATCCCATGTTCCTCTTTTTGGGTCTGGGATACCTCACTCAGGATAGTGTTTTCTATTTCCATCCATTTGCATGCAAAATTTGAGAAGTCATTGCTTTTTACCGCTGAGTAATACTCTAATATGTATATATTCCACACTTTCTTCATCAGACTTCCCCATGGCATTTGCATTCTGTCTTACATTCTGTCAACAGTATGTGTTCAATATCTACCTAATAACCCCAGCATCTCTCTTTTGTCTTCTTATATATTACTAGCTTAGCTCTTCCATCAGTTGTTCAGTGACACATCATTGTACTTTGATTGGCATCTCACTAAAACTTTGAACTTTATGGAACCTGAAAAAGAATAATAAACTGAGCCCAGAATGAAGGTGATATTAGAGCAGAAATAAACAAAACAGAGATGCAGAAAGATAGTAACAACCACCAAAACCAAGAGTTGGGTTTTTACTTTTGAAAAGATAAATAAAAATGGCAACATTTGGTCATGTTAAGAGAGAAGACGAAAATTAATTAACTGATGACTGAAGATGGAGGCACTACACAGAAGCCGCAGAAATGAATGTAATTACAGTGCATCAACAACTATTACAGCATGAGTCATACAGTCAAGTCTCATCAAGTTGGGTGATGTAGGAGATATGGATTGATTTCCAGATGCCCAGGACTTAGCAAGGCTGAAACATCATCACTATTAAACCTAGAATGATCAAAACACCAAAATGCTTTCTTAAAAAAAAATAATACTTTCAGTGGTGTAGGTTTGTGGTTTCAGGGGTGATCTGTTTTGTTTTGTTTTTTCTTTATTTAACAGGAGATATTTGCCTTGAGATAAAAGACTTCATTCACCAAAGAACTTTTTCAAATACTCACACTGAGGTACATGGAAAGGGGAAACAGATGAAACAGAGGGAAAAAAAGTATGAAGGAAGATAAAGAAAAAGTAAAGAAAATGAGCAATACCAATATGGTAGCAACTGGAGCTCAAAATGTGTGTATTTCCTACAACAAAGTTCACCTGTGTGACTGTGCAAGAAATAGCATGCCATGGCCTGTGATTTCTTGGATCAGTGATTTTTATTTCAGTTAACTTATTTGTGAGTCATAAATACTAGAGAGAAAGCAAGCAATGGTGATTATAACATTTGTAGAAGAAGCAAGCAGCTGAAGAGAGGTAAATAGTGCTTGCTGGTGATTGGCATTAAACTCATAATCTTTCCTTTTGTTTTCATGGGTATCCTTGTGAGAATGGGGGAAATATTGTTTCCATTATCTGGGGTGACTGTGGAGAAATGAGAGTTGGAAACACACACACAAAACACACACACACACACACACACACACCATGTATTTAGTTTCTAGATCCTACTTCTTTAATATTGTAAGCATGTCCACAAAAAAAAGAGAAGTAGGAGACTCACAAAAAGGAGCCAGATGCCTGCAATGAGTATCAACAGAACAATTGCTTGAGTAAGCCCACTTGTAGGCCACCTGCAACACACACTCCATGACTCTTGTTGCTATTGGTACTAATAGTTTTGACAACTTTATCTAAATTTTGGCAGGTACAAGTTAAAGTTTGTGTGCATTTTTTGAACATTCACTGATTGACGAATGCCAGTTTAGGGAAGGCAGCATCAAAGTGTACTTCATTTGCTCACAGGGTAAAGATTTATTCTTTATCTTTTATTTATTTGCAAGGAGAAAATTGAGAGGCTCTCAGTGTTAAATTGTTTGTACTCTGTTAAATGATTTGATGCTGATGGGCCCCAGATGTTCTTAAAAGTGTTCCCACACCCCTGATGGATTCCTCCATACACTCATTATTATCTTAACATGGATGAACATATTAACAAATTCTAGGTCACCATCTGCAAAGATGCTACACTGCACTGAGTTCAGATATGTGTATTTTTACAAATTCTGAACAACGGAAAGACCTTTGAGAGATGTAATAACAATTAGACTATAATGATCAACAACATACCTTTGTTGTTAGGAATCCAGCAAAGGCAACCTACAGGTCCACCTACCTATTAATTGTTGTCTTCGAAAAAGTCACATCATTCTACAGGCCTCAGCTTTCCTGTATGGGAAAAGAAATGAGAGGAATCAATACCTCTCCAGTTCATTACAAGAATTTGATGAGTATTATGTAAAAGGCCCAATGCCAAGTACATAGTAAGTGATTTAATAATAGAATGGTTTTATTGTGAAGATCACATAGTAACTTCACAATTATAAGAAAAAACAAGTTTTAATTTATTTTCAAACTATTGTTACTATAGTCTGCCATTGCATAGCTATTACCCACGAATTAAATATTTCCTGCTGAATAAATGAGGGAGGCTCAGAAGACTCATGAATAAACAAAGGTCACAAAACTCAGAAGACAAATGACATTTGCAAGGCTGAGTAAGCAAAGGAAATTTACAAGAGTCACAGATATCGGTATGTCCCACATATGTGAGCAGTTATAGCTGCTGGGGCAAAAGAGTCTCCCATAAGGGGAGGTACAATAAGCCGGAAAGAGAATTCCAGTGATGTAACTTTCATGGGCTCTCACCCAGGCCAGGAATGTGCTTGTAAGTGAATTAGTTGCCTTTGAGTCAACTATGTTCTTACAAACACTTGTTCTTGTAACTGCAATAAACTTACTGGTTCTTAATCCTAGTTCCAGACTTGGGTGAAATCAATTCCTTCACCTGTTGCCAGTGACCTCTCTAGGGTAAACAGATATTTTATTCAGATCTTCACATGAAAAACAAACAATACAAATAGTTACTTTTATATCAACCATTTTCCCAGTGAGAAGAACATAGATATATAGGCAAAAAATTTCATGAAAATATTTTATTGAACTTTTTCCAACTTCCACTGTACATAACATATCAAAGTGCCGATAGTGGTGACCTTAGGACAAAGAACATATTGAGATGAAGAAAAATGAAGCAACGTGAAAGTCAGATGCTCATCCATAAATGGGACATTGATGCCATCAGCTCCAATACCCAAGGAACATTTTATGAAAAAAAAAATAGTAAGAAGAATGTAAGAGATAAGGAAAGGGAAATACCATTGTGAAACGTTTCTAGATACCACAAGACCATGGCATTCTCAAACTCACAGAAGCTGTGTTTATCAGCAACGTGACCTATACAGGGCTGGGCCCATCAACATTCTTTCATGGGGGAAGGAAGAGCTACCAAAGCTCCACCCTCTCTGAGTGTCTATAAGCAGAGGAAGGAAGAAACATTTTCTTCAGTAATGTAGTCCACTAACAAGGACTCTACGCTCCTGTAAATAACTCCTTGTTCTTGTTCCTGTAATCAACCCTAATGAAGCTCATTGGGCTACAGACAAAGGAAAGTCATGGAAAAAGAAGGCAAAATAGGTGGGAAGAATAAGTCAACCAGAGTGGGATGGAGACAAGAGAGAGCAGTAGTGTAGTCAAATACCATCAGAATATATTATATACATATATTATATTCATAATGGAATCTTTCATTATATATAAGCAACTGATGTTTAAAAACACAAATTAAAAATAGGCATAGTATTAGACTCTTCCTTTGGTGCTCAGCAGCCTGTGGAGAGTGACCTAGGAAGAGGGTAGCTGGGGTGAGTTCTTTTCCACACCAAATGGTGGCTCAGTGAGGCCAGTAATGCAGGTATGCAGACTCACAGCAACAAATGCGGAGAGTGAGAATGATTTTTCAGTCCAGCCTTTTCCAGCTGGAATCCATGGTGTGGCTGAGATGCAGACACCCCACCTCCTCTTCTGAGGTGAATAGCAGCAGGTCTACCAAAAGAAGCTCGATGACCCTGAAGCAAACAAAGGTTGAACTTATTATATTTGGTTGGGAGACTGAATGGAAAACAATATGATAAAATATTTAAGGCATCCCTAAGCTTCAGTAGGATTGAGCTGCTGCTCAAACAAGACAGGAACCAATGCAGCATCAGAAATGCAGATCTCTATAACTAACTCCCACAAGACAGTCAGCAATGAGACGGACAAAAGATAGGTCAAGTTCATGACCATTCTACTGTCTCTCTGGTGTTGCCTAAGGCTTAATACCTCACCTGGCACCTCCTTGAAAGGTTGCTCAGAGGATCTAAGACTTCTTCATAGCTGGAATAAGCCTTATCTAAAGCCACAACTCTATTTTTTTCTTTTCTTTTCATTCTTTGCAGATCAGACTAAGCTTTAAAACAGAAAGACCTGGGCTTCACAACTCTGCATTTGATAGCTTTTGGTTTTCTGTAACCATCTCTATCTGGTGAAAAAAGAAATTTCCTTGATGAGTGATGAGAATTACTCTAATCTATGAATGTAAGGGTAGCATTTAGGATGTAGTTAAGATTATGCTTGTTTAGCAAAGCAGAGGTTGTAGGTTTCTCTGTAAGACCCATGACTTTACTGTCCCCAGAGAGCAGGTAGGTTTCAGTACCAGGGAGGATTTCTCTCTTGCTGAACAGGCCTTAAGATCATGTTAATATCAAGAGGGGAAATCCCAGGAGGTCTCAACCCTACACAAAGAACTGCAAGCAAGGAATGCTGACAGCAAGAGAAATAGTCTTTCCTGAGAAAGGGCACACCAACTGGTTACCCAGCACCACATCGTCAGATCTGAAAACACACAGATGAGTAAAACTAGATGGACTGAGCAGGCTGTATAGTGCAAGGGGTCTATTTGGGTGGGGCATGTGACCACAATTAAAGAAAGGGGGGCCATAAATTCGAAAATGGGTTGTGTGGGAGGATTTAGAGAAAGAAAAGGGGTAAATGACATAATTATAATCTCACATATATGTGCTTATATATTTATATATAAATATATAAAACAGAAAGGACTGATTTTTTTCCCCAACAACTTGCCACAACAAATTCGCCCATGTAGCACGTTCAAAAATCCTGAAACAGTCAGGCAGTTGTGGCACATGCCTTTAATCCAAGCACTCGAGAGGCAGAGGCAGGCGGATTTCTGTGAGTTCGAGGCCAACCTGGTCTAGAAGAGCTACTTCCAGGACAGGCTCCAAAGCTACAGAGAAACCCTGTCTAGAAAAACAACAACAAAAAATATCCTGAAATAGAGTTAAACAAAAGTTAGTGTTTCTCTCCAGCCTTCCCGTACGTATTGTGAGTCCAGAGGTGGCCTCATTTCTTTGTCATTCTTGTTTCTCCATTCAGCCCACTGTTCTCAAGGCCCTTGACTCCCTTTAGCCAGAATATTCTATGTGGAATTTTCCAAGGTAGTGGTTCATTTGAGCTAAGAATAGGCTCTCTCACCCGTCATTCTGGTCTCCAACAGATGTTAAAAATTTGGCCCCTTAAAGCCTTTGATATTGTACCACAGTTCTTAAGCTCTCAACAATGTTTTCTAGCTTAAAAATGGATTAGAGCCCAAACTTGAGCTCCTTAGCAGCAGGTAGTAACCAAATGAGCTAGCAATGAGGGAAGGGACCGACAGCAACCCAGAGGACTTTCCCATGTCAACAATGAGGACATCCTACTGATGCCAATCAATAGGCACAGCTGTACCTTTCACTTACCATTTGACTGGACTTCCAAAGACTAAGAAACCAACGCAAAAGAGGTTTCAAAACAGGAGGGATAAATGTTGAGTATAACATTTGAAAGTCCTCCCACAGCTGCCTTGTTATGGGTCTGTTGAGGGTGCAGTGGTGCAATAAGAAACAGAGTCTGGCAATTCAGACAGCGCACTGGAGAGGATTCTTCACGGAAGGATGTAGACACAGTTACCAGACAAAACTTGCATACGCCAGCTGGACACACGAGTCTGATTACTTTGCCTACACAAGTCTGTGTGTTAACATTTTCAATATCCTCTAGACTGACTTCATTCATGCTTTGGCAGGTGTGTCTGAGAAAAAAATTGGAATTGATTCAAGACTCAAATAGTTTTGAGCCTTGCCTAATGTCTGTTTTTCACAAAACATTTGACGCATAAGAAACATTTCAGACTGTGAAATTTGTCTTAGCTCCACCTTAATGAATTCCTTGTTGATTCAGTAATAGAAGTTAGTTTAGATCTATGTGATCATTGCTATTAAACCATTTCTCATGTATTAAACATATTTCTCATGTAGCACAGATACTATGCAATGGTATTATGAATATCCACTCTAAGAAATAAGACTCTTTTCTGGAATATACAGAGAAATAAAACATTGTCTCCGCTCAAGACGTTTTACTGGAGAATTTGAAAACAAGGCTTATTGGTCCAGGATTAACTGGACCATGGAAGGAGATACTATGGCAAACAGCACAAGAATTAGGGAAAGTCATATCCTGAAACTCGCAGCTGATGTGGGATGCCCCTCTGTTAGCTGTGAATATATTTTACCACCGTTGGTTAATAAAGAAGCTGCTTTGACCTATGGGCAAAATATAGCTAGGCAAGAAAGCTAAACTGAATACAACAAGAAAGAAGGCTGGGTCAGGGGAAAGGTCAGCAACTGCCAGAGAACAAGATGTGAGGGAAAAACAAAAGAACTTCATGGTAAAATATAGAATAAGATAAATAGGTTAATTTAATTTTAAGAGCTAGTTAATAATAAGCCTAAGCTAATAGGCCGAACAGTTTGTAATTAATATTAAGCCTCAGAGTTATTTGGGAACTGGTGGGTAGGAGAGACGTCTCCATTACACACAGTTAATACTGTTATTATTTTATCTTATTTCATTCTATGCTATGATTTTTAGATGTGTGTTTGTATTCTAACGAAAGAGAGAAAGAATGTAGATTTGGATGGGTGTGGAAGTAGGAGAGGAGCTAGGGGGAGTTTAGAGAGGAAAGTCATAATCAGAATTTACTATATGAAAAAAACGATTGTACAAAGTACCAATATCGTACCATTCTGTAATTGTCATGAATCAAGAAAGGTAAACACAAAACAAAACAAAACCCTGCCTGATATGGCAGTGCACATCTGTAATCCCAGACTGCGGTGGACTGATGCAGGAAATTCTCAAGGTCATCCTAGGCTATGTAGTGAGATAGTCTCTCCAAACAGACAAGAGACAGTGAGCACAGGCAAAATGAATGCAGTCTCTTCTATAGGAATAAACAAAATATTGTTGTCTCCTGGCTATGAGAGTGGCTGCTTCATTACAAAACATATCAATCTAATTTCACTCTTTTCACCTCTAGAGAGGAATCATCAGGATGGTGATCATAGAAATTACCAGTTTCTTCTCACCATTCAATTTAGAATTTAGCCCCACCTACTTAAAGCATGTCCAGATCACAAGCCCTTGACAAATCCTAAAGTATATTATTTCTAAGACTTGTATTGAGGTCCTCACAAGTCAACCAAGCAGGAAAGTCAGTGAACTCCAGTGGGGCAGACAGAGATATGAGTACTATTTACAAATTCACACACACACACACACACACACACACACATTCCATGAGTCTTCATTTTCCTGTTTCCATATCTTTATTTCTGCATGTGTTATCCATTGTATTTTGTTACAGTTTGCCTGCATGAATGTAGGTGGGAGATTATTGTGAAATCTTATATCTCAAACCTGAAATCTTTAATCCTTTGTAGTATAAGTTCAATTACGTATACACAAATTCTACAAAATCTTTGATATATTGCAATGTATCCTGCTATAAACAACTATAGTGTAAAGATGTATTTACCCAGTGAGGGACCCTAACAGTTATTACTCAGATAGTCACAATTATTAGACAATTACCATTGAGATTGAGATTGATATTTATTAACTATTAATGTGTTCTCTTGACTCAGACACAGTGAGAAAATTCTCTTCTCCAAAGACAAAGGTTAAAATGTTTTAAAAAGCATTTTGTGGTCTTGGTTTTCCAGGTCCAATATTATTAATAAGGTTTTTCCGTGTCTTATACACTGTATAAATCCAAATATTCTACAAACACTAATCTGTTACTGTCTCTCAACCAAACTTGTATGTCAGGGTTGTTTCCCATCATGACTGCTATTCCGAATTTGAAACCATACTGTTTTTATTGCCTCAATTCAAAAATGCACCACATATTATGATAGTTTTGACATGGATTTATCTGATAGAAAGATAGAATAGAATCTAGAACAGATTCTTGGTGTATTTTTCATCTTAAGTAGTATAGCTTATCAGATTTTTGATGTTGGGCAAATATTTAAATTTTTATTATTTAAAATTTCCCTTCATTAATCTGATACAATAAAGGGAGTTTCATGACAGAATTGCTTTCTTTTTCCAAAAATGATATAAAAGGAGTTTTCTCTGCCCACTTTTTATTATCAGAAACATAGGTAGCCCTATGTGTCTATAGGTGTCTACTTTGAGTTCATTTACGTCTATAGATCCTAGGTACTGACATTCTATTTATAGAATTGCAAATTTTATGGTTGACTCTGAATTTTATTCTTCTAAGGCATTCTTAACTTTGAGCTTCTTTTTGTTTTCTAGCCTCCCTCAATTTTATGTCATCCTGAATGATACAGCTTTCCACTAAAAACAATAAACATGCATTTGAGTAAGAAAGATATGTGAAAGATATTGGATCTTCTCTAGATTAAAGGGTTAACAACATCTTTCAGAAACGGTCATTATTAAAACTCTAACTAGTAATAAGTAACTAAACCATATATTTTCATTTTATCAGTATAAGAGTTTCTGTCAAAAGAATTTTTGAAATCTTGGCATTGTCTTTAATATAACTCCAAACCAATATCTAAGAATACTGTTAAAGATAATGTATTCATCTGGCATGACTGAATGACAAAAATCTCATCTTTCCCCTTTTTAAGTCTTCAAAGATATACCATATTATCATTTTGTAATAGTTTCTGTCACAACATCAAACTTGTGGATGTGACTAACTTTATTCTGATTTTTAAAATCTACATGGTATTTGCTAATTCTGTCATCCTCCAAAGTTGCTAGTTGACATAGTTTTCCATACATCGCCAGTATTGGTTATCAATTTCATCTCAACTCAATTAAAAAATTGATAAAATTCTTCACTACACTCTAAGAACAAATGTTTGAACAGAAAAATTTGAGAACATGACCTATTGGTAGCACCATGCCACAAAGCCTTTGAAAATGACTACTTCCAGGAAAATTCATCCATGTAGTGCTCTAATTAGGCCAGTGGCTTCCAAAAATTTGATAGTGAGTCATATTAAGAAATATATTTGATGCTAATCTCTCTTCCCTTTTCTGTTACACACACCCACGCAAACACACATAATTTTATTATATGATATTTTTAATCTTTTATAGAAAAAAATGAGTCCAAATCCCATTAAACTGTTTTGTGGCTCACCAATAAGTTAGTTACAAACTATGGTTCGAAAGATACTGCCCAATACAGCACATGCATTCTTCCTGTGTCTTAACCTAATATTGCATAAACATTTTTACAAATCTTTCCTGATTCTCTGTAGCAGTTACATTGGCTAACATGTATGGCGGCAGCAATACCCATGTCCCAACTGCCTTAAAACTACAATATTTTATCTTTTTCAGTCTTCATGATCATGATAGACTTCAAAGCTATCCTTATGTAAAGATGAGAGGGGAGCTTAGTTCTACCTTTGTGTTACCGTTACTTGCCATCAGGAGAAAGCAAGAGGCATGGCAAGTGATGAGCCAGCTCTCCATTCAAACATGATACCTTGAGTCTAGTTCACTTCCATTTTATATGCTAAGAAAGGTACAGAAACTCATTCAGACCAAAGGTAGCACTTCTGTATTATCTTACTATGAGTCTAAATATAGGAAAAAATATAAAATTTGCTAGCACTCTTTATAATTAAGCACCATGCTACCTGAAATCACCAAATCTTGTGTTGGATTTAAATATCTCATCCAGGCAAAGCAGTGTGTTTAAAGGACAGGAAGCCTAGTTGTCAGCTTTCTCTGCAGTTCTCCCTTCTGGCTTTGTTTGCCTCATCATTCTCCTTATACATCACACGTTGGAAGAGAAGTTGATGACTGTGATATGGAAGCTGGAAAGTTGAGCTTGGGAAATAGGTCACTCACCTAAGTGCTTGTTTTGAAAACACAAAGGCCTCAGCTCATTCCTGGAACCCATATTTTTAAAAGGCCAGCGTGGTGACATATGTTTGGAATCCAAGCGCTGGGGCAATAAAGATAGCCTGAGCCATAAAGTTCACAGGATGGAACACCTACCCTAGTAGCCTACTGACCTAGTTGTAGAAAGAGTATCTCAAAAAAAGAATTGGAGCCTAAAAAATGGCACTCGCGTTTTCCCTTGGCTTTCACATACAGGTACCAATTTCACACGCACGCGTGGACACACACATACGAGAATGGTCTACCATATCTTCATATGAAGAGGCAGTAATCATTATATAGCAAAGTTCTCCTTTACTCTAGAATGACGGATATTTGTTTAAATGAATTTCTCAATGTAAATGTAAATATTCAAAATTATTTTGTTTTCAACCTATTCATAATACTTGCATATATTTTCTTGCTTTTTGGACTCATCCACCCCATGTTTCACTCTCATTAAACATGTATTGACTTATAAACCTTTTTCTAATCAATATTGCTCCATTAGAAGAATTGCTGATTGCTACTATTGTAATTGGGGCTTTGCTCTGAAATTAATTAATAGATTTTAACATGGGGATGAAAACCATAGAATTGACTTGTTCTTCCTTGGATGGGCTTTTTAAAAGAGGCCTTTGTTCCTCAAAATTTTCCATGCCTTTATCTTTTGCCCTTGAGATTGTGAAGTAGTTGTTTCTCTAATCCAGGAGATATCCTCAAGTCTGAACACTCTATACCCTGTAATTCCTGCTTGCAAACAAATCCATGCTTCACTTTGTGCACCTTCCTGTTGCACATTTTCAAATATAGAAGAATTGAACTCTGAGACACAGGTTTCCAGTTCCTTCTCCGTGAAGTCCAAATTCATGACTACCTTTTGTGTCTTTCAAATTCATCCAGGCAACACTTTTATAAAGACTTTGGAACTTCATATCACAGGCTACCATCTTTCTAGCCCATAGTAGAAGGTTCTGGCTGTTGAGTGATGGTAGGCCATTTTGTGACTGTCCCCTTGAATGGTGTCCACTTGTTAAGCGGACTCCAATTCTGTGTCTGTCACTCATTTGATGTGGCAGGGATTATATTACACTTCCATCACTTAGAATCACGATGGGTTCCTTTGCATTTCTGCTCTACATCAACTGTCAGTCATCTGGAACTCTGCACAAGTGGTCCTCTCGGAGACTAGGCAGAGGAGAACCATCTCCATACTTCCTCATATGCACTGTCTCTGAAAACAGAGATGGTCACATGGCAATGCTCAACAGTGAAGATGATGAAATAGAATTATGATACACATGTAGAAGAGGATCAAATGAATTACTTATGATAAAAACAATAATATACATATGTTTGAATGTGTATGTGTGTGTGTGTTCTCATTTAATTCTAAGAATGAATGTATGAACTGAAGCAATACTAATTTTCATCATGTGGAAAAAAATAAAAAATTAGTACGATTGACAAAGCCAGACTCTGGGGCTGCTTTGATTACCTCTCACGAAGATGTTCTTCATCACTTAGAAACACTGAGAGGGAATGAGGTGAGGGGAGGAACTTCACTTGTCGACTGTCCTCTCTAAGATCACTCACTGATTGCTTTCCTCACAGGCGTGATGCTGGGGAGCAGGGACCACAATATTTTCCAGCATCTTCTGAGAGATCGTTGTTTGTCATGACCCATTAAAGCACCAAGGAGATGAGTGGAAACCCTTCAGTAAATGTTTGAGTTGAAGTTCATTTCTCATGATGGTGGCAGTACACCAGAGTGTTGGTCCTGTTCTCAAATGGCAGTCCTGTAGATGGAATTCAGGACATTTCTGCTTCTATATTGCATTTTTACCCCACTCTAGGGCCGTATCATCATTTACTCTACATAAGCAGCACTGGCTAGAAGTCATAAACATCCACTCTGCCTATTCTCTGTACTCTACACTAACCACATGACCATACCAAGCGTAGAAGAAGCTTCAAAATACGATCTCTACCTTGGAGTCTGCTCTGTTACCAGTGCACACTCAAAAAGAGGATAATGAATATTTGCAATGGTTTATTCTACCTAACAGGCATACATTGCAGAAGCACACATATCTACTGACACATTAATCACAATCACAATCTACTCCTAGAAGATATGGTGCTAATAATTAATATATTAATGTAAAGGCAATTCAATATATCTTTGTAGGTTTCCATGGGAAAGCATTACCTTTGCTGTCTTAGCTATCTAAAACCTCTATTCTGTGAAGCCTCATGGTCAAGAGATTTGGGAAACATTCATCTAAAGAAAATGAAAGAATTTGGGGTTTTTATTTTTCTAGAAATTTTTATATCCTTTATGAAAGCATTGATACACATTTTCAGAAAACGAATATTATATGCAGCTTGTCGTGAAAATGGTTGTCACAAAGCTCCATTTTTAAAGGTCATCTTGTGTCATTTTGTGATAACAGCATGCCTAGGCTACTCAGCTTTAATAATGCCATTTCATTTTTTTCGGTTTTGAAGAAGCTAAAGCTTTGCTGAGATTAAAATAAATCAAGAAGTGGGTCTCCAACCCTAAAATAACACAAAACATCACACACACACACATACACACACACGGGGGGTAGGGGGGAAGGAGGGAGAGAGGTAAACTGTGTCTAAGCAGCACCCCTGAATCCTGACATTATGAACTATAGGCTTGCTCGTACTCTGACAGGTGGAGACCAGGCAAGCTGTGGTTCCTATAAACGCAATGCAAATCTGAATTCTCTCCCTGAGACCATAGATCAGGCCTTAGGCCCTCAGGAGTCCTACCAAAGAAAAGATGTTTTCAGTTCTGTGAAGTCTTTACCCAAACCCCTGCCCACTGTCTGCAGCCAGAGACTAAAACTATTCCCCCAAACAAATAAAAGGTTTCACTTGCTGCCCAAATTTCAGATCAATAGAGCAGTTGAGAGGGAGCCAAGGTTTGGAAGCTCTCATGTTGAGAGGGTCTGCAGATCATTAAAGATAAACAAAGCCATAAAACACCAACACAATTGGCACAACCAATGGCAGTGCTTTTGGGAGGCTCTGAACAGAGCCTACAGATTATATTTTTTTGGAAATTAGCACAACTCTGTCCACATAAAGAGCATATGTGAATCCCTAAGTCACACAGAAGGTACATCCCAGGTAGGGAAGCAAGTGAACTTGCCAATCTAAATTTTGTGTGCTTAAATGTTGAATATAGTGTTTCTGGGGGGGTTCCACGATTATCCAAAACAACAATACAGAGCATTGGCCAAACATGATAATCTAGATTTCTGCTGTCGTCACCATACCTAAAAAGAGTTAACAGGTAACAGTATAACAATCTGGAAGCAGTCATTAGACATCATAAATTATTGCCTGCACCAATTTTAAATAGATGTCCCTACCAATTTGCTGGGGGAAAAGGACGATTTTCAGGAGGGGAAAGGTTATATCTCATTTATAACAATATATAGAGGATGGATATGTAATTGAATGCATGGCATCTCTTCAGAAAGCAAATGTTGGAAGAAACGGCTGATAGTCCAATACTGTGGCTCAACCCCACTGCTTTAGTTGTTTACATAGTTGTTCTATCTATAGGTAAGTATTGCAACCATTTCACAATATATTATTAGCATTCAAGAAAAAGAAACAAGATCCTTAAAACCACAAGTCTTCTTTACCAAGGGACTGCCAACAGATTAGTTTTTAAAAATGCAACCATAAAGTGGAATTCATGAATCTTTTTTTGTTTGTTTGCCATTTTTGATCCTTTCCTTTTCAAGGTATGTTCTCCCTCTGATGTTCATGTTGTCCTTAAACTCATGATTCTCCTGCCTCCATCTCCTATCAATGTGTGGATCTTAAGTGATTACTTCAAAGCATTTTGGCAAACGTGTGTACCCACGTCAGAAATACATGTCAAGACACAGATCATCTTAATCATTCTAAACAGCCACTCAGCCTTCCCCATTCTTTTTACTGTCAGCTTCGGTTCCTCATCTACGTGTATTGTTTATCTCTTCTCTAAATTTCATGTATTAGGATCACATGCTGTGTACTCTTTGATAGCAGGATCATTGCCATTCAACATAAAGATGATAAGATTCACCAATGTTAGTTAATGGTGTTGACAGCATTTATTAGGTTTGAAAGTCATATAATATTTGACTGTATGAATGTACTCCTGCTGGTGGAGATTGATCTGAATCCCAATTTGGTTTATTGTAAAATAACCCATTAAAATATTCTGATTTAATAGAGTATTCTTGTATTTTTCATGAGAGGATATTTGTTTTCAACTTGGAAAAAAATTGCCTCAGAGATTGATACATATGTCTTTGAAAAAGGTGTCAAGTAGTTTTGTAAAGAGATTAGACATCGATTTTGTGCTGATACAGTTTAATTAATATTTTCAAAATCCACACAACTAATAATTTTGAATACAATTTCTTATATAAAGTAAACAATTTTATTCAACACCTTATTTTGATTGCACTTAAGTGTAGTGATGAGCTGCGGGCAGGCCTGCTTTTTTGTCCCGTCCGGCTCCCACACAACTAGCTTTATAGCCGAAATAACAACACACAAATTGTATTCATTTAAACACTGCCTGGCCCATTAGTTCCAGACTCTTATTGGCTAATTCTCACATCTTGCTTTAAGCTATATTTAGTAATCTGTGTAGCAAAACGAGGTGGTGGCTTACCGGGAAATATTCTAGCCTACATCAGTCTTGGGTCAAAGACTCATGGCGTCTGCCTCACTGTATTCTTTCTCCCAGCATTCTGTTCTGTCTTCCCTGTGTACCTATGTTCAGACCTATCAGGTCAAGCAGTTTTCTTTATTAATTAACCAATGAAACAACAGATAGATATAAGACACTCCTACATCACTTAAGACTTCTATAGAAAATAGTGATTTTATATAAATACATATATATTGTTATACACATATGTATATAACAAACACATACATACATATATAACTATTTTATACTACAAAGTAGGTACTAAATAAATGTTCCCTGAATTGAACATAGAGCTCTCCCAATATTTTGAAAAGGTAGACATAATTTTTGAGAATTTATGTACAAATTTATACAAAGAGAGGTTGAAAAAACGCATGAAGCTGGAGTATGTATGACCTTGGCTATTCATGCACCATTGGAAGTCATTAAATACCATTTATATATACATATATGTGTGTATATATATACATACATACATACATACATACATGAATGTCAGATAAGAGACCTTCTGGGTAGAACAAAGGAGAAACTAGTCAATACTACATATTCAGCATAGAGCACAAAAGAAAAATATTAAATATTAAAATCTGAGTCTAAGTCAAGACTCTGATATAAGCTATCTATGTGACTTGCAGAAGTTGTCTGTGTGTTGTATAATCTTAGGCATGGAAGCCAGAGGCTACTGAGGGGTGAGTTTTATAAACACGAAGAAATCTCACTGAGACCTGGCTTAAAAGACACCCATGCCTGCCCGACTTTCCCTGGAAAAAAGAGAATGGAGCATCCCAACGTGGCCTAGAGTGCTTATTACAGCATCACACCTTTAAAAAATTCTTAGATAATTTCATACATGTCTGCAATGTACTTTGATCATATCCACTTTCACATCCACCCCTTCTGAATGGTTCCTGTTAGTCACCCCCTGAGTCTAGTTACTGCTGCCAGTATGGGCATGGATGAAGTGTCTTCATCACTGAAAGAAGTGAAGTCTCCATCCCGGAGTGACCATCACTTGCCAATAGCTCCTCAGATAGGGGAGGGCCTCTTGAACCCTTCCCCCATCAATACTAAGGTGTTGACCAGTTTGATCTAGAAGAGCTGTTGTATGGGCAACCAGAACCACCTTCGGCTCACAAATACAGCAGTCCCGTCCTGTCCAGAAGACACTGTTTCACCATAGTCCTCCCTGACCTACAATCTTACAGTGTTCCCACTCCCTTCTCCACTTATGGTTTCTGAACCCTCCACGTATGGGAGAGATATAGATTTTGCATTTAAGCCTGGACACTCCACCGTCACGAGAGAACCTGGATGAGAGTTAAGAGCTGCACTAATCTCTGGGTGTAAGGATAAGTGTTCAGAAGGAAGTGTTGAGTGAGGTAAGCCAGACCCAAAACGAGGAACATGGGATGTACTCACTCATATTTGGTTTCTAGCCATAAATAACGGACATTGAGTCTATAATTCTTGATCCTAGAGAAGCTAAATAAGAAGGTGAACCCAAAGAAAAACAGATAGGCATCCTCCTGAATATTAACCTTCATCAGGCGATGAAAGGAGACAGAGACAGAGACCCACATTGGAGCGCTGGACTGAAATCTCAAGGTCCAAATCAGGAGCAGAAGGAGAGAGAGCACGAGCAAGGAACTCAGGACAGCAAGGGGTGCACCCACACACTGAGACAATGGGGATGTTCTATCGGGAACTCACCAAGGCCAGCTTGCCTGGGTCTGAAAAAGCATGGGATAAAACCGGACTCGCTGAACACAGGGGACAATGAGGACTACTGAGCACTCAAGAACAATGGCAAAGGGTTTTGGATCCTACGGCACGTACTGGCTTTGTGGGAGCCTAGGCAGTTTGGATGCTCACCTTACTAGACCTGGATGGAGGTGGGTGGTCCTTAGACTTCCCACAAGGCAGGGAACCCTGATTGCTCTTAGGGTTGATGAGGGAGGGGGACTTGATTTGGGGAGGAGGAGGGAAATGGGAGGCGGTGACGGGGAGGAGGCAGAAATCTTTAATAAATAAATTAATTAATTAATTTAAAAAAGAGGCAGTCTCCATTTGCTGTCCATTAGAATATGGATTTGGCTTGTCAACTTCAGCCTCTTTCATGATTCAGAATTCCTAGAAGGTGTGCTCTTTACTCCTGGTCTCCATATCAATAAACTGAATCCTTGTTGTATACCCTTTCAGGGTTTAGACTTAGCACTGGATACCTTCAGCCTCTTGTCTGGTTGGAAGTAGCTGTTGAGAAGGAGCTAATGAGAAAGTACACTAGTTAAACAGCCAAGTAGGGCATGAGAGAATCGTGTGCTCATTTAACCCTCAAAATGACCATTAAGACTTGTTGTGTCTATTTATAAGGATGGAAATTCAACATAGATACAGTGATACTTGACTGCAGGCTATGAAACTATGTTATCAAGCTGGATAAAACATACACCAGGTTTATTATTTCACATAGCAGAAAAAAAAACAAAAAAGAAACAAACAAACAAAAAAAAACCCTTTCCTTTCCTCTTCATTGTGAAGACAGACACAAGCTTTTATGTTTGCTTCCATTGTTTCTTATTAAGGAAAATTATTAAAGTCCCCTGACAGGTTTCATGTGTCCTTTGTCATAGTTATTCTATTTTGCACTCTGGAAGGGGTCTTGTGAGCAGAATGATAGGCAGAGGTGTCGACGCTCTGTGGAACTACAGTTGCAGAAAGAGTGATCTCCGAGTAACTGAGCTCAGCTCTCCAGGACACAGGGGACAAAAATCTATAGCTACTGAGTTAGTTTAGCCACATGGATCAGGAGTTGGAGGAAACACAGCTAGATGATTAAAAATAGGTATTAGCATCAAAGGCACTTGTTTTATAAACAGGCATACAGCGTTACCAGATCAAGGCAGAGGAGAGGCAATGTCATTTGTCACAGTGGACCAATAGATGAGTTTTGTTTAAATTTTGAAGTTTATATAATTTATTTATTATTGAAATTTATTTTATGACTATGCCTCTAGTGAGATTTTTCATTCTCCAGTCCACAAGGATCCATAATTTTCTGTTGTCTCTTACGGACTTCTTGGGTAGTTTGGGGTACACATGGGACTGATCTTGAAGACAGTTAAGATACTTGTTTTTCAATACACTGAGCAAATTTGTAAGGACAATAATCATCAATTTACATGGGTAGAAATCGGTGATCAAATAAGTAAATTATTTTTCTTAAGCATAGGGTCCAGAAAGAAGAGAAAGTGAGTCTAAGTTAAGTCGTCTTGGCACAAAGTCAATGTTCTTGGCAGTACACTGTCCTGCCTGCCTGTCTCACTGTCATACCTGACCACCTGCACACATAACACATCAACCCCAAAGCATATTTTTTTCTAGCAGATAAAGTCTTTTTCTAAGCCTTTACAAGAGCAATTCGCAAACTTTACACTACAAAAATATCACCTGGAAGCTTGTGAAAAATGCAGATTTGCCACCTGACCATACTTGGGGATGTGATGGAGCAGTTGAGGGGTACTGTGGAGTTTGGCATGATGAGACACGAGTAAGGGCTGGGGATGAGCTCTGCGTGCCAATGCCTGTCCCTTTTCCGCAAGAAAGTAATGCTTTCAAATATCTAATGAAATACATAAACCAGGCTGAGTTCAGTGAACCCAGACTTCCTTCTTTAGTAGGTCATTATGAGATTTTCAAACTTCCTCTATTTGGCCGAATTCATTTGTTAGTATACAGAATTGCAAATTAATTCAGAGTTTGCGCAAATCCTTTGGAACAGATACAAGTACAATCATCAGAATAGTTAATTTAATAAGTAGAAATTTTGCCTTTTACTGACTTTAGGGGAGAAGGGGGTAGAATCATACCAAGTTACTATGCATAGGTTTTTTTGTTGTTGTTGTTGTTGTTGTTTTTGGTTTTTTTTTGTTTGTTTTTGTTTTTTCGAGACAGGGTTTCTCTGTGGTTTTGGAGCCTGTCCTGGAACTAGCTCTTGTAGACCAGGCTGGTCTCGCACTCACGTTACTATGCATTGTTACACAATATGTTTTATAATAATTTGATCAAAGCATGCACAAATAAGAACTAAGTGTCAAAGCACCCCCACAACTCAATGTTCACCACGTAATAATATATACATAAGTGCTTTTTGAACTATTCAGCCAAAAGAAAAAAGGCCACAAACTTATCCTTATTGATTTAGCAGCAAAGATTTGATGAAACATCTTTTTAGAATTTATTAGTGTACCGATTAATAGTCTTTTATACAAAATTATTTTTATCAGAGAATGTCCACCAGATTGCATCCTTTCTATCAAACGACTTAAAATAACTTTGGGGCATTTCCAGAAATCATAATTATGTGAGAAGAAAACACCTTGGAAGTAGAGAAGTGCTCACCTGTCGTAATGCACCCGTCTCCAGGAGTACATTTATGAAAAGGTATTCCCAGGCACTTGAGCAACTGAGCCAAATTTTAATGTTTCAGAGTATTTCAAAGATTTTTAAAAGGCAATGATAATTTTAATGTACAGGTTTGACTTTCCTTTTTTTTCCCCCTTCTAGCTTGAGAGAATCATGTGACCATATTCAAAAAAGTTTATATAACATAATTCTTTATTGATTCTTTTGGAATTTCACATCATGCACTCCAATCCCACTCACTTTTTAGTCCCTGCATACCTGGTCCTCATCCCTGTAGCACACCCCCTAAAAGAAAACTTCCCAAAACTTGATTTAAAACAAACAAGCAAAAACAGAACAAAAACCAACTTGCTCCTTTGTCTTTCCTGTCTCTCCAACACTTTCTCATTGTCCTAGTGGCATTGGGAGACTCTACCAGCAAATTTTCATTGCAATCAGTCATATACCTGGGCCAATGTCTCTGGCCTCGGCACACCATCATCACTGGACCCTCACAGAAACTATCTCTTGGATATCCTGCTGTTGCTCCCAGTCATGAGGATCCTGCAACTATCATTCAGCCTCAATTACTCCAGAAGGTTATAGATGGGGTACATGTTAGGGTGTGCAAGGATATGGGTCTTGGTAGTAGCTGAGCTGGTCAGTCTGAGCCAATGGGACCACCCACCTCAGGCAAAGAGCAGAGCCAGCTCTCGTAGGCACATGCCACCAGAGCCAGCTTTCCCATGCCTTTGTGAGGATTGGGACCATCTCTCCTGAGTAGGAGTGATGGGGTAATTCTGATGCACTGCCCAGTGTTGAGTCAGGCCCAGCTTCCTCAGGACCAGTGAAAGGCAGAGACAACTCAGTATGACCCTTGAATTTCAACAGCCATGGTTCCTATCAGCCCCCATGGTAACACAGGACATGAACATCATCACATACGACAACTGCAATGGGAAAACAAACCCAAACATGGCTCTTGGTAGCAACTCAGCCATGGGCATCACCATGGCCCCAGTGGCAATGCAAGTTACCCAGATTAGTATGGCCCCATTGGCAGTATGGCCCTCGGACACCAACATCGTCTTAGATGGTTGTTCAGACTCCAGGCTTTGACACAGTCCTTGGTGGTAACAAGAGTCACAGGCATAAACTCAGACCTGGCTGTAGGAGGGCCATGGACCCCAATGTGACCCTAGGCAAGCAGCTCAGGCCCAAATGTCATCATGGCCCTGGGTGGCAACACAAGCCACTCAGATCAGCATGGTAGTGGCAGCAGCATGGCCCTTGGACACCAACATGGCCAAGGGTGGTGACAGAGACACTGGGTATCCTTGTGGCCCTTGGTAGCACATGGGGCATGGATGTAAACTCAGACCCCTGCTGTAGTAGGATTTTGTTTGTTTGTTTTGCTTTGTTTTGTTTCTTCTTTAAGTACCCTTTCGTGTGAAATGTTAGTTTTATCCTTTTCCTAACTACCTGTCCTTATTTCTCTTCATCTGCCTTTTTTCATCTCTGTGAAAATTCTTCATGCAAAGTTTTGTATACTCTGCATGCACTTTCTCACTTCCCATCGCTCATTAAGCAGCCTCCACCGTAGTTTATTCATGAGGATGGACAGCCAGCGATGGGTGGTCTTTTCTGTGTGTCTGTCCTCTTGTACTTGGGCCTCGGGCAACAGTCCCTGTCTGTTTTGACATCTCTCTCCCTTGGAATAGGAAACAGAACTTATCTCTTGCGGTCCTCCCATCTGTTTGAATTTTACTATTTTCTCTAAGCTGTTATTTATCAAGAGATTGCACTTCGCTTTTCCCATTTTACCCTACATTCTGTTCCTAGGTTATTTCAACGTGTTGAGTCTCAAGTATTGATCTTCAGATCTAGTTATTTTTTCAGGTACACACTAGATTTGTCTACCTGGAGGTATAGTGCACTTCTCAGAACCCTTTATTCACACAGAGGTTGTCTTTTACCTATTTATACTTTTCTTATACATCTCAGGAAACAGTATTCCCATTTATTTACCAGTTTGAATCAATTAAAGGATAGGCAATGTACAAAGAAACTCTTCCATGTCTTTCTATTCAAATAGAGCAAGCCAAACATTCATTGACTTTCTGTCCTTGAGGCAACCCATACTGAACTCCTGTTTACTCTTCCTCCTGTTGTAACTAGGAGATAAGACACACGGAGAACTGAAGCCATTTCCTTCTTTCTCCCATAACCAATTACTTTTGAATCTTTTTTTATTCTTTCCTCTCTGAAACCTTTAAGGGTACCAGCTACCGGCAACTACTAATGGAATCCACTGCCTTTTTCTTTGCATTTCCCAAATTCTTTACAGACATCTGTCTGCTGCTCTGGTTTATATTTTTGCTTCTTTTTTGGTAATTATCATAATCATCTTGACATCATCGTGACAATAAAGAAATCACATTTTGTTTTTTCTACATGCCTTACGTAGAGTGTAGTACTTTTACTACATGCTGATTGAGTGAATTCAAAGAGCAATGTTTTTATTTGAGAATTAAATGATGGAGTTTGAAATAAATCTTAATAAAGAAAAATAATACTCTATAATACTTGCTGAGCATTCAACTTTGTCATAAACAACGTTTATGGCAACCAGGCTATGACATTAGTTACAGTTCTTATTAACCAGAATTATTACCCAAACAATTTGGGAATAAATACAAAGGCAATAGTAAAGCATATAGACATACAGAATATAATCATCTGAACTGCACACCTAAAGTGTGCTTCTAGTAACTGAATGACCCCTTGTTTCGATAAAATAATAACACAAACTTTCCCTCTGAATCCAGTTTTCTTGACATTAATATTTACCTTGGAGGATATGGCTCCTAATATTTCATAGCCTGTAAAAACAAAATAAAGGATTTTATGTTTTCTTCAAAAAGGCATATACAATTGAAAACTCATTCGAGTGTTATTTAGACAAAATACTTTAATGAAATTATAAAGTTCACTGTTTTAACAATTCATTAGTGTATAGAATAATTAAACAAAAAATTCAATGAAATGCAATAATTAAAACAAAAAACAAAAACAACCACATTAGAATCAGGAGATAAGAACATTCTAACCCAGAGGCTCCACTTACTAAGATCAGCTTAGAATAGCCTGAGAAGTGAAGAGAAGTAAGACTGGCAAGGAATTTGTGAATTCCCTGGATTTTTCTGGTTTGGGTTTTGTCCTTGTCTTGACCCATCCAAGATACAAATACATAAATAATAATAATAAGAAGATTCCATAAACTGGGTGTAAACTACAAAACTCCATTTATATGGTCTGGAGTCTAGAAATTATAGACTTCAGGCACCAACACATTTAGTATCTGATGTGGGACCACTTCTGCATAGACAGAACCTTAATTGAGTCCCTCCCTTCAGTGGACATGGTGAACGAGGTCTTTTGAGTTCTGATGATGGTCCTAATTCTGTTCTTGAGTGCTCTCTAACCAAAGCAACAGGAAGTGGGCAGCCTTATTAAAAGGAACTTTTTACTGAACATCTTAGGGAACATATCCTGTATTGTTTTCTCTGCCCAACAGCCAACCCAGTCCCAAGCCTTGTGGATCACTCCCACATTCTACTAACAGGTTGTGTTCTTATCATTCTTAGTAGGTTCCAAGTTCAGAGAGATGTACAATGGTGCCATACCTAATGACCAACCATTATTATGCTAAACATGAAGAGTCTAAATATTTAATTTAGGACAGATTAGCTGTATATGTATAAAACAGCCCCTGGCTATATGATGCTTAAAAAGAACTACTTACATGCAACTCTAGAAGAGTTAAATTATAAAACAATAGAAAAGATAGGTTTACAAACATGAAAGAGAAGAAAGGTGGTTGAACTATACAGTCTTTGGAAAAGGGTACCAGAGAGCAAAGACACCTACCGGAAGTAAACAGCAGCTATACAAATGTATACGATGTCTAATTCATTGTAAATACATGGCAATGATGCATAAGCATGCACCAGAATATTGTTGCATTTTCAAAGCACATAAACCAAAACTAACAGGATTGAAAAGAATAGCAAAAAAATGCAAAATGCCTCCTGAGAAATGAATGAAATCACTAGTTATAAAACCATCAAATATGTAAAAGACTAAAGGACCTAATCAATATAACCATTATATAATACATTTCCATATCTTCATTATACACATTCTTTTGAAGCTAGTAACGTTCCCCCAGTAAACCATAATACTGGCTTTAAGCAATCTTTCACAAACTTAGCAAAACTGAGATTGAACAAAACTGTAGTTGAATACAATTAGACATCAAAACCCCAAATTCAATTACATATGAAAACCCAAAAATATGAAGGAAATTTACACATATGGGGGAATTAGACAATTTATTATAAATAGTCCACTAGTCAAAAAGGAGATTTAATGTGAAATTAACAAATTATATTGAAACTAGATAGGATGGTACACATGTGTAATCCCAGTACTGAGAATGATATCAGAAGGACATAAGACCAAAGTGAAACCCTCTCCTAAAAATGGTATATATGCATATCTATCCTAAAAATTATGTGTGTGCATATATTCATAATATAAAAAGATGCTTAGGATCCTACATCATTAGGAAATTACAAAGTTAAAGCAACTATGAGTTACCCTGCTATCCCTACTCAGCAATTAGAACAACAAAAATCCCAGGTGAATTTTATTTAGGATTTGAAGTAATCTGAACTTTAGCTCATACTAGCACAACTGTAAGTGGTACTATATTTTGGAAGAAAATTTTGTAACACTGTTCATCCTACCATGCTATCAAGCAATTTGTATCCACTGGCATTTTTCAAATGAGCTGACATGTATGTCCACTTAAACATTTTTACATTTATGCTTATGGTAGTGTTATTCACGATTGTCAGCCTTAAAAGTCATACCTGTATGATAGTATATACTAAAAAATACATATGTATATCATGCATTGTATGTACATCATATGTATAGTGCATTTTAAGGGCAAGGAGGGAGAAAGACAGAATAAAGAATGAACAGAGAAATTTTTAGTGCTATGAGAATACTTTGAATGATGATGTATTGGCTGAGTTTCTGTACCATTAAAATAGAAAATATCAAAATAAACTGAAAGAAAGTATGATATATTAAAGCCAGTTAGAAGTCATAATGTGATGTTAATGTTTACAAGAAAGTGTATAAATGCTTATTATTTTAAAAATAGACAATTTTTTGATTCATTCATCTATGTTTCCAACTCAAATAATGAAAGAACAAAAGAAATCTAAATCAAGCAGAGCACATGCACATGCATACACACATACTCACACACACAGATGCTTGCACACATACGTACACACATATACAGACATAATCAAATATCAATAAACTTCAAAACAGAGAAGAAATTAATATGTCCAATAACTTATGCTTTCACTTTACAATAAAAAGAGAATAGAAAACAAAGAGAAATTGAAAAAGGTACAAACTGTCAATATAGCAAATGGAAATGGGTGCCATTATTCGTCTCATAGATGTTAGTAGAAAAATAAAGGGATGTTATGAAAAGTCATCTGTATATTTATTCAACTTCTTAGATTCATGATATCAATTCGTTAAAAGATAAAAACCACCAGCTCAGGTTCACAGACGTTTAGTCCAAAGGGCAAACACAACCAAGACAAGTGTGGTTGCACTGGTTTGGATTCTTCTATTTCTGACACTTATATGTTTGTCAATTAGTTGTCAGTACGTACATGTAAGTGTGCACATTTGTGTATATCTGCATGTATGTACACATGTGTCTGTATGTAAATACATACATATATAACTTATGTATATATGCATACAGACATCCATACATATGTAAGTATATACAGCAATTTTTCTCTTTTGTTTGGAAGCATTTTTACAAATAGGAATTTATATTTTGTTACCTGACATCCATGATTTTTATTCTTCAATAAGGGATTGTTTGAACAACTTGTTCTATCATTAAATGTTGCCATAATTGCTTACTTGCCACGTTGGTTTGGTTCTATTCTGGATTCTTAAACTGACAATATTAGACCCAGTGTCAACTCTGTGTGTATAACTGGAGCTAATACTGAGTCCTGAATATATTGAACAAAGGAGTTTATATTATTGAACTTTTTAATGCTCTTGATACAAATAACTTTATGGTCTTTTATAAATATTGAACATTCCCATTTCACCTAGAAAAAGTCATAAAAGTTAATCTGTAATTGAGCTTCTTCATCAGATGCAATACCATTCTTTGTAAGTTGCTTATGATACAATGAGAAGAAATATTTCATTTGAGGATCATTTTGTTCACCCTCAGATTGAACTGATTTTTGTATGCTTTCTTATGCTCTTACAGTGTTTTCCTGGAGAGAGGTCTTATTTACATATTTTTATGAGGGGATGTGCCAAAATAATGTCAAAACATTCAGAACAAAATGGAAAGGCAAAAGATGAGCACAGAATATTTGAGACTGAGTAAATGGAGTTAATATAAAGTATTCTTACAAATCAGTGAGAAATGGTTTCCAACATTCTATTTTCAGAGGAATAAATAAGTGCATAAAACACATATATAAATGTAGAACACAAAATAATCTAGCACCAATTCTCTCACCCTTCCCACTTCCTCCTTCTCATAATCCTCAATATTGAGGATTCACTTTCCTTTTTTTTTTTATTTTGGACTCCACCATCTTAAAATGAAATAGAAATTTGCTTTTGATTTGAATATTTTATTTTTGTTTATTCATTTGACTCTTTAATCTGCATGAAGTTTATTTTCCTGCATGTAAATTGGGGTGTGAGGTTTTAAAATTACATGGTTAGAGGCTTCCCCCCCTTATTTACGATGACCTTATTATTATCAGTGTGCTTAGCCATCAAATAGGCAGCATGTAAATGAGAGCAGGTGCATGGAAGTCAATGCTCTTTGAAATTATTTTAGCATCTGCACTGTAATCACAAACCCAGGGCACTCCACTTAACTCTTATTTGTAAAAATTGGATAAAAGAAAACTCACTGTAATAATAAATTAACTCATTTGGGGCCCATAAATTATCAGCACAATTTTAAGCCCATAGAATCTAATTATGGAGGTAAAAACTAGGTCCTAAATATCTGGCTTTATAGGCCACCTCAATCTCACATCAGCTGTGCAACCTCAGACAAAACAGTTACATCGCAGAGCCTCCAGCTTCTCACCTGTGACATCCAATTTACATCACTTCTCATGGTGTTCACCGGGTACACTGATGTTCCGTGATCTCGCACATCTTCCCAGAAACACAAATTTTATTGTCACTTTTTATTTTTGCCAGGGTAACAGATAAAAACAGAGGACCTCTTGGCAGTTGTGACTAAAGGATCAGTGCACTGTCTGTTGAGCATCCTTTCTCATCAATTGTCGGGTACGAACTTCTATTCCCCCTTTGATTGCACCTTTTTCTTTTTTAATGTTACTTTTGGGAAAATAGGAAAGAAAAGTTTTCTTACATCAGTCTTCATTCGCATAGATTTGGAAATCCTGCCTGAAATCCAAAGATATAATAACTTTGCCTATTATTTTAGGTCACCACCACTCCAAAAATTTCCATGAATATCAATGTGACCATTATCCCTGAATGTTTTTAAGTCATTTAGTTGGTTAGAGCTGAGCAAACTAGAAATTACTCCTTCAGACACTAGGACACCTGCAGTGGTGGCCACAAGAAGAGTTTGCACATCACATTATCCACAGTATCAAGTCAGCCACTACTGAAGCAGGAGCTTCAAGTTGACAAGAAACCTACCTGAGGCATGTATAGATTGAGAAACACCAAGAGATTAAAGTCTCACATGAGGAAGCACCCAGCTTTCTAATACATGCTTGGCTTTTTCAATGTCATATGGATAATGTATAGTTCCCTAGTGTATAATCTGGTGTTCTTTCCAATTCATGTTATGTTCACCATATGTTTAAGTTTTTACTCTGTTTAAGCATGTCTATTTTATTCTGTATGAATTGTGAGAGTTTGGACTCCCTTAGAAGGGGCACACTACTCAAACTCATATATTTCCTATATTTTCTTCTAATATTTTCATTTTAATACTGCATACATTGTATAAGGAATGAAGCATAGCCAGTTTTAAGGTACTTAAATGTAGAGCTAGTTTACTATATATAATAGGATATATTACAATTAGCTTTTAAAAAATATCCCAGGTTCACTAGGTTTTGGAATGTATGTTTTTCCAAATGCTTTAGAACTATTCCAGCCAAGAGTATAAAGACTTCTTTGGGGTAACCACTAAAATGTGGCAGAATATTTGTATGTTTGTTTGTGCTTGTGTATATGTATATATGTTTGGGGGTCTATGTTATGTGTGTGGCGCAAGTGTGTAAGTGTGGAATGTGAACATATCTATGTACTTACACAGAGGTCACAGTAGGACATTAGATGGCTTTAACTATCCTGTCCTGCCTGAGGACGGGTCCTCTCACTGATCCACAAGCTTAAGGTTGTGGCTATGCTTACCAATCAGTGGCTCCTGGGATCTGCCTGGCTCTATCCTCCAATGCTAGGGTTATAGGCACATACAGTAGTTGGCCATCTTTCAAATGTAGGCTGTGGATTCAAATTCAGGCCCTCGTGTTTGAAAAACATCTATTGTCAATGATTACATATTGTGATATTTACTCAGTGAGCCCATTTCCTCTGTCCCAAAAGCAAAGTATTTTAAATTACATAATAGATGGTATAAATGTTGCATGATATTAGCTGGTACCTAATGTTTCTATGTTTAGAATGACATATAAGTTAAATATGAAAACCTTATAGGCATTATAATAGTTACCAAGAGAGTAATACATAACCTCCATTACTCTTTCCAGACATAAATTTGCTATAGCTTTAGTCTAGTCATATTTGAAATGCCACATTGCCTGGGAGGTTTGCATCATGACACCTGACAGTTTCTGCACCATATATGTTTGAAATATATCTATTGTCAATGATAATATACTGTGATATTTAAGTGCCTAGATTCTGGAATACACTTGCTGGTTTCACGTCTTAGCTCTTTCAATTAACATGTCAGTGGTCAGTCAGTTAAGCCCTCTCGTTTATTCTCCTCGTCCATAAAATGAACATAATAATCTCTACATTGTAACTTGATATGGTGAGAAGGGCAAAGCTAGGTAAGATGTTCCAAGTATTCCCGGGAATCTGGCAGATGCGCTGTAAAGCCTATCTTATATCTTATAGAACTACTAGTTATTTGTATTTAAGCAATGCGAAGACAAAAGAGTTACTTAGTATGAAGAGGAGGGACATAGTTGGAGAGACCCTGTGTTAGAACTAGTGAAATCAGAGTCTCCCCTCCTTTTGCTACACTAAATTCAGATAAACGTGGATGGAGATAGTACATTTCCCATCAGCTTCTCTACCGTTCTGCCCACGGCACCAACATTCTTTTAGGTATCATTTCCCTCCAGTCTGATTACCATTTCCTCGTGAAAAACAGACAGATATTCATGGATTTAGCCTCCAAACAAGTCCCCTATAATTGGTTTGTTGCTTACCAAATACATCTGGGTATCCTGAATGTCTTCACATATACTACACAGTCACCAGTCTTTACTTTTCTTCAAAAATAAAACAAACGGGGTTTATTGTAAAAATGAGCATTGCTTTTTATAATAAGAGACAAAGTCTTCCCGTGAGTTTAACATCTCGTCTTGTTAACGTCTTTCTTCTCCTTCCACTCTATCATAATAAAGCTTTTACTGATGGGGGGGGAGGCTAACAGCAACAAAAGATCACCGCTTGTAAGGGAAGCAGGACTCAGTGACTGTGAGTGTTATCAGACTGGCCGGCGTGTTTTATGTCCAACTTCCTCCTCCCACTGCCATTTTAGTGCTGCTGAAATAAATATCGGTTACTGAAGCCATCTGAAAGTACATAAGCAGTCACATAAATCTGGCTGTGACTGTGGAATCTGTGTCTTTACAGAAGAGAAAGAAGAGCTCTTTAAAAGTTGCATACAGATTCTTCCAGCAATACCTTCATATTTCTGAGGATGACTGTAGTAACAAATCTGAAAATTGTTTTGTAACTATATTTAAAGTTTGAAATTGCACCCACTTTTGTTTCATTTCCCAGTAGTTATTGTGAAGA
The DNA here is from genome assembly GCF_950005125.1 of Chionomys nivalis. Classification (NCBI taxonomy): domain Eukaryota; kingdom Metazoa; phylum Chordata; class Mammalia; order Rodentia; family Cricetidae; genus Chionomys; species Chionomys nivalis. The sequence continues at coordinate 29,989,185 of NC_080103.1, read as the reverse complement.
TTGCTCCATTATTTCTCAAGTTATAAAGTCATTTTGCCAAAAAAAATCTCATAGCACTTCATTGACATAAAATAAAAGTGCATTTTGCTTACAACCAAACCAAGTAACATTTTTGCCATCAAAATCCATTATTACTTTCTTGCCTGAAACTGTGCAAGAAATCAGAGTATATCTCTTCCCCTTTAAAAATCAAACTTGTCCCTTAGGTATACATGCAATGCTGGCATCTGATTTCTCAGACAGAACACTCCAACTGCAGTATCCAAACCCAGTGGGGAGATAGATTATGTAAAAAATCTCTAAGGCAGAAGTACTTTATTCTGAAGCCTGAACATAAAATAATAAGATAAAAGTATTATGCTCATTTAGTGAGCAGAAACCCACCTTCTAGCACAATATATGCTTTCACAGAAATAAAATTTAAAAAAAAAACAGGTTTCTCATAATGCATTTAATAATCTAAGTACCATGTTAACAAACTGAAAAGAAAAATATCATTGTTTTCCATCCCTAGATTCGGTGCAGTTTGTTTCATGTTGCTATACCAGGAGTCTAAAAGAGCTGGCAATAAATAAATGAAGAACATGTTTAGATTTAGAGAGTTATATTCTTGGTTCCCAGAGACACTTGTAGGCACAGGCAGTTTCTCTAAAGAACAATGATTTTATAGAACTGTATTTTTATTTTTTTACTTATCTAGTTTATATTTTTTAACTATTTCTTCTTTCTGATTAGCGTCTAGCTCTGCAGTTCCAGCTGTTTCATTCTGTAACTCTCAAGCCCTGTCACTGGGGATTTCTGTGTAATTGCCCATAATACGTACCACATTATCCATTTCAGGAACTGTGCTGAAAGACAGCAGCAATAAGGGGGTTTCTAAAGGCAGTCTGGCTTACGCTAATGGACCTAACAGGAAGGAAATGCAATTTGAAAGAAGCTGATGCATATGTTCTATTGCTGAATATAATGTTTGATTTAATTATTAACTGTCAGTGATGGAGAGGCAGATCCTGTTCAGGTCTACTTAGACTGTGGAGCCTTGCATTCAAAGAAAATAAATGACAGAAGTTTCATGTATCAATCCAGAACTTCACAGAAGAATATGATCTTTCTTTCCACCCACAAATCATAGTTTTCTCAATTACCCTTACTTTAGACATAAATAATTTCAGTAGTCATTTTAAGGATATATGGGTTAAAACCATTCTGATAAGAATTCTGTATTCTCTCTCTCTCTCTCTCTCTCTCTCTCTCTCTCTCTCTCTCTCTCTCTCTCTCTCTCTCTCCCCCTCTCTCTCTCTCTCTCTCTCTCTCTCTCTCTCTCTCTCTCCCTCTCTCCCATCCCTTCCCCCTTTTCTTCCCTCTGTCTTCTCTTCCTCTCTCCCTTTCTGCCACTCTGTCTCTCCTCTCTGTCCTCCCTTTTTTTTCCTCCCCCTCTGTCTCTTCGTCTCTTCCTTTCTGTCTCTGTCTTTCTTTGTCTCTTTATCCCTGTTTCCTTCCTTCCTCCCTCCCTCCCTCCCTCCCTCCCTCCCTCCCTCCCTCCCTCCCTCCCTCCCTCCCTTCCTTCCTTCCTTCCTTCCTTCCTTCCTTCCTTCCTTCCACTTCTTACCATTATCTCATGTAAAAATAGCCCCTGAATCCTGTGCAAGCCTTGCTCCTGGATTGGGTAACTTTCTAAGTTCTCCTCGTAGTTGAGGATTCTATCACATGCTGAATGACAGGAAGCATTTCAGTGAAGAAAACTGCAATGCATACATATGTGTCTCTGTCTCCCTCTATTTCTCTGAATGAGTGATTTGGCACTAAGATCCTGCCTGTGTCATTTAACTAGCATCTTGTGACTCCCAGTAACACCCATCCTCCTTTTAAAAAGCCCACAATTGTATGTGAAGGCAGAGAGCAAGATGCAAAGAACAAATTCACTAGAAAGCCAACATACGAATGCCTTTTCTAAGTTACTTTAAGCCTATGCTGGGAGAAAATGACCTAGTATACACAAAGAAATAGCTATCAGCCTACTGAATTTGCAAGGGAGTTCAATGTATGAAATGCTCTATTGGGTCAGTCAGCTGGAAAAGGAAGGCTTAGCACTCTACGTAAACAGAATAATGGAGCTGTGTAATTTTAGTTGTGCATTTTACATCTATCTGGTGAGATTATTATCTTTGACACTAGCCTGGGCAGATGCATAACAGGGGCTGAAATTAAACAATAGCGATGATATTTGGAGCTCATCCAAAATGTTCTCTATTGTTTATGTAAGTGACTCCAACATCATTATTTGATCCATGATTTCTCATTTTTATTACACATATGTTCTTCCATATAACAGCATAAAACATCAATTCAATGGGAGGCATTTTTCTTTATGATTTCAAAAGGAATTGTTTATTTTTGTCATGAGGATAATAGAAAGCAATGAAGCTTCCTAGAAATGCAAAACCACAATTCAAACATCTAATTGATTTAGACAGATTAAAGAAAAAAATATAAGACCAATCTATATCCTGTTCTAACAGCACAAATGCCTTTTTTGAGAGCCTCATTCTTATTCTGACTAACGGGTTTACTACTTTAGTTATAAGTAACTAGAATCTGGCTGCTGCACAATTATTAACAAACTAAAAAAGTTTAATTCTAATGTTCTCAATTCTACAGAATTTAAAAGAGCATATTCTATTCATAGAAATGCTTAGGAAAAGTGGTTTTTGATGAACTTTAAGGTGTTCAAAAGCTCACTTCTGGGAAGCATATCGATTATAATTCATAAAAGATGCTACTCAAAACCTGTCATTTACATCAAGCTGGAACATAGTCATTCTTTTTGTTTTTCTCCCCAGATTGTATAGTTACATAAGTTAAAAAAAAAATTCTTGAAGACAATTTTAAGGAACCAAAGTCTTCCTACGGTTAACCTGCATAATATTTTAAATACTTTGTCATGCAACTTTAAATAAATTACATGTGAAAACATTTTGGGCTTTACATTTAACAATGTATTCTTTCATATTTCTAGCTACAGGAAAGCTTAATTCTCTCTTTTTTGTACTTTTTTTTAAGTTGTTTTTATTGAGCTAGATTTTTTCTCTGCTTTCTTCCCTTCCTCTCCCCTCCCTTTACCCTCTCCTATGATCCCCTGTTCCCAGTTCTCTCAGGAGATCTTGTCTTTTTCTACTTCCTATGTATATTAGATCCATGTATGTCTCTCTTGGGGCCCTCTTTGTTGTCTAGGTTCTCTGGGGTTGTGAATTTTAGGCTGGATTGATGATGAGAGTTTTATTATTTTAAATGAACAAAGAAAAACACCCACATGTACTATGTCTGGCCTATCCTTTGCAACATCCAGAAATATTATTCCTGTGGTATCCAGCTTATTCTGTTGCAAAAGTGAGACGTTACTTCCTATTTCAAAGTTATCTGTTCAATGTAAATGCACAATTGTTGAGAAACCTCCATGGAAAGTATAGCGCTTCAAGACTACTTAAAATTAGATTGGAGATTCTATAGATGGCTGAGTAGTTAAAGCACTTGCTTTTCAAGCATGAAAACCATAATTCAAATCCCTCATACCTACATAAAAGTCAAGTAAGTGTGGTACCCAGACTGTCATTCAAGAATCTGGATGGTAGAAACAGAGTATTCTCGATTCTGGGGCAAACTGCCTAGCTTAGACCAGCTAGAATAGGTCGGTTATAGATCTAAGCCAAAACCCGCCTAGTAAATAATATGAGAAGAACAATGGAGGAAGAATCCCGAAATCAGCCCTCATGAGCACATGAATACATACACGCTACACACACATGCATGCAAAGAAAAATATGATTTTTAATGGCTGAAAGAGTGTACTATTTGTAATTGAGGACATTTGGGTATAGTGTGGACACATACCTTGGGATTGATAATAAGATATCTAGCACACAATAAAACATGTTTTTCTGTACCGTGCAGGTGTGTCTTCATTTCTAATCTGATTCCTCCAAGCAGCCAAACTGGTGTTCTGACTGCATGCTAATCTGAATGAGTGTCTAAAGTATTCATCTGTACACTGACATCTGAGAAGAGATTGTCCAACACATTCTCAAGTGGAGAGTCTTAGTCAATGGGTCTATTTTTTTTTTCTGTCTTACTGGGTGCCAAGTGATTTCCTTTCCATGTGGAGAAACTCACAGTGAGCAACCATGGATGGAGGGCAGGCAGTCATGGTGGGGGGAGGCAGGCAGGCATGGGAGGAAGGGTTCGTAGACACTAGCTCACAAGTTGGCTGTCTTGAAGACAACTTGATAAAAGTTTTTAGGTTCCCTGGATGAGTAAGATGTACTCTTGACAAGAGGATCTGCTCTCCAGTAAGGCAGAGGTCAGGGGTCCCTGGAAGGAATGCAGGAGAAGGAGATGTTTATGCAGAATTTGCCCATTTGGCTCCCCCTTTTTAGTCCAGTCCTTTCCTTTTCATTTAATTCCTCCCTTCTTCCTCCTCAGGGACTCTTCTGCCCCTTTCCTCTTTCTTAAAATAAGAGCTGAATTTGAGTTGATGGGATTTTCAGAATACAAAATATGGTGAGTTGGATTAATTAGAATATTTCACAGAAAGCTCCCTGCTTTTAGTTAGACTCTTGACAAAAATAAATGCAAATTCTTTCAGGACTCATAAACTCCAGTCCCATTATCTGGATGCATTTCTATAGGTGCTAGGCAAGTAAAGTGGCTTAACGAAGAAGGACAGAAAAGGAAAAAATAAATAAATAAGCAGACTTGCCAAAAAATTGTATTCTCAGCTCCTAAAATGTATTCAGTTCTGAATTTTAACTCAGTCCACCTGCATGTTACATTAAGACAATGATTTGTTCAAAAGATATATGGCCATGCTTATACATCATTAACATTAAAATGAATTACCTTGGCTTTTCATATTGCATTTTCTACATATTTACATTTTACTCTTAAAAAAATGTCCATAGGAGATTTAACTGCCCCTTCAAGCCCACGAATGTAAACTGAGGATTCTGACTGTCTCCAGTCTTTATCTATTACCCAAGAAAGTGGTTCAGTGAGAAACAACTCCAACAAGAAGCCATTGCCGCTCACCTTCCTCCCAAAGTCATGCCCAGCTGGATGTCAGTTAAATTAATGATCTGTCTTTCCACTGACTGATTGGTTGATGGGCAGAAAAATGAGAGCCAGAGTTCAACAACAATGCCAGATTTATCCAAGCCCAGTACTGATTCTTACCAAATTTTAAATCTTCGGCATTCTTGCTAGTATTAGTGTTTCCTCCATAGAAAGACTGCACATTTAATGAAAGCATGGATTTCAGAAACATCATCAAGATATCTAAAGTCCTCTAGAAAATCACTTTCCCAGCTCGAGAATAAAGTCAGGAACTGGGGATCCAAGCCAGTGGTAGAGTACTTGCTTGACATGTGGAAGATTCTGGGTTAGATCCCTAGCATTCAATGGTGATGATGATGACAATGATATATTAGAAGAATGTATGATAAAAGATAGATAGCATTCACTGCTTCCCATTTACCTCTAACCACTGATCTTACCCACCTGATGTTAGCTCCCGTTTCATAATTCTGTCTTAATGATACAAAGCCCAGAAAATCTTCTCACAATAACCCTAACTGGTAATCAGTAACTTCATTCACATTTTTAGAAAGTTAATGAATATTCTAAGGTAGAACCAATAGAATAAGAGAAGTAGCAAGAATTGTTTAACTGACCTTACAACACCTAAGAAACAACCTTCAATTATGAGATTTGAAGAATAAAAACAGAATCTGCTACACAGCAATGCAAGATGATCACCGAGCTTTTAAATGGTTTAAAATATTTTTTTCCAGAAAAACAGGGGTGATAAAAGATGACAAGCATTTTCATTTTACTAGTTTCATCTTGAAACGTTCCCACGATCATTCTTTAAAATGTGCAGAGACTTGAAATGTGTAGGCTTCCAGTTGGCAGTAAAGGCAAATCTTCCCCCACCAGGTTTTATGTGGGCTGCTGCCTTGACTGTCCCTTCCATATAACTTTCAGGCTGTGTTATAACTATCCACATAGCACATGTCTGACTCCGATATGTGTGTCAAGAGAATCCCAGTTATGCTGCTATCTTGTGAGGGATTAGTTGCCTATATTGTTCGTCAGCAGATGGAACTGACTTATAGTAACATATCTGTAAGTACAGTAGCATTGATTGATCTAATTTTCTTGAAGGTAGAAGAAACAAAATTGACAATTTTTACAAACCACAGTTTTTTTTTCTTGTATGAGAAGCTGTAGTTACTGCAGCAAGTCTGCCTTAAGCTCTCTTGGGATTTATTAAAAGGTTCCTGAAATACGTTTTGCAAGTGAACAAGTTCTGTACAAGAAAACATATGAAGTCTGCTTACTTCTTCTAACCATATCTATTCATAAAAATTATTCTGGAGAAAGAGGAGCTCAAACCAAATCATTTGCATTGAAATAGTCAAACAGTCCTTGGATAAATAACTAAACTCTTTTTCTACTACTCAAAAAAGTGATACCTATGTCCCATCATCCAATTTAAGTATAATGTAAGAGAAATAGAAAAACAATAAACATCCCAGAAATCCGTGGTGTCTAGGTTGTATAAGAAAATTTGTGTTATTTGGTGCTTCAAAAAAGAAAAAGAGAATAATTTTCATGTCTCTGAGAAAGGAAAAAAACATATCTCATATCTTTGAGTCATCCTTCCTACTTCATGTGGCGAACATGGCTTATGGAGCGAATAACCTTTAGGCGATTATTGTTTATGATCACCCAGTGCGTGCCAAGAGTAGAAGGAGAGAATATTGCAATTTATTTCAAAGGTTACACATCAGAGCTGAATATGCAGCACAACTACATTATCATAAGGTCTAACTTTTACATAAAAAGCAGGAGCTGAATCACGACCATTGTTTCCCTTCAACCCAGCGTGTTTTGATTTCTATTCTGTGAAACATGTCCCTTCTGATTCTGAAATGGAATATAGTGCCACAATGCAAATAAAGCAGGGAGGAAACATGCTTGTTTGCGCTGCTCTTGTTTTTCCAACTGGGAAGTCTGATTCAAGTATGAGAGGTCTGTGGAGTTATTTCCTCAGTGTCTCACCCAAACATAAGGAGATTTCATTTCAATTTTCAGTCTTTTTTTTTAAGCCTAAAGAACACTGTCATCTACCAGCTACAGTGGTTGAAACAACAATACAACCATCACATGGACCACAGTAAGAAAGAATTCTACTTCCAGGAAGGGAAGGAAAATTGGTCACTAGTGACATATTAGTTGTCCCTGTGTCCATCCTTGAAGGTCTTCTAGGGAAAGGCTACTTATCACGCATGTTGTGGTCTTCGGTTATCCTGGGCTTTGAACTTACTTCTCTAGTTTAATAAGCCTTCCTATCGCCTGCCTAGCATTTTGCACAAGAGTGAACCACATCTGGGAGAGCTTCTGCTTCCCTTCTACAGTCTTTTGTCTCTTTCTCAGCTGCCAAATTCACTTGTCGGAGAAACTCCAAGGCACGATGGTCACAGTTAACCTCATTCCTTGCTGCTTGAAAAAGGAGATTTTTCTTACATGGTAGTGAAGTGGCTATTTCAACCAGCATATCCATCTACAAATATATGCTTAATGTCTACTAAGCCCTTACGATGCATGGGAACCTGAGCTCAACCCTGAAGTAATCATTGTATCATAGTAAAGATAAGACAGCTGCAACCTTCTTCTCTTCTGTTCCCCTCTGCTCCTACCTGCCCCCCAAAATTGTAGATGTTATACAATGGCATGGTCTATGGCTCCTTTAAAATGCTGCTATGTAGAGTGAGAACAGAAACAGTTTTCCCTGTGAAACGGGGGATTTCAAATGAGGACTCTGAATGCTTAAACCACAAATGCATTTCAAACAGGTAGCACAGGAGAGTACAGCACACCATCGCCTGGCATCAGAGTCCCTTTAAAAAAAGAGAATCTGAATAGCCCCTGCCGCTTTTTGAAGTGCCCTCTGATCTCCCTGTCTCTAATGCCTGCTCTCACGTGTACTTCCATGGGTTCCCCAGGTAACTGACAACATGGCTTCCCGGGACTTCAAAGCCAAACTTTCCAACTTGTTTCATAGAAGGGAGTTTAAAGACCCACAATGAAGCCTGCACAGCACTGGATACTGGATGTGGATGCAAACAAGGCTGAAAGACTTTATATAGAAACGGAAAGCTCTACACGCACATGGGGAAAGCCCAGGAAGCTAGCTGGTTGTGTGATTCTGACAATGTGCCTCCTCCAAGTTTATAGGTCTGTCCCTCAATTGGCAGGTTGACACAAGTATAGTAAAAGACATTTAGGTAGAGTATTCCTTCTTTTGTCTTGTCTGTGTGTGTACATTTGTGAGTGCTAATATGGACACAGGCTGCATGTGCAGACCAGACAACAAACTCAGGTTTTGATTCTCGATGTCCACTTTGCTTGGGGAAGGGTCTCCTATTTTCCTTCTGCATTTATCCATCTAGCTAGTACACAAGCTCCACAGAAATTCTTCAGGTTCTGCCTCCCATTTTCCTTGGATTACAGTTGCTCCAAATCCAGATCTGGCTTTAATGTGGGTCCTGAAGATTCTAACTTAGGACCCCCCAGAAGTATTGCAAGCATCTTTGCCTACTGAGGCATCGCTCCAGATTTAGATTGTTCATTCAATAGCTGAAAAGTAAGAAGGGGTGAGGCCCAGCCACCTGTGACTCTAGATCCAGAGATGGCAACTTCTCTGGCCTATGCGCACGCACACACGTAAGTAAGTAAGTAAGTAAATATCTTTGGAAAGAAAGAATAAGTCTTTCTTCCCGACTGTGTTTAACATGTGATGTGAAAGGAGAAACAAAATTATCTATGGTAATTAAGGGGATTAATGGGAGTATGGGTAGGTGGAGTGAAATGGGGACCAGAACATGGGGGTGAAATATGCTCATAGTTACATACATGTATGAAAATGTCCTTAAGTAAGCTAGAATCTTGTACAATGAGGAAAAAAAAAATAAGAACCAAATAGCACAGGTGAAGTAACTAAAAAGAATGTGGATTGATTACTTGGGCAAGGAGAAAGATGATAAGTTCAGAGTGGAGGTGTCACAGATAGACTGAATATGTGGCTTGGTGGAAGACAATGAAGGCTTTGAGCCCTGTACAAAAAGTTTGACATGTGTGAGGGCAGCCAAGGCAGGATGGAATGCTCTTCAGAACTGGCAGGTGAATTCAGGCTATAATTTAGGTTGATTTTTACATCACTATCAGGGAGTTGGAGAAATCAAATGACTGCAGGCAAAGATTTCTGCCCCTAAAATGTCTTTCAGTCCTGGGGTAAAAGCAGTCTCACCTCAGTCGACATATATGGCAAGTTGTTGATATAGCTCAGTAATATTTGCCCAATATAGGCAAGGTCATGGGTTCCATTCCCAGCATTGCAAGGAGACAATATCTCAAGACTAAAGACTATAAAGAATAGGAGATAAATAACAAAGATTTGCCACAAGAGAGCTGTCCTCCTCACCAGGCCATCTAGTCTGTTCACAGTGATCAAAGCTAGTCTAGGTAAGACCAAAGAAGCAAGGTGCTTACAGCAAACTTGTAAGATTCACTGGCCAATTTCTATCATGAAACGCAGGACTGAGGAAGCCTCCTTTCTACCTCAGTGTGTATTGGTGCAATATTTACTCATATGCACACCAGGAACTCTGCTTCTTCAGGTGCTCAGGGCTCCTGCTCTGCTGTTACTTCTGCCTCCACCACTTCATTCACTGCATCTTTTGTCTTTGGTGCTCAGATGCCCATATGTATCTACTCACTGCCTTAGGGCTTCTCCTGAATGTTTTTTGGCTCACCTAGTTTCTAGAAACCAACACTGTACATCCTCCAACAGCAGTACTATGGTCCTAGAGAAGCAAATTGAAACACACATTTTCCTCTTAAGAGCTTTAGGGACTCTTAGAATAAGTACTACTTATGATATCTATATCTACATCTATATTTAATCTTTATCATCTATACCTATAATATATATATATATATATATATATATATATATATATATATATGAAAAATAGAGAGAGAAATGTACCCAATAATCCTCTTTTACTGTTCGTGCGACAGGTCTACATTTACCTACACAACCTCTCTATGGTGAATTATGGATATGGCACCTGTTAGCCCATTTCACAGAAAATAGCCTAAACTGTGAAGAGGCTTGGTGGCATGTCAACCTGGGTACCAGTCCTCAGAAAACCAGTGGGCCCACTTCTACTCCCTCAAGAAGTTTTCCTCCTTTTATGCCACTTCATGGGGAAAGATGTTCCCTTTGGAACCCTACAATCTTGTCTGTTCTAATACTTTCCTGCCCTTGATCTTATTAATTTCCAAACTGTTGCTGACGACGAGACAGAATCTCCAGGGCTGCTTTGAACTTACAGAACAACCTCTGAGCAATGAAAACTAAATTACCAGAGAATCTATTCTTCCCTTTGCCTTATTTCATCCTTGGAAGTTCTAAGAACAAGTGTGTCTTTTTAAAGACGGGAAAGCCCAGAGATGCCATTGCTCTAAGTGGGATAAGGGGCAATATATGTGACTCAGCTGCTCTTTCTGCAGCTAACAATATAACAAAGAGATAATTTCTCATCAAGAGAAGTGGAGCCCATTATACTCTTGAAATAATTTGAATTAGAAGCTTAAAAAAAATACTATCTAGCCATAACCTTCATTGACTAAAGAGTCTCAAATCACAGTATTTATTACTATTCTTGTCTAGGAGTCTATCATTTTATGATTTTAGATTGTACCACAAAAATACCAAATCCAGCTAATCTGCATCTTAGATCTGAAGGAAGGGCTCCATATTGGGGGTGGGGACCTTAAAGTCTAAAGATTGCCTGAGTGCTTCCACTGGTATGGAGAGATGTGTAATCACTTCCTAGATTGTGAGGCCACCCTGTAACTGTAAAGTCGTTTCACTATTATCTCATAGCAGGAAAGCCCATGCACAGAGGAGGTCACACTATCCAGCCAACGCAGAAACCATACTGACATGTTCTTCAGAATGGTGTTTCCCCTCAGTTGGCAAGCTAAATTCATCCTCACTCAGAACTTCATACCATAATTCTGTCTCTTGTCACCAAAGCCTTCTCTATTGGTTTCATATTTTTGGCCTCATCGCATTAACTCCTGATTCTTCACTACTACTCTCTTCCACGGATGTGACCTTGAACCAGCTTCATCAATAGATCCTTTTATCCTTTGCCATTGGCTTGTGTTTGGTCGAGACACGTGATAGCATAAGGTCCGAATTGGGTAGGAGAAGAAGTCAGGATCTCCTGGGACTGCTGCGAGGCAACTGTACCAGGGAAGTGAAGACCACAGTTCCTGTTCAACAGATTTCTCCTTTCTGTTCCACAGTACAATGAGACCTGGATGGGAAGGACTTGCAGCATATTAGACAACTGTATTTACTTGTGCTTGCCCAAGTACTGATAAATACTCCCTTTAAAAGGTTTTTCTCTAATTAAGCAAAGAGTGTCATCAGTGTGGAACCTGTTTCCCCTGCACTTCTGTTACAACGTGCAGGTGATGCCACTTATACGAGCTACAGTCACCTGCTCATCTGTCTGACTCCCAGAAGTTGGGGAACTATTCAGCCCTTACAATGTCTAGCACAATATAGGAGTCCAGTTAAGGTTTATGAAGACATTTCCAAACACTGCTTAGCTGAAGCTATCAAGAAGCTAATGAGATAGCTCAGCTGGTAAAGGCACTTCCTGCCAAACCTGATGCTTTTTCAGGTTCAATCCTCAGAACCCACCCAGTGAAAGGAGAGAACCGGGTTCTACATGTTGTCCTCTGACCTCAAGCAGGTGCTCTTTGCCCTCACACATACATATAGATGAATTTAGCAAAGGTCATCTTAAATCTGGAATGAAGGTGATCTAAATGAAACTGTCAAATAATGGAGGAGACAGAGTGCCAACTGGCCACCTCTTCTCATCAAATAAATCTTTAAGTACCCAGATTTGGCTACAACTAAATAAAATGTGGACCCAGAAACCCACAGGAATCTTCCCACAACCCAGAATGTTGCAAAGAATGTAGATTGCTGTCTACAAACTGACTACAAGGCCCCCATTGTTGAAGATAACGCCTATGTTCAGTGTGGAAATGTTAAGCTAGTGGCTACATAAAGTCTTCACCTCTATGTTCCAACTTCTTTGGTAAAGGAAAATAATCTGCATACCATTAAAAAAGTAACATAAACCCCATGACAGGCACAAAACCTTTATCTACAATGGTGTACTATCTGCAAGATATTTGAGGCTACAGTGGCACAAAGCTTATGGAAGTAACCAACCAAACTGATTTGACTTAAGACCCACTCCATGAACTGTAACCCACAACCAACAGTACATGGTTTATCAAGAACCTTAGAGTACATAGACAGGGGAAATGGAATAAAACCAAATAATACAGGCCTAAAAGAAGACAAAAAATGTAGTAATAAAATTATTCATAATTATATTCTGATAGACTAGTGTCTTGTTCAGCTGTCATCAGAGAAGCTTCCTCTTGCAGAAGATGGGAACAAATATAGAGGTAACAGACAAATATTAATCAGAAAGTGAGAGGTCTTGGAACACTCATCCCCAAATAGGATGTCTCCATCAAATCCCTCCCAGTCAGAGCTCAAGAAAATCTGCAGAAGAGGAGGCAGAAAAAGTATAAGATCCAGAGAGGATGGAGGACACCACAAAAACAAGGCCCTCTAAATCAACATGAGCAAAGCTCACATGCATACACAGAGATGGAAGTAGCATGCATGTGTCTGCACCAGGTCCTCTGTGCATTATAGCTTTCAGTTTAGTGTTGTTGTTTGTTTGTTTGTTTGTTTGTTTTTATGAGATTCTTGAGTGTGAAAATGACTGGGTCTCTGATTCCTATGCTTTCTCTTGGGCTCTTTTCCTTCTGTTGATTTGTCCTGGCCAAAATCAATGTGATAGCTTTTTTATCTTACTATATTTCATTTTGTTATATTTTAAAATTTGAGTTAATGAACACCTAGCCTCAAGAGTAAATATTAACAAGAGTACTGTCATTATACCTGCCAGGAAAAGGAGAAATAGTTTTCTCCAGTGGAGTGACACTAGGTATAACAGCCATTTTAGGACACTCCTCATGTTCACCAGGAGTTGTCCAACATAAAAATGGACAAATGGACTCCGCAGTTTGCCAGTGTGTGTGTGTGTGTGTGTGCTTTTATTTGTTTACAGTTCTGTGTGTTTGTTTGTTTTGTTTTTTTTTCTGCTTTTGTTTTGGTGTTTTGTTTTCTAAGTTTGGTTGTTGCATTGAGTTTTGGTGATTGTTTTGAGAAATATCTTAACTTTGTATGGATAGGTAGGAGGAGGAAAGGATCTGGAAGGAGGAGGTGATGGAAAAGCTAGTCAATAAGAGGTTATAACTAATGGGCCAGACAGTGTTTAAAAGAATATAGTTTCCGTGTAATTATTTCGGGTAAAGCTAACAGTGCGGATGGCCGGGCGCTGGGAACGCAGCCCACCACAGCTTCATACAAAAGGAGGGAAAGAATATAATTGAAATATGTAAATTTAAAAATTGTTTTAGATAAAAAAACATAATAAAAAAGAAAAATCCTAAATGAAATCTTAACTGTACTCTAACTACGTGAGTATGTCATTTCTATCATGAGCTCAGAGAAAAGAACATGTATGTTCCTGTTTAGTGTCTCAATCCCTTACCACCAACTAAGACAGGCTTTACAACTGTGCTTTCGAAGCCAGGCAGTGGTGGCACACGCCTTTAATCCCAGCACTCGGGAGGCAGAGACAGGTGGATCTCTGTGAGTTCGAGGCCAGCCTGGTCTACAAGAGCTAGTTCCAGGACAGGAACCAAAAAGCTACGAAAAAACCCTGTCTCAAAAATCCAAAAAAAAGAGCCGGGCGATGGTGGCGCACGCCTTTAATCCCAGCACTCGGGAGGCAGAGGCAGGCGGATCTATGTGAGTTCGAGACCAGCCTGGTCTACAGAGCTAGTTCCAGGACAGGCTCCAAAGCCACAGAGAAACCCTGTCTCGAAAAACCAAAAAAAAAAAAAAAAAAAAAAACCACCATATAATTCTTATTATAGGACCAATGAATTTTCTCTACAAAACCTAGATAACATGGGACAAAATAAACATAATATGTTCTTTTGTTTTCTTCATTTTAACAATCCATATACATCTTTCTACATTAGTTTTGGAAATGAGAGTATCATGACGATTACAAGTGTTCAAATGGACAGAAGAAATCCATCTAGGACAGGCAAGTCAGAGACCAATTATATATACATAAGATTTGTGTGCCCTTTACAAAATCTGTACATTATTATTAATATATAGAAATTGATACTTTTTGTAATTTTTAGAAACTGTAAGAAATCATAAAGAATATGTTGTACAGTGTAACAGAAATACATACTCATCCATAAAAGAAAAAACATATAGTATACTAATTATGTGCTGGTTTAAAAAATGGGGAATATGTTGAGAATCAACAAACTAAAATTTCTGTTCCTTTGGAGGTTACATTAATTAATAAGAGAAATGGGATGGAGGAGGCAGGGAGAGAGAGAGAGAGAGAGAGACAGAGAGAGACAGAGAGAGAGAGAGAGAGAGAGAGAGAGAGAAAGAGAGAGAGAGGGAGCGCAAACAAGAGAAGTTTATAGTGAATGAGGTAGAGATAAATATTGAGGAACAGACCACTTAGTGTCAAGGCTCACCTCCTCTGCAGAAGGAAAGGCACCAGCCTATCTGTAACAGACAGTTGACTATACTATTTTTAATGAGAAGAGAACATTTCCAGGGATAGGAACCTTACAAGGCAGCTCCTAACATTTAAAGTGTTCAAAGGCTGTTTTTCTTACACAGAAGCTCAGTTTCAGTTGTTTTTGCCCAAAACAGAAAATAAGCACCCAATGGCAACATTTAGACTGTGAAATACGACAACTAATCTTCAATATCAACTTTACTAGTTTTAGGATCACCAAGGCAACACATTTCTGGACATGTTTGTGGGACTGTTCCCTGAGTTATGTAACTAAGGAGGGAAGAATCACCTTAGATGTGGGTGGCATCATTGTTGATGAAACACAAAAGGCCAATGAAGATCATGTTCCACATGGCACTGTTCCTCTTTCTCTGGTTCCAGAGAAGCCGATATGCTCAATGCCTCCCACTCCTGCAGCACAGCTAGGGGACTGTGTGCTTCCCCATTCCTATCCATAGACTGTTTCCTCAGCCAGGAGCCAAAGTACACCCTTCTTTTCTTAAATTGTTTCTTGTGGGGGTGTTCTATCACTGAAATGAGAAAAAAAAAAAAACCCTACTGAGTTACACTACTCATAGCATTAAGGCTACCCTAAAAATTCCTTTTTTAGCCGGGCGGTGGTGGCGCACGCCTTTAATCCCAGCACTCGGGAGGCAGAGGCAGGCGGATCTCTGGGAGTTCAAAGCCAGCCTGATCTACAAGAGCTAGTTCCGGGAAGGGCACCAAAGCTACAGAAAAACCCTGTCTCGATAAAGCAAAAAAAAAAAAAAAAAAAAAATTCCTTTTTTACTTTGTTGCAAACTGTATTTCTGACCCTACTTTATACAATGTTATGAAGGTGACAATAATATACAGATTAGTTACTGGCTCATGCTTCCGAAAATATGCTTGTATACTTACATTATCTCTCTATCTTCAGAAAAAAAATCCAAAATAATGTTTATTTCTAGTATTCTAGTGGCCTGGTAAAACCTCAGGTGGCCAGTGACTATTTTGCCATGTGCATTACTCATATACCCAGAAAAAAATTGAGAAATCGTGCATTTTTGTGCACACACATACATATGACATACACAAACACACAAATACGTATATTTGACACTCCTTCTGATTCAGAATCCTCAGAATAAAATAGTTCTCTCCTCTTTGGAAAGTTGTGTGCATGTGTCCATGCTCCTGTAAAAATCTGAGCTCTCAAACGAAGAAGATGCATGTGTATATGTTTTTATGATAATTTGGAATTTATAATCAGCATCAAACCTTCACTTTCTTCAATCTTAGTTTCATAAGAATAATCATCTTATATATCTTAGACTAATTACCAAGAAAATATCTCCAACCATTTTTGTTTTTATTTAAATTAAAATTCTCACTGCTAAGAAATTTCCAGTGTATGTGTGGAAGAGAAATTGAGGACTCCAAATTCTAAAATGTTTTAATGTTTAGAAGGCATGTCACCCCCATGGTTTGGGGACATGAAACGCTCTGGATGCCCCTCTCCCTCTCTGCAAGCAGAATTATTTACTCATCTGGGCATCTGAGGCTTCAGAATCCTCAACATAAAAGGTTTCTTTTTTTTTTTTAGAAAATATGCATCTTCTAATTATGGAAATGTCACACAAATAATGTCAATCTTAAGAAAGAACTGAGATTACTTATTTAATGCTCTTAAGTATAATTATACTCAAGAAAAGTCTCTGTCTAAACATACATTATTCTTTTCTCAACCAAAGACAAGCCCCTGGAAAGTAGTCTTATGAAATGTCTTTTTATATGAAAAGAGGATGATAAAAATAATGTTTATAACACAGTTACGGTTTCCAAATTTCTCCTCTTGCCTGAATAATATCAGATTGCTGACCTCAGCCACACCCAAAGCTAACTGCACTAAAATATGTCTTTTAGGAACCCAATGAAAATCCAAAGGCCCCTGGGAAGAGATTCTATTTTTTATTTTCTCTTGACTATAATTACCCAATATTTGCTGTGCCTAATGGTTTTCAAGATAAGGATATAATAATTTTTAAATGGAAAAATAAGCAGCCATAGGTTACTAGTGGTATCTTACAGTGTTTTTATTTTCCACTGCTATATTAAAATACACAAGATGAGTGCCTTATAAAAAAGGAATTTGTTTCTAGTAAATGTCTTGAAGAATGAAATGCTTAGACTGGGAACCATTTGACTCCAGCAAAGGCTTCATTGTAAATGTCGTTATGTTGAGAGAAGACGTGGGACACCGAATTCACCAAATAGGTAGGAAATAAGAGATCAGAAGAGATCTGAGTCACTCTTTTTTGAGATTTTATTCTAAAAGGAGCTAACTCTCTAAAACAATTATCAGTCTGTCCCAAGAGTAGAATATCCCATAATCTAAACACTTCTGTTTGGCCCCAACTCATATTCAGCTCTACCATACTAGGATATCAAGTGTCTAGTACCTTATGCAGACAAACACTAGACGAAATATCACTAAATGATAGATTGAGCAGCATTAGTAGTGACTGAAGGCTGGAAGCAGGGAGGTGACTTGCTGGAGATATTTGACTGGAAACGGAAAATTTTAAAGAAAGTAAATAGAAATTAGATTTTCCCCCTTAAAAAAATGAGTAAACACAGTGCTCTTCATGTCACAAAGGTCCTCTGTTGATAGATGTTGCTCATTCATTCCTGGCAGCCCAGACCCAAAATAATCACACAGATATTATATTATTTGCAATACTGTTTGGCCTATTAGCTTATGCATGTTTCTAGCTAACTCTCACATCTTAAATCAACCCATCTCTAGTAATCTGTGCATCACCATGATGTTGTAGCCCACCGGCAAGATTTCGGCATCCTTGGGTAGCTACATGACATCCCATTGACTCCGCCTACTATCTCCTCCTCTACTCTGCTTGGAATTCCCGCCTTGCCCTATTCTGCACTGCATTAGGCCCAAAGCTGATTCTTTATTAACCAATGGTATTCACAGCATACAAAGGAGAATCCCACACTAGCACTCACTTCTCAAAGGGGGCAGAAAAAGTAGGGCCTCACTGTAAAAGCTGTAGGAACTGACTGAGGGAGGACATCTGAGAATTCTCAGCCCATCCTTAGGTCTTCTAAGATGGCTTAAGAAACACATTCGAGACCCAAAACTCAGCAACAAAGCTGACTAAGACAAGGTACTTGCAGTTTCACAAGGAGTTTCTCAATGCACGTTGCGTTTTCCTAAATTGGTTAATGTTATTCAGAAGACTGATATTCTGTCTTTCAGATGTGCGTAAATGTGGTGACATAGGGTCAAATGGCCAGCCTGGTATAGCTATGATTTCAAGGAAGAGGAAGGGAATTTGGGCTACCTGTACATGTGCTTGTACATGTAAGTGAGTCTCTGAGACTCGTGCTGAAACACACACTCACTGTGTATCATGCAGGGCCATTCATATCACTAACAGCTCACAGGGAGCAGATATAGAGTCTGCCAACCTCCTGTAAATTTGTTATGGGAACCTGTATTTAGGTCATTTACAGGATGAGAATAGATGTTATGTCTTGCTATCACAGGCAGAAGAACTGTATTGAATTTAAAATCAGAACAAAGGAGTCTCATTTTATGTAGGCTACTTCATAAGACTACAGAATCTAGGTTCTGTAATCCACAAAGCACTTAGTTCCATTTTGAGTTAAACATTCTTTGATAATTAAAGTTGAACTACTAACCAGCAGTAAATATGCTTTTGATAGAGGAAAATGCATTCATAGTGTTTAAGAATTTTTTTCAACACCTTTATCAGTGTGCAATCAAAGACATATAGACACAGGAATCCAGTCTGCTCTATCTGTACTGTAATGAGAGAGGCGTGGCCAAATGGCATTTGAAAAAAATGCTTTAAAATCCAACCAAAATTTTCCATGCAGTGGCCCTGAAAGCATATACTTGATACTTGGATACATGGACCTCAGGTTTTTATACTAAATAAATGTCCATGAAACTCTTCTCATGGATTTTGTGAGAGTTAAATGAGATGATGTATAGAAATATCCAAGATCCACTGTTCGCTCAAGACATTGTAATTCTCTTTATTATAATATTAATTCTTTTGCATTCTCAATTTTACCTGCTACATCATTTCCAGGTTTACTTCCACTTAATGACAGCTCTTTATTCCTTGCATCATTGCTGTCTTTCTAGACTTAAAGGAACACCACCACTGTTTTACAGTCCACCAATTTAGAGGAATTCCTTCCTAACCCCTGCTTATTCAAAAGTTCTACTTGTGAATGTATGTATGTATGGATGGATGGATGTATGGATGGATGGATATATGTATGTACTTATTTTGTTTTTAATTTTGAAGCATGCTACAAGTGTCGCTTTGTGTATACCTACTGTACATCAGACGTTGCCATGAGCTTTATAGTTATTGCAATGTCATGTCATCTTTATAGGAACTGATGCAATATTATGTGCAGGAGAGTCCATGGCTCAATAGGATGATATAATGTATTCAGTATGGAAGATCTGGTATATAAAAAGAAACCCTTGTCTGTGAGATTATAATTACAGTTGAGGTTGCACTGCATGGACATCCTTTAGGAGTATTCAGAAAGGAAAATGAAAACAGAAAAAGTCCTAGACTCAGGGAAGTGAAATGAAACAGAAAGAAAAAGAGGTTGGTACAAAAAGCATCTGTTCAAACCTCTAATTTGTGCCTTAAGAGAACATTAATGCCTTCACAGTAGTATGATGTCTATGTTCTCATCAACATATTTTAACATGAGACTCCCTTCTCCATGTTTCTTTGACTCTTGTTATGGATGTAATGGTATAGCCTGAGAGCTGCATCTGCCGGTGTAATGGACAGAGCATAGTGTAGACGAGACTCGGCCACTCGTGTCATAGGGTAGCCTGCAATGGTGCAGTGTAACATGGGGTAGACTCCCCGCTGAAGGGAAAGGCAGCTCACATATCTTCATCCAGCTTTAGCATGTCTGGATGAAAGGGAAAAAAAAGAGGTGACAACATGTACCACCTTTGAGACATGTCACATGCCATCAAACACTTCAATCTCACTCACACTTTGAGTAATTTCATTTTGAGTTCGTCTCCTCCTTTGAGATTTTTCAGATAAACAGTATGAGATTAGTGTCCATAATACATAGAGGGGGCATTAAAAATTCTATTTTCACCCATCTCATTAAAATGAAACCAGAACAAATAAACTTAATTTAACAATGATTTTGAGCATCAACATAAGAGTGATTTGTTGTTGCTGTTGTTGTTGTAAAGGAATTCTAATTTCTGAGGAACACCTCAGTAATTCACATGACAGACACAAATATGCAGGCTTTACATGGGTTTCTGTGTCCACACGTTTGCATAAAGTCCCAGGTGTTCAGTTTGTCTCGTGGTTCTGGCTTCACAGGTGCAATAGCATAGTGTCTGTTTTGCCTTGAGTTTTCCCAGGCTAAAGTTTCCTAGCTTGGCAATAATAGCCTTAAGACAATTGATTCTGCCCCTTACTTTGGCCTGCACCTGAATGAATCTCAGCCTGCAAGCAAAGTGAAAAGGAAGCATCGAATACGCAAGAGAAGGGATGGAGGCTTGAGGAAAGGAGAAAGAAAAGATTGTTCACAAAACGCTATTTGAAAACCCAACACTTGATTGAGTCATGGTCAGTGGTCTAACACAGCACCACTGAGGTTTACAACGAGGTCTATTTTAACTGAGAAATCTGTAGACGTGGGAAAGATTTTTTTTTTCTATTGTGAAGAGATGAATACGGCAATAGACGTTTCTTTTCTTCTCCTTCATGCTAACCTTTGTAGGTGGCTTCACCCTAAATCACGTGAAGTTATAGTTATCAACCATATCCAATTAAAAATGCTAAGCCAGTTTCATCTGGAAAGAGATACTGACAATATCTAAACATATATATGTATATAGATGAGATAAACTAGTTATTGTCAGAGTGAGTGCCATCTATTACTGTGCTTATACAACAGTGTCATCTAGTGGACACTGGTCAGGCCAGTTGTAGAACAATTCCTGAAGGGGCTTATTTAAAATGAGCTACTCTTAAATGAAAATATGCTTTGTCTTTTCAATTTCCTGAGAGTAAAGCAATTTAAATAATTATTTCCATTCCAAACCATCATTTCAATTCCTTTTTTTTTTCTTATTTGCTTCTAAAAAATCTAAGGGTCTGAGAACTTTTATACCTACAAAAAGAATAATAATTCTACGGCAATTTTTTCCTATGATAACAGAGAACAAAAGAAAATAACAAAATGACTGTAGCAGGTATATGCTGGTGTACGGATAGCAACTGGGGAGGGTTGGGAGCTGAAAGATTACTGGGCAGAGGTCTAGTTTGGAAATCTAAGTGAATCACAGCTTCGACACTCTCAAAACAAAGGAGTGTGCGAGAGTTCTGTTGTCTTATTTCCAGGGATTTTGCCATCTTCCGCCAGTACCTTTTGGCTACATTTGGGCAGGAGAGATTGCTCTTCTGAAACAGAATTCTTCCAAAGTCCATCTTATTTCTCCAAAACCTTAGAAAGCATTTGTTTTGAGTGGTTCAGTTTTTGATTTACTAAGCCACTTTCCCTTAATTCTTTTTCTCCAAGGAGTTAAATACTGGAGATAAATAAATACTTGCTGTAAAATGTAGTCTACAATTTCAGTGCTTCTATACATTTTATTAAAAATGTGGAATTACAGTGTTTGCTATAAAGATATGCACGCTGAGCTTTCAAGGGTGCCATCAATTTAAACATGAATGTTGGCTTTAAGGAACTCAATATATATGATATGTTTCTGAAATGTATTAAGTGTTCATCAGAAAGAACTCCTACTTGTCTTCTATATTGAAATTGAAATCTTTCAAAGGTGGGATATTACACTGTTTTGTACTTCAAAGAAAGAGGGAAAAGAAAGAGGCACGAAAGGCTGCTGAGTGATCCAAGTGCTGTGTGCTCACTGTGTGCCTAGATATGTGTTCTAGTTCCCCTCAATGAAATGTTCATGCCAGTTCAAGTGCCATGGATGCATTGTTTCCTTGGGTTTAGAAAGGACAACGCAATGCAGTAGAGCAGATGCTGCTAACTTGATTTCCCTTTGATTTGGGACGATGATTCGTTTTCTGTGTTTAAGGTGTTTAAAGTGCTCTTAGGACAGAAGACTTAACATGATAAAACATGACAGATGACTTTGCAAGTAGAACCACACTCCTATATTGGTGTTACAATGAAGTCTTTTGCCTGAATGTCTGTCCATATTATTAAAAAAGATATGGTAGAACTAAATATTGATTTGTAACAGGCCAATATTACTTACTCAGTAAGTAGAAAATACCCAATGCTTCCCAAATATTAGCATCTTATCTTTATTTTTTTAACTGGCTAAGAATGCAAATTAAGCAAAAATCAATCTACTGCCTGAATGCAATTTTTATTAAATATTCATTCACAATTAGGATATTGGTGATGTTCTATAGAGAATATTTATATTGACTGCTTTACAGTTTGCATGCAAACTTCACTAATTCTCCATAGTATAAACCTGTCCTATTAGAAATGTTTTCTGTGTTTAAGTACATTTTAGTTGAAATGCTGAGTATTTAAATGATGAAACTTGTAGACCAATGTAGTGGACATATTAAGTTATTTAAGTTTTTCAGAGAGCATAATCACTGCAAATTGTATTATCAAGTTATATTTTAAAAGACAAATAAGAGACTAGGGTCACATTTGACATTTTCATTTGAATCTTATCATATCACCCACCAGAATTTATTGAATATTTTTTAAAAAAACTACAAAGGTGGGGACTGGGTAAAAGATGAGATGCATGCGTGTTCTATGGTCCTCCCAAAACCTACAATCAGTTGAAGGGATAAGCTATAAATGATTGGAAATTAAATAATGATGCATGATTTAAATAACAGTTCAATTTGATGAGACATGTACTGGGGAACTGCCTGTTCATTCATCACGTGAACAGTCCGGGAACTAAATAATTTCTATACTGGTGAAAGAATATCATGCAATGATTACTGAAGGACAGATTCTAATGAAGGTCTCTGTGGGACAAGTGTACAGTAAGGGGAGAGTAAATAATACTGTTGACTTCGTTGTTCAACCTCTGCTTGTTTCCCATCATCATTTTGGTTGAAACTAGAAGCCAGCGCTGAAGACACAGACATTTTACTGTCAACAAATGGGATTTCCCTGATTAATGTGGGAATACCAATTTTCTATGAAAATTCATTTTCAGTGCATGGCCCTTTAGTATTACACAGCAGCAAGTGGTGTGGATAGTCAGCATTCAAGGGGGAAAGTAGGTTGTTGGAGAGATGTCTCAGCAGTTAATAAAAATGACTGCTCTTCCAGACGAGGGTTCAGTTCCCAGAACCCATATGATATCTCATGGCCATCTGTAAATCCATTTTCAGGATTTTGCTCCCAAGTTCCAAGACTACAGGTATGGATTACCATGCCCAGCAATATATGCTGCTGTTGGAATTGTAGCTTTATTTCATTTTATTCCTGAAATATTAATGTATAACTAATGGTATCATTTTCAATTTGCATTGAAACAGATAGTTGTTTTTTTAAAGAGAACTCTAAGTTTATACCAATTAATTAATATCATGATTTTCATATTTCTTCAGTACCAGTTGTTCTGCTTCTCTGACAATGTCTATTAATGATATAAGATATACTAGTAAATTACCTTATTAAAAGTCAATAACTATTTTTACCTCTTCTTTGTTGGTTGAGACACGATATCGCTACATAGGCAAGAATAACCTCAAATTCACTGTCCTCCTGACTCAGTATCCCAAGTGCTCAGAAGGGTTTATATCATTATCATGTTTGTACTGAGTTTGAATTAAGACTTTAACACCAAATGATCCATGTTTCCGACTGAACTGGCCATTTTGATTTCATAAGACAGACTTACTCAGTTTTAGAAATAAATGCTCCCACTGGGTGGTGGTGGTGCATGCCTATATTTCCCAGCACTCGGGAGGCAGAGGCAGGTGGATCTCTGTGAGTTCAAGGTCAGCCTGGCCTACAAGAGCTAGTTCCAGGACAGCTAGGATTGTTATACAGAGAAACCCTGTCTTGAAAAACCAAAAAAGAAAGAAAGAAAGAGAGAGAAAGAGAGAGAGAGAGAGAGAGAGAGAGAGAGAGAGAGAGAGAAAGAAAGGTTCCCAATATTTAATATTCTACTCTTTTTGACTTATACTCTCAATCAAATACTCACTTTTTCTTAAAATAAAAGTCTGTTCTTTATCAATTATTTCTGTTTTAGGTGGATACAAAGAGTGTTACAATTGAATTTTAAAATATATGTTTGTAGAAATTAATAAACAAAAAAAGAATTTTAAGTCATTTCTTTTCTTCTAAAACAGAGTCTCACTATGAGGACTAGACTGATCTGAAACTTATAAAGATCTGACTGCCTCTGCTACTGATTGTACCACATTGTTCAGATAAAACTTATTTTAAAAAAAACTTTGAATTTTAAATGGTGGATACTAAAATTGTTGAAAAACATGGTATGAAATATAATAAGAAAATTCTCAATTGACTGCTGGGAAATTCAGTCATCCTTATGCTTCAATTTGCTCATTCCTCCAATCATATATTTAATGACTAGGAGTCAAGACCTAGCTAGGACCCTACATTAATCTCAAGGCAGTCATAGGCTACTGGAAGCATATATAAGTTGATATGTGGACCAAAATAAACTCAGTGTGCTCTCGTCCACATGGAATTTGGGGCAGTGTGAAGGAAAGACATTCTCACCTCACCTTGCCCCTCTGGAAACACACATTCTTGACAAAACTGTTGTTTTCAGAATATCAGTCTGAGGCCAGAGAAAGGTTTCTCAATCCTTTCTGAGGTGATAACTAACTCTTCAGGTCACTTAGACAGTAGTTGAATTCAGTTGTGCTGATGAAAGCAATATTTTTGATGTGCAAAATTTGAAAATTATAGATTATTTCAAGGAGGAAAATTTGGAGGATTGGGAACTAGACTGGGTTAATACACTATTTGGGTAACATGCACAAAACCCTGGGTTCAGTCCCCTCCATTGTATAAAGTGTGTTTGACAGCATAAGCCTCTACATGTGACACTCAGGGGGTAGATGCAGGAAGATCAGTAACAACAGACTAATATCATCATAAACTGCGTAGCAAGTTCAATGCTAGTTTGGAATACATAAATCTACTTAATATAATTTTATATAATAATGCACATAAGTATATAGTTGATATATAAAATGTGTATTTCATATATAAAATATATATTTAATATGTAGAATATACTTAATAATGAACCACATTATATGTCAGACAATGAGAAGAAAATTTGAATTTCTACGATCTATTTCCCAGTGAATTATTGTTTATACATTTTTAATCCTGCTTTACATATACACTAATGTATACATATATTTATCAGAATATGCATTTATAACTTTCATGTATAGAATTCAAATGATTTGTTAAAATACACCTCATAAAATACATCAATATTTGTATATTCTACATAAATCACATTTATATATGTACATTCTCTTCACTTACATGTGCATATGGGTATGTCATATTTTATCCTTTCATCAAAACTATATAAGCCCAGGAGTTTGTATGTTTTTCCATAATGGAGACTTTATTGTGAAGCAAGGCTTTTTTTTTTTTAATTTATTTATTAAAGATTTCTGCCTTCTACCTGCCACCACCTCCCATTTCCCTCCCCCTCCCCCAACAAGTTCCCCTCCCTCATCATCTCTAAGAGTAATCCGGGTTCCCTGCCCTGTGGGAAGTCCAAGGACCACCCACCTCCATCCAGGTCTAGTAAGGTGAGCATCCAAACTGCCTAGGCTCCCACAAAGTCAGTATGTGCAGTAGGATCAAAAACCCATTGCCATTGTTCTTGAGTTCTCAGTAGTCCTCATTGTCCATTATGTTCAGCAAGTCCGGTTTTATCCCATGCTTTTTCAGACCCAGGCCAGCTGGCCTTGGTGAGTTCCTGATAGAACATCCCCATTGTCTCAGTGTGTGGGTGCACCCCTCGCGGTCCTGAGTTCCTTGCTCGTGCTCTGTCTCCTGCTCTTGATTTGGACGTTGAGCCTATTATGCGTGATCCTAGACAAGCTAATTAAGAAGGTGAACCCTAAGAAAAACATTTAGGCGATGAAAGGAGACAGAGACAAAGACCCACATTGGAGCACCGGGCTGAAATCTCGAAGCAAGGCTTTTAAACGGGTCCTTCAAGCAAGTCTTCCTCGAAGGAAACACGAGGGGAGATTATCCCAAAGGGCAGGGAGGAAGCACGGGCTCCTCTATTCCCAGGGTGCATCCATTTCCAGACTCAAGGGACAGGAGGCTGGGCACTTGGCCATTCTGCTCATGCCGGCTATCATGTTTCTTGAAAGCTGGAGCCCAGCTGCACAGAGCACTCCACTTATTGCGCTCTGGGGATGTTCCTGTTAGTGTCCACCACCCCTATCTACTCCACACTTTGCTGGCCACATGCATTTTAAAATTCAGATATAAATCAGGGAGCTGATATTTTGAAATTTATGTTTTTTTTTTTTTTTTTTTTTTGCTTAGGAGCTGCATGTTGGGCATGTCAAATTGAAAGAAATACACTATGTCAATTTTTCTTTATTATATTTCTATAAAAGGAGTAGTTTATTCCCAGCATTATATAGAAAAACATTATTGGCTTCCTTGTCTCAGTTGATATTTTAATGATGCTTACTTTCTCCCACAAGAGTAGACTAACTTTCATAGGTTGGCAAATATGAGGATATTTGACAATTTCTGTGATTAAATTAAAGGTTTGTTTAATTATACTATTAAATATATCTCTGATGCTTTGCATTGTCACATAGGATACCTTAAATATGAACCACTCAGCCAACTATGCATGATAGACACACTGTTATATATACATGCCTATTATATTAGACTGTTTTCTGCTGCTATAACAATAATTTCAGAGGTTGGATGAATGTAAATTTTAAAAAAGCTTGTTTATCCTACACTTTTGAAGGCTGAAAGTCTAAACAGTATGACTCTGACTTCTGACTCCTGTGGTTGCACCAGGTCATGACAGATAGTATCAAGAGTATTTGGAAGAATGCTTAATGTCTTTTATTTATGGCTAGAAACCGATTATGAGTGAGTACATCCCATGTTCCTCTTTTTGGGTCTGGGATACCTCACTCAGGATAGTGTTTTCTATTTCCATCCATTTGCACGCAAAATTCGAGAAGTCATTGTTTTTTACCGCTGAGTAGTACTCTAATATGTATATATTCCACACTTTCTTTATCCATTCCTCCATTGAAGGGCATCTAGGTTGTTTCCAGGTTTTGGCTATTACAAACAATGCTGCTATGGAAGAATGAGAGATTGTCTGGCAAGAACAGAAGCCAGACCAGAATAACCCTCTCTCAGTAAATAGCCAGGGTCCCATGAAGACTTCTTTAAACTTTTCCAAAGGGTGATGGCCCAAATAACTGTACAAAACTCCTTTTCAAGCTTAAGAACACTTTCCCGCTGCTTGGCCACACTGGAAAGTTGTTTCTGGATTCAACTCCCAGATTCCCTACTTAGAAGGTGATTAACCTTAGCTCTATGATGATTTCTCTCTGAACAACGTGCAAAATAAAGTTGATAACAATTTCTGCTTTCTAAAGTAGCCTGGAAAGGGTTTGAGATTAATCAGGAAAAAACATCTGGGCCCAATGTTGGATATAAGAATCTGATTGAAGAGTTTGTTATAAATAGTTGGATTAATCATCTCCAATAGGGAAAGTCTATGTACAAATTCATGATGTAAAATTGTCTTGCATTATGCTCTAGAAGAGATATTCAAATTTGATATTCATTTTCCTATCTGTGCTTAGCTTTAAATGAAGCTTTAACGTAGCATACATATGCTTAAAAATTTTTTAAAAATTAAGCAAGATAACACAACAAAACATATCCTCATTTTCTGAAGAGACATGGTTTTCATAGTTCCAAATCAGGCCAAAGAGAAAAGAGATCTGAGGGTTTCAAAGAAGTCTCAGGATAACATCTTTGCGCCCTGACCTCTGAGCAAGCTGGTGTGGCTTCATGATGCTATTACATTCTCTTCTGTTGAAGAAAAGATGGACACAGTCATCTCCAAGGCTTTGCCTTTGTCCTCACTGCAATACACCTTTCCATGAGGTTCTTTTTAAACTGTAATGTCAGAGTAAAGCCAACAGAGAAAAGTTCCAACGAATAGAATTGCCATAGCAACACCCTACATTTTTCATCAAGTTTGGTCTTGTGTGGATCATCACATTAAAGCTTGTTTCTTCAGCTTGGTGAAAGCCACGGCTGTAATCTTCGGTGTGAAAAATCTCTTTGGCCCATCCAGAAGTTAAAAATAGGAGAGAATCATTTGAATTATTTCACGAACATAAAAATCTGGGATTGCAGTTCCTCCACAGATGGAATTAACTCACAGAACACTGGCATTTGGGACCACTTGCGTTTCCCCCTTCTGGTTTCAAATTGGATTCGGCACTTGTCATTATGACTTAATAGGTGTTGAGTGCAGACCAAATACTCAGTTTTAAGTTAAACGAAAGGCACAACACCTTCAAGAGAACAGTGTAAAAATAAAAACATAATATTAAGCCAGGACAAAGGGTGTGTGTGTGTGTGTGTGTGTGTGTGTGTGTGTGTGTGTGTATGAGAGAAAGAGAGAAGGGAGCAGAAAGAAATAGAGTATTTAGTTTTGACAGCAAGAAAATTAGTCTATTTTCAGATGTACCCAGACAACATAAGATCACATTTACAAAGCTTTTGCATTTGAGGGTATCTCTTCATGGTGAATTGACAGTGTTTTTGAAACAAGAATCGTAAGAAAAGTAATATACATTTAATGAGGTTTTTTTTTTCACATGTTCTTCCAAATTGCACATTAGTCATTTTCTGAAATCATTTTTTACATCAAATGCCTGATAGAAAGCATGGCTTCTCAGACATGGCAAATGTGAATTTGGGGATGCTGTAGCAAGTGGATTCTGTCTGTGGTGGTTATGAAAGTCAGACACATTCTCACTCCAGAAGAAGCATCAAATTTATTGTTATTCACTCTTCATTTTCCCTAATGCACTATATTAAACTGCAAGTTGCATGTTGTACATAATTGTTAGTTACAAAAGCTAACAATGTAAACTAATAAAAGTAAAGTACACTTTGTCACTGTTCCTAGAAACAGGGTAAGTTCATTGTTGCTTTCAAAGCATATAAACACAAATTACAAATATAAATTTTAAGGAAGAATTTAGTACTCAGTGGTCATAAAATTGCGATCTGCAATTTACAGGAATTCATGAGGAATATGAAATATGACCCTGTAGAAATGCATTATTAGATCAGTTGACACAGCTCTTTAAATAAAGATTTTTAAAGTACTTAACAGTCCATAAAATACATGTATAATTAACATTGATCATTTTTGAAGCAGACATGAATGGAATTTATTTCTTGTTAGCATCATTTTGGAGTGAGGGCCTTGGTTTGTTTTATATAATAAAAAAGAGTCATTATTTTTAAATTGCAAATGTTCTTCCCCTGGCCCTGAAACAGACAGTCATGCAACTGACATATTTTCATAGCCCTTGGCAGTGATACATGCAATTTTAATCATGGATATTAATTCTCTTCTTCAAGCCACTAGTCCACCCCTTTAACTACTCTATTACTTCAAACTGTTATTTATTTCATGCCATGAACAATGATGCCTGGAAATTTAACTATAGATATTTGTTTTGCTGCTTTTGTCTCAATGCATAAAATTTCTACTTTACATTTTTGAAGGGGTATAAAGCTCACCACTCCACCATGGACTTCATCATCAGTTTATCGTCATATAACATCCATGTTGTGGCAAATGAATATTATGTGGGTTTGGCATGAAGATATCAGCCAGCAGAGATGAGTTACAATAACTGGTGACAAAAAAAAAAAGATGGCTGCACAATCTTGACAATTGTGAAACAGCCTCCAATGTTCGTGAAAAGTCAGCGTAATGCAAAACAACCTCAAGTGATATCACCTGAAAGCTAGCGTCTGCAATGAAAAGAAGAGACATTCAATTGTTTGCAAAAGGCATGTTGGGTTGCAAGATATTTGTCAGCAATTACTTTGTCAAAAAGTCTTTTTTATATAAATTTTTCTATCTCAGACATCTACTAATAGGAACTCAGGCTTTTTCCCAAAATAACCTTTAATTATAGTTTTTTATCTTGACATTCTCAAAAATGTCCTACTGGCTAGTCTTCAATAGGTGCCATCTGTAAGTTTTGATCACAAACTAACTAGTCCTAGAATCTGTCTGGCTAAAAGCATTGCAAGTCATTTTAGGAAAAGTCAGGCATAGTCAATTTTCACAGTCTTGAAGCTTGAAATGATTTCTTCCAGCTTTCAGGAAGAAAAAAAAATCTGGCATAAAATTCTGTGTTAGAAATTTTCAGATAAAGATAGAGGGGGAAACTAGAATACAGCAAATAGAAGGAAACCACATTAAAAATTTGAGCATTCTAGAAACAGAATTTATTTGTCAAGAAGAAATTTGCACCATTCTTGTCACAGTTACACCTAATTATTTATATATAAAGTAGGTTAAATCTGCATTTCTGAAGGACATGTAAGAATCAAAGGACATATTATTTTTAATATATAGTATATAATATTATTAATATTATAGTATTATATTAATGATTACTAAGGATTGATGGATAGGTTCTTTGAATTAACCATTGTCCTAATAAACAGCTAAGATATCTCTAACTAAGGAAAAAACAATGGGAACAGAATTCCACATATACACTATTCTATCACAGGCTAATCTACTGATGCCTGAGCTCAGCCATTCACCTCAAGAGTGGTCCTTCTATAAACAATCTCAGTGATGTTGTAGAGATTAAGTAGAGGGTATTTTATAACATTGTTTCAAACAGTCAACTTTTCTTTCTTTAGTGTTGCTTTACAAATATGGCTCCTCACAGAGCCTGAACTAATGTATTTGTGCCAATGCTCAGAACAAGGCATAATTTCACCTCGCTGGAAAGTAAAAGGCCCTTACAGAAGGTATACCTACAATTGTATAATGTTAGAGAATTTTTACAAAAGATTTAAACTTGAATTTACAAAAAACCTCATACACATTATCATTACAAGCACATAGACTTATGTCAGGAATTCCTTACGCATTTAACATCTTCTGGAAATGCACAACAAGAGCTAAGAAAGTAAACTTTATTTCTAATAAGTTTAACTCTGGTACCAATAATTCTGCTAATTTAAATATATAGGAGAAGTTTATGTTTATACATAATCATACCTCACTTTAGCTTTCTCTTGTTTAAACACATGTCAACAGGATAAATGTTTCTTAATATTTAAACAATATTGTGCTACACTACTGAGAATTATTGTACTAGCGAGTTTTTACAACTCTTTGATATCCTGTTATCTATTGCCTGCTACATGAGCACACACACAGATCATCATCATCATCATCAATGTCATCATTGTCATTATCATTGTTGGTAATGCTTATTGGATATTAATTTGGGTATACACACTCTATATGTCAAACACTCAGAATTTTTCAAATATAAGCTCAAAAGTGTATAGGTAATAAGAACATCCTTCATTCCAATTTAGTCAATGCTACAACTTAGAAACTCCTAAATAATTGATAATAAGTTTTAAAATTCACACATTTGCCAAACTTCCCAAAAACTCATATTTGAAACAGAATAAATAGACTGATATATTCCATGACTATTATCAAATAGAAATTTCAATTAGAACCCAAACTCTCTAGATCAAACATCTCAAGAGATGTCCCTCTACTAAAAGACAACTTTCATATACTATATTCCATTGTTTTCTATTTTTTTTTTTTTTACTAACAATTAAAGATGTGAGAGGAACCAAAAGACTACGGAGAAACCCTATCTCGAAAAATCCAAAAAGAAAAAAAAAAAAAGAAAGAAAAAAGATGTGAGAGGAACTCATGTCACACAATAAAGCATCACCCATCATACTGGTTCCAGCCTTTTTCTGTCCTCTTAACTGTCCTTACCTCTTTCCTGTAGCAAGCAAAGTCTCTACATGCTACCTTATATGAGTTATACTATGGGAAATTTCTTCACGACATGAACTTTGGAGACTGCCTGGGTCTCAAGCAGGCTTAGAATTTTTAAGAGCAAATCATTACTTTCCCTTGAAGAAATTATAATAAATATAATTGTCCCTACTCCTCGTGTGTAATTTACTCAAAATTATTGAAAACATATTAGCATTTTAGATTCTGAAATTGTGCACAGAATATTGCTTTGAAAATGGGGAAAAGAGATATATTTGTTTTTAAGACATAACGGGATTGAAATTTTCTTACACATTCATTCTAATATTCTGTTTCTCCAAGCAGAAATGCTTTATAAATGTGGTAATAACCACATCACCTTACCAGGCAACCTATAACAATGACTGCTAAAAATACCTATATGATTTATGCTTGCATTCCCACTAAAGGTCTTGTAAGCATTTTAAGATAAAAAGATATATACCTATTTTTGCTCAGGAAAACACAAAGCTAGA
Source organism: Chionomys nivalis (assembly GCF_950005125.1). Lineage (NCBI taxonomy): Eukaryota > Metazoa > Chordata > Mammalia > Rodentia > Cricetidae > Chionomys > Chionomys nivalis. Next base: position 29,956,666 of record NC_080103.1, on the reverse strand, counting down.
GTTTTCTAAAGCAAGCCCTTCACTGAATTTCATTAATTTAATTTTGTTAATTTAATTTCACCAACTGTAGCATGGAGCTTGCGAAATAATTAGATAAAACTAAACAAAGCGACATTTTTGGCTCTCTCTGTTTAAAGGAGAATAAGAACAACAACAACAACAAGAAAACCTTTGCTTAAAATTCAATAACGCCTCCAGTCCAGACATTGGACGTCTGTGTGGTTTTGATGAGAATATAAGCCATTCAGTGTAGAACATATATCTGCAGACAAAGAAACAATATTTTTAGTTTGTTTGGTTAGCTGGTTTTGTCTGGTGTGAAGACTTGACTTAGCAACAACCCTCTGGCAAGCCACCCAATTTGGCATTTTTTTTTAAAAGACACTAAGAGATACTTAATCATTGTAAATAAATGTAAAAATTATATGTTCGTGTATTTTATGTTTTAAATAGTGGCTCTCACCTTTTTCACCCATCCCATTGGTCCCTGAGGGGAATATATCTGCTGCTAATGAAAGCCTCCTGCGTGTGAAAAATCCTGTCTTTCTTATACATTAGGGACTCGTTCCTATATTGCTTCCACAACTCTAAACCTTTAAACTGCTCTTTCTAGGACTAATGCTGCCCTCCAGAACTTAATTGGTCAGAATCCTCTGTTGGCTCACAGGGGATAATATGCTTGCCGGGTAAACCACTCACCCATTAATTTTTCCAAGGCATCAAGGTGTCATTTAGTACCTGGAAAGAGGTAATTTAGCACATGGTACTTGGTAGGAGCCACTGACTGAGCAGTTTATTCCTGGGGAGAATGTAACTCACCCTGGTTCACTAGAAAAACAGCCTCCTATTATAATCAGGATTATTATCCCCCATTTGCTCCCGTTTTCCGCCTGAGTCTCTCAGCAACAGCTGGGGTCCTCATTTATAAACAACCTGTACTGGAGAACACCCGTGATGTGCTCAGTAGGAAAGAACAGGCACACAGTTTATCCTTGGGCATATTATTATTTTATTATTATGTTATATGTATTCAGTGCACTTTCTCCAGAGAGCTGAATGCATTTCATGAACTTTAAATAACCAGTAGGTATAAATCTATGCCACTGTCTGTAAGTTATTTAATAATAATAAACAACAACTTGAGGGCAGAGAACTGGAATTATTTATTTGTAGTTAACACATGAGAAGGGGGAAAAGGCATTTCAATAACTGAGAAAAATACTAATTTGAATTTCTTCATTTTGTTTTCTGTTTGTTTCCTATGGAATTAACAAAATTTGTGTGTTCAACACTTCCATTGTCCTTCATACAATAGTCTGCTATTGGAATGACTATTCACTCAATAAATGTTATTGGCGGGCCACTGATACAGTGTTTTTAATGTATAATGGCATCTAAAAATATACTCAATTTCATTTCTGTGGGCCATATAGTTTTAAATTTCCATGATCAACCTTTCTTTGACTATTTCATTGTGTGTGTGTGTGTGTGTGTGTGTGTGTGTGTGTGTATGTGAAAATCCATTCCTACTCCCTGTAAGGGAGTACCTTAATTCACAGTCCATGGGCTAGATTCTTCCTTAACACCTAGCTACTAGTGGGTCCTCATTAGAACTTTTTAAGCTCCAGGGTTTCCTGGATCATTTCCTTGATACTTTGATTTCATTCCTCAATTGAGATGTCACCAATGCCCCCATCTCCTCCCTCTAACACGTCAAAACGATACTCAAACACAGCTCCAGAACTGAGCATATTAGATATGGAATGTTACCTATGGCAGCAAGAGTAGGTTAGACGAAGGTCAAAATCCCCATCATCACTACCATTCCCTCTGAAAGAAATGTTAACCACATTCCCCTCCCTCAACCCAGTTTTCAGGCACTAGATCCTTGTTTTCATACTTGTTTTTATCCTTCTTACAATTCTTCTCTTCCCGAATTTTTAGCCAACCCACTAGATTTCTACATACGTCTTAAATAGAACAATGTCAATGCTACTAGCATAAACTCTGTGACATATTTGTATTAGGTTGACTTCAAGTTGACTATTTCCAGACTCACACATCCAGTGTTAGGACAAGAGGCCCTGACTCCCTTGCCAATAGTATTGAGTCATCACTATTTTTATCTTCCTCTTTGTTATCTTTCTCCCAATCTCTCTCCAACAAATTCATTTTGTGCTATAGTTCATGGAATGGAATATGGATTACATGTATGAATACTTCATCTTGTTATTTAACAAGTGCTTTCACTTTAAATAGAAAAGTCTATGTGGTCCACAGAAATGACTCAGCCAAGGAGGCAGGATATTCCTCAAAAAGAAGGACTAAGTTTGGTTCCCAGCACTCAGTTCCAGGGGCATCAGGTACCTCCAGCTTCCATAGGTACCTGCATTCTTGATGTACACACAAAAGAAAGAAAAGAAAAGAAATACAAAATTAAAAATAAATCTAAAAAGAAGATAATAATATCCTTATCTTTAGTGCCCCGTGTGAATATTTTATCTTCTCTATACATTGGAAGAAGACTTCCAGGTATAAAATGTGCTTTAAAAAGATTAAAGGCATTACAAATATCTGCTTAGATTAACAATGTGTCTTTCAAGAAAACAAGCACTTGTTATATTACCTATATGAATATTTGCTCCCTTAAATTGCATGTCTTGTTTTCCTACCTTCTATTTCATCATCTCCAGTGTAGTCAGATCAGCATTAATGAAAATGGCAACATAGTCAAGAATATTGAAGTTGAGTTGTTCATTAGGAATCCTCATCCGTTTCCCTTGGGTTTGAAGAAAGAGAAGGCAAAATGAATCCTATTCTCCACTGTGGTCGGAGCCTCTTGTGTTGTCTCCAAAACATTGTTCTTAAGTTTATATTATCGTGTGTGTGCGTGTGTGTGTGTGAAGACATACGGGTAGACATCAGAGAACAACTTTCTGGAGTTGGTGCCTTCCTTCTTCTGTGGGTTCCAGAGATTTTACTTAGTTTTCTTTCTTTCTTTTTTTTTTTTTTTTTTTTGGCTTTTTCAGCAAGGGCCTTTACCACCTGAGCCATCCCACTAACCCTGCTTCCTTCTAAAAACTTCACTTAAGAACTTATTGATCCAACTACTCATAAAAATATAGCAATTTTCTAGACTTACTTCCAATTCATTGAATTTCCCACCACTAATGGTAGCATTGTCTCCTAAAATCCTAGCCTGGCAGTAGGACAAGGGCTTATCCTGGGTGCCTGACCTGGCTTTTAGAAATCCTTTCCTTTTTGTATGGATACCTTGCTCAGCCTTGATGGTGTGGGGGGGAGGCTTAGTCCTGCCTCAAATTGGTATGTGAGACTTTGTTGGCTGCACAATGAAGGTTTATCCCCTCTAAGGAGTGGGTGGAGGGTGGGAAGAGGGGGTAAAGTTGAGGGATGGGAGAAGGGGAGGGAGAGGGAGCTGGGGTTGATATGCAAAATGAAAAAAATTAATTTAAAAAAAGCTTGAATCGGGGCTGGAGAGATGGCTCAGCGGTTAAGAGCACTGACTGCTCTTCCAGAGGTCATGAGTTCAATTCCCAGCAACCACATGGTGGCTCACAACCATCTATAATGAGATCTAATCATTCTTCTGGCCTACCGGCAGGATACTATATAAATAAATAAATAAATCTTAAAAAAAAAAAAAGCTTGAATCAAAGGGGAAAAAAATCTTAGCAAGAATGTTACCCAATTGTTCAAAGAATGTAAAAGTAAGCTTGGCTACTGGCTAACTCAGCAAATTAGTAGGTATTCATAGAATGAAAGTCTCAGGATCAAGCTTGTGGGGTGTGTGTGTGTGTGTGTATTTTAATCATTATTCTTCAGTTGACTAGAACATAAATCTTCTGATTCTACTTATGCCCTACCAAGTTGGAAAGGTCAAATTATGAGAAGGTCTGCTCTTCTAAAATTCTCTAGCCCATTCATTTAGTAGATGTATGGGCTTGGAAGATGGATGGGCTCCCCTTATAGAGAGTTTCCTACAGGGGAGGGCAGCTTATTAAGACACAGAATATTAAGGGGGAAGGACCAGGTGAAACAATAGGAAATCCTAAAGGGAAGTGAAGAGCATTCCACCCTGCAGGAAGTTTCATTAAGCTCAGGAAATAAACAATTCAACAACTTTAGAAAGTCATGAAATTGACCAGATACACCAGGCTCCCCCTCTCAAGCATATATAAGCAGTAAAAAATGTTGAGAGACACACCCAACCCAAATTTACCAAGCTTCCTGGAAGAGGAATACCAGATAAACTACTTGAAAGAAACAGAGATCAGCTGTTTACCCTGAAAAAAATCCCAGACTGCCTGAGCTACCTGAAAGAGACATGTCCAACCTGTTGAGCTAACAGCAGGCGGTGCTCTGTGATTCAGGTTTCATTGGCAGTTATCCATAGTGGGGTGGACTTCAGTGATGTAGTAGTCTTTGAGTCATTTCTGTTCCTATAAGTAATCTCTTATGCATACTCCTGTCAGTAACTCATTGTTTGTAAATAATTCATCAGTGAACTCACTGCTTCATCAAACTGGACTTCTGTCATATCCATCCTTTGTCCTGCCACTGGGTCCCTGTCTAGGGGGAGTAAATGTTCCCATTTCCCCCAGAAACAATGCCACACAACAGATGGTGAACAATAATTATTAGCCAATGGAAGTATATTTCAGAGAGCACACATTCAGAAATATTTGAAAGAGGTGTTAGGGAAAAAAGGAACTTCAACATAAACTTAATGCATCTAGCATGCTAATCTATGACCAAGTGGCCATTTCTACTCAGTAAAATGCAATAAATTGTAGTTTTACTTGTCCATATTCTTTTAAATATTAGAAAGAGCATGGTCTCCTTTGCTCTATGCCAATAAGGTTAAAAGTACTTCTTACAGCAAAAAAGCCTATTAAAATGAATGAAACAAGGCTATAAAAAGCTATATTATGTGTTAAAATTCATAAATCTGTGGAATGATCCTTTACATGTATTTCTCTTCTTTAAAAATCAGAAAAAAAAATTATAACTCCGTTAAAGTAGTTTCTGACTTTTCTTTTGTTTTTTACAGTGTGGAACAGAGAATGAGTGTAAGCTGGTAGTGTAGCTGATCCCTCTGTTGCTGTGATACAACAAAATCCAAAATTTGCTATCCAAAATCCCCAACAATAACCCATTCCTGACAACAGAGCCCTCAAGATCAAGCCAACTTTATCAGAATCTGTCTTCCTATTTCATGCGGTATTAAATTCCTAACATGAGGGAAAAAATTCAAATCTTGAAACTGCCACGCACCGCGCCCCCGTGTCTGCACTCTGTGCTGGCACCCAGTTTGCGAGCTTCGGGCAAGGGGGCTGGAGGTTTAAATACACAAACACACACACACACACACACACACAGACAGACAGACAGCGACACGGGTCATCCTTGAATTCCCCAAGAATGCCCCCTTTATTGTGTTCAGGGGCAGATTATATAGAGATAGCCACGCCCCAGCCAAACCCACCAGAAACCACTCTCCCACCATCAGGAACTCCTGAAGGTCTCGTGCTCAGAGCAGCTGTAGGCACTTAGATGAGGGGAAAACAAGTTGTTTACAAGAAACTCAGGATCTGGGGTCTCACTGCTCCCAACATGAAACTATACATCTAACCTCAAATTTTATGTCCTTCTAACAATGCAAAATGGAGTCGCAACATCCTAGTAGTCCCCAAAGTCTTAACTTACTACAGCACCAATTCAGAAGTCCAGAGTTTCATCCGAGTCTGACACGGGTGAGACTCAAGATATAATTCTTCCGGGAGTAGATTCCTTTCCAGCTATAGGACTGTGAAATTAAGTTATTCTAATTTCAGAATATAATGGTGAGATAGACAAAAGTATTTCAAAATGCTGAAATAGCCTAAGAAAAACATGTAACTGACCCCACGTCAGTACAAAATCCGAGATAGATACAGCGTTATTACAGTTATGTCTTCTTTGTCTCCGTGCACTGCATTCTAGGAACAGAGGGACCATGATTGATTAACCAAGGCTATGTTTTCTGCCCATCACTTGTCACTTTGGGACATTCAGTTTACTCAGAAGATCTGACATTCTTATCTCTGCAGCTTTCCTAGGCTGAATTTATTGCAAATGGTGCTCTGTTTCTTTGGCCAAGGGAATTGCCCCACTTCAATGCCATTGCCCAATCGGTGGTACATTATGATGGCCTCACTCTTGTGGTCTTGCTGACTATTACCCTTGTGGAATGGAAGCTACCACTGCTCTCCAGTGACAATTCTTTACCTGGTTCTCTGGGTATCGAGTAAATTATTAAAATTCTAGGTTAAGTCTGTTGTGTGCCCATAGCTCTTGTATATATCTTCAGAATCAGCACAATAGAGGAGCAACTAAAGTCTACGGCTTATGCTTTATGAAGTAGTAGCCAGAATTCTACTACAGTAACCTTTAGTTCACCTGAGCTGTGTATAGATGACCCTGGCCCCCTATAATGCCAGGATCATAGTCCTAAGGTGGCCGTGAACAGAGAATAGGAAGGCAGCATGTGTGCTTCATTAGAAACAGCACACTAAAGCATCATTTCTGGGTTTTTGGTGACAGAAACTGTCCTTTAGATTTTTGAAGTGCCTTCAGGGTTTTTCTCCAAGTTTATTTATTTCTTTAAAAATGATTGATATTTTATTAGTTTAAAATTAGCATATGCAAATTCATGGATTTCTTTGGCCTTTTCTTTTTTATTAAAATAACATTTTCATAAAATCTTTGAAAACTTCATACAATGTATTTTGATAATATTTATATTCATTCTTACAACTCCTCCCAGATTCACCCCATCTTTAAATCTACCCAGCTTCTCTCTCCTTCTCTCTCTCCTTCTTAAACTTGCCAAGTCCATTTTGTATTGGTCAACAACGCATAGGTAGAGGGTCTACTCTGAAATGTAGTCTATATAGCAGAAGTCCCAATTAAAGGAAGCAAATTCTACCTTTCAAAGCAACATTCAAGTATCAATAGCTACTCAGTTAAGGATTCAATTATGTGTACACCTCTATCCCTCTGCCAATGATGGGATATTATATGAATTTAGTGTGCCTGGGTACTAGGCATTCTGTCACAATTTCTATAAGCTCATATGTGCATTTACTGTGTTGTTTGGAAAACACTCTTTCCTTGATGTCATCCAGTCACAATTTCTATAAGCTCATATGTGCATTTACTGTGTTGTTTGGAAAACACTCTTTCCTTGATGTCATCCATCACTTATGGCCCTTACAATCTTTCTATTCCCTGTTCTGTAAATATCCTTTAGTGCTGAAGGGAGGGGTTTTACAGAGATGAAACATCTAAGACTGAGCACACTAACCAGTTGTGTATCTCTGGGTTAATAGCCATCTCCCTGAAAGGGCAAAGAGAGTTGAGAGATCCACTGGTTTACGGAAACATCAATAAATCATTGGGAGTCATTTTAAGGCTGTATCCACGGCCGAGTTTGCTTTCTTTAGCTGTGATAAATATCATGACCAAAAACTATTTGGGGAAGGAAGAATTTATTTGACTTACATATTGCAGGTCACTGAGGGAAGTCAAGACAGGAACTCAAGGCAAGAATTTGGAGACACAGACTGACACAGAAGCCAAAGAGGAACTTCACATGGTGTCTTTCCACTCATACTTTATTCACTTTGCTTTATTATAAAGGCTAGGGCCACCTGCGATGTACAGCACCAACCACAACAAGCTGACCCCTCCTGCCTCAACCATCAATCAAAAAAAATACCCTACAGAGATGGCCACAGGCAATTTTAGATGGCTGGCAGTTACTCAGCTGAGGCTCTCTCTTCATGGGTGGCTTTCGTTTGGGCCATGTTGAAATAAACTAGCTAGCACAGTCAGTTTAGCTGAATCATAGTAGCTTTTCCACTTAGGGCTGTGACCACAGGCTCTTTGCCTCATTAACAATGATAGATGTGGGCTTCATCTAATGGAGCAGGCCTTAAATCCAGTTAGCGAGTGGTTGGTAACTCTCACAATGTCTAAGCCACTATTTCACCAGAGGGTTTTTCTTGACAGGCAAGTAATTGTAGTTTGTGGGGTTCATGGCTTGGTGAAAATGATTATTACTTTTCTCCTCTGGTGGTATGCCTAACTACTACCAGAACTGTGAAAGATAACTAGTAGGAATGAAATTTCTAGACCCAAACCCAACGGATTTCTCCATGCTTATGACTCAAATGTGGGCAATCTTCAACAATAAATAGGGTCCTACTTTCTGCTGAGTTATGGAAATTTCCCAGGAGCAATCAATGGCAATAACCATTTGAAAGTGCAGAAAAGTTAAGAAAAAAAGTTGTTTTTTTTAAAAAAAATCAAAATAATAAAAATCAATAAAGATTGTTCAATAGTAATTTTTACTATTAACACTCTAATTCCACAATTTATTAAATTTATTAAAAGACAATAACTTTTTAATAGATTGGGTTAGAAAGCAGAACCAGTCTTTTTGTTGCCTTTAAGAAACATATTTCACAATCAATGACAGATACCACCTTGGGCTAAAAGGGTGGAAAAATGGAATCTAAATCAATGGAACCAAGAAGCAAAAAAAGTGTATTTATTCTAATATCTGACAAAATTGTTTAAAACTCAAACTCGCTAAAATAGTTAGAAAAGATAGGAAAGGGCTTTTTATACTCATAATGGAAAAATACCTCCAATTTTCTTGATGACTATCATCAGCTTCTTTTATTATGCTAGTTACTTTGTTTAAGGGTCCCATGGCCAGCCCTTAGTTTGTACACCCGAAGATTTCACTCTTGGCAGGGCTAGCTTACGAACTTCCCAAATGTTTACGATCACTTTGTCTTTTAATTACAAATTCAACCCTTAGCTCATTTCATTTCTCTCATATGCCATTTCTTATTATTTATCAAGTATGTCTTTATTATTACTATTACCTATTACTATTATTTTGAGACAGAACTTGCCTAAATTGTTTATGCAGCTGAGGATGCCCTCCAGCCTCTGCCTCCCAGATACTGGGCTTACAGTCATAAATGCCATGCTGGGTTTATACAGTGTTAGGGATTGAACCAAGGGCTTCGTGCATGTTAGGCAAGCAAGCACTCTGCCAATGGAGTCGAATCTCCAGCCCCAAAGGTATTTTATAAAACATTCTACTTTACCCTATTATGGTAAAAAAAAAAAAAAAAGACATCCTTGCATCCTTGCTCGTTTTCTCCCTCCTTGGGCTCTTCAACTGGACCATGGGAGCTCAGTTTGTTGTCTGATGAGGGTCTCTGTCTCTATCTCCATTCGTTGCCTGATGAAGATTCTATGGATGCAAAGCTTCCTAGGCCTGGATATGGGGGGAGGGCCTTGGACTACCCAGAGGGCAGGGTTCCCTGACCTCTCTTAAGGAGGAAGGGGGAGGGAGGAGGGTGAGTGGGAGAGCTGGAGAGGAATGGGAGGAGGGGAGGAAGTGTACATTTTTGAATGGAAAAAAGAAAAAAAAGAAGACATATTTCATAATAGAGTAGGAATATAAAAGCAGAGATTAAATTTTTACTCACCTAGTTGATCTTAAAAGGATATTAAAGTTTTCAGCTGTAGGAAAAATCCATTTAGGAAATACTGTTCAGAAAATAAATCTAATTCGGTGTTTGAGTGAAAGATAAGACAATGAGCTCAAAAAGTATATGTAGTCTGTGAATGGTTTTGTAAAAGTGGAAAATGAAATGGAGCCGTTTTGTTTGTTTGTTTTTGTATTTTGAAAGTGGTTCCATCTGGTGGATCAAATAGAATGTTGATTTACAAGTAGATATCCAGGAGATATAAAATATGAGTTGATGGGAGAGATCCCATCAGGCAATGGAAATGTATTAAGCAAATGATGGGGTAGCCAACTTTGTCTTAGAAAGAAACAAATCTTTCCTGTGAAAAGGAAAAGTTGTTTTAAATAGAGACACAGAAATTCTTCAGTCACATGTGATTTCTCTGTTCACACCTGGTGCATGCTTTTCCTGCCTCTACACCTTTACAGAGAATGTTTCTCCTGCTTAGCATCTTCCTTACTATCTTCTCCCTTGGCACAAATGTGATTTCCATAAAAATCTTCACTAAGCCCTACTTCTGCTACAGCCTGAGGCATATTTTCTTAGTTTTGTTTTTTACTTCTGTATTTCCACAAAACATTTTGTATACTACAATTAGAGTCAGTTGTGCTTGTTCAATTCTTCAAAATAAATTCTAAATTCTTACCATAATTTTTTTTTACTCACTTAATATATAGGTCTATTTTTACAAGATGTTCATTGGTCATACCTCCATTAAGCTTATATTTCTGAATCAGAGAAATAAATGAAATGTTTAATTAATTTTGTGAAGGAAATAATAAATGAAAATAGAAAATTTGCATGCTAAAAACGTAAAAAGTTTCCAAATTTGGATACTAAGGTCAGGAAGAAAGAGAAGATTCACTAAGCCAATCTCTGGTGGAAGAAAAGTAAATGTCTAAATAATATTTGGGAGAGTCCTGGGGTGAACAGAAGGGATTTCAGACAAGATATATGGTATAGACAAAGACACTGAGAAGGAACACACATTACTATATGGATCAAGTAATAGCTCCTTTAAGTGACCCAAGGGACTACATCTGTGCTGCTCAGTATTATACTAATCCAAATGCACATTTAATTTTGAATTTAAATTTAAACTAATATTAATTAAAATGTTAAACTTACTTATTAGAGGTACTAATCATGCTTCAAGTGATTAATATGCAACTGTTACTGCACTAGGCACTGAGTAAGGAGAACACTTATTTAATTTAAATTTTATGTTAGTTATATGTATAATGTTTTGCCTGCATGTAAGACTGTGAGTGACTTGTGTACCTGATTTCCATGAAAGTGAGAAAAGGGTGTCTTATCCCTTGGTACTAGAGTTTCCGCCGTGTTGGTGTTAAGAATGAAACTTAGGTCCTCTTGAAGAGTAGCCAGCACTGTAATCATTTCAGCCCTATCAAAGCACTTTTATTATAGCAGTTTTCCCGAAGAGTTTATTAGGAGTACATAGCTCATAACATAATGACCAAAAAGAACAAAACCAAAGCTGTACATCTTGAACAACAGACAGCAGCTTATGTAGGCACTTCAGCATAAAGTTGTTTAGAACATGATTCTTTTCTGTACATCTTAATGGTGGAGGGGCAGAGAGGCAGAGGTCATGTGATCTCAAACCTAATACTCTAGGCAAAAAATATTGAATCTGTTTTTGACAAGTAAGCTAAAAAATGCATGAGTGAAAACTGAGGTTATTGATATACAAAATTGACTTAATCTTTTTATTTATTAAGTAAAGCTCAAATAAAACCAACAATGAAGAAGTGGGGTAAGTCAGAAATGAGGTTTTAAAAGGAACACATTTGGAATGTAGCAAATTCGAATTATCTGAATACAAGATAAAAACACTAACAAAAAACAAACAAAAATCCTATCTAGTAGATATAAAATGGTTTATAATCCTGGTGATTCTGACCACCAATGGTTGTCTATTTTCTCTGTAGTGGAACTAAGAAATGACATGCTTACATTTGTTTATTGATCATAAATACTCATCAGTGGCGTATTGTGCACCAAGCAATACTCTGGATGCTGGTGATTATGTTTGTATAAGTTAGTTCTATGGCAACTGAACTTTTAAGACAGTCATTTGGCAAGAGGGACTTTCAATTGAGGAATTAGCTTCATCAGACTGACCTAAAGGCAAGTCTGCTGTACAATTTCTTGATTAGTGATTGGTGTGAGAATGTTCAGTCCAGTGTGGGCACTGGGAACCCTGCACAGGTGACCCTGGTGTATATAAAAATGCAGGCTGAACAAGATTTGAATCACAGTCCAGTAAGCAACACTTATCCGTGGCTTTGGCACCAGTACATTTTTAATTTTATTTTTATCAGCACATCCTGACTGCAGTTCCCCCTGACTTCACTCCTCCCAATAACCCCTCTCCTCTCCAAATCCATTGCTCTTCAGTTTCCCTTCAAAAAAGAGCATAATTTCCAAGGATGTCAGCTGAACACGGCATAACAAGATGCAATAAGACTAGGCACAAACCCTCATAACAAGGCTGGGTGAAGTTATCTAGGATAAAATTGGTCCCAAGAGCAGGCAAAACAGTCAGAGACAACCCCATTCCCAACATTAGGTGTTTCGCAAAACCACCAAGCTAACAACCATAACATATAAGCAGAGTACCTATCAGAGACCCATGCAGGATCCATGACTGTTGCTTCAGTCTCTGTGAGCCCCTATGAGCCCTGCTCAGTTGATCCTGTGGCCCGTGTTCTCGACTCTCTGGCTCCTTTTGGCATCAGTTCTTACCACCAGGTTCCTGCCTTGAGTAACTACCTTGATTTCTCTCAATGATGAAGAGAAACTGAAAGTTGTAAGATGCAGTAAACACTTCTCTTCCAAGTGGAGGTTGGTCTTGGTGTTTTATTACAACAGAAAATAAATTAATGATGGTTGAAATGGGATTTACAGATCTTAAGGGGGAAAAGTTATTTTAGACTTTGACTTGTTATAATGAAATCAACAGGATGATATATTAAGAGATAATTGAGGACAAATGAATGTACTTCCCATATATGCTAAAGAACATTGAAAGCAATAGAAAAACCAATCTGTAAAGAGATTCCAGTGTGTCATGGGGGTATTGTTGACATAGGTTGATAGAGAGTTGGATGCCCAGTGGCGCGCATAGAGGAAAGGTAGACATGTTTAAAGCTTGGAATTTGAAATAAGAATAAAGACAATTTAGCAACATAGGAAATGGTCCTATTAAAAGAACACATGACCGCGGTCAAATGAAAACTCAGACCTGAAGTCATTGGATCAATATTAAGGGAAACCAAGATATATTCTACTTTGCCTCCCACATACAGTTTTTTCTACTTTTTTCTACAGATTTTAGCAAATCATGCTTTCAGTTATACTGACCTTTCTAGGTAGGTTAAGTTTCTTTTTTATCTACAGCCAAAGCAGAATAAATTTATCCTTTATAAAACAATTGTAATCTTAAGTGGCTCTGTTGTTTTTTTTTTCAAAAGAAAGTAGACAATATGGCTTCTAAAATTAAATAAAGATGAAATTTTAAGATAGAAAAACTTTAAAAGAGGATACATAGCAAATTTTAAGAAATTCAGATGTTCCTGAAAAATAGAGCTACATTAAATTTTGTTGTGTACATGTGCCACAATTCTTCTGTAATGGTGCCATACCTTGTTTACTGTGAATGCCTATGTTATTTTGACTTCAATTTTTCTATTTACATATCCAGAAGTAGACTAGAAAGCTCTTAGCATAGTCTAATTTTATCTTTCAGGGTAATCTTCAGGTCATTCGCGTAGTACCTGGAGGCTTCATTCTCATTTCCAGAGTTGAAGATTCCTTCTCCCTGCATCCTCACTAGCATCTTCTGCCGTTCTGGCTGTAGTTCTAATTTGTGTTAAACTGATTTGTATTTTTCCATATTTTGATTGACTATTTGTATTTTGTCTTTGGAAAGCACTAATTCATGTGCTTGCTCATTGATTGAATGCATGTTTTCAGTTCTTTACATTGTCTAAATATCAATCCACTTGCACATATATAATTGTCAAAGACTCTCTCCCATCCTGTAGAATATCTTTTCATTCTGCTGGGTTTTTTTCTCTTACTTTGCAGAACTTTAGAAATACATATAATCCATTTTTCAGTTATTATTATTATTAAGTGAGATTTCAGAGATCTTTCTAGAACATCCTTTTTTATATCCACTTTGAACTTTTTACATATGTTTCTCAAACAATGACAAAATTATAAGCTTTGCATTATGGTCTTTGAAATTGTTTTTGTACACTCTTCTACATGTGGCTACCAGTTGTTCTAACATCATTTTCTGAGGAGGCTCACTTTTCTTCAAGATATGGTACCTGCATCTGTTAAAGATTAGGTAACTATAGCTTTCTAAGTTTTTATTTTGGAGTCTTCCAGTCTTTTTCCACTGATCTACAGATCTGGTTTTGTGCACCATTTTGTTTTTGGAACTGCTGATCTGTAGTATAATTTGACATAAGGCCACTAGTCCCTTCAAGAATATTCTTCCTACTTTAGCTATTCAGGGTCATTCATGCTTCCATTGAATATTAGAATACTTTTATTTTCTGATTCTTTGAAGAAATCATTGAAAATTTGGAAGGGACTGTAGTTTTTGATAGTATTATCATTTTCATAATGTTAGTTTTGCAAATCCATGATCATAGGCAGGTTACTATCTTCTAGTGTCTTCCATTTCTTTCTTTGATGTTTCAAAGTTTATTATTGTAGTGGCATTTATGGTACCTAGGTAGGCTTGGTCCTGGTTTTTTATTGTTCTGTTTTGGTTTGTTTTGAAGATATTCTAAACACTTTACTGATTTTTTTTTCCTACAAGTTCACTACTGGTGTGATGAAATACCATGTTTTTTTAAATATATATTCATTTTGAGTCCTGGTATTGTGCTTTAAATGCTTATGAGATCTAAGAGTTTTCTGAGCTTATAGGATCTTTTAAGTTTATGATAATATCATCCACAAATAAAGATAATTTGATTTCTTCCTTTCTTATTTGAAACCTTATTCTTTCTTTCTCTTATTGCTTTAACTAAAGCTTCAAGCCTTATGTCCAATAAGAGTAGAAAGAATGGACAACCTTGTGTCATTCCTGATTTTAAGAAAAATCTCTAAATTTTTTCTATGTAGTATGATGTTGGCTATAGTTTTGTCTCTATGTTGAGATATGCTCTTTTTATTCTCGGTTTCTACAGAATTTTCATCATAAAAAGATCCTTAAATTTTCCAGAAGATTTTTCTAAGGGTTATTTGATTTATGTCTGTCTTAGTTAGGGGTTTTATTGCTGTGAAGAGACACCATGACCATGGAAACTTATAAGGAAAACATTTCATTGGGATGACTCACTTAAAGATTCAGATCTTCAGTCCATTATTATCATAACAGCAAGTATGGTGGACATGGAGGCAGATTAGTAGCTAAGATTCCTACAGAAACAGGAATAGAAAGAATAGAAGAATAGCAGGCATGAGATTGATTGAGATACTGAAGAGTATCTCGAGCATAGGAAAATTCAAAGCCCATTGCCACAGTGACACACTTCCTGCAACATAGCCATACCCACTCCAACAAAGCCACACCTTGTCATAATGCCACTCCCTATGCGATTGTGGAAGCCAGTTACATTCAAAATACCACACTGTTCCTGTGTCTATTTATATGGTATGTTATAGTCATGTTAAACTCTCACTGAATTACTGAATTGAAAACAATTTTACCATCTTATATCATCTTTTTAATGTATAGTTGGGTTTAGTTGGAAACTTTTTGTTGAGAATTTTTCAGGGAACTTGGATTATAGTGTTCCTTTTGGTTATACTCTTATCTGGTTTGGACATCAAGATAATATAGGCTTTATAAGATTATTTTCAGGATGTTTATCCTCTTTTATTGATGAAATGTTTTGAGAAATGTTGATGTTTGTTGCCCTATAGACAGCTGGTATAATTTAGCTGTGACTCTGGATAGTCCTGGGCTTTTCTTTGTTGGGAGACTATTGCTACTTTCATCAAATTGTTTGTTATAAGATCTGTTTTGTATTGTTTATGCAGTCTTGATTTAATTTTGATAGATATCATGTTTCTAGGATTTCATCTTTTATTTCTAGAGTCTTCCACATTATTGGAACGTATATTTTCAAACTAGCCCATTATGGTGCTCTGAATTTCATTTGTGTCTATTAAAATGTCCCTATTTTCATCTCAGATTCTTATTAGTTTGTCTTCTCTCTTCTGGTTATTTGAGATAAGTGTTGTCAATCTTTCTAATCATTTCAGAGAATCAGTGCTTCATTTTATACCTCTTGCCATTTTCTATTACATTGTATTTTTCTTCCCTTTATTTGATCACATTGGCAAAATATTTTGGTCTTATCTCATCAGCTCCTAAGTTTTTTCATATTCTTTTCAATGTTGCTTAGACTGAATTGTTTCTAATGATCTACCTTAAGGTTCAAAGATGTTTCCTTCTGTCATTTAATTCTACAAATGCAATCTGTAAAAGAACACAAGGAGTTTACAGCTTGTTGAGTGCAAAGCAACACAAATATTCATAGCCAGCACTCATTCGATGTGATGAAGATAGAGCTTTTGTATTCATGAGTATGTGGGTTGCGAATTGGAGATTTGGGGGGCAAAATGAGTAGGACTATAGGGGCAGGACAAACAAGTTAGCCCTAACAACCTCTTGAAACAAAGACATGGCTGCAAGGTGGGCAGAGCAAGGTATTTATAGGTGTAGGTGACCATATAGCCTTTTGAAACAAAGTATGGTTGCAAGATGTCTATACACAATTTTTTGAAACAAAGACAAAACTACCTAGCTGGAACAGGCAGTTCAGAACCATTTGTAGTTAAGGTTATAGGTGAGGCATAGTCCAATCCTTGAGAAACAGAGGTGTGTTTCTAAACCTCTAAAGCGATACAAGTTTGTTTCTAAACAGAACCTAGTTTGTCATTACCATAAGATAGTTTTTAAGACTAAGATGGAGGTAGGTTGGTTCTTCAGCCCATGTTAAGGTTAAACTGAGTGAGCAAAATAATTAAAAAGACATGGAAATGGGATAGGGACTTCATGGAAGGAGGAGGATGTTGCTGAGGATGGGAGAAAGCTAAGAGAAGGTGGAGGATGATGTGATCAAAGTGTATATATACCTCTACAATGTTTTCAAAGAACAAATGAATTTAAAACTTTAAAAAAATCAGAATGAAATTTAAGGTGTACAGCATACATGGATACATCAATCCATTAAACATATTACCATTTGTTATCCCCATAATTTGGGTTCATGGTTAAAAGCTTAATTTTTCACTGGGCGATGGCATTGTGTCATTCCTTCAACTAGAAAAATGAGCTCATATATCAGAAAATGAATTAAAGGTAAATAAAAAAATGATCCCAAAAGCATACTCTGTTGAAGGCTGAGCACGAAAGAAAAATACAAGGAAATGTGAATCAGTCTGCCTTAGAAAGAAAATCAAAAGGATTACTTAAAGACTCTGCCGAGGGAAGACACTCTGTGTGCCAGCTGTGGTTTCTGCCTGTGGTGGAGTCTAATGAATAGTTATTTTCTTCCTGATGTTTATTCTAGAATAACAATAAAAGTCGTTGATCTCAAATTCTAGGTTGTTTTTACCTATCATACACCCACGGCCTTTTTATTGTCTTTTGTAAAACTTAATGCGTTTAAATTTTCCCCAAATCTGCAAATAACAATTTTTAACAGAAATATGTCTTGAGTATTGAAGTAAATCATTTGTCATTCTATGACTAAACTTTAAAATTCAAAGCAGCAAGTTTTCTTGGGTACTCATGTGACATTATGTGAGGGACTTTTCTGTGGATTTATTTTTAAGTTATGTGCCAGCAACCTGCTTGGCATTGACAGGATCCAGAAGATTTGTAAGGAGAAATAAAGTATGTCTTTTAAAATAACATGTGTTTGTCTGAAAATGAGTAAGAAAGGGTGTTTGTGACAATGATGAGCTGCATTCTAGCTTACAATGCTCATAAAAGACATTATTTGCTTCTCTATCTTTGATATAAATTAAGATATGATGTTTTTCCTAAATAATGGCATGGTTTCATTGAATTTTAAGTAAAAGGGAGGTTTTCTATTAATCTTAACTTGACCTTATTATCCTGACAAACTACCATGAAACACAAGCTTCCTATTGGCCATGAAAGGGAAGAATAAATAAGAAGCTTTGGGAAAGGGTCATGTTTCTCACCCTGAGTCTAAATCAGAAATTCACATTCTCATGAGCCTGTTCTCTACTCTATCACAAAGAATTTCAACATATCCCCATCGTATTCCTTTGTCTTATTCTTGGTGTTGTCTTATATTTGCGTTCATATATCAATAAAGGCATCTGCACTGCTACTGAGAGCATCTAAGCACCTCTGAACACTTGCAACCAAGGTTTTATATCTTCCGTGCAAAGACTCCATTCATGTTAAACTAAGTTAATGTTATAAACATGCAATGTGAGAAACACAGATGAACATGCCAATACAATTACAATAAATTGTTATTGCAAAAATTCTTATGGTATGATGGCTTCCAGGACAGTAATTTGTCAGATACTTTCCATGATAATCTGGCAGAGGCAAACACAAAATCATTTATTTATATCTTAATTGCTAGTATCAACTCTTGAATCACACATCATGCAGTAAATATTTACACAGGTTACATTGGCTAAAAGGAGGTCAACAGACAAGGAGTTTCAAAGAGGGCTAGGAACCCAAAGACCGAAATGCATTCATCTCTGTATTGATAAGATGATGAATCTGATTAGGTTGCAGAGAAAAAATTGCTCTGGTGAGTCAGACCAATGTGACTCAGAGATTTCAAAGTAAATCTGAAGATCTGAGTCCAGCTGAAGAAGCCAAAGAGCAGGCCTGCCTCCAGATGAACAGACAAAGAAGAGATGGCAGGTCTAGACTGGCTTTTAGGTGGATAGGCAAACAGAAATATGAGTAATCCATACAACAGACAGAACTGAGACAAGCTGAAGCTACGGGGACAGAGTGGAATTTTCTTCCTGTTGGCCCCAATGCACACACCGAGAGGTAAATGATAGGGTCGTTGAAGTTATCTCTATTGCAGTTCTTGGTGGTTACCAGGAGAGGAAAGCCTTGGTTTGGTGTACTCAGCAAGCTTTTGAACTTCGTTTCTGTGTAATGAGTTTAATATACCCATATACCCCAGCACTCTCAATTCAAATTCATACATTTTTAGGGTGGTACCTATCCTACTCACAGGAATATGTGTTTTATTTTCTGTGTTGCATGGTGGGTGCTAGAAAGATGGTGCCATTTATCCACTGACCCAGGTAGGAAGTCTTCCTTCTGGTTTAGAATGGAGTTTCTCTGTGAAAAACACAATCTAAAAAAAAAAAAAAAAAAAAAAAGACAAACAAAACAGGTTAACACAGTATAAAGTAGACAGAATAGTAAATCAAAGAAACTTATTTCCAAACTGATTTCATAAAGCTTTACAAACAAAGCGAGATTTTACATTGGGGCTGGAGAGAGAATTCCATGGTGAACTTACTGCACTTGTAGGGAACCTGAGTCCATTTCAGAGCATGGCTCATGGCAGCTCACAATCAACTGTACCTCCAATTCCAGAAGGTATCACACCGTCTTCTGACTTTCTTAAGCACTGTGCACACACAGTTCATTATGTGCGTGCAGGTAAAACATCCATACATAAAGAATAAAAATAAAATTTCGAAACTTTTGACATTTTTCTGTAAGTTTCGTGGCTGCACGTGAGTCTACTGATCTTTTAATTATCCTATGAGACCCCACAGCCCTGAACTCGGTGCCTTCCCATTCGCTCAGGCTGGGGCTTGGTCAGGCTTCTCGTTTCACCGCCCCTCTGCTGTGGCCACCATACATAGGTTTAAATTAAGTCTCCAATATTCTATTTATCAATAGGACTTGGAAATTAAAGGCTGGGTAAAAATCTGCCATCTCAGAGAGATTGAGTAGCAACTATCTGACTTTTCTTGTAGGCCGGAGACACTGAAAAAGACGTGTCTCTTCCCTTGTTCCAGAATCAAAGGAAGCTCCAACTCTAGGTCCCACCCTTCCCTTCCTACATACATTTGTCTCTATCAAAATTATTCACTTCTTTCCGGCTAATTCCAGTCAGCCAGGTGCTGGCTCTGCCACCTGATTCATGGTTAACTTTATTTAACTGTTATTTATTTAACAGTCTCTGTGGTCACAATGCAATCAAAATATCTCACAAAAAAAAAACACTTCACATAGTTCTGTCGGAAAATATATGCTAATACCTACCACCCACACAGAAAAACATACATCATTTTTTGTTAATTCAACAAATATGCAGCAAAGCATTCTAACCTTTAATAATAATGCAGAAAAGAATTAAGTAAATGTGGCTGTCAAAAGAATTTACATTCTAGCCAGTTGACATAACAAATATGTTACAATATATTATAAAATAGAATTCTTAAAATATAAAAGATTGAATCCAGGTCTTTGCTCATAGTACACAAGAGCTCTGAGCTATATTCTCAGACCTTGCTTGTTGAGGTAGAGCTTACTATGTAGGCTAAAATAGCCCATACAACAATGATTACCAATAAAAATTCTCCATAAACTCTCAGCAAAACATTATACTCAAGAATTCATCCACACATGACCATCTATTGGATGATCTGACTTGTAAAATTAATCTAGACTAGACAATAGCTCTACAGAGATAAGAAGTAGGTTAGTAGTTGCCTTTGATTGATTAAGAAAAGACTACAAATAATTCAAAGCTCCTTTGGGGGATAATAGAAGAATTTGAGAATTGGATAGCATTGATAGTTTCACCCTCACCTCTCCATTTAACTGCATGCTTAAAATGAAAAAGTTTGGAGCAGTGTTTAGCCTTTAATAGCTCTTATAGATCTACCATAGGACCCAAGTTCAGTTCTAGCACCCTCCTCAAACAACTTAAAATTATCTGGAAACTCCAGCTCCAAAACTCTATCATCTCATGGCAGCTATATACACACAAAGCAAATAAATAAATAAATGAGAAAAAGTTAAAACAGATAAACTTTATGCCATGTTAACTATTCCTAAAGCTGTGCCGATTTTAAAAACAAGCAAAACCATGATGCCCAGGATCCAGAACTGAAGCCAAACATTAATAGTTATAGACAAATTGGTTAGAGGTAAAGGGCAAAAGGGTTCATGGCTGATACTAAGATATGTAGACATAAAATATGAAAGAAAGCTTGAAGTTTCTAGTAGCTAAGCATAAAGAACCTAACACCTAAGATACGTGTAGCTAAATTAACGAAATAGAAAGGTTTAAAATAAAACTGCATTTGTCAATGTGGTGGATATTCTTCTGAGGGTAAGTTCATTTATCAGTATCTTGGGCAACAATCCAAGGCTTCAAAAGAAAGTAAGATGGGAAATGGACTGAGTACAGATAATTTTCAAGGCACATTTTAAATTATTTCTTTATCTTTGTTCTTTTCATTGCCACAACCAGTTAATGTACATTAAATAGCATGATGACACCTCATGCCCACATCCTTAGATTTCATCTAGACGTCATACCTCAAATCCTATATTAGGCATCCTAATATGTTCTCCTTAGCTCAACTCAAATCTCTAAAAGATATTAAATTAGATATATCATTTACAAACAAGTCCCTAAACAGATGAAATTTTTTACTTTCATTTTTGTTATTCCATTTCTTTTCATATTATTAGTGATACCTGGAATAGTTGTATCCTGTGTTTAGACAAAGGAATAAAATAACTGAAAACAGGAACACACTTTTTTTTATATGAAAATAGTCTGCCTTCCAACGATGTGTCCATTTGTTTCAACTCATTGCACTGCAGGGTTAAAGTATACACTTTTTATTTTTGTCTTAAAAATTGATTTCAAGAGAAAAATATCACATAGTAAAATTTCTTCTAAAATGGAATAATGATCCATATGAGTACTGATTAGGAGGCAAGAGAGATGGATCCCAAAGGCCAAGAACACTTGCTGCTCTTTCAGAGGACCAGAGTTCAGTCCCCAGCTCCCACATCAAGTAGACCATGGTTGGGGGGGGACTTAAGGGGCAAAACAGGAAATTGTGGATACAGAAAACTAATCATATGAAGCAAGGATTCATAAATTACCACTGCTTACGTACTGAAGACGTACGATCACTCATTACATGCTAGACATATATTTGACATTTTGAGCACTGCAGAGCATACATTTTCATATACTCAAAAGAGCAATATTGGATTGAGAAGATAAAGGCATCTCTTCCTAAAAGGAGACATTAATCAACCATCCAATTTTGCCACTCCATTGACCTTGAATAAGCTTCACGGGTTTCATTTATGGGTAATACAAATTATTGTACTGGTATTGTAACATGTATTTTTTAAAACTTAGCAGAGATTTTTTTCATGTGTTAAAAAAATCTATTTAGAGGTACAGAAATTATGACAGCAAATGACAAATCGCGAAGCAAGCGCACGTTATGCTACAATATTTAATAGGAAGCTCTCCTGGCACTGTGACAAATGATAAAATATTTGCTGAGCATTGGAATACTAAAATGTAGAGCCCCTTGAAGGTTGCCACAGTTACTCAAAGTGTGCCCGCAAATAGAGAGGATATTGAGGGCTCGGCATTTGACCAAAGAGAATATGGTTAAACAAGTCATCCTCTGGCAGAATAATAATAGAACAATACCCAGGAAGGGCAGGGAGAGCCACATTCCCCATCATAAAGGGAAAAGAACTGACTTTAAATTAGATTACTTTCCAGCTAATCTTTGTTAGATTCACTCTGTTAACGTCGCCAGGGAACTCTGGGGTGTCTATGCTGTGAGATGAACCAATTTACTGACTTGGACTTAAGGTTTTTTTTCTCTCATAGTGAGT
Organism: Chionomys nivalis; assembly: GCF_950005125.1. Classification (NCBI taxonomy): domain Eukaryota; kingdom Metazoa; phylum Chordata; class Mammalia; order Rodentia; family Cricetidae; genus Chionomys; species Chionomys nivalis. The sequence continues at coordinate 29,934,079 of NC_080103.1, read as the reverse complement.
TAATTTGAACTTCTTATTTGCTACCAAAAAATCTCACCTTCATTTCTCCTCAGCATTATACCACAGTATTCTCTAGCTGCTCGGGGATCTTGCGGCCCAGCTGGCCTCCACCTCAAGCCAGCAATTTCCCTTTTCAATCATGCTCTTGTCTGTCTCGTTTCCTGAATCATGACTCCGAGTCAAAGCATTCCATCCTTTCCTCACTGAGGCCGTCTTGTCTACTCCCTAGTTCATTTACTCTTGGACATTTTCCCTGCCTTCTCAATGGATTCTAGATTTCTCTAGAAATGTTCATGTCCAAATATCTGATGATATTACCTAGAATTTTAATTCTTGGTACCTGCTTGTTTCTATCCCTTATCAAAGAATACTTGTCTGGTAGGGCGTCTGGTCCAAGAGTGCAAGCCTGCTGTGGAACTTTCCTTTGACTGTGATAAAACCTCACAGTATTATGAATGGGGACAAGGGGAAGGGATAGGATGGTTAGAAGATAAGGAAATCCCAGAAAGTGTTTTCACTGGTTTGTTTGTAGAGAAGGCCTCACTTGCCCTCATCACACTTTACACTTCTTGGAGATATTTTGAAGAAAAATATCCAAAAATGATTACTTTTAGATGCCTCATATTTTTCTATTTTATTCACTAAACTGTTAACCGTCTGTATATCTTCAGTCTTTTGACACAAGCTTGAGAAGCTCCCTCCATTCTGCTCAATGCTACTGTTTGTTATTTAGCCAGTGAACTTATGCTAGATCACTCTTCTATTACCCATTGCCTTTATATATTTATGTCATTGTTTTTCTTTACTCTTAACAGGCAAGGAAGAGGAATGGGAAGGCAGTTTATTTGATATAACAAGAGGCCTCAGTCTCCACTTTCTGGAAGAGCATATAAATATGGTTGCCTGAAAAATATCCCCACCCTCATAATTTAGCTTTGGAAAATTAAAAGAAACAATAGCTCCAAGCAGCAATTCCTTGGGTTTTGAAACTGTCTTCGCATAAATAAAACAACAGCAAGTATTTAAATTATAAACACACTTACCACCAATAAAATCAAAGTATATCCATTAGTATGCTTATTATATACTTTCTCTTTACAGTATAATCCCAATAAAGTAAGAAATAAAGAATTCTTTTCAATTAGCCAAATTTAAAGCTTTCTTTTCTTTTTTTTTTAATATTTATTTATTTATTTATTATGTACACAGTATTCTGTCTGTGTGTACGCCTGCAGGTCAGAAGAGGGCACCAGACCTCATTACAGATGGTTGTGAGCCACCATGTGGTTGCTGGGAATTGAACTCAGGACCTTTGGAAGAGCAGGCAGTGCTCTTAACCTCTGAGCCATCTCTCCAGCCCCAAGCTTTCTTTTCTTGAATGTTATTATTTAACCTTAAAACTAAAATTATAACACCATTTGTACTGGATAGTTTTACGTCAATTTGACACACGCTAGAGCCATCTGAGCAGAGATAACCTTTATTGAGAAAATACCTACTTAAGATCAGGCTGTAGGCAAGCCTGTGGGGCATTTTCTTAATTAGTGATCTGTGTGGAAAAGCCTAGCCCACTGTGGGTGGTATCACCCTAGGTCGGTGGTCATGTCTCTATAAGAAACCAGGCTGACTAAGCCATGAGGAGCAAAACAATATGCAACGTTCCTTGATGTCCTCTGCACAAGCTCCTGCCTCCAGTTTCCTGCCCTGTTTGAGTTCCTGTCCTGACTTCTTTTAGTGGTAAGCAGTGATAGTGCTATGGAAGCGTAAGCCAAATACACCCTTTCCACCACAAGTTGCTTTGATCATAGTACTTCACTACAGCAATAGTAAATCTGACTATGACAGTATTGGATAATAAATTTCTTGAAAATCACTTGCTTCCCATGATTTTTATCATGTACCATTCAAAAATAAGGACTGTAGAATTTTTAATGTATAACTTCAAAAATTTAATTGTGGAAAGGGTTTATGCTTTGACTCAATATATTTTAAGCTACTAAGTGACATCCTCTATAAACCTTTTCAAATCTTGATGAAACTCTAGAAGTTCTATGCTTTTAATTAAATTATAACATTTACACATTTCCAAAAGTACATTTTATTGTGAGCTAATTTTATTTTTGAAATAATAATAACTTTCTGAACCAGCACTCTTAGCATGAGGATTCAGCGGTGCACAAAGAGTGGTACCCTTTGATGAAGCTTAGGTGGTAGCTAGACGGAGATTTAGAGATAACAAAGGAGAAAGCATAAAGAGACAAGAATTGTGAGGAAACCACATGGAGGAAATGAGGGAAAGAAGAATGAGGAAGGGAAAGGAAGAGAGGCGGGACTCTGGGTAAAATATCTGCTCTATGAAGGGAGGAATTCATAACTTCCCAGGGAAACATCCAATTTTACACATTTTTAAAAAGGTATCAGAACACAAGACGTCTTTTTCTTTTGAATCACTGAAAGGCCATAAAGGGAGCACTGCAGTTACATCACTTTAGTGCTCTGGGCACTCCCAGAAGAGTCTAAGCACAATTATTAGACATTGTTTTGAGATATCTGTTGCTTGGTATACAAATCCCTTTTGTGTTGATCTTTCTGACCCCGGGATTTGGCTCCTATTTGTAAGTCAAGATGCTATGTCTGTGAGTTCTTTAGGTAAAGTCAGGATTCTCTCGCTGTGCTTGGAAGGAGACTTCAAATAACCTAAACGAATGCATTTGAAGACATTTGAAAAGTTAGGCCATGGCAGGGTTGTCTACCTGCATGCCAGGTGCGCTGAGGTTGTGATGGCTCTGATGCTTGGAAGCCTCATTTGTAAGGAAGAGTTCCCCTGTTCTAGCATGAAGAACTTCCAAGGTCTATGCAGTTCCTACTGCAGTCTTCAGGCCATCTTTTTCTAAGATACGTTCATATTAAAAACATGACTCAATCAGAAATATGTCTTGGTTATCCATGCGTGCCTGCTTCTATTATAACCAACCAAATGTCTTTTATTAACTATGGAACCCCCTCACTAAGTAGTCAGTGTGTCTTGAAGATGGAGGGAATTCCTTCAGAACTTTGTTTACAACACTCTTCTCTTTGTAAACATGATGAACCTACATAAACTTTAATGAACTGTAGGACTGGTGAAGTCATTCTTAGATCATTTCATTTCCAACATAGGCAACGATGGATTTGCTAAAGCAGAACAAGGAAACAGTTCACACAAGGGAAACATTTACCAAGAGTGCACAGATGCTAAAAAACACAGTTGTTTCTTGACTAAGAATTAGAAGGTAAGATGAGCAGAGAATGATAGATAGGAAGGAGAGGATTTGTACAAAAAATAAGAAACCCATGTAAGATGGTATGATACAAAATTGACAGAAATGGATTCAGCACTACTTCTTAAAAACAACACAAACAAACAAACAAACAAAAACAAAAAAGCCCAGTTCTTTCTGCAATCCTCCTTTAAGAGTGCCATTGCTTCCTAGACATGAATTTCACTGATTGCTAGAGCACAAGGGATTGCATATTCTGCAGGTGTGACTCTGTGGCTTTCCACCCAGGAAACTGCAAGGATCTTATTAACTGATCATACTTTTCTCCGTGAAAACATTCTAAATGTCTGTGTGCAAAGTTGATTTGTGGCCACCTCAGGCAGGTCACAGACCTTCTTTAATCTCTGTGTGCACTGCCCCTCCCTCGTCTACCTTATCTCACTATGATACTAGTACTTCCCAAGTGTCTTGCTTTTCTTTCATTCATTGCAAAATATTTCTTTCTTGATATTGATGCCCTCTAGTCCTAATTCCTTCTAAGATGTGTTAATTTTTTTATTTTAACTTGTTAAATCTTAGTACATAAGATTTTTATAAAGTGTTTTCAAATTCTACACAATGACCAAATTAAATCTGTAATCACCTTTGACATGAATGTCTTCTTATATATTGCTAACCCTTTTTCCTAATGTCTTTCTAATCTCTCTCTCTTATCTTAACATTTAAATTCATTGTGCATTCAATTTTCTTTTGATGTTTATGAGGCTTTCTAGCTAACCAGATTATCTCTACTTACGCCTCTGAGCTTTTTTCTATAATTTTCAGCATGAATTATCTTAAAATAAAACAATCAAAACCAACAATTTATGAGTATGCTACTGTCTTACTCAGTGTTACTGAATGACTCCCCAACTTTTTAAACCTTACCCAATGAAGTTTAAGCCTTACACAAGTAGTCTCTGTTCTATATAGCCCAAATAATAATCGATGACAACCATTCTTTTGATTTTGAATGAGTGGGTGTATTAAACATATGGAAAGCCAAAGTAAGAGAAAAAATTAACAACTAGAAAATAGATTACGAGACATAAATTCATTCCAATTGAAGGAGCAAAGAAAATAAAATCATCAAATTGCTGCTTACAGAATCAAGCAGAAATCAGTTGAAGAAGCAAACAGCCATGCTGGATATCCTGATCAAATTCTCTACACGGAATGGTGGTTTTCCACAGATGAGCTCCAGGCTTCTTGTTCCCAGAGAAGGTATTTTTACACTATGGGATAAACAGCAATAATGTCTGCTGGAAATAGTTTATCTGATAGCTATTCTCAAGGACACATTTTAAAATATTTCTAAAGATTTTTTTCTCATTTCTCAAAATAACAGTTAAAATAAAATATAGCATGCCTTTGGTTAGGTAGTATACTGGGAATCCACCAAAGAAGTTAAAGCTGAAAGTGCAGAAGAAGGCAAATTTCCTTTCTGCCAATGTGGACAGTTAAATGATCAGACAGGTTTACACAAGGAGCTCTGGCATTCACATGTAGCTCAACTTTGATTTGAATTCAAGAAATTTACCCGAGCTTACACTGGGCATTCTAGGTACAGGGTGGTCTGCTGTGCTGCAGCATCAGAATCTGAAAACTGCTCCCCTCTGAGGTTGATTGTTGAGATGTATTCTTTCTTCAAGATTTTCTTAGTTCTACCTGCTACCTACAAGTTGCTTTTCATCATAAGTTTGATTCAGTCTTATCTATGATATCTCATTCCCTCCTAGTTCTAGGAGTAAAATGAAGCCAGCACACCTATCCATTTTGATATCTAAGATGGCCCTTGCTCATATGCTTAGACGTATACTTTCTTTGCTTCTAGAGAATTAAGAATACAGTTACTTTCTGTGATGGTTTGAATAAGAATGCCCCGCCCCCCAAAAAACCTCATATGTTTGAATGCTTGGCCTATAGGGAGTGGCACTATTAATAAGTGTGGCCTTGATAGAGGAAGTATATCACTTGTGAGGGTGGTGTTTGATGTCTTATATGCTCAAGCTATACCCAGTGTGGCACGCAGTCACCTTCTGCCTTTTGATCAAGATGTGGAACTCTCAGCTCCCACTTTGGTACCATGTCTACCTGCATGCCATCATGTTTCCTATCATGGCAGTAATGGACTAAATCTCTGAACTGTAAGTCAGCACCAATTAAATGTTTTCCTTTATAAGAATTACCATACATTAGAAACCCAAATTAAGACACTTTCTTAAATGACCCTTTTAACAACCATTATAGGATACAATGTTTTTAACCTTTCTCTTTTTTCAGAGACAGAAGTAACTTAACTCAGCAATGGAAGTTATGCAGGACACTTTATGTAATTGTACTTGAATCTGAGGCAAAGAGTAGGGAAAGTCTATTTTCAGTAAGTTAAACAGAATATGACAACTTACCAAAGGAATGTCCATTGCAGGCACTTAACAATTTCTCATTAATGTTTCACTTACTCGGCTTTCAACTTCTTCAGCTTAATTTGTCATAATGAACTTTTTGAATGTTTTATTCCAGAGCCATTGAGCTACTTCTGATTTTCCATTGCCCTGCACTCTTAATTTTCTAGAAGCAAAGAAAGTATATGTCTAAGCATATGAGCAAGGGCCATCTTAGACATCAAAATAGATAGGTGGGCTGGCTTCATTTTACTCGTAGAACTAGGAGGGAATGAGATATCATAGACAAGACTGAATCCTACCCTGTCTAGTGCAAGAGACTTAGCACTAAACTGTTAAGGAATACCACAGATATCACTATTTCCTACCATAAATCATGGGTTATAGACATGTTGTTTGAGAACATTAAAGATCACAACTTCTGATAAAATGAGCATAGTGATTCCCCAATAGTATATTTTTTTTATTTTATATAAAATGAGAAAAAGAACTTTCAATAATTACCTCATACACTATTTCTAATTTTTGAGAGAATTGTTTAAAAATAGAAGGTGGTCCTTCCTATTCAAATCTAAATAATTAAATCAATTTATATTCAAGAGATATATAATGTGTTTTTATGTGGAATAAAGTTCAAACTTATTGGGATAAAAATGGTGAATCCTATAAGTCATTAATATCCAGTTACTTCCAGTTATTAGCAGAGGAGACAAACTTATTTTTCTTGAGAGAATATATGGATTCTTAGTCATAGCATTATCAGTGACAAAAAGAACAATAATTACTGGGAAACAAGAAACTGTTCCTTCAACAAAGGATTTGATGTTGGATTTAAGCAATAGACTCCATTTGAGAAAAGTGTACCCATTAAAAAATCAATTCTTCTAGCTCTAGGAGTTCACTGCAAATGTTTTTATACCCTGCCAAAAAGAATTAAGGACTTGGGAGCATTTCACCTGGCAAATATTTTAGGCTCAACATTTGTCAGATTTTCAAACTTAGGATGTTGGAAAGAAAGAAAAGAAATGAAGAAATAAAGAGAAGGAAGGAAGGAAGGAAGGAAGGAAGGAAGGAAGGAAAAAAGAAAGGAAACCTTTAAGTATTGATCAACAACAAAGTTATTGAATCAAAATGTCATTTAAAACTGTAAGCATAGAAACTGGAATGCCTGTGGTAGAGCTGCCTAGGTCAGAAAGGAAGGAGGCTGTTATTTGCCAGTGCCTTTTTATTTACACACTAGAAACTAAATAAGGCAATAGAAATAGATTCCTAAATAATACAAGTTGAATGAGATCTTAATGCTGATTGGCACTGATCTTTCTTTGGGGTAATTTTTGAAGGGGTTGGCTTCCTAGAGGCTTATTTATCATCCTGCTAGCATATTTGATTGCTCTGTTCAAAATCAATGACAGTTCAGTATCCCCCACGGGGTTTCAGAATTTCTATTTGAAAAAATTTGATGCACAGAGAACTAACCAACTATAAGCATCAAACTGTCTTTGAAATCCCCATAGAGAAAAAAAATTATGATAAGATAAAGAATAAAATTGTCTGATTCTCTCAAGAAGGCCAGCCCCTCCCTGAAGATCTATGAAAGGCCATGGTTTCTTTATGATATAGGAACTAGTGAATTATCCATGCTCCTTATAAGCAACTGTAGTGAAACTCATTGAGTCACAAAAAACAGAATAGAAGAATTGAAGGGAGACAAATTGGTGGGGAAAAGGGATCAGTGAGACGAGACAAAAAAAAAGACTAATAGGTAAATACAATCAAAATACATTGTATGCATACATAAAATGTCATAATGAATCCCATTAAATGTAATTAATATGTGATAATAAAATCTTTTAAAAGTTCAGTTCTTCTAATACTCAATTAAAGTTACGTAACTTAAAACTAGAGATTCACTGAAAAATATGATACTTAGCATCAGTTTAAGTCTGTCCATTTTGCCACTAGTGCATCAACAGGACAGAGGAAAGTTTTTACATCTTCTTGTCTTGTGATATTATAGGGTATAAAGTCATGCAGAATTCAAATGTGAACTGGGCATAGAAAGGGAAGCCTTTAAGTGAAGGACTTTAACATGGCTTTTCCACCAGTTCAAAGATTATTGTACTCTAACTGGATAATCTGATTATTGGTTCACAAAATATGAGAGGGATTGCCAGAACCCAGAGTGATCTTTATTCTTCATATATTTTAAAAGAAGGATGCAATAGCTCTGGAGAGTTTCTTGTGGAAAGCAATGGAACTAGGAAGAGGGAAGATGACAATGGTGGGTGTGGTTACTAGTTGAGCACAAAGTGCCCGAGCCTGTTCATTTACTGTCTATCATTTCATTAACCCAAATTCCCAGCTCTCAATATTGTCTTCTTTGTTCTTCTTTCACGTTCTTTCCTAAAGCCTATGGACTTACTAAACTTTCATTCTTTCCAATATTCTTTCCTTACAGAGGAGCTTTTTCTTAGAAACTAGGAAATACTAATATAAATCCTAATGTCAATTTGATTCCTGATCAGGGTCTATTTTTAAAATCATCCCTGAGTTTTTTTTTCCCCAGCCTTTGTTTGTCTTTCTCAAGCTATTCTCTCTAAACCACTCTTTCTTAAATCACTTTCCAATAAACAGACCTCTACAGCATTCTTTTGATATAAAGTGCTGCATTTTGAAGACAGGAAAATGGTAGTAAAATTGATTTGTTGATACACTGGAACTTCGCTCCCACATACTCAGTAATCTCAGACTTCTGGACCATGATGGGCTCCAGATTTATCTATACTTTTTATTTTAGGTTAGCTATTCAAAATGTAGCATCCACAGGAAGCCAACAGTGAGTGGCACAGGGTAACAGAGATGGAAGATCTGAAATCATGCACTCTAATCCCTATTTCTACATTTGAAGAAATAGGACAAGAACACTTGTTAATTCCTGAAGATGCATCTCTGGAAAGCAACAATACCAACAGTTAAAGGCACATGTCCTCTAAGCATCAATGGGTGCACTGAAACTTCTTGTTATGAATTCTTCTCCAAAGAGGAATGCAAAAGGTGACCTGTTCTGACCCAAGATAAGCTTGTGTTTCTAATCTACTTTAAGCCCTTAATAAAGGTTTATCATTCCTTTGTTTTAAAATAAGTCTCACCTTATAAAACCTAGAATCAATATTGGAGAGTGTAGAGAAAATGAAATGTTTACATTTTGATTAGCATCTAAAATAGCAGTGATTTGAAGTATCAGAACCCAAAAATATTATGTTTGTTAAAGTCTTATGTGGTTTTTCCTGCATATACAAATCACTGATGCTTATAGAAATCATTGTTAGGCAGCTATGTGCATTGTGTCTGTTTTATGTATATGTAAACAGAGATTCAGGAATGTTAACTGGCTTGCCCAATATTACACAATATTACACTGGTGAAATCATGTGACCACTTAGAGACAGAGTTTTGGTTGCTGTATGTCTTAGCCTTTATCATGACCTCTACTTTGGGCTCTTGTATAGAAAAAATTACTCAGAAAAATCATTGTCTTTGTATTACTTGTAGCATATGCCTACTGTGCTCTCTTCAGTGCTGTGATCTCTAGTTAGATATTTCAGGGACTGAGCCCAGCTGAGCAGTGTCATGCATGTGCAACTCCCACAGCCAACTCATGGAAAGTATCTCACCTTACAACACAGTATTATGACACCCTATAGAGGGGCTTAGACATAGAAACTTCTATGGGACTCTCTCCTTTTGAGATAGAGGAGTTATAAGCTCCTCATTTCAAACTATGAAAAGTTCCCTTTCTAAAGAAACCAAGAGAGTACAATCAATTTGCTAGAAAGTAGATGATGGGAAGGATACCTGTTCTTCCTGCTAAGAAACACGTCTACATTTTCCACCTGAGAAATTTAGATTAGCTTTGGGATCACCATTTGTGTTTTGACTGCCATGAAGATCAATTTGCAGATTCTGGCAGCACTGCAGCTAGAACATCAGCAGACTAAACTTGTCCTTAACATTATTTTCATTCTCTCTTTGCAGTTCCTGGTCTCTCTAGTGTTCCACTGAATAAGCCCCAGTATAAGTTCTTGTTGTAGTCATAGGTGTACAAAGCATAGATTTGAGTGCAAAAGTAATATGTAAAACCTACCCATCCAAGCAACTGTACCATGTAAATCTCATACCCATTGCTAAGTGCATGCTCTACCATGCTGAGCTCTGGAATATCAGATATCTTACTCTCCTGGATATATGTCCTTTTTGTGCTGGAAGACTTTACCCAGTGTTCCTAACAGACCTTATGAAGATCTGATATACCACACACAGAGTGAATAAAATTAGAAGCCTTAGTTTTATTTATTCTCCCAAACACACAATCCCACTAGTTCAGATGTTCTCCAGATGGCTAGCAAGAGAGCTGCACAACAGATTAAGTAAAGTGCCAGTGAATAACGTTTTTACAGAGAGTATTAATCATCCTAGGAACGTTGAAGCAAGTGCTGAATAATAACTGAATACAGGACAAAACCTCATGTTTGCCTTACAGTGTTAATATAAGGCAAATTGCTAATGCTTTTTCACTCAAAATACCAGTTTATATGTATTGATAACCATAATGAGGAACTTTCATTTAAATTAATGTAGCCATGCTTTGTGTTTTGGGAGGATGGCTCATAGTTCATCACTTTGTCACTATCCTCCAGGAACCTTTAAGTTTTGAGAAAATTGTTCATATTTTAAAAACACAATTTAGAAGTTGAGGATTTAGCTCAGTGATAGATCACTAGGCTACAAGGTCAAGACCCCACGTTCTATCCCTAGAAAACTGAAATTAAAGAGAGAAATATATGGAGAGAGAGAGAGGAGAGAGAGAGAGAGAGAGAGAGAGAGAGAGAGAGAGAGAGAATATATAACAAAACACTATGTAAAGGATCTGAATATGGGAATGTGATCCAATAGCCTGAATATGAGTTTATAAAAGTGCCTAAAATAAAATCCAGCTTCTTTTCCAGGAGATAGAAAATTTTAATTAAAATTAACATATGCTAGGACACATAGTAAATTTTTATTAAATTCAAAGAGACATTTGAATAAAATTCAAATAAATATACAAATGTGGTCTAGTTGTCTGCTGTCTGTTTTATTTTTAATAAGTGAAGCTTTATTGGAACAAAGCCGTGAACTTCAATTCAGTATCACAACAGTGGGACAAAAAAAATAGTCAAACAGAGATTGTTGCATTTCCAAAGACCACAGTAAAGTTTTACATTAGAGGAAGAATTATAATAAAAACTAGTTTAAAATTATAATAGAGATTGGCATATATTGAAAATCAAGTCATAAGAAAATCATATGTACTAGTGGTTATATACTGATCTACTTCTAAGTTTTACTTGAAAGAATAATGTTAAATGATCTCATTATAGATAATAAATAGATAAACCAAGAAGGAAGGAACTTTCATAGACTTCAGGAATGATTATAGGTTTCCAGATAGAAACTTTGCAATGTATGAGAAATGAAGATCCTGAAGAACAGCAATGAGTAGAATAAATATGAAAGACTGCTTCTTAAATATCCTAATATATTTTTTAAGTTTTAGAATTTTAAATAATTTTTAAGAGGTCCACCTATATTTTAAATTGAAGTGACACAGATACAATTAAGAATGACATGATACTCATCAATATTATGTAGTGTCTGTATTTTGTTGTGTAATAATTTTGTAAAAGTGACAAGCCTAACAAAATGTTTGCCAGGGTATTTGAAAGATTAGTATTAGGAAATTGCAGATATAGAAAATTCAAATTTTGTGAAGTGGAGACAGGGCAGAGGAACAAAACAGCAAAAATAAACTGTATTAGTATCAAATTAAACTTTAATTCAAGATATTTTTATCAAAAATACAAACATTACATAACATTGATGACAAAATTAGTGTATTATCTAATACTGAGGAGATGTAAGAATATTTATAAGACACATGCAGTAATATAAAATGCAAGACTAGATCATAATAAGTGAATTATGTATAATGTGAACTTTATAGTAGCTCTATATAGGAAAAATAACAAAGAGAAATACAACTAATTATAAAAACTGCATAAAGTATTGAACTAGAATAAGAGGAAAGAATATTACTAAAGAAGCAAATGTTAGATCAGACAAGCCTAATAAAATGCTTGCCAAGGTGTTTGAAATATTAGAACATTGTAAATACAGCAAATTCAAATTGTGTAAGGATCCAGCGGGAGGGGAACAAAATAGCAAGCCAAGAAAACCTATCTAAAGCAAAGATCAATCACATTCCTACCAAAGTATATTTAAAATTCAAGGATTGGGGAGGTTGTTTTGTTTTGTTTTTTACCAGAAATACAGACATAGCATAATGGTGATGATTATTGTGCCTAACATAAGACATAATCACTGTGACTGCTAATCACTGTAATCATCATGTACATGTTTTTGAACTAAAGTTTCAAATTAAATGAAGCAAAATGGATAAAGCCGGCATTAACAGGACACCTGTCAGTTCTAGCTGGAAGTTGTTCCGTGTCTCTGAAATAACTATCAGAACATGTGCATACAAATCCATTTCCTATCCCTAACCCAGAAGCGGTCTTCAATTGCTCACCACTCACAAAAGAAAAATGAGTTCTCTCTAATAGGTCTTACTGAGTATAAAAACCACTCATAAGGGGAGGCCCCATGACCAGCAGTAGATGGCCAACAAAAAGTCAGCTCAGTGGCATTTCTGACATTTCTGGAGATTCTTTGACTTTCTCGCTTATTTATTAATTTACTAACTTATTTATTTATTACCTTGTAGATCCTTGGCATATGTATATTATGGTTTCTGGTTTTGATTCTGAGCTTTCTGTGTTTGACAGTATGAGTGTCTCTGTGTTTGCATGTTGAGATTTTTCTTTTGTCTTTTTCTTTTATTTGTTTTATTGTTTTATTTGTTTGGTCCTATCACTGGTTTTTGTTTTTACTTTTGCTGTAGGAAGTTCTGTCTACGTGTCGCTTTCGTTGGTTGAAAAAAGAAACTGCCTTGGCCTTTTGATAGGGCAGCAATTAGGTAGGCAGAGTAGAGAGAAATGAAGGCTGTGAAGAAGGACAGACAGGCAGATACCATGGTTCTCCTGCCCGAGACGGACGCTGGTTAGACTCATGCCTGTAAGCCACTGCCAAGTGGCAACACACATTAATGAAGATGGGTTAAACTAATGTGTGAGAGTTAGCCAATAAGAGGCTAGAGATCATGGGCCAGGCAGTGTTTAAATGAATGCAGTTTCTATGTGACTATTTCAATGTAAGCTAGTGGGGCAGCTTGGATGAAAAGCAGGCCCACTCCCTCCATCAACATATTTTAACTAATTTTATTTTTATTATTATTTTTATATGTCTGTTTGTATTCTAAGAAGAGAAAAAAGGAAAGGCATAAGATTTGGGTGGGCAGGGAAGTGAAGAGCATCTGAGAGAATTTGAGGGAGGGGAACCAGTACCAAAATATACTGTATTTTAAGAATTTGTTCCCAACAACAAAATAAAATAAATTTTAAAAGGATGTTAAAATTAGAATAAAAAATCAATTTACTTACTCAAATAACAAAACAAAAATCAGTTAACAAAATAATGGTTCTATCAAGGACATGAAAGGATACAGTAACCCAACTATACATGGATATTTTCCAAGATAGAAAATGCTGAACTGTAGAACAAACCTCAATAAACTTCAAATAAGAAAAAAACAAAAAGGTCTGTATTTTGATTATTCAAAAGGTATTTGTGGGACTGAGGATCTAGTTTAGTCTATGGAATCCACCAAACGTGCTCAAAGGTCTAGATTTGAGTCCTAGTTCTACGTAGGCCAGGATTAGGTAAAGATCTGCAATCCCAGCACTCAGAAGTTGAAGTCAGGAGGATTAGAAGTCTGAGGCCTTCGTTGGATACATAACAACTAAAAAGCCTGCCTGAGAAGCATGAGATTATACCTTGAAAATTTATTTTATATTCCACAAGAATAAAATTAGGTAACATTTAAGTAATATTTATTGGTCAGGAAAATCACAATGGAAGTTGTAAAACAGAATCAGATGAAAATAAAACATCATACAAAAAATGTTAGTTGTATCAAAAGAAATACAAGACCAAATATTTAATGAAAAGATATTTACATCAATGTTTTAAGTTTTATCATAGGGAACTAGGAATGAAACAACCACTTAAGTCTAAAATGTTGCTTGTAAAAGAAACTCTTCTTAAATATTTATATATGGGGCTTGAGCAATGATCCAAAAAAAGTTGAGAGCACTGACTTGTCTTACAGAGAACCCAGATCCAATTCCCAAGCCTCCATGGTGGTTTACAACCATCTGTAACTCCAGTTCCAGGGGATCCGAAGCCTTCTTCCAACCTCCACAGGCACCGGGCATACATGTGCTGCACAGACATACATGCAAGAAAAACACTCATACACGTAAAATAAAAATAAATAAACCTAAAATCACTTTTAAAAATTCTGTTTATTTACTTATTTATTTTAAGTTGTCTTATTCATTAGAACAGATGGAACTCATTAGGTAGCCTTGTAAGGAACAGAAGACTATAAGGACTGTTCTGTTTATAGTACATGGTACTAATATAAATACAGTATGAGTCAGCTAAAACATGGCTAATACTAAATGTTTGGGGATCCACACAGCAAACAGTGATATAGTCTAACATATAATTATTCTGGCCTAATGCCACGTTTATACAGGTTTCTATGAATCTAGTCTTGAGTGGGGTCAGAGACCTCTGCCTTCACTTTAGCCTCACCTTGTCCAGGCTGCCTGTGTGATCCACTTATAGCACCTGTCAATCTGGCACCACTGACATCTGAGAACAACTGCACTGGTATACACAGATCCTCATAGAGATGCAGCAGACATATGTGTAATTAAAAATAAAATATTTCTTAAAAACAGAGCAAGGGTTATGGGGCTAACAGAATAAGAAATTACTGGGGACTTAAAGAGGAAATGTCATTTTCATATATATATGAGAATTATAGTCACTTAATTTAAAGATGAATCATAATGAGACTTTAAACCCAAAGGCAGTTATGGCAAGATAAACCAATTATAGTCACTTGATCTCCCTGAAATCCATGTGACCTTCCATATTAATCTTATGCTGCAGCATCTGGGATAAAACATGGGTTAGGATAGAGTGGGTTAAAATCTTCAATCATGTGGCATTGATGTATGGCTTTTGGCCTCCAGCCAGTACCTGGTGAAGTACAATTTCTTTTAAGTACCAGGAGCTGAGTATGCTTCTCAGAACTAAGCAGCATTGTTATGGTGTACTGAGTCATTAACATAGCCCTTCCTTCAGTTTGTATGCTTCTTGTCCTTTGTAGGTTCTCTGGTTCTGTGGTCGTAAAGGACATTGACCAACCATGAAGCATTTCAGAATCTTTGCAGTATGGTGATTGGAAATCAATAAGCACATTAACTCAAATGTTAACTGAGCTGCTCTTCAGGAGTAACACTCATGAGTGTATGCACTTGATAGTCACCTATAGGAGTAGGCTGCTGTCATTCAGTTGGTAGCTTTGGGGTAAATGCTGTTGAAACATTTTCCCATGATCATGAACTCTCTACTCCAAATAAAACAAATTCAGTCATTCCTTTCCTCCCTTCTATACCAGTTGTTGGTTACACATCCTTCAAAAGTCAAGTCAATGATTTTCTCAACTATCTTCAGAATTGTGTATACGTAAGCAGGATATAGATTGTCGTGATGGGAAATCACGGTGGCGTTAGTTGGTCACATATGTCTGCTGTCAGGAAATGGAGAGAAAGCCATTTTCTTGGCTAGCTAGCTTTCTCATTTTTTATGAGGTTTGAGACCTCAGTTCAGGGAATAGTGCCACCCACATTTCAGGCACACCTTCTCACCTAAGATAAATGATGGCTTGTAGGCATGCCCTGAGGCATGATTCCTAGGTGATACTAGATCTTGTAAAGGTGAAAGTATTAAGCATCATTAGGAAGCACCACGTTCACAAACCTTGTCTTTAAATTCTTTTCTACACATTCGTCACGCTTGTTCCTTGTGAAATCTGGCTCCCTTTCTCTCACACATGCATCAAGTACCGCAAGAACAGAATGTGTCTTTGAAGGATTATATTTCTCAGAGTCACTTCAAATGATTCTTCTTTCTTCGTGGAAAATGAAGGTTTGAATTGCATAATATTGAACAATACCATCTACTATCTGACCTGTGCTCCTAGTCATCTGTAAATGCCTCAATGGGTGTCTAACTTATTCTTTCAATGTTTTAGCCCCTGGTTCAATATTATTTCCTCTAACACTGCTTATGTTTTGAGTATATAAAAACTTTATATGAGTATGGAAAACTTTAAGAATATGTAAGTAATGATCTGTACATGAGGAACTCTGTGTTCATTGACTTATCTCTCCAGCTACCTAGGCTGCAGCACAATTTCAGTGAGTTATTCATGGCTTCTCAATAAATACCAATTAAATACCAGACTCTTCAGGCTCTACCTTTTATACTTTGGACTTCTTTATTATATGGACAATAACAATTCCAAAGCGGGCTCACCAAAATAAGATATGTAATTATTTTTAAAAATTTTTCCAAATTCAAATGGATTAGATAGTTTTATACTTATTGTTATTAACTTTTTTGTTGTATATAGTTTTATGACATTAAGATTAAAACCTTTCCTTTTAATTAGACAAAAAGGGGGAAATGTTGTAGAGTAATCCTTTTCTACACTGAGTATGTATTACTCTCATTGGTTAATAAAATTCTGACAGGCCAGTTGCTGGGCAGAAAGTTAGGTAATAAAGCCAAACTGAGAATGATGGGAAGAAGAGGGCTGAGTCAGGAGAGATATCAGTTAGCCACCCAAGAGGCAGGCATGCTACAGGAACAGGAAAGCCACAAGCCATATGGCAATGCACAGATTAATAGAAATATGGGATAATTCAAGTGTAAGAGTTAGCTAGTAATAACCCTGAGCTATCAGCTGAGCATTTCTAATTTATATTCACACATTGAGTCAGTTATTTGGGAACTGATGGTTGAGATAAAAAATGACTGTTTTCATATAACACTATCTTAAGACCCAGAAACTGGAACAGGAACCATGGGACAAAACAGTCAGCCAACAAAGACAAGACTAGATATCAGCACCTATTATTATAACCATTCTAAACCCAGATGCTAGATACCAGTTTTAGATCTGACAGGGTTGTTGGCCAAAGGGGTCTCATGGGAACCCCAAACAACTTCGGATGTTTCCAAGACTATAGGTTGCTCTCCATAATGTCCCATTGTTGAAAACAATGCCTACACAGCTGAATAAATGTGGGGAAGTTGAACCTATGCCTGCATATAGCCTTCAACCCTTCAGAAAAAAAAGATCTGTCTTCAATAAAAGGGAAAGAGAAAGGCGAGAAACATCAAAGAGGAATAAGAGCACTAATAAATGATTAATAACACATTAAAAAAATTAACACAAGGAATAGCAAAGTACATTATTTACAAATAATAGGAAATGAGGAAGTAGAAAGAATCATGACTTCTGGAAAGGACTAAAGAATGGTACCCGTGCTTTGCTCTGAGTCCTCTAATACTCATCTAGCTTTGATAAGTTTGATAAAAATGCACATTTATTGTAATATATATATATATATATATATATATATATATATATACACACACACATCTTCTTTGTAAGCCACTTCAAATTCTTTTGAGAATCAGATAAGTACGATTATAAATAAACAAGGTGCTTTGTGCACACCCATCATCAGTCATTGGTTGCTCTATAATTGTCCCAATTGTATCGAAATGCATTTCTATAATGCTCTATCAGAGAGTTATCCAAAGCTTCAGGTTTATCTGATTCAGCATCAAGAATCTCATAATGGAAGCTAATCAACTGTGACTGCTTCCAAACTGGGCTGTGTGGTAGCTCTCTCTTTTTCAGTCCAATGGGTGATGTTATCATTTGGGAAGTTTTCATTCTACTCCACTAAAGTAGGTATCACCCTTTGTCTTGACAATATAGACCATTTCTGCAAAATTGAGCATCTAGAAACTGTTGTTCTGACTGGCAGAGAGTGCAGTTCATTGTCTTTTGTTTCTCTTCAACTGTAGAAGTAAAACTCACTGAGGTGCTGTGTTCACAGTGGGTTGCTGATTCATTGCTGTGTTACTGATGCTGACACGCTCCTCCACACAAACTTTGCCCCATCAGCACAGCTTCCTTTCCTTCCACCAGTTAACATATGAGCAAATTCATCATTTCTGGAAATCTAAAATGACACATACGAGCCTGAAAAACCCAAATGACTCACATTAAGGACAAAACATGACGTTGAAAAATGGTCTTCTTTAGTCTAATGGCAGAATGAAGAAGCAGTCATAGAAATTGTGTGGCCCCAAAAAGTACAAAATCCTCTCTGGCCCTTTCACAGGAGAATGATACTGACATTCTTTGTTGATATCAGAGCTCAGTTTCTTTGAATTTCCAACATGGACTGAAGACCAGTGGTTCCACAGAAAACCTCCAGGCTCTAAGGACCTGGTTAGAAGTTCTGAACCTCATGGGATGAACAGCTACTCATTTCTCAACCTCTTCAGTCCGAAGGCAGGCTTCATTGAATTAAGCAGTCAGTATTATGTAAGCCAAGTCAATCTAGTAAATCTCTCTCTCTCTCTCTCTCTCTCTCTCTCTCTCTCTCTCTCTCCACATTTGTGTAAATCTATATTTGTATATGCATTGTGTCATTTTTATTCCTTTAGAGAATTCTGATTAATATATCATCGTACTTCAAAATGTTTTAGTACATATTAAAAAGATAAATGGAAAATTAAATGTCTGCAATGTATAGGTGAATAAACACCAAATAAAAGACACACAGTTTGAAGAAAAATTCTTTCCAGTTACAAAAAATTATTAATTGCTCGGTGTATTTTCTTCTGATTCCAAGTATGAATTTTTTTCATCAGTAATGCTTCTGCTTAATTTTCTGTCTCTGTCTACTAAACATCTTGGGAATAGTGTATACTTATGTATCCTTTTCAGATGTCAAATCTAGTTGATTCTATTTCCCAGACTATTCACTATTCATCCCCTCCCCACTGATGTGACTACTCTCACACTGTTCTTTGAGTTTCCTAGAAACTTCTAGGAGAAACATGTGATTGCTAGCATGAAGTATTCTTATGTGGAAGGTGCAGTTTTTCTCCATCCATATATCTCTTCTATGATTTTGGTAATTCCCACATTTCTGAGCTAGCACTCCATCCTTAAGAAATAAGTCAATTGGGGTGTTACTAAAGCAGTAGAAATCCAAATTACTGCTATTCAATTCTCATTTATGTAGTTTGTCGTCTAGCACATTGACTTGCATTGATTTACTTAATTACAATAAGAATCCTCTGGGAGATGCACTATTTTAATTCTTCCTTTACAAAAGAGGAATGCGCCATTCAAAGAAATTCACAAGCTTACACCTAACAGTTGCTGCTGAAGCTGGACAGTGTTCCTGCTTTAAAATCCAAAGCAAGATGATAATCAATAAGGTCCTTACGAAAAGTGAAATCAGATTAATGGAGGTAATTTCACACAGGCCATGTTCAGAGGTGATGAATACCTGCTGTCTACAGCAGAAACCTTATTCATTTTCCTTTCAGTTGTGTTCATCTTCCCAGGTTACTCTGGTTGTTCAGTTGCTATTCTTTAAATGCCGGTGTTTTGCCCTTTGGTTTATCTTTTATATATTCCAAGTCTGTTAACATTTTCTTCAGTTATCTTTGAAAAGATCAATTGAGCTACAAGTTTTATGATGAAAATTTTGTGCCCATGTTTTCCCTATTTTAGTATGTTTATGGTTAATTTTAATTTGCTAATTAAAATTAAAATGAACAAATTTAATTAGCAAATTAAAATTAACACATACATACAATAATAAAATATTTAAAACAGCTCAGAGGAGGTCAAAGAGTCCCTACTTGGTATCTAGGATGATACAAAAGGTACAACTGTGAAATAATGAAATAAGAAAAAAACTTGACATAAGGGTAGACACGGAAGTCTGTGAAACAGCGGGGAGCCTGGACGTGAACCTGAATGTCCTGTCAGCTGACCCTTGTGAGGCAAGGGAAAGGCAGTTCAGTGGAGAAAGCAGCCTTTGCAAAAATTGGTGGAACAAGCAAATGACCTCACATGAAAAAGTGAGTCTGACCAAAGGATCAATTGCAATTATTAACTCAAAATAAAATCATAGTGTATGAACAAATATTAAAGTTCCCAAACAACAAAAACAAAAATTAAACTTTGATCTTCAGTTTTAGAAAGCAATTTTAGAATTGATACTACAAAAATAATCTTTAAAGGAACAGATATTATCAACATTAAAATGTTGAGTAGGTTCTGATAAAAGGGCCAAATAAAAAGTTAGCAGCACTCTTTCATTACCATAAGGAACTGAATTATTTTGTTCACACAAGAATGCTTATGAGATTGTTTATAGAGACTATTTTCATATTCACTATCATTCAGTGTTGGTGACTGCCCAAATTGACTTCCAATGAATAAAATGACAACTATAATATCATCTTTATGTAACTGAACTTAGAGAGTTACACGTGATGGGGTTAGGGTGAGCCTGAAAAGAAAGAGGTAACCCTGATCCCACTGAAAATAAATAAGTGGGAAAAAAAACAATGGAAATAAAACAAATGGAGGCTAGTCAAGCAAAAGGAACTCCTTCCTAATGGCCATGAGCATTTGAGTCACATCATTAATAAAATACTATTAGATTATTACAAAAAACTTAAATAACAAAACTTAATAACATGGTATGGGATTGTAACTTAAAATTTAAAATAATTACCCAGGAATTTACATTAAAATAGTGAAAAGTATAAGCAAAAGGTACTTTTAAATATACAATAAACATTCCCAGCACTGCCCCCATACAATATTTGTTATCCTTGCTTTGAGAGAAATCACATGTTTTATGAAATTTATCTATGTTTTTTGACACAGGCTCTCAGTATGTAGCCTATGCTGACTCCAAACTCAGGATCTTGCCTTATCCCTGAGTGCTGAGATTACACAAATAGCATTACTTACAAGTTATTCCATTCTCGACTAAATCATAGTTTTCACTGTTAAGTAAATGCACACGTGCTCAGAAAACTCAAATTGTTTGAATTGGGGATTTTCTCTAAACATGGAAATCATGTGGTGTTTAATTCTTCTCTGAATGGCAAACAGAAGGAAAGGATGGAGGCAGGGAAGAAAGGAACATACTACCGTTTCTTTAATTGCTTTGAAAAATTTGGTAGAGAACTCCTATTTTCCATTCAATATTTGGTAGACTTTGTTAGAAAAGACAGTTGGATCTGAACTCTCCTTTGTTGGGATGATAAGTACTAAATCATTTTCTTTGAAAGGAGGCTCTTGTTCAGTTTATTTGTTTTGCACAGTATCTATTAAGGAATTTTCACTTCATCTAGGGTGTTAATTTGCTTAGCATAGTTTCATAAAGTTTGCTTCTAATTCATGTAGTACCTAGAGAAACTGTAATTCATATTAGACTACTTCTCACATTTCTATTGCTGACAATTTGTATCCTTTCTCTTCAGTCTGAACCCTTATTAACTGCCTTATTCAATTCCTTCTTGGTCTGACTTTCACTTTTCTTTCTAATTTTCAAGGCAAGAGTTAGTTTTTTCTTTGCTAATATAAATGTGTGATGTCTTTTTCTCCTAAGCACTGCATTTACCTCATCCCACTAACTTTGCATAACATCTCATTTATTACTTTTTAGTCAGATACAAAATTAAACCCAATTTCTCTTACAATTTTGTGACTGGTCAGTAAGTCAGTTAGATGTTTGTCATGTAGTTTGTATGATGGCTACCTTTCTAAGTTTGCTTGGGCACACTTTTGTAAGGCACTGTCTGGGCAAACACTGGTATACGTGTGACTAGAATGTTGTTTTTCAGATACAACTGACATGAAAGAAAACAAATCTTTCTCAAATAGGAATGGACATTTCCTGCTCAAGTGAAATCTTTTGAAGAACTCTGCCTCCAGATTTCAGAGGATGATTCTGGTGGAACTGCCCCCTTCACTTTCAAAACTGATATCCTCTATCTAGCTTCTCTCTATCTCACACTGATTCTTTTCCTCTGTGGAATCTTGACTAAACCTTTTTCAGAGGCTGGAAAGATGGGCATGACAACACACACCTCTAATCCCAGAGATTGGTGGGCAGACATAGATGGATTTCTAGGGTTCACTGCTTAGCCATACAAGGCTTTTCAGAGCTCCAGAATAATGAGATTCAGTCCTAGAAAATAAGATGAATAGTTCTTTAGAAATGATACCTGAAGTCTGACTTCCACACAAATGCATGCATGTGTGCGTGCCTCCCTCCACATAGTAACAACCTACATATACAACAATAAATAAATAAAAACTGAAAAGTTATCAATATTTGGAGATATTTAAAGTATCTTGCTATTGTGTGATATAATTAATTTAGTGTGTTCCAGCAACATATTTTATTTAATTTTATTCCTTTCAAATTTACTGAGCATTATTTAATTGCCAAGATTGATTCATTGGAGTAAATGTTAAATGTGCATCTTAAAATAGTATATTCTACTATATGGGGATAGAATGTTCCAGAAATGCAATTTAGGTCAGTTGTTTGAAGTGTGTGATTCAAATTTACTTACTTAGTATTCCTTTGGTAAGTACTGGGATTGCAGCCATGGCTCTGAACATGCCAGGCAGACACTACACTGAGCTACATGTCAAGAAAACTGTATAAAATATTAACCTTATTACCTTCTATTTTGAAAGAGGAATGCAGGCATGTAATACTACAGTTATGAATTTGCTTGTTTATTTTTACAGGTTTATAAATGTTTGTTTCATTATTTCACTTTGCTATGAAGAAATAAAATGCTGAGCGATGTGATGTCAGTATTTGACTTGTTCCCTTGCAGCTGAAGAACAACTTGCTTTTCCCATGATCATGCTTTTGTTGGTCAAAGATCCACATTTTTCAAATTAAAATAGCCCCTCCAGCGTCCCTTGGATTAATATAGTGTGAGCTTTTTATTTATTCCCTCTGTTCTTACTATTTCTCCTATTAGCCATTTCTCCATTTTTATGCTTTATGCATTTTTCATTCCATTCAGTGTATGTTAGCATATTATCTAAGACCAGTCTGTGTGTATGTGTGTGCATTCCTATGTATGTGTATAAGTTTGTGTGCATGTGTGTGATGTCTTGTGTGGATGCATAGAGTACATCCACAATTGTACACTTCCATGTGGAGGCCACAGGACAACCTTGGGTGGCATTTCTCCAGTTCTATCAACATTATTTATTTATTTATTGAAATACAACCTCAAATTGGCCAGTTTACCAATTAGGCGAGGATAGATAGCCAGTGAGGCAGAGGGACTTCCCCACTTGTACCTTCCCAGCCCTAAGATTCCAAACATTCAACATTAAGACCCAGGGATCAGATTCACCATCTGCTGACTGAACGAACACCTCAGCCCCTTGGTGTTTGGTGGTTGTTAATTTGAATGGTCCATTGAACACTGATGGAATCTATTTGTTTATCGCAGTTCTATTTTGGTAATAGTAAACCCATTATAACTGGAACATGAGTTTCTTACATCAGTTTCCTTTCATTTTCTTCTTTCAGCATTTGTATTGGCCAAAATTTACCACTGCACTGCCTGTCCTAAGCTCCCACACACAAAGGAATTCATGTCCTCAATAGTCTGTGTTTATACTGGAGCAGAGTTTTATGGCAAGATACTGTATTTATGGACAAACTGACTTGGTTTTTGTTTGTTTTGGTTTGGGTTTTTATCACTTTAGATAGGAAAAGATGATATTTCCCTATCTATACCTAAATAAACCTCCAATGAGACAAACTGAGGTTCCTAATGCTTTCCGGAAATTACCATCTGCTTGTTTAACTGTCTGTTTAACAGCTACTAGAATGTGATATGTTTTGACAAACTCTGGCTGAGAGGTTAGCTGAGAGATTTCCTTTTTATCTTTGGATGATACTAATCAATACTCATCCTTACTTATAATGACCTTGTACTTTATTTGATATTTTGTGTATTACCACTAATAATTAGTAGATGGTCATTATGAGCATGCAGTCTTTGTCATTTAATATTAAAATGTCTACATTAGGGAGTATTTAACATGTCACCTCTTTTGCCATATTAATACAATCCACATGATGGTTATGGAAATCATGGGTGCGCCAGAACCTCTTGGTTCAGACACTTGATAAATTCGTTCACATCCTTTGAAAAATGGATATAATCACTGGCAAGTACAAGGCATACTTAAAGTGATGAATCATTGGAATCATTAATTATTATATGAAAAGACAATGAAATACATGAGTAAGTAAATCATTCCAGTAGCTAAGTAAATTGAGATGTAACCTAATGGCATATACTGCATACTGGAGGCAATTCTAGCAACAACAACAAAAAAAGCAACTCATTGTAGAAAACCATAAAATTTCATTGAAAGATGTACATATGACCTGAATAAACATTGAAATACCTCATTGTGGGCTGTTATGAGAGCCGATATCCTTTGAGTACCAGTCTTTTACAAATTTGCATATTTCTTTACACACTGATATAGATAATGGAATCAAATTATATGGGATGTATTTTGTGAGATAATTTTTTAATTGCACAAAACCATAGAAACTACACAGGAAAGAATGACATGTGACAATTTTTAAGGAATTGGATTATATAGAAGAATTAAATAGATCTAGATAATAACTTGGAAAGACAAACAAGATGTATCTGAGTACTTTATATTCACACCTATATATTCATATACCAATAATAACATATTCCTCATTGAAAATGGATATGCATTTGGCTGCATCTGTTTATACTAGAAAAAGCTTGGAAAGGTTATAGATCAAATTGTCTTCAGCAATGATGATCTATATGGCAAGACTTTGTGAGATATTTAAATCACTACTTTATTAAATCCTTGGAAACATTTGCTGGCATTGCAGTGAGTGGCTGTCCCTATGGTCTAGGTTCAACTTGTGCCATAAAGGATGAAATAGCAAGCAAAGATATATTCAAATATTTTTTTTCCTTATTTGCCATTCTTGAAAATTGTGAAGGGGAAATGTAGCTCAAACTCACACTCCCTGTAATCTCATATGCGCCACTTCCTCACACACAGACTATTCCTTCAGTCCCCCTTCTTTGAACCTCCGCCAAACCGAAGTCCAAATGCACAAATCTTGGCCTTTTACTCATACTGACTTCTCACACTATTCTATATCACTGGACCAACACCCCAAAAGTGGATTAACCAAATATAGTACACGTGAGCCCATTTCCCCACTCAACAGTTTCATAGTATGGAGATAATGTCTCTACCTGATTAAAATTATGCCTCTCAAGAGACACGTTATGACCAGTGAAAAATGTGCCTTCAAACACATTCCATGATTCAATGGCAATGCAAAAGAGAGGCAGTTTTAAAATGTAATAGCCGCCAACCACTAGGTTTTAAAACTGCTTTGGAGCTTAAAGTGATGGCCACTTGCCCAGGAATGACACCACTCACCATAGGTGAGACCTTCTCACATCAATCATTAATAGAGAGAATATGCCCCATAGATGTGCCCGCAGACCAGTGTAATGGAGGCAATTCCTCAAATGAGAACTCTTCTTCCCAGGTGACTCTAGTTACTGTCGAGCTAGCAAAAAATAAATAAATAAATAAGCTAGCACAGGACATTTCTCAGAAAATGAAAAATATCAGTTGTTTAAATATTTTTAAGTTGCTTTCTTTCTTACGAAGAAATACAAAACAAAAATAGTGCTGCCACTGTGCCTATTACTTCAGGGAATGAAAAAAAATAAGATGTTTTAAAAACCACATTGCTTAAAAATGGTTGTACTCCACCATTGCTGGGGGGACTGTCAATTGACATAATATTTTGAGAACAATTTCAATATAAAATTCTCTACTTTAATGTTTGTGTATTTTTGTCAGTCACAATGAGGCATGATAGGGACAGAGATATAGACATAGGGCAGAACCCCATGCTGCTTCCAGCAGCAGTCTGAGGCATTCTCCACAGGGGCATCTACACCAGTGAAGTCAGGATTTGAATTCCAGGATGACCCAGTGTAAGCGGATTTGTACTTTTTAACAAAAGACTTTCATACAAGTTTAAGTATGACAGTTAGGAGAAAGACAAGCAATGAGGTGTGGACTTCTCTAGAGAGAGACGTGATCAGATACCATAACGGTAGACAAATGCATGATTTTTTTGGTTTCTCAAGTTATATACCAAAGGGTCACTAAGAAATAGGATTGAAGGGGAAGGGAGAGGCAGGTAGGGAAAGAAAATTGTAGAGCTCAATAAAAAAAAAAGTAAAAAAAAAATAAAAAGAAACAAGGTTTTTAAAATGACCACCCCTTTTTGGAAAAAAGAAATGAGATCAAAGGGTGATTCATGAGATGCCCCAGATAGAATTACAATCTGAGAAGTTAAAGCTTTCAGTCATAAAAATTACACAAGGGAATTAAAATATGGCTTTTGCTATAAATAGTTAAGACATGACTTCACTCTTACTATGAGATTCCTAGAGATTGCAAGTTTCTAACCCAGAAAGCACAAAGGCCATGCACCTTCTCCTTGAGACTTCAAAGTCTAAATTTTAGATACTCTTTACCTTTTTCTTACTACATTTTCAGCTTGTCTTCTAAATCTGTGTCTTGCTGCTCTGTGTTTCAGTCTTTCACCTTCCGGTTGAAGTGTCACCTTCTCTTTACTCTTCCAGTGCTCTGTCAATTTTAAATGTTCACTCAGATCATCTGTGGCTTTGTTTATACTGCCCATTTTTTTCATATTGTTTTCAATTAGCAAGAATTTTAATATTATAGGGATTTTATTCTGGAATTATTTTAGTATCATAGAATGTTTAAACACATTGAAGGTAATAAGAGGTCAAGGATAGCATCAACTTCTCCTAGAGATTTACACTTGTTAATCTGCCAGTCCACTTGGGAGGGAGTTCTCTTTACTCCCCTTTGGAAACATGTTTTCAGTTTGGGGGAGCAACCACCAGCTTTCTATTTATTCTTATTCCTGAATAAGCTGAGTATTTGGGTGAAACTTCAAAGTTCTTAATCTTTATTTCACTCCTACAATAAGGTTGAAGGAAGTTCTGCCAGGTTCCTCAGACCCTCAGTTGATACTTTTCCTGTGACTTCTCCCTCCCTGCTGAGCTTCCTAATGAAAGTGTGAAGGCGATCAGTGAAGCCACATACACAACTAACACCAGGGCATTTCGTGTCTCTCAGAGTCCATAGACCTTCTTAATGTCTTGTTAGTCTCTGATGTTTGTTGAAAGATTTGTTGTGAGGAGGCCGCTTGTTGATTCCCTGCTGTTCAGCCCTGAAATAATCACACAGAAACTATTTTTTTAAAGGACTGCTTGGCCCATTAGCTCTAGCTACTTATTGGCTAACTTTTTAAATTTAAGCAATTTCTATTAGTCTGTGTAGCATTATATGACTGTGGCTTACTGGTTAAAGTTCAGCATCTATCTCCAGTGGGGTTACATGGCTACTCTCTCACTTTACCTCCTTTTTCCCAGCATTCAGTTTAGTTTTCCCCACCTACCTAAGTTCTTCTCTATGAACAGACAAAGGCAGTTTCTTTATTAACCAACAGTATAAACAGCATACAGAGGAAAATCCCAGATCACCTCTACTTTTCTGTTTAAATAAAACGGAAGGTTTTAATTTTAACATAGTAAAATTACATATACAAAACAGTTATCAAGCAAGAATTATAGTTACAATATTATATCTGTTTTATCTTTTATTGTATCTGAGGACAACTATAACTATAAATTGTTTAACTCCATCAAAGACTCCAGAAGGATATAATATTACTTGACTATTATAGATGATTATCTATTAACCTACATTTCTTAATTATACATTACATTTTTAATGAGCTGCATACACAATACCTCAATCAAGATCAGAAAAACATACACAGAATAGCAAAACTGACCTTAATTTTGTATCAATAAACCAAGATCTATATCTATACAAATCTCTATAGCATATACCCCTTTAAATACAAAAAAACATTTATAAACAGTATTTGGGAATATGGACATAGTTCTCTCCATACCTCTTCCTGCTTTTTGTTGAACAAAGTAAGTTTTGGGGTGTTCATAGCGACCTTTTAGGGGTTCTTGGTGCATCAAACCATATTAGCCTGGAAGCAATCCACAGGTTCTTATCTTCTGTGGAAACAAAAGAAGAATCTCTTTACCAAAGCAACATATCCTTAGACCCAAATTCTGAAGTCAAGATACCTTTATAAAATACATGCTGGTTTATCTTATCACTCCATACAATGAAATGTTTCTGTATTTAGCTCCTTCAAAGTCAAAAAATTCAAACTCTGTGAATTTTCCATCTTTACATGGCTTATAACTACCTTACTCTGTCTTTTTAAAGACTTTAACTTTTTTAAAAAACCATTTACTTCTTTTTATAACTGTCTGTATTTTTTTCCTCCTCTCTCTCTCGCCTATGTACATTTAAACACAGATATAGATCAATTAGAAGTCTGTATCTGTCTGAATCACACAGATATAGACCATTAGAGATCTATATCTGTCTATATCTGTCTGAATCTGTCTTTATTTGTATATCTGTAATTATTTTCTGACTGGAACAGCATCTTAAAATGCTAAACACTTCTTAAAAACTTAAGCTGCACCATTGCTAGAGGAAATACAGCAATGCCTTCTTGCTCTGCCCAGTTCAACATGATGGAAGTCCATTCACTTCTGCGAGCTGTACATATTGCCCCAGTTCCCTGTATACAGCAGGTCTATGCTGTGCCATTAAGTAGTTTGTAACATGCTGCTTATGAACCCCATTTAAATTCTTGGCCCTCTGAAAGAGCCAGGTTGTGCTGGCAGGAAGGTTCAGAAAGCTTTCATTTCAAAGTTGTGTGGCTTTTTTTTTCTGCCACTGCTGAATCAGGAAAACCTCTCTTAATGGAGCTGTGGCATGCTGCCAGCATACAGCAAGAAGCTGTGTTAAACTCTGTAATTTTGTGTCTAGAATTCCTTTTCAAGCTCTCTCGGGTTTTAAAGTAGTTTTAGTTGGCCACGTTGGTGCCAATCTGTTGCAATGGGTCCTCTTGTTGGTTCCCGGCTGCTCAGTCCTGAAAAAAATCACACAGAAATTATATTATTTAAAATACTGCTTGGCCCATTGGCCCTAGCTTCTTATTGGCTAACTCTTACATATTAATTTAACTTATTTCTATTAATCTATGTATTGTCTTGTGGCTGTGGTTTACCGGCTAAAGTTCAGGTATCTATCTCTGGTGGGACTACATGGCTTCTCTCTCACTCTGCCTCCTTTCTCCCAGATTTCAGTTTAGTTTTCTCAGCCTCTCTAAGTTCTGTCCCATCAACAGGCCAAGGCAGTTTTTTAATTAACCAATGGTGTTTACAGCATACAGAGGGAATCACACACCACAATTTTAATGTTTTCTTCTATGAATCCTTTTCAGTTGTTCATTTTAGAAATAAGTTGCAAACATATTTGATTCCTTATAGCCCAAATTGAAAAATCTCAAATAACTAATAAATAACTAAGATCTCAAAATTTTTATTTCTCTTTTCACTCAATAAATATATATATATATATATATATATATTGTTTGAGTCATGTGGTCCAGGCTGGTCTCACAATATAACTAAAGATGACCTCAAACTCCTTATAGGCATGTACCACCATGTTTAGTTTCTGTGGTAAGAGGGACTGAATCTGGTGTCTCTTTTACACTAGACAAGTACTGTACCAATTTTGCCACATCGTCAGTCCCCAAAGTACATATATCCTAGGTGCATATTTTTACATTTATCCTCAAATAATAAAAATAAATTCAGTTTCCTGCTTACATGTGCTATAAAATTCATCTAACAGTTTGATATCAGAGGAATACCTTTTCAGAGGAATGACAAGGTTTACATAGAAAATAAAAGCCAAAATATAGAGAAATAAAAATCTTGAGACAAGTGTTATTTAAGAATATAGATTGAAAAATACAGATGATACTGACTGGTTGACAGATTGTGAGAAATTAAGTAAGGGAAAGAAGCTTACAGTCAATGATGACTATAGTTATGGAAATGATTAATTATTGAGCCATTTATATTGCAAGTGTTATAGCAGTGTGAAATTTGTAAGATACATAAACAGAAAGCCATACTTAGACACATAATCTATACAACTATAAGTTTTATTGTTTTATTATAAATGAGGTAGCGTGATTCATTGGAGAAATGAATTAAATAATTTAATTAAATAATGACCATTACTTACTTAATTAAATGTCACTGCAACTCCTTTCTCCAGCTTCTGAAAACTCTCTGAAATTTCAGGAACCAGGTGGTCCATCCATTAGTGCTTAGTGGTTCAGTACCACTAAGGAAGATGGTTGATAAAAGCATCACTAAAAGAATAGCAAATACAGGACTCTGTCCTGGGAAAGAAAAGTGATAGCAATTTGTAGTCTTCATAGACCATAGAAGTGCAAAGGTAGCACTGATAACACAGTATTGATAGCACAAGTTTGCATAATTCTATAAACATATACATCTTCCCAAATGTAGAACAATTTATTTGAAGTTTTCCAGATCATTTTTTATATTTGGGCTAATGCACAGCTCAGTTGTAAGAGGTGAAGAGAATCCATTTTCCAAACACAGGCCAATTTGTTTAAGAAATGTTTAATGACTTTACATACATTCAAATTTCAAATAGGTATAAGTATTAGCTAAAAACTGAAAAAAGAGGGGTACAGTGACTCAAGGAACAGAAAGGGAAGAATGGATGAAAAAGGGTTCACCTGAGGTGTGTGTTGCATGAGGGCTAGGTCTTAAGATGAGAACAGCACCCAGCACTCACAAGATATTCGAGCTCTGGCATCAAAGCGCATCCCAATTATACTTCCATTTAGGAGATGAAATGGTTGTTTTATCTCTAATGAAAACCCTGCAGCCATCTTTGTAAGTGGACAATCCAAACCAAATTGCTTTTCTGAAGGCTGCAGTTATTCTTTCTTTGTTTTGTCTATTGCCCCTCTAATAATATTTGCAGGTAAAAATCAAACATTTAAACTCTGAGACCAGAAGTGCTCAGCCATGTCTCCTTGGGAACAGTTTCAGGAGTTTATGAATCTATTAAGAGAGGGGAATTTGGAAGCCCTTGTTACTTTTTATGCTGATATTATTTCATTAGGAAAACTTTTAGATTCATCTTCCCAATTTATGTTAGACTTTTAGACTAAATATTTTAATATTAGTTTATATACAGTCAATCAAATGTACATCAAAAATATTGAGTACACTTTATTGATATTTAGCCTTTTTGCTTTTAAAATTGAAGCAGATACTCAGTATATGTGTTTTTTTTTTTTTCCACTTATGTACCTAAATGCTGTAGGAAGTCTTATAGCTAGTGGTAACCTGCCCACTGGGGTGTGGCCTCTTATACTATATATGCTGATGCAGAGCATGAGTCCAGCCTCTTTTCCAGCCTCTCTTTTCATTCCGGTTGCAGATTTTGGTTTCTGATCTCCTTTCCAGCAGAGGATTCTGATTTGTGAGTTTACCCCTAAATAAATAAGCATCTATTTCTCAATTCTGAGCTAGTGTGGGATTTCTTTTAAGTGACCATCTTCACCTAAAGACATGTTTTCCCTACTTATTCTGTCTTTATATATCTCACCATTCTTGCACAATGTTAGATTATCCACGGATGCAAAATCATGGGTTATTGTTTGAAGATATCCCCTAAATTTCATGTCTTCAAAACTTAGCCTCAGCATCATTTTACTGGCATTGGATGTGAAGGGTCTGGGTGGTAACTAGAGGAGGGTATACATGATAGAGTTAAAAAGCTTTTTCTAATATTCTAGGCAATGCTGACATGAGGTGAAGAAAATTAATGTAAAAATATCATCATACATTCAAGGTTTGGAATTTAATGTTTATTATACCTTAATATTAACAATTTTACATATTATTTTATTTCCCAATCATCTGATTAAATAAATGCTGAGTTTTCTATTATGTTGAACTGAATATGTGCTATTTTCTCCTTGATAGCAACATGAATAAATCCTAATGCAATATATGTAGGTCTTGAATTTGTTTTTCACTGAGAGAAATATGAAGTTTCTAATTAATACTCAAACTTCAATTTGAGGAAAATTTAGCAATATAACATCACAATTTAATCAAGAATTAAACTACTTATTAGAAATTAAAATGAAAAATCCAAATTCTCTCATGAATGCACATGAAACCATATGAGTGGAAACACAAAACTTCTGGCTATTCTACTCAAGACATAGAATTCAAACATCAGGTAGATTCTGCTTTTCATTCACTAATGTAAAAACTAATGTATAATAGCAGGGGTTTGGTTTGTTTATGTTTTTGTTGTTTTAGTTCCCGTGTGACTACTTAGCTCCAAGCAAGCAATTTATAGCATTCTTTCCACGGCTCAGGAGACATTATGAAAAGAGGTCAGATTGAATTAAAAGCCAGACTATAGAGAAAAGGGCAATTAAAGGATATCTTCTGGGCATTACAGAGCCAAAGAAATCAAGAACGCTTGACAACTATAGGTGACTAGACTGCATGAGGTCTGCACAAGAATGGTCCTTTCTGCAGTCAAGGGATGATGAAAGGGGGCCTCAATGGATGCTGCCTCTCACTAGTGGACTGTTGAATACTCAACGACTATGGCAGATTAAGGGCAGTTGTCCTTTAGTTGTGTGTCTTCTGGTGAAATAACAGGCTCCATGAACACACAGATAGCTCCAACTAAACTCTGTTTGTGAAAAAAACTTGTAGGATGAGCATAGAACTGATGTGGGGGGATAAATATAGAATAGGGTTGAAAGTGATAGTGGGCAGTATGTACTCTGTATATGTGAGTGAGTGTGTGTGTGTGTATAAATGTCAAAGAAAAAATTAATTAATAAAAAGTTTCTTAAATCGTTAGCTGCACTCACTCATCCCATAGACATGTATTTTACACCCCCAATTTACAAGGCTCTGTATTAGGTACAGCAATAATGAGAAGCGATGAATTTTCCTGTAGAGCCCTCTCTAGATTCAGGGATGGGCCACAGTAAGTTAGTGTATACTGCTGCTAAACAACCACACAACTGTGAGAAGAGCTAAGAAGAAAACAAGCAACTCAGATAAGATGTTGAGGGTTGCTTTCACTCAAACCAGCAGCAGAAACTCAAAAACAGTGTGGGCAGAGCAGACTGGCAAGGTAGGAGGTCGAGTGAGATAATGTGGAAGGATTGCCAGGTTTTAATGTCTCAGGAATTCACTGAGTAGGCCCAGGGAAACAGTTTGGACTTTATTAAACATGCCCCCAAAGCAGTATCATCAATCCCTTCCCCTGGTCCTCCCTAGTTCAACCCCCCCACCCCGGTACTGTTTTGTCCTGGGATCTATTCTGCTGACAGCCATCAAAGCACATTTAAATTTCTATATTTGAAAACCTCAGACTGGTTTAGAATTCATGATCCTCCTGCCTCTGCCTTTTTCAGCAAATTCTACAAGCATGTGCCACCACAAACAAAAGCACAAACATGAGCCAGGCGGTAGTGGCCATCCTTTTAATCCCAGCACTCAGGAGACAGAGGTAGGTGGATCTCTGTGAGATATTCATAAAGAAAGAAATTCTTAGTGATATCTTAGAACAGCTCAAAGATACATATTTGTCATAATTTATATTCTTCTATTATTTCACTGAAGGGTTGGAATGAGATAATTATGCTTAAATTTGCATTTGATGTACTAGATAAGGAAAAGAGGGGACTAGCATGCTGCAAGGCCGTTTGCTAGAATCTGGAAGCAGAAATGAAATCCTAATTCAGGGTAATTAATCTTGATTGTCAACATGACCAGACTGAGCATCACTCAAGAAAGAATGTGAGTATGTTTCTGTGAGGGTATTCTTAGAGAGTTTTAACTGAGGTAAGAATGCTCACCCTGAATGTGAGGAATCCCATTCCAAAGAGGAAGGTAGAAAGTAAGCTAAGTATTTTTTACTCTCTTTTTCCAGACTGCAGACACATTTGGCTCCTGTTCTGTGACTTCCTGCCATGGTGATTAGACCCTGTAAATAAGAAACGAAACAAACTCTCCATCTTTGAGCTGCCTCTGTCAGTTATTCTATCATAGCACTGAGAAAGGAAAACAGGAACACAGGGAGGTAAACAACCAACTGTCAGCTTGAGACATGGAAAATTATTCTGATAAGATGCAAAATCTTTGTCTTCTAGGCAGGTTATTAGATGGTAGGAATCAAAGCATGTTTTATAAAAGAAGAAAAAAGCTGACAAATTTTCTGTCATATTTTAGCAAAGAAAAATTCTAGTTTTGTGTCAGTATTTGATGCTAAAGTGTCCTTTAAAACCCCTATAAATGAACATCAAATCCTAGCTTTGACTATGATAAATAAATTCATTTTCTCTAAGCCTTATACAAGTTTTTCTATTTATTCAGTTTAGTACCATAGTCCCTCTTTCTCCTTCTGGAACACCTATCATTTTACTTTGGACAAAATCAATCTTGTTCTGTAACGGAGAGACAATCCATATACCTTGTATAAATAATTTAGCATGAATCTAAGATTTGAGGTTAGCAAAAGACTGAAAACTTTTTCTAAGCTGACACTATATCCACATAACATAATGATGGTTGCAATAAAATTTTGGCAGGATATTTTCACCTTCAGTTTCTGAGAACACTGAAAATATCCAAGGTTCACAGGACCACAGGAGATAAATGTGGGCATGAGAAGAGGGAGATCTCATGTTAGCTGGATTGGAGACTATCATTTTCCTAAAAAGGTCACTGAAGTTCTGAATTGTCTTTGATAAAGTTTAGGTCTTTACAAGCATTTTTACATTCATTTATTGTTTATTTATTTATTTTTATTTTTCTGCATATGGCTTCAGGGGAAGGTGCAATGTATATTGCAGACAGAGTGAGGTCCTCCTGCCATGTAGGCTGCAGGGATAAAACTTAAGGGATCAGTCATTGAGGCAAATATACGTACCTATAAACTCATTGCACCAGCCTAGCTTTGTATCTATTTTTTTTTTTAAATAAGTTAAACTGCATCGGTGATGTGTTGGGTCATGTTAAATGAGACCAACATAGAAGAGAGGGATAGAATGTTACAGAGCAGGGATACCCATGGGATAATATAGTCATGACTGACAAGGGAGCTCTGATGTTCAAACTTTGAGTATTAGGGAGCTTATGAAATTCCCATAATTTCTATATAAGAAGAGTATAGAAAATATTCATAAAGAAAGAAAAATTATATTGTCATAAATAATAAAATATGCACACTACAACTACAAAATGTCCCCAGACTAGATTAAAGTATGCATGACTCACCACAATAGATCTTAATTTATCAAATCAGTGAAAGGCCTGTGGGTGTAAGAAACCAATATGAATTCCATGATAAGGAGACCAGGTTCAGGGACAACTAGTAGGCCACCCAAATCACAGTACTGATAATGTCAAATAAAAATATCAGGATTTAATAAAGCAAAGAATTTATTTCAAAGGATCATTGCATTACAGAAGCTTCTCAGTTTCAGGAGGTCCCATTTATTCAATGTTGCCCTTAATGTCTATGCTGCTGGGGTTATACGTAGGAAGTGTTCTCCTGTGCCTATATGTTGTAAAGTACTTCCCACTTTCTCTTCTATCAGCTTCAGTGTGTTCAGACTGATATTGAGGTCTTTAATCCATTTGGACTTGAGTTTTGTACATGGTGATAGATATGGATCTATTTTCATTCTTCTACAGGTTGACAACCAGTTCTGCCAGCACCATTTGTTGAAAATGCTCTCTTTCTTCCATTGTATACTTTTAGCTCCTTTATCGAAAATCAAGTGTTCATAAGTTTGTGAGTTAAAGTCCGGGCCTTCTATTCGATTCCATTGGTCTACTTCTCTGTTTTTAGGTCAATACCAAGCTGTTTTCAATACTGTAGCTCTGTAATAGAGTTTGAAGTCAGGGATGGCAATGCCTCCAGACGATCCTTTATTGTATAAGATAATTCGTGATCCTAGAGAAGCTAAATAAGAAGGTGAACCCAAAGAAAAACATATAGTCATCCTCCTGGATATTAACCTTCATTAGGCGATGAAAGGAGACAGAGACAGAGACCCACATTGGAGCACCAGACTGAAATCCCAAGGTCCAAATCAGGAGCAGAAAGAGAGAGAACACGAGCAAGGAACTCAGGACCACGAGAGGTGCATCCACACACTGAGACAATGGGGATGTTCTATCGGGAACTCACCAAGGCCAGCTGGACTGGGTCTGAAAAAGCATGGGATAAAACCGGACCGCTGAACATAATGGACAATGAGGGCTACTGAGAGGTCAAGAACAATGGCACTGGGTTTTGATCCTACTGCACGTACTGGCTTTGTGGGAGCCTAGGCTGTTTGGATGCTCACCTTACTTGACCTGGAAGGAGGTGGGAAGTCCTTGGACTTCCCACAGGGCAGGGAACCCTGATTGCTCTTAGGGCTGACTAGGGAGAGGGACTTGATGGGGGAGGGGGAGGGAAATGGGAGGTGGTGGCGGGGAGGAGGCAGAAATCTTTAATAAATAAATAAATAAATAAATAAATAAAATAAAATTTATTTTCATTTAAAAAAAACATTTTATAAGAATCATTTTTGCCAAGTTTAAGTAAAGAAAATATCTTCAGGGTCACTGCAGATAGGTTGGGCTCTGAATGGAATTCTGCGGTAACAGTGTTCAGACTAACACTTTTGTCCTTGGAAAGACAAGACGATGAGATGAGGAGGTTAGAAAACAAGGGAAAACTTGTTTTTAGTTTAAAAAAAAAAACAAACTTTAGAAGAAAATTTGACAATATCAGGCTGTTATAAAACCAGTCCATAAAATTTATAGAAGTAATTGGATGACATTTGTTGAACAATAACTAATTGTGTCTAGAAGTCACCCTCCCTCTGTGTTTTCTGTCATGTCAAGAAATCTGCTTCAAGTTCTGACCGATGATCATTTCTAGACTCTGTATTTAGTGGCAGGGTTAAGACAGTAGCAGGCTACTTAGGTTATGAAATTACAAGCATAGTCTGTACTTTTTGAGTTTTGCTAAGTTAAAAATGTTTAAAATCATATTTGTTTATTATTTCATAGTAATTTTATTCCAAAAAATGACAAAGCGCTTGTAATTTCCAGTGTACGATAATACTAAGGAAAACATTTTTGAAAATACAAACATAAATTTTAGTGAAAACTGAATCGCTTAGGACACTAAATGCAATTATAGGGCAACTGTGGCAGCCTGATACTATTACTTAAGTCAGTAACGCTAGCAGTAAAAGTAATAAAACAATTAAGATTTAGATAGATACTTAGTTCCTGTATATTAGTTGCTTTGATCTTCATAACCTTTGAAGTATCTATTATTAACTACCCCAACTTTGTTGGTGAGAAAATTGAAGTTAATAATTTGAAATGTATGCCTGAGTTCTCAAAGCCAGTAAGAAATTCCATGTAAAGAACTGTGTACTTTCAGATAATTGGGTAATAATCACAGCCTTGAGGTCATAGCCCCTGTATTAGCTTGTCTTTGCCTCATGTTAAGCACCTAGAATTAACTGCTTAAAGGTTACAACTGTCATTTGTGCTATTAAAAACCTTTTTGACTCACTGCCTACTGAACATATAGTGAGGCTGTACCTCATGGCCTTCTTTTGACTGAGTAGCGTCATGGGGTTGGTCCTGGCCAGTGATTTGTGACCAAACCAGCACAAATAATAGCAACAGCAGTAGTAATGATATCGGGTTTCTCCTGAGCCAAAATAGAAAAAAACAAAACACGCACATTAGTGTGTGATGAGGGATACTGTGAAAATGTCACTTCCGCTCTCATTAGTCTCTCATGGGTCTATGTGTTCAATCCACATGAAGCCACGTCAGCTTACTGTATCCTGGTGTAATGGTACATATTGAGTTTCCTGGAAACCTGCATAGCCCAGGACCATTCTTCACTAAGCCAGACTACATTTTGTTCTGTGTAATGTCCCGGCTATGGAATATATGATGAGCTGATTCCTTTGCCTGTGAGCCCATGATGACTTCCTATGCTATAAAATGTGCTTCTTGGTCACATGCAATGCTGTATGCAATGTTTATATTGAGGCTGCTTAAGAAGTTCTCTGTACTATTCATAATGCTGTCAGCAGAAATATTAATGGCAAGGACAGCACTTTCATACTTGGAATGTGTGCATTTTAGTGAGGATGAAACTCGACCCAGTCCTTAAGAACAGAAGTTCAATATAATCAGCCTGATGCCAGCTTAAGGTGCTGACTTATGTCTTATAATTGTGTCCCTGGCTTGGTAGCATGTTGCTACAAGGAGGGTGTTGTTGACGGAGGCTTCTGTCCTGCCCAGTTCCGTAGCCATTCAGTTCCAAAGAAACACACAGAGGTCTACATTAATTAAAAACTGGTTGGCCTATTAACTGAGGCTTTCTTATTAACTCTTACATCTTACATTAACCTATAATTCTTGTCCATGTTAGCCATGTGGCTAGGTACCTTTTATTAGTGAGGCATTCTCATCATGTTTCCTTTGTGTCCCGGTGACAACTGCAGACTGAGCCTTTCCTCTTCCCAGAATTCTCCTGCTCTGGTCACCCGGCCTATACTTCCTGCTAGGCTATTGGCCAGTCAGCATTTCATTAAACCAATACAAGTGACAAATCTTTACAAGGTACAAGACCATTGCCCCACAGCAGGGTGTCATTACTGGTCTGTGTTGTAGGCAGATTAGATAGCAACAGTAGATTCAGGTGGGTGAACATTGGTGAAGGAATGCCTATATTAATGACCTGTGCATGAGCTCTGTCATAGGAGAGTTATCCTGGAAGGTATGATTCTGTCTGCCTCATCTGTGAGTCACCTTTGCAATATGCACTCCTGTGGGATGTTTCACATTCCAAAATATCTTAGACCATGGTCATTCTAAAAAGTCTATCTGTATACTTCCTTCAGATCTTTCACCAAAGTGTCTTTCCATTTCTTGGCAATTCAACCCAAACATTTGCAACTAGCCATGAATTGACCTAGATTTGTATTTCTAGGCCTGTCTCTTTCTAGGCAGAGTCTACAACCAAATGTCATACTAGAAGCTTTGCCTACTAGGAGGGTTGGCCTTCATCAATGTCCTTAGATTTACCCCTACCTGGGACATCTATTCTTTTGCTCTCTTTCAAGTGGTATTAACCTATTATAAAGGATATCAATCATGCTAATAGTCCAGGAGACAAGGGGACAAGACAGAGGCGGTGCCTTCATTACCGTACCATATACTGAAAGTTTTGGACCTTAATTTAAAGGCTTTAGTACTAAGTAAGAATCTTTCTATTAAAGAATACTGTGTTAGTCATTTCTAATGGGAAGCAGAGTTTTCAGGAGTCAAATGTAGCAGATACAGAGTGACGTACATAACGGACAACAGACTTCCGAGGCTTTCCTCCTTTTCAGGGCTGGTAACTGTAGTCCTGGGTACCTGAGGTTCAGCTGATTTGTATTTTGCATTAAGATGGGGTTAAGTATAAGAAGAAAGGTGGTTTGGCTCTTGGATGGTGAACGGGGTGAATTAGAGTAGAATTCTCTTATTTTCTTTTTCTGTCCTCCTCTTCATTTTTAATGATAAGTATCAATAGGATTTTTCTAGGTTTAGAAAATTCTCTGCCTTGGGAAACTTCATGATACCTGGTGATTGGGCAAAGCAAGAAACAGGAAGAGA
The DNA here is from genome assembly GCF_950005125.1 of Chionomys nivalis. Taxonomy (NCBI): domain Eukaryota; kingdom Metazoa; phylum Chordata; class Mammalia; order Rodentia; family Cricetidae; genus Chionomys; species Chionomys nivalis. The sequence continues at coordinate 29,894,337 of NC_080103.1, read as the reverse complement.
TAGAACTGTGGGGACATTTTTGTTACAGTTGTAGGGTTGTTCTCCAAAATAGCACATTGCTGATGTCAGGAACATCAGTGTCCATAGCAACAAGTGAAGGTGGTTTGGCATCTCAAAAATCAGGCAACAGCGAGAACACGGCATATTTTAGGCTGTGCTCTGAACTGTTTATCTGCCAATTGTTCTAACTGACCTGAGCCCGTTTTCTGAGTTCTCTGGATAATTAGGTGACACACAGCACAGTATCATTTAGAGTTTCCTGGTTCAAGCTGGCCAGTGTTGGAACACACCTTAATTCCCAGCACTGAGGAGGCAGAGACTGAAGACCTGAGTGAGTTCAAGACCTGTCTGGTCTTTGGAGTGAATTCCAGGACAGCCAAGGCTATACCAAGAAACCCTGCTTCAAAAACAAACAAACAAACAAATAGAGTTTCCTGGTTCAAGCTGGCCAGTGTTGGAACACGCCTTAATTCCCAGCACTCCAAGAGGCTCAGACCGCTGATCCAAATTCAAGGCCATCCTGGCCCACAGAGTGAAGGACAGCCAAGGCCATGAAGAAACCCTGTCTCAAAAGCAAACAAACAAACAAACAAACAAACAAACAAACAAATAGAGTTTCCTGATTTAAAGTTTGCAAATTGGAGACCTCAAGTGTCCCTCCATAGTTACAATGCAATTAGAGAAGGAAACATAAATTGTTTTAATAACTTGCATTCTTTGTGGAGCTCAGTAAAGAGTCATTTTGAATGAGTGTGCCTGGTAATGTGCTTTACTAATTATTTCATGATTCTCAACCTAAAATCTTAGCGTTCAGTTCCTAAGGAATACAAAACACGTGTGTGAAATACACACACAATCTGTATGAAAAAAAAACACGAAGAAATTGGGACCAGACCAGCACTTCCCAAGTTTTACTGAAACTGATGAGACCCTAGATATCTCTGGGGTAAAAAGTATCTGGGGGACAGAATCCATAAGGTCCAGAATCCAATTTGTGCTTTTAAATGGCCAGTGACTGGGCTGAAAGGTACTTGGGGCATATCCTGAAACAAACAGGAGGTCCTCAAATAGTCAAAAGAGAATATATTGAGGAATTGTCTCATCATCAGAAATAAAAAGATATTTAAATTTCTTTTATGTATGTTGCCCCTTCCTATTTCTTTTTTTTTTTTTTTCTTTTTTTGGTTTTTCGAGACAGGATTTCTCTGTGGTTTTGGAGCCTGTCCTGGAACTAGCTCTGTAGACCAGGCTGGTCTCGAACTCACAGAGATCCGCCTGCCTCTGCCTCCCAAGTGCTGGGATTAAAGGCGTGTGCCACCACCGCCCGGCTCTATTTGTATTTTCCAACCTGGGTTTCCCTGTGCTAAAATCAGCTGACCTCAAGCTGGAGGTCTTCTCGCCTAGCCTACCCTTGCTAAAACCCCAGGCAAACATTACCGTGTCCGGCTCTTAAATGAACCTTCATTCACTCACACATTTTAAAGAAAGAAGAAAAAAGGCGAGACTGAGAAGTACAAATAAAAAATAAAATAAAGCTAGTTCTAGCGTATATCAATTTGCATTCAATTTTTTCATTCAGTTTGGATCTATAAAAATAAGTAATGAAAAGCAATGAACAAAAAGCTAGTTTCAGCTTTGCTGTTAGAAAAAGCATGCAAGATTGTTTCTCCTTGCAATACCCAGGCCTGCTGGCAGGCAGGCCTTGACTCTTGGAAACATTCTTGCACATTAACTTCAGGAAGACTTCTAGGAGAAAGCTACAATTGAAAGTAACTGAAAATAATTTTTCAGTCTCAGTTTCTTTGACTTGACAGTAAAATAACCACAAGGTCCAACCACTGGGTCAAAAAAAAAAAATCAATCAAAACCCAGGGGGTTCTAGTGTCTTTAATTTTCGCATTAGTCTCTATAAAGACAGACTCGGGAGGGGGAAAAAAATCACAACCCAGGAAAAAGGCACTTTTAGGTACTGGAAATAAACCTGGGTCAGTTCGTTGTGCGTCCAGATCCTGCCACCTCACTCACAAATCTGGTGGCCCTTAGCTGTATCAGAGCGAGAACGCAACCTCCTGTCCTCGGGACTGCAATGTCCACTCCGGTGGGGCTTCCTAGATTTGGAATCTCAAGCCTGGGAGCGACCTGGGGCCAGGTCGGTTAAGCGGCTGCCCGCCCTGGCTTTGCGCCACGTCTCCCGCAGTTCCGCGTCTGCGCACGGCCGAGGGGCAGGAGCTGGGCCGGCCGGGGAGGTGCAGGGCGCCACAGGAGCCAATGGGCGCGCAGGGGGGGAGCCGGGCTGGCTGCGGCGGCCGGCGGGGTTCGCACTGCCGGGATGGACGGCGAGCGCCTGGCGTCGGGTTCCTCGGAGCTGGCGGTCGGTGAGAGCCCGCGGGGCGGCGCCCCGATCCCGGGTGGCAGCGGTTCCTGCAGCCTGCTGCAGGCCGACGTGCTGGATCTGGACGAGGACGAGGACGACTTGGAGGTGTTCAGTAAGGTGAGGGCAGGGGACGTAGCCGCGGCTGTGGCGGGAGCGGTGCGTCCAGGGAAAGTTCCAGGGTGACTCAACTCCGTGTCGGATCCGGAGCTGGAGACAGTACACCCAGCCTCAACCAGCCACTCCCTTCTCCGCACTTTGACCTTCTCAGAGGCACGGCAAAGGCTTATGGAGTCTTAAAAGTTCTGATTTTTTTACCCCCTTACTCTTCCCAGTTTTCCTTCCTTGACAGGGGCATCCCATATCATGCATGGGCGTGTGGCCCGAAACTGCTCCTCCTCCCGGCTTCTTGATAATCCTGGAGTCTAGGAAAGCATTTCTTTACTGAAGGTTTACTGTTGTTACGCATGAATGGGAAAGTAGGGTCACACCCTAAGAGAGTCTGGAATCCTGTGACCATTAGGTGTGGAAATCCTTTCAGCAGGAGAAAGCCTGGCCTTCACTATAGGCGGAGCTGAAGAATTTTATTGGGGGTGGAGGAGCGGTGCAGTTAACTCTGGTCCAAACCCCAGATGCAGTCTGCATATTTCCTTCCCATTTGCTTGGAAATCTAACCTCAGAGGCGCTCCCTGACTAGTGTTATAATTGGACAAAAAGGAACTTATGGGCATTAGTGGTTGACTTGGGTGCCTGCGGCCTGAAACTTGCACTTTCTGAAAGTTCCAAACAAAAATACCTTTCTTGTGGCGCAATCCAGTATCGCAGCAGTTTCTCAGAGGTGCCATGAAGGGAAGACTTGAACTCAGTAGGAATATCGTTATCAGTGACTGCGGCATCTGCGACAGAGTTATAGGTTACCTTGAGATGTTAAAACGGCCCACCTGCTTAACAACCGGCAAACAGAAGTTAGCGCTTAGCCAGTGTACTTGGACTACAGTGCTGAACTCACAAACTTCATTTTGCACCCTTTAGAGCCTACAGAGTGGTTCACCCAGTTGTCTTCGCCGTGGGTGTCGTATCACGGTTCTTTGTACTCGGCTTTTCTTTTTATTTAACTATAAAAGTAGAATTGAGTCATGGTTAGTTTCAATACTGCTTTAAAATTTTATTTTATTTTTTATTTATTTGTCTGTGTGTGCACATGTGTGTGTGTGCTTGTGCCCTGGTGCACAAGTGACGATCTGAGCACTGCCTGCATTCTGTCCTCTCCTTCTATCATGTGCACTCTGGGATATTGAACCCAGGTCCCCAGGCCCTGCAGCAAACAACTGTCTCTACTGAGCCATTCAGTGACTCAATACTTCCTCCCCCCATTACACACATACTTCATGTTCAGATTAGTGTGGAATTTACATAATTGAGGGAGAAGTGTTGGAATTGGAGGTTTTACATCAAAATCTGGAATTGATGTAAACTTTCCAGGTAGCCTCTTCTCTTAAATTCTGTCCCTTAGGCCTCCCTGGAGAACCCATGTCTCAGTGAATTCCTGGGGTCCAAGATGACTCTGAGATGGTCTGAGGTAGAGGAGCTGTTCAATTGCTTGGGTCTGTGGAATGTTTGGGATTGCTGGAGTCATAGATGTTCCTGGTAAGAAGGAAATGCCAGGTTGCCTATGAATAAGCCATAAGCAGTTTCAGAACAAGGCCACCACCCCTCAGGATTTCGATTGCCAGATTTCGTTGGAGAGGTTATTGCTGAGAGTCATACACTCCTCTCCTTTTTATACTGTCCTGGTTTTTTATTCTTTTAAAAAGATGAGTTTCCAAAGTTTCCAAAGATGGTGGCACTTGCCTTTAATCCCAGCTCTCAGGAGGCAGAGTCAGGCGATCTCTTTGAGTTCAAGTTCTTGTCTTCCAGAGCTAGTCCTAGAACAGGCTCCAGAGCTAGGGAGAAACACTGTCTTGAAAAACCAAAACGAAAAAGAAGAAGAAGAATTGTTTCAGTCTTGTACATGTGTACCAAGCCCTACTTGCTGCTTCGTAACTTCATGTACTTGCTGCTTAGAGAAAGGTAAGAACTATGCCTTAGAAGGTGAAAAATGTGTAATACTGGTTAAAGTCTAAAGAAATTACCATGCTGAAAAAACATGTAGTTCCTCCCATGCTTATTCCAAGGGGTTAAAACTTTCAACCATTAACCACAATTGGACAAGCATAATCATGAAAGATTCCGTTGGACCCATTCTTGGCAATGTTCCTCGTCAGTCTTTCTCTCTGGAGCTCTGCTACTGTCCGGCCTGTTCCATGACGGAGTCTGCCCAGTACTTGTGAAGCCAACTCTCAGTGACCCTTACTACTGTGAGATTGGTGACATTCACAATTAGAGACACCTTTTCTCCTTAGATTGTTTGTGAATATAGGTCCCTTCTAGAGTCAACCCAAAGAATAAGAACTTTGACTGACTGAAACATTTTCTCCCAGAAAAAGCACGTTTTTTTCTCCTCTTAAGAAAAACATTCAATATCTGTTTCTTCCTCTCACAGTCTTGAAGCCTAGATGGCAAGATAGGAAAAACACTAAGTGGCAACATAAACCAGGAGGAACAGAAAAAAAAATCAAAGTGGAGCCTATTGAGTTTTCAAAAACTCACCAAGGAGTAATTGATCCCCTGCTTGAAAAAAAAAAAAAACATGGAAAATGCAGCAAGTATTGATTTTAAAAAGTAACTACTACTTTTTTGGGGGGGGAAGAGATCAGAGAACATAAACAACAGCACAAGGAAATAAAGGAAAAATGTTGCAAATAACAGCAATCATGTAAAAATTGCCTTAGAACTTGCCCACAAGGAGATGAAAGAGAAATACTAACAACAAGAAAACAGGCCAATTCTCTTTCCCTTGCATAGATAGACCTGTGTTATATGTGTGTGTTGTCTGTGCATTCATGTTCATATGTGTATGTGCACATGGGGACCTGAGGTTGACATCAGGTATCTTCCTTCTTCATGTTCTACCATGTGAGTTGAAACAGGGTGACTTACAGAGCCAGAACTGGCATCAAGCTTCCTTCATTGAATCCCTTTCTCTGTCTCCCATGTTGGAGTTAACAGGCAGGCCACTGCCCACCCAACCCAACCCCTTTGGTTCTGGGGATCAGAATTCTAGTGCTCATGGAGTGTGGCAAGCACTTTACCGTAAATGCCAGTTTGTATTCTCCACTTTTATGGGGGAAATTCACCCCTAAAAAGTTTCTGAAAATTATGCCGGGCGGTGGTGGCGCACGCCTTTAATCCCAGCACTTGGGAGGCAGAGGCAGGCGGATATCTGTGAGTTCGAGACCAGCCTGGTCTACAAGAGCTAGTTCCAGGACAGGCTCCAAAACCACAGAGAAACCCTGTCTCAAAAAACCAAAAAAAAAAAGTTTCTGAAAATTATAATACACATAAACTACTCATACTTTTATTATACACTATCACATCTAGTTTTTTTTTTTTTTTTTTTTTTGGTTTTTCGAGACAGGGTTTCTCTGTGGTTTTGGAGCCTGTCCTGGAACTAGCTCTTGTAGACCAGGCTGGTCTCGAACTCACAGAGATCCGCGTGCCTCTGCCTCCCACATGCTGGGATTAAAGGCATGCGCCACCACCGCCTGGCACATGTAGTTAGTTTTGAGAAGTGTAACTTGTAGCTCCAAATGCAATTAATTAAAATTTTTTTTTTTTTTTAAATAATAGTCCAGAGCCAAAGAGTGGTTAAGAGTGCTTGGTGCTCTTGCAGAGGACCTAAGGTCAGTTCCTAGCACCCATGTGGGGCAGCTCACAGCCACCTGTAACTCCTGGAGATCCTGGCTTCCATGGACACTTCTGCATCTACACATGCACAGACATACCTGTATTCATATAGATTAAAAATAAATTAAGTCTTTAAAGATGGACCATAAAGAGATTCTGAAAGATAAGGATCAGGAGAAGTCTTGTTTTCAATCTTTAACAAGGTCATGGAATGGATCATTTTGTGTTTTGTTTATAAATTTTGGAAAGAAAGAGATGATTAGTAGAAGAAGTCAATATGTCTCATATAAATATGGAAATCTTAAGATTATTTATGATGAAACAGAAGCTTAGTAACAGACATGTTTATTTTTAAGTTTGAGTTTGAAGGAATGCACATTCTTTTAGAAGTTATTTCTGAAAGATGATAGGTTATACATTTAGATAGTCAACCTTTTCATTACGATTATAGAATTTTTAAGGATAAATCACTTTATGAATAAAAGTTTCCCTGCCACAGGATACTACAGGCTGAGGGACATGCTTTGATTATCAGCTCAGCTGTGGAGAAGATCTCCTGTGAATGGCATCATGCGGATGAATTACAGTGGAAGGAGGGAACTATCACATTATCAGACAGGAAACCAGAGGGACCAGGAGAGGCCCCAGTCTTGTTTTCTGTTTAAGACCCTCTTGAAGGAACCAAGTCAGGGTCCCATGAGTCCTCCTTTAAACCTAAGGCTCTGTCAGTAGATACAACCTTCTATGGGTTCTGTGAAAGCACACACTGACAGGAAGTTCCGCAGACTATATTAAAACCACAGCAGTGACAGAATGACGTGCTATACTAGCCAGAAAGTCTATCAAATATTTAGAAGATACTTGAAATACCTACCTACACACACACACACACACACACACACATATATATATATATACACATATATATATGGAAATCTATATATTTATGTTTCTTTCCCAATCTTTGTTATGTGTTAGATGCTCTATCAGTCATTACTCTGATAAAAATCAGAATTTTCTTTAATACTTTAAGTGCAATATTAGTGCCGGAATTATTTATAGAACTTATGGTTTATATTAAGGAACAAGCAAAGTCCAATGAAGCACTTAAAATCCGATAGCATCAAAAAGCCATTAGCATTGTTCTGCTCGGAAGGAATGAGGTATAGAAACTGTTGAAGGCTGGAGTTGTGTAGGAAGTGTCAGATGAACTTACAAAGCAACACAGCTCGTGCCAGCAGGGTTGTATCATGGAAGGGAGATCACATGGAGCATACTTTCTTAGTTTCCCTGTACCTTCCCTGGAGAGCATGCTTAAGGGTCCCCAAGGGAAGCTGCCAAGGCGACATCATGGTAGGGTCAAGCTTTCTAACATACACTCATAGATGGAGCCTGAGGTGGAAAACGAAGAATGACTTGGTTTGACTGTACACAGTACCGAAAGGTAGAGGGTAGCTTTACATAAGGAAAACCACTCTGTATCTCCCTTTTCACGTGTTCCTTTATGGTGCAACCTACCATCCATCTGTCAGGCTATGGGAGGGATCTATGCCTCTTTCATGAAACCTGGAGGTGGGGTATGTGACCATCTTGATGAATATGGTATGATGGAAACACTGAGTCCTCTTCATCCAGTGGGGCAGTGTCTGCTTTTCAATGCTATCTTGTCAGAAACATGGGATAAGGCCTCCAATTGGGGAGATTACACTGAGGTCATTATAAGTGAAAATACAGCCCAAGGCATAATCTTAGTGGTTAGGACCAGAGGCAACCTCCATTTGTCTGAATTTGAAATCCTGGCTCTACTAATTAGAAAATTAGAAAATTGTTTCATGAAGAAAGCCATTTGATGGCAATGACCCAGATGAGGAGAAACAGTAAATATGAGGATTTAATAAATGTCTCTGCTCCTCTTTTCCTAAGGCTTGCTTCTGTATTGTGGCTCAGAGAGATGCCAGCAGAAGGGAGGAGAGAGGGAGGGAGGAGGAAAGGAAAAAGAATGAGTGACTATAGAGCCAATCTAAGACTATTTACAGTCCACCCACTGGAAGTCCCACTCGATGCTATCACAGCTCTCTTTTATGTGAAGCGCTCTTGTATATTCTTCTCTAAGTGAAAGATGGAAAGAGAAGGGTGCAACCCCAGGTTCTCTGTTTGAGTTAGCACATGTGATCACTTATAATATTAAAGGAAGAAACTTCAGACTAAGTTGCAAGAGAACACTTTATTGAACTGTTTTATGAGTACACATTGCATATGGGTTTTGGTGCCTGGAAGATCAATACACACAAATGCCACAGTGCTGCATCTAAACAATTGTTGCTTCTCCAAGGTAGCCAGGAGTATTGACAATGCTATAACCTGAACTGTCTGTGCCTTGTCTGAGGATGTTCCACCCCCCTTCTTTGACAGGGCTGATGGGGGGTGTTGAAAGACTGCCAGAAATGGCAAAGAAATGCTTTCTCATTGCTAAATGCGGATGTTGTAACCATTCTATAGGAAGCTGTATTAAGGGAGAGGTTAAGAAGCTGTTGAGAGTAAGTTGGAAATCAATATCATCACCTTCTGTTGACACTGGAGCTGACAAGTTTTGTCACATAGTTTTGTGTGTGTGTCCATCCCGCTGAGGTTGCGTTTGGGTGGCCATGGCTGTAAAGAAAATCTTCAGACAAAGCAAAGCAAAGTGCTTTAGCTCAGGAAGACCTGGATTCTTTATTCTTTCTGAAGAATCACTAAGGGCTGGGTGGGTTACATGGTTGCAGTTTGAGGGGCACAACCAGGACCATAGGGCCTGACATCAATGAAGTTTCACTCTATTCAAAGTTGAGTTTACTCATTGTAATTTCTGAAGTGAGAAGGATTACATAGTGTCAGCCTGAGTCCTGTCACTGAAAATGTTAGTGCAAGCCAGGTGACAAATGGTACCAGAGGAAAGCAGGGTGTGATGGTTGAAATGTCCTTTTCACCAGGAAGAGGGGTTACAATGGAGTTTTATCATGCTAAATCAACTGGAAAGGCATTGGAGAAAAACAAATCGTAAATTTGTGGTCCTTCCCAATCCTTCAATTTAATGCCCATATAGAATAATATCCCTCCATGCACTAATTCTCAATGTGTCTCTTTCCAATCAGAAGGAGGATTTGTTTTGACTCATAGTTTAGCATGTACACAGTCTGTTAGGGTGGGAAGACATAATGGTGGGAGCATAAGGTGGCTGCTCTCATTTCTTTCTGCAATCAGGAAGTGCAGACCAAACGTTCTCTTTTCTATTTAATTTCCTGCTCTTTGTGTCGTTGTTGCTGAGGAATCTAGGACACAATGCCCTGTATTTACTTTGCATTTACGCACTAATCACTCACCATATCTTTCCATATATATGAAATGGTTCTGTCAGCTCTATCCTTTCCCTTCCATTTTTCATGTCTGTGTGTATACATGTTTTTTGCATGTGTGTAAGTATGCACATGTTGTGTGTGTATGTGTGTGTATGTAAGCTCTAGGTTGATTCTGGGAACAATCCTTGAGATAGGGGGTCTCAATCAAACCCAGAGCTCACTGATATGGCTATTCTTGCTCGCCAGTTCACTTTAGGAACTAACCTATCTCTGTTGAGGTTACAGTTGGGCTTCTATGCCCACCTTGTATTTATGTGGGTTCTGGGATTTGAATTCCAGTCCTCTCACTTAATCCCTGAGCCATGCCTCAAGCCTGGTTTTGTCTTTCTGCTATTAGAATTAGTGCTGCTTTGGGCTCTCACTGCCCCATCTAACTGGTTACTTACTTGGTAATCTCTAAGAATGATTGATAGAGCCTGAGGGTGTTTACTGTCCTCATCTCCTCCTGTCTTCTGTAAGTGTGCTTGCATACCTAGATGCCTGGTGAGCTTTCTGGTCAAGGTTCTTGGTGATCAGGACACACATTCGTTTTGCTGTCTTCTCTAGCCCTTTAACTCTGTGTCCTGAGGATGAGCTCCATATCTTTGGAGCTGTCTGAAATGTGGCATTTTAGAACCTCTTCCAGAAAGGATGATTCAGAATCTTCTGGAACAGGATTCTCTAGCGGTGATCTAGGTCCATTTCCTTGCCATTCATGAGCTGACTCTCGTTTTTACTTACTTATAATTATTATTGGAGTAAATAAAACAATTTCCTTCTTGCTATTTACTGTGTAACTTACAACTACCTCCTCCAAGAGTTACTCTTCTTTCCATACGTACATACATGTAGTTAATTTTCTTCTGCTCTGTGCTCTCTGTGACACTGTTGTGAATGGTCAAATATCAATAAATTTTGCCATATAATTTTTCTTCTATGTAAAACTTCTATTGCTTGCCTGTTTCCAATAAGCTAAGATTGCAGGCAGGAGAATAAGACAATTAAATACAGAATGTTTGATATTTGGTATGCATTTGTATTAGCAAATGATATGGGCCTTGACATTTTTAAATTTATAAACCCAATTATTAACAATAATTTGCTAATTATCTGGATTTCAGGCAAGGCTGTTGGCGTTATATTATTCTTTCCAATCCAGATACTAAACTAAGCAGATGAAAAACAAGTTAGTCTTAATCAGTGTTGAGTAATCGTTGCCAGATGACAGAGAGCTGGGTTGTGCCTAGATCCTGGATAAAATCCCCTCTTGGTGGTGTATGAGAAAGACTAATGCAAGGTGTATAAATGGCAGGAGAATCATCAACACACTCTCTGTTCTTGAGAAAGTAAGTCACTAACACCTGACTCAGGTGGTTAGAAGGCTGGAAAGCAACTCTCAAAGGAAAGAAGTGAAATGGTAAGGGATGAATAGTTTGCAGAGCAAATCTGAAGGCTGGGAAAGCAGGCAGAGACTCCACAGGGACGCTTCCTTAGTGAGACACAAGGGTTTGTTTGTTTCTATCTTCTTGCTCCACAACAATAGAGATTATTACATATATTTTGATAAGCTGTCAACAACATTGTTTAGACTCCAAATATCTTATTTTCTGTAGTTTTTCTGTTTTTAATCCTTGAGGGACTTAATGATGTCCCCTGGCACATCTCTGAAGTAACAACCTGTTTCATTTTTCCAAGTGGCTAGAGTGATTATGAGGAAACTCAGAATTTCATGTGTCTGTTTGTACTATGTGCTTTCCGAAGAAAATGCACAAGTAAACATTAAGCATTGACATAATCACCTGAGAGATTTATTTTAAGGCTTCCCTATAAGTTGGTGAAGAATCATGTCATGAAAATAAGTTGCCTGTTTTAAACAGAATATTTGATTAACTCTGGTAGTGTATATATTAGCCATGATGGACAACACAACATTCCCTGTAGTGTAAATAATAAATGAAAGTAAGGCTATCAGCAGATTCACTAAAACACAGTAAGGTCAGAAAATTAAGCCAGTAGTATTTGACATTAAAAATAATATTTTAATACATTTTTTTATTTTAAGTTTATTTATTTATTAGTGTGTGTGTGTGTGTGTGTGTGTGTGTGTGCGCGCGCGCGCGCGCACGTGGTGTAGATGCCCTGGTGACCAGAAGAGGGCAGCAGATCCAATGGGCTGTTGTAAACATTGAACTGATTTGGGAGCCTCTGCATGAGCAGTCCGTGTTCTTAACTGTTGAGCCATTCTCTTGCTCCTCTATTTTTAATGTTTACTTTGGGAAGTGTTAATACTTGATATGTTCCCTCTTTCCCATTAATAAATTTATTGAGGTATAATTTACATATGCTAAAATTCACTCGTTGTTGTGAGGGGGTTAATTTCTTAAGTCAGTTAATGGAGTGGTAAAGTCAATGTCAGCTGTTCAGTACATTTTTGTGTCCCCCATAAAACTTATCATATCATCCAGCCAGCTCCATCTACTAATTTACTATTATTTTCCTTCAGAGACTTATTCCTCAGATTATTTTATGTATAAAGCCATACCCTATATGGAATTTTATAGCTGACTTGCTTTATTTGGTACATTTGTTTTGTTGATTGAGATTGGTTTGATTGAGACAGGGTCTTTCATACCCCTCAGGCTAGCCTTAGACTCTCAGTCCTTCTGTCTCTGCCTCCTCAGTGTTGGGATTACAGGCCTTGACACCATGGCTAACCCAATCTATTTCTGAAGTGATTTTTTTTTCTACTTTTATTCATAATTTAAAATTATTTATTTTACTATCAATTTAAATTTTGTTAGATTTTGCTTTGTTTGAGGCAAGGTCTTATGTAGCCCAACTTGACCTTAAACTCAGATTTCTCTTTTCTCCTCAGTGCTATGCTGTAGGAAGGCTGCTTGTTCATTCCCTGGCCACCCAGACTCCCAAAATAATCACACAGAAACTTTATTGTTTAAATCACTGCTTGACCCAGTAGCTCTAGCTTCTTATTTTCTAACTCTTACATCTTAATTTAACTCATCTCCATTAATTTGTGCATCACCACGAGGTTGTGGCCTACCAGCAAAGTTTCAGCACATCTGTCTCCAACATGGGCTCCATGGCCCCTCTCTGACTCTACCTCCTTTCTCCCAGCATTCAGCTTAGTTTTCCCCACCTAAGTTCTATCTTGCTATAGGCCAAGCCAGTTTCTTTATTCATTAATGGTAATCAAAGCATACAGAGGGGAATCCACATCAGGGCTAGAATCACAGTCCTATGCCATCATTCCCAGCCACATAGGTATTTTTTGTTGTTGTTGTGATATAAATGATACTCATTTGTGTGTGAGTGTGTGTGTGTGTGTGTTTATTGATTTTTATTGAGCTCTACATTTTTCTCTGCTCCCCTCCCTGGCTCCCTCCTCACCTTCAACCCTCTCCTAAGGTCCCCATGCTCTCAATTTACTCAGGAGATCTTGTCTTTTTCTACTACCCATGTAGATTAGATCTATATATATCTTTCTTAGGGTCCTCATTGTTTAGATTCTCTGGAATTGTGATTTGTGGGTTGGTTTTCTTTGCTTTATGTTTAAAAACCAGCTATGAGTGAATACAGGTGATAATTGTTTTTCTGGGTCTGGGTTATCTCAAGGAAAACAGCTTCATTGTTTAAAATGAAATCTGAACAATACAAAGAGTGTTTCAAATTAAAATGGAAACCTCGTTGTTTGTGAGCTAAAAGCATATCAGATTCTTGGCTGATGGGCTGATGGGTCTTTAGAATCAGAAAAAGAAACAAGGAACCCTGCTTGTTTTTCTTGTCAGAGACTGAGCGGGTCAAATGTGGACCCCGGTTTTAACTCCTTGAGCATCTTCTGTTTTCACTAGGGCGTACCATAGCTCTGCACAAGTCTCAGGGGTTTTCTTACAATAAGCACTTATTTCTTGCTTGTGGCCCTGTCTGTCAAGGCTGAACTGGCCCTCCGATAGGCTTTGAGTCTGCCTCATAAGGCCTCTTCATTTTCAGTCCATGCTATGGCAGTGACTGATAACTGGAACACGCTGTCCTTGAGACAGAGGGAAAAGAACACGAACACTTATGGAAACTAGCCATGGTTCTGCAATCTTCTGTTCAGATGCATCCCCTAGTCCAAAGCAAGTCTCTGGTCAGGCTCCTTGATTGATCTTCCACAAAAAGGAATTACAAGATTGCCTGGTGTTTAACAAGTGCATAGTCCTCTCACAGGATGAAGCCCGCAACCTCTAACTGTGGTCCTGTAGAAAACTGTTAGGCAGTTAATACACTGGGTCTTTCTGAAGAAATAAACCCAAATCTGTAATCAAGTGTTAAGTACTTTTAAAAAGGAAAATTTCCCATTAGGTAATACATCACAGAAGTGTAATTGAGTTTAAGTGTAACCGCACTGGTTTCATGATTAACTGCATCCGATTGGCTAAGGTCCATTTAGAGTCCCAGTAAGAACACACCTAAGACACAGCTCCTCAGCAGGGTCCAGCTGGAACTGCCACCTTCCTGTTGAATTTCAAGGACGCCGTTCATTCTGGAGTTCTCCCCTCACTCACAAAGAACGACACCACAAAAATGTGGCTATCTGAGAGTCTAACCCAGTAAAACCCATTATCCACCCCTTCAGTGTTTACCTTATCTATCTGTCTATCTATCTATCTATCTATCTATCTATCTATCTATCTATCTATCTATCTATCTATCGCCTTGGCCTTAATGATCTCTTACAGTACTTCTCCTGCCTCAGTGCTGTACACAGTAACTCTTCAGAGAGCCTCCTTAAGTCCCTCCTTCTCATTCTTTTTGATTTTTTGAGACAGGGTTTCTTTGTAGCTTTGGAGCATGTCCTGGAACTCCCTTTGTAGACCAGGCTGGCCTTGAACTCACAGAGATCCGCCTGCCTCTGCCTCCCGAGTACTGGGATCAAAGATGGGCGTCACCACCGCCCGGCAAGTCCCTCCATCTCAAGGACAGCTTTTCAGCACCCTTCCTTCCTTCTCCTTCACCCTGTTCCCCAGAGAGGCTACCCCTTTCACTAGACCCTACTCCTTTCTTTGTTGACATTTACTCCCGCTTTTTGTTTGTTTTGTTTTCAGGTATGTATAGACAGGGCATCACTAAGTACCTCAGATGTGTTTCAAAATCAGTCTGATCCTTCCGAGGGCTGGGATTACAGGTGTATGCAACCATAGCTAGTTTAAAAGGCAAAATAAAAGTCAACAAAGCTTATTCCCTGCATCACAGGGGAATGGTCTTGTTTTTCTAGGGATCATTAGTTTTTTCTTTATAAATATATGATTAATTCCTTCACACTCAAGCAGGTATTATACAAACTTCTTGAGAGCAGAAGTCCCCCCCAGTCTTGGCCACTGTTGCTTCTTCAACACAGTACCAGACACAAAATGGGTACTTGGTGAACATTTGGTAAATGAAATAAAATCATGGGAGTAGGTGCTCCCCCACACTCACTTTTTAAAGTAGTGACAATGGTCAAATGTTACTAGTTCTGTAAATTTTAGTATTACAATACAACATAACATTTGGATGGCATTTAAATCACATTTACCTACATCGGGTTGTTCAGAGGGTTAAGGAAAATAATACACACAATTACTGCTCGTACCTAGGTGGCTCAGTGTTCACCATTGTGCTTCAGATTGATGCTTTTCAGTGGTATAATCATGTACTTTAAATTTGTGGTGAGATCTTCCAAGGGTCATACAAGCATGTTTTTATCTCTTTGCAGCTTATGTTCTTTGAAGAGTGTATATTGTGGTGATGTATTGATAGTCTCGGTGGAGATAGGAATGTGGCTACTTTATTCAGTATGGGATATAGCAACATTTTCCATGTAGTCAGAAGAGGCCCTGCGGTGATAAAATTTAGGATGTAGAATACTTTTAATTTGAAATAAGTAGAAATATATTTCTCATTATTATTGAGAAAGATACCAAAAAGTCTATGAATGTTTCCTAAATTCTGTACCTCATGCATAATTCCATTTTTTGAATGAGTCATTGTGTGTAGCTTGTACCGGTTTATTTAGAATGACTCAGAAATGAAAATATTGAGTGTGTCCATTTATCTGTTGGTTTTTCTAGTATGTATATAAGCATATACTAAGTCTTCCCTGAAATGATCTATAAATGTGATATGTAGGTCCTGTCCTTGGAAAATGTCTGTCAAGGCCACATTTTTGTTTAGGAGACTGTTCATAGTTTATCATGTTATAAGTCCATTTTGCCCATGACTGTTATGAGCACAGCCCACGCTGTGCTAGGAACATTCCTCCCTACACATTCTAGTTGAGTGTACAGTATTGTACAGCATTGTGTCTGTAAGAGCCTTACTGTCAACCTCTTCAGAAGTTCTGGTTAGAGAATTTTTCCTGGCTTATTCTGTTTCCAGTTAGTCATCGCTGAATTCACAATTGGAAAGTTGGCTGATGTTTCGTGTGTGCATCCAATACCCCAGCCTGGCTTTCAAAAGGCAGTTTCAGTAGGCCTGTTATTATGTGCAGACTTAGCATTCCTAGTGTAAATAGCTTTGAAACGATAGAACAGTATCTGTTACTGAGGCACACATGTGGATGCCAATCATTAAAAAGAAAAAGACAAAACAAAACCTAATCTGTATTTGTAAATTCTATGAAAAAAACTGCAAAGAAAACTGGTAGACATTTTGTTCATTAACCAGGATTGTATCTTTATCATACTTAAAAGTACACAAAATTCATCCTGAGAATGTAGCTAAGTGACTGATAACTTGCCTTGCAAAAGTAATGCCAAAAAACGAAGAAATAAATATGAATCTAACAGAATATCTCATTGCATTTAAGATAAAGTTTACATATAAGGTAGCTATCTATACAATGTCTATTATATAAAGAAGGGTAGATATATTTGGATTCATTTTTATAAACAATTACTAGAACACAGGCTCACACATTCATTTATATATTGTCTGTAACCAACTTCATATTGTAGTGGTCAAGTTCAAAAAAATAACAGAGAACAGGTAGCCTAAGAATCCCCAAATGTTTACTGTTTGGTCGGTTAGTGACAAAGACAATGGATATAACACCTTCAAACACGCATTGCACATTCACATTTATTATTTATTTATTATCTTCTCCCCACTGACCCTCCATGATTCATGACGAAATATGACTTTCCTGAGAGTTTGCAACTGAAAAGTTGAAGGTCAGAAAAGCCTGGTAACTTGACCAGATTCACAACTCTACTCTAAGCTTGAGTTGAGGTTAGCTCCGCCCAACTGTGCAAAGTTTTCTTTTTCATGTATTATGTCAAATTCTTTTTGTGTTGCTATGATATCATACCTGAGGTTGATCAATTTATAAAGAAAAAAAAAATGATGAACGTGGAGCCTGGCTATTTTGAGATCAGAAAGCCACATCTAGCGAGAAGTCTTGCTGCTTTAGTTCATGGTAGAGATGGCAGAGTGGGTTGGCATGTGGCTGCAGATTGTAGGCGGCAAAGCTGCCATCACCCCACTTTGCAGAGAACTAATGCAGCCCTGTGAAAACTATAGAAATCTATTGGTACAACACTGCGTGGGTTGGTGTGATGGCTCAGCGAATTAAAAGACTTTGCTGTTAGAGTCTGATGACGGAGTTCAATCCCCAGAGCTCACAGTGGACAGAGAGAACCAGCCCCTAAAAGTTGTTCCTTGGCCTCCACACATGGACTGCAGTGTGTGGCCCCACCCCACAATAAATACAACATTTTTAAAGAGTAAGGGTGTTCATGGTCTCCCTACTGTGGGATCCCAGGTGATAGGTGACCTATCTAAAAGACTGCAAATGAGAAATTAAACTTCAGAAAAGACAGGATGTCATTGCCCTTCCATATCACCACATTGGTAATTAAATCTTCTCATGAGCTTGGATAGAGACAAAGCACACTGGATTTATATAGCATGTTTTGTTTTCTCCAGAAGAGAAAATATGTCTAGTGAAATTATGAACAATTGTGTCAATTAAAATTATGTCTTTTTTCAGAATTTACTGTAGTACACGAAGCCCCAGGGAATACAACCATATCTGAGGCAGCACTGTTAAGACTTTAAAAGATAAGAGAAACTGAGGAATGAATAAATAAATTGCGGTATATGTTTGCAAGGATGTATACACTACTGAGAAATGGAAATTATGTCAAACAAGATTAGAGTTGTTGTGCGCTCTGTTATAGAAACGGCAGTGGTAGTGTTCCCTCCAATCACATCTTCAGCACTCTTCCTGGGCCCGTCTCCTTTATTTTTATTATTATTCTTATAAGCAGGCAGATTGGAAGGATTTGTAAATCAAAACACAGCTGGCAAGCCTAAATTTAGGCCTATCAAGATGAGTGTCCCTCTTTACAACAGCTTCTCAAACTCCTTCCACTTGACGTCGCTTTTTTTTTTTAACCAGATGTCTCTTGGTGTGCGTTGTTTCTCGTGCCTCAGCAATTTAATTCGCATGGCCTTTTCATGCCAGTATTCTGATTTATCACACTTCTCACACTGATTTCTCTTCCCTCTCTACTTGTTAAAAAGAAAATCGTGGTTTGCGCACAGATGGCGGATGCGATTTAGTATTATCAGAGCAATTCATGTTATATTCATGAGCGATTCTGAGTAGCTTGTTAGTGAGGGATATTAGAAAAGGACACATCGCCGAGAGGTCATGGCTCACCTTTGAACGTAATTCTTTTGGTGTTTATCTTCTGAGCATTCAATTATTGACAAGGCATCCTGGATTTTAAATTTCAGTTGTGGATCTCTGTTATTTCAGTTGTAGAGTTTGGGAACTAGGAGAGAGTCAGCAGCCTCCTCTGGGAATCGTTACTGGAGTTGGCTATTAACCTACAAAGCAGGAAAAGGATAGGTGGTGGATGGCACCTTCTCATTGTGCCTTCCTTCCACTCTCCCTTCCATCCTGAGGCTTTCACTGTGTACAAAGGTAGGTGTAGAAACGCTGTGGCAGTTTGCCAGTGCTGCTATAACAAATTTTCAACACATTGGACATGTCAGCAACAGAAAATGGTGCATTCCGAGGCCTGAAGGCCAATCCTTCAAGAGTAAGGCTTCCTTCTTGGGCTTTGAGGGAAGGACTTATCCCATGCCCTTCACCTGGGCTTATTCGTAGCTATCTTTGTATTTCTTCATCTTTTTCCCCACCATGTATGTTTCCCCATTTTATTGAATACAGTTTACAGAAATACCAAATATATTATATTAGGTGTCACATTAATGACCTTATTATACTTTCAAAGATTCATTTTTACTATCTTTAATTGTGTGTAGGGTGTTGTGTGTTTGCGGGGGGGGTTGGTGGATGGAGGTGATGGTGTGGGTTCCCATGGAAATCAGAGGTGTTAAATTCTCCTGGAGCTGGAGTTCCAGGCAGTTGTGAGCCACCTAATGTGGGTACTAGTGTCTGAACTCACACCTACAGGATCAGTGCAGGCACTCTAGACCGAATGAATTTATTTCAACATAATTAGTTCTATAAAGACCTTGTCAGGGGTAGAGAGATAGCTCAGTTGTTCTATCTTAGTTTGATTCCCCAAAGCCCATTTTTACCAAAGAGAGAGAAGAAAGAAAGAAAGAAAGAAAGAAAGAAAGAAAGAAAGAAAGAAAGAAAGAAAGAAAGAAAGAAAGAGGGAGGGAGGGAGGGAGGGAGGGAGGGAGGGAGGGAGGGAGGAAGGAAGGAAGGAAGGAAGGAAGGAAGGAAGGAAGGAAGGAAGGAAGGAAGGAAGGAAGGAAGAGAGGGAGAGGGAGGGAGGGAGGGAGGCAAAGAGAAAGAGACAGGGAAGGCAGAAGAAAAGGCTAGGTCTATTTACATGCATAGAGCCATAGAGCTAGGGGGATAAAAACAGGTCTATACCTAGATGCTGGTGCTCCCAGGTCAGTGATCCTAGCTTCCTTGGAGAAGTCTGAGACAAAGAGAGATATTGTCTAAAAAAGGTAACTAGCTCCCGAGGAATGATACCTATTGTCCTCTGTGCTCCATTACTCACATCCTCAAACACGTTTGTACCCCACACAAGTGCATCCCCACGTACATGAGCATGCACGAGCACACAAAGACCTTCTCACCAAATAATGTCTCATTCAAAGGTACTAGGTGTAGGTCTTCAACCTATGAGTCTAGAGGATTTGGAGGTGGCAGGGGCAGGGCATGATTGAAATGGAACAGAAACAGTTAAAGAACCAAGAATAATAACAGCGAAACCTGCTGTGGATTTTATTTATGTCTGTGAATGATTTGGCCATTCCATAACATTCCATTCAGATGTTGCTCAAGTGTTCTCTCTGAAAATAAGTGGACTGTTGCTTTGGAGTAAAGACAGAATGCAAGAGATTTTAGCAATGTGCTAAGCTTTCTTCTTTGTTATGGTTTCACGTCTTGGTTTTCTTGGTTTTGTGTGTGTTCATTGACTTGGCAAAGGAGAGGGTATTAAATATAATTCAAGAAGAGATTTGTCATAGAGATCATGTCCCTTCTGCTGTCATGTCTGGGAGAAAAAATAAAAAAAAAGTAAAAAGCTCTTTTCCAATGCTTAAAAGACTGTAAGATAATGCTCATGTTTCAAAGTTGAGAGAGAAAGAAGGAAAAGGGGAAAGAAGTGGTGGAGGTTGAATCCTTTGTTAGAGCATGTGTTAACCATTCCCCAAACTCACCAACCACAGGAGGTTAAATGGAGTAATTGCTTCTGCATATCTTTTCAAACACTTATTTTCCCCAGTTATTTATGTCACCATATTTTGTTTTCTTTTGGAGGGGGGGAACAAATGTAAAACACGTTGGTTTTATTGAAGTTTTGAGAATGTTTTTGAGGGATTCGTAGTAATTTAAATCCTTCTACTGAAATCTTGTATGTTGCTGAATTCTCAGCCTGTAATTTTCTTCCTTTGCTGGATATGGAAGCATGTTTTTATGACACCACACTGTATTCAGCGGAATTATGAGCTTTCGTAAGCCAACCCAGCTCCTTCCCACTCTACAAAAGGCTGCATTTTAAGCAGAGGAAATAGAACACAAAATTACGAAGTAGGTAAAAGAAGTGGGTGGTGGTGAGCAGCGTGGGTGGACACAAAGAAAGCGGGAGCACGGGGCTGCATGCAGTGTCAGGGAAATTTAAAGGACATTTGCCTACCAAACTAAAAGTTGTCAGTTTAGAAAACTATTTGTGTTGGAAGGTTTGTAAGGGAGTACATATATATATACACATACTGGTGGAGTACTTATTTGGAAGCTCTAAGTTCTCTTAATGGCTTCTTAGGATTCTATTATGTAGCATTTCTTATTTCATTTTAGACAATTATCCTTTTTGTTGCAATACTTTAACATTTCTCTTCAGCCATGTAAACCTTGATGAGTTGAAAAAAAAAACTAACCAAATTCTAGCCAAAGTCTCTTGCCATATGGCCCCTAGACAACTGTCCCAACTTGCAGTCGTGATTGCTGTTCCTTCAGAACATTAGCAATTACTATAACTCTAACAATTTTAGTATAATTTTCTGATTATAAAACAAAATATATTGATTTTAGGATATTCAAAAAACATAAAAAACTTCACATAGAAAATATATATATACACATACACACACACACATATATATATATCGAGAACAACATCTTTGTTAGAGAAGAACAAGTACTGAGGATCCATTTCTACCCAAACTCACGAACCACAAAAGCTTAGCTGGATCTTGGGTAGCTGCAATAGCATGAAATGTTCCAATGTCTGAAACCCCTTGTGTTAACTTATTTTTTTCTGTATCGTTTCTAAGTTTATTCCCTATCCCTTCCATTTTCTTCTCCCCTTTGTTCCGGACATATAATAAACATTGGAATCTTGGTGGCCACAGGTTTTATGAACTATTTCTTTTTAGTAATGCACAGTGAAATTTTCCCCAAGTATTACACTGGGCTGAAGAGCTAGCTGAGTGGTTAATAGTGTGTAGTGCTGATATAGAAGATACAAGTTACAATTCCCAGCACCCACAGCATGCGGCTCACAACCACCTGTCATTACAGCTCGGGGGGAATCTGAACTTCTCTAAAGGCATCTGCAGGCCCCTGCTCTCACATATGCATATTCCTATACAGACACACACACACACACACACACACACACGCACACACACACACGATATAGAATTAAAATAAAAATAAGTGTATAAAACATTATATAACTTGCTTTGATCAGTTTTTGTTTGCTTGTTTGTTTGCTTTTGTTTGTTTGTTTGTTTTTCAAGACAGGGTTTCTCTGTAGCTTTGGAGCCTATCCTGGAACTAGCTCTTGTAGACCAGGCTGGCCTCGAACTCAGAGGTCCACCTTCCTCTGCCTCCCAAGTGCTGAGATTAAAGGCGTGTGCCACAACCCCCCCCCAGCTGCTTTGATCATTTTGATAATTTATTTTATTATGTCATTTGGGTACAGTTTATTGTACCTGTCATGAAGATAGAAATTACCTCATTAAGCTTTTGTTTTGGGGGATTTCTTGTTTTGAACTTTTTGTGTAACTAGTCAGGAGATTCTCCCTGTATACTTGGTTCAAATCTGCCCTAACTGTTTATCCTTCACAAGTCTTTTTTGTGATTACAACAGCTTGCATTTTCTTATCATTGAGAGCCATTGTTATCCTTGTCTCCACAATGATTGTGACCACGTGACACCTCATCTGCTGTCACCCAAGTATTTCTTCTTGCTGGACGTTTGCAGATGGATGCTCCACCTTTCTGGCTCTGATATGAGTGTTATGGGTTCAAATCCCAGTTCTTACATTTGCGTGGAGAGTTCTTTATCAACTGGGCCAACTCCCAGACCCTAACGTTTGTTCGATTTAAAGTTAAACAGTTTCTCTGGATTTTAGCTCAACTCCCATTTCTGTGTTCAACTTCTGTTGCTTCCAATTCCAGAACCATTTTGGAATAAAAATCATTTCCTCTTAGTTCTGTAAGGTCAAAGTGTTGATGGGTTTGGTGTCTTGGACTAACTACTCTGCTTCTACAATGGTGTTTTATTTTATTTTGTCTTTTCTCTGTCATCTCATGTAGAAAGAAGAAAGTAAAGTGGCTAGTTAGTCATCCCCTGCCCCAGCCTCATTCTAAGGTTACCAAAGCTAACCAAAGTAACTCAATTCTGTCTCTTAAAACTATTGAGTTATTGTATTTTAGAGATAATATGAACATTTAAAGCAGTGGAATCTTGAAATTTTACATCTTCTTTCTTTCTCTCATCATTTTTAGGTAGAATTTATGAGAAAGCATAGATTAAATGTTTCATGAATGAATAAATGAAATTTATGCCCTCGCAATGCTGAAACACGCATGGGCACCCCATATATGGTGGTTCTGTTGAAATTGTCTATATTCAGCTTCATGGCCCATGTTGATGAGGATGACTAACCAGGTCTCTTACTGAAGAGGGAACCAGATCTCATTACAGATGGTTGTGAGCCATCATGTGGTTGCTGGGAATTGATTTCAGGACCTTTGGAAGAGCAGCAGTGGTCTTAACCACTGAACTATAAATGTTTCATAGCCACATAAAAATAAGTACTTAGCATACATATTCAACTATGATACCAGGAGTCCTTTTTGCTTTTGCTATATTTTAGTGATATTGGTAGTATCTCAGAAATTGAAAATTGTTACTGTTTATTTTGAAGTCAGTTTTTGTATGAGTGTATGTGTTATATGTATTGTCTGTACAATACATGTACATGTATGTGTGAATGAGTGTGCATTGTGTGTGTGTGTATTCATATGGAGGTCAGAAGTCAGCATTGGGTGATTGAATGTATTCCTTGATAGGTCTCTTTTCTGACTTGGTCTCTCTCACTGAATCTGGAATTGATCTATTCATCTAGGATGGCTGGCCAAGGAGCCCCAAGGAATCACCTTTGTCTTTCTCCCTGGTCCTGTGATTATAGATGGACACCATGGCACCTAGCTTTTATGTGGGTCCTGGGGATCTAAACTTGGGTCCTCATGCTTGTGTACTGGTCCTTTTCAACTGAGTCTTATTGCCAGTGCTTGGTGTTAACTTTATAAATGCTTTATTCCTTAGGATGCCTCACTAATGGACATGAACTCCTTCAGCCCTGTGATGCCAACTTCCCCTTTGTCGATGATAAACCAAGTCAAATTTGAAGATGAACCAGATCTAAAGGATCTCTTCATTACAGTTGATGCCCCTGAAAGCCATGTCACTACAATTGAAACGTTCATCACTTACAGGATCATAACCAAGGTAAATGCTGAGGGACCATTTTCTTGAATGCCATTGTGTTCTTCGAGCTTCTGAAAATGTGTAGTGTTAAAGAATCATGTGCATTGACTTTTCTTATGAAAGCTATTTTAGTAAGATAATTGTACAAGGAGCCCTTTATTTGGCTCCTATGAAATCTAATATTTGAATTGACTTTATTAAGTGGTGTTTTTTGGTTGTTCTGCCAAGAATAAGATTTTGGTTTTTATCATACAAAATGATAACTAGCCTGGTGTGGTTGAGCATGCTTTGAATCCCAGCATTTGGAGGCTAAGACAGGCAAAGCTCAAGTTTGAGGCCACCTTGGCAATGTAATGAGTTCAAGGACAGTCTGGACTTCATGAGACACTATTTCAAAAGAAATACCCCAAAGAAATAAAAGATAGATAGATAGATAGATAGATAGATAGATAGATAGATAGATAGATACTTTTGAAAAAAGAAGAGTTCAGTTTCTGTTAAAGACAGGAAATCATTAAAAATAGGACACATAACATTTTGTAATTTTTCTGAGAATTACAAAGTATAATACTCTTTGCTTCTCAGAAAGGATCAAACCACAACCGTTGCTTGCATATGAAGTGCTCGTTCAATAATACAAGAGAAATCGATTCAGAAAGCAAGTCTGCTATCCTTTACACAAAGAAAGCTAATGTCAGACAAAATGAAAAAAAATGTAATCTGTTTCAGTAAGTACTTTTAAGACTAATTTCTAATTTCTCTTTGCAAGTTAAGTATCTATTTTAGAAAGGCTCACCCATCACCAACGTGGTTCTCGAGTGCTGAAGAATGTCTCCTCTAGCTGAGAGGATTCTGGACAGTGTCCTCTTACCATCTTTCAGCACAGACTCCACCCTGTGGCCCATTGTGGTTTCCGAAAAGTGTATATATCGAACCTCTTTCTTTGGCCCCTCATTTTCCTCAGTGCAAAGTGCACCCCCACTCAGCTACATAATATAAACTCACCTCATCTTCCTCCCAGCCCCTGCTTTGCTCAGGCAGAGTGGCTTTTATAATGTCACTATTATAGGTGCCTCTTGGTCTCATGAATAAGAATATGCTTTTCCATCTGTCTGATGTCTCCATCTCCTTAGATGAAAAGAGTAATATTTATTTTTCAAGATATCAACTACCTAAGATGGTTTCTCTAGCTGCCCAGTGTCTCCCAGCTTTCCTCTCTTCTTCCATATTATTCCAAGGAAACCCTTGAAGAAAGTAAAGTATCCAGTTACAGAAAAGCAGCTAAAACTGCATCCTCAATCCTTCTAAGTCTCATAGTTCTTAAAGCTAAAAACCCGAGATTTCGGCAGATGCTAGTTCTGTATTAGAACCTGGTGCTCCTCTGAGAATCGACTTAGGTGAAACAATCAATGTAAAACACTTAGCCCTATGCAGTAAGTGGTTAGTAACTGGGGTCTCCCCTTTAGTAAGTAGAAAAGTGTGTGAGGATTTGTATTTATTTCCAGGGAGTCTGACCTTCTTAAGGAAGGTTTTAGTAATTCCAAACAGGAGCGACTTACTTGATAATTTACTATTTTGTTGAATTAATGAGTAAAGTCTTCATGTTTTATGGTATCAAGATGGGTTTTAGCAAGTCAGCAAGGAGCTGAATCTAGATTTCTCTCGTTTGCTTTATGTCTTGGGCATGTCAATCAACCTCTTTTTATTAGTTTCTTCATTTGTAAATAGGATAACGGCACTAACTTTGGAGACTTTTGTAGAAACCTGAATAGATGAATACAGGCCTACTGCTCAGAGTGGACCCGAGGTTCTGTGCTCTCTCTATCCTAACTGTGCACCTACCTTCTTGTCCTTGTCACCTCCAAGAAGAGGATCTGTGAAACAGTTCTTTCCCCATCATTTGGCTTTCTCGGATGCCTCTTATGAAGCACCTGGGAGATCTGATTCTGAGCAGTGACACACATGAACTGTCCTTGTTTGTACAACACTTTAACTGACTTCATATAAATTAATTTAGTGTGCAAGGGTAAGTGGGTATGTGCAGGACAGCTTGAGGGAGATGGGAGTCCCTGAGCTTGAACTCAGATTGTCTGGGTTGGTGGCAGGTGTCTTGACCTGCTGAGCCATCTTATTGTCTTTTTCCATCATATTTAAATGGGCTGCTTTTATAGAAGTAATAATAAAAATGACATTAGAACATACGAACCAGTTGCCATCAATGGTGACTACATTGAGTAAGCAATGCTTTAAACACTTTCTACATAACTGAAAGCAATTAAGGAAATTAGATACTATTATTTGCCCTCATTTCCTTCCATTGGGAACTGAAATTCAACAATTTTACATGAGTTCTACAGCATAATAATTGGCAGAGTTCTATTTAAACATAAACCATTTACTTTAATATATCTTTTTCTACTACATTTTTACCTGTATGTATGTAGAACTGGCAAACTGACTTTCACATTATTATAAACTAAGTGCCCTTTTCTACTTTTTGACTACACTTATATGTAATAAATATACATTACATATATAAATATATGAACATCTGTTAGATGTGCATTTTGTTATTAAAATAACTTTTTATTGATTATTATCATTCATGCAATATTTTATACAATTTTCTTTGAATGCTAGTGTTGTTCAGAGTATTTCTTTTATCTGTTACAAATCTATCTCTGGCCAGGTGACCCATGTTGGACAGAGATTTCTGCTTTAAAATTTGGGTGTTAATTGATTTACTGTTTATTTAATTTTAAGTCTTATGAAGGAAAACACAAAGTTGCTACAAACATTGGACATTTATGGATGGCTTCTCTGAGAAAACTCCTTGCCCAAGCTGCCCTTGAGATCACTAGATGACTAGGGTGACTTAAAGTTATGACTCGCGTGCCTACACCTCCTCTGTGCTGAGATTACTTGTGCACCAGCCACCTGGCCTAGCCAGGCCTGAGTATCATACCTCATGCAAGATAAGCAAGCTCTTACAAACTGAAATACACCCCCAACTTCAGTTTTAGTTTTATAATATTGCAGTTCATGCATTCTAAGGTCTTTAAGAATATACACATATACATAATCACTTGTAAACTCTGATAGCCTCATGCTTAGGATCATTTAAGAATTATTCAGCTATATGAGGGTGGGTGCCAGCACTCTCATGTTCAAGGCTTCTGTCTCAAGAGGAAAGGGCTTTTGTTCTTGAGAGGGACTGAGATGGACATCCTAAGGTGGCTACTTGGATGAAGTACTTTGTCTTTTGGACATGTGGACATTAGTTTCTAAGACCTGTGGTCTTTTCTCCTAAATTATTATCATGAAGACAAATATGTTAATGTCTGATCGTGTGCAGGCAGTAGTTGATGCCCTTTATTGATGAATTGAATATTCGGATTCATCTATTTCTAAAGCAGTTTTGTAAATCTTCTGTATTGTCTTCTTTTCTAATTGTTGCTGCCTGTTAAGCCATGGCTATCCTTGTCAGCAGCTTCAACTCTGCCGCTACCAACAGCGGTTCTGCCACAAGAGCCACAACCTGAAATGCTGTTCCCTCAAGCACCAATTATTTCAAAACTACAAAAGAACTTATCTAAATCTCTGTCCCTCCCAAAAACTAAAGATTCAAATGTTGAGGTAGGATTCTGTTCCCCAGAGAGGCTGAATGGCAAGCAGCTTAACCAGCTCACCCTCTCCCAAGTTGTTCTCTGTGCTGCTCCTTGCCCCTCCTTAAAAACCCTTCTCCACCTGGCTCCTCTCGCTACTTCTGGTCAGCTAGTGGCTGCCGCTGCCTTCTGTCTGCAGGTGAATTTTATTTAATCAAGCACATCTTTGCTGATCCAGAGCACAAACAAAAGTAACCACGCCCTAAAATAATATTCTACAACACTTTCTGATCTTAGAATACCTGCTCACCCTGGATCAAAGGTCAGCATTTGTTGAGCTAATCAGTGCATTTAGGGTGTGTTTCACATGGACCCGTTGGTGCTCAAAGTCAAGTTTCTGAGCTCTTGTGGTTGCAGATGAAAATTTAATCACTGTTTGTAGTATTGGTCCAATGGAAACCTGCATTCAAGTCGGAAGCAATATCGTTACCAGAAGCACACCCTGTAGAATTATGTATTCTTTCTAAGTTGAAGATCTGTCTTCAGACCTCATTAGTCTTATAGCTGGGAAGCTTCTGCTTTGCTTTAGATGGGATGGTGTCTCTAAAGTATACTCCACAGAAATCAGTCGTTTTCTAAACTCAGATAGCTATTGCTTCTTTCCTTGCCGTATCGCATTCAGGCGGAGTATAAGATCCTGTAGTAGAAAGAAATATTCTGCTGAGACATGGCCATACTTTCTGTTTTCTTCAATTGTTATATGTTAGAAAATTCTTTTAAGTCCGTGATAGAGTGATGAGGCCAGACTTGAGTGATTCTTTGGTATGATTTGTCATCTTCATGCTGGAATTTATAACAAATTGTTTTCTGTTTACTAAAGAATTGGCAGTGACTGAGGACATAGACAGCTGAAAGACATTTTCTTCAACCGTTACTTGAATGCTAATAGTCACATCAGTTTATTGTTCTCGAAGTTGTTCACGAACTTGTTTGTAGTGCCTGGTGTTCAGTCGGATGAGAGTGACTAATTCATTCATTTGTGTGTGTGTTTGTGTGTGTGTATGTATGCAAGCATGCATATATACATCCACATGTCAGTCAGCATGTATGTATTGTTAAACATGTTTTTACTGGATTTATATTTTCTGTTTTTACTGTTTCTATATCCTGTGTCATTTTGCAAAATAATTACATTTTTTAAGTGTTTTGTGAACATTTAGATTCTTAGGCTTCTGCATCTGATATATACCAACTTTTTCCAACTGCAAAGAGAACATTTACTAAGATATACTGTGTTATATTATAAACATAGACTTCTAAGGATTTCTACAGTTTCGTGAGCTTATTAATGATTTCTAAATGGTTAAAACTATACCCTATGACTTAAACTGCTTAATTTTAAAACTAGTTCACCAGTTTGGATAGTTGTTATTTTCTGTGAGAGGGTGATATGTTTGCAATATTTTATTCTATCTTTACTCCTGCAGGAAAACTTCAACCTAAATATTACTATATGTATTTTATATGCAAAAATTCTGCTAAGTGAGACATTGGTATAAGTGGTTATTTTCTCGTGAGAGGTAAGTATGAATTAGAGAAATACTACTTTTATTTTGGCCTGAGATGCAGGCAGGAGATATGAGGTTGATACTGAGCCCGTGTCCTTGTCACATGAGCTGGCACCGATTTTTCATTTACTGGGAACAGAAAGCTTAATGTATTTGCTAAAATTTTGGAGTTTAAGCATGTAGCTCAAAATAAAACCCCTTGAGAAATTGTAGAAAGAAATATCTTTTCACATTAAATATCCATTAATTACATTCTTTTTGAAAAAGTGGCAAAATCACTCTGCAAAATGTTAGAATTTTTACATACCAACAGCGAATTTTAGTGGAAGCAGTTCATTTGAACCACATCCAAGAGAGCAGTCTTCTCAGTTATATTCAGGTTATTTTCCAGATTTTAAAAATAGAACTTTCCTCAAATTCTGAATGTTAATCACATTAAGAAAAGAAGAATGTTTGAAACCTACATTCCGAGCCCACTTTCCAAACGAGAAAGCCACGCCAGAATACTAGTAGTTCCAACAGCCAGATGGTTGTTGGAAGGCAAAGTTTTCAGTTTGGACTTCAAATTTAAGGGTGGTGTTTGCTTTCTTTCTGGAAAAACCGGAAAGTTCGCTTCATTTCATCTGCCGCATGAATAGATGACAGAAAAAAAATGCATGCAGACTGACAAACACTGAATAATTAGGATGCAAGTTTTCTTGGAGACCCGTTTCCCCTCCCCTCCGTAATATCTGAAATAGAATTAAGCGAATGTCTTCCGTCGCATACTATATGGGCTGTTCTGTTTTCCTGCTTCCTTCAGACATCTCGTGGGGAATTTGATTCCAGTGAATTTGAAGTCAGGCGACGTTATCAAGATTTCCTCTGGTTGAAGGGTAAACTGGAAGAAGCACATCCCACGCTCATTATTCCAGTGAGTTTTAAGGATTTGTGGTTGTTTTTGTTTATATTGTAGTCACTGTACTAGCATGAGTATTTTAGAATGTCTAAACCACAATTCCTTTAAAGGTACTAAAATTCAGTGTCTTAGGAACATTTACTTCCAATCCCTTTAACCTACCTATAGATTTTTTAAAACTATTGTAATATGGACTGATGTTTTGTTTTTTTATGCATATGTGTATAGAGGTCTCAGAACTACTTGGGATGCTGGGCACAGAGGGTGGGCTGGAGGGAGATTCTCCTTCTACTATGTGGATCACAAGAGATTGAACTCAGGTAGTCAGCCTGGTCTTCCACCATGTGAATCCTGGGAATGAAACTCAGGTTGTCAGACTTGACAGCAAGTGCCTTTACCCGCTAGGCCATCTTACTAACCCTCAGATAGATTTTTTTTAAATACATATTTTCTTTTTTTTATATATTGGCATGTAAACTTAGTTTTGACTGTCCCCCCCATGTAGCCTGTCTCCATCTCCGTCCGCAATTAGTCCACTGTCAAACCCATGTTTTCTCAGATAGTTATTGTTTTTATTTTTGGTCTCAGCCATTGCCAGAAAAGTTTATCGTGAAAGGGATGGTGGAGCGTTTCCAGGATGACTTCATCGAAACCCGCAGGAAGGCGTTGCATAAGTTTCTGAACAGGATCGCTGATCATCCAACTTTAACATTTAATGAAGATTTCAAGGTTTTCCTCACTGCACAGGCCTGGGTAAATGGTTCTATTTTGTATTCATAAGACTCCCTTAGTGTCCACATGTGCAAAAGACTGTATCCTCCCTCTTTCTTGCCTTTACACATTAGTTAAAGGTGCCCTTGAAGTGTGTTAGTCAATTGTGCTTTTTTTAAAGACCCTTGAGCAACTTCTTCAGGAATGACTGTAATGGTCTGCCCTGTCCCTTTAAGGGACGAGCTCCGCCCACTCCCCCCTCTGCTAAAGCAAGCAGATCTTCCTTCAGCTTCCAGCCTGAGTTCCTTCTTTTCCGTGTATATAGATCTCCTATGTGTTTTGCTCTCCAATTTATTTGATCCCAAATACGTTTCACAAATGCTGCAGCCCTTCTCAAAATCCATGAGTTCTCTTTGCTTTGTTGTTCACTTAAGCACACTGTATTTCTTAAGGGATGATTTTCCTGGGCTGCAAAGCCTTTTATAGAATGTTCTTGTTTATTTTTGTTTGTTTCTTTCTTTCTTTTTTTTTTTTTTTTTTTTGTCTGTATCTCTCTCTGCCATGTTAACTCTGAAATAACTAGCTACGTGTCTTATTAAACAGCTTCCTCTGCAGACAGTCAGTCAGCGGAGGTGGCGTCCCAATCTACCCACTGCAGTTGGGTGAAGAGCCGTGATGGGAGAATGTCTTATAAACTAAGATGAGAACTTGAAGGAGGCACAGTGTGTCCTGTGGAGCAGTGGAGCAGTGGAACCTCTAAATTCAGATTGCTGTGATCCACGCCCACGTCCTCCCATTGCTTAATTGCTTGTACATCTTGAACTTGCTCTACCTGTGCCGCTATTTCCCTTTGAAAATGAGGAAGATAATAGAACATGGGTTTATTCTCAGTTGTACTTTTAAGATGATGCTTGTAGTTACTGGAACGTATCAAGCTCTCAATAAATAATCTGCTATTATACTTGAAAAATTTATCAAGCTTTCCACTCTTTTCACTATTAATGTGGAACCTAAGAAATCATCTTGAGGTCATTTTTATATGGAATACCTGCTCTAAAATATAGGTTGGGGACTGGAGAGATAATGTTTAAGAGCACTTGCTCCCCTTGCAGAGGATCTGAATTCAGTTTACAACTGTCTGTAACTTCAGTTTCAGGGGATTTGACACCCTCTTTTGGCTTTTAAGGGCACTGCATTAATGTGAGACATATATACATTCAGGCAAACACACCCACATGAACATAACATGAACATAAATCAAAAAGAAAGGAATATAGATTTCCTATCACATCATGTACTTCTTGGGTATCTTCTTGATCCGTGATCCCAGGGTTATTGTTTTAAAGATGTATGCTTTGAGAAAAGACTGCCCACCTGATTTACACAAGTGCTTTGAAATGGACTATTTATCCAGTAGACTGGAGTGTGGGAGGATGTTACCAAAAATAAATTTAGATGCCTCAAATGCATGTGCTTTAAAAGACACACAGTGCAGTGTGTTGCTGTTTCTGTCTCACTCTTTGCTGCTCTGTGGGATGCTGCTGATTGACTCACCACACTGTGGGATGCTGCTGATTGACACACCGCACTCCTTTCTCTTTTTGTTTCTAGGAACTGTCTTCTTATAAGAAGCAAGGGCCTGGCTTGCTGAGCAGGATGGGGCAGACAGTCAGAGCCGTGGCATCCTCCATGAGAGGAGTGAGGAACCGGCCGGATGAGTTCACAGAAATGAACAACTTCATCGAGACGTTTAGCCAGAAAATCAATTTGATAGATAAAATATCTCAGAGAATTTACAAGGAAGAAAGGGGTACGTCGGGTCACCTAAGATGGTTATACAGATGTTCGGCCTCTTTTGGATCTTCACTTTGGCTGCTGTGATGTGGGATGTGGTGTGGTTGACCCTGTTAGGATTTTACTTATAAATCATGACTCATGCTCTGCCATCCATTGAAAAATTTTCAGAAACTGGAGAGGTGGCTCAGTCTATAAAGTGCTTAGCATACACACTTTATGTAGTAGCATAAGCATAGAATCCTGGTGCTAGGAAGACAGAGGCAGGTAGATCTCTGGGGATCATTGTCCAATAGGTCGGTTTGAGTCGGTAATCCTAATGTCCCACTCAAGGACCCTTCTCATGAAACAAAGTAATTACTTCCTAAGGAACAGCACCCAAGGTTAACTTCTGACACCCCCACCACACTCACACCTGCACACTCATGCATGTGCACTAGTTCACACACACACACACACACACACACTCATACATTTACACACATATTTACCCTGCACACACATACACACATTTCCTAAGTGTTTTTAGGTAGTTGTGGCCACTTTTCATTTGGTTCTGTGGAGCTCTAGCTGTTCTGGCTTCTGTGTGTAGACCATGACGGCAACTCTAGGTCTGAGCTTGAGATTTTGAATTTAGTTCTACCGTGGTAGTATCAAGATTCAACATGAACTTGACCCAGAAGTGAAAGAATGACATTTTAGGAGTTGCAGTTTTCATATTCTCTCGTGTTTTACTAGTGGTGTTGGGGGCAGAATGATGTGTTAACACCTTCCATGCGTGTCATAAAGACTTTACTATTAACTGCCTTTTACAGATCAGGCTAATCTTTAGTTTTCAGTAGTTCTATTCCTATTCCTAAATGATTTTTATTTTCTAATTTTAATACTACAAGAGACAGCTGAATCAGCAAACACGTTTTCTAATATATGTTGGTAGTGGAGACGAAGGGTCACATACAAACAGAAGTTATTGTACCGATCGATGGCTTATTTGTTAATTTCTTGATTGTCTACATCTGTCATTAAACTGTAAGGCCCTTGCAGATAGGCAGAGGGAAATTTGATCTTATTTCTGGTCTGTACTATGTCGATAGCTGCCGTGTGGGCCAAGGAGAGATCCACTTCTTCAAGTTGTCCTCTGACCTCCATGGGTGCCCTGTGGCACATGTGCTACACCGCTCCCCAGATAAATAAGTAAATGTATGTAAAGGGGAAAAAGGAGTTTGGAAGTAGGAGACGGCTCAGTGGTTGAAGTACTTTGCTGCGGGAGTGTGGGAAACTGAGTTTCTATCTTCCGAAACCGTGCAAACCTGGGCGCAAAGGCTCGCCATCTGTAGCTCTGCAGCTGCAGAGCTGAGGAGGAAAGACAGGTGGATCCTAGAGGCTCCCTGCCTAGTCAGCCTAGCCAAAGGCAGGGGAGCTCTAGATTCGCCGTGAGATCCTTCCTGCCTGAAAATAAAAGGCGAAAGTCATAGAGGAAGGCACCAAACATAAACCACTAGCCTCTATGTGCAGACACATGGATGAGCACACTCACATACATATATACATACCGAAACATACAGAGAATTAACAAAGAAATAATTTTTTAAAAAAACGCAATTATTTTCCTAGAAGATGTGCAGTCTTTGCTATGTAGTGACTGAATGCAGTTTAATCATTGGGTTTGATCCTCTTTATGTTTTCATTTCTTCTTTCTTTCTTCCTTTCTTCCTTCCTTCCTCTCCCTTTCTTCTTTCTTTCCTTCCTTCCTCCTTTCTTTTCTTTCTTTCCTCTTTGCATGGGATCTCAAAATGTATTCTGTCTAGCTGACCTCATGCTAGGAGTCAGGTATGCAGCCCTATACCGGGTTTACTGTTTTTATTATTCTCAGGAAGTTAATGATTTTAGCTAGGTTCTGTGATTGCAGAACTCTGAAGCAGGTTCTGAATACACAGTTAGGCTGGGTAGCAACTCAAAGCATTCTGTGGAAATTATTGACACGTAAGAGTGATAAGGGTGTCCACAAGCTTTGAAATTACTGGCAAAGAGGATGTTTAGTAGACTTTACTCTTTGTGAAGGAACCTTGATCCTTACAGACTTTGTCATGTCAAGTTCTTGTTGTCGGAGTCATTGCTTCCAGCCTGTCCTGGAGAATTCTCATTATTTAAGGCCAGAAGGGATTTGAGGAAGGGAAAACTTGATCAAACTATATTATATGAGAAATGTTGATTTTAAAAAAAAAAGGAAAAGAGAGATAAAGCCCACTTAACAGACCTGGAGGACTAGATTCCACTCATATTAATGGAGAGTCCTTTGGGAATTTTGGAGTCTTCATCTGTGCAGGTCATTCATTCATATCCACATTAGGAAATATTTGAGGACAATTTCTCTTTTGATGTTTTTCATTCTCCACTTAAAAAATATGCTTGGCTTTCTTTTCTTTTCTGCTCCCCAGTTTATTTGGCTGTTGAGCACATGTCGCCTTGCTTCTCTGTGCTCTGGACTAAGGAAGAGGTTGCAACTATACCTGCCTAGCAGACTGCACAGTGTACTTGATACATATATTATGAGTTGAATTCCAGGGGAATTAATAAATGTTGGCATATCGGTGTGAGTTGAATGCTGTGTAATTTAAAGAAAGCGCTTTGGTAAAAATAGCTACCTAACAATAACCATCAATGAGCACACACCCTGAGGACAGAACTGTTCAAGGTTTTGTTTTCTGGTTTAGTGTCATCACTCTTTACGCAAGATGAACCTAGACCCAGAAGAGTGAAGTTAAGAAGTTAGACTGACACCTTTATCGTCATGAGATCACTCGTGTCTTTATTATTTTGAAACATCTTGAGTTCACTTGATCATGAAAAAATAAGTTGTGCTAGTAGCAGCTTCACTTGGCAGAATAGATCTCGGTGAATTGTACCGGCATAGACAGAAGATTAAATGTAAAGAGTATCATTGTGCTTATGGTGATGCTTTGAGAGTATAGGGAGGAGCCCTGTAGATTTGCTTAGTCAATGGGCCATGATTACTACTGGACAGTGTATATAGTTAAAAGAAAAGGAGAAAGACAGATTTTGTTTAGGACATCTTTAGGCTCTGATATACTCAGGTATATGATAGGTGGAAGTTTATAATAGCTATGATGGTTGTATGATATATTTTTCCAAGCCTGGACAGTGAAAAGGACATCCAATTTTGTTTATACCTAGAGAGTGGAACTTTAAAAACTGACTTGTACAACCTGGGATAGCTGGTTAGTTAACATGATGGTATTATATTAACTAATGATAATATAAGCATTTGCTTATATCCAAGTGTGAATGTATAGAATGAAACAATGTCCTGTCATATTGTCTATGATACAGGAATTTTGAAAAAGAAAAACATTTTTAGGGGCTGCAGAGATGGCTCAGCATTTAAGAGTGCTTACTGCTCTCCCAGAGGATGTTGGCTCATTACAGCTTGCAAATCTATCCCCAAGGGTCCCAACCCCCTCTTCTGGTCTCAGTGGATGCACAAACACATGTAGCACACAGTTTCACAACCAACCAAGTAAATACAAATAAAAATGTGTATTAAAATGTAAATTGGCTGTCGCTTCTTTGTTTTAGATTATTTGGATGAAATGAAAGAATATGGCCCCATTCATACTGTGTGGTCAGCATCAGAAGAAGACCTGGTTGACACATTGAAAGGCATCGCCAGCTGCATTGACCAGTGCTGTAAGGCCACTGAGAAGCGGATGTCCGGGCTGTCAGAGGTCTTACTCCCTGTTGTCCATGAGTACGTGCTCTACAGTGAGATGCTAATGGTAAGCCACTCCAGCAAAAGTCTCACTGCTCTTCCCTGCTTGATCCTGTCTCTGTGTTTCCACCACTCTTTCCTGTCCTCTTTCCTGTGGGATGTTTTACATGTAGATGCCCAAGGGATATCTGTTCACAGCATCCATGAATCAATGACTGGAAAACCACGTAGAGGAGGATTAGAATGCTCAATAGCAGCACCAACGATTTATATGATTGTTGTCAATCCAAAGCATCCTCAATTAAGATTTACTTCAGGACCAGTCTTCTAGCACTTAAACGTTTTATTTCAAAACATTCCTTTTGTGTGTCTTATAGATTTATTTCCCCCAGAGTTACTCTCCTTTATCATTTATGATTTTAGAACATACTTAATATGTATTATGTATATTTTATGTAGAGCATGATTGAGTAGGGGCTTGATATCTGCTTTGCCTTCAGGCTGCTTCTGAAATGAAATTTTTTAAGTTAAAATGTTCTCTTCCACCATTTGAAAACCTTTTGTTTTTTATATCCACATTTTACATTCTTCTTCCTCAGTTCAACTTAAAATTCCCAGATTCTTGCATTTGGTAGTGCTGTCTGTAGTGCCAATTTTATTTCCTGTATCGCCCTTTGCTCTCAGTGTGCTGTACAGAAAAATGGCTCCTTCTGGTGTCTACTGTTTTAGGGAAATGGTATAGGCTAGCCACAAGGGAGTATAATCATATACTCCAATATAGCCCCTTCTGTTTATAGTTGGAACCGTGATTGATTTCTGATGTTTTACACCCTTGATTTCTAGGAATCTTTTTTCAAAAATTGTTTCTATTTAGGTAAGGTAGCCTTTTAAACATGAGGTCCTTCTCTTGTTTACATGTTTATCATGTTTAGGCTTTCTTTGAGAGAGTCATTAGATCTTGCGTGAACTTTTCAGACTTTGTTCTTATCTGTATTCTGGGGAGTCTTCCATAAACAAACACTACTTGTTTATCAGAGTCCTAGGCTTCACATCTCCTTGGCTGAACTCTTGGTTTTCTCTCATTATTATCTCTTTATGATTCTTCAGGGAAATCTGCTTTGTCGGTTTTCTTTCAGCAATCAGATAGTATTTATCCATCCCTGTGCTAAGTCAAGATAGGAATCAATAAAGCAAATTCTTGCGTAATTAAAGTCCTGGAAAATCATAATATCTACTAGAAAGAATTATTATTTAGCTACTCAGTGATTGAATTATTTTATAGTCACCAATGATGTAACCAGTACTTTTTATAGTACTGTTTTGCTTCTTTTTCTATTGGGATCTTGTAATCTGAGTTAAAATAATCAGTAGCGATATCTTGATAAAAATAATAATTAAAATTGTGTAATCGTATGAAGTATATATTTATATTCAAAATATATTTATAAATGTGAAGCACAGTACAGAAGTATACCCCAAGTATGTGGAATTTAATTATAGTAGAAGTCATTTTGATTAGAGGAAAAATTGGGTGTGTTAGTTAGGGTTTCTGTGGCTGTGGGCAGACTGCACGACTAGGGCAGTGCTTATAAAGGAAAACGTTTAATTGGGTATGGCTTACAGTTTCAGAGCATTAGTTCATTATCATCATAGCAGGACATAGCAGTTGGCAGGCATTCATGATGCTGTTGAAGGAGCTGTGCGTTCTACATCTTGATTCACGGGCAGCAGAAGGTTTCTGTGTCCTACTGACCAGACTTGAGCATGTAAGACCTCACAGCTGCCTCCACAATGACACACTCCCTCCAACAAGGCCATACCTACTCAACCAGGGCATACCTCCTAAGAGTGTCACTCCCTATAGGCAAAGCATTCAGATACATGGGTCTATGGTGGACCATACCTACTCAAACCACTAAAGAGGAATCTTGACATTAAGCAAAGTTAATGTTATAAAGAAATTTGTGATAATTCATGGAATTTTCTGTTGTTTTTTTTCGAGATTAGGAAAAATTTTAATCTACTTTGTTTCTTATATAGCATATCTTTGTGCATAATTGGCTTCATTATGCCATCTTCATGTATGCATATATTTTCATCATATTCACATCCTCATTGTTCCAGATACTTTTCTTCCCAACTTCCACTTTCATGCCTTTTTTATTGGTTGGTTGATTGCTTGATTGATTGGCTTTATTGCTTGCTTGCTTGTTTGATTGAGTCACTGATTTGAACCACTAAATTTTATTGGGTTGCTTACAAGAACAAAGAGGATGGTTATAGGAACATGACCAACTTTTTAGTGGTAACACCACTGAAGAAAATTTCTCTCCTTTCCCTAGCAAGAATTAACAGCCTATAGATTTCTCATAACCTCATGAGGCCCTTAGCTCTAGCAGCTCTTAACTACCTGTAAATTACCAGAGAGAGGCAATTCTGAGAGGAGAGAAACTTGACTCAATATGTCTCTGGACACATTTTTAACCCAGTGCCTCCTAGTTTTCATTGAAATACTTTATAAGTATTTATTTCATTAGATACTTGAATCATGTGTTCTTTGACTTCCACGCACCTTACCAAGTCTCGATGCTTCTCTCTTTTACACTTTACATGTCTCTTCTGTTACTGATGGAGTGTTTGCCTACCCAGAGTCAGATTTAATATCCCATTAGTTAACATTGTTAAGCCCAGGGAAAGATGATCACATGGAACCAGTCCTCGTGCCTATGATGTTGAAGTCTAAATTTGAGTTGCCTAAGGAAAGGTAATCTGAAAGACCAGGAAAATAAAGTTTTACATGGGTCCTTCATTTCCATTGATTCACAGGGGTGTCTTAAGTTTAAGTACACTGAGACATGAAGTCATAGTTATATAAGAAGACAAGCTTGGGCTATCAGTTAGCCAAAGAAGCCATGATATCTCATCAAAGCTTGGCTAGTGGATGAATATTCACACACTTTGAGCTACAGCAAAATTCTTAAGATGTAAATGCATGTTTCAGCTCTCTGGTTTGTGTTAGTTGGTAATTTGATTAACTGTCCTTTTGGGGTCAAATGAGATGCTCCAATGATTATAGATATTTCCAGGTTAGTGACCCATGTCTCCCTCAGATTCACCAGTGGATGATAGAATTTATTGCTTATTTGTTCCCATTCTGGTCTCTTTGAAGACTTTGCCATCAGCATACATGTAGTGTTTAAACTGATAAAATGTGCTTTGGGAAACATAATAAAACATTTATAAAAATTATTTTTAAATATTAATAGCAATTGAGATTTTAAAGAGTAAAGAAACCTAAACTATAAAAATATTATTACCCCAAATGACTGATTACATCAGAACTATATTCCCCGTGATTATTAATATTCAAAAATAAAAATAGTTGTTATGGGAGAAGAATATTACAGCAAACCCCAGCTTGATTTATCCTTTTTTTTTTATTTTGATATGAAGGGCGTTATGAAAAGAAGAGATCAAATACAAACAGAACTGGACTCCAAAGTTGAAGCTCTGACCTACAAAAAAGCCGATGTTGATCTGGTATGTCTTATAATTTGTTGATAAAATTATTTAGAAAGCACTGTCTAAAAACTCTAAGGATATAGAGCTTTGTTGTGTGGTTGCTTGTTAGTATTCAACAAAGAATACTCAAAGTTCTTCTAAAAGGCCTCTAACATACTGTCCTGTAAGTCTTCAAGTTTAGCGCTTGTGTTTCTCTATCTTTGTGGCTTTCATTGACTTGTGCTATAAGGAAATGTGGAACTATATTTCAAAAGGACACACTGTGTTAGAAGTGGATGTAAAAAGTACTTAACATCATTTCAGATCAGTACTCAGTGGGGAAAAAAATGCACATTTTGCAAGTGTCTTGGCAAATAAACTCCTTTTTAAATTTAATTCCTTCCTTTATAACATGGGAAATTTCACTCGTGAAATTGTATATTATAATTCATTCTTATGCTTTCCCATCATGGGGAAACCTCATCATCAATTCTGTTTCAACCAACATTTTTTCATAGCACCCGTCCAATTTATATATTTATTTTTTGCCGGATACTCTAGAGTAACTGAATTTCTGATGTTATGTCATTGTGTTCACAGCATTTTAGTATTGATACTTCGGTGAATTTGTATATATTTTCCACTCAACATTAGCAGTAGAATTCCAATTTGTATCTTTATGAATGAGGATGGCTTGGCAGGGAGAGTTTGCCTAAGTTTTGCTGTTGCAACACAACAGTGTTGGAGCCGATGCTGTTGACTGTCAAGTCCACACTGCTTCACCGTGAAAACTTAGGAAAATTCACTCATCTACATTAACTTGTATTGAATGTTCTATGAAGAATGCTTTTTTAGTTTAAATAAATATTTAGATTGGCATTGACTAGGTATTTAGTACACTTGGTCAAATCGGTGGTCAGGGAATCCTTGAAACCCCTGTGAAACTGTTATATTGTAGCCTCCATAACTGCACCTAATAGTGGGTTTTGATCCCTTCTCCTTGCTTTAACCATTTTATAACATAGAATTTTATTTTCTAATTCCTTCACA
The DNA here is from genome assembly GCF_950005125.1 of Chionomys nivalis. Taxonomy (NCBI): domain Eukaryota; kingdom Metazoa; phylum Chordata; class Mammalia; order Rodentia; family Cricetidae; genus Chionomys; species Chionomys nivalis. The sequence goes on along the minus strand of NC_080103.1, from coordinate 29,853,694 downwards.
ACCTCCTGTGTCCTCCTCAAACTCTCCCCTCTTTGCCTCCTCTCCCTGTCTATAATGAAAACACTTTAAGGGCAGGAATTGGTGATTTGTTCACTGAGTATTCCTAGCCCGTATGAAGTGGACTGTGCCAGTCACTCAGTAGATATTTAGTGAAAGAATAAACATCTCAATAACTGCTCTGGTTCATGAGAACTTACCAAAGTCTAAAATCAAGAGATCTCTACAAACCCAACTTGTGAAAAACACTGACACTTCGTTAAAATCTGACTGGGAACTTCACTCTTGTTTCTTGATTCTGTGTATTTTCCAAACTGAAATTCTGTGACCAGAGCTAGGGAAACAAATCCACAAAGGAGGATAATGGGGAATATATATATATATATGGAGGAGCTTAGTAATCAAAGGAAGAGGAAAGAAAAGAAATGGAAAATTAACATTTTCCCTACAAGCTTGTATTTGTGTTTGTCTTGTTTTCTTAGAGTCTACTGGAAGGAAAAAAAAGAGTAGACATATACAGAAATTTTAATTAAATCATTTGAACATCAGTATTTATTTTCTATTTGTTAAATTATTTTAATAATCCTTAAGACTAGTGCTTAGTCAAAATTTTCTACTCGAGTAAATACTAGAGACTTTAACATTTCCAGAGAATAATAACATGATTTACAAAGGCAGCATTTGTTCAGGGGGACCCTCCCTCCTACATTAAGTTATTTTTTAAATTCAAAGTTAAGTAATTGATATATTCTTTGTGTGTGTGTGTGTGTGTGGTATGTGTGTGTGTTTGGTGCCCACTGTATTTAATTCCCTCATAGTTGTTATAAAATTGGGGAATTTTTAAAATTTAATTATTCTACTATATCCTGAAATTAAGGTTTGAAGCAGTCATATTTAAGGGAAGCATTGCAAGTTTTTTAAATTGATGTATATTCATTGACAAGTTTTAAAATTTTACTTTATTACTCATCAAAACAGATCTGTCTAGTTTAATGATTTATAAAATTCCGCATGTACATTTTTAAATCTTGTGTTTATATGTCCTTTCGCTCATCACATAGCTATGCCCACCACAGTCTTGTGTTTTATACAGACTAAAATCCCCGTGTGCCATGATGCATTGTTAGCAACCTTCAGGAATCACCCACAAATGAATCTGCCATGATTGGTCACTGGACAGCCAAAAAGATGTTGCTTGGAAATATGCAGGATGGGTGTCACTATGGAAACCTGCCCTTGTGAGGTCCTTCTAAGGAGCAGGCCTTCGCAGTCACCATGGCGACCCTGGCAGCGAACTGAATATAGCAATCTGCCTAGTTGTTTACCATGGCAACTGAGACAGGGCCACTTTGGAGACAGCCTTGGGGCCATTTCTATGGAGTCCTCCTGAGGCTGTCTTTGGAGGCTTTATCAAGCCCAGTTCAGGGCGGGATGCCACGTGCAAAGCCAATAAGCAACAATAAACAACTTGTAATGAGAAGCTAGGTGAAATGAAGCTGCTACCAAGTATTCGAAAATTAGGAGGATTATAATGTCTGCTTATAAAGACAGCAGCAGAGTATCACTGTACAGGTCATGCTGAATACACCAGGTGACTTTTAACTGGGTTGAGTAGTAAGTAATACAAGGCTCTAATCTTTTTTACATTTCTTGTCACTGTATATAGGAGCTAGCTAATAATGGCACCATGGCCAGTTATGCTCCTCACATAGATATATCCACCACTGACATGTTTTTATATATCTAAAACTGTGTTTGACAGTGAAATTTTGGTCTTACTATCCAGCTTATTGTAAAATGGGTGCTTGTTAGAGTTTGTGGTCTGAACTTCTTATCTCAAAACAGCCAATGAGTAGTTTCAAAATGACGTCTGCTTCCTAAAAGCAGAATGCTTATTTCAAAGTCAAATCAGCTGTTCATTGAAAGGTTTGTTATTTATGCTTTAGCATTAGATAGACTTACAAACAACTCTTGTAGGACAATTTTAAAAATATTTTTAGCCTCTCTTTACATCATGTTTTTTTTAGCAGAAATTATTAGCATCTTTCTAGTAGACTTGTTTAAAGACTGAATGTTACAGTGGTAGTAAATTACTTACATTATAGCATACACACACAGTAGTTGTTAGTGGTTATTATTATTGATGCCATGGGGAAGTGATGTTTGCGTTAAGTCCTGTAAATGGCAAATACATTGCTCATTGACATGTAGGGAGAATGTGGAAAATAGATATTATTAAAGGTGGTATAAGTTCAAAACGCATGTCAAATTGGGGGAATCTAGATGGATGTGTGCGCTGAAGGGACCAGAGAACTGAGGGGATGTAACTACCAGGAGGATGGAAGCAGTTGGGCTGGGAGCCTTTCTCATCAGCTAAAGGAAAGGAAACTCCATATTTTGTGCACATATAGTGAGATCTTGAACTGAAGAGGTAATGGTGGATTGCAGAGAAGGGTTAATTGGAGACAGACAGGTAGAGAACAGACTCCTTGTTACCTCGTGGACAGGCGGCTGAATTAACTTTGTTATTTCTAGCTGATGAGAGGCAAATGATGGCTCTCAACACCGAGAAATAAAGTAAAGAAGAAGCTTAGAAATGTGCCACTTCAGATCACAATATGGTGACATTTTGAGAAGAGATATTCAACAAAATTCTGGCGGAATTTTGTTGAGTAGCTGCTGTGGGAGTGTGTGTTCTAGGCAGGAGAAGGATAAGGAGGAAGATCAAGAAGACTGGTCCTCATGAATCATGCTGAGAAACATGAGAAACAATCAGTTAGATGCTGAGAAACAACATCCAAGTAATTACTCACTTAAAATTGTTCTTGGTGGTGTGAAAAAGAGGTGGAGTGGTCACACCCGGAGTATCTTTGAGAGGAAGAGCTCTTTGTTGGTGGGTTGTTTACAGTGAGATTAGGGAAGTTAGAAAGATTCTGCACTTTGAGGACTGAGTAAATGGAAGGAAATAATTAACATTAGTTAGGAAGGGGAAAGCTCTGGGAAGAATGAATTTAAGGGGGAATATGAGGAACTCAGACTTGGGCATGTAAAATTGATGTGTCTACTGGTATCAAAGTGGATACATATAGTAGTGAATTATATAGATACACAGAAGTCCCTTGGGGGTTTGGGAGGGCCTCAGTTAGAGGTAGTATTGAGATAGTATTTAAAGATTGATAGTAAAATGGCGACATTAGAAACTCTAGGATTAGCTGAGATGACAATAGGGGGAGAGAGTCGTGAAGAAAGAAATCCTGGCCTTGGCTTTGACTTATTCCAGCATTAAGAGGTCAATGATAGTGGGAAAATCAAAGAATAAACAGCTAGTGAGAAGGGAGAGAGGAAATTTATATAGCTTGACTTCCGGTAGGTAATTCAGTGGGTGAGTGAAAGAAACCAATCTAATTAGGGCCATTCAGCAATTAACCAGCTTTCCAATTAGAAGACAGCTATTCAAGCAGTTGGATAGAGAATAATGAATGTGAATATAGGTAGAACATTGAGTGATGGTCTGGGATGCGCTGTGTGCTCTACTAGAGGTCTTTGCTAGGTCTTCAATGAAACAGAGACTGCACATTGATGGTAAAGGAAGGAGAGGGTGAGAACGACTGATATCCTGAAGAGAAACGAAGATGTGTGGGAGCTAGTGTACTTTGCAGTTTGGTTAAGTTTTCAGTCAGAGCTTCTGTTTGAAAATGCTTATTCACTTCCCCACCTAACTGTAAAATAAATAAAGTTCATCTGTGGTGCTAAATATGGCTGCATATCCTTTTATTTTTATTTTTATTTTGGAATGAATGATTTATAGTTTTTCACTCAATGCAGCATTCGGATATAAATGAATATGAATACATTTGACATTTAGCAATATGTGCATAGACTGAAATTTGGATCTAGATATAATGCCATAGCTGTTTAGTACTATATTTGTGTGAGCAAAAAAAAAATACATTTTCATAAGATCATTATAATATGAATTTGCATATAGCCATTTTCAGTAGCTCCAAGCAGATACCAAATTAATTCAGGCTGCTACTTGCTCTGTATGACTTGCTATTTTTGAAACAATGTTTTACTCTCATCCTCAAATGGTGGTTATTAATTTCCAAATGTTCTTAGTGGTGTGCTAAATCTGCACAGAGAACGATTGCCTGCTCTCTGATTCTAGGAAGCCAAGGAGATAAGAATATTAATGTAGTAAGCTGTCACCATGACAGGAGAAAGGAAAGCTGCACCTTTTTGGATATTTGCTGGCTCGCCTCTGTTCCCTGACCATTCAGTTGTTACTTCATTCTCTATACCTTATTCCTAATATGATGTGCACACATGTTTTCCTCTCTCTTTGTGTGTATGTGTGTGTCTCTGTATAGTATGTGTATTTTGAATGTATGCAAGTATGTTCCCATATGTGTAGGTACATGCATGTGACGAGAGGAGCTTGATCGTGGATGTCTTTTTTTTTTTTTTTTTTTTTGATTAATCTTTACCTCCTATCTTAAGAGAGGGTCTCTTACTGAACCTGTAACTTGCTGGTCTAGCTAACCAGCTTGATTTGGGGATCACCCATCTTTGTCTCCCTGCTGCTGTCATTACTGGTAGGCTGCCACCCTGTTCTATCCCCTAGCATTCATGGAGATCATGGATTCTGAATTCTGGTCCTCACACTTGGGTGGCAAATCCTTTAAACAAAGAGTCATATTTTCATCCAGATTTCCTCTTTTTGTCTGTTTTCATATTGGTATGTGTCTCAGCAGCTCTGCATGGAACATGTCCATTTGTTCCCATGACCACAAAGCACCTGTCCACTGGGAGGGAAATTTTTCTCCTTGTATATTTACTTTTATCAATTTCTCCTAAATGGAATCCCACAAAATCTTTTTCAGGATTTGTGATCAGTATTATAAGAAGACACCATGTGATCAACTATGGAGTGGGACTGTTACTTCCAGAAATGATTTATTCCAGCTACCATACATTTCGTGGCTCGGAGACATGAAAAGCTAGATCTCATGACAAAGCAAGAACAGGGTAGTGTGGATTCTGGATCAGAATGAGAACTGCCAAGTGTAACTGCTCCCAGGCAAATATGTAGCAACATCTGGATTCACATATACATAGCTGAGAGGGGCTGTGGGATGGGTGAGTGTGTTGTGTGACCAAGAGCCAGAATGTACCCGAGGATGCCATGAATTTCTTTTGTTTCAATATTCTTTTGCTAGAGTCCCTTCAAGGATTCATTGGCTTGACTTGTAGTAATTTATATATCGTATTTATAGAAACTTATGAAAAATGGTTTTAGAGGAAACCCTAGCGAATATCTGACGAGAGATAGTGAAAGTTGTCCACAGACTGGAGGCTGTTAAGTCTGGAATTGTTCAACATGGCTGTTTTCTTCTTAGTCATTTGTTTTAGTGCCCTTAGCACCTCTAATACAGCATCCTGGAAAAGAATTTTAAGATAGGGTCTTATTTCTAGTCTCAGGATTGCATATGCTGTTGAGAACACACTGTTTCCTGGCAGAGGTCATGGACTGACTTTGGAGCTTGGGGCTGGGAGTGAGGAGTACCTTCCTATAGTATTCTCAAGTCACTTATTCAAACCTTGGCTTGTAAATTTTAAAACATCTTAGAAGAACTCTTTTGGTGAGTACATCGTGCTTAACATTCTTCTGGATCAAAATGTAGAGAGTGGTAGCTGCATGTTTGCTTGTTAGACTTTCATAGTGTTCCAAAAAAGAAAACAATCGAGGACGGGGCCCGAGGGCTAGCTCAGTGGTACAAAACGTGTCCAGCATCAATGTTGTAATAGATTTGTTTTTAAGAAAAGGAGGCAGAATTCAAAATATAAAGTGTATCTTTTCATTTCCCTGCGAGGCACTCCAGCCAGTGGGTTGGTCCTGTGATTAATATTTTAATGCATTTTGGCTTATACAGACGGTTCGTAAGTCGCGCTGGTAGATTTCATTTTAGCTAAGTTACTCTTGGTCCTATGTCATCGATGCACAATAAAGACCACGTGAAGGTGCAGCATGATTCTACTTCAGCTTAGCAATGGCAGCTCTGAGCATTTTACCATTTTCCTTTCTGAAGACCCATGAGAGAGTTTCATTTCCTCAAGGCAGCAGCGATTGTGTCCGGTCTTTTGAGTAGTGTTTTCAGTTTTCTCTCATCTTGACTTTACCACGTGATCTCAACTTTCTTCTCAACTCCTTTTTTATATCTGTTGCCATGATGTTGATCAGTCCATTCTGATCTACTGCTGTCTGGTACATGTTTCCTTTGTGGATGAGATGGCCACACCGTCGGTTAATTTAGCTAGTCTTAATTTCCATACTTAATTTCTTTTGCGCTATTGCCCTTTTGAGAAAATTTTCGTTTGTGTATGTGTGGGTAGGTGCTTCAGAGGCCAGAAGTCAGCATTAGATCCCTGGAGCTGGAGTTGCTCATGGCTGTGAGCCACCGCATGTGGATGCTGGGAACTGAACTTGGGTCTACTGCAAGAGCAGCAAGTGCTCCTAATGACTGAGCTGTCTCTCCAGCTCCTGGATTTCTGTCGTTCTCCTCTTGCTATTTCAAAACCAGTAGAGTACAATTTCAAGAATCTTGCTAAATCCCAACATGGAGCATGTGAAAAAAACAAAGGAACTAGAGGTAAAACTCCAAATTATCTACAAGACCAGCCACTTTTATACAGCATATTCATGACCAGGTTTTTATTTTTGAAGGCATTTCTTTTGGAATATACAGCCATTGGCATTTCTTTTGCTAATAAAAACTTAAACCCTAAATGGCTCCTGCCATTTTGGCCTAAAAAAAAACCTCATTAACAGATCCTAGAGGTTTAAAAAAAATAGTATTTCTAAAATATTGCCAGTGAGAAATTATGTATGGAAGTAACCATTTATTACTCTGGGGTGAGGGTGGAGGATCCTGGTAGTGTTGACAGTAGCCTCTGTATCTCTGTGTTTGTGGTGGGAGAGGGCAGGAGGAGGGTGAAGGCCAGCGTAGATTGCAGATCTCTGTTATTCCTCCTTTTCCCATGGAGGATCTCAAACTCTGCCTTTCTCCAGAACCCTTTCCGTCCCTGTCTTCACTGTAATCGGAAAAGTAACAGATGGATAAGTAAAAAGAGTAGTTTAAAATTCTAGCTTCATATTTTTTTCCAGTATTTAAAACAACCTTCTATGTCTGGTATTTGGATTTGTGATTTTCTTTGTGGAATCCTCCTGCCACGAGTATAATAGTTTAAACATCTGTCCTATGCAGACACTCAACAGAGATTCAATTTCTTTTTAATTTAAACATTTTGTTAATAAAAAATGTGCCCTGAGGGTCTGTCTTACATATCTCTTTCACTTGCAGCTCTGCTTGGACACTCAATAAATATTTGATTATGCTTAGAGCAATAACACACAGGGAGCCAGGAGCCTGCAGAGGGCTTTGATTCGCTTGTCCTTAACTTGTAACCTTAATTAGACATTAGCCATTCTTTATCTGTGAACACCCAGAAATAATGTTTCCTTTTAAAAAAAAAGTTTACTTAAAAAAAACTTACTTTTAAATATGGAACTTTAGCCGGGCGGTGGTGGCGCACGCCTTTAATCCCAGCACTCGGGAGGCAGAGGCAGGCGGATCTCTGTGAGTTCGAGACCAGCCTGGTCTACAAGAGCTAGTTCCAGGACAGGCTCCAAAACCACAGAGAAACCCTGTCTCGAAAAACCAAAAAAAAAAAATAAATAAAATAAATAAATAAATAAATAAATAAATAAATATGGAACTTTGAGTAATAAACTTTGCTAAGTTACAGTACAAATGTGTGAAATATTAGATAATAATATCCTCAAACATATCTCATAAAATATGAACAACTTTATTATTTATTAGTATTGAATTTTTCTTAAAAAGGAAGCCAAGTTGACATGATAGTCTATGCCTGTAGGCAGCTCTGGTGAGGCTGGGACAGTGAGCAAAAGTTCAAGGTCAGATGGGGTTTCCTGTGGTGAGCTCTTACCTCAAAGGAAGAAAAATTGCAGGTAGCTTTCGTTTGTTTCTTAGATAGTTATCTTTCTAGTAAGTACATTTTGATTTATTATGAATCTTCAGGCTTCTGGTAGTAGGCCTTTATTTCTACTGAATCTTTTGTTAACTGGAAAGTCAAATGGGGAGAAATTGGGGATAAATTTGTGAGCACATCACCATTCAAGTTTTAAAATACTTACCAGAGGGCCGAAGAGATTGCTCACCAGTCAAGACTGCTGTTACTCTTGCAAAGACACTGGTTCAATTCCCCGCATCCACTTGGCATCTCACAACAGTCTGGAAACCCAGTTATCGGGGATCTGACATTGTCATCTGGCCTCCTTGGGAACCAGGCATTCATGTGGTACACATGCATGTATCCCAGTATACATGCAACAAAAGTAAAACAAGTTTTTATTCAAAAATTACAGAATATATTCTAGGCCCAAACTGGTACCTTCCTTCTGTCACCATGTTCATTATTTTTTTGGTTGCATATTTTATGCCAACATGGTGTTAATTGTTTGCAGTGGATAATTCTATGAGGTAGATAGTAATTGAATGCACACATCAAATCGTTAAAAACTTTATTCTATTTTTTAAGATTATGTGTATATGGGAGTCCATGTGCTGCTCTGTGCCCATGGATGTACATGCCTTCAGAGAGCAGAAGAGGGAGTTAGTTGGATCTCCTGGAACTGGAGGGACAGGTGGTTTTGACCTTCCTGATATTGGTGCTGGGAACCAAACTTCAGTCCTCTGAAGAGTAGCAAGTGCTGTTCACTGCTGAGCCATCTCTCTAGCCTCAAATCCCATTCTTATATAGGAAAACAAGGTCTAGAAAGTCAATTAATAGATATAGTTACTGATAAATATATTTTAAAATAAATAGGGCACATCAGTAGTTATTAGTTCTTTTTAATGCTCAGGCATCGAGAGGAAGATAATCCACAGCAAATAAGATTGAGAATGTCTCTGTCCCTAAGGAACTTAAAATCTACCAGAAAGAGCTTGAAAACACGTAGAACAAGGTACTAAATGTCTGTGATGATTTTAGATAGACAGTTGTGCTCTGTTTGTGCTATGAAGAAAATAAAACAGTATGATATAATAGGGAACTCTCTATATAGTGATGAGTAAAGGGTATGTGTATGGGGTGTCTAGGTAGGCAGCATTAAGAAGAAATGAGTTAATGGCAGGAGACCTTTGGCTCAAATTCTGGAGCATAGCATTCAATATAAAAAAGACAGATCCATGACTATGAGAAGGGAGTAGGCTCAACAGGTTTTAGGCTAAATCATTTGAAGCTAGAGGGTAAATAGAGAACTTGTGACTGCAAAAGGAAGAATGAAGGGATACAGTGTGTTCTGCCCACCTTGGAGCTTGCCCAGGGTCCAGTGGAGAACTTTTGCATGGGTTAGGACAGAAAGATAACCGCCTTTATTTCAGTTTTGTATCTCAAAATGACAGACGTCAAAACATTTCTAAATATTGCTCAAGCTCTTTGATTTTTCTGCTTGGACCTTTGAGGAGTAAGCTGCAAACCTTATAGCCATGACATCAGAACAGTTCTGTCTTTATGAACATGGCCATTCTCCTCCATAGCCTTGTGATACCTGCCATGATCAGTAGCTTCCACCTGATCCATTCCCAGCATCTAATGTTCAGACGCCATGCAAAGTTTCCTATAGTTTAACACTGCTCTCAATAGCACCTCGAGGCTTCCTCCTTCTGGAATAATTCCTTCTTCTTCTCTTCCTCTTCATGATTATCATGCCTTCAAAGGCCGTGGAGCAGCTGTTTTGCAGAAAGCTCCAGAATTAGCATTGAATATTTCTTCAAGATTATATTATATTTATTAGTACCTGAGATTTCACTCAAGTGATTCTGTAACTCTCTCATCTATTTCCATTAGGCAGTATGTGGTCTTTCTGTGTCTTAGCAGTGCTGATGCCCTCCTTAGTCTTTTGTGAAGGTGTTCATCAGGCTTCTCTGTAGAGCACGGCTTTCCCTCTTTGTTATTCAGAAATATTTGTGGCGTACATCTTTAAAATGAAACTTTCTCAGCTTGTTACAGACATACAATCAACCATTATTAATCAATAATTAGGTCTTCATTTTCCTGAAAAAATTACTCTTAAAATGCAAACATTAGCTCTGAACACTGCTACTCATTTACATAACTTTAGAATGAACAACATCTTATTTTTCTCTTAAGATATGTTCCTAATTTCTAATTCAAGTAATTGGCATGCTTTAAACATATATTTGTGTGTCTCAAAATTAATTAATGTTAAAATGTATTTAGTGACAACCTTTCTTCCCCTCCACACATCCCATCTTCTCACTGAATATGTTATAAGCACACAGTCTAGTTAGTTTCTTCTGTAGATGTTTCCTTTTTGATATGCAAAAATACATCTTTTGATATTACTTTACTATGTACATAACAATATAAAAAGCTTTACCTTCATTTTTTGTATTAAAAATAGAATTTTCTCTCATACAACACATTCCAACCACAGTTTCTCCTCTCTCTACTCCTCCTAGCTCCCCTCCCCACCTCCCCTCTCCTTCAAATCCACTCTCCCTCCTTTCCCTCTTTTGAAAAGAGCAAACCTCCAAGAAAGGACAGCCAAACAAGGCAAAATGACATACAGTAAGACAAGGGAAAAGCCCTCATTCTGGGGCTGAACAAGGCAACCCAGTATGGGGGGTTTTGCCTTCTTTATACTATATGTCTTACGGATACATCAGTTGACCTTTTATAACTGCATTATACTTTATTGTGTGCATATACCAGAATTTATTTAACCTTACTTTACTGCTAAATGTTTGTTATTTCTCCTCTTTTAAACAATGCCTCTGTGAAGAACCTTCTATTTTACTTTCTGTGAATGTGCCAGTAATTCTGTAAAGTAAATGCCTGGACAAATGGACAGAATTAGAAAAAACCATGCTAAGTGAGGTAACCCAGACACAGAAAGGCAAACATTGTATGTACTCACTCCCAAGTGGATATTAGACATCAAGCAAAGGATAACCAACCCAGAGTCCACAACCCCAGAGAAGCCAGGAAATAAGGAGGACCCTAAGAGATACATGCATGGATCCCCCTGGGAAGGGGAAATAGACAAGATCTCCTGAGTAGATTGGGGGCATTGGGGAAGGCTGGAGGGTGGGAGGGTAGTGAAGAGGGGAGGAAGGGGAGGGAGCGAGAGAACATGAAGGACTGGGAAAGTCGAGTTGTGTAAAGGTCAGAGAGGGAGAACTAGGAAGGAGATATTTTGATAGAGGGAGCCATTGTGGATTTCGTTAGAAACCTGGCACTAGGGAAATTCCCAAGAATCCACAAGAGTGACCCCAGGTAAGACCTTAAGCAATAGTAAAAAGGGTGCCTTAGCTGCTCTTCCCCTGTAATCAGATTGATAACTACCTTAATTGTCATCAATTAACCAGTAACTGATGTATGCAGATGTAGAGATCCACAACTAAGCCCTGGACAAAGCTCCTGGAGTCCAGTTTTAAAGAGGAGGAGCAATAATATGAGCAAAGAGGTCAAGATCATGATAGGGAAAGACATAGAAACAGCTGACCCAAGTTAGTTGAGCTCACTGACTTTGGACTAACATCTGGGGAATCTGCATTGGACCCAACTAGGCCTTCAGAATGTGACAGTTGTGTGGCTTGGGCAGTTTGTGAGGCCACTGGCAATGGAACCAGTATTTATCTCTAGAGCATGAACTGGCTTTTTGGAGCCCATTCCCTATGGAGGGATACCTTGCTCAGCCTAGATATGGGGTGGGGTGGGGACCTTGATCCTGCCTCAAGTGATGTTATAGTCTTTGTTGATTGTCTATGGGAAGCCTCACCCTCTCTGAGAAGAGGGTGGGGTGAGGGGAAGTGGGGGAGTGGAATGTTGGGAGGGAGAACTGGAATTGGTACGTAAAATAAAGATTGTTTTTAAATAAATAAATAAATAACTGTCTGGAAGTGGCTGTGAGATCTTGGACACCACTAATATCTGTTTCTTAATTTGTGGACAGGAGATAACAATAGTACCTACTTCATTGGGCTAACTACATTAACTCATGCTTGATAATACCTGACACAAGGGAATGGCTAGAACGTTTATCTATTATTAATAAAAAACTATTCTCCAAAGGAAAGCCATTTATAGCTTTAGAATCCAACAAATGTCTGGACCCCAGCCTTGTCAGTGGCACCAAACTGTAGGTATACTGCCATCCAAAAAGAAAAAATAATAGCATCCAGACTAGATTAGTTTGTCTTGTCCTTATGAAGAATGCATTTTTGTTTTCCTGTTTCTTTCTGTTGTGATTATGGTTTTACCCATTAGGTCCTATCCTATTTTCTTTTTTTTTTTTTTTTTTTTTTTTTTTTTTTTTTTTTTTTTTTACTTATTTATTTATTTTTATTCTTTTTTAATTAAAATTTCCACCTGCTCCCCATTTCCCATTTCCCTCCCCTCCTCCTAAATATTGCCCTCCCCCCACTTCCCTCCCCCTATCCCCACTCCTCTTCTCCTCCCCCCACTCCATTCCCCCTCCCTCTCGATACTGAAGAGCAGTCCAAATTCCCTGCCCTGCGGGAAGACAAAGGTCCTTCTATCTACGTCCAGAAAGGTGAGCGTCCAAACAGGCTAAGCTCCCACAAAGCCAGTTCATGTATTAGGATCGAAACCTAGTGCCATTGTCCTTGGCTTCTCATCAGTCTTCATTGTCCGCCATGCTCAGAGAGTCCGGAATCAACCCATGCTTATTCAGTCCCAGACCAGCTGGCCTTGGTGGGCTCCCAATAAATCCGTTCCACTGTCACAGTGGGTGGGTGCATCCCTCGTGGTCTTGATTTTTTGCTCATGTTCTCCCTCCTTCTGCTCCTCATTTGGACCTTAAGAGCTCAGACCGTTGCTCCAAATTGAGACTCTACCTCGATCCATCGCCAGATGAAGGTTCTAAGGTGATATGCAAGATATTCATCAGTATAGGATAGGGTCATTTCAGGTTCCCTCTCCTTAGTTGCCCAAGGTACCAGCTGGGGACATATTCCTGGACACCTGCGAACCCCTCAAGAGTCAAGTCTCTTGCCAACCCTAAAATGGCTCCCTTAGATAGGATATATACTTCGCTGCTCCCGTATCCATCCTTCCTATATCCCAACCATCCCAATCCTCCGAGCTCCTCCCATCCTCCCCTTCTCATATTTCTCATCCCATTTCCCCTTTGCCCCATGCCACCTCACCCGCAAGTTCCCAGTTTTTGCCCTGGAATCTTGTCTACTTCCCCCTCTCCGTGCGGATGACTATATGATTTTCTTTGGGTTCACTTTCTTATTTAGCTTCTATAGGATCACACATTATATGCTTAATGTCTTTTATTTTATGGCTAGAAACCGATTATGAGTGAGTACATCCCATGTTCCTCTTTTTGAGTCTGGGATACCTCACTCAGGATAGTGTTTTCTATTTCCATCCATTTGCACGCAAAATTCGAGAAGTCATTGTTTTTTACTGCTGAGTAGTACTCTAATATGTATATATTCCACACTTTCTTCATCCATTCCTCCATTGAAGGGCATCTAGGTTGTTTCCAGGTTTTGGCTATTACAAACAATGCTGCTATGAACATAGTTGAACAGATACTTTTGTCATTTGATGTGGCATCTCTTGGGTATATTCCCAATAGTGGTATTACTGGATCTTGGGGTAGGTTGATCCCAAATTTCCTGAGAAATCGCCACACTGATTTCCAAAGTGGTTGCACAAGTTTGCATTCCCACCAGCAATGAATGAGTGTGCCTCTTTCTCCACAACCTCTCCAGCAAAGGCTATCATTGGTGTTCTTGATTTTAGCCATTCTGACAGGTGTAAGATGGTATCTCAAAGTTGTTTTAATTTGCATTTCCCTTATCGCTAAGGAGGTTGAGCATGACCTTAGGTGTCTTTTGGCCATTTGAATTTCTTCTGTTGAGAATTCTCTGTTCAGATCAGTGCCCCATTTTTTTATTGGGTTCATTAGCACTTTAAAGTTTAGTTTCTTGAGTTCTTTATATATTTTGGTGATCAGACCTTTGTCTGTTGCAGGGTTGGTGAAGATCTTCTCCCAGTCAGTGGGTTGCCTTTTTGTCTTAGTGACAGTGTCCTTTGCTTTACAGAAGCTACTCAGTTTCAGGAGGTCCCATTTATTCAATGTTGCCCTTAATGTCTGTGCTGCTGGGGATAAACGTAGGAAGTGATCTCCTGTACCCATATGTTGTAGAGTACTTCCAACTTTTTCTTCTATCAGGTTCAGTGTGTTCAGACTAATATTGAGGTCTTTAATCCATTTGGACTTGAGTTTTGTGCATGGTGATAGATATGGATCTATTTTCATTCTTCTACAGGTTGACAACCAGTTCTGCCAGCACCATTTGTTGAAGATGCTCTCTTTTTTCCATTGAATACTTTTAGCTCCTTTATCAAAAATTAGGTGTTCATAAGTTTGTGGGTTAAAATCAGGGTCTTCTACTCGGTTCCATTGGTCGACTTCTCTGTTTTTATGCCAATACCAAACTGTTTTCAATACTGAGGCTCTGTAATAGAGTTTGAGGTCAGGGATGGTAATGCCTCCAGACGATCCTTTATTATATAAGATTGTTTTGGCTATCCTGGGTTTTTTGTTTCTCCATATAAAGTTGATTATTGTCCTCTCAAGATCTGTGAAGAATTTTGATGGGATTTTAATGGGGATTGCATTGAATCTATAAATTGCCCTTGGTAGAATTGCCATTTTTACTATGTTGATCCTCCCTATCCAAGAGCAAGGGAGATCCTTCCATTTTCTGGTATCCTCCTCAATTTCTTTCTTCATTGACTTAAAGTTCTTGTCAAATAGATCCTTTACTTCCTTGGTTAGGGTTACCCCAAGATATTTTATGCTATTTGTGGCTATCGTGAAGGGTGATGCTTCTCTGATTTCCATCTCTGCTTCCTTATCCTTTGTGTATAGGAGGGCAACTGATTTTTTGGAATTGATCTTGTATCCTGCAACGCTACTAAAGGTGTTTATCAGCTGAAGGAGTTCTTTGCTGGAGTTTTTGGGGTCGCTTATGTACACTATCATATCGTCTGCAAATAATGAAAGTTTAACTTCTTCCTTTCCGATTTGAATCCCTTTGATCCCCTTATGTTGTCTTATTGCTATTGCTAGAATTTCAAGCACTATATTAAAGAGGTATGGAGAGAGTGGACAACCTTGTCGTGTTCCTGATTTTAGTGGAATAGCTTTGAGTTTCTCTCCATTTAATTTGATGTTAGCTGACGGCTTGCTATAAATAGCTTTTATTATACTTAGGAACGACCCTTGTATTCCTAATCTCTCTAAGACCTTTATCATAAAGGGATGTTGAATTTTGTCAAATGCTTTTTCAGCATCTAATGATATGATCATATGGTTTTTTTCTTTCAGTTTATTTATATGATGGATTACATTGATAGATTTTCGTATGTTGAACCAGCCCTGCATCTCTGGGATGAAGCCTACTTGATCATAATGGATAATTTTTCTGATGTGTTCTTGGATTCGGTTTGCCAGTATTTTATTGAGTATTTTTGCGTCGATGTTCATGAGTGAGATTGGCCTGTAGTTCTCTTTCTTGGTTGTGTCTTTGTGTGGTTTTGGTATCAGAGTAACTTCAGCTTCATAAAAGGAATTTGGCAATGACTTCTCTGTTTCAATATTGTGAAATACATTAAGGAGTATAGGTATTAGGTCTTCTTGGAAGTTCTGGTAGAATTCTGCATTGAAGCCATCTGGACCTGGGCTTTTTTTGGTGGGGAGGTTTTTTATAACAACTTCTAATTCTTCGCGACTAACAGGGCTATTTAGATTGTTCACCTGGTCCTGGTTTAACTTTGGTATATGGTACTTATCTAAAAAAGTGTCCATTTCTATAACATTTTCCAATTTTGTGGCATACAGATTTTTGTAGTAAGATCTAATGATTCTCTGAATTTCCTCTGAGTCTGTGGTTATGTCTCCCTTTTCGTTTCTGATTTTGTTAATTTGCGTATTCTCTCTCCGCCGTTTGATTAGTTTGGATAGGGGTTTATCAATCTTATTGATTTTCTCCATGAACCAGCTTTTTGTTTCATTGATTCTTTGGATAGTTTTCTGTGTTTCTATTTTGTTGATTTCAGCCCTCAATTTGATTATTTCCAGTCTTCTACTTCTCCTAGGTGAGTCTGCTTCTTTTTTTTCTAAAGCTTTCAGGTGGGCTATTAAGTCTCCAATGTGTGCTTTCTCCGTTTTCTTTAAGTGGGCACTTAATGCTATGAATTTTCCTCTTAGCACTGCTTTCATAGTGTCCCATAGGTTTGAGTATGTTGAGTCTTCGTTTTCATTGAATTCAAGAAAGACTTTAATTTCTTTCTTTATTTCTTCCTTGATCCAGGTGAGGTTCAGTAGTTGACTGTCCAGTTTCCATGAGTTCATAGGCTTTCTGGGGATAGCATTGTTGTTGAAATCTAACTTTAATCCATGGTGATCTGATAAGACACAGGTGGTTACCGATATTTTTTTGTAACTGTGTAAGTTTGCTTTGTTACCAAGTATGTGGTCTATTTTCGAGAAGGTTCCATGAGCTGCAGAGAAGAAGGTATATTCTTTCCTATTTGGGTGGAATGTTCTATAGATGTCTGTTAAGTCCATTTGATTCATTACCTCCCTTAATCCTCTTATTTCTCTGTTAGGTTTCTGTTTGATTGACCTGTCCATTGGTGAGAGAGGAGTGTTGAAATCTCCTACTATTAGTGTGTGTGGTTTGATGACTGCCTTGAGTTTTAGTAACGTTTCTTTTACATAAGTGGGTGCTTTTATATTAGGGGCATATATATTCAGGATTGAGATTTCATCCTGGTGAATTGTTCCTGTTATGAGTAAAAAATGTCCATCTCTTTTGATTGATTTTAGTTTGAAGTCAACTTTCTTAGAAATTAGTATGGCCACACCTGCTTGTTTCTTAGGTCCGTTTGCTTGATAAACCTTTTCCCAGCCCTTTACTCTGAGTAGATGTCTGTCTTTGTGGTTGAGGTGTGTTTCTTGTAAGCAGCAGAATGTTGGATCCTGTTTTCGTATCCAATCTCTTAGCCTGTGCCTCTTTATAGGTGAGTTGAGTCCATTGATATTAAGTGATATTAATGACCAGTGGTTGTTAACTCCGGTCATTTTTCCTTTCTTTCTTTCTTTCTTTCTTTCTTTCCTTTGGTAGTAGAGTTTGTGTGTTTCCCTTCTTCAAGTTGTGCTGGTGAAGGGTCTTTAGATGTCTGAGTTATTGTGGGTATTGTTGGACTCCTTGGCTTGTGATTTTCCTTCAATTACTTTCTGAAGGGCTGGATTTGTGGCTACGTATTGTTTAAATTTGTTTTTATCCTGGAAAACTTTGTTTTCTCCATTTATAGTGAACGAAAGCTTGGCTGGGTATAGTAGTCTGGGCTTGCATCCATGGTCTCGTAGTTTCGTATGCAAGTGCACGTGTATGTGTGTGGAGATCAGATAAACTTCAGATTTTATTTTTCAGAAGTCATAACCCTAGTTTGAGATGTTCTCTCATTGAGCCCCCAGGTTTCCTGATTTGGCAAGGCTGCCTGGCCATTGAGCCTCAGGGATGTATTAACGCAATGCATCACAAACGTGCACCACCATGCCTGGGGTTTTTTTTTTCCTTCTAGCAAGCACTTTGCTGACCAAGCTGTTTTCTTGGCTGCCTGCCTTGCATACAACTACTTTAGGGCCTTGATCTCTGAGCTACTGCTCCAGTGGTAAACGGCAAGGTACCTGTTTCTGTGAATGACCTCATAATTCAAGTGTTTGAATATAAACTCCTGTACATACCTGATAATACCTTTACAAGAGTTTGATTTAGATTAATGCCTCTTCCAACATGTTATATCCTCATATAGACTGAGGTTATTGTGATACCTGATAATGTAAGAGGCTTCTGAGGAAGCAAACAAAAGCAATTCTCTCTAAGGACTCTTGGGAAGGAATCAATGACCTTCTAGAGCTCTACTATCAAACATGGTATACAAGAAACAGGTGACATTTACATCAAATTTGAGTGAATTAAAATGAAATCCAAAACTTAGATTCCTCACTTTCACCATCTGCGTTGCAGTCATACATGTCTATTGCTAGCACACAGGGTACTTCAGAGTAGAGCATTGCTCTCTGTAGAGTAGCAGTTCTCAACTTCGGGGTCGCGACTCCTTTGGGAGTCAAATAACAACCCTTTCAAAGGGGTCACGTATCAGATATCCTGCATACCAGATATTGCATATCAGATTCATAACAGTAACAAATCAGAGTTATGAAGTAGCAATGAAAATAATTTTGTGGTTGGGCATCAACACAACATGAGGAATTGCGCTAAAGGATCGCAGCATTAGGAATGTTGAGAACCACCGCTGTGGGGTGTCCTATGGGCTTGCTCCATTTTAGGGTGTGCTGTAATTTCAACAGCTGTTTTCAATCAAAGAGGAGAAGTCATTTCTCATGGAACATTAGCTCTGATAATGATTCAAATAGAGGTGATGAAAGAAACTTTAGGAAGTATGAGATATCATGGTAATCACCAAATTCTTTTTTTTTTTTTTTTTTGGATCACATGCTGCATTGGTTTCCTGTTACTATGACAAAATACCTGAAATAACTAATGTCTAAGAAAGAAAGGTTTGTTTTGAGGGGAAAGGTCACAATTGTAGAGCTTTCAGTCAGAGGTCAAAAGACGTTATTTTATTTTAGAGGCTTTGGTGAGTCTGTACATCATGGCGGTAACATGCGGAAGAGCATGCTGCTTGCCTCAGGTGGCAGGGAAGTAGAACAAGGAAGAGATGAGCATCCCACAGTCCACTTTTGGCCACATCTCCAATTAGACCCCTCCCACCTCATCCCTTAAATATTCTACTGATTTTCTATAGTGGAGACTAAGCATTCAATGTGTAGGTTTGGGGCAACATATTCAGACCTGTCATATATGCTCTTACCACCTAAATATCTTTTACTATACCACCCAATGCATGCACATTTTAAACATATGCTTATTTACCTATATGTCTCTGTTTGTGTATGCAATCTCTTTCATAAACAAGGAGTGTAATGATACTAAAAATTCTAATCAAGTTAAATGGAAATGGAAATTCCTTCACACAGTACCATGAGATACACCCTCAAGTTCATCTCCCTCATTCTGGAACTTTCTGATTAGAGAGAAGTTTAGATCAGAGGTTAGAGAACTTGGGGTCTAGGCAGAAGCCAATTCCTGTTAAAGGTCTTTAAAAGTGGACTACTGGAAGCCTTAGGCAGGAATGAGTTCTCCTTATCCCTGTGAATATTTGCTGTGTTTGCCTGTGAAGAAGATGTAAGGGGGATCTCCTGATTTCCTAGAATGGTGCTATTTAAATAATTGGCTTTCTGCACCTACAGTGTACTGAGAAGCCATAATTACTATTTGAAGGATGCTAATGCTGTTGGAGGCGCTGGCTTCAACCGTGATTCATCAACAGTCTTTGTGGGTGTTTCCAGTCTCAAGTTGTCATTTTAGAGAAGCCATTGTGTACTACTGAACAAGTTACATTTGGATAATAAAACTGCAATGGGTTTTCGAGGAGAGAGGTTTGTACTTCTCGAGAAACGTGTGAATCCTAAAGCATGCCAAGAAAGGTACCACTTAGCAGTCACGTGTGCCCCTGAGCAGCATTGTATAATCAGACTTTTAATTTCTTCAGACGCATCTTACCTCTCTCGTGAATCGGAAAATAATACAATTTTATTGTTAAGAGCCCTCTTCTCCCTCCCCTGCAATTTAATTAGTGCTCGTTAAGGAGAGGGAGCTGTCAGATTAGAATTCAACTTTTGAGTTTTCTATTGTCTTCTGATAGAGTGGCAATCCAAATCTTTTTATTTAGGTATGTTATTTTCAAGAACTTTTCCAAATGATGATTTCCTCAGCTTGTCTTGCGGTGAAGAGAAAGTTTTTTTACATTTGAATAAATTGAATGGCTGCACTTTTGCTTTCCATAAAAGGAAATAATAGAGAAGTCATTTAAAAAGGAAGGCAGGGATATTATGATTAAGAATAATGATTCTCAAATTATATTATTTCACTTAAAATTTTGATGATATGTGCCTTTATGGATAGGGTCATTCACAATTTAAGTGTTTATTATAATTTTCAGGCTTAGGAAAAAAATCCTTAGATATATAATAGGAGCACACATTTCCTAAGATTATTCCTTTAATCTACAGAGTCCCAAAAAGTCCTTAAATTCTCACATGACATAGGGACAGTGGAAGTAAAAAGATGACAGATCCCGAGCTTGGAGACAGGGAAAGCAAACTGAGGCTCAATAGTTCTCTCCCCAGCAAAGGACTGTCTCCTTATGAAGTATACATAGCTTTCAGGTTTTGTGTCATGCTTGCCCTTGAATTGCAAAATGATCACAGACATGGTGAGAGAAGCTGCTTCTTTTACTCTTATTTTCCCCCAAACTGAAATTAGTCCGTTTTCCTTTACATTTTCTATTCTAGTTCCTCTGTGAATGCTGGAACACTATGCTCGAAGGAGAAGCCTGCATAGGACTGAAGGTGGTGGTTGGAAGCTAGGTGGTCTCATGGCAGAGTTTATGTTCAGATAGGAAGGTACAAGAAAACCAGAGGAATTGCTCCCTTGATTGAATGTTAAGTGTTGCAGGGCATAGGCTGAAGCTAAAATAGTTCATCCAAGACCGGTTATAGTAGAAAAAGAGATTTACTCAGTTACCTGTAGGGGACAGTGGTCAGGGCTAAAACAGAAGAACCTCCTGAGATAATACAGTGGACCATGGTGCTTTTTATTTGGAAGCTGTCCTCCTTTTTGTTTGAGTTTCTGCTGTTCAATTCTGGGCATGCAAATTAGGGTAATTCTGATAAGTATCTAGACTCCCCTGCTTCTGCCTTCCAGTCTCCACCTTACCCTGATAGCACCGAAATCTGTTTGGTAAGCTATTTCAGGAACTCGTCCATTAAAACCCAAACACCCCATGGACTCTTATTTCACAGCCAACCCACCTGCCCATCTGCCTCTCTCTCCTGCTCCTATTCTGGGTCCCAGCAGTCAAGAGCCATCACCAGTTCTGAAACTCCAAAACAAGCATGCGTCTTAATTTTACTTGCCATTCACTTACAGGAAATGTTCCTCACATTTTCTTTAACCCATTGCTCCGTGTTTCTCCTGTCAGCAGGAGTTCATGAGGACCACCTTTACTCCCCATTTTTGAGTACCTGATGTAGATTAGATGGGCACTGAGTGGATACCACAGGGCAAGTGAGAACAAGCCACATCTTCCTTGTTCTTTTTCTTGCTAATTTCCTGAGCCCTGATTCAAATCTATTGTTTGCCTAACTTCTCACTTCCATACTGTCTTTTTTAGTTACCCCTGCCATGCTCAGTCTCATCTACTCAAAACAGCCCTCCATGTTCTGGATAAAGCCTCCAGTGTTGACTGCTGCAGTCTCCATTTCTCAGTTGTCACTTCTGCCTCCCAGGCTGCGGTCTTCTTTCCTCGCTGCATTGTTTGCTTTTGTTCTTGTCCACTCCAAATTCTACCATCTCTCCCTTCTTTGTCTCACTGTAGCATAATGTTCATGTGAGGCCCAGTGAATGAGTGGTCAAAATAGTGCCTGTCCCACCCACAGAATTAATCTACTATGCTGCATCTCTGTATTCATTTGAACACTTTCTTCCTTAATGATAGATGCATTATGTTCTGGCTTTTGCTTTATTTTGCATTTTTTGTATCTTCATAGATGGTAATCTTGAGAATCAGAGCTGAATGAGCTAACCCTTGAAGGTCATGGGCAGGCTAGACCAATACCTGGGTGGTCATAGTCTGTTGGCATAGAGAGAACACCATGCATGGCAGATTTTAATTTGAAATTCTGTTATGTCACAAGTCACTGTTGTCTTTGTTAGTCCTTTCTCCTAGGTTCCCAATTTCTAATAGAAAGAAAAAAAACCTAATTTATAATATCTTTATGTAGATTAAATGTTATAATAAATGTGAGTATATAACTTAAAGCGATAGCAGCTGGCAGAAATATATTAATTATTCATTGTTGCACTGCTATAGGTATGTACTATTTGAAGACAATCTTGATTCATCTTCTAGTAGTAATAAGTTTCATTTAACTGTATGGCTAATTTCTAACTGAATTAAACAGAAGCTAGAAGTTACCTATTAGCTTTACTATTAAATAGAAACCTTTTCTCATTACCTTCCATTATTCTATTAGTAATTTTTTTTTTTTGGTCTTAGAACATATTTCTGGTAATTGCTTGCTTTTTCAAGTTTCACCTAACAGAGGTCAAATTGCTGCAAGTGTTTTTTAAAAGAAGAAAAATTAGAAAAATTTTTCTAATTTACCCAGTCCTTTTAGACACTATTTTGCAATCCAGAATATGAATTGAATCCCAAATGGTTATAGTTAGCAGAGTCTGCCATTTGTTAGAGCCCGAGACACCAGAACACTGGAGGCACTGTCTTGGCCTGGCAGGTTCCTAACACATTCTGTTTCCACACATTTGTTAATTCTTATTGAATGTCGAATGTTCTGTCAGAACCCAGACAGATAGCCGACTCAAAAATACCCGATCTTCATAACACAGCAAGCAATAAGGGGCTAGATTATAGCTCAGTTGATGGAGTGCTTGCCTTGAATGCACCAAGTCTTGCATTAGAACCTCAGAACTGTATAAACCAGGTATGGGCATGCAGGAAGAAAATGAAGGCAGCAGGAGGACCGGGTTTAAGGTGACCCTCTGCTTTGTATTGAGTTTATAGACTACATAAAGAGCCAGTTTCAAAAAAGAAGTGAGAAAATTGAAGTTCACTGAGAACTTATGAGAATAGAACTTCCGCTTTCATGGATTAGAACAATACCATGCAGACCATTCTTTGGATCGGGTATCATGTGCGTCTTTGGTGTCTTTGAAATAACATCTCCGGAAAATGATTCACTGTGCAGAAATGTTCTCAGTTTTCTTTTTCCAACCAAAATAATAAACTCATCCACAACTTCAAAATGCAGCAACAAAAGCTTCAAGAATTGGTCATAGTTCTTTGAAGTTTATATGTGATCCTTCACACTGAGAAAGACAACATTAGAAACTAAACTAGTGATCCAGGTAAGGCCAAGATATCAACAGAAGAATGACACATTGCCAGAGACCAAAGTAGCAGAGGAGAAAGAGAGAGGGAGAGAGAGAGAGGTGTGCATATATATAAAATCTTTCTTGGGATCACAAAGTGTAAAATTACAAACATACAAGGAAAATTTAAATTAAATGAAAATTTATTTAATTATCAGTAAGAAATATTTTTATTGACTTTAAGACATTTCCACATTGTAATTTCTTTGAAATAAGAAATGCTTCTTAAATGGTGGCCCTTTATAAACCCCAACTACAACTACAAATGATGGCTATGTATAGTGTCCCTTTTAAAGCATGGAAAAGATGGTATCATTAACAGGAGAGGGACGGTTTCTGCTCGTATCTCCGGACTGTGTCATGGTTCTGTAAACTCCTGAGCCTTTCCATGGACTGTGGTGTTATCAGATCTTCCTGCTGCTGCTTTTCCCTCCTCTCAGAGGACTTCATCCACTTTGTTCAGTCTACTCGAGCATGTTGTTTGGGTTGGCCAGCCTTGTGTTCATCCCTTGGTTCATGTTTTACTCATGCCCTCTACTAAGAGAGCTTTGACCAAGATGACCCCGTGTTTCACTCTCAAACATCAGATCTCAATTCTAATGCCATTTTTTTTCTTTAGGTTTCCTTTGGTCACCTTGTCAAAAATTTCAGTGGCCTCACATTTTCTCTCTAGCATTAGGCTTTATTTTCCATTTCAGCCTTTATACTAGTTGATGGTTCATATTTTATTTATTTTGCTTATAGCTTGTCTCTCCCCAGGAGAGAATAAACTCTAGGAAGAGTGAAAATGTTTGCCTAATTTCTTCACTGCTAAATCTTCCAGTCCCAGAGGCATGCCTGGCACAGACGGGGCACTTAATAAATTATTCTGAGTTTATTAGCAAACACATACATTTATGAAAAATGTCTCAATGTGCTAAATCTAAAGCTGGAACCAATGACATCATGCTCCAAGTTTGGTAGGGAAGGGGAAGAAAAATCTAAGCCTGTCAAATAGAGGATGAACTGTATGTCAGATATCTTGAGCCTGTGAACTTGCTTGTGTATCCAGTGTGCTGGATATTTTTATGTCAGCTTAACGCATGCTAAAGTTATCTGAGAGGAGGGAACTCAATTGGTAAAATTTATCCATAAAATCCAGTTGTAGGACATTAGTGATTGATGGTGGAGGGCCCAACCCATTATCAGTGGTACCATCCCTGAGCTGGTGGCCCTGGTTTCTGTGAGAAAGCAAGATGAGCAAGGCATGGGAAGCAAACCAGTAAGCAGCACCCCTCACGGCTTCTGCATCAGCTCCTGCCTCCAGGTTCCTGTCCTCTTTGAGTTCCTGTCCTGACTTCCTTCAGTGACAGACTACAGTGTGGAAGCATAAGCCAAATAAACCCCTACCTCCCCCAACTTCCTTTTTGGTCACCATGTTTCATTACAGAAACAGTAACCCCAAACTAAGACATCCAGTTACCCAAACAAGATGGTGTAAATTAATCCCCTAAATCTGCGTATTTGAAAACATAGTCCCTGTACATGTAGTTAATTTAGCTTATGGTTATAAATAATTAAAAATGAGGAACCAGAACTTAAAAGCTGAAGTGAAGGAAGTCTCATGTCTTTTAACGTAAATGTAAATATCACCATGAATGATTGCAATCACAAGAGTTATTAATATAATTCTTTTCCAGATATGTGCTTTTCAGTCTTTCTTGTTTTATAAATAATGAAATTGAAGCACCGGCTTTGAGATGTTATCCAGGCTGACATGGTCTTGTGGCAGACCATAGGACTTTATCCAATAGCTACTGAATGTCATGCCTTTTCCATTTTAACGGCTGTGCATGGTCGGTTCTGGTTGCCTTTCTCACCCCAAACTCGAGTTATTTTTAACTTTCGTCCCACAATGGTCTACATGGACTCAGTGAATTCTCCACATGCTGAGACCACACAGCTCGACTTACCTTTCTCTGTGGCATGCTTCAGCTTACAGAAGAAATCGGGAAACTTGAAGATAAAGTGGAGTGCGCTAACAATGCGCTGAAAGCCGACTGGGAGCGGTGGAAGCAGAATATGCAGAATGATCTCAAGTCGGCCTTCACTGACACAGCCGAGGAGAACATCCGCTACTACGAACAGGTAAGCCGCGGTTCTTGAAAGCCCTTCCTTGTTAAGCGGTGTGCTCTTGACTGTCTATCTGCACTGTTCAAAGACTCCAAGGAAAGAGCCAGCTGCCACCATCCAGTGCGTCCTTGGTGACTTCTTGCTGGGTTTTCCCCGCACTCCACCATCACCCTATTGATGATTCCGGAAGGAATTGCATTGCTCGCTAAGGTGGAATGTTCTGACCCTTTGTTTGCTTTCCCCTTTTCTGTGTCTGTCTCCTAAAGAATTTACAAAGGAAGAAGAGCAGATGTTTGAAAAAGTCAAATCAATCCCAGCTGTCCCTGACTCCTGTGTTTCTGCTCTCCCGTAACTAACGCAGCCGCGTGGAAAACGCAACTGATCTATGTATCCACACAAGAGTAACTCCTATTTGGGGAATGGCATAATGTGTAGTTAGGTTTTTTTTTTTTCTTTTTGGACAATCATTTTCAATGTTGCAACTAAATGTTCCTCAAAGAAGTTACTTTCTTAAGTGAAGTTCGTCATGCTAATCACTATCCCATCTAACATAGTCTAAACATACTTTCCTGGAAGAATATTTAAAATTCAGGTCTCTCATATTACTTCTGAAGATAGTAGCAAATATATGAAATTGTTAGGTTAAGGAATTTATACTATGTACCTACGATAATTATCATTATACAAATACTTGAAATTCAAAAGTCATCTGTTTTGAAAGACTAACTAATATGGACATTTTCATAAAATGAGAATTAAATGAACACAACCAAACATCACGCAGCAACCGTGAAGAGCAAGCATAGCATGTACGACAGTCCTGTCCTCGTGGAGTTAGAGCTAGTATAGGAAACAGTTGAAACAAGGGATCCAAAATTTGCAATGCATGTTCTAATATAGAAAGTCATTGCAGGGAGACCTAACCTCATATCAGGATGGGATGATCCACAGAGAGTAGGTTGAAGCTGGGATCTGAATGTTGAACGAGATACCTCCACAGGACAAGGTAAGAAATCAAAGTTCAGGAACCAAAAACCCATGAACAAAAACATAGACGTGAGAGAAATATTCAAACATTTAACCGCGTTGGAGGAAGTGGACGTACTGCTGAGTTAAAGACAAGTATGTTATAAGTTCAGTGTCATCATTCCTTCTAAGGAGGCCATTGAGTTTTTATCTGAAGATACCTGTCACCTCCAACCTCCTTCCTTATTGTTGATCTGGCATACATACCCTTTAAGCAATTCAAGTATCTAAAAATGTCAGGAAAACTCAGGTTTGAATGATCTAAAATATCTCTCCTTAATAAAATCCTTTTATCCACATAAGGCATTAGTATGACAATGTTCCCACCTGGGCGTGTTTACGTCATGGGCTCCCAGGGACAATCTGCTAAGATGATGCCTTTGAGGTACCTTGTGGAGTAGGACAGGTGTTTAGCAGTTAGGGGCGTGTCCTTTCTTGCCTAGAACCTGAGTGCGGCCCCAGTGCCCATGTCAGGCCACTCACAGCTGCCTGTAGCCCACCTCCCAGAGATCTGATGCCTTCTTCTGGCTTCATGAGTGTGTGTGTGTGTGTGTGTGTCTGTCTGTCTGTCTGTCTGTGTGTCTGTGCGTGTTATTAACAAAAGAAAATGACTTGAAAAATGAGAATATGTAGTGTACCTGGTTACTATCGTGAAACATAAATGCATGAAGATATTAAATATGGCAAATGCAGCTAAGTTTTTAAAGGTAAAGTCTGCTGATTTTTCCAAGTTTGGGCTTTTTTGTTTGGTTGCATTTTCTTTTGCATGTTTGCTTCTGTTTTGAGACAGGGTCTCACTATGCCACTTTATTGGGGAGGATGATTGGTTTCCGCTAGTATAACTTACAAAGCCCCTGCTCAGGACATTTGTTTTTCCCGCAGTGGCAACTTCTCACGTATCTGTCACATCCAGTCCACCAATGAAGGATAACAAAACTGGTGTCCTTAAGTAATCAAGAAGGCTTAATCAGTCGAAAAGCTGTGAAGGCCTAAAGAGCAGCAGTGTGTTGTCGTCTGTTAATTCGGGCCGTCTCAGATAGATGGAGACAGGAAGTCTTCGTGATCTTTCCATCCCATTTCATTTTATCACATCCTTACAGAAATACCTCCATTTTCATCGACATTCACGTAGAAAATCCCCAAAGGGTCTGTTCCTATTGCAGAAGATAAAATAGTGCTCACACGTCTGCCTATGGATTGACTTATATGAAGGGAAGTGATCACAGCTTGTATAACTTCAAATTTAAATATCAGAATGACAAAGGGAATGAGATTACACATATATGGAGTGACTGCCGTTCTGAAATGTCACACCTATATTCACGAATTTTGGACAAGACATCGAACTCTAGCTAAATAGTGGATACATAATATGTTACTCCATTATCTTCTGCATGAAACCACACCCCGCTTGGATGGTATAGGCATGCATCTGCTTGCTTCAGCGCTCTGTTCTGCACAGTGTGGCCGCTGGCAATTGCACTGCTCTGAGAACATTGTGAAGTGTGTTTACATACACTGAGACCACAGGGACATCACTAGGAGATGGATTACTGTGGAATACCATCATTTGGGGGCTCTGTCCTTGACTGAAACAATGTGAAACAGGGCATGACTGTACAACAGCATCCAAAGGAAATCTTGCTAATGTGGTAATGTGCCAGGGATGTTGAAACAGTACAAAATGACATGAGGAACGAAGGGAGTGGATGCTTTCCACTGCTCCCCTCTAGCTAAAAAGAAACTAGTTTTGGGTTGTTCTCAATGCTTATTATAAAGTTGGAGAAAACTTAGATGGTGTTGATCCTTGAGAGAAACAATGGATTAGAAGATTGCATTCTTATGAAAGCTTTATCTTAGTATTATTGAATCTACTTAGCTAACCTACCTCCTCCTAGGCATGAGCGTTGCATACGTAGTTGGGCCTTGTGGGAGTGCAGTTAGTTTCAAAGTAGCTTTGGAATGACTCTGCTTTTGACCCAAACTAGAAAAGAGAACAATGACCTTTGGGGTGGGAATGTTGTCAAGCGACATCAATGTTGTTGCTAAGGAGTTTACAAGGAGCCCCGGTCTTTTTTCCAGTTCTCTTGAAGATGCTTTTGTCATCGTAATGTGTTTGCTTTCTTTGTCTCTCATACACCAAGGGCGCCTGACAGTAATAAAAAGAGTAAGGAATTCACCAGAAGTACCTGAAAGTTGTGGCGAGGAGCAGAGTTAATAAAAGGACCTGAATTCCAGAACATCTGCAGCTCACAACACTCTTAATCAATACTAGGCTTTCCACAGCTGAGAGCTGTTATGATCAGCCTTGCTCTAAGTGTGACATGAACCATCTCCTTTGCCTTTCTCCTTAACTCCACCTCTACACCATCCCTCCCAAGCTCCCAGCAATAGAAACTTCTGATGGTGACTTTTGTCAAACTAAACAGATGATAATTAAGTAATAATGAACAAATAAACTCTATTTCTTTGCAAAGTTTATTTTAGTATTACTAGTAGGTATATAAAATCAAGAAAAGTACATACTTACTGAAAACAAACACATAGAAATTAAATAATTATCATAATGTAAAGAAGAAATAA
The DNA here is from genome assembly GCF_950005125.1 of Chionomys nivalis. NCBI lineage: Eukaryota > Metazoa > Chordata > Mammalia > Rodentia > Cricetidae > Chionomys > Chionomys nivalis. The sequence goes on along the minus strand of NC_080103.1, from coordinate 29,824,715 downwards.
AGGTTCTTAACCCCACTTCCTACAGAAAAATAGATTCATATATAATTATAGAAAAATAATTGCTAACATAAGATTATCATACTTATTAAAGTGTTTACATGCCCCTTTCTGAAAGTGCCCACAGGAAATACATAACTTATTTATTTTAGGCATTGATAATTAAAATGAATATATTTGGTTTTTAGTATTTTTCAGTTTTACGTAATTTTCTTTTGGCAGAGGCTTTTTGTTCATTCCTGGCTGCCCAGACTTGAAATAACCACTCAGAAACTATATTAATTGCAATACTGTTTCATCACTAGCTTAAGTGTATTTCTGGATAACTCTTATATTTTAAAGTAACAAATTTCCACTATTTCGTATTTTACCATGAGGTTCATGGTTTACCGGCAAGGTACTTGCACGTCTGCCTCCTGCAGCAGGCTACTTGGCATCCACTAATTCTACCTTCTTTCTCCCAGCATTCAATTTAGGTTTCCTGCCTAGCTCTACTCTGCCCTACCATAGGCCAAAGCAGCTTTTTTATTCATTAACCAATAGAAGCAACACATATACAAAAGGACTTCTCACATCAATTTTTAATGTAGTTATAATTTTCATATTTATAAATCATAATGGGAGTAGATAATTCTTTATATTTAAAATTTGAATAACTATTAAGCTAGTTATACTAACATATTTATGTGAGGTAACAGTCAAGGAATAGGTATTTTTGAACAGGGCCTGAGAGAGCCTGGATGCCAGCATGGACTTGAATATAATGATACCTACCACAGATACATATCAGTGGAGAGCTAGAGGCAAGGGAACGTGTTTCACAATTTCCTGAAGAATACTATCTTTTATCTCACAGCCAGAAATCCTTCTATAGTCCAGCTTGAATTGAGTCTAGACTCAATATTGGACCAAGTCTGTGGGCCTGCCCTTTTTGAAAGAAATGGTGTCTCTTTTGGACCTGACATCATACACCTGCAGTCAAAGCTGTTTGTAAGACAGGGACAGAAATATTTTAATATTTTTTTAATCATCATCATCATCTCTTAAGATAATTATGAATATTAGTTGTTTAAATTTGGGTAGTATGAATTTTAAATACCCAGAGCACTGGTTACTGCATCCCAAATGCAGGCAGGAAACCTGAGACAGTGCAGTAGGGGATGTGTGCAAATGAGAAGTACATACAATGGAAACGAAGATGTACAAAGGGAATGCTATAAGGAAACCCACTGTTTTATATACTACCTTTAAAATAAATAAAAAGAAATGATTTGCTTAATCAGTGATTATTATTCTACATTTGTAATCACTATATTATTATATCTTATTTTAGAATGTCATTTTCCTCATGTAAAAAGATGATTTATTTAAAATTCCATTATTGCCCAATGTGGTGGCAAACACCTTTAAGTTCAAAGTCGGGGATTATCTGAGTGAACTAAGGGACCAGCCAGAGCAGGGCAGGGGACATATGGTGAGCATTTGTGGAGAGGGGACAGAATAGAACAAAGTACAATGACACATATATACAAGAATGTTATAATGAAACCCAGTACTTTGTATACTGCCTTCAAAATTAATAACAAAAAAAGATCTATTATCAAAGCCATGTGGTAAGCACTGTGGTAGATCTAATTTTAAGCTCCAATTTTGCTCATACAGTTAACGTTTGTTGTCGAAGAATAATATACATATTCATTTGCTTGATACAGCTTTATAGTTGGGTTTTTGAGACAGTGTCTTGCTATGTAGCCCAGGTTGACATAGAACTCACTGTAGCCCATGCTGTCCTCAGAATTATGGCAATCCTCCTGCCTCAACCCTCTGAGTGATGGAATCACAGGCAGGCACCACTGCTGCTTGTGCTAATATGTTTAATGGGAGTTTATTTAAATTTCTTCTGTTCAGATGAACTGTAATGGACAGACGTGAAGAACGATTCTGGTATCAATGGGCACCACAAATATTTGGGTCCACACAGACATCCAGGAAGTGGGAAATCATTTATGGGAGGTGAATGAATATAGAAGAAAATGTCTTGACAAAGGCTTATCTATATCCAAATGAACTCTACTGCTGAAGCTTCTCTAATATCCAAACCTAGTTATTTGTGAGTCATTTAAAAATTACCCAAAATAGTTTAAATTGGATTTTATAGTGAGCCTACAAAATTAAGCAATTGACAAATGGGCTGCAAGAATCCCGAATGTTCTTCGAGCGTGGTTTCCTTTTCCATTTTCACTTCTAGAATGCATACTTTCTTACATTTGGAAAATGGGCAATGCCGAAGGGTTCTTTAGCTTCAGTGTTACACTATGGACTGGACACATTTTTCTGATGTGGGAAAAAAATGCTGAAAAACGCCCTGGTCCAAGTAAAGATAGCTCCCCAAAATTTTGATCATGCGCGGTAAAAAATATGTTGATTATAATTATAAAATCGCTGCCTAGGAAAGACTCTGATCTAGATTTCTGTCAAATTTCATTCTTTTGGAAGCTGAAAAATCAGAAAAATTACTTTAGTGAAAGGAGCAATGAGAATAGTCTAGCGAAATTTAATTCTAACTAGCAAAGGAGGACTGTTATCTGCCATTTACCTAAGGATAAAGTGCCTTTTCAATCCAGAAGGAGAAAGCAAAGGAGGGAAATTCTAGCCATTTCCATATTCCCTAGAATTTAGTAAAGTGGGTTGAAAAACTAGGGAAAAGTTAGTCACACTTTCAAAGACTTTGAAAGTGACTGTGATTTAGGAGAGGGGGCAGTTTTAACGTGTGAGGTGTGGATCATAGAGAGAATCGGATGTGATTACACTGTGGACTGTGGACCTTGAAAAGGGAGATAAAAGCAGAATACATTTAAGGATGAGTCCAGAAGAGAATGGGAAGTATCAGGGGTCACACTTCAAGAGAGAGTGAGAGTTGAGGAGGGGGAGTTGAGAAATGTCCCAGTCATACCAGAGTGCAGTGTGTGGATCCTCTTTGGACGACAGAAAATGAAGATCTAATAAGATAATAAAATGATTACAAGGAATCTCTAATGGAGATTGTCATAAAAAGAGGAAATGGCTGCTTGGCTTTTGTTCTGATTCTGCTCTTTCCATCATGGAAATACAATGGATTTGCTCATCAGCAAACAAAACAAAACATAATGGCATATTTGAAAAGATTAAATAAAAACTGTCCATTTTACAGAAAGAAAAGGCTGGGTACATTATTTTCTTCCCAAGTATTATGATAGTCCTTTACCAGCTGGAAAGCAGAGTGACAGCCTCAGTTGTAGTGAAAGATTGGTGGGTCTTCCCCTTCCCCTACCCATCTCTTCTTTCCTTCCTAGATGGCTATGAATGTTAACTCCAGAAACTTGCAACCACTGCCATCCATTTCCAGTTAATGTCCTCTGTCATTTGGATGAGTACCACACACAGTCACCCAGTACTGCTCAATTCTCTGTATGAATCACCTTGGGAAGGCAAGGGTGTACATGACAGAAACTTTACTCATGTAGAGATTTTTTTCCTGTGGTTTTTAAGCCTCAGGAATGCAGGCAATGTTTTGAATTTCCTTTTAAAATCTTGGGACAGAGATCTTGTAGATGCCTTATAACTGGGCTGTTTAGTTTCAGTATCAGGCTAGATTTGAGTAAAGAAGCACCTTCGTTAAAATACACCTTCCTGTTTTACTGTAAAAATGAAGTCAAGCTATAAGGAGTGTAGGAAGCCATGAGTGAGTGAGTCCTGAGAGAATGTGTACTGCAGACATGGGCTTGTCCCTGTTCAGGAGTCTAAAGCCTCAGCCTCATGGGAGTGCCAAAACCTTCCCCAGGTGAAACTCACGGGATGGCAAGGCTTACCTAGTGAGGGAGCAAGTGGCCAGTGTGTACAAAAACTAGCAACTGCTGCTTCCTCCCCAGATGATTGTGACTGCAACCTCTGCTGCCTACAGAGCCTTCCTACTGAGACTAATTAACCCTTTCCCCTCTGCTGCACATAATAAACATGCAAAGGTTCCAAGTTGCTATGGTCCTAGATGCCACTCCATCAGAGAACCCACACCTCACCTGATGCCAGCTTTTCTGTATGTGTGTCTCTGTGTCTGTCCTTTATTCATTCCCTCACTGCCCCTAGTCAGGGTTCCAAGACCAAGCTGCAGAGCTGCAGCATAGCTGAGCTAGAAGATTCTAGAATGGTCTAGAACTGGGAATTTGGAATCCATATCAGAGTGGCTTTGCTGGTTGGTTTGGTTGGTTGATTGTTCTTTTTTGTTTGCTTGGTTTGGTTTGGTTTGGTTTTTGTGCTCTTTTGTTTGTTTTTGCTAAAATAACTCCTAATAGTTACTGATATCTGGTATACACACACACACACACACACACACACCCTTGGAGCCTCTGAACGGAGACAAATATCTTAATAGTTTCAAAAACAGTTCCCCAAGAAAATAATTCTTAGTGTCTTAGTCGCTGGGAAGACTGTCTCACAATTTCATTATGCACCATAGGATTGAACAGTGCTCTGGTGTGTGTGTGTGTGTGTGTGTGTGTGTGTGTGTGTGTCAGGGATATTAAGGTGTGTGTGTGTGTGTTTGCCAGGGGTGTGAGAGTACTGTAAAGCCAACATACCTACTCAGGAAGCTCAGAGACTTAGAAATTCACTGAACCGAGCCATTAAATGTTTTAATCCATTGGGTCCCTGTACCCTCATTATTTTTTTCTTAGTCACTCGAAGATACCTACTAGAAGCCAAAACATCTGGATTAGGAAATGCAGACTCAATCTAGTGTTTTCCTATGGACCACCTAATTTGCTTAGGTGTGGTCATCTTCATCAGATAGGAAACAGCTACTTCTTGCCATATCAGTGCCATGTGATGGCCGTCTATTGACCATCTAAGAGATTTCTGTTTCTTTGAGAAAGATCAACATTACTAAGTTTTTAATAATTAGCTGTGTCATCACTGTCATTTTTGTACCGTCTACATTATGGAAAATTATTTTTCATGTGAGTAATAAGATCCTATTTCAAATAAAACCAGGAGGTGTAAAATAGGAATAAATAGAACAAGAGAATGTGAAATATAATGACGTTTTATGGCCTTAGGATGCTAAAAATTCTGTTTTCACTGTTTGAGAAGAGGCTTCATAATTGACTATACATCCTAATGTTCAGTTGATGATTTATTTTTATTTTTAATTATTCTGGCTTGCTCACTGGAGAGAGTTGTAATAATATACTTTCCATACACCATAAAGAATATGAAAGAGGGATATTCTGGAACAAAGCTTCCATAGATACCAGGAAACTGCCTTATCAGGTGGAAAATGGTCACTAGAAATTTTGAATAAGCAAAGAAGCAAGAATTATAAACAGAACTCAAAGAAATCCACGTGTAATATTAAAGGACAGTACTGTGTGAGGCTGAAGCAGAAGAGTCAGGTTGACTCCAGGTTAGGCTGAGTTATAAAGTGAATTTTTGTCTAAAAATTAACAAAAAAGCAAATGATGATAATTTCTATCCAAATTAGATATTGAAAGGTCATCGCTAGCCATTGTTCTACTCGATTGTGCTATTTTTTATTCTGTCACATAGTTAGTAAACATTTTTGGTATTTTGGAGGTTTCTGCTGTTCCCAAACATCTATTGAAATCGTCTCATCACTTATGACCTGTAATATAATTATTTCTCAATTATCCACCCTGAAAAATGAGTTTATGTGTGCAATGGAGGGAAAGCATGGCTATCTGCCTCTTCCCAGAATTTAAACTAGGGATGGTTTATGCAGCTAAGTTATTTAGAAATTTAATAGGAAACGATTATAAAGGGATAAGTGCTTTAAAACATACAGAGAATATATACAAGAATATAATATTTTAAAAACGAGAGTTAACTAATGAAAATATAGAATTGTGTGTCAGCAGCATTTTGTAAGAAGACAGAGAGAAATGTGTTCACTGTAATTATCTGTAGAGTCAATAGATAGTTAAAACAAGAGATTGAAAAAGTAAGCTTGAAATTCCATATTTAAGCTGATGAGCCCCATCAGTTGGCTGGTCATATCAAAAGAAACGATTGAATGTAGTAAACACATGAATGGAAATAATATGAATTCAAGTTCAGGCCATTGGATTAGTTTATTCCACAAAGATTATTAACATGTTAGACCTCTTGCTACCCCTGTGTAAAAGTAAGAGAAATGGAATAAATGATACCGGAGATGCCTGCTGTCTTTATCAAATTTTGAGTTAGACAGCCAATGGAATAATAAATAAGTGGGCCACAAGATGGCGTCTGTAGCTAATGAGTCTTTTTACTTTAACCCTTGCAGTGGTTAAGCTAAACACACAGCTTACATTGTATTTTTAGAAAAGTAATATGCACATCCTGTTATTTTAAATTTTAGAGCTACTTCTAAAATTGAAACTTGGCAGATAATTCCTAGAATCTGGATTCAGACTTCTCCAGAAGTGAGCTTTCCCCTCCCCTCTCCTTTTCTTATCTTCCTTTCTTTTTTCTTTTTTTTGGCAATACTGGGCAGTAAACCCAGAGCCTTTCATATGATACGCCAGTGTTCTGTCACTGAGAAACATATTCTGAATTTTTGCCTATTTTTATTTTGAAGCAGAGGCTCACTGGCTTGCCCAGCCTGGCCTGATCTCACTCTGTAGTCCATACTTGCTGTGAAGTTGCAATCTCCCTGCCTCAGACTCCCAACTATATGATATTATGGTCTTCTACCACCAGGCCTGACTAGCCTATCTCCAAAACTACTAATTTTACTTGAACCTGAATCTTCAGTATAGACAACTGGCTTCAAAGCTGTTAAATGAGCTCATGAAAAGCCCCAGACTCAGTGCCCACCTGGCAGTGAGCGCGTGCCACATGTAAGCTAACAGAACTACAGCAGCCACAGTGAAGACGGCAGAGATTTCTCATGTGCCTGTGGATCTTACTTTTGGAAACTGTACAATGGTAATTATCTTTCAAATACCAGATACTTGAGGGAAATGTTTAAATTTTTATGATCACCATATCTCATAATGGCTCTGGGCAAGCAGAACTAGACGAAATTGTAAATCATATGTATTTTCATTTGCCAACTTCTTGTCAGCTCCAGTCAGCCTCTGGAACCCACCATTTTAATGGAAACCCATTTATTTTATGTGTAGATGAATAAGCCCAACAAAGCAGAGAGTCACGGTAGACCTCCTCACGTCCCACAAGGTGACACAATATTAATACCGGCTCCTAAATATGAGCACTACCACGGAAAGCTGCTGTGTCTATGGGAACAGTGCTGTCACCGCTGATTCTTTCGAAACCTTGATCACATCTGTTTGTGGGATTACTATGCACTTGGGAACAAAGGAGACATTTGCCTGTTCTGGTAGCGAAATGTCATCACCATCTCTGCTGAAGCAACTAGAGATTTCCTTTCAAAACTAAGAGTTACTTTTGGAATTGGGGATTCGTTTTCCTAGCTTCTCATCCTCTTTAGAAAGGCTTGAAGCAAGTATGTCGAAAGGGGGTGTGTTCTCTGCGGTGTGCATCCACAGGTCTGGCTCCTTTGCCCAATTACTGTCTCTCAGAGTTCTCTGCTCTCAGAAAGCTTGTTTATCCTTTGGCTACAGAACAGAGCAACCTGGGGAGAATGCTTGCTGGATTTTCAGTTACAGATTTATGGTGAACCTCCTTTTCAGTTCTGCCTCCTCCTGGCTAACATACATGCACTACCTTACTTAGGGTTCCATGGTATAGAGCAGTCTCTGTGTTCTTATGGGGAGAAGCAGAATAGTCTGTAAATCAGTTTTGGAGCGAGGATTGCTTTTTGCTTTGTTTTGTTTTGTTTTGTTGGTTTTTTGAGACAGGGATTCTCTGTGTTTTGCTCTGACTGTCCTGGAACTTTCTCTGTAGACTAGGCTCACAGACATCTGCCTACCTTTGCCTCCGAGTGCTGGGATTAAAGGCATGCGCTACCACCGCCCAGCTGGTTTTGTTTTTTAAAATATTTGTTGTTGTATATATGTGAAGGTGTGCATATGCCATGGCATGCCTGGGGACGTTACAGGACAACATGGTGGAGCTGGTTCTCTCCTTCCACTGTTGGTTCTGGGAATCCAACGCAGGTCACCTGGTTTGCATGGCAAGTGCCTTAACTCTCTGAGCCATGTACACCCAAACTCATTCTCTTAATTAAAACAGGATTATCTGATTCCATCAGAAGATGACTGCATAAAATAAAATGTGGAAAATGGTGACACAGTATTCAAATGAAAGTAGAACCCTGTGGTTGTAGTACCACGGTAGCATAAGAAGCTAAATTTGATTTAGGCTAGCTACAAAGACTAGGCCAGTGAGGATGCCTATCATTAATATCATCTTTAAATTTATTTTTGGCCCTCATCCTGATTTATGCTACTACTAACTAACTTCATTGATAGTAGTGAATTTATTTTAAAGAAAATAAAGTGTAAATGCTTAATTTCAATTCAAGGCCAAATAGATAGAAGCACTTGATTTAAAGAACTTACTTCAGAGCCACTTATGAATAATAAGTACATTTGATATTTGTCTTTCTGGATCTGGGTTACCTCACTCAATATGATATTTTCTAGATCCATCCATTTGCCCACATATTTCAAGATGTCATTTTTTTCTGCTGTGTAGTACTCTGTTGAGTAAATGCATCTTCTTTATACATTTTTGGTTGAGGAGCATTTAGGTTGTTTCCAGGTTCTGGCCATGACAAACAATGTTGATATGAACATAGTTGAGCACATGTCCTTGTGATACACTTGAGCATCCTTTGGATATATACCCAAAAGTGATATTGCTAAGTCTTGAGGTAGGTTGTTTCCTAATTTTCTGAGAAATCACCATACTGATTTCCAAAGTACAGTGCAAGCTGTACCAGTTTGCACTCCCACCAGCAATGGAGGAGCGTTCCGTTTACCCCCACATCTTCTCCAGCATAATCCAGCATAAGCTGTCATCAGTATTTTTTGTCTTGGTCATTCTTACAGGTGTAAGATGGAATCTCAGAGTTATTTTGATTTTCATTTCTCCGATGATTAAGAATGTTGAACAGTTCCTTAAGTGTCTGTCAGCCATTTTAGATTCCTCTGTTGAGAGTTCTCTGTTTATGTCTGTATCCAATTTTTTATTGGATTATTTGTTCTTTTAATGACTAATTTCTTGTGTTCTTTGTATATTTTGGAGATCAGCCCTCTGTCCAGTGTGTGGTTGGTGAAGCACTTTTCCCATTCTGTAGGCTGCCATTTTTTATCTTGTTGACTGTGTTTTTTGCTTTACAGAAGCTTTTCAGTTTCAGGAGGTCCCATTTATTAATTGTTTCTCTCAGTGTCTGTGCTACCGGACTTATATTTAGGAAGTGGTCTTCTGTGCCAGTGAGTTCAAGTGTACTTCCCACTTTTCCTTCTATGAGGTTCAATGTGGTTGGTTCTGTGTTGAGGTCTTTGATCCATTTGGAGTTTTGTTCATGGCAATAGATATGGATCTATTTTTATTCTTCTACATGTTGATATCCAGTTGTGCCAGCACTATTTGTTGAATATTCTTTTTTTTTTCCATTTTATATTTTTTGCTTTTTTGTCAAAAATCAGGTGTTCTCACTCATAGGTGGCTTTTAGACATAAACCAAAGAAAAAGCAGCCTACAATTCACAACCAGAGGACCTTAAGAAAGACATACATGAATCTAATCTACATGGGAAGTAGAAAAAGACAAGATCTCCTAAGTAAATTGGGAGTGTGTGGGGATCATGTGAGAGGGTAGAAGGGGAGGAGGAAGAAAGGGAGGGTGGCAGGGCAAATATATAGCTCAATATAGACAATTTTAAAAAGTTCACTTCAAAGTCAGTAGGTTCTGAGATTTTGTTATCTTTATCCTTAATATTTTTCAATTGTCACAATGCTAAGCACAGTAGATGCTCACCACTCTAAACTGATTAACTGTGCAGTGTGGACTGCCCATTGCTTGAAGTCTTATTCAGGTTCTCTAGTTTAAAGCAAAGCAGGAAAGAATTACAAGAAATTAAGTATGTTAGACATCAAGGTTTTTTTAGTTTTTATTACATTTATTTGTTTGTTTGTTTGTTTAGCGTTTGAATGTGTACATGTGTCTGGGCACATGCTATGACATGCATGTGGAGGCCAGTGGACAACCTGTAGGAGTGGATTGGTTCCTTCTGCTATGTGGATCTAGAGCAGCTGTTCTTAATCTGTGGGCCGTGACCACTTTGACAACTCTCTATCTCCAAAATATTTACGTTACAATCCATAAAAATGGCAAAATTGCAGTTATAAAGTAGCAATGAAAACAGTTTTGTGGTTGTGGGGTCACTGCAACATGAGGAACTGTATTCAAGGGTCACAGCATTAGGAAGATTGAGAACCACTGCTCTAGGAAATGAACGCAGGTTGGCAGGCTCAGCAGCAAGCACCTTTACCAACTGAGCCGTCTGGCCTCTTTTTATTGCTTTTAAAAATGGATTTGTAGATTGGCATGATATATGTGCCAGTTACCAGATGACTCAAGTGAATATTAGCCCCAGGTGAATGGGAAAGAACAGTTACCAAATATATGCATTTAAAGTAGAAGATCTTACACTAAAATTCCAGAAGAGCACCAGCAGCACGGTTCAGCACAAACACTTGCCACCATGGCAGGATCCATATGGTATAAAGAGAGAACCAATTCCCACAAGAGATTGAAGAGAATCAGCTTCCACATCCACAGTTTTATACATATTCTTTTTAAAAAAAAACTGATCATCCTGATATCCCTTATTTTTGTGCCCACCTCTTCTCCCACAATAGTCCTTCCATTGTGTAAAAGAAAGGCATCTTCATGTTCGCTAACGACATATTAAATGTAGCCAGTGATGATGTAGGAGATCTGTCATTCTCCAAGTGTTGAAAAATAAACATTAACTATAGTCCCCGGGATATTTGAGTGCTTTAAGTGTATCTAGGTTATTTGAGGCTCAGCTCCCTTACTTGTAAAATAGAGTTTGTGATAGTAATTGTTCACTGAAAAAAAACATGATGTATAAAAGAACCATTGTGATGCCTGTTGTGTATTCATAGCAATGTATCCAATGTTGATTATATGTGTTATTCTGTAGAGGTTGTTCTGTGATTTCCATTTTCTCTCCTTTTACTAGGAGAATGGTAACGAAGTTACTTAATAATGTACGTCTCTTTACCATGTTTCGATAGCCTCAGTTTTTACTTTATAAATGATTGTTGGTCCACTGTACTAACTGACTTGAATAGCAGCTAGCATGTCATAGCCTTTATTAAAATGAGTTGAAGTACAGTATGGTAGTGAAAGAAGAGAGTTTGTTTGTGAACCAGCATCATTTTTGGTACTATTCAGAGTCTTTATTTGTCATGACTTCCCAACAAAGAAAGCTGTTTGGAATTTCCCTTTGACTTTCACCTGGGGGATGGTCAGTATTTAAAAGTGGTAGTTTCCCTGAGTTGTCAAAAAAGGTACACTGTTTTTCTGAAAGCAGTAAATGCCGCTGGTTCTGGGTGACCTCTCAGATGAGGGGCAAGAGCTCACCCGAAGGGTTTGCAAGGAAAATGGCTCTCCCAGACTGTGTGTTAGATTGTGGGTTAGTTTTCTCACTGTGATCTTCTGTCGTTTTTAATGTTTATATTTGGTGAAGGAGACCTGAAACGGTGTCTAAATTGGGAAGAAAAACAAATTCTTAAACAACCAGTGCTTATTGCATATCTGCATAGGAGGTAAGCTATAGGGTTTTATTTTTACAGATTTTATTTCTCAATATGTAGAATTTCTCTTCTCTTGACTTGCTGAGACTTTTTGTCTTAATCGGGAATAGATGACTTTGAAATTTGCCAAATGCTCTCTAGTATCTGTTGAGAAATTCTGTCTTTTATGTGGTCTTAGGAATGCTGAGAGTTAATCAAACCTTGCATTTCATGAATAAGACCATTTACCTATTACATATAATTTTTGAAGAGATTACTGACTTTTCTTTGCTAATTATTTTTAGAATTTTTGCATCTATCTTTCTGATTAAAATCAGTCTCCAGTTTTCTTCTGCAGTGTCTTTGATTCGGGTTAGCTACAGAGTGCTCCTGTGTCTTCAGTTCCGTTTGTGTTTGTACAGGATGGTTATGATTTCTTTAAATGTTTTATGGAATTCACCACTGAATTATTTGCAAAATGAAAATGACCCCCTCAGTTTAAATTCATCTGGGTTACCTTTTTTCTATGCAGTTGTTTTTGTGATTTTCTCCTTTTGAGTAATTGGTCATTGTTCCATTTCGTCTGGAGGTCGGGGGGATCTGAGCTGACACTTTCCTTTCATTCTCCACTCTTGATGATTCCTCTCCTCTTTTCTTTGTCATTGTTACAGGATGAGGGATCGAACCTGGGACCTCGTGCATGCGAGGCAAGGGTTGTACCACTATCACCCGATCACCCTGTACTGTTTTCCTTTTTTATCATCAGTAAGGCACTTTCACCATATTACTAACCTTCTTAAAGATTAAACATTTAGTGCTATTATTTTTCCTCTAAATTTTTTCTATTGTCTTGTATTGATTCATACTCTGGTTTGCCCACACAAACATATACATACATGAGCATCCTGCGGCTCACTTTGGGTAGTAATATGTTTGTTGTTGGCTGTTTTGCTCTTGCTCTTTTGCTTTTTAAAGTAGAGGTTAAATTCATTGATTGGAGAACTTTTCTCTTCTCTATTGTAGGCAGTTAGACTTTCTCTGTTCGCTCCCTTGGTGGTGTTTAGTAGTATGTGGAAGTTTTTGATACATTGTGATTTCTTTTTCGTTCAGTCAAAAGACTTCATTATTTTACTTTTGGTTTTCTCTGTGGTCTGGATATTTAAGATTCTCCTGTTTAGATTAATCCTGTTTAGGGGCTTTCATGGGCGTTTCTCTTACTGGTTCCCAACCTCGTTTCACAGTATTCAGAGACCGTAATTCATGTGGCTTGTATGTATAAATATTTTTTAAGACAGGATCTCATCAGTAGCCTAGACTGGCCTGAGACTCACTATGCAGCCCGGACAACGATCCTAACAAAGAGCAGTTCTCAAGCCTCAATTCCCTATGTGTTGGAATTACAGGCGTGTGCCATCACTCTTGCCTGTTGAGGCATCTCATGTGCTCTGGAAAATGGTGTATAAAAGATGTGCTCTCTGGTTCTGTTTTTTAGATGTGCATTAGGCCAATGTGATTGATCACATGCTTCAAATTTGTATCCCTGTTTCTCTGCCTGCATGGTAAACATGAGAGGACCTCAAAACCAATTATAAATATTCTTGTCCTTCTCCTTGTATGGCTACCCTTGTTTAATGTGTCCTGAATTTCCAGATTTACTGCACTAAGAGATCATCCTTATCTTTATAAGGATCTTGTTTCCTGAAGTCTTTAATACTAATGTAGTGTTATTATTCAATCTTTTCTTTGAACCTGTCAAACACATGTCATTTTTCATTTTGCCATTATTTTTAAATACTCATAAGAAATTTAATCACAGTGCAGGTGGGCCTTTGTTTTCTGTTCACAATTTATTCCTTTTGAGATGTGTTCTCTGTAGACATTCAAATTGACTATTGACAGGATTAAGTTTGAGTGTGTTGTCTTGCTGTTATTTTCTTTATTCATCTCATTATTTCGGTTTTCTTTCTGGCTTTGGGGGATTAATAGACACTTATATGATTTATTTCCCCCCTGTTGTTGGTGTACTGTGTGTATTTCTTTGTTCCATGATTTTAATGATGTTTTAGCCACTAAATGTTGAGTTTTACCACCCACTCCCCGCACATAATAAAATAACAGATAGCTTTCTCAGAACCGTTGTGCAAGGCAGTGTGTATGAAGTGTACGAAGAGGGGCAAACGTGTGTTTTATACCCAATGTAGTGCGATCCTGAGGCACCTAAACCTGTTTGCATCATGACCAGGTTTAAATGCCAATGTGCACCGTTTCATGTCCAATTGAGTAAATCTGAGCTCTCTTTTCTCTTCTGTCAGTGGGATAACAATGGACCGTTCTATATGTTTTCCTCTTATTTGTCAATAGTACTCTCATTAAGAATTAGAATGTCAGAACAGGAAGATGAGTCAGTTGGTAAAGTGCTGTACCAGCTTGCACACCTAAGACAGCCCATGGAAAGTACCTGGGGTCAAGGAACATGTCAGTCAGCCAGTGCTAGATGGGTGGAGTATGAAGAATCCCTGGTGATCGCTGGCCGGTCAAGCTGAATCAGGGAAGGTCACATTCAATGACAGATCCTGTCTCAAAAAGCAATATAGAGAGCAAATAAAGAAGACAGCCAATGGCCTCTGTGGACACACAATGAAAATGTCTACACCCATACAAAACATGTGCACGTGTGTGTGTGCCCACAAACACACACACACACACTCACACATGGGAGGGTATTAAAATATCTAAAAAATGACAGAGACTCCCATTTGACAGAAGTAGGGCATACAGCTGACCCCTCTCATGGTATTTCTGTTCCACAGTGCCTTGCTACGTGGGAATCATTCCTCACATCACAGACTGACCTCCCTTTGGAAGAAGACTCTGAAGATAAAATTTAATCCTGTTTGATCTTTGAGAGACAGCGTCTATCAACCAAAGGTTTTTTTTTTTCTTTTTCTGGATTGGCTGTGCTCTTTCTGAAGTGGATGACAAATGATTTTGCACTTTCTGGAAAACCAACAACTTAAAAACTCAGGTATTCCAGGTCATCAACGTGAATTTGTGATATAAATATATCTATCTCGATATATAGGTCTATTATATGATGTATATTCTATAGATCTATAGATCTGCTATATGGATAGATATTTATCTATGTCTATGTGGTTAGAAAGAGATTTAGTGTAATTTTAATTTTGTTCTTAAATTTATGTGCCATTAATGACGTATACAGTTTTTTTCTTACATATTTTACTGTGGAACATTACATTTTTCAATATGTTGTAAAGGCTTGGTTTTAATAAAATCTTTAATAAGAAACTGGTGTCCATGATACGTTCTTTGTTTTAACATTTTTAACATTAATTCCATATGTATTATCAAGGATATTATAGATGTACCTTAATGCCATCATAATTTACTTTGATATTAAGAACTTGAAATAAATATACAAAATGATTTAATATCCATAACAATTTCTTAAACTTTTATTAAAAATTAGGTAGTTGTTTTCAACAATGTAAAAATTTTCCAAAAAGGCTCAAATTATTATTTATCTTATTATTTAGAAATCCTCGTATAACTTCCTTCACAATACCGAATGGATTCTCTTTTATGGTAATTTTTTGCATATCTTTACAATTCCTTTTCATTTCAGTTTCCTGGAGAAAAGCTAAAAGCATTATACCTTACCCCACTAATCAATTAATTAACAGAATCTCGCTATGTCATCCTGGCTGGCCTGGAACTTGCTATGTAGGTTAGGCTGTCAGAATTCACAGAGATACACCTGTCTCTTCCTCCCAAGTACTGGCTTACTCCCTTGGTAGAATGATCATCTTCCATTCAATTCACAAAGCTCTGGCTCAATCACTAGCCCCATATAAACTGGTAAAGTGGTACCAGCCTGCTGTCTTTGTGCTTAAGGTGGAGGCTGGGGAATCAAGACTTTCTTTGAAGAGACTCTTTGGCTACATAGCAAGTTTGAAACTAGTCTTTGCCACGAGACACTGTTTCAAATATCACACACACACATACACACACACACACACACGTATGTATAATAAATCTACTTATCTGTGGACGTGAAATTGTTGGGTGGGCCAGGGGCATGGTGGGAGACAAGGGTAGGGAGGAGAGCTGCAAGATTTAACACCTGACTTGGAAGCACTGCTGAGTCTGTTTTCTTCACAGATGCAGCATCCCATGTTTATTGCTGATATTTCTTCTTTTTTCGATTTATTCATTCTGGTTTCTAAGGCAAGGTCTCACTTTGCAGCTCACGATGGTCGGGAGCTCAGAACTGACTGAAAAGGGAACATTAGTTGGTATATGTCTCCACCCAAAGTCTTGGGAGCTACTGAGTTTCAGCCTCAGCACTCCTTCAGGGTTCAGAACAGACTTCTACGACAAGTGAAAACTATCTTGGTAATGGGATCTGAGGGGTAGAACTAACTGACTGACTCGGGCACATTCTTCCTGCTTGTTTCTTTGTTTTGGGGGGGAAGTCATAAGGTCATAAGGGATAAGGGTAAAAAAGGGCGGGAGGTGATCTTCACAAAGCTTTCAGTCAAGTTAACAATACAAACAGCATACATACAGTCCAACAGGCAGTAACAATAGTATGAAGCATGCATTTTCAGAGTCACAAGAAACCAGTGGCTCTGGCAAGGAGGTACCTTATGTCTCAGAGAGGGTGTGGCTGGACTCACGGTGTTGGTAACTATACTAACCTGTGGGAATCTCTTCTGCGGACCCTGCTTTTGACTTCATGATGCCCAGGTGAGAATTTTTTTCTTTAAATCTAGTCTTAGTGACTCAGGCCTTTTTCTGTATAAACTGTTAATTTCCTGGGCTATGATCCTATGTTAGTTGAAACCAAGGCAAAGAAAGGGTAATGCAGAATATTAGTAGATTGTTAAGTCAGAGGAGAAGACCAGTCGCTTACACCTCCCTGAGTCTGCTGCTAGAGCAGACATACTCCTTCCTGTTTGAGGCTCCTTTCTTATCAATGGCTTCTGTAGAGAAAGTTTGTGGGGGACTCTTTTTATGTAGATTTTGGCTGTGAGAACAAGGACTTGACTGAATCTTTTTCACACCATGGCTGCATGGTCTGGGGGGGACGTATCTGGTTGTCCTACAGGAAAAATCAGGTTTATACACTGCTGGGATGCTATAGAAGGGAGAAATGCCATGATTTCACAACATTTCACAGAACTGATAATAACTTACCCAAAGGACAGATGTCCCCGTAGCTCGGCACAAACGGGTTACTCCAAGTAGAATGTACGTATACACTTCCCGTGGATAGTCCAATAGAACCGTCAGCTATTCATTTACTGTATAATACTTGTTGGCTCACCCCACAAAAGCAGATGAGCACAAAGATATATCCCAATGTATCCCCACACAAACACATTTTAAACAGAAAATCATGATTTGTATATATTCCCAAGAATGAACATGTGCACATACAAATGGGCCTTCTTACACCAACCAAGGCTACCTTGGATAAATTTATGTTGCTCTGGAGCCTGCTTAGGATGTCATATATGTGATAAATGACTTAATTCAAAAATCCTTTTATCTGCCAGGCAGTGGTGGCACATGCCTTTAATCCTAGCACTTGGGAGGCAGAGGCAGGCGGATCTCTGTGAGTTCGAGACCAGCCTGGTCTACAAGAGCTAGTTCCAGGACAGGCTCCAAAACCACAGAGAAACCCTGTATCGAAAACAAAAACAAAAACAAAAACAAAAATCCTTTTATCCAAATCCACTATTGCTTGTTTTGAAAACTGTAACTTTCCATATGTCATAGATAAATCTATGCTTCACTCAAAACCTGTTGATTGATTAATTTTTATTGCCTTTTGGGCTTATTTTCCCACATCTTTCTCTTAATTTTGTGTTTTTATTTGTTTGGTTTGGTTTTTGGAGATAGTGTTCCTATGTGTAACCCCGTCTAGAAACTCATTCTGTTGACCAGGCAGGCCTTGAACTCAGAGATGCCCTTGCCTCTGCCTCCTAAGTGCTGAGAATAATGGCATGTGCCACCACTGCCTGGCTTTTGCTTTCAGTTCTTATTACATTTGACAAAAGAACTAATCAAACTAAAAAAGGGAGAAAATTGATCCATTCATGTACCCAAAAGGAATTGAACAAAACTATTTCTGAGCATTCCTGTTTTACCACTGTCTCCATAAACCTCTGATATTGCTTGGTACCACTGCTTCACCTATCCTCGAGGTTATATCTGGGATTCTCAACTGGTAACCAATTTGATCCTCAGAGGACATCCAGCAAAGCACAGATGTATTTTTGGTGGTCACAGTGTGGGGAGGAGGGTGCTCTTAGCAAAAAATAGACTGAGATCAGAGATGCTGCTCAATGTCCTGGATACACAGGATAGCCTGGGATAATGAAGACTCAGCTCACAGAAAATGTGAGTGGAGCTGAGATTCAGAACCTTGGCTTAAAGTGGAGCATTAGCTCATTGCTCATTGGTTTCCACCTTGTACAGAGAAAGACATTGTCCCTTCCAGTTTAAAGTCAGCTGAAAATCCCCAGGAAAAATGGTTTGGGGAAAATAACCTGCCCCATTGTCATCTCCACCATCCAGGCCTGCAACAGGTCATTCCTTGTGCATAGGAATCAAAGTTAGTGCATCCTTCTAACCAAATACAGCAGATAGGAATGTTGTGGCCAAATTAAAAATGTACAGACTACATGACAAATGTTCATCATCCAAAAGAAAGGATATCGATGCCCACTAGAAAGAAGAATCTTGGTCCTGGATCAAAGGCTCAGCACTTGCTGCACTTGCTGAGGATTAGAGCTAGGTTCCCAGCTCAACAACTTTGGCTCCAGTTCCAAGGGACCTGCCACCTTCTTCTGGTCACTGAAGGCACTAGAAACATGTCTGGTACACATGCATAAACTTGGACAAATACTCATACACATAAAAAGTAGAAAAACAAAAGGGTAAAACAATCACATCACAGGTCCATAATACAATTTTAAATGAACATGATCCATGTAGAATTGCATTACATTTACTTAATTAGCGCTGTTCTTATGCCTGAAGTTCTTCAGCAAGCAAGGACTAATGTAAAAATGGCTCTTCAGAGAACATGGATGAGAAATTACAAGTGTAAATAAGCCATTAGTGCAGTGCCTATAATTACATAGAAAGTCAGTCATAATTTTATTGGCTAAGGAATAGCACAACAGTATGAAATTAGAGCTGTTAGTCTGCTCGTCTATATTAAGAATAACCTTTACATTAGATTTGATTGAACATGAGTTTAGTATGCGAAATGCATTCCTATCCTAACTACTGAAATGAGATTCCATTGAGACACATCCCTGTGGAGAAGATAATGAATGATAAGGCTGTGATCTTCTCTTTAACAAGGAGGTTGAGCTGTGATTATGTTACCATGAAAGGAACAAAGAGGCACGGCTACATTCACCATTCCCTGAAGTTCAAGTTCAAGCTACTGTTTACAGAAAGTTCAAAGTCATGGAAGTTTCTGTGGTTAGAGATTTATTTTTCTGTTTTTTTGTTTTTAAGCCAGGTTGGTGCTTAACAGTTTAATGGCACTTGAACACCTCAATTAAGTGTCGACACAACTGTAACATGATTCCTTTAGTGTGTCAGTCAATTGCTGAACCCCATCATCATAGTGATGCTTTGACTGGACCTCCCTTTTATAATGCACCTCTTCATTCAGGTGATATGAGACAGAGAGGGCTGTGTTTTGGAAGCAACTGGTTTGATAGACCTGAAATGAAACCTTCATTAGTACAATATTATAGAGAAACACATTCATGGATTAAGCAGTAATGTAGTCATTTATATCCTTCTATGTGATGTTTTGCAAGGGACTTACTGTGGCATTTTCTTTCGCATTATTTTTAAGTAGTATTTACCTTATTTCTTTTTCTTCTGTGGATAAAAGGGATAACCAAGGATCTCTAACAATTGGAGAGTCACAAACACCATAGTGGTATGACCTCCAAAATTTCTGTCCACAGTTCATCCCTCAGCCAGACTTAAGAGGGGAGCTCAGGGAAAGCTACTTGAATTTTGTCTTTTCACTGATCTGCTTAGTTGGATCATCTTTGGATCCTGGTGTTTAGGAGCCAGGACCTCATATTATTTCTATTGGCCTTTAGTAGGTTACAAAAATGCCACGGGTAAGTAGCCCCTGCCTGTCTCTCTCATCTCACGCGTCGAACATACTCCAGCATTGCCAGTGTGGAGGCCTCTCCTTCTCACTCCTTCAAAGACATTGACTACTGGACATCCAGCCACAATGTTCTGACTCATTTCATCCAGGCAGAGTTTGCCATGGTCCGCCAGACAGTGAGAAAAATGAATTATCATGTACTGTGCTAGTCATATAGCCAAGCATAACTATATTTGAGTTGTTTTGAATTTTTCCCTTTAAACTCCTTAGACACACTGATTCTAGAATATACTAAGAGCTGTTGTAGTAACTTTACCTAGAAAAACAAAAAGTAAGTGTTCAGAGGGCCCCTTTAACAAGACCATAGGGTACTCAGGTATGTGGTCAATTGCTGTGATTGTTTCTATGAGGTTGTGTGCGAGGGAGTTTAACACTGGTGCTTGAAGTGACAGTGGCAGAACAGATTGCCCTCCCTAATTCATGTGGGTCTCAATAAACTGCACACATAAGTACAAAGTCCTCCCATCCACCTCAGCGAATGGATGTGTTGACTTTTTTTTCCCCTGTCTTCGAACTTGAACTATTAGCTTTTGAAGGCCCCATATAATTGTCTACTTTCCTGGGAGCTGATTTCATATAGGTCACTTTCTCTTCTCATATCTTCCCATATTTTCCTTCTATTGCTTTCTCTTTCTTTGTTCTTTCTTTTCTTTTCTTTTTTTGTTGTTGGTTGGTTGGTTTTTGGTTTTGGGGTCTTTTTTTGCATTTAACAAGGAAGATTTTATTATGTTCAAGGCTCACCTGGACTGCTGCCTGCCTACCAGTCCCCTGAGCTCATCAAATATGGGGCATGACTCTATCTATGCCTGACACTGACATTTATTTCAAATTGATCAATTGCAGCTCTCATCTTCCCTTCACTATTGGTCCTTAAACTTGGACATGTATTAAAGTTACCTGAGCATCTTATTAGTGTTTGGATTTTGATTTAGTCCTTCTGAGTGAAATATTTGTAACAACCCTCCATGGCATACTGGTGCTTCCTGTGCAAAGACAAACATTAAATAGTAATATGACATCATGGGTGGGAAAGAATTCCCTAAGAATTCTTAAAGGCTGTACATGAAATCTGTTTTGAAACATGCTTTAGAGTCATGTTTTTGTTTATAATCTGGTATTTTATTTATATTTCTGTGACCATATGAATGTAACAAATTTCGTGCTTTTTGTCATGATGTTCTTTTCTTTAGAGGTGGGGCCACACATAGCCCAGGATGAACTTGAACTCACCATGTAGCATAGGTTTACTTTAAATTCATGATCCTCCTACCTCTGTTTTTCAGGTTCTGAGATTTTATAGAGTACTGAGGATTTAACGCATAGCTTAAAGCACAATGGGCAAGCACTCTATCAACTGAGCTACATTTATGTTGATTTTTTATTATCTATGCTATAAAAAATGACCACTAGCAAATAGGCATTGCTTTGTATAAAACATGTAAAAGTCTATGCATAGAAACACACAGTTTAAACATTTTAAAAATAGGATAATATAAATGTATAGTTCATTCTTAGGAAAACCTACCTTATATGATATGGGCATCTTCTAAAATAGGGAAATCAAGTAGATTGTTTTATTTCCCAAAACAGAAACATTACTCCTGAGTTTCCATTCACTCTCTCAGTACAAAACTCATCGGTGATGGTGGCACTTGCATGAGCTGAATTTGAATCCCCAATACTCACTTTAACACTGTGTTGGGCATGATTTTTTATTGTGTGGGTGGTGTGCTGTGGGTGTGCATGTACCAAGGACAGTATATCGAGGTCAGAGGACAACTTTTAAGAATCAGTTCTCTCCTTACTTTCAACATGAGCCCCAAGGATCACACTCATGTTAAACTTTCATGACAACTGCTTCCACCCACTGAACCATGTCAGTTCAGAGGCAGCTACTTACTTTGACTTGCAAAAACTAGTCTTAAGTTCTACATCAACTTCTCCTTGTTAGCTACTAACAAAAACAAAAAACAACAATAACAGAAAGTTTAAAATCAGACTATGTTCTCAGCAGTTCGAAAACAGAGGCAGAGAAGAATCATGTATCTCTGATGAGTCTGAGCTATGGAATGAGACTCCATTTCAGTAAACAAACCAATAAAAGTTCCAAATGTGACACACTTCTGTGTATCCATGTATGTATGTATGATATAATACATCCATATCTACATATATGGTATGGGAGGTCCTTCTGTCTATGTGTTGCTTTTGTTGGTTAATGAATAAAGAAACTGGCTTGGCCAATAGCAAGGTACAACTTAGTTATGTGGGGAAAACTAAGCTTAATGCTAGTGAAAAAGAGGTGGAGTCAGAGAGAAGCCATGGAGCAGCCACTGAAGACAGACATGCCGGAACCTTGCTGGAAGGCCACGAGCCTTGTGGTAAAATATAAAATACTGAAAATGGGTTAATAGTATATGTAAGAGCTAGCTAGCAATACACTTAAGTTATTGGCCAAGCAGTGATTTAAATAATATAGTTTCTGTGTTATTATTTCAGGAATTTTTGTGGCTGAGAAAACATACAAGTGACTTCCTACAACAAATACACACACACAAAAGTATTCATTTAACTTCACATATGTGTTCATGCATGTTTAGCATATGTACATATATGGTATGTAAATGTGCATGGTTGTTGGTGGGAAAATATGAGGTAAAATTTAGGAAAGCAACAAGACAGGTGCATTCTTATTTCCTGTTTTGTTTAATTTCTCATTGCTCTGGTAAAATGCATAACAAAATTAACTTAAGAGAAAAATAATTTATTTTATCTAACAATCCTTTTCATAGCAGAATTCACAACTGAAATAACAAGTTATTTTATATCACAGTGAAGAGCAGGGAGTACTAAATTAATCTATGTATTTGTCGTTAGCTCAGTGTGTCTACTCTAATGTAGTTCAGGATCCCTTGCCTAGGGAATTGTGCCTCCCATAGTAGGCAGATCTTCCCAGCTCAATTAATATAATAAATATAATATAGTTCCCTACAGATGTGTCCATGGTCCAACCTGTTCTAGATAATGAGACTCTTTCCAGGTGATTCTATGGTGTGTCAAATTAACAATTAAAGCTAACCATCCACTCTTATTTTCACACGGATCACAATTCCCCAGGCTTCAAAGTGTAGTTAAGTTATTCTTCATATGCTTATCAGTTAGTATGCTCTGTTAAGATGAACAACTATTTATGTTTGCCTACTTATGTAATTATATAAGGATATAATTCAATATGCTCCAAAGAACATTTGGTCTACCCACAGTTCTAATTTCTATTCTCTTAATGTCATGCATGGAGGGTGAAGTGATTGTACTGTTTAAACTCTAAAACACGACAGTGAAATCTTTCCAAAAGTTCAAGAGAGCAATGGTTTCCTACTTTTAGGAGAAGGATACCAAAATACACAATTTAATAACCAATCAGAGATGGTTCAGGAAGACATTTGATAATTATGCACCAAGATTTTCTTCTCTTGCTGGAAGTATTGTGGTGACTGGTTTTAAGATTAAAGTGTCATTTGTCTTAAGAGATTTATTTGAACAATCTGGAATTCCAAATCTTCTAAAGCACTTCACATTAAAATATCACCATTCATGCATCCAATCATTCAATAATTCATTAGTTCCACAAATATCCCTCCACTAACAGGTTCTAGAAATCATCATCAGTGCTGCTGGAGACAATAATGGTTAATGAAGCAGCCATGCACAGCCTCAGCAAAGCCAAAAATCTAATGAGGAACAGACATCTAGCAATATATAATAAATGCAACTCAATTAATGTGTTAATTAGTCCCTATGGTTGCCTTTTAAAGTATCAAGAATGGGCTGGCTTAAGACAACAATCACATAGCAATTGGAGTGTGGGAGTGCAGAAGCGTGAAATCAAAGCTCCTGCAGGGTTAAGCCCTGCTAATGACTCTGAACGGGGTCCCCGTGTCTTCCTCTCCATTCTAGGACTTCATTTGTGATGCCCATCACTCTATGGCTTAGAGGTGCATCTCTCCAACACATGACCTATGTGTCTTCACACCATCCTTCTTCTCTAAGCCTCTCTGTTTCTAAATTTCCCTATAACCAGAGCACTGGTATTCCTGGAAGAGAGTCTGCCTTTAAGGACCACAGCCAACTTGCTCACTTGCTGAAATAAACCCATCCCAAGGCATTAGATGTTAGGACTTCGGCATATCTTTGTTTAGAAGGACACAATTTGCCCTGTAACAGGGCAACACAACTGCATTACCAGTTGTATATTTTGGGCTCAGTATGGCCACTAAAGGTAACATGGAACATCTATTTAAAACTAACTAGATGGGAAAGGACTATGGAAGAGCCACAGAGTAAGAACCAAGGGACCGGGGGAAAAGGAATAGGCTGAAAAAGACTGAAGCACTGCATGCAAAACCCTTGTAGTGGGGGAAATATTGATGTGCAGAAAAGAGAAAAACCAGGGCAGGGCCAGGGTAATGAATTAGAAAGTGGGAGCCCAAAATGAACTGTTAAGTTTTGCTAGGCTTCATTTAGTAATTGTGGGCACTTAGCAAAAATCAGCTAAAAATATTATGTTTACAAAGGACTTGATAAGTATAGGTTTTATTACTGTGTAAAAGCAAGTAAAATCAGCATGGCATAGAGCAGTGGTTCTCAACCTGTGGGTCACAACCCCTTTGGGGAGTCAAATGACCCTTTCACAGGGATCAAATAAGACTATCAGAAAATACATATATTTACATTACAGTTCACAATAGTAGCAGAATTATAGTTATGAAGTAGCAATGACAATAATTTTATGGTTTGGGGGTTACCATAACATGAGCAGCTGCATTATAGGGTCACTGCTTTAGGAAAGTTGAGAACTACTGGCATAGAGGGACATAAGTAATCATGAAGGACAGCAGAGAGAGAAAGTCTAGAGTATAAATGTGAATACCAAAAGAATCGCAGGCAACTCGGGGGATAATAACCTGTCTTCATATTCACAATGGATTGTCCTAGAACAGCCAAACATATCATTAAAGTATCTAATTTCTTCAATAGTGGTTGGTGGGTAGGCACTGCCATAGGCCCCTAAAGCTCTCCTGGCATCTTCCTGAGAAGGAACAATAATTACTCTCTAATTCTTGGGCTCATTGTCTCAACTTCAAGCTGTGCTAGTTCACAGGTACTACAGTGTGGAGACCCAAAAATGTGAGCTTATCTCCACCTTGACCAAAGGTCAGAGTTAGAACTTACCTCTATTCCTTCAAGGTTATTGTGATTCTACCTCACACAAAGGTCCCACCTAGATTTAGAGCAGAGAGTTCTGCTCTCTCAAGCTTATTGTCAATAGGTGTGGCTAATAGCCAGGCCTTGTATTTTAAGAATAATGAAGTAGATATCTTTCTACCTAAAACAAAAGTTTATGGATCCAACTAAGTTCCATTTAACTTAAGAAGATAACTTGGGATTCCACACAGGGAGTGGTTTGCCTACAGAATATTTTGGTCAATGGTGTGAAAATGACTTGCTTTATTCTAGCAACATACTGTTTAACTATGAATGTAGCCTGTGATCTTCAACTGGTCTGTTCATTTCCTTGTGTCATGTTAATGCAGTTTTCTGTCTTACTCCTACCTTTTAGGGTCAGGGGTATTTTCAGCAGTTGGAAATTAAACACAGGTGATTTCAGTATTCACTGGAACTCCCTCCCTGTACTATTCTATTTGTTTCTGTTTTATTATTTCTAAATGTGTCCTCATATTTTTTACTATATTTCTAAATCCCAACACCCTTACTCTGGCAAGAGGTACTTTTGTCGAGGCTGGTCCCCAACACTGGAGGAAATAAGTAACCAGTCAGTGTAGAACAAACTAAACAGAGGCATTGGATGAGAGACTGGGAGATCCATTAGGGATTTGTTGCTGAAACCCACACTGGAGATGACTGAAATCTTAACTAATGGCCAACAGTGGATAATAAAAGAGACTTGATAAAATATAATAGAAACAAGCAGGTTTTACAATATTAGGAAAGCAGGCAGAATTTTGCTTAGAAAATGAAGAAATGTCTGGGGAGATAGCTCTGCAAGGCCCTGGTTGCTCTTCCAGAGGACCTGGATTTGATTTCCAGCACCCATATGATGACTCAAAACCACCTGTAACTCCAGTTCTAGGGAATCCAGCACCCTCTTGTGGCCTCTTTGGGCACTACACACATGTGGTATACTCACATATATGAAGGAAGGATACCCACACACATAAAAGAATTTTTAAAAAATGAAAAAAAAGAAAGGTCAGGGTGGATATAAATAAAGTCAGCCACTGCAGAGAGAACACACAATGGACTTGGGGAACTTGGTGATTAGGAAAGGAGTTTCAGTACATGGCTTTGTTTGCAACTTCATAGCCAGGATGTACCACACTTCCACAATTACTCTATACCACATTCAGAGGTGAGTGGAGAACTAGATATTGGTTTGTACACACAACTTCCAACTGGAACTCAGGAAGAGTAGTTTTGATATGGAATGGCTGTGTGCCAGTTTAAATACAAGGTGGATGATTGGCAGTGTGTCAGACTCTAAGATGGAGAATCCAGAGATGCCACAGCTGAGGGCTGACTATTATGGTATGTCTATTTGCCTATGCCAGACTTCATACTTAGCTCAACTTGCTAGTAGAGAGACCTACTGCTTCTTTACCCCATTTCTCAGGTTATTAGAGTTGTCATAGGAGCCACTTAGTTTTCCTTTAGTAATGGTTTAATGTAAACAGACTACAGGGTGACAGACAGAAGAAAAACACTTGATCCTTCCTCCTTCTTTCTCTTAATTTCCCTGCTTTTGTGTATGTTTTTTTCTTGCTGTTGAATGTGCATATGTATTTCTGTCCTCTTACAAAACATCCTGCCTAAATGAAGCCAAATTCCAACATGACAAGAAAGGGTAAATCATGCTAAATGTAGTGGGATTTTTTTTTGAGGGTGAACTTTTTGTTTAATTATTATATCACAAAAAAACATAAAGAACTCAAGATGGCTTGATGGCATAATTTGCATCCTTTGGTGAACTGTAAAGTGCTAAAATAGAAAATGCAAGGAAAGAACTGTAATTATCCACTTCCAAACTTTTAGATTGAACTTAATAGCTGTATTTTCTTTTTTCCCAGAAGGTTTTGCTCAGATTCATTTTCTAGTAGGTGAGATTTGCTGCGATTTCCTTCAGAAATATGTGATGACAACCACATGCTCCGCTTAGAAGGCAGGATTTTTCTCCTCTCAGGCAAAGCCATTTCAAATACTAGATTTCTTGGTGAGTAAATCAGTTTTAGAGAGTAAAAAAAAATAAAATAAAATTCTCTTAAAACAAGGGAATGTTATAATCCTTCCCATCCGAGAAACCTGTGGTGTTAGTCTTAACACCAAATGCTAAGCGTTGCAGGGAGCAAGGGAGAAAAGCAAATGTAGGGCCCGTATAACCAAAGAACCTGTGTGCAGGGTCCCAGTCGGGCTTCCTTGCCGGCGCCCTGTGGACTAGCACGGCATTCTGTACTCTTCATTTCTCAGACGTTGCTTGAGATGCTCTGCTTTCACTATCTTGGAAGGCCAAATGAGTTTTCCACAAAAGGTCTCATGTTTTCATTTCAGCGTAAGTCTCACAGACTATCCACCACATCCTGGTCTCAGGTATTTGAAAGCAAAGTTAGAATTAGAAATATTCATATCCTCGTTCTATCCTTCCTCTCCTCAGCTAAATATGGTTTTAAGTCAATCATCTTTCTCATTTTGAAAGCTTCTTAACATATCGTGTATGACCTGACACCTCTCCTGACAGCACACAGGCATTGGAGACACCTTCCTTCTTTACCTCAAAGATGGACAGATAGACACCATGCCCAGAGTTCTCTGGTACACAGAGGAGAAGCCATGCCCCTGTTCCTCAGTACAATTGCATTCAAAGTGTCATTATAGAGATTAAAATTAAGGAGAGTTACTTGACAGGACACAGGAACATGGCTGCAACACAAAAGTTATTATTTCTTCATATTTTGAAAATAAATTTTGACTTGATGTTTTGAACTACGTACACAGGTAGAGGGCCACTCACTAATTAATGACAAATCTTCAGTTTATAGGAAGATCTATATACATCTGAACATGTTATAGAGTAGTTTACAAAAGGATACTTGTTCATTAACGTTGTTATGATATGAACATTTCTCTCTTAGGATTGGAAAATGGCTCAGGGGACAAACATGAGAACCTGAGCTCAAGTACCCAGAACCCCCATAAAAATTTAGGCATAATCACACACAGGTCTGTAACTCCAGCATCGCTGGGAGAGGGAAGAGCATTCCTGAGGCCTGGTGGCCACCAGCCTATCTTTTGGTTCAGGGAGACATTCACAAGGGAATGTCCTTCTCTGGCCTAACCCCACCTCCACGTACATCTCCTAGATGTTAATGCTAGATGATCACTGAGAAAACTGATTGACAATGTGATTACCAATGATAGAACACCTGAAGTGCATAGATGATCAAAAAGTAGAGAAGACTTTAAGGTCTGGTTTTGCACACGCAACACCCAGGCACTCTGTTAACAAGTGTTTAAGAATGAAGCTGAGTATATTCCCAATAGTGGTATTACTGGATCTTGGGGTAGGTTGATCCCAAATTTCCTGAGAAATCGCCACACTGATTTCCAAAGTGGTTGCACAAGTTTGCATTCCCACCAGCAATGAATGAGTGTGCCTCGTTCTCCACAACCTCTCCAGCAAAGGCTATCATTGGTGTTCTTGATTTTAGCCATTCTGACAGGTGTAAGATGGTATCTCAAAGTTGTTTTAATTTGCATTTCCCTTATCGCTAAGGAGGTTGAGCATGACCTTAGGTGTCTTTTGGCCATTTGAATTTCTTCTGTTGAGAATTCTCTGTTCAGATCAGTGCCCCATTTTTTTATTGGGTTCATTAGCATTTTAAAGTTTAGTTTCTTGAGTTCTTTATATATTTTGGTGATCAGACCTTTGTCTGTTGCAGGGTTGGTGAAGATCTTCTCCCAGTCAGTGGGTTGCCTTTTTGTCTTAGTGACAGTGTCCTTTGCTTTACAGAAGCTACTCAGTTTCAGGAGGTCCCATTTATTCAATGTTGCCCTTAATGTCTGTGCTGCTGGGGATAAACGTAGGAAGTGATCTCCTGTACCCATATGTTGTAGAGTACTTCCAACTTTTTCTTCTATCAGGTTCAGTGTGTTCAGACTAATATTGAGGTCTTTAATCCATTTGGACTTGAGTTTTGTGCATGGTGATAGATATTCAACCTACCCCAAGATCCAGTAATACCACTATTGGGAATATACCCAAGAGATGCCACATCAAATGACAAAAGTATCTGTTCAACTATGTTCATAGCAGCATTGTTTGTAATAGCCAAAACCTGGAAACAACCTAGATGCCCTTCAATGGAGGAATGGATAAAGAAAGTGTGGAATATATACATATTAGAGTACTACTCAGCAGTAAAAAACAATGACTTCTCGAATTTTGCGTGCAAATGGATGGAAATAGAAAACACTATCCTGAGTGAGGTATCCCAGACCCAAAAAGAGGAACATGGGATGTACTCACTCATAATCGGTTTCTAGCCATAAATAAAAGACATTAAGCATATAATGTGTGATCCTATAGAAGTTAAATAAGAAAGTGAACCCAAAGAAAATCATATAGTCATCCGCATGGAGAGGGGGAAGTAGACAAGATTGCAGGGCAAAATCTGGGAACTTGCGGGTGAGGTGGCATGGGGCAAAGGGGAAATGGGATGAGAAATATGAGAAGGGGAGGATGGGAGGAGCTCGGGGGATTGGGATGGTTGGGATATAGGAAGGATGGATACGGGAGCAGCGAAGTATATATCCTATCTAAGGGAGCCATCTTAGGGCTGGCAAGAGACTTGACTCTAGAGGGGTTCGCAGGTGTCCAGGAATATGTCCCCAGCTGGTACCTTGGGCAACTAAGGAGAGGGAACCTGAAATGACCCTATCCTATACTGATGAATTTCTTGCATATCACCTTAGAACCTTCATCTGGCGATGGATCGAGGTAGAGACAGAGTCTCAATTTGGAGCAACGGTCTGAGCTCTTAAGGTCCAAATGAGGAGCAGAAGGAGGGAGAACAAGAGCAAAAAATCAGGACCACGAGGGATGCACCCACCCACTGTGACAGTGGAACTGATTTATTAGGAGCCCACCAAGGCCAGCTGGTCTGGGACTGAATAAGCATGGGTTGATTCCGGACTCTCTGAGCATGGCGGTCAATGAAGACTGATGAGAAGCCAAGGACAATGGCACTAGGTTTCAATCCTAATACATGAACTGGCTTTGTGGGAGCTTAGCCTGTTTAGAAGCTCACCTTCCTGGACGTAGATAGAAGACCTTCGTCTTCCCGCAGGGCAGAGAATTTGGACTGCTCTTCAGTATCGAGAGGGAGGGGGAATGGTGTGGGGGGAGGAGAAGAGGAGTGGGGATAGGGGGAGGGGAGTGGGGGGAGGGGGCAATATTTGGGAGGAGGGGAGGGAAATGGGAAACGGGGAGCAGGTGGAAATTTTAATTAAAAAAGAATAAAAAAATAAATAAAAGAAAAAAAAAAAAAAAAAAAAGAAATTTCTACTTTCACTTCAAGCCAGATCAACTTTCTAATATGAAATTATAGCACTCAAGATAAATTAAAAAAAAAAAAAAAAAAAAAAATAATAAATAAATTATTAAAAATTGAAAAAAAAAAAAAAAAAAAAAAAAAAAGAATGAAGCTGAGATGTGGATTTTTAAAAAATCATCTATGTGAACTTGGGCAGCTTTATTAACTTCTCTTAATATTAATGCTTTAAAATATCATTTTGCTTTTTGTGAAAATATTGCATTAGTCTTCCATGGGTTCCATAACAAAATATAAAAGTCTTCATGGCAGAAACTCAAGATCAAGGTGACAGTGTATTTGGAATCTTCTAAACCTCACAGCTTGGCCTTCAGGAAGACTGTCCTCTCAATGTGAACTCACATGACAATCTGGTTTAACAAAATAATATGCAAAAACTCAGTGACAGTACCTTTCAGTGCCTGGCCAGGCACCTCCAGGAGGCTATAACATATACCTTGAGTTACTGTCGATTGAAGAGGTCATTTTTTCCCATGAGCCCAAAGCTCTATGGGGGTATAAACAGGAGTAGTGACCCCCTTCTTCCTATCCCTGTCTCCTTATTTCTGGCTAGCATAAAAGTTGCCGTTTCAAATCAGGAAGTGTTCAACTGGACATATTACAATGGTTCTATTGAACCAGAGGTGGGAACTGATACCCATACACTGGGGGGTTCCTTTCATTACATTTCTGAACCCATCCACAGAGAAGGAGTTGCTGTACTTATGGAGATGACTAATTCAGTATCCAGGAGAGATTGATTTTTTTTGTTTGTTTTGTCTCACATTAGCTGGAAAAAAGAGTGTGCCTAAAATGCATTGCTTCTAGGAGGATTTCTTGTTCTCTCTATGTCCAGTAACCAAGCTCAACATAAAACTCTCGAAATCAATGCAAGAAGGACTCCTACTGACCCAGGACCATCAAGAGTGGCCATTCGTGTCGCACTGCCAAGGACAGAACATTATCAGCTTCCCGATGCTTGCTGAAGGCACGAGGAATACAGAACTAGCTGCAGCCACATGATCAGTTACAGAAATAAGGGCTGAAAGTTCTGTAAATACTTCCATTATGCTTCTCCATGTTTATGTATCCATGCACCATCTGTAAGACATATCGTAGCTAGGGCTGGAAAGGTGGCTCAATGGGTCAATTTTGTCAGTTTAACATGGAGTAATCTGGGATAAAGAAACCTCAAGTGAAAAATGACATCAGATTCACCTGTAGGCAAATTTGGGGGGCATTTTTCTTGATTAATAATTGATGTCAGAAGTCCCGGTCCATTGTTAGTGGTTCCAATCCTGAGCTGGTGATCTTGGGTTGTGTAAGAAAGCAGGTTGAGCAAGTCATGGAGAGTGCTTCACTGTCCGCCTTCAGGTTCCTGCCTTGAATTCCTACCCTGACTTCCCTTCATGATAGACTTTAAGCTGTAGGATTAACTAAATCTTTCCTCACCAAGTTTCCAAGTTTTTTTTTTTGACATGATATTTACCACAGCTATAGGAAGCAAGTGGAGACAAGGTGCTTACTGCCAAGCTAGACAATTTTAATTCAATACCTACGACTCACATGGTAGAAGGAGAGAACAGACTCTTACAAGGTACCCTTAACCTCCATACATGTAGTCAACACATGTAGATAAATATAATATATTTTATTAAGTTTTTCTTTCTCCTAACAATCTTATGCCACACAAGGTATATTGACTTCATATAATAATATTTATGTAATATTAGCTGTATTCATAGTATATAGGTGACAAGGCACAAAGATGTTTATAGAGATGAGCCTCATTCAGGATCTGTAGGATGACTATGTGACCCAGAGGAGTCTATGCATGAATGGTGATCTGACACTGGAATGGACACAGTCAATGAAAATGCTCTAACAAAACCTCTGTCTTATGTTTTTAAGGAACAATGAAGTGGCCAGAATGGCTGAAGGCCAGTGGTAGAGGGAAGGAGGGGAGCTGATGTTGGGGTCGGTGTCAGAGTAGTCGCTAGTCTTAGATCAGATATGTCCCTGGCTTCTTATAAAACTTATGTTAAATGAATATATATCTTAGAATATGGAAGTAAAGGTGTTTGTTTTTAAAGCCCATTTTCCTTCCCGAAATGGCCATGAAAAATGCATTTCATATGCTTACAATTTTTGAAACATACAACATACAGTGAAGTACTTTGGTATATTAAGTCAACTCAAAAATGGAGCTATTGATTTATATATGATGTATTCCTCTATGTTCCACAGCTTTATGTTGATGTGCTATTATTTTCAATAATAGACAAAGAAGTTTTGAGTTTGTGTTCCTGTCAGCCACTCTCATTAGTGCAAGTGTTAAAATCGGAAAAGGAAAACATTTTTGTTCTCAAGAATTCAATTCACTGACATACACATCTCTCCTATGCATAGGGCAAAAAATTAAGAACACTAAAACAACACTTGGAAGAAAACAGGTGCCAGAGACTTAACACCTGGACATTTCAAATAAAAAGGCAACTATGTGAATTTGCATTCCTGACTAGTATTTACATTATATTTGAGAAATCTTATTCTAATAGGTATTATTTGATTTTAGACAACTATTATATTACTGAATCTAGAACAATGGATGTATAGTGTCTGACATGTAACAGACAACGTCCTTCACTTAGGATGATGCAAATACTTTTGTTCATGTTGGAAATTATTGTATAAATCATGACAATATTAACAATTGTGGATAGACAAAAGCCTTATTGTAGTTCATGTATTCTCTTTAGCATTCAGAAATCTCCCATGAAAGTAGAGAACAAAGAGTCTAATGTATAATCTTGTTGTGAGTGGGAGGTTATACATCGGGAGATCTGACACCCAGTTGTTAGAAGATCAGGAAAATGCAAAGCTCACTGAAAGGCTAATTGTATTTTGTGTCACATGTGACACAGCGGTAGAAGAGATGCCCACTGTGTGGAGAGCACTCCTTCTGGAACTGAGAGCTATGCATTTGGCAGTATAGCCAGACGAATGTTACAGAAAAGAACTAACTTCTGTCCATCTTCCTCACCTTCATTCTTTCGTGGAACAAACTTTTCATCAAAAAACCTTTAAGAGTAAGTTAGAGGAAAATAAATTTGGATACATATATTGTCCTTGGTTCTAACCTCCCCACAAGACACTTCAAAACATTTTGTTATTTGTGCTATGTGTGTGTGTGTGTATGTGTGTGTATGTGTGTGTGATGAATGTACAGGGACCTCTAGAAGCCAGAACATGGGCCCATAGCTGCAGCTAGAGTTCCATGAAGTTGTAAGTCACTCATTACCAGTCTCTGCAAGAGCAGCAAGGGCTCTAAACTGTTGAACTGCCTCTGCAACACACAAGGACACATCTGACACCGAGGTGATGAGGTAACCCTCAGAGTTTCCTCTTTTAGCACTTCATTTCCTCCATTCAACTGCTACACTGAGTTTTCATAAAACAGAATCTCACCCAGTTGCAGATATCACTAGGTCACTGTCACCACCACTACACTGACATGGACAATCCCATGACACTATTTTCAAGCCCATAATCCTTTAGGAAACCAGTGACCATAAATAAATCTAAAAGAAACTTGGTAACGATAGAGTATTGATTGTTGTATGACACATATAATGCTTCACACTTGATGTGTGACAACTTCTTCCACGGTTGCCTCAATAAATCTGTACACAACAAGAAGCATCATTTCTACCCCAGAGCTAGCCACTGGCAACTGCACATAAAGAAAAAAGGCTGTTTCAATTCATCTTGATTCTTACAGTAACAATGGTTTTTTTTTTTTTTTTTTTTTTGACAGATTCTGTGTCAAACTATTTGGGATCAATCCTTATTATATATTATAAGTCAGGACAATCATGTTTTCCAAGATAAAGTAAGTCTTAGACTTTAAAATGGTTTGTATGATTTCCTCCATGTCATTCATTCCTAAGGTCATACTCAAAACTTCTACCTTGAGCTGCCTTCCATAGTCTAGGTATTCAAGAGTTATTATTTCATTTTAACAAACATCAATAACTTTGCATTTCTCTGAATTGTCAGACCCACTGTGGTGAGTAGCTGTGGAGTGTCCCAGCAACATCCCTTGATAAAGTGTCAACTCCTCATTGTCAAGATAGGGGAAGCCACACCTACTACCACCACATTAGAAACCATGTATTGATGCAGCAAGTGGGGTGAGTGTTATCATAGTTGGTGACCAATCATGGCAGACTTTCAGAACTACTGATGGTAAATTACTGGAGTAGTGGATACAAACTGATCTCTCTGAAATCAGTTTATTTTGTGAGATATTTACAAAAGTAGGGCATGGAATAACTATGAAGTATTTACTAACTTCACAATGACCTAGATCCATGAACTATTGAGGTTGTAGGTGACTTTCACTTATACCAAAGCTTACTACTTACATCATGCTGTTTCCTTTCTGACACTCAGTCCAACCTGTGTTATTTCTTTCTTAGCAGAACTACAATTAGGAGAAATATGGGCATAGTGAATGTGTATCTTCAGTGCATCTTTCAATCACAAGGTGTTGAAAAAACATTCTCAAAATAGTTTAGTTTCATTCTCAAGCTTTGTCAAGGTTCTTACAATTATTACAAGCAAATTCTTGCTATGAGGAAGAAGTTTCAAGTAGGCACATTATCACTGCAGGGCATTTTAAAGGCACTAAGTGCCAAGGTGTGCTTTATAAACACAGAAAGGGAATACACACTAGTTTAATTCCCACAGCTCTGATAAAACAGGCACCTACAACAAGGTAGGAGTGGGAAGGTTTGTTAGTCTCACA
Organism: Chionomys nivalis; assembly: GCF_950005125.1. Classification (NCBI taxonomy): domain Eukaryota; kingdom Metazoa; phylum Chordata; class Mammalia; order Rodentia; family Cricetidae; genus Chionomys; species Chionomys nivalis. The sequence continues at coordinate 29,789,279 of NC_080103.1, read as the reverse complement.
TTTTCAAGCTACATATTGAATGAATCATGTATTGCTTCCCACTATGATGAACTGTAATACCCTAAGTCACGAGAATGGCAAGGCCTTTGCCAATCAGCCTCCCTGTCATTGTTGTTGATTTTAATTAATAATCAGGTATGTGTCCCATTGAGGCTCAGCTCTGTGACTCATAGAAGAAAGCCTACTCACTTTTGGTAATGACTCCACAATAAACATTTCTTTAGACAGTCATTCTTTAATACTACAGACGTTTAAGCCATATTTTCTACTGGAAGAATTATTCTTAAATTAGTAAAATTCAAAAACTTTCGTAGAAAAAAATTCTTATTAAAATGCAATTTTAAAGACATTTGTATTTATTATAGAGATAACTAGGAAATACAAAATAAAGAAAAATTCTATATAGATCTACTCTATATGACATATATCTGACATAGTTTGCTTTCTATAGGTCACTCATAATTATGTATTAGCATTATATAAAGGGATGACATGACTGCTCTAAAGAAAAGATTTTTATTGTAGATGTGAGGGATAGTACAGTCAGAGACATTCTGAAGCGTCCAAAGCAGGAGAGAAGTAGTGTACTGAACGTGGCCAGCACACTTAACTGGGCCATGGGGTAGAGGGAAAACCAAGAGACAGGGGGCAAACAGATCAAGAGCGACAAACTGGAAGGGTTATATAGAAATGAGAAGCTGGGGAAGGGAAGCCAATGAGTTGGAGAAGTTTAGTGAAAAATGCTGAGAGGAGTCAGAGGTACCCAGTGAGCCTGGAGGGCAGCACGTACTTTGATGTGCTAATAGGACCTTTTCCCAGGTTTCCATTGGACCTGACAATAATATCAATATATAGAATTATGTACCTTCTGTTTCCATTTATGTTAAAAAAAACTTTTGGTTAAATATTGATTTTGAAGCCTCTCATGAATTTGATCTCTTGATATGTCATAAATGTCTATTAAGCTTCTGGCATTAGACATTTACATAGCTTTAAATACTTCACTGCTATAAATAATCACTGTGGTAAATTCAGGTAAGAATCTTCTCTATGTACGTCTATGTTAAAAATATTTACTCTAGCGTGTCTGTAACTGATAAAATTTTTCTTTCTGATTTGAGGCATTGATATAATCTGCTGATTCATTAAGATACAGTAGAGCAGAAAATAGAGCACTCAAGGCAGTCCTTATATTCTACAGAGGACCAAAGGAGGGAGGAATGGCAGGACGGAAGATTTACATTTACATTGGGAATTATTTCTACAATGTTTTTTAAATACTGATTATGATGCTGAGAGTAGATGGGGCAGCTTTCTGCTCATGGAACAAAATTCCTGACAATCAATTGAAAAAGAGAAAAGAGATTCTCTCCTATAGTGACCAGAGGCATTGTTTGGCCACTGTGGTGTAAAATTCAGAGGAGCAGAAAGCAGAGAGAGAGGACAATAGTGGGAGGTGTTACGATTTCATTAACTCCTTCAAGCCCACACGTTGTTGGTCTAAGACTTTCCATGTGTTGCAGTCTGGGCACCAGTATTTATCCCATGAACCTTTGAGGAATACTTATGCAATCTGTATCTGGTATAAGGATGGAGTCTAGTGTTGTTGAATGTCTTACACTGTAGCCCTCTTCATGAGCTTGTGGTTCCTCTCTCCTTTCCTGTGTTTCATACTGACCAGTTGGACCGAACCACGTGTTTATAAGCAAAATAATAGTGATGTATTGGTGTGGCATAGGAAGAAGTTTCCAAATGGCCACTTTGTTGATTTTAATGGTATTTGCTGAAGTGAGACCTTGTTGGAGACATTAAAGAGACTCCCCCCTTTAATGTGAGTATTCAGAGAATGTTTTATGAGTGTAGTGGCATACGCCTTTAATCTCAGTACTCAGGATACAGAAGCTACTGGATCTCTGATTGGGAGGCAAGCCTGGTCTAACCAGTAAGTTCCTATCCAGACAGAAATACAGGGTGAGGGTCTGCCTCAAAAAATTCATCAGCAAAGTATACTATAAAATAAAGAGGGATTATAAATGTATAGGAAAAATTGTAAGATTTTATTGAAAATGTGAAATATTTGGAAAGACAACCATGTTAATAAGCACAGAAGTAGAAATCCTGAAGAAGAAAATAAAGGGGAGGATAAAAAAGTTTTCAAAGACACTGAGACCCTTTGCTGAACAGCATATCATTGGCAATAATGTTATATTGATTTCAACACAAAGACAAAGTATATTTATAGTGGGCCTTCTTTGGTCAGTGTTATGAAATGTTTAAACGTGCATAGTGAATCATTTACTTTTGATAACTCACATACGATAATTCATCATCTAGAGAAGCGTTTGGTGAAATAAAGAAGATGTTGTTGCTCATTCTGGAGTGTTGTAGGAGATTGGCACCACCTTGACAGCAAGACTCTAAGAACAGTTAGTGCTTTGTTCAGATTGTGATAGGAAAGCACTGCAGACTACTAAGTATCATGAATGTAAAAACAGAATAGAAAAAGAAATCAGCAAATACAAAATGACCATGTCCTCTGCTTTGTTCCCTGGCAGACATTCCCGGTCAAATGTCACACTCTTTCCCACCAGGCCTCATATAGGACCAATATCATATATATATATATATATATATATATATATATATATATATATATCTCCTCATAAATATCCAATATCAACAGCCTTTCAACTTTTTAGTATGACAGCTGGACTTGAAAAGTAATGAGGCTTCATTCTTAATCATTGTTGCTGATAGATCTGTAGTGAAATAGACATAAAATAATGCAAGTTAACATATGCTATTGGGGCTTGAGAACTAGCCTAGTCATTACAGTGTTTGATCTTCAAGCAGGAAGACCTGAATTTTGATCTGCAGCTCCCATCTATAATGCATCTATAATGTCAGAACTAGGGAGGAAACAGGTATATCCCTCCCTAATACCTCACCAACAAGGCAACCTGCTCTACCTGGTCAGCTCTAGGCTTAGTTATACCAGATCTCAATATAAATAAATAATGACAATGATGGTGATGATAATGATGATGATATGATAATAATAATAATTAATAATAATGAGGGGAACTATTGAGGAAGATACCCAACATTGACCTCTCTCCTCAACACACAGATGTGCATACATAGTGACACATACATATTGAACATGTACACACGTACACCACACTACAAACACACATGCCCCCCCACCACAAAATTAAAATAAAATGCACTCTTAATATAGTGGTAGGCATTATGGTAGGCTGAAAGGATCAGCCAAAATATATACCCTGACCCTGAAACCAGAGCCAGTAAAAGAAACACACTTTGGCCCTAAAACCACAGCCAAAGAAACACACTTTGACCCTGAAATCAGAGCCAGTGACAGAAACAGGCCCTGACCCTGAAACCAGAACCAAATGGTTTTAAAAGGCTAGTGAAAGAAAAACACTTTGGCCTTGAAACCAGAGCCAAAGAACCACACTCTGCCCTGGACCAGCTGGGCATGAAACTAACCAATCCCTGAGCAGGAAAACCAATCAATCCCTGAACATGAAGTCCAGTCAATCTCTGAGTTTGTCTAAACACAGGGATTGAAATTAGACCAATTCCCACCATGAAAATCTTCACCCTAGAAACACTCCACCTCAAGAAGCCCTATCTAAGCCCTGTGCCTGTGCAGTTGGGAGCTGCCCTTTTCCACACTGGCAGAGGCAGCCACTGAATGAGTTTTGAGTGAGGACCTTCTTTGACTTGAGCAGAGCAGAGAAGAAACAGACATCTCTGCTGGGAAACTTCCTTAGTGGAGTGGAGCAGAGAAGTAACAACTTCACCAGAGAAGCAGACTGCTATGTTTCTGCTGGGATTTCCGGCTTAGCCCAGTGAAGCAAGGAAGTAACAATTTTCACCAGAGCAGAGAAGCGACAGTCTGCTGGGAAATTCTTTTAGCAGAGTGTAGTGGAGCTGAGCTATAAGGGATCTCTCAGAGAGGAGAAGGATTGCTACATCTTGCGCTCCAACTTTTCCCCATGAGAAAACAGCTAAAGGTATAGCCTGACTCCCTAAGAATCAGGATACCTTTCGCTTCCGTCCTGTAGGTATCCAGGGTATCTTCCTTTCACAGCTATAGGAATAGTTTGGTTATCGACAGTCAGAATGCCTTTCCCTTCACAGCTGTAATAATTGCAGTTACTACACATGAAAAAATGATTTGTTTACCTATAGTTTAAGTTATGATGCATATATTAGCAGACTTTTACACATAACCTAGAAGAAGTTGGGCTTTTTGTTACAGTCACATCTCTCATAGTCATTATTCTACATCATCTTTCAGGTTAAAATTAAATCAATGTGACCTAGACTTGCCTCTGTATTTATGCAATAAAATAGCCTCAAATTACCTCTGATAAATAAAATAAAGTTCACCCCTGCTTTATATGCAAAGAAATTTATAAATGTATTAGTTAACTAATAAAATTTGTTAATAAAACTGTGCTACTAATGTTTCCTAAATATCTAAATCCAAACTGTGCAGTGTGGCCCCTGATTCAAAAACTGTTCTTAGTACCTGAACTTTGTTCAGCTTTGCCCAGGGATACTGCAGTTGTGAGAGATCGGAATATATTTGCCTTTGTGTGGGAAATTGAAAGTAAACCCAGACTGCAAGACCCAAGCCACACTCAGATCTTAGAGTAAGTAGACTACCATCTTATGAAGTCGCAGTAACATCGCCCAATCTCTATCTGAAAAGCTGCAACTAAAGTTGCTGTTGTCGAGCCTTCGCTGAGAGATGCTGAAGACCTCCCTGTGTCAGCACACAATCAGAAACAGTAACAGTCCCCTTGAGTCCTTTCACTAAATGCATCCATCAGATGATTCCCAAATGGGTGCTTTGTATCTTCAGATAAAGTATGCTCCTGCAACACAAATTGATCGGTTCAAAGTATGGACTATTTATGGATATACTGATCCAAGATTCACAAATTCTTGAGGGATCTTTGGTTGGTTGTTTTAACTTTTACTCAAGCATATCATTTCGATAAAAAAAAACAAATCAGTAGCTTTTATGCAGATAGTAGATATACTATTGGAGATGTCTTTGACTTTTCATGGGATGGAAACAGAGGTGGTTTCTCACATGTAATAAAAGCAGCCATTAGTTAGATGATCTCCTTCCCCCTTTCGCTGGCCTCCAAGGATTCCCATTATTAAGACGGAAGCTCGTAGTCATAAAATGGAATGGGAACATCAAGAGAGTACATTGGCAGAGTTCCATGCCAAGTCAGGTAGAGCTGAAACAGGATGAATATGAAACTTGCATAAACTCCACAAGAAGCAGGCAAGCCAACTTCCTATGAGGATCAAGTTAATAATTAGTATAGTGAACAACAATAAAGACTTAGACAATGAGTTCAAATTCAGCACTAATCAAGGACTCACCAAGACCTATCAAACTACTTGGTCACCAAGTCTTTGAAATATCCACTACTGAAAACCTTGTGTTCCAATACTCACTATGGAACTAGAAAACTAATACAGATGATGAGAAAATACCTGTGGAATGACAGTTATAAATTTGAAAAAGATCATTATTTATAGTTAATGTTTGATCTGTTAAATCCATGTTTCTGAAAAAAGATAAAGACTCCAAGAGATATCTTTCCAAAGCTTAATGAAACATTTGTACACTTCCATTCAGCTTCATCCAGTTCCTTTCTTCAAAGAAATACTAAGATGAATTTGTATTAGTTTTTCCTTTACTGTTTTGATATAAGCTATCCTACATATATTATCTGGAAAATGATTGGAAGATGTGCTGCCTTTATTTAGTATCTTTAGAGAAATTTCTAGTACTTGAGAAATCCACATTAGTGGAGAAATTATTGGGCTTAAATATCTTAAGCAAGAGAGTGTTGTTATATATGAAAGAAGATCTTTCTTTATACCAAATGATAGCAACCAAACCCCCATGATAGACAACCTAAAGCCTGAGTCTTTTGGAAATGGGGGCAGAAAAAAAAAACCTGCCTTTGAGCTGTGTTGAATACCTGGAACACATATCAGTTGAAGACTGAAGCTGAGTTAGCTACCAAACTTCTTCAGTGATAGATAATATTGTAAGGTGCCAGCAATTTCTTCAAGATCTCAGATCAAGAGTTGTTCAACACCATAAAGACCTTAACCTTTCTTCTTAGTTCTGATTTTCTTTATTCTAATTTTTTTTTCTTTTTTATACAGAAAAGCCATGGAACATATATCTGTTGGCAACTTGGATAAAAGTTTATGCTTTAACAAAAATCCATAGTAATTACTCAGTTTGTATGGGTAACGCAGAGGTAGGGGTGAATTGAAAAATATGCCCAATGAAGGACATCCTGAAGCTGAAAAGAAAAGTGTAAAACTATCCTTAATGCTTTAAACATAACTGGTGTGGGAAGCCCTTTTGTATATATGTTGCTTTGATTGGTTAATGAATGAAGCTATTTCAGCTAGTGGATAGCTGAATAGTGTATAGGTAGTGAATAGAGTAAGGCAGGAATTCCAAGCAGACAGAGAAGGAGAGAGTAGGCAGAATCAAAGAGACACCATGTAGCCTCCCCTGGGGACAGACAAGCCGAAATCTTGCCAGTAAGCCACAGCCACATGGCAATATACAGATCAATAGAAATGGGTTAAATTAAGATATAAGAGCTAGCCAATAAGAAGCTAGAGCTAATAGGACACGCAGTGATTTAATTAATACAGTTTCTGTGTGGATATTTCGAGTCTGGGCAGCCAGGAATGAACAAGTGTTCTTCCTGCTACACATAATCAGTATTTTCTTCTCCCTCCTCACTAAGGACCTGTTCACCTTTCAGTCTATAACTTCATTGCCACTCAGAACAGACCTGTCAGAATGCTGATGACAAAATACACATTGTGTTTCATAATCAAATTCTCTATGTGAGTTTGATGATCACTTATGAAGTGTTGCTATGTTAAATGCAGTAAGGCTCCTTGTCAACAGATATGGTTATACATCTTTCCAGCATATATAAGAAAGTTCTGACCACCTAAGAGCAAATTTCCCATTGGCCTTTTCACAGGAGTTTTAATAATGAATTACAGGAAAACATATATAACTGCTCCTCTTTTACAACCTTGCTATGCAGTCTTAGTTTCCACGGTGAGAGGCCCTATATTTTGGTATTTGGAGAATGTACTTATTACTTTACATATCTGTGATGATTCAAATCATGTGATATAGCTTAGTTTACTTGTGACTTTTACCAGAAGTTCCCAGAGTATTTCTCTTAATCAAAGTTCAAAGTGATTAATACAAAAGTCTTCCTATTGATATAGAAGAAAATCAGTCCACCTACAGTTCCAATGGGCTCCAGAAACACATTCTTGGTGTTAGTGGAATGTAATTTAGCATACTTTAAAGGTAAGGTAAAAACACAACTCTGACCCTGTTGAGAAGTCACTATGAGCCAAGTCTATCGCCTGGACAGACAAAAATTATGAACAAGAAGTTATTATCTTACAAAAGATATGGATGATGGACATGTTATTTCTCTGAAAACACAAATATCAAGAGCCTAGAAAATGCCCAATCCTTGTTGAACTAGAATTACAATCCAAACCATTTACAAACCCCTGTTTTGCGTTTGTCACTATCTCAGGTGAGGCCAGTAGCTCAGTTTAGCTTCCAACTGCACCAACATTTTTCAGTCACTGAGAATTTAAATTTTTCATAGTTTAGTCTGAGTGGTTTCATCTAACATAATGGCATTCTTCATAAGAATTCACAGAGGTTAGACTCCTAAATTATCTCATAATGCTCCTGAAGTTGACCAGAGATGACTCACCAATCAAACCACAAGCATCATTGCATTACTGAGGTGCAAAAACTTGAAAGAGTGGTAAGAACTTATCATTTGCTCTCTGTGTTTGTCCATCTCTTTGAGATTCCAGAGCCTAGTCTTTACATAATAACCTTCTGAGTGATACATTTTGTTTCTAAGAATTTAAGATTCTGCTCACTCTACTCCAAGGGTGGCCTTTCGGTGTACAGATGTGTTGAGACAGCAATGCCTCAGCAAATTTGTACTAGTAGGAGACATGAATATTTCAAGATCATATACAGATTGTCTTGGGGGGAAATTGTAATCTGGATCTCACAGCTGTTGCTAAGTGAACCAGTGGAGTTGTTTTTCCTCTGGCTAAACCGGTAGGGGGTTCCCAAAGCCTGTCTCTACTCCAAGATACTCTCTGTATTTTTATTCTCACTATAACTTCAACAACTGTGTTTGCAAATGCATGAGTTTTCAAATCCACTTATAAATTATTTATGTCTTCATCAACTGGGAATCATGCTCATTCACAGGTTATGTGGGAGAAAAGAAAGAGTATTTGGACGAAACTAGATTTTTAAAATAGTTGTAAAAAATAGTTTTCAGGAGATATTGTTAAATAGACTAACTTTTCTAAATAGTATAGGAGGGTTTGGGGTTGCTTCATAAAATCCAGTCTGCAAATGTGCTCCTGAGTGTTAGAACAGGATCCCTGTTTTTACCTGCCTGGCTTGTTTTGCATGGCGCTCCTTCAACACTTAACTCTAGACCTCAAGGCTGGCAGGTCCTGTGGCGGTCAGGTGTTCTGAGTTATGGAAGGCAGAACTCTTCACATTTTAAAGGAGAGAATTTTCTAAAACTAGATAGGCAATGAGGGGCAAATATTTGGCGCCAAGTCAACACTATGCACCTGTTAACAAATCGGTGATTTGCATACAGTAGAATCTCAGTAAATATTTGCCAGTCTCTTAGAATTTCTGGTCTTCATTTTGAGGAATCCTAGAGATTTATTTGATTATTATGTTTTTGGACCATGGATATACATAAAAGTATGATATCAATACATAGTAAATATATTATAAATATGCCAGTCTCTGAAAAAACTTACTGTTTAATTTTCATAGGAAGAAATAGACATATCAACTTTGCTCTAATGATCATATAACTTTAATCTGAGATGAAGCATTTGATCCTTCAGCCACACTCTTATTTTTCATAGTTGATAAAGTTTATGTCTGTTTTATCTTGTGTGTGTGTGTTTCATGTATGTGTGCTTGAGTGTATATGGAGTACATAAGTGTGTCCACATGTGGGTGGAGACCAAAGGTCAATGTCAGATGTCTTATTCTATATATATATTTTTTCAGAAGCTTACTGATTGGTTAAAGTAACTGCCAACTAAACCTCAGGGATCTTTCTTATACCACAGCACTTTATCAAGTGAGCCTTCTCCCTAGTTCTGAGCTCTTATCTCCAAAGTGCACATTGCCTCAGCTTTCTGTTGGATAATGGCACAAGAATGAATTTATGGTTAAAAATTACCTGTGATCTAGAAGGTTGGGTTCTATGGAATTCAAGTACACAGACTGGAGCTGATATGGACAATGAAGCATTTATTTCAGAAGCAATTGCCCTTTCTTTGCCAAGCTCTGATTGAGTTTTCTGAAGAGGATGTTGAAGAGGAGCTGGGGGAGAGTATGGCAGTCATTAAATACTGTATAAAAGCTACTGTGGACATAAGCTGCCGTATCCCTAACATTTCTTGTGTTTTAATTCAGATTAGACAGGTTCTTATTAGGTTAATAACAGACTGATGGTAACTGCAGTAGCACACACTGTAACATCTTATCCTGGATATCTTATCTGTTCTCTGCCTGAAATAAGGCCAGGACAGGACTCCATGCCACTTTAATCACAGGGCAGATGAACCAGCGACAAATGGATGTTCTGCTGCATGATGTTCTGTTCCAGAGAAAGATGCAATCAGCTCAATCTGCTTCAGATTGGGGTCTCATAAATAGACCTGAAAATAGCCAGTTATTTTTCTAAAAGTGTAAATTCCTGTAATTAAGGTATGCTTCAAAAATTAACCCTAAAAGTGTAAAGATTGGAATATGGAGAAGCATTCAGTGTTGAACTACTTAGTGGGAGGAGCAGCGCACTCTGTTCTGAGGAGGAGGCGGGTCATTAGAGAAACCACATCTAAATGCTGTGTGTCAGAAATGAGAGGAAAATGGAGTTTCCTTGGTGAGAAAGAAACGTATAATTATCTGGGACAACAAGCATTGATATTTATTGTAGTCAGATGCAAGGAAAATACAACAAGACTCCTGGTGTCTCAGCTCCACATCTGCCCAATTAATTTGGGGGTAATTTCATCATTTTAATCTCCATGAAGCCCCTCCTTGGTTCCTAAAGTACGCTGGTGCATACCAGATGTCAGGCATTTCATGAGGTCTCTGAGCCTTGGGGTGGGCTTCAATGCAGGTGTTTAATGCCTGCCAAGCCTCTGGGCAAACTCACAAGCGATGGTTTCCTGGTTTGTAAGGGATTCAAACCATGCCAGCCCTCAGTGGATGTGAATGGTGACTTTAGCCACTAGGAGGAGCTGGAGGCTACTCCATCCTCTGCTTGACTACACCTGAGTTGGTCTAGAAGATGAAACACTTTGAAGTACTGGGAGACAGGGGAGTTAGAATTCTGAAAACCAGAATTAAGCTCTCTGTCTTATAACAGAGGTAGAACCAATGCTAGTGTGCATTGCTTAGAAGGAGATGGCTAGGGACTAGGTATTAGAGTGGTGCAAAAAAATTACTACTAAGTCTTGCTTTCCCCATTGTTGGGATTAAAATAATATCGGCTATTGTTCTTAAGTTTAATGAAAATAGAAACAAAATAATCCACAATGCCTGAGGGAACTGAGGTCCTGATACTTTGTCAAGTGGGTCTTTTAGTTCTAATATCTTGTTCCTAAAACACACGTTATTTCATCTCTCTGTTGAATAATGACGCACGAATGAACTCATAGATAAAAAGTTAACTTCTCATCTAGTACAGCATTAAAACTAATCCATGTGTGTATGTGTATGTATATAATATAGGTGTGTGCATATATGTATATATCTAACTGAAAGAAGTTGAAATTATATGCATATCAGTATGTGTGTATGTGCACATGCACACACACACACACACACACACACACATGCATACACGAAGAATCTGAACCTCTTTTAGTTACAAATGCTGTCCCTTAGTTTTCCTAGTGCATTCCTTCCAGCTAAGCTCAGGAATTAGAGCGCCATGTTTTTATTCTGAGACCTTGATTTTTCCTTCGAGAAACAGTTTAGCCGATGTTATAAGCACAGGACCTGAAGCTGTTCATTCCTGTCTTAAAATCTTGATTCTGACACTTAAAAATGCTATGGCCTTATTTAATTTACTTAACTTCATCACACTCAATCTCCATAATCTTTCAGTAACTAAAAACTTTTTTCAAGTGATTTTTTTTACATTTTTGTCAGTTTCACACACATAGGCAATGTGTTGTGAATATATCCACTTTCTTCACGCTCTTGCCCGTGTTCCACCATGCCGACGCTCTTCACCCGACGTGTCCCTGCCGTCGCACAGTTGTTACTAGGATCTCAAGTGAGTGCTGTAAAGTTTCCAGTATTGTTACTGCTAATCTCAAAAAAAACCTCAGCAAAGCTTATGCACTTTATCTTCTCTCTTAATTTCAAATTGTCAGAAGTCCGTGATTAAAAAATTTTCTTTCATGGGACAAGTAGATCTGATAACTTAACTACAAACTGTCTCCATTATTGTGCCATGCCTTACTTTTGTGGGGCACAAACACACATACACACACACACACACATACACAAACACACACCATGTGAGCACAGCAAGCCTGAAGACATGGCAAAATTTGCATTGTGAGAAAAAACTTTTATCTTAATTTCCTAGTCATTCACATGGGAATGAAATATATATAATGTCACTGCTTTTTCATTGTTTTTCGTTCTGATAGAGGATTTTACATAACTCGACCTATCCTCAAAGTGGATCTGCAGTTGTGAATGACCTCAAACTTATGAAAAAGGCCTGCACCATTACGGTATTGTGTTTTTAAAATTAGCCAATTCAGGAAAGTGCCTGGGCATCTGTGTAAACAGACTCTGGGACAACTGTCATGCATTGAAAGTGCAGTCCTATATATGCTGTTTTATTTTTCCTATAAGTCCTTCATAGCTGATTTCTCTTATAGTTTGGAATCTGTCCATTTGAAATGCAATTTGGTATACATTCTTTCCCACTCATATGCTCCCAGTTTTGTCAGGTGATCTTGTCTAATTCCCCTTCCCAGGGAGAATCTATATATGTTTCTCTTAGGGTTCACCTTGTTACTTAGCTTCTCTAGGGTCGTGGACTATAGGCTCATTATCCTCTGCTTTACAGCTAGTATCCACTTAGGAGTGAGTACACATCATGTTCATCTGTCTGGGTCTGGGTTGCCTCACTCAGGATGGTTTTTCCTAGTTCCACCAATTTTCATGCAAATTTCAAAATATCATTGTTTTTTTCCCACTGAGTATACTCCACTGTATAAATGTACCACATTTTTTTTTAATCCATTCTTCAGTTGAAGGGCATCTAGGTTGTTTCCAGGTTCTGGCTATTACAAATAATGCCATTATGAACATAGTTGACCAAATGTCCTTGCAGTATGATTTAGCATCCTTGGATTGTTCTAATTTTTGTTGTAGTTGCTATTATATAAATGCAAAAATACAGGTATGGCATATTTGTAAAAATTCACTTCTGTATTTTATTGGTCTATTGGGTAAAAATTATGCAATTTGGTACAACACAATTTCTTATAGTAGAGGAAACTTTTTCTATCCACCTGTTTTCAGTGAACTCTGATTATGCATCTTTAGGAAAATTTCCAAAACACCAAACACAGTACCTAAGCCACCATCAAAAGCTTCATTTTTACTAATTATATTTGTTCTTCAATCATTTCATAGATGCACATAATATATTCAGATTATTCTCTTTCCACACACTCTCTTATCCCCCATACCTATCATCTACCTACCATGCTCCTACTTCTAGATTCTTGCCTTTGGTTTGCTTAAGTGATCCATGTAGTTCAACCAAGGGCAAATGTGTGTGGCCATGTGTGAGAGTGGGTATTATCTATTGAGGGCATGTGGGATCACCATTAAATACACAAGTGAAAGTAATAACACCTGTCCCCTTCTCTTCATCTGTCAGTAGCAAACAGTTCAGCAGTGAGGGGTTTGGGCCCCTGAGCTTCTTCTCCTCTATCTATGCTTTGGCTGATGACTGACCCATTCTTGGTCAGACAGTGCAGGTATCCAAACTGCATCGAGTTTGCAATTGAATAACAATGGGAGGATATAAATGATCATTTTAAGACTAAGCCCTCACTCCACACTTGTTTAGTCTTCTCCTTAAGCAAGCAATGCTCACTCATCTGGAGTTTGGGAGAGACTCACTGCCCGTCATGAGTATCAGCTCCACCTCTATGCATTTCACACACAGAAGATGCTCAATTATTATTTATAAAGCAAGTTAAGGTTCATCTTAAGATTTTACCTGAACTCCACCATTCATTTAGAAATTCCCTATCCCGAAATGTATTCAGTTAAGTAAACAGCAGAGGCTGAGAGTAAGAACATGCTAAACCAAAGTGAGAACAGTTCTGAGTGACTCCGGAACCCTCCCACTGTTCAGCCACCATGTCGTTTTTCCTAAGGTATTTGCTCAAGGTTCATGTAACTCTAGGTCATGTCTGCACATTTGGGAGCAGAATATAGACCAAGTGACACAGATTTTTTTTTTTAAATGTTATCTACTATCTAAAATACTAATGATATCAACTATGTTGCAGGCTAAGGGGACATGAATGAGAGACATGGGACCAACTTGCAAGGATTTTTCCATTTACAAAAAGGGGTTTAATAAACAACAATTGAATATTAAAGATTCTCTGGTGGGAGGAGATAGTGAGTGGTCTGTATGAAAGGGAAGAAATTATTTCGTCTTAAGATTTGGGGAGAGAAACCAATCTTTTCAAAGAGCTAACACATTGAGTTTTAAAATAGGATGGAAATGTAGTTCAGTGGTAGAGTATTTGTGCAGCATACACGAAGTCCTAGAAGAGTTAGAACACTGAAAAAGAAACAGAAAGAAAGAGAGGGGGGAGGGATGGAGGAAGGAAGGAAGGAAGGAAGGAAGGAAGGAAGGAAGAAAGAAAGAAAGAAAGAAAGAAAGAAAGAAAGAAAGAAAGAAAGAAAGAAAGAAAGAAAGAAAGAAAGGAGGGAAGAAAGAAAGAAAGGAGGGAAGAAAGAAAGAAAGAAAGAAAGAAAGAAAGAAAGAAAGAAAGAAAGAAAGAGGGGGAAGGGAGGGAGGGAGGAAAGAAAGAGGAAGAGGGAGAAAAGGAATGAAGAGATGAAGGAGGAAGAAAGGAGAAAAGAAATGAAAGATGGGTAATTATCTAGATTTTCTTTTCATTTATTTTCATCTTGAAAGATTAAAACACATGATTAACATGCAAATGAGAGCTTTCCATAAAATATGTCTACTATCTTCTCCTTAAAGGATGATAAATATTTCACTAAACTCTTCTGCTGAAGTATTGTGCCAAAAAGACTTGGAGGTAGGAAGGAATCCCTGGGACTCCATGAGAAGGGAATGGATGGGGGGCCTGGAGAAGTCTGATGAAGCACAGGGTAGCACGTAAGAAATTTGAGACTGTATCTTCATTGCTGGCTTGACAAAATTCATGAATTTCTCATTTCAAATGCCATTGTCCTGTGTCAAAGGCCATTTTTCTGTTTGTATTTTGTTTTTTGTCTTTTGAGACCGGTTTCTCTGTAGCTTTGGAGCCCGTCCTGGAACTAGCTCTTGTAAATCAGGCTGGTTTTAAACTCACAGAGGTCCACCTGCCTCTGCCTCCCTAAGGCTGGGATTAAAGGCGTGCACCACCACCTCCCAGCTGTGGAAGGCCATTCTTAATCCCCCACATTCTTGCTGATTCTGCTGCGCCTCTCACTCACTTGCACACACCGTCACACATTCTGGTGGAAAGAATGCGGTGTTTTCTTTATTTGGATCCCTTCCTTTCGTGGAAGGGAGCATGCCAGTCATCTCAGATCAGCCTTTGTGCCTTTTGAAGCTGTGTAATTCCCTTTTGTGAAGCATTATCCTAGAAATCTTGAAGTTTTCATGGAATTTCTGATTACATTGTTCAACTCCTTCCCCAACAAATATGCTGAAACAATTGTTGCTTGCTCAAAGCTGGGGAAAGTGTCCAAGATAAAGGAGACTGGAATTAAAAATTTGTGACAAGCATTTGATGAAAAATACATCGTGATAATAATTAAATGACCATAATTGAGTGCTTACTTCTGCTGTAAACCCTTTGGAAATGATACTTAAAGCATTGCCTTGTGATCTCTAATGTCATGAATGCCTTTGTATTGGTCTATACTACCCTTGTCTATTATGTTAATTTAGATCATTTTATAAATACATTTTCTAGATCCATCTAATGGAATTTTTGTATTAAATTATATGTAAGTAGGGAGAACAGGGAATCTTCTATACTATGGCTCCCTGGTGTTCTTAATTTTTATTGAATTTGTTCCTTGCCTTTGTTGGTCCAATAACTCCATGACAATCAATTCATAGACTAAGATTACAAACAAATCTAACTGTAACAATTACTTTTTCAGCAACTGGTAATGAAAGGCTTTCATTTCTAACCATTGATCTAGCCTTCTGCCCAAATCAATTCCTACAGTAACAGAGGTGGAGGTTATTGGATTAGGAATAGAATTGTTCCTTGGCAGATACAGTCAGAGTACGAAAGACAAGAAGCTTTTTTTTTTTTTTTTTCGGATTGGTTTTCCTGATACAAAATAAGGAATCGTGGAGGTGTTTTTCAACTGGTCTCGTCTTTCCAGCGGGTAGTGATGCAAGTGTCATATCTACTGGAAGTGTTGAAGAACTGCTACTAGTCACGTTCTCGGTATCCCATATTTCTCTGGCTCATGAAGACACTTCCACCATTCTTAACACCCTTTTTTTTATCACCCTGTATTGGAAGTTACCTCTTGTCACTTCTACAGTACTGAGCATCAATATCACCAACCACTGACAAGAGTACAAGATCCTGGGACCAGATACAGAGACGATGGCAATCCTTGTAACTATAATCTATCATATCCCACTCTCTGGTCACAAAGCCCATCACACTGAAAGCAATTTACATCCATACTTGCCATAAGACTTCCATGTTTCATCCATTGCAGCATCTACCTCAAGTCAAATATAACATCATTTAGATCAGGAAGAGGCTTTTCCCAAGTGGTTCTGCAAGTATGCCTTCTTCCTACAGTCCATCCTAGTCTAAAGATTTGAGAACCAACAGAGACTAATTACCTGAGTAATTTGTCCTCTAATTGTCTAAGTCCTCTCTTCAATTAAACAATTCTAGAACTGAGTAAGATAATTGCTAAAAACCATAAGGCATGTGATAAATGTAGATTCTTTGCTGGTTCCTAGCAGTTCTGAAATCCAGGAGGGCATAGTCTGCTAAGTCTTTGCCTATGTACAACAGGTCTTACCCTGGTAGTAGTGCACAGTGTCTCCACGATATGTTCTCTGACTTGTTCCTTTTACAGAAGAATAGGTCTGAGGTTCCAGTTGGGAAAATTCCCCAGCCTGCTTCATGCATGGACAAGTCTTAGGTGCAAGCTTGCTGGGCTTTGTATTATCTTTATCCCTCTCCATCTATGAGAGATATATTGTGCACATATAATGGTGACACTTTCCTCTGTGTCTTATCTGAGTTCACTATAAGACACAAGTAGAAGTATTATTAAGAATGTTCTATCTTGGGGCAGGAGAGATGGCTTAGCGGTTAAGAGCATTGCCTGCTCTTCCAAAGGTCCTGAGTTCAATTCCCAGCAACCACATGGTGGCTCACAACCATCTGTAATGAGGTCTGGTGCCCTCTTCTGGCCTGCAGGCATACACACAGACAGAACATTGTATACTAAATAAATAAATAAATAAATAAATAAATAAATAAATAAATATTTAAAAAAAAAGAATGTTCTATCTTAGGCTTCGATATGGGCAGCCAAAAGACAGAAGAGTCTCCATGTTTATAAGCCCTGTGTTTGGAACCACGACTCTACAAGACATTCTCTTATGATTTTTAAAAAGTGTCTTTTATTTTTGAAGTGTATTTGTTTCTGAAGCGCTGTAGTAAAACTCTCAAATCCTAACAACGGAGTTTACCAAGATTTGAACTTTGGCATAACACTTTACTACAAAAATCAAGGTCCATCTGCAGAAACTGGGCATGAGCAATGGTCTTATTTTCAAGTCTAGTAAGCTTTGATACCTGAACACAAAAGAAACCAGGAAGCAACTTTAATCTTATGCCTGGAAATCTCAGCTGAACTATCACATTCAGGAACACTGCTATTTATTCTTCACATTGTGGTAGGTGACAGCATCGCTAAATTTTCCATCTCTGAATAACAGTGACCACAAGCCTATGACCCTCCACAAAAGCTTTAATGCTTTTCTTTAAGCCTTCTTTGCTAACCTGTGGATAATGGAGACTTTTAGATATTTATTAGCAACCTCATAGAGTTGATTCAAGATTTCCCTAACAGATTTCAGCTCCATACAGCCTCAGAGAAGTCTTCACTTTCAAACCAATAGCCCATGCTTGACGCTTTATCCAGACAGAGCCATTTACAGCTATCAAGTGATAAAAGAGATGTTCACTGTTACTTAACAAATTGTGCACAAAATGAAGCTTAAGAAAACTCAAGCATTTATTTTGTTCACAATTATGAAACGTGTAAAGAGCTACCTCATCTTTTCTCTCCATGTTGTACTATACAGAACAGTTGTTTTGCTATGTTTTACTCAATGAGGCTGAAGCCTAGAGCCCAGCATTGTGGGGTTTGGGCCTTGGGGTCTTGGCACATGCTGCTTAGATGCCCTCATAGCATGGTGCATATGCTTGGAGACTAAGAATGTCTAGAGAGTGGGTATTAGCGGGCAGTGACTTAACAATCTGACCCAGATGCCACATACCATCACTTCAATTGAAATCAGTTGGCTCAGGATTCCCGATACCAAATGGTAGAGACTAACAGACATGGCTATAGCTGCATTTGAGGACACCAGCTTGCTCCAGAGAGTATGTCTGGCAAGGGTGTCTTATTTATGAGTCATTTATGAATCACTTATGCTTGTATACTGACTGTTTTGTCCTTTTTGGACACTTTTATTGATATACATGCTTTGTGTATAGAGAATACAAACTTTCTGCTTATCATTTTTATTGCTAATACTTTCCCTCAGAAAAAAAATTCTTTATATGTGGGTTCCCATAACAATTGCTATAAGGCAATTATCTTAGGCTGTGAGTTGGGGCTTCAGTGTACAGAAATTTAAAATCCTTTGGCTCTCGCTTGCTGTACATGTGAAAATTAAAAATTTATGAATTAAAATAAGAGCATTATACTTGCCCTATAGTATGAGGAACAATTTTATTCAAATGAGATATTTAAAGAGAGAATTTTCTAAGAATGAGTAATTAACATATTTCTTATATACAAAAAATAGGCAGTGGGCTTGGCAGAGCACCTGACCGTGGTGACCTTTGTGGAAAGGACAGGTATATGGATGAGACCAAGAAGGATTTCTTGAAGTGATATATTGCATGAAAAGAAAAACAAAAGGAACACTAAAGTATGAAGATTAAAATGTTGAAATCTTTTTTAGAAATCTATCTTTCTTGTCTTCCTTTGTGTTCATAAGAATGGACAGCACAGAATGCCAGCATACATGGCCAAATGGAGACATTGCCTTCCATAACTTCATGTTCAATTTTTATGTCACCCTGGGATCTCTAGTACTAATGACTTTCTTGTGATTGCTGTCTGTCATTTACTATCTGTTTGACCTTTAGAAACAACAGATATACTTTTATATTAGCTACAAGCTGCCACCAGCTAATTTCCATTCAGTACGGGATTCCCTGAGAATGATAATAAAATTTAACTTAACAAACATACAATGTAAAATGAAATGTCAACTTTTAGTACATACTTTTCCTCCATCTGCCAGAGTGATTTTAAATGCCAGCTTTAAAAACTAAAGAGGTACAGCCGGCCTTTCAGCGGGACTGCGCACTACACGTGACTTCGGATTCTGCACGCCGGCTCAGAGGACTGCTACTCTGGTCTAGCGGTGGCTTTGAACTGCATATGGCAGTAATCCCTGGTCCGTATGTGTCTTTTCTCTGCCTAGGATAAGCTGTTCTACTGTTATGGTTGAACTGCTCTGTTCTGTCTTTCCTCTTCAAGAAGTTTCTTGAATTGGGATACCTGCTACTTAGTTGTCAGAAGTTATACTTCTTCTCAAGAGAAGGCTGCTCTGCGTCTCTTCTTGATTGTTGTGTTTCTTGATTAGGAGCCAGTAGCCACATCACAGATTTACAATGCGATGGCAACACTGTGGAACATTTATTTAATGATGCAAAGATATGTTACATTCTTTTACTTTGCATTTGTTTAACTTTGTGAAACTGTGTTACTTTGCTTGCCTAAAACTCCTGATTAGTCTAATAAAGAATTGAATGGCCAATAGCTAGACAGAAGAAAGAATAGTTGGGGCTTCCAGGAAGAGCATATAATTAGTAGAAGAAGAAAAAGAGAAGAGAGAGGTGTGAGAAAAGGGAAAGGAGAGGAGGATGTTGGGGGTTAGCCACCCAGTCACACAACCAAATATGGAATAAGAAGGAAAGGAAAGCTATACAAAAATAGAGAAAAGTTAAAGCCCAGAGGCAAAAATTTAGACAGGATAATTAAATTTAAGAAAAGTTCCCTAGAAATAAGCCAAGCTAAGGCTGGGCATTCGTAAGAAAGAATAAGTCTCCAAGTATTTATTTGGAAGCTGTGTGGTGGGTTCCCAAAGAGCAAAGAGGTAAAACAAAATAAAAAAATAAAACCCTACTTTTGGCATACCAGTATAAGGCTTGAATATTCATAGGAACTGGGAAAGCTGAAAAAAAAAAAAAAAAAAAAAAAAGAATGCAGCTCCTTTAAGAAACTCTGCCATACAGCAGAAGACAAACAGCCTTTTTCATGCTAAGTAGAAACCAAACATAGGTTTAAAGAAAAATGCCTGCAACAGTTCAGGGCACCAGCATTCCTGAGTTGGGAGTTGAATTCATTTCCTGGTCAAACATACCTCCAACTAGTCAACAAGCTTTAGGCTTGACATTCATGACCTGAGAAGCAGGCGAAGCCAGTTGTTACAGCCTCAGTGGAGATCCTAGCTGCAGTGCTTTGTAGTTTTTTTTTTTTTACTCATGAAGACAAAAAGTCTAGAAATACACAGTAAAGACAGATTCAGATGAAAAAAATAGCAGTTTACAATGTGTTTAACAATGTGTGTACGCTTAAGAAAGAAAGAAAAAGGGTATAGACATTTATAGAAAACCACGAATAGTTTAAAGATGATAAACTTTTCCTACTTATGTCAAAGAGACACTATCCTTGATGGGCACATGTAGCCTGAGACAGGCTTTAAGTTTTCTCAGTTATTCCCCCCCCCCCTTTTAATTTGTATATCTCAAAGCACACAGTGGCAACACCTAAACAAAAGATACCATTGATCTCACTTTTGATACAAAACCAGAGCTACCTTGGTCATTCTAGAAGAACCATCATTGTTTTGTATGTAAGTAAACAGTTTTTAAGAGGATGTGTTATGCATATGGCAGCTCCTCCTACGCACACATCTGTAGATAAGTTACATTGGCCATTTGCCCATAAGAGGAGTCATGCCGTGCTTACATAGTTAACACTGGCCACTCAGTTCTGGCAAAGAAATGAAAGTAACTGTGGGAGCTCAGTGCTGCCACTGTGTTGAGCTTCTTGTTAAATTAAGATTATCCAGCCCCACTGAGTAGGAAAAGCCATTTCGTATTCATACCCTAAGATCTTAATTTTCCAAACAAAACTTAATAATACTTTATAACAGGAGACAAAACTATCCATCGCAATCGTTTCTCTTCTCTGTCCACTGATATTATATAAAAAATTGAAGAATTTGGCCATTCATATTCTTAAAAGTTTCCAGTTTTCATAGTGGTTCATGTTGAAGATATTTAGCTTTGCAAAGACAAGGATCTAAAGATCATTTTGGGGGGAAGACTATGTTCCAAGAAATAATCAAGTGTGAAATCAAAAATAAATCATTTTTATATTGTGTCTGCCAGATAGTTTTCATAGTAAATACTAGTCTTATGGGGAAGTATTTTAGGCTTACAAAGGCAGTACTATACTTTGTAATAAAGTATGTGAAACGACAAACAAATTTAATATAAAGCACTTATTTTGTTTAAATAAATGGAAATTCCTCATTTGCTTGAAATTTTAAGGAAATATTTTCAAAGAACATGTTTCTAATTTTAGCTATTAAATTCTACTAAGTCTACAAAATAACAATTTAAAATATTTACTAATATAAAACTCCTCTTGATTTTTTTTTGAGAAAATGGGTTCAGGGAAAATATTAGTCCATCTATTCTTGTTAGGTTTCACTTGTTGACAAGCTAACAATTTTTATATTTATTCTAATGTGGAACATATTCAAGAATTTCATTGCTGTTATTGCTTTTATTTCATTGGTTTTTGGTGATGAGAGAAATAGTTTCTGTAGAAGATACCCCTTTGATCTTCACATGATCTGAGCTTGTGCTGCAATAGCTGCACTCAGGGATTTGCAAGAACAAGAATGTGCTATTTGTAGTTTTAGGTCATTACCGGAGAAAAGTCCCACTTCTACATGACAACTGAGCATTGAAAATGCCGCCTGCGTGGGTCTCTTTGCCAGCAGTGATGGATGCATCATTGATTCAGCTGCTAATTGGCATCCAGTCTATACTTTGTTTTGCATATAAGAAAAGTTCAGTTCTACACACTATTGAAACAAACTAGTCTTCACTGAAAAAATGATAATCATGAAGATTGTTCAAAGAGGAAGTGGATGTGAATGCATTAAGTGGAATTGATTTTGAATAAAACTATAAATGCAAATAGATAAGGATTATAAATTAATATACAATACATCTAAATCATCTATTAAGATTTAAGATTGTAAAAAAGATTAAGATTGTATTTCATTCTTTTACCATTTAGAAAGTTATATTGAAATTTCTTATAAGGTTTTTTTTTCCTATTTCTCTTTAAATGGTGCAATTGTACAGTTTGGTGTTGCTTGTCATTAAGCTAGTCCTAGAATGGCGAAAGTGCACCCAGGAAGGTCTTTTCAGAATTGGCTATGGTACCTCTGGCATAGCTGTAGTACTTTGTCTCTAACAGACTTTCTCTTGACTGGCTCTACTCACTTGCTCAAAATAAAACTCTTCACTTTTGTCATGACTAAACTATTAAGTGCATTCAAAATTAATTTTATACCTATAAACAAACAGTCAACTGTGGATAACAGGCAATCTGAGAGTGTTTCAAACAAGATAATTATTAATGAGAAGGAAGAAGAGATTGAGTTATGCATATCTATTACCACTAAGACAAATGAACAAAATATGCTGAAGGATATTTTGAAGTATTTTTAAAAGTTCTTTTTTAAGCAGTCTTTTTAATTTTAAAACTTCCATGTTAATTAAAAGAGAAAAAAAAAGTCAGGTGGTGGTAGAGGCAGGCAGATCTCTGTGAGTGAGTTTGAGGCCAGCCTGATCTACAAGAGGTACTTCCAGGACAGGCATCAAAGCTGCAGAGAAACCTTGTCTAGAAAAACTAAAACGAAAAAGAAGGAGGAGGAGGAGGAGGAGGAGGAGGAGGAGGAGGAGGAGGAAGGAGAAGGAGAAGGAGAAGGAGAAGGAGAAGGAGAAGGAGAAGGAGAAGGAGAAGGAGAAGGAGAAGGAGAAGAAGAAGAAGAAGAAGAAGAAGAAGAAGAAGAAGAAGAAGAAGAAGAAGAAGAAGAAGAAGAAGAAGAAGAAGAAGAAGAAGAAGAAAGAAGAAGAAGAAGAAGACGACGACACTCCCACGTTGCATGTTAAAATACCATTGCCTATACGGGAATAAATACTGTCTCATGCTAACAGTACTCATGACAAAGGTTGTCAGCACATCCATTCTCACTGACTTGCAGCTGAGAAAAGGTGAGTAACTGACAATTGACAAATGTATTTCAAGAGAGGAAGAAAAGTTCTCCTTGAATCATATTTTCCCCAAAAAGGGAAATAATTATTATTGAGAAGTAAATAAACACAATTGTTATGTACTAAATAAATGTCTTTTTTTTCAGTTTTCTCATCAGATATACACCGTTCATTTAAAAAAAAAACAATACAGTCCAATCACAAAACAAAATGAAAGCTCTTTATTGGGCAAAATTTGATAGACCTTTTCCTACCAAAAATAAGACATTAAGGACTAAGGAAGTGACATGGAGGTTAAGGGCACATGCTGGTCTTTTAGAAGACCCAAGTTCAGTTCCTAACGTCCACATCAGAAGACTTATAGCCATTTGTAGCTCCAATTCCAGGGGACCTGATACCTTCTGGCCTCTGCAGACACTCGTGTATTCTCTCTCTCTCTCTCTCTCTCTCTCTCTCTCTCTCTCTCTCTCTCCACACACACACACACACACACACACAGAAATTAAATTTTTTAAAAAAGAAATTTCTTCTATTTCACTTAACCAAGTAACCACACAAATTATACTTCCTGGGGTGTAAGAGAGAAGTCAGCGGTTAATAGCATGTACTGCTCTTGCCTAAGACCCTAGTTAGCTTTCTAGGACGTATGCTGAGAAACAATGACTGGTAGGTAACTCCAGCTCCTGCATAATCTGGGTGCTGGCCTCAGCAGGCATTGCATTGGCCTGTTTCCTTGCATGCATACACACATACTCACAGGCAAAACTACATAAAAATTTAAAAAAAATTAATCTTTAAATTTTTTTCTGTTGGTAATAAAATACTGGATATTATAAATACTTGCAAAATAAACAAAAAGAAAAGACAACCAAATTTGATGTATAAATGATTAACCTGGAGACAGTAGGACCTGAAAAAACAGCTCTTTTGTGAAACACACCAACACACACACACACACACACACACACACACACACACACCAGAGCTACTCAGGTACTCAGAAAGAAATGTTGACATTATTAGACACACAAAAGGGGCGATCAGCTCATGTAATGCTAAGCATCAGAATAACACTGGGCACATAAAAGATTTAGAATGGAGGCGAATCACGGTTCTGGAATGAGCAGTCAATAATATGACAACTATAAAAGCCCCATTTTGAAATTCAGAGATCAAAAAACAGTTGTAGTTTTTGCAGCCCCATTAGGAATCAGTCTGCAGCCACTTCCTTCTTTGTGACAGCATTCAACTGTGCGCTTTAGATCTCCCCAATAGAAAGCGTAATGAGTCTCCACAGGACCACGCTACCTGCCAAGAAAATAATCCATCCTCCAGAAGCCCCAGTGACAATATTCCTCAATGCTCAGAGAAACAAAAAAAGCTGAAGTGTTGTCATTCCAAAGCCTCCCCACTCCACCCCACTCTTACAACCCTCAGTGGTAATCCGAGGAAGCTAATGAGGGAAGGCTGAAGCACACAAAAGAATCCTCATCTCCAAATTCAGAAAAAGAAAAGAATTAAAATAAAAAGATGATAAGTCAGCAAGTCAATAACTACCTGTCAAAAATGACCTTCGTGAAGTGTCAAACAGCGCCTGTTGTGGGCTTCTCAAGTAAGCCCAGCAGGAGAGTTCAAGAGCTCAGAAGGGGTCATCGGGTTTTGATTCTTTGCCCAGTTAATGTCCAATCTGTCCTTACAATTCTTATTGCCATTACATTTTGGGGACGTTTATGACTAAATAATCTCTGAAGCACTGAGTGAATAAATCTGACAGAGTATTACAAATAAAAGCAGGGTTTTCCTCTTTTTTATCTTATTTATCTCTTTCATTTACTATTTTTCTTCTGTTTTATAATTTTATTGGGGGTCTACCAATATGCACGTCACAGCATATGTTCATGGAGGTCAGAGGACAATCGGTGGGAGTCAATTCTTTTCATCCACTGAGGGAGGCTTCGGGGATAGAACTCGGTTTATCTGACTTAGTTCTTGCCCACTAAGGTATTTTGCTAGCCTTTCTTTGTTCTTTGACCATCAAACATCAATGTTACTTTTACCTTTAGACCATAAAAAATTTAAATTTCTCCCAGGAATTTGTAAATCAATATTAATGACCCTAAAAAGATATTTACCTAGCACATTTTTAGGAAAAAAATAACACTAAGTATATGATCATGAACAAAGCATCATATTTACTCTAAAATTATTTGTATGTAGTTATCATATACAGGATGTTCTGGTTGCTTTTTTTTAAATCAGCTTGACACAAGATAGTGTTCTCTGAGAAGAGGAAAACAAAAATAAAAAATTTCTTCATAAGATTGGCCTGTAGGCAAGTTTGTGAGGTATTTTCTTAATTAGAGATTGGTAAGGGAGGATTCAGGTCATTGCGAGCAGTGCTATCCCAGGGCAGGTGGTACTGACTTGTGTATGAAATAAAATAAAATAGTAATTAAAAAGAAAAGCAAAAACAGGCTGAACAAGCCATGAAGAGCAAGGCAGTAAGCAACACTCATACATGTATGTAATATATACATACCATATACACATATATTACATAAGCTATATTTAGTTATCTACATACACATATGTACACATATATATGATATATAAGCTATATTTTGTTATAGGCATTAACATCATTACAAATACAGTACAAATAACCTGTATAATATATAGACGATCTCTTTCAAAACTATTTCACTCGCATACAAATGCATACATGCAATAACTGGAGCTTGTAAGTTAAATCAGTTAACTAAAATGACTTATTAATTTACTAGCAATCAATTAAAAAGAAGCAAAATATACCTTTCATGCAAAAATGTTAGAGCATCATTTGTGACAGTATCACATACACAGGCAGTTCTGACAAAAACGAAAGTGTTTTACACTTAATACTGCAAAACTCTGCTTTTATTTTTAAAGCTGGATAGATATTGTGCTCATAGAAAGGAAGGTCCGGCATTGTCCAATTGTCAACTTACCACAGATTTATTGTAATTACAAAAAAAAAGCTCAAATACAGCTTAGAAAAGAATAGGGTGATTTCAACTTAAAGGTTAGAGTCCATCAGCGTGAAAACCCCTAAACCAGACAGTCTACCACTTCAGTTTAATCTAATTATAGCAGTCTCCCCAGGGCATAACTACACGCCAAATCATAGCGGAAAATCCTCTGTGTGACTCTGTCCCCAGATTACTCCAGATTGTGTCGCAGTGACAATTAAAGCTAACGTCACTGTCACTCTGTGATCATCACATCCAAGTAAGTTGTTTCATGTTTGGTTCCTCTGAGATCCCTGTACAATACATCTGCCAAAGGAAGAAAGTGAATCAAAGGAACTGATTTCTGCTTGTTTTGACTTGAGTCAATCTCCAGCATGTTTTAACCTGAGTGGAAAATATAAAGGGAGACTTAAATTTTATCTGGAAGTTGGGATTGCTTTAATTCACATATTTGCACAGTCTCTCAATTATTCCTCTCAGTTGAGTAACTAAAGTGGGTGGGCATCATTTGAGAGGAATTAAGTGCAAAAAATGTTCTTTCGTTTCAGCAAATTCTCAGGGATGAAATTCTAAATTGTCTCGTAATCTGTCCTTGCTGGAGAGAACAAAGGGAAAGAACGATTCGAGTTTCTTAAACTCAGATAAATGAAAGAGTTTCTTTCTTACATGTCCATGCTGAATCCATGTACTTCTCAGTCAGTTTCGTTCCCTTCCTGGTGAGCAAGGGAAAGTTGCTTAAACCAGAACATCTTAACTCGAGTTTTATAATTCCAGCTGAAGTCAAGGCCTTTCTGTTGAAAACAAACTGGCTCTAAAGCAATGACAGCTGGTTGGATGCAGCCCAGGATACTTGTAAATGGACAACGAGCCTGATAATTTAATGCCTACTTGCCACATCTAGGGGAGAAAATACTAAAAAATAGAGATATTTTGGCATAGTTTCCTTTGGCTTCACAAAATTTCTTCTCGAAAGAAAACATGAGCTGAAGATAGTAGACACAACAAATTTCCAGATGCATCTCTACCATTCACTCTATTTACTTTTGCCTCTTGAAGAATAGTGACCAACAGCTGGGCCCACAGGATGGAAGAATCTATATGCCTAGTCTGTATATTGAACTTTACTATTGGTTTTGGAAGAACACCTAAAAAATATTTGTTTGCAATCACCTGGCTTCATTCATGCAATATAAATTTTAGAATAGAATAATAATTTGTTTTTAATTCTCTCTGATTAATATGATAATCCTTTTAGTAAATATGAATTCATACTGTTTTAATGTACAAGAGGAAATTGATATAACTCCAAATGGCTTTTCTTGTACTCAAGTTTCATGTATGTCTCTTGATTTGGTTGGAAAGTAATGGCTTTTGCACTGCCAAAGTGCAAGAACGTTATTACTTTATGATTAGGTGAAAAAGTAAATGAGATGACATGTGCACCAACCAATTACCTGTGAAGGGTTGTCTGTTTCCAGTAGTAAGTGGTTTGCTTTCAATATTTGGCTAGATTTTCCTGCTGTGATCAAACATTTTGTGACCAGATATTTTGTAGTACTGTCCAGTGGTTTTGAAGTTGAGTTGGGTTAGCACATACTCTTAAAATGTCTTGTTATGGTGATCATATAACTATTTGCTTCTGGTTACACTTTCATTTCTGCACCTTAACTGGAGAGTGTCTGACTGTTGGTTCATCTCTACCCTGAAGGAAATGATCCTTACTTCTCATGGTCATTGCATTAGAGTCCTTGAGTACTAGCGCTAAAGAGAAAACAGGCATACATCCTAACTCTTTGTTTCTATCT
The DNA here is from genome assembly GCF_950005125.1 of Chionomys nivalis. Classification (NCBI taxonomy): domain Eukaryota; kingdom Metazoa; phylum Chordata; class Mammalia; order Rodentia; family Cricetidae; genus Chionomys; species Chionomys nivalis. The sequence continues at coordinate 29,761,378 of NC_080103.1, read as the reverse complement.
TTGACAATGGAGGATTGTAGTGTAGATGGTTTGCCCAAAGTCATAACTTGTGTGTCTCTAAACTTGAAAACCACTCTTTTTCCACCACAGCTTTTATAACTTTTATATAAGGAAAAGTAGGCAGGTGGTGATATAAACTATGACATCTATAAAATCATTACAATAATCTCTACACTACTTTATGTTTGTGGTCTCTACTTTAAGTCTGAATATTTAGATTTTGGGGACAAATTGCTGAATGTAGTCCTCCTATAAATTACAATAATTTTGCTTTTTTCCTCTCTTGCTAATGAACAGGGAACTTATTTTTGGGACTTTAAAATCTGTTCTAGTAATTCATGACTTATCATCTAGTACTTCACTATTAATCAAAGATCTTCCTTTTATTACCATGAAACACAAGTCTTGCATGAAATGCTTAAGGTCACTTTGGTAGGTCAGCTTTATTTCCTTAAAGGTGGATGCTAAAAAGAAATTCCACACTAGTTCCAAATTGAGTTATTTAGAGGTAGACTCACAGATCATAGCCCTCCGTACAAACAGGGAACAGGAACTAAAATATAGCAGCCAGAAGAAAGAGAGCACATGCAAGCTTTATGACTGCATTTACAGTATATGAGACCATGCCCAAGTGGGCTGGTATCTTAAAGCATATTGGCTGAGGGAGTTCCCACAATACCTCCCCCTTTTATCTAAATAAGAGAGTTCTAAGCCTAATGCAAAACTATATACTATAAGAACAAATATAATGTATAAAAATTAGAATTACAGCTAGCATACACAATATCAAGCAAGAAACATAAACTAAATGTTTAGTAATTATCCTATCCTAAAGAGTCTAAATCTTGTATTAGAAATAGCTTGCCCAAGTCATGAGAGGAAAGTAACTATGACTATCTAGTATTCAACCCCATTGAAGACCTGAGAAGGTAAATACTATTACTTAAGTAAATAGTAAGTGCAACCAAGCAACTTCAAAAATGAACAATAAATGAGAGACTACTAGCTACCTGGGTGATTACCCAAAGTCTCATTTGCAACATTGGAGCAATCAACTTTGGCTAAGGCCTAGAGTAACTGACAGAACATTTTTTTTTTTACCTCATATGGACCAAATCATGTTGCTTCATATGCTGAAACAAATATTTTTGACTTAAAAAGATTAATATAATGGATATTTTTGATGATTCTATCAAGGATAGCCACTGCAAAATATAGGCAATAGCTAAAATATGACCCTTCTTAAAAATTTGAGCCATTTTCTTTTCTTTTCTTTTTCTTTTTCTTTTCTTTTTTTTTTTTTTTTTTTTTTTTTTTTTGGATTTTCGAGACAGTGTTTCTCCATAGCTTTTGGTTCCTGTCCTGGAACTACCATTTAATTTTCTTTTTCTTTTTTCCTTTTTTTTATTTTTATTTTTATTTTTATTCTGACAGAACATTTTTAGAGGCAAAAAATTTTCCAAACCATCTTGCCCTGTCTTGGCAATATTTGACAGTCTTTTTTCTTGTATCTGGCATGTTCTGCCTGAACACTATGCATATTGTCAGTAGTCAAGGCATGGGCAGTTCCAAAGGCCAGTTTTGCCAAGAAGAACACTAGCTCCAAGTGAATTGTCTTCAGTGCAGAATATTCTCTCGGGAATAGATTGGTACAGTTAGGAGCAATTGTGTGTCACATCAACAAAACCCTAAGTTATTTAAATGTCATATACTACAGCTTTTTGAAGTGGTTAAAGATTACCTATCTATGCATAATACAATCTCTATGTATCTAAAGAACTTGATTAGTCTAACTATAAGTATGACAAACATGGATGACTATTGACCTATAATTCTTAATACCTATATAACTTAAAGATTAAGACTTCATATTAGAATATTAAACAAACTTTAAACATCTGTGCAACAAGTGAGGACAATGATCTTAAAATGTAAACAATGTATAAGTATCTTGATCAGAGGTAGAAATGTACAGTGCATTATGATAAATATATCCTAAAATTGTATCAATATACAAAATGTCTTTAGCAGAGGTAGAAGCATGCATGTATATAGTATGACAAAATAACTTTGTCTAGGTATACAAATATTGTCAACAAAAATAGTAGCATATTCAATACAACATATAATTTGTATTAATATGAGAATCTATACCAATGTAAATTGCCTATCAAAGTAGCTCACAAGTATTCACTCTATTACTCACTATTATTACTAGTGTGAGTAAGCTCACACTAATCTACCTATTATCCAATCCAATTTCCCTTTATTCATTTTTTCAAAAAGAACCCTGAGCCTACATGAATTCCATACCAACCCTCAACCCTATACCAGTTATAATCATCCCCTAATTGATGTCCCTAACTCTGAAGACAAACTTTGTTGGGATAAGAGAAATTGTCTTCTAGAATTACTTCTATCTGTCATCAGGGTGATGTTCTTTCTATGGAATCCAATAAAAGTAAAATAATGGTTAAGTCTCAAAATTATTTTCTGGCATAATAGCAAATAGTCTCTGAATATTTGATAGGGCTTTCCTGAGGTTCCTATTTGAAGCTCTTGCCAGAACATTAGAAGAAGGTGTACCATTTCAGCTAACAAAGTTGGGACCATCTTGAGCAGCTGGTACCCAAAACTGGTCTTAAAGTAGCATTATTAATATCATGACATCATATCAACCAGGTGGGTTCATTGTTGTGGGGACCCATCTTCTTCCTAGAATCTTCAAAAATTGGTGCAGGAAAATTTATTGTTCATTGTAGAAAACTTAGACATGTATTTATATAGACATGTATTCAATGAACATTATTTATATAGACATATATTCAAAAAGGCACAATAGCGACAAAAATGGGTATGGAGAAAAGTAAAAATTTTCCTAAATTCTTTCTTCTTCCTTTTCTATACCAGATAACACTTGACATGAGACAGAAACTATGAATTTTTCTTTAAGCAACATGCTTGGATTTAGAAAAAAATAGCCATTATCTAACTCCAAAGCCATCTTTGATCTTTAAGTGAACTATGATTATTATTCTTATTATTCTACTGGGCAGCAGATATACGTATCAATACACACACACACACAAAGATTTTTGCCCTGCTGATGATCTGTCTTCATAAGTCATAATTCTCTTTGCGTGGTGATCCTTTCTGGAAAGTATTCTTAACCTCTTTAGGCATCCAAATGTCCAGGGTCTTTTGACTTTTTGAAGATGAGTATTTTTCTGCAAAGACAATAACAGAACTCTGCCCCAACACTTATGAGGTTCCTTACCACCTGTATGGTTGCCACCTCTGTGGATGAACTGTCATTTCTCTATCTCAAGAGGTTCCCTCTTTTTCAAACAAAAAATGCTATTGACTGAAGGAATTCCCACAACATTTCCTGAACCCACATTTTTCAAAATACTTCAGATTTAATTGTTTAAGAGACAAAGGTTGTTCTAGTAACAGACTGACCTGATTTGACCTACCAACTATTAGACGCAAATTTGAAAATTTTGTTCAGCAAGTAAGTGCCTCACACTGGGATTAACTTTGATATGTCCATTCTTATGTTTTCTTTGGACACTATTTAAATTTTTGGTTAAACTACAATGCTAGAATTTTTCTTAAAATAATTCTGTTGGAATAATTAAGAAGCTTTAGATCTTTAAATTCTGCTTAATGTCAGAAGCTTTTCTTGCATTAAGACAACAAAAATAAAATATAAAAATTTTCAATTTTAAGTATTACTTACTATTGAGTCTTCATAATATTTGATAATAAAATTACATGTGACTTATTTTTGTATCACTGTTATGATAGTAAAGCACAATTCTCAAATCAATAGGGAATAGGGATTTATTCTAAGCCAAATATGACTGACTATGACCCAGGGAGTAGGTCTTCATTTATCCTAAATTCTAAAGTAGAAGTGATTCCATGCTGTTTTACAAAAACAAAATAAATAAAATGATAAATCAAGTCAATTTGTTAATATTTTGATAAAAACAACATGTAGTTGGTTTAAAGTAAAGCAGGAAGGCTGTGCCTCAGGCCACAGGTGCTATTTAATGATACTCTTAGCTTCACAGTTGGTGGCAACTAGGGTTTTATCAAGTCAATGTTCTCCAAAAGGTTTCCTTCCAGTTATAGGGTGCTAGGCGTAGCCGTCTGAATGAAAATGTTCCGCAGAGGCCCATAGGGAGTGGCATTGTTGGAAGTGTGACCTTGTTAGAGTAGGTACGTCCTTGTTGGAAAGCGTGTCACAGCGGGTGGTCTTTGAGGTTTCTGAAACTCAGTTCAGTACTTACAGCTCATTTTCTCTTCATGCTTCCTGCACCTCCAGATGTAGAGCTCTCAGCTCTTTCTGCAGCACCTTTTCTACCTGCATGCCATCATGCTACCTCCCATGACGAACATGGACTAAACCTCTGACTTGTAAGGCAGCCCCAATTAAATGTTTTCCTTTATATGAGTTTCCATGGTCATGGTAACTCTTTACAACAATAGAAACCCTAACTAGGATATCAGACACTGATGGGCAAGGAATTGCTACTTACGGCTAAAGATGATCCAAAATAAATTGCAATTAAGCTCCAGACCTGCAACATTCCAACTTTTCCATAATCATTGACCTCTATAAGTTAATCAGTTTATCAGATGATTCAGTGGAAGGAACCTCTTATTTCTAAGGAAATTTCTTTTGTTCACATATAGAGAATAAACTTCATTTTTTTTTTCAGGATACATAGAGTATCCCTGGTTAGTATTGAACTTTCTATGCAACATAGGATGGCCTTGAATTCCTAACTTTGCACTTATAATTGTTTTATATCCAAGCTCTGTGATTACAGGCCCAGTTTATTCAGTGCTAGGAATCTAGGAACTAAACTCAGGGCTTCATGCAGGAGAGGACGGGAAAGCCCTCTACCACCTGCATTACACCCCCAGTACCCACAGAATAATAGTTTAAGGAACACCATTAATAAAGTTCTTCAGACATAGCACATGTTTTCCACATGGTAATTTCCTATTTATTAATCTAGATAGTTTTTATAAAACACTGCTACATGAATAATTTATATAATCTAAAAAGTCACCTAGGAAATAAGAATGAACTCTGTTTTCTGTTATAAGAATGTAACTTTTTGATGATGGTATAACTCAAATGGTAGAGTGCTTGCCTAGCATGAATAAAGTCTGAGGTTCTGTCCTCAGAATTCTGTAAACTGGTTGTGTTGGCACACAGCTATAATCACAGTACTGGGGAGCTAGAAGAAAAAGAATCAGAAGTTCAAACTCAATCTTAGTTACAGATTGAGCCTTGAGGGAAGTTTTGGATACATAGACTTTACCTCAAAACAAAAGAAACAAATGACATAATTTTAATGATAATTTAAGGCAAGGAGTTATTTTCTTTTCAAATTGAATGCAGTCTGTTTAAGTATTCTAAAAAGGCATTATCTACTGGTTCTCTTTTATTATAGACCAGTACGATTCAGTTAGAAAATCAGTGCTGATGGATGCTTATTTCCTTCGGGATGCTTCTGAATTCTCACGGGCATAGGATCAGCTATAAGCCATTTGACTGGGTCTATTAATTCATAGAAAATGCATCCACAGTCTGGCAGATTTCTCACATTTGCAAACAGTACATTGCTTTTCGAGAATTGAACATCATTTCTTGGCAAAGAAAATTTGAGCTTCTAAGGCATCAGTAGAAAACTGTCCAGTAGCTGCTGCTGACCTAGTGAGTTTTAGGAAAAAGGCCTCCCAGAAGCCAAATGGTGCTACTGAATATTCGTTTGCTTTTAAACATCTTCTAGCAAGCAAACTAATGAGAATTGTAAAACTCGGCCACGTCTGATAACTTCAGACTCTCCTGGCTGTACCAAGCAACTGGCTGTAGCTTTATGGACTCCCTTACCTGTTAGACATGAGTGGAAGTGGAACTTTGCAAAGACATTTGGACAATAATCTAAAATTCTTTTGGAAGACTATTCTTAAATCCATCATCACTAACCATGTCTTGAGATAGGGCTTAGTAACCTGTCTCCTCATTCCTGTCTATCCACATGTAAGCATTTTTTTAAAAAAAGGTATAAAAATGGTGTGTGTGTGTGTGTGTGTGTGTGTGTGTGTGTGTGTGTTTGACTGTGGAGGCTAGAAAAGAGCATCTAATACACTGGAAGATGGAGTTAGATGGAGCTGTTAGCCTCCCTGCTTGGGTGCTGGTAGTGGAACTAGGGTCCTCAAGGAGAGAAGCAAGCCTACTTTACCACTGGGCCATCTATTTATTTCCCAGGCAGTAGTTTTCCTTTGATCCAAAAGTTCAGAGTTCCAATCTGGAGCTCCAAGAGTAGCTGACCACTGAATGTGGGTGTAGCTCTAGATCAGTTATAACTCCTCCTTGAGCAGCTGGCTGTTGGTGTGAATCTGCAGGACTAGGACTTTTCTTTTCTTTTTTTTTTTTTTAATTTATTTATTTCTTAAAGATTTCTGCCTCCTCCCTGCCACCACCTCCCATTTCCCTCCCCCAATCAAGTCTTCCTCCCTCGTCAGCCCAAAGAGCAATCAGGGTTCCCTGCCCTGTGGGAGGTCCAAGGACCACCCTCCTCCAACCAGGTCTAGTAAGGTGAGCATCCAAAGTACCTAGGCTCCCACAAAAACAGTACGTGCAATAGGATCAAAAACCCATTGCCACTGTTCATGAGTTCTCAGTAGTCCTCATTGTCCGCTATGTTCAGCGAGTCCGGTTTTGTCCCATGCTTTTTCAGATCCAGGCCAGCTGGCCTTGGTGAGTTCCCGATAGAACATCCCCATTGTCTCAATGTGTGGGTGCACCCCTCGCGGTCCTGAGTTCCTTGCTCGTGCTCTCTCTCCTTCTGCTCCTCCTTTGGATCGTGAGATTTCAGTCCGGTGTTCCAATGTGGGTCTCTGTCTCTGTCTTCTTTCATCGCCTGATGAAGGTTAATATTCAGGAGGATGCTTATATGTTTTTCTTTGGGTTCACCTTCTTATTTAGCTTCTCTAGGATCACGGAGAAAAACTCAAAGCCATCCCACTAAAATAAGGAACACGACAAGGATGTCCACTCTCTCCATACCTCTTCAATATAGTGCTTGAAGTTCTAGCAATAGCAATAAGATAACATAAGGGGATCAAGGGGATTCATATTGGAAAGGAAGAAGTTAAGCTTTCGTTATTTGCAGATGATATGATACTATACATAAGCAACCCCAAAAACTCTACCAAAGAACTCCTACAGCTGATAAACACCTTTGGTAATGTGGCAGGTTACAAAACCAACTCCAAAAAACCAGTTGCCTTCCTATACACTAAGGACTTTTCTTTTTTAAAAATATTTTTCTTTAATTTTTTTCATTTTTCTAAAACTGTCCCCTCCCTTCCTCCTTCCCTCCCTCCCCTTCTCCCACCCTCACTCTTCCCATCTTACCCCCCATTCTACTCCTCTGAGGGGGTAAGGTCTGCTTTGGGGACTCAACAAAATCTGACAAACCAAGTTGAGACAGAACCAAGCCCCTGCCCCTTGTATCAAGGCAAAGAAAAGAATCCATCATAGGAAATGGGCTCCAAAATCAGTTCATGCACCCAGGATCAGTCCTGGTCCCACTGCCAGGGGTCCCCCCAACAGAACAAGCCACATAACTGCCACCCACATCCAGAGGGCCTAGTTTGGTCCCATACAGGTTCCCTAGCTGTGAGTCCTGAGTATGTGAGCTCCCGCTAACTCAGGTCAGCTGTCTCTGTGGTTTTCCCCATCATGGTCTTGACCCCTTGCTCATATGATCCCTCCTTCCTCTCTTCAATTTAACTCCCGGAGCTCAGCTCAGTGCTTGGCTGTAGATCACTGCATCTGCTTCCATCAGTTACTGGATGTAGGTTCTATGATGACAATTAGGGTAGTCACTAATCTGATTACAGGGGAAGGCCAGTTCAAGCACCCTCTCCACTATTGCTAGGGGTCTTAGCTGGGGTCATCTTTGTGGATTTCTGGGAATTTCCCTAGTGCCAGGTTTCTCAGTAACCCCATGTTGGCTCTATCAAGATTTCTCTTTTGTTGCTTTTAGGTACTGGATTTCATGTTCCCTTTGCATCTTCATTAATTTGCATCAGTAGTACAAGAGTCAAAGGAGGGTAGTCTCCTGTGATCTTGAACTTTGTAAAAATAGCTATGCCTTCTGTTTCTGTTGCTGCAGCTCCTGCTATTTCTTATTCTTATTCTCTCTCACTCATGTTCTTGCTCTCTCTTTCATATTCTCTGCTGCTTAAAAATAGAAGACAGGAAGACCATAGAGATTTCAGAGCCACAAGGCACAAAGCTCTCGGTTCCCACCATTCACTAAAAGAAAGAAAGCTATGCTATCTAAACAAGAGTAATCATTTTGAACATCTGTGTATGAAATTAGCTTTTATTGGTGTAGCCACACAAATTTGATGCTATCTTTGTTTTAGAAGTTATCTATTTCTTAACAGTAACAATTTTATTCAGGTCTGTGCTTTCCAGAAAGTGCAAATGACTTGTTTATGTTTTAAAACATCTTACTTCCCCAATTTTCCCCATAGTGTATATTGTCACAATATCCTTAATTACTCCTTTAGATTTTGTTTTCTTTCTATCACCATTTTTTGATCACAGTCTCCTGCACTTCATTATTCTGACCCAAACCAACCAAATCCCTTCTTCTCAAGTTCCCCTTCTACTTTCTTGTTGTGTGTATGTGTGTGTGTGTGTGAGTGAGTGAGTGTGTGTGTGTGTGTAACCCACTATATTTACTTAGGGCCGCATGTGTGAGTGTGGGTAGGAATTATTTGCTTGAATGGGGGCAATGCACCAGTGGCTGCAGGAAATATGACTCCCCTTCTTTTGCAAACTTCACCTCCCTATAGTACCTCTGGGAGGGGTGGGAGCTTTGAACTTCTCTTCTCTTCTGTGTTAGGATGTTGACAGGTTTCATTGTGTTGTGAGGCATCCATCAAAAAAGATCACTTGAACACTAGTTCAAGGTGATAAGAAGTCTTTTATAGATGGCCCATGACAACCCTGGATTGTTGGGACTGAGAACAGTCCTTAACCTTTCTCTGGGTGAGCTTTTAAGCACACACACAAATAAAACCCACATCCAGAATTGACACACCTCTGTTAATAAAAACGGGTTTTCAGAAGCTTAGCTAAAGAAGTAAAAAACCAAAATTATTGCATTTAACACCTTTTTCAGAACTATGGACTTTGATGGAATAGGTCTTTGTTCTTATTTTTACTGGTGGTTTTTTCTATATGCTGAGTTCCAAGACATGAATGGATGATATTTCCATTACAGTATCAGTTTTGCTAAGGTCTGGGGTCCTACTAAGTTCTGAGGGCTTGCTACAGTTGTTTTCAGATCTTGCACAATATCTATTGCTGACTGCTATGACTTTAAGGGTGCATTATCCTTGCCAAGTTCTGGAAACAGCATTTATAGCACTCATTCCCATCCTCCGGATCTTACGTTTTTGCTCCTTCTTCTGAAATTTGCTCTGAGCTTTTTAGGAAATATACATACATACATACATACATACATACATACATACATACACGTACATACACACATATTTGTGAGAACAAGATGCTGCTGAATATTATGCCATAAATATATATTATATATATAAAATTTCTCATATATATATATATACATAAATTATCTCTACTCTAACCATCACTCACCCCCAAAAAAGCTTCTCTGAGTAAAGCTGAAAGCAGCACTGAACTCTGGGTAAAAGCATAAATATTTAGAAGGCAGTATGAAGCCGTGTGTATTTACCCAAACAACCATAGTGAATTCTACCCTAAATCCTATGACCTGCCTAGAAAGGGTTCTGACTAGGTTTATAGTGCTGGAAATGAGTTCTTCCTGTGGAATGAGCTTCTAACCTATCAGGCTAGTGCTTGGTACCCTGATCACCTCCCTGCCATTGTAGCACCAGTAGAAGTATCTTCCCTGGCCAGGTTGGTATTGTAGTCTACATGACTCACAGCTAGACAAGACTGTTGAAGACTTTTCTCCCCTGGCAGTCTGCCTAGCATCTCCAGCACTATGGAAAAGAGCCATAATGGAGGAAAGTTCCAGCTCAGTTTCAACTTCATTGCTTTATATTTTACAATAAGAGTCCATGATGTTTTTAGTAATATAATCTTAACATCTAATTCTAGTGGCAACGAAGAGAAATTCAGTATCAACAGGCAATACTCAATTATTCCATCCTTGTACTATGATAACCATTATGCTTGGATATTTACATATTTTATGCAATCATGCTTGTAGCATAGCACTATAGTATTACAAGAACTACAGAAGTCTGTTTTGAAATCTTCCTGAATGTGGAGACATTAAATAGCTTTCTCCAGGGCAAGAAATTGGTAAAACCTGAAACTCATAATGTTTAATTTCAAACACATTTCTTATATTAGGTTAAATTGTATTCCAAATGACATTTATTAAGATATTTTTATGGGTCATCTTTGTCTTTTTCACAAATAATTTTACTTAATATTCCAAGGACCCTTTTAGAAAGTATTCTACCACAGCTCATATGTACAACAGCATTCTTAAGTAATCGCATTGTAAAAAGAATTATGACATCTGAAAACCTGAGAAACATTTACAGTTTTTCAGAATAGTTAGGTAAACACCAATAGAAAACCAACTTATGATGTAAGTGTTACCTAATGTTGGAACAGTGGCTAGGTATTTCCAGATTCATGGCCTCCTACTTGAAGAATTGAAACAAATAATCACAGGGATTACAAAGTAACCTGGACATTTATTCAAAACAAAGAAATATTAGTGGTCAGGAAAGTAAACTGTTAAATTAGTTAGCAGGCCTCTGAATGAAGGAACTAAAGGGCACAATTATGGCTCTGCTTTCCCTTTATGGAGTTAGTTTGGTTCATGCTGCTGGGATCAATACCATGACATAAGTCAGTTACATATCTGTATCAGAGACCAGCATTAAGGGAAGTCAGAGTAGTAAGTCAAACAGAAGCAGAGACAGGAACCATATGGGAAAACTGCTCACTGGATTCCTCAACCTGCTTACCTATACAATCCAGGTGTGACATAGCTCACGGTGGACTGGTCCATGTCATATCAATTTGTAATCAAGAAAGTTGTTCCAACGACATGCCCATGGGCCAATCTTATCACACAATATCTCAATTGAGGTCTCTTCTTCCCTGGTGTCTCAAATTTATGTCAAGTTGAGAAAGACCAATGCCTTGTCCACTTGATATACAAACACATCACTATTAAATCATTCTTAGTTTTCCTTACAATCTCAAGGAAATACTATTATTTCAGTATAAAACAAAGCCCAACTTTTAAAAGTTCCACTTTTAGTAAAATTTCATCACTTAGAGGTTCAATGTCTCAGTCTGGACATGTGGCTCAACAGTTTGCTGCTCTGGAAAAGACCTGAGTTCGGTTCAGCAACTTGTATCCAGGAACTCATAATTGTTTGTATCTCCAGGTCTAAGGGATCTAGCTCTCTCTTCTGGCATCCAAGTATGGGCTTCTACATTCAGGTGCATACACCCCCACACAAATACACTAACCTAATTAGAAGTAATAAAATTAAAATATTAAAGTTTAATGTTTCTTTAAAATAGCTAATCTCTTAACTGTGGGTTCCCATAAGGAAAAAAGTACACTACATAATTTTTTATTTATTTTAAATGAAAGAACAAAGGCACAGCTACAATCAGATCAAAGCAAACCCCAAACCAACAGTATAAATAGCTGTGTGTGCATAATGGCTTGGACTCACTTAGGATCTTCTGGGTTCCAAAGGTCTTGGGTAGTCTCGCCCCTCCGCCCGTTCTCTTGCGCACGCGTGCATACATGAATATCATCCACGGGGCATGCAGGTTCTCTCATAGACTCAGATCAGTTCCATTCCACATGTTCTGCTGTCCTTGGTGGCTGTCGCTGTGATCTCTGCCTTTCTTAAGAGCTTCTGTTGGAGTATGAGTCTTTCTCTTAACTTCTACTTTTATTAAGGAAAGCAGTCATAGTTGATTAGACCCTATGCTAATGACTTCCTTTTAACTTGTTTACCTATCTAAGGCTACTTTAAAAAAAAATCAAGTTTTGGGGTATTTCTGTTTAGGAATTCATGACATGTGTTTGATGGGGTGATGGTGCAAATCTGTCTTAATATATGTGCTTGTTGAACATGCAGCCCCCACATCCCTACTGGATTGAAGCATTTTTCTTGTTTTTTGTTTGTTTGTTTGTTTGTTTAATTTTTTGAGACAGGGTTTTTCCGTAGCTTTTGGTACCTGTCCTAGAACTAGCTCTTATAGACCAGGCTGGCCTCGAACTCACAGAGATTCGCCTGTCTCTGCCTCCCGAGTGCTGGGATTAAAGGCGTGCGCCACCACAGCCCGGCATTGAAGCATTTTTCTTTTTTTAAAAAAAAAATATTTATTTATTTATTATGTATACAATATTCTGTCTGTGTGTATGCCTGCAGGCCAGAAGAGAGCACCAGACCCCATTACAGATGGTTGTGAGCCACCATGTGATTACTGGGAATTGAACTCAGGACCTTTGGAAGAGCAGGCAATGCTCTTAACCTCTGAGCCATAAAGAAAAAAGCAATGAACAAAATAGGCAAAAATTTCTTCCTAAATGATATATTAATTACCTTGAACCTACATAGTCTGTAATACTGACAATTGTACCTATTGGGCTTTTATGAATTTCCTTCATGTAAGGTTAAGAGTGAACAAACACTTGATACCAAGAAAGTCTGCCAATCTCTTGAGAAAACAGTGTCAAAGTCTTCAAGTGTCCCTCTGGGCCAATGAGGCTCAGCACTGGATTCTTGAGCATCAGGCGAATTGTGTGAAATAGTGGGCTCCTCATAAATTATGGGAAACATTCTACTAATGAGACATTAATGGAAGTCAATTCCCAATCACATTCTTTTGAGAGGTCCTTCCTTATTCATGAGGTTTTAGAAGAGAGTTAACCGCTGTCTGGTTCTCTGACATATACTCATTTCAATCCCACCCTTCACCATCATTCAGGAAAATTACAACTTCTTTCTTTGTTCTTCTGTTCAATGAACTTCTTCAAGATGGGAAGCTACATCTTTTTTCACCATAGACCTAGGGAAGGAATATGAAAGTACTTACTTGTCAAAAGAGAATGTTTAGATGAACAAACATGTCATCTAGTTGTTTTCTAATAGCTTGTTCTTCTCTGATGTGCAACACACCAAAGGAGATGAAGCGCTCATAAGAAAACGAACAAGGGATTTTCTGTCACTACTCTGTCATGCATAGTTGGCTGGCTCTTCAAACACAAGCTTAAACTAATAACTGTTATGTTTTCCACCTCACAGAAACATTTGGGAGGATCACCTGAGACATTTGTGTGAAGTGTTTTGTAAAAAAAAAAAAAAACTGTGTATCAGGCTTGTTATTATCACTGGGGGCGGGGGGAGTGGAAATCAATGCCACAAACCAGATAACAACAAATCCACTTTCAGAAGAAACAAGTACAAAAAGACACCTTAATTTCACTTACTGCTGAAAATGGTTTGGGTGGGTATTATTCCACATCTTCAATACACAATCACTTAGGTCTTGTTGGAAACAAAATATAGTTCTTTGGATTAAAAACATCTGTATTTTGGGTAAAAGTGAAGGAGGTTTGGAATTTTTTAAATAAATTTGCTTAGAGGAGAGTCCTTTGAATATCTCCTATTTTGCAGATTGCAGTCTTTGGAAGGCATTTGTTCAAAACAAATTCTTGAATTTTACATTGGGCTCAGTGAGGCTTTTAAAACAACCACAAAATCAACCATTGGGTAATTTCCTGCTCTGTTTGAGAATTTTTCTTCTCTTATAGTATACTCTTCCATGGGTCAGTTTTCTCAAGAGAAACAGAAGAAACAAAAATGAATAAATATTGCAAAGGGAATTTCCTAGACTGGCTTACAGGATACACTCCAGGTAGTTAAACAATGGCCTGGTACACACTGGAGAGGTCAAGAATCCTGTGGCTGCTCAGTCCAAAACTGGATGCCTCAGCAGCCCTGCTCTGTTGCTGAAACCCCTATGATTCCTGGAGAGTTAGTTGTTTTGTTTTAAACACAACTTGAAGGCAATGAAGGTTGAGTTCTGATGGCAATGACAGACGACAGTACCAGCAGCAACAATGAGGTAAATGAACCTACGATAACATGCTTTTTTTCCCCCTGGGATCTTTTCGCATCTGTGATGCTGCAACTATAAGATGCTGGCCCTGCAGTTAAGCCTTCTTGATAATTCTCTGAAAACCCCACTCAGAAGACTGTCTCTTAAGAGATTCTGGATCCAGCTGAGTGGATAATCCTCTTTGATTCCTTTAGGATCCATCACATCCCACTTGAAATTTTAGGACGTATTTACAAACCACATGCTCTCACTTCCTACTGTGGGTCTCGATAATATAGCTTTCTTGTTTTCTCTTTTAACTGTGTCCTAAAATGTTTTGAACTATCTCATAACTTTGCATATCTTTTTGTCCTTCAAAGAAGGAGGAATTGAGTTGGTTGGATGGTTAAGAAGTTGCTCCAAAGGTAAAGAGAGGGAAAAGAAAGGGGGGGAGGGAAAAGAGTGAGATAAAGAGAGGGGGAGAGAGAGAGATGTAGTGAGAACCACAAAGATATGCATATTTAAATGTAAGTGTTATGGGAATTCATTCTGCCAATAGAGAGAGAACAAGAGAAAGAGAGCTTCTGCTCACCACACAGAAACTTCTGCGATCAGTAAGTGTGAAGTCTTCAAGTTGTCAGTGGTGTGGCGAAATGGGGTTTGCTGAGGATGCCAGAGATGCAGCAGCGAGTCTTCACACAGCTCCACATAAAGTGTTAAGACAGAGTAGACATTGCAGCAGCCAGAAAAGCAGAATCTTTCCTGGGCTATTTATAGACAAAGACTGTTCTGTCATCAGAAACACATTTGAAACTAGGCTCTTTCCTGAGGACTCTCCCTGGTCTTTGAATCTCCTCTGAGTGGCAACCTTTCTTCCACCACTTAGATCTTATGAATTTCTACTGTGTAGTCTAGAAGTGATGTGAAGCCCAGATCCTATTGCCCTCCCTAGAGCTTCTCCTTCTTTCCCAGGTTCTATCCATTCTATATTAATTCCATATCATCAGATCCCCAACCATCGCAGCCTTGGACTTGAGGATGTTATGCCTGGCTTGCTGTCACCCTGACACTGTTTTTGTTGTAACTGTGATGGTTGCCAATACTCACAGAAGTTACCTTTCCAAATCCTAACATTCATTTTGTTGCCTGTTCTTCTCTGCCATTGTTTTTTTCTCCCTTGAACTATTTCTGAAACTCCTTTCATTTTAATCAAAAAATGCCAATAACAGAAATTCCTCTATAAGCCTAAATCTAAACACTCTGGTTTCTAATAGCATCTCTTACCTGCTCTGTACCTTCTTACTAAGGCTATGTGTTGCTAGTTCTGCCTCTTTATGAATTGAAATCCCTTAATTTTAATTACTTACTTCGTTTCTTCTCTTTTTTTCCCTACCACTTCACTGTCAATGACTCCCCTTTATTGCACATGTGTCCAATCCTGGCTATATCTGACCCCCACCTACTTCTACTTGTGTCTGATTGGATGAACACTTTTTGATAAAGCCTGTTAGTTGAGTTGACTCACACATTCACAGTTAGTCACTTTAACTGGGTAGTTCATGCCATTCAACCCAAACGTTCTATTTCCTATTGCATTCATTCCCTGATTCTCTTAAATGACTACGTCCTACCCACTCTTCTCTCCTGAACTTCAGACTCCTAATTCTGTTTCGTCATCTTCATTCTCAGGCTGATTAATCAATCAGAAAAGAAATTCTCAAGTTCTTTTCTTTTGTAAACACCATGAGCTCCATCTGTTACAACAGAACTGTCTGTGCTATAAGAGGACAACTCAATTTACCTTTTATGTTAATTCTCTCATCCTCTGCTATTTGAGGACACCGTTTCCACCACCTCTCTGCTTTTGTGCCTGAATTGCTAGTTGTGTTTCTATTATATTTCCTTCACTCTTGTTTTAAATGCTGTTATTTTTTTTTCCATTTTGTAAAACCACCCTTCACCCAACTTTCCTCATCAGATAGTAGCCTATTTCTCTTCTTTAGAAATTCTTTGGATGAATCAAAGCAGTTGTCTGCACAATCTTTTCTCAATATTTCTTCTCAACAGTCATGTTTATGGCTTTTAAAGTTCATTGATTGACGTGTCCTAAATGGCCAATTCCAGTTTTTATCTATAAAACCCACAGGCAAAGTTGACAAAGTTGATCTTTCTGCCGCTTGTCACATCACCTGGAGCACCACATGCTTCTTTTTTGTCCTTCTAACTCCCTGGCCAGCAGAAAACAATAGTAGAGGAAGGTACTAAGACACTCAAGTGAAATTGAGGACTTTTATATCTTTTAGTATCTATCTTTTATTATTTTGAGCCCCATAAAGTTATCTTAATCAATTAAATATATTTAAGATTGTTAGAGTCCACCCAGTGAGCAGACACATT
Organism: Chionomys nivalis; assembly: GCF_950005125.1. Classification (NCBI taxonomy): domain Eukaryota; kingdom Metazoa; phylum Chordata; class Mammalia; order Rodentia; family Cricetidae; genus Chionomys; species Chionomys nivalis. The sequence continues at coordinate 29,744,787 of NC_080103.1, read as the reverse complement.
GGCTAACACAAATTGGACTCCACGATTTATTGTGTTGCTCTTATTTTGTGTTTGCTTTTGTTTTTAAGAGAGATAACGAACACAAAGTTGAGTGGATAAAGAAGGGATAGAATCTGAGAGAAATTGGAGAAGTTGATTACTATCAATATATAATGTATGAAATTCTCAATCAATAAATGCAAACATAAGTAAAAGAGTACATAAAGTAAGGTATAGGAATGAATTGGAGGGGATAGAATGGAAAAGAATTTTTATGTTTGAGTGGATTTTATTATTTTTATTGTTTTTCAGTCTTCACAAGGCTTTAATATGTGTTCCAGCTCATAATATTGAGTTTGCCTCCTTAAAATTTTACCTAAACTTCAAACAAAAAAGATTAATTAATTTCAGTTGTTCATAATTTCCACTGGAATTTTCCATTATTTTCCATTGTTTTCTAAAAATTATTTCTTTAGATGGTCATTTTATTAAAAACTAAGAACATAATTATAATTAAAACAGATGTTTTATAATAGTGACATTCTGTTTAGCATACTATTAATATAAAATTAATTAACATCCAAATTTACCTTATATTAAGTGAATTTTTACAGTGTCATTTGTGATATAAAACATTAACAACCTCAAGCTTATATTTCAGAGAATTTACAATATTAATTACAGTCTTACAATAACATTAATATTAAATTCAAATAACTTTGTTTATACCTGTGGCCTACTGGAATCCTCTCCTTCCAGAAAGCATTAACCCAGTGGTGTACCAATTTAAAATACATAAAGGAGAATATACAAAGAAAATATTTAAAGGAACATCAGTCAGAAAAAAATCAAGTCAAAATGTGCATCAACAGTGAAGCCAGAATTATTTCGTACAACACCCATGGGTTTAGTTCCCAAGTAAATGAGCTTTCAATGGAGGAACAACAACCAGAAAAGCATTGCTCACTGTGTCTGTGTCCTTCATGAACAGGCTGGATTCAGGATGAATATAAACTGTCTCAGATGAGTATCTGGCATCTTTCCAGGGCTTGTGGCTATGTCCACGTTTCATAACATCTTTAGACAAAATATAACTAAAGTTTGGAACTTAGACTCTAACTCTTAAGGTTCAGTGTTATCTTTGGCTACCAGTTAATAACTTCCCATTAATACAACAGAAATAAGAGAAAAAGAAGGAAAAGAATTTTTTAAAGAGATTTATTTATTATGTATAGAGTATTCTACTTGCATGTATGCCGGCAGGCCAGAAGAAGGGCATCAGATCTCATTATGGAAGGTTGTAAGCCACACTGTGGTTGGTGGGAATTGGACTCTGGAAGGACAGCCAGTGCTCTTAATTGCTGAGGCAATGGTGGCACACACCTTTAATCCCAGCACTCAGAGGCAGAACAAGTTGGATCTCTGAGTTCTAGGCCAGCCTGGTCTACAGAGCAAGTTCTAAAATAGACTCCACAGCTACACAAAGAAACCATGTCTCAAAAACCAAAAGGAAAATAATTTAGTCAAATTTATTATATGTACCCATTAAATTCTCAAACAAAGAAACAAAAGAACATTACTTTTCTTGATGGTCAGGTTGATGGGTATCAATACAGATACATTAAAATTTTCATTTATACTTTACAGTGTAACATCTACCTATTTTGATTTTAGCATAACCATACTCTGATAAATAGCATTATCTGGGTATTTCCTTTTATAATCTGACCATCACTACCTTTTAAATAAAGTGGTTTCATCTTTTTAAGTTTATTATAACTACTGTGTGAATGGGTTTGTGTTTTTTAAAGGTCTCAGATGGTCTTTGTTCTTTTGTTATTCTAATCAATATATCCATAGGAGACTGAATTTTTTTTTTTGCCATTCAGTGTCCTGCTCACCATTTCAGGCAGGTAGAAGGTAGAAATTTTCACCTAGAAACAGTTTTCTTCAACCTAAAACTTTTTTCTTATTTGTCTAGTTTGTTTACTGATAGTGAATTTGCTAAACACCTTTTTGCCTGAAAATTCTTTATTTTGCTTGTTGTTGTTGTTGTTGTGTGTGTGTGTGTAAGTGGGGTTCACAAACCTGTGTGGGTATATTTGTGGCTATAGGTTAGATTAGACTTCCTCAATCACTTCTCAGCCTTATGTTTTGAAAAGGGTGTCTCACTGGACCTGAAGCAGGATTAGTGTGACTGGGCTGAAAGCTGAATCAACACAGGTGGTTACAGATACACATCACCGCATAGAGCTTTAACAGTTCCTGTGCCTTTGAATTCATCTCTCTTCACTCTTGTCTCCAGGAAACTATTGATATGCTTCCTGTCACAATAGAGCACTTTGCATTTACTATAATCTGACATAAAGAAAGCATAGAGGATGCATCATTTTTACCTTATTTCTTTAACTAAGCATGATGATTTACACATCATTCTAGGTTGTGTGGTTTGATAATACTTCTCTATGTTGAGTTATCATCCATTGAGTAGACCTACAGCAACTGCTTTTTGTTGTGTTTGGCTTACTGCTTCATCTAACTTCATCTAATTGATAGCTATGTGGAATGTGTCTACTATTGAACTATAGCTAATAAAGCTCCACAACTAATTCCTTTAAACTTGGAGAGGATGCCTACTTTAGTGTCTCTTGAGTAAAGGCTTGCAATGGAACAGCTAGGTAGATGGTGAATGCGTATTTAACTTTCTATAAACCTGCTAAACTATTGGCCAAAGTTATGCAGTATGCTGTTCTTTCAACAATGATGAGTAAGAACTATGCTTACTTCACATACTGAGTGAAATATCATTTTGTTAGGCTCTTGCTACTTAAGTATTCACTATTCTGATGAATGTTTATGGTATCTCACTATGGTTTTAATTTGCATTTCCATAATTCCTAAGGAGCTGTAACAATTTTTTTCTGTACTGATTTGCCACACTCATATCTGTTTTAATTACAGAAAGGTCTATTCAAAGCATTTGTGGATTTTAATTGGATTCCTTGTATCTTTCAGTTGTAATTAGTCTGTCTTTTATTTTACATTGAAGGCTTTTTCTTAGATAAATATTTTAAACATTTCCTCCCAGCTCTGTATTGACCCTTCATTTTCTTATAGACACCCGAATGAAAAACCAGAAACCAAAACAGATGTATGTCTTGCCTAAAATTACCCAGTTAATGTGTGTCAGGTCTGAAATTTAAATTAAGGTCTTTTTGCTTCTGTACCAGAATTTTTAGTTATTATGCTATTTCCCTAAAGAAAAAAATGAAATAATTAATTTATGGCAACACATAATGTTAATGAATGTCTACTATTTTGTAGTTTCAATTCTTGAGAATTTAGTTTAATGAACAACACGTGGCTCCTGAGCACCTTCAATCAAAGACAAACATTGGAGAAAATAACAACACAGAAGGATGTAATAGGTGCTCAATGAAGAAGAACAGCGCAGAACAAGCTAGGATTTACTATATGGAACTGTTGCAGAAATTAAACAGGTATTTTGTCAGAGTCTGAAAAGTATTAGTCTACAGATAATAAAAGAATAATCATCTTCAACATGAAACTAACATTCACAAAGCTGTGAGAAGAAACGGTATGCTGGCTAGTTTTGTGCCAGCTTGGCTTAAGTTGGAGTCATCTCAGAGCAGGAAACAATTGAGAAATTGCCTGCATAAGAACAGGCTTTAGGAGAGACTGCAGAATGTTTTCTTAATTCATGATTCACTTGGGAAGACCACGGTGAGTGGCACACCCATTGGATGGTCATCCCCGATGCACCATAAAAAAGCAAGTGGAACAAGCCAAGTGAAGTAAATAGTAGGCAGCATTTTCCAGAGACTCTGTACCAGCTCCTGCCTGTGTTCATGAGTGGTTTGAGTTCTTGCCTCAATGTCCTGTGGTCAGGATATGTGAGCCATATAAACCCTTGGAGAGGAAATTATTTTGGTCATGGTGTTTTGTCATAGCAATAGAAACCCTAACCTAAGACCCTAACCCTAACTCTGCATCACTGGGAGCAAATGTTACATTGCTGGGAAAGTGGTTAAGATTTCCTTTTTAAATATGTGCTGGGCATCACTTGTGTGATTCTTTGCATAGAGTTTATTTATACACAACTAACTACAAATGTTTATCTCAGTATGATAAAACTCTGGTCTTAAAATATTTATTTGGTCAGTTGTGAGAGTTATTGGATATGGGTATGGGTTTGAGGTCAGTCTACTGTAATTCAAGAACAGAGATTAAATGAACAGGAACTGATCTGGCAGAGTGAAAGGGCTGGATTTATGAGATAATTTTAAAAGATACTCAGGAGTTCAAATATAGAATACATAACATGTTATTCAAATACAGTGAGTGAGCCAAAGAGAAACTGATCTATTAGTTTATTAGTTGAAGATCTGTAGAGAAAAAAAAAGAAGCACTTCACACATTGTGTATCTGGGAATAATTATCTGATTATATGCTTGAGATCTAAAAGTGACTCAACTGCTCCAAGCTGAAAAGAGAGCATGATCTTTAACAATGAAAAGCAAAGAAAACTCCAATATTAAAAAATGTGCATATGAGTCACAGAAAAGAAAGGTTATTCTACTGTTATACAACACTGTCCATTGTCATGACTGCCTGAGGCATTGCATAAGCCATAAGAATAGGCTGCAATCACTATTAATCAGAGTACCACATGACAAGCCACTTGGCACACACAGTCTGGTAAACCATATATTCTAACCCAGACAGGCAAAGGTCTTTAACAGCCAAAGGCTAAATGTGTCTTGAAAAGAGAATCATCTTAGTGGTGGAAGCTTATGCTAGCATATGGCATTGGGTATACAAACCTAACTTATGGAACCTAAAACAATTTATAAAATGCAGGTCAAGGAGAAATTTGAAATCTTCCCAGAATAATACAGATTTCTGTATTCTTTGGCCATAGGAGATGATCAAACATTTCAAGATCAGAAATTTGGTATGGGAACAATTAACAGAGGTTACATTTTTGTCTGCCAATATATTCTTTATTCATCATTGAAGTGATAGTTACGCAAAGACCAAGACTGCTCATTTTTCTCACCTCTGACCCTTGTAGTATTTAATTTTAAAATTCATAGCTTATCTGGCAATTCAAGATCCAAGTGCAAGAATAATGCATAGCCAGGTCTTACAATGATACATAATTAAATCCTTAAGAGAAAGAAAAAGAAATGTTGAAACACATATTAAGATTCTTTGAGAAATGTCATCATTATGAAAGCCGAACACCTAAAACATATAGATTCAATTGTATTAGAAAACTAGGCATCCTGAAGAGGTCTGATTGAAAATTGAAGGGGGCCACATTTTACTTCAGGTCAAAAAAGTCACCTTTTCACATGTCCTTTCTTTCTTTCCAACATTAACTATATCAACAGTTTCTCTAGTTTCTACTGATGTCTCAAGACATGCATGTGTGTCTTTGTAAATATTTCATAAAATATTCTAAGTTGCTAAAAAGCATGTTATTTTATGGTTATTCTTGACTCTAATATAGGGTACTCTTACTTGTGTTTTAGATTCATTTGCCATTTCAACAAATGTGAAAACTGCTATGGAAATGGATCTGAGAACATCTTTTTGAAGAATAACCTTTGAATTGACCTCAGTGATAAGAAGCCATCCTAAGAGTGGTCTCCCTGGACAATGACCACAGCACGTGTGTGAAAGCAGAAATGACCTTGGTGAGTGCTTGAATCAGAGCGAAAGTCAGTGAAGTATAGCAGACTTAGTTCTTGAATTTGTAGGTTTCTTCTCACCTCAGGTTCCTTATATCCAAGAAGAAACTAGCATCGCTCCCATTACGTAGAGTAAATATTATTTACTGTTCAGTAAAGTCGAGTCATTTCTAGGGAACTGTGGATCTTCATGGGAGAGAATTACCCTTAGGAGGAAGAACAATAAACCATGCTTTACCTAGTAACACACATGTCCTTCGTAGGAAGGAGGAGAATGCCAACAGACTCCGACCAATGCAGTTGAAATCCTATTCACACGTGTGTTCTACAGGGTAGGTGTTTTTTGATACTGAAATGTGAACCAGGTGAGGTGGAAATGAACAACTAAAAGTTGCTGTTGTATTTACCACCAAATTCTCTAGCCTTTACTAACACCCCTCTAGAATGTACCTATGAGTGTGTTTATAACTATCCTACCAAATATTTTCGGTCACTGAGAAGACTTGGACTTTACAATTAATCTTGGTTTGATTTACAGTCGTGTACTTAAAACCTGTTTAGGTACTAGAACACAAGAAAATTTTCTCCTGTGTGTGTTTGAGGAGGTGTATGTACATGCAATAGGTTTAAAGAATTCTGCTGTCCAATGTCCAGACAGCCTCTAGCTCTTTGACCTTAGTGACAACATACCCGGATGAATCAGCAATCTTCAGAGAAAGAATTCAAACCTGAGTAAAGGAAATAGTTTGTGGTAGAGGTTTCTATAGTGCTTGGATCCCAGAGTGATGGTGCTCAGCTAAAGCCATGGTGACTTGTAGGAAGATAGAGATGTCTGGAGGATGCCAGCATTTGTTCTTCAGAAGATGCTACTGTATGAGGCAGAGATTTCCACAGAAACCTGGGAATAGGAGGGCCAGTAGGAGGAGCTCAGGGTTTGAAGAGGAAGAAAGAAGGTCTGGGAGGATGGATTTTCTGTACCTGCTACTCTGTCAGAGAAGAGCTGACTCTCTAGATAAGTGTGCCATCCAAACAAGGGATGGTCATTTGGCTTTAAATTCCAGATACATGATGAATATTTTTAGTGTAATCAAAACATGAGCTATTTGAAACATTTTTAAAAGTTATTCATTATTTTATTTAGAATTCAAAGCTGAACAGGCACCTGCATTTCTATTTATGAAATTTAGCAAACATGTTTAATATGCTTCATTCATTTTCTGGCTTCAATAGTTGGCCCAAATTCTTTGGAGGCCAGGCTCTGTGTAGCAAATTTCACAGCAAACTTTAGTGGGGTTTTAAAAATATTTGCTTAAAACATAGTGCCACCTAGCTGGGACATTGCTACTTAACTGTTTTATGCCCACAGCACATAATAAAGATGGTCACTCAGGCAGTCAGAATCTTGTGTTACTGTCTAAAATTTCCAACATTAAGCATATCTCATTAGCTGCTTGGAAAGCCTAGCATGTTGAATGGGCATTTTCCCTCCCTATGATTTTTCTCTGACTAATGGGATGGGCAGCATTTATTAAGCACCTAGGTTGTACACAGAAACTTTCTCCTCTGCTAGCTTGAAAGAAGTAAATCGAGTCCATTGTGCAGACCAGATATTCTTAGATGTGTGGTCTTCAATGGGAACATGGTACACTCACCAAGGGCTACACACTTCTTCCTTTTAATTTGATACACGAGCACTGTATGAGTCAGGGTTCTCTAAAGTAACAGAATTGATATTAAAAAGAAATTTGAGTGATTTATACTATATATATTCTGGGTGGTCCCGTAATTGCTGTCTCTCAGGGAAATGCTGAGAATACAACTGTTGTTTGTTCCTCGATGCTGGGTATCTCTATAGTTCAAAGCTGGTACTGGAGTACAGGGGGGATTTCTCGAGAGCTGTTGGTTTTCAGTCTATGTCAGAATCATGAAAAAGTTTGGGTTTAATATCTGTCGCATCAACAAGGCAGATGAACTTGCCTGTCAGAGTGGGAGCTAGCAAGCAAAATACAAAACTTCCATCTACCATGCCCTTTTATGTGAACTGTCATTATAAAGGGTTACATTGATTTGGGATGGGTCTTCCTTCATAAAATAATCTGATTAATAAAATACCTAACAGTGTTTATCACATCTTGGGTTTTGGTTGACTCCAGAAGTAGTAAAACTGACAACCAAGATTAGCCATCAGGAGTACTATTTTTTTTTTATCGTTTCTACCCACGCACTCTAATCTCCAACTCCTCTCACAAGTCTCCACCCAATTCATGACTTCTTATTTAATCATGAATACACACACACACACACACACACACACACACACACATATAAATACCACCTGCAGAACCCATTTAGTGTTTTGTTATATGTATGTGTATTCAAGTCTACCTACCATATAGGATTAGATAATGTATTAGAGGCCTTGTCCCTGGAAAAGACTAATTCTCTCTCTCTCTCTCTCTCTCTCTCTCTCTCTCTCTCTCTCTCTCTCTCTCTCACACACACACACACACACACACACACGCACAAACACATGCACACCACAGTGAAATCTCTATTGGCAGAGTCATTCAACAATCGGTACACATTTGGATCTGTCAAAAACCCTGTGCCTTGTTCTGTTCTTCCCACATTCATGCTGTTTCACTGTGGCCCTTCTGACAAATATTAGCATGCTAGATTACCTTTTATTTCCATTTCCAAGTTTCTGGCATACTATATTATTAACTGTTAGATTTTACATTTGTCTAGAGAAGTTGCTGACCCCAAGATTGCCCTACTTTCACTACTCAGACAGATCTGTCTTATTTGCAGCTAACCCACCCATCAATCCATTTTGAAGATTTATGGGATGTTCATATCTCAAAAAGTCCCTAACTCGAAGTCAGTCTAAAGCATTTTTAAGAACAATTGATAATGCATACCTCCCTCCAAGGTACAATTAGCATTGCTGAAGAGGCTGAAAGATTAAAAGCACCAGAGATCTTGAAGGACTTGGACAAGGTAATACCTTCTAAGCATTACTAGATATTTATCTTTGCACTCATGAATTCAAAACTTTGTTGTTTGCCTACATAAGACCTGAACAAGATTAAGCTAGTGAAAATTCCAATATATATATATTTCATATACATTCCAAATATATAGGAGGGGCACATGAATCCGCACCCTTAGCTGAGGTCAGGGAAGGAAAAGTTCAGGCTTGTGGTCCCTCATAGGTTGATCATATTGAATTGGGTATCATACAAATCATGCATACATTAATTGGACTCAATGGGCGATTGAAAATAAGAAGAGTTGAACAGTGTGGGTAAATAAGATCAATAGGTTTAATATCGCAATTACATAGGTGGTTTTCCTAGAATCATTAATTACTAAAGGATAAAGTCAATCAGATTAGGTCATGCACAAATTAGGATTTCAATTCTCATAAAATATTTTGGATGGAGAGCTTTATTTTTCATGGCTCTCTGAGTTACAATTGTGAACTCATTACAGAGTAACACTGTAGATGCACATCTTAAACATTTGGTGGAGGTAAAGAAATCATTAAAATGTGTGTTTTGATCACTACAAATTTGAACACTCTCCATTTCACTTTTCTACATTCTTTTTAATCTCACATTTACATACATGATTTTTACATAGCAGTAATCACAGGGTATAATTTGCATCTTTTTCAACTTAAATTATATCATAAACATTTTTCACATAGCTACATAATGTGCATAATTATAATTTAATGCCTACATAGCATTCTGTATAATCGGCAAACCATCTATTTAGCCACTCCCCTATTGGCATATATTTAGATTGTTTCTGATGTCATAAACAACACAGCAACAATCATCTATGTGATTATTAAATTATATTACTTTGAGAGATAGATTCACAGGAATGAAATTACTGAGTGAAGAGGCTTATGAGCATTTTAGTGGCTCATGAAATGTAGTGCCAAATTGCATTCCAGAGAGGTTGACACTGCCAGAAAAAATATAGGTTTGTATTAGTTAACACTATGTCCTTTTCACAATTAGGATTTTTAATCTTTCATTTTTTTTGTGTGTGTTTCATAGTCGAATTGTTTAGTCACTTTGAGTCTCCTTTGATGATGCTAATGTTGGTGTTATCTAGGGTAGGGGGAAAAATAAAAGACATTTTGAGGTATTTACACAGGCAATCACTAGGCTAGGAAATTTATTCAATTCCTAGAATATCCACCCTACCTTTGCCTTCTATCAGTGTCTCAGCTTTACTCTTTATTCACAATACTTATGAGTATCTCCAATAACAGTGTGCATTTATGTTCTTAATTTTTCAGAATCCTTCAAAACAATGCAAATAGTCTGGTAGCACAAGCTTTGCTTTATGCATATTGCTATTTGGCATGTAAATTCTAAGAGCACCTGGCCCATGTCAAGGGATTAGATAAACATGTTTGAATAAAGGATTTAATTAATCGATTCTGTTTACTAACATATCATTTCTGACAGATGGTCACTGGACTATTTAAAGAGGCTTGGTCTCTCCATTCTCCACCCATTTCCTTACACCACTGCTTCTGAGCATGGATATGGGATTTGCTGTTCAATAAAAGATTTGCAGAAGTGATATAATTTGAGGCAGAGTATATAATCTCAGCATTCATCAAACTAACTTCTCTCGCCGCCACAGCTAGTACTTGTGTTCCAAACAGCATCTCTGTTTCTAGACTAGATCTCAATGTAAGAGAGCTATTAAATAAACCAGTGATTCCAAATGACACCTGAGGGAAAAGTAATAAAATCCTAAAATAATTCATTCCTGGAGGCAAAGATTTGTAGGCACTAGGCTATAGTCTACTATACCTTGAATGTGGCAAGTTCAGATAGCATGACCTCAATTACAGAGCTAGCAGTAGGGAAACCACCACACACAACTTGGTGCTTGTGCCTTTCCCACTATTCCAGGTTACCTTGGGGGTAAACACTTGCGTTAGATCACTAGGGATGAGTACCACAAACCAGTTTTCACGAGCAGTGGGTATTTATTGTCTCACAAGTCTACAGGATGTTTCAAACTCGGCATGTGGCCTGAGCATGGCATCCCACCCACCTTGTCAATTCTAGCACTAGGAAGGCAGAGGTCACAGGATAGCCTGAGTCCTGGACTCTAAGACCAATTTAGAAATCAAAATGAGACATTTTCTCAAGACAAATTCAATCCAGTTGTCATCATGGTTGGTTCCTTTTGAGGCTGTGAGAGAGCATGTCTCTTTCACCTGCCTTCTGAAGAGGCACGGTACCACCAGCTTTCTTAGAAATGACCTTTATTACTGTGGTCTCGGTTCTCTTTTTACATCTCTCTCCCTTTGTGTGCTTATAAGATTTCAGGTGCCTTTCAATGTGCATTGGTGGTTTGCCATGGGTGTCAGGTCGCTAGAACTGGAATTGCAGACCGTTGTGAGCTGCCATGTGGGTACTGGTAATTGAACCCGAGTCCACTGGAAAAGCAGTCAGTGCTCGTAACCACCGAGCCATCTCTCCAGCCCAAACGTTCCAATTTTTATAAAGATACTAATCATATTGGACTGGTATGTATCCTACTACAGGGTGGTCTCATTTTAATCTCAGTTTAACCATTTTGCATTTGAGCTACCCTATTTCCAAATAAGGTCACATCACATTCTGAATAAGAATCAGAACTTGATATATTTGATATAAATGCCAGAAGTACAATATTCACCATGTAATAAGAGAAGCAAAGGTGCTGGAATGGTCAATTACCCAGAAAAAATATATATCACATATAATTATTATATATTTACATATACATTCAAGTACATGATGTGGGATTCCCCTCTGTATGCTGTAAATACCATTGGTAAAAAAAAAAAAAAAAAAAAACTGTCTTGGGCCTGCACAGGGAATATAGGTAGTCAGGGAAAACTAAAATGAATGCTGGAAGAAAGAAGGGTAGAGTCAGAGAGAAGCCATGGAGCCATCACTGGAGACAAATGTGCTGCAACTTCTTTGGTAGCCATGACCTTGTGGTGATGCACAGATTAATGGAGATGGGTTAAATTAATATGTAAGAATTAGCCAATAAGAAGCTAGAGCTAATGGGCCAAGCAGTGATTTAAATAATATAGTTTTGTGTGATTATTTCAGAGCTGAACAGCCAGGAACCAAAAACATGTGTGTGTGTGTATTTCAATATATATCAAAGTTTATATAAGATATTGGTCTAGATAGTTTTATGTCAACTTGACACAAGCTAGAGTCTTCAGAGAGGAAAGAGCCTCAGCTGTGAAAATGCCTCTATCATACCCCACCGTAAGTGATTTTCTTAATTAATGATGGATGGGAGATAGCCCAGCCCATTGTGGGTGATGCCATCCTTGGGCTGGTCGTCCTGGGTTCCATAAGAGAGCGGGTTGAGAAAGCCATGGGAAGCAAGCCAGTAAGCAGTACCTCTCCATGGTCTCTGCATCAGCTCCTGCCTCTAGGATCCTTCCTTATTTGAATTCTTGTTCTGGCTTCCTTTGATGATGAACAGTGACATGGAACTGTAATCCAAAGAAAGCCTTTTCTCCCTCACTTGCTTTTGTCGTGGTGCTTCATCACAGCAGCGGAAGCCCTACCTATGACAGATATAAATAGTATACTGAAATTATGTGATAAAATACAGATTAAACTGTACAGAAGATAATTAGCTTCATGTTGTTTCTGTTATCAGCACATTTTTTCTGAAAGTTTCTTGAATTCAAAAGAGCTGGAAATAAAATGGCAGTAGAAAAGAGTAATGTTATTTTTAAATATATATTGTTAAAATGAACAGTGTTAAAGTTTCAATTGATGATAGCCCAGCTGTTATGTCCATATGCGTTTAATGTTTTTTGATTAGCACCAAGAATATCTGAAATGGTATGGCTGTGATCCCAGCAGCCTTCACCATATGTTATGAATTTCCCATTTGAAAATGAAGGCCCGTCTCATTTGATTTATCTGCTATGATACACAAGTTATTCTCTTATAGTCCAAAGTACTGAATCATAAATAGAGCTAGTTAAATGACGGTTAATATTGTCAATATGACAGGATCTTGACTCACCGAGGAGACAAGCCTCCAGTTACCTCTTTGAGAGAGTATTGAGAATAGGTATACCGCTGAGAATGTCTGTGAGAGATTGTCTTGCTATGTCAATTGAGGTGGTGTCAATTGTCCACCCTAGAGAGGACAGCACCATTTCCCAGACTTGGATAGTGGGTTACACAAAAATGACTAAGTTAGTTGAGCATTCACCATTTACTGATTTTGTCTTTCTAAGGATGCAATGTCGCCAGCAGCTTCAAAGTCTGCCATCTTGACTTCCCTGCAGTGATGGACTATGCTTGAATTGAGATTATTATCTTGAATGTGTTCATGGAGGTGCAAAGATCCAGGCACTGTGGGTTGCACCATTCCTTGGACAGAGGATTCTGAACTATATGAAAAGGAGACTGCTGGTTGAGTGCAAGCAGGCACATATTCATTTTCTTTCTGCTCTTGACTGAGGACATGACCACCTGCTTTGAATAACTGCACTCCCGACAGTGATGGATTTTAAATTGGAATTGTCAACTTAAAAACAACAGCAAAACCACTTTCTCCCTTACCTTACCTTTGTCAGAATATTTTATTACAGAACCAGAGATGAAACCAGAGCAATGTTATCAGTTTTTATATGAGTTATAATCATAAGAAATGATTTTATAACCACAGAGAGCTGCCCCAGGATTTACCCAAATTCATGTGTGGTAGGAAGCCTTCATCCTGAACGTGAAGACTTTTAAAGACAGGGAGTCAGGTAGTGTTAAATGCAATCTCAAGGGTGGGGTCTCAGTATCATTGTTCTTGTTAGAAGAAGAGACTAGCAATTGTCTCTTTCTTCAGAGAAGGCAGCTGTCCTGCCTCTGTGACAGAGCAGGAGAACCTGCTTTCTCTAAGGCTACTCAATAGGAGGAGAAGTCAGACATTATCAGACAAAAAAATTACTCAAACTGTTTATTTCACGTTAATTCATTGTTGTAAGCATCCTCTCTCACTCCTTTGAGATAGCAGAAGCTGTAAGTCTTCAGCAGTATGTTGGCTTGATTGAACGCCGCTGGAATCTTCCCCAATGAAGGGCTGCAAGAGCAGTTTTCTCTGATTGAAACCAAGCAATTACCTCAGGCTGGGCTGAGATGAAGGCTGAACTGGAAGTTGCTGTTCTTGTCTTCACTCTTGATGCTGTTGCGATTCCTGACCATAAATGATGTTCAGTCACTGCAAAAGATCTGTGTTGGGTAAAGTGGCCATTGCCACTTCCATTCACCATCTTCAGAGAGTTCCAGGGAGCTGTCAATCAAGCAGCCAATTTTTTCACAGTTTTCCCATCTGTCATCAGGAAGATGTGTTTGTTTTAAAATCCCCCATATTGCCAAGAAAAGGTTGTGTTCAAGCCAACAACGTATAGAAGACACCACACTGTCCACTGATGCCCCAGACTAGCTCTAGTTAGGGAGCCACAGAAACTGAGACTTATGTAGTGGTGGCAGAGACATGAAAACTTAGAAAGACACATAGGTTAACCTCCATATATATCACCCCCAAACAGTCCAGCCCCAGCTGCTGTGGATGCCACTATGACAGATTTCAGCCTACTTTGGAGGAGTGCCTCAGTATCCATGATGGAACTGCACATGCTTAACTAGCTAAGTAAACAGCACTCGAGTCTCCCTTAGGCAGCAGTCAGCAGGACCTTCCTCTTGTGCACTGTGTCCTTCTGTGAGACTGGCCCCGGTATGTGCACATCCTGTGGTTTGGGTGTTTAGTTTTGATCTCTTATTCCTGGAAGAGTGGACTGGGCTATTTGTATACAGAGGAAAAACACCCAGCCCCAGGGAACACCCAGCAATGGCTAGAGGGTCAAAGAGTTCAGGCGAGCAGCTGGGAGCAGAGACTTCTGGGAGGCAAAGGGTGGTCAAGAGCTGAGAGCAAGGAGGTAAGAGATTGGAAAGCCGGAGATGTGACTGCAAAGGCTGTAAATGCCCAAGCTGGAAGAGTTCCAGAAAGCCACCCAGAGCTCTCAGCTTCAGCTGTGAAGAAAGGATGTACAACAGTAACAGCATCCCGAGTTCCTGGGCTCCAGCTTGCAGCATGAGCTACTGATGCTGCACTGCTGATACTGCAGGCTGTAGCACTAAGAGAAAATGTCCAGATGCCCAGTACACAGAACTTCTATCAAAGGGGTAGCTATAATCTGCCTTTTTATGATTTCCATCCAAATCCAGAGACACCGCTCTTCCAATTAACAAACTTTGAAATAGTCTTTCCTATTTTTGAGACATTTGAAAATGTTTACTCATTTTATTTCATTTTTAGTCTTTCTCAACACTATGTCAATCACTGCTAACTCAGCAGAAGACTAGAAGCAAGGGGAGGATTCCAAGAAGGTGGTTTTAACACAAGAAATAATGAGAAGTAACAGTAGAGGGCAGAGAGTGCCATAAGAAAATGAATAGGGAAAAAATGGTCAAATAAGTAATCGTGGTTTCTGAGAATCTTTACATCGGAAGAGTGCGTTCTCTCATTCTTTCTAAGAGTTTTGTGTTATTAGAACATAAAGGAATGATTCATGGCCAAGGGCTAAACCAGGATGTGAGCGATATAATTATGAAAGATTGCTGAAAATAGCAAGCCCAAGTTATTTGGGGAAAATGTACTTCACGTGATTCCTTTTCCTCCTTGGCAATGAATTGCCGGCACAGCTGGTTCACTCCCAATGCAAACACTTCTTGACCATTGGTAAGACTCCTTGATTTAGACTTAGAAAAAAAATGAGTAAGGATTAACATTAAAATTAACATGAGATAGTTATTATTTCTATAAGCTAATGTAAAATCAATATAATATTTTAAAAAGCTTCACATGTAACCCTTTATAAATAAGTTTTCTGCATTTAAAGTCTGTATATGTGATTTTATGTATGAGCATACCCATATACTCACCTCTCTATTTTTATGAGTGTATATACATATATACCTGTATACATACATATTCATACAGAAAGATGGGTGTTCAACACTTTATTCAGTAGTATGGACCAGGAGAGTGTACCCACAGGCTGAAAACATACAAAGTGAGCCTTGTAAGCAAAGCGGGGAACTGCAGTTAATCTGTCACTCTTAAAAATCTTAGCATACTTATTAATATGTGGGAAAACTTTAAAAGTAGTCAAGCTGCTGAGCATGGAAGGCATTCAAGAAGCAGATGCAGGTGAATCCCTATGAGTTTGATGCCAGCCTGGTCTACATAGTGAGTTCCAAGACTGCCAGATTTACTTAGTGAGAACTTGTCTCAAATAATAAAAAAGAAAAAATGTGGAAAGCAAAAGTAGTCAAGGGAATATATTCAGCACTTTAAAACTGAAACACTGAGAAAGAAATGCTTTATTTCTTTGTAAAGATGTCATTGATTAGTTTTTTTTTATTTTTATTGAACTCTACATTTTTCTCTGCTCCCCTTCCTGCTTCTCTGCTCCCTGCTTCAATCCTCCCCTAAGATCCCTATGCTCCCAATTTACTCAGGAGATCTTGTCTTTTTCTACTTCCCATGTAGATTAGATCTATGTAAGTCTCTCTTAGTGTCCTCATTGTTGTCTAAGTTCTCTGGGATTTTGGTTTGTAGGCTGTTTTTTTAATTGCTTTATGTTTAAAACCCATCTATGAGTGAGTACATGTGATAATTGTCTTTCTGTGTCTGGGTTACATCACTCAAAATAATTTTTTCTAGCTCCATCCATTTTCCTTCAAAATTCAATCTGGCATTATTTTTTTCTGCTGTGTAGTACTCCATTGTGTAAATGTACCACATTTTCCTTATCCATTCTTCGGTCGAGGGGCATTTAGGTTGTTTCCAGGTTCTGGCCATGACTGAACATTTACTCCCCTCCCAACAACTCTTAAGTCAAAGCTCCAGTCCTCAGTGTGGTATCAACTGGAGGTGGAACCTTTAGGAGGGCATAAGAGTGGTAACCTTCTGATGGGGTGGATTAGTGTCTCTATTAGAAGCAAAGAGAGCAAAGCAAAGCCTTTCTCCTCTTGTTGCAGTGTTCTTTCCTCTCCCATCCCCTCTGTTCCACTCTTTTCACTTCTCTCCCTTTCTTCTTCATGTCGCTACACAGTGAGAAGGCAGCTGTCATCAGAATTTGACCATGTCAACTAGCAAACTGATTTCATAACACAGTACCCATAACTATGGTAAATAAATGTGTATGATTTTTAAAAATGCTTCTCTTTCTCATGTGTGTGTACATATGTGTGTACGTGTGTGTGTTTACTTTGTGTGTGTTTGTGTGTGTGTGTATGTGCATGTAGGGAGGGTGATAAAGAGTCTCTCACTAAACACGGTGCCAGGAAGTACCAGTCACCTTTTTGTTTCCGTTCTAAGCAGTGCCGCAGGCACGGGTCTGTAAGGGCTCACCCAGCCTTTTACAATAACTCAGGTCTCCATGCTTGCACAACATGTCTTCTTATTCTCTGATCCACACAAGACAAAGGTCTGTCTTCTAAATGACTTAGACCATGGCTTTAATTACAGCAGCCTGATCTAACTTAGAATAGTGTTAACTTAGAATAGTCTCTTCTTTGTGTCATTTAACTTAGCACAGGGAGTAAGTGCACTTCCTGTGACGTATTTATCCTCTTCCTAAGTTTGGATTGGCTATCAATAGTTCATCTTTTTCAGGGTTGCACAGTTTTCAAAAAAGATTCAGGAATGGGAGGGTTTTTGTCAGAAATACTACCTCTAGGATCTTTTCTTTAACGCAGGGTTTCTTATATCACAAACTGACCTCAAATTCGCTGTGTATCTGAAGATGACTTTCAGCTTCTCATCATCCCCTGCCAGAGCACTGGGATAATAGGCTTCATCACCACATCTAGTTTATGCGGTGTTAAAAGCTGAACACAAACTTCGTGAATCTACAGGCAAGGACCCTGCCAATGGAGCTACATTTCTCAGCCTTAGACAAATCGATCCTTTCCATCCTGACCATCTTTCTTATCTATACCGACAGCTCACTTTTATGAAGTGTCTGCGGCTGCAGTTCTTAAACTTCTCGGATAGCGTTCCACCGTTAATATTCCCATGGTGACTTATAACTCTTGTGTCTCTACACATGTCCTAGTTCAACGTCATTTTCAACACTGTCCTTGCTTATATTTGCTCATTTTCATCCTCATTGGTCAAATCTTCTTTAAGTTATGCACCTTGTAAAATGACATGAGAATCTACCACTCCTGAGAGACAATCCACAGATTACCTTTTTATCCTTTGTGTGTAACCAGAAAAACAATTGCTGAGTAGTAACATGACTGGTCACTGGCTGTGACTGTTAGGGTTAATATTTAACTTGACAGAATATATGTAATCACCCAGGAGATGGGTCTTTGGGCATAGCTGTGGAGGACAATCTTGGTTATATTTATTGATGTGAGGAGGCCATGTCTTAATTTTGAGGGAGAAAATTTCCTGAACAAGAGCTGTATACAAATATATATACATCATATACATAAATTTATGCACACATATTATGTCATATATATGTAGTTATACCAACATATCTCATATATAATATATAATACAAACATAAGACCTTATAAGATGGAGAAAATTATTTGATCACTACCAATTATTTGTTGTACTCTGCTTTATAAATGTGGATACAATGTGGCAGTCTAATTTCTTCGTCTTGCCACCATGCTGTCCCTACTACTTCCACATCTTCCCCTCCATGATAGATTATGCCCTCTAGAACCGGAAGTCAAAAAGAAGCCCCTTTTTCCTTAAGTTGCCTCGCTGGGGTATTTAACACATTGGTGGAAAAGTAACAAAGACACTAGTCCTATATGCTTCCAGTACCTGGAAGGCTGAAGAGCTGGTAGGACAATTTGTCATTTATGTAGCCACTCAGAACTTGAAGATCATTGTTGTGGGAGTGATATTGTTTAAGCCATAGTAACTAAAATTCCTGAAAGTCAAAACTATAAAAATCAAACTGGTTTATAGGCACATACAACCCAAAGGTATACATTATATCTTATACTATTTATTTTTAATAAATAAATAAATTTATTTATTTTTAGTCTGAGTCACTAACCTTACCTTTTGCATGCTAGGTAAGCACATTTACCATTGAGCCACATGCCAAGCACCCATACCATAGTCTTCTACTTCTTTGTTTTCACATATAAAATCATGACTTCTTCTTTATTAACAAATACAAGGAATTATGTAAAATGTTTATGTCTAAATAAAAACCTCATCAGGTTTGCTGATGCTTTAAGTACGAGGAAGAAAGTTCTCTACAGAGCCGGATCATTTGTGTGTGTAACTGCTACCCAGGGGAGTGGTTATCCTGGTTTAGTTATAAACCAGAGCTGGCTTTTTTGTCATTGCCATTTGTGGAATCTTGGTGTTTAACAGACAGAGTCCTCAAAAACTGTGAGGAATTAAACTCAGGAGGATTTGAATGCAATACTTGAATTTTTAGAAGTTTGTGGTAAATTGAATGTAAATTAAGAACCGGCTTCTTACCCCTCTTGGCACCCACCTCTTTATTAGCTCCTTCTTAAAACTGAGGTGGCTTTGGGACATAGTTTGGTCAACTGAATAAGATGGGCAAGTGACTATGTGCCAGCACACAACACATTTCTGAATTCTCAAGCCATGCTGCTGAGGCTCCTTAGTTACCTGATAGTTTTCTGAGTTATAAAGAGAAGATACTAGATTCTCAAGAAATCCATGACCATGTGGTCTGATAACTTTCATGTACATAAGAAAAGTTATGTATCTTTTAGCTATCATTTAATCAGTACTAAATGTGAATCATTTGATATCTAGAACCATATTTCTTTAAAATGCTGGGTGAAATGAAGGCAGGAGATACTGCTCCAAGGAAACATGATTAAAATGAAGAGTTACTATGTAGCTTGGAAGAGTTTTTCTTTTCTCAAGAGAAAAATAACTCTACCAGTCTTTGACCAATGACAAATTTATAAGAATGAGATGCAAATGTTTTTATTGTGTAAAGTTGTGGCCAATATCACCTTTCTAACAAATGGCATGGATTTGGATTCTCATTGGAACAGTAGAGGTCCCAGTGTGCCCACTCATCTATGTTTCTTTGTTTGAAATTGTTTGGGTAACTCGTGTGAATAAAGGCAGTCTGAGTTTATAATTAATGAGTCACAAGGATAACAGTTTAGGGAAACACAATTTATCATCAATCAACCATATCCTATGGGATCATTGGGCTAAAAAACAACTGTAATCTACACTGACAAGAGAGAAAAATTCAAGTATTCATCTTCTTGACTTGAGATCTGATCACTTGTAATCTGGAATAACATGCTGCCTTGATTTGTATTTCTGAAGATTTATAATTCATAGCATTCATTCATAAAAAAGCAAATTGTGAGATTCATGTTTCCAGTGTGCAAACAGAATCATTTGTCACCTGTTGAGGTGACCTTTCAGAGCACATCCAGAGCTTGACTGATGATGCCCATAGGGACAGGATGAAGGGACATCTGCCTCTTTGTTGCTTGTAATTCACAGGAATAAGAGAAGCTATAAATCACATGCCTGTTTGGTGTCCAAAGTCATTTCCAGAACTTTACGATTTGTAACTACAGAGCTTGACAGGATCCCAGGATGGTTTGTGGAATATAAGGACCATTTACCTGAACTAGAAGAAATCAAAATGGCCAATTTGGTACATTTTTAAACACTCTCCAGCCAATATGAAAACTCTTAACTCTATGCACATTAGTGATCATTCTTTATTCCTCTACCCCAATAAAGAACAATCCATGAGGGAAAGGAAATTTATTTTTTAATTTAATTTTTAAATTTTTATTTGAAAAATACAATACACAGCAGAGAATTGTTCCCTCCCCCACTGTTCTCTCACAAAGGAAGCTATGGAAAATGTAACCAAGATATTTGGCTAGGATAGATCCTGAGAAAAAGAGAGGCCCAGTTAGAAGTTGAATAGACAAAGTCTGTCAAAGAAGGTTCACTTCTCTTTTAACATAAAAGACTCTTTTAAGTTACCTTAGGCATCGGATAAGACTTGTGCGAAATTTCTGCCATGCAAACAGAGGCTACTGAAGTTTTCAGTTGGTACAATTTACACTGACCTGGGCTCCAAGGAAGAGGAATAAAAATGAGGGTCTCTATCAGAAATGTATGGGATTGCCTGCTTTTACTAGACTATGTATGTACATATGTATATATCGAGATTAGTGCTTTCTTTTACAAATCCTGGGGATTGAACCCAGGGCCTGTGCATGCTCAACAAGTGCTGCACCACTGAACACCAGCTTTTGTCATTGTTTTTAACGTTTTTCTCAAATATGTTTTCCATTATTCTCAGTAATAGCATCATGGTTAAGTAATCTTTGCTGGGTTTGCTCTATTCTCACAACTTTAATTTTTCCTGGATTTTATAATTGCACAACTTTCTTGATGCTTAAATAGTAGGAGCGATTTTCACTCTGATACTGTTTCGTTGTTTAATTCATAACTCTTTTATAGTGACCAGGTTTAGGAAGGTGCAAATCTTCACTGACCTTGACGTCCTTACATAATGGTTTCCAAGGGGAAAACCATTCTTTCTTGGGTCCTTCTAAAGTGGGTGTAGAACCACCAGAATTAAACAACCGTAGAAGCCCAACCAGTCACCTGGCCTTTGCTTGGTATTATGCTCATACCCTTTATTCTGGAACCAAACTGCCCATTTCTAGTGCTTTCTAAAACAATGCCTTTAAAAGGTCAAGACACGAAAGCTTGTTCTAAATTGCCAAAAAGAATTGAATTGCTGTAGAGATCTCAATTTTTATAAAAAGGGAATTTCTTTATTTGGCTCTTAGTTGGAAGTGTTTTGACTCTTGCAGGATTGGAATTGGACAAATGAAATCCATTTGTAAGTAACGGAAAAGTCTTTGGTTTTAATTATTTGCTGATTAGAGGGTAAATTAAATGTTTACTTTCAACTATTTTTCAAGACTAGAAAGATTTTTTTTAATCAATTTCCACACATATAAGTCAAAGCATCTTGGGTTAGCTTTAGAGATGCAAAGTGACTCTTTGCTCGATTCTCCTTATATTCTTTCTTTTCAGTTCCACGTGGACGCTGTAAAGTTGGTCCCTTGGCCTCTTTCCTGAACGGCAGCTGAGATACAGAATGAAGACACTTGATTTGGGCTTCCCTTTTACAAAGAGCCTCACATCCAGACACTAGAACTATGAATAGAACCCTAGATAGCTTTGTGTTTGAAAAATGTGTTTATGTTCATTAATATAAGGTACACATTTAATGAGGCAGTTGTGGCATATTTAAGGGGAAAAATGCAAATCCAGGGTAATTCTGAATTTCAGCTTTTTCTCTCTGCTTGATTAGAGGTATGGGATTGGGCATGTTATCAGTCTTGGCTTCGTTTTTCTTGTGTGTAAATAAAGGGATCTTTCAATATTTGTACAGGATTACTGTGAGGATCAAATGATAAAGTAAATATAAATACATATTAACTAAAGTATTAGACAATTACAAAAATATATTAATCATATTTCTAGCATCTACATAATTGTTTGGTAAGATGTGGTTCATTCTCACTTAAATTATTTGAATTCTTGATCAGTAAGAAAGCTTACGACTGGACTACAGCCAATCTTGAGACACTGTTAATGATGGAAAGTTACTCAATAATATGGTATCATGGCTGGTTTGCCTTAATGTATTCCAAATATTGCTGCATTCAAACCATTAAATCACAAGTGTCAAAGAAAAAGTCCAAATAAATAATTTTAATTATGATACATTACTTAGTGACAATAAAAATTGGCAATTTCCCCTTTAAAAGCAGAAGCACCAGTCTTAGAATGTGTAGTATGAATGGTATTTTAAGTGAAATACAGAATAATATAATGAGCAAACAATTTAGTATAGGACATACTTTCTAAAAGTAAAATGATTTCACACGCTGAAATCTGTTAGAATGGAAAAAATGTCATGCTGCATAATAAAAAAGCCCCCGTGACTTTCAAAATTAACTTCAAATTAAATATGCTGTACTGTTGAATAGATATATGAAAAATTAAAAAGGCTTAACGAGTCCAAAATAGAGGGTTTCTCTTTTATACAAATATAACCCACATGGAGATTTCTTTTCACATAGTCACAGAGATTCTTTTGAGAAACTAAAGCGACTATTTTATTTAAGAATTAATTTGTTCATTTTGTCATCATGTTTGTACTGAACACCCACACTTTGTGCTAGGTGGTAGGTGTTGGGGATACAGAAAAGAAAGCCATGGTCCTGCTCTTGAGGAGCTCACAGTCTAGTGGGGGACCGGGGCGGGGGTGGAGCAGAGAGGGTGCTATTGAGTTT
Organism: Chionomys nivalis; assembly: GCF_950005125.1. NCBI lineage: Eukaryota > Metazoa > Chordata > Mammalia > Rodentia > Cricetidae > Chionomys > Chionomys nivalis. The sequence continues at coordinate 29,721,638 of NC_080103.1, read as the reverse complement.
TAAATTTATAAAAAGTCTCAGGCAACTTTATAAATTTCCGCGTAATCAAATAAACCTTCTTATGAATGGATGGTAAAGAGGGATGACGTCCAGTGCAGGGAAAAACCATCTGTTTCAATATCATGTGACTTCCGCAAAGGCAGTGATGTGGTTCTGAAAGAGAAAAGGGAATTTCAGAGTCAGGGTCCTGCAGAAACTGATTCTATAAAGTAGTTAGCATTTTGGACAAATAAAGACTTGAGGCCCACATGCATATTGCCAAAACACACAGTGTTGTTAAACTCACTTCTCGGTACTGTTATGTGATGTTAGCTAATTATATCTTTTATTCAGGATTCTTAATTAATGGAATAGATTAAAATGTTATACCTGCTTTGCTCAAAATTAACACTCAAATTTGCGTAGATAAAAATGGCAATACCAGATGCATTAATATTCTGTGGCGCTGTTAATGGGACTTCAGTGTGCAGGCTGTAGCTTCAGACTAATTGCTCCCTGTGAGACAGATGGTGTAGAGTGGGGTGGACAAGTGTTCCGACTGAAATAGCATTCGTTAGTTGACAGAGATCTACTTAAACACTGCACTTTTGATGCATAAATTCAGGCTCCACACCAAAATCTAGGTTTGTTGTTGTTTTTATTTTTTATTTTTTTGGACTACAGAATTACTGACAGCCTCCAAATGCTTTTTGCTTCTTTTGCTTTAAAAAAGCCATCAGTTATAGAGACATAAACTTTTTAGAATGGCTAATGTTGAAATAGATTCAGGCATGTAATATGGATGCCATAGATGCTGAAATATTGTAGCAAAAATTGATATTCTATGATTAATCCTGAAGTATGTGGAATTATATTAAGGTCTAAAATAAATGGCAATCTCGTATCACAGCAACATTAGAAAAGGGTTCTCTCATCACACTGCCCGTTCAAAGTGCTTTTCATAGCAGATATGTTCAGAGTTACAGAGATAGAGACTTAGGTGCGACCTTGACAGAGTTAAAGCCCAGGCAGATGAAGAATAGAGTTTGCTAAGTATCCATTAGCAAGTGTTCTTTCAAGTTCACATCACACCAGCAGGCAAAATACTGAGGCTTGTCCTTGAGTGCAGGGGTCCCCTGGGGAAATAATCACTGTGTGCCTTAAAAATCATTTCAGATCCTGAAATTTAGAAAATTTAAGACAATTTTGATATTCTGCGTGTCAGAGCATCCAGACACAGGTGCTGGGAACCTAGGGCTCCACCAGAGCAACAACTGCTCCTAATCACTGAGAAGTCTCTCCAGGCCAATCTAAGTCCAGTTTTAATGCTTCAAATTCTGTGTGAAAATCTTCATTTTACTATGTACTTCTCTAGGCAGTGTAAAAATAATCATAATGGCATGTAAGTCAAGACTCATTCATTTATGACGTGAAAATTTAGTAGTGGCTTCCTACTTGACAAGATCTGCCACTGACAAAAAAGACAAAAGAACATTCCTGAAAAGTAGTCATAAAAGATTTCAGAAAATAAATAATTTTAAAGATATTAAACTATTTCATTTTGTAAAAACGCTACATTTCTATTGAGGAAAAAAGGGAAGCAGTAATGACAACCGCAGACAAGCTAAGGGAGGGGATGAAGGTCCCTGTGATAGTGCTGGAAACCTGTGCAGAAGGACACAGCTCTCCGTATTCGCGCTAGCTCCGCAGCAGAGCTCCACCACCAGTGCGCTGACGCGCACATACGTTTATTGCCTTAATTGGAGGTGTTCGCAGTGGCTAATCCCCATTATCCAGTCGAAGAACCTGGCAAGGCAGTCTTTATAGGACCTCCCCTGTGAATTTCCTTCTTGATCATCTTCCATACACTGGTTTTGGAACACCTACAAAACGTGGTTTACATGCAATTTAAATATTAACTTTTTCGCTTCAGTGAAAGTACTTGTTGCTTCAGAGGTCTAGGTTGCTATTGTAAGATCACACACGGCGAGTTTGAATAAGGTATAAAAACATGCTAAAGGGATAATGCATTCTATGATCCTCACTAACATGCTATGTGAACATCTCTCCCAAATAATTTGTAAATGAGTATGATCATTTAATAGAAAGAAATGAGTAAAGTTCCCTTTTTTTTCAAGATGGCAAAAAAGACCTCATATCTTAATACAAAGTTGTCAAGTCAGCTTCAGTTTTTAATAAAAAATGGGATATTTGTGTTCTGACTTTTTGACTTAGGTATTTGCCCTCCTTGGGGAAGAAGCTGAATGGCACAGTAGACTCTGCAGACAAAGAGGTTGAATATCAAGTGTTTAAATGTGACCTCCATCAAAAATTCAGCTTTCTCATATACAGAATACAGATATATGTACTTGGATGGATTTTTATTAATGTTAAATGATATATACATAATCTTTCTTGTCCCCATTCCAACCCTCTATTTGTGGTTTATCTATCATTTATTTGTGGTGGATAATATTCAAAGGAATGAGCTAAATATAAAAATTTTGAGAATTAAAGCAAAAAAGGAAAAAGATAATTAAAAATAATTAGTCGGTATTTTTTAAATAAAATTCACCATTTGTTCTTTCATAAAGTCCATAATTCAGAAACTGTACAACTATAATAACCAATTCAACCTCAAAATTCAAATATTTCTTACAAGAAGAATACAAACTCTTTTGCTGGCAAAAACGTAACTAATGACACAAGACAATATATACTCTGTGTTTTGCTACATAAACAACAGTATTTAATTCCAAAGTAAGTGTCTCCAGGCTACTTGTGCAACAGAATACATCATTTTCTAAAACACAAAGTATTTTGCATACTGAAAAACATCTGGCACTAAGGATTCCTGATAAGGGATCATAGACCCACTGTAAATCTACCAGTGAGGTCACTGTTACGTGGATGCTGTCTACCCTTCTCCAGGGGAAGTGGATAGCATGTCATAATCGACAACGCTGCTATGCTTCATTTTGCTGTTTGCTTCCATATTGCATTCATTGTCTTCTGTGAGATAGGGAGCATGGACAGAAGAGCGAAGAGAAAATGCCTGATGTGATGGCTTATGCCTATAATCCCAGCAAAAGAATAGGCTGCAGAGTTCAAGGGCAGGGGTTGCTGCATAGTGAGCTCAAGAATAGCCTGTGTTATAGAGATTCTTTCTGAAGATACCAAAAGTCCAAATATGATAACAAAAGTGGCACCCCAAAAGGAGAATGTGTCCTCTGCTCCCCACCAATGTGCCATGCAATGTCTCCCTCCTAATGATCTGTGAAAGGAGTGAGATCACTTAGTAAAGAGAAATCATTTTAAATTTAGTGATGAAATTATTAGAGCAATTCAGACTGGGGGTCTGGAATTGGTGGTCAAATTCAAAGTAAGCAATTATTTTCTTTAACAAAACTGAGAAGCCGGGCGGTGGTGGCGCACGCCTTTAATCCCAGCACTTGGGAGGCAGAGGCAGGCGGATCTCTGTGAGTTCGAGACCAGCCTTGTCTACAAGAGCTAGTTCCAGGACAGGCTCCAAAACCACAGAGAAACCCTGTCTCGAAAAACCAAAAAAAAAAAAAAAAAAAAAAAAAAAAAACTAGGAATAAGGAAAAATAAAAGCTCAGATAGGAGCTGAATTGGACAGAAGTACTTTGTTTGGACAATATTTCTCTCTCTCTCTAGTGACTTTGTTTGAGTGCAAAGTTTTGTATTAATTCAGAGCTTTCTTTTAATTCAAGAGTTTCCTTTTTGTGCAATTAAAAGGGACTAAAAGCTACTTCCTGAGACAATCCTCTCTGCCTAGGAAATCTGTGGGAGGCTTTTGCTGGCAAAGTAATTAAACAAGAAATGAATGTAGGCTCTGCTGAGGCATTAGCTACATGAGCTTAGGAGCCTGAGTAGCCACAGAAGCTGCAGCTCCCAGTCCAGATTTTTAGATGCTCTGGTGCTCATCCTAGGCTTCATACTGGAGTTTGACTAAATACAGGCACAGCCCCAGAGATTTGGATTTAATTGGTCCAAGGCCTCATACAGCCGCCAGAATACAGAAAGGCTCTCTTGTTGATCCTAGTGTGCAGCCCGAGTTGAGAGCTGCTGCATCAGATCTGCTAACCCATCTGCATCGAGGTCAAGTTCTACTTTCATATCCAATTGCCCAGGAAGCTTGGTGTGCACTGCCCCATCTCCAGATCTAAGCCAGTGCCTATTGCAGCAGAATCCCTGGGCTTTCATCCCAGAACGTTACCAGTTTTCAAAGTGCTATCTTTGGTGTAGGTATCCAAATGGATTGCCCTCTAAGTTTCACGTCCTTCCTAAGACTCAGCACTTTGCTATCTGCCACAACTTTCACCCATATTCTCAGCTATGTTCCTAGAAATATGTCATGTTTAGGAATGTAAACTCCTAGCTTCCCTCATCTAACTGCAAAATTTGACCATGTGAAAACACTTCTTGACTACTAATTCCTATATCGTCCTCACCAGCTTTAGGTCCTAATTTTTTCTCACTCACCTGGACCCCATGATGATCTGACTATGATTAATAGCATCCCCAAACCTCTTATCCCCATGCTCTGACTTAACCTGCTGGGAAATGGTTCTCCTGTCTCTTCCAGGGTAATGCTAGGAAGTGAAGGAGGGTTCCCCCCAATGTCTTTGTCAACCACATCTGTCTCACTGCCCTCTGGGTCTGCTTGCAAAATAATGTACTTCGTCACTATAATGGAAACTCAAAAGGCCCGAGGAATATATTACCAGCTTGTGATTGAGTGTTTATTCAAGTTTAATTTATTGTAACCCTAATAGAAATCACACTGACATTCTTAGTAACTAAAACGTATCTGTAAGTTGCTCTTATGCTTCTTTCGTGCTGATTTAACCTAAGTGCAATCTTGTTTGTTTCGTTCCTTTTTAACCTTTAAAAATGCTTTAGATTGGCTACATAAGCACACAGCAATCCCCGGCAAAGAAGAATATGAGGATGCAGATAAAGGAGCAGGTGCATAATAAACTTCTTTACAACCAGTTGCTGATTAGCACCCAGAATCTTGCCTGTTTCCACAAAAAAATGCACTAGTCAGTAAAAATGCAGATGGCCCACTAATTCCTTTTCCAGGTGTTTGTGTGTGTGTGTGTGTGTGTGAGAGAGAGAGAGAGAGAGAGAGAGAGAGAGAGCATGTGCATGTGTATCTACAATTTATGAATTAAAAATGTTTGTTAATACAAAATCTGTACATTAATTTTATGTCAGCTGCATTCATAATTTCCTTTGATCACATTCAACCTAAATGCCCTCTAATCAGCTTCTGGGAAAAGAAGCTGTGATTCAGTCACAAAACAGAAGACCTTTTGCCAGATGATGGTGGCACACACCTTTAATCCCAGCACTCAGAAGGCAGAGGCAGTCAGATTGCTTTGAGTTCAAGGCCAGCCTGACCTTCAGGCTGAGTTCCAGGAAAGGCTTCAAAGCTGTACAGAGAAACAAAAACCAAACAAACAAACAAAAAAGCACCACACAGAGAAGACTTCACTCTCATCAATAAAAGAATGGGTGGACATCTTATTGACAAGGTAAATAGCATCTAAGGAAGAGACGCATGATTGACTCTGGCCTCCACAGACATATACATAGGTACCCCACATATACACACACATACATGGAAAAGAATTCAAGTAATTATGATTAGATATAGGTCCTTCTTCATTTTTGTTTTATTTATCTGAATACTTTCTCCCTTCCTCTTATGTTTCTTCCATTCCTCCTCTTTACAGCTTCCCTCTCTCCTCCTCCCTTCCATTGCTCTCTCCTACCTTCTTTTCTTTTTATTTCAGTTTTTCATATCTGGTATCCAGCTCAGGGTCTCAAGCACAGTAGGCAACTGACTACTGAACTACAAGCTCAGACCTGCATTTTAATTTTTAAAGAAGATATTCAAATTACTGACTTTTGCTTTTTGACTGTTTCTTTACCTAAAACAATAAATTAAAAATAAAGGTTTTGTTTCATAGGACATTGGACTTGGTTTACTGTTTATTGCAGTCATTGTAGGTATTTAAAAAGTGTGACCTCTGCAGAGTGTTTTCATAGTTCTTAGATGCTCCAGACTAAGGCAATGAGGTGGACACTTCTGAACACTTCTGTGTGTACAAATGCACATGCTGCTGGGACAAGATTGCTCATCTAGCATTCCACCATCGCTTATTCTCTCCTTAACTAATGACTGAATGAATCATATCTACCTAAGCTACACTCATCACCCCCATGCCATTCAAAAGTCATTCTCAGAAAGATGCTTTTATAGAAGGCTGCTGGATAACTGGGGAAAAGGCCTGCCTGTTATTCTTATACCTTGTATAATATGATTCATATATTGTGTAGAAAAATAAATCCTGAACACACAGACATGAAGAAAAAAAAGCAATAATTTGAAACCATGGCACAGGACACCAGTGTATCCAGTGTCTAGTTAGTCCAAAGGATGTGAGTAGCTGCTGCAATTATTCTTTGTTCTCATTGTTTAAAAGCTTTTTTCAAAAAATACATTTCAATCATGTTTCCCTTCCACCAACTCTTCCAGATCCTCCTCAATTTACCATCCATGTAACTTCATGTTCACTCCATCTATCATCTATCTATCTATCTATCTATCTATCTATCTATCTATCTATCTATCTATCTCTGTCTATCTATCTATCTATCTATCTATCTATCTATCTATCTATCTATCATGTAGCTATCTACCTACATCTATCTATCTATCTATCTATCTATCTATCTACTATCTGACTATCATCTAACTATACATCTATCTACCTACCTATATATACACCTATCTATATCAATCTGCCTATGTCTAGCTAAAATAAGCAACAACAACAAAAACTAACAAACATATAAAAGAACAAAAAAAGAAAGAAACAAAAATCAACACAAATAAGCAAAAACAGCCCAGGAATAGATGCCTACTGCATTTTAGTTGTTTCCATTTTCTTTTTAAAGCAAAATAAAATACATGAGAATAGCATGTAAATTTTGTTTTTTAATTAGTTTTAATACATGCTCAAAACTCACCTTAGGTGCCTAAAGTGTTAACTGATTTGCTCCCACTGACTACTGCAACATCTGATCACTACAAAAGCTGTCTTAAGTGGTCCTATAGAACATTACATATCATTCAGCAGCTCCACAAAACAAAGATATTTTCATAGAAATGTAATCAAATCTTAAATAGATGGCCGGTTACTCATGACAATGCCCTGAAATTTCAAAGAAATTTCTCATAGAGAGCACTGAAGTGTATAATCATGTTTGTCTAGGTAAGAAACTAACAAGAAACCCCAGGTTTGAAGTGCAGAGGAACTGGACTTCAAGCCCAGAATTTCAAACCATTGAAAATTAACTCTCTCTCTCTCTCTCTCTCTCTCTCTCTCTCTCTCACACACACACACACACACACATCATTCTGAATAAATTTCAACTCATATTTCTCCTTGCTTCCTGTCATTCCATAATCTGCTACCAAGACAATGGGAAGAGCAGTGCACAGGTCTCCTAGACATTGGGTGCTTGTTCTCTTAGAACCATAAGCATTTCTTTCTTTACCATGACATTAAGCATGGAGATTTATATTGTGATATCTGGAGATTTCTGCAACCATTGCAACTGTTCACCACTTTTCATTCAGCTGATGGTTTTGTTAATCAGGATGTGCATTTACATGGTCAGTTTCATTGATAGGCACAGGTTTGTGAAAAGCCATTTATCATAACTATACAAGGGAGTCTACCCATAAACCATTCTTGCCAATACTTTCCCTTTCTTGTTGGCAAGAAAAAATTGTTTTCCTTTGATTGAGTAATGTCTTATCACCCGAGAAAAGAAAATATATACTTATAGCTGGCTCTACCTACTTATCTTTCATTGGGCCTCCAATATGCAGACAGCCATTACAGGATCACTTATTTCCAATCTAATAAATCCTGCTTTAGGGCAACACACACACTTCTACAAAGAGAAAGTGTGTATGTATTTGTGTGTGTGTGTGTGTGTGTGTGTGTGTCTAGAGAGTCATGCCTAATATACCAGGTCCTTATTTTATCAAGAATAGAAGTGTGTATGGTTTTGCAATATACTCTGACAACCTCCAAATTCCTGTGACTCCCATTGTTTTTTTCTCATGCTACACATTGGTGGCTAGGCTTTGGGCTGCGTGTCTGCTTCTTGTGCTTTCCTGTCCTGGAGTCTAGGCTGGAAAAGACTTCTCCCAGAAGAAGGCACCAGGACAGTCAGGTGGGAAGATATTCCAAAGACCAATTGAGGTCTGTGTTCATTCTATTCACAGACTAATAGCCAAGTCCAAACTAAATGAAGCAGAAAGCATGTTCTGCCTGAAGTAGTTCATGACTGAGAATAACATTGCCTGTTAACACATCTGTAGGATTCTTTCCTCAGTGTTATTAGTTTTCAATGAACCTCAAGTATGTAGTACAAATTTCACTTTTACCTTCGTCTGATTAACTTACCCACCTTAAATTTTTAAGTATTTATTCAAAGAAAAGTTTCCTTAAAGTGTGCCATAAGATATGAAGAAGATTAGATAATCCTGTCACTGCTCTGCTGGCTGCCGTGCTCTAGAAGACAGGCCTTGGTAGAGTGTCTTCTCTATTTGGTACATTTTCTTGGGTCACTTTCTTTCTTGTCAATTTATCCTTTAGTCAATCTTTTTAAAGAAAGAAAATACTTTTAATTTTGATGATATGTATGTGTATATATCCATATATGAGTTTGTGCCCAGGATCGGCATGTACCTGCCACTCAGAGGTGTAAGATCCCCTGAAGCTGTGTTTCAGGCAGCCTACGTCTCCTAACACTGATGCTGGGACTAGAACTTGGGCCTAATAATCTCAGAGCAGTGTTCTCTTTTATTTGCTGAGACGTCTCTCTAGCTCTCTGTATTCCTATCTCAATCTACTTGTTTTTACTTTCCTCAGCATGAATTTTCTTCTTTGTTTATGATTTCTAGAGTTGGTTTGAATCCACCATGCCACCATGTGTGTTCTTTCACTGCTTTTTAATCATCCAACTATAGTTTATCTTTCATTCCATGTGTTCTCTTTAATTTCCTGTTCTGTGGAAAGAAGATACCAAGGCCAATAAATGTAGTCCAATTTCTTATTGTGAGTGTACAGGGGCGGGGTGTTGTAGAGTGTTTGCGCAGATGTGTTCGCTCGTATGTGCGGGTGTACGGACTCTTGTTAACATGTGCAGAGGCCAAAGGTCAACACCAAATGGCATTTTCAATCCCTTATTTTTAGACAGAGTTGCCTCCTGAAAGTAAAGATCTCCAAATGATTAAAATGGCTACCTGTTTCTGCCTTCCCAGCACCACAGTTACAGACACACATGACAGCACCTGCCTTTTGTGTGCATGTCAGAGATCCTAACTCACCCCTCATGCTCATGGACCAAGCAGGTTACTCACTGTATCATCTTTGCTCCATCTCCCTCCTACCCATCCTTGCCTGGGCAATAAAAAGTATCACACTGTCCCTCATGTTTGTCACAGTGTCACACTAAGGGATCTAAATTCATGTTCTGATTACCCCCATTTGGTATAAAGTAGATTTAGCTCAGTTAAATTTCTTAAAATGTGTGAGAAAGGATTCAGAAACAATCTAAACATTTCCCTTATGGAATCTTCAACTTCTATCTGAGTTAAGAAGCTGCAAGATGTGGTTCTCTGTCCTCATTTAGAGAATAAAAATATAAAATGTGTGAGGAGATTCAGACCATGGGAATTTTCAAGACGATAAGTTTATTGCTGTACATTTTCATTCGGTGTTTGTTGACTCACTGCATATCACGGTTCTGTGCAGCTTAATTTCTGCTCCATAAAGTTGGTAGGGTACTTGACGGCAATTATTTCTCTTGCTTTTGATCTGTTTAGCTAATTTTAAATATTTGTTTATATTTATATATTTGAGTGGGTTTTTTTTGTATGTATGTATACCAAAGGTATGCCTGGTACCCAAAGAATAAAAAAGATTGTATCTTATCTTAGGAGACTGTCTGGAGCTAAAGACCACTGTGAATTGTCAAGTGGGTACTTAGAACTGAATGCGGGTTTTCTGGAAGAGCAGACAGTTCTCTTAACCACATAGCCATCTTGCTTTACTGATATTTATTGTTTTGAATGAAAGTAATTACCCACTCAGTTTGGTTATCCCCATTTCATTTAAAAAGAATTCTCTCATTTGGAATGAATCAAGACCAAAGTTTGAAGTGGGGAAGTATTTCTCTCAGCATGGGTTTATTTATGCTGTATCTGGTAGAAATTCCCAAATTTTGCAGTAATTCTCTTTGATAATCAGCTATTATGGTATTAAGGCCTTCTTTATTCTTCCTAAAAATAGGAGACAAAAAACAGTAGAACTATAAATTGTTACATCATCATTTCCAAGAAGAAAACACAGATCCTTGATTTTTGGATTCCCAAAAGGAATTCATAGTGTTTCGAGTTTCTGGAAACATCCTGAAGCTAACAACACTGCCAATTCTGCTGGAAATGAGCCTTGAAGGAGGAAGCAAATAGAATGAGTTTGAGAGAAAGGGAGGTGTGGTATCCAAAGGGAGCTAATTCCCTGGGTATGAGACAGTAGGAACTTTAAGAGAGCCTATAAAGGAAAGATTTCTGCACATGCAAAATCCATAGCCTATGTACTGATAGAACTTAAGATGGCTGCAGGTGGACCAAGGAAATCTGAACCCTGAAGTGAGTACATGGGAGCTACAAGCAAGATTTCTGTGTTTAATTTGGCAGAGAAAAATAGACAGAGCACATTTCTTTTGAGTCAAGTCAAGACACCTACAATACTAGAACTTAGGTGAAGGCAGAAGAATCAGAATTTCAAGGTTATCCCAGGCTACATGGAAAATTTGAGACCAACTTGGCTTACATACGACCCAGTTTCAAGTACCCTAACCCCACTAAAATTTATTTTTAAAATACTTTACAATAGATCTTTTTTTTTTGGATTTTGATGTACCGGTTCCTATTGCATTTTAATACTGTAATAATAGTAATAATAATAATAATAATAATAATAACAAAGCCTTATTGAGTTTCATAGGTACCATACAGTGTTCCAAATATTCTGTGACTAACTTAAGGAACTCTCACATTGGAATCTTTTAAACCAGTTTCCAAGCTGGGCTGTGGTGGTACATGCCTTTAATCCTAGAACTCGGGAAGCAGAGGCAGGCAGTTCTCTGTGAGTTCAAGGCCAGCCTGGTCTACGAGAGCTAGTTCCAGGACAGGCACCAAAGCTACAGAGAAACCTTGTCTTGAAAAAAAAAAAAGCATTTCATAAAATGCTATGAATGTTCAGACTTACTTATCTTTGAGACAACCCATTAGTCTTCCTCATAAGTGATGGTATTTCACCAAATGAAAAACTCCCTGCAATTAAAGGCTACATCACTGGCATAGAAATAAAATATTATAATTATACAGTAAGCTATAGTTCATCAAATGAGTGCTTGGAACATAAGAGGTTTAAAAGTTTACATAACTTCCAGAAGAAGCACGCAAACATGAAAACAAAAGTATGGCATGGCATTATATTAAAGCTATTGACCATGCCCAAACACCAGTGTTAACAGAAGCCTCCTCATCTCTCATCAGAGGACCAGTGTGAAGGAATAAATGACATTCTCCAATGACCAGATATTGAAATTAACGTACTTGGGAAATTTTTACATGACCACCTCTTGTGTTTGGAAATTCAGAAAGAATAGATGGCTCTTGAACTTCCTTCATGTGACTGCCCTCTCGCTCTGGCTGAGGAACAGAGGTGCATGGTCCCTTGGCAGTGAAGATTCAAAGGGTAGAATAAAATAGGCTTCTAAGAAATTCCTAGGATACCTGCCGTAATTCTACCACAATGTGGTCAGGGATACAGGCCATATCCAATGAACAAAGAATTCTGATAGGGTACAGAAATAAAAAGAACAGAGAGGATGTGGTCTTCATACATTACGGCAAGCAAGAAAGCACAAAATCAGCTTCATCTCAGCCTTATTCCCCAAAGTTCTAGACTGGAACACACTGTCTAGAAGAATAAACGCACACCACCAATACGATAGCATACCAGACCTCAAAACCAATCAAAAGAGTGATGTTCGTCCTCATAAACAGTGTTGCCACAAGTGAACTAGTGGGTCCTTCTTGCCTGGCAAATTGATATTATAGCACGCAGGGTCTAGTACTAAATAAAACTACTGCTGTCCTTTCTCCCCCAGAAGCCTACATAGCACCATATAGTACTGTGAACACTAGTCAGACAGGAGAGAGTTTCCTGGTAATTTAAGACTAATTTTTCTTTCCAGCAGCTAAAATAAATGGCATTGTCAGCAACAGGGACTTAACCTCTAGTGTTGATGGGCAACTAAGAATAAGGTAGTAACCTGTATTATTTTAATGTCGATCACTTACATGATGGTAAACCATACTGACATGATATTTTTCATGTAATAACATATCTTCTAGCATGTACACAGATGAGGAGTACTGCTTTTCAAACTTAGTCCTAGGCCTAGAAAATTAGTATTTTACTTAGCTTACAAACTAGTAAGGTTTCACAAGCTTTTTCCATACATCCTTAATTTTGCTTAATTCACCTTCTGGTCTTCCTTTTGTCCTGTGTCCTGTGTCCATCTCCACATAAATCTTCAGCTCACAGTACGCTCTTCTTTCATATCACTTATTGTATTATAATCTCTTACCAAATGTTTTCCCGGTTTTGCAAGATCACATACATTTCATTTTGGTTCAGCCTTTCCCTGGTCCCTCATTTCTCCATTCTCACTGTCCCGCTACCCACTAGAACCCTTCTATCCTCAGCATTACCCCCTCTTTACTTTCATTTCAACTCTATTCTAAAATGCTTCCCAAAGTCATTCTTTTTCTGACTTGTTTCTAGTTTCCTGGATACCACATATACTCCAGGTTTAAAATCATTTGAAGCTAAGAATCCACATACAGAAAAGAATACATGGTTTTAATTTTTAGGGACCTGGGTCACCTTACTCAGTATATTTATATTTTTCCATTTCTATACTTTTTCTGCATAGTCAGTGAGTTTAGATTTCTTTATAGTTGAATAGTATTTCACTGTGTATGTGGGTTTGAGGCCTGCTTGAATTCCAGGTACTGTAAGCATGATCCAATCCTGTGGTTAGGGAAGTCATTGGACCTAGGGGAGCACCTACTAAAGCTGTTTTTTCAAATGGTCATGTTGTCAAATTGTCTTCTAAATGTCTATGGCTACAGTAGTCAACCTGCGCTGCTTCTCACCTTGGTTACAGATGCTTTCTATTGTAGTGGCAATCAGTTAATCCAAAGACATTATCTAAGAGAGAACGATCAGGAGTGCTCAGCCACGGGCAGGACTTCTGCATCAGCTCTTTCCTGCATATGTCTCAGGGAACATCATGGAAGATGGAGTGGAAAGAATATAAGAGCCCGAGGATGAGGAGAAAAGCTGCGCTTTGCTGTCCTGGGCCCACATGATGCGGCTGCTTTTTCAGTGAATTCTAGGCAGCTGTGCTAACCTGCGCACGTCAAGCCAGTTAAAATTTCTAGCACTAGGTGGGGAAGGGCTCCTTAGGCTCCATTCCTACCTGAAGAGCCTTGATAGTTAATTGATGTAGAGGGAGAAAGAATCACTTTTCTTTATGGACTGGTCACTAATACATTAGGCATGTCTCATTGATAATTCCAAACCCATGAGGCATATGGGAAACACAAATTGGACTTAGTGGGTTTTTCTAAAGTAATTGTAAAAGGAGGACACAAATTGAGAGGGAGATGTAATGTGGATCCTAGAAAGTGTAGACGTGGGAGACTGAGCAACACATAAGATCTCTCACCAAGAATACCATTTTCCATAAATAGAACAAACTACGTTGGTACCTGGGCTATGCTGTGACATATGCTTAACAGTGTCCTACTGACCCCATGAGCCTTAAAGAACTCACCCTACCCTACACATTGACTTCTACTCATTCAAAAATAAAACATTTGTTTTCGTTATAGTAAAGAGTATCTTATGGTTTATTCTACACGTGATAAGGCAGAGTGGGACATTGTCTGAGGGAAGGGAGGTAAAGAGTTGGTGGGCTGGAAGGAGAGGGCAGCAGGAGAGTGGTACAAATACGAACAAAGCATAAATGGACATGAATTTGAGAAAAAACAAGGAAGGAGTACATGGGAAGAGCTGAAGAGAGGAAAGGAGAGAAATGATGTAATTATATTTTAATTTAAACTAAAAAGAACTTATTAAAATATGTGAGCCTGGGGCTGGAAAGAAGCTGTGAGCTATCCCTTGAGTAATCATTTAACTAATTACAATTGCAAAGAACCACAGCAGCATTTAGGAAACATACCCTATCTGGTTTACAGAAGTTGCAAGAACAATTTTTAGAAAGTACTTGACTTCTTGCTCCCAGGGACACCCACTGAGACCTGGACCTGCTGTTTCAAACAATGTCTGTGCACAGACTCAGCCCATCCTAACCCTCAGTACCTCTTCCATCAAGGAAGCACAGCAGGAGCTGGCGAACTGCCTGAGCCTTGTGCACTGAGGTTCAGTGCATGTCTCCCGTGCACTGTGTGATGACAGTTTTTGAAGCACTTTCCTATTGATAGAGAACATGGGAAAAATAAAGTATACTTTATATAAAAAAGGACATTTTTGAAAATAAATATCTGCCTACATGTGAGGCAATGAATGGTATTTCTTAGACTCTAGCGAAGTGCTGAATGAGTTCTCTGCATAGTCACCAAGCATGAGGGATATCCATGGGTACTTTAATTGAAGTATGCATTTTGTAAGATGATCTTTCCAGTGATAAATGCTTGCTAAATGACACCTTAGATTCGGAGGTTAAGTAGTCAGACTAGTAGCTGCACACTTTCTGAATGCACAAGCAGAAATAACTATTGAATGTGGTCTAGAATGGAAGTCATGAGTCACCTGCACAGATGCTACTTTTTCCAAAGGGCTTTCTACTCGAGGAATGTTGATCATCGGCATCCGGGCCACACTGTCCCTGTGCATGTGCCCATTTTCTGGTTGTCTTCCTTTGAAATTATTTACCACGCACACAACCTAAAATTTCAGGAAACAATTGCCGTTAAGTAAGTCATGCATCCTGCAACTATCAACCTTCTGAGGAGTTTAATAACACTCCTTATAGCAACCAAGATTTAAAAGTACCTAAATGCTATATGAATAAAACTTTACATCCAGATTTACCATGAATAAATTTCAATAGTTATTCCAATTCAGATAGGTTCAAGAAAATTTACCAATGAATATATATCAGAATGAATCATGACAATTCTGCTATTCCAGAATGTTCATTCATGTATAGACACTATTCAATCCAATCCAAAATTAACACCATAACCTTATAAAAAAATTCACAGCAAGCTAACCTCTCCCTAATGTGACTAACCTCCAACTTAATTTTCATGCTTATTATTTCTCACTGCATCAAGATTATTACATTCACCCTAATCCTTGACAGTTGGCACTCTTTAATTTAATAATATCCATTTAATTATACTGGTTTATTGTCTATTGTGTCTCATATATATGTAAGATTTGAGCAATAGCTTACCAGAGCGACTACTGAAACAGAAGACCCTTCACATAAAGGAAACTGACCCTCATTTTAACTGACTCTATTCTAGAGGCGAAAGAATGTGAATCAAAGCATGCATGAAAATTAAGTTCTTATAACGCTAAAAATATACATTCCTAATGCATCTCCTAAAGTTTCAGATGTAGTAGGTGAAAAATAGGGTATAGAAGACAGAACTTTTAAATGCATTCCAGAAGTTTCTGCATCAGGTGAATCATATTTAAGGAATAATAATTTAAGCCACACAGGAAAATTATTTTTTATTTTGACTTTATATTAACCACTGGGTAATGTGTTTTTTTCTTTACCTGGGATCTGTATTCTAGAATAAATATGTCTTAACTGTAGTTCCAACCTGATACTCATTCTAAATTACACAAATGCTATCTCCATAATGATATGTTTAAATTTTTTTTCATAAATTCATTATTGGAAGATTTTTTTGTTAAACTTATTAATTAATATTCATTTTGTTTCTAAAATTGTTTAAAAATTTATTCTATTTTATGTGTATGAGTATGTTGCTTGCATACATGGATGTGTGTCATATATATGTTTATTGCCAAAGGAGGTCAGAAGAGTTCAGATGGCCTGAAACTAAGGCTGCAGGAGGTTTTGAGCCAACGTGTGGGTGCTGGGAATAAAGCATAGGTCCTCTGCAAGAACAGCCAGTGCTGTTATCACTGAGCCATCTCTTCACCTACATTATTGCCGAGTAATTCTAAATACCAATTAAATCTTGGGTTATCCATTCTTGAATAAAATATACAAGTGTGTGAATTAATAACATAAACTATAATACTTTATATCACAAATTATTTCTTTTCAAGTTGTGATTTACTTTTTTTAAAAAACCTTACTATGTCTTAGAAGAGCTATAGGTTAACAATATAGAGCAAACCCCAAAACTGCAATACCACAGCTTTGTGGTATTTATCTTTAAATAGGGGCTCAAAGGTTGTTATTCAGTATGCTTTTTCTCTTATGAAGTTGTCATTTTTATGATCCCACAAAAGACTAAAAGAAATTGATTGCTCAAGAAATAGAGTCAGAATATTTTGCCTAGAAAGGGGAGTTATTAAATAACGTAGCGAATATTTTTGATGTTGTGGGCTCATAGTCAATGGCAACTACTCAACTCTTCCCTTTTGAAGGGAAAGCAGCAATTCCATTTGTTCAAAAGAGAAAAGACATGTTGACAGTCTGATGAACTTCCCTTACTAAAAGAGGCAGGAGGTCAAATTTGGTCTGAAGACTGAAATTTGATGAATGAGCACTGTTCTAACACACAAAGGATAGATCTAATAACTTTAGATAACAACTCCAATGAAACAAAGAGTTTCATATCCATATCATAACACACACACACACACACACTTCCAGAAATCACTCTCCTAGCATACACTCAGGCAAAATCTCTTACTTCAACTCAGAATTCACTAAACCCACTAGTTTATCTACACAGCTTGTCCAAAAGGTGTTTTTTTTCTGAGCATTCCATGTGCTGGGATTACAGACACGCACATTGCTCTCCAAGCATTTTCATGGGTTCTGGAAGTCTGAACTCCTCACGTACATGCAACGAGTGCTTCTCGCTTTGCCGTTGATGTCTCTCCTGAGCCCTTGGTTTGGCAAGCTCACTGTGTTTCAGAGTGTCTGCTTTGCTATGCTCATATAGAACTCTGAGTCTGTCTGTCAGAGCAGTAGTCTCAGTATGAAATTTCACAGTGGGTAAGGAAGTACGTTGATTCATGTCTCTTCTAAGACACAAATTGGGAGTCCCATCTGAAGCTTGCTGCCTTTGTACCCCACCTGTCACAGTCAGTGGCATCATTCATGAATGACCACACTAATGAATGGCCATGCATTCTGGCCAAAATTGTCAAACTGTATGGTCTATTATCTTTAATTAAAAGTTAATTTCTGCCACGCGGTGGTGGTGCACCCCTTTAGTCCCAGTACTTGGGAGGCAGGCAGATCTCTCTGAATTCAAGGCCAGCCTGGTCTACAAGAGCTAGTTCCAGGAACAAGTCCCAAGCTACAAAGAAACACTGTCTCAAAAAACAACAAAAAAAGATAATTTCTTTTCAAGCACTATGTTTTATATCAATGGCTTCCACTCATTTTAGTTTATATTCTCCTAAAAAGACCACCACCACCCATATTTTTGGTTTTTCTATGTTGTATTAATAATAAATTTTTATGTATTCACTTTTTTCTTCCCATAATTATTATGTACCTTGTGGAGTCAAACAATATCGGCTCCTAATTTGGTTATCTGTTTTTAATCTGTAAAGTGAGGACAATATATCTCAATAAAATGCTGCAGTGATTGTTACTCGTACATAAGATCATATGACAAGCCATTATTGGGATCAACAAAGCTGAACACCTGCTTAACAATTCCATCTATCATGTTTGGGAGAGGTGAGGTTTTTAAGTCATCCATTTTTTGTCACAATAATAATCAGCAACTGCTGCTCAAGAATTAGTTTTGTTGCCGGGCGGTGGTGGCGCATGCCTTTAATCCCAGCACTTGGGAGGCAGAGGCAGGTGGATCTCTGTGAGTTCGAGACCAGCCTGGTCTACAAGAGCTAGTTCCAGGACAGGCTCCAAAACCACAGAGAAACCCTGTCTCAAAAATCCAAAAAAAAAAAAAAAAGAATTAGTTTTGTATTTTGCTAAGCGTGATGATTCTACTCTTTACGCTTGAGCAAAATGTACAGGGATGCAGACAGATTTAGGACACAACATAATTCCTTGTAGGATTCTAACAGCACAGACAGATACATATAGAAGTTAAGGGGAAGATGAGAAGAAGGTAATGACAGGTACAGCCTAGAAAACGTGGGATGTGTCTGAGTTGAATCTTAGCAATGTAGAAGATTGGAATATCGGTGTAAGAACTGGGCATGATAAGCAGTGAAATAAGGCCATGCTTACTACACATGGAAATTCATTGAGTCTTTTAAAGAACTCAGGGTACATGCCGCCCATATACAACACCATATTCCAGATACGTGAAAAGATAAGCAGTGAACAAAACGAACAGAAATATTTCTCCACAATGGCTTATTTGCAAGACAAATATGAGATGTGGTGTCTAGGAGTTGCAATGTGTTAGTGAGAAACAAAAGGAAGGACTAAAGAGAGAAGATGTTCTGAGCATGGCTTGGGGAAGGTTTCACTACATGATGAATAGTGAGCAGTGATTGATGTGTGCGGGGTCACACACATGCAATGGCAGGACTCAGATATCCCTGCCTCTCATTTGCAACTGAAATACACAGAAAGAAGGGTCATTCCCCCAGAACAAATTGTAGGAAAGGCAGGTTTGTTTTTGATAAGGGAAGGAGGCTGATTGTGATTCCATGAGCTGGATTCATGTACACAGAGAAAAGTGCAGGATACTTTTCACTAGGAAATAAGCAATTGGAACATCATGGACCCTGGAAGTGCAGTAGAATGACTGGAGTTGAGGCATCCAGGAAAGTTTGTTTTGCCTTGTTATTGACAATGCATTATTGCAATAATTGCAATATTGGCCAAGCCATCAAGGTGATGGTGTGGGGGGTATCTTTAGGAGTACATGGAATAGGAAGCCCACAGTTCTGGTTAGAAGGACTGATATAAGACACAGAAGGAATAATTGGGAAGTGGAAATGAACTTGAAGTAGATGAGTCACTGCTTGTTGGGGATAGACTGGGAGAATGAGTCAGAGGTAAATGCTAGGTGTAGATAAAGGGTGGTGAGCGGAGGTGTCTTTAGAACAAGACAACAACTTGGAGTAGACTGATTTAATTTTATTTTGGACTCATTTTAGAATCCTAAAACCCTGCAAGATAATTGCAGGACATTTGCAAGCCAGAGTTGGAGTGGCTGCACAAAATTTAAAATAAATGCCCTACTGAGTTATCCAAATAAGGAATCTGAGAGTCATCCCGAGTTGTTTCCTGTCCCTCATCCACATCATCTTGTGTTCCCTCAGGCTCTCTTTCTTCCCTTTCCCTTCCAAAGATTGTCTCTTCTTTCTGTGTCTCTATGGTTCAGTTTAGACTCTGATTTCCCTAGTTCTTCATAACATGTCTCCTCCATCTTCACCTGCAGTGTTATGCTAGAGCATATTTTTAAAGCACAGATCTCAAATGGCAAAAGCTAGTGAGCAGAAGCAAACTACCACTTACGGAACTGTGCTTTACTCATTCCTGTGGCCATTCACTAAGCATGTACTACTTTGCTTAACCTTCTGTAAGTTCAAGAACGAGCCTTCTGGGAGGTTGTGATTGTTCTCATATACAGAAGGATACAGGAGCACAGAAAGGTTCAATAAAGTACTCAATGGGACAATTGAGTACATAAAGAAACTTGGATTCAAACAAGTCCATTCGATTTCTACTCTTTTGAAGGCAGAGCCTACTAACTAACCTACATTTTAAAGAAAAGTCCACATTGTTCTTCTGGCACACAAAACTTTTCCATCCCTCTAACCTTCATGATGGGAGACTAGTACCATGTACCATTCCAGGAAGCTGTTCTTTCTCATTCATAAGCTGTGTCCTGGGCCTGTGCTATTTCATGTTGTCTCTGTGGCCCATGTTTTGTTCTCATTCTTTATGCAGAATCCAGACTTATCCTCTTTATAACCTCCTCAAGTTGATATATCACTTCTTCCTGACAGATCTGTCACCCCAATAAAGTTAATATCTCCAGTACCTATCAATAAATTGTATGTAATCCTCTATAAAGTGCAATGTCTGTTTTCCTATTGGGTTGTAACATATTTAATATCTGAGATGTCTCTCTTTTTGTTCTCAAATATTTCTTCACATCACCAAGTCAGCACTTGTGTTAGAGTAGGGACTTGGCAGCATTTTATTTTACGGTGAAAGACAGGGAAGGGGAGTTTAAGGGACTAGGCTAGTCCCCAAACAAAACTCTAGCTCACGGTGAAATCAAGCCATACTCCCATGAGCTTCCTTGACTTACCAGTTGTCGCCTATAGGCACTCACACTCATAAGTGATCATTAATGAGAACATGATTCATATTTAGCTACATGATTGAAGTACCGTTTTGGTGTGACCTTTTCATGGAGTCATTTTTCTCATGTGTAATAATATTTAAAGAGTGATTTCAGAATGTGTGTAATACACATTCTTGGATTGAATATGCACAATAGAGTGGCTTGAGCTCAGGAAGATCCACAAGCTAGCTCTTCATTTATCCAGTTCTCAGTTAGGGACATATCTGACATGACACTAGGGTCTGGTTTTAAAGGATGGCTAGGATAAGGCACTAAGATGCTCTCTGGAAGGGAAGGAGGATTGCAATGGCCACAGGAAGAACAGTAGGAGGCTGATGAGGCGCCAGGGAAGATAATCTACACCTAGGGAGCTGAGTTCGGTGGCATCATAATTTCCATCACTTTTCTGTTTTGTTTTGATTCTTTTAATCATTAACCGGTCTCAACTGTGATGAATGAAAGCAAGGAAAGTTTGTGATCCATGATTGTTCCTGAGTTTCATGAGGCATTAAGCAACTTCAGAGACGGGGGTTTTAAAGGGTAACTTCAGCCTGTCTGTTGCTATATTTGGATGATGAAATTTAGCCAAAAGATCCTGCAAGACTCAACAGTAAGCAATCTGTAGCTTATCTAGGAGCACACCTGTAACCAAGCAACTGAATCTCAGCTATTCACATCACCTCAATCTCTAGCCAATCAGAGGCCATGAGCTGCCAGAATATTTTCATAAAAGGCAAATGCTGACTGGGGTCCATCAGGTTATTTAGTATCTCTTCCTCTTCCACTGGGTGTACCTGCATACTCAGCCTATGATAGGGACTGACTGACCAACTCATCACAGATTTTTTTTTAAAAAAAACTTTCAATCCAGAGTCCTCCAATGACCTTGAGACACAGTGAATGGCATCACAAGAGGAAAGAAAGGAAGCTCAGGATGCTGAGCAGACATGAGATCATGCCCATTAATTTCCTACAGGAGGTTTTAGAGGAAACATTTCATTTCAAATTCCAGGCACATAATTTGTACTCAAACCTCACACATGTTTTTTTATTGCCCACTGATTATTAACTGGACAAAGGAGGCTGAGGAAGGAAGAAGCAAGTATTGTGAGAACAAATCCAACTGAATTGAAATGCAAGTGTTTCTGAAGTTATAAGTTTTGTCCCTGTAAAAGGGCCTTTGATTTATAAACTGTGCACTTGGTCATCTAAGTAAGATGGTAAAAGTCCCCACAAGGGCTGACGATTTTCAACTCAGGCTAAAAACTTAAATTGAACAAAATTATAGATTCATTCAAGTATATGTTTTAGCAGGCATGTGGGTAGCCCTCCATTAAAAGGCTCTGACATTCTTCACTATGTGAACAACATGACTGAGGATGCTAGTGTCCCCATCCCATCCTCGGACAGTTTCAGTCCCCCAGGAGAAGTGATGCATCTCACAATCTTATGCCACTGGAACACTGGAGATGTGGATCTCATGAAGTGCCCAGACTGAAGAAGGCATGAGGCACTTGGGTCCAGGAGGATCTTTTCCTTCACTAGAGGCAAACTATCCTGAGGAATTTTGTGGATATATAAACAATGCAGTCTACAATACTAACTGAGAAGGAACAGGTGAGATAGCTTAGTGGATAAAGGTACTTGGTGTCCTGAGTTTAACCCTCAGACCTCACATGGTAGAAGGCGAGAACTAACTCTCACGAGTTGTCTTTTGAACCTACACACGCATGCCGTGGCACATGTGTTCCCTGCCCCATAAATTAAAAATGTAAAATGCTATTTGAGGAGGAATGATTTTTAGCTCTACTCCATTTTATATAAAAGTATTTTAAGTGCAGAATTTATTTATTATTCTTTCCCAAACCTAACCTTAAGAAGAATAAATACAAGAAAAAAGAAATGAGCAACAATAAACATATATAATTCACATAATGTATCACAATGATTTATCCTTGCATTTTCTTAGAAGTGATATTCAAGCTTTTTAAAAACAAAAAAAATATTTTTAAAAATCATACTTACCAGAAATACTGCTATAGATATTCCAACTAGAAAGCCTGCTATCACATCCGACCAATGATTTCGATATTCTGCTACTCTGTTGAGTCCAGTAAGAAAGGCCAAACACATTAATCCCAAGCATAGAACAGGCTTAGCAAGTCTGGTGCCTTTGGCTTTGATAGTGTTCGTAATGTACATCTGAAATAGCAAATAAAACAAGACTTTTCACGAAAGCATTTTCTTGGTATACACATGAAATACATTATGTATATATTACAAAAATGCAGTTAACAGCTATATATGACTGTGTAGTTTTAATCATTGACTAGAGTTTATGATTCTTGTAGTTTAAAAAAAATGGTTATTTGTGTTAGGCTACCTTAACCCAGGCTGGTTTCCAGCTCCATACACAGCCAGAGTTGCCCTTGAATGTTAGCATTATAGGTGTGTGCTACCATATCTGTAATGAAGTTTATGATGACAATTTCTTAAATGTAGACTTTAACAGTGCCAATTATTTAGCTTTACTTATCTATCATGGCCATTTCTTTGTTTTTCACCAATTTTATTTTTTTAACTGTTTATATTGAGCTATATATTTTTCTCCTCTCCTGTCCCTTTCTACCCTGTCCCATAGTCCCCATGCTCCCAATTTACTCAGGAGATCTTATCTTCTTTTCTACTATCCATGGAGATTAGATCCATACATGTCTCTCTTAGGGTCCTCTTTGTTTTCTAGGTTCTCTGAGATTGTGATTTGTAGGTTGTCCATTTTTACTAATGACTTTTTAAAAAATTATGTGTGTGTGTCCACATGATTGCCAATGTGTCCAGATTGAAAAGAGCCCCTGGACCTGGAATTACAAGAAGTTGTAAACTGTGAGATATGGGTGCTGAGAAGTAACTCAATTCCTCTGCAAGAGCAGTGTGTTCTTCACTGCTAAACCATCTCGTCATTCCTATAAGAACCAGTTCTTATGCCGTATCATCAGTCATCTGGAATATAAGCACAGCCATTCCAAGTGTTCTCCTGCCCTCTACCCCACAAACATTTTCACACTTTTGTTTCACCTGAACTTACACATTAGATAATTCATAATACTACTGTTACAAAAGGTAAATTGATGATGTATTGGTGTTTTCATTTGTATGTTTTGTATGGATAGGATTTATCCTTGGTCAAATCAAAATTAAATATAGCTAGAAAAATTAAATGGAGATTTCTAGCAAATTGATGTGACTATGAAGATGATAGTCCAGACAATGAAGAGCCAAGGCTAGCTTTTATATTGTCATCTGCAAACATGAGATAAATGCCAATCAAGATGTCAACTGACGGTGCAGAAGGAAATATATCCAGGTTGTGAGCCATCATGCCTAGGAATAATTTGGTTCTTCTCCCAATATCACTTATTCTATTGATTCCTTGCTCATACTTAAATCACAAATTATTCTATTAGCAAACCTGTTGACTTCAAGTGTATAGTGACAGTACTCACGTCAACAATATGGAAAGTGTGAAAGAGGCAGGTTGGAAAGTACACCTAGGTGGTATGGTGTTAATATCAGTAAATATATTGTACTGATAACACACTCAGGAAAATACTTATAGAATATATAATCTATATATTACATTCTATAATGTTAATTGTTATCTTGAATTAGAGAGAAATATATTTGCTTATGAGTGTAGACTAAAAGAGCTATATCTAAGCTTTTAGTTCATGATGACCATTTTAGAATGCTATGAAATCCAGTAATTATCTTTTTTTCTTAAGACTTTATCTCATTAAATTTTTAAAATCCTATAAAGTGGATACCATTATTAACTTCATTATATAAATTTAAAAAGTGGATCAATATCAAGCTTATTGTAGACCATACAATTTTATTTGGGGGTGGCACCATTGGCAAAGAAGAAATGGAACTTTTTTTTTTTTTTTTTGGTTTTTCAGGAAATGGTTTTTCTGTAGCTTTGAAGCCTGTCTTGGAACTAGTTTGTAGACCAGGCTGGCCTCGAACTCATAGAGATCTGCCTGCCTCTGCCTCCCAAATACTGGACTTAAAGGCGTGTGCCACCGCCATCCGGCGAAGAAATGGAACCTTAAACAAAGAACTTTAGGCACTTCCTGATCATCATAAGGGCTTTAGCAGGTCTTCCTTGCATTTTTTTTTCCTCCTCTGAGTTCCTCTGGGGAGAAAATGGCCAAAAGACTTACACAAAGTTTCAGAAAATGCAAGAAAGCTGGATGCAAACAAGAAAGAATGATGCCATGATAGCATTCTAAGAGTAACAAAATAGCCTGCTCCATCATTAGGGATGGAAAATATGAAGTACAAAATCCCTACAGAATCTCTATGGATTTGATAAATACTTGCCATCATCCCCAAGGGACAATTCAGTTACCACTTAACTCTTTACTTGGTCAGTTCAGTTGGTCCAGATAAATTATTGACTTAGGCTAGAGATGTTTCAAGTTTAGTGACGACTCTTTCCTGAATTACCTACAAGAAGCCTTAAACAGTTTGTCCAGTATGCAAACTAATGAAAACATACTTCTATTAGCAAGAATTCAAGCTTGTTTTTTTTTTCTTCTATTACACCCATGGCTAATGTCCAAACCTTGAATGGAGTATGAAAGGCCACAAGATTGTAGAGCTATGAGAATTACAAAAGTTAGCAAGAATATTATAAGCCATAAATATAGCATTAAGGTTGATCATAGCAATGATTTATAAAGTATACATGTTCTTGAAGTATAATCACCACAAATATAATGAAAGACAAACTAGAGAATTTTTTATTTGAACTTGGCAACTCTCTAGTACTTTATGACAAGAGCCTTTTACACAGTCTATTTGTTTTATCCTTGCAGAAAGTCTATTAAAGCTAATCTGCAGAAGGGGAAATAATAGCATGATGATCTACCAAGGAAGCTAGATATAGGACGGTAATTGATTACTTATGCTTTCTTGGTTTCTAATTCACTTATGAAATCATCTAGGTTAACCAGATGTCAAAATGTAGCTAAAATAAACACAAACAGGAGGTGGGGGTGAATTTGAGCAGAATTTTGTTCCCTCTATCCTTAAGGATTTGTGGATGCTAACAAGCTTACAGACAACTCATTTAGCTGTGTTATCCATCCTTATTTACCCATTCCATGCAAGATGATGCAGTAGGCCAAAACTTATCATTTGATTCCTGCTAAGATCCTACTATACATTATCTCATGTTACTCTTTGCTTATTTAAATACATGCAATACTTAATACATATACTGAAGGGCTTTGATAACTGGTTCACTTTTACTAAAGGGTAATTACAAGGTCTTATTATTCTGTAACGTGGGTTGTCTCACTTGTTATAGTAAACACCAATCATTTAGTCATTACAAAATATAATACTTGGAAAAGAACCCTATTATAGCCAACATAGTTAATTTTAAGCACCTACTATGTACCAAAGGCTGTATTTAATTTCTCCAATGAGGAAATATCCAAAGTTTGATCCTGAAGGATGTGCATGGTTGTCCATGCCAACAGAAACTGAACTAGCCTAGACGTAGGAGATAACCCCGGTAACCCAGCCATGTGCTCTCAAAGTATCTTGCTCATCTTCTTGAAACTCTTGCTATGTGGCCTGGTTCTTATTTGTTTTATTTGTTCCTTTCACTATAGGGGAGACATAGGAATGAAGTCTTGTCTTTCACTGTAAACTCTGTGCTGAGCACTTGGCCTGACTTTCAGAGAACTGTTAAGAAAAAGAGACTTAATAAAGAGAAGATTGAGTGAGGGATAGCTACGAGGGAGAGCACAGAGTATTTGTGACATTTGTCACTTTGTAGAACAATGTATATACTGCCATGCATCTACCTTTTATAATATTCTGTTAGAATAAAACCTTTCTCCATTCACTGCTCTATCTGAAATGTTTAGAAGCTTTTTCACATAATAGGCATTCAAAACTTACCGCATGATGGAAGCATGAAAGGCATCGTTCGGCAAAGGTGGAATTTTGAACTTGTATTACCTGAAATCGCTACATGAAATTATCTTGAATATATATGTGTTTACTAACTTACTGTCTCTCTTTTTTATTGTCATGTATTTCTAGGAGCAAAATCTGCAATGGGTGACTACTAATTGTGATAAGAAGACTATGAGCCGCAAACAGACATCTATGAATCTTCAGTTCCCTGTTACTTCTTGTGACTATGGTTCCCACTCACATGAGACTTCTGTGAAGCCATGGGTAGAAGGAGCACAGATACACTCTGATAAGGCTAGGAAATGTGAAGGATTAATTTGCCACAAGAAAGTCCTCAAGCTTGGGCCAGCAGATGATAAGTTCGCTTTAGCCCAGTGATACCCATATTTGACTTCTGAGCTAATACATTTGCATTGTTCCAACTCACTGCATTTGTGGTGTTTCCTATGTTCAATAGAAAATAGTTATACTCAAGCAGTGTCTCTTTAATGTATTAATTAATACTAAGATTTGTAGCAACGTTCCATGGAGTGAAGTAAGTATGTTGTAGTGATCAAAACATCCACATTGGAACCAGAAAAAAAAAATGTGTTGGAATTCCAACTCTCTCACTTGCCTGATGCACTCAGTCACGATGATCCTGGACTCGAAACATATAAAACTGTACATCACAAACCCTTTCTTCTATAAGCTGCCTTTGCTCTGGTGTCTTATCACAGAGACAGAAAAGTAATGAGACACAAGTTTAAGCATGTCTACTTACCAAACACAAATGAAAATAAAGATATTGCCCCCACGTGTGATAAGGATTTATTACAATAACATGGTTAAAGTGCATAGCAGAGTACTTTGTCTGTAGTAAAGCCTAAATAACTGTAGCAGTTAAGTTGGGAGCAAGAACAGGAAACATCATACAATCAGGACCACAATTTTGAAGCAGTGTTTGCTGAATGGTGATCATTAGACTTAAGACAGCATTATGGCCAAGTACTCAGGGAATTCCTGTTTTCATGATTCTTTCATATTATTTTTATACTGTTCTTTTTTCCCCCCTTCCTTTTGGACCCTGAAGGAACACTCCACTTGTTCTCTTGTAAATGATTATCATTTTCTCATCCCTTGACTTCCTCTTTGCAATTGATGAAATAGCCTCAATTTCCTCCACCAAGGTAGGAACAACTCTGTGTCCAGATTCCAGAGAAGCCTGGACATTTCAACATTCTGTACATCTGCAAGTCATTTCCCAATAATGAAGCACTCAGACTAAGATCACCAGTGAGCCTGTATCCACGGACTGGCAGCCTCATGGTAGAGGAGATAATCTAAAGAGAAACACTTGTATCCCTCCCCTTGGTCATCAGACTACTGAAAAAAAAATAGACTTCAATGAATTTTTAAAAGTCACCAGGGAACTCATAGGACACAAAACAAAAAGCTAGAGTCACAGCTCTGGCAATAGGAAAAATTTGCCTCTCCGGGAGAGATTTCACACAGTTCTGACAGTTTGCCTCACTCAAATGATTCTATGTATTAGTTACTTTTCTATTGTTGTAATAAAACGCCATGGCCAAGGTAAGTTATAGAAGGACTTGGCTTATGGTTGCAGAAGGATAGGAGCCTGTCATGATGGGGAAGGTTGGCAGCCATGGAGACAGAAACTTGATACCCACAGCTCACGTCTTGAACCCCACCAATACAGAAGAGAAGGAACTCTAGAAATAACAAGAGTCCTTCATCTCTCAAAGCCACCTTCAGAGACACACCCTCCAACAAGGCCACATTTCCTAGACCTCCCGAGTGGGACCATCAGCTGCAGATCAAGTGTTCAAATCCCTGAAACCATGAAACACATCTCATCATTTAAGCATCATAGCATATGCTTTTCCTTCCTCCTCCACAAAATTTTACATACGGCTACAGAAAGGAAACAAATGATGAATCTTTTCCTCCCTGGGTTAAGCAAACTGTAAAATAAAAACACTTTTATTTTACAATTTCTGGTTCCTAATCATTTAAGATATGAGAAAATCGTGCAGCAAGTTTACCCTGTTAATGCAGCTACTCACGGGCCAACCCGAGGAGCAGTGTGGCTCTTCTAGATGGCAAGCTATCAACCCAACTCATTGGTCTACATTTGTTAATCAGGTCAGTGGTGGAATATCTTTAAATGCCTTAAGTTTTGAGAGCTCTGGTTAATATAATCTAATAAAATACTGAGATTTTTTTTTTCATATTCACCTAACATTACTGCTTATATTAGTTTGCCTGTGGTCAACTGAGTATCCCATAACTTCTTTACAGAGACTGAAGCCCATCCAAATTCTTTTTATTCTGCACATGGATTTTTTTCAAAGCAACACTCAATCTTGTACAACCACCTTGAACTTTCATTTTGACATTTATCATATCCGACCTGCCCTATTCTTGAGTTAGATTATGGAAGTCCCTCAGATGGTAAACATCCACAATGGAATGCTGTTTACAAAATGGCACAACAACTTTGATGTAAACAAGCTCAGGTGTTCATTCAAGCTCATGGTCAAGTCCTGGGATTCTTATTATTGTTATCATTTTACTTTATGTTCTTATCTGCCTTGATAAATTTGTCCAAGTAGTAGTCTAAAGGCATCTGAGAATATCTGTAGAATGAGTAGGATGGGAATATTATAATGGTGGCAAACCAAGGGTTTTACAAGACAGATTTGTATTCCAGGAATTCAGGCCCTTGGGGCTGTGATGGAGGAGAGGGTAATGATACAAGAAACAGTGATTGGATAAAGTGTTGGAACTCAGAAGATGAGTCCCAAGTCAGTGTAGACAGAGACTGCTTGCTCATTTCCCAGCTGCCCAGACATGAAATAACCATACAGAAATTATATTAATTAAAACACTGCTTGGCCTATTAGCTCAGGCTTCTCATTAACTAACTCTTACATCTTAAATTAACCCATTGCTATTATTGTATATTTTACATGATTCCTGTGGTTTACCGGTAAGGTTCTGGGGCAGGTGTCTTTCTCCTTCAACAGTTACATGGCATCTCCCCTATTCCACCTTCTTTCACCTCTATTTCTGCTGGGAATTCCCACCTTGTCCTATTCTATGCTGCCATAGGTCCAAAGCAGATTCTTTATTAACTAGTGGTAATAAAACATATTTATAGCATATAGAGGGGAATCCCACATCAAGTCAGAGATTTTTTTTGCCATATTGTTGGAAAGTAAAGATATTAGGAGCCCTAAGAAACAAAGTCCCTTTTTATTCTGCCCTCCTGTGTCTCATCCCCCTTTTTTCACCTGAAAGAAACCACAGAAATCAAAATTCCTATTTTGCAAGATGGAGCACAAGAGCTAGAAAGAGGAGTCCTACCTCCTGCACTGGGCTTCACTTGGTCCATCTAAACTCACAAACAATGAGTATCTTTCCATCTTCAACACTTCTTCTTCTAGCCCATGTTCCTAATCTTAGCAACCCATCCTCTATTGCTATGCTATTTCCTGTGAGCGTGTTTTCTAATCATGCATGTCCTTATAAATAGAAAATGTTTCCTGGTGGTGGAAAGAGAAAATATTCTATGAAGTCATGACCCTGTCTTTGAATGGCGGAGGGAACACATATCATTCAGACTACGTTGAAAAATAAAGAGTACCCCCCCCTCCATAACCTATATCCTTACCTACCTCTGGTTCCAGTGGCAACTATCTTATCAGTTACGAAGCTTCTTATAGCAGGGGCCCAGTTCAATCCAGAAATAAAGTATAAATCCCTCTATTTTCTCTTATCCAAGGATAACTTTCCTCTGGGATGTGGTCTAATTTAAAGGTACTCATATACATAAGCAAATGCACAAGATAGTCATTCAGGTTTTTTTCCTGCTCTGCTTCTTCAGAACCCCAGCCCTTACCCGAAGTGAGCAGTTCCTTCTCTCCCAAGTACTAACTATCCTCTGCACTCTCTCTCCTACTGGCTTAAGCAAAACCCTCAGATTTCCTAATTTTGCTTCAGATATTCCCATATTAGATTTGAGACATAGAAATTCTTATTCTCTGGGAAAATCCTGCCTAATTCAGTTATGAACTAAGCATAAGTTTTTTTTTTCTCTGATTTACACTGAATTCTCTTTTAAGGACTGCCCTTCACTAAATCCAATAAGGAACCTGTAGATACTTCAGCTAATGACTTCTTCAGCTGTGACTGGTGGAACTACAGAACCAAATCTTTTCTTCTACTTGATTTTAATTAAATTAAGTTTAATTGAATTAAACTGATCCCAAAACTATTGCTTGATTAGACTATCGGGCTATTTTTAGGTATGCTCAGAACTAATTGGGTATGGAAGCTTGCATTTTACACTCTGGAGTCTATGAAATCTAAATGTGGATCAAATATTTCAGATGAAGACTAGGTATCTGAATTAAGATGTTAAATTTGTGCTGGATTTAGAAAACTAAAAGAAGGAATAAAAGGCACATCTAATTTAATTTTTATTGATACATGTTGAATGATGATATTTTAGATATACTGGCAAATGTTTTCAAAATATCACAACTTTGCTTCTTTAAATGTGACTACTAGAAAATTGAAAAGACATAGTTCACTTTATGTTTTATGTGTGCGTGTGGTAGTGTTTGTGTTTATATGTGTTTATGTAGTATATGCACACATGGGAGTGTACATCAGGTGTCTTCCTCAGCCTTTCTCCACCACAGGTTTTTTAGACATAGCTAACCCTGGAACTCACCTATTAGTCTAGGTTGGCTGGTCAGCCAGCCTCAGGCATCCTCCAACCTTCACATCCCGGCACCGGAATTACAGATGTATGGATTTTTTGCCTAGGTGCCAAGACTTGAACTCTGGTCCTGATGCTGTGCAACAAGCACTCAAGTATCAACTGAAACATCTTCTCAACCCCTCACATTATGCTTCTATTAGACAGGGCTGATCTGTCAAAAACACCATAATTTAAGGTAAAAGGGAAAAAAAGAGCTTTGAATTCTCCTAGATTACATCCATTCATCATTTACTGTTACTGTATTTTTTATTTATTTATTTATTGCACTGGTTGGCACTAGCTGCATACTAAATCTGAAGTCACTCTTCACACCCCCTTTGTTTTGCCTATGTAACTTGTACAATATTAATATGTGAACTTTTCAAATAATACACACTCCGCTAAATGATACTGTGGGATTATTTAAATACTCCAACAAACATACACACCCTGCTTTCTCACAGGCCAACTATCATTAACAGTTTCTAAAACTTTTACTTCATTAAAGTTAATGAACTATTTTATATTTTATGAGTTTAATAAGCTAGATAAAGTCCATCTGCCACTGATTAGCTTTTTAACCTTAGACAAATTATTAACCTTCTCTGAGCTTTGCTATATAAATGATAAGTGAAAATAGCAATGCCATTTATAGGACTTAGTAGTGACCACATAAGTAAGGTTTCTATTATTATCATGAGCAAATGAAAACTCTTATTTACTTAGAGACTAGAATGAAGGACTAAAATGATATATTTATGCTAAAGTTCCATAGGATAAATAATAAATTTAATGATCTGATGGGCAGGTAAGATGGCTCAGTAATAAAGGCATTTGCAAACAAGCTTGACGACCTGAATTTGACCCCTGGAACCCACATGATAGAAGGAGAGAACTTCCACTTGTAGTTCATGGCACATAAGTTTGTGCTCACATACAAAATAAATAAATACATGTAATTAATAAATGCCCAATTTACAGGCATAGGGGGCCAAGGCTTTTATAATATTTGAGAAATCAAATGTTAGCATGCTTTATTCATTAATAACCTCAAATGGACATCTAATAAAGATTACATCATCTCAAAGACAGGATTTATCCTGCCTTTGATGTCCTTGAATGGGCAACATTAGAGAGCCTCAAATGTGAAGTAAGTAACAAGCACCTCAGTGTTCGGGACCAGCTGGTACATGCAGTTTCAATTAGAATATGCTCAGTAACTCAGCTGCCCCCAGCACAATAGGTGATTGATGGCCTCGCTGGAAACAACGGCCCCTTTGTCACGGCCTTAGCCACCTTATCCCTGAAGTGCGGCAATGGCTGATTTCACGTGGAGACTATTTCTCCCTTGTGTGACCCCCAATAAATGTACTGCACACAGCCCTTCATCCATCAGATGGAACCACAGAAACACTTTGAAAATACTACTGTCCTCTCTGAAATCAATATCACGTATGCTCCTCTTGTACACTCTTGTTTTCCATGCACTGCACAGTAAGCAAGGTAAATTTTGCATAAATACAGCCTGCTCTCTTGTTTATGTTCCTTATAGAGGAAGGAAACAAGACTTTTGAAGGGTTACCAGCAAACAAAATATGTTTGACAGCTGTGGTTTCAATGGCTGTGTCATCTCCAAGATTTAGAAGTATCTCAGTCGGAAGTAAGGAACTAAACTGGCATGCAAATGGGCAATTTGAACGTTTTAAATCCTACAGAGAAATGCACAGTAGAGTGCTAGGATAATCTGACCGATTTATTTTGGCTTAGCTTACAGGCAAATGAAGAAAGCAGAATCCCTATAAAGCTGTTAAAGATGTCTATAAAATTTAAGTTGAATGCTAAAGACAAAGCTAGCAAATGTATATTTCAAGTGTCTCTAACCTACCCTTAAGGTTTTGCTCACAGTTATACCTTTAGGAGCTTGTAATGTTAAGGAAAGAAACTATAATTATTCACAATATGAAATTCTATTTATATGATATTTTTGATGTATATATGTATGTAGTATATGTGAAAATGCTTGGGGATATTTTTGTGTGCATGTGTACATGTGCATATATACATGTAGAGGCCTATGGTCAAAATTCAATGGCTTCCCTGATCACTCTCCACTCCAATTTCTTTTGTGGGGCAAGGGCTTCGAGATAGGGTTTCCAGACAGGGTTTTTTTTTTGTGTGTGTGTGTGTGTGTTTGTGTAGCTTTTGTGCCTGTTCTGGAACTAGCTCTTGTAAATCAGGCTGGCCTCGAACTCACAGAGATCCACCTGCTTCTGCCTCCTGAGCCCTGGGATTAAAGGCGTGTGCCACCACCACCTGGCTCCACTCTGTTTTTGAGACATGGTATCTCACTGAATCTGCTGCTCACTGATTGAACAGAGTGTCTTTCCAATTAACTCTAGGGATCTGCTCGTGTCTGCTTAAGCTTGTGTGGCTTACATTTCCCCCACTGGATCTCTTCTGTGGCTCCCAGTATATGTGACCTATGAAAGAACTAAAATACATAATATTTATATAACCTATATAATCAGAAAAGTATACTTACAAGCAGGTTTTAAATTTTGAGATATTGTTCTAAATTATATAATGATAGGGAAAGACATAAATGATAACTTGAAAAGACAAGCATTATATTGTAATAAAAAATGTATATCATGAAGCACAAGTGTGCAGACACTGTCAGTGTGAATGTTGGTGCACAAATGGTATCTAGGCTTGCAATCAGCCACAAAATACCAATTCCATGCTCATTTTAAATGTCACGATCAATGTTCCAGGGCGCCATTTCAAAGGATGTCTTAAAATTTGAGAGTGGGTTTGTTTCTAACCTAACTCATAATCTCACTGGGGACTAAGCCAGGAGGAAAGTACGATCTTGAATACTGGTTGTCAACTTGATAGGATAGCATGATGGATAGCATTGCTCCATGGGATGAGGTCCTGGACTGAGCGGACGAGAAAAGCCAGGCACACACCAGCACTCATACCTCTTGGCTGCCAGGCTGTGGATGCCACAGGAGCCACCTCGTGTTCCAGATACCATGTGTGTCTTGCCAGGAGGCCTGTACCCTCAAATGCTGAGCCAAAATAAACCCCACCTTTTTGCTTTGAGTCATCTTTGACAGATCTTTGGTCACAGCAAAAAGAAAACAAAGACAAAGATTTTCTTCTTCTTTTTATTTAAATTTAGAGTCTCAAGACAGGCCTTCCATTCCCTCTTTCATGACATAATTATTTTTCCCTAGACCCACAACCCCTACAATGTCCTGACCTGTTTTCCAGCTCACTTCGCTCTCAGGAAGGAAGGTGGGGAGGGTGATCTCCTTCAACTGCTTCTTCCTACTCACCAGCCCCCACCTCAGACATTAAAAAGCTCTAGATTACCAAAGAGGTCCAAAGACACTTCTGGGTCCTTGCACATCACATCATATCCCCAGCCAAGTCCTAGATATTGGGGGCAAAGGATCATCCTGTCCTCCTCGTTGTACTGACCTGAATTTTGTTCCTAATTCTTATGAGTTATTCTTTTATACTGTGATGCTGTATCTCATCCTTTCTGCCATCTTAGAAGGGGACAAGCATCCTTTCTCTTTGTCTCTGTGCTCAGCATGGTGCTTGGCTTAGTAACGAGTTAATCATGAAAATCATTTTAAACAGCTGAAGATGGATTAGGCTCCTAACTGCCTTAGATGCATGCTATCCAATAATGCAAATAATCCCTTGTAGTTGGTACCTAGCAGAGAGGCAGGAACACAGAAAGGTTAAGTCACTCATCCAGGGACTTAAGGGTAGTGAGGGATGGAGCACATGCTGAAATTCAGGCTGTTTAGTGACAAAGAAGTCCTGCTATAAAGAAATGAGTGCAGAAATCAGGGGAGGGGGCTAGCTCTCCTTCAGTCTTACTAATGGTGTAAGGCTTGAGGAATCTTCAAGTGGGAGGAGGAACAGCCCTAAGAAGAAATTGGAGGTGCTGAAAATAGCTCAAGGTGAAGGACCAAAGGCTTAATGGGTGGAGCCTGTGACTGAGTTCAGAAGGGAAGGGCAGGAAATGAGTCCAGAAGGCTAAAGTGTCCGGTTACAGCAGGTTCTGTGTGTTAAGTCAAGGAGTTTAGATTTTCATTAGAAAGAAAATGAGAAACTACCAAAGGGGCGTGAAAAATGACAAGAGTCCATTCAATTTAATAAATTAGTAGGCTTAATTGGCAAATAATGTGTCTACATTTATGGGGTAGGATATGATATTTTGATGTATGCATACATTATAGAAAAATTCAAGGTTAATAATCATCTCAATCACTTCATTCATTCATCTTACTGGGTGTGTACATGCATGTGGCTAAGGTTTGCCAGGAACAAAGTGCTCCACCACTGATCTGTAGTCCCCAGTCCCTTTTCTGTTTTTCATTTTAATATAGAGTCTCACTAATCTGCCTTGGATGCCTTTGAACTTACTCTGTAGCTCACCGGAGGTAGGAACTTGTGTTCTTCCCAATGGCTCCCACCCCCAACTGAGCAGCTGGAGTCACAGGACTATGCTACAGGGCCTGTAGAGAACTTGAAATTTGAAAATACCACTTTGGCTGGAGAGGTTTCAGTTGAATGAATGTCCATCCCCTGGTTGTGATTATAAATAGAACAAATACTTAGGAGCTTGTACTGATGAGTTTGTTTTTATGTTTAAATAGGATGTGTGCTTTGTGTGTGCCCATAAATGTGACCCAGGTGAAGATCATAAGTGAACAACGAGGTGGGGTGAGCACCACTTCTCCTATTTCTGTTCTAGAACAAGCTCTGTAGAGTGAAGCCAATGGGCATACTAGTCCAGAACTCTCTATCCCATCCGGATAGACAATTGTGTTCAGTTGTACCAAGAATTAAAACATTTGTGTCCCCATCCATGCATGCCATTGTGATCTTAAAGTAGCTACTAAGAATAAAAATACGTAATGGATGGGTGAAATCATCATTTGAACACTGAGCTGGGTGCAACAAATTGTCATCTCATGGTAACAATTTCTAACAACTGAGTTAAAGCAGCAGACTGTTCCTCTGGGACAGGGAGATGCTTATTTTGTCCTTTACTGTAGTGTCAGCCCTTTGCACAAGGTTAGGAACACAGGACGCATGGAAGAACACTGATATTCAATAAATACTTGAAAATGCTATTGATGAAAAAATTTGTATCTGGGCTGAGTTTTTATAAGACGAAAAGAAATGTAGACAGAATTAATGAATTCCATCCTTCCTGCTTGCTGTCAACCCCTCCGTCACTCCTCTATTCCCTCCCTCCCTCCTTCCATCTCTCCCCTTGCCCTCCCTTCTTTTTTCCTTTCTTGTCCTCCTCCTCCTCTTTGTATACCCTTCCTTCCCCTAATCCCCTGCTCCCTTGTCCCTTCCAATGGGGCATTCCTCTGTTCTAGACAATGAGCCTGAGCTAGGCATATGAAGATGGCAAAGCCTGTTTTGCTGACCCAAAGAAGCTATTAGTGTAAGAGAAAAAAAAGACAGGTACAAAAGCAGATTCATTACTAGGCAGATGCAGTGGTCAGCAGACAGTGTGAGCTAGATAACAAGACCCTGTCTCTAAATCAAACAAAACTTTTTTTTTAAAAAAAAAAAAAAAGAAATTCATCACTAAGACTAATTGAAGCATATGCCTTGGAGCCTAAATGACAGAAATGATTTGCAGAAAATAGAAGTCACAAAGATCGATAGACTTTTCTAGGCCCTAAAGCTTAAATATAATACATGTCCTTACTGGGGGGGGGGGGAGAAGGTGTAGGAGACAAGGAGGGGGAGAGGCTCCCAGGAGCAGCTACCAATTCAGAGGAGGGAAAGCTAAGCAAACCATCTCCTGTGGGTTCTCTTAACAAGAAGTTGAAAGACGAGGCCACAGGAGAAGTCGGGAAGGATTTCAGGCAGAGGAAATACCTTTGTAGAAAGAGTCCTAAAGAGACAGTTACAAATTCATTTACCTTAAGGGCAAGTCAGGTAATATAAATGAGCCCAGCAGTTCAAACCCAGAAGCAGTCAACAGCAAAATCACAGAGCTCTCTGCCAAGGGGCTCCAGCACCATGCTGAGGAAATAGCCAGTGCTGACCAGGCCAAGAAGACCAGCCCCTCCTTGTGGACGAAGTTGTCCTTAGTTCTCACCAGTCAACATCAACACATATGAGGGAAAAGACATCAAGGTTTCCATGTCACACACATCTCAAGAGTAAGTTGACATAAGAGTTTTGATACAAGATATTATCGATTTTCAAACTGTCTTAATAAGTACAATTTTTTTTTTGAGGCAGGGTTTCTCTGTAGCTTTGGTGCCTGTCCCGGAACTAGCTCTTGTAGAGCAGGCTGGCCTCAAACTCCCAGAGATCCACCTGCCTCTGCCTCCCGAGTGCTGGGATTAAAGGCGTGTGCCACCACCGCCTGGCAATAAGTACAATTTTAAAACATGTTGTCTACTAGATAAATCTGCTAGTTTGACTTGGCATGCACTATTCATTCATCTCCTGCTGAGCAAGAGCAAGGGAAACTCCTAGAAGGGCATAGGATAAGTAATTCCAGATCATTTAATATATTCCGCAATAAATCCAGTCTCTCGGGAGGATGTACGGGTATCTCTTCTATCACCTTCCGTTGTTCCTCTAGCCTTACCTCTGAACTCATTCCCCAGAATCTAAGCTTATATCATGCTGAACTGCTTTCAGTTCACGCCAAGACACCCATGCTGTCTCTTTCTCATGTCACCTCATCTCCTCACCTCTCGTATCAATTGATAGTGTCGCCCCGAATAGACATGATCAAATCATCATCCCTGGAAACTTTAAATAGCACCCCATTTGGACAAAAAGCATCTTTGCCTATGAAATTCAGGAGGATAGTCACCTGGCTTTTGGCTGGCTCTGCATCCTAGAGGAATTCTGTTCGAAAGAAAAGGAATATATAGAAAGAAGGAAAGAAGATGCAGCAACAGCTCCTGTGGGTGTGACTTTGTGGAGACAGGGTGAGAATTAGGCTAAAAAAGTATTTACCAGTTATTCTATTGGTAGCATTGGGTGTCCACCCCCAACTGCCATCTGCCCCTGGTGCTGATCTCCCTCAGATCAAAGACAGAGTCTCTCGTCTCCGATGTCTCTGATCTCCTACATGCTCACCTGCTGTTTTTTTAATTGACTAATAAATAAATGTTTCAATAGTCTTTTCCAGTATTTGAAAGTTAACTAATTTGTACTTGTGTGGTTTTATTTGTTCAATTTTATTTATTATTACATGTGTGCATGTGCATGTGTGCACATATGTGTGGGTGTGCGTTCATGTACCATGGACAAGTTTCAGAAGTTGTTTCTTTCCTGTGCCATGTGGGTTCTAGGGGATGAATTCATGTCACCAGTGCTGGCAGCAAAGTACTTTTACCTGTTGGGCCATCACACCAGCTCTAGTTAGATGAGCTACTGTATTCTAATATGTGGTATTATCATTGTAAATTGACATAAAAACAGAGTGATACAAAAGTCTATATAGTATGAGGCCTTTTAGAAATGTCTACTCAGACATTAAGATGACAGTGAAAATGATTTAAAATGGCTATCAATGAAGCAGATGCAGAGATCCATAGCTAAGCACTGAATGGAGCTCCCAGAGTCCAGTCAAAGAGACGCATGAGCAAGACTATGATGGGAAACCTGTAGAAACAGCTGACTCGAGCTAGTGGGAGCTCAATGACTCTGGACTGACAGCTGGGGAACCTGCATAGGAATGAACTAGGCCCTCTGAATGTGGGTGAAAGTTGTGTGACTTGGGTGGTATGTGGGGTCACTGGCAGTGGGATCAGAATTTATTCCTAGTGTATGAACTGGGTTTTTGAAGCCCATTTTCTATGGAGGGATACCTTGCTCAGCCTAGATGCAGCGGGGAGGGAGGGCCTTTGTCCTCCCCCAATGTGAGTGACAAGCATCATCGACTCCCTATGGGAGGACCTACAGTCTCTGAGGAGTGGATGAGACAGCAAGAGAAGGTAGGGGGAGTGGGAGGAGGAGAGGGAAGGAAAACTGGGATTGGTATGTAAAATAAAAATAATAAAATTAAAAACAGACAAACAAGCAAAAATGGCAATCAAGATCCGTGTCTTTAAAGAAAAAGATAATGTTTAAGAAACAATCCAAGAATGAATGAGAGACCACCAGATTAATAGGACAGCACTTGATATAATGTGGCTGCTGAAGCAACCAAGCATCAGTCTACCAGCCAACAATAAACAAAAATTAAAGCTTTATTTGGCTCAATTTTGGGATGCCTGTGTAAGCATTAGATCCCTGATTTACTTCCATACTTAAACATTTTTACATTATATAATTTAGGAAATAAAGGATACTTTACAAAAAAACCCACCTGCTTCTAAACCATATTTCAAGATTGATCTGAAATTCATAGAGGGGGGGTCTTAGAGCCTCTGCGTGTGCAAATGGCAGGGCATAACCATGATCGTGTGTCACTTTAGGTCTGGCTACACAGTGACAACCAGGGGCACCATGTCAACACTCACTAAGGACTAGAAGACAATGATGGCAACACTCTAAGCCCAGCCTGAGTGCTTCTGAGCACAGGCCCTAAGTGAGCCCAGGTTGCATAAATGCTGAACGGACCCTGTGTGTGATGAGTTCTATTTCAGAAGGTTACTTGAACTATGGTAAAGATTGAACAGATGGCACCTGGCCCAAGTAGACACTTTGTAGTAATTTTATTAGTAACACAGTCTAGCCATGAGGGAACCTCAACTGAAGCTGCACAAATAGGAGAGACCTTCCATGGAACTGCTCACCTTTACTATTTAATTCTGTCTGTTTTAATTATATTTGTAATAATACTGAAGGTCTAGGCTGAACTACTACAGAGCTTTGTGAAATTAAAGGTGTCCAGTAAGACAAGGGTATGGATAAGGTCAAGTGAAAAGCCCCCACAGTTCTGGTAGAAATAAACCAGCTGAATGGGTGGGTATCATTGTAAGTCAAACCTAACGACAAGGGATATGCAGAGTTAAGAATTCTTACATAAAAGACAAATTTGTGTGTGTGTGTGTGTGTGTGCGTGCACATGTGTGTGTATGTAACATTTTCACGGTCTTTGTTTTTGAGCACTGTGATCTCATGCTCAATCCTGTCTACAAAGCCAGCATCACTAGAGCTTGATAATATGTTATGGCTACATGAGCAACAAAGGATTGTGCTGGGAAGAACCGAAATTTCACTTGGGTAACTGCAGAAATATTTGCCACCCGTAAAAGTGTCCAAGTCAAAGAACCTGGAATTTTATACTGCATGTTCTCTAGGGCATGTCCCTCAGTTTAGTGACTGCGTGGGAGGCACTGGGATGGAGCCACTCAGAGAATATACTTGGAGAGCATGCTTAGTTTAGATTCCCGACTCCAGTATATACTGGCTGTATGACTTGGGGTCAATTATTGATTTCCTCTGAGCCTCAGTTTTCTCATCTTTATTTTAGGAATTATGGGAGCATTCTAGTTTGGTTCGCTGTTACTGTGATGAAATACTGGCCAAAAGAAACTTAGGGAGGAAAAGGTTTATCTCATTTTATAAATTCTAGATCATAATCCATCACTGAGAGATGTCAAGGCAATAGCTCAAGGCAGGAATTTAACCAACAGTGGTTAAATGCTGCTTGTTGACTTGCTAGCCATGGGTTCCTCACTTCTTTATACAGCCTAGGTCCATTTGCCCAAGGATGGTACCATTCATAATGGGCCTGACTGTTCTAGATCAAGTTAGCAAGAGAGTATATTCTTTAAGGACTTGCCCACATGCAAATCTGATGAAGGTAATTTATCAGTTAAAATTCCTTCTTTCCTGGCTTGTCTAGGTTTGTGTGAGGCTGACAAAAACTGTGCCAGAGCCGGGCGGTGGTGGCGCACGCCTTTAATCCCAGCACTTGGGAGGCAGAGGTAGGCGGATCTCTGTGAGTTCGAGACCAGCCTGGTCTACAAGAGCTAGTTCCAGGACAGGCTCCAAAGCCACAGAGAAACCCTGTCTCGAAAAACCAAAAAAAAAAAAAAAAAAAAAAAAAAAAAAAAAACAACTGTGCCAGATAGCATGTATGGGATGGGGCTATAAGGATTAAATAAGAAGCTCCATGTCCATAGCTCTGGCACACATAGTATAAGGGAGTTACTTATTTTTCAGCTGATCATACAAATACGATATATTCTCTTAAGGAAAATTAAAAATCAAAAAGTCTCAAGTATTAATTAGGTCTCTTTAGAGTATAAAATGATAGTTCTGAATTGGCTTCTGTAGAGTCCAAAGTTGAGCTCTAGAGAACCCAGAGAGTCAACCAGTATCAGTGATCAACCAGCCAGTATCTCTAAATTCAACTTGGATTCATCCATGTCCTTAGGCACTCTAGGAACACCTAGGCTGATGTGGACATAAATCCTCCCCCCCAGGCAGGATCTGCAACTGTAAGACTGAAAATGATCTCAGGCAAAGTTAAAGAGATAAAGCTGTTTAGCAAGCAGATGTTGGGGGCTGTGCATCATTGTCAATGTGTATAGCCTCTCCATCTCCTGGCTCTGATAGAATTGGCAGGAAAATGCAAGTGTTTGATTTATTTAAGGACCAGGAGCTATTTATTCAGAACCATTGATCCAGAGCTTCATGCAGGTACGGCCTCTTAAATCATGAGTATTTTCTTTTCTATATTAGCAGACTTTGAGATGATAGATACATTAAAGGACAAAGTCAAAGCATCTATTTAAAACTCAGTGTTCCAAATAATAAGCACTTAATAGATGGTTGCAGTTGTTGGAGCCAATCAACATACTTTCCTATGTTTAGATTAGATTCTTCCCATGATTAGCACTGAGGTAGCTCTGAAATAATGTTCTCCAGCCTTGGAGAATGTATAATTTATGTGAGGTAAGAATATACAAACAGCTACGAAACAAGGCTAATCTTAAACCTGATTAAGTCCTATATTATGCTGGTTTCTGGACATTATAATTTACTCAAGGGAATGCTATGAGAAGGATCCATCTCAAGTGCAGGCAATAAATGTTTGTAAAAACAAAACCTGCCAAATGTATGCCTGGTCTTCATTATTACCTCACCATCCTAAATGTTAGCTGGGTCTTGTAAGCAGCAAGATCAAATTGCCACACCACTATGGAGAAGCCGAGGTAGGTGGACCATTCATGTGTGGTCGGTTTCAATCTTCATTCCTCCCAATCAGGGCAAACAGGGAGATAAACAATCACAGTTGATTCTAAACCCTGACTATGGAATCTGTCACTCTTGACTCTCCCTCTGAGACTTCTCAGTAGAAAGCAGAAACAGTATAAATAATATTAAACCACATTGTGCCATTTTTCAGTCATCTGACTTATACGAGTCTATGAGTATGTAAACGGTTGTTCTCTGCCAGCTTTGTGGTGATTAATTAGGGAGTGATATTAAGTGGAACGTTGCTTTAGGGTGAAATAATTATTGTACTTCTTCCTGAGTTAATATATGTAATTTTCAATTAGTACATTTTATTCTATAATTGTGACTACACACTGTATTGTACCTGGAAGTTAATTCAAAGAATGTTCAGCTATCCATTTATTCGTGGCTTCCAGACTCGGCTATTCAGATCATTCTAGAAAGCAGGTTGGTAAAAAAGTTGGGAATCTTCCAAGTGCTTTACAGCGACATTTAATGTCCCCAGTCCCCAGGATGTTTCATTAAAATGGCAAGTTTGATAGAAGGCAAAGCATTGATGTGTTAACATGACAATCGAAGTTGAAGAGGGACAATTTGTGTACTTCAAATCTTCCAATCTAGGTGACTACTTAGAGTACTCAGTTATAGATAAAACAATGAAAAATTTTGAATGCACAGCATAATATATTCTATTGGATAAGCACAAATTTCA
Source organism: Chionomys nivalis (assembly GCF_950005125.1). NCBI lineage: Eukaryota > Metazoa > Chordata > Mammalia > Rodentia > Cricetidae > Chionomys > Chionomys nivalis. Next base: position 29,678,246 of record NC_080103.1, on the reverse strand, counting down.
GTTCATATGTGAAATAATATTCTTTCACATTTAAATATATTTGTATTTTCATATAACCATAACATTTCTTCGATTTTTTTATTTAATACTTTGATTTCAAAATATTTTAAATAGACATTTTGTGTGTGACAGGACAATAGACATGAGTGTGTATATGTGTTTCTGCTTGTGTGCCGGAGATCCACATTTCATGGCTTCCTTTATCATTCTCCTTCTCATTTTTTTTGAGGCAGAGTCTCCACCTTGCCAATTCAGCTAGGCTGGCCATCCAGTGAGCTCCAGCGACCCTACTGTCTTTGCTCCCACAGATCTAAGACTGAAGCTGGCACTGTTAATTCCAACCTGGTTGCTGAGAACTGAACTCAGGTCCTCAAGTTTATGCCTGAGTAATTTCCTGAGCCCATTTTTATTTTTATATGTTTTTGATTTTAAAACTAAAAAATAAATAAATGATCAATAATCAATATCATCATCAAACGATTATTATTTAGAGTTTTTATATAGAAAGGATGCTAAACATGACTTGGTTTTTTTATGTCAAATACAGTAGGTATGACACCAAAACCAGAAAGATTAGTTACAATCAAATTAGATAAATTTTCAAAAGGGAGCTTATTATTAACAGATATTATTATTTTCTTCATCATGTTTGAATTAGGAAATTTTTTTCATATATGCCGTCTAGATGGGAAGCAATCAGCTATCACCAAAACAAAAATCATCGGTATATGGCCTTCGCCAGTGCCCTGGTAGATAGGCTGCTGTTTACATTCAGTGATTACAGTGACTAGCATGTAGGAGATACAGACCTGATGGCAGCAGGGCAGGAAGAGACTTTGACTTATGGGTGGCAGTGGTACCGGAATTGTACGGTCACAGCTTCCTTTCTGTGGATTGATTCTTGCTGGCCTCTATCTAGGATTTAGTGCTTCCTACTCATTCCTCGAGCCTCACATTTCAGCTTATCCCTTTACAGCATTTGCCCAACTCAGCCTGCCTCACTCTCAATTGTCTGTAATGAACAATGCGACCAGAATATAAAGGTAAGCTGCATTTTTTTGTCATAGTATAAAGACAATGGAAATATTGTAGGCCAAGAGAATCTGAAAGTAAGTGGATACTAAGAAAAAAAAAAACAAAAGAAGAAAAAAGAAAGAAAAAATTATTACACTTAGCAAATGGTAGAAATCATCACCCAGAACAGAATTCACATGAATTAAGAAACGAGTTCCTAAAAATAAGGGAGGTGCCCTAGTTAGTCCCAGCAGTCAGGACAAAATGCCAAAGATTAGGTGACTTAAACAACAGAAACAGTTTTCACAGTCCAGGAATTTGGAAGTCTACTATCTATGGTCAGGTTCTAGAAATGACAGGCACTGAATTAAAGTACAAAGACACTAAATTAAAGCAGACATTCCACTTGCTGTGAAGATGGTCAGAGTATTGCTACATCGTCTCCGGGTACAGAGAGATAGGAAGGGAGCCTTCTGGTACCTCTTCTTATAAAGGCACTGATTCTATCCGGAAGGCTTATTTTCATAACCTCATCTAATCTTAATCACCTCCAAAGGCTCCATATGAAAATATCGTCATGTTGTTGGTTAGAACAGCAATGTAGGAATCAGAAATAGGAGATAAGAGAGAGGACACAGTTCAACCTATATTGTAGGATTTTTTTAAGCCTTAACTAGAATAAAAATGGCCTTGGATGCATCATATAAGATTGTGAAGGGGCGATAAGGGGCAGCTACAGAAAGTTTCTATGCAAACAGGGATGTACCTAAAACTCATGCTACCCCAGGCACCTAGTGTGATGTAGATGGGTGGGGAAAAGTTATATTAAGAATCTTTATTTAATGAGCACCTAGAACTGCCAAGGGCAGCAATACAAAAGCATGGAATTAAGGCAGTAGGAGCACATAGGGTAAATGGAGAAAGTCTGAATTCCAGAGATAGATCAAAGGTGGAAGTAAGAATTAGTCAGACATCTGGATGTAGGGGTGTGGGAGGAGGGTTGAAAATGACTCAGATTTCAGAGCTGGATGATTGGAAGGGGAAGAATGCCAATCACCAAGTCAGGAGACACAGATGATTAACTCGGAACAGTGGCAGTTGACTCTGGTTTGGGAAATTTTAGCTAGAAGGAAGTGGTGGGACACTTCCTAAATTGATATTTTTAGGAACAGACTAGCCTCAGAAAAGAGATGAGGGCCAATGAAAGACTTTGGGGATTCATTAAAAAAGACATCAAAGTGGGGATGAATTACCCTTGGAAAGGGTCAAGAATCTGTTCTCTGAGGCAGGGAGATGGTTTCCTGACTTCCTGACACTTCAGTAAGGCATTTGGGTGGGAGAGGAAACACATTTGGAGAGCATAGCATTTTTTAATGCCTTAAAATGAGGGAAGTTGAGATGAAAAGATTTTGTGTATTTGAGTGTAAGAAAGGAGCAGCAGGTTTATGGAAAAGAAAGCTGAGGCCAAGCATCTTCCAGAAGGAGCTTTGTTAGGAGAGAGCCCCATGAACATGTAGGGTGCTAAGATCTGGCCTTGAGATGGGAGAGCAAATGGGAGAGACAAGCATCCTATCAGAAACAGCATGACAGGCACCTGAAGGCAAAGAGAGACTGCCTTTTAAAATCTGGAGAGGCATTACCTCCTGAGAGATAGCTCAAGGTCAAAGTGAGACAGACAGACAGACAGACAGATAGACAGACAGAGATGGAGACAGAGAGACCAGGGAAGTAACCAAAGGGAGGAAGGAAAGGAAGAGGTGGAGAGATGATGGACATAACTGTAAGACATCCATGATCTCACTGAATCATGAGGTAGAAGTATAAGTTTGTCTTTCTAGAACTTTCCTTATACATGGACAAGTTATTTCATGAATTTTCCTTATACATAATTTCATTAGTGAAATTAATGAGAAGTTAATTGTGTGATTGTTAGGTTTTTGTTTTGGTAGAAAGGTTATAAAACAACATGTCTCTCTGCACTGTCCACAATCTAACACTGCTAAGTCCCTATGTAGAGGAAGACAACAGTAAACACACTGTATGAAAAGTTCTCTACATGGTAAGCACTTGGTAGTAATAATAATGTTTGTGCCCTAGATTGCTATAGTATTATAGAGGAACGTCTACTTTTTATTTGAAGTCCTTCATTCCTCTTTCAAGATTTTTCCAAAAATGGCATAAACAAATAGCTCACAGCAGACTATGTTCATAAGAACACAACTTTGAAGGTAATAAAACAGCAGTGGTACCAAGAAATTGCCTCCATTCAAACTGTATTTTTAATTCAATTTGATGGCTGAAATTAAAGTGCTGTAAGCTGTCCCTAGATATTAAGCCACTTACATGCAAATATAATTCAGGGAGGAACTCAGGAGATTGAACTTCATGCTGGAAATCTCTTGCTGGGCAATACCTTATAAAGTACCAGGAAGAAAGCTGCACAGGTTGATAGCTTTCCAGTAAATGTAGTTGTGGGACAGAGATTGGAAATCTAATCAGGAGAGCTGAATTCTACAGTGTGACTTGGCCCCACTGTCTGAAATCCTGTAACTATCTTCTCTGGCCAACCATTTTAACACAGTGCAGAGAGAGAGAGCTCAGGTGTCTTCTAGGACCCAGTGTGTAGTTGTGAAATAAGGTCAAGGGTAATCGTGTGAAGTGCTGTTTCTCATCCAAGTCACTTTCTAGCCACATATTGCTATTGACTGCAGTCATGGAGTTTTGTTACAAGTCTTCCTGGCTTATTACTCTCTCCACTGCTTGCATGTCCTAATTCTACCCACTTATCTGAGCCCCACAAGGTCCTGTTTTTTTTTGTTTTCTTTGCTTCTTTGGCCTTGCATTTCATTCTGCTGCTCTTCCCCCGTGTTTCGTTCCAACTGCACAAACCACATCCAACCTCAAGACCCAAGTGCCACTTAGATCTGAGGGATCCACCCTACAGTCTGCCCACAGTGGGCAATGTGGCGCTGTCACTGCCTGACCAGCAGTTGTAATAGATCACTTTATCACATCCCACCTCAAGGGCAGACTTACTTGCTACATATCTTAAGCGCACCTACTGCCTAAGATGCTTCTAAAGAGCCAGGAAAAGACTCTAAATTCTCTTAAAACTAAAAAGAGAGAAAGAAACAGAGACAGAGGCACAGAAAGAAAGGAAATAACTTGATGATTTTTAGGTTCAATAAAACTTTTAGTGCTTCAAGAATATTCTTTTCATCCAGGCAGTGATGATACGTGCCTTTAAGACCAGCACTCAGGAGGCAGAGGCAGGCAGGTCTCTGAGAGTTTTGCTCCAGCCTGGTCTATGGATCGAGTTAAAAAGTTAGGAAAGGATCTTGAAAAACTAAACAAACAAACAAAAAAAAAAAAAACAAAGAATGTCCTTTCATGGCAATACTGTCATAAAATGTTTAAGATTTATAGGGTGAAAGTTTTCGGGGGCCTTGAGTACAAGCCTCAGTACCCCCTAAGGGCTCAGAATAGGATGTCTATGGCAAAGGAAGATCTAAGGGTAAAAAATTAACTCAAGTATGTCACCCCTGCATGCTTTGTTTTTTTTCAGGCAAGAGGAAAAAGTAAAGTGAAAGGGTGTGGAGAAGAAAAAGGGGTGATCTCCATGAGGTTTCTAGTTTTTACAGACAGAGTTGGAAAATTCCATAGGCAAAGACAAAGATAATATGCACATCAAAATCACAATAAGGGCAGGTAGAACCTGATAAAGCCGCACTGCACTCTGGAACAGGGGACAGGACCCAGGAAAGAATCACCATCCAATGGGAAATACCTGACATTCCAAACCATTAAAGAAAGTTACTAAATGGCCCTTAGTCCTGGACTTCAACCATTTTCCTCATCTAATCTCTTTTGTGATAACCAGCTATGGGGATGCACACATCTGTTTGTTAGCAAAGGTGGGACAAGCTACGATCCTACTCAGTGCCTGTCTTGTTTAGATATTTTTATGTTTAGATATTTCTATGCTTAGATATTTCTATGCTTAGATATTTCTATGTGGTCTGTTAGCAAGCAATTTTGTGGGACTGACTCTACGTAAATTTAACAAAGAGTGAATGTTGTCCCTCATGGTGTTGGGGATTGGAAAGGTCATTCCATTACCTGTGCAGGAGAAGTTACATTGCTAAGGTGTTTGGGGGATAAATCCCATTTTGAAGAAAAGAATCATGGCTTCACAAGGTTTTTGCAAAGTTGACAGTGACTTTTCCAAAAGTCAAGTGTTCCTGTAGCTCTGCAAAATGGGTTATTCCATGTGGACATCTATGTCTACACTTTCTGTGGATTATCCTATCAGTCTATCAGCTGTACATTTACTGTATAGTTTTGTGGGCTCCAACAGAAAGTATCCCAAGGAGGCATAGTGCCAAGTGTCCATAAAGGTCACAATACAATCTTCCCCACATTACATTGTCCTGGGCAGGTAGGACCTCCTTTCCTAATGAGAAGATGCAGCTTGTTGCAGTCCCCATACCTAACTTTGTTAACAATGCCTAAGAAAACCCAACATATGGATGCCTATGACATACTTCTTAACTTTTGAAAAGAGTGCAGTGAATACCGTATTCACTGATAATAAGCCCCCATGTTCTAAAATGTCAATGTTCTTTGCTTTCAGCCAGAAATAATTCAGCTGGCAGCACTGGAGAGCTCAGACTGCTCAGAGGTTCTGATACACTGTTGACAATGCAGAGACTTCTGGGATATGAGTAAAAACCAGATACAATTAAAAATCCACATGTTAGTCGCAGAACATCAAACACAGGTCTTATGTCTAGAGGCTACGTAAAACAAAAATATGCAGAAAAATATGTGATACTTACATTATCTTTAATCATTTGCTTAAGGGTTTTATCACCACCCATTTTTGCAATTTTAAGTGTGCAATTTCAAAACAGCATCATTATACTTTATTGTTATGAATAACTGTTTGATGTTTGTGCCCACGGTAATATGAGAGATTGTGTATTAGATAAAAATTTTAAAACACTGAGTTCAAGGAAGAGAGTGGGGAAAGGGAGCCAGTGTGACTAAAAGGGCCCATGCCAGCAAATACAATGGAACACATAGGGTATTCACAGATGGCCTTTGTCCCTTCTCTCACCAAACACAATTAACAGTCAGCTGGAAGCTAACAAGAAAAGTGTCAGTCGACTAATAATGGCAGTGGTGGCATCAGTCATCAAATTCAGGGTATAGCTGTTGAATTGATTGTGAGCCAAGAAATATTTTTTATATATGTCTGAGCAGACACTTAATCAAATTTACTCCTGTGAAATCTGAAGCCCAGGGACCTTATACATTTTAAGATTAAGATACTCTTGTGTGTGGAAGTTTAGAGGACAGCTTAGTGATGGCAGCTGGCTCTCACTGAACAAAGAAGATAGAGTGGGAGCCCACAGTGTTTCTTTAAAACACACTATTTTCCCCTTTAAGCATGATTTCAGATCTGTCTTATGAAACAAATGGTGGGTGTTCTTCCAGTCATGTCTCGGCACCATATGATGTGTAGTTCGCATACATGGAACCCTGTGAGATCACTACAAATACAGCTGTGTAGGAAGCAAGGGAAGCGAGTGCCCATGATTGACCACTAACACTGAAGGCAGAGGAAAAGCAGTAGACTTCCTTCCAGTGATGGAAGAAACATTGTTAAATTATGTAACAACCACGAACTCCTCCTATGGAATTATATCCACTTTTTCTAGTCAAGTTAGCTGACTCTTCGGTCTACAGGCTCTCTGTGATTTGTCTGGATAGATAGAACACCATAATGGAATGAATACCAAGGGAATCAGGAGCATAAATCTCCAGACGCCTTAAAGCTTGGGGCTTCCACCTTTTAGAAAGCTGCCCTGAGACACAATCTGGCTAATTGGTTTACAGAAAGACCTCGTAAGAATGAGAGAAGCCCAGTTATTCTCATTGTACCAACCGAGGCAAGCCTCAGCTGACTACTAAGCTGAACAAGACCCAGGAGGGAAGCTATGACTCACTTGTAGCTTTAGAGTTGATCACCTTAGGGAATTACATAATGGGAACCAAGGACCACAGATGTAGTGACTCTAGCTTGTAATTTCTTATTTTTAAGTTCTTAAAAATTATGTGTTCAGGAATATTGCCTGCGTGAATTTCTGTGCTCTCTGTGTGCACACCTCATGCCTACAGAGGCCAGAAGAGAACAACATGATCACCATGGAGCTGGAGTTACAGATGGTTGTGAGTCACCTTGTAGGTGCTGAGAATCAAACCTGGATCCTTCACAAGACCAGCCAATGCTCTTAACCACTGAACCATATTTTCAACCCTTCTATTATTATTATTATTATTATTATTATTATTTGGTTTTTCGAGACAGGGTCTCTCTGTAGCTTTGGTGCCTGTCCCGGAACTACCTCTTGTAGACCAGGCTGGCCTCGAACTCACAGAGATCCGCCTGCCTCTGCCTCCCGAGTGCTGGGATTAAAGGCGTGCGCCATCACCGCCCGACTCATTATTATTTTTTATTACAAGAAAAATTAAGGTAAGATTTGAAAGTGACAAGAGATATGAGGGCATGCATTTCTATTTCAAAAATGTATAGGGTTAACTGGAATTCAAATATGATTTTTCATTCTCAACATTGAAAGATTTTTCCTTTGCTTTTAATTTGAGAACTCATTCTCCAATGCATATGAAAATACCACAAAACTAAATTTAAATATTATTCTAATATGACTTAACACTGAATTAGAAATTTGAGAGTTGAGGGTTAAATAACATTTAGATTATTCCCTCAACCGAAGAAACTAATGGCATTTGTAAAAATAGGATTAGGGATTTTTTTTTCCCTTAAACTTCTCAGCAAAGCAAAAGAAATATCTACAATCAAATTATCCCCAAAGCCTTAATTAAAGTCAGATCTTTAAGGAGAGTTCAAATTCCTTGGGTTTATGCTAAGCCACACAGAGAAGCATCAAACAAATATTTCTCATTTCATTTTCAAATATTTCATACTAGGATCATTTTATTCTTATGAGCCCACATGTTCATGGCCTAACATTAAATAAACATGTCTCTACATACCAGCATGAGATCATTTCCATAAAGAATACTGCTTGTGAGGCATTCTTTCCTATATACCCTCTTATCGAAATTCTGACAAGCATTCCATGAGACTTAATTAATTTGAAACATCCAACCTTTCCATTATGAAGTTTTTTCCCAAGGTGTCACTAGCGAATCTGGGGCAAAATACATTTGTACATAAGTTCAAATATAACAGTAAAAGCTGACTGGAAATCCTGTATTTGCAGCAGAAGTTATATTCGGGGTTGCCATAGCAGCCACCCACGTTCTCTCTCACACACAAAGGGATGGTGAGGAAAAGAGAAGAAAGCAGTTAGCAGAGAACAGAATCTATTGTTGCAAAGACAGAGGTACCCATCAATGTAATTACAAGCAGGGATTCTAATTCTTAGTCTGAACAGCATTTAATGATAGACGATTCCTTAGCACCGGGCTGCTCTCTAATCTCATCACCGTCTGTACCCTCAGCTTTAAACTGTATTGGATGGTGAAATAATGTAGGAAGAAGGGGGTTGTTGGCTAATCATGAACATATGAGCTATTAAAATTTAAAGTTCCCCTATCTAAAGCATCTTGAAGACCATTATCACCAAGAAAATCTATGGGTCAATAGATCTGAACAAAGGACATCACTTTCTCAGTATCTCTGACTATAAGTGGGTAGAATGAGTACATACAGCTACAAAGTATTGCACACATTTTTAAAAACTATTGCACATAATAGTTTATTCAATATAAATAACTATTAATAGATGTTGATATATATTAACATTAAAAATTAGTTAATAAGTGAGTAAAGGTGAAGCCTGAACCACAGTAAGTGCCCAAGAGATGTTCGCTAAGGTCATTATAATTAATTATGATTAATACATTACTTTTTATTACTAGAACATTGCAGTTTACAAAGCATGAGTTTCCAGAAGAAAGGCTTGCAGGTATTCAGCAGAATAGAGCTAAGATAAAATGAGAAGATTCTTTTAGAACATAAGAGGCTGATGCGCTCGCTGTCCCATAGCAATGTATTTGAAGGACTATTTAGGATACTAAAAGGCTAAGCATTTTATTTTAGTTGCATATTCATCACCATGGACAAAGGGCTGGATACACAGCAAAATCTAACTTCTATTAGTGCTAAAAAGAGGGTACCATATCTAGCTTCAGAAAGCACTATGCAATTTCCCTTCCATCATTTGTTTGATCACATATTCATGTGCAGATATATTTAGAGTCTCTACACAAATATAAAAATTCAGCATCAGATTTAGCTGAAGGCATAGATAAAAGATTGCCTTATGCCTTCTGACTCACTCATTTCAAATCTTCCCCGTGTGACTGAGTACTGCATATCCTAGCAGGAGGAGCCTGTAGTCACGCAATGGGGTGAATAGGAAAGAATATGTGTGTTCACACATTTCATTCAGTGGCAAGAGGTACCTTTCCTGCATAGGAGAATGCAAAGCTGATAGACTAAGGAAAATGAAGAATTTGAGGAACATCCAGATTTGGGGGGATAGAGTAAAAGGCAAGAAAGAAATCGTGATGAACATTTCACAGCAATCAGCAGAAAGTAGCAGCAAAACAGCAGGATAAGCTTCACTTCCGGGCAGTGAGGGGTACAATCATCATGGCTTATAAGCTTTCAAAAGTCCCAGTCCAGACACTTAAGAAGCTAACATGAACTGATTGCCAAAACTTTGCAGCCAGCTTAGGCTGCATAGTCAATTCTATACCCATCGGGAAACAAGCAGCAATCCTACCTTTAAAAACCGAGCAACAACAGCAAACTCTTCAAGTCTGTACTTTGTGACCTCTAGATCTTTCTTGTACTGGAAATGCTATGAACATTGGTACTACTTAGTAATCTTTATTTCCAGTCTTAGAGAGACATATCACTACCTAACACTCGATACTCTCTCTGCTTTCAGGGGTAGCCTGATGTGATTGCGTTAGAAAAACTCCCACCGTCAAAGAGCTTCTGGAGTGTAAAAATAATCCCGAGTTTTTCCAAGTCACTAGAAATAATTGAATATGGTTTTAGACTGGGCCGGATTTTTATTTTTTTATTTTTTTACAAACCTTTACTTGATAAGGTGAAACCAGAAAGGAATAGATCTGGGAGCCACTGAGAAGAAGAGGCTCCAAAGACATCTATGTCCTTTGTGTTTCTCACCACGTTTTATGGTCAAGCCCACAGAAAACAAGTTTGGAGTTCAAGCCCACAACTCCAACCTCCTGGTGAAGCTGAGAAAGCTGATGGCTTGCACGTTGGGGTCAAGCTCTCCCTGCCAAGGCTGCCCTTTTCTCCTTCCCTGCTGTCAGTAACACAAATCAGCTGTGACTGCTCATCCCCACTTCAAGGTCTTAGGATGCCTCTACTCAGAGCCTGGCTCCTCTCACCAAAACGATGGCAAATACTGAAGAATAAAAGGACAACGTAATTTCTAAAGATATTTTGGTTAGTTTGGTGAGGAAATATCAGAATACTGATTGAGACTTTATGACGACGTAATTACCAATAACAGAAGCGTTTTCTAAAATAAGAGTCCCTTCTTTCCCAGCGCCAGGCAATCTGAGAGCTTGAGAAGGCAGCCAGGAGGCCAGACAGTTCTCTAAATTATGCTATTAGAACTTAGTGGGGAATGTTACAGAACAAATTTGTTTCCGTTAAGTCTTATTAAGAATAAAGGCAAATATATTTACAAACAGAAATTCCAATCGCAACACTTTTTAATGTAATCAGCTACCCACACATGACCTCAAGAGAACCAGCTGCATTAAGATTGTTCACAGTACAACCAGCAATCGTTAAGAATAGATTGAATATTAGTTTTCTCTAGTCAACTCTCATTACAGTGCAGGAAAGAATTTCATAATTGGGAAAGGGAAAAGACATCCCAAGGACTAGGCATTGCTGATCATTCCTTACCGTCAGATACATGGCAGCATAGACACTGAGGGCAGCTTCTTTGGATGGGAAGGTTTTCCTTGCTCGCATGATGAGATCTGGGTTGCCTGTGCACGCTTCCTCCCCACTGATGAACTGTGTGTACTGTTGACACCCAAGAGCTGTGTAATTGGGCTTACACAAGGCCAGAAAGTGTGGAGCCAGGTTGCCTGTGACCACTTGTCCAGCATTTACAAAGATATCTGTAGCAAACAGTCCAAACGTATAAATTCCTGGAGAAGAAAGAAAACAGTGTTAGCTTTCTTCTTCTTTAATTAAAAAAGTATTCTATAACAATTCAATATAAAAATATTTTAGTAACTATAACACATTCCCTACGTGCACGTACTCAGCTCTTTTCATTTTACATATTCCCTAGTTTCTTCCTTGACTAAGTTAGGGTGTTAAATTATTTAACATATTGAGCTTTCTTCCACTGGCTACATTTTCATGCATGGTATGTTTATGAGACATAAGACAAAAGAAGAAATTAAATTCTGAGACTATGTTTGGGTGATGTAGGTTTTGAAACAAAGAGATAGACCCCTAAGAGGGTGCAGTGGATCGTGTTTTACTGATGTTAGCAATCTCTGTTTTTTTCTTTTTTTTGACATTTTTATCACACTAATGTAAGTAAAGTTTTGTTTATAACAAATTTTGTCATCAACAAAAATGATATGCAAAAAACATAACCTTCAAAGATATGGTTATGATGGGAAGAAATGCACTGGTTTCTAATTTCAGGTAATAAAATTAACTAGAATTTTCATTTTATTTTGATTACTTTTAAGGCTTATTTATTTTATATGGCATGTATGTGTTAATCTGAGTGTGTATTTGTGTACCACATCTGTGCAGGTTTCTATGGAGATCAGAAGAGAGCATTTCAGATCTCTTGGAGCTGGAGTTATGGGTGGTTGAGGGCCACTGGATGTGGGCATTGAGAATAAAACCCAAATCATGGTAGAAAGCAGGATGTACTTTTAACTTCTGAGCCATTTCTCCATCTCCAAGGACTTTTAAGCTTACAGCAAAATAATATTTCTCAAAGAATTGGCCTATTGAAAAACCATATTGATTTTATTTACATAAATAAATGTTTTTTTCTTCTTAGTTGTACATTTTGGAACTGTTTGTTTTTCTAAGCCTTCCATCACGACTGGCTGTTGTATTGGGAAGTCATCGTGAAAGTTGCAAAAGATTAAATAATTTTCCAGTATTAGACCCATGGATTATTTTTTATCTTCAAAATATTATGTAAGATTTCTAATGCACAAAAATATACACATAACAAAACTCTGAGTATCCAAATGTCAAGGTGATAGAAACATTGATTTTTCTATTTTAAGTTTCAAAAGAAAACAGCACGAATTCCTTTCCTGATTCTTAGCAGTTGCCATGAATCACACCAAGGAAAGGCTATGAAAGGCAGAAACTCAGGAGAGGCAGAGAAGGTAGCAAACTGAAGCCAATAAGATGCTAGCGTACATAAGCTGTCCTTCAAAAGCCTCAAAGCTGAGCACTGGTATCCACATCTGTGCTCCTTTGAAATATAGGCTAAGATGTACTCATTTCTTAACTAAACTGCTCTTTTCATCTAGTGTTAATAGGTCCCTTGTTTAATATAGAAATATTTGGGAAGAATATAGAAATGTCTCTTGATACTTGAAAAGTTCCTGAATATGTCTTAAAACCAAAATGTCAGTGTCTCAGGTCCAAAGCCGGTATTGCTGTTGATGGCACAGATCATTTTTGAAGTGGGATCTCATAGGCACACCCACCTTTTTGACAGAAAGCATAGAGTACCTATGCAAAGTGCAATCTCTTTATGCAGTGTGGCTTTAGTAACAGGCTTTCATTTTCTTACAACAGATTTGAAACTTCAGGTCACCATGGGAATGAAATGAAAGAAAATGTATATAATCAGTAAGAAACATGTCGAGTAATGGGCACACTTTACATTGTGGTACATGTTCTTCACAAATGCAGGCCAATGCAGAGAATGTTTTCTTCAAGAACACAACTGACTTGGTTCAATAGTTCTTAGGAAAGTATTGATTTCAAGTACTTTTAGTTTTGAGATGCCACAGATGCCATTGATCATTACTTATTTTATTATTAAATGGATCGCTTTCAAAGAGAAATGTGTCAAGAGCACATTACTTATACAAAGAAAAAATTTTAAGGTATATATATGTATATAACTTAAATCTTAATATTTTATATCATTTTACATAATATTTATTTATTAAAAAATATTTATATATTTTATATAATATTCCTTCAAACGATACCTGGGGGATTTGGAGATACCTAATTTGATGCTAGTGAAAAGTTCAGTTTTCCAAATAAAGACCCTTAGCCTTCAGAGCTGCCTATGGCCCTGATTCTTCTATGTCTCGTCTCTCGTGTAGCAGCTACAGAACAGTGTGCTGTTTTCTGTCTCCAAAGCTTTCATCTTGAGACCCACAACATGAGACACACACTGAAAAGTTGCAGGTTCCTTGGTGAATTTCTCAGTGTTCATCAAAATTTATCTTGCATGCTTTTTAATACACACAGTTGTGGTCATTTTAATCTAACACACCAGGAAGTGATAATTTACAATAAACTTGGGTGTCCAATAGAACTGGGTTTCTCTACATTTCTATTGAATTACAAGGATGCTTAGCAATTTGCCATTTTGTTAAGTGATGACCTTTTCATGGTGAACACTAAAGTATCAGTGTCTCTTGTTTTCTAACAAAAATGTTACTATAACTCAGTTTCCATGAAAACCAGCTCAGGACTAGTGCAAGGAGAACAGTGTATTAAATATGATATTCCTCCTTGTGCCACGTCACCACTCAGGATAATATTACTCATCATGTATTCATTCTGAAACTTTATACACACACTAAGTCATTTAGTTTAATTGCATACATGCTATTTTCTAAAAAAAAATAATATTCAGGGGTTACAGTCTTTCCTTCTTAATGTGGAAATCACATCCTAGGTCATCTTAAAAGGGTTCTTGATCCTATTGCACGTAATGGCTTTGTGGGAGCCCAGGTAGTTTGGATGCTCACCTTAATAGACCTGGATGGAGGTGGGTGGTCCTTGGACCTCCCACAGGGCAGAGAAACCTGCTTGCTCTTTGGGCTGAGGAGGAAGGAAGACTTGATTGGGGGAGGGGGAGGGAATGGGAGGTGGTGGCGGGGAAGAGGCAGAAATCTTTAATAATTAAATAAATTAATTTAATAAAAAAAATTTCCAAAGAAGAATAAAAAAAAAGTTGTTTTATATACGATTATTATTATATTAAAGTAAGTCAATGGATACATACCAAGAAATCGGACAGTTCTGCGTACCAGTGGGTTTATATAGCAACAGTCTCCAGTTAAAATAGTTTTCTCCTGGTTTTCAAAATCCCTTGTTGCTAACTGTAGGCAAAACACGGCAGTTTCTCCAACTATTATCTTGCAAAGAAATAGAAGATTAAAGGGTGTTAGAGCTTCATTAGTGTGAAGGTTATTTTAAATTTAAAAGGTAGTAACTATCTCAATGTAAAACTGAAGCACAATCACTAAGTAGACCATTCAATATTAATTTTGTCAGCACACATAAATCGCATTTGTCTCAATTTTAGGAAATATTACAATGACAGATCTTTTAAAAACAAAAATGAACTATAATACCTGATATATAAGAAAAATTCTTAAGGAAATTATTCTGGTGTGAAATTTTCACTTTTGAAAAAGTGACTCTTCTCTAAAATTCAAAATATTTTCTATAATCGATGCATAAATATTGTATATATGCATGTATGTATTAATGAAAATGGCACAGTGAACCCACTAATTTGTGCTGTTAGTTTTCATGAAGAGTTACAAAGTAAAAGATGATGATAAAATCAATTTTCTGCAACCATTTTTGCAAAGACCTAGTATAGACATGTTGATTTGAAAACATATCAATATAATACCTATATGGAAAAAAAATTGTGGATGTTTATCCTTTGATGATTCTATTCTGAGACATGTTATTTGTCTATTATTTACACCTTCCTAAAATGTGTTACTTTAATCTTCATCAGACATATGAAGTGAAATATGACCATACCTTTTTACAAGTAAAGAAGCTGAGTGTTTGTTCAGGACCTAGTGATGAGGACTAGGCTTTAGCCTGGCTTCCTTGTTTTTGCTTACCAGAACCTGGCTATGTTCTATTCATCATTGTTCAGTTGTGGTAATTTCTATACCTTTCCCCACTGAATTAGAACAAGATTTCCTTCATTTCACAGATAAGGACATAGAAACTTAGGGAAGTCAAATATTTAGTTCTCTTTCAGACTAATAAGAAGTCAAGCAGAAATTTTTGACTTAACCAGAGACCTCAGATTCCATTTAACATTATGGACAAAGGATAAAACATAACTTTAATGAAGAAGTTTCAACAGGATGGCTCAGTAGGTAAAGTATAATGCAAATGTGGCTACCCGAGTTGGATCCCAGAACCCATGTAAAGAAGTAAAGAAAGAAGTGACTCTCCAAAGCTATCCACTGACTTCCACAGGCACACCAAGGCATGGGGACCCACCCAATATTAAGAAATTGAAATAAATTTTAAATTAAAATTAATCAAAAAAAAACTGGAGCCAATCATTTGGATGCTAATTTGTCCCTGTTAGTTTTGGTTTTAATCTATCTTGTTAAGGTTAATTAAGCTGGTCTATCGAGAGAACAGGTGCAAGCCATGTCAGTTTGGAGAACAGGTACACGCTATGCCAGCCAGGGAAATAGACTTCTTGTGCCAAAAGAACAGATAGGAGAACTTGAACAGAGACTGGCTGCTGGACCAGGGAACACACAGCAGCCATAACTCCAGATAGGGCAGCCACCAGGACATCTCCTTCACTCTCTAGGTGCCTCCCCACATTATCCCCAATATTTATTCTCCTTCTCATCATTATGCCCCACCCCCAACTTCGGTGGATACACTCTGCTAGATCATCCACAGTGATCAAGTAGGATTCATCTGGAGATGCAGGGATGATTCAACATACAAAAATATGTCAATGTAATCTACTTTATAAACAAGCTGAAAGAAAAACTACACATGATCATCTCATTAATGCTGAAAAGCCTTTGGCAAAATATAACATCCACTTCATGATAAAATTATTGGGTAGATCAGGAATATAAGGTATATACCTAAGCATAATAAAGGCAATTTTCAATAATCTTATAGAAAGTATCAAATTAAATAGAAAAAATCTCAAAGCAATTCAGTTAAAATCAGGAACAAGACAAGGCTGTCCATTCTTTCCATATCTGTTCAATACAGTATTTGAAGTTCTAGCTAGAGTAATAAGACAAGAACAGGGGGCTAGGGGATACAAATTGGAAAGAAAAAGTCAAAGTATCACTATTTGTAGATAATATTATGGCATATATAAGCAATCTCAAATATTCTACCAGGGAACTCCTACCACTGATAAACACCTTCCGGAAAGTTGTTGGATACATGATTAACAAAAGAAAGAAAGAAAGAAAGAAAGAAAGAAAGAAAGAAAGAAAGAAAGAAAGAAAGAAAGAAAGACTAGTAGCCATCCTCTATACAAATGACAAACTAGCAAATAGACTAAGAAAGGAATCAGAGAAACAACACCTTTCACAATATCCACAAATAATATGAAATATCTTGGGGTAACTCTAACCAAGCAGTGAAAGACCTAGATGACAATAACTTCAAGCCTTTGAAGAAAGAAATTGAGGAAGTTATCAAAAGAGAGAAATATCTTCTACACTCATGGATCAGTAAGATTGACATAATAAAAATGGTCATCTTATCAAAAGCTATCTACAGATTCAAAGCAATCCCCATCAATATTCCACCACAATTCTTACAGATCTTGAAGGAACAATATTCAACTTCATTTGAAACAGAAAAACAAAACAAGATAGCAAAAAACAACCCTAGACAATGTAAGAACTTCCAGAGGTATCACTCCCCCAATTTCAAGCTATATTACAAAACTATAGTACTAAAAACAACATGGTATTAGAAATAAAAGCAGACAAATTGTTCAATGGAATCAAATCAAAGACCCAGAAATGAATCCACACACCTATTGAACACTTGATTTTTGATAAATAAGCCATAGATATGGGGAAAATCATCTTTGTTAAATGGTGCTAGACTAACTGGATGTTGTCATGTAAAAGAATGCAAATAGATCCATATCTATCACTCTACACAAAACTCAAGTCCAAATGGATCAAAGACCTCAACATAAAACCTGATACACCAAACCTGACAGAAGAGAATGTGGATAGCACATTAGCAGAGGGGACAAGTTCCTGAACAGAAAACCAATAGCACAGGTAGCAAGATAAACAATCAATAAATGGGACTTCATGAAACTGAAAAGATTCTGTAAGGCAAAGGACACTGTCAAGAGGACAAAAAGTTAGCCCACAGAGTGAGAAAAGATTCTTGCCAACTCCACATCTGATAGAGGGTTAATATCCAAAGTATATAAAGAATTCAAGAAACTAGTCATAAACAAAGCAAATAATCCAATTAAATAGGGGGGTACAGACTTAACCAGATAATTCTAAATGGAAGAATCTCAAACAACAACAACAAAAAAAAAAACTTAAGGAAATGGTCCAACATCCTTAGCCATCAGTGAAATGCAAATAAAAATGACTTTGAGATTCCATCTTACATCTGTCAAAATGGCTAAGGTAAAAATTGCAAATGATAGTTCATGCTGATAAGGTTGTGCAGCAAGAAAAAGACTCCTCCATTGCTGATGGAAGTGCAAAACTTGTACAGCCACTATGAAATCAATATGGTAGTTTCTCAGAAAATTGGGAATCAATCTATCTCAAGATCCAGCTATCCCATCCCTGGGTATGATACTCTATCTTACCACAAGGACGCTTGCTTAACTATGTTCATTGTAGCTTTATTTGTAATAACTAGAAACTGAAAACAACCCAGATGTTCCTGAACCAAAGAATGGATAAAGAAAATGTGGTACATTTTATACAATTTAGTATTACTTAGCTGTTAAAAAATATGACATCTTGAAATGTGTAGGCAAATGGATGGAACTAAATAAACAATCATCCTGAGTGAGGTAACCCAGGTACAGAAAGGCAAGCCTGGTAAGTCCACACTTATAAGTGTATATTATCTGTAATAGATAATCATACTATAATCCTTAGACTCAAAGAGGCTAAGTAACATTGAGGGCTCAAGGGGAGAATGCATGATTCACCCTGGGAAGGAGAAATAGAAGTGATTTTGTGGGCGAACTGGAGGCAGGTTGCAGTGAGAGCAAGAGGGATCAGAAGTGAGGGAAGGGACTACTAAGAGAGACTGGAACTGAGAGAACATTTCAGCGGTGAGATAGAAACCTAGTGGAATGGAAACTCCCAGGAATCTACCAGGGTGACCCTAGCAAAGATTTCCAGAAATGGCGGATATAGAGCCTGAACAAACTATCTTCTATAACCATGCAAGACTCCCAATGGAGGGACTCAGACACCAACTCAGCCATAAAACCTTCGATCTACAGCTTATTTCCTGCAAGGTGTGCTGAGGTAAAGGTAGTGCACAACTTGTGCGAGTGGCCAACCAACCACTGGTGTAGCCGGAGACCCACACCATGAGAGGGAGCCCACACCTGACAACCAGAGATTGGATAACTCAGAGACCTGGGACAGAGTCAAATTGACTGGGAAAAAGTAATCAACGAAATGATCCCTAATGATACTCTGCTATACTAGAAATCAGAGCCTAAAATAGTACACTAGCAGACTAATTTCTGCAAAAGGGAAGGAAGGATTGCAGGAGCCAGAGGGACACCACAAAAACATGACCCACAGAATCAATTAATCTGAACTCATAGGGGCTCACAGAGACTTAGCCAACAGTCAGGGAGCCTACATGGGACTGACCTAGGCCCTCTGCATATATGTTTCAGTTATTCATCTTGGTGTTCTTGTGGGACTCCTAACAGTGAGAATAGGGGATGTCTAGCTATTTTGCCTGCTTTTGAGACCCTTTTCTTCCTATTGGGTTGCCTCACCCAACAGTGATATAAGGATTTGTGCCTAGTCTTATTGCAACTTGTCATGTCATGTTTGGTCTATATGCCTAGGAGGGGAAACTGTGTTTGGAAAAGCAATATATGAGAGAAGAGAGAGAGACAGAGAGAGAGAGAGAGAGAGACAGAGACAGAGAGAGACAGAGAGAGACAGAGAGAGACAGAGAGAGAGACAGAGAGAGAGACAGAGAGAGAGAGACAGAGAGAGAGAAAACGAAACAAAAAAAAGTTCCTATGAGTCCCTGGCATTCCCTATGTCCTATAGTTTGCTTATTTCCCCCTGAATTCATACATTGGAAACTCATTCCCCCAAGAACTGTGTACCCCCTGTTTGGTTATCAGACAAATGACAGAACTGTTCCAAATAAACCCAACTTTCCCCAGCCACTGAAAGGGACTTGGCTCCAGTAAAGAGATTGTGCAGAGTCCTGAGAAGTTGATGGGTAAGACCACACACCAATGACAGATAATTGCTGTTGTGTATATCTATTGTTCTCTATTTAAACCTAAATTTCTAAGCTAGAGGAAGGGCTTAGCAGATAAAAACACTTAACTATTCTTGCAGAGAACCCAAGTTTGGGTTCCCAGTAACCATACTGGGTGGCTAGCGACTGCTTGGAACACCAACACCAGGAAATTCAATTCCTTCGATTGGCTTCCAATACACACATGTAACATGCACTCACACATACACATACACCAATACAAACACACAGACACGTGTGTGTACATACACACACAAACAAATAAAAATAAATCATAGAAAGAATTAAAAGAAGAAATCTAAACTTCAGGTTAGGTTCCCAAAGAGAGACATGAAGGGTCAATGTGCCTCTTTCTTTGCTTCTCTTCTCCATGTGGCCACACTGAATAAGCCTTTTTCTGTTTTTCATGATTATGTCTCTGTACAATTGACTAATTGAAGATGGATAGCCAAGCCTAGGTTGTTAGAGTTGCCAAGGCCCAGGCTTTGACCCTGGAAACTCCGGTAACATCTTGTCTCAGGTATTTTGTTACACCAATGGAAAACTAACTAAAACATCAAAGAAATGTTTTGGAGGCTCTATTCAAAAATGTCTGTGATAATAAGATATTCAAAAAAGTAATGAAATGTAAAAAAGGAGAAACCACAGAAGGTTAGATGTTTGGCTGACTTCCACCACAATGTGAGAAGCAGCTTGGGTTATCTTTCCCTTCTTTCTTCCTTTGCTTCCTTTTGTCACTGTATCTTTTTTTTTAAACCCAAGACAGTAAGAGTTCAAGGTTAAACCAGAACATACTGAAATGAGCTGTGTTTAAGTCTAGTCTTCTCTGTCTGGTATGATTAGGCCATATTGAAAAAAATTAAAACTTCCAACTATCTCTTGCATTTTAACTTTGGCCTTGGTGACGTTGAGAACTATGTGTTAAAACAGTTCATCCGGCCGAAGAAGACACAGAACTATTTTTCATGGCTACCTCACCTGTCACCTGAGCCTTTAGGAGACATGAAACAGATAAGCTGTATGTTTGGTTATTTCCTAAGCCCCCTCTTTGAATAAATCCCTCAGATCATTCATTTCAAAAGAAACAGCCACTGTGATACTTTCTGGGGGAAGAATTAATTTGCACTGTTTTCCGACAAACTATTTCATAATCGAACAATGTGCCATCTACTCACTTTATGACTTCCGACTTCCCTAGACAATTGCTGCCTTCCTTCTCTGTAGCACAGCAGTTGCCACACTTCCACACTGACATTGTCACACATGACCTTGAGCCCCCTCTTAGGCTGTAAAATACAGAACCACTTAAGAGATCGTGGATAACTGGTGACGTTTATTGGATACATGAATGAATCACATCCTCAGAACATCATATCTCCAATCAATTCAGATATCGTGGCCTATGTTTCTCCTCTCACTGGACTGCACATACCAACTTCTTCCTTGTTTCTGTGAGGATGTCTCTCTAATACTCTGCTTCCTGTAACCAGATCTTAGTAACTCTTGGTTACTAATGGCTGCTAGATGAAAACCTGCTTTCTTTGAGCGCCTTGCCCTAGGGCTCCTCTTCAATGTAGCCCCAGAACACGGGCCTTGCTTGTTTGCCCTGCAGCCCATTTCACGTTTCTGAGTTTCCTACTTATGGATTGCAGACATTAGTCAATGTCATTTGACTGCTGTGATAAGGAACCCAAAGTCAAAGTAGATTAATCATACAGAAATAGGTCTCAGGCTAGAGGGTTATCTCAAAACCTAATTGGAGTGGTCATGGTTAGAGAAGAGGCACACACATAATAGCTTGAGATGTCATTCTTCCTCTTTCTATGGAGTCACAGACCACCTTCTATCATGTCTGCTCTATGAAAACTTAATTTGATTTCATCTTTCTGAAAGCCAGACACGCATTCTATGGTTGCTCTAACAATCTGTTGAGAGCCTTATCTTGAACTCGAGAGATAAGTTCAAAGAAAAAGCCCAAAATATCAACTAAGGGGCTAGAGAGATAGCTCAGAAGTCAAGAACATGTACAGCTCTTTCAGAAGATTCAAGTTCAGTTCATCATTTATGTCAGGCAGCTCATAACAATCCAGCTCCAGAGGATGTGATATCCTTTCCTGGCCTCTGCGGGTACTGCACTCACAAGCACAAACAAACCCACTAGGAACTGCTGCAAAATATGACTGTGTTTAGGAAAGTAATCTTCTGTGTTAAGGACACAACGATACACTGGTAATCAAGAAAGGGATTGGGATACAATTTGGTCACAATTAAATAATTAATAGTGGTGTGGGACTTCACATACTGAGCCTTTTTTGCATGATTTAGAATATATATGCCAGTAAAACACTCAGGAAAAAGTGTCATGAGTCACTGACAGTAACTGTGATGGCCATGCACAGATGACCTCTGTTATTTGGGGCTCATCTCTGTGTAAATATTGATTCCACTCTTCCTAGATTCTCCCTAGCCAATGAG
Source organism: Chionomys nivalis (assembly GCF_950005125.1). NCBI lineage: Eukaryota > Metazoa > Chordata > Mammalia > Rodentia > Cricetidae > Chionomys > Chionomys nivalis. The sequence continues at coordinate 29,656,144 of NC_080103.1, read as the reverse complement.
TGCTTAATGGTGAGAGACTACGGTCTACCTTCAAATGGTAATTGTCTAAAAAGACTTCCCATGATCTTGAGTACATTTTTATTTTCCTGTTCTACAGTCTGCGGTCTTGGTGATCCAATTTTTCTTCCTCTTCTCCTGAAGTGAGGTCAACCCCCATCAGTTTGAGGGTTCTGCCCACCTTTTCTAGTTTAATTCCCAACCCTAATGTTTTACAGATATTTCTCTTAAGAAACCTCTGTATATCTCACCTTGTCTCATTTTCACCTGCATCTGAGAAACATAAACTACTAGAAGATCAAAGAAAGACAAGGTGTGAAGCTGATCACACATGAAAGAAAGGTTGTGACTTCAAAGTCTGGAGAATTTATGAACAAATCCAACCAGAAAGACAGTGCTAGGAGGGGAGAGGAAGAAGCCTTTCTCATGGTGGCTGTCAGCTTGAATTCAGCAAAGGCTATGGTATATGGAGCTGGTCTTAAAGACAGAGACACAGACACTTATTATAAATGTTAACCATTATCATAATCAATAGTACCATTAAAAACAACAATAATAGTATTAATGCCAATAGCTTTGGCTTCAGTCTTACACACACACATACACACACACACACACACACACACACACTCCTTTGCTCTCTCACTCATATTGATTTAATATCAGGTTGCATTGATTCTAATGTATCCATTTCTTTTTCTATCTTGAATTTGAATTCAAATATCTGGTCTGTAAACTGTGGACCCCAAGTCTGTGTTTCCCACTATTTTAGTTTAATTCTTTGTCTTTTCCTCTCAGAAGCTTTCTTAGGTGAATTTTATATATCGTATGGCTTTTGCAATCTTTGCTCCTCTACAGACGCCTGAGCATTTATCTTTCCTCTGAACTCTAGATGCAGGGCTCTGATTAAAGTGGAATGACTTAAGAAGCTCAGTTCTATCTCCAGAGAGCCCCCCAAAGGTCTCACATTCACAGTAGATCCATGGGTCTCATTCTGAGCCTCCTGCTCTTCCGTGTGAACAAAATAACCCTCCACTAGTATGCCCAAGCTGAAACTCTCACCTCTCACAGTGGCCCCTGTTTCTCTAATATGCTTCTCTTCATTGGAAGCTTTTAACTATGTTGTTTACTTAATAAAAGTTGTTTATTAAGACTAATATGTACAATATGTCTTAAACTATGCATGTTTTTAAATAACAATAGATTATTGAATTACTATTTCACATGTCTTCTTTGTGGTAACTACACTTAGAATCTACTTTCTTAGAAATTTCTAAAGTATATAATACATTTATTATTATTATTTGCTATAGTCAGCATATTGTATAAGAGATCACTGATTTTATTCTTCCTAATCAAACTTCTATTTAAGAAACTTCAGTTTGCCGGGCGGTGGTGGCGCACGCCTTTAATCCCAGCGCTTGGGAGGCAGAGGCAGGCAGATCTCTGTGAGTTCGAGACCAGCCTGGTCTACAGAGCTAGTTCCAGGACAGGCTCCAAAACCACTGAGAAACCCTGTCTCGAAAAAAACCAAAAAAAAAAAGAAACTTCAGTTTCTAAATCATGATTAAAATATACCTTAATTCTATTTCAAATATCTATTTCTCTTACGGTTTCAATGTTAAAATCTGGTCCCTTGTCATTTCTTGTCTGCCTTATGTAGTGCTTGCAACTAACCTCTGCTTTTCAAACTGTCTACTACCAGATTGCTCAATTGAAACCAAATTTTTTACAATCCAAATTTCCTACTTAAAATTTCAGTGTATAGATTAACAGGAATTGTTATAAGAAGCATTTTACCTATCTTTCTCAGCTTCCGTGATCCTTAAAAAAGCCTTGGGACATGCTATGATGTAGTCACAACCAAACAATTTTATCCCATAACATACCAGGTATTTGTATGCATGCATGCTTTTATACTTGTCCGTAGGATAATATGGTCTGATATGCAGGGAATTGAGACAAGATTTAAATATCACCTGCTCTATTACAAATTTATTCTATGCTTGCTGCAGTCTATCCTTCCTTCTTGCATTTCAGTGGGACTTTGTACATATATTATTATAATTCCATAATTTTAATTGTCAGAAACATCTGCCTACTGCACTCAGTTGAAAGCTTCTCTCAGTCAGGAATTGTACAGTGTTTTTACCTCTACTCTTTAAGCTCAGTGATTGACAGTAAATGTGAATGTCATATGGATGAATGAAATCCAGCTCAATGTACTCATTAATAGACAAAAAAAAAAACCTATTACAAGAGAAATAGAAGAATCAAACAGGCCTGAAACACAGGACTACAATCCTAGCCCAGATTTACATCCAAGTTCAAAGGGATGCTCATAACTCTGGAGACAGTTGAAAGACAACTGAATACAGAGACATTCTGATTTCATTCGGTACACTCCAGTTTTCTAATACAAACTCAAGGAGCATCCCACCTGTCCTGACTCCGAATTCCTTCTGTAGATTACCCTTTTCAGGGAAATCACTTCTTGTCTTCTCTATATGGTTATTATGAGGATTTGAGGACTGTTGCAGAATATTTCTTTATACTGTGTGAAGATGTATCATTGCGATTGGTTTAATAAAGAGCTGAATGGCCAATAGCTAGACAAGATCCTACACAGCTAACTTGCAAAAAAAGGAATTAAAGAAAAGCTTAGAGGAGGCCTTGTAGTACATGCCTTTATTTCAAATACTTGGGGGGCAGAGGCTGGCAGATCTCTGAGTTTGGAGGCCAGCCTAATCTGCAGATCCAGTTCCAAGATAGCTAAATTTCAGCCATAACGGGAACCATCATAAACTGAAAACTGGTGAAAATGTGGTTGAATGAGGGGCCCAAGTTCCAACCCCTACAAGCAGCAGAACATGGCAGCTTTGACCACATGGTATCTGGTTTGAGAGTAAAGAATACAAGAAAGGGTTATGGGATCTTCTTCTCCCACCAAGGAAAGCCACTGAGGCCAGCTGTGTGGTAGAGGTGTCCTTGCCTACTGGTCCACCAGAGAGGTCATTGCATGAAGCAGTGAGGATGAAGGCTGAATATTCTTAGGGACCCCAAGATATTGGAGATACCAGGGCCATGGGTTATCTATCTGCTGAGGAAAGTTGTTGACCAGGTGTGGGACTGGTCCTAGAGAGTTAAAGAATTTTTGCAGGCAACAAAGATGAAAGGAGTTGGAGATCTGAAAAGTGTTTTGATATCAGACATGGAATAGAAGAGTGTGGGGTTGGCCCAACTGATTTTCAATCCTGATTTAGTCTAATATTTCCTCACTATGCTCCTTTTGGAATGGTAATGTATATTCTATGCCATTGTATTTTGAAAGTCTGTGATCTTTTCATTTTGATTTCACAGAGCATTGCAATTAAGAGATTGCACTGAGTTTCAGAAGAGACTTTGAACTTTGGACTTTTAAACAGATTGGAGACTGAGAAAGAATATAGATGGGGATTTTTGAAGGAGGACTGAAGGCATTTTTGCATTATTATTTGACTATAAGCCGATGGGGGCAGGGAGTTGACTGTGGAGTTTTCAATGAAAGTGGCCTTCATAAGTTCATAGAGTGGCACTATTAGGAAATGTTGCTTTGTTGAAGTAGATGTGGCCTTGTTGGAAGAAATGTGTCACTGGGGGTAGGCTTTGGGGTCTCAGAAGCTCCAATGAGGCCCAGTGTCACTTTCTCTTCCTGCTACCTGCCTGTCTAGATGGAGAACTCTCAGCTCTTCTTTAGCACCATGCATACATGTTGGCATGCTTCCTGCCGTGATGATAATGCACTAAACCTCTGAACTGTAAGCCAGTCCCAATCAAAGGTTTCCTTTATAAGGGTCATGGTATCTTGTCTCTTTACATAAAAAAAACCCTAAGACAAGGTGACGTGTTTTATATGACAGACATCCTGAGATTGAACACACATTGAAAACTCAGCTGTGTAGTATTTAACAAGTTCTAGCCTCTCTATAAATATTTGCTAATTTAAGACTCACAGCACACCCTACGTGGGCACTGATATTTATAGTCACTGACAAATGATGAAAAAGAAGCACAGAGAGGGCAGTTTTGTAGGCTAAGAGTAGCCAAGATTGTGGGTGGATGCAAAGGAAGATGCCCAGGGTCTGGGGAAAAGGTTAGGTTTCATGTTATATTGGGTCAAAAGGCAGCTGAGAGGTAGACAAGGCAAAAAATTGGACTCATTCCCTTGGATCAAGATGTGCAGCCTTTAGGTGACCCATACTAAAAGTTTTAGCAAGGTCCAAACAACAGGAAGGTGTTACAGATCCATGGGGTACCATAAACTTGTCAGCTCACCCTAGACAATTCAGATTGTTTGAACCTCTCAGTTTCATTTGTAAACTTATCAGGGATATTTTTAAAGGGAATTTTAGATTTTATATAAACAAGTAATAATTATGCCCGTGTGCTACACCTGGTATTTCCAAGCATTATAATTTTAGGTGGGTTTGTATAGAGAATTTAAATAAATGCTAAAATTAATAGAAATTCAATACTAACACTTTTCAGATTTGTGCATGTGTATGTGCACACATGCATGCATGTGTGTGTGTGTGTGTGTGTGTGTGCAAGATGTGTCCCTGTAGAAGCTAGACTATAGCCTTAAATATCTTTAGGCATGCTCTAAATTCTGGTTGAGAATGAGTTTCTTACTGGCTTGTCACTAGTCTAGTAAGTTAGGCTGGATATCAGTGAGCTCAGGGAACTCCCTGGTGCTGAGACAACAGGTGTGTAGTAGCACACCCAGCCTTATTTTTATTTGTGGATTCTATGAATCAAACCCAGGTTCGCATGCTCACACAACAAACACTTTACTGACTGAATATCTCCCTAGGCCCACAGTCCAGACAACTGAATTGGGAGTCAAAATCAAGTAAAAACAAGGCAAACTTAGGTCCTCAGTGGCCCATAACAGGTTCATTCACATCTGCTACAATGCTCACTCTATTTTGTGTGGAGGAGGACATCATTGTCACATGCATAGAACCTGCTTGGCATATAATCATGTCTTAGGGTTTCAATTGCTATGAAGAGACATCACAACCACAACAACTCTTATAAAGAAACGCATTTAATAGGAGTGGCCTGCATTTTCAAAGGTTTTATTCTGTTATCATGGTGTTACATGGTGGTGTGCAGGCAGACATGATGCTAGAGAGGGAACTGGGACTTCTTACACCTTGACTCCAAGGCAACAAGAAGTAATCTGAGACATTTAGCGTGGCTTGAACATATATGAGACTTCAAAGCCCACCTCCACGGTGACACTCTTCCTCCAACAAAGCCATACCTACTCAAACAAAGCCACACCTCCTCATAGTAATTCCCTAGGAGCTTATGGGGGCAGTTACACTCAAACTACAACATCACATGGGCAGACAGTATTGGAGAAAGGATATAGAAGTCATGAGATTGACAATCAGTGAAGACTGAGAAGTGGGAATGCAAGCAGCAAACCTTGCACCAAAAGGAATCTGATTTACCTTTCTGGAACACCCTTTGCAAAAAGGAACCCAGCTTCTCCAACCCCATCTAAGAAGTGTGGTTAGTACCCCTATATAGTCTACAGATCTGAGATTATGAGACATGACCCAAGTTCTTAGAACGGATGTTCATCTCTCCCAAATAGCACAGCACTAGAACAAGACAGCATGGCCACCACTTAGCCGAATGACTAAGAAAAGTTGTATACATACTTTTCACCTATGCGTATCTTCCTCTGTAAAATGAAGATAAACAGAATGACGATGTCATTCTGGATCTGATTTTATAATTAAATGAGTAATTAGTTTTTATAAAATTCTTAGCAGATGTGAAAACACACAAGTCACTTTGCAAATTCCAGTTGTCACTCTATGGCAACACAAAGGTTCAGTCAAACACACATCAGTGATAGTAGTGATTGAAGGAAGGGAGTAAAAGAGTAAGAGACCCTGTGACACTTGACAGGATAGTTGAACACTTTGGTAAAGTGGAAATGCTTACACCAATCATCTTTCAGTCCCTATAAAGGACAATTTGAAGACCTATATAAAGATATGTAATTTGCTTAAGAATAGACTATAAAGCTAAACATATTCAGAGGCTGGGGAGATGGCTCTGGAATCAAGTATTTTCCACTCAAGCATGAAGACTTGGTTTCAGATCCCTATCACCTACATAAAAGACTGGAGTGGCTGTCAGCATCTGTAACCCCAGCACAGATGGAGACGGGTGGATCTTTGGAGCTAGCAGGACAGCCAGTGTCCCATAAAGCCCAGGGTGACCTCAAACTTACTGTGTAGTTATGGATGAGCTTGAACATCTGATCCTCCTGAATCTACATGCTAAGTGCCAGGATTACAAGCTTGTGCTATCATGTCTCGTTTATGCTGTACTAGGGATCAAATCCAATTCTTGAATGAGAGGCAAGCATTCTATCCACTGAGCTACAGTCCAAATCCTGGGCATAATTTCTTAAAATAAAAGTCTCAACACATCTTAACATCAACATACTGGGGAACAAGTTTTAGAAAAAAGAAAGACGGAAGGCTAATAGAGAAGCAAATAATTATTACTATAAGATTGAGATATAGTTTTAAAAGCTACTCAAGCAGAATTCTGAGATTTGTGTGCAACAGAAAGTAGCCAACACAAGACTCTGGGATTTCCCTTTCTTTCCAGATTTACAGATTATAAAGGGTAATATAAGTAATTACTTATTTTCTTATAGTACAAAAAAGATAAACTTCTCCCCATGTGGCTGTGAGGTGTCTACTGACAGCCGTATAAAGGAGAATTGTCATGGAGCTAGAATGGAGGATCTCCCTCACTCTCTGGTAGTAGACAACCATTCCACCGCTCTTTCTTTTATCTGATGTTGCTGAACAGTTCAGTTTTCTTTTAGTTTTGTTTCTGTAATAAAACATTGATTTTGATTGCACTCTGGGGTTGGAAGTTTAGTGACTGTGTAGTGCCCACTGCCACATGAAAAGTGTCCATATTCAATAGATTACACCATAATCATCTGAACAGAACTGTCCTTTTCATGAAAACTAGCTTTGGAGGTAGCAGGAAAGTAGAAATAGTATTCCTTGCGATTTCAAATGCAGCATTCGGTTGCTTTCCTGTAGGTTATATTCTTCTGTATTGTTGGCTTTAATCTCTCCCATCTTTAAACCAACTGGCAGAACAAATGTCTTTAAGGCCACTGGTTTTTATTGGGAAAAAAAATGAAAGACTGGACGTTTGAAAGATTTTATTTTTAAAATGCTTTTATGGGATACTAAATGATGATTACATAGGAAACCCTTACACTGCATTGAGCTATTAAAAATGCTTGATGAGTATGCATAAAGAAAAGCATGATTGAAACCCAAAAATAAATGGATGAGACAAATCTTGGAACATGAAATCATTTGTCAGCCTGGCCTCATTTGCAGTTGGTACAAGGGCAATATTCCCAATTACTGCTCATGGAGTATTAGGAAGAGGCATCATTAAAATTCAAGTTGCAATGTTCTAACAACTCGAAAGTAATTGAATTTTTAAACCAAGCCCATTTAAAGGCTTCTATTTTATATTGGTAAATACATTTAAAAAATCATTAGTGCATGCCTTTAATTTCAGCTTATTATAATGTGTAATATATACACATTCACCCAATAAATTCATATATATAAATATACATGTAAAATCTTTCATTATCATTTTCAAAAGTAGCATAGCAATTTACCATGAGCAAAAACACAAATACTGTTCTAACATCTGACATGTATCACTGTGAGTTGATCCTCCCCAAATACTAAATGGACTCAGCAGGTGGTATTTATATATACATACGTGTGTTTACATATGTAACAGTAATAAATGAGAAGAGGATACAGATCTGAAAAGAAATCAGAAGGACACATGAGGTTGAGGAAAGAGATGTAATAGAAATGATTATATATAGTACTTATGTAGAAATTCTCAAAAAAATAAATATGAAAGAAGAGCAAATATTTTTTTCAAAATTTTATAAGTTAACACTATTTCTCAAAGAAGATAATGACTAAATGTTTGCTTGTGCATGGTGAACAGCACAGGAGAAACCTATGAAACAAATGTGAAGGACTTTCTATTTATTTAATTGTTGTAAAAATATGTGAGTTTGAAGCCCACTGCCTCTTCCAAGTTGACAAAGTTTCCAAGATATTCCCCCACTTCTCCATCCTGCTAGGTTCTGGTTCACACTTCTATTATTTGAACATTCATGGGAAAAAAATACTATGAAATCAGAATTACTGACTCTTTGGTAAGAAATCAATCTACCCAGCCCTTTTAATCCTTCAAAACACTAGATCATACATAATTGTAGAGCCCGCTTTTTTGGTTAGTACCATTGCCAACTGTTAAAATATTTAGAGTAATGATATTCCAGGTCTTAGCCAGAGTATTGATGAGAACGTAAAGTAAATTTCCAGGTTCGCTGGCTCTATAGTCCATAACTGCACGGCAATGCCCAAGGAGTGCTATAGAAGCTATTTACCCTGACCCTACTTTTACTTCCTTTAGAAACAACCATGTTTCTAGTTGTGTTTGTGCAACTAGTTTTGGTTCCTTCTCATGATGACACAAAGAGTGTGGTCTCTAACACCTCCCACCAGGACCACCTGTGCTTCTTGGTGACAATATATCAGAAGGCTCCCCATGTCCCCATCTCAGATTATGACACTAACCATTGTGAAAGACCCCAACAACTACCCCCAATTCTCTGCTTCCACCTTTGTCTTGGCCTTGGGTGGTATTGCATAGTGTTAGGCCTGAGCCTACTTAGCAGAAAGAGTTCTTCCTAGACTTGGGAGCATTCTCATTTGGTAAGCTCACCTGAGAGCTTCAGGACATTTTAAAAATTACAAATTTTTGATCTATTGCTTATCCCATTTCACAATTGGCAGACATTTTGAAAATTTTGTGGTTCAATATCAAAAGATAGTTACAACAGAAATTTGAAATCATGCAAACACTTGAGTCCTGGAACTAAAATACTTGGCAAAGTTGTCCCTCAAAAATCACTGGGAAAGAATCCACGTAATGAGCAACGCTGAGCATAGACTGCTGGCCAGCAATTTTAGGTGATTTTAAAATCACAAGCGGGTTTTCTTTCAAAGTCTTATTTTTTCCATATTAACTTAAAGTGTGATTAAAATGAACCTGTTATTTGCAATATTGAAAACTTTTAAGTTTATTAAGCATACATTTTTATAATCCATTAGAATAGTGAGATCAATTAAAAACTTCTAAACCTTCTTCAAATTTATAAAACTAAAACTCCAACTAATAATTATGGATTAAACTTGCCTATAGCTGACATTATTATTTTCATAAACATTGCTACTTATCTCTCTTCTTCAAAAAGTTTTTGGTTTGTTCAGTTGTTATACCACTCAGGAAGAAATAGCATTTAGTGGACTGGGGCTACCCTCAGCCCCAAAGTATAAATAATGTGTCAAGTTCCCATGGCTCTGTCTGCTCAACTGGCAATTTCTAAGACTTGAGCTCTGAGAAAATACAGGTCAAAGAGGCAGAAGATGTCTGTTGGCGATAAGTGTTTCTAAAACAGGGATTTTTGTTTTAAAATGTCTTTGATCCAGAAAATGCTAGTTCCACTGGATATCATTATGCTTGGATTTGATTTCTAGACTAGTCCATTGTTCAGTCATGAAGAGAGAGACACTCAGCATGGAGAAGATACCTATTATCGGGCAGATTCAGAGAAGGGGAGATCAGATATATGTTCCAGAAGAATCCACACAGAGGGAAGGAAGGGAGAGGAGAAGTAAAGCACACATAGAAGCTACTGCTGTAGTTCTTTCTGGGTAACAAGCCAGGATCACAGCAGCAGAAGAACAAAGGAATGTTAGCAAATAACGACAGCAAAGGGAAAGGAGGACAAATTTTGAGCTGAAATCTACATTTGAGTGCTAAATAAAACAAGAACCAAGACCACCATGCAGGAATGTCAGTTGAGAACTGTGAAAATAGTGGGCAGACTTTCAGGAGGAGGGGCCTGTCCTGATCAGCTACACTCAGCATTGTAATGAAACTGAAGAAGTAAACATTCCGGGATAGAGATTATTGCCAGCTGTTGGTCTGCAGGGGAAGTCTGATATGGTGAGAGTAGGAAGCTTTTCACAATGCCTTTTCAATTCAGAAAGCCTTGCTGAGTGAATCAATGAAGTAACTCCCAGAACCAAAAAGAACAACCTTAAAGAACCTGACAAGGGATTCGATTTGAGTGATGGGATCAATTAGGCAAGGAGTAGGAGGGGAAGAATCTGAAATGGATTGCAGGGCTTTCATCCTACTTTATCCTTTGCTTCGCACGACCCATCCTCTACACTCTTCACAAAAATGAAGGCATAAAATACATCAATTACTCCATCATCAAGCAATTCTCTGGTTTTCATGGATCTCAAAACTTTGTCCTTAGGAAGGAGAGATTTATATACTGTGTGCCACTGGGCCGACTCTAAGATTCAGTTTCCAGTCTCCTAGTTCAGGTTGAATTTTCTTTTTAGTCTTTTTTTTTTTTTTTCTGAGACAGGGTTTCTCTGTGTAACAGTCCTAGAGATCCTGGAACTCACTTTGTAGACCAGGTTGGCCTCGAACTCACAGAGATCCGCCAGACTCTGCCTCCCAAGTGCTGGGATTAAAGGCATGTGCCACAGTGCCATTTGTGGTGGCCCTCGCTGGTAGGATTTGCTGAAGGAGACAGGAGAATCATGAGTATCTCATCTTTTAAGACCATTATTGTCATTTCCTATCTGTTACCCTGTCACTGAAGTCTTGATACAGAGCTGCCAATAGTCTTTTATTTAGCAAAGGATTTTCTTAATATTTCCCAGTCTTGTGTTCCTGGGAGATACATTCCATTGTCTTTCAGTATGTTCCATTTTTATCACTAAAGCTTTGTAGCAGATTTTCCCCTAGAATACCTTTTGTTCTGCAGCTATTCCTTCCAGAGTCTATAGTTTGTTGAAAGACCAGATATCCAGAGAGCATCCTGGGAAAGGATATGCTTCTATATCTTCACTGTGTTTACTCTTCAAATGTGTCCTAACCAAGCTCCTTCAACTTTATCCACTCCACCAAGTTTCTCAGTGGGCCTCTACCTCATCTTGTTCAGACACGTGATAGGTTTTTGATCCAGTTCGATTTTTGCCTAAAAGCATTGAGGCAAATGAAAATACTTGCAAATTGGAGCTAACGGAAGACAGATTTTACATTGTCCCCTCCATTGACAAAAATTGCAGCATGTGATTCATGCACTTGGATATAAACAGGAAGCAGAGAGAAGTGTGAACTCATGCATATAAATGAGCTGAAGCCATTTAAGGTTGCAGCAGTGCATTTGATACTAATGTTTGCATTCTGAATAAAATTGCCCATAAAAAATTGTGATAATGCCTTAATTACAAGAAGAAGATACCTGCATGGATTTGGAGATGATAAAATACTGACTTCCCTACCATCCTTCTAATGGGAGAGTATACCACTGTGATTTAAGCACAGATAGAGACAAAACCTTCTGAGAGAGTTGCTTGCAGGAAATGGAGAAGGTGAAACCTGTATATGATAACATGACCAGAGACTTGTAATAAAACTAAAGGAAGAGAGAGGCATGCCCTATCTCCAGCATCCATGCCAACACAGAACAAATAGATTGGCCCACTGCGCCACTGAGCACAATGGTGGACAGCATACACGAAGATTTGTAATTTTCTTATTCAGTTCTTCCACAGCATTGTGAAGCTTGTGAGATGTCTAAAATGTCACATGTAGATGGAGCTATATATTAAATGACTCTTACATAACTATAACAGTGTAGGTCCACAAAATATACACACCTACAGTCTTCAGGGTACTGTCTGGAATAATGCATGCCAGAGACAAAATAAGATAAGATCCCTTTAAGAACAAAAAGCAAGATGCCTAATTTATGCATGAATAACCTTTATTCATTCACAACTTCTGCAATGCCCAGAGCAGGCAAAAAGAGAGTAGAAGAATCTATACACAAGTGAATCTTTTCCTTTCATAGAAAGACATAGGAAAAGAAAATTTATAATGTCATTTGATTCAAATCTAAGTGTAAAAATGCTCTAGTAGTGTATGTGTGTGATGTATGTACATATGTATATATTTGAAGTACTTTTTAAAAATTATATTTAAAATAGGCACAGTATTGTTCCATTAAAAATTGATTTTGATGTCTTCTGAAGTACAGACAAAAATCACATGTGATTTAAAATAACATTTTAACTCCCCTGAATTTACATTAAAGTAAACCAGTGAGCCACTGAAATTCTTTAAAACAATGAAGGGAAGAATCTAGACTAGACTAGTGAATGCAACTGCCAATAGCCTTGAACACCAGGCTACCAGGCACTGTGTTTCTGCTAGGACTGATGCACACTGAAATCGTGAACATTTAAGTGGCTTTTGAAGCCTCAAAGCCCTACCCAACACACATACAAAAGAATGGAAAGGACCCAAGTAATATATATTTTGATTATAGACTGGAATTATGTTTGGAATATATAAAGTTAGTAATAAAATATGTACGTTAATTTCCTCTATTGTTTTTTAGTTTTTATGATGCTAGTATAAAATTTTAAATAAGATTTGCGTTAAACTTATATTGGGTTTCAGAGTCTGGATTCTCTCTGATCATATCTTCTGGCCTATCAAAAGCTGTCAATAATGGCATGGTTACCATGATTATTAAAACCATCTCAGGTCTTGAAGGAGCCACATCTCAGGAGAGAGCTGTGTTAATGTCATCGGCAGACCTTTCGATGCTTTATTTAGCTTGTATATCTGATCAATTTTCCAAGAATGTACAAATACAAAATTAAATCTGAGAAAAGCTTCGATAAAACTGTCCATTATGCAACCTCATTATAATGTCTTGGTATTTAAAAAGCAAAATGTCTCATAGAGGAGAGTTCATGAAGCAACTGGGCATGTAGCTATAGATAGGAAAAAAATAAATAAATGTACAAGAAACTAGATGTACCAGGTTGGGGGTTTCTATGAACTGTCTTGACATCACTCATGTTCCTGAATTATTAGATCCTACTCTGACTTGTCAATCATATCTGATGTCTAATCTGTAACAATCAATTTATCATTCATTACCCTTATATAGTTTAAAATTAGCTCTCAGAATTTGTACTTTGAGCTAGATTTTAATTCTTTCCTACCTAAAGTCAATGTTTTCAATATTTCTTTTGGCACAGATAATGTTTCTAGAATTTCTAACCCATTTTATCTTGACTATAATGTTGTCTAACACAGAGGATTCATAAGTGACCTTTTATGCCCACAAAATATTGGAATGCAGCAAGTTCAATTAATTCTTTCCTGTGAGTCATTTTCTTCCACACACTTCCTCATCTGACATTATTTAAACACACCTTCTTTTTGGTGTGTTTTTAACCAGTTTAGTTACCCTATAAGGATTATACTTGTCTCTGGAATCTGCTTGAGAGAAAGATTTATCCTCTGGTCTATAGTAGACCTGTTAATAAATATTATTACAGACTATTCGCATCATATGTTATATTCTCTCTCTCTCTTTCTCTTTCACACACACACACACACACACACACACACACACACACACCAGCGTAAAGCTTTAGAAAAGGTTTTGCAAATAAATTACATAAGCCAGTCACCAAAGACAAGAAACTGGCATGAAGAAAAATCTTAGAATATACTTTCACAAAACCAAACCACCTCTGATGATATAACTATGAAATAGACCACTAATACAACTTTACATAAAGCTTATGAATTTGCTGGTTTTCTTCAACTTTGGCCTGTCAGCAGTTTGGATTCCACTAACATTCACACTGACTATAGCTCAATGATGATTTTCTGACTTTGGAATTTTAATGCTTGTTTCACTGCAATGTTGAGCAGTTCCTGGCATGGATATGTCAAATAACTGCTGAAAAAACAAGAGAGCAGAGATGAAAGGAAAAAAAGGAAACATTGGAGATGGGAGAGAGGGAGAGAAGTATAGCAGGGGGGCAAAGGAAGGAAGATAAGAAGGTGAGAGGAAAGGAAAAAAGATAGGAGGGAAGGAGGAAGGAAGAAAGGGAGACAAAAAAATAAAATTAAAAAAAAACATGAAAAAAAAAAGATCCCCCCCCAAAAAAAAAAAAAACAAAAGAATGAACATCCAGTGTTGGGTATGGACTCATGGGAGCATGGGCAGTTGTCTGTACATCTGGAACCCTTAGTGCTCTTGTTATTAGGAGTCCTATGCTTTGTGACTCCTCCTAGACTAGACAGAGCACGAAACAATACTGTGCGGGCTGCTGTCTTAAAACTGCTTAAATAAAATCAGTTTAAATAAAAAAAAAAAAAAAAGAAAAGAATGGAAACCAATTCATTGATTAATTCACAAAATGTATCATTAGGTATGCTGCGTTGATGATCCAATTTTATTTATATTTCAATATTGATTTTTTATATTTCATGTTTTAATATTTTATATTGATATAATTGTCATTCAGTGCCTATGGTGAAACCTCTTATCACTGTTCCACATATTTCAATCTAGACTGCATTTATAGCTTAGAATTCATGGCCTTAGCAATGCTTAGCTAAGCTAAAGAAGCTGTGTTCTTCATAGCTGCCCAGATACAGAGAAGTCTCTTCTTTCACAAGTCCTAAAATTCCCATCTTTATCTTTTCTACTCATTTGGTATCTGCCATAAATAGAGAGTAATTTATAAAAAGCAAACAACAAAAAACATGCAAAATAATATTTAAATACAAACACATCTAAGAGAATACTGAAAAAAACTAACATACAATTTTTCTATCATTCCAATTCAATTTAATATTCTTAATAAATTCAAGTAATTTTCTTTTAATTCAAAATTCCCATAGTACATAAACTAATCTGGCTGCTTATTTTATCTCAATGTCATATTGTCTTATTCTCTGACTTTGTTTATACCTATAGACCTAGTACATCTTTGTAAGTGCCATGCCTTCTACAGGCATCTGCCATTTGATGTTGTATAGATTCTTGTTCCTTACTCTAATCTTCTCCATTATTGTTGGCTTGAAATTCCTTTGGAATTCACTTCAAATACACATCAATTATTGCCCTCTTCACTTGTTTGAGACTCTTTCTTCTCATAAAAATTCCACAAAGCATTAAAATGAAATGGACTAAATGAAACATAGACATACCACTTCCTTTTAAAACCCCAAGTAGAGTCCGGGCAATGGTGGCGCACGCCTTTAATCCCAGCACTCGGGAGGCAGAGGCAGGCGGATCTCTGTGAGTTCGAGACCAGCCTGGTCTACAGAGCTAGTTCCAGGACAGGCTCCAAAACCACAGAGAAACCCTGTCTCGAAACCCCCCCCCCAAAAAAAAATAATAATAATAAAATAAAAAAAAAATAAAAAAAATAAAACCCCAAGTAGAAAGGCCAGCTGGACTGGGACTGAAAAAGCATGGGATAAAACCGGAATCTCTGAACATGGCGGACAATGAGGGCTGATGAGAAGCCAAGGACAATGGCACTGGGTTTTGATCCTACTGCATGTACTGGCTTTGTGGGAGCCTAACCAGTCTGGATGCTCACCTTCCTAGACCTGGATGGAGGGGGGAGGACCTTGGACTTCCCACAGAGCAGGGAACCCTGACAGCTCTTTTGACTGAAGATGGAGGGGGAGGAAGGGGAAAGGAGTGGGGGGAGGGGGAGGGTAATGGGAGGCTGGGAAGAGGCGAAAATTTTTTTCAATAAAAAAAAGAAAAAAGAAATAAATAAAACCCCAAGTAGAGGCTCAGAATGCTTCCTTTATTGTCACTGGAGAAAAATATGGGTTATGGAATCAAGGAGACTTTTTGGTTCAAACTACTAAACATTGCGTAAATTACTTAGTATTTGGGTTGTAGTTTTTTTCTTCTATAAAGGAGAAATGCCAGTAAAAAAATTAAATAGCTGGGATAAAAATTAAATTCCTTTCCCCATTAATATCTTCCAAAACACAAGCTCTTATACAATGAGCATGCCACTACAATCAAACTGGAAAGGAGTTCAGTGACCAACCACCCCCATTATACTGATCAATAGTAGAGGCAATATTAAACCCAGCCATGTCTGATTTTTAAACCTGCCTTAACAAATATTATTTCTCACTCCCTCTCAACCAAATCAAAACACACTTAACAAGATATCCTGAAATATGCTGCTGTTAGCATATATGAAATAGCAGGGTTTCTTCCCTAGCTACCACAGCACTTCCCTTTGGTGTTTGTTCATTAAGTGGGGGAGTGGGATCCACTTCTGAGTTCTCTCCTTGGTACTGAAACAATTTGGTTTGGAAATGCTATCCCTTTGGGAGGTTATCTGTAAATCCATCTGGACACTTCATAAACTATAAGTCTTCCTGGAATAAAAAGATCTCTTATCCCTTTTCTTACTCACTGATAAATACCTAACAAAGGTATCCGAACTGCCAGAAACAAATTCTCGTGTAAGCTTTGCAACTATTTTGGCTACAAATTGGACAACTCAAATTTTTTTCAGTCACTATTTTGTCATTTGCAAATGACTGTTATATCTATGCCGCACATATTTTCCGAGTAAGAGAATGCCATAAAGTGGGATGAACTGGGAGTGGGGCAACAGCTCATCTGTTAAGACTTCCTTCAAAGAACCAGATTTCAGATCCCAGCATTCCCATCCAGCGGCTCACAACCAACTACTTGCAAATTCAGCTCTATTCTAGGAGATCTGCTATCTTCTTCTGGCCTCCACAGATACCCATTTCCACATGTGCATAATAACACACACACAACCTCTCATTTTTAAAATGTCATCTTTAAAAATGGGCAAGTCTTTGTTATTTCTGTTCTCATTATTACATTGTCATAATCTAGATGAATGCCAGGATGAATGACAGACACCTTCTAAACCAGGAACTGCAAATCCGGAAGGTTAGAACTAAATAAAAGCCTCGGTAATTGACTTATATCCTATCTGCTGTTTAAACTCTACCTGGGTTCCATTCCAACTCTTCGTGCAGCATACTGCCATTCAGGACAGTTTCTGGTCTGGATGCCTGAGATCCCAGAGCGTGTGCCTGCCTGGAACCTCATCTCACAGTCTATTCACTCTTGACCCAACTTTGCCTCCCACTTTGATCAACCTTGCTAAGTTGCAGGTGTCTGCCTCCATTTCTCACCCCTGCCATCACCACCTGGACTTGCTCTTCTCACCTTTCCAGAGTTCCATTTCCAATTTCCTTCCCTTCTTTAGCCCCTGATCAGCACTAGTGGCTGATAGCCAGGTCACTCCATGTTAGAACTGCTTCCCAGAAGCCCACCTGCCCAAGCAGGCAAGCTTGTCTTGGCATACATGCTCCAGAAAACAAAAGAGGTTCCCTCTGCCTCTATGATCAGACCGATCTCTGGCACCGAGACTGTTATAACACCTTCTTTGCTACAAGAAACACCAACATCGTATGGTCTATGTGAATCATCTCTTTTCCTCAGCATTCAGCCTTTTGGTCTTGGATTGCTGATACTGCCAAAGCATTTTGCTGCTTCTGCTCCTTGAGGTGTGTTCTCACTCTGCCACTACTTTTCTATGCATCCTTCGCAAACTTTTGTACATTTCTCCTTTACGACTCCTTTCAGCTTTCCTCTCTAAGCAAAAGAAGCCACGACACCAGTACATTCCCACTATAAAGTGTATGCAAATCTAACACATTCAATCAAAGTGTGCTCGTGAAAAACTGTTTTTCATGTGTTCTTTGAAGTCATTTCCCATGAACAGGAATCTTTTTTTTTTTTTTTTTTGGTTTTTCGAGACAAGGTTTCTCTGTGGTTTTGGAGCCTGTCCTGGAACTAGCTCTGTAGACCAGGCTGGTCTCAAGCTCACAGAGATCCGCCTGCCTCTGCCTCCCGAGTGCTGGGATTAAAGGCGTGCGCCACCACCGCCCGGCTCAGGAATCTTAATTAGATGACCAAATTTAGAAGGATAATGCATCTTTCAAGAAAGCTAAGCATGCTTAATCCTTGATACTCTAGAAAACTCTATTTTTCATCAACCCAGGATAGCACAGCTATACTTCATAAGTTTTAATTTTTTTCTTGAAATAACTTCTGTAGTAGGTCTTCAAATTGCTAGAACGATATGGAATTGTGTGAAGTTTAATTTTCAATTTATAATGAGATGATTGAAGACAGTACACAGATGAGCACACTTGTTATGCAATTTGGAAAAATTCGAGTTGAGATGAATTAATAACTACAGAAGCAAAGCAGCAATAGCAATAAGATAACAGTACCAATTTAATTTAATTGTTCATTCCCAGAATAACCATTAGGATTGTACAAATATTTATCTTTTAGCTTCAGCGTTGTCCATGTTGAAACAATTAATTGAAAATTATGTCGTATATATGTCACAGAAGTTAACTTCTTACTAATTATTTAAAATTTTGTTTCTCAGTGGCATTTTATATTTGATAAAGACGAAAATATATTATTTCTGAAATACATTTGGCAGCCAAGATCCATGTGCTTAATATTGTACTAGATTCCTTAAGACTGAAAACCAATATTTTTATTTTTCTTGGTAGTTTACTAAATTAAATCAGTTACGGACATAGAATTACTTTTGAAAGACAGATAGGTCAGGATGTCTAGGTGAAGCCTGGAGGCAATAATGTGGAATACAGATTTATTTCTTCAGGGTAGTTATGGACTGTAGCCTTCAAACACCATTGGAATGTAGGGTCCATCGAAACCTGTTCTGTACTCAGTAATTTACTCTTGGAAACACTTTCCTCTTCCAGCCTTGCATTGTTCTCCCAGCCTACAAACCCTCCCTAGCCCTAACAACTACACACACCATCTTCTTGGAGTCCTTTTCCTTCATTTCCTCAACTGGCTATCATCTCCTCTGCCCTAATGCTTTCTTCTTCCATCCACCCACCTTTGCATCCTCCTACACTGTTATGAATATCTCTGCCAGGACCAGTTAACATGCAAGCCCATGGATCCTGCCTTCCATGTCTGAGCATCTAAAACTCACTCACCAAACACAAAACACCTTTAGCCAAGGAAAGACCCAATAGTTGTTCTTTTAATGAATACATGCGGAAATACGTTTGAGTACCATGCCGTGTTCTATGACGTGATGTTATTCGGAGGTTTCATGTGTACCTATTTGAGAAGGTGGAGAATTAATTTCCACATACTTGGTATTTCAGTCTAATTTGGATGTCCTGAATTTCAGTGAGAGAATCCATAAACACAAAAATGCTAACTTCATGTTCCCAGCTCTGCCTGAGTTAATTGTGAGTGATTTGCTTGCCCATGCAACACTGAATCCTTCTTTCCTCATTACCGTCATTCTATAAAGTACTACTAATTCTTTTATCACTCTCAAAGGAAAGAAACTCTTCTCAAAAGAGTGCCATGTACTGAGTCTAGTGTTTCATCTTAATATATGATCACTAATAAAAATGTATAAAGCATGCTTCATAAATCCTGTGCGACTCTAAAATACTGACTCATCTCATTTAGAACCCCTGCCAGCTATCTGAATGCAGCATCAAAACACCATCAAAATGTATTTTTGGAGCTGGAGAGATGATTCAGTCAATAAAGTACCTCCAGCACAAGGATGGAGATCTGAGTTCGAATATAAAGCACTTACAGAAAAACAGTGTGGGCAAATCAAAGCACACTGTAATATCAGAGCCCGAGAGACAGAGAAGGAAGGACTTTTACAGCTTGCTGACCAGTTAGTCTAGCAGAATTCATGAATTCTAGATTCACTGACAGACCTTACTTCAAAAGCTAAGGTGGAACTGGTTAAGGAAGATACCTACCATCAACCTATGGCTTCCACATTCATATACATCCCATACTTATGAGCAAAGACACACAAAGTTTTCTAATTTTGTCATACATAGAACTTTCAGGTGTAAAATGAATTAATAATTTAAATCAATTAATTTTGAAGAAAGATGATGATGATTCAATCTTAGGTCACCTGGTGTGTGTGTATGTGTATCCATATACTAAGAATCTAGCCCATGCATGTTAGCCAAGTACTAACCATACTACTGACCAATATTTCCTGCACCTCTGGCTTAGTTAAGAAAAAATAACTTAAGTATATTAAAATGCATAAAACGTCTCACTTGATTTTCAAAAATTATCAGGTACAACAAAAAAAAAGTCCTCTTACAGTGATAATTTTAAAAGTGCTAGCTATAATTTAAAACAAAAAATTAAATAGTGTTTATAGAGCAAAACCATAATGATGTAAATGAAAAATTAGAGGTATTAGAAATATTCTCCACTTAAAGGAAATGAGGTTTACTTTCGGAGTACATTCTGCATAACTTTGATTAAATGAAAGGTTAAACGAACACACATAGGAAAAATATTTAAAATTCATGATGCAAAATAAAGTAAAATGTTAACAATCTGGAGTTTGGAAAAATAACTTGGGCTTGACAACCTAAATATCTATGAGTGGATAATGCACTTAGGCACATTTTATCATAATATGACATGCACTCAAGTAAATAAATAATCAATTTAAATAAACAAAAATCCCTCGTGGTTGATAAAAGGGCTTACAGTTACCATGTACAGAGAGTAAGTGACTGTGAAGTGTTCATCCCTAGGTGGGAAATCTACATCAGCACAGCCACCAGGCTCAGGAAGCAGTGTAGAAGAGGTAGGAGAAGGTTTTCAAAAGACAAAAATTATGGGGAACTTCTAAAACTACTGTCATCTGGGCATGAAAGAGCCACAGCAGCTGTGGTTAGGAGCACAAGATCTGAACAAGATCAAACAACAGTTCAAAACAAATATCCAAGATCCCACCTACGGACGATGAGCAATTGGCGTTTGAGGGCTATGAATAATTTTTTTTTTTTTTGGAGATGTGGCTCCTAGAATGTTGCACAAGCTCCAGCAGAATACCCAACACCTATGTGCATACTAGCAGCAGCAACTAGACTCAGTTGGTCACAAAAGCGGGCCATGAAGTTGGCAGAATTGAGAGGAGCACTTGTTGGGAGTCTCTGGAAGGAACAGGGCATGTGATTAAAATGCAATAAATTGTATTTGTCTACGAAATTCTTAAATATTTTTAGTTCTAAAGAATTGAATAAAAAGAGAATTTCTGAAATAATTATAATTTCTATTTAATTATATTATTTTAAAATACACAAATAATTATTTATTGCTGTCATTTGAAGGGTTGTTAGGCATTGAGCAAGAAGCAAATATATTTATAAAACATATTTGTTTCCCTATAGGAATTTATAATGTTTTGCCAGCCAATAAGTTTTAAGCGATCAAATTAAATGTGTAACCAACCATGTGACCTTGTAATATATTGTATAGGGTATATTCAATTAAGTGTTTAGCAGTCATGTGCTTCCAAGATGGCAAATTCAATTACAAGAGTTTGCCTTAGGCTCAAGCTTAAAGCGTAGGAAGCCAAGAAGCCAGCCTGTGGGAAGATATTGACTCTTTCCTTTCACAGACATGGTAGTGGACCAGTAGAAGCTTCTATTCCTATCTAAGGCTGATGGATTCATGAAGAAGATAGTGCGAGGAGTGGTAGACGTCCTGTTCTACTTGGCTAGGGGTGAAAGTGCATGAGACAAGAAACAAATGGACATTATGTAGAAAGGAAATTGCAGGAACAACAGATCTAAGGTGACTACAAACATCAAGGAAAGAGGAATCAGAGAGATGGCCCTGAAGCTGCCTAAACTAAGGATGAGGACATGGGAACATAAGGAAATGAGGAGCAGGGAGAATAATACGAGCACAGCATCGTAGAGAAGTACCTTCATGCCTCGGCTGGTCCCCAAGAAAGGCAATAAGACCAGGAAAGCATTGTCTTTATTATTCCGACACTAGCACTCAAAACGGTGTATCCTCTAAAAACATGAGCTCCAAATATACATCTACAGCATCTATAATGTCCCCTAAACATATCCATACCCTTGAATCTCCTTTCTATCCTCTTGTTCCAAACCTGATGGCAAAGGCAATGTCTTGGTTGTATCTGATATTCTCTATGACAGTGATACGGTTATTTATGTCAAAACCACAGCGTAAGAGTTTAAAATGTGTGCATCAAAACTGGATAGATTGTTATTCAGCTACCAGTTAAACTCCAAATGGGGCTTTTCTTTTTGGATGAAATAGTTGGTATTAAGGGAAAGAAAAAAGTATCATAGACCCAACACTGATTTTAGATTCCAATGTTATTCATTCATTCATTCATTCATTTATTGTGTATGAGTGCATGTATGTGTGCAGGGAATATATATGTGTGCATATTTGAGGAAGTGTGCTTAACCATGTGTGGAGGCCAGTAGTTGCTCATATTTTTCTTCTATTGCCCTCTACCATGGTTTTTGAGCTGCCATTACTCCATAAACCAGTATTTTTCCATATTGCTTAGGCTAGCTGCCCAGGAAACTCCTGGGATGTGCCTGTATTCAACCACAAAGCACTGGGCTTGTAGGCACACACACCATCACACCCAACCAGCATTTTTACATGGCTCCTTGTGATCTCAACTCAGGATCTTGTGCATGTGCAGCTAGTATTTTACCCAAAGAGCAAGCTCTCCAGCCCCTTAAAAGCTCTTCTTCCACCAGGCGGTGGTGGCACACACCTTTAATCTCAGCACTCGGGAGACAAAGGCAGGCAGATCTCTGTGAGTTTAAGGCCATCCTGGTGTTCTAGAGCTAGTTCCAGGACAGGTTCCAAAGCTACAGAGAAAACCCCTCTCGAAAAACAAACAAACAAACAAACAAAAACAAAAACCTCTTTTTCCTCATCTTTGGTTGCTTCCTTAAGATCCCAAGTGTTAACTATAAACACACTGTTAGTAGAACCTTTTGTGTCAATAGTAAAAGTCACAAAAATCCCTATTACGATAAACAGAGTGTGCATTTTATTTTCCCAAATAACACCGCAAAACAAAGATATTCACCACAGGTGGCCTTCATCCTTCCAAAAGAAGTAAAACCTGTGGTAGGAAAAGCATCGGGTCAAGGCATACCACTTTCATGCTGTGTGTAATAAGTTAGTTGCTCACTCTTTCTGAGCCTTGATACTATGCTCTCATCTATAAGTTGAGTACAATAGGGTCACCCCCATGTTGAAAAGAACACTAAATTAGTATGTATGTAGCAGTTGCAACAATACTAGATAGGCATTAAGCAATCTAAACATATTAGCTGCCTATGCAATCTGCTCATTAGTTGAGTGACCTTGGACAAGTCACTTCATCTCCATGGCAACTCATTAGAAAATTAAGAGGCAAAAAGAAAAGATCCCTAAGTTCCTCTTCCATGGATGAAGAGGTCTGCCTATGAGGATGCATGTTCCATTTCACACTGAATTCACAAACCTTTTCCAAAAATGTAAGGCCAGAAAGAGGCTGATTGTGCCGCTTGGATAAAGCATCTTCTGGAGTCTGATATCTGTATTCCAGACTTCACCCAGAAAAACAAGGGGACCCCAAGTAGCCATGTGATGTGAAACCACAGAGAAGAGGAAACAAATGTCCCTTTGTAAAAGAGCAAGAGGGCTATCACGTACTTATGACTAAGGCTCTTCATTCATTTTTGTAACTAAGCAAATACTGCCCAGGCACATGGGAAGGAAGAGGTCATTGTCACCAACCCAAAGATACTGTCTTTTTTTTCCCCTTTCAATAGAAAATGTCAGGAGTTCATTTGGAATTCCAAGATGAATCCTCCAGTGCAGCATCTCTCTGAGACTGCTTGGTTTCAGTGTCTGTGAGATCGTGACATTCGGCTTTGATGAGGTCTCTGGAAACACAAGATGCTTCTATGTACCCAAGCGGATGGGGGCTAAATCTAAAACGACGATTTCAACAAAGTACAGTTTCTGCTGTCAATACTGCAAGTATGAGAAACACACAGAGGTTTGGGTTATATCAACACAAATCTGACTTCTATTAGCAGAGAGAGGCCACGAGTTATTTCAATAATATGCAGATATATAAGCAAAGTGTTTACTTCACTACCCCATAATGTTTCAACTATTTCCAAATTTGCTTTGAAGCACAATAAATCCCTGGATTTTTGCAACAATGAATTTGACTTCTTTAAGACTTTATTTCAAAGGATGATGCCCGTGAAAGCTATTCACTATGTATTTGTCCAGGGGAAGAAAATCTGAGAGGCGAGAAGGAAGCACAGAGTGATTGAAGAGAAGTAACTTTTCACAGTCCTGCTTTCTGTCACTCCATTTGCACTTATTTTATATCTCTGCATCCATACCCTGTGTGCCACACACAATGTACATTCTCAGGAAATAAATAAGCTAGCGAAATATGGAAATGGCTATAAGACAAATACGATCATACATGCCACCATTTAGCTAAGGTATCTTGAGCATATGTTTGAGAAATAATGAGCTAGAGAAGAACCAGTCCTTAGGTGACGGATGGTATCTGCAATTGAGTCTAGGATGATGTATGTGATATGAATTAGTACGTATTATTAAGCTTATTGATATCAGCTCTACTTTCAGGGATGGTCTGCTAAAATGCTAGCCAAGTTCAAAGTCCAGAGTAGTCAGTCACAAGTATGGTTATGATTTGGCTCATGAATCTATCCTGAACATCATGTGTTGAAGACTTGGGTCCCTGGTGCTGCAGTGTGCGGATCTGGGGCCTTTAGGAAGTCAATGGATCATGAGGGCTCCAAACTCACGGAAGATTAATCCATTGATAAAGTAATAATGTAATAGCTTTTTGGAGCAGAGCTTTGTTATAAATGCAAGCACTCTTTTTTCTTTCTCTGTTGCCTAGCCAGTGCGAGGTGAATTGCTTTGCCCCTTGATGTACTTTCATTTTGCTGCATTGCCTTTCCCCTAACCTCCAGGCTCAGAAGCCAAGTGACTGTGGACTGAAACCATGAATCAAACTAAATCCTTCCTCCCTCCACGCTGTTCATCTCAGGTATGTTGTCACAGTGACAGAGAATTAAAACAGGTCTTATTATTTCAAAGAAGCTGCCAAAAATCTCTTTGCTATCTGTATGTTAATTAATGGCTGACTTAATTAGCAAAGAGGATTAAAAAAAGGGGGGTTTTCTCTATTGATGAAAAGACTGGCTTTTAATTATCATGATGAATTGCTAAAAATGCATGTTCACCGGTTAAAGGAAAAAATTCAATTGATGTGAATGGGCTTATATTCCCATACCTGAACTCTCAAGGATTAAGACTCTGATGTGGTCTATTCTATTCCCTAATGGTTTTATCCTGATGAATTTAAAAGATCTATGGTTGATTTGGACTGTGTCAATCCAATCCCATCTTGGCTGTGCTAACCCTTCAGACAGCATTTCATCCATCTAAATCATCACTGAGGACCAAGAGCTAAGGATTCATTGAACTTACAAGTTATTTGGACACTTCTGCCTGCTGTAATGGAAAGCTATTAAACAACTGAAAGCTCAGCAGAATTTGGTCTATTATTTGAATTCAAATTCATTATAACTTCATCACCACAACTTCAATGAGTGCCTTGATAGCTTATTCATCAAAAATAGCCTAAATATTCAATCAAAGAAAACTGACTCAAGTCAATTTACAATATTCTAACTTTGAAATGCCCAAATCTAATGATGTAAATATAATAATAATGCATTATCAACCACAGCACAAAATGACCTGAATGTCATAATTCATATCCAGCTTGTAATTTGCAAGAGATACAAGTCAGGATATTACCTCTTGGATGCAAAGAATGTTCTAAGAAGCTGGATTGGAGTGGGAAGAAGCATCAGAGAGATGAGACACAGGGGAGATAAAAGTGAATTCATACAAAACTTACAAATGTATTAAATGCCAAACCCCTTATAAATCTACACACACACACACACTCACACACACACACATACTCATTCATTCATACATGTTCTCTCAGTGAGAAATATGTATCACAGAATCTGCCTTTAAAATTTTAAAGGTAACTGTTTTAAAAAAATGTAATTCTGTTTTTATCCCTTTAAAATGGTAATTTTGCTGACAATAATTCTCAAACTACATCTGTCATAATAAGACTGAAAATGTAACCAGCCTGCTGAGTGAAAACTGCCATTCTCAGAAACAGTTTAAATAGTACTGATAAAATCCTATTTTACATATTTTAAAATCTCTTCCAACCTAATAATATTCCATGAGTTTCTGAAGTGTTAAAAGCGTCCTCCTAACTCTAGGTAAGGGTCTTTGTTCTGACATCAGCACCTATTCTGCCATGTGAGTGGGTGAGAATGCAGACCTGAAAAAAAAATCAAATCCTATTGGCTATTGTGATGGTTTAAATATGGAAGAGAGTTCATATATTTGAACATTGATTTTTAAACTCCCCTTTCCAATGTCTAGCTTTTTCAATTACTGTTCACTGAGGCTCTACATTAGTGGGCATAGGGCAAATAACACATTGATAATAATTCAATATGCTTTAACTCTTCTCTGTTGCTAGGAATGCAGTCATATATACTATGAATCAAATTAGTGGCCAACTCTATGTAGCTACCAGAGCACTGGACTTGAAGTAATAGGTGCAGGTCTTCAACATGTCATTTACCTACTGAAGCGAATTGCTAAAGCACCCTAGAGGTGCCACTGCACACACTATCTGAAAGAATTAATGTGCACAGTAAATGGCTTACCTCATTTGTTCAAAAGTGGTTAAGTGTGCGTGATTGCATGTTGTCATTTTACCCCGTGCTATCAATAAGAATAGGCGGCATTTAGTGTAGAAAAACAGCTACCACCAACTGAACACTTAGCACAGACGTTGCTAGTTCATGGAAGAGATCATGTTACGTATTCTTATGTCTCTTTTATAGACAAGAGAACTGAGGCTTAGAGGTATAATTTTTACTCAGCTGGTATGCATTCTTGAAGAGTAGAGAGTCTTTCTTTCTTTCTTTCTTTCTTTCTTTCTTTCTTTCTTTCTTTCTTTCTTTCTTTCTTTCTTTCTTTCTTTCTTATATTTTAGAAGACCGGTCAGCAGTGCTGTACCTAGTACATATAAATTCCTTATATCATTTAAAACGTCTACAGATTTTTGCTTGATGGGGTTAAAAAAAAAAACCCTAAGACTTCATGTGTTATAGCATATATTTAACAAAAGCATTCATGTACTCTCCCAAAACTTTATATCTATTTAAAATTACAGAAATGAACAAGATGATTCTTAACAAGGATCTTGAAAACACTTAAAGTTACTGAAATATTTTAGAAACCAGCATTATACATTAGAGCAATAGCCTGTAATAATTAGTTAGACCTTTTTATTCTACTAACTATTTACCTATACCATTCTGTGTATAGAAAAATCAGTAAAAAGATTGTAAAAGTCATATTCATTTTCTTGTGTCATGATATACATGCATAAGTCTGACAAAAGAGAGCTAGAAATGATGCCAATCATGGGTAGCTATATAACCTGTGTGACCTGTTCACACTGTATCTTCCTTGTATTTATGAAGTGACATGGACTCCAAAATGCTTTTTTTTCTCTCATCCAATTGTCACTCATAAAAGCTTTTAAAGGTAGGGTGGAGCAACTCCACATATTTCAATTACAGTAAATGTCTCAAAAATATCACAAGGATGACTTGTAGATAACAGGAGGAAGGAAAGGAGAAAAGATAGAGGAAGAGAGAGTGAGAGACAGAAGCAGGAGAAAGCTAGCTGGGCTTCTGCTTCCTGCCACAATTTCCATATCAGTGGGAAAATGAGTGGAGATGAAAGGAAAAAGAGGGGCAAAGAGAATTACTTTTTAAGCAGAAAGGGAAGGAAAGAGGAGGAAGAAAAGGGAAGGGAGAATGTAAATGGATAGGAGTGGCAATTTCTAAGAAAAACAAAAGGCATTAGTAGGGTTTCAAACAGACTCTCAGACCCTCCCTGCAAGAATAGCCCATTTAGGGAATCCTAAAACTAACATGTTAAACTTTCCTTGTGTATGTATTAGCATACATCTGATTTCCACACATGCATGGCATTGCACGATCTAGTGCTAAGCCTCCCTTATTTTAAGAAACACGCCTTAGAGGAGGCACCTCACCTCTCCAGCACCACAGACTGCAAATCTAGGAGACTGTGGATCTCCACAAATGTGGGTGCCTACAGTCCCTGCTCAGTGTGTGCAGCTGAGATAATAGCTATGCTTCAAAGCAGAACCACACAACTCTGAATCCCTTCTGCTGCCACCCACCTCTCCGCAACACTTCCAAGCAGAACAGGAAACAAAACAATTTCCTACATCACACATGGAGACTATTCTCTACTGTGGGGCACACAGTTTACCACCAAACCAGAGAAAACGGAATTCAGTACAAAAGGTTTGAGAAAAATGTTGACTTTCTTGGATTGAGTCACTATCACTAAAAATCTTAAAAGACTGGTTAGCCTGTCAGAGTAAAGGTTTTTAACAAAAGAGGTAAATGCACAGGCTTTGGAGAATGGTACTGTCATCGTGAGACGCTGGGTGTGCCACCTAAACTCCCTATGTCTCAGCCACCTTCATAATTGTATTGTGGAAATGAAATGCATTAATGGATTTAAATAACTAAATTCTGACACAATGATCTCTCACTGAACTTCTTACATGCCATTGATAAAAATGGCTGTAAGGATGGGACATGTATCTGAGGAGAGCACTCTCACGGTGGTACTGAGTAAAGCGATCCACAGAGGTATAGAGAGGGCCACTAATCTACCACATATGCGTATTCACAAAAGTCCCACAAAACCAATTTCCACAACACCTCAATTTTATTATTAGAGAAATCTGGGCAGAGAGACACACTGGCTCAAGTTCTTACCACTGGAAAATACCAGAATAGACTTACACTCAAGCAAGAGAATCCCGAATCTGAACCTCCGCATGCGTTAACTCTCCGGAAGTCAGATGTGGTTTTATATTATTTTAGTTTCATGGGATGATTTTATTTTTTTCATTTTAGTTTAGATAGAGTCTCATTAGGTATCCTGGGCTTGCCTGCCACTCACTATATAAACCAGGATTGCCTGGAACTCACAGAAATCTGTCTGCTTTGGGGGTACTAAAGGTATAAGCCACCCTACCCAGCAGGAAATTATGTTTTTTGTTTGTTTGTTTGTTTTATTGTTTTTTTAATCTCCGGTTAATAAGAAACTTTGGACAAAGCACCGGCTAATTAATAAGAGAAGCCAGACTAAGAGTCCAGACTTATCTAATGCTCTTATCTGCGCTGTGTCCTGTAGCACAACACAGAAGTGGTTTTCCAAGGCCAGACTTTAGGAAAGGAAGACCCTGAGTAGGAAATGATTGCCTGCCATCATCTCTTTCCACCATTCTTGGGATAAAGCTGTAGGTACACCCCTCAAATCCCAAGGGCAGGAAATGCATCTCACCAGGACAGCACTTTCTGAGTATTTACACAAGGCTCTTGGTATTGACACTGAGAGAAAATAGTTAATTAATTAATTAGAGATAAAGCATTCATCATATGCAACCATTTTCATGAAGTCTTCCTTCAATCCTCCAAAAGAAGGTGATCTTATCCTTCCCGATATCAGCAAAGGTCTTTCTGATATACACATATATGTGTATATGGGCAAATACATATGTCTCTACATATCAACATATTTCTTTTCTTTCTTGCAGTGCTGGGGACTAAACTAAGGACCCTGAATATACTAAGCTGACAGAATCCACAACTACACTGTATCCCTGGCTGTTTTGTTTTGTTTTGCTTTGTTTTGTGGATACAGGGTTTTACTCTGAGAACAATACTAACTTTCTTTTTTTTTTTTATTGAAAAAAAAATTTTCCCACTTCCTCCTCGCCTCCCATTTCCCTCCCCCTCCTCCTGCCCCTCTCCCCCTCCCCCCACTCCTCTTCTCCTCCCTCTCCAGTCCCAAGAGCAGTCAGGGTTCCCTGCCCTGTGGAAAGTCCAAGGTCCTCCCACCTCCATCCAAGTCTAGGAAGTCTAGGTTAACCTGACATTGACGATCCTCCTGCCTCAGCCTCTGAATACTGCTTTTACAAGTGTGCATCACCACACCCAGCCAAGCATATCATGATTATTGTAACTGCCAGTGTGTTTCTCGATTTTTTTCAAATTCCGCCATAAACTACTTAGAATCAGCAACTGTAGTTTATGTCTGAAATTACCCTTAGAGCAGCTGCTCTACCAGATAAATGTTTGGAACATAAGGATCCAGGAAACTTTTCCTGACCATTATTTTATTAATAATAATGCTGAGCTAGGAACAAACCTCCTCAGTCCCTGGATTCAATCCCCAGCACCCCAAATTACAATACAGATGTCAATGACCTATGAGAAAGTATCAATCATGAAGAGAAAAGAATATTTGCATATTATAAGTAATTTAAATGCAAAATTTTGTGACTGAAAGAACTGAGAATTAATAAGCTTAAATAAAATTTTCAAGGTTTCACAGGAAGTAAAGTTTCCAATTCTAAAATTCACCCAGGTAAAGTCATGCCTGCAGTCTCCACATTGGGGGGAAGATCACACATCTTAGAGTGCCTACTACATTTAGAAATCTCCTCTCTTGCTGCCCATAAATAAGTAGGTAAATAAATAAATGTAATGCAGTCCAAAAAGGCACTGTGTCCTGTAGCTTTTAAATTTTTGGACAAATAAAAAATAATCCACAGGTAGAAATATTGAAGA
The DNA here is from genome assembly GCF_950005125.1 of Chionomys nivalis. Classification (NCBI taxonomy): domain Eukaryota; kingdom Metazoa; phylum Chordata; class Mammalia; order Rodentia; family Cricetidae; genus Chionomys; species Chionomys nivalis. The sequence continues at coordinate 29,625,340 of NC_080103.1, read as the reverse complement.
GATTTTAAAATCACCCTCCAGGTTAAGAACACATATAAAAAGGTAAGACAATAAATCAATACATATGGACCTTAGCAGTCAAAATGCACTAAATATGACACAAGGAAAAAGCTTGAAGCACTTAATTAAGAATAATGATTATGATCAGATTGAATCAATAATTGATAACAGAAAAAGCACAAACTTAGAAGCCTGATAGACTAGGGCTGAAACCATTAGGGCAAGCTTTTTAACTTTGGTCCTTGAGCACATAATCTTTCTTAGCTCCTGCTTCCCAAAATGGTTTTATGAAAGGGCTGGAGAGATGGCTCTGTGGTTAAGAGCATTGCATGCTCTTCAAGAACTGGGTTCAATCCCTAGGACCCCTATGGCAGTTCACAACTGTCTGTAACTCCAGTGCCAGAAGTCCATTGCCCTACATAAAATAATAAAATTAAATTAAAAACAAAATATCTTTATTTATCTATTTATTTTTGGTTTTTCAAGACAGGGTTTCTCTGTAGCTTTGGAGCCTACCCTGGAACTAGCTCTTGTAGACCAGGCTGGCCTCAAACTCACAGAGATCTGCCTGCCTCTGTCTCCTGAGTGCTGGGATTAAAGGCGTGAGACAATATTGCCCAGAAAAATTTCTTATGAAAATAATAATGATAGATCTCAGAGATGATGGCTACCTTCACAGTATGTGGAAAACATACTCAAGTATTCAAGAATAAAATACTATCTTCCCCGTGGTTGGGTATTGTTCACATTGTTGCTATTCTTATCAGAAGACAGTACGCTTAAGGCCATGTTCTTAAGAAGAATGGAGAAGCAAGCTGCCATTGCTGCATTGGCTCATTATGTGGTAGCTGAGTTTATTATTCCTAGGAGGAAGGGAAGCAAAGTACAACCATCCAAAATTCAATATTTTTTCTTCACACTAATTTTTAAATCTATTCATTCATATCTGGAGGTCAACACATGAAAGCCAAGTTGGAGCCTCCCTTTCATAAATCTCTGTTTGTGGGTCTCTCCATGTCATCTCCAGCAGCCAGCTTTGAAAGCAGAAGCATGGCACTTGGCACTAGTTCCTGTGTATGTGAACACCAGATCTACCTATTGTTGTCATTTTCAGATGTTTCCAGTCTAGTAACTGAACCTCATTTCCTGTAATATAAGGAGAGGCTATTCCTTAAAAGCACATGCCTACAGCAGCTCAGTTCCAATCAGCGGTGCTTAGCTAGCTCCGTTATCCCCTTTGATTCTCCCTAGGTCTCCCCAAAGTGGGAAGTCTTGGGCCAATGTATTTTCAACTCTAAACTGGTTCTTGCCACCAGGGATGGATGGTCCAAGGCTGGCAATGCTATCTTACTGAGGAAACGGAATGCCAATTACAGAGACAAACATATTGATTATGGTTGCAGATAAATCAATGACCCAAAAGCAATTGGCTTTTTCCATTACAAAAAAAAATCTCTGTGCTACTTAATCTCCTAGAAAGCATGTGCCTGAAAACCCAGAATCTGCAAAGTCAAAAAGTACCCCAGAAACTAGGACACCTCTTGTTCTGGCAACTTTTCAAACTAGGAGAGGGAGAACTGGAGCTTGCAACTGCATTGAGGATTTCTGACACATTTTAGCAAAGCCAATGTCAAAAACAAATCAAACTGAAGATATTCCAAGGGAAGGAAGTCCTAACACAGGCTCAACCATTGTGCTAGAGCTAAAGTTGAAGTCATCTGTGCAGTGATGTGTTAAACAGTTACTTTGACGCTATCTAGAACTGGCTTGGTTTATTATTTGTATTGTTGCCATTTTGTGATAAGAACTTTTCATTTGGAAAATTCTTAAATCACTTTCCTGAAGACCAAAGCAAAGACAAAATCTTAGAATATGGGAGCCGTAGATCACTTACTCACAACTTCAATTCATACCTTCAGCTGTGGGAAATGAAAGCTCAAGCTCCCTTGCCCTTCTGTTACCTAGCTTCTTATTCATTGTGTGGGGAGGGGGGGAGAGGAAGGGTAGAAAGGAGAGGGAGCTTCATGGGAAGGGAACCTCAGATATTTTGTCAATGTAAAGGAACCATAGTGCGGTTGGTCTCCAAAGAAATAACAGCCATCTCCTACAATGAACTTTGTATTGTGTTCATATATGCAAATTGTGGTATATTCATTAGCTCAAGTGTTACATGTCGTGTGTGTGTGAGAGACAGAGACAGAGAGAGACTGAGAGAACTTATCTACATAGCCTTGTCCTCTCCCCCCACTTGGACAGTCACACACACACACACACACACACACACACACACACACACACACACACCGGAGAGAAGAGAGAGAGAGTCAATAAATCTAGCAAGGAAGAAGCAAGCACTAGAGCCGTCCAGGGAGAAGATAGCCTTTAAAAAAATCTAAAGTACTCTTGTGATGTAGCCTACTCCGCTCCTGCTTTCCAGCAAAGCCCTGTTGCTGAGGCCTCTTCATTTACAGATGCCCAAAGACATTTTTAGATACTTGTGAGCTGATCTCCAGCTCAGTGCACCTGGCTCTTTCATCTGGAGGGAAAGGAGGGGGGATAAAACAGAAGCATTTGCTCCTGCCCCGACTGGGCAGGGATCCCTTCCCGAGTCCAGCATCTTACTCCTCTACCCCACCCCAGGCTGCTGCTCCACTTCCTAGCAAAATCCAGGAGGAGGCCAACCAGCTAGGCAGGGCCACAGAACGAATCCAGTCTATTCGCTTCAGAGGCTCACCCCCTTTGCATCCCGCCACCCACCCATCACCTTCTGCAGAGCTCTTTCCTGTCTTTGAGCCACCCAGCCCTGTAGGCTTCCCTCTCACCCCCGCCCCCGTGATCCCCAGAAGGATGTCCTCTTGAGGAAGAGGGCTGTCACCAAGTTGGAGAAACTTAGATGGTAAAGGTTGGTGTACCCTGGTCCTCCTGGAGGATCCTCAATCTGCAGAAGGCAAAAGAGGGCTGGTAGCCCTGGGCTTACCACGAGCACCGGGACGCCAGCGGCCAGCGAGTAGAGGAGCACAGGGGGCACGGCGCTGCTGTCCTCTGGGCCCGGATAGGGCTTGCGGTAGGCGCTGTCGTGGCAGAAGAATCCCTGCACGTTCACAGTGAACGTGTCCGTGTATTCGAAGTAGTACGCCAACATCACCGTCCCTGCCATGATCACCATCTGGAAATAGAGCATGCTGCTGATGAACGCCGCGGGCTGCAGGGGCATGCACGCCTCCCGGCCAAGTCGAGCCGAGCGGGCGGCCGACGAGCCACAGGCCCCCTCAGGGCTCCGCCGAGGCACAGCCACCGGGGGCGCGGGGGCGGGGGCAGCGGGAGGCCGAGGTGGCGCGAGGGAGAGGCTGGCAGCCGCCAGAGGCAGAGGCGGAGGATGCGGCTGGGCTCCAGGATGCGCGGGCAGGATGCAGAGGAGGCGGCTACCCCAGGACGAGTCCAGGCTGCCCTACCCGCCCCCTGCCCGCCGCAAGCGCCGCCCGCCCGGGCGCGGGGTCGCGCGCAAGGGCGGGGAGTCCCCGGGCGGGGAGTCCACGGCCCCGGCACGGGAGCATCCGCCACACCGCAGCGCCGGGGTCAAGCCCTCGGGCCGACCCGCAGAAAGCGGCGTCGGAGGCACCTGGTCCTCTTGGAGAGCTAGTGGATGCTGTGGAGCTGCAGCTGCTAGCTCCCTGGCGGGGGTAAAATCCAAAATCCGAAGGGGAGGGGAGTCAGCAGAGATGGAGCTTCTAGAAACTCCCTTTCGAGGCACCAGCTGGGCTGTTTCAGACCTCCTGCACAGCTCCTGGGAAGATGGTGCGGGGACACGTCTTCAGGGCGCAAAGCCCACCGAAGCGCAAAGTGTCCGGGTGGCGCCTGCGACTTGCAGCCTCTGTTCACAGCGCTGCCCGGACTCCGTGACCCCTGCGCTGGACAGCAGCTGGGTGGTGTGGCTTCCAGAATGATGACAGAAATTATCTCAAAGGATTTTATATTCTGGATGGCTTTGCCTCCCCTCCAGTTTTCCAAGGCTTTGTAAATAAAGCAGCAGAATCAAGGTTCCTAGATTCGGAGACATCATCTTAGGTGCACCCGCTCTTCCCAAGTTCTACGTATATCTTTTCTCATCTTCTCAGTCTCCTCTGATTAGCTGCTTGAGAGATGAGGCATTGCAGATTCTTGGGACCCAGGGGTACCAGTCACCAGGGAAGGTGGAAAAAGCTATGTGCTTCATGCCCCTAACTCCAGAGTTCAGGGAATTGCAGGGATTCCTCTGAGGTCAGGAGACTCACACGGAATCATAGCACAGGCATACCAAATGCAATCTTACGTAGCTATTCACATGTGTGCGCGGATATTTAAGTAGCTTAGGAGCTATACATATGCAGAGAGCCAGTTCTGCAATGCCTAGTGAGTTCTGTACACCAGCTTAGGCAATACCTTCAAGCCACCCTGACCCTGCTCATACCAGTCAGTTCAGCAGGCAGAGAAAATATCATGTGCACAAGGCAAGGGAAGGAAAACAACTTCAAGAGCTCTGCCCTTCTCATTAGATTGTGAAATTACTTACCGGATTTCTGGGGCGTTCATTCATTTTAATAGGTTGTTCTGGTGGCTTTTGGTGGTAGGCCTTTGTCATCAGGGAAATACAACATAAGCCCAAAGCAATAGCGGCTTTAATTTGGCAGACGACTGAGTGTGAGGATGGAGTGGTAATAGCACTGGGAATTTCTGGAAGGTTAAATTGATGTGAGATGGACCACCACATAATCACAAACACCACTCAACAACTAGTTATTTCAGAAAACGCTTGACAGATCACTCTAAGTGATGGACATGACAGGGAGTTTTGACCAGTAAAAGTAAGTAAGATGCCTCTAAATGTACAAGAATGACTTGCCAGTTTATGAAAATGTGGCTACTCTAAAGATAGATGATGATGTAAGACATCATTCAGGAAATTGCTCCAAGGCTATAAAGGGGCTTGACTGCTCCTCTGGTCCCCTGGCTAGGACTGTTTGTGTGTGTGTGTGTGTGTGTGTGTGTGTGTGTAGAAATGGTGTTGATTGTTAAGGGTTGCACCTTTGAAACAGTGGATGAAAATGTACATTATTGTTAAAATTAAAATATTTTGTGGTCGCCCCAGTGTGTATTGATTGCCTTATACTGGGCATGCATCAAAGCTCTTGTTCTGTCGCCCATCCTGTGTTGGCAGTGTGACACATGGAGTAAATGTCCTTTTGAAATATTAACGTGATCACTCCCCTCCCAAGAGCACAGACATAGCTTCACATGTACAACTTGCCAAGAGGTAGGACCCACGGTCTTTTTCCCATATACTGCCATTGCCACAGTGACAGAGAGAGCATAAAGGGAGCAGCAATTAGACCACTGCCTGGACTCAGAAGTGAGCACTGCCACTGGACTGCTCTAGAAATCTGGGCAAGAAGCATGGCTTCTTTGGGGTGAAAAAAATCCTTAGTTTGCTGCATTAGCTGTACAATGGTGTTTTACTTATTTTTTAAAATCTTCTAAAAGTAAAGATATTTACTGTATCTAAATTTGACTCAGAGGGGTCACCAGTCACCTCCTTATGTTAGCTTCCAGTATTGGAGCCTCTGTAAAGGACCTGGCTTCCTTATAAGCCTGTAGTGTGTCTATATGAGCTCACAATCTGTCTGTTCCTTAGAAATCTAAGGATTTCTCCTTCTAGAATTTTAATATACTAATTACTTGCTTAGATGATCAAAGAGTGCTGTGGGCTGATTCATGGTTAGCTACCCATCAAGTGTTAAAATTCAAAGTTAGTATTGAATTATATGTTCTTCCCTTACATCATAAGAACTTCAACAAGACAATCACCTTCCACAGATGTTTGAGCAGAATGGATATTCACAACCTGGTTCAGGTGGGTGAGAATGTGCATTCTACATTCCTGTATAATATATAATACATCTATTTCACCCACCTACACCTGAGCTGCTTTGGGCTAAAGCAGATACATTTTCTTACCTCTGAACTAATTTTGTCAATAGTGATAATATGTAAATTACCTTGTTCAAACAATGTACTTATTTGAGTGTGTTTTTCCATTTTATATTCTATTACATAGTTTAAACAATATTTTCTAAAAATATATATTCTCAACTACCGATAATTTTTAAGTCCTACCTTAATTTTTATCTAGACTAGGCTAGATTTAAAATAGCATTATTGTTGCCTAATCTTTTGGAATCCAGAATAAATATGTGATTTAATTTAACTCTTAATCAATCTTTGTGCTTGTAAAAAAAAAACTACCACATCATACTCTCTGAACAAAATACTGCTTTGTCCTTCAGGCTCCCCCCATATCAGCTCTCACCCAGGAATGCTAGTATAATTCATGTGAAAATGTGAAAGTTAAATATCCAGCTTCTAGTAATGCATATCACCTGCAAATGCACATGCCCTAAGAAACAGCTCATGCCCTTTATCACATTTTGTCTCAGTAAACTTCTGAGACAAACCTCGGGGAAATATTGGTCAATTCTAGTATCTCTCTCGCCTTCAAGCTAATGCTATGTGATCTGCTAGCAAGCAGAAAGGTACCACTGCAGCATGGGAAGATGTGACCCTTCCGCAAATGGTTCACAACTATTCTTTAGCAGACAGAAGACAGATGCACCAAGAGTGAAGATTGAAAATATCTATGTTGATTCTAAGTACAAGGACAACGAGGCCAGCCGTGGGCAGGCAAACACTGATTATTTGAGAATGCCTAGTTAAGTGAAAACTGAATGAACGTATTCTCCCCTTTGAGCTTTGAGAACTGAAGGTGCTCGCTGGAAAGATACAGAACATCTCACCTTGGCTCCTTAAGATTATTATCAACTGGCTTCTCTGTTATCGAAATATTCTCCTAAGGGACAAGATTTGGGAGCTAATAAATCAAAAGAATTTATTTTAAGAAACAGGTGTCGTCACAAATGCCTACCACCCCGTCATTAAATTTATTGAAGAAGAAGGGTTGTGATGGGGGAGAGAGTAAGATTGAGGATTTCCTAAGATATGAATACATGGAATAGAAAATGTGCATATCAATGTATTGCCAATAACTAATAGTAAGCCCAGATATTTTCTTAATATTTTATCATTAAATGTAGAATGTAAACCACAAAAACAACAGAAAGCTCAGGAAATAACTTTGTCTTCCATGCATAGCCACGCAGTGGAATGTGAAGGACACAGGGGTTTTATATGAAATTAAGTAGGTACCAGTCCCCAAAATAAAGTATTCCTCCTTTAAACACACAAAATGCACATTTGTATTACCAAGCCTGAGAGGGTGAGGCTTGAGGAGATTTGGAGCTGAAAAGCTAGATGACTTTGTACTAATGAGGAATTTTAAATATTAACATACAGATTGGTGGAAACTCTCCTGAGACGAGAGTGGAAATAGAGTAAGAAAAGGGATGCTTTGAAAAAAATAGATCAGGTAACTGCTTTTGGAATTGGGCCACCCAGTAATCCATTCTAAATTATTGACTGTGCCCTGCACAGGGCAATATGTAGCTCATTTATTGGGTTAGATGAGGGAAATAATACAAATACTAATATACTAAGTCCTGGACTGCTTGGTGCAGGCAGCACCTCTGAAGCATGAATGAGAAATGAGACCATGAAATACAGTCTTTAAAAATGGTTGTATAAACCCAAAGACACAAAATCACGAAAGACACATTGAAAAGGTTTGGCTATTTGGGATTACATCCTTAACTCCTCATGAGTTACATCACAGAGGACTGCAACCTTGCAGAACGAAGTTCAGTGTTTGCTGGGAGGTAGCTGCTTTCTCAAGATGCAAGAATGGTGATCTGTGTGTCTTCTTTGATGTTTCAGCTGCAGCATGACCCTTATCTCAAAGGGCAGATGCTTCTGAACTGAACAACTCAGTTGTTACAACTGAGGCCACCAAGGTATCTTTAATATGACTTACTCTGTGACAGAATTATAACATATTTATTCTTCTGCATGTCCAGTTTTTCAAATCCTTATTTTCAATGTGGTTACCACAAATAAAGCATACACTTAAATTGTTGAAGCTACTTTCCCTGAGTGTGCATATATGAAATTTATAGAATTGTCCAAGGAGGCAGAATAGCTTATTAAATATGAACACTGAGAAAGAATAGAAATAGTTAATGTGTCCTAAACAGAATCCTCCTGGGTTATGGAAATTCGAAGTATTAGGCTGGCAAGAGTTAACTGCAACATGCTGGTCATATTTGCTGTGTATCCCTGTCTATTACTGAGCTTCACTGAGCTCATTTGCTCATCTGTGAAATTCAGCTTATAAATCTAACTGCACAGATGTTGAAAGGCTTATATTTACAAAATGCTTCATAAATATTAAAACCTCGGGAAAATAGGAATTAGAAAACATAATCAGTTGTACTAACTGCTTCATCTAAGTCTGTCCTAGGTGTTTTCCCATCTTTGACTTCAACTCAGCAATTATTCAGATGAATGCTGGCTGCTGTGCTTCCCAGGCTATAGGGATTAGATTACTTGTTGTATGTTTTAAGTATTAAATGTGCATTGTTATGCTAGGTATCAATCCATAGATCTATGACGTTAGGGGACGTTATAAAGTATTCATATTCACTGAGAATAGCTTCAAATGGCTTGAAGAAAACAGACATAAGAATGTGACCAGAACTACTGAAACTTTAGCTCAAGGATCAGGGATGTTGACAATCTTTGCTCTGTAGAGTTATGAGTACAGAGTCCTGGCCAAGTTATTTCAATGTCTTAGTTTCTACAGCATTCTAAAATGTTGATAATCTTACCTGCTTCACATAAATATCATATATAGCCAAGGCTATTCTTGACAATCAGAGGTTATTCCTACTGGTGTTTTTCTTCACCAAACCAGTATAATCCTGTCACAGTGAGATCAGCAAAATCTTCATCGATCTATTTGGGAACATGCCAGTATAAAACCTGCTGAGCTGTCTGCACCTTCATACTCCTTGAGAGTACCCAAAAGTCATTATTTGTGCTGTGATTAATGAGGACCATTGCAAACCAAATCATAAATCCTACAAATACTTAGAAAACAGTGGGGCTTCCGCAGTGAAGTAAAACGTGGAAACAAATTGAGCTGATGGTGTTTGCAAGTCCATGCTCGAAAACAGAGATACGAACGCTGGTTGGCACGCCTTTGCTTGTCCTTGGATGTGCTGGGGAAAATGATTGACGTGAGAGCAAAGCAGATGGTAGACATGCAAAATATTCCCTCTTTCGTAGCTGGATCATATCAACTAACATTTTTAAAATTTGTAATTAAGAGCAAATGAACAAATGAGGGTTTGTAGCTCTGACTAGTTAAAGTTCTGATTCGTTTATAACCAAATTCTGCACATGCTGGAGTCTTGCTGAGGAAGAGCAGTTTTAACACAAACATTTCACACAGTATTTTTCAGAAGAGAGGCAAACTAAGAGTGGCACTATTATGTCACTTCAGTAAGCATGAGGTGGTCAGAGAATTAATGATACATGAGTAAAACACTTTCTGGGTCTCTGAGAAGTAATAGGCACTAAGTAGTATCATCATGGTTGTTGAAAAAAAGGTATTTGAAGAACTACTCCTTCTTAATAATCCAGCATTTATTTTATTGTCAACCCTAAGAAAAATCAATCTCCTGAGCTGGCAGGATGGCTCAGTGGGTGAAATCACTTGCTCACAAATCTGGCAACTTGAGTTCAGTACCTAGAATCCACCTTATAAAAGGGCCGACTGCAGTGTCCATCTCTGCAAGCCCAGAATTCCTACAGCGAGATGGTGGACAGATGAGAGAATCACCAGGAAAGCTCCCTGGTCAGGCAGCCCAGAATACAGTATGGGCAGAAGCAAGGGACCCTTCCCCTGGAAAGAGAAAACCAATCTTGAAATGTCCTCTTACTGCCACATACACGCCATCGTACACACACACAGGCACTCACCACCACCCCATACAAACACTCCATACACATACACACACATACACACCAAATATACACCACACACACACACGTACAGGCACTTACCACCACCCCATACACAGATTCCATACACATACACACCACATATACACCACACGCACACACCAAATATACACCACACATACACCACATACAGACACACATACACACACACTCACTACCACCCCATACACACATCCCATACACATACACACACATACATACATACATGCACACCACACATACACTCACCACCACCCCATACACACATCTCATACACATACACACACATACACACGTACATACACACCACACATACAGCACACACACACACCAAATATACAACACACACACCATATACACCACACACATACCTCACTCTCTTACATACACACACCACACATACACAACATACACAAGCACCACACAAACATACACACATAAAACACAACACACATACCATACACATGCATGCACACACACAAACATAAAAAAAATTGTTATACTTCAAACCACTAGAGTAACAAACAGTAAGATCAGAGCTTCAAACTAGTGACCCTTTGCTATGCCATTAAATCAAAAATGCATGCTTGGGTGACTAATTTAGAGTTGTAAAAAAATATGTGGAAGGTTTCTACCAATAAAAGCCAAAGGTCCCCTAGAATACTCTAGTTTATGAAATTAATTAAGATCTTATCATTTACGTTCTGTTTTTATTGGAGATCTATATGAGTCAACAGAAGTATTAAAGCAAATCATCAGCGAGAGCAAACAAACTGCTTTATTTCCATCCGCTGCACTGCATTAAAGATGGCATTACACACAGAAACACCGACTGCGATGAGGGTGGGACATGTCAATGAAACCTGGTTAGCAACAATGATCTAATAATAAGATTGAAATCAGAAAAGCAAACAGAAGAATATGCAGTGATTTCTCTCACGAGTTCTTCCTTCAACTTTCTCTCAAAACAATGTTGTTGACAGCGATACAGGATATAAATATCCATATTCTTGAGGATAAAGTTTTCAACTACTTAATATCTCCTGACTGGCTAATTAAAGTATTTATATTTTCATTCTAAAGTAAAAATTATTTTGCTTATCATTGTAAAACTTTGGAGAAAGTAGGAGGAAGGCCAAGTAATTTATTATTTACTGTGTATGTGTATGTGTATGTGTGTATGTGTGTCTGTATGTGTGTGTATGTGTGTATATGTGTGTGTATGTGTGTGTATGGTGTATGTGTGTGTGTGTGAGTGAGTGTGAAGCATACACATGTGCATATTTAAGCAAAGCGGTAAAATGTCTTACTCTTTAAGTCTCTACTTCATTCCCTTGAGGCAGGGTCTCTCACTGAACCTGAAGATGTGTTGGCCAACTAGCTCCTGGAATCTACAATTCCCACCTCCTAATGCTGGGGTTTTAGACATGTCTAGCCACAGTTGACTTTTTATAACGTGGAATTAGGGGACTTGAACTCAGGTCCTCATGCTTGTGTGCCAAGCACTCTTACTGACAGAGCCACCTCCCCTGTCCCTATTGAACCATCTTTCCAATTTCTAAATAATTTAGTACCCCACTCAAGTTCAGTGCTTATCCAAATGATCAGAGAAATCAACCCAGGGGTTCTGAACTCTCAATGAAATGGAACTCTAGAAAAAGGCAGGATCTCCTGAGTAAATTGGGAGCATAAGGATCCTGGGAGAAGGAAGAAGGGAAAAGGATGAAAGGGAAGGAGGAGGAAGGGGGAGAGGAGAAAAATATATAGCTCAATTAAAAGCAATAAAAATTGATGGAAGGGTATAGAACTGAACAGAGAATTCATAAAGAATAAATAAAATGCATAAGAAGTGTATTAGAGAGTGTTCAACATCTGTAGTTATCAGAGTAATGCAGATCAAATCAACTTAGAGAGAGATTTCATCTCACCACAGTTCAAATGACTAAGATTGTAAAACCAATTGGCAATGAATGCTGGAAAGGAGGCGAAGAAAGGGGGAACCCTTATTTACTGTGGAAGAGTCTTCAAACTGGTGCCTCAAAACAGTCCAAATAAAAAAGATTAAACAAAATGGAGTGCATAACCTATAAGTGAAATGACACTTTCCCTCCCCAGCAATGTCTCAGAATACATCATGAAAGTGAGGTCAAGGAGATGAAGGCCTGCTGGAGAAGAATGTTTCTGAAGACGAAATGGCAGATGTTCTCACGAACTGACTTTGGTGCAGTTACCTGGAGCAGACCTGAACCTCTTAGGGGTCTTGAATTTGTTCACTGAAGTAGCAGGGAGGCTCCATCTCCCTGGGTGACTATTGAGAACTAATTTTTTGTCTGGGGTGAGTGGTCTAACTTCCTTTATTAATATCACCACTGATGAGTTGTCTACATTCCAATAAACAATCGCCCACTATGCTCATCCAGAAAAACCAACTTAAACTCAATAAGTCAGGATAAAGACATTTCAATAAAGAAAAAGGTGTCTGTTGGGAGTAATAAGGTTTGTATTTGGATAAGGGGGATGAATAAGACAAGGTAATGATGGATGTGAAACATAAAATTAATTACCTGAAAGTATAAAATTTTCAAAGAATGAAAATAAAACAGCATAAAATAAAAAAATTAAAAATCATGAAAAGGCTCACCAAAAATAGTGATAATTTTCTCATCTTTGCATTCCTCACTTGGTGCTGAGGATAAGCAAAGCAGAATGATCACGACTAAAACCTGCTTTCATTAAATCCAACATTGTTCTCAAGGATGGTAAGCAGCAGAGATCTCCTATTTGAATGCAAGTGCTTGAGGCTGTTCTACTATGGGAATATCCATTTAAACTTACATAAAGAAACCCAATTTCAAGTCACTGCCTGTATGAGGTCACCTCACTATGGAACAAAGAAGGGAAACTCACTCAGTTTTCTGGTCCACTTTATTCGGGTTCCTTTTCCCTTGCTGAGACATTATGGTTGGTCACAACCAATTGGCTTAGTTATTTTAACAGAGTGTGCATACCACTTAGCCTGAAATCTATCTAAATAACTGGATGAAATCGATTCCAGGCAGCTCACATATCCAGGCTCTCTGACTCTCAGTCCAGATATTCTTTTTCTGTAGCACACTGTCTCCTCACATGATTTTCGGATTCATAACAAGATAAATGTTAAGGATCATGATGTTTTGTGGCAAGATTTAGTTTGCATAACTAGCCTGCTAGTCATGTGGTGTAGGTTGAAAGAGGTAGATGAGCTAGCCTAATAAAGCGTTTCTCAGAAGTATATTGGGACATTCACGTTTGGCTTGTTAACCTCAAAGAAACATATATCTTTTTTTTTTTTTCCTGTAACAGTACCTTTGGGGCAGAATGAGCACACATCACAGAGACCTTAGTTCACAGCTTGGGTCTTAGACTTTTAAACCCAATCTACAATCCTGATGTAAGAAACCGAGGAAGAAACTTTGAATGAGACTGAACTTTTTTCCTTGCTCTTTGGTGGACCTGGGGAAAAGGCCACATGTATGAAACTTAGATACTGCTTTATCCCTTTAATAATTGCTACCTTGGCTTAGCTATTGAGACAACAATGCAGGGATATGAGACAGTTTTCTCAGGTTTCAAAATAAACAAAGAGAAACAAACTAGGCATATTAGTGCTAGAAATCTCTTTCCTCACAATGCTGTTTATGGGAAGTTTCATACCAAGGTACTATAGCAATGACTTCAGTGGAAGCCTCTCAATGGCCTGAATGTATGTCTGCATGTGACCTCAGATGACCTTTTCTCTGAGCCTACAAACATCGAGGGACTCCAGTATGTTCCCTTCATACTGAACACCAACACTGTCTGATGAGAGCCTCATATATATTTCTTCATTCATCCTCAGTGGTCTCCCTTGAGGTCCTGTCTCTGAAATACATACATTTAGATAGATAGATAGATAGATAGATAGATAGATAGATAGATAGATAGATAGACAGATAGATGATAGATAGATAGATAGATAGATAGATAGATAGATAGATAGATGATAGATAGATAGATAGATAGATAGATAGATAGATAGATAGATAGATAGATAATATAAATTTGGATATAGGATATATTATCAAGTAGTACCAGAGGGAAGTTCAAATTTTAGAGATAAAAACAGCTTTTTGCTGGAAACTTGCAATGACTTAACCTGTTCAAGGTCTCCATTGGTTTTCTTTCTTGATGAAATATCCAGTTGGTGATCACATGAGTTATAACTTTTGAGAATAATAAATTGCATTTAGTTATTTTTAATGATGTCTAAGTTTGCCAGTCAATGGATTTATGGTTGAACTCTTTAAAGTCAAGTTAGAGAACAAGTTAATTTTTATGACCCCATTGTAAACGTCAGAAAGCCTGAGTTGAAAGTACATCAATCGCAAGTATTTTAACCATCTCCTTGGCAGTGCCACCTCACACCAGTCTATTTCAAAATGATTTTCATACCACAAGCACTGGCATCTGAAGGGCAATCACTCTCCTCACGTAGCTAGAAGTATATCAGGAATAAAATACTGATTATTTGGGATAAGCACCCCTATGTATATTTTTTTAACTAAAATCAGAAATTTAATTTCTTCTTCTTATTCATCCTGATAAGGAAACCACAGGCTACATTCAGAAATTGCAACAAATCAATTACTGGCAGGTAATGGAGTCTCATATGAAGGGAGATAAGGACAGTTAGAAGCAGGCTATATCACAGGGCTTTCTTAATGCTGTCTGAATCAGCCAAGCCTCCTTGGAATTTAAGTTCTGCTTCCTTCTCTCCAGCTGGAGATGACAGCATGACAAAGACTAGGGAAATCATGTGTCCATCATCACATGGCATGCTCCCCCCCTTTGCTGAGACAGTTTCAAAGACTTACTACAGACTTTGTCCTACTGACACACTGACTAACAACCTTGTGACTGGGAAATGCACAATCTAATGCTTTGCGTGTGTTCAATCCTACCCTTTAAGAATTTATAATACTATGCAAAAATCCACATCAGGCATGGTACAACAGATTATTTCCTGTTTGCTAGCAAAACCAAATACTTAAAAAATGACTATACATTTCCACACTCAAAAAAGGATATTACACATGCAGGAGAATAAACGTCCTTAAACGGTGTACTATGCCATTGATTTACTGGCTGAAGGTAAGACAGAGACACATTTGAGAATTTACACTGTTCAGACACTATTTATGTTTTAATGCCATGCAATTCTTCATAAATTCTAAGAAACAGAACTCATTATCATCTTCTTTGTTCAGAACCTTGTCAACTAGTCATTAATTGTGCACAGTATGTTGGGAATGTTTCACCCATGCTGTGACTATTTCTGAATCATTCCCAACATGTTGCAATATGGTATGCAAGTTCCAAAAATGCTGCTATGTGGATTAAAGGAATCGTTTGATCACATAAACTCTTGTACCAACATATTAGAAATTATATCCAATACTAAAAATAAGCAAACTCCACACATTATTTTTCCAAAAAAAAAAAAAAGGCTGTTAGTTGAGTAAAGAGAGCTAGTTTCAAATGTTACATAGTTGTAGGATTCCATTGTGTCAATCTTGACAGAACAGAACCACAGCTTTGGAGACTAAATCAGAGATTGTCAGGGGCCTGGGGTGGACATGCAGAATAAATATAAAGGATTACCACTAGAAATATTAACTGGGGTATTAGAAAATAAGTATCCTGAATGTCATAGTGATAATCTAAGCTGTGATTGTCATGCTCTCCACACATCTGCATAAAAAAAACACCAAGAGAAAGCAAGACATAAAAATATTATACAAGATATCCCCTCTGCCAAGACTCAGGGGTGTTTGTGGAAGATGGGGCATAAAAATCAGAAGAGTTCTGGGGTAGTCAATGACAATAAGGAGACAGGGTTTTCCAGACACAACAGAGAAGATGCTCAGATGAACTCATAGTAACTGAAAGCATTCACAAAACCTGTGTAAGATCCAGTCAGAAAAAATCCTAGCATAGGGTAGGTCCTGAGCAGGAAATCTCACTAGCTGAGAAATGATTGTCATTTGATAGTTTCTGAGAGAGGAAAAGTCAGTTTTCCTCAGTAATGTGATGTCTGGTAGGTTGAACACACACCAAGCCAGGTTATACTCCCAAAACTACTTAGTCAACATACACTAGACTCAATGGGGAAAGAGAAGATAAAAAACATGCAACAATATCATAGTTGGATGGGAAGGACTGTGAGGATGGAAATAATGGTAAAAGGAAAAGTCAAGAGGGCTGAATGTATTCAAAACACATCTTATGAAATGCTCAAAGAAATCAATAAAAATATTGCATAAAGAAACTTCACAAAGCTTTTTACCATAAAAATATAATTGTTGATATCTGCTTTAATCTTCCACAGAAGGTGATGTCTTTTGGAGATCTGTAGTCCCTTTGTGGAAAGGTCTATGTTGTAACATGATACTAAACAATAATAGAGACTGATATATAGCAGTATTTTTTATGATTTTATTTATTTATTTTTTTATTGAAAAAATTTCTGCCTCCTCCCCGCCTCCCATTTCCCTCCCCCTCCCCCATTGCTCCCCCCTCCCTCTCCAGTATTTTAAGTTTTATTTGCATCTGCTTAATTCTAAGGAATACTGTGGACGTCTTAGGCCACACCCCAATATCCTAAGAGGAAAATCTTATTCAAGAGTTAGGCAGAGTCTAGATAAGATTTTAATCTCTATATTATTCTCCACAATAACTGGTGACAGGAACTGGTACATTGTTTTAGTAGTAAAGGAAATATAGCAATTCCTGGGGAGAGCTAGAGTGTTCTAGAAAATAGGATATGGTGGGGGGAAATTGCTTGTTGCAACAAATGAAATAAAGTAATAAAATAAATGGAATTTGGTATGAGATAGCAGGTAATAAAACTGAGATGCTACAATTTGATCTGGTAATAGTAGACAGGAGCTTACCATCAAACTACAACCATCGCCAAGTCCACTCAATCTTATACTTAGAGCAAGCTTGGGAACCTGATGACCGAAACAGGGAGGGAAAGAGTTGACTCTTCAAGTGGTTCACTTAGCTTTTAAAATGTCATTGAACCTTTTTAATAATTTGAATATGTCACGAACTGAGTGGACATACGTGGAAAGACTTTTATAAATGAGGAGGCACCACAGAAACCTGAGTTGCTGTTAGCTTTGAAACTGGGAAGCTGATTCAGCAAACTATCAAACTACATGACGAACATCTCTCAGGTCACCAAAATTTCAAATGCTCCATCTTTTAAAATGCTGACATCGTCCCTTCAGGTGGATAGGACAAACGTGTGCTGGCACACTGTGTGGTAGAACCATCCTGAACAGTAATGAACACAGATAAATGAGCTGAGGAATGCAAACGACTCAGTAAAACCATAGCGGTCCATCTTGATGAGAGGATTACCCTTTCAGGAAGAGAACCATTAAAATGCAAATATGCTAAATAAATCAAATTTGGGAGGTCAGATTTTCCAGAGACATCTAATCCACTAGCAATATCACATCTCTGTGGAATTTCCATCTGAATTGTGCTGATGGTATGCAGCCTGGGAGTGGAATGAAAGGAACCTTTCTGAGACTATGGGCGTCAGCTTCAGCAGATGCTGCATATTCTGATAAATAAATGAAAATGAGATGGATAAAGTTCTTTGCGCACATTTTTTACATATTGCTAGAATAAAGATAACACTGTAATAAGCAATTCACAGAAGAAATCAGAAAGTATATGCAAAAAGTATATACATAATTCATGCAGATCAAATATTAAATACATTGACAGTACAGTAACATCTTTTACCAGGCATGCTGGGTAAAGGATTGCATAGGGTTTTAACAATGATTTCCTCGAGCAGAATGACCCTCCTCCCAGCTAACTCACCCTTGATTTCTAGAAGGTTGCATTACCTGCAGCTATTACTACCAGGCTCCTGAAATGAAAACTCAGCTTCAGACTGTGATAGTAATACTTAGTTTATCACTATTGTCTCATTCTGCTAAATTCTTGGTTTTATGCTTGTGAAATCATCCAAGCAGAAACAGTGTCCAAAGCTGCTGTCAGGGTGACTGTGGAAGGAAAGTCTTTAGAATCTTTAGAATGCTGTGTTACTCCCTTTTTACACTCTTTATGAAACTAGCATCCCTCATTGTCTCTGAGATGCCATCCTCTTTTACTCTGACACATACTTAGGACACCATGAATACTTATAGTACTCATGAATGAATCTGAACTCAGAGGCCAAGCATGGCCATGTGTGCCTTTATTCTCGCAAATCAGAAGGCTTCAGTCAAAGCTGAACTACATAACGAGATCTTGACAAAAATAAAGGAAGGAAGGGGGGAAGAGAGGGAAGAAAGAAAGAAAGAAAGAAAGAAAGAAAGAAAGAAAGAAAGAAAGAAAGAAAGGAAGGAAGGAAGGAAGGAAGGAAGGAAGGAAGGAAAGAAAGAAAGCAAGCAAGCAATTTTCAAACACTTGAGAAGAGATAATGCTACTTATGCACATTCAAAGCAAAACAATGTCACCGACATTTTTTTATTAAAAAAAACCAATAAAATCGATGCTATTAAGATGGGGCTGAAATAGATTTTGTTCTATTCTATCTGAAGTTCAAATTTGCTGGAAAACTATCAGGTGATAAGTAACCATAGTTGGGCACTCAAACCAGTGGTTGTGTATTTCTGAGTCTCTCCTGAGGAAATAATTGAGGCTTAACAAAAAAGAAATTATGGTTTAGCTACATTATTTACACCCATGGTGAAATAAAAAAAAATGTCCAACAGCAAGGTACTATGGAAGAAATTGTGGGATAATATCTCAGCAGTCTATCAAGTATCAAATAAAAGTATTACTGAAGAATTTTAAAGAAAAATCTCATGATTGTATTTACACTCAAATTCTCATCTGTTCCTTTTCCTTTTCTCTATATTCTGAATTTTCATTAGAAAAACATCACAGTCACCTTGACAAAACAAAATAAAATTGCCATTGCTTAAGGAGATCATACTCTAGTAGCTAGAGTAAGCCAGGATAATGGCACCTGAAATGGAAGGTAAATTGCATCCCTGCAAAGACTACCCCTGCAAGGTTCTTTCTTACTATAATTACATATGTGCTGGTAAAAGCATAGTGAAAATGAGACTATACAGTGGTCAAGAGTGGTTATTGAGCAATCTATGGAGCTAGGAGGTTTTGAGTAGAACCTCAAATATGTTTAGATCTTATTTTTTTAAAAATGCTATACAATGGGTTTCAGAAAACTCTGTTTTAAAAAGAAGGCAAGATATGTTTGGAAGACTGGTAGAAGACTATCTAAGTCAAAGAGTGGGACTCACTTTGGTAGGAAGAAAGAAGATATTTAGAAAGGACACTGGATCCAGATAGTATAAAAATATTATTATTATTTGTTTATTATTATATTAATAGCTATAATAAACCAAATGGTTTGAAATTTCTCCTAAAAGTTATCAGAAGCCATCTATACGATCTTGTTGAGAAATAATAAAGGTTTAAACAACACAGCCTGGGGAGTCTTGGGACACTGATTTGTATATATACATGGTGCAGGGAAAGGAGGCATACACTCACATAGGGCAGCAGAGGAAGCCATTCCCAAGTGCAAGTCAATCCTTGCAAAGTTCAGTCTAATATAATCTCCCTATTGTTGAGCTATCTTAATAGCTTTGCTTTCCAGTACAAAGAAGACTTCTTAACAACAAACAAGAGGCCCCACTTGTCATCAGCCAACCTTTCTAGCTTCCATATTCTCCTAATATACTCATCATTGCCCCATGCAGCTCATCACCACGCTACCTCCATTCATAAGGCATGTGCACTTGTGCTGGGCTACTGGGATCTCCCTGCGTTCCCATCTACCCAATAACTACTCATCTCTTACATTTCAATTCTAGTGCCACTTCCTAAGAATGCTATCTCCTACACTTCTATTTAGCCTCACAGAATACCCAGTGAATTACAGCGGATACAGTTGTCTCTATTGAGATTAGATTAGACAACTCTTTCCTCCCTGTGCTAAGCTCCATCCCACCCCACAATGCCAGCCAAAAGGTAAGTAGATGCTTTGCTGTTATATTTCCATGAACTGAAGACCATAACATCTGGCATGTACTTGATCAAAATCAGTAAAAAGGGGCATGATAAATAAGATGTTGATTGATGGACCTCTTGGTAGGGGGAGCAGAGGAGTCTGTTTTAAAGGAGAGCACCAAGGATGAGAAGATGAGATGTGATCACCAAGTAAGCCACTGCCACGTGGTGATGCACAGATTAATGGAGATGGGTTAAATTAAGATGTAAGAGTGAGCCAATATGAAGCTAGAGCTAATGGGTCAATCAGTGATTTAATTAATACAGTTTCTGTGGTTATTTCAGGAGTCTAGGCAGCTAGGAAACGAACTAGTGGTCCCCTTATAACAGGAGAGCTATGGCATGAAGAGAGGTGTGCAGATGTATGGAGGGCCTCCACCCAGGGCTGCAGAAAGAAAAAGGCCAGAGAGAAAGTGGACCATTCCCAACAGTGTTCCCAAGCAGGCAGATAACATTCAGTTTATCTGAAAAACAAGCACTGCTTTCTCTTTAACTTAGTTTTGGCATTAAAGTCTCTTGTCCAGATTGTAGGATGAGTGAGAAGTGTCCTAAAATAAAGCAAGCTAACCCAATTCAAAAGCAGAGTTTGAAGGATTCATAGAGTCTCTCTCTCTCTCTCTGTGTGTGTGTGTGTGTGTGTGTGTGTGTAAAGAAAACCAAGTGTCCCACTTTAGAGATGTAAAAAATCCATGAGAACAGAGCTTCATCCTGAAGTTCAAAGGCAGACCCAGAGATTTAGAAAATGTATCCTCTACTCTCTTGATGCCATCTTTGCCTAGTCCTGTCCCATCCTCCTTTTCTTCTTCTTTTGGAAAAATAGCTAAGACACAAACACTTTTTAGAAACTAAAACTTGAATATGATTTCTTTGTGGAGAGTCCTATATCAGATTAACTATATCAGTTCTGCCAAATTGAACGATTGATCCAGTGCCACATTTTGAGGCTGAGTCTCTGGAGGAACAAACTAGTAAAGCATGGGAAACAGCAGAGTGATTCTCATGGGGGGCGGGGGAGTGCATGTGAAACACCAGGGCTGGAACTTTCCTTGAAAATCAGTATTGTGTGGTGCCATTACCCAACTCTGTTGATGAGAGAGAGGAAAACATTTCAAATACAGGGTTAAAACAAGTTCAGTTTTTAAAATAGAAGATAGAAGACAAGAGAGATGCAGGTATTTAAAGAGTGGTTATGGGTGAAATAATACCTTTTTTTCATGATAATGAATCATAATTTATTTTAAAGCAATTCTTTAAGTATTAACATATTTAGAGACAATACCAAATCTGCATACTAAAGAGATGGATATTCTTATCTGATTTAATCTTGGTTGAATATTTTATACTGCATGACACAGAATACCTTCAATATTTTTTTCATAACTATTAAAGCTGAGAATGTTGCTTCACATAAATATATCGTACCGTACAAAAATAGCAAAAATATATTTGGGGATATTTCTGAAATTATTAGGAATTCTGTCCTAATCCCAAGTCAAAATTCATTTAACAATTATTTTGTATTTTTTTTGAGAATTTCATACAAATACATAATGTGTTTTGATCAAGCCTATGCCTCCATTCCCTCCCTTGGAATTCCTCCACTAGCCCTTCCCACCACTCTTTTCCCAACTTCTTGTGCTGTATTTTCTTAAACCCACTGAGTCAACTTAGCACGATCTATATGTGCCTGGGTTTTTAAGATTATGTACATGGCATATTGGTAACCCCTCATGTCTGCTGTGCCTTAAGAAAACCAACCCTCCCTGGCAACACAGATATCAGTTTCCTGTAACTCTTCAGCTAGGGGTGTTATTCATGACCAACTCCTCTTCCAGGCTGTGATTTTCTATGGTTTTAGTTCATTCAGGTCTTTGTACATGCTGTCACAACTGTTTTGAATTTGTATGTGAAACTCCTCGACTGCACCTGAGAAACAGTTTCATTGTAGTCATCCCACGTCTGTGGCTCTTATAATCTTAAAATCATACTTTTCAATAATGATTTTCTATAAGGAACGTGAGGCATAGAAAATTAGAGTTTATTAATTATCAGCTTATGTTTTGCTATCTCAAAAGTAAAGAAATAAAGACACAAAAGAATAAGATAATTTTCCTAAGAATGTAGAATAGTTAATATATAAGTCAACTTAGTCATATGTTATATCTCATTACTTTGATGGAGTCTAAGAAACCAATTCACTTTTAGAAACTGGCAAGCAAAGAAAACCCGTCAGGAATTTGACTGAGGTTTACATTCTGGCTCTGCCTGCCCTCACTGTGCAATAACACAGCTTAACATGATTCAAGGTCTCTGGGGCTAATTTTTCTCATTTGTAAAATGACCAATTTACCATAAAAAAATAAAACAACTTGTGCTGATTCATTGAGGCAATGCCTTTAGTAGAGTTGTCAGAACTCCTAATACAAAAGAGATTTCAAGAAATGCAATCTGTTGCTGCTGGCATTTATGTCAATAGAGGATTGATGAAGGTAAAAGGTAGAATGAAGACATAGTCAGACTCAAGAGAGACATCCATGTGAGTAGAGGCTGATGCAAGAGAAGCCTAACTGAGGACAGAATAAAAAGGCTTCCAAGTGGCTTGCTGACTTAAGCCAGTATCTGTAGCTCAACTAGTCCCACAAGACAGTTCTCAAGTGAGGCTGTCAATGCTGGCTAGATATAAGACAGTAGATCACACAAGGAGTAGTTCTCAGAAAGGTGCCTTTGACATCAATAGATGTGAACTGGCAGAGCTTGTTTGGGAAAGCTAGAAGTAGAGGTGCTGCATTGCAGGCCTAAAGCTTCCCTGTTCCCACAGTATCCTGAAGTCCTCTCCTTATCCAGACTGTATCTTGAAATAGGATCTTTGCAGTTGAAGCCAGTTTAAGATGAGGACATCAGAGTGGATTGAATTGGATGCAATCGTTGTTCTTATAAACGGGGGAAAATTGGACACAGAGATGGAAATGTACAAATGATGATGATAAGGCAAACAAGAAGACAGGTGTGTGGCTGAAGTAATTATACCACCAGTCAAGGTAAGCTAAGGATCATTTCTACTGGGGAGACTGATAAAACAGGGCAGGGGTCTCCCCTGAATTGTCCGAAGAAACTTGACTCTGCCCACACTTTGAGTGATGGGGGTACTGAGATCAGAACTAAAGTATTCTGTGAAATCAGCAAGTGTTCTTAACTATTTAACCATCTCTCCAATTCCCCAAAGTCAATTTTTAACTGATATAATTTTATACATTTATGATGTATGCAACCTTTTGATATATGTATGCATGTCTAAATAACTAAATCAACATAATTTTCATTTTAATATTTACATATATTTTTTTTCCTGTGGTGAGAAAATTTCAGAGTTACTGTTGGCAATTTTTAAAGAACACAATGTTATTAACTCTAATTGCCCTGTTCTACAGTAACTCTCCTGAGCTGATTACATCTGTCTGACTCAGATTTATCCTTTGTTTATGAGTCCCAAATCTTGTTCAATTCGTGAGACTCTACTACTTGTTATTGGACTCTCAAGATACATACTTCTCCTGGACTTTCATACTCGATCCTGAATTTTCTACAAATTGTGCACCAACACCAAGCTTTAATGAGGTCAAGACATTTTATCTGGACTCACAAAACTAGAAAAGTACCAAGCCTACACTACCTGACACAGTGCACACAGCTTCTATGTGGTGCACACTGATGCTCTGGATTGTAGAGTATCTTAAGTCAGTGGACGAGAACCTTTGCCTGATATGCTATATCAACAAATGAACAAAATAAATTCTTACAATGTGTTATATAATCAATGTTCTTCCTTCCCAAGATAGACTACAGAGTCTCCACAGCATACCTGCCTTACAACGTTGAGCTTCGTGTTTACTCCTGTAAGCTTATTATGGACGTTTTTATTTACATGAAACATAGCTAATGTAGAGAGCTCATTAACATGTGAAATAAATCCAGAGTTATGTGATTGCCTGTTTTACCTGAATCACAGGCTTAAAGTTAGCCTGACTCATTATCTACAGAGTAAAATAAAAAGAAATTGAGTGAATGGTTTGAAACAGGTGTTGCTGCCTACCTTATGATTTTCCCTTGATTGTCTCTCAAAATGAAAAATAGGCACACATATCAAAAGCTAGACCCAATACCTACTTGGAAACCTATTTACAATATCCAGCTTGGATTACTTTTAAATCCCACTCTCGAAAAAAATCTGAATTTAAAAATCTTAGTACCAGAGAAAAATGTAAAGCTCAATAAAAATTAATTTAAAAAAAGAGAAACTACAACCACAAAAAAAATCTTAGTGACCACACAAACTCTCACATTGGTCAAAAAACATTATCCACTTTATTTTTACACACAGGGAAATAATGCTTTAGTATTGGTTGTGTTTTAAATTATTTCATGTTCTATACTTCATTAATATATATGACATTAATCTCTTACAAGAATTAGTGCTAAGGATATTCTGCCGCCTGAGAGAATTCAGTCTATCCAAATGGGGTTTTCTCATTTGACTGAGACCATGTATTATAGACAGATATTACATAGAAAGTGCTTAATGAGTTTAAATGCAGACAGTTCATCAACTTCTTAATAGAGAATGCTGAAGGGCAGAGAAGTTGTGACGGTATTATGAAGGACATCCAAATCAATCAGAGGCTCAGATAAAATAACTCTTCTCACATTAGTCTACGTAATTAGGTTTACATTTACAATTATATTTACAGTGTAATTGTTGTACATATAACTGTTTAAAAATTTATGTACTAAATAAAAAGTCTTATATACATCAAATTAATTTCAGCCAACAGTACTTTCAGACTCTGCCTCTTTTTTTGCATACTTCTAAAATTAATTTCTAAATTTGATATAAGATGTTTCCGACCAATTGAAAATAGCCTTTATTGTGTTTTTATACAACAGTAGCTGTGTGGACCGGGTAAACCCCACCTACATCTCTAGACTTCAAAAGTACTTCTGTTATAGCAGATCATTCAAGTCAAACCAGATTTTTCTGTATGGATGCTTCCTGGCTGGCAGTCCTGTCTCTCCAACAGCAAAGAGAATGCGGTATCTAGTCCTTAAAAAACACAGTGAGTATTCTTTTAAAGTGCTCTTAGGGAATGCCAATCAACCACAACTGCACTAGATATCATTCCAAGTGATGGAGATGAATTGTTAGTCCTCTAATTTTTCCCTAACACCACATAGATTTCAATTATTTTCACCTAATATTTACCTAAATTTTCATTAACGTGTATGTATTCTGCATTCTAATCTGTCAATTTGATGTTTAACACGTGATTCAACCTTTTTTTATCCAATCTCCTGCTTTGCACGCTTGCTCACTAGAAGTCACTATTGTACCTACAGCTCAACTTCGTTGGTTTCCATATGAGAGAGAACAGGTGACACTTGATCTTTCCTGTTTCACTTAACAAAGAATTTTAGTTCCATCATTTTGCTTCAAGTGACCTCTTTATAGTCGGATAATATTTTATTATATATTATAATACTAGTGTTCTTTGTGGGTGAATAATATTCAATTGTGTGTATGTGTCATAGTTTCTTATTCCTTTCATGTGCTGATGGCCACTCAAGCTGATTCTGTATCTGCGCTGCTCTCAGAGCTTGAGTATGTATCTCTCTAGTATCCTGATTAGAGCCACAATCTCAAAACAACTCCAAACTCTCTGCCTTACTAGATGAAAACTTTCAATTTTTTCCTAAAAAAAAAATATGTATTCCTAGAATCATTATTTTAGGGATCTATGTATTGCTTATTTATTCTCTATACTCAGTTTAATGATAAATACTATTTCCTTCAATGTTTCTGTAGTATTTTTTACTATTTAATCAAAAACCTTTTTTTATTCTTTTTTAATTAAAATTTCCACCTGCTCCCCGTTTCCCATTTCCCTCCCCTCCTCCCAAATATTGCCCCCTCCCCCAATCCCCTCCCCCTATCCCCACTCCTCTTCTCCACCCCCCACACCATTCCCCCTCCCTTTCGATACTGAAGAGCAGTCCAAATTCTCTGCCCTGCGGAAAGACGAAGGTCTTCTATCTACGTCCAGGAAGGTGAGCGTCTAAACAGGCTAAGCTCCCACAAAGCCAGTTCATGTATTAGGATCGAAACCTAGTGCCATTGTCCTTGGCTTCTCATCAGCCTTCATTGTCCGCCATGCTCAGAGAGTCCAGTTTCAACCCATGCTTATTCAGTCCCAGACCAGCTGGCCTTGGTGGGCTCCCAATAAATCAGTTCCTGAACGCGCCCGATCTCGTCTAATCAAAAACCTTTTATCAAACATCTGCAGTGGTAAGCTGATGAATTTAAAATCTCAGAGCTAAAACTCTGTTCTTGTATTAAGGGACTTCCTAGATTGGGTTACTAGGAGTGGGAAGGACTACCCTCAATGTGGCCAACAACATTCCATGGGCTAGGATGGACTAAAGGAGAAGAAAGAAGTAAAGTAAACACCAGAATTCATGCCTTTGTTTCCTGGCTACCGACAAGGGACTGGCTGCCTCAGGCTTCTGACATCATGCATTCCCTTGAATGATGAGAAGCCAGAAGTGAGCTCATCCTTCTTTCACTTGCGTTTGTCATTTGTCTCGTCACTGAAACTAGAAAGTAACTAAAACAGAAGGGGCCATGTACCTGGCATTAATCTATATGGTCAGTTCAACAATTCAAAGCAAGCAGAGACCAAAGGAGCTTAAATAAGCAGTAATAATGAGGCAATGTGGAAAACCCAGAAAGATTGGGAGAAGCACTCTGAGGGTTATCTCTAGTGTCTGAGTTCATCCTTTGCTTCTTAAGTGACAGAACATCCCTGACCTCTTGTCATCCTCTGCTTGAATTACTGCAGTTACTACAACATGTTTCACTTTTCTCCTGAAATTTTTGTGTCTAATTTAGTATCTGCAAAGTCTTTTCTCCGAACTTCAATATGAACTCTGAAAACCAGCAATTTAGTTCTCTGAGTTACCCTAACGCACATTACTTTAATTACTGCGTGTTAGTCTGAAAATCTCCATCAGTGCCCACTCAGGACTGACATGCAGGAGTGCTCATGGGCTGGGAATTTCTTCTTAAATGCAGATGCAAAGCTATGATTTTTTTCCTTTAAGCATTTCTCATAAAGTAGTCTAATGATTGTAATTTTTTATTCATATTTTTTTTGTTGTTGTTCCTTTTAAAATGAGATACCTAGGCTCTGCGTTGTTAACCTCCCTTTTCCAAATAAGCTATGAAGTCTAGCAGAGCTAAGCTTGAGTCCTTGAAGCCTTTGATCTCTGCACCAATGATCTATCAGTAAATCATTTTCAGGCCTACAACATGTCTTTCCATAGAACAAACTATTATCTCTCATTGTCTGTTGCAATTTCCTTTAATCCTGGAGAGCATTCTATACTATAGAGTTGTATCTAAGCTATTAAAAATAGATTGTAATGTCTGTTAATCATTCCCAAATGCATTTATTATTTTTCCAGATCAAAATTCCTAAAATAAGTTTTTGATGATATTTTCTCACCCCTTATTTTTTAGCCTATCACTTCTGACACTCTGCACAGCCAAGAGTTTTGCCAACTGCTCTTTGGTTGTCAAGAAAGATAATGGCAACCCAACTTCAATCCTCTCAGATTTCTGGAACCAGAAGACCAGAGCATGTGAAGAAAGATAAAGGGGCCCTCCAGCTAGGAGCAGAGTCCTGCTTACTGTGGTTAGTCTGACTTCAAGTGAATCAGCTTTGCCTGAGTTTGTAAGAAGGAGAGGACCCTCATCATGGTCATAACCGACCATCAGTATCTTACCAGGAACAGGTCCTTGAGAAGCAAATGTCAACTGCATGGATGGATAAGTGAATAGGCGCAAATTAATTTTTTTAATCATTATGTCCATAATGAAGGCATTTGTGGTTATTATTTCAGGAACATGTTCATAATTA
The DNA here is from genome assembly GCF_950005125.1 of Chionomys nivalis. Classification (NCBI taxonomy): domain Eukaryota; kingdom Metazoa; phylum Chordata; class Mammalia; order Rodentia; family Cricetidae; genus Chionomys; species Chionomys nivalis. The sequence goes on along the minus strand of NC_080103.1, from coordinate 29,597,240 downwards.
ATCAATGGTAGTCACACAAAGTGAAGACAATATTTTGAAACATTTCCTTTAAATAACACCCAGTTTTGGGGGAGGTTCATCTCAGAACCAAAGACTGTGTTGAAAGTGAAAGGAAGCCGGGTGGTGGTGGCGCACGCCTTTAATCCCAGCACTCGGGAGGCAGAGGCAGGCGGATCTCTGGGAGTCCGAGACCAGCCTGGTCTACAAGAGCTAGTTCCAGGACAGGCACCAAAGCTACAGAGAAACCCTGTCTCGAAAAACCAAAACAAGAAAGAAAGAAAGAAAGAAAGAAAGAAAGAAAGAAAGAAAGAAAGAAAGAAAGAAAGAAAGAAAGAAAGAAAGAAGGAAAGAAAGAAGGAAAGAAAGAAGGAAAGAAAGAAGGAAAGAAAGAAGGAAGAAAGGAAAGAAAGAAAGAAAGAAAGAAAGAAAGAAAGAAAGAAAGAAAGAAAGAAAGAAAAAGAGAGAGAGAGAGAGAAAGAGAAAGGATAATTTCAAAAGAACTAAATTGTGCCATATGTGACCCAGGGATACTGCTAGAGCAGAGCACATTAGATGGAATAAGAGGAGCACAGGAAGGCAAATGGGTGATTGCATGGTATGGGAATTACATCCCAATAAAGATACTTTTTACTAAGTGGGGGAAACTGATGACATCCTGAGACAGCTGAAAAAGCACTAGATTTTTTTTTATCAGATTGAGGTATATTCATGTTTTGTTTTTTGGTTTTTTTTTACTAATAGTGGACAATCTTATATAATATTTCCCTAGAAGTCCGATGCACTTGAATACTTGATCCCCAGTAGATGGCTGTGTGCCGAGGGTTGGGTGATATGGCCTTGATGGAGGAGATAAGTCACTGGGGGCAGACTTTGAGCTTTCTGTCGACTTCCTGTTTGTGGTTCCAGATGTGAGCTCTCAGCTGTTTCTGACTCCATGCCTCAGCTCATCCATCATGGACTCTAAACCTCTGGACTGTAAGCCCAAAATAAAATTAAACCCTTCCTTCTACAAATTGCCTTAGTTGTGATGTTTCATCATGGCTATAGAAAAGTTTCAAGACACACTCAGTTAAGCAATTGTCCTGATCTAGCCAGACTATGCTATTCCTGTCTGAATATACTCTGGCCTACTCTGCTTAAACCTAAGAATCTTCCATGTTTCATGCATAAATCATGTCTAATCTCTATATTCAGTAAAATTTTTTCATAAACTTTCTTCATAACTCTCCAACTAAAAACACTTTCTTCATAAAATTTTATACATTGAGTTATTGCATTTGTCATAATGACAGCTAATGGGAAATTCAGTTGCGTGTGTACTAAGTTGGCAGTCAGGAGCAGGCCACTGTTCTCATGGTCCTCCAAGGTCATCTGACCAGGGTGATCCCATGAATCAGTATCTACTCACAAAGAAGGTGTTTCGCTTTATTGCACTCTCTCCTTTGATCTTAGGTGACTCTGCCTCAGTGGCTTTGGTTGTAAAAGAGGCAGCAGACCACAGGAGTAGAAAGTGCCATTCTTTCTCTAGGGCAGTTCCAACATGAACAAGGCTCAGGCCTAAAAAGAGGGGCATGATGTCTGAACCGAGAATTGTCTTGGTGAAATGAGTGTACCACAGTGCTGAGTCAGACATGACTTTACATTTAATTAAAGAGATTCAATATTCAATCTTTAAATTGATATTTTGTTGGTAGAACTGAAGTTTTCACACAGAACATACTAGTCATCTAATGTAAAATCACATTAATGTTCTTACTGTCACATTTTAATAATTAAGTTTGACTTAAACATCTGATAATGATCTCAAGCAAATAATTTCAAAAATTAAAATACAGTGTTTTAACTATACAAAATGTTCAATATTTATAAATTTTATCAAGCAACTCATTTACCTGTTCATTTATTCTTCAAATGCACTTGAGTACATGAATGTCTCTGTGCATGCATGCATGTATGTATGTGTGTCCATGTATGCATGCATTAATGTGTGCATGTGTGTGTGTGTTATATGTTTGTATATTTGCCCATGTAGGCACATATGGAAACTAGGGGCTGATATCGGGATGATGTCTTACTCAGTCTCTTTTTTATCTTGTTTTCAGAGATGTGGTCTCTGACTGATTCTGGAATTTGTTATTAACCTAGACTGACTTGCTAGCAAGCCCCTATGATGCACCTGTCTCTATCTCTGCCACTGGGGTCACAGGCATATATATGATGCTATTCTATGGACCCAAACTGAGGTCTACATGCTTGTGTGTTCAACCCTTATCCTGTTGAACCATCTTCCAAGTTCTTCATCACCAATTCTTTGGGGAAAACTATCACATACAGGAGACTATGCCAGGACCACTGTCCACTAAAGCACATAGAAACTATCACTATCTACTTGAAGCTTAGAGTTCATGAGAAACACATAAAATAAGTAAATACAGAATTGAGAAATACAAAAAGTACTGAAATGAACATATTTGTTTAGCAGAAAACACAAAATGAATATTGACTTTAATATGAATAATAAGAGAGAGGCTCCTAAGGAAGGGCTGTTTAAACAGATTTGAAAGCAAGAAGGAGTTAATCCATCCGGGCCTGAGAAAGGACATTTTAGGTAGAGGTACGATCACTTCCAAGGTTATAATGAAGTGCCATGAGTACCATGGTCAGGTGTAAGCAAGGGATAAGCCAGCCTAAACCAGACAGTAAGGAATTAGACTTCTTTCTAAACACAATAGCAAGATGTTAGTTTCCATAAATGTGACCTAGTTTGTGTTTATAATAACTTACACTAGCTGTGTACTCAAAAAGGTTTCTAAACCAGCACTAAAACCTGCTGTGGGGATGTGGAAATTTGGACCAAGGTAGTGTGAGAGATAGAGGGAGAAGTTCCTAGATCTTGATGAGCTATTCGCAAAGTGATAGGATTCAGAGATGGATTTCCCATGGTGTTCCAGAAAAAATAGAGAGGAAGATTTAGGTTGATTTTTAGGTTTGGCAGAAATGGGTACTGTGCCTATGGGTGGATGATGTAATCACGACCCACAATCAGCAAGATGAGAACAGGTAAGGCTATAAAAATGAGCTCGGAGAGCCATTCAGTCCCCAGCGCCAGGGAGAGAATGAATGAATGAGTGTATGAATGTGTGTGTGTTGGGGGGGATGGGGAGAGAGAAAGAGAGAGAGAGAGAGAGAGAGAGAGAGAGAGAGAGAGAGAGAGAGAGAGAAACTGAGACTGTAAAGTCCAGCTCCCGCCAATTTTTGAGACCTTCCTGTTTATTCTATGGTTTTTGAGGCAACACTTTCTACACAACAGGTTCTCTCTGAATGAAGAAAGAGTATCTAGAAAAAAACACAGAAAAGTGTCTGCTAAAGCAAATGTATATACTTTCTGTAATTTTTTCCAACCTGTATCATATCTATAAGAATTACAAAAACAAAGACTTTAAGGAGATGCTATGGAACCATGCTGTAGAATGTAACAGAAAAATACTGGTGCAAAAATAATTACATATGAAGAAAAGTTAAAGATTGAGTTACTGGAAAAATTAGGTTGATGAACCAAAATTTGACCATACTTCCCCCCAAAAAAATACTTCTAAAATTAGAAACTTTGGGGCCTCCCTCAGCTATTTTAGCTGTGTGCTTTCCTAGCCTTTCATACCCAGACGCTTAGGCAAATCCATTATCTCGTGGAACTTTAAGTGTATTTTTGTTAATGAATGTGTGCTTTCATTAGCGAGTGTAGAAGAAAATAAAGGCAAATGGGAAAATAGTTCTTGCCAAGTAGTTAACTCAACAGCAATTCTATAGACCCAAGTTTCAGAGGGATATACGTGATACTTACATTTAATTGATCTGATGCTTAATTTAATGAGATTTCCAACAAATAGCCCAGGCTGAATTAAGTGATATAAAATCAAACTCAAATATCAAATAATAGGGAAAGCAAACAGGAGTAGAATAAAATTGGTGAGCGTTATCAGGATCAGCATCTTTCATTTCTGTGGTTTTATTATGGAATCTATAAAATTAAGGTACTCTAACTTCCAGCTCAGAATTGCTACAGGAGAAAAATCAGATAACATATGCAAATGTAGTATTGGGCACCAGTGATTTCTCCAAAGAAAATAATCATGCTAGCATATAAAACAAAACCAAGCATATGTACAGTATATATGTTGTAAATAAGTTATAATAAATTATATAGTAGACTATTGTGCTTATAATATTATAATTTATCCAAACTATTTTTGTTAGCAGTAACCCTGGAGGCAGAAATAAAAATATACATAATGCTGGTTTCCATTTCTTATATAACACACTCTTTCAGAAGACTGAAAACAAATCATGCAATATTTAAGTGCTGGAAACTGAAACATAGGAAAACAGAGACTGTGGCTTAACAGGTATGGCCTCCACAGACTCATACATTTGAATGCTTGACCTATAGGGAGTGACACTATTAGGAAGTGTTGCCTTGTTGGGGTAGATGTGACTTGGTTGGCAGACATGTGTCACTGTGTGGACAGACTTTGGGGTCTCATATATGCTCAAACTGTGCCCAGTATGGAGTAGTTTCCTTTCTGCTGCCTGTGGATCAAGAAGTAGAACTCTCGCTCCTTCTCTAGCACCGTGTCTGCCTGAACACCACTTACCCTGATGATAACGAACTAAATCCCTGAACTGTGAGCCAGCCCCAGTTAAATGTTTTCCTTTATAAGAGTTGTTGTGGTCATGGTGTCTCTCTTCACAGCAATGAATCCCTAAGACAAAGATATAGATAGTTGTGGAAGACTTTTTATTTTATTTTATTATTTAAAATAAAGTTATTTTCATACACTATATTCTGATCGTGGTTTCCCCTCTCTCGTCTCCTCCAAGTTCCTCCCTATCTTTCCAACTCCATTCCTTCTTTCTTTTTCTTAAGAGATATGTCTGCTAAAAAGACAAACAAAGATGAAATAAAATAAAACGAACGAGTGAGTAGTGAAAAGAAAAAAAGCTAAGTAAGAACATGAGAAATACATACACACAGAGACACACTAACACACACATGCACACATATCATTAAAAACTCAAAATCTGAAACCATAAGCAAAAGACCAGTAAAACATAAAAAAATCAACAAGTAAAGCAGTATGAGACAAAAATATCTTCCAAAATGCATTTACATTCATTATGTGTTGACCATCTATTGCTGGGCACAGGGCCTGCCCTTAAGTACAGTTTGTATACCCAGTGAGACTCCCTTGAGGAAGACATTTAATCAGAAGGTAACATTTGAACACAGACTAGAGGAAGTAATAAATTAAAGTAAGGGCAGGCAGGAGAGCCTTCTGAAGTATATGTCAATTGTGAGTCAGGAATAAGCTTGCTGTGTTCCATGTTCAATAGGGAAATGTAGGTAGGGCAGGAGAGTTTAACTGAGATGAAATCCAAATAAGAAGTAGATAGGAGATGACAATCCAGAGCTTCTCCAGAGCCATGCATTGAGAGCTTCATGGGCTGTGTTACATATGCTGACATTATTTTGTACAGCATGGAACCAATGGGTTCGAGGGCAGAGGCGGGTTTTAGAAATGTCACTCAGATTTTATGGATGGGGCTTGTGAAGAAAACAGGAAGCACAATTGTAAAGTTGAGGCACTAACTACTTCCAGTAAAATATGATTCTTGTTACAACAAGACAGTGGCAAACACATGGCAGGAAGTTATGGTCAAAGATAAAACAACCACTTCTTTGATGGATGCCTGGCAATCAAGACAGTGAAAGGAGTGGAATAGTGACTACGAATAACGGAAGCTCATTTAAAAACTTTGCTCTAAAACCAGGCAGCTGTAATACATTCCTTTGATTCCAGCACTCTGGAGGCAGAGTCAAGCAGATCTCTATGAGTTTGAGGCCCGCCTAGTCTACAGAATTAGTCCCAGGACATCTAGGGCTTTTACACAGAGAAACCCTGTCTCAAAAAACCAGAAACCAAAACAAAACAAAACAACTTTGTTCTGAAGCTGTGCCGTAAATAATCATAAAAGGATATTTTCATAATTGTGAAATAGTAGAGCATATTTTTATGCCAATAAAATTATCCAGCAAACAAGGAGAATAATTAGTGATGGTAGACGAACAAAAGCAACAGCAAGAGTGGTACCCTGGAGAAAACGAACTAAACTTTGTTCGCAAAAGTAAGGTTTTCTGGTCCATATGACCCTGCATCATCAATTTTCCGTTGTCATGGGAAATATTGGTATATGAAGCTGAGTACATGAAGGTTGAGCAGTACCAATGCATGAGAGTTCAAAAGATGGGAGTATGGGCTGAGGAAGTGTGTTCTTGTGGCATCATTTCTTCATGTAAATGGGATAAAGGACATCAAAGGAGAATAAGGATGGGCATGGTAGAGCTTTGTGAGCTCAGAGAAAATATGGATTGTTTCCCTGGGTGGGTAAGGAAGTGAATTAACTACAGAAATGTGGGATGAGAGACAGCGTTGGGCAGGTATTGATGAATTCGGAATGACATTGGTTGGCCTGTTTCCCTTACCCCTGTGTACCTGCTTGCTACAGAATAAGAGAGCACAATACATCGAATTAAATTAGGGCTAATGTTTTGGCATTGGTTCCAGTGCCAACACTGCAAATCTCAATGGAAGAATCAAAGTAGGTTTTTGACAGGAGGTGAATTCGTGGCAGATCTTGCATTTGCATAGACTTTAAACGAATGGTGAAAATAAGATAAAAATTGAAACAGATTAAGGAATTTGATATTCACAAATACAAGGGTCTCATTAGTCTGTATGTTACATTAAGATATTTTAACAGGATGTAAATAAATAGGTGATGACAAAAAAGAAAAAAAAGGAGAAAAGATTACCTCACAGAAAAGGCTAAATTTTAGCAAATTTGATCACAGCTTTACCTAAATATTTGGGTACCTTTTGACTGAAGTCTTATATAACACATAAAATAATCATGAACTTTCAATTGGATAAAATACCCTGCTGCTATCATTCCCTGTCTATAGTTTCATGCTGCTATCAGTTGTTAGCATGCCAGGCAGGTTGTGTCTCTTGTGTCCAACTCCACACATGTATCTGGACTTGAAAATCTGCACTGAAATTAAGGACTAATCCAAGATTGAAAAGAACAAAAGACAAAACAAAACAAAAACTGTATTAATTTAGGCAAGATTTCAATATATAATATACCTAAATATAGCAACGTGATTCTGTAAGAAACAAGATTGATTCTCATACAAATAAATGTTTTCTAGTAGGCTCATTTTTTTTCTAATGTTTCGAAAGCAGGTGCTTTCTTGTGCTTTATCTGGTACTACTTAAAACATAAGGAATCCTAGCTTATCCCATATAAATAAACAGAATAATATGTTATCATTAAGATGAAAATACATTTAAGTGTATTTCTTTCTAAATGATTTTATTCTAAGAAGACTTTTAAGTGATGAGTAGAAATAATATTCTAAATAATTACACAAAATTATTACCCACATATTTCAGGTTCGCCACCATAGTAATAGGGAAAGATACAACTAATAAGAAATCAGTGTTTAATATTTAAATGTTGCCCAAATGTTAAGAGAAACCTAATTCATATGGGGTGCATATTGTGTATCTTAGTTTCTTTTCCTGTTGCTGCAATAAAATCCTCTGACAAACACAATTTAGGGGAGAAAGGGTTTGTTTTAGATCACGGTTCAAGGCAGAGTCCATCATGGCTAGAAAGTCAAGGCAGCAAGAGTTTAAAGTAGTAGGTCATGTGGCAACCACATTGGAAGAAGAGAGCCACAAATGTCTGTATGCTAGTGCTCACCTCACTTTTTCCACTTTATGCTGACCAGGATCTCCTGCCTAGGGAATGAGTCCACCTGTAATGGACAGGTCTTCCCATCTCACCTAACACAATCAAGAAAATCCCTCAGAGACAAGACCAGACATCTATGCCCTCGCTGATATTAACTTCTGTCTAGCTCATAATAATAATCGCCCTCACAGCAAAGTCAGGAATAAATTGAAATTTTATGTTGCTGTCTAATCCATGAGGCATTACTACTATCTCAACATTATCTGTAAAATTCAGTTTCAGTGACACAAAACATTTTCCAATATCCACAGGAATACATAAATTAATTAGATGATTATCTATATACACATATAACTATGTTTAATTGAACAATTACCAATTCAAAATTTAAGGAAATAATTTAATAAAAGTGAATGATTATACCTATTGAAATGTTTTGTAAGCTATAGCTCAACCTTTACTATTTAATTACAGATACATTGTAAACTGACTTTAAGCATAAAAAGTTAGCTAGCTGAACATCAGCATCCCCTGTGAGCAAGGGAGTCTGCCATCTGTTGCTACTTATATAACAATCTTGATTTTGGAATTTCACTTTGAGCAGAAAATAACTCATCATGGAAAAAAACTGTATTCAGGTATTCATCACATGCACAGAAGTGATAAAAGGAATAATCAGGAAAGAAATCTGGGGACAAAAAGGGGAGGGGAGGGGATGAATAGAACAGTCTGCACTGAGAAAGGTAGCCAGCAGCTAGGATGGGATGACTGGAAATCTCCTTGAAGAACTCACATGTTGAGAGTGATTGAAGGTGGTTCTGCAATGAGTTAACATTCTAGGCTGGCTGCAGTGACTTAACAATCAGATCTTTTAAGCATTCAAATCAGAAGAATGTCAATCAATAGTCTTCCAACTGTGAGCAGGAAATTCCCAAATAAGTCAGGATCCAAGACGGTTTTATCTTGAAGGGAATTGTTCTCATAACCTCCACTGGCTCTTTGGTCCCAGACCCAATAAGGTGTTCCATATATGATTTGGAACAGGGAATCTAGGTGAAGGCAGAGGAAGGTATTCTAGTTGAATTCCAGTCGAAGGACTTTTTCTGCTACAAATATAGGCTTTAAGATTGGTTAACTTTTTTAGCCTTGCCCAGGTCACTGAATAAATTATGAATCAGTGATTATATTAAAGATTACTTATAATGCAGAGGTCATCATATTTTAAAATATCTGATTTAATTTTCAACCTAATTTTATGTTTGCTTTGCTAATTTTTAATTTATTCTTTGAGATTTTTATAACACACATGTAATGAAATATGATCATATCATCCCTCATTTTCCACCTTCAATTCCTTCCATATCATCCTGGACATATTCCCTGATCAATTTCATCTTTTAAAAAAAAATAACACACTGAGTCCAAACTCTTGAGTTGAATGATTTTCTTACACTGTGTTTAATGATAAAATGATCTGGCAAAAATATTTTCTTTGAGAACTGCCATGTGATTATGTCATAATTTATAAACTTTTTCATTTTAGAAATTTTAATACATATGGAAAAAAAACAAAACAGCTGCAGCTGTATCGTCCAGGAGCTGTCAATCTCTAGTTTATAGTTCTATGGCTGCATCTCCCACCACTGAGTTATTAAAAATTCAATCTCAGATACTGTATCGCCTCATTCACTTAAAAGATAGGCTTCCTCATATAACTTACATACATTATGCCTTCTAAGTATTTAGTCCCCCTCCTTCACCTTCTTCTTCCTCTTCTTTAGCTTTTCCTACATTTCTTTGGTATTTCAGAAATCTGAGTTTTCCCGGTATAATTAGATAGCTTCCACACTCTGCATTTACCTTGTTTTTCCTTGATGTCATTTCTTTGGTTCTCTCCTGTTCCATATTTCGCTATAAATGGATCCTGATCATATACAAGTTTGACCAATTCTAATTCCACATTGTGTTATGCTCTCCCACAAAGACACAGAGTGTTGATTGTCCTCTCATTATATCACCCATGCATGATTGCTGCTAGATGGCTTACATATTTGCACTAGGAGGTGTAGAATTGTGATCTATATTTTTTCATTCTTTCTTCATTTATTAGCTCAAAAGTATTGTAAAGAGAGCTAGAGAGATGTATCAGTGGGCAAGGTGCTGACATCAAAGTCTTAGATTTTGTGTTCAAATACCAAGAACACTTGTGAAGCAGGGATAGTGACACATGTCTGTAATCCCTGTGATACTAAAGTGAGAGAGGAAGTAGATCCTGGGGAATCCTGGAAGCTCCTAGACCATCTAGCCTAGCATAGGTGGCATAGCAACAAACAACAAGGAGACCTTGTCTCAAACTAGATGGAACACACGTACCAACAAGCACGGGTTTCCTCTGACTTCCATATGCACAGTGTAGCAGGTGTGTGTTTACACACACTAACACAGCATACACATACATGCATGTGCAGGCAGAGACATGCACACCAATAAAAAAAGATTTCCATAAAGAGAAGTTTCCATTCATATTTTGGCGTATAGATTTTATGGGAAAGGTAAAGTAAATAATTCCTGATTTAATTGATAGTTTTTATAATTAGATTGGTGCTTTCATAGGAAAACAAGAACTTGAAAGGTATGGAGATGCATAGATGTGCTTCTCATCCTCATGAATTTGTAGACTTGAATGTATTTGTGTAACTTCTAGCTAGAGAAACACTATCTTATAATTGCTCAAAATTCCTTTCCCTGTCCAGGGAATGCTTCTTCTCTTTCATTCCAGGTTCATTGTGAAATGAAGCCTGCAAACTAAGTGCTTCCAGCTGCAGCACAGATGTTCCCAATTCATAGGTATTTCCTAACACGGACCTGAAATCAGCTTACTTCCGTACTGTTGGTTATAAAGTGGAAACGACACAACAAACAACAACAACAACAACAACAACATGTTTGGAGCACTGGAGTTGGAGTTCACAAGCTCTAGAACAAACTTACTGTCATTATTTTCTAAATAGTATGCTATTATCATTTTAATCACTTGTTTGGCCCAAAAGATACATTTTAAATCTTTCTAAGTAGTCAACTGAGGTTTTGAATTATTAATTTTTGTTTGGTTGTTCGTTTTTTACCAAATACACATTTCACACTGCTAATGGTTAACAGGTTTGGTATAAGGACTGAAAGTCTGTCAGCTCTTTATCTTGTGATGATCCCTGACTCTCCCAGGTACATGACTTACTCTACTTAGTAACTTTATTATGTTTTATGTAGAATCAGATCTTTTGCTCCACACATGCAGTTCTTCCCTTCCACTCATTTTCCTAAGATCTGGACCTGTCTGTATCACAAGCACACACATACACAAAGTAAAATGGAACATTACAGTTCACAGAAAAGTTTAGTCTGTATGATTTGCAATGGGTGGGGATAGAGCTCAAATTTTTGGTGGAAGCTCACACTGATGAGCTCTACATTTAGATTCTTCTGGGTCCTATCATTTTCTGATGCTATCAAACATTTCTAAGATAATGAGACTATTTTCTGTCTGTATGTGTCATATATATATATGGACTGTTACTGCACTAGCTGTACAGCCTGGGAGAATAGAGCCTAAAAATGATATGGATTAAAATCTCACACAATAGCCAACTTTATTCAGCACTTCAGACAATTTCTATTCTGAGAATTAAGCAAGGTCAGATGAGCAAAGGTCATAAGATTTAGGCTGTATACAGTCAAGGACAACCTGTTCTTAGAAACATCGTCTGAGTAATATTGAAGTGAACCCACTCCTGTTTACTATTCCTGGGAGTGGCACAAAAGCCCACTCCAAGAACAACCCATGTTATAGAGGAATGAGGTCACAGGACTTTTGTCTTGGTTTCTTGGACTTTTCTTACAAGTTCTCAGAATTCTCCTCACAGAGCTTCATTCATGGACCATGTTCCAACAATGGATCTTATGAATTTTGTGGAACCTACTATGCATTCTCAAAGAAATTAGTTTCTATGACCTTATTAAGATATAGATAACATTACTTTCAGGGAACTGTTTTCCCATGGAGATCTTGCAGTCTTGAATGAGTTTCATCCTGACTGAAGATCTTAGGACTCTTTCATAATTTCCTATAGAAGAAATTAGAGGTCACATCTCTGTCCTTCCGTCTTTTTTTTCCATCCAAGATATTGTCTCATAAGCACATGGCAAATTATTATTTCTAAGAAATTTCAATAAGATATGCAGTCATCCATACTTTGTTGCCTCCTTAAGGATTATAAACGTTGTGTGGTAGAACCTTGCATGTATTCTCATGATTCTGAGAGTCTGAGTCACCATGGAATAGGCATATGACAACAACATTTCTCCTGAGAAATATGTTACTCTCAAGAGCATTAATACTATGGTCATTGGGAAAAGATTAGCTCTTATGATTAGTGCACGTGTGTGTTTAGATATGTGTGCACACATGTGTGTGTGTTTGACGATGTGTATGACTCATGTAAAGGAGTGTGCAGGTGTGCATTCTTGTGTTTGTGAATGCAGAGGCCAGAGCAGAGGGGCAGGCTCTTTCACTGAACTGGATGTTGGACATTTTAGCTTGACTGTCTGACCTCTTGGAATCAACTTAATTATACTTCTCCCAGTTGGGATTGGCTTTTTTTTTTTTTTTTTTTACGTGGGTTCTGGGGATTTGAACTCATGTCCTCATATTTACAGAGAAAGTACTCTTATTCACTCAGCTATCTCTCAAGGTCCTTCTGATGACTTTCAAAATTTGTTTTCCAAGAACCAAAACGTAGACTTTAATAAACTAGTACTAATCAATTCTGCTTAATAAAGAAGTAGGAAGTCCTCAATACATCTTGAGTTATGGATTTAAATAAATAACCAATTAATAAAGCACTCTTCAAAGATTCAGGAAAAAACTGTATACTATACTTTAGAGATATATTTATTTATTTAGATAGATAAAATATAAAATCCTAAAGAATCTAACAGCCAAACTTCTATGTACCACACACAAATATCACTGGACATTTTTTTTTCTTCACTGTTTTAAAAAAGAAAGAAAAAAGTAATACTTCCAAAGCTGTTCCATAAAATTAACAGTCAATTTGTAAATTGAATGGAAGTATTAGTTTCATAAATCATGGGGTTTTTTTTTACAATATTTTAAGTGTTTTGAATGTTGTTTTATGAGAGTTCGTGCGAAAGACATTTATTAAGACTCAATACACAGTATCTTCCAGGAAACCTTACTAAAGCCCTCACAGGCTGTGCCCAGTGAGCATGCAACCTAATTAGACTGATAGACCTAATGGCAATGCTAGGAGCTCACAGGATATTAACAGGCCAGTTAAACACTTTTAAAACTGGGCCAACAATGTTAAGATCCTCTGGGGTTCATTACGCATTAGTACAAACTGGATGTCTCTAAAATCGCAAATGACTTGAGAACATAAATTGCTGGCAATAACTTTTATATTGTAATACCCATCCCAATACCCTTTCTCCAGAGAACGGATAGCTGTTACACTTGTTCACGCCAATGGCTAATTCAGCATCCGTCAAGCTGCTACTTGTTGGTGGCAGTTATGCTTTATGGCCTATAACTTCACTAGTCTGATCCCAAGTGACTGACTAAGCCAGGGCAGTTCGTAAATTGAAAAATACCAAAAAAAAAAAAAAAAAGGGCAAGCAATCTCTAGTACAATCTGGAAAACACTTTGTTTGATACTAAAGCATATACATGTATATGTGTGTGCGTGTGTGTGTACTGCAAAAACATTAATACTGAGATAGACAGATTATAGATATGTAATCACTGCAGTTACACTAATACTAAGATACCTAGGCTATCAGTTGTTATATAAAATATGCCACATTGAAGAATTTCACAACCCACAAACTGTACTTCCTGATGTCTTTCAGAACCAGCCAGAAGGAACTTATTCAAGGGTTAATGCAAAAGACATTTATTAATACATAATGTACTAGGTCTTAAGTAGAAGTTTTCTTAGAGGAAACTCTCAGGTTGTTTATAACTCTTAGATGGCACAGCAATGCCTTGGAAAATGGCTTATGCCTTCAGGGTGTGAGAGAAATGGAGATGCAGACGGCTTAAGAATCAACTCTGATAAATGTCACACAGGTACGACAGGGACTGGGTGCCTTACAGCCAATCACAATACCCTGAATCCACACCTAAACTCAGAACCAATGGGTGGACAGCACGTTGAGTCAGTAAGAGAAGATCTCTAGATTCTGAGAGGACTAAAGATGGAATGAGTTGCCAGCTGCACATTTCAGCATGGTGTGCCAGCGGACTCAGGGCCGCACAAGGGAACCAACTCTGCCCTCCTCTGCTGGAGAATAATAATAACAATAATAATCATAATAAAGATGGCTCTCCCTGTCTTACATCACGAGACTCCCTTGGACATAGAGAAGGACAGATGATTTGAAGGATGGAAAATTTATCTAAGACTGTCATCTAAAGAAAACTAAAAATTATTTGTTCAACAATTACTTTTTTCTTTCTTCTAACAGTATTGGTAAGAGGACACTGAGGTAATACAAAAGAAAAACCATATTAACACTTTTTAAAAATATAAAAGTTACTGCATTTTTCCCTAAAGAGCTGATTACAGTGTTTTGTTGGCTAGATGAAAAATGACTAAAGTTCGTTTTTACAATTTTTCAGAACGCATATTGGGGCAGGGGCATTTGATAAAGCATAAATCATGATATGTTGGTCTACATGTTAGTGTTTTCTAAGGTACTAGAAAGAAATTCAGAAAAAAAACTCACTTCAAGCATATACAGCAAACTGTATCTTCCTTGTATTGAATTTGGACTCATTTGCACACACAAACACTGATTTGGCACACCATTGAGAAGTCATGTTTTTGGCTTCAATTGCCATGATAGTTCGTCAGTGTCAGAATGATCAAAGATAAAAATCAAACTACCAGCAAAATGTAATAGTGAACCTCTGTAACCCTTGCTTGGGAGACTGAAACAGGAAGACCAGAAGATCAAGGTCAGCTGATCAATATAGCCCTGGCTAAGAGAGATCCCGCTCCCTCTGAAGTATAAATTAAACTATGTGATCTTACATGGTGTCAAGAAAACTCTTGTAGTGTCAAGAAAACATTTGTAGTGTTGTGAATTTTAAACTAAATATCAGTGGATAACTGAGACTATTCAATGGGCCGCAAGCTATTTGCACATTAGTTATGAAGGCAGCAATTCTTTTTTCTTGTTCTTCGTACCATAAATCTAGGATATAATCAGATATCAATAAATAATTACTGAATGAATGAACATGTGGGTAAATTAAGAATGAAATATGTGTGTTAAATTATGAAAACAAGAGGTCAAAATAAAATATGTATGAACCCTGTAATTCAGGTTTATAGGCTAGTCATGGTACATGATACTGAATTGATAATCAATTCCAAGTAAAGGTAGCAATGACTTAATGTCTACCTATTTATAGCTATAAATAGCCACTTGTGTAAAAAATCCTGTGTTTCATTTACTGTTTTTTTAAGTTTTGGTCCTAATGCATGGATTTAAAAGGCTTAATGATAAAATATGAGCAAGATTGAACAAGAGCTGAGTTAGGGCTCTGAAAACCCACCTTTCTTGTCTCAGAAGTAAGCCTGGAATAGACTATTTCCTTAAAATTATAAAGTGTTCTTGTTTGTAATATTATCCATAGGACAATTTCTTTCTTTGACTGTTGGTGTTTTAGCTAGGAACTGAACAATATAGAGACAATGCTTTTAGTGAAACAAAAATGTTTAAGAAACAAACAAGCAGCAATAACAAAAAGAAAAAAATCAAACTACAATATTCTTGTGGAAAAAATGACAGTGTTTCAAAGGTCCTTTGAATGCTACCTTACTTACAATTCTTTATATTTAAGAATCATAATTTTCTGAGCAATATGACCAGAAAGTTCAGGGTGCTCTAGATAACAGAAAAACAAATCACAGTGACACTGGGAACTGGGTCACAGTCAAACTAGTTCTAACATGTTTTCATAAGTCTTTCATTTATTCTTTTCTAATGTGTCTGGCTTTTACCTGCGTGTATGTATACCATGTGCACACAGTACCCACAGATGGAAGAAGTGGGTGATGCATGCCTGGAACTGAAGTTGACAGCTAAGAGCTGCCATGTGTGTGCTGGGAATCCAACCTGGTCCCTCTGAGACAGCAGGAAGTCCTCTTACTTCTGAGCCATCTCTGCAGGCCCGCCTTTTGGAAGTTAGACCAATTCCAAAGCCAATAAACCAAAAATAAGGAGCAATTTATGCCCTAACTTGCTTTGTGTTAACAAAATATTGGTCCATCTGTGTCACTTCCACTGATACATTTTAGTCTGTAGGTGTTTGAAAATGTTTCAAACTGGTTTTTTGATACATCTACAAAATGCTAAGGATGTAGTGATAGACTTTTCACTATCTATTTCACTTTTCACAACTATTTGAAAAGGGTTGATCTTTTCAGCTATAATAGGAAAAATGTATATGTACATGATATCATAATATGGATTTTTAAAGGGAAACTGTATTTAAAAAGTCTAGCATACAACCATGAACTGAACCCTTTCAAAGAATTTAAAATGCAGTTGTATCTATAACATAGCAAAGATAGTCACCAATTTCATAGAATTAAAAGAAAAACAGATTCTCACTGAGTGGAAGCCCTTCTAGAATGGACATCTGTTTTACATTTTATAAAATATATTATTTTTCATGTGAACTGAAGAGGTTTTCTCAAAACTATTTGCAGTGCATTTTTTTAAGAAATGAAATCATTGGTAAACTTTCTCACTTTCTCTTTCTTATTTAAGTATCATCTGAATCTTTTTGTTATAATTTGCTTTATAGTTAGAAATTATTTGGTTTGAGATTATTATGTTTCTCTCTCCTCTTTCCTCTCTCCAAATCCTCCCCCCTCCTCTCTTTCCTCTCCTGTTCAGTCTGTATAATGTAACTGGCATGTATGTGTTCAGGCGTGACAGTTTGATACTGGATATCTAATTGTTGTGCTCTTCTCTGGGGAAGAAAATTTCTTCCACTCTCAGGATCCCTCAGTTGCCTGCAGATCTTTGAGTAGGGTTTAGGATTTGTGGTCTTTCCCCATCCACACTGGCCTGTTCATTGGTGTCATCTTGTTCAGCTTATGTTGAGGCAGTCATATTGGTGAGACTTTACAGGTATAGCTTCTGACATTACTATAAGGCAAAATTCTGTAGCAACCCCATCAATGCTATATTATAATCTCTCTGCCCTTCTTTCAGAAAATTTTAAGTAGAATTTAAAAAAAAGCCTTAGTATTTATAAATAACGCTTAGGATAAAGCACCAGTATCATAAAGCTGAACAACAACAACAAAAATTCTCGAGTTAGGATCAGTCTATCACACTCTTCACGCTGAATTGTGTACATTAAATAAGTTGATCAACAGATTCTCCTTCCACTATGAACGGTCACCTCCCAGGTTTAATGTCACAAGCTTGGCTACTATTGTAAAACACAATTATCCCCTTTGCCCTGCCATACCTTTAAAGTTAAGTGAATTTTGCCAAGGTTTTCAAGCAGAAATTGTTGATTTTAGTGAGGAGAGCTAGCGTATTTACATCACTTAGTACCTTCGAAAACTCAGAATTCAGGATGCTCACATAGGGATGCGCGGTCCTTCTCCTGTGGAATGAATGTTTTATGAAACCACCTGTACAGTGTACTCTTTGTTCTTTCCAGTTGTAGGGGAGTGTTTACTGAACGAGAACATTGTGTGTCTCTATCACAGACAAGGGTAATTCACTAAAGTGGCCAGGATGTAACTCATCACTCTCCTCTCTGTCCTACTATTACATTTCACTTAAAGTCCGTTTGCTCATGAGACTGCCTTAGCCTCATGATTCCGCGTGTGCTCACTATAATTGGAAACCAACCACACCCACCTTTATATCTCATGGCAAAGGAGAGGGTGTCCAATAAGATCCTTGAAGAAAGTGGAGAATAGGATTTTTAAAATTTGAAAAACTTGAAAGTTCAGGTGGGCCTTGGCAACAGAAGGAAAAAAAGAGTAGCTGAAAGGAACACACCAGGAATAAATGCAGAGATACAGGAAAATAGAGCAGGAACACGGCTTAGAATGCCATGGAAGGAAAGCAGATTGAAGTTCTGCTACCTCGAGGGAAGGCAGCATTGGACATAATGCCTATGGGAGGAGCATTTTTATCCCCCTTCAATCCACCCAAGGCCCAGACCTCAGAAAAACCAACAGTGGTGAGATAATTAAGCTCAGGGAATAGCCAGCTGTGGCAGATGCGGAGGAAAAGAAAATTCCTTCTATAACATGAGATTTATAGACCTTGGTAATTCTGGAAGGAGAGGTAGGGTAGTGATGTGGGATTCCTTTCTGTATGCTGTGAATAGCATTGGTTAATAAAGAAACTGTCTTAGGCCTGTGCAAGGCAGAACTTAGATAGGCGGGGACAACTGAACTGAATGCTGGGAGAAAGGAAACAGAGTCAGGAGAAGCCATGTAGCCCGCCGGAGACAGACACCAGAACTTTACCAGGTAAGCCACAGCCCCATGGTAACTCACAGATTAATGGAGATGGGTTAGTTTAGGATATGAGTTAGCCATAAACACACTTAAGCTATTGGCCAAACAATATTGCAAATGATATGGTTTTGGTGTGATTATTACAGGATCGGTGGGACAGAAATCTCCTACAACAGGGTAGCAGATGAAGGAACTCTAGCTGGGGTCTGGCAAACAGGACTCTGGCAGGTCTTGTCCTTTCCCCATTTCCTCTGCCTGAGGCTGACCACCAAGGTCAGTATTGAAAAATATTGAAGTCCAGCAATCAAAAACGCCTATGGCTCACCTAATAACATTCCAGTTAAAATTAAACACCTCATCCTATCAAGGGGTTTCCCTTTTTAACCTTTTTAAACTACCATTTTCTTATGTGCCTCTTATCTTTCTCCCTTGCCTCTTTTCTCCCCTCTCCCCATTCCCTTCCCCATCCAGCACTTCCTCTATCTCCTGTCTTTGTCCCTTATCCCTGCCCTCTGTCATTCTAGGGCAAATGCATATCTTTTGTGCTGAGAACTTAGTCTTGGGGATGCCTAGAGCAGGCAAGTGGCATGTGACCTAAAGTGCCTTTAAGTAATCTGAATTTACAGAAATCCAGAGAAAGAACAGGAGACTGGCACGGTGAGGAATGCAAAGCATTCACTCTGGAGGGTAAATGTTTTGAAAATCACAGAGCCTGGCTATGAAGACGAGGCAGAATTGTATGCCCAGGCAGCCTGCTGTCTCCTTCCCATCCACAGGCGGGATTCATCGGGCTCAAAAGAGATGTCAAGATGAAACACTGTGAAATAAACTCAAAGTGAAAGAAAAGGGTTTGAAAGAAGACTTGGAGGCTGGGGGAGCCTTCAAAACAAATTTCTAGTCTTTGCAAAATAGGAAAATGCATTGAAGCAATGTCACAAGTGACCTCTTAACAGAGACAATCTCATAATAAGTTGATGTTCCAGGTTAGGGACTCGGAGTATTCTGACCCAGGTCATCGGGTACCCTAGTAATGATAAAATCCACGTATTCTCTCATCCTGCTATGGTTCTGTGCTGGCAAACATAGACAGAGATGCTTGCTGTGGAGGGATCTGAAAATAATTTGTCTGTTCTCTAAAGAACTGTGAGGGCTGCAGCTGAGCTCATCTCAGAAATCATATTGGTTCTTTGAATTCTTTGATGACATTTCACAAGGGAAGGAGCCTGGGAACTGACTGAATTAAAATTGGAGTAATTAAAATCTGAAGTTGAGGTGCCACTTGTTAGGCAGTGGCCAAGCTGCTCCTGAAAGAATCCAGATTCCACATGATTGAAATTGTTGCCAAAATTTAAAAACGAAATGTTTTTTATTTTTATTTAATTATAATTCGGTGAGCAGGAGTCGGGTTTCATTTTTGGTCTATCTCTGAGAATGTAACAACAGGAGGAACCAAGTTCATCATATTGAGACATATTAGGAAGTTTCACTGTGTGATTGACATATTCCCACTTTGCATTGGATTTTGCTAGACTCAAGTAAGTATTTGGTAAAAATGGATGGACAGAGTTTGAAGCTGGAAACTGAACAGGGAATGAACTTTGGCTATACGAACTTAGGGTTATGTTGTATGATGGTTAGTTTTAAGTTGTTTCAGAACTTTCTGGATGATCTTTCTCTGAACAGGCTCAGCCTCAGCCACAGCTGCCCATACAAAATGTGTGAATGCCAAGTAAGGTGGTTCTGAGGAAGAATGCTCTTTGCTCTTAGTTCTTGCAGTGAAGGTAGCCTGAACACACACACTTAGAGGCAGAGGGACATGGTTGCCTGCTGGTAAGCTCCTGGGGAATTTGGTGCCTTGATTCTGTACTTACAAGAGGCAGGGTCAATGTGTTGAAATGCTGTCTTGCCAAGAGATTCTGCATTTCCTTGTGCACTCCTGGAATCCACTTTCCCCTAAATACTGAGGACATGATTTGCAGTCCCACCATCCTCTCAGATAATAAAGCAAAGAAAGATGTATCACATGTGCTTTTCTCAGCTTGTTTGATTGACATGTCTGTCTATGAGCACAAAGTGTTTTTCTGGCAGCCAGGAAGCCTCTGTTCAGCGAAGCCAGAAAATGTACAGTCTGACCTCAGAGGCAGGCTGGATAAAATCAGTGCTGAAATGTGTTCTAGATTCAATCCCTTGATTCCATTTCTCAGTTGGATAGAACCAGAAAGGGGATGACCAATGATTTATAACTAACAATTTCTACCATGGGTATGGCCATTATAACAGACATGTTGCTATACTGAGGATCAAAGAATGATTTTCTCAGTGAAATCAAAGAGAGATAGAGGCTTAACAAAAATAAGTGCAGTTTACTGAAGCCAGACAAAAACATGAGAATGGCATGGATGATATATGTCCAACTACAAGGGAAAATTAGTTTGTTTCTACTCTTAGAAGGAAAATTAATGGTGATCACTAAGTACATGAAATCTATGAACATGCATATGTGCACCTGGATGACTATATATAGCCACAGGGGGGAAACAATTTAAGCAGAATTTTAAACATTATATTCTATCATTATGGGAATTGTTCAAGATGAGAAAAAAAATTGAAACTCCCTTCTCATATTGCTGTATCAGCCCATCCCACATGCATACTAACTCCATATGCTGGACCACAGATGATTCTGAGATTCCTAGGAAGTATCTCTCAACTTGCCAGTCAGATGGTGACACTAGACATTCACCTGTCGACCTGTGTGCTCTGTACAAGCTCCTAAAGACAGCAGCTTCACACTACCCTTTCCTGTTTCCAGCGGTCAGTGGCCACTGGTCACACAGCTGCAATGGGTGTGAGAGTCTCCCTTGCAGCTTATCTGAGCACCTGCTATATCTACATATTGACACTTAAGTCTCAGCTATGACAAAGTTGTCCACCATGTTTATTTGAGAGTAGTCTTTTCTCCTTATGACTTTTAAATAAAATTTATGATACTAAAACTATTATATAAATTGTGGTGCTGTAGAGCAAAACCTAGAAACTTGTGCATGCTAAGCAAATACCACTAAATCACACTCTGGTCTCTCTTTCAGTGTCTTTTAAATAAATGTTTGTTACCCTGGTTACATTGGCTCATGCTATCACAGTGTTTAGTAAAAGAAAATTTACCTTTAGGTCTATGAAGATGAGCCAGAATAGGATCATGGTAGCCTTCAAAACTTCCTTTTTTGATGACTAAAGGCTTTGTTGGGTCAAAGCTGTTTGTCTGAGCTTTTCTATGAGACCCAGTTCTCCAGAGTTCCTGATCTCCTACTCAAGTACTCTACACTCTGTGTGTCCACATTCCTCAGTGGAACAGGTTCTTCTTATTTTCTTTGTGCTTCCTATTTATCACCCATTGTCACTTAGTCTAGGACCTCCAAGTAATTATTAAGTAATTATTCTACACTGATGAGAAGTTCTAGCTATGAGCTCAATTTTTCAGAATGCAATACTTTTTTTAAACATTGAAAAGTTCATGAGATAATTTTGTTTTTGTTTTGTTTTGTTTTGTTTTGCATTTTTAGTATCTTTGAAATGCAAGGCTAGATATGTAGCTAGCCTAACATACTGGGCTAAGTTCCAAGCCAGTGAGAAATAGGCCCTGTCTTAAACAAACAAAATTAACAATAATTATGAAAGGTGGACTGTGCCTGAAGAATGACACTTGAGGTTGTTTTCTAGCTTCAAAGTGCATGTACACACACACACACACACACCCCCACACACACACACTCCTTCATGCACAAGCATCTACACACGCCTGAGCATGCACACACATATAAATAAATAATACACAGATGG
Source organism: Chionomys nivalis (assembly GCF_950005125.1). Classification (NCBI taxonomy): domain Eukaryota; kingdom Metazoa; phylum Chordata; class Mammalia; order Rodentia; family Cricetidae; genus Chionomys; species Chionomys nivalis. The sequence continues at coordinate 29,574,996 of NC_080103.1, read as the reverse complement.
GGAATCTTTGCCAACCAATTATCTTTAAGAGGTGGGACCAAGTTAGGGTGTGGCTTTCTGGGAGAAAAACAGGGCAAGGCTCTGGTGCCCTCTCTCTGTATGGTTCCTTCGCAGCACAGCTGAGCTTGAACTTCTCATTCTTGTTTCCTGAGTTTCCCCCTTATAATAAATAAAAATATAATTGTTTTTTCTTTTAGCTAGCCTGATTAATTCTAGAGTCAGGCTAACTTCTATAATACACAGAGGTCTTTAGTCTTCAAAGAAATCTAATATATCCTCATAGACATAGTAGAATTATTACAAATCTGTTCCTAAATTAATATTAGTCCCTTGTGGTAATTTGGATGAGGAAGTACCTCATGAATTCACATATTTCAGCACTTAGTCCCTAATTGTTGACACGTTTGGGAAAGTTGTGGGACCCTTAGGAAGTAGAGTCTTACTCGGGGAAGGAGTTCGTGGGGTATATACTCTGAGGGTTTCTTGCCTAGCCCTACTTCTAGTTCACACTGTGACTCGGGGTTGTAATTGAAGATATTATCTCTCAGCTTCTTGTTCCTGCTTCCTGCTCCCATGCCTACTCCATCGTCATGGACTCTCCCTCTGGAACTGTAAGCCAACATAAGCTCCTTATATCCTAAGCTGCCTCTCATCACGGCCTGTTATCACAGCCACAGAAAAATCATTGACACAGAAGTAGGTACCAAGCAGTGAGCTGCTATAAATAACATGACTCTGATGGGTAGAACTTAATTGGGATCAAGTATTCAAGTATCTGAACCGATGAGGAACATTTCTCATTCAAACCACTACATTCTTCATACAGTTTGTATAATCAATGAGATGGATGTTTCTGGAACTTTGCTAATCATGGCACTATATCAAAAGGCCAATTAGTTCACCTGAGAGCTATTATCACAGCAGCCTCAGACTGGATTTGCAGCTATACTTGTGAGAACAATGCTGAGCCAGAAAATCAGCCGTGGTAAAGGTCTGATAGGTTTGTTCAATTCCTTTGTGCGTATGTGTCACATCTAGTTTAGGGTTCTCTAGTAGAATCCAGCATCCACACGACAGCTAATGACCACCTGTAACTCCAGATCCAGAGGGGTCAATGCCTTTTTTCTTGGCCTCTGTAGGCTTTGCAAGCACATGGTGCATAGGCAGAATGTTCATATATAAAATATAAATAAAAAAATTTTAAAAGACATTAAAATAGAATTTGATATCTTGAGTTCAAGAAAAGCTCCAAGTTCTGACCAGGAGTTTCCTTAGATAACAGTCTTGAAGTGAGAGAGCCATCTGAAAACAAAGTGCATACAGGGAACTCTGAGTACACATGAAGATGAAGCTTACATGGTGGGAGAAGCTCACACCTTAGACGGAAAGACTGAAGGATTCAGATTAGCTTTAAACAAACTCTCGCAGTTCCTTCTTCGTCTTAAGAGAGACCATTGGGACTGCTAAGGACAGCACTGACATGTACTTATTTACTTTTAAAGGTCAATTGACAGCTGCCTGACAGGAAGCTTGTAGATCTCCTTGAAAGGTGGGCATTAACAAACATGTTGGCAGCTGGGATTAGAGGATGGCAGCGGATGTGAGGAGAAATGGGTGGAACCAGGAACATTTGTGGATGGAAAATGCTTTAACCTGAGGATGAATTGGATGTGGGACAGAACTAATAAAGAAGGAGAAGCCAAGTTTGATTACTAAGTCCTTAGTTGCGCTACTGGAAAAATATAAGAACATTATTTAGGGATATGATGGGATACTGAAATAAAAGACTCACCACAGATTTCATAGACTTAGAGTTTGGCTTCTACTGCTCTTCCAAAGGACTGAGCTCCATTCCCAGGACCCATGCCACAGTGTCTCACAACAGCTACAATGTCAGTGTCAGAGGATCCAAGGCCTTATTATGACATCACCTACACTCACACTCACACACACCAAATACAAAATAAAAATAAACCTTAAAAATTGTGCCAATGAATGAGAAACAGAATTTGCATAAAATGAATGAGAAGGTAAATTTTTCTAGCGCTGTTGAGTAAACTTTGGTCAGCATCTTACACTGTTTAAGGGATCATCAGAGGATGAAGAGAGATCCCTGGAAATACAGGTCTGAGTATGAACCTAGAAGAGAAAGTGTTTACCCCTTTTCATCCTGGATAGAAACTCCCTTGCTGGGTCTTTGAAGGATTTTTATTACTTCACATTGTTTTCTCCAAACTAAAAGAATTACTATTCTTGTTGCTTATTAATTATCATTAATGTTATTCATATTTTGTGTGTGTGCATACATGTCATGCATGCATGTGGAAATCAGAGGACAATGTTGTGGAATCAATTCTCTCCCACGTTTATGTGGGCTCTGGGGGTTGAACTTAAGTTATAAGACTTGAGTAGCAAGGGCCTTTCCCCACTGACTCATCTGTGACTCCCTTCTTCTAGTGCTTAACAGTTAACTGCCCTTCCTGAATCTTTATATGGTTGATTCCTATACTTCAACTCAGCCTTATATTTTAATTCTAATCTAAGGCCACAATTGAACTCTCTCTCTCTCTCTCTCTCTCTCTCTCTCTCTCTCTCCATGTTTATTTACAGATAGTTACTATAGATGAATAACATGTACATGCATGCAAATTTTTACATAAAAATATTCGTACTCTCTAATTTAATGACAGTTTTTGTTTTTAATTATTAAAAATTAAAACATGCTTAGTGTTCTTTAGAGACTCCCAATGTGGATTTTGAAATTACACTGTATTCAGAAATCTGCAAATCTGCAGTTTAACCATCTGTGTGATCTTGAGAAAGTTTTGTCACCTCTTGAAGCTCTATTAATTTACATGGGAAATATAAAATTGTTTTGAGAATTTAATTACAAGGTTTGTGTAAAGTCCTAATATGCTAAATATCTGGAATAATGCAGGTTTTTAATAAATGGCAGGTGTTGCATTTCATTATATAGTCACACATTTTATAATGTACAAATGCATACTGTCATATATAAAACTATTATATGTATGACTGTATGTAAGTATAACATATGAAAGAGTGTTTGAGAATATCGCATCACATCAAGCTCGAGTAACCTTCTTTCTCCCAGATCCCTTTCCCCACAACCAGAGTCTGGGTACCATTGGGAAAGAATATTTGTAGAGTCACACAAGGAGATTCAAGAACAAAGCATAAGAAACTCAGCACAGCAATCTGCTGTTGCACAAAGATATACAGTGACAAACCCAGGTGAGCAAGAGCCCTGGATGGGAGGTTCCTTTCCATTCCAACTCAGACGGTGACTTTTTCTCATCTCATTGCTGAAGCACAATCTCAAGTTCTGACAAGACTGGCTAATTCATAATAGGATGAAAGAGGAAGGTGTGATTGAGGCAAATCTTGGGAATTTTAGCATCCAGGGGTTGGGCAATCAGGTCAGCCCGGGAGTATATACGATGCCTGCCTCTGGTGGATGAACCATCTTAAAGAGAAAAGACTGTTTCTCACAATACACATAATAAAAAAGCATGGTATTTCTCTGAAAGTGGGAGGAACAATGTTCTGCTTAGGAACCCCAGAGTTAGAGAGCAGACTTCTCATCCCACAGGCTTTCCATTGCTGCCTTTCATGCATCCCAGAAGCCACAACGACCTCCATTTCAGAGCCACCCATAAGCACAGGGCAAATCCAGCTCTGGACAAAGCCTCCCTGAAACAGACGAAGAAAATGTTTCCTGGTAAAAGATAATGTTTCTTGCCCTAACTTCACTCCCACATCTCTATATTCATGAAAAAACCTCACCGCTCCCCCTCACAAGGAAGCAGACTAGGGTTTCCATTCCCTTCCTGCAGGGCAAGGTTAGGGGCACCATGTGGAAAACTAAATTCCATCCCCTTTGGAGAGGGCTTCATTTCCCTGCTGGAAAAACAGAGCTGCGTGGCCATGGTCACTGATCTTCCTAATCTCATCCCATCTGTTGTCAGGACCTGAGTCCAGGAGTGGAGATACCCTACACACATAACAAAGGAGGGTAGACTTCCTGGTAGGGAAGAGATAATTGGTATTCTGCTTCTTATAAAGGTAACTTGGTGTCAACAGTGAGGCTGTTAGAGGAACCCCAGAGATAGAAAACAGACTTAGGGTACCACTACACAGGAACAGTTGTTCCCCAATACCCTAGCATAGGTGCCAAACATGCAGAAAGAAATGCAATCTCACCTGTTCCATTTGCTTAGAGTCTGTTAGAAAACAATACACATGTAACTCTTCTAATTTTTTCTCCTAGTTTTATGAACAAATGGAATAGAAATAAAATGTATTAAACTCCATGCTCAACATTTTGCTTGTGTTATTTAATCTTATCCCTACTACTGCCATATGAAGTAGAAAAACCACGTATAAGCATGTTGACATATTCTAGAAATGCTCGTCATAATGAAAACTCCATGGAATTTCTGCCCCTGAGGTGATCAAAAACAGTCTAGACATCCATCTGCTATATATGCTGGCGTAAAACCCCGAGGGATGCGCTACCCTTTGGCTCAATGAAGTTGTCTGCTTCTGTCTATTTCTGCAATTCTGAAATCCTATGACCAGATGGAATAGCTACGAACTCTAACACTGTTCTCAAATAATTCAAATGTGATCATTTCTTTTTCAGAGGAAGAAACCAATGTTGTACTATATCTTCTTACAAAAACTCCCATGCCATCCTCCCTGGGGTGATGGTGTCTCTGCTCGTGCCAGGGCTAAGGTCCAAAAGAATAATTTTAGTTGGTTTGCCTGAGTCCCCTGCAGATGTCTGAGAATTAAACCATTCTTTCATCTGATCTTCAGCACACAGCTGCATTGGTCACATTATACTCAAGTTTGAGTGGGAGGATTAATGTCCGTGTGTGTGTGTGTGTGTGTATATAAATAAAATATGTACATATATTTACTGAGTATATAAAATTTAATCATCTTTCTTATAGTCACACCACTCACATCAAATAAAATAGAATTTTAAACAACCCTGGGCCCTGTAAATACTTGATGGTACCTGACATATGGAATTCATAAGAGAAAGGGCAGTGTTATTAAGGGATTCCTTGAGTGTGTCTCAGCCATGGAAAGGTTAAGAGAGTACCATTGTTAGGTTTTGGCCTTCTGGGTGCTGCCTCTCTAAGGAAAAATGTTTCTTCTCTCTGCCTAATGTTTACTAATCAGGAGCACAATTGCACTTTTTGTCTATTATTGTTGGCTTTGACACATGAAATTCAGCACATCATAGAGCAGACTATAAATACCAAGTAGTAGAAGCAGATGCTCTAGGTCCCGAGTTTCTGGGGGAAACTATGTGGTCACTTAGCTGTTTTGTTTTGAAACAAGAGATTTCACCTCCACAATTTTTGTTGGCTCAGTAATCACTGGACTAAGAAAATGGTTGTATATACAATGGAATGCAGTTCTGAGTCTAGAGCCCACATGTGGCTAAGTCTGGTAGAATCAAACTCCTCGTGCTATGTTGAAGCTGAGCAGACTCCATGCCAAGCAATCACTTCTGAGTCACAAACAAATCACTTGAAACTCTGTGAGTTTCTGAAACTGGAATCAGCCGCCCGAGGGTCCATCCAGAAGCATCAAGATGTCTGTCAAGTGATGCGCAGTGATGATAAAGGGGGAGGATTATTTTCGCATCCACAAAGAGCCTCAGCTCACAGTCTTCCTTAAACTTATTTTCCTGTGAGGTAGTGAGGAGCCAGAGTCTATACTTATGTGTGAGACCGTGCAACCTGGAAGCGCATTGCAGACAGGGTAGGCTGGTTCGAAAAGTCAAATACCACACAAAATGGAAATGCTACTTGATATAGTTCTTAAACTTTAAGATATTCAGGTATAAAATGCAGTAACATGATGCTGTACAATGCAAGTGTGTGTGTGTGTGTTTACTCATGCATGCATGTTCAGACCAGAGACTGATGTGGAACTGAGCTCAATTGTATCTTCTGAGACAAGGTCCTCATTGAGTCTAACACTTACTCATTCGCTAGACCGACAAACTCCCCGGATCTATCTGCCTGCCTCCACCCTTCTCATCCAGCGCTAGGGTTAGAGATATAGACAATATGTGTGTTCTGGGGATCTGAACTCAGATTATATTATAATGAAATATTCAAAACTCACAGAACGTAAAGCATGAACAACATAATAAAATCTGTGGTAACAAAACATTGGTATAGGTTCATTAATTATTGCAACATTCTGGCCTATGAATGTGTTGTGAAAAGGTTATACAATTTTGCTGCCAGGGACTATATAGGGGATTTCCCACACTCTGTTACAATTTGATGTAAATGTCACCTGCTCTAAAAATAAAATTTCCACCCAATATCAAAAAACTATTACATTGGATTGTTAACTCCATGAAGGCAAGAGCCAATTTCTCTTCCATCCTTATTTCTTAGATCCAGAGAAATCCTTGATATGTCTTACTGAGTGGTGAATAAACATATATCCATGCATGTGTGTATATGTAAACACAAGGCAGTGCAACTCATGCTTGGAATTCAACTGAGAGAAAGGTCTAGAAAGATTCACATTCTCTCAGAAGTTCAAATGTGAACACATCCAGTTTTTTCTGGGACCAACAGTTTTATGAAATCAGAATGTGTATATATGCACATAAGTGTGTGCATTTGGGTAAGACAAAATAACTTTTGAGGCAAATATGAGGAATAGCGGGGTTCTTAAGCTTTCAGAAAACATCATATACAGGGATTGGATAGCATGAATTAGGGAGAGCTGGTTAGAGGTCAGAATACGTAATGTAGGTTGCTGTGATGAAAAGCAGGGTTCTTTTATATCCAGCATGCCTAGCTTTACAGTTATTAGTATTGTTGCGAACAACTTAGATTGCTGTCTTAGAAGTTAATCGTAACTGCCCCAGGCTGTCAAAGACAGAATGGCATCCAAATTAGTTAGCATAAGTGACCATAACTTGTGTCTATATGAGGAGTCCCCAGGCAGTAGGATATATGAATGTCAAGCTTTATTTGAATGGTATACATGTGTATTTTCTACTTATCTCACAGATTTTATTATTTTCATTAACCTAATTACTTTCTTTTACATGATCCCAATTTTTTTAAAACCTGAATAAACACTCCCCTACATTATTTCAGCTCTGATAGAAAGTAGATTCAAATGTCATTGCTGTTTCACACATCCAAAACACCCCAAAATGCATTGATCTAACATGCAGCTCACTAGCAAGTTTCATCTTTAAACACTGCCATATCGTTCTTCACTTTATTTCCTGACAGTGATATTATTAGCTTTATTTTATCAGCTGAGGAATCTAAGATGAAGACCGACTCCGCTGGAAGGAGACCAAGTGCCACATTCAGCGAGAGACCTGATTGGTACTAATGTTAGAACTGACAGACTCTTTGACGGCAGGAAATGTGTCATTTTCTTTTCAAAGTCTCCACATTTTATAACACAGTGCTCCCAATTTAATTGACTTGAACCAGCCAACAGATAACACATATTCTCAGAAGGGAGTAAATCACACTGACCTGGACATTCGTGATAAATGATAGTAAATCTCTGTAAGAGTCATAAATACCAGGAAACCAGTAACTATGACTTAAAATACTTTAAATTTTTCATGCTGTTCTGATCTAATATAAAGATTTCTGAAAATGTGTCAAACCAGTTGTATAAAATATATTATGTTGTGTGTGTGTGTCTAGGAAACTTATAAATGGAGGAGTCAAGCCTCCAAAGGTGTTCCTAAGGTTTGTGAGAATTCCAAGTCCATGTCAAATTCTTATTTCATCATTTTATTGTTCCCTGAATTGTGTTTAGCCTGATTAGCTTTATGTAGTCACTTGGTACATAGTCATTTTAGATTGGTAGATACAAGCTGCAGCCAAGTGTACACCTCAACAATGTCCTATTTGAGATTTAAATTCAGCAGCAATAAACAAACTAGAACAGCAAGGAAAGTGTGAGGTTCTATGACATTTTTCTCTATTTCTCAGCAACCAGCTATTTACTACGTACCAGAAATGCTTCTGGGCACAGACAATACAGTTGCAAATATACAAGCATACAAAACTGTTTGAGTTTTTACCTCCCTTGAGGCTCATGTTCCCATGGGGAGAAAAGTGAAATATAAACAAAAATAACCTAATGATAGTGAAAATGAGAAGTAAAAGCAAAGTAAGAAAAGAATTATGAGAATAAAAAGTGAAATAGGAAGGTTGATGAGGACAGTCCTACAGCGGGGTTTCAGCTGAGTGACTAGATGAGTTCTATAAATATATGGAAATTGTGCCAGGAATCAGAAAGAATTTCAAGGACAAAAGTCCTTAGACAGGGTCTCTCTAGTCATGATAATGAGGAGCAGAAAGGCCGGTGAAGTAACACGAGAAGTGATAGCATATGGATTCCAAGGGAGCCAAGAGCAAACTAATATAGAGACTGGAAAATCATTTTCCTAAAGAGACACCTTTGAGGGTTTTATTTGTATAAGTGTTATGCACACAGAGGGACCAGGGAACAATTATTTAGCTGTTGAGAAATTGTCAGGAAAATAATGGTGCCAAAGTTGGAATGGAGATGAGAAATAATAGCGATGATGTTGGAGTTTGACTGGGAAATTATGGTGATGTGTAGCATAATTAAAGGAGGCCCACAAGAGCCCATAAGAAAGGATAACAAATCTTTATTGGGGAACACTCACAACAGGAAGGCCACTGCAATGCTCTACCTCCTGGGCACTGGGAGCTACAAACCAAACTCTGACCACCAACCAAGCCAAAGGTGGGGGGGATGACAAAGCATGCTTTCTGTCTGTGCTTATAGTACCTCAGACAACTCCCTAATGGGCTGGTATCTAAAAGACTATTGGCTGAATGAATTCCCACAACACCTCCCTAAACTTAAAACAAACTATGTGCAATAAGAACAAATATCAAGTATTATTCCAGAAAGAAAAAAGACAAAAAATATGCACAAAAATAGAACTACAAGAAACATGAATGATGGTGGGGTGAAGATACAAAAAATGGTGATGATGTTGGGGGGAAGGGGAGAAACAATGGTGATAATGTTGGGAGAAGATGAGAAATGATGGTGATGATGGTGGGGGAAGATGAGAAATGATGGTGATGATGTTGAGAAAGGTGAAAAATGATGATGATGATGATGATGATGATGATGATGATGATGATGTTGAGGAAGGTGAGAAATGATGATGATGATGTTGAGGGGAAGATGAGAAATGATGGTGATGATGTTAGGCGGAAGATGAGAAGTGATGGTGATGATGTTGGGAGAAGATGAGAAATGATGGTGATGATGTTGGGGTAAGGTGAGAAATGATGATGATGATGTTGAGAAAGGTGAGAAATGATGGTGATGATGTTGGGGGAAGGTGAGAAATGATGGTGATGATATTGAGAAAGGTGAGAAATGATGGTGATGATGTTGGGGAAGATAAGAAATGATGGTGATGATGTTGAGAAAAGTGAGAAATGATGGTAATGTTTGAGTTACAGTCAGAAATCAGTGATGAGGCTGAAATACAGATGTGGAAAGTAGTTGGGTTTACCCATAAAATTTTTCATGCTACTTATGTTTCTGAAGATAAACTTTCTAATTTTGATTCAAACATCTAAATAAGTCACTATTTGTCAATGATATAAACTGTATCAACTCCATAATTGCAGCTGCTGAAGAAGCTACATTACGTAATCTGTTGATAACTTACACAGATGTACACATTCCAAAAAGAAGACCGGAGACTGATTCTGATATAATTTAGTGACAAAGCCAGCTATCCTCCACAGAGCAAGTGGAAAGAAACAAAAATACCTTTGTTACTAATTGCATCATACATTTGTTAACCAAAGAGAAACTGTTACTGGCTCATTGCATTGAGTATTGAACACATGGTCTATTTCCTATAGGATCCTTGGTATGGCTTGAAAAATGGTTTCATAAGAAGTATGTAAGAAAGGAAGTTAGTCATCAACAAGAAGCTCAGGCAGTCACAGGCCAGATGAGTGTTTTTAGATGCAGCTGATGCTGATGCTGCCATCACTGGTTTCTGAACGACACATGTATCACTATGGCAGCCACTGTCTCAGGGGCGCTTGCAGGAGCACTGTGTTGACTTTCAGGCTACTACCCTTCCTCTTTTGGATTTGTAGTGATGCTTCTACTGATGCCACTTGCGCCCTCTTCTCTGTTCTCATCAGTTACTAACTCCTGTGTTCTAGTTTGCTTTTCTGTTGCTCTGAAAAGACACTCTGACCAAAACCAACCTGGAGAGAGAAAGGTTTCCTTGACTCCCAGAGTTGGGTTTTTTGTTTGTTTGTGTGCTTGCTTGTTTTTTACTCTTTGGGGGTCCACCATCCAGCTCCCAAATTATTACACAGATAGTTATACTTACTTATGAAGTATAACTCTTTTGGCTTTTTATGTTTTTTTTTTATTCTATATATCTTTCTTTCCTTCTTACTCTATGGCTGATTGTGTGGCTGGCCCTGGTGTACTTCTCTCCTCCTTTCCTCACCCCTCCCTCTCCTTTCTAGATTTCTCCCCCTATTTATTCCCTCTGCCTGACAGTCATGCCTATCGTTATCCTGCCTAGTTATTGCCCATTTAGCTTCTTATTAGACCAATCAGGTATTTTAGGCAAGCAAAGTAACACAGCTTTATGGTGTTGGACAAATGCAACATAAAAGAATGCAACACATCTTTGCATCATTAAACAGATAGTCCACAGCATAAACAAATGTAACACATCTTAAACTAATATTCCACAACAGGCTACACTCCCAGGTCACAATCTATTCTTGAGAAAAGTTAGGAAAGTAACTGAAAAGAAAAACTGAGTCAGAAACCATGGAGGAGTGATGCTTGCTGACTCACTCTTGGTCTTTTTCACTGACTCATGTTCAGATAGTTTTCTTACACAGCCAAGGCTCACCTGCATAGGAATGGTATTGCCCACAGTTGGCCTTTCAAAATCAATCATCAATAAAGACAACCTCTTACAAACCTCTCACATAATTCTAACTAGGATACCTAGTAGGCTGCCTATATCAATAATTTTAGAGAGTCTAGAAGAATGAGTAACTCTGATATTTTGTTACAGCAGCTTCAGCTTGTTAAAGGGGAATCAGAATTTTATCTCTTATTATGTATGATTAGGATTAATTGTCAACTTAACAGACTCTAGAGTGATCTGGAAGATAGGCCCTGGGCATATTTGTGGGAAATCATCCAAATTTAACCGAGGTGAGAAGACTCAGCACTGTAGGTAGCAAATTTCCCTGGCATGGATCCTGAAGTGTATAAGTAGAGAAAAGGAACCGAGCAGCAGCATTAATCCATCTCTGATTCCTGGATGCAATGCAACCGGCTGTCTCAAGTGTTTGCTGCCTCGACTTCCCCACTATGATGGACTATAACCTTGAACCATGAGCCAAAAATAAACCCTTTAAACAATAAGTTACTTTTGCTGGATATTTTATTCCATACAGCAATAAAAATAGAAATTAGGATTCCTCTGATGCAAACATACAGTATATGAAACTTCACCTTGTGAGTCAGTAGACCACATTGATAATCAAATATGCTATTCTTTTATGCCAAACCCTATCTTGACCAGATTTCTGACAACACACTAGTCCAGGCAACTCCCACTAAGAGACTGTTAGTAAGCTGGTTAAAATTTCACCTGTTTTTACTTCACAGTGCTATTTCATAGAGATATCTGTCCCTACCTTGCCCCAAAGATATTATTTCTAAGTCTTCTGTAATATTTATGAGATCTCAGAGCTTTCACTTATATGAAGAGAAAAGTATCCCTAAACAATCAAATTTTTTATTATCATGAAAACAGTGCTATCTTAAATTACAATTTTTTATAATAGAAATAATTCAATGTGTTTGTTAAATGTACTTTGTCAAAAGAAAAACTTATATATCAAGATTATGAGAACTTTAAAAGAATTTCCTGTCACTACACACACAACACAAAACACATTCTCATCACCACACACAACATAAACACTTTTTCATCACCACACACACAACACAAACACTTCCATCACCACACACACAACGCAAAACAGTTTTATCAGCCCAAAGATTTTTCCCGTCAACCCTGTGTAGCCAGAGACAGTCCTTACTTTGATTTCTGATCAACTTTATTCTGTCACCTATTCCAGTAGTTTAATTTTTTTTTCAGAATGAAATAAAAACGTAGTCATTGTTTGTGTTTAATCTGTGAAGATTGCTCACACACATCTGACACTTAACCACATTGTGCATCAGTTTTTTTTTATGTTGAGTAGCATTTCTTCTTGTGACAGATTCTCAGCCTAGGATCTAAGGCAGTGGATCTCAACCTTCTTAACGCTGCAGCACTTAATATGCTTCCTCATGTTGTGGTGACCCAAAACCATAAGATTGGTTTTTTGCTATTTTATAACTGTAATTTTGCTGCTGTTATGAATAATAATGTAAACATCTGTGCTTTTTGATGGTCTTATGTGATATCTGTGAAGGGTTCTTAGCCCACAGTTTGAGAACAACTGATCTGAAACAAAACTATCCTCTGTGTCTCTGACCTGGTTATCTGCATTGAGACAAGTGCTGGGTACTGTCTATTATCTCCATGAAAGACAATGAGGAGATGGAACATAGTGTTCTGTCTTTATTCAGGAATACTCAGAAAATATGTCACTTAAAATTGTCTCTCTGAAAAAGGACAAACAAAGCTATCACATATAAAACCATAAAATATAGAAAATATTATTAACAAGTGACAAATTAATAAAATAAATCCTTCCTTTATTCACTCAGTTAGCTATTTGAATCAATTTTAATTTAAAGTAGACATGTTTTAGATATAAACAAGAAGTACAGATTCAAGAAGGGATAATTGTAAGTAATAAACCAGAGATAGTCAGTTTTCCCCCCAAAATATTAGTACATAGTCAATGACATTACTTACTTCTATTCTTATCAACAACACACAAAATTGTAAACAAACATTTATAAACCATGTAGGTGGATCTCTGTGAGTTCAAGGCCAGATTGCTCTAAAAAAGCTAGTTCCAGAACAGGCTTCAAATCCTGTCTCAAAAAAACAAAAAAGTGGGGGGGGGGGGCTGTCTCGGTATTGGTGTCTCTCCACAGTAACAGAGCAGTGCCTAAGACAGTCAATCTTCTTACGTTTAATCACTTTATCAGATCATTAATAGAGGCAGGAGCTAGCTTTGTGCAGGTAGTAAGGGAAAAGGGCCTGTGATGACAGTTACAGGTTGCTCACCAATGTTGCAGTAAGAACGGAAGCTAGGGTTAAAAAGAGCATTAAGGTCTAGCATGACAATATCTGAAACTCTAAGAAAGAATACAAGACTTTTAGATAAGTACGGGATGACTAACCTAAACAGAAAAGAGCAGAGCAGGGCTCTGGGCTAGTGATGGCACTCATCTCCCACTATGCCTCCTAAAGCCCTTGAGTGGCATATATAAGTCCCTATTGCATTATCCTTTCTCATAGTCTCCTCTCAAATGCAGCTAATTGCAACAGACTAAACTGTAAGGATAGCTTCTAAGCTAGGACACCAGCCCCTAGATGAGAAGCTATGTGTAAGGTGATCCAGAAGGACTACAGCTCTTCCTTGGTGTCTGTAATAGAGCGCTCTCCCTCTGCCATGCTGTAGCCAGGAGCTGATCATGTAACTGTGAGAACAAAGAACTTAGTAGAATTGACAGTCTTCAAGACATCCGACAGGTATGCAGTAGGGGTAGCAACACCAGTCAGAAACTAAGTCAGTAACTATGAAAGCTGAAGGCAGAGAGGAATATAAGGAGTTCCCTCACCCCTACCAGGGTGAGCAGATCCTGAATATGGTTGGACCAGGGTAACATAGCATATGAGCCCTCCACTGTGTGCGGGGAGAAGGGGTCAATTTGTTTGTTTGTTTATAGGGTCTTTCTGTGTAGTTTGCTTGCCTTGGACACTACATCTTCCTGCTTTAGCCTCTGAAGCACTAGAATTACAAGATAAAGGGGGGTTTCTATCGCCACAGCATTGCCAAATCTGCCATTGGGACAGGGTGAGAACACTGGTGCCTTTGACTGATTTGCTCCTATTTTTACTGTGAGTCATCTTTTTTACTTTCTCACATGTCTTGTGAGGTTGTTACTTGTTTTTCCAGATTCTGGATGCTTTTTCTCCTTATATCGAATGTGGAACTGTTCTGTAATTTTCCAAATAGTCTTAATCTTTGTTTTCTGATAAAGCTCCTTGGTAATAGATTGATCTTATTTAAGGCTTGTTGCAAGCTTGTGAGTCGGGACCAAATAGCATTAAGGGTAAGTAAGATTAGTTTTTCCAACTGTAAGGCAATTTGCTGTTGAGCATTTTGCATAATATTCCTTGAATTATGAGTTGTTCTCTAACTTCTGACCAGTGAACATGCATTATTCTTGGCTTTCCATGATTTTCAGGAACTGTTTATCCCATTCCTTTCCAAGAGTTTTCCCATCACCCCACTCTGAGTAGTATCCTCACATGTCTGAGATGACAGAACTCAGGTGATAATCATGGAAGGCCCTCTGTGGCTCTCTGGATCTGCCGCACTCTGTACAAACATTTGTTACTTCAACTCAGGGAAAACCCTGTTCTCTGTTCAGGTCTTCCGTTCCTATCTGTAGCCTCTCTGCCATGACTGAGGCAATCACTTAAGCTACCCTCATTGTTTCTACCTTCTCATGACATCCCAGCTGATGGTTCATACCTGAAAACTACTTAAATATAATTGTGTGTTTTTAAATTGTTTCAGGTGAGAGAATAAATACAGTTCTTATTCCTCTAGTATGTCTGCCATGAAACTTCATAAAAGCATTTAAATAAAATAATAGCATTTTCTAAGGGGGTGAACAATTGCCAAATATTTCCAAACGGAGAAAATGTTTCTCCTGGGAAAGAGCCTATTAGGGAAGTAAAGCATTTCAGACTTCTGCCACAGGAAACACTGTGGATTTAGTGGACTCATCCCCAGTGAGAAAGCTTTCATTCATTTTTTTTTCTTTGCCGTTTATATTTTACAGAAATTAAATCTATATGAAAACTATGCGGTTTTGGAACTAAGTAACATGCATACGTCAGAACTAGAGATATTTAGATAGAATTAGGATTACATTTTAGAAAAGCTCCTCCCTGCTACTTAAAATGATTAATAGATGGTTTTTAAGTTCTAATTTTATAATTAGCTAAAATTAGAATGCCAAACATTAATAATCACAGGATTACTGAAAGATGATTTGCATATTCTACATAGTTAATTAGTACAAATAATTAGTGTTGAGTATCATCTCAAACATTTTTCAGAATGTTAGTATGTATTAATTATGTGAAGCATAGGATTTAAGTAATTAATATGTATTAAAGTCTATATCCCATGCACAGAGGACAGAAAGCGCTACACAAGGCATTGTGAGGAGACGTGAGACGGGGGCAGGAGTTTGTATCATTTTGCTAATAAATCTTATTTACAAATTACATCATCAATGAGCTTGGACAATCCCTCCTCTGAGAAGTCCCTTATTGTCTTTCTTGAAGATAACCTGAGTTCATATTTTCAGAAGGTGCAGTGGAACATGATATTCTGTGGGAAAATGATAGCACACGCTGCACTGTCTGGGTATGGCCCTGGGAGTTGCTGCTTTTCCTTTCCAGATTCCATTCAGCTTTACTTTTCTTTCTCTAAATGCACTCTTTATTTCTATTCCTAACAATAAGTGTTCTGTAAAATTTAGCATTGCTTCCCCACCTGAAAATTCCCTCCTATCAAATTACCTAACTTAGAGTGTGGCAGCTTCATTATTTATCAATATTATTTTTATTATTATTATTATTAAAAAAGACTTTCACACTGTAGCCGTGACAGGCCTGGAATTCACAAAAATCCTCTTACCTCAAAATTCTAAGTGTGGGGCATCACTACTTCTGGGTCTCTACTTTTCTACTTTGGCTTTTTACACCAGAAATGAAAACCTTGGAATTAACTCAAAGGGAACATTGATTGCTAAGATGCAGAGATTTGCATATGACCTATACATAGAAAGTACAGTTTAAAGATGAAATGACACCAAAACTTAAAAATCTTCTCAGAAACAAAGCAGCTGCTGTGGTTTGGGTCACCATTCCCTAAAGGTTTGTGTATTAATGGTTGAGTTCTCACTTGGCGGCACTATTGGAAGACTGTGGAAACACTACGAAGTAGAACCTGATGGGAAATGCTCATTCATGGACTTTTACTGAAACAGAACGTCAGAGCAGGGAGACTATCATGGCATCCAGGAAGCAGAGCAGGCTCTGCCAACTTAAATACTTGACAGTGTAAGCATTGGCCCCTGAATCAAGTAACCTTGAACACATAGCAATAGTATGTTTATTGTCCTTGTTTCTGTTTTTCTGCTTTAAAATGAAAGACGTAAGAGAAGACTAAACATTCATCAGAACACATGCAGCCACTGAAACAGAAATTAGCTGATATCCTTCATCCGGTGGATTTTTTTGTAAGGTGGACCACTGACTACCTTTCATCAGCAGAAACACAAATTTGGCTGGATATTTGATTATTGTACTTGTTCAAAATTGGGCCATTCTGGTGGAGTCTTAATCACTAAATCTTCTAAGCATTTCTGTTCTCATATTATTGTGGAAAGTTAGCAATAACAACCACCAATTCCTCTCATAATAGATAAAAATATTCACAGCAGGGTATTCCTGAGCCTGAGAGTTATGACTGGAAAAAAGGCCTCTTGCCTAACATTATCTCAGCACAAGACACTGTGGGGATGGACAAGCAGCAAACCCACTGTGGAAGATGCCTTTGTGTTGAAGGAAGGAGAGAGTCAATTGTCAGGTTACCAAAGCATTGAAACCGACTGATGGAAAGAAGTGTGCAGGAGGCAACATGTTGTTTGCTCTTTGATGAGGTAATTCACGGAAATGTGTTTATCCAGTGACTAAAAGAAACATGGAAGAAAGAAGGCAGGACTTACCAGAGATCAGAAATAATTCTGAGATCTAAGATCTAGTTCAGGAAATATTCTTGTGTAGAACCAGTTCCTTTGCATAGGTAAATATATTTGGAGGGACAATGAATGATGCGGGCATGCTACTGGTTTGTAGTAAAGCAAAAAACGTGCTTTGTGGCAGATGTAAAGAAATTGTATGCTCCAGTCACCAAGAACAGGCAAAAACATGAGACAAATTCAAACACACAGGAAAAAAGGATTAAAAAAAAAAAAAAGTCTATCCCCTTGATCTACTAAAGTCATAAAATAAGAAAACCTTATGTCTGTGGGGACACCAGGGCAAAGGGAGCCTCAGGAAGCCTTTGAAATAGTAACAAAAAGAAAATCCCAGCTGGGGTGGGGACATGGCATAATTGGGAAAGTGCTCGCCAGGCAAACATGATGATCCAATTCTGGTTGCCCAGCACTAACATACAAGTTGGGTGTGGTGGCACCAGCCTATGTTCCCAGTGCTGGGTGGTGGTAGGGACAGGTTAATCCTCGGTTAGCCACTTTTGGCAAATCTGAGAGACTCTCTCAAAAAAGGAAAAAAAAAGTTGAGAGCAACTGAAGTGGACAATAAACTCTGCATGCATGTGTGCGTACACATGAACACACACAAACATACAAACACACGCTCCACACATTGATGAAATCCCCCTTCCCACTATCCCATTTGGATATTTCTAGCACATATTCCATGCCTGTTCTATCATGCATGGGGCTGAGGCAGAAAGAATCTAAGGTTTAGAGAAGCCTGGGCTATATGCTGAGATCCTGTCTTAATTAAAAGAAAAAAAGGAAGGAAGGGAGGGAGGGAGGGAGGGAGGGAGGGAGGGAGGAAGGAAGGAAGGAAGGAAGGAAGGAAGGAAGGAAGGAAGGAAGGAAGGAAGGAAGAAGTTAAAGATTACAAATATGAACCTACATAATTATATGTTTTCCTTAAAAGATAAATTGCATGGAATATGTCTAAAAAAATTTAGAGTTATTTTTCTTGAAGATTATTTTACTTATAAATTTGTGCCAAGTGTCACATTCATGTTTTGGTTTATAATCTCCTTAAATAAACCTATTTAATTGTAAAAACAAAAAAGTCTGTTCCATTGTCTTATTTAATTCCTTCCACATTCCTCTGTTCTAAAAGTATGAAGAATTAAGATATTTCTGGTAATATAGGCATGTTTTTTGTTATAGTATAATATTTTTAAATGATATTGCTTATCATTTGAGACTTTAGGGTGTGTGTGTATGTATGTGTGTGTGTGTGCGCGCACGAGCGAGCGCACGCGTGTATGCGTGTGTCTATACATATATAGTGTATTTTGGTTTTATCTACTCCAACTTCTCCCAGACTCTTCCTCACCCCATTCCTAACTTCATGTCTGTGGTTTTTCTTTTAATAACCCCCTGAATCCAAACAGTGCTGCCTGCATATACTTGAGTATAGGGCCATCCATTGGAGTACAATATATGTAACATATTGCCACAATGTGGTAAATAAAATATGTATGCCTGAAAAACTTCTAACACTAACCATGACCTCAATGATGCAATTATTTCATTAAAAAGAATATTTATAATGATTCCTATCATCTTCTAGATTATAAATTGCTGGGAGCCGATTCGAGTGGCCGCCATTACAAGATGGCGCTTGGCCCCGGCCTCGCTTGCTGGACAGCTCCATATTAGGCAATGCAGTGGAACCGTGCCTCTCGCATGTGCAGTGACGATGATGTGCTTAGGGCCAATCCCGTGGCCAGGAGCATCGGCAGGCGCGCATCGGCCAATCCAGGCACGACTCGTTCCCTTACCCCCTATATAAGCAGCCGCCCGTTTGGTGCTCGGGGCCCCTCGCTTCCGCTCTCCCTTCAACCAAGAGGCTCCAATAAAGCGTGATTTGAGAAGAATCCTCGTCTGGTGGTCATCTTTTCCTGCTGGTCAGGGAGTTCGCCGCAATAAATTAAATGAATTAATCCTTGAGAGGCATACTCTGTCAAAATTAAGACACATTCCTCTCTTGAAGAAGTGGTTAATAAACCATGTCGATTGCTTTCTTCATTTTCTTCCTTAATTTGAACGTTCCTTTTACTGGTCACAAACTATAAAAATCCTTCTTTCCTGCCTCCAACATAGCCTAATAAAACCTTAAGGAGACTTTTCATAAAGCCCCAGGAGTCCACATGGTAATCCTTCCTCCATTCCTGTTTACATAAGTACACTGAAAGCCTTATAATAAAACTATACACAACCGGTTTGAGGAATAATTCTCAGTGTAAGGACAGGAATCCCATTGTTTGAGGGCCTCAGAGTCTATCATAGTGTTGTGCTGGGTAGCATTTTAATAATATTTATACAAAGACAGTGAGAAGTCAGAGAGAGGATTTTTTTTATGGTTTGATCTTAATAAAATCTAGACTTGAATATAAACATAAATTTTAAATAAGAATGATAATGATGGCATAAATATAAATAATTATAAATTATTAATTATAACGACTGCAATAATATCTAAGCATTTGAGTAAAATAGCCAAATATGAATGAAAATTTATGAAAATAAAATCCATACAACTTACAAAATGTAGTAGAATGTTTCTGTTTTATGACTGAAATAAAGTGTGTAATGCTTTGATTTCAATGTAATTACAGAGAAGATAAAATCATATTTTTATTTATACCTATTGATACTTCCATTCTTCAATTTCTCCTTCTAATTATGTGAAAGCAAATAGCTGCTAAGTCATGATGAAGTGCAATAAAAGGAGACAGAGTCGAACACAAGGGAATCCATACCAATATCTCTCCAGACATGCTTTTCTCGACTGATAGTTACATAAATCATTTTAATCACTTGCGTTAGAATCACACCAGGAAGTCCTGAGTACAGTGTGTGCAGTGCCGAAATAGAAGGGGGCAGATGTGACTGCCAATGCTAATGAATTCTGGAGCTATTACTGACTGTGGACTTAGTCCAACCAGAATCACCCGTAATCAATACCCAAATATATCTTTTAAAACTATATTCTAACACAGTGAGCTAGAATTCTGAATCCACACTCAAAGGCTCCAGTCAACTTTTTGTCAATTAATCATTTTGTAATACTTAAAAAATTATATGTAAGGATGTTTGCTTGAATGTATGTCTTTGTACCAAACATGTACAGTGTCCAAAAGAGGCCAAAAGGAGATACCATAGGTCTGGAGCAACAGAAGACTGTTAGTAGCCATCTGGTTGCTGGGAATTAAACTCCAGCCCTCTAGAAGAGAAGCCTGAACTCTTAACTACTGAGCCTTCTCTCCAGCTCCTTTCTCTTGTTCTTAATGGGATACATATTTAAATGTTTTTAAATACTGGAAAGAAATTGAAAGAGAATAAGAGAACATCAAGGCAAAAAGTTTTAAAAAGTGGCAAGAACACCATAGCAGATGAAAAATTCATGTAAATCTTTTTCTAAAATGAAAAAGTGCTGTATCTCTAAATTGAAAAAAAAAATGGACAAAAAGTGACGACCAAAGAATAAGAGCTCAGGCCTCATATACTGAAAAACACAAAGCTATCTTTCTTTAGACAGTGTCTCACTATGTTGCCCTGTCTGGCCTGCAGTTCAACTTGTAGACCAGTCTAGCCTTGAACCACATAAATAATCCTAACATTGTTTCCCAAGTGATGTAATTAAAGGCATTCACCACCATTCCCAGCTGTAATTGTGATTTTTAATTCAATTAGGAAGTTGGTGAACAAAAGAGAGAGACTCTTTAACTCTTCCAGAAACAAAAAAAAAAAAAAAAGAGAGAGAGAGAGAGAGAGAGAATGTTGAATACACAAATACACACATACACACACAGGTCAGAGAATAGAATTAGCAGCTAGTTAACCATAGAAGCTGGGCAGTGATGACACATGCCTTTAATCCCATCACTTGGGAGGCTCATGCCTTGTTTTATTTGTACTTTAATAAATAAGGCTTGCCTAAAGTTCAGAGAATATAACAGTTGCACTGATCAGCCTGACAGACCGGGCAGCAGTGATACACTCCTTTATTCTCAGTAGTCACACTGGTTTGTGATAGAAACCAGGTGATAGTGGTGCACACCTTTAATCTCAGACCTTGAGAAATATAAGATGGGAAGAGACAGCTCTCAGACTCAGTCTCATTCTGAGATTCCTGAAGGCAGGATTATCATTTTAGACTGAGATAGCAGAAAGAGCCAGTGGCCGGCTGTTTTGCTTTTCTGACCTTCAGGTTGAACCCCAATTTCTGTCTCTGGGGTTTTAGTAATTGTGCTACAATGCCTTTTATTCCAGCACTCAGGAGGCAGAGAGAGGAAGTGATAAGGTGGGGCAGAGACAGGATCTCAGTCTTTCGGAAGGAGGAAGGAGAAAGGAAAGAAGCAACTAATAGCTGCTCCCAGTTCTTTGATATTCCAGGTTTTTACTCTGGCATCTGACTCCCAGGTTTTTATTGATTAAGATGAATTAGATTTACACATCAGCTGGAGGCACAAATTCACAAAATAGCCACGGGCCCATGACTTTGCAGTTACCAGCACCCATTGGATCTGCACACAGAAGGAACTATAGCTGGCAGAATCACTGAACCACGGACTGCCTTTCCTTTCTTCCCCAAGTGATCATAGAATTTTTCTGTTGCAGTCTCTCTAGAGAAAACACGACAGGTGCTTGGGTGTCAAATGCCATCTGAGTTAGCACCCTTGTGTGTTTCCCCATGCAGAAGGCTAGCTCTTTGACTTCTCCCCTCTGCCCCCCACCCCGTGTGTTGTGGGCTTTCCCTGGATCCATCCTCTGGCTGCTGAGACTGGATTAGCAGAAAATGTTCTCAGCCAGACTGTTCACTGCCTGTGTTCACCAGCCAGACACGCTATGCCTCACTTTCACCATCATCACCAGAAGATTTGATGAGAAAATTGGAAACTCTTCAATGTGGGAATTAGAAGAGAGAGAGAGAGATTTCCCATGTTAAAAAATGGGAAACACTTTTGTTTTGTTTTGTTACTTGAGACAAGGTTTCTCTGTAGCTTTGGAACCTGCCCTGGAACTAACTCTTGTAGACTAGGCTGTCCTCAGACTCACAGAGATCTACCTTCCTCTGCCTCCTGAGTGCTGGGATTAACTGCATGTTCCACCACTATCCAGTTGGGAAACATTATTATGATAGAGGGAGTTAGGTCTCCATTTGATAACACAATGGGTGTTTTAAAAATGGAGCAATTACATGAGGGATTAATTAACTTAGATGGGAATTTATGTAATGTTAATTATAAACATTATTGGTTTGATCATTCTTGTTTTATCCCTAAAAAGGTTGGTTTATATGTGCGCCAAGATAAAGGCCTTAGAAAAAGTTACTAGAGAAAATAATGCCACTTTGACTGATAAGTTACAAGCCTAAAGCTTGAGTTAATAGGCCAACAACTTTATAATTAATATAGGTCTCTGTATATTTCTTTGGGACTGAATGGTGTAGGACTAGGAAGGACAGAAACCTCTGTCAACAAAAAAGCAACTACTAGTCTTTAATATTTTATAATGGCATGTATTTTGTATATTGATATAAATTTGTGCTTATTTTTGTTAGATCAAGCTGAATATATATATATATATATATATATTTCTTCTCTTGATTATGGCATTGTACCTATATAGCTCATTTAACAATGCAATGCAAATTTATAATTCTTGGAAGTTATTGTTGCAAACTATTTAGGATAATAAAGAAATGTAGGTTAGTAGTTAATCACCTATTACAATCAAATTTGTCATTATGTTAGGTAAGTTTTCAAGGTCAAACAGAAATATATTTTAGATAGACAGGTGATCTTCAGACACTTCAGAGATCTACAGAATTTGGCATTTCATTTGTTTTATTAATATAAGGTACTTTTCTATGACAATACAACATGTCTGCTCCTGGAATAATCAATCTACTTCAGAAAAGGTTATGAGTATTAAAGAAACATATGGAGTTAACTTTCTTTGAGGCAAAAGTTAACCAATGAGCAAGAAACTGCCCTTGCCTCAACTGCTGACAGTGTTCTATCCAAATTGAACAAGCAGAGCCCAATGTGGGAAGTTTTTCTGTGTATGTGTTGCTTTCATTGGTTGATGGATAAAGATGTTTCAGCCAATGGTTTGGCACAGTAAAGACAGGCCAGAAATCTGAAAAGAGAGAAGGGAAGGGAGAGAAGAGAGCGAGAGTGAGAGCAAGAGAGTAGGTGGAGTCAAGGAAACACCATGTAGCTGCTGAAAGAGAAGATGCCAGAAATTATATTTATTACAATACTGTTTAGTCAATGGCTCAAGTGTATTCCTAGCTAGCTATTCCATCTTTTTTTTTTTTTTTTTTTTTTTTGGATTTTTGAGACAGGGTTTCTCCATAGCTTTTTGGTTCCTGTCCTGGAACTAGCTCTTTTTTTTTTCTTTTTTTTTTATTAATTAATTTATTTAATTATTAAAGATTTCTGCCTCTTCCCCGCCACCACCTCCCATTCCCTCCCCCTCCCCCAATCAAGTCTTCCTCCCTCCTCAGCCCAAAGAGCAAGCAGGTTTCTCTGCCCTGTGGGAGGTCCAAGGACCACCCACCTCCATCCAGGTCTATTAAGGTGAGCATCCAAACTACCTGGGCTCCCACAAAGCCATTACGTGCAATAGGATCAAGAACCCATTGCCATTGTTCTTCAGTTCTCAGTAGTCCTCATTGTCCGTTATGTTCAGCGAGACCGGTTTTGTCCCATGCTTTTTCAGACCCCGGCCAGCTGGCCTTGGTGAGTTCCTGATAGAACATCCCCATTGTCTCATTGTGTGGGTGCACCCCTCGCGGTCCTGAGTTCCTTGCTCGTGCTCTCTCTCCTTCTGCTCCTCCTTTGGATGTGAGACTTCAGTCCAGTGCTCCAATGTTGGTCTCTGTCTTCTTAACACATTTCTATTAATCTATGAACCACCATGAGGCTGTGGCTTACTAGTAATGTTTTCCCTGTAGTCTATTCTCTCTATATCTCTTTCACCTTGGCTTTCTCTGTTAAGTCATTGGCTGAAAGCAGTTTTATTCATTAACCAAAAAAAGCAAAGCATAGACAGAAGGACTTCCCACACAGAACACATTAAATGAGGAGAACGTGAGTCAAATAATCCCAAGATAACTCCGAATAGAGTATTCTAAGGTTGTTTTTTGTTTTGGTTTTTTATTAAAAGAGAACTTATGGATCACAGCAAGCAAATAGGAATGGGTCCACCATCCAGGTGTGGCTCGTGGAAAGAAGAAACCGAGCAGGGTCACAGCTTTTTGGTACCCCAAAGCCACGCCTCAACCTAATCCAGTCTCTCAACAGCTATTGGCTATAAAAGATTCTCCATTACTACTAGTGTTGATTCCATGAATATTTTAACATATAAATCACTGTAATTTTATCTCTCAAATCTCATTTTTGTTTTTGACTTAATAAGACATGGGCAGATATTAAAAAGTCAAAAAGTGTTTAAAATAATGAAAATCTGAAGATAACTAATTGTTTCCCTCTTTTAAAATAGCATTTTATCTCTCTATCCAAAGTGTGTGTGCATGTGTGTGTGATGCTGTGTATCAATTTATAAACTTTGTTATTATTTTTGTCAGTCTTTAAAGTGATGAAGACTTCTGCTTTTATAGTACACACTTATCCCCCTCCCAAGTATTATTGAAAATTTTATAATAGATGGACAACTTTTAGCAAAATTCATACCATGTTCCTATTATTCTTATAATAATCTAGATTATATTCAAAATGATACTATGTATGGGAATACACTCCCTTTTTATATACAGCTTTTTATTTTCTTGCAGTTAATAGTGGCTTAGTTATCCAGTTTATTAGTTTTTAAAAATATCCAATTCTTGACATGATTTTAAAGCTTATTCATTGTTTTTCCTTCTGAATCCCTAGTGGCTTCTCACACTTCTGTCTCTAGGAGTGATCCACAGCAGCTGTGGATTTGCGCTTGCTGCCATCTTGAGAGTTACCCTCTTGGCTCTTCCTTCTGCTGTGTATGCTTCCTTTTAAACCAGGTCTCCTCTTTTTTTGGTACATTCTCTTCAGTAGAGAGAATCTTCTAGAAGGTACTCTAGAAATTTACCTCCTTGTTGTTTTCACCCCCAATCAGCAGGACGTAGTCGAGACAAGAATGCCCAGATTCCCTAAATGATTATTTATAAATGTTTGTTTACATTTAAAGGGGAATATGCTATAGATATGAATACTTTGCATTGGTATGGATCTTTGTCTATTGACGCAAATTTTAGGTCAATTTTGTCTATGTATATTTCTGCTCTTGATTAAGTGATTGTGTTTGTGCAGCTCATTTAAAAATGTAATGTATAATTAAGAAACACAGGTTAATAGATAACCTTGCCTGTAGACCATGAACCTCATGGTAAAATATAAAGTAATAGAAATGTGTTACTTTAAAATATAAGAGCTGACTAGCAATATGCTTAAGTTATTGGCGAAGCAGTGAGTTAAATAATATAGTTTCTGCGTGATTATTTCAAGTCAGGGCAGCAGGAAATGAACTAGCAGCCTCCCCAAAACAGTAGCAACATTATGAGAAAATTATGAGAAGGAACTTCTATTAAGGTGCACGCATTCTCTGGCCATACTGTTTTTCTCTTCTATCACAGTTGATGCTCTAAATGACCCTTTCACTTATTAATTCTTTGATTCCCTAGCTTATAGGAATGTAGCATCTTTGAAGACAGAATTATAATATACTTCTGTTTCTACACTATCCCTAGAAACTAAAACAATATGTTCTACACATAAGGCATTTAGCTAATGGAACTAAATACATAAAAACGTTAAAACCTTTCTTAACTTCTATTCTTAAAATTAGTAACCATTTAATCTTTTAAAATTTGAACAAGGAACCTGCATACAGTTATTTTCATCCTAAAAACAAAGGAACTGATTATGAAGAGAGCAGGAGGGTGTCATGATGGTCCACCCTTGAGGGTTAGTTGTGTCTTGTCTTGACTAATCAGGGCATCCAAAGCAAAGTGCACATGGCAAGAAAGCTGCCCAGGGGTCTGCTGGAGTCTAGCGTTTGAGCAAGAAGGAAAAGGTGCAGGAAAAAGCCAAAACATCCCCTTCTAATATGCCCCAGCAAATTTAATGAAATTACTTTAGGCTTGGACATAGGTGCGCAGAAATCCCTCAGTTAGCAAGACATTTAAGGAGTTTTTCAGGAAACGCTTCCAGAGTTCCGGAGTCGGAATAATAAACAACCTCAGAAGTAGTTTGGCCCTTTAGTTGGTGTCCTTTGATCACCCCAATCTCAAACTCCCTTGAGCAGCAGGTAGCTCCCTAACCAAAGAAGTCTGTGACCTGGAAAAAGGCATGTGATTCAGTACCCTAAAATGGGTCCCTCCTCCTCATGCAGCCAATAGCTCTCCACAACTCTTGAAGTTAAGTGCCCTTGCTATCAACTCATCAGGGAAGAAGAAAGATGAGCTTGTAACTCCTGGTCTCCCTGCTGGTACAGCATGAAACAAAGCTTTATGTCACAGAGAAAACAATGCCATAGGAGTGGCTATTGCACACCTTGGGCAGGGGGCTCTTGCTCAGCACCCAAAATATATTGGGGTAGGTAAGAGGGTGAGGAAAGCACATGCCAGTTCATTTTTTTTTATTTTATTACCTCTTTTATTTGTCATGATTATAATATAAGTAAACCATTTTCCCCCTCCTTTTTCTTCCTTCCAAATTCTCCCACACACTCCTCTTTACTCTCTTTAAAATTCATGGACTTTTTCCCCATTAATTGTTGCTGCATGCACATATGTACATACATTTATTCTTAAATACAAGCTCACATGCCTGTTTTTATCTTTCTTTAGCTGAACATAGTTAAGTGGATCCATGGCTGCTATGAAAAATGTTTTTGATCATAGTCTCCAATTTACTGTAGTCTCAGGCATCAGTTACTAACAGTCAAGTAAACTGATCATATAACAACCTCTGTTCATACATCAACATCTGCCAAAATACCACTTAAACTAATTCTTCCTCTTTTTATTTTTAAGAATTTCATGTATTATTTATAAATCAATAAAAAGAATTTCATGCCCTCCAATTTCCTTCCAGTTCCCCTGCTTTCTCCTCAACACTTTTCCTCCCAACTTCATGGACTAATACATAGTCACCATCCTGTCTGCTGCCTTCCAGTCCCAACCTCCTTTTTTGTATATTTACCTGTGTGAATTTTGTGTATTTACCTGTGTGAGTTCCTGGATTTCCTCCGCAGATGCTGTACCAGGTATCCCCAACTCACCCCAAAAGCTTTCTTCTATGGTTGGCTTTGTCCTACAGAGCATTCTTTGTGCTTGCTGCGAGCCCGATTCCTCTGTCTAGGAGCAGCCACTTATTTGCTTTGCTTACAGTGTGATTGTGTTTCCAAAGCCTTCCTCCTACTGTGATCTCTGTTTTTCATATTGTAAAAGTAAGATTGGTCGATTTAACACAAGAGATGTAATTACACCCAACTATAAAGAACTGTCCACATTCTGTCTTTAAGTATATATTGCTCATGCTAAGGCTGAAGTCCTTCACTGGTTCAACTGAACTTTTCATTTTTATTGGAGGTTTTTTTTTTTAAAAACAAAAAAAAAAAAAGCTTAGTTTCTCATAAGAGTCTTGTACATTGTCCTCTTAAAGCATTCAAATGTATTTTAAAGAATCTAAAACTTTAAAGCCCAGGTGATTTTACTCTCCCATCCCAACATCCAGATATTCTTGCCTCTCATTTCATTAGATTACACTAGGTCATTTTCTACAAAATGACACAGTAATCAAAGAGGAGGAGACTCCAAGAAAGTAATTGTCATGTCTGAGCCTAAGCTATAATCCTATTAAAGACTTCATGGGAAGAAGCTATTATCAGTTTAACATTTCTGGCTTAATCAAAATTTTAATATAGTACATTACAACATGGGAATTGCACGCATTTCACTGTAAGATATATTGCAATGTGTTCGATATTATCATTATATGTAAGTACAGACTAAAAAGAAAATGTTTGGGCTGACTGCAGGTCCTTGTCATCAATAACTTGCTGCTAACATGTGGATTATACATGCAGGATCTAGAAAGGCCACCTTTAGTGGTGGTTCACTGCAACTTCAATTTATGATGGACATAATGAGGCTAAAAGAGGAGCAAGCTGGAGCTCCGAGACTTTGTCACAGGGCAAGGGGATGAAAGTGACAGAGGGAAATGAAGCATAGGAAACTGAAACAGAGCTGTAATCCCCGGTGACAGCAGCCTCGGGGCTCCTGACTAATGTGGGGTCAAGTATCAAGTCAAGTCACAGTATGACATTCTAGAATGAGACTATGGTTAGGGTTATGGGCAGGCCTATAAAAAGAAGAGTAGTGGAGACAGAAAGAAAGATGTGACAATAAGATAAAACCATAACTCTAGAACTAAAGAAAATTACACATGGTGCAAGTACAGCATCTGTGTTCACAACCACCTTAATCACAAGAGTTCAACTGAAAATGACCTGTGCCACAGCACAGATCCACAGTTACATCTTCAGCGTATTAGGAGGAGGTCACATGAAGTCACTATGGGAGGGAATGCTTGTCACCCCTTACTTTGAATGGCTTATCTTTCATTTGAAAAATACACACTCTGGAGATGAGTGTTCAGTATACTTACCTCTACGAATATGAAGCAGGGGAAAATTGTGTCGCTTCTAAACTCTTGATCTTGGTTATTGGGAAACATATTTTCCTGTTGGCACAGAGGAAAGAATACAGAAACTGTGAAATCCTGTTTGTACGTGGTGACATGCTCTAGGGAAGCTCAATAAATTCTCATTATGGAGCTAAGTTTGTCGTACCAGGAACTGATATCATACATCTTGAGTTATTGCCTGCGGTGTCAGAACATTAATATCCTCCACTTGCCTTGCATTTAGCACCCACAAGAATGCTTCTTTTTTGAATTGGGTCCCTGGCTTGCCAGATCATCAGTTATTTCCAGTTCCATCTCTGTAGAGCCAGATAACTGACACTAGACCACATCTATTGTGAGATGGGTGGGAGGGAGTCTGGTGAGCACCTGTATCCCCAGTACCTGCCTCACCTAAAGTTCACAATATCTAGCATGCTCCTAGAAGACCTCTCACCAGGAAATCGGCCAACACCCCCACCACAGGTGCTCCTGTCTCTAAGAAGGTGGGAAGGCAGAAACTGTTCTCAACACTGAGCTCCATAGCAGCTTTTGACCTAAGGATCTTCTCTGTCATTGCTGGTATGCTGTTGGAAATTTCTAAATAAAATCATCTTGATGCAAAAACCACCTAATGGGTCAAGGCAGGAAATTATCTATTCAAAAATGATCAAGAAATGTTTTGATTATGTTCCTCGTGATGGAAAACACAAGTCAACACCTATGATAGCAATAGGTAAAAAAAAAATCATAAAAGCTTAAAAGAATCTAAATGAGATGTTTATATGGAATTTTGAGACTGTTTCAAGTAATGATTCGTTTTTGTTGTCAGATTGGCAATATTTAAAATCACTCTAGGAGAAACACCTTAGGCACGCATGGGTGGGTATTTCCAGAAAATTTAACGGAAGTGGGAAGACCCAGCCTGAATACGTGAGGCACCACTCCATGGGCTGGGGTTTGGGACTGAACTGAAAGGGAAGAGAGAACTGAGCACCAGCATCCATCTGTTTCCTAAGTTACTATGTGACATCATCAGCCATCACACATTTCTGCCACCACACCTTCCCACCATGCTGGACAGTACCCTCAAGACTGTGAGCCAAAACAAACTTCCTTAATTTGCTTCTTGCCAGATATTTTGTCATGGCAACAAGAAAAGTAGTTACTACATTGTGTAAAAATAAATGGACACTTAAAATTCATCAAAACACAAAGAAAATCTAAATTCCCATATACATAAAACTGAAGCCCAAGAGTGTTGGTGCCCCATACTCTTAGGCCTATTTCTGTTTGCATCAGTATCAGCCTCCTTCAGGAGGAGACAAAGCAGAATGTCTAACTTTAAACTTATTTAGAAACAATATTAGAAAATTCTCTTGCCCTAAGAGCTTGGGCCCATTGCTGTCATTTAAGGACAATGATTAAGTTTTTAAAGATGGTGGTGTAGCTTCTGCAAAGTTGCAGACAGTTCTCCACATTGTAGAGATGTCGTGCGTCCTACCTCACTCCCCAATATCCCACTAGCTTACACTTTTCAGAGTATGTGGGCAGTAGTTCAGCTCTAATAATAAGAAAATGTATGAGAAATAACCTGAAAGTTCCAATAATTTGAAAGTTATTATGTATAGAAAAGCTTAAATAGAGCAAAGATTGTTTCACAACTATAAATCTTTCACTTATGTGAGATATTGTCTCACCAAACTCCATCTTCCCACCACATATTAAGTCCTAAAGTTTTGCAGCGATCGGTCTTATGATGCAGTTTTTGTGAATGAACAATGCTGCTGTAATCATTGAAATCTTAAAGCCTTACATTTAATATGGTGCTAGCTACAACAATTGAACAAATCTGTAATAACTCATATTTAAATTTTTAAAAGAAGGTAGGATTTTGGTTGTCCTTTGCCCACCAGAGGTGAGGTTTCTTATGCCTATCTGAGTCTTGGCTTTGCCAATCACTGCTGGACGCCATATTTGTGACTTAGCTCCATGATTCTCACTTATCATCTGCTCGTAACAATACTGTGATGGTTAATAATTGACCACTTGGTCAGTTATAATCACCTCTGAGACAGAGCTATGAGTGTGTGCAAAGGCGTTTCCAGAGTTCTGACTTCCAGAGTGGAAGACCCCTCTAAGTACAACAGAGCCTATCCATAGGCTGCCATTCTGGGCTGAAAAAACAATGAGAAAGCAAGTTGGACATGAACACTGATCTTTCTGCTTCTTGACTACAGATGCAGTGTGACCAGGTATGTCATACTCCTGTTGCCATGATGTCATTGCCATGACATATTGTCCTCTCAAGCTGTGAGCCTCCTTCTTTAAGTTCCTTTTGCACATATTTAGTCAGAGCAATGAGAAAAATGACTAATAAATTTCCACCAAATTAACAAAATTTGAGGTTCCAATAAACTTTTATATCTGACATTTAAAAGTATCAGCTCAAGCAGACTGAAGGTATGGAATATGATCAGCCAGACTTCAAACCTCAGTGAAACAGATGCATTATACCGTTTTATCTACTAAAGCTATGCTTAATATCTCCATGTTAGGGAAAAGGACACTATATTTTTAGATATTATGGTATAGTTAGTGTATCCCTCAAATTGATATGTTGAAATTTTAAATTCCACTGTACTTGATTCTCCAAACTTGAAAAGAAAGCCTTTGCCATGGTGATTAAGGAGAAATGAAGCCATTATTATATGTTCTAATCTTATCCATCTAGTGCTCTTACTGTTCTTAGTGGAAAAATTAGAACACAGACACACATGAGCAAGACTATGGAAGCTGACTGTCTATAACTAGCAAGGTAATTCTTGCAAAAAACCATTTCTACAGACACTTTTAACAGTAAGTAGAGTTGGGGTGGGAGGGAATTTTCTGTTCTTGACGACATCTAATCTTTGGGACTTTGTTACAGCAGCCTTCACAAATACTCTAGGAAGCCCCCATCAAGGTATGATAATGTCAAATGATATTTCAAATTTGTTCTTAGTTTAATTGTTTGTGTTTGGAAACAGCTGGCAATTAAGTAAAAGTGTTTGCAGGAAAAAGATTACTGAAGTGAGGTCTTGCTAACCATTAATGGCTACATAATTTTGGCAACGTTTTCCCATGTTATAATTGAATTTTTCCTCGCTCTACTCAGGGGAAATTTAATTTTTTTTGCAAAGGAAGTAATATACATAGAAAAACTACTTAATTTGCCTATAGCTTTACTGTGACAAATTTAAATTCTAGAGTCATTTTCGTTATGAACACAAATGGAATGCTAATTAATGTTATTATTAGTCTCAGGAAAATATAATTATGAGGGTAAAGCTGGCCTGTCCTTCAAACTAAATAATGCATCCCATTTGAAATGACTTAAGGAACATCAGAAACTTAGCTTAATTTAACCACATCAATTTGTGCTTGGTCCTTAGTGCAAATGATAGTAATAATAG
Organism: Chionomys nivalis; assembly: GCF_950005125.1. Taxonomy (NCBI): domain Eukaryota; kingdom Metazoa; phylum Chordata; class Mammalia; order Rodentia; family Cricetidae; genus Chionomys; species Chionomys nivalis. Next base: position 29,542,712 of record NC_080103.1, on the reverse strand, counting down.
AGACTGGACAGCATTTCTATTTTTGTAATGCTATTATGTTCTTAAAAGTGGACATTATTACAAAACAATTTTCAAGGGGAAATTCATATCATTGTATTGTATCGTTGTTATACTGTTATTGCCAAAAAAATCCCACGATTTTCTGCATTTTATTAGTATTTCACATTTAGTACCCTATTCCGTATTAATTGATTTCCGCTCATTGTTCCATTGTGCCTCAAATATTCCATAAACATGAGCAAGGAGCCCACATGAAAATAACCATGCTAACTATTGATTGCAGCTTCTATTGAACATTTTCACAAAATACTTGAAATCTTCAGTAGCTCGGATAAACTCGTATGCCCTAGAGTACTGTCATAATGGGCTATGTGCAATTGCATACAGTACATACTATGTTTTTAGCCCACAATAATTTAACTGATAGTTCATATATGAAGAAAGAGAAAGGAGGAGAGAGAGGGAATACACACACACACACACACACAGAGAGAGAGAGAGAGAGAGAGAGAGAAAGAGAGAGAGAGAGAGAGAGAGACCTTAGCTTTAGGTTCAACAAGCTCCCATCTTAATTTTTAAATCACAAAGTTTCTGGTGGTTCCTAATGACAAGTGTTCCGGGTCTCCACAAGGACAGGAAGAATCATATAGAACACTCTCGATTTCATAATGAGTCATTAAAAAGGACAGACACGTTCAAGCTGCCTATCCTGGGAATACCACTTACACTATTGCTCTACCAACTTGAAAATGTAAACGCTTTCTTCAGGTTTTTTTCCAATGGCCGTATTTGATGACTAAAACTTCAGTGGCATTAACAGAAGAAAACAGTAAATCCCACTCTCCTAACATGCCCTGTGCAGCGGCCTAACTGTTCGGTTCCCTGTCCTCCCCAAGTGCCTCTCCTCTGTAGTCTAATATGTCCATTCTACTATGTTTGTATTTGGAGGAAGGGATGAGGGAAAAGGCTGGTAGGAGAATATATCCTCCCCTTGTAAGGAAATGTGCGCATCTTCCCAGATTTGCTAGAACATACTTAGGAGGCCAGAGCTTGCTATGTGGGAAGCTGGGAAATGTGCCTCACTGGAGCTGCTATTCATAGAAGGGAGAAGTCTAGATGACTAATCTCTACTGCTTGGAAGCAATTGCCAGGTTTGTTGTTCTTCCACAAACCTTAACTCAGACCCCGGAAATTCAGCAAGCGCCATCTTTGGGCTCACGGAGGTCTGTGGTTCTCAGCAGCACCCACATGTAGGGTACTTTGCAGTGAGCTAGAGCGTCTATGCTTTCAGACCTGTGGTCGCACAAAGGCTGACACAGCATTTTTGTTGTTAATAGCAACATCAATTGTGACATTAGCTTAGATTAGATCACTTTACAAAGAAAAAGAAGCCACTGTGGATTGTTATTCATCATTTTAGCTTTCTTTGGCCTGACCTGAGCTAGCCTCAACGTTTATGGCAACATGTTCATTATTTCCCATATTTAGTGCAATGAATCTAGTTCTAATTTCATCATTCAAATAAAAAAATGGCTTCTGTTTTTCTGAATCTGAAAGTACCTCAGTCTGTTTATAAGTGTAAATAAACAGTACTGATTAACTTAATGTCCAAAATGCCCGCCATGTGTTATCTTAAGTACACTTTATTAGGCAACTACAATGTTACGTACAGTCTAAAGGAAGCTCAATGTCCGGTGACATGGGCCCTTCTAAACGTGGTGTACAGGCTTTCTTGGTCCTCTTTTCTGTGTCCTGTCATTGTCTGTCTCTGACCTCATGGTTACCTGTCACTTTGATTAGGAAACACTTAAAACTTTGATGACCTTGCTTCTGTATTTCTGACAAGTTCAGTATACAAATTGAAATCCAGGCGTGGTCCTAGAGAAGCTAATTAAGAAGGTGAACCCAAAGAAAAACATTTAGGCAATGAAAGGAGACAGAGACAAAGACCCACATTGGAGCACCAGACTGAAATCTCAAGGTCCAAATCATGAGCAGGAGACAGAGCACGAGCAAGGAACTCAGGACCGCAAGGAGTACACCCACACACTGAGACAATGGGGATGTTCTATCAGGAACTCACCAAGGCCAGCTGGCCTGGGTCTGAAAAAGCATGGGATAAAACCGGACTTGCTGAACATAATGGACAATGAGGACTACTGAGAACTCAAGAACAATGGCACTGGGTTTTTGATCCTACTGCACGTACTGGCTTTGTGGGAGCCTAGGCAGTTTGGATGCTCACCTTACTAGACCTGGATGGAAGTGGGTGGTCCTTGGACTTCCCACAGGGCAGGGAACCCGGATTACTCTTAGGGATGGTGAGGGAAGGGGACTTGATGGGGGAGGGGAAGGGAAATGGGAGGTGGTGGCGGGGAGAAGGCAGAAATCTTTAATAAATAAATAACAATAAAAAAGAAAAAAAAAGAAATCCAGGCAAAGATTTTTCTAACATTCGGGCTGATGACTGATTGATAAAGGACTCTGTAATTCTTTCTCTCTTAGGTTCCGAGTCCTTCCTGCAGGCCCGCTCACCTGCTGTCTGAGATGCAATCTGCGCATGATCTGTACAGCACCAGAAGACTCAACAAGAGCAGAGAATATGGCCCCTACCTTTCGTCAGGAAAGCAGCTTCCTTATTAGGGATCTCACTGCAAACTCTCCATGTAGCTGGAGCTAACTTAGCTGCAGACAGCTGTGGTGCCTGCTTGCCTTAATTGGCTTTCCATTGCTGTTGAGGAGGAAAAGGTTTATTTCAGCATACAGTCCCACATCACTGCCCATCAGGAAAGTTGGGTCACAAACTCAAGGCAGAAACCCAGAGGCAGGAACTGAAGCAGAAGTCGTGTTGGAACACTGCTTACTGGCTTTCTCCAAATGGCTGACTCAGCCTGCTGTCTTACATACACCTTTCCAATCTGCCCAGGGTTGGCATCACCCACAGGGGTTCAGGCCTCCTACATGAATCACAAATTAATAAAATGCCCCACAGGCTTGTATACAGGCCAATCTTAAGGAAGCATTTTCTCATACAGGCTCCTCTACACAGATAACTCTAATTATATCAATTAGACAAAGATACAACCAGGATGCCATTCGTGTATAAATTCTATTTTTCTAATATTGGAAAACTTTTTCTAATTAGGCATGTCTCACTGTCTTTGATCATCATTATTATTGAAAGAATCGTATTATCATTCTGCATCTCAATTTTATTCTATTCTATAAGATTTTAAGATATATTTTGTATCTTAGATAAAAGAATGAGGAGGGGCCTGTGGATCTTTTTAAAATATTAGATTGCTTAGGGTTTTTCCATGGCATAACTTACATTTTTCCTTATCTTTAATAACTGTTTTTATATTATTTCTGTGACTAATATCTCTCCTGTATTATCTCTGGTCTTCTTCTTAAAAAGAAAAACTGTATTTAATATGGGCTTGACTCATATTGACGTCCCACATCTTGTGACTCCTCCCTCCTTCTTACTCCTCCTGCTTTGTCTTTATGCTGAACATCCTGGCATCTACATTTTATCTCATTCAGAAGTCTTGTATGGTAGAAACAGCACATTGGAAAGCAAAGTATATAAGTTATTATGTGTCTTCTTATCTAATAGATGTTGAGAATTAGACATCAAAGTTTCACCAAATCCTTTGTAATTATCTACCATGCCCACAGAAACTGTAACAGTGAGGACAGGGACCCCACCTTCACTGCAGTGAGATAAATTAGGCTTTAATAAATTATTTCTGAGTGACTATAAGCAGGCTGAAATAACTTGAAAATGCCAGACTACTTAAAATGAAATATCAACAATTAAAAAAATCACATTCAGGGCCATAAATAGCAGACTCGAAGCTACACAAAGACAACTCAAATGCTGAGGGAAAACCTGGCAGGATCTTCTGAGATAAAGAAATAACAAAAAAAAATGGAGATGAAATAGATATAAGTAGCTGAAAATGGAGGAGTGGAACATTTATTAAAGTTTATTTTCAAAGGAGAAATGGATTAAACCTCAAGCCCCAAACCTCTCATTTTAAATGTGACTTTCCCTAAAAACTGATACAGAAACAAAGCTAGCACTGCCGCTTCTTGGGGGGAAGATACGGCTGTTACTGTTTCTCTGCCTCCCTTCCATTGTCTGTTCTAGAGTTTTGCTACTTTTTTCTCAGTGGAACTGCGATAAGGACGGACCTTGGGCGACTTGCACACAGACCTGAGAGAGACATGCACAGTATATCCCCCAAGAGTGAGGCTGCTGTTTCCTTTTCACACTGGCGTATGCTCTGCATCCATTTTCCCTATTACTCGAGTAGTAAGATGCAAAGCCAGGGAACAGGAATCCAAACCATTGTCAGTGACTGAACTAGCAAAGGCAGAGAGAGTTTCTCCAGGTATGCTCTTCAGAGAACTGCAACTCCAGAGTCCAAATTTTGAGAGAATGTTAGAGTAGTTTATATTTATTTGTTTATATATTTATATCTGCCTGTGTGGGCACCTGCGTGTGCACGCGCCATGCTACTACTGCGCGGTCAGAGTGCAGCTTTCAAGAGTCAATTCTCTATTCCTCCATAAGTTCTAAGGGACTGGGCTTGGGTTGTCAGGCTTGGTGGAAAAGACTTTTAGCAGCCGAATCATCTATTTTTAATTGATTTTTATTGAGCTCTATGTTTTTCTCTGCTCCCCTCCCTGCCTCTCCTCCCCCTTCAACCCTCCCCCAAGGTCCCCGTGCTCCAAATTTACTCAGGAGATCTTGTCTTTTTCTACTTCCCATGTAGATTAGATCTATGTAAGTCTTAATGTCCTCATTGTTGTCTAAGTTCTCTGGGATTGTGATTTGTGGACTGGTTTTCTTTGCTTTATGTTTAAAAACCACCTATGAGTGAGTACATGTGATAATTGTCTTTCTGTGTCTGGGTTACCTCACTCCATCCATTTTCCTACAAAATTCAACATGTCATTATTTTTTCTGCTGTGTAGTACTCCATTGTGTAAATGTACCACATATTCTTTATCCATTCTTCAGTAGAGGGGCATTTAGGTTGTTTTCAGGTTCTGGCTATGACAAACAATGCTGCTATGAACATAGTTGAGCACATGTCTTTGTGGCACGATTGAGCATCCTTTAGATATATACCCAAAAGTGGTATTACTGGGTCTTGAGAAAGGTTGTTTCCTAATTTTCTGAGAAATCACCACACTGACATCCAAAGGGGCTGTACCAGCTTGCATTCCCACCAGCAATGCAGAAGTGTTCCCTTTTCCCCACAACCTCTCCAGCATAAGTTGTCATCCGTGTTTTTGATCTTGGCCATTTTTACAGGTGTAAGATGGAATCTCAGAGTTGTTTTGATTTGCATTTCTCTGATGACTAAGGATGTTGAACATTTCCGTAAGTGTCTTTCAGCCATTTTAGATTCCTTTCTTGAGGAATGGAGGTCTGTACTCCATTTTTTTATTGGATTATTTATTCTTTTGATGACCAATTTCTTGAGTTCTTTGTATATTTTGGAGATCAGACCTCTGTCTGATGTGGGGTTAGTGAAGATCTTTTCCCATTCTATAGGCTGTCATTTTGTCTTGTTGACTGTGTCCTTTGCTTTACAGAAGCTTTTCAGTTTCAGGAGGTCCCATTTATTAATTGTTTCTCTCAGTGTCTGTGCTGCTGGGTTATATTTAGGAAGTAGTCTCTTGTGCCAATGAGTTCAAGCATATTTCCCACTTTCTCTCTATAAGGTTCAGTGTGTTTGGCTTTATGTTGAGGTCTTTGATCCAGTTGGGTTTGAGTTTTGTGCATTGTGATAGATATGGGTCCATTTTCATTCTTCTACATGTTGAAATCCAGTTATGCCAGCACCACTTGTTAAATATGCCTTCTTTTTTCCATTTGATATTTTTTGCGTCTTTTTCAAAAATTGGGTGTTCGAAGATGTGTGGATTGATATCTGGGTCTTCTATTTGGTTTCAAGTGTTCAGTTCTTTATATCCTTGGTAATACTGATATTTATTAGTCTTGTGATTTTATTATTTATTTATTTTTTGTACTTTTGTTTTATTGAGACAGGGTTTCTCTATGTATTCTTGGGCTTTCCATTCACAGATGATAGTTATTATTGGGTTAGTTGGACTGCAGCCTGTAAGTCATTTCAATACATTCCATATATACATATATATTCACACACCTGTTTGAGTGACAGTGAACCCCAAGTACATGGACGCAAAGCCCTGGTTACCTTTAGAGACTCTTAAATGTCGTTTTTCTTTTTCTTTCTCTTTTTTGTTTTTATTTTTGTTTGCCGTGGTTGCATATATCCCAAGCTGGCTTCAAACTTCAAACTCACTAAGTAGAAAATAGCATGGCCTTGACATTGAGATACTGATCATTTGGCCCTACCTGCAATGTGATAGGATGACTGCCTTGTGTCATCACACCCCATGTATGCAATTCTAGACAGGGAACCCAGGCTTTCACCAGGCTGGGCAAACACTCTATCAGAAGACTTACCTCCCCAACACCATGATTGTCTTTAAAAATACATACATTTTGTATTTGTCAGTATTTGTCAGTTGAACCTATTAAATCTATAAAATAAAATTGAACTAAATATTTAAATGGGAGAAAATTTAAAAAAATCACTAGGATGAACCTTCATTACCAATTACCTCAATTTTAGAAGATGAATCTACTAAGTATTTTGTTGTATTCTGATATATATTATACTTGTTTTAATTTGTTACACACATACTCAAATAATTGTGGGGAGTTGTTTTGCTTTTGATTTTTGAGACAGGGTTTCTTTGTATAATGATGGCTGTCCTGGAACTCTTTCTTTACAGCAGGATGACCTTGAACTCAGAGAACTGCCTGCCTCTGCCTGAACTGGAATTAAAGGCATGCACCACCACCACCTGAATCAAACACAGTTTTCTACTTAGTTCTGTCATTTGAAAACATACTAAATCCAGTCTTTGCTTTCCAAACATTTCTGTAATGAATTAAAATAATGAATACAATGTACTAGATGTGTGTGGGTTTGGTCTTGGATTAAGACTATTTCTTTTTCATTATAAAAAATACATTTTAGAGCAAAATATTAAATAGAATATACATTTGCAGAAGCATTTTAAGCCCAAGTATATAGACTTTAAATTACCACCTACATTCCTCCTAAAGCTGGAAGCATTGCCCTTGACCTCTAATAATGATATTTTCTTATAATTAGAATCAAATTAACTTAATTCACAGATTTGTTGTTTTAATCAATGAAATTTGAACTTTTTCTAATAAACTTGTGTCTGTAAGTGATTGAGGTAATATGTGAGGGTCCATTTTAAATGTAGCCATAAATAATAAATACACTTGATTACGATTTACAACAATATTTAATGTGATGCTGGATTAATGATAGATGAGAGTCTAGAATAAATCATTTATCTGAAGTCAAATTGTACTATAGGAGAATACATTTTTGTCCTTCATGTGTGAAGTTTAATGCTGTAAAACCTGAAAACTTTTAAAATTGAAAATAGATCATTTTCTCATACAGATATCTTGATTATACTTCTTCTTCCCTCTACTTCTCCCAGTTCCTCACCCCTCCTCCTCCCCTCCAGATATACTCCCTTTCTGTCTCTCATTAGAAAAGAGCAGAATTCTAAGAGATAAAAACCAAACAAGAATTGAAATTTCATCTTGGTTGATTTATCCTTTGATGAGCATATAGAATTCTTTACCATCTCTTTTGATTAGTTTGAATTTGAAATCTATTTTGTTAGATATTAAAATGGCTACCACCAACTTTCTTCTTAGGTTCATTTGCTTGGTATATATTTTTCCAACCCCTTACACTGAGGGTTTGATGTTGAGTTGTATTTCTTGGATGCATCAGAAATAGTGATCCTGTTTTTTCATCTATTATATTAGTCTCTGTATTTTTACTGGGTAATTGAGACCATTGGTATTGAGAAATATTAGTGACAAATTATTATTCACTTCTGTTATTTTATTGTTGTTGGTGGTGGTGGTATGTGTCTGTGTGTGCGCACTCCCCTTCTTTGGGTTTTCTTCAGCTGGGACTGAGATACAGTGATAACTTGGGGGAGGACAGCTAGAAGGTGATGCTCAGATGTGGGCAGAGGATAAGGAAGACGATCTGCTGCTGTGCTAGGGATGAGACTCAGGAATTATGTCTGGAGGAACAGAGAGAAAAGAGCCATAATTTCTGTTTTAAGCCTAGCTAAATACAGTATGAATAGAACAAACTAAGGTGGGATTGCATTTCATTGCTACAGTCAATAGACAGGTAAGTTTGCTAGGGACAAGGAGAATTTTTTAAAATTATTTTTTTATTTTTATTTTATATGCATTGGTGTTTTGCCTGCCTGCATGTCTGTGTAAGGGTGTCAAATCCCTTGGAACTGAAACTATAAAAAGTTATGAGTGCTGGGAAATGAAACCAGGTCATCTGGAAGAGCAGCCCATGCTCTTAACTGCTGAGCCATCTCTCCAGCTCCAACAAGATTTTTCAATTATCTTTCATTAAAATAGAAGCTTTTATTCTATAGGTCATCCAAATATGAGACTTCAGAGGACTACAGGACTAGATGGTTTTTGTGAACACTCCCCCTGCTAGGATGGAGGAGAGAGGAGGGAAGGGGAAGAAGGAGGGCAAATATAAGTAGAAACGCCAGCACCTTTAGTCTCAGAATCTCAGACAAGAGTGACCACCCTACCAGAGGCTCAGCACTAAACTTGAAATAACTGACTGCCTTTGGTTCCTTTCCCTATACACTATGTTGGCTGAAGATGAGATGGCAGACAGGTCATTAGATTGCTAACTTGCTGTCATCTCAGATTGTTGGTCCAGAACAGTGGCAGTATGGTGAATTTAAAGACTATGCATGTGAGACTATATTATCATATCTGACTATTAAAATTCAATATGGTTAGTGCTATTGGTAAGTATGCCTAAGAAGTAGGATCTCAAACAAGCCAGGAAGTTTAATTCACGGATTATTCACCAAAGTCAGCGACATACATAAAATGCTCAAGTTGCATTTGTGTTTCTGGGGTACATACTACCACCAATTGATAAGGAGAAGAAGCAAGATATAGGTCCATTTTTAAAAATATGATACTATAACCAAAAGACTAAATTCTCCCTCTCAGAGGCTCAACTCTCATTCTAGATATTCAGCTTTCTCGGAACATCTCTCCTTCCCCAGAGACACAGGGAATTAGGGAAGAGAAAGTTAATATGGCAGTTGTATAGGGTGACAGTGTACTTCTCATTTGGGAAAGCTACTTTCTTCAGTATAAGGAAGTGAGCCTGTATGTACACTATAAGATTTGCTTGATTTTTAGAAGAATCAAACACTACCAGATTGAGCAAGAAATTTTACAGGGTACAGTTAAAGACTGGCTACCTTCCTCAGAGAGAGAAGAAGGATTTTGTCAGCAGCTGGAAATTCTCTGCAACCACTGTTGGTCAAGATCAAGAATGGAATAAATCCACCTTGTTCCCACCCACATATGATTTCATCCCACTGAAGTCTTAGTTTGTTGCTATAACCACAAAAGAGACTCTCTTCTTACTTTTTCTTTTGTGTTATACTTCCTGTCTCTTTTTTGTTTATTTCTTTGAATTGTGTATTCACATTGAAATACAATGATATAGACATTCAAATAGTCCCAATAATTTTATTCCATCCTACAAGTGTTTATGTGTGTATGGGCTTATTTCACATTCCCATTGGGGTCACTCAGCTGGCTTTTGGTGCCATGTTTTAGTACTTTATCAGCCTTTGTTAAGTTTCTACATATCCTCCATTCCTGTTGAAATAAGCTGATAAAAATAACCATGTTTGCTTCAGTGACTGCATAGATAAGATTCACAAACACAAGCCCAAGATCTCAGGCTCAGAAGTGTTGTTATGGACAGTTTCCAATCATAAACACAGTCCATATAGGAAGCATTCCATGAACATTGATTGAGATAAATTTATCAGACAAAACTTCCATTTTATTTTTTGTCCTTTTTGACCATCTATATCCTGTGTCTTCAGAACTTAACCTCTTGCAAATTCTGTTCTGGCAAAATCCTCACAGATGTTAATTTCTCTTCTTAACACCCCTTGATATCCATTTAATGGAGAAATGACATTAATATTTATCAGGCACCTACCAATATCAGGCACCAAGCCAAGTAATTTTCACAAGCTATATTTAAATCCACATGAAATTTCTCCCATTTGAAGATAACAAACAGTGACTCAGAATGGTTAAGGTAAGATTTTCTCAGGATATGGAAAATCACCAAAGATTAACGTTTCCAAAAGAAAAACAAAACAAAAAATAGAAGCAAAAACTGTAAGGGTCTTTTTATACTCATCAGAAGAGAAAGGTACATTAAAAAGCTAAGTTGGAGAGTTCTCCAAGCTCCTTCTAGGATACACAGCATCTCTTGCACACTCATTCATGGGTGAATGGAAGGGCATGCAAGCCAAAGGATAGAGGCTCAGAAGACACCAGTCTTCCATGTCATAGTAGATTCAAACCTGGAGGCAGTTATTTCCCAAAGAGAGTAAGAGAGGCATTTATGGGATGATAAAAATTTAGAATAAGGTTGGAGTGCAGAGGACACTTTCTTCATATTTAGCAACAAGACTTGGAACCCTGCACTGTATTGGCCAATTTTAATTATCAACTTGACACACTCCTTTGGGAAGAGAGTCTCAATGAAGGATTAAAAAGATCAAGCTGGCCTGTGGGAATATTTTGGAGGTTATTATCTTGAATACATTAATTGAGGTGGGAAGAATTGTCAACTCTGGGTAATGTCATTTCTCAGACCGGGGATCCTGGACTGTGTAAGAGTGGAGAGAGCAAGCTGAGCACAAGCATGAATTCATTGACTTCTGCCCTTGATTGTTGATATAATATGACTATCTGCGTCAAGTTCTTGCTGCCCTGACTTTACCACAGTGACGGGCTGTAACTTGAATGTGAACTTTAATAAGCCCTTTTCTCCCTCAGTTACTCTAGTCACAGCAACCTGAAACAAAACCAAGATATACACTAAGATGTCATATTATGTTACTTATGCCCTAATTTAACAAATCTTGCTTGAGGGAAAGTCCCAATCAAGCCTTTATGCTATTTGGAGCCAATGAGTCTTGAAATTTATTTAAACTACAACCATTTTCAGACTTAGTTTAAATATTAGGAAGGATCATGCCCCTGAATGGAATTAAATATCATCTGCTTCATTTTCTAATTGTCTTTATACCAATGTTTGGAATACAAGTGATAACACATGTAAATAGGTTAAATAACCCAAGTTAATAAAAATAAAAATGGAAGTATACCCAAAGTATCAAAAGGTTAATTTAATAGACTAAAGCCTTTAAATTTTTAAAACAGCTATTACAAATCTGTTAAACTAATTATATTACTAAAATAGGTGAACAGTAATCATAAATTGAATTTTCAGCAAAAATTACAATAAAAACTAAATTAAAAATTTAGAACTGAAAACTATATTAAAATTTAATTTTTTTCACTTCTTTTCTGATAGAAAGGGCAATTCAAGGAAAATCATAAGTGAATCAAAGAAGACAGAGCTTAAAAAGTAACTTTCCCAAAGTGAAGATGAAATGTTAAATGAATTGAATTTTAGGGCTCACAAATTCTTTATAGAATATGAGTAATCCTATCTTTGTAGGGGGAAAACATAACACAAAATGAAAAAGTAAGTCCCCTAAGTGATCATTATTGAATAGAAATCAATTACCAACATGGAAAAACATACATAAAGGTGCACTGAGTGGCATTTATATGCTGGTAGTGTCTTCTCAATGCTAATGGGGTCATGACCATAGAAAGAACCTACTACCACCACTTTACTTGAACAGCACAATCCCTTCCTATGTTCTAAAGCATATCTGTATACCCACAGGTATATGTAGCTCTATCAAATAGAGAACACCACAAGTAAATACAATGCTGAGATCAATACATCCTGAAGAGCCTAGCCTCAACAGATACATCTACATCATAGTGCTTGCATCTATGACTCTAAAAACATTGTGGAAGAAGAGTAAGAAAGACCATAATAGTCAGAATACCAGGAAGCCTAATGTGAAACAGTCTCTCCTAAAAATGACTACCCAAATAAGCCTGGAACAATGGCAAATCAGTGGGCATGATAGCCTGGAAGGGAGAAACCTCATGGGCTTCCACTGCTAGACAAAGAACCACAGGCAACTAAAGACTGATGAGGAAAGAATTAGCCTCTCTCAGATGAGAACATTTATTGGTTGTCCAGTTCAGGGTCGTAAGGCTTGAAACCACACACAGACAAGCAACGAAAATGGACTGAATGGTTGGAAATCTTATATATTTGGATATAAGTATGCGTGTGTATGTGCGTGTGTACACATGTGCGCATGTGTGTGTAAAGCAATGATAACAAAAAGTGTGTGTGCAAAACAATAATAATAAAAAGAAAAGTAAAGCACAATTAATATGAACTCAGAGAGAGAAATTAGGGTTCAACCTGAAGATCCAAAAAGCAAAGCAGCCAGTCACTGGCTCTTACCTCTACCTCAGCCTGAAATGGCAATCCTGTCTGCAGGAATCTCAGAATGAGGCTGTGTCTGAGAGCTGTCTCCAACCTTCCCCATTTTATAATCCCCTCTAGGCCTGGGATTTAAGGTGTGCACAACTGGTATTAAAGACATGCACCACCCGGTTTCTATGGCAACTAGTGTGACTACTGGGATTAAAGGTGTGTGTTACCACTGCCTGGTCTGTAAGGCTGACCAGTGGGGCTGTTTTACTCTCTGATCTTCAGGCAAGCTGTATTTATTCAAATACAATTGAAATGCCACTGCAGAAAAGAGACTATGAACTTGAGAGGGGAGCATGGGAGGGATTCAAAAGAGAGGAGCTGGGGGCAGCTGGAGGGAGGAGTTCTGTATTTCATGTCTCCTGATTTTCATTTAGAGAGCCTCTACTCTCTTGCTTCATGCTAGAAGGGGCCAATCTAGACCACACAGTGCCTGAAGGCAAGATTTGTGTCATCTTAAATATCATTTCTGGTTTGTTTGACTTCACACTGAGGTACATACACGCAAAAAATCGCTAGATAGTTGATGTCAAAATTAAGTGAAGTTTATACTAAAAGTTGACTCTTATATAAATGCCTCCAAGACAAAGACCATATGAGTTGTTTGGATCCTGAGGAATATACATGGCTGAACTTCAGTCTTATAGATCTTGAATTCTTTCATTTTTTTCTCACAGACTCAATATTTTTGTTACATTTCATTTTTCTTTGTTGTAATAGAAATATTAAAAATTGAATGTTTTCTGTCATCAAGAGGAACAAACTAACTGTAACGAAGAAAATGAATCAGAATATAATAGAATAGGGTGAAAATTCAAATATGTAAAAAATCTTCAGTGAAGTCATGCCAAAATATGTTCAAATTCAAATGTATTTTTGACAATCACCTGTCTAATATTTTAGTGAAATATGCCTCTTACACTGTTTCTAGGATAAGCCTTGTCTTTCTTTCACTCACTGGCAACAGTTGATGAGAAGGAAGCAGGTTAATTTAATGGCCAAATGTCATTGTTTTCTACCCATTAAAGCTAACTTTAATCTGATGTACTTGGGGTTACTTGGTTGTGCAGGTGAAGTTTAGGGAGGGATAGTACAGAGGTTTCCAGATGTTCCAGATTCTGAAACTATAAAGAGAGATTTAACTATTAACATATTAACTATTTAGGTGGTGTTTCTCTTTAGACTTTTGAACGCCAGGTTAGAATAGGCAATAAAGCATGACTAGTGAGGTACAATAACCTGGCAGAGACAAGCAAGGACTACCTCTGCCGAGAACAGCTCAAGAGGAGGGGTCAAGTAGTTCTACAGAACAGGACACGGGCCCTGTCATGGACCACATTGTCTTACACCAATTTAAATCAAGACCAGTAATACAAATGCCCGCTCCCTAGGCTTAAATAATGAGGTGATACGTACAGACTGTTTTTGATCAGTCCCAAAACACTGACTCTAGAAATAAACGTTACCTATTATTAGTGAACAATATCCATTCAAAGATCTTATAATACAGTTTTTAAATGTATTCTTAATATAATGCAGACTTTTTCAATTAAATTTTACTCAGAGGTCACAATTTGTATCTGTTTGTTTAAGTATACTATATATTATACTATATTATATATATGCCATATAGTATATATGATATGTAACATATTTATATATATTATATATAAAATAATGTGAAGAATACTAGATTGGGACTCCAAAATATACCTTCTTGGCACAAATATAATTTTGAACTAATTATAATTATAGATAACAGAAGCCTCCAAAATAGTTGCTATACTTTACAGGATAAATTTGTATTTATAAAGGAAATCTTCATTTGTAATGTCTCCCTCTAAGCCAGTAAAACAAGGATGGCCATGCCATAGGAAATATAGCAGTGGGAACAGAGTCAACTGTTTGATCTCACTCTTGTTTCATGGTACCTTTGCTTATTAAATTCCCAGGAGTAGACTTCTCAAGAACACTCTTCCTGCTTCTAGAGAATAAAATGGTATTAAAATCTAATTCTTTGGGATTTACCGAGATTCAACCAGACATAAGTGAATATGTGTGCCTTTTTTATAAGATTATACAGCAACCAACTTATAAAACATATACATAAAATTATTTTCCTATGTTACATTCTTAAATAAAGCATTATTGTGTGCTGGGGTCAGGGGCCATGAGTGTGTGTGTGCGTGTGTGTGTGTGAGGAAATCGGAGATTGACATCATAGGTTTCCTGTGCTGCCCTTTACCTTACTTTTAGACTATTTATTCATTTTTATTTTATGTATCGGGGTGTTTTGCCTGTGTGTATGGATGCATGTACACCAGGTGTTTGCCTGGTACCATGGTGGTCAAAAGATGTCAGATCCCTTAGAACTGGTGATTCAGGCAGTTTTAAGCTGCCGTGTTGGTGCTGGCAACTGGCCCCAAGTCCTCTGCAAGAGCAGTCAGTGCTCCTAAACTTTGAGCCCTCTCATCAGCCCTCTCTACCTCATTTTAAAGACAAGACCTCATATCGAACCTTGAAAGCACCTACTGAGTAAGCTAGCTAGGCAGGGAGCACTGCACATCCAGCTGTCTCTGCCCCCTCCCACAGCACTGGAGTTACAGACACAGTGAGCAGTGTTTGAATTTTATGTGGGTGCTGGAGATTTGAACTCAGATCCTCAAGCTTGCAAAGCAAGCTCTTTCCTCCCTGAGTCTCCACCCCAGCATCCGATACGTACTTTTAGATTACTGGTAACGCAGACTCAGCCCATCATTCAATAATGCAATATAAACCTTTCTTTCATATTCACACAGGGGTGGAAATCTTAGTATTTCCAGAATTATTTTTTTACAACAATGTACTTTCCTGAATTCTTACAGACCACCAATTTCAGGTTTCTTGATCATTCTTCAGACTTTTCTTTCTCAAAACAACTATAAATATTCTATTAGAAACATGTAAATGTGCTGGTGAAGATCTTTCTTCTGGAACTGATCAACAAAAAGAAGGAAAATGGGCTTAAGGATTATTTTATGTTATTTTATCCATTTGTCAGGTTAATAAACTGCTATTGACAGAAAACCTTCTGGCTGCTGTTTCTATTCCCACAAGCCTATATATAATCATGATATAAATGTTTTATGAGTAGATTTCCCATCATGCTTGGACTTAGAGTAACTAAAAGTAAAAGAAGATATTACTTTGCTAAGGACATGTCCTCATGTGATCATAGTCCTTTGATGACTTGAAACAATGTGTGTGAATCCACATAGCATCAGAATAACAGTGTTCTTTCTCTTTCAGCTATTGATTACTTACATAACAAGGATTTTTTTTTCCTCTTGCAAACTTTTAAAATGAACATTTGTGAAAACCTGACAAGGGCCCCAGTATATTTTAATTTCCTACTGAGTCATGGGTATGAGTAATAGCAAAAAGTTATTCAATAAATATTTTTTGGAAAACTATTCCTTTTGGGATCCTGAGGAGGCTGTGACAGAAAAAATACTGGCGTGGTTGTTCATGAAGGTTTATAAATAATGAGGGAAAGATTGTTGAAAAATAAAATCTCTACCCATCTCTATCTCTTTCTTCTTGCCTGCTGTCTTGTTGGCTTGCTGGATAACTATCTACGTGATAAATATTGAACAGGGCCTAGTCACTATGAGCACGTGCTCTACCACGAGCTACACTTGTGGCTAGACACTTTGGAAACCTAAGAGTTTAATCTGAGCGGAGCATCCACTAATGCATGAGTTGGGCAGCTCCAGGCTTCAAGTAGTTTTGCGTTCTACTAATAAGAGCAAGAAAGTCAGTTGATGATGTTTCCACAAATAAGACATATATGTGAGGGGTATTTTATTTTTTACTTTATTTGATTTACGAAAACAGGTAAAGCAATAATACCAGTTCTAGTCTATTAGCTTCTTGATTGATGTTTATGAACAACTTTCTGTGAAATTTGCATTTCCAAAGAAATTACATTACAATAGAGTACCTGGAGAAAACAAATGAGAGAGGTAAGTACTGGAGGCCTATCAGATTAAGGCTGATTTGTATCTTTATATTCATAACTGGTCTAAGGGCTTAGAATAAGTGACTTTTGAGCCCACAGCCCTATATGAAACATCTATGTCACAGGACCAAACAGGTGCTTCCTCGTGGCTAGGGATTATCACAGACAGGAGTCAGAAGAAAGTAAGAGCCAGAGGAAGAAATGCTATGATATATCTTCCGGTCACGACATGGACATTGAACTCATGGCCACTATAGTTAACTGCACAAAATCGAGACCTCAAGACTAGGAAATATTCCTGCAGGAAGCAGTGATTCTCAGTGGGTTACAGGAAGGAAGAAGGAAGGATGGAGACGAGGAGGAAGAAAGGGAAGGGAAGGGAAGGGGAGGGGAGGGAAAGGGAGAGGAGGGGAGGCGAGCAGAGGGGAGGGGAGGGGAGGGGAGGGAAGGGAAGGAAAGCTCCTTGGTCTCATCTCTGACAATCAGTAGAGGATTTGTAAGAAATACTGAGTTTGCTCCAACTGATTTTACCTCCTTTCTTCTTGATATTGACTTAGTTATGGGGTCTGTACATGCTGAGACACACAGGAAAACATGAGCAACTCCCAAACGGCAACACATTGTCACTTACCCTTTCAGAAGGAAAAAGTTAACTGTGGTCTCAGAGATAAAAATGTTTTAGTTCTGATCCAAATATTTGAAAAAGAAACTGGTTCTGTCATTGCCTTTAAAAAGAAGCAATGACTTTTAATGCAGTTCAAGCTTCTTCAGATTTGGCTAGTATTTGACTAGGTACAGATCACAGGGATATTTTGTTGCCATAAACTAAGCAGGTGGTTGTAAACGTGCTTTAATTTTATACATCTACCCGTAGCTTTTAACGACAACAGCCTGAACCAACAACTAAAACCTACAGAGCAAACAGGCAAAGTAGGCACGATTTTGACATCAGTACTCCATAACAGAGTCCAGTATTTACCCAGAGGCAAATTGATGCTCTGTACAGGGATGGTTTTTGGCTACAAACCTATAGCTTCTCCATTTTGTCTCCTTGGCCACCAAGGAACAGCACAGCCTAGCACTGCAGGGAAGAACAACATGGGAACTCAGCTCTCTCCTTAGGCTTTCGTAAACAGCAATATTAGGTGTTACTTTCATTGAAAGGCAGCCCACATCCATATGAACTAGTAATTTCCTGGGTTTAAATCATCAGTGTTGGAGCTAAGAATATAATCCAGTGACATTAGGCTTGTTTAGCATGTGCAGCACCCTGGATGTCAAATTTCATTTTGCACTGATGACCTCATAAAGGGATGGATGTTGGACTCATGTGCCTGGTCCAGGGCCTCCAGAGAGATGCCCTGCCATGTGCCCTCTAATTGATCTGACTTAGTTAATTACACCAGACCTGACCTTGGTGTTGCTTCCTGATTCCAATGTGATTATAGCGCAATAAACACGTGGCAGGAGCACTGGCCTTTCACTGGCCCTGGGGACACAACTTCAGAACCATCCTCTGAAGCAGTAATTTTAAAGTCTGAGGAAAGTAGCTTTGCCCAGATGAAACGAATTAAGAGATGGGGAGAAAATCTTTGAAGGAAGAAGGATGTCATAGAGAAAAGCAAGTTCTTTTCTTGCCAGAAAAGCAAGAGGCAGGAGAGCAAAGGACATTCAGAGCCTGCTCCATAGATTACAAGGATGGGCCTACATCAGATTTATCATGAGAGTACAAGAACCTCAGTGATTAAAAGCAAACAGAAGCTAGTGAATTTTTACATCAAGCAGGATGCTTTTTGTAGAGATAAGAATTTTATATCATCAGAATTAACCTCGTCCAGGAAGATTTCACCCCAACCAAGAGAAGTTCACTGGCCTTGGTTCTGTCTGTTAAAAGAATAATGCTGCCATTATAACTTCTATTTAATCTGACCACTTTATCCATATGCACACTGAGTAAAACCTTTGAAGAGAATTAATGTTTCTTTTATGAGCAGTTATCAGGTGAAGATAGCTTAGGTTTAGGGGAGATGGATAGATTTTGGGATGGGGACTTGTGCCTATTTCCTCTCTCAGCACTCAAACCCACCTGCCTTAGCCCTGGGCATGCTGCCACCGTCTCTGTGAGTTTCTCTGTGTCAGTCCAGTTGTGTGTAGAAGACCCTGTTGGCTTGGCATTTTCTATGGTCACTGGCTCTTACAATCTTTCTGCCTCGTTTTTCTTAGGGTTCCCAAGGTATCAACTGGACATTAGCCCATCATTAACCTCCATGATTGTTGCATAGGTAAATAAATGGGATATAAATTTATGTATGCTTAAAATTAAGGCAAAGACCTACTGGGCGATGTGGAGAGAGAGAGAGAGAGAGAGAGAGAGAGAGAGAGAGAGAGAGAGAGAGCAAGAGACCTTTAAATATTCAGTCCTAAGGGGTTCAGGGAACTTTGGTTGAAAGGAGGTAGAAAGAATTTAAAACTTGAGGGTTGGAAGACACCAGGAAATCAGGCCTTAACTGGTATACATATGAGCTCACAGAGACTATGGCAGCATGTTCTAATTGTATATGAAACACATTCTAATGCCTTCAGCAAATATGACCTCTAGAGCCGTTTGTCCCATTTATGCCACTTTTGCTGGAAGAGCTTACAATGAACTAAACAACCACACATGCCATGTCATGACCGCTTTCCCTGTCCCTCACACCCGTCCCGCAAATGACAAGTTTTTGGCAGCCATCCAAGCTGGGAAAATCAAAATTTCTTACTGAGACATTTAAAGGTTATAAAAAAATGCAGCCAAAATATAAATAACATTAGTGCCCAACTTTTTCCAAATTGCTCTAAGTATTCTGCTGCAAATTTCCTCTTCCAACATTTTTCTGTGGAAACCACAGATAGCTAGATATACCTATCAATAGAATATAGATGTATACTTTGAAATGCACTCTTCTTTACTTTCTTTTTAATTTTATTTACATAACATCTTTCTCATTTGTTTTACATACCAACCAGTTTCCCCTCCTTCCCCTCCTTCTCCCCTCCCCTTTCCCATCTCTCCATCCCTATCCACTCCTCCTTCATCTCCCTTTAAAAAGGGGCAGACCGCCCATGGGTTTGCACCAAGTGTGACAGATCAAGTTGGGGCAGGACCAAGCTTCTCCTCCCCTTAGGTCCAGGTAACCCAGCATGGGAAACAGGTTACCAAAAGCGTGATAAGTGCCAGGAAGAGGTCCTGCACTCACTGTTAGGGGACTTACTAAGAGACCAAGTTATAGATTGTCACACACCTGCGGAGGGCCTAGGTCAGTCAGGTCATCGGTCTCTGTGGGTTCCCCCATCATAACCCTCCTGACTGGTATAACCCACCCCCTCTCTTTCTTCCTCAAGACTCTTGGAGCTCAGCACAGTGCTTATCTGTAGATCTCTGCCTCTGCTTCCATCAGTTACTGGATAGAGTATCTCTGATGGCAATTATAGGGAAGTCTACTTACAGTAAATGGGCAGTTCAAGCACCCTTTCCACTATTGCTAGGGGTCTTAGTTGGGAGTCCTCCTTTCAGGTTCCTGGGGCTTTTCCTGGTACCAGGCTTCTCCCTAACCCTGAAATGTGCCCCCATCAAGATGTCTCTTTTGTTACCCTCCCCCTCCATCCTGCCTCCAACCTACCTGCCACCTGCAACCTACCCAACCGGCTCCCTCTAGTCCCCATCCCTCCAATTCCCACCCTGGTTTACCCAGGAGATATATTCTACTTCCCCTTCTTGGGAAAATCTATGCATTCCTCTTTGGGCCCTCCATGTTACCTAGAATATCTGGGGCTGTGAACTGTAAGTTGGTTATTCTACACTTTACTCTTAATAATCACCTATGAATGAGTACAGACCATGTTTGTCTTTCTGGATTTGGATTACCTCACTCAGAATTCTTCTTTCTTTAGTTTCACCCATTTGCCTTTAAATTTTGTGAGGTCATTGTTATTTTCACAGCTGAGTAGTACACCATTGTGTAAATATACCACATTTTCCTTATCCATTCTTTGGTTGAGGGGTATTTAGGTTGTTTCCAGGTTCTGACTATTATGAATAATGCTGCTTAAATTGGCAGCAGGGGGGTTCAAGACAGGGTTTCTCTGTAGCTTTGGAGCTGATCCTGGAACTACCTATTGTAGACCAGGCTGGCCTGAACTCTGCCTGCCACTTAAAAACAACCCTCAAATATTTCTAAAATACACATTTTCCATTTGCATTATAACTCCATGTAACCATGTTTCTTTTTATCCTATTGAAGAGCAAACAAGTGTTCACAACCCCAATCCAGTCAACCTCACTGAAGCACCTTCCATTGCACAGACTGAAGCAGTAAGGAAAGAACCAATCAAACCTACGAAAAAGCAACTTCCTTTACAGAGAGAGCACTTAGTGTTGTTTCATCTTGTTTTCCTCCCCCCAGGCATTAGTTCCTGTCACAAACAAATGCCATTTTGTGTACACAGAATGTTTTACAACTTTCACTTCTATCAAGTTCCAAAATATTCTTATCTCCCTCATTAAGCACCCAATCCCCATGAAGTATGATGAGCTCTGAGTGTAAAGCTCTCAGTGACTGGGTTCAAACTGAATTTATTACATGAGTGTAAGAGCTATCTCTTTCCTTTTCTTTTTCTTCTGTCCTTGCAAACCCAACATGTAGAAAATATGCTAATAATATTTTTGAGTGAATTTCAGTGTTTGAAATAATTTGAAGATTTGAAGATTTATATTTGTATATATGATTAGATTAGTTTGGGTCTGAAATTTTTTTTCTTTTTTTCTTTTTTTATTTTTTTTTTTTTTGAAAAAAAATTTCCGCCTCCTCCCCGCCTCCCATTTCCCTCCCCCTCCTCCCGCCCCTCTCCCCCTCCCCCCACTCCTCTTTTCCTCCCTCTCCAGTCTGAAGAACAGTCAGGGTTCCCTGCCCTGTGGAAAGTCCAAGGTCCTCCCCACTCCATCCAGGTCTAGGAAGGTGAACATCCAATCCTCCTGACCATGGGTCTGAAATTTTTATAATGGTGAGGTTTGCAAATTTTATGCAGCAAAATTATTTATTTTTTCACACTGTTAAGTGTGATATTACAATTTCATGTTTAAAACTATTTCTTTTTAAGAACCAGAAAATACATTATTAGCAGAAAGCAAACTGTTCAATACCAGGGTTTGGGGAGCAGGATGAATAATTATTTCATGGTCATTTGTTATTCTGTGGGGGAGATAAATAGATGTTGGAGCATGACAGAGGCAAAAGTCATGAAACATTCTGCATACACAATTCACAAATACAAAACAGCATTTGTTGGGTGACAGTAACGAAAGCCCAGGTAGAAAAATAATCTGATCCCCTCTTCCGGCCTCCATATAGACTTTTCACACACATGGTATACAAACAAAACACTCATACCCATAAAATTAAAAACAAAATAAAATTCTTTCTCACTTAAATTTTTTTTCTGGGTTATTTTATCACATTAACAGCAAAAATGCTTCAGTTGATAATATTTTTATTTAGTTTGAAAGCTCCTTAGAGAAAAAATATGTCTACTATGGCTTCTCTGTTCCTGATATCATGCAGAGTGAAGAACACAGGCTTTACTTAATGTATGCATCCCAATCAATTGGTAACTGTCATTATACTCAGACAGCATGATGTTCATGGCATTTCCCCTGAACTCTAGGTTTATGTGGTATCTACATGTGGCTATTTTATATGCACATCACGCCAAACAAGGACAAAAAAAAATTCTACTCTTCCTTATACAAGGCCCTCCCTTCCTTTTGGCATTTTTAATATTCCACTGCACACTGACTAGTGTGGTCCTTTAAATACTACTTAAATCCTACTCAGATGAAAATCCTAGACTGTCTTTCCACCAGATGAAGGTTAGCAACTGCACCCATTTTGTGAAGGGAACACCATTCCTAAGAGATTAGAAAAATGCATCTGGTTCCCATCAGAGAATCTCTGGAAGAATATAGCCTTGCCCTGTCTCTCTAATTCTGCTCAGGACCAGAATTGGACTAACTATGACTACCCTTCTTCACATAATTTTCATTGCCTTTATGTGCAGGCTGGAGATGGAGGACCTGGCAATTGCTGTGTAGAGAAGCTCAAGATAACCTTCTAGAGCTGTGTGCCAGCCAATGTGGACTGCTTATTATTTTCACAGCAGAAGTTATGCACGGGGAACTGCACACCTACTAACTCAACCAAAAATGGACTTTGGAGATTCTCAGGGCTTACTGTCCCCTGCTTCATACAGTTCTCTAGCTACCTCCCAGACCCATGTTGCTTGCAGTATTATAAATCTGTTTTCTTTCTTCTCTGGTCTAAAGGGTGAGTTCATTCACTGACCCCAGTCCTTTCTACAACCCACCTTTATTGTAAACCAAAAATTCTTACGTGATCTAACACTTGCTTGCCATTCTGACATTATCTATAATCTTGCTCTTTCTTTTTTCAGCCTTACAGACACCAAAGTTGATCCCTTCACTTCCCACTTTAGTATTTTTGCATCAATTCCCATTTGCCTAGCAAACATTCTTTTGGTTTGTAGATGCCTTTGGATTTTTGTTACACGATCAAATATATTAAGGGGTTCTTTACGGACAACCCAGTTTAAAGATGTAAATATCCAGTATCCAAGATGGGGAAAGACTGATGAGGTGGACGGAGACAGAGGATTGTTGTAATTAAGGGATGTGAGGAAGATGTCTTTGAAGCCTTAAACTGGGGAATGACCAGAGAACAAGCCAGGTAGCTATCTGGAGAATGAACCTTCTAGCTAAAGATGCAGGTGTGAATGGACTGTGAGGCAAAAATTGGTGGTGTGCTGAGGATACAAGGAAGCCATGGCTCCAGAGCTGAATAAACAACAAAAGCAAGAAAATGGCAGGCAGTGATCACTTAGCAGAAGGTTGGACCTTGTATGAGTCTTAAGGGCCTTCTTAAGAGTTTGTAATGAACACAGCAGTCCTTTGAAGGCTGTGAAGACTGATGTATACCACCAAGTGCCCTTTTTAAAGCTGAACAAAACATTTTTAAAAGTTTTTTTTAATAATATTTCCAATACCTATAAAGAGAGTAGATCATTTTGTTGGCATCCTCCAAATACTCTGCTAGTGTCCGCTTGGATCTTAAAGTTGGACTAAGCACTACTTCAAGTCAACCCTGTCTAATATTGTCTTTCTTGATTCCCTTTCCCTATACCAACTATAACCAACTATTCTGAGTATTTGATTACTGCAAATTACCTTTTCTTCTTCCACTAGAAGATTAGTTTGAAAAACAAGCTACTCTGTCTTGTCCAGTGCTGTGTCTCAGTCTGTGCTTCATACTGGCATTGGACCCTTCAATGCTGGAAGAACAAGCGAACAATACTGGTGCTCACCATAGCTGATCCAGAGTACATGTGTCTCACAATGAGAGCTGTGATTACCTACAACGAGACCCCATGTAGTCACCAAGATACACACAGTTCCAGCCACCTCACAGTAGCTCAAACACCTACAACACTAACTCCCTTCCCCAGCAAGGTTTCTGAATATCCTCATAGGAGTCATTCTATCTGAAATTCCTCTTCAATACTAAGTTGGATTTGACCCTCTTTCAGAGTCCAACAAAATCTGCTGAGAAACCTCACTGGGTAAAAGAAAGACTCCTGTTATAAGAATAAATTTCTTTTGTATTTTGAAATATGTAGAATTTCTTTACCATTTTCAAAGTCCTAAAATAATGGTGAGGTGGACAATTTGTTAAGTACCTTATTTCCTCAACATGTTTTCTGTTTATCGACTTTTATTTCAGGCAGAGACATATGGTCAGGATTTATCTTACTGAGCATATCATCTGCTTTTAAATGAAGTACACAATACCAATAAGAAAACCCTGCCGGGGCAAAAAGAGAAAGATTATGAAATGCTTATTCCTTAAAAACACACCCATAATTACTATTCAAGTTCCCTTTCACTGAACGAATAACATGACAAGAGAAAAAATTATCTTTCTCCTGGAGGGAGGAAATATAAAAAAAATAAACAAGTTTAGAGGCATTTTCTTGCAATTTGGAGCACACAATTGAAATATGTAGGGTTTATTTCTTCCAAGGTTATTCATAACTGTGAAACTATGGTTCCTACAAGAGATTATGAAGTGAATAGAATGTAATAATCATATGCTGACTGAAAGAACTTGTGGTGTGTCATCCTTATGCAATGCTTCAAGTTGGTTGTAGGATTTTCTTTTCTTTTTTTCTTTTTACAATTTTGCATATGTACACCACGCACACTGGCCAGTTTCACTTCTCACCTCTGTAGCACCTCTGTCCATCCTCCTTCTCTCAACACATCTGTTCTTACTTTGTTTTATAATTCACAAAGACAAACCAGGACCATCTGTGTGTCACTGGGCATGGAGTTCTCCTCTGGGGTCTAGTGGATTCATCAGTGAATACACAAATAAAGACAATGAGTCCCTTTCTCCCAGAATCTATCCATAGCCAATAGTTTATAGGTGCAGATTTTTAAAATTATCACTAAAAATACAAGAAAATAGGCCAAAGTTAACAAGAAAATATAACTTCAATTGATTGAAATCAAGATACAGGAAAGAAAAATATACAAATCATTTGTGATATGAGCATCTATATTTTGGGTTACGACTGATTATTAAAATAGTCCAGAAATGCAGAAAAACAGACAAAGTTTCTCAATCTGGTCTCATTTCCTAGGATTATTAAATTTTACATATGATGGAGATATAGAGAAAGAAAGATGAACTCAGTTGGTAGTAAGATGAACTCAGTTGATTATCTTCTGTCACTTCATAGCTTTCAACGTAGGACTGTAATTTTGATATTGGTGGGACATTGTTGTTAATATAAATTGCTAACTCTGCATTCACACCATTTGAATACTTTGGTTTTTAAAGAAAGAGGAAGAAGTCATTGAGTTGGATGGGTGGGGAGGTGGGGAGAATCTGGTAGGAGGAGTTGGGGGAGGGAAAACCATAGTAGAATATACTGTATGAAAAATTATTTTCAATAATAATCCCTCTCAATCAAGCTATTGTCTATTTAAATATAAATTCCAGATGAACTGGGCTTGAGGAGAGTCAGCACACTGAGTCAAGCAGATAGGCATGGTGGTTGATTCCAGATGCAGATGTGAAGAAGGAGAAACACAGCTGTAAGGAACCTTAGACCTAAAATCAACATGCTTAAAGCCAGATGCTATTGCAGGCTCTTGACTTTGCAGCAGACTGTGGTCTTTGCAGTACAGCCTTGTAATAATCTCCTGTCACCCACACACGTGAAATCCTAGTTTTATTACACATATTATATACAATTATTCCCATTTATATTTGGTTTGCCTTTTGCATCTGGTCCTTTCTATTTATTTGCCATTTCTGAGCCATTACTATAGTCTTTTAATACCACAGATCATTTTATTATTAAGTCCCTAGGTATGCCTTTCCAGGAGAATATGAATTGGGTATTACAGCTCCAGAGAACCTGGATAGGGTTTTTAATGGCATTCCTTTGAATATTTTGGTTAATGTAGTGTCTTAGTTATGTTTTCTATTGCTGTGAAAAGACACCATAACCCTGGCAACTCTTATAAAGGAAAACATTTAATTGGAGGTGGCTTACAGTTTCAGAGGTTTAGTTCATTGTCACCATGGTGGGACCCAGCAACATGCAGACAGACATGGTGCTGGAGAAAGATCTGAGAGTCCTACATCTTGATCCACAGGCAGCAGAGGGAAAAACTGTCACACTGGCCAGACTTGAGCTTATAAAACCTCAAAGCCCATTTCCATGGTGACACACTTCCTCCAACAAGGCCACACCTACTTCAAGGCCACACCTCTTAACAGTACCACTCCTTATGAGACTATGGGGGGGGGCACTTTCTTTCAAACTACTACATGTTCTGTACTGCTCTTTCTTTTAAGAGGTGATTCCATTGTTCATAGTATAAATATTTAAGACCCAGTACTACTATATTATATTAAGAATTTTGGAAGTATGCTGTATTCTTTTTTTAATGGTCATTTAAAAGAATTTATATAATCATTATCAAATTCTCGAGTGGGTATAATTCTCACTTTATTCAACCCAGGGAATGGTTTACTTTGGTTTTAGAAATTAGGCTTTGTTTAAATGTATTAATGTTTAATGCTTAAAATGAGCCAGATTTGCAGTTTCCCATGAAGATTTCCTAACTTGATTAATGCTTTCAGTTGTTGGACTCTAGAAATGATTCTGTTTCAGTCAAATTACATAATTTATACTTCACCCATAATGCCATTGCATCTTGGATTTCATACGTTATTTGTTGTGAAGGGAAGAGTGGCCTCTTGATGCTTCTTAACTTCCCTGGTATCTTTCATAACTGAATATTCTGCTATTAATGTGAAGTGTCAGCTTTGCTTCTCCCTCCTCTGATTATTAAACTCATTGTTGTTCTTGCTGTTGCTCCAGCAGCTGCCGTTGCTGCTGTTTTCCAAGAACCACACCTGGGGAACTTGTGGTTAATCCCCCTTCTTCCCCTCTTGTTCTAAAACTCATTAATACCTTTATTAAATCATTCCTGCCACCTGCCTTGTGTATCTTTTGTGATCTTCCCTGGTTACTTGTCTTGGATATTTAATTAGCTGCTTGTAATTCTTTCACAGTCTTCAGTAAAGCTGTTTAGGACAGCCCAGGCTCCTCCATGTGTGCCTCTGGCTTCCTCTCCTCCAAACCTTTCTGTCTTTATTTGACTCATACACAATCACACATGTTCTAACTAGATTTGGGTGACTCATCCACACAACAGGCACTATGTTTTGGTTTTGGTCCTTTAATAGAGATGGAATTGTATTTTTTCCACTTAATTCTGGTTTCACATTATTTCCTAAGTAGTATTTTTTTCAGTTATGTTTCCTTTCTTTTCCCTGGTCCATTCAGTGCCTTCTACCTGTTACTGCTACTGTTTTGGTAGTCTGTCATTGATCATATAGCCCACGTGATTTTTCTTAAGTGATTCGGAAGGAATATGATTTAGAATTTTATAAATGAATTCCTAAAAGATTTCCTGAAGCTAACTTGAATTAGCATGTCACATGGGAACTGTGATAGACATTCTTCTATAGGCTTTGTATAAGGAAACATGAACTTCCCTAAGAGAGCATAGGACTATGAACTTGTAGTCATTTATAGGTGACTGACATGATACCCACCAGCCCACACACAGCTCCTGTAAAGTTCCAGAACACAGAAGCTCAACCACCTTGCCACCTTCAGTGCCTTTGTATTGGAATATCTACTACCACAAGAAAAACTTATGTGAATAAGAAATAAGCCTTAATAACTAAGGACATTTCAGAGTTAAGGGGTTTTTGTTTGTTTGTTTTGGGGGGTGAGATATGTTCTTCTTGGGTAGCTCTAGCTGATCTGGAATTCACTGTGTAGAGCAGACTGATCTTGATCTCTCAGAGATCCGCCTTTATCTGCCTCCAGCATGCAGGGATCAAATGTAGTGTGGACCACCATGCCCAGACCCAGGTTTTTTTTTTTTTTTTAGACAAATCCTAGCCAATATGATCCAGTCCAAATACAGGCAAGATGATAGTCTCATGCAGTGGAACATATAGTCAGCACTCAAGTAGGTGGTATTGTGCAAATACCGGTAGTTCACAGGGAAGACAGCTCAAAGGTAAAAACACAGACTTCCGAATCCATCAATCTTATTTATGAAATGGAGTTAACAACCTTCAGGGATGTCTCTGAGTTTTATTAAACAAGAAAAAATTTTGAAGATTTATTTTGTCCCAGTAAATGGATACACAAATAATTGTGAGTGAATTATATTTGCTTCTACATAACTTATAACAGAATATATTACTAAATTTTCCTGCTGATAAAATCTTACTAATAGCAATGGAATTTATTAAATAAAATCATTTAAAATACTGGTTCAAGACTCATTATTTATTGGTTCATTTTAAGACTTGAGTTTTTTAAAGAACAGACATCCAATACACATATGGAAAGAATTTGATGGGGGCCTCAGAGTCAGCACAGAACACACCCAGACACCAAATTCTCAGCACAAAGGAGATTTTATTACCCAAGAAGGGCAAGTGGGGTCACAGGGGCTTTGCATGTGGATCAGATGAAGACAGTAACAGGTGACTCTGCAGGAGTGATTCTTAAGGCAAGAAAAGTCCCGATTGGGCATGCTAGTTGGTGTAGCCAAATGATAAATTTTGATTGCTAGACCTTGGAGTTTTAGTCAGGCATAAGGAAGTGACCAAATGAGAAAATAGATCTTGATGGATCCTTTTAGTAGGGTAAACTAATAGTTTAGTGGAAGAGAGGGAAGTAGGGTGGGAAAGACCTCCAGTGCCATCTTTGCCATATGTAGGCCTGTTAGACAGTCCTTCTGCATTAAATTCATTCTCAAGGTGCTGTTGGAACTCGGTATTCTTTACTTTGTAAAGTTTATACTTAGGCATCTTATTTCCAGTATAAGTATATAAAAA
This sequence comes from Chionomys nivalis, assembly GCF_950005125.1. NCBI lineage: Eukaryota > Metazoa > Chordata > Mammalia > Rodentia > Cricetidae > Chionomys > Chionomys nivalis. Next base: position 29,513,526 of record NC_080103.1, on the reverse strand, counting down.
TATAAATATGAAAAATATAAAATGCAAAAGTTGTATTAAAACACAATAACAGATATTCTAATGAATATTATATAATTTTTAATAATTTAATATTCTTGAATTTTTTCTTTCTTATTATTTCTCATGTGTGGAAGGGCAGTTGTGTGTACTTGGTAGTGTGAGTGTGCACATGGGTGGGTGTGGAACCTTATAGAGACCATCACAGCACTCTCCACCTTTCATTTCTTGAGATGGAGTCTCTTACTAACCCTGAGGCTGGCCAATGGGCTTCTGGGATCTACCTATTTCTGCCTATCCCTGCCAAGTAATGGGGTTATGGGAGCATACTTGTAACCCTGTTTTTTCACATAGGTTTTGGAATTCAAACTCAAGTCCCTGGGCTTGGGGAGAATGTACAGACTGACTATACTCTGTCCTCAGCCCTCTTATTATCCTTAATTACTGAGAAGTTCAATTTTCATGGACACATTTTAAAAGCAACTGGGTTCATTTTCTTAATTTTAGAAATTAGAAATATGCATATATATGCAAATATGTATATGTGCATTCATATATATATATGTGTGTGTGTGTGTGTGTGTGTGTGTATGCATGTACATACCAAGCTTCATTTTTCTTACATTGTTTACAGGGGACTTCTTAAAATATGATTAGCTACAATTTTTCTTTATTTAATAACTCATGCAAACTGCATTTTTCTCTTAGGTAAACAAATTATGAGATTTAGACAAATTCTAAAGGATACATGTCAACTCACATTTTTACTCACAGTAGAATTTAGGGAATCCTTAGCTTGAAAAAACAATAATAACCTCAATGCTTTAAAACTTTTCCTACACAAATCTAAAACAACTGAAGGCAGGCTTCACAAGTACTTTATGCTAAATCTTTTCAGAGACTGTACTCAATCTGAAGCACTTCAGGAAAAATAGATTAAAATATCTATCTATATATATATATATATCATTTTTTCTTTCCATATCAGTAGTAGATGCCTCCCTAGCCGACCCAGTCTATAACTGGATTTATGGCTAGTAATTTGGTTGTAGAAATGTGATTTAAAATATATTAAGTTGATTTCCAAAGTCCAAGCACACACTGAAGAAGTCCTGTTAGAAGTAATTAAAGAGGGAAAGAGGGGAGGATAAAGCTAACAGATAATCTATTTATCCAGAGACCCGGACACCGTTATCACATCAACCTGAATTTTCTTTCCATTTCCAAACTATGTACCAGAATTGGTCAAGAAAACACACACAGTAAAAAGGATAGAAATGCAATTATGACCATGGCAACAAGACAGAAATATTTTGCCAAGGGAATCATTCAGATATACATGTGTTTCAATGGATGTGCTCCAGAGAGCAAATGCATGGCTTATGAGGGTAGGGTAGACTCAGGGAACCCCATGGCCTTTCAGCTCTGCAACTCACATCTGAGGTGAGTGAAAGGAACTGGGTGTCTGGCTCTCAGCCAGTGTCTCTGCTCTCACTTCCCACCTGGTTGCCTGTGTTCTTGGGCAGTCTGGGACCATGTTGTATTTCTTGGCAAGGACTTCGAAAGAGAAGGTATGAAGGTGTTTTCCTGGCAAGGAATTAAGAAAGACACCTAAACTGGACTTCTACATTCTTCTCCCCATTTTTAGCACTGATAAAGGATATGCTCAAGGGACAGAGGCAGAGAATCCAGAAAAAAGAAAAAAAAATCACCTGGAAAACATCACTTGGAAAAAAGGATAGGATTTGTTTGTTGATTTTAATACAGTGCAAAAGGGTAAAAAATCTTACTGCTAATTTTAGCAGCTATAATCATATTTGGGCCAGGCTCTAGAAGCTATAAAGCTTATAAAATAAAACTCTTTGGGATCCAGAATAAGACAGCTAAGAGGAGTAACTCTCATCCCCAGAAGGAACTGAGGCACCCACAGAAGCAACTTTACTTGTATCATTCAATACTCAGAAATGTGCCCTGTGAACTGGAAAGCATACTAATATGATGTGGGATTCTCCTCTGCATGCCATGAATACCACTGGTGAACAAAGAAAACTGCCTTGGACTATTGATAGGGTAGAATTTAGCTAGGTGGGGAAAACTAAACTGAATACCTGGAGGAAGAAGGAGGAGTTAGGAGAAGCCATGTAGCCCTGCCTGAGACAGATACTGGGAACTTTACCCAGTAAACCACAGTCATGTGACGATACACAGATTACTAGAAATGGGTTAAATTAAGATATAAGTGTTAGGCAATAAGAAGCTAGAGTTAATAGGCCAACCAGTGTTTAAAATAATATAGTTTCAGCCTGATTATTTTGGGGCTGAGCTGCCAAGCACCCAGGAACAAACAAGAGACTCCCCCTTATAACTATTGACACTCTAATACTACATCCACATAAAAACCTCAAAAAGCTTAAAAAGAAATTTTAGACACAATTTAGAACAGAGTTAAGCATAGTTTGGTAGCAGCATTTTCTTGGGTGGGCTCTGTTTACTAGAAACAAACAGAGGCATGGCTTCTTTAAGAGAGGTTTTCCTGACTCAGCAGTAGCAGAAAAAAAAGCCATGTGGCTTTGAAATGCTGGCTTTCTGGGCCATGCTGCCAGTGCAACCTCTGGCTCTTTCAAGAGACCAAGCATTTAAATGTGGTTTGTGAGGAATGTGTTGCAAACTGCTTAATGGCTCGACATAGAGTTGGTGCATACTTGGAACTGGGGCAATGTGTACAGCTTGCAGAGGCAGTGAACAGACTTCCACCATGTTGGACCGTGTGGAACAAGCAGTTAGGGTCATATATACCTTAGCAATGCTGCAGCTGAGATTCTTAAGAAGCACTTAGCATTTTACGAAGCATTCCTAGACAGAAAATAATTACAGATACAGAATAAAGACAGATGTAGACCTCTAAATGAGTCACAGTGTTGGATAAAAACACATAGGCTTGGGAGAGAGAAGAAAAAGAGTGTAGAGAGTTATAAAAAGATAATAAAAGAAATATTAAAAAGTAATAAACTTAAAACAAATAATCCACATAAAGATGGAAAATACACAGAGAGTCTGGAATATATATATATATATATATATATATATATATATATATATATGTTATTGTGTTTTCTTTGTATTTTTTGACTATGAAAGAGCTAAGTACAGAGAGACATTTCATTGTATGGGCTGCTAAGTTAAACCAACATATCTGTTTTAAAGGTTTCTTGACTTCAAAGTTTGAGTCTATGGATATGTTGCTTTGGAAAAGAGGTTCTTCTTTTGTTTCCACAGAGGATGAGAACAAGTGGATTGCTTCCAGACTAATATGGTTTGATGGACCAAAACCCCCTGAAAGGTCGCCAAAAACACCCCCCAAAAATTATTTTGCCTAAATGCTAACTGAGATGAACCTAGCACACAGGATATACCATGAAAGACCTGATTAACAGTGCCCTCAACCAGCAGTAAGTAGTCTAGAGAACTATGCCCAAATTCCCAAAGATTGTTTATAAATGTTTCTTTACATTTAAAGAAGGATATGATATAGAGATTTACATTGTTATGGATCTTGATTTATTGATACAAATTTTAGGTCAATCTTGTTTTATGTATATTTCTACTCTTGATTATGGTATTGTGTCTGTGTAGCTCATTTAAAATGTTATGTATAATTAAAAAATACAGATTAATAGATAGTCATCTATAATAGTCAAGCTTCTAGTCATGTCAGTTAGGTTTTCTACATATACAGAGATATATTTCAGTTAGATAGGTATTCTTCAAGTTTTTCAGAGACCTTCATAATATGACATTTAAAATGTTTTAAGAAGTTAGGACTTTAATCCCAGCACTTGGGAGGCAGAGGTAGGTGGATCTCTGTGAGTTCGAGACCAGCCTGGTCTACAAGAGCTAGTGCCAGGACAGGCTCCAAAGCCACAGAGAAACCCTGTCTCAAAAAACCAAAAAAAAAAAAAAAAAAAAAAAAAGAAGTTAGGACTTTTCATGACAGTGAGACACATCTGCTCCTGACAGCAATAATTACCTCAAAAGGAAAATGGGCATTAAAGAGGCTCCTTATGGAGTTTCTTAGTCATTTGGGTAAGAAACTGCTCTTGCCTGGACTGCTTGATGGTATGTTGGGTGAACTGGACATGTAGGACCCACAGAGAAATGACTGCTGAGTTTGTCTAAAGGTAAGGCCATCCTTTGAGGTTTCTGCTTCATGAAAGAGTCTGCTGAAATTCTGTAGGACACAGAAAAAAAGTGACTGACAAACTGCCAATATAGGTGGAACTGTCTTTGAAATTTCCTGCTTTGTGGAAAAGTCTTTTGGATACTATGGGCCTGTAGGCTAAAGATGGGTACCCCAACGGTACATAAGAACTTTGGGTGACTGTCCATGCAGCTAGATGTCTCTGCCATTTCTAAAGTTTTAGAAGTTGCTTACAATGCACTTTCTGTTTACTTAGGTGATATTATATCCTTTTGGAGTCTTTTATGGAGTTGAAGAATTTATAGTAATAGTTACAGTTTTCCTTAGTTATGATAAAAAAGATATAAATATTGTAACTGTAATTCTTGCTTGATAACTGTTTTATGTAATTTAAATAATACAGTTTCAGCCAGGAACGAACAAGAGGCCCCCTTATACTAATACACAAGACTCATGAAAACCAGGTTAAAAGATTCAATAATGAGACCTATAATGAAATTAATTTTATAATTTCAGTTTCCTGTGGACATATGAATCTTTTGGCAGTCAGTTCTCTCATTTTAGAGGTAGAGATAAAACTGAATTTTCCTTCCCTTTCCTCTTCTACTCTTTTCTTACACTTCATCTTCCTACCATCTCCTTTCTCAAGTCACTGAATCCACCTTAGCATCGTTATGGAGGCTTCTCTGGTTCCCTTGCTGGCAAGCAGTGGTGTTAAATGTCGAGTTTCCCTTACTCAGGTTATCTTCTGGCTTACTTCTTCTGCTTCATTTTCTTTTTTTTTTTTTTTTTTTTTTTGGACATGAACTGAGAGAAAACCTATAGCTATGATGTTTTTCAGAAGATATACCACCTATTTTACTCAAAAATTTATCCCTGGAACAAATGGCTCTCTCAAGTAATAACACTACCATGTGTGAGACTTTTTTTAAAAAGAAATCCTACTTAAAGCTGTACTGGGAATGAAACTCTTAGAAGAAAACAACAGGCAAAAGTAGCTGTTTCCTTCAATATAGAGAAATAAAATACAACACAGAAGCAAATTTCAGAGTCATTGCATTTAGGATGACACTGAACTATGCCTCTATGGGCCCATGTGCTGGGGATTCGTGGGGGCTTTCTCAGCAACACAGGTGGTTCCATACAGACCCCCGAGCAAGCTGGCTAACCTTACTGGACCTCCATACTCTCTTTCAATAGCTGAGTACACAATTTTCTTTCTTCTCTAGAAAATGACTCCATATTCCTTCTAATTCTGCTACCAGATCTAAATCAAGGAACAAAAGGACTTTACAATATGATACTTCAGAGATATTTAGGAAAAGACACAGATTGTGTCCCATGGGAGATTTGCTCCCCCAAATCATAGTAAGTTTCCTAGTGAAGCAGATGTATGTGGCTGAGACAGATATCTTTCCTACTGAATACATGTTTGTCTCTGCTGTTTACGCTGATCGGGAACACTCTGTCTTGGATTTATCCATTAGTTCTTTAGAGCAGCTTGTACCTGGCATTGAATTTAGTTGCAGGTTTTGGTAGGTAGTTCTCCCAAAAATAAGATTTAAACCCGAGCTCACAAATCAAACAAAAGAGTCTGACTCTGTGGAGAAGAGAAGTTTCAGACCCAGCCCAGGTGGCAGCTGTGCTGTTTGGGTGATTAATTCAGGCTTTTCTGTTGGACTTTAATTTTTTTTTTCTATTAGCCAACTTCATTATCTGGCTTGCATCTCTAGTAGAGCTGGAAGAGAAACAATGGGCCAGCCAAAAGAGAGGTACCGTACCAAAGCCAAAAAAAAAAAGAAAAAAAAATGCAATATGAGTACCCCCAAAGGGACTGCAGTAAGGGATACCAAGGATGTCAATAAAGGGGATAATAGTTAGCACTGCCACCGAGGAACTTCCTAGCCAGAGACAACCTACCAGGCAGTCTGTGAAAACAGAGTGAATTCAAATTGATCTTAGCTGTAGAACTCTTCTGTAAAATATTTTAGAGCAATAGAAAGTAGGAAACATTTAGAAAGCTCCTAGAAGCATGATCGAAACCCAACTTATGTCTGCTAGGATTTTTCCAGTTCCTCTCCAAATCCCTCCTGATTGCAGCATGGCTCCTTTGAACTCATTGGATACAGCTGGAAAAGAACCACCTGGGTTCCGGTCTCAATTCCAGGCCTGTGAGCACCTTAAGTACCGGGATCCATGTGGTTTCTTCTCCTGAGGACTAGAAAAGATAATGGGCAGAAAACACTACTAGCACATTGCCAGAGTAACAAACAGTACAGAACCTTAGGAAACATCCTTATTGGAGGCAAATTCAATTAGAAGCTAACACTGAGTTCTTTTTTTTTATTTATTAATTAATTTATTTAATTATTAAAGATTTCTGCCTCTTCCCCGCCACCACCTCCCATTCCCTCCCCCTCCCCCAATCAAGTCTTCCTTCCTCCTCAGCCCAAAGAGCAAGCAGGTTTCTCTGCCCTGTGGGAGGTCCAAGGACCACCCGCCTCCATCCAGGTCTATTAAGGTGAGCATCCAAACTACCTGGGCTCCCACAAAGCCATTACGTGCAATAGGATCAAGAACCCATTGCCATTGTTCTTCAGTTCTCAGTAGTCCTCATTGTCCATTATGTTCAGCGAGACCGGTTTTGTCCCATGCTTTTTCAGTCCCCGGCCAGCTTCCTAGTAAGTTTAACTGATGAGGCTTGGAAATTGCTTAATAGGAATCTCACCATCAGAGCCTTTGACAGGCATTTTCATTTGACAAGTACTATTTTTCTTTACAGAATCTCTTTTTTCATACTGGGAATGTGCATAAAGCAAGGATAAACCATATAGCCAGGATTACTACTGATTCAGCAACAGGAGAAAGAAAATGCAGGTCTTTTTCTGAGGTCAGAGCAGATAACAACACCATTTTTATAAATGAAAGTAGGGAGAAAGTCTATTCCTGCAACACCAAACCAGAAATTGTAAGGGGCAAGTAAATAAATAGCGGTTGCCCGGGGAATCATTCTTCAATACAACCCATGCATTAAACTCCCACAATCTGATCATTTAATAAATGATTTGTCCAGAAACTAATATCTAATCAGTTCCTACTGTTAATTAATTATAAAGCCTCTCAAATACTAAAGCATATTTAATTTTTTTCAGGATTCTTCTTTGTCCAAGGTTAATTCCTTAACCAAGCATTTTAAAAACATAAATAATAGATATAAAGGAAAGCATATTATTGCATCATACAAAATGCTAAAGTTGAATTGATTTTTTTAGGTAAGTACTATATTTACCTTTGAACCTTTCCAATAATTTAATTGCTTGATCAAAGCTGTCTTGGGGCCGTGCTAACTCTGCTTTGTTACAGCTTACTGATAGATTTCAGTTGCCCTGCGGACTTGCTTTTTAATGTTTACAATAGTGCACATTTTACCTATTTAATTTTATATTTCAAGTCATTGATAAAATGTTTGTTGTATTCAATACAACCATAGATGGTGCCAGATTATTATTAGTGGGTTTTCTTGGCTTGGAGCCCTCCCCTGCAACCCCATCTATTTCACAATCCCTAAGTAAAACTGTTGCCCTGAATTATTATGTTTTTCCACAAGAGGGCTCTAAACAGGCAAAAGCACTGCCCAGTCCAAGAGCTTTCCCTACATCTATTGGTAAAAACCAGAGGCAAGAGTTTAAAACTATTTCCAAGAGAATTAATTACATTTAAAAAGTTAAGTAAGCAAATGATTTCTCTAACTGCAGGGAGCTGATAGTGGTGACAGTCAAGTTTGCAGAAGCATCCTTTATAGCAGACATACACCCATCATTGTCACTGTCATTGTTGCTAACATGCTGGACTCAGTTGTGATGAATAAAGGATGTAACCATGGAGCTTGACTGCCGGGTTCTGAATCCCAGCCCTGCCATTTTTCTTATGTCTGTACCAGCGGACAACTCATTATGGTTATCCCCTTTATCGGTACTTAGTTCTTCTTGTATCATTGCAAGGATTACTAAAATACATAAAGCAACGAGGAGAAAGTCTTGGCTACATCAGCTATGTGTATATTTTGACTTCTGTTTTTACTAATGACACACAGAGAGATTGAAAGACAAACCCCCAGATTTCATGTTTATTGACTGAGAAGCGTCAAGCTTTAGCCTAAGCAGTGTGTTAGGGCATATGACAAATAGCAAGAGAAACCTGGCGATGTTGTCTCTTCATCCTCCCCTCTCTCCTCTGTACCTGCATGACAGGATCCAGTCTACACTGACATCTGTGCCTGTGAATTACTTGAACCTCTAATTGGGCATCTCTGTGCTGGACTTAGACCCCAGGCTATTTGAGAGTCAGCATCATCTCTTATTTATGTTGATATCCACATCACACAGTAGATACCAACCAAGGGTAAATGAGGATGATAGAAAAACAATGAGAAGGCTCTCATCTCTGCACATGTCTTTCATGTATGGAAACCACAGTTCTTAAAGGCTCTGTCAACCCAACCTCAGAGCTTGGGAATGCCATAACTTCAAAACACATGGTTTGTTGTTGTTGTTGTTTGAATTATTTTATTTTTGAGACATAGTTTTTATACATAGCTCTGGCTGATCTGAAACTCACTATGTAAACCAGGCTGGCCTCAGACTCACAGAGAAACACCTACCTCTGCCTCCAGTGTGCCACGACACCCTCGTAGTCTGTGTTCTATTTATTCCTGCTTATAGTATTTTGTATGTTTAGTGGCTAATGGGAAATTTCAAAAACTGCACCAAGGAGCTTATCCAAGTCTTCTGGAGACACTGTGAGATGAGGAAGGGTGAGAAGAGAAAAGAGGAGAGAAGAGGGGAAAGAAGGGACATTGTCTTTTCACATTTTTCTGTTATTTAGAAAATTAGAGATCCAGGGCCAGAGAGATGACTCAGCCCTCAAAGGCTAGGCTCAAAACCAAAACTTCAAAAATTAAGTATGAAAATTCTCAAGTTGTTTTCTTTTAATTTCCCTTTACATTTTACAAAATATAACAGCCTAGTATTTAATTTTACTGTCATAAATAAGTGAGCCAGATTATTCTTTAAATTAAATGCAAGTTCTATTGGCAGTCTATTATGGTCAGTTATCAAAGCCTTTCCTTACTACTGGATGAGGCACTGATTGAGACCCAAGTGACTGGCAATCAGAAATCAAAAAAAAACACTCAGGAATGAGTGTGTCCCACAGAGAACACTTTTCCCACTCTGAGAAAGCTTCCTCAAGACACAGATAAACTGAAAACCAATGATGGGCTAAGGGGTGGGAAAGGAAGAAAAGAGTAATATTCTAAGCAGAGGAAGCTGCCTATCCAAAGTGGGATGGGCCTGTAGACAGGGCACCATCCCAATGAGGAAGAACTAAGAGAGGCTTGGAAACCAGGGAAGAGTGTTCAAGAGGTGGCTCAAAGGTGGAAGGCAGAGAATTAATCCCATTAGGAAATACAGTACAGAGAATAAGAGTAATAAATAGCATTACTCAGAGGGAAGCACTTAGTACACACACACACAAACACACACACACTCCTGCTTAGAATATACTGAAATCAGGATTATCATCAAAGGAAGTCCATAATGTAGTGAGAATACAATAGAAGGCATGAGCACCCTGGCTAGGCAGCACAGGAAAGAAAGAACTGGCAAAGATTTTATTGAGTGGCTGACATGAAATCAGAGTTTTCCAGGTAACAGCAGGAAGAAAAGCTTCGAGTAATAAGCAGTGCTCATAGACCAATTAAGTATCAACCCACTTGAACAGTCTAGCTATTTGTTTTAAACTTCACAAGGACTCTTTTCTCTACAGAAAGAATTAAATAAGAAAAATACATAGCACAAAGCTAAATGGGAAGAAACTTTAGTATTGTCTGGCGGTGGTGGCACAGGCCTTTAATCCCACCACTTGGGAGGCAGAGACAGCTGGATCTCCATGAGTTCGAGGTCAGTCTGGTCTACTGAGTGAGTTCCAGAACTGGCTCCATAGCTGCTAGGAAACCCTTTGTAGAGAAACTAAAACAAACAGACAACAAAGAGTCATGCCCCACTAGTTACAGGTATCTGTGATGAAATTTAGAAAGTGCTTGGAAGTAAATTATGTGTCATACCAAATTGCATGTGTAAAGCTATGATTAGATGAAAACTTACAGAATTATGCACACATATAAAGGGAAATATGAAAGAAATTTGAGACCTTCAAATTAAATCCAAAGAAATGAGAAAAACAACACAGACAAACAGATACTAAACATACATTAAAGTAAAAATTGAGTCCCAGAAGAGGATAACGTTATATCTCTAAGCCAAATGGAAACAATGAAGGAAAAATAACATCAGACACTAAAATGAACATCACTATAGAGTTGATAGCTGTTAAAAATACAAACACAAGAAACAATGTTATTGCCAATAATTGCAGAAGTTAAGTGAAGTCACCAAATACGAAAACACAATTTTGCAAACCTAATAGGAATCGTTGAAAAAATCAGAACTGTGCTATAACCCACCAAAAGAGTGTATTTACTGAGGTAGTCTGTGTTTTTCTGCTTCCCAGCAGCTATCAATATTATTCAGCATTTCCGATCATGACCACCAGGTGGCAGACGTTTCCAAACTATGGCGGGTAACCGTGCATCTGCAGGATACCATTTTTTACGTGATCTGCAGCAGTTAGAAACAGAAGGCTTGTGTCAATCTAAAATATTTTCATTATCGTCGCTTGAGTATTGCATTGTTTCCATGAGACAAAGATACCAACAGGAACAAGACTGTGTTTTAAAAAAAAATTAAACACAGGTTCGAATAGTCGACAATGAAGCCCATCCTAACAATAGAATTTTCCACTTCGGGCTCAGAGCAAGGCCAGGGAAGTGGAGCAGTCTAGCACAGATTCCCATCACCATGACAACCTTCCAGCTCCAAGCACAATTAAAGCTCCAGCATCATCTTTTTCAGAGAAAAATATATTTGAATCAAGACTAGTAAAAGAAATTAAAAATTGTTCCTAATTAGTGAGACTAAGTTATTGGAGGATGGAAGGACATGGATGTGAAAATGCTTCATAGGATGTCCATATAATTGAAAAGATGTCTTCTGTGTGTCCCGCTGTACCGAAAGTATAGCTAGCCTGATCTCTTCTACAACAGCTCCTTTTTGCAGGCATTGCTCAACAATCCTGGCTTGAACACCTCTTAAGGCTTGCTGTATTTGTGGATGAAAAGAAACCAAAAACTGTTCATCCATTAGCAATTAGATTTTGAACAGGTGGTCTGGAGCACATCGGGACATCCTCGGGGTCCTTGGATACCCCTGTCTTCGGCCTATGAGATCCCTGTCTGCTTTGGAAAAAAAGGGCTAATGTTTCAGTTGTCACTTGAGGAAGGCTGTAGGGCCCAGATTCCCACTCCCTTGAAGGAGATTGCTTAATATTTTTTTTTCAATTCAAAATACTCAGTGATTTTTTAAAAAAAAAAAAAAAAGAGGAGGAGAAGAAATACATAGAGAGGGTTTGTGGGATTAGAGATTGGCATTGAAGAGCAAATGATTTAAGAGAGATTTTATAAAGCAACACATCCCCGGGTATAGGGTACATTAAAATATTTGAAACGGCCGGGCGGTGGTGGCACATGCCTTTAATCCCAGCACTCGGGAGGCAGAGGCAGGCGGATCTCTGTGAGTTCGAGACCAGCCTGGTCTGCAAGAGCTAGTTCCAAGACAGGCTCCAAAACCACAGAGAAACCCTGTCTCAAAAAACCAATATATATATTTGAAACTGTAAGTGAGGACTGATTGTGTTGCTTCTGTACGAATGTATTAATAGGGTATATTAGTCAGGATTCTCCAGAGGAATAGAGAATCTAGTAGGTGGTAGTCCATGAGGCTGGGTGTCTCAGCAGGTCTTCAGTATACACTGAAATGGTGAAGAAGTTGCCTCCAACGCCAGTGGAGGAATGGACTTGCTAGTGAGAGCAAGCAGACAGAAGGCAACCTTCCTTCTTCCATGTCCTTCACATAGGTTGCCAGCAGAAGATGTGGCCCAGATTAGTCAAAAAACTAAACTTGATCTCCCCACCTCGCCTCAAAGATCCAGTTTAGTAGCAGATCTTCCCACTTCAACCGATTTAATTAAAAAGATCAAAACCCATCACAGGTGTGCCCGGCCATTTGGATTTTAGTTAATGGAGCAGCCAGCACATAGGGCTAGAGTGGTAGCTCTGTGTTTCGGGAAAGTGCTGATTGTGGGAATTATACCAGGAAATGTATTCAGCCAGCAAAAGAGGCTAAGAAGGGATTCTCTCCAAAGACTTCTGGATGATGGATGGGTTTGTTGATGCCTTCATTTCATATGTCAAACTTCCAGAAAGGGGATAGAGTAAAGAGCCATGATCTCATCACCTGGTCTGTGGGCATTTGTTTTAACACCTATACAAAACCAACAGGTGGTTTACAGCTGAAGATTTGGAAATCATAGGCATCAAGGAAGGAGGAAGAGGAGGAATTAAAGATGGGATGCTGTAACAGAAACTCAATAGAAAAAAATACTTCAAGCTAGAGTACTGTCAAATACTCAAGAATTAACAAGTGAGGTAGACTCTACAAGATGAAATGAAGGAGGGCAACAAAGAGAAGTCGCTCAACAAGCTTATCATCAGGCAGGAGGCACAGATCTGCTGGGAAACTATGTTTACAGTTAAAGTGCTGTGGGTTCCAAACAATGAGAAGGGAGCATTGGATGACCTCACACAAACACGCTGTAGATATTTAAAGTATCTTCTGAGCACGCCGATTTCTTAATTACACAAGGCATGTGTGTGATAAATACCACATAGCACTTCAAGGATATGAACAAGGATTATATGTTGATCAAAAAGAAAATTAATAGAAATTTTGTCAGGCTTAGACACAAAGAAGAAGGAAAAAGCAGCTTTTTCTTCACTGCTGGTTTTTACAAATGCCCATTTTGGATCTCTCATTTTAAACTGGGATATATATGGCTGATTTAAGGGTCTTGTTTGTTTCCTTAGAGTTTCTATCTTAAATTATTTTTGTTCTTTAAATTAATTTATTTAAATTCAATTCAATTCTTTCAGTTATTTTTAACCATTGAAATGGCAAAGAGAAAAAGAAGTAGAAGGTAAGTTAAAGATGAAAAAGAAAATAAAGTTGGCCAACTGGAGACACATCTACTCTGCCAGCATAGAAGAGGGTTGGGTTGGGAAGAGGGTTGCTGACATGGGTTACTTAGTGAGTTTGAGAAACAGCGTGGTCTGAAACTTGACTAAAACTAACACACACGCGTGTGTGCACACACAAACACACACACACACACACACGAGTGCACCACCCAACTGCTCTTATCACAACCACCAACAACAAAAGAAACAAGAACACAATCCTTGAGGACACTAAGCTTAGGATCCAAAACTCCAGGCAAAGAACACAACAATACCTTTGCCATAGGAAACACTTGGTTGGGGAAGTCTCAGACCCAGAACATCCTGTGTGGATTGAAACGAGCTAAGAAAATTGAGTGTGGTGGTTTCTATTTTCCCCTACAAAGTTGAATATGAAATGCTTTTATTAAGTTAATGGCAAAACCTGGTATTAGAAAAAAATTAATTTTTTTATATAGACAATTTAGACAATGAGAAAGAAAGCCAGTTAGAACAACATAATAGTAGAGATGTCTGCATAGATTTGAACACACTTTGTTCAGAAACTGTTAATCTATAAAGGTAGCAGTGTGCAAATGGGGAGTCTCTGCTATTGTGCCCAGAGTCTTACCTTTTATCAATCTGAATACTGGAAGAACAAGTTAAAGGCGATAAGGACAATGTCAAGGAAATGGTGAGACAGTGGATGAGCATCTCCAGGCTCAGTGGGGTTTGCTTTGTTTGTTTAGGGTTTCTTTTCCAAGGAAGGTTATTTGCGGAAGAAAAGCAATCATTGAAAGCAAAACAAAGGAGCATAGAGGCAAAAGTCAGAAGTGAGGCTGAGGAGCTGAGGAGAGAGACAAATCTGAGGGAAGGAGCAAATGTGACAGGTGTGGATCACAGGCACACCTCTGCCATCTGTTGAAACAAACTGAAATGTTAAATATAGTTATTTGGTCTCATTGGCGTAAAATGATACTTAATGGTGCTTTAATTTGTATCTGCCTAATGGTTAATGACATAGAGAATTTTCCCTGTATCTGTTGACAGTGTATATGCTTTCCTATGACAGATGTCTCCTATGAGATCCTACACTCAATAGGCATAAAGTCACTTGCTTTATACCTATTGAGCTTTACTAATATGTAGGACACAATAAATTTGCTTTCACAGACATTGAGGACAGAATGATGGTTACTTCAACCTGAGAGATCATTTAGAAGAGGAGAGAGAGAGAAAAGAGATAATTAATAGGTATTAAATCAGCCATTTAGGAGTAGGAGTTTCCAATGATCCACTGTTGAAAAGCAATGTGGCTACAGATACCAAAAATGTCCTATGAATTTCAAAGGCCTTAAAGAAAGATTTTTAGTGTTCTCATTATAAAGAGAAAATAAATGCTTGAAGAGATATGCAATTTACCCTGATTTAAACATTATCTAATGTGTGCATGTGCTAAAATGCCACCTGGTACCCAGTGTCACATGATCTTTTATGTTTTTTATATCAATTTAAAATTCATTTCATAGTTAGTGTGGTTACCCATGAAGGGCTTGTTGAGATTGGTTTTAAGGACCTTAAACAAGTGAAGACAAGGGATCTGACAACCTGGGACAACATCCTTAGCAGTGACCTCAGGTGATTCTAAGCCCACCAAATACAGCACACAATACCAGTGGAATCAGAACTTCTGGAGGGCACAGGGGAAGTTCGATCTGAGAAGCAACTCCAAGTAGTGCATGTGCTGGAGTAAATAGGAAATTGTCATGATGCATTAGAAATTCAAACTGTTATATTTTTATTTGCAGAATCTTCTAGCCATATCATTCCTCCAAGATGCTGTAGTCAATTTCCCCAAGAAACAATATTGCACAGCTATTACCCTGAGCGATTAAAGAGGTGTTTGCTTTTCTTGCATTTTAAAATGTTGCTCTTATAATTTCTATACTCTGTAAAATATTTTTTTTGAAGAGAAAGAGATGAGCAACTGACTGTGTATTTCATTTTGAAGACTTCCCTTCAGTTATTTTCTTC
This sequence comes from Chionomys nivalis, assembly GCF_950005125.1. Classification (NCBI taxonomy): domain Eukaryota; kingdom Metazoa; phylum Chordata; class Mammalia; order Rodentia; family Cricetidae; genus Chionomys; species Chionomys nivalis. Next base: position 29,498,128 of record NC_080103.1, on the reverse strand, counting down.
CTAAAAGGCTCCCGTCTTGTATTTGATAGTATATTCCAGAAATAGGTCTGATGTTTTATTAAGGTTCATATAACTGCATTGAAAGTATGTTTATGTTATGACTGCTTTGCCTCATCTTGGACCTATCTAAATGAAATCTGACCATATGTAAGTCATGAGTGAGTAAGCACATTTAGCAGACTTCCTGGAACTCCAAGAAAACCCAGCCTAAGAGAAAAGGTCAGACTTGTGGAACTAAAGACAGAAAAATGTCTACTGAGGTCTTTTTAAATAACACCAGAAATGGCACAATAGCAATTCATACCAGATAGAGCAATAACTAACATCATTGCCTTAAATGCTATATATATATATATATATATATATATATATATATATATATATATATATATTAATGTCAGAAGAACCTTATGGATCAGATATTATTAATATTCATATTTTTAAATGATGAGATTCAGGCATTGCATATGAGAAACATTAAGTTTAAGAGGGCAAAGCAAGGGTCACTAGAGCAAAAAAAATGTTTCCTTCTTAATACAAATGTAAATAGAATTCTCAATTAATGCTTTATATAAAAGAACCACCATGTAAAATTTGTCAATGCATTAAAGTTTAACACTGAGTATGTAGAAAAATACATATAGGAAGATGCACTTTCCTTAAAAAGAAATTATAAAGCACAGAAGGATGCCCAGCACACTGTCGGCCAGCATCCACTCTGTGTCTGGAATAAGGAGGTGATGAGCAAGTGGTGTGACCTGTTAGCTGAAGCCAACTTTTGTTTCAATGAAAAAAACATTTCAAAGTTACTTCAGTAATTCAAAGATTACTCTTAGATGTGAATTATTCCCTTAGTACTAATAAGATAAATACTGTGTTTAATGTCATTGAATTATGTCGCAATGATAAAGAATATTTGCAACTTTTTTTTTTTTTTTTTTGGCTATGACACAAAACCTGACAAAAGCCACTTAAAGAGGGAAGGGTTTATTCTGAGTCATTGTTTGGGGTAATATAGCCACCATGATGGGAAAGTAGGTACAGCATTAGGAGTATGAAGTAACTGATCGTGCTGCTGTGCAGTCTGGAAGCACAGGGAGATCAATGGAGGTACTCATTAGGTTTCCTGCCCCCTTTCCTCCTGTTATGCAATCTGGGCACACCATACACGCTTAGGGTAGGCCTTTTCTCCACAGTCCATCTTTGGAACATCCCTCCCAGACATATCTCAAAGGGATATCTTTTAAGTGATTCTAAAACAGAGTTGGCAACCACAAATACCAAGACAGAGAACATGTTTTGTTCACATAGGTTAAATTAGTTCTTGAGGATTTTAAAACAATTGTATATGCGAAATACTTAACTTGAAAAAAATAACATGTACTCAAGAGGTCAACAATATGGATGCAGGACAGGTAAAAAGTATAATTTCTCCTTAACTCGGGGACAGGTAACAGAAAGAGGTTGAGGTCTGCAGGGAGAACAGTCCCTGGAGTCCCGTCATCTGTTGCAAACGCCATTTATAAAACAATTTTGATTTGCATATTTCAATATGACCCTGTCAAAATGATGTGTATCATTGCAATGTACAGAAAAGCCTATAATTAACCTTTCTCTTTTCTCAAGGCAAACACATTGCCTGAAGACATTTATGTGAGAAAATAGTTGCCTTCCATTGAGATTTTTTTTTTTTCGAGACAGGGTTTCTCTGTGGTTTTGGAGCCTGTCCGATTTTCTTTATTCATAATAAGCACTGTCTTTAAATATCTTCTATCTATGCTTTTAACCAATCTCTATTATTTAAAGAGATGTCGTTCATCTCCTGACTGGACAACTAGAAGTAACTAAATGCATTCAACTTTTACATATGTGGATAGATTACTAATAATTGTCCTAGGATTGATTTTTCTTCCTGTGATATTGGGATATATGGCTTTCTTTAACCCAGAGATGACCTTGATGAGATCATAGAAAGCAATACAGGAAGAAGCAACTGTCTTTTGCTTCTTGATTCATCTGTGCCAGCTAGACAGTTTACTCCACAACTATACAGCAACTGCCTTTGCATGCTTGACACTACTGTACAGCTTAGAGATACTGTAGTAGACAAGCCTCAACTCCTTAGAAGTATATTGACTATACAACTCCTGTTTTGTGCGACACAGAAATAAACTCAATGATGGAACAAACAAGCATAAGCTGTCATCAGTGTTTATAATCTTGGCCATTTTCACAGGTGTAAGATAAAATCTCAGAGTTGCTTTGATTTGCATTTCTCTGATGGCTAAGGATATTGATCAATTTAGCCATTTTAGATTTATCTGTTGGGAGTTCTCTGTTCAGGTCTGTACCCCATTTTTATTGGTTTATTTCTTCTTTTGATGACCAGTTTCTTGAGTTCTTTATATATTTCGAAGATAAGCCCTCTGTTCAATGTGGGGTTGACTAAGATCGTTTCCCATTCTCTAAGTTGCCATTTTGCCTCGGAATGATCATGTTCTTTGCTTTACAGAAGCTTCTCAGTTTCAGGAGATCCCATTTATTAATTTTTTTTCTCTCAGTGTCGGTGCTACTGTGTTATATTTAGGAAGTGGTCTCCTGTGCCAATGCATTCAAGTGTACTTCCCATTTTCTCTTCTATGAGATTCAGTGAGGGTGATTTTATGTTGAGGTCTTTGATCCATTTGGACTTGAGTTTTGTGCATGGTGACAAATACAGATCTATTTTTATTCTTCTACATGTTGATATCCAGTTATGCCAGCACCATTTATTAAATATACTTTCTTTTTTCCATTTTCCTATCAGCTAAGCGCACTTTAAAGATAGCTTACAAACGTTTAATAAAATGTCCAATGGCAAAAAACTTATTTAAGATTTCCTATGGGAAATCTTTAGCAACTAAGTAAAATTCTTAAAGGGACCAGTGATCCAAATTCCAGTACACAGCTTACAGAAGCTGCGAGGCAGGTACCCAAACAGGTAGAGTATGCTGTACAAAAACAGCAAATATATTAATTATAATCAGCCTTGGCAAGCATGCAACTACCTACAAAACTTACTCCTACAGCAGTTTTATGACAAAACAGACCACTTCTATGGCTGAACCTTCCTGTTTCACCAATTAAGGTATTAAATCCTTATTTTAAAGCAATAGCTTGCTTCACTAAAAGAACAGGATAAAATAAAGGAGATATTTTCGCACAAAACCGACTGTGATCAATGTTCCTTATAATAAGCAACAGATTGATTGGTTATTTCAAAATAGTGATTCTCGGGCAATTCTTTTTGCTCAATTCAAAGGCCAGACTAATAATCTTTTCCCAGATGATCATTGCTACAATTCACACAACTGCATTCCTTTATTTTTACTAAAGCTGTAGCAAAAGATCTCTTAAAGTTTGTTATGCTAAATACAGGTGGTTCTTCCAATGGAGGAGCTGCGTGTGTTGTTAACGATGAAAAGGAACTGTAGAGCACGCCCATGACTCCTAGAAAACAACTTAAAAGGATAAAATCAAGAGAATTAAAAATAACCAGTAATGCCTTAAGTTATATACCTTTTATGGATGCCTGTGAGCATCTGCCAAGGACAGATTTTGGCATGATGGCACCAAGGTGACCTTTGCTAAGGCAAAGGTAAAAATATACTTATGCTGGATTATGGAAAAGGCCTGACATTATATTGTTTTGGGGTCAGGGATTTGTTTGTGCTTTTTTTCACAGGAAGAAAATAAAGCTAAATAAAATACTATATATACAGCAAAAGATGCCAGCCCTGATGACATTGCAGCCACTAGTGACTCCATAGGAAAAGTAAAAAGAGGTTCCTAAACCCATGATCCTGACATCCCTGTACCACCATGCTGCAGGCTGAGGGAAAGGGTACCTGAACCAATGTTCCTCACTCACAACAGTTGCTACAGTCTAAAACGGAAAAAAAAAATTACAGCAACAGGCCTCTTGATGGACTTACTACACAGACTTCCAGGCCTAGTGAATCCTGTTTACCTTGGAGTCGGACCAGAAATGAAGACTAATCATTTGACTGTTTTACTCTTTGGGACATAGGACTCATTTTGTCAGTATGGTATTCAATCTGCTGTTAGAATATTAGACCTAAAATCTGAGACCTCAATTTTCCCCTCCAGGGAAAAAAGACTCGTTACAAAACGTGACTAAAGCCCCTCTTCAAAACTGAGTAGAATAGCCTAAGGTTTTTTTTCCCTGCTACTCAGGGACTAAGACAATTACTTAAAACAGCAGTGCGGTTAGACTCTCACCCATTAGACAAACCTTTCTCGTTTTTTGATCAAAATAGATTCAAAAAAATTATAATGTGACAAATTATGTGTTTATTGTTAATTTCCACTCTAGAATTATGGTATTGACCAGTTAATGTTTGTAACTGCTTTAGTTCACCATAAGTTGTTAAAAAAAAAGTTAAACATTTTCTAAGAGTGCTTGGGTTTGACATATTTAATAAAAATTTAAAATTTAATACAACAAAAATTGTTAGACATCCCCAACCCTTGGATTCTCCTCTCCTTTAATTAGGGGACTGTAGCCATTAAAAACATGTTTATTCACAAAACAATATCTATACAAATAAACTCTCTTAACAAAATTTGGCACAGAGACACAGAACCCAAAGATATTTTCTCCCTCTCCCCTTTGCTTACAGACATTGACAGCTAAAAATCCTTTTTCCTCCCAGGCCCCTAAGACATGAACATATATGATTGAAACACGTATCAAAGATGAGTGACTCTTGGAAATGGGAAAGTATTCACCTTTGACAGACGTGATAATCTGTCCTGTTGCAAAAGCACAGGTTTTATTAAAATTAATAAAAATGGAGGAATTGTGGAGACCCCAAAATGTGGGCCCATTTCCACCTTCTCTGATGGTCCAGCACCATGTCTGCCTGCACTCTGTGTCACACCATAATAATAATAAACTGAACCTCTGAAAATATAAGCCACCCCAATTAAATGTTTTTCCTTTTAAAGAGTCGCCATGGCCATGGTGTCTCTTAACAGTAATAGAACTCCTAACTAAGACACCGTCAATGTGTAGCTCAGAACTACTTGCACAGAAACTGGTACTACCCACAGTTACTGGACACTTCTATGTCAAACTGGCAATAAATACAATCCTTTACAGACATACAGTCAGATTAATTTTATCTAAGGAATGCCTCTCCTGAGGCTTTCATCTCAGGTGATTTCTAGGTTGCAGCATGTTGACAGCTTAAAACTGATTAGGACAGGCAACAACTCTTCAACTAAAGAAAAACTGTTCACACATTCAATAGGATTTTGGAACATTTTGAACACTTTTCCGGACTTAAAAGCTATAGAAGAGACTTCAGACTACTCTCTTGTATACACTGATGATTCTAAACTAGACTCAAGCTTTACATTAATTTCCACAGGTAGATAAATATATAATAAAATCTTACTCCTTATGTGTTCTTCTGACATAGAATTTTTTAATGCAAAATGCTCAGAAAATCCTTAATGACTATTCCTAAATGCTAATGGAAGAATAAAATTTGTTCTTAAACAATGCTTGTCATAAACCTTTGGGGTTAGTGAAGAAAGAGCAGCAATGAAACTTCTTCTAAGTCTTTTATGATTTTGCAATGGCTTCCCATATCAAATGTTTTCTGTGGATAAGTGCAATATGGAGAATGAACTAAAAGTATCATTTGTAATAAATTTAAGACTATTTCTCCGCTTCTTCAGAGGTACTTTATGAATGGTAACTTGTATTTCAATACATTTCTTTTTACTATTTCTGTTACTGGTGCCTCACCCAGTGCTGCCATTCAATATGTGCTACCTTAGCAATATGGTGGCTAAGCTTTAAATACCAGAACAAGAGAGAGCACGTTCACACACACGTGAGAGTGCATGCATCCTACATGTGTTTTCACATTGATGAATGTTTACAGTTTTTCTGTTTCTGTTCAAAAGCAGCTCAGAAGGGAAATTTTGACTCGGCAATCTCTTTAAAGGTTTTGTCATGATGTTGGTTAGGGATGAGGTCATTCAGAGTTCTCATTGAGAGGACAGACCCGTTCCACAGGAGGCTCTGTTATTATGGACTGAGGCCACTGTGTCTTTCTAAGAGGACACTGGTGACTGTTCACACGGCTGCATAACATAGTAGCTGAAACTGATCATCATCCTCCCCTCAGAAGGGGAGTATTCTTAAGACCACCATGGTTTCAAAGTGCATCCACAGGACACATGGCATTAAAAACACAATAGGAGCTGTACAGTGGGAGGAAGGGGGTCAACAAAAGGAGGCAGATGGATGAGGAAAGATTGTTGGTGGGGGTTGAGAAAATGTTAGGAAATTCCATAATGAAACTCACTACTTTGTATGCTAATTTTAAGAATTAAATTTAAAACCAGGAAAATATATTCACTGGGAAAAAGAAGAAGATACTCAAAAATGGAGGCTTGAATGGCTTGAGACTGAATTCAGCACCCCAAATATAATCATCAAATATACTGTGTTTGTCTTAACTTGCAGTGTCACATAAATTGAGTTTTCTACTGAAGTCTGTGGATTCTGACTGAATCAAAACTAACCCTAGAAATAAATTTTATTTTACCAAAGTTAATTTTGTTAACTGTTCCAAGTTCCAAAGTTGCTGAACTATAATACAATACATGGTACTTGACAACAGGCTAGCTTAAGGTAACTCTTGTTCCTAAATATTCAGTAGAAATAGTTTCCTAACCTGGAAGGTTACCCCAACAGTACAATTTCTTGATTTACTATGACAGGATCCACTCATGTCAGTATGACATCTACTTGAGGAATTAAGAATATCTTACATATAGTAATACCCATGCTTTAATTCCTAGGGAATCAATAGCAATTTAATGTTAATTTGTCACGTGTTGTGATTTGAATGAGAATGGCCCCCATAGGTTCATATGTTTAAAGACTTGGTCTCCAGTTTGTAGTACTGTTTGGGAAGGATTAGGAGATGTTGCCTTGTTGGAGGGGTATGTCACTGGAGGTGGGCTTTGAGGTTTCAAAAGCCCATGGCATTTCCAGTATCTTCTTCTCTACCTCATGTTTATGGGTCAAGATATACGCTCCCAACTACTGGTCCAGCATTATGTCTGCCTACCCACTGCAATATTCCCCACCATGATGGTCATAAACTCATCGTCTGAAACTTTAAGGTCCCAATAAATTCTTTCTTCTATGAATTTCCTCAGTAATGGTGTCTTATCCCAGCAATAGAAAAGTAGTTAAAGTAACTAAGAGATCACCCAACTTAAAACATTTAGATTAATAATGATGTAATAAAATAATATTTACATATGGGGTAGATAAAATGGCTCAGTTGTTAAGGCACTTATTGTCAAATCTGCTTATCTAAGTTTTGATTCTTGAAACCGACAGGGTGGAAGAAAAGAATTGACTTCTGCAAGCTGTTCTCTGACTTTTAACACTGTGTCACATTGTGCATGTACACACGAAATAAATGATTATGAATAAAATAATCATAATTTTATATGATTGACATTAAAGGGACATTAGAAAAGTCACTTTTTATTTAATTTTTCCTCAACCAGGTAAGCCACCTTTTTTTTAAGTGCTGAAAGTCAAAAGAACCACAGATGCAACTGTGCCTCTGCTAAAGAAAAAATGCTACATGAATACTGATTTTAATTCCTCTGGTGTAGGAATGAGGAAGAAGAAACCACCTCTTCTGTTACACTAACAATGTAGTAAGGAACCAGAGTTTTTGAACTCCCAAGTTATCACTCAACTCTTACTTCAGCATAAAACTAAACAAAAACAAATAGCAGATCAGATTGTCATCTATAAATGAATGGATTCAGAATTGAAAGACGTGAATATTTCAGTCAACTGTATTGTATTGTAAACATAGAGTTACAAAACAATTGTCACCTTTATAACACTCAGATATACTGGGGTAATTCAAAGACTATTCTTTTCCTTTCTCTATCCTTTTACAGAAAGGTAAACAGCAATTATGTTCAATTAATCTCTTATGCCCGTGACAATTGGGTAGAAAATTACTGCAATGAGTTTATTGAATTTATGTTAATGAATTGTCTTAAATTGTAGTTTGAATTTTCTTAATATTTTGGAGTAATTTTCTCTTAGTGAGGGTTGGACAGGATTCTTTTTATTCTTCCAGTAAATACAGCATCTATAAGGGAAAAGGAATGTTATAGGCACCTTATTAGTGTCTGTGAGAGATGAATGTCAAAAACACACATCCATTCTTAGGAAACTTACGGTCTATTTAATGATACAGAATATAGAAAAAGAGTTATTGTCACTGTGTTTCCTGTCTGAGGATAATCAGATTAATATTTCATTGAATTAATGATAATTATTATTTCCTTTATCAAGCAGGCCAATCAAATACAAAAGAAAAGCAAAAATAATTATTGAGTTCATGACTTGCAAACAATTGTCTTCAACTACATGAGTACCAAAAGTATCTCAACTAAAAAAAAAACCAATTAGTATTTATTACAGAGTAAGTCTCTCAAAAGAAAAACATTCCAATTTAAAAACTTTTTAAAACACAGTATATTTGAAATCAAATTGAAACAGTCCATCCTAAAGAGAGGTACATTCAGACTCAGGAAATAACTCAATAGCTTCAGGAAGTCCCAGAAACTGACCAGATTCACTAAGCCTCTTCCTACCTAGGCTTATATAAGCAACAAGGACTGGTGAGAAACACTGGGTAACCTATTGAGATATCTTGAGATAGTGCATTATACTACAGATTTCTAGCTTTTGTGAGCCATCATGGATGCTTGGGTGGGGTTTGTGATGCAACTGTCTTTGGGTCACTTATGATCTATCTGTAAGTAACTCCTCATTCATACTCCTGAAGTAAAACTAATGAAACTCATCGGTTCACCAAGTTGGACTTTGGAGGTATCCTTTCTTTGGTTTGTAGTTGGTTCCATATTTAGGGTAAGGAGACATTTATTCACGTCTTCCTAAAAACAGTGTCATAAAGCTTAATTGAGAAAAAAATAATGAAAAAGAACCAAAAATTACCAATAAGATTTTTATAAAGTATACACATGAATTATAGTGGAAGGGATCCACTCAGGAAATAATGCAAAAAATATTATATTTCTTTCTTGATGCCAAAGTTAAACCAATTTAGACTTGTAATATTGTCTTGAAAATTGTTGGTAACTAAATGTCTACTCATTGCTTAAAGTTTTAGCTCAACAAGCTTGATCCATCATAGCCTAAGGTAGTTAGTTAGGGATGCTTTTAACTCTTGTATATAGTTGTTTCATATAAAGACTTTCAGACCAGTTCAGGAGTAAAATTAATGGCATCTCTTTCCCAGCAATTTCTGATAACTTAGAGCTTTGCACAGGGCAACAGCCATGGTGATTTCAATACAGACTCGTTCATCTTCACTTGTGTTGTGGAAAATCAAGAACCAAGAGTGATGACAGACAAAATAAAGCAGAGTTTACAGATGGAACAATGTAACTTAATCTTGTGTTATGATACCCGTTGCCTGCTATTAGCATTATCACTTGGTCTGGGTTAAATGCTGTTGCAGGGCAACTGATCTGGTGGCAGGGTATCCAGTAACAGGAAAGAATGGGGGCCAGGTTGCTGTATGCCTTTGTTTCAAATTCTGCCTGCCTTATTCTCACTGACCAAACAAAAGAAGAGACTCTGGTTGCGTAAGTGATGGACTGATAACTTCCTGACTTGAATTTAGAAAGAATTTAGGAAGAAACAGTTAGTAGAAGATATTAAACTTTTGAGGGAAAAATAACTTATGAAAATAGCTTTTAGATAATAGCCAAATAGGATTGTTTTGAGAGAATGTTATGCTACTTCAAAATACACATCCATCAACAGTTACGAGTTGATAGAAAAGACCAAGTTCTCACTTAAATTGAATCCTCACACACACACTTCAAATAATTATTATTTATTAACTAAAATTGATCACAGCTAAGAATTTACTCATGACACAACAATCACATCCTAAAAGTCTACTTTAGGGAAGTGTGACTTGACTGCTGAGGTGAAGAGGCTAACCTGCATTCCAGAGCCCAATTTGACAGCCTATGTGACTGGAGAAGTCCCTCTTCAACTGCCCCAGTGTCCCCCAATGCAAAGCGCTGACCCCATGCTTTTTCATGCATGTGAACGCCTAAAATATCTACGAGTAGGAAAGTCACCCCAAAGTTCCCTCCACCCTTCCACGTTGCTTTGGAGATGGGAAATTGCCAAAGTGCAGCACAAACCAGCAGTATGAATTGAAAAGGGAGTGGAGCATATCCCTCCTTTCCTTTTTTCAGTTACTTAAAAAATACTAATGTGAACCCATTTTCTTCTCTTTGAACTTTCTGTAGATTCCTTAGAAGACTAGGAAGCCTGTTGTCAATTTTCTGATGAGAAACATCTTTCTCAAGGACCTGGACTCAACCTCTGAACATAAAGCAGCCGGCACCCATTCCCCAATCTCTGGGAGAGGGAAGGTGCCTACCTTCCGTGGACACCTTTCATCCACACACAATGCCTCCTCTATTCAAGAAAAGAGAAAAAAACTTAAGTTCCTCATTCTCTGGATAAAGACCATTAGCTAATGCAGAGGGTCACTCCAATTACCAGGTCCACTTAAGAGGGTTTGCACTTAACAACAATCTGCCAAGTCCTGGTTATGTTCATCTTGAAGCTGGCAACAAGATGTATCACGTTAGCTACACAAAAAAAGTCTAATTCTTCCTTTTTACAGTCCATTAAACAAACTGTCTATGCTAAGCGCCGTGTACTTTTTCGGTGTTTATAAAATAATGAAAGTCATTGGCTTTTTACCCTCTTTACTGCCTTTGTAGATAGGAGAGAACTTGGGAATTTTTGGGTTTTGTTTGTTTGTTCTCTTTCTCCAATACATACTAGGTTCTTCTGAATTCCCAGGGACCCTTTCATTTTTGGCAGAACCCCCAGCCTTGATGTCAGAACCATACACAGAATCATTGCCTCATCTGACCAGAAATTCAGCTCCTAACTCAGCATATAGGATGTGCGGGGCAGTTCATCTTATTGTAGCAACACAAATGCCCAGAGTGCTCCAATAGGCAGCCTTTACCCTGCAGCTACATCTGTTTCTATCTTTTTATTCTTCTCTGAACACCACCTGTGGTGACCCAGAACTTCCACATCAGTGAGACTTACCCTCCTAACAAACGTTTGAGCGCACAGCTCCCGTGGCTAACTGTAAGCATGTAGTTGTACAACAGATCCCTGCAATTGAATCATATTGCAAGGCTGAACCTTGACACCACTAAGCGACCACCCCAACCTTGCCCCTGTCTCAATTTCTGGACTACATTTGATTCCTGATTTCAGTTTTCCCAATGCCTTTTCAAAATTGGGCTCTTATTTAGATATTCAGTTTATAATATTTCCCCTCATTCTATACATCGATTTTAATTATATCACTTACTTTTCTGCACGGAAATTTTTGTTTGCTGTCTTTCTTTGTTATTGCTTGTAGGCGTTTGGTGTTGTATCCAAGACATCTTTTACACGGTCAACATTGCAAGGCTTCCACTGCATTTGCATCCATCGGAAAGTCTCATTGTTTCAGTTCTATAGTTAATTTACTATACATTGGAAATTTATTTTTAAGTACATGATACAATAATAGCCATTGTGCTTATAAATAGGCAGTTCCCTCACCACTTTATTATTTGCAAAAGCCATTTCTTCGCATGTGTTGTCTTAGTACCTCTGTAAAACATTTGCTGACAATGCACCTTGGTTCATGTCTGACCTACTTATCCTGTTCTATCGGTCTCTATGTCTATCTTACTAATGTTGTTACCACACTTATTTGATTAGTGTCACTTCATACTGTGTTTTGAAGTTAGAAAGTGCAAGACCTTTGCTTTTACTCTCATTCCTTAAAGTTACTTTGTCTGTGACTTTTTTTATATTTAGAAGTTTTAATTCGTTTTATATTTTAAGTGATATTTGAATTTTTGAAAGATTGTTTGACCAGCATATTGCTTTGAGAGGCAAAGACATTTTTAAAATTTTTGTTCAATTTAATATGCTATTTGAATTAATTCCTCAAGAATTCGATTCAATGTATTTTGATTTCATCTCCCCCCACACACTACTCATCCTCACTCCTCTGAGATTTAGTCTCCATCTCCACACAAACCCCAACTTTGCGTCCTCTTTTCTCAAATGACAGACCAACTCTAATTCGTGCTGTAATATACTTATTAGTACAAAGCCAGTCACTGGAGTGTTGTCAGCCTACCAGGGACTGCATACACTCTCAAAGACAACTGACTCTCCCTCCCTGAGAAGCTGTAACCTATCAAGAGCTCCTCTGCTAGCAATAGGGTCTCATGAGTCTCCCACCCCTCCATACTAGAACGCTGATTGACATCATCTCATACACACACCGACTCTCCTGCTGGGAGTTCATGAGTGCAGAGGCCCTGCCATGTCCTTAGACCTGTATTCCTCTGGTCCTCCTTGTGTTCTGTCTCTGACAGTCTTTCTATCCCCTTATTCATCATGGTCCCTGAAGCTTGAGCAGAGGTGAAATGTATGTGTGCTCCAGGTGTGACTAGACACTCCACACACGCACACTTATTCTGCAGTTTGACCACCATCTACTGAACAAAGAAACTTCCCAATTGAAGTATGAGAGCCATACCAATCTAAAGGTCATTTAAAATCCTTAAAAAAAAAAAATCCAAAAGGAAGTCACTAACACTACCAAATTCCAAATGAAGGATAGAAATTAACCATTCTATCTGCAAAATTTTATGTTTTAAAGAGGAAATAAATTAAATATATTATGAGAGATGGCTCAGCAATTAAAAGCAGTGTGCTCTTAACTCTCTTCCAAAGGTCCTGAGTTCATTTCCCAGCAACCAAATTGTGACTCATAACCATCTGTAATGAGAACTGGTGCCCTCTAGAGGAAGAGACCTGGTCAGTCATCCTCATCAGCTTAGACCATGAAACCCAATATATGTGCTACCTATGCACGCCTCAGCATTGCCAGGGCATAAATTTCATCTTTTTCATTTTTCCACATGTTATTGATGATAATATTATGATCATTTCATGTGATGTATCAAAATCATCCATTAAAATTTAAAGTCCTTTCATGATAAAGACACTCAAAAACTAGGAAAAGAAAGAAACTGCCTAAATTAAGTGAAAATCATCTATGAAAGACTCACAAGTAGCTAATGAGAAACTGAAAGTATTCCCTTCTACAATAAGGAAGAAATGCTGAGCTGCACAGTTTCTGTCAGGAAAGTACTTGCCTCAGAAATTTGAACAACTGAGTTTAATGTCCAAGAACCCATGTTCTGTTTTGTTTTAAAAAGCTGGACATAGAGGCATGCTTATTTGTTTTTATTTATTTTGAGACTCTATCTCAAAGAAAGTGTTTTTCAAGGTTGAAAGATGCTGAGACACCATTTTCAAGATTATCCTCTGGCCTCACCTGTGCACGCACACACCCATCTCTGCATGCACAAGAAAACACTTGTTCTGCGATGTTTTGTTTGTGTTCTGAGAAAACTTGCTTGGAGTCAGAGGGTGGAGCTAGCCACTAGTTAGTCACAGAGATCTGGAGGTCTGTAACACAGGAAGTGGTAAGATGGGGCAGAGAGAGGATCCAGGCCCGTCTGGTAGGAGGAACAGAAGAGATAGGGAGGGACTGTGGCTGTTCTGCTTCTCCGATCTTTCCAGGTTTTAGCCCCATTTCTGACTCCTGGTTTTTATTGATAAGATTAATTAGATTTATGCATCACACACTTACACAGAGAATCAGGAAGAAAACAAGGATGCCCACTCACTCCACAATCCGGAAATATTATCATTCACAATGGTGCAGTAATAAGCTTAACCAATGAGGGAGGCAGTTGAAAGCTTATAGGCTAAAAGGTGTCCACCACAGCTGAAGGAAAGGAAGGAAAGATACTTTATCCCCTCCAGGTGGGATGTTGCCACCCTCTTTGTCCATTAAGCTAAATATTTAAACATCGACTTGGCCTCCCCAGCTCTGAGCAGAGTTCCGTGTTAATTCAATTACTTTACAATTATAAATAGATGGCAGAACATCTCCAGATGGGGAAAGTAAAGCAGGTTAGGCGAATGAGGATACTGTAAACTAGAAAACTAGGGGTCATGTGTGCCAGAGACGTGACTGAGAAATGCAGAATCTGGAGAAAACATGTGCTGTGGTTGGGATCTGACTCATCGACCCTATCTCACACCTCGTGTGTCAAAGGCTGGTTCTCCGCGCAGCAGAGGTCGGCTCTGGGAATTTAGGGAGATGAATGGATCATTAAAGCTACAACCTTATCAGTGGATTAATTCACTGATTCATTATGAACCTGAGGCTGTTACTAGGGAGTAGTGAAATGAGGGGACTGATTGGAAGAAGTAGGTCAGTGGGGCATGCTCTGAGAGAGTATGCATCCTCTGGAGCTCTGTCTTTAGTATCTCTCTGCTTCCCAACCCCCACGTGCTGAGCGGCTTTTTCTTCTGATGTTCTTCCACCATGATGGCCTGCTTCACCCCAGGCGCAGAAATAATGAATGCTGTCAACACGGACTAACACCTGTGAAAACATGAGTCCAAAAAACCCCTTCTGCCTTTAATTTTCCCAGGTATTTTGTTACAATGATATAAAATTACCATCATATGAGGAAGAATTCAAAAAGTTCAGTAACCCGAGTCCAGTAAGATGCATGTAGGAAGTAGAGATACTTCTCACTCTGAACCAAGAATCTAAAGATGAGATATCCCGTTTTCCTGACCAGAGAGTGATCCCTTGAGCTGACTCAGAAAAAGATCCTAACAAAAGCAGAGGTATAGAGAGATGTGATCTGACAGAGTAAAGTTCTAGGAGAATAATCCACCTTACATAGTAGCCCTGGCTCCAGTAATATGACCAAGCTAAAAGCTGTTCTCTCCATTGTAGTTTATTCATAAGAACCTGGATTTAATTGCAAAGTAATTTTCACACACCATAGAATTAAATGAGCTTGTGTTTATCTTAAAGCCACTGTTAAAGAGAACTGAGATACTCTTTTTGGGAGTCTAAAAGGCTGATTGTTCTTAGTCTCTTGATTGACGATGCTCGAAGAGACCAAGGCAGCATGCTCTCTGATAAATGTATTTCTAAACACTGGGTTTCATTGTCTGTTCTGCCCTATCGCGGCTCAGGCTTTCTGTCCTCCTCAACGGGCCTTGACTGTAAATGCTAGAACTAAAAATTCAAACGTGTCCACTCCCAGCTTTGATAAGGAAGGGACAGTGTAGGAAAAAAGGTAGGTGACACATAATAACAAGGCCACCCACAAAACATTGTTTCTCTTCCGTTTATGCTGATGACCTTACATTATTTAAAGAGAACCACATAACCCCTTCTGTCTCTAGCTGCTCCTTCTAAAGACCCCCCAAAGGACAGCAGCTGAAGTGTGCAGCCTAACAAGAATGGGGAAACGTTAAAAATTGTGTCAGACATCTACTCCTCGAAGTTGGAGGACCAGTCAGACTCAGAAGGTCATGAACTATATGATAAAGAAACATAACAGTGTTTGGTATTCTTGCAACAATTGAAATCTGTTCGTGAACGGTTTATTAACATGTCTAGGAAACTGCTCACACATCCTAACTTTGGTAGAGACATTGCTTGACTTTTTAACTTCTCATAAAGTGGGAAAGGAAACAGAATTGGCAATTTTAAACTCTCCGGTTTTACTTTATTTTTTGTTCCTGCCATGCTAGTGTTTCCTAAGCACCCATTGGGCTGATTTATGCTAGAAGGGTCAACTGCAGTTAGCGCTCCTTTTCAAAAGCATAAGAGATACTGAGGAAAGTGACTTGCTTGATAAAATGGCTTCATACCTCTGATAGCAGTGCTTCACAAACAGTGAATACTAAGAGGGCACTCACCTTCAATCAGTGAGCATACAATGGCAGTAATTATGTTTGTACCAGTGACATGGACTTCACAGAAAGAACTATTTCAGTATGGATCATGTCAAAAATACAGATATCCTTGAAGAGGACATTTCAATAATAATTTTGTTATGGAGTAGAAAACATCTTTCCTCTTCAAAGTATTTACCCAATCATCTTTTAGTTTAAGCCAACTTTATCATAGATGGTCAGTCGTGACCTCTTCCGTAGACACGGTAACTACCACCAGCTTTGCATCTAGCTATTTTACTTTCCACAGTGTTTCTACTGTTTCTTCATCTTTACATCCCAGGTGGGCAGAATTCTTACAATTTTTTTTTTCAAATTTGCTAAAGATCCAATGACTCAAAGACCTCATTTGTGCAGCAAGCCCCAGGTACTGCTTGGGCAGGTGCACCGTCAGCTCCCTGGGGATTCTCTGAAGGAAGACAAATACTGAGCAACAGTACAAGAGCATCCTTTAGCATGCACAATTCCCAGGTCCACGGATCAAGGAAAGGCCTGGCTTTGACCACTCCCAACCCATTTGAGCATGAACCATCAGAAATGGCAAGTAGTGTCCTCGTAACCTGTAATGAGATTAAATAGCCATTTGAGTGTGAATGTCTGATTTGTAAAATGTGATCCTTACGCAGAATCTTCTTGTCTATTACTGCTTCAGAATCAGTGCTCCAAAAATATGCTAATCATTCAAAAATTGCAGTTTCAACAATCTCTAGATGAGAGACTTGCCAATAGCAAACTCCAAACTTTGACCTGGGACCACAATATCTGTTTAATGTAAAATATTTTATCTTAGTCCAGTATGATGACACATATAGTTTCAACACTTGGGAGTTGGGGACAGAAAAATCAGGAGTTCAGGGTCATCCTTAGGTACATAGACAATTTGATGAGAGCTTGAATCATTACAAACAATCATGTCTGACCTGTTGTCTGCTTACTTTAGTGGGGAGGGTATCTCCTTTCATAGAAAGTTATGATAAGTCAGTTGATAGTCAAGCCCTTCAATGTATGCTTTGAATTCACAAAGCAGATATTAATCTTCCCTGCTAATCACATAACCAGCAATTATTGATACTCGCTTCTCACCTGTCTACCTGTTGTAGCACCTGGCTTGTGAAAGATGTCAACAAAAATGAGATGATGAGACAAAACCCTTGAACTGTGAGTCGAACCAAGAGACCACACATGTGCCAACATTTAGCATCCTGTAAATGTTTACTCTGTACCCATTAAACATTATCTTCTCAGAGTCTATACTAGTTTAGCAAATAAAATGCCATAGAATTATTGCCGTGTTTTCTATTACTGATGGTGATAGTTAAGATAAGAGTCTAATTCAGTAGTTCTCAACCTGTGAGTCGCGACCCTTTGGGAGATGAGCAACACTTTCACAAGCCTAGTTCCATTAGGAAAACAGATATGAGTCATCACAGTATCAAAATTACAGTTATGAAATAGCAATAAAAGTAATTTTATGGTTGGAGGTTACCTCAACATCAGGAACTGTATTAAAGGGTCACAGAAATTGAAAGTTGAGAACCACTGGTCTAATTAGACTCATAGTTCATGTTTTCAACATTGAAATTTAAATTATAGGGAGCTCATTGATAATAAACCAGTTTTAATTTGTGCAGTTTTCAGAGGATTATTATAGGTCTTGGAATCATACCTCAAGGCAGTGACTCTTTAAAAGTTTCTGTTTTAGTGTGAATTACCATGAATGTGTAGTTGGCATTCTTCATTCCATGTGTGGGAGACATAAGACAACTCTGCAGAGCTGAGTTCCATTCGACTTTGGTTCCAGGGACTCCAGGTCACTATGATTACATAGCAAATTCCTTTCACTGAACCATCTCACTATCCCTTAAAAGTATCCACTTAAAATATATTTCAAAAAGTGATGTTTGCTTTGGGTCCTAGGATTAAATCCAATGTTTTCATTCTTCTTTTAATACAGATTATGTACTAGATATTAAAATTATATTTAATCTTTTCACTGTTTCTTGGTTGCAAAAGATTTATTTTCTTTTTTGACAAAATAAAATGCAATAAGATGAAGCAAAACTATCATATTTAAGTTGGACACAGTAAACCAAGAGGAGGAGAAGAGTTCTGATAACAAGCACAAGAGTCAGACACCCAATTGTTCTTACAGTCAGGAGTACCATAAAGATACTAAGCTAATAGCTGTAATACCCATTCAGAGGACTTGGTGCAGACCCATGGAAGCCTTGTGCTTGTGCCTCAGTCTCTGTGAACTCATATGGCTTGTGCTTAGTTCAATAAACATGAGTGTAAAGCCCCAAGTGATGGTGAACAGTTAAAGGTTCGGGAACATGGACGGGATGCTGGAGCTACAGTTAAATGTTAGGAAACAGGAGTGTGCCTACAGAGAGGTGTAAGGGTTAAGACTGAATGTTGCTGTAAAAAAAAAATGAACCAGAAATAAATACAAGGAGGGGCGGCTAAGAAAGGAGAAGAGCTGGTGCAGCTGTATCTCCACAATGGAACAATCAGACCCAGAAAATAGAAACATTCAGCCAACTGATTATCCTGATTTCTCTCTGTGCTCAGGGATGAGCCTGACCATGACTGCCCCCAAAGATCTGATGCTGGAGTCAGGCAGCTAGGTGGGTGATGGGCTGACTTTCAAGCTATGTACCATCTCTGCATTTCTAGATGACCCGCAGTAAGGGTTGTTCTGAATCTTTGTATGGGAAATATGGGGTGAGTGGAGAGGTAAAAATTGTTACATCACATTCGGCAGTGGAGAACTGACTCACTCTTAGGACAGTATGGAACTTGGTTGTGCTTCTAGGTCCTCTCAAGTGGTTCACAAGCTTTAGCCACTTCTGTCTTGACTTAGAAAAAAAATTGCTAAGCTGTGGATGGAACACTTATGCCAGTCTCCACCCACCCCTATGGCTGAGGGAATATCCTTGAAAAATAGGTAGAAAGAGTGGAAAGGGGCATGGAAGGAATGTGAGAACCAGAGGATTGCAGGGAGAAAAGCTGTGGAAATTCTGACTTCTGATTGGCATGGCTTTGCACACATGAAATTTCAGAAGTAGTGGTCACTCGACCAAGACCTGCATAAGATGAAGATAGGTAAAACTCCGGCACAGATCGGAGAGGGTCTCCCAAGACCCTGTCTGTAACTGAGGAGCTATTGGCCATTGCTAGCTGCTGTGGGAGGGAGAGTCATACTCCTTATAGGTATGGCAGTGATAGGTTGCTCATGCCCCCATGAATGGTCCCACATCCATGATCATGTGGGCAGCACTAACTGGAGTGCATAGGTTATATTATATGCATATATGTGGATATATATATATATATATATATGTTCATGACATTGGGAGAGAGATGTATTAGGAGGTACCTTGGAAGAGTTGGAAGTGGGGAATGGGAGGTAGATAGGACCAAGACACATTGTACACATTTATGAAAGTTTCAAAGGAGAAAGAAAATATTAAAGGTAACAAAAACAATTATTATATTTTTATAAATATAAAATAAATAATAATTATACATAAGATAATATTCTAGACTATAATCAAAGCAGGAAAGCTAGGAGTTATTGTGCTCCGTAGAGACCTTGAACCTCCAATAACCTGTCCTCTACCCCACACACTCATGTGCACACAAACACATAGATACGATCTATGTGCACACAGAAACCCGTACACATACCGAGGTTTCCCCTCTCCTGGGTACTGTTTCATGATTAACAACACAGACAACACTACATCCTTACAGCCAGCTTTCCGCTACTGGTCACACTCACGTCTTACCTCTCTCGTCTCTTCCCCATTTGGAATTCATGCTGAATCTACGACAGACAATCTGACCCTGTTAAATGTTTTATAAAATCTAAATTGCTATTAGATGTCCTAAAGTCCTTGTCTTTGTCTATAGTTTTTACCAGCAATAACAATCACCTTTATAAAACACACACATGCGCACACACACACACACACACACATACGACAAGACATATCAGATATATTCACTCAAACATGTACTACATCTTACATTTTTCTCAGACCCTGCCATTACTGTCATCTTGATCTAAATGTGACCCATTTGAGGTGCAGGCCAATTTTACAGCTCCATGGAGTGACATTTTAAGGCTCATTACAAGGCCTAAAATGATTTGCATCGCCTCCTGCTCTAAAATATAAGCTTTTTAAAAATAAAGTCTCACTATAAATAGAACTGTTCTGAAATTACACGGGGCACGTAATTAAGTGGCACACACCGAAGCACTCAGAAGCCTCATCAGTTTGGGAACTCGTGCTGTGACACTGACATTCAGAAATGACACTGTCCTTATTCTGGAACCATCAGACCGGTGGACAAGGCCGCCACAGATGCAGCTCCCCTGGGTAAAGTAGGCAGATCAGTGGGCAAGGCAGCTACATGCACAACCCCTCTGGATGGGCTGAGAATATGCAACTCTGGAAAACCCAAACCAATAAGTATGTTTTTCTCAACTCTAAAACACTGAGACATGGATAACTAGAATCTCAACTGTACCATTGGCCATTTGCCCCACTTGATAACCCAGGGTTGACTTTTCCCCTGCTTCAGTATCACCCAGGCAGCTGCTGAAACAGCATCAGAAAGTTGACTGCTTAAGGGAAGGGAAGCTTCTCTCTGGGCAGCAAATCTACTGCCACGCATGTGGGTTTTTTTGTCCTTGGCAAGCTTGGGGCCCGGAGACTACAGGAGAGCACGTAACAGATAGGAGGAAAAGATGCCTAACGTCTCTTACCTGCTGCCAGGCTGCAGCTCCTCTTGCCTCTGCAGAGTGCCAGCCACAGTTACTTTAGGAGGTGGCCAGTGAGATGGCATCAATATTTAAATGGGAAAAGGGACATGGAGGGGGGGGTGATGAGAGAGGGAGGACCAAGAAGTAATCTTTTTAGAATGAGGCCAGACAGTATCTACTTTCCTTCTCTAATGACTGATTGTCTGTGGGCCTTGGGACTGAGTGACAAGGCCTCTGGCAAGCCTTTTCCGGACAAGAGTCAGAATGCAGAAAGGAAGGAGAGAGGGAATGTGGAATTAAAGAAAAAAGACGGAAAGCAGGGACTGAGTGAGAAGAAGGAGGATGGAGGAGAAAGAAATGAACGCATTTGGGGAAAGCAATACAAAAACAGGAAAAGGAAGAGATTCATGACAAAAATAAACAAGTTGAGTGATGGGAACATATTCAGGCAAAATCAAATCTTGGAGGAAGATTCTTTTACTTTTCCGAACAGAGAGAAGAAACAAAGACAAATTATAATTTATTCTTTAATGAATACTGAATGGCATCATATGGAAAACTCCTTGATCAGTGATGGCCCAAAATTATGAAATGGAAGCATACTATGCTAGTACCGAGAAAGAATTTGGGACTGTGCAATGCAATCTTTAAGTTGCCATTTGTCTGGATGGCCTGAGGTGCCACACAGGGCCATGATGTCATCCAGTCCTGGACTGCTGCCGTGGTCCATGTCTATGGTCCAGAAGCAGTCAAGGTCTGGTTGCCACCAGAGACTGAACAGATGCCAGGAATCAGACAGCCATCTGAGATCATGTCAGTCTCCCAGGGCCTTGGCTGTCACTGGGGCCCTGGTGGCATCTGGGTTTGAGCTGCTGCTGAGGGAATGTCTGAGTTTGTGTTCCTGCTGCAGCTGTGGTCTGTGATGATGTCCATGGTCCATGTTACTACAGGGGGTACTAGGAACCATGTGGGTTGAAATCCAAAGACCATGCTGAACAGACCCTGTCCCTCACTGGCCCTAGGATAGCTGCCCTTGCCCCTTGCTGGACCTTGACGCAGGAGAGCTAGCCCCATCCTGACCCCCCATGTGAGAGCTGCCCCCCACACACACACTTGGGAGAGATTGTCCCACCTCTCACCATGGCCATGAGAGAGATGGCTCTGCCTTTTACCTGAGGAGGTGGTCCCAGTGGCTGAGACTGACAAGGTCATCCTGGGCCTTGAGTTGATCCATCCTAACATCTACCCTATCTATGGTCTGCTAGAATTTGTGGAAGGACTGTTCCTGAAGAATGATAGCCCCAGGTTCTCCATGGCTCGGGGCAACAGCTGGGTAGCCAAGAGGAGTTTCAGTGAGGGTCTAGTTACAATGGTGTGCCAGAGGCCTTGAACCAGACCGATGACTCAGTGCAATGAATATTTTGTGGATGGGGCTGATTAGACAAAAGGGTATACAGTATATATAGCTGCCACTAGGATGGATGAAGAAGTGTTGGAAAGACAAGTCAAGGTGGGTTTTTTGTTTGTTTGTTTGTTTGTTTGTTTGTTTTTAAAATATTTTGGTGGGATATGTTGCAAGGTGAGGGGCAGATATGGAGGGCCAGAGAGGTGAGCTGGATTTAGGTGCATGATGTGAAAGCCACAAAAAAAACCAATAAAAATTTGTTTTAAAAAGATGCCATGTGTGGTTTTTAAGGAAAGTAGCTTCATTTTCTCCTTGCATGTCTCTTGAAGCAAAGGGTTCATTACCCCAAAAAAGTTATTTGTGGCCATTTTATATAATTATCAGACAGAGAAATTTCTTCATTCTTTAGAGTTGAAAATACTTCTGTTAGAGCTTGATTATAATAACAGAAAGAACAGAAAAGAAACAAACCAAAAGGAAGGGAGCATGGAAAAATGTAACATCCTGGCAGGAACAGAGATATTGAAAGAGACTTATGTGTGCCTCCCTTTGACTGTCAGACAATTGAAACAATGGACCTTAAGAAACTTGACTTTCCCAAGGAGTCTCATACTGGGAGAGGCAAAGGCTGAAGACTGGTCTCTGACAAAGAAGAACAGCAGATACTAGAGCCAAGAGAGTGGGTCAATGATGGGTGAGGGCATATCTGGACAGGACTGCTTAGTTATGCATACCCTTGCCTTCTATTTAAACCTGAACTTCCGGCTCTGGCTCACTTGGTGCAGGGTCACTGGACCTCTTTGTTCCTCTTCCTAATGTGACCATGTTGATGAAATCTTGCTCTGTTCTTCACAATCAGCTGTCTCTTAATTGAAGTATTGACGATGGGTAGCCTGACCTGGCAGGGCTGCCAGGTTTCTGTCTCTAACCTCACAACTATGGCAACCAAAGTATAGTGGAAGGGTCACCTGACAGAAAGGACTTAAAAAGACACATTCTATTCCTTCTTAAAGGAATAGAAATATTGGGACTCAAAACAAAGAAAGGAGTTAAAAGAGGAAGCTGTGAAAAAATATTCACCATGGGATAAATACACACACACACAGGGGCACACACACACAAACACACACAAACACATGGGGGATGTCTAATTATTCTTATCTAATTGATTTTATTTTAATATTTCTCTGATGACTTACTTCTCTTTTCTCCAAAATGGAACTTTATTATCCTGGAAAATAAGGGTAACAGTTTTCATTGTCTTTTATGCTATAATTCTAAAAGTACTCATTTTACAAAGGTAGTAACAATCTCCACCACCCAGCTTTTGATTTAAGAACGATGAAGGTAAATGTGTGGCTCCTTTATCTAACATGGGTCATTACACGGTTGGAGATACAGTAATTGCTTTTTTGTTTTTCAAGTGTTAGTGATTTCAGTGCTATAAATAAAGTGGATGTTCCCTAGTTATTCATAAACAACTTCCATCTGGGGTCCAAAATTATAATAGTTTTGGCTTGATGCAAATTTATATATTTCTAGCATCTGAAATCTATTAAAAGGAGAAAAAATTTTATCTGCTGTTAGCTTGTTCTTAGCTACAAGTTCCCAAATTTCCAGCTAATTTCAAACTGCCCGGCTTGTTTGTGTTTTCACAGTATTGGTCTGTAATTATTCTAGAAGGATTTCATAGGAACAGATTATTACTGTGGAAAAATATCCCCCTATACAATGCATTAGACTAAAAGATTTCTGATGGAAACAAATACATCGTAAATAATTTTTACTGCTTGTGGGGTATTTTTTGTTTGGTTTTCCTATATATTGATTAGAGTTGTTTCATGTAAAGACATATCTGTGATCAGTACCAGCCAATCAAAGAGACTGTTTTCGAAGGAAATATTGAAGCTAAGGCTTAGTTCAAAGTTTGTTGTTTAAAACAAATGCCATAGGGATAGAGAGATGGCTCAAAGGTGCTTCTTGTTCTTGCAGAGCTAGGGTCTGAATTCAGTTCCCAGCATCCATGTTAGGAGGTTCAGGACTGCCTATAATTTGGCTCCAAGCAATCTGATGCACTCTTCTGGCCTCTGTAAACATCTGCATTAATGCACACACATTCACACACACACACACACACACACACAGGAACGCCACATACACAATCACAATCAGAATTAAAATAAAACTTTAAAAAGATTAATGCCTCATGAAAATCTTCAGAATTTCATATAAATTCCTCTAATTAGCTTGACTTGACTGCTAGAAAATTATACATAAACCCTCAGATAAGCATATCATTTGAGTGTTGCTTTTGAATTGTAAATATTCCCTTAATTTCTACACAGAAAAGTTTTTCAGTAATTAGTTTCACCATTCGTTTTTTTTTAATTTTAGATTTATCATACAATATAGCAGCATGTTAAGTAATCAAAAATTTTTTCCACACTGTTAAGAGAGCACATTTGTAATTAAGGAAAGCATTTTCTTTGTCACCAGATCAAAGCAAAAAGCAATGATGTTTGCTTGTGTCAAAAGATTTGTCAATAACTGACAAGAATGCTAACAATAAGCAAGCCAGTCACCAGGCTGAGAAAGACTTGCCCACAGGCAGGGCCGCTCTCCCGAGGTTTGCTCCGTGATCTGCTAAAACTAGAAGGAGAATATCTGGACCAGCAACTTCTACTTTCAGCATCAATAACCAAAAGCAATGAAGTCGCCTCCTCTCACGCATAACCTTTGTCTGTTTTATCTCTAGACATCTTCCCTATTGATTCCTGCACTGGAGATGCTCTTTAAGAAACGGGTGATGTTTACTGCAAGAACTGGACTGTCTTATGCTATTCTGGCTGTCCTGGTGCTTTTTTGTTGCACACTGTTTTGTTTCTGAGAGTAGAACTGTATTAAAGAAATCTCTCCCTCCATTTCTCCCTCCCTCACTCCCTTCCCCTTTCCCTCTCCCTCAAGATTTCCTATCCCTGTTGTTCTCTCGAAATTATCTTCAAATATTTTTAAATTATATATGTGGAGGACAGAGGGCGTGCACATGAGTGCAGATGCTTTTCATCCAGAAGACAGCATCAAATTCCCTCGGAGCTGGAGCTGCAAGCCCTTGTGAGCCACCTGTGTGTATGCTGTAAACTAAACTTGGGCTCTCTGAAAGAACTCTAAGTTCCTTTAACTTCTGCATAATCTCTCCAGACTTGTTTGCTGCAAATTTTACCAAATACTTTCTGCAGTCCTGGCTGTGCCGCAATTATTTGTATGGTCTGTGAGATTGCCCACTTAATGTTTCTGGCTTTTCCTGTCATCAAAGGAGACCTAGGATTATGCATTCAGGTAGCGGATTAGTCAGCTTTGCGGTGGAGAAAGGGTTTCTTTGTTTCACAGTCTTGGTGTTATTACTTGAAGAGCAGATGCAAGAGGTATTTGCTTAGAAATAGTGAGGGCACCTGGTGGGGGCACATTCCAGTGTGTCAGGAATATGTGTCATATGGTCATATCTTGATTATAAGTAGAGCATAAGAGAATGGGCACTGCTCTTATGATGATGCTCTTGTTCAAATCACCAGAGGAGTCTCATGAGGAATACAACATGCCCCCAGTCCCTTAAGTCACTCTTAAAGGTTTCTCAGTAGCATTGCTGTGGGGACTAAGTCTTGGCCCACAGTGATCCCATCTAACCAGAAGCAGCAGGATAACCTTTGGGTATCCTGTCATGTCTTGTCTTATAATCCATTCTGCGTGTATAATTACTAATTGGTGCTGTAAAAATTTAAAGCCAGGTATGCTGGCGTATGGCTATAATGCCAGTCCTCAGATACTGAGACAAAGGTCATGAGTTGGAAGCCTGCGTGAAACACGTTGTGAGAGGCCTTGTCTCAAAAGAAACAAAAGACAAAATAGATAATAATAATAATACAAATCTAACAGTTTTCTACGGTGGAAGAATAACATGGGAAAGGAAAAACAGAGATAAAGAATGGCCAAATACTCCATAAAATTTAGTAGAATCCATACAGTGATTTCAATTTTATAAAGAACATAGAATAGCTATTTTTAAAGGATGTCACAATGTTTACCTTTTTAACAGAATAATAACTGTTAAAGGATAAAGCAATTGTACCACCAGGAATAAAATCTTTGTTCAACAAGAAGTACTCTAACAAAAGAAAAGGCAGCTGTATTTTCTTTAACAGAATCATTGATATCTTTTACGTAAGAGATAACAGACAAGCCTCAGGTGGTTTAGCTTACCATACATATTAGGTGTTTTTTCAGGAACAGGTGAAATAAAACACAGTAAGATAACAATTAAAGAAAAAAGAGTTCATGAATCTGAGAGAAACGGGGGTGTACATAGGAGGGGTCAGAGGGAAAACAGAAAAGGGGAAATGATGTAATTTTATTTTAATTTCAAATAATTAAAATATTCTATTTTTAAAATATAGTGCTGACATCCATAGAAATGATTACATAATATCCAATATGAATTAAAATATCAGGCTTTACACACTCAATAAATGGAAAGTAAATGAGGTAAGAATCACTTTGAGTACATCTATATCCGTAAGAAAGAAGATACAAACCAAAATCATTTGAACCAGGATTGGGAGAAAGGATTCATCAAGGAAGAAAGTATGTGTTCTTTTCTGTTTTGTGTTGAAACCTCATGGTCTTTCTGTGTCATTAAGTATTATAAACCAGGTTTTCTGAAACAAATAAAACTTCAGATTTGACATTACTTAAACATGGGGCAGAAAATGACAGTATGAAAACCTGGAGATCTCACTGAGGTTCTGATATCATCATGAGGGTGAAATTGTTTTCTTCATCCTTCAATAGCAAAAGGCACACCACACTGACAAGCTGTTGGTCCTTTTCCACACTATTGACATTGCAAAGCTCCAGCTGAGCACTCTGGTCTTATTCTATAGGAAGACGTAAAAGTCTGTGTTGAATTTAAAAGGTTTCATGAAGGAAAAATGCCTGATCCCAAAATCCTGCCATGACATCACTAAAAATTTATTGTTTTAAAACATTATTTTCATTTTCACTCCTTCAAACATTAGAACCAAAAACACATGTCTATGCACAGAGTAAAGTGTTCTGTTTGACTTAGAAAAAATAATTCAGTCTCAGATGAAAGGAAAGTGAAGGGGATTTGGGGGGATTAAGCAGGGACCTAAAATGCATTTGAGAGTCATGTATTTCAGTAAGGACTTGGAAGGAATGAAAGTAACAAGTACCCTGCCTTGTGCAGGGAGATGCTGGGTCAACTAGACAGACCCCCTGTGACATCTAGGCCTTTGTTTCAAGGGGACAGACACCCAAAATATGGCAAAAACTCTGCTATAGCAAGTGTGGAAGCTACTGACTTGTTCAATAGGAGAATATTGAGGCCGGGCGGTGGTGGCACATGCCTTTAATCCCAGCACTCGGGAGGCAGAACTCTGGGAGTTCGAGACCAGCCTGGTCTACAAGAGCTAGTTCCAGGACAGGCTCCAAAACCACAGAGAAACCCTGTCTCAAAAAAAAAAAAAAAAAATAGGAGAATATTGAGTGACAGCCACCTCTAGCAGAGACATTGTTCAGAGATCATTTAGCAACAAAACACCACAAATGGGGCAGCGAAGAAGCAACTTCTTCACAGTCTGGAAACCAGGGAGTCCAAGCTCAAGGTGCTGGCAAGCTGCATCCCATGACAGCTCATTTCCTCATCAGAGGGAAAGGCTTCTCAATGCCTTAAGTCATAGACAGCCTGAGGCTGCAGCTCCCACGTGAGTAGTAAGACGAGCGGCAGGCTCTGTCTTACCACCCGGCTAGCTTAGCCTCGAAATAATTGCACAGAAACTGTATTCATTTAAACACTGCCTGGCCCATTAGCTCTAGGCTCTTATTGGCTAACTCTCACATCTTGATTAACCCATTTCTATTAAATCTGTGTAGCACCACGTGACTGTGGATTACCAGGAGAGATTCAGCATGTCTGACCTGGCAGCTGGCTCCACGGCGGCTCTCTCAACCCGCCTTCTTCCCCAGCATTCAGTTCTCTTTTCCCCACCTACCTAAGTTTCTGCCCCATCAAAAGGCCAAGACAGTTTCTTTATTTGACCAATGAAAGCAACCCATAGAAAGAAGAACCTCCTACATCACACATGGAGCAGGACCTAGTTTAATAAATGAAACTCTACACAGAATTATAACCTTACTTAAAACATAATATTGCTTTCTACACACACACACACGTTTTAGAAACTACACTACATGGTACTGAAGCACAAACTACACATGACAGTGGCATTATTCAGCATCGAAAGGTTGACTGCCATGCTCAACTTTATAAGGACATTGCTTTCCGTCACATAGACCCCATCATCTCAGCTTAACCACCCTCCAAAGGTCCTAACATCACATCCTTGGAAGTTGTAATTTCAACACATTAATTGAGGGGGACACCAATGTTCAGACTGCAGCAGAGGTGTTTGGGAAATAATGGGGAGGGGTTGCCCAAAGTACTGCTCAATCAGGTTAGCTTGTTGTTGGCCATCCACTCTTGGCTGCTGTGTTTGAACTCCAGCAGCCTTGATGTAAGCAGAGTTTCCACAACTGGTTTAATACCTTGAATGTCTCGTTGCTCCTCTGGGTGCAGTTCAGACATCTTCAATCCAGTCTCAGGAAACAGTACCTAATGAGGACGTAGCCAACATGCTGCCAAAATGTTAGTAGGAAGTGGGTGAATTCTGTAGGCATCATGTGCAACATGTCAGCAGTGGTCTCAGCCAGCGACAGAGTTGATTGTCTTTCAAATAAAAAACTGTGTGGGAATTAGTCAGTGGTTCTCAACCTTCCTAATACTGTGACCCTTGAATACAGTTCATGGTTGAGATGCCTCTCTGTAACATGGCCTGAGTGAGAGACTGTGGGACTAGGAAACTGGGTTTGGCCACATTTTGCTTTAAGAATTTTAATTTTTTATATGGATAGATGTTGGGCATCATTTATAGGTGTTTTTCTTTTTATTAGACCACTGCCTCCCTGATAATTGACCTGCAGACTTATTATTAATCATAAATACTCAGCCAATAACAGAACTGAGCCAACAATTTTTTAAATTGTTGGGAATGCCATGCATGTCTTCATCAAACAAGAAGGATCATGTCTCTAAAATTCATTTTAAACAACACAGATACAGCCTGCTCAGTCTACTGCCCTTGCTAATAGGTACTTCAATAAAATGGAAAGTGTGGCTATGTGTTATCTCAGATTGCTTTCTCAAATGCCCCATCAAGTACATTTTGCAGACCTCCCCAGCTTTTCTTCTTTGAGAGCAGCAGATGGACATAGAAGCACACAGTGTATTAGAAACATTTACTCCTCCTACTCAAGATTTGTGCCAACAGATTTCACTACATAATTTCTCCTAAACTGTATCCCAGCCAATGCCATTATGGGATTAACTCAAAGCCAAAAACACTTGGTAACTTTTACTGCAGCAGAAGGTGAGCAACTCACTTAATTGTGATTATCAGGGTGCTGGTTTTGATCAAGTGAACGCTTTCTATGTTTTCTAGTAAGAACAGAATGATAATGTCATTATTTACTTAGGCACAAAAAAAAAGAAAGAAAGCCAGGTCTGTGGAATTCACACTGCTTCTGGAGTTGTTGAGACTTATTAATGTGTGTCATTGCTGAAATGCTCACAGTGCATCATAAATTTCACCCAAAGTTTTCGATCAACAACTCTGGTTAAAATTCTACACTGTTTGGTAACTTCTTTTACAATTGCAATATGGAATCATAAACAAGATTGTAAATAATTGCTTTTTATTTAACGATACTAGAACATATAGTTCTTTGGAACTAAGTTTGTAACAAATGCAGTGTAATACTTATATTCTTTGCTCAGGGAACTGTATGATGTGAACTCCCATAATGAAGCTTAGCCATTGTTGAAATGGTGTGCAATTGGCATCTTCCCCCTTCTATTGTAAATATTACAATGTCAAAGATAACTTAAACCTGCAAATCCAAATTATAAATTAGAGAGTGGCACTATGTGTTTGTCTTGTAAACCCTGACCGAGCAATTCCTGGTGCTTTCTATGTAGCACATTGTAGATGTCGCTATCTTCACTTTTCTACACACTTTGAAAGCTATAGGACTTTGATGTGAAGTGGGAATAATCTATGAGATGCCATGAGAATTACTCCTGCGAGGATAATCTCTACAAACCTGTACTGACTCAATCCATTGGGTATCCCCCGGAAGAAGGAGGTTTTTAGTAGCCTCTCTAACTAGTGCATTTCCTGAAGCCCTGAAATGGTAATGAAGATGATAGAAAGAGCTATTCAATTTAATGTTGCTAAAAGAGACCTCTGACAAATGTACAATGAACTCCTGTATC
This sequence comes from Chionomys nivalis, assembly GCF_950005125.1. Lineage (NCBI taxonomy): Eukaryota > Metazoa > Chordata > Mammalia > Rodentia > Cricetidae > Chionomys > Chionomys nivalis. The sequence continues at coordinate 29,467,506 of NC_080103.1, read as the reverse complement.
ACCTGCACTTCCAGAGTGTTTATAGGCAAGCATATAAGCCCACGGGTTGTGCACATTGCCATTGAGGCACATAATAGAGCCTCTGAGTAGAATGAATAAGCTAAATTAAACTCTACCCCGAGAAATTTCCTAAAAGGAGCCTCAGGAGAAATGTGGTATCCGTGGGATTAATGTGGAGGTTCCCAGAATGTCCATCTGAAGCCTCAGAACTCAGGAAATGTCCTCAAGTTTAAAGTTGAATATATCCGCCCTGTATAAGGATACCTGTTTCCCCACATCCTTCACAGCATTTGTTTTCTTGACAGTTGCTATTCTCACTAGGCTGGTATAAACTTTTAAATGGTTTGAATTCACATTCTCTGCTGGCTAGAGATGTTGAAGACTAAAAAAAAAAAAAACAAAAAAAAAACAAAAACTGGCCATTTTATTTTTTCTTTTGAAAACTCTTCAACTCATCTGTCCATTTATCTACTGGCAGTTTTCTCTCTTTTGTGTTTATTTTGTATAATTCATTTTATTGTTTAGATACTAGAGCCCTATATACTGGCAAAGTTCTCTCCCACTCCATAGGCTGTTTATTATGTTCATACTTTGGGTAGAAGATGTTCTGTTATCTAGAAGATTTTTAATTTCATATAGCCTCATTTGCTAATTCTTGAGCTTCTATCCTGTGCTACTAGGGTTCTGTTCACGATTGTGTTTGTTGCCTGCACATGTGTCCAAAAATGCTACTCCTGCTTTCTGTTAGCATCTTCAGTGTTTCTGATCAGTTTTAATGATCCTTTTATTTGAATATATAATTTCACTGGACATAGCAATCTTGGTTGGAAGCCATTTTCTTTCAAGGCTAAGAAAATATCATTTCACACTTCCTTAGCTTTTATGCTTGTCCATTATGCTTGTCCATGACAAATCTGTTGTTATCCTGATATTTCTGCCTCTCTAAGTTTTTGGTGTTTTTCCTTATAATTTTTAATATTGTTTCAATGTATTTTTTGGCCTTCTAGTATGTCTCAGAAAGTCTCCTTGCTCTCTGGTCATGTCTACTTGGAGTTGTAGATATTTCTTTTTTTTTCTTTTTTTTTTTTTAATCTTTTTTTTATTCTTTTTTAATTAAAATTTCCAACTGCTCCCCGTTTCCCATTTCCCTCCCCCTCCTCCCACATATTGCCCCCTACCCCCACTTCCCTCCCCCATCCCCACTCCTCTTCTCCTCCCCCCAGTCCATTCCCCCTCCCTCTCGATACTGAAGAGCAGTCCAAATTCCCTGCCCTACAGGAAGACCGGTCCTCCCACTTCCATCCAGACCCAGGAAGGTGAGCATTTCTTATGTTTGCATATCCATTTATTTTTCTAAGTTTGGCAAAGTCCCAAGTATAAATGGCTTATTTAAGCCATTAATTTTTATCACAGTTCCTTCCTCTATCCTACAAATTTTTAGGGTATCTTAGCAGATACTTAGCAGATATCCCAGACTTCACAGAGTTTTGTGTTCTACTCATTGTTTTTTTTCCTTTCCATGCATCTGTATGTATTGTCGCAACATTGTTCTTTTGTCTGCTTTTGTCAGGTGATGTTGCTTTCTGTTATGCCATGTTTTTTGAACGGTTGCTTCATTTCCAGAATTTCTGTTTGGTTATTTTCTAGTGTCTCTGTATCCTTTCCATTTCTTAAATTTTTAAAATTTTTCTCTTCCAAGGTACTAATTCTTTCTTCTACATTAGCAACATTCTTGTCCGTCTTGAATTGGTTTTGTAAACTCATTTCCACATCTTGGATTAAATTCCTTATCTTTGACTTTCTAAGAGTTTTCAAGAATAATCTTTAGAATCTTTTCTAGTATCTCTGCTTTCTCACGTCTTTGTTTTCTGGCGTTAGACACTGTCAGTTTGTCACAGAAGTGTGGCATCTCCAGGGTTTTGTGTTTCTCTATTGTGCTTTGTATATCTGTTAGAAGGTATACGTTCTCTGCTTTGAACTTCCCCACTTTCCCTCAGCTTTGGATTTCTTTTCTGTGTCTTCCTAGTCTTCACTTGGATTTTTGTTGGGGAAAGTTGAATGCAGGAATAATTATGAGGATTTGGTATCTTCAGGAGAAGATAATGCGCCCTTGGATTGTGTTCCTTTGAGCTGTGAAGTAAGAGGCCTGGGGACCTATTAAACAACATGCTGGATTCTATCTCTAGCTGCAGAGTGTTTTCTGCTAAGCAATTTTCCACAAATGAAGTTCATAGAGAATCTCAAGTCATAAGGCAGGTGTCTCTTTGAGATGGGGCCAGCTTCTTTGACTTCAACAGCTAGTCATCACACCTTGCTTCCAATAACCAGTTCTCCTATCTCTACTCTTGGCTTGTAGCATCCTTTGCTCTAACCTCTCTGGGACTAGATGTTGATTTGATTGTTTAGCAGACAACCAGTAATTAATACTGTTTCAAAGTCATGCATCTCAAAGTTTCCCTAACCAATTAAAGTTAGGTTGTTCTGAGCTTTATGAATATAAAAAGAACTTTCTATTAGCAAGAAAGAGGGAACAAATTCATAGCGGTGTGTTGTAGAAGATAGTGTGAAATCACAGGGTCTTTCAGAGAGTTTGTCTGAGAGAATTTATTTAGAACAAATACAAGTCACGCACAAAAAGACAGCATTACATATATCCTTTGATTTTGCAGCATATTGAAGATATGACTTTGTGAACTATGGCTTCAGGAGACAGGAAGGGACTTTGGGAATTAGCATAACCCAATCCTCCTATGTGTTAGATGCAGAAACATAACTGGAAAAGTTGACAATTTGTCAACAGCCACACAAATAGTCAATAGCAGTATCCGTTCTAGAAATCACAAAGCATGGTTCTTAGACAGGGAGCCAGGAGGCAAGCTGTGCCCCTCCTGCAAATTAAGATCACGGAGGTACCACATATGAGCTATTGCTTTAAGCCATAAAATGCTCTTTATTCCTGAGCATCTTAGAGGCAGTTTCTGGAGTGGTGCCCTAATAGGCAACAAGAATTATTGGAGCTTCCCAAAGTGTTACTTTAGTTCTCCAGGGAAGTTCACTAGCAGAGAAAATCTGGTTCACTGTACTCAAAGCAGCATGAAATGCCATATATTTTGAAAGTAAGAATACCATCCTTCAAACAAATGATTCTGAAAGAAATCCTGAGACACAAACAGATGGGCTGTGTAAGTCAGCGCAAGGAGGGTAACTATTGGGAGCTTATTTTCTAGTGCTCTTCTCTCTTGTCTCCTCTGAAAGAGGACTTAAGCCCTTGACGAGGGGAATGCTGAACTTCAAATATCTCTATATTTCAGCAAGTGTTAGGAACTCTTTTTTCCAAGCCCTAAAAGATTTACATTGTATTTATGGTGGGAGGGAACATGTATGCCACAGGGTATGTGTGCAGATCAGAAGACAACATTTAGAAATTGGTTCTGACCTTCTACCAGTCCTGGGGATTGAACTCAAGTTGCCAAGGTTTGTGGCCAGGGTCTTTGCCCATTGAACCATCTTAGTGGTCCAACCATGAAGTGTCTTTTTTTAATAATTGACAGAGGAGAGTAAAAATAAATGATAGTATGATCTTCATATGCTCCAAGAACCAAAATGGATGCTGGTTAACAGAAAAGTTTCCAACATTAAAAATTATATTCTACAGATTAACAAAAAAAACCCTACAAAGACTATATGTCTTTCTATACTTACATACTAATTAATGAAATTTAGTTTGTTATAAATTGGTCACAGTAAGAGACTGAAACCTACAATTAATAACAGAACAAGTAAAATAATATACTGTAAAAGAAGTTGTGCAAATATTCTCTGCTTCTCGGTCTTACTGTGTCTCTGTGTCCTGTATCTGTCTGAAAATAACTTGTTGTACTAAATCCACCCTTCTTGTCATGAGATGATGTAATGCCTACATGTTGACATAAAGTGAAGGAAATAAGGAAATGATATTATCATTGGGATTAGATTTGGGGTCTTATATAAGGTTACATGAACATAAACATTGTGATACTTCAGCAGTCAGCCTGGTAACCAAGACTGAGTGACTGACAAGTATATAGTGCATAAAGAATGGAAACACTGGACAATGGGATGTCATGTTCCAAGCAGGACGAGACTCAGTGGCACAAAATTTCATTATACTACTTAGAGAAACAGATATGCTGGAATTGTGTGAGTGTGTGCATGTGCACAGGTATATGTATATATAGAAGTGTCCATGTGTGCATGTGAATGTGCAGACATGTGCATACGTGTATGCACGTGTATGGATGTTAGAGAATAACACTATCCACCATTTTGTGAGCAGCATCTCTCATTGCTCTAGATCTTGCCAAGTGACAAGACTGTCTGCTCAGTGAATGCTAGAGATCTGACTCTGTCTACTCCCCAGCACTGTTCTTTTTGGACTATGATTGGTTTCTGTTAACTAAAACTTAAGAAAACAAAACGTTTGATAAGGAAGACAATGTAGAGTTTTATGACTATAATATAAAAATAATCAAGGAAATGGGCTTGTATCAACTGAAGAAGTTATTTATGTCCAATAAGGTTGTCTTCTTGGTTTTGAATCCATTATCATAAAAACTGCAATAATATACTTTTTTCTTATTTAAATTATTAGTTTAACATGGCTTAAAATATTTGTACTGACACATGAAAGAATTACTTAAAACAAAAAGAAAAAAGATTTGAAACATAATGCAAAACGTTTAAACCCATTTCCTGATGCTGTATCGAAGCACCCTAACAAAGGCAGAGGGTCTGTTTACTTGGCTCATGGTTCAAAGTTGCAGTCCGTGATGATGGAAAAGTCACAGCACCAGGAGCCTGCTGTTACTGGCCAGATGTTTCTGCAATCAGTAAGTCAAGAAACAGGAACATTTGGGCTCGGCTCACTTTCACCTCTTTATACAACCCAGGATCTCAGCCAAGGGAATAGTACCACTCACAATGGGCAGGATTTTACACTTCATTTACCCATACTCAGAGGCCTATGTCTCTGATGATTTTAGGGTTCATCAAGTTGACAACTGAGAGTAACCATCACACCAGAGATAGTTTCCACTCTGATCTTACAATAAAATCTCCACTCCTTTTCCATCTTCTTTCAGAACAGCTCCTCAAGATTTCATGACCAAGAAAAAACATTTTTGATTCAGTCTTTGAGTTTCTTTTTTATTTAGAGGTATACACAATAATAATTGCTGCCTAATAAGGAGGAGTAAAGATTAAAGTAGAGAATGTTTTGAAGATCTTTAATGCTGTTCTGTGTGCAAATAAACTGATTAGTATTTACCGAATTAGCAGCACATTTTATATCACTTACAAAACAGTTTTATTTTAAATTCTACTTTTCTAGATCATGAGCTTCAGATGCAATTTTACTACTTGACAAATGGAAGACATTCCACACATGAGCATTGAAGAAAGATTTTTGAAGCCTTCAGAATGCTTCCAAGAATAGCCCATTTAGAAAATGATAAATCAATATCCATATACTTTTAGACAGAGTGTAAATGTGAATTTAACAGCTAAGACCAAAATAGAGCTGGGAAACTTGTGAATTCCTGGCTTTAGAAATTAAAAAATCAATTACAAAGTGCAAGATGTGAAGAATCTAGCTTGGAAACAATTCATAAGAAAAACGTTCAAGTTAAAGAAGACATAAAGCCAGTATAAACTAATAATGTAACACAGCTAAAGTTCACTTAGTTATTAATAATAAGAGTATTTCTTAGGTAGATGTATCCTATAATCTAATCCATAGTCCTACATAGATATACACACAGTTTGTATATTAGGAAAGAGAAGTTCTTCATGTATATTTTTTGAAGGAAACATAGCTAATATGTAACTGACCTCCTTTAAATTCTGAATCTCACATTTATTTGCTGAATAAGTTACAGTATTTACTTGAGGGTGTGATGTGGTATTCAATCAACTTGAGAAATGTTAACCATATGCTGTGCTGAAAGATGCCCATTTAAAAAAAAAAAAAAGCTGACATTTTGAAGGATTCCATGGCAAGTGCCGATATTACACAGAAAGCACTTGGTGGCACAAAGAAATTTATCATGTAGAAGAGAAAATGTTTACATTGAAGAAGTCTAGCTGCTAACAAACACTGAAACTCTATCATTTAGGTAATACCATCATGTGACTAGTTTACTTAGCAATGGGAACAAGTTCAAGCACATTACAAGGTAGAAGGTAAATGAGGATGCAACCAATAGTGGATAAAGCTTTCTTCAAAAGTAGCATGTTTCTTATAACTGGAGATGTTTCAATCCTGTGGAGCTTAATTTTATTCCTCCAAGAAAAGGTGCATTCTAATTTCAAGCATTCCTTTACTTAAATTATTAATTTCTTTGTAGTGTTACCTGCCTTCCCACCCCACTTTATGGAAAATTCTTAAAAGCCAGCCATGGCCATCAAAGCTATGTGCTTTTTTCTACCTAAGAATGCACTTCAGATTTGCCACTGATCCATAGCTCCAGTAACTAGACTCCCTTCGCTGTTTAATGCTGTCACTTCTTTAGCTCACACTGGTCCTAACTCAGTACATGTACCTAATGTTGCCATATCCTTTTCCTGCAGATAAAAAGCAATGGTTTACCTGGGTACTCATATCTGGCTCCTACCTGCCAGTTTCCTGTAACTAGACTTAATATCTACTACCCACTGAGCCTTAGACTTGACATGGACTCTAGAAACTGAATATTGAGTACTGAGGAGAGTATAGGATGAAAAGCATCTTTTCAACACCATGGAAAGAGTCATATGCTGAAGTTTACAGTAACAAGTCAATCAGTTAATATGGCACTTTTAATATGAAGCTTGGGTTCAAAAAGGCTATGATCTTGTATCTGCTTGACTTTGGGTAAATAGTTAGAATTTTTATATTATGTCTCCTTCAGAGAAGTAAACAATTAATTGAAGATATCAACCCTATAAGTATTTGAGAACATATTTCAGACATCCAATATAAGTATAAGCATTTAAGTGAGCAGTCTCAAATAATCTATCTTTATAATATCTGTTATATTCATTTTTCTTAAGCTTGTTTCTGGACCACATCTCCTGTGAACTTTGGGATGATGTTGAAAGTTCCCAAGTAAGTAAGTTGTATCTATGGACCCATAAGGTATCTTCTACCCATACCCCAAGTACTAGTTCATAAACATACTCTTTTACCAAACATTTACAATAGATGAATTTTGATTTTGACTATATGCATCCTAACTCTTGCAAAAAGATGTGTGCTTCTGATCCCCTCTCTAACATACTCTTTTACCAAACATTTACAATAGATGAATTTTGATTTTGACTATATGCATCCTAACTCTTGCAAAAAGATGTGTGCTTCTGATCCCCTCTCTGCTAACTTACTTCTTTGGGCATTATCACTCCCAAGTTGCTCTCTCTGCCAACCTATTCTTTTCTGGTTATTTTTTAATACAACCCAATTTCTTTTTCATTCATTAATTATCCATGAGTTTAGCTAAATGGATTTTTCTTCAATCAAATTCCTAATTTATATCTGTATTTATACATACACTTGGGCAGCACAACACATATTTATGTGTTACCCTTAGTTTATTCATTGATTTCCATCGGGTTTTAGTCATAGACTTCCATAACACAGACCTCCTTGGTTCATGGAAAAACTTTTTCCTATATCTTGGAGAGACCAATATAGAGATGTTCTGTTTAGTGATAAGCATGCAAAGGTCAATTGCCCTTACTTGAGTAAATATCCCCCACCACAGCTCATGTGTGTGACCCTAATTAATCGTAGTGAACCAGAAACAAAAGACATGGAAATAGGATGAGATGTTGGAAAGAAAAGAATAAGAGAGAAAATGTGGAAGATACTTCTAAACCATCTACTTTCAACGGATCTAGCAAGCAGCTTGGAAGGTTTTACTTTGGCTTTGGGGCAGTATTGAATTGTTTGTGTCCAGCCGGATGAACAGTCATGGTTGTAATGCTGTCCTCTCTTAAAATAATGCCTACTTAACCCAGATGTAAGGCCATTCGGGAGCATGCCCTAAACAAGTGAAAACAGCTGTGAACAGGTAGAGAAAGCTGTAAACAGGAGAAATCTGTTGGGAGGTTGTTCTAGCAACTGATGCTGAATGGTTTTCGACACTGACAGACTTAGAAATACATGTGAAGAATAACACAGACGTGCCAAGATTGTAAGCTGAAGATTTCTTTCTTGTTGGCATGTGTAAATTCACTGAATAGACAGGGTTGATGATAGAGTAAGGAAGAAATGACTGAAGTCTTCAATCTGAGTAGATTATATCCTAATGAAAGACATCACTATGTATACAAACAACTGCATAACAATGAAATAGGTGCTATTGTGAGGTAGAGGTGAAGCGCTACAGAACAGTATTGCACAGGGCAACAAGCTTTTGATTATTCGGTATTAAACTCTCCTTCTGTGGCCAGAGAAGAGCTTCACTTTTTAATTCTCATCAGGATGTAGGACATTGTCTTATTTACTTATCTATTGCTGTGAGGAGACACCATGACTAAGGTCACCTTTAAAAGAGGATATTTAATAGGGAGCCTGCTTACAGTCTCAGATTAATCCATGGTCATCATGGCAGGGAGCCTGGCAGCAGGCAGGCATGATGCTGGAGCAGCAGCTGAGAGCTACTGATTTCACTCTGATCTGATCCACAGGTACCAAGCAGTGAGTCTGGGCCTGGCCTTTTGAAACCTCAAAGCCCTAACCCCAATGACATATAGCCTCCAAAAAGGTCATACCTTCTAACACTTCTGAAAGCAGTGCCACCCACTAAAGATCAAACATTCAAAGATATAAACCTATGAGGACCATTCTCATTCAAACCCCAGCAATAAATTTCAGGTTCAGTGAAAGTACCTGTCATAATAATAATAATAATAATAATAATAATAATAATAATAATAATAATAATAATAAATGTGGAGAATGATGATGGAAATCACCCAACATGAACCTCTAGTATACTTGTGCACACACACGCATGAGAGCACCCATATATACAAGCACATACACATACATCATACACACACACGCTAGAAATTTAATTTTTCAAGTTCTGAAGATTATAAAATGTAAGAAAAAGTACAGTTCAGTCTTCTGTATGCTGAGGGATTATTTTCTAGTTCATGTCTCATCACTTGGTGGAAGAGACAAGTTCCTTTGGCTTCTTTTATAAAGGCACCAGGCTTATGCATGCAGGCTCTGACCTCATGACAAAGTCATCTTTTAAAGGTCAAATTTTTAAATGCCATTGTGTTGGGGATTAAGTTATCAGTATATGAATCGACTTGGTAAACACAAAGCCCTCCAGATACTAGCAATGGTCACTCTGTGTTCTTGAAGTGCATTATCATCTCTGAGTCTGTGTATATGTGTGTGGTGGGGTTCTGTTTTTTCTTCCTGAAAACTTAAAAAGGTGAAAAAGGCACCATATATGCAGCTTGGGGAAGAGTGTGCCAGGTAGAACCTACTCACTCATTCAGTGTCACTCTCTGAATAAAATCAGGACTTTCTGTGTTTCTGTAAGTTGTCTTCTTAAATATGATTTACCAATAACTTTTCCTTGTCCTCCCCAATCAGAGCTGTCCCTTCTCCATGAGCTCCACCCACCTGTCCTCCCCAATCAGAGCAGTCCCTTCTCCATGAGCTCCACCCATCCGTCCTCCCCAATCAGAGCAGTCTCTTCTCCATGAGCTCCACCCACCCGCTGCTCATGTCCTCCCCAATCAGAGCTGTCCCTTCTCCATGAGCTCCACCCACCCGCTGCTCATGTCCTCCCCAATCAGAGCAGTTCCTTCTCCATGAGCTCCACCCACCCGTCCTCCCCAATCAGAGCTGTCCCTTCTCCATGAGCTCCACCCACCCGTCCTCCCCAATCAGAGCTGTCCCTTCTCCATGAGCTCCACCCACCCGCTGCTCATGTCCTCCCCAATCAGAGCTGTCCCTTCTCCATGAGCTCCACCCACCCGCTGCTCATGTCCTCCCCAATCAGAGCAGTTCCTTCTCCATGAGCTCCACCCACCCGTCCTCCCCAATCAGAGCTGTCCCTTCTCCATGAGCTCCACCCACCCGTCCTCCCCAATCAGAGCTGTCCCTTCTCCATGAGCTCCACCCACCCGCTGCTCATGTCCTCCCCAATCAAAGCAATCCCTTCTCCATGAGCTCCACACACCCGCTGCTCATCTTTAGACCTACTTTTCTTCCAGCATCTTCAACACTTAGAATGTCCTTACTTTTATACTCACCCCTTTCCTCGTTGGAGGGCAGAATTTTAGCTGTTTTTGCTTATTGCTCATAGGCCATGTCTAGATTGTTCTCACGGGTAGTAAACTGTCAATAATTATTGGGTGAACCATAAGCGAGAGGGGAGCTAGTGCAAGCTCACAGTTTCCTTGCCGTTTGCACTGATGTGCGCAGATCACACATCTTACTCAGTTTCACTGCTCTCAGGCTGGGTCTTTCCCATAGTAACATAGTTCAGGGAAACTACAGTGCTCAGCAGGTGCTCTTATCTGCTTTTTTCAGATTTTCTTTGCTCTGTTCACAGTATTCACTTTAAGGACAAAAATTCCAGCATTGAAGGCAATGCTACTTGGTCATTCTCTCCCTGCGACTTTTAAGGAATTGCAGTTTCTGAATAGAATATAGGTAGAAATACCCATATTATCATAAAAAGAACAATTTCAGATAAAGGACCTAGCCCCTCCACTGCCTGTTGATACAAGACTGTAGCTTGAGTCAGAAATCAATCCAAGGAGGAGGAATTTATGCTTTTCCAGCTTTTTTATGGGTGGACCCAGACAATTGATACTGGATGATAAAGTATCAGTGAAGGGATTGGCTGTTTCTCAGTTAATAAAACATTGGGCCCAATGTTTAAAACAAGCTGTAATATTCATTTTTGTATAGTTGCATCATATTATCACTTATTTTTTACTTTTACAGGTATGCCTTCTGAAAATGTGGTAAGTTATATATCTCTTTAACCCTGAAGTCTAAAACAGGCATGCACTCCCACTCTTGACATCTTTTAGCAAAGTTAAAGGGGGGAAAACTGCTTCTTAGTCCCAGATAAATCTTCTGCCGTCTTTTAAATACTACAGAATAATACTGAAAATTTCTCAGAGAAAATATGTTTAAGAAATAAAATATTTCCTTTGACCGGAAATGTTGGCAAAGATGTGGAGTAAGAGGAGCCTTTACTCAACACCAACAGGGATGTACACTGGGGCAGCCTCCATACAAATCATTATGGGAACTGCTCGAAAAATTGAAAACAGATAAACATGACCCTGTAATTTCACTCTTTGATATATGCCGCCCAAGAATATGTTAGTCATAATATTAGAGAGTGACAGCTCTGAGACAGAGCTGTACCTTACACTGGACCTTCTCCGAGGTCAGTGACAGTGGATAGGTTGAAATAAGGCAGGTGCAGATCCTAACTACGATTTATACTGACATATTTTTAGCCTCACAAATAGTCCTTCCTTGACCATCTCTGTTCTGCGTTAACATCCTTGTGACGAACCTATGAAATCTTTTGTAATGTATTAATAAAATCCTGGATTCTACCAACTAATAGGTTTAATGCATCTCAGGCCCACAGCTATGATTTTCTGGTTTTGCTGCAACCCACTTATACGGTCTTTTCATCCATGTCTTTAAATACCGAGTTAGAGCCTGTAATTTGATGCTCTCTTCCCGAGCTTCAGAATAAACTATTTCTTAGGAACTTTGAGTTGAGAGATGTGATCTTACATTGACAGTGCCCATGTTTTCTGCTGTAACCAGTACTCACGGTGTCCAAGTTTTGCAATCATTATCAGTGAGCACAAAAATGGTAAAGGGAGTGTGGTATGTAGATCCAATTGAGTTTAATACACCTTAAAGAATGAAGTTACATCATTTGCAAGAAAATGGATGGGACCGGAGAGCATCGCATAAAACAAAACAATCCAGAAAGAATAACACTACATCTTTTTCTTTTATGTAGAATCAATATTTAAAATTATATACATTTGTTGTAATAAGAGCGGCAGGGCTGTGTCCCCGGCACCCAGCTGCCCGCATGGCTAGCTTATGCCCCGAAATAATTACACGGAAACTGTATTCTTTTAATCACTGCCTGGCCCATTAGTTCCGGCCTCTTATTGGCTAGCTCTTACGTATTGATCTAACCCATTTCTAATATTCTGTTTAGTACCACGAGCTGGCTTACCAGGAAAGATCTTAACTTGCGTCTGTCTGGAGTGGGAGAATCATGGCGACTCCTGACTCGGCTTCTTTCTCCCAGCATTCTGTTCTGTCTACTCCGCCTACCTAATTTTCTGTCCTATTAAAGGGGCCAAGGCAGTTTCTTTATTACTTAACCAATGAAACAACAGATAGAAAGATGACCCACCTCCATCATACATTTAAAAATATAAACATGCCGGGCGGTGGTGGCGCACGCCTTTAATCCCAGCACTCGGGAGGCAGAGGCAGGAGGATCTCTGTGAGTTCGAGACCAGCCTGGTCTACAAGAGCTAGTTCCAGGACAGGCTCCAAAACCACAGAGAAACCCTGTCTCGAAAAAAAAATATATATAAACATATATATGTGGGTGGGTGTGTATTTATAATGTGTATATGATGTTGGTCACAAAACTAGAAAGGGGGTTAAGAAAGAGAAGAGATCTTATGTTACATGAAAAATACAGATGGACCATTACTTTATTTACTAACCAAATAAGAATAAGAACAAAAGGTTTTAAAAAACAAACCAACTACAGACTACTATCTGGGTGTGGGATATATATATATATATATATATATATATATATATATGCCAACACTCAGGAGATCAGGTCCCAGGAATTATAGATTTGAGGCCAGCGTGCCCGGCAAAATGAGTTATCAGCCAGTCTTGGGCTATGCAGAGAAACACTGTTCCAAAAAAAGTTATTTACAGCCGGGCGGTGGTGGTGCACGCCTTCAATCCCAGCACTCAGGAGGCAGAGGCAGGCGGATCTCTGTGAGTTCGAGACCAGCCTGGTCTACAAGAGCTAGTTCCAGGACAGGCTCCAAAACCACAGAGAAACCCTGTCTTGAAAAACAAAAAAACAAACAAACAAAAAAAGTCATTTACCTGTTTCTTGAGAGTTGAAAGATTACCCACAAAAACACTGGGTGGAAACAGTCAATTTCTTATAAAAAAAAAAAGTATATATCAGAATTGTGAATTTGGGGGGATAAGATAATGTGCTCAGCTTGGAAACATCACCCCATTTCCATCGCAGTTCGGCCTTTGTCCTGTGTGTAGATGAGGATGCCAGTGACTAAGCCAACTCAATGTAACAAAGAAAGCAGGACTAAACTGTGTATTTACATTGTGTGTGTGTGTGTGTGCGCGCACACACATTATCCTGTATGTACTTTTAGGATCATTGAAAAGTTACTGGAAAGCTAAAGATTAATTGCTAGGCCAAAATTAAAGGAGGAAGAAGAACCCAGAGAGATGCTGGAGGTAGACCATGACGGTAGCTGTAGGGCAGGGACGGACAGCAGGATTCAGAGTTATCTGATAAGAGCAAGTGAACAGCAGAGACAAACTCCAGGCATTCAGCTAGGTTTGCCATCCTTCTCTCCCCCAAATTTGAGCTACAGGAGACTACATCCCCAGGGTCAAGTTGAACCAGAAATAGAATGCCCTTGCATGCCATTGCAGACCTATTTTAAATTAATTGCCTGACTGGGAAATCTCCACTTGTAATTCAGCTGAGGTGATTTCAAGTGATCAGTGCTGCCCAGCAGAAGGATTTCTAACTGCATGTGACAGAATTTATCTTAGATATAAACTTATAAGTGTATTTCAAAAACACCAGTGCTTCAGTTACAGTGACTAATACACTGAGAGAAGAGTTAGCTCAGTTAAGGCTGAAGGCAAGAACCCCACAAACAGTAAGAATGTCTGTAGGGTTTCAAAAGATGGAATTATTAGAGGCATGTAGCTGGAGGCTGCTCATTCATTTTCTGCTCAGACTCAAAATAATCACAAAGAAACTATTATTACAACACTGACTAGCCTATTAGCTCATGCTTCTTATTGACTAGCTCTTATATCTTAAAGTAACCCATTTCTATTAATCTGTGTATTGTCATGAGGTTGTGGCCTACTGGTATGGTTCTGTCTGCTGTCCAGCATCTGTCTCTTGAGGTGGCAACACGGCTTCTCTCTGACTCTGCCTTCTTTCTCCCAGCATTCAGTTTAGTTTTCCTGCCTAGCTCTATTCTGACCCGTCACAGGCCCTCACAGCTTCCTTATTAACCAACAGTAACAAAGCATAAGAGGGGAATCCCATACAACCTCCCATTTTATGTCTAAATATAAAGGAAGGTTTTAACTTTAACATAATAAAATTTCATATAACAAAATAGGTATCCACTAGAATTACAATATCAGTATTTATATCTTCTTTACTGTTTATCATAACTAAGGAAAACTATAACTTTCTATTCTTCAACTCCATCAAAGACCCCAGAATGATATAATATTAACTAAGTAAACAGGAAGTGCATTGTCAGCAACTTCCAAACCTGTAGAATTGATACAGACATCTCAGTTGCCTGGACAGTCACCCAAAGTTCTTCTGTAACATTGGGACACCAATCTTAAGCCTTCATGCCCATAGAATCTGTCAGAGTTTTCCATGAAGCAGAAAATTTCAAAGACAATTCCACCTATATTGGTACTTTATCAGTCACTTTTTTCTGTGTCCACAGAATTTCTGGCAGACTCTTTCATGAAACAGGAACCCCAAAGGACTGTCTCACTTTTAGGCAAGCTCAGCAGTCACTTTTCTGTGGATCCTGCATGTCAAATTCATACAGCATACCATCAAGCAGTTTAGGTAAGAGCAGTTTCTTGAAAAGATTTATACATGCTGGAAAGTAGCTACCTCTTTCTTATGTATGTCTGTATATTTATGTTTGAATATATGTACATATATAACAAAAGTATCTATTTTTAAAATTACATTGTTATAAGGGCCAGCAATGCAAAATGTTTTATTTCCATAAATCAAATCCCCTTTCTCTCTAATCAATACAGCAGTTGGTTTCAGTATTCAAATGGCATGAAGACCAAGATGCCATCTGCTTTTCCTGAAATATTTGTTAATTTACTCTGATTAGTATGCCATTTTGCATAACTTTCAAAGAACTCAGCACAGATTGAGCAAATTAAAGATATTTGTATAATGTGGCTTTTGCCATTTTATGACATTTTAAGGCTTAAAGAGTCTCTCTGGATAATATTTGCAATGGCAAATAGATGCCTGAAATTTAAATGTCACATTAAACATATCACCCTACTCACTTTGCAGCTTATTAGAACATTTTCTTTCATTTCCATCAACTTTGATCAAAAAAAGCTTAGGCTATATTTTGCACCCATGTTATTCCTATGTGTCTGAAGTGGTGTCAGGGATTCACTGGGTTCAGTGAATTTATACCCATAGAATGGGACAGTCAGAGCAAAGCTCTAGATATTGTGGTTTAATTAAATGTTGCAGAAGAATTCAGTCACGACAGATTTGTTAGAAACTGAATATGAGGAAAAAAGTGAGGATTGATTCTAGAGACAGTAAGATCAACCATATGGGTGCAGAGTGAATTCAGGCTAAAATTCATAATTAGTGGGGGTGTAAGAGTGATTGTAAACTTGTAATCTGTGTCATAGCTACTTGACTTTGTAGTTAGCCCCCAAACAGCCATGGTCAGTACAGGAAGATGTGGGTGAGCTAGTGCTCCAAGAGTGCTATTGAGACAAGCAATCAACTTGGTCTGTGAGTTGGTGCTCCAAACACTGCTTGATAGGATCCCACAACGGCTTACTTGTTGGTTAAAGCATTTCACTCCAAAACCAGAAAAGAGAGTATTGAAAAGCTTTTTCCCCGTGGCAATGTTGACCCATTTTCAAGCATATACTGTTTCTTCAATACAGGTTACCTCAAAGCTTCATGGACTCCCTCACTGACTTTCAAGGTAGCATGGTCTGCAGTAGCAAGAATTTTTAATCTGTTAGCTTAGAACTCTGTCATTTTATCATTCAACAAACAGAAAACAGATAAGCAATCTCTTTGGAATCAACTCTTCATGAAATACTTCCCAGAAGATGGTGAAACCAATTTAATCACATTCTCGTTTATTCTCAACACACGACATGGCCAAGTGCTGAGAGCTTTAAACTCAGCTATACATTCTCCCATAGCTAATCTTAACATGACTATTCAGATCTTTGGATTGGGGCTATTGCTGGTTAAATTTTTTGCAAACTTGACACAAACTATGAATCATCTGCAAAGTGGGTATTCCAACTGAGAAAATACCCTCTATCAGATTGGCCTGTAGATAAACCTGTAGGACATCTTTTTAATTAATGATTGATGTGAGAGGGTCCATCCCACTAGGAGAATGTGCTAGAGCCCAGGGATGGGAATCCGTGCACCTTGACTAAAGGTCAGAGAGTTCAGGTCTATTCTTGCTCCTTCAAAGTTATGGCAGGAGATTTGACTCAGGGTGTGGCTACTTACAGGATGCTTGGCCTAGAGTGTGGTCATTTCATGTCCTGTCTAAACAACAGAATACTTAACTCAGGATATAGTCACTTGTTGTTTCAGGTATTGAAGAGGTAATTGCTCTGTTTGTTCTTTGAATCATGGTAAAGAAGTCTTTTGCCTTTTCCCCTGTTCTTGGATTGGGGTTATATAAAGCATATAGAAAATCAATGTGGGTGGGCTCAGTATTCATTGGGTTGCCCTCCCGGCTCTATTCTGTGTCTCTGGCTTTTCTTTTGGATCTCTGTGTTTTCTGCCTAACATTTCTAATTCATTCATCCCCACCATGGAAAGTATGAACCCATCGAGGCCAGACCCAGACAGATGGTGCCCAGATGTGTGGCTAGCAGTACAGGTGGAGAACTTGATGGATGCCGTGTTGAATATCACACTGCAGGTGTAGAGGTGAGAAGTGAGCACTCAAATAAATAATAAATGTGGAAGAGTGGTGAATATCAGGAGTAAAATTGTATATAATTGTAGATATGGTACGAGGAAAGAGTAGACAGCTGTTTGTACGTTTGCTTGGGTATATTTTGATAGCCAGAGGAGCTAGGGTGGAGCCGAAACAAATGCAGTGATTTTTAGAGTTTGTAGATATTGTAAATATTTCACTCCATCCCCCACCCTAGGCCGTTTTCAAACTGTGCCAAGACTCAGGGAAGCAACCCGGCCCATGCTCCCAGCAAACTCCTGGTGCTGTGGTGTCAGAGCCATAACCACTGTAACTGCTTAGTGGGCCCGGGAGCAAAGAGAGCTCGGTCCAAGGCCTGGCAATGACTGCAGGCCAATGCCTCTGGAAATCCCTGCAGTTCTAGGCCTGCTTCTGGGCTCAGAGAAGTAAAAGTGGCATTGGCCCACCCATCTGCTCCTGATCTTGGGGAAAGAAAAACAGGGGTAGTGAAAATGGCACAGCTCCACTCACCTAAACACCCAGCCAGCCAAGCCTGTGGGAATCTAGGTCTCAGAGACCCTGCAATGGTCACCTGGGCACCTGTACTGCAGCTAAGCTTGTCAGCCACCACCACCACGGGCCTCCATTGTGACCACTCAGCCACGGAGAGTGTGGCCTGTGCCCCACCCAGAACCAGCAGGCATCAGCTAACCCGGGCCTCTCCATTCTTGTTCCCAGGTGGGACTGGCAAGCTGCATAGAGCCCAGCCCTAGCTTCACCCTACCCAGCCAAGCATCCATGAGAATGCAAATTGCTACCTTTTTGGTTCCTGTCCTGGAACTACTCTTGTAGACCAGGCTGGCCTCGAACTCACAGAGATCCCCCCTGCCTCTGCCTCCCGAGTGCTGGGATTAAAGGCGTGCGCCACCACCGCCCGGCCCTCAGTGAGAATTTTAAGAGGAGTAGTGATCCCAATTTTTGCCGTACACTTCAAAGACACTGCTAGACAGGTACTGGAGCAGGTGGAATATGCAATGCAGAATCAGAAGGTACTTTATATTAATTATAACCAACCTTGGCAGGTATATATTTTACCTACAAAACTTACTCCCACAGCAGTATTATGGCAAAATGGTTCACTTTTAAAGATATACTTTTCTGCTTCACCAGTCAAGGTATTAAACCCTTATTTTGAAGCAGTAGCTTGTTTAATACAGAGAAACTAAATGGAATCTAGGTAATATTTTGGTAGAGAACTTAAGGTGACAAATGTTCCTTATACTAAGCAATAGGATGATTGATTATTTCAAAATAATGATTCTTGGGCAATTGCACAATGATCACATGCTTTACATCGTCAAAATTGTTTTCTGGATTGCCTTCCTGACCCTATTTTGTGTCTCTATATATTTCTTTTATATCTCTGTTTTTTCTGCCTAACATTTCTAATCCATGCACCCCTACCCTGGAATGTTTTAACCTGTAAAATATGGATGTCACAAGAATGGCACCCCTGAGTAGTTTGTCCTGGGGCATATAAGAAAGCTGATATGATGCATGATGAGCAACCCACTAGGGAGTGCCCCTCCATGGTCTCTGCTTCAGTTACCTTTAGGTTCCTGCCTTGGTTTCTCCTGACAATAAACTGTGATACAGGAATGTAAGCAAAATAAATCTTTTTCTCTTCTAGTTGCTTTTGGTCATATTTTTTTGGCACAGTGATAGAAAGTAAGCCAAGACTGTCACCCTGATCCCCTACCCTGCCCCTGCTGTGGTTGTTGCTGTTTCTACTGAATTCTGCTTTTTAATAATTTGTCAGATTTTCTCAGAAGACCTGTTGGTCCAGGTCTAGTTAGATTACCTAAGAGTTCCTTTAACCTCTCAATCAGTAAAATTAAAATTAGAGTCTGGTTCTCTTTTATAAAAATGTTTAGCTTTTTGTAATACAGATTCATCTCTCCCCAGACAGAAAAGATAGAGAAACAACTTATTAGAACACACATCTGTGTGAAACCCTTTGGGGTAGTTTGAAAGAGAAATGTCCCCTATAGGCTCAGGTATTTGAATATGGGATCTTCAACCAGTGTTGCTTGTTGGGGAGGTTATTGAACATTTAGGAGGTAGAGCCATGCTGTTGGAAGCAGATCACTAGTGAGGGGTTTGAGTGCTTATCATCTATCTTCATTTCCAGTTCACTCTCAGCTTTTTGTATTATTAAATATGACCAGAGAGTTTCGTGTCTCAGCCACCTGCTGATATGCCTCCCCATCATGACAGACTCTAACCCTACAGTACTGCAAGTCAAAATAAGTGTTATTCCTTAAGCTATTTTTGGTCTTGAAATTTTATCAAAGCAACAAAAAAAAAATGTAACTATATGCCCTTTCTTAAGGATACTAGGACCCAGTTATGTCATTTGCCATTTTTCCCATGATCTGCTCCAAAATGACTTACCTTCTAGCCTGCTTACAAAGCTCTGTTAATCAAGTACAAGGTTATCTTCTTCAGATAGAAGGAAGCCTTTTCTAGAAATACTAGACATTCTAAATTTCAAGCTCTATATTTCAAAATGTAAATGGAGCCAGCATTTCACATCCTGATTCCTTTAGACCGGAAGTGCTCTACTGAAATATGTCCATTCTGGTACCACCTTCCTACACACAGCATGTACAACTCACCAATGGAACACACCAGCGCCAGTTACCCCACTGAATTATGCACATGAACAAGATGAATTCTTGCCACAAATGGAGTTCCAGAGTCACTCCAGACCCAGGTTTGGCAGACATCCTGATCATCACTCCTGCCTGCAATTTGTGGGTGGTACCAAATTAAGATTTGATATGTGACTTGCATTGAGGCTAATTTATGATCTAAGATGACACATCGCAGAATGGGTTGTAGCTGGAAATCAGATGACACTGACTGCTGAAACCTTATGCATTACTCCCACAAAGAAACCTTTACAAGATCCTTAATGTTACCTATATTTGTGTATTTTATAAAATATACATTATACTGGTATTCTTGATGATATCAGAAATTCAAAGTAATATAACACATAAAAAATGTTAATGGGAGAGTTTACTGATGCACACGGCTGAGCCTCGGGAATAATTGTGTTGGAGCTCTGCTTGTAAATAATTTTATTCAGGTGCTAAAACTCTGTGGTATCATATACATCTTATTCATCCTTAATAAGACATATTCATAGCATAGATATGGGGATCCCACCTTACATCTTTCCAGGTTTATGACTACTTTCTTTTTCTTTGTTTTCTGTTACAAATTTTCTTCTTTTGGTGACATAAATATGTCCAACAGGCAACTTATTTGTTATACCTGTATAGCCTTGCCACCAAAAACAGAAGAATGTTCTTCTTTCTTGATGCTGTAAATGACACTTGTGAGAGCCTACACTGACTTTGTAGTCATCGCTGAAAAAAAGGTGCACTGCACACCCATCAGATATTGGCACTTATAAGAAGCCCTATTCAGTTCAGTGCTCAGTCCCTTATTAGCTCTGTGAGTTCAAACAGTGCTGCCATTTCCTGGGACTTCATATCGGTCGATATGTGTGAGCAAGTTCTCTCAACTCAAAAAGATTTTGTAAGCAAAGTTTATTCAATTGCAAATTTATTAGACACAGTTCTGTGTGGGCATGTGTCAATGAATCTAGTTAAATGAGTAGAGTCTCCACATTTACAGAAGGCACACAACAGATCCTAATTGGTGTGACATCCATCTGAAGTCAAATCTGTGTAGCTTTGGTCCATCAAAATAAGCTCTGAAGGAAAATTTCTTTTTAACTATTATTAAATAGCCATCAGTAGAATAGTTACAGATAAATAATGTAAGTATATGCTTGTAGGTATTTGATATATTGTATTATTAAACTATAATTCTACTTTATACTAAAGTTAAATGATACCAACTTTGAAGAATGATCTTGCTTCAAATGCTTTCACAAGTCCTTTTTCTAGTATATGACCATACTGCCCTGAACGCCTTTTTCTCCTCACAAGATCTTCTAGGACATGCTGTATAAACAGAATTGAATGAGCATCAACAAAGCTTAAGATCCTCTGCTTTCCATTACCACATCATGCCCATAAGGACATTTCATTAATTTCATTAATTCCTTCCAAAACCAGTTAGATTCCTTCCCTGGCTTATCTGGGAAATGGTTATGATGCATAATGATTATCACCATGGCAATCAAGCCAAATAATGACATGAATTATAATTCAGTGTGAAAAAATAAAATAAGAGTTGCAGCTCAAAAAAAGAGTTACACAGCTAAGTAAACCACAGGTTGGAAGGTGTTTGGAAAAGCTACATGCACGCATGGATATACTGAAATTAAGGGAGCTAAATGACAAGTACAGTATAGAAATTTTTTTAAGCTTTCATAGTCTGAAGACAACCCTGGAAATTTTCATAGTGCACGTGAATGCTCAGTAGAATTTAGGATAATTTGCATAACAACATTTAAGAAAAGATGTGATGGTTAGACACTGGGAGGTGAAGAGAGGGTACAGATGCACTTCATTACAGCATATTTCTCAGCAGTTCCAAAGAAATGCTCAGAACTTTCATGTAGGACTAATTATAATCCAACCTCTAACTACCAACCCATGGATAATTACTGAAAGATGGAGAGAACAGGAGATACTCTGAGCTAATTAAAATAATTTCTCAGTTGTAGATGTCAGGCTCTTTTAACACTTCTTGTGGGAGCTGAAAGTGCTCACAAAGACATTTTTGGGGGTGGGAGAAAGAAGGTGACTATCCCAAAAGAATAAAAAAATGAAATGCTAAATTAATAAATAATTATTCCTTCAGAATTGTTATGTTGTTCCTATGTGACACAAATCAGTGTGACAGTTCAGGCATGACCAACCTGTGGTGCATGGTCAAATGCAACTACAATGGACATAAATGCAGCCCAACACATTTGTAGAGGAAGAGCTCATCACAATGCCAAAGGTCTTGGCAGCATTCTAGAGGGTAGAAACTATGGAATTTTATATTCAATGATTATTCAACAAAATTTTGACATATGAAAAATATTATACTAATGGTTCAAAAGAAAAACATGAATTAAGCATTTTTTTCATATTTACAAGAACCCAAACAAAGCAAAATGGAACAGAATCTACCAGAGATGTCTAAAAAAGCCCCAAATATCACAGAGGTATGAAAGGCTAAAGAACATGTACAAGGAAATTGATATAAATTTGAAAGTTAAGAATGGAAAATAGGCAGAAAAAAGATCTGATGAAAGATTTTTAATTCAAGAGAATAAGGCTTATTCAACATCACTTCATTCAGTCTTTGCAAACAGAGAATAACTGATAAGATGAAAAGATTGGTGAAGATTAGGCTATGGGTGTTCTTACATACCAAGTTTGTGAATTTAAGTATAATTTCCTAGGCTACAAAAAATCAAGGGGCATAATACTATATTGTATTTAAGTTTGTGTGTGTATGAGAATGTTGTGTAATGTATTTGTGTGCCCAAGTATATAAAGATGTGCATACTTGTTTATGTGCATGCATGTGTATGTCAAAGGTCAATGATGAATATACTACTCCGTCACTTCTTTCTGTTTTTTGAAACATAGTCTCCTTGGTGAAGCTCACTGATTGGCCAGATAGGCTCCTGCCCAGGGAGCTACAGAGGGTGTGCCTGTCTCTGCATCCCCAGGGCCAACATTACAGATGCATGTTGCCATGCCTAGCTTTTATGTTGGGTCTAAAGATCTGAACCCAGGTCTTCAGAGTTATACAATAAGTGATTTACCCATTGAATTGTCTCCTCAGCCTCTTTTATGAACATTTTATCCGAAGCAGCAACTCAGTCATTACTGGACCTTATGAAAATTTTCCTGGTGCAAAATTACAGGCTTGATCAGAAAAGGAAAATTTTGAAATGAGGAAAATTAAACAAATGGATTTTACAATTTCATGGCGATGATGACAAATAAAAATGACAAGGGAAGAAACAAAAAAAAGATGACTTGAACAGAAGAAAAGTGGTGTTTATCATTTTTCTAATTATCTTTTAATTAGAAGTACAAGAATATGCATAGTAAAATAAAACAGTTCATAATCAAGTTCCAGTGTGCATAGTTGAGAAAAATAGATTGTGGTGTTTGGAGTGAGAGGTTACTGAGAGCTGGTAAAAAATGGGTAGAATTCATATATGTGTGCATTTCTGAGACAATGCCATGTGGGAACTCACTAAAGCAAAATAAACCCTGCACACATACAGCTCAAAGAAACTTATCAGAAGAAAGGACACACATATACAGAGTGAGAGACAAGCAGGTGCTGAGACAGGAGAGTCTAAGAGAAGAATATCACAAGGGAGTGAAAGAGCTTTAAGCAGGACTTCTGAAAAAGAAAATCAAAGCTTCTATTTTAATTTTGTATTTTTGTTAACTTTGTGCATTAGAAATAAATTTGCATCAATTTCACTCCTCCCCATTTCCATTAAAACTCTTCCTGTGCCCCCATTCCCTCTTAAACTCACAACCTCTTCTCTATTATCATCACACACGCACATACTCAATACTTTCACTTAGAAAGTAATGTATATTTTATAGTATATATTGTATATATAATGCCTATATGTCCCACATATATATCACATATATCTGTATATGTAGGTATAGGTACATATGCATGCTACCCTCCCTCAATAGCCATTTATCTACTGTAGCTCTTTATCTAGGTGTGGGGCCTTGCAAAATTTCCCCCATCCATATTGGCACATCAACTGGTTCTGTCATTATGTCAGAAACCAAATTTAAATTGATGCCCATGCAAAGAAGAAGAGAATAAGTCACAAAGGTAACATCTTATTGAAAAGTGAAAAGATTGTGGAACTAAGCATGAGAAGCATGAAGAATGATGGGATATTTGAACTGGCTAGATGTGGCCATTTAATACTTTAATTCGCTTCTGTTTTCTGCTCTCCAGTAAGGTATATGGGAAACTTTTGCATAGTGTAGCAACAAAGGAAAAAGATAGACAATTTATTTGCTTGTATTACTCAAAACTTTCACTCATGAAGTGATTAATCAGCATAACACTTATCTGTAAACTAAAAGAAAATTAGGGCCAGCTATATAGAACTTGGTAGAAAAAAATGAAACCATTTTTACAAACCACCTTCAACATTGAGGACACCAGGAAACATTCTTATAAGAACTATTCTCTACCCATTGTTACCATGTGAATAATTCACATCTGGGACAAGATAAGTTGTTTAAGTATGCTACTTAGAGATCTTCATCATAATAGCTGTGTAGAAGCAGTTTAATATGCTTCCTGGAACATGAATATTTTCAGTGGAAAGCTTCTTCCATTGAAAAAGGGCACCCACTGCAAAAGCAGTTCTCTGACATTTCAAGACAGAATATTTCACAGCACCAATAACTTGGAAAAAATCCCCCAAATGCATTTGACATCATTATTCAATCCGTCAACTTTCTCAGCTAACTAGGCAAAAAGTAGTTTCTACATTGGTTTTGAGTTCCTATAGCCAAGCACAAACCACTTTCCCTTTATCAACAAACATTCTCATGGGGATATGTGTATGGCATTTATCTGTAAGGTTATAAGTCTATTTAATTTTAAATTAGCAGTATTATTTCCAAAGTAGAAGCCTATTCCACAGCATTTGAAAAGATAGTGTAAGAACTGATTGCCTTTTTTTAAAGGAGAAATTCTTCAAGAGAACTGATCACGTAGCTTTGGGAAGCAGGGTAGAAAGTGCTCGGAGATGGAAATAGACTTCTCATAAGATATGGGGAGAGACATTTTAAAACAGTTTTCTCATCTAAAAATTAAAAATTCAGATGGGTGAAATATTTGATCAATTACTAAAATAGTAGTAAGCTCTAAACATGAAATAAAATAATAAAGAGGAGGCTATAATGGCTCAGAAGTTAAAAGCATTGGTGTTCTGCTCTTCTAGATGTACTGAGTTAAGTTCCCAGTAACCACATGGTGGCTTACAAACCATCTATAATAGGGTACAATATTTTTTTCTGGTGTGTAAGCATCCATATAGATAAAGCACTCATAGATGTAAAGAAGTAAACATGAAGGAGGAGATAGAACAAAGACAAGAACAAGAACAAGAATAAAAAGAACAATAAGAATAGCAACAAGAAGAACAAGCCAGGTGGTGGTGGTGCATGCCTTTAATCCCAGCAATCAGGAGGCAGAGGCAGGTGAATCTCTGTGAATTTGAGGCCAGTCTGGTGTACAAGAGCTGGTTCCAGGACAGGCTCCAAAGCTATAGAAAAACCCTGTCTCAAAAATCTAAAAAGAAGAAGGAGGAGGATGAAGAGGAAGAGAGGGAGGGGGAGGGGAGGAACGGGAGAAGGAGGGGGAGGGATTGGTAAGCCTTGGGTTGTAACTGTTATTTATTATGTGAATGAAAAAATTTTCAAGGACTCAAATTTTGAGCAGAAACATGACGTGCATAGGCAATTAATTGTGCAATGTTGATAGAACTGCATTTGTGAACAGATAGGCACTGTAAGTGCAAAGGTTTTGAGGTAGTGAGAAGCTAAACTGGATCCCCTCACCTTCAGGCCCAGAACAAACAGTGAAGTCCAACAAACAGTATTTACTATGACCCTTCAAGATAAAATAAAGAGTTTCTTTGGTTTCTTTGCATGGTTAGGAAGCTTCTAGAAGGTAAATCGGAGAAATGAAATGAGTATTTGTTTTTCAGGAATCCACTTTGGCTATTGTATGAGGGATATGGAATGATTTGAAGATGGTAGGGACTGAGTGTTTTTCTGCCAATCAAAGTAAGACCTGGTAGTGGTTATGGGTGGTGGGAGGAGTACTCGATTTTAAAAGATAATATAGTGCTTTTCGTGGCTTCTATTTTCTGGAGTGAGTTAAAGTTCAACTGACTATATTGGCCTTTGATAAGTTATCATGTAAAAGAACTATAAAGATCAAATACCTATATAAACTTGAAAAAAGATGGTAGGGAACACAGAAATGATGTAGTTAAAGTGAAGATATAAATTTTAGGGGGAATAAAAAGGTATGGATGGAACCACGGTCAATGGAAATTGAACCATCATCAACTAAAAAGGGAACACTAAGATCGTAGGGTGGGGGAGATGTAAAGCTATGGTCCCAAGTCTCAGGAAGTCAAGATCTTATGTAATATTTTTATTCTGCTATAGTTTGCTATTCAAATAGACATCTGGTTTACCTGGAGATAGAATGTCACTGAGTACGCTGCATCCGGATGGGAAACTATACCGTAGGACTCTGTAACTTAAACCTGGCAGAACACTGCGTGGGTAGTTAAACATGAATGTTAGTGGATGTGGCCCCTAACTCGCCCAAACCCCACTGGAGCAGCAATGAAAAAAGCCAGTGAATAGTAGGCTGGGGATTCAAAGTCATGTGGTTGATGAGGAGCATTTGAAAGTGCTAGAAATGTCCTAGAATGACCCAAGTGGGTGATCGTAAGCATGGTGTGTTACTTTGTGTTCATTGAGTGTTTTTTCTGTATCGCTTGATTCTAGGGGTTGCCAAAAGAATCACAAAGTTGAGAGAAACCACGGACCCTGCCAATCAGGTAAAGGGCTCCACTTAGACCTCAGTGTTTGGAGCTGTGGTTCCCACACTGTGCTAGGGAGTGAGAGTGAGGTTCGGAAAGGGAGGTGGGGTACAGCGGGAGGGAACGGCAAGGGAAGACTGAGGGGAAACTGCTGCTGCAAAGTAAAATAAATGAATAAATTTATTATTATTATTTTTTAAAGAGTGAAGTTAGAACCTTTCCTTGTCTTTGGGGTTTATGATGACGCCACTTCACCCTATCTTTTCAAATGCAGGAAACACTTACTTAGGTCCCCAGCTGAACCAAGCTTTTCTCCATGCTTCCTGGGAGTTACCTCCCTAGAGATCTGCAGGCAGGCTGACACTCTTGGGTAGCAGCCAGTTCCCAGTGAATTCCCTCCTTGGCCTACTTATCAGAATGAAGTTCGAGTTTTAATTCTGCACAGGTTGAGGGAGCTTTTCTTGCTATGGGTAGGGGGGCTGCGCAGGTTTCTGCTCTCCAGGAAGCCAAGACAAATAGCAGATAGGAGACCATCTGAGGCCAGGTGCCTGGCTCCTCAGCCTTGCTTCTGCAGAAACCTTCACCAGTATTCCCCCCCTACTCTTGACGTCAAGCTCCGACAGCCAGCAGAGGAGCCTTTCGCTTGGGCGGCGAAGAGCAGGGGGAGAGTGGCAGGGAGGGGAAGCCATAGCAGCAACAGCTTGGAGGAGGGAACAGACTATTCCTTGCCAGCACGACCCCGACCGGGGCAAACGCAGTGTTGAAAAGGAAGACCTGCGGGTTCAGGGAACCGCGGGGTTACTGCAAAGAGGGGCGGGGAGAAGGCGGGTACGCTGCATGCAGCGCGCTGGCTCCAGCGGTGCCCGCGGGGAATGTGACATCAGCGGCGCCAGGCGCTTGCGGCTGGAGCAGGCAGCTTGCCTTGGCCGCGCGGTGCACACCTCGCCCGGGGGAGGACGCGGAGCCCGGCAGGCGGCGGGGATGTCGGCGAAGGAGAGGCCAAAGGGCAAAGTGATCAAGGACAGCGTCACCCTCCTGCCCTGTTTTTATTTCGTTGAGGTGAGTTGGCGCAGGGCCCTGGCATAATGCAGATCTTTCCGGACAGCTCCGGAACGAATTTGGGTCCTGGGTAAGATTGGTGACCACACCGGAGCACCAGGGTGTACGCCACTGCTATCCCCGCTGGACCCTCTCCCTTTCCCCCTACAGATTTTTCTCCAGAGCTTCTCTGAGTCGGCCTGGGGACACCTGCCAGCATCAGCTGCTTAACACTAGGGGTGCCTTGATGGGTGGCCTTAGGGGAAGGGATACCTGTCAGAGTATAGGTCTAGTTTCTGCCCTGTGGTGCTTGTGTGTACAGGGTCCATAAGTGCCCTGGAGGGGCCGTGATGCCTATATTTGGAATTTGTGATTTTCAATTTGTTGACGGTATTTAGAACTCTGAGCTTTTGGTGGGAATTCAAATGCATACAGCTTTGCCTGAGCTATAGGGCAGGAGATGTTTGTGTGGTTTTAGGATTATGTGGCGTCTATTAACCCTCCCAAACCCTTCTCCTACTACAGTTGCTATGGTACTTCATCTGCTTCCAAAATTGGGTCATTTCAAGATGTCAATCATCAGTCTATTGGCCTTTTGCCATGCTATGTGTGGGTGTGTGCACGGACATATATTCATATTTATTTATACAGCATGGTGTAGATACATAGAAAAACAAGTGAATATATATTTTAAATGTATGACATCATCTGAGTTCACATAATTTGTAACCGTGCTCTTATTCTGACCTGAACAGTATTATAGTTAAGCAATTAACATGGGGTTGCACTCATAATGAACCTCTCTGGCTTACCTAATGCAGCGTTTGAGGGAGGAACGGTTTATGGGAGGGGTGTAAAGATTGACAGGTACAGGATTCTGTGTACTGTGATCCATTGCATTCGGAGGACATTTTAAAGCAAGGGGTTTATTAAATTATACGTGGAGACAGGGTGCATTGCATACATTTAGGAAAATCTAATAGTTTTAAAGGTAAAACTGTGTCCATGTAATTACATCTGATGTTGAGTAGAAAAATTTGAAACTATTACTGCATTAAAAATAGCCTTCCTTCGTTGTCTTTTCAGCCAAACATGGAGGTTCTCACTTCCAAGTACAGATAGGTAGCAGATTCTGTATTTGATGACTGAGAGGTTTGTCTGGATTGGGCAAGAGCCATTGCCTTGAAACTTGGAGAAGAAATATTGTGTCAAGCCTGTCCTTGGAGATAGCTATATATCTGGTAGTTTTTTTTAATGTGCCATATATTTTGAAATGATTCAAGTGTTAAGAGAGGTGTATGTGACCTGCATAAGCTTCAGAGAAATGACCTGTGACACCTTCCTCTAGGACCTATAGAAAAGAAGTAGAGAGACAGGAGGGGATGAAAGGGGAGGGGAGGAGAGAGAGAGAGAGAGCCCTGTTTGCTTAAAATCATTGTTTTCTTTATTGTGCCTTTTACAAGGAATCTTGAAGCTATTGCTTGGGGTGGTTGAAAACTGTGGGCCCAGAAGATTCCATGAACAGAAAAAGGATTAGAAAACCAGGCTGCCTGCATTCCAGTGGCTAGACCACTTGTGGCATTGCTAATCCATTTAGTGGGGTGTCTTGCTAAAGCACTTTTAATCACATCTAAAACTATTAAATTTATTGGAAATATATTAATGAATCGTTGGGTCTGTCTCCAGCAGATGCTCACTTGAGATCAACTGGAAGCCGACTACACTAGAACACAGCTGTATGGCTTTCAGGAACACTTTCTGAATGAGGGTACAAACCAAAACTTAATTGTTCCCTTAAATAATAAAAAAAAGACTTTTGAGAAAATGTTTACAGAATACATACCATTTAACCTAAGATTTTAAAGGTAAAAGTGTTTATAATTTATGGGAATGGTGTCTCTGGGAACAAATATCTTATAAATGTCATATATTGTCCAGGAGTAGAAATCACTAATTTTACTCTGACCTACTCCAACACAAGTCACAAAAAGATCACCTGAAACCATTTATCCAGTTTATTATAAGATTCGTTTTTGTAGTCATTTTCTTGTTTTTCTTTCTGTGGTTTTGTGTGTGTGTGTGTGTGTGTGTGTGTGTGTGTGTGTGTGTGTGTGTGTGTTTTGAAGTGGGATTCCATGGAGTCCACGGTGGTCTCAAACTAACTAGTATCAAGACAGGCCTTGAATTCTGACCCTCCTGCCTCTCTACCTTCCACATAGTAGGGTGACAGGCATGCACCACTGTGCCTGCTTCCTGAGGTTTAAATGAGCACCTACAGCACTGTATTTGGCAAGGGGTAATAGACTTCTAATAGAGAGCTACACATTTGGATTGCAAATTATCTCCCTTAACCTTAAATGCATGATGAACCTCTAAAGAGACTGCAGAAGACTGGGGAACGCATCAGTCTTCCAGCTATTTAGGAGTTGGCAGGAAGCACTACCCAGCTCCTTAGAAATGACTCATTTTGAAGCTAGTGGGATGAATCTTTGCAGGATGAGTCTCTTTTGCAAGATGAATAAACAGAGCTTGAATTAACATGTCAATATAAAGCACCCGAAGGATAGCGCTTGGCCTTGGAACATACTTTCCCAGGATCCCAGGGATTAAGATAGATTGGCAAAACACAAGCAAATCTTCCATCACAAATCAGACCCAGAGCCTAGATATCATAATCGAGGTAACAAAAAGTGTGTGAGAGGACCAGTATTTAGGGGGAAAGTGTGGCAGTCTTGTGATGGTGGGGGACAAAGCTCTCTTTCTTCAAGATATTTGACCGCTTTGGATTGCTATTTATAATACATAGAGGACACAAAGGAACTTAGTTGGGAAATTTTTGACATGGACCAGAGAGTGTTATAATCAACTTGGATGCAATTCTGGCATGAAAATAGCAACATTTGGTTGATTGAGAACAAAGTGGATCTTAAAGATGAGTTGACCTGGTTCAACTATCACCAGTGCCTTAGAGTGCATAATTTTGATTATTTTTGCGCTCTCATTCCACACTTCTTTTGATATGATAAAAATTATGTAGGCTCAGTATATTTATTTGTTTTCTTTGTTTGTTTTTGTTTTTTGTTTCTTTGGTTGGTTTTTGAGGCAGGGTTTCTCTGTAGGTTTGGAACCTGTCCTGGAACTAGCTCTTATAGACCAGGCTGGCCTTGAAATCACAGAGACCTGCCTGTCTCCGCCTCCCCAGTGCTGGTATTAAAGGCATGCGCCACCACCACCTGGCATAGGCTCAATATGAGCACACATATATTCACCTATAATAGAAAATAACATGCCTATTTTTTGGCTATAGAATGTACTCTGTGGTTAAAGCATCAGGCCTGTGTTAAAATGGGTACACTGTGCTGTTTTATTTCCTCTTTTACAATTGTCCTTGACTTGAAGTAGGTTCTTTCAATGCTAGACTGGACAACGTCTACTTCATTAGTTCACACTGATCCCCAGAAAGCCATCTCCTTTGAGTTTAATAGGTTTCTTTGAATCAATCTTGGTAATATTGGTCACGGGTAGGGACAGTGGAGTGTTCCTAATTTTGTATAGGAAATATGATCATTATTTATGAAACCTTTAGAAGGGTATGCAATTGCTCAGTCTTCAGTGGTTCCGTTTTTAAAAAGAAGCCAATGAACCAGCTAGATGACTCAAGCCCAGTGACCTGAGTTAAATTCTTGGCACCCACATGGTGGAAAGGTTAGAAGGAGAGGACAGACTCACTCTCACATGTTGCCCTTTAATCTTTATATCATAATATGTACCATGCACACATACGTATATACATACACACAAAATGAAGAAATTAATTTTTTAAATGAAAGAAACCATTGTTAACTAGTTTTTTTAAAGCAATAGATAGAAATTAAATAATGCAGCCAAGTTTACAAAGCAAAGGTTGAGGTAGAGTGGGTACCAATTCAGACTTCATGTTCACCATCATGGAGACTGGTGCATTCTACTTACAGAGAGAATGCGTGTACAAGCAAAGCTACTCCATTTGCTTTCTCTCTACTAAAACAAGAAGACAGAACCTGGAAGCCTGGGGTGGGATGATCATCTGAGTCCAGGAATCTGAAGCCAGCCTGAGCAACATTTTTGAGACCCTGATTCAGAAGGAAAACAGCAAATAAAGAAGCAACAACAAAACAGGAAGATGTAGTAAGAGATGGTGAGAGATCTTTCTTGAGGAAGACATGCTTCCTCAGCTCAGTCCTCAGCTGGAAGACACTCAGGAAAAGACTGAGCAGACAGTGGGCACTCATCAGCTGTCTCACTAGTCAGCAGCTAGTATCCCCAGGATAGACAAGGAGGAGAGATGCCCCAACTCACTTACTCTGGTAAAGAACCTCTATAATCCTGTGAACAGGAGCCATAGTGTTCAGCTTCTAAGTTCAAGTAATGGTGTCCTTGTTTAAGGTCACACTCAACAGTGAGTTAGTGGACAGAATGTTTCCTCTTTTATCTTTGGTTTAGCTGAGAACTAGGTCCATGGTTGAGAGCAGCATTCTATGACAGCTTGCAAAACAAGATGACTTCTAGAATATCACCCTACTTTATGGATAAATTGGATAATTCAGTTTTTCAGTGTTCAGCATGAGAAAAGAAAGGTCAACTATGGAAGGACCCTCACACAAGTATATATCATACATTAACCAAAAGTAGACCAAAATGCTCTTGAATTTTAATTGGCAAAGCCCTCTCCAAATGATAGCTCTTTTGTCTATGTTGTTGATTGCAACTCAGAGCATAGGTAGTATTTATTAGCCAAAGGCTTTTGGGGCTGAATCACACAGCATTACATTCAGGTAGGGTTGTAGTCTGGGTGCATCCCCTTTATGCTAAGCACTATAACAATCCCTCTGTGCCCATAATTTTTTCTCATTATTCACACTACTCAAAGATCATTCAATATGTATTGTAAACGCATGGTAAGTCATTTGTAAAGTCCCCAAAATGGAAATTGTGAAAGTAAAATAAGTGGGTCACAGATTTTTTTTTATTTAAATATTCTTCAACTTTGTAGCATCATTTCCAATTCCTGGGATAATGCTTACCCCATGGAAATAGAGGAAATTTTTTTAATGTTATTCACATGTTTTACAGGTATATTCATAAATACAAGACTGAAATATTTTGTTTCATGTAAATACAAGCACACACTCAAAACTCTGCACACAGATGCATATAAGCACTAATGGCGTGAAAAAAATCATGCTTCTCCACTTGGCATCTAAAACATTTCAGAAACAGTATTTTAACCTCAAAATAATTTAAATTACTTCTTTTGAGAAAGAAGTTTGTATCAAGAATTCTTATCAAGAAATTTGTATCTTAACTTTCATTACCATGAATTCACATTTCTGCTATTTATTATCTTTTTTCAAGTTTATGTAGCTTCTTTGATCTTTCTGTGAAATATAGATTTGTTTTTACATGAACACTAATATCAGCAAGAAAAATAACATCACAACATTTCTGCATTTATGTGTACCAAAATAGTAACTGTGAATGTTCCTCCTTTCCTGGATTGGATAGAGACAGTCTCCTCAAAAACTACTCCAAATCCTGCCAAGTGAGAGAGGCTGGCAAATCGCCCCTCCCCAGTTAGTTACAATCCACAAATTGATGCAAAAGAGAAAGTCAAGAGAAAGCTAAGAGATTTCTAGTCCTAGAGACAGAGTTAAATGAGGACACTTTCTGCAACACCAAGTATGGAGCATATAACCTTCTGTTAGTGACTCCTCTCCTCTTCTCTTCTGAAGCACAATCTTTATCTTTCTCCATGAGTAAATCACTCCTACACTTGTATCAGGAAAGAAATTAATTCTTGCCTGTTAGCCTCAGAGATTTGTAATGGTAGTGTCGTTGATGATGTTGGAGACGAAGATCTTATTTATAATAATAATAAAGTATGGTGAATTTCAAGTGTTCTTTATGTGGAGGAAGCTCGGGCTACATTGTCACTACTCCTCAGAACAAGGAGGTAGTTTGTTCTTGTTCTTTTGTTGTTTGATTTTGTTGTTTGCCTTCCTACTTTAGCTATGTTTTGTGACAATTTCAGTTTACAGATCCAGGCTTGCTTCAAACTTGCACCCTCCGGCCTTAGCCTCTCAAGTGCTGGAATTATGCCTAGCCTCAAACAAGGCATTATTATCTTTGCTTTTTAAACAGAATTGTAGCTCATGTATAAAAATATCTTACCAAAGGCATATTACAATTAAAGGATGAAGCCAAGATTTGAGTACAGACCCATTTTTCTCACACACTGTGATTGCACCACGCCCATCCTGCATGCTTCCGGTAATAATGCTAGGTTTAGTGAAGACGTAGAATAGAGACATGGCTTGCTTCATGGTATTGGAGGTCATTCGCTTAGATACATATGATTGGGATTTTGTCAGAACTGAAGAATAGCAATTTTCTGTGCATTTTAACTCCTAAATTTGACTTTGTTGGTACTATTTCCTATCAGTGGTAAGGGATTTCCTTCTGGTATGGATGTTTTGAAACTGTGATGGTTGTCCACTTGCAGATTCATTTCCTCTCAGCAAGAACAAACGGATTCACTAGGCACCCATGGAAATTAATGAGGAGCTGTGCACAGGCTAGAAGGACAGGCTTGGAACCGAGAGTTTAAGGAAGTGGAATGGGTGGGGCGAGTTCACAAGTGATGGAGCTAGGGAAATGACTCTTAGAAAGTAGAAACAAAGTGAGGCTAAGCCAACCAGGGTTAGGAGAGACATGTCCAGAAACCTGAACATAGGGTGAAGCGTGTGTGAGATCATTGGAAACCTACTCTAGGAATGAAATTTGGAGATTTCTTTGGGGACTCAAGTTGTCTGAGATGACTTTGCATCTGGGATACAATGGTTGCTTTTTATACTGGAAGTGTGTTACAGATTTCATTTACAGAAAAAGTGTCCTCTTGGTGTGAGTATATATTATATATAGAAGCCAAGGCTTTGCCCCAAGCAAATACTCTTGTATAAAATACAAAATCAGGAACTCTTATTACAGAATTAACTCCATAATCCAAGAACATTTGGTCTGACACAATTCTGTCACATAAAAGAAAACCGTTTTAAGAAGTTAGAGTTAACTTAAGATGTATACAGTTAATATCAGACCAGGAATAAGTTCAATTCTCCTGACTTCTATTGTAATGCTCTTTCCTAGTTATTAGGATTTCTAGAATTCCTTTATTAAATGTATTTTATTTTAGAATAATGTAATAAATATTTTAATCCATGCATATAGTGTGATTTGATTATGCCCACCCCTACTTCCCACTCCAATTTCCCCTAACCACCATCCACATCCCCTTCCTAACTTCACGCCATCTTTCTTTAAATAAAATAAAAATAATAACATACTGAATTAGTGTTTCCAATATGGAGCATAAGCAGCCTACCAGGGGCCACAACCCCAAAGAAAACTGACTAAGCCTCCCTCGATGACTATCAACTAGGACCTTCTGAGCATCTCCTACATCCATGAGGTAATTCTGACTGGCTTGATCTTGCACAGGTAACCATAACTGTGGGAACTTATGAAAGAATGGCCCTGTAATGTCTAAAAGACACTATTTCTCAGTAGTCCTCCCCAACTTCTGGTTCATAAAATCTGTCTGCATCTTTTTCCACCATGCTCTTATTCTTTACAAGAGAATGCTCTGGTCTGAATAATCATTCATGCAGGTCATTCTAATTCAGCATGTAGATGTACTATGTGTGTGTGGTTTTTTTTTTTTTTCACGTCAGCTTCTTGGTGCATTTCATGGCATCATATTAAGCAGCATTTTACAGTAATCAGGATGGGATCTGTTGTTTTTCTGAATTGTTACCCCCCTTTTTGATGGAGTATGCTTGAATTGAAATATAAAAATACTAAAAATCACATTTTTATGTCCCATTGCCAAACTGTTCATGTGTAATTTCGCAATTTCTTCACTTAGTATGAATGGAGTCTCTTACAGAGAGGAAAGGAAACACTGGAAGAAATAAGTATATGATTTACAACATGATTTATAAAATAACTGAATTTCCCATTATTCTTTAATGTAATTTTGCAAATATTTTGTTATGTCATCTAATTCTTAAGCACAGGTTAAGAGCAGATATTAACTCATATTTACTAGTTAAGTAATTGACACAGGGAAATCTAGGAACTTGTTTAAAACTCAACTATTAGAAACTGAAGAGATGACTCAGAAGTTGAAACATTTTCCCAGCAAGTGTGAAGAACAGAGCTGGATCCTCAGATGTCTAAATAAATGTCAAATGGGAATGGTGGCTAACCTACAGGGAATTCTCCAAAGCAAGCTGGCTAGCAAGACTTACCATATCAGTGAGCTCTGGGTTTGATTGAGAGATCTTGTACCAGCGAATGAGGTGCAAGAGCACTGGAAGATCATTCTTAACAGCAACCTCTGGCTTCTGCATGCAAACACACCTAAAAACATGTTCATCCACACACATACATATGCATACATGCAACACAAACACACACACACAACAGAAAAAGAAAGAAAAATAACCAGTGATATTCTCTCGTCTCGTAATAGGGAAATTTGAAGTTTATATTTAAACTATGAACTGACTTAATTGTGAGGGCCATGAGCATCTCAGCTTTCTAAGGTACCTTCTAGAATAGATTAGAATTAAAATTCCAGATAATCATGCAGTGGGATAATTTCTTTCTGGTCAAGTGGGTTTTTAAATGCTGAATGTCAAAAATAAAAATGCTATTTATGACCAAATTAATGCTGAGGTGTTTTGCTGAGAGTAACTAGACCCTAAATTAACTGGCACTGAAGTCCATTCCTGTTTTCTTGGTTGTTTTTAAATCAGAAAACAATGTCAATCAACATAGGAAAGGATAATTGTTTGTTTGTTGTAACATAATGGTTTCTGACTTTTTTAAAGCTGGCCAACCCATTAGGCATATTAAGGAGAAAATGAAATATGTGTAATTAAAATAAATGTAATTTTGGCCAAAGGAAAAAAAACTATCAGTATTGCTAACAGAAAAATGTTGTTGAAAAATTGAACAGAAACACACAAGACAGATTATCAGCAATTTAATATGGCACGAAAAAACTGTTCTTCAAGACTGGATAAAGGTGAACCACCAGTTCTAAAGGTTCTAGATTCAGACACCAGTTCCTCACACACAGAGTCTCAATGGAGCAACTACACTCTGTCAAATAGATGTTAAAATGGTGTTATGGGGTTGATTAATTTTATACCTTCATGAAAATCTATTTATCCATCAAATAAGTTATTTACTGATTGCTTATGATATGGCTCTTTGTTACTTGGACGGAAACATCTAAGCATTGTTGGCTTATTTCCTCTGAGGAAGGAATTCTTCTGTAAATTGTTATTGAGTGCATGAATTAAATAAGGCTAATAGTGGAACATTTGTTTTTCATTTTGCTTTTTCCTAGTGCTAAGATCGAACCCATGGTCTTGGGTACTTGTTGTGCAACAACTCTACCACAGAGCTACATCTCCAGTGTGTGTAGTTTTTTTTTAAACTGTTGTATTTAGTTTGTGTCAACATATTTAACTGTAAATGACAGTGAGCACTGTGTCAGAAACATTGCCTATCTTCTAGATTGCTGGAAGACTGGAGAGTGGTGTCATAGACTGTGGTCCACATGAGTCCTCATTTTAAAACTCTGATTAGGTTTATTTTATCATCTAATGGGAAAACGCTATGGACTATTTGTTTAAGACAGAAAGAAAAACAGAATATCTGGTAAATATCTGTATGGTTTCTCTTTTGGAATGAAATCTATACTTAGAAATGAATATGCCTCTCTAGGTAAGTATATACTCACCTCATTTTTCTTTAGAAGATATCAAGAAATATTTGATATCCACACCACACAGTAGATGGTATCCAAAGGAAAATGTTTCCATATTTAATTTTCAAATTTCTCAGTGATTTTGAAAAAGAGTAGGTCATTGGTAGATGTTTCTAAGAAAGGAAAATATATGCAGTGATTACAAACGTGAACTCAGGAACCAGATGCCCTGAGTTAGTAATCCAGCTACCAAGCTGAATAACTTTACAAAAAAAAAATCATGTAATTTCTCCATGCTCTGTTTTCTTATCCAAAAGGCATCTATAATAGTAGCAACTTCCTTTTTAAAAAATGAATCTTGGAGATTGCATAACTCAAACATGCAAAGCCTTTTAAATAGTACCTGTCAAATATCACTTGCATTAAATTGCTGTTAATATCATTTTTTTGAAAGTCATCTATATGTTACAGGGAAAGAGAAATTATGCCCATAAGAAAGGATTTACAAAGCA
Organism: Chionomys nivalis; assembly: GCF_950005125.1. NCBI lineage: Eukaryota > Metazoa > Chordata > Mammalia > Rodentia > Cricetidae > Chionomys > Chionomys nivalis. The sequence continues at coordinate 29,429,486 of NC_080103.1, read as the reverse complement.
ATTTACTTTCAACACATGAAATACTGATCCACCGCCTCGGGTCTTCATCTCTAATTTGGTTTCAAGAACAAAATTCTTTCCAAGACAATGCACATACTTCAGTGTATAATCATGTATGAGAAAGCAATCTTCAGTGCCAGGGGTTTAAGGCTGATGCTCATAAAGCCCAGCCCCCAAGCCCAATGCCACATCAATGTTCAGGTAATAAAGCAGCCACTAAGTGTTATATTAGGTTCTATTATTAAGTCATTGAGCGGTTGTCATCAGTCTTCTTAGAGCTATAGATGTATAGTTTATATTCACGCTTAAAGACATAGAACAGATTTTTTTCCTTTAGATGTAAAATATATACTAGGTAGGGTAACTATTTTCTACTAACCAACACTGTAATTGGGAAGACCCAATGTAAGTTTCTTATATTCTCATATGCTAGCAAAATCATTAGAACTTCAAAATAGGAAATATTTCTGTTGGTGTACATGGTTGATATAAATAAGGCTTTCAAGTATGGGATTATTTTAATTACACTATAAGATTACATGTGTGTGTATGTGTGTGTGGTGTGTGTGTGTGTGTGTGTTTACATCACAGGAATAGCCTAAACATATGTCATCTTCTTTTCAATCACCTATCTAGGCATTAACTTACTCTGCATTGAGGGCCATCAAGGGATCAGGAATAAAGAAGTAATGGTATAGAAACAGAAGACTTTCTTTGCCCTAAAAGACCATGTTGTTTAAATAGACCAGCAAATGAACAATTTTTATCCCCAATGATGAATGACAACTGCTATGATCCAGGAATGCTCAGAACAGCAGTGTTCCCAAGGCAGGAATACCAGAGAAGTACCAAAGATGAGAAACCTTCCAGAGCCTTAGGTGTGCCCAATTTCTGATGTATTAAAAGCAATTCACTAAGGAAGATAAAAGTGGAGACAAAATTCGTCCAAATCCTAATTTAAAACTCTCAAAATATCACCAAAATAAACAAAAACGAGAATGGCTTTGGAGAACCTGCACAAAGAACCTCTTAGACCTGGGAATATTGTATTCATAGGACCGCAGTTTGAAAATGTCCAACATCCCCCATTCTTGGCACTGCTCAAACCCCTTGCATACATGGCTCCCTCCACCCGTCTGTCCCCTGAACTGGCATGGCCATTGACTCCTGGGGCTACTTTTCCTGAAAAGCATTAGACAGATGCCAGATGGTGACATGTGACAAAGGAGCAATAAGATATAATGGGGCCACAAGATTCCAGGAATTTAACAGAGCAGAATGCAATTACTGGCCTTGTCACACAGACATCAAGAACACTGTTTAACTTATCTGGGGCAGAGTCTTTATACTAAAATAAATCATAAGATTCCCAAGGAAGTAGCTGAAATTAAATCAGATAAGTAGGAGGAACCATCTAAATAAAAATCAGAATCCATACCTCTCTCTTTAAGCATGAGTATGCTCAATAAATTCTGTTTTAAGTCAAAATACAATGGGATCTAGAAAGGACAGATCATAGATTTGAGCAAGTGAAACACTTTATGATTAATTTATAAGGAAGAAATGAATATAGAAACTTTTAAGAGTTAAAAACAAAAGGGTAGCCTTTTTTCAAAGCACACACGTACAGCTGGAGCTCCATTTGGGCTGCCAAACAGCTCCCAAATAAAGTCATGGAGATTCATTATTAGTTGCGAATGCTCACCCTGTGTTTAGGCTTGTCCCACTAGCCCTTTTAACTTAATTTAACCATCTTCTACTCATCTGCATTTTGCCTTGGGGCTTTCTACCTGTCTTTCATTCTACTTCCTGCTTCCTTCTTGTCTGGCTGGCCAGTCCCTGGCATCTCCCTGGTGTCTCTTGGTCCCTTTTTCTTTCTTCTCCAAGCCTAAATTTCTCCTCCTAATTCCTTCCTATGTCACATACTAAATATTGTAAACAATTTATATTTCCACTTCTTGACAACCTTCTTAGTGGTCAGTCCTTAATAAAACCATTTTGAGCTATTAATATTTTTTCTATGTGGAATTTCACATTTTATGCATGTGTTCATATGTGTGTGAATATGTGTGGGAGCTTGAAGTGTACATCAAGCCTGTTCCTCATCCACCATTCCATTATTTTCCTTTTTTCTTTTGTGTGTATGTGGATTGTGTGTGTAAATGCAGGGGCACACACGCTACAGTACTTGTGTGAAGGTCAAAGGAAAGCCTGAAGATTGCGACCTTGCCTAACAGGCTTGAGAACTTCTGGGGTTAGACATGTGACTTCTACAGCTTTTATGTGGGTCTGTGTGGTTTTATGAGAATCAAGGAGGCTCACAACTGTGATCCTCTTGATTTCTGGAAAGTGTTTTATCTGCTAAGCTTCTCCACTTTATTTTTGAAGCAGGGTCTCTCACTGAGCCAGGAAACAGGCCATTCATCACAAAACATCAGTTCCTCTTAGCTCCTCTCTCTACCCCAGCACCGGGATTACAGAGGCGACCATGCTGAGTTACTTTTCACAAGGGTACTAGGTATCCAATTCAGGTCCTCATACTTCCTGCACTTTATTGTCTGAGTCATTTCCTCAGTCCTAAATTTACCATTGTATTTGATTTTGTAATATCTGTCAGAATGGCCTCTAGACTTTTCATTTCAAATTTCTTATTAATCTACAATTGTTCCTTTGAAAAATTCACATAATAATATTCGTTGATTTCTTGTGGCATTACTCATAGGAAAACCTAGACAACTTGGAAATTTTTGTGTAAGTGTAGTTCTTCGAGAGTGAGGATGCTGCTCAAGCTTAAACCATCCAATGCCGTGGAGCTTCATCCTTCTTTCCAAATAGCACATTACAGTTTGCTGGACAGCTGTGATTAAACAACCAAGAGACACCTCAGTTTGAACAGCTGTAAAACAGAACATTTGCTCACTCTCTCCCACGTTTCACCCAGTATCCTTCTGCCCAGGAAATTGTCCTTTTGGCCCTGCTGCTTGGATTGCAATGAAAACCTTTATTGTTTTCTCTTCTTCGGTGACCATCCACTAAATTTCTCTCATGTCTCCACAACTACAACTATAACTAGTGAGTTCTCTATAGCTCTAGTTCTGGGCCACATCACAGTTATCTCCTCTCTTGAATGGACAGTTAGGTCTACTCCGTATCCACTGGAACTCAAGTGGCTTGAATTGGAAAGTTCTTCCCTCCCATATTGAGTTTGAGTAGCACACATAAACAAGTTCCTTGCAACTGCTGCGTGCGAACACACATTTTGCTAAATTTTGGGGGGCATTCAAATTTTCACTCTACTTCTACTTTGGGACCCCGCTGTCTATCCCTCAATCCCACATCCAGGGCAATCTTGGTAAGAGATAAACTGAGTTCTGTTATACCTCCATTTCCTCTCGCCAAATATGTCCAGTTTATTTTTCAGAACATACCAACTCCATACTTTCTCAGGTTACTTGCATACGATTAGATGGCATCTCAGCTAGGTCTTGCTTAAGGTATACAGAATCCAGGCAGCACTGAAATACTGCCACTTTTGTCTTCAGACACCGTAGGTTTTTCAATATTCTTTCTTAATTTTTATCCGCCTTCCTCATCTAGGCAATCTATCTGTGACACTAAGGTCTCTGTTTAATCACAACCTGAACACTGACTTGTGTGATCAGGCAGGTTCTTGATAGATATTTATTAAAGAAAACATTGGATATTATTATCCCACACTGCTGGGTCTGTTAGCGCCCTTGATGGAGATGGTGCGACTGCCTCAAGAGACTCTTCTACGATTCTGAATCATTCATGGCCATGAAATCGGCCCAAGACAGGAACCAATATGTGTTCCACCAGGTGGAGAGCAAAGTGAATGCTCCCCAATGGGGAGGAACCGTGCCCTTATTATCAGCATGCCGAAAGCAAGTAAGTTATCTGTCCTGGATAAGACGCCATGGTGGATTGCAAAAATGTGTCACTAAAATTGATACATAGCTGTAGATTTTGGACTTTAAAAACTGAAATGAGAAAAAAACAACAATTACACAGCAAATGTGATCTTTTAAAATAACTTTCTTCCCCTCGGCTCTGTGCTCCAAAAGTTACCGTTTATTTTATTTTAAATTGCTCTATCATTTTCACTCCCAAGTTCCTTAGTACATAGTAATTATAAGAATCAATCTGTTCTTCCTGAAAGCCGCTTTTCCACCGCTCTGGTAATTTCCCTTCTTAGTACTCCTGCACAAAACAGGCTGGCTCTCGCTGTTTTCTTAGCTCTATCACAATTAAAGAATAAAAGACCTATACTCGGCTTTGTACGAAGTTTTGAATGTTCAAGATCCCATTTTAAATGCTATCAAAATCTGTGTAACTTTTTCTATTCTGTGCATATAAAATTCTATATGTTTCCCTAATTAGCATATTTCATCTGCTAATGTTCTCCATTCAAAAGCAACTTCCGTTGCTAAGCATCTCAAGGAAAAAAAAAAACACTTTTGAAGACAAGTACGACAGATTTAAATGACATTGTGATTTAATCCACTGTATTTGGGTGGTAAAAGACAAAACTGATGAAAAGGACAAAAACTAACTGGCCTTTTAAGAAAAAAAATGGAAATACTAGCATCAAAGGTATAGAAAATTATTTCTAATTTTTAAAACAAGTAAGGTATTGAAACAGGCTTTGACTGAAACACAGATAACCATAATACAGCTACAAAAATTGACTAATGTGAAAAAGACAAAAAGGCCTAGAGATTAGTAATAGAAATTGTTTTAATTCACAAGGTAACTAATTGCTTGCGTGTACAAATGCATGTGTATTTATTTGGAAGTCATTATTATAGCAGCAACCATTAATGGCAATATAGGAAGTATGATTAGAGCACGGCCTAAAGATGTTAGTTGGAGAAAGCATCAGACCCATTCTATATACCCAGTCTACCTAACTCCAAAACAATAAAAAAAGGGCCAGTATTCAATAATTCCCTGAAAAAAGTCCTAGGAAATTAAGGTGAGAAATATAAGAAGCATATTGCTAACACTATACAATTACACTGGACAACTTTAGGCAGAGGTCATCAATCACTTGTAGAGGTTCTATTCCAGGAATGGCTGAGGGTACCTGAAGCTGTTTATAGAAACCCTGGGTGCATTTTTCTTTTTACACAGGCTTAGGATAAGGTTTAACTTAGGAATTAGCAACAGGGAAAGATTAGCAACACAAATAATAAATTTGAACAATTATCATATCCTATAATAAAAGTTGTTATGTTTTTTTGCATATCTATTTATAGGTTCTCTGCTTAACATTTTTAAATCATGGGTCACTGAAGTCAGAGGTAGAAAAGAATGTGCACAATGGGATCAAAGCGCTGATCTCTATTCCAGGCATTTGTCATTTTGTTTACAATAGCACATTTCTTCGTGTCAGCTGACTGGCAGTGATGGGTACTCATAACACAAGAATACTGAAATTGAAGAAGCCCTTCCAATGTGATCTCTGGAACAGTGAACATACTGGAACTAGACCCTCCTAGCCACGTGAAAGCCCTCCGACGCCACTGGTTCTACACTGCAAACTTCTAAGCATTCTTTCGCATTGCCCATGCACATGCACGGAAAATAATACCTTCGTTCTTTAGCTATATCATTGCTAATGGAGTCGAGCATGGTCCAGATGTGATCAGACACTAACGTCCCATAGGGGATATGTCTCTGACAAATAAGGCCAACTTTATTTTCAGATTGATTACATTGGTAAAATTTTGGCTCACTTGTAAGTTTACGAGCATTAAAAAATTGATCATCAAATGTTATCCAGATGGGCACTGAAGATCACAAATCTGACTCCCATGTGCAAAGTACATGTAGGTGACACAAGAAACTTTCCAGAAAAAAAAAAGGGGGTGGAAAGTAGATGGAGAAATCTGATTAATGGTGAAATATTTAGCATTCAAATAAGTAGAGAAATTCTTTCCAGTTTTATAGAAACCACATATTTAAGATAAAGTCTGTTTATACTAATTAATGCGTATCTTAACTAAAAAGTGATAAATACAGAACAACCACAAGCTAACAGTTATCCTTTAAATTGATGTAAGCCATAATTCATTATCTGAAACATTTATTTCTATTTAATATTTGGAAAGGAGGATAGAATAGTTTTTAATACATAAGACTTTGGAATGAGCTAGGTTCAACAATTAACTCTGCCACTTGTTATTACGAGTGCTTATCACCTATAAAAACGAGGACAGCAATATAACCTACCTGCCAAGCAATAAGATTTAAACTAAGTGAATTAAAAATCAATGAATCACATCAATTTCCAAAACAGGAAATTATCTGACATGATATACTTACTAAATTAAAGATAAAATATATTAATCCAGACTGAAATAGGAATTTCAGTCACATGTATACACCAGGGAGAATTGCTTTATTGTTCATGATGAAAAGCTACTATCACTGTAGACCAAGTTAGGAAGGAGTGGGAAAAAATGGCAAGCTGTTTAGAGTCATCAAATGCTAATGGATAAGATAAAACATAAATATTTCAATGCAATGTTTTGTTCCATAGAAACCACCCATTTGAAAACCAGAAAGCCACAAAAAGAGTAATCACCATTCCTCACTAATTTTTCCAATAAACCTAATGCTCAGTTCATTACAAATAAAGACTTCCTGGAAATAGAAAGTGTAACTCTATCTTGAAAATTTCTATTTTAAACAAATAGCCAGAAATCATCACTGGTTAATCATGTTCCTATAAAATATCTTTCCTGTTTAGTTATATAAACATTATGTATTCCACAAATATCAAAACCTTAAACTAAAGAAGGGAATCATGGTGGGGGTACATCTGGAGAGGCAAGCCACTGACGGGTGTCTTCCTTGGTCACTTTTCATCTCGGTCTTGAGATAGGACTGCTCACTGGGAAAGAACTGCATCCATTCTGCTAGACTGTCTGCTCAGTACGCCCAGGAACTCTCCTCTTTCCACCTCCCAAACTCTAGGATTAAGTGTGTGTAGCGGCCAGTTTATTGCATGGATCAAGCTCAAATGCTCACATATGCAGAACAAGCAGTAACTGATCGAACCATCTTCCCAATGCCAAACTAAACATTTTTGATTAATGCATAAGTCTATATTGTTTGCATTGACAGGACTACTATAGCAAAGAATTCATATTTTCTTCCAAACTGACAGTAGCTCACTCTCTAGACTTTTTTTTTTCCTGGATGGCAAATTGCACATCATGTTCTCTAACTGATACCCAAATTCTGTGTAGTGAGAACCTGGAGTGTTATAGGTTGAATGAAAGAAAAGTTCACAAATTATATAAAACAAAAGGTTAGAAACTACATTGTGATTGGTTTAAGGGCAGTCAAACAGGTAGCCAATGAAATCAAAATTTAAGAAAAACAGCCGGGCGGTGGTGGCGCACGCCTTTAATCCCAGCACTTGGGAGGCAGAGGCAGGCGGATCTCTGTGAGTTCGAGACCAGCCTGGTCTACAGAGCTAGTTCTAGGACAGGCTCCAAAACCACAGAGAAACCCTGTCTCGAAAAACCAAAAAAAAAAAAAAAAAAAAAAAAAAAAAAAAAAAAAAAAAAAAAAAATTGAATACTTTCATGTATTTCTCAATCATTGAATGGGATAGTCTTACAATAAAAATTAGTCATTACAATCTGAAATGGTTAGCATGCATTTTTATTTGCTAAACCTGGCAACTTCAGTATACTTACTGTAATACATTAGGGTTTACACTTTTATTCAGTTAGTCGGCTATTGGTAAGTAGCAATTGGCCACTAAAACTACTAAGTGATATATTGGATATTACTATGTGAAATTAATAGTTTTATACTCCAGGGTCTCAGCAACAAACAACACTGGCAGATGTTTTGCTTCTTTAATTAAGTGTTTGTTGTAGTTTATTTATAGTTTATAGAGGAAGAAAATTAAATAGTTGCTAATTTTGCTAACATAATGTTAATTCACAAAATAATTTTAATTAATAAGTACTATTAAGAAAAATCAAGAGAGATGACAAGGTTGAAGATGGATCAAAGGTCACCATAGCTAGAAGATGCAGGACATGCCATTAATCATGGAGAGATGTCTTTCATGAAAAGAATTAGGGAAAGGACATGAAAGGAAAAGGAGCAGCAGAGGCAAAGGACCTTGGGAAGGAATAAATTTGACTCTGACAGGAAAAGCATAAAGAACCATCTGAGCGTGGCCAGCAGCGAGTGGAGGAGTGATAGAAGCATGAGACTGAAACCAAGACTCCCAAGGCTCCATTCCATGGTGTAGCTCTTGGATTCTGCTCAGATTAGACATTTGGATTCAGGTAAGAATGGCAACCAATACGGTGGGAAGTGAGATGAGTTGGAATATGTCCAAAAGTCTCCTTGTGGGGGAGTGGATAAGAGGACCAGTAGTTGAAGAGAAAGGTGGAAAGACGAGGCACAGGGTGACAGATGAGAGCGTACTGGCAAGGTAGAGGACCAGGAGGCATACTGTGAGCGTCAAACCCATAGCATGTTATGAATGCACTTTTTTCTGCCCCACAGAGGGGCCATGACAGAAGGGGAAAATTCCGATTTGTCCTATTCACAAAAATAGATTGTTTCCTGTGTCTTTCACCCTCAGCTGCCTATTCTGGCATCATCGGTGGTTAGCCTCTATTTCTTGGAACTCACAGATGTCTTCAAACCTGTGCACTCTGGATTCAGCTGCTATGACCGGAGTCTTAGCATGCCCTACATTGAGCCAACCCAGGAGGCCATCCCATTCCTCATGTTGCTTAGCTTGGCTTTTGCTGGACCTGCAATTACGGTAAGAATTGACCCAAAATTTTATTGTTTAATCCCAGAAAACAAAAACTGATTCAGTTTGTGTAGCAAGTGTGAAAAAAAAAAAAACAAGAAAAAGATGAACTCTAACCCTTGGATTGGGAAGATCTTGTCTTTGGGATATATTGCATATTGACATTATCATGTAGTTGATTGCTTTAAAATGTTGGCATTCAGTTTTAAAAATTACACAATATCCAAAATGATGTTTGCATTTATGAAAAAGATTTTATAACTAGACAATTCTTCTTAATGGATACTATTATATTGGTGATATATTTTTAATTGATGTATTCCTCATGTTTTGTTTGCTACCTGAATTCCAGGGAGCTGAAAATAATTATTTTCTGTTCAAAAATGATTTTAATAACATTTGTAGGTTAAATTTTACTAAATTAGTACTTTATGCTGATTATAATCAATGAGACTTACCAAGTATAAAAAGCTCAAAACTTAACTTTTGGTCATGTATTCATGCTTACTGCACACACACACACACACACACACACACACACACGCATCCGATCTATCAAACATGAATTAAAACACAGTTATTTTTTGTATGAAACCCTACTATAAATAAATGTTGCAAAATATTGCAAGTTAAAATTACCAAAGACTATGCAATCAAAGAATTTCTGTACTGAAATTGGGGAGCTTCACATTTTATTTGATACTTTTACTTATAAATTTATGTAATTATCTACAACCAAAAACGGAAAATCCATTACAGGGTTAGAACTAAACAGCAATTTTTATAGCCTCTTTCATAATGAGTGCATGCCCATTTCCTGCATTCAGTCCATCCTCATTTCCTGGTATTTAACTTTCTTTGCTCTCTTTCCTACATGACACACTGTACCAACATGCACACTTGTTTACTTGTGTGCATGCATTACTGACTAGATTCTTCATGTGAGGGGAAGGCATGCAGGTTGATCTTTCTGAGAATGTATAACATCGCTTACTATTGTACATTCTAAGTTAATTTACCTACAAATTTTGTGATTGCATTTTTTTCTTTAGGGCAAATTTTGTGATTGTATTTTTTCTTTAGAGCCAAATAGTATCCCATTTTATATACATATAAATTTTCAATATCTATTCATCTGTTGATGGACAACTAAGTTGATTCCAATTCATTATTATAGAGAATAAAGCAACAATAAACACTGGTGTGCAAATATCTCTAGATAAGGGGATGAACTTCTCTGGATATATGCCCAGAAATAAAAATTGGAGTCATCGGGTAGTTCTATTTTTAATTTTTTGAGAAATTTCCAAATGATTTCCACAATGGTTATATTAATTTTGCCTCCACCAACAGTGCATAAGGCTTTCTTTTTCTCCGTGTCACCTCCAACATTTCTTATCATGTTTATTGATGATAGCTATTCTCACTAAGGAAAGGTAATATCTTAAAATAATTCTAATTTTTATATTTCTGATAGCTATGAATACTGAGAACTTTTAAATAGTTATTAGCCATTTATATTTCTCTTTTTGAAAATTATCTAGCCAGTTCATTTGCCTATATGTTCACTGGTATTTATTTCCTTGGTATTTAATTTCTAAACGGTTGTTTTGATGTGTTACGACACACCACAAATAGCATGTTTTATGTACATCTATTGATAAATAAGGTTAGATAAGCCTTCCTGCCATTTCTTCTGATTCCCACACTACTTCTCTAACAGAAAAGAAGTACATTTCCCCGGGTGGTATTGTTTACTTATGCTAGAAGGAGCCTTTGCTCATCTAGGTTCTTTCACTACATTCATCAATGTTGAACTTTTATGAAATTAAAAGGCACGCTTAAACGGATCTTTTATAAGATTCTCTGATGCACTAGCCTTTTGAGTTTCAGTATATCAACAGTTTCTAAAAAGTTTCTTTGTAGATTTTCTAAACTCTATACTTTCATGTAAACATGATTCTGTACTCCAAGTATTACCCCTATAGTAAATAATATTATATTATTTATACTATAAATACATTTAATGAAATATTTGGATAAAATAATTGAAACCTAATTTATTCACGCTGTAAACAAATGGCATTTGAGCTCCAGCGAATTCAAAGGATTAGAAGTATTTATGATGCACTTGGAAGTAGAGGAAGCTTTTTAATGGATGGATGACATTTCTTCAAATAGCAACATCTTTCCGTCATTTTGTTTAGTCATTTAATCGTAGAGGAAATAGTATATTTGTTTTAAACCTATCACATCAGAAAATATTTCTCAGCCAGAATGCAATATATGGATTTAATTGATACATCTGGCATAAAACACATAAAGTACATCAGGGTGTGTACGATCCTGGTAAAAGGACTGTTTATGTGCAATCATTTGAATAACTCACATTTTATAGACGTAAAGTCGTTTGTTCACTAAGCTATGAGTGAATAAACTGAGCAAATAAACCCAGAGTCACTTGGAAGAAGCCCAATTGCTACGTTCCCCATCAGAAGCCTTTATCACAGGATGCTTCCTCTCCTGGTGTTGCTGCATGTGCTGGAAACAATAGATAGCCATCCACCGTGTGTCCTTTTCATGTCTAAATTTATTTAGTTTTCAACTTTTAATATAGTACAATTAACATTTATAGTACCTACATTGAGTTGTTGGCAGCTACATGGGAGTGGTTGCTACCATATTAACTAATGCAAAACATCGTTCCATCCCTACTGAAACATGTGTGGAATGGCTATACTCAATAGTACTTTTACACTTAGACAAGCTTTCCATGCATTTATTTTCCTTCTGCTAAAATAGAAATTGTTTTGTTGACCAAATCTGCTTGTCAAATGTTTCTGATACTAACTCTATATTTATTTGATTCTTCTAAGGCATCTTGGAATTGATGTCAAGAATCTCAAAGTTAGAGCAGAATCAGCAACTGTGTGGTTGATTGAATTACTGGGTGTGATGAGCAAAACACCAAGGGGTGATTGTTTTAATGAAATTGAAATTCAGAGACATTTTCACACCTTTGACAAATGCAAGCAGACAAGACACAGCCAGAACTCTTTACAGTGCCCTAATTGCTTATTTCTCACTGCTTGCTAAATCCCCAGAATAAATTGCTTACATTTCTGAAGTGCTCAGAAAAACACATTTTCTCTTTGTTGAATTGACAATGTGTGGAAGGATGATGCATAGTGTATACTTGCGAGCGCAGGTACAGTGACTCTCTTGCTGACACCGTGTGGCCTTTGCAGATCATGGTGGGAGAAGGGATTCTGTACTGCTGCCTTTCCAAAAGAAGAAATGGGGCTGGATTGGAACCCCACATCAATGCCGGGGGCTGCAACTTCAACTCCTTTCTCAGAAGAGCCGTCAGATTCGTTGGTGGGTGTGAGGAGCCAAAAAGAAAGAAAATGCTTTTCTGCACAGAAATACGATGTCTAATTACAGATATTAAACCCTTAAAGCTGTAATTTAGATGTATACGTTCAGTACACGTGAGTTTCACATTATACAGGAAACTGTTTTTTAAAAATCAGAATCTAGGATCTCTATCGTAAATGTGTTATTAGGAGTCATAGCCCTGATTCTGTGAGCTAGCACACGACACATTTCAGGGCATTCTGCCAAACTCTAGTTGAAGCATAAGTTTACTTTAAAATAGTTTCACAAAGTGTATGTTTTAGGTTTTGATTTTTTTTTCCCCCGTGGGAGAAGGAAAAAGTAGGGGCAAATTCCATGTGGCCGCTATTTAATATGTTGCTGAAGCTGGTTTTGAATTCCTCAGCCTCTCGCCACTACCTCCCACGTGCTAGGATAGCGGGAGCGTGGCACCATGCTTCGTTTTATTTTTTTTTAAAATGTCAGTAGATCATCGTTAATTGACAAAGTTTCAGAAATTAACTTACATAAGTGAGTCTGTTTCTTCGTGGTTTCATCCCGAAGTCACTGTGGATGGATATGTCACACTAGACCGTTACAGTCTGGCTACTTTTTCTTGGTTAGACTCTTACACACACACACACACACACACACACACACACACACACCTTACTTTTTTTTTTAATGAAGCCTATAAGGAAACCACAGGCCTGACTAAGTAAATACCTGACTCACACTAATTCCTAAATCACAATTAGCATGGGACCATCAGAATCAAGTTTGAGCCACAGATTTTATTTTACATTTTTTTTATTAATTTAAATGATCATCTACAATACCAGAAACCAACCAGAAGGTTTTATATTCATCCCAATAAGTCAATATTAGGCTACTTTTACCTATAGCTTGTCAGCATAAAGAAATTGGTAGCCTCATGTAATGTCTCATGAATAATTACATGAAATTTTCTCTCCCTGACTGACTCTGAATCATTTCCTAAACCCTGCTTTTTGAAGGTATCTTCTTACCATCATATTGGTATACTAATAAAGCAGTATCCCGCTTAGCAACATTTGAGATAAGGAAATAGAACTCCAAGACATAAAGCTGAACCCAGAGAAACGTTTCCATAATAAAATATTAAGCTATGGACAAAGAAGTGTATACTCTGAAATGATGCTATCTGCAACTTCACCCAGCCTGGGCCTGCAGAGTCTCATTTCCCCAGATGTAAAATAAGTTGACTCCCTTCTTATTCAGTCTTTACCTGGATCAAGCAAATCTCAGATCACACTGCCTGCTCTTCATGTTCAGCACATTGTGCTCTATGCTGTATCGTGTTAAGAATGACTCCGAGGTGGATTGAAGAGGTAGCTCAATGGTTAAGAGTGTTTGCTGCTCTTTCAGAGGACCGGAGTTTGACTCCAAGACAGATCCCATAATAGGCAGCTTACAACTGATTGAAACTTCAGATCTGTGGGGTCTGACACTTTCCGCTGTTCTCTATGGGCACGCTCACACTAATATGCATACTTACACACCTATACATAAATACATAAAAAAAAAACAGAGTAGACCCTATGCATGTGGCTCAGAACTGGAATGCAGAGATCAGTTTTCCAAGCTGTGAATCCCTGGTGTGATTGGAAAGGAACTGAGGCTGTGATGATTAGAGGACAATGACTGGAGAAGAAAAATGAAAATCAGTGCAATCCAACACTTTTGGTCTGGAGATGATGAAAGGGTGCCTTTTAGAACGATTTCAGTGAGTGTCTCATGAATCAGAATGCAAGCAATTGAGTCAGAATGAATTCACGGAGTCAAGACAGCCTGGGAAGAGTAGGCATGTTCTAAGTCATCTATGCCTTCCTTAGAAGGAACTGCTCACAAGATGAGCCAAGCAGGTGACTTCAAATAACATAGAGCTTGAGGATTTGTAATTTAAGATTGGTCCCAGAATATACAATTGAAAGTTTGGCAGGATATATAAGGACATCATCACCAAATACGACAGCTCCGACAGCTACCCAGGCTGTAACTTCTGTTTGGTTATTATGGCAAATCCTGCCTTCTCCCTTCATTCTCAGAAGCACCTTGCTTTATAGAGAAGTAGAATGGACTCTGGGGTTTAGTACCTGTGCCTACAGTCATAGACCAAGGTGAGAAAAGAGTCCAAACCCCTCAGAAATCCTCAGGATTTTTAAATTACCTTTTTAAAAACTTGTGTTGTGTACATTTTATTACAGAGTTAAGTAACTTTTATTGAACTTGTTCTTTGACAGTTTTATAACTACATTCAATGCATGGTGACTACTCTCACCTCCTGATTTGCTTTTATCTCCTCCACCCCTGTCAACTTCTCCCCCTCCCTACAAGTTGTTTTCCACATTACTGAACCATTTAGCTACTGATGGACTGGGGAGTAGGGGCAGTCATTGTCTTAATTAAAAATCCATCAGACTCCAAAGACCAGATGCAAACCCATGATCACACAGATTGCCATGAATAAGTTCAGTTGATGACAAAATAAAAATATGTTAATGCAAAAGCATTTTCAATTCTATTGCATTTCTCATATTCTGTCCCTTTCTAATCTTTCCTCAACTTTTCCCCCCAGATAGATGGAAAGTGACCTACGGTAAATCATATTAAAAATTGACCTTAGTCACTGAAGACATGGCTTATCAGTTCAGAATACACACTGCTCTTGTAAAGGACCCAAGTCCAATTTCTAGCACTCACAACTGCCTGTAACTCCAGCTCTGGAAGTCCGATACCTTCTTCTGTACTCTGCAGTCACCTGTACAAATATGTGTACAGACCTACACCTAGACACGCTTAATTAAAAGCAAATATTTATATATAAAATATTTTCCCTAATTGACAAGAGTGACTATAGCCTATTGACTAGCTGGTAAATTCTCGCTGTACTATTTTGCCCTTAAATATCAATGTAGAAGCTTAGAAAATTTCTATATTACCTTTCAAATTACCTTCGAAAAATGATGGCACATTATAAGGTCAACATACTAATGTACAATAAACAGAGTTGACACTAATATAAACCCAGCGTTAGCTATCACGTTGGTAACAACATTTTCCGATTTCCTTCTAGGTGTCCATGTGTTTGGACTGTGCTCCACGGCTCTCATTACAGATATCATACAGCTCTCCACAGGATACCAAGCCCCGTACTTTCTGACTGTGTGTAAGCCGAACTACACCTCTCTGAATGTGTCCTGCAAAGAAAATTCCTACATCGTGGAGGATATCTGTTCAGGATCTGACCTTACAGTTATCAACAGTGGCAGGTTGGAAACAGAACTCTAAAACTATTCCATGCCAGTCCCTGTGTCGTGCAAACATTGCACTGCCAAGCATGCCATTTTTAGTATGATGATCTGTATTTTGCTTATATCATCAATGCAACAATCATTTCAATAACCATAACATGAGATCTGCTGGTGACTTGTTCCAGATCCTTCTCTTGAAGTCTCCAAATTTCAGTTCACATTCTTGCTAGAACCCTCCTTTGCCTGAACTTATGTTTGCGTTCTACCACAATTGGTTTAAGATAGTAATGATCCGTTTGTTGTAGCTGACAGACAATATGTGCATTGGACTCACTTAAGTCAAATACCAAAAATCTGTGTTCTGTCTATTCTTTATCACTTACTTTAAAATTATGTAATTTTTTTCTTTTGCTCAAGTTTACGAAGAAGCAGCATCTGCCTATGGCTGCATCTCTTTTCCTTGAATAAATACATAAATGTTAAACAGCTCCTGACTTTACAGTTCAGAAGGTTAAGGACATGAAACTACTACTACATTAAATTATTTTCAATCAACAAAGTAAAATACACTTATAAGACAAGAGAAAGTTTCTGAGGTGCTGAAAATATCAGTAGAGAGATGCAGAGTTCTAGATAATTATTATAAAAATTGGAGTTATTATTTTTGACTTCTCAATAAAGCAAATTCTCATGGACTATTTAGTAATTTTTAATTTATGCTGAAGAACCATGTCCTGTATTCTTTCTCAATACTTCCACATTTTATTGTCTATAACAATATGACAAGTAACAAATAATTAGAAAAGAAATAATATCAGTGACACTTTTTCCATGTTTTTATTCTAATTTCTAATCCTTTTCCTGTGTATCTTTTCTGTGTATGTTCTGCTGATCAGTGTCCCAAATGAAGTTTGCTCCTTAAGTTGTTCAACTTAAGAAAATTCTGTGTTGTTTTAGAAGTAACAGTCACATTTAAGTAAGCTCTGCAGAGAAGCAGTTTGTTAAAACAAGGCTTTTCTGTGCATTTTAGAGTATAAAACTACATTAACACATCTACTGGTATGGGAAAATAATTTCCTTACTTATTGTCATGAAAACTATTTCAGGGCAGAAAAAGCATTTAAAACATCAAAGCCCTACATTTTATGAACTTTAACAAGGAATTGATCTAACTGCAATCAAAACGCAGTTATTTTCCAATTCATTTCACGTGTTCCAATCTCATACTTATCTTCCACTTCCTTTCATTTCAGTTTTTACTAAAAAGTGTGTCACCGCTATTCTTTAATACTCATGGTGGCCAGCAGTGTTCCCAAGGATTGTAATTGTAATCACTCTGGTTTTTCTCAGTAAACCAAATATAAACTAGGGTTATTACTTCTTGTTTTGTGACCTGAAGTTGAGTATCTTACCCTGCCTTCTTGCTGGCAGCACATTCAAACTAAATGCATAATTTGGCTGTTTTCCCTTGGCAGAAAGTCATTCCCATCCCAACACGCGACCCTTGCTGCCTTTGCCGCTGTGTATGTGTCGGTAAGTAAGAAGCTCCTCGTGGCTAAGTTGTGACCTAGAGAAAAGCTGAGAAATGAGTGTTTCCTCCCGGTAACTAATTAGATTATAATTTAATACAATAGCTTCTAAAGCCATTATCAGATGCTACTTTTTATTTTTTTTAAAAAAAAGGAAGAATCAAAGAATTTTTCCACATTGAGTCATAATATTTGCTTATCCTTGGGCCCTTTGAACACAATACTTTGTGGGGAAATATTTATGTGATACACAAATGTGGCAGAAACCAAAGGCTTTTTGTTAAGGAATTGTACAAAAACACAGACAGGAACACAGCTTTCAGTATTTATGTAACAATAGCGAGTTCTAGGTCACGGTCAATTTGATAAGTGTTACACAATGAAGAGTCCTGGTGTTTGATTGACACCACAGCCTGAGTAGTCTTTTGTGAGACGAATGTACAGAAATTTTGTGGTATGTAAGAGGGATATTAGGATTCCAGGGCAAAATCCACTGCTTCAATATTTTGCAGACTTTCCTGCAATTAAAGGAGAGCTAGGGTGTGTATTTTTTGAATGTTGTCATGCACTTCCCTCTTAGGTTAGTTGAGAACTTAGCCATAGCAAGGGGAAAGGGTGAAAGTTATGTCAAGTGTGTCAGCCAAACTTTTGAGTTGAACTTTTTATTTGCTTAGACTTTTCTAACACAATGGCCTTTCTAGCATACTTACCTCACGTCTTTCATTTTAAAGATGTACTTCAATTCCACATTAACCGATTCCTCCAAGCTCCTGAAACCTCTCTTGGTCTTCACATTTATCATCTGTGGAATCATCTGCGGGCTAACACGGATAACTCAGTATAAGAATCACCCAGTTGATGTCTATTGTGGCTTTTTAATAGGAGGAGGAATCGCCCTGTATTTGGTAAATAACATTCTTACTATTTAGTGAAGTGCAGTTTAATGTGGAAAGGCATGCATAGAATATTGTGTACAATAATAACTTACTCATGATGCATTTATATTCATGAGAAAATCCCAGGGTGCATCTTATTCTAAGGCAAATTATTCTCTCCTTCCAATAAAATGATTTAATGAGTTCTTCTTATGAGCCAAGATTGATTTGAGAATTGTTATATTCCTTTCTTAGAGAAAGCACACAGGGTAATACCTGTATACTGAAATTTTATACATAAGGAAAGCAGATATAAGTAAAACTAGAAATAGTGAAGATTTAGTAAGAGCTGCTATAATTTCCCCAACAACACAAAGTAGCACTTTCCTGAATGTAGCTATGTTCCAACCAACAGTGAAGCTTTTTAATCTCTCAAACACACTAAATAACTTCGAGATGAGTATCTGCATTATAAGGAGACTGACGTTGCCTATTGAACTCAGTCCCGCACACATCCTTTCATTCACCTTCTTTATTCATTATCTACACATTGTTATCCACTATAAAACAAAGGAAAATAAGATGCCTCCTACAGACGCTCGTGTGCAGACAAGCATCAGCATAAATGGTTACAACATACTTAGTGATGGGATGTGATTCCTTGTGAACAGGAAACTGCCAAAGGAACATCAAGTAACTTTTCTAGAAAGGATATGGCTAAAAAATAGTTTAAGGTAAATAAAATAGAGAGCTCATTCAGGGGGAAGAAATTACCACACAAAGATGTTAAAGAGCAATCAGAGAGAAAAGGAAGTGTTTGAATGAGGAACAATGACCAAATTTATAACTTGGAAGACTAGATTTATGGTTATCACACTAGTAGACTAGATAAATAATCCAGCTAACATATTGCTGGATAGAAACACATTTAAAGAGTTCATGATTATTAGGTAATAGGCATTTTAGTAGCTATGTCTGAAGGGCAGAAGAGCCATGAGTACTTTGGAAGCCAGGGGTATTACTTATAGATACATCATTGCATTTATTTAGAGTATGCAAAATTGCCAGGTCACAGAGTGAAAAAGTTTCCAGGATAACCAACATGCTGCTGACAGACATGAACAGGCAACAAGAAGGAAACTAAGGGGGCTAACAGAAGTAAAAATCAGTTGTCCCTAGCCACAGTCATGTGGTCTTGGTACTTGTAAGAATGGAATTACAAAAACAAATGATCTTGAAGAAGAAATATTTCCGAGGTGTGCAATGATTTCCTCTTTATAAGCAAGCAGAGCTGGTGATAACACTTTAAACCTTACTCTCACATGCCTACTTCAGCAGAGAGGGACTGGATTACACTGACATCAGTGGGGAATCATGGCACATAGGCCAGGGTGGCTATTGGAGTACTGATTAGCAGTGACTGAGTGCTATAAAAGAAGGGGAAAAGAGCTTCCACTCCATAGTCTGTGCATCTCCTTGCACTCGTGTAAGATCATGGTACCCTAACATTCACATGAGTGTTCCAACCAATCCAAAGGATGTAGGTATGAAGTTCAACTCTTCCTGGCCACTCATAGTCTTGATTCTTTACCCATAGAACAAAAATATTGAAGTAGACATATAGAGCACAAAAAAGTAGAGCACACAAACCCCTTGTTTGATTTCCAATGCCTCATTAATTAATTAATTAATTAATTACGACTTATGTCATATTTCTTTCAAAATAAGAATTAAATCACTGTATTACCATTATGAGCACTGAATATTATACAATAGGGTCAGAACTTGAAGTTCAATGGTAGATTTTTTTCAAATTTACAAATGCAATGCAATTATTGGTAGAGTATTAGGAAGCACATCCTGGTGGTAAGAGCACAGGTAGAAGTATTTAAAAGGAGACACTAAAGGATAGCCAGGGCAATGCTCACTCCTGTAGTCTTAAGAGATTGAAGCAGCAGAACTGCAAATTTAAGGCCAGCCTGGTCTACCTAGTGAAATCTCAAAATCAATTAAAAAAAAATCAGTCTAAATATGATGGCACATGCCTGAAATCCTAGCACTTGAGAGGCAGAGACAGATAAATAGCTGTAAGTTTGAGGCCAGCCTGATCTACATAACAAATTTCAGGCCAACTAGTGTGACATAGTGAGATCCTATCTCAATACACACACACACACACACACACACACACACACAGAGAGAGAGAGAGAGAGAGAGAGAGAGAGAGAGAGGGAGGGAGGGGGGGAGAGAGAGAGAGAATTTTATTTTTATTCCATTTGCACTCTGTGCTCTGAAATTGGTGCATTATCATTCCTAAACATATGCTACTCCTCACTGTCAAGCAATCTATAAAATATTAAAACTATAAAATCGCATTACTTAGACTTAAGTGGTAGAACCAGCCACCTCCAATTGAAATAACTCACAGGTAGACACCGGCTTCATGAACCTGTCTCTGGAAATCCAGCAAGCATTAGATCTCCTGTAACCAGGGTAACAATTTTGAAACCGAAATGCAACCTTTTCTAAATCTCAAACAAATAAAATTGAGGGACTAAGAACGCAGGCAAAATTAAGTAAAATTTGGCCCACATTTGAGACAAAGCAGCACTTTAATCCAACTTTCCCATTTAAAGGTCAAGTTTGAAGCAGACAGGAAGGCTGAAGTCAGCGTGACTTGCAACAATGTATGTCACTGCCCTCATTTCTAAACCCCACTCCTGTTTTCAGGAATGGTTCCTGTTCTATATTTCCCGCACTCCTCTGCTTGCCACCAGGAGTGATTGAAAATGGAAGGGAACATGAATCATTCAAGCCTCTTGGGCTGTCACTCAAAAAGAAGCTACTAGTCCAAAAAATTAAAAACTTTGCAAGGCAGGGGGAAAATGTCCGTACTTCTCTCATTGTCTATCTTTCCTTTATGGGAGCTCACCAAAGCCAGCTGGACTGGGACTTAATGAGCATGTGATCAAACTGGACTCTCTAAATGTGGCTGACAATGGGGGCTGACTGAGGGCCAATGACAATGGCACTGGGATTTGTCTCTACTGCATGTACTGGCTTTTTGTGATCCCAGTCTGTTTGGATGCTCACCTTCGTAGGCCTGGATGGAGTGGGGAGGGCCTTGGACTTCCCACAGGGCAGGATACCCTGCCCTTTCTTAGGATTGGAAGGGGAGGGGGGCGAGTCAGTGGGGGAGGAGGAGAAATGGGAGGAGGGGAGGAAGTGGAAATTTTGAATGGTATTATTTATAAAGCAATAAAAATTAAAAAACAAAAACATACAGAGGGTGTGGCAACTTCTGGTGGAACTGAAAGGAATCATCCTTATTTCTCAGCAGTTAGTCCAATCATCTAGATAGTTACAAGCTACCCCCTGAGTAATTGTACTTTTTCATTGTTCTATTGGTCCTTGGCTTCCTCAACTGTGGGTATTCTAAGAGAAACGTGATTAATGGCATCTTCTAGTGTGTGATGTTTGTTGTTTTCCCTCGAACACCAGGGCCTGTATGCTGTGGGGAATTTTCTCCCTAGTGAAGAGAGTATGCTCCAGCAGAGAGATGCCCTCAGGTCACTGACAGACCTCAGTCAAGACCCCAGCAGGGTTTTATCAGCTAAAAATGGTAGCAGCAGTGATGGAATTGCTCACACAGAGGGCATCCTCAACCGAAACCACAGGGATGCAAGCTCCTTAACAAATCTCAAGAGGGCCAATGCTGACGTAGAAATCATCACCCCTCGGAGTCCCATGGGGAAAGAGAGCATGGTGACCTTTAGCAACACGCTGCCCAGAGCCAATACCCCCTCAGTGGAAGACCCTGTGAGGAGAAACGCGAGCATCCACGCCTCAATGGATTCTGCCCGGTCCAAGCAGCTCCTCACCCAGTGGAAGAGCAAGAACGAGAGTCGCAAGATGTCCCTGCAGGTTATGGACACTGAGCCAGAAGGGCAGTCACCACCTAGGTCCATAGAAATGAGGTCCAGCTCAGAGCCTTCCAGGGTAGGGGTGAATGGAGACCACCATGTCCCAGGCAATCAATACCTCAAGATCCAGCCTGGCTCTGTCCCCGGATGCAACAATAGCATGCCTGGAGGGCCACGCGTGTCCATCCAGTCCCGCCCTGGCTCCTCTCAACTGGTGCACATCCCTGAGGAGACCCAGGAAAACATAAGCACCTCGCCCAAGAGCAGTTCTGCACGGGCCAAGTGGCTGAAAGCCGCAGAGAAGACAGTGGCCTGTAACCGGAGCAACAGCCAGCCGCGCATCATGCAGGTCATCGCCATGTCCAAGCAACAGGGCGTGCTGCAGAGCAGCCCCAAGAATGCCGAGGGGAGCACCGTCACCTGCACAGGCTCCATCCGCTACAAAACCCTGACAGACCACGAGCCCGGTGGCATCGTGCGGGTGGAGGCCCACCCAGAGAACAACAGGCCTATCATTCAGATCCCATCCACCACCGAGGGAGAAGGCAGCGGTTCCTGGAAGTGGAAAGCTCCAGAGAAGGGCAGCCTGCGCCAAACCTACGAGCTCAATGATCTCAACAGGGACTCGGAAAGCTGCGAGTCCCTCAAAGACAGCTTTGGGTCTGGAGATCGCAAGAGAAGCAACATCGACAGCAACGAGCACCACCACCATGGCATCACGACCATCCGAGTGACCCCAGTGGAGGGCAGCGAGATAGGTTCAGAGACGCTGTCTGTGTCCTCCTCACGCGACTCCACCCTGCGCAGAAAGGGCAACATTATCTTGATCCCCGAGAGAAGCAACAGCCCCGAAAACACGAGAAACATCTTCTACAAAGGAACGTCCCCCACGCGGGCTTATAAGGATTGAGCAATGGCCCTTCGTGCCATCATATGGGTGACCATCACCACCCTCAAAACCACACGTTTATTCTACCTGTGCTTTTTTTGGTTTTTCTTTTCGTTTTCTTTTTTTTTTTCAGGAGGATTTGGAAAGCCTTCTTGCCCAACTAGATTGTTCACCATCAGTCCGGAACTCTCATTGAACTACCACAGAAACCGTGGCGATTTTACACCAAGGGAAAGGAAAAGCACAAAGCAAGGCCCCAATTAATCTCACCATCTGAACAGTTCCTAAGACCCGTCATTGAGGCTTCGCAGAGGGCAGCATTAAGACCAAGCGATTTCCTTCGATGTATAGTACTTAACTTTCTGAATGTGCCAACTTTGAGATTTCTTTTTTTTTTTTTCATTATAATTAGCTGTGGAAAACCAAACCACACAGGTTTTCCCTACAGCAGAGGCCATGCAGTATTATATATTATTCATTTTTTTGCTGAATCTGCACCAGAAGCTCAGTCTGGGAGGTGCTGATTATTCCAGTGCATAGACCATGTAAACTCTCAAACTCTACTTAGCTGTGAAATAGTGGTGTGCGATCCCTCGTCAGAGAAATGCTCCTTCATTCCGAAGATGTGGTAGATTAGGTCATCCTCAGCAGATTAGGCCATCCTCGGCTTCCCTGTAGTGAAAAAAAAAAGTTTTTAAAAGGTTTCTGAGCATTTCTTTGAAAAAAGTGCATTTTTCAATACATGAAACTCTGTAGGAATGTTTTCAGTTAAAGGGAATAACTAGTTATCTGCACCATTTTTCTGCTTTTTATTTAAGTATTGGTAATGCTGATTTCTGGTATTTTTAGTGAGTACATTTGCATAGTTAAAACATTGTTTTAGAGAATATTTTGAAATTACTGTGATTATATTTTCCACTTTATGGCTTCTCCTTAGTTTATTAAGTGTTTTGAGATCATACATATATTCTTCTATTTTAAAAAGAAAAAAAATAACTATTTACATTCCTTGTGCAAACTATACTGCTGTGAATTCATAAACAAGAAAATCTGAGCCAAAAGTTGAGATTGTGGGTTCTGTTGCCAGACATGTTGGTCCAGTTCAAGATGTCTCCAACCTGATGGCAAAGGTTACAACTTCAGTAAGCAATGATAAAAAATTCATTTTGTTCCAGCGCATTTCATCTTTGCATTATCTCATTCATAAACTGGAGCCACGATGGGGCGAGCATGACTCTCTTCCCTGACATGCCTGTAATGAGACACTAACAGGAATGATCTCGGCAAATGCTAATCGAGAAATAAAAGTGTCTCGCAGTATAAATTAAGAAAGTGTATCTTCATAACGTCAGAGTAGGGACAGCTTTTGTGCTTAGACCGCAACCTGTAGTTTTGGCTGCCTGTCTTGAATCAAAAGCCTTGAGCCTCAATCAAAGGAAACCATGTTATTGGTAGCAAGAAGAATACCAATGAAACATTTTGAAGTATTCTTCCAGGTTAGAGATTTATAGGGTGGAGAAATATTTGGCTCTTGAAATTTGGTATTAAACACTTTTATGCCGTGTCTTAAGGATTATATTGTACACTTGATTGCCAAGAGGCAGCAAAAAGAAAACTGCAGAGCTGGTTGGTCTGACCTCAGTTCAGTTTTCAGTGAGAACAACTGTCCAGCAAGGAATCCACTCATCCCATTATCCACTTCTACATACAAAGGGCAAAGGTTTTTTTTTTGTTGTTTTGTTTTGTTTTTTAGAGAACTCAACCTCCTAAGGTGTTAGGAATTTAGCTGAAACCAGCAGAATTGAAAACTCTGGCAATAAAATACAGACTCAACAGTAACCCTTCTGGCAATTTCCTTCTCAGAGAAGGAAGTGGGTGTAAAACGTTGCCTTCCCCACTTCTACCATCACCACCATCGCGATGTCCCCACCTACTGGCCTGGCCAGTTCCTAGAGGGAAGGGTGGACTGGTTTTAGTACTCTGAAGAAAAACCAAGCTGCAGTATTTGAGGTGCAGTATATGATATTTCCTAATCTTTCCTATTTCTTAACAAAAAAAGATTTTAAAGTACTTCTCTAGTCATTGAATTCTTTTTCTTTACATACTATTGATATATTCTTTTTCTACTCAAAGTGCCAAAGGCTACCGTTTTTAATGACTTAACAAATTGTACCACATTGTTAAGAAACTACAATGATAGACACTAGAATTCAGACCTCTGCATGTATATTTGATAACACATCTTTTGTAAAAAATGAATAATTACAAAAAATTTGTTTACATTCCACTGGTACCTTAATTTAAAACAAATCAGGCTAGCAGATGTTATCTCTCCTTGGTGTTCTATTTATCTTATTTGCTAACGAGAGCACTTCTTCTTTTGTTAGGCTGTGCTTTATTGATAAAACCAAGTATTGAATAAAGAGAGTTAATTATCTTTTTAAAGTAAATAAAATTATGGATATATAATATATACGAAGTATTGTGTTTAATAAAATGTTATGCAATGTTTTCCACACTGAGGAAGTTTGTAAAGTGCTACAAATGTATTTTGTTAAGTACAGATCGAAGCTATCGTGTGAGTATATTGTGCTAACATCATAGAAATAAAGATTAGATTTCTTCATCAAAACTGGAATATTTGGGTTTTTATTTAGATAGAATAGGAATTGATAATAACTTGGAAAAAGCTGAGGAAAAGTATAAATATGAGTTGTTATGATTAATAATTGATGAGAAAAAAAGAGTATTACTTAAAGAAAGGAAAAGTTTGTCAAGCCAGATGTTTCTTTGTTTATTTCAGGAGCCTGGAGAGATTGTTCAGTGATTAATAACACTTCATTCTTTTCCAGAGCATCTGAGTTCAGCGCCAAACACCCACAAGAGGCTCACAGCTGCCCATAACTGCATCCCATCTTCTGGCCTCTGTGAGGACCTACACACATATGGCACACACATATACACTTACAGTTCAATAAAAATAGATCTTTTTAAAAAGAATTTTGTGCCATGCTTAATATAAGAGGTCTCTTGCATTTAGACATACTTTTCCACTCTTCAATACTATAAAATACAAAAAAAAAAAGAAATAAGAAAATCAGTGGTCTCAATGTCTAAAAGTGGTCAAAATACCCTTCTTAATTATTACCTTAATTATTACACCTTTGTAGACAGAAAAGTTGCAGCTTTTCTTAAAAGAGTGTTTGGCAATGAACTGTGATTTCTTTTAAGCTATAAGAGTCCACTCTCTGACTTTTCTGATCTATATTTTATTAGAAATAGTTAATACAAGGTTTTCGACTACAACCAAGATGTATGCTTTAATCCAATGACTTTATGCTCTTGGAACACAAAGTGACAGTTATCTAGAAATTCCACTAAGTTTGTTCAACTGTTCAGTAGCAATCATTTTCATGGACACCAAGGAATGAGATCATTACTGCTACCTAGATAAACCCATTGAAAGCTACCATGAAATTATGGGAATATTCTGGTTTTAAAACAATATGAAACCACAATGTGTGTCTTACAGTAATTTAAGTGGTTTTAAACTCCTTTGATTCTTGAAATTTTCATTTCTGAATCAGTTACGCCAGCCATTTGATACTTTCTGAAGAATAGCCAATAATACTTCATAAGTTTCTGTGGATTAGCAATACTGTTTTACCCAGTAAATAAAGCTACTGATATAGGAACAGAAAATAACCTGCTCAAATGTCTAATATTTCCCCCTTTGGCCAAAAGGTTAGGAGAAATGAAGAAATACAGGATGATGAGAGCCTGTGTCAACCATTTTGCCATATATCAAAAGGGGTGATTTATGTACTTGCCTCCCCAAAATAAGCATCGTCTGTGGGGACTCAGTTGAGCAGCTTCTGAACTGTAAACCTGAGAAGCTATCGTCACAAATGTGCCATTTCTTTCTTTTATAGGTTAAGAGATTAATGGCGTTGTACTCCACACCCCAGAGCTAGGAACAAAAAAAAAAAAAAAATCATATGTAGTTGCAGGAGTAATCTAGTTAATATCATTGAAAGCATGCAATAGGAATTAAAATGTTTTAGTCTGAGAGAGAAGCACATCTGCAAAACAGGGAATGACGTGTTTATGGCCCTGTACTTCATGTCCTCTGGATGTGGAAGGCGTTTCCTGCATTTATTTGGTAGAAAGCTTTAAAATGCTCTATGATCAAACATACTAACTAACTGGAAGACGACGTGGATTCTGGTAACAGTATGTGGCTTATAATACATAAAATGTAGTTACTGGAGCTCTTTAGTAACCATACTATTTAGTTGCAAGAAAATATTTAAGTGAGCCATAAATGCAGAGAGGAGCCATTTCAATATTCATAAAATGTAGTCGCAAGTTCCTAACAGTGTATATCCATGCCTCAGAGGTGATGTCAAAGACTAAAGAACTAAGCTTAGCCCAGATCCAGAAAGACAATTATCACATGTACTCACTCATAAGTGGTTTTTAAACATAAACAAAGAAAACCAGTCCACAAGTCACAATCCCAGAGAACCTAGACAAAAATGAGGACCCTAAGAGAGACATACATATATCTAATATACAAGTGAAGTAGAAAAAGACAAGATCTCCTGAGTAAATTGGGAGCATGGGGACCTTGGGAGAGGGTTGAAGTTGTGGGGACGGGGATGGTAGGGAAAGGAGTGGAGAAAAATGTAGAGCTCAGTAAAGATAATTAAAAAAAAAAAAAAAAAAGAACTAAGGTTAGCCATAGCTCTGCTAATGATCCAATTTAACAAGCTTGAAGCGTGTTCATCTCATTTCATGGTATTGCCTAGTTTAAGATGGAAGTTATCACCAAGAGAAAATCTGTCAAAAGCCTAAAATTCTCTTTAAAAAATTGTATAATAACCTTTTAAACAAATGAGTCTGAAAAAAATATGAATGTGTTACAGTCATACAAATAACCCTTTTCCTTGATTCCTTCAAGGTACTCTGTAGGGTAGTAATGAATACTCCTTGTAGGAAACTGAGGAGCTCTGTAAGCTAGGAAATCTGGCTTCTGTGGGAATGTGTCCACCTGATAGCCTGTGATGTCTAGATAAGTTATGCCATCTTGGAGTTTTAGGAAAACATAACTTATTCCACCTCCAGGTTAGTTTCCCCCATTGTGGGACTAAGTTAAATAATGACAGACATTTCAAAAACTCTCTCAGAAGAGCTCAAACACTTAAATATAAAATATATAACTTTCCATTAAAAACAGATTAAAAAAATACCTCAAATCTGAGATTTTTGAACACTGGCCTGCAAATATATTTTCCTGGTCTGGAGTGTGTCTTATCATCTTTTGAAAAAGCATTTTCCTTTGCACCCACCCTCAGGAATGCATAACTTATTGATATATAATTGTTAAATTAAAATTGCATGTGGTAAGATATACTCAGAGACGTCTACTATATTAAGATATATATGTTATGAAATGGTTGCCATAATTAATTCAGTGGGAAAACAATGGTCTAGCCACTCTGAAATGCAGTTTGTCCATGCCCTGGTTACTCTTCTATTGTCTTGACAAAATATCATGACAAAAGTAACTTATAAAAGAATTTAATTGGAGGTTTAAAGTTTCGGAGGATGCATCCATGACCATCAAGCTGGGCAGCGTGGTAGCAGGCAGACATGGCACTGAAACAGCAGCTGAGAACTTTACCTGTTAAGGTAACAACGAGGCAGACAGAAAGCTAAATGGGAACAGCATGTGTTTTGGAAATATCAAAGTCTACCTCCAACAACACACCCCCTCCAACAAGGCCATGTCTCCTAATTCGTCCCAAATAGTTCTACCAACTGCAGACCAAGAATCCAAATATAAGAGCCTACTGGGGTCATTATCACTCAAGTCACCACAAGCCATGTCTTTTTAAGCTAAACACACACTTACCTTGTGGACCAGTAAACACAGTTTTAACACATGGAAATGGAAACTGGGGCTTTCATACAAAAGTCTACCACACTCAGAGATTTGCTTCATTGCTAGTAGACCAAAGACACCAAACAACCCAGATGTCCTTTTATGTATGAGCAGCTAAGACATTATACATCTATCCTGTGGAATACTAGTCTGCAATTTTAAAATAAAAAATGTACCCAACTTGAATGATTCTCCAGAAACTTATGCAGAAAATAATCAAGCAGGTCCAGAGAAATGGCTTGACCATTAAAAGCTAGGCAGACAAGCCAACACAGAGCTGACATATTATACGATTCACATGATATATGCAATTTTGATATTAAAAGTGCACATATAGAAAGAGGGAATCACAGTCTTTAACATGTGACTTCTAAGGTCATTCTGAATGTTGTAAATTCCCAGAAAGTCAAGGAAAGCCACATTGGTTTCAAAATGATACATAATAAGCATTCATCATTCATTGCTATATAACATGGCACTGAGAAAATTAGCTAATTTTAAACATATATGTGTAATGTATATATGTGTATATATATTATACTTTATATACATATTTTCATTGCAATGTTTATTTATAGGCATGTCAACTTATGTTGACATATGAAAAGTTAATACAAAGTCAACTTAATAAACTCTACCTTAGAATTTTCCAAAAATTAATTTCCAAAGATGAAGTTCTAACCCAAATAAACTTTTATCTGTGTAAAAATAAGCTATTTGTCGAAGAACAGACATGGGGATATCCTAAATATTCACATAACCTAAAATCAAAAACAACAGATTTCAAGGGTATATTTGGTTAAACAGGTATATTCAGTCAGGGTGTCAGCAGGATATGAATGATACCCTTAAATGATTTAACTAAAGGGAGTTACAGAAAGTTGAACAATGCTAACAGTCAGTGAGGCAGAGTAAAATATAATGGAAGCCATACTGTGGCAAATCACAATGACCTAAAAGAAGGCAAACTTGAGTATTGCTAAATGATGGCTGTTGTCTCCAGATGCTGGAGGATGAAGAGTAGTGTATTTACTGAGCCTCCACCTTCGGAAAGAGATTAACAGGCTTCCCTGCTTTTTGCTGGTTATAGACAAAGAGCGATGGCTCCTTTCACATTCCCTCCAAACCCAGCTGTAACAGTCTTGGCTCTTAGCGCTAGAAGGAGAAGAATCACGCCGTGGCACAGGTAAAGTGAGTAGGAGTCAGAGCTCATTTCAGTAGGTGAGAAAGGGAATGTGGAAATTAAGCACACACTGCAGAGTGGAAGCAGACTGTGACTAGCAGCAACATCGAGAGACTGCACCTAGGATCTGGACAAATCAGTCTTGGGCCACCATTTCTCCTCCCTCTGCCAACCTCTGAAGCCTTCTGGGGTGATCTCCTTCCTGAAGCAGGAAAAAGAATTATTGGTATTCAATCTTCCTCACAATTCAGTCTGCTACAATTAGCTTCAGGAATGTGTATGGAGGTACGTCCCACACATTTGGGTTAACTAGGGGATTGAGTACCAGTGCCTTGCACATGCTCCTGGGTTGCAGTAGGGGAGCCTGACACAGGACAGGCTGGAGCCTGCCACCCCCTGCTGTGTTCAGAGTGCTGTTCTTCCTCTTCCTTAGTGTGACTATTTCATACCTAGCTGTAATGATCTCTATGCTCCCAACCTTGCTGTTTTAACCACAGTAG
Organism: Chionomys nivalis; assembly: GCF_950005125.1. Taxonomy (NCBI): domain Eukaryota; kingdom Metazoa; phylum Chordata; class Mammalia; order Rodentia; family Cricetidae; genus Chionomys; species Chionomys nivalis. Next base: position 29,399,154 of record NC_080103.1, on the reverse strand, counting down.
CCTGACTGTATGCTGTGTTGTTTTTTGTTTTGGAAATTGCTTTTATAAAATGAATTTTTGTCTCAAAATTTACATGCTGAGGGCATAAACCCTGACTTTCAGAATATGACAATCTGTGAAGACAGAGTCTTTGCAAGGACAGTACATTTGCATGTGCTATAGTGAACCCTAATGCAATATAACTGTAGAAAATTTGGTCACAGAATTTATACAGAAGCATAATGATGTGAAAAACACAGAAAATATGGTCATCTCCAACTCAAAAAGAAAGATTTAGGCAAGACTTTCTTCTTCATCCCTCAGAATAAATCAGAAATTTTCACTTTAACCTTTATATGAAAACATTTTAGACACTTAGTTTGTATATTTAAGATATAGATATGATATGATAAAGAAAAACAGTTAAGATATTTGGAAAATGTACATACATAAAACATATTCATACAGAATGTAGTAGAGACAAGAGCTGGTTTTGTTTCTTTAAAAGCAAATCATAATTAAGATTAAATAATATACAATAAGTACAACAATTTGATTTAAAGTACTAAATCAATAACAAACATTCTACATATTATGATACAGTATAATACATGAAGCTGTGATCAATGAGGCAATATCTCTGTGTTTTTAACTTATTCCGTTAGAAAAATACTACTCCTTGTAATAAATTACATTGTTTAATAAAATTCTGGCGATAAACCTAATTCTCACCAAAAACCATAACAACAACATATATGAGCCAAATTGATCAGAAATTATTTCCCTTATAGAAATATATAGTTAACATATGTTTTGCTTGTAAATTATGCATCCTTTTTTGGTGTCAGGAAGATGGTATTGAGTCAGGATCTTATGTAGACTTGGACTGACTTCAAATTTCATATGTTGTAGATGGCCTTGACTCTCTGATCCTTATACCTTTACCTCCCAAGTTCTGGGATCAAAGGTGTGCAGTTTGTACCTCCTCGTAGACCTTAAGATATCATTTATTTCTTAAGATAATGCAATGCTACCCTTATTCCAAATTCTAAAATTTGCACCAAACTAAGCAATTCTGCCGATTTTCCCTAAAATAACTGTTCGTATTATACAGACTCTAGAATATTTCAAAAATAGCTAGGAAAAGTGGATTTCTTCAAGCTTTCTTTGGCATTTGATCATAGCTCATCTCTCAACGCTTTGCTGTTTTATGAATCATAGCAATCATCTAAACATGTTGTTTGAGAAGAAAAAAGACTTAGAAGAATCAGATAGATATAGATATATATAGCCTATAGTTTAAATGTCAAATGATTGAAAAGTTATTCTGGTCTCCAAATACTGAGCATGTTCTATGTTGCTGCCTAGCTGTCATTCACCATAGGAACAGCCATCTGACTACAGTTGCACCTCTGAATCATCTAGCCCACAGCGACATAGATCGGATAGGAAAATATCGAGTTAAACACACTCATCAGCCATGTGTTTAACTCCTCTCCCTTCCCAAATTCTAAAACTATGTAGAAAAGCTTTTTAAAGTTTTTTTTTATACATAGTCTTGGGAAGTGGGGAAACATAACAGTAGATGGTTTTTTAAAAAATTATTTTATAAGAGAGCATAGACTAAAAGGGTAATCATATTAACTTATAAAATAAAGAAATCCATATTCACAGAGCTCTGACCCTAGGAAGAAGAGGCCCAAGAGGCAAGCATCTCCAACCCTGTATAGGTGTTTTGATAGAAGCTGTGAGTCACACAGTGGGATCAAGTGGCCTTGTAGAAAGTGTACGTAATTATCCTGCTCTCCACTTCTCTTAATGCACAAGCCCCTTTCAGTCCTTCTGGAGAAGAGATGATGTTTACTTGAAGAAATTGAGCAGGATATTACCTACAATGGGTCACAAGTTTAAGGTATGTGACTCAAAGCCAGGACATGTTTAAATCTGACTCTCAAACTTCTTGTTTCACAGTATCCTTTTATTGCAGTATGCTGTAATTAGTTGTCTTAATGCTCTCTGCTGCTCACCAACGAAACTGGCTTGTTTTTCTCTTGAAAACTAAATAGTTCTGTAGAAATTTCTTCCAAAGTTTGACATTTGGTGATCCTACTTAAAAGTGTGACTTACTCCCTGATCTTCCTAAAAGGTTAAATACCACTAATAAATATCACACACACACACACACACATGTGCACACACACACAAACACACACTTGCATGCACACACACACACACACACACAAATAAACAGGCACACATACATACACACACACCACAGCTCAGAGACCAGAAGGAGGAAGAAGGATCATGGTAAAAGAGGTCAGGGAGGACCATAGCAGAGCCGTGTGTCCTCTGGAAATGACAGAGTCACAACACTGGCTAGCATGGAAGGGCACAGGAACCTCAACTGCTGTGAGAACACTTCCAGCCAATAGCCTTTAAAATACCAGCCCAGGGCTGGAGAGATGGCTCAGTGGTTAAGAGCACCTCCTGCTCTTTCAAAGGTCCTGAGTTCAATTCCCAGCAACCACATGTTGGCTCACAACCCTTTGTAATGAGATCTGTGCCCTCTTCTGGCCTGCAGGCAGAGTACTGAGAATACTGTATACATAATAAATAAATAAATCTTTAAAAAAATAAAAAATAAAATACCAGACCACTTTGGGTGTGGTACTATAAAGCGTGCAAGGGCCTCTTGGCTGCTGGATTTGGTTCTAGTACCCAGCATATGCAAAGGACTGCAGATCACTATCTTTCTGTGAGTTTATCCCCAGATAAATAGATCTTTGTTATACTCCATTCTGGACTATTGTGGAACTCATTTGTATGACAACACCCAACCCAAACAAAGCTATTGGCAATTGATGGCTTCTAGGAGAAGGAAGAGTCAGTTTTCTTTAATGTGTTGACCATGTTCCATGGGATGGCAACACCCCATGAGTATATGAGCAACACAAATTGGACTTGGTGGGTTATTTTTAAAGAATGAGGATACAAAAACCATAAAGTTAAAAAGGGTAAAGCAGTTTGGGATGGGTTGGAGAGGGAAGATCTGGGGATAAATATAATCAAAATATATCTTATGAAACTTTCAAAGAATTAATAAAAGTATCATATTTAAAATAAGTATTAAAAATAAATCATTAATAAATATAAATAAATAGATGTACTGTCTACCTACAGTCTCTAATCTGTATTTTAGTACTTCCAAATAAATATGAATAAGTATCCAATATCACTGTGTAATTTTTTTTAAATGATTTCATGTGAGGCTATTTCTGCAATGACAGAATTGTCTTGTGTCATGGTCAGAGAGTGTCCCCCTCTACTGTAGTTTTGCTGCTTCTATATTCTTGGGAAGATCCTTGTAAATTTTGCAAGTTTCAGCTTTTCACAATTTGTGAGTTTTGTTTGCTCTTTGAATCTCAATTAGGTTAGCATTTAAAGAGCATGCAAACATGAGTTCAAGTGTGTCCTCTGTATAAATTTATTTTTTAATTTTTTTCTTAAGCATTAATTTAAGTCCATATAAATAAAATCTCAGCACTAGTCCAACTTTAAAAAATATTTGCTGGTCCTCCGTGAAGGGTTGTGTACATTTGCCAACTCCAGTTTCCAGTTTCTTCCCATTTATGCTGAGATCTACTGCCATTGGCTCTTCCCTGCTGATCCCATGTCCTGATCAAAACCTCCGATGCCATCCAGTCACACACACTGAAGTTAAACCAATACTCAGTGCTCATATTAATTATATTTTAATGTAATACTATCTACCTTTCCATCAAGAATGTATGTAGTGACTTTTATTTTACTGTCCTAAAGCTTTGTAAATGCTCTATCTATTCTCTTCCCTATTGTAAGTCCCAATTGGTAATTTTTCCCAAATGCTCTGATATCTGTCAAATTTCAAAGAACAATCATTCTTCCAATTGCTCAAACATTTTGGATGCAGCCAGTCAGTTCTATTCCTCAGGACATCTCTCTCACCACCCTCCAAACTCCTGCTCCAATCTGGGCTACTTGATTTCTGGGCTTCGTCACAACTATATTCTTTTCAGTGTTTCCATCTGTTAGGCTTGTGGCTTTGGGCCCTATGTCTTCTCTCGCTTCCACTCCCTTTTACTGAAGCAGGTACTACAGAGCTTCCCCCACATGATAAAAGAAGCATGCTTCCCCATTGCTGTCTGTATAGCATATAGAACTGTACTTACCACCATAGCAGCTCATTAAATATTTTATTATTCTAAATGAACAAATCCTATGTATAATCAGGAGGTACAGTTTCATACATAGACATGAATATACTTTACTGAATTATTTAAATCAAACTGGTTAGCAGATCACCTCTCCTACTTACCATTTTTCATAAGTGACACATTTAAGGTCTATTCTTTTAGAAGTTTCAATGAATAATATACATTATGACTAAATTTGTTAATCTTGCAATATAATAGATCACAATTTTTTCCTTTTTTTTTGAGTGCTTTGTATCCTTTGTCCATTCTATTTCTTTTCCCTATCATACATTCCTCCATCCCTCCCTCTCTGGTGATCACATTGTATTCTGCTTCTGAGTTTAACTACTTCAGATTTTATATATATGTGAGACCAAGCATATTTTTCTTATAGCCAATTTCATCTTACATAACATTTTCAAATGGCTTGCCTAATTTGATTCTTCAAAATCATGACAAGAAATTTGAAGAATATGGTAGAAGCATGTTTGTAGATATATTCTTAAACCAGTGCATAATTCTCCTTAGCAATTATCTGATAGCATGAATAAGTCTTGAAGTGAAGTTAGAAGGCTGAGGTTTAAGTCCTGGCTTGACCATGAGCCTCCAGTGTAATCTTTTCTCCTGTCTGAATTTTTCATTGCTGTCTGCTAAATTTAGATCTTGAATGTCTCCTAAACATTTTGTCTGCCACCCCTGGTAGCAGAAAGTGTAGGAGGTTTGACCTAGGAAAGAGAAGATGCAAAATTGAAGGCAGGACCTCCAAGAAGAATCTGAGTCACTCAGCCCTCTCCTTTTCTCTGCTCTCCTTTGTTCCACGTGTGTGTAGGCTTCCTCAGTCATGGGTCCCCAAGACAATGCACAATGTTCCCACAGGCCCAAAGCAGTAGTGGTGATAGCATCTAAGACCAAAGACTTAAATCCATATTTTCTCCTCAGCTGTGAGAACAGGAGCTATGTTCCACTCACTGCAATATTTCTGCTGTCCTTCATAGGATCTCAGCATCGATGAAACACAAAGTCAGCCATGGAAATTGACTGAATCCTCTCACCAATGCAGTAATTATTGTTGCTTTTGACTTTCTCGGGCTGGTTGACTCCAGACTGCCCAGGTTTTTAACTCCTGGTTCCAGGCTGGGAGTGGTATCTGTGTTATGAATTACAGAAATGTAGGGGTTTTTTTCTTCTTTGAGATAAGCACTGATCTCTGAAATGTAGAACTGTCCAGCCTAGAGGTGTGGCCACCCAAGGTTCGGAGAAGGTGTGCGGATCAATTAATTCACTAAACTACCACCAAATAAATTTATCTTGGGAAATTTTTAGTCAATAGCAAAATAAGTAAAAACAAAAATAAAAATTGCTAATTCTTTAGTGGCTTGCTTTTTAAAAATTATATTCATAGTTTATTGCCATATTTGACAGCAACTACAAATAGGTACAGATGTTCCTATGTTCTTCTCTTTCCCACTTAATTTCAAAGACTGTTCTGTGTTCTCACCCATTTCCAACATCCCCATCCTGCTGCTTCTCCCTCTGTCCAAATAGAGACATATGTCTTTTTCAACTCTCAAAAAGTTAACATTTTTTCCAGTTTTTCTTTTCAAATTATTTCTTTCATTTTCTCTTGAGATTGTAATATGATTACATCATTCTTATGATCCTTTTCCTCCCTCTGTGCCCTCTCAGCACCCCTTCCTGCTCTTTTTCACCTACATACAAGTTGCTTACTTTGTAACAGAGGACTTGTTCTGAGTTCAGTTTGAACTTAAAAATGTAAGCAAAGATAATTTTCTCTCATTTAGGAAAAACAAAACAAATGTATTCATTTATTTGGAGTTCTTTAGATGTATACTGTGGTGGTGGGAGAAAGATAGGTACCTCTGCCAAAATCAATAATAAACTGGGTGATGCCCTGCTGTCTCTAAACTGACATTTTTAAATTTCTTGACAGATTCCAGGAGCGTGGCTGGACCTGTGTGCATGCATCCTGCACAGATCTTCATTATTTTCATTAGTACCATTGCCATGCTCCTCTGGTATAAACCCCTCTAGTCCACATCCACGCATGCTCCAAGCATCTTAGCTGAGCTGCTTTGCTACTGAGTTGAGAATTTTCTTTCAGCTCTGGTGAGGAAGGCTTGGGGAAATATGTAAATTTGTGCTGCGGGGATTTCTGTGTGTGTGCATAGTCTTTAAGGGAAGCATGCAGCTGTAAACTGAAGCTGCGGAGCACTGGCTCTATGAATATTTCATGTTTCTTCCTGGACATTGCCTTTGTAACCTGTATCTAAACTGATAGAAAAAAAGAGTGCCAAGAGGCCAGTTGTCATAGGAACAGATGTAGCAATGGAAAGGAAACAAACTCTTGGGTTAGATTACTGTGCTGGGTTAGGTGAATTCACAGCAGCAGTGTTAAAAACAATGCATTTAATTGCATTTTCCAAACTCAACGTGAAAAAAAACTTCACATGGGTAATACTAATAAAATTCTTGAATGGGTTATATGTTCTTTGAAAAAATATTGAAATAGAAAGGTAATTATATTTTTAACTTGGGTTATTAAAATTCAAATGTGAGAAGGAAAAAATCAGCCAAAAATATAAAGACTACATGAGAAAATTAATGCAATACTAAATGTTTCTTCGTAAAGAATACATCTATAATATATATTACTGTAAAACATTCTAGATAACCTAAAGAATAAAATAATAGTAATCAATAACTTCAAATATTATTAGATGAATTCCTAGTAAGACACTAAATTTAGAAGGGAATTTGAAACTTACATGTAACTTCTCATAGGAAGCATAACAAAGCGAGACTCATCTGCTGTGTTGTTTCAACAACGACAAAGAAGAAGCTATTTTAGAAAGATCAAGCTCCTTGTGTAAATGTTAAACATTGGCTAATTAAGTATTCCTTTCTTCTCTCTCTTTCCATACTCCATTTTTAATAAAGCTCTGCATCCTGTCAGTTCTCCTTCTTTCTGCATGACTTCCCTGATGATATATGTATACAATGTAGGCAATGTTTTAAACAAATTCAATGTAATTATCTTCTTAAGCCTTTACAATTTCTTGAATGTGTATAGGTGTTTGTGTGTGTAGACATGTGTGTGTATGTGTGTGTGTGTGCACGCACAAATGTACACATGAAGGCTAGAACCCAATGTCTGGCATCTTATCCCATCACTTTCCACCTTATTTTTTGAGGCAGGGTTTCTCACTGAAATCAGACCTTATCAATTCAGCTAGACTGACTGGTCACTGACCTTCGGGGACCCTTCCTTCCCTCCCCAGTACTGGGATTACAGACATACACTGTTGTACACAACATTTTAAATGAATGCTAGGGATCATAACTCAGTCCCTCATGCTTGGGCCATGAGCAATTTACTGGCTGATACATCTTGAAAACCTCATAATTTTTCTTTATAGTAAAAACATTCAAAACTTGTCTTGTAGCTTTTTGAAAATGGTATTTATAAAACATTATCTATAGCCCACCTCTAGGGTAACAGTACCAGAGCCAGAACTTCCTATTTCTGTCAAAGCACAGTTTAGAAACCAGTGACCAACATCAACCCAAGCAATCCTCCTCTAGCTTTCCCCAGCTCCTATAACCACCTTTCTCACTATGGATTGCATCAACTTTAAAAGTTTGTGCACGGGAATGAAAGTAATGGACAGATAAAGAGACAGCCTGCAGAATGGATGAAATTATTACACAATGTGGATCTGACAAAAGGCTGATACTCAGAATACATAAGAAGTGAAAAGTCTCAGTGGGAAAAACAAATAAACAAAAACCTCAACCTAGAAATGGACAATAAACTCCAAAAGACATTTCTCAAGACATAGGAACTGTCAGCAATTGCAGGAAAGATACTATTCCCTTCTTCACTTACTCATCCACACTCCCCGTCTTAGCAGATTTCTGGTGTGTTTGATAGAAGGGTCTGATTGAGTTAGTTACATTACAATGAAAGTGACATATGAGAATTTTGATGTGCTTCCCTTCCCATGGTTATCTACATGTGAAAGAAACTGATAATTTAGAAAAAATTAATTGGCTGTTTTGATTTAATTAGTTTTTTTTATAAATAGACAAATTGATAGTCAAAAAGGATTCAAAGTATTTCAGCCATAACCAAACTGTAGATCCAAAAGATATTTAATAAACATAATTTTGACAACCAGTATTTCACATATATCATCAGCTTGGTTTACTTAGAAATAGCCTAATTTTCTTTGTCATCTTATCCACATGGCTGAATCTGCACGACTGGGTACCTTAAAAGCACGGAGATAAAGCAGAGGCTGTTTAAGAACTACTGGGTGTCTTTTATTGCTGTTCTTCTTAACTACAAATAAGGAAGTGGTTTGACCTTGAGAGGTTAGGACTGGGGCTCTTTAGAGTAAGAGGTGTGCCCCTGGGAAGCAGTCACCACAGATGGGGCTGGAAGCCCATACCACGGTTCAGTGAAAGCCTAACATATATGTAGACTGGATTTTGAAAATGCAATTTCTCCTATTGGATGTCAAGACAATGTCAAAAAGGTTCAATAACTCTCCAGATCAATGATAGAAAATTTGATTAACATAAAATAACTAAGGGTGCTGATATCAGCCCAGTCAGACTAACCAGAACTAATGAATAGAGAATTCATAATAACTCTATGCATATGTACATTTATTCAGAGAATTTGTAAATATATATATAAAGTAGAAGTTAGCAATGCTTTACTCATAGGTGGAGATGTTAACACTATAGCTGAATGTAAAATTTTTAAATGACATTACCAAAACTTGACCAACATACATATATACTACACACATATAGACTTCGTGACCTAAAATATATATATACTACACACATATAATTTTCGTGACCTAACATACATATATACTACACATATATAGTCTTTGTAAGTATATGATAAAACACTCACCAGGAAAGACCTTCTGAGTCCTGAAACAAATCCAGTGACTTAAAATTTTTTACTAGGTTTATTTTTTGAGGGGTGGTGCCTTCAGCATGCCTGAAGAGGACAAAGGACAGCTTCATGGAGTCAGCTCTTTCTTTCCATCACGTCAGTCCTGAGGCTCCAACTCATGGGGCAAGCATCTTACCTCCTGAGCCATCTTGCTGGTCTTGATAAATTTTAAAGGACTATAATCACATCTTTTCATGTTTCAGTCATATTTCATTTTCAAACATCAATTAAGATACCTAGGAAACCCTCAAGAGTTTTAAAACTAATCAGTTTTCTTTTAGACAATCATCACAACAACAAAAAATGGATAAAATTAGAAAGCAATTAATAGATGATAACAAAAATTCAATGTGCTGAAACCAGTAAGGTACAGGGGGCTGTATTTATAAAGAAATTTATTGTGTTAGAAGAAAATTTTAAAAGAAAATATGCAAAGCCAATGGCATACCCTAGAAATGCAACAGTAACTACAACACACGCCCTGTTCAAATGATGGAGGACCACACGAGTAACCATCATCAGGAGCCAACAGTCAGCTATGGGTGGTAGGGGCTCATGGGCCCTGTCACCTTCTGCTGAAGATGGTGACTAGCGTAGTCTAGGAGATGGGTAGGCACAGTGTCCACAGTGTCTATTTGCATAGCCACTGGTGAGCCTTTCAGGACCCAATGGGCAGGTCAGGTTAAACTCAGTGGGTCACAAAACAAAACAAAAAGTCGTTGATATGGTAAAAAGATTTGTAGAGAAGAGGAGTGGTTACCAAGGATTAGAGGGAGCTAGGAAAAGACTGAGAGAGAGCAATTGGAGTAAATTATATATAAATGTATGAAGCTGCCGTTGAACAATATTTATTTATTAAAATTTAAAAGTCAACATGTGAATGTACAATTATTAAAACATAGATCATATCACAATTTTTTCTTATGAAATAATAACTATATCCAGCACACACTATACACAGTACACACCCCACTTCATCCAGGACATCTCCATCCAGGTGCCTAGCAAAGCCAAGAAGCCCTCAATTTCACTGCAAATTGCTCAGTAGAAATCACAATGAGCATTCACTACACACCTACCAGCATGGCTAAATGAATAAAAACAAAAATAAGCCAAATAGTGCAAGGATGTATATGAACCGGAATTCCCATGCTGTTGATGGAAATTTCAACTGGTGTGCAGTCATTTTGCAAAACTGTTTCCAGTACCTACTGAAGCTGAGCACACATGTACCTTATGACTCTGTGGCCCACTTCCTTAGTGTATTCCCTACCATTACATGCTGATGAAGTCATGTTCAAAATCATTCAGAATTGAACTACCTGTGGGAGCCAACATGAAGATCTGGAGCAGAAGAGAAAATTGAGCTGTAGCATCCACACCATTAGGCACAATATAAAGATAAATATTAACTGCAACAAATATATGTAAGAGGTGACAAAGGCAACCAGTGAAAGGAACAAGACCTGAAACAGTGTCTGTGGCAATGGGATGCCTTCATTCATGTAAATTTCAACAATAGGCAAAACCATTCCAGGGTGGTAAGAACGAGAATAAACTTAATCACTGAGCAGTGGATAGTGACCAAGAGAGGTCTGTATGTAGCTGGTGGGAGGCTGGCAATGTTCCATTTCCTGCATTCAGATGATGAGAGAGAGTTGATTTAGTATGGATTCATTGGCCTGTCATGCTGAATTTGTTCACACTTCATTCAACTGCCACATTTCAAATAAACTCCAAATAGAATGGAAGAAATGCTTTTCTTTATTGCCAACTTAGCTGGTTAAAAGCATTATCAAAGTATTTTCATTATCTGAACATCTTATTCCTGATCCTGTCAGCCACTGTTCTCTTGCTCGCTGCCATGCATTATATTGTTTGTATGGTTGTTCTCATGGGATGCTCAAAAAAAAAAAACAGACCTTTGACATTTCCAACGTAATTCCCCTGCATTCAACTCACCTCTTCTTGATTGGAGGCCATTAGTGAGGGTGGTAGCTCCCTAGTTACCTCTGCTGCTTCCTATGAGGAAGGGAAGGCTTTGCTGGCTGCAGATGAAGAGGTCTATATTGTCATAATCCTCCTTCTCCCCACCACTGCAGGCACCTGGCATGTTTAATTTGTATCTCCTGTATTCTAACCATTTTCTTTTCCTTTCAAAAATACGTGAGGAAACAATCACTTTCTTGCATGTCAACTTTTGAGAAGCTTTTAATTAAGAGAAGGATATTTATGGAAGCATAAATTACTTTGTCCCCCATAGTAATTATAAACTTCCTTTGTTGTGTAAAAAATTATATAGCTACTCATTGATTTATATTAGAGTAAATGCAGGTCGTAGGAATTCAAGACGTAGCTGATATAATGTACTAACTAGAGAAACACAGCTTGATGACATTCCTTTCATACAGCCATATAACTCTTTTTCACTGCACAAAAAATTCATAGATTAAAATAAATGCCCACTCATAAAGGCATTTATTAATAGAACACGTTTTCTTTTCATAAATTAAAGCATATTTCTAAATGTGAAGACCAAATTTTATTCCCACCAGAAATAGCTTTAAGTCTTCCTGCAGGTCCTATCCGTGAATGACAGGCATGAGCTCAGGAATGTCTTAGTGACTTTCTTGTCAGTGTGATACAACACCCTGGCCAAAGCAACTAAGGAAGGAAAGAATAGTTTGGCTTACAGTTCCAGAGCGTGCACCTGTCATTGTGTAGAAGACTTGGCAGCAGCCGGGTAAGGTGACCACATTGCATCCACACTCGGAAACGAAAGAATGTGAAGAAGTGCTCCACTCTCTCTGTGCAGCACAGTCCAGGAACCCCTATGCAGGATATGACCCCATCCATAATTAAGATAGGCCCTCCCAAATCCATTAACATAGTATAAGCCTGCACAGGCATGCCGAGAGTACAGTCTCCCAGGGCATTCTAGATCCTTCCAAACTGACCACACTAATTGTCCCAACAAATGGCGGCATTGCTGCACCAAATAAATCAACTGAGAACACCTTCAACAATTAATCATTAATAGACTCTATCGCTTTGAGAGTCTCTCCGCATTTTATACAGTGGGCTCAAGTACCAAATCTGGGCAGTGGTCATCATGTCATTTTAGAAGTGACAAGGTAAAGTGATTTGCCCACTGCATTAGAAAAAGGAGTGATATTTGGAATATAGAGAGAGGAATCACAGATACATGCCTTCATGTATAGATCTTTCCAGAGCACATTGAAATTTTATATTTAGCCAGTTTTCTTAAAGTAAGTGACCATGTGGTGGCACCTAGCAAAGAGAACATACCTAATTTCATTAGTTGTCCAGGTTTGCACTACTCGATAAACGATAATTGCCAACTGTTTTCCTACCATTATCACTTTGCACAACATTCTGGGTTTTGCATTTTCTAATAATTATGAGGTATTTTTTTGTTTTGTTGCATTCTATTTATAATACATCTTTTCTTACGCTTGCATAGTTTCTGAATTGATTGCTGTTTTAGTTTCTATGGTAACTCTGCCAGTTGCCTACCTATAAATAGATATTTTATAATAGCAGGCATATGAAAGTTCAATTTTAAGCACACTTCTGCAACAGGGAGGAGAACTGCTAGAAAAAGAATAACATATGAACCAAGGTTTAAAGAAACAGGTATTTTATACCTGTCAGGATGTAAAAATAGAAGAGTAAAATTGAAAATTCATGTAAGCGCAGGCGGCAAGCATATGTGCCAAGCAAAGAATAGTGAAGCCTTTAAAAACAGAAATGTAGAGTTGGAAAATGCCTTCAAGTTTAGCCTCCATTGAAAAAGTGTGATATCTTCTAAAATAGCATCCGTCATCTACATATAAGCTCTAACAGACTGTTTCTTTGTTGGCTCTTATAGGACCCTGTGGTACAGTTTTGTAGAAACTATAAGGGGAGTTAGAGATGGAACACATATTACCCCTACTCCATCCCTTGTCCTTCAACTTTTTATATCATGATTTGTGTGTTATAGTGTGTGTGTGTGTGTGTGCGCGTGCACGCATGCGCGTGCGCGCACATACACGCAACCAAAAGTCAGAAGAAGGCATCATGTCCTCTGGAGCTGTGAGCCGCTTGTTATGGATTCTGGGAACTGAATTCAGGTCCTCAGGAAGATTAACCAATGCTCTTAACCACTGAGTCATCTCTCCACCCCCATTTCAGGATATGTGACATCACAAAATTAAATGAGTCAGTCTTTGCTTTGTGATTTCTGAGTCTGTATTTTTTTTTCCAGGAAGTTTTTGTTACTTCAAGATTTAGATAATGTTCACCTACATTTAGCTTGATCATCATTGTTATTGTTTGAGAGTTCCATACATGCAGAGGATGTCTTTCAAGGAAGTCCCCCTCTATTCCCCCAATCCGATTTCTCCTCTATCCCCTCACAAATTTCATATTCTTTTTAAATCCCACTTTAGTTCACTTTGACATTTAAAATATATTATGTTTTAAATCTATTGCAATTTGCTCTTATATTTTTAATGAGATACTCTTTACGGAATTCAGCGGGATTATCAGCACTCAGCCTTATCCTACTTATCATACAGTGAAGTTTCAAACACTCACTGTTATAGCTTATTCATTTATTGTCCTATTTCTGCCCTGATACCAGTTAATAAGGGTGTTTTAATACATTTCCAAAGTATATTAGGGTTCTGTTTAATTACTCTTCTATAAGAACATTAAAACCAGCTTAAAGTGCCATAAACTCCCTATTACTGCTTTGTTTACTGTTGAGTTTACAATTTATATCTAAACAGAAGTTAGTGTTCCCAAGGAACATGGAGGTATCTACTCAGTTTCATGCTCAACAATAACAAAGAGTCTTTAATTTGTGACTCATAAAGAATCTAGAATTGTGTCAGGATTTTTAAATTAACAGTCCTCATAATTGGTTATTTACTATCAGTTCTGGCGTGTTTATTTTGCATTTTGTCATGGGAGCCAGTAGTCCTGCCCCAGTTTTGCTGTTCAAAGATACACTAACATTTGTGTCTTCCCTGATGGACATTTTATCTCTTTTGCCTTAAAAAATCGCATGTATTTATTTATATGTATGTTTATGTGTATGGAAGCATGTATGCCACAGTGGACATGTGGAGTTTCAAAGGACAGCTTTCAAGTATCAAGTCTCTCCTTCTAGTGACTCAGGAGAATGGAATTCAGTTCCTCGGGCTTGGCAAGAAGTCCCTTCACCAATGAGACTCTTAGCAAGTGGATCCCCTGATTTTTCTTTACTGTCCAGATCCCATTTTGTCAGCAGGGAAAGCTTATTGTTGCATTGAGCCCTGAGAAAATTTATACTGGCTTAAAATAACTATTTTTTATTAATTAATTCTTCATTGATTTTACATCCTGATCGTAGTTTCTCCTCCTTCTCCCCCCCTTCGCTATCCCATGCCTCCCCACCTCCATCCACCCATTCCCCCCTTCATTCAAAGAGAGGCAGGCTTCCCATGGGTGTCAACAAAGCACATAGCATCAAGTTGAGGCAGGACCAAGATCCTCCCCCCCCCCCCCAATCAAGGCTGGGCAGAGCAACCCAGCGTGGGAAATAGGTTCGCAAAAGCCAGCTCAAGTGCCACTTCTAGAAGCCCCACAAACAGACCAAGCTATAATACAGCTGCCACACACATGCAGAGGGGACTAGATGGGTCCCATGCAGGATCCCTAGCTGTCAGTCCAGAGTCCACGAACTCCCATAATCAGGCTGGTATGATGACTTCCGGTCATCAGAGCCTTCATCCAGTAACTGATGGAAGCAGACGCAGAGATCCACAGAGAAGCACTGGCCAAGCTCAAGGAGTCTTGTTGAAGAGAGGGAGAAGGGATTATATGAACCCGCGGTGTGAGTGCGTGTGTATGTGTGTGTGTGTGTGTGTGTGTGTGTGTGTGTGTGTGGTGTGGTGTGTGTGGTGTCGAGGTCATAAGGGGAAATAACTATATTTTTATGCCACATCTTGTCCTGCTTTTTATTTGCAATTGCACATTTAAATTGATGGGTTGGGGTGTCAGGGGCTGGTGTTTTGTTTCGTTTTCGTTACACTTTAAGCAGAACCAGGGCTCCCTGTGGATGCCTCACACATAGGAAGACAGAAAAAAAAAGTTTCTCCTAGATAAAAGTTGTAATAATACGTCTACATCATCTGACACTAGATGGGCTTTCCTCTTCTTTTGAAAAGCTGACAGCCGTATAGTTTAACTTGAGGCCCATCTTATGACAAGGAACCCTTCCTTGCTCTGCCTGGATGGCCCAGAACCAGAGACTGGGTAGCCCAGAGATCTAGGGTAAAGCGAAGAGGATTAGCCAAAAGAAAAAAAAATCAATTAAAATGAAATGATGCCTGATGATATTCTGCTGTATTTTTAGGCGCCTAACCCAATTTTCTTCAGAGAGGTTTCCTCCAGCAGCAGTATATGGAGAGAGTCTAAACTGGGGTTCTGCACTGGGTCCCTCCACTTGGAGTTCCAGGAACTCTGACACAGAGGGGAGGAAAGGCTCTAGGAGTCAGAGGGGATGGAGGAAACCAGGAGAACACGGCAACAAGCATGGGACCTCCATGGGTTTGCAACAGGTCCTCTATGTATATGTAATGGCTGTTAAACTTAGTGTTTTTGTAGGAGTCCAACAGCGGCAGTGGGTGCATCTCAGACTCTTTGGGCTGTTCTTGGGACTCTTTTCCTCCTGTTGGGTTGCCTGGTCCACTCAAGGTGAAGGCTTTTGCCTTGTCTTATTTTATCTTGTCTTGGAGGACTGCTCTTTTCTGAAGAGAAATATATATAGAGAGAGTAGATCTGGGGGACAGGGAAGGTGAGAGGGGCTGTGGGAGGAGTGGGGGAGGGGAAACTATAGTCAGGATGTTGTGTGTGAGAGAAGAATCTCCTTTCAGTTTAAAAAGAAATTAAAGATTAAAAAAAGAAAAGTTGATTGAGACCATTTTTAGTATTATACTTTTCATGCAAATTCATGACACAAATTAATAAATTGTATTCTTTGTGTTCTTTCAATAAAAAGATACGAAATGAATAAATCCCCCACAGTGTGTTAGAATAAAAGTTCTTCCTAGCGCTTACATTAATCACTCTTTTTGACATTTCTGCACAATCCTTGTAATCACCTAAAACTGTGCAAGCGAGTGTGTTGATTTTATTCTCCTCGGCACTGTGTTCCTTTAATGGGTGTCCTTTTGCATTCCCTCATGGGGAGTCTGTGTAATGAAATGTATATTAGGCATTTAAGGCCTGCCAGACATTTAAACTGCTTTGCATTTAAAAGCATGAGCTGACCTTATCAGATGCCTAAGAACTGAAGTAATTGTATCTTGTACTAATCAAAATGTCTTCTGTTATAACAAAAGCGAAATCCAATTACACTATATTATGAAGCTATTATTCCTGATGCTTGATAGCTTGGTAATTAAATACATATTTCTGATGCTAAAGAAATACAATCATTTTCTCAGGCAGCTATGCCTTCAGTTAACGATGCTTTTTTAAAAAACATGTCATTGTTATCAATACCATAAAGGAAAAAATCATATCAAAAATCAATTCTCAGTGACACTTTCACTTTCTTGGTCTGTTCCAGCAAAGAATTTGCACCTAGAAAAGAAAGTATTCCAACTACATTCATGTTTCCTTTGAACAAATTATCTGAAAAGCAATTACTAAAGGTATGGATCATGAGCCTGAAGAAAAGAATCATAATACCTATAAAGGAAATGGTTAGTTCAAAACCCTGTCACTGTTGTAGACTGGACTTCTCTAGAACTCTAGTTTTAGCAGAATTTTCTCTAATGCCACGTGTTTAACATGGCAAAGATCCAACAGCTCCAGTTTGTTCTATCCTAACTCACTGATTGGCTGTTCTGTATCACGTGCCCTTTCATGCAGGAATAGGCTACCTAATTCTCTAAATTGCATCTTCTTCCATTGGAGCAGCAAACCTTTCACTTGAACATGACCAAGTCTTTGATCTCTATAAATTTTAAAATACAGGATTATTCGATTCTCAATGAAAATGGTAGCACTGTCTCTGGTACCTAAGTTCTTCGAGGGTTATGGTGGGTTTGTGCAAACACACCCATCTCTGAAGACTTGTCTAAGGTTAGACGGCTTGTTTTCAGTAGGGCTGGAGGTCTTAAAAAGTACCCAGTGTTATTCTTTCTGTAAATAATTGTCACACTCCGTGGCATATCAACATCTCTCTAGAGACCAGCCAATAGTTCTAGGAGCCATCTCCAGTCTCAGCTTCAGATTTCTGGATGCTGTTTTGCCATCCTTGCAGGATGACCTCCTGTGTTTCTTCATCAGAATCGAGCCTCTAATGCAGTAGGCTGGTCTTTCAGATGTGTGGTGTGCAATGCAGAAGAGAGAAAATGAGTCTGGCCTCTTTCCTTCACTCTGACAGGCAAACGGTGGGATGAAATTGTCAAGTTGTGCATGATTCGTTCTTACAGAACTCTCTTCTCACACAATCAGTGACTGCATCCTTCTCCTAACATCAGCCCAGACTTCTTTCCTTCCTTAGAAGATGGTAATGGTTATGGTGCACATCTTTAAGCCCAGCACTCAGGAGACAGAGGCGCTCATCTATGACTTCCAGGCCAGCTTGCTCTACAAATCAAGTTGTGGGACAGCCAGAGCTACGCAGAGAAACTGTCTCCAAAAGAAGATCTTCCGAATCTGTTTGAAAATCGCATGGTGCCGGGCGGTGGTGGCGCACGCCTTTAATCCCAGCACTCGGGAGGCAGAGGCAGGCGGATCTCTGTGAGTTCGAGACCAACCTGGTCTACAAGAGCTAGTTCCAGGACAGGCTCCAAAACCACAGAGAAACCCTGTCTCAAAAAACCGAAAAAAAAAAAAGAAAAAAAGAAAAGAAAATCGCATGGTTTAGTCCTGCAAGCACACATTCAGCTCACTTTCTGGAGCAGATCGCTCAGATTCCAATTTGCTCCCAAAACACAGCAATGTACATGTGAACTTTGAATCATCCCAAGTTCTAGTTTGGATCTCTGCACATGTCTCATACACACGTGCCTCTCGCTGCTAGTTTGTAACTCTTAGATGTGTGAATTGTATTTGTTTTGGAATGTTATGTTGTTTCTTAGCTACCAAAGCTACCTCCTATTCTTTCTGGTCCCTTAAATTTGAAAAAGT
This sequence comes from Chionomys nivalis, assembly GCF_950005125.1. Taxonomy (NCBI): domain Eukaryota; kingdom Metazoa; phylum Chordata; class Mammalia; order Rodentia; family Cricetidae; genus Chionomys; species Chionomys nivalis. Next base: position 29,380,749 of record NC_080103.1, on the reverse strand, counting down.
CTAATGATTGATGATCATGCCCACAGAATCTCTTTGCTACATAAACTATGAAAAATAATCAGTGCCCTGGGAAGCCAACATTTCAAAACCTGTTTCTACTGGGTTCCTACATCCAAATTATGTATATTTGAAGGATCTGTGTGACAGGAAAAGGATGTAGTGCAGGGCTGTAACTCTTTTGTCTCTATCTTTATTTATATATTTCTATAATAGCATGTAGTATTGAAAGGTACAATTATAAATTATTGAACTATTCACACATATAGATGGTGTTTGAAGGTGAAATTATGTTGATATTGTATAAAATAAAAAGAACATAACTGGGAACTTTGTCTAGGAACTTCTAAAATTATACCTGGATTACTTAATCTGAGCTACCACTTAATCTAATCCTGTATATTATCCAAGCTTCTGGGAATAAAGAGGTCAAATTAATGAAGGAAAATTATATGCCTTCATCCAGAAGTAACAATAATTATTTGTTGACACTGGTTTGAGAGATCCTCCCCCCCACCCCCAGGCAGGTGTAATGCATATACATGTCCAATCACCCCAGTTGGTAAAGAACACACCAAAGTCCACCTCGTTGAGCAATATGTTTACTTGGGATTACTAACAAGAATATGGGTGAGAGTTACAGGAGTAGGGAACACTCAAAAGCAGCTGCATCCCTTAAAATCCCACCGCAATATGGATGATAACCCACAAACACCACATTGCTGGGACTATCTGTGCAGCTTGCATTCAGTTGCACAGGATCCAGGAAATCTCCCTTCCCAGCAGCTCAGCTCATCAGCCGGCTTCCCCAGCAGTAGTTTTCTGTTGCTATTAAGCTGGGGAAGGGTTGGATGAATCTCAAAATTTCCTCTTCCCAGACCTGTAAAGTTTATTTACCCCCTTGCTAATGGAACCTCCTTGTCCCCTCCTGGAGAGAAGCTTCAGTCTGAATGAAATCACCACACAGTCACACTACTGGAAATGTTAGCTAAATGTGTACATCTCGAAAGGATATAAATTATAATCAGAAAAGCTTAATGGTTGAAGATGCACAAACAAGGGGACAAATTTAATAATTTTCCAACCCTTGAAAGGTAGACGATGTAAAATAATCTGCACATAGAATGTGAAAAGCGAGTGTGCAAGGAGCACCCATCTACGCAAATGAGAGGCTTTGGAATAAAAGAAAATAGTATGTCTCTGTACAGAAAACACTTTTTATTTAAGTTTCTCCCAACATCCTCACAAGAATCTTAAACAGGAAGTCTTATGTCTTAATGGCCACTATATAGGATGTGGCAAAAGAAAGGAGAACTGGAAAATGATGTGAAGAAAAATTAAGTAAGACTTTGTGCACATCCTTTACATAATTGCTGCTTCATTCCAAACTAACAACCTGGGAGGCATTCGTGGGCGTCCACTGGGATGCAAGGGAGAGGTTCTAGCACATAAGTGAAATTGTACTTAGACTGAGATCTTTTACACACCCTTATCTATAACACACACATAAGAAGTGCATAAGGTGAGAGAACAGGAAGGGCAAGGTGAAAAGGATGAAGTGGGAGAGCAACAAAAGAGAGATCTTAATAGAGAGACCCACTGTGAGGTTAGAGTGAAACCTGGTGCTAAGGAAATTCCCAAGAATCTACAAGGATGACTCCAGCTAAGACTTCTGGCAATAGTGGAGAGGGTGCCTGAACTGACCTTCCTCTGTCATCAGATTGGTGAATACCCCAACTAGCATCACAGAGCCTTCATCCAGAAACTGATGGAACCACAACCAGGTACCAGACCAAGCTCCTGGAATTCAGTAGAAGAGAGGGAGGGACTATATGAGCAAAGCAAGTTAAGATCATGATGGAGAAATCTACAGAGACAGCTGACTCAAGCTTGTGGAAACTTATGTACTCTAGACTGACAGTTGTGGAGTATCCATGGGACAAAACTAGGCCCTCTATATGTGGGAGACAGTGGTGGAGCTTGGACTATCTGAGGTGCCACTGGCAGTAGGACCAGGATCCATCCCTGGTGCATGAGCTAGCTTGCTGGAGCCCATTCCCTATGGTGGGATGTTATGCTCAGCCTTAAAGCAGGAGAAGGGGCTTGGTCCAGTCTCAACTTAATGTGCCAGACTTTGTTGACTTTCCATGGGAGCCATTACTCCCCATTGGGTGAAGTGGATGGGAGGTGGGTTGCGGGAGGTAATGGGGAAAGTGGGGGAACTGGGGTTAGTATGTAAAATAAAAAGTAAATTTAAAAAAAAATGAAGAAAAATATTTTTTAAAAAATTTAGGAAAGAAGAGCATAGCCAGGTAGTTAGATCCCACTTTAAAGGTGTGCTTATGCAGGGTTTTGCCAGGCAAGAAATTTGTCTGATTGTTGTTGTTGTTGCTGTTTGGTTGTTTTGGTTTTTGAGACAGGTTTTCTCTGTGTGACAGCTCTGGCTGTCCTGGAACTCACTTTGTACAGCAGTCTTGCCTTGAACTCACAGAGATCCCCTGCCTCTGCCTTCCTGAGTGCTGGGGTTAAAGGCATTTGCCATCACATCTGGCTAGAAATTTGCCTGAGAGAAAACAGAAACTTAGAAAAGCTGATGTCTTGATCAAAAATCTCTCTAGTTGGTATTAAGTAGTGATTAGAAGATGCAGTTAAATGTGTAGACCTGAGCCTCAAGGCTTTTTGCTGTTGTTAATTTATCAGAGATTTGCAGGAAAAAGATGTTCATGGGTCTGTCACCGTATGAACGTGTAATTTATTAAACTGCTTCTGAAGTGAAACATCCAAGAAATTAATTATCTTCGATTATCTTCATGTCACAATAATTGAATTACTTGAGTCTGTATTCTGAAAGCTTCCCTTCTCATGGCTTTATTGCTGTTTAACAAAACAAAGAAACAAAGCCTATAGCAAAGCTAAACAGTATCCTTAGATTTGACTAAAGATTACTTAATTGGTTAATGAGTATTTTTCTTTAGTTTGTCTTGAATACTTAAGTTTGTACTATCATTATATGATTTAAAATATGTGCTTACAGCTTCTTTTCTGGGAATTTTGACAAACTAAATGAGTTGACAGGTGATTATATTTAGACAAAAGAGACAGTAAGACAAATCAAGAAAGAAGCGCAAAGAAGGTTACATGATAAAAACTGTGTCTTAGGAACAAACAGCAATAGTAAAATCAGAACACCTACATGTACGAAGTGAGCATTAAAATATCTGAAAGGAAAGAAATACATATAATTGGTGGAGGCTTCAACACCTCACTTTCAATAATGAACTGATGAACCAGACAGAAAAACCAGTAAAGAAACCCTGAACTCACTCCACTTAAACTAAACAACCCTACTGGATGGACATGTCCAGAATATTCCATTAATAGGAGTAGAGCAGATCTCTTCTCAAATATACTTGACATAGTCTCCAAGATATCGGTGGAAGTCAGCAACAGCATGAGCAAGTTTTAGAAAACTGAAATCATATGTTACGTCAGTTCAGAATGCGATGACATGAAAGGGAGAAACCAACAATAGGAAGATATGCAATAAAAAGTCGTCAGCCCTGAAACCACTTACACACAAACAACAAAAACTGACTCAGCTGGTTGTATTTACAGATTTGTGCATTGTAGTAGGAGAGAAAACAATAATAACCAAAGAAAATAGGCTATAATTTGAAGGAGACCACGTAGGAGGGGTTGAAGGGAGAGGAAATCTGAGGGGCTAGAGGTAAGAGAAAGAGGGAAGAGAGGTAATTATATATCTTTATTAAAAATATTTTTTCAAATATTAAAAGCAATTGTGGAAAATTAAAAAGTAAATATTATTTAATATGATTCTATAATTAAATTATAAGGAAAATTTGAAAAATACCTTGTACAAATAAAGAGACATATCACCATACCAAGGTGTATGGAAACTACTATAAAATCATTCTAAGTGAAAGGTTTATAGCAGTAAACCTATACATAATAAAGAAAAATTAAAAATAAGCGACCTGGCATTGCTTTGTTAGGCATTAGAAAAAGATCAAAGCCCAAAGTTTAAAAAGGAGGAGAAAATAAGAAAGAGGAACTGACCCAGACTATAGGGCCGCTATTCAGTGGCAGGGTCTGAGAATGAGGTCCAGGGGATCAGAAGATAAAGTAGTAGATAAGCTTGGGATCAGGAGTCTTACTCAAGTGATGTCTTATGATAAACAAGCTTATTAAGAAGTACAGCATCTTCACTTCACCTGTATCTGCATCATTTTGAGTTCATTCCAGATGAAACTGTCGGTGGAGACAGGTAATAACATTGTGGACCTTTAGTGGAGTGACAGGTTTTCACTAGTATTAGTTCTCATTTATTTTTTAAGTCATCATAAATTGATCTGCAAGAGAATCTATAGACCTATACATATATATATTGGTCTATAGATTCTGTTCTGTCCTACCTTGTTTTACAAGATATTTTAGCCTCGGATCTGTATAAACAGATCTATTTCTTGGCACTTTTTCATAGTAACAACATACTATCTGAATATTGGATACCTTACTTAGTAAGAGAGAAATTTGAATTTATTTTTCTCAGCTTCATCAGACTCTGAGCAAGTGTGAAGACATGGAAGTGAGAAGGGATGCTTGTTTTATCCTTCTGATCTTCTCTTGCCTTCAAACCCCACCCCCGCCCAGCGCCTTATCACACACTGCCTCTGCTCTCTTTCTCCCCTCATTCCTTCCTCCCCTCCTTACATACTGCACACAGTTTGGCTTCCATCACAACTTCTTTAGGAGTAGGAGGAGTAAAAAAGAGAAAAAGACAAGTTTTTCCCCAGATGATATCTTGTTGTTGAAGACTCTCCTGCCTGACATGTTCTTGTAAGAGGTGTCAAGTACTGGTCTTCCTAAAGATCACATGTATGTCTTCCTTCAAAAAACAATATCAGCTCCCAAAGATCACAGTCTGATGATGAGAGAGATGCTCCTGCTGTTTCTCCTCACCTCCCGCCTCAGCAGGATCTGCAGATGGCCAATATCTCACTTCGTTCCACAGGATTCTTCCATGAGGCTCCATGTGCTCCCACTTAAGCTCCTGAGACAGTGGACAAGCTTCTCCGGGCTTCAAACACCTCACTTATGAAACGTAAATTTAAAAAGCTTCTATCACATACAGTTGTTAAAATGAAAATATGTGACCATCTATAAATAAAAATAAATATAGCAGTGTCTAGAAGAAATCTATCATTAAGTATTATTTATGATCAATCCTAATTTTAAGTAGTTATTTTAGATGAGTTGGAGTCAAAAGAATATGACTCTTATTTCTTCCCTCCTCCCACCACAGGTTATGAGAGATGATCAGAACCTCCTCACAGTCATAGGACCTGACTGACATTTTTAAAGGGCCTCCTCACCTACCTGATCACTCAGTAGCAACCTGGCTAGACTCCCACAACCCCATGGGTTCTCCCTCTCCTGCTACCAAAGTGATTTCAGAGTTTGCAAAACCATGGGAAATTTTGAGAAATATTACTAAAACCTTTTTATAAGAGAAAAACTATCAGTTTTGTTAATAATTTAGAATTGCACAATTCTTGGGTGCTCTTTTCTCACAGATCCAAGGTGTGTTAGTAAAAAGAAATCTACAAATTATTTGCAGACGGATAACATCGTGCTTAGCTGGAATCTACTAAATTGGTTCTTCTTGCAGCCAGAACATTAATCTCCATTAGTGCCAATCTGAAACAAAACTTTAGATGTTTTCACTAAAATACTACTGCGTAAAAATCAATGCTGCCAATGACTAAGTGAAAATGTGTGTGATCCACGCAAGTACACGTGGGTATCACAGTGAGAGTGATTTCCACAGAACCATTGCCGAAGAGAAGCATAATGCTGGAGAATCTGCCGCGCGTGTCCTGCCGTTCTTAGCATGCACTTGACAGTAATGAGCCATTGAAGATTTGCAGTGAAATATCAGCCAGGTAGGGACCACAAGCAGAGCAATCATGACGCCCAGCTGCTCCTGTAAACAGGAAGTCAGCAGGAGCATCTGCAAACGTGTGACAGCAAAGTGCCTCAGATAACAGGTACAAGGAGGTTGCAAACTGGAAACGCATCAAAACGAAAATCGACAGATTTTTTTTTAAGAATTTTCTTTTGAGGTTGCAAAAATAAGTCAGAAGTCTTGAGAAAAGTTTGTAATCAGAACATATTAGTATTTTGCAACTTAAAAGGAAAGTGTCTAATAGATTAAATTTTATAATCTTTTAACTGTGATGTGTACCCAGTTGTTTAATAGTGCAAAAATTAAGAAACAATCTAAAACTCCATATATAAATGAGAAACTTGAATCCAAACATTAAAAATTTAAACAATTTATGTGGAAAAGTAAAAATATGGACACAGAAAAACATATTGAATTGCCTTGTATGTCATTGAAGTTACTTAAGAGGCTGGAGCAGAAAGACCACAGACTCAAGGCTTGCCTAGACCACAAAATGAGTTCAAGTCTATCCTGGGCAATGTAATGAGGCCCTGACTCAAAATAAAAATATAGTAAGGCCTGGGCATATAGCTCATTGTCAGGGCAACTTGCCTAGCATGCACAAGGTCCTGAGTTCAATTCCCAGCATAGCATAAAAAAGAGGGAGAAAGCCAGAGAGGGAGATGGACCTGGATGATCCCGAGCAATTTAGTGTATGAGTCAGTTCATGGTGTTTTCTACACTTGCAGAGATGAAAGGCCAGGTCCTTTGGATAAGGACTTCACAAATAATAACACAGTAGTAGTGTGGTGTTCACTGTATGCAGATGAAGACATGTACAGTGATACAACACAGAAATGTGTAGCAGAGCAGTTAAGGAAGCCATGGATTTCAGGGTTTCCACTTTTACAAAGGCTCCAGAGTATACTCTTAGATCCTTATTTATGGGTTATGACAATAATGGAAGAACGAACCAATAAGAAACACACGTGAGAGATAATTATTAATGATCAGCTGCAAGGCTCCAATTGCCAAAATTTCTGTGTCATTTGTCCATCAGTATCTGACAGCAGGAGTTCTTTTTGTTACCACAGTAATTCAAGAAAGTGAGAACTCCTTTTAAAAACGTGTGTGTGTGTGTGTGTGTATACACGTAGAACTCAGAGGACAGCTCTACAAAGTCAGTTCTCTCTTTCTTCACTTTTACTGGTCTTTGTTTTTTTAAAAAAAAAAGATTGAAAACAGGAAGAGGGTGAATAAGAGGGTAAATAATGACACAAACAGTTCCCATTGTACTGATACAATCTTTTGTTACTGACATTAATCATGTCTCTTTTATCATCTATTTTGATTTCGGTCAATCTAAGGGAGCACATTGATACAGGTTGCTGCCTCCATGGGACTTGTAGCCCTGTAACTTGCCTTATCAATAAAGTGTCTAAATCTTTAAATATGAAGCCCTCTTCAGGGCTCTAATAGTTATAATTGCCAATCACTGTCATTACTAGTCATTAAAATGTCAAGGGATTCCTACATAAGGAGTTAGACAGACGGCTCCATGATCAAGTGTTCCTGCTACTCTTATAGAGGACCCCAGTTCAGTTCCTAGCAACCAAGTCAGGTGACTCATAACCACTGACAACTCCATGCTTTTGGTTAAGTAGAATGCTTATTATAACCTCTGGTTAGAAGTATATGCTTCAGTCCTTGGGAAACTGAGGCATTGTTCAGCAAAGACAAGATGCATAGTGACAAGGAATCTTTCCTAAGCAGTTCTCCAAAGGACTCCTGCTACCCGGAACAGCAGCGCTTTGTGGTCATAGTAACAGAAGGACATCAGTAATGGGGAAACAACAGTGGTCTTTGGGATGCTGTAGGCAGAAGCTAAAGACAGGGATGCCCTGACATAAGAGGGAAGGTACCCATGCTTGCATATGCATTAAATTTCCAAGCAGTGCTTCTGCAGTAACTGGGCTAATTTCAGACTTTCTTGCAGAAAATATATACATATCTCAGAAAGAATCTGGAATGACTATTTTGTATATTTATTAAATACATTTTATTTGAGTTCCTCCCATGTTAAAAGAAATGATAGCTATTGGTTGTAGAATGATTGATGTTGACAGTAGCAACATTTATTTTTTCTTTTAATTGTTGTTTGTGTGGGGATTTTTTTGTTCATCTTTCTGTTTTGAGACAGGTTCTCATTATATAGCCTGACTGGCCTGAAAACTGCTATGGAGACCAGGCTAGCCTCCAGCTCACAGGGATGCTCAGGCCTCTGCTTCACAAGTGCTGGGACTAAAGGCATGCAGTACCATGCCCTGCACGAACCACTCGTTTTAACTTCATTACTGTGTTCCATGTTCTTTGCTGAATCTCACGTGGATGACCGAGTCTCCCAAAGATGATCACATTCACCAACAACCCAAAGAGTGATGCTAAGAAGAGCTAGAGTTTCCATATCTGTTGTTAGGCATTTTCAGCGGCCCTTACTTTAGTATTCTCAGTATGTTAAACTCTGACGGAATGCTAGGCCCAGTCATTTAAGTGGCCTTGTTCCCAGGTAGCAAACCTTCAGAATGCCATTGAGCGCTTTTTAAATGAAAATATGATTATACCATTTCCCCTCCTCCTTCTCCTCTCTCCAACTTCTCCCATGCTCCCCAACCATCAATTCCCTTTCAGATTCATGGCTTCTTATTCTTTAATTATTGAATTAATTATTCATTATTTAAACATTATCATGTGTGTGAATAAAGATATAAGTGCAGCTTGCACTTCACCATGTTGTTCCTCTAGGGAATCCTGTCTAATACACCACTGTAGTTTTAAGGTAAGTTCAGAACGGGCCCAGGGAGGAAGTTCTGCAATCCCCAGGGTATACTGCATTAAATAGAAAGCAATTAAAAACCATGGGGCATCCCCAGACTGTAGCAAGATTTGGCAGCAGGTTTGGTTTCAAACAATGTTGTTGAAGTTTCAAAAGTCAAGCTATCAAGTGAAGAGCCACAAAAATCACAGACCAGCACATAAAGAAGTGTTCGAGCCAATAGGGAGCACACACACACTGGATAAGAGGATGAGGACTTATTAGATTAGGCTTACAAAACAGGGACCAAATCATCTAAAACTGGCTATTAGCACATTGGAGAGTCTAAGAGCTGAGGAAGTTGGTGCACATTGTTTTTTCCCTGGGGTCTTTTTGTATGTGGGCTGTCCACTGATTGCAAGGTGCTGCCCATTTTGATGTGGTTCTCCCCCTTATCCTCTCAGGAAACACATTCACAGACACCCCATGAGATGTGTCCCCTAACTGATTCTAGCATCCAGTCAAGTTGACAAAAAGCAGGCAATTGTCACAAGTAGGGTGTCCACCCACACATTAATAGCTTTCAAAAACATTGCATCCACCTCTTCTTCTCCACTCCCTTGAGGCTTCCTCTGGAACCAAAGGAAGCTTGTGCATCCCACATGCAGGGTACCCCAAAATGTCCAAGAGTCTGACTCAAACCATGAGATATTTGTTTCAGTCTAGGGCATCGTGCATGAGGGTCCGTTATCAATACCTACACCCCCAGACCTTTATCTTCCTATGAGTAAGCCAGTTGTCTGGTTATGTGCAAACCAAAATTGCAACAATGACTAAATTTTCAGCTCTTTCCAGAATGTGAAATGTGAAAAATTCTGGGCTATTTACAGACTGCATGGACCACAGGAAGATTTAATGGGAGGTGATGAATTAGTGTTGCCTACACACAGAAAAGCTCGTGTGAGCCTCAGCATGGTATTTTCTCACTTAACATTCATCTCAGCACTGTGGGATGAAGTGTGTCGTCCAAGTCTGAAGATGAGGAAGCCAAGACACCTTAACGCATCTAAAACAAAACACCTAGTGATGGTAGATGTAGGCGTTCAGTATGGAGGCTCAAAAGGAGAGCAGCATCCATCTGGTGTTATCACCAAAGTTGCTAAATAGCAAAGTACCCAAAGCAAGAATAAATTGAGGCTTTTAGCAAAGTTTGAGGAGCAGCATACCTCTGTTTTTGCCCTGCTAATCTAATATTCTAAAGGTATTTTCATCATATCTGCATATGTCAACATATACATCAGTGTACTCTAAACCCAACTACCATGTACAGCTGTATCCAAAAAAGTGTTTGCTCTTCCCTTGTTTCAGATAATAATTTGTATTCCTGATGAAGATCCTCTTCTAAGAAAACATGTTCCTTGAAGAAAAGCCCAGATAAAATTATGCAAAATTTTCCCTATGTTAGTTCTAATTTCAGTCTTTTGCGAGATAGACAGTCTTTTAATGATGTAATTAATTCTCTTATCACCTACAGCTTTCAATGGTATTTTGGGTACCACACGGCTAACTAACAAGATTCCCAAGATTAAGATTGCAAACTAAAACTTCACATGTCAATTAAACTCTTTGCAATGTTGCAAACACTAGATTATTGATGATCAGACGTCTGTTAATTCTCATCAGCATCAGAGATGAGTCACATAAAAGACATAAAAACAAATGATTGTTGTCTACTTGAAAGATCCACTTTAAGAATGAAAAAAATGAAGTGATGAGAAACTATTCTAAGTTCCTGGAAGTAAGCATACAAACAGTCCATCCTTCTTAGACGTGGGCTCTTCACACAGTTCAGAGCAATGAACACAGCCCTCTTTGAGAGCTGGCCTTCCATAAAAAAAAAAAAAAAAAAAAAAAAAAAAAAAAAAATTTCATTGTGGAATCAAAGTCACAGGACAAATGAAACCCTTTGAAGTCTTTTCAATAGGAGACACCAGATGTGGGAAATGGTTATCTTTGGCCTGTGTGAGGTCTGAGCTCAAAGAAGAAATCCTGAATTCACTTATTTTAGTAAAAGTCTGTTTCCGTCTGTTCCTATGCTGTCTTATTGCCATCTCACACTGGCCATGGTTAGATCCAACATTAAATTCATGTTGGAATCAAAAGAATAAGTCTGGGTCTTTATCCTTGTATCCATTCTTTACTTTTGACACAAACACATATAACCTGACATTTCTCTACATGCTGCCATTAATACAGTGGTTCTCAACTAGTGGGCCATGACCCCTTCAGGGGTTGCATATTAGATATTCTAGCCTGCATGTCAGATATTTACATTACAACTCATAACAGTAGCAAATTATAGTTATGAAGTAGCAATGAAAATAATTTTATGGTTGGGGTCACCCCAACATGAGGAACTATATTAAAGGGTCACAGCATTGGAAAGGTTGAGAATCATTGACATTAACTCTACCAGCAGCTGGACTTTTATCATGACCAAGTCTGCTTTCTCTGCCAATAGCCAGGGTCTCGTCTGTTGCTGTGCTAACGATCTCTGCAGGTGCTGGCTCTATTTTGTCTCTATGCTTCCCAGAGTTTATCTCTCTGCTCATTTCTCAGCATCATGCTACTTCCTTTTCTCAATAACTGATTATCTTCATAACTTCTGACACTGAATTGGAAATGAATCTCTACAAGGAACATTAGGTGTGGAAAGACATTGTTTTCTCTAAGTAAATTCCTACCCAGCATGAGCTGCCATTCCCCTTCCCCAGATGAGAGATGTATCAGTCTTCACTGAGAATCAAGACAGTTGAAAGGTATGGAGATAAAGTTCATGTTTTCAGTGTCTCTAGAGTGGTGTCGAGTTCGGCAGAGCTTCAAGTTAGCATCCCAAGCAAAATATTTTGGGGTAACTCAATGTTGATGCTGCATAGAATTCTAACCAGGATTCCACTTCTATCAGCTGAATCTGAAACAGTTAAACATGGCCTCCCTGCACCAGAGAGAGCCAAACAAACACAGGGTGGAGATTATTAAATATAGATTGAATTTTCTACATTTCCTGAGAATGTCATTTTCCCCAAGATGCTGACCCTGAAGCCATAAAATCTTGATTCCCCCCTATTGCTTTCCCTTAAATACTAAAGTAGTTACTGAGCTTAAAATAGATTTAGTTAAAAAGAAAAGAAAATAGCAACTTTCCATTATTTCTCACATTTGCTTGGACAAGGTCATGGGAAACATTGAGAGGCCTATGTACTGTAAACCAAACCAACCTTGAAACCAAACGCAATTTGGTTTCCCTTATGTAACATATAAAAGTTGACTTTCAGACACATAAATTGCCATTTTTCTACATCTTGCTCTTACTCACTTTTGAAATCGACAATCATGAGAGCAAATCCAATCTTGGCTGAGAACTGGTTGCTACTCATTCTTCTGACACCAAGCAGTGCACCAAGGGGGAAATGCATCAAGATAATGTGTTCTCCAGAGATCTGGCGTTTAACTAGAACAGGATTCCAAGGCAAATTAAATGCCTCATGGCCTGGGAGCTTAATTCAGCTCTTGTTAATTAACTAGTCAGTGGATTGATAGCAAGAAGTTTAGTTTTATCAGTAGGACAGAAATGTAAAAGAAGTTTTTCTAGTTTTCCATACTTTGTCATACTTCAGAAAAATAATAAACTATTATTGGACTTGGTATAAACGAGACTTTCTAAAATCCCTTCATTTTGCAGGATGGATGTCACGGTTGTGACTGAAGCTATGTACTGGTGGGCGCCTTCATTGCATGGTTTGGAAAGCAACACCAATGTTGTCCATTCCACTCTAGATCTTCTCTAGGCATCCTCTCTGATCATAACTACTGTAGTTTTAGTTATGCTGTATGTATCTGTTTCATTTTGAACATTGCTAGAGCCTAGTCATTCTCTTTTTTGAAAAGCAATTTAGGAGTCACTGGGGAACACACTTCTTGAATTAATGCTGCAGTTTCTGCCAGTGACCAGCAGAATGCAAAAAACACAGTTGTCAAAAACTGAGGTCTGTGTTCCAGTTCACTTTCAAGATAACATCATGGGTTAATGAGCTATTGATTAGCAAGGAAGAAGATATGAGGTACAGGAATTCAGGAATTTCCTAAAAATTTGATTTGTGGGTGATAATAAGGTTCAGTTACTAAAGGCACTTATACATGTAAATTTTGAATTCCTTTAAAGCAAGACCATGATTAACATATATTTAGCCCCTTGCCCTAAAGAACATCTCTGTCTCCGTTTTATAAGGGCTTCTCTTTTCATCAGAGGAGTGGAAGGGAGCCTCAGAGAGGTGACCAAAGAGAAACGGTGTTTATAGATAAGAAAGAAGAAAAGGATGGGTGCTTCCTGAAGGAGAAGAGGGAACCAGATGGAGAAGGGCGAGTGACACGGGGGAATACAATAGAGGGGAGGAATGAATGAGAGCAAAATGACAGTAAAACATATACAAAGATGCCATGACAAAATACTTTCACAAAGATAGTTTTTCTGTGCTAAATACATATCATGCTTCGGGCCCTGATGTTTCAATGTGGACATCAAGCAAATTATATTTTAGAATTAGGACTCTGTGTCCCATGTGGAGAAAAACATCAATGGAACAAAGTCAAATACAGAGAAATCAGAAAATTATTCCAGTAGTCCCTGAGAGAAACAATAATAGTATGGATTATGATGCTAACCACAAAGATAGGAAGACTGGTGTACTTTGAGAGATTTGCTGATAGATTAGAAAACTATAGAAGATACCTGAGAAAATGCATTATAAGGGCTGGAGAGTCAGGTCATATGTTGATAGCACTGGCTACTTTTCCAGGGTCCTTGGGTTCAATTCCCAACACCTACATGTGGTCTCACAACTGTATAAATCTAGTTCCAGGGAATTTAATACCCTCTTCTGGTCTCTGTGAGCACTGCATGCACATGAGGAATAATCATTCAGGGAAACACTCACATGTACAAAGTAAAAATTTAGATGAAAATCTAAAAAAAAAAATTAATATACTATAGACATGAAAAGTCTAAGGGAGTCTTGTGTGATTTATCAAGACTTCTGTTTGGGTTCTGCTGTATAAGTAGTAAGGAATGGTCAAACATACGAGTCAATTCAGAGGAAGAACCAGCTGAGAGCATGAAGATGAGAAAAGTGGACAGGTAGATGCAAATATATTTATGTTAAAGAATGCATAAAGTTCCAAATCACACAATGACACTCAAGGTTCAAGATGAGAAGGGAAAAAGGGGAAAAAAATCCATATAAAAACCCTTTTTGTGAGGTTAAATGAGAACCACACAAGTACAGTATCTTGTGAGCATCATGAAGAGAAGCGTCAAGGACGTGGAGTGGATTATGTAAGCATCCATTGGGCAGTAGACTAAGACAAGATGCTGAACATGAAGATGCCTCCATAGTCATCAAGGATGTTGATTTTGAAAGCCTGGGTTGGCAAAGTATTGCAATGAAAGCTTGGCTCTTACATTGCCCTTAGAGTAGAACATGGGGAAGAAAAACAAAAAAAATGCAGACAAAAGTTCTCAGGAGAATTTTCAATAGAAATAGATAGAGATGTGGAACAGGATCAGTGGGGTTTTGGCCAAGGGTCTATTTCATGGTTTCTAAGTAAAAAACCTGAAGAAATTGTGATTCTTAAGTTGGAAAAAAAGAGAGAACAACCTGGAAGTTCTGACAAAGAAAAAGACTAGGCCCTACTGCCCTGCCTCTTCCTAAGACCAATGCAGAAAAGAACAGTTAACAGGCCTATTGTGAGCTCTGTACCTTCATGTTTTTCTACGGCTTCAATCTCACCACAAATAGACTGATACCGAGGATAGATACACCAAGACAGGTTGGTCCTGTGACAAGTCCTTTTCTTATCCTTCTGTGGCTGTGCACAATAGCATTCAAATAACACCAATGAAACCCCCTCCCTCCCTTTGCCTTGACATCCCAATGTGCCCCCAAATCAAGCCACTTGTCCACAGGTCAAACATTTGTGTCACCGCCTGCTTGGCTGAGCCAATGCCTCTGTCTCTGTGTTCCTTTCAGAGGTCTTCCTCTTGTCAGGTGATGACTCTATTGCTTACATGCACACTAATAATAAAAATGTTTGACTAGCCTATCCTAGACCCTTCTCTGACAGACCGTTACCTAAAGGAAAACACCACAGAACACCATGTAGAAAGTTTGCAAGGGAGACTGCGTACAGGGAACTGACAGATTCTCATACAGGCTGCAGCTGAAGAGAATGCTCAGAGAGGGAAATGGCAGAAGAGATTTCACTGTAATAGACTATGTGTTTTACATAATCAGTTATGATGCACGAATATTGTGGGCTAAACTGGAAGGAGTGAAAATGAGTCATAAAGTGGCAGACAAAGTGGTAGAGCCAAGAAGAGGAGTCAGAGCAGCTTCTGGAGACTGTGGTCCAGGGGGGGACCACAGAGCATGCCCATGTCTTTGGGACTCATAATCTTTACCTTTTCATTCCAGGATACCCTGAATGTTAGCTGCATTATGTTCTACAGTTTGAATAAGCTGGGGTGAGGATAAAGAACACAGAAATATGATTCACAGTGTTATATGGCCAAGGTCCAGATCACAGTAAGATTTAGCAGGTTTGCTTTATGCTTAGGAGAGCCGGGAACCCTGACTGGGCAAGGTGGTGGGGGACATGTGGCTACATGGCCTGAATCTGTGGGATCCTGAGGGGCAGAGAATAGAGGATGTCAGCATTTGTTTCCATCATTGCTACTAAAGCAAAAAAAATTCCCCTTTCTCTATGAAAGCAGGGAAAGCAGGTTTGAAGTGTTCATCAGAATACAAGAAACCCAAACTAACTTCAATGTTCCCACTTATTTTAGCAATTTTCTTTTATGAAAAATCATTATTTAGTTAAATTTTCCCATGTTTATTTTACGTCCTTGAATTTTATAGAGTAGTATAAAAAGGGAATTGTACCTTAAAGAATCTTTCTTTCATTTTTGCCTTCAGGTTTTTTTCTTTTTCTTTTTATACCCAACACAAGTACTGTGAATAGTATTTGTTTGTTTGTTGTTTGCTTTTGTTTTTCGAGATGGGGTTTCACTGTAGCTATTCAGCCTATCTTGGACCTAGCTCTTGTAGACTAGGCTGACTTCCGACTCACGGAGATCCACATGCCTCTGCTTCCCAAGTGTTGGGATTAAAGGCTTGAACCACCACCACCTGGCAGTGAGTAGTATTACAAGGTTCTCAGTGATTTGGGTAGAAAACGATAGTCCATGCATGGAAAAGACTAAGAAATAGATCATTTATAAGAAAAACAGTATTTCATGGGCAATGAGCCATGCCTAGGGAAAAGGGCAAGTCTAGCTTTTGCAGCTAAAGTATAAACTCTTCAGTGTGCAATGATGACCCCTGCAAGACGTGCTAATACAATGGTGGCACAAGATTGTGGGAGTAACCAACCAATATCTGATTTGACTTAAGGCTCGCTGCATGAGATAGTACCCAAACTCATCACTGCTTAAATGGACAAGAACCCAAGACTAGACAGCCCAGAGTCCTGGGGGAAAACCAAATAATACTGTTCTGCTAAAGAAACGTAACAATAAAGTCACTCTTAATGATTTTCTGCTATACTCATAGACTAGTGCTCCGCTCGGCCATCATCAGAGACGCCTCCTCTGCAATAAATATAAAGAAATATAGAGGCCTACAGACAATGTGCAGAAAATGGAATGCTCAGTCTTAAATGAGATATCTCCATCAAGCCCCTTCCTTCTGGGCTTAGGAAACCCTACAGAAGAGGCAGAATGATTGGAAGAGCAAAAGTAGATAGAGGACACCAAGGAAACAAGCTCTTCTAGGCAGAGCAGGCCTGATGCACGTAGGAACTCACGGAGACTGTGGTAGCATGCACAAGGCCTGCAGAGGTCCATGCTAGCACTCAGAGGGTGAGTAGACACATGACCCCATCCATAACCCAGAAGCTATCTCTAATTGATAACCACACCCAAATGAAAAATTAGTTATCTCCAACAGAGTCTCATTGGGTTACAAGCCACTCTTAAGGGCAGGACCCCTGCCTGGCGGTAGTGGTATACACCTTTAATCCCAGCACTCAGAAGGCAAAGGCAGGAGGATCTCTGTGAGTTCAAGGCTAGAGCATGATCTACAAGAGCTAGTTCCAGGACAGGCTCTAAAACTACAGCAAAACCCTGTCTTGAAAAAAAAAAAAAAAAAAAAAAAAACCGGAGGGCAGGCCTCCTGCCCAGCAGTAGATAGGAAACATAAAATAAACTCAATGGAAGTTTTGGAGGTACTCTCTCTCAGAAGGCTTTATCAGGTTTTTGTTTTTGTTTTTTTAAACTACAACCCGGGGTTATTTGTGTATATATTATGTTTCCAGTTTGTAGGAACCCAACATCCTCTTTTGTCCTCCAGATGCACCTGTACAAATGTGGTATTTGCTCACACAAACATGCACATAAATGCACACAAATAAAAATAAATCTTATTTTTAAAAAGGTATAAAGATCAGAGCAGAAATTAAAGAAGAGCAGATTTTTAAAACAACACAAAAAAAAGACAAAACATTGGTTGTTTGAAAAGATTAACAACATCAACAGACCCCATCACGAATGTAACCAAAAAAACAAATTAAAACAAAATTAGAGATTAAATACATTATAATGTGTACCAATGGAATCCAAAGAATCATTGGGAACCTCTTGGAAAAATAATTTCCCCAAACCATGGCAGATCAAGATAAAATGAATAAATTCACTTTGGGAGTTTTCCAAATTTCAAATTCGCTTCTCAGTCCACTTCCAAATACTTAGGTGTTAAAAGATAAATTTAAAATGTTGCTAAATAAACAGAAACATCTAGAAAGAAATCTGATACCATGCCTACTTAGAAGTTCTTGTTTTTCTCAAAAGTTCAGAAGCAGGAAGAGGACTTAAATGGAGTGAGTAGCCAAATAATTGCTTACTTGACTCAATTATCAGTCATTCTCAGTTATCATACTCAGTAAATTTGCCTGTCTGTTTTTCTAAAGGTTAAGAAGCTAAGGATTCTATTACATAGACTCCATTAAATTTGAGAAGCATGTCAGTGATCCACACTCTGAATGCATGGGCTGGACTCATCATTAGAAGATGAAAATTGATAAAATACGCAGGAGAAAGAAACTGATTCTGTTTTAGCAGCTGTAATGTTTGTTTTATGTGTTGATTTGGCTAGGCTTTGGTGCTAAGATGCTTGCTCAAACACCAGTCTACAGGTGTTATGTAGATATTTCTCAGGTGTGATTAGCATGTGCTTCTTGTAAAGTTTGAGTAAAGTACTTCACTCTCTCCATAATATGGGTACACCTCAGACATCAGCTGAAAGCCCTAGGGGCAAAGATTCATGTTCACTGAAGAATTAATACTTTGTCAAAACTGACACCAAAATCAAGCTGGTGTCAGACTTACCAACTTCCAAAATTCTATCATCTCAGGAGTAGATTCCTTAAAATAAATATCTTGGTACATTATGATAGATAGATAGATAGATAGATAGATAGATAGATAGATAGATAGATGATAGATAGATAGATAGATAGATAGATAGATAGATAGATAGATAGATAGATAGATAGATAGATAGAGATAGATAGATAGTAGATAAGGAAGGAAGGAAGGAAGGAAGGGAGGGAGGGAGGGAGGGAGGGAGGGAGGGAGGGAGGGAGGGAGGGAGGGAGGAAAAATAAGGAGGCCAGCCTGAACTATGTGAGACCTTGTCTCAAAAAAGCAATAAAATTAAACTTTCTAAAAATAGTCATGCTTTAGATCCCTTACTTTTTTCTCTCTGATAGTTTCTGATTAGAGACTAAGATTACTAAATAATTAAGGAAATTTGAAGATTTATTTATTTATATTTTCTGTGTATGCATGTTTGCCTGCATGTATATATGTCTGTGTACAACTTGCATGCCTGATTCCTTTGGAAGCCAGAAAAGGATTCCTAGAAATTGGAAATGGTTGTGAGCCATTATGTGGATGATGAGAATAAAACACAGGTCCTCTGGAGGAGCAACCATGCTCTTAAACCGCTGCTCTTTCTCTCCATCCCAAATCAAGTGTTGGTTTGAATGAGAATGGCCCCCATCGGATCATATATTTGAATGACTGCTTCCCAGTTAGTAGACTGTTTAAGAAGGATTAGGAAGTGTGGCCTTTTTGGAAGAGGTATGTCCTTGCAGATAGGCATTGAGGCTTAAAAGCTTACTCCAGACTCAGTTCTCTCTCTTCCTTTTGCTTGTGTATCACACGTAAGTTCTCAGCCACTGCTCCAATGCTATGCCTACCTGCCTGCCTGCCTGCCTGTCATATGCTTCCCCCATAATAATCATGGACTAACCTATGAAACTATAAGCAAGCCCCAATTAGATTCTTTCTTTTATATGTTGCCTTGGTCATGGTCTTTTCTTCACAGTTCCTATTGAAAAGTAACTAGACAGAAAATAAACTTGAACTTAAATAAACCTCTATCACATACTAAGCCTTAAAGATTTCAGGAAAGTTACTTAACCTCTGCAAAACTCACTTTCCACGTGTAGTTTGAAATATAGCTCATATGTGACTACTTTAGAAAATGGTACTAGAATTAAATATTTAAAATAATTACCATAGTAGCTACTGACACAGAAGCACTAAATAATTGTTAGCCATATAAATTATTATTATTATTGCAGCATGCTAATCATGAAGGCATTGCTAGAGATTAATGCCTGTGAAGAGAAATTTTTATAGCTCATTGATGTATCCTAAAGTGTGCATGTGCATTAATTTGTATAAGAAAATTATACCCATTCTTTAATTATGTATAAAAACAAAATTTTACAGTGGGTATAATTCCTCATTATTAATTATCTCCATCATCTGCTGATTTAATAATTGCCTCTCACATGAGGACAAAGACAATGTCATCAATTCTTATTCTCGATATTTGGCAAGCACTGTTACGCTTCCCCTTTCTACTCCATTCATCTCTAAAAGTTCAAAGTCACCCCCTAAAAAGTAGATATCAAAATAATACTGCTCACCCATAAAAGAAAGGGCATACAGAGTGATGGTGGGCCGGCTTTGATCAACAGAGATTAGTTTGGTGTGCAGTGTTTCAGGGGCAATGAATCAGGCAATCTTTAATTCTAATATCTTTGTTTTTACATTTACTCACTTATTGTGCAAGTGTGTGCAGGTCCTCACACACAGAAGTCCCAGCACACATGTGTCAGTCAAAGGACAAATTGCAGGAGTTCTTTAGGTCTTTCCTTCAACTAAGCGGATCTCAGGAACCCAACTCAGGACATCAGACTTGACAGCAAGTGCCTTTACCCACTGAGCCCTTTCTCCTGGCTTCATCATTCTACTGAGGTAATACAGGCACAGCTCTCTTTAAATGTAAACGTAGACAATAAATAGGGATGGTGCGTTTTAGCTATGTGGTTTATACATAAAAGTAAAGGCAAGATTGTCTTGGTCTCTTCATTGTCTCACAGTACCCTCACACAGCCATTACGCAAGCTCTTAATTTTGAGCTAAAGTATGAATCAATCTAATTACTGTACTTGCAGTATACCACACATCTTTACCTTTTGAGACAGATTTCTTAAGAGTGAACTAAAAGTAACTGTCTCATAAAACATGAACACATCCTTCCCTTCCCTCCTTTCCCCTTTCCTTCCCTCCCCTTCCCTCCCCTCTCTTCCCTTCCCTTTTCTTCCCTAAGCAGAAAAGCACAATGAATTTCCCTCAGAGGTTTGATAAACAACCTAAGCAAATTAAAAGCAATTGGAAGTCAAAGAAGCAGTGCGTTATTGGTCGCTTTTGTTCTTAGCCATTTGGTAGGCATCAATCTGCTGCAGGGATGGCTCAGCAGTTAATAGGACTTGCAGTTCTTGCAGAGGATCTGAGTTCAATTCCCAGCACCTACATCAGGGGGATGCAAGCAACTGTAACTCAAGATTCAGGGAATGTGACCCACTCTTTGGGTTCTCACAGGTACTTTTTTACACATAGCATACATATACACAGAAACACATATGGCATTAACCAGTGTGTCCCCAATCCCTGATGACACATTGTACCCTTCTTCTAGCCTTTTATTCTAGCTCTCATTCCGTTGTAGTTCACTGTTAAAACACATTCTCCACTGGGAAGGATGAGAATATACTTGATATATCTTTCAAAACGTGCAGATTTTTTTTGGAGGAAGACGTGAAGAGCAAGAAGAGGGAAGCCCTTCTATTTATTATGTGGTAAATAGAAATAATTGAAATGACGTATTTAAATCCAACAAGTCACTTAATAATCTAATTAGATAACACTTTACAGATAACATAACTCATATTTAAGAATAGAAAATAATGTCCTCAAATTTGCATATGAAGTACATAGTGTGGCCTGGCCTCAGATCTAAGCAGAGATGGTTCTAAATCTCACACTCAGGCTGTTCCCTAGCTGTCTTACTAACTCCATAGTCTCACACAACTGGTCCTTCTAAACACAGCTTCAGGGTCTGAGATAATTAAAATGTAATACAATCTGAAGATAATAGAACCATGGTCTGCAAGATAGCTCAGCAAGTAAAAGCACTTGTCACCAAGTCTTATGACCAGAGTTTGACTCCCAAAAGTACCAACTTCTACAAGTTGTCCTCTGACCTCCACAAGTATGTTGTCTCACATTCACAGCCACAAAAAAAGCTGATAAACAAATATAATTTCCTCTAAGTTAAAAAACACATTTCAAGCTTTAAAAGTCTATATACCATCTGAGATGGCTATTCTTGGTTGTCAACTTGACTCATCAAGAATCAACTAAAACCCAAGCAGTTGGGTATACCTGGGAGGGGTTTTTCTTAATTAAATTACTTGAGGTGTGAACACCCACATTTCATTCAAATCTTTTGAGATGGGAAGAATCACCTTTAATCTGGACCACACATTCTGGTGGCAGTCTATGTAAAGGACATGAGAAAAGAAAGATATTGCTTCTTGCCTGCTGGCAAGTCCATTTCTTTACTGGTATTAGAGTCTACTTCAGGATTCTGCAGCATACTAAAGATCAGTTGAGACAATCAGTATCCTGGACTGAACAACTCTAGGAATCTTGGGCTTTCTGCTGGGAGATAGCCAGTGATGGACTAACTGGACCACAGCCTGTGCACCACTTCAATAAATCCCTTCTCTATATCTATAGATTCATTGAACCAGTTCTGTTCTTCTAGATAACCCCGACTAATATACCACACAAATATATACAGTCTCAGATATTTCTAAGAGTATAAATACACTGACCTTCCCACAGACAGTCCATAATAGTGTTTAAGATAGATACTACTTATCTATTTTAATTATGTTAAACCTGTACTAAGTCTTCAAATACTTTTACTCAATCAATAAATATCTCTAGTATTAATATATGCTGCCAATATGTCCATCATCTCTCAACAAAATTTGACAAGTATGTTAAGAGCATTGTGCTAAATTATAGAGACCCACTGGTGAGCTAAACAGGGCACGGGCCCTGTCCTTAAAGAGCTTGCAGCACAGTAGAGAAGACGCATGAAACAAGTCTGAAACCGTAATTATGGCTGGAGCTGTAAACACAGTTGCATTGGGTTTGACAGTAGAGAAATCACGGCTGTGGGTGGCTAAGGTGGAATGTGAAGGGGAAATGACAGTTTATTGGGATCCAGAAGAGAGAGGAGTGTTTTAGGAAAGAGAAAAGCAAAGAAAGATGAAATGAGATGAGGTCATTGATATAGGCACTGTGACACAGAATGTCAGGCAGCTGTGTAAGGCTCACTAGAGCAGACTTAAATGATCCCACAACAGCTGATCCGATAGCCAGGATGGGTGCTAAGTGGGCAGCATGTAAAAATGAGTATATGCTGGACAAAGGCTGGTCCACATTCCAGAGAGCCCAAAGCCAACTGTGCACGAGTTAAAGCTTGCAAATTATCTATATTTAGAGTCTTTCCATTTAATGTCTTTGGACCACATCTAACCACAAGTAACTGAAATCACAAGAATAAAACACCAAATAAAGAGAGATGACCATAAACTATCAAATTGCTTCCATGCCATTCTCTCTGCTGATCAAATGGAGTAAAATATGGACAGAAAAAAAAATCCCCAAGGTTTCTACACTACAGCAAAGAAAATGAAATTTAGAGTGCTAAGAAAAAAATCAGTCATCAAATAATTGCAGCTTATACCCGGCTTTACTCCTGAAGAGCTTGGGGAAACTAGCTTAAGGAAAGTAGATTTCTTTTTTATTATTGATTTTTATTGAGCTTTATATTTTTCTCTGATCCCCTGGATTTCTTTTTAATAAAATCTCTATAATAGTAAAACTTTTACAAGTTCTATGATTAGTAAGGAATTAAAGCACACCATGGCCCTGTTAATTAAGTATATTCTAGGTCCCAGTCTGACAACTGTCCTTTATCATCACACGATATCTTTGACTTGAAACATAGTGATTCCTGAGATAGGTCATGAGTTAACATAAACACTGACATCATTTGTTGACATATGCAGGAGGCTCTGGTTCAGTGGCTACACATCTTGTTGAAGACACCAAGGTCTCTTCCAGGAGCCTTTATCAGTGATGTTCATGGTGGGGAGACATAATGTCTCTCTGGCTCCTCTGTCCGCACCTTCTACTGAAGTTTCACGACTCCTGCACGTCAGATGTAATGATTCTTCCAATCTTTAATTAATTCACCTATCATTTTTCAGGTAATGTTTTCTTTAGACATATGATGGAACAACCTTCAATGAGACTCTGGAAAGTGAAATAAGTAACAATATATGGTAACTAAATTCAAGCAGTCACTAGAAATAGAAATAGCTAACCAGAGAACAGCAAATATGGAGCATTGATACTATGTGAAAGAGATTTTTATTTATATTTATTCATTTACTTGTGTATCTATTTATTGGTGTGGGTGAGTGTGCAAAAACCTTATACAAGTTTCTTCCCTATCCCTACCCAGTGGAGCAGTTGTGATCCAGTGCTGCCAAGTTCATTTATCACTGTCTGGTAAAATGAGTTAGTTAAAATTTTAATGTTCCCTTGGGTTGGCAAGATGGCTCAACAAATAAGGGTGTTAGCCACACAATCCTAATAACCTGAGTTTGATTCTTAGTTCCCAATTAAATGAGGAAGAAGAGAAGTGACCCCACAACATTGTCTTGTGACTTCATGTATGCTATGCCATGTTCATTTGCATATGGGCATGCACACACACACTGAAAAGCTTTTGAAATAGCATTTATAAAAATTGGATGTGCCTAATAAGCAAATTAAACAAAGGTACGGACAAGGTCTAGCTAGGCCAGAAAAGAAAGCATTCATCTCACACCATAAAGGGCGTGAAGAATGTCCTGAGTTTCTTTTGTACAAATTTGAAACTGATAAAAATATGATCCAATTTCACATAAATCAAGTCTGTCTGACCATGTGGAAAGTGACCTGAGAAGGCACCACCAAGGAGAACAATAACCCGGCGTCATCACTGCCAACCTGATGAGAAAGCAAATGGAGGCTTTAGCTGGAACCATCTCAACAGAACAGGCTGTGGAATACACTGATCTGGTCCCCTGAGGGAGCACCCAGCATCTTACATGCTGGCAGATGTTGGCACACATCTCACCACAGAAAGTACCACATGTGGGGACTGCACAGCAGGGCAGGCAGAAGAAATGAGCAAACCAGGCAAACTCAATGCAGTCGTACTTCACCGTCTAAACAGCAAGGTCCTCTTTGGGAAGAACCATCCATCCCGGAGAACACTCGTGGACAGGCAATTCAGAGAGCTTGCACACCCACTTCAGTGAAGGCCACCTCACAATCACAAATGCCTTTGGTGTGGCAACCACAGAGATTGCCAAATCAGTTCTCTGTCAAAGAAAAGGAAGTAGCTGTTTGGGGATAACAACCTTTATGTGGATCCAAATAACAGGAAGGGGCCGTTTTGTTTTCTTCTTTTCTGTTTTGCTTTGTTTTTCTTTACTCAGGAAACACCCCCCACATCCTGACAGCTGTGGGCTACAATAGGGAAGAAGCAGGGCTTTCAGAGAGAATTTCTACATTCCCATCACTGACAAACTCCCGCAAGGAATGCTGCTTACATTAGGGCAGTTCAACTTAGACAGTTTTCACATGCCTATCCTCTCTCTTCATTGGTTTCCACCGACAAATAAGAGATGAAGAGGAAGAAGAAGAAGGAGGAGGAGGAGGTGGTGGTGTTGAGAGTGTGATATTGGAGGGGGAGGTAGCGGTATATCTGGGGTGATGGTGGAGGTATTGGAGGTAGAATGGTGGTGATGATGGTAGAGGAGAAGAAGATGTTATATATGGGGTGGGTGTGATGGTGGCCAAGGGCTATGTGCATGGGGTGTGAAGGTAGCACAGCCCCACTGACTGGTCAACTATGGGACTCCTGCAAGCATCTCAGAAAGACATTGTAGTAGTATGAAAGCGAAAGACCTGGATAAATCCAGACCCCTCTAGCAGGAAGAATAGAGCCAAAAATCTAGCAGGAAGAGAAGAGCCAAAAATCTAGGTTAGCCGGTTCAGTGACTCTGTTCCAGGAACTAGCTGACCATAAAGTTAGATTACAATTTTGAGAATAATCTTGAGAAATGGGGAGTTACCCCCTTGTGATTATCACTGGTATTTTCAGAATTTTCCAATGATAACCTCCTTACCCCTTTGGGTTGTGTTTTTTTCCCCTAAATATCCCTTCCCCCAGATACTCGGGGTCTAACTCCTCTACTCCTGCATGGGAAATGAGTTTCGCCCCAGCGCGCTGGTTCCCATCAATAAACCTTGTGTGATTGCAGCAAGGACAAGAGTGAGAGTCTCCCCACTCCGGTGGTCTTTCCGAAGGAGTTGTGGGAGTAGGCTGAAGCTCAACTTTTCCTGAACATGATAATTCATCTTCTGAGGCACCAGTCAGTGGCTGTGACTTCTACTTCCTCCAGTGTAAATTGGGAGCAACCAGCCTCTTTGGGTAAAGATAGAGCTAAATGAAAAAACAGATAGGAGGGCATGAAATGAGAGCCCAATTCTGTTGTAGACTTTAAATGACAGAAACTGCTTGCCCCCAGCTTCAGAATGCACACTCCTGATTCATCTAGCTCAGTCTTTGCACTTTGTACTCCCTCCTGTAGCTCACTGTTTCCAGGCACTAATGAGTCAGCTCCTTTCACACCCTCAGATGTTCCCTGCTGTACCCACACACGCCTGCTCCCACTTCTGAATAACCAGTGTGTCCGTGACAAATGCTACACTTCATCTGTTCTTTGGCTCTTGCTGTTCTGTTTGTCATCAGCTGTCACCCAGTAAATCAACCCACTCCTTAAGGAGCAGCTCAAATTTCCTTTCTCGGTGACCTGTCTCTGACTCTACGTTGAATCAATTCATCACCGATGTCTGAGTTCTCCTGTGGGGCTAAACAGCTGGCAACACTCTTCAAACTTCACTGAGATTTTTCCTCGTTTCTAACTTGAAATAGCAGTGATTCTCTCCCTGTGCAATGCTGTAGCCCTTTAATACAGCTCCTCATGCTGCAGTGACCCTTGACCATAACATTATTTTTGTTGCTCCTTCATAAGCGTAATTTTGCTACTCTTAAGAATCATAATGGAAATAACTGTATTTTCTGATCATCTTAGATGAGACCTGTGAAAGGGCAGTTGGACCAGAAGGTTGAGAGCCACTATGGTAAATGTAAGATGTTAGAAGTGAGTCACTTGTCTTGCCTAGTGTCTAGCACAAACTCTGCAGTATTGAGAAGACTAAACTAAGCAAAGCAATTTTGAATCACTTTGTAAAGGCTAAGTCTTACATGGAAAGACACCATATCAGTGTTTAGTTCTCCCTTTTCTAAAGTGTGACCACTCAGCCAGGAGAATATAAATAACACACTTTCTCACCTATACAGTATTTCTATTCTTTTAAAATGAATAGGATGTAAATATACCTACGCATGTTCTATAAACTATTTGTTTGTTAATACTGTAGCACGCTACCCATTAAAGACTTAGAAAAATATTATTTTGCTAGATAAACCATTAAAGAAACAACATGAACATATATAAACAATGTCACATTATCACTTTGTTCTTCTTCCTGTCCAAATATAAGCCTGTTCTTGAATTGTAATCCTCTTACCAGAGCCCCGCCAAGTGTTGCTATTACAATTCCGTGCCACCATATCCATCCAGATTGATTAGTTAGTTAGCTAGCTAGCTAGTTAGTATTCATTTTTAAGACAAGAGACTGATCTCAAACTCATGTTCCACCTACCTCAGCCTTCTGAGGTTACAGGACTGCAGCGGCATGCTTATCCCTGAACTTCACTGGTTTTTTTTTTCTTCTTGTTGTTTGTTTTTTGTTATTTTTTTGTTTGTTTTGGTTTTTTGAGACAGGATTTCTCTGTGTTGCTTTGGAGCCAGCCCTGGAACTAGCTCTTGTAGACCAGGCTGGCCTCGAACTCACAGAGATCTGCCTGCCTCTGCCTCCCGAGTGCTGGGATTAACGGTGTGTGCCACCACCGCCTGGCAGGCGCTTCACTGTTAATGCATGAAGTGCACACAATTATCAGACTCTCAGGCCCCAGCACCTGCATGTGAATCTTTAAGTGTCAGGATGCAAGGTGATGACTAAGCTGACCTGAATGTGCTCTTAACCCTTTACTCACGACTAAGGCAACACTGACGGTTGTAAATAGCCTCAGTAACTATGGTTCAATGCCTTTGTAAAGTAACTCATTTTCACCAGCTCTTTGTCATAGCAATTACTTATAAACCTTCTTTTGGATAACGGTAAGTCATTAGAAGCTCTCTGGTTTTCATCATCTAAAATGCACAGGGCTTACTCAGAAATTTTTATCTAATTTTTTATTGATTAATCTTTAATTTGTATATTACACATATGAATTATTCATAGGCTGAAAATACTCACAACACTGAAAATTCCTAGTGGAAAAAGTAACTTTGTAATTGTGATTCTGAAACTGTCACAATTCTAAGCTCCTTGCTGCTGATCAATTGCTCATACACTGCGATTAATAATGCAGGGTTTCCTAGGAACACAATTGTATTAGAAAGCAGCTGACTGTGTTTGTAGACATGAATTTGCTGCTCCAAGCTGTCCCATTCTTATACTTTCAATACATAATAATGGGGTTGATCCCCAACTCTATTCTTAGAACCCAGCGACACATCTCAGGCAGCTAAGCAGAAGCTAGCATGTTAAATCAGAAATCAAAGTATGGCTGAAAGGAAGTACAGAAGTGGAAAGCCAGTCATGTCCCATTGTGGGAGGGAAAAGGCTGTTCTCAAAGAAAAGGTGAAATCACAGGAAAATTAGCACCCTGGGTCTTTTGAAAGTTCTAAATAATGGCCAGTTATTATCTTCATGTCAGTCTTTGTCTGGTCACATGTTGCATTTTATTTTGGTCAAAATTTAACCACCTAATATAGCCAAGGAATGCCATGCTAGTGACACAGTTTCAGAGAAGGTAGTTACAAGAAACTCTGAACTGCATCATGAATGAAACCTGTACAAGAGTGTAAGATGAAAAGTTAGTAATGGATGCAAAGTTGAAGTCAGGTAGGAGAGGCCTCCCAGTACTCCATCACACGATAAGTGAAAATGGTTAGTGATAGCTTCTTTATTTTAATTTCCAAATAACTAGAAGAAGGGAGTTTTTTAAAGGCTTTTGCCATTTGGTATAAACCAATGTTTTAGACATTGAACATTCTGTTTGCATTGATTATTCTTTATAATAATATATGCATAAATATGTACAATTATGCTAATTAAAAATCTTTAAAAATTGTCTACCAAATGCTATTTCAAATATTTTATAAAACTCATTAAACTTCCTCAAAACGGTCTCTGCTCTCCAGATAACCTGGAAAATGGAAAATCAATGACAATGCGATGTTTGCATTATTGCAGGTATTCACCCACAGGGTCTTAGAAAATGCTATCAGGAAGCATGGTAAAACTGGCTGCAACCGAATACCTCAGGCGTTTTCTAGGGATCACTCTGAACCTTCAGACTCAAAGACTAATGTTTGGGCAAGTAGTCTAAGCCTGTGGTACTCAGGACCAGCTTCCTGAGGTGCAAATCTGTGCAGTTTGGCTGACTTGAAGCTGTTGTTTTGTACAAAAAGCCCCACGTTTTGATCTGCTCTAAGCTCTGCAAATTATGCTACAGACGTGTTTAAGTGCAGCTCTGAGAGCTCAAAAGAGAGCAAGATAATGTCACCTTTTCCTTTTAGTATTATCTCTTTATTGATTTATTTCCTACTGAAAATTTCTTTTCTTTCTTTTTCTCCACCGTGGAATTACATTTCAATGACTGGTCCATAACACAGCAGCAGTATTCATTTCTGCCTAGTGCTTCATCCTTCACGCATTGCTTCTCCTGGGGAATAATCTGGAAAAAATATATGTTTACAGAACCAATTTGTGCGCAGGGTATAAAAATGGCAGAAACCACCAATCCCAGATTAGACGAATGAGAAGTAAACATCCACCATCATCGGAGCATTTGAACAGCTGTGTTCAGAATTACCATCTCAGTGTCATTTTTAGCACTTGGTTCTACCTCCAGTTCTTATCAACAGAACACAGGGTCCAGAACTTTGCAATCAAGCAGAGAATAACAAAGAGATAGTTGGGAGCCGGGAGATGGCTTGGGACAAAGTGTTTCCCATGCAAGCAGGAGGAGTAGGATTTGGAAGTTCCTAAACCTTGTAAAAGTCAAGAAGTTACCACAGCCAGTCTATAATCTCAGAGACATGTTGATCCTTGGAACAAACTTGCTCACTAGGCCAGCAGAACAGTCAAGCCCAGGGTTCAGTGAGAGACCTCACCTGAATAATAAGAGGTGGATCAAGGAAAACACACACACGTACACACACACACACACACCCCATAAGATCAAAAGAATTAAAGAGAGAAGTTGATTAAGGACATATGTCATCACAAACTCCACTTCTTTATCTTTTAAGGTCTCTCCTAACAGTCTCTCCAATGACATGCCCCACTGCCTTCATGTATGTTGACTTTTAAGAGACACTCATCTAATCCTGAAAAACATCCATTTGAAGTATCCATTTGATCTCCCAATTATGCCCCAGGTTAGTAAACAAATGTTGTGATTATCCACTTCTATTTCTTCATTTGTTTGTTTATGTCACCAGCTAAGGAATGATAACATAACTAATAAACCTGCCATATTTAATATTTCCCAACCTACTGCATTAAAATAACCTCTATGAGAGCTACAGAAATGGCTCAATGGTGAAGAGCACTGGCTGCTCTTATAGAGAATCCAACTTCAATTACCAGCACCCACATAGCACCACAACAACCTAGGACTCCAAACCTGGTGATCTGATGCCCTCTTCTGACCTCCATGGGTACCACACACAGAGTGTATGCCTGACAAAGTCTAATGTTGCTGTCAAAATTTCAGGATAAACTGATGATAAAGCAGCTATAATATTGGAACATAGACGTGGTCTGTGTAATCCATTCTACACATATTCTATGTAATCCAATCAGACTTTACAGAAATCGAGCCTTTTGTTTACAATAACTGATTGTCTTCTTTGGTAAAAAAAAAAAAAACCTTACTGATATTTAAAAACCTTAATCAAAAAATTTCAAAATTTGAGGACCACTGATTATGAACACAAACACACACAATTGTTTATCTCCAGTTAGTTATTAAACTAATCTTATGCTGTTGATAACAACAGGTAACTGTATATTTCAGCATAGGAATACCTTAGTGTGATGAATTATAAGCTAATAAGCTTACTTATAACATTTTTATCTCAATGTATTACTAATAACAATTTCTTCCTGAAAATGAAACTGAATTCTAGAACATCAGAAAAATCAATATTTCTAAAATATTAAAATCATTATGCATTTAAAGATAACACTTTTTCTTAAATATTTTTTTTAATTCCTCAAGAATGCCCCCTTTATTGTGTTCAGGGGCAGATTATATAGAGATAGCCACGCCCCAGCCAAACCCACCAGAAACCACTCTCCTGCCATCAGGAACTCCTGAAGGTCTCGTGCTCAGAGCAGCTGTAGGCACTCAGATCAGGGGAAAACAAGAAATTCAGGATCTGGGGTCTCACTGCTCCCAACATAACTAGCTGAAAGAAAGTGGAAGTCTCCCAATCTAGAATAAAATTTTGTAATAGCCTGTAAGTTCTTAGAAGCCTTGCCAATGTAAAGCATTGAATCTAAAACAGAGCATTTCATAGCAATAACAAGGCCAGAGAATTTTATGCTGTTTTATTGTATGCTACAGCCAGTGTATATAAAATAGTTAAACCTTGTGAAACAGAAATCCATGAAGATTCAGAGAGGTAGATGTTAAGGATTGACAAGTAAAGACTGTGTATTATGGCACATGTTAGAGAAGCTTCTGTATAGACTTCAGAATATCCACTTGTTCATGAAAAGTGGTTTAAGAAACCTCAAGATAGCTGACTACAAAAAGGAGCAGACTTTCTGGGGTCTGAAGTTATTTGTACTAGAAAACACTCCCGTCAGCAGAGGGTCATGTTGAGCATTCTGCATACAGAACTGTTTCAAGTCTGCAGCTGCCTGGGAAACCTTCATGCGGCTGAGCCTGGCCTCCAGCCGGAGCTGCTAAACCACCTTCTTCATGGTGGCCACGCTAGAGGAACCCAACATGGCACTCGGGGACAGCCGTGCTGACTCGTTGGTCTGGGTGAGGGGCAGCAGGTCACGGGGCTGAGGGGCCGGAAGCGGGCCTTAAAGATGTTTTAAAATTAGTTGTTGTTAGGGTTTCTGTCCTGATTGGTTCCCACAATTGTTAATTCCCAAAGAAATCACACAGAGGTCTACATTAACTATAAACTGATTGGCCTAGTATGTCAGGCTTCTTATTAACTCTTATAACTTATATTAGCCCATTATTCTTATCTGTGTTAGCCACATGGCTCAGTACCTTTTTCAGTGAGGCAGTCACATCTTGCTTCTTCTGTGGCTGGGCCAGGACTGTAGAAGGAACTTCCTATTTCCCAGAATTCTCCTGTTCTCATTAACCCACCTCTATTTCCTGTTTGGTTGTCCCACCTATACTTCCTGCCTAGCTACTGGCCAATCAGCATTTATTTAAAATATAATTGAAAGAATACAGACCATTGTCCCACATCACTATCAGTGAAAATAAATACTTATGTAACATGTTTGTCTGTGATTTGATTCTAGACTATGATTCCAGAACTTATGAATCACCATCCCTAACCGTTAGAAGATTGTATGTCCCTACATGAGAAAGCATGGAAAATAAATGAACAATGTACAATTATCTTCATCTACATTTAAAAGGATAATTAAAGAAATGGTTTTTTTTTCTCTTAGAAATCAATGCATAGAGACTTTTAAAATCTCAAAAAACCAAAAAAAAAAAAAAAATAGACTGGTCTCCAGCGTATAATATGATTTTAGCTATTGCATTAAACCCAGAAAGAATAAGCCAATTTGATGAAGGTAGGTCAGACATTTAAATACTTTGAAACACAGTGTTGTATACAGTATGCAGGGGACAGATATCATTCCTATTCAAATCAGGGGAAGAGTTTCATGAGGGTCTTAGGATTATCTTCCCCCATGTAACAGTGAGATCCCTCTTCCTGATGTTGTTATGCTCAATTAAGATGTATATAACTATACCTGTTCTGAGCCCATGCTCATGACATAAACCCCCTAGCAATCAAGTTCTCATCCTCACTTATCTGGAAGGATCGAACATATGTATCGAACATATGACTGTCGAGTTGCCTTCCCAGATATTTTCATCTTAAATTGACAGAATGGACTCCCTGAGGTTTTCTCTGTGTGAGTTAGCATCTTGGTCTCTAGTCATTCTTATTAACTGAGACACAGATGAGGCTGGTTTCTGAGCACAGAAAGGTGAATATCTGCCTCTGGACTGTACTGATGTCAACTGGTAAAGAAGTATACCATCCTGAGGCATTCTGACAACGTGACAACTGACTTTCGAAAGACAAAATTCTCCATTCATGCTCATGACACGTACACTGAGAAGTACTGAAACCAAACCTATGAAATAGGTGGGTTAGAGGGTAAAAGTGCTTGTCACACAGTCTGACAATCTGAATTCAATCCCCGGGACCCATGTGGTGGGAGAAGAGAATTTATTCACTCAAATTATCCTCTAATCTACCTGTGGATGCCATAGCACACATGCGCACTCACGCACACACATATACACATGAACAAAAAAATTAAAAATTTAAAGCTCTAAAATAATGCCCTATCATAGATATGAAAGCAACATAGTAAGGACTGCCTGAAATGCATGGTAATGAATGAGAGAACGGAAGCTCGCTCTCCAGCTGACATTTAGCTTTTCCAGGTGGCTAAGGGAGAAAGGATTTTCTAGAAGGAAGAATCTGTTCCAAAGATCCAGAAAATGTAAGAAAACATGGGAAGAAGAGCAAAGTTTAGAGTGTCTCAAGTGTAGACGGGGGGGAGGTTTGATAGCTGTCATTGGACTTGTGGAAGATGACAAAGTTCTGAGAGATTGTATACATGTTTCTGGTGAATAACAAAATAAGTTGAGAACGTTCTGTGTGCCAGGCCCCGAGGAAGCTCCTTTGGGACACACCATTAAATCAGATATGACATGATAGTGTAACAGATGGAAAGAAGGTTTAATCAGAAGGCTGCTGACGATGTTTTTATAAAGTCATTCGATACCTACGGTAGTGTATAGCAAAGCTAAGGGATGCAGACCTGAGACCTTCTCACAAGACTCTGGACTTGAGTCTTGGAACTAGACTTGAGGAGGGTTCCAGCCACTCCTTACCATGGTGATGTCTCTGCCTCCACCGTTTATACCAATCAGGTCTTAAAGGAATGCCTCCTGTCCAGAGAATCTAGACATTTGGGTATGTATTAGGCAAAATGTACCTATGTGAGCAGCCACTGGTAAAAAGTTGGTGTTTGAATCCCTATTGCACCTGCCATATGGACAACATTGGTGTGTTGCCATTATCCAATGTTGAAACAGTTGCCTTTCTGGGATCACTGGGGATTCAGAGAGAGCATTCTCACTGAATGATACTGAGAGAGCAGGGAAACACTAGGCTGATGAGGAGGTAGGAAATAAGAAAAGGGAGCCACAGAAAATAAGTAAATGATTCTTAGTACTGAGGCCTGGTACAGAGGCTTTGCTCTTATTTGCTTATCTACAAGAGTCTTAAATTCAGGAGAATAAAGCAAGCGTTGATGAAGAAAGTCTGAAGGTCCAGGAAATTCAGTAGGATGACCAAACATAGCTGCATTCTTATGAATTATCCTAGATCTTAACTGATCAATAAAAGCAACTTAATGAATGCCTTCAATGTGAGGTATATATTTATGGAAAGATGCTAGGCAGAGCATGTGCATATAGCAAAAATAATGTATAGTAGCCTGCTCATACAACAATATGTCTGTCAGTGAAATGACTACACAATTCATTGGTTTTCTCATTTGCTCTCACCCTCCCAAAATCCATTTGGTCTCAAACCTTCTGTCCACATCAGCCCCTCAATAGTGTCCTCATTAACACATAAGTACAAAAGTGAACACAGGTCTTCAACAAATATAACACATATACTGTGGAAATAGATTTTTTTATATATATAAAATAAGAGTCTTGAAGCTGGGCAGATGGCTCAGCAAGCGAGAACACTGGATGATCTTGCTGAGGATCTAAGTTCAATTCCCAACATCCATGTTAGACGGCTGACAACTGCCTATAACTCCAGCTGCAAGAGGTCTGATGCCCTCTTCAAGCCGTCACAGATACCTGCACTTACAGGCACATACTCAAAAATTACATGCACACACATATGCACACGCAAACACATGCACACATTAAAAATAAAATAAATAATGAAAGGAATATTTTCCCTCTTAATTTTCTCATGTGATATACCATACTGATGTTCATCATAGAAATTATCGCTTCCAAACTCTTAAGAATACTTTCATTATTCCACATCATAAATCTATTAAGTACATCCAAAACATGATGTATTTTATATCTTTTATGTCCTTCCCTACATTAAAATTGAATGACTGTATGATTAAGTTTAGTTTTATTCTTTGTTTTTTACAAGATTACCCCTATAAGTAGAGGTACAAATATCATTACCATATATCAGACATTGAAGAAAAAAATGAGATCAATGTATCTATAAAATGTGCTCACCTTTCAGTTATGACAGACTATGGGAAGAACAGAAGGTCAAAAAGTTAAATTGAAATTAGAATGACTTCAAGTTAAGTATCAAAAATAGATTTAAGGATGAGTCCCAGGCAGTGTCCAACACTGGCATGTGTCCTTACCAGGCACCCTGTGCCTGACGGCACTCTGTTACCTTTTTGTAGGGAAGAAAAATAAAATGTCAGCAGTCATAATCCAAGAATTAGATTATCTCCTTGTGCTCAGAGTAATAAATTCCATTAATATGCATATCAGGCACCATAATAACCAGTTTGTAATTGCTAGTCTTATAAACCCCTAAATCAACCTAATTAATTAAAATCGAGTCCTAGTTCTGTAGACTAGATGAGAGAGACATAGAAGAAAGTAAATAAATGATCCAATATGCCACCACAGTGAGCAAAGGAGTCAGGACTGAACCCACCAGTCACAATGTCATCTGTGCCACAGACCTCAGGACTTCCTGGAAAGGATGGGTGATATTTGTGGGACTTGCAACGGAGGCTAAATTACTTCCAGAATGGACATTCATTCAGTAGACTTTATAATTATGTGGACAGTGCTTTATCATGTTCAAATCACCTCACCTACCTCATACCCTGTGTGCTCGCCTCACAACACCCCTGTAGACTCCATTCCACAAGTGACTCCTATAACTTCTGCCCCCTCTTTGAAATTGCATTTGTTCAGAACCAACAGAACTCAAGGGTTTTATCCATAAGCCTTTGCCAGCTCCACTTGAACACACTACTTAGACATCCTTGTGTGTTTTAGTTACTTTTCTATTGCTAGGATCAGACACCCTGACCAAGGCAACTGATAAAGGAAAATGTTTAGGCTTACAGTTTCGGAGGATTGGAATCCATGATGGCAAATCAGCAAAAGCATAGCGGTAGAAACAGCTAAATGCACATTATCTCAAAAACAACAAGCAGGAGGCAAAGCACACCGAGAGTTGCAGAAATCCTTTGAAACTTCAAGCCCTGTCCAGTAACACACCTCTTCTACCAAGGCTACACTGCCTAATCCTTTACAAACTGTTCCACCAACTGGGACCAAGTAGTCAAATCTATACATCTAACAGGACTATTCTCCTTCAAACCGCCACAATGTATAATTAGGATAGAAGTTGGGCATCCACTGAAAGAAAACTTATGAATCACCCCTATGGCAGTTTTAGAAGCTTAAAACCAGTTTATCATTTGACCTCGAGAAATACAATATGGCCTGATTCTTTGTCCATTAATGATTTTGGTTCTAACTGAAAAATCCTTGGAAGGAATCCTAACTTCCAACTACAGGAGGCCTTGAAAGATAAGTAACACCTATATGCTCTGGTGCAAAAGGCAAAGGGAAAAAGGCAACCTGGTACTAGGAACATGAAAGAACTTAAAGGGAAAAAAGACTCATGATATCAGACAAATCCCTCCCAGGGCTAATAGATGGTTACATAACTACAGAAAAAAAGAAAATTTAGTCAAGTGTTATATTCCTTATCCATGCTCTAAATTAAGCCCAAATGTGAAATGTGTCTGTGCAATTGATAGCTACTTTCTCCATCAACATCTCATTTGCAACCAAGTGTATTTTAAAGTATGTTTAGTCATACACTTATGTCAAGATGCGTTATAAAATTAAAGTTTAGAAAATGGGTGAAAAGAGAAAGCTGTGAAAGAAATTCACCCAAACAGATTTTCAGTGAGTTATAAATAAGGAGCCCCTGAGCATGGTGGGAAGAGAAAAATGACTCACAACAGTTGCACTCTGACCTCCACATACGCCGCGTGCACCTGCTCTCTCTCTCTCTCTCTCTCTCTCTCTCTCTCTCTCTCTCTCTCTCTCACACACACACACAGTACATGTATACACAGTGACTATATTGCAGAGAGATTTTTTAATACTAAAAGAAAGGTAATAATAAAAATATCTAGGTTGTTTTCCTTGTAACTGCTAGAAGATAAAAACTGTTATTCATTATGGAAAGACCAGTTTATTTGGGGGAGAATGAATTTATAACCCAGAATTCTGGAAAATGTGGAAAGCACGGATATGTAAGAAGCACAAGTAAATATTTAAGTGACACTCACATGCCTCTAAAAGTGTGACAGAAAGTGGTTGTTTTTTTTGAATTTTTTTATTGATTTTATTGAGCTATACATTTTGTCTGCTTTCCCTCCCTTCATCTCTCCTCCCCTTCAACCCTAGCCCATGGTACCCATGCTCCAAATTTACTCAGGAGATCTTATCTTTTTCTACTTCCCATGTAGATTAAACCCATGTATGTCTCTCTTAGGGTCCTCATATTGTCTAGGTTCTCTGAAATTATGAATTGTAGGCTGGTTTTCTTTGCTTGTAGACAGAAATGAAGCCATATATTTTGTTGGTGAAGGAGAGTTTGTGATATGGGGAATCATCTAAACATCTTAATGAAAAACTAGTCCGTAAGAATGAAGGCATTCTTGCATACTTAAGTTACTTAAAGAATGTATTCATCTCTGAATAACACACACTGCACCTTATCTTCAGCCTCCCAGCAACAGAACATATATCTGGGGATGTCTTGCTTACAAAGTTGGCACTCACTGGGAAGTGATGACTCATCGGCATGATCTGGAAACTCTGCAAAACAACTGAGGGCCTAGATTCACTCTTGCTTTCCACACCTCCATATTCTGAGCCTCTGCATTCACGTTTGTAGGTGTTGTGTGACTGCCTGGGGAAATGTGAGCATCCCTTTGTCACAGATAGGATACACATAGAACAAAGTAACTGTTACTTTCAAGTAACAGTTATCAAAATCTCACTTGACTCCCTGGCATTTGCAGTCCCAGTCAACAGAATTCACAGAAGACCAACAATTAGTGTAGTAGATAGAATTCATTACAAAGTGAAGTGAGACGTCTTCATGAGATGAGAGTGGGAAATACATTACACACACACATTGAATATATAAATATTATATATTTATTTTTGTATGTTAGTATCGTATGTTTATATTATATATTTTGCCTATACAGAATATTAATGTAATTCCAACATGAGAATTTTTTCTCAACATCTTCATAATTAGTCATATATAAACTGATCCAATTAAGGACATTTATAGCAGGTCTAGCCATACTTACTTTTCACTTGTTGATAACAGACAAAAAAGAGAATTTCTTCACATTTCTTTTCTTTGATGCTTTCACAAGGCCTTCTCAGGGGACTCTCCATGCGGAGGAAGCACATCAAAGTTGGCAATTAGTGTTTTGATCAAGACTGTATGCCACATTTCATTATTCAATTTGTATCCAGGATTTTGACCTTTGAAGAGAATTTTCCTTTCTACTTAAAGACGGAAGGATTTTCTTTCATGTGAAATAACCTTCTTACTCTTACCAATTAGAGATTTTGTTGGTGGATTTTTATAAAAGCCACTTAAAAAAATTCAACTCCATTCAAGAGTCAGTAGTTGTTGAAGAGATGTTAGTGACATTTCTTGGATGATTGTGATTGTCTTTCCATCATGCATTAAGATCTCATGTATGATTTATAGCAGGCAGATCCATGTATGACTTCCAACAGTTTAACCCTGAAACAGAGGTCTAAAGGTCTCTCTCTATTTCTCTCTCTCTTTATATTTCTCTCTCCATTTCTCTCCAAAGTTCAGAGAATTCTAGCATACTTCTGCTCATTCTTTTGAAATAGGAGTTTGACTTAGGGAGTGGCTGCCTTCAGGACACTTGGTCTAGGGTGGGTTCACTGCCTAAACAACAGAATGCTTTTCTCAGGAATTAATGACTTGATGTCTCTCTCTACTGCTCTCTCTCCCTTCCTCTCTCTCTCTCTCTCTCTCTCTCTCTCTCTCTCTCTCTCTCTCTCCACATGTGCACACATGCACACACAAGTGGAAGTACATGTGTGTGTGTATGTGGATGCCAGAAGCCATCCTCAAGTGTTGTTTTGCAGGTGTTGCCCACCCAGTTTCTTAGACAATGGCCCTCACTGGTTTAGAGCTTACTAGTAAACCCAAGGCATCTGCCTGTCTCCACCTCTCCAGAGTCAGGATAACAAGCTGGACGATATCACACCCCACACTTTTCATGTGGGATTTAGGAATCAAAGTCAGAAAGGTTCTCACACTTGCACCATCAACACTTAACTAACTGAGCTACCTCCCCAGATCTATGGACTTTTCTTCTTTTCTTTTCCTTTCTTTTCTTTCTTTTTTTTTCCCAACTGAGTATTTTTCATTTACAGGTGTGGAAATTGATAATATTAAACAGAGAGCACTTGATTACCTTCCAGAGTTTATGATATAAAAACATACTGTAAGGACTTACCTCAGCAATGTCTCTCTCAGTTTTTTTTTTTTTTTTTGCATTTCTTTATCTATTTTGTGAGTAGGTGCCAGTAGCAATATACATGCCACAGTGTGTGTTTATGAGCTTCATTTTATGAGGACAATTTATGAGAGTCATTTCTCTCCTTGTCAGTTCCCCATGTGAACTCTGGGGCTCAAATTCAGATCATCAGACTTGGTGGCAAGTACCTTTAAGACCTGCTCAACCACCTTGCCAGTCCTGGATCTTGCTTTTAATGTGAACAGAAGCCATGTACTTTCCCTTCTTCCACTATAAAACAAACAAAGCATCAAAAATTAAATAAACAGACAAACAAAACTGGCCATCCTGGTCTCTCTTTGTGTATTCACTGATCACGCTGGGAACATCCACAAAGAGATTCTTCTGAGACAACTTAATGATGGTTACTACTTCCAGATACATTGAAAAGATGAAAGTTGCAATGGAATTCTAAGTTTAAAGGACAGTGGATTCAATTTGCAAGTCTTAAACTAAACAACATGCTGAGTTTTTCTTCCATCTTTTAAGCCTTAAGTAGATCACAAAGACAATAAAGTCTCACACAATAAAGCATCATCCTCACACAGCCAGAAACTCCGAGCTTGCCAAGCACACAGGCAAGGCCAAGAATGAATGCTCTTGACAGTTATCGGAATTCCTCTGACTGTGATGCTGTGCAGTACAGTAGAATTTCCGCTCAACCGTGAGACACCCACACACTTTCTCAAACATATGTCGTATCATAAGACTTTCCAGAGTATAATTGTTCATGGAAGCTCCTGAAGAAAATATGAAATAAAACAAACTGGTATTAAGTTTATATTTGGATTGCTGTGTTTTAAGAATTTGTGATTCTACAACTTTCAAATTTCATTTAAAATAACAGCTTATGCAAGAATAATAATTTAAAATGTCTTCACTCTCTAGCAAAAAAAATCCCCATGCTAATTATGTAAGGCTCAGAGTTCAGCCAAGGTCCTTTGCTTTGTTTTATCTCTGGAAGGGAGGAGATAGCCAGACTTCTGTAAGTGTCTGCAATTACAAGATAATAATAGGATGGTTATGATTCCTTTCTCTTAAATTTCTGTTTTATGTATTTCTAAAAATGAATGCACAATATGAAACTGAAAAGAAAAGCAGCTTCAACACAAAAGCTCTTCTCTTCAAAGAGGAAGAAATGGAAGGAATAAAACAGTGTGCTAGATTGTTAATTTAGTAATAGTAATCTATTTACAAACACCTATGGTAATAATGTTTAAAAACAATATGAGATAAATCTTTTTATCTTTTTTATTTTCTATTTTTAAAACAATCTTATTTTACATGCCAATCCCAATTCCCTCTCCCTCCTGACCTCCTGCTCCCCACCCACCTTCTCCCTACCCCCCCACCTTCTCCCTACCCCCCCACCTTCTCCCTACCCCACCCCACATCCACTCCTCAGAGAGGATGAGGCCTCCGTTGGGGAGTCAACAAAGTCAGATCACTTGATGTAGGACCAAGGCCCTCCCCCTTGTATCTAGACTGAACAAGATATCCCTCCATAGGGAATAGTCTCCGAAGAGCCAGTTCATGCACTAGGAGCAAATACTGTTTCTACTGTTAGTGACCCCACAAGCTGCCCAAGCCACACAACTGTCACCCACATTCAGATGGTCTACTTCAGTGCAGGTTCCCCAGCTGTCCGTCTGGAGCAGTGCGCTCTCACTTGCTGGGTCAGCTGTTTCTGTGGGTTTCCCCATGATGGTCTTGGTCCCTTTGATCATAATATTGCTCTTCCCTTTCTCTACTACTGAACTCCAGAAGTTTGGCCCCGTGCTCAGCTGTGGATCTTTGCATCTGCTTCCATCAGTTACTGGATGAAGGTTCTATGATGACAATTAAGGTAGTTGTCAATCTGATTACAGGGGAAGGGGAATTAAGGTACCCTCTCCACTGGAGATAAATCTTAAGACAATATTTTCACAGGAATTGATCTTTGCCGTGTAATAAAATCATTTGAAGGACTCCATTGATAAAAATGTTTGACCATCGTGCATAAGGTCCTGGATTCAATACTCATTGCCACATAAACTACCATCATGGAATGTGCCAGCAATCCCAAGGTTCAGAAGAGAGAAGCAGAAGTATCAAAAGTCTCAGGTTATCTTCTGTTATGAAGATTTTTAGATCAGTCT
Organism: Chionomys nivalis; assembly: GCF_950005125.1. Lineage (NCBI taxonomy): Eukaryota > Metazoa > Chordata > Mammalia > Rodentia > Cricetidae > Chionomys > Chionomys nivalis. The sequence goes on along the minus strand of NC_080103.1, from coordinate 29,339,056 downwards.
GGGATAGATAAGACCCCTCAACAACTACCAAAAAATGGGTTAAAAAGGCATTTTTGAAATGTTAGAAATGTCTTCAAATTTAGCTTAAAAATTATTTTTTAATTTAATTATTTTTATGTGTATGGGTGTTTTGCCTACATGTATGTATACCTGGTACCCAAAGAAACCAGAAAATGACCTCAGATCCCCTGGGACTGGATTTATAGAGAGCTGTTAGCATCCATGATGCTGCTGAGAATTGAACCCAGGTCCTCTGGAAGAGTAGCCAGGTTTCTTAACCTCTGAGTCACCTCTCTAGACCCCAGATTGATTTTTTAATTTCACAATTCTCAATTAACTTTGGGTTCTGGTGTTTAAAGTTAAATAAACAAATACAACTCTCAAGAAGGTCTTCATGTCCCTCAGGATTAGGTATCAAGGTTAGAGTTGTATCAAATTGTGTGTCTACTACGAGAAGTTACAAAGTTACATTGTAAAGAATTTGATTTAATTTGCCACTTTGAAATAAGGATGATGGCCTGTGAAAGTTTTCGCATGGGAAAACCTTCTGTTAACTGCTGATACCGTTTAGTGAAAATGGAAGCTGAATGGTTAAAGCAGAGAGATAAACATTAGATCAAGCAGCGGTATTCATGGAAATTCTCATGGATGTATGTCAGACATGTTACTGTGGGATCTTGAATGATTTGTTCTAAAGACTCAACATTTTGTTTAACACTTCCCATTTGGAACAAGACCCAGGTCAGGCAAGAGAGAACATTAGCAGTAACTCCAAGTCCCAAGTGCGACTTGAGCATGAAGCTAGCTGGCTTCATGAAGACCAGGCCTGAGTGACCTGTTTGAATCCAGTTTTGAAGGCTCTATTTCTTCAGTGCTCCCTGCCTTGATTCTCTCCCTGCTTTAGATTCTTCCTCCACCCCACCATGTGCTAATGTGAATGTTTTCTGATACTTAATGACCTGCTTTAGAAAATGCTGACCTCTATAATGCTGCCGCCTGGGGTCTCTGCCCAAAATGGTACCAAAACAATAATAACTGAGCAATTCATCCATTCATGAAAACAGTTGGGCTACTTCTTGTGCAAAATTGGAGCAACATTAAAGAACACAGAGTTGGAAAACAGATAAAAGCAATTTTTTTTTACTGCAGACTAGGGTTGTGTATCAAGGAGAGGCAGTGAACGACGGCAATTTCATAGGCTTATCATAAAGTTATACAAGATAATACACATGCTTCCAATGCAGTCACTGCATAAAGTAAGGTAGATCTTAAAATTTATAACAAAATTCTTCTTGAAGACCCCTTAACTTATGATCTGTTTCACATGCAAATGTAATAGGCATTACAGTTTTGTTTTTCAAGCATTCAGTGATATCATACCTATGAATCACATCAAGAAACAACACAGCACAATAACCAGGGTTCAGTAGTGCCACACATACCTTGGTGGGAGCAGCAGCTCTCTTATTGGACAAACACTCAACAAGAGGGAAGCTATGCTTGGACTAGACACTTAATCAATTACTCAGTGTTGGTAGGAGAACCTACAACCAACACTTCCCTAAATCAAGATGATCCCTAACAACAATCTAAACACTTGTTCTTATACCAACAGCTAAGTGTAGTCTTTACCCCTCATCAAGGAAATTTCTCCTGGAAACAGAGAACCATGGCCAACTAAAATGCAGTTACAAGACTATTTTCAGTAGATACATCTACAGAATAATTCTCACATCTAAGACTCAGGAAACACTGCAGAGGAAGAAGTGGAAAGACTGAAAGAGCCAGAGAACAGAGCGTGGTGGGAGATTGTCTTCTGGAAAATGTCAGAAACCGCACGCATAATGTCTCATAAACATGGCTGCCACAACGTGAGCTGAATAAGTACAACACAGTAGACAAGCCAATGGACAGAGGAAAGACCAAGAGTCCTCCACCCTACACAAAACAACAGGCAATTAAGGAATGCTGACAGCAGGAGAAAGTGTTTCCCAGGGAAGACCCTACCGATTAGTTATTGATACCAAATGGTCAGCCCTGAAAAACATACCTACGAGTAACATTATACAGAATGAACAGGTTATAATTAGGAATATACTTTGTATACACACACACATTCTTAGATACCTAAATAAAACCAGTTCAGTCTGTATAATGTTACCTGTATGTATATGTTTTCGGGGTGAACATTTGATTTTGGATAATCACTTGGTGTGCTCTTCTTGGTGGTTTCTAAGGCCATAGCAGATTCTTGGTACCTGGGAACAAGGATAAACAAAATATCATAAGATGATCTGGCATCCTCAGGGACAACTCTCAGGTAACAACGGCTTACTTAAGTCAATCTGAGGCACCTTCTGTATAGTTTTTCACAGGTTTCCCAGTGGGAATCAAATCCCATCAGTCCTGAGTGGTAACCATTGAAGCAAGGAACACCCAATAGCCTTTCTCTACTTCCTATGTCATTCTTCCTGTTTCCTTTCTTCTGCCTTCTCTAGCCTGAACTCAAGACGGCATTGTCTCAGATTTTGCTTTCAGGGAAACTTGTAATAAGATAGTGGTTTGTTTTATTTTGTTTTGTTTTATTTTGCTTTTGTTTTCAGTGTTGGGGAACGAACCCAGGGCCTTGTGCAAACTAAGGAAGTGCTCTACCCCTGACCACTGAACCACACACACAATTCACATTGCCTGAATCAATGAAAAGTCAGAGGAAAGCACAGGAAATACCCAGCACTTCCTATCGTCAAAGACTCATTGGTCTTGCATATACATTCTGAACCCTGGCAAGTTTGGGGTTTAATTTTCATCAACTTTGACTTATATTAAAACAGAGTAAATAAAAATTTGTGTTTGGTCGTAAAATAAAGATTAATAGACATCAACGCACATGTAACCACCAACCCATACGCAGTCTGTGTAACAACTTCCAGATCATGTTTGTTTGTGGCATCTATTGTCTGGTCCTGCTGTTATGTAGCAAAAAAGGCAAGGAGTACCAGTTCACTTCCAATACATTTGTAAGTCAACTGAATAGATGGGCAGTCAAGGGATGGACTATACATCTGACCCTATTTATAAATAAAATATTCCTAGCTTTTATTATATGGGAAACAATACCACACCAAACATATTTACAGTACAATTAAAGAGGTCCATTTATTTAAGAGGCCAGATCCTATTTCCAGGAAGCATTAGGCTGTTCACCGCCTCTCTCAACAACATGCTGTACAATTAACTATGAAGCATTTCATGGAATTGAATCAAGTTTGACCTACATCATGGATGATCCCATCATGATGTAATTTTGATTGCTCTCTCAAAGAAAATGATGCATCTTCCAATAGGAAAAGAACTCTGTGTAAGCAAACATGATTATCGTTGTATTTGTGAGTCTTCATTTTAAGTTAGAAATGAGTAGTCTCTCCCATTCGACTTCCTTTTCCTCTTCAACCTTCCCTCATCTCAAGTGCTAGACTGTTAGTTGTGAAAACGTAGAACGAAACTCAGAAAAAAAGAAAAACAAGAGATTCTTTTCTACATTTTTCTCTCTAGAGAACTATATTTCAACCTATTTATAAATAAAATGATCTTTCTAATTTTATCAGAAAATAGAAGATAGAGAAATAGCATATTTAAATTATTTTATTATATTTACTCATTCAGAGCATGCATGTAAATCAAAACAACTCTGAGATTCCATCTTATACTTGTTAGAATGGCCAAGATCAAAAACACTGATGACAGCTTATGTTGGAGAGATGTAGGATAAAGGGAACACTTCTGCATTGCTGGTGGAAATACAAACTGATATAGCCCCTTTGGATATCAGTATGGTAATTTCACAGAAAATTAAGAAATGACCTACCCCAAGTCCCAGCAATACAACTTTTGGATATATACCCAAAGGATGCTCAATCATACCACAAGGACATTTGCTCAACCATGTTCATAACAGCATTGTTTGTCATAGCCAGAACCTGGAAGCAACCTAAATGTCCCTCGATCAAAGAAGAGATAAAGAAGATTTGGTATATTACACAATGGAGTACTACAGTAAAAAAAAAAAAAATGACATCTTGAAATTTGTGGCCAAATGGATGGATCTAGAAAACATCATACTGAGTGAGGTAACCCAGACCCAGAAAGACAAATATAATGTATACTCACTCATAAGTGACTTTTAGGCATAAAGAAAAAACAGCCTACAATTCACAATCCCAGAGAACCTAGACAACAAAGAGGACCCTAAAAGAGACATACATAGATCTTATCTATATGGGAAGTAGGAAAAAACAAGATCTCCTTAGTAAATTGGGAGTGTGGGGTTCATTGGAGAGGGCAGAAGAGGAGGGGGGAAAGGGGAAGGAAGTGGAGAAAAATATATAGCTAAATAAAAAACAACACCATTCAGTAAAAAAAAAAAAAGAAAAAAATAGAATGTGAATGTGTGTATGTGTGTGTGTGAGTGAGAGAGAGAGTGTGTGTGTGTGAGAGAGAGAGAGTGAGTGTGTGTGTGTGTGTGTGAGTGAGAGAGAGAGAGAGTGTGTGTGTGTGTGTGTGTGTGTGAGTGAGTGAGAGTGTGTGTGTTGTACTTGTGAAAGCCAGAGGACAACTTGCTGGAGTTTGTTCTCTCCTTTTACAGTGTGGGTCCTGGGAACTGAACTAAGGCTTCAGCACTGTTGCCAAGGTCTTTATCCACTAAGCCATCTCGGTGGCCCTAGTGAGCATATTTTCAGTAGAATTAAATATAAAAGGTGGTCCTCACCTCATTTTTTATGAGTCAACTCTTTGTTTTAATAATTTCCAACCTAAATCAAACATCTATTCTTTTGCCTAGAAAAAAATAATATTGGGGGGAGGGATGTAGAAAATGCAAGAAAGAGTGACCCTTCTACCCACATACCACTGGGAGAGATCTTCTAAGGGGAGGGAAAAGTGGTAAGTACAGATGTCAGGGGCCCAAGGTGAAAGGTCATTCTTTGGGTTTCAGTAACTCATCCCCAATGAGACAAACCAAATCACACAAACTCAATGCCCTTTATAGTCCAGGAGTTGGAGACAGGTGGGGAGACCAAAGAAATGTGAGCCAACTCTGTAAAAGCTGTAGTTGTTGAACATCATCTCTGCCAAGGGCCGGACCTCATGCCAAACCAACTAGGATTTCCACACTCTGCAGCATTAAAACATATTTATTTTGTACCTCACAGAAGCACAATGGTAACGGTCAGAGCTGTCAGATGTGACTGAGGCGGGGGAAAGCTGGGAACGTCAGACGTCCACCCCTGTGATTGCCCCGGCTCCCGAACACCCCTTACATCTTACAAACTCCCTCAAACGAACAGGAAAAATCTGTCTGCAATCAGGAAGTAAAACTCAGTAGACTTCTTTGCCCTAGAGTGAACTTCGGAACATCACGCAACACTTCAGAGCTGATGCAAATAGGCTGGATCTCAGGGTCAAGCGAGAGAAGACCTGAGTGCAGCGCATGCGCAGAAGACTCAATGTACAGTACTGAGCCGATAACTCCCCTCTTCCTTTTTGTAAATTAAATACTTCCAGGCTGGAAATGAAAGGGATTTTGATCTCTGCTCTCCCTCTTTGAAGTAGACTATTTTGCTTTCTCTTTAGTTTTTAATAAATGTAAGGCTTTTTGCCAATGGTTTTCTTTATTTCTGTCCATCATCACTATCATCATTATCATCACTATCATCATCACCACCGCCATCATCACCAACACCATCATCATCATCACTGACCACCAAAGACTATTGCTATTACCCTCGGGTAACAGGGCGGGGTCTTGTCAGACAAGAGCTAAGCAACAACAGTACTGTGATAATCAGACATCAAGGCCTTGTAGGTGGGGCAACAATAAACAACGGAACTGGATCTTTCCCGTGGATAGAAAGAAAGGTTAATTGGGGAACTAGAAACTGCAACGGAGCTGGAGGGGGAGGCTAGCAAGGTTTAAAGATGTATGCTGTAGGGAAGGGGAACCTACCTGGAAGTCTGAACTACCTGTGAACTAGAATAGTGGGAGAAGGTGACAGGCAAGAATAGCCAGAAAGCTACCATGGGGACTTTGATCTGTGGTCTGCTTGTTTGCCTTAACAGGGAGCCAGATGCCTCAGCAGACAACTATAGGGGCAGGAAGTAATGACTTTTCCTAACAAGCATAAACTGGCTTCATATGATTTCTGGAGAATGCTGATTTTAGGGTTTATCTGTTGGGGATTCTTCCATTTACTTGGTCAAAGTCCAGCCTGAGCTGAGCTCGGACTGTCATTTAGGGCATTCTTAGTGGCATGTCGTTTTAGAGGACCCTGTTGGACCTAAGAGATCTGATGTCAGGACTGATTCTGGGCATACCTGCGGATTCCAGCTGAGGTTCAGGAGTGATTCTGGGCATCTTTGTGGACTTTACAGTCCATGGTTGACAGCACTGCCAGGTGTCTCCTCTCAGAATTGCAGCACACGTGGCACCGGAACTCATGTGCACTCCGAGGGATGTGGAAGAATCACGATATTGGCTAAGCTGAAGTTTTCACAGCTTCAGAAATGTTCTACACAAAGTAGAAACTGCCTGTAATTACAGAAAAGGAACATGTTTTGTTATGTGTGAATGTGACCGAATAAAAGAATTGCATGCTTATGTAAGAAAAGCATGATGTATCACACTTGTGCTTTGAGTAGGAATTCTGTCTTGTTGAATGATAAATTTCTTGTAGTTTACAAAATTACTGCATGTAAAATAAAATGCGTGGATGTAACATCACTTTGCTTAAGCGCAGTCAAACCAGAAAATAAAAGCTGAAAATTTCAAAGAAAGGCTATTCATTCTTCTTTGATTTTTGTCTCCTCTAGTTTCAAAAGGACTGTCAGGGAAAGTTCTGTTTCTGTTCTCTTTAGCCTAAAACTCAAGTCTCATCTCAATGATTAAGAACTTCGGGGGTTTCATGAATGTCAGGCAGAGGAAAGGCAGCTGCCTCTTTCCTGCCTCTCATGTGCCATTTAACAGCCTCCTACTTCGCCAGAATCTGCAGAGTGGCTGTGCAGAGAACGTGTTCCAGAAAGAGAATTATCAACAGGACATGTTCGTACAGTGGGAAGGGAAAATTAAGCAGATTTCAGGACAATGAGATTGATTTACTTCAGATGGTGAACATCTTCCTAGCAAGGCTATACAATTAAGGTCCTACACACTTAAATTTTCTTTAAAGTGGCAAATTTTCGTTCATTAAGAAAATTAAAATAATCTGTTCACTCCAACGCCTCTGAGTGTATAATTATTATTTAAACCATGATTGTTATGCTTAAGGAATGTCAGCCTTGAAGCAGCCTGGCCTGGCCCCCACCTCCCACCTTTATTTCAACTTGTGTGATGTTTTCATAAATTCTATTCCAGATTCTCCAAAGTAGATAAAGTGCACTGAAGGCCGCAATGAACAGCCTCCCATATCCATGCTCTTTGCAAAGTGACTTTGCTGATATTGCCATGGAAAGAAAAGCTACTGCTTTTCTCTTTAAATCTGGGTTGGCCCGTGTCTTGCTCTTGCTAAGATGTGTGTGTGTGTGTGTGTGTGTGTGTGTGTGTGTTAGTGACAGACTGTCACTTCTAAACTTAGATGGTTTGTTTTTCTCTTGAAAATATGTCCCCATGCTGCTACCACATGAATTAGCCTGGGCTCATCTGTAGAGGCTGGAAATCACATGAAAAATGGTCTTATTGTTCCAGCTGATGCCAAATGATCTCCAAATGTGTGAAGACAGTCCAGTCAAATGCAGAAGAGCCATTGATTGGACTCAGATGCACGAGAAGGTTTAACCCTGATGGTGAAATCAATAACTACTGTTTCAAACCTTTCCATTTCAGGAATTGTTACACAGCAATACTGATTGAGGCATTAAATAATTCTCTTCTTTAAACATTTATTTTACCTTAAGATTTCCTGTAGGCCATGGGGTATGTGGGTACGGACTTGTAATACATGCAATATTTTAGAGTTGTGCATTGAGACTTTTCTTGTAAACTGAGTATGGGATGCAATACTTTTACTATTTATTCATATCCAATTTACATGATCTCTGTTTTAATCATAATAAGATATCAGTAATTAGGTAGTTTTAATGACAAAAACTTCTTTCTTGGAATTCTAGAGGCTGAGAAGTCCAACATTAAGGTAGAGACTAAGTGATTTCTTTGTGGGGCTGCCTTGGTTTCTTTATGAAGTCTAAGTGACAGGGATGGGAGGGAGGACAGAAAGAAGGAGAGAGGTGGGGCAAAAAAAGGACAATCTGTTTTCATGTCTAATCTTAAAACAAATAATACAAATTCCACCGGATCAGGGTCACACTCATATGAGCATGTTTAATTTTAATTACTTCCATACTCCATGTACAGTCTCATTGGAAACAGAGCTCTAGCATATGAAATTTAGAGGATGTAACTCAGTTCATAACAGCACTGCTTATAGAGGTCTTTTCCCGTGCTATCTGGTATTTACATTTAGATTTTTCTAGCAAAGGAGATTAAAAGCAAATAGACAAAAGCCATATTTAAGATCGTCTTTATAGTGTTCATTTAAACCTCCCCCTTGCTAATAATTCTTTTATATTCTGTGGCTTCTTGCTATGTCCATCTACAAATTTCTAGTCAGTTGAAATGGAGCATTTTAAATTCAGTTCAGCACAAACAGTTTTTCTATAAAGTTAGGGAAAAATAGTAAGCTCAAAATTTTCATTGTTTGCAGTCAAAATGACCAGGTCATTTCTTCCTTGCCTCATTAGTTTGTTATTATACCTCATAGTTTACAGAACTATATTTATAATCACCAGTAACATCATCTAGGGTCTCTGAGGGTTGTTTCTTCTTAATGACGTTGGAAAGTTTCTTAAATGGAGTAACTGATCATGTAAAGCATATATATGGTGCCCCGGGCAACCTCAAGATAATATCCAAAACGAGATAAACCTCTATCTCCACAGGGGGGAAATGTACGTACAAGGAATTTATTCCGAGATAACCAAAATGATGTGAGTTTTTGTTTGATATAACCAATGTTTATGTTAACACAGCTGCTGGTCTGTTTTAGCCATCTTTGTGCAGGACTTCAGTCCCTTTCTTCAGAGTACACTATGCATCATGCTGATCTTTGCAGTCTACCTACTGCCATCTTGAATTATTTTAATTGATTCACCTAGTCTCTAAAGAAGACTTCAGTAAGATTTTATATCCTTAGTTCTAGGCATACAGTGATAGCCCATCAAGAAAAAGTATGACTCCAGGAAACATACATTTAACAGGGAAGATGACAGCTACAAATGAATATGGAGTACACTGTCCAGCACCACAATCTGTTATGAAAAAAAAAAGAAAATCAAGATAAATGGTTGGAGTAGAGGGATCCAGGATCTAAGATTTAACCAGAGCTGTGTGTGTGTGTGTGTGTGCGCACGCGCGTGTGTATGTGTGTCCTGTCAAAAGAAATAGTCACTGTCAGGATCTTGAAATGGTAACAATTTTGTTTTAAAATGTCAAGCTTAGGTAGTATTCTCTATCCTTTTAATCATATTTTTCTTAGATGTTTTGTTTTACCTAAGGAGACAGAAGGCTGTTCTCCATGGATGGTTCTAAGATGAAGTGCTGGAGCTCTTGAATCTGTCTGGCTTTGCCGGGCTGTTCACATAATCTCAGAGTTGATGCTAAATTGGAATTTTTAAGCCTATCACTTTTGCTCCACTTCTTGTCCCTAGCGCTTTAGAAGTATTTATTGTCATCTAAGACATCGAAGACCTTTTTCACACTATTTTAAACATAGAGGCTAGCTCCTGGATAGGCAAACCATGGTGCTTACCATCCCTGAACTGTGAATTCTTGTTCATGGTCAGCTGCCATGAAGTCAGGACAGAGATTCTGCAGAAGAGTACACACATTTAAATTCTCATGCCACCATCTAGCAAGTGTAGATGTCAAGCAGATGGAATCATGCTTAAAACCAGAGCAGAGAAAAGTGTAGAGCTCAGCAAAAATCAATAAAAAAATAAAATGAAAACAAAGAAAAGAAAAATGCATTACAGTATGGGCTAAAAAAAAAAAATCCAGGTTGCAAAATGGAGATTCATTCACTCTGAAAATAACTACTTGTGCATCAGTAGGTGACAAATGACTGCTATCACATGAATTTGGTGATACATTAACCAACAAAAAGACCCAATTAAAATAATGAACAGTGAACAGGAATGTTGGAAGATTTATATATGATACACATAATGCTTGGAACATCAAAACAAAGAAATGTTAAGTGTATATTTCTTTCTACAGAAAACACAGCTTTTGCCCCAAACTGCTAGTGACAGCTGGTTGTTAAAATAAGGACCGTGATCCTGGAATGTAACATGTTCCTGTGGGGATCTCTGCAAACACCAAGGCCAGCAGAGTGTCAATTCACATGACGCAAGAAGGAAGTCTGATTAAGCATGACTCTGTAGCCAGGGTTGGTTCAAACTTCGAGAGTCTGACACTGGCTTGTTTAAATCAGGCATACTTAAGCATGGCACAATTCAGATAAAAAAAAAAAAAAGTTTCTTGGTGATGATTAACTCAAGCCTGTACGCACAATAAAGCTTAAGGCATGACTACACTAAACTCTTTGTACGTGTGGAGTCGTCCATAAAGACGGGTTCTATAGATTAACTGAGAAAGCAGACTCAAGGTAAACAAATGATACGATGAGGGGCTGGGTGAAGTTATCACTATAGACTGATTGAGACAAGAGTCTGAAGGAGGCAGATGTGGTCTGGCTATACAGATAGCACAGAAGTCACCAGGCAATTGACCGCATCCATTTCCAGCCTTCTGGGTGGAAAACATGGCATGTATTTCTTTCCTTGAAGAGATACCTCTGCGTGTTTAACATTCCTGGTTTCCTTAGAGATTACACTTGAGCATAAGGACCTCCATGTTTCAAAGTATAAATAGCTTTTTGGGGTGTTTACAGTTACAGAACTAAAAAAAAAATTCAGAAATCATAGCATGTTCCCAATTATATTTATTAGGTAGCTCATCAGACATCTGCAGGTTTCTTGGAGGTCATTGCGGATGAAGCCCTCCCTCACGGTCAGTTTTCTAAACCTGGAAATAAAGCTGCAGCCTTTGTTTGACTGTTTGAAAGAACAGGATCTGAGTTGTTTATCTGGCCCTATATGGAGATTGGACATCCTGACCTCCCCACCAAAAAATCACAGTTCACTATCTAGCCAAGAGACTCTTTGATATAAAAAAAAAAAAAGGCATACTATTGCCACACACACACACACACACACACACACCACATCCCCATCCACCCTCCCACCCATGCTTAATAGTTAATGCTACTAGAGATGTCAATCACCTGGACAAGATAATACCCCTAAGGAAAGCCATTTGTTCTGCAGATTTTAAGTAGAAGTTGACACAGTGGTACCTTTGCTTGTCTGCTCTCACTCCTGAAAGTGTTTTTCTCCACGGTAGTCTCTGCCCCTCTTCTTCAGAGACTGTTTTGTCAGGTGGTTCACTCTCATCTGAGAGAGGCTCCTATTGTTTTGTAATTAACTCTGTCTTCTACACTCTACTCTATGGGTCTCTTCTTATTTATAGACAAGAGATAATGAGGACAGAAAAACTGAGGGAAGGCAGGAGCAAGGTCCCACTAACATTGCAGGGAAGCTCAGGGTTACAGTAGAGCAGGGCAATCTCTGTTGTGGATCTTGGGTGCTGTATGATGATATTCTTAGTTTTAGGATGGTGAAAGCTAGTGGTCTGTAAAGCTAATACATTTCAGAGGCATTAGCAGTTAGAAAATGAGGAATGTCAGCTCAGACACAGAGGCTGCTGATTCCTATGAAATCTCATTTCATAGATTATAGGTGACCATGTCCAGGTATTATTATTCAACCCAGAAAAAAATGTCCACTGAGAAAGCTTGTCTCCCAGGACAGTCGGGCTCACCTTGGACAAACAATTTCAGGATGTAAAGACTGCAGACAAGCACTGAGCCCCCTACGGCTACAACAATTTCCTTGCTCCCAAGTTCCTCAACCCCACTTCTACACAGAGTCCCAGCAGGTTTTTCCCTCTTGAAGACCCCTCCATTTCCCACAGGAGAGAGGCTCCCTGTTGGTGTATGTGATTATAAACACAATCTCATCTGTTAAAGGACAGACTCTAGTCTCCCTCTGCCATCTGAATCTTTACACTGCCTCTGACATATATATAACTGTGCCTATTAAGGTAACAAATGATAACCCAAGAGAACTTGACCTCTAGTGTTGTAAGATTACAACTCTTGGCAAATATCCAAGTTCTAATCAGTAAATCAACCTTGTAGGAGCTTTGACATAATGTAGTTTTAGAAAATGTGTGACAGTCTCTGGTTTTTTTTTTTTTTAAACTTGAGAGATGACATTTTTTAAAATCTCATTTTACATTCCGACCACAGGTTTCTCTCCCACCCCTCCTGCCAATTCCTCTTGCCTCCCTTCCCCAATCCATCCCCTATCCACTCCTCTCAATGGGTAAGGATTCCAACAGCAAGTAACAAAGTCTGGCAAATTAAGTTGAGGCAGTACCAAGCCCCTCTCCCATGCATTAAGGCTGAGCATGGTATCTCACAGTAGGGAATGGGCTCATGCACCAGGTACAGAATCTGGTCCTACTGCCAGGGACCCCTCAGATAGTCCAAGCTTCATCACTGTCTCCCACATATGGAGGACCTAGTTCAGTCCCATGGAGACTCCACAGCTGTCAGTCTAAAGTTCATGAGTTTCCATGCACTTGGTCCTGCTGTCGCTGTAGATTTCTCAATCACGATCTTGACTTCTCTCGCTCATATGCTCCCTTCTCCCTCTCTTCAACTGGATTCCCAGAGCTAGGAGTGTTGCTTGGCTGGGATTTCTGCATCTGGTTCCATCAGTTACTGGATGCAGGCTCTATAATGATAGTTGGGGTATTCACAGGAGAAGGCCAGTCTAGGCAGTCTATTCACTGTTGCTAGGAGTCTTAACTGGGGTCATCCTTATGGCTTCTTGGGAATTTCCGTAGCACCAGGTTTCTCCCTAACCACATAGTAGCTCTCTCTATCAAGACCTCTCTTTCATTTATTGCTCTCCCACTCCATCCCTCTCCCCACTTGACTATCCCTGTTCTTCATTAGGTGTAGAATTATAACTTACATGTCTTTCTGCTTGTCTTTAAATGTCAATTCAATGCAACATAACAATAAATTTAAGGAAAAATTACTATAGCTAAAAAAAATCTTTTGTAAGCCAGTCAACTCAGAATGGCAGACTGGAAAGTTCTTTAAAGTACACAAGAGTCTGCCATTTTGATATTCATAGAATACAAACTGAGTTAACCACATCTTGACTTCTGGGGAGGAAATATGAATTAGTTTAACACTTTAGAGAGAAATTTGACAATATCAAATCAAATTTCATTTAAATACATCCTATAGTATAGCATTTAGTAATAAGTCCTGGACAAAGCAGTGCATGGATAATGTGTTAGGTTGTGTATTTCATCATTGCTTCTGTAAGCCTGAAACTAGAAAGGACTAAAGTGTCTACCAAAAGGGGAATGATGAATTGTGGTGCATTTATACAACAGAATACTACATAACGGTTTAGGTTAATTAATGAAAAAGTATGGAGATATGTCAAAATATAACATTGAGTGAAAAGCAGGTCACAATTTTGTAGTGGAATATTAGTTTAAGATGTGTTACATTTGTTTATGCTGTGGAACATTTGTTTAATGATGCAAAGATGTGTTGCATTCTTTTATATTTCTTTTGTTTAACTCTCTGAAGCTGTGTTACTTTGCCTCCCTAAAACACCTCTTTCTTAAGGCAGGTGTGTGTGTGTGTGTGTGTGTGTGTGTTTGTGTGTGTAAGAGGCATTTGAACACAGTAATGAGATAATAACTAATAAGTGTTGCAAAAAGGACTTTGCAAATATGGTTAAGTTAAAGATGTTAAAAAAGATATTATTATATTACTATATTATAGATTCTACGATCAGGAAGGCCAGTGACTATATGATAGGCTGACACTGAGATGTTGAAATGCCTTTGTCTTAGTTAGGATTACTATTACTATGACAGAACACCATGATCAAAAGCAACTTGGGGAGGCAAGGGTTTATTTGGCTTATACATTCATTATCCATGTTCATTATCAAAGGAGGTAAGCACAGGAACCCAAACAGGCTAGGAACCTGGAGGTCAGAGCTGATGTAGAGGCCATGAAGTGATACTACTTTCTGACTTACTCCTCTGACTTGCTCAGCCTGTTTTCTTTTAGAACCCCAGACAATCAGCCTAGGGATGATACCATTCACAATGGGCTGGGCCATCCTCATGAGTCACTAATTAAGAAAATGCCCTACAGCTTGCTTACAACCTGCTCTTGTGAAGGCATTTTCTTAATCAAGGTTCCTCCTCTCAGATGATACCATCTTTTATTAAATTGACATAAAACTAGGCAGCATGCCTCTCATCTTGTTATATATATATGGATGCTATCCCTCCCATTATAGCTTCTCTCTGGCACCAAAATATTGCTGTTCCCCTCCATGGCTGACTGTCCTATGCAACTCCTCTCAGATGTTGAAGAACTGATTCTTTCATCCCTTGTGGCCTCATCATACTGTCTCTGCTACCATGCTATATCTCCTCAATTGCTCTTCCACTTCAAGTACCGAACATGTCCCCTTGTAATAGTAGTGAGACATCCCAACCATGGTCATTCTAAAGGTTATTTTCATATCAGCTCCTTTCCCAGTCCTGTATTTAGTTCTAATAGAAAAAAAAAAAAAAAAAAAAAAAACTCTGTTAAACCAACAATCAAAATTTGGGTGCCTTTGAAAATCATTGCTACTTCAAGAACAAACTGTTTCAAAGTGTTCAGGAAATAATGAAAGATGTTAATTTCTCATGGTCTTACAATAACTAGTTCATAGATGAATGTAACATTAAAACATGACATTGATGACTCAGGAGGTTTAAATGCTGAGTCATATTTTGGAAGAAGTGTTGAAGCTCATTATCTTTATAATTGTATTAGGAACAGTTAAAAAAGAGTCACTCTGCCACTTACATTTAGGTCATACATATTTAAGTGGAACTACTCAAATAGAAAAATGCAAACTAAACTCATTGAGATACCATTACCCCAAGGCTCAGAAAAATGTCTATCAGTGTGTGTGTGTGTGTGTGTGTCCTTCAGCGTTTATGTATCTATGTGTGTTCTACCACTGAGCTAAAGCCCCAGCTAGAAAAACATTGTTTTAAAGAGCTATATCTTAAATGTTAAAAGCTTTACAAGCCATATATGATATACCACAGCACTCTTGAATCAATCATTGTAAAACCAAAGCAGTCATGGAATGTGTAAACTAGTGAACATGCCTGTTTTAATACAGTTCATTTGCAAAACAAAATACACGGGGATACAGTTCAAAGGCACAGCAAGTGCTAAACAAAGGCCAGATCCCAGGTTCAATCTCTAGCATGCAAACCACCAAACACACATGCACACACACACACACCAACATTGCACATGCACACACAATGGTAGGCTAAATTTGTTGAAGGTTTGGTAATCCTAACACTATCATCTCTAACCTGCCTAAATCTAAAACATGAATTCTACCAAGTGCTGAAAATTTGGAATTCTCCTAACTAGACCCACTGGTGGGAAAAAAAAAGGATAACCACTTTAGAAAATGCCATGACACCTGTTTCAAAATTTTCATATACTACTATCATAATCACACTTCCTAGTCATTCTTCTAGGTTTTCTAAAAAAACTGGAAGTACTCAGGCTTTGCTCAGAATATAACTATACACACTCCAGACATTAGAAATCACTCAAATCTCTAGCAACAGGCAAAATGGATAAACAAATTCCAGTATGTCTATGCAATGAAAAAAATTTCAGCCACCAAAACAATACATTATTAATATTCACTCCATATGGATGCTTCTCAAAATAATTTTTCAGAGAGAAAGGTACTAAGCAAAAAAAGTGTAGACTTAGGCATTCACTTGTATAAAACTCTAGAAGCAACAATAAAGCCTAAGTGAAAATAATGCAGATCAGTAGCTTCTTGAAGATGAGGGTGGAGGCAGGGAGGCCACAGAAAAGGGATTAGAAAGGTTAAAGGGAAATATTAGAGAAAACTGGAAGCATTTGTTATCCTAGAATGATGGTTTCTTGGATACATGAGTGTGTGTTTGTGTGAGATTCATAACATATGTGTTTCATTATATACAAGTAGCCTTATTACAAAAATATGTATATACTAAAACTTAATAAACTATAACATCACCGCAGATACATACAAAAATAACCAAGAGAAAGCCAAAGAGTACATGGGAACCAGTCTTTCCTGTGCAGTCTAGAGCATACAGGGCCAGCCTACTGCTTAAGCATCTCCATAAAATTGTATACACATTAGTGGTAGGATTTAATTTGAAAAGTTATTAAAATCTTAAATAAAAATGAGCTACAGAGATGGTGTAACTAATATCTCATATGCGGCCTCATGTTGAAAGATTCTAGCATAACTAACGAATAAAATTTGTGCTGTAACATCTTTCTCATTTAAATGTCATCTTGGCTATATTAATAGGTGACTTTCTGTGAGCTTTAAGCAGTGACAACAGTGACTCATAATTTAAGAGTTAAAACCAACATAACTACACTAAATGACCCAAGGGAACCATCCTCATTAACATGATAATTCAGTCAAGCAGACTTAAGTAAACTTCAAAGAGCGAATGCGAGGATTTTATTAGAAGTGTGATGTTCTGGGAGAACAGATGTTAGTATCTCTTTTCACAAAGCAAAAGTATTCTCTCATTCTATGAGCACAAAATTGGCTGACATCAGATTACATTTGTACCAAATGCGATAGAACTCACTCTCTCTCTCTCTCTCTCTCTCTCTCTCTCTCTCTCTCTCTCTCCCCCCCCCCCCCCCCGTCTCCTTGAATAAATAATGAAACACTAAGCCTCTGTGATTTAAATCACAAACAAGGAGCCTCTGGTTACACCCATGGAGATACCTCCCATTGCACAATTCCCAGTCTGACTGCACTGAGGGAGCTCAGTAAACAGAAACAAGGTTTCCCCAGTAGTGCTCACTTTCAAAATGCCAGTACTTTAGAGTAGCTTTAAAATGACTAATACTTAATAAAGCAATCAACAGATGGATAACCTTTTATAGCTAGGAGCTTTGGGGACATCATAAGTACTAGAAAACGCAGCAATAAGATACTATAATAAAAGAGGCGGTGAGGACACTTACCATATGCCAGGTATTGGGAGGATAAATAACAACTGTAACAACTTTACAGCTGCTATTTCCTTCAGACCTCACAACAACTATGTGAGAGAAAGACCTCCATCATCACTGTAGGCTGAACTGAGCTATTAGCCATGTATTTAAGGAAATGGACTACATCTTACGCTTCCCCTATAGACAGAGACCAGCATGTTTTCTTTTTTTATTTATTAGATTTTTTTTTTAAAAAAAATATCTATCCAAATTCCCACTCCCTCCCCTCCTCCCATTCCGGCCACACACCCTTTCACCCACCTCCCTCTAATCGTAAGAGAGGGCAAGTCACCTTGCCCTGCGGAAGGTCCAAGGTCCTCCCTACTACATCTATGCTGAGCAAGGTATACAGTCAAAGAGAATAGGATCCCAAAAAGCCAGTACATGCAGTAAGGATAAATTCTAATGCCACTGCCAGTGGCCCCTCAGTCTGCCCCAGCCACACAACTGCCAACCACATTCAGAGGGACTAGCTTGTTCCTATGCTTGTTCCTTCCCAGTCCAGCTGGAGTTGGTGAACTCCTGTTAGCTCAGGTAAACTGTTTCAGTGGATGAACCCTTCATGGTCTTGACGTCTTTGCTCATATTCTCATTCTTTCTACTCTTCAACTGGACCTTGAGAGCTCAGTCCAGTGCTCAGATGTGAGACTCTGCCTCTGTTTCCATCTGTTGTTGGATGAAGGTTCTAGGGGAGAAGGGGAAGGTTGAGGAGAACTTGAGAGAATGGGATAGTCGAGATGGAGGAAGGACAGATATGAGAGCAAGGAAAGAGATATCTTGATTATGGGGTTAGCAAGAAACCTGACTTTAGAAAGCCTGGCTCTAGAAAAATTCCCACGAATTCACATGAATGACCCCAGGTAAGACCCTAAGCAATAGAGGAGAGGGTGCCTGAACTGGCCTTGTCCTTTAGTCAGATTGATGATTATCTTAAACATGACCAGCATGTTTTCTAACCCTGCTAGTTCTGAATGCATTGCAGTTGAAATAGGGACATCAAGTACCTGGCTTGAGCCTTGTAAACAATGAAGTTAGGACACACTCACGCCTCGACTACTAGACTAGATTTCAACTTGCTTTACTACTCACTGTCTATGCTCACAAACACTAGAGTAAACCAGCCAGGTGTGGTGGCACCCACCTGCAGTCCTAGCAATTAGGAGGTGGAAGGACAATCAGAAGTTAAGGTCATGATCAGCCACACCGAGTTCCATGAGACTGTCTCAAAAAAACAAAAACAAACGAAACTACCAGATAAAACCTAAGCGACCAATGAAATGAAAGTGATTAAATACATTTTACTAGTTTATTCTATAGAGAAACATACAACCATTAAAATGGTTAACTTAAAAAAAAACCTAAAGAGCTAGATGGAACAATGCTCATATGTTAATTAAAAAAAAAGAAAAGAATCATCTGTTTTTGATTATAATTATGCAAAAATGATATATCCATATTAATAAAAACTAGAAAAGAGAAAAATATTAAGCAATATATTGTATTGCAGTTGCGTATAATGTTTTTAATTTTTATTACTGTTATAATATAGCCTTCTAAGAATTTACTTTTAGAAAGAGGAAACAGTATGGCGGCACATGTTTGTGTGCAGGAGAATGGAAAGGGAAGGTGGAATCAGCCAAAAGACTGGAAGCCCTTAGTTTACCTTCACTTCTTTCAGCTAATGCCCAGCCAGTCCGAGGGCCATATTCCCATGGACTTCCTCAAGTCCATTCTTCTCCATTATAAAAGCCTAACCTCCTATGCCAGCCTCCACTGGGCATATGTCACTGTCAACAGAAACATTGTAAGGGTCAAGGTATGACTCCTACTTGCTAGTGTTTGAATCTCAGTTGCATTACTAATCAGCTTGAAACAAGAATTGAGTCAAGTCGCTTAGTGCTTTCCCGACATCTGTGCTGTTGATTGTGACATGATCGTATTAATAGCCTATGAGTCATTGAGTTATAAGGAGATTAATTGAGGAATGTAAACAACGTGTATAGTCCATAATTAGTGCTCATTAAGGGCACATATCACTAAAATAGTACTCATCAGTAGTATTCAGTTTCCTTATCAAACCTTCGGGAAATCCTGGGTGCTTCCTACAGGCTTGCTAACTTACAAAGCTTTCCATAAGTCCTCACAATGAGGCTATTCAACTAGGAGAGTGAATCAACATATTTTTATGAATTATTTAATGAGAAGAATAGGCTGCTGCCGTGGCCAAAGACTTCTAAGGGTTGGGAAGAGGGCTCAGACAGTAAAGCAATCACTGGGTAAACATAAGAACTGAGCATGATCCCCAGAATGCTCAGAAAATAAACAGCACAGTGGTACACACCTGCAACCCAAGACTGTCCCTGGGGCTTGTCAACCTGCCTAGTCCACTCATCAAGTTCCAGGTAACTGACAGACACTGTCTGAGGCCAGTATCTGCGGAATAGCATATGAATTGTTCTCCGGCCTACACACACACACACACACACTCACACCTAATACATATATACATTTGAACACACAAGCATCTCTACACACATTTAAACACAAATACAAAAAAATAGACATGAGGACTCAGAAGTTCTTATCTCTACTTATCGTCACTTAATGTGTTCGTCTATAATGTGAAAAAGTCAAATGGATCTTGTTGATTGACACTGAGCTAGCAGAAACAACCAATGTTATCCCAAGTTACAGATGCTATCCCAGGCTTGATTCCTTAGTATAGAATGTCAGTGAAGCCCCAGACATGTTACATATGCCTTCTGATTTGCTGAACATATTCTCGTCCACAGCCCTAAGGATGAAAACTCTGAAGAAGTTCCAGTTACTTGGTAAAGGTTAGTAAGCAATAGCATCACTGCGTTTGTTTTTGTTTTTTGTTTTTTGTTTTTGTTTTTGCTGCCTTGTTCTATCAAGACACAAAATGAAGGAGATTAACCAACCACATGCTCCCCATATAAGATCAGGTTAATATACACTTCAGTGACATCACATTAACTATGACTGATGAGTGACAGGTGGCAAGTACTCTAGATGACATAAGAAACAGGCTCTCCAGAAATGGAGATACAGGGCCTGCTGTATCCATGAACTTCTCTAGGGCACTCTAGACTGTGACGTAACACTTCACACAGAATATCAATAGGAACTCAATGCATTAGCATCTCCCTTGTGTTCGGGAAGCAAACATTCTATAATTGGAAATACCAACAATACCAACTACTATCCTGGTTGTTGGGTCTATTGTTTCGTTTTTTGTTTTTGTTTTGTTTGTCACTGTGACACAAGTTAGAGTTATCTGGAAAGATGAACCTCAGTTGAGAAGATGCGTCCATCAGATTGCCTGTACGCAAGTTTGTAGGACATTTTTTCTTTAATGATTGATGTAGGTTGGTACACCCCACAGTGGGCAGTGTCGCTTCTGGGCAGATGGTTCTGACTGTATAATAAAGTAGGCTGAGGAAGCCATAAGCAGTGAGCCAGTAAGCAGAGTTCTCCGGCTTCTGCTTCAGTTCCTGCCTCTAAGTTATGGCCTTGAGTTCCCACCAGGACCTTGACCAGCGATGGAAGCAATCCGAGAGTTATAAGAAAAAACAGATCCATTTCCTCTCTAATTTGCTTTTAACTACTGTGCTTTATCACAGAAATAGAGAGACTTGAACAAGACATCACTCCCTTTAACTAACAAAAGTACTGTATATATTGCAATGGAGTGAAAGGGACATTTCTGTCTGCTAAGGTATATTAGAACACTGGGGTCTTGGGAATCAGCGTTCCTTATATCCAGAACTCTGTACTACTACATCCTGACTGTGTGACTTGAGCAAGTCACGTTGTCTCTCTGATCTTCAACTCTCTCATCTGTAGACTGAATATAATATTAATACTTGACAGACTAGTTACAAAGGCTATGATAAGCTAATACATAAGGCACAGATAATGTTAGCTATCGTTTTTATTAGATTGAAAGTGTTTCCAATATCATAGACTGAGTAGTTTAAAAAAATGTGTCATATCAGAATCCTAGAAGATGATTCACAAGTTCATTTTGGTGAATTCAATGGAAAGGATTAAGGGTTACTTTTAACAAAGAAAACATAAAGGTTGAGGACATAGTATAGCATCACAAAGGCCTGGGCTCAGTCCCTAGCACTGGATAATACTGTGTGTGGTGAATGCCTACAGTCTCAGAACTGAGGAGGCAGAAGTAAGGGCATCCGAAGTTCAAGGTCACATGCTACATAGTGAGTGGGAGGCCCGCCTAGGATGTGTGAGCTTTTGTCAAGAAAAAAGAGAGAAAGAGCAAGGTGAAAAAGAAAATTAATTTTCCTTCTTTGTAGTATATAAATAAATAAAGCCAGAGTCTGAAAATATTTTTTAAAAAGTCTGCTAAGATATTATTCAAAGAGAGGTGAAGGTGGTTAGGAATGGTATGAACTAATGAGTCAATAAATGTCTTCTCCCTGTGTCATTTGTTTAGGGAGCCCCTCAGGTGAGGATTCAGTAGAAACCTCCAGTTCACAGTAGGGGGGCATAGACAATGCAGGATTGGTTTATGTGAGACTTACCACATCATGCACATCATGATCAAAGGACTGTGTAGGAGCTCATGAACACTGTCAGATGGGCAACAGTCAGGCTCCTTGAGTCAGTGCTTCATCCCACAACTATATGCATAATCCTGGATCTTGCTAACCTACCTTCATACTCCTAAATTTCACCATCCATAAAATGAAATGTAGTATTTTATATGGTTGCTATAAAAATATATGAGTAAATGATCAGGCATATGTAGAGTGCTTAAACCAGCAACATGCATAAAGTGAACCCTGTGTAAGTACACAGAGATGCAGCCTATCAATGGGATGCCAGCTGTCTTTCAAACTCACTGACTTGATCCACTTTGCTCTTAGTTGTTATGGTTAATATATATGTGTGTCTACACAATATAAATTTAAATGGCTTCAAACTTTCTCTTTCTTATGAACTATTTTAAAGATCTACCTAATTTTTAATTTTGCAAATGGTTTTGTGTGTGGCATGTGTGCAGGTGCCTCACAGAGGCCAGAAGAGGACGTTAGTTCCTCAGAAGCAGGAGTTTAGGCAGTTGTGAGCCACCTAAAATGGCTGATGGGAATTAAACTCTAGTCCTCTGAAAGAGCAGCGAGTGCTTTTACCTGCTGAACCATTTCTTCAGCCCCCTCAAGAACTGTTTCATTGTTTATAAAAATGAGAGGAGGGAAGGCAAGATGTTGAGCTATCACAAGTATTCCTATAGGAGGTGACTGTCACTCCCTAAGTGAATACCATTCAAACAATCATACATTCCATTTTCCCTAAATTGATAAAAAAAAAAAAAAGACCTAAATACCTTCCTCTAAAAGGCTTATATTTATGTTGGCCATTCATGGGCTTGCATACATTAACTGTATCTGAATATTTTAGAATGTAAATATAAGAGACAGCCTTGCAAAGCTATGCTCCTGCTACCCTGGAGGAAAGGGATATACAATAAAGTTGCCATGCCAGAGAGTCCTCTCTTGGTGCAGTAGAAACTTCCAGAAGCATGTTTTTTTTTTCAGCATAACAGGGACAGCATAAACAAACTATTCTCTCCAAAATAGTTTAAGAAGTGGTTCCCCAAATGGAGGCACCCTGAAAAAGCTTATACACCCCAACAATCACACACTCAAGACACACACCTCTGACATTTCCACTTGTGTTGTAGTCATGGATGGCACATGGTATTTCAGTAAAACACTCAGCAAAAACCCTCCAAACCCTAAGAGCCAGGAAAGACTAGAGCAGCAAACAGGAACATAAAACGTTGCCATTTAAGACCTATAGCATTCTCAAATTTTCTTTGATAGTGAAATTGTCATCTTGGATGACATCCCTCTTAAACAATCATGTGATAATTTTTCAGAAACTACTCCTAGAGGAAATTCTCATCTACCCACACATCCCTCAAAGACTTGAAGTCAGTCAGATAAAGGCCAAGAGCAGACCTATATCTAGAAGAGACAGAAGGCAAGAAATTGACAGGTTACAAAGACAAGACATGGGTCACAATTTTCTAATTATTGGGGATGTGTTTCTTTTCTGTCATGGCATGACTGTCAGGGGCATGTAGGAGCAATCATTCCACTACTTTCCTTTAACTAAATTTAACGTGCCATGCCTAGGATAAAAGCTTACCAAGACAGCCACAGTTCCTACACATTGCCTTCTGTTTCACAATTCCATAGTTCTGTTGTATACACAGATCTAAGGTCACAGGCATCTGCTGGAATGCCTGGGCTTTTGTGTCTCTAGAACAATGGTTTTCACAGAGATGTGTAGATAGTAACAGGAAAGAAGATAGTTGATTAAAAGTGGAAAAACACTCCTGAGTTGTTTCTGAGCCTAGGTTCAAGCCCCCAAAGATTCTGAGCTGGAGGTGAACCTATGACTTTATATGGGTTATTTACATATAAGGCATTCTTTCTGACAAAGCTCTATTTTGTTACTTGTAAGTGGCCAGTGGGGGTTCCAGTACTCACCTGCCATTGAATTCTTCCATGTGTTGATACTGATGCTTCTAGAATCTCTCTTTCAGCATTATCACCCTCCCTAAAATCTATATTTACCATTTTTTTCTGCCTCCTAGTCTGCCAGGGGTCTGATTCTGCTTTACGGCTCTTGGCTTGTAAATGTTGATGAAATACGAGAAATGTGCCTCCTCCTCCTGTGTGCTAGATTCCTACAGCAGTACACCCAACCATGCAACTGCCCACGAACAGTCCAACATAGGATTGGCTCTCTGAAACAAAGGTCAGGAGGAAAGCTACAAACAAACACTGTATTTTCTTAAGGTTAGATACAATCCTAAGTGGCAGATCCTGATGTGAGAGTCCCCTCTGTGTGCTGTGATTACCATTAATGAATAAAGAAACTGCTTTGGACCTAGAGGAAGGCAGAACTTAGGTAGGCAGGGAAAGCTAGTCTGAATGCTGGGAAAAAGAAGGACGGAGTCAGAGAGACGCTATGGAGTCGCTGCCAGAGATAGAAGTGGCCAAACTTTGCCGGTAAGCCATTGTCATATGGCTATACACAGATTCATATAAATGGGTTAAATTAATATGTAAGAGTTAGTCAATAAGAAGCTAGAGGTAATAGCCAACGGTGATTTAATTAATACAGTTTCTGTGTGATTGTTTTGTGTCTAAGCTAGCCAGGCAGCCAGGAATGAACAGTGGCTCAACCAACAAGATCCATCTCCTGTCAGAGTTGTGGCAAATTGTCTATGCCCTCCAGGACTCAAAGATGCCATTGTGTCTCAAGCCATATTCCACCAATGACAGTAACTGAGCCGAATGTCCTAAGCAACATAATTGGATCAGAAACAAAGTCTCAAACCTTTTGAAGAAGGTCTAGAAACACCTGGAAAACCATGTGTTTTTTACTTACTTACTTACTTATTTACTTACTTATGATAAATAATAGATGGGGTAGTTAGGGTTCTCATCTGAGTTGTAGGAAGTAACTGGTCCAAGGTTTTAGAGGCAACAACGACCCAGATGACAGTACCTGGACATCCAGTGACCCTGTTCCCAGATCTCACTGGAGGATCCTGGAAATATTTGATTCTTGATGTTCCTGAACCATGGTGGTAAATGATGCCAGTGATGGCAATCTATCACTATGTCATGTTAAAGCCAATCCAGTGCAATGGAGGTGACACCAGAGGCAGCATGAGCTACCTCCAACTGGCCTGCACCAAGATCGCTTCTCCTCCAGTCTCATCCTGCTTCCTCCCACTCAAGGTTTCTGGTGCTAAATACTAAAGCAGAGAAAGATTTCTCTGCACTGCCATGGAGTTGCCATCCAAGTGTAGGCTGCTTTAGGTAGACTTGGCACTTGTGAAGTTCTCATGAAAACGAAAGTGTCTGTCTGTTTTATTGTTTAGTCAGGAAAACAGAAATCTCAAATGACTCACTATGAGCAATGAAGAAATGTACAAACTCCTGACAACAGGTTGATCTTTCTGCATTTTGTCCACTGCGTACATGGGCTAAGCAAACAGCACAGAAATAATAAGTGAAGGGTAAAATTCTTGTTCTCTTGTCAATTTTTAATATTTTTAACAAAGGATTTTTTCCTGTGAAGACTGATATTTTCTAATATGTCAGATGCCTTCCCACCATGAAATCCCCATTCTCCTCCAAATCAATACAGCTGGCCATCTCAATAGAACTACGAAAGCCTCATTTGGTATTCCCTGTACTATAGACATAATTTATGTTTGGGGGCACAACTGCCAATAGGTCCCAACATCAGATGTGAGATAAAACAATAGTAAGGCCTACACAAAACACTCCTTTAATCTTGTTTTTTCCATAAAAACTTTCTAGTCAAGAAATACAAGTCTAGGACTCCATTTGACTTGGACTTATGAGCAATGATTAATGAGTGGGACCTCATAAAACTAAAAAGCTTCTGAACATCTAAAGAAACCATCAGAGTCAGGTGGTGGTGGCGCACACTTTTAATCCCAGCACTCAGGAGATAGAGGCAGACAGATCTCTGTGAGTTCAAAGTCAGCCTGGTCTACAGAGTGAGTTCCAAGACAGGCTACAAAGCTACACAGAGAACCCCTGTCTTGAAAAACCAAAAAAAAAAAAAAAAAAAAAAAAGAACAATTGAGTAAAGAGGAAGCTCACAGAATGAGAGGTAACCTCTGCAGTCATATATGTGACAGATGATTAATATCAAGAATATATAAAGAACTCAAAAAAACAAGTATGCTGAAGATCTGAACAGAGTTCTAAAAAGAATTTTTTAAAGTGGTGAAAAACTATCTCAAAAATCTTTCAGCCAGATCTGTCCTGAACGCCTCCTCCTTGAGGATTAGTTTCCAAGGTGCTGTGCAATCTTCTAAGGAAGGGAACCAATAGTCCTACCCAACTGTGATGTCTATGAACCACAACTCGCATACATTATAACTCTAAAGGTGTAACAGTGGTGCTCATATCTTGGCAGTAACCAACAACTCTTTAATTAGACTTAAAGCTTATTTAACAGGAAGAAGATTATGCCAGGCCCTGGAAACCTAGCCAAGCCAGGGTAAATGAGGCCATAGCCTTAAAGGAGAAGATACTACTGTCACTTTATTAAACTAGCATAACTTCTAAATCAGCATCCTAAATATCTCTCCTTAAACCCACAAATAAGTATAGTTCTCTGGCTTCATCAAAGAATCATCTCTTTGCAAAAGAAGGAGTGTATTACAGAAAGCACGGTCAGTAAAAATGAAAGAAAAAAATGATTGCGAGGTGACAGACCCAACTGATAAATCTGCAATACAATTCTTACATCTAAGGCTCAAAGCACACTATGGAAGAGGGAGCAAAAAGATTATAAGAACCAGAGGAACAGAAACTCTGTTGTGAGATTAGAAGTGATAGAGAAGTTTCACCCACTATAATACACCAACAAGATGGCTCCCTAAACAAGACTTGAACAAGTTTAACAGCAACGGACACGCTAACATGGGAGAGGTAAATCTCACAGGGCCCCACTCCTAAACAAAGAACTATAAGCAATTAAAAAATGCTGAAAGTGGGAGAAATAGTCTTCCCCAAAGATGAGCCCCTAATGGTCAGCCCTGAAACCATATACATACAAGTACACTAAACGTAATGAACAAGATGTGTGTGTGTGTGTGTGTGTGTGTGTGTGTGTGTGTGTGTGTGTAACAGTAACAAGGGAAAAGAGGCCATGAATTTGAGAGGGAGTCAGGGATAGATGGATACACGGGAGGGACCAGAGGGAAGAAGGGAAGGAATAAATTCTTGCAATTATAATTTAATTAAAAATAGAAACAAAGTAGCCAAACCAACTAAGGGGGATGCCAAAATATAAAATTTCCAAGTTACTTTCTGCCCCTTCTTTCTTTAAAACATGGGAAGATAGTGTTTGCCAGTAATGGTTGAGTAATTTCAAACATTTTCTTACTTCTGGGAAAATTATTCATTTTTAGCAAAAACTTCATATGCTCAAAATATAATTACTAGCTCTTACGAACATATTTGCATCCATAAAGAAAGACATGTCTCCTACTCCCAGCTCCCCATAGCATTACTGTGTCAATCAAGGGGGTGAAGGAGCTAAGCAATGATTGTGGTCATAACCCAGAAATCAGGCCCACAAAAAAAAAAAAAAAAAAAAACCACAGAAATTTAATCATAATATATAAAATGTTTCTCCCCCACATACCTTAGAGAAAAATTTGGCCAGACTTACTTAAACTCCAGACTAAAATCTTATGACCTCCATTCCTACAACTTCACAGAGCCTTTTTCTTCAACAACAACAACAACAAAGTTTTTCCTCAACAAGATATCAAACCACATGCTGTTACACAAGAAAAACACAGCAAGTATTATAACCAAACTTTGAATATGACACAGATAATTATCACATTAGAGAGTTTTAAATAACTCTGATTAATTTCCTTAGCATTCTACTGGTAAAGGGAAACAGCCTTTGAGAACAGATGGGCCTAGGTAAGGATGCTGTGTTGTTGTTGTAGTGTAGTCTGCTAGCATGTGGTTCTTATTTTTTAATTTTTTATTTATTTTTAGCATGTGGTTCTTATAAAAATATGTTGTGTGGTATGCTAAAAAGATATATTGAGAGATTAAAGAGAAAAGAATAGAGGACAAGAGACTCTTGAGGTCAAAGCCAGCCTGGCATACGTGGCAAGACTACCTCAAACAACAACTGCAAGCCACAAACAGAAGAAGAGATAGAAAATACGAACCAAGAAAGAACTAAGAGCAAACCATAGGAGAAAAACAAATCAAAACTATGTTAAAATCCCATCTCACTCTAGATGAACAATCATCAAGTAAACAGACAATAGCAAATACTGGAAAAGGTAGAGATGGGGAACTTGTTCACTACTAGTGTAAGTGTAAATCAGTTTTGTCAACTGTTGAAACATAAAACTTCCCTATAATCAATCCATACCATTTCTATGTATATATCCCCCAAAGGACTGAAACCAGTATATACTGGAGACGCCTGTGCACCCATGCTTATGGGAGCACTGTTCACAATAGATGAGATATGAAATGGGACTAGGTACACATCAAGAGAAAAATGGATAAGGAAAATACTGTGTATGTATATAATGTAGTTTGATTCTGTCATAAAGAAAAATCAAGTTACATCACTTGCAGAAAATGAATGGATTTGAAATTATTATATTTAAGTGAAATAAGCCCATCCCACATGTATCATGGTTTTTGGTTTTTTGCTTTTTCCTTTAGGTGAAAGCTAGGAAAAAGAGGGCAGGGCATCAAGCTAAAAGAGTAGCTAGAGATGTGGGAAGAGAAAGAGAAGACAGGGAGAGTAGATAAAGAATAAAATTGGAAAGAAGAATAAAAGCGGAAGGGTTTAGCCTGTAACACTGTGTAATGTACAACCTAGAAAGAGTAAAATGAGGCATGAGTATCATCAAATTGCATTATATGCATATGTTGGGGGAGGAGACTGCTTGTTTGTTCCCAGCTTCCCAGACCCAAAATTATCATACAGAAACTGTATTATTTAAATCACTGCTTGGCCAATCGCTTAAGCATGCTGCCACCTAGCTCTTATATCTTTGGTTAACCCATTTCTATTAATCTGTGGCTTACTGACAAGGTTCTGTCCAGTGTCTGTCTCCAGCGGGGCTACCTGGCTTCTCTCTGACTTCGCCTTCCTCCTCCCAGCATTCAGTTCAGTCTTCCCCATCTGGCTCTATTCTACCCTATCACAGTCCAAAGCAACTTCTTTATTCATTAACCAATAAAAGCAAACCATATATAGAAGGAGTTCCCACGCCATGCACGTATGGAAATGTCATAGCCACTTCCTTCACTCTGTACAATTAATATGTGCTAAAAAGGGGCAAGAATATCCCAGAACTATAGACACTTCAGTAAATGTAACAGAGAAGCAATTAGAATTTAACACCAGTAGGGAGGTGAGGGAAGGAAGGAATCAAACATGTAAAGAATTAGTGGATAAAAACTCCCCCAAATTAGTGTCAGACAAAAAAAAAACTACAAATCCAAGAAGCTCAAAGAACACAAACCAGAATAAATGCTAAAGCAATAAACAAATGTAAAACTACTATTCCTAGGCATGTCATTTTCAGGCTACATAAAAAACAAAGACAACAAAAAATATTGAAAGAAACATGAAAGGAGTTAATGATATCCTTGTACAGGAGCAAAAATAAAAATCACTTTGACCTGCTAGTCAGAATCATGCATGTCTTCACACCCCTATGAAAATGGGTGTTTTGTTAAAATGACGATGTGGATGTGGATTCCTGTCAGATATGCCATGCAGGAGGAGTTCATCACCACTGATGCTTCATCACAACGTAATTTCTGCGGAAGTTCATCAGTTTCTTATTAAACAGAATCACCTATGATGCCCGGTGATCACTCTCCTGGGTATTTAACCAGCTTATTTCAAAATTCACATCCACACAAAGCCCTGTGTGTGAACATTTCCATTGACATCATCCTTCTTTTAAATCTTCAGGAAGCATAAAAAGAAAAGTGGTTGCTGTGGAAGAAACGGGAAGGACCTAGAGAAGGATGAAGGAGGTGAGGCAAAGAACCTGTTCTTGACACTGCTGCTACGGACGCGTAACAACACTTTTGAAGACCCACAAAACCTCATTAAGCAAAGGATGGATGCAAATCACATAAATCTAAGGCTTGTTTTCAAAGGCTGGGATCACAGAATGGAATAGAGATTATGATCACGTGATCTGACTGAAGTGCAAATAAGGAGCAGCCTCGCCAGAAGGAGTGGGCAGTTGGCAGGCTGCCCCTCACTGCATCTTTGGAAAGGAGTCGGTAAGACTTATGACTAAAGGAAAAGTGCATAAGCTGTATGCTCTGAGTGTTAAATCTGTCTCATACAGGGGTATGAGTCATCCCATCTGATACAGCTATGCATGCATGATGGGAATCAACAATTCAGAAAGTTTATACTGAGACCCATTTTCCTCCCTGTTAGAACAGGAGTTTAGAAAAATGGAAGAAGACACCAGGATAATTTCTGTGAGGGGATTAGAGTAGAAGACGTCAGTATTCGTGTTAGCAAAACATAGGCTGATGGCATAGAGAAATATTTACACACATGTATAAATACTGGAATTATCATAAACAAATATATCCAGGCTTCTACATACCAACAAATACCAGAAGCAACAGCAGTCAACAGCAGCAAGGACAGTTGCCTGTAGACCTTTGTTTTAAATACTATTCTAACAACAAACATAAATCTAGTTAGTAGAACAGACAGCTCCTAAAATTATGACAGGAAATACACAGAATTCTCCTGAAGCATCTTAAATGGCTAGTTAATAAGGAGTTGTCTCACACACACACACACACACACACACACAGATAAGATATGTCAACCAAGGAGTTGTCAAGGATATGTCAACCAGGAATCAACCAAGAATTCCTAATGACCAAAGATGAAGGAATTTGACTAATGATGCAATGTGAACAGTATTGCATTCTAAGCTCTGGTATAAAATAAATATTCATGAGTCCAAGTTGATATAAATATATGATTGACTGAATAAATAAATGAAAAATAAGCAACAGTTATTCTCTGGAGTAGAATTTCAAATAATTCACATGACTCCTGTAATCCTTTCCCAAGAGAGTGAAAATTAATCTTTACATTCAAGTGGAAGACATATGAGAGTGTGGGCTACATATATTGACATTATTTCAAAAGATATCAATGAAAAAAGGGGGTAGGAATGGGGAGAGGACACAAAGAATAACTGTACAGTGAAGAAGACTGAGGTGAACCGCCTCGGTCAGGTCACGTGAATGGCAATGTTATGTTTCTAGTATTCAAACCCCGACCCCAAACAGAGTCCAGCTATGTATTCTAGGCTAGTCTTGAACTTGTTTTTCTCCTATTTCAGCCTCTCCAGCAGGCAAGTTCTACCACATTTTGCTGAATCATTTGTAAGATGAGATGACAATGAAATTTTGCCTTTGCACTTCACCGTCCCAAAATCATAAGTTTCCAATGACATGAAAAACATCAGATTCCAATAGAAGAACACGTTGCTGGCCATAGCTCTTTAAACTACCAAGGTCATTAAAAACAAAGAAAACTTGAGAAACTGTGACACTCAAGAGAATCTAAGGGGCTGGAGAGATGGCTCAGAGGTTAAGAGTACTGACTGCTCTTCCCAAGGTTCTGAGTTCAATTCCCAGCACCCACATGATGGCTTATAACCATCTATAATGAGATCTGGTGCCCTCTTCTGACATGTAGGAATATATACAGGCAGAACACAATAAAAATAAATAAATGTTTAAAAAAGAGAGAGAGAATCTAAAGCACATGACAGCTAAATATAATCCAGTTTCCTAGAAACAAAGTTGGAACAGAAAATAGACTGGGTAATGACTAAGGCAATGTTTACAAAGTATGAACTTGAGATAATAGGAGTGTGTTAATATCGCTTCCCTAATGTTAACAGATACATGATATAATACAAAGATAAACTTAGTATATGGGAGTTGTCTGAACTATGTATATTTATTTCCCCCATAAATCCACAACTCTTCTAAAATTAAGTCTTTTTAACTAATCAAATCATTATAGATATAACTATTTAAATGCAAGTACTCTTTGATCTCTGCTTACTGACTATGGATGCAATGTGACCACCCAGCCACACCCTTCTGCTACCACGCTTCCCCATATGGAATGTATCCCCTTGAACTCTAGGCCAGAATAAACAACCACTTCTCTTCAGGTAGTCTATTACAACCAGACAAGTAACTAATCTAGGTCTCACCTGGTAATGCTATTACAATGGCAACTAAACTTCATGGTCAAGCAATAGAGCTCCACCCACTCGCAATACATGTCCTTCTCACACACAAAATATATTCATTCCAATCCAGTACCCCACCACCACCAAAGTTCTAACTGTTTATTAGGACTCAAAAGACAGGCTAGTCTCATCTAAATTAGATGTGGGTGACAGTCAAGGCTAAAATTCATACCGAAACAAATCCCTCTCCAAATGAGCCTATTAGTTCAAAACCAATAACAGGTTTTTCAAAATAGCATGGAGGATAATGTATTAGTACTCCTCCATTGCTATGAAGAGGCAACATAACCCAAGCAACTTATCAAAGAAAACTTTTAATTTGGGGTTTGCTTATAGTTTCCAAAGGTTAGTCCATGATCATCATGGCTGAGAGCATGGCAGCAGCCAGGAAGGGCACTAGAGCATTAACTGAGAGATTACATCTGATCCACAGGCATGAGTCAGAGAAAGGTAGTCTGGCTGGGAATGGGGTATGTTTTGGAAACCTCAAAGCCCACCCCCAGTAACTCAACTTCCTCCAACAATGTTACACCTCCTAATCCTTCCCAAAGAGTTCCACTAATTGCAGACCAAGCATTCAAACCTAGGAGCCTATGGGAGCCATTCTCATTCGAATGACCCCTTTAGGAGTGGAGGAAAAGAGTAGGTAAAGTCTTCTGTAAGGAACTTGCTTCTGCAAATATCCTCAGGTTCCTACAGAAAATTATGGAAACAAA
Organism: Chionomys nivalis; assembly: GCF_950005125.1. NCBI lineage: Eukaryota > Metazoa > Chordata > Mammalia > Rodentia > Cricetidae > Chionomys > Chionomys nivalis. The sequence continues at coordinate 29,306,042 of NC_080103.1, read as the reverse complement.
CCATATCACTTTGGCACCCTGGCAACTCAGTGATGTTTTTGTTCTGCTACAATTGTATCTACCTCTCCTGAATTTTTTATTAATTTTTCCTATTCTTCCTATGCAATCTATTTTCTAATTCTATTTTTTTGCTGTGTTGGCAATATCTATTAGTTACTCACTAGCATGCATATTTCAAGTACTTCCTTAATGTCATCCTAAATTACTATGGACTAGGATGCATATAAATCAATAATGAATAAAATAATATAAACATATGGAGATGAAGTGAAATGATTCTTATTCAGAGCCTCATGGGTTATCATTTGGAAGCCGAATGCTTTAAATTTACATAAAATATTTCCATTCTGTTCAAATAGCTCAAGAATAAAATGTGATCCTAGCTATTTGTGGCACCCCCACCCTTGTTCCTCCCCACAACAGTCTACAGGTTTAAAAGACTGTTTGTCATAAAGTGGATTTAATTCTAATCAACTGTGTGTTGAGGGCTTCCATATTACTTTCATTCCCTCAACCCCTTCAATAGTTAACAAAAGATGCTTTAAAGGTAGAGCACACATCCTCAAGCACCTGTTGTATTCTAAACACTTGGGAAATATTTGTTTGGTGAGTAAGCTCATTCATGATTGAATTAATCATCTGCTGAATATTGTTTTCCTTGATGAGCACAGCAGACAGTGATAAACAGTATTCTTCTTACTCATCCTTCCTTCTCTTCCACTCAAGAGAGCTGTGATAATCTACTAGATTGCTATCAGTATTTGAAGTTCTAAGCCCTCTCTCTTAATATTTGATCCTAAGCAATAATGAGTAATAAACTACTCCCTGCAGCACCCACTGTGGCTGGTCCCCTCACCCTAGTCATCTAGCAACTGTAGCAAGCTCTCATGGTCTAAAGGCCAGGGTCTGTACAACTTCCCAAACTCCATCAATAAAACTCTTGTCCCTACTGCACTGGTGTGTGGAGAGATGAGTAACACCCAGTCCTTTTAAAAATAAAAATTCACAATGGACATATTTGTTTTTTGGTATCTTCCCAACATTTCAAATCCTGCACCTGTTTCAATCTGCTAAATATGCCAGAGCCTTCTACTCTTGAAAGCACCCAGATCATGGAAAGCAGGCAAGTGAACCCAATGGTCCTGAACTTAGATGCTTTATAGAGCAGCCAGGCTCACAAGTAAACCCAGACATCCCTGCCCAGTGGTGTGACTCAGACCTTGGTGTAATTTCAGGTCTTGGTATAAATCTGGTCTGAGAACTCCTGCCAGATACTCATCATTCTGAGGTGAGAACCACCGGAGATTGCTGAACAGAAAAAGGACAAGACTTCACTAAAACATAATCATTCTGTCTGTCCTGAATGCTAAAGAGTAAGGGCAGACCCCCACTGACAGGGAGCCATTGTAGTAGTTCAGGTAGATGGTGATGTTTTGGAACTTGATGGAACTCATGAAGGTGGTGATTAGTAGTCAAATTCCAAATACATTTTTAAAGAATCAGTAAGGTGGACTAGATATCATGTATATATGGGTGGTGGTGGGGTCAATATAACAGTGACATTTGAAACTGAGAAGCCAAAAGAATTGAAAGGATGGGTGTTAACTAAATGACAGCCTTTGGAATGAAATGACAAATGGCACTTTGGGGTGCGGCGAGTGTGAAGTGCCTATCGGACATCTAGGTAGAGATGAAAACCCACCTGGAGATATAAATTAGGGAATCAACAGTTTATAGACAGCTAATCTGAATGAAACTCCTCTCAGAAAGAAGGTCACGAAAAAGAGAAGCCTCATCTCTGAGGGAACTTAGAGATTAAGGAGAAAACTCTGTAAAATGGCAGAGACGAAGGCAGTCTCTCCAGTGGAGGAATACAGACATGGGCTAAAACATCCCGGGGGTGGAGCGGAAGAAGTGTAACCAACCTGCCCAAACCCCTGATCTCCAAGTAAGCTAAAGCCTGGGATTGGCCCACGGAGGTTGCTGGTCACTGAAATAACAATAAGCAGCCGCTTACTCAGATTAGAACTTTGGTCTCAATGCTATCCAGTGTCTTTCCAGAAAGACAAAAAGAATTATCTACTTTGAGATCAGGTAACAGTGCCAGGTCCCCATAGTGATAAGTGGAGAGGCCATTGTGTTGGCTTGAAGAAGCTAAACATGTGAGTTACAGGTTCCCTGAGTCACAAAAGTCTTCCCTCTAGTTCCCATGTGCTCCATGGATATGGAGGTTAGGAAATGTCTCCCAATCTGTCTTCTATCTTTCTTTTTTTTTTTTTTTTTTTTTTTTTTTTTTTTTTTTTTTTGATTTTTCGAGACAGGGTTTCTCCGTAGCTTTTGGTTCCTGTCCTGGAACTAGCTCTTGTAGACCAGGCTGGCCTCGAACTAACAGAGATCCGCCTGCCTCTGCCTCCCAAGTGCTGGGATTAAAGGTGTGCGCCACCACCGCCCGGCTGTCTTCTATCTTTCAATGACTCAAACTTAGCTCAAAAAAGATAACTGTCTCTGTCTTTCTGCATTACTAACTTGGTTTATAATGCTGCCTTAACAAATCTGATTAGTTTGCCACCACAAGCTACAACGGTGGACCCTCTTAGCCTCTGCCAACTACTTCCCATCCACAAGGACAATCCACAGGGGAGTGTGGGATTACTCAGCACGTTCAAGCTGGATGTGAGCAGCCAATCTGGCAGATATCTACAGTGCTGCGTTCTGGAAAGCTGCTTAACTTTTGTGTTTATTCTTCCAGGAATGTGCTCTGTGATATTTCTTTCCTGGGGCTCTAAAACCTTATTGTGGGTCACATCATAACTCCTATACAAAGAGCAATTATGTGATATCCTAGGTTATTTTGTACTACATGCATTTAGGAAATAATGTGGGCTATCCAGAGAATTAACTGTGCAAGTAAAAATAATCAAACTCTACATTCAATCTTTTTTTTTTATTGAAAAAAAAAATTTTCCGCCTCCTCCCCGCCTCCCATTTCCCTCCCCCTCCTCCCGCCCCTTTCCCCCTCCCCCCACTCCTCTTCTCCTCCCTCTCCAGTCCCAGGAGCAGTCAGGGTTCCCTGCCCTGTGGAAAGTCCAAGGTCCTCCCCCCTCCATCCAGATCTAGGAAGTTGAACATCCAAACTGTCTAGGCTCCCACAAAGCCAGAACCTGAAGTAGGATCAACACCCTGTGCCATTGTCCTTGGCCTCTTGTCAGCTCTCATTGACCACCATGTTCAGAGAGTCCGGTTTTATCCCATGCTTTTTCAGTCACAGTCCAGCTGGCCTTGGTGAGCTCCCCATAGATCGGTCCGACTGTCTCAGTGGGTGGGTGCACCCCTCGTGGTCCTGACTTCATTGTACATGTTCTCCCTCCTTCTGCTCCTCATTAGGACCTTGGGAGCTCAGTCCGGTGCTCCAGTGTGGGTCTCTGTCTCTATCTCCATCCATCGCTAGATGAAGGTTCTATGGTGATATGCAAGATATTCATCAGTATGGCTATAGGATAGGATCATTTCAGGTTCCCTATCCTCAGGTGCCCAAGGAACTAACTGGGGACATTGCCCTGGGCATCTGGTAGTCACACCAAGTTCAAGTCTCTTGCCAACCCTTAGGTGGTTCCCTTAACTAAGATATGAGTTTCCCTGCTCCCCTATCCAACCTTCCTATATCCCCAATCATCCCGTTTCCCCAAGTTCCCCTCATCCTCTCCTTCACACTTTTCTTTCTCCATCTCCCCTTACCCCCATCCCACCCTACCCCCAAGATTCCAATTTTTTGCCCGGCACTCTTGTCTACTTCCCATAGCCAGGAGGATAACTATATGTTTTTCCTTGGGTTTGCCCTCTTGTTTAGCTTCTTTAGGACCACATATTATAGACTCAGAGGCCCCCTATCCATAGCTAGAAACCAATTATGAGTGAGTACATCCTATGATCTTCTTTTTGGGTCTGGGTTACCTCACTCAGGATAGTATTTTCTATTTCCATCCATTTGCATGCAAAATTCGAGAAGTCATTGTTTTTTACTGCAGAGTAGTACTCTAATGTGTATATATTCCACACTTTCTTCATCCATTCTTCCATTGAAGGACACCTAGGATGCTTCCACTCTATATTCAATCTTACCCCAGCCTCAGGTTAGCCTACTTTCCTGGAGGCATTAGGCAAAATCCATTCAGCTGGAAGTGTTAAAAGTAAATTCAACCAGAAAAAAAGTTCTTGGCTCGTTTTATTAAAAAACAAAGAGACAAAACAAAACAGAGCTACAAAGCTTGCTGGGTTTAGTTTTAAACATGCTAAATCCAGAAGCTTGAAGGCAGAGGGAGAAAAGGGGAGATAAAAAAGGAGGGAGGAGAGGAAAAGAAAGGGAGGGAGAGAGGGAGGATGGATGTTTTAGCTTTCTGATTTTACCCATTCACGCTCAGGATCTCCAGAAGATAATGGTTCTTGGCCTGAACCGTACAGCTGCACTATGCATACCTGAGTCAAAAGTCTAGGCTTCTGCCAGTCACTACTGGAATATTCATGTGGTGGTCTTGGCCTCTGATCCATCTCAAATTATAACAGTAGGTGATTTTCTTTAAAAATTAGGATGTTGTTACTATAAGAAAAGATAATCATAACAATGGAAGTTGTCTCTACTTGGGGCACCATATTAAAGAGGCTTTCCTATGACAGTGCTTCCCACGAGAGATCATTGGTTTTGTAATAAAATGGGAAAGGATGAACAGACTTGGTAATATTGAGTGTCTTATTTAACTTTCACAACTTCGTATGTTAGCTGATACTGTTCTTGCTGCACAGATGTGAAAAGCGAGGTGTGGAAACATTTGAGCGCTGACGAGCCACTTCGTGATCAGAAAGAGACAAAGCCAGCGTTAGAACCCAGAGCCTCCAGCTCTCAATTCCAAACTCTCTTTCCTCAGCGCTTTTGCCCCTGAGAGGATGTCATTGGCAGAGGTGATGCTGAATGCAGAATCCATTTAATGTCAATAGCTCCGGGAGGGCGTTGTGTTGTATGTGAGCTGGAAACAACTGTATTTCCTGTGATGTATACTGTACTCCGAGTCATGCCTACAGCCAGAAGACTGTCCTAAAAGGGGACTTTCTAATTTGGTTGTGTTTTGTTTCTCCTGATTCTCTCACACTGAATTAAAGGTAAACTTTTTTTGTAATTCAAAGAGTTCACATGAGATAGTATATGTTAATATATTTTTGAATCACCATAATTTCCCCTCGATGTCAGAAAAAGTGACTCTGGCCACTGTGTGTGTTTGTTGTTGCTGTGACAGAATACCTGAAAAATTCGGCTTAAGGAAGTTGGCTCACAGTCTGCGGGGATACAGTCCATCATGCTAGGGAAGGCATGATGGCAGGAATGTGAGGTGGTTGGTCCCATTGCACCTGCAATCAGGATGCAGAGAGACAAGAATCCTGGTGCTCACAATTGCTCATTTGCCCTCAGTCTACAGCACCAGTTCTCAACCTGTGGGTCATGACACCTTTGTGGGCTGAACCTTTTCACAGAGGTCACATATCAGATATCCTGCATATTAGATATTCACATACAACTCATAACAGTAGCAAAATTATAGCTATGAAGTAGCAATGAATATAATTTTATGGTTGGAGGGTGGCTACCACAACATGAGGAACTGTATTAAAGGGTCAAAGCATCAGGAAAGTTGAGAACCACTAATCTACAGAATGATGCCACTCACATTCAAGGTGTGTCTTGCCGCCTCAGTTAACATGTTCAAAAATACCCTCACAGACATACTCAGAGGTTTATCTAAATCCGGTCAAGGTATAAATGGAAATTAACTATCACAAGCACATTGCTTGTGTTAGAATTATATCTGTAAAAGATACAAAATAAAGTGACAATCTAAAATTGAAGGGCTGCGGGTGCAGGTCAGTGGCAAAACACCTGGCATATCTAAGACCCCAAGTTCAACCTCCATCACTAGAAAAAAAATTAAAAATCAAGCAATCACACTGTCTTTGGGCCTCAGCTAGCTTTTCAGAAGCCTTTCAAAGAAGCATGAGGGCTGGAGAGATGGCTCAGCCATTAAAGGCTAGGCTCACAACCAAAAGTATAAGATGCTTCAATACAGATGTATGCTGTAACAAAGCATTGCCTTTTCAAAATGCAAATCATTGTTTTTTTGTTTCTCTCTGTAGGTGCTCCAGAACTCTGAACTCCCTCTCAGCATTAAATAATCCCCATGGTAACTGGGGCTAACAAGAACACCTGAGATCTCATTAAACAATCAGTCATTTAGACAGAGTTTTAATTTGCCTTTCTCTCCCTTTTGTTATATAATCAATAATTATCAGTGTTTATATGATCCGACTCTTGGAGAAGCTTAGGAAATGAGGCCTGATTAACTCACAAAGGTTGCTTCCAGTATAAGATGTACCATCTGGATTTTAGGAGTGAGGCTTTGTAGCTCAGGCAGGCAAAAAAAAAAAAAAAAAAAAAAAAAAAAAAAAAAAAAAAAAATTCAAATGCTTTCAAAGGAGCTCAGCCTTTTTAGCCAGAAGGAAAACCCTGAGTTCTGGGATTTTTCTCTGTCTTGGTAATTTTCCAGCCTGTGTTTTTATTCTCCTAAATGCCACACCAGAACCACAGATGGCAGCAGGAATACAGCAGGTTTGAGTTTCTTTGCTCTTTAATACAAATCTCGAATTAGCAGAAGTTGATAGGAACCTCCCAACTTCCTCCACCTCTGCTTAGTCTCCCGGCTCTGCTCCTGGGGCTTCTGCCCATTGAGCTTGTAGTCGTCTGGCCTTAGTAGTGCTTTTCCCAGCAAACCCTCCCATACAAAACATGACAGATGCGCATGCAAATCCCGAGACAGCAGCACCAAGGCGCCTGCGTAAATTCAAGCCAGATCGTGTCCCAGCATGGAGCAGGAGATGGCGGTAAACCCCCACCCCTAACCAAGAAGCATTCTATACTTGACACTTGCTTTCAAAGAAAAAATTTAATTTTCTCCAAAGGAGTTTCGCTGACTTTCATGGTGATATCTTATTTGTACAAATAAAGCTTGCTTGAAGATAAGAGGGCAGAACTAGCCACTAGCTAACCATAGAGGTCTGGAGGGCTGTACAGACAGACAGGAAGTGATATGGCTGAGCAGAGAGAGGAAGTTATAAGATGGGAGGAAATAGGAACTCAGTCTCTTTTTGGCTGAGAAGTTGACAGGTGAGGTGGCTGTGGTTTTGCTCCTTTGTCTCTCTTATCTCTCAGCATTTTCTACAATATCTGACTCCAGGCTTTTATTATTAAGGTCTATTAGAACTCATGCTACAGAGTATATTTGTCATACTACAGCATAGGCCCCATGCCCAGCAGTAGAAGGCCAACACAAAATGAATTCAATGACATTTTGATAGACTTTTGTTGCAAATTGCATTCTCTAGGTATTTCATGTTAATTTATTTTTTGCTTGTATATTTTGGTTTCCGTGTGTGTGTGTGTGTGTGTTTGCACACATGTGCATGCGCAAGCACACGTGGGGGGGGGCATGTGAATGTGTTTCCTGTTGGTTTTTTTTCTCATTGGTGATAGTAGCGGTCATGGGTTAGTTGGTTGGTTAGTTTGTGTTTTTGTTTTCTTGCTTGCTTGCTTCGTTTTCAAAGAGAGAGGAAGAAAAGGCATGGAGTTATGTGGGTTAGGAGACAAGGAGGACCTGGAAGGAGATGGGAAAAAGAAAAATCATGATCAGAATATATTGTATAAAACCACTTTTCAGTAAAACCAAGAAAAAGTAAAAATTGTAGAAAAGGTTTCATAATGCTGATTAAGTAAGCAGAATTGATTAGCTGGGGAATATGCTTAACATTGTACTTAATGTAGGAGAAAGTGGACGGCAGCAAGTGAAACAGAAGTGGCTTTACTCTGCTTCTGGGAATGAGTTTACCACAGTGAAGGGCCTTCTTGTTCCCTCAACCAGCTGAAGCTCTATAGAATTTCTCTCTCTCCCTCTTTCCTCCCTCCCTCCCTCTCCCTTACATTTCATTCCTTCTCTCAGTGTGGTCTAAAACAGAAACAGCCAGGTCATGTATTGTTCTTTGGAGTGGTAGGTATGCAAGAACTTTACTGAAAGAGATGTGAATTGTGTTGAAAGCCTAAAAGAAAGGAGTGCCTGAGACACCTCCCCTCGAGCCCAGGAGCAAGGGCACAGAAGACTCTAGATGCTCTACTGAGAAAGGTAGATTTAACTTCTTGACGTTTGCATCATAATGCTCTTTAGAACCTTTCCTTTTCAACTTTCAAATTGTCCTTTATTAACTAAATTGTGTGATGAGGAGAGATTTATGTCTGTTGGAAGATTGACAGTATGGCGTCTCATGAGTCTGCAGTCGAACACTATATGAGAAATCTCTTGCCCATCAATTTTAATGTACGCTGAAATCTACTCCACAAGTAAATAAGGATGTAAAAAAAAATGCACAACAGACTTGATGTCATTTCCCAGCACCTTTATGTGACGTACCTAGCAAATTCCTGACCTAATAAAGAGTTTTCTTGCTTCTGTCACTTGTATTGTCAAATCTAAACTGTTTGAGCTTCTCAGTACTATGTAGGTCAACTAGCTAGTTTTGCCCAATTACAAGGATAGTTGTAATATGGGTAGTAGGACTGCACTCAAGTCTTTAAGATCATAATTGTGTAGACTGGATTGTAGCTACATTATGCACAATATTCCTCCTTTGTATTGAGATCCTTGATGTGACTTAGATATGAACCAGAGTCTTAACAGTGCAATGCATTCATTCATGCACTAAGATTCAAAGACATTAATACACCAGAATTACAAATATAGAAGTATTGATTCCTATAAAAATTTAGAACATTATATATTAATTTCAGCTTGGTCCTAATTTCCTTCTCCATTTCTATGATAGAGTACTGACCAAAAGGAACTTGGGGAGGAAAGGGTTTATTTCAACTGATAGGTTACAGACCAGGGCAGAAACCCCAGGCAAGAACCTGGCAGCAGGAACTAAAGCGGAATTCACCGAGGTTGTGAGTGTGAATGCTACTTGCTGGCTTCCTTCCAGGATCGTGCTCAGCTTTCTAACAGTCCAGGTCCACCTGTCTATGACCCTCCTACATCAGCTAGCAATCAAGAAAATGCCTATTTAAGTTTCTTTCTGTCATGGTATTTGATCATAACAATATGAAAACGACTAATACAGATATGTCACTAATTCCACATATATGCAGTATGACATCTGAAGGGAGATAACCTATAAAGCACCCAGCAAACTTCCTGGCATATTGAATGTGCTCATTTTCCCCAGGCAGCCATTGTTTAAATGATCTGATTGGCCATACTCCCTTTCTGGGCTTATTAACCACCCTGGACCATAATGACCTCAGCTGACATTCATGCAGTGCTCACATCGTGTGGTTAGTTTGTAAGAGGCTCCTCATACACTCATGTATCAGAACACTTGATCCCCAGCTGACAGTGCTGCTTGGGACGATGAGGAAACCTTTGGGAGGCAGAGCCTTGCTGAGGAAAGGATGTCCCTGGAGACAGGATCTTGAGCTTTCGGGCTTTGGGCGTGGGTGTAGGGCACTTGATGTTCACTGTTTCCTGAGTGCTGATGCAATGTGATCATATGACTTCGTGCTCCTGCATTCCGTCTTCCATGATGGATTCTATCCCTCTGGAACGGTAAACCAAAATAAACTGCTTCTCTGATAAGCTGCTCTTCGTCAGGATATTTTATCACCACAGAAGAAACTGAGGCATGACCGTTCACTCGACAGACACCTGACAAGACCATAGGGCCCCCTTGAAAACCAACACACTTCCCCTATTCATTTCTGCTGCTATTTACCGAGCAGACTAGCCTCTCCACCACTTGCTAGCTAATAAAGCCTGTCACATGTTAGCAGCTTGACAAAGTCACACTGTCTTCTCTAACTACACATGGTGCCCATTTCTGCCCACTTGAAGCTTTTTCTCAGCTGTTACTACAGGCAGGAAGTGTCTTTAGAGACAAGGCCACAAGGAAGACCATATTGCTGGGAACAATAGGCTTCCTTGTTCATGGTCTTTTCTTCTTTCCATTTAAAAGAAAATCTTCCCCAACCAAATGTTTCTCCCTGCTGCAAGCAACTTTGTAAGCCCAAATGCTGCCAGCTGTGATAGGCACAAAGAAATACTTTAGTTCTTTTCTCCTTGCTATTTGAAGTTTGATACTTATTCAAAATAAAGAAAAGTTGTCATTTAACCCTAATGCAAAACAGAGTAAGATAAATGTTATTAGCAGTATACAAAATGCCTCAAGGAAACAGACCCCACAATCTCTCAAAGCACTGGTACCCAGACAACAATTTCCATTAACCATTTGTCAAGGAGTTTGAACCGTTTCCTAATAATCTCTTATTGCTTATCCACCTTCCTGAAGCAATTATTCCCTTCCCATTTCCTTTTTTTTTTTTTTGAGGGAGAATGTATAACTCCATCATTACTCCACCTCTACTGTGACACCTTGCTCAGAAACAGGACTGGTGATTCAGAAGTCTTCAGTCCAAGGGACTCTGAGTAACTTGCAAGAAACCAAGTGCCCATCTCAGCACTAAGAGCTTCTAAAATACAGAGAGTAGAAAGGGACAGCTATGCATCCAGTCACTGTCATTACAGTCTGGACTTGAAGACCCTTCTAACTACACAGTTATTCACCTGGCTCATGGTTTCTGCATGGAGATGTTTGCTGAGAACTTGTATGTGAATGGAGCTACCATCATGACAGATAGATGGCCTGTTTGTGTTAATAACTTATGGTCCCAATATATCTGACAAGAAGGAAGAACTCAATACCTGGAGAGCTGGTACCACTTTCAAAGAGTTGCATTTGTCCATTCAGAACATTTTCTTATCAGGTTCTTGGCCTCTGGAAATCAGAATGAATTTTTCTGGCATTAAAATTGATCTCTGGCTATTTGGGGGGATGTCAAAATATTAAGGTTCTGTGTGTATGTGAATGTATATACATACGTGTGAGGGCAATGTGCACATAAAGGTCAAAGGTTAACCTCAGATGTAATTTCTCAGGGTCTAGGGCTTGATGTTAGGTCCTTTACTTGTTATAGCAAGAACTTTACAAATTAAGATATACCCTTAGCCTCTAGAGTTATTATTTTTTTAAACACCAGTAGTGGTTGTTCAAATTCATTTGTATTCACTTTTAAAACTTTATTTTAATGTATGTGAGCAAATAAAATAATCTACCTTTAATTCATCAGTATTAGAAAGTATAGCACTCATTATAACTACTTTAGTCTGAGAAGGAATTGTCAGAATAAACATGGAACAAACTCTGCCAGACTCTGACCAAGGAAAGTTCTGTGCCCTTAAGGCAGTGGGTCTCAACCTGTGGGTCACAACCCCCTGACATCAAATAACCCTTTCACAGGATTCATCTGAGACCGTCAGATAATACAGATGTTTACATTATAATTCATAACAGTATCAAAAGTACAGTTGTGTAATAAGAGCCCACTTGTTAATTCCTGGCTGCTTAGCCCCAAAATAAATCACTGCTTGCTTGGCCTATTAGCTCTAACTTCTTTTTGCCTAGCTTTTGCATCTTAATTTTTATGTGGATGTAGCTAGCACACTTTGGATCGCCAGTTTGTTGGAGGAAGGCCGCTTGTTCGTTTCCTGGCCACCACACAGAAACTATTATTTAAATTACTGCTTGGCCAATCACTTAAGTGTATTGCTAGCTAGCTCTTAACATCTAGAATTAACCCATTTCCAGTATTTTATATTTTACCATGAGGCTCGTGACCTACAGCAAAGTTCTGGCAAATCTGTCTCTGGCAGTGGCTCCACGGCTTCTCTTTTATTCTGCCTCCTTTCTCCCAGCATTCGGTTTAGTTTTCCCCGCCTAGCTCTATTCTACCCTATCACGGGATCAAGACAATTTCTTTATTCACAGCATACAGAGGGGAATCCCACATCACAGTTGTGAAGTAGCTATGAAATAATTTTATGATTGGGGCTCACCACAACAGGAGGAACTGTATTAAAGGGTCACAGCATTAGGAAGGCTGAGAAATATTGCCCTGAGGCTGAAATCCTCCATCCCTATGTTGAAACTCCAGTCCCTTCCCCATCACTGTAATTGCCTAACTCAGTCATTCACCATCAACCTGCATCCTTATCGCCCTCCAAGACAGTTTCTAAAAAGACAGCAGTCTTGTCTGAACATAAAACTCACAATCAAATGCATTGTGCTAAAAAGAAAACTCAGAATATATTCAGGTTTCTTAATTCCATAATTTCTGTTTTTCTGCCTTGTTTCTTGAGCTAGAAACTCAACAAGCCTTCCAACTCTTTGCACCCCATTCTATGTCTTCTATTACATTAGTCATTGGTTCTATTGATTCTACTCCTAAAAAATACCTTCTCTATAAGCTTCTCACCATCCTTCCTGCTATGATCTACTCCAACCAATTATATTTATAAAACATACCAATTTGTCTTCTAAATCCTTCTTGTCACTATTTAATTTGCTCCCCAACATGAAGCCATAATTAACCTTAGAAAATGCCAACCTTTATCCCACTCAATTTAAAGTCCTTCAGTGGTTTTCTACATTCACTTATAATGATTGCTTAATGTGGGCTAATGAAGCTGACTCAGTCTGCATTCTACCTCTCCTTTGGCCTTTTCCCCCTTGCCACACTGGCTGGTCCAAACAATTTTCCATCTCAAGACATTTCTCCATTATGTTTTCATTATACAGTATTCTCCAACATCCCCTTAACTAAGTATTCTAGTTTGTTTTATGTTGCTTTGATAAAACACAAACCAAAAGCAGATTGGAAGAGGAAAGGGGTTGTTTGTTGATTGGTTGTGTTTTGTTACCTTACAGGTTACAGTCGATCATGGATGGAAGGTAGGGCAGCAACCTGTGGGCAGGAAATGAAACAGAGACCGTGGAGGAATGCCGCTAATGGCTTGTTCAACCTACCTTCTTAAACAACCCAGTACCATTTAACGTAAGAGGTTGTATCGATGTAGGCAAGGCCTTCCACATCAATTATTAATCAAGAATATGTCCCACAGACATGCTGAGGTTACTCTAGTTAGTGTCTTTGACAAAAACTAACCAGCACTTCGAGCTAAGTTATTTATTCTGTAGGTAGCAAATGAAATGCCAGCTCTCTGAGAACCAGTTCCTTCCTTATCTGTCCTGCTCACAAACATACTCCAAATCAGCCTGTACTCTACAACAGTTCTCAAATATCCTGAATTCTCCCTTTGTAGAGTAATAATTATTTGCTTAACATTTGTGCTTCCTGCTAGAATGTCAGCAGGTGGAAACCTTAATCACAAATCCAGATGTGATGTACAAGAAATAAAACAGTTTTGTTTCCCTTACATTAATTTCTCTCAAATCCTTGCTTAATCCATTTAAATGAAAATCCCACCAATCTGAAAAGAATTCTAATCCCAGTTATTATTAGTTGTAGCACAAATTCTAATTGTTCTTAATAATAAAAACTTGGAGTCAGCTACGGGAGGGTGGGGTGAAAGCTGAGAGATCAGAAAAGCAGTGCAGCCAGCCACAAGAGAGACCTTTTACCTCTATGGAAACCTCAGACCAAAAGGACGATTCTTTCCTCAGACTGCACATCAGACTACATATTCAGGCTGCAACTGTCTACATCATACCTCAGACACTTTCCGCCTTATATTCCTCTCTTGGCCCAGCCATATCCCTTCCTGTCTCCACCTCCCTAGTGCTGAGATTAAAGCATGGGACTCACTGGAATTAAAGGTGTGAGCCAACCACCACCTGACTTCTAGTGACTTAGCTCTGCACTCTGATCTTCAGGCAAGCTTTATTTGTTAAAACAAAAACAAAATAACACTACAAACAAAATATCACTACCTTTCCCCTTTTTTGACTAAAATAAAAAAGGTTATAACTAATATAAGAAAAATTCTATATATAATATGTACAGGCAATAAGTACACCAACAATGTCTAGTCCATTTGCATTTGATAAATTCAGAGAAAGTACTCAATTATCTATCCTGTCTTGGTCAGTCCAGAGTGTTGCACCTAATTCATTTTCTATTCTAACTTGCATTACCAACTCAAAATTATCTTTTTGTGTCTCTCAACCTTATAAACTTTACATTTCTTTAGTGAATTTCTTTTCTGTCTGATAAACAAGGAAAACTATAACTATATCTATCTAGTTTTCAACTCCCTCAGAGAACCAAGAAAGAAATAATATTAACTGAGTAAGCAGAAAATTTGAGCAAATAACTTCCAAAAAATGTAAGAAATGACAAAAACAGCTGGCTACCTGGACAGTCACCCAAGGTTCCTCTGTAAATGTCGGGGCATCCATCTTTGCCCTATAGGCCTAGAATATTCGATAGACTTTTCTATGAAGCAGGATTTTCAAATGACTGTCCTACCTTGTTTTGGCAAGTCCTTTGGTGCCCTGCTTATCTTGGACAGCACACCATCAGCATTTGAGGGAAGAACACTTTCTTGACCAGTGGCTTACATCCGCATAAAGAATGTAAACTCCATGTGGTGTTTCTTTGATGCCCATAATTTTCTCTGAAGTAGATAGATACTGCCAGGAGTAGACATGTCTCCTTGTCATAAAAAATAGAACCTCTGTTATTAAAACATCTTAAATGCCATATTCTGTAGATCTCTGAAGTATTTGAAGATGACCTGTCTATCTAAACTATATCTCTTTTGACCTTGAAAACATACCTAATATGACTATAAGTTTAATTATAATAGGTGACTAATTACAAACTTGAATTTCCTTATTATCCTGAAGAGTTGGTGATAACTTTCAAGAACTAGAAATTTCCATTACATTGTTAAATGAGCTGTATAGATACAAAACCTTGAACAAGAGTAGAAATGTATGTACAGTATATTCTAATGAAATTAATCTTAAATTTGTATCAGTATATAAAATTTGTATAAAATATGCAAAGCTTCAATTCAATGTAAAATATCTAAAACTAGTGGTTGTTCTTTTAAAGTAGATTCAATAATCTACCTTTTCATCTTTCATATCTATATCCTCCCTTTCTTCTTTGTAGAGTAGATTCAATAATCTACCCTTTTATCCAATCACATCGTTTTTCTTTTCAAAACAAGAAGCCTGAATCTAATCTCCTTTATCTAGCTTTTTTCTGACCATTATTAATAACAACTTGTAACCAACACCCCAAACAATGACAAATATTCATAATCCAATGCATGACAAAAAGCATGACTCCACCTCTTGGGAATGTGGAGATCATGTTCTTAAATTACTTCCTGCTGTCTGGGGTGAAAGCATCTTTTAGGGGATCCTGAAAGGAAAAAATTTGGGTTAATTCTCAAGTTCTGAAAGAAGTAGCTATATCATTGTTATTCAGTTTCTACATAATGGAAAAGTGCAGAGAAGTCTGTGAGGCTAGATCATTTCTGTTCTCCCCCTTCCTTTGCATAAAAAAGAATCTAAGAAGAGAATCCTGTTCTTCCAAAGCATCGCAATGCAAAAGCTCTTTCCTTTTCAGCTCTTATCAGCTCCTTCAAAGAAGCCCATTTTCCAGGTCATCATTGTCTCCCATGACCATAAAACACCTTTATGCTCTAGTATATTGTGAGACTTTTTCTGGGCAGACAAAACACAAAAAGCTACTTATCCCAGATAAGGAACCAATGACAGACCAGAGTGATGATTTTACCCTATTCCAAGATAGCAAACCAATTAGGTTCTTGGGATTACTTATTGGAGTATGGATGAGGGGTTACTTGTTGGAACATGATTGAATCAAATACAGCTGCATCACTGAAAAGCCCACCCCAGAACATGTGATCATGTATGAAGAGTATAATCCTGGAGTTCTCTGTAAGACTTACAGGCAGATTCTCCTCCATCCCATGGCTGTTATTGCTTATACGGAGTTAGGGAGAGAGTTGGGGTGCTAAAGGGTAAAAGGAATCTCTTGAGATTGTGAATTGTTGACTTTCTGAATTTTAGCAGCCTCCCTTCAGGATAGAAAGTTTCAACATGGGAGAAACTACTACATAGATAGGAATAGAAAGAGAACTGAGATTCTCCACTAGACATGGAAATGCCATGGCTTGGAACCAACCCACTGAGTCTTGCCACTTCTAAAAAGGGAGCCTAGGCTGTTTGGATGTTCACCTTCCTAGACCTGGAAAAAGGTGAGAGGTCCTTGGACTTCCCACAGGGCAGGGAACCCTGACTGCTCTTCAGGCTGTTGAGGGAGGGGGAGTTGATTGGGGGAGGGGGAAGGAAATGGGAGGCGGTGGCGGGGAGGAGGCAGAAATCTTTAATAAATAAATAAATAAATAAATAAATAAATAAAGATGGAAAAAAAAGTGTGACCAAGCAGACCAGAGATGTTTAAGGATCTTTTGCCCTGGCCTCATTCTGAAAAGGTCATTCTTCTCTCTAGGACCCTAAAGATACCCATTGCTCCCATTTCCCCACTTGTTTTAAATAAAAAATACAATCTGGCACTAAAGTATAGGTTTGACTTCAAAGAATTTCTGCTTTGTTCATCAAACATTTTTGAAGAATGAAACAAATATTTCCTAAACTAAGAAGGAATGCAAAATAAATGCAGAAAAGACAAATGCTTAAAGGTAAGTTCATAAAATACATACATTTGCTAAAAAAAATAATAAATTAAAATGATTAAGTCACAGGCTGTTTATAGGTTTTGTATGTATTTGATGTGTTGACAAATACGCATACATAGATAAAAGATAAATAGTTTAGAAAACTTGGTTAGCATGTATAAGAACTGGTTCTCTATCCAGGTCTATCTACATAGAAAAAGGGGCACATAAAACAACTGCACCTCATATCCAGCAGATGAATGGGCTTTCCGTTTTTTATCTTGCCTGTCATTAACGCTGTGATGAACTCCAGCTGCATGCTCAGCAAGGTGCTATAGACACCACGACTGCAATCTCAATAAACTAAAAGAAAAATAAATATTTCTGTATAGAAAAGTATGCTGTCTTAGTCACTTTTCTATTGCCCTGACAAAACACTATGACCAAGGCAACTTATGCAAGAAGGTTTTTATTGGGATTGTGATTTCAGGGGGTTAGAGTCCATGATGCCAAAGTATAGCAGAAGGAACAGCTGAGCATTTACCTCTTGATCAGTAAGAAAAAGGCAGGCAGAGTGCACACTGGGAATGGCTCGATTCTTTTGAAACTTCCTCCAAAAAAGCCACACCTCCTAATTCTTCCCAAACAATTTCATCAACTGGGCACCAAGCATTCAACCATATGTGAGACTATGGAGATCATTCTCATTCAAAGCACCAATTATTACCAAAGCTATTACAGCAGAGCAATGACCCTGATTCACACTCACCATGTGAGTGCCATACCACATAAGTTATATGAGGAATGAGGGTTAGATCAGTCAGCAAGCATTATTGCAGAGAAAACACATGAGACTGTAGCTAAGAATATTGTTAGAAATCAGCCCCTCTAATGGAAATAGCAAAGAGGGGGATTGATGCTGAGGCGTGCTTGCTTGAGCCTCGGCTTCTTCATTCTTTCTTGACCAGCTTGGACCATCTGACCCAACCTTTGTGGTACTCCTACCATCTGTGAGCTGAACATAGTGGCACACACCTATAACCCCAGATCTTCAGGGGCCTGAGTAAGGAAGTTGAGACCCCTTTTCAACAACAAAATCAGACCAGGCATGGTTACACATGCCTATAATCCAAGGAAACAGGAGACAGTGGTAGGTGGGTCTTTGTGTGTTTGAGGCCAGACTAGTCTACATAGTGAGTTCCAGGCAAACCAGGGCCACCTGAAAATCAAAATTAATCCTAGCCTTGTCCATGAGGAACTCAGAAATTCTAGACAGATATTTGAATACAGCATTCACTCTAACTTTAATCTTGGCTCATATCACAACATTTATAATTGCACCCAAAATTCTCTTCTAATCACTCAAATTTCAGGACAAGCTAGTAAAATACGATAGGTCTACGTTCTAACCTGGTTTCCACTGCGGCCATTTCAATAATTGATGTTACGCTTACAATATAAGATAGAATCTTCACTTTCAGAATTTTTGCAGGCGGTCTTTGACGTAGCCATAAACAACCCCCAAAGAGTCCAACACAGAAGGGAGTCTCATGCGTAGCTCTGCAATCTCTCTCCCCAGTTTCCTCTGGTGTCTTAATTTAAATCATCAACAGCTCATCTAACAAAAACCTGCCATACTTTAATTAAACATTTATTCTTCTAGACTTATGTCTTTTAATTCAGTAGCCTCTGGGCATATGGAATTACTGATATGTACTTTTTAATTACTTGTTTTAAATAGAATTACAAGCTCGGTTTCTGATTTCCACTACTCATACTTTGGGTGTGCACTTCCATGTGTAGCCAGTGGTTACTGTATCACAGAACACTTGTGGATGACACTGTTGCGTCATTACATCCTAATGAGTAGCTCAGGTAGAGGAAGAGTCTAAGGAAGACTCTGTCTAGCATATATCAATGATTAGCATCCATGCACCTGATTAATTAATACTTTTCCCGTCAGCCCTCCATCTCTCCCTCACACTCAGTGTCGCAGTCTTGATCTCCTTGGTTCATGCTGTCTACCCTCTCTTTCTTTCTAGACAGGGCCTCATGTAACCCAGGATAATCTTGAACTTGCTATGTATTCAAAGTTGAGGAGGACCTTGAATTCCCATCCTCAACCTTCCATGTCCCTTCCTCATACCTGTGGAGGCCTACAGAAGTGGATCTGTTCCATCCTGAGTAAAGGTCGGAGAGTTCAGACCCATTCTTATTCCTTCAGGGTTATACAGCAGAATGTTTGACTTAGGGTGTGGCTACTGAGTGTCTTACCTAGACAAGATGATTGACCAAAGGTGTGGGTACTCAATGCCTTACTCTTCAAAGGTCAGTCAACAGGATGTTTGGTTTAGCATGTGGTTACTTTATGTTTTGGGTATTAAGGAGGTAATTACATTTGTTTGTTCTTTGTATCTTGGTAAGGAAAGCTTTTGCCTTCCCCCTTTTGATTGGGGTAAATAAGAAGTTTGAGTAATAAACAGGGGGCTGATCACAGTACTCACTGGATGCCCTCCTGCCTCTATGTTCTATTTCTCGTCTATTTCTTTCCTTAACTCTCACTCCTCCCTTCAAGGACAGATGAACAAGTCTGCTGGACTGGACAATACCTCTACTATATTATGATAAAATTAGCTTTTATCATAATATGTACACAGATGGCCCAGAAGTCATTGCTGCTGTGCCTCAAAGTCAAATCACTCTTCTTTCTCATGGCCATGCAAATACGACTTTTTAATCTCCTGTGTTTAGCTTAGGATCCCACTGCAAAGAGGAATTAGCTTGTGACTTCCCTGACCTTTAAAAACAGAAACTTTCATACTGTCAGAAGCATTGGAAATATTTCTCCTCAAAAATTGAAGCTGAACTATTCTTACGTGGATTGACTCCCTGAAGAGTACTAATGGCTACTATTTCAGGTTCCGCTTAAGCGTATTCATATTGACACAAGATAACATTTTCCTTTTTCCAAATTCTTTGAGTTATGTGATTTAATGTTTTGAAAACAAAATAGACCAGAAAGCCCTCTCACAGGTTTCCTCTGTTCTTGCTCCTTATGTCTTTGTGTTGACACCTTTGAAGAAGTTGTTATCCTTCAGAGACAACTTTCCCTTTTGCTCCTCTAGGACTCTTGTACAGAATGGTCACCAGTGTACATTTCAAGTCTATCTCATGTTATAGAAAAATGCTGTGGCATGGAATACAGTATTTGCCATCATTCGTCATTCATTGCTGGACAGTGTTACTGAGAACCTGTAACATGTTAGCTTTGACTACAATGAGAAACAAAATAAACAAATATTTCCCCATGGTACATACAGATTGATATTCCAATTCAGCCTGACTTAATATTGATATAATTATATGATGTTTTTTAAGTTATTTCATTTTCTTACCTCCAGACTAAATGACTCATCTATATACAGCCATATTTGGACAAGTTGTCATTTTGATCCTCTAACACCTTTATATTCAAATGAAAACAACTATGTTCTCCAAAGTTGCCCAGTCTTGGTCTTACTTCAGCTGCCAATGAGACTTGGTCTCCAAAATGACAAATCTCTCATACATCAACTGTAATTAATGGGCATTAGGATTTGAGATCTTCTGGGGAGCTACGGTGAGGACATCAAGACTAAATTTGTTGGGAATGAAGGCCATCATATAATCTCTTAATAATATCTTCCATTAGTTTAAGACAGAAGATAATGTCAGGTATATCCACTTATTTGCATTTCCTGTAGACAAACAGGAGTGGCAGAAAGGAAGTCTTACCCCAGAGTTACAGAGCCAGCAAGGGGAAAGACAAAGGCACATGGAAAAGCAAGATTCTTTTTCCAAGGAGGAAATAGGTCAGGGAAACAGAATGTAGGCAATGCGGAGATATCAGAAAAGAAAGACCCACATGAGTTCGGATGGAAACTACGCAGGTTCTAGAATGCCCAACATCACTACAGATGACTCATCTCTGGCCATTTCAGGTTCCTGATCCCCATCAACAACTCCACTCTTTTTCTATGCTGTTAAGTTGCTAAAAATAACTTTCTCTTCTAAACTTCCCCCCAACTAAGGCATCTGTTCGCACATAAATCATCTCATTATCATTATCTCTAAGCTTAACATGTTTAAAATTCAACTCTAAATTTAATGGGCTCTTTCTTCAGCTACAGAGACAAAAATGCCAGAATAATCAATAAAACAGGGTCAGTCAAATACTTAGATCCCTAACATAAAGTCACACCCAAGATACTTGTAAGGACAAGGCTAAAATTGATACTGGATGTGTTTCTCTCACTCATCATGAGGATGAAAATCTTTAGTTCACAACAGACAAGAAAATATTAGGTATGCCCGCCTTACAGAAATGTATTCTATAAAACACCAGTTGTTTCTGTGACAGTAATTCCCTAATTCTTCCTTAACGACTTTTCTTTCTAAATGGCTCCTTTCCCCTCAGCCAACATATGCATGCAGGTATGGACATGTATGTCTGGAGAGAGGGGCAACAAGAATAAGACAAAAATGGAATCTAGCTATGGTGCTTTTCAGTGGGCAATTTACTGCAATCTCGTGCCATTGTTGTTACAGTAAAATAATTTAATGTACTGAAATACAAATCATTTCATGCAGATTGTCTGTGCTTTGACAGACATGTGCTGCATGAGGGGGGGCTGACATGGTGCACCTTAACCGTGCTTTAGACTGAATAGCAAATGAAGAGAGAAACCGAAGGAAGAAATAATGCCTTGAATGCTTTGTCAAATTTTCAAAGCAGACCAACCAAAAGGAATGTTTATCTGCCTCTGCCCCCTTGTGGCAAATGCGCATCACAGTTATTACAAACCTAGGTTCAGGAAAACAAGCTTTGCAGATCTGAGAATAAATTTACCAATATGTTAAAATATAGATAAATTTTCATAATTACAGCAAAGAAATTGTAGTTGCGTAAATGTGTGATCTCAGCATGATGTCTGTGGCTTGGTGTAAGGGCTACTGGACAAAAGTGGTTTTAAGCATGCAATGCTGAGTGGTCAAGCAGAAACGGGCATGCAATTTTGTTTTAGGCCTTGAAAACTGTAATGGGGGTTATCTGTGTTTTACCGGGAGACTATATAAGGTTTTGTGATATATGCCATTCAAACAAAATAATGGATGTTTACTGAGGACATCCTTTACTTTGGGTACTAGATTAGCTCTTAGGAAGAAAATAATAAGCAGAATCAACAAAGACATTGCTTGCACGGAGTGTAGGTAGTATTTGAAAGAAAATATGGGTCTATCAGAGTCAGCAGCAAAGGAAGTAGATGGGACAGGTCTGGAGACTAATTAGGAAGAGAATGGGGAGAGTAGTCCTCCCAATGTTGCAGAGAATATCGAACTATTCTAAAAATAGTCTTTTAAAAAAAATGAAGAAGCGTCTCATAGACACTGGGTGCTGGGGTATATAGGGAGAGACACATGCAGGCAAATCCACAACAAATGTACAGAGAGTGCTGTTGGGGGAGGCCGCTTGTTCATTCCCAGCTGCCCAGACACAATATAATCACTCAGAAACTATATTATTTGCAATACTGTTTGGCCAATAGGTTAAGCATTTTTCTATCTAGCTCTTACATCTTAAATTAACCCATTTCTGTTATTTTATATTTTACGATGAGGTTCATGGCCTCCCAGCAAGGTTCACACTGTCAACTAGCTTCTTTTTCCTTTGGCGGCTACATGGCGTCTCACTGACTCTGCCTACTTTCTCCCTCTCTATCTGCTTGGAACTTCCACCTCGCCCTATCAGAGAGCTAAACAACCCCACTGGTCAAAGCCTTAAAGACCAGGCAGTGGTGACACACACCTTTAATCCCAGTAGACATACTAGTTTGCTACAAACCAGGCAGTAGTAGTGCACTCCTTTAATCCCAGTCCTAGAAAGGAATATTAGACAGGAGGAGACAGCTCTCAGACACAGTCTCATTCTGATATTCCAGGAGGCAGGATCACCATTTCAGACTGAGGTAGAAGTAAGAGCCAGTGGCTGGCTGTTTCACCTTTCTGACCTCCAGGTTGAACCCACTTTTTATCAGTCATTCTAGGTCTGGGCAGTGGCACCATACCCTTAAGGAACTCTGAAGACCATCAGATTCTTTGAAAGATGGAGTGAGGGAAGGGTAAAAAGACTGTACCAACTGATCTTGAAAACCTTGACTTTAGGGAGTTTCTGAGACACCCAGGAATAGATATATACATCTGAGAAACAAATTATCTCAGCCAGAGAAGCTTAAGACACCTGAGTTATAAAGGCATAAACAGTCATCGCTTTAAAGGCTGCAGAGGGATGGAGAAATGGCTCAGTGGGTAAACTGCTTGCCACACAAGAATGAGAAATAGAGTTGGGATCTGCACCTGAGAGATGGGGTATTCGCTAGCAAGGTTGGCTGGTGAGGCTGTCCAAATCTGAGCTCAGGTGAGAGAGCACTAATCTCTTATCACATAGTATTAGTTAATTCAATTTGTGCCCATCTTTTCCTTTTGGTCCATGGCAGCCATTTCTTCTCACTGTTATTATATGTTCATGGAGAATCAAATTTGTAAATTGCTTCAAATCATGGTGAGATAACCTAACTCCTTATAAGAAATCATATCTTTAGTCTCATGTGAGCTGTGATGGTTTTAACTAATTCTGGTTCTTTTTGGGTGAATTTAAATTTTAAATCTCCTGTTAATTTCATCTAAGCATTTTATTTAATTAAATTTCAGCTTCATTTAAAATTCGGATTTGTTTTAATGAATTTCAATTCGAAGTTTAATCTTGTTTAAAGTTTAATTTAATCTTCAATTTTAAATGTTAGAAATATAAAAAGAGAGCTAGTATGCCGTTTGAGGAAAGAGCAAAAGACTAAGGAAAACATTTGAAGTTTCCCTAAATAGAAAATGACATTCAAGATAACCAAAAATATTTCAGAGGTGGACAAGCAGCATCATTATACACGAGAAAAGAAGAGAAGCCCTTGGCAATACCTTCTCTTGAGAGTACTTTTTAGTTGAACTTGAGATGTTCTACTGACCTCTAGAATCTAAAGGTTTTTTTGTGAGGTTCTCATGTGGTATAGTAAAGTTACAAAGTTAGTATCTAGAAAAACATTTTTTTATCATTAGGACCCAAGTTACACAACCAAAGTTATAATAGTATTGTTGATATTGTTGGTGTTGTTGCATTAAATGTACCTTATATAAAATATTTATAATGTGATGAGAAACTTCAACTGCCAACTTCATAAGATCTAGAGTCACTTGAGAGATAGACTCTGGCCATGCCGACAGGGATTATCTTGGCAAGGAACTGAGGTGGGGAGACTCTCATACTGTGGGTGGTTATCATTCTCTAACAGGATCCTAAAGTGTATAAACACAAAAAGGAAACTGAGCAGGAACATGCATTCATCACCCTCTGCTCCCTGAGTGTAGACGTGAGGCAACTAATAATCCTTCTGCTCCCGCTACTGTGCCTTCCCCAAGGCTGGCATGGCTTCCAGGCCATAGTAGACTGTACTCTGGCATGGCTTCCCAGCCATGGTTCACTGACCCTGGCTTGGCTTCCCAGCCATGGTTCACTGACCCTGGCTTGACTTCCAGGCCATGGTGCACTGTACTCTAGCATGGTTTCCAGGTCATGGTGGATGATGCTGGCATGACTTCCGGGCCATGGTGCACTGACACTGGCATGACTTTCAGGACATGGCTGCTATGGAATCCTGTGTTGTTCTCATTGGTTGATAAATAAAGCTGTTTTGGCCTATGGCAAGGTAGGATAGAGTCAGGTGGGAAATCCAAACAGAGATACTGGTGGGAAAAGCCAGATATGGCTCCTTTAAGAGTTTCTGTGGAACAGAGAGCCCTTGAGCAACTAGTACATTAAGTAAGAACAAAAAAAAAAAAAACTAAGTAAAACTACATGCCAAAGACCTAGCATTGGCATTCTAGAGCTCTAGGAAAGGTTTGATGCAGTTCTCAGTCTCAAACTTCCAACTAAATTACAAGCTTTAGGCTAGACTTTCACCACCTGAGAAGCTGGTAGAGTTTCAGCACATCTACCTCCAGCCATGGATCCACCATTCTTTCTCCCAGCATTCAGTCCAGTCCTCCCCACCTACCTAAATTCCGCCCTATTAACAGGCCAAAGCAGTTTCTTTATTCATTAATGGTAATCATAGCACACAGAGGGGACTCCCACATCAGTCTTTGTAAGATTACCAGTACCTAACAATCAGTGGAAGTAGCCTAAAAAACTATGCACAAATTCCCAAAATATTGCTTATAAATATCTATTTTCATTTAAGAGGAGTTGGCTATAAACAGTTAATGGTCACAGTCAATCTCTTTCTAAAGAAGAAAAGGGATATGATATAGATATACATTTAAAGATATAATATATAATTTAAAATACATATTAATAGTCATCAATAATAATCAAACAGTAATAATAGGTTTTCTAGGTATACAAAGATATATTTCAATTAGGTAGATAATCTTCAAATACTTCAAAGACTGGAATATGGCATTAAAAATGTTTTAAAAACTTTGCTTAATACTTCTTGACAATGAGACATGTCTACTTCTGGGGCACAAATTACTGCAAAGAGGATGATGGGCATCCAAGTAACTCATTACGGAATTTGCCTTCGGTGTGTCAAGTTTGGCCATTTGGGCAAGAGACTTCTCTTGCCTGGACTGCTTGACAGTGTGCTGTATAAACTAAACATGTAAGACCCACAGGAAAATGACTGCTAAACTTTGCCAAAACAAGATGGAACAGTCCTTCAGAGTTCCTGCTTCACAAAAGAAACTGCCAGACATTCCTCAGGACACAAAAGAAAGTGACTGACTAATTTTGTCACTGTAGGTGGGAAAGTCCTTCAAGTTTTCTGCTTCACTGAAAGGTTTGCCAGATACTCTAGATCTGTAGGTTAAAGATGAATGCTACAAAAAAAAAATGGGTGACTGGCCAGGCAGCCAGATGCCTCTGTCATTTCTAGAGTTTTTGAAGTTGTTTGCAATGCACTTCTTCTTTACTCAGGTAATACTATATGCTTCTGGGATCTTGGATGGAGTTGAAGACTAGATAGTTATAACTTTAATGTTCTTTAGCTATGATAAAATATAAATTAGTCACAATAAAATATAAATTATATATGAAAATTCAGACACATAAAGATAGAATAGATTATAGAGTATTTTCTTTAATTTTCCAAATATAAATAGACTAAATATTGTATATAATTCTTGTTTGATAAATGTCTTGTTGTATGTAATTTTACTATGTTAAAGTTAAAACCTTACTTTTTGATTAGACATAAAGGGGAAAATGCTGTGGGATCCTCTATGCTGTGAATATGTGTTGTTCTCATTGGTTGATAAATAAAGCTGCTTTGACCGATAACAAGGCAGGATAGAGCCAGGCACAAAATCCAAGCAGAAATACAGGTGAAGAAGGGTGGAGTCTGGGAGACACCAGCCAGCCACCTAGGAAGCAAGACATGTAGAAAATGAAGTAATGCCATGGCCACATGACAATATATAGAGTAATAGAAATTTATTAATTTAAATGTAAGAGCTAACTAGTAATAAGCCTGAGCAAACAGCCAAACATTTACAACTAATATAAAGCCTGAGTGGTCATTCAGGAATTGCCAGGTAGAAGAGAAACCTCAGATTACACATGGTGAACTGACACTGGCATGACTTTCAGGTCATAGTGAGCTGACTCTGGAATTATGAGACAAAATCATCCTCTCCTTCTTTCAGCTGCTTTTGTCAGGGTATTTTAGCACAGCCACAGAAAGGAAACTAAGACAGACAGTCTCTCCATTAAACAGAAAAACACTTATCCTTATCTACAGTATTTGCTAGAATTTACACTGTATTTATTGATGTGAATTTCCTGGTTATCTCCAACAGATACAGCTTTTGAGTTGTTCTCATGATTCCAATCCTAACCCTGGTCATCAGGGAGGGAAAGATCACAAGTCTTCATTCCAACCTCCCAAACTTTTTCACTTATGTCAGGTGAGCTAGATGAAGACAAAGTGTTGATCCTCAAGGCAAAATACTTGCTCAGTACCCAGGAATCATGGTGACTCTGAGATT
Source organism: Chionomys nivalis (assembly GCF_950005125.1). NCBI lineage: Eukaryota > Metazoa > Chordata > Mammalia > Rodentia > Cricetidae > Chionomys > Chionomys nivalis. The sequence continues at coordinate 29,279,256 of NC_080103.1, read as the reverse complement.
TAACAATGAGATAGAAGAGAAGACAGTGATGGATGGGACCTTAAAGATTATTAGCTTTTAAGAATTAGGTAAAGACAGGCGCTGGAGAGATGCCTCAGCACTAGAATACGCACTGCTCTTGAGAGCAGGTCAGGTCCCAGCACTCAGATTAAGCAGCCACATTTTCTTGTCTCAAGGCATTGGACTCAAAAATAGCACACATACACACACACACACACACACACACACACACACACACACATTAAAAATAAAAATGAGATACCAGAGAGATGGTTTAGTGGTTAAAAGCACTAGGTGCTCTTGCAGAAGAGCTGGGTTCAGTTTCCAGCACCCACATGGGGGTCCTCCCAATGAATTGTAACTACAGTTACAGGTATATGATGCTCCCTTCTGGCCTCTTTTGGCACTACATGCATGTAGTGCACACACCTGCAGAAAAACACCTATGCATATAATGTTCTTCATTTTAATTTTTAAGGGATTCAGTAAAAACAAAGTAATAAAATGTAAGGCCAAAAGAGAGAGAGAGAGAGAGAGAGAGAGAGAGAGAGAGAGAGAGAGAGAGAGAGAGAGAGAGAGAGAGAATAAAACAGAAAGAAATAGTGTTCAGGAAACCACGAAAGGCAAATGATCCCCCAAAAGGCAGATAGTATGTGAAATTATTTGAGAAACTGTGAAATATGATCTGAAAACTACAACACGATTAGATTTGAAATTATGAAAGCTTTAATAAAATGTCCAGATAGACCTGATTTAAAAGATAAAAATGAGGAATAATATGAATATAGAGTAATACAGTATGATTTTCAAAAAGGAAATGGTATACAAAGTACTCTCCAAGAAGAAAGAGATAATATTTAAATGAGCTTGAAGCAGGTTACATACTATGTAGCTACATAAGCATTTCTTCAAATTTATTTGTTACTTTTCTTTCTTTAGGAGACAATTAAAATGAAAGAGCATCTTGTATTTAAGCATCCACCATGATCAAGTTGGCTTCATCTGAGAGATACAGGAATGGTTTAATATACAAAAACCCATAAAAGTAATCCACCATATAACAAACTGAAAGAAAAAACACACATGATCATCTCATTTGATGTAGAAAAGGTCTTTAACAAAATCCAATACTCCTTCATGATGTAAGTCCTGGAAATATTAAGAATACAAAGCACATACCTAAACATAATAAAGCTAATCTACAGCAAGCCTATGGCCAATATCAAATCAAATGGAGAGAAACTCAAAGCAATCCACTAAAATCAGGAACAAAACAAGGTTGTCCACTTTCCCAATACTTATTCAATATAGTACTTGAAGTCTTAGCTAGATCAGTATTACAACTGAAGGAGATCAAGGGGATATAAACTGAGAAGGAAGAAATCAAAGTAGTGTTATTTCCAGATGATAGATATCTTAAAAACTCCACCAGGGAATCCATAAAGATGATAAGCATCTTCAGTAAAGTAGCTGGATGTAAAATTAACTTACAAAAATCAGTAACCCATCTATATACAAATGGCAAATAAGCTGAAAAGGAAATCAAGAAAACAACACCTTTCAAAATAGCTTTAAATATAAGGTATCTTGGATAACTCTAACCAAGCAAGTGAAAAAGTTGTATGAGAAATACTTTAAGTCTTTGAAGAAAGAAGATATCAGAAGATGGAGAGATCTCCCATGCTCGTGAATCATAAGATTAACATAGTAAAAATGTGTATCTTACCAAAAGCAATCTACAGATTCAATTTAATCCTCATGAAAACTACAACACGATTTTTTACAGACATTGAAAGGGCAGTTCTCAACTTTATATTTAAAAACAAAAACCCAAGCCAGCTAAAACAATCCTTAACAATAAAGGAATTGTTGGTGGTCTCACCATTCCCAATTTCAAGTTGTACTATAGTTCTATGGGAATGAAAACTGTATGATATTGACAAAAAAAACCAGACATGTTGATCAATGTAATGAAAGTTGAAGACTCAGACATAAATCTATACATGTAAATCTATGCCTTATTTTTATAAATAATCCATAAATATACATTAGCAAAAAGACAATATCTTCAAAATATAGTTTTGGTCAAACTGAATGTCTGCATGTAGAAGATTGCAAATAGATCCATATTTACCATCTTGCACAAAACTCAAGTCCAAAGTGGATTAAAGACCTCAACATAAAACCCTTTAGTATAAAGCAGACCTCAAATATTCTGAGCTCCCTGATGGAGTGATTTTTTTCACCCTCAGAAGTTAATATATTAGTAGATCATAATTTACTAATTAAGAATTGGCAGAGAAAGTAGCATATGTATTTCCTTTGATTTTCTAAGTACAAAAAGCCTGTCGATGCAGCCATGTTCCATACTGGGATTTTCCCACTTAATCCAGCTAACTTTATGAAAACAGAAATCATGAAATGCATATTTCTATCTAGGATCCGCAGCCAAATCGTAATCCATACATATCTCTAAATGAGTGGCAACTCAGTCTTCCTGTTATGCCATTAAACCATCCTACCAGGAAGTTGTTTCCAGAAAGGAAACTACAGGGAAATGTTCTCATAATCAAAGACCAACTCTTTATATCCCAATGTAATTTTAAAGCCTGTATATGAGATCTTTTGCTCTGAAGAAAATGTGATTTGTAAGTTGAGCTGAGAATTCAGACCACGTGACCTCACAAGCCATGAGCATCATGGTAGGCTCTTCTAAAGCCTCCAATCATGTGGAGTGCTGCCTCCCATACATTTTTCATGTGTGTGTGGTTTATTTACCCATGAAGTTTTAAATAATTTTTTACTTTTAATGTCAGACTCCTTCAGAGGATATTTACAGAATCCAGCGTTAAGCACAGAAAGTTGTGAAAATCCTTTATTCCCCACATTGGGAAAAAAAAAAAAAAAAAAAAAAAACTCTGAAAGGACCAACAAACACAGTCATAAATAGTGTAGCTTTAGAATTTGTTGCTGAAAGAGCAGTGAATTCCTCCTCAGTCTGTCGTCTGAGTGTAGGAGGAGTTGGGTTCTATACTGTTTAACTTCCACCATCCTCAGAAGTTGTTCTGTGCACTACCTGTTTGTCCAGCAGGAGCCTGACTTGGCTCTATTGCAGGGAGCAATTGATATTTCATGGTTCACCTTCTACATATCTCAATTCACACATCTTTCTCTCTTGGCACCTTCAAAACAAAATAAAAGAAATACGTTCATCCCACTTGTATCTTTTGTGAATTTTTAGCGTTTTTATTTTTACTCTGTGTATAATTGCAGAGCACACATGTCATAATGCACATGTGAAGGTCAGAGGGGAGCACTGTGGATTCAGTTCCCTCCCTCCACCTTTGCTGGGTTAGAAAATGGAACTTGGTCCATCAGGCTAATGCTGGTTCATCTAACCAGTCATCTACTACGATTTCGTCATGGGACCCTCTTGTTAAACAGGGAAACACACGAAAATAAAAACACTGTGCCAGCCCGTGCTCCGCTGTTATTTTGGGGAACTTCTGTTTTCATTTTAATCCCTCCACTCAGTCACACCAGAAATAATCAGTGTTGCTTTTATTTCTTTTTGGTTTACTATTTTTAAGACAAGGCTTTGTTTAGCCTGATCTGCCTGTCTTCAAGCTCACTACAGAGCCAATGATAACCTCGAATCTCTGATCCTCCATCCAGTCTTAAGATTTATAGGTGTGTGTTACTTTGTCTGATTTTCTGCCATTTCTTTACTAAAAGGCATTTCCACCATACTTCGTGCATGCCAGACAAGCCCTCTACCAACTAAGCTACATACCCGACACTCAAATAACTGTATGCTTTATAGATAACTTCATAGGCACCAAATCTTGGACTTCTCATCACTGGCCTCACCTTCCTAGTTCTCTGTGTCCTATCTGTGGTCCAAAGTGCGACATATTCAAAGAGACTTTCTTTTCTCTTCTTCTTCCTCCTTTTCCTCTTTCTTCTCCTTCTCCCTTTCCTCCCCACGTTCTCCCAACACACTGTTTGGATTAAGTCATCCTTGCTATTCTGAGAAACACAGTAGCATTTTAAATACTGATAATTGCATGATGATTTCTGTGTGTGATTGCTTTTTAGTGTTTTAGTATTTCCTCTCCCCAGTTATCATTCCCATAGTCACTGTTTAGTGAGTGTTTGCTGAATGGAGAGAATCCTGTAGATAACAACTTCAAGAGTAGGAAGACGGCCCAGTAGGTAAAGCATTTGCTATGCACACGTGAGAACCTGGGTTCAAACACCCAGAACTCATGTAAAAGCTGGGTGCTGTGCACTGTAGCCATATCTATAATCCTGGTGCCCCTGGAGCAAGATAGCAGCAGAGACAGGCAAACCACTGGAGGCTCTGTGCCAAACAACAAGGAAGAGACTGTATTAACAAGAAAGAAGGCAAAGACAGGAACTAGAGGTTTCCTCCAACCTCCACACACAATGTACCATACACGTGCTCCCCACCCCAACACACATACACACAAAGGAAAAGGAAAAAAAAAAACAAGTTCAGTAATGTCATGGCCAGGCTCATATTTTTAATAACCAAATTGAGTGAGGAAGGAATAGGAATGCCCCATTTCATCACTTTGATATTTAGAAAAACATTTAATATAGTCATAATCATTTCATGAATCTGGCCCTTTAAATTTTAAATATGGCAAAATTAAGAAACATTGCTCAAAAATATTTTTCCTTCTGTTCTTATTTTCCGTGATTGACTCGGTGCATTACAATATGATGTCTGCTTCTTCATCCATCAATTTAGGGAACAAAGTGCTGCTTATAAAAATTAACTGCTTTTTTTTTTTTCTGCCTGCATGGCCAGTTGCTAATGGTTTCTCTGGTGTATCTTTGCTGGGTTTTCTGTCATCTATGTCTTTCTTGTTGGCATTTCATTGCTCAGTTCCCCTTTGTCCTTCACACATTTTACCACAAGCAGACTATTGACTGGTGAGTAGTCTTGCAAAGTTTTACACTCCTGAGGAGTTCAAAGCCCCCTGTTCACCACAGACTGACCTACGGGCATTTACAGAAGTGCCCAGTAATGTTGGTAACTGCCCTCATCAGCTGAGATATGCTTGCTACAGAAAAGCAATTATAATGTTGTCCTGAGGTAAACACAATTAGAAATCAAATCTTTGTAGGGAAAAAAATATCCATAATAATGCTTTCCCGAGCCAAATATAATTGGTGTATCTTAAATAGATTATGTTTGTTTGTCAGGCTGAGTTCCAGAATTTTAAATCGCATTCAACATTTCCTTCCTCACCTCAGATGCTGCCTCAAAGGTTATTTGAAATGTTGTTCGTAATTACTAACTCTCAGGGTTTTGCAGAAATCAAAATACCAAGAACAAATATAGGCAAAGCAGCTGTAAATGCTTTTCCTCTAAATAAACTCTCAAATTTTCTTCCTGCTTAAAAAAAATCTAACTGCATAAATTCTGCTAGAAACTGATAATAACCCTACAAATAAATTTGACTCAGTAAATACTATATGACTGGTATGTATGGCCCTTGGGAAAGGCAGAGATGAATACATTTGCATGTCTCAATGTCTCATCCATCAAATAACAATCTTTGTCACAAAGACTGCATGAGTTATTATATATTGGGATATATATATAATATATATATGCAATTGGGACAGGAACTTAGCACCTACTGGACTCAAGAATTTTAATTGCAATAATTATTATTATCATATTTATGATAAAAAGCAGGCAAGATATAACTCAAAGTATCTAAATATGGATCTCTCTGGGGTTGTTCTGGCTATTTTGAGTGGTTTTTTTTCCCCCGATATCATTTGCCTTGAAAATACATCTACCTGAGCAGAAAGTCCAACAGGGTCTGATCTATGGGTGCTGGGGTCCAGGCCATCCTGGCAGGGAATGCACGACAGTAGCAGTGTGAGGACACTGACAATTACATCCACAGTCGACAGAGGGGGCCGAGAGCTAGTTTTCAGCTTAACATCTCCTCTTCATCTTGTTTAGAAGCCCAGCCCATAGAATGACGCCACCACATTAGAGTGGCTCTGCCTGCCTCAGTGAATCCAGTCTAGAAACTCTCTCTCTGACATGTCCAGAGATTATATTCTAGCTCATTTCAAATCATTCAGTTGATGATCCGTACTAACAATCCCATGTGGAAGGCATCTTTTTCTGGGAAATGAGGTTTCCAGCTTTATCAAATGCCATCATCACTCCCTCGCTCTCCTTAAGGAAACTTCAATGGAAGGTTAATTTGGGGATATAAGGCGGGTTATTGTTCTTATTTCTGTAGCTTTGGAAGGTTGTTTTTGAATATTTTGTAGTCTATAAAATGGCATAACTATAAAAATAAGAAATACCTATATAATGCTGCAAGTCCTACCCTATTGGTAGTACTTCCCACATATTAAGTCATTTAATTTTCATAACAACCAATTATTGTTTCCAATTTACAGGCAAAGAAACTGAAAATTAAAGAAGTAATGTAATTTGTCTAAGGCCACATAGTTATTTAACCAGCATTTGAGATCAGGTAGTGCTCTTAACCATAATACTATATTGGTTCCTACCCTATCAAGATAATAAATTCTGCCTAAACAAAGATTTCTGGTGTGCCAAAACCGGAAGCCTCAGATTCTCCTTAGAGGCTGTCTTAGTTAGGGTTTTTATTGCTGTGAAGAGACACCATGACCACAGCAAGTCTTATGAAGAAAACATTTCGTTGGGGTGGCTCGCTAACAGTTTCAGAGGCTCAATCTATTATCATCGTGACACAGAGCATGGCAGCATGCAGGCAGACGTAGTGCCGGAGTCCTACATTTTGCAGGCAACAGGAAGTCAACTAAGACACTGGGTTACGGTATCCTGAGCATAGGAAATCTCAAAGCCTGACCCCATAGTGACACCCTTCCTCCAACAAGGTGATACCCACTCCAGCAAAGCCGCACCTCCTGGTAGTGCCACTCCCTATGAGATTATGAGGACCGGTTACATTCTAACTACCACAGAGGGGGACAAAGACTGCTGTTTTTATCCTATTGAACTGTTGAGTTGGCTGCTCTAGTCAGTATTACAGTGCATCTGGTTATGCCTGAGACAATCCCGGTATGCACCTGCCCTGGTGAAAATGGCAAATTACTCCCTCTTGCACTTACAAAAACATCCTTCTGCATTTACCTAATGCTATATGTCTAATTTTTGTTAATACCGATCGCCCCTTGTAGCCCAGGCTGGCCTCTAACCTGCATTCCTCCTATCTCAGCCTCGTCAAGGCTGGGATTACAGGTATGCGCCACTATGACCGGCCTATGTTGTGTAACCTTTAATTTGCAATTTCCAAATGAAGGAATCGAACTTGTGCTATGTGCCTGTGTTTACATATGTGTTTGTATGTGCTTCCCCTGAAATGTTGTGTTCTGAACCTTTAAAGATGCCTTTTCCAATCTATTTAGCACAGATTTCTAACATTAAAGTTAAGTCAGACTATATCTCCTTGATTCCTTGGCAGAAAGACTGGAGGGTACGAGGGGGCAATAGATCTTTTTTCATTATGGAACAACTCTAATTGGAAATCAGCTTATTCTCTTGTTTTCCTGCTTGATTAATGAATGGCTGTTCAAGTGTGTGAATGTCCCTTTACCCAAATACACTGTCAGTCACTTTCCACTTGCTTTGTCCTTTCTACGTTGCTAGATCCAGGTGCCTTGTATGAAAAGATGAGCGTCCTAACCTCAGGTGGAAGCTTCATCAGGTTTTTAGGGTGTGTATGGGGTTAGGATTGTTATTTCTCCACCCAGACTTTCATTCTTTGTCATGGTTCACTTGTCCTTGATGCTGCTTTGTTTTATGAATTTGGGCTTGTCTTCTTTAAATGCAGGGAAGGAAAAGAAAAGCAGTAATTAGAGCTCCTTTCTGCGCCTTCTGGGCATCATCCTGTCACTTATTGCCATTTTACTAATGAAGTGACTCTCCTGATACTGATTCTAAGTTGATATCTGACTGGAATGCCCTTTGTGTCTTCTCCCTCTGGTGAAATCCTACCCATCCTTCCAGGCTCGTGGCTTATATTTTCTCTTCCATGAACCCTCTAGACACAATTAATTACCACACCATCTGTGGACAGACAGTTTTGTTTACTCTATATGATGATCTTACCGCTGTCTATCATCCCACTCGGTTGTGAGCTCAATATGGTAAGAAGGACCAGTTCTTGTTTGGTTTTCCTGAATCTACAGAAAGATCTAGTAGGAAAACTTGATGATTGACTAGTATGTTATAGTAGGCAAATTTTTTTCTTTGTTTCAAATACATCAGCTCTATAGTTATTTTATTATTTATGATATCATAATTATCTCTTTTCCACAGGAAGGAAAGCTAAGCAATTGCAAAAGCCAGAGGGTATAGGAATGAGGCTGTAAACCATTTCATGGGTACCCAACCAACTAGATTCATTCACATCACACAGTACTTATTCTTCAAGGTCAATAAAGATAATTTTGATTTAAGAAATACTTGACTGAGCAAATCCTTCTAGTATCCAAAGAACTCTTCTATGCATTGTTATATTGTTTTGCTGTGAGCTTTGCTGTGGCAGCTGCACCTGACATAACATTTGCAGGGTGCAGGCTTGACCTCATGTGTTATAGAAGACAAGGAGGATGAATCTGGAAATATCATTTATTGACAGATATTCCAAGGTCTTTGAAAAGTCTTCCAAGTAGCAGGATACAGCCAAAGTAAAGTAAGCAAGACTCCTCTTAGATACCTGAAATTCATCCAGAAGTAGTGTGGTCTACATCTTTCACTCTGTGGCCCTCTTTTGACCCTCTGAAAGGGGTTGGGATTCAGGTAGAAGGAGTTGACATTTATACTTAACCTTTGAACAAGAATCTGTGTCTATATGCACACATCTTCTTCTCCCTGGACAAAAGTGTTCAGATCACAGTGGTTCTAAACCTGTGGTTTGCGACCCATTATGGGGGTTGCATATCAGACATCCTGCATGTTAGATGTTTGCATTATAATTAACAACAGTAGCAAAATTACAGTTATGAAGTAGCAATGAAATAATTTTATGGTTGGGGTCACAACAACATGAGGAACTGTATTAAAGGGTCACAGCACTAGGAAGGTTGAAAACTACTTGTTTAGAAAGAAGGGCTGTTAGCTCAATCAGTTACAGTGAGGTGCTAATAAAAGATTGTCTTAATAATGAACCAGAATGTTAAATGCAGAGATAAAAATAAGGTGAGTAAATGGAATCTAAATGACAGGGTGCATAGCAGTAGAGGTTCTGAGTCACACAGGGCTTAGCTGTTTATTTTAACCAGTATTTCTTGTGTGCCAGACTCCGTATTACATACAGAGTTTAGTGTGGGTGAAAAAGGCACAAAACTTTGCATCTCACAGGAGTGCCCAAATCTGTATAAGTTCTAAAGCTCTGAATAGTCAAGGGAAGACTAAAAATGGATCTGTGAGCTGACATTGGTAGATAGGTAAGCTTGTTCTGCAAAGAAGGGGAAGGGTGATAAAATTAGGAAGAGTTTTTCAGGTGAAGAATGAGAAAGACAGAAGCTACTGCAGCATGTTCCGCTGTGACACTTGGTTGCATTGCCTCCGTGATTCTGGCTGTCGTTAACAGTCATAGCACAAAGACTTGAGAAGAATTTGGCCTGTTCTTTTTTCCTACATTTGAAAATTTGATGCCATGCTGTGGATGAGCCAGAGCTATCTGCAGGATAAGACCACATGTAAGGAAGTCAGACACAGTCTGCTAATCACTGTGTATGAGGACATGACAGATTACTGAGCCACCAGCCAAGAGTCATGTGAGAAAGCCCAAAGGAGATTAACTGGGCATCAAAATGAAAAGCATATTTTGCTTTAGAAAATGCCAGTTGCCTTCTCTATCACTGATAATCAAATTACACAAAAATATTTAAAAAAATTTTTGATACTTGATTTCTATACATTATATTTATTGGTCTGAGAAGTGTTTCTGTTCTAGGCAGTAAGAATAGTATATTCTCTTTCATGTTTGAGAATTTCATACACATATGTAATGCGCTTTGATCAAATCCCATTTTCATTCTCTTCCCTTCAGCTCCTCCACTATCCACCCATTCCTCAGCATTTTTGCTTCTCGGTTTCATATCATCTTTTCTTAAAACCCACTTTGTCCACTTAGAGCTGCCAGCATCACACAGATGTAGGGTCATGGGTAGCCTCTCAGAAGATAAATTCCTGAAGAAAACTGACTCTTCCTCCCTGGTAGCCATTAACTGCCAATAGCTCCTCGGTTAGAAGTGAGACTTTCACATCCATACAGGGATTCTGGCTGCTTTGATCTTATGATGGTTGTACGTATGTAGTTATAACTGCTGTAAGTTTACGTGTTCAAAGGTTCTGTCAATCACATCCACAGTTTCTCAGCTACCATCCAGTGCATTCTTTTCTTGCTGTCTTTCTGTTCCTTCCTCTATGAGGACACCATATGAAACACTAAACAAATCTGTAGTCAACACGCGTGCTCACAGGTCACTAGGGAAACCAGGGATGTTAATCACAGGGCTGTCTCCTCAAAGGAGGAAATGAATAGCTGTTTTTCACCCAGAAAACTGGTTGTGGATTTTTTTTTCTTTTTAAAGAATTAGTGACCTTTGCTATCTACAGAGCTAGACCTCACCCAAATGTCCCAGAATGTTTATTCCAGAGTCTCCCTCCTTGGACCTTTATCTTCAGCTTTGTTTCTCAGTCAATAGAACCCATCCTCAGGGGAGATGTCTCTTGTGTTCCATAGCCTGCTAACTTCTATGCTATTTCAATCAGAAGGAGCACCAGATCCTAAATACTTAAGCTATAAAACCCATCTTCATGGTAGAGGTCACACGTACCTTGAGTTGAGTTTTTGTTTAATTGTTCTTCATTGTGCACTGGGGATTGAATTATACAAGGAACCCTTTATTCCAAATTGTACTATGTTTACAATAAACTGCCTGGTGTCAGACTCTAAAAGTTTTTGACCCAGCATTCACTAAGTTGTGCTGAACCGAGTTTTCCTTCTTACCTCCCTCAGATTGTTTTCCTGTTGGTAGTAGAGAAACCAGCCCCACCCCCACTCACTCACAAATCATCTTAAATCCCATCCTATAGCATTTCTTACGGTGGTTGTTTAGAAAGCAAACCTCTTGGCTCCATCGCAGATTTTTTTGGACCAGAAATCCAAAAGTTTGCAAACGGGAATCGATACAGTCAGTAAGTTCCAAGGATCATTGCTGTGCACTATAAAAGTACAAAAGCTTTTCTCTGGGATTCCCTAGTAATACAATGACAAGCAAAATTATTACATTTACTGGATACCCTGTGAAACTCACACAAAGGACCACAATCTAATAGTAGCCTTCCGAGCTTTCTGTTGCATTAATTCTATTCCCTTACCACCACCATCACCAGTATCTGTACCATCACCACCACCACTACCACATAGGACAACAACGGTTTTCATTCCAGAAATAAAAATCCCTGCCCTCCTCCTGCACTGCCAATAGAAACATCTCTTTGTAATTCCACAACAGAACCTGACCTGTCCCAAGATTCCTAAGCACACTGATCTCCTCCTGTTAAAATTCTGCCTCATCACTCAAGCAGTTCTGTGTGTTTTAATAAACAGCCACATGTATTCCATGGCATCAGATTCATGAAATCAGTTGCTGATTAAGAATAAATATTGTCTCCCAGCTGCTAGAAGGGTTCAAGCACTTGAAACTGATTGTAGAATGAAAGTAAGTCCAATCTGTGCTGGTCTACAAAATGTCAATAGAGATGACTATGCAACACATCTAATACATGTTTTTCCTACAAATCACAGGTTAGAGTGGGACCAGGACAGCGCCAACAGAAATGCATACTCCAGAAGCACAAAAGAAGGAGAATACTGCCAAGCTGAGCCCCTGGAGGCTGCTACCTGCTTCTGATGCACAAATGACATGAAGAGAACCCCTGGCGATAACTCACTTCTGAGAAAAGATCTCGAGTCACAGGGCCCTTCTCTGAGCTTTTGATTTTGAGAACTTGCTTGTTTGTAACGCTGGGATGTGGAGTGTAGGGCCCATAAATACGCTTCATTCACCTTCCCAAGAGCACTTTGCCTCTTCTCGGCCAAAGATGGGCCGAGGATCCACATGTACTTTCCAAAGAAAACCATTAAATATATCAGCTCAGTAACCTCGTGCCAGCTCCAGTGACTCCCTCCTGCTCTCCTTCTCCACAACCCCACCCTTTATGGATATCTACAAAGCTGAATCAAAATGACCACCGCTGCTTGAAACAAAGCAGAGAAAACACTCCCCACCCTACCCCCAAAGGAAAACAAAAACAACCAACAACCTCTATGTTGGCATTGCAGTTGGAGACTGCTCTTCCATTTCCTGGCTGCCCAGACTATTAATTACAACACTGTTTGGCCTATTAGCTCAGGCTTCTTATTAACTAACTCTTACATCTTACATTAACCTATTTCTATTATTTTATGTTTTACCACGAAGTTCATGGCTTGTTACCTCTTGCTTCTTGGGCGGCTACATGGCATCTCTCTGACTCCGCCTACTCTCTCTATCTCTTCAGCCTGGCTACATTCTGCCCTGCCATAGGCCAAAGCAGTTTTATTCATTAATAAATAAAAATCAACACATATACAGAAAGACATTCCACATCATGGCATTTTGGGGTGGGCTTTCTGTTTCTGCTACAGCTGAATTACCTAGCAGGTTATTGATTTTTTTTTACCATCTCAATACTGGATGTTCTGCACACACACACATGTTAAAGAGCATCCTGGGTTCCTAACATACTTCAATTTAAACAATAAGCTCAGTGGAGAAGTTGTGCCAACCCCAGAGTGCTCTGTACCTCTCCAAGCTCCATCCCTCCCTAAAACATGAGAGACCCTTTCTTTTATTTTATTTTCTCTTGGATTCTTTCTTCCTTTCTTTCATTCTTTTTTTTTTCTTTGCTAAAATAAATCAATAGGTACATATATTTTCTCGTTGTTCATGAGAGAATGTTAGCCCATGCCTCTCACAGCTGCTGGCTTGATTTCAAACCATTTAAGGTTAAAGTCCCTGTCTCTAAAAGCAAGTCCTTTGCCACGGAGGTTTTCCTATATGAGGACATAGGAAACTTTAAGGAATATGTAGTGGGAAGCAGTTTGAATCTCAAGAGAACTTTTGTAGTTCAGGTGAGAAAAGGCAGATTGCTTGTCTCACGCCTTTTGGTAACTCCTTTCTCCCACGTGCCTAACTAAAGCTAATTGAAACAGTTTGCAGAAATCTCCAAAGGCTGCGGATCTGAAAAACTGAGAATTTAAGGGGGAGGGTGGAGAAGATCATTCTCCAATCATTGTAAAATAAATTAAACTCATCAATTTAGTTACTCCTTTTCAGTTCAAGTCACTCTTTGATAAATGTTCCAATAGAGAATGTTTGGCAAGTTGTAAATACCATAGGAATTCTGAGACTCGGAAATGAATGCAAATTTACAAATTAAGCAGCTAAAGATACAAATGTTGTGAGCTTGCTGCCTTTGTGGTCATAAGAAATACGTGGTGTTGTCAGGAAGGCTGATCCTAGGCAGGACCAACAGATTTAATGCAATATTTGATAGTGGAGGCATAAAGTTCCCTTGACCTATACAAAGGAGTGCAGTTCTGTTAGCCATGATCACTTGACATTGTAAAACTCCTCCAGTTTGGTAGAACTATAACAATCTTGAAACTAAATTCCCAGACCTAAAGTAAGTTGTTTTTATTCTGATTCTTGCCCTCCCTACCCTGCAGACCCCAGACACCCACTAGCTAGAGAGGTGTGTTTAGACCTCTGGACATTCTTTTACCTGCCACTAATCTTATTTCACTAGCTACCCAGAACACAGCCAATCAAAGGCCAAAACAGGAGAAGTTTCAACCCCTTACCCATTTCCCTTTGTCTTCCCTATAATTAGCCCAAGATGAGAGGAGACAGTGGCTCCCATTCTTGGACAAGAGACTGCCTTCTGTAGGCATCTTCCAGAGTGAAGACTGTGCTGTCTGAGACCCTTGCTCTTTTGTGCTCCTAGCTGACCTTCCAGGTTCACCTATTAGGTGAAAAATCACAAAGGCCTTAAACAGACTCCCCGACCTTCAACCAGAAGTTGACACAAGACTTGTTTTTGCCTATCTCAATTTTCCAATACAAACTTCAGTGCAAACCTTTGTCATTTACATTTTTTAAAGCTATCATAGATTAATTTGAGCTATTCTGAGAGATTTCGGTAGCATCCTATAAAGTATTGACAACAACTCTTAGAACAGTGTTTTGCTTTGCTTTGCTTTTTGCTTTGCTTTGCTTTGCTTCTATTTCATACAGCATACACACAGAGAAAGTAAAACACAGAAATATATCATATAACTTAAGCAACCCACACAGTTAGTATGAGTTGAGTTCCTAATTGTGATGCTAGGTTTTATGTATTCCATCCAAAGGTGAGAAGAGTAGCAGATGTTTAGCTGTATTATCAGGAACAGGAAGTGTTAGAGACTGCAGGAAAAATGAAGACTAAATCTATTGGAGATTCAGATTCACTCTTAGGCTGCACTGACCAAAGTAGAACACGGTGGACTCCATGGTCTTGAGAACTGAGGGAAGCAGTAATTAAAGCCTTGTGGAAGCATGATCTCCAGGCATAGGGGAGGAAGACAAAGATGACCTTTTGTGGTCTACCAGGCATCAATCTCCCATTCATAACAACACAGAACAGGAGCTAAGATGCTGAGTTACTTGGATTCCTAGGGAAATGGAGGCCTATAGAGTCTTGTCAGATTACTGAGGAGAGACATGACCTAAATGCCTAGATTCTTTGTTTATTAAGCTCTTTTTAAATTTAATTTTAACAGATACATAAAGCACACAGAATTTACATATAAATGAAATGATGTTTTATGGTAATTCATGTGTAATGTTTACATCAGGTTAAATACATCTATCTTTGAAAACATTTGCCATCATTTTATGTTTAAAAACTTTCTAAAGTCCTTTCTTCTAGTTTTTCTAATATCCCAGGTCACCCCACTCATCAGAAGCACACTGCAACTATCTTCTTCTCCAACTGAAACTTAATCCCCATTGTCACCCTCCACCCAGCCTCCTGTTCCTACTTCCTGGTTACCATCATCCTACTTCCGATGTCTATGTATTTTCAGATCCTGCATCTGAGTGGCAGACATCCTACTTATCTTCTGTGCTTGGCTGAAATAATGATCTCTTAACTGGCACAAACAAGAGGGTGTCAATCTTTTTATGGCTGAACGGTGTTCTGTTGTGTATGGACCATATTCTCTCTTTCTAATCATCGGTGAATGGATATGTTGGTTGTTTCCAGTTTGGAGTATTGTGAAAAGTGTTTCAATAAATGTAACAGCACAGGTATCTCTGAAGAATGCTGATTCCTTTTCCATATATATACCCAAGGGTAAGATTGCTAAATCGTGTGGTCATTTCAATTTTCTACATTGTTTTTCACAAATCTGTATTAAATTTTATTTCTTCCAGCAGTGAACAAAGATTCTCTTATGTCTACCTCCTGCCCAGCCCTGAGTGGAGTCTTTTTGATACCAGCTATTCTTACTAGAGTAGGTGATGTTGCCTTAAGATTGTAATTCACATTTGTATGATGACTAGTGGTATGAAACAGTTCTCACAGTTTCATGTACCTGCAAGCCAGGTGTAAGCCTTAGAAAATGTCTATTTAGGTTGGCTGCCTATTTCTAATCAGACTATTTAAGGCCTTTTGCTTTTGGGTTTTAGAGTTTCCTTATCTATTCTAGACCATCAACACCTGGCCAACTATATAGTCTGAAAATCCTTTTTTCCCATTTTGTAGATTGTCTCTTGGCTCTGAAGATTTTCTTTGCTGTGTAGAAGATTTGAAACAGAACTTAACACTTTTAAAAGCATCCCATGAGTCGAGAGAGAGAGAGAGAGAGAGAGAGAGAGAGAGAGAGAGGTGGCAATTGTGATGATAAAGGCTAGCATTGCTCTCATTTTTGTGAACTGAACAAATCCAAAATTCTCTTGAGTAAAGAGAAGGTAAACCTCCCCCTATGGGAAACGAGTAATAACTGGACATCACTCTGTGAAAACAAAAGCTGGACTGTCAGGGACAACGCATCTGCCTCCTTTTGCAGGAATTAGAACTGTACCTATACCTTGCAGACATCAGTCAACTGCTATTGATTTGTAGAGACAATAAATAATACGTATCTTCTTCTATCAAGAAATGCACAGAAGTGTCTTTTGTGGGGTTTATGAGAATGAGTGCACGTTTGCATGTGGACGCACATGCATGCACATGAAGTGTCATGTGTGGGGTTTACGTGGGTGAGTGCACGTTTGCATACGGATGCACATGCATGTGTGTAGAAAGGCTCACACTTGGTTTTGCATGTCCTCTCCATACCACTCCACCTTGATTTGGGGAACAGGGTGTTGCACATGACCTGGTGTTCTCTGCTTCAGTCAGACTGTGTGCTGCGTGTGTGCCTTCAGCTCCACAGTGCTGGGATGCTAGAGATCCCAGCTCAGATCCTCTTGCTTTCACATTATAGACTGAGCCATCTCCCTAGACCCTGCAAGGAAATGTCTTACATCCCATGTTTAGGGAGAAAATTTACGATTTACTCATTGTTGATTTGTGGATAATTTTCAGCTAAGATGGACTTCGTTGACTTCATCTGTGTTTCATTGATGTTTACATAATCAAAGAACTCAGCCAGTCAGCAGGAGAATGAGGATGAGAGCCTCACTCAAAACACCATTGTATTTTATTCTTCACAGGAACTTTTGTAAGATAAAAATACAGTGGCTGGTTATGATTCTCAAATATGTTAGGCAATTACCGTCCTTTTGTATGAGACATTGGTGTTGTTGCCGTGTGGAAGTAATTCCCACTTGCCCTGCAGTCTCGCCTTCTGCTTTCATCCAGAATGCCTTCCTATTCTTCATGTCCTCCACAGGGAACACATCAAATTCTCTCCCCATAGCTTTTCTCTACCTAACATAAAGGAGTCATCACTAAGATAATGAGGTCTTCAAATACCAGAAGAGGTGATTAGTATCATTTGCTCTAAACTGAGTTAAGAGAAGCAACTTCTGTGTGATAGATAATCCAGTCTGTTGCTTTTATTTGCTTCTGAGTCATTGGCAGGCATGCAAAGCACGAAACTCCCAGCAGACATTTCTAATGACTCAGTGTGTTGGGTTGAATAAAAATGTCCTGTAAGCTCAGAGAAAGTGGCACTATTAGGATGTGGGGCCTTGTTGGAAGAAATGTGTCATTAGGGGCTGACTTTAAAGTCTAAGATGCTCAAACTTGGCCAGTGTGTCTCAGCTTCTTTGTGCCAGCTGCAGATCAAGATGTAGAACTCACAGCTCCTTCTCCAGCACCATGTCTGCCCACACTGCATGCTTCCCACCGTGATGATAGTGGCTGAGCCTCTAAACAGTAAGCCATCCTCGATTAGTTTTCCTTTATAAGGGTTGCTGTGGTCATGGTGTTTCTTCACAGCAAGAGAACACTGACTAAGACACTTTTACTTGTCTTTAGCTTAAGTTGAAGAGGGTAATGTTACTTTTCTTGTTACAACTTCAAAGTTTTAGCCCCTTTACACCCCCGTTGTAAGAAATAGACTCTCCTCAGTAAGCTCTGAAGAAAATTGATGAGAAGAAGAAAAATAGAGAAATAAAGATGTTAAAAATTAACAAGACTGAAGTAGAATACAAAAACTGAGGGCTCATTTTTTGCTTTTTTTAAAATAGGCTCTTATTGTTTTGTTTATTAAGACACAAGCCTCACATAACACAGGCTAGCCTTGAACTAACTATGTACCTAAGACGGGCCTTGAATTCCTGATCTTCCTGCTTCTATCTCTTAAATGAAGTATTATAAGTCAGATGGTCACCACTATGCTTAGTTTTAGGCAGTGCTGGGAACTGAAAATCATGTATGCTTGGCAAGCATACTACCAACTGAGCTACATGGATGTTTCTATTTAATACGGCAAGACATTTTTATTGTCATGTTCGCATAAATCTTATGATTGAGCTTTGGAGAGTCGCTGGTGTAACACACTGAGATCTGAGGTCCACAGATGATGTGGGATTGCCTTCTGCATATGTGTTGCTTTTATTGGTTAATGAATAAATCTGTGTTGACCAAAGGCTTAGCAGAATAAAGTCAGGTGGGAAATCTGAACAGAGATAGAGAGACAGTTGGTGGAGTCAGGGAGATGACGTGCAGCTGCCAAAGGAGAAAAATGCCAGAACCTTACCAGTAAGCCACAGCCTCATGGTGATACATAGAAATAGGTTAATTTAAAATATAAGAGCTAGCTAGGACTACACCTGAGTAGTTGGTCAAACAGTGTTATAATTATGTGGTTATTCAAGTCTGGGTGGCCAGGAAACCTAAGCACAATCTCCACTTACACACAGATGATGCAGTCAGTGCTAGGTGCAGTTATTTAGGAAGATAAGAGCTTGAATAAACTCACTGTCTTCCTTTTCCCACTTCTCCTCCATCCAGGACCCAACCTTCTTGGATAGTGTTGCCCACACTCAGGGTAGGTCTTTCCCCGATATGCTGTTCCACATGCCAGTCCTTTGGAAATACCCTCACAGAGACACCCAGAAGTGTGCCTGACTAATCTCCCCGGCATCTCCTAGGATGATAAAGTGATCTTCGAAATTAACTACTACAGATATAATTCTCAGGTAATATTTTAATGTGAACGGGGAAACTGATATCAGTGCCTGTATTATTATAAATTATTGTTACAAAATCTAAGTGTTTTCTTAACACTTAGAGCTGACTACAAACAACACAGACTATAAGGAAAAAGACACGTATAGCATAAAAGGTTAAGATATTTAATTTGTATAAACATGTTTTGTAACGTGTGTGTGTGTGTGCGCGCGCGCGTGCGCGCGCGTGCCCCAGGTGGTAGTGGTGAACACTTTTAATCCCAGCACTAGGAGGCAAAGGCAGAAAAATCTCTGTTAATTCAAGGTCAGCCTGGTCTGCAAAGTGAGTTCTAGGACAGTCAAGGCAATGCAGAGAAACCCTGTCTTGAAAAAACAAAAATAAAAGGAAGAAAGAAAAGAGAGGAAAAAAGGGAAAGAAAGTCTTATATAATTTACTGATATTAACACTGATATATAGTAACTTCTATATGCTTCACATTAACTTTTAAGAAGAAAATATCCTAGGTTTATGTTAAATCATTGCCTCTCTAGGATGATGGCAGCAAGACCTAACTGGAGTAGAGGCAAAGAAGAGCAGGTTAAGGATTTAACGCAGGAAATGCAGGGTGTTACTTCAAAATTTATTTCCTCTAGGAAGAAAACAAAATGATGGGACAGTGGTGTGAGAGTAGAGGGGGCAGGAGAGTTTGTAATCTACATAAATACACACATATGTGTGCTGATGAGAAGTACTGCATTCCGTTTACAAAGCAGTGGAAACTTTTATTGAAACTGACACATTTGATCTGATTCTTCTTGAATTCCTGCACTTAAAACTGGCATCTATCTTTTTTTAAAGGAAAAGTTCTAGACCCTAAAAGTTCGATTTGAGATCTAGAGAAGAGCTAATAACACCTAACTGGATATAGTCCCCCAAAGGATTATGTTAACATTTTAATTTAACAGGGAAAGGTTCTCATTGACACTTTTAATGATTACAGATTATTAAACTGGGTAAATGGACCCAGCATGATACAAAATTGGTAAAGCAAATGTAAGATGAAGTCAGTGCATCAAATACATGCGAACACATGCACTGAAATGCTTATAGAGTCTACTGAGACATATTAATGTATTAAAATTCAAGCAGCTCCTATGTCTTTCATCTTAAATTTTCTTAGGGGTTTATATCAAAACTGACTGCGAATTAACTTCAATTATTTTCAGAGATATAGAAAATGTGACCCCAGTGCATTCGGAAGCATTGAGGTCTCCGGGCTGCCATAGCTCCTTTCTAATGCAACTGAATCTTCTAGTTATTTGTGAATGGCTGAATGATATGCAGCCGCATTGATTCATCATATTTATAGAATACATGGGATACTCAGTTGTTATCCATTTCACAAAAATGTACACACTTGTAATATGCGACATAAAACAATGGTTGTTTGCTAACCCTCTTCCATTTGTGCTAAAGAATCCACATTTTAGACGGGCACACAACAATTCAGAAGACTATTTCCCAATCCTATTTAGCCTATGTGTGACAATATGGTGGAAAGTTGGCCTTTGGGTGTGTAGAAGTAGCAAAGGTCTTTGTTTCCTTTCTTCTTGTGGTAACAAAACACCCTAATGAAACAACTTAAGAAAGGAAGGGCCCACTTGAGCTCACAATTGCAGGTCACAGAGATCAGAAACTTAGAGTAACTAGTTATATCCACAGTCAAGAGTAGAGAAAATGAATGCATGCATGTTTACTCATAGCTCACTTTCTCCTCTTTTAAGCAGTCCAGGGCTTGAACTGAGGGAAGGCACCACCTACTTTTAGGCTGGGTATCATATCAATTAGCATAACCAAGGTATCTCCCCACTCTCAACATGCCCCAGGACCATCCTACTTTAGACAGTTCTTCATTGAATCTCTTTTTTAGGTGAGTCTAGAGTCTGTCAAGTTGGCAATTAAAGCTATCCTAACTACTTTGCAGAGTTTTCTTGTGATAAGGATGCTCAGCTCCCCTTTGTCTCTTCCTGTTTTCCCAGTAAATGATACCATCTGGATAAGAGGTAGTAACAATATTTATCTGTGGGTATAAGAATAAGATTTAGAATGTAGTTAGAAATTATGCTAGCACATCAAAATAGAAGTAGTAAATTATTTCCAAAACCCATTACCTCAATAGCCATAGGACGTTAACTAAGTTTCTAGCAGTAGGCATCATTTCCCTCTGTTGGGTGGACCCTTTGTCCAACTAGACAGTATTGGTTACCACCATATGTGAGTACCACTTATGCATTGTACAGATATTGCGCCTTGCCAGTCACTGTTGTATAACTGTACATAGTATTCCTGCTGTGTAGGATAATTAATTGTTTTCCTCTCTTAACAGTTTGCATATTACCTTCTAGTAGCATGGGATAGACCACAGGAAGGAGGCCTTCATGTTGACATTCTCTAATGTTCAAATGCTGAGCATACCATTTATAGCAGTTGGTTAAGATGGAGACCCAAATTTACTACTTGAATTCGAACACCAGTATTTTTCATGTAGTTAATGTTTTCCCCATGAAAGTCACAGAAGCACTCATTACATGTAAAGAATGAATTGGGTTATACAACATAAAAAAGGGAAGGAAGGAAGGAAGGAAGGAAGGAAGGAAGGAAGGAAGGAAGGAAGGAAGGAAGGAAGGAGAAAAAGAAAGACAGAAAATAAAATATTCCAGATGCCACTAAAAACAGCTTCAACGGGATATCTAGAGCTTAAATAAAACTTCAAATACTAATCTGGAATCTGAGAGAGAAGCTCAATCACTTGCCTCTTACACTTCCTTATATCTCTTCTTTTAAAGAGCCTATGTTGGACCTAGGCAGATGGGTCAGTCTCCACAAACATGAGACCCTGAGTTTGGATTCCCAGAACACACATAAAAAATGCCAGGGTGATGTATGCCTAGAACCCCAGCCTTGGAGAGATGATGGGCAAGAGACAAGCAGATCCCCAAATCTCATTATCCATCCAACCCAACCAAATCCCACAGGTTCTGTGAGATACAGTCTCAAAAAATAAAGTAGCAAGCATCCCAGAAAAGAAACTCAGCCTCGATTTGGGGCCAGCATAACAAGAACCCATATGTGAGTGCTTGCAAACACATATATGCACATAAACAGACCACATACATGCACAAGATACACAAAAATAAAATAAAATGCCTAATTGTTAGCGATACTACATTATATACATTACTTAAAGTACATAACATTAAAAAAAAGCACATAGAGTATCATGCATTGGTGACCCTGTTCAAAACAGAAAGCATCCACCCCATAGTCATGGGTAATATCTTAAAATTTGAGCACAGAAGCACCAAGTGTAGAGATTACACCACAACCTAAAGCTGCTCTAGATTATGGAAATGAACCCCAACTCTGTGAATGAACTCCTCCCTCACATAGGAAAGGAGAGCAATATGCTTCACTTGAGGCAGCAGATGCCAGAGGCCAAAATAGCTGCATTCTCACGGGAGGTCTCCCTGTGGGAACAGCAGATGGTAAAAGCTTCCCAAAAAACTCAGCTTTTCCACTGGTCCCTGAAAAGAAAAGTAAGATCCAAGTAAGTGGGAAAAGTTCCAAGGTATTTCAGGTGCTGGGGAACTGGGTGGTCACGCACGGAAAGGCAAGAAAATGCAGAGCGCCTCCATTGAAATCTGTCCTACTGAATTGGAAAGAGGCATTCCATGGCAAAAATGTAAAGAACAAATAACTAAAAAGCCAGGTGATCAATCTAAAATACTTAGCTGATAATAAAATCCTCAAGTTTTTTTTAAAGGAACAGAATTCCTATAAGGAAAATTGTTTTATCACTGATAATGTTTAGCATTGCCAGTGCACTGCAATTGAAAAAGGTTGTTGTCAGTTGGTTATAGAAGTATTTGTAAATTCTTCAGCTGATGAGCCTCTGTTGACAGAGCCCAAGGATGCCTGTTACCTTGCCCTAGGTTTAGGAAATGTTGGAGCAACTATTCTTGTAAAATATGATGCTCCCGGCTTGGCAGATGGCTCAGTCAGTAAAGTGCTTGCTGTACAATCATAAATATATGACTTTGAATTATCAGCATCCATGCTACAAAAAGCTAGGAAGTTGTGGAACATGAAAAATGACTCAGGAGTTAAGAGCACCTACTACCGTTGCAGAGGGCCAAAGTCAGGTTCCCAGCACCCACATCAAGTGGCTTACAGTCACCTGAAACTCCAGCTCCAGGGATCTGCTGTCCCCTTCTGGCCACTATGCCCACGTATAGGCAAATGGGCAAGTACATGTGCATGTATGCATGTGCACACGCACACACACTAAAAATAAAATATAATTTTTAAAGGCCAAGTATGGCGGTGCACACCCATAATTCTAGCAGTGGGTAAGGTTTGTTGGTCAACCAATCTAGCTCAATCAGAGAGTACCAGGTTTAGTGGGAGACACTCTCGAAAGGAAGGAAGGGAGGGAGGGAGGGAGGGAGGGAGGGAGGGAGGGAGGGAGGGAGGGGAGGGAGGGAGAAAATAAAGCAAGAAGGAAGGGAGGGAGGGAGGGAGGGAGGGAGGGAGGGAGGGAGGGAGGGAGAAAAGAAAGCAGGAAGGAAGGAAGGAAGGAAGGAAGGAAGGAAGGAAGGAAGGAAGGAAGGAAGGAAGGAGGAGGGGAGGGAGGGAGGGAGGGAGGGAGGGAAGGAGGGAGGGAGGGAGGGAGGGAGGAAGGGAGGGAGGGAGGGAGGGAGGAAAGAACGGAGGGAAGAAGGGAGGGAAGAAAGAAGACCTGCCTGCCTGCCTGCCTGCCTGCCTGCCTGCCTGCCTGCCTGCCTGCCTGCCTGCCTGCCTGTCTGTCTGTCTGTTTTAGATAAGATTACTAGTCCCTGGGTGAAACATTATGACCAAAAAGCAAGTTAGAAAGAAAAGGATTTATTTGGCTTACACTTCCACAACACTGTTCATCACTGAAGGTAGTTAAGGCAGGAACTCAAACAGGGCAGGAACCTGGAGGCAGAAGCTGATGTAAAAGCCATAGAGGGTTACAGTTTACTGGATTGTTCCTTGTGGCTTGCTCCATTGCTTTTTTATAAAACCCAGGACCATCAATGCAGGGATGGCACCATTCACAATGGGTTGGGCTCTCCCCCATCAACTCATGAAGAAAAAAGTTTTACGGGCTTGCCTACAGCTTGATCTTATGGGGACATTTCTTAATTGGGGGCCATTAATTGTGTGGGGGACATTAACTTGTGCCAAGTTGACATAAAACTATCCAGCATACTATCTACCTATCCGTCTGTCTGTCTGCCTGTCTGTCCTTACACTACTTGTTTCCTGGGTGTGGGCTAAGTATATCACATACATTCCCCTTAATCCTAAAACAGTCCTATAATTATTACCACTCTCATTTTGTAGATGAGGAAATGAGGCTTAAAGAAATTAATTGGCTTGCCCGCATTCCCACTGCCAGTGGGTAGGGAAGCAAAGCCAAAAGCAAGTATTTCTGGAACAAAACTGCATGTTCTTAACCAGTTTTCTTGGTGGTGTTCTCATCAATAATTAGGAGTTTCTTGTTCTCAAGCTGCCTTTGGTCCTGGCTTTCCTTGTGCGTTCTATGCTGCCACCATCTGGTCTCTTGAAAAAAGTTCAGGCTTTTCTTTTTTTTTTTTTTTTTTTTTTTTTTTTTTTTTTGGTTAATTTATTTATTTATTAAAGATTTTTGTCTCTTCCCCGCCACCGCCTCCCATTTCCCTCCCCCTCCCCCAATCAAGTCCCCCTCCCTCTTCAGCCCTAAGAGCAATCAGGGTTCCCTGCCCTGTGGGGAGTCCAAGGACCTCCCACCTCCTTCCAGGTCTAGTAAGGTGAACATCCAAACAGCCTAGGCTCCCACAAAGCCAGTATGTGCAGTAGGATCAAAACCCAGTGCCATTGTTCTTGACTTCTCAGCAGTCCTCATTGTCCGCTATGTTCAGTGAGTCCGGTATTATCCCATGCTTTTTCAGACCCAGTCCAGCTGGCCTTGGTGAGTTCCCGAAAGAACATCCCCATTGTCTCAGTATGTGGGTGCACCCCTCATGGCCCTGAGTTCTTTGATCGTGCTCTCTCTCCTTCTGCTCCTGGTTTGGACCTTGGGGTTGTAGTCTGGTGCTCCAATGTGGGACTCTGTCTCTGTCTCCTTTCATCCCCTGATGAAGGTTAATATCCAGGAGAATGTCTATATTTTTTTCTTTGGGTTCACCTTCTTATTTAGCTTCTCTAGGATCACGAATTATAGGCTCAATGTCCTTTATTTATGGCTAGAAACCAAATATGAGTGAGTACATCCCATGTTCCTCTTTTTAGGTCTGGCTTACCTCACTCAGGATAGTGTTTTCTATTTCTGTCCATTTGCATGCAAAATTCAAGAAGTCATTGTTTTTTACTGCTGAGTAGTACTCTAATATGTATATATTCCATACTTTCTTCATCCATTCTTGCATTGAAGGGCATCTCGGTTGTTTCCAGGTTCTGGCTATTACAAACAATGCTGCTATGAACATAGTTGAGCATATACTTTTGTTGTATGATAGGGCATCTCTTGGGTATATTCCCAAGAGTGGTATTGCTGAGTCCAGGGGTAGGTTGATCCCGAATTTCCCGAGAAACCACCACACTGCTTTCCAAAGTGATTGCACAAGTTTGCATTCCCACCAGCAATGGATGAGTGTACCCCTTTCTCCACAACCTCTCCAGCAAAGGCTATCGTTGGTGTTTTTGATTTTAGCCATTCTGACAGGTATAAGATGGTATCTCCAAAATATATAAGGAACTCAAGAAACTAGACCGTAAAAGGCTAATCAACCCAATTATAAAATGGGGCAAGGAGCTGAACAGAGAATTCTCAACAGAAGAAGTTCAAATGGCCAAAAGACACTTAAGGTCATGCTCAACTTCCTTAGCGATCAGGGAAATGCAAATCAAGACAACTTTAAGATACCATCTTACACCTGTTCAGGCTTTTCTTAAGCAGTTATTTTGCAGCCCCTGAAGAGAGGATGAAGTTTGTATGGACTCCATGTGCAGGACTTA
Organism: Chionomys nivalis; assembly: GCF_950005125.1. Lineage (NCBI taxonomy): Eukaryota > Metazoa > Chordata > Mammalia > Rodentia > Cricetidae > Chionomys > Chionomys nivalis. The sequence continues at coordinate 29,253,398 of NC_080103.1, read as the reverse complement.
AATACCTTAGAGCTTATCAGTATCCTCCCCGTTCGTTCATATGCAATGTGTGAGGGCCACTCAGAGATTTGAATGGAAATTAATTGTGCTGGCTGGAGAGGAATTCCAAGCCAAGCAACCGCTGTGTGCAAAGGCTGCTGAGGGGATATGTCAATTCTGGATTCAGAGAGCCGATGGAGTCTGATGCACGTCTTCCTCCCTACACACACACACACACACACACACACACACACAATTGATGGGAAGCTAGAATTAGTGAGGACAGAGCAGCAGAAAAGGAAACATGTGCTCTAAGGTCAGGGAAAGACATTCAAAGAATCAGGAAGGAAGCAGCAGAGATTTAGTCCTTAGTCACTCACTTGCAGAAGGCTGATGGTCACAATCTTGTAAAAAAACAATAAAGTATGTCCATGCATATAGCAATGCCAATAGGCCTTTGCCAGCGCCTCACTGGCATCCAGTTTCTTCTGCTGATCTTCATCTACCAAGCTTGTATTCTGTGGAGGCAGTGGAAGCTAAACAAAAACATCCTTCAGCTCTATGGCAAAGTGAGGCAGCCTCTTGTGTAGAATGAGCCAACATCGGGAGTTAGAAGGTCTGCATTCTGTTCTGACCTCTCTACCCTCCATGTCTTCGTGAGCCTTGAAGCCAGCAACCTCTCAGAGCCATGCAGTTCACAGACCTTGAATCCCTTGTTTACAAACAGAACTTTAACACATATTGAGATTTTTAGAATAATGAGGATGGGAGATAAAAAAAAAAAAAAAACAGCAGGTTTTCAATGCCTGCTCAGCTTCCGGTTACTATGTGTGTTACTTCAAATCTATTGTTTCAGTTCAATTAGGAAGATTGCCTGAGTTCGAGGCAACCTGGGCTGCAGAGTGAGACTGTGTTTCCAAACAATAAAAACAAAAAAACACCAAATTTGTCATCCCATTTAATTAACTTTCCCAACAATGCTATAAAACAGAGATGTGGCCCTCCCCTAACACTACATGACAGATACCATTCTAAATGATCCAACCCATTAATCCCTATGGACATACTAAGAGGGTAGAAACTGCCCCTGGCCCTGAGAATCTGAATAGCATCCGAGACACAGCAGCAGTTTGGAGCTGTCAGACCTGGTTCCAGAAGCTATTAACCAACACCACATTCTAACTCCTGCTCAATACATGGGTACCCCCTCCCACCCTCTACACCCAGGTGCCCATGTGTGCACACACAATGCCTTTTCTGTTTCTAACTCAACAGCGGAGTCACAGAAGGAGTAGATTCAGAGCTCATATGATCTGAGGCATATCAAGTGCTCAGGATCCATTCTAACGCTCTCCTGCCCCCAGCAACCTGACAAGGAGTCAAGTTTAACACAAGATGACAAAGAAACTGACCACTGTGTAGTTTCTCTTACAATGGTCTGGAACTCATAAAACCTCTTAAAAGACAGGAGATTGGTCTAGCATTTCTATAGTGGGAGCTGTTAATGTTCCAACTAGCCAGGGTTGTACTAGAAGAAACCATGACAGGCTGGAAGTGTGTTTTCTCATAATCCAAGGGGTTAGAAGTCTGGGGTCTATATGTTGGTAAGGTTGGTTTCTTTTCCCCCAGGCTTTCCCTGTCTGGTAGATTGCTATCTTGTTCATGTTTTCCTGGGATCTTTCTTCTGGGTGCCTCTACCATATTCTTTTAGAAATGCTCCTGTCAAACTGCCCATAATGCCAGTTCCAGGGGGATCCATCGCCCTCTTCTGGTCTCTGCAGGCACCAGGCATTCCCACAGTGCTCTTGCATATAAGCAAGCAAAACACTTTTATACACACACACACACACATACAAATAAGTCTTTAAAAATACTTGACCCCATGATTTACAGTTTGAATACATCCGTTGGTTTTGGATTATAGGAAGTTTTGTTCAAAACAAGCTGATTCTAATTACTTTGTTTCTTCTTGTAATCATATGCATGATTACTCCCACATTAAAAATAAGATTTCTCGGGCAAGTAGCATTATTATTTTGTATAGAATATCCTAGCAACATCATGAGAAGATCCACATACTAATATATTCAAGCAGTTGGAATAAATTCCTGTTTTTCAAAATAAATAAAACTTACTCAGTAATCAGTTTTTTAATTAATTCAATACCCATGCATATAATTACCAATTTTATACATTTAGTACAAATGAAACTCTAGAGAAAATTGGTATCAAGTTGCAATTATAAGTCTAGTATATTTATATTTTATAAGTTTTCATGCTGAATACTCAAAAGAATAATAAACAGTTCATCAAAAAGTAAACTTTACCCTAAGAAATAGAACAAGGAAACAGAACTACTCTTTATTCTAGTGCTGAATACAATAGGCCTAGCTGTGCATCTTGGGGTTTCTTTTGTTCTTTCCCATTGCATCCTAGAAGTAATAAGCACCTGAGTAAAGATGGGATAACTTCCTCACTCTTGGAGATGATCCCAACATCTTCAAGGACAGCAGGCTAATATGCAGTATAATTACGAGGTAGTATCTAAAGTGTCCTGTCATGTGATGGGTTTGCTCTGCCTTCTTACTAAGGGTGCTCTTTGCCTGATATCTCACCTTTTATTTATGTCTTTGCCTCTAATTCCTCCTACATTGACTGTTGCATGTGACATGTTTGTGCAATGGCATGCTTTATGGCAGGGCCTGCTGGAGCACCTACTTAATGCAGGGAGCCCACCTGTGTGCTCTCCCTGAAGCAGATAAGGTCTCTTCCACCTGCAATGAATCTGCTTTCTCATTCGCTGACGCTTTGATCCTCCACTTTTTTTCTTTTTTTCTCCAAAGACCTGAGTATGTCTGTCTATCTACTCTGTCTCTTTAAATGTCCTGTCTGCTGCAACGTGCAAGTCAGAGATAGAGAAGCTGGCTTCCTCTCGCCAACACATAGTTTCTCCCTTTCTAATTATACTCAACTCCTGTTTAAAATGTGTGTGTATGCGTGTGACTTTTGATTAAACTTTATGTGTGTATGTGTATGTGTGCAAGCAACTTAAATTCAATGTGCAAATATATTCATATAATTATGACTTTAAAATGTTTTAAACAGCCACAATGAGCTCTTTTAAATAGTTCTAATGAGCTCTGTTTATCGTATCTCCTTCTAGACTAAAAAAGAAAAAAAAAAACAAGTCTCAAATACTTTAAATTAGTATGTACTTTTAGATGATGATAAAATGCATGATTAGAGTTATTATACTGTATATGTGATTTAAATCTGCTTTTAAACATATTCTATATAGTAATAATAATTTAAGTTTATAAAAATTGTTTCAGAGTAACAAAAGCTAACTTAGAGATTTACACCACCCAGCCTTTCACGTAAGCTGTTTACAAGACTCTATTGTCAGTTTTTAGTGTTAAGCTTCTATTGCAAAAGGGAATTTTTCTTTACTTTTTCGTCCTTCAGAAGCATAAATCTGACCCGCTAAGTTAAAAAACAGCTACAGTCAAACTGGAGGACTCTGGGTAAAACATTCTCCACAACCTCTCAGTTTGGATCCAGCTCTCCAGGCAGATGCTGTACTAGGACAATTGCAGTCATAACTCAGATTCACCCACTAGACAGACGATCCTCAAATGCTCAGAGATCTGGAAAACACGGAGTTGAAAATGTTTACTTCCAAAGACTTTCATAATAGAGAGACAGGTCAGTTCCTGGCACTACCCCTATTTCCTCCAAAGAAAATGATTGGGAACAGAAGAATCTCTACCCGGAACTTGCTTCGTAAGTGGCAGCACTAACCATTGAGTAAACATGTCTTTCACCTCAACTGTTACAAAGACTTCTTAAGATGTGAACAGTCACAGGAATCGACTGCCTCATATTGCCTCAGGAAAAGCAGGCTGGTCCTCCCATGAGTCCTTACTGCACAGACACCTATGGGATCTTCAGGGGCCTTGCAGGCCTACCTCTTCCAACTAGAAGACATATGTTGCCCTAAGATTTGCCCTCACTGATCATGGAGGACTGAGAGGTGGCTGGCTAGGTAACGACTCAAGTAAGTCTCTGTCATTTTTAATCATTAACTCAGGTAAAATTTATCTTTCTGAAGAACTCTGATGCAGTTTGATAACTAATAGCTTTGCCATCTTGAGAGCAGGACCAAGGCTTCAGCTGCCTTCTCAGTTCTCTGTGTAAAATTCGGGTCACAGGCCTCACTCTCCAGAGTCAATACTAAGTCCAGACACAATTTATCTCGTTACCAGACTCAAGAAGAGACAGACAAACAGAACAGATTTCTCCTAAGAGTTAAGATGATGCCATAATGGTAAAAAGGAACAGTTTTAAGACAGAAAGCTTAAGCTGTGAGGATCTAAGAATGTTTTAGGGTCTAAGAAGGTGCTTTCAGGTGTGTAAATGCAATTTATAAAGGTCTGAGGAAAAGGGCTTAAGTGCTGATAATCAACATTTATCAATAAATTTCGGATAAGTCATTAATCTAGCTCTGGCAGAGTGCTATCATGATCATCACAGCCACAAGCTCAAGATTTTAAATTCCCTTTGACTGTTTTCTAACTGTAAACCTCAAAGATGTCTTTCACTGTGGAAAATCATCTGTCACAGTTTTCTGGATAGGAGAAAGAGGGTTAATGCTTTTAACCAAAATCATTTCCAGCATGAGTATACTGCCATTTCTAATGTGTCTAAAACTTACGTTTCCACAAACTCAGAGAATTCCAGGACATCGATGTGGACTCACCCCAAACAGGTCGGATGCATCTCTCCCTCCCTAAGAAACCTAAGCCTTTCCACTTTCCCCTGGACTTGACACCCCACTTCCTCAATTACCAGGACCTAAGGAATGTTTTTTTTTTTTTTTCCTAAACTTAACTTTGTCCTCTGCACCGACAGCATCTTGTCAGGCCTAAGAGGCGCCAGACAGTTCCACATAGCCTGGACAGCAGTAAAATAACCAGATACCCTAAGACAAGGCCAGCACCACAGCTTTCTCAGGTCCCCCAAAGGTGGTCAATACCCCAGATCAGCAGGAATCAGTCTTGAGAGCTCAATGCCCTCATTTCCCTAACATGCCATGCCTAACTCCTCACCTTTTTCGAATAAATAAAGAAGGGAAAAATGTTAGCATCCAGATGAACCTGGTCCCACCCCTTAAGGACCTGACAGAGTGTGTCATAGCCTGTGTCACACCTGCATGCAGGGCAGGCAGTACCCTGTCTCTTCTTTCTCTTCCCCTTTCTCGCCCTGCATCTCTCATCTCTCTATCTCTCTCTGTCTCTGATTCTCTCTCTGTCTCTCTCTCTCTGTGTCTCTCTTCTTCTTCTTCTTCTTCTTCTTCTTCTCCTCCTCCTCCTCCTCCTCCTCCTCCTCCTCCTCCTCCTCCTCCTTCTTCTTCTTCTTCTTTTTCTTCTTCTTCTTCTTCTTCTTCTCCTGTCCCCAGAGGCCAGTCTCTTCCCTCCCCGCCCCCTTTCCCCTTTTCTCAATAAACTCCTCACTTAAGCTCTGTCTGCTTGGCATATTTTTCTCTCGTATTTGCCCCGCTGTGAGGCCTCCAGGCGCTCACCTGCCAAGGTCCCTCTAGCACAGAATCCCTACACTGAGAAGGAACAGAAAAAGGTTCTTTAGGTTTAGAACCAAATAAATACTGTATAAAGGGCCCAGAAGGATGAATCAACAACCACATTCTTATTCCTAAGAAGCAGTTAATTGTGAATTACTAAAAGCATTATTCAAATGTTTTAGGTTCCCTTTTAAGTATCAATTAAGAGAGACACATATATAAGAAAAGATAAAGGCACATACAAAGTATTATATCTCTGGAAATGCAAAGGTCTTATATGCCCAATGTGTCTGTTAAGTCACCAAATTACATTAATTATGATTATAACTAAGCCTCAATTATATAATAGAGAAAGCAAATTATTCAGATATTTCATCCCAAATAGAAATTCTTTCAAAAAGTTGCAAACGTTTGTTATCAAAATGAAAATGCAATTTTTTGATGTGGAGAATTTTATCATGTTATTTTATGATCCACTGGCAAAATGTTTGTTTCTCACCCTGTGTCAAGGTCATTAGATATTTGGGACTGAGTATTGGTGGTGGCTGATGTTCACTGTGTTAAGCTAATACTGGTTTTTCATCATTTCCTGTATTTCACAATGCTACTTTAGCCACCTACAAATGCCACAGATACTTTTCACCTCTCCTTAAGGCTCTGTGTTGCATCACTCAAGATCCTCCCACATTTAATCTTAAAGTACAGGGTGGTGGATCTTTTTGAGCCCACATTTCTTAAGTTTTGCATAATTAATCATTATAGACTCTAAGTTATAAACTTTAAAATGCTTGTTCAATTTAGAGATTTCTTTTACAAAAGAAAGTGTCTTGGTTTACTTTATTTGTCACTTGGATAAAAAAAAGAAAAAAAATGACCAAAAGCAAACAGAGGAGGAAAGGGTTAATTTGACTTGTAGGCTGCAGCCCATCAGGCAGAGAAGCCAGGAAAGCAATATGGAAGCCGGAACTGAAGTTGAAAACACCAAGGAAACTACTCATTGGCTGGCTTTCCATAACTTGTTTAGCTTTCTTCTTTAGTGCAGTCACTTGCCCATGGCTGGGACTGCCCATAGTTGGCTGGACCCTCTGACATCAATCATTCATCAGGAAATGCCTCTACAGATCTGAACACAGGCCAGTCTTCTGAGGGCAATTACACAACTGAGGTTACCTCTTTCCAAGGGACTCCAATTTGTCTCAAGCTGACAAAAAAAAGAAGAAAAAAAAAACAGCACGAAAGACAATCCTTTAGGTTCCCTTCCAGATAAGCATGGCGTTCCCATCCCCCATGTGGAACATAGAACTCATAATGCACCCACTGCTACTTTCTAAATTAGGGACTGAAGTAAGCATAGTTCATTTTTTTACTACTCTTTTTCTAGATATTAGGCATGTTTCCCTTCAGCTTTGTGCTATACCATATCCAATCCATTAATCCTGCTTTATTTAAAAAAAAAAAAAAAAAGCAAAAATCAACAAAGTTGTGCTTGCTAATTCTCAGAATGAGCTGTAGCTGCAACCTTGGTCTCGGACAACACAGTGAACTGACTTCCAAGAAGCTGTTATTTGAAAATCAGAGAATAATGAGCACCTTGGAACATTGCTTCCAGCCACCAGGAAAGTCACCTGAACGCCTGTCCTGTCACACGCTAAGATCAAAAGTATGAATGGCTCCCACAAAAGAAACTTTTGCCCCTTTTCAGCACTGAATCCTGATCATTAACTTGGGCCGGTCTTGAAAAGTCATTCAGTGGTCCACTGAGGAAAGGATGCTTCAATTTTTGTCTCTTCAATTTTTGAGTGAGTGTTTCCCCTCCACACAGAAAGCTGGAACTAACTAGACCTTTTGTCTCTACTAGGTTGGCCAGTTTTTCAAAGTGACACTTCTGTATTGACTTTATTCATTCTTCTGTTTATGCTCTCACTTCTGGATCCAACCACCATCCGAGAGTTCTGAGATACTGTTTATCTTTCAAATTCAATGGATTTGTCTTAGTGTTCATCTGTCTCAGCCTCTGGTCAGTTTGATATTACACTCTTTAAAACCCTCTTCTTCTCCATTGCTTCCTTCTTCCTGTTTTTCTCCCTTTCCCCTCATTCTTGTTCTGCAGCCCTTCTTCGCTAAGGGGTTAGCATGTATACTACCTGGTTAGTACGGAAAAATATTTTATCTTCATAGAAATCCCCAGAGACTACAGTGTTTATGAATTGGAGTTTAGCCAGGCATAGTAGTGCACGCCTTTAACCCCTGTACTGGCAAGGCAGAAAGGCAGGTAGATCTCTGTGAGTTTGAGACAAGCCTGGTCTACAGGGTGAGATCCAGGACATCAAGAGCTATGTATAGAGACCCTACCTCAAACAAAGAAGGAGGAGGAGAGGGAAGAGGAGAACTCTTGAAGGCAATGCTCCTGGACTTAACTCACACAGTACTATGATGGTTCAAATGTTTATGTGCCTCAAAATTCACACATTCAAAATCTATCGCCAAAGTGAAAATATTAAAAGGTAGAGCATTCTGGAGATGAGTAGGTCATGAGAGTCCTATCCTCATGAATGAAGAGTGCTTCCCCACCACCACCAAAAAAAAAAAAAAAAAAAAAAAAAGACCTGCACAAGGTCCCTTGACTACTCTAGTATGTAAAGACACTGCTAGGCACCTTCCATGAAGCAGGGAGTTCCAACTGACACTACACCTACTGGAACCTTGATTTGGGGCTGTGTTCAGTGAGTTTTTATCGGTTATAAAGCACCTAGTGTGTGGTATTTTGTTATAGTAGATAAGACTAAAACAACTGCCTACTATAGTCATATGCTCTATTTCTCAGAGTTTCATTTTCCCATATCTATTAATGTTAGTTATAATAATATTACCATATGTTCTAGGCTTGTGTGATAAAACTCAAGTGGTGTTTAAAAGACATTTATCAAGGACTGGCAAGATTGATCAACAGGTAAAGGCACTTCCCACCAAGCCTAACCACCTACGTTCTATCCTGGATTTCACATAGTGGAAGAGGAGAACCAATCAAGCCTCCAAAATTGCCTCCACACACACTGTTATCATTTATAAAGATATGGTCGGGGACCAGTGCCATGAGGGGTGGTAGTGGGTCACCCGAAGCCTCAGCTGGTCCCCTGGCAGGTGGCCTGAAGCATCAGTGGGAGACAGACAGGTAGATATACCATGCAGAGAGAGTTTGGGTATAGAGTTTATTTAGTTGGTTATGGAGGGGAAGGGGAGAAAGGGAGAAGAGAAGAAAGGGAGAGGGGAGAAAGAGGCAGAAGTTGCCTTTCTAGAAGAAGGGCAGAAAGAAGGAAGCAAGAGAAAGGGAAGGGGGAGAGAAAGGGAGAGAGAGAGAGAGAGAGAGAGAGAGAGAGAGAGAGAGAGAGAGAGAGAGAGAGAGGAAGTGGGACAGCAGAAAGCAGAGGTAAAAGACATGCTGGGGAAGGTGGGACAGATAGTTTTAGGTCTATTTCCCAAGGCAAGAGCATGAGAAAGGCGAGGACCCAAAGGCTCTTAACTAGAACATCTTCTGGATAAAGGAAGGGTCAAGGGCTAGGCCAGACTAATTCAAGACCCATCAGTAAGGAATTGGGGGCTGGATAGGACCACTATGAGTGGTTCAAGAGAGTACAAAAGTCTGAGCGGCAAGAAGCCAAATCTAGCTGTGAGGAATAAGCAGAGATGAATGTCAGTGAAAACTGATTTGGAGAAGGGAACCTTACCTTTTGAAGCGATGGAGAGGCATGGGACGTTGGAAAGTTGTCTGAGTCCAGGGTCCCCACATGTCCTCAGCTGGCCTGCCTGGTGGCGGGAGGAAACTTGAAGAGAGCCTGACCAAGTCACGCACCAATGTTATCATAAAGATATGGTAGGGGACCGGTCCAATGAGGGGTGGTGACAGGTCACCCAAGGTCTCAATGGGTCCCCTGGTGGATAACCTGAGGCCTTGGAGGGAGACAGACAGAGAGAGCTTGGGTATAGAGTTTATTTAGTCGTTTATGAAAGGGAAGGGGAGAAGAGAGAGAGGCAGCTTCCTCTCCAGAAGAAAGGCAGAAAGAGAGAGAAGAGAGAAAGAAGAGGGGGTGGAATGAAGGAAGGGGGAGGTTGGGAGTGGGCAGGGCCTGTTTTCTAAAGAGACAGGGTACCCAGGTGACAGGCCAGGCCAACAGATTACACACACACACATACACACACACACACACAATTATAATTTAAAAATTAAGAGATTTATCAAGGTACTAGAGAGCTGGGTTGGCAGTAAAGAGCCCTTAACTGCTCTTCCAGAGGACCCAAGTTCAGTTCCTGACACCCACATCGGGCATCTCAGAACCAACTGTAACTCTAGTGGCCCCAGCATCCTCTTCCGGCCTCTAACATGCACTGTATGCCTGTATCCCTCATCCCCATACAAATACACATAATGTCTCAAAGACACTTATCAAAGTCATGGCACAGCTTTTTCAGTAAATGTTACTACTTCTTCTAGTTTCGGTGGCCTTTAATAGGCAGAATTGGACATGAGCATGCATTAGAGCGCTTGACCAAAGAATAATCAAGAAACAGTTGGCTCTTAATTTGCTTGAATAAAATCATAAATTGGAGGCTCTGAAAAAGATCTTTGCCTTCTGGGGAAGGCAGGCTGCACCCTATAGGATAAATAAGCCCTAGGTTTTGTAAAAAGAATTATCAGGCCAGAGTGACACCCATTCACTTACCTATTTATTATCTATAGTTAATTTTGTGTTGAAACGGCAGCACAGGAGTGACACCCATTTATTTATTTGTTTATTGTCTACAGCTAATTTTTGGTTTCAACAGTAATACTTTGCAATTATGAAAGAGACCACATGGCCTGTAAAGCCAGAAATACTATTGAGAAACAGACTGCTGGTCCTTCCTCTAGTCCAATCCTTCCATTTTTCTGATGAGAAAATTAAACACAATCATTTACTTCAGAATATGGCAAAGGAAATTTCCTAATAAATCATCTTTGCTAATGTACAGAAAGCTCATCTGCATGGCAACTCTTTAGTGATATAAATAAAGCCTGCCTCATTAGCTGGCTTTGTTCTTTCCCTAGCAAAAACACAGTTCCTGGGAGCCCCCGCAGAACATGGAGATTTATTCTAACACTGTGAATCTAGTACTCACTGCAGAAAGGAGAGCAATTCCCATTAGGACCAGCAAAATCTGAGATTAAAAAAGAAGACGGTGTATGCTCAAGCCAAGAGTTCAATTTTACTTAATACACAGATAAGTGCTGGCTTCTAATTTCAACAGCATGGGTACATCAAAGGCTGCTGTAGGAACACTGTCATGCAGCAACAGAGTCAAACGTGTTCTCTCTCTCTCTCTCTCTCTCTCTCTCTCTCTCTCTCTCTCTCTCCTCTCTTTCTCTCTTGAATATGTTACTTACATATTTCTTGGAAGGAACAAGAAATAGGGCTTTAGAGAAGTTAGAAGACTGTTTCCCAGTGACTCCTGGCAAAGGTTAATTGCAGTCAACAAGACTAAACAAGACCAGGAAGAGGGTGGGCCGGCATTTTAATCAGTGGCCCCTGAGGGTTATCAGTGGAGTCCGCGCACAAAGAGAAACACTTCAGGGTGGAAGCTTTGATTTGCTCTGATTACTTTCACATTCTTTCCTAATACAGCATGAATACTGAAAATAGATGCCGCCCCTCCGGCTGCTGACAGGGAAAGCTAAACCTTCTAGGACAGTGGGCTTTGCTCCCTCTTCCAGCAATAGGATTGAGCAGACAGGGGCAGGAAGAATGGCATTTCCCTCATAGGAAAACCAGCTCTGCTTTATTTGATGTCACAAAGAATGCCATTAATTCAGCACTGCATAAGTTGTGCGAAATGTTGGGTAGATGCACAGCCAATCTTTGTGCTGTCAGAAAAGCCCACATTATCCCCAGAGTGTGGCTCATCCCTCGCTGCAGGCAGGTCAGTGAGTGCAGCTGGGTGGAGCTGCTTAAAATGTATTTCCCCGTCCTTGTATCTGGCTCAGGGACCCAGCACAGGCATTTTTTCAACAAGCTTCCTGTAGAATTTTCCTGTGTATTCTAGTTGGGGATTGTGGGTTCTTGGAAGATGGAACTGGCGCTGTGTCTAAGCTCTGCTGCTGCCTACCTATGGCTTTCAATGTTTGACTTTAAGTAAATGCAATATACTTCCCAACCAGCATTAAGGAGTTTTGAGAATTAAGAAGGGAGAGCCTGAGGTATCATGTCAGAGAAAGATTCAATGACCTGGAAGATTCATGCACTGAGCTGAAATGGCCATGCTTAGACCCAGAGATATGCAGATGGGCCCATTGTTCAAGAATACTGTTTCTTTTTCAAAGATACATTCAAGCATATGGATTTTAATTTCTGGAAAATATTACCCCTATCTTTCCCCCTATACCTTTGATAGGGTAGATTACAGTCTACTGTGCATTTTACATGAGAATGGAGAAATGTCTCAGAAAACTAATTTATCAACGACTCGTGTTAGTCCTCCCAGCCCAATATAATCTGCACAATTAACATATCTCTAGGGCAGAGCTTGAGCTACCCTCCATGAGAAACCATCTAAACATTTGAATGTTGCTACAAACTCAACTAATGAATATTTGATTCTTGCCAGCTGCTTCATAATCCTCCTCCTGCCTAAAAGCCTTGAGATCACAAAATCCAATTTGGCTTTCTCCGGAGCTTTGCGCCCACATATACAACAGCCAAATCCTTCTGGTGTTTCACTAAAAACCACAACAACAGCAAAAGGCAATCAAAGCAGCTGTGATTGAAGTCACTTCTAACAGGAAAATTCACAAGTGCATTAATTCTTTTCTGCAAGAACACGGAGTTCAAAACTGCCCTTGCTCTGCAGTCCCCTTAAGGCTGCCATAGGTGAGGTCCAAACTGACACCAGGAATGTAGGAAATCACAGAGGGTTAGGGGTTGAAGAGATCGGAAGGCATCTTAGGCAGATAAGACATACTTTACTCACTAGCACACAGGCCAAACTACTGGCAGACAGTGGCAGGTACCCAGGTACACATCAGCACACACAGGCCATGGGCAAGAAGTCACAGACACGCATGCACATAAGTAAACAGAAATCACAGAGGTAGGCACGCATGCCGCCCACAGGCAGACATACACAGGCAGACTGGCAAGGAGAAAAGCCCAGACCTCTGAACTCTGACCTCTGATCTCAAGACCACAGTTAAACAAACCCTAACAAAGGAATTGACAGATTCCAGCCTCACTAACTTTTGAGTTCCCCAGACATCCGGTGCCAGCCATTTTGTTCTAATTTCCAGCCACCACCGCCTCACCCTGGATGTCCAGTGTTAGCCATCTTGGTATATGATGAATATCAATGTCAGCACCATGTTGTCTAAACCTGACTGGCTATTATGGCCCTCTGTTTCCTACCCATATCTCCATTCGCCAAGAAATTAGGGAGCTACAAAAATGAAAATAGATGTTTTGGGAAGTAATACGTTCAGTTTAAGAAAATGTTAGAGTAAATGATAACCGGAACCTGTTAATAATAATGCTAGAAGCTCCTCACTGAACCTGGAGCTTACGGGTTTGGCTAGGCTGGCTGACCAGAGAGACCTAAGGACCTACCTGCCTCCTCCACCTTCCAGCTCTATGCTTACAAATGTGCCCACCGCTGCATACAGACCCTGTTGATGGATGCTGAGGATCTAAAACTCAGATTGCCACACTCTCAGGGCAAGTTGTTCCCTTACTAAGTCATCTCCCCAGCTCTTAATGTCTTTAACATACAAATAATTTAAGTAAAACCGTGGTATTTTCAGAAACCTATCTTGGCTTGCGTATATTTTCTGGAATGGGAAGCTGGAGCCCAGTTATAAGTGTGGTACCTGATGTGACCTAAGCATCACTTTTCAGGCATGCTACCACTTACATTTCTGCAAGGGTAAGCATGCAGCAGCATCCGAGTCTAATGCATCTAAATCTAGTTTTAAAAGGAAGAAAGATGACATTATAAGTCACACTGTTTCATGTGGCTAGGTTAGAGAATCTGCATAAGGAATAGAGGCCTTGTTTGCCATCAGTCTGTCTCATTCTGTTCACTTACCGAGTATAGGCCTAACTTCTAGCAAGTTCCCAATTTCTATGTTCTGATTTCTAGCACGTTCAACAGCAACAAGACCACAGTATTCACTAGCTAGACCAAATTTTCAACTTGAGTGCAAACTCTGGAATCTGTGCCAGTGACTCAATTTCCCCACCTCCTTTCTCGACCATGGCTCCTAAGATTGAATTTCTCAAAAGCACAGTTCTGTGGGTCTGCCCGACTTGGTATGAATTTTATACCAGTCTTTGCAGCTCTCTCCTGTCTCATACCCTAGCCCAGCCATGGTGGTGACTCCAGACACCCATGTCTGTTGTCTCTGACAGGAAGACTGCCACCTTCTCCTCAGACACTGCTTTTCATATGATAGCTTGGAAATTGCACTCAGGGAGAAATTCAAGGATCATGTGTTTCCCTTGTCTTTAGTGATCTCAGCATTGCACTGGTTATGCTCATTTCCAGAAAAGTACAGTTTTTGGATTTTTTTTTTCCTTTGTATTTTCTGTGCTTTGGTGAGAAGGAAAGATACAAGCTACTCATTCATGGCCAAAAACTAAAGGCAAACATGAAGGTCTCTTTATTTTTAGAGGGTGGGAGTGGTCTTGGTATTCCAGGTTTGTTTTAACTTTGCTACGTAGCCTAGAAGGACCCCAGATCCTCCTGCCTCTACCTCCTGAGTGGTGAGTTAACAGGACTTCACTGCCACACTCATTTTCTGTGGTCCTGGGAATCGATCCCAAGACATTTTGCATGTTAGGCAAGCGCTCTGCCAACTGAGCTACATTCCCAGCCTGTAAAGTTCTTACACAGAAGTAAATCATTATGAGTTATTTCTTCTCTATTCTATATCCTTTCTTTTCATGACTTACTAACAGTCATACAATATGAATAATTTCCACAAATAGCTATAATACATCTCAGAGAACGTCAACACCTCACAGAGAAAGAATCTATAACACAATGATACCAGCAAGTCACTGATGACTAGCGTCTAGATTTCTTACTTTCTATAAGGCTCTGTGGAGAAAATATGCAATCAGAGTTGCCTAATAACTTAAGCGCATACTTATAAAAGACAGACAAGGTGTCTAGACACAAGCACTACGAATAATAAAGGAAGCACAAACCGTAATTCTTAAATTAAGTTACAGATATGAAGTGACCAGAATTCATGTCTTCTACTCCTCATATCTTACAAAGAGACAAGTTCATACAGGCATGGCTTTATAGTCTTCAGGTTTGTTCTAGGTAAACTGTGGTTGTCCTGTCTTCTGATCCCAAAAGGGCTAGGCATGGAGAGAAAACAACCCATCTGAACAAAAAGAATCTGGCCTTTGCAGCTGCAGTGAGGATGGTCACTTTTACTACCTCATTGGCTTGTACAGCCAAACATTTTTCAATCAACAGAGACCTTGAAGTAGGCCATGGAGTAGACTTGGTAGAGCAAGTCAGGTCATCTCTTCACAGACAATAATGCTGCTTTTGAGTTATTTTTTCCTTTTTATTTATTCTTCTCTCATAATTTGCATCCTGACCAAAGTTAGCCCTCCCTCCTCTCATCCTAGTCCTCCCCACACACCTTCCCTCTCCCCAAGATCCATTCCTCCTCCATTTCCCTTCCGAAAAGAGCAGGCCTCCCATGAATATCAACCAAGCATGGCATAAGTTACAATAAGTCTAGGCACAAACCCTCATATCAAGGCTGGACAAGGCAACCCAGCAGGAGGAAAAGGGTCGCAACAGCAGGCAAAAGAGTCAAAGACACCCCCACTCCCACTGATAGGACAAGAACACCAAGCTACACAAACACAGCATGCATGCAGATGACCTACCTCAGACCTATACAGGCTCCCTGATTGTCAGTTCAGTCTCTGTGAGCCCCTATGAGCCTGCCTAGTTGATTCTTTTGGCCCTGTTCTCCTGGTGTCCTTGATCCCTCTGGCTCCTAAAATCCTTCCTTCCCCTCTTCTGCAGGATTCCCCATGCTCTGCCTGATTTTGATTGTGGGTCTCTGCATCTGCTCCCATCAGTTGCTGAATGAGGCCTCTCTGATGTTGTGCTTTGGTCTATGAGTATAGCAGACTATCATTAGGAATCATTTCATTGACTATTTTTTTTCTTTTTCTTTTTGTTTTTTGTTGTTTTGTTTTGGTTTTGTTTGTTTTGTTTTCAGTAGTGTTTGGTTTTATACTAGGTTTCTCGGTTAACTAGCCTCTGATTCCTGACCCTCCAGGCAGTATCAGGCATGCGCTCCCTCTTGTGGCATGAATCTCAAGTTGGACTAATCATTGGATGGCTACTTTCACAAGTTCTGACTGAGCATCTTCCAACCCAAGCTCTTCAAATCCACTGTCAAATTCCTTTAGATAATGTTCTCCTTCCTGTGCTTGCAAGACAATGAGGAAAATTCAGTGGGTTCTCTTTCGGTTTCAGCTCTGAGACACTGATGATTACACACAATCTCCAAAGTTTACAGTTTCCCAAGAAACTCTATTTGTACAGTCGTTCATGGGAGCGAGGGTATGAGCTGTCCAAAGAAAGACAAGTCTAACATGAAATACAAGAGCAAAGATGTTAGAAATAGAAAGGATCCTTTCTGTAAACATAGGAAACACCTGTTTATTGGTGCCTCCCTGTTGGGGAAATCGTGTCTGAACATTTCCTAATTACAGATGCATATCCCATACATGTTAGGTAACAATTTCCATGATTCATTACTCATTTGCAAAAGACATTGTAGCATCTTGCTTTCGCCATGATAGTGATCCCTTTTCTTCCTTTCCCTCTCCCCCAAAGCAGATGTCTAATGAGATATGCCAGACTCAGCTACATGAGCCTTTATAGGAGGCTCAGGGAAGAAGCAAGCCTAGAGTGGGGCCCACCTGCACAGCGCACTCACCTGCTGTGAACCACTCTGTCTGCCTAGTGCCCCTTTCCCAGTTCTCCCCACATCACAGATGTGCTGTCAAAGGACTACATAATGCATACGACTCTCCAAGGTACCGTGAAGCAAGAGCCCTTACAAGTACAGAATGCTTACCCCACCAAGAGGCAGCATCTTGGATGTTGCCAAACCTCCCACTGAAGTCATCAGGCTTGAAATATGAAGCAAAATGGCTGTGTACAGCAAACAAGGTATGACACCATCGCCAGATCTTCAGTACAGAAACACAGCTGAAGATTCAGGCCTCCCCACCCCTGTGAACACTTCTGATCTGCCAGCAGCACTTTCGTTATCTCTCCTGTCCAGTCTCCTGCTTCCTCTGTCCACACAGCTACTATGGCAGCCCAGCACATCAGAAGTAGGAGGAGTGATGTGAAATGCTGTGGCAATGGCTTCTGCACTGATGCGCTCACCGCCACTGTATTTGCATATACAAGGTAGAGCCAGATAACATGCCAACACAGAAAGAGTAGATCATCCCCCAGGTCCCAGTCATTACTAAGGAGTTATTAACAGTTAATAGTTGCTAGGGAAGGGAGAATCCTTATTTTTGAGTATGGCCACTGGTAGGATTCCCACTCTCCAGGGAATGTCCCCATACCCAAGCACATATAGGTGGCACTAACTGGATTTAATGGGGCTATAAATATTTTTTGATTTTGTTTTTTATAAAGACTTAATGGAGGATATGTTGAAGAGCATCTGGGAGAAGCTGGATAAAGAAATGAGGAGTAAATACTACATTTTTGTGTATAAAAGTGAGAGATTCTCAAGAATAAATTTTAAATTTTTAAGAAGGGTAAAACCCATCATTCAAGCTCTGGTTTAATTCATCACAGCTACCGTTATTCAGCATGTATCATGTATCAGAAGCTAACCTGAACAATTTGGTTTGATTTCACCTAATTGTTTGTTTTACGTATTTATTTATTTGATGTGCTTCTTGGCAATTGGCTTGTGTCTCCCTCCATGACTATTCTTCTCCACCTCCATCTCTGTTTGGCTTTCCTGCCTAGCTTTATTCTGCCTGGCTATAGGTCAATTCAGCTTTTATTATTAACCAATGAGAGCAACACATATTCACAGTGTACAAAGGTAATATCCCACAGCACTCACCTATAACAAACTCACTCTAAGCCTCAACTTGGGAGCATGAAATCACCATATCATGAGGAAGGCTGGGATGTGAGAACTACCTCACTATCACCTGCTTTCTAGATGTGGGATGACATAAAGCATAGCCTTCCTTTATTTAACAGTTTGCTTCCCCTTAAGTAGAGCAGGCTAGCACCAACTTACTTTCTTTTCCGTACAAAAATAAGTATGCTTATATGGGAAATTTCTGGCACTGAAATAACTGGATTAAAGGGCATAGGACTTTAAGTCCTTTGCAAAGCAATCTCCAGTTTCTGTTTTTGAAGTATTGTATCATTTTAAAAAAATATAGAAATAACTCATTTTATGGTAGCCTTTTGAGATTACTACCCATTTTAATCATTATTGGTTTTCATGCACCAACAAATAACATGTTTTTTAATATTCATGATTACCAGGGAAATTGAAGATTTGTTCTGCTTATTGCTTTTATTTCCTCTTTGAATTGTTTCTTCTCATCCCAGATCCATTTCAGCAATTTCCTTATTGATTCGTGTTATGTACAGTTGAGTATCTCTTTTATCATGAAAATGGTTCAAATTTTTCATCTGCATCTTAATATTACTTATGAATTTTAATACTGTGCTTTAAGAGTTTGAAACTCAAACTAGCTAGGCCATTTCTTCCATCGTGCTTTCTATAACCAAGCAAAAGGATTTCTGTAGTATGTGTGCATTGGTTCTCAATCCAGAATGAAGTCAGGGCAGTGGCCATGATGATTGACATTCTTCTCAGAAACCCATTTGAAACCATTGGCCAGGGGACTGTTAAGCTTGGTTAGTGCATGGTGGATCTGAGCAAGCTGGAATCAGAGTGAGTGACGTCCTTGAGGGAAGGGTGACAGTAGAGGATCATGCCAGACACAAAGTTGCTGTTACGAACTGATTTGTACATGTTCAAGACAAGACATAGACACTATACTAAGAAATGGGAGTATAAAAGGGGTTCAGTTGGCCTCCCATATCTAGGATACACTGGATTCACCTGCAGGCTGAGACGAGGTAAACCTCTTACTTGCTTTACCTTTAAATTTTACACCCTGCCTTTCAACACATCATGAAAGCTAACTGTACCTATTAATACTCATTCTTGAAACCGGGATACTTAAAACTTGGGCCCTGTACTAAGCCTATTTTATTTACTGTAGCTTTCAGTGTTTGAGCTTTAGAAACTATTTTTCTCTATGGTTGAAGTTGGAGAAACTGAGGTAGAGAAAGGTTAAGAAACTGGTCCAAGGTGAAATCAGCATTTTCAAATAAGAAAGTCTGGTTCTAGAACTGGCACCTTTACTGTATTCTTATATTTCAAAATATCCTGTATTTATCAATAAAATTTTGAGAATAAGTGTTAACTTTAACATATATATTTATACATGTGGGTTTATGTAAATATAATTTCTTTGTATATCTATTTTTACTTATTCTGATTGATAGAGGGAGGTTAGAAATTATGTAAAGATGATTAAATTATTTAGGTTTCTGATATCTCTGGTTTTTCCCACCATCTGATGCTTCGAGAAAGAAAGAATATGAGAGGAAAATACAAAAGTGACATGTCAAATGCAGTCTGAAGTTTGTTTTGTATGGGATTAGTTTTAAGGAGACATAGACTGAATTACAATCAAAATAAGATCAGTTGGCTTCCTGCAGGTGAGGGGAGGATGCAGAGCAGAAGGTGGATTCCAGATATAGAATATTTGAGCCATCTTCCAACAAACTTTCCCAGGCAAATGAGCATGATGAGTATCCCTAGAATCTTTTCTCTGCAAAGACATGGGGTTTTCATGGCTGCTGCTTTAGACGTAGAGGTGGCCAGGTGGATACTTGAGGTTCTACATAGTGAACAGGAAAGCCTGACCCATTACCAGCAAACTGATGTTTGCTTCTTTCCCTCCATTCCATCTGGGGGCAATGGCATCTTTAGGGGAATAATTATTGCATCAATCACAGCAGTACAGCTTCACACAGTGTGCAAATATCCCACGACAGGCCTCAGCCTCATATCCTGACAACTGGGCACACGAGGGTTGTAAGCATTTAAGTGAGATGACCCTTAGGAAATCCCCAAAAGTGTCCCATAATATGTACTACTATTTGGTGCTAACTGTCACCATTAGACCAGAGTGTGTTCTTCTTCCACAAATAAATCACATTAAAGATATGCTGATTATTGACAGTAGTCAAGGAAACATGCCAAAGGCAGTGCAAGCACAGGGAGAGAGGGGAACAGAGTACTAGAAGCAATTACAAGAAGATAGAAAAGTGCTACTCAGAGGTCATGGCCAATTTATGCTGGGCTTTTCCTTCCAAATGACATGCTCTCTGCAAGAGAAAAATTAACAAGAGCTGCATTGCAAGGTTAAAAAAAATTAGCAAGCAAATATTTTAATTACCTATTTTTCCTCCTTTGTGGCAAGTGGTTTATCCCTATATCTGCTAACTGAAATAGATGAATGCCCGAGTGAGCAGACATGAAGCATAGGCAGCAGTGAGCATGGTATCTCTTCAACTAAAGGACTGGTGGGCTAGAAATACTGCTTCCCATACTGAGCTCCATCCCGACTGGTTTTCTAAGGAAGGATGCTCCACCATTCTCATTAATCAGCCTCATCAATGTTGCCTCTGTGCCCTGACATCTTTCCAGTCTAGCTTCCAGTTGCTGCCCGATAAGGCAGCGTTAGAGTAACAAACAAAATTGCATTAACAGAGGCCCATTTTTCACTCAGACCTCACACCCTGGCAGACTGACTTCAGCTCTACAACTTTTCTCATTCTAGGTCTAGACTAAGAGAACAGTCTCCATCTGGCATGTTGTACACATCCCAGCAGAGAAATACAGAGGACGAAGCATGAAGCAAATGTGCAAATCAACTTGCATGAGACACACGTTTCTTCTACTGGTCTTAGTTGACCAAAGCAACTCATATGACTAAGCTTTGTCTTTGGTAGAAGGGGAAAATTAGGTGTTAGTCAATGGTAAGCTGCTTTCATTCATTTCTATTTGCTGTTATTACTGATTCTTTATTTCTCCAGGGTAAACGTCATTTGATCTTTGTTATATATCCTGCTGGTTTTCTGTGAGACCTGATTAATCCTGTGGTTTGGTATGGTTTTAAAATTACTGTCTCAAAGAGATAGGAATTATAAAAAAAAAATCACAGATGTATTTGCTTGGCTTTTGCCACAATTAAATTTCCAAATCACTACATGAATTTATTCTAAAGTAAAACTCACAAATTTTATATTCATATTGCAGAGAGTTTGACTGGTCAAATTGTTGACAATATGTGACTATAAGTTCTCAGCCCTAAGTAAAGCATGTATAGCAACCATCCTTCCCCAGGCCTCAGAGAACATCACGGAAGAGGGGACAAAAAGAATACAGGAGCTGGAGGATGGGGAGGAGCGCTGTGAAGCACTCTCTTCTGGATAAGACATGACCATAGCTCTCAAGAGCTCATGGCAGCTGTGGTACCCTATACAAAATCAATACAGGCAAAATTCCAGAATGGATGGAGAAGTAACTCATGAAGTCCCATCCCTAGCTGAATGTTGCCAGAGGCTGCTTGTTTGTTTCCTGGCTGCCCAGTCCTGAAATAGTCACACAGAAACTATGTTATTTACAATACTGTTTGGCCAATAGCTTAAGTGTATTTTTAGCTAGCTCTTATATCCTAAACTAACCCATCTCCATTAATCTGTGCATCACCATGAGGTCGTGGCCTATTGGCAAAGTTCCGGCAGGCTCTGGCAAGCCATCTGTCTCCCATGATGGCCATATGGCTTCCCTTGACTCTGCCTACTCTCTCCTCCTCTATCTGCTTGGAATTCCTGACTTGCTCTATTCTGTTAAACCATTGACCAAAACAATTTTATTCATTAAGCAATAAAAGCAACACATAGACATAAGAACTTCCCACACCAGCTGAAGACCTTTTAGTAGTTGATGGCTAATGAGGGAGAAATAATCATTTTCCTTTGATGATGAGGCCACTAAAAAGTTACCCATGTTCCATTTGGATGGCTGCACACCTGGACACATACAGGCAGCACTAATTGAACTCAACTGTTTTTATAGAAAAAAGAAAAGAGGAGGAGAAAGAGGAGGAAGAAGAGAAAGAAGAGGAGGAGGAGGAAGAGGAAGAGGAAGAAGGAAGAAGAAGAAGAAGAAGAAGAAGAAGAAGAAGAAGAAGAAGAAGAAGAAGAAGAAGAAGAAGAAGAAGAAGAAGGACAGAGAGGTAAGAGAAAATAAAGTTAGGAGGGGGACCTGTTAGAGATCTCCACCCGAATTCAGGTGGAGTTGAAGAGAGAAAATGAGAGTGAATACAAT
Organism: Chionomys nivalis; assembly: GCF_950005125.1. Classification (NCBI taxonomy): domain Eukaryota; kingdom Metazoa; phylum Chordata; class Mammalia; order Rodentia; family Cricetidae; genus Chionomys; species Chionomys nivalis. Next base: position 29,231,310 of record NC_080103.1, on the reverse strand, counting down.
CCAAATATATTATGTAAATACGTAACTATTTTTAAAACTTATATTGTTCTACCACTCCCTATTAGCTAGTGAATGTATCTTCTAATCTGCTAAAAAATATTTTGGTTTTTCAAGAGAGGGTTTCTCTGAAGTTTTGGAGCCTGTCCTGGAACTAACTCTATAGACCAGGCTGGTCTCAAACTCACAGATATTCACCTGTCTCTGTCTCCCAAGTGCTGGGATTAAAGGCATGCACCACCACTGCCCAGCCTAATCTGCTAAATCTTTAGGCTTTATATTTATAATAATTATATCTCCATGTTTTCATAAATATTTGCTAATGAAAATGACTCAGAAAAGCTGACTGTGTCTCTTAGGAGCAAAATGGCTTTGGGCTGCAGTTCTACTGCTAATCAGCCCCGTGACAGGAAAGGGGCAGGTCCCTGTCTCGGCTTTGGAAATTCATGATGTCATTCTTAATGGAATTGGTGAGACTGAAGAATGTTCATTATTTAATGACTGTAATGGGCTCTGAAAGCATTCTGCACTCTGTGTGATTTTCAATGCCAAGTCACCAGAATCAGGGGGAAAAAAGGAATCACCTAATTACCGTGGCAGCCATCCTCTCCATGAGTCAGGGAAACTCACTTCTGCATTCTGAATTGCCTATTTCACCTCACACTCAGCTTCCAAAACTAAATTATCAATTTGAGTTTGTATTTTTACGCAGATTACCTTAAACCACCTCAAATCAGTGCTCTAGCTCGATGAAATGGTCTGGAGTTGTGTCTGAGGCAAAGCAAGCGGTTTTCTTCAGAGAGCTCTATAAAAATCTCTCTGAATCAGAGCACCAGTGTTTCGTTCCCATCCCTTCCCATTCTGATACTCTTAAAGAGTTTCCTGGAACCTCTAACAAACTGTAACAGATGATTCCAGATTGTTCCCATTAGAAATTAAGGGAAATTGCATTCATTTGCTTAATAATAGATAGGCACGTAATTTTGAGGTGAGCTACACAGGCATGGGATGGGAGATGACAACCTCCCTCTTGGCAGCAATCTGATACAACACACATCAGGTGCCTACAAACGAGAAAGATATAGAACAGCCAAAGCAAGCTGAGATCAATATGGTCGACTTAGGCTACCTCTGGCTGTTCTTGGCTTCATCGCAACAGCGTCATCGCCATTAGCCTTGCAAAATTTCCTGGTCTCATCAAGTATGTGATAGCATTGCCACATCAGAAGACTGCACATAAAAACAGAAAAGAGAAAAGAAACCGCCTTCTGGAAAACCACTCTTCTTTTCGGGAGTTCGCTGCTTCCCCTACCACCACCTTAACTCATACATAATCCTCCCCTTCTTAAAATATTCTCGTAAAACAAGTCACCCAGAGTCCAGAGATGGACTCTGTATTGTGAAGCCACACTCACTCACTGAATAATAAACTTCATCTCAACTCCTTAATTCTTCAGTTCCTTTGCCCTCAAATCTGAATTCTTTCTCTAATTCTGGTAAGGACCAGGAAACGGTGACGAGAGGCTCCACCTTCTCACTAGGTATCTGAGAGCCCCCCAGCCTCCACCTACCAGTTACATTGTCGTAGTTGATACACAGGGGAGTAGTCAACTGCCCTGATCTTTATGTCTCTTTTATTTCTATGTCTGAGGCCAGTTCTCCCTCCAGCATACAACACATTCCTGTTTTTCTCACCACCACCTTCTAATGTATGGGGGGATGGAGGGAAAGGCATCCCTCTTCAGAGCCTGTCTATTCTCACCTCGAGAAGAGAAGACAGAGCGACTCTTGTCGGAGAGGCTTTGGCAAGAGAGTATGAGCAGTAGGAGACTGTCTAAAGAAACCATAACAGGCAGCCATTGCCATGAAGCCAAAGAACATTTTCATGTCTGCTGTTTTAAGCGGTGGTTTTTTTTCTCTCTCTTTCTAAAGTGAAGACAGAAAAATGAACTTTTAAGAAATAGTTCTAACTTCAAATCTATGGCCTTTTCCTTTTGGAATTAGTGAGCATAACTGGGCTTTATTTCCCTTTGTGAAAAACCCATTGCATATTCACAGAGTAGCATTCTGTTCATTTTGATGATATAATCTTCCAGCCATCCCTTGCTTATGCAAAGAGAAACAAAGGCTAAACAGTGGGAGGATTACAAAATGTCCAAGGAGAGTGCTGAATGAAACCTGACACGACTTTTGTTCCTAATTAAAGCGGGACATCCCATCCATTACCTCCTGCCCTTTAGAAGTTCCCCTTCCTTCTGCAAGCTTCTCCTGCTTGCCTGCGTGTGTTTGCACTTCTTTAAGAGGGTCAGCACCCTTCATCGGCACACCTGAGGTTCCCATTCTCCCATTCTCGCAGGAAAAGTCTCACTGAGCAGCAGCCTCTGCATTTCAGAGACACTGAATTAACTGGGATGAAGATAAATTTCACAGGTGAAAGAATTGATTACCTAAGTGAAAGGATTAAGTTTAGCGAATAATTTTCTCAAAGATTTTTGTTGGTTTCTTGAAACTAAACAATTAAGCAACTTTAATCAAAGTTGGTGCTTTTTTCCCTTTTCTATAAGAAGCTTCATATGACAGCGTGGAAGGAGGAACTCTCCTAAGGCACTACCCCTCCATGAAGACTACAGGCTATCAATGGCTACTGAGAAGAACAATTTTCTCCAGGCTACATTACCTGATGGATATTCTAGCAATTCTCAACCTGTGGGTCACAACACTTTTAGGGTCAAAAGACCCTTTCACAGGGTCACCTAAGACCATCCTGCATATTACATGCTTATATTATGATTCATAACCATAGCAAAATTACAGCTATGAAGTAGCAATGAAAATAATTTTATGAATTTTAGCACATGAAGAACTGTGCTAAAGGGTCACAGTATTCGGAAGGTTGAGAATCACTGGGTTATCCAGCCCCAAGGGGGCAGCCCTAAACCTCTGTGCATCTGAGCGGCACAAAATGGTCTCTGAAGGGTTTTTGGTGTAGGTCTGGGTATGTGTGTAGTAATAACTAGAGTAAAACAAATGATGAACTGAAGAGATAGGAATGAAGACAGGAGGAGAGGGAACACTATACTGAGAATACAGTACTCCTGTATGTGCTCAAGAAAATAAAATTTTAAATGAAAAAAAAAGGCTTCTCACGTTGAGGTATCCTGAAAGCAAAGCTTTGGGCTTTTACAGAATGAAAACCAAGCTACTTGAATATACAATACCATAGAGAAACTTTTATTTCCAACAAATAAAATTTTTAACTGAAAGCTTGCTGATTGTCTCACACTTGGCTAAATCTTCATGTACTGTGGTGATATTTTATTTGTGCTTTAACCAAAAAAAGCTTGCCTGAAGATCAGAGTATAGAGCTAGCCACACTAGTTAGCCATAGAGACCAGGAAGTGGTGGCACACACCTTTAATCCCAGCACTCGGGAGACAGAGGCAGACGGATCTCCATGAGTTCAAAACCACCCTGGGCTACACAAGATTGAATATGTCTAAAAAAGAAACATATCTCATACCTTTGATCCCAGCACTAAGGAGATGGAGACAAGAGGGATATGACTGGGCAGAGAGAGGAATAGAAGGCAGGAGCTCAGGGCATTCCGTTTGAGGATTCATAGGAACAGGATCACCCATTCAGTCTGAGGATTCAGTGGAAGTAAGAACTAATGGCTGTTCCTCTTCTCTGCTCTTTCAGCCTTAACCCCTATATCTGACTATGAGTTTTTATTATTCAGACCAGTTAGAATTTGCACAACAATGTGTACTACATCCTTCTCTGTAGAACCCTGAGTAAATACTATTGACCCTGTTGCATAGGTTAGAAAACTTACAGCACACAGAGTATACACAATATCCGGGGGTGGTACTGAGGAAACGTCAGCCAATGGGCACAGAGTTTTAATGAAGGAGGATGGCAATGTACGGACATATATTGCTGTCAAATATGACACATTAGTTACTTTCTCATCTCTGTCACAAAATATCTGGCAAATTAAGGAACCAAAGACTTATTTTGGCCCACAGTTTCAGTTCATAATGGCAGGGAAGGCAGAACTCACAGTGCTAAGAGCTCGTGGTAGAAATTCCTCACTTCATGGTGGACCAGGAAGTAAATGGCAGGAAATAGGGACAGGAAGGTACTGCAGATAATTTATCTCTAAGGATGCACCTTCTGTGGCCTACTTCCTTTTCTAGGCATCACCTCGAAAGGACTTCATATGTTCTCAAAGCAGTTAGAGGACATCTTTGAACCATGGAGTCTGCAGGTCTCATTCCACACTCCCATCATAACATACCGTAATTATAACTAGTTATAATGCTTGTATGCTTGAAAATTGCAGAATGTATCACTAAATGTTCTTATGACCAGAAATGGTAAATATGTGAATTGAATTAATTATTTCATGATGAGTACTAATATCAAACACCACATTATAATATGTATTACTATATATGTACATGCTAATTATACCCCCAAAAAAGTTGAGAAGCACACACATACAGTTAGTAAATAGTGATGTCATTATTTAAACCAACATTTTATCATTATATAATAGTATATTTCTGGTCCTAAGTTTAATTTTTTCATCCCTAAATGGAAATGAAAATAGAGACATCGACTTGCAGAGTTATTTTAAGGGTAAAATGAGCTAATCCTCATGAAGCTTTTAGTGTCTGCCTCTTATAACAGTTAGTTTGTTAATATATGAAGACTGTATCTTCAGGCTTTGTATTCTTGTTGCCTGCTTAATAGTTGGCTTGTGGTATGTTCTCAATAATTGTTTGACAATTTTATAAAAATGATATGTGATGTAGGATTCCCCTCTGTATGCTGTGAATATGTTTTATTATCATTGGTTAAAAAAGAAGCTGCGTTGGCCTGTGGCAGGGAAGAACAGAGGTAGGCAGGAAAACTAAACTGAATGCTGGGAGAAAGAAGGTAAAGTCAGAGAGACGCCATGTACTTCTCAAAGGAGAAAGATACCCTGGAACTTTACCAGTATACCACAAGCTTCATGGTAAAATACAAAATAATAAGAATGAGTTAATTTAAGATGTAAGAGTTAGTTAATAAGAACCTTAAACTAATATGCTTAGCAGCATTGTAATTAATATAGCATCTGTGTGATTACTTTGGGTCTGGGCATCCGGGAAATGAACAAGCATCCTCCACCTACAGTTATGGGCAAGGGCTTGTTATCAAACAGTATAAACCTATATCAAAGCCCCATTCTATAGTAAATGAGAAATTGAGACACCTAACTAAAGTCAGATATTCAGTTACTCAAAAAAGAAAGGGAATGCATATACAAAATAAACCTGACCATTCAGCCTAAAAGAAAATCAAGAACAAACATGACTGAAACCACAAGAAGGACAGAGCATTAAGTTATGGATGCACCCACCAGATCATAAAAGTTGACTTCTCTGTCATTCCTGAAAACACAATATTGACTGAGTATCTTCTAGGTAACCAGAGTTATACCAGGTGCTGATATTACAATTAATAATCATTAGTATTACTTGATTACTGTTGATTTCTTTGTCATGCTTACTGAAACTGCAAAAGAAAGAATCTGCTAATGAAGAGGGGACTTGCCCTTGATGTCTGCTGAGGCAGCAGTACCTTCATTCAATATCAGATGCCAAATTGCACATGAGGCATATTGCCAAAGGCCAACTGTCAAATTGCTAAAAAGTTCAGAAATGTCTTCCTAACATGCTTCACTCACTTTGAAAACACAAAAAGACAATCAAAGAGGGAAGAAGGAAAAACGAACTGAATTGGAAAAGAAGTATCTATGGGGAAAGCTATGCTATGAATATTCCCCATTTGCCCATGACAAACAACAGCCTCTCTCTGATATAAGGACTGACTGGACTTTAAAGGCATTTGAAGAACTGGCTGCTGCTTCTTAGAGCTGATGGACATGGAACACTGAAACACAGACTAACTAAGACAGTCCTTAGAAGGCTCCTCATTGTGCTGGCCTGATTAGGAATTGAATAGCCTCACAATGGTCTGTTGAGACAAGATATATTAGTTATTTCTGTGTTGCTGTGAAAAAAAAATACCTGACAAAATCAACTTAAAGAAAGAACAGTTGAGCCGGGCGGTGGTGGCGCACGCCTTTAATCCCAGCACTTGGGAGGCAGAGGCAGGTGGATCTCTGTGAGTTCGAGACCAGCCTGGTCTACAGAGCTAGTTCCAGGACAGGCTCCAAAACCACAGAGAAACCCTGTCTCGAAAAACCAAAAAAAAAAAAAAAAAAAAAAAAAAAAAGAACAGTTGATTTTGGCTCACAGTTGAAGAAATAGTATGTCAGCCATGGCGGGGAAGGCACTGTGACAAAACTGTAAGGGGCTGGCTACACTGAGTCACAGTCAGGATGCAGGAGACAGCAATGCTCTCACCTCATTTCCTCCTTTTTTATTCAGTTCAGGAGTCCACCCAGGGGAATGACGCCATCCACATTCAGGATGGGTCACACCCCTTCAGTTAAGCCTCTCTGGAAACCCTCTCACAGACATGCTAAAGACATGTTGCTTAGGTGATTCTAAATAGAGTCAAGTTAACAATGAAGCTTAGCCTTCACATAGTGGTTGTATATTTCTGACACATCATGCACATAGATTCCTTGGTAGGAAAAACTGACAAGAAATCAAAATGTACTCTGTGAGGAAAACTCACCTCACATTTGATTGTTGAGGACTGAAGAAGGTAGTCACAAGTGGCTGAGAAATATAAAGATAAGTCTGACAAGGTTAATTCACATACAGGAATCTCCAGAAATGAAATTCTTAAAAGATTCACAAAAGAATAAAAATGTCTGCTTAATGATCACGTTGGGAATGAACTCTGCAAAAGTCCTTTGTGTCCTCTTCTTCCTTCCTTTCCAAACCTCAGCAGCACCAGAGAGAATCACAAAAGCTTGGATGAGAACATCAGTGAGCAAGGAGGTTGAAAAGATGAAGGAGCCAACCATGCCTATCTCCCAAGAGGAAAAGGGCAATGCACCTTACATGGAATCAAGTTCAGCTGAGATGAATATATTGCACTTGGTAACCCTGGTTTATTCTTTGGAATACAGCTTGTTTCTTAAAAGAGCAGGTAAGATATGCTAATCTAAGTATAAACAAAAATACTGTGGCGCTCAACCAAGTTGTAACTGAAACAAGAAGTAAGTTACTTTCGTCAAATGTCTGAAACGGGGCAGAAGGAGACAATGCGAGGTTGTGTTTACGTTGCGTGTCATGAGTCATATTTACATCACATGTCGTGAGTCATGTTTTTCCACAGACTAATCTTACGGCTAATCTGCTTCTACCTGTGCTTTTATATCTCTCTGCTTCTCCCCTTCATTAAAGTCATCATCAAAAGTCTGTCTGCTGTATGAGTCTGAATCTCTGCCTGCCTGAAAGCTTTCCCGTGGTTCTGTGTCTGTCCTGCCCCTCTATCTGCAACTGCCCCTGTTTGTCTGTCCCTAACAAAGGACTCTGCTCTCTCTTTTATTGATCATCACAGAAGTCATCATCTAGGGGAAGGAATGAGAGACGCTTTGCAAAAATCTCTAACAGTTTTATAAGGGATTAAGTGGCTGACTCCAACTGACCCCAATAACAAGCACTCTCAAATAATGTCCAGATGCCACTTTCAGCACTCATGATGTATATTCATTGCATAAAGCCACTTCCAGCCTGTCTTCTGTTTCCAGAAAATGGTTATCATAACACTCATGCAAATACACCCATATTGCTCTTGGGTCAGGGCATAGAGTAATACATAAATTAAAATTACACATATGCTTTAGCTGAGGTTATAAAAGTTGATTACTTGGGAAATTCAAGGCAAATAAGGTTGAGTGTTGCATTGTTCTCTTAAAAACAAATTAGACAGGCTGAGTATGCAACAGGAGAGCAGTTTTAAGTCTTAAGTGACGTAAGGCATATTTCTGTAAAGTACCCTGTTTCTTCCTCATGTGATTATTTCCATGCTGTTAGACCATAAAGCCCTTTGTTAAAGACAGACACGGACATACAGACACTCCAGCAAATGTTCTAGTTTGTCAGAATTGAAGAGATGTTCTCATGAGATAAATGCGCCTCCACAAAACAGGATTGAAAACTGATATTAAAACATATCAAGATGGCCAAACAATGTTTTCAACACAAACATCCATCTTTTCTTAGTCCCTCTATTGCAAAACACAGAGTATCTACATTAGCACTAACCAAACAGTGCCTTGAACACAGAAAAAGTTCAATGAGTAATAACTATTATTATGGCTTTTCTCCACCTCTGGCAGGTGGGAGAGCTGGCCTGGCGGCAGGGGCATGAGAGTGAGCAAACCCCGCCCCTCACCAGCTTCCACACTTAAGAACGTGGCCACTGTACCTTACCTGGGCAACACAGTAGAGCTGGCCTTCATGGTGTAGTTGTAGGTGAACAGGAGAACCGACCCCACCTTTTACTGCTTGCTGCATAGGGTGAGCTAGCCAGGGCAGCAGTGCTGGAGAGCTCGCCCTGGTAATGAGAATGGGGGGCACCTGGCAGACTGACTAGCCCAGCTACCACCCAGACCCAGAACCAAGGCCCACCCCAACATCCACCCTATCTCTGATCTTCTGGAGCATATGAAAGGGTTGGTCCAGCAGATCCAAAGCTGCAGGATCTCCATGACACAGGAAAACAACACGATATCCAAGATGAGTCCCAGCGACAGCCCAATACCGACAGTGTAGCAGAAGTCAGAGGCCTCAAGCCATGACTCATTGCAGTGAACACTTGGAAGTGAAGATGTATGGACTAAACGACATACTGTGCGACTTGCCGTTTCACACTCCAGCATCCACAACGAGGTTCTTTTCTTTTAAATTTTATTTTATTTTGGAGGGGAGGTTGCAAGGACAAAGGGCAGATACAAAGGGATGGAGAAATGAATGGGATCAGGATGCGTATTGTGAAATCCACGAAGAATCAATAACAAGTTTATTTTTAAGAAAAAAAAAACTACGCTTACTTTAAACACTGCCTCTTGAACATTGGTGAGGGACAAGTCCCTCAGAATGACGTCCGTGTTCCTGCTTTCTATGCTGTCCTTCCTAACGCTTCACAAAGAACTCTATTGTGCGTTCTCTTTTACTTCAGATCTTCTATTTCCGGACACAAACTGCTTTCCAGTCATAAGGAATAATAAGTCACGCTCGTGCATTCCCAACGCTGCAGAAAGTTCAATATTTGCAAAATTCAAGACGGTGCACAAAGAACAATTCAGTGAGGCAGGTCCTATAATAAGCGTGTGGTAAATTTAATGACAATGGTTCATAATGTATAAATGATTGTTTCCCAGTTGGTAGAATTGTCGGTTTCAAATGCCCACATCATTCCCAGTTAGTTCCCTTTTCTCTGCCTCCTGCTTGTGGGTTAGATATGAGTTCTCAGCTACTACTCCAGCTCCAAGCCTATCTGTCTATCATCTATCTGCTGATATGTTCCCTGCCATGATGATCATGGACCCTAACCTTCTGGAATGGTGGGCCTGAATAAACATTTCTTTTTAATAAATTGCCTTGATTATGGTGCCTCTTCACAGCAATAGAAACGTAACTAAAGCAGTAAACTAAAACGTAACTAAGGCTTCGGGCAAGAGGAGAGGTCTCGTAGGAAATGCTGAGGTACGGCCAAGAATACTCTGAGCCTGTTTATTGGCTGCCCGAAGCGCCATTCAAATGATGCACCGCCACTTGCCACTTCCTGAGACAGCTGAGCTCCATTTTCTCCTTTAGATCAAATGGCAATGGAACCAGCTCTGGGAGGGTGTGAGCTAACATGAGGGTAAACTGTGTAAAAGAAAGAAAATGTTTTTGAATCCTGTGGAAAATCAGAAAGATACAAACAACAACAACAATTTTAACAAAAAGGTAAAAAGACATTCTTGTAAAGAGAGCTGCTGCAGAGAGCTGCTGAAGGCCCTGTAAGACCCGACTGAAAACTGCTTTCCTAACTCACCATGAGAGACATTTCTCTCTTGGAAGCTTCTACAAAGAAAGGGAAATACCAAACAAAGCCATGCTATTATGACCTTTGCAGGTTAAGTACTGGACAAAGATGTTTCCTTCCTTCAAAAGCCATTTGCCTCATTACCGCACATGTGAGGCCGACCAGCCCCGAGCAGTGTTCAGACAAGGCAGGATATTCCGTGCACGTGTTCCCATGGTCCAGAAGTACATGATAAAGTTTCCCGGCAAGGCAAGTTCATCCAGGAGCAGCACGATAAGCTTCAAGCCTTTGAAGTGCAACTTTTTAAACACGTTATTCTACAACCAGAAGCAGCGTGGACTAGTGGTCTGCTTTCAACACTGAATTAGTTTCCTGTTTGGGATACACGCTGAGAAAATGGAGAAGCAGCCAAAAATAAATAATAGTCTTTGAACAGAGAAGACCCCTCCAACTAATATATCTTTCTGTAAAAATGTGACACAGACAGCATTAGCCAGGACACCCTAAGGTACCATTTTGAACATCCAGTGTGCGCTGGGTCTTGGAGAATAAGCTGAGGCCTGTGGTCACAGAACGTATCAGGTGCTGGGCTTCTGAAGCATAGATGAATCAAAATCAGCTCCCCACTTGGAGTGCACTGTGCAGTTGAATAGGCAAAGGATGAAATAAAGACAGAGCAACCGGTGGCCAGTGATGACTCCATCTAGACTTTAGCATTAGACCCTGAAATTATGAAGATCTGGTATCATAAAAGAGAAACAATTTCCGGAGACTATTTTTTTCATAATAGGCCTCGTAAGAAGGGAAATGAGACTGTCGTCTTCACTCGTGGTGTAGAAAGCTGATGTGCCTTCATTTGGGGGGAAAGAAGATACATTTGCATTAAAGCAATGAGAGCTCATAAGCTCCCTGTTTCTAGGCTTCCATATGCCTGAACCTAAGAACACTAAACACAGATTGAGTGTTGAGAATGAACCACAAAAATGTGTGAAAACATAGTGTCTAAAAACCTGGCTTCCTGCTGACTTTTATTGTCCACTTATTGTCTGTGGCCTTTCAATATGACGTAGGTGCTGGGAAAGGCTCCTGCCAGGGAAATGAACAGCTCTCCGGAAGGACTGTTTCATGAAGTTTGATTGGTAACAGTTACTCTCAGGTTGTTCCCCCTCCTTACAAATTAAATCTTGTGTCCCTTGTTTTCCCAATAGCATCATTATCAAATGGTGCAAAACTGAAATATAAAAATACTTTTTATTATTTTATTTTTTCTTTTTAGGAAATTTCTATTGGGGAATGTTTGTTCTCTCTGGACTTTGAAGGCAAATGCTAATGACCCAATAGGTGTTTACAGTACTGAGAGCTCAGATGCATAAGGGTCCCTAAGGACCCAGCACAATTTTCAGCCTTCACTTTTACTTACTCTGTGAATGCTACTGTTTATGAGATTATAATTTTGATTTATAATTTTTCGGGTTTGTCCTGACAGCTGTTTATTTTTAAATCATAATTCATAGAAAACCCAAATACATTCATTTATGGAAAATATCCCTAGTCTAAGGTCTGGTGCACAGCTCATAACCAAATGTAATTTATCTTATAAATACTACATCTTTGAATAGAAGAAACATCTTCTGACGGAGAGTTTCTGAGACAATGCAGAGTCATTTCTCTCTGCAAAGACAGGACAGCAAGTCTCTAGTGCCTTTAGAACAAACACTGGGAAAGCATTCCCAATATACTGTCCTTGCCCAAATTCCTCAAAAACTAGCAGGAGTAATGAAAATTCTGCGCAGGCATGGAATTCCCATCTTTGTAGTGAACACTACTTGGAACAGAGTGTGGATTTTAGGCACGAGGCTAAGGGGTAGACCAGAAGTCTGGACATTTTTAGAAGAGATGGAGGTAGGTATGCAGAGTTGGAGAAATGGGTTTTCCCTGGTCCAGCTGTGCAGATGATGGTGCCAAGGGTTGCTGAAGAAACATCTTTGCAGTTCGAGACCAGCCTGGTCTACAGAGCTAGTTCCAGGACAGGCTCCAAAGCCACAGAGAAACCCTGTTTCAAAAAACCAAAAAAAAAAAAAAAAGAAAGAAACATCTTTGCATCACTCTTCCATGGATTACAAACCGTCTTTATTCCACACAATGCCAAATAAATTAAAATGCCAGACTAATAATATATCAGGCATTACATCATCCCATAAGTGATGTGCAGCCAAGGAGCCGACCAACCATCTTCCTGGAGCACTCCCAGGGAGCATGGCAGCTTACATGCAGTACTATAGTGTTTCTATAAGGATTTTTAAAATATTGCATGTAAGTATCATAATGTACATATGCAGGCACTTGTGATAATGATTTGTGCCTACCAGTGTTTTCTGTTGTAAATTCTGAGATAACTTATTGGGCTTTATTATCTTTTTTTAACTTACTGTTTTCAGAATGCCTATTTTTAATTAAAATCTGTTATATCACTATAAAAAACAGAGTGACTGACTCATTATATAATTTTGGAAAAGATTTTCAGGAATTCTGGATTCAGCAACATACCAATAATCTATCTGATCTTTAATGTTATCACTGTTATTGCATTTGCATGGGTCTGTAAAAGAACAAAATACAACAACAGGAGATACTGAGCAAGTGTTCATCCATGTTCTGAATTTTGGCAGTGCAAACTGCTGTCCTAATTACTTTTCTTATTTTGAGTAACCAAATGCCAGACAGAACCAAATTTTGCAAGAAAGGATTTGTTTTGGATCACGGTTTCAGTGATGTCAGTCCAGAATAGGAAGGAAGACAAGACTTTGCAGAAACAAAAAAAAATGTTGATATATCCTTACAGAGAAAAGAACTATAGGAGAAGCCAAAGCAAGATCTAACACCAAGGACACAAACCCTAGTGAACCACTTCCTTTAATCCCGCCACCTACATTTCACCCCTTCTCCATAATGCCATCAAGACACTAGTTCATTACCTCAGGCCCTTGTTAGCCAATCATCCTTGGGGAACCCCTATAGACACACTGTAAGGTGTGCTTCACCAATCAAAAAGTTTCCTTAGTCCAGTGACAACGACCATCAAAATTAAACAGCCCAGCTTCTAAACCCACGCTTTGTTTGCTTAAGTGTTTCACACTTCCTCGGTTTCTTCAAAGAAAATTTTCCACTAATTAATGATAGTTGTTCATCCACAAAGATGTAAAGTGGTCCAACAATTAGGACACATGAAGAATTATTTCATCTTTAGGTAGTGAAAAACCAATAGATGCCTCAAATACTGTGGCCTTGATTCATCAACATCCTTGCAGCCTTCCAAGAAAAAAGTATGGCTCCAGGAGAAAGCTTGGGACAGAGAGCAGTTATCATGTAGGCAGAGATCTAGCAAGGAAGCAGAGCTGAGCTCAGTCTTTCCAATTGTGTGCTTTACCATAAACCCTGGCAGACAGCATGAAAACAGTCATAGATACTGTAGGGAGGTGGCTGGGAAAATCCCATCCGAAAGCATGTCTTTCTAGCTGCAGGATCAGCATGATGCAGAACCAGTGCGGCATCGCATGCTGAGTCTACGGATAAACAGTCCTGGCTGAATGCTCTTTGGGAGTGAGAAGATGGAGATACAGTGTGGGCTTTTCTCAGAGGATGAAAGATCTAAAGAAAAGGAGAACTATGACTCTGCATGAAGGACTTTTTGAGCTCAAAAAAAATGTAAACACTGCTACTCTGGAATGCTGTCAACAATGATCGTCTGCAATACTGGGATGCTCACTATACATTATAAGAAAACCCACTGTGTTTGCACCTACAATAACAGAGACTGATAAACCTGACTCACCGGACAAACTGGACTCTTAATTTCACCCTCACTATGGAGCGTAGTGTTTGCTCTCAAAGATCATTCCCCCTGTATCGGCTGCTCTGTCAGCTATTCTCTTCCTTCTTTCCAAAGGCCTACAGTGAAAATGTCTGCCTCTAAATTTTATCTTGCCTCTTCCCCAGTTAACTACCTCCTCACCCTGTCCCTGCCTAGTACTCATTTTTAATTATAAATTCAAAAGAATTTATCCTAAACTGCCTTTTCTCCTGAGCTCCACCCAATTGTGGAGACATTTTGTTCTTACCCCAACAGATCTACAGTCCTATAGTCAGGGAAGCCACAGGTGAGCTCTGTGGGAAAGGGAGGAAACAAGCTTCACAAATGCACGGAAGCTAATTCCTCTATTTGATGAGTAAAAGAAAAACTATGTCATCCTTACAAAAAGATTTGTGTTTAATGTGGAACCAATTTTATACCCTCATCTTCCCTCTTAGGAGACTTAAAAGAGTAATATCACAATGCTTCAGATTACTTAATGAACATGAGGACAAGAGAGGTCACTGTCTGGTAGCAAGGAGTTTTACAGTGTTAGCATTTAGCCAATAATCTTGCCTTGAGAATTACAAAACAATCCTATGCCTTCGCCCAGGCTTCAAACTTAATACCTGAGGCAGGTGGGATAATACTTTTCCTAACAAAATTCCTGCAGCATTCCTATTATACATATAATCAAGGTCCATGACATACATATTATACATAGTATTATATTATGTTATACATAATATAAGGCCCATGATGGAAGGCACACGTATTAGTAGCTTTTCTCATCATCTCAACAGAAGCAATTTATTAGATGAAGGATTTGTTTTGGCTTGTGGTTTCAGTGAACTCAGTCCATCATGGTGGGCATGGTATGGCATGGGTGCTCAGTCCACAATAGTAGGAGCTTGTGACTTGTTCATATTGTGACCACCCAGGAAGTAGAGATCAGGACTGGAAGCAGGGCTAAGCTATATCCTTCAAGGCCCAGGCTTACAGTCTATATCTGCCAGCTAAACCCCATTTCCCAAGGCCTCTATAATCTCCAATGATGGTTAGATTTTCTATCAACTTGACTCAGCCAGAGTCATCTGGGAAGAGAGAAATTCAATTAAGAAAATACCTCCATCAGATTGTCCTGTAGGTAAACCACTGGGGGATTTCTTAATTAATGACTGATGCGGGAGGACTCAGCCCACTGTGAGTGGTACATATGTTCTGAGTTGTATAAGAAAGTAGGAAGAACAAGCCATAGGGAACAAGTCAGTAAGCAGCATTCTTCCACAGACTCTGCTAGCAAATTCTTGCCTTGAATTCCATTCATAATAGACTATAAGCTGCAAACAGAAACAAGCCCTTTTCCTCCCCAAGTTACTTTTGTTCATGGTATTTTATCACACCAATAGAAAGCAGACTAAGATACTTCTGAAAAGAGCATCTCCATCAAGAGACATTTCATACTCAAACTATGACGTTTGTTTGGTCATCTTTTTTCACTTCTATCTAACTCTACTCCAGGATGCAGACACACACTATTACAAGTTTTGTTTTCCATTGCTGGACTCCACCAAAATATCAAGTGGGATTTTGTTTATCTTTTTCAGATATTCCAGGAAAACTGCCTGAATGAATAAGCCCACCTGCCTTTTGATCTTTGAAAATCCTTTCATATCAAAGGAAGCTACAAACGAGTCCAAGTATCCTTAACCATTTTTCTCCCATCCATTATTTTGACTCAGACAAATGCTTAGACTTAGGCCAAAATCCTCTATATTTTAGAAGTTCAGTATTGCATCTTCTCCATACTTCTTTCATACAACTGAAAGATTGATGCTTCTTCTGTTTTCTTTTTTTCTCTTTCTTTTTCTACCATAACTACTCTAAATGTTTAAAGAACACAAGGTGAGGCCTTATAAATTGCATGTTTTTTATTAATATGTGAGTATGTATGTGGTTGTAAATGTGATGTGTGTGTATGTGTGACTGTGGTGTGTGTGTTTATGTGTATGTACAAGTGTTGTATGTGTGTGTGTGTGTGCATATTCACATGCCCATGCACTCAGGAGAGCCAGAATAAAACATCAGGTATGCTCATATTTCACTTTTTTCCTTATTCTTTTGAGTCAGTCAGTTCTCAGCACCCTTGAGCTAAGCAAGCAGTCAACAGAACCGAGAGATCCTCCTGTTTCTGATGCTCATGGTGCTGGGGTTACAGGTACATGACTAGACCTGGTTCTTTACATGGGTTCTTGGGATTTGAACTCAGATCTTCATGCTTAAACAGAAAGTATTCTTCCCACTGAGCCATCTCCCCAGCCCCACATTTTTCCTTTGTAATGTCCGGATGCCATTTAGCAGTTAACAAAGTAAATAGTGGTATTTCAACAGCAAGTCTCAAACAGAGGGTTGACTGTCTAAGGACTGAAGTCTTGAGCCAAGGGCAGTCTAGGAGTTCAGGACATTTTGAACAGTAAACAAAGAAATGGAAACCGAGGAACAAAGAAAGACTGTGAGAGAATGGAAGTAAGCAATTATTGAAAGTAGGAAGCGTCCTCTGGGACAGAGTGGCCTCTAAGTTGGTCTTTTATTAGGGCTCCTGGACCCTTCCCCTCTTTGATGTTCTCTTTCTCCCACTACTGCATCTCAGTCTGGATAGATCTTGAGGTTGAACCCCAGTCCAGGTGGGGGTTTTAGCTCTCTTTCCATTCCAGCTTCTATATGAGAACCTTTCCCTCAGCCCTAGCCCCTGACTGCCTATTACAGGCTAACTCCTCACAATATCAGAATGGTCAAGGTCCAACAGTCAAACACAACTGTGTGTTACATGTTTGGTTGGCTCTGCCAATGGCTGACCTCAGATGTGCCTCCTGAAAAGTATGCTACCAAACTCATATCATGTGGTACAGTACCTATCTCCAAATTGAAACATCTCAACCTCATAATATTCTGTCTCAAGAGAAACACTTTAGTACTGGGTGGTTCTCTGCAAAGCCATAGTAGCTGCTGCCTCAGTTTACGCCATTCACGAATCCAACCAACCACGGGTCAAAAATATTTAGAAAAGTACTAAAATCATACAGGCTTACCTTAGTTACCATTTTCTAAACAATACATGCAGAAAAACACTTCATGTCATACTTGCCTTGAGTCAGGCACCATGAGTAATCTAGGAATGAGTTAAATCATATAAGAGGCTCTCTATAAACTTTATGCTACATCAGGGACTTGAACATCTGCAGACACTGGTACCCATGTGTCCTAGAACCAGACCCCATAGACACTGAGGGACAACTGTATTTTCAATTTTTGAAGTTCTAAGATTTCCTTTGAAGGAAGACTGATGTGGGATTCCCCTCTGTGTGCTGTGAATATATTTTATTGCCATTAGTTAGTAAAGAAGCTGTTTTCAGCAAATGCCTTAACAGAATAGAGCTAGGTGGGAAAACTAAATTGAATGCTGGGAGAAAGCAGGCAGGGTCAGGGAGATGCCATATAGCTGCCACCTGAAACAGACACCTCTGTTGGAGCCCATTGGAACCTTGCAGGTAAGCCACATCCACATGGTGACATACAAATTAATAGAAATGGGTTAATTCAAGGTATAAGAGTTAGCCAGTGTTTTAAATAATTTAGTTTCTGTGTGATTATTTCAAGTCTGGCCTCCACTAACAGAAGACTTTCACTGTGTTGATCTGTGTGAACTATATACATAAGTGAATACACATGTATTCAAATCAATCCTCTCTGTCTATTCTACAAATGAAGAAACTAAGATCAAACGATTCTCCCAAGGATATATAGATAAGCAACCAACCAGGAACTGAACCTGGAGCCTCTAAAACTTTCTACCCTCTTTAACACTTGGTCTTTATTCACTATAGCAGTAACTCCGAGGTTCACCAAAGTGTCTGTTCACTCTTTTAAGTACATCAGTTTATTTAAGACACTATAAGTTGCTATTAAACTATTATTGAAGCATGCATATTAATTAAATAAAATCTGCTTCCTTCTTTCACAAATACTTTAAAAGTATAAATCCTTAGATAGACTCTGCCTTCAGCTTTCTATCCTGACAGATGCCAAGAGATGGAGAGCATGGCTCTGTAAAGTGTCTGTAGCTCACAGACATCTATCAGAGCAGTGTGTTCAAAAAAATGGTCCAGACCATGTTGGATTTTTCGAACATTTAATGTTAATTTTCAGTTGTGTGGTAGGGTGGAGTACAGTCACATGTATGTTCAGGGGCTTCTGAGGCCAGAAGACAGTGCTGAAGCCCTTTGAGGTGGAGTTCATGACAGTGGTGAGCCTCCTATCTATATGGATGATGGGAATCAGACTAGGGTCTTCTGGAGCAACAAGCTACATATGTTCTTAACCTTAACCACTGAGAAATCTCTCCTCCAGCCCAGAGTAGATGTTTACATTGAATCGATGTATTTCTTCAAAACACGCTCTTGAGGATCTGGAAAAGAAACGGTGTGAGTAAGGCTTACGCAGACAAATTTATGCTTCACTCACAACATTGTCGCTGAGTACTAATTAATCATGGAAAGGAAATGAGCCCTGGCGTTCAGCTCACTTTTCTAGAGAGTTCTGTCTCTTGTTGAAAAGAGGTTGGAATACTGAGCAGAGTTCTGAAAGCCTTGCAGGCTAGAGGAACAAATTTGCTCTGTTTAAAATAAACAAACAAAAGGTACACACATGATAGAACCCCAGAGTTGTGATGTGGGAATAAGAGAAAACAGGAAATGGTTCAACCTTTGCCAGGATAAAAATGCACCTTCATGTCATGTTAAGCAATTTCTATCGTTATATTGGGATAATCTGGGAACATTGGTTTCCTCTGCCTCTTCCTAAAAGTACACAATTAGTAAAGTTTGTGATGACCATAGTCTATGCCCCAAAATAATTTTAGTTTTCATATACTTTGTTTAGCACAATAAAAAAAAATCATCCAGGTAAGAAAACTGAGAAGGAATTTAGAGCTGCATGGAACCTAGATGAAAGGGGTCTCATGTGCAGACTTTAAATCTTTATTAAGATGCTAAATAAGGTTCCCACTAAGCCAGGTGTTCTGGTGCAAATCTTTAATCCCAGCACACAGGAGGCAGAGACAAGTAGTTCCTGTGAGTTCAAGGCCAGCTGATCTAAATAGTGAATTCCAAAACTGCCAGGGTTACATAGAAAAACTGTTTCAAAAATATACAGACCTTGAAAGAATAATACCAACTTCATAGGGAAAAAAAAAAAGAATGCAGGATAGCCCAAACAATTCTGTACAATCAAAGAACTTCTAGATGCAATACAATCCCAGACTTCAAATGCTACTATGTAACTACAGTAATGAAAACAGCCTGGTACTGGCATAAAAACAGACAAGAGGACCATTGGAATCAAATAGAAGACCTGTATATAATCCACACACCTACAAACACCTGGTTTTTGATAAAGAAGCTAAAAATATAAAATGGAGAAAAGAAAGCATATTCAACAAATAGTGCTGGCATAACTGGATATCAGCATGCAGAAGAATGAAAATAGATCCATATCTATCACCATGCACAAAACTCAAGTCCTAATGGATCAAAGACCTCAACAAACCACACTGAACTTTATAGAAGAGAAAGTGGGAAGTACATTTGAACGCATTGGCACAGGAGACCACTTCCTAAATAGAACCCCAGTAGCACAGACACTGAGAGAAACAATAATAAGTGGGACCTCCTGAAACTGAGAAGCTTCTGTAAAGCAAAGGACACAATCAACAAGACAAATGGCAGTCTACAGAATGGGAAAAGAACTTTACTAACCCCACATCAGAGGACTGATCTCCAAAATATACAAAGAACTCAAGAAACTTGACATCAAAAGAAGAAATAATCCAATAAAAAAAATGGGGTACAAACCTAGACAGAGAACTCTCAAAAGACAAATTTCAAAAGGCTGAAAGATACTTAAAGAAATGCTCAACATCCTTAGTCATCAGAGAAATGCAAAACAAAACAACTCTGAGATTCCATCTTACACCTGTCAGAATGGCCAAGATCAAAAACATTGATGACAGCTTATGCTAGAGAGGATATGGGGTAAAGGGAAAACTTCATTGCTAGTGAAGTGCAAACTGGTACATCCCCTTTGGATACCAGTATGACGATTTCTCAGAAAATTAGGCAACAACCTACTTCAAGACCCAGAAATACCACATCACATCATTGTGGTATGATTGAGCGTGTTATGGGTTCATACAACTTGAGATTGATTGTTTCCTAATTTTCTGAGAAATCTCCATGCTGATTTCCAAAGCCACCGTACAAGTTTGCACTCCCACCAGCAATGGAGGAGCATTTGTCACTATTGTGAAGGGTGATGTTTCTCTGATTTCTTTCTCAGCCCATTTATTATCTGTGTAAAAGAGGAGAATTTAGGTTTTTTCCAGATTCTGGCTATGACTGTTATGAACATAGTTGAGCACATGTCTTTGTGGTACGATTGAGCATCCTTTGGATATCAAAAGTGGTATTGCCAGTACAAGGCATAGAGATCTTCAAATTTCCTGCTTCATGGAAAAGTCTCCCAGATACTATCGGGGTGTAGGTTAAAATTGGATACCCCAAAGTTACAGAAGAACTTTGGGTGACTGTCCAGACAGTGAGATGTCTCTGTCAATTCTAGAGTTTTGAAAGTTGCTTACAGTACGCTTCCTGTTTACTTAGGTAATATTATATACTTCTGGAGTCTTTGATGGAGTTGAAGAAAGATAGCTATAATCATAAAAGAAAGATTAGAAATAAAACTTTAGACCACAAAGATAGGATATATGATAGAGTATTTTCTTTAACTTGCCAAATGTAAATGGACTAAATATTGTAACTATAATTCTTGCTTAATAACTGTTTTGTTATATGTAATACTGCTATTTTAATGTTAAAAACCTTCCTTTTATTCAGTCAGAAAAGGGAGTGATGTGGGATTTCCCTCTGCATGCTGTGAATATGTTTTATTGCCATGAATTACAAGTTCAAGGTCATTCTAGGCAACTTATGGAGACCCTGCCTGAAAAATAAAATGTAAAAAGAAGACTGGGATATAGCTCAACAGAAATTTTTTGGAGATAAAAATGGTTTTATCCCATGATTATGCTCTTTTGCGTTCCCATGTCATATGTTTTTGCTTTAATGCTTTTAAACATTATATTTACGAGTCTGCCAAGATTCTGAAGTGAAAAGCATTCTGCTTGCTTTCCTGTGCTTAAATTTAAGGGAACAAGACATGACAAATATTTGGGATACTCCTCGGGTAGGTTTTCCTATCAAAATAAATGTGACCGAAAGGATGCCGGACACAGGAGTCTTTTCCCAGTGATGTGGTACTGAGTGATCAATTTGGGAGAGAGACCAGAAGAGGGTGTCAGATCCCCTAGAACTGGAGTTACAGGTAGTTATGAACCAACACGTAGGTTCTGGGAATTGAACCCTGATCCTGTGAAAGAGCAGCCCATGCCCTAACCACGGAACCAACTCTCTAGCCTCCAGGTAAACGATGCTTTTTAATAACTGTGTTTTGTCAAACTTGATAAACTTTTCCCAATTAAATTACAAATAATATAAATATATCTTTATAATCCCTCCTCATTTTAAAGTTCACAGGTTTGACTTTGTGACAGTTACACAGGGTCCTTTTATTTCATGTGGTATTGCCGCTGTTATAAGGGCAATAACATTTAATGCTGAATTAAATATGCAGGAAACTCTATGATAACAATGAAATTAGAACACTTTCTCTTTGGGGAGACGAATTCATTCTCAAACGCTCTCAGAAACCCAAAGGAAAGGAGAGAGCATTCTGAACTTAGGAAAGTAAACATCAAATTTAACCGTAAGAGCATAGTTCAGGGGAACAGCAGTAGACAAGAGGTCAATGAACTAAAACTGAAATCTAAAACAGGATTGCAAACTGGGACAGAAGTCAAGCAAAAAAAAAAAAAAAAAAAAAAAGGTAAGCAAGCCTGTTCAGACTTTCCACATAAGCCTGGAGCTTTTAGATAGTATTAGGCAATCCATCTCTTTGACAAAGGAGAGCTGACCAGTACCCTTGGACTTTGGACGATGTCAATGTGAGTCAATAGGTTACTCCGAACTCATCAATCAAAGGACCACAACTGGCATTTTCATACTGCCAGTGCGATCTT
This sequence comes from Chionomys nivalis, assembly GCF_950005125.1. Lineage (NCBI taxonomy): Eukaryota > Metazoa > Chordata > Mammalia > Rodentia > Cricetidae > Chionomys > Chionomys nivalis. Next base: position 29,209,267 of record NC_080103.1, on the reverse strand, counting down.
TTCAATGTTATCCCAGAGATTTCGGATCAAACCAAAGCTCAAATTAATACAAAGTATTCCAGTGGACAAAAAGAAGACAAAGCATACAGCTAAGCACAACTTTCCTTGCATTTGACTAACTAAACACAATCATTCCGGTGGTAATTTAGGATGTAGTTCCTGAACAAAAGCTGGTAAAATAGAGATGCCCCCACCACCACCATGCTTTGACAATCACTTCACAGAGACATTAAAGGTGAGCAGATCTCTCTCACCTGTGAGTAAAATAACCCCCAAAGAAAGAGACTGAAAAACTCTTCTGGCTGCTTATTCCACTTTTTTCTTTTATGAATATTTGGTTTAGTAGCACATTCATAGATCCAAGTGTACAACAATACTAGCAAAACTCCACCCATGGTCTGATCTGCGGAGATGTGTAAGCACACTATCCGCACTAATATACCCTTTCTATGGAGAGCAGGCAAGATAGCCTTATGGATAAGTTAGCTTGCTGCCTAGCCAATAGATCATGGTTTAGTCCCTGGGACCCAGCTGGTGGAAGAACCAACTCCTACAATGATTTCACACACACACATACTGTATCATATGTGCACATGTACATGAGTGTGCACATACACAAAAAATCAATAAAAATATAATAAATTTATAAATAAGCTTTCTGGTTATTCATTTAGAAATTTTTGCATATACAAACAAATGCAGTTATATCTTTCCAGTATCTCTTTGGAAGAACCCCTCCTCTCATGAGATGCTTATTTACCATGATCTTATTTTGGTTCTTTCTACTGAATAGAAAGTTACAGTTGAGAAGTTGCAGTAAATGTTGTTAGAAGACATTAAATGATATGAAACCTAGCCATGCCTAGGTCTATGCACTAGTCTAAATACTTTGTAGATTCATATCCCTTTGTCCTAAACAGACGCCTGTGACATGGATCTTATTATCAACACAATAATGGGAAATCTAAGAAGAAAAAATTAACACGTTGCTACTTAAGTTGGCAAAAGTCTGATCTCTCTTCTTCTGACGAGAGATTTCTGTCTCCTCCTTAATTTTTCGTTGACCTCTTCCAACAGCATCATCAGGCTAATATCTACCCACCATGTTCCACGACCTCCTAACAGAAGGACAGATTTTGAAGCCAGAAATTCCCAGATTTGATTGAAGTTTTACCACTCACTAGCTGTGTGAGCCTAGACTGTGTCTCTGTCTCTCTCTTAAAATAGAAATTGGGGGTAGGAAAAAGGACATTTGTGAAACTACAAAATTGACAAACCTCTGTAGATATTCGAAAATTAAAAATTTTCATTTTCTACTGCAAGTAGGCTCTCAAGTTTATTTATTTATTTATTTGGGGGTTCTCTTTAAATATTCTATAGTGATTGATCAAAACTATTGTAATTTTCGTTTTGCTCCTTACCTCATGTCAGGATTCTGTTTACTCCAAGTACATCCATGAACAACCACAGGTGCCGTTCCCGATATCTCAATGGAGACCTCCAATTGCCGCGCACCGCGCCCCCGTGTCTGCGCTCGGTGCGCTGGCACCCAGTTCCCGAGCTTCGGGCAAGGGAGCTGGAGTTTAAAATACACAAACAAACACAGACAGAGAGACAGCGACACGGGTCATCCTTGAATTCCCCAAGAATGCCCCCTTTATTGTGTTCAGGGGCAAATTATATAGAGATAACCACACCCCAGCAAACCCACCAGAAACCACTCTCCTGCCATCAAGAACTCCTGAAGGTCTCGTGCTCAAAGCAGCTGTAGGCACTCAGATTAGGGGATTACAAGAAATTCAGGATCTGGGGTCTCACTGCTCCCAACATACAGGTGCACTTGCATAAAGCTCACAAAGCCAATGAAGAAGCAGGATACACAAGGAAGCAAAAGAAGTTGTCATAAAAAATACAATAATCCAAATTTGAACATCTGATATATATGCTCAGCAGTAGAATGGAGCAGGCAGAAGAATTCATGAACTGGAAGATAAAACAACATTAATCATTGCATCAGAAAACAATAAAAAGAAAAAAAGCACACAGGTACTAAATGGCAATATGTGTGTGTGTCTATATAGACACACACATATATATAGACACACACACACACACACACATATATATATGAAAACATAAACAAAAGCTTATCATCATCATTCGTGCAGTTGGAGTTCTGAAGAAGAAAAGGACCAAGATTTTAAAAACCACTTGTGACATCTCCCAAGAGAGCTGTGGGCCTAGGTGATGACTGAATTAGACTCCAGGTCAGGCCCACGAGTGTAGGAAGTTCTCCATTTCCCAGCAGCCCCAGCTATGGCTGTCCACCGGTCTTGACCTGGGTATGGCCTCTTGGTTCTTGGGGGAGATCTACATCTTGCAGAACAAGGTGGTCAGCCTTGTCTCTGAGACTCGTGGTGTCAGCTGCATCCCCCCTTACACCGACCACACTTTCTCCTCGCTGTCATCCGTTGCTGTGGCTAGGTATGCTTAAGCCCAGACTTCTGCATGCCAACCCCGACAGGGCCACCTAGGCTGGGGATTAACTCAGAACAAACCAACCATTAGGAAACAGTATGTGCGTCCTGAACTATTTACAATGTCTATTTGTCGTCCTTTCTACACTATCAAGAGTGAGTGTGAACTTTTAAAATGGTATATACTTATCCCCTTTAAACTTGGTCTTTTTGCTGTGGATACGCTACATCATGGTGAGAGTTTATGCCAGAAGATGTCTGTGCCTTGTGTGTGTCAGAAGACACAAAAATAGCAGGTTTCCACTATCACCCTCAAAACGTGACTCAGTGACACAACTACCTTCTGTTATGCCTTGCCTCTTTTTCTTTTTTTCAACTAATTCTTTGACAATGCCATGCATGTATGCAATACGTTCTGGTCACACTCACTATCCCCACCCTTTCTTATCCCCCTTCTACCCCTCTTCCCACTATCATGCTTTTTTTGGGTTTTGACTTTGTTTTGTGACCCACTGAGTTTAGCCAGGGCCACCACTTAGGCATGGGTGTGGAACTATCCCTCAAGCATGACTAACTCACTAATGGCGCCATCACTGAACACAATGAGTCCTCCTCAACTAGTATCCACCATCTGCCAATGGCTCCCAAGGAAGAGGCTGGTAATTTTAATGATTTTACCATCTCCCAACCATTCCAGGAGCTGGGGATCAAGCATATAAGCATCTGGGAGACATTTATCCAAGCCATGACATCTGGAGATGCCTGACTTCTCAAACCCAGTCTAGAGCCTGACAAAGACTGCCTCAACAATGTTGCATGAATGAATGAATGAATGAATGAATGAATGGATTATGAAAGTTTCCATTTAAATTACTGCCTCCTTTCTGTCCTTTCAGTACCAATCCAATCAATACCTTATTGTGCCTGACCTGATAATGAGGTAACACTTAACAGACCTTGTCCAATGTCCTAAATAAACATTCAGTCATTGCTGTGATGAGTTCTAGTTGCTTTCTGTTGCTGTGATAAACGTCATGCCCCAAAGCACCTTCCAGAGGAAAGGGCTCACTTCCACATCACAGGGAGCCATTTAGTGAAGTAAGGAAAAGAACCCAAACAGGAGCCTGGAGGCAGGACCTGAAGCAGAAACATGGAGGAGTGCTGCCCAGTGTTGCTCCTCCTGTCTTGCTTTCTTTCTTTTTTTTAAGAATCTTTTTTTTTATTTTATAGACTGTCCCAGTTCCCTCTCCCTCCTCTCCTGCCACTCTTCCTGCCCCCTCACCTCCCCACCCTCCCTCACACCCCAACTCCCCCACTTTCTTATATGACCCAGAGGTCTGGGGTCTCCCACATGATCATTAATGGAAAAAAGTACCACAGACATGCCGCCAGGCCAATCCAATGGAAACAGTTGTCCAACTGAAGTTTCCTCTCCCGAGATGATGCATGTTTGTGGCAAGTTGTATCACATGGAATCATCCTTAACATTCTCTCACAATAAAGTATAACATATTTATCTAAGATTATGTTAATCTGAGCCAAGCAGTGGTGGTACATGCCTTTAATCCCAGCACTTGGGGGGAAGAAATAGGCAGCTCTCTGTGAGTTCTAAGCCAACATGGTCTACAGAGCAAGTTCTAGGACGGTCAAGGCTATACAGAATAATCATGTCTTGAAAACCAAGCAAAACTAAACCAAAACAAAAAGATTATATTAATCCAGGATGGGAATAGACCCAGCAGCTAATAGCACAAGCTGCTCTTTCAGAGGACCAAATATTGGAGCCCAACTCCGGGGTATCGATGCCCTCTTCAGAACCCTAATGCACTCACACTCAAATACACATATACACATGATTGAAAATTGAAACTAGGCAGACAGCGGTGGCATATATACCTTTAGTTCCGGCACTCAGGAAGTAGAGGCAAACAAATCACCCAGTTTGAGGTCATCCAAGTCTACAGAACAAGTTCTAGGACAGCAAAGACCACACAGAGAAGCTCTGACTCAATAAATTAATGAAGTAAGTAAATAAATAAGTAAATGCATAAATAAAATCTTTTTTAAAGAGTATGTAAGTCTCTCAGCATAACCTAACTTTAAACAAGTATATTTACATACAAAGTACTTGATAAGCAGTAGCTGTAATTTTTAACTGTCTTTTAATTAATTAAAATTATTAATTAAAATATTAATTAATATTTACTTCTTTATCAATTTATTGTAGCTTACCTCCTGCATCTAAATTCTATTTCTTGGAGGAGTCATGGGTCTATCAGACACGTCCCTCTTTATCTGACAAGTGATTTCTCTCTGATGTAACCTTCATGCTGTTGTCTATCTCAGTTCCAACCCTCCATCCACATACCCATCTAAATCATTCCTCAGGAATTCATTTATTATTTATCATTTTATCCCTGAGGTCAGCACAGTATTTGGCCTGTTACAGTGCCCATCACTGCTTGTTAGGGGGATTGGGAGGAAGAAAGGGAGCTACGCTAAACCAGCCAGTTAAAGTCTCAAAACCGTGCATGGTGTCTCTCTGTAGGATCCATATCCAGTTCCCTGTGTTGCACTCAGTAACGTTCACAGGTATTTAAGTAGGACACTTGCTTTAAAGATAGTATATGAAGCTAAGTCTTCAAGGAAACTTGAGTGTGTGTCTCTAAAGGACTCAGCCACGTTATGTGTTAAAGAAAACTCTTTCATCTGGCTCCTACTCTCCCTCACACTCTGTCCTGAATCAACACCCCTCCCCGTCACCAGAGCCTGTGCCACCCCAGCCTCTCAAACTCACACATGTCTACTGCATCCTTTCCACCTCCCTCACCAATAAATATCTCCAGCTGTTTGGATGACGTTGGTGCCTTGATGTCTTTCTGTCTTTGGAAGTAATTCCCGGTTTAACTTCATCAGTCTCAGCCAGGAATCTTACCTCATGTTTCAAATTACCACCAGCGAAGAAGAGGGAGGCCAGCTCCTAACACTTAGAGCCTCAGGTTTAGAGGAAAATATTTATAGCTATTGCTGAGTTGGATCAAATAATTCTTAAAGGAAAGCACCACTATCAAGAAATAAAATTCTATTGAATTCTTTATTTTCTCTTGGGTTTTCTCTTTGTTTGTTTGTTTTCTTTTGTTTCTGAAACAAGGTATCTTGGAGGCTAAGCTGATCTCAAATTTATTATGTTAGGATGACCTTGGACTCCTCATCTCCTTGCATCCACTTCCTACTAAACTGTTTTATTTGTGTAGTTTTCTGAATGGTTAAAATTTCCTTACAAGATTTGAGCAGAGTTTTCTGTTTTATAAGGTTTTTTTTTTCCTATCTGAATTGTAGCCTCTTCCAGTAATAATTCTTGCTTTTCACCATTTAGGAATAAGAAATATAACCTAATTGTGAAATCTGTGCCTTCACACAGAAACCTATTTTTCATCTGCAATCTGAGAAAATTTCATAGATTCCTCCTCTTACTATAAAATTTCCACAAATAAACTCCATACTCCCCAGTCCCCCACCCAAGGCCTTTGAACAGCACAGGTTACCAGTGTCTTCAGTGAGAGATGATCCATGGTGGAATCATGGAGACAATGATTCTCTACTTAAGTTCATCTCGGAAAATGGGAGTCCTAACTGATGCTTTTTAAATTTAACAATCTTCATATATTATATATATATATATATATATATATATATATATATATATAATAGTTTGGATGTAACTGGCCCCCATAATCTTACAGGAAGTAGCACTATTAGGAGGTGTGACTTTGTTGGAGTAGGTATGGCCTTGTTTGGAGGAAGTGTGTCAGTAAGGTCTCTTTTTCTCAAGTTTCCCTCATTGTGACAGGTAGTGACTTCAGGCTGCCTGCAAGATGCAGTGGTCTCAGCTCTAGCACCACAGCTGCCTGTATGTCACCATGTTCCTCATCATGATCATATGAACTGAATTTCTGAAACTGTAAGCGAGCCAAGCTAATTAAAAGTTTGTTTTGTTTTGTTTTGTAATAAGAATTACTGTGGTCCTGAGATCCCCTCACAGGAATAGAAACTCTGTTGGTATCAGAAGTGGGGTATTGCTGTGATAGACCTGGCCATGTTTTTGTTTAGAAGAATTTGGACTTTAGTATGTAGGGTTATGAAAGCAGTGGAATGCTTTAAACACTGTTTAATGAGCCATACTTATAGGCGCATGGAAGGCAGAGGTACTAAGAATTATTTGAACTGTCAGGAGCTCCCTCAAGAGGCTTCAAAGGAGAAGAATTTTAGTATGCTGCCTAGAGATTTGTTCTTGTGCTATTTTGGTGAAGAAAGTGGCTGCCTTTCGCCCTTGTTCAAACTGTCTGCCTAAGCATAAAGTGAAGAGTTTTGAATTAATTCCACTGACAGAAGAAATCTCAAAACAGTCTAGTAGAGACTCTGTTTTATGGTCATTAGTAGTAACTCTAATGTAGATTTATAACGAAAAGGAGTTAGCTGGGCAAGGAAAAATATTTGAGGAGAAAAAGATTACCAGAAAGTGGAATGGAGCTAATTTCTGTGTTCAAGGAAATAAACAGATTAAGAAATGGAATAAAGGGAGTGGTGACTTCAAGGAAAGATCCCACGCAGCTAAATTTCCAATTTATGAAAAGGAACTAAAGAACTAAAGGAACTAAAAGGATCTAGAGCCAGATGTGGTGGTGCACACCTTTAATCCCGGCACAGGGAAGGCAGTGCTGGAAGATCTCGGAGGTTGAGGCCAGCGTCTTCCACAGAGCAAGTTCAAGAACAACCAGTCTTATGCAGTGAAGGAAAAAGAAAGCTGATAAAGACGTAATTAAACGATGGGACCATAGTTCAGCCTCAGCAAGCAGTAGAACTTGGCAGTTTCAGTCATGTGGTCCTGAATTTAGAGTTAAGGAGAGAAGAAAGGAGTTATGGAATAAAGCCACCGAAGCTAGGTATGTGTCAGGGGTGTCCCAGGATGGAGGCCTAGAGAGGCCATTTCATGAAGCTGTGAAGTTGAAGCCTGGATTGTCTTGGAGACCCCCAAGATTTTGGAGATGCCAAAGTTGTGGGGTACCTGCCAAGGAAAGTTGTTAACAGAGTAGAACCAGCCCAAGAGAAAGAAGTGTATGACAGTCAACAAAGCTGAACACTATTGGAGATCTGAAGAGTGTTTTTTCATCAGACATGGAGATGCAGAATTTGGAGTGTACCAGTTGGTTTTTGGTCTTGCTTTGGTCAAGTATTTCCTTGCTATGCTCCCTTCCCTGCATTTTGAAACAGTAATGTATATCCTGTGCCATTATATGTTGGAAGTATGTGATCTGCTTCTGATTTTGATTTTTTTTTGGTTGATTACACTTAAGAGATTGTATGAATCTCAGAAGAGACTTTGAATTTTAAACTTTACAATATTGTTGAGACTGTGATAGACCAGGGGACTTTTGAAATTGAAGTGAACACATTTTTCATTAGGATGCTGTTACAAGCTTATGGGGGCCAGGGAGTAGAATGTGATAATTTGAATGTAATAGGCCCCCATAATTTCAGAGGGCATGGCACTATTAGGAAGAGTGGCTTTGTTGAAGTAGGTGTGGCCTTGTTGGAGGAAATGTGTGACTATACCAGGCTTTGATCACTTCTAAAAAATGTATTTTAACCCAAAGAAGGATATCTCAGAAACCCAGCATAGAACCAAACACAATTGGCAGAAAGAACGAAAGAAAGAAAAAAAGAAAGAAAGAAAGAAAGAAAGAAAGAAAGAAAGAAAGAAAGAAAACAAAGAAAAGAAAAATTTAGAAAAGCCAATAAAATGATTCTTAATGGTACTCTGTTATATTCATGGACCAGAGCCTAATGTAATTGTTATCAGAGAGGCTTCACCCAGCAACTGATGGGAGCTGCAGAGACCCACAGCCAAACATTTTAGGCAGAACTTGGAGAATCCTGCAAGAGAAGAGAGAAAGGATTGTAAGAGCCAGAGGGGTCAAAGACACCACAAGAAAATCCACAGAATCAACTAAGCAAGGTTCATAAGGGTTCACAGACTGAACCAACAATCAGGGAGCCTGCATGGGTCTGACTTAATGTGAAGGTCCAAAAATATGAGTCTAATTCGAGCATACTTCTTCTGTTCCTTCTTTTAAATTAAGAGGTTTAACCCAGGGAGTGGCTGCCTGCCTTCAGGACACTTGGTCTAGGGTGGGTTCACTGCGTAAACAATAGAATTCTTTTCTCATAAATTAATGGCTTGCTGTCTCAAAGTATTGAAGCAAGTAACTATTCTAGTTGTCCTTTGTATCGTGTTAAAGCAGTCTTTGCCTTTTTCTCCTGCTACATTGGGATATAAAAGTGTATGGAAAATTAAAGTGGGCAATTTCAGTATTCACTGGAACTCCCTCCCGGTACTATCCTATGTCTCTGTGATTCTTTCTTATTTCTCTTCCTCCTACCTAACATTTCTAATCCCCATTCCCCTACCCTGGTAAGGGGTATCCATGTAGAAGTCAGTCCGCGACAACTTCGGTCCTCTGCACATATGTGACAGGTGTGTAGTTTGCTGGTCTTGTGGGACTTCTAACAGTGAGAGCAGGAGCTGTCTCTGACTCCTTTGCAGGCTTTTGGGATCCTTTTCTTCCTACTGGGTTGCCTTGTCCAGCCTTGATATAGGGATATGTGCCTGCCTAGTCTTATGGTAACTTGTTATGCCATGTTTGGTTGATATCCCTGGAAAGCCTGCCCTTTTCTGAAGGGAAGCAGAGGAAGATTGGATCTTGGGGAAAGGAGAGGATGGGGGAAAGGACCGGGAGGAGAGGGGGAGGGGAAAGTGTATTTGGGATGTAATGTATGAGAGAAGAATAAATTAAAAGAAAAAGAGGAAAACATCTGATAGCAAACAAGGAAAGTGTTTTAGACATTTGTAACAGGACCACGTAATCTTGCAGTAGTTTGAATGAGAAATGCACCCCACCCCCATAGTCTCAGGCACTTGAACAAAATTGGTCTCCAGTTGGTGCTGTTTGGGGAGTTCAGCTGGCACAGCCCTACAGGAGGAAATACATCTCATGGGGGCATATGGAGATTAAAGGCATGATGGACTTCTGTCCCAGAGCTATAAACCGAAATGAACTCTCTCTCCTTCAGTTGATTTTAGTCATTGTGTTCTTGTTCCCTCCAAAAACTAAGTCCTTCTTGGCATGCGCAGGAGCAGTCCTGAGAATCACATGGGCCTGTCAGTCCATCAAGCTCCAGACCTGACTCCTGAGGAGCCTGGTGACGTCCTTACTGTCCCAGGAACCAAAATCCCAGGAGAAGCCAGCTCTGCCCACTGAGAGAGCCTTGGCAGAGCATTAGCAAGGTGAATGCAGCATCCAGAAGCAATTTGGCATTTTTTACCAGCAGTGTTTACACAATCCGTTCATTTTTCTAGTAACACCTCCAATTTCCTTCATTTCCATTCAAAGTTGTCTTTCTTTTACCTGATTTTTCTTTGAACATTTGTGAAAATCTTCCCTTTAGATTCCTTTGTAAATTTTTCTAACACTATTCTTTATTTTTAACAGGTTTTTTTTCCCAAGCATATGGCCTTTGTTTGGGCAGTTGTTAGACTGACATCTGCTCCACATGAGTACACTACTTTTTATCACTGTTGTGGCCAGAACCCTAATAAGAAGCAGTTCAAAGGAGGAAGTGTTTATGTGTCATGTTGTTTAAGGAGATGCGGCTCAATATAGGAGAGAAGGCACTGTGACAGGAGCATGTGGTGGCTGGTCCCCTTGTTTCCACTGCCAGAAAGCCAACAGAGAACAAACAGGAAATGAGGCCAAGCTAAAAATCCTCAAGGACTTTAGAACCTTCATCCAGTGAGACTCTATCTCCGAAAGATTCTGTGACCTTCTGAGACATCACGACAAGCTTGGGGTGGAGTGTTCAAACACAGGAAGCTCTTCCACATTTAAAATGCGACATTAGGAAGAGTTGACATGTGTAGGGTATTGGCCTGGTCTTAAGGACATTGCCTGTACTTTACAGAAGGGAAGCAGTGCGCTGAGAGGCAAAGCAATACTCAAGTTCATACTGCTGCTAAGACACAGTGTGTTTGAACCCAGATTTATTCAACTCTTTCCATATAGCAAAAGCCTCTGTGAGTCAGAGCTCCCTAAGTGGGTCTCCTCATCCCAGGCAAGGACCATATTAGTCTCCATGCCCCAACTCAAAATATTTTGTCTGCTTCTGTATCCAAATGCACGTCTCCATTATTTTCTCTGACTTGGGCCCCTTTTTGTGTATTTCAGGTATGCCGTTCCAAAGTTAATCTATATTTTATTACAAAGTTCTTTTGTACAACCTAGTTTTGTTCTGATGGTGGATCACATGGCTGTGATTAATAGGGGGTATTTAGCCAAATTATAACTATTGTTGCTCTATGGAATCAGGCAGAAAGATGAAAGTCTGCAGTTTCTCAAGATTGTTCCTCTTTGCTGTTTCAGTGGAAATGCTCTGGCACACACCTGCTGCTCTAGAGTTGACAGAGTCCAACAGCGTAAGTATTTTTGAAGTTTTGACTCTTCCAGTTCATGGTTCATTTGCTCCCGAGCAGAGCTTAAAAACATTCCCTGGTCTTATTATTCTGTTTCCTTTTCAATGATCTCATATGTCTTAGCTGATTTCATCTTGATATGATTGAATAGAAATTCAACTGACATTTGCATGCTCTAAATTCTAACCTTTGATGGTTTGTGAAACAAAAGCATAATAAGATTGACAAGTATCCCTGGACTTTGCCATAAATTCTGAATGAATTTTTTAAGAAAGGTAAGTATATGCTTGTATACTATATATGTGTATGTGTTATATTGTAGTGTGTATAGTGTATATATTACAGGATAGTATATGTGTAATTGTAGCATATAATGAATTAAATAAGGAAAATGATAATTTCTATTTTTTTATTTAACTCCCTAATTAAATATAGGTGGTGACCACCATTACCTGGATCCTTCCTCTTAAAGTGTGTTGTTTCTTAATGCTTTTTTTTTGTTTTGTTTTGTTTTGTTTTCTTTGTTTTTCGAGACAGGGTTTCACTGTAGTTATCAAGCCTATCCTGGAACTAGCTCTTGTGCTCTTGTAGGCTGGCCTCAGACTCACAGCGATCCACCTGCCTCTGCCTCCCGAGTTCTGGGATTAAAGGCGAGCACCACCACCGCCTGGCTGATAATTCCTATTTTAACTGTACCAATCTTTAATAACCTGTGATAATGAAACAAAGACTGAAAGTTCCCTCCTCCGTGTGTCTATTATAAACTCATACCATGTAGAGCTAGCTGAACATGAACCTTCTGATCATTCCAACCCTAATCTCAGAGACCCAGCACTAAAATTGATCATGGTGTGCTCAGAAGTGAAAACAGGAAATTGGGACTCAATCCAGGCTCACATCTCTAACATAATTAAGTCACAGTCTAAGTGCCATTGTGGGGAGAGATTAATAAAACTTTGACTCCACGGGAGCGCTTTGAGGTGAGGGAAAATTGAGAGGACGTGGTTGTTTAGGGGAGAATCAAGTAGACAACTCTGAAGATGAAAATCCGACTTCACAATTGAACTGTCAAATCTAGGCAGAGTCAGACAAGTAGAAGTTTTCTTGGGGAAGAAACCTCAAGGGTATCTTCCAGTGATGAAAGGAAGACAGGAAAAGGGAATATGAAGGAAATAAGAAATAAGAAGGCATGAGGAAGCAGAAAGAGGAGGCTTGGGACACATGCGCGGAAGGATAGCAGGGAATCCTGTCTCATCACTTGCTGCAAGCCAGTTCTCAGTCCAACTTCTCACACATATAGACCCCAGATACTCAAGGAATGATTAGACTGCCAAAGACAGCTGACCACAACCATCTACACAGAGAATGATCTTGTCCTTCTGGTAAGAAGGGAGAGCTAGATGAGAGGGAGAGGTTGAGAAGAAGCAGCTGAACTCTGAAGGAACTTGGAAGAGTGCCAGCACGCCTCTCAGATCCAGCATCTGCAGCCCTGAAATTTTCCCAGGGCTCACTGTTTTTGTTTAGTGGTTGCTCACCAAGGGTATGTACAGGAAAGCTGCTCCACAGGTGAGCTCATCCCTTTGATGAGGTACTTTCCCCTCCCCCAGTAGACTTCTATTCCTTAAAACTTAGGGCACGCACCACCCAAAACCACTCAAAACATTTGCAAAATACCATCACTATTTATAACATGAAGTCTAGAACAGGGATATCCTCAATTTAACTTAAGTGAATAAATTTTATGTTTAAGCCTCTTACAAATACAATCTTTAAACAATGCATTACAATCATCCAAGCATGAAGATCCTAGTACATTTAAGGGGGAAACTTTGTTAGATGGTGTAACTGAAAACAAAATACATTGTACTTATTGGGAATAAGACCTTCACTAGTTAACTTGTCAGGTAGACTCTGGGTCTTAATAAATGATTGAGGAAATTTCACGAGTCAGGCAATTCTGTGCTATCAAGTATATAGGGAGTCCTGCATGTGCTCACTTGTGTGTACAGAGAAACAAAGTAAATGGAGCAAAATCTCAGTGATTGAATCAAGATGAGAAATATAAGGATGTTTCAGGCTTTCATTGCTTCTGTACACTTTATTATTTTATAATAAATACAACCGTGTTCCATCCCATATAGCATCCTATCAGCAACAGATCTTATGTCATGTGTTGGTCCCATACAACTGTAATGGAACTGAAATTTCCCCATGGTCTAGTATCATTTTATCTGCCTTAATAGAAGCATGATGTTACTTCCATGTTTACGGTGATTGCAAACCTCAATCATAAAAATATATGAACGTATAGAATAATCATACACAGGATGTGAGGACAGGTGTCTTTGCTACTGTTGTATGTATCAGCTGTGTTGCCATTTTATTATTTTAGAATGCTCCTCTACTTATTTTTCTAAAATAATTTAAAACAATGTGCTTTGTTGAGTTAACAACAACCTCCTGCATCTTGTATTTACCATGCCTCTTGATGGCATCCAGAGGCCATGCTGAGTGACTGATCCACAAAATTAGGCTTGTGTAAGTACTCTATGATGTTCATACCAAATCGTTCAAGGATGTGTTTCTCAAAACACCTTCTCATTGTCAAACAAACCTAACTGTGTTGAGGAAAATTGTATGCAAACCTCTCGTGTGCATAAACTGAATATCTATTAAGATGTTTTACAATTTAAGTGTTATTTTGTGTCTCTTTTCAGCCAGCATATTATGGATATTTTTCCATATTAAAAAATTCTCTTTACCTTATTATTTGTAAGGTAAGTATATTGCATGGCTTTGCTCACATTTGTAAACTAATCCTCAAATACAGATATTTTAATTGTTTCCACTTTTGTTATACTAAAAGCAGTATGGGAAAATCTCATATATCCATCTTGATTTGTGTGTTCCTACTTCTGCAGATAATCCCTAGGAAAGACTGCATGAATTTTGTATTTTGAAACAATAATTACAAGATTTCTTCATACCATATGAACTATTGTTTATTCTTCACCACAGTGTAAGATGAAGATACATTCCTTCAGTGTCCTTACATACTGCTTATCAACAACTTTTAGCAAATTTTACACAAGTAAGATAGTAAATACTTTTAATCCCCATTTATCTCATCATTAGAGAACTTTATTTTGCATGCTTGTTGGCCATTTATATTTGTTGTAGTCTATATATGAAGATCTTTCCCAAAAGGCTCATATGTTTTAGGTTTGGTCCCCAGCAGTTGGTCTTATTAAGAGGTAAGTGAATCATAACAGTGACAACTTCAATAAGTTAATCCATTACTAAGGTCATATTGAATGGTCTTTTAGGGCAATAGTTGGAAGTTTTCATTACATTTCATTACAACCCACACACTTTCTTAACCATCAAGTCAGGTTTGGTTTGGTTTGGTTTTGTTTTGTTTTGTTTGGGGGAGTTGCACATAATTGACATTTTCATGTGCATATAGCAACACTAAATTTATCCCTGGTTTTTGGCACTATATGTCAGATTTAGAAAGTCCTTCCTTATTCCTGAATTACAAAAGTCCTGTGTTCATTCCTACCACTGCCTCAATGTACTCTACTTTGTTCTGGTTTCCCCCATATCCGATAAGCCAAGCACTTTCCTTTCATGGTTCTCTGCATCTTCAATCATTTGCCAAAACATGGTTAGGTGAATTGATTCATCATCCTAGCAGAATGCACATAAAATTTCACTCCAGTATTTCTTCCTAATTTGTACATTTTTTTATTCAGAAATATTTATCTACATGAATATTCATGCCTTAGTATCTTAGAACAACTTTACAATTTTCTTTAGTTCTGAGAAGTCATTTCTCAACCACCAGCATGCTGAACTTCTCTGCCACTCTACTGTCAGGAAGTAGGGTAAGTGTGCCTAGTCCTGTAAGAAATGAATTAAGTAAAAATAACTTCCCAATAGTCTGGAAATTATCAGTCTTTTGCTCACACCAAATGGTTTTTCTCCCATGTGTCTGTGTCTATACTTACTCTCTACATACGACAAGTCAAAGAGTAAGATTTTCTTGACAGAGAGTGTTCAGGTGTCCTCTAACCACAGACAGACCTGACATTAGCAAGGCATGGGAAATCGAAAGCATTGGGAAGGACAGGAATCTCCCCAACCATCACAAATTGCTCTCCCTTCTCACTGGATGGAGTCGCAAAGACCGAGCCACCCCTCTGGCAGCTGGGAGTCTGGCGTCTCTTCCTATAGTTCACGGAACTGAGGTGAGAGGAAATGGCTTCCAATTTCCACAAAATAAAGTGTAGGGCCCTTTCTATCTTTTTTCATAGAATTACTATAAAATTGGAATACTTCAATAAAATACTATAAAAAATGGATTTCCCTGAGCCAGACAGAATAGACTCACTATATTTACTGCTTCCAAATCATAATGGCTCTATTTTCTCCCTCAACTGAGAGCCTATAACCTCAATGTTTTCACATCAATGAACTTGTTTTCTTTCCCTTGTGTACTTCAGACACAAGGTTAAAGGTCTCCTTGTGAATGCTCATCACAATTTCGCTTCATCTTTTGCAAGTAGGTCATGACCTAGCCATCCCCAAACACCATTCTTCCCTAACCACGAATCCCCTTGAGAACAGCTCTCCTCTTGCATTTATTGGTCTTTTGTTCTGTTATACCCCCTCAATCACCAGGACAAGAATGAAGTCATCTGGCTAAACAGGTTTGCTTTTTACCCAATCAAGAAAAACCAGGCTGCCCCTTCCATAGGATAGTCACTGTATGAGACAGTTGCTTAGCAATTTATTATTGAATATGTGACTTATGAAACTGATCCTGAATGGCCATGTTCTAGTCATATGTTCAGTGGGGTGAGTATGAGGCTTAGAAACCTAAATACTTAACTTTGCTGATTAGTTGCACTCCTGGAAGTCAACAAACGAACTAGAGTTCTCTGAGCATAGGATAGTTAGTTTAAAATAGCATATTTTATATGTTTTTAAAGTGCAAAGTATCAGCCAGTCTACTAACTTTGTGCACCTGAACTTCTCTGGTTTTTCCCCTTTGGTCTCTGTCTTAACAGTGTCAGTCCAAACCATTCTGAGAGATTGGCAGAGATACAGATAATTGGGCGGTCCCACAGCTTTTGAAGGCTATGATTCATTCAGGTAGAACCCACCCTGTCTCAGATGCAAGCTTTGGCATGTCACCCTGTGCATGGCTGCCAGCCTCCACACAGTAAGTTTTGAAAGCGTTTCCTCCAACCGCCCCTGAATTGGCAGCATGGGCCTCCAATGAATCAATTTTTCCATTCTCTCAGACCTGCTTAAGCACTGTATTCTATTGTCTGTCAGCCTTCTATCCCAACCCAGACCCTGACATTGGCCTGCTGAGAAATCTGGGAGATGTCAAGAGAGAAGCCTGTTGGTAGGCATTTGATCCTTTTCCCACATCTCCAGGAACATCCCAGTGACTTTGGAATAGAGCAGAAGACATGTGACCATGTGGGTCATTCAACCAGATTATTTATATTGAATGTATACTGGACATACATTCCTCACATATCCCTAGGCACATGTGACATGTAGCCAGCTCTTTCGGTCCTACTGAGGCTAAAGGTTCATCTCTCCCTGGACAGAGCCCAGATTATTTTTGACCTTTCATGACCTGTCCTTTTGATCCATTTGAACAGAGGAATGGTTCCTCCAACATCTTTGAAACAAATAAGTACTACGTACAATTGGTTTTTAGTCTAGTTTTCTGCTTAACACGGTGTAGAATATTTGAGATGCTACAGAAATAGTATGACATCTCTCTTCAAGGTACTAAAATCTTATAAGGATTCAAGAAAACACCCAGAGCCATGTGAGGAAGAATAAGAAATTAGAAAAAGAATATAATGGAACATGTCTTTGTAATATAAGTGGCAGAAAATTCAAGAAAGAGACAAGACTGAAATGAAAATATGGGTAATACTTCATGAGAGAGATTGAACTAAAAGGGTGAATTCATAGTTTTGGGCTTTGCACAAAAAGCCAGAAAATAGGAAAATCAAATGTATCACAATTAATTTTGATTTTTTCAAGGGACAATTAAATCAGAAATATCTTTTGACAAAGAATAAATTTAAAATTATATTAGTAGGAGTTACTAATGGATGCTTACCATGTGCCAGGGACATAGTGTAATGTGATAAGCAGCATCTGTCTACCCAGTGAACCCAGATACTATCAATAGGTTCATTTAAAAAAATGAAAATAAATTCTAAAGTAGCTACAAAGTTTCTCTTCATCACAGTATCCAACCGTTTCTTGGTTCAAACATAAGTCTCACAGACTTCAGAACCAGAACTTTGACCCGCTTCACCAAAACCTCATGCTCTGTTCATGTTGCCTACAGGCAGAAATTATAGTTTCCCAAGCAAAGCCTATATTGTTTGAGGTGCTTAGGATGATATCAGATCAGAGAAGGAGGACACCAAATTGTCTGATGATACCAGCCTCATTTGTGCCAGTGTCCGTAGGATCATGTTGGTGAAGAATGTGGATGCCTAAAAGGGACAAGATACTGCTTGTTATAGTCTAAAGTAGCAGCAGAATTGAAGGCCTACGTTTAGGGAATCAGCCATTAAGAAAATCCCTTCATTTGCATGGGACACACTCACCTGAGCTCCTGTCCTTGCTACTTATCTTGTTACAACAAAACATCTGGCCAAAACATCTTAAGGAAGATGAGCTTGTCGTCACTCTATCATAGTTCATCACAAGGGTGAAGCCATGGTGACATAAGGTGTCTGGTCACATGGCTTCTGAAGCAAGAAACAGATCCATGAATGTTCATGCTCAGATAGCTTTTTTTCATTTCATTCAGCCTGGGACCCCAGTTCATGAAGTGGTCGTACCCACATTTAGAGAGAGTCTTCACACCTGAACAAACCTGATCCAGATAATACCACACCGATTCTCCCAGAGGCTTGTCTCCTAGATCATTCCAGAACATGTTGAGTTGATAATCAATGTGAAACAGTAAAATTCCTGACTAGAGCTTATGGAGTCCCTTGCTTACCTTAGAACAAACTGGAACACTTCAGGCCCACTCACGTGTGACTGTAGCCAATCTGTATCCCTCAAACTAATCACTGCCTGGGCCACACACTGCCAAGGCAGGTTTTAACGTGACCCTCAGTGAAGCCCATGTAAATCAGGAGCCCGTGTAAATCTTCTTTCAATACTGAGTCACAGTAACATTCATTTATTCAAAAATATTCATTGACTGCATTCTACAGTGAGTCTCTGCTGTGCCATGTAAGTAGTATCAGAAAAGGCTACTTTCTCTTGCTCTTGTTGCCTGTTTCTTTGACATACTTATCCTTTTATAGCCTCCTTATTGGTTGAAAGGAGTATGTTGCCTAAGAAAATGCTAAAGTTATGTTACAAAAGGGGTGTTTTAGAGTCCTCTACAGGAACAGAACCAAAGAAATGAACATATGGATGATGTATATGCACACATATATGTACATATATACAATATATACACATGATGCACTTCATATGCATATATGTATATAAAAATTATATATAAAAATTATATATCAGTGTACACATACATTATATCTTAATATATACACACATATATATTATGTATCAAAATTTACTAAGTAAGCTATAAAATAATAACAGCCAGGTCACACCTGAGATACTAAGAATCTGGATGTCACTCATTCCTTGAAGTAGTACCTTTGTCTTTTACATAGGGATGACGACTGGTAGTTACTAAGTTCACGATGCAGGGTGCCTCCATAGTCCCAATCTGGCCCTGGAACCCAGAAGGTTCCTATAGAACCACTGGTCCTTTGTCTAAGATGAAAGCTTGGAAACATTGATTCTGACAGCAGGGAAGAAAACGGTGGCAGCAGCAACAATGGAGCAAATCAACCCAGCAGCAAGAGTGAAGGCCAACTAAACAAGAGGAAAGATTAATCTTCCTTCTGAAATACTCTTTTAATTTAAAATTTTTCATGCACTAGATTTTGATCATGGTTTTTTCCTCTCTTAACTCCTCAAGATCCTCACCAACCTCCCCCAACCCAACTTCCTTTCTCTCTCAAAACCCAAAACCCAAAATATCAAAAAACAAATAAGACCAAAAACATGCCAAAACAAAGTAAAACAAAAAGCCAACAACAACAACAGCAACAACAAAGACATGGACTTTTGTTTTGTGGCGAGCAACTTCCTGAGCTCTGAATACTCAATGATTTCACTATTCCAAAGATTCAAAGTTCTTCCCCAGTCTTCCCCAAACAACAATGCCAGTCTGTCACAGCAATAAGTATGGAGTCAATTTCTGGGAGTTTCTACTATCTTGATAAATATCATGACTAAAGCAACTTGGGGAGAAGAGGGTTTGTTTCAGCTTAGATATCCAGGTCCAGGTAATGACCCATCACTGAAAGAAGTCAGGGAAGAAACTCAAGCAAGACAGGAACCAGAAGGCAGGAAGTAGAAGCCACGGAAGAGGCTTACTATTGGCTTGCTCTCCATAGCTTATGCACGTGCCTTCTTACGGTACCCAGGACCACCAGCCATAGAGTGGCACCATCCATAGGGAACTGGGCCCTCCCACCCCAATCATCAATCAAGAAAATGTCCCATATGCTTGTTCTCAGGCCAGTCCATGATGGTATTTTCTCAACTGAGGTATCCTCTTCCCAAATGACTCAAGCTTGTGTCAAATTGACATACGACTATCCTGCACAAGGTGGAAAATATACCAACAGAGAAACACTGGTTCAAATGAATTATAATAGCTATAAAGCTTTTTCTTAATCTTTTTGCAGGGAGGTCAGGAAGACAGAACCATAAAAGAAAAGCAAAATGGATTATCACAAGAGCAGATGGCACTTTTCAGAGTCGTCTGTTCTAGTTATCTACTGGTATTCTTTTTTTTTTCATACATTTCTTAACTCCCCAGCCATGTTTCTAGTGCTCTAAATATTTTTTCTTTGCTTTCTTTTTTTATTAATTAATTAATTTATTTAATTATTAAAGATTTCTGCCTCTTCCCCGCCACCACCTCCCATTACCCCCCTCCCCCAATCAAGTCTTCCTCCCTCCTCAGCCCAAAGAGCAAGCAGGTTTCCCTGCCCTGTGGGAGGTCCAAGGACCACCCACCTCCATCCAGGTCTATTAAGGTGAGCATCCAAACTACCTGGGCTCCCACAAAGCCATTACGTGCAATAGGATCAAGAACCCATTGTCATTGTTCTTCAGTTCTCAGTAGTACTGGTATTCTTAATTCACCACCCAAACTTGTGACTTAAAGCGTTACTGATCTATTACCACTCAACAGTTCTGTAGGTAAGGGACTGGGTACAACTGAGAACACTCATCTCTGTTAAAGGTGGATGAGCCTCTGCTCAGAGGTTCAAAGACCAAGAACCAACACATCTACATGTTGCTTCTTCACTTGACCCAAGTTTCTTTTCCAGTGGTAGCTGTGCTCCATAGGCAAGCAGCCTAAGATGCTTCCAAAGATCTTATTTTACACAACCTAAGATCTTAGCTCATTTGGGGTTATGGTTCCAGGAGGATAAGGGTCCGTCTCAGTGAGAGGAGGAGATAGGCAGCAGGAACAGGATGCTGGAAGCTTACATCCTTTAGTGAAAACACAAAGCAAAAAGAGAAAACTGGAAACAATGTGAGGCTTTCAATCACAAAGTCCACTGTCGGGGCACTTCTTCCAACATGGCTGGACCGCTGAGGTGTCCCCAAAAATGTCCCTAACTGAGACCAAGAATTCAAATACATCAGACTATGGGAGGCTTTCCTCAAACTACTACAGATCTTGTGGAATAAACATGATAAGCATAGCTGAATGCCAGTGAGCCACTGTGTTAGAAACTGGATGTTTTTTTAGCTTCCTCCTGAACTCTAAATATGGTTTCAGTAGGCTGTCTCTATGGGCAGTATGACTACAGTATTACTATGCTAGACCATTGTATTATTAACATCAATAAGTTAGGAGTAAAAGTTTCCAGAAAGATCTTCTCCATATATTCTAGATTGAGGTTTGCTTAAAAAGAAATTTTCATAAGACTTGGTGAGTGGGAATGAAGTTTCTGGCATTATTCTTTGTATGTCATTGTCCTGAGATACAGTGAAGGCAAGATCCAAAACTGACCACCATGTTCCAGTGTCTCTTGGCCTTCCACTGTGTCTGGTCTGTCTTCTTAACTGCTGATCCATGTGGCTCCTGTTTATTTAAAAATGTTTGTTTGTTGACCCACAAGACAGCATAGCTACACGAATACAGCAGATTTCTGTAGATATTTACATGAGTTTCTGTCTTCATTCCATGTGAGTGACTGAACATACATAGCTTCTCAGATTTTCCCTCAAAACGGTGATTTCACCTGTACAACGGGGAACAGGTAGTGACTCATCCCATGCCCCAGCTTCCTTCCCTTTGGACACTCATGAATCCAACTACTCCTTAGTTTTTAAATGTCTGCTCCCTATAATAGAACCTTGATTCTGTAACACTCACACTAGCTCCAATTTCCTGGCTAGATTTCAACTAATAGAATTCCTTATGAGAAATTCATACCATGAGAGAGAGAGAGAGAGAGAGAGAGAGAGAGAGAGAGAGAGAGAGAGAGAGAGAGAGAGAGAGAGAGAGGTGGGAATACAATGTAAACATGGGACATCTCAGGATAGGCAAATGATAAAATGGTTAGAGTTTCTCTTTCATGTATAATCCTTCCTCTCTCTCTCTCTCTCTCTCTCTCTCTCTCTCTCTCTCTCTCTCTCTCTCCTCTCTCTCTCTCATGTGTGTGTTTGTGTGTGTGTGTATGAATGAGAGAGAGAGAGAGAGAGAGAGAGAGAGAGAGAGAGAATGTGTATTCTGCCTGCACATATGTCTGTGCATTACATGTTTGCAGTGTCATGGCATCCAGAAGAGAGCACTGGATCGCCTGGGACTACTACTGCAGAGAGCTGTGAGTTAATAGTGGGTCCAGGGGACCAAAGCTGAATCCTCTGGAAGAGCAGACAGTGTTCTCAACTGCTGAGCTATGTTTCCACCACCCGCCCTCCTCTTTGAGACAAGATCTCATGTAATTTAGGTTGGCCTCTATCTCTTGATCTTCCTGCCTCCACTTCCCAAGCACTGGAATTACAGGCATGTACCACCACACACCACCCTCTTCTTCTTTTCTTACGGACAGTATTAAAAGCCTGTCTTCCTACCTATGACTAAACCAGGTTAAAGTTGAACAAGGAGATAAACAAGATAGGAATTCAAAAAGAATTTACCATCCAATAAACAAGATACCTAAAGTGTAGATAACTATAAGGGAAGGCAAGAGATTTTAAAGGTGTGGCAAGAAGTGTTCCAAGGAAATAGATAAGACTTTAGAACAAAATAAATTGCATTATGCTCTTTACAAGTCTTTGAACAAGGTCAGGAGAATTTAGTATATTGTGTCATTTACCAAATATTTAATTTATTTAAATGCTTGATTAAGGTTTCTTTACAGGAATATAGGACCATATTTTCTCAAGGCTCACGGCATTACCATAAAGTCACAATGCACTGAAACTGTGCGTTGACAATCAGGCATCTGTTTTGAGAGCATTGGGAAACACATTAAGCAGGAGGGGCAGGGATGTGTACCAAGCACACAACTTGCTGGAGAAAAGCACTGTGCCTGCCTCCCGCTGCAAACCCAGGTAAAGGGAAGCAGTTCTCTTCTATTCAAAAATGCCTTAGGATGTGGGACTTGGAGCCCTATAAAGCTGGAAAAATATAGACTCATGAAGAGAGGATGTTTATCTTGGCGATGGACCGGTCTACAATAACACCGCTGCTCATGAGCAATGCTGGGTTCTGAAGGTCACAAAGACACACTGTGGTTCCTGGGTCCTTTCAATACACAAGTGAAATAGGGCACTCCAAACGTTGGAGAATGGCTTGCCTAACAAAACAAGAATAACAGTAAGTGTCTGTTAGAAAGTGATTCCTCTGGAGATGAAGGGACCAGACAGACCAGCTTCTGTTAGGATGTCCGGGTTCTTCTGTGCTCACCTTTGTCTGCCTGCTTTTTCAGTCTGGATGATGAATGTCATGATCATGATATGCACCAAAATATTACAAATTTTAGAAATACTATCATTTTTTTAAAAAAAAAAATATGGTATCCCTCTATATAGTCAGAGAGCCTCCACCTCCCAGATGTCTCTCTGGGCACTGTCATCTCGCTTTACAGTACTGTGGCAAGCAACTGCCTCATGCTCAGACCCACTGCCCACTGCCACCACTCAGGGACCTGTAGCATTTCTGCCACTGCAGCCACCAGGGATTTGCAGCATTTTACTTAATCCATAACACTAGGAATCACACTCAAGTGCTCAGGCTTTGAAACAAAAACTTTAGTGCCTGAGCCATCTCTCATTCATTACTTTTGGTGTTTTGAGACAAAGTCTAGTATGTGACCAGGTTAGCCTAAACCCCAGATCTTCCCATCTTAGCCTCTAAGAGCTGGGATGGCAGTATGTGCCACCATGCCCACCTGCTTTGAATTTCTATTATGCAACTCTTAGTGAGTTTTTAACCTCTCTGAGCATAAATATATTTCCCAGTAAAGATAATAGTGAAAGTTTCCAGAACTATTGAAATGATGAGATGGAATAGTGTTTGATGTTGGAGACCAGTTTCAACAAATATACCACTTACCAGGGTAGGGGCAGGGGGATTAGAAAAATAAGTGAAGAGAACAAAGATGCGAGTGAAAATAATAAAGCAGAAACAGAGAATACTACCGGGAGGGAGTTCCAGTGAATACTGAAATTGTCCACATTTAATTTTACAAATATACCCAATACAGCAGGAGAAAAAGGCAAAGACTGCTTTAACATGATACAAAGCACAACTAGAAGAGTTACTTGCTTCAATACTTTGAAACATGGAGCCATTAATTCATGCAAAAAGTGTTCTGTTGTTTAGGCAGTGAACCCAGCCTAGACCAAGTATCCTGAGGACAGACACTCCCTAGGTCAAACCTATTTCAAAAGAAGGAGTGAAAGTATGTTTGAATTCTCTGATCTTTGATCAGGGTGGAGAGGATACACCTCTATGGGACATCTTAATGTTCAAAACACCAAGTAACCACACCCTAGTTCAGGGTGTGTAGCCACACTTGTTGTTAACAACTTTGAGCAACCTCAAACTCTCTGACCTTCAGACAGGTGGAATAGCTCACATTTTTTGGGCCACCACAATATTTAACCATCAAATATTTAACACTGGCATAATATATAAGTGTTGCATCTGTTTGCTCTAAATCTCTTGCCCTGAAGCATTGTTCTGAGGTCTCAAACCAGCTAACAACTGTTCCTCAAAAGAAATCTCATCCTTGAGCCATGTCACCAGTACCTAAACTCGTGAAACAATTTCCTGACTGCTTCTCTATTTCCATGCTGGCAAAAAAGCAATTCAGACTCTGAAATAGAATATGTGTTAGAAATTAATGCCTACCCAGACTCAGTATGAAGACTAAAATGAAGTCTGTGGTCTTGGTCCTTGAGAGAGTTAGCTATACTACCAGCATCTTAGTCTTCAGTGTTTCAGTACTTACTAGATGATGTAAAACAGAGAAAGACATCTTGCATCACGGACTGAAGAGCTAAGGGGAGGCCTGGTCACACTGTCATTTACACAACAGAGTAAAATCCTGAAATCCTGTAGATGACTCATGTTAAAATTAGAACGTTAGAGGGCTGAGAATCTTTAAATGGCAGTAACTTCAGTCCAATAAAATGGTTTCTAACTTAGACTGAGTCCTTTAATTTCTGGTCTTCAGTACAATAAGTTTTATTATCATAACATCCAGTTACATTTGGAAAGGCAAGAAAGAGTAAGACCACACACAGAGAAGACAAATTACAGTTTTCATGTCTTAAAATATGGAACAACATCTCTTTAGCTGTATGGGATACCTGGTCTTTTGATCATCTTTTCTCTAATTCACCTGCTCACTTGTTCTTTCCTGTCTTTGGAGAGATATTTTCTTTCATTATCATGTCAAATAAAAAGAAAAATACTTCCCACCGCCTTCTCCCTGTACAAAAGCAGCTGCTGCTCTGAATCAGAAGTTCCCAAACTTCTAGAGCTAACAGCCAGCTGGTCATGCTCTCTCACACTAAATCATGGGAATTCAGCAAGGTGCCCTCGCCCTGCTTTCCAATCATTCCTGCTTCATACTGGGCACCAGGAAAAGTATAAAAGGAAACTGTCCAGTGGCAGAAAAGCAAACAGGGAACACATGCCTGCTGTGTCTCTTGTTCAGTCTTAGGTGCTGTTAGCATTCTGATCTGAAATGCCAACCCCACCCCAGATTCTGTCCTGAAGGCTCAGTCCCTGGTTTGTGGCACTATTTTAAGTAACTATTGCGTTTGACCTCTTACCTCCAAAAGATCACCCATAGTTGGACTCTAATTAGAATTTTTCTAATTAGAAATTAGAAAAAGGGAGGATCTAACCAGTGAAGTTATGCTGTCCACTCCTGGTAGACATGTCTAAAATTCTATCCTTAGACAGGAAAATACAGTCAAATGTCTTTTTTGCACACATGGTTTTCAGAACAGAATACATCTCCACTATAAAAAGTTCATCAATGAGGGCTTCTAATAGTTAAACATTAAAATAAAATTAGTTTTCAAGCAACCAGCTTAAAAAGGAAGATTTCCCTACTTTTTTAGAACTATCTATAAGAAAATATATCAAGAAGGGAAAAGAAAAAGGATGAAAAAGAACAGCTACAATGGTTGATTTAATATTAAATTATTGACCAACACCACTATTTTTATTATAGTGGAAATTTTTATAGCAATGGTATATGAATATTTTTAATTCTTTTGAACCAAATAATACTAACATTACCTCAGAATTAAATACCAGATATCACTGCAAGCCGTCCTTCCTTAATTTGTCTACTCAACAAATATTACATACTCAACATGTCAAGAATTAAGTACACACATGGAGTACCAGTCAGCCAAAACTAACACTGAAATAAAACTTAATACCAATGAAAGTGAATAAAAGGTATTATAGCTAGACAAATCATAGGTGGACAGATAATAAATATAGATAGATAGATAGATGGATGGATAGATAGATAGATAGATAGATAGATAGATAGATAGATAGATGACAGAGACATATATAATCTAACATTTATTTATAACATTTATTATCATACCTTACTAACATTTATTGAGGAACTACCAAACCATACACACGATGTATATGCACATCTTATAGAAAGACAGCCCATTCCCAGATCACTTTAGTAAGCAGAATTATTTCCATTCCAGGCTACTCTCTTCTTTATTCTCTTACATAATTTTTTCCTATTTGCTGGTTCTCTCTTAGCAACAAGAACTTGGTTTGTTAGGGACTCTGTAACTATATATCCAGTCTGTCAATACTCTCCTTAAAACCTTGAATTAAACTGAGTAAATTTAGCCAAAGACAATTGTAATCAGTCCGTTACAATTGTCACCGGGTTGGAAAGCACCAGACGCCATCATGACCAGATTGCTCAGCCCAGCAGAATTGTGTGTTTCCCTCCTGGGCACTCACTCTCAGCACTCAGTCTTAGCAATGTGCAGCATCACACAGAAACTTCAGAAGGAGCTGTTATGGCCAGCAGCCCCTGAACCCAGCCAGGCAGCTGAGGGATGGAGGAGAGAAAACCTCCCCGACTCATCTGAGGCTGTTCATTACCTACACCAGCCTAAATCTTCAGTATACCTGCAGCAATAGTCAAACGAGACAACCTAAATAAATATGGAAAATATTCTATGCAATGCCAACCTTGTAAGGCACTGCAAGCCAAGCTCCCTGGATTGGGCTGGTAGTCCCGAGTACTTACAGAGTTGAACAGACATCATCTACTATTCTGTTCCAGTAAGACTACAATTGCTAGGAGCTTCATTATCAAGCCCCAGACGGTGGAAAGGTTTTGAGGTTTTGTTTGTTTGTTCTGGTCATCAAACCAGTCGAGAGATGTCCTGACAGAAAAGTATATAGTAAACCCAGACACTTCACTACAACACCTATGCAAGGTGAGGATGTCAAGGAGAATAGAAAGGAGAGAACCTGCACAGAAAAAGGACACACTTGGGGACCGGGCACAACTCCATACAGAGAAGATTATTGCTACTGCTTGTTCCTTCTTATGGCAACCCTCCGACTAGAAAGAAATGACGTCGGCGGTGAATATACAATGCAGCCTTCTGTTCTAGCGGAAATGCGAAGAAGTAGAAGTGCAAGGTCACCTCCTTACCCACTCTTGAGGCACATTTCATACCATTGTTGGGCTTTGTGCGTTTCCTCTGGTTGCCATGGCATCAGAGAGACAAACGCCTCACTTCCATCTTGAAGCTGAATTCCCTCGCAAACAAAATGGTTTCCATTTGAGGCTATGTGCACCCTCCCACCCTATCAGAGCCCTTTCAGAAGAACACATCTTTAAAATATGGATGGAATTCATCACGTGTCTCAGACTGGCCTTGGATGGGAGTTGGGGTGTGACTACATATTTTTATTTTTTTGAAAAGTTTAGAAAATGCAGAAAAATATTCTTAAAATGGAGTGAGATGGTTCTGAGTCCCTTCACCTACAGATGTAAGTGGCATTTGGATATTTTTATCTCAGCCTTTTGATCTGCGTATATATAGATGTATTTTATATTATACATTGCAAACTTATAGCCCAATTACATATATTACATATATATATACTTTTTCCTTTATTTTGTAACCACAGACCCCCTCTTCTGACGTAGGGCTATAAATCCAGGATTATTCCAAAGTGTTAGCAGCATGCTAATTTGCATCTCATGAATTCTTATGGAAAGAAATTTAGTAAGACAGAAGGCTGGCATTTGGGAGATTGAGGCAAGGGGATTGATGCAAGTTTGAGGGCAGTGAGAGATATATAGCAAGATTCTGTCTTAGAGGGGCTGGAGAGATGGCTCAGCGGTTAAGAGCATTGCCTGCTCTTCCAAAGGTCCTGAGTTCAATTCCCAGCAACCACATGGTGGCTCACAACCATCTGTAAAGAGGTCTGGTGCCCTCTTCTGGCCTGCAGGCATACACACAGACAGAATATTGTATACATAATAAATAAGTAAATATTTTAAAAAAAAAAAAAAGATTCTGTCTTAGAAAAATAAAAAGAGGGAAGGAGTAGTGGATGGAAGGAAGAGAGGGAGGGAGGGAGGGAGGGAGGGAGGGAGGGAGGGAGGGAGGGAGGGAGGGAGGGAAGCAAGGAAGGGAAGCCAAATGAAACAGACTGCAGCCTAGCCCTTATAACTGTGAATCTAAAGGCTTAAGAGAAGAATGGAGTGACTCTGGACAGAGATGCTTACAAAGTGTGTTTGCTTCTTGTGGCTATGCTACCAAAGAGAGATCACAGAGAGCCTCGCAAGCTATCCAGACTCTCTTAAGGAAAATATCTGAACCCATCACTGTAAAGCCACGACTTCTCTTTCAGTAATGACGGGTTCTTCACACTCTGCAATTAGCAGTTCATGAGTCCATTTGCCCTGTGAAATGCATCAAGGCCACTAGGCTGATCCCATAAACCAAGGAGGGAGACTCTAAAGGGCAGAAAAATAAGTATGAAACTTGTGCTAAAGTGGCAATTATGTGGATTTTTTACTTGAAGCATTTCAAATCCAAGGACTTCAATTTAATGGATATATGACCTTGAACATGTTATTAAAATTCCCTAAACCTTAACTCCCTAATTTCTAATTATTTTGTACTGAAAAAAAATATATGCAGCTATAGTTTTGCCCTGAACATTAAATAAAATGAGATATGAAAATGAAAGTCTTATATGGTGCTTGACACACAGTAGGTCCTCAGCCTGTATTGATGTTCCCTTTTCCATGGCAACCTGATTAGAAAACAAAGGTGTCCTGGTACACTTTTCCTGCAGGCAATGATGTTGCCATTGCTTGCTGTATAGTTGGATGGTGATTCTAGGTCATTCTCCAGTTCTGTGTTGAGAAATTCTCAGAGCGTCTCCTCCACTCCTACTTCAGTGAAAACTGTCCTAACCTGAGAATGATGACTCCTATAACAACAGCACTCAAGAGGTCGAAGCAGAAGAACTGCCATGAACTAGAGACGGCCTGGGCTACATGATGAGTTTCAGGCTAGCCTGAGCTACAGAACAAGATCCTTCTCCCAAACAATAAAAACTATTCTAATGAAACTTGAGTCAGGAAGCTTCCATTTTCTGATCGCCCAGCTCAGTAGTGGAAATTAGTTTGTTGTATATCATCCAAACCGAAAGCGAAGAAAACACGTCTCCAGCTCATTGTTTGGGAATTTCCTTAACTGCTCTACCAGGACGGCTAGCAAAGTGAGGCTTCCGCATTTTTGGCATCAATGGGCGGATGTAGAGGCTGTGGTGGTAAACAGAGTCAGGAAGCAAAACCTCATTAGAAACTAATTGCTTTATAATTAACCACACAGGAAACAAACGCCATCAGGAGATCACTCAAGGGGCATTTGAAGATTATGAGATTAAAACAGACCGATTATTCAGTAAAACCCCTGAAAATACATAAAAGGCACACAAAAAATGTATCTTAATATTGCCAGAATTAATCTAGGACCACATAAATAGTAAAAATGTGACGTATTTGTTTTCTATACCAGGTTCATTAAGGAAGATGGTTGGTGTCAACCTCAGGCCTCCACATGCATAGACACACACACACACACACACTACCCATTCCTAATGTTTGGTTGAGAAGCTCTCCAGCTGTAGAGTTAGTGATTGAGAGAATTACATCAGACTTTTCTTTCTCGTCTATGGAAATCTCTTCCTTCTGTGTGACAGGGTAAGACAGCACAAATGCCCCTTCATCCTGGATTCTTGCAGAGGCCATTTCTGGTTTAACTAGAATTTTATTTCCTTGATGGAAAATCACACACTCTATTCTAGAAAGCCGAGGTTAGGATGTTCTAGCTTGGTTTCTGTTAAACAACCTGCTCATGAAGAACCTACCTTCAGCTAACTGCTTATCCTCGCTTCTGTCAAATTGCTTTCTTATTTAGCTGTCCACCCCTATGCACCCCGTGCAGCTGCCGAGTGATCTGAGATGCGAGGAGTGCCCTGGACACTCAGAGTTACACAGAGGCCCTGAATACCTGAGTGTAGTCCCAGCCAACTGGAATATAAACTGTCTGAGTGGTTGTCTCTCGTGGGCTTCCAGTAACATTAAAAATACAAACTTCTACTAAAAGAGAAAACAAGAATTTAACGATAGAAGAAAATATAATATTTGTTTTTAATGTAATCACTAAGTAAACTTGTATTAACCTAACTGGCAAACACATATGTCTTGTATTTGACAACATTCACAGACTTTTAAAAACTGAAAGGCATCTTAAGAATAATCATTGTAATTCTTCATCTTCACATGAACAAGAAAAAAAAAGCTCAATATTCTATAAGGGAACAATTCCTTAGTGAACAAAATGTAATAAATTAATGGACAGTCCCAAATCTCCTTTAAAATTTCTTAAATACCTAATAAATAGTTAAGTAGGTAGGAATTACCTAACATGAAAAGTGTTCAATAGAAATGTTCTCTGTGTTAATACGCTCACTGTGTTCCGGCTCCAGTTAACATTCCATATTTATTAATGTCACTGCAGGAGGTTTTTAAGAGTGTTTTAGCCCTCTGGCTCTGTCTCAAATCACCAAATAGTTTGGAACTTCCTTATTGACTTTATTCCCCGCTAAAGGGTAAACTCCGGGAATAGAGAGGTGGCCTCCTACTTGATCATCAGTTTTATAACAGTAGCTGTTTGTTAAATGAATTAACTATTAAGATTTTAAAATCAGGGCATTGAGATGGCTCTGAGGGTAAAGGTACTGTTGCCAAGTCTGAAGACCTGAGTTCAATCCCTTGAACCCAGATGGTGGGAAAAGAAGAGAGAAGAGAAACAAATGTTCCTAAAAGATTTTAACACCAAAGCTTTCTTTTAAATTTTCTTATTTTTTAATAACTTTAGGCTTATCTCTATCATTCTATTTATCAATAAGACTCAGGAGTCAAAGGCTGGGGTGAAAACCTCCTAGCTCAGAGAGGTTGAGTAGCAATTAGCTGATCTTGCTCTTTGGCCAAAGATACCACAAGAGACACATCTCTACCCTATTTCCCTTCTTCAAAAATCTCATGGTTCCTACCCTCCTGACCTACACCCAACTCATGCACACTCACACACCTGTTCAAACACACACACACACATATTTACATGGACACACACATACACTCACCCACACACATGCATACATGCACACAGACATACACACACAGATAATTTATTAGAAATTAAAATGTGCATTTGAGAGGGAACATACTGTATTTGTCTTTCTGAGCCGGAGTCACCTCACTTAATGTAACAATTCCAAGATCCACCCATTTTCCTACAAATTTTAGTTCATTTTTCTTATGGTTGAGTAAAATTCCAGGATGTATTTCTGTGTTTTCATACACCACAGCTGTGGTGAACATCTAAACTGATCCAACTGCCTTTCTATTGTGAGCAGAGCAACAATAGACATGGATATAAAAGAGTCTCTGCGATAGTGTATTGAGTTCTTGGGTACATGTATAGAGAGAGAGAGCTGAGGAGTGCTATAGCTGGATCTTTTAATTTTCTGAGAAGCCTCCACGCTGATGTCCATAGTGGCTGAACCAGTTCACACTCCCACCAGCAGTGAATAAGGACTCTACTTTCTCCCACATCCACGCAAACTATCAATCTTAGGAACATTGCTCACTAGTTTCCCAGAATCATTAGTGAAATCCATCTTTTCAATAGCTTACATTATACAATTTCCACAGACATCTTGAGTCAGAAACATCCCCCAGAATATTTGAAAGTTATCCTTTGATGGTCTACATCCTTCTTAGACCACAACCATGTGCTTTCTTAAGAATGTTTTTAAATCTGTTTGCTAAAATATAAACCAAGTTTCTAGTTCTTCAGAAGTGTGTTTCCTTTATTTATATTTCTGAAGCTCCAGAGTCAGAAAGAGAGAAAATGGAAGAAGTGACAAATTAACATACAGAAAACGTGTCTTCTCATCCCTGTGATCTCCTCTCTCTGTGAAGTCATACCAATTTCTGAGCAGACAAGCTAATTAGGAACATCAATCCTCCTTCACTGTTGGAAGAAACATCTCCTGTTCTACATGTGGCCTTTCCCTAAAAGTGGGAAAAAGTATAGAGGCAAGCGTTCCAAAGCTTCTATGTGCCTGCACACAAGGCAGGCCGAAGCTTTAAAAGCGAGCTTTGCCTGCCACTCTGCAGCCCTTTGAAGGTATGCAAACTGCCAATCTTTCAAACAAGTTATCTTCAGTATAGATGCACTTGACAGTCTGGGAGAGAGAATACACTCTCTAAGTCATAATTTCCCCTTTTCCAAAATGCCATCTAAATAAAATGGTATCATCTGATGCCCTCGGGGTCTTGGGGGTTCACACAACACCTATTCTTGCTTCCATGCTCTACTTCCTGTCGGAAAACAGCATGCTTTTGACACAGGACCTGCTCACCTTCATTTTTCTCTGGGTTCCAAAATTATATAGGTTTACATGAGAGGACCATCTTTAACCCCTGAGCAAAGCCCTAATGGGTCATTCGTAAACTGGACATCATTCTTCTTCTAACAGAATCCTGTTTCAGGGCCATAGCCTCCTAAATCGAGCAACTTGGTCCTGCCCAGAATAGAGCTCTATGAACTTCCTTTCTTTGTCAGGAACAAGGACAAGGCAGGTGAAAATAGGGAGTGGTACACAGTTAAAGTTCTTCTTGGCTGTCTTTATACTTGGAGGACTATCTCCGTGGTCCTGGTTCCTAACAAGCTTTATCGCTGAAGAGGGTGTACCTGGGAACTCCATCTCTGTCCCTAGTTAGTTCTTCCATTTTTTGCCCCAGGACCTGGGGTCAGAGAGGATAAGGCATCATGGACAAGATCTGGCACAAGACAGGTCTGAAAAAAAAAATCACTATCATATTCACTGGGCTTTTAGAAAAGTGGGCATATTATTTAGACACTGGGATCCAGTTGCATGTTTTCTGCAAATATTTATGGTGTAAATTGATGCTATGGTGTGCTATAAACTATGGAATGACTCAATTAAGCTTATTGAAGTATAGATCACCTCAACACTTGGAGCCTTTGTGGTGAGAACACTTGGGATTTGTCTGTAGACACCAAAGTGTGGAGCCCCTCAAAAAGTTTATTTTTCCCATTTTAACTGTAACTTTATGACTTTCTACAACCACCTGCCCAGTTCCGATCTTCCAGGCTCAGGTAGCCGACATCCTGACCTCTGCTAACTCTACGAGTAAGTCAGACTTCGCTGCATCCGTCCTACTGTGCTTGGCTTGTTTCACTTAGAGTCGCCCATGCCTATTCTTGGTTGCCTTTCCTTTTTAAGAATGAACAAGATTCCATTGAGTAGATCAGCCATTATGGAGGTTTAAATGAGAAATGCCTCCCACAGTCTCGGGCATTTGAACACTTGGTCTCATTTGGTGGCACTGTTTTGGGAGAACTAGGTGTGGATTTCCCGCAGCTCTGCTGAAGGAAGTACATCACATTGAGGTAGGCTTGGTGAGTAAAGCCCACACCACTTCCAGTTCATTCCCTCCGCTTTGTGTTCTCAACTTCCTGCTCTGACCACTGTGCCTGTCACTTGCTACCATGCATCCTTTCCATAATGGACTCCTACCCCTCTTAGAACCATAATATTAGTATTAGTAGAACTATACATTCTTTCTCTATATGTTGTCTTAGTTATACTATTTTATCACAGCCGAAGAAAAGTGAGTAAAATACCTATCAACAACTGGTCATTTTTATTCTAAATAATATCTAGCAACAGGGTTTTTTAATTAAAAAAAAAACTTTTAAACTCAAAAGTAGTAAGTGTCCAATAAATATTATTATAAAACTCTTCCCTCTACAAAAAAAAAAAATGCATACTCCCAGGAGGGTGATTAAATGACTCCTTGGGTTCTCCACTAGAACCTCAGATCAGGAATTTTTTTTTGATCATGAAAAAGTCCTTCTTCCCATCACTGTCCCAAACTTATGGAGCCCTCTTATTAAATTGTTGGGAAATGAATAAAAGGAGAAGAGTGAAATATGTCAACAATACCTCTTAGCACAAGTTTTTTGCAAGTTGACTCACCTCTATGAACAAAGCCAGTAAGCCTCTCCCTCTCTTCTCTCTGCTTTGTGTTTAAAATATGAAAGGTACAAAGGCAGGTAGTGTTTAAATATATAAATGTATTGAGGTACTGTGTGATGTTTTAATAAATGCATCTAATATGTACTGATCAAAATAATTGTTTCCATTCTTTTATTATAACTTTGTGATTGGAAGGAACCTTTGAGGTCTAGAAGATTGTGTGTGTGTGTGTGTGTGTGTGTGTGTGTGTGTGTGTGTGTGTGTGAAGGGCGGTGGGGTAGGTGATTGAAGAGAGAAATTGTTTTTGTTTGGGGAGGTTTCTTTTTTTTTTTTTCCCTTGAGACAGGGTCTCTCTCAATGACATAGAACTCACCAAGCTAACTTATCTGGCCAGGACACAGAGGGGTCCTCCTGTCTCTACTTCCCCAGTATTGGGATTAATCACATGCACACACCTGGCATTTTTTTTCATGGTTCTGAACTCAAATTCAGGTCTTTGTACTCACAAGACAAATTTACCAACTGATCTTGCTCCCAAGACCTAAAAGAAAGCTTTTGTAATTTAAATTTTGTCTAAAATCATTACTTCTCTTCAAGGGAAGTGGAAGAGAGAGACCCTATTTTTCACTCATCAGAATTTCCATAGAACAATAAATAACTTGGTTTTCTTCAGAAAAACAATCCCAATTTCAGTGTCTTTATACCAAAGACATCAGGTTAAAAATTAACCCTCACAATTATCAACACTAGATGATGTAACCAAATTCCAAAGCCATACCTTCATATAGAACATTGCACATCAAAGCTGTTCAGATTCATATCTGATCAATTTCCAGTGTTCGGTGGTGATAAGCTATCTAATGTTTTATTGGACTCTGTACATCCAAACCTACCCCGATAGTCACCTAGACATTGAAACTATGGCTTGATGGCTTTGTGTGCACCTCATGTTGATACTAGCCTTTGAAAACAAATAACATTAACCAAGAGGTTGGTGTCCCAAGGGGCATAGCCATAGGCTGGATCGTCCTCCCACTTTCCAGAAAAAAGATCAACTCACTCCAAACATTTTAGATTACTTTGCTTCAAGTTTCTAAAGCTACAGAAAGTCATTTCAGTATTTTTTTTTCATTTTAATATGTCTCTATGATATTCCCCAGAATAAAAACACTAATTCTGTTATTTAGTGAACCTGCATACCCACTAAAACTGTCACTGGACTTGGGAGTTGGAGAAATGCCACATCTGTTCCCATTATTTTTACAATCCAGAAAACAGAGACCACATAACTTAAGTGACCTAAGCCAGCATCAGCTTCCAGCCTTCGGGCCCTGCCTCCCGCCCACGACCTTGTGCCTTTTGCCTCCTTCCTCCTGGCTAGAATTCCTTCAGTAGAAAGTGAAGCCACTCTTAAACAGTTTATTCTTTCATATTCTTGGGGGAAAAAAAGAAAACAACTACCTCTTTGCAGAAATACAAATGCTACATATTCTCCTTTATAGCAAAAGCTGAAAAGTTGATCTCAAAGAAGTGGAAAATAGAAAGTGTTTGCCAGTGCTGGGTATGAGAGGCAGGACACTCAGCAGGTGGTTACATTGTTGCAGAAAAAATTTAGGGAGTGATTTCTAATATTCTATAACACAGTAGGGTAACTATGGGTGACAAAACCACATGCAGAGACAATTTGAAGGTGTCTGAACCCAATAAATGATATATGCCCTAGGAAATAGATAAGCCAGTTATACTGATATTATCCTTACCTATTCTAAACACAATATACCCAAGATTGTACTATTACAGAGTCAGGTAAAAATAAAAATAGATTTACAAAAGGACTGTCTCTTGCTGGGTTCCTTTAGAATGCATGCAATGTGTCAGAGAGACAAGAGATTCAAATGCAGGCAAGATTCTCAGCTACAATAACCTGTTAGTGGTTATCTACAAATTTTTGGCCTCATTTAGACAAAGAAAAAGAAGATGGGCTTTTGTTTGATTGGTTTGCTTGCTTGGCTTCATCATTTTGTTTGGCATTTTTGCTGTTGTTTGGTTTGTCATTTTGTTTTGTTCTTTGGTATAAGACCCATTCATGTGAGGTGAACAGCACTTACAAGGCACTACGTGTTTAAACACCAACAGAGTACAAGATTGGGAGTTAAGATCAGAGACTAATAATAATAATAATATAGTAATAATAATGCCTGCACCAAGTCAGAAAGATCATAGCTTCTGTTCATCATATCATCACCATTATACATGGTCCAGATGTACATTCATTCAAATATGAGGGGTTTTTTCCTTATCAAAATAAGCATGCCATATGTTGAGTTTCTTCACCAAAATCCGCAGAGCTTATACGTGCTGCAGCACTGTCCAACATCAAGAGCAAGGAAATCCCTCTGAATGTTTCCAAGGTTGCCAGTGTTTCCACGGGCAGAATCTCTTCAGAGGACTCCCTCCCAGCTGTGATGGCTCGTCCAGGTCACCCTGTTCAATCCCACCCTTAGGTCATGACTAACTATCATGGCTGTTGTTACACACCGTGGAAACTTGCTGAAAGGATATCTTCTCATGCTCTTCCTAAACATGCTGACTCAGAAGTTCATCCAATGGGAACAAGAAATCTGCCTTAGTGAAGGCTCTGAGTGGATCTTATTTGTAATGTGTCTAAAGAGACACATTGGCCTTGTCTACCTCTCTTCACCTTAATTGCCCCTGATAATAGGGAGAGGACAACTTAGGCATAATGAAGATTTGAAAAGGGCCTGAAACTCATATTTTCATTCAGCCAGAACTGAGGAAGACTTGAACGTGTTGACAGGGGTGGGAGAAAGTCTACTATAAAAATGATTTGAGCCAGTGAGATGGAAAAGGCACCTGCTTCTGAACCTGACAACCTGATTTTGGGCCCCAGGGCCCACAAGATAAGAAAGAAAGAAAGAAAGAAAGAAAGAAAGAAAGAAAGAAAGAAAGAAAGAAAGAAAGAAAGAAAGAAAGAGAAAGAGATTCCCAAAGTTGTCCCCTGACCTCCACACATATATCATGGTATATGCTTGCTCATACACATGCATATGCCCAATAAATAAATAAATAAATAAATGTAAAAGAATGAATGTTAAATTTACAGACTTCTTGAATGTTGACTTTAAAAATCATTCATAGAAATTACAAACTTAATACAGTCTTCATAAACTCCCACATCTTACCTTGTAATCCTTCAGTTAATAAGAAATAAAACCAGACAAGGAGACGTGAAGCCCATGGTACTGGCATTCCTGGGACAGAGGATTAAGGCCAGTTCAAGGTATTTAGAAAGAATGCAGGGCACAGAGGAAGCTTTGAGTGAGTAGAGTCCTTAGTTTGCATTGTTGACATGAGCACAGCCGTGACAGCACTCCAACACCTCAGCCCCAAAGAAGCAGCAAAACATTACCTGGGTGAGACTCAAGATGCATGGCAAAGCTCCCCCCAGGGTCCACGTATGAGCATCTGTGAATGACGGATCAGTGTGTGTGAAGTCTAAAAACTGTAGCTTCTTCCCCCTGAATGTGCAGAGCCTGAGAGTGCTCACCTACAAAGACCTCCTACAACACTAGCTAACACCCTCTCGTGTGCTGGGCATAATAAATACACTGAGGCTCTGGGAGAATGGAGGTAGTACATATGCTCCATCAGAGGGAGCATGCACATGTACGCACCCAGCTTTCCTGTACATGTCGATGTGTTTGACCTGTCTTCCTTTTCTCAGTGCCTCTAGTCAGAGCTGTAGGATCAAAGCAGCATGGGTCACAGCACGAGACTTTGTCAGGAGAAAGACAAAGTGAGGATAGGGAAGGAGGAGTGGGGGGGAGAGGGAAAGGAGTAGAAAGAGGAGGAGGAAGAAGAAAAAGAAGAGGAAATGGAATTAAGGATACAGTAGAAAGGAGACTATTTAGAGGAAGAAAAGAGACCATAGGAGGAGAACGGAGGACAGGAGATGGCCAATAGTGTGGTGAACTTAAGGAAATGGTGGTCATATAAGAAACTGACCAACATAAAACCCGTAATATTTATGCTACTTTTTAAAAATAATTTTAAAGTGTCTTTTTTTTTTAATGTAAGATGAACAAGTAAGTGTACCAAACTTGTACTATGTGGACTTAGTGAAATTTCCAAGCATTCTCCTCCTTGCCTAAACCCGGCAGGATTTGGAGTGCAAGAGAGAAACACACATGTCAGGAAAGGGAACCGCAGCCTCCCTGTGCTCTTTGAAGGATAGAGCCCTGTTGTTGACATGCTGCTCACCTGCTTAGCTGGAGCAGCCCAGCGCGTGATTTCCCATCCTGCTGAAACACCTGTTCCAGCTTCTCCAAGTCCTGAGCCAGGTGTGTGTTTAGCTCTGTGACCAGGGCTGCCAACTTCCCTTGCCGGACGTGCCCATCAATCATGTTAGAGGCTTAGAGTCAGGGAAAGAATGATTAAATGCCAAACTGTCTTCAGGAACAGTTGGTATTCTCTTCCCTCCCGGGATGCGTATTCTGCAAACAGCAAAAACTCCATTTCCAGATGCAAAAACATCAGCTTCGTATAAATCCTGCAATCAACTCCACAACCACACACACAAATCTCTTTTTAAAATCCTTTTACAGTACACCTGTGTCACTGGTTTTTATGCATAATAAAGCATGCTTATATGTAGACTCGGTTCTCTTTGCAAACTCTGCCCTGGTACAGGTATTTTGGTAACTGGAAATAGAATGTTCTGCAGCAAAAACCTGAAGTATAAGGGAATGATTAGAGACAGGGTGACCCACAGAACTAGGGAGACCTTGAAAAGATTATTAGTAAAAACCTAATGGACTTGGAAGAAAGGGCTGGTGAAGTCCTGGGGTGCTTCAAAGAGACTTTCAGCATACATTTTAAAGCAATTGAGTGAACAGATCACTAAACTGTGACCCATCCAGATAATGTCGTATTATTCAGGGCTAAGAAGAAATGAGCTCTCAAGCAGTAAAGGGAAGGAAGGAAACTTGTTGAAAGCGCATTACTACAAGACTGAAGCCAATCTAAAAGGGCTGCAAACTGCATGAGTCCAAACAGGTGATATTCTGGAAAGGGCAAAACTATGATGACGAGAAAAAGGATGTATGTATTGTACTGGTTAGTTGTAACCATCAATTTGACACAGACGAGAATTTCCTGGGGAGAGAGTTTTAATAAGGAATTCCATGTGAGCATGTCTTGGGCGGGGGGGGGGGGGATGATTTGTTAATCAATGTAGGAAGACTTAGCCCTCTGTGGGTGGTGCCATTCCCTAGTCAGGAGGGTTCTGAGCAGCATAAGGAAGGAGACAGCGAATATAGTGCAAGCAAGGATGTGTTTCTTCCGTTCTTGAGTGTGGATATGATATGAATAGCTGCTTGAGTTCTTGCCTTGGTTTCCCCAAAATGATTAACTATGACTTGGAATTGTAAGCTAAATAAACCTTTTCAGATCCTTTGTTGGTCTTTTGCCATAGTATTTTTCACAGTAACAGAAATAAAACCAGGAGACATAAGGGTGTGTGTATCTGTGTCTGTGCACACATGCATGCACATGTGCACTTTATATAAATGATACTACATAACACTATACCATTGAATACATATCTATGTTTGTCTTACCCACAAAGATTGAATGCTGTGACCATGCAGTCTCGCTGGTTATACAAATTCTCCAGTCCATCAAGGAAGTTGGGGGGGGGGGTGTCTCTGGATGTGTCAGGGAAGGCATGTATGGGAACTCTATTGTGCTAAACTTAACTGTTTCTAGAAAATAAGGGGAGAGATTAAAATGCAGGATTCATTACTGGAAGACTGATGAAAAGGCGCCCTACCCACATAACAACAGAAAGCTTAGCCGTGCCTCTGCCTGCAAACGGGGAAATGTATTTAATGAACTGGATGATCCACTAAGGAGGATTCCAAGCAGGGTGCTAAAAGTGCCAGCTGGCTTCTTTTTCATGCCTACAGTTAAATAGAAGAGGAGAAAGGAGCTGAAGAAAGAAGAAACGCCACATATAAAAAAGCCAGGGTTGAGTGAGCTTAAAAATGAAACTCTCATGCTCAGCTCTCTCAAGATTATCAAACTAAGGAATAAATTTAAATCGATAGCTAAATTCAGTGAAAACCTTTAACATTCTTGGCAACCAGGCAGTGGTGGCACACGCCTTTAACTCCAGCACTCGGGAGTCAGAGGCAGGCAGATCTCTGTGAGTAGGAGGCCAGCCTGGTCTATAAG
This sequence comes from Chionomys nivalis, assembly GCF_950005125.1. NCBI lineage: Eukaryota > Metazoa > Chordata > Mammalia > Rodentia > Cricetidae > Chionomys > Chionomys nivalis. The sequence continues at coordinate 29,168,721 of NC_080103.1, read as the reverse complement.
AGTGAGTTCCAGGACAGGCTCCAAAGCTACTCTGTGGAAAAAAAGCAAACAAAAAAAGATCCTTGGCCAAAACTTTAAGCATACCTTATGGCATGTTCAAAGAAAGCATTCATTCAGTCAACAGGTTCTTTAAGCTGAGTCATCTTTAAAGAGAACATATTCTAAGACCCTTAAAGGTATTCCTCGGTGGCCTAGGAGGAAGATCGTGGTAAAAGGAGAGGTGGATCTTGAAAAGGCATGCCTGCTTGAGCTTTTGTCTCATGGAGAAGACTGGTCACTAGAAACCCACAAACATTTAAAAGAATTACTTTGTATTCCTAAGACTCCAAGAAACTTTCTATTCCGAATACAAAAATTAGAGAGTTTTAATGCTTCAAACCACTATGAACAAGAAGCAAGTTTAGAAGCCTACTTACCTGTAAATTCTGGCACTAATAAAAGAAAAAGAAAGAAAGCTTAGGAGGTGGAGCCAAGTCCCCATAACCCATAAAGATGCCTTCCCAGGGAATAAGACAAGTACTCATCTGGGATTAGCAAGGAATGTTTGACTGTATTTCAGAATTATAGTTGCCCAGTGGCTCATTTTCTCCCTTGCCTATTCCATAAACTAGGGGTTATGGGTGCATAGGAAACTCATACCCAAGCCTTTAAATCTAGAAGAATAATATTCAGGTAACCACAGCCTGATCCGACTGATGTAATGCTATCATAGACTTTGAGACAATACTGTAACAACATGAGAACTTGAGGGGCTTTAAGACGGCCAATACGTTTTTAAGTAAGAGGCACTGGAGAGCAGAGCTTAGCCTGTGGTAATCAGTTCTAAACATAATCTACAGTGATCCTTGCCTCCAGGGACTCCTGACCCTCTTCAGATGAATTGGGACCACTCATATGACCAGTTCAATATGGCAGAAGTGACAGCATGTGACTTTTAAGAGTAGAGTATAGACAATATTTCAGCTTCTATCTTGACCTCTCAGCTCATTCACTTTGGGGTAAAGCAGCTATATATTATGGGAAAAACTCAACCCCGTGTTATTAACCACTGCAAGAATAAGAGAGGCTGCAGGCCAATATCTCCTTTAGAAGACCACCTTGTAAATGGGATTTAACTAGCCCCTGTCAAGACTTCAGTAACCCCAGCTGGCACGTGACTGCAGTACTGTGACATGAACCGAAATTCTTGACTCAGAGAGCCATGGAACAGGATTGCTTACTATAAGAGATGATTACTATATTAAGCCACTAAGGTTGGGGAGAGCAATTTATTACATACTAAGAGATACTAAATAGAGCAAATTTGAAAAGTTAGATCACTGTAGGAAGGGACTTTATCACTGTGGATAGTCCCTCTCTGTGATGAGCGATAGCAGCATCCCGGCCATTTCAGAAAGCAAACGGCACTCCACAGGAAGGTCATAGTTTGACAGAGAAGCTGAAAGTGAAGTTTAAACATTTCGAAATACTCTGACATTCTTTAATAAAGTTACTGAAATGGTTGTACTTGCAGTGTTTAGATAAGGATGGTTGTGGAATCAGTCATTTGATCGAAAAAAGACTCTATGAGTAAATAATTTACATGTGTCTGGTACTTAGACCATTACTCTCACATTAACCCTTTGAGACCGTTATTATTATTACAATTTTTCACAGAATTCCAAGACTAGGGGTGTTCCACCATTGTCACCCAACATACAACGCAAGCTTTTCAGTCCAATCAATCAGATCATTTGTTCTTTCTGTTGTTAGGAATAGTCATGATGTTTCTAGGGAACTAAAGATGCATTTCTATGGCTTAAGGAGGAGGTGAATCAGTTATAGGAAGCTTCCCAGCTCCCCTAGGGCTTGGGAACATGAACTTTGTTTCACCCCACAGGTAAAATAGAGTCTGAGGTCAAAATGATCGTATTTAGGACATGGTGCTCTTGCCTATTCTGTTGTTCCCAACAATAGAAAATGGAAGCTCAGAGATCACATCCCAGCCACACATTTGGGTAACACAGACAATAAGCAGAAATGGGGGCAAGAACATGAACCTTCAAAGTCTTCCCCTACTGACTTACTTCCTTCAGCTAAGCTACACCTCCTAAAGGTATCTCCAACTATCCAAACACCACCAAGGAGAATCAAGTGTTCAAATACATGTATCTATGGGGACATGTCTCATTCAAACTGTCACATACACCAAGTAGATACTTCATGATGACTAGTCATCTTTTCTTATAGAAGCAAAGAAACAATGCAAACAGCAAATGTCACTGGAATTCATAGAAAAATATTCATGTGAGGAAAAAAGCTTCATAGAAAGAAGGATGGATTTAGTAAACAAAGGATAGAATTAGAACAGGGAAGGGAAAGGCTCACGCTGTGAGGAGCTACTGAATAAATCTCAGCCAAAGCTCTGTGAGCCCATATGTGCCCTGGGACTCCTAACTGAAGGAGTGGGTGGATCTCTGACCTTTTTCCTGCTCTTGGGACTCTTTTCCTCCTATCTGGCTGCTGTGTACAGTTTCTCTGCGAAGGTTCTTGCCTAGCCTTATTGTATTCTGTTTTGTTGTGTTTGGTTATTGTATCCCAGGGGTCTTCTCTTTTCTGAAGGGAGATGGAGGGGCTGTGGATCAGGGGAAGAGATAGGGACACTGGGAAAAGTAGAGGGAGGGAAATCTGTGGTGGGTTGTATGGTATGAGAGAAGAATCTATTTTCAATTTAAAAAAAAAAAAAAGAACTCAGCCAAAGCTTCAAAGTGGGAAGCATATCATGTTTAGGAAACAAACACGAGACTGCTTTGTCTGACAAAAGATTTTTATTAGAGCCCCAAAGAAGAACTGGAAGTGAGGTTCCTTGGTGGCTAAAATGAGAAGCTTGAGCTTGTTGCTGAATGCAGTAAAAAGTCGTGAGATTTCTAGACAAAGCAGTGACCTGTGCAAGTGTTGATTTGTAGAGGGGGGGGGCTGCCATCACGTGTCTATAGAGGTGAGGCTGCCTTCCAGTCTCTGTAGAGGTGAGGCCACTATTCAGTGTCTGTAGAGGTGAAGCAGTTGTCCAGTGTCTGTAGAGGTGGGGCTGCCTTCCAGTCTCTGGAGAGGTGAGGCCGCCATTCAGTGTCTGTAGAGGTGAGACTGCCATCCAGTATCTGTAGAGATGAGGCTGCCTTCCAGTCTCTGGAGAGGTGAGGCCGCCATTCAGTGTCTGTAGAGGTGAGACTGCCATCCAGTATCTGTAGAGATGAGGCTGCCTTCCAGTCTCTGTAGAGGTGAGGCCGCCATCCAGTGTCTGTAGATGTGAGGCTGCCTTCCAGTGTCTGTAGATGTGAGGCTGCCTTCCAGTGTCTGTAGATGTGAGGCTGCCTTCCCGTCTCTGTAGAGGTGAGGCTGCCTTCCCGTCTCTGTAGAGGTGAGGCTGCCAAACAGTGTCTGTGGAGGTGAGGCTGCCATTCACTGTCCATTATAAACAGTCACGTCTGTTATCTTTGCAATTGGTTACTGGACCTCCTTCATCAAAGAGCCTGCCAATGTTTTCTTAAAAATGTCACCCTCATTCTAACCTAATTGTCCAAGAATTCTAGGGAGTAGTACAGTTCAGGGCTCAGTTATTCTTCCAGGTTCTAGGAGAACAGAGAGAATGGTTGGACCTCTTGGTCCTCTTCCATCAGAGCTTGACTCAACCTTACAAAGTTTGAGAACTGTCAGAAGGACACTGTCCACTGCTAAGGTCACAACTAAACCCAAAGATCAGAGTAATGGCCCCAGTGGCTCTGCATCCTTGGATTTCAAGTTTATCTTTAGTTCTCACCTGCATAGGCACTGTCCTGCAGTATCACCTCAGACAGGAGCTGTTGGACCCAGAAAGACACTCAACACAGATGAGAAGTCAGTAGCTCCCACTTCATACATAGCTCTCTCTTCATAGTAGCTCTGAGTTCATGCATAAAAGTCAATCTCTGGCCATTCAACCCTTCCCTTAAGGTAGCACAAACATATCTTAATACCTTTAAGTGGTATCGAGAATTAAATGTGTCGATGGATGTAAACCATTTAGAGTCTAGTACTTGGTAAGTTCTCGTTAAATGTTGTTATTACTATTATATATACTTGATGTTGCCTACTGAGTGGCAGAGAATGTCTCAGAGATATCGACTAAGAACATTAGTGCTACAAAAGTTATGTCAAGCTCCTCTTGGCGCCTTGGAACTAAAACTTGATCATCTCTCCTTCCCACAGTAAATACCGAGCACTGTCCAAAAGGCAAACGTTCACACTAGGTAGTCACTGAAAGTGAGAATGGGTGACTCAGGGTTTCCAGCCCACACTGAGCTCTGTGTGTTATAAATAGCCCTTCCATGTTAGAGTGAGCACGCTGGAGCAAGGAGCTCTAGTAAAGAGAGAACAGCAGAGCGGCTCTTCCAAAAAGGGAGGGCTCATTGCTGTAGCATAAAAGATTGGGTTCACTTCATAGAAGACAGTGTGACTTTCTGTATGGCTTCTATACTGTGAATTTAATGTACAAAGTCCTTTAATATCCTGTCTTCCAGCCTGTATTGAGATGGTGCATATTAGTGTACATATGAAATTTAGAGGAGAATACTACTTCACACTCAGTATCTCTGCCATTAAGAACCACAAAGAAGAGCCAGCAAGATGGCTCAGCAGGTAAAGACACTTGCCACCAAGTTCAATGATGGGAATTTGATTCTTGAAACTCACACAGTAGAAGGAGATAACTGGCTCCCCCAGGATGTCCTCTGACCTTCTCATGCACACCAACGAACATGCACACACACGCACACACATGTTAATAATGTAATTGATTCTTCTGTTAGTAACTACAAAGGAGAGTGGGATAGTACAGGTTTCCACAGAGAAGCTGGGATGGGTGAAGGTGCTGGGCTGCAATGCTGGCACTGGTGTGGATCACTTTTCTTTCCTTTAAATTACAGTGCCCAGGTATCAATAACACCTCTGCTGAGTCCAGTTCTTAAGGATTAACCCATCCCTGGAGGAAAGGGGCTTTTAGGAGTTATTGGGGTCTGCTCCAGAAATTCCAACCTTTGAGAACTATTACTTAAATAGATCCAGCCAAAGCTGTTTCACTTCTAACTAACCCCGGCTCCCCGCTTTACCCACGCACTGAGATCACAGTTCAATAACGACAATAAAAACAGTATTTTAAATTTGTTCTTTCCTGATTCCCAGATCTATTCTGATTCATGAAAGCAGCATTTCATGCTGAGAGACCTTGAACCAAACCATCCCTTCTCCTTTAAAATTTTATTTCCTTCACTGGGGCTCTTTAGTGATACATCATGCCTCTTTTCTTTATAATATTTTCACTGGCTTTCAGTAATAAAGCTGCCTTGGTAACCAAGAAAGCTACGCTATAATCAAGTGTGACTGTGGGTGTCTGTCAGTCACATGGAAACAAAGAACATTCTAGAAAGCAGCAGGGAACTTGGTAAGTTTCCGCTGCAGGTAGTCAGCTGTGGTCCTGCCTCTGCCACTTTTTCATCTCCTGAGTCTCTGCAGACCTCACAACAGGATTCGGATGTCTGAAGTCATCCATCCTCCTACACTGGCTATAACTACTCGCTGGCCCCAAAGCAGCCAATGGACAGAGAATAGAAGGGCCTGTGTTTCTAAAGCTGTTTTAAATTACAGGAACTACCTGTAAACAGCAAAAGAAATGTCGGGGCCAGTCCCTAATGAACAGCTGATTCTCCCTCCCAACAATGACATGAACATTTCTGATGTGTCATCTAAGTGACAGGATTGGAATAGCCAGACTCCCTGGAACCAGAGGGTCAGATCCAAACAAAATTAGCTCCCTGGAACCAGAGAGTCAGATCCAGGCAAAATTAGCTTGGCTTTCCAGCAGGGTAATGACTGTAATCTTTAGCACTCCCTAGGGTGCTTTACAGTCAAGGCCCTGGGGAGAAGCCGCCAACAGTTAATCTCAGTAGGGTCCTGCCAGTTTCACAATAGACAATAACTCTCACTTGCTCTTTTCTTGTCTGTAACATGTTCTTACGTGGAGCTGCCTGTGCAAATGAGTCTTTCAAGCCACATACAATGATATTACATATTTAATAAGTTGATCTTATGGCGGATTTGATGCCCCACACTGAGTGCAAAAGGATATAGCTACATGACGGAGCTGGCTGTAAAACAGAGCCTTTAATGAGACTGAGAAATGCATGGGTATTTAGCCACCAAACGCCTTCCAGACTGTTAGGGACCTGAAAGTCACAAGCAGAAACTAGACCTGGGGCTGAACCACTTTATATGAAGTGTTCTATGAGCACAATAGTGTTTTCGGTTCAAATCCGAGTTCTGTGGAAAAAGAGAAACCAGCAAAGCAGAAGCAGTCGCTCCATAAGCATGGCAGAAGTCGTTCCCTTTGACAACCTTACCCTCAGTACTGTTCATTTTGCTCACAAAAGAGAGAGAACTGTACAATCAAAAATTTTTCAAACAGGAAAAAGATATCAACTTTAAAAAAAAAATAAAGTATTGATTCCCGCCCCCCAACAAGATTAGGTGTGCTTCAGAATGGGACGAGCAGGTACGCGGGAATGTCTTTCACTCACAGAAGAGGACAGAACTCTCAGGGAATCTCCAGGAATAAACCAGAAGCCAGGAATTTTGAAGCGAGAAATGAGAGTCCCAGGGAAGGCCAGATAGGAAAGAAGACAAAACCAACATGACTTCCCACACTCAGACCTGCTTCAAAGATTGCAGACAATAATGAAGGGCCCAGCTCTCGAACAAAGCAAATGCCTCATACAACCCCATGCTGAGTAAAACTGCCAAGCGCTTTTCCACCGAGCCTTGCAAGGGCTCCCGCAGGCCTGGCAGTAAACACGTGACATTGATCAGATACAGTCTCTGCCCTGAGCTCTCTCCTAGGGAAGTTAAGACAGTAATGAAGGCAACAGATGAAAGGGTTGGTGGTGTGGGTAATGGGGCACAGGGTCCTACAAACTTACCCGCTTAAAACAGAAAAATGCATCATAAACACAACCACTATTAGCCAGGCAGTGACACACGCCTTTAATCCCAGAATTTGGGAAACAGAGGCAGGCGGATCTCAAGGAGTTTTGTTCCAGTTTTCTCTACAGTTCTAAGACAACCAGGGCTACACAAAGAAGATGGCCACTGCTTAAAATGATAGAGTAGGATTCCCCAAGTTGTCTGACAACGCTATATGGTCTCTCCGCTTCTAAAAATTCTTTGCACAGCTGCCTCTATAGACGCTCACATTCCGAGTTATTCTCAGCTGTCAGCTAGATTTGCAGCAGTTGGAGAATTCCGAGGAGTCCTCAACACCAAATTCCAGGACTTGAAGCTAATGCCACTATTTCAAACTTGTCTTTTTGAAAATAAATGCATGGCATTTGGAAGGTTCCAGCTATCAAAAGAATGATGCTAGAAATGTAATGTAAGCAAAAAAAACTCAAAGATTTTTATAGCAAATATTACATATATATTTTATATATATTATATATATATATCATACTTAGTAATGATTCCAGCAAAGAATATTGGTATTTAGTAGAGTAGATTAGTACATTTAAATTAATTGGTATTTAGTAGAGTAATTTAGTAAATTAGTAGAACAAGTTGATCAACAAATTTAATAGGCTATACTGATGGATTATTTGCTGAGCAGCTACTATGGGATAGCATTTCTTGGGACAAAATAGTTAAAAATCCCAAGCATCATGAAGCTAGCTAGCATCATAGTGTGAACAGACAGAAAGAAAACACATCTCTGTGTGTGTATGTGTGCGCATGTGCAAGTGGGCACACGCATTGTGTCTATAGTTCAGGTGGGTGTCTCCACTTGAGTGCGCATGTGTGCATGTACTTATGGGGCCCCAAGATCAGTTCTGAGTGTCTTCTTCAATTTTTAACCACCTTGTTTTTTTGACACAGGTTCTCTTACTGACAGGGCACATCAACCTCACTAGTCTGGCTAGCCAATAAACGCCAAGGATCTACTTGTGTCCACTTCCTGTGCCTGGCTTTTACATGGGCACAAGAAGTACAACAGAACTGAAATAATATCATTTTTGTTTGGCAAGCACAAGTGAGATGCCTGCGCAGCACCCCCCAAAATAAATACTTTTAAAATGGGGAAATGATAGGGTGTATTTAAAAAGCAACAAACACTACGCAAAAACAATTAAGTGGAAAGTGTTAAGAAAAAAAATAAGAAAGGGCGGCTCCACTGGCATAAGAAATCCAACTAGGTCAAATCAAACTAAATCAAGATGCACATCATTTTATTAAGCATGACACTCTCAGGTGACCGAGCGCATGGCAGGGAGACAGGGCAGCCCATTTAAATGCCCTGTGGGAGTGGTCCTGACCCCTCCCTGGGCATGCTGAGATTTGGAGTCCAGACCAAAGCAACCCCCAGGTCAGGGAGACTGGGATGGATGCCAGGACCTGGGGCTACGCTCCCAACTTAATGGAAAGATTGGAATGAAGTTGTCATGCAGTTATAACTAAGGTAGTCTGAGTAAACTGTGTAAGAAAGCAACACAGCAAACAAGAGAGATGGCTAACGGGGGAACAGCATTACAGGTAGAGACCTGAGTGAAGACCCCGAGGTACAGCATGCCAGTTTGTGTGAATAGGAAGAGGGGTGCAGAATAGGAGAAAATGAGGTAAGGGTTGAGGGAAACTTGGTCCATACAAGTCATTGTTGATGTGTTGGCCACCTACATTAAAGGCTTTGCACAGAGGACTGAAATGCTATCTTATGCTTTACAATAGCTGTTCCAATGATAATTAGGAAAAATGGGATCAGGGAGACCAATTAAGGAGACAGAGACAGTCAAAGAGTGGCTTGTTGTAATATGTTGATAATAGAGATAGGGAGAATTGATCATATAAAATACTTAGTGTAATTTAAAACTAGGCACATGGGATTTTCTGAATCAGGGTACAAAGGAGAAAAGTACAGGGTAGGTAGGATGTGGTTCTGAGCGATTAAGAGAGTGGGATTGCCATCTCTTAGGGGATAACTGGGGGTGATGGACTAAGATCGGATGTTCTGCCTTGACACATTGGGCTTGACTATTATCAGCTTTAATAGTAGTGATCTCAATGAGCCGCAGTGGAAACTCTTTCAAAGTATTACAACAAACGAAAACCCTAAACGGGTAACAAACAAGAATGTCAAGAGTCAGCAGGAGGCTTCAGTTCTGTGCTTTGAAATAGAAAATAAGGAAATTAGGGTATATCTCAACTGGCAAAATCCTTGGTCACAGTTCCATTCCCAGAACCTACATAGAAAAAAAAATATTGGACATGTGGTGTGTTTATCAGTATTGGGGAGCTAGAGACATGCTGCTCCCTAGGACTGGCTGGCCAGCTAACCTAGCCTACTTGGCAAGTTCCAGTGAGAGACCTGTACTGAAAAAATAAAAGGGGGCAGGGTAAATGATACCCAAAGTTATCTGCCTTTTATATGCACACAAGTACACACACTCACATAAATACGCACACACACTCAACATAAAAATAAAGTGTATGTCTTATACCTACCATAGAACACCTCTCTATTCATATTAAAAGGAGATACTGTTTAAGCAAACTGGAGACTTGATGAAGCAGGAGAGGCAGGTGAGGCTACGTGAACAATGGTTTTCCGCAGGTGAGGAGAGATGAGCTGAGCACACAAGTGGAAAGACCAGTCTTCTCAGTGAGGAAAATGAAGAGAAGCAAGCACTCATGGCATAGTGCATGGGCAGACACTAGTGGATGAATAAACAGTACCCAGAGTCTGAATTCTTTCTGTTGTAATTGAGGATTATGAAGACATCACTTTTGAGAGAGATGTATAAATAAAAATTAACAGGAAGAGTGGGGACGTAAATGAACTGGGGAATCATCACTCAAGACAAATGTGGACCATTGTATCAACATCATTTGGTGGCAAGCATTCACTCACAGTGGGGCTTCATCCGCAGTGGGGTGGTGTTACCTAGTCCCACCAAGATTCATCCACACGGAAGTACTGTGGAGAGATACATAAACTTAGTTTACAGCCTCAGCAAGCAGGAAGCTAAAATGAAAGCAAACCACAAACTGGAATGGTTAAAGATGGTAGAAGTTGGGTAAAGAACAAAGGGAGGAGGTAAGACCTAAGATTCAGGTGGAATATAGAAAGTTCTGTTGGGACCGTGGTTCTGGAAAAAATGCTACAAGAGAGAATGCTCTCCTAAGCAAGAAATTGGGGAGAAGTTCCGGTTCTAGGCAGTAACAAAATTCAAGATAATGACCTTGTGATTGTCTCAGGGTGAAGTATTACAGAAAAGAACAATACAATGTGCTCAGAAGAAAATGAAAAAGGTCTTAACACATCTCTGTGGCTTAGTAGCTTTCCAGAAACTTCAGATTGCTGAATTGCTTCTGCTGGCACTTTGTGGGTGTGGAGAAAATGACAGACTCACATAGTGTCAGCAAAGACCCTGCAGGACTTTATTTCTCCAAAGAAAACACTCACAGTGGTTTTACAGATTAGATATTTATTGAGGTCATACACTTCCCTTTAAAAAAAATCCCGTAATGTAGAAGTGTATTGCATATTAGTGTACCAGATTAGGTGAAATCACCATCACTATGCAAACGTGGTGAACTAGTATCCTGGTTGTATAATAGTTAGTCCTTGATATTTTCTAAGTGAGCCAAATATATGGTGAAAACAGACATGCCAAGCAAATTGTTATCAAAATAAATATTTAATGGGAAATAAAATACATTTTGTGTATATTTTAGTTTCGTTCTGTCACTGTGACAAACGCTACAAAAGTAACTTGGAGGATGAATGGATTTAAATAAATATACTTCCAGGTCACACTTCATCACCAAGAGCGGTCAGGACAGGAACTCAAAGCAGAAACAACTGAGACATGCAGCTTGCTGGCTCACTAGATGGCCAGTGCTCAGCCACCTTTCTCATACAATACAGGACCACCTTCCCAGGGACTGGCGCTGCCCACAGTGGGTTAGGCCTTCCTATATCAATTAAGAACCAAGGCCATTTCCCCTAGACATGCTCACAGATCAGTCTGACCTGGACAATCCCTCAGGAGACTCTCACTGTGTCTATTTAAAGCTAACTAGTACAATGTATTAGTCATCGATACTATAGCACAAATTGTGATAATTAAACTGACCCAGTGTTCTCTAATCCCTATACACAAAGCTGCATTGAAGAAATTGGAGTTCTTGGTAGAAAAATGAAAATACTGGCTGATATTCCAATATGTATTACTCCTACTAGTCAAAACATAGGAGTATTCTAAATGTTCATCAACTAATGAGCAGGTAAGTAAAATGTGGTATATTCATAAAATGATATATTTGGCAATGGAATGTGTGAAGTTCTGATGTACACCACAACATGAATGAGATTTATTATGCTAAAGAAATGAAATCAGCCACGAACCAGACCATTTATTAAAAAATTCCATTTATGCAAAATGTTCAAAATGGGTCAGTCTGTAAGTCCTTGAGTACAAAGATTGGGAGTGACAGCTCAGAGGCAAGAGGTTTCTTCTGGTATTAACCAGAACATTCTAGAACTAATTGTGATACAAATATGCTTTTATAAAACTGTTTAAAACTGTGAGTGGATTGTATGTTATGTGATTTATAACTCATTAAAACTATTTTTAATTTAAAAATCTTTTAAGCCGGGAATGTGGCTTAGTGGCAGTGCATGTTTAGCCTGAGGCCCTGGGATCAATCCTTGGCACCACAAAAGAAAATTCAAGAGTTATGGTGGAGAGGAAACTCTGAACAAGTTCAGGTGAGCTTTGGATGGATGAAGAGTGGGATTAAAATAGACTACAAGAAAAACCTTGGCAAACACTATAAGAAGCCCTCTCTATCTTGGAATTTAACCCAGAGCCCAGCAGGTATTCTGTGCACATTGCTAAGCCACCTCTACCTTGGATCCACTGCTGCCTGAGAGGGCCTATGCTTCCCCCAGTAAACACATCCCAGTCAACCTGGAGTTTTTGGGGCACCATGAATGAAGTTCAGTATCTAGTGTTAGGCTGAAATGAATTGAAATCTTAGTTCTGCTGCAGGTTGTGGGTGTGACTTTACATAAGTCTCTATGCTGCTCCTAGTCTCCACACCAGTGGGAAAAACACCTAAAGGACCTAGCTTATAGCGTCATTATAAGAATTAAATGAGCTGAGAAAAGCAAACACTTAGGAAGTAGCTGTTGCACACTGTCTGCTGAGTCATAGTAATGGGACAACTTTAGGAATGGGAAGGGAGGTTCCAATGTGTTTTCAGATTCATACTTACAGCATTCCCCACTCCAGGCCATCAGAAGAGAGGGAGGGAGGGTGGGAGGGAGGGAGGGAGGGAGGGAGGGAGGGAGGGAGGGAGGGAGGGAGGGAGAAAGGAAGGAAGGAAGGAAGGAAGGAAGGAAGGAAGGAAGGAAGGAAGGAAGGAAGGAAGGAAGGAAGGAAGGAAGGAAGGAAGGAAGGAAAGAAGGAGGTGAAATATAGTACTTTCAACTCTCCTCCCTTCTCTCCCAGACAGGATTTCTCCTGTGACTTATACTTTTGTCTTTGGATGAAGTAATTCTTGCTGTCAAAAGAGGTGATGCTGTTACAAGGAGAGCTATATCTCCACCCAGATACTCAGAACCAATGTAGAATAACTGCTGTGCTAACCTAGGAAATGAGTCAGGCTCATTGCTACCAAAACGGCCTTTGTAAATGCATAGAAAGGTTCTCTTTAAAAAAAAAATCATATGAATTGAACGCTAATAGTTCAACAAATATTTACTACCAGGAATTACGACTTTCTGAATTTACAGACCTATGTTCTAGCAGGCAGACAGATACTCTAGTTGAAACTACAATTTATGAACTAGTGAAAGATAGTAGCTACTTACAAGTGCATTTTATTAATACTTATTATTTCATTTAATAATAATACATATTATTATTACAGTCATTGAGTAGTTACTAATAATGAAATTAGACCGAATGTGCTGTGGAGACAAATGAGACAATGACTCATGCTGTCTCTCAAGGTGGGCTTCAGAGAGACCTAGTCTCAGCAAGTCTTACAAGGTAAGAAGTGAGTGAGTGGATCTAGGAGCACCAATTAACTATCTCACCAACATGTATCAATCAGAAATTATGGGATGGGTTAAGAGGAAAAAGACCTGACACCCTTGAAAGGGTCATACAGAATTCTGTGCCCTATACAGCTGATCAAAATGAATAAAGAACAGATGTCAGTTGTGGGGCAGGACAGACACTGGGGGAATATGTTTTCTGAGGAGGCCGGTGGCTCCTCTGTAGGTTAACACTGCCTATATTAATATCCCTTTTCATATAACTAGTTTCTGCAAAGAGCTAAGATAAATTATTTGGCAACTTCTTTGAGTGAGAAGCCATCATAATCACAAAAGCATATGGAATTACTGGATCCAAAGTACTTCTCACTGGGGGGAAATATTATTATCTCTGAAAGTAGCTATTTCCACAAGTAGACCATGGCGATTGAAGTCTTGAGTCAATTTTTTAAGTACCACCAATTACCTGGAGGTAATTTTTCCTAGTTAGAAGATACTGCACTTACTAAAAGGAAACAAACATGGAAACAGAAAAAAAATTACCTGCAGCTAAAAACACCAAGCACTTTTGCTTCAGGACATGAAGAAATTAAGGTGGGATTGAGTTGGAAGCTTCTTTCATAATGGTAGTGTTTATCATGCTTCAGAATGCTCTGCAGGGTACTAGGAAAGAACTATATGTAACTCATAATTTTACTCATCTGTGGTCCCTTCATGCAAGATGTACTGCTTATGCAATTATGGCTGGACTGCTATGGTGTGACCACCAACTTCTAGGTTGATTTTGTGCCTGTTCTATAGGTATGAAATTCACATCTGGTACTGTAGACCTGGTCAAAGGTCTGTGGCTGGGGAAGTCATAGTGAAGAAGCTACTGCTATTGCTCTGTTAAGGAGATCAAATGTGCCTGTCCAAATGCCTTCTAAACAGTTATGCTTATGCCTATAGATCAGTGTGCTTATCAGTGAGAGGGGAGCTTCTTTGTGTAGTGAGTAGTAATTACGACAGATTCATAACTGGTCACAGTGCAGAGAATATGTGACTGCTGAATGTTCATATATACTCCTCTGAGGTTCAGGGTAGGCAAAGGTTGGCCTAATTTAAAAACTGTAAATAAAAGTAATAAATGGGGCTGAAGAGATGACTCAGCAGTTAAAAGCACTTGCTGCTCTTGCAGAGGACATAAGTTTGGTTCCCAACACCCACATGGTGGCTAATAATCATTACCTGTAACTCCAGTTCCAGGGAATACAGCATCTCTTTAAGTCCCCATGGGCACCACACGTATATGGAGCACCTACATAATTGCTTGAACAACACTCATAAAAAGTCAAATATTTCTCTAAACTCCACGCGTCTGTAAGTATGAAAAGAGGGAACGGACTCAGAAAGAACCCAAGTGTTCACCTTGAGAAAACTCAAGTATTACCACCTCAGAAAAACCTTCTGTAACATGAGCAGTCCTGTTTGTTGTTGGGGTTTTTGTCCCGCCCAATACAGGACCCCTCATGTTACAACCTTCATTGGGGTATCCGTCTAAATTAGATACATCCCACCAAAGTCCCTGCCCCGTCTACTAACTGTGTGAGTTCCTGCTTTGTTTTCTCTGTAGCATTGACCTCAGTGCAATACTTCGTTTGTGTCTGAAGTCTTTTTCTCATTATGCCACCTCTGCTCTTTGCCCAGTACCTGCCCACAGGAGACAGGTCGTAAATATCCATCGCATGGACAGAACCAGCTGCCCACAGCAGTCACCACTGTAAGATGCACGGCAGCAAAAGTGCTCGCCCTGTCAATAGGTGCTCATGGAAGTTTCCTTTGTTATTTGGTGCTCACAACCAAATTATTTTATATGTGTGAGTGTTCTGTCTTTGTATCACATTCATGCTTGGTACCCATGGAAGCCAGAAGAATGTGTCTGATCCCCTGGAACTGGAGTTCTGAGTAGTCACAAATGGCCACGTGAATGTTGGGGACTGAACCTAGATCCTCTTCAAAAACAACTGGAGCTCTTAACTACTGAGTCATTTCCCCAGCACCCCCCCCACAAAACAATGTGAAACCAAATTAATTTGACTCTTCGATGAATTCCTCCTTTCCAGCTAACCGCACAGACACTAATGTATGACCTACTGACACACAGAGAGTAGGTACAATGAATGTCCTGGTTATCCTATTATAGGCCTGATCTCAAGCTATTTCCTTAGGGAGAAAATTCCTTTTTAGTGCAAGGATTAACCACTCAGCAGAACAGAGTCTGAGTGATTCAATGCACATCTCATTGAAACTATGGGAAGTACTTTCACCACTAACTGTAAAATTAAAGTTAACCAAAATGCTCGGAGAAGTGATAGACTAATAAATACACCTAGACTTTTTTCTGTTTTTCCCTAAAAATAGTAAATCGATGATTAAGTGGAGGGAGGGGCTTCATTAAGAAGTGAGGATACAAGAGATAATGACCAAGAAATCTGTGCACATTTGGAGGAAAGAGATAAATTGAAACCAGCCACGATATGAGATTAATTATGCATGCTGCTTGAGTCGCTATGTTGGCTACAAGCTCTAAATGTGTTAGCACTTCTTGGTTTGGCAGCAAGAACCAAGAGCTATTGACAGAAATGGGAATAAAAGCCGCAGTGCTTAATTTTTTATCTTGATATTACAAAGGCCATTGCCCACTGCAAAGAACTTTCCTCAGGCCACCGCCCAAGACAGTTGGGCAAAGCATGAAGGAGAAAGCTGAAACTGCAATGGCCTTGGACTCTCTTCTTCCTATCCAGGGAGGACACAATACGCCTAAAAGCCCAAGTCCTTTCTTTTGACCCCAAGAGATTCCCATAGTCTCCTATTCGTCTGTTGGAATTCTCTGCCTGTCTTCTAGAGATCTCTTTCAGCTGCTAATTCAGTGATACTGGTCCCTCCTGCTGGACTTTTCTGTTATCTACTTAATCACGCTCAGAGTTTACCAAGGCTGAGAGACGTTCTCTTACCCTCCTTTGTCTTTAGAGGCAGCCCCTTGTACAGACTGTTTGAGACTTATTTTTGCTTTATTTTATGTATATAGGTGTTTTGCCTACGTGCATGTCTGTACATCATATGTAGAAACTCAGAGTAGCTCAGAGCCCTGTTATTGAAGAACCTGGCATATAACAGAGAAAAGACTTGATTGATTTAAAAAAAATTAAACAAATCATTGGTTTAGGTCAACATAAAAAGAAATACTGACTAGACATCAGCTAGCATTTAGGACTTCTCTGTAGGAGCAAAATCTTCTCCCAAGTAGGGAGGGCAGTAGGCTGCCAATGCAACATGTACTCTGTCAGATAGAACGTTTTGCAACATTCTGATCTTTAAAATAGAGATCCCTGTAAATAAAGCTAAATTTTGAGTTGTTCCCTAGGGGATATCATGCAGTCTGCTTTTGGTGGACTGTCAAGACTTAAGAGGAAAAGGGGGAGACCATCAACACACAAATGCACAGAACTAAATTGTCCCATTCCTTTTTGTGCACATGATCGTCTTCATTTGGGGCCCTATGCTAAGTCACTGCCGCTCTTCTTTATAAATAGCTTGGCATTTGGCGGCTGCCATTTGTAATAGAGTATGAGGATCCCTTTGCGCATGTCCCCTGCTGTGTACCCATCCTGTACTGTTTGTTTGCCTTCCCTTTGTCCCCATGTACATCTACACTTGCGGATTTGTAGGAAAAGGGGAAGACGCTACCGTCACCCAAAGCTCATGAAAACTGAAACTATTCACCTGGCCTGACAAGCTTACTCCTTCTGACAGCTCCTAGAAACTACTCTACTAAGTCTGCAAAGTGAGACCCACCTCCTCTCTTCTTCTCACAGATGGACCGGCTAAGTTCAAAGAAGGAAGATGGACCCACCCACTCCCAAAAAGACTGTCGTTTTGTTTTGTTTTGTTTCCACCCCTTTCCATTATCAAAGAGGAGATACAAGCAGAAGAGGGAGGTAACAATACAGTTCAAAAGGAATCGAATTGTCAAATGGAGAAAGTTTAGCAATAAAGCCTTAAAATTAACAGAAGATAGTTATCTGCCTAAACCTTGGTTTCCCGGTTGAACGGCTATTGTTACTCTACTCAGGAACTGACTTCTGTGGCTACTTATAATGTGGGCATCCTAACAGCCTCACATTTCATCTTAAAGAATTCCAAGACAGAAATAGAAAACACTATCCTGAGTGAGGTAAGCCAGACCCACAAAGAGGAACATGGGATGTACTCACTCATATTTGGTTTCTAGCCATAAATAAAGGACATTGGGCCTATAATTCGTGATCCTAGAGAAGCTAAATAAGAAGGTGAACCCAAAGAAAAACATATAGGCATCCTCCTGAATATTAACCTTCATCAGGTGATGAAAGGAGACAGAGACAGAGACCCACATTGGAGCACCAGACTGAAATCTCAAGGTCCAAATCAGGAGCAGAAGAAGAGAGAGCACGAGCAAGGAACTCAGAACTGCGAGGGGTGCACCCACACACTGAGACAATGGGGATGTTCTATCGGGAACTCACCAAGGCCAGCTGGTCTGGGTCTGAAAAAGCATGGGATAAAACCGGACTCGCTGAACATAGCGGACAATGAGGACTACTGAGAACTCAAGAACAATGGCAATGGTTTTTTGATCTTACTGCATATACTGGCTTTGTGGGAGCCTAGGCAGTTTGGATGCTCACCTTACTAGACCTGGATGGAGGTGGGTGGTCCTTGGACTTCCCACAGGGTAGGGAACCCTGATTGCTCTTAGGGCTGAAGAGGGAGGGGGACTTGATTGGGGGAGGGGGAGGAAAATGGGAGGCGGTGGCGGGCAGGAGGCAGAAATCTTTAATTAATAAATAAATAAATTTTAAAAAAAAAGAATTCCAAGTTTCCTGAAAGGGGAGAAGGGGAGACTGACCTTAGGAATTCCACAAAGAGAGAAATTTATATTTCATTTTAAATATCTCTCTTCAAAATATACTTATATAACATTTCAATTAAATATATTAAAAAGATATTTTTAGTGCCGGGATTTTAAGAATTCAGTGCCATACAGTGATGAAAGCATAAACAGGCAGCTGTCACTGTCACTGTTGGGTGACATTTTAAGTCTTCAAATTCCACAGGAAATATGGACTCTAGTTAAACCCTAAGGAGGTTCCTACAGATCTGTTTGGGGTAATTCTATTTCTTGGAGCTTGGTGCTGTTTAGGATCTCACCCCACCCACACCACAGCAAGGCAGTATAATGCGATCCTTTCAGTCTTTGCCCTGAACACACATTAAGCAATCTAACTCCTACACTGAGAATCTCACCAGAAAAGAAAAGGGAACAGAAGGAGATGAGGGGGAGGGAGAAAGAGAAAGGGGAAGGGAAGAAAGGGAGGAAAATAAAGGGTATGGACCCAAAAGAATTTCACTTGTATAATAAATTCAAAGATGAAACAACAAAGATATTTCCTTCCATTTTAGAGTATCACTTCCAAGTGGAAAATGACAAGGATTTACAGGAAGGAGGGTATTTTTTTAAGCTCTTCTCTAAAGATCTAAGTAAGACATACATAATAAACACTGGCAAAGCATCCATCTCCCTAAAAAGAAACCCATTAAATATTTTGGAAGTAAGCTTTCAGTTGGCATCTTTCAAAACACTTATTTCCAAAAGTCTTGAAACTAGGATTACAATTGTCTGGAACCCAATCTGTCAGTAAGCAACCCCCAGCCTTCATTCTTAACAGGGAAATGGGCTGAAGGGCAGACACACTGACAGCTGGCTCATTTCTTGCTTTGCCATGTAAATCCACTTTAACATAACTGGCTCACACCCTGGCTTTTCAAGTGATGGTTCTGCCTAGAAGCTGAACTAATTGGATAAGCTTATAGAATATTTCCATAATGACAAAGAATCAGACCCAACCTTCCAAGGTTTCCAGCCAGTCTAATGGAAAATCGGCTGGACAGGGAATGTTACCATTTAGTGAACTGGACCCTGCCCAAGTTGGCTTCAGTTTTCCCAAGTTGGAAATAAAATCTTTGGGTAGCTTTTTGATCATAGGGAAGGATGAGTGTGCTCTTTCCCTTGAACCAATCAGTTATGGTATTGACGTATATATGCAGAGAGATGCACTCAGCAAGTGTGAAAGCACTAAATGAGAAATAATGTACACTCTAGTTTCCTTTCTGTTGCTATGGCAACACACTCTGGTTAAACATAGTTTAGGGGATGAAATAGTTTGCTTTAGCTTACATCTCCAGGTCACAGTTTACCATTGAATGACGTCAAGGCAGGAACATGAAGGAAGGAACGCGTTTTATTATACATTGCATTACCTCCTGTTGAGGAGTTCACTTCACAGCCAAAGAGAACCAAGATTTTGATATTGGATTACAGTGCCATTAATAAATACATAGAGGTAAATGTTTTTATCCTGTATGTGTATATATACATGTGTGTATGTGATATATATATATATGCAAATATACAGAGAGACGTAATTTGAAAACCACATGCCTTTTATAACAAGCTGGTTTTATAAGCCTGTATGTGAGAGCTTGGAGCATGTCACCCATCATCTCCTAAGGAACCCGCAAAGAATAGCTTGTCTATGAAGATCTCAGAAAGCAAGGACTGTGGCTATAGACTGTCCCCTTTGCTTCCCCCTTGGACACTCCTGACTCGTTCTCGTCATTAACTCTGATTTGTACAAATCTAAGACTTTCAAACAGCCCCACTGTCCTCTGTGCTAGGCTGAACCTAACAGTCCCTCTGCCCTGACTGTGGTTTCAATGATTTTTTTTCACTTTCTTCAGTGTTTGCTGTCTCCCATTGCCTATCTTCCTCTCGAAATGAGTTCACTGTCATATTTGTCTGTAACACACGACATGTTGTCGCACAGTCAGTAGATGGTTTTTGAAGTGCGTGATGGAGGACAGAGGAGGAAGCAACTGGAGCTCAGAACTGCGAGCTTCTGCTCAGAGAGCCATCCCCTCACATATCTGTATCCAGTTTCCCAGTTGCTCACATGTGGGGTGGGAAAACGTTCTATGAAACTTCTTAGAGAGTACAGCTATTTGAAGAATCCCCAAGTCCAATTTTGAGAAGCTAATAGAGTCATGGAATCAAGAATTGATCGTGGGGAAACAGCTCCTAAAAGTATGTTCCAGGCTCTCTGGTGGCTTTTATTGGTTCTGTATAATTGCCGGATTCTTGTTTGTTTGTTTGCTTGCTTGCTTACTTTGTGTTTTGATTTTTGTTGTTGTTGTTTTTTTTCTTTTCTTTTTTCCATACCTATCAACAAATGTACTCAAGCTACAGGAAAAAAATGAAAGGGGAATGTAAGATTTTAACCAGCTAGAAAGGACTTAGCTGGGCAGTGGTAGTGCACACCTTTAATCCCAGCACTCAGGAGGCAGAGACAAGGGATGGATCTTGGTTGGAAGCCAGCCAATCTGGTCTACAGAATGAGTTCCAGGACAGTAAAGGCTACACAGAGAAACCCTGTCTTGGGGTGAAAAAATAAAAAGCAATTATTTTTGTTAATCTGGGGCTGAAACTTTCAGCTATTCAAATGTTAAAAAGTATAATCAGTTACTCTTCAAACTAAAATCACGATTTCTGCAGATAAAAAAGAAATAACTTTTCAAAGCCAAAAGCAAGAAGATTAGAGAGGTGGTTCGGCTGTTCTACAGAGGACCCAGGTTCAGTTCTCAGAACCCATCTGGTGACTCACAACCACCTGTAATTCTAATGCCCCTTCTGAACTCTGCCTGCACCAGATACATGCAAGCAAACATTCACATGCATAAAAGGCTTTTTAAATTTTTTTAAACTAATAATAAAAGGTAAATATTTTTAGTTCAAAAACTATCCGAGTACACACAGAAGCAATCTAGATATTTAAGTTTTAAAATTTAGTTTAATTCAGCTATCAAGTCCAACATTTCCATTAATTTGGCAGTCTTTGTAGTTAATCAGCCAAACCCAAAAATGTTGTCATGGAGAGGCATACTAAAAAAGAATAACTTCTTGAACAGGATAAGGGTTCCCTACCAAGCATGTTCTATGTGGCTCTCCCTCGAGCATAAAACATAGGAGGGACAGAAACTCACTTACCAAGGACAGCAGGAGATGAACACAATTCAAACTACATTTTATTTCAGAAATTTGTTTCGGTTCAAACCTTTTAACTATCACATTGGATTGGCTGTCTAAAACCGAAAGTGTCACGTGAAGGTACCACAGTGGGCCAGCATTTTGGAAAGCATCCAACACGAAAACAATACTGAGGGAAGGGCAGCTTCCTTCCCTGCTAAGTGAGGAAGGAAAATGAATAAGGCGGACGCTCCTGTGAAAATGTTCCTGCTCAGAGCAAATAGAGTCAGTTGTGGACCAGCATGGTCCTTTCCATCATCCTCTTCAGTGTCCACTGTCCAGCGGGATGCTCCTGCATGAATGTTCCTGCTCAGAGCAAATAGAGTCAGATGTGGACCAGCATGGTCCTTTCCATCGTCCTCTCCAGTGCCCACTGTCCAGCGGGATGCTCCTGCATGAATGTTCCTGCTCAGAGCAAATAGAGTCAGATGTGGACCAGCATGGTCCTTTCCATCATCCTCTCCAGTGCCCACTGTCCAGCGGGATGCTCCTGCATGAATGTTCCTACTCAGAGCAAATTTGAGTTAGATGTGGACCAGCATGGTCCTTTCCATCATCCTCTTCAGTGCCCACTGTCCAAGCGGCTGCTGCATGAGCAGTAAATTCGTAGAGGTTCTCAAATATGCTAAATGTTAGCATTTCGTTTATGTGGACAAGCGAAGAGAAATAAATAAGGAGCCATTTCACTTGGCTTAGTAGGCAGACGGGGAAAATGACTGTATAACTTTTGTCTGTTAATATGTTATTTTTTTATCTGTGGTTATTTGTAGTAGGGTGGAAACAGCTGCACCCTTTAGCTCTTGCAGTCAGACAATTGGTTCCATTAAATAGCCTTTTCCAGCAGCTGTTTGACCTCTAAGAAACCCGTCTGAAGCAATTAATAATGTTCAACGAGAAAGCAGGCTGATTAGCCACACACAGAGGTCTAAGATTGTAGTCACTTTTAGTGTGTTGGTGTGCTTTCAGAATGCGTCCTTTGCTGAATAGTTGCAGGTTATTTTTCAACAAATGCCTAAGAAAAGTGATTATGGTAATGTCCACCCTTAGAAAGTCTGATTCAGAAATCATCAAAATGATGACGTTTTCATGCTATTCACAATGCATTATTCTAGGTACATGATTATGTATTGTTTAACCTGGTGGTAAGCATCTCATTATGACTATGTAAACTTAGATTTAACCTGGTGGTAAGCATCTCATTATGACTATGTAAACAGAGGTGGGATGGATTATCACACTGAGATGAAGCTTTAGGGCTAGGTGTTCCTAGATTTAAGTCCTTATTTCATAGTTCACCATATCTATGACCTGTTCATACTTCAGTATTTTTGAGTGCTAATTTTCCAAACTATAGAAGCCCTAGTACACAGATAATGATGTATATTGCAACATAACTAAAGAAAGTCTTTCTCATCTTTTCGTCTCAAAGAAATGGTAAATGATTGAGGTAATGACTAGGCTAATGACCCTGGTTTGATTCTGGTGCAACATATACACGCATATAATATGTCTATGTCTATTACAAATAAAACCTTATGACTGGGCAGTAGTG
This sequence comes from Chionomys nivalis, assembly GCF_950005125.1. Classification (NCBI taxonomy): domain Eukaryota; kingdom Metazoa; phylum Chordata; class Mammalia; order Rodentia; family Cricetidae; genus Chionomys; species Chionomys nivalis. The sequence goes on along the minus strand of NC_080103.1, from coordinate 29,145,888 downwards.
GCATATGGCATAATCCCAGCACTCAGAAAGCAGAGGCAGATACATCTCTGAGTTCGAGGCCAGCCTGGTCTACAGAGTGAGTTCCAACACAGCCAAGGGTATGCAGAGAAACCCTGTTTCAAAAAATAAAAATAAGGGCTGGAGAGATGGCTCAGTGGTTAAGAGCATTGTCTGCTCTTCCAAAGGTCCTGAGTTCAATTCCCAGCAACCACATGGTGGCTCACAACCATCTGTAAAGAGGTCTGGCACCCTCTTCTGGCCTTCAGGCATACACACAGAATATTGTATACATAATAAATAAATAAAAAAAAAAAAAAAAAAAAAAAAAATAAAAATAAATAAAAAATAAAAACTTTATAAGTCCCCAGCCTACTAGGCAGGCTTATAAAGCACTTGATACATATTGAAAAGTCCAATTAATCAGGTGACCATCCATATGACAATTAATTGGTATCCATTAACCATCCAATCTTACCTAAGCATTTAGAAGACAAACAAAAAACTCTTTGTTATATGGAAGTTGCATTGTAGATAAAGAAGACAGACAACAGCAAAAGCACATTTTATGATATTGTAGAAAACAATAAAGGCTGTGGTGAAAACAAAAAATAAAGCGGGGTGTTGGGGTTGGGACTAGCAGAAAGATCTTGAGTGTTATATAGTGTGGTCAAGGTCGGGCCCTTTGGGAAGAGATTATCTTGGAAGATGTATAGGTAAACGTAAGTGAATGAACCACAGAGCCATGTGGGAAAGTGAACTCTGTACAGAGAGAACAGTCTGAACCCTAGGGCAGAGGTCTCAGCTGGAGCTGTAAGTAAACTTGGATCTTAGCATCTGACTGGCATGAACTCTGTAAGATACATAGAGCATAGACCAAAACCAAAAAGAAAGGAAGGAAGGAAGGAAGGAAGGAAGGAAGGAAGGAAGGAAGGAAAGAAAGAAAGAAAGAAAGAAAGAAAGAAAGAAAGAAAGAAAGAAAGAAAGAAAGAAAGAAAGAAAGAAAGAGATCACTATCAACTAGGCACCAGCCGATGACAATTTTCAGAGAAATAAAAGAAGGAACCAGAAAAGGAGGTGAAAGGGACACCAGCGACGTGGGATGAAAGTGGACAGTGAGACATTGGGCGGCCAAGAGAGGAAAGGAAGAGAGGAAGGGGAACTCTGCACAACACTATGTACAGTTACAGGAAGATGAGCAACCTCACTGGGTACCATACTGACATTAGTTTATTTTTTCAACCTTAAAGTTCAAATCATCTAGCAAAGGAATAAACATTACTGTAGCCCTGGCAATAAGAAGTGCCTTGGAGTGAAAATACACCAGCAAAAAAAAAAAAAAAAAAAAAAAGAAAGAAAGAAAGAAAGAAAGAAAGAAAGAAAGAAAGAAAGAAAGAAAAGAAAAAAGTACATCAGTACCAGAGATCTCTTGTGGCATGTGTGGTTCCCCTAGTCAAAGACCACTGTATTTCTTGGCCCACAGCAATTCAGTTCCATTGAGCAGTCCACTGTAGAAGGGTACAGTCGGGGGCGTCGGACAGTAAGAGTCAGGAAGGACTGACCCTCAAGAGGGATTAAGCTTGAAACTTGTGATTCCAGGATTGTCTGGATGAGCCATCCAGAGGTACTATAAGGAAGAAACACATGCTTGTGATGCCAGGAACAGGCAGATAAGGCAGACGATCGGGAGTTAGACACTAGTCTGATATCCATAACGAGTTCAAAGCTAGCCTGGGCTATGTCAGGAGACTCCACCCCAAATAAGATCTGTAAAGGAAAGATTTCAAAATCTTTTTACAAAGGAAATTGTAAATAATTTATAAAATTATTTTACAAAGGAAATCAAGCGGGTATGAGGACTTACAACTACAACCCCAGACTCAGGAGGCTGACACGGGAGATTACTGACACGGGAGATTACAAGGTGAGCCTAGGCCTTGAACAGCTTTGAGACACTGAGACTGTGGTAGTTTGTCTGTAATTGGCCCCCATAAATTCATAGGGAGTGACACTATTAGGAGATGCAGCTTTGTTGGAGTGGGTATGGCCTTGTTGAAGGAAGTGTAACACTCTGGGTGTGGACTTTGAGTTTCCTATGATCAAGCTACTCCCAGTGTCTCAGTTGACTTCCTGTTGTCTTTTGATGAAGGTGTAGGCAGTGCCATTTCTGCCTGCAGGCTGCCATGCTCCCCGGCATGAAGATAATGGACTGAACCTCTGAACCGTATGTAAGCCACCACCTCAATTAAATGTTTTTCATTTACGAGAGTTACAGTAGTCATGGTGTCTCTTCACAGCAATAGGCACCCTAAAACAGAGACCCTATCCGAAAACAAAAACTATTTCTAACTCTTAACCTTAGGCTTACACCAATTCAGGCCTCCAGAAGTCTGAAAAAGTTAGGAGTTAATTTCCTCACACAAGACCTAGAATCAAAGATTCTAGAAAAAATGTTTCAAATATTCATCCTAGAAATAACTACTCTAGGATGTGTGTAATTGCCTAATATTCACATTTATATCTATATGCATACCTAAGCACTGAGATCCCATTTGCTTTATCCTTTCTATTCATCCACGTTTGGTGCTGCTATAACAACTACCACCAGCTGTGTAAATTCTAAACAACAGAAGTTTATTTGGCTCTTAGTCTGAAGACTGAATATTTCAAGGTCAAGAGGTTGCATCTGGAGGGGTATCGGGCTGTATCATAGAGTAGTGGAAACTATCATATAATTAAAAAAGCTCAAGGAAGGAAAAGAGAGACTCTTCACACACACAAACACACACACACTTTTTAAACTAGTATAATACACTCACAAAGTGGCCTGTGTACATGTATTAAACTTCCTCCTGCATTTTGGAAGAGATACTTAAACCATACCTTATGTCTGTGTCTAGACCTTCTTAAGATTAGAAAGAATTCTGGGTATTTTACCTCTTAACAATCATCAGCAATGTTGTTGTTGTTGTTGTTGTTGTTGTTGTTTTTTTGATTTTTCGAGACAGGGTTTCTCCGTAGCTTTTGGTTCCTGTCCTGGAACTAGCTCTTGTAGACCAGGCTGGCCTCGAACTCACAGAGATCCGCCTGCCTCTGCCTCCCGAGGGCTGGGATTAAAGGCGTGCACCACCACCGCCCGGCATGAGCAATGTTTTAATATATTCCTATAGGTACTCAGTCCCAGAGCCTATAGCCTACCTTTTAGTATTAGTATTACAGTATTATTACTAAAAAATATTCCTTACAATATATTTTGATGATGTTTCCCCTCCCCCAGTTCCTGCCAAATCCTCCCCATCTCCCTACCCATCCAACTTTTTGTCCTTTCTTTTGCTCTCTTTTTTAAAAAGGAAACACAAAAATGAAAAGCAAATTAAGTTGAAAAACTATACAGGGAAAAAAAGCCAAAACAAAGAAATATGAAAAAATCCACAAAAATAACACTGAGTTTCTTTTGTGTTGGCCACCTACTCCTAGGCATGGAGAGTGCCCTGACTTGTGGTTGATAAACCCAGTGATCCTGGAGAAAACTGATTTTCCCTTTGCCAACAGGTATCAAGTGCAGATAGTTTCTCGGTCAGGAGCAGGACACTTTGTTCAATTTTCCTCTCAATTCTGGGACCCCATCTGACTCGAAACCGTGCAGGTCTTGTGTGTGCTACCACAGTCTCTATGAGTTCATACGTACACCAGTGCTATTGTCTGGGAAAACGGTGTCCTCAGAGTCAACCATCACCTCTGACTCTGAACCCTGAGCCTTAACAGGTGAGGTTTGATGAAAATTTTTGACTAAGTGCTCCAGAGTCTATTGCTCTCTGCTCATGGTCCAGTCGCAGATCTCTGAGTTAAGTCCCAAGAAGAAGCTTCTCTGAAGTGGGTTGAGCAAGGCACTTCTGTCAATATAAAAGTTTGTCATTGGGAATTATTTTAATGCTGTGTTCCTTTAGCATAATATCAGTATTAAGTTCTCCCCTAGACCCATGATCTGTGTAGTCTCAGGTTCCTGGCCGCTTTAGTAGTGTTAAGTTAAATAGTGTTAGGTTTAGTAGTGTTAGTGTTAAAATGGGCTCCATCTTGTTGAGAGGACCATAAATCCAATCCTAAAGTGGTTGGTTACTCCCATAACATGTATGCCTCTGTTGCATCAGTATATCTTACAGGGAGGTCGCTGTTGTAGATCATAGCATTCATAGATGGGTGATATTAATCATTACCTTTCTCCTCTGGTAGCATGAAGAGAACCTTCCAGTACCGTGAATATGAGTTATGAAGCTTCTAGTTAAACACCAGCTCAACTTCTCTGCTTTCTATGACATATATAAGCATTCTCTTCAGCAATTGGGCCTTATCATCAGGTTGTGGAGAGTAACCAATAGCTAGACAATAGATTTGAGGATTTCCATGTGGTCCCATTGAACAACTCACCAAGATGTAACCCGTTCCTGGCACTAGTGGTTTTACTTGATGGTAAAAGATGTCTAGTTCATGCCATTTTCTTTATTACTATTTAGTGACTCTGTTTATATTATTTTCAAATATTTATATATTTTAAGAAGTTTCTAAAGTCAGAGGTTTCCATATGGTTTTGCAAATGGCCTTTAGTGTAAGCAATCTTTCCCCATATTCTCTCCCTTACACTTGTCTTCCTTCCCTATTTAAGTCTCCCATTCTAGTTTCCCATTTACCTCTCCATAATACTATATCCTATGTCCCCTTCCTTTGGAGATCCTCTCCTCCTTTCCAGTACCTTATTAGGCACATAAACTCTGTGGTTGTTCTGATTATAGCACATATATTGAAAGCTTAAAAGCTAACATTCACATGTAAAAGAAAACATATACTATCAGTCTTTTGGGGTCTGAGTTATCCCACTCAGGATAATTTTTCTATCTCTATTTACCTTCAAATTCATAATTTCAAAACTCTTAACAGCTAAATTATGTCTTATTGTCACTCAGTTCTAAAAAGGTTTTAATTTCCTTCTTGAAGTCTGTATTGACTCATTTTTCATTCAGTAGTGAGCTTTTCGGTTTCCATAAGTTTGTAAACTTTCTGTTGTTTCTACTGTTGTTGATACCTAGCTTTAATTCATGGTGGTTATATAGAACGCAGGGTATTGTTTCAATTTTACTGTATCTGTTGAGATTTGCTGTGTTTCCAATAGGAGTTGCATTTTGGAGAAATTCCTGTGAGCTGCTGAGAAGAAAATATATTCTTTAGTGTTAGGTAGAATATTCTGTAGATGAATGCTTTGACTGAGCTACACATTTCTCCCAAACTGTCTTCGAGATCTGAATTCTCTCTTCCACTCTTGTACTCTGTTGGTGAGGTTTACATCTGAAGTTTTTGTTTGACCTCCTAAATTTTTCATTTCCAGCTTTAATTCAGTTTGTGTTTTCTTTCATGATTCTACTTCTTTATTAAATTCTACTCTCATGTATTGAAATGCTTTTATTACTTCATTCAACTATTTATGCTTTCGTGATCTTCATTAAGGCATTTATTGGTATCCTTTTTTAAGGTCCTTGAACATATTCATGGTTGCTATTTGGATGACATTTCAGTCCACTGACCTTAGAAAATGTCTGTTCTGCTTTCAAGTCCAGCTTTCTCCTTGAGGTAACTTGCTCGCTCCTCGCGTTCACAATCTGTGTCCCCCTCCATTCACTGTTTGTGCTGCCTGTGACTGTCACTCATATGCTCTATGAAAGGGGCCTAGTGGCAAGCCCCAAACACCACAGGATATTGCCAATATCTCCAACAGTGTGATAGTTAACACTTCATTACATCAAGATTCAATGGTGGTTGGCTTATTGGTATGTTTTATTTTGTTTGTTTGCTGATTTTTGTCAAACACATATCTTACCTCTCCATCCAGACAGTGAAATTCTTTGCAAGAAGAGGAACTGTTTCAAATCTCTTAGACCCCGCTGACTCTCAATGAAAATTAGGAAATGCTGTAGTTTGAATATACAATGTTCCCCCACAGACAAGTGTTTGAGCATTTGATCCCCAGTTGATAGTCTTGTTTGGGAAAATTGTGGACTCTTTGAAACAAGTGGCAGGGCTAGCAATGGTGAGTCAGTGGGTACTAGCTTTTAGGGTTATACCTCATCCCTGTCTCCGGCCCACACTCTTTTTTTCTTGCATCTGGACCACAAGTTCTGCCATCCCAGACCAAGCCACCTCAGCCTCCATGTCATCCCTACCACAGTCTCTATCCCTTGAACTGCGAACTTTCCTTTAAGGTGCTTCTGTCCGGCATCTGTCATGGTGATGAGGAAGGTGAGAAATGTAGGTAATAAAGAATAACTTCGGTCTCCTCATCCTCATTTATATTGGTTGACAAACACAGGAGATGTAGCTGGACAGTTTTAATAAAAGCATTGAGAGCAGGTAGAGCCGTACTGCTATTCCACAAAAGTCTCTAATCATGACTTCATAATTAATACTTAATGAAAGCTAGCTCACTAGGCTACACTGTTATGTGAGTTACGTTTATAACTCTAGTTTGTGATCCAACTTACACTTCTAGAGGTATCATAAATTTTATAAATCCATCTGAGACATTGTTCATTAATTCCAAAGTTCATAACCAATTGCTTATTAGATAATGGATAATTAATTGGCTTGGCAAAAACATAATCTCTCAATAGTCATATTCAATACCCAACCTAACCCATCTTCTCCCCCAAAAACAAATTTCTCTGCTTCAGTTGATGGATGATATTCTTTCCTCAGACCAAAACACCCAGATATCCAGAACTTTTTTTTCTCTCTCATCCTATGTCCCTAGAATCTTTCTGATTCTACCAAAAAGATTAAAACACAGCTCTAACAATTCCCACCGCAGTTACTGTTACCACCTTAGACCAAGCCACTATCATCAGCCATACAATTCCATCCCATTGTCTCTCCTCCCATCTTTGCAAGACTCCTGTACTAAAAATTATTGGTGGAAATCTATAGCCCTAACAGTGGTTTGCAGGGTACTACGGGATTGAGATCTATCATCTTCCCAGATACATCCCCTGTCATTGCCCTTCCCTTGGTGCCCACCTCTAATAACACTAGACTGATCCTACAGTTGTAGATCTTTCCAAGGGCTTTTCCTGGTCTGTTCTTGCCCTTGGTACCTTCATGGCTAACTTCCACCTCCCCTTAAGGCCTTATTCAAATGTGACTTTCTTATCTAAGCTATCATAACTACCCAGTTCTAAACTGAAATCTTCATTCTCCTTCATACTTTTTTCTCTGCAGCAATATCACTGTTTCCTGAGAAAGCATCTCTCTTGGTCATCAAGGACAGACGCTCCACTGAGCAAGGATCTTGTTTGCTGTTCTCTGAACTCCATCTCTGTGTTTGCATCTAAGCTCTGTTTTCCAGGAGCTACTCCCAGCCAGTCATTGAATATGACAAGAGTACTAGCATGAGCTCATTCCTACAGGACACAGAAGCACTCTAATAGTTGCCCTGGACTCCAGGACTCCCAAGTGTTACGACTCATGTCCCTTAGACAGCACTGTACAATCAGCTGCTCCCACACAACTCTCCCTTTTCCCTCCACTCAGATTCCCAAACTGCTCCAGCTTCAGCCTTTTCTGCTTACCTCCCAACTTTCCGTCTTGTATTCATGTCTCGTAATAAACTTTTGCCCACGTAGCCTTTCTTGGCATTTGTTTCTCAGGGATCCCAGTATAATACAATCACCTTATATATTGCATTTTATATTTTTCTTTTATTGTTTGCTAGAATATGAATTTCTAGAGAACAAGACTTTGCTTATTTAAGCATCACAAACACCTAGCACATTAGTGCCTGATGGGCAACCAGTAAGTGAATGAAGGGGAGAATGCCTGAAAGTGTTTGAAAAATATTATCAGCTTTAACAATGTTAATTATGTAAATGAAAAAACACACAATACTTACCAGCTCCCACAGTTCTGCCCCATCATAAATTCCTCTTGCTTGCCTCCCCTGCCCCAGTAGAAAATTTTTTGCGTTTTCCTACAGCAGAAATGAGATTTGGGGGATAAATTGATTTTAGGAAAAGATCCACATTATTGATTGGGTGACTGCCCATTCGTTTTGGCAAGCAAACACAGAACTGACTGAGATATTCATCATGGCTGTTCTCTTGCCCTTAACATCTGTCAGGATCTACAGTTAAATAAGCAAAATCAAAAACTTTGAAGGTTTAATCTTTTTTTCTTTTTGTTTAAATATTCATCCAAGAATAATCAAATTTGATCCCTGCCTAATTCAGGCTCTTATTGTCTTTTCCTAAATATCTCTCAAGAACAGGAGACAAAAACCAACTTTTCTGAAGCATGATCTCAGACTCTTTTTGAAGTATATTTTTAATCATGTGTGTAGGTGGTGCCCATGTGCAGGTGCCTGCAGAGGCCCTGGTGTCAGACCTCCTGGATCTGAGGTTACAAGGGATTATGGGCTCTCTTCCATTTTATTCCCAGACAGATCTCAAAGCCCACCCCAGTGCCACACCTCTTCCTTCAAGGACACACCTTCTAGTCCTTCTTAAAACAGTTCACTAACTTCAGATCAAGCATTTGAATGCTCTCAGCTGCTTCTCCAGCGCCATGCCTGCCTGCTGCTGTGCTCCCCACCATGATGGTCACGAGTTCAGTCTCTGCAACTGTAAGCCAGCCCCCAGTTAAATCATTTATAAGTTGCCGTGGCTTTGGTGTCTCTTCTCAGCTTTAGAGCGGTCCCTATGACAGAACCCTTTATAGATTCTTATGCTTACCCATATTAACTCCCATCTGTATTCACGTAGTTAACAGAGGTCACGATTCCCACGGCAGAGAAAGGAACATTCAGTATCCTTCTTTCTGAGCCTGGGTTACTTGACATAAAATAATGTTTTCCAGTTCCATCCATTCTCCTACAAATTTCATAACTTTGGTTTTCTTTATGGATGAGTAAAATTCATTTTCTTTATCCGTTCGGCTGCTGGCAGACATGAGGACTCACTCCATTTCCTTTCTACTGTGAAAGGAATTGCCCTCAGCATAGACACACAAGTGTCTTGACAGGAGGACATGGCATCCTGACAAACCTCCACATCAATACTACAGTGGCTACATTAGTTGATGCCCCTACCAACAGTGCACATGCTCCTCTTCCCCACATCTTTACCAGACTTCTTGTCACCTGTTTCCTGCATGTATTTCTGATGGCAAAAGATGTAGAACACCTCTCAAATACTTGTTGGCCATGTATATTTCTTTTTTATATATATTTGTATTTCTTCTGCTTAGATCATTGGCCCATTGATTTCTTTGGTGTCTGATTTTTGCTGCTCTTTATATATTCTAGATATTAATCCCCTTGTGATTTCAGATTCCTGAAAGTGACGAGCTTCCTGTGCAGGTGACTGACTCAGGGTGTGGCCTCTGTGGGCATGGGGAGATCGGAATAAAAGTATGACACAATCTTATTTCACTAAGCCCTATAAAATTCCTCCAGAATAGAATAACAGAGGGTTCTGCCTAAAGTTTTCCATCCAGCCCTTAGGCATAACGAGTGCTTTCTTGGTAGAAGAGAATGCTGGAGTCCTACTCCCTTATAAAGATTGATTTAACCTTCAGCCCGTGTCTCTCTTTGCCCTGTGTCCTTGGACATTGCTCAATGAATGTCTGTCACAAAGTCAGACAGCTGACATTCCCATCCCAGCTTTGCCACCCATTAGCCATGTGGCAAGTGATCTCCCTGAGCCTGGAGCCTCATTTTAAAATAGGAATAATAGCACTTATCACTCAACACCTCTCAGATAAATAAGATGAAATGCTTTTGTCTATGGGCAAATATTAGCTACTGCTATTACAATGATCAGAAAGACAAAGAAATGTAAGCCATGCGTTCAGTGCCAGGCTTGTCTACTTAAGCTCTCCAACTGAATGGTGACATTAAGGGGCTGATAGCATCCGAACACATAATAACGTGGTGGACGGTAATTGGGGTTCACGACATCAAACTGCACCTAAAGAATAGGTAGGGAAAAGAAAACAAAGTCAATTGCAGCGCTTCCTGGTCTCTGCTTTGACCCGAGTTTCACCGGGCTTCACTGCCTTCCTCTAAAGAATAGGGACTGTCCACCCAGGGTCACAGAACGCCTGATCACACTTTCACAGGCGCCCTCCTTTCTCTTGCATAACTGCTGAGGTCAAAATGGACACCTTCCTGAAATTAAATAGTGTCATTTCTGAATGGGATCCAAAACAGGAGCTGCATTCCCCAGACGTCCAAGGATAGCACCAAGAGCTCCCAGGGACCTAGCATTTCAAAATCGGCACCTTAACACCTTTGATTTTTGCCAAGACCTAAGATTCCAAGGTCGTGACAGAAGGCTGAAAGTGGAACTTAGGGAGGGGAGGGGAGCTTAATGTAAATATTCTGCTGTAAGGGTTCTTAAGTAACCGCAGGACTACAGAAGCCATTATTATTACCTAAAGCCAAGCAGAGGGAGCATGACAAACAATTGGCCTGGCACTTCTGCCCCAGTGTGTGTGTGTTTCTCTCTCTCTCTCCTCTCTCTCTCTCTCTCTCTCTCTCTCTCTCTCTCTCTCTCTCTCTCTCTCTCTCTCTCTCTCTCTCTCTCTCTCTCTCGTAAGCTCTGAGGCCAGCGTGAGGCAAACTAAGTGAGGTAACTTTAAGCATACAGACTCACAACACACAGTGCGTGCTGCAGGAACCCAGGCTGCTCTGCTACTCCGCACGGCAGTTCCCTGTGCTACTCCGGGAAAATAATGACTTGGGTAAGGAACAGTTAATAAGAAAATGCGCCTCGCTAACCGTGCACAGAACAACAAAGAGCTGGCAGCCCCTGAAGGAAAAGGGCTTGTGCGGCTGCCGTTCAAACTTGTCAGTCAACTCCTGCCAACAGCCTCAGCGTCTGCCTCCCCAGCACACCCTCATTACATGTGTCTGTCTGGCCTCGTCTGTGCCTCAGCTCAGAGACGCTCCTGACAAGCCGGGGCTCTCTTCCTTTCTCCCTGGTGCAAAGAGCGGATTTCTCTCCACGTCTCTTCTGTCACCTCTGCCTCCTCTCTCCAAGGAGGCACCTTGATTTATGGTAGCTTGGGACTTCCTTCGGCATCTGCCTGTCCTTGACTTCTAGAATGGAAGAAGCTGAGCTGGTGAAGGGAAGACTCCAGGCCATCACAGTAAGTCTGCTTAGTTTTAAATCATTAAGGTGGTTGCTTAGATGAGCAGCACCGTTGCTAGCTGTCCTTGTCTCCCAGTCCTCCTAAGTGGAAAAACAGAACTGTCAGCTTTTGTGGCCTCCTCTCTGTTTCTCTTAACCCTTGTGACCCCCTGTGACACTGGGGCTTCGGAACCTGAGATCAAGGGAGATGCTTCTGGATTTTACGGTTGGTGTTTGTGTTTTAAACAGCCATCGAGAGGTTTTTTCTTAAGGACTTTGTAAATCTCCCTCACCTTCTGTGGAGATTAGAAACGTAGTTTTTCCTTCAGGTTCCTTCGCCTGACAAAAATTTTTAATAGCTACCCAATCATAAAACTTTTCAAAGCAATGAATATAACCCCCAGAAGTTAATTTTCTTAAGAAGGAGACCAAAAGGAAGAAAATCTGAAACTTTTTCATTCTTAGTGATAGAGTATACTTGAGAAAACCTAACCGGATTAAAGCAAAGCTTGGTATCTACTCAAGCGAAGTGTTAAACCGGAGGAAAGTGGGGAAGGCACGGACCTGCGTAGTTCTCAGAGATCAGTTTTCCAGGGCAGACACAGCCTGAATAAGATCTCAATAAAGGAAAGCCATGCAATAGATGGATTGGAAAATACTTTCCTAATGCCAGGAAGAAAATTAGTACATTTTATGTTTGTTCCGGGAAAGAGTCAAAGCAAGAAATGAATTACTTTTCTTAACTGATACCATTCTTTTGCTTTTTGCTTCCAAAATGTTGTATCTGGCAGTTACCTGGAAGTCCCTGGCCCAATCATCCGTCATCGTTAGCTGTAACTTGCGATAGCATTTTTGAGGAGAAGCAACTTCGCAAGTCCACACCCCTATGTGTCACCTTTTCTGCCACTGAAATCAACTGTCAAAAAAGAAGTAAATCCTTTCCTCAGAGCTGATACTAAATCCTAGGAGGCAGGAGGCTATTCCTCTGTGCTCTTCAAAGTCTCGTATTAATTAAACTAATTCTAATTAAGGATTTTTTTTCTAACTCGGTGAATATAGTGGGGTTTTTTTCTACACAGAAAAGATTCAATTAACAAAAATATTTTCTTCATCAGTGAAAAGAAGCCAAGAGTCCAGAGATAAGATTGGCACTTTTCTATAGAAACTACTTTTTAATTTCTGAATTGAGTTACTGTATTTTCCCAAAAAAAAAAAAAAAAAAAAAAAAAAAAAAAAAAAAAAAAAAAAAAAAAACCTTGGGCTGGATTTTTGTTTTGTTTTGTTGTTAAATCCAACCCCGGTTTCAGCTGTCCTTCTTGAAGGGACAGGAACTGCTCTGCGCTCTGTTGTTCTTGGCATGGTCTTTGCACATTACAGCTGTCGTCTAAAGGTTACTTCACTGCCCAGAGTTGTTCAGAACTAGGCTCCTTTCCCCCACCCCAAAGATAACCAGATGAAACCACGCATTCATCGAAGCTCGCTTCTCCCCTGTTTCTGCTACTCAAGTGAGGAACATCTTACTTTAAAGTCTTGTTAGGTATGGTTAGTAGCTCAGACCATTTAGTGAAGAAGCACAAGGTCCAAACAGACTGCTGATACAGTTACCCAGAGAGCCTGGGAGTTCTCACTGAGGGTTCAAATGTAACAGAGATAGAAGGTAGATTGAAACGCCTTAAAAGGGATTGAGTGGGTTGGTTCCTGAATACAGAGATATTTTTAATGATTAAAAATAATAAACTTTTTTTTTGATGATCCTATGAGCCCAAACGTATTCCATTAGAGTTAATTAAGTCTTTGAAGTAAGGTCGCAAAATTTAGCTTGAAAGTAAAATTCTTGCTTAAAGCCTGCAGGGCAAAAACTGGCAGAAGTTTATAGGAACGAGTTTCCATTAGCCCACACCTCACGGGGCTCAGAGTATTTGTCACCACCTAGAGGGGAAGTGAAGCAGTGCTGTGTCCATGGAAACAACACAACCGCTCTCCTCCCGGGCACCCTGGGAAATGCCAGCTTTCTCCACCCTGGCCTTGCCCAGGAAGCCGCCCCAGCTATTCTTTCTACCTAGGAAAAGAAAACACGCAGTACACAGGGAATTAACTGTCAAGGGTTATCTCGTTTCTAAACGACATTAAAATTATGGGACCCCAATCCAGACCAAATCATTTAGCCATGCTCCTACAGTAAAATACTTTCTAGATACTTCAAAGACCGCACCAGGAGCGTTTTCCTAGGGCAAAAAGACACAGCAACACACAGACTTCATTGGGTAAGGAAAGAAAGCAAAAACAAACTTTGACTCTGCAAGAACAGTTCGGTATTTTTTTTTATTAAATTGTAATCCTCTAACTCCTAGCAATAAAATAAAATAAACTCCATTATTATACTTACTCCACAGGGTTTCAACTGACTGTGAATAATTGAAAAAATTCATCTGCACATAATTTGGCTGAACCAAGTGACAATATTACTGTAAAAATATTTTAACCCTGTGATGATGCCATTCCTTTCTCATACCAGCAAATTTAATTTTAAGATTATTCATAAATTTTCTCAAAGATTTAAAACAATGAAGGCCAAATTTTGAGAGTCCTCAGGAAGAATAATGTAAAGGAGGGTATTTGGGTCTGAATGCTCCAAATAGACACTTTTATTTCATTATCTTCACATTCTGTTTCCATCGCTCCACCCCATAGCACCTCCTCACTGCTAAATTAATGAGCAAAATACTCTTTAGCCAATGAGTTCCATTTCCAACCGTGATCTGAAAACAGGGCAAATTTACACTGACTAAATATTATGCTTTGGACCTCAAAAGTTTCTTGTTAGTGTAAATTTAGCAAATAACTGATTTTTATACAAAAAAAAATGCAGTTGAAATAGACCTTTAATTCCTCCCCACCCCCTTTTTTTTAAATGAGGTTCCGCTATGTAGCCCTGGGTGACTTGGAAGTCACCGTGTGGACGAGGCAGGCCTTGAACTCACAGAGATCGGCCTGCTTCTGCCTCCCAAGTGCTGGGATTAAAGGCGTGCACCACCACATTCAGCTTGAAATGGATATTTAGTGTTACTGGAAATGGCGATACCAATTTCTCTAGTACTTTGAGAGGTGTGCAGGATGGCATGTCACACTGACAGACAGAGCTCTACAAAGTTACTCTCTGGAAGTAAACACAGTCCAGTTCCTGGAGAACAGAGAGATCCCCCTTAGCTGAGTAACATTTAGTTGGTCCACATCCCCTTCCATGGGGAACATATTGCCGTATTTTATTTCCTCTGGGTATGCTGGGACACACAGCACCTGACGTAGCACTGCTCAAGTGGAAGTACTGGATCTTAAACATCTGGAGATTATAGATGTGGGAACACAGGATGTTTCTGGGCAATGTTCTGATGAATTCTGGGAACTAATGTACATTTGCAGAGACCCAACCAGGACATGAGAGGTGATGAGTTAGCCGGTATGCTTATTCTCTCTTGAAGGCTTAACTTTGATGGTTAAGGATGTGCCTGTCAACTCATCCGCTCACACCTTTCTTCAAAGTCTGATCTTATATTGAGTCTTATGCATTGAATTTGCAAGCTTTATGAGGAGAAATTGGGGGCATCAGGTAGGAAGATGGAAAAGCGCTGCAGCTGTGAGTGGAATGGTTTGGGGGGGACCTCCTGAGGGAGCGACACCTGGGCACAGCCATGAAAGAGGTGGGCTCTGTCAAAAGTTAAACCCCAGCAGGAATCCTAAGCCAAAGCACCTGCCAAGGCCTCCCTCCATCTGGCAAGGGGCCACAGAAAGTCCTGACGTTGCAATCTGAGCAACGGAGCCAGATTTGCAGGCCAAAGCTGCCCATGACGCAAAATAACACAGAACACAGCTCTCTCACGTGGCCTGGATCCACTCCCTAGTTCTTCCCACTCCCGGTGAATATTTTCTTGACTTGTAAATACAGGAACTTGGGAGGCAAGAAGTTCTTGCGTAAAATTGAGGAAATCTCCCCATCTTAGAAATGCATATAAAATCGTAACCTAATACTAAGTTTCGATAGCTCTTTAGTTCAGAGTACCTGTCCCTGGATACTCCCACTCACCGTGTTCTGGTTTCGTCAATATTTGTGATCGTCTAGCAGTCAGTAAAGTAACTGATCACCCAGAATCAGGACGTCCTGTTGAAAGGTGAGGGCCCCAGTACACAACCGAAATGCAAGGACCCAATATTTGAGATTTCAAGGGAGTGACATCAGAATGTTAGAATCAGAGCTGGCCCCTTCTGGGCACACTGTCTCTTGTGACATCACAGGCCACATGCCCCCAAATGCCACTCCTTTTGTATGTTCCAGGCCCAGCATATCCACCTTCTCTGCTCATTCTACCTATACAAAGGAAACAGCGAGCCCCAGAGCAAGCAAGCCTGGTGATTGATTAACTGTACCTCTTAATTGTGTTTGGGCCGCTGTATTGCATAGAAGTCCAAAGACTTCAAGTGTGGAATGCACATACATTGTGTGCACTGTGAACCAGCATACCTCTGAGTTAAGACATAGCTATAAAAACAGCTTCTGTTTTGTCAGGAGTGTGAAGACACAGCAATCTCCTAAAGAGCCCTTGAGCCAGAATGTTCAAACAATGAAGCTCTGCTGTTTTCCATGGTCCTGTACCAAGCTTACATGTTCCTTCCAGAGAAGGCCGTGTTTCTTTGCCAAACATAACAGCCCACCCATCCAGGAGGTTGTGTGATGAGGTACAATAATTCTGATAGCTCATTAAGGAAACTTCTTTCTGATAGTGGGAAAGTTTTTCCAGTGTGCTACCGAATGATAAAACCACTCTGCTAGATGCTCTACTGACAGGATTTTCTGGCCCTCAACTGGATGGACTAAAAAAAAAATATATATGCTTCTTTAGAAAACGGTGATTAGGATAAACTCTAATATCCAATGTTTAATTACAGACTCAACAAATGTCGCCTATCTCAGTGCTAATATTGAAACCGAATTTCCACTTCCCCATCTCTAAGTCTCAACCCTTACTCACCATGTGTGTTTCATGTGGGGCAAGAAGCACCCTTGGTGATTTCTTCACTGAACCTCACTTTCCAACACACGATTCCTCTACCACCTGTAGGGTCCTTCCTTGGTCCGCTATGACGAGAGTGGGCAGAGAGGGCCTGGTGCCATTTCAAAAGCACTTGGTACTGGTCTAGGAAGGTGTGAAGGACTCAAAGTCAACTCTCAAGGTAGATACTCCGTTTCCTCCGCCCCATCCCACATCCATTGCAGTCATTTCCTGCCTTCCAGAACTTAGTAAATCCAGGATATCTTTGTATCTTTCAGAGATCCCAGCAATGAACTCAACAGTAGCTGATATACCAAAATAGTAATAACAATAACAACAACAATAATAATAATAAAAATAATAATAACAATGGGTGACTGAGTGAGCAAATACTGTTCAAGCTCTGAAGGGGGAGGAGCAAGCTAATGATCACGTGGCCCACTAATACATGTGTTTTCCACTCAAGACCCAGCCATAACTTGTTTGTGTTTGTTAGTCGTCCATATTTGTGTGGTCATCGTTAGACAGAGGAGCCAAAGAACAAGCCGAAACTGCTAGAATGTCCTGTAAGGTTAGGAAACAAGATTAACTTTGCAGCATGAAATGAGATTTAGAAAACTGGAGCTTTTGAGCTTATTCTGTAAGGAGCGACAACCCGAAGCCCTACTGCCATGGCCGATGTAAAGATGAGGGTACTGGGGCTGGAGAGACGGCTCAGCAGTTCAGAGCACAGACTGCTCTTCTAGAGAACTTGGGTTAGATTCGCAGCATCCACATGGTGATTCACAACCATCCTTAACTCCCTTTCCAGAGAATCCGATACCCTCTTCTAGAACCTGCAGGCACTATACACATGAAACACAGACATGAATGCAAGCAAAACACCCACACACATTTTTTAAAAGATACAAAAAATAAATAAATAAAAATCAGCCTATGTTATTTGTTTAAGTAAGAGAAATTAAGATGCTCCTTAACCACATGTAGAAATCATCACAGGACCCAGCGAAAACAGAGATTTCTTTCCACACGCTGTCATCTGCTTCATGCATCTGTATCCAGTGTTTCTGGTGTGGTGGCTCTCCTGGATGTTCTTCCACGTGAGAACAATTCTCGGGGTTTGTTTCTTCTATTCGTTCCCCTTGACTCCAGACACTGAGGTCACACAATTTCACTTTGTGATCTTTCAACTTTCCTGAGAACATTTCTAACAACAAAATCCCAGTCCACTCTTACTTCATTCTTGAAAACTTGACACAGAACTCTATCTAGATGGTTTCATCTATATGCTTGTTGCATTTGGCTTCAGTTTTCTGTCTTCTTACAGAGGACACTAAATGAGCTGATTTCAGGGAGGTAACTCAGGTAGTGGGTTGTCTCCAAATAGACATTGTTGATTTTTAACCCCTAGAACCCACATTTAAAAATCCCTGTTGTAACAGGGTATATTTATAATCTTGGGAAGTTAGAAACAGACAGATCCTGGAGCTTCATGGCTAGTCAGCTCTAAACCAGTTGGCCACTGACTTTCATATGTACACACACACAACAGTCAATTTCAAATTAATATACATTTTCACAAACTTACAAAACAGTGTTGTCTGAATTAAGGTTTCATTGCTGTGAAGAGACACCATGACCATGGCAACTCTTGTAAAAGAAAGCATTTAATTGGGGCTGGTTCACAGTTTCAGAGGTCTAGTCCCTTATCGTCATGGCAGGAAGCATGGCAGCGTGCAGGCAGACATGGTGCTGGAGAAGGAGCTGAGAGTTCTATCTACCTGCCATCCAGATGGGCAGACAGCAGGAAGTAAATGTCACACTAGACCTGGCTTGAGCATTTGAGACCTCAAGGCCTGGACCCCTAGTGACACACTTCCTCCAACAAAGCCAAGTCTACTCCAACAAGGCTACACCTACAAATAGAGCCCCTCCCTATGAGTCTATGGGGGCCATTTTCTTTCACACAGCAAGTGTGTTTGATTTTTTTTTTTTTTTTTTTTTTTTTTTTTTTTTTTTGAGCTGTGATACCTGAGAGGACAACGAAGGGAACGAAAGGTTCATTACAGCTCAGAGTTTCAGGAGTGTGGTCCTCTATTGCTTGGCCTCCTACCCTTGGGCATAGCATCATGATAGCAGAGGTGTGAGTCTTCACAGGCCTTTCACCAGCAGCCTGCCTCTCTCTAGCCTGATCTCCTGGAACTCACACCATCTCCTACATTAGCATCACCAGCTGAGGACCAAGCAATCACCACAGGAATCTGTGAGGAACATTTCATATTCACACCCTACAGTGAAGCTTTGTTTAAGGGCACGGGGAAACCACAAAATACTGCATTCCTGTGATCCAGGTATTCCTGGGTTCTTTCACATATATTATAGGAATAAAATGGTCCCAACCTCACAGAGATCTGAGGAGGATAAAGTAAGTTAATGTGTTTATGTGCATTAAGTGGATCCAGACGCAAACACTTGATCAGTGTTAGCCATGATTTGGGTTGTCATAGCCCTCGTCTCTGGATCTGGAAATAATTAAACCACACAGGCTCCGGGGGTGGGGGTGAGTTTCAAATATTTGGGTTTGTTGTTTTGAAGTGCTGAGGATGAACCAAGGCTTCACATATAATAGGCAAAGAGTAACATTAAGCTACGTCCTCACCCTGTCTTAATTTTCAGAACCAAACCCTGCCTCCCAGACATTCCTATCTAAATACAGCATCCCTCGTCTAAATACAGCTCATTCTGCAACGTTGCCAAGGAATAGTCAATGAATTTATCAGTCTTCAAATACTCATAATACATCTTTATACCTCTCCCAAAAATTGGGACATTTGCCATTTTATGTCTTTTGATACCTCTCACTTCATCCAAGATTCCATGGAGTTTACATCACACAAATTTTACAGTTTGTTTATAAACTTTTGTTCCCTCAAAATGAAGACCACCAAAGACTGAAACCCAGTGTAACTGTTGTAGGTTCCACTCCCTCTCAAGTACCAATTTCTCTTTAGGTACTCATGTCCTGCCCTTTCTAGGATCGAGATTTTTCTCCTACATTAAAAATATGAAAACAAAATATGGATAGAACAGTCTCATTTTATCTGTCATCTTAACACATGTACAATGCGTTTATCTTCAGTAGTTTTACTACCTCCATCATTTTGCCATCAGCATAATGTACCGCTCACACACACACACACGGTTGTTCTATGTTTCCCAGTTACATGTCATACTGAATTTTTGCAGTATTTATGCTACTAAAAATGGTTGTCCCTACCTTATCTTCTTGTTGTTGTTTTGTTGGTTAGTTGTTAGTTTTGGTTGTATAGTTTTTTTGCTATGGGGGGTCATTGGCAAGGTCCCAGTTAGATATTAAACTTCTTCATCTGGCTTGTTTTGTTTGTTTTCTCTCCTTCTCTTCCTTTCTGAGATGATTATTCATTGTGCTCAGATATTTCCATTCACTAATTACCCTTGTCTTGTGATCTGTCTTTACTATTGACATATTTGTTCCCTTTTAAGCGTTCATTTCCAGTATTGAGATCAAACCTTCCTGCAGGCTGGGCAACTGCTCCGCCACCGTGCTAGTCCTCCACCCACCTCGAGAATTTTTTAAGTCACTGTTTCCAAGAATTCTTTAAGTCTACTTTCACTAAAATCTAGTAAACTTCTTCATGGAGTCAGAATTGTCTTTAAGAAATGCCTGTTCGCTGCCAGACAGGGGTGGCACGTGCCTTTAAACCCAGCACTCGGGACGCAGAGACAGGAGGATCTCTGTGAGTTTGAGGCCAGCCAGGTTTATAGAGAGAGTTCTAAGACAGGCTCCAAAACTTCGCAGAGAAACCCCTGTCTCAAAAAACAGGAAAGAAAGGAAGAAAGAAAGAAAGAAAGAAAGAAGGAAGGAAGGAAGGAAGGAAGGAAGGAAGGAAGGAAAGAAAGAAAGAAAGAAAGAAAGAAAGAAAGAAAGAAAGAAAGAAAGAAAGAAAGAAAGAAAGAAAGAGTTCTTCCTGCTTCCTGAGAAAAGTTGCTTTACTGCTTAAGGTAAACTCTTGCTTGTAAAATGAAGTATTTGGACCATGTGAGAAATAAATCTCTTATATCTTACACAACCAAAGCCCAGTTACTGGTTTTTCTTAAGATTTATTTAGCTTTCTTCTTCTTTTTTTATTAAGAGTTTTTTATACAATTTTTTCTCAGTTTACACAGCTATCCTCAGTCCAAGTCCCTCACCCTCCTCCCACTTCCTCCACCTTCCCTACCACCCCCCACATCCCTATCCACTCCTCAGAAAGGGTAAGACTTCCCATGGGGGGTCAACAAAGTCTGACACTTCAAGGCAAGACCAAGGCCCTCCCCCCTATATCTAGCAAGGTATCCTTCAAAAAGAATGTGCTCTTAGAAACCAGTTCAAGTACTAGGGATAAATTCTAGTCCCACTGCCAGTGACCCCACAGATTGTCCAAGCCTCACAACTCTCCCCCACATACAGTGGGACTAGTTTGGTCCTATGCAGGTTCGCCTGCTATCAGTCCAGAATCAGTGAGCTCTCACTAGCTCAGGTCAGCTGATTCTGTGGGTATCACCATCATGGTCGTCACACCTTTGCTCATATTATCGCTCCTCCCTCTCTTGGGCTGTTCTCAGACAGCTCCACCCAGTGCTTCACTGTAGATCTCTGTATCTGCTCCCATCAGTTGCTGGTTAAAGGTTCTATATGACAATTAAGGTGGTCATCGGTCTGATTACACAAATGTCCCAACTTTTATCTCTAGCTTAGAATCTTCTTTTCAGCTCCCTCCATCCTTATTCCAAGCATCTAAGTCCTCCCTCCACCAAGTGGTCCCAAGGGCTCTTCCAACTCGATATGAGTCCCAGAGTCTTCTATCCTGAATGTCCTGTTTCTGTGACTGAATCTGCTCTTCTCTGTTCCTTAGCACTGTAACCACTTGATCTTTGCTTCCCCCTCCTCCATATTTCTCAGAACCCCTTCACTCTGCTGCTGCAGTCCAAACACTCACAGCCTTTTGTATTGTTGCAATAACCTAACCAGGCTTCCCTTTCAACTTCCCCACTACACAATGAAGCTATGTTCAGTTTCTAAAAACGGGATTTCAACAGCCCTTTTCTCCCTGAAAACGTTCCATTGTCTACTATCTCACACATAAATAACTGCCAAGGCCCTTGTCATGGCAATCCAGGGGTCTCCGTCAGCAACCTGTCCTTTTCCTGTTACTCTTCGCTGATTGCATGCTACTCTTCATAACAATTTAGATTCCATATCTGCTGTTTCAAATCCTGTACAGTGTTCCCATTTCAGACTCCAGGTCACACTGGGCTTTCACTTGATGCCCTCTCTCCCCATTTTTGAGTCTCCAGTCACAACCGACCCCACCCACTCAGATGCTGTCCCAGAACCTCTCCTAATACCGTCAGCTAGAAGCAACCTCTCCCTGTCTGTCCTCGGCCTCATGGCACCTTCCTTTTGCCTGAGCAATAACTGACACTGTGTTTCTCAGACTGCAGTTTCTCACCGAAATTCTTCTTCTTCTTCATGAGAATGTAAGCAGCTTAGAGAAAGTATTTCAGAAGCATATATTTATTTATTACAGCATATTTGTGATGTGTACGTGTGCATGCTGGCACACGCATGCCACCATGCACTTGTGGAGGTCAAAAGGCAATCTTCAGGAGTCACTTATCTCCTTCCATTTTATTAAGGCAAGGGTCTCCCTTGTCTCTGCCTGTCTCTGTCCCCCATCTCCCCATAGGAGCGATGGAATTACAAATGAGTGCCACCACATCTGGTTTTTGGTTTTTATTTTAAGGCAGAGTCTCACTCTGTAGCCCTGGCTACCAAGTAATGCACTGTGCTGACCAAGCTGTGCTCAAATTCACAGGGATCTGCTGCCTCTGCCTACCAAATACTAGGATTAAAGGCATGTGCCATCATATCTGGTCTAGTAGACTTTTTGTTGGTTTGTTGTTTGTTTTGTTTTGTCATTGTTTTTCTTTTTCTTTTCCTTTTCTTTTAAAACAGGTTTTCTCTGTGTAGTCCTGGCTGTCCTAGAACTCACTTATGTAGACCAGGCTGGCCTCAAACCCACAGACATCTGCCTGCCTCTGCCTCCTGAGTGCTGGGATTAAAATCATACATCACTACACCCTGCCTATGTTTTTTTTTTTTTTAAATGTGGGTTCTGGAGATAAAACTCAGGTCACCAAGCTCGTGTACTATGCACTTTTATCCACTAAACCATCTTGCCAAAACCTCAATAATTTTGAAACACTGCAAAACTACTGATATAAATATTACATTTGTACATAAGTATCTAAGTATTGGATAAATTAATAATAAAATAACAATATAAATCCTGCTTGGAAGAAACAACCATATGTGAATATTACCAATCAATAATTAATCAACATCTCCACAATACATTCTTAAGTATTGTGCTTACTTTTGTGAGGAATGAGGTAGAGGCAATATCATTGCGCACTAGCTGTTCATTTTGACTTTCAATTGTACAAAGTGGATAGATTAATTTTCCAAATAAGAGGTCATCTTTGACAGAATTGGAATTTGTGGCTTTCAACTGTTGAAGTGAGCTAAGTAAAGCAGCCAAGAACCCAGGCAGTTGCTCATTGAACGAAAGTCTAATTGAGCAAAAAGTCTAGTTGTGCATTGATGAAGTAATCAACAATGAAAGTCACTCGAAAGAGTCAAATTAATAAATGCTCAGCTTGCCAAGTCTCCTGCCAGGGCAACTGGGGGAAGCAGGTGGCATTTCACATCTATTTGCTTCACATTAGGTTGGAGAGGGTCTATCTAGCTGGTCACCTCTGTACAGCAGCAGTAGAGTTCCAGAAAAGTCTTAAGATCAACTCAGAGTTTATTTGATGATACTGAGACTAAATTATCCCCAGAATAGTTTTCAGTGATGCTTGTATTACTATCAGACTTAGGAAAGAAATGATAATCTACTGCTAATTAATGCCTTGTAAGAAAAAAAAACACTCCTATCTTAAAATAAGATCACGCCTGTAACATTATAAAATTACGTTCCCACCTGCCTTGACTGATGGGAGAGAGGCATCACATTGAAAAACACTGGTATTCCTAAGCAACACTTGTATAATCCCTGTGTTGTCAAAACACTTCAGAAGTCCCGCCTCTACCCATACCTTCCACTACTTGTTATTAACTCCAAGAGAAAATCAGCACAGACTGGTAGCCAGCGAGAATAGGGAGGGATTTCTGGGTTTGGCGGACACTCAGTCTCCTGTGCACCTCTCCGGGAGCTACTCCTGGAGAAGAGGGGAGCGATCACCCCTGGGAAACCACACTAATGACAGGTCCCATTTCTGGCTATCTGTCCTGAGGCTGCCTCCAAACCTTAGGGCTTCAGAATGCAGAGAACAAAGAGCTTGCTTAAGGAATTTCCTACTTGAGAAAAAGCTACAGTGGTTTGGTTAAGAGTGAAGTGGCTGATCTCAAGTTGTCTGGGTTCAAATCCTAGTTTGATCACTTAGTAGTTTTGAGAATCTGAGTAGTTACTCTCTCTAAACATCTATTCCCCCTTTTGTAAAAAGAAAATTATTATGGTATATCTTAGTTATTATAACTTATTAAGTGAAAGAGTGCCTCTGAGACACTTAACAAAATATTTGGCACAAACAAAATGCTACTAATATTTGCTCAAGGACAATAGAGAATTGATTCACAGAAGTTTAGAAAATTTTGTGACCAATGACTAGATTCCATTCCCCACCCTGCCAAAAAAAAAAAAAAAAAAACCTAAAAGTTAAAAAAGTGATTCTAAAGACCCAAACTTGTTTGTTGCCTAGTTGCTTTTTCCTGAAAGAACTATTTATAAAAGTTAAAAAAGCAATGTTGATGAAGTCATGTATTCTTCCTACGCACAAAGGGAAGCCCAGCACAACAGCTGGAAAACAAACAACTGTTGTTTTTCTTCAACAAATGTACCTGAACTTACACATCAAAAAAGAGGAGTTTTAATCTTCAAAGGGATCACCTCGGGAAGCTGTGTACTTTCAATAGAGCTGCCAAAGATTGTCAGAGTCTCCCTTCTGCATTAGCTCCTGGCTTGGCCTCACATTCCTAAATGTTGCTTTAGTTGGCAACAAAATTTTATGTTCTGAGAATTTTCAGTTTTGAATCGGATTTAAGAAAAACTCGTGAATAAGATGGAGAATAATATTTCCTTAGGTTTTGGGGGAGGTTGGGTTTGGGGGGGCAGGTGTTGTTCTTTTTGTTTTGGTTTGATTTGGTTTGGTTTTTAATGAGAGATAAGGCTTTTTTTTTTCTTTTAACTTGAATAGTCAAATATATCGATCCCAGCTAGTGCATCTCTAGGGCATTTAGGAGCAACAGAAGCGTTGTCAGCGTGAGCTGGCTGCTTTCTGTATGCACGCTAAGTTATGTAGTTATTTATTGAATTTTACCAAACCGACGCCTCTTGAGCACTGAGAACCTTGACAAGTGCTAGCTTATCCTGTGTTTCTGTCTTACAAGGAAGGTACTTTCAGCTTCCCCATTTCACAGTCAAGGTCACTGATGTGCCACGGAATTTGATCTAATGTCGTGGAACAGATAAATGGGAGAGTCAGAAACCAAACGCAGGCTGCCTGGTTAGCGCGTATACTCTTTTCTAGAAAACAGAACCTGACAGCAGTAATGATTCTGCTCTTCTCTTCTGGAATAGGTTGTAAGGTTGTTTGCTTGCTTGCTTGCTTGGTTGACCCATTCATTGAGGTACTGTGTTTAAATTTGGTGGAAAATATATCTTGCCATGAATTATTCTTTTTTTACCTCAGCGGATGGAGAGTAACATTATCGAAGCTCTCTTTCTTCACTGTCTGGCCTGTTGCACCAGGAGGAAGCCACCCCACTTTCTAGCTTCCTCACTCTCTGAGGATCCGGCCCCTGGCGGTCTTTCCTGTTTTCCGCATGTGTAGGCCTTTTACCCAGCAACGTCTTCAGCCTGTGCCAGGAGCAGTCTCCTCCCTCCTGACAACTCACCTTTTTCCATTGCTTCACTCCGAAGTCTGTATCACCAGCCTGATGGGGAAAGAAGAAACGGGGCAAAGAGAAAGAAAGACAGTGGAAGCTTCCCTCCCCGTTAAAAGACATTTCTGGGTTATTTTCCTTAAGTTGAATCTCTTCGGTTACTGCCCCATCATCACCAACTTGTATCTCCTTTGTTGCGAAACACACATTTCCAGGGTGGCTTCTTATCAAGGCCAGCCACGTGGCGCTGCCTACCCTTTCAGACAATGACAATTGGCCAGATCTCAATCCCACATAAACTTTGAAAATTAATTATGCTTAAACTTTTCTTTAATTTCAGGATAAAAGAAAAATACAGGAAGAAATCTCACAGAAACGTTTGAAAATAGAAGAAGAAAAATCGAAACACCAACATCTCAAGGTACCACATCCGACTTCCCTTTTCCCTCGACCGCTCTGTGTTCAAACAGCCTGACAGCATTTAGCAGCCCACCGCCATAAAGATGCTTTAGGAGACAGAGGCATGCCAGGTTAGCTCACCTTCCAGTCTAATCACCCGGGAGGAAGCCAGTAAGCCACTGATAATTGCTTCTGAGATTAATACCTTTTGGCAAATCTGAGGAAAGCTGGGAACACGGTTTTATTGCCTCTATGATTTGAGAGCAGAGTTTCCAGATCTTCCTCAGTAACCTTGAGAAATCAGCCTTGAGAATTTGGCCCTGGCGAAGCCTTGCTTAACATCCTGGGGAGGGGGGCGGGGAGAGTCGATCCAGCTAGGAAGTTCTTTTTGAAACCAATGAAAGGCCAGCCCTTCCCCAGGGGCTGCAGAGCAGACAGTGTCTAGGCTGCCTGGTCAAGGATGCCTGTGTTCCAAAGCTCCCTGCAGTGAGTTCAATGTTGTTTGCATATGGTTGGGTTTCTATTTTATTTTGTTTTGACAGAACATGAGATCATAACTATAAATAAATCTCCATTTGAAAACTCAGACTTTACATCTTGCACAGGGTGTGGTCCTTTTGTAATTAAAGCACATAGGGTTTCGACATTTTGTTATGTAGTTTGGTCAGAGGATCCAAGGAAAGGGCAAACACGAGCTCCTTGTGAATAGGCCCAAGCAGGAAACTGTCCTTATCTGGCAGGGGCGCTATCAATAGATCGAATGAATTCCCTCAATGAACAATGCCCCACAGTCAGAAAGTCTCCCAACTTAAACTTGCCAGATTCCACTAAATCCATTTTTCTAATGGAAAAAAAAAATATTGACGCTGAGAAGGCACATCATTCAGGACTCGGGTTAGCCTCTGTCCTCTGGATCCTGTTGGCTGCTGTGCTCCTATTGAAGGTGACATTTCCACTGTTTGATGGATGGCAAAAGCCATAGTTAACCTGCTCTCCTTACAAAGTAGCACATTAAATTTATGTTGAGTGGTGGACACGCTCAAGAGATACAACATTTATACCCAGGAAAATCAGTGAAATAAAAACAAACTTAGCAATCCAAGGGAAGTCAGTCAATTCTCAAACATTTGAGACAGATCCTGAATAATCGGTGTCCCCTTTTCCTTCCCAAACATACACACACACGATTTGAGTCATGCTATGAAGAGTTTCCTACTTCAGAGAAAACATGTCCATCTCTGGCACTCAAGGACCGCTACCCCTGCAGTATGGAAGACCGTGTAACTGCCGAGCTCACCATAACAAAAAGAGTTTAAATATTCCCTCAGCTCTTTTGAGGAAGTAAGGTTCCCACAGGAAAAGGCGGACTCACTCCAAGATTCATGTCCGAGGTGGCCTTGGTGGCAGTACGTGTCAAAACAGTCCCAGCAAGATTATAGACTATTTCCTATTGATATGCTTTCCAGAGCCAAGGAGCGTCTTCCAGTCCAATCAATGTGTGCACCAAACTTTGGATGGCTGTCCACTGCTGTGTAGGTTCTATGCTGCACCATACAAATGAGCTGCTGGAAACCTACTCGCGCCCCCTTGCCAGCTGTGCCCTCTGCTCAGGGCCTGCCTATACCTGAAGCAAGAGATTTTCGTTTTTTCTGGTCCCAAGGTGTTCTCCTCTTTCCTTCAAGGACCCAAAAGGGAGGAGATGAGGAGAAGGGGGAAATAACGTGTTCTAATTTGAGAAATTAAAGATTAAAGTTAAGAAGACACGTTAAATGGTGGTGTTTTTATGGTGGTGTTTTTATGTAGACAATAAACATTAACTGTGCATTCTGAGGTCAGAGAAAATGTTCATGAAGATGTGGGTTTAAGTAGAGCCTTAGATGGTGAGTGGAATTTACTGCGCTACACGTAGGGCCTCACAGTGAACGTAGGTGACACCATAGTGCCTATTAGTTTCGAGGAACTATACAAGACCCAAAAATAGGACAAAGCTTGCCCTGTGCCTTTTAAATAACTGACACATGACTCGCAGTGGCATTTGTTCTGCCATGAGACACTAGACTGGAGCAACGACCACAGAAGAAATACAGGACAAAGAGTAGAAATTTCACCATTCTTCCAAGTGTGCAGAAATTGCCAACTAGTCCAGCAGAAACCAGGCCCCCAACTCCAAAAGCAGGCTCACAAATGTTGCAAAAGTAATTTTTAAATGGATTTTATGCTATTTTGCCAAGTTTTGAAAGTTCTATTATCTATATTTCTTTTCCATCCATCCAGGGAGTTGTCCTGGCTCCCCATGACTCTTCACAGCTTCACTGATTGCAAGCTAGTTTATATTACACCATGATGGATACACTTAGACATTGAAAGCTTCCTCTTCTGTCACACACACACACACACACACACACACACACACACTGTGATCCTTAACTCCTGATGCTTGGTCCCACAATGCATTGCACTTCCATAGACATTTATTAACATTCCAGTCTAATGATTCTGAAATACATATAATGTGTATACTGTGGACCCCTTCGCCTATAATAGCATTTATCAGGAAAAACAAATTGTAGTCAATAAAGAATTTTTTTTTGCTATAAGTCCATTCAACTCATAGTAAGAAAAACCAATTGATTCCAAGTCTACTGTAATTGCTGAGTGCCGTGTAGTAACACCTTGGAAGACCTTTTTATAAAAACTGAGAGAGATGGCTTGTATGTCACTGGTATTTTCATTTAGCTATTAGAGCTTTTGGTTCTGCTATCTGCCTTTGTGGTGATGGTGATTAAACCCAGGGCCCTGTACACACCAGGCAGGCGGTCTCCAGGGAACAACCTCAGCAGCCCATACAGCTTTTGGTTCTGAACTTCACTATCATGAAATGGTTAACCTGGTGGCATCACAGATTCCTGTCTGCCCCATCCAGCTTAGTATCAGCGGACTATGCCATCTGAATGTTTCTTAGGTCAACAGGCAAGCAAGTGGCACTGTCCTTTGGGATGATTCAGAAAGACTCAGACTTACTGATGTGTGAGAATGGATTTGCATGTAAATAAGACTTAAAGGGCAAAGAAGATGACTCACTTGATTAAGTGCTTGCCATAGAAACACAGAGACCTAAGTCGAGATCCCCAGTACACATATAAAACCGCAAGCACCTGTAATCATAGGTAGAGACAGGCTTGCTGTCAACCAGTCTGGCCAAATCCTGTCTCAAAAATAAGGTAGAGAGCCAGCAAGATGACGTACTGGGTAAAGCTGCTTACTGCCAAGCCCGGTGACCTACATGCAACCCTGGGATATAGTTGGGGGAGAAAACCAGCTCTGGCAGGTTGTCCTCTGACCTCCATGCGCCTCAGCACACAAGGCATGAGCACCACTCCTGTATACAAATTAAGTAAATCAAATGTCATTTGAAGAATACCAAGGTGGAGTGTGAGAGAGGAAGACACCAGCAGTGACCTCTGACCTCCACATGTACCAGCACTTATGTACATATGCAGTCACATGCACAAGTATATACACACACAAACTTGTATACACTCATAGACCACACACATACAAACACACACAGACACACGCACACGAGGTTTCAATATCTAAAAGGAGAGAAGAGTCTGGAGGTTTCACAGAAGGAAAACATCAACTTTATGGAGGCAGGATAACAGGAGAAAATGAGTCTCTTTACTATGCCCACGACTACAATTCATGAAATTTGTGGGCAACAGGAGGTTTGTGAAATTGTTGACAGATAAAAAGAAATAAATGTCTTCTTGACTACACATTAACTATCCTCAAATTCCATCAATAAAAAATAGATTAAAATCCAGATAAAATCTTAAAATGCTGATCCATATTCTTGGTGTCCTAAACCCCAGGAGTCAAATATGGGCCTATATTATTGTTGTTCACTGGGTCTGGGAAGGAAACAGTTTTGTAAGCAGCTCATCAGCTATTATTATAAAAGTCTTGATTAGCTGGGGAAGATTGTCTGGCCCCAGAACAGAATAACACAAACTGCTCTTGTATTTGGTGTTAGTCCCAGAAATGATTGCAGAGTCTGAAAGGGTTAACAAAACACGATGATATAGGTCTCTTCCTTTATACACTGGTCTGTAACCCAGGTTCTGCACATCTGTCTGCAGCCTTCAGACCTTCTTACTTTGACAAATTTTTTACATGATCTCAATAGTTATTTGTAGTTATTGTAATACTGATTTGGTTTCTTTTTAAAGAAGAAAAGAGCCAAGAAGTTTAAAAAGAAAGAAGAATGCCAGATTTGTTGACTTAAATCAGTGGGGAAAATAATCCCTCTTTTTTCATATGCCCACTATTGCCATACCTAAGATTTGCAAGCAATAAGAGATTTGGGGAGTTGTCGGCAAATATAAAAACATATGTTTATGTTTCCTGACATCAGAAAAAAGCCTTGAGGGAGAAATGGCTCCTCGATGGAATCAGCAGTGGGAAAGAACAGGAAGAGATGAAGAAGCAAAATCAACAAGACCAACACCAGACCCAGGTTCTAGAGCAGAGTATCCTCAGGTATGCCCTTTCTGGGGTACTTCTCAAATCTCCTCCCCCGAAAGTGAAGGTGGTCGTCGTGAAGAAAATTGGGAAGGGTAAATATTAGATGGGATTATTAGTAATGCTATGAACATAGATATCATGGAAGAAAGATATAGGGGAGGGGGTCAAAAATCATTTTCTAACCTATACACAGAAGATAGATGACATGTTTTCCTTTTATGGGTGTATATGTGTGTGTGCATATGTGTATGTACAGGTATGCTCATAAATCGCTATCCTGTATGTGATAGAAGCCAAAGGTTGATGTTGGCATATCTTCCTCAGTTGCTTCTTCCCCTATTTTTTTTAAATATTTTTATTAATTTTTTGAGAACTTTATACAACGTATTTTGATCATACTCACCCTGAGTCCTCCCAGACAAATAAATCTCTTTCTTCCTACCCCCAGAACTTCATGTCCTCTTTGTTGTTGCTGCTGCTGTTGTTTTAAATAAGTCATGGGCTCCAGTGTGTGTTGACCTGGGTGTGGGGACCTCCACGGAAGCCTGGTCAGTCTGCCAGAAGCTCCGCCCTCAGAGAAAACTGGATCTCCTTCTCACAGAAGCCACAAATGGTCCGCAGCTTCTCACTCAGGGGTGTGGGCTCATAGACCCTTTCCCACTCTTGCTAGAATGTTGCTGCCTTGATCTTATGCAGTCTTGTGCCTCAACTGCTGTGTTCAACATACCTTGGTCCATGGAATCTTGACTAGGGGCAGGCAGTAATGGAGAAAGGACAGACACACAAACAGAAAGGCTGGGATTCTGAGGGTTATACATGTTCTGGAGGAGCTGAATCATCTGCCACAGCAGCCCAGAACCTCAACATGTCTACACAAAGGGAGGAGTTAGCTAGTCTTGATAGGAGGTGTCTGTAGGGGAGCAGTCTCAAGGCTGTAAACATCCAGGGGCAGGAAGTTAGGGTTGCTAGTTTTTACACACACTGATCAAACACTTCCACTTGTCCCACAAGTAAGCTTTGCCATTCTAAGCCTGACCTGTATAGACAAAGCTTTACTAAATCTTCAAGGGTCTGAGGCATTGATCTTTGACATGGTTGTGTCCATGTCAACAATACACATTCACTCAGGACTTTATCTGCTCTTTATATATTTAGTCTGGGCTTTTTGGCTCCCCAAAGGCTGCCGTGTGCTCATGAACACATGATCCTGTCATGTCCAGAAGATGCTGTTTAACTCCAGTCTTCCCTGGTGTCTGACACTTGCAATATTTCCAAGCCCTTTCTTGGTCAGTCTTTCTGTTGTTGTGATGAAACCCCATGACCAAAACAACCTGGAGAGGAAAGGGTTTAATTGGCTTACACGTCCACAACAGTATTCAGCATCAAAGGAAGTCAGAATAAGAACTCAAACAGAGAAGGATTCTGGAGGCAGGAGCTGATGCAGAAGCCATGGATGGGTGCTGTTTATTGCCTTGTTCCCAATGACTTTCTCAGCCTGCTTTCTTATAGAACCCGGGACCATTAGTCCACGGGGGCTGGGCCCTTCCCCATCAATCACTAATTAAGAAAATGCTATACAGGCTTGCCTGCAGCCTGATCTTATGAGGCATTTTCTTAATTGAGGTTCTCGCCTCTCAGATGATTTTAGCTGGTGTCAAATGAACATAAGTCTATCCAGCACATTCTCTTCCTTGATGGTCCCTGATTCTTGGGAAGAGGATATAATATAGATGCGGTATTTGTGGCTTAGCACTCCATGGACACTTATTCTCTGCACTATGACCAGTTCTGAGTGTCTGCATTAACCACTGTCTGCTGTACAAAGTAATTTCTCTGACACAGTCTGAGATCCGCACTCATCTATGGGTAGAGAGACACACTTTTTGAAGGCAATTTGATACTGTTGGTTTTAACAGAATAAGAGTAGCTGGTTCATCCTTGGGATCTGAGAGCTCCCCAACCATGGGTCCTTGGCCAGATTCACAGTACCAAGCATGAATTTCCCCTGTGGAACAGGTCTTAAATCCAATCAGAAGGTCATTGGTCCACTCCTATTTTTTGAGACAAGATGTCTCATGGAACTTATGAGTCAGGATGTCTCACAGCAGCAGCTAGGCCACTGGGCAGCAAGCTGCGGGGATGACGAGTGTGGCACCATCATGCCCTGCTTTTGAATAGATTTAAATAGATGCTGGGGGCTTGAATTCGGGTCCTCGTGCTTGTGCAGCAAGCCCTTTACCCATTAAGCCCTGCCCCCAGCCCCCAAAAGATGAAATGTCTTGTGGCCTAATCATGACAATGGTTTAAAGTCTACTCTTCTTTGAAATAGAAGGAACTTCCAAGATCTCACTAACGTAAGAATTGTGGGGAAGGACTGGGCAGGTATGGCAGCAGGGTCTTCAGCAGGCCTGCTACGATCACATTCTCTCCATGCTCACTAGAGAAGAAAAACCGATCTCATTAGTCCCAAAATGAACAATTCGGGAGAAAGGCTTTTTTTTTTTTTCTGATGGTTTCTACTGCACTTGCTCATTTAATAGGTTAGACTTTTGGCTTCACTACCTTGTTTCAATGGTTTTAAATGAACACATAATATAATTGGGATTTTTAATTCTATTACTCCCCCGCCCCCAACACTAGTTGTTTGCTCAGTATGTCTCCAAATAGTAGATAACAAACATTTTCTTTAAAACCAAGACATGGCAAAGACCAACTGCCTCCGCAGCTGGACACTCCTTCCCTAAGCTGATGATGTCCCTTCTCCACTCCCCAACACAAAATCCTTATCTCTAATGACTCCCAGGCTAATCCCTGTAAGCCTCCCCACTATGCTGACACCTCGAACCCCCCTTTCCAGCCTTTCCACATATTAAACACCAACAACTCTCACTGTGCCTGGTCATAAATAAATGGTTATGTGCAGTGAGGCCACGGGGCAGGGCTACGGAGCAAGTCTTTAATCCCGGAGTATTTACTAGGATCCTCTGATTGCCTTTCAGCCTTGCCTGAACGCTCCAAGAAGCGCAGAGCTTCTAGCCATACTGATAATGGCTGTCTAGACAGAGCTCCTGGCTGAGCCAGAATTTTAAAGCAGGAGTAGATGTTTAATGAGGTATAGAGAATATGCTGTCCCCATTCGGTCTTAATAACCTTTAGAGAAAGACATCCATCACCTTTTGGAGAGAGACCTGAAAAACAAGCGGACAGACAGGTATTCCCTTATCCAGCTGTCTCAGTGACACAGCAACCACTGGGGACTCAAAAGGTCTCTCACAGGAAGGTTTTATCTCTCATAGGAAGTCTTTAACCATGTTCTGTACTTTTATCAAATTGTCACTCATATGCCCTGTTTCCAGCATCCCCCTATAACTTCATTTTGGACTTTGAGGATGCTGTTATGCCATCAGGACTCCTTCATGAGTACCAGGTGAATTTAATCCACAGATATAAGTAATAAATTTATAAAGCATTTGCCGAGACATGAACTCTTTAAACAGTCACGGCAACCCTAAAAATAAAATACGAACAATTCCCTATCATGGATGAGGAAATGGGCTCAAAGAAGGCAGGGGACTTTGTGCCCAGCCACGGGGCTCACAGGAACAGGCTGAGCTCTAAAGTCAGAGCTCTGCAGCTAGAAAAGAAAAAGAGAGCTTTAAGTATATATGTTTTGGAAGCTAACATACAGCTGATATAGGCAAGTATCTAGAATAATAATTTTAAAAATTTTTGAAAAGCTTTTTTTCAAACAAAAAAGAGCTGCATTTGCAAGGCGTTAGTAAAGAATCCACATCTTTGTTGGTCCTTAGAGGTATGTTTATCTTGTTTTTTAAAATATGTGCAAGAACAGAACGTTCTGAAACGAAATATGAGCGTGAATAGTACGTGTGCCTTGTCTGTCTTTCCGCAGCTCCGCGGGTGCTCTGCACTGTACAATCGCATGGCCAAGCAGCTTTACCTGCCCTCTGAGCAGCTTTTTCTCAGCTGTTTCTGAAGTTGCTAAATAATCAAGTGCATGTTTTCCAATTCGCCCACATGCCTAAGTAACTACCGCGGTGCTTAAGAGGCTCCTGCTGGTTCCCCACAGCCAACTGAGACAGTGAAACAGAGCAAAGCCACGCCTCCTTCCCGGAGCAGAGAAAGAGTCCAAGGGCTGCCTGTGATTTATCACTGAGGTGCCTGCTCGGGAGTGACATTTGCCGCTCTGCCAGGCCCCTCGGCGAAAGGATAAGAGTTAAATAGGGACATCAAAATAGAAATGATGCCATTACCTCAGAGTTCGCAACAAGGCCAGACCCTGCCTGTGAAGTGTTTATTCCTTCTATGTTCATGGTTTTGTGACGGTTCGCCATTAGCATCTTGCTCTCCTCCTGCCCGCAGTCTGTGAGCTCAGCTAGTCTGCGTTCACCGCTCTCAGCTTCCTCACTTGTAAGTTGGGACAATTGGAGCCACATCACAGGACTCTTGAGAATACAGTGATTTCCCTGATGCACAGTAGGTGATTAATATATATTAGAGAAATATATTAGAAATATATTAGAGAAAGATAATACTGTTCCTCATTGAAAGTATGAATCATAGGACTAGTGAGCTGGCTAAAGCCATTGCTGTGCAAGTGTTCTAGTGTAATGCCACGACCAAAAGCAACTTGAGGAAGAAAAGGGCTTTTTTGGCTGGCTTGGAAGTTACAGGTCTATCGTTGGGAGAACCAAGGCAAGGCAGAAACCTAGAGGTAGGAAATGAAGCAGAGACTATGGAAGAATGCTGCTTGCTGGCCTGCTTACCCTAGCTTGCTCAGCTAACTTTCTTACACAGCCCAAGGACACTTCCCATCCATTAACAGAAAATAGAATTTCCCACAGATCAGTCTGATAGAGGAAATTCCTCAGACAAGGGTTCCTCTTCCCAAGTGTGTCAAGTTGACAACCAAGATAATCCATCACAGCAAATATGATGGCCCGTGTTCAGATCCTCAGCATTCATGCAATAAGCCACGCATGGAAACCCATGGCTGTGACCCTAGCAGTAAGGGCTGCCGTGGGCGGGTGGGGGGAGGGGCCTTCGTGCTGGCCAACCAGTCTAGAAGACTGCAAAAAGTAGAGGAACATCTAAGGAGAACATTTCAACATCAGCCTCTGATGTTCATAAGCTCTCATGTACATGTACACATGTGTGTGAGAGAGGGAAGAGGGTAGGGACAGGGGAGAGAAAACAGAGAAGCGAGAATACATTCATTACAAAAAAAGAGGTCTACCTAAGACTGAGCCTTACTTGAGCTAGTACTCAGCAGAGGAATATAAAATTGGAAGCCAGTCTTGGCGACATAAGACCCTATCTCAGAAAAAAAAAATATTGTTTTAATTAAGAAAAATTCAGCAAAATTAGAATATTGCCTAGAGCCTTATCTAGGTCCAGGCGGGCTTATTATTTGCCCTCATTCTCTCTCACTTCTTTGAATACAAAAAGTACGTGTGTGTGTGTGTGTGTGTGTGTGTGTGTGTGTGTGTGTGTGTGTGTAACAAAGTCTCACTGATCTAGGAAGTATCACTTTCCATTTGGAAATGACTGGTATATATTCCATTTGGTTAAAAGGCTAAAATGCTAATAGAACTGAATTACTTTAGGACACTTCCTATGCACCAAGCACTATGTACATAGATGTACATACATACACTTGATACATATAAGTCATTAAATCTCACAACCCCCTGGGAGGCAGTTAACGAATAGAAGAATTTGCATTCATAAGGGTTAGCTCACCCTTCCTGGTACAGCTAAAAAGGTTAAATTGCTTGGGTTTTAATCTGAATTCAAATTCCTAATCATGAAACTGTACCTCCAATTCTCCAGAAATATCCTACAAAAGTTAAGGCCCGAACACTCTGACAGCATTTTGG
Source organism: Chionomys nivalis (assembly GCF_950005125.1). Lineage (NCBI taxonomy): Eukaryota > Metazoa > Chordata > Mammalia > Rodentia > Cricetidae > Chionomys > Chionomys nivalis. Next base: position 29,109,827 of record NC_080103.1, on the reverse strand, counting down.
TTGTTTTTTTATTTTTTGTTTTTTAAATTCTAATACAAGCAGCTGGTTCACCTTTAAAGGCATCTCACTATTTAGAGAGACATTGGCCTGAGCACTTAGCAAAGCTGAAAGGGCTCCAGGTGTCCCAGACTCACATATAACCTTTGAGTAAAGCCATGTCTTTCACTCAACCTTGTGTCTTTTCTTCTTCCAGAGAAAAACAACATTGCACAAACTAAGTACGTTTCCATGGCTTCTGTCCCTGAATCACGATTGTAGCCCAGGAACATATTACTAAGTATTTTGCCTGATTCCCTGATTAATACCTGAGGAGGCAACATTCCCAGGAGAAAGTCACATTAGGCATCTTCTAAACTACTTTACTCAGAGCTTTGGTTTGCCTCTTAAAGGATCCCTGCTTGTCTTGTGACCTCTGAACCTTTTACATCGTGATTAACGGCACAGCTACTTCAGCCTCTTGGTCCAGACCTCCATGCCTACAAACATGTGGGCTGGTACAGACATCACCTCTCACACTTCACTGCTGTCCCACACCCCCAGACTTCGTAGGGCATCCAGGATTCCCCACACACACTCAAGAAGTCTGCAAAGGAGCTTGTTCCCAGCCAGTTGTCGTTACTGGCCCAGCTCCTCCTCAGATACTTTTTACTTCTTGAACTGTGGCCAAGGACCTCTGACTTTAATTGGCACATTCAGAGTGCCTGACAGAAATGTCATAAGCATAAAATGTAAGAGGTGAAGTGCCAGGGAGGGAGAATGATGCAAACGCTCTGCATTCCCTCTGAGAAGGATAAGCTAAGCTGCTTACGATTAAATGTTCTCTAAGCTTTTTTTTTCACATTCCCAAGGACCCTTCTGACCTTTTGCCTTCTGTTAATAAAGCTTTCATTGGTGCCCAAATAGTTAGAAGCTGCTTTCTCCATATAGTAAAGTTGGGCAAAGGTACATGTGAGGTCTTAGATTTCTGTGTGACTATGCATCGTAAGAAAAGCCAAGAGCTGGACTGTGATAACAGCTGAAGCCACGTCCCACAGGGGAAAAAAAAATCCCTCCACATAGGGGGATAGAATATGAGACAATACACTCTGCTTAACATCATATAACAGGAATCCACTTGGTTAGCTCAGAAGACAGTGGGCAAGATTCAACTACAAATTGAAACCCAAAATATAAAGTTCAGCTCTTCTTTGTTGCTTAGTGATCTTATTTACCTAATGCAAAGCCTTTGTCCCGCCTGAAACTAGTGCCTCATCAAATAAGAGAGTGATTGGGATGAAAATAGCACATTCTAAATGTTTCTGCCTTCCTATTTTGACCCAGCTAAGTCTATCTAACACCATATACCAGGGACATAGTCAAGCTGTTCTCTGTGACAACATGAGAGAGAAGAGAAAGAAAAGGAGGGGGGTGAGAAACCCACCACTTGTCTCTTATTAAAGTCTGTTGCCTAGAAACCTTTAAGAAGTCATTCTGAGGCAATTACATGAGTCAAGATCGTTCCAAGCTTGTTTTTCACTCTCCGTCTTCGACTAATTGGTTTACCAGATTTGTAATAGTTCATCTGCTGCTGTTTTTAATTTCCCAGATAGACCGATTATTTTTAATTCAGGAGCCTCGGTTTCAACTTAACCAAATAAACAAAGTAAAAACCCAACTTCCAACTGAAAGGGGAACAAAGGCTGCCCGTTCCACCAAATATACACAGAGTCCTCCATGTACTAAGAATAGCTCTGAATATATAGGTTGTGATAAGAGTTGTAGCTGACAGATGCGTCAATGGATGAGCAAACGAGTAGACTTAAAAATAGAATAGTAAATAACTTGAGTAGTAATGAGCTTGGAAGGAAAACCTCCTTAGGTATCTTCCAAAAACAAAAAGAATAAACGCACAATAATCTTTGGGTCAAGAGAAAGTTGTATGATAGCAGTACCCAGGGTTCTGAGTTGTTGATGGCATGTATTTAACATTCTTTTCTTCTTTCATGCTCTTTCATTTTCTCAGCCCATCCCCATGCCTTCTCTCTTGCTCAGACCTAACAATCTCATCTCGTGTCATCAAAAACAGAGTTTAAAAGCTAACAGGCCCAGAATAAATACCCACCACCATGGTAGATAGAACAACCTCTGACCCTCAATGAACGGCTTTGACCTAATGATGCCAGCATTCCAAGCTCTACTCTAAGTCATCCTCCAAAGGCAGTCCCAACCTAGTTTTACACATAAAGCAGGAAGGAACAGAACCATATAAAAGTAGTAACAGCCAGGCTTTGAGAAGGCTGATTTTAGACCCATGTGTTCTTGAGACATTTCATTGAATTTGCCCTCCACTCTCTGAAGGTGATTCCAGACCCATACACCTCCCAGAAAACACGAATATTTGTAATTGCCTCTCTTTAGATCCCTTAACTTTTCAAAGTATTTTTACATTTACATTCTCATTCCAAATGGCATTCCATGCCTTTAAGCGCAAATTTAAGAGCCTTTGCAAGAATGTGTGAATCTTTGGCTCTGATGATGTAAGAAAACACAGAAAAAAAAAAAAGCAGGAAATGAATTTCAAGGTCCATCCTCTAAGTCTTGGTTACAGAAAATAAAAAAGATCTTCAAAAGCAGAGACATTGTATCAGAGGAAGGATCTGTGCTGCCATGGAGACCAGGCTTTTCTATTTCCAGTGAATATTTACCGACTCCAAGATGAACCACGCCCTCTCCTTGCAACAGCATCTTTTGTCTGCCATCAGACAACTATTGCTGAGGGAGTTTAGACCACACACAGAGGACTGCCCGCCCCCAGCTATCAGATGTTATATTAGAATTGGAATTTATACTTGTTGGTCTTCAAATAATAAAACCCTCTTCTTGAAATCAAATAAGAACAATAACACTAAGAAACAAAGTAAAACTGAAGTGCACAAAATACTGAAGCTACTCTGTGACACCATTGGAGGCAAATGTTAAGGGTTACCCAGCTCAAAGCCAATGGTCATTTCTGAATGAAGAAACTCAAAGGCTGTGTAGATCTCTGTATCTTTTTCCACATCATTGCATGGCTTCAAATGGTTTACTAGAAAGGATTTTCTCCTCCTCCCCACTCCACCCTTTTTTATTTAAATATCTAAAATGATTTGAAATATTTAAAAGTAGTTAAATTGTTATTACTTATACAGCTACATAATTTTGACATATAATATGAAACACCTACTTACATTGCCTATAAAAACTGTTTTTAGGGCTTGCAGAATGAAGCACTGTCCTTACAATTTGAACAAAGTTCTGGGCAGGGTAATACCCTCTTGTAATGCCACTCTCTGGAAATGGAGGCAGGAGGATCAGATTTGGGGCTCAGCCAGCCAGGGCTACGTAAGACTTTGTCTCAGGAATGAATAAATGAATGAATGATAAATTAAAAAGAAATAAATGCCTTTGAGAAACCTTTAACAGAGTGCTTAGGTTCTCCCTCGTTATTGGCATAAACATTATGTAAATTTAACTTATGTAAGAAACAAACCAGAGAAGAAAAGCAGATAAAGTGAGGGAAGTGAAACTTTGAGAGCAACAGATGATCTGTCCTCAGACTATTTTCAGCATCTTTTCTCCTCAGATTTTTTTATTATTATTCTCTCATATATTACATTCTGACCAAAGTTTCCCCTGTCTCCCCTCCTCCCAGTCTCTCCTTGCCCCAACTCCTCTCTCCCCCATATTCACTTCCCCTCCATCTCCCCTCAGAAAAGATCTTGAGGCAGGATCTTACCAAGTAGGTGTTGCTGGAACTCACTACGTAAACTATTCTGGCCTTGAAACCTCAGAGATTCACCCACCCCTCTTTCCCTAGTGCTGAGATTAAAGGCCACCATGCCTGACCCTCCTCTACGTTTCTAACAATTAGGGTAGATGAATCTCAGCTGGGCAATCTTGAGCTAACTCAACAGTATTCTGTCTGCAACAGTACTTGAAAGTCACTCAGAAACTCCAGACACCTAGGCAGAGATCAAATCTAACTCTTATTACCATGATTTTGCTCTTGTTAAGTGCTTGGCAAGTACTACTGGATTCTCCACATGCCCTAATTAAAATCTACCCAGTCCACTTCTGTCCTGCCAGATCATTTGAGAAACCCCAACCTAACCAAATCCCTTTTGCCACAGCAGTTTGTGTTTATTGGCATTCCTTTGAAAATGACTTTTCTAATAACTTGCACATGGTACGGATGACTCTATAGAAGCCAGTTTTGCTTCTTATGTTCTATGACAATTGACGTTCTTAATATATGAAACCTGACTCTGACTGAGCAAGTAGGCTTCTCTGTGAACTCACTGTATTCTAATGTCACTTGTCTGTACATCAGTGGGAAACCATGTCATCTTATCAGCCTATGCAACAGTGAAGAGTGCTTACAGAGTCCTATAAGGAGGCCAGGCTCACCTCTGCACAGCTGTCTGCATATGATTATAAATTATTTAGCTCTCCTAAACACCTGCTGTTCCCATCCTCAGCATAGACTGATACTTGTTTCCATGCCCATTGTACTGCCTCTCCGCTTGTCCTCATCTGAAAGCTGCATTATTTTCCTTGCCCTGTTCTTAAACGCTCAGAATTAGAGTCAATAGGTCTAGCTCAGGGCAAACTGCATGTTTGCTATTATGAGTGCCCTTTCTTTCTGACTTGGTTACCCATAGTATGTGACTATTATCCTGGTAGGTGAGTCTTCTTTGTTATACACATGCCTCTTCACAATGGACAACAATTTGTGGCTTTAACTACCTGTGTATGCAATGTGCAACATCTTTCCGAATACTCAAGTGAGCAAAACAAATAAATTTGGCATATAATCACATTCTTAGTAAACATGTTATTAGTGCTTAGATTTTTAAAATAAAATAATGTTTTAAATCTCCTCAGTTAGATAACATAGCCTCAATTTTATTTTTGTTTCCTTCTTTTGGTGATGGGGTCTCACATTATAGTCCAGGCTAGCCTTGAATTCATAATTATATTCCTACCTCTCCTTGGGGATGCTAGAATTACCAGCATGAGCCAGTGTGCCAGATCATATTCTCAATTTTATTGAAAAAAATTAGTTTGGCTGGCATCATAATACCTTTAACCATTGCTTCACTAGTATTAACTAATGTTCCCAGTGAAGACCATCTGGCTAAGATTATTAATTGTGTATAATCAATAACATCCACTGAGTTTCCAAAGGGATTCACTCATAAGCTATGATTTAAAAAAAATAAATTAAAATATTGTCTTTTTTCATCAGGTTTTAGCCATTCAAAATTAAGCTGTTGCTAACTGTTTTCTAATTAAAAATAGAGTTAAGCAAAAATATATGAACTGTCAATATAAACCACACCATATTTTGTATATCTTTAAAAAACCTAGCAAGTCTTTTCATCACTAGGAGAAGCAACTTGTTTTTCTTTTTTCTGCTAGTTCATTACCCGAAATGGAAAATACTACTGAAGAATTCTTCAACACAATAAAAGAAACTCAAAATCTGTCACCTCTCAACTTCTGTCCCATGAAGTTATACAATAGTTAGTATACCCTTAGTTCTGTTGATTTAAAGGAGTCTATCTAAATGCTTTTAAATATCAGATTAAAAGTCTCATTTATCTCACACAGAAAAATCTGAAATGATAAACATTCAAGAGGAGAGGATGCCAGTGTTTTGAGAGGTCAGAGAGTGCATTCTCCTTTCCATTTGTTCCACTATATATGTTTGGCAGTATGCTCAAAACCAGCTCACCATGGCATTCAAAATTAGGCAGGAGAGATAAATGGAGGGCAAGCTTCTCTATTTTAAGAATATGATACAAAGGCTACAGGCATATGCTAGTATCCTACACTGTTTAAAAACACAAGAGAATGGGACATCTGGTCTACCTCCAGATAGCCACACCATTTAAATACACCAGAGAATGGGACATCTAACCTACATTCAAATGTCCATTAAGGCAGATGAAACTTGGTGACATATTTTACTAAAAAGAAAAGAGGAATGATGTGGCAACAGAGGGAATAAGGTTCTCATAATAGAGTCAAAACAGGGATGGTGTTATGTACCTGTAATCACAGCACTGGACTGAAGAAAGTTCAAGGCCAACTTGGTCTATGTGCAAGTTCATGTCAGGCAGAGATACATAGCAAGAGCCTGTCTCTAAAAAAATGAAATGGAAAACTTAAAGTTGGATGCTCTTTCTGCTAAAATTTATTAAAAGACTCCACCACAAATATTACAGCAAAGTTGATGCTAGAGAAGTATCACAGTTTTTTGCCTAGAACAGTATTTTTTTTTTAAGGACAAAACTTGAGGGTGAAGGAATTCCATAACAGCGACAAATTACCACTTTTTCTTCCTCTGTCTACTGAGCCAGGGTGGGCCATCTATGACAATCCCAGTGATTGAGATAGCTGGGGCTACCTTTACCTTGTTACCATGAACAATAATGCATCCCTTTTATACTGCCAATCAAAATTAATGTTAGATCTGAGTTCACCAGAAATAAATTTTCAATTTTAAGACTTATTCCCACAGTGGTTAACTGAGGAAGACTAAGTGGAGATCTGCCTTTAAATTTCATCCAACCTCAGATTGCCTATGAACCTCAGGTTCAATTGCCCATTTAGGTGACCTGCTTGCTCATATGTTCAATAGAACTAAGAAGCTACTCACAGGTAGCTGTGAGAACTCATTATGCCACAGTTAGTACTGTGTCAACATGGAACACTTGTTGAACATTTTTCTAACCACTAACATGTCCAGTCCTAAAAGGTTCTGACTGTAAACTTTTGAATTGGATTGATGGTTATTTTTTTCCTCATGAGTTCCAATCTGATTGGCCCCTAATGGTGAACTTCTTTAGGCTGTTAGTCCTTGTTAAAACCACCAAAGCCTAAAAGAGGTAAATGGACCCTTAGCTGCAGAAAAATTGCTTTCTGAAATTACCTCTTCTTGACATATCCAGAATTTAGGTGCAGGAGTCCTTTTCTCTAAGACAAAAAGAAGAAGAAAGTTGTTGGAATTGGATTGAGGATACTATCTCCCAATCATTAGGGGAGTTATTACCACCACAGAGCCCAAAATGAAAGCCACCTGTTTTCACATAGAGAGCTCTTGGAAATAGCCCTCTTTTCCCCTGAGTAAATAGGCAAGGAGAAGAAAGATTCCAATAATGGATGGCGTTGAGAACGCTTTCTCGTGTGCTCCATTTATCTAAATTGGCTCGTGATGCCTGCCCACCATCTCTCAGAGGTTACAAGAGATACTGGCTCATCAGTCCCCACCTCACAGCCCAGAACACCAAAAAGGAAAGGGTTTTCTCTATACTGCCTGTCTCTCACTAAACCGAATCAGCAATTCAAAGAGCTCAGTTCCTACTCTGAAAGGTTATACTTTCTAAAGACCAGAAGACAGCACTTAAGGAAATTCTAAGCCATCCACTAAAATTTAGTCAGGGAAGGCTAAACTTAGTCCCAGCAGCATCCCTATATGCTTTTCTTATTAAAAAAAATTAACTCTTACGTGAATTATGCATATATACTAATATGTATATAAACATATGTACAGATATAGAAATATATAACTATATACAAATTTGTGCTTATAAATGTATGCTTATGCACATGTATATAGCTCCTCAGTTATTGTTTTAGATTATTTTATGTATATGTGCATTTATCTTGCACGTATAGATGTGTACCAAGTGCATGCCTACTACTCACAGAGGTTAGAAGCGGTCATCAGATTCTCCGGAACTCGAGTTACAGATGGTTATGAACCACCATGTGGCTTAAGGAAGCTAACCCAGGTCCTCTGCAAGAGCAACAAGTGCTCTTGACCACCAACTCATCTCATCATCTAGTCCCTCAATACCTCATTTAGAATAGCTAATTTCTTTCTCTTTCCAAAATATATATTTGGAAGAGATTTGGCCTGAGTCCCTAAGGTAAGCACTACATTATTTAACCTTTAAAGCAATAAAGAAATAAATATGTTCTTATATGGCCATTGAATTGGGGTAGGGGCAGACAGATGCACTCATATCTACATTGGAAAGAGAAAAAAAATGGAGAAGGAAGAGGCAATGATGAAAATTTTTAAACACCAAGCAAATGATGAACAAAGCCTGCATAAGACATGTAGCAGGAAGTCCACACTGTACCAGACATTGTCTTTAAGACTGTTTCTGTACATTGTGGGATATTTAGTAGCATCCCCAGCCTCTGCTTTAGTAGATTCCAAAAGCATTCCAGTACCCAACCATGACAACACAAACGTATCTCCAGACTCTACCGGGATATTCCAAAAGAGTTCTTCTCTTCTGGTTGCAATGCTGTTATACACCTTAATAGTTCTCAAACTCCTGATGCCTTATCAAGTGTAGCAATAGCCAACTACTTCTGTTTCTTTTTTTTAATTAAATTTATTTATTTATTTTACATCCTGACTAGTTTTGCCCCCTCCTCTCCTCCCATTCCCTCTGCCCCCTCCCCCAAACCCACTCCTCCTCTCTCTCTGCTCAGAAAGGGGCAGGCCTCCTATGGGTGTCAACAAAGCATGGCATATCAAGTTGAGGTAAGACTAAGGTCCTCCCCTCCTAATAAGGCTTGGTAAGGCAACCTAGTATGAGGAAGAGGTTCTCAAAAGCCTGCCAAAGCATCAGCGTTAGGCCCTGCTCCAGAGTCCCACAAGTAGACCAAGCTATGTAACTGTCTCACATATGAAAAGGGCCTAGGTCGGTCCTATGTGGGTTCCAGTGTCTGTGAGCTCCTTTGAGTCCAGATTAGCTGTCTCTGTAGGTTCCCTTGTGACTGCCTCCCTTTCTACTGTTGGCCTTCTCTTGTTAGGCTTTTAGGGAGAGAGAGTAGAGGTCAAGAGAAGGAACTGCTGAGTCAGGTTGTCTTTCGGGTGAATGATTTACTAACAACAAAGCAAACAATTGAGCAGATGTCAAAAGAGGTTTCAGTCCCACCAGACAAGGTATCTACTCTTCAAGGTTTTCAGGGAAAGAGAAGGTCTTTTACCAAGAGGAAGCAGGCTTAGTTAATATGTAATCTATGCTACCGTGATTGAGGTAAGGAAGCTGGTCATACAAGGAACATTCTTCTTTGTACATGATGAGAGTCGGGCTAGTGGTGATGTGTGGCACAGGCAATGTGACAACAAGCAAGCGGTCTTTGCCCTCCAGGTGGCAAGGGAAGGAGCAGGGACTGAGTGTGTTCCCACACTGCCCTCAACCATCCTGCTACACAGGGAGTCTGCCTTCTTGGATACTGGTGAGTCCTAAGCAAGGGCAGGGACTCTGAGAATTTCTAGTTCTTTATGCTTGGTCACTGTTATTTAGATTCTCACCACTAAGCAAACTTCCCGATCTTTTAGGAGGATTCCAGAGGAACAAAACAAATCTTGACCATTTATCTCTTCATGGTAACATCCATAAATAAGAGATGTAAGTGAGAAATCAAGGTACAATAATAAAAAGCTGAGTTTGCACCTAGTGAAAATTACAAAAGAAATTCTCCATCAATAAGCTCCTCTCGCCAGAGGCTTCTAAGTAATTCCACCAAGACGCTTTCTTACTGTTCTGGTTGAAACCAAGGAATGACGCCTGGGAGGGAAGCATTCGCTTTTGTTTCGTTTTCTAACATGTCGTGATGTGTCCTTAGAGTGACGTCTCCTAGTAATGCGGCTTTCAGCCGAGACTTGAGAAGTTTCACAAACACTTATTAGCAAAGACTTTATGGGGTTAGCAAGCCCATTCTTATCATCTTATTTAAAACCATTCATGTGACTCATACAGAATTACCTTATCCAGTGCCTTCTCTTCGTGGGGGTTGGGGATAGACAATACCTGATACCAGTGTATATCATAATTTATCATAATGACACTGGCCAGGCAGATGAAGAACTGAATCAGATAGAGGCAGAGACAGAAGAAGGCAGCATCTTCCGTGTTCTCTACTTCTTTTGTTTCTTGGTTAAGTCCTGATGAGTATTTAACATTGACTAGACTTCTGATTATCTAAAAAATACATTTTTATTTTCTTGTGAGGAAGTGGTAGGGGATCTACAGGTGCTGCCATGTGCCTGTGGAGGTCAGAGGGCAACCTGCAGGAGTCAGGTCTCCCCTTCCACCATACAGGCACCAAGGATTGAATTAAGTTGACAGGTTTGGCAGCATCTTTATGCTCTGTGCCATCTTGCAGGTCTCAAGCTTGGAAATTTTATCTATCGCTTTTACTTTCTAGGAAATCTTGCCCAGGCATATGGTTATACATACTTACTCCTTCTAAATCTATTTCACCTCTGTATCACACTTGACTGTCTGAGATTTAGCTAAGCCCAGAAGCCTCCCGCCTTCATCTCCCAAACTGTCACATTTGATTTGCAGGTTCTTGTGACTCGGGTCCTAACAGAGGCATCCTTCTTCTCATGCCCCCTCACACAAACACACACACACACACACACACACACACACACACATCTATCAACAAATTCTCTCTTTTAAATATTTCCAGAACATCATCATTTCTCACCCTCTTAACAGCAAACACCTTAGATTAGGCAATCTTCATTCAGACTATTAACAACTGACTTTTATGCTTGCCGCTCCAGTGCAGTTTCCCATCCAAGTAGTAACCAGGCCTGACCTTGCTTAGCTCCTGAGAGTGATAGGCAATTGACCCTCTGGTCCACACACCTACCTATGTCCAAGGTCCTGTAGTCTCCCCTCATTTATAAGCTCTTTCTTCCTTACTCTTTCTGCTCTTACCTCAAGATTTTTAGGTACCCTGCTCTCTGAAAAGTATGTTTTTATGCCCTACTCTAATTTATTTTCACAAATAACATTTGTTTAAAGAGACTTTCCTGAATGATACTATGTGCCTTTAATCCTGGTAAATCAATTATTCTGCTTTTCTTCATAGAAATATTTTTCTTCATACATAAATTATATGTGCTTATAAACACATTTATTTATTATATGTATATCTATGTATATAAGAAAGTAGGTGCGTGTATTCATAAACAAACACAAATACATACATATACTTGTTAATGCAGGGACTGGCAAACTATGGCCTAGAACCCATCTAACTCTGGCCTGTACTTTTATGGACACAAAATAGGAATGGTATACACACACGCACACACAGACACACACATGTATATTTATCAAATTAAAGGGTTGCACAGCAAAAATAAGGGGAAATGAATGAATGAACAACATAAACTCTTTGTGGACTATCAACCTAAAATATTTTGCATCAGGTCTTTTACAGAACAACCCTGCCAGCCTGTGTATTGATGTATTGTTCCTTGCTAGAATTGCCAGCTTCTTCATTTTTCACAATCATATCCATGCCATATTGAATGGTCCCTGGCACAATGACGATGCTAAATAAACATTTTTATGTGGATGTGCAAATGATGACGACAGTTAGGTTACACGGGAAGTTGGCAGATGAAGCAGAATTCAAACCTGCTTGTCTTTCATTCCACAGTTGGGTCCTGAAATTCAAGAGCATTAGTCATTTGAACCTCCTTCATGTCTGCCCAGGTTCCCCTTTATACACCATGTCTTACACATATATTAGGAAGAGCGCTCTTAGGTGGGTGATGGAAGGAGACAAAGTTAGGATGTGTTATGGAGAGCCTCGGGAGCTCTCGCACGAATCAGCTTACGCCTGGCTCCTGCCATGTTCAACTGAATCTTATTGCCTTCGTCTCTTCTACCTTCACCTAGCATCTGAACAAAACAAGGCCAGCATTCTGTTCTCACTATGCACATTGTGAAACTGAGTTTTGAGGAGGTATAAGCAATTGACTATAAAATGTAGCAAAAATTATCGACTCCAGAGCTATTACTTTCAGTGGTTTTCCACTCTACCAAACTGGATCAGCACACATTTCATCATTCAGCACACATTTTATAATTCTGCTGATGGGAAAAAAATGTTACCAGAGACCTGGAGGAATTTTTGTAATGGCGGAACTCTCCCAGCAACCCCTAAGAAACTAGGGGTGCTATAACTCACTTGAAGTTCTACGAGGTGCAGGAAAACCTCCCCAGCTACAAATGACCTAAGTTTGCCAGAGGCGGCATCAATATCAGAACCTACAGTTAAAGCAATGAATAGAACAGCCAAGACAATCACATCCTGGGATTTTTATTGATATAACAATAGCCCAAGATCCAGGAGCAGCCAGGCCCGTGGCCACCTTTAAGAAAGAAACCAAGAGAACTGACGATTATGCTAGCTGGCATGAAGAGCCACAGCTGTCATCTTTTGGGTCAGCTGCTGCTTCAAATCAGTCATCCTCTGAGGCAGCTGCCTTTCGAGTTCAGGGTGTCTGGCTAAGACTACACGTGTTTCATAGCTTGAAGGGCAGCCTTAGCCACTGCAACTGCCAGGGTCAATGGCATCCTACCGAGAAGAGGCCATGGTGACACACCCTGGTCGCATCCAAATGCTGGTTATAAGTTCAGTGTGTGTGTGTGTGTGTGTGTGTGTGTGTGTGTGTGTGTGTGTGTGTGTAAGTAACGATCCATCTTCAAACGCGACTTATTCTAATTCCCTGATGTATGATCAGGCTGTACATACCTCCCACCTGCCCACCTCCTCCAACTCTTCCCCCTTCCACGATCACCCCACAGAAAATGTAGTCTCTGTAACAGAAGCAGGATTTTGTCCATTTCTCCATCTCTTCACCCTACTCAGAAAATAGCACCGTGCTCAAGGAGCTTAAACAAATGTAATTTTTGATGTCAGAATATGGCAGGACCAGGTGTGGTGGCACACTCCTTCCTTTAATCCCAGGACTCAGGAAGCTGAGGCAGGGAGATCTCTGTAAGTCCTAGGCCAGCCTGGTGTACAGAGTGAGTCCAGTACAGCGGTACAGTGACAGCTACATAGTGAGACCCTGTCTAAAAAAATAAAAAAGGCGAGGAATTTACTCATTAAATATCTATGATTATTATGTGAAATTTAACAATAATATTTTTCTAAATCTATGGAGACTTTAGTAAAAAAAAAAAACGTTTAAATGACAATGTAACTACAAATGTATCACTTCTTTTAGGTAATTTCTCTCTCTCCCTCCCTCCTTCTTACCCTCCATCTCTCACTTTGAAGCAGCATTGTTTGTAGCTCAGACTAGCCTCAAGCCCTCATTCTTTCTCCCTTGGCCTCCTGAGTGCTGTGCCACTACATTTGGCTTTAAAAGTCTCTTTATAGGGGGCTGGAGAGATGGCTCAGTGGTTAAGAGCATTGCCTGCTCTTCCAAAGGTCCTGAGTTCAATTCCCAGCAACCACATGGTGGCTCACAACCATCTGTAATGGGGTCTGGTGCCCCCTTCTGGCCTTCAGGCATACACACAGACAGAATATTGTATACATAATAAATAAATAAATATTTTTAAAAAAAAGTCTCTTTATAAAATAAATCATCCTGGTTTCTATGGAAGCAACATTAATCATTGCAGTGAAGAAAATAAGGCCAAAGTCAAATGCTTCAGTAATGGGTTGGTTAGTTTTCTCATCGCGGTGACAATGGGCAACTTAAAACGGGGAAGGTTTATTGGAACTCATGATTTGAGGAGATGCAGTCCTTAGGCAGGGAGGGCACGGCAGCAGGGGCAGCATAGAGTAGCTGTTCACATTGAAAACAGACGGAGAGGAGTGTCGGTGCCAAGTTAGCTTTCCTGTTTCCATCTCTGTTCAGTCTGGGGTTCTCAGTCCTTGGGACGGTAAGTCTCCTCATCTCAGTTAAACGCCTTGGAAGATAATACCTCACAGACCCGCTCAAAGGTGTGTCCCATTAATGCCCTGGTACTCTTCAATCCAACCGGCAATCAAAACCAACCTTTACACCTGCGAAGTCTTTGTGTTAAAAATAATAAAAGTAAGCAGATGTGGGTTGAGAGTTCGTGATAGTCGGTGTGAAGCCATGACATTCACTGGATGCAGTATACTGCGAAGATGTCTGGCTCCTGAATCCGCATGTGAAAAAGATGCATCTGAGACCCCTGCCTGTTCACCACATCAAGCATTAAGAAATGTGTCCTTCTTATTGTCAGGCTTGAGAAAGAGATCCAAGACCTTGAAAAGGCTGAACTGCAAATCTCAGCCAATGAGGAGGCAATTCTGAAGAAGCTAAAATCAATTGAGAGGACGACAGAAGACATAATAAGAGTGAGTGTAACTCAGCTGTAAGCTATGGTTCCCCCTGAAAAGAATCCACAAATGTTATTTCTTCAAAGTATTGCTATATTTAGATCTTTACTTTTTAAACTAAGCTCAGCATGGAAATCTTTTATATTACAGTCTGTGAAGGTGGAAAAGGAAGCAATCCCAGAAGGTATGTTTTGTAAGCAACCTGTTCCATGTCGAAACTGGATCATTTTCATAAGATTGTTGGCCTTGTTTTAATATTAGAAATATCTTACGTGTACTTTGAATTCCTATCAACTTTCCAGAGTCAATTGAGGACATCTATGCTAACATCCCTGACCTTCCAAGTTCCTACGTACCTTCCAGATTAAGAAAGGAAAGACATGAAGGCCAAGATGATGATGAACAAAACAGAAAAGGTATTTGAGAGCCTGCTTTCAATGACATGCTTTCAATCTCAGGTCTCTTCTTCTAAGATTGGTGCACGTATGTATAGTGCGTGTGAGTGTGGAAGCACGCATGCCACGGCATTCACATAGAGGTCAGAGGACAGTTTTCCCTCTTCCTCCCTTGGCTGAGGCAGGGTTTCTCTTGTGTCTGCCAATATACAGCATACTGCAGGCTAGCTGACGCATGAGTTTCCAGCCAGTTCTCCTGTCTGCATCCCGCCTCACCTAAGGACAGCTGCACACCATCACATCTGCCTTTTTATTTTAATGTTGGTTCCAGGTATTGAACTAAAGTCATCAGGCAGCAAATTTTTGCCCACTGAGCCATATCCCTGGCCCCTCAATTTCAGAGTTTATATTTAATCTTCACAGCTTGCCTGTGTTTCCAGTTTAGGCAAAGGTCCATTTTACAAAGTTCTCAGGGCTACGGGGCAGTTCCCACGGCTTGCACAGTTAGGAATAATGAGGGTGAAGTATTTATTCCGTGCATTTTGTTCCCTTCCAAAATAGGCAGGAACAATAAGATAAGGCCTGAAACAGGCAAGTAACGCTTCCAAACCCCTCTGCTCAAAAATTTCATCCAGAAGATATTGAGTTATGAAATATTTTTGAAGTGAAAATGTCCCCTTGGAAAGATCAGGTATTATTTAACTTCATGGGATAATGATTTTCATAGAGCTAATACTTTAAAGTCTCAGGGAAATGAAGGTTTGGCCAAAGAGGAAGAATTTGAATTTTAGAATTGAAGGAGGAGCTAGTTTCCATCTGCAGGTAGCAGTCCCTTATTCAGGTAGCAGGTATTTAATAACTAACTACTATACACCAAGCTCACTTAGGCACATGGCAGGTGTTTATCAAGCATTCAGGGAGTACAATGCAGAAGAAAGAGGAAGAGATGTGAGGCAGAGGGAAGATGGATAGAGACCTTGCAGGTTTAACTGGGTACCCAGGGAAAGGCATGACACATCAGGCAACAGGGGACACAAGAAGTATAAGATGAGCTAAAGGAAAACCGGAAGATATACCAAAAGCAAGTGCCGACACATTCTAACTCTATGAATGCTGTTCCTGTCACCTGTTAAAATTCCATCCACGGGCTCTTGCCTGGGTCAGGAGACAGACGCCAGCTTCTGCCCCCGCACCGCCCCGTTCACCGGTCACCTCCAGTTCAGTTGTCCAGTATAGTTGCTGCTGCTCTATTTTCAGCCCTTCATCTGCTTGCAAGTGGTGTTAAATTGGGAGGATAAAAGGGAATGTCTAGAGAGAAGTATCAGCAATTAAGAGCACCTGCTACTCTTGCGGATGACCAAGGTTCAAGTCCCAGCAGCCACATGGCAGCTCACAAACATCTGTAACTCCAGTTCCAGGTGTTCTAGTGCCCTGTTCTGATGTCGTTGGGCACCAGGCATACACATGGTGCATAGACATACATGTGGTAAAACACCGATAATGCATAAGATAAAGTATTTCTGTATTTTGAAAGAGAAAGAGAGAAAGGGAACTCCAGGCTTCTGACTTCTTCGGGTACAGGGACGCATCTTACCACTTTCCACACTGTGAAGACCTTAGAGCACTTTACAGTTTCAGTCGGCAACTGGGCTTGCAACAGGGCTGTGAGAACAGATCCCACTGCTGCGTGTTGTACCTGCCACAGCCCACAGTATGGCTGGTCTTCCAAAGAAGAAGGCAGGAATTCTTCTTAATAAGGAAACAAAAGTGTCTAGGTCTGGCTGGCCACTTTTAGTCACTGGAAAAGGGTATCTTTTGGTTCTCTGTGAAAATATCAGCTACGTAGACCTGTTTCTCTTCCTCACTCCTCCATACTATTTTTTCAAAATTCTTCACTTCTTCAGCCACCATGTTGCTATATGGTTGGTTATTATAAAACAAATTGGTAAAACCGAAGGGGAGATTACAGATGTATTTTTATGTGTATATGTGTGTGTGTGCACCACGTTCGTGTAGGGGCATGTGGGGGCCAGGGGGCATCAGATCCCCCTGGAGGTGGAGTTATAGGAGGTTGTGAGCCTCCTAACAAGGATGCTAGGAATGTAACTCAGTCCTTCTAGAGCCATCTCTCCAGCATTCAAATCACAAAGGTGGTTTTGGGGGGTTTGTTGTTACTATGCTTTACTTTGCTTTGCTTTGCTCTGCTTTGTTTTGTTCGAGACAGGGTTTCTCTGTGTAGCTTTGGCTGTCCTAGAATTTAATAGACCAGCCTGATGGCGAACTCACAGAGACTCAGCTGCCTCTGCCTTCCGAGTGCTGGGATTCAAGGTGTGTGCCACCACTGCTGAGTTAAAAGTTTTTAAATGTCATTTAAAAGAACATCAAAGGGTATAAAAGCAAACAAACTAGTTTATAAGAGAAAGGGAGTACTAAATCTTGCATTAAATTTGTCTTTTAACAGCTTTGTATGCCATGGAAATTAAAGTTGAAAAAGATTTGAAGACTGGGGAAAGTATTGTTCTGTCTTCAATACCCCTCCCATCAGATGACTTTAAAAGCATGGGGATAAAGGTATACGATGATGGGCAGAAGTCAGTCTACGCTGTCAGCTCCAATCAGAACACAACCTACAATGGCACTGATGGCCTTGCACCCGTCGAAGTGGAGGATCTCCTGAGACAAGCCTCAGAGAGGAACTCGAAGTCACCCACGGAGTACCATGAGCCCGTGTATGCCAATCCGTTTTGCAGGCCTCTGACCCCACAGAGAGAAAGAGTAAGCCCTGGACCAAACTTTCAAGAAAGGATAATGATGAGAGCTAACGGATTGGGCAACCATGCAAATGAATCCATGCACAATCTGAACGATGGGCTTTCAGAGGGGAGAAGCAATGGTCCCTCTCACACCAGCCCTATTCGGCCAACACCTCAGCCCCGATCAACAGTTCAGCAAGCAGAAGAGATGGTTCACACCCAACAAAAGAGGGTGGGGACTCCCTGGGAAGAATCGAACACCAGGCAGAATGAACAGGAGGTTTCTCCAAGGACAGGACTGAGCCCCCGCAGAGCGAGTCCTGAGAAATCAGGACCTCAGGGTTCTTCACCCACTTGCCAGGAGGAGGCCGAAGATGTAAGATACAACGTCGTTCATTCTCTGCCTTCTGATGTGGATGACGCAGAACCGGTGACGATGATTTTCATGGGGTATCAGCAGGCAGACGACAATGAGGAAGAAAAGAAGCTTCTGACGGGGTACGACGGGGTCATCCATGCCGAGCTGGTCGTGATCGATGACGAGGGGGAGGAGGATGAAGGACAAGCCGAGACGCCATCCTACCATCCCGTAGCTCCCTGTAGTCAGGTTTACCAGCCAACCAAACCAACCCCGCTTCCTAGAAAGAGATCAGAAGTTAGACCTCTTGAAAACACAAACCATAAATCTCCCCACAAAAATTCCATATCTCTGAAAGAGCAAGAGGAACGCTTAGGCAGCCCTGCCCACCACTCTCCCCCAGGCGTCCCAATGGCTGGAGATGGGACTGAGGATCCGTCCTTAACAGGTAATAAAAATGACAAGGCATGCTACTGCTGTTTACTTATGTGATCGTCTTCTCTGTGTTAATGAACGTTCTGACTTTCAGCTCCTATGACCACCTCATAAACTAACGCTCACTGACAGTCTTTCTTAACACCGATCCGAATTATTATCATCAGGCCAGAGTAAGTCACTTCAAAAGATAATGAAAGTGAAAATTCTGTCGTGAGGTTTCAATATCACATTGAGTGCCCTTAACTACTGGAAATGTGTCTTCTATGAGGGAGCAATACCAAGTGTGAATAATTGGGGTTGCTAATGCATGTCATGTCCTGGTCATCAGAAGCAGACTTTCCCCCAGAGAATCCAATGACAACTACTTGCCCGTGCCTCCCCATGACTTACACTTTACTCATAAATTAACAAGTAGCCTTAATTTTGCAAAGAAATAGCAAACACGGACTATTTTCCTCTCATTTTATTACTCTGCTAGATCTCCTTTCTCTATACTTTTATACTTATATTAACTTCGGTTCTTCAATTTTCTACACTTTAAGCTTAGAATGTCATTTTATCTTGCATCATCTACGACTCAACTTTTCATAGTCTTCTCCAACTTAGCATATCTAATTTTTTCTGTTTTCTATATAGCTACATTTCTCATCCTCTATGAAGTTTTTTATGGCTTCCTATCTATCTCCTTGGCTCTCTTAACACTGAATGGGAAGTAACTGTAACTTTTTCTACAAACTGACAGCTCCTCAATTTTAAGTTCCTTGTTATCACTCAAGCATAGCAAATGGTTGTCATTTGTGGCAAAATAAATAAGGACCTGACAAAAATAATTAGAATAACTGAACAAACCCTAGCGAAAAATCTAAGTCAAATTATACAAATGCACAGGCTCTAAATGTTAGAAATGGAAGGTCATTTTAAATGTTGCTAATTGAAGGATGCACATTGAAAAGCAATAACTACTCAGTAGCAGACAGCCCAGCAAGTATAACCTGATAGTTTTATAGAAGTACCTATAAATTCAAGCTGTTTCTTCCTCTTCGAACCATAAGCCCAATCTTGTGTTGCTCATAGACCCATATTGGGGACATTCTTCCATTCTTCTAAGTCCTTAAGTTAGATGAACCCATCGTAAGTTGAATCATTCGGAGAATTTCTATCCTCTTGAGAAATGTTCACTCACAGATATTCCTCAGACTCTGGAGTAATGTTCCCCCATGATGGACAGCTGCAGATACTAAGTTCCTTTCCATTTGGAGAGTGAGCTTTGTTTGCAGTCAATCGTTTCCTTTGAAATTGGTTCTTAAAACAACACACGAGGCACGGAGAAAAGGAACGCCATATTTATGGGCAGTTGCATTGACATGAACCACTGTAAAGAACAAAAGCAAACACTCCCTTTTTGATCTGGGATATTAGCCAGCTCCTCCCAAACACCCTCACTCTTTCTCCCCCTAACCACATTAACATTTACCCCAAGAAAAATGGCAGGAAGTGACTAACATTTCCACACAACATTAACCATGCTACAGAACTAAAATTGTGAAAACAGGAAAACCTGTTCCAGACAAGTAACAATGCAAAGTCTTTTACTATCGAACTAAATATCTTGTAAAGAGAATGCTCCAAATTCCTTACGTTTCATTGTGGTGTTGTTTTACCTCTCTGCCTTCCAATAGATTAGAGTGGAGGTGTTTAGTATGAATGACTTTTAAAAAATAAGTTAATCATATTATGCTTTCAGGGGCCATCTGTGTACTTTAAGAACATAGCTACTACCTATGTACTTCAATTTCAATTTCATAAGTACATTTTACACCATGCTTTCGACATTGCACACACACACACACAGAGAGAGAGAGAAAAAGAGAGAGAGAGAGAGAAATGCTACATAATTAAAAAAAACACAATTTAAGTCAATTTCTTTATATAAAGTACAAATATCCTATTAAATACTAATGGCTCTGGTAGACACAATAATTAAGAATTATAAGTCTCTTTTTGCTTGTTATACATATAGTTATCAAAATCATATCTCAAGAGCAATTCATAGGGTTGTGGGAGATAGCTCAATGGGTAAGAGCACTTGGTCTATCAAATAAGGACATGAGTTTGATTCCATTCACCCATATGGTGAATGGTGTGCATACCTGTAACCCCATCATTACAGAAGCAGAGACTACCCAGCCTAGCCAGAACAGTGAGCTTCTGGTTCGGGGAGAGCCCTGTCTCAAGGCAACAAGGCATGGAGTAATTAATAGAGGAAGACACCTGATGTCCTGCTGTGGCCTCCTGTGTATACCAGTGCATGGATCACAAACACACACACACACACACACACACACACTGAGTTTTCAACTTGAAAGACTACTTGTAGGTGGAAGAAAAATGAAAACTAGTCCAGTGTGGATAGTCTAAAGACAGTATATTTTAGTAAAAATTTGAACACTGTAAAACATGACAGAAAAACTTAGGTAATCTTATGTCTATCTGCTTGATATGGTCCAGACACACCCACTATTGTGTGGCTTCCACAAGCTTTCCATGAGATTCTACTACCCCCACCAACAACAACTAGACAACTGTCTTTCTTTGTTAGACCTCACACACCTATTCTTGTCCCAGATCAATATTCTGTGGACCATTAAAACATCAATGGTACTTTGGGGTGAAGAGGTAGAAAGACCTGATTTAGGATTGGAACTGCTAGCAGGGGTCAAGGAAGACTGAGGGTGGAACTATCTGTCTGAGTGGTTGTAGGGGAACAGGACCGGGATCAGAGAAGGGCAGAAGGGTCAAGAGAACTGATGCCACATTGTTTAGGGAGATGCTCCCTGCATCACCTGGGCCTGCTCTATCTCCACACCCCCTCTCTGGAATTAGGGCTATTGCCACAGCCTTAGGAAAAGGAGTACTGGTGCTAGCTGACTTCACTGCATGTCCTGGCACACAGGGTGGGCTCTGTCTTCAGACATAACCGTAGGGAACAGGATCTTGTCCCTGCTGTAAAACAGACCTTTAAACAATCCCTTATCCCTGCTCTCTCCCGGCACTGGTAATGCAAGGGGCCACAAAACCCAAGAGCAGCCCTTCATGAAGCCTTGCCTGCTGCCTCTTCTGCTGCTGTGGGATTGCAGACTGTTCCTCAGAGGTCTCCACCCAGCAGCTCCCAGCACCAGAGCCCAGCCGGCTGACTGAGCAAAGGAAAATCTCTCAACACATCCTGAAGTCAAAAGGATATTCTTGTTCTTGTGGGTAGAAGTGATCATTCCTCTTTGCTTCCAAAGGGAAATCATGCTTTTTACCTTCCTTGAAATGAAACGATCTCACAGAACTAGCTAGCATGGCAATGAAGATGGCCTCAGGACAGAAGCAGGTCCCCATCTCTTCTTAGATTTTTATAAAAGGCTTTTTGGAGATAGAATCATTTATTTGATTAAAAGATAATAACGTGTGGCATAGAGATGGGCAAAAAAGCAGGTCTTCCCTTTTATTGTTTCATTAAAACAAAATTGTACAATTAGTTAAATGGTTGCTTCTTGGGCCATTTTACACATGAATGTAATATTACATAATTAATATAATCATTTGCTCAGTGCCTTGAAAGCATCTTTTAACTTTTGGAACACGACTGAGGCAGCTATACTCAAAGGCCCTAAATATTAAGGTATGATACCAGGACACCAAAGGAGTGTTATAAATTCTACACTCACATTTTTGAAAATGTTTTCTACAGCCAACACTTCATCAGCGGTAGGACATCAGAGAGAGACACCTGCCATTCGAAAGTATAATCACACATTACTGCCCAGTTATTGTTCACACTGTTTTATATATACACTTAGGCTTGTCATTGTTTATCCTTTGGCCAACCAAGCTTAATGAGATTTTTTTACAAGACCTAATCACTAGATATAGTTTAAGTATTAGTATCTTCTTTTGTTCAGTGGTACATAGTTAAGAATGTGCACAACATTGACGTAAAGGAATAGATATCTAGGCTGACGGTGAAAACATGTGACATCCATCTGTACTGTGTGTGCTCTGCTCATCCTCTGACCTTTGTAGACACAGGCTCCTCCTAGCTCTCACCTTACCCCTGCCCTAAGTTAACCACAGCTCATTATTTCTATCTTTTTATGCTACTATAACAATGCTCACGCTGTTGGATAAAACCATCTGAGGTATGTTCTCGACTTTCCTGCCTTCTATGAAATGGTCATTTAGAGTAAAAATTGTGATCCTTTTATAACTTGCTTTATTTTTTACTTTAATTTACAGCTTTAAGGATAAGAATGGCAAAGCTGGGGAAGAAGGTCATCTGAGAGCCTTAGTGCCCACATGAAGAACCTTTGGAGAAGCCAAGAAATGCCTGAAAATTTCTCTTCTGGATACTTTTATTTCTTTTTCCCAAAGTCCAAATATATATATAATTATTCCCATAGTAAGTCACATAAATAAATAGTAGTCTTTATTCGTGGAAAAAAATTCTCCCAAAACTGGGGAAAACAAATGCTAACTTTTCCAGTTACTTGACATGACTCAGTGGGTTGGGGGAACCAGTATATTTTTATTGTATTGATACCAAAGCATTTCTAATAAGAGCTTGTTAAATTTAAGAATAAAGTTATTTAAAATATCTTGACAATCTTAACTGGTGTTGTAATGTTGCTAATGCAAAGATCGTACATAGGTGCACCTCATCCCAGAGATATCAGCCGGAAGGGAAGTGGAAGGAAGTAGGAACTTTGACGCAAACTCTCTAAAGTTCAGTATCTCTTTAAGGTAGCTGAAATCTCATGCCAAAGATCAACCCAGTCAGCTCAGTTGAGATTCCAAACCACCGCACTCATCCAAAAGGCATACATGACAATTACGCTCGTGTTTTGAGAGCGCGCTTAGATCATTTTGCTAACGCACATGACTTTCCAGAAGAGAACAGGCACATTCATTTTTCCTCTGGTACCATCCTCTCTTTAACTCAGTTCAAAGTGCAGTAAATTATTGTAGCTTAAGAACACTAGTAAGGAACTTCCCACATTCTCTAAGGGCACAAAGCTGGTCTAGGCGAACAAGTTAGATTCTTCACCCTAAAACTAGAAAGAGGGGCTAAAGGAGGATGGTTCAGTTGGTAAAAGTGTTTGACTTGTAAGCATAAGCTCAGTCCCCAAAGTCCATGTAAAGTGCTGACCATGGTGGCATGTGCTCATGATCCCAGCGTTGGAGAATCTCTGGAGCTCATTGGTCAGCCAATCTGACTTAACTGGTGGTTCCAATTCAATGAAAGATCTTTCTCAAAAGAGATCGACAATGTTCCTGGTGGCACCCTAGGTGGCACTCCAGCCTCCACATATATGCCATGAATGTGTAGCTGCAAATTCACACATACACACACACACACACACACACACACATACCCCAAAAACCAATGATCATGTCATTCCTAGGTAGTCTTCCAAGCTGTTCAATCCTGATTTGAAAGAGAATATTTCTGTGCTAGTCATTATCCTGTCCTCCATCTAACACACTCAAGATTGTGCCCACATGGAACTGGAGAGATGGCTCAACAGTTAAGAGCACTGGCTCTACTTCTAGAGGACCCAGGTTCAATTCCCCACATCCACATGATGGTTAGCGGTGTCTATAACTCCAGTCCCAGGGGATCAAAAACCAACCTCTGTAGGCACTATGGATGTGATGCACATAAATGCAGGCAAAACACTCATACACATTAAAAATAAATATATTCAAAAAATAAAGACTGCTTCTACATATCTTTCCCTAGGCCATCATATAGGTATGCATTACCCAGGTCCTCCAAGTTGAGTGACTAACCTGTTTCTTTCCAGGATGGACATTGACTTTCCCTGCTAGAGTGCTGTCTGGTAAGGCTTTCTCTTAATTATCGGCCTTAATTAGTGGTTCTCAACCTGTGGGTCACGACCATTAGAAAACACATATTTCTGATGGTCTTAGGAAACCCCAACCATAAATTTCTTTAGCTGCTACTTCATAGCCGTAATTTTGCTACTGAGCAGTGTCTCTGTTCCTAAGACCTTCAGAAAAATGAATTTTCTGATGATGGTGACCCACAGGTTGAAAACCTCTGCTCTAGAGGCAATGAGAGGATGGGACAGAAGGTCCTCTCAGGAGGACACTTAGCCCATAAAGTTGTCTCAGATGAGCTGCTTGTCAAAGGTCAGCTGTTCTCTGGTGGGAGAGAGCTCCTTCTGGACAATCTGAAGGTTTACATTGCTGAGATACTCTCAAAAGATACCCTAGCCTGGGTCCAAGGGACTCCTTCATTTCCTAGTTCTGGGCTTAGCATGAGTGAGCGACCCTTTTGTAAATGACCCTTTTGCAGCCCTGCCACTTACAGGCTTGCAGTACACGTTTTATTTTAAACACGATCCACAACACATGACTCTAGGTATGCCTTGGAACCTCTCTGGCTTCGTGGCACATCCCAGTAGTTGGCTGGTCTCACCCAAATTCTGTTTCTGAGACAGTTATAAAAAAGGAGCCAACTTTGGAATACAGGTCAGGGCACAGCAATACATTTGTTCCAACCAGTCAAATTCAAAGCTACTCTAGAATCTGACTATTCCGGGTTTTCCCCCATCTTCCCAATTCAATGCAAGTGTGATTCTTGGAAACCATCCTAACACAGCCCGCCAGAGGCTGTCACCATCCACTTACCACCTTCACTGCCATCTGACCAGTGACTGGATACTCCTACTGGAACCTAGTGATGGCTCTCAGAAATGATCTCAAAAGCAGGAAGAAAGACACAGGTGAGAATGACCATTCACAGCGCCAAATGAAGACAGTGCTGCAGGCAAGTGACTCTGACCGTAGCTCTATAGACTAAACACATCTAAATATGTCTTTCTGAAAGGGAGGATGCTGTAAACTGGCCCACAGCTCCCCTTAGTCTTGAGGGTCATGACTGTAGGCACTGACTCTTCCACACTTCTGGGTTGCAGTTACAGGAAAGTCACACCAGCTCCTGTAGCCTTAGAGATGGTTCAGGGTGAGACAAAGAGACAAGCACAGCACAGGCTGCGGGGACAGTGGCAACATCTCATCCCACACAGGGCAGTCCGCCGCCATGGTGGCACTGACACCAGCAGCATCTGCCACACTCCCTGTTATCACTCAGGCAAACAACTCTCCTGAACTTGGTTTCTTATCTCGAAAATGAGGTCAGTTAATGTCACATGCCCTGCAGGGTTGTCTGAGGACTCAGGAGGTCAGTCAGTGGACTATATCAAGTGTCCCAGACAGCCAATTTTAACTAAGAAGTTACACATCTAAGACTAACCCAGAACACCCCTCATTGTATGTGGTTTAGTGCTTAAGTTAGAAATATAAATGTTTAAGAGAGGGTAAATAAAACAAGAGGTAAGGTGAGCCAGGTGTGGGACACAAGGCTTTAGCCACAGCATTTAGGCAAGCAAGGCAAGGGTTCACAAGTTCAAGGCTAACCTGGGCTGCCTTGTAAAACTCTCTTGAGAAATAAAATAAATTCTAAAAATAAGAGAGATTAAGTTAGTTTATCCCAAGAGGTATCCAATTACGACGACCTGAGTTAGGGTTTCTATTGCTATGAAGAGACACCTCAACTGTAGAAACTCATAAAGAAAAATACTTAAGCAGGGTTGGCTTATAGTTCAGAGGTTTAGTCCATTATCATCACAGTGGGCACTATTTGTAATAGCCAGAACCTGGAAACAACCTAGGTGCCCCTCAATGGAAGAATGGATAAAGAAAGTGTGGCACATATACACATTAGAGTTCTACTCAGTAGTAAAAAACAATGACATCTTGAATTTTTTAGATAAACAATTTAAGTTTTTATGTCTCTCAACCTTATACATTTTGTACCACTTTTGTGACTTTCTTTTTTGAATTTGGTAACAAAAAAAATATAACTATAATGATCTCATCTTCAACTCTATCAGAGACCCAAGAAAGATATAATATTACCTGAGTAAACAGGAAGTGCAGAACAAGCAACTTCCAAAACTGTGAAATGACAGAGACACCTGGCTGCCTGGACTGTCATCCAGCATTCCTCTGCAATGTTGGGGCATCCATGTTTGGCCTATAGGGCTAGAATATCTGACAGACTTTTCTGTAAAGCAGGAATTTTGAAGGACTTCCCCACCTTATCTTGGCAAAGTTAAGGAGTTGCCTTCCTTTGTGTCTTGCTTGTCCAATTTGGACAGCATGCTGTCAGCAATTGAAGCAAGGGCAGTTTCTTTGCCCAGTGGCTAACTTTGCCACAATTGAAAGCAAACTCCATATGGAGGGTTTTTTTTTAAATGTCTATCATCCTCTTTTAGAGAAAATTGGTGATTCCAGAAGCAGATACGTCTCACTGTCATGAAAAGCCCTATGCTATTAAAACCTTAAAATGTCATACTTTGTAGGTCTCTGAAGTATTTGAAGACCATCTATTTAAAATATGCCTCTGATTGACCTTGAAAATATGCCTAATATGACTATAAATTTGATTGTTATAGATGACTAACTACTAATATATTTATTTATTATCCTAAATAGTTTTCAAGGACTAGATCTTTATATTAATTTTTTTAAATGAGCCACATGGTACAATACCTTAAGCAAGAAATGGAAACATAATACAGTGTAACAAAAATAACCTTAAATTTGTATCAATATAAAAAATCCACATCAATGTAAAAATATTTGGGAATAGTAGTTGCTTGTTTAGTTTGAAAGAAGATTCAATAATCTACCCTTCTATCCTATCATTTCTGCATCTCACCTTTTTCTTTTCAGAATGAGATCCCTGAATCTAATTTCTTTGCTTATTTTCCTCCATGCCCATGACCAATAACAGATTGTAACCAATCCCCTTAAATGATGGTAAACATCCATAACCCACCAAATGACCAAATACCACCCACCCCAACTCTTAGAAATGAGAGCATCATGTTCTCTAGACTGCTTTTTATTGTCTGGGGATGATGGCATCTTTAAGGGACCCTGAGAAAATTGGATAATAGTCATGTCTTGGAAGAGCTAGCTGTTGTTCAGTCTTGATGTGATAGAAAAGTGCAAGGCTTATCTGTGAGGCTAGATCATCTCAGCTAGCAGTTTTGATGTTGCTCTGGATGCAGAATTTTGAGGAAACTGTAACAGAGGCATTCTGAGAGGCTGGATCATCTGGACTACTTATCTTTATTGCTGTTTGATCCTTTTTTCTGAAAACACACAGACTTTTAAAGGTAACATACATATCTGTATTAACACAAGTATGGAATGAGCAGTATATACAAGTCAGCTAAAGATGATTTTTTTATTCTTTTCATTTATTTATTTATTTATTATGTATACAATATTCTGTCTGTGTGTATGTCCATAGGCCAGAAAAGGACACCAGACCTCATTACAGATAGATGGTTGTGAGCCACTATGTGGTTGCTGGGAATTGAACTCAGGACCTTTGGAAGAGATCGCAATGTTCTTAACCACTGACCCATCTCTCCAGCCCTAAAGATCATTTTTTAAATCTATCTTTTGGCAAATAAAAAGCATCTGTCAACTTTATAAGTCCATTTGGACTGCATAACCAAACTGTAATATAAATTGCTATCAATTCATATGAAAGTATGGCATGTAACAGTAAGTCATGAGGATTCTGTAGCCAACAAGATTTATCATGTCTCCTCCAGTCTCAAAGCTGTTCCCATGTTGAGAGATCAGCTAATACATTACCTCTCTTGCAATCTTTTTCAGCTTTTCCCTCATGTCTGTAGCCAATATCTTCAGGAGGTCTCTCCAAGTCAAATATGATCTCAATTAACTTTGAAGGAATCCATAGCATTTCATTTCCTCTGAAAACAAAAGTATAACCTTTCTCCCAATGCAACACATTTCCCAACTTCCATTCTGAAGCCAAGGCATACCCAAAGTATATATGCTGGTTTAATTCAGCAGTCTCTTCCACAATCCATTGTCTCTCATCAGCTGTCATTCTTTGTTCATTAGAATTTAAAAAATTCCATGTCAACAAAGTATCTACCATACAGGATCCATATGCCCTATGTATTTCCTATCTTTATGTAGTCTTTTTTATACTGCTTTACTCTCTTCAAAGACTTTATTTACTTTATTATTTTTAAACTATTTTTCTATGACCATCCATGCCCATTCTATTTCTTTTCTTCAGCATCTAAGCACATTTTTTAACATATTGTACCTTTTTAGAGATTTTCTGTGTCTGAATGTGGCTTTACTAAGCACCGGCAGTGTTCTCTGATTGTGTGAGACAAATCTTAAACTACCATGTGAGCTGCCCTGCAACTCAGGTTAGCATATAATGCTAGTTTATGGTGCTGGCGCACGGCATTGGTAGCTGACTCCAGTTCACAGGCAGCGGCCAGTGGCTGTACCTCTGTGTACCAAGCACCCACCCATCTAGAGACTGCAGGACTAGAAAGCCACATCCAGCTCCTTGTCTGGAACTTTTCTTAGCTTTCTCAGGCCCTCTGTTTGCATATTCAAGCCCCCACGCTGGATGCCATATTTAGACAGGTTTTTCTTTGGGCAGCCAGCTCAAACAAAATAGACACAGAGCTTATTAATTATGAAAGCTTGGCCTTAGCTTAGGTTTGTTCCACTAGCTTTTATAACTTAAATTAACTCGGTTATTCTAAGTTCTGTCACATGACTCATTGTCTCATCTCTCCGTACTGCCCATGCTGCTTTCTCTGAGTCTGACTGGCGACCCCACTTTTCTTCTTCTCCCATCTAACCTCTTGCTGCCTAGTGACCATTCAGCTCTTTATTAAACCAATCACAGTGACACATCTTCACACAGTGTAAGGGAATATTCTGTAAAAGCCCAACCTGTTGTGGGTGGTACAATCCCTGGGTTGGGTTCTGTTTAAAAGTGTAGTCTGAGCTCTTTTTAAAAGAACAGGCCATGTGGAGCAACTCAGTAAGCAGCTCCCCTCCATGGCCTCTGTATCTACTCTGCCTCCAGATTCCAGCCCTGCTAGAGTTCTGTCTTGACTTCCTTCAGTGACGGACTATGATGTGGAAGCGTTGGTCAAATCAACTCTTTCCTGTCCAACCTGATTTTGGTCATGGTGTTTCATCACAGCAATAGCAATCTTATGTTACTGTGTCATACTATGTAACCAGGCTGGCCTGGAATCTTATGTTACTGTGTCATACTATGTAACCAGGATGGCCTGGAATCTTATGTTACTGTGTCATACTATGTAACCAGGCTGGCCTGGAATCTTATGTTACTGTGTCATACTATGTAACCAGGCTGGCCTGGAATCTTATGTTACTGTGTCATACTATGTAACCAGGCTGGCCTGGAATCTTATGTTACTGTGTCATACTATGTAACCAGGCTGGCCTGGAATCTTATGTTACTGTGTCATACTGTGTAACCAGGCTGGCCTGTAATCTTATGTTACTCTGTCATACTGTGTAACCAGGCTGGCCTGTAATCTTATGTTACTGTGTCATACTGTGTAACCAGGCTGGCCTGTAATCTTATGTTACTGTGTCATACTATGTAACCAGGCTGGCCTGGAACTCAAAGTGATACTCGTACTCCAAATACTGGAATTCCAGCCATGAACCACCATGCCTATCGGGTCTTTAGAGTCTTGATAGTATCATTTGAAGCAGGAAAAAAATTTTATTTCAGTTTTTTCTTCTTTCATCTTTTATGCTATTGATGTTATATCTAAGAAATTCATGTTTAATTCAAAGCCAGGAAAATTAGCTTTATGTTTTCATCTAAGGTCTATGATCAAATTTGAATGAATCTTTGTCTCTAGAGTGAGGCAAAGGTCTAAAGTCATCCTGCTGCATACAGACATGGCTTTCTAAGCACATAATCTTCCTTCGGATTACCTTGGTGCCTTCTAAAAATGCTTGTATGAGCTAGAGATGGCAGCAGTTAGGAGAAGTGGCTGCTATTACAAAAGACCTGGGTCAATTCCCAGCACCCACATGGAAAGCAACAACTGCCTCTAACTCCAGATCCAGGGAATCCAATACCATCTTCTGCCCAGGTATATAGATGGTACACAGGCATACATGCAGGAAAAACACCCACCATACAGTAAGTTTTTGGATGACCATAAATGTAAAGCTCTACTTCTGAGCATACATTGTGTTTAGTTTAAAA
This sequence comes from Chionomys nivalis, assembly GCF_950005125.1. Taxonomy (NCBI): domain Eukaryota; kingdom Metazoa; phylum Chordata; class Mammalia; order Rodentia; family Cricetidae; genus Chionomys; species Chionomys nivalis. Next base: position 29,079,512 of record NC_080103.1, on the reverse strand, counting down.
ATACCTATCCTTGTGCCAAGATCATGTTGCCTGGATTACTATGGTTTCACAGGTTCCAATATTAGGAAGTATATGTTCTCCGTCCCTGTCCTTTTTCCATAGCTCTTTGGTTATTCTAGGTCCTTCCTATTTGCATAGGAAGTTTAGGGTAAGGGGATGGAGAGATGGATCAGTGGTTAAGAGTGCTTATTACCCTTCCAGAGGACCAGAGTTTCGTTACCAGCATCCACACCATATAGTTCACAACCTGTAACTCCAGTTCCAGAGGGATTCAATAGGAGGGTATCCACATTTGCATATCAACATACTTCTATACATATTTAAAGTAATTGTTTTCGGTTTTTTAAGACAGGGTTTCTCTTTTTAGCTTTGGAGCATGTCCTGGAACTTGCTCTATAGACCAAACGGGCCTCAAATTCACAGAGATCCACCTGCCTCTGGCTCCGAGTACTGGGATTAAAGGCGTGCGCCACCATCACCCAATTATTCAAAGTATTTTTAAAAAGAAGTTTAGGGTCAAATTTACCAGTTTCTACAAAAAGAAACAGCTGGCAGCCTGGCCATGACTGTGTTGATTCTGTGGAGCTACATGAGAAACCTTGCTACATTACTGTTTTCTGATCCAAAAACACAACATCTATTTCCACTCGATTAGATTCTCTCTGATTGCTTTCAGCAGTACTTCCTAGTTTTCCATGTACTCTTGCATTTCTTCTGTTAAATTATTAGTTTTATTGGTGCTATTTTGATGGGAACTGGATTTTTCACATTTCATGGTCATGACTAACATGAAGAGATGCTGTTGATATCTGTGCATTGGTTTTCTGGATGTCACAGTTGGGAGTTAGTGGGTCTCTTAGGTCTATTTCCATAAGACTTTAGCACCCATGTGCTTCAGCTTCAGCCTCAACTACACAGTACAAAGTGGAGAGACCAGACGTTCTTTTTCCTGTCCTGCATCACAGGGAGAAGTGTCCAGTCATTCACCTCCAAGTATAATAGGGCATTCAAGCAGGCAGCAATTAGGGTCTCCTTCCCCCAAAACATTTTTCCACAGAATCATCTCAACCTATCCTTGGGTTGCTGCTTTCCATGCTGAGTTTCCAGGTTTCTAGAAAAGCTGCTAGTTTTCTGCTAGGTTCCTGACACTCTACAGCACGCTGATTGCTGATTACCACTGTCTGGAAGTGACGGAAGCCAAACAAGGCCCTGGCTCCAAAACAGAGACTTTCACCCTCTGAGTGCGCATCCCTACCAGAACCTTACTACGTTTGTTTACTCTGGAAACTAACAGTTTCCATGTTTACAAGAGTTGTTTGTCTGTTTGTGAGGGCTGGGCAGGGCCTTACTCAAAACATTATTCTTTGAACACCAGAAAACAGTGTTAGAGAACGTCAGTTATTTAGAACCCATAGTTTGAGGAAGTTTATTCCGATCATCAGTTTCAGGGCCTAAGTGAAAAGCTAAACGGTTATTGAGGTCCACACAGGGAAGCAGAGCTCAGTAAAATTGTTTTTATATGTGAATACACTGTCATATGAAAAAGACAAATTTTCTAGTATATTCTTTTAGGCCTTTCCCACCCCAAAAGCAGAGTTCAAAGACTGGGTACTCTATAATCGCATTAACTTTTCTGACAGCAAAATAAGAGATTAACCTGGAACTACGTTATGACCAGCATGACCTCTGGATCTTTTTTACCCAACATTATAAACCCCAGGGCCACACTAATACTGAAGGAAAACGCAAACAGCACAAAATTTAGCCGTCTTAAAATGGACAATCCTCGGCATTCATCTCGTGCCTCTATCAAGCGCCAAGACATTTTGTCAGATCAAAATAAAAGTTCACAACCACTAAGGAGTTCCCTCCCACTCTCCGCCTCTACTTAGCCCCTAGCAAGTGTAGATACTCTTCTACTGCGTTAGCTGTTCTGAATATTCCATATACATGGAACCGTGCGGTAGTTAACCTGTGTCTCTGGCTTCACTCAGCGTATTTCAAAGGCTTCTTCACATTACAGCAGGAATCAGCGCCGTATTCCTTTGTCTGGCTGGACAGCGCTCCTCTGCCTGCATATTCTACAATCTGTCAATGGGCATGTGGGGTGTACCATCCGTCATTTGACATGAACAGTGCCGCAATGATCATCCTTCTCAGTTTCCAAGTGTTTATTCCCATTTCAACCATGTTTGAGGCAGAGTTCAGTGCATTAAATACATTCAGAAAGTTGTACAATCATCACTACCCATTCCCCAGACACAAACTTCGTACTTGTTAAATAACAACTCCCATCCCCTAGCTACCCACTCTCAACCCACTGACATGTATTATACCCTGATTCTCCGCATATTTGATCCTGCTGGGTCCCACAACAGAATCAATTATCCTTTATATCATTTCATCTGGCTCAATGTTTTCAAGATGAACATCATACATATTCTTATAATAAAAAATACACATTTCATATGCAAAAAAATTATTAAAGTTTAGCACTGTAATTAAGTGGCAAAGACCTTACCACCAACATGTACAAAGCAAACACCTTTGACTGGCATCGTTTTGTTCGGTCCTCACAAAGTTTAGTGAGATAGTAGGTTTTGGGGGTTTTTTTGGGGGGGAAGGGTTATCGAGACAGAGTTTCTCTGTAGCTTTGGAGCCTGTCCTGGAACTAGTTCTTATAGCCCAGGCTGGCCTCGAACTTGCAGAGATCCGCCTGCCTCTGCATCCTGAGTGCTGGGATTAAAGGCAGGCGCCACCACTGCCCGGCTAGTGAGATAGATTTTTGAAGATGACAAAAGAGGACTCACCGAAGACAAATGAATTTGCCATGAGCACGGAATTCAGAAGCAAATGTGGCTACGCAGGCCTCTGAGTCCCAGGCCCTTTCTAATTCACAGCAGCATCTGCCTCCCATCCCACCTTCCACTCACCTTAAGATGGTCAGGACAAGGGGGAACGGGACAAGGAGGCACCAAGGAGAGGAAAGAACCTGAGTAAAACATAAATCTGCTGATTCTGGCTAGGATGAGAACAGAAAGGCACTGCACTGGGTAAGTAGCAAGGCTGTGGGCACAGCAGTGAGTGTGGCAAGGGTTAGACCAGAAAGGAAGACGGACATGGGAGCTGTGAGGAGGCTGATCCGGTTTATAAAGAACTTAAAAGAATCGTTGCTCCGGTTCCATTAATAATGGATTATCTTGAACAAGGGCCTTTGTTCTCTGTTTCCCCTTACTTCACTAGAATACATAGATAAATAGACTTTCAGCCAAGAGCCACACAAGCCCCCACAGCTTCCTGGTCGGCATCTGCTGTGTTATCCTTCCCACAGCCTCCCGGGCTGGAGCCGGATATGGAAGGGTGAGGTATCACCTGGCCTACAGCTCCAAAGCCCGACACACACTGAGAAGGGCGAACACGAAAGTGGCTCACACACTCACTAACAAGTTACAGACCACCTGTGCCCTGGCTTCATCACCTCACACAAGAAACAGATGGATACAAACCCAGACTTAGTTTACACATGCTACCCTAACCATGGTTTCCTAGTCCATGCTGTTTGTTTTGTTTAAAACATACTAATCCCCATTTTACAGAACCTCCCTTCTTTAAGAAAACATGATCTCGCCGGGCGATGGTAGCGCACGCCTTTAATCCCAGCACTTGGGAGGCAGAGGCAGGCGGATCTCTGTGAGTTTGAGGCCAGCCTGGTCTACATGAGCTAGTTCCAGGACAGCCTCCAAAGCTACAAAGAAACCCTGTCTTGATAAAAAAAAAAAAAAAGAAAAAAGAAAAGAAAACAATCTTACTGTTTTTGACAATATGCCCAACACAGAAAATCATTTAACTTAGCAATTGTTCTTATCAAAAGATATATATATATTTAACTACCCATATTGTTTATTACAGACACAAGAAGAAAAATTGAGGGACAAGAAGTAGCACTTTTAGTTTGTGGAGACAGAGCACAGGGAGCCAAAGAGTTGGAATGTTCCCCTAAGGGAAACAACGGGCATGCTGGGATTAAGTGGCACAGATGTCTACAGAGGAACAGATCTCCTTCGCATAAGAAGAAGGAGCAGGGTACAAATAGTGTCTTCAGGAGTTGACAGCACCAATCCGCTCGTGAACTCACGTTTGCCTGCACAGCACCCATACAAGATCAAGCTAATCCGCACTCTAGCAAGAGCAGAAAGAGGTCCATGTGCCCCATCCCTGAGGACCTATGGTGGGAGGGAGCCAGTTTCTTTAAGGGTGTGGCTTATGATAAACCTTGTTCCCCAGTGGGTGGCCTCAGATTCAGGAGTAATATAGACAGCACAATTAGAGTCGAATTTTATGTATATACATATATATATATATATATATGTGTGTGTGTATATATATATATATACACACACACACACACACACACACAGTCTGGAGGTAGGAAAGTAGTGGTAGATCTGGAAGGAGTAAGGTGAATATGATCCAAACACATTATGCAAAATCCTTAAAGAATGAATTAATAAAAATATTTATTTTAAGAGGCTATATTACATTGGCCTCAGCACTAGAAATGCAACAAGCTCACCTATCTGGAAAAAGAACCTAAGCAAATTTCACCTTTTCCCAAGAAGAATTTTTTCTTGTCAGATATTGAATATGACTTATTAAGAGAGCTGTTTTGGCCTTCAGCAGCTTATAATGGAAAATGGGAAGAGAATGTCTTCATACAGATTTAAATTGCTACTCAGAATGTCTGTTCCTCCGGTGCTAGGACGGACCCAGGGCCTCATACACACTGCTCAAGCATCGCACAACTGAACCACCTCTCCAGCCCTTTTTCTCTTGAAATAAAAACATTCTCAGGGGAGAGTGTAAACTGTAGCACAGAACTCATTGAACATGAACACAGAAAATTCTGGCCTGAACATGAACACAGAAAATTCTGGCCTGAACCCTAAGCTATTTTTAACTAAGATCTATGTAGAGGGAAAAAAAAAAAGAAAGAAAATTTTCACTTTATTTGTTAGAAATAAAAACATGATGCTGAGGTCATTTATTACTCAAAGATAAAAATAGCGTTCTGGGGCCAAGCAGAAATTTTATAATCATCAGAAAGAATATCCAAAGAAATAAAATATACCCTCCCAATTATTTTATTTTTTAAATGTCCAATTTTGCTTTTTTTTTTCCCTTGCCTAAGAAAATTATCTTCATTTGCTACAGGGTTGGAGGAATATAAACCAAAATATCGGTCACTAAAAATAATTTTTAAAAAATTAAGTCAGAATGTAATAGTACCAGTCACTAATTTAAGTTTCTCGCACCTATTTCCCCAACCCAAAAAGAAAAAAAAAAAAAACGTTAAGAGCCGTAGAGTGTAAGAAAATAGCCCCATATAAAAAAAAAAGAAAGAAAAAAGAAAAAAAAAAGTGATTAAAGTGGTCTGAGCAAATGAGTCCTCCGGTATCACAGCGCCACCCACTGGCTATAAGGCCTCATAGCAAACACTGAGAAAAGGAGAAAGGAAAACAGCTCTGCCAGTGCTGAATTCCTAGAGCACCAGGGAGGCTCAGAAAGAGCCCATCCGTGTTATTTCATCTTCACCAGAGACGAGAACACCTGCCGGACTCGCTCACAAGGCTGAGTTTTCGCAAGTGTGAAATCCATGACTTGGATCTCTCTCTCTCCCAGAAGGACTAATGTCAGAGCTGAAACCAAACAAAATGTCGTTTCAGCTCCACGGATGAAAAAAGAAATGGAATCTCTAAGCAGAAGATGCCTACTTGTATCTCACTGCTAACAAAGAAAATTTCATAGTCATACTATAATGAAAAGCTAGTGAAGCGTACACTGAGATATAAATCAACCACACTTCCGCCTTTAACCAGGAGTGATGGAACACACACAGCAAAGAAAATGTCCCCAACCTTGGACTGGAAACATGTTTTGTTCTTGTAGGTTTACTTTGTTTGGTGTCTGTGTGTGCTCATAAAAACAACAAAACGTAGCAACAATTTTTTAAAACCCAAGATCTCTGAACAAACTAGTCAACACAATGCTTTCTTTTCAGTACCCACAGTAGAGCTGCCATGAAAGTTACAGTCCCCGTAAGACCAGATATAGTGGCACACGCCTGTAATCCCACACCCAGAAGCAGAGGCAGAAAGATAGGTTCAGGGTTACCCTTGGTTACACAGCCAATTGGAGGCCAGCCTGGGCTACACAAAAGCTGTCTCATTCCCAAAGACACAATCCCCATTTATCCTTTGCCTGAGATAATTATCTTCATTTGTTATCATTCTAGTTTACTATTTCAAATCTGGTGTGTGACGCTGACAGTCATGTCACCTCGAGTACAGTGTTCCTTTTAAGGTGCAGAAGAACATAACAAAAAGACTTGACATCAATGCACAGGCTGCATGGCCTAGCTGGATAGAATCTGCATAGACCAGACTTCAGAAATCTTCTCTCGCAGTGCCCATGGGTCTTCCAAATTAAAACATATTCCAGGTAGTCAGCATGAGCCCGGGTCTCCTTGTTTTGATAATTATGACCCAGGCCCATCAAAAAACAAACAAACAAAAAAACCCAGTCTTCACTTGCTCATACTTGGTTGATTGCAGATAAGAATACCATGAGGAAAGTCACATTCCCACATATGTAAATCACCAACACCGCCTTCTTAAAAACATGACCCTGAAATAAAAACTGAGATTTAGCAGAAAGCACCGTCATTAAGGTTTGTGTCAATCAACAAGAGAGGAGAAGCTCACCTCTGCTTCGGCAACAGTTAGTGACTGAAGGATCTGAATTCTGTCATCGTCCAGTATCTCCACTGTCAAGAACAACGGTGATACACAAGTCAACTGGTTGTCAAAAGAATAAGATAAAACCTGAATCCTAACACACCCCAATTTTCTGCATTTCAAGCTACTAAATGTTGCAAACTTTCTGTACCTAGGTGGGGTGGGGTATGTGTGCATATATGTGTGTATGCATATGTGTGTTTGCACACGTGCCATGTGCAAGCACACATGGAGACTCTCTGTTTTATTTCCTTCAGTCAACATCTCTCACTGAACTTGGAGCAAGGCTTGCAGCCAGCAAATCCCAGCCATCCTCCTGTCCCCATTCCTGCACATCACCGGGATTACAGACACACATGACGATGCCCGGCTTTTCATGTGGCTGCTGTAGATTTGAACTCAGATCCTGATGCTTGCATGGCAAGCACGTATCCTGCACCATCCCTCCAGCCCACAGTAGGGCTTTTCAAGCAGGTTACCTTTTCGAGAGAGCCGATAAGCATGTATCTCCAGAAGCACCTCGGTCCCGATGTGCCAGACCACAAACCCCATCATGGCATAGGTCTTCTGTGGACTGGGGAGATTCAGCCCCGGTAAATCCATTCCTAGGAACATTGCTGCCACTGTGTAGACAAAGAGGGGGCAGTGCTCAAATACGGTGCCCAGTGAAAAGAATAATTGATGCATTACAGATTAATTATAATACATTCAACATTTATGAAAAGAATAATCTTTAGGGCTGAGAGAATCTGGCCTTCCTTAGTGTAAGACGACATAAGACAAGATAGGAAATGATGATCTAACCATTGCTAAGAAAGCACCCACGAACCAGGGAGGTAGCTCAGGGGTAGAGAACTAGCCAGCAGGCATAAAGCCCTGGCTTCGATACCCAACACCAATAACAACAACAAAGGTGCCTAACATTTCCAAAAATGTAATTCTGCAATGAAGCAAAGAGGGAGAAATGAAGAAATGACTGCTGTCCTTCTCATCCTGCACTTAATCCCACAAGCAATAGGATATACAGGTGAGAGGTGGCTCCCTTGGAATCAACAGAAGATATTTGATGGGGGGAGGGTTGTGGGGGGGGCGCTGAGGCAGGGAGGTCACAAGCTCAAGGACTGCCTGAGCTAGAGCAACGTCAAGATTAGACTTGACAAACTGGTAAGACCTAGTCTCAAAAAAAAAAAAATGATAAAAAAGGCCTGAGGACATAGCTCAGTGGTAGCATGCTTGCCTTCCAGCGATGAGGCCCTGGATGCTGATTCCCCAGTACTGAAATGAAAGGCCTTGTCAGGTAATTTCAGCTGCCCTCTGGAGACCATCAGCCCTCCAAGTCCAGACAGCAGAGAAATGGCCTGGAGCCGGCAGACTTGTACCAGCGCACTTCATCCTCCTCTCCCAGGGACCCTCGCTTACCCTGCCTGAGTGTTTGGCCATCATCATAGCCTCATTTGTTTGCAAAGGAAACGTGATGAAATGGGAAAGAAAAGGCTGAGTTTTAAAGTCTTAAAGCCATTTAAAAAAAAAAACTTTAGCTTTAAATAATGACTTAAATAGTTCCTTGTAGAAATTACTTTCTGGATTTCAATGTTTCGGGCTGATTTCTCCTCAACAACCAATTACTCCAATTACTAATGCATCTAAAATCATTTAAGCCAAATTACAACCTTCGGTGTAAACAACCAGCAATTATATATGAGTAAGTGGCATCGTGCTTACTTACCTGCTATTATTCTAGCCGCCGTGCCCACACTCCAGTGAGTCCAGTTAAATACCTGCCTCCTACCAAAATAAAGAGCCAGTAGGTCGTCTTTAAAGTGATGGAATAGCAATTTATCCCCAAGAGAATAAGAAGCATGCAATTTCCCTATTGCCAGGGAACTGGGTATCTGAAACCCATTTTAAAGTCCTTAAATGTAAATACAGTCAATCACTGTGAGCTACAAATGCAAAGTGTTTCTACCTTGAAAAGAAAGTAGTTGCCCATCTAGTGACGTACACATGAAGGGCGTGTATATGGAAGAGCTGTCTGTACCTTGGGTCATGTAAAGGTGGTCTGAAGGTTGCTAGCAGAGGCTGAAGGACAGCCAAAGTCATCACAGTACAGCCGAGGTATGGGTGGTACGCTGCACGCTGAAAAGGGCATCGTTAATAGTCAGTCTTTCCTGTCAGTTTAAACCGAGTTTAAAAACCATATACATTGTGCATGGAATGACTGCAAGAGCCAGAGTACCAGGAAGTCTGCTGGGAGGTCATGTGTCCTAGAAACGACACAGAAATACCCTTAGCCTAAGGTTTGAACATCACCACATGATAAGCATGCTAGCACAGAAGAGGGAACTGTCACAAAGTCCCACCCCTAGACAAAGAGCCACAGGCAACTCATGACAGCTGAGAGAGGGAGAATTAGTCTCACCCAGGGTTGAGGCCCCTAATTGGTAATCAATACAAAGGGTCAACCCTGAGGTCATATATACGCAGCAACAATAAATGGTCACAGCGGGTTATAGCTACATACTCATGTTTGTGGAGAGAGAGAGAGAGAGAGAGAGAGAGAGAGAGAGAGAGAGAGAGAGAGAGAAAGAGAAAGAAAGAAACTGATAATCATAGAAAAAGAGGCCACCAATTTGAGGAGGGAGGGGGAAATGTGAGGAGTTGGAGGGAGGAGACATGGGAACGGTTAAAGGAAAGAAAGAAAAGGAAAGGGGGACGTGATATAATTATTATATCTTAATTAATTTTTAAATTTTTGATATATATAGCAAGACTGATCATACTGTAGAGATGCAATTCTCTGTTGACTTAATGATAATTGTAAGAGAAAGTCACTTAAATTGATTCTGTTTCTTAGACATCACACTTGGGCTGGAAAGATGGCTCAGCAGTTAGGAGTGCTTACTGCTCTTCCAGAGGACCCAACTTCAGTTCCCAGCACCCACATCAGGCAGCTCACAACCAGTATACTTGCCTCTGGTGCTGGAGTTACCCAGATCCTCACAAATTCACATACACATCATTAAAATAACAAAAATAGCTCGGCTGTGGTAGCTCATGCCTTTAATTCCAGCACTCAGGAGGCAGATGCAGGCGGATCTCTCAGTGCAAAGCAAACCTGGTCTACAGAATAGTTGCAAGACAGCCAGAGAAACCCTATCTCAGAAAGAAAGAAAGAAAGAAAGAAAGAAAGAAAGAAAGAAAGAAAGAAAGAAAGAAAGAAAGAAAGAAAGAAAGAAAGAAAGAAAGAAAGAAAGAAAGAAAGGGAGAGAGAGAAAGGGAGGGAGGGAGAGAGGGAGGGAGGGAGAGAGGGAGGGAGGAAGGGAGGGACAGAGGGACGGAGGGACGGAGGAAGAAGCCCTAACTCAAAAATTAATGCATAAATAAATAATAAATTTTAGACATCATACTTCAATTTTTCAACATTCTAGAAGGAATACACACTCACTAAAGGAATGCATGAGATGTAATACAGCCTAAAAATACATCAGTACCAAGCAATCTATATTCACAGTCTCCCTTCTGTCCCAATCCCCAACCAGGTGAAGTCATCAGACAACTCAAAAACAGGAAAATAGGATGCACACAGAAATGTCTCATTATCCACCTCTGAGAATAAAGCAGCAATCTGCCTTGACATCAAAACAGATTTATAGGGAAACCTGCTGCTGAAGGCATCCTTACCCGACTCCAGCCTCCTCTGTACACAAAAGGCAGAACAAAAGCAACGCAGGTGAGCACAGATGTGGCAAGCATGAGCATCCGGTGCACCTGCAAGGGGAGATGGCAGGGTGAGAAGACGGCTCACTTCATAAAAGACATCTGGTATCACAGCAGGGCACTCATGGGAGATTCACTGAAGCCATACATCCCGCTTACATCAAAACAGTCAAAATAAAATGTCATAGACCATTAAGCTAAAGAAAACTCTACGCTGCCATCTCCTCACTCAAAGGGGCTCACTAAAGCTTCGCCTGCTCCCTACAGCAGAAACGGATACCACACACAAAGCACGCTTACTTGCCAAGGCCTTCATTTCCTTCCACAGGCATGTATTAAGCTCTGTCACCATGCAGAGGGCTATGCCATGTGCAGAGGGACAGCAAGAAAACCCAAAACACTGCATCCTGCAGGGCTTATAGTACAATCAGAGACAATAAATGAACATTATATGGAACATATAATTCTTTGTGGAAAATTAAGAAAATATTAAGAATAAAAATGGGCATTGTTATGTATTGGATAGCTGGTGTAAGCCAGAATTAGTCCAGGACAAGGTTACCCTACATGATACAGAGTATGACAGGTAGACCCTATAAGTTTCTGTCAATGTATGACTGTCACTAACATATCCACATATCAACAGCGTATGTTTAGGAACAACGGAAGGATGGACAAGTTGACTCAGTGGGTAAAGGCACTTGGTGAACAAGCCTGATGACGTGAATTCAGTTCCTGGTAGGCTGTCTCCCCACAACGGGAATGGAGATCTCACACACAAAGCCCACTGCTTTGTAAAGAGAGAATCAATGCCACAAAACTGTCCTCTGACCTCGACACATGCTCACTAAGGCACACACACCCCCATGTCACATCATGAGTGACCACATAAATGCATACATGCCCTCACACACACATACACACACACATGCATACATGCATACATACATACACACATGCATACATTTCAAAGAGTAAAGGCAGTAGAGGACTTGGACTGATAAAGAGCATGGTCTTCTAACTGGAAAACCTACAGAGCAGATTGGAGGAGAAAGAACGTACGCATGAGAGCTCACAGGCAGGGACGAACAGAATGGGCACATAGCAAAAAAATCGAATCAATAAGGACTGGAGAGGTGGCTTAGTGGTTAAGAGCACCGGATGCTCTTGCAGAGGACCCAGGTTCAATTCCCAGCACCCACACAGTGGCTCACAACTATCTATAACTCCAGTTCCAAGGGACCCAGACACCCTGGCCTCTTCAGGCACCAGGCATGCATGAGATACAGACTTACATGCACGCAAAACACCCACACACACAAAAAGTAATAATACAATAATTTTTAGAAAGTATTCTTAAAGAGAATAAATAAAATAAGCAACCCTGTCAACTAAGAAGAGAAATGGGGTTAAAATAAGAGGAAACTCAAGAGCTGTTTCTATGGCCAGGAGAAGTGAAGGGTGTGCTCTGAGGAGGTCAGGACTCCTCCCTTCTTCTTAGACTCAGGTGTGTGCGATGTCATGCCACACACTGACTGATGGCTCAGTACATGTGCGAATACCCACAGTCTCCTGCTCATGAAGATAAGGCTGGCCAGCCTTCCTGCTTGTTGACCCTCGCCGCCATGTTCTGTAGGACCCCAGCTCCCTAACCACAGGACAGCTCAGCATGGAAAAGAGCACTTCCCGTTTCTTATCCCACACATCATCAGATGCTCTTGACTACTAAATAGGGAGATTCCAGCTCTCAGGGGCTCACCAAGCAGAGGAGAGACACGCAGCGAGCACCAGCATTTCCTTCCTCTGCTTTCCAGACCTCCTTGACTCAAACTCACTTAGTACAGTGAGCTAATCCCTCTCAGCTTCTCCCACTACAAACCTATGGGTAAGGAAGGATCATTTGACCCTGACGTGTTCTCCAATCCAGCTCACTCATCAAGAAACAAGACTCTGTAAAGAATCTTGCATTGGTTCTTAGTTGCTTAGGAAACTACGGGGAGGGGAATGGATCTAAGACCTACAATAGCTGTAATTGAGAAAAAAAAAAAACGTGGGCCAGCGAGATGACTTAGCAAGTAAATGGACTTGCTGTGTAGCCTGATGACCTGAGCGATCCCAGCACCCATACGGTGGAAGAAAACTGACTCCCAAAAGTAGTCCTCTGACCACACACACACACACACACACACACAATGTTTGAATAACATGGAAATGGTTTTAAGCCTTTTACATTACTAACCTGAAACCAAGCTGCTTCACCAAAAAAGAAGGCTTTGGACCACACAGATCTGAAGAACCGGGCAACCAGTACTCCTATGCTAACTGTGGTCATCCACGCCACAGACATTAAGGCACCTATGGGAGGGAAAGGTACAGTGGCTCATATCACAGAGTAAGCTGCTGCACCACTAGTCAAAGTGCTCAGAAAATATAAACGACCAGCAAACTACATTCAAGAGATAGAAAAATAATCCTTCTTCCCATAAAAAAAAAAAAGCACACAATTTATCATAGTTCTTATTATACCTCCACTGCTGATGCTAACAGTCCACAAGAGCATACCCTAGCAGGTATGAGGTACGCCAAGTGTTTTACGCGTATTAGTCAAATGGTCTTTGCCACTGTTCATGAGTATTTATATGGTCCCCAGCTGGCTGATAGGGAAACAAAGGCACAGAGCACTCAAATAGCTTGACCAGGGCAACTGTGTTCTTAACCTTCTTTCTAACAGTCCTGCCTGCAGCTTTCTTCTCCAAGAGTCTTACTCTAAACAGCAAATGAAGGGAAGGACATGTGACTTCAGGATCTAATTCCTGCCCAACTGGAGGTGCAGCAGGAGCAGAATCCAGCTGAAGGTGGGAAAGTGGCTTTCAAGGTGAGCTGCGGTGACAGTCGTGAAGAACTCTGGAGAATGTCAAGGGACTACAGCAAGAAAACCCCAAGAGGCTAACGTGTTGGAATGGTACAGTTTGCACGGCTTCCCTGCTTTTGAAGCCTCTCTTTTCATCATGAGCCGCTGCACTCGGCAAGTAGAATCAACTTTCGTTGGTAGACCCAAAGCACAGGAGAGCGTTTTGTCCAAGCCACTACTCTCCCACTTATCCAAATATCTAAGCACTGCGCCGCGTATTTCCTGTGCTGAAATACTAACACAAGAGGGCTACTAAACAACCAAAACCTCCAAAGCCACAGAGAAACCCTGTCTCGAAAAACCAAAAAAAAAAAACCAAAACCACACACCGCTTTCTAATTAGCATTTATTTTAATTAAAAAAGACAAAAATCAAGGATTCAAAAGCATTAACTTAATTAATCCAGTAATACTTAACCTGGATGAATTTAAAATTTTTCCACTGTTGATTTTAATGGGTCGGGGTTCAAACCACTGAATTAGATCTTCTTCTTAATTTTAATAAAAATTGACAAACATTCAGAGAGACAATCTGCCTGAAAATGTTAATGTTTAAAGATAAAAGAATCATGCCAATTTGCTAAGTGACTCCTGGCCCCTCCCCACGTTCCTGATCCAGCCAACGCCTGTACACAACGCTGCTCTGTTCACTCACCATGCGCCTTTAAAAGGGGTGAAGAGCGGGATCCTCCTACGTTCTTTGGAGTGCCTGTCACATCGTACTTTTCATACGTTATCAAAGGTTGCTGAGGGTGCCTAAAAATTCGGCCTGAGAGGTGGACACAGAACAGAAATGTAATGAAAAACAATCAGATAGGAAGAGTTGACATTCACAGGTAAAAGCAACATAAAGATATATTTTCAAGAACATGTGGCTTTCCTGAAAATCAAGGAAGTAATTTAGCTAACCAGGAGATGAATCCAAATGAGGGCTGGGAACGGAAGAGTTAAAGTGAGAAGAACCAGCGTGTGTACAGTTAACAGATCAAACGATGTCAAAATAGCGGCTGATGACGTCATTGAAAACACCCAATGTAATTCTCCCACAGTGACAGGTATATTTTAAAGCTACAACCCTCTAACCACGCCTGCATTCTGAAGTCCTCAGACATGCTAACAGACACTGGGCCTAGGAAGACAACGAGCAGACAACAAAGAAAAGCATTCTGATGAAATAGAATTTGCCAGATGGTCAGTTCGGACTGGGTCTGGGGAACAGATCAGAGCCTCAAATAAGAGCAACAAACAAACAGAGGGAAGAGCTGGAGAGTTGGCTCAGTGTTTAAGGGCACTTGCCCTTGCAGAGGACCTGGGAACCTGACACACTCTTCTAACCTCTAAAGATTCCAGGTACACATGCAAGAAAAACACCCATACACGTGAAATTACAGAAAAGAAATAGAAAACTATTTTTTTGCTTGTTTGTTTTTCGAGACAGGGTTTCTCTGTAGCTTTGATGCCCGTCCTGGAACTAGCTCTTGTAGACCAGGCTGGCCTCAAACTCCCAGAGATCCACCTGCCTCCGCTTCCTGAGTGCTGGGATTAAAGGCGTGTGCCACCACCACCCGGCAGAAAACTATTTTTAAAATGAAAAAAAAAAGCATTATTATCTTTTCCCTTTTTTTCCTTTCTTTCACTCTTGGGGGTTTGGTTTGGTTTGTTTTTGGGAGAGGGTCTCACTGTGTAGACAAGGCTAGCCTTGACTCATAGAGATCCACCTGCCCCTGCCCCGCCATTACCTCCTTAGTGCTGGGATTAAAGGCATGCACCACCATGGATGGCCTTATTTGTGTCTTTTATTACTATTTGTTGCCCATAAAATCAAAACAGGAAAACAAGGAATTATTCCAAATGTGTGCATATATTTGTATATGTATGTCCCCTACTACACAGGTAAAATAACTTTTTAAACCCTAGCATCTGGTTAATGTGCCCAGTAACATTGTATTAGAGAAAATCTATCTTCCCTTCTCCAGCAGGTATCAATTGCAAATAGTTTTTTGGTTAGAAACAGAACTCCATGTCCATTCCCCTTCTCTTTGCTGGGGTTTTGTCTGGTTTGAAGACGGGCAAGCCCTGTACATGCTGTCACAGGCTCTGTGAGTTCATACGCACATCGGCCCTGTTGTGTCTAGAGGAGGATGCTTCCTTGACGTCATCCACCTCCTCTGACTCTTAGGATCTTTCTTTCTCCTCTTCTGCATAATAGTTTTGAACCAAAAATATAGGCACAAGAATATTCATAACAACATTTTTATGTTACTTAAAAAGAAAACGTAAACTAAACATCCATCACTAGAACAAAATAAATTACAGAATATGCAAACATATTTTTAGAAAACTATTCAAGTACAAAAATAGTTAAGAAACTTAATAATCTATACATTTTTATTGAAAACAAATGCTAGATATCAGGCAACATTCTAGGTCACAGAAATTTCAAAAGAATGGGGCTTGTGAGCTGTCGCGGAGGGTAAAAGAACTTGGCAGTGCAAACCTGGCGACCTGGAGGAGAGAACTGACTCAGCAAAGTTGTCCCCTGACTGCCACAAGATCACCATGGGTATACCTGCATACACACTATAAAAATAATAATAATTGAAATAACTAAATTTTTAAAAATCTGTGAAGGATATAGGTTATACTATCTGTATAACAAAATGAAATAAAAAGAGGAAAGATGATCCAGCTAGATACTTACAGCACTATTTTTTAAATAATTTATTTTTTTTCCTATGTACATCGATGTGAGAGTGTCAGATCCCCTGGAACTGGAGTTATTGACAGTTGTGAGCTGCCATGTGGGTGCTGGGAATTGAACCCAGGTCCTCTGGAAGAGCAGGACTGCTCTCGGATGGTAAGCCATCTCTCCAGCACCGAAACTATTGTGTAAGCTATTGGTTTAAACAGGAAATCAAAACTAAAACCACAGGCCTTTTTAGAGATGCTAACACTGAAAACACCTCAAAACACTTGGATGCAATAAAAGTAAAGATCAAGTATTGAAGTGATCGTTTAATTTGTGGTTTAGTTAAAACAACAAGATGTAACCACACTGGTTAGTTTTTATCAACTTGCTACAAGCTGAGGAACTGCCACCATCCGATTGGTCTTTGGACACGTCTATGAGTCATTTTCTTGCTTGATGGTTGATGTGGCAAGGCCAAGACAACTATGGGCAGTGCCATCCCTAGGCTGGCAGTCTGGGATATATAAGAAGCTGAGCAAGGCAGAGGAACCAGTATTCCTCCACAATCTTTGCCTCAGTTCCTGCCTCAAGCTCCCACCTTGGCTCCTTGTGAAGATGGACAGTAACCTGTCAAACAGAACCTTTCGTCCCCTGTGGGTGCTTTTGATCAGAGCAACAGAGAGCCAAACTAAATCGGCAGTCTAGAAAATCAGGAGGGAAGTATCAATAGACTCAATTAAGGAAATATCAATAGACTCAATTAAGTGTTTGGTAACTCAAACCACAGAAGTCACAAACAATGTTAGAAATAAATAAGATGGCAAAGCTGCTGTTACTGAAGACACTGTTTACGAAAATGAAGATGAGGCTGTATGTAGTGGTGCATGCTTTTAATCCCAGACAGAAATGGGTGGATCTCTATGAGTTCAAGGCTAGACTGATCTACAGAAAGTTTCATGGAGGCCACTCAGGGCTATACAGCGAGACTCTGTCTCAAAACAAAACAACCAACCATTCAGATTCCTAAAGTACACCGGGACCACAGGGTACCCATTTTACTTAGGAAGATGCATGACAAGAAATGACTGCAGCAGAGCAACCAGACGCAATCCCTTCTAGTCTGAATGGCTGTCTGGGCTCTTACTGCACCCCCTGGAGAAGCTCGTGTCCAAGGAGACCAGATCCAGATCAGACAGACTGTCCCACCAGAGCTGGTATATCTTACAACAATCCAAAAGGCACTGTTCCTAGGAAAGTGGAGCAAAGCCCAAAGACATACATCTTACAAGGCGCTTACAGTTCTGATTCAAATCTATTGTACAAAGCAGGGGCCATAGAAATCATAAGCCATGCTGCCGTGTAACTTGACTAACATTCTCTCTATGAAACACAGCCAGAAACTTAACTTAAAATTCAAGGAGAACCCCTTCCACACCTTTAAATGAGCAACTGTAGTGGTATCTGCAAAGGAGAGGGGAAAGGGAGAGAGAAAAACGACGTGCAAAGATAGATTTAACCCAAGTGCTTACCTTCATGAGCGGCTCCTTCTGCTAGGAAGATGTAGTAGCTTTCGTTTAACACAAATCTGTTCTTAACCCCAGGAAGGGTGATGTTTCTTCTGAATGAACACTGTATGACGCCGTCCACCAGCCTCCAGGCCATATCCTCGAGGGTCCCCTACAAACAGAAGAGCTTCTCAACACTTTCCTAAGATTTGCTAAAAGCAAGACATGCTCCAAACCCTGGCCTGCTGCATTTCCTTTCTCTGAGGTTGGAGGAGCATGTTTTATCTTCAGTGTCCTTCCTTAGTTTTCCCTATCAAAGAACACCAAGATTTTTTTTTTAATTATTCCAGTTTATCTTTATGTCACTTGGCAAACGTTATTTTTCACTCTGAGCTGGATCTCCCCAGTTCTTCCACCCAGGCTAGAAAATCTAGCGGATGTGCTAACCCAGCACACCAACAGAAATGCTGAAGAATGCCCTGCAAGCCAGCAGGGAGCAGGCGTTCAGGCAAGAGTTCCAGGCTTCTGAGGAAGTTGACCTCACAAGAAAGCTAGGCACGGCAGCACTGGTATCATGGAAGAAAGCCACTGCCCAGCCACCCTTCATTCACTGTGACATTAAGGAAGGGCCACTGCACCTTCCTAGCACATTCACTTGTCAACTGTCCTAGAAAACAATAATTATACTCCACATTGGCACAGGTGCCAGCAAGAGGCAAGCAAGGCAACCATCTGGGCACCGGGGCTTACATGGGTTCTTCCTTCCCACTAGCCAAGAACCACCTCTGTAACTAACAGAAGTTTGGCTGTTTGTTTGATTGACTGTTTTGGGGAGAGGGTGTAGTCCAGGCTACCCTTGAACTCTCTACGTAACCAATAGTGAACTTAAAACTATCCACTCCCTTTAGGATTTACTTATGTTCCTCTATGTGTATGCGTGTTTAACCTGCATATAGGTATGCGAATGCCTGGTGCCCACAGATGTCAGAAGAGGACATTGGATTCCCAGGAACTAGAGCTACAGAAAGTTGTGAACCACCACATGGGTGCTGGGATCATAACCGGGATCCTCTACAAGAACAGCGAGTGCTCATAATGGTTGAGCCACCCCTAGGCCCTATCTCGAACCTTTTCTTTTCTTTTTCCTTCTTTGTTTTTTTTTTTTTTTTTTTTTGTATTTCTAGTTTGGTTTTTCAAGACAGGGTTTCTCTGTGTAACAGCTCTGTCTGTCCTGAACCTCACTCTGTAGACCAGGCTGGCCTCAAACTCACAGAGATCCACCTGCCTCCCTGAGTGCTGAGAATAAAGGCATGGAATACCATGGGGTGAGGGTAGGGTGCTGATCATGACATTTGACCCTGTAGCTCCACCCACTGAGTGACAGCATCACTGGCATATGCCTCCAAGCCCAGCTTCTGCAGTTCTGGGGACTGAACTGAACCACGGGGCACCCTTCCCTCAAGTCTCATCTTATAAACCTGTCCTATAAGCTTTTGGGAAGGGGCTGATCATGTCAATAAGCCATAAAATACTTTTCCATAAGATGTAATGAAAAGAATTTAAGTGACGTAAGCAATAATTGATTGTTTCCTGACAGAGAACTTCGCCTTGTACTTCTTAAAGTATGGAATGTTTCTTGGAGATAATTCAGAGAAGAATGCCGCTGCCGGGCCCTTGCCTGGGTGAGGTTAACTGCGGGGCTGGCCACACACACAGTCCCATCAGTGGCAGCCACATAGCAGGAAGGAGGACCAACTAAGTGTGTTCCCAGCATGTTCACACTCACCCTGGATTCCATCACAGGATAACTTCGCCCTGTCAAATAGGAAGGCTGTATATACACTGTCTGATCTTCGCGGATACACAAGTAAGCATCGTCGTCACCCTGAAAAACAAGGGCATTATTTCAAGAAGCCCCTAATCAAACAGGACTTGATACTTTTAAAATATAATTGACTCAGTGGTAAATGATCTATGAAGTCTAGAGAACCAGTTGTTTATTTGTGAGCTTAAAGAATGTTTTATCTACATTTGGTGGTACACACCTTTATGCCCAGCACTCAGGAGACAGAGGCAAGCAGATCTCTGTGAGCTTGAGGCCTGCTGGCACGGCTACACAGTAAGGCCCTGTCTCAAAAATAAATAAATAGCTGGGGGTGGGGGCACAAACTTTTAATCCCAGCCCTGGAGAGACAGATCTCTGAGATCTAAGCCAGCCCAATTTACATAGCAAGTTCCAGGCCAGGCAGGAACTACACAGTGAGACCCTGTCTCAAATGTTAATTAATAAAAGGGCACTAAAATTCTAAAGTAATAGATCAAAAGAGACATGTTGGAGGTAATACACAGCTCAACAGCAGAGCATCCTCCTAGCATGTGAAAGGCCCCGAATTGTTTTTTGAAAAGACACGAAGCATGCTCTCATAGTCCTGCACCCACAAATGGGTACCACTTAGTGCTTCCATGGGTGCGGATTCAAACGCTCGCATCTGTCCATTTCCGCCTTCTCAGGAGAGAAAATAAGTTCTGCGACCTTCCTTTCACTTACCTGTGAGCACTGACTTACAGAGAAATACACATGTCCTACATGCATGACTGAGAATATGCAGCATCCGGTTATGTATATTTTGCTAAGATAACAAACACTGCTGTATATTGTCCATTTTCACTGGATGTGGCATGACTGAGAAAAAAATACCAGAGTTGATGGAGAAACTTTTCACCAGTACAATGCTTCCCTATCCTTTAGTCTCCAATAGTCCTGAACTCTGAAAGTCATGTTCTGACTCTTTAGATTGGATCTGAGGAGACAGGCTGCCACTTCAAAGGACTCTGAAGCAATGGAACAAATGAATTATGTCGGTCTGAAATAACTGCCCATATGCCAGTAAGCTAACAAGGCTTTTTAGTTACTAACTTCTTTTGTATTCTTTCTTGTTATTACGTGTGTGTGTGTATACACACAATGTGCTCAGTCTATATATATATATACACATTTTTTCAGGGATGACCATTTGATATTAGACAACCAATTGGTTTGCTCTACTCTGGGGAAGACTATTTCTCTCACTATCAGAATTTTATAGTTGCCTGTAACTGCGGGCTACTGACTGAGCTCTCCCCATCCATGGTAGCGTGTCTATTAGTGCTGTCCTTGTTCAGGTTATATTTAGGCAACCATGCAAGTGAGACTTTGCGGGTATAGCTTCTAACATTTCTAAGAGACAAAGTCTCACAACGAACTCCCTGTTCCTCTGGCTCTTAAAGCCTTCCCATCCCCTCTTCTACACTGATCTCTGAGCCTTAGGGGCAGGAGTTCTGTTGCAGATGTACCAGATGGAACTAGAATATATAACAACAAATAAAGAGGCCATGAACTTGAAAGAGAACAGGAGATGGGGAGTTACATAGGAAAGTTTGGAGGGGGGGAGGAAAGGGGAGAATGGAAATGATATAATTATATAAAAACAAAAATAAATAATTTGTTTAAAGAGATGGGCGAGAAGCAATGAAATGGCTTAGTGGGTAAACGTGCCCAATGCCAAGCTTAATGACCTGAATTTGGTCCCTAAAGCCAACACAGTAACAGCAACAACAACAACAAAAGTACCCACGTAAAAAGCCAGGCATGCCAATGTACACCTGTAATCCAGGTGCTGTGGGAGATAAGACAGGAGGAACCCAGTCTACAAGAAACAGTGAGAACATCAGATCTAGTGAGAGACCTTGTCTTAAAACATGAGGTGGAGAGAAATTGAGAGAGATTCCTGTCTTCAACCTCAGACCTCCAAATGCACCTGCAAATCAGTGCACATACAAAAAAATAATAACAACAATACAGTCAAAGCAGCTGACTTAGCAGCAACCTGATTAGAGCTACAGTACCAACAAGAACAGAGAGGCATCCTGAATATCAGAGAAGACAGCACAGGAGAGAATGGGAACAGATAACTCGATCTTCACCTCCTAAATGAAGGGTAAGAGAAGATGCCACTGTTTATAAACACCAAAGTTACAGGAATCCGTGTCTGAAGCAAGGAAGCACACAATATAGGAAATTTAGAGGGGAGACTATGGAGACAGGAAGACTAAGGAGGGGTTCAGGAGCAACACAGCAAGGCCAGGTAGAGGTACAAGTCACATCGGAGATGGTGACAATGCAGTGAAGAGAATTAAAGCACAATGTTGGAGGCCATGGGAAAGTTGGTGAGACAGCTCAGTAGGTAAAGGCACTCACTGCCAATCCTGACGACCTAAGTTTGGTCCCCAGGACCCACATGTCGGAAGGAGGACACACACACCGTCCTATACTCCCACATTTGTACCTGCAAAGCGACACATACTCCAAGTAAGAAAGTATTTTAAAAAAGTGTTTGTAAAAAGTACATGGGAGAGCAGATGTGGGTAGCTCAGTAGTACCAAGTACTTGCCTATCCTGAATACGCCCCTCAAAATCAATCCACAGACAGATGAGCATCCGGTAACATATGAGCATTCAAATATTAACTTCTCTGAATTATTCCTGCTCAGAAGCAACGGGCTATTTTGAGGAATGATGAAGTATGAGCGGAAAGCATCTTGTGACACCAGGGCAAACTGAGACATGCTAAAAATGGATTGAGAAGCCAAGAGGGGCCAGAAGGCAGCTAAAGAGACTCCATCAATAACCTACCATGCAATGGGCTAGAAGAATCCATTAGTCTAGGAGCTGAAAGATGACTCGGAAGGTAAAGACGCTGGTAGAGCAAGCCTGGTGACCTGGGTTCAATTCCCAGAGCCCACAGAAAGGTAGAGGGAGGAAGATGGCTCCACAAAGTTGTCCCCTGACTTCTGCATGCACGCTACGCGTGTACACATGCACGCACTTGGTTTGTCATCCCTAGAGCCAAAATCACAGGTCAAACAGCAGGAGGTTGGGCAGTCCAGGGGACTGAGTGCTCAACCTAAGGGACCTGACTCTATCTCAAGGTTGAATGCCTGCTGCAAAATCAACCACTTGCTCGATGTGTGATAAGATATCCCCACACTTCAGAGGATCACAGAAACAGCCGTGTTATGAGTGTATAGTTTGAGAAATTGACTCTGTTTTCTACTTAAGAGGGAAATGGGGATAGAAGCTAGTAATATGTTTGCTTATTAGACTTTATATCTTAAAAAAAATCACAGACAGAGAAGGCCAAAATGCAAAAATAAGTAAGTCACTATTAGCAAAAATTTGGAAAATTATACTTTTCAATTTTTGTAATGAAAGCAATTGCTATCAATTTATGAGTTCCTTTTTTAGGTAGAATTTAGGTTGTTATCCAATCAGCATTTAAAATATCAAGCATCTTCAGTATCTCAACTTATTATATAGTCAAAAATAACAGGACCCTGAATGTGGTGGAACGTGCCTTTAATCTCAGTACTTAAGAGGCAGAGGCAGGCAGATCTATAGGAGTTTTGAGGCTAGTCTGGTCTACAGAGTTCCAAGCTAGCCAAGGCTACATAGTGAGACCCTGTCTCAAAAAGAAGTTCATAAAAATACAGTAAAGTTTTGAAAATAACAACCTTAAATAGAAATAACCACTTTTAAAGTATATCCTGAAGATGATCCATTTCCACCAATTTAGGCAACCAGGTGTATAACTGATTTTAATCATTAAGCAGGCTCTCTCTGTAAACCAACTGCACCTGCATAATTAAGTCTTTTTATAAACACTTTTGATGAGCACTATAAGAGAAATAGGTAAGATTTCTAAGTGAGATTAAAATATCTCAAATTAGAGATAAACGCTTTTGTGCCACCTTGCCTACAATTTACAAGAGCTAACAACCTACCTGTAGGACATCCGCCATCACACTCAACAATGAAATCCTCCCCTCTTTCTCATTCACTGTGGCCAATAGCAGGAAATGGTGCTATTACATTACAGCGTGAATTTGAGCTCTACAGTTACAGAAACAAGTTGTTTTTTATTTTTCAATGACAAATAAATATGATATAATATGTCACATCTAATAATACATAACTGACATATGTAAATGAATGCAGTGCCCCAGAGATCCACCTTAAGGAAATTATGCGTTTAGACAGCAAGGTCTTCTAATCCTATCTGGACCCCTCTTCCACATTTGCCTCACAGCCAATTCCATCCAGTTCGCACAACAAGCCTTGCCTTATTGCTTTAGAGTCACATTTGACTCTGATCTCAACCTCAGGCACCAAATTTGACTCATTTCGCTAGTACTGAGAACCCCCAAAAGAATAAGCTGCAGGTCTGACGGTAATTACAGAGAGAAAGCAGGGGGAATATTTTGCACAATCACAGCATCAAGATGTATAAGGCTTCCCAGAAAAGTAACTCTGCAGAGAAAAGGTTGACGCTTTCTTCCTTTTGAAAGTGCATGAGGTAACGTGTTGCTTTGTCACTATGGTGCTATGTGTTTTGAGATGGGGACTTCACAACCCCAGGCTGTTGGCCTCAAATCTGCCATGACCTCGAACTCCTGATCCTCCTATGCCTATGCCAACAACTTGGGTGGCATGCATTTCGGAATAAATCTTGGCTCGTCTTTCACGGCCATGTCAGAGTTCTGCTTTGCTTGATTTTGTTTGGTTATTTTGATTTATGGTCCCCTAAAAAGGTGGGGGAATAGATGTCAAGTTTAAACCCTGACATGAAGAAAAGTCTCCAAAGAATTTGCCTTCCCTAACGAGGAAGTCACACTGGTGGGCATCCAATCCACTCTGCTCACTGCCAAGCCTCTACAAAGAGGATTTACGTTTGCCAAGGGTTCTCTTTCTTCTCCCTGGTGGAACTGGACCCTTCTGTCGCATTCTGCTTTTCCCCAGCAGCACAAGGCTGCCTGCCACCTACAGAATCCCTAAATCCAGCCAGCAGTCCCCTCCCAGGAAGAGAAAGAATCAGGAAAAAGAGGTTGCCTTGCACACATCAGGCAAAGGAGCAGTCAGAACGCCTGCACATACGTGGCATGCATAGGTGGGAAACTGGCTGATGGCGGTAGGACAGGGGCACCAACAGGAAAGGCACCAGCTTTAGTTTCGGCGCCTGTGTGAACAATAGTCTGAAGGGCATTACAAACACGGCATTTTATGCAGACATTTCTCTTGCCTGTGGTTCCTGCTTTTGCACCAAGAGACAAGGACATAAGATGGCAAATGGTCTTCCCTGCTGACCCGCTCTAAGAAATCACTGCCCACCTGTTAAAATCAGGAACCAGCCACTGAGATTCAGATCGGTCCTTAGTGCTTTCCTTTCCCATTCTACCCTTAGAGCTGGAAGGCGCAGCTAATCTGCTGTTGATGCTAACCTCCTGCCGTCATCCCACAGGCAAGCAATAGATACAAACCATCCACTGGTCACGGGACAAGGCAAATGACAGGTAGCCTTCACTGGGACCACTCATTTCGACCATCACCGACTGGTCATCTCTGGTGAAGGACAAGAAGAAGCAGGCAGGCTCGGTCTCTGGGTCACAGTTCAAAGGACTCCGAACACAGAACTTCTTGCTCCCACACTCGGAAGCACTGAACTAGGAAAAATGACAAGGAGAGAAAGGTCTTAATTATGAAACAAGCCGTTCACGGCCAAGGACTGGACAGCCATTACCTTCAGGTATGGGCTGCAACAAGAACGCCTTCCAAACAGAAAGCAGAGGACACACGACAAATCAGAAACAATGAGAGCTTTCTCAGCTGGGGATCTTTAACTGTGGTTAATTTTAATTACCATTTGGAAAACTATACTAGTCAGTCTGAGGTGGTACAAGAGTGCTTCTGTTCATTTAATATAAAAAAGACTTCGCATCATCCAAGACTAGGAGGAGCAAGGTTCCCTGTAAATTTTGAGAAGTTTCCTAGGAATAAGACCACACTGACAATCTTGCCTAACAGGTACCCTCTAGTTTTCAAGAGATGGGAAAAAGCAGGCAAGTCAACCATTAATGAGTCTTTATGTATAGGTCTTGGAAAGAGCTTTTAAAATTCACACTCAAAATTTGCACTTCAGTGATACAGGAGATGTCACACTTGAAGATCTAAAGCACTCTAAACAACCATCGGAGAAACTCTATCGTGTCGAGAGGCACAGCTAACGTTCTACACTCACTGAACCCAGAGAGTCCCAGTGTGGCACCTAA
This sequence comes from Chionomys nivalis, assembly GCF_950005125.1. Lineage (NCBI taxonomy): Eukaryota > Metazoa > Chordata > Mammalia > Rodentia > Cricetidae > Chionomys > Chionomys nivalis. Next base: position 29,053,755 of record NC_080103.1, on the reverse strand, counting down.
GGAACCCCAACCACACCCCCACCACCACCATAGGCTTACTAGGTATATTAAATACTCCATAGTAGGGTAAAGACAGAAGACAGAGGACCTTGAAAACATGACTTTGGTCTATGAGCTCCGCTTTGATCTATTCCACTTGTCCAAGATCCTACTGTCTAAGAGTCTCTTTACTTTTGGCAATCCAAAAAAGAGGTCTCTTTTAACCCTAAAAGTGCCAGGGCTCTGAATGAATCTCCCTATAATTAAAGATTATCACCTTGGCACAGAAGCATGGTAAAATCTCAAAGAATAGATCTCTTTTATCGACAGCATGAAGGGCAATATTTTCTATTCCAAAGGTGATGTACAAATCATTCACTCACTTAAAGCAGTTTTTCAGTGAGTATTAAGAGTGAAATGGGAGCTGATACAGATAATAACCTCTTCAATAATTTACAGTCAAACAAAAATGCACCATGCATTATAATGTGATCAAAAACAGCACCCACGGAGGTCTTTAAACCCGTGGAAGAGAAGGGTGCTGAAGAAGACAACTGTTATGTAAACTAAATGGTTTATTTAGTCATTTCTAGTTTTATTTGTATGTATATGTCTGTGTGAATGTATGCTTAGGGTCCAAGGAGGCCAGAAGAGGGCACCAGAGCCTCTGCAGCTGGACTTACAGGCAGCTGTGAGCAGCATGTTGTGGGATTTGGAACTAAACTTGGGTCCTCTAGAAGAGCAACTAGTGCTCTTGACTGCTGAGCCACCTCTCCAGTCCCTTATTTGGTGAAAGCAGAGATATATACAGATAAAAAGAAAGGGGGGTGACCGTTTCTCAACATGTGGGTCACAACCCCAAAGACCACTGGAAAACACAGATATTTATGGTAGCAAAACTACAGTTATGAAGTAACAACACAAATGATTTTACAGTGGGGGGGGGGGTCACCACAACATGAGGACCTGTATTAAAGGGTCACAGCATGAGAAGCCCTGACCTAGAGTTTACCTCCTATCTGTGTGGCACAAGGCACAGGGCAAGGCATGTATTCGTTAGTTTGATGCCTTTTCTTGGCCATAAAGAGCAGCACGTGACTCTTTCTCATCCTTAAGTGAAGCTGAAACAGGAATAATTTCCTCTGAAGACCCACTGAAGACAGCTAAGTCACCATTTAGGCACGAGCATGTGCTTTCCATTATGGCAACGCCCTGACACCTTTTCATCCTACGTATGCACTTCTGCAACACGCAGTCTAATACATAGCACACCTTCCTGGGGTTTCTAGTGTGCCTTACCCTTCCCAAATCTCTTTATCCACCGTCACTCTTTTGAATCAGACAGCCTAAGTGGAATTGTAGCTAACAGGATTTGCAAGCGATTCTTTTTCCTGGGACTCGGCACACTGAACTTTAAGGTTCTGTTTGGGTGCGGGAGGTGGGGACATAGAGAGCAGAAGCTCCTGTAACTCAGGCTAGCCTCAAACTTCCTACGCTGTTTGCTTCATCTGTTTGTTTGCTGAGGGGAAGGAAGCTGAAACAGTCTTATTATCTGGTTCAGACGGACCTAGAATTTACCCCATAACCCAGCCTGGTCTCGAATGTGCAGTGATCCTCCTGCTTCTGCCTCCTGACTGCTGGGATTCTGGGCAGGTGCCACCATAGCCCATGAGTTCCCCAACACTCTAATCTGAATAGGATAAAATCTGTATTATACACCACTTCAAGGCTCCCCTCCAAATCGTGTCTACATGTAACTGAAACTTCCCCTCTATGCTTGATATTCCGCAGAAAGGAAGACTGGAGAAAAGAAAGAGAAGAGAAGAGAAGAGAAGAGAAGAGAAGAGAAGAGAAGGGGGCGGGAGGCTTTCTTGGCTTCATTTCCAAAGGGAACACACACTCCCCATTTGCAAAATTACCTGTGAGTTTTGCAACTATATCTGAATGGAGACTCTTTTATGTCCTTTACTCAAACCTATAAATCAGAATGTTGCCCTGAAGACTTCCTTCAGACTTTACAGGGTACCCCAAAACTCCCTCCTACAGCACAGGACAGCTAATGCCGCCCACAGGACCAGCTGCCCAGATAGCCACTCTAGACTGCATTTGGTGAAGGCAATGGAGAGGCTACTCACCGACTTGGTTAAGTGGGAGACAGAAGGTGACGCTGTCAAAGGTTGTGCTGTCGCTGTAGGCGTCGTAAAGGGAGGAGCATTTGGTTGCGAAAGGACGTGACTGGGAATCTTCACCCAGTAGATTTTATATTTCTCAACAACCGTGGCCCTGAAATAAAAGTACCAGTGGGATTAGGCAAAACCCTAGCAGTGGCCCATCAGATGCAAATCAAAACTTTAGGTGAAAAAAATGTGCAAGGGAAGGGGACAATGAACACCCACATGTGAGGCCAATCTCTTATGACTGTCCTCCACCCGCTACTAGATGAGCTTTGTCGCTTTCTCTCCCTCACTCCCTCTTTTCCTATCCACTGTCTGTTCTTCTATTAACAGCCATGCATGCTGGACGGCACGACTCAACCACATAGGTTTCTGCTCCCTGCTGAGAGCACACTCGTGGTCAACCCACAGTGCACACTAGTCACACCCCTCCAAAGGGCATGTGTAAGACGTGATCTCCGACCAAAGCTCCATAGGGGTTACCGAAACCTAAGCGCTCACTGAGGTCCACCTCAGCAGCTGACACACGGAGGCAAAGCAGTTCTCCAGTGTGCCAGGGGTCTGCGGACAAAGCTAAGCAGAAAAGAAACACGCCCAGAGGAGATTCCCTCCTATAAGATAGGCATATGTCTGGAACACCACTCAGGAATCATGACACGGCTCATGATATTCCATTCCGCTTTGCGCAGATGAATAGGAAAAGGACGCTATTGTAATTCTGATTCCATGATTCCAAGAGGCATGCAGAGATTTACTTTCTGATAAGCTATAGTGCCACCAAGGAAGCCACCCTACTTTTGGGCTTGTCTTATCTAGACTCTCATACTAAAACAGAAAGTATTACTCTGTACACACATACTCAAGTACTAATTGACGGCTCTTAGGAGTCCTAAAGCAGTGTAACACTTCGCTTGCTCGACAATGTCTAGTGATGTCTAGTAAATGCCCCTCAAGTACCAAGTCCTGCCAGACTTGGCGGCGCATGCCTGTAAACCAAGCACGTGGGAGGATAAAGCAGGAGGAGGAGGCTTATAAAAAAAAAAAAAAAAAAGTACAGTGCAAAGTCCTACGCTATGTGCTAAAAGTTTGCTTTGGAGGAAAGGGGGTGAAAAAAAAGAGCCAGGTCCATTCGGGAGTCGGAAGCAGGAGCAGGAGGACTGCTACAAGTTCAAGGCCAGCCTCTTCTACACAGGGAGTTCCTAACAGTCAATGCTGGATAGCAAGATGCTGTCTCAAGTAACAACAAAGGAAAGAAGCAAGATAACTCTTTTGTCTGTAAGCTGTAACTGCTAAAGCTCTCCTACACGAGTGAATGGTCCAGGGCAAAGCAGTACACATCACGGTTTCAGGCTTAACAGCAATGGTTTCAGAGACGTGTGCTCTCGTACTCACAGAAATCGTACGTGATTTGGGGCACTGCGTGGAGCATTCCAGTAGACTTTGATTTCGGTCTTCTTGGATGAAGACGTATGACTCACAGCTAAACCCTGAAATAAAACAGGAAAGAACAACCATCCCATCACCGGACAACTCGGCATGGTCAGGATGCACTCACTGGCAAAATAAATGATTGCTGTATGATCGAAGCATTTGGAGGAAGACTATTCTATAGAGAGCAAGACCAGGACCTCAGTAAACTCATACCCACTGGTTGACAATGTGTTATCAGTCATATTTATCAGCTGTTAGAAATTAGAGTCATCAGAAACTTAAATACGGAAGGAAGACATGAATATTGGGTGTGTTAATATTATTTGAAGATTGTTCTTTGTCTTATTTTACACTTTAAATTTATATTCCTTTCATTAATAGATATGAATAAAATACAAAATATCCCCCCCAAAAAAATTCACACCTTCAAACATGTATCCTATTTTAGCAATTCTTACTTTTGAACAGTCCTGTTTCCATTTTCTTTCACCTGGCAAACGCCTACACATTCTTCAAAGTCTGACTTAGAATTCACCTGCTCCTATTATGGCTTCCCCTGCTACAATTCCCACGGACTCTGTATGCACGCCGACCTAAGTTTTCACTCTATTCTACATATGAGTCTGTCCTAAGTGCACATGCCATGCCATTGTGCCAGCTACCCTGTGTCCATAGGCTCCCTCCTCTGTATAAGAGTCTGAGTTTTTCGCCATGCAGTGGTGGTGCAAGCCTTTAATCCCAGCAGAGGCCTGCGGATCTCTGTGAGTTCAAGGCCAGCCTGGTCTACAAGAACTAGTTCCAGGACAGGCTCCAAAGCAACATAGAGAAACCCTGTCTCAAAAACAAACAAACAAACAAACAAAAAAGAGTTTGAGTTTTTCAAGGAAAAGGAGCAAGTTTTGTTTGTTGCCATATCTCTGGCACTCAGGAGAGCTCCAGACATAATGTCTATTGGGTGAATGAATGAATGAATGAATGTCAAACCGTACATCCCTATCCCATCCTAAAACTGTCTCTTCATTACTGAAATCCTTTAAAAGGCAGTAAGACAGCTCAGCTGATAAAGGCACTTGGTGTCCAATGGCACAAGTCTGACCCTTGAGTTCGATTGGCAGAACACATGTAAAGATGGAGAAAAACCTGACTCCAAGTTCTCTTCTGCCCTCCATACACATATGACGGCATGCCCCCTACTGTTCCTCCTCCTACACACACACACACACAATTGCCTTTAATATTTTGTTTGTTCACTTGTTTGAGACAAGGTTTCCCTGTGTAACCCTGGCTGTCTGGGAACTAGCTCTGTAGATCAGGCAGGCCTCAAACTCATAGATCCGCCTGCCCCAGTCTCCCAAGAGCTGGAGTAAAAGGCTTGTAATTGTCTTACATTTTAAGTCAATATTTGCCATTGTAATGTAAACATCACCAATTATAAACTCTTCAAGCTATTAGCTATTACCCTCCCATTCCTAGATGCTGCTGCTAAGTAAACCAGTGGCCTGGTCTGATGCCTGTAAATCTGTTTGAATGCCTGCTACACATGGTGATGCCGCCATTGACCTAGTCACCACCCTCAAGTTAAAAGCAGCCCAGAGGAACCAATAGAAATGAACTTCAAACCCCACACAAACCTGGACATCTTCACAAGTCAGAAGCTGTGACACTTCACTGTCAATCAGTGTGAAGGAGCCAACAGGAGGGCCACTCAGATCCTCGGCATCACGAGCTTCCAAGAGAAAGCCTTTAAATTTTGGCCCTGATAAGGTAACTGGGCAACAGATAAAAAGACAGGTTAGGGTAAAAGATTTAGTAATAGTCCAGGAAAAAGCGTTTAGAAGTTGTTTAGTTAGAATCTGATGTATCTCTGCAAAACACACAGGACAGAAATCACCCGATAGAAGAACATCTAAATCATGCTCCCTGGAGCATGCACGCCACGTTTTGGGAGGCTGATTTATTTTGTTTTGGGTAGGTGGGTTGTTTATTCTGCAGCATTACAGGTAGGACCTTGCACACGCTAGGCAAACACTCCACCATGGAACTATGTCTTCAACCCTCTTTCAGTTTTTATTTCGAAACAGAGTTTCAGTAAGTCACCCAGGCCAGCCTTGAATTCATTCTGTAACACAAGTTGGCCTTGAATTTACACTCATCTTGTCTCAGCCTACTGAGTGTCTGGGATTATAGACCTGGGTCTTTAGGCCTGGCACTGTAAGATATTAGTAGCTATTCCACACGAGGGTAAAAGCATGGACAGTGACTAGGTAAGTCTATAGAAAACATTAATTTAAAAAATTCTCGAAGAAAGTAAGAACATATTTCTTTACTAAAATTCTGATTATCTTTAGTACTCTGTTGTCTCAGAGTAAAATTCTAAGAGATATCTAAAGCACACAGAGTGTTCGACGTTTATTTCTTCATGCATCCTTTTTGTTAAGAACTCCTATTAACAAGCCGGGATGTGGTGGCACACACCTTTAATCCCAGCACTCTGGAGGTAGAGGCAGGCAGCTCACTGAGTTCAAGGCCAGCCTGGTCTGCAGAGCTAGTCCCAGCACAGCCAGGGCAGTAAAACAAAAAAACCCTGTCTCAAACAACAAAAACACTGTCCTATTAGCATCATGTAATTCTATAATTGCAAAACACAGGAATCTCAAATGTCATCACAGATGTACTTTTTGTTTTGTTTTTCTGAAACAGAGTCTTGCTAAATAGTCCAAACTGTCTCCTACCCTGATCCTTCCTCAGTCTCCAGATTGCTCGGATTATGGCACACGCCACCACACCTGGCTATAGATAAACCTTAACACTCAACCTACGTTTTGCCAGAAGAATCAGGGACACATAAGAGATTGCACTCCTTTTAAAAATGGGAGGAAGTCGGGCGGTGGTGGCGCACGCCTTTAATCCCAGCACTTGGGTGGCAGAGGCAGGCGGATCTCTGTGAGTTCGAGACCAGCCTGGTCTACAAGAGCTAGTTCCAGAACAGGCTCCAAAACCACAGAGAAACCCTGTCTCGAAAAAAAAAAAAAAAAAAAAAAGAAAAAAAAAAATGGGAGGAAGTAAAACAATATAAAATTATTTTTTTCCTGTTCCACTGAGTTAATAGTGTTCAAGATACAAAACACAGTGAATGTAATGTTAATATAATAAAACAAATAAATTCCTTGGTATCTTTAAAAAAAACTTATTTGGGCTGGAGAGATGGCTCAGCAGTTAAGAACTCTTGACTGCTCTTCCAGAGGACTGGGGTTCAATTCCCAGCAACCACATGGCAGCTTACAACTGTCTGAAAATCCAGTTCAGGGAGATCTGACACCTTCACATTGATTCACATAAAATAAAGTTAAATAAATCATAAAAAAACTTATTTTAGACCTTGTTCTTAATAAGGAATAGATGTCACTGACACAATGCAGACATCTGTAGTAAACAAAACAATGAAAGTAGATAATGCCATGATAACTCAAGTGACTAGGTTAAAATGAAATTGTTTGATTCCAGCCATAGGAAAAATTCAACGAGTAGGAAAAGACTCAAACTCAAAATGCAAGTCTTTATTCCCAGCACTAGTACCTTGGATCTGGTCTCCAGGTTTGAACTTCATCTGACTCAATGTGATTTGGTGAACAGGCTCAGGCTGTGGGCTGTGGCCATGTTGGGGGGCCATCTCACCGCAGGACATTGCTACTTTTCCATTGGGGTAACCAGCCACAGAGCAAATGAGCAACGCAGACACGAGGGCACTGACGGTAAACTCAGGAGCCGCCATGTCCAAATGGAGATGAAGAGCACGTCTCCTGCAGACATAATGGAAATACAATATGGCAGCTTTAATAACACAGGGCAGGAATCCTACATAATAACTTGCTTTCAATGATTGGTTCTCCAAATTCTTGAGCTACGTAATAAAAAGAATGTAGTATGTGATCTAAATCTCAGTTTTATCAAAAACGCCAACTGTGAGACTTCACCAAGATTCTATTTTCCAACCTGAAAAAAAAATGAGTTCTTTTATTTTAACAAGATGAAAATATAACCCAACGTCCAAGAGGGGAGCTAGTGAGCGATTTTATGAATATGACGGAACCAGGTATGGTGCCAGCATCAGAAACAGAGGCAAAAAGGCAAGAGGATCCCTTTGAGATTGGCACAAGCCTGTCTACATAGAGAGTTCCAGACCAGCCAGAACTACAGTAAGACCTGTCTCTAAAGTAAAAAAAAAAAAAAAAAAAAAAAAAAAAAAAAAAAAAGTATATGATGAAAAAACAGTAACCTGGTTCAATAAAAACAAAAGGTTTCACTCCATGTCACCCTGAGAAGCTTAGAGGAAAGCTTCTTCTGGATTGTTGTTTGTTTTCAAGACAGGGTTTCTCCAGAGCCCTGGCTGTCCTGGAACTAGCTCTGTAGACCAGGCTGGCCTCAAACCCACAGAAATCTGCCTGCCTCTGCCTCTGCTGGGATTAAAGGTGCACCCAACCACCTTCCTTTATCTCTTCTGGATTCAACAATCATTATCTGAACAAATTTCTCCCAACTTCCTATTAAACTAACTGTAACAGCAGGTGTATCATCTAATCTGTAATATGGAGAACAAATAATGTCCAGAAATACCTGGAACCCCAGACATTTCTGAATTAAGAAATGACTGTCAGCTAAATGTCACATAAACCTCTTCTTGACTTCCTCTTCCCAGCTGTGTGTTAGAAAAAAACAGCCACTCTATACCAACCCCATCCTCCTCTAGCCCAGATCCACAGTACTCCAGGGGACTAGAAATAGCTGGGCAGGGTCATGTTACATGGCACTGTGTTTAACTCAGTGGACAGGCTGCAGACGGCTCATTCTCCACAGAAATGGAACTTTCTATGTCATGGATGTGGTCAGAAACCAGTATCTGTTCTGGAGGCTATACACTCTATCTCAGGAGCTGCCGTGTAGACGGCATGGGGCCCAAGAGTCCTGTGCTCTCCTACCTTCTGTCAAACATCAGTTATATAGAATTCTCCTCTGTAAAAGTGAGAAGTGCAACCAATCATGACCTTCAGAAAAAGTATGAGAAGCATAACGCTTCTAGGAAGACTTAGAAGAAAAGTGTGACCCAAGGAAGCAGAATATTAACAAATGTCAATGGTCCTTAGGCAAAGCAGTTGGAGATTTTTCAAGTAAATCCTGGCTTCCAAGGCCTTCTGTTAGGAGCAAACCGGTTACAATAATTTTAGGGAGAAATCCCCCAGCACCAGGTACCCCAACAGGCTAGGCTCAGCCACCCATCCCGAAACTCCGATTGAAGAGATATGTAATAGCAAAAATCAGAGACAAAGGATTCCATCGATTCTTCCATCGGGAAGATAAACAACAGAGGGGTTCAGTGATCTGAAGAACTGGGGCAGTGAGCAAGAAGTACCAGAGTGGTCTGACTAGCCCTAATGTCAGCTCTTATCCAAGGACCCGTCGCTGCTGTCACTGCTGGAGGGGAGCAATCTGGTTCCCCTAAAATGATTGCCCTACTCCAGGATACCATTTCACCATCCAATTAATTGTCCTCACCTGCCCGTGAGTTTGTACTGTTTCCAGAATCCAAGGTGAAGCAAGTTGACGACCATGAAGCTCATCTGACTCCAGCCTCAAGCATTTTTGTTATCCCATGTGCCCAAGGAAAAAGTAATGTTGTAAGAGACTGGCTTGCCTTCACAACCAAGCAAGAGGCACAGAAGAAGGTGGAGGTCACAATTTAAGTGGTCTTGGCCCAAGGTATTAAAACAAGTAAATAGAGTTATGTGTCGTTCATTAAAAATATATATACAAGCCGGGCGATGGTGGCGCACGCCTTTAATCCCAGCACTCGGGAGGCAGAGGCAGGCAGATCTCTGTGAGTTCGAGACCAGCCTGGTCTACAGAGCTAGTTCCAGGACAGGCTCCAAAGCCACAGAGAAACCCTGTCTCAAAAAACCAAAAAAAAAAACCAAAAAAAAAAACCAAAAAAAAAAACCAAAAAAAAAAAAAAAAAAAAAAATATATATATATATATATATATATATATATATATATATATATATAGCAGGACCTGTGCCACAGCTCAGTGGGTAAAAGCATTTGCCACCCAGTCTGACTACCTGAATTTGATCCCTGAATTCCATGCAAAAGCTGAAGTAGAGAACCAAGTCCAAAGAGATGTCATCTGACCTCTGCCCATGTGTGCACATGTGTGTGCACATGCACACACATACACACTAGTAAGTTTTACGTTTTTGTAATGTATGGGGTGTAGTCAGTGGTAGAAACCTTGCCAAGATAACATGCACAATCCTTGCCCCCCACAGACATCCCCATAAGAAAACAAAAACTTGATTGATTAAGCCCACAAATGACTAATCAAGTGCTGTCATACCACATTCAAGGTCTACAAACTATATAGCCCTAGCTGGTGCACACGGCAACAGCCTCTCTTAACTAGAAAGAGTCATGTTTTTTTTTAAAAAAAAAAAAAAAAAAGCAAGGGGCTGGAGACATGCTCTGTGGCTAAGGGTACTTGTTCTTTTAAAGGACCAGGGTTCGCTTCCCAACACCCACATCAGCTGACTCCTGTATTAGTCAGGGTTCTCTAGAGTCACAGAAGTTATGGACTGAGTATCTGTCTATCTATCTATCTATATCTATATATCTATTATCTATCAATCTAAACCATTACTATCCTTAAAGCACTTGAAAGCCTTCAAGATTTTTCGTTTGTTTCAGTTTGGTTTGGGGGGGCAGCATTCAAGAGAGTTTCTCTGTAGCTTGTGCTACACTTCAGGGCTGTTCTGGAACTCACTCTGTAGACCAGGCAGGCCTCAAACTCAGAGCGATCAGATCACCTCTACCTCCCAAGTGCTGGAATTAAAGATGTGCACGACCACTGCCCAGCTAAAGCCTACATAGTTTCAATAAACTCATTTTAGCATGAAATAATCACTTCTTTGCTTGGGTATTTTGTATACATGTACATCTGTACACCACATTTGTACAGTGCCAGGGTTTTGGGCCCTTTGGAACTGGAATTGCAAACTGTTGTGAGCCACCATGTGCATGCTGGGAATCAAATCTGAGTCCTCTGCAAGAGCCGCCAGTGCTCCTAACCACTGAGCTAAGACATCTCTCGAGCCCCTTTGTCTTAGCTTGAGTTTCTATTGCTGTGAAGACACCATGACCATGGCAACTTTGATAAAAGAAAACATTTAGTTGGGCAGCTTACAGTTTCAGAGGTTCAGCCCATTATCAACATGGCAGAGTGCAGGCAGACATGGTGCTGGAGAAGGAACTGAGGGTTCTACATCTTGCAGGCAACAGGAAGCAACCTGAGCCACTGGGTGTGGCTTAAGTATATATATGAGCTCTCAAAGTCTGCCTCCACCGTGACACACTTCCTCCAATAAGGTCACACCCACTCCAACAAAGCCACACCTCTTAATAGTGGGGACCATTTTCTTTCAAACCGCCACACCCTTCCTTTTTTCTTTCTTTTTTTTTTTTTTTTGAGTCTCCCATTTGTCATCTGATTTTACTATAAGAATTACGTGGATACTCTTTCGGAATGAGTACAAAGTATCACCATTAACTTCTTAGGTAAATATACTAGATTTCACCATGAACAACATGAGTAGGGAATTCATTGTGACAATTGTTCACATAGAAGCAGCATCCCTCATCCAGGGCTTCTGCTTCAGTTTCTGCCTGCAGATTCTTGGTTGGACTGTGATGTGAAACGGTCAACTGAAATAAACTGTTTCCTCCCATGACTTTTGGTCGTGGTGTTTATTGAAACAATAAAAACCCCAAGGAAGACAACAGTCTTGCTTAATTCAAACTGTTCAGTCACTTTATGAATCTGAGGAACAATGCAGAGATTCCCCATAGGATCTTTAAAGAAGAATGGATGTAGAACAACTAGTTCAGTGCTTGGAGGGAAAAGTGTCCACAAAAATCTACAGGAAGCCCAGCAGTGATGGTGCACACCTCTAATCCGCACTCCAGAGGCTGAGGCAGACAAACCTGTCTCAGGAAGGCGGGGCCAGGAGGGGGAGACAAGTGGGATGGTGGTGGTGCACACCTTTAGTCCAGCACTCAGGAGGCAGACGCAGGTGAGTCTCTGAGCTCGAGGCCAGCCTGCTCTACAGAGTGAGTTCCAGGACAGCCACAGCTACAAAAAGAAACCCTGTCTTATGGAGAGAAAGAGAGAGAAAGAGGAGAGAGAGAGGGGGGCGAGGGAGGGAGGGAGAGAGAGAGAGAGAGAGAGGGGAGAGAGAGAGAGAGAGAGAGAGAGAGAGAGAGAGAGAGAGAGAGAGAGAGAGCTGAGAAATGGCTCAGTGGTTAAGAGGTCATACTGCTCTTGCAGAAGACCTGAGTTCAATCCCAAAAACTCAAAACCCAAATCAGACAGCTCACAATTGCCTATAACTCCAGTTCCAAGATGATCTGATGCTTCTGGCTTCTGCCAGCATTCACATGCACACACACAGAAACACACACATCATTAAAAGTAAAAATGAATCTTTTTAAAACATTGGTAAACCTGGTCACCGTTATGTGCCATCACTCTTAACTACTGTATCAGCGTTTCCACTCATTTCTTCCAGACACCGCAGTGCTTAACAGCTGGGATTTGCCAGACTTCTGCTTAAACCTTCTAAAATATTTCAGAAACTCTGTCTCTCCTTCATTCTAGTAACTTCACTTTCCTAGAAAACTTCCATACCAAGGAATAAATTGACTTCGATAGCTGAATCTCAGATGATAGAAAAGTCAAAAACTGGGTCAAGGATTTCCGCTTGTCCAGATTTAAAAAAAAAAAAAAAATTTTAAAAAGTTCCAGACTTCATTTTCACAGCAGGAAACGGTGGCGGGGGAGGTAAAAATGACCCAAGTAAGGACCTGATTCAGACACCGAAGTCATGGAAAATGAGCGGTGAGAAAATGACTGTCATACTTTCTGAGCTCGAATCCTCAGGTAGGGAAGGCATATGGAGGCGAGAGGGTTCCGTTGAGTGTGATTTTAGTAAGACCCACAAAAGAATCACAGGAAGAAAAGAAGAGGTGAAAATAAACTTTAGGGGACAAGTGAAGAACAATCTAAGCAGAACAAAAGTCAAATGTCACAAATAGTCTTTGTAAACATATTAGGGGCCACATATGTAGCTCAATTGATAAGAGTGCTTGCCTATGGACATAGGAAGCCCTGGGTCTCCATCCACATCACTGCACAAAACTAGGTATGACGGTGCACACATATCTGTAATTCCAGGACTCAGGATACAGGGCTAGGTGGGCCAGGAGTTCTAGGCTATCTTCAGTAACATTGTAAAGCCAGGTTCTATTACATGACTTTTGTCTCAAATTAAACCTACCTTTTACATGAAGATAGCCATTCACATGAGTTTCTGTTTTTCTAGTGCTCTCTCCCCCTCCTGACAAGCCAACTCCCTCCTCTCTCTCTCCGAGTATGTGTGCCTGACTGTCTGTGTGTTTACTGTGCATGTGTGTATACAAATGTCTGTAGACCACATGTATGTGCAGATATATGTCTTCCTAGCCAGTTTCTCCCTTATGTATTAAAGCAGAGTCTCTTGTTTGAACCAGAGCTCACCAATTTGACTAGCTAGCTGGCTCCAGGGGTCTTCATCGCTGCCTCCTAAACCCTGGGATTACAGGCAGGACACCACAGTGCATTGACGTAACTGTCCAGAATCCAAACTGGAGTCCTCAGACTTCTGCAGCAAGTCCTTTACCCACTGAGCCATCTTCCCACCTCCATCCATCCATCCCTGTGACTTTCAACCTTGGCCACTATCTTCCCATTTCTCACCCCAGTTTCTCACCGGCTCATCACCCCTATGCTGTCTGGGATGTTTCATAATCTTCCCACTGTTCTAAACCCACATCTACCATCCTGTGACTCAACTGACTATGTGAGTGACAGTAAGTTCAACTTGCTGAATGAGATGCACACTTTTTCCTCTGGCCGGGTTCTCGTGTCTGATTATGGCCTGTCGACATATCTCCGATCCAAAAGACTCGAAACCTCGGCCTCTCAGAATGTGATACCACTCACTTGCACCCAGTCTTCCACCCGTGCTGTGTAGAGCCCACCACAACTGCCCAGCCCTTTTCCATCTTCCTCTGCCATCTGTTTCCTGACCCTGCTGCGTCTGTCTGCTGTTTTCCTCTAACGCCCTCTCTTTCATCCCAGGCTAATGAAGCACTCTCGTTTCAGTACTTGCTCCATCTGTCTTAGTCAGGGTTCTCTAGAGGCACAGAACTTGTGGGATGAACATGTGTGTGTGAATATATGTGTGTGTGTGTGTGTGTGTGTGTTCGTGTATGTGTATGTGTGTGAATATATATGTATATATGGAATGTATTGAAATGACTTACAGGCTGCAGTCCAACTAACCCAATAATAACTATCATCTGTGAATGGAAAGCCCAAGAATACACAGAGAAACCCTGTCTCAATAAAACAAAAGTACAAAAAATAAATAATAAAAGCACAAGACTAATAAATATCAGTATTACCAAGGATATAAAGAACCGAACACTTGGAACCAAATAGAAGACCCAGATATCAATCCACACATCTTCGAACACCCAATTTTTGATAAAGACGCAAAAAATATCAAATGGAAAAAAGAAGGCATATTTAACAAGTGGTGCTGACATAACTGGATTTCAACATGTAGAAGAATGAAAATGGACCCATATCTATCACCATGCACAAAACTCAAGCCCAACTGGATCAAAGACCTCAACATAAAGCCAACCACACTGAACCTTATAGAAGAGAAAGTGAGAAATATGCTTGAACTCATTGGCACAAGAGACCACTTCCTAAATATAACCCAGCAGCACAGACTCTGAGAGAAACAATTAATAAATGGGACCTCCTAAAACTGAAAAGCTTCTGTAAAGCAAAGGACACTGTCAACAAGACAAAATGACAGCCTATAGAATGGGAAAAGATCTTCACTAACCCCACATCAGACAGAGATCTGATCTCCAAATTATACAAAGAACTCAAGAAATTGGACACCAAAAGAAGACATAATCCAATTTAAAAAAAAAAATGGAGTACAGACCTAAACAGAGAACTCTCAACAGAGGAATCTAAAATGGCTGAAAGACACTTAAGGAAATGTTCAACATCCTTAGTCATCAGAGAAATGCAAATCAAAGCAACTCTGAGATTCCATCTTACACCTGTAAGAATGGCCAAGATCTGATGACAACTTATGCTGGAGAGGTTGTGTGGAAAAGAGAACACTTCTGCATTGCTGGTGGGAGAGCAAGCTGGTACAACCCCTATGGATGACAGTGTGGCGACTTCTCAGAAAACTAGGAAACAACCTTCCTCAAGACCCAGTAATACCACTTTTGGGTATCTATCCAAAGGATGCTCAATCATGCCACAAGGACATATGCTCTACTATATTCATAGCTGCTTTGTTTGTCATAGCCAGAACCTGGAAACAACCTAAATGCCCCTCGACCAAAGAATGGATAAGAAAAATGTGGTACATTTACACAAGGAGTACTACACAGCAGAAAAAAATGACAGCTTGAATTTTGCAGGCAAATGGATGAAGGTAGAAAACATTATTTTGAGTGAGGTAACTCAGACCCAGAAAGACAATTATCACATGTACTCACTCATAGGTGGTTTTTAAACATAAAGCAAAGAAAACCAGCCTACAAACCACAATCACAGAGAACCTAGATAACAATGAGGACACTAAGAGAGATATATAGAGATCTAATCTACATGGGAAGTAGAAAAAGACAAGATCTCCTGAGTAAATTGGGAGCATGGGGACCTTGGGGGAGGGTTGAAGGGGAAAAGGGAGAGGCAGGGAGGGGAGCAGAGAAAAATGTAAAGTTCAATAAAAAATCAATTTAAAAAAAAATAATAATAAAATAATCAACTTTAAAAAAAGAACCGAGCATTCATGCCGAGTAGAGAGCAAGCCGTCACAATACTTTCAAAAGAAATTTCACAGTGCCCTCTTAAGCTAAAAATAAACTTAACCTCTGACAAGACACCCACTTCTACAAATTCATCCTATAGGAAAAAACACTCAGTCAAGGAAAATTTAAAATAGCAAAGCTCAAAGATAATGTAAGAGAAGAGAAGTAGTGACACATGCTTTTAATCCCAGCAATCATGAGGCAGAAACAGGTGAATCTCTTTGAATTCAAGGCCAGCCTGGTCTACAAAGTGAGTTCCTGGACAGGCAGAGCTGTTATATAGAGAAACCAGGCTCCAAGAAAAACAAAAAAACAGCAACAAAAAAAAGATAATTTAAAGCTTACAAAAGTAAACTGTGTTATAGCCAAACTATAGACTACTACCTACCAAGAAGGAACACAGAAGGCAGAAAAGACATCACAGAGGAGACAGAGGTGAGGCCATCAGGAGCTCAAGGGCACCCTCAGCTACACAGCAAATTTCAGGCCAGTCTAGGCTATGTGACGCATGAGATTCTGTCTCAAAAGCAAGAGAAGAATGAAATAGTTCCTAAAGACAAAGACAACAACTAATTATTAAATGTTTCACAAGGATTAACTCAACTCGCAAAACTCCTAAAACATTTAAGTAAAAGAATGAGCAGGGCAGTTGTGGCGCATGCCTTTACCCAGCACTCAGAAGGAAGAGGCAGGCAGATCTCTAAGTTTGAAAACAGCCTGGTCTACAGATAGAGTTCCAGGACAGCCAGAGCTACACAGAGGAACCCCATCTCAAAAACAAAGCACACACACACACACACACACACACACACACACACACGTGCGCACACACACACAAAGTCAATGCACATTAATGCCACATTGAGAAGTAAAAACTTCAGGAAACAGCAAAATGAATGCTACATAGTGTACCAAAACGTACATAAATGAGCATAAAAGGAAAAAGAGAAGGAAAAAGCACTATACAATGCTTCTAACAGTTCTCAACGGTGGCCATTCACCCTTAGAATGCACAGAACGGAAAGTAGAGAGCATTTCCTCTCTTTAATGCCCTTTCTCGTACAGACAGATGACAGAGAGAAACAGACATATAGACATACATACACTCACATCTATGTGAATTAATATATGTAATAAATCTTTTTTCCTTTCAAAATCTAAAACTGCTATTTTATTGTTCTAGGTAAGTATTGCTCATATCTGTCATTAAAATGTTATTTATGCTAATGTACATTACTTACTGTTTTAACTTTCAGTTTGACTTCCTTTTTTGTTTCTTTGAGACAGAGTCTCACTCTGTAACCTACACTGGCCTTGAATTTACTGTGTAGCCCAGACTGGCCTCAAACTCAAGGCAATCCTGCTGCCTTGGCCTTCCAGGTATTAAGATTACAGAGGTAAGCCACCATACCGAATTCCAGTTTGAATTTCTAATATGACAAATACCCCAGTTGACACAGTAGACATAAACAAAAGCTCTTTGACAACTTCAATCCTCTTCAATGAGAGCAGAGCTCAGCTTGGGATCCACTGCCAGAAGTCAAGGTCATAAACTCAGCCAAGGCTGTACTGGTGGGAAACAGACCAGCTATACCCAGAGCCTCACTTCTTTATTGAGAATTTCATGCATGCACATAATTCTTTAATCAAATCTAACCCCTAAGCGGGCAGCGGCACACGCCTTTAATCCCAGCACTCCAGAGGCAGAGGCTAGTGGATCTCTGTGAGTTCAAGGCCAGCCTGGTCTATGGAAAGTTCCAGGCCAGTCAGGGCTACCGAATGAGACCATAAGTCAGGTCTCCATTTAAAATAACCTTCTTTCTTTGGAATCTTGCCTAACTGTGACAACCTGATATAAGTGTCCTCCTCTTAGAAATATTACCATAAAACTTGTAACGTAATTTTCCTGCCACAATTGGTGACTGACAGGTAGCAACAAAAAAGACATGCCCCAATGCTTTTATAAATTGAATTTCAAAAGAGTCTGACATTCCATGAACAGAAAGGTATGCCACTGAAGGCAGAGCAAAAAGAAACATCTGCCTACTAACTGACTACTAAAACTTTGCTGAACAAAACTTCCTCTGCAAATTCTAGCTTTGATACCAAGAAACCAACAGATAAATCCCACCTCTGTATTAACGAAGTGTAATAGACTTGCTCTTTTTCCTTCTCTTAATTCAGGAAAGGAAGACTGTAGTTGAACTGAAAGTTCAAAGTTTAGCTGTGTTACAAAAACTTCCACATACCAGTTTAGTAGTTGAAAATTTCCCTTTGACCTTAGGCCGTCATGACAAAAGCAAAAAGGGGAGAGAGAGAGGAGAGAGAAGGAAAGAGAGACAGAAACGTTCACGTGGGCAATTATGACATTGGAGTTAAATGTAAAAACCAAGTTGCTGTTGTTCAATTTTTCTTACGGTGCACAAATAAAGTTAGTACTTTGCAGGCCTACTTGCCTGTCCTTGCAACTACCCCTTTCTTGGGATTGGGGCTTGTCACTCAAAGTCACGAGGCTACGAACCTAAATCTTCAGGGAAATCAAGAAAACCCTGCTGGCGAGCGCAGCCCCCATCCCGCCTCCTGACAGCCCCTGTCGGCGCAGCTGCCAACACTCGCCGCTGTCGCCCAGCTGGCTTCGATTTTTATAAGCTTTGCCAAGAGTCTTGACAGCGAAAACTAAACAGAGCAGGACTCTTACCTTGGGCAGAGGCAGCCTGACCGACTTCCGCCTCGGTTCCAGCCTGTACCGCGGAGCAGCAGCTGGGCGGAGCCAGTTCACTGGGAAGGCAAGCTGCCTGGTCGCCAAGCTGCACGACCTGATTTCCAAGCAAGGACAAGGACTACGTACCTGAAACTAAAAGGGTTCTGTTTCTAAAATGCTCTTTAGGTTTTTACTCACTAGTAATTATTGCCCTGAGGAAATGTCACTTTTTTGTCTGTGTTTCTCTACAAATGTCTTTGAATGTACACCTGTTGCCTATAATGCTTAAGACAAAAGGCACCTACTTGTGTCTAAGCAAGGTAGCCAGATTCAAAAAACGATTGGATACCCACTCCCAGTGGAATTTCATTTTGCAGTGTGAGACACGCTAATAGCTGTGTGTGTGTGTGTGTTTGTGTTAATGATTGGTTGAATATGGAATTCAAATTTACCATGAGAATTTACAGAGCTACCCCCCCTCCCATTTGTTTTGTTTTCGTTTTTGTTTTGTTCGAGACAAGGTTTCTCTGTGTAGCCCTGGCTGTCCTGAAACTCGTTCTGTAGACCAGGCTGGCCTCGAACTCCCAGAAATCCGCTTGCCTCTGCCTCTAGCTTAATCCTAGGTTAGGCCTGCACCACCACACCTGGTTTTAGCCTACACATACACACACACACCTTTTTTTTTTAACTCCAGCAGCAAGCGCCCCACAAACTATTCAATCACCTACAAAAAGTTCTAAAGGAATCAGAGAGCACAAATATAAAAGATGTGACAGAATTCTTTTACTTCGTAAAATGCTACCTGAAATGCATGGGATTTGTTTCGTTCCATTTCCTCTTAAGCCTTTAGTCTGTGTCTTGCATTATTTTGCAAAAGAAAATGTTCAGGGCTAAGGAAAAGAACTGTATTTGAAAATGTTAACCACGTCGCTTCCCAACCTTGACTAACCTGTGCGGACTTGGGGAAAGATCACAAGGCATGCTTTGACCTGTGGATACCCATTGCCCAACACCAGTAAAATCTCTAAATCCATTTGAAGAGAGAAGAGATAGGGAAGAACGCCCACCTCTAAACTGTCTAGCAAGAACTAGTAATGATCAACAATCTACCCCTCCCCAGCCACATCCCCACCCCACAGCAGCCACTGCCCCAGGAGATTAAGAGAGACTTTAAATAAGGTGAGAGTCCAGGTCCTGTTTCCCAACCTAAAGCAGCTTGGAACATTAAAACTTTCTAAGTCAGCTGATTTTTCAGTACACAGCCACAGGCTTGGGGTCCAACCCATGCCCCAACAAACCACACTCCTCCGCAACAAGCCAGCCATCCTCCATAAGTGAATTTTAAAAGACAAGCTAATAATGAAAAGCAAAAGGAAAGATTTATTTAATGTATTTGACTACATAGGGAAGAGGAACAAAGAGATCCGGCCACACGTGCGCACACACACACACACACACACACACACACAAATCTGCCTTTCCTGTAGGATAAAAGGATAGGGTTCAAAGAGGCGTCTGGTCAAGGTGTGGTCCCAGACCCACCACGGCTCAGCTCAGGATCTCTCTCGCAAATCTCGTTATATGAAAAGAAAGTTCTTAATCTTTCTCTGGGACACAAATTCCTCCTCCGGAGCTCCCCAGAGCTTCAACTATCTCAGCTCCCTGCAGGATATACCTGGAGATATTCCATTTCAATAGTTTGATCGCCAAAGGGAGGAGTACAAATGTCCCCTTGGATGTTTTCATTCCAGCCTGAGAGACTGGTTACTGCAAGGCAGTGGCTTAGCTATCCACACATCTGTGATTAGACCGGCCTTGTTCGCTTTGCAGGCCAACAGTATGCTAAAAAGTCTATGAAAATGAATAACACTTCCAGTAACTTACCACAGTCTTACGCAGCGAAGACTGGAAGGTGTTGGGTGAGCTGAATGATGAGGCTAACCTTTTCCAAAGACACCCTTCCCAGGCCTCTTCCCTCCAAGTCCACAGCTAAATTCCTCTTATCAGCCACCCCCAGTTGCTCACCTCCACAGCCAGTTTCTTCTTCAGCTGCTTATCAGTTGTTACAAAAGAGGCCAGGTTTATTTTAAATGTCCAGTGGAGCCTGAAATCGAAGACACTGTAAGTTCTCTACAGGAGGCGCTCGCGAGGCTCCGAATCAGCTCTTCCTAACCTACCTTCAGGGCCCCTTTACAGCTCTCAGCCTGTCTCAAATCCCTTCCTTTGGCTATCAGACTACTGAGACAAAAGACCCCAAGAAATTAGAGCTCTCCCAGGAAACTCTACAAGGGAAAAGAAAAAGGCTGGTGGGGACAGTCAGAGGAGGAACTTGTCTCCAGCAGAGATTTACAACTTGTGCTTGTAGCCGTGCAGGACAGAATGGAAGCCAGACGGTGGCAAGCAGGACCACACCTTGGCCACGTAGCTTAGCTATGCATTATCGCTTGACTTCCAATTTAAAACTTCCTTTTGTAAGAAATATCAAATACGAGTCTTTTTCATCAAATGCTATAAAACTTTTATTTACGACAATAGATAGATAAAATGCTGTGTGTTCAGACAATAGAAGATTAGTTAGCCATTTTTCCTTTTTTCTTTTTCAATTTCTTCTTCTTCCTCCTCCTTGTCCTCGTCCTCGTCGTCCTCGTCATCCTCCTCCTCCTCCTCCTTCTCCTCCTCCTCCTCCTCCTCCTCCTCCTCCTCCTCCTCCTCCTCCTCCTCTTCTTCTTCTTCTTCTTCTTCTTCTTCTTCTTCTTCTTCTTCTTCTTCTTCTTCTTCATTTCTGTCTGTGTTTGAATTCATTGATGCTTTTGAGATAGGATCTTACTATTTGCTCCTGGCTGGCCTGGAACTTGCTATGCAGATAAGGATAGCCTGAAACTTCCACCAGTCTTCCTGCCTCTGACACCTGAGTGATGGGGGTCACAGGAATACACCACCACATCCATTTTATTCTGCCAGACAAAGGAGGAGACTGTGGCCCGCGCTACACAGTGACTAACCCTAAGGTCATTGTGCTAAGTAAAATATCCTAGTCTTCCAACTTGGGAAAATCCCTGATATACCCATGGAATTTTCCTAGTAATTGAAACTAAAAATAGTTCCTTCGTGAATCCGGGCATATGCCTGTAGTCCACTCAAGACACTAAGGGAAAGAGCATGTTAATACGAGGCCATCCTGGGTTATTCAGCAAGACCCTGTAACAAAGAGAAAAAAAAATGACTTCTCTGCCAAGTAAAAGATCGGACTTTCTGAAATCAGTCTCCTTTGGGTTGAAATCCCAGCTTTGCTGACTAACAGCTGGCTGCCAGTCAAGCCATTTAACCTCCTAATCTCTCTTTGTCTGTGTAAGAAAATTTGTGTACATAAGTAGGGTGGTTATGTATATTATTTCATGGCGTAATATTTCATCACATGAGAGCTTCTGTGGCCTTGAGAACTGGCTTCTAACACTAGCTTTAATAGCCACCGTTAGAGTGACAATGTACACATATGTGAGCTGCCATCCCCACAGCCACGCAGTCACTAAATACTCCGTCTTCTACTCCTGAACTCAAACACAGCTTCAGAACACTTCTCGGCACATGAGGCCAGGGAGTCGAGGCCGGTGGGTGGAAAGTTACACCCCCCAGAAGCAAGCCCTACCACAGGGATTACAGCGCTCCTTCTACTTCTCATTTCTAGGAGCAAAACAAAAAGCAGATATTACATGCAAGGTCTTACTTTAATTAAGTCGTAGAAAGATAGGAAGCCTCTTGTTTTGCTTTTCCCCTCCTCAAACTCACTTTGAATTTCAGTTCATTTGAAGGCTGGTTATTATCAACCCTGATGAAAGCATAGTTGACATTTTTCAACCCCTTTAATTGTATTATTTTCTCTTTCTGTCCTTTTAATTTAGTGGCAGACAATATGACATTTCATAATGAAATATTTCAGGCATGGCACTGCTGACCAAAGGGAAATATTAGAGGGTTGACTTGGCTTAACCAAGATAATAAGATCTCTGTTGATTATCTGTAGACATGACACGAAGTAAATCTAATCACCAAGGGGTAATTAGAGTCAGTGGCCTCTTCTATTTCCTATGAATTAGGGTTACACTGCACTAAAATTTCTGTCTTATTATTATTATATCTGCTAAAGTAAATGTAAAAAAGAAACCAAAAAAATTAAACAAAGTAAAATGGAATTTAAAATCTAATCATGGTTAATCTCAATTGGTTTTTACTTACCCAATTATATAATAATGCAAGAATAGTATGATTTACCACAGAACTTTGCTTAATGGTTCTTGAACTATGGGAAAGGGGTCATTTATTTTTGAGATGACTCATCTCATGCTGAGGGTCTTGAATATATAAAGATGTAAAGTAGTCTCCAGTACTGGGAAAAGACTGCACACCGTTACAGTAAGAGCAAGAAGGGATAGATTTATCAGTTGAGTCAAGTGTCATTTAAGTACAAAACATTACATAATCAAGGCAACAGGTATAACTTAAGCTCTGGCAGCCCATTTAACCATTTCTGTAATAATCTCCCCCCCCCCCAAAATTAAGTAAACCTTCAAAGTTGTAGAATTTTAAATTTGACTACTGGTAAGCAAAGAGGTAAGATGAGTTCTCAGCTCCCAGGAGCCCCCCCCTCCCCCCGTTCAGCAGGACAAGCAAAAAAGCATTCATTAATGATTGCTTCTTTGTTATAACAACTTCTGTATAAGGTGTGGGAGCCTAGAAAGAAAGTCCTAGTGTTGTGTGAGTCTTTCCCTAAGAAGGAAAAACAAGGAATTTCCCAGTGATTTGAGAGAAGAGAATCCTAAACAGAAAGCTTGGGGAGGAGGAGACCTTGTGTCTCACTGATGAGCAGAACGAACAGTGATTCCTGCTCCTCAACCCCAAAAGTGAGAGCTTCTTCTACCCTCTGTGTCCCTCACTTGAATACAAGACCAAAAGGCCTTTCCCCCAAAGTGTCTAATTGCATAAAACTTAACTGCAGACATCTTTGTGGCACGCATCTTTGATGCTAGCACTTGGGAGGAACATACCTTTAATCCCAGCACTAGGGATATGAAGACAGAAAATGATAAGGCTGGACAGAGAGAGGAATATAAGGTGGGAGGAGACAGGAGTTCACCCTTCAGTCTTGAGGATTTCATAGAGGTAAGAATTCTAGTGACTGGCTGCTCTGTTTCTCTGACCTTTCAGCTTTCACACCCTAATATATGACTCTAGGTTATTATTATTAAGACCAATTAGAATTTAATCCCAGCACTCGGGAGGCAGAGGCAGGCAGATCTCTGTGAGTTCCAGGCCAGCCTGGTCTACAAGAGCTAGTTCCAGGACAGGCTCCAAAGCTACAGAGAAACCCTGTCTCAAAAAAAAATAATAATAATAATTCACCACATCGTAGTCTGGGCTACATGAATGTGCCTCAACATTAGCTAGAATTAAGATCATTGTCTTTTTTTTTTTTTTTAATGATGCCTGCAACACTTCCAGACACTGCAGAACATTCATGGGGTTTCATACCTGTTATCTTAGAGACAAAAACCCATCAAAGAGTCCGTGTGTTGCTTTAGCAGCAAAGCTACACATATTCTTGTACTCTTGATTTGCGTAATCAAAACTCACATGAATCATTTGCACCTATCCACTGCCCCTTTCCGGTTTCTGGCTTTGAGGTACAGCTGATTCACCTCCGCTGACTTTCGTATAAAAACGACTCATCAGCCAGACTTATGGGCCCATGCTTTCTTCGTCTCTCCATCTATTCGTTACTTGGTTTTTCTTCTCTCCCTTACACTGAAGTCATTATGACACAACTTTCCATTTTAATCTATCAAATTTTATAATATCTTCAAGAAAAATAATGAATCTTCTGCCAGAGATAATCAGCCTAACTGGGGCAGGGTGGGGTATAAAAGCCTGGCCCAGTAAATGAAGGTACAAAGATATTGTAAGTGCCTGGACTTGACTCCGTCTAACCTAAACCCCACACTCTCTCCCACACACACATAATCCACATAGAAATCGAGGAGCACACACAGTTTCACACCATATAAATAAGTTAGCTAAAACTAAGGTTCACCAGGGTCAGATGCTTGGATGCCCTTCCTCTGTCGTTATTTAAATGTACGTCTAGTGGGTTTCAAACCGATGGGCATCCCTGCAGTCGTTCAAGGCCCGTTTTTAGAGCTGTCTTTTCTCCACGCTCACTTAGTTCTTCTCTTTCTCTCTTCTCTCTATCTTTAGGCAAACTAAACTGCTTGAAATTGTTCAAATGTATAAGGTCACCAGGAATGAGCACCTATGTCCACACTGCCCCCCCTTCTTGGGATAACCTCTCCATTCTCGATTCTCACACGGAAAACAGCCAAACCCACGAGTCAGAGTTCACTTCAGAGATCATCTCCTTGGCCCTGTGAGACGGCTCAGAGGGCAAAGACATTTGCTGCTAGGCCTCACAACCTAAATTTGACTCTTGAGACCGCATTGCAGAAGAAGAGGCCAACTCCTGAAAGTCATCCTCAGGTCTCTACCTGTGTGCTGTGGCGCACGTAACAAATAACTAAGTAATTTAAAATATCGTTTGCTCTTTGTTTTACACGCCTGCCTGTTATTCCCTAAAACTTTTATTTTGTCTTCATTTTTATACTGACAACAACGTCAGTGTTCAGTAAACTTTTAACTATTTGTTGTAACAAATATTTCATAAATGTGTAAATGAAAAGATGCGTGTTAAAGAAACCCTATGTCTTGCTCTTAATCAGCAGCAAAAAAAATAAAAAATAAATACTTATTGCCTCATGAATGAATGATAAAACAAAATATCCCTTACCACACATATATACGTATGTACATTGATAGATATGTAGATAGATAAGTAACCAGACAGATACAGAAGCATTTTGATGACTCATAGAAGCCTTGTATTTCACACTACCGCCTCCCTAATCCCCAAGTTTGGAAACATGATGAAGAGTACTTCACAAAGGATAAGAGAAAGCAGAAAGATTGGTGAGTGACGTCCTGGTTGTTGTCCGGCCAGTAAAGCAGGTACGGAACACTCCCAGAAGGAATCACAAAAGCAACACAAGACTCTGACACAGTGGCCACATCAGCACACGTGACTCACAGAATAAGGAGGTGGAAGGATTCCAATTCCAGCTTGATCCTTCGCTCTGCCACTCTGCCTCCCGGTTTTATCTTGGACTCCTACTGGTCTCATTTTACGATTACTTGGCAAATCTACTTTGACTTCTAACATACCAAAAGTCAACAGGTTTGTACTCCAGTTCCCTGTTCTGATCCTGACCCAGTCTTGCCTCTCCTTTCGTCACTCACCCTTGTTCCAGTCTTTTACCTCCCATCAGCCAATAGCAGAGCTGATGACTGGCCACATCAGTTATCTAGGCTTTGGAAAGATGCACAGTAACTGAATGATGGGCTGACTGTCATCTCCAGACCAATGAGATGTTGGTCCAGATATTGGCAGGAGGGAAGGACATATTTCTAGGTCCTTCCTATGTGTATCCTGTAATCTGAATTCATGCCAATTCCTTCACTTTCCTGACTCAGTTCACCCTTCAGGAAGGACAAGGGAGGCCGCAATGTGTAACTATGTGGAAACTTCTGGAGAACCTTTGTTCTCACTGAAGGAGACACTATGTGCCAAGAAGTTGTGTAATTAACACTCTTGGTCACCTTTACTGTGTTTTATAGTATTGCCCAGAGATTTGGGGGGGCTTATATGATTTTTTTTTTATTCAGGGTATCTTTGTGTAGCTTTGAAGCCTGTACTGGAACTCATTCTGTAGACCAGGCTAGCCTCAAACTCACAGAGATCCATCTGCCTCTGCTTCCAGAGTCCTGGGATTAAAGGTGAGTGCCACCACCACCCACTTTAGGATTATTATTAAAATCATCATAATTTAAAAGAAAAAAATATCTTAATGATGACACTCTAGAAGAGAGCACTGGGTAAATTTTTTTATCTGACTTACTGACAACTTTACCTATCTAAGAGCAAAGAAAGCAACATTAACCAGAGGTATCTCTCTTAATCCTGCATTTCTTAGTTACTTTTCTATGGCTGTTATTAAAGGCCATGGCCAAGGCAGCTCATGGAAGGAAGTGTTTATTTGGGCTCCAATTCAAATTTATCCTCAAGGGGGATAAAAGTTTACCACCACCACACGAGGGAGCATGGCAGCACGCAGGCATGAGGGCAGCAGCAGAGGCTGACAGCTCACATCTTCAATTGCAAGCATGAAGCAGAGAGGGGCCCTTGGGAATGGTCCAAGGCTTTAAGACCTCAAAGCCTACCTCCAGTGACACACTTCTGCCAGCAAGGCCACACATCCTAACCCTGCTCAAGCAGGGCCACCAACTGGAGACCAAATACACCCTAGATACTGTGGGTGGCAGATATTCAAACCACCATCCTGGTCAACAGGAAAATGTGATGAATCCTCAGAAACTCAGAAACAATGTTTTGCTCAAGACCTTGTTATGGTGTTTACATTTTCTTGCTTTTCTTTTAAGTTTATTCAACACGAAGCAATCTTCTCTACCTTCACTGTGGTGGCCGGCCACGTCTAGGACCACAGGTGCTTCTGAACTAGAATTCATTGCTGAGTGAGCCCCAGCCTCAGCACCCAGAGACACAGAGCTCCTTCTGTGGGTGTCCCTCTTTTAAACCTTGCAGGTCACTCTCCCTCTCAACCTTTGGACTAGGACCTACAGTCTCAGGATGGCTGATATATAGGGCAAGAGGTGTGTGGTCTCAGGTGGACGCAATCTCTGAGATACTGGATGCCCTCCTTGGGAAGGTACCAGTAGAAATGTCCCTTCATGAAGCATGATATGTAATAGACTGTATGGCTTCACTACAAAAAGTTTGGGTATTTCTTGTCTGCCAGATTAGGTTGTCTGGGCATAGGGACAATGTTCTTGACAGCCAGCACTCTCTCCTTAAGAAGGAATTCATAGATGGCAATCCTGTTAGGTACTGCTATTTTTTGGTTTTCTCTTATTTATTTTGAAGCAGTCTCACCAGGAGTCCTGGCTTGCCAATAACTTGCTACATAGATCAGGCTAGCCTTGAACTTGCTGTGATCCTCTTACCTCTACCTCTCAAATAGTAGAATTTTACGTGTGTACCACCACAAACAACTCAAAGATCTGCTCTGTGAATAATCTATTTCCTCAGGAACCATTGTTTCATTTTCTCTTGGTTTCCTTCTTTGTATTATAAGCATCCTGTAACTCTGGAAGGATTAAGGAGCCGGTTGCAATTTAAGAATGAGGCCATGTAAAGTCTATCAAGTCATATTGTGAAAGAACAAAGTTTATCATTAAACCAGCTTTACCTTGAGCAGATAACTGTTTTTTTTTTTTTAAAAAAAAAAAAAAAAAAAAAAAAAACAGCCCATCCCCTAGCTCCCAAATACCTAAAGTCAATCAATAGTTTTCTCACAAGAACAGTAGGGGAAGCATTCCTGAAAGCACACGATAGGTGATGGAGGAAGGTCATTTGTAATTTTTACTTGATAACTGTTTTGTTATATGTAATTTTGCTATGTTAAAGTTAAAGCCTTCCTTTTTTTTTTTTTTTGTTTAAACAGAAAAAGGGAAATGATGGAGGAAGGTCATTTGTCAATAAACAAACTGCCTTGGCCCATTTGATAGGCTACCCCTTAGGTGGGTGGAGTGAACAGAATAGAATGCTGGGAGGAAGAGG
The DNA here is from genome assembly GCF_950005125.1 of Chionomys nivalis. Classification (NCBI taxonomy): domain Eukaryota; kingdom Metazoa; phylum Chordata; class Mammalia; order Rodentia; family Cricetidae; genus Chionomys; species Chionomys nivalis. The sequence goes on along the minus strand of NC_080103.1, from coordinate 29,025,734 downwards.
AAGTGAGCTCAGACTCTACAGCTCTGCTCTCTGGAGCAGGCGCCATGCTCCCCTCTCCCCGGCAGATGTGATGAAGCTCCGACCCAGGATGGACGTAGGCTAGAATCTTCCCGGTAAGCGCTCCTTGGGGTGCTACACACATGAATAGAAATGGGCCAAGCAGTGTTTAAAAGAATACCATTTGTGTGTCGTTATTTTGGGGCATAAGCTAGTCAGGCAACCATGAGCCGGGCTGTGGGAAGAGGCCCGCAGCCCCTACTACAGATAGGCAGAGAAATTTTAGGTGCAGCCACTAGGACAGACTGAAAGATGCAAACCCCAAGCTGCAGTCAAGTCCTGGACACAACCAGGCATATAGAGAATGTTCTCATTGGCAGTGCAAGCCTAGAGCCTCTCACATACTGTACAAACACTCTACCACTAATCTCTTCCCAAGCCTGAAGCATCTTTTAAAAATGAAGAATGCAGTCCACAGTCAGTCATGGTGACAACTGCAATGATATAGCACATCTGTCGGTTATGGTGACAGCTGCAATGATATAGCACATCTGTCAGTCATGTAGCGATAGCTGCAATGATATAACACATCTGTTGGTCATGGATGTGACAGCTGCAATGATATAGCACATCTGTCAGTTATGGTGACAGCTGCAATGATATAGCACATCTGTTGGTCATGGTAGTGACAGCTGCAATGATATAGCACATCTGTCGGTGAAGGTAGTGACAGCTGCAATGATATAACACATCTGTCGGTCATGGTAGCGACAGCCGCAATGATATAACACATCTGTCAGTCATGGTAGTGACAGCTGCAATGATATAGTACATCTGTCAGTCATGATAGTGACAGCTGCAATGATATAACACATCTGTCAGTCATGGTAGTGACAGCTGCAATGATATAGCACATCTGTCGGTCATGGTAGAGACAGCTGCAATGATATAACACATCTGTCGGTCATGGTAGTGACAGCTGCAATGATATAGCACATCTGTCGGTCATGGTAGTGACAGCTGCAATGATATAACACATCTGTCAGTCATGGTAGTGACAGCTGCAATGATATAGTACATCTGTCAGTCATGATAGTGACAGCTGCAATGATATAGCACATCTGTCGGTGATGGTAGTGACAGCTGCAATGATATAGTACATCTGTCAGTCATGATAGTGACAGCTGCAATGATATAGCACATCTGTCGGTCATGGTAGAGACAGCTGCAATGATATAACACATCTGTCGGTCATGGTAGTGACAGCTGCAATGATATAGTACATCTGTCAGTCATGATAGTGACAGCCGCAATGATATAACACATCTGTCGGTCATGGTAGCGACAGCTGCAATGATATAGCACACCAGTTAGTCATGGTAGCAACAGCTGCAAAGATATAACACATGTCGGTCATGGTAGTGACAGTTGCAATGATATAGCACATCTGTCGGTCATGGTAGTGACAGCTGCAATGATATAGCACATCTGTCAGTTATGATAATGACAATTGCAATGATATGGCACATCTGGCAAGCTGCTGACAAAATCTGAGGAGGTCTGAGGTTAAGTCTAGCCAACCGCTGGACTAGACTTCAGCTTATCTAAACTTAGCTGGTAAATCGCGTATGCGGACCTCTCAGGACTCTACAAGGAGCAGGGGACCTCCTGACAGAGGACTTGCCCTAAAGGAGCCAGCCCAGCAAGCTGACTCAGTACCAGAATGGGAGGCCAGGAGCAGTTCTAAACCAAACAGCTATTTGTTGATCATATTTATTTTCAAAAACATTCCGTGCTGGTTAGTATTTGGTCAGCTTGACACAAACTGGGATCATCTGGGCAGAGGGAACCTCAACTGAGGAACTGCCTCCGCCAGACTGTCCTGAACACATATCTGCAGGGCATTTTCTTGATTAATAACTGATGTGGGAGGATCCAGATCACTATGGGCAGTATCACTCATGGGCAAAGATCCTGCAGTGTATAAGAAAGCAGGCTGAGAGCCGGGCAGTGGTGGCACACACCTTTAATCCCAGCACTCGGGAGGCAGAGGCAGGCAGATCTCTGTGAGTTCGAGGCCAGCCTGGTCTGCAAGAGTTAGTTCCAGGACAGACCCCAAAGCTACAGAGAAACCCTGTCTTGAAAAACCAAAAAATAAAAAGAAAGAAAGAAAGAGAAAAGAAAGACCACACGTACCACATAATACAATCATAGAAATGACAACCCATCCTCTCTGCCCTATTCTACTGATGGCAAACGGGTCATAGGTGCCATCTACATTCTAAGTAAAGAGAAAAGGGGATTGCATAAGCTATGAACATTAGAGGTCAGGGTTAATGGGGGGGGGGTGTTTGGGGGGTTTCTGTGCCTCAAGCTGGTTCTTCAAAAACTCAAAGCATGGATTTAGTCCTGCTTCAGGACTTCCTCCGTGGGGAGGAAACTTGTAAGCCCGAAACCACGGGCCCTAAGGTGATTGAGGAGACAAACTGAGGCCGACGGGCGCTAAAAACGAGCTTTCGTCTTTGTACTTATTCCATTCTTTCTTTGGGCACAGAACCAGCCTTATCACGAAAACGGGAATTTGAAGTCAATAAGTGTAAACGGCCACATGGTGGCAGCAAACACCAGGAAACTACGGGCATTTCCGGCACCTTCCTCTAAGTGAGAACAACTTTGTTTCCTTTTATGGCGACTCAGCGTTTCCTCTGTCTGATCCTTGAATGGGGAAGGAGGTGTTTCTCCTCCTCCACTCTCAAAGCACTGTTCCTGGTATGTTACCTACAAGGAACAAGAGCGGTACCCTCCACAACTCCTAGAGCGACAGTAGAGGTCCTGGAGAGGAGCAATGAGACCCCCTGAAACAGGGACTTAAGACTTCAGTACAAGGCGTCTAAGTCCCTCCTGTATCACAGTCGGTGGAGGAAAGGCAGCGCCGTTCAGAGGTGGTCCTGAATTAGTGTTCTTATACAAGAAGCTTCAGAAACTTGACGCCGTCCACCATATGAAGATTCAGTGAGAAAGGCATCGTCTTAAATACCCTCATTAGACGTCGAATCTCCAGGAACCTTGATCGTGGACTTGCCAGGCCTCGGAACTCTTAAGGTACATGGCATTTTGTTATAATGACATGAACAGAAACAAGGGAAACTGTAGTGATATATTTTTATGAAAGTATCCCTTGCATTTTAAAAAATAAAAAGGTGGGGGGCTGGAGAGATAGCTCAGTGGTTAAGAGCATTGCCTGCTCTTCTAAAGGTCCTGAGTTCAATTCCCAGCAACCACAGGGTGGCTCACAACCATCTGTAATGAGGTCTGGCGCCCTCTTCTGGCCTGCAGACATACACACAGACAGAACATTGTATACATAATAAATAAATAAATATTAAAAAAAAATAAAAAGGTGTTTTCTAGATCTTGCCACCAAAGTTAATAAGATGCCTTGAGACTATTCAAGACTGCAGACTTTAACCTGCTCTCCTACTATGTACTTGGCCTATTTAAGCTTAACCTGCCCTTGAGAGAACAAAATACCCACATGCATTGTGCATGCAATCAACTTTTACAGTCTAAGTTAAATGATAACTTTAATCTATTTTTAAATTTCTGTTTTTATGTTACAAGAATTAATATTGTGTGTGTGCGCACATGTGCATGCAGCAAGTGTATGATGCCCATGTAGACCCACAAGAGAATGTCAGGTTCCATGGAACTGGAGTTACAGATGGTTGCTGTCATGTGGGTGCTGGGAATTGAACCCAGGTCCTCTTCACAAAAAAAAAAAAAAAAAAAAAAAGCACTTTTAACTGCCTAGGTCTCTCTCTAGCCCTCCATAGCTTTAGTCTTAAGTTACATACTCTTCCATGTCCCTGATCCAAAATCATGAATGTATGTATGGAGATGCATATATATATATATATTTGCTGTGGTAATCACTTGCCAAAAACAGCAAATAAGTTGAAAACAACCTTAAAAGAAATATCCACCATAAATTTTGCAAACAACATGGATGAAGCTTGACAGTGTGTGTTTGCAGTCCTGAGAACTTCTGGGTTGGTTTCGTCAGTAAGGTGACCTCTTCCCTTACGAAACTCTGTCAAAGACATCTGTAAGAAAGCCTCAGGCCTTTCTCATGTTATGTGCTCTGTATTGTTCAGTAAATGCAGAACAAAGCCCTTCATGACCAACAACAGGCTAAAGACCTGTACGTACAAATGGCAGACAGATTGAAGCTACAGGGAGAGAAGAGAGGAATTTAAAGTTGAGCTTGCTCTAGGTCATCGTAGGGAAAATGACTTGTTTTCATCCCTGAATGTGACCACATGGTGCCCTGAGGTTATCTTTACTGCATTAGCAGGTGAAGGAAATGAAGGGAGGGAGGAGCGTGTGAAGGAGCCTGCCACCCAGGTTCTATAAATGAAAAATTTGAGGTGACCAGATTATTAGGATCATTTCAGACATAGAACCCCGGAGCTTGGCAACTGGTCAAATTAGAGTTAGCAAGGAAGAGAGAACCAATATTTGATGAAATGTCCCCTCAGCTTCCTGTGGAACCAGTTCCCAAAATTTTCTCATTTCATCAGGTTGATTATATCTGTAATAATTATATTAAAATTGTAGTAAAATTAAGGCTGAAAATATTTGGAGTTTTATTTATTTATTTATTTATTTATTTATTTATTTTCATGCCATTTTAAACCCAGGCCAGCCTCGAACTCACTATGCAGCTCAGGGGCCTCCCACTTCCACCTTCCACATACTGGGGTTATATAGGCATGTGCCCCCACACAAAGTTCATGCAATACCGGGAGGGTAAACTCAGGACCTTTTACCTGCCAGGAAAACATTCTATTAACTGATTGCCAGTACCAGCCCCCAAATATCGTGTTTATCAGATTATGACAAACTCAGGATTTCTCTATAGTAATTGTAATGTATTAAATGCCTTGGCTCGTGTTCAGGTTAACTTAACTGAGTAAGTAAGTTAAGATTCTTTTCTTCTCCAATGGTAGTCACAATTTCCTTTGGAGTATGTAGCTGATTAAAAATGTGTTTAAAAGGTCAGAAAGGTGGCTCAGTGGTTAAGAGCACTGGCTGCTCTTCCAGAGGAGAAGACCTGGGTTCAATAGCACCCACGTAGCAGCTTACAACCATCTGTAACTGTAGCTTCATGAATTACAAGGCCCTCTTCTGGTGTGCAGACATGCATGCAGATTAAAGTACCTATATACTTACATAGATGAATCTTTTTTAAAATGCACTAAAACCATTGTGCAAATATGGAACTATATTCACCGTGGACTCTAAATGGCTATTGAATATAATACCCATTTGATGAGATATTGCAAAGCTGTCATTCATCACTGTGGGAGAAAAAAAATGATTCCTGCTGTAGATGACCTTCCAGCCAAGTTTCGAGGCCAATAACAACAGAAAATATTATAAAGTAAATTCACTATAAAATAGAGTGCAATACAAAAAAAAAAACCAAATAAACAAAAAGAATAGCATGGAAGAGAGTAGGGAATGAAGTCTTCATGAGAAAAATTGTCTTGAAATGGATGTTGAACTTGAGTGGCTGCGTTGTCTTCGAATTCTCCTTCCCAAACATGTTTTCACCAAATCTATGCTTCAATGATTCCAACCCTTTTCTTGGTAACCATTTTGCTTCCAGAGACTTCTCTCTTCAAATCCGCCTTCTGCTGCTGAACTGGAGACTGGCCATTTTCTAGGCTGCTCCACAGAGGTCAGAGGGACCTCATCTGGTTGATACCTTGGATTAAATTTTCTTCAGAAATTTCTAGTCCCCAAATAGGCACTGTTTTCTGTTTTTGGTCCAAACTCCAAGGGGCAGATGGCACCTCTCCTCCAAATTCTATTGTCATACTGCCTTGACAGCCTCAAGGGAACCTACGTGTCCTGAAGCTCAGCCTGCAACCATCTGAAAACAACACAGTCCTTTCCTGCTCACAGGCTTAGCAGTCTCCTAAAGTAAGCACACCTTTAACTGCAGGGACACACGCACACACATACACGCAAGCACGCACAATTCGGCACTCCTCCCAAAGCAAATTATGCTCCCCCATGACTTGATTTTGACAAAACCCATGACTCTCTGAGCTTCCCCAAACACTGGCAAGCAGGGAGGAGGTCTAGACAGTGTCTCTCTTCAGGATATAGAAAACTAAATTCTTCTGAACTTTATACATAATTATGGGACAATAAGAAAGAAAGAAAAACGTCACTAGCCATCCTATGATACCTGGAATCCTGTTATACTGAACTTACCTATAAGATCAACCAGCTCTGTCCCCTGACCTCTATGGGGGTGGGGGAGGGGTACCGTAGAAAAGTTCATCTTCAGCATCAGAAAGAGAACTCTAAGAGAAAGGTCTCTTTACACAGAAAGTACTGGAATTATTTAAGGGTAAGTTTGCTGAACATGGATTTGGGGAGAAAGGTTTGAACAGATTGTATTTTAAAAACTGACAGTACAGATATTTCAAACCAAACAGGATATCATCTGGGGACAGCAAGGGTATCCAGGTCACTCAATCCCCCATCCCCCCCCCAAAAAAAACTGGTTCTAGCTTTACCCCGCTAACCCTGTACCTTGAGGTTACCTCATTTTACTCTTGTTAGTGTTATTATTTGGACCACTCTGGGATTCCAGAATAAGGGGAAGCAACAGAGAATCTTGTTTGTTTTGGTTTTGTTTCTGTTTGTTGAGACAGGGTCTCACTGCAGCTCTAGCTGTCCTGAAACTCACTTTGTAGTTTAGGCTGGCTTCAAACTCACAGAGATCCCCCTTCCTCTGCCTCCCAGGTGCTGGGATTAAAGGCATGGGCCAGCATGGCCAGTTTCGTTCCTGGATTTTTGACATTGTTTGGCAAAATCAATTGAGTAAGATCAGCACATCCTTGCCTGTGAAGAACTTGTGCGGATTTGCTGTTCCCTTCACAAGTCAGCCTGTCCTCTTCATATAGATGGAGGAAGAAGAAGTTTGCTTAGGAAACTTGAGACCTATGAAAGAGAAAACCAATACCCTACCTGGCATGTCCAGCCCATGGCCTATCAGCTACTACGATTGACTATAGATAGCTGTAACCTTTCTTTCCCTGCAATTTCTTCTGTAACTCAGTTGTGAGACTATCAAACACAAACTTTGAGGATAATAGCATCCTTTTTCAGTGTCAAAAGTGCAGACAAACTTGCTTCTCTTTTCTTCTCAGATCTGGAGATAGGGCACTCGGCGGGGTTTTGGTCAGGCACAGTAAAAGTCTTCCATTTTCTTAGATAAAGTCATCACGGAAGCATGAAGAAGGGACCCAATCCTGGCACTGAGGCCCAGAACTGAGCCAAGAAAACTGCAATGGTAAAGCACTATTTAAAGGCGTCTGGCTCAACCTGGCCCACCTAGGCACAAACATGCACTCAAGAGAAGTCAGGGCTGTGGAGGCTTTAGCTACCGGAATCGATCTACATGGGTTAGGGGTTGGCAACAAAAAGTTGATGAACTAACGGACTGCAGAGTCTAAACAGAGCCTGCCCTCCTGGAGAGATTTGGTAGACTTTTCACTCGAGGAAAAGTGGCTGAGGGAGAAATGAGACAAGCAATGGGCTTGAAGCTGGGCTCAGCGTCAAGAGTCCCGTCTTCACCAAGAGTAACACTTGGGTACAACCACTGCTGGCATGGCAGCTGCCTTGGAAGACTTTAGGCAGGACTTATTCACAAATAGACTACAGACATAGGTGAAGGAGAGAGACACACACACACACCGAGGGGGGATAGATACATACATACATACACACACATGCATACACACACATACACACATATGCATACACACATACATACACAGATATACAGACACATAGATTTAGATGCATAGATAGATATGTAGTACACTTTCCTTTGAGTGAGAACTTTTAAAGAAGACAGGCTGAAAGCAGGCTGACCATTCACCCACCCCCCCACTTGCTCGGGAGTGTTAGCCGTAAAAGACAAAGCAGGATTCCTGGGCAAGTACAAGGAGGCTTTCTGGGAAAGGGGCAGACTTGCTGCCCGTGTAAACTTGTAGATCACAGGGCTTGGTGCTGTAGAGCACAAGCAGCAGCTGCCTCCACCCAAGAGTGTGCTCTTCAAACGTTAATGTTGGGTGCTGGGGATTAAATCTAGGACCTTGCACATGGTCTCTCTCTCTGTCTGTCTCTCTGTCTCCGTGTGTGTGTGTGTCTGTCTGTCTGTCCGTCTTTCTGTGTATGTGTGTGTGTATGTCTAACCTTAGGGCTAAAAGGAAGATTTCACAACTAAAAATAACGGCATTAACACTGTGTTCTTCTGTATGCACAGGCAGCCCCTGTCCACCTAATACAGCTGTCTGCTGGAGTCTGCCAATGGGATGGTTAAAAATAGACGGCTAGTCTCCCCAGTAAGGGTGCTGCGTGACAGATTTGTACAGAGTTCTATATCTATTCGTCTATATTAATTATCTCCAACTATCCTTGTGTCTGTTCCCTTAAGAGAAATTTGAACAGGTATATGTCCTTCATATTCTTCAGGTTGTCCACTTGATATTTTTTTTTATGCTTAGATAATTGAAAAGTTTATTTGCCCATGGGTCACTATTACATTAGACCAAGAATGAGGCAGGATTCAGCTGTTCTGTTTTCCAGTCTTATTTTTCAGTATCAAAAGTAAATCTTTGTTCTCACAATGGGAGACGAGAATGAAAGTGTTGCTAGAAATAGCCCCCCATTCCTTTAAACCCATCAAAAATAGATTTTTAATGATCTACCTAAGTAACAAAGTAGGGGACTGGAGAGATGGCTCAGTGGTTAAGAGTATTAACTGCTTTTCTGGAGGATCCGGGTTCAATTCCCAGCACCCATACGGCAGCTCATACCTGACTGTAACTCTAGTTTCAGGTGACTCAACAACCCTGGCAAAACCATCAATGTGCATTAAAAATAAAATATTAAAATGACAAATTACCTAGATAAATGTAAATTTTAATAAAAACGATGAACTGTGAACCACCTGATTTACAGAAATATATATTACTCTTCCATACAGATAACTCATTTCCAGAATTTCTATTTTTATACATGAGAAAGGTTTTACCTAGGGTTACCAAATTTTTATTAATTTAATTGCCCTTCTTTTTTTGTTGTTTTTTATTTGTTTTCTTTGTGGTTTTGAGACAGGTTTTCTCCATGTAACCACCCTGGCTGTCCTAGAGCTCACTCTGTAGACTAGGCTGTCCTCAGACTCATAGAGATCTGCCTGCCTCTGTCTCTCGAGTGCTCGGATTAAAGTCCATGCTACCACTGCCCAGAAATTTAATTGTTTTCATTGACTTGGAAACAATTTGCTGCCTCAATAAAATCAGATGAAACTGATGTCAAAGTAATATTAAATCAAAAACAGTACATTCAAAATAGTTTTGTTGTTATTTTGAATGGACTACAAACTTGTAGTATAAATTCTAATAGGTGTTAATAATAAAAACCCGAGTTAGATTTAGGGGTAAATGCTGGAAGAACAGAGAATCAGAGCAGGCAGCCGCTAGTTTTTATCGAATCCTCAGATCAAACGATCCTATTTCTAGGGATCCTCAGACTGAAGGCTTAGAGCTCCTGTCTCCTCCCACTTCCTATTCCTCTCTCCACTCAGCCACATCACTCCTGTCTCCACCGCCCTAGTGCTGCGATTAAAGGCATGTGATCCCAAGTACTGGGATTAAAGGTGTGTGCCACCACTACCTGGCCTCTAAGGCTAACCAGGGTCTTAGCTTCACAATCTGATCTTCAGGCAAGCTTTATTTGTTAGATCACAAAGTATCATCCCAGGAACTAATTGTATTCTTAGGTCAAAATGAAGTATTTTTAGAAAGGTATCATGGGCCAACTGCGGCAGCACATGCCTGTAATCTCAGCATTTAGGAGGCAAAGGCAGGAAGATTAGAAGTTGAAGGCCAGGTTCAATAAAATCCTTGTCTGAAATACAAAAACAAGGACAACCAAGGGCCTGGAGAAACAGCTCTCCAGAGGACTAAGTTCATTTCCCAGCATCCACATCAGGCAGCTCACAACCACCTCCAACTCTAGCTCCAGGGGACACTACAACCTCAAAACAACAAAAACAAACAAAAGGACAAGTCCACAAGCTTAAAGTGTCTGGAACAAGAAAACAAAAATCACAAGATCTTTTCTATTTCTGTGAAAGATATCCAGAGGGCAGGGCTGTCTGACAGATTCTCGCTCTAGTTTATGACGTAGGAAACAGCACTCGCCATGACTTTCTTCTGACAGGGCAAGTGTGACAGCAATCGTAACGGCTTAAATCTTTGGCTGGATTTTTGTCCTAGTTACTTAGAAGAGGTGGCTGGAAGCTAATTAGTAACCTAGAGATGGGAGAGAGCACAGGACCATTTAGTTCCTGTACGACAGAGAAATGGCATCATCCCTTTCACAGGAAGCTGAGCTCAGCGGCAGCTCTTCCCATCCGTTGCGTGGTAATTCTCGGTTGCAGATGGCCTGTTGGCTCCGATAGCCAAGAATTAGCCCCTGGGATCCCTTTAAGAGATGGAGCTGGGATGTATTATAAGATCCCACAGGGCATTCCGTGTATGGTATAGTGGGAATCTTTTATTCCCACAGTTTTATACTTCAACCCATCTGGGGTAGGCGAACAAGATTGTACAGAGGCTCACAGCACTCAGCAGGTTGTTAAGGGCAACAGGCCATTGTCTTAGCTAGTTTTCTAGGTCATGCTGTTCCAGGTAGCCAGTCATGCCTGACAAATGGGCAGCACAGGCAGTGTCGTAAGTAAATTACTAAGTAGATCAATAAATCGGTATCTAGTAATTGGTCTTTTCCACCTTATTCTGCTTCAGCAGGCAGCTAACTTGTTCCAAGTGTATTTCAGCAAATTCCTCTATTGCTTCACCCATCCTGTGTGGTCTATAGAGCAAATGAAGAAACAGAGGATATGGTTTCAGAGTGGGAGGGGTCTTAGGAAACAAGCCATGGTGCTGTTGGTGCTTATCGCCCCAAAGGACTTAAGTTTCATTCCTAGAGCATATTTCTCAGTGAGATTTTGGTTGTATAAGCCAAAATAATGCATACAGAAATATCTAAATTCCAAGGCAATACGTTCCATCACGGTTTCTTTTTTTAAGTCCCACGTATAACAGAGGTGATGAAAGGGGGGGGGGGAGTTGAAGTGAAAGAAGAGAAACAGGGTCACCCTCTGTCTCCTACATGTACAGAGTGACGTGTACCCCAACGCATTAAAAACAATGAATGAAAATTTTAAAGTAATAAAGCAGATTGACAAATGTTTTTTAAAAGCTGTTTTCTTTCCCTTGCCACGTACAGCCTATAGTCCCAACAGTTTGAGGAAGGAGACAAAAGATGGCAAGTTGGAGACCAGTCTGAGCTAAGTAGGGGTTTTCAGACCAGCCTGGACTCAAGTCTGTGTCTCAAGAAACAAAGAACTCAAAAGGAAGGAGTGAAGGAAGAGTTTTGGTTTAAGTGGTTTGCATTTATAGAGTAAAATGGGAAAGCCCAGGGCTAAAACCTCGAAACACAGCCACGGGGAGGACATTTCTAAGGTTCAGAATCTCTATGTGTGTGAAATATCCAACAACAAAAACTGAGCTTAACAGTGGCAGCCACAAACCAGCTATTTTCTTCATGTGCAAAGAACCATGATCCTACCAAAAACCAAATTATCGAATTAGGGACAGCACATTTTTTTTTTCTGATGGAATTCAGCAGTCGGCAGAAACTTGATAGACGAGTGTTATTGAAGGAGGTAGGGTGGGCAGAAAAAAACCTCCAGGATGGCCAGGGAGCAAGTGTCGCCCCTGAAAGTTAAGGTCAGGCTTTATCCCCACGAGCAAAACGTTTTTGGCTGCAAGTTTAGCAATGTAACCTACATAGTGATTTCCAGGCCAGCCCGGGATATAGAGTGAGACCCTGTCTCCAAAAACAAAGTAAAGCAAAGATCCTTGAAGGGAAACCTGGGAAATGTGAGGGGTTTAAATGGAAGAGGCATGTTACTCTGGCAAAATGAAAGACGGACGGCGTAAAGTACACAAAGTGATAAGTTTTAGAATGTTTTTAAAAAGTCATTCAACTTGTAAAACGTTCAGCATGTGTCAGAAAAGTAGGAAGTTGAGTTCCCTAGATATGAAAACAGGAGGCTCAGCAAGGTGACTCGGCAGGTGGCAGTCTTGCCGCCAAGCTTGGAAACAGGAATTTGATACCTGGGGCACACACGGAAGAAAAGAACAGACTTGTGCAAATCGTCCTCTGACCTCCACACATAGACCGTGCCACATAAACACCCACACAAACACATGGATAAGTAAACGAATAGGTGCAATTTTAAAAAATGAAGGTGTGAGGACACGCAGGTTGAAGGCATAAAGGCATGCCTAGTGTCACTCACACGTGAACCTTTTATAAATCATCTGAAGGTAGTTTTTGTTTGTCTTGTTTTCTTCTTGCTTTGTGGAACAACCCTCGCTGTTCTGAAACTCACTCTGTATACCAGGCTGGCCTCAAACTCACAGAGATCGCCCACCTCTGTCCCCGAGTGCTGGGTTTGAAGGCGTGCACCACAACACCAGGCTGAAGATGTTGTTAAAATAGATTTTGACTCAGCTAGTGCAGGACCAGTCCTGGGATTCTGCATTCTTTTATTTTTTTTAATGTATATTTGTATTTTGTCTGCATGGATGTCTGTGTGAGGGTGTTGGGTCCTCTGGAATGGGGGGTTACAGACAGCCGTGAGGTGCCATGTGTGCTAGGAATTGAAACCAGGTCCTCTGGAAGAGCAGAACCACTGAGCCATCTCTCCAGCCCTGACGCTCTGCATTCTTATCAAGCTTCCAAGTAGTGCCAGTGCTACTGGGCCCCGGATGACACTTCGAGTAACAAAGATCTGGTAACTCCCAGCTTACCAAAGCGCCCGAGAACCTGGTGAAAACTCTCTGCGTTCCACTGTGAGGAAGTGGGAGAAATAAAGTGTTACTCATCAGTCACTAAACTGATTGTTACGTTTAGCTAATGACCATTAACGTAAGCCAGCCAAGAGGATGTCTGTGCTGTTTCTTACACAGTCCCAGTGTGTGCTCGCCTGGTGACATGCCATGAAAACACACGTGGGATTATCATAAAGTTCAGTGGCACGTGTTTAACACGGAAATTCCACAGCAGTAAATCTGTGGGCTTATGTGAGCAGAACTGCTAAAGTCTCAGATAAAGCTCGGGCTTTGGAAGCCATGTACCTAGCTGCCAAAAGGGTGTTTCTTGCTCTCTGCCCACTTGTGACCCCTGTCCATCAAAGAAGACCAGAGACATTTGACCAACATCCTGAGCCCTGTAGCACAAATAATAAAAACCCAGAGACAGATACTAGGGTTCAACCTGGAGATCAGAAAAGCAAAGCAGCCAAGCCACTAGAGACCTCTTACCTCTGTGAAATCTTCAGACTGAAAGAGAGCGAGTTCCTGTCTCATCGCACCTTATATTCCTCGCTAGTACTGGGATTAAAGGCGTGCACCACCACTGCCCACCCTTTCTGGCTAACTAGTGTGACTGCTGGGATTAATAGTGTGTGCCATCACTGCCTGGCCTGTATGGCTGACTAGTGTGGCTGTTTTTGCATTCTGGTCTTCAGGCAAGCTTTACTTATTAAAATACAAATGAAATATTGTTGTGCCCAGATTTGGTGAGGGTCCTACAATATCAACGCAGAACCCTGCCAGTAAGAGCCTTGAATGCATTAAGAAAACTAGAACAAGCTTGTTTCCCCCATGCATCCTGCTTGGGTAGCATTCACAGGCCTATCAAGTAGCAAGTCTTCTCCCCAGACTCCGTGCCTGTGTTCTCACGTTTCCCTGTCTTGTAAACTGAGCAACTACTTCAGTCCTAATTTGTATTCCAATTCTGCAACTAAGTTTGCAGAGTAGCAAAGAACCCCTGACTTCTGAGCTCTTGGCAGGATAGCCAGTAATGTAACACTTTCCCAGCCTCTTCGCTCTAAACGCTGTTATTTGTATCTGCTACCTGTAGTCTTAATGGTGAACCTGAAAGCAAAGACGACAGCATTGTCTACAAATGAAACTTAGGGCTAGAATCACCATACCAGAGGGAAGCCTTGCCTGTGTGTGACAGCCTTGGTGGAGTCTGTACTCTCTCTGATGCTATGCTGGTTTAGTCAACTAATTACCCTCTGGTCTATGTATTTCCATAATACCTTTGTGATCACGCCAGAAGTTTACGAACTCTGATTTCTAGTTCCCCTTTACTATTGACTAGTCACTTTGTGTCCTAGATCTGTAACATACAATAAAGAAATATTTTGTCTTTTTTAAAAGATTGGGGTGATAATTAAACCATAAATATCACAAAACTTGGAAAGTCTCTAAAGTTCTGTTCAAGTGTCAAATATTATGACTAAAATCCCAGCTTTAATTTAGTGGATGAATAAACTACTTTAAATAGGAAAGTCTCCCAGTCAAGAGAAATCAAATAACTGTCAGCACCCCATTATATCTTTTAAACCCCAAGAACTAGGGTAACTACTTGATATCTAATAAGGACACCAAATAAAACGTAAGGCATTTGTGGGTCTAGAGAGAGCTGGTTCAGTGACTAAGAGCATGTGTATATGTGTCTTCCAGAGGTCCCAAGTTCAGTGCCCAGCTCTCAGATTAGGTGGTTCACAACTGCCTGTAACCCCACCTTCAGGGACTCTGATGTCATCTTCCAGCATCCATGGACAACTGCACTCACGTGCACACACCTACACACACACACACACACACACACACACACTTTCAGGTCCTGGAGTTACAAGTATACACCAGCACCTGTCTCTCAGGTTATTGCTTTAACAGTAAAGAGCAGGGCCCTTGTTACCATGGAATGAGAGAGGGGATGCCTTGAAAAGGATCCTGAAGCTTCTCACACTGCCCGTTCCGTGGTTGAAGATGTGCTCTTCATGGGAGGGTTATGGGATAGAAGACAGTGCCCACGCTCACCTGGGACTCAGAACTGTCACCCAAGGCTCCGGGACTTTCTACCGGAAAGGGGGAATTGCTGGAAGTCTCGTAGACCAGAAGGCCTTCCCCATGCCTCCTTGTCTTGATGAGTGGAGACATGCCAGAATTTTCTTTTTTTTTTTTTGTTTGTTTGTTTTGTTTGTTTCTGTCCCGTAGTTAGGTATTTCATGAATTAAGTTGCCCCCAAAGCCCCCACGTCCCACCCCAATCTTTCTGAAATGTAGTATTATCCCTTCTACCTGTAGCAGAAATGCCTTCGATTTTTGAAATAGGAGTAAGTTCTGTGCATCCTGCCCCTGGTGCTGAGTTTCTGTTTCTGCATTCTATATTTGAAGTCATCTGTCTTGGGCTGGGTGTGGTGGTGTACATCTTCAATATCAGCACTCACTCAGGAGGCCAGCCTGATCTACACAGTGAATTCCAGCCCAGCTGGGGCTACATAGTAAGACTCTATCTCCGAACAAAGAAATCATTGTGTTATACAAAATTGGGGCTATCAGAGTGGCGTATAGTGTTCTGGTGGGTTTGGGCGTTGTCTTTCTGTACTCCGGTGTACTATTTGCTCCACTCCTCCTTTTAAAAATAAAATTATGAATACAACAAAGTTCTCTGGCACTATGATTTCAACGTTTCTGTTAAGACATAACACAATGGGGGTGGGGGTGTGGAGAGTTGGCTCAGTGATTAAGAACATACGTTGTTCTTGCAGGAGACCTGGGTTTGGTTCCCAGAACCTGTATGGTCATTCACAACCTTTTGTAACTCCAGTGCTAGGGTCTTTGATGCCCTCTTCTGACCTCTGTGGGTGTTTGGCATACACATGCCACATATACATACATATAAGCAAAACACTGATACATTTGAAAAATAAAGAAATAAAAAAATTTTAAACACAACACAACAGAACTATAGCATGCCTCTAATTTTAGACTTTATTCTACTTTTTCTCCAAAAATGTTTTCTACTTTTATTTATTCTTTGAAATTTTTATACATGTATATAATACATCTTGATCATATCATCCCCTACTCTTCCCCTTCATCCGCTCCTAGGAATCCCCCACCTCATTTTCCTCACTTCATGTCCTCTGCCTAAATTTCTTTATATTTAGATTTATTTATTCTATGTATGAGTGTTTTGCTTGTGTGTATGTATATATGTGCACCATGTGCATGCATGGTGGCCAAGGAGACCAGAAGAGGGCATTGGGTTCCCCCAGGACTAAGGTTAGCATGGTTGTGAGCCATCGTGCGGGTGCTGGGGACTCAGCTCCTCTGTAAGAACAACAAATGCTCTTAGCCACTGAGCCATATCTCCAACACCTTTTTAAATTTTTTAACCCACTGAGTCCAATTGGTGCTGCCATATGTGCATGTGTGTGAGTTCATCCACTGGGAATGCGGAACCTACAAGTGGCCACATTCCTGAGAGGAAGTGATTTTCTCTCCCATAGCAGCCATCAGGTGCCATTATCTCCTCGGCTGAGGTGGGGCTTTGGGGGCCCCTTTCCTCTCCATGCTAGAATTTTAAACTGATTTGGTCTCATTCGGGTCTTCTATAGTAGCCACAGGCTATGAGTTTAGGTGTGTAACAGCGCATCGTGTCCAGAGGACAGAATTTCACAGCACTCTGCCTCTTGTGTCCTTTCTATCTCCTCTTCCATCATTTTCTCTGGGTTTTCAGGTGAGGTTGATACAGACGCTCCATCTACACTGGAGTACTCAGAGTTCTTTATTCTCAGCACTTTCAACAGTATCGCATCTCTGCTTGAACGCACTGGGAAAAGAAGCTTCTCTGAACCAAGTGGGAGCAGCACAAATCTATGGATATAAGCATAAAAATATACACATTCATATATGCACAAACATCACTTCATTGTGCTTGGAACTCTACAATCTTTCCAATAAAACCAACCTCTGAGCCATCTCTTCAGCCCCCCAATAAAACACTTAAAAAAGAAAGCAAAACCTTCCTGTACTTTTTTTCATATAACCAATGAGCAGTAATATACCCAGACAGGCATGTAACCCAGGTTCATGGAATAAACCATCCCAGGCATTGATTAACCTAATTTCACGTTCTGCTGATTTTCTATTCTGTTGCATTCAGCATCTACCACCCCTTTGCTACTGTGTAAGCAGGAAAGTGACTCTCATGGTCACAGTAAATTGAGACGAGGGCTTTTTTTAAACCTCCCGCAGTTAAAATAGATTGGCCTTTGTGGTCACACCACTGACCTTTCCTGAGTTTACTTGACAGGCAGTGAAAACCCCTGACAAATGCTCTGGTGAGCTAACTTATTCTGGCCATCAAATCACATAGCAGGTGTATCACTAATAGATTATACTTCATCTAATTTTATTTTCATATACTATAGTATATGGCGATCTGTATAAATCAAACACCTACTTTGGGAAGATAATCAAAATACGTTTATGCTAGCTCTGGCTTTATAGTCTATTCCCCATCTACTCACAGTTTATCAACATGGCTGTTAAGGCTTGAATAATTCAGAAGTCTATATTGCTTTGAAAGGAGTAAGCAATCAATAATGATATGGTGAAAAGCAAAAGTACAGTCCTCTTATAATCAATTGTAAATCTTTCAACACTCTGAAGCCACGTGATATAACTGCTCACTTTTGCATTATTCATAGAACTCAATTTCATATTTATATTTCCCAATAAGTTAACCGTGAAGCTTACTGAGTTTGATGCATGCACTCTCTTGAGATGAAGAGAGGGGAGGAAGGACCAGAGCAGACACTGCTGCTGCTGTTGGATTCATTCCCAGGAGACTGAGTGCTTTCTACACAGTAGCCTGTCATGAGAAAAGATCCTTTCTCCTGTCAGACTCAATCTGAGTAAGAGACAGACGTTTATGTCAGGAAACCTGATGTACAAATTCTGCCACTGCCGTAGCTTTGTTTGGTGACACGTTTCCGTCCTTCTGACCTTGGCAAAGAATGGACAAAATTAGTTATTAATTCATCTCCAAGTCATAGTTAGGAAGATTAATTTAAAACTAACCAAGATAATTAAGAAAGGTGCTGCTTTGAAACACTTAGTAAAGGCTTATGGTTAGCATCATGCTAGCCATAGCTTCACTAGGTGTTTAACAGAAGGAGCCTGAACGTTATTGTTTAGGGAATAGAATTTCAGGTCTTTGGTTCTGCTGAGTGTCTGCAAACTTAGTGCGCTTAGGTAGAGTGCAATCGTAAGCACAGCAATGGAGGTGGTGGGTCCAAAAGAAAGGGTCCCCCCGAATGTGGGTGACAGCTGTGTGGCTTGGGCAGTTTGTGGGGCCACTGGCAGTAGGACCAGGATTTATCCCTAATGCATAAACTACCATTTTGAAGCCCATTCCCTAGGGAGGGATGCCTTGCTCAGTCTAGGGAGCAGGGCCTGACTCAATGTGATTTGGCAAACTTTGTTGACTCCCCGTGGGAGGCCCTACCCTCTCTGGGAGCAGATGGGAGGTGGGGTGGAGGAAAGGTGGGGGGAGCAAGAAGAGGAGAGGGAGGGGAAACTGGGAAAATAAAATAAAAAAAGATTGTTTTATTTATTTATTTATTTATTTATTTTTTTTTTTTTTTTTTTTTTTGGTTTTTCAAGACAGGGTTTCTCTGTGGCTTTGGAGCCTGTCCTGGAACTAGCTCTTGTAGACCAGGCTGGTCTCGAACTCACAGAGATTCACCTGCCTCTGCCTCCCAAGAAAAAGATTGTTTTAAAAGAAGAAAATAAAAAAATTTAAAAAGATAAGTCAAAGAGATCAGTTACAGGGAGGACCCGTTTTTCATCTCCCACACACGATTTTGGGAGCTGTGTCTTAGTGCTTTTGTGATGCTGTGATTAAAATACCCTAACAAAAACACCTTGGGGGAGGAAAGGGTTTGCTGTAGTTCGCAATTCCCATCACAACTGGGAAACCGAGGCTGCAGGAACTTGAGTCAGTTAGTCACGTCCACAGTCAAGAGCAGGCAGAGAAGGAAGGAATGCCTGTGTGGGCTCATCTCACTCTCCTTTTTTACACAGCCCAGCACCCAAACCTAAGGAATGGTACCTCCCACTTTTAGTCTGGGTCTCCCTACATCAGTTAGCATAACACAACCTGTACCCCAACAGACCCGCCCAAAGGTCAACCTATCTCAGACAATTCCTCGTTGAGAATTCTTTCCCAGGTGACTATAGATTTTGTCAAGTCGACAGTTTAAAACTAAGCATCCCACTCTACCATGGCACCAGGGAGCTGATTCCAGTACAAGCTTATGGAACAGAGAAGACCTAGATGCACAGAGAGCTCACAGTGAAACCAGGATATCAGAGAAGGCTGAGGCACACGCTGGGTGGTCAACTTTATTCTCTGCTGAAGCCAAGAAAGAAGAATAAGGAAGTTATCAGCTACAGACATCAGTAGCTTGTGCCAACTGCAAAGCTACGAAGCAGGACTGGATAGGCATCTCCCTGTGATGCAAACCTTGTAGAAAGCCCAGCACATTCATGTTCGTATGAGAATCTGCTCTGTGTGCAGACACCTTTCTTGGGGGGGCGTGGTCATAGAAAGAGAAGAGCAATTGTTTCAAAGAGGCAGAGATAAAGAGATCATTCAAGTATGATGAGAATTAGCTTCAAAGCCGTTAAGGCTCAAGTGACTTGTTTTCTGATCTGTAGTTGGGAAAACTAAAGGCAATCAGAAGTTCTTGTGTGTGTATGTGGGTAAACACACATGCATGTGATACCAGCCATCATCACCTCAGGTCTCATTCCTTGGGAGCTTTCTGGCTTTTGTCTTTTTCTTTTAGAAAGGCTCTCATTGTGTAGCCTGGCTGGCCTGGAACTCACTGTGTAGACCAGGCTGATGTTGAGCTCACATAAATCTGCCTGCCACCATGCCTAGCCTAGGAACTTCTATCTTCTGTTTTGAGACAGGGACTTTTAACAGAGCCTGGGACTCACTGACTAAGCTTGGCTCCTTGGCCACCAAGCCCTAGTGGTCTCTTATTTCTGTCTCCTTAGCACTGGAGACGAGCAAGCAAGCACCACTGTGGTCTTCATGCATATGTAGCAAGCATTTTAGCAACTGCGCTGTCTTCCAGACCTTAAGAGATGTTTTTAAGAATAAAACACACATCTTAGGGCTGCAGAGATAGCCCAGTAGTACCAGTGTTTGCTGTACGAGTATGAAGACCTGAGTTCAAATCCCCAACACCCTCATTAGAAGTTAGGTGAGGTCAGTCATATACTTAATAATCCTAGTGCTGTGGGTGGTAGAGACAAAGGAGTTTTGGCTGCTAACCTAGCTCCAGTTTTGGTGAGAGACCCTGTCTCAAGGGAATAAGTTAGATAGCGACTTTTGTGCACACACATCCAAACACATACATCACGAAAATATACTATTGTGGTAGCTTGAATAAGAATGGCTCCCATAGACTCATGTATTTGAATGCTTGGTCATCAGGAAGTGGCACTATCTGAGAGAGATTGGGTAGTCCTGTTAGAATGGTGTGACCTTATTGGAGGAACTAGTTACAAACTAGGGGGCTTTGAGGGTTTCAGTAACCCAAGTTAGGCTCAGTGGCTCTCTCTTCGTGCAGCACCGTGCCTGCCTGCACTCTGCCATCCTCCCTGTCATGATGACAATGAACTAAACCTCTGAAACTGTAAGTCAGCTCCAAATAAATGTTTTTATGTATAAGAGTTGCTATAGGCCAGGCGGTGGTGCATGCCTTTAATCCCAGCACTCAGGAGGCAGAGGCAAGCGGATCTTTGTGAGTTCGAGGCCAGTCTGGTCTACGAGAGCTAGTTCCAGGAGAGGCTCCAAAGCTACAAAGAACCTTGTCTCAAAAAACCAACCAACCAAAGAAAGAAACAAACAAACAAAAAAGAGTTGCCATGTTATCCTGTCTCTTCACAGCAATAGAACACTTACTAATACACACACACACACATACACACACACACACATGCACACCCTTAAAATAAGATATTCACTTATACCTAAGCATTATAAATATTTGTATAATTTTGCCATTGAGACAATACCTGCCTCAAAGCCTCTTGCATAAATGGATACAGCTAGACAGACAGTTTTCACAGAATACAGCACACAGCAAAAGAGCTAGAAGAACATCAAATCCACCCATGGGAGGAGGAGAGCAAAGCAGATGGACTTCCTTAAGGGGACATTCTGAGATGTCTGTCATGGAAAAACCAAAATGTCTCTAGAAGCAATAAAGCAAACTCACTCTTGACACAACTATATATAAAGTCAAATCCTCCTGTCTCAATTTATGAAGTCCTTATTGATAACAGGTCATGGGGATCCTGTCAGCACCCTCAAATGAAGGGTTTACTGAACTAGAATCACCAGGAATGCTGTTGAAGTCACACTTGTCCCCTTGTTCACTGGGTGGCCTTAAGCAAGGGACTTCATTTCCTCATCTTTCTTTCAGTCAAGGGTGACAGAATCGTGTGTTTGGGGGGGGGGGGTTAGTTCATTCATATAATGGACTTAGAAGAGGACCTGGTAACTCTTTTGCTTATTAAATAATAACTATCATTACTAGTTTCAGGCCATGTATTATTTTTTAAAACGTTTCACGTATTTTGCTTTTGCAGACCTTGGAAGTCATTAATAGTTTAGGAATGAGGACTCAAAGAGCTGATGTGACTTGTGTTTGAGGAAGCGGCTTTTTCCTGACATAGCTTTGCAGAGGAAACTTCCCCAAACATCATCCCAGCTCCTCTTTGCTCTTTAATCCACTCTTCCTGGAAGGCACAAACCTAGACAGAACCTCTTCTGACCACTGATTCTCTCTCCCTCTGGAAACATCGCTGTTTGAGGAAATACCAGTAACCTTAAAAGTAGCTGAGGTTATCTATTGGAAGGTCCTCAGGGACTTTCTCCTGACAGCTATAACATGAGACGGTTGTGTACATGTAGATCCTGCATGCACAAGACACTCCAAATGTGACAGATGGTCACCGGCATGCATGCAGCCTTATGATTCTGTAGCCTACAGTCATTGACATCTCAAGAACTTCACAGAGAACACATTCCTGTGGCTTCTCTCCTTAAAAAAAAAAAAAATCATGTGACTTGTAAAAGTACCCTTTGAGGCATACCCTACTAAATCAGCTGTCCGTCATTAATCATTCTCTTTATTTCACATTATGAAGCCTCCAAAAATTGAGTTCCCAAATCTTGAAAAAAATCTAGCATTTTCATTAGAAGAACTAACTTCTTTAAAAAATTATGTCCTCGATCTACTTTACTTCTTTCATTTATTTGCAATTTGGGCACTACTGTGAGAGCTTTGCTGGAGGCAAGGCAATGGGAAAGGCTAGTTTTGGAGTCCTGGAGAAGACCGGTCGACGGTTGGGGGAGGGCAAAACTAGCTGGCCATAGGACAGTATGGTGAATTTGTACCAGGTGAAAAGTCAGAGAATGTGGGTCCATACCTTATTTCAGATAGGGAAGTCGGGGATCCGAAAATAATATATATATCTTAGATCAACCTAAGTTTTCGTGTGTGTGTGTGTGTGTGTGTGTGTGTGTGTGTGTGTGTGAAACCCAACATACAGCAACATGGTAGCTGGGTCACATGCTCTCACCAGTCAACCCTCCCCATAAAAAGAGCCACTGTGTTGCTCAGCCTATTGGCAGCCTTGGACTGGGGGATTTTATAGTTTTTAGAGTCAAGCAAGAGTTTGTAGTCTGTTCACAGAGGCTCGCTCTGGCTTCCACTCTGCCTAAGACCTCGGGAGGGAAGAGACCTAAAGGAGCATCAAACCCGCACACGGGAGAGGAACGGAGCAGGCAGATTTCCTGCAGGGGAAATCCTGAGATGCCTCCTAGAAAAAACGAATGTCCTTACAAGCTAGAAAGCAAACTCCCTCTTTTAACTTGTCAGGTTTTTAAGCAACGGAAATAATGTCAGTGCCCTCAGATAAAAGGTTTGCTGAACAGAAATCACCAAGAATGCACTGCAAATCACACTCGCTCCACTGTTCATTAAGTAACCTTAACCAAGATTCTTAACCTTTGGAGCCTCGGTTTCCTTACCCTTAAATCAATGGTAGCAAAAAGGCGTGTTTGTGTTATTAAACCCTGACCAAAAGCAAGTTGGGGGAAGAAAGCATTTTTCTGGTTTACACTTCCTGATCACACAGTCCTTTATTGGAGGAACTCAAAATAAGAGCTGAAAAAGAGGCCATGGAGAAATGCAGCTTACTGGCTTGCTCCTCGTGGTTTGCTCAGCCTGTTTTCTTATAGAACCCAGGACCATTTGCCCAGGGGTGGCACCGCCCATTTACCTGCAGCAGCAATCATAGAGCAAGGAAATGCCTCCCCAGACACGCCCACAGGCCAATCTGATGGAGGCAGCTCCTCAGTTGAGCCTCCCTCTTCCCAGTGACTAGTCTGTGGCAAATTAACCTTAAACCCAACCATCCCAGTGAACCTCACGCATTCGAAGAACTTAGAAGAGTATCAGCTATCTCTTCAGTATTGCAGTTGGTAATTATTAGTTACAGGACATACATTATTTTCCGAAACATTTCACATATTTTATTTTTGTGGTATGTGCGTGGTGGGGAAGCGGGGGGGGGGGTTGTCAATGACATTTTAGGAATTAGGCTTGCAAAGAAGTTAATGACTTGTACAATATCTTAAGAAATTGGTTTTTTCCTAACTTGCAGTTTCTTTACAGAGAGAACTTCCCTAAACATTGTCCCCGCTTATCTTTGCTCTTTAATTCACTTTTCCTGGAAAGGAACAGTGATGATGTAACATGGGCTTTGAAGACCATACAAGGACTCTTGTCCCCAAGACCCAGACCCCCTCAGACCCCCCTCCCCCGCCGCGCCCACCTCTCGCGAGACCAGCGGTCTGCGCTAGCGGGAGTGAAGACTCCCGGAAGTGGGGGGGCAGGGCCACGCCCCCCTGAGCTCGCCCGGCCGCCGAGTGGAGTCGGAGCGTCCTCCGGCCGTGCTGGGCGGAGTCTCGGCTGTCCCCGGCCTGTCACTGTCACCTGGCTGGGGTCCCGGTGTCCCTCCCCGTGCCCTTCAAGGCTCCCTGCCCTCCCCGGGCTGCCGCTCGGCCCGGCGTTCCCGCTGTGCCCGGCTCCCGCTCCCGACGCCGCACGTCTGTCCCGCTCGTAAGTGCCTGGAATGCGTCCGGCTGTGGACGCGCATTCTTTCTATCTATAGCCCCTCTGTACATCGAATGCCGTCACAGCTATTCCCGGGGCAGCAACTGCTTCCTTCTCTAATCACCTCCCCATTGGTGGCTTCAGACCCGAATTTGGGAACTCTTTACTCTTCCACCTGTTCCCTGAGCAGCCCGATCTCTTGGAGGCTGCAGTGCCATTTAGAGTTTTCTGGGCCCTTGGACTCGGGACGGAATTTTTGCTCCTGAATTCCAGGCTTTCCCAGATGGGTTGTTTTTCCCTGAGAATGCTTTAGCTTTTTTTTTTTTTTTTTTTTTTTTTTGGTCTGTCCTGTTTTGACTGTAAGAATCGACATTTTTGCTTCAGGCTTTCTTATTCTGCTCCAAGAGAGAAGAAACTTCTCCCTTCTTGGATTTTACGGACAGGATTTCATTCTTTCTCATTGCTCTTCTAGGCTTTAAATCTATCTAGGACATGTAAGTGCCACTGTCAACTCTAGAGAGTTTTAGCTCGTATTTTCTATTCATAATTACCTTTTGTTTTATAGGGGTAATTCATTCCACTTTGGGGTCCTTTTAATTCTTCGGAAAGACTTCAAATCCTCCGGCAGCCAAAATGGAACACAGTAGACAGATTCGAATTTTACTAATGAATGAAATGGAAAAGCTAGAGAAGACCCTCTTCAGACTTGAGCAAGGTCAGTCACAAGTTGTTTGATCAGCTCTCTTATATCTTTTATTGCATTGACGGTCTATTAATTTTTTTAACGTAAAGTTAGGGACTGGGGGTGGTGGGTATAGCTCAGTGGTATAGCATAGATGATGCTCAGATTAAATCCTCTGTATGAACACACATACACACACACACACACAACTTAAATTTCCTAGATTTAACTTGATTTGTGCCAAGATACTGTGTTCCACGTTACTGGCGACTAATGAAGGTTTATGGTGTTTAAGAATAGATATTTCTTGTTAGAACAATGATAGCTCAGTTCACTTTGTTGCCAACTACCACCTAATGCAAAAACTACCGAGCGTGGAAAGTCACTTGGGCCAGAACCTTTGCCTAGTCTGCGAGAACTGGATTCAGTCCCAGGAGAGAAGGAAGAAACTACATATGCAATCAGAAGATTGAACATGATATTTGTAGTAGCACTTACGGATATAGCTTATTCAATCATATGTAATTTAGCTTTGTATATAATCTGTAGTGTTGCTTTTTAGAGTGCACTTTTTTCCTTTATTGAACCTAAGCATTGGTAAAACAGTACAGTATAGTACTGTATAGTATAAGTATAGTACAGTAGCTATTGCTTGAATTATCAGAAGCCTCTCAAGCAAGTAGAAGATAAGGCCAAATAAAAAAGTGGGAAATCTGACTGGGTGATGTTGAACCGCGTTTGAGCCAGGGATATAGCTCAGTGGTAAAGTGCTTGCCTAATACAAGCAAGGTCTTTGGGTTCGAACCCCAGCATGACCAAACGTTACAAATAAAAGTAAGATCAAAGATCCAATTACAGTTCTATAAAACAAACTGACAGATATCTTTACTTTCAGTACCGAATACATTTCACTTATAATTTATAAATATAACTTGTGAGATGCAAGTAGAAAGTTTTTAATGTATCATGACAAAATCAGCCTCCAGTGGATGTTTTAAACAAATATTTACAAGCATCTGGAAGAAGTTTTTTCTTTAGTGTTTTAGAAGTTGAATTTTTGAAAGCTGTGTTCCCTTGATTCCGAATGGCCCTCTTCTTCCAAATCTGTTTGGGGTTTTAGGTCACCGAGTCCTGGCTTCAACTTTGGCTCTCCTGAGTCTGCACTTTTCCTAGTTTTGGCTTTCCTCTTCCATCTTCAGCATTCCCATCAGTTTGGTGGCTCCCATTAGGCTCTCTTCCTTCCACATTCCAATTAATCGCCAGTGTCTGCTGGGTTTTCCTCTTTTTTCTTCTACCATCAAAGAGTTTTGCATTCTCATGGCCTCATCTCTTGCCTCTCTGCTGAGGACTCTCATTGAAACAAAGGCCTGGAGTGTCCCTTTCTTCCTGGAAGTTTTTGAATCAAGTATAATGACAAGGGTTGAGAAGCAGTTTTGCCTTTGCTCAGCTGCTAACAAACAGATGTTGGGCAAATTAACTCATATCCTTGTAAAGATATGTTGCTGTTGCTCTCCTCTGGCATTCGGTTTTAAGACTGTAAATTAGTAATTCCTAGTTTTGTAGTGATAGAGTCCTAAGCAACAAGGTATTGCTCTTTCTGCTCAGCAGTCCACTCCCTGGAATTTAGCTTTGTTCTGACACTATCCTGTAGTCTTGTCATGGGGTAGTTCTGTCGGTCTCCTCTCATGTGTCCTAAGTCACCCCCTTTAGCAAACCCCAGTGATACCTCTCTCTTCAGCTTTTCCCAGGCTAGGCTCTCACGCATTCCTAACGATGTCTCCTCTTTAGCTGTCATCTCTCTTTAAAGTTTGTCATTCCTTTCTGACAGCCATTTGTCTTTTCCATCTAACCAAATGAGAGAGAGCCCAAGTCATCTCTTTATCCAGGCTCTTCCCTTTTGACTTATGTGTACCTGATTCTAAAATCCCTTCCTGACTTCCAAGGCATCCTGAATGGTTCTGCGCTATTCTCTTGCCAAGATTGAATCTCGCTGTTTCCTGCCCTTAGCGTCTGAATCTTTCTAACTTTCCTCTTCATTCCATCTCGAGTGGCCTTCCTCATACCAGTGTTTGCATGTTTACTCCTGCCAGAGCCCTCTGTATATGTTGTCCTTTTTACTGTCATTCTGTGTGTTCAGCGTTCAGTTAAAATGCTACCACCTTAGCGAAGGCTTCCTCTAAATTTTTGCTTCTTCTGTGGTTTGATCACTGATCAGCTAAGTGCTGACCAATGAAGCAGCGTCTGAAGCTTGGTGATGGTGCAGTACCCAGCTGGGGCTGAGCTTTGTGAGGCTGGGATAGTATTACAGTCTGAGCACTATGTGCACCACTTAATAAATGCTTGCTGACTAATTCATAAACCCCAGTGAAAACTAGCCCAAGCTGGAAATTCGCTAAGCTTCTTGAAGAGACAAATTGAAGGGTTTATTAAGACTAATGTCACTCTAGAACACTAGATAAAACCAATAAATCCATCCATTTTTTGTGATAGCGGTGTGATCATATTATTTTAGAAGGCAATTTATAATGTGAAAGAAGTATTGATTAGAGAGAACAGTGGGACAAGAAATAATTGAGAAGACTCTTTTTTATTTATTTTTTAATTGATTTTTATTGAGCTGTACGTTTTTCTCTGCTCTTCTCTGCTCCTGTCCCTGCCTCTCCCCTCCCCTTCAACCCTCTCTCAAGGTTCCCGTGCTCCCAATTTACTCAGGAGATCTTTGTCTTTTTTACTTCCCATGTAGATTAGATCTATGTATGTTTCTCTTAGGGTCTTCGTTGTTGGAGAAGACCCTTTTTTAAAAATCCTGTCTACCCTGTCTACATGCTAAGGCAGAGGCAAGTGGACCTCTGTGAGGTCTAGGCCAGCCTGGTCTACATAGATTTCCAGGCCACCCAGAGCTACACAGTGAAACTCTGCCCCCTCTCCTCCTTAGAGAATTGTAACTGGGCTGTGGCTCAGTGGATAAAGTGCCTGCTGGACAAGCACAAGGAAGATCTCCATGCTCCATAAAAGCCAGCTTTAGTGGCATGCACCTGTAACCCCAGCACTAGGGGTACTGAGACAGGTAATCTAGGGACTTGTTGGCCAGCCATTCCGACCAATCAGTGAGCTCCATGTTCAGTGAGAGACCCTTCTCAAAAAATAAGATGGCTATGACTTGAGAGATATCTCAGCAGTTGCTGCTTTTACACCCACATGGTGGCTTACAACCTTCTGTAACTCTAGTGCCAGGGTATCTGACACCCTCTCCTAGCTTCTGTGGGCATCGCACATACACATGGTGCATACACATGCATGTGGGCACTCGAACATATATACACAAAATAAAAATAATCTTTAGTTTTTTAATCTTAAAAAATAAGGCAATGAAGAATAAAAGAAGACACCCAGCATAAGTTTACAGCACAAGTTTATATCAGCAACACTCACAGGTGCATACACCTGCATATACATTGCACACAAGAAAGAAAGGAAACACATGAACAGACATACAAGATTAAAGATAAGAATTTAATGATATCAGAGTTGAAAACAGAGACAGAATAAGAAAAGTTTAAACTCACAGAAGTTGGTGACAAGGGTAAAGGAGAAACCTGGCGATATTTGGTCTTTCATCCTTGGCTGGTCCCCAAACCCTTCTCTGTGTTTATTTTTTCATCCTAAGCACCAGTTAGAATTTTCAACACTGACATCTCTATAGATCCTTCAAATTCAAGTAAAAGTCAAGTAAATTATCTATTCTAATCAAATTATAGTCTTTTCTATTTTCCTTGTCTCATAGTGTATCAGAAAATGAACAAAATTGGTATTCCTCAGACCTGAAATTAATTCTTCCATCTTTTGCTCATGCCATGAAAATGTATGGAGATCAGAAGAAGGTTTTCAGGAATTGGTTCTTACCTTCCACAGTATTCCATGAGGGAACTCGGGTTTGTCAAGCCTGGGTGTCAAGAACTCTTACAGGGCTAACCTATGAGCCTAATTGTTACTATTTTTTGTTTGTTTTTTAATAAACGTTCAGCTAAGCATGGTGGTGCACACCTTTAATCCTAGCACTTAGGAGGCAGAGCCAGGTGGATCTCTAAGTTCAAGGTCAGCGTGATCTACAGAGTTAAGTTCCAGCTCAGCCAGGGCCACACAGAGAAACCATGTCTCAAAAACAATAAAATAAATATAAAAATACAATGTTCATTTACAAGGGTTTCCTTAAAAAAGATTTATTACTCATTTTATATATTTGCTTGCCAGCATGAGTCTATGTTTACCGTATGCATTCACGTGCCCCCAAAGGCCAGAGGGTATTGGATCCCCTAGAACTGGAATTAGAGGCAATTGTGAGCTGCCTGATAAAGGTGCTGGAAGCCGAATCCAGACCACCTGCAAGTGCAACAAATGCTTTTACCTGCTGAGTCAACTTTCCAGTCCCCAAAGGTTTCTTGATTGAAACCTACCCAGCCCCTATTGGGAATTTTTGTATACAGTAGTAATTTAATCACTTGTCTTCCTAGCTAGCTACTTACCAGAGGGCTATGGCCGATCCAAGTGTTCTTAGTGTTAACACGAACAAGATAGCCACACCATGTACTGCTGTGACCTAAGCTAATTTTAGCAGAGGTATTTCATGTACTGTAGGGAACCAGTTCAGTTTCAGCGATTTGACTTAGCAGTTAAGAGTGGCTTTGTGCGTTGGGAATATTTACTAATCCTTTACTGGGATAAGGAAAGAAATTTCTTTCTTTGAAGACTAATTCAGTTTGGTAACATATGAATTGGTACTGATGCTCTAAATCCATCAGATAAATGAAAAACCAAAAAGACATCCTTGGAAAAGGTAGAGGTTGTAGTCTGATGGAGGCTCACAGCCCAACCTCCCCTATTTGTTGTTGTGTTTTGCCTTGAAATCCACCTTTATCTGAACTAGGTAGACAAGCCACATTGTCTTAAATCATACAGATTAGGTTGTGGCTTCGTAGTAGAGCAACTATATAGCATGCATGAGACCTTAGATGCCATTCTTAACCCCACAAAAAAAGTAAATTAAAAATCAGAAATTTCTCTTTCCAAAATTTCATAACAGGAATAAAAATAACCACAGACATCTTTTTTTTTTTTTTCTTTTTTGGATTTTCGAGACAGGGTTTCTCCATAGCTTTTTGGTTCCTGTCCTGGAACTAGCTCTTGTTGACCAGGCTGGCCTCGAACTCACAGAGATCCACCTGCCTCTGCCTCCCGAGTGCTGGGATTAAAGGCGTGCGCCACCACCGCCCGGCAACCACAGACATCTTTTACTTAGAAATTGCCAAACCTAGCCAGAGGGAAGGACGGTGGAGGGGAGACCGAAACTGACTGACTTGTAGATGAAGTGTGAATGTTCGAAATTTGAGATTTGTCCTTTTTAGAAGTGGTAATCAGCCTTCCATCATGTGAAACTTAGAAAATATCATCAGAAAAACAAAACAAACAAATCTTTGTTTGACCCTTTGAGGTAAACGTGCATGAGAACTCATTCTTTCATTTTTGAATAAAACTGAAGCTGTGGAGCGGACAGTTGGCTAGTGTGAAAGCTTTAGTGCTCTGTGGCTCTCCACTTTCTGTTGTAGCTAATCAACTCTGGTGCTGCAGCAGGAAAGCAGCCATAGATAAACTTATGTTCCAATAAAACTTTATTTGTAGGAACATGTTGTGCTAGAATGCAGTTTCCCTTGTTATTGCAATGTGTTCTGATTTTTACTCTAGAAATCCTTTTGTTATTGCATGATTTTATCTATATAAGTGAATACCTGTCACCTTTATAAGTTTTCTAATCTGTTTCTACTATTCTAAATAAAATTTCAGTTGGTTTTCCAATTAATGTGTAAATATAGATTAGCTTATAAAAATAATTGCTAAATGTCAAGAAAAATAGACATTTTTCAGCCAGATTTCAGCAACAGTCTATATAATAGACGAATGGGATTCAAGATTAAGGTCATAGTTTAGTACATATAACCAAAAGAACTCTTTTTTATTCATATTTGGATATCTTTATATGTATTTTTCTTTTAAATATTTGAGGCTATTAAAGCCAATTATCGGAATAAACTGAATTTTTAATATTTAATTACCTTATTATAAAATATTAAATTAAGACTTAAAAAAATTAGTGAACTTTAGGGGGCTGGAGAGGTGAAGAATGCTTCCTACTCACACAAAAGACCCAACTTTGGTACCTAGCACCCGCCTTCAGAGGCTTACAACTGCTGTAACTCCAGCGACCCCTGTACCCATACGTGTGTATATCCACATACATGTATACCGTATACCTACGTTCAAAATGGGGCAGCTGGGCGTGATGGCGCACGCCTTTAATCCCAGCACTCAGGAGGCAGAGGCAGGTGGATCTCTGTGAGTTCAAGGCCAGCCTGGTCTGCAAAGTGAATTCCTGGGCAGCCAGGGCTACACAGAGAAACCCTGTCTTGAAAAACCAAAAAGAAAAAAGAAAGAAAAAGAAAAACAGGCTGGAGAGGTATCTCAGTGGTTAAGAGCACTTGGTACTCTTTTAGAAGATCCAGGTTCAATTCCCAGCACACACAAGACCACAGATAGCCATCTTCCAGTTCCAAGGTTCCATGCCTTCTTCTGACCTCTAAAGGCACTAAAAATGCATATAATGTACAAATATATATGCAGGGGGAATTACATAAAATGATTAAAAATAAATCTTTAAAAAATAGCGAACTTTTAAAAAGTAAAAAATATTCAGGCATACTGTTTTCTTGATAGTGTCTGCTTTATATGTATGAGTGTTTTGCCTGCATGTATGTATGTGTACTTTGTGCTTACCTGGTCCCCAGTGAGGCCGAAAGAGGTGCCAGATCCCCTAGAACTGGAGTAAAGGATAATCACCATGTTGGTACTGGGGACTAAAAATGTTCCAGCAACCTTACTTTTATTTTTGTGTTTCATAATTTACTTAATCTGTAAGAACAATATACATGTCTACTACATACAAATAAATATTTGTATTTGAAGAATGCTTCTTTTCTTTCTCAAGTTTGCTTGATAATCCATTGCTCCAAATACTGTTTGAGAGAGTTTAGGTGAGTTTTAACCTTTGTACTACAGTTTCTCTGTATCATTGTGTAATTACTAAAGCAATATTTGTATAAACTTAAAAGACAAGTTGTTTAAATGTCAGCAATACCTCTGGTATTTGTACATCTTCCAGATGTTGCTACTTTTCCTGATGGTAAATTTAATTAGTCTTAGAAAATGTAGATATTTCTAATTTTGAACATCAGAAAGTATTACTTCATTTATTGATTGAGATGGGTCATGCTATGAGATAAAGTTTTTGTTTTGTTTTGTTCTGTTTTTCTAATTACATTTTTTGGCCCTGGCCACCCTGGAACCTGCTATATTGACTAGGCAGGCCTTCTCTCTCTGGTGATCATTCTCCTTTTGCCTACTGAATGCTGGGCTCCTAGGTGTGCACATGTGCACACAGAGCTTTTGTTTTGGGGCCAGTGTGGCCCAGGCTAGCTTTGAATTCTGTATGTACTCAGGTTGGTCTTGAAGTTGTGATCTTCTTGCCTCAGCCTCTGAGTTCTAGGATTACACCAGTTATGTTTTAATCCTTCATGCAGTTATTTTTAAGTCTATCTCAGTGTTAATACAACTTTAATTTTAGTTATTTTTTAGGTAAAATTATAGGAATATGTAAAAACTAACAGAATCATTTTGCAATCTGTCTGTTTTCCCCACTTGTCCTAGTATTATGCTAAGTGTTTTATATTTGTCCATGTATTCTCTATTTCAGCCAGACCTTTTTTTTCCAGAAGGATTTCAAAAGATGCTGTTTGATAGCATGTTATCCGTCGTAGAGTCTCTTTTAAAACAGGCATCGGTCTTCTCGACAGGCTGCGCTGTCATCAGCTGACTCCGTTGTCTCCGTGGCCAGAGCTGTGACGGCAGCAGTAGAGCCGCAGACGTAAAGGATCACTGCCTCTCAGGGCAGCTTGACCTGTGTCAGGAGTTCTCGGCCAGCCAGGACTGCAGAGGAAGACCATGGCTCTAAAAACCAAATCCAAATAAGAATCATTCACTAAACTTTCATCCTAAAATTGTAACAATTCAGTCATTTCTTTAGACACTACTTCCAATTTTGTATCTAATTTTCCCACCAAAGTCTTAACTCTGTCACAGTTAGTTGCCTGGGAGGATAAACTCATCTTCTTCCCATTGTTATCATCACCCACGAGTCACAAATACTGTTCACAGCATCTAGAATCTAGAAGACATGTCACTACTG
Organism: Chionomys nivalis; assembly: GCF_950005125.1. Taxonomy (NCBI): domain Eukaryota; kingdom Metazoa; phylum Chordata; class Mammalia; order Rodentia; family Cricetidae; genus Chionomys; species Chionomys nivalis. Next base: position 28,992,534 of record NC_080103.1, on the reverse strand, counting down.
ATGTCACTGTAGCCTTAATAAGAAATATGTGAACGTCAGTTTTACTCCTTCATCCCCAGGCTGTAGATGTTACAGCATGTTATGTTAGCAAGCATGACATTAACCTCGTTTTCTCTTCCCTCCGGTGCTCGTAGAGGAATGGCCCGGCTCACTGTCAGTAGGCAAGGATAGTTTAAGAGGACTCATCTTTCTGAGCTTGGCTCTCAAAAATGGTCATAAAATAGTCTGACAAGAACTTACTATCAACTGTCACCCAGGGCTCATCCTATTGATAGAGCACAGGAAAAGTAGATTTAGTTCAGCCCCGTAGAGCCTGAGAGTCGCTAACTGCACTCCCACTGTTGAGGAGTCAGCCTGTCTCTGCAATTTTGCAGCTAGGCATTGTGTGTGGAGCTGTGGAAGACCTAGCTGCCATTGTGCTCTAACGGGAGACTGTCTCAGCTATGCTGAATCTCATTTAGTGACCACTTCTAGAGGTTACCTGAACCAGATCTACAGCTTCTATGTTGGCATTTGCTGTTTCAGTTTGGAATTTATATCACAGAGGTGACTCCTCTTTTTAAGCTTATGAGACAGGTTTTACTATCCTCTGCTGCTTCTTTGCTTCCCTTGGCTATCAGAATTGTGTCTAGCTAAGGCCTTGCTCTTCAGTAGCCTTTGTGACTGTGTTGGTTGTTCATGCAGACCACTGAAGCATGCCAGCAGTATGTTTACACAGGGAAAGCCCTTCTGATTTCCTTCCAGAACGTCTTTGTGCTTACAGCTTGACAAGCCATGTGCTGATCTTCGCTATCTCCTCTTTCAGCACGCCTTCTCTCTAGCATTGATCATTTTCAGCCTTATTTAAAGTGGCAGACAGGCAGCTTTGTCTTTCTCTTAGTAAGTCAAGGTTGTTGATCACCCTACTCTCAGTGCTGTTATAGCTCCAGAAATAAGGCGGCCTGGGGGAGTCATCGAAGGGTGGGGATTAGCTGTAGAAGCAGTCAGAGCTACAGGTTTAGCAGCTAAGTGCTCCATCTTAAGTGAGTGCAGTTAATAGTAGCCCAAAGCAAATTAGCATCAAAGGTCACTGATCCAGAAAACCAGATGTAATAGAAGATATTAAAATTGTGGCCTAAATGGGGCATAGAGACTTGTGAACTTGCACTACTTCTATTCAGAATATTTGTATGTATATGTATGTATGTGTGTATGCATGTCCACATGTGTGCAGGTGCACATTTATGTGTGGGTATTTATGTTCACATGAAGGCGAAGATTAATCTCGGGTGTTATTCTTTAAGATGGCATTGGGGTTGCCATTAAGGCTAGGCTAGGTTGCCAGGGAGCCCCAAGGAGCCCTTTGTCTCCATTGCTGGGATTACAGACATGCTCTCCCATGCTCAGGTTATTTATTTATTTATTTTACATTACAACTTAAGTTTCCCCTCCCTCCTCTCCTTTCATTCCCTCTTCTGCCTCCCCACCTTCCATCCACTCCTCCTCTGTTTCTGTTCAGAAATGATCTATGTATCAATTAAATTGACAGAGACCCATTACCTGAATGGGTTACTTTAGGGTCCAGTAGTCTCCATAGTTTTGTTGGGGGCAGTAGTTGTAGATCTTTGGCTGTCTACAGAGCAGCATTTGTTGTCTGAGGTTTTCTGTCCTGCCCGGTTCCTGCAATCATTAAGTCCCAAAGAAACCACACAGAGGTTTACATTAACTATAAACTGATTGGCCCATTAGCTCAGGCTTCGTATTAACTCTTATAACATATATTAGCCCATTATTCTTGTCTGTGTTAGCCACAGTACCTTTTTCAGTGAGGTAGTCACATCTTGCTTCTTCTGTGGCTGATCAGAACTGCAGAGGAATGGGCTTCCTCCTTCCCAGAATTCTGAATAGCAAACTGGGCATCAGCCAGTTAGTGTCAGACAGGGAAACAAACCATGTAAAGAGATAAGAGAAACCCAGTGCAGATTGACTTTATCAACCTAGATCAGACTTTGGGGAGTCTAATAACAGGCGGTTTACTCCCAATATATTTTAGCCCAGTACAATTTGAAAAAAAAAAAGTTTCCTAGTCTAATACAATCCCCGATGCACAAAGGAGCATAATTACATTGAAATCAACTTGGGGTACATGTCATGTCCTCCAAGAAGATGGAGTCTAGAGGTAGGCTACCTGTACTAGCTTAAAGCCTAAAGGTCTGGCCTGGTCATTTGGGCTATTAGCCACCTCTGGTCCTGGTTTTGGGAGCTTGGGGGAGCCTCTGGCTACAAGGGCCATTGGATTAATAGCCACCTCTGATCCTAGTTGTAGGGGCTTGATATGACCTGACTCAACAGATAACACAGATCACTAGACTGTTAATTACCTTCCGCTCTTCAGCTTCCTGAATGGAAGAACAGGTTTTTAATCTTTTCCATTGGAAAGACAATGTGTATGCTTAACATTGATGGTTTTTCTGGAGATTTTTGGGCTGAAGGACCTTTGTGCTCTGCTCCCAACACTGAACAGGTTGTATCTATGCTTTTAGGAATATGTATATATGTATTGTATGTATACATATATAACAACAATGAAAAAAAGGTCATTCATTTGAAAGAGAGCCAGAAAGGGTATATTGAGGGGAGGAAAAGGAAGGACTAAATTATATAATTATAATCTCAGAAATAAAAGAAATAGTTTTTGAAGTCTACTATAAACCAACCTAAACTTTTTCTTGACTTAAGTGTAATTTTAACTATAATGTATGTGGTTTCCCCCTTATAACAAAATATCTGTGGCACAAAATGGAAGTCTTGAAACAGCCTAACTTTCGTGAATGTGGGCATATCTTGGCTTCTGGGATTCACAAAGTTTTAATAATCATGAGATGTATGGGTATAGGCAGCTGTGCATTGCTAGCAAATATGCTGGCTCCTAAGAACCAGCTGCACACGTCTCTTCCCAAATCTGAGCTCCCTGATGTCTTTGGTAATTTTAGATCATCCATGGTGGGGTCGTTCTGTAAGGAAGTCAACAAGTACTACAAGCTAGTACTTCCCATTCCTAAGGACTGTTGTTAGACCTTCATTGGCACACTACTTGTTTGAGCAGGTCTAAGAGACTCATTGCACTGCTTCCACAATACTTGCTGAGACTACAGTCTGCTCGGCTGCTCTGTGCAGCCGGACAGCTGTCCTGTGACATCTCCCAGGTTTTGCATACATTCCCATTCTCTGGCATAGGTACTGACTTTTTTCATTGTGGTCTGTGAAATAGCAGAGATCTCTGCTCAGATACCCACCTCTAGGTATTGATTGAGGGGTGACAGTTTAGGGTTCAAAGTGGAGTGGCGGAGGGATTAGGGTCACATGCCAGATAAGAACCTGTGCAATCACAATGTGAACGGAAGAGAGGACGCTGTGAAGGAGATGGCTCTGGGTGCATATTCTATGTGCTAAAATACAAAGTTCAGCTAAATCAAATGCTAAGCACTCCAAAATAACATTAGGTATGATGTTAAGCTTATCTTAAGAATATTTGAAAATTTATGAGTTTTTATAAAATGTTTTAAGTAAAACACCTGCTTGAATACTAAGTCAGTAAGTTTATTAAAGTGGTTTATTCAAATGCTTTTGTTTAGGGTTTGAACTACAGTTCCGATTAGGCCCAACTTTACAGGGGAAAGCTGTTACTGTGTATACAAATTACCCATTTCCTGGAGAACCATTTAATCGAGAAAAATTCCGTTCGTTGGATTGGGAAAACCCAACAGAAAGAGAAGATGATTCCGATAAATACTGTAAACTTCACCTGCTGCAGTCTGGATCTTTTCAGTACTACTTTCTTCAAGGGTAAGCCAGGAGTTAATGTATTCTATAACTTAAGTTATCTGACTGTAAATATTACTATGAGAAGCCATGGTAGTGCAGTTTTTACAGGTTTTTGTTTGATTGCTTTTCTTTTTTGTTTTTTCGAGACAGGGTTTTTTTATTTCCCAGGTTGCCCCGGAACTTGCTCTGTAGACCAGGCTGGCCTCAAACTCAGAGATTTGCCTGCCTATGCCTCCCAAGTGCTGGGATTAAAAGCGTATGTCACCTGCCTAACTACAGTGCTTTCTTAAGATACTATTAGGCTATGATTCTTCAGTTTTGATGAGGTGACTGTATAGCCTATTGCAGATTCAAGTTGTATGTAAACTCCAAGCTCTTCCTGCCATCAGTCTAGAGGATACTATTTATTTGAATAACATTGTTGTTGATAGACATTAGCGTCTTTATTTTCTTATAAGTCAATGTTACTGGATGTCATATTCTATTCTATGGATATCAATAGTAGTTGATAAAGATAGAAAATACCTGTTCTGGGGCTGGAAAGATGGCTCAGTGGTCAAGAGCTTGAACTGCTCTCCTTGAGAACCCAAGTTTTGTTTCCAACCTTCACATCAGATGGCTCACAACCTCCTGTAACTCCAGCTCCAGGAGATCCATCACCCTCTTCTGGCCTCTATAGGCATCTTCACTCAAGTGGACACACTGACAGACACGAATACATAATAAAAAAAGAAAGAAAAGAAAATACCTATTATATATGTTTTATTGCAAACTTGTCAATGACTTTTTAAAAAACAATCCATTTATTTTTATTTCATGTGCAGTGGTGTTTTGCTTACATGCATGTCTGTGTGAAGACATATGGTACACCAGAACTGGAATAACAGGCAGCTATGAGCTGCCTTGTGGGTGCTGGGAATTGAACTCAAGTCCTCTGGAAGAGCAACCAGTGCTCTTAACCACTGAGCCATCTCTCCAGCCCCTGGAAAAATACCTTTATATACTTAGAAGTAAACTCCAGGAAGATCTGGAGTCCAGGGTCTTCCTCCAACTGCATAGTAAGTTTGAGACAGCCTAGGCTACATGAGACCCAGGATAAAAGGGAGGGAGGGAGGGAGGGAGGGAGGGAGGGAGGGAGGGAGGGAGGGAGGGAGGGAAGAAGGGGTTTAAATGGGCAATTAACCTTCCAGATGGAATCAAACTGAATTAATGATTTTTCCCTCCAACTAATTAAAACTGTTTTGGTTTATTTTCCCTTAGAAATGAGAAAAGTGGAGGAGGTTACATAGTCGTGGATCCTGTTTTACGTGTTGGAGCTGACAATCACGTGTTACCCTTGGACTGTGTTACTCTCCAGACATTTTTAGCGAAGTGTTTAGGACCCTTTGATGAGTGGGAAAGCAGACTAAGGGTTGCAAAGGAGTCAGGTAGTGTTCAGTTTGCTTTCTTTGTCTTTTTAAAACTAGACATAGTTGCTATGATGCAAGCCTTAAAGGTTTTCCTTCTCCTTCTAATCTTGCTTACTGATGTAGTGAGAAAAATAAAATCCACAGCTTCTCCAGATGTCAGGTTCTGTGGGTCAAGTTAGCAAAGGGTGGCACTTGGTCATGAAGTAAAATGATTATCATTTTTAAGATTTTATGGGGCACATGAAAGCTAGTAACAAAGCTGTTAAGATGAAGGAAAATGAGTTACTATATATAATTTTAATTTGCCAATTTGAATTATCCTTTTCCCATATAAAAGGCATATGCTGCTGGTCATGCCAAGAATAAAATGAAACTACGTACTGGCTTTGTGGGAGCCTAGGCAGTTTGGATGCTCACCTTACTAGACCTGGATGGAGCTGGGTGGTCCTTGGACTTCCCACAGGGCAGGGAACCTGGATTACTCTTAGGGATGATGAGGGAGGGGGACTTGATGGGGGAGGGGGAGGGAAATGGGAGGTGGTGGTGGGGAGAAGGCAGAAATCTTTAATAAATAAAAAATAAAGAATAAAATGAAATTAGATTGTATTTTCCTCCTAAGTAAAGTAAGATAGTACCAACATTCTAGTTTTGAACTAAATATACTGTAAAGAAGGGACTGAAAGTTTCAGTGGTGTAACTATGATGAATGCAAGTCCCACAGAACACTTAAAGTATTACACTTGTGTAGGATATTTTGTTCATGCAGCTCTGTCCTGCCAGCAGTTACTGTTGAACCTGATAGCTCAGCATTGTGGTGATAGTTACCAAGCAGATCGTGTCATAACCCACTTCTCATAGATGGGGACAGTGATAGCCTGAAAGCCTTGGGTAGATTTGCTAACAGTCTTTTGTGGTCCAGCTAGAATGGGAACCCAAGTCATTGGTTCCTTTTCTACTGGCACATTTGTGTCTCTGTTGATAAGTAGCTGAGAAAGCTCAGGTGTGCACCGTGCTTAGCTCCAGGTTGATCTGTTTGCCTTCTCATGCAGTGGTCTCTGTTTTCTTACTTGTAGGTTACAACATGATTCACTTCACCCCACTGCAGACTCTTGGATTTTCCAGGTCATGCTACTCCCTTGCTGACCAGTTAGAATTAAATCCTGACTTTTCAAGACCTCATAAAAGATATTCCTGGAATGATGTTGGGCAGCTAGTAGATAAACTGAAAAAGGAGTGGAATATTCTTTGTATTACAGACGTTGTCTACAATCATACTGGTATGAGATTCAGTGTTTTAGCATGAATATTAAATTCTTATTATTTTATTAATATTTTCATTTTACATTATTATTTTTAGTAGTAGCATTTTGCAGTATGAGGAATTCAACTCTGGACCTTATAAACACTAAACAAAGCAAGCTATCTGCTACTTTAGGCATGTCCCCAGCCCTTATATAACATTCATTCTAAAGATTAAAAATACAGTTGAGAGGCTTTGATTTTAAAAACCACTTTATGGAATAAGGCCTTTTTACTTTCAAAGCAAGCAATGTTAGGTGAGCATATAGTCAACATGGAAGTACTTTGCATATGATGCTTGTAAAAGTAGGAGAGTGAGCGTGAGGGACATAAGACGTGTGTCCACCTTTTCAGACTGACAAGGGGATTCATTACAGCAGGAACCCTATTCTCCACCACACACTTAAAAATATAATGCTGAACATGAAGGGTATGCCAGTAATCCCAGCTCTAGGGAGGCGGAGGTAGGGGGTTACTGTGAGTTCAAGACAAGCCTGGGCTACAAGTTGAGTTGCAGACTGGAAGGGCTGTATTATGAGGCTATTCCCAGAAAACCAATATACCAACAGCATTCTTCATTATTGAAGAGAAAAATATTGATAAACACACAAAAATTAAATCTTTTACATATTAAAGAGTGCACATCGACATCTAAAGTACTAAAAAGAGTGAAGTTAGACTGTTTGAGTTCCCAAATAGATGTGTTGTTTTCCTGACAGCAATCCTCTAAGGAGATATTTGCCCCCATACCTGTCAGAGCAGCTTGCCTGGCCATTGCCTTGTGCTTTAACCCCATGTGCCTTACAAGGAGCCACTGTGCACACAGCAGGATGCAAAGTCTGGAAACCACTGATTTACATATGTCAACAATGGAAATTCTGGATAGTGTAGTTTTAAAGCGTAGCTGTTCCATAAAGTCTTTCCTAAGTAGCCATAGAAAGTATGAAGACTATATATATTTATATATATATATATATATATATATATATAGAGAGAGAGAGAGAGAGAGTAATAGTCTCTAATAGTACTGGCAAACAAAGTTGGACTTTAAAAAATTATTCACGCTGGGCAGTGGTGGCGTATGCCTTTAACCCCAGCATGCGAAATCAGAGGCAGGTAGATCTGTGTGAGTTCAAGTCCAGTCTGGTCTGCAGAGCAAGTTCCAGGCAAGGTGACACAGAGGAACCCTGTCTCGAAAAATCACTAAATGAATAAATATAAGCCACCAGGCCTTGCTTAGTTTAAGTTTTATTATCCAATCCGTGTTCCTAAGGTATCCTGTCTTCATTCAAGTGTTTATTCTTTGTAGGTACAAATAAACACTGAGTAAATAAGTTAATTTCTAAATAAATGAAAAATTATTATTTATAATTGGATCGTAAAGTCCAATCTGACTACAAGGTGTCTTCTTCCGTTTTCTTTAAGCTACTAATAGTAAGTGGATCCAGGAACATCCAGAAGCTGCTTATAATCTTGTGAATTCTCCACACTTGAAACCTGCCTGGGTCCTAGACAGAGCATTTTGGCATTTCTCCTGTGATGTGGCAGACGGGAAGTACAGAGAAAAAGGAGTCCCTGCTGTGATTGAGAATGATCAACACATGGATGTAAGTGCATGTAGAAGACCACCCCACCAGCTTCCAAAGAGCAAATTATATATATAAGTGAACATTTGTTAATTTGGTTTAATATGGAGAAAGAAATGTGGTCAAATACATTTTATGTTGTTCTTAACATTGAAATTTTTCAGTGCATTCGGAAAATAGTCTGGGAGGACATTTTCCCAAGGATTCAGCTCTGGGAGTTTTTCCAGGTAGACGTTCACAAAGCAGTTGAGCAGTTTAGGAGACTTCTCACTCAAGGTAAAGGCTTTAAACTAGGTTGTCCCTGTCGCTTCTTAGGATGTTTAAGGTTACTCTTAAAGGGATGACTCTTTCTCTCTAGTTAGCATAATTAAATTATTAAATCTTTATATATAGTATTTGTGACTTCTTTATACTACAAAACTCCAATTTTTCTTGGCATAGTGGTGCATGCCTTTAATCTTAGCACTAGGAAGGGAGAAGAACATTACATAGATAGATACCAATTTTCTCTTTCTCAAATCTTAAAATTACTAACTAGTAGTTTCTTTCTAATTATTTTTCAAGAAAAACCAGAATTTATCTGTAGTTTCATATAACTTTCTATATAATGTGTATTCATGTCTTGTGTTAATATCTATTTAGTACATACAAATAAGACTATAAACTATGTCTTATTTTTTCATTGACAGTATGAATTTATTATTTTATTTAACTGCTCCTTTTAGTGCCTTTTAGGCAGTGCATGGTTTTGAACGTATTTCATTTGCTTTTGATAGATTACTTGCAGGGTTTTCATCATTTATTCATAAGAACATTCATTTAGCCAGCGTGTGCTAGAGACTTTTAAAGGCATAAGGATTTGGTGGTGAACAGTGACGCTGAACTAAGGAGTTCTGTGCTTCTCTCTTCGAAGAGTTGTTCATTTTATGTCCCTTTACTGTGTGGGCGGGGAGTAAGTAAGTAGGAGGAGAAAGGAGGGACGAAAGATGCTTGTTAACTTTTTGTTTTATTTTCTGTGGAATAGTTATATTCTGAAAAAGTGACAGTTATAATCTTCTATCATTGTTTGCTTTTAAAATGCCATTATTTATTTATTTCAGAAAACAGGAGAGTAGCTAAGTCTGATCCAAAGGAACATCTGAAAATCATTCAGGACCCTGAATACAGACGGCTCGGCTGTGCTGTCGATATGAACATCGCACTGGCGACTTTTATACCGCATGAGTATGTTGTATTTGCCCTGTCATGGTACTCACAAATACTTGGTTATTAACGCCATCATATAAAATGAAATAAAGTTAGGGATCATGAGACGACTCAGTAGTAAAGAGCACTTGCTGATGACTTGAAATTGATCCTCAGCGCCGACGTAATAGAAGAAGACCGCTCTGGAAAGTGGTCCTTTGGCCACACACGCTGTGGCATGTGCACCCCACACACGCACACAGCCCTACACACTAAATGGACAAATGTGAAAATGTTTTTAAAAATGAAATGAAGTAACCTGCCATGTTGTGACAATCTCAGCACCTGACCTTTTCCTCCGTTCTCTGTGTAAGTCAGACTTCTTACCGTTGACAAAGCTCATGGCTCAGATCCTGACGGGGGTATTTAAGATTTCTGTCACACTGGCTGGGAAATGTTTAAGCCTGAGCTTTCCGGAAGCACTAACATTTGTTTTGCTCTCTCTGTGCTAGCAATGGGCCGGCTGCCATCGAAGAGTGCTGCGGTTGGTTCCGCAGGAGACTGGAGGAGTTGAACTCCGAGAAGCACCGCCTCACCAACTGTCATCAGGAGCAGGTTCACCTAGTTTTGAGTCGCTGCTTTTCTCTGAGTCCCCGCTGTTTTCATTGGCATTGTAACATAATCTAATGTTTTCTAGGCAGTTAATTGTCTTTTGGGAAACGTCTTTTATGAACGACTGGCTGGCCATGGCCCTAAACTAGGACCCGTCACTAGGAAACATCCTTTAGTTACCAGGTATTCATCTGTTTCATAAAATGATAATTAAAAGCTGAGAACATTTAACTTTTCAACTTAAATGTTTCTTTTTCTTCAATACATTATATTGAAGTACAAGTTTTGATTCAGAAATAGGCTTAATAATCATTGATATTGTTTTTCTTTAATTAGAAAACCTGTCACCAGTTTGAACCAGATTACATTTATTTATGCTGATATTTCTGGAGGACTGCATATTTATTGTCAGTCTCTTTTCTGTTGCTAAAACATAATGTTCAAGAATGGGTAATTTATAAAGAAATAGAATTTAATTTGGATAAGGGTCCACAGACCAGAAAGTCTGAGAACATGGAACCAGTATCTGCTCATCTTCTGGCCACGGCTTTGGGATCTCTCAGTTCATGCCAGGAAAATGCCTGGCAAGTGAGTGCAAATAGAAGACAGAAAACGTAAGGTGGTTCTGAAAGTCCACCATCATGATAAACATGCAAATTTCCCAGGAGGAAGAGCTCACCCAGAAGAGAAAGCTATTAGTCCACTCACGAGGGAGTCCTACCCATAACCAGGATACCTGTCACTCAGTTTCATCTCCCAACACCACTGCTTTAGGGAGTTAAGGCTCCACACCTGGTGTGGTGGCACATGTCTGTAATCCCAGCAGTATGGAAGCAGAGATAGGAGAAGTTCAAGCTCAGGGTCAGCCTGTGCTGCAAAGTGAAACTGTGTCCAAAGAACGGGTGGGGATGGGCAGGAGGTAAGGTTCCAATGCATGAACTTTTGGAGATGCACTTAGCAGTAGTCAGTTCAGTGTTAGTTGGAGAGATAAAGCGCCTGGCTCCTTACATAAAAACATGTAGCATCGGGCTAGAGAGATGGCCCAGCAGGTAAAAAGCACTTGCTGCTCTTGCAGAGGACCTGGGTTCAGTTTCCAGCTTCTGCACGGCAGAACCATCTGTAACTCCAGTTTCAGGGGATGCATTGTCCTCCTCCGGCCTCCACGGGCATCAAACATAGATACAGTGCACTTAGTACATTCAGGCAAAAGCTCACATGCAAAATAAAATTAGTAACACACAGCATATGTTGGACAGCTAAAGGGTAGGAAAGCCTCAGTGGCTTCATAATTCTATGACGTTGCAAAGATTAATGTTAGTTATTCCTTAAACTTCTATTTTTAATTCTTTAGATTTTTAATGTTGCTACTTCTCATTCTTTTCAGAGAGTTTCTTTGTGTACATCTTCTTTTAATTCTGTCCTCCTAGGTATTTTACCTTCCCCTTTGAAGAAATGGCCTTATCCACAGAAGAATCCATGATCCACCACCCAGATAAAGCTTGCTTCCTGATGGCGCACAATGGATGGGTGATGGGCGATGATCCCCTTCGCAATTTTGCTGAGCCAGGTCCCTGACTTTTCACTTCTCTATAGATAAGAAACAAGAGCTTGTGGAAGGCTCAAACTGGGGTCTGTTTTATTTCTTTTGTTTGTTTGTTTTTAACAATAGGTTCATGGTTTTTAAACTGTTTGGCTAGAGGTATCAGAAATGCATCTATTTGAGAGAGAACCTGCCTCCTTCACCCCCAACTCTTATTTTCTCAAACTAAATAGCTATTGTATGCCTATTTCATATAGTCAACACAGGCTTCAATCTGAGCAGAATATTCTATTGTTTTTTTAATGTGTAAGGATGTTTTTCCTACAAGTATGTATGTGTACCACATGTGTGCAGTACCCACAGAGGCCATCAGGTACCCTGGGATTGAATTTGTAGATCATGTGAGCCTCCATGTGGGTGCTGGGAGTTGAACTAGGTCCTCTGGAATAGTTGTGTTAAAATTGATGTTTTAAAACTTCCTCATAGGCCATTTTACTTTTTTCCCCCAAAGTGTTGGGAGTTCAACCCAGTGGCTTTTACACACGTAAGTGCTCTGCTTCTGAGCTATATCTTTGATTTAGATGTAACCTTATCCAGGAGGCTGGAGAAGCGACTCAGCATTTAGAGCACTGACTGCTCTTCCAGAGGTCCTGGGTTCAATTCCCAACATTTACCTGGAGACTCACAACCATCTGTAACTCCAGTTCCAGGGGATCAGCCATCCTCCTCTGGCTTCTGAGAGCACCAAGCACATACATGGTACACAGACATACATGCAGGCAAAACACCTATGCACGTAAGATAAAATCATAATTAAGTTTAAAATTTAGCCATAATATCATTTATGGAAGAAAGAGCAGTTTGAGAACAGCATTGTTCCGTGGAGGTAATTGTTGCCATCCAGTTTCTTGCATCACTGAAGGCGACTGTTCTCCTTTAACAGGCTCAGACGTCTATTTAAGGAGAGAACTTATTTGCTGGGGTGACAGTGTTAAATTGCGCTATGGGAATAAACCAGAGGACTGTCCCTATCTGTGGGCGCACATGAAGAAATACACTGAGATAACTGCCACTTATTTCCAGGGAGTGCGTCTTGACAACTGCCACTCCACTCCTCTTCACGTGGCTGAGGTACGAACAACTCCATTGCCTTGAAAGAAATGCGGTGATGTCTGGTAGCTTCCTGAAGTTCCTGCCTCGTAGGTCTAGTCTGCTGGTTGTACACTGCTTTGATTTAGTAGTGTATTTGGCACAATGACAGCTTATCTAATTCTAACAACCTGTTTTCCGTTTTGATTTTTGAGACAGGATTTCACTGTGTAGCCCTAGTCCTTGAACTCATTCTGTAGATCAGGCTAGTCTTGAACTCAGAGATCCATCCATGCCTCCCTAGTGCTGAGATTAAAGATGTGCACCACCTTGCCCAGCCTCTAACATTCTTTTGATATAACTGTTATAGAATACTAGACTATAAAATGTTTAATAAGTTAGCTTTTAAATTTAGAAAAAAGATCATAATTTTATGTAATAATATGCATAATAACTGTTTATTGGCAATATGTAAAGTGTTAAGGTGTCTTTTAGGTTGTTCCAATATTGTTATATATCTAATATATATTATTAGCCAATGTAAAGCTGAATAGAATATTGCACATTAGAGTGATTATTCAACTTTGGCTTGTATTTTCATTTCAGGGGTACTTGGGGCTTTGCACATTTTAGAACTGTGCTCTGTTCTATTCTGAGCTATACCTCTAGCCCTTATAATGGAATTTAAACACTAACACTGTGGCATATTAATGTTATTTTGAGCCTCACTGATTCAATTTATTTCATCACCCTTAGAAACATAAATGTGAGCTAACTATAATCTGGTGTTTTTTTTTTTTTTTTTTTTTTTTTGGACTTTTGAGCAATGCCAGTATTTGCTTAACCACATGCATCTTTTTCTTTGATAGTTTTTAAAGTGACAGTTCATGAAAATATGTGCTTATAAACCCGATTTAGTGTCTCGTGCCTTTAATCCCAGAACTTGAAGGCAGAGGCAGGTAATCTCTGTGAATTTGAGACCCAACCTCATCTACAGAATGAGTTTTGGGACAGCCAGGGCTACATAGAGAGACCTTGTCTCAAAAAAAATAAAAATAAAATGCTTATATAAGAAACATTAACTGCAAGGCGGTGGTGGCGCATGCCTTTAATCCCAGCACTCGGGAGGCAGAGGCAGGCGGATCTCTGTGAGTTCGAGGCCAGCCTGGTCTACAGAGTGAGTTCCAGGACAGACTCCAAAGTCACAGAGAAACCCTGTCTCGAAAAACCAATAATAATAATAATATAGTTCACATGCTCAGTGTGTGTGTGTGTGTGTGTGAGAGAGAGAGAGAGAGAGAAAGAGAGAGAGAGAGAGAAATTTCATATGGTTTTAATTTGGAGGGATTTGATAAGAAACATTAGCCAGGCTGGTGGGACATTATTTACTTCTGAAAATTAAGCAGAGAGCCTTTTTCAGCTGTGCTTTTAGCAACAGAAAAGAACAAAACAAAACCATATTTATAACATTGCTATAATGTTATAGCAAATTTAATTTTAAATGACAAAGTCCTCTAGGATTCTACTTCTTAGCTGATAAAATTGCCGATATTTTACCTTCAAGAAGAAATTGGTAACAATCTACTTATTAACCACTGTTACTATCTGTTTCTCTGCACTAATGTTACATATGCATTACACACACACACTCATGTAGAAGTGGTAAGTTGCTGGTCTTTGTTGTCATCTACAGGATGAGTTTAACTTAACCTTTTCTAAATAATTCGCCAGCAGATAGAATAATCAGTTCTGACTTATTTAGCCGCCCAGAGATTAATAATCTTATTAAAAGTATTAAAGACAAATAAAAAAAAACAGGGAATGACTGGCAGAATTGCAGTACCTGTATTTTTAATGACACTAACATTTTCCTTTTTTCTTTTTCCTTCCCCTCTGTCTCTATGTCTGCAAAATCTAATCCTCCTTTTTACTGTTGTTCTCTGTAAACCCTGTCCCCACGTGTGCTGATCGCTCTCTTGCTGTCCTACATGTGTGCATCAAACTTTATCTGGCACTTCCTTTTGCGTTTCTCTTGCTTTGTACCTGTCTTACGTCAAACGCACACCTAGTCTTGTCCCCTCCTTCCCTCTCTGTCTTGCTCTCTTCTTTCTTTTTCATTTGTGACTGTGCTTTTTGCAGTACATGCTGGATGCTGCTAGAAAATTACAACCCAATCTTTATGTAGTGGCTGAGCTGTTCACAGGAAGTGAGGAGCTGGACAATATCTTTGTGACTAGACTGGGCATCAGCTCCTTAATAAGAGGTAGGCCCACCGGAGTCCATTTCCAGTCTGAGATGCTTTGCTTTTGTTTAAGTGGATCAGGATTACATTTTCTTGAATGTAACAGCTTTATATGCAATACTTGATATAACTCAGTCTCCTTTAACAGTTAAATTGTCTGGTTTGTAGTGAGATACTTCAAGTACAAAGACCAGTGAAGCCAGGTGTGATGGCTTAACACCTGTTGTCTCACCACATAAGAGGCTGAGGCAAGAGGACCACATGTTTAAGGCCAGCCTGGACTACATAAGTTCCAGGTTAGTGTAGGTTATGTTTTTTGAGATCCTGTCTCAAAAAATAAAGGAAAGGAAGCTGGTGAGTTGATTCAGTGAGTAAAGGTTCTTGCCCCCAAGCCAGGTGACCTGCGTTCAGTCCCCAGAACACACATGGAGGGAGAGAGAACAGGCTCCTCAAAGTTCTCCTGCGACTTGTACACGTGCTGGCACCTGTGCACACACAGCATGTCCACAAAATTAATTAATCAATTTGACAAGGCGAGTCAGAGAGAGAGAGAGAAAGAGAGGTAGGTGTGATAATTACTGACTCAAAGCCAGAATCATATTTATATATTTTGAAAATACACAAATCTGTTTTAACTACTATATGATGCATTTTTTAGATATTTTCCCATAGATTTAATATAATCCCATTGTTTTCTACTGAAGTTGATTCTCCAGTTAAATTGTAGTTAAGTATTGGTCACTTGGACTTGGTGACATTTGCTTAACCCTTTAGCTCTCACTTTTGATGGTGTGGATATGCCTTGAACATCAGTCATGATCAGAAATCTAACCTCCTCTTGGACATTTATGAGTGACTGGGATTGCTAAACTGCTCTGTGCTGCTCTGCAGAGGCAATGAGTGCATATAACAGCCATGAAGAGGGCAGATTAGTTTACCGATACGGAGGGGAGCCTGTTGGATCCTTTGTTCAGCCCTGTCTGAGGCCTTTGATGCCAGCTATTGCTCATGCCCTGTTCATGGACATTACCCACGATAATGAGTGCCCGATTGTGGTAAGCACCAACCTGTTCTTATGCTGACTTATTTTGCTAAATGTTTCAATATTTGGCTGTCTGATGCTTGATCACAGTAATATACACATACTTTTTAAGTGATTGAAATACCTTGATTTTAAAGTGTTTTGTTGTTTTGAAACAAAAATGTGTCTTACAGAATGTATCTGTCCTTGTTCTTTTGCTTCGCTGTGCTAATGGAGAATGTGTGTCACTGTGCATTTGAAAGAACGTGAACTTTTGCTTTCTGCTTTTCTAGCACCGGTCAGCCTATGATGCTCTTCCAAGTACCACGATTGTCTCCATGGCATGCTGTGCTAGTGGAAGCACAAGAGGCTATGATGAGCTCGTGCCTCATCAGGTGTGTGCGACACTGGTCATTTTTATCCACACTTACATTGTAATCAAGATTTGCGTGTAACCGAGCTTGGCCTCTCTTCAGATTTCAGTGGTCGCAGAAGAGAGATTTTACACTAAGTGGAATCCTGGGGCGTCACCATCAAATACAGGAGACGTTAATGTCCAGAGTGGGATTATTGCAGCCAGATGTGCCATCAATAGACTCCATCAAGAGCTGGGAGCCAAGGGTTTCATTCAAGTAAGAGAAGTGGGATTTTCAAGCTTTCTCTCTGGACATTCCATTTCAAAGGAAGACCTTCTGACTTGAGCGCGTGTGTGCAGATGGGCTCTAAGCCAGTTTCTCTCCAATGCATAGGTATATGTGGACCAGGTGGATGAAGACATAGTGGCGGTAACAAGGCACTCACCAAGCAGCCATCAGTCGGTCGTAGCTGTGTCCAGGACTGCTTTTAGGAATCCCAAGACTTCATTTTACAGCAAAGAAGTGCCCCAGATGTGCATCCCTGGTAACCTAACGCAAGCACTGGTGGAGTTATAGCTTGAAGTTCCATTAGCACATTGTCTTTATGTGTCATATATGACTCACTGACATAAACCTGGTTGAGAAAAGAACTTAGATGGGGACACTTTCACTGCATGGAACACAACCTGGAGAAAAATATTCCCGAACATTAGCATTGTTTGAGTTATGAAATACTTTTGTTTGCTTTTTAATATATTCCCTTTTCTCATATATGTGTGTGTGTATGTATATATATACATGTGTTTCCTTATACTGTAGATAACATGTCTGTGTTTCCATTTTTACATATTATAACTTATACACGTACTACATATGCATATATACACATGTGTGCATGTTTAAAAGGCAAATATTAAGTCTACTCACAACCCACCCTCATCTACCATCCTAGCCTTCTGTCTATCTGGCATTCAACCAAGTAGATATTTTCACTATTCTCCATGTAGTCTTCTTATCCACCTACATAGGATTATTTATAACTTTTAAGTACTGTAGTCCTTCCTCTAAGAATATAGTCTGTCTCTCTTTGACAGTTATATGGCCCTAAGATCCTCCTTTATTGTTGGTTAATTTTTTTTTTTGCTAAATGTCTACATTTCACTCCTTACTATTTTAGATAGTATAGTATAACACAGCATACTCCTACACAAGTAGCAACTGCTTGTTAATTGAAGAGTCTCAAAAAAAATAAAGTGTGTGTGTGTGTGTGTGTGTGTGTGTGTGTGTAGGACCGTAGTCATACAGGATAGCCTAAAGCCTACCAGCCTAGCCCTGGACTTACAGGTGCTGTTCTGTCTCAGCCTCCCAAGTTGCTAGGATTATAGATCTACACATCCATGCCCAGCCTACCTTCTTTATTTCTTGCTAGTTTCTAAATATCCATGGCTTTTCAACCTAACCGGGTGGTGGTGGTACATTACCTTTAATCCCAGCACTCAGGAGGCAGAAGCAGATGGATCTCTGTGAGTTAGAGGCCAGCCTGGTCTACAGAGTGAGTTCCAGGACAGCCAGGGCTACAAAGTCAAACCCTGTCTCAATAAACAAAAACAAAAGTTATCAACCCCCCCCCACAAAAAAAAAAAAAAAGCCGGGCGGTGGTGGCACACGCCTTTAATCCCAGCACTTGGGAGGCAGAGGCAGGCGGATCTCTGTGAGTTCGAGACCAGCCTGGTCTACAAGAGCTAGTTCCAGGACAGGCTCCAAAACCACAGAGAAACCCTGTCTCGAAAAACAAAAAACAAAACAAACAAACAAAAAAAAAGTTATCAACCTAAAGAATTTTAGGGTTAAATATTCACTACCTACTTTAACTTCATAAATTTATGTTTAGTCTGGTCAGGTCTTTGCTAATGTTCTTTGTTTTTGTTTTGTTTATTTAGTATTTTTGGGTATTGGGTGCTAAACCCAGGGTATCCATTGTGCCGAGCATACATTGTACCACTGACCTATCCTCCCAGCTCCATAGGCACTGTACAGTGCTGCCTCGGGTTCTGTGTTTATCCTGGGCATTCTCAAAACATTTCCATTTTCCAGTTCACTAAATTGTAATATCATTTTTTTGTTCTGTATTTGATCTTTAAAGAGTCTCTACTAACATTAAATTTTGAATGTGCATTAGAATAGTTTTCATTAAAATGTTTACATTTTCCTAGGCAAAATTGAAGAAGTAGTTCTTGAAGCTAGAACTATTGAGAGGAATACAAAACCTTATAGAAAAGATGAGAATTCAATCAATGGAATGCCAAATATGACAGTGGAACTTAAAGAGCATATCCAGGTATTGGGGTTCTGGTTTTACTGTGGTTAATATTTTTAAAAAATTTAAATTAGTTAGTAAGTGGATTTCCTGTATTTTTTTTTCAAGCTTCATGAAAGTAAAATTGTCAGACAAGCTGGAGTTGCCACAAAGGGTCCCAATGAATATATTCAGGAAATAGAATTTGAAAATCTATCTCCAGGAAGTGTTATCATATTCAGGTATGTTTGAGTTCAAACTGTTGACTCTACTTATATTGGAAATAGTTTTGGGGGCCTGGAGAGATGGCTCAGTGGTAAAGAGTGCTTGCTGATACTGTAGGGGTTACATGTTCAGTTTCCAGCCCCCGTGTCAGGTGGCTCACAACCACCCATAACTCCAGGTGCAGAGGAGCCAATGTGTTCTGCTCTCTCTGGGTACCTGCACACATGCAATTTGCACACACAGAGGCACAGACACATTTTTTTAAAAATCTAGAGAAAATATCTTACCTTGTTAAGTTTGAATAAACTGAAAACTACCTGTTTCTTATCAACTTTATTCAGAGTTAGTCTTGATCCACACGCTCAAGTCGCTGTCGGAATTCTTCGAAATCACCTGACCCAGTTCAGCCCTCACTTTAAATCTGGAAGCCTTGCAGTTGGCAACTCAGATCCTATATTAAAAATCCCCTTCGCTTCGTAAGTATTCCTTATTTTATAGATTTACCACTTTAACAGAATGGTGAGCTACCCCTGGTCCGATCTGGGCAGGTTTAAACGTGCTTTCTCTCCTTGCTACTCAAAGTGTGGTCTGCAGGCCGTTAATGCCAGCCTCGGCCACTGTTAGCGTTTCGATCTGTGACTTTAGCATGTGTGTGCTCACACGTGCACCTTTCCATGCTTATATCACTTTCCTCTGGATTTGAAGTTTTAATCCATTCTGCAAAGTAACATCTGGAAAGAGGGCACGACAGTTTTCTCACTTGAGATAGAACAAAACAAGAGAAAAGGGAGTACATTCAAGAGTATATGTATTCACAGAAAATGCTGGTTATGTAAATGAAATTACCTGGACAAACTAAGAAGACTTTAAAAATGCAATTTCAACTGTTGTCTTAGTCAGTGCTCCATTGCTGTGAAGAGGCATCATGACCATAGCAACTCTTATAAAGGAAAACATCTATTTGGGGTTTGCTTATAGTTTCTGAAGTTTATCTCATTGTCATTATGGTGGTGAACATGGCAGCGCACAGGCAGACCTGGTGCTGTAGAGCTAACTGTGAGCTCTACATGTAGATCCACAGGTAGGAGAAAGAGAGAGAACCACTGGGCCTGGCTTAAGCTCTGAAACCCTAAAGCCCACCCCCAGTGACGTACTTCCTCTAACAAGGTTATACCTCCCCAACAAGGCCACAGCTCCTAATCCTTCTAAGTCATGCCACTTCTTGATGACTTAAGTATTCAAATACCTAAAGAGGCCCTTCTTATTCAAGTCACCACATTATTCCTAGTTGGTTTTGGTCAGAATGTTTTATTATATCAGCAGAATAGGAACTAGAATGATGTATTTCTAAGACATTTAATATTTATAGTACAGATTTTCTTTTGTTTTTATTTTATAGTAAATGAAATATCAGTATATTTATTAATCTCCTTTATTTTCTAATTCTTAGTATTGCCTCTAAATTGACTTTGGCTGAGCTAAATCAGGTACTTTACCGATGTGAATCAGAAGAACAAGAAGATGGTGGAGGTTGTTATGACATACCAAACTGGTCATCCCTTAAGTATGCAGGTCTTCAAGGTAGGCATAAGGATAAATCTATGTTGTTTTTCTGTAGTGGTCGCCTTTATAGAAGTAAGAGTATACACCTAGAATATCAACACCTAACTCTTGACTCCTGGTTGATTGACCACTAGTAAGTAGCATAACATTTCTGAACTCCAATTTCTGGCTCAATAAAATATGAATAATATAACCAGTCGTGTTGTAATACATGTTTTAATTTTTAGATTAAAATTTTTTTAAATATTTATTTATTATGTATACAATATTCTGTCTGTGTGTTTGTCTGCACGCCAGAAGAGGGCACCAGACCCCATTACAGATGGTTGTGAGCCACCTTGTGGTTGCTGGGAATTGAACTCAGGACCTTTGGAAGAGCAGGAAATGCTATTAACCTCTGAGCCATCTCTCCAGCCCCCTTTAGATTAAAATTTTATATTTAATTTTTAAATTAGTTTAAGAGTTTGAGTGTTTTTCTTGTGTATATGTATGTATACATGTGCCTGCAAAAGGCAGAAGAAGGTATTAGATCCCCTAGAAGTGAATTTTTGTCATGTGGATGCTGGGAACTGAACCCAGATCTTCTGCAAGAGCATCAAGTAGTCTTTACCACTGAGCCGTCTCTAGTGCATGGTTGTAGTTTTAGTACTTGAGAGGCAGAGTGGGTAGATCTCTGTGAATTCATTGCCTGCTTGGTCTACATAGTGAGTCCCAGGCCAGCCAGAGCTATACAGTGAAACCCTGTCTCAAACAAAACAAAACAAAAAGTGTTAATAATTGCCAAGCATGGTGGAACAAGACTGTAATCCCAACTACTCAGAAGACTGAAATAGGATGGTTGAGAATTTGAGGCCACCTGGACAATAAGGAGAACCTTGTTTCAAGAGACGAAAAAAAACTATAAATAATGATGTCATTCATATGAAATACTAAAAATAGAACGTGACAAAGTATTCGGTCGGCAAACTAAAACTGCTAGTTCTGTCTTGCTTAAGGACAATTATGTCTCTTAAATACTAATCTCAATAAATATGTCTTGTCTTGGTTTATTGTGTAACTAGAAACGATATCCTTGACACTGAGTTTTAGACATGTTGTGCTGCTTTAGGAAAGTCACGTGAGACTATGTTGTAAATAAAACATTTAATTGGAAAGGTTTTCCTGCATCTTTGGTTCTTCCTATATAGTTAAAATATCTAGAGTGCTTATGGAACTACCAGATGAGCCTGATACAGAAGTGAGAGAGAATTTAACTTAGAACCCATATATGAGAGAAAGCATGTAATATTCTGTGTGAGTCTAACTTATTTCACCTAATATGATGCTTTCTGGTTCCATCTATTTTTCTTCAAATGTCATTCTGTACAGCTGAACAAAGTTCCATTGTCTGTGTCTACTGCTTTTCATATCCTGGCTCCTATGCATAGTGCTCCAGTGCATGTAGATATACCATCTCTGTGGCGTGCTGACTTAAGGTTCCTTCCAGTATGAACCCAGGGGTAGCGTGTATCCGGATATCCAGATCATACGGTAGTTTTGGCTTTAGTGTTTTGAGGAGGCTCCACACTGATACTCATATTAACTGTCTATCTGTTTACAGTCCCATTGATAATAGTAAGTGAAGCATTCCCTCCCCCCACATGCTTGCCCACGTTTGTTGTTTAGATTCTATTTAAATTGATTTTATTGTTATTATTGTGTAAGTATGAGTATGGGCACAAGCATGCCTTTTACTACCTAGTTCATTTCCTTGACCCTGTTGACTGTTTTTATGATGACAGCCATTCTGACTGAAATGAGATGGAATTTCAGTGTAATTTTAATTTGCATTTCCATCATGGCTAAGTCTGAGCTTTCTTTAAAGACCACCTTATGGGCCCAGGCAATGGTTAAGAGCCTGGCTGTGCTTCCAGTAGATCTGAATTCAGTCCCAGCACCTACATGGTAGCTTACAGCTATAACTCCAGTCCCAGGATTGGATGCCACCTTCTGGCCTCCACACACTCAGCATATATACAGCGTACATATTTGCATTCAGGAAAATAGTCAGACACATAGTATAAAAATAAATAAAGTCCAAAATATTTTTAAGACCACCTCATTTCTTATGTCTTTTATAAAGCCCTTCTTCATTTTTATTTTTGGAAAGAGGGTCTCATGTAGCCCAGGCTGGCCTCAAAGACACTATTTTCTTAAGGATAACCTTAAATGCCTGAGCCTACCTCTAGTCTTAAATACTGGGATTACATGCATTTATTACCGCACCCAGCATCATAAAGACTTTCTTAGTTATTGCTTAGCATAGTTATATCTCTGTCCTCAGGCTGACACATATTTATTTATTGTATTTCTTATTTTTTCTTTGGAAAATATTATCTTATATTATCTTATAAAAAGTTAGTATTTTTTGTGTATGTGAGTATATTCACTGTGGTTTAGAAACAATTTCCAGCAGGTGCATCTCTGTGAATTCAAGGCTAGCCAGGTGTGCTTGGTGAGTTTCAGGACAAAGCTGCACAATCAGACCTTGTCTTGGAAAAAAAGATAAAACAAACAAACAAACAAGAAATCAGACTTTAAAACCAGACTCCCGTACAGTGACCGGCTGTGTAACCTTGCAGTAGAGAAACTCCATCGTTTAGTTTTATCACCATAATCGTGTACAGTAAGGGTCGTGATTAGGATTAAAGCAGCTCCTATTCATTCAAAGTAAAGCACTCGGGAATCATTTGCCAGGGCTGGAGAGATGGCTCAGGTGAAGAACATTTACTGCTGTTTCTCTGGAGGATCTGTGTGCAGCATCCAGTCCTTAGCACCCAGAGGTGGCTCATGGTTACCTCTAACTCCAGTTTCAGGTGACCTATGCCCTCTTCTGGCTTCCATGGGCACTACAAACACACAGAGAAGCACACATACACATAAATAAAAGTAGATTTATATGTATGTATGTTACCAGTTTAAGCTAAAAAAGCTTTCCCTGTCCTTTTTCTGGTTCTTTGCTAATTCTCGTCTATGTCTCATGAAGTGACTCAGCTCATTTTTTTTTTTTAAATAAAATGCCCTTATCTGATTTACTTTACTTTATCTCAGTCATTTTTTTTCCTGTCATAAGCTAACAGTTTGGGCAGCCCAGGGCATTTTCCTAGCAGACTGCTAATGACGGCCATGAGTTTAATCAGATTTAGCCACTGTCTTGCCCCTTTTCTGCCTTGACAAGATTCCATTCCCCGGTGCTTATAGTATTCCGTGCTCTGTTATTTTGGAATCTAGGAATCTTGTTTTTGGTTCTGCTCCAGATTCTCAACAGCCAGTCAGTTATTTGTGGATTCTTGTGTTCACTTTGACATAATATGTCCTTTTGATCTCCGTAGTTAACCACCTATTCCAAGACAGAATGCTTTCTATAAACCAGCCAGACAGTTTTCTGTCCTCTCGTTACCTCCTGAATAAGCCATTGCATCCCACTGGTTTCTGTCAGCTCTGTTTTCTCAGTTTTTATTATCATTCCATAACTCAGCAGCAGAAAATGCTGAGCAATGATTCTCTTCCCTGGAAGTACTGGGACAAGGACAGGGTCTATAATACAGTATTTGTACTGCCGTATTTTTGAAAGTTACATTTCCCAAGGAGAACTACAAACTCCTTGAGTGAAAAAAATCCTACGTCTTAAATTTATTGTTTTTAATTTTTCAAAACATAACCACACATATTGTAAAATTCAATAAATTCTAACCAAGTGAACTTAGTTGAAATGAAGCCAGTGAAGCCAAGTACTGCTTTCAGTAAATGAAAGTATAATCATTCCGTAGCAAAGTTACAGAGTCTGCTGTGAGTGTGCATAGGGATGCCAAGACTCAGCAGAGAAATCTTCCTAGTAATCATTACACGTCAATAGCTCACGTGCTGATTTTGTTTAGTTGTAAGTACTTCCTGTTTCGTTTCAGAAGCTGCTTCTGAAGCTCTTTCATTGTCATCCTCCATTGGTGGTCTTGCTTCCTCTTAAACCAGTTTTGTGATTTCTGTAGTTCTTTCCTAAATATTAATCTATTGCTTGCTAACACAGAAATACCCAGGCTTATTCATTTGATGCTCTAGGGTAGAGCAATCATGTCCACTGCTTTTGAATGTTATATTATTGAATATAAAGAGATAAGTGCTATCCTCGAAGCCCGGAAGCTCTTTGTTGTTCTTGCAGCAGTAGACCCCTTCAGTAGCCTTTGTGTTTTAGTTAAAGTAGAGACCTTCATACTTATCTCCAGCCGTGTCACGTGCCATTGTGGACGTGGCCGTTATGTCTGCCTGTGTCTGTGTTCACCCCAGATCATCAGAGACTGGCCACAAGTAAGCGATGGGAACATTTTGACTTTGCCAACAGTGTAATAATGTCTGAATTTTCAGGATTAATGTCCGTGTTGGCAGAAATAAGACCAAAGAATGACTTGGGGCATCCATTCTGTGAAAATTTGAGGTCTGGAGATTGGATGATTGACTATGTTAGTGGCCGGCTTATTTCACGATCAGGACATATTGCTGAAGTAAGTAGAATGATATTCTAGTCCAAACAAGTGAGGGACCATTAAGAATTATATATACCCTGTTACAGATAATATTACGTTTCCTTGAACCAGTTTCCTTTCTTGATCCTCTTTCAGTTTTAAAGAGTGGTCATCAATAGGTTACTGGCTGGCAAAGTTGCATGTGTAGATTCAGCTCTTAAAATATACCTAGCCTGTAAACACAACTAATTAACCTTTAACATTATTTCTCTAACAGGTTGGTAAATGGTTGCAGGCTATGTTCTTCTACCTGAAGCAGATCCCACGATACCTTATCCCCTGTTACTTTGATGCTATATTAATTGGCGCATACACCACTCTGCTGGATGTAGCATGGAAGCAGATGTCAAGGTATCTCCAACAAAGCTTGAGTAAACAGGCGTATTTCTGTGGAAACTATACAGAGAGAGTCATTTTGTACTTGATTTTAAAAGACCAAAAGCTAAGGAGCTGTCATATCACAGACTCAGAGCTGAGAAATTTTTTAGCTGGACTGTAAGTGTGTTAGCATCCTTCAGTCCAGAACATGCAAAACCAAATGTGGAGTCTGGGTGGGGTTTGTTTTGTTTTGAGACAGGGTCTCATGTATTGAAGACTTGAAACACACTGTGGAGGCAAGGATGATCTTACGCTTCTGATCCTCCAGCCTCCGCTCTCAAATGCTGGGATTGTGGGTCTGCGTCCAGTGTATAAGGCACTGAGGATCAAAATCAGGGCTTCATGCACACAAGATAAGCACCCTACACACAAACACATACACCGTGGACACAAACATGGTAATACAGTTTTAAAAATTGGTGGGGATGTTTGGGTGTCTAGCTCAGAAGAGCATCATTTGCCTCCAAGCTTAAGGCCTTGGGTCTAGTCCCCAACTGCGGGTGGGAGGATAGGAGTGGATTTTATATCTGGTCTACAGAGCCTGTAAGAGATGATATGTAAAAAACAAAATTATATTATGAGTTCATTAACTTGTTAAATGATATACATAAAAGTATTTTTACCATTTTACACATTTCTATAGACGAATCAGTGGGCAAAAGGATGTGTAATAAGATTGCTAGAAAGATAGTGTTTCTGAGATGACCTCTCCGCTTACTGCTTGCTCGCAGCTTTGTCCAGAATGGTTCGACCTTTGTGAAGCACCTTTCACTGGGTTCCGTCCAGATGTGCGGAGTGGGGAAGTGCCCTTGTCTGCCTCTTCTTTCTCCCTCGCTCCTGGATGTGCCCTACAGGTTAAATGAGATCACAAGGGAGAAGGAGCAGTGCTGTGTCTCCTTGGCTGCAGGTAAGGACGTGAGGCAGCTAAATGGTAAAAGCCCGTAGTGCTCAACAAGGAGAAGGCATGGGAAAATGGTTTTCATGCCACCATTTAGTAAATTGCTCACTTAATAGCTGCTTGCTCACAGTAACTAACTAGTAAGAACTCACATGTGTTTTTGTAGTGGTTGAGTAATGCAGTTAATCTGTTAAATTCCAGTTCTTGTCATTTTAAATATCTTTAATTAAGTACTGTTTCTGTGTGTTTCTTTCCTAATTCTTAAAAGTAAACCAACATTATAGTTACAAAACACGTTAAATGATTTTTTTAAATTGCATCTTCCTTGTTTGTCAAGTACTTTTAGCCATATCTACTAACACAGTCTCCTGCAACTTGGTTTAAAACATCCACGGAAGTAAGGTGCGCCCAAAGGAAGGCTCTTCTTGTAATAAACTTCCAGTGTGTTTTAAAAAGTATTAGGTAGATGAGGCCCACTGCTTCTTGGGGTTTTGATAAAGTGAAGTGTAAAGTTTACAGCTTTTGAAATTAAACTGAAATATATAAAATATAGCAAACTAGTAATATCTACATGATTCCCTTAGCTAAGTTTAAACTTTTATTGTCATTGGCTCAGGCATTTCATTGGCTCAGACTTTGTGGTATCCAGCATTACTGTCTCCTTCACATGATCATAAAATTTTAAAACCCTATTTTAGGGCTAAAGGGTAGAGTAGTACCCAGTAAGTCCAAGGCCCTAATAAGTTCAGTTCCTCAGCATCACACAAAATATTTTTTAATTAAAAAGAGGAATAAAATGAAGAGTCAATTTTAATTTTCTAATTGTGCTTCAGACTTTCATTTGATTGATGGTTCTGGAAGCTGTCATTCCCTGAGTCCAAGCAGATGCTCAGGAGATTGAACTGGAAGAGGGAAAAACACACTGATGGGGAAAACTCCAGATCTAAAACCCAGTTTTTAAAAGCCTATTACATAAAATAATAACCTCAACCTTTTTGATTGTGCACTGCTACTATTAAATATCCCCAGAATTTATGCATTTACTTACAAATCATGTAGTGATAAAACTTATAACGCTTATATGTAGTCTGTATAACATAAATACAGATCCTAGTATTCTGATATTTTAAGGGACTATTTTGCCCAATTTATAAAAAAAAAAAAAGTAAAATGATATGCAGATTTGCCAGTAGGTTTTGGTGGCATTGATTTTACAATGGGAACGCCTCTTTTTATAATAGTATTGCAGGAAAAATGGAATTAACATTTATGGTAATTGACAACATAGAAATAACCCCCCAAATACTTGATCTGTAAGTTGTATACTCACAGAGGACAAAAAAGTAGCAAACGCTTCACCGTATAAGTGCTAAGGTTTTCCAGTTTTTCACTTTTTGTAGTTCTTGTTGATACAGGGTTTTACTGTATAGCCCAGACTATCCTCAAACTGTGGCTACGCCTGTCTGCCCTCCTGAGGTTGTGGATTAGACGCTTGCACCATGATGCCCTGCTCACTGTTAACTTTAAACATCAGTAGACTGCCGGTATTTTAAGACGTGCTAATCCAGACTCACTCTTGAGTTTGCACACATTGCATGTAAGATGTTTAGTTACGTCACAGGAAGTCTGTTGTGCTGATGTCTTAGCTTCTGACATTATAAGTGACAGAATTGCAACTCTCCATTTAATTTTTAGTGTATTTGAAGGCATTTTGTACATCATTTTGGAGACAACCTAAAACGTATGTCTAATGGTGCCTTTAATTTTGTTTTATCTTAATTGAAATATTCAAATTAGTAATATGTAAGGTCCTTGATTCTATCTTAAGTAATTGTTTATATGAAAGCATAAGATTAAAATTATTTATTTATGTATAATTATTATATATACCTTATATATCATATACTATATATGATGTATTAGCTATATTTATATAGTATATGGTATGTGTTATATGTTATATAGCTATATATAGCTATATAACTGCTATATATTATATATAACTATCATATAACCATATGCTGTATATATTATGTGTATAACTATATATAGTCATATAGCATATATGCTATATATCTAGTTATATATAGCTATATACATATATATTGTGTGAGATAAGTATAGCACTATCAATCTGTTATAAAATAATGTGAAATTTGGTGATAAACTTTCACTATAAATAAATTAATAAACATTTAATTAAATACATTGAACTAATAAATTTTATATTTAGATTTATTTATTGCCCTTAGAATCAGGGCAGAATCTTTTAAAGTATGTGTTTAATTATACTGTCATTTTATATGTTAAATATTTGATCTCTAATTTTAAGCTTTTAATTTAAAAGACAAATTAAAATCTGTTCAGCTAACAACCCCCCTCTCCTTCTGGTTCTCAGGGCTTGGATGTAACTAAATTGTAGAACTCTTGTTGAACACCGCCTTTAATCTCCTTTGGGTCACAGGTGCCCTTTAGACTCTGATATGACCATAAAACCTCATCCCATAACGCTGACGTTAAGTGCAGACATATATTTCACTGTAGAGGATTTTGGAAGGTTCATGGGCTCCTTCTAATTTGCTCTTTTCTGTAAACCTAAAGTGTGTGTGTTGATGGAGTTCATGGGATCAAACATAATGCTCTGATTGACACATCACTCTGTTGTCTTTCGCCAGGCTTGCCCCACTTCTCATCTGGTCTCTTCCGCTGCTGGGGGAGGGATACTTTCATTGCACTCCGGGGGATGCTGCTGGTCACTGGACGCTACTTAGAAGCTCGGTAAGAGCCTCTGCAAACCGCATGTAGTTTGCAGCTCCATGTTCCCCCTTACCCATCTACTGTCAACATTTGAAAAGTATGTTTTCCTTAGGTGTTTTTTTTTATTATTATTATTTTGAGTGCGTTTATATTTGTGTAATCACAGGCATGCCATGGTGCACATGTGGAGTTCAGAAGACAGCTTGCTGGAGTTTTTCTCTCCTTCCTCCATGTGGGTTCCAGAAACCCAATTCAGTGTTAGGCTTGGCACCTTTACCCACTGAGCTATCTATCTCACAGGCTCCAGATTTGAAAGTCCTACTTCATATTCTTGTTTAATAAGTTTAGTGAATTTTAAAGGGAAAAATAACTTTGAGGTCACTAGATTCCATGATAGGTCAGATCTTCTTCCGTATTTGTGAATTTATCTAAAAAAAAAATTAGAACCATTTTCTCTCTTCATAAAAAAGTATTGTTATCTGGATATGGTGGCACACACCTTTAATACCAGCACAAGGGAGGCAGAGGCAGGTAGATCTCTTTTGAGTTTAAAGCCAGCTTAGTAGTATTCATAGAAAGTTTCAGGTCAGCCAGAAATACTTAATGAGATGCTGTCTCAAAACAAACAAACAATAAATTGGGAAGCTAGCAAGCTGGCTTAGTGGGGCAAAGTGCTTGATGTGTAAAGGTGCTGGCCATGCAAGCTTGGTGACCTGACTTCAATTCCTGGAACCCACATAAAGGTAAATAAATGACTTCACAAAGTTGTTCTCAGACCTCAGCACATATTCTGCAGCACAAATACACAAATACACACACAAATATGCACACATACTAATAATAATCATCATCATACTTTTAAAAATTGGGGGAACTGGAGAGATGGTTCAGTACCTAAGAGGATCCATGTTTGATTCTTAGAAACACATGGCAGCTTACAACCATCTGTAACTCTGTTTTTAGGGGATCTGTCACCTCTGGCCTCAGCTAGCATTGCACCAGGAAGGCTGACATACATGCAAGCAAAATACCATACACATAAATTAATAAAATTTCTGTAAATTTAATTTGGAGGGCTGTTTGCTTACCTATTAGATCCCCTAAGTAAATGGCTTAGGAGTTAGGTATAAAGAATCAGAATTCAGCAAAACACAGTGGCAAAGGCCTTTGCCTGTGACATGGAGAACTTCTGATGCTAGGAACTGGGAACTGACTCCAAAGATGACTAGAGAGAAAAGCTGCTCTGGGAGCTTGGGCATCCCCCAGACCCCTGAAAAAGTGACTGTTGTTTCCCTTCAATTTTATAAGTGTTTTCATCTCAAATGATCCATTTATTTCTGTTGTTTTAGGAATATTATTTTAGCATTTGCTGGTACCCTGAGGCACGGCCTCATTCCTAACCTCCTGGGTGAAGGAACTTACGCCAGGTACAACTGTCGGGATGCCGTATGGTGGTGGCTGCAGTGTATTCAGGACTATTGTAAGATGGTTCCAAATGGTCTAGACATCCTCAAATGTCCAGTTTCTAGAATGTATCCCACGGACGATTCTGCACCTTTGCCTGCTGGTACACTGGTAAAGAGCATTTCTTAAAATAATTTTTAATGAAATGTGATTTTATTTGTAAAATATTAATGTAAAATATTAAGAGTCCAAGGCATGAGAATTCAGATATCAAGAAAAGTTGAATATGAATCTTTATATAGTGTTGACACTGTGAGAGGTCACAGAGGTAAGACTTGCTCCCTGGTTAAACACAGACAGCCTGGGAGCACAGGAGCTGCTGCTTTCCCAGCCCCACCTGCTCCTTACTTTCTCCTCAAGGGGAGTATTTATCTAGTAATGCATATATATTACTAGAGTTGAGGGACTTAGGGGAAAATAAGAGTAGAATCCATTTCTAACAGGATGCATTCTTGCTGTCTCCAACAGGATCAGCCATTGTATGAAGTAATACAGGAAGCTATGCAAAGGCACATGCAGGGCCTTCAGTTCCGAGAGAGGAACGCCGGCCCCCAGATAGATCGAAACATGAAGGACGAGGGTATGTAATTCACTCCATAGTTAAGACTTAACAGTGCTATTTCTGATCTCTCCAAGCTAAAAAAAATCAAAGTTTATATCTTTTGTCAGCCAATTTTCAAGATAACATTGGCTTTTATAATTTATTTTATGTACGTGTGTGTGAGTTTTTTACCTGCAAGTGTATGTGCCATGTACATGCCTGCTGCCTGCAGAGGTCAGAAGAGAGCATCAGAGGCCCTGGAACTGGAGGTAGGGATGGTAGGGAACCACTGGCCATGGAATCCGGGTCCTCCACAAGAGCAACAAGTATTCATAACTGTTGAGCCATCTCTCCAGCTCCTGGTGTTGCAGTTTATAATCACAATGTTAGTATAATTTTTTCTGCCAGGTATGCACATGCCTGTCATCCAGCACAGGAGGTAGAGGCTTGACTGTCATGAGTTCAAGGCTATCCTGGGCTCCATAGTGAAACCTTGTCTCAAAAATGTAAACAGGAAGCCCAGCATGGTGACGCATGCACACACGTCTATAGTCTCAGCCCAAGGCAGAGGTACAGAGTGAGTTCCAGATCAGCCAGGGCTATAGAGAGAAACCCCCTTGCAAAGCAAAATAAATAAATAATCAAACAGAAGAAGGAAGAAAAAAATTATAGTTCTGTGAATTGTTATATGCCAGCCATTATAATGATGTCTTTACCAATGTTATTCCTACTTAACTCCTGAAAACATTAGTAATGAATTACATTGGACTTGAGAGATGGTTCAGCAGTTAAAATGCATGGAGAACAAGTGAAAGAACTGGAGTTCAGATCTCTAGACCCTATGTAAAAGCCAGGTGAGCCTGATAATTCCAGCCTCCGAAGGCAGAGGCGCGGTGTCTCTGAACAAGTAAGGCAGCTCCAGAGACCATCTCACACTGG
Organism: Chionomys nivalis; assembly: GCF_950005125.1. Lineage (NCBI taxonomy): Eukaryota > Metazoa > Chordata > Mammalia > Rodentia > Cricetidae > Chionomys > Chionomys nivalis. The sequence continues at coordinate 28,960,774 of NC_080103.1, read as the reverse complement.
GGAGCTCAAGTCTGATTGAGAGACCGTGACTGTACAAAGGTAGAAGAGGAAGCACACACTTGCACATGTGTGTGTGCACTAGTATACACGGGGACACATGCATGCACTGTACAAGTGTGGGCCTGCACACGCTTGCGCATGTGTGTGTGCACTAGTATACACGGGGACACATGCATGCACTGTACAGATAGAAATACCTGAATTAATTTTTTTTAAGTAAAAGAATATGTTACTCTTAATTTTTACAAAATGAGAGGACTGGAAAGTTGGCTTCCCAGAGCTGCTGGGTGGCAAAAGAAGGATGTCACCCATGGTTGTCTCTGTGTAGACCAGGCTGACCCCAGCACCTCTACAGTGCTGTGTTTGTATATCAACTTAAAGTAGTTACACTCTCTTAACTCATTTGCCCTAAGGCCAGCCAGTACAAGGCTGATTATCTCATTTACCCTCAACCCTACTCACTTTGGGAATGGTTTTGATGATTTTGGTGTATATTTACTTTAGTCTTCTAAGTATGTGTTTTTAATTGTAATTTTAAAAGAATTGCAGATTGATAAGATAAAATAAAATAAGTTGTAAAAATGATAGATAGGGTACTGCAAACCCTTCCCCCAGTCTTAATATAACTGAAGTAATCTATCAGAATCAAGAAATGTGGCATGATGCTACTAACTAGACTGTAGACCTCATTAATTCCCACCAGTTCTCATGTTAACTCATGTTGGGCTGTGGGTTCCTGAAACCACTAACATATAAAGATGTAGACCTAATCCATCATCACAAACAGTTTTCCCTATCCCACCTGGTTCTACTCCACCTGGGTCTTTTTCTTTTTTTAATGAACCTCCACGTGGGTCTTACTACTAATCTCTGCCTCTGTCATTACTTTGAACATATTTATAAACTCATTGTTTGTTTATTGTTTTAAGACTGGTCTCTCTATGTAGCTCTGGGTGTCCTGGGACTCACTTGTAGACCAGGCTAGTCTTGAACTCACAGTGATTATCTGCCTCAACCTCCTGAGTGCTGGAATTAAAAGTCTGTGCCATATCCCTGGCTTTGAAAATATTATATAAAATTGAATACCCAGTATGTAACTTTTTTTGACTGATCAAGATGGGATCTTGCTATGAAGCCTTAGCTGGCCTAAAAGTTGCTATGCAGACCAGAATAGCCTCACTCATGGTGATTTATTATGTATAGTAGTAATACACAAATATTTATCCAGGCTATTTGGTAACAATCCCTGATACATTTTTATCCTTCTCTAAGAGAAGTCAATGGAAACAAGATTCCAAAGAATGTTTTTATGGTATGTCTAAGACGTTTTAGGGTTTTGTTGTTGTTGTTGTTGTGAAACATTTCAACTTTAAGTAAACAAAATAATTTTTCCTTTGCATTGGGCATTGAAATGAAATATATTAATATTTTACTATATTGCCTTTTTTGTTTTGTGTGTTTGGTTGGTTGTTTTAGTTTTGGGTTTTGTTTGTTTGTTTGATTGATTGTTTCTTTTTCAGATAAGTTCTCTGTGTAGTCCTGACTGTCCTGGAACTCACTATGTAGACAGGATGGTCTTGAAACTCACAGAGAACTGCCTGCCCCTACCTCCCGAGTGCTGAGATTAAAGGCATGTGCCACTATACCTAATTTAAAAAAATTTTTTTTTTATATGTAACCTTTTGTAACTTCTTCCCTAAACCATTTTGTCTTAGGAACTCATCTGTTTGTTCCATATACATCCTGTTTGTTATTTAAAGGACAGAGCATTTCCTGGTGTACACACACTAAACCATCCCTCCACCGAGTGATGGCTTATGATTTCCTCGTGTACACACGCTAAGCTACCCCTCCACTACGTAGTGACTTATGGTTTTGCTAATGTAAGCAGTGCTTTAGAATGAACATCATGTACACGTGTGTTTTCTTGAAGGAGAAATAAAATGTATATTTATTATTATAAAACTTAATGATTTTTAGTTTCTTTGGGTTTTTTTTTTTTTTGCTTGTTTTGTTTTTTAAAGAGTCTCATTGTGTAGGCTTACCTAGCCTCAAGCTCACTGTATAAGCCAGCTTCAAACTTGTGTCATTCTCCTGTGTCTACTTCTGTTGACCTGTGCAGAACTCTTCTGTTTAACGTGGGATCTGAGGACCTGAAAGAATGGGGTGGACTACAGTGTAATGCTGTTGACACCTTATTTCAGTTTCAGTGTGCTTTTAGACACAAATGTAACAAAGAAGGCAATGATCTGAGGAAGGTTTGAGTTCAAAAAAACATGTAAACAGCCATCAGTAAGCTCCTACTAAGAATGAGCAGAGTCCTTTTTAGAACTTTCTCAGGACAGACCAGTTTAAACACAATTTCCTGGCACATTCTATCTGGGGAAGCATGAAAGCAAAGCAGAGGCCATATGCAGATTCAGGGCACACTGGGGACAGCACTCAGCATCTCCTTTCACCAGACTGGGTTCTGTAGCTGTATTCTGACATCCAACAAGAATAAGCCTGTCTCATACACTGAATGTACATGTTTGTCATGAGAGGCACAAAATCACGTCCAGAACAACCCAGAGAACAAGAGGCACTGAGGTAAAAGGCTCTGCCTTTCTCCTGGAGCCTCTGTCACAGCTCCCCATGGCACTGTTCACCACATGTCATGGCCGTGTTCGGACACCCCTGCCTCTGCCTCCTGAGTGCCCGGGTTACAAACCTGTGCCATCATGACTATTTTATACGTGTTTGTTTTGCTCTTTTTAGGTTTCAATATAACTATAGGTGTTGATGAAGAAACGGGATTTGTCTATGGAGGGAATCGCTTCAACTGTGGCACATGGATGGATAAAATGGGAGAAAGCGACCAAGCTAGGAACAGAGGAATCCCAGCCACCCCGCGGTAGAGTTCATTTTGGATGCTTCAGCAGTGATGCTCTTGTGATTCCAGTTCCTTTTGCAGACACATTTACTCACGGAATCTTTTGTTCCTCACCACGGTCTCCGCATTAAATCATTCCAGATCTTTCTCTTCCGTTTCCTCCTCTGCTCCTTCCTTCCTTTCCCCATTATACAGATTAGCAGCCCTCTTGGGCTCAGTCATCAAGGAGAGTGACCTGGTCTCCTCCAGGAGATCTCAGGATTTTTGCACCTCTGCAAGAATCTCAAACATTTTATAATTCATCATCCTAATGGTTAGGACATTTTCTTTAAATTAAAAAAAAAAAGTTACAGGGCTGGAGAGATAGCTCTTCCAGAGGACCCAGGTTCAATTCCCAGCACCCACATGGCAGCTCCTGACTATCTGTAAATCCAGTTCCAGGGAATCTGACACCTTTACATCAATGCACATAAAATAAAGTTAAATAAATCACAAAAATAATTCTTTAAAGAAATTTTTACAATTATTTGTGGAGTGGAGGGAGTACGTGTGTGTGTCTTCACACCACAGCACACGCATGGAGGGCAGAGGACAGCTTGTGAGAGTCAATTTGCTCTTCCCGCCATGTGGTTCTCAGGTCATCAGACTTGGCAGCAAGGGCCTTTACCTGCTGAGCGTATCACCAGCCCTGGCTAAGACATTTCTTAATCCGAACTTCGTACAATGTTAAGATTTTATTATGCCTATCTTTACGAGTATGGAAAACAACTAGTTGAAATTGATCTTTTAAAAATGTTTTTTAGATGGGCAGTGGTGGCTCACGCTTTTTGATCCCAGGACTTGGGAGGGAGAAGCAGGCAGATCTCTGTGAATTCGAGATCAGCCTGGTCTACAGAGTGAGTTCCAGGACAGCCATGGCTACATAGAAAAAACCTGTCTCAAAAAGCAAAAAAATGTTTTTTTATTGCCAGATAGTGGTGTCACATGCCCTGTACTTAGAAGACAGAGGCAAGCGGACCTCTGTAAATTCGAGGCCAGCCTGGTCTATATAGCTAGTTCTAGGACAGTCAGGACTTTCTCAAAAAAAAAATAAATAAATAAAAAGCTTTTATTTTCTGAACCTTTTATCTCTAGCTTTGTTATTTAAGGAGTTTTCATTTATGATTTCAGAAGTTGTCAACAAGTACCGGAAGTTTTTTTATACTGAGTGAAGCTCAGACGCTATTTTCTAGTTTTTTAAAATTAAAACTGATGTGTCTATGTGGGAAGGTGCATGTGTGTGCAGGTGCCCTTGGAAGCCAGAAGAGGGCATCTGATTCTCCAGAACTGGAGTTACAGGCACTTTAGAGCTGCTCACTGTGGGTGCTGGGAACCAAACCAGGCTTGGGCAGAAGAGCAATATTTGCTCTTAATTGATGAGCCATCTCTCAAGCCCATAAGCTATTTTAATATAAAAGATTTTTGTTTCAAACAGATCAGGCAGACTAAATAGAAAGACCCTGTCTCAAAACTAATAAATAAGTGTTAGGAGAGGAGGGACTGGTGAGATGGCCAAGCTGGGAAGAGAACTGCCTGCTGTTCCCCAAGTTCATTTCCCAGCACTCAGGGCAGGAGGCTTACAACCTAATGTAACAGCAGTTCCATGAAATCCAATGCACTTACGGACTCTGTGGGCATCCGCATGTGTGCACATACTCATAGAGACACACATGTATACACAAAGTAAAAATATAAATGTTTTTAATGTCAGGAACATAATCAGCGAGAGAATAGTAAGGGAAGAGCTTTCTTATGTGATATAATATGTACTGCTGATAAAGTGAAGAGGTGGGACAGATGGTTGCTTATATGATGCGTTATTCACCAATATTTGTTGATGGTGGTTTGTTTGGTTTAGTTCTGTGTTACCCCCAGAGACTTCCTTAATGTTAGACAAACCTTCTACCACTGAGTTACTTCCCCAACCCAAAATTACTTATTGAATGCCCTTCATGGGCAAATGGTTAAATAAGTTCAACATAGAGAATAAATATTTTTAATTTTAGAGATGGATCTGCTGTGGAAATTGTTGGCATGTGCAAATCTGCTGTTCGTTGGTTGCTGGAATTGTCCAAGAAAAATATTTTCCCTTACCATGAAGTCAGCGTGAGAAGGCATGGTAAGGTGGCCTGTTTTACAAGGACCACACAAGGTACTAACCTTTGTTACCATGAAGTCAGCGTGAGCAGGCATGGTAAGGTGGCCTGTTTTACAAAGACCACACAAGGTAGTAACCTTTGTTTCCATTATCGGACTGAAGACCCAAAATTTTAAGAAACAAGAAAAGTCATTAATTTACCGATATGGAAATTATGATGAAGTTGGTTACTAACGCCATTCCCACAGCACCCCTGAACTGACAGAGGAAGGCAGCATAGTGCTGGTCTCATTGTGCTTCTCTCTGCCCTAACTTTGTGAGCAAGTTACATTCTCTGAACAGCTGGAAATCATTACACCTCTTTCTGGAACAATTTCTATACAGTAGAAATAACGTTTGAGCTACCCACACAACTTTAAACATTCCAAAAAGTCAATTGTATTTTTAATTCAATGTATGTGAAATGTTCAACATGTGATGAATATGAAGTTATTCCTGAGCCCTTTACATTCTTTTTAGGAGAGGCAGCTGGTCTTTGAACTTATAACATACTTCCATCCAGAGTAGCCACATTTTCCAAAACATAGATAATTTGTTTCATAAGTAAGCTAAATATGCGGTTTTAGCAATAGTATTTGGGATATTCTTAATGTCTACAATTGCCATGTCTTACTGCTTTTCAGGGAAAGTTGTAACAGTTTCATATGATGAGTGGAACAGAAAAATACAGAGCAGCTTTGAAAAGCTGTTCCATGTCTCTGAAGACCCTTCAGATCCTAATGAGAAGCATCCGAATCTGGTTCACAAGCGTGGCATCTACAAAGATAGCTATGGAGCATCAAGTCCTTGGTGTGACTATCAACTCAGGCCTAATTTTACCATAGCAATGGTCGTGGTAAGCGATGTGTTACTTTCAAATTTCAAAAAATGTTATCATACCTATACTATGGGACTTTTTTTTTCCTGTTTGGTTTTCAGCTCCCCTTAACCATGAAAAGTTATTGCTTTCTGGATAATTTTATATAGTTTCAGGAATTAAGTAGGCATATTATCTCTAATCTGTAACATTTAGTGTCAAAAATAGAAAACAATGGTGATGAGAAACAAAATGTTTCCTAGTGTTTGTGTATGGGACAGTACTTGGTACCTGTGCCACACACTGGATGACTTGGGCTGCTTCCGTGAGCCTCAGCCCTCACCCTTTTCCCCTGAAGGCTGTGGGCGTTTGTACTACACAAGCTGGTGCTACAGACAGCTCCCCGGTGCACCAGTTGGAAAGTTGTGCACAGGCAGCTTATGTTCACTTTTGATCTACTTTGCATTTTTCTCTAATTAGTTCTGTTTAGATAAGAATGTTTTAAATTATTTATTTATGTATCTGGTATTATATATTATTGTTAATATAAATTATTATAGTAATTTATTTACTTATTTTATTATTTTGTGTAGGGGGTGTTTTGCCCACGTGTATATCTGTGCACCATGTACATGCAGTACCCCCAGAGGCCAGAAGAGGGCATCAGATTCCCCAAGCCTGGCATGACAGACTGTTTTGAGTTACCATGTGGGTGCTGGTAATCAAACTTGTGTCCTTTGGAAGAGCTCTTAACTACTGAGCCATCTTTCCATCCACCTAGCTAAGAATTCTTGACTGTTTTGTTATTAAATCTCAGTCTAAAGATGAACCCTTAAGATCAGTAGACTAGAAAAGCTTTGTGTTTATCCATGCCTCCCTAGGTGTGTGACTTTGTCAAAAGGATTGCTAAGCAGAATATTACTAAGTATCGTGGTATGGAAGTGCAAGCTTGCACAGAGGTAGCTTTGGTTTGGTTCATTTTTCACGTCATTTCATTATTAAAGTGGTTGCAAAATGTTTTCCCCTTCCGCATAACACAGGAAAGTACTTACACTGTTGGAATACAAGTTCTGAATTCATTATGGCCAAGAGAGGGGAAAAGGTTTAAGGTTTTTTCTTTTTCTTTTCTTTCTTTTTTTTTTCCTTCAGTTTTTCGAGACAGGTTTCTCTATGTAACAGCTTGGTTATCCTGGAACTCACTCTGTGGACCAGGCTGGCCTCAAACTCATGGAGATCCGCCTGCCTCTGCCTCCCAGGTGCTGGAATTAAAGGCGTGCGCCACCACTGCCAGAAGTTCAAGTGCTCTTACAGGGTGCTTCTGCAAGTCTAGAAATAAAGTGATGGGTCGAGGTGAGCCCCACCTTTACTGAGCTATGGTTACCTCTTGGATCTGGTTACTCCTTCCTGCGTGCCCCGAGGGAATGGTCACTCTGAGCTTTCCCAGCTTCTCAGGCTGACAAAGGCAGTTCGGGCTCAGCCTCATTGGGTTAGATTTGTTTGGTATCCACTCTCAAATTCTGACCCACAACATAGCCTAAATTTTTTTCTTTCTTTTCAAAGTTTATACTTAATGTATATAGGTAAGAGCTCATTTTTCTGTGATATTAAAATGCTTGTTTTTTTTCTTTGCTTGTTTTACCTTCTTCATTAGGCCCCTGAACTGTTTACTGCTGAAAAAGCTTGGAAAGCTTTGGAAATTGCAGAAAAAAAATTGCTTGGTCCCCTTGGCATGAAAACTTTAGATCCAGAGTAAGTTGGAACATAAGTATTAAGAAAGTTGTTGATACTGTCTTTAATCCACATAGATTAGCATTAGCCATTCTGTACTTGTTTACAAATAACTTCTCAAAAATTGCATTCAAACTTCTGTAAACATCGGCCACTTTATTGTGTGTGGGTGTTAAATGTGCCTATGGTTTCTCCTATATTCACTAATTAACTTAAAAGTTGTAAGGCCGGGTGGTGGTGGCGCACGCCTTTAATCCCAGCACTCGGGACGCAGAGGCAGGCGGATCTCTGTGAGTTCGAGATCAGCCTGGTATACAAGAGCTAGTTCCAGGACAGGCTCTAAAACCACAGAGAAACCCTGTCTCAAAAAACCAAAAAAAAAAAAAAAGTTGTAAAAACATGAAACTAATGTTATGAATAGTTTTTATTTCTTTTCTGACTATAAAAGTAATACATGATTATTGTGTATGGTGAAAAGTACCAACAGTGTATAAAGAAAAAGAAGTTACTTTAAATACCATCTTCTCAGTTACTCAAGTCATTTCTGCCCATCTTTGTACATTTTGTATCCATATAGTCACAAATCTAGGAGAATTTGTGTGAAAGACTAAGACTTGGTGCCTCACGTCTCTGAGTCCTAGGACTGGGGAACCTGAAGCAGGGTGATCACAAGTTCACAGTCAGTCTGGACCGCTAGCCAGGCCCTGTCTCAGAAACAAAGCAACAACAGACTCAAACCTGAGTATGTAAGCTCAGTACCATGACACCAGCGCTTGGAAGCTTTAGCAGGAAGATTGCTGATTATTCCCGGCCAGTTTGGCACATGAGTTCCAGTTACCTAAGTTTGTCTAAAAGGGAACAAAAGCAAGTTTATCTAGAAAGAAGAAACAAAGAGAAAAAATAAAAACCAAAAAACCAACTTCATAGGGATGTAGGTCACTGGCAGACATTAGCCTAGCGTGTAGGAAGGGGCCTGGATTCAGTCCCCAGCACCCACTCCCACTAAAAAGTTCCACAAGTTCAATTCCCAAGACGACAAAAATAAATAATTTTATAAATAGCCAGCATGATGGCACATGCCTGTACCCAGCACCTAGAAAGCTGTAACGGGAGAATTGGAGTTCATGGTCATCTTCTACTGTCTGACTAGTTGAGGCCAGCCTGGCTACAGGAGAGCCTGTCTCGGAGCAGGGGAGAGTTTCTGGGAGTTTGTAGCTCAGTGGTAGAGCATGTGCTTGTCCCAACAAGACCCTGGGTTATGTCCCCAGCACCACGCCCCACAACTAAAGGCCATCTTTTTTTTTCAATGTGTATGAGTGTTTTGCTTTTATGTATGTCTGTGTGCCTATGTGCCACATTCATGTCTGGTATAAGGGTGTGGAAATACCCTGGAACTGGAGTTACAGATAGTTGTGACCACCATGTGAATGCTGGCATTGAACCCGGGTCTTCTGCAAGAGCAACAAGCACTCTTAACTGCTGGGCCGTCTCTCCAGGCCCTCAGAGACAGTCTCTGCGTTTCCTGCTGAGCTGGCACTGTCTGTGCTGTCTCAGGTGCTGTGCCTTATCTGTTCATTTGCAGCGGTGGTAGGAGAGAGCTTAATTGTGTTCTTTACCGGCAGTCTTTCTGTATAATTATACCGTTCTTTTTACTTGAATTAGTAAATAACTTTGTTTTTATTTTACAATTTGCATATGCAAATGTCTTTACTTTTATAAATTAAATTTCTAATGGCCTTTCTCAGTTTTGGGGGTTTGGTGTTTTGTTGGCTCTTGTGCACGTGTGCTCGCGCGCGCGCACACACACACACACACCAGGGCGCTCAACAGCTGATCCAAAAGAGCTTTACTATATACTGATTTCCACTATGTGGTCTAGGCTGACCTGGAACTCAAAGATCTGCCTGCCTCTGCATACTGAGTGCTGGATTAAAGGTGTGCGCCATTGCACCCACCTTTCTATATACTGATTTCATTTTTTTGGTCTTGTCTTTTATTTTTATTTTGTTTGTTTGTTTGTTTTCTGTTTTACGAGCTAGAGTTTCTCTGTGTAACAGCCTTGGCTGTTCTAGAACTTACTTTGCAGACCAGCCTGGCCTTGAACTCACAAGCTCTACTTGCCTCTACCTCCCAAGTGCTAGAATTAAAGGTGTGTGCCACCATACCAGGCTCTTTTGAATCATAAACAGCTGAAGCCAGCCGTGAATTACTGACTCTCTTGTCTCAACCTCCCAAGTTCCAGAATTAGATACATACCACCATGCTTGGCTTCATTTCATTCTGATATATGCAACATTTTATATGCTAATACTTCTCATTTTCTGCATGCTTACATACTCAGAACAGATTAAAAACTTGTCAGGTGTACATATACAGGAAGATCTATGTGAGTTCAAAGCTAGCCTGGTCTATTGAGAAAGTTCCAAGTCAGCCAGGACCACACATTAAGACCCTGTTTCAAACTCCTGTTCCCCCACAAAAAACAAACAGAAAACCTGCTGATCAGAACTAAAAGATATGTTAAAAGCACATGTGGCCATTTTGTATCACTAAACGGGATTTTAAAATTACAATTTAATTAAATTTCAATATGCATAACTCATCTAGTGGCAATGTTTGTAACACTGTTCAGTGTATAACTATGTTATAAATTCTATATATTATAGCAGTATCTATATTCAATTGTTATTTATAATCTGAAAGTATGCTAATTTAAGTTTTAAAATAGCTTCATAGAGAAGTTTAAAATATAACCCTTTTTTGGGGGGGCTGTTGGTTTATTTCTTGGAGGGTGTTTCGAGACATGGTTTCTCTTGTAGCTTTGGAGCCTGTCCTGGAACTAGCTCTTGTAGACCAGGCTGGTCTCGAACTCACAGAGATCCGCCTGCCTCTGCGTCCCGAGTGCTGGGATTAAAGGCGTGCGCCACCACTGCCTGGCTAAAATACAACCTTACATGGACTAAGAATGTAGCTAAGTGGTAGGATGTTTGCCTAGCATAGATAAGGCCTTAGGTTTTATCAGTAGGCACCACAAGATAGATAGATAGATAGATAGATAGATAGATAGATAGATAGATAGATAGATAGATAGATAGATAGATAAATGGCTTTCTGTTCCACAGTCAGTGAAACCTTGTCTTTAGTGATGTTTTACTGATTCAAATAACTGTGTGGGTATTTTAATTGTTATACACTTTTGGGGGGTGCAGTTTCAACTCTGTGTAACAGTCCTGGCTGTCCTGGAACTTGCTCTGTAGACCGGACTGGCCTTGAACTCAGAGAGATCACCTGCTTCTGCCTCCAAGTGCTGGGATTAAAGTTATGTGCCGCCGCCACCCAGTGTTACACATATTAGAAGCCTAGTGAAATGATTAAACTATAGACTAGCTCCTTGAAGACAAGATGCCTCAATATTTTTTATTCGTTTTCTAAAATTAGCATACAAAGTAATAGCTGTGGCCATGACATTTTCATACACATTTCTGTGATGCCCCTCTCCCGTTTCCTGGCCACCTGTTCTTCCTCCCACCTGATAGCCCTCCCTCTGCTCCCACGTCACATATATGCTGTTATCTTCCTTTTCCTTTCCTGCCCCTCCCCTTTGTATACGCCCTTCTCTAGTATCATGACCTTCAGCTGTAAATAAGTTAATATCTGGGCTCTAAATATGAAAGAAAGCTTAAGGACACTTGCCTTCTCTGTTAATCTTTCCTGAACACATTATAAAGTCCTCTGTGCTCATATGTACTAATTGTGTATTAAGTAATGTACTAATGCTGAGCAGGCTCACTCTATAGATTGGGAGAGAAAATGGTTATTTTTCTTGCCTTTACTGTTGAAATTTTGATGTTCCTCTATGATGCCTGACCTCTTACTGACCTCAAACTCCAATCATTTTGCAGTGATATGGTTTACTGTGGAGTTTATGATAATGCCTTAGACAATGACAACTACAATCTTGCTAAAGGTTTCAATTACCACCAAGGACCTGTAAGAATTTTGTTTCTCTTTTCTGAGTTTTTAATTTAAAATGGTTTTGAAATAAATTTAGATATCACAATTCTTTTTTCCTTTTTTTTAAATCATATTTTAGGAGTGGCTATGGCCTATTGGGTATTTTCTTCGTGCAAAGTTGTATTTTTCTAAACTGATGGGCCCAGAGACTGCTGCCAAGACTGTAGTTTTGGTTAAAAATGTCCTTTCCAGACATTATGTTCGTCTTGAGAGGTAAGTTATTGCATGACTAATGTCCAGTCAGTGTATCAGATATCGGGTAAACAAGACTTTCTCAGAATTCACTTCTGCATGCTGTGTGCATCTGCACCTTAATTCAACCATGTAATTTTTACCTCCCTTAACTATTTTGGTTTTAATTTGAGGATATTATGTTTTATGGTCTGTACTTGTGGAATAGTCTTTAATTTTCAAGATAACTGATAATTTGGATGTGATTAGGATACATAAAATACTTGAAGTATCCAGGTTGGACCTTTTGAGATGATTCATTTATCAAGTCATAGTTTCCATTATCCTTAAAATATCAGTTGGTATCTTGACTGTTATTTCAAGTGGTATTTGTTACACTCTTTCTCCTGATGATTAGTGAATCAAGCAGTGTCAGTGCTGAGTATTTTTCTGAGATGGCATACACTCAGCCAAAGTCTACCTGCATTTCTCTACGTCTAGACGTAAGTGTGTCTCCTTCTGCGTGCTTAGAATAAAAGTGTAAGTGGCCTACACTGCCTCTCACGTGAGCATCATGAGATGCTCTAATAGTCCGTGTAGTGCTGCTGGGATCTGTCACTAGTGACGTCATGTCTGTCCATCCCTCTTCTCTCGGTACATGTAGCGATAGGTGTAGCATTTATCTCGTGGGGTGGCTGTCAGTGTTGAGGTACTGTGCATAAATACTAAGTATTAGAGGTAAATATGTAATCAGTTGGCTTGTTATCCTCTAGAATAAGGAACTAATTGACATTTTCCTAATTATAACTCTCGCTGTCTCTGTATTACTTCCTTTAGTTTTCTAGTTCTATCAAATTCATACATAATACACTTATATATTTGCAGTGTGAGTCATGAACTTACTCTGAAAGACTGAAATTATTGCCAGCCTGGAGGCATCAGCCTGTGATCTCAGCACAAGGCAAAACAAAACAGGGAGAGCCTGAGTTCAGAGCCACATGAGCTACATAAGACCGTATCTCAGAGCACAAACAAGGTTAAAATTAGGCTTGAGAGGATATTACATATATATTTATAGATTTTCTGGAATGGTAGTTTTTAAAAATTTTAATCATACAGCTGGGCCTAGTGAAACACATCTTTGTTTCCAACACTGGGAAGGCAGAGAGGAGCTTTACTGCGATTTCAAGGTCAACCTCAGCTTTATAACAAGTTCCCAGCCAACAAGGGTCACACAGCAAGACCCTATTTCAAACAAACAAACAAAAACAAATAGCAACGATGAAATACTCATTTGTATTTCCTAGTATTAAACCAAAAAATAGAATATACCAAAGGATAGTTTTTAATCTAAATTCATTGTATATATCTTTAGAATATTGTTTTATTTTGCAACAAATGACAAAATGATTGCTTTTATAGTAAAAAGCAAAAATCATCAGGACTTGCCTACTTTGCTCATGTGCATTAAATTATGCCTTATAAAATGCTTTTCTTTCTTTTTCTTTTTCAGATCCCCATGGAAAGGACTTCCGGAACTCACCAATGAGAATGGCCAGTACTGTCCTTTCAGTTGTGAGACACAAGCATGGTCAATGGCTGCTGTTCTTGAAACCATCTATGACCTATAGGTGTCTCATGGGTACTTACTAAGTGTGTGAACACTTGACATCATTGAATGCAAGGTTATAATGAAACGTAAGCTCCACTCATTTTAGAAATCTCATTCATAGCCAGGCAGTGGTGGCACACGCCTTTAATCCCAGCACTTGGGAGGCAGAGGCAGACGGATCTCTATGCATTTCAGGCCAGCCTGGTCTATACAGCAAGTTCCAGGATAGCTAGGGCTACATAGAGAAACCCTGTCTTGAAAAACCAAAAACCAAAACAAACAAAAAAACTTAGTGGTTTTTCTTTTTCTTTTTTTTTTTTTTTTTTTTTTTGACCTTTTTCTTAAAGAGTACCGTGTATGCCACCACCCCTAGTGTGTGCAGTACTGGAGACAACACCCAGGGCCTTATGCTGTATTAAATAAGTACTCTTCCAACTGAGCTACATCCCCAGACAATATATTTTTTTACATTCTTTTGATTTGAATCAAATAAAAAATGATCATTTCCCATAGAGGGTTGCTGCTGTTGCATTCAGAAAGTGTGCTTCAGAGTGGACGAGGAAAAGAGAAAAGAACCATCTGCAAGTGTGGAAGTGCACACATGGAGAGGGGCTCTCCAGTCCTGCTGTGTATTGGCACACTCCATAGACGGCGCTTCACTAATGGCCTGGCATTCGTTACGGCATTCTTAATGCGTGCATAATGTAATTAGTGCACATTAGTAAATGCTTTATGAATGTGGAATGATAGTTTTCTCCTACCGTATGTGTTCATAAATAGAGCACAGAGCTTCAAAATGTGCTTTGTTTTCATTGATAAATTATGTTAACTATAACTATAAAATTAAAGTTAACTATAGTTAACATAACCTATTTGTAGTAAATTAACTAAAGATTAATTGGATATATAGAAAGAGCATTAGGACATAAACAGTTCTGTAAAATTATAGTCATAACTGGTTCCAATTTCCCATTATGAGATAGTTTACATTTTCAAAATGGAAATTACTGGGCATTATTTATGAAAATTTTACAGGGGAAAATTGCCTAGAGATGAAGCTTAGTGGTGGAGTGCCTGCCTAGCAGTGTTAAAGCCCTGAGATCTATCCTCAAAACCATCAGGGAAGAGGGAGGGGAGGGAGGCAGAGGAAAAAGAGGAAGGATTTAAAATACAGCCATATTAGGTTATCTAATATTAGGTTATCACGACCCACCTCAGAAAAGGTTTAGGGTACAGTGCTCCTGTTGAGGATTATTAGTGAAAGAACAGCACTGTTTGGCATGGTCCATTTGAAAGTCCCTGAAGGTGTCTTCTGCGTTATCCCAGCCACAGGAGTTCAAAAGCTGCTTTTAGAAGGGTAATTGTAGAAGGTACAGCGCTTCATCCCTGTGGGACGCTGCAGAGTGTTGTTTTTATCTGACATTTCACAAACGGTCTGTGCCTTGGGTTCTCTCTTAATCCAAATCAATCTTACTCTCCTAAATGTAAAGTCAGCTTCTCAGTTTAACCAGTACATTGAGACATCTTAGTGAGTCTTCAGAGATGACTGAGGAGATGTGAAGCCTGTCATTCTGATGAGTGTTGTCACCTGCGGTAATCATTACTACTGTGTCTTAAATGCTCTGTCTGTGAGCAAGTGTTTATATGTCCGTGTGACAAAATAAAAGTCTTTTATAAAGGACTCTCTCTGCTCCTCCATCATTTACCAATTACTTCTCCCGTCAGCAGTGAGTGATACCCAGGATGTGAGAGGAACAGAGAGAGGAGGGAGAGTTGGAGCGTTTGGAGATTTATTAGCGTAGCCATGTCAAGATTAGGAGTGAAGTAAGCTTTCGAAGTATCCGTGAGTCTGTTAGCAGCTACACTCCTTTCATAGATCTTGAATACAGTGAGTTTATCTACATTTTACCAATATAGTAAGTAGCTAATGGATATGACGTGAACACTTACTTTCTGAAAAACCCAAAGGCATTTTCCACTTTCAGTTATATAGCAATATAAACACATAGAATAGCATCTAGTAACCAAAGCTGCCCCGTCCTGGCTTTGCCTTACTTAGTGTTGCTTCATTTTTCTAAACTACAGATTGCGTAATTTTTAAATTAAAAGTGCTAACCTAAGAATCTATAATTCCCAAGTCATCCTAAATGGATCAGTCAACCTTGCTGCATTTACTTACTAAAACCCTCTGTGCACCAGTTTAGTGAATTCAGAGTCAGCGTAGTTGATTTTTGCCATTATTTTCTGTTTCTGTCAGTCCTGGATGATAAGGGAATAATGGCATGTTGCCATTAGAGTTAATTTTTTTTCTAATATATTTGGTTTCGTTATTTTGGGTGGGATGAGTGTCTAACTTACAAAGCTTTTACATTTTCTTTAATCAGGCCTCATGTAATCCCATCTATCCCTTGCAAGTTTAGTGTCTCAGTAAATCAAGTTTGCTTCTTAGGCCTGTGCGTGTCCTGAAGCCACATCTGGTACCACTGCATCAGGTGTGGTGCTCAGTCTCCCCCGAATTACCATATTCCAAAATCACCTGTTGAATGTGATTTATGCTGATCTCTTCTACAGACATTCATTTCCTCCTTAATTGTAGCGTCCATTTCTAGATCGTGCTTGTTGGAGTTCCCGACCTACACTCACCTGTGTAGCCATCCTTGTCCACTCACTCCCAGGCTCTGCCCTCCTCCCACCCCATTCTGGTGATGGAACCCTGGGCCTTGCGCTTGCTGGAAAGTGCTCCACCACTGAACCAAGTGCTCCACCTCCAGGTTTTTGTTTCTGTGTTTTGGTATTTGCTAAAACCTTTTCCCACCACCTTCTCTCGCCAGTTCCTTACTCTTTGTTTTCAAGCCCTTGTTCCATACTTGTCACTGTTTGTTTTTCTTAAGTGTTTTTCCAGTCCCAAAATTATTAACATTTTTAATAAAATTGCATGCATCCCATAAACAAATTGGATCAGTACTAACATATACAGTATATTAATCTTATAACCTAAGGACATGACTGTCTATGCTGTTTTTCTCCTATACTTCCTGGTTCTTCCTAGTGTTTATGTTAAAGACTTTTGTGATAGTTTTGGTTCATCTTAATACTAAACTGGTTGATCAGAAAAAGAAATTAAGATTCAACAGACATATAAAGTTCCTACTATGTGACTGACTGACTGTATTACAGGTATTAAATGTACTTTCTAAATGTGAGTCCTGAAAGTTGAATCGGGTCCTCTGGAAGAGCAGCCAGTGCTTTTAACTCCTGAGCCTTGTCTCCAGCCTTTACTTTTATTTTTTTAAATTGTGTCTGAGTATGGATTTGTTTGTGTAAATGCAGTAGCCAGTGAAGGACAGAAGAGGGCGTTGGATAGCCTAGAACTGGAGTTAGGGGTCATTGTAAACCACCCGACTTGGGTGCGGGGAACTGAGCTCTGGAGCCATTTCTCCAGTCCCGAGGCCCTGTTTTTAATGCTTAGCGCCTCTGTCAAAGAGAGGTCTGTAAGCGTGGTCCTTCTTTCCTGGAAGAATTATGGTATCAAGCTTTATCAAACAAGATATAACGCTGGGTAGTGGTGGCACGCGCCTTCAATCCCAGCACTGTGAGTTCAAGGCCAGCCTGGTCTTACAGAGCTAGTTCCAGGACAGTCAGGGCTGTTACACAGAGAAACCCTGTCTTGAAAAAATGAAAATTAAAAAAAAAAAACTCAAGATATAAAAAAGTTACCTTCATATCAATTTCTACTTAATGTGAAGTGATGTCTGTCTTTGTGTTCTGTTGCTGTGAAGGGACACCAGCAACTCTTATAAAGGAAAAACGTTTAATTGGGGTGGCTTACATTTCCAGAGGTTCAGTCCATTATCCTGGTGCCACATGGTGGCATGCAGGCAGACGTGGTGCTGGAGACAGCTGAGATTCATATTTCATAGATGTTGTAGAACATTTGTTTAATGATGCAAGGATGTGCTGCATTCTTTTCTGTTGCATTTGTTTAACTCTGTGAAGCTGTGTTACTGTGCCTGCCTAAACACTTGATTGGTCTAACAAAGATCTGAATGGCCTATAGCTAGGAAGGAGAGGGCTAGGCGGGGCTGCCAGGCAGAGAAAATAAATAGGAGGAGAAAGTGAGGCTCAAAAAAGAACAGCAAGGAGCAAGAATGAGAGGAGGATGCCAAGAGCCAGCCACAGAGTAAGAAAGAAGGGAAGACACATAGACTAAGGATGGTGAAACGTCCAGAAGCTAAACAAAGAGAAGCAGAATAATTCAAGTTAGAATAGCTGACTAGAACCAAGTCAAGCTAGGGACAGGCATTTGTAAGTAAGAATAACTCTCTGTGTATTTATTTGGCAGCTGGATGGTGGGCCCCCAAGGCCCCCAAAGAGTAAACACACACACACACACACACGTTTCTGAGGAATGGGGTTTAGGAATCTAACAATCAGGCCAGGCGGTGGTGGCTTATACCTTTAATCCCAGCACTCGGGAGGCAGAGGCAGGAGGATCTCTGAGTTCGAGACCAGCCTGGTCTACAAGAGCTAGTTCCAGGACAGGCTTCAAACCATGTCTTTTCTAGCAAAATGTATTTTTTCTAAAAAGAACTGTAAAAGCAGATTCACATCAAGGGTTTGTGTGTGTGTGTGTGTGTGTGTGTTCATATCAGGATTTACCAATAACACAGTTGTAAACAGGACTGTGGCGGCATATGCATTTAATCACAGTAATTGGATTACAGAACAGATCTATAGGCAGGCAGATATACAGAGGTTTGAGACCAGCTTGTAACAGAGTTTCAGGACTGCCAGTGCTGCACAGCAGCTGCAACTTCCCTCCTTCTGAGGCTTACAGACTTGGGCTCAGCCAGGTCAGTCACTTCTGTGCCTCTCCAGTTTGCAAATAACATGTTGGGGGGCATGATCATGTGAGCCAATTCACACAATAAACCCCCTTCCATGAGACCATTACTTCTCTCCCTCTTTTATTTGTTTGAGACAGCCCTGGCTGTCCTAGAACTCACTCTATAGACCAGGTTGACCTCAAATTCACAGAGATCCTCTGTCTTTGCCTCCCAAGTGCTGGGATTGAAGCCATTTGCCATCAAGTCCAGTTGCTTCTGTTTCTCTTAAAGAACCCTGATTTGGAAGAGGCTGTCTCCATGGCAGCCCATCTATCTTGGACTTTCCATCCTCTGGAAGAGTGAGCTATGTTAAATCTCATTGTTTATCATTTACTCAACCTAGAGCCGAACCTTGAACCTCAAGGGTGGTGCATGCATTTAATCCAGGCACTCGGGAGGCAGAAAAAGGCAGTTAATGTCTGTGTTCTAGGTCAGCTTCATCTACAGAGCAAGTTCAGGACAGCAGGACTATATCAAAGAAATCCTGTCTCAAAAGAAACCAAATTAATAATAATAATAATTTACTGAGCCTCAGGTGTTCTGGCATACCAGCAGAAAATAAACTGAGAAACTGATGGGGAAAAGAGGAAAGGATTTCATTACGTCTAGAAACGAGGATAGTGACACTGCAAACCAAAAAGCATAGGCACCACCATCCTTTTTCTTACGTCACGGATTCTCGTGGTCTTGCTCTGCTTGCTCCTGGTTTAATGGTTCTGACTCAATTCTTAGCTGTAGGTGGTTACTGCTTGTTGTTTCCTGGCTGCCCAGACCTGAAATAGTCACACAGAAACTATATTATTTGCAATGCTGTTTGACCAATGACTCTAGCGTATTCCTAGCTAGCTCTTGCATCTTAAATTAACCCATTTCTATTATTTTATGTTTTACCACAAGGCTCTTGGTTTACTGGCAAGGTTCCGGGGGTCTGTCTTCTGCAGCAACTACATGGTGCCTCCCTGACTCTGCCTTCTTTCCTCCTCTGTCTGCTTGGAATGCCCACCTTGCCCTATTCTGTGCTCCATTAAGCCCAAAGCAGATTCTTTATTAACCAATGGTATTCACAGCATACAGAGGGGAATCCCACATCACTTACCTCCACTGGAATTTTGGAAATTCTTAAGTAGCTCAAAGGTCTGGTTCTTAGAGTCTATGGAGACTGTCCTTTCCAGAAACTTTTCCAGGAATCGCTTGCAAAGGAAGCCCTTGGGGTTGTAGGTACTTGCAGGAGTTTTTGGGGACAAAAGTTGTAAAACAAATTCACTGTGTGCAGGTAACCAAAGAGTTAAGCAATGATGGGTAAAAACCTGACAAGAGTCCATCATAATAGATTGATAAGGGGACCCACTTATGTCTGTTACCTGGTGTTTCAAGTTCATTAACACTATGATCAGTAATGTTAGACTCAGATGTCAGGTTTTTGGGAACTTTTTACACTCTTTGTCACATTTCTATAAATAACATACACCCATCAATTATATAAAGAATGGTAAACATCATTCATTTGATAATCTTTCCTGTGAAGCTTATCAAATGAACCTAAATAACATAATGATGAGGAGAGCAAAGAAATCCTTTGAGATTTTCCAAGGAAACTTTTTTTTTTTTTTTGGTTTTTCGAGACAGGGTTTCTCTGTGGTTTTGGAGCCTGTCCTGGAACTAGCTCTTCTAGACCAGGCTGGTCTCGAACTCACAGAGATCCACCTGCCTCTGCCTCCCAAGTGCTGGGATTAAAGGCATGCACCACCACCGCCCGCTTCCAAGGAAACTTTTAGAGAATCTTAAAGTTATTTTACTTTGTTCAATTAGGTGTAGAGAAACTCTCCTATAGTCCCAGCTACTTGGGAGTCTAAAGCATGTGGACCACTTAAGCCCAGGAATTTTTGGTCATTCTCAACAACATAGTGAAGTTCAAATAATGGTTGTCCCAGAACAAGTTAACCTAGCTAGCTAGCTTTAGTTCTTCACTGCCCATCTGTTCTGTCGTATCATTTTATGTGCTATGAGAAAATGGGAGGAACCAACCAAACCAAACAATATGGCTGCTTCCAGCTGGCCAGGGAGGTACATGAAGCAGGATCTGATGTGTGACTTTCCCAGAAAAATGTAGAAGACACATCCATGATAGTGCCAGCAGATCAAGGATGACTCATACAGGTCCTGATTGCTGAGGAAATTAGTTGGTTATGTGGTACTTACGGAGTCGCGAATGATTATAGAAGGTTGCATTCATTTGAATTCACTAAAATCTCACCCATATGGGTCCTATTTTAGATTCTGAATATAGTACATAATTAATATAAATTTGGACTCAATGTACAACCTAGTGTCAAACCAAACATGACTATGGGCTCAGTATAAGCCACAGGCAGGTCAGGTGGTGGTAGCACACATCTTTAGTCCCAGCACTCAGGAGGCAGAGGCATGCGATCTCTGAGTTCGAGGCCAACCTGGTTTACAGAGTGAGTTTCATGACAGCCAGAGCTACACAGAGAAACCCTATCTCAAAAAATAAAACTAACATAAAAAAATACACAAAACTAGATACCATAAAAGTGGTGTATGTGTTCCCTGTCCTTGCCTTTATTTGGATTCTTCTGGTCTTGGTGAACACTGTGTGACTGTAGGAAGATTGTTTTGCTGAGGTCTGTCATGTAGAAAAGCTAAATGACAGCCTGCTGCAACACTCCACCCCTTTCTCTGACTCTTGAATGATTTCTGTCCTCCCCTCCCGGATGTTTGCTAATCACTGGAGGGGATATTATACGGTAGCTTATTTTACCTACAATTGAACTATACGGTAGCTTATTTTGCCTACAATTGAACAGCGACTTGCTGTTTTATGGGTGCAGAGATATTGAGGAGGAGGAGGAGAAAAGAAAGGAAGGAAGGGAGCTAACTTAAATATCAGGTAAGCGTTTAATTGATTTAAATTAAAGAAAGTTGAGGCCAATTTAATAAAATTACTGGGAATGGAATGTAGCTCATAGCAGAGCATGTTATTAATACAAAATCAGGCCTCTTGAACTGACTGATAGGTGAATGGATGGATAAGTAGGTGGATGAGTAGACAGACAGACAGATCTCAGTGGTACTTACCTAGCATGTGGAACCCTGATTTGGTTCTCAGAACTAAAGGAAGGATACCAAAATTTTGGCCCATATCACTATTTTGTTTTCTTAAATTTTTTTTCATGTATATGTATGTGTACCCACATGAGTTTATTTGTGCCACACACATATATACAGTAGTCAAAGTGGCCAGAGAAGAGTATTGAGTCCCCCTAGAGTTAGAGTGATAGGTAGTTGTAAGCCATTCAATGTGGAAGCTAAAGGCCAAATCCCAGGGTTTTTGCAAGAGTAGTAAGTGCTCTTAACTGCTGAGACATTTCTCTGCTCCCACCCCTCCCCCATTTTGTTTTTTTTTCTTTTTTTAATTAATTAATTTATTTATTTATTAAAGATTTCTGCCTCCTCCCCGCCACCGCCTCCCATTTCCCTCCCCCTTCCCCAATCAAGTCTCCCTCCCTCATCAGCCCGAAGAGCAATCAGGGTTCCCTGCCCTGTGGGAAGTCCAAGGACCACCCACCTCCATCCAGGTCTAGTAAGGTGAGCATCCAAACTGCCTAGGCTCCCACCAAGCCAGTACGTGCAGTAGGATCAAAAACCCAGTGCCATTGTTCTTGAGTTCTCAGTAGTCCTCATTGTCCGCTGTGTTCAGCGAGCCCATTTTGTTTTTGTATCAAGCAATGGTGACACTGGGATTCTGAAAAATAGAAATATTTCAGGGATGGACAAGATATTAACAAATCTCTAGTAACTTGTAGAGAATAACGTGTCTGAATTTTTTAGTAACATTGTAATAGCTTAAATCAAGTCCTTCTTCTGACTTGACATGAATGCAACCAATAGTAGCGTATTGAATAAACCTAATGGTTTTAGTAACTATTTTTTAATAAGAAAGAATGTCTTTGGGATTTTCAGATGCCTTCTGAAAACTCAGTTTTAATTGCCAACCTTGTGTGATACAAGATTTGCTGTTGGGAAGGAGAGCCGGATGTCAAAAGCCACCAGGCAGCCTGAATACATGAATAAGTCAACAATGGGCTACTAGAAAAAAATACTTGGCTACCTATTCAACCAAATGACAATAAAAGATTTAGAAAGTACATAGACGGCAGCATGACTGTAAAGAACCTTTGTTCTTTCCAAAGTGGGAAGGCGTTTTCTCTTTAAATAATCAAGGGCATGATAAAGTCAACATTAGTCCAGGAACTTTGTCCTGCAGAGAGATTATTCAGGCCATAAACATTTCCTGCAACCTCTTCTTAATGTAGGCAAAGACTCTAAAGGGATTTTAAAATGATTTATGTATTTACTATTCTTTTTAGACATCCCCTCACTATGTAGTCCAGGTTGGTTTGGAACTCCCTATGTAGACGAGGCTGGCCTCAAACTCATAGAGACCCACCTCCCTCTGTCTCTTAAGTGCTAGGATTAAAGGTGTCCACCACCACACCTGGCCAAAACAAGGTTTGTACTTTAAACAAATAGAAAAATCAATCCCAGTTTTGCATCGGTATAATAGTGGATGTCAAAACTCCTGACATTATGAATAAAACCATCAAAATAGAGTCAACTTTAAAGAGAAATTCCTTTCCTATGAATCTTCTGCTGCTGTCTAAGTCCACACAGGGCTTTTCCTGCATCTTCCTCTTCATTATGAAACAAAAGTACGTTTTACTTTAGCCCAGGATTACTCTCTTGTATATCTTGCTTAAAAATGTTCCTCTCTACCATGCTTTTCTTACAAGGGTCTTATTCAGATATATTGTGATTTGTATCCAGAGACAATGAGGGAGTATATAATGTGACTATAATACAAAGTGACTTTAGCAAACTAACAGAGCGTATAGATATATATCTCATAACTTATACAGTAATATGTGCCCCAAAGTCACAAAAATGGAAACATTCATTAGCAGACCCAAGTGTATAACCTCTCTGTATCACATTAAAGGGTTCAAGGTCCAAGGTCTGCCTGAGTCATATGGCAAATTTAAGACCAGCTTAGGCAACTTAGAGATACTCTATCTCAAAATTTAAGAACAAATTTTAAGATATTTTATATGTAGTGATGGCATGAAAATAGAAATGAAACAGTCTGTGAATTACAGGGAATTAATGGGAAAGGGGAAACTGGGTATGGGGAAAATGCTCAAAGTACATTAAACACGTGTATGAAAATGTCAGTGAAGTTTGGCTGCAGAGCAATGAACCACAGAGCTCAACAAACTCACGTAGAAGTTTGACTGGTTTGACCTGGAGAAGAAAGTGAAGGGCCCAACAGACAGGTGTAAGCTTACTTAAAAGGAAAAGCTTAGCTGGGCGGTGGTGGTGCAAGCCTTTAATCCCAGCACTTGGGAAACAGAGGCAGGCAGATCTTTGTAAGTTCAAAGACAGCCTGGTCTACACAGGAGTTCCAGAACAGGTTCCAAAGCTACAGAGAAACTGTCAGGAAAAACAAAAACAAACAAACAAAAAAAAAGTGGGGGAGCTTGAGCAGAGCCACATGCAGCCATGCAATACATAATGTAGTGTCGGAGGGCACCTGGGCTGAATGCCGGTAGGCTGCCAGCTGATGGGGGCCGGGGTCAGTATAATGTTGGAATCCTTACAATCCTTATGTGTAGTAGGAAGCCCCTTGTTTGTTCCCGGCTGATCAGCCCCGAAATAATCACACAGAAACCATATTATTTGCAATACTGTTTGGCCAATAGCTTAAGTGTATTTCTAGCTAGCTCATATCTTAACCCATCTCCATTAATCTGTGTATTGCCACAAGACTGTGGCTTACTGGGTAAAGTTCTAGCATCTGTCTCTGGCTGAGCTGCATGGTTTCTCTCTGACTCTGCCTTCCTTCTCCCAGCATTCAGTTTAGTTTTCCTCACCTAGCTGTACTCTACCCTATTGGAGGCCAAAACAGTTTCTTTATTCATTAACCAATGGTATTCACACCATACAGAGGGAATCCCACATCACTTATGTAACTCTATAATAAAAAAAATTTAAATTAATCTTTTATACATATTTTATTTTTATGATCATTGGTATTTTGCCTATATGTATGTGTAAGAATATCAAAAGCCCTGGAACTAGAGAGACAGACAGGTTTGAGCTGCCATGTGGGTTCTGGGAATTGGGCCCTGGTCCTCTGAAAGAGCCGCCAGTGATCTTAACCATTGGGCCATCTCTTCAGCACCCTAATTTTTTAAAAATTCAATGTTGGAGATTTACCACAGTATTAGAGTACTTGCCTAGCATATATAGGACCTAGATTCAATCTATAACCTCACATATGTACAGTATTTTTCTTTGGGCCAACAGCTTACAAATAGCAACAGGGAGACTTATTAATTAGAAAGCTGAGCCTTAGCTTAGGTTTGTTCCTAATTAGTTCTTATAACTTAAATTAACTCATATATTTAATCTACCTTCTGTCACATAACTCATTACCTGATCTCTCTGTATTACCCATCCTGTTTCCTCCACATCTTCACAGCATTCTCTCTCTGCCCCGAAGTCCCACCTATCTCTCCTGCCCAGCTATTCACTATTCCGCTTTTTTTTACACCAATCACAGCAATATATCTTTACAGTATACAAATATCCCACAACATTTCCCCCTTTTGTCTAAGTAAAAAGGGAAAGTTTTAATTCTAACATAGTAAAACTATATATAATAAAAACAATTATAAGGTAGGAATTACATTTACAATGTCAGTCTATCTTATTTATCAAATTCAGAGAAAATATCTTATTATCTACCCTATCTTGGTGAGTCAAAAATTTTGTACCTAATTTACTTTCTATCCTAACTTGTATTATCAATCCGAAACTATCTTTTAGACCACAAAACATTTTCTTAGATAAATAACTTAAGCTTTTATGTCTCTCAATTTTATATACTTTACATTTCTTTTGTGAGTTTCATTTCTGAATTTGGGAACAAGGAAAACTATGACTATCTAATCTTTAACCCCATCAAAGATCCGAGAAGGATATAATATTACCTGAGTAAACAGGAAGTGCAAAGCAAGCAACTTCCAAAACAATAGAAATGACAGACATTTGACTTCCTGGGCAGTCACCCAAGGTTCGTTTAAAATTTTGGGATATCCAACTTCAGTCTATAGGTCTAGAATATCTGACAGACTTTTCTGTGAAGCAGGAATGTTGAAGGACTGTTCTAGCTTGTCTTGACAAAGTTCAGCAGTTACTTCTATTGTGTCCAGCTTGTCAAATTTGGACAGCATACTGTCATCAGTAGAGTTAAGGGAAGTTTCCTGCCCAGTGGTTAACTTTGCCAAAAAGAAAGCAAGCTCCATATGGAGGTTCTTTGATGTCCGTCATCCCTTTTTAAAGTAAATTGGTGCTTCCAGGAGCAGATATATCTCACTGCCATATGTTATTAAAATATCTTAAATGTCATACTCTGTAGGTCTCTGAAGTGTTTGAAGACCATCTATTTATTTAAAATATGTTTCTAACATACATGGATCTACGTAAGAAGGAGAAAAAGGCAAGATTTATTGAGTAGATTGGGAGCATGTGGGTTGCAGGAGAAGGTTGAAGGGGAGAAAAGTAGGGGAACATAGAAAAATGTATAGCATAATAATAAAAAATAAAATATGTCTCTGTTTGACCTTGAAAACATACCTAACATGACTATAAGTTTGATTGTTACAGATGACTAACTACTAACCTGTATTTCTTTATTATCCAAAGTAGCTTTCAAGGATAATAAATTTATATTACATTGTTAAGTGAGATGCATAGGTACAATACCTTAAACAAGAATAAAAAAAAATATAAACAGTATAACAAAACCAACCTTAAATTTGTATCAGCATTCAAAAATCCATATCAATGTAAAATATTTGAAACTCGTAGTTGTTTTTAGTTCAAAAATAGACTCAACAAGCCACCATTTTATCCCATTATTTCTATATCTCCCTTTTTCCTTTAGAAAGACATCCCTGAATCTAATTTCCTTTGTTCAACTTTTTTCTTGACCATAGCCAATAACAACTTATAGCCAACTCCCCTAAACAATGACAACATTCATAACCCACTGAATTACCAAAAACCATCCACCCTACTTCTTTGGACTGTGCATGTCATGTTTTCTAGACTGTTTCCTGGTGTCTGGGGATGATGGCATCTTTAGAGGACCCTAAGAAAATTGGGTTGATGGTCAAGTCCTGGGAGAGCTAGCTGTATTATCTTTCTTTAGTTTCTGTTTGATGGGAAATTGTAGAGCTTACTGAAGTCTTGGTTGGATAGCCTCTGAAGCTGGACCATCTTGGCCAGCAGCTTTGAAGTTGCTCTGGATGCAGAATTTTGAGAAAACTGCAACAGAGGCAGTCTGAGAGGTGGGATCACTTGGGTTGCTTGTCTTTACTGGTGTCATCTTTTAAAGATGACATATATATCTATATTAGCAGAAGTATGGAATGTGAAGTGTTCATAAATCAATTAAAAATGCTTTTTTTATGTTTGAGCAGGTTAAAAGGCATCTGTTAACTTCATAAGTTTGTTCTAGCATGTGACTCGTTACCTCTTCTGTCCATACTGTCCATCCTGTTTCCTCCAAGACTGGCTGATAACTCTACCTTTTTCTTCCCAATAGTCTCTCTCTGCCTGGAATTCCCCCCATCTCTCCTGAGGAGCTGTTGGCCATTCAGCTTTTTATTACACCAGTAACAGCAATACATGGTGTCTCTTCGCAGCAATAGAAGCCCTAACAACCCTAACACACAGTCAAAACTCTTCTACATAGACTAAATAAATCCATTACTTTTTTTTTCAGTAAACTGAAAGACAGGCTAGACTTTATGCAGAACTTCAGCTGCCTTATAAGAAAGCAATTGGGTGCAGTCATTGGTTATTCATGGGGAAAGAAAAGAAGTATTGTACAGAAAGTGAGCAGAGGTTATTGATGTTTTAGGAAACTTTGGACTTGGCCCAGTGTAAAGGTCAGCTCATATACAAGAATGACTGTACACGCTGCCCGGGAATCCTAGGCAAAGTTCTACTCACCCAGTAAGTGTGCATTTTCACTCTGCATTAAAGCTCCTCCCACTTCCTTCCACTGCCTCATCTCTGGTCTTCGCTTGATAGTGACAAGAGCCTGGCAATCCCAAGCCCAGGTTTCAGGCAAGTCCATCTGAGACCTCCGTAGCTCTCGTCCAGTAGAAATGGTCCCAGGCTTTCAGAGGACAGCCTCAGAACTGTGGGGCTATTTGGTGAACAGCATAATCCCTGCACAAATGAACTTCATCTGCAGGTGTATTTTAGGATTAGCTGAATAGAAGGGCAGTCTGCCTTGAGTCACAGCTCCCAACCCAATCAGAGGCTTAAGAAGCCCCCTGCAAGCTTCAGCAGAATGAGTATATTACACCTGTCTCTCAGTGTCTGCAAAGGAACTGAGGCCATTCTGTTCTGGTAACTGTTACATAAAGGAAGGAATTGCTGGTCACTCTGTTCGGGTAACTCACATATTTTTTCATAGTGTTTTGATTTATATTTAACTTTGACTTTGAGATAAAAAGCAATTTCTTGACTCTCAAAGGACTTTAGAGTATGTATCAGGTGATAAGGAAATTTTGATCAGAGTCAACAGTCTCAATGGTTGATCACCAGAAATGCAGGAGAATTTCTTCAGGTCCTGAATCTGCAAGGGCAGGGAGCTACCTCCTCCCAGGAGAGGGTCCCCTGGTACTCTAACCTAGATCAAGTGTATTATAACACAGGACCTGAAAGAGCAGTGCCAACACCAGTGGAACCCAAACAAGCAGAAGCCGCTTTTCTGGAGCAGCCTTTCTGGGTAGAGGAAGAAATAAAAATCAAATTCATTTCAAAATGCTAGCAGAGCCAACTCAAGCGTCAAAGGCTCACCTGACTACATGCTGTGCATTGATATGAAAGTAACCTAATTAAAATTCTTCTTTTTTCATTTTTTATTATTTTTTAAAATGTATTTATTTAACATTTCCACCTACTCCCATCTTCCCTTTTCCCTCTCGCTCTCCAGTCCTAAGAGAAGTCAGGGTGCCCTGCCTTGTGGGAAGTCCAAGGCCCCCCCTCCATCCAGGTCTAGGAAGGTGTGCATCCAAACAGGTTAGGCTCCCACTAAGCCAGTACATGCAGTAGAATCAAAATCCAGTGTCATTAGCATTGGCTCCTCAATCCACCCTCATTGTCAGCCACATTCAGAGAGTCTGGTTTGATCACGTGCTCATCCAGACCCAGTTCAGCCTGCCTTGGTGAGCTCCCATTAGATCAGTCCCACTGTCTTCGTGGGTGGATGCACCCCTCGCGGTCCTGACTTCCTTGCTCATGTTCTCCCTCCTTCTGCTCTTCACTGGGCTTTGGGAGCTCAATCCAGTGCTCCAATGTGGGTCTCTGTCTCTATATCCATCCCTCGCCAGATGAAGGATCTATGGTGATATTCAAGATATTCATCAGTGTGTCTATGGGAGAAGGCCAGTTCAGGCACCCTCTCCTCTGCTGCCCACGGACCTAGTTGGAGAAATCCCCTTAAACACCTGGGAACCCCTCTAGAGCCAAGACTCTAGCCAACCCTAAAGTGGTTCCCTTGGTTAGGATAACTTCTTCCCTGCTCCCATATATAACTTCTTCCCCGCTCCTATATTTAAAATTATTTTAAAGAAAACTGTACAGCAGTAGACAATAGTGCAGGTCTTTGAAGTCTTCTTTACTAATGAGTTCTTTCTTGTGAAGAACTACCCAGAACAAGCCAGATTCAACTCACTTGACACCTTGAAGGAATAAACAAGACAAAACTGGTTTTTCTTGTTCTTGACCTGTAATTCCTATTCAATAGCTTTAGAAGCTATAATATTATAGAACAAAATATGTGTTAAAGGGGTAGCTAGCCACCTGATTCTCTAAGCACTGAACTATGTTCTCTCTCTCTTCCCTCTTCCTATAATTTATTTTAAATATAAGTCTTTATAGAATAGATACTATTTTTGGTGGTTTGAAAGAAAATGCCCTCAAAGGGAGTGGCACTTTTAGGAGGTGTGTGGCCTTGCTGGAGAAGGTGTGGCTTTGCTAGAGAAGGTGTGGTCTTGTTGGAGGAAGTATCATTGGGGAGGTGGGCTTTGAGGTATCATATATGTTCAAAATACTGCCCAGTGAGACAGATTACTTCCTGTTGCCTTTGGATCAGGATGTAGAACTCTTATCTCCTCCAGTACCATGTGTGCCTGCCTGCCGCCATGCTCCCTGCCATGATGACAATGAACTTTAGCTCTGGAATTGTAAGCCGTCACCTTGATTAAATGTTTCCCTTTATAAGATCTTTTCACAGCAATGGAAACACTAAGACTCTATCATAGCTCTGTCTTTTCTTTTTCTCCCAGTAGGTTTTCTAACTTCTGACATAATAACATAAGTCATTGAAATCTAGAAGCCACCAGCAGTGGTTCAGTATATAAAAATACTGGATTATGTGTATACATATGCTTGCAGTGTCAACTATACTAACTACTGTTTGAGCTGGTCTTAGTTCCTGTGGCATGTAATACATCCATGGTTGTACTTGGATGTGTAGGGCACTGAAATTAGAATATTACTTTTTCAAAAACCAGTTTACAAAGGAGTAAGTTTCTTTACAGTGTTTTCAAATTTATTTATTTTTGTTTTGAGACAGTATCTCACTGACTAGTCCTTTTTGATCTATAACTCCATCCACACCAGGCTGGTTTGGAACTCACAGAGATCCACATACTTCTTTCTTCTGAGTGAGTGCTGGGATTAAAGGTGTATGTCATCATGTCCAACCCATTTTCTTTTCTTTTTGGACACATGTTCTTGTGTAGCTCAGACTGGCCTCAGACTCAGTATGTAGTCAAGGGTGATCTTAAGGTACATGCCTAAATTTTAGGTATATACCTTGTGCCCAACCTAAATTAGAATTTTCTGATAATGAATTTTTCAGTATAAGTATAGCCCAAATATTGTATAACCAAACAATTGCTGTTTATGTGGAAATCAAATATAACTAGATCATCTATATTTTTTTCTGACATTTTCAGTCAAATACCCCAGGAATGTCTAATTTGTTTGACCCTAGCTATCCTTAAAGTTATTTCTTGTTGTCATTTGTGTCTTCAGTGTTGTAAAGTTTTGCTTTTCAGGTCAGATGAAGGGTACTGGAGAAATGGCTCAGCGGCTAAGAGCACTGGCTGCTCTTTCAGTGTTCCCAGCTTCAGTTCTCGGCACTCTCATGCAGTTCACAACTGCCCTGTTCCGGGGATCTGACACCGCTCTCTGACCTGTTTTATGCACGGCATGCATGTGGAGCACAGACATTCATGTAGGCCAAAGATACACGCACACACAAAGGCACACACACAGAGATCAGATAACAGAGAAACCAAAGCTAGTCTCCTGGCCCAGTTGTACCAAACTGCTGTTTTTCTTTCTTCTGATTATTCACTAACACTTCTCACCTCTGTCCCTACTTTTGCTTCTGCCATCTCCTCTTTATTCTGTGTTCACTTCTCTTCCGTCCCATTTTGAAATTCCTATAGTTAAATGTATTTTTTCTTTTTCTTTTTTTTTTTTTGTTTTTTGAGACAGGGTTTCTCTGTAGTTTTGAAGCCTGTCCTGGATCTAGCTCAGTGATAAAACTCTTGCTTGACAGATGCAGAAGGCCTGAGTTTAATCCCTAGCATAAAAAAAAAAAAATGTATGGACTTCCTGGGACAAATGAAGATCTGAGTTCCAGCCTGTCCCTTCGGTTTATATGGAAGTGGAAAGTTATTTCATGTCTGTGAGCTCCGGGTTCACTTTCTGTGGGGTGCCAAGTCCTGGTGCTTACTTTATCAGGCTGCTGTGAAAGTTAGAGAAGATAATGGGCAAGCCAGTTAAGAGTGAATGGATTGCTATTGCCAGAAGAGCTTCAGGTTTGACTATGTGCTCGAGCTCTGTGTCCAGACTCGCGGCTCATGGTCTGCTAACACTTGTTTTGGTGAACTTTTGAAGTGTCCTCACTTTATCTCTGATGTCATCATCAACCATTTCTGCTCAGCTCTGCTCAGTTCAGGAAATACATACTGAGTTTCTGGTTGTTGTTATTTCAGACAGGGTCTGGCCCTTTGCAACTCTCTATATAACCCAGGCTGGCCTTCAGTTCACAAGAGTTTTCCTGCTTTAGCGCCGTAAGTATTGGAATCATTACTGACACTGTTCAGAGCCTGGGCCCTGGAGCCCCTAACAGCCTAGGCTAGACCACTTGTCCTCGGTAGGTCAATTAAATGGACAAGAAGCAGTAAAAGGTAGTAGAAAGTTTTATTCAATGTAACCACATTAGGTATGTTCGATGTATCTAATATTTATTTATTGAGATGGGGTCTCTTTAGTCCTGGCTTCCCTGGAAATTGCTAAGCAGACCAGGCTGGCCTTGAACTCACAGAGCTCTTCCTACCTTGGCCTCTCCAGTGCTGGAACTAAAGGCACGTGCCCCATAACTGGCTATGACCACATTATGAAGTGGAACAATCAAAGAGATCCATTGAACATCCAAAAGCCCATCTTCAGGGTCTAACATGAATTTAAGTTTAAAATGATTTATTTTATTTTTATGTGCTTTGGTGTTTTGCCTGCATGGGGGTTGTTGGAATTGGAGTCAAGATGGTTGTGAGCTGCCATGTGGGTGGTAGGAACTGAAACCGGGTCCTCTGGAAGAGCAGCCAGTGCTCTTAACTGCTGAGCCATCTCTTCAGCCCTGAAGCTTAAGTTTAAATAGAAGGAAATAAATGTTTATAACTAAGTGGTTCTGGTCAAAGTGTGGTCACGCCCATCATTGGCTCATCATTACCCTGGTTCAAGTGTCTCCTGCGAGGTGTTTTGACAAATTGTTTGAACTGGGTGAAAGTTCTTCCTCTGGCTGACCCCAGCCTTCATTTTTTTTTCTTTCTTCCAGTCTGAGATTCTTCTGGAAACTGTAATATCTTGGGAACCATTGTTTGAGGAGTCTAATAACTAAAGGGAGGGGCACAAGTGCCTCTTTAGAACAACTTTGTTGCTGCCAGGATGGTTGTTACAGTATTACATGTGTGCGCCCTTCTGCCGGGCATCCATTCTTTGTGTGCGAGGCTCTTTAAGATGCCAGAAATCCAAATCATTAGGATAGCACCACTGACCTAAGGGAAACCAAATCACAACCAAAAAAAAAAAAAAAAAAAAAGTTGCCGGGCGGTGGTGGCGCACGCCTTTAATCCCAGCACTTGGGAGGCAGAGGCAGGCGGATCTCTGTGAGTTCGAGACCAGCCTGGTCTACAAGAGCTAGTTCCAGGACAGGCTCCAAAGCTACAGAGAAACCCTGTCTCGAAAAACCAAAACAAAAAACCAAATCACAACACAAGAAAGGAAGCAAAACTATGCAGATGTACCAGCATTATTTGAGATGCGATCGCGGCCAGTGAGAAGGGATTTAGTCCCTTTGGAGAAAGGGAGCAAGAAGTGCTTTAAGTTAGAAGATGATGGTGTCTGAGCTGAGTGGATGGGCCAACTATAAAAACAACATTCTTCAGTTAGTGAAGACCCAAAGAGAGGGATGGGATTGGTCAAACACATTCTGTACACAGGGAAGCAGGTTATGGACTGGACTATAAACTGTGGAGCCAGGAAAGGCCAGTGAAAGTATTACTTTTCTTTTAATTAGAAAGCAAGACATGCTCCAAATTAACAGAATCAGGAATGAACACGGAAACATCACAACAGACACCAAAGAAATTCAGAACGTTATAAGGGAATACTTTGAAAACCTGTGCTCCACTAAGTCGGAAAAGCTAAGTGAAATGGGTGAGTGTCTGGGTTCATCCCAACCACCAAAGTTAAAGCAAGAAGACAGGAACAGCTAAGCAGACCTCTGGCCTCCTATCGTCATTTTTTTTTCTTTTCTTGCAGTCCTGAGGATCGATCCTAGGGCCCCATACATGCTAAGCCAGCATTCTTTGAGCTACCCTGGCTTCTCCCACATCTTTAAAGCAAAGTTGCCCAGGTTAGTCTTGAACTCCCAGGCTCAAGTTATCCTCTTGCCTCAGATTCTCGAACAGTTAGGTCTATGGTTGTATTTTTGTACCACACCAGGCTCCTAACTTTACTTCATGCCCTGGATTAATGGTGTAGACTGGACTGTTTGCACTGCTTGAGGTCATTTTTCAGCTCCATGTCCTCCAAGGCAGCCAAGCACATGTCTCTGCTTTGTTATTATAAGTACTTCTAGCTTTTTTTAAAATCACTTTAAAGTTTCCTGAAAAAAAAAAATGGAAAAATCTTTTTTTTTTCTGACCAGTGTATTTGTGACACTGAGCATGGTGGTATCTGCCCATGACTCCAGCACTCAAGAGACCAAAGTCAAAATGAAATACATATTTGTAGCCAACCTGGGCTATATAGCAAGTTTCAGGGCAGCCTGGGCTACAAAAGAAGATCCTCTCTTCAAAACCAAAATAAAATAACAACAGAAAAGAATTTATGTTGTAAGGTATATTTTTCTTGCTAATATATTTTAAATCCTCCTTTTCCTTTATAACCACACATTTATGGAGTACCAACTATTTTCTGGGTATTTGTTTATATACTATATACACATGTTGCTCAGAGTAGTGCCAAGTTGTAATTATCATATTCTAGGCACATAAAGTTTATTTTTAAAAAAAATAGAGAAAAGGTTCAATGGGAAAATACATAAGGTACAAAAGCCTGGGCTCAATTTCTAGTAGTTTTGGGGGTTGGGGAGAAGAAAGGGGTAAGGAAAGAAAGCAGATGTGATAGCTCAAGCTTGTGGTCCCAGCACAGAAAGGCTGAGGCAGGTCTTGCCAGAAGATCAAGGCCAGCCTGGGGCCAGCCTGAACTATAATGTGAGATCCCATCTTTTTTTTTTTTTTTTTTTTTTTTTTTTTAAAAAAAAAGGTAAATATTGTATTCGTTACTTTCTTTTTGCTGCTGCGGCAAAATGCCTGAGAAAACAACTTGGGAAGGAGGCCTATTTGGGTTCATGATGGCAGAGTTTTTGGTTCAGGGTCACTTGGTTCTGTTGCTTCTGGGTCTCTGGTTGGGGTGTATGTGGTGTGGCCTCTATTTACCAAAAAAGCAAACTGGCTACAATGAGAGCCCCTGAGGAGAGGCCTGGGTAAGATACACCCTCAAAGTCAGTGACCCACTTCCAAACAGGCCTGTTCCACAATGTACTCTATTTCCTAATACCTTCAAAATTTTAATACATCAGTGGCTCCGGCCAGAACCTTCGCTATCCACTCACTTCTCCCAGCCTGAAGCTCATTCGTTGGCAACCAGCCTTTACCAAATGATGAACCTTAGCGGGCCTTTTAGATTCAGACCTAGTAAATACCAAAGTCTAGTTTGCATTCCATCATCCGGAAGTTTTCTGAAGACCGGATGACACGAAGATTTAAAGGGAGGTATTTTAAGCTAAGTCATCTAATTTCATTTTTCTCTTGGTTATTTCATAACTGTTCTCCCCTAAGTCATGGTTTTAATCATTTGCAATATGAAGAAGCATAAGCTTAATTCTAGGAGCAATGTATTCACAGGAAAGGGATAATAAATCTGCCATATCCGATGATCAAACCGGACCCAGAATATTACATTTCAACCTGCCCACCGCCAGCAGAGGCTACAGTGGTTGAGAAGATTTTCGAAATATATTAGGAGGTTTTAAAAAGTAGTGTATTTGAGATCCTTGCAGTCAGGAATAAGTAAAAGACTCCTATACGGTGGTCTCTCTCTGTCTGCACCTTTGTCCTATTTAGTGACACTGAGCCCATTTTGGATTCCTGAGACTCTCCAGAGCTGTCCGAGTGGGGGAAGGGAGTCATTTCCAACCAAACAAGCAGGTTCCTAGACGAAGGTTGGTAACCTGCACCAGAGATAATCTTGTTTTCAACTCACTGGTGGTCATTTTTAGGAGCCAAGATCCGCCTCCCGGTTCTCTATCAGGGTTCTTTGGCCCAAAGGACTTTGCCCTTCCTTAAATTACGGGTCATCCTGCCACTTTCTGCAGCCGGACTGTCGGCAAGGTCACCCTTCCTATCACGGTCCCGCGACCGTGAGGCTTTCACGGGGCTGTCCCGGTGTGGTCCCTTCAGGGTCGCGGCCAGTAAAGCGCGAAGCTGGGGCCGCCCGAGCCGAGCCGGGAACGGCGTTTGCCGGGGCCGAGGCGGAAGCCGGAGCCTTTGGCGGACGGGACCGCGGGAACCCGGAAACGCCTGGGCCGCACCAAGGCGGCCGCGGCGACAGAGACGGTGGGAGCCGGCGGCGCTGCGGGTCAGCGGGCGCGGCGGAGCCGGCGGGCTCGGCAGCCTGGGGCGCCCGGTGTCGCGGAGTCCGGGGCTCCGGTGCGAGCAGCTGGCCGAGCCGCACGGCGGGTGAGCGGAGGGCTCTGGTGGGGTGTGGCGGGCGCCGAGGCCGAAGGCTGCGGGTTGGGGTGGCGTGGGGGGCGGCTGAGGTGCCCGGGCCACCTGGACCGCAGCCGAGAGCGGCTGCGCTCGTTCCGAGGGAGCAGATGAAGGGGAGCCTTGTACCTCCGGCCCGGACGTGCTGGAACGTTCTGGGTGGAGGAGGAAAAGGTCCCAAGGAGAGGGGTGTGGCAGGCGGTGTGCCCACAAGCTCCAGACTGGCGGGCCAAGTGCCCAGGGGGCCAGGATGGCGGCCAGTCCTCCGGTGGCCTTCACTGGAGCCCCCGCCGCGCCTGCGGTAGGGATGGGTCTGTCCGGCGAGGACACGGTGCTCAAGAAGCTGCAGGGACTTCAGGAGATGGAAAGGGTGACCGTGGTAAGGTTCGAGCGAGGACGATTGGTGTCTGAGTGTGTGTGTGTGTGTGTGTGTGTGTGTGTACACGGTTTCAACTTAAGCCAACCGAAGTTTCTGCTCGTTCAAATGAATTAAGGGGTATTAAATGTAGTAATGGATCTTTCAGTATATTTTGTTTCTTTTGAGGAGTGTGTCCCTTCTTATATTATATTAAATGTAACATTTAAACACCAGAGTTGAGTCTGTATAGGCACTTCGTTTGGTGGTTGCAGTTGATGTTTGGGTGTTTCTCACATGGGCGTCTTAATGCTATTGCTACTAACTCAAGTTGTTTCCTTTCAAATGAATTCTAGCTTACATTTCTGACTAACTTCCTTTCCTTTATTTTTCCCCCTACTGTGTCTGCCTCTATTTTCTGGCCTCTTCCAGATTCTAATAACTTCCAAAGGGAACTTGTAGTTTTTAGCCTGTCTGCCTCACAACCCCTGTCCTGATTGCACACGCATGCGTCAGCGCCCTCTCAGGCCGGTCCTCTCCGCCCTCCCGCCCCCCCCCCGTGTTGGTATGTGATGCGGGGCGGGGCGGGGCGGGGCGGGGCGGGGCGGGGCGAGGTGAACCCCGTGGGAATATTGGGCAAGCATTCATATTGCTGAGCTGTAACTTCAGTTCTTTGTAATCGCTTTTTAAAGCCGGAAATTTAATGCCGTTCTCTGGCACTTCTCTGGGAAATACTCAGCGACCATTTATTTATTTAGTGGTCCTGCAGATGGAACATAGGGCATACTGCGTGCTAGGTAAGTGCTTTCCTATTAAGAAATACCCCTAGCCCATAATAGATTTGTAAATAATTTAGGCAGTCATTAAAAACCCTTCAAAATTTAAACCCTTGCGTGACTCAAATCAAAGCGATCCTTTCATTCTTTTTTTTTTTTTTTTTTTTTTTTTGGTTTTTCGAGACAGGGTTTCTCTGTGGCTTTGGAGCCTGTCCTGGAACTAGCTCTTGTAGACCAGGCTGGTCTCGAACTCACAGAGATTCACCTGCTTCTGCCTCTGCCTCCCAAGTGCTGGGATTAAAGGCGTGCGCCACCACCGCCCGGCCCTTTCATTCTTTTTAAAAAGTTACTTTATCCAGCACACGTTGTATGTTTTTATGTTTTATTTGTTTAGTTTGAGATAGGGTTGTTCACATCATAGTCCTGGCTGGCCTGCAACTTAATAAGTATCCCAGGATAGCCTCTAACTTGTGGCAATCTTCCATTGGATCCTAATTATCTCTAAAGCAGGATAATTATTATTGGTTCCATTTTATAGGTGGATATTGAAGATCACCACAGGCCAAGTAATTTGCTCTAGGTCCTACTTCATTTGTGTTTGAAATGGATATAATATGTATTTAAACATGTGCCTTTTAAAGAATTTAAATCCTGCGTTAATGTGGACAGGTAAGAGAATCAATGGAAATAATTTGTTAAAAGCCTCATGTTATGATTCAGTAATAGCTTCTTTTCTTGAAAATTTTTGAAAGGTGAATTCCTACTTGACGTTAAATAACTTCATGGGTTTTCCCCCAAAGTTCAGATCAAGTGTATTCTAAATCTATTCAATGTAATTATCTCCATTAATGAAAGAGTATAATTCTCCAATAATGAAAGAGTGATGTGTGTATTCTTTCTTTCTTTTTTTTAGACTTGTCAGGGATGGGTATAGGGTTATATATCATTCAGAGCACAGACTTTTGCAGCTAGACCTGCTATGTTTATACACACACAAACATATATATGTTTATATATGTATGCATACATGTGTGTATATATTATAATTTTAAATTTTATTTTTTAAAAGGTGTTTTTAAACATTTATTTTCTATATGTGTTTTGCTTGAATGTATGTATGTATGTGTACCATGTGCATATAGTACCCTCAGAGGCTAGAAGAAGGTTCTGGATCTTCTGGGACTGGAATTATAGATGGTTGTATACCACCAGTGGTAGGAATTGAACCCTGGTCCTCTGAAAGAGCAGTTAATGCTCTTAAAACCTGGACCATCTCTCCAGCCTTGTTATATACTTTTAGTCATCATTTTAAAATGTGTTTTGCTGTTGGTATTTATGGCAGTGACTTTTGAAGCTAGAATATTAAGCAGCTTCTATAGTTGTTTGCCCGGAACTGTTTATCAACCACATAGAAGCTACTTTCTCAAATGAAAACAAACCAAACCAAACTGAATAAAAAAAAGAAGAAAAAAATGAAGATAAGTGACTGTCTTCTAGGTTCGGCAATGTGGTAGAAATTAATTAGAGTTAATCTAAAACTGAAACTTTAGGTCAGATAAAAGCCTAAGAAACAAGTTCATTCATTCCACAAAAAAGATTTACATATGACTTTATACCTACTATGTTTTTTTCTCCTTAAAAGTTGGATAAGATTTTTTTCTGGAGCCAGTGAGATAGCTCAATAGGTATTTTTATTTTGTGCTTATGGATGTTTTGCCTCTGTACCACTTGTATGCAGAGGCCAGGAAAGGGCATCAGATCTCCTGTAACTGGAGTTATTATTATTATTATTATTATTTTAGCACTTCATGTACCTAAGTGTTTTACCTGCATTTATGTCTATGCACCACTTGTATCCAATGCTCTCTGAGGCCAAGAGAGGTCTTTGGATCCCTTGGAGTTAGAGTTACTGATAGTGTGAGCTGCCATGTGTGTACTAGGAATTGAACTTGAGTCCTAGGGAGGAGCGGTCAGTTTCTTAGTCAGTGAGCCATCTCTCCAGCCCCCTAATCTCACTTTCTTAAAGTGAAAAAAAAATGACACCTTCTTTTCAAATTAAATTATATTTAAATAAACAAATCGGTGTGTGGTGACTAGCAAGAAATCTGACATGTTATAGGTGCTGAAGTTGTAGTTATTGGAAAACATAAGTGAGAACCTTTGTCTTCTGTGTGTAGGAAGACTTGTCACCATCCTGAACTCTGAATGTTCCAGAGCTCTTAAGGAAGATTTAATTCACAAAGAGGTAATTCTTTATGGAGGATTTAAGAACTAAGGATTTTGACTTGCCTTTTGTAAATCCAACACTGAGCAAATGCCTAATGTGACCGGGGTTGCTGGTGAAGGAGTCAGGGAATACAACACTGAGAAGAAAATTTCTATCATGTTGCCTAACCTAGGACAGATACATGGTCACTTACCTTAATCTTTCTGCTTTGTTTTGTTTCCATTTGAGATGTGATGCATCTTTTTTTTTTTTTTTTTTTTTTTTTTTTTTTTTTTTTTTTTTGGTGGTGGTGGTTTTTGATTTGGTTTGGTTTGGTTTTGGTTTTTTTCGAGACAGGGTTTCTCTGTGGCTTTGGAGCCTGTCCTGAAACTAGCTCTTGTAGACCAGGCTGGCCTCGAACTCACAGAGATCCGCCTGCCTCTGCCTCCCGAGTGCCGAGATTAAAGGCGTGCGCCACCACCGCCCAGCGAGATGTATCTTCTAATCTGTGAGGTTGATGAACAGTTCTGGGTGGACAACTAGAGAAACTGATTATATTCTAGTTTCAGAAGTCACTGGCATAATGTGTGCTAGATAAAATTAACAAGTGCTCTTGTAAGACAAGAGGGCAGGGGCACGGGCTAGGTGGGCTAGAGGACTGGGGGATAGTCCAGTGGTAGAGCATGTGCTTAGTTTACAGCAGGTCCCAGGACTACCAAGGGAGAGGGAAGAGAGAAACACTCCCTTCTCTGCTTGTAGGTCTATAAATCTTACAGGACTCAGATACTATCATCTCTTAGTGACGTTTCCTAAGTCTTCCAGGAAGGCTTTTTAAAAAGACAAATATTTGTTCAAAAAGTACACAAAGGAATGAATAGTTTGAGATAGGCAGTAGTTTATGACAGGAAATTTAGGTAGGACCGGGTTATGAGGAGCAGTGTAGCCTCTGTTTGGTAAGGTGTCAGTTGGACTTTACAAATAAGGAAGGGATGTGGTTAAATGTATGTTTTCTTAAGCCACCTGCTGAATGGAGGGTAAGTTAGGAGAGTTTAAGCACATCAGATTATAGTGCGTCTAAGCCTCTGAGACTGGTAGAGCATCTGCATGCTGTCTTGCATTTTGATAGTGGCAGTTAAACAAATTGGTTGGTACAGTAGAGCGTGAGGGTGTTTGCTGAGCATGGTGAGGTTCTGGGTTCTATCTCTAGTGTGACTAAAAAAATCTAGAATAAGTGGTAAAGAATCATTTTGCAACATTGGTAAAGTTTCTCTGATCCTATGGAAATGAATAATTTTATTTTGTTTTGTTTTTTTCAAGACAGGGTTTCTTTGTATAACAACTCTAGCTGTTCTGGAATTCACTTTGTAGATCAGGCTGGCCTCGAACTCACTGAGATCCATCTGCCTCTGCCTCCAAAGGCATGTGTGCCACCATACTCAGCTCCTTCCTTCCTTCCTTCCTTCCTTCCTTCCTTCCTTCCTTCCTTCCTTCCTTCCTTCCTTCCTTCCTTCCTCCCTCCCTCCCTCCCTCCCTCTCTCCCTCCCTCCCTCCCTCCCTCTCTTCCTTTTTCTTTTTTACTTTGCAAGTTAGGGTTTTGTTTTTGTGTGTGTGTGTGTGTAGTTGTGTAGCCTTGGCTGTCCTGAAACTTACTCCGTAGACCAGGCTAGCCTTGAACTCACAGAGATCTACCCGTCTCAGCCTCCAGAATGCTGGGATTAAAGATGTGCACCACCACTACCACCAGACTTGGGGTTTTTTTTAACAATTTTTTTTGTTGACATGTACCCTGATCCCACTCATTTCCCAGTCCTTCCATGTCTGCCCTCCACCCTTGTAACACCACAAAATGAAATAAAAAAATTAAAACTGAAATTGAAGAAAAAAAAAGCATCTCACTTGTCTCCAGTTCCGCCGTGTGTGTACTACTTTGCTCCTCCTCCTTTCCCATGTGTCCATCACATATTGGTTTGTCTAGTGGCATTAAGAGCTGTGGTGTGTCATACAGTGTACCATTTTACACAAACAGCTTTGCTTGCAGATGTTCATTGCAATGAGTTCATTGCAGTGGTCTGGTTCAGGTGGCTTCTGCTATGCCATCAATAATGGACCCTCACTGACACTCCTCTCAGCTATCCTGCTGTCATGGAGATCCTGTGGTTATGGTTCAGCCACTTCTCCCAAACCCAGGCCACCAGGGTCAGCTCTCCAAAGTCCATGCCACTGGGGCCAGCTCTCCTTGGCCCATACCACTGAGGGTACCACCTTTGGTAGCTAGAGAGGGGTGGGATCAGTTTTCTTGCTGTGGTCGTGTTGAGGACCAGCAAGGACACAGCACGGCCCTTGGATGGCTTCAGGTGACAACACAGACCATAGGCTTTTGCACGACTTTTGGTGGTAATATGGACCAAGAGCATCCATACAGACCCTGGCTGCCGTAGGACCATGGAGGACCTAGACATGGACAAGACGTGGCCTGCAGCACAGGCCACTTGCCTCAGCCTGTTCCTCACTGAGCTGCAGTCTCCAGTTCTGCCTCTCTCCACAGCATTTGAACCGCTCAGCTTCCCTTTCTTGCTCATCATAGTGGCAGGATGTATTGGTGCACCACAAAGTCTACATTTCTTTAAAGTGTTTATTGAACCAATATGAAATTCAGAGAATCTATGTACCCCAATTTTCCTGATAACTGACTGATTCATTTTTATTTTATTTTTTGAGACAGGGCCTATTTAGTTCTGACTGTCTTGGAACTCCATATGTAGATCAGGCAGGTCTCAGATTCACAGAGATCTTCCTGCCTCTGCCTTTTTTTTAAAAAAAAAATTTTTAACGTATTTTTTTTTATTGATTTTTATTGAGTTCTACATTTTTCTCTGCTCCCATCTCTGCCTCTCCCCTCCCCTACAACCCTCTCCTAAGGTCCCCATGCTCTCAATTTACTCAGGAGATCTTGTCTTTTTCTACTTCCCCTATTTTTGTTTTTTGTGGGGTTTTATTTGTTTTTTAAGACAGTGTCTCTCAACTACCGTGGCTGTCCTGGAACTCCCTGTGTAGATTAGGCTGGCCTTGAACTCAAAGAGATCTGCCTGTCTCTGCCTTCTGAGTGCTAGGATAAAAGGTGTGCGGATGCCATTACCTTAGCTGGATCAGTTCCTTTTAAGTACTGAAATTTACTTGTTTTCTGTACATCTGTATGCATGTCTATATGCATTTTTGTGACATGGATCAAACCCAGAGCCTTATTCATGGTAAGCACACATTTTAACACTAAATTATACTGCATGCACACACACACGCACACACACTCCCCAAACTTAATTCTTACCAGCTTCCCTAACATTAAGAACTTTCTTCCTAATTTGATATAGAGAAAAGTTAATTGGTTTTTTAAAATATCAGGTTTAAATTCCTACATGAATTTTTCTGTGGCTGCTGTAAAAATTAACACACAGTTTGGTAATTTAAGACAAGAGTTCATTCTCTTACCAGAGGCCTGAAATCCAAAGTCAATGTTGGCAGAACTTTGCTCCCTCCAGTGGCCCTAGGCAAGTGTGCATTCTTTGCTTCTTCAGTTGCTGGTGGTTGCCAGCATTCCTTGGCTTGTGTCTGCAGGATTCCATTTCTGAAGACTAGCACCTTCAAATCTCCTATTCCTTCTTATTGTCTGCTTGGCCTAAGATCTCACTGTATTCTATCTTTGATCTTGTAAACTTCCTGCCTCAGTCGACTGAGTAAATTATAGCCATGCATCACTGTTTCAACTATTTTTCATTTAAAAATGCATTTTGTTTTACTGAGTTATATTAACAAATAGAAATTGTCTATACAGGGTATATAGCATAATGATTTTATGTATATCAGGGAATGATTTCCTTAACATACTCACCATTGTACTGGTGATAATTTGTGTGTATTTGGAGGGGTGCTATCCTTGAGGGTTATTTTCAGCAAATTTTTCAAAGAAAAAAATGTAAGCAGAGAACTGTGTTTTCTATGGATCCCCAGACTGATTTCTCTGTCTCGGGAGACTTTTTAAATTGATAGCAGGGCAGAAGTGTGTACACATACTGGGTGGGCAAGAAATCTGGGGACTGGACTCATCCTCAACCCTAACAATTGTCCGTGACTGCCTTCTCTTTCCTTAGATAACACAGTAAGTTGTGGGACTCTCTCAATGACACTTTGACAAAGACTGCCTGGAGAGACGACTCAGTGGTTAAGAGCACTTGATGCTTTTGTGGAGGATCCAGGTTTGGTTTTTACCACTCCCATGATGGGTCAAACTGTCAGAAAGTTGAGTTACCTGGGACCTGATGCCTCTTCTGACCTCCACAGGCTCCTGCATTCACATGGTGTACTGGCATACATTCAAGTACATACACATATACATAAAATAAAAATTTTACTAAAAAAACAAACAAAAACCCCTTTCATTGCTGCATCTAAAGTTCATGCCCCCTTTACTGTTCTCCATCTGGAGATTCTGTCTCCCTCACAGAGAGGGAGAAGCAGGCACATGTAAGCTAGTGGTGGTGAACTACCCGAGTCATCAGTTGGCATAGAGGCTAAGAAGTGAAAACTGTCACCAGGTGCTGCTGCAGTGGGGAAGCAGGGCACAGTGCTTCAGGACAGAACTCTAACTTGTCTGGTTTTTTTTGAGACAGGATTTCTCTGTGTATCCCTGACTATTCTGGATCTCACTCAGTGGACCAGGCTGGACTCAAACTCACATAGATCCCCCTGGCGCAGCTGGAATTAAAGGCTCTGTGCCACTACTGCCAGGCATTTTTTACTGCTTTCTTTTTTTTGATTTTTGAGACAGGGTTTCTCTGTAACTTTTGGTTCCTGTCCTGGAACTAGCACTTGTAGACCAAGTTGGCCTTGAACTCACAGAGATCCGCCTGTCTCTGCCTCCCCGAGTGCTGGGATTAAAGGCGTGTGCCACCACCGCCCGGCTTTTTTTTTTTTTAATCTGAAAAAAAAATAAAATTTTGCATTACTGCAACAGGGAAGAGAGCTAAGAACAAGCTTCTGTGTGTAGCCTGCCATCCACAGAAAGATCCCATTGCCTCTGGACATTGGATGGGAAATCCATCTTTGACTTGTGAGCTCATGGAAAACATGCAGTCATTTGCATAGCAGTTTGTGTCAGTCCTGTAGGGCAGCGCCATCCCTGGGTCTAGACGTAAAGGTGATGCTGAATGGCATGCTGGTTGCAGGGCTTGGGCTTTTCAGAACCTTCCATTCTCCATTCTCTCCTGTGTTCTCCCTTCACACTGAACTGCTGCATTTTCCTGACCTTGGCTTGTAGGGAAAGAGTGAAGCAGTCTTTGTCCATGTAACAATTTTGTTGTCTATTTTTCTCTTGACCTCTTAACCGTAAAAGGAAGAGTAACAATACTAAATATCTAGTAGAGTCCTGTAAGCATGTTTAAGATGCTACTCTGCTAAAAATAAGGTAGTTTTGAACATTTTAAAAATAGAAACAATATTATTCACTGTGCTGTGTACTATATCTTTGTGTATTATTCTCTTATGTCCACTTTTTTGGAGTTGATGGGTCTCACTCCGAAGCTCTGGGAGGCCTGAAACAAGCCTTCCAGAGTGAAAATAGACCAGGCTGCCCTTAAACTTGAAGTGATCTCTTGCCTGTCTGCC
The DNA here is from genome assembly GCF_950005125.1 of Chionomys nivalis. NCBI lineage: Eukaryota > Metazoa > Chordata > Mammalia > Rodentia > Cricetidae > Chionomys > Chionomys nivalis. The sequence goes on along the minus strand of NC_080103.1, from coordinate 28,915,990 downwards.
AAATGCTGGGATACAAGTATACACACTTGGCCTATCTTAATATTGCTAATTTCTTAGTTTTTTTTTTTTTTTTATTTGTTTCTTGAGACAAGGGTCTCATGCATTCCAGACTGGTCTCAAATGCACTCCATAGCAAAGAAGACCTTGAACTCTTCCTGATGCCCCGTACCACTTCCCAGTTGTTGGGATTATAGGCTTGACCCATCATCCTAGCTTCAAGAATGTTAATTTCACTTGCATTTGACCAAAAAAAGGGTACTCTTTCCATAACCTTCTCCAGGTAATGAAACAAGTGTAGGTTCCAGAGACCAGAATGTGGTATTGGGGGTAGTCACCTAGTACAAGTTTGGATGACTGAAATACAGAGTTATAAAAGTAAGCAGAATATAGGACCCTGAGATCTGTAAGGTTTTAAATTCAATCTGCCTTTATTTCAGCCTCCCATAGGACCAGACTGAATGTGTTTTTTAGAAATGCCACCTTTGCTAAATGAAGCATGGTTTTGTTCCAGGACAGTGGTAGAGGCTTTCTGATTCTGTCTGGCTCTTGGGCTGTGAATTTGGGGCCCAATTTTATTATCTCCAAGTTTTGTAGCTACTTAGAAGCTACCACTGAAAGCTCTTATGCTCCTGTTGCCAGTACAGTGGTTGGTTAGCCAGTCCTTCATCATGCAGCTTCTGTAAAGGAAGATGTAGCGAACTTTTCCCTCTGCGTGATGAACTACCAGCATCTCCGTTCCTGTTAACCTGGTCAGATGGGAAAAGTAATTCCAGATTCCTGTCATTATGATTCTTGTACTTCTGAGGAACAGTTAAGGCCACATTTGTTCTCAATTACTGTACCAGCTAGGGCTTGGTTAGGAAAAGAGAATCCTTTAGTGTTATGGGGAGGACATTTAGAATAGTAACAAGTAAAATAAAGGTGAAAGAAGAAGAGAATTAATTTCAAACCTGCTGAGTGGCCATCGTAACATTGGTGTAGGCTGGACAAGTCAGTTTCCAAAGAACTCTAGAAAGTCACATGCCTGCAATCCTGCCATCAGAGTAGGAACATGACTAAAGCTGGTGAAAAATTTATGGAGCACTGCCACCTTTGCAAGGAGGCTTAGAGTCTGTTCACAGACTGATGGAGGCTGAGGCCACTGCTGCCCAGTGGGAAGAAGGGCTGACCTAGAGCAAGGAAGAGTGAGGAGACACTGGAACCTGCTGGTACTAGGTTAAACAATTGGTTATTTGTTATGTGTTTATTTAGTGTGGCACATATGTGGAAGTCAGGACAGCTGTCAGGAGCTGATTCTCCCTTTTCATGATGTGAGGTTCCAGGGGTTGAACTCAGGTTGTCAGGCTTAGTGGTAAATACTACCCATCCAGCCATCTCCCTAATTCTCCCTACATTAACCCTGGCAGTCTTCAGTTAAAGTCTCTTAATTCACATCTACCTTCTAACTCTAGTGCATGTTTACTGTTTACCTGGTTATAACACGACCACATACAGAAAGGCTTTGGGGGGATCTTTGGAGCTTATCTAAGTTGACATAGCTTCTCTCTCTTTCATTTTTACCCTATATTTCCTTTTCCTGCTGTAGCAGTTCATATATAGTTTTCATTTCTTTCCTCTCTTCCCCTTTCTCCCTCTCTCCCTTCTTCCCTCCTTTCTCCTGTATCTTGAATTGTTTGGGTGTATCTTCCCTGGTAACGAATAAGGCCCGTGCAGAACCATAGTTTAGAATGTTTTGTGCTAATGACAATGTCTGACCATACTAAGTGTGACTTACATATCTGATGGCTTATTCCAATCTGGACGGTTGAGACTTGTTTATAGTTTTAAATTCTTGTCTCCTTAGTTTTGAATTTTTCATAGTAGTTGGTGTGTCTTGGTACTACCTGGCTTTTCCATTATGTTCTGTTCTTTGGAGGGTTCCTTTAACCCTTGTGTTTAGTGCTGGGAAATGAGCACAGGGGCAGAGTGACAGTGCAGAGTAGTACAGGGCAGGAGATAGTACAGGGAGCGTGTGGAGCTAGTTCACTGATGCATGACCACACAATGCAAGGGGAAAGCTTCTCTTGTTAGGCCACATTGTTTTCCATATCACTGGATGCTGAATAAGTTTTATCTGTAAGTTGGCATGAAATAGATTTTGTATTTGTATAGCTAAAGAAATATTTGAGTGGGCTGGAGAGATGGCTCAGTGGTTAAGAGCACCGCCTGCTCTTCCAAAGGTCCTGAGTTCAATTCCCGGCAACCACATGGTGGCTCACAACCATCTGTAATGAGGTCTGGTGCCCTCTTCTGGCCTGCAGGCATACACACAGACAGAATATTGTATACATAATAAATAAATGTTTAAAAAAAAAGAAAAGAAATATTTGAGTGCAATTTTGCTTGAATATAATAATGAAAACTCTGTAGTCTATGAAAGAACAAGTTAAAAATTGACAGACCTGTAACTCACACCAGTGATAGTGTCTTGTTTAAACAGACACGGAACACCTCGGGGGAAGAAAGGGCAGTGAGAAACAGTGAAAAGCTGTTTAATTTAGAATATACTAGGAACTTGTAGGCCAAAATGTCTACTGAGGATGTGGCTTAGTGGAAGATTCTTGACTAGCATGTGCAAGGACTTAGGTTCTGGATATAGCATAGCAAAACCAAGTTTTGTTTTTATTTTTTTGAGACAGGGTTTCTCAGTGTAATAGCCCTGACTGTCCTGGAACTCACTTTGTAGACTAGGCTGGCCTTGAACTCACAGAGATCTACCTGCCTCTGCCTCCCGAGTACTGGGGTTAAAGGAGAGTACTACCACTGATCAGCCCTGTGTTACTTTTAAAAAGGGGGGGTTATCGACCTTTTATGTATCTAAGCATAAATCAGCATAGGACGTACATCTGTAATCCCAACAGAAGCAGAAGATTGCTTCAAGTTAGAGATCAGCCTAGACTATATGGTGAGACCTGTCTGAAGACAACAGGGAATAGAGAGATGGCTTAGCCTTTAAGAGCATAGACTGTTTTTCCTGAGGACCAGAGTTCAATTTCCAGCACCCACAAAGGTTGTTCAAACCTTACCTGTAACTTCAGTCCCAGGGGAATCTGGTGCCTCTGGCTTCTGTGGGTACCTGTACTACTCACAAACACATACATATACTTAAAAATAATAAAAAGTAAATTAAGGCATGTTGGTGTGCTGTTTTAATCCCAGCACTTGGGAGGCAGAGGCAGGTTGAGTTTGAGACTAGCCTGAGTCTGATCTATATATCAAGTTCCAGGACAATCCGGGCTACACAGAAACCCTGGCTCGAAAAACACAAATAATAATAAAACAACAGCAATAACCCTCCTAAAATTGAGCTATAATAACATACTTTTCAGTTATAGAATCAAAGTTGATCATATCAGTATCATTAATTAATTCATTTCCTTCTCTTATAAGAACTTTTTTTGTATTTTCCCGATTATTATGTATTTCAAGAGCAGAATATTACTTGTATTTTTTTTGCATACCATATATACTTAAAATATTTCTATTTTATATGTATGAGTGTTTGCCTGCATGTATGTGTGTATACCATGTGCATGCCTGCTGTCTGAGGGTGCCGAAGAGAGCAGCAGATCCTCTGAAACTGGCATTGTGAACTGCCATGTGAGTGTTGGAAACTGAACCAAAGTCCTTTCCAATAGCAGCAAGTGCTCTTAACTCCTATGTCTGCAAAATTCCACTCCTATTTATACTCTTGAGTCAGCTAGAAGAGATATAAATCCTGTGTTAGATAACTCATGAGCTATGATGAATTTTGTCATTAGTACACAGTACAGGTTTATCTACATGGAAGATGGTGAACAAAAAAATAGTGACTGAGCTTAACATTTTCAAATGTCTTTGCTTTTTCTGTTTATTTATTTAGGAAAGCCTTAAAAGGTCTGCTTTTCCATCAGTAGTTGTTTTGGGATAGTAGCTGATGTGAACTTAGATTTGCATAACCCTATGTATACATGTGCTTGTGTGTTATAAGGCATGGTTTTACTTTACAGCCCATACTGGCCTCCAGCTCACTGTGCAGCAATTCTCCTGCCTCAGATTCTTGAGTGCTGAGGTTGTAGGCATGTGCCACTCACCGAGCTTGTGTCTTCATGTGTACTCTGTTGTGTTCTGATTTTTAATAGACTATTAATTATATTGTACTAATCTAAAATCAAGTTTTTGTTTTTACAATAGAAAGAAAATTTCAGCATATTTTTAATACTTAGTCTTTTAGAGTGTATGTTGGGGTTTTTTTTTGTTTTTTGTTTTTTGGTTTTTTTTTGGAATAACATCTTGCTATGTCGCCTAACAGTCCTTATATTTGATCTTCCTGCCTCAGCCTCCTGAATGCTGGGATATATGCTACCATGTCATGAGTTTATTACATTTTTGACAACATTGTGTAAGCATGTAATCTATTGATTTTTTTTCTTTCTTTTTCTTTTTTTTTCACTCCTCTGAATCAAACCTAAGGTCTCATGTAAACACGCTAGGCAAGTGCTTGTGCCACTTAGCTGTGTCTCTAGGCTTCCATTTTTTTCCCCTGAAGACTATTAAATAATAATTACTGAGAATCTCTTTGAATTTTAAATATGTCAATAAATTTTTGTTCAAAATGTTTGTTCAAAAAGAAAATTCTGTTCAAAAAGAAAGTTCTGGTCAAGCCACCATCTGAACTCATTGAATCTAAATGAATGGAATTTAGACCAATGATGCATATTTTCCTTCAAGAGATTTAGAAGTAATAAACTCAACTTTATAAATATTAAATGTACTCAGCTATTCAGATGAAATATGACAATTGATAAGCAAGTGCAAGATTTATTGATGAGGGCTTAGATCCGACCTGGTATGTCAGGACCTGAATTTGATCAGTCCAAACAAAAAGGAAGGGGAGTTCTAAAAGAGAGCCTAACCAAGCTAGAAATATTTCCTGCCCAGAGGATGGGAAGGGTTTGAGAGGTAGGAGCTACATGATTGCCATCACGTCACTGTGGTTTAAAAGGGAAAGGCTGAAACACGACTAAGCCCTGCATTTGAGAGTGTGTACACAGATGTTTGGGAATGGAAAAGCAAAATTATGAAAGTACATACTGACTTGGAAACTTCTTTGTTTATTGAGACAGTATTTAACTGTGTCCCTGGATGGCCTGGAACTCTATGCAAACCAGCTGGTCTTCAATTTGTGGTGATCTCCTGCCACTTACCCCCAAGTGCTGGAATTACTTGCATGTACTACCATGCCTGACCAGAAACTGAACCTTTTACATTTTCATTTGCTAATAAATGGGAACATAGTTGTTAAAATCCGTGTAGTAATATTCTTGGTAGCACAGAATAAGTACATAACTGACTTCTTTGAACATATTTGAAATCACTCTTAGACATTTTCTGTGGTGGCTGGCAACTTTCTTTCTTTGTAGAGAGAAAAGCACCATTGTGCACTAGCATTTTACTGTAGCGTGTCCTATGAACCAAGAAGGCTATTAATTACATGAGCTGGTTTCTCTAATATCTAATTATGTGACCATGAACAAATTTTCATACTTCATTATTTTATTTATTTTTAAAATGAAAACCAGTCATCTTAGTAGTTTATAAAGCGTGACCCACTTCTAAAATGCTGTCCAGTTACTTTCCACTCCCCAAGTGTTGGCAGTTTAATAAGTATAGCTTATTGTGGCTTCACTTTTTATTTCTCATTTTTTTTAGAAAAGTAGTTAAATATTTTTAGTTATGTATTTATCTATGATTTGTCCTTTATTGCTGTTCATTTTGTTTTATGTGTTTGAAGCTACCATAATGGGGTACATATACCTTTATAATGGCTATAACTTGTTGGTCTGTTGACCCTTTTGTTGTGGGATATTTGATTGCACAGTGATGCTCCAAGACAGTTAATGAAGTTAAACCTTGAATCAAGGGTGGAGTCCACAACTACCTAACCAGAATTAGCCTTGGAGATTTTGGCTGGCACAGATAGGCACAGGAGGAGATGGGGGGAAATTTGGAGAGATTTGCAGCCTTTTCAATCTCGGAAGGTGGAGAAAGAAAGTCAGCTAGTCGTTCCTCTGTTGCTTTCTTGATCTATCAGGTTTGTACTCCATTGTTTAACTCCCAAATTTTTATTAATAATAGAACAATTTAGGTAAACACGTCACTCTTTTATTACTATGAAATATTCTTCCAGTCGAGGAGTAATTTTTATGTAAAATTTCGCTTGATATTAATATAAGTCCATTTTTGTCATATTTTTCTCATAGTATCTTTTTCCTTCCTGCCCATCTCTCTTTCCTACTCCTCTTTCTTCACTTTAACGAATCCCTTTCTTTTTCCTTTTTTGTGAGACTGGACTTCACTAAGTTGCCCAGACTAGTCTTAAGTGATCTCCCTAGCTTCGTCTCTCAAATAGCTGGGACTCTAGGTATCAAAGGACTAAGATGGCATAGTCCTTTTACTTTTCAACGTATTTCTGGCTTTACATTTAAGGTGAGTCTATTGGGACTGGATTGTTGCTTAGAGAAAGATAGCAACCTCCATTTGTGTGAAGGTGTAGGTTCAATTCCTGGCGTTACCCAAATCATATTTAAAAGAAATAATGATAGTACTGGTAAAAGTCTCTTGAAGCAATGTTGACATATTTTATTGGAGTAGAAGGACTGTGGCTGTTTGTTATTAGGAACCCGGGTAAAAGTGCATGAAAGCTATTCTAGTTTTTGTCTTTATGGCTTTAATATTATTTTTAAAAGTTTAAAAATTTCTTGTTACTATATTTTTTTATTCTTTGTGTCTTTCACATTATTCATCTCCATCACATTTATTTCCCTGTCCCTTCATATCCACCCTCTGCCCTTGCAACCTTACCCCCAAAATAAAATAAACTAATATCTAAGAGGAAAAAAATAAAGAAAAAGAAAATGGAGTATTGTTATGCAAGCTGCAGTGTGACACAATGAATCACACAGTAAACTCTTTTTTTTTTTTGGTTTTTCGAGACAGGGTTTCTCTGTGGCTTTGGAGCCTGTCCTGGAACTAGCTCTTGTAGACCCGGCTGGATTTGAACTCACAGAGATCCGCCTGCCTCTGCCTCCCAAGTGCTGGGATTAAAGGCGTGCGCCACCACCGCCCGGCCACAGTAAACTCTTTTATCCATATATCTTTACTTGCAAGTGTTCATTGCAAAGAGTCATTGGTCTGGTTCGAGGCCTCTGGTTTCTGCTACACTATCGATACGGGGTCCTTACTGGAACTCTTCTTGATTATCCTGCAGCCTTGAGTCTGCAGGTCTGGTCTCTTCACGTGCTCCAGTAAATCTCAGATGGGGCGGATGTTGGTATGAGTCAACTTAATAACCCTGGTTCTGGGTAGTTGCAGGGTTGGCCAGCCCATTAGCTCTCCCTTATCCTCACCACCAGGGTGGGCTCTGCAGCACTGCCCTGGCTAGTTCACCTCTTGCAGTGATTAGCAAGGGGTAGGGCCAGTTCTCCCTCTTTCACGTCCTCAGGGTTGGTTCTCACACCTACCCCTTCAGAGCCAGCTCTACTGTGTTACCTAAGCATGGCATAGGAGCCATTCTCCTGAGTGTTACAGTTGATGAGGGGCAGGGACAGTTCTCCTGCTCTTTATTTTATTTTTTTATTTTTTGGTTTTTCAAGACAGGGTTTCTCTGTGGCTTTGCAGCCTGTCCTGGAACTAGCTCTTGTAGACCAGGCTGGTCTTGAACTCAGAGATCCGCCTGCCTCTGCCTCCCGAGTGCTAGGATTAAAGGCATGCACCACCACCACCCAGCAACTGCTCTTATGACTAAGGGTCAGCTCTCCTACCTACCTCAGGCGTTGATGGGCAGGGTTGGGGTGGGCTGTGGGAGGGCAGCTCTCACAACTTTGGGGCTGGCTCAACCACATCTCCACCAACAGGATTATTGTGTTGTCCAGGTGAGGTGCAGGGCCTGCTTTCCCAAGTGTTGCAGTTGGTAGGGAACACGGACAGCTCATACACTCTTATGACCTCAGGGCCAGCTTTCCCCCCTACCTCAGGTGATGATGAGGGCATCTCACCCCCATAAGCTGCCACACGACAGATGAGTAATGGTGACATCTCTCCCATGCTCACTATTTTGTGGCTGGCTCTATTGTGCCACCCACGCAAGGTGCAGTGCCTGTTCTCCCGAGTATTTTGTTGCTGTATTTTTATGGTAACTTCCTTAAAATTCTTGTGACACCAATATCTGGGTTATTTTTTGTGTCATCTGTTGATTGTTGCCATTTAACCAAGTTAAGATTTGTCTTGATTTCTGGTGAATTGCCACGAGCCACAGAATTACTCAGTAATTAATCAGCCTCCTTTCACAAGGTCAGCCCATCAAAGCTAAGGGCTCTGGAGGTTAGGCCAAGATGCAACGCGTGTTGGAATTATCATCTTGTGAATAAAGAATCTGTTACTTGCTATAGGTTTCTCACTGTAGCTTAACTCCTTTTGTTACAAATTCGGAATTTATCTCCCACAGTTCAACACTATTTGATCATTTACTGGGCACAATTTCTCCAATGCATTTGGGGTTTGCTGATTATATCCCCTAGCTATGTGTGAAAATAGTCACACAATCAAGAAACCTGCTTCCCAATACCAGGTCTCTGTTCTTTTCTTCAGTGTAAATTTAGAGATCTGCCTTTCTGCAGTTATCTTTATTGGCAGGCATTTGGTCAGTGTTTATGGTTCAGGCAAAGTATTCCATTTAAGACATTCCCAGATATCCAAGGACATAGAATTACCACATGCCCCAAACTGTTAATTCTTAGCTGCTCAAAGAGAAAAAATAAGCGTGCCCTGATTTTACCTCATTTGTAGATAAGAAAGCAATGAAAGCAATGAAACTAGATAAGAAATAATAAAACTAACCTTGCATTAAAAGATTCCTAACTCCTCACACTCACCTTCACCTCAGTTTATTGATGACTTTAGTTCAGGAGATTTGCTGCTTGTGTCTTATTCTTGGGAAAAATAATTAACCATCTCCCCACAGCCTGGAGAAAGACAAACCTCCACTGGTGCCTCTGATAGACATCAAGCCCCAGATCTGACCATTTAAAGGCTTGGGTCTCCTCTTTGTTTCAGCTGCTTAGAGTAAATGCGGTGAACTTCAAATCTAAAAGGACTTTGAGCTTGCTAACATTTGACAAAAGTAGCCAGGCGGTGGTGGCGCACGCCTTTAATCCCAGCACTCGGGAGGCAGAGGCAGGCGGATCTCTGTGAGTTAGAGACCAGCCTGGTCTACAAGAGCTAGTTCCAGGAAAGGCTCCAAAACCACAGAGAAACCCTGTCTCGAAAAACCAAAATAAATAAATAAATAAATAAATAAATAAATAAATAAATAAATAAAACCATTTGACAAAAGTGCTAATGGACCAAGGGCTGCCTGGTTACTGACTGCCTGCAAGATTTTGTGGGTCTTTATAACTGGATAAGAACAAAAAGAACAGAACATAAGTTGGAGCAGGAGTTGGAGCAGAAGCATCCCAGAAATTAGCAGAGATACGAAGAAGAAAAGAAGAAGAAAGGAGGAGGAGGAAGAGAAAGAAGAATGTAGCAGATAATTGGAATTAGAATTGAGACAGAATTAGAGCTAAGAAATTATAGACAGGACAGAAGAACTAGAATAGAGAACAAGGAAGAGAGCAATAAAGAGAGATGGCTAGAAAGAATATGTTGTGAGGAGTTTGTTTGTTTGTTTTTAACCCCCAGATTTTAGTCCTTTCACTTACTGTAGTGTCTTTCTTTTGAACCCTGAGAGGAAACTCTAGAGGCCAGACCTTTAAAGATTTTGATAATGAATATACTCATTTTGAGTTGTATCTTGAACACTTGTATATTATGAAACTCTGGCTCCTACTTAATTCTTTTTTATTCATTGCAGCTTTGGGAAAGAGTGGAAATTCTTTTTGCTGACACTCACTTTGTATGTGGCAGGAAGGGCCAACAGGGAGACTCATAGTCTCTGCAGATTCTAGTGGGAAAGGGAGGAGTCACCACCTCTGCTCATTGGTTCAGGTGCTGGGACTTAACAAGGCTTTCCCCTACAATTCATACAGTATTTAGCTGGAATGGTAACTGTTTTTAGGATGACTGCCTTTAGTCGTTTGATTAGAGAAACGGAGTTTTCCTCAGCTGTTTGTTGTTCTATACTGTTGGCAGTTCCTAATTATATGGCACTGTAGCACTTGGTAGAAAACAGAGGTAACCAAAATCTCCAAGAATTCAATACTGCCTCATCTCTTGCCGTATTTTTTCAGCCTGAGTTTTCTGGGAGGTGCCTTTGTCTTTGGTCCAGGCTTTTTGTTGTGATTAGAAAAAAGAGGAGGCTTCTATCATCTTGTTTGGAACCACCATCTCTTGTTGGATAGTAGTTTCTGTATTTTAAATACAGAATACTGATTAACTTGCCCTGTTTATTTTGTTTTTCAGACAAATGAAGAGAAAACAATGTCTGCCAACCTAAAGTATCTTTCCTTGGGAATTTTGGTGTTTCAGACTACCAGTTTGGTTCTAACAATGCGTTATTCTAGGACTTTAAGAGAGGAGGGTCCTCGTTACCTGTCGTCTACAGCAGTGGTTGTGGCTGAACTTTTGAAGATAATGGCCTGCATATTTTTAGTCTACAAAGACAGTAGTAAGTATCTAGGGTGTTTTTTTGCTTTTAATTTATTAGTTTAAGTTTTATATATTTGTAAATATATTTGTAACTGCACATTTGATCTCTTGCATTATTTAATTTCTCTAGACATTATTTAAATTCTCTAAACATCTCAATGTGAAAAAAAAATTATTAACACAGGGCCCAAGGAGAGGGCTCAGCTGGTAAAATGCTTGCCATGTGAGTGTGAGGACCTGAGTTTGGATCTTCAGCCCCCACATAAGTAGCTGTGTGAACTTGCCATTTCAGCACTGGGAGACAGAGATAGGAAGAGCTGAAGAACCTATTGACAGGCTTGAGTTCGGTGAGAGACCATGTCTGAAATAAGGAAAAGAGTCACTGAGGAAGACAGGCAACATCAACTCATGCACACACACACAAATTGAATTAGTACCAATTTTACTTGGTTGGTACTAAAGCTATTCTAGTGTTTTTTGCTTGTTTTGGTTTTGTTTTTATTTTTGTTTTGTGTGGGGGTTTTTTATTTTATTTTTATTTATTTATTTATTTATTTTTTGGCGGGGGGATAGAGTTTCTCTGTGTAGCTCTGGCTGTTCTAGAACTTGCTCTGTAGACCAGGCTGGCTTCTAACTCACAGAGATCTGCCTGCATCTACCTCCTGAGTGCTGGAATTAAAGACATGTGCCACCACCTCCTGGCACCAAAGCCATCCTTTCAGTCTGTAATACGATCCGTGCCTAGTTAATGCTATGAATATGGATCCAACTGCAGTCATAGTTTATTAAATTGAAAAAAAATAAGTTCTCTAATTCTTTGAATTATAGAGAGTCTACAATAATTTTTTACTAAAGACTTTTTCTAGTTCCATTGACTAATCAAACAATGAGTCACTCATTTGTTACATTTAAAGGAGTTTCATTGGGATATAACTTATGAACCGTACAGTTAATTATTCTTTGGTGGTAGAGGTTGAATGTTGGGCTTTGCATGTCCTGAGCATGTGCTCAGCACTTGCTCTCACATCGGGGTGCATTCCAGCCTCAACTTAGCCTTTTGCAGTCAGGTTTTTGGGGGATTCAGTTGTGAATTTTTTTCTTTCTTGAGACAGTACCTTGTTATGTTATTTAAGCTGGCCTCAATTTCTTGATCATCATTCTTAGTCTTCTGTGTGTTAGATTAATAGGTGTGTGTTACCTGAATTTAATTTTTAAGCTGCAATAATGTGTATGCATACACATGTGTGTGTCTATGTGTATGTGACATTTTTCCATTGCAACAATGCATTTTATATTAACAATGTTGTATGGCTTTCACTATTTCCAAAACTTTCACAGTATGCTGAGTAGAAAGTCTATGACTATTAAATAGTAATTCTGCATTCATCTTTTCTGCTTCTGAATTTATCTATTCTAGATATGTCATATAAAGTAGATTATATAATGGTGTTCTCCTTTTTCTGGCTTAATTCACTGGCATATTTTCAAAGCTTATGTGTCAGATTTTTGTTTTTTATACTATTTCATTGTATAATATACCAAATTTTGTTTTCTTAGTCATATGTTGATAGACACTAGTTATTTATACCTTTTCACTACCATGAACCGTGTTGGGATGAACAAATGTACTGCATGTATGTATGTGGTGGGTGTGCATGTACCATGGCATATGTATGTAGGTCAAAGGACAACTTGTGGGAATCTATTTTGTTTGACTATCCCAGGGATTGAATGCAGGTCATTAGGTTTGGTAGCAGGTACCATTACCTGTAGAGTCATCTTGCTAAAACTCTTTTTAAGGAATTATTAAACTTTTTCCACAGTATCTGTACCATTCTATTTTATTTTATTAATTTTCTCGTTCTTTATTTATTGTGAGGGTGTGTGTATGAGTGTGTGCCATTGTGCAAGGGTGGAGGTCAGAGGACTACCACATGTAGGAGTTCATTCTCTCCTTCTATTATGTGGATCCTGCAGCTTGAACTCACGTTGTCAGGTTTGGCAGCAAGGTCCCTTACCCACCTACTGGATCATCTTGCCAGCCTCCATTTTATATTTTTGCTGGCAGTGTATGAACTTCTCATTTTTTTCACCACTTCTTTCTTCCTATTTTACTCTTTCTTAGTGTGTATGTGTGTGTGTGTTCAAACCTACAGCCTCATGTATACCAGACAAATGGCTTCCTCTGAGTTGTGCTCCAGTCCCTGCCTACCCTTCTTTATAGCCATTCTAGTGGGTATGAAGAGGTATTTCATTGTGGTTTTGACTTGCACGTCTCTAATTGCTAGTAATGCTGAACATTTAACATGACTTGGTTTTGTCAGGAAAGAGGGCAAATACAGTTCTAAGAATGATTTTTAGATTAAACTGCTGTGCATGTAGGTATAACAGTAAAATATACAGAGAAGATAGATTTGGAGACAAATCAAATGATTTCTTTTGGATTCATGTTAAGTTGGAGACACCTATAAAGCCAAGGATGAGACTAGATAATATGTACACTAGAGGATAAGAAGACCATAAAACAGCCCTGGCTCCTTCCCAGAACTCAGAGGCCAGATTCAGAAGGTGCAGGCTATGAAGAAGCTACCAGCATGACAGGGGCTGGAGAGATGACTCAGAGGTTAAGAGCACTGACTGCTCTTCCTGAGGTCCTGAGTTCAATTCCCAGCAACCACATGGTGGCTCACAACCATCTGTAATGAGATCTGGTGGCCTCTTCCGGTGAGTAGGCATATATGCAGACAGAACACTGTATACATAATAAATAAAAAAAAATTTAAAAAATAAGAAAACCATGACAGCGTAGCAAGACAGCAGGGAGGTTAGCTTTTCTTGCTAAGGTCTAGATATTACAAGTGCCTACTGCATTAACACTGGAGCCCAGGAGACCTTTAACATGAATGGTTGCATTGTGGCTAGATGTGCTGAAACCAGCTCTTTGTGAGCTCAAGTGTGACGGGGTTCGGAGTACACCAAGGTGAATTCCAGGGCTGCAGAAGTAGCTTAGGTCGTACTTCCTAGTTTAGTTGCTTGGCATTAGTGAAGTCTTCAGTTCCATCCCTAGCATTGTGGAAAGCTGGACCTGGTGGAACAATACCTGTTATACTAGCGCTTAGGAGTGTGTTTGTCTGTGTTTGTCTTCGTGCCATAGTGCAGGTGCTCCCAAAGGTCAGAAGTGTTAGATGGATCTTCTTGAAGCTGGAGTTACAGGTGTCTTTAAGCTACCTAGTCTTGGTACTTGGATTCAAACTCTGGTCCTCTGTAAGAGCAATACTTTCTCTTGATTGCTGAGTCCATTTCCTGTCCCCAATTTTCTGGTTTTAAAATAAAAAACTTAGACCTATAAAGAAGGAGTTTATGACTTTTTCAGAGCTACTTTACTGATATTTTCCCCATTTTGTATTCTAGAGTGTAGTGTGAGAACACTGAACCGAGTGCTACGTGATGAAATTCTCAATAAACCCATGGAGACCCTTAAGCTTGCCATTCCGTCAGGGATATATACGCTTCAGAATAATTTACTCTATGTGGCACTGTCAAACCTAGATGCAGCCACTTATCAGGTATCTAAGATACATTTCTAATAGTCTTTTTAAAAAACAAACAGCCGGGCGGTGGTGGCGCACGCCTTTAATCCCAGCACTTGGGAGGCAGAGGCAGGCGGATCTCTGTGAGTTCGAGACCAGCCTGGTCTACAGAGCTAGTTCCAGGACAGGCTCCAAAGCCACAGAGAAACCCTGTCTCGAAAAAACCAAAAAAAAATAAATAAATAAATAAATAAATAGATAAATAGATAAATAAATAAATAAAAAACAAACAAAAAACCCTGCAAGCATGAATAATACTGCTGTTTTCTATTTTAGGTTACATATCAGTTGAAAATACTTACAACAGCGTTATTTTCTGTGTCTATGCTTGGTAAAAAATTAGGCGTGTACCAGTGGCTCTCCCTAGTAATCCTGATGGCAGGAGTTGCTTTTGTGCAGGTAACTATTCAAGATAAGTATGCCTTTCATTTCTATCACAGCTTCAAAACTTGGCGTATTTTGCATAGAGAATATGGTTCTATTACTTGTTGAGCAAGTAAAGGCTGACAGATTTTTTTTATGGCTTCCTGTAAGCAAATACTGCATTGAGAGTATGTGGTATAAATAAATAATCATGCGAATGAATTTTTCATAGTAAAGAATTGATCAGTTGGGCTGCAGCATAGCTTTACTGACGGGGCTCACCTTGGTCCTCAGCACCACACAAATACATACATAGTTGTGTTTTGTAACCCTGGCTGGTCTGGAATTTCCTCTGCAGATGACTCTGTCCTCAAACTCTGGTAACCCTGCTGACTGCCTTCTGAGTGCTGAGATTACAGGCATGTGCCACCATGCCTAGCTTTTTATTATTATTTTTAAATTTGTTTGCATGTATCTGTGGGTATACACATATTTGTATAGAGGCCAGAGGAGGGCATTGGGTGTCCTCTATCACTTTCTGCCAGTTGCTTTAAGGCAAAGTCTCTCCCTAACCTTTTCATGGGTTGGGTGGAAGCCAACAAGCCCTAGTGATTTTCCTATTTCTGCCTACTTCTGAGCTGGGATTATAGGTGTGCCCGGGATGCATAGACCTAAACTGTGGTCCTCGTTATTACAGCACACACTCTTAACTGCTGAGCTAGTTCTAAAGATATAGATCTCCATCTTTTAGACTTTAGATTTTTTATTAACTTTATACATATGTGTGTAAGTCTGCATGAGTTTATACTGTGTGAATTCAGGAGGCCATGAAAGAGAGAAGAATGTGTCAGATCCCCTGGAACTTGAGTTACAAATAGTTGTGAGCTGAAATGTGGGTGTTGGGAACCAAGCAACAAGTGCTCTTAACAGCTGTGCTATCTCTCCAGCTCCCCCATCCCCTCCCCCCCGCCCCCAAGAAGGTCTCACCATGTAGCATTGAGCTCACCACCTTCTCTTTCAGCCTGGACAGTGCTGGGATTGTAGGTATGAACCAGAATGTTTGAAAAGAGAGAAAAGGAAAAATCCAAGAAAATAAGACATGACATAATGAAACTCTGTTTCAAAAACAAAGCAAAGCAAAACAAAACAAAAAAACAGCATATGAAAGAAAGAAGCTTAGGTTTTATGAGAACCATGGAACATCTGAGTAGATTAGCATCTACTGTCTTTATTGATGCTGTTTTCCTAACTCTCAGAGCTTTCTAATGATTCCCTATTCTTATTCTTCATGGAGTCATTGTTCCTAATTTTTGTATTCCTTTTTTATTTTGTATGTGTTTATGTGTATGATGTGCGTGTGCGTGCGTGCTTGGGAGTCACATGAGATAGCAGCTACACTTTTAGTAGAGACCTAGAATGTTTCTATCCTCATAGAAAGCATAGTGGGTAGTTACATAGAGAGAGCCAAGGGAGAAAGGAGACAGTCTCAAGAGTCAGGGCATTAGTCCATCAGTGTCATGTTGTTGCAGTAAAGGATAACTGAGTAGGAAGTGAATCTTTCATTGTTAAAAGGTTTTAAGGGGACTGGAGAGATGGCTCAGTGATTAAGAGCACTGACTGCTCTTCCATAGACCTGGGTTCAATTCTCAACACCCACATGGTGGCTCACAACTGTCTGTGACTATAGTTCCAGGACACCCAAAACCATTACACAGGCACATACACAGGCAAAATACCAATGTACATAAAAATGAAAATAAATATTTTTTTAATTTTTTTATTAAAAAGATTTATACACCAACCCCAGTCCCCCCTCTTTCCCCTTCTCCTGTTTCCCCTCCCCCTCAAACAATTTTTAAAAAGGTGTTTAAGCCTGTATGGTAACCCATACCTATAATCCCTTCACTTGGGTGCTGAGGCAGGATTGCTGTGAGTTAAAGCTAGCCTGGACCATGTAGTATACTCCCCTACCCCCACCTCTCCAAAATTTGTTTAACATTGAAGAAAAGTCTCTGGTAACGATGAAAAGGATGATTTCAACACTCCTGGACATAGAGATAAATTCAGATGTAATAAGAGTAGATAGGTGACTTCAATGCCTAAGTTTTTTGTTTTTTTTTTTTTGTTTTTTTTTTCAAGACAGGGTTTTTTCTGTAGCTTTGGAGCCTGTCGTGGAACTAGCTCTTGTAGACCAGGCTGGCCTTAAACTCAAAGAAATCTGCCTGCTTCTGCCTCCTGAGTGCTGGGATTAAAGGGTGTGCACTAGCATCACCACCACCACCGCCCAGCAATGCCTAACTCTTATCTATAGATCATTAACAAAAGTAATCAGCAGACTTGAGAATTACATACAGTAGACAAAAATACTTATCTTGTAGAGATACAGAATATTGTATCTTAAGGTAAGGAATACAGATTCTTTAGGTAGTCTGGGATTTTCTCCAAAATAGGTCACATTTTAGGTCATAAAATAAATGTTAAAAGCTGTGAAAGATTGCCAGGCGTTAGTGGTGCGTGCATTTAATCCCAGTATTCGGGAGGCAGAGGCAGATGGATCTCTGAGAGTTTGAGGCCAGCCTGGTCTACAGAGTGAGTTCCAGGACTGGCTCCGTAGTTATTGAGAAACCCTTTCTCAACCCCCACCCCCAAAAGCTGCAAACAATAAAGAATAAATTTTTAAAAAAGAAATAAATCCTCTTCCAGCCCTCCACATTAAAAAAAGAAACCTGTGAAAAATTATTAATATGTGGGTAATATAACTGAGGAATATTTCAATTACTGCTCTATAGAAACTTATAAAGTTTATGTGGAACCACAAAAGATCCTGCATAGCCAAATCAATCCTAAGTAAAACTAACAATGCTAGCCATGCATGGTTGCTCTCATGCTTATGAAATCTTAGTACTTCGGACTCTGATGCAGGAGAATAGCCATGTATTTGTGGCTATCTTGGGCTACCTGGTAAATTCTAGGCTAGTGTACTACAGTGTGAGATCTGCCTCTACCTGCTCTCTACCCCATCCACAAAAGTGCAGGGCTATCACAGTTCTTGATTTCAAATTATGCTTTAGAGCTGTGATAATAAAAACAACATGGCACTGGCACAAAAATAGACTTGTTGGCCACTAAATGAGAAGAGAGGTCTTAGGAATAAACTTGATTTTTCAGCAACCTGATATTTGAACAAGGTGATTAAAGGATGCATTGGAGAACAGAGCCCCTTCAACAAATGATACTCAGAAACTATGCATATGCATCCACAATAGAAGTCTAAGGCTAGCATATTCTGCCTCACTCTGCACAGAACTCAGTTCCAAATGGACCGAAGACGTTAACCTAAGACTTGAACTCTTGGAGACTCTAAAAGGGAACAGGGGCAGCCCTTAAGAGATAGCTTATGAGCTGGGTGGTGGTGGGGCACACCTTTTTATCCCAGCAGAGGCAGGTGGATCTCCTGAGTTCAAGGACAGCCTGATCTACAAGAGCTAGGAGAGAGAGAGAGAGAGAGAGAGAGAGAGAGAGAGAGAGAGAGAGAGAGAGAGAGAGAGAGAGAGATGCTAATGGCATGCATTTTTTGATAGATCCCAATACTAGGATCAGTACTAGGAAAGAATAGCAAGAATTAGCAAATATAATTGCATGAAATATAAAAGCTGCATGGCAAAGAAAACAGCAGACAAAAGAGACAATCTTTGGAGGAGGAGCTGGTATTTACTAGTTTTTCATCAGACAGGATTAACATCCAGTTATATAAAGAACTCAAAAAATAACTAACCAACCAAAAGTCTGAAACCTGTCAATAATCAGGCAAATGAACTCAGCAAATAGTTCTCAAGAGAAGACAAACCTAAAATGCTCAGCATCTTCTTTGTCTTGTTTGAAGACAGGGTTTCTCTATATCCTTTACTGTCTTAGAACTAGCTCTGTAGACCAGGCTGGCCTCAAACTAAAAGAGATCCATTTGTCTCTGCCTCCCTAGTGCTGGGATTAAAGGTATGCACCAGCACCACCCAGCTATGTTCGGCATCTTTAGCTGTTATGGAAATATAATCAAAACTACACTGAGAGATTCCATTTCACCATAATCAGAATAGCTAGTATCAGGAAAACAAACAACAAATGTTGGTTGGAAAATCAATCTTTCTACACCTGCACTTCCACCTCTGGTTGGAATAAAATTGAGAGCAGTCAGCTTGAAAATAGTATGGAGATTCCTCATGGGAAGATTTTGGGTGTGTGTGTGTGTGTGTGTGTGTGTGTGTGTGTGTGATCCCATCCATATCGCAGAGCGCATGTGAAGGTCAAAGGACAACTTTATGGAGTCACTTCTCTCCTTCCACCTTTATGTGGGTAAAGCGATTGAACACTGGTTGTCAGGCTTTCACAGCAAGTACTTCCTTCACCGAACCATCTTGCTTGTATAGTAAAAATATTATCATATGATCCAGCTATACCATTTCAAAGTAGATACTTGAACACACTACAGAGATATTAATATTTTTTTTCAGGATTGTTCACAATAGTTGTGGAATCAGCCTACTTGTCCATCAGTGTGTGAATGAACAATGTAAATGTGTGTGTGTGATAAATAAAACAATGGAGTTTTAGGCTGCTGGTGGCATTTAATTCCAGCACTTGGGAGGCAGAGGAAGGAAGATCTCCCTGAGTTCGAGGCCTGCCTGGTTCCAGAACAATTAGGACAGTTACACAGAGAAACTATGTCTTGGGAACCTCCCCCCTCAAAAAAAAAAAAAAAAAAAAAAAAAAGAAAATATTGGCTTTGGCCTGGAGGGATGGCTCAGCCATTAAAGGCTAGTCTGACAAACAAAAGTATAAGAGTTTGGTTCCCAGTACCCACAGCTGTCCCTCAAGTATAAAAAAAAAAAAAAAAAAAAAAAGGAAATTGTGTCATTTATTGGAAAGTGTAGAACTGGAAATTATTATGTTAAACAAATTAAGGTAGACTCAAATAATGTATTTTTAAATTTGAAAAAAATCTAGATTAAGGGCTGTGCCTGGTGGTGCACATCTTTAACCCTGGTACTAGGGAGGCAGAAGCAGATGGATCCCTGAATTTGAGGCCAATGTGGGCTACAGAGTGAGTTCGAGGACACTCAAGGATATGTAGAGAAATTCAGTCTTGAAAATCCAAAAAAGAAACAAGAGAGAGAAGGAAAAATCTAGATTTATAAAATGATATGAAAATAGAAAGGGGCTAGTTTGAAAAAGACAGTAGGTACCCACAGAGAATGGGTAGCAGTAGTTAAAAGATGTCAATTAATATACCATGTCAGTAACATCAAGATCATGTGGGTCCCAGGCCTGGTGTAGTAACTTTACAGTCTTTCATTTTCTGATGGACTATATTTTCCTTGTGGTGTTTGTGGTTCCCTTCCTACCAAGCTTCCTTTCTGCTGTGCCTGATTTAGCTATCCTCTTCTATTTGTAAGAGCTTTCGCTGGTGCAGCACCATGGTGTACTTGTGGAGGTCAGGGGACAGCTCGTGAGAGTTGGTTCTCTCCATCCACCATGTAGATCCGGAAGCTTGGGCTCAGGTTGTCAATCTTGGCTGCGATGTCACTGCCCTCTTTAGTGTTGTTTTTATTTTTATTCAGTGGCCTTCAGATTCTCAAGAGGTGAATTCTAAGGAAATTTCAACGGGCTCGCAGTTTGTAGGCCTCATGGCAGTTCTCACAGCATGTTTTTCAAGTGGCTTTGCTGGAGTTTACTTTGAGAAAATCTTAAAAGAAACAAAACAATCAGTATGGATAAGAAACATTCAACTTGGTAAGTTTTAAAGACTTTCTAATAATATGTAAACCGGGCGGTGGTGGCGCGCACCTTTAATCCCAGCACTTGGGAGTCAGAGGTTGGTGGATCTCTGGGAGTTTGAGGCCATCCTGATCTACAAGAGCTGGTTCTAGGACAGGCACTAAAGCTACAGAGAAATCCTGTTTTGAAAAACAAACAAACAAACAAGGCTTTCTTTCTAATATGTATTTATTATTGATTAATTATTCATTTATTTTTCATACTGACCACAGTTTTCCTTCCCTCCTCTCTACCTTTCCCTCCCTCCCCATTTACCCACCCCCTCCACTTCTCATCTCCGTACAGAAAGGGTAGGACTCCCATGGGCATCAACAAAGCATGGCACACCAAGTTGAGGCAGGACCAAGATCCTCTCCTGCATCAAGGCTGGGTGAGGCACCCTAGCATGGGGAATAGTTTCCCAAAAGCCAGTTCAAATGCCAGGGACAGGTACTGATCCCACTGCTTAGAGCCCGACAAACAGACCAAACTACACAACTGCCACACATATGCGGAGGCCGGGTCAGTCCCATGCAGGCTTCCTAGCTGTTGGTCTAGAGTTGATGAACTCCCAGGAGCTAAGGTCAGCTGTCTCTGTGGGTTCTCCCATCATGACCTTGACTCCTCTTTACCCCTCCAACTCTCACAATCCCTCCTCCCTCGCTTCAACAGGATTCCTGGACCTCTGCCCAGTGCTTGGCTGGGAATCTCTGCATCTGCTTACATCAGTTATTGGATGAAGGCTCTCTGCTGACAATTAGGGTAGTCACCAATCTGATTACAAGAGATGGCCAGTTCAGACGCCCTCTCCACTATTGCTAGGGGTCTAAGCTGAGGTAATCTTGTGGATTCCTAGGAGTTTCTCTGGCACCAAGTTTCTCCCTAACCCAGAAATGGCCCCCATCAAGACATCTCTTTCATTAATCTTTCTTTCCATCCCTCCCCCAAGCTGCCCAACCCAATCTTTTGTGTTGCAACACCCCCCTTCTCCATGCTATCCCCAATTTGCCCAAGAGATCTTTTCCATTTCCCATTCCCAGGGAAGTCTATGCCTCCCTCTTTGGGTCTTTCTTGTTATTTATCCTCCCTGGAGCTATGGATAATAGTCTGGTTATCCTTTACGTTACACTTAATATCCACGTATGAGTGGATACATACCATGTTTGTCTTCTGGGTCTGAGTTATCTCATTCAGTATGATTGTTTATAGTTCTATCCATTTGCCTACAAATTTCATGAGGTCATTGTCTTGTATAGCTGAGTAATACTCCATTGTGTAAATGTATCACATTTTCTTTATCTATTCTTTAGTTGAGTGGCATCTAGGTTGTTTCCACGTTCTGGCTATTACAAATAATACTGCTATGAATATAGTTGAGTAAGTGTCCTTGTGGTATGACTGAGCAGCCTTTGGGTATATACCCAAGATTGGCATAGCTGGATCTTGAGGTAGATTGAGTCCCAGTTTTCTAAGAAACTGCTATAATGATTTCCAAAGTGACTGTGCAAGTTTGCACTTCCACCAGCTTTGGAAGAGTGTTCCTCTTGCTTCACATGCTCTCCAACATAGGCTTCCATTAGTGGTTTTGATCCTAGCCATTCTGACAGGTGTAAGATGATATCTCAGACTTGTTTTGATTTGCATTTCCCTGATGGTTAAGGATGCTGAACAGTTGTTTTCTTGGCCATTTGAGATTCTTTATTGAGAATTCTGTTTAAATCTGTACCCCATTTTTAATTGGATCATTTGGTATTTTAATATCTAGTTTCTTGAGTTCTTTATATATTTTGGAGATCAGCCCTCTGTCTGATGTGGGGTTGGTGAAGATCTTTCCTCATTTAGTAGGCTACCATTTTGTCTTACTGGCAGTGTCTTTTACCTTACAGTAGCTTTTTAGTTTCAGAAGATCCCATTTATTAAT
Organism: Chionomys nivalis; assembly: GCF_950005125.1. Lineage (NCBI taxonomy): Eukaryota > Metazoa > Chordata > Mammalia > Rodentia > Cricetidae > Chionomys > Chionomys nivalis. The sequence continues at coordinate 28,893,640 of NC_080103.1, read as the reverse complement.
TGTCAATCTCAGTGTCTATGCTACTGGTGTTATTCTGATATGTATTTCTAAATAACTACATCAGTCATGTTTGGTGCTGCACACCTCTAATCCCAGCTCTCAGGAGACTGAGGCAGTATCAGCATGAGTCTGAAACCAAGCAGGTTACATAAGGAGACCCTATCTTAAAAAGAAACTGGACAAAGATTTATGTTCTTACATTTGTAGATTTCCCTAAGTCTGAATGCAAAGGTGCTGTTGTTACAAAGAACTGGTCATGGTCTTGCCCTTAGAGAATTGTATTTGAAATCAATGGCTTCCTTGTGATATGGAAAAGTAGGTTGATTCAAAGGGTGTAGCTTGCTCCTGCCCTCAGTTTTGGAGTCCTGGTGTGTTTATCCTTATTGCTTCTTCCTTTGTGAAGACACTACAAATAACTTATATATTTTACTCCTAAAATGGAAGGTGTTGGACATGAAATGACTTTCATCTCTTTTTAAAGACATCACATGATGTTTTATTTCAGTGTAATGTTTTGACTTTTTACTGTAACCTTTTTCTTAAGTGATGGTAAATAACTTAGAAGAAGAAAAAAAATCAACCAACTAAATCAAAAAACTTCCTTTATTATAGAATTCCCTTTGAACATATGCTTAAATTATTTATGATACTGTTATTAAATTCTTGAAAGGATTTGGACATTACTATTATCCTGGCTTATATCTTGGATAGCTACATATAAAATTGTATATATAAGAGTGGCTTATTTGTACATCAGAATGTTCTATTGTATGTCTCTTTCCTTTGTCACCCCAAAGTTTGGGCATTTGAGAAATAAACACCCAAACGTGTTTTTTCCCCATAACATCAACTTAACAGAAATACCATGTCTCTTGATCTTAGATATATGGGCCTAAGTCCTATACAGTAAGTTGTGCTTTTTAATAGCCTAGGATTTCACGTCAACACTTCCAAGTTTGAGTAAAGTCCATAATTCCAGTCATTTTCAAGTAAATATGGTTACAAAAACCCCAAACTTAATTTTGTCACAATTTCTAGAATATTTTAGAAAGCTATCTCTGAGCCGGGCGGTGGTGGTGCACGCCTTTAATCCCAGCACTCGGGAGGCAGAGGCAGGTGGATCTCTGTGAGTTCGAAACCAGCCTGGTCTACAAAGGGAGTTCCAGGACAGGCTCCAAAGCTACAGAGAAACCCTGTCTCGAAAAACCAAAAAAAAAAAAAAAAAAAAAAAAAGAAAGAAAACTATCTCTGCTTTGAGAACATTGAATGTAAATTTTTTTATTTTTATTTATTTATTTGGTTTTTCAGGACAGGGTTTCTCTGTAGCTTTGGAGCCTGTCCTGGAACTAGCTCTTGTAGACCAGGATGGCCTCAAACTCACAGAGATCTGCCTGTCTCTGCCTCCCAAGTGCTGGGATTAAAGGCGTGTGCTACTACTGCCCTGCTAAACCTTGAATTTTCTTTTTTTTAATATTTATTTATTATTTATTGTGTGTACAATATTCTGTCTGTGTGTATGCCTGCAGGCCAGAAGAGGGCAGCAGACCTCATTATTTATTTATGTATTTATTTATTTATTTACTTATTATGTATACAATATTCTGTCTGCGTGTATGCCTGCAGGCCAGAAGAGGGCAGCAGACCTCATTACATATGGTTGTGAGCCACAATGTGGTTGCTGGGAATTGAACTCAGGACCTTTGGAAGAGTAGGCAATGATCTTAACCGCTGAGCCATCTCTCCAGCCCAAATGTAAATACTTTTAAAGCAAAATTTAATTGTTCTGCTTGTCCAAAAGACAAATTCACAGGCTTGAAAATATCAAGCAGTTTGATTTGTCATTTCATAAAGAGTGGTTAAAAACTTTGGTTCTGAAGTTATAGTTCTCAAATCTGGAGTTCATCAGTTATCCATGTGCCCTCCAGAAAGTTAACTCAACTTTTTGTGCTTCATTTTTCTCATCTGTAAAAAGTAGTTCTTAGTTTTCATACCTCCCTCATATGTTGCTATGAGGGTTAAATCTAAGAATTCATCTATTTAGAATAAGTACCTTATATATGCGTATTATATATGTAGTTATATACATCTGCAAAAAGAAAAGAAGAAATAGTCAAGGTCTCTGGGTTGCCTTAAAGTTTGTTGAATTGTGTGCTGAAAGACATGTCAGAATTTATATTAGGGTGTTTTTTGATATCTTACTCTTTATTTTGCTATGATAGCACAACACTCATGAAAAAAATGGTAAGCCAAACTGAGTTTAGAAAGAATATTTGTAAGTCAGGATCATAAAATAAAAAATTTGAAACTGTAATATTTCAATAAGGAAAGACTGACAAATAAATGTCAGCCAACAAGTAGAAAACAAAAACCTTACCTGTGCCTGCTAAGATGTTTGAATAAGAATTTATCCTATGTAAAAATACATAGATGCCAAAGCAATTACTTTTAGCAATGGTTACAAATGTAACAAACAAACAAACAGAAAAACTGGTTGAATGAATAATCATTTTGGTTAGATATCATAGTTGAGGTTGTGCTTTGGAAGATAGAAAATGTGAAGTCGGGGCTGGAGAGATGGCTCAGAGGTTAAGAGCACTGACTGCTCTTCCAGAGGTCCTGAGTTCAATTCCCAGCAACCACATGGTGGCTCACAGCCATCTATAATGAGATCTGGTGGCCTCTTCTGGCATGCAAGCATACATGGAAGAAATGTTGTATACGTAATAAATAAATAAATCTTAAAAAAAGAAAGAAAGAAAGAAAGGAAGAAAGAAAGAAAGAAAGAAAGAAGAAAGAAAAGAAAATGTGAAGTCAAAGAAGATCCAGAGCCACCCTGCCTGAATTCAACAACTATTGAGTCCATTCTGTTGTGTGAGCCTGGGCAAGTTTCTTCATCAATAAGATGAGCTTACAAGTGTCTGCTTTAGAGACTTGTAGTATGTTAGTGTCCGTAAAGCATTTGGGACAAGTGTTACATACATATCTGATAATATTATTAGACAGTAGACTAGACAGTCACTATAAGAATGTAGTAGCTCTATTTAGATATACTGACATAATACATATCCTTGTATGCTGTTAGACAACTTTCTGTCACTGTAACAAATACGAAGATAGGTCAGTTTATAAAGAGAGAAAGTTTGTTTTGTCTTAAAATTTGGGGACTTCCAGCTTTTGGTCCATTGACTTTGGGTCTGTGGCAAGGCAGGACATTATATCAGGATGTGCAAGACAGAATAAGCTATATATTTCATGGTGGCCAAGAAACAAAGATAGAGGGGAAGAGACTAGGGACCCACAATCCTGATCATGGGTATGCCTCCAATGACCTAATAGGGAGAAAAAAGAAAAAAACAATTCTTCAACATGTGGAATCTTGGGGGACTTTTGAGCTCCAACAAGTAATTTGTTGTTTTAGTATTTGTGAAATTTTAATTTTATAAATTAAAATTTAAAATGCCTTTGGGGATATTTTTAAAGTCACATGCCATGCTTAAGTTTATACTCAAAATGAGACACATTAAAAGGTTAGAGCTGCAGGGCGGTGGTGGCGCACGCATTTAATCCCAGCACTCGGGAGGCAGAGGCAGGCGGATCTCTGTGAGTTTGAAGCCAGCCTGGTCTACAAGAGCTAGTTCCAGGACAGGATCAAAGTTACAGAGAAACCCTGTCTCAAGAAAAAAAAGTTTAGAGCTTGTAAAAACCATCACCTGTATCCTCTTCTACAGCTGTACTGTAAGATGTGGTCCTTGTAGGTTTCCATAGGCCAGCAGTGCTCCAGAAATCTTAGGGTCTGAATTTCACTGAGCCAGTTTTTTTATCAGTGAGACTTAATAGTAAATACAGAACCTGATGCTGACTTTGACCAGTTCTTAGGCTGGAGTATTAGGTAACAAGTACTGTACTTTAAGAATATCTTAACAATAAAGTTTATTTCAAAAAAATAGTTGCAAATAACATCACACATGGAAAGTAGGCCAAAGACTACGCAACTCAGTGAACTTACAGTTAAAGTAGAGTAGGTATTTGGAACAGAAGCTGTGGTGCTTCACATTGGATTTTACACTTTACTGTCAAGTGTATATTATTTAAATATATAATTTATTTTTATTTTGTGTTCATTGGTGTTTGCCTGCATGACTGTCTATGTGAGGGTGTCAGAAGCCCTGGAACTGGAGTTACTGACAGTTTGTGAGCCACCATGTGGATGCTGGGAATTGAACCCGGGTCCTCAGAAAGAGCAGCCAGTGCTCTTAAGCACTGAGCCATCTCTCCAGCCCTCAAGTATATTTTTATGTAGTTATGCACTTACCCACTACCAAAATAAAACAAACAAATTAATCCATGACAAAATTAGAGCTAAAAAACCATGTAGCTTTACGTCCTCTTTCATTACTCGTATTCATTGCTTCATTCATTAAAACTTATGCATTGTCTCATAAAAATGTGGTCATAGCAATAGGAAAAGTCAAGATACAATGAAATGGGGCCTGGGAAGATGGCTCAGAGGTTAAGATCACTGGCTGCTCTTCCAGAGGTCCTGAGTTCAATTCCCAGCAACCATGTGGTAGCTAGTTCCAAGACAGCCAGGGCTACACAAAGAAACCCTGTCTTGAAAAAATAAAATTCAAATTTCATCAAAAAGAAATACCTAAGTTTTACCCCAGTACCTGGGAGACTGAGGCAAGCGGAGCAAGAGTTTATGCTGCCTGCTGAGCTGCAGGTCAGCCTAGGATGCAAACCAATAGCCTGCCAACTGGAGCAGGGGGAGGAGCAGGACTGTCAACAGGAAGAGATTTCTTCAGAAAACCTGCCATATGACCTTTGCTTTACTTTCTTTTAGGTTTCTTCGGAAGTATATTTGGATTAATGGGTGTATACATTTATGATGGAGAATTGGTATCCAAGAATGGATTTTTCCAGGGATATAATCAACTGACGTGGATAGTTGTCGTTCTGCAGGTAAAGCATGTGTCTTTTGTTGTTGTTGTTTTTGGTTTTTTGTTTTTCGAGACATGGTTTCTCTGTAGCTTTGGGGCCTGTCCCGGAACTAGCTCTTGTAGACCAGGCTGGCCTCGAACTCACAGAGATCCGCCTGCCTCTGCCTCCCAAGTACTGGGATTAAAGGCGTGCGCCACCATGCCCGGCAACCATATGTCTTCTATTTAATGCTACTGAATATTGCTTCAGGACAGAGAATTAAAGTGGGTACTAGTGTTGGTATTTAAGGGGTAAGGAAGGTCCTTCCTATTTTCATCATATCTGCTTTGTTCAGAGAAATTAAAATATAACTGTTCTTAATGCCCTCATGAAAGCTGATTTTCAAAAGAGGTCATGAATAAAATTCCATGGTATTTAAGTTCAGTGCCATGAAATGCAAATATTAGTGTTGTTGTTGTTGTTACTTTTAGATTTATTTACTTTTATGTGTATCAGTGTGTTGTCTACATATATGTATATTCACCAAATGTGTTTGATACCCATGCTAGTTAAAAGAGCGGTCAGAAACTAGACCCTCTAAAGTGAGTGCTGGTAGCCAAACGCATGTCCTCTGGAAGAGCAACCAGGGCTCTTAATCTCTGAGTCATCTTTCAAGCTCCATGAAAATGTTAAGTTTAATAATTAAATAGTTATGTGACATAGTGGCAGACACTTTTAATCCCAGCACCCTGAAGGCAGACATCTATGAGTTCAAGGCCAGCCTGGTCTATATAGCAAACTCCAGGATAGTCAAAGCTAAGAGTAAATATAACTTTGAATTTTTCTGCTGTAATTATCATTCCATAGAAAAACTGTGGTCAGCCCTTTAAAAATGGAAGATGCTGCCGGGCGGTGGTGGCGCACGCCTTTAATCCCAGCACTTGGGAGGCAGAGGCAGGCGGATCTCTGTGAGTTCGAGACCAGCCTGGTCTACAAGAACTAGTTCCAGGACAGGCTCCAAAAACCACAGAGAAACCCTGTCTCGAAAAACCAAAAAAAAAAAAAAAAAAAAAGGAAGATGGAAGATGCTGCTTGAGATAATTGTGAAAGTTCATAAACTTCATTTCATATTTACATGTTAGAACGTTTTTGTCAAATATCTTCAATGTGAACATGACTTTGTTTAGGAGTTGAATAATTTCATCTCCAAAGTTCATCTTGACATTCTGGAAAATATAAAAATGAAGGGAGAAGTTGTTTTCCTCAATGCCTACTTTTCTAGACCTGGAAAGTAGAGAAGGGTCAAAGGGTAGTGCTGTTTCAAAAGTAGGAAATGAGGAGATGGAGGTAGCACATGTCTTTAATCACAGCACTCAGGAAGCAGAGGCAAGTGGATCTCTGTGAGTTCAGGTCCAGCCTTGTCTAGAATTCCAAGACAGCCAGGGCTACACAGAGAAACCCAGTCTCAAAAAAAAAAAAAAAAAAAAAAAAAGTAGAAAGGTGTTTTCATTTTTATAAAAGAAATAAAGGATACAGAAGAGAAATTTAGAGAAAATTGAAAGTGGAGGTATGGTAAGCATAGAGAACTTACATGTGATGTTTTTAATCCAGTTACGAGGAACCTGTCCTTTAAAAGAGGACTAAAGGATAAGAGTTTTGTTGTTGTTGTTGTTTTTAGTTTAAAAAAATATATTTAGCACCAGGCAGTGATGGCACATGCCTTTAATCCCAGCACTAGGGAGGCAGAGGGAGGCGGATCTCTGTGAGTTTGAGGCCAGCCTGGTCTACCAAGTAAGTCCCAGAATAGCCAGGACTGTTACACAGAAAAGCCCTATCTCGAAAAAACCAATGTGTGTGTGTGTGTGTGTGTGTGTGTGTGTGTGTGTAGCTTGTATTGAACCCAGTGCCCTCATACCTTCTAGGCAAGTACTTTACTACTGAGCTACCTGTTACTTATTAAGTTTGTTTTTTTAAAAATACTTGTTTAATTTTATGTGTCTGTGTGTGTACCTGAGTGTATGTTGTCCATCATGTACATGTAATGCATGCAGTGGTCAGAAGAGGCATCAGAACCTCTGGAACTGGAGATACAGATGATTGTAAACTGCCTGATATGGGTGCTGGGAACTAGACCCAGATCTTCTTCAAGAACAGCAAGCACCCTTAACCCAGCCATCTCTCCAGCTTCTCCCATCTCCCATTTGTAGGTGGTCACAATCTAGAATTTGAGAATGATTTGGTAGAAGGTTCTTTATATGCTGTGGGGATAGCTCAGTGGTAGAGAATTTACCTACCATGTGATAGGTTGGGGGTTCAGTCTCCAGCACTGCAAAAAAAAAAAACCAAACTGAACACCTTGACAGCAATAAGAGGTAGATTATAATGGAGAGAAGGTGGGCGGTGGTGGTGCATGCCTTTAATTCCAATATTCAGGAAGCAGAGGTAGGGGACCTCTGTTGAGTTCAAGGCCAACCTGGTCTAGACTGATTTCCAGGACAGCCAGGACTGTTTGACAGAGAAACCCTGTCTTGAAAAACAAAAACAAAACAAACAAAAATAGAATGGAGAGAAAATTAAAGAAGGCAAAGAGAAGAGTGCTGGAAAGATAGTAAAAAAGGGTTTTTATGCAGACGTAAACCTCGTGTGCACTTGTCCTTCAGCTGTCCAGACAAGTGTTTACCTACTGAATTTGGTGAAAATAGACTTTCTGTAACTAACCAAATTCTATTTGAGGGTTACATTGAGGACTATGAAACAAAACTGGGGTCTGGAGAGATGGCTCAGTGGTTAAGAGCTTTGCCTGCTCTTCCAAAGGTCCTGAGTTCAATTCCCAGCAACCACACAACCATCTGTAATGAGATATGGTGCTCTCTTCTGGCCTGCAGGGATACATGCAGGCAGAACACTGAATACATATTAAATAAAATTTTAAAAAAAGAAACAAAACTGTGAGTCTGTTGTTTTTATGTTCATATGAATCATTTGCTAGGATTATAATTAGATTTATAGAACAAGCCTTAAACCTTCCCCGAGAAATGAAATTGTTGTGAAAAGCAGTTTTATGTTTATTTAAAAATTGTTCTCTTAAAACTTTTACAGGCACTTGGAGGCCTTGTAATAGCTGCTGTCATTAAGTATGCAGATAATATTTTAAAAGGATTTGCGACCTCCTTATCCATAATATTGTCAACAATTATATCTTATTTTTGGTTGCAAGATTTTGTACCAACCAGGTAAATACTCTTTTCTATTTATTTTTTTTCTTCCTATTCTTACTCTTTCCTGTATGTCTTATTTTGTTGTTAGTATTACCATGATTCCATTTAGGTTTAATTATATAATTTTCCAAAAGTTTAATAAATGGCCATTCTATGCCTGCAATCACTCTGTTGGATTCTGGAAAAAAGAAACATACGAATGAGGTGGTTATGTTCAAGAAAGTCACAGTGACTAGAAAACCAAACACAAGACAAATTATGAGTGTCAACAGAAGTATGTATACAACTCATTAAAGAAGGGGCTCAAATCATTGAAATAATCATAGTATGATAGGTTTTCTGTTTATAAACAATAAAGAGTACATAACTGATCAGAGTAACAAATATTCAAACAGTGTAGTAATTAATCACAATGCGATAAGCATTAGAGTAGCTCACTCTAGAGGAGTCTTGGACAGTAGACCTGAAGCATTGTCAATAAACACTTGTTACAGAAAGGAAATTGTGACTGAGAGACTAGTGTCTACCGTGACGGTGTCATGGAAAAATACATGGAGTCATGGGGCCACATTTCTAGAATGGATGGGAAGAGTGTGGAGGATGTTACTGGTTGGAATACCCTGGCACATAGGAACTTTGAGGCCAGCTTGGGCTACATAGTGAAACCCTGTAACAAATAGAGCAAAACAAAGCTTCTGTTTTTATACTAAGGGTAACAATGCTGACTCTTGTCCTTTTGGTTTTCTTTCTTTTCTTTTTTTGACTTTGAACCATTAATAGAAATCTTTTTTATTTTATTTTTATTTTATATGCATTATCTTTTGCCTACATGTTTAGTTCCAGATCCCTTGGAACTAAAGTTATAAGCAATTGTGAGCTGCCCTGTGGGTGCTGGGAATGGAACCCTGGTCCTCTGGAAGAGCAATCAGTGCTCTTAACCACTGAGCGATCTCTCCTGCCCCCCATTAATAGAAATCTTAAAGCCAAAACTAATCCATACTTCTGGCAGCTTAAAAAAAATGTATATTTAACAAGTTATGATTGCTAGTGGGGGTTATATCCAGTTTCTATGAAGTAGATTGTATTTCTACATACATAGAATCAAGAGGAAAACGTGATTCTGATTTCCTTCTTGTTAAACACCCTGTAAATATTCGTCCTGAGCTTTGGTTATTATTACCTTGGATTCTGGACTGAATTCACCTAAGTTTTGTATACAAAAATGAACTTTTCCTTGTACTCTTTGTTTTTTAAGCTTTGGGCGTTTTCTTCCTGAACGAATCCCATACTGAATATACATTAGGTGAGGCACTGCACTCTTTTCAGTGCAGTGGATGAGAGTGCAGGCTTAAAACCTGCGTCTGCACTCCGTCCTACCTCCTACTTATTTGGGACTTTTGGACAAGTTTTTCAAGTCCTTTAAGCCTTTTCCCCAAAGGTACAAAGTACTTAGCCAAGCACCTGGAACACAGAATGTACTCAGCATTTATTGCTGTTACTGGAATATATTTCTTTCCAAAATTGCAATTGTTTTTATATTACATATGTAGAAAGAACTTAATTTGCTTTTAATCTGACTTTTTCTTTCTCTTCATCCTATTTATAGTGTCTTTTTCCTTGGAGCCATCCTTGTAATAGCAGCTACTTTCTTATACGGTTATGATCCCAAGCCTGCAGGAAATCCTACTAAAGCATAATCATGTACTATCTTTAGCTGGTTTTTCACGACGGTGCCCTAGGAATCTCAACATTAATCGTGCACAGAGGACTTCAGCAGATTCTGTGAAGATATCATCATGCTAAGTCTGATCGTACTGTTCAAATGATTTGAAAATGTGTAGGCTTCAGGATGAAATGTGTACATCATCTGGAAACCCAAACTTGGAAGTGTGTCCAGGGAATAGGGTTAGAGGGATACTGGGAGGGGCCTGAAGTCTGAGCTCATAACGACTTCACCCTTTTGGTTGCTGCAGAACTGTCCAGTGCAGCCTTTGGAAGAGCACACAAATGCAAATACCAATGTTTGCAGGAGGATCTATTTAGTCTTATCACATGTTTTTAATCTTACTTTTTCTGTACAGATATATCAAATTACATGGACTATTCAAAGTTAGAAAATTATAACTGCCTATAAAGCTGTGAACAAACAAATATAATTTAAAACCATTTTCATGTATCTGGGATTTTTATATTCATAGAAGATTGCTAAGCAAATGATTGCTAAATGTTATTTGTTAAATTACATAAAACTTGATAAAGTAGTAGTCTGGGTTTGATTCATATTTAAATTTAGTGTAGAGAGAATCTATTTCTCCCTGTGTATCTTAGACCATTTATTGCTTTGAGACAGCTGAATGCAGTTTGGTTCTTTATATGCTGGAGTAGCCAGTGACTTTGACACTAATGCATTTTTTTTTTTTTTTTTTTTTTTGGTTTTTTTCGAGACAGGGTTTCTCTGTGGCTTTGGTTCCTGTCCTGGAACTAGCTCTTGTAGACCAGGCTGGTCTCGAACTCACAGAGATCCGCCTGCCTCTGCCTCCCAAGTGCTGGGATTAAAGGCGTGCGCCACCACCGCCCGGCGACACTAATGAAGTTTTACCTATCATTTTCCAGTTGTATTTCTTTTCCATATTTAAGAGAAATTCTTAGTATCACCTTAAATTGAATTTGTGTGTGTTACCGTTAAATTTTTAATGAATTTAAAGGGATTAAGTACTCATTTAATAATTGAAAATAAAATAACAATTACTGTCCAATCCCCATGTGGAGAAATCTGAACTATGAAGTATATACTGTATATAGTTTTGAAATGGAGAATTTTCTTGTTATTCTGCAGTAGGAATTTTTTTCCATCTGTCACTATTGGCAGAAGCAATAATCAAAAAAGTAATATTAGTCATATTAGTGAACCAAGAACAAACTGACTTTCTTACAGACATTTCCTACTGTCATTTTTATTGTTGTTGTTAATTAAGGCAGGATCTCATTATGTAGACCAGGCTGGCCTCAAACTCACAGAGATCTACCAGCAGCTCTGTCTCCCAAGTGCTGGGATTAAGGGTCTGAGTCACCCTGCCCATCTCGCTACAGTGTTTTAAGTAGCACTATAATTTAAGTTCAAAGTCTATTTAGAAATTTTTAAGTCTTAAGAGCCCACCATCCCTAGGGGTAACATGATCATGTGTCTGGAAGAGATGGCAGCATTCTGAGTTCCCTCACTCTGTCCCCATGAGTGCTGCTGGGAAGGAGCAACCGTTTGCTCTAAAATAGTACATTTTGTTTCTTTTTAACACTGGAGTTGAGGATACAAATTATGAGTTATTTAATAAGCTGACTCAAAAGAGAGAATATATTAGAAATAGTAAAATGAACTGGGAGGTAATAATAATTCTATATTTGGAATATAAGTTATTTAATTATTGACTATATGCAGAATTACCTATTGAATATAAAATGTATTTTACTTTATTTTTTCATTTATATTGTATATATATATTAAAAGTTTGTTCTAATAGATACAAATCTATAAGGAGATGACAATTTTTTTATGTAGTTCTAATAGATTTTGTTAAATGGAGTTTGACTCAAAAGTACTTTTGTTAAGTACTGTAAGGTACCCTTGGCTAACTTGGACTGGCTGTTTGATCTTGCTAGTACAGATGTACTCTCCACAGTGTACATACCTGACCAATTCCATTCACTTTCAAAGCACTTGAAATTACAGAGTGTTTAAAGTCATTGCATCAGCAATAACAGAGTGATACCAGGTTTATGTTTTTCAGTGACCACCCTATAGAGATTGAACAATTGCATTTTGAGCATGGTGTAAGATACCACAACATTCAAGCTATGTCCTAGGACCTACAACTAAGTGCAGCCTAGGTCTTGCAAATAGAGAAAATTCATGAGTACAGATCCATGTTCAGTTCACATTAAAGTGTTGTGAGGGCAACTGTGCTAATACAATGTGGATTCACAATTAATGGTTACTTAGATCTAGTCTACCCCTGTCTTAACCCTACAATACAAATAAATTATTGGGTATCAAGGTTGTTCAAGTAATAATACATTTCAGGTGTCTGAAAATTTTTATTAGGTATCATTTATATTGTTCTTTTCTAGTCAGTTAAAAATGTTATTGGGCTGAATATATAGTTTAAAATTTTATAAGGAAATAATCACACTTAGGGAAAAATGGCTTGTAGACTAGATTGTATCATACATATTGATACCGAAATTTTGTTTAATGTGGGTTGTGTTTTGATGACATTCAAAAGTGCGATTGTGTCATGCTTTTATAATAACAGATTATTTAAATTTTATGCTTATAAAGGTGTACTTGTTTATCAGCTATTTTCACTGATATGGAATGTGTGAATTTATGGAGAATGAGTGCCAGCTGAGACCCACATTAAAGTTAGGCAGAGAGCTTGACGCACCAGCAGGCCCGTGAGTGCAGCATAGCAGCTCTTTACTGATTGCTTTTCCAGTTGTAAGTTACTTTTGTAATAGAATACATAGTTTAAAACTGCAGAACCTAAATGTTTACCTCAATTCCTATGGAATCCCGCAGAATTTCATAGAAAGAAAAGGCAGAATATATTAAGAAATTCCAAAAGAAAATTAATTGACATTCTGCACTGAACACTTAAGTAGAATACTGACTATTCTTACAAATCAAGTTAGTAGACTTTAAATGTCTTTATGCAATCATTCAACTGAGATGTTTTGTTTTGTTTTGTTTTTGAGACAGGGTCTTACTCTGTAGCCCTGGCTGACCTGGAACTTGCTATGTAGTCTAGGCTGACCTAGAAATCACAAAGATCTGCCTGCCTCTACCTCCCAACTGAGGGGATTTAAGGTGTGTGCTCTTAGTCCCATTTGAGCTTTCTTTTGTTTTTAAAGAATGGCTTTGGCATCACTCGTTCTATTTAAATATTCATTGTAAAAATATTTAATTTCTAGAGATATAGCTTCACATTGAATTTATAAAAAGTGTTTATATTATATTGAAAGTCATCTCAAGAATCTCTAAGATATTTAAAGTAGTTATAGGGCCAAAGAAAATGCACCTTTACCACAGTCTGGTCCTATGTGCCTTGCTTTACCAAATAAGTACCTGACTTTTGTGGAGACTATTTCTGTAATTTACAACTTTAGATACATAGTTGAAATTGGGATTTTTTTTAAAAAAAAAATAAAGCTGAATAACTACAATTCTAGCTTTTGGTTGTTTCAACATTTGCTCTTTAAATCCATTATTTAGCAAATGGATACTAAGTATCCTATCAGTGTATCTGAATAGCACTTGTTTAAGTGATTTGTGACACCTGCACTGTGGTTCAGGTTTGAGACTTTCACAACAGTCTATAAATGTCTGTTTGTTGTTTTTTTCCTGTAAGACATAATTTGCGGTGATTTGGAACAATATTTTTAAAATAATTTTGACCCTAAATTGATCTATGTCTGTACTTCATTTACATAAAGTGATTCTTTGGGGTTTGGGAATGTGATTTGTATGTTTAAATTTTTATAAATATAATTCAAAGGAATGTATAAACTGGTATTTTATTAAGTGACTTTTTAAATGATAAATTCCTCATGTCAATTTTTTGTATCCGTTATTACCTATGTTTAATAGATAAGGGAAATAGATTCTTTTCATAAATAACAATATGCATTTTCCTATATTTCCACTTTCCCTTCTCTTTTCTTATGTTTTTTAATTTATTTTACTCAACATACATTGGTGTGAGGATATCGGATCCCCTGGAACTGGAGTTACAGGCGGTTGCGGACTCTCATGGGTGCTGGGAATTGAACCTGGGTCCACAGGAAGAACAGCTAGTGCTCTTAACCACTGAACCGTTTCTCCAGTCCCCGCTCTCCCTTTTTACCTATGTCTGATTAATCTGTGGATTAGTTTCTTATTTTTATATTTCAGGAGTGACTTGCACATCTTCATCTCCCGGTAACTTGGTATCACATGTAATTCTGTTTCCTTTTCTTTGTTTTAGCCAGAGTGCTTAGAATTTCTCTGACTACATAGTGATCCCAGCCCCAAAGGATTTTGTTTGAAATAAAATACTTCTTTGTTGCTGGACAGTGGTGGCACACGCCTTTAATCCCAGCACTGGGGAGGCAGAGACAGGCGGATCTCTGTGAGTTCCAGGCCAGCCTGGTCTACAAGAGCTAGTTCCGGGACAGGCTCCAAAGCTACAGAGAAATCCTGTTCTCAAAAACAAAAACAATACAACAACAACAACAAAACCTGTCTTGAAAAACCAAAAATAAATAAATAAATACTTCTTTGCTGCCAGTGAGGTTCAGTTGTTACTCTGGACCTTTCCTTCTCTGCCTGAGTGTAATCGCTTCTGTTGTGACACCCACATTCATCCCCACTTCTACTCTGATATAGCCACACATGGAATACTTTAACAGCAAAGAAAGGATAAAAATCTCAGCATTTTATGAATGAACGTATTTTTGCTAAGTTCTCATGAAAAGCAGTAACTGAGACTCAGATGTTACTTTCTGTGCTAGAGTATTTCTTCTGAGGCTGGAGAGATGGTTCAGTGGTTACGAGCATGTACTGCTCTCCCAGAGGACTCACATTAGGAAGCCCGGGGAATCTGAGGCCTCTTGTCTCTGCCTCCTGAGTGCTGCGATTAAAGGCATGAGCCACCACCACCTGGCTTTAAATATTTGGTTTTATGTGACATTTGTCCCTTCAGTGACTTTAATCTTGCTGTGAAGGACTGTGCAGTGTAGACATGAACAATTCATGGGCTATATCAGTGAACTCACGAAGATAATATTGTTAAAGAACTCCTTTTATTATTGATTTTAGTTTTGAGATAGGGTCTCATGATTTAACCTGGGTTATCTTAAAGCTATGTAGCTGAGACTAACTTCAAATGGCCCCTGCTGCCATAGCCTTCCAGGCGCTGGTCTTCCCTATCACACCAGACAGAGCATTTAAAATAATTTTTTAAATTACATTTTACTTTTTTATGTGTATTTTGTCCGAATGTAGATCGGTGCACCATTTTCATACCTGGTGCCTAAGGAGGCCAGAACCCCAAGGAATTGAATTTACATACAGATGGTTGTGAGCTATAACATGGTAGGTTCTTAGAGTTGAACCCCAGTCCTTTGGAAGAGCAACCAATGCTTTTAATCACTGAGCCATCTCTCCAGCCCCCTTAAACTACATTTAAAAACATTTTGTGTGTGTGGGAGGGGAGTGCCATGGTGCCAATATGGAAGTCAGAGGGGAGAGTTTGTGTGTAAAAACTTGGGCTCTGGGATCTGCTTTAGAGCATTAGGCTTGGCAGCAAGCACCTTTACCAACTGAGCCATCTCACCCGCCCCAGTAAACAATTCTAATGTGTTTTAATTCTGCATATGAGCATATATCTGTGTATGTGAGGTACCAGTGGAAGCCAGAAGAGTGTGTCGGATGCCATGAAGTTCGGATTACTGGTGGCTACCAGATGTGGCTGTGAGGAGCCAAACTCGAGTCTTCTCAGGAATAACTAAGTACCCTTAACCACTGAGCCAGGTCTCTAGTCCCATCTTTTTAAATTAAGTTTTAACTAACTTTTCATTTTGAAACAGACATAAAAGTTGAAAGATTAACATATCACCCAAATGTAACGACTAACAGCTTTCAGAACTTTACCTCCGCCAGGACATGACCCCTAAGTGTTTCTGTGTGTGTCCCCTGAAATAGCCTTTTCCTTGCTCCTCAGGTCCTTTATCACACTTAAAGAAACTCAACTCAGAGTTTACCAAGTTCAGACCACAATGGTTCCAGGTGCCTTAAAAATGGCTTTTTACGGATTTTGGCTTTGAAGGATACAGTTGAAATTTGTATTTGCTATTTAGTCTAAAACACTGTTCCCCAGTGTCTACTCCTTCCCCAGGACAGTACTTTCAGAGACTCACAGACTCTCATACTTTCTGTATTATTTTTTTTTAGCTTGAAGCCAGGTCATAGGCTAAACTAGCTCTGGGTTAATGTCTTAGGCAAGAATATTTTACTTTTTGTTTCTTTTAAAGACAGGGTCTCTCTATATAGTCCTGGCTATACTGGAACTTGCTATGTAGACCAGGTTGGCTTGGAAATCACAGAGATCTACCTACCTCTGTATCTGAGTTCTGGGATCAAAAGTCATAGGCCACAATGTTCAGCTACAGTTCATCTTTTTATTGATTGTTTTTAATTTATTTTTTTTAATTATTTTTTATTTGTTTATTTTTGTTTTTTATAGACAGGGTTTCTCTATGTAACAGTCCTGGCTGTTTGGAACTTGCTTTGTAGACCAGGCTGGCCTTTAATTCTTATGTGCCTGCCTCTGCCTCCTTAGTGTTGGGATTAAAGGCATGTGCCACCACCGCCTGGTCAATTCATCTTTTTAAGACTATGCATTGGGGGCTGGAGAGATGGCTCAGTGGTTAAGAGCATTGCCTGCTCTTCCAAAGGTCCTGAGTTCAATTCCCAGCAACCACATGGTGGCTCACAACCATCTGTAGTGAGGTCTGGTGCCCTCTTCTGGCCTTCAGGCATACACACAGACAAAACATTGTATACATAATAAATAAATATTAAAAAAAAAAGACTATGCATTACAATCAGTGTTTTCAGCTGAATTTATGGATGGGTTTCTTTGCTTTTATTTTTAGAAAAGACACATTGTAGCCTGGAGCTCTCCGAGCAGCTAAGGTAGGCCTTAAACTTGTATTCCTTCTTCATCTGCCTCCTGAATGCTGGAATTACAGGCATTAAAATTTAGTATCATATTTTCCTTTTTTTCTGAGACAGGGTTTCTCAGTGTAACAGTCCTGGCTGACCTCAAACTCATTGAGATCCACCTGCCTCTCCCTTCCAGGTGCTGGAATTAAAAGTGTGCTCCACCACCGCCCAGCTAAATCATTGTTTTTAGTTATATCTGACTATCCTCTTAAAATGAAACAATTTGGCTCTTAATGTTAAC
Organism: Chionomys nivalis; assembly: GCF_950005125.1. Classification (NCBI taxonomy): domain Eukaryota; kingdom Metazoa; phylum Chordata; class Mammalia; order Rodentia; family Cricetidae; genus Chionomys; species Chionomys nivalis. The sequence continues at coordinate 28,876,503 of NC_080103.1, read as the reverse complement.
ATATTCATGTCTTTTAATGAGTTTAAATGCTACAAAACCAGTATTCCAATAACAAATATTCTCTGTGAAGTTCAAAGTGTATTTGCACTTTTATTATTAGAATGTAGCCTGTCTGTTGTAAAATGACCTTGGCAGGTCCCATGGTAGGTGAGAGACAGACAAACATGTCATACAGAGTTTGAGTGTGGAGTTTATCGAGATAAAGCAAATGGGAAGGGAAGAGAGAATGAAAGAGAGAGAGAGAGAGAGAGAGAGAGAGAGAGAGAGAGAGAGAGAGAGAGAGAGAGAGAAAGCTGCTTCTCTAGAGATAATGGTAGAAGGGAAGAGAAAAGAGAAGCTGGAAAAGTCCTGCCTGCCCCTTCAGAGGAAGGGGCGGGGGACGGACACCAGGAGTGGGTGAAGCTCTTTTAAAGGGACCTTTGCACCTGCATACAAACTAGGACCCTGGGTTGGCCAGGATACAGGCAGGGTACATCCTGCCAGATGACAGGCAGGCCAGCATAATGCCTGAATCCTAACACTGTCAACTAAAGATATATATTCAAAGGATGTATTTAAAAGTAAATGTTAAGGTCAGGCATGGCAACACACTTGATTTCAGGATTCAGATAGAGGCAGGAGGATCTTTGTGAGTTCTGGTGTGACCTAGAACTAGTTCTAACCAGCCAGGTCTACAATAAGACCCTGTGGGGGTGGGGAGAAGTTAATGGAAGTCAGGTCTTCTCTGCTGGTTAATAGTGTGATAAGAGCCGGGAGATGGTGGCGCACGCCTTTAATCCCAGCACTCGGGAGGCAGAGGCAGGCGGATCTCTGTGAGTTCGAGACCAGCCTGGTCTATAGAGCTAGTTCCAGGACAGGCTCCAAAGCCACAGAGAAACCCTGTCTCGAAAAAAAAAAAAAATAGTGTGATAAGAATAGGTTCACTAGTTTTATATCCAGTTTCGTAAATTTAATCCTTTATTATTGAATATGCAAACCATTTAACCTGATTTAAAGGTTTAAAATATGTGAGGCAAAGAAATCATAGTTCACGCCGGGCGGTGGTGGCGCACGCCTTTAATCCCAGCACTCGGGAGGCAGAGGCAGGCGGATCTCTGTGAGTTCGAGGCCAGCCTGGTCTACAAGAGCTAGTTCCAGGACAGGCACCAAAGCTACAGAGAAACCCTGTCTCGAAAAACCAAAAAAAAAAAAAAAAAAGAAAGAAAGAAATCATAGTTCACAGAGGAGTCTGCTGAGCTCTCATGCCTGTCCAACTCCATTCCCAAGCACCTTCTGTGGGGAATAATTTCTCCCAGCTTATAGTTCTGTTTCTGAAAGGCGAACATATGTGTGTCACTATATTTACTGTGGTTCTTTTTCTACACAACCGTGTTCTCCGTTCTGTAAGGCTTTTCAGAGGTTTGTCCATTTTCAATGATTACCTCAACACCCACCGTGCTTTCTTTTGCTTTCAGAGCTCCTTTTGTTGTTGCTGGTCTAAACTTGATTTGTTCATGTTGACTCTCACCAAATTGTCTGTGTGCTTCCATTCAGTGAACACTTCCACATGCACCCCCCACCTCCACCCCCATTCTAGTCTTTTTAGTTGTGGCATTTCTTTTTTCTGAGACAGGGTTTCTCTGTGTAACAGTTCAAGCTGTCCTGGAACTTGTTCTGTAGACCTAGCCTTGAACTCAGAGATCTGCCTGCCTCTGCTTCCTGAGCGCTGGAATTCAAAGTGTGCACCACCACTGCCCTAGTTGTATTATTTTTTTGGTTTTTCGAGACAGGGTTTCTCTGTGGTTTTGGAGCCTGTCCTGGAACTAGCTCTTGTAGACCAGGCTGGCCTCGAACTTACAGAGATCCCCTGCCTCTGCCTCCCGAGTGCTGGGATTAAAGGCGTGTGCCACCACCGCCCGGCTTAGTTGTATTATTATTTTTTTTTTTTCGAGACAGGGCTTCTCTGTAGCTTTGGTGCCTGTCCTGGAACTAGCTCTTGTAGACCAGGCTGGCCTCGAACTCACAGAGATCCGCCTGCCTCTGCCTCCCGAGTGCTGGGATTAAAGGCGTGCGCCACCACCGCCCGGCTAGTTGTATTATTTTTATGTGTTGGAAACATACAGACATACTTCAACCGTAGGCTAAGATAAGCTGATGGACACTGTTGTAGATACTCAAATGGCTTTGAATAGCTGGCCAGGAGCTTTAGTATAGCTGAAGTATAATTTTTAGAGGTTATGAAAGTTGGAGTAACTGTACAATACTTTTCTTTTTTTGGACTGGCTCTCATGTAGCCCATGGCTAGCTTTACCTTGTTACATTGGTCAGCCTTGAACTCAGGACCAATCTGTCTCTCCATCACAATTGCCAGAATCCCAGGTGTGTACAACAACACCTAGTTTACAATAATAATCGCAGCCCTTCATGCCCATCCAAAGTAAGATCCGGGAATTACTTAGGAAGTCCGTCCCACTCTCAGCAGCTTCCAGTTAGACTCAAAGGTTTCTATGAATGAATTTTATTTTTAAAGTAAATATAATAAATTCTTATTCATCAGGTCAAGATGTTTCCTGTCCCATGCATGAAGATTGGTAAAGACAGGGTCTCATGTATCCCAGACTGGTCTCAGATTTGCCCTTGAATTTCTGATTCTGCTGTTTTCATCTCCTGAGTACCAGGGTTCAGGCATGCACTTCCATTCTGTGTTTATTCATCATGGGGGATAGAATCCTCAGCCCTGTGCTGAGGGTAGGGACTCCACAAGAACTGCTTCCCTAGTCCAGTACTGTGACTAAACTGGGTGGTCCTAGGTGGTGGTCTCATAATTGTAGTCAGGCTGTCTGCAGTCAGCTCAAGGCTTGACCAAGGCTAGAGGATTTACTGCCAAGATGATCATAGGGGTTTTCAGCTCCTCGCCAGCTGCACCTCCATAGCACTTGTAGTCTCGTGGCATTACCAAGTGACGTCCCCTGACTTGGAGTGAATGAAAACCCTAGCAAAACCTTTTATGACCTAGCCTCTGAAGTCACTTCACCTCTGAAGTCTGCTTCACCAACCAGGCCACACACCAGGAGAGCGAGCCTAATCCACTTCTTCCAGGGAGGGCTCTTTTGTCTGTGAACTATCTTAGAGCCATCACATCCAGGTGCACTGTTCGCCCCTTTGCTTTGTCACCAGCTTCCCTTCATGGAACAGTTGGAGGGTAAATAGCATGCCTTGTGCTTATTCACTAGCTAACACTGAAGTATGTATACTTAAGGAAAAGCTTTTCAAAACAGTTGCTAAAATCAAAATTTTGCCAGGCATGGTGGCACATGCCTTTCATCACAGCATAGGAGGCAGTCAGGAGGATATCTGAGTAGGAGGCCAACCTGGTCTATATAAGCCCCTGCCTCCCCCTCCTACCAAAGTTAGTACTGTGGTAGTACTTATTTATTTATTTGTTTGTTTGTTTTGTTTTGTTTTTCGAGACAGGGTTTCTCTGTGTTGCTTTGGAGCCTGTCCTGGAACTTGTCCCCTAGACCAGGTTGGCCTCAAACTCAGATCCACCTGCCTCTGCCACCCCAGTGCTGGGATTAAAGGGACCAGCTTACTTTCTATTTCATATTCCACTTATATCCATGCTGTTTCTAATAGTCTTCTAGTCAAACTGATTTCTATAAACAAAAGCCTTCAAAATGTGACATTACCTTGTTTAGATTGGTGGGGGCGGGGTGAAGGGGCAATTGTCCTGGGACTGTGTGTGTGTAAGCCAGCATGACCAAGCTGAGCATCAGATCAATAGCTAAAACAAACAACAAAACAAAACAAAATACAAAAACAACCCTCTACGTACTACCAACCATTCCTGTAAAGCTGTTTCTGTTGCCTTCAGTTCTGTTTCGGTGGGGAAGCAGTTGACGCAGATGCGCATAGTTTGGGACGCCTATTTAGAGGTTCTGAGAAACTCTTTGTCAGATTTGAGCAGGTAATAACTTTTGAAACTTGAGTTCTTTCATCTGCGAAGGAGAAACAGTTATCATACCCGCTGCTCAGCACCTTAGAAAGAAAGGACCAACCAGCTAGTCCAGGGACCTGGCCCCACCCGGCCCCAGGACACCTCCCTGCCCTCCGTTAGTGCAGCTTTGAGGGGCGTGGCCGCATGCGGGGGCGGGGCTGCGTCACGGGGGCGGGGCGGGCGACTCAGCCCATCGCACGATGTGACGCGCCGCCGGAGGCAGGCCGGGCCCTCAAGATGGCGGCGTGCGCCCGGAGCGGCTCGGCCCGGCAGTAGTGGCGGGACAGCACTCGCCGCTGGGGCCTCCCGCCCCCTGAGTGGCTGCTGCAGCGCCGGGAGTCGAGGATGGTAAAATGACCCAGGGGAAGAAAAAGAAACGGGCCGCGAACCGCAGTATCATGCTGGCCAAGAAGATCATCATTAAGGACGGAGGCACGGTGAGTGTCGGTTCCGCGCCGCAGGGCGGCCCCGGCGCGGGCCCAGCTTCCGCGTTCGCCGGCCCGGGGAGCACCCAGCTCTACCCACGGTCTCCGCGGCCGGTGTCGGGGGCCTGCGGCCTCGGCCCACGTGCACCCGGCCGCGGGGAGGAGGCGTCGGCCCCTCGGCAGCTCAGCCAGGCCCAGCGCGGCGCGCGGGGAGGCCGGGCAGCCCTGAGCTCCATATGCTGTGGCGGGTGGCCCCCGCCGCCGCCCGCTGGGTCAGGGTACGTGCGTTGTCCCGTCGTGGTCGCCGGAGCCGGAGCGGCGGCTCGGAACTCCTGGGCTCTGGGACCCGGTCGGGGGCTGGGCTCGCTTCCCCTCCCGGCGTCGGGAGCCTGACCTGACTACCTGGGGCCTACACTCTCCTTTAGAGAAGTCATCACCTTGTGCCTCAAAATAACAGTCTTTAATTTGTTCTGATGGGAGGATCAGGGAAAGACTCTTGGAAAGGCAGGCGGGCTGGGGCTAAAAAATGTACTTTTTTAGCTGATCCTTAATTCTTGGTAAACTTTATGCAGTGTGCAGCGGGTTACCAGAAGAGGATATAGGATTTGTAACTGACAAACGAGCGTACACTTTTGTTTTGCTGAGATTTCCTTGCTGTTACCCTCTGCTCTTTTCTGGATCCTTTGGTATCACGTTCGGAAGTAGAATGGGAAAATGAGATGTGTCTCTTTCCCGTGAAGTTGCAGACATGGTTTCTTTCATTCTATTTGTTTGTAATTTAATGGAGCCTCGGTCAGTGCTAGCAAAGCACTAAATATGTAAGTAGGCCACCACCGAGGATTTGCCGAATTCAGCTTGAATTAAATGACAACTTTCTTTTGACATTTCAGATCATGGCCTAGTCCAGCTGCCAAAATTTAGAGAGCTTAGGACATATGGAACGATTTCAGAATATGTTCGGTTAACTGTCAGACTTATTAGTTGTCATAGCTTTGACATTTATTGAAAAAAAGAAAATTAGATGTTTTCCAGATCCTTGTTACTGTACCTGATTAAAATATTACTTTAATCTCATGAGTTCAAATTAGCTGCTCTGACCAAGTTGGTAGGAGCTATATTGTGGATATTGTTGTCAGCTGTAGAAAGACATTTTTTGTTGGGTGGCATTGTTTCTTTTTTTGATTTTCGAGGTAGGATTTTTTTGTGTAACCTTGGCTGTCCTGGAACTCTGCTCTGCGCATGTAGACCAGGCTGGCCTCGAACTAACAGAGATCCACCTGCGTCTGCCTGAGCAGACGTGCACCACCAATGTCTGGCGAAAGACAAAATTTTAACAAAGTTCATTTTATAAAGCCAGATGACATTTAAGATCAGTATTCTTTGCAAAAAGACAAGAATGAAAGATTAAGGAATACACCTTAATTGTACTGTTATTGCCTCTTTCGAGGATTTTGGTTTGGTGTGCTCTGTCAATGTGTTTTTTGTTTTGTAGTGAGCTGGGTCAGCCCTGCAGCATACTCATCCCATACTCTTCGGTTAGAAGAGATCCATGTAGCTCAGGATGGTTCAAACCTACCATCCTGCTTCTGCCTTCCAGGTGCTGGGATTACAGGCCTGTGCTACCGGTACTGGCAAGAGGCGGATCTTGTTTGGTTGTTTGTTTAAATCTTGCTATTTATGAAGATAGAACAAATGTCTAGGTTGCCTTAGTACACAAATACCACTTTTCACCAGTCACAATGTAATAACTTGCTGGTAAACTAAATCAATGACTACTTTTCTTGAGGGCTGAGGTCTTAGAGCATTGTCCTTTCCCATCTTGTTATACTTTGTTTTTCTTTCTAGTCTTCTTAAAAAAAAAAAAAAGAAAAAAAGATTATGAGCAGGTGGTACACATCTTTAATCCCAGGACGCCTGAGGCAGAGACAGGTGGATCTCTGAATTCGCGTTGGGCCTGAGTTCCAGGACAGGGCTCCAGAGAGGCAAGAAGAAAGAAAGAAGAAAAAAAACTAATGTCCATGCCTGGTGCCTGAGCAGGTCAGAAGAGAGCGTCACATGCTCTGATGTTGAGTTACAGGTGGTTTTTCACTGCCATGTCAGTTTGGGGAACCGAACATGGTATTTCCAAGAGCAGCAAGTGCTCATACTGACTAAGCCATTCTTTTTTTTTTTTTTTTTTTTTTTTTTTGGTTTCTGGTTTTTCGAGACAGAGTTTCTCTATAGCTTTGGAGCCTGTCCTGGAATTGCCTCCCAAGTGCTGGGACCACCACCCAACCCACTTTCCATTCTTAAGAACTGGTACTGTCAGCTGAGCAATGGTGGCACACGCCTTAATCCCAGCACTCGGGAGGCAGAGGCAAAGGCAGGCAGATATCTATGAATTCAAGGCCAGCCTGGTCTACAAGAGCTAGTTTCAGGACAGGCTCCAAAGCTATAGAGAAACCCTGTCTTGAAAAACAAAAAAACAGCCGGGCGGTGGTGGCGCACGCCTTTAATCCCAGCACTCGGGAGGCAGAGGCAGGCGGATCTCTGTGAGTTCGAGACCAGCCTGGTCTACAAGAGCTAGTTCCAGGACAGGCTCCAAAGCCACAGAGAAACCCTGTCTCGGAAAAAAAAAAAAAAAAAAAAAAAAAAAACCAAAAACAAACAAACAAACAACAACAACAAAAGACCTGTTACTGTCTCCACAGTAAGAGCTTTGCTTTCCCCATTGAATCCCACTGGGCCTCTAGTATGTGGGTAGATGGCTGGCTGGATGTCTGTGTCTGTCTGTCTGTCTGTCTGTCTATCTATCTATTGGTAGGTTGATTCTTCCTCGTCCATGTGAGTGTTTTGCTTTAAGATAGCATTACTTTTCTATCTATCTATCTATCTATTGGTAGGTTGATTCTTCCTCGTCCATGTGAGTGTTTTGCTTTAAGATAGCATTACTTTTCTATCTATCTATCGGTAGGTTGATTCTTCCTCGTCCATGTGAGTGTTTTGCTTTAAGATAGCATTACTTTTCTATCTATCTATCTATCTATCTATCTATCTATCTATCTATCTATTGGTAGGTTGATTCTTCCTCGTCCATGTGAGTGTTTTGCTTTAAGATAGCATTGCTTTTCTATCTATCTATCTATCTATTGGTAGGTTGATTCTTCCTCGGCCATGTGAGTGTTTTGCTTTAAGATAGCATTGCTTTTCTGCCTCTACATGTAAGTTAGACTACCATTGTGGACATTGAGGTTTATTGTTATTTGGCATGTGGGTGTTTGGCCTGCATGTGTCTTACCATGTGAGCGGGGTGACTGGAGGTCAGAAGCAGCCATTGCATCCCTTGGAACTGGAGTTATTATTGGTAGTTAGCCGCCATGTTGGTGCAGTCCTCCCCACTCTATCCCACCTCTGTTTTGTTTTGGGACAGGGTTTCTCTGTGTAACAGCCCTAACTGTCCTCAAAGTATCTCTATAGACCAGGCTGGCCTCCAACTCACAGAGATTCACCTGCTTATGCTTCCCAGGATTAAAGACGTGCGCCATCATCATCTATCTCTGGTTTTTGTTTTTTGGGATTTTCTTTTATTAATATTTATTGAGCTCTACATTTTTCTCTGCTCCCCTCCCTGCCTCTCCCCTCCCTCCTTCAATCCTCCCCCAAGGTCCCCATGCTCCCAATTTACTCAGGAGATCTTGTCGTCTTCTACTTTCTACTTCCCATGTAGATTAGATCTATGCAAATCTCTCTTAGTTTCCTCATTGTTGTCTAAGTTCTCTGGGATTGTGGTTTATAGGATGGCTTTCTTTGCTTTATGTTTAAAAACCACCTGTGAGTGAGTATATATGATAATTGTCTTTCTGTGTCTGGGTTACCTCACTCAAAATAATGTTTTTTAGTTTCATCCATTTTCCTGCAAAATTCAAGATGTCGTTATTTTTTCTGCTGTGTAGTACTCCATTGTGTAAATGTACCACATTTTCCTTCTCCATTCTTCAGTTGCTGGGCATTTACGTTGTTTACAGGTTCTGGCTATGACAAAGCTGCTATGAACATAGTTGAGCACATGTCCTTGTGGCACGATTGAGCATCCTTTGGATATATACCCAAAAGTGGTATTACTGGGTCTTGAGGAAGGTTGTTTCCTAATTTTCTGAGAAATCGCCATACTGATTTCTAAAGCTGCTGTACCACCTTGCATTCCAATCAGCAATGCAGAAGTGTTCCCTTTTACCTACAATTTCTCCAGCATAAGTTGTCATCAGTGTTTTTTGATTTTGGCCATTCTTTCAGGTTTAAGATGGAATCTCAGAGTTGTTTTGACTTGCATTTCTCTGATGACTAAGGATGTTGAACATTTCCTTAAGTATCTTTTAGCCATTTTAGATTCCTCTGTTGAGAGTTCTCTGTTTAGGTCTGAACTCCATTTTTTTTTTATTGGATTATGTGTTCTTTTGATGACCAGTTTCTTGAGTTCTTTGTATATTTTGGAGATCAGACCTCTGTCTGATGTGGGGTTAGTGAAGATCTTTTCCCATTCTGTAGGCTATCGTTTTGTCTTGTTGACTGTGTCCTTTGCTTTACAGAAGCTTTTCAGTTTCAGGAGGTCCCATTTATTAATTGTTTTTCTCAGTGTCTGCGCTGCTGGAGTTATATTTAGGAAGTGGTTCCCTGTGCCAGTGCGTTCAAGTGTACTTCCCACTTTCTCTTCTGTAAGGTTCAGTGTGGTTGACTTTATGTTGAGGTCTTTGATCCATTTGGACTTGAGTTTTGTGCATGGTGATATGGGTCTATTTTCATTCTTCTATATGTTGATATCCAATTATGCCAGCACCACTTGTTAAATATGCTTTCTTTTTTCCATTTGATATTTTTTGCTTCTTTATCAAAGATCAGGTGTTCGAAGATGTGTGGATTGATATCTGGGTCTCCTATTCTGTTCCATTGGTCCTCCTGTCTGTTCTTATGTCAATACCAGGCTGTTTTCAGTGCTGTAGCTCTGCAGTAGAGTTTGGAGTCAGGGATTGTGGTGCCTCCAGAAGTTCTTTTATTGTACAGGATTGTTTTGACTATGCTGGGTTTTTTGCTTTTCCATATGAAGTTGAGTACCGTTCTTTCAAGGTCTTTGAAGAATTTTGCTGGGATTTTGATGGGCATTGCGTTGAATCTGTAGATTGCTTTTGGTAAGATTGCCATTTTTACTATGTTAATTCTGCCAACCCAAGAGCATGGGAGATCTTTCCACTTTCTGGTGTCTTTTTCAATTTCTTTCTTCAAAGACTTGTCATACAAGTCTTCCTTTTGTTTGGTTAGAGTTACTTTGAGATATTTTATGCTATTTGTGGCTCTTGGGAAGGGTGATGTTTCTTTGATCTCCTTCCCCAGCCTTTTTATCATCTGTGTACAGGACAGCTACCGATTTTTTTGAGTTAATCTTGTATCCTGCTACATTGCTGAAAGTGTTCATGAGTTGTAGAAGTTCCTTGGTAGAATTTTTGGGATCACTTATGTAAACTGTCATATCATCAGCAAACAGTGAGAGTTTGACTTCTTTTCCAATTTGTATCCCCTTGATCTGAAATAATTACATTGCACATATATATTATGTTTTCTTTATCCACTCTTCTGCTAAGGAATAGCTAGGCTCCATAACTTAACGAATGTCAACAATGTTGCAGTAAGCACTGATGTGCAGATATCTGTGATGTGCTGATTTGAGCTCCTCTGAGTAGTAACAAGGAGTGGTAGACCTGGTCTTGTGGCAGATCTGTTTAGTGTTTTGAGAAAGCTCTATACTAATGATCATAATGATTGAAGTACGTTACATTCCCACCAGCAGTGTATAAGGATTCTTTTTTGGTGGCATCGTATCTAGTGTTTGTTTTGTTTTTGTTTTTTAGTTTTTTTAACCCCTTACTGAGTGTCAGTTTTATTGATGAGAGATGGAATTTCAATGTAGTTTAAATTTGCATTCTCTGATGATTCGTGAGATTTAGCATTTTTTTCTTCTGTTTATTGAATGTCATCTTCTGATACTGATTTCATTGCTGAACTATTTTTTTTTTTTTTTTTGGATTGCTAGTTCCCAAATAACAACACTGAGACTTATTAAGTATGAAAGGTTGGCCTTTAGCTTAGGTTTGTCTCAACTAGCTCTTATAACTTAAATTAACTCATTTATTGTAATCTACATTCTGCCACATGGCATTACCTCTCTTCCATCGTGCATCTCCTAATTCCTGTCCTTGTCTCACTGGCATCTCCCTGCCTCTCTTTTCCCAGAGTTCTCTCTTTCCCTGGAAATTCTGCCTATCCGCTCCTACCTAGCTATTGGCCATTCAGCTCTTTATTACACTAGTCACAGAATATATATTCACACGGTGTTTGAATATCCCACAGCAGATTTACTAGTTAGGTTTTTTCTTCTTTTTCTTCTTTTGTTTTTTTGAGACAGCGTTTCTCTGTAGCTTTGGAGCCTGTCCTGAAACTAGCTTCTGTAGACCAGGCTGGCCTTGAACTCATAGATATCTGCCTGCCTCTGCCTCTGCCTCCCGAGTGCTGGGATTAAAGACGTGTGCCACCGCCTCCTGGCACACTATTTAGGTTTTTTAATTCTTTGTGTATTCTACTTGTTACTTAATGTGTCAGATGTATAGTTAGCAAGAATTTCCTCCCATTCTCTAGGCTGTGTCCACCCTGGTGATTCTATCCTTTGCTTTACAGAAGCATCTTGATTTAATATAATCCCATTTGTCAATTCTTGACAGTTTTTCCCTGGGCTGTTGATGTCCATTTTAGAAAATCCTTGTCTGCACATTTGTGTTAAAGTGCTTTCCCCTAGCGGGTTCAGTCAGGTCTTTTTGAATTGATTTTTGTGCAAGGTGAGATCTAGGGACCTAGTTTCATTCTTGTAGATTTGGAAATTTAGCACCATCTGTTAACTGTGTAGGTTTATTTCTGGCCTCTCCTTTCATTTCTGTTTAACTATATGCCTATTTTGTGCCAATACCATCCTGTTTCTTATTAACTATCTCATATAGTGTGAGATCAGGTATGCCCTAGCATTGGTCTTTCTCATTTGAGGAATGGCATTGGAATTTTAATGGGGATTGCATTGAATCTGTAGATGGTTTTTTTAATAGAATGTTCATTTTCACAATATTAATTCTTATAATCAGTGGACATGAAATGTCATTCTATTTTCTAGTGTCTACTTAGATTATTTTCTTCAATGTTTTCATATATAGTTTTCTTTTACTTATGTAGTTATATTTACTCCAAGGCATTTATTTTACGTGTACAGGTGCATTACCTGCATGTATGTGTACCACATTCCTTCCTGGTGTTCTCAGGGGCCAGAAGAGAGCATCGGATCTCCTGAGATTGGAGTCCAGATGGTTGTGAGCTGCTGTGTGGGTGCTGGGAATTAAACCTAGATCTGCTGCAAGAGCAGCTAGATCTTACTTGCTGATTCATCTCTCTAGCCCCTGTATATTTATTTTGAGACAACAGTAAATGGGATTGTTTTCCTGCTTTTTTTTTTTCTCAGAACATTATTATTTATAAATAGGAAGGTTAACCAGACGGTGGTGGCACACATCTTTTTTGTTTGTTTGTTTGTTTGTTTCGAGACAGGGTTTCTCTGTGGTTTTTTGGAGCCTGTCCTGGAACTAGCTCTTGTAGACCAGGCTGGTCTCGAACTCACAGAGATCCGCCTGCCTCTGCCTCCCGAGTGCAGACACATCTTTAATCCTAGCACTCGGGAGGCAGAGGCAGGCGGATCTCTGTGAGTTCGAGACCAGCCTGATCTACAGAGCAAGTTCCAGGACAGACCACAAAGCTACAGAGAAACCCTGTCTCAAAACCAAAAATAAACAAATGAATAAATGGAATAAATAAATAGGAAAGTTACTAAATTTTGTATGTTAATGAAAATGTTTATCAGCGCTGAGAGTTTTACCTTTAGGGTTCAGTTTAAAGAATTATAAGGTTTGCAATTAGGAATATTTGACTTTTTCCTTTCCTTTTTGTTTCCCTTTTGTTTATCTTTCTACTCTAGCTAAGGCTTCAAGCACTGTATTGAAGATGCGAAGGAGGTAGACACCCTTGTTTCTTATTTTAGTAGAAAAACTTTTGAGTTTTTCCCCATTTAGTATTCAAAGTTAAGAGTAGGCATAAGAACAGCATGAGTAACTGTAGAGTAAGTTACTAAATGTTAAATTATGCCTGTGAGCCAGGTGATGGTGGCGCATGCCTTTAACTCCAGCACAGGAGACAAGCTGGAAGAACTCTGTGAGTTCAAGGCCAGCCTGGTCAACAGAGGAAGTTCCAGGGCATCCAGGGCTACACAGAGAAACCCTGCCTCGAAAAAACAAAAACATACAGAAAATTATGTCTGTGTATCTATTGACTACCATTTCGCCAGTGAAAGTAATGACAGAATAGGTGAATTTGATTTTGAAGGGTCTGTACTTAGCAGTAAAACTCTTAGCTCTGAGTTTTGTTGCATATAAAGACATGGTGACCATATTAAAGTTTCTAAGATTAAGAAGTAAAACTGAGAATGGTGGCATTCATCTAAAATCAGTGCATTGTTGAGGGTGAGGCCAGAGGTTTGTGAAGCAGAGGATTAGTTTGAGCTGTGTGGAACCTTGTCTCAAAGACACAGGAAAGGAAAGATGATTGGATTAAAATTAACTTGTGACAGTTCAGAATGCATCCTGCTATTGTTATCTTTTGTGATGTAAATTAACTAACACTCCTGTAAAAGGAGTTATATATTTTATTAAAATTTAATTTTTGTTAGATTTTTAAAGTACACATTATTTATTTAGACTTATGTTTGTTTACTGTGTGTATGTCTGTATGCTTGCATGTATGTCTGTAAGCTATGTGCTCTGGTGCCCTAAGAGGTCATAAAGGACATTGGATTCCCTGGAACTGGAGTTGGAGTTACAGACGGTTGTGAGCCATTGTGTGGGTTCTGGGAATATAACCCAGTCCTCTGGAAGGGAAGCAAATGCTCTGAACCACTGACCCATCCCTCCAGCCCAAGTTCACTTGTTTTTTTTTTTTTTTTTTTTTTTCTGAGATCTTCATTGGTCTTTTTTAAACACAGGGATTAAAAACATGGGATTAGACCACTGATGAACTAGGTAGTTCTTTGTATTAACTAAAATCACTTCATTGTAGTGAATCCACAAATGAAATCATTACACAGCAAGATTAAGGTAGCCATTCAAATGCTTCCCCAGTTGTAACTATACATCCCGGTGAATTTCTATACAGTTAAAGTGGCCATTCTAAAGCTGAGGAACGTCCATTAAGGTTTTATACTTTCGCTATCTATATTATTATTACTACTACTACTACTACTACTACTGTTATTTATGAGTGTGTGAGCATGTGTACATGAGTGCACACACATGTGCCACTGTGCATTTGTGGAGATCAGAGGAAAAGCCTCAGGAGTCTACTCTTCCACCTTTACCTTCCATCTTTATCTGGGTCCTTGGGATTTATTGCAGCAGGTGTTTTTACCAGCTGAAACCACCTGGTACATTTTAATGCCTTTCATTGCCTCAAAAAAGGAAAAGGAAAAACAGAAAAACCAATCTGACAATTGAAACTAGAAAAGTAGCTTTATATCCTCTTCTGTGACCCCTGTGTCCCTTTGCCTACAATTGATTGTTTCCTCATCACCTAGTGTTACCTTCTCGTAGCCTCCTTCCTTCCTTCCTTCCTTCCTTCCTTCCTTCCTTCCTTCCTTCCTTCCTTCCTTCCTTCCTTCCTTCCTTCCCTCCCTCCCTCCCTCCCTCCCTCCCTCCCTCCCTCCCTCCCTCCCTCCTTCTTTCCTTCCTTTCTTCCTTCTCTCTTTCTATTTATTTATTTATTTTGGTTTTTCGAGACAAGGTTTCTCAGTAGCTTTGGAGCCTGTTCTGGAACCAGCTCTTGTAAACCAGGCTTGCCTCGAGCCCACAAAGATCCGTCTGCCTCTGCCTCCTGGGTGCTGAGATTAAAGGCGTGCGCCACCACCGCCTGTTCTTGGTAGCCTCCTTTCTAAATGTTACACTGTACTGACATACGTACACTATAAACTTATAGGTTCTTGAAAGCAAAGAAATGGACACAACCTAGATGTCCACCAGCAGGTGAAAGGGTAAGAAAAATGTGCTCTGTATACAAAGTAGAATATTCTATTATGAAGAAAAATGGAATTATGAAATTTACAGGAAAATAGAAGGATCCAGAAAGTATATTAAAAGAGGTGACCCAAACTCGTGGGAAAAAAAAATGTGCATTCTCTGTCTCATGCAGATCTAGCCTATAATGCATATCTGTGTATGCATGAAAATGTGTAGTTCTGGATAGTAGCTTAAGAAGATAGACTCTCATGTTGGTCAGGGACTTCACTATGCAGGTATGGGTAGTTTAAACTCCCAATCCTTTTGTTTGTATCAGATGCAGGGATTCTAGAGGTGTACCACTGTGCCAGACTACTTTAGATATTTATTTTTAAAAATTTAAGGTGGACACTTTTAGTTCTAGCCCTCATGGTTCTGCAAGAGGATCTCTGTGAGTTTAAGACCAACCTGGCCTACAAAGCAAGTTCTAGGACAGTTAGAGCAGTTCCAGGGAAAAACCCTATTTCAAAAAACAAAACTAGAACAAAAAAAAAATAATAATGTGTATGAGTGTTTGCTTGCATGTGTCTGTGTACCATATGTGTTTATTGCCCATGGAGGCCAGTGTTGGCTCTCTTGGAGTTGGAGGCAATGTTAGCCTTTGTGTGTTACTGTCTCATGGGAATTGCTTTGTTGGATATACCTAAAAAGTAGTTGCTATATTGTTTGCAAAATGAAGTGTGCTCAGAGAAGCAGAGCTCCAGATATCCTCCTCTTACTTCTTCTACCTTCTACTGTGGAGGATGACTGCCACCCAACCTTTTCTTTCTGCTTTTAATGAGAATAGTCAGTGTCTAGACCCAGTCCCCAGTGCTTTCTACTCCACAGAGAACAATGGCCTCAAGCTATTACCTGAGGACAGAGGATCTTTATAGACCCACATATCTGTTAAACAGCTCTAAGAATGTTAATTCCTTTTGCCTCCCCATCATCAGGATTGGTTTCAAGACTCTCCTCTCATGCCAGAAGATGTTAATTCTCAATCCAATTAAATAAAGCAGCTTACTATTTGTATAACATAGTAGATAAGCAGCCTCCTGTACCCTTCCTTGGTCTCCAGATTACTTATGGTATCTAGTGCAGTGTCACTGTTAAATGATGGCTGGTATATTTCTTAGGGAGTGATGACAAAATACCCATTCATGTTCAGTAGGACATTAGTTTACATGTGCAGTTGGTTGAATCAATGGCTGCAGAATCTCTGGCTATGGAGTACCAGCTGCACTATCTTTGGTAGGTGTATGGCAGGCAGCACCTCTATAACTTATCTTTCAGCATTTGCTTTAGATGAGCGTATGTGGATAAATTAGCAAGCACTTTTCTAAGATTATGTATTTTGTTCAAACAAATATTATTAGGAGTATTGCTTACTAATATAATCATGGTATCTGCCAAAAGTTGCAGGTTATTGTAGTGTAATTTGTTTGTTAGTGTAATTTGTTTGTGGCTGCCAAAAGCTTGAGGTTTGAATAAAACAGATAGCTTTTCTGAAGTAGTGTTCTAACAAGTATGATTTAAAATTTTTCAATTATTTAAAAAGCACAAATTGTCATTAGCATGGTTTCAAGTTGAAAGTGTGAGTAAAAAACTAAGACTTAAGGACTGCAGGTCTAGCTTGGTTGTGGAGCACTTACTTGTCCAGCATGTGCAGGCCTCTGAAGTTGATGCTTAGCCTTCCAAACTAAAGAGTTGCTGCTTTTAGCGAGTGTGCATCAAGATCCCCAAAATCGGTTGTCTTTTGAAAGCAGATGTTGTTTCTCGTCTTTCATGGTGGCATGACTTTTTCAAGGTATAGAAGCAGTTAGGAATTCCCCTATGTGAATTTTTTTTAATTTTTTATTTTTTTTTTTTGAGACAAGGTTTCTCTGTAGCATTTTTGGAGCCTGTCCTGGAACTAGCTCTTGTAGACCAGGCTGGCCTCGAACTCACACAGATCCTCCTGCCTCTGCCTCCCGAGTGCTGGGATTAAAGGAGTGCGCCACCACCACCCAGCTTGTGAAATGTTTTTTAAAATAATGAGTGAAGCATTGTGACACTAAGACAAGTCCTGAAGTTAGGCTCCATCCTATTGGTGACTGCGTGGATCTAGTTGGCGGTTTGTAAGTTTGTTTTACCTTCTTAATGAGTTCGGTTTGTAGGCATTCCTATAATATTGCTGCTTAACTTGATGGAATAGCCACACCTTCCCCACTAATTAAAAAGAGGTGCAATAAATGGGTCTCCCTTAATAAACCTTTTCCACTTGAGACCTCTTTTCTCCTGAGGAATTTATGCACTCTGATACACAAGTGTATAAAAGAAATATACAAATTAAACACTTAGTAGAGTCTTTGTTTTCTATAATTAAGGCAGTAGTTTTCTGTGAGAGCAGAAAGCACTGCAGATCATAACACAGTTGCAAGTCTGAGTTGAGGTCTTGGCAGCAGTGTCACGTAGTGCACTACTAGCATCCTGCAGGCTACTGAACTTACAGCTGTTAGCCATTGAGTTTACATAGCTGCCTAGGGAGTATCTTTAGAGTGTTGTGCTGTATATCACAAACACTGAAAAGAAAACAACATTTGAAGTCTGTTTCTTCTGAATGTTTATTGCCTTTATTCTGTTGTAGAGTTGAAAACAGTAAGTTGAGCTACTCTTAGTCCAGGAGTGTGTGTAGGCTACCCCTTGTCACCTAGCAACCACATGACAGTTGTCAGTAGGAATTAAGGTATTAGATATTATACACCAGTCACTCTGCTATGCCTTAGGATACAAAAAGAAAAAAATTAATTACTGTACCTAAGAAAGTGATATACTGTGGCATTCATTGTATGCCCACTTGGGCTTTGGAGTTGTTTCCCCAAAACACACTCGTTTTGGGAGGGGGTCTTCATGACAGGATTTCTCTATGTAGCCTGGGCTGTACTGGAACTTGCTCTGTAGACTGGACTGGCCTTGAACTCACAGAGATCCACCTGCCTCTGCTTCCTGGATGCTGGGAGTAAAGGCACGAGCCAACAATGCTCAGCTGGTTTTTCTTTTTAATTAATTTTTATTTTATGCATATGGGTGTTTTGACTGTATATATGTCTGCACCAGGTGTCAGAAGAGGGCATTGAATCCCCTAGAACTGCAGTACAGATGGGTGGGTGCTGGGAGTGAAACCCAGGTCCCCTGAATAACAAGTGCAGTTAACCCCTGGAGTTTCTTCTTAAGTTGTATGTGTGTTCGCTTGTCTTTGCTGTGACAAAATGTCTGGGAAAACAACTTCATGATTTTTTTAATAACAATTTCAGAGGCTTCAAGCCATAATCTGTAGCTCTATTGCGTTGGGGCCCACGTGATTAAGTGAAGCATCATTGCTGAGTTTATGTGGTAAAGCAAAGCAACTCATCTTAGGTTTATAGGCAGCAGAGAGAGACAAAGAGACAGGAAGGGACTAGTGTACCCATCAATAGGATAATGACTTAGTTTCCCCAACCAAGTCCCACTTCCTCATATGGCCTGTTGACTATGTACTCAACGATGGAGGAACATGCTGCTGATGAAGCTCACTCTTTCATGAACTGGTTTCCTCTCGGTAGGACTACCAGTGGTGGACCAAGTCTGCAGTTCATGAGCTTTCAGGATACTGCGTATCTAACCAGCGCCCTGCTTATCTCTCTCTGAGTTACCCGTAAGCCAATGGATGCAATTATATTTGTCTTTTCTAGGCTGTGAACTTTGAGAACTGGGAGTATTGTGTTTTTATAATCTTAGAACTCCTGCATAGACTATATGCTGATGTTTGCTGAACAATTGAGATCTTACATAAAGTGGTTCCTAGCCATGGTCCTTCAACACCCCTCCCTAAAATTTCAGGTTCCTCTGATTTCTTGCTTGGAATGGGGGTATAGGACCTTAAATTCTGTAGGTTTGGGAGATACATGTATTGTTTTAATGATGATACCTTGTGACAATATCAAGAGCAATGCAGCATTTCAGCATGTACAAAAATCTAAACTCCTCAACTTTTGCACATGGCTGTTAAATGTGTTTGAAAGCCTCGGAAGTAGCACATGTTGGTTTGCGTGCAAATCTCATCTGAAATATTCAAGTTGGTTGAAGAGTTCAAACAGCAGTTTAGACTAACTATCCCCATTGTTAAGTAGTGCGTGCTGTATGTTCTTAGTGTTGACTATCGTCACCATGAGTTATTCAGAAGTTCACCGTTACTCTTTTAACATTTGAAAATAATGTCTTTCTACAGCCTCAAGGAATAGGATCCCCTAGTGTTTATCATGCGGTTATTGTCATCTTTTTGGAATTTTTCGCTTGGGGACTACTGACAGCACCCACATTGGTGGTAAGTGATCTTTAATGTGCACATCACTGTTTTTATAGCAGACAGCCTGTTTTTCTTTCCATGGTTAACTAATACTAACTGATCATTTCTGCAGAAGTGACCTATACTTACTGCTTTAGCTACCTCTTCCAACCTTTACATAGCCCTTAACTGGGTGGTGGCTCAGGTGTGTGAATGGGCCTGTCATTTGGATATGCCCAAGTAGAGGCTTAATCACCACTGTTGGGTAGAGGAGAAAGATCTTTACATTGATAGGTTTAGGGAAGGTGAAATTTAGGGCCCATATTACTCAATGTAATTATTTTGAGGTAAATTGAGTAACTCTGTTTTCCCAAGACAAGTTTCATTTGAGCTCAAGATCTACAAAGACTAAAAGGGATGTTACCTATGTTTCTGAGATTTGGAACCATGGAAGATGGTTAATTTTCTCCTGCCAGTGCAGGAAAAGGAAATAGAGACAGGTTACCAGATATGGAGGAGTCTGTCTTGAAAAGACAATTAGTCTATAGCTTACAGAGTCTCAGAGTAGTTTTTTTTTCTTAATCTTGGGTGTATGGGTGTTTTGCCTAACCGTGTGTAGTACATCATGTGCATGCCTGGTGCCAGTGGAGGTATTAGGTCTACTCGAAGTGGATTTACAGATGTTGTGAGCCATTATGTGGTTCCTGGAAATCCATTCTGGGTCCCCTGGAAGAGCAGCCTGTGAATGCTCTTAACAATGGAGTCATCGTCGTAGCCCACTAGAAAAGAACTTGGAAGCAGTTGGCTTACTTGTGTATGTTCACAAGCTTGGTCATTGTACACTCAGGAGGCTTCAAAGATTGTTCATAGAAAAATTAAATGACCATGGAAGGAGAATGCAGGAGTTGAAAAATGTTTCCAGTCCATATTATTTGGCAGATTTATCTACACATACATAACAGTTGCCTTTGCCTTCTGTGCATAAAATATTGATGTTTCACATGGTTACTTTGAATACACAGGCTATATTCATCTTCAAATAATTGGTTTTTGTTTATAATAAACTATCATTTAAAGTTAGAATGGTTCTCTCAGTAATGTAGAGTTATAAGTATGCTAATTTGGTACATTTTGATTGAGATCCTTTTCCTTTTAAAAAATACAACTAATTTACTTAACTATATCATTAGTTCTTCACACAAGCTGGGTAAGTGCAGTTCTGATAACATTGTTTAAGGGCTTAAATATAACATGTTGAAGACTATGCAGAATCTATGCTTCAGTCCTTGGGTCTTTATTGTAACTGACACAAAGATAATCTCAGCTGGAGATAGGGCTCAGTGGCTAAGAGCAGTTGCTCCAGTTATAACTTTGCTATTTTGAAGTCAGATAATTATTATTATCCCCAACAAATGACGGAGAGCCAGTGATGCTGACTTAGTAGATACTGGACTATCTTCCCTCCTACTCCCCTCCAAGTTGTGATAAAACATAAAGCCCCTTGGTTGGGATCTGCTGATTCAAAATCTTGAATATTTAAAAACAAACAAACAAACATGATTTTTCTCATCATTAAGCTTCTTTAATTTACATTTGACTTGTTTTTCCTCATCTTTCCTTCTATCCCTCTACCAGGTGTCAAACCCAGGACCTTGTCCATGCCAGGCAAGGGCTCTACAACGGAGCTGTACTCCAGTCTTATAAGTTTCTTGTTTGTATTTACAATCAGTATGTTTTCTGAGGTTTCTTGTTGTTGACCAGAAGAGGAACTAAAGGAAAGGGAAGATTTCTGGTTCTTGCAAGATGTCCGTAACTGTAACAGCGTTTCTTCCCCTTGTGGCCATTCCCCGTTGTTTTTACAGAAACAGGCAGCACTGTGAAGCATTGGCTTCCGAGTCATGTGAGAGCTCAGTCGCTCCATCTGTAAGATTTCATAGCTCCATGCTAATCTGGAAATTCATGTGAAATAAAACTATATTGTATTAGGAAAGGTTGCTTGAGCTGGGCAGTGGTAGGTAGATCTCTTTAGTTCAGTGCCTAGTCTACAGAGTGTCTCCAAGACAACTACACAGAGAAACCCTTTCTTGAAAACCCAAGGAGGGGTTGTTTGAAAATATTAATGTAGAAATTTTACCAAGACTAAAATACAACATGTGCTTTTTATTTTTTAAGGTATTGCATGAAACCTTCCCTAAGCATACATTTCTGATGAATGGCCTA
Source organism: Chionomys nivalis (assembly GCF_950005125.1). Taxonomy (NCBI): domain Eukaryota; kingdom Metazoa; phylum Chordata; class Mammalia; order Rodentia; family Cricetidae; genus Chionomys; species Chionomys nivalis. The sequence goes on along the minus strand of NC_080103.1, from coordinate 28,855,434 downwards.
ATTCAAGGAGTAAAGGTATGATCAGTTGTCTGTCTGTTTGCCCATGTACACATGGATATATAGACATACATACATAACTTTTGTATATATAATTTTGTATATTGATTGCCAAATCCCTGAGTTAGAAGTTTTTATAACTATATAGTGTATAATTTGGGCTGTATTTTTTGCACTATCAGTTTTGCATAAGATTGATTTAGATATAGGCAGCTGTGTATAATCATTTTATATTTCCTGTCTTATAATAGAATTCTTGTTCCAGAGGTTTCAGTGCTCCTATAACAATACAAATTTAGGGGCTGGAGAGATGGCTCAGTGGTTAAGAGCACTGGCTACTCCATCAGTAGATCCTAAGTTCAATTCCCAGCAACCACATGGTGGCTCACAGCCATCTATAGTGGGATCTAATGCCCCTCTGGCATAAGGTTGTACACGCAGATAGAGCACTCATACACATTAAGTAAATAAATAAATCTTTAAAAGAATACAAATTTAAACAATAAGGATAGCTATGACAAAGAAAAAATTTACTCCCAAACCCTTCATCCATACAGTCTCCTTACCAGTATAATAGTATAGGTAACTAGCCCATGATCGTTTCCTGTTGCTGGTTTAGTTCCTGTAATTGGAAGTACATTAGCATTTCATATTTAATACTCAGGCAGAAGCCAATAGATGATCTAGCTAGTCTTTGGAAATTTTAAAACAATGTGTAGGCAAGAAATAAGTTACTGTTGATTGAAAGTTTAATGATTTATTTATTCTAGAGGTAAAGTTCCTTTTTTTTTTGTTATAGCAAAGTGGTTCTTTTTGGCTCATGTATCTACAGCATTTTTTTTTTTTTTTTAACTTGAACTTGTAGGGTTTGTTGTCATTCCTCAGTGCCCCACTTATTGGTGCTCTTTCTGATGTTTGGGGCCGGAAATCCTTCTTGCTGCTAACAGTGTTCTTCACATGTGCCCCCATTCCTCTAATGAAGATCAGCCCCTGGTATGTACATGCTCAGTTCTGTGTAGCAGCTAAATAAGTATTTCTGTTATTGCTTTCTTATCTTTCTTCCTGGTTTTTTTTTTGTTTGTTTGTTTGTTTTTTTTTTTCTTTCTCGAGACAGGGTTTCTCTCTAGCCTTGACTGTTCTGGAACTAGCTCTTGTAGACCAGGCTGGTCTCGAACTCACAGAGATCCGCCTGCCTCTGCCTCCCGAGTGCTGGGATTAAAGGTGTGCGCCACCACCGCCCGGCTACCTTTCTATTCTTAAGTAGGGATTTTGTACAGTTCATCACTGTTAATTAGGAATGGATTTTACTAGTAAAGCCCAAAATGATTGCTAAAAAATCTATTGCTCAAAACTTGCTTTTCTTTTCCTATCAAAAAGATTTTGGGGCTAACGGTCTAGAGCTTGAGTATAAGTTACAGTGAACAAGACGTCGTTTCTCCAGTCTCCGTCCTAAGCTGTCTTAGCAATACTGAAGCACCAGCTGTCATGTCAGCCATAGATGGCACTGTGGACAATACGTCTACACACTTTTTTGTTTTTAATTTATTTATTCATGTACTTTATGTATACACCAGAAGAAGGAATCTGATCCCATTACAGATGGTTGTGAGCCACCATGTCATTGCTGGGAATTGAACTCAGGACCTCTGAAAGAATAGTCATGTGCTCTAAAACACTGAGCCATTTCTCCAGCCCCACTTTTTTGGTTTTTGATATATTTTGTTTTGTTTTACAAACTGGACTTGACCTCTAAATCCTGCCCAGCCCCAAAGAGTGCTGTGTTACGTGCACCACAGCCTTCAACACCATCTTCTCTTAAATCCAGCTTTTACTTACATAATGTATATCTCTGGTCAGATTTCAGGCATATGTATGCTTCTGTTAGAAGAACATGTTAGCCTCTGTGATAAAAATTAGGATTATAGCCAGGAAAGTGGCACACCTTTAGTCCCAGCACTTAGGAGACAGGGACAGGTGGATAGACCTGGTCTATAGAGTAAGCAGGGTTACATGGAGAAACCCTGTTCTCTGTGTGTGTGTTTTGTTTTTCACTTGAGAAAGAGGACAAGTTTACACACACAAAAGAACAGCAAATGCTCTGAACTAGCAGGGTAATAGTTGTGTGTCTGTACATTGATTCTTTTGTGCTCTTTCTATTCCATAATGTAGATGTATATTTCCAGTGAGTATCTCGAATTATTTAGGGGATTTGTAGAAGAGTCTTCTAATTAGTTAAGAGTCAAGCTTTGAAAACCAAGCCTTTGATGAATACTAAAGATGCAATTGAAATCTTACCAAAGGAATCTAGGGGAAGAGCTAAAAATGAATTTTGGAAAGGAGTGTGTTTGAAAACATTTAGTAGCAGTAATGTTCTGGTGAAATGATAACGTGAAAGTTTATAATGATTGAGCAAGACTTAAGAAAACTAAATGTCGCCATTACAATAGGTTTTTTTTTTACTATTAGCTGACTAGTTTGGAGTCATTTTTAGTAAAATACAGCTTGTCTTTCAAAATGTGTGTGTGTGTGTGTGTGTGTGTGTGTGTGTGTGTGTGTTAGTGAGTGAGTGTACACTCACCCATCTGGATTCATGTGGAGACCAGAGAGTATTATTACTGGGATGTTAGTGTCAATTATTTCTCCACTGTGACTTTTGAGGCAGAGCCTAAATCCAGAAAACATGCTCTTTATGCTAGATTTGACTGGCTGTTGAGCTCCTGGGATCTGCATGTCTCCATGTTCCCGCGCTGGGGTTATAGATGCTCACCTCCACACCCATTTTTACATGGGTGCTTGGGGCCTGCACTCACTTCTTTTGCTTGTGCAGCAAGTTAGTTACCTACCCACTGAACCACCTCCCCAGCCCCTTGTTTATTCTTTGTGGTAACTTTTAATTTTATAGACACTGTCATTCAGGTTTCTTCAGTTTAAAGAAGAATTGTTTCATTAACAATTGAAGAGCCAAAAACAACCGAAGGGAAGCATGCAGCTCTGTTTAGGCTCACTGTAAACACGTAGTGGCTTGTCGGATTTTGTTTCTGTACGATACTTGGATAGAAAGTTGTAAAGAGTGAGACCTCAGTTTTTAGCCTGTTGCTGTTCATACACTTTCACAGTAACTGGCCTAGGATTATAGATGCATTCATTCTTGCATTGTCCTAGAAAGTTTTTGGCTGAAATGCACCATTCTTACTGTAACTAATAGACATGAAGGAACATTTTAAGTAATGGTGATTGTTCTAATCATTTTTTCTTGGTTGCCTTTCATTCTTAGGTGGTACTTTGCAGTGATCTCTGTTTCTGGAGTTTTTGCAGTGACATTCTCTGTTGTATTTGCATATGTAGCAGATATAACTCAAGAACATGAACGAAGTATGGCTTATGGTCTGGTATGTATACTTTTTTCTTCCAGCAGTCTTTCATGCCTGCTACAAAATACCTTGTATTAAGTGTCCCTTTCTGCAGGAAGTGCTAATTTATAATTACTCATTAGATTGTATTTAGAAGTCTTTTCAGAGTTGTTATGGTACATGCCTGTAACTCAGGATTAAGGAAGCTGACACATATTAACTAATTGACCTTGGCTAATGAAACAAGATTACATAAAAGCCTAGAGCCATATAAGCTTTGACAGTTAACCATTTGGAATATCTATAAATGGTGTCAGAATTTAAATGATTGTATTCTTGTCGATTTTTTTGTATTGGAATTCTAAAAATAAGGAAATATAATTGCTACTCATTTAATAACTCATTGAATTAATCTAAATTATAATAGGCTAACATCTCGGTCAGGGTTTAGTAAACTGTTTCTGAGGCTTTGTGAGGCATGTACATTCTCTATTCCATTGTGTTGTCTATGTTAGTGTGTGTATGTCCGCAACTCTCTAAGAATGTAACAACCAGACAAGTAAGAGAGCTTGCTACCATGCCTGATGGATTGGGTTAGAACTGTCTCCTGCAGGTTTTCCTCTGACCTCCACATGTGTGCCATGGTACACCCTCCCTACATACATACCTTATAAATTGAATAAAAGACAGAATGTAATACCTTCCCAGCTCATGTGGCGCACAGGCAGTTGGTTGTCAGTACCTGAATAGGTCTAGTGACTAATTGCAGTCTGTTCTCCTCAACCTAGGAATAAAGCGGCCACCATAACCATACTAATGTGCTGTTACTTAGATAGCTAGAAGTAGGGCAGGGATGAGTTTCAGCAAATACGAGATACATGTGTGATAAATAAGGACTGGGTATTGTATCTCATTGACCTTTAGTTCCATGAAAGACTGATTTCTAATTCAGAAGTATTGCAAAAAATGGTGTTGGGAGGCAGGCTTTGGAGAAGGTATAGGGAATATGTAGGGGAAACTCATAAAAAGTACGAGTGGTTTCAGTTGTAGGGTTAAACCTTTAAAAATAACAAGATTGATGATAACCAGGATTAAAAAACAGAAAAACTCCAGCTTTATTGAAGTATACTTAAAATTCACCCATTGTATGTATATAGTCAGTGAATTTTAGTAAGCTCATACAGTTTTCTAACCATCACCATAATATATTTGGAGTTTAGGGTTACATGGAAGAAACTAGATTTTCCCCAGCTGAAGCCCTTTTCTCTTTTAGATAGGTCCTTACTATGCCCAGACTGGGTGACTTCTGTCTCTGTACTGGCATTATAGACAAAAACTACTGCACAAGGCTAGCCAGAGCTTTTCATTCAAAGTTTTCCAAGCCTGGTGTGTTCATGTACACCTTTAATCCCAGGACTTGGGAGGCAGAGGCAGAGGTGTCTGTGAATTTGAAGCCCAACCAGTCTACATAGAAATTTGCTAGATAGATAGATAGATAGATAGATAGATAGATAGATAGATAGATAGATAGATAGATCCTTTGAAAAGAAAAAGCAACAAAAAGAATTTTGCAGTCTAGTTACTTCTTAGTTTGGGGTAAGGTCAAGTGAAGAATTTCCCACCTTTAAAGGCATGATCCAGCAAATGATACTGACATAGTGATAATGTGGATCTAGAGTCGGGCAGTGGTGGCGCACGCCTTTAATCCCAGTACGCCTTTAATCTCAGTGCTTGGGAGGCAGGGGCAGTGGATCTCTGTGAGTTCGAGGCCAACCTGGTCTACAAGAACTAGTTTCATTAAAGCTAGGGCTTGTCTCAGAACAACAACAACAACAACAATCAATTCAATAAAAAGAAATAATATGAATCTAGAGAAAGGAGAAAGTGATCTTTGTAGTCCTTTCTCATTCTGCCAGAAAGAAATGGTCACAAGCTGGTAGAACTGACAGGGATAAAATACAAAGGAACCCTGATTGGGCCTTTGTTCACTGCTTTGCAAGTGTGAGCTCATCTGATATGCACAGTGAAAGTGCCTTTGCCCCACAGGAGTACTGGAGCTCTGCTCCTGCTGCACTGGCTCCCTAATGAGACACCACTGCTGTCTGGTTTCAGAATATTCCCATCAACCCAGAGAACACTCTCAGACCCATTTATCATTTTTCCTCACTCCACCCTGAGCCCAGACAGCAGTCTGCACACTCCGTCTCTGTGCTTTTGCCTTTGGTAGACATTCCATACAAATTGCATAGTGTAAGACAGTCTCTATGTCTAGGATCTTCCCCTTAGCATGTCTTAAGGTTTACCTGATCCATCCATCCATCCATCCATCCATCCATCCATCCATCCATCCATCCATGTTGCTGCGCACTGTTCCTTTGTTTGGCATAAACTACATTTTGTTTGTTGCGAGGTGACAGTTTCTTGATGGGTGCTTGAATGTGTATCATAATAAACATTTAATTATCTGTTTAATTTTGATGAGAGAGAACAGAACGGAATTGGATCTCCTTGTAGCAGTGGGTGATGTTAGGCTGTGCTGAGGATGAACAGGACTGACAGGAGGGGCATGTGCAATGCTCTGGGCTCCTTGCTTCTCAGCTAAATGAGCTTTTAGTTTCTTGTTGACTTGCAGGTCTGTTTTTCCTATGAATTTGTCTGTGGATATACATGCAGAAAAGGCTCCAGAGTTTAAGAAAATGTTTGAGAGGCTAGTACATCTTCTTAGACAAGATCTTCCTGCAGGCTTGGACAGGAAGTGTGCAGCTGCAGCTGGCTTATAAAGGAGGATGGTGAATGGGTACTGTAAGGGGGTTCCAGATGATCCCCCACTTTCTGTTTTTGATTGCAGGTTTCAGCAACGTTCGCTGCCAGCTTAGTCACCAGTCCTGCAATTGGAGCTTACCTTGGACGAGTGTATGGGGACAGCTTAGTGGTGGTCCTCGCTACAGCAATAGCTCTGCTAGACATCTGTTTTATCCTGGTGGCTGTGCCAGAATCATTGCCTGAGAAGATGCGGCCAGCATCTTGGGGAGCTCCCATTTCCTGGGAACAGGCTGACCCCTTTGCAGTAAGTTTCTCCTTGGTAGAAGAATGAATATCTGATTCAGGCGGATTATGAGTACTTCCTTCTTTCTGATGCTTTTTCGAGAAAGCACCTTAAGGTTTATTTATATATTTATTACAATCAAGTTCTCAGTGTGTAGCCCTAGTTGGCCCATTATTTAAGATCATTCTGGCCGGGCAGTGGTGGCACACACCTTTAAATCCCAGCACTCAGGAGGCAGAGGCAGGTGGATCTCTGGGAGTTCGAGGCTAGCCTGGTCTACAAGAGCTAGTTCCGGGACGGGCACCAAAACTACAGAGAAACCCTGTCTCGAAAAACCAAAAAAAATAAGTCATTTAAAAAAAAAAATTATTCTGCATTAGTCTTCTGAGTTCTGCAATTATAAACATGAGCCACCATACATGGCTAAAGATTTATTTTTTGAACATTTTGGGATTTTTTTTTTTTTTAGACTAGTTTGGTGGGGATGAAGTAAAGACAAAACTAGTAGTGAGGTTTTGACTTAAGTGTACGTTGGTGTTTCTCCTATTCTAGTCTTTAAAAAAGGTGGGCCAGGATTCCATAGTGCTGCTGATCTGTATCACGGTGTTCCTCTCCTACCTACCGGAGGCAGGCCAGTACTCCAGCTTTTTCCTATACCTCAGACAGGTAAGGTCCTACCGCAGCGGACTTGTCGTGTTTAGTGCTGTAAGGACAGCATTTCATTTTCAGGGAGCTGGACTCATCTGTAAAACCAATGCTTGTCCTAGTTTGCTTTCTTCTTGCCAAAAGCAGCTTGGGGAGGAAAGTGTTTATTTAGCTTCTACTTCCATGCTACAGTCCCTCATTGAAGGAAATCAGGGCAGGAACTGAAGCAGAGACCATGCAGGAATGCTGCTTGTTGGCTTATTCCTCAAGTTCATGTTCAGCTACCTTTCTCTTACCTCCCAGGACCTCCTTGCTCCATGGTGGCACCACCTATAGTGTACTGGACCCTCCCATCAGGCATTAATCAAGACAGTGTTGCATAGGCACCAGTCTGATGTAGACATTTTCTCAATTATGGTTTTCTCTTCCTGGAGGACTCTAGTTAATGTCAAATTGACAAAACAAAAACACAAAACAACCCCCCCCCCAAAAAAAAACCCTACCAATACAATGTAATTTTATAAAAAGTAGCCAACAAGAATTTTTTTTTTCTTTTTTGTTTTGTTTTAGTTTTTGAAATGGGATTTTTCTGTGTAGTGGCCAACAAGAATTTAACCTCCTGTTCATAGTACCATTTTTGGTACTGGGGGTAAAACCTCCAGCCTCATGTTGCAGTTATTTGTAAAGTGATTTTGGGTGCTTGCTAGCTAAGTATAGCTAAATAAACGGGACTTGTTAAGGAGAAAAATGTATTTTACATATGAAAAGCCATTTTTCTGAAGAATCCTTTGTCCTTTATGTATAATAAGTAAATTAAAATTTGAATTAAAAGTCATCAATAAGCATGTTTCTAGTTATTTAATATTAATGAACAAATAGTAACACTAACATGTTTGCTATGCTCCTTTTTCATTCATTTTACTTGTTTGGAAACCTTCTAGATAATGAAATTTTCCCCAGAAAGTGTTGCAGCCTTTATAGCAGTCCTTGGCATTCTGTCCATTATTGCACAGGTGAGTTCCTGTTGGAGTGATTGCATAGGGGGAGCCCATCCTCATGCAGTGATGGCATATTGGGGAATGAACCTTTTTATTTTGGAGATGGGGGTCTTTCTATGTCATCCTGACTCTTCTGGGGGTCACTATGTAGACCAGGCTGGCCTCTAACTCACAGAGATCCTTCTGCTTCTGCCTCCCAAGTGCTGGTCTCTGAACTATAGGTTCAAAAATATGTTAGTGTAGGTAGTAATTGATGAGGTTTTTTGGGTGGATACACATTAGTGACTATGTGATGAATAACTGTGAAGTCACTCATCAACAAATAATCACTGGATGTCTATAGTACAACAGGCTAGAACAGTGGAGTCGATCCCTGCTGTTTAGTTTACATTCTAGGGGATGATACATGAAACATTAGTTGTGATTAAAAACTTCAAAGAAAGGGAAGAAGTGGTAGAGAAACTTGGAAAGGTTTTATTTTATTAGTAACGGGAATTTGGGGAGCGCTTGATGTACAAGGTGGCATTTGGCCAACGATATGCAGACTATAAATGCAGGAAGAGAATTTTAAGTGGTTGAATGATGGGAATAGTGCCCCAAGGGTGAGAGTACTTGTGTTTGAGTAAGAAAGTAGAGGTCTGGTGTGGGTAGGGAAGGAGGCTAGCAAGTATATCCCAGGGGCTCCAGGAAGCCCTCAGTAAGCTCACAGGTAAACAGTGATTGCTGGTGTGGAGGGTCTTTTAGTCTTGTGTGAGAGATTCTCATAGCAGCCAGTCAGCCTTGGTAGTTGTACACAGGATGTGACCCCAGGGAGGAGACCTGTGTTTCTGGATTTTGTTTCTGACTTGAATGACTCCTCACGGCTTTAAGAAAGCACATTCACCTTTTGTTCCCACTTGCAAGGCTATAAATAGGCCCGCAATGCGCAAGATGTTTTGTTGCTGAGGGGGGTCTCTTTTTGTACCCTTTCCTGGATTAGGATTTATTGGTCTCTCCTGGCTTCTAAATTGAGAAACATGAATTCTGTAATCAACAATGACTAGTTGCCTGCATATAGTGAAGGACTTTATAAGCAGCTTCCTTAGCCTCACATTCCAGAGAGTGCATGCCTCTGCACACAGCTGGCCCTTCAGCCCCCTGCCAACTGTGTGTGCTGCCAACCTCCCGTGTTCCTACCTGATGAGGCTGCAGGAACTTCATCAAGGTGAATGGTTTTTAGCAGTGCTTTCCCTCTGGGGTGCATGATGAGAGTTCATGCTCTGCCCTGTGAGCCTCTGTAGAGCAGTGGTTCTCAGCATGTGGGTTGTGACCCATTGGGGGGTCACATATCAGATATCCTTCATAGCAGATATTTACATTACGATCTAAACAGGAGCAAAAGTACAGTTACAAAGTAGCAAGGAGAATAATTTTATAGTTAGGGTAACCATAACCACAACATAAGGTCACAACACTCGGAAGATTGAGAACCACTGATCTAGAGCCTTAAGAGGAAGCAGGACTTTTGAGATGGAAATGCTGTGTTTGGGGATAGTCTTCAGAACACTTTTCCAATTCTTTAAACTTTGCGTTCTTCACAAGAATTGGATGCCACAGTGTATGCAAAGGGGGCGCAGTAAAGTACTGAAATAGGGGGACAGTTTTTATTGTAGATAAGAAAGAGCAGCCAAAGGCATCTGGAAGAGTCCAGAGCAGAGAAAAAGAAACAGAGTGGACATGACCAAGGCTAAGGAAGTGGGAATAGCAAGAGATAGCCAGAGAGGGAATAGAAAGTAGTGGTTGTAAGGAGGGTAAGAAGTTGGGGGTGGGGAGGGAAGGGCTGGACTGCCGGAGCCTTGAGGGCAGCATGAGATTTGATATGCAGCCACAGGCACATGTCAGTGATATTGAACCATAGGTTCCTCGCCAGAGGCAAGGGAAATGAATCCTTCTGGAAGATGGAACATTTTCACAAGTTTCTGAGGAATGCTGGCATTTATCTTATGACCAGAAATCCTTTTATAATTCAACTTGAATTGAGCCAAGACTATTATTCCTGGACATATGAACTGCCAAAGACCTAACATAGTCTTGAGTATACGCAAAAGTTTTCTTCTGATTAACTAAATTCTGTCTCTCATACATTGTATATAAGTAGAGCAGAAATTCTTGCTTCTGGTTCTTTGAATGTGTAAGTTGACTGTAATGCGTCCACCATGTCCACACATAAACAACAGGGAAGTGCATTATGTATTGCTTTAAAAGGGAATAACATAACAAAATCTTACTAGAGAAAATAAAATTTGAAGTTTTCATACAGTTCTTAGGTTGAAAAATACTAGCTTTACCCAGATGTTTTTTTAGTGAGTTGAACTTCTGGCAGACTGCTGCTCAGGAAATTTTGTGGATTGGCTAGCAAAGAGTCTAATCCCATAGGGTGGGCAGACCCAGGGCCTCGATCCTGGATGCTCTTCACTTTTACCAGTCTTAAAGAAAGCTAAGTCCTCAGATCCTCCAAGAACTTGGTATGGTGGTAGTGAGTTATTATCTAAAAGTTCTTCTAGGAACCTTTCTGAGGCAAGGACTCATTTTAACTCTTGGCCAGCCTAGAACAACTCCAGACTAGACTGCCCTCAAACATAGTTCAGTTTTCTTCCTGACTCAGGATCAGATTACAACCCAAGTCACCACACCTAGACATACTGACATTTGTTACCACACCTCAGAAAATGTTAAGTAATTCCAACTTACACTTCGTAATTATTTGTGTGAGGAAGTAATGAGTGGTTATTGGTACCACTTCTACAGACTTACTATTTTGTGTAGTGTATTCAACTTTTGTTAGAATATCAAAATTGTTTTTGATGCCCCAATCCATGCTGAATTTCAATTAGATTTGAAATAGAGGAATGTCCATCTACTCACTAAACCATTTATTAAATGTTTCCTATGTGCCAGGGACTGCTCTCAGCACTTCAGTGTTGAATTCTGAAATTATTGCTATTAGCTCCACTTGGCAAGAGAAAACAAAAGTAGACTTATCCAGGGTCTCAAAGATCATAGTCCATCCTGTTTTTCCAGTCTGTGCTCTTAAAACTTTCCCAAATCATACTTACTAAACTTTTATACATTTCATAGAATCTTCATGGTTTCAACAGCAGGTTTTAGATGAAATTGTGGGTCATCATTGGGCTATTGGATTGCAATCTGTCTTAGTTACCTTTGTATTTTTGTGATAACACACCATGACCAAGCCAATTTATAGAAGAAAGAGTTTAATCTGGTGTTCACAGTTCCAGAGGGTTAGAGTTGATTATCATGATATGGAATACGGCAGCCAGTAGGCAGGCATGATGGTGGAGCAGTAGAAAGAGCTTACATCTGGTCTACATGCAGGAGGCAGAGTGTGGTTGTAGACTTTTGAAATCCCAAAGCCCACCCCCAGTGACATTACCCTCTCCAACAAGGTCATACCTAATACTTCACAAACAGTTCCACCAACTGGGGACCAAGTATTGAAAACAGATGATCGGATGGGGCCATTCTCATTCAGACCACTTGGCCTTGAGGCTTCATTCATGCTGTCACGAATTGAGCATCTCCATCAGGAGCCTAGAGTTCTTTGTCAGCATTGGTCCTCATTGCAAGTATACTAAGGGGTTAGAAAGCTGGACTCAAGTATTGTAGCTCTAATTCAGAATGTGTTAATCTGTAGCACTGAGCTCTGAACTAGCTGGGGCAGTTACTGCTGAAAACAGCCACACTGGTGTAAGCGATATTTCATCAGAGTGAAAGAACTGCAAAAACAAACCAAACTTTGTGGTGATCATGTGTGTTTTTCTTCTAGACTATAGTCTTGAGTTTACTCATGAGGTCAATTGGAAATAAAAACACCATCTTATTGGGTCTGGGATTTCAAATATTGCAGCTGGCATGGTATGGATTTGGTTCAGAACCTTGGTAGGTATAAATATTGTAATGTTCATTTTCTCAATTTTTTTATATTCTTTGAAAAGTTCTTTTATTTGCATAATGTATTTTGAGCACCGTAGGCCTTTACTACCTGCCTCTCAATCCTCTTCCAACCTATAGTGGCATTTCACTTGTATCTTAATAAGGAAAGCTTGCCTGAAGATCAGAAAAGTAAAACAGCCACACTAGCCAGCCTTATAGACCAGCCAGCAATGAAACACACCTTTAATCCCAGTAGCCACACTATTTCCCCTAGTAACCGGGCAGTGTGTGACTTTAATCCCAGTGATGCATGCCTTTAATCCCAGCCCTAGAGAGGATTCTAAGATGGGAGCAGACAGCTCTCAGTCAGTCTCATTCTGAGACTCCTTGGAGACAGGATCACCATTTCGGACTGAGGTCGAGGTAAGAACCAGTGACTGGCTGCTTTGCTTTTCGGATCTTCAGGTTGAACCCCAATTTCTCCCTCTTGAGTTTTTATTAATTGTGCTTCACTAACCGCATAGACACTCGTTTGTGGTGTGTGTGAATTTAGCCCACAGTGCAGTTAGTACTGTCCACACGTGCATGGCATGGTGTAGGGCATGGGAAGCCTACCCATAGCCACACCCCATCAAAAGATGTTTTTGTGTGCTTTTGGTTTTTGAGACATGTTTCCTTTTTTTTTTTCCTTCTTTCTTTTTAAGCTAAAGCTGCCTAAGCCTCATAAGGGCGAGAACTACAGGTGTGCACAACTTTGCCAGCTCCACCCTTTTCTTCCTTCCCAGCAAAGCCATTGACTTCAGCCTGTTTCTTGTGCTTCAGAGCATGCATAAGTACAGTTTCTCACATAAGTTTATATATTCTAGACTGGCTAAATAGTGGCAGGTTTTTTTACATGAGATTATTAAAGTATTGAATCTGTAAGGGCTCATTTAATCAGTTTTTTAAAAAAACAAACTAGGAAGCAGCATAGAATTCTGTGGCAACAAAGACAGCCTTCTATCTCTTTTGTCCTTCCAGTTATGGGGAAAGCGTTGTAGTGTTCCCCTCTGGCAGGTTGAGAGTGAGCACACTCCACTTCATTCCATTCTGGCTTCCCCACCAGACTCAGCTTTTCTTTTTCTTTTTTTTTTTTTTTTGAGACAGGGTTTCTCTGTGGTTTTGGAGTCTGTCCTGGAACTAGCTCTTGTAGACCAGGCTGGTCTCGAACTCACAGAGATCCACCTGTCTCTGCCTCCCGAGTGCTGGGATTAAAGGCGTGCGCCACCACCGCCCGGCCCAGACTCAGCTTTTCTTGCAGGCTGATGTTGGTCGGGTTGGGCTGCCTACCACTTTTGGCTTGGGTATTATTAGTAAACACTAAAATGTGTTTAGTGGGTGACGTATTTTCCAGTCCAGCCTTTGCAGAGGACCCACAAATGTGAAGTATTTCTTTCAAACAAGAAGCGAGGAACTTCCAGCTTACTCCTCTTTATACTTTAGAGATTATATCCAGTCAGTGATCTTTAAACCGAAACACAAATCCATGGGAACTTTGGATGATTGCTGGCTTCAACATTTAAATACACTTGATGTTTCTTATTAATTTTATGTATAATCTTCAAATAGCCTCTCAGCTTCCCACAGAATGTTCCAATTTTACAACAAAATACCACATCATCTTTGTGAACAAGTAGTTACTGTTTCCAGAGCACACAATGCTATGACTTGCCCAGAGCCAATTAAGAGGAACAGAGAAAGCACACTTCTCTTTTTTGTACCACAGCCATTGCATAGTCAGGATGACTTGGTTTGATTTGACAGGTAAAATGGAAGCAGTATTAATTTTTGTTTTGCCACTTTGATTACAGGATGATGTGGGCTGCTGGGGCAGTCGCAGCCATGTCTAGCATTACCTTTCCAGCTGTTAGTGCCCTTGTTTCACGAACTGCTGATGCTGATCAACAGGGTGAGTTGCTAGGCACTCTTCTAACTTTGCTGCCTGTGGTAAAGCAGATTCTGAGGTCCTAATTTCCAGTGGCTATTGTCCCTTGTCTTTCCAGTACTGACTGAGTGGCGTTTGTGTCATTATGACAAAATACCCAACAGAAACAGCTTGAAGGGTTTATATTGACTATAGAGTTTTGTTTCTTCATGATCCGTTTATTTTGGTTTTTTCGAGACAGAGTTCCTTCGCTTTGGAGACTGTCCTGGAACTAGCTCTTGTAGACCAGGCTGGCCTCAAACTCTACCTGCCTCTACCTCCCAAGTTGCATCACCACCACCCAGCATGATCTATTTTTAATATGCATTGGTGTTTTGCCTACATGTATGTCTCTGTGATGTAGTTGGATACCCTGGAGCTCGAGTTATAGACTACATGTGGGTGCTGGGAATTAAACCCTGGAATAGCAGTCAGAGCCATCTCTCCAGCTCTAGTTATAGAGTTTTTAAAGAGTTCAGTCTGTGGTTGCTTAGTCTCATTGTTTGTGGGCCCAGAGGGAAAAATATGTCAGCAGGGGCATAGAAGCTACCCACAAAGAGTAGATAGGAAGAAGACAGGGACAAAATACATTTCCAAAAATTCACCCCAGCGTTCCGGTTCGAGGGCCTCCCCAAATAGGGGAGTACCAATTCAGTGCCAATAGGGACTGAAATTCAATACATGAGCCTGTGAGGGATGGTGCATGTTCATGTCCTGATTTACTAATGAAGTTTCACTGCCATTTTGCTATTGTGATGGGAACCTTAGGCTGTAAACTGAAACTGCACTTTTGTTTCTTGGCCACTCAGACCCAAATAATCACACGGAAACTATATTAACTACAAAGTCTGGCCAATGGCTTAGGTGTATAGCTAGCTCATATATCTTAAATTTAATCCATTTCTATTCATCTATGCATTGCCATGAGGCAGTAGGTAGGTACATGGTATCTCCTCAACTCCATGTGCTTTCCACTGTCTCTGTTCAGATTTCCTGCTTGATTTTACTCTACTAAGCTATTGACCCAAATAGCTTTATTCACCAACCAATAAAAGCAACACATATACAGGACATCATTAGGGTTTGTTGTAACCCTTTAAAACTCTGTAGCTTTCTGGGTTTTGATCCTAGTGCACGTACTGGCTTTGTGGGAGCCTAGGCAGTTTGGATGCTCACCTTACTAGACCTGGAAGGAACCAGGGAACCCTCACTGCTCTTCTGGCTGATGAGGGAGACTTGATTGGGGGAGGGGGGGATGGGAGGCGGTGGCGGGGAGGAGGCAGAAATCTTTAATAAATAAATTTAAAAAAAAACCTCTGTAGCTTCAGTTATCAAGACATCAGTAAACATAAAAAGGTTCTGTGGTAGGAACATTGTTGACATGCTAACAGAAAGGGTCCTAACAGAGGGTAGACCAGTGACAGTGGTTACTTAGTAAAATGGTCACTTAGGAAGGAAAGGCAAGATGAAACTAAAGAAATTGAAATGAAACTCAATAGTATATATTTGACTGAGTAGGAAACTGTGTGGGGTGGTTTTTAATGTGCTTAATTGAGTTCATGGATGATTTAAAGCCAAAAACTTAGTGCTTTTGCTGCCTAGAGTTCACCCTGTTAGGTCTGGGCTTGCACTTACACAGGGCAGTGACTACTTATGGCTTCTCGGTAGGTTTTAATACTGTTAGAGCAACTAGTATCTGTTAACAATCTCAATTTAGATTGATTTCACATTTGTAGGATAATGTGCTAAATGATTTCTTTAAACATGTAGGTGTTGTTCAAGGAATGATAACAGGAATCCGAGGATTGTGCAATGGTCTGGGACCAGCCCTTTATGGATTCATTTTCTACATATTCCATGTGGAACTTAAAGAACTGCCAATCACAGGTTCAGACCTGGGGACGAACACAAGCCCTCAGCACCACTTTGAACAGGTAATTCTTAACTTGCATGTTAAAATGTTCTATTTATTTGGCTGGACTAAAGGATGGTTTTGAAAACAAGCTTTAAGCTGGACGGTAGCAACTCATGCCTTTAATCCCAGTCCAGTACTCGGGAGGCAAAGGCAGGCGGATCTCTCTGAGTTCGAGGATAGCCTGGTCTACAAGAGCTAGTTCCAGGACAGCCAGGACTACAACACGGAGAAACCCTGTCTCGAAACTCCACTCCCCCACCCCCCATAAAAGCAAAAAACAAAAAAAAAGCAAGCTTTAATATAAAACTGTTTCTGGTTTTTTGACATAGCCTCACTATAATTCCAGCCTGGCTGGAACACATTTTGTGGCCCGTGCTGATCCTTCTGCCTCAGCCTTCTGAATACTGATTGAGATTACACATGAGCCATGATGCCCATTCTAGAGTTCTTAATTTACTTTGAGGTCAAATGAAACCCCAAATGGATTGGCGGTATAGCCCTGCTTATAGAGTGCTTGCCTAGCATGAACAGACCCTAGGTTCAGCCAGACGTTGTTAAAACAAAAAGAATCTTTAAGACGTCTCTTGAGTACTTATTTGCAAAATTGTCTGTGCATACTTTTTCCTCTAAGAATGAAAACCATATAAAATCCTACTTTGTCATTGTGTGTGATGGCATGGTAGCCATTTCTCCACTCATACTACTGCTTTCTTCTGACTCTGTGTTGTCACCCATCTCTAGACGCAGTCGGCTATGCATGTTTGTTGCTGTGCTTGCTTTATTTCCCGCTTTATAACTGAAATTACCAACGCCAAGCCACATGAACCATTGAGCCAATACAAACAGCTCTTCGGTTACCTTGATTTAGCAAGAGTTTCCTGCAGCCAAGCCTATTTCCAAAATTAAAAAACAAAAAACTGTGGGTCATATACAACAAAAATTGACACTGCAGGGTTTTATGTCAAACTGAACGTGATTTGGAGTTAAAATAAAAATTTGTCTACATATTTTTTGTGGTTAGCAATATTGTATTTTTGAAACAAAAAGGTGTTAATATGTGTAGCTTTGCTTGACCCCAAGGTTCCTGTCTTCCTCTTGGGACTAGATTGATGGAGGTGCACGAAACGCGTTTGCAGGTTCTGGGCCAAAGTAATGCACAGTTGTCCAAGTTCCCTCTGCCAGCTTTGTGTGCATGACTCTCCAGAAGCATTTTATAACTGTTGCTTTAATGAAGTCACTAATTTTAGAGAAAAGTCTGAGCACCAGCTGGTGGTTGCACACATCTTTAATATCACAGGAGGATCTCTGAGTTGGAGGCCACCAGGACAGCCAGAGAAACACTGTCTTAAACAAACAAACAAAAAACCTAAGGAAAGAGTTGCTAAAGAAATCTTGGGGAAAAGGGGAGTATCTGTACAAGAACCCTAACTATTGTTTCTTCCTCAGAATTCCATCATCCCCGGTCCCCCCTTCCTCTTTGGAGCCTGTTCGGTACTGCTGGCTCTGCTCGTTGCCTTGTTTATTCCGGAACATACTAATTTAAGTTTAAGGTCCAGCAGTTGGAGAAAACACTGTGGTGGTCACAGCCATCCTCACAGCACACAAGCGCCAGGAGAGGCCAAAGAACCTTTACTCCAGGACACAAACGTGTGATGACTGAAATCAGGAAGACTTTTCTATCGGCACCAAGGTCTTAGCTTCACCTATAGTTCTGGATGTACATTCCATTTCCATCTACAATGTACCTTTAAGATTGTCTTAAGAAATACCTGCATGAACTCCGTGGGAACTAAAGAAAGAACTGGACAGTTTTCCAAAGATGTTACAATTTCTTTCTAAAAGAAACCTTTTGTTTATTAGCACCAATCTCTTGCCACTAAACTGTTTTATTATACATCTTTAATTAAAAGCTATATATGTAACTCCGCTGTTAGCACGTCTCTGCTACCATTTCCTTAAGGTGTTGAGCTTTTACCGTGCTGACTCAGTGACACAGTAGGTAGTATGATTGTGGACCTGTTCGCTTTAACATTGTAAAAGCCTGAGTCAGATTGTAATATTGTAAAATCTTGGGTCAAATAATTCAAAGCCTTAATGCAGATGCACTAGAATAAAGAAATGGTAAAGAATTATTTGCATTTTAAACAGCAAAACTTGTGAAAATTGTAGAAAACCAGAATCATGTTCCAAGCCTGTTTGCCATAATTTTATTTAAAACATTATTCACTACTGTTTTTGAAGTAAGAAAATATCAGCCACTTAGAATTGAAATTGGGATGGTCAGAGAGCCTATATATCTATGTTCTGCTTCTTATACCACTATTCTTTTGATGTTTGCATAATCATAAGGACCTCAACACTTGAATACATAATCTAAAAATTATATAGTAAAGCTGGTAGCCTTGAAAATGTCAATGTGATATCTATATGTAGATAAATATATATAGTGGCCTTTCAGGACTGTCACAGTAACACTTTATTTACAGAGCTAATGTTTGTCCTAAATTTTCAGGACCCTAGAAGAGAGCTTTATACAATTATTGATGTGAATTTCTCTAAAGTGTATATTTTTGTGTCCAGTTATATTATTTAAAAAAGTGTTACTTTGTAAAAATTGTACATAAAGTATTGTATAGTTTACACTGTTTTCATCTTGTGTGTGGTTACTGCCTAATGCTTTTTAAACTTGGAGCATTCACTATGATTAAGGTCTCAATATGTAAATATTCTGTTAATAAAATTAAATATTTTAATGATTTTTTTCTTTTTAAAAAAGTCTTGATCTGTGAGTCCCTGTAAGGCCTGTTTGGGCTTTCATTTGTTACCATAAGCATTTTTACAGAAAGAAATCTTACCTTAACTTACCTCCTCTGTAGTTCATTTGTTTGCCCTCACCTCATCAAAAAAAACCCTGAAGTCAAAAATGCAGTGTTTGCAAATCAACTGGAAATACTTGGATTTCATAAGCACAGGCAATACGAGACAGACAGTCTACAATTTTCTACACGTGCTTCTGGCATACAGAACTCTGAAGTTTGTACTTTATTAACAAAGGTCACAGTTCTTAGAAACATCATTAACAGCAACATTTTCATTATTAACACATGTACAGTTATACACCACAAAACAATCTGAAATAAAAGTTGAAGAGGTAGAGCAAAGAATTAGCGTAGTCTATGTGCATGTACACTTAGCCGCTGTGAAATGTGCTGTCCTATCTTGGAAATGTGTGTTTATAAATAGTAAGGGTGGGGATCAAAAAAGCTACATGTCATATATCCCTTCCAAAACCTGCCAACCCCTTATGTATATTACACAGTATTTACAACAGTCCTGCATTGCCAAGAGATTTCTTTCTTTCCAGAATTAAGTGCTTTCAAGTAACAATATTCTTAATGATCACTGGATTTTGAATTACACCCTTTATTGAAGATAGCTGGCAGTTGCCAGCATCTTGAAAGTGAGATTAAAAATCCCTGTCTTCCTGTGGTCTTAATAAAGTTGACACATCACTACCTTGAAGTGTCTTCAGCTGTGTAAAGTACTTGGGAAAAAAATGCTTTTTAATGTTTATGAATGTTTTGCCTGCGTGCCTAATGCACTCAAGAGACCAGAGGGGGAAACAGGTCTCTTGGATCTCTAGTTACAGACAGTTGTGAACTGCCATGTGGGCAATCGGAATAGAACTCAGTCCTGGAAGAGCAGCCATCAACCACTGATCCGTTTCTTCAGCCCCTTGAGACCTTTTAAAACTATCACATGATTGTTAGCATTTTACAAATAAGATTTGGGGTCTTAGTAGGATTTTAATGTCCTCTGGGTAGTTGTCAATAAGAACACAATAGAACCTTAAGGTTAAAGATTTGTGTTTTGTATGTCCGTTCATACATGGGTATTTATTTACACACGAGTGCAGTGTGTGCCAAGGAAAGGTCCTCTCCAAGAGCAATATAAGGTCTTAACAACTGAACCATGCTGTTGCTTTTTGGGTTTTTTGTTTTGGTTTTTTTTTTGCAAACTACTTAATTTCCAAGGAATAGTTCTTAGGAGATTTAGTAGTGAGAAAGAAAATTGTAAATTTCAGTAATTTTCCTTCTGTTATCAACAGTGCAAATTTTGGTTTTATAAAAATATTATGAACATTCATGATGCCATTATACTGAAGGAATTTTGTGCTCTAAAGTCAGCCCAGATGACTGACTAAAACAATTTAGCCATGTGAATATAATGTCCAAATTATTTTTACATAAAAATACATAAAATTACTTCATAGATGAAATGTTTCAGGGAAAAGAATTTACTATGAATACTTAATTCATTTCAGCGATTTAAAGTGCTTAAGAGTGTCACTGGGTAGGTATATCTACCAAACTCCAGGGTAGAGCCCATAACCAGGAGTGCTTGGCTAGCACAAAATGGGCTCCACTGTTGTGGTTTGATATTTTTGTTTGTTTGTTTGTTTTCCTGGTTGTTTGTGTTTCTTTTTGAGGGAGAAAATACATGAAATTGGGTGGGTAGGGAGGTGTAGACCATCTGGAAAGAGATGGAAGAGGAAAGAATAAATCCAAATATATTGTATGAGCCAGGCATCTGGGAGAGGCAGGTGGATCTCTTGAGTTCAAGGCCAGCTTGGTCTACAGTACAGGCAAGTTCCAGGCTACAGAGAAAAACCCTGTCTCAAAAAAAAAAAAAAAAAAAAAAAAAAAAACCAAAACAACAAACTTTAAAAGTATAAGGACTTTGGTGTAAAGATCAATAATCACAGATGGAAGCTATTTCTCCCAATTCTCAGGTGGCAAATTAATAATTGCTATACTAATAAACGTGATAGCATGAATCACAAGCTTTCTAGTTACTATTCCCTTGTAGGGCACATTTTTCTTTAGGCTGTTTCTTATTCAGACCAAGTGGTAAGAATCTGATAAAATTCAGTGATATTTTTTAGAAACATTCTGTTTACAGAATAAAAAATACCATTTACTCAGAATCTTTGACAATCTCCTAAGTTTGTAAATGGTAACAGTATTACAAAGGATTCAGGTGATCTAACAGGAACAAGAAAAATTGGTTTTGTTGTCTGAACTGTCAGTAAGAAATGAAAGGTGTTTGGATTAACTATTTGGTAATTGTCCAGGGAAATATGCTGAAGATGAAGAGGGGAGGACTGTGGGTTTGGAAGATGTCTGTAATGCTCCCATTATGCCATCTTTCTGATGGTCTGCAAAAGAGGACAAAACATACAACCTGTTACTAATTCAGTCTTAAGACACATTTAGTTAAATGTACCGTGCCCAGCACAGACATCTCACCTGAAGTACTAAACAGATTCTGGCTGAGTCCACGTAAAGGAATGCTAGCTTCTCTTTTCTTCAAGTATTTGGATTCCAGTCCTAAATTTTCACTACTTTAAAAAAAAAAAAAAAAAGTAATCTTTAAGTCATTTTAATGTTCATTTTCTATGTGTGTGTGTTGAATGTCCCTAGTCGAAAAATTCAGTATGCTCAAATACCATAGTACAAGATTTTTTGATCACCCAGATGATGCCACAAGTTGTCAACCTCAACATCTGTTGACCATTTGACGGATGGCTCAGTTGAAACAGGTGCACCAAAAACAAAACAACATATAATATACCTGTGGGCTGTGTATAGGAGAAACATCAATCTTTTCTTTCAGGCTTAGGTCACATCTAAGTATGTATTCCAAATATTCCAAAATTCTAATGCCTCAAAAGCCTGAAGTACCACTGGTCTCAAATGTTTTGAATAAAGGACACAGCCTGCGTACTCTTCACTGTTTTTTTAAGCCAATAAAAAACATCTATATATAATGCATTCCTTCTGAAAAAGGATTAAACTTTAAACTCTACTAAGAACTGAGATGAGGACTATTTGAGAAGTGAAAATTCTGTGAGTACCGTAAGATTTTATATAATGGCAAACACAGAGGAAAGAGATGAGAAAATACAGGAGAAACCAGCTTATATGCTGAGAACGTTATCTTGAGTTTATTGGAGTCAATAAAATATACTATTAGAGCCGGGAGGTAGTGGTGCAGGCTCAGCACTTAGGAGGCAAAGACAGGTGGATCTCTGTGAGTTTGAGGCCAGCCTGGTCTACAAGAGCTAGTTCCAGGACAAGCACCAAAGCTAGACAGAGAAACCCTGTCTTGGAAAAACAAAACAAATACTATTAGAACAAAAAAGCATGTAAGTGACACATGACAAAAGAAAAAGGCATAATTGATTTGAAAATATCATTAATCTAAAAACGTCTGCATGTATATTTATTTTTCTGTGTATGGGTGTTTCGCCTGCATTTCTATCTGTGCATATGTATGCAGTGCCCTTGGAGGCCAGAATAAGGCTTCATGTCTTCCTTGGAGTTACAGAGGGTTGTGAGCAGCCAAGTAAGTGTGGGAATCAAACCCAGGTCCTCTGGGAAGAGCACCAGTTAACCATCTCTGTAGCCCTCTTTCTGAGACAGCGCGCCTGGGCTTTTTTGCACTAGAGATCTGGCCATCTCTGCCATTTGAGTGGCGGAATTAAAGGCATGTGCCACTATGCTTAGCTTTAAAAAGTATTTCTATGTACATACCCAAATATTTACAAGAACAGTCTTTATTTATAAGAAAATCTAAGAGGAAATCCTATGATTTAAAACCATATACAGGAGAAGTCACTTTTTCATAGCTAAGAGTAACTCACTGAGTACTTACTTTTCTTTCTCAGTTGAACAAGGCCTGCTAACAGCTGTTCCTGGCTGAGCATCTAGCGATGTGCTTGGTTTTGTAAGCTGCAAGTTAAACTGAACCTGTGGAGAGAACATAGCTCATGAACTCAGAACTGAGGCTGAGCCAAGTAGTTAGTTTTAGTTCTTGATAAGTCTAGATAATAAAAATAAAGGTTTGGCCTATATTTTACAGCACAAGCACATTCTTTTGATACTTAAAAAGAACCTGACTTTTCCTCACAAAAAAAACCTCACACGACACATGAGATGAAGAACACAAGTGATTCTCCTTACGGGTACTTTGACATGAACACTAATGCATTCAGGTCAATTATAGGACTGAAACTATCCAAGGTTTAGTTGGCCTGGTAGCACATGCCAAAATCCCATGTGCTGGAGGGATCAAGAGTTTGAAGAAAGCTTGGGCTACATAGCAAGGTTCTGTCTTGAAAATAAGAAAAAAGAAAAGGAAACAACACAATTAACAACAGCTTTACCTTTTGTATTCTGAAAACCATGCCTTCTAAATGGCTATCAAAGACTGCTATACTTATTTAAAAATTCTAAGGAAGGTATTTGAATTTAAATTGTAAAATAACCAAAAATAAGAATAACCAAATACTACCACACAACAAACAATACCAAGGAATAAAACTTAATTAAAGAAACAAAACTACTATGAAACTTGAAAGCACTGAAGAAAAAAATTATAACATTAAGTATTGAACAATTTAATACAGCTAAAATATCCATTCTACTCATATTCATTGGCAAACTCATATTCATCAAAATCCCAAAGACATTCTTCCAAGAATTAGAAAAAGATTCTAAACTGTATGTGGAAGCACAAAGGCCCAGCAGAGAATGCAATCTTGAGCAAAGAGCAAAGCTAGAGGCGTCATTATATTGATTCCAAGGCACACTACAGAGTCACAGTAACCAAAACACCACTGCACTGGCACAAAAGGAGACACACATTCCAGTGAAACAGAAGGCAGAACCCAGAGCTAAACCCATGAAGTTACAGTTCACTAGCTCTTGCAAAGGTGCCAAAAAGACACCCAGGAGAAAGGATATCCTTGTCAGGAAACGGTGCTGGGGAATGTGGATATCTACTTGCCAAAAGACTGAACTTAGCCTCTTGCCTTGTATAAAAATCAACTCTAATGGATAGAAAGTTCTTAATGTAAGACTATCAACTCTGAAACAAAGGGGAAAAAAACACTTTAAGACACTGGACGAGCCACAACTGCATGGGAAAAAAAAGTGAAAACTGACAAATGGAACTCAATCAAAAGTTTCTGCAGGCACAAGAAGCAATCAGCAAAGAAACAGTCTTCAGAATGGGAGAGAACATCTACTATCATATAATCCACAGAACTCATGCCCAGAATACACACACCAAAAATTCAACAAAACAAGGAATCTAATTTAACATATATGAATGATCTAAATAGATACCAAAGAAATAAAAATAGCCAATATGAAAAAACTGCTTAATGATTTTAGCTATCAGGGAAATAGAAAAGAGAATTAAAGTGAGGTAACTTCCTGCCCCAGATAGAATGGCAATTATCAAAATAAAAACAGGCAAATGCTGAGGAAGATTTGGCTAAAAGGAATTCATACCCTGTTGCTGACAGTTCCTATAAAAATCAATACAGATGTTCTTCAAAACAACACACATGGATTTACTAGGAATTTATTTCACTCTTGGGTGTACAGCCAAAGGAATAAAAGCCAGAATAAAAAAAGAGATAAATAAATGGAAACCAATGTTCACCATATCACAGCTCTACAGCTAACATAGAATCAGCCCAGGTGCCCATTAAAATGTACGAAAATATGGTGTGTATGATCACACACACACACACACACACACACACACTGGAGTATCAAATCATTTGTACAAAACTGATGGAAATGGAGGATATTATATTAAGGAGAACGAGCCAAACAAAAGTATCTCTATCACATTTCCTCTCCTTTGTGAAAGTAACACCAACAATCCTCAAAATCAAGACAAGGGAGACAAGGAAAAGACGAAAAATACAGGAAGCAAATAAGAACAGGGTAAACCTTGAGAGCATACACAATGACACTGAAACTATCTAAAGCAGTGGTGGCATGTGGGCACAGCACATTTAAGAAACAAGTTATGATTCTCAGCACCAAATACATATTACAAAATAATCTTAGAAGCAACACATGCACAGTCTGACTCCAACCAATGAACCAAAGGGGTTCTGGTCACAGGCCACAGAATGGCCACTAAATTTTGCACAATTGGGATAGATACAAAAGGCACAAGAAGCAATCAGCAAAGAAACAGTCTTCAGAATGGGAGAGAACATCTACTGACACAGAAACAGTCTGGAAACAAATCAGACCTTAAAACTTCAATTGAGTAAGAATCTCTTTTAATTTTTTTGATGATTCCTTTTGATTTTTTTATGTGCATGGGTATTTTGCTTGCATGTTCATCTGTGTGAGGATGTCAGATCTCCTGGAACAGGACAGGAGTAACAGACAGTTGTGAGTCAGACAGTTGTGAGTCACCGTGTAGGTGTTGGGAACTGAACCATGGTCCTCTGGAAGGGTAGTCAATGCTCATCTCTTCTTTTTAAAAAGTCTCTTCTTTACCATCTGAAAAGAATCTAGAGTATC
Organism: Chionomys nivalis; assembly: GCF_950005125.1. Classification (NCBI taxonomy): domain Eukaryota; kingdom Metazoa; phylum Chordata; class Mammalia; order Rodentia; family Cricetidae; genus Chionomys; species Chionomys nivalis. The sequence goes on along the minus strand of NC_080103.1, from coordinate 28,830,189 downwards.
ACAATAAACTACTTAGAATAGAATAGAATCCTAACTACTTAACAAAGAATCAGGAAAATCTAAGTGACTTGCTTTATTGAAAGAGAACTCCAAAGACACCACCATAGGATTACAAACATCAGATTGCAGGAAAATGCTTTAAAGCGCCTATTATAACCATGCGTTCAGCAGAACACTCATGAAACAAATGTAAAAAACAGAATGTAGAACTTGAGGGTATATAACTCAGTGGTAGATCATCTGCCTGGTGAATGAAAAAAGAAATAAAAAGGAAAGGAAAGGGCATGACTGCTGCTAGGCATGGTGGAGGAGAGAGTTCACATGCGGGAGACATGCGGGAGAGCACAGCCAGAGGCAGGGACATCTGGAAGCGTCCAGAGTGGGCATGACCAGACTGAGCTGGGCCATGTGGGAGATGGGGAGGGGAAAGGAGAGAGGAGGTAAGATGGGGCAGGGGGGAGAAGAAAAGAGGCAAGGGGAGCCAGGTGCAACAGTCAGGATGCCAAAGGTCCAAAAGGGAAGGGGCGGGTAACCAAAATGTCTGGATTGATTATATAGGGAAGATCCTCTGCGGGAAGGGCAGTTCAGTCCCTGGGCTGGAGAGTTCAGGGTAGAGGATGGGGTATGCCTGCCATCCATACCCTTTAACGGGTAGGAAATGAGGGATGCTGGGAGAACCTGGCGGCCACGTCCAGCTTTGATATGTTAACTTAACACCTGACCTGCACAAGGTTCTAGATTCTGTTCTTGGTACTAAAAGAAGGGGGAAAAAAGAAAAGGAAACAAATAAGAATTTTAAAACGCCTTTAATCCCAGCACTTAGGAGGCAGATGCCAGTGGATCTCTGTGAGCTCAAGGCCAGCATGGTCTACGAAGTGAGTTCCAGGACAGTGAGGCCTGTTACACAGAGAAATCCTGCCTCAAAAAGCAAAATAAATAAATAAATAAAAATAATAAAAATTAAAACACCCAACTAAGCACCAAAATGTTAGTTATAATAATGATGATCAAGAAATGAAATGGAGGGGCTGGAGGGATGGCTCAGTGGTTAAGAGCATTGCCTGCTCTTCCAAAGGTCCTGAGTTCAATTCCCAGCAACCACATGGTGGCTCACAACCATCTGTAATGAAGTCTGGTGCCCTCTTCTGGCCTGTGGACATACACACAGACAGAATATTGTATACATAATAAATAAATATTATAAAAAAAAAAAAAAAAAAAAAAAAAAAAAAAAAAAAGAAATGAAATGGAGCCGGGTGGTGGTGGCGCACGCCTTTAATCCCAGCACTTGGGAGGCAGAGGTAGGCGGATCTCTGTGAGTTCGAGACCAGCCTGGTCTATAAGAGCTAGCTCCAGGACAGGCTCCAAAGCCACAGAGAAACCCTGTCTCGAAAAACCAAAAAAAAAAAAAAAAAAAAGAAATGAAATGGATAGAAAAAAAAATCTTTGCTAATAAATCAAGGGTGAGAGGATTGCATCTCATATTACCACTTGCAGCCATGTCGCCAAAACTCTAGTTTAGAATTTGCTGGCTATAAGTATGCCCTATAGACATAGAAATTCTGACAGGAGAATAAAAAAATTGATTTTCTTATTTAGTATGATTTTAGCAATCTTTCTTCAGCTTGCTGACTTGGCAGAACAATAAATAAAAACGGAGAGGTAAGTGGAAATAAGCCAAGATTCCATAAACTGATGGGGCAACCAATCAGCTCCCAAATCATGACAAAGAGACTTATTAGTTTTAAATACTTGGCGATAGCTTATGCTTTTTTTCTGGATCTTTTTCTTTAATTTAAATTAACCTGTTTCTCTTCATCTACAATTTGCCTTGGGCTTTTTACCTTTTCTTTCCATACTTCTATTTCATCCAAGTGGCTAGTGGCTGCCTAGCTGGCTGGCCCCTGGCATCTCCCTCCTTACTCCCTTGTTCTCCACTCATTCTCTAGTTCTCTCTTTTCTTGAGCCTAGATTTCTCCTCCTACATATTCTCTCTGCCTGCCAGCCCCACCTATCCCTCTCCTTCCTAGCTAATGGTTGGTCAGCTTTTTTATTAGCCCAGTCAGGTGTCTTAGACAAGAAAGGAGAAATAAATGCAACATATATTTATATAATTAAACAAATACAGCACGAACAAATGTAGCACGCGTTTATAGTTAAAGGAACACTCTGCAGCATAAACAAATGCCTAAAGTCATGCTCCACAACAAGCTAGACTTTACAAACACTTGATGCCTTTATTTCCTTTAAGCACACTAGACATTTAGTATCATCTAATGCATTACCTACATTAGTAGCTGACCAAACGCACTTTTAAAAAGTGAAAAATTACTCATATGCCAACAAGTTTTTGTAATCTTTCAAAACAGCTCATTTGGCTACCTTTGGTCCTGAGATCGGATGGCTGGTGTTTTTGGCAGATACTACAGGAGGGAAAGCATTCTGGAATGCAAACGCAGAAGAGACAGGATAGCCAATTCCACAGCTTGGGTAATTTAGTCTATTATCAACCTAAAAACCAAAATAAAAAATGATTGGAGATTAGAAATATACCTAAATTATAATCTGAAATATGCTGACCTAGAAGGCAAAGTGTCTGCTAGTAATAATTACTAGTTAAAAGCAGTATCTCAGAGGCCAATTTTCTCAAAAAGTCACCACAAAATGTTGCTTTTAAATAACCAAAGGCTGGAACTTCTTTGGTCCATCAGGAGGGCCTTCCAGACTAGCTATGTAAGTATGGGTCAAAGAACCTCCTGGGTTTACCACTGAATGGCGTTAACACAAAGCCTGCCAAGGCATGTTCTTTATCCAGTCCTACTACATAGAAGGTGGAAGTGTGAGGACTCATCAACAGTCATAAAATAATTTTGGCAGACTGAATAAAAACAAGACTACTGTCTTTTAGCAGAAAAACTGAAACAAATGTGTGGTTCTACTAATTTTAGTATCTTGTCATGAGAACAGTTTCTTAAAAGAGGCCACCTGAGCGCCTCTAACACCAGTGGCAGGACTATAAACCCCTTACAGTTATTTAACAGCACTCATTAAAGAGTCAACTTTTCTAAGCTTATAATTTAGCCCTAGCCATTTCTTTTTGTATCCCTTTCCAACTGAGCAGCAGTCTTTTCCAAGCTTTCCACAATGTAGTACAGTTTAAGAGAGTAGATTAAAAATTCAACTAGACATCTAAATTTAACAATCAGTGGCAACCCCTCATAGCCAGCAATATCCCTCTGGTGTACAGCTGGGGTAACTGTTCTACGTGATGGGGCCTGCAATAAGCGATCATAGAGCCTCAGCAAGTGTCGGAGAAAGTGGGACTTTACCATGGATTGCTAGCAAACTGCTAGGGAGTAGAAAAAAGTGGCTGAGTCTCTACTTACGTCTTACTGATTAAGGCAGGGGAGTGTATTAAGGCCGAACTGTTAGTGGTTAGAGAAGCCACAACTACAAACGTCAACCAGGACAGAAAGCTGTCTGGCCCTTTCTGTAGCCTAGAAGACTTTTGTCTGTGTTCAGATATGACTGAAGAGTGCTCTTGCTTTTGTGTTGATTATCAACAGACCACATCTGATGATGATATTCTATGTAATTGTTATGTTCAAAAGGAAAGCCTAGGTCTTTAACCATAATAAGCAAGCGCTTATTAGCCTTGCCGTCTCATAACACCAGGCCACCTCCTGGATCTAAAGAGCTGGCTTTCTTCTTCTTCCCATTCCTTGGGAGACAAAGACTAAAAATGTCTCTCATGATGAAGTCTACATTAATATGGCTGCCTCCCCACTTTGTTTACTGACCAAATCAGTGTAGGCTTTTCTCCACAGTAGTTCCAAACCTGAGCTTGATTCTAAACAATCTTTCTCTGTGTGTGTGTGTGTTCATGTGTATTTAGTTTCAGTACACTTAATAATTATTTCTATAGAAAAGACTTATAAAGTGTGCCCTTTACACATACTAACATATAGTACACACACACACACAGTCACCCTATTTACAAACACAGAGGCAGGAAATACAGTCTCTGATTAAAATCATGCATGTCTAAACTGCACCTCCTAGGAAAGAGCTGAGAAACTCCAGCAGTGTCACTCACGTCATCTCGACTCTTACCACATTCAGGCTGGGAGAAACCCCACTTCTGATGGTGGTGCTGCTACAACGTGCAGGTGGAGTGGTAGAGGGTCCCAGTGTGTCTTGTTTTCTTACCAGCTGGTTTTCATTTAGTTCTTTGTTTAGCCATGTGATTACTTAAATAGGAGAACAAAAAGCAGAACAGAATTTCATTTTAGATTTTATTCTTTTGAATAATTTAACGTAATTAAATGATAATTAGTACTTTTCTCCCTTTGGTTTTTTCACACAGGTTTTAACTACGCAGGCCAAGTTAATGCTCTTTCTGCCTCGGTCTCTCACGGGCTCAGATTCTAAGTGTCCAAGACCACACCAACTATCAGTAGTTTTTGCAATTCTATAGCTGCTTTATACCAGTCACACAACATAAACTTGGGTACATGTTTGTAGTTAAAGATGCCTTCTTTAACAACTAGCACATGAGAATTCTTACTGCTTTCCAAAGCACATACTTCTACAACTCAAAGTCTGACTGTTTTTGCTTTTAGAACAGTATCTTATTCTATGCCTGATGCCTAGTTCTTAGAACTGAGAAAACGTTCAATGACAATTAAATCTTGCCAGGCATGGTATCACATGCCTTAATCCCAGCACACTCAGGAGGCAAGAAGCAGACAGAGCTACACAGAAAGCCCCTTTCTATAAAACAAAATAAAGCAAACTTAAAGCAAAAATTATTGCATATAGCAATAATTTCATTTATCTGCACTTTTACTAATTCAGATAAAAATTTCAAGTTAGCAATAAAATGAGGCAAAAAGCCTCATTTATAGAAAAATATAACTTACATTTTTCATTATTTTTTAAAAGTTGTTTACTTTCTTCAAGTTTCTGAACTGTAGTTTCTAATTGCTCTTGCAATTTGCATACCTGAAATATATCAATCACAAGTCAATAAAAGTTACAGACTAAAGAAATGTATTATACTACTAATTACATAACTGACAACTACTGAAACCACTAAATTAAGTTGGGCGGTGGTGGCGCACACCTTTAATCACAGCACTCAGGAGGATAGGCAGGCGGATCCTGAATTTGAGGCCTGCCTCGTCCTCAGAGCGAGTTCCAGAACATCCAGGACTACACAGAGAAACTGTCTCAAAAGACAAAATCCACTAAATGAAAAAAAAAAGATTCAACTATGTAATTAAATATTTAAACATTAAAATAGGAGAATATATACCCAATTACCTATCCATTCTGTATATATGAGAAGCAAGGTTTTAGATTATTGATTACTAACACTGCAAACTAAAATGAGTTATTAACATCTACCTACTCTAGTGGGCTTTTGTTTAACAAAAAAAAAAAAAAAAAAAAAAAAGGCTAAAGCAACTGTCTTCATACAAAAGCTGAAGTTTTACCATCTATGGGGGAAGCTCACTAACTCTCTACACAAAGCAGGCACAACCCAGAAGCAGGAGACAGTGACCACCTCTTGCTCTTTGGCTCGAAGAGACTGCCTGGCATCCTGCAACTCCCTTTGCTCCTTCTGTAGCATCTCTTCCTTCTCAGCCAATAGTTTTTCTTGCTGAATAGTAACTGTATTCTTCAGTTTCAATTTACCCATGAGAGTTTTAAGATCCCCTTGTAGCTTCTTGATAATTTCATTTGCCTACAAGAGAGCCTCATATGAATATTTATGCAAGTCAATGAAATATTAACATTCTGCTAAATATTTCAAAGCGAACCTTCAGAAGTTCTGCTGATAATGATTTTATTGTAGCTTCAAGTTTTCCCAGTTGGACCTGATTTTTCTCACCATTTTCTTCTAAAGCCACCTGATATAAAAACAAAACACAAGTAAGGCACTGTATTTATTTAGGGAAAGCATCACTAGTAAATGTGATCGATTTATTTTTAAATTTTTACAAAAGACCTTTTGTTCTTGGATTGTATCGAATGCTTCTTTTGTTCTCAGAACAAGCTGGTCTTTATCCTTGATTTCCTGTTCTAAAACTGCCACTTTTGTTTGTAGCTGGTTAACATGCTTTTCTTTCTCATGGCATTCAGCATCCAGAGTACAATTCTCTCTTCTCAGAGAAAGGACCTCTTGCTTAGCCCGTTGCAGCTCCTGGGGTGGTTAGGGAAAGGAATTATTACACACTTAAAAGGAAAATGAGTCAGTTGGTTATTTAAAACTAAGGTATCTTGCTTGGGGTCAGAAAGATGATTCAATGGATAATAAAAGCACTGGCTGCCCTTCCAGATGCAGGTTCAATTCCCAGCAACCACAAGGCAGCTCACAACTGTTTCTAACTGTTGAGTCTCAGGAAATCTGATGCCCTCTTCTGGCCTCCAACAGGTACATACACGGTGCAAAGACATACATACAGGCTAAGCATCCATACACATAAAAATAAACAAAAATTTTTAAAAACAAACAAAATACTCATTACCTTAAAAAAAAAAAAACAACTTTCTGCTGAGTAGTGGTGGTATATACCTTTAATCTTAGCACTTGGGAGGCAAAGGCAGGCAGATCTCTGTAATTTCGAGGCCAGCAAGTACCTGGACAGTCAGAGCTATTACACAGAAAAACCCTGTACTGAAAAACAAAAACAAATAAACAAAAACAAACTTTTCAAGATGTCTTAAACACCCAAAGACAGGGGCAGTGTGACTATCTTCACAGTACTCAGAGGCTGAGGCAGAGTTAGTATAACCTCGAGACTAGCCTGGGCTACATAAATCTTATCTTCTGCCAAAGAGCAGTCTTTAGTAATTTTGAGTTTCTAGTATGTTTTTTAAAAGCCACAAAAATCTCTCCAGTGGTGTATGTAAGTTATAGATCTAGATACAACTTTAAAATATACTTCGAGTTCAATTATACCAAGGAGAAAACAAAGCAATTCTAATTTACGAAAAAAATTACAGGCTAGAGAGATGGCGTAGTGGTTAAGAGCACTGGCTGCTCTTCCAGAGGTTGAGTTCAATTCCCAGCACCCACATGGTGGCTCACAGTCATCTGTAATGAGACTGGGTGCTCTCTTCAGGCCTACAGGCATACATGCAGGCAGAACACTGTATATATAATAATTTTTTTTTTAAATTACAACTGCTTTTTATTTATTTTTATTTTATGTGTATGTCTTGCTGCATGTATGCATGTGCACGACATTTATGCCTGGTGAAGGTCAGAAGAGGACATCAGATTTGGAACTGTAGTTATGAATGGTTATAAGCCACCATGTAGGTGTTAGGAATCAAACCTGGAGCACCAAGTGCTCTTAACTGCTGAGCCATCTCTCTAGTCCAGCCCCATCCTGTGTAATTTATTATCTATTTCTTATAAAATATTAACATTTCTGAATTTTTCTTTGAATTATATTTAAAGCAAGAAAAAAAATCAAATAGTAACTGTTAATTAAAAATAGATCTTAAAAAATCTAGAATAAATCACTTCTCAAAAAGATAATAGCAACCCATATGTAACTAAGTCCTAAGTAATATCTAGGGAATTATTTTAACAAAAAATGTTTAAGATAATTTTATAATGCACAACGATGGTTTCTGGAGCAAATCTAGATATCAGACAAACCTGACTTCAAGTCAGAACACATGTACAAGGCAAGTGCGCAAATACTTTTATAAACTTCCTTGACATGTGTGCACTCAGTTTTAAACACACATGCACATACAAATAAATGAAATTTTAAACAATCTCTAATGCAGGTTCCTGGGAAGGAGCTGACATAAGATCACCCTTCAAATAGTCTTTACTGGGAAACAAGGTCCTGACGAGCCTGAAGAGGGAGAGAACACACAAGCCTGAGGGGAGCTAGGCTGGGACAGGTACAGCAGAATAGGGACCTTGACAGGAGACAGACCCTTTATTCTCAAGAACAATGCAGGTCCTGACTCTTAATGATTCTCAAGGGGTGAGCAAACTGCAGACTATGTGACCTAGTCTGATCTGGGCTCTGGGCCAGGGTGCATGAAAGCAGGAACTAGGGAGGACCATGAATTTCTCTTACAGCAACAAGTGGGAGCGGGTGCAAGACACAGCCCAGCAAGCTTGTCTATTCTGTCCCACAGACAGAGTAACGGGTTCATGGCATGACAGCTGTCAGAAAAAGCCCTGTCATCTAACATAAATCCCCCAAGGACTTCAAAGCCCTTATGTAAAATGCCGAACATATTGGTTGGACACAGTAAATATCCAATGATAATCACTTTAGGGCATTAATGCCTACAATGTTTAACTTCACATAATTATGAAACCGAGCATTCAGAGATAACAAAGTTCCTCAGGCAGGAGTTTTACTTTGCAGGTGTTCTGGCTTCATCTCCCACTGAAGGCACTACATGGAGAGGTTCTGGAAACACGAAAGTGGGGCTCACCACAGCAAGTTAAGCTGCAGCGACTCTGTCCTCAGAGCTGTACTGTGTCAGGCCCTGTACTGTTACAGTTTCCCTGCCCACCTCCTGTCTACTATGAAAAGAACAGCCTCTTTACCACATTGCATCAAGTTCGAAGTACAGCCAGAATGAAGCCTCTGAAATGCTGAGCCAAAACAATCCCCCCTGAAGTTGCTGATATCAGTATTCTATCACTGATACAAAGAGAACACAATGAGGTTATATAAAAATCAACATAATTAAGATTGTTCATAAACTGGCCCATTTGGGGGTTTAGACAGCATTATTATGAAGCCATTAGCCACCCAAGGTACCAAGCTGAAGTCAGGCTTTCTTCTGAGCACTAGAGGCAGAGGCAGTTGGATCTGAGTTCAAGGACAGTCTGCTGCACAGAGAAACACTATCTCAAACAAACAAACAAACAAACAAAAAATCAGTCAACAGTGGTGCTTGCCTGTAGTCCAGCCACTAAGAAAGGTAAAGTCAGGTACTAGACTAAGCTCAGGAGTCTGACACCAACCTGGAGAACACAGAAAACCCTGTCTTAAAAAAAAAAAAAAAGAAAAAGAAAAAAGAAAAAGAAAAAAAATCTGAAAATAACTTCAACTAATGTTAAATAGCAGCTATCATTAGTGCCAAGGCATCCACAAATGTGCTGTGGCAAGCACCAACACTGCTTAACCTTCTTGATGTGTAGGGTATGAAGCTCACTGCAGAGCACTTGCCAAGCATGCAGGAAGCCCTGTTAAATCTCAGCAGAGCAAAAACATACATTCCTGGGTGCCAGAAGGAGACAGGCAAATAACAAATGGGTTATAGCTCTCTTCCTTCCCCTTGTTGGCTGTAGGATCTTAAGCAAATAACAATAAGTCTGCAGTGCAGCCCAATTATCTCTACAAAGAGGATAATAGCACCTACATATGGGGTTAATTTCTGCAGATCACTTCCACAGTGTCTGTCATTACCCTGCACATGCTCAGTAAGCATTAGCTATTGTCTAGCAGTAGAACGCTCCGTGGTCATTCAACTTCACCATAGCCCTGTGAGACACGGACGCTGCACTAATATTAGAAGACACACTGAAAGAATCTGGGAGATGCCCTTTTATTTAATATTTATTCAAACATCAAACTAAAACACCCCGTTTATCTCAGTTCCTTCTTGAATTAGCACTTTTATCGCATCTGCTATCCCTATTTTCTCTACATTGAGATGAGTATGGCAGGGCCAAGAGATCTCTGCAGAGCACCCAGGGAGCACACCTGCTCAGCAGTAGGTGCAAAGTGAAAGCAAGGACTCCACCTCAGCAGTCCCTAAGTGGGACAGGAAGCAGCCAGCACTCTACCTCTTCCAGACCAGCAAGTTTCGCTTTCAGTTCTCTGACAGTGGCGTCTCCTTTATACTTCTTTTCAGTGAGGTCTTTATTAGCTGCCTCTAATTCAGACAATCTGTTTTGAAGTTGGTGGATATTTCGTTGATGGAGGGCTTCCAGCTCCTTTTTCTGTTGCTCATGCTGCTGCTGGTACTGAACCTGTGCCTATTATAGAATGATATGTCAAAGAAGAAAGAACAGAAACAAAATTAGGAAAAAATCAGAAGTAAAATAGTCATAATTTCTTCCTCATTTTCAGATTTCCCTGCTTAGAAAAAGTCTGTTTCAATTACAGATATCATGAAAGAAAGTAAGGCAAACAAAGGTATATTTAACACTATTGTCCTGTTTGTAATTCCCCCCGACACTCAAGAGGTATAAACCCGAGGATCAGAGCTACAGTCATTCTCTGCTACACAGCAAATCAAGACCATGTAGCCTGGACTACACGAGACTCTAAAAAAACAGAGTAACCAGAATGGTGGAGGCAAAGTAGATAGCCTCACTTTTATAGAGTAAAAATATATAAAATCCCCAGTCACACATATTGTTTAATAAGAATGTAGATGAAAGAAAAGGTGGGACCGAGGTGTGGTGGTACACACATTTAATCCTGCACTCAGAAGGTAAAGGCAAGTGAATCTCTGTGAGCTCCAGGATAGTCAGGTCCCCAGAGAGACAGAGAGAGAGGTATGCAGTGATAGTGTTGTAGCCGTCTGCATTAGTGAGTACATCTCTGTCATTCAGAACTCATCCTTTGAGTGTCAGTTACCTTACGGCTCATTCCTGTACCAGGTGTTTTATCTGTATTGTGATGTACAGACTTTTCTTGCTATTATTCCCTAAACAACACTGTACAACTGTTTACATGGCATATACATTATACTAGACATTATAAGTAATCTAGAGATGATCCAAGTATTCCAGACTCTTATAGATACTGAATGACACCTGTACCTAACAAAAAATTCATGTTTAGGATATACAAATAATTCCTAAAAATAAGTAAGAAACAGAAGGCCCGACCTCCCCAGGAGCAGTAGGTAGGCCCAACAGGGAACACCAAGCAACCTCTGGCATGACCTGAACCTTGGCCCCAACTCCACCACAAGGAGCAACCATCTTAGCCTTGGACTCACTGGCACCTGGAGGAGTGACCACTGGAGACACAGCCCCAACTACATGACTTGGAGGAAAAGATGGGTAGACAAGAAGGTAAAAGCACACGCAACAACACAAAGAACATGACACCTCCAAAAAATAGTGATTCCACAACAGCAAGACTTGAACACTACAACACTGATAAAGCAAAAGAAAATGATCTAAAAAATAACTTTAGGAAAATGTTTGAGGCACTTAAAAGAAGAAATGAAAAATTCCCCCAAAGAATTAGAAAAAAAAAAAATTGGAAGAAATCAACAAATCCCTTAAAGAAATCCAAGAAAAAGCAATCAAACAGGTAAAAGAAACAATTCAAGACCTGAAAACCGAAATAGACAATAAAGAAAACACAAACTGAGGGAGTTCTGGAAATGAAAAATTTGGATAAATGGTCAGAAACCACAAATGCAAGCATAAACGGCAGAATACAAGAGATAGAAGAGAGAATCTCAGGTCTTGAAGATACAATGAAGGAAACATTCATCAGTCACAGAAAATGTTAAATCAAACAAAAGCTTAAACCAAAACATGCAAAAAATATGGGACACCATGAAAAGGCCAAACCTAAGAATAATAGGGACAGAGGAAGGAAAACTCAAAGGCACAAAAAATATACTCAACAAAATTGCAGAAGAAAACTTTTCCAAAAATAAAAAGGACATGACTATGAAGTTACAAGACGCTAACAGAACACCAAACAGACTGGACAAAAAAAAAGGAGGGGGACTAGCCACATAAAATCAAAACACTAAACATATAGAATAAAGAATATTAAGAGCTGCAAAGGAAAAAGGCCAAGTAACATATAAAGGCAGACCCTATCAGAATTGTACCTGACTTCTCAATGGAAACAAGGAAAGCCAGAAGGTCCTGACCAAGCGTTATGCAGAGATTAAGAGACCACGATGCCAGTCCAGACTACAATACCCAACAAAACTTTCAATCACCGTAAAAGAAGAAAACAAGATATTCCTTGACAAAACCAGATTTAAACAATACCTAACCACAAATCTAGCCCTACACAAAACACTAGAAACTTTGTGTAGAAAGAAAACTCCAACCCAAGGAAGTCAGCTACACCACAAAAACACAGACAATAGACAATCTCACAGCAGCAAATCCCAAAGAAGAAAAAAGCACACATAATAACATCAACAACAACAACAACAACAACAAAAAAAAATAACAGGAACTAGCAAACACTGGTCATCAATATTCCTTAATATAAATGGATTCAACTCACTTATAAAAGACACAGACTAACAGATTGGATACGAAAACAGAATTCATCCTTCTGCTGTGGACAAGATAACACCTTGACCTCAAAAACACCTTAGAGTAAGGGGTGGGAAAAAACAATTCCAATCACATGAACCTAAGAAATAAGCTGGTGTAGTTATTCTAATATCTAACAAAATACTTCAAACTAAAATCAATCAAAAGAGACAAAAAAGGACATTTCATATTTTTCACACACAAAAAAAAATCATCAAGAGGAAATCTCAATACTGAACGTGCATGCCCCAAATGTAAGGGCACCCTCATATGTAAAAGAAACTTTACTAAAGCTTAAATCACACATTAAGCCCCACACACTAATAGTGGGAGACTTCAACACTCTACTCTCACCACTGGACAGGTCTGCCAGACAGAAACTTAACAGAGAAATAAGGGAACTAACAGATTGTATGACTTAAGTGGACTTAACAGACATCTACAAAACATTCCATTCAAACATATATAAAAAAAACCAAAAAACAAAAAACTTCTCAGCACCTCATGGAACCTTCTCAAAAATTGACCACATACTTGGTAACAAAGCAAACCTCAACAAATACAAAAAATTGGAATAACCCCACATATCTTATCAGATCACCATAGCTTAAAGTGAGATTTCAACAGCAACACTAATTTCAGAAAGCCCACAAACACATGGAAATTGAACATGAATCACCAATGGGTCAAGGAAAAAATAAAAAAAGAAATTAAAACTTCCTAAAATTCAATGAAAACAACCGCACAACATACCCAAACTTATGAGAAACAATGAAAGTAGTGCTAAGAGAAAAGTTCATAGCACTAAATGCCTACATAAAGAAGCTGAAAAAAATCCCGCACTAATGAATTAACAGAACACCTGAAAGCTCTAGAACAAAAAGAAGCAAACTCACCGAGGAGGACTAGACAACAGGAAATAACAAAATTGAGGGCTGAAATCGACAAAACAGAAAGAAAACAATACGAAGGATTAATAAGACAAAAAGTTGGTTTTTCAAGAAAAATCTACAAAATAGACAAACCTTTACCCAAACTAACCAAAGGGCAGAGAGAGAATAACCAAATTAACAAAACCAGAAATAAAAAGGGGGACATGACAACAGACACAGAGAAAATAGAGAATCATCAGGTCATACTTTAAAACCTGTACTCCACAAAATCAGAAAACGTAAAGGAAATGGACAATTTTCTAGATAAATATCACTTACCAAAATTAAATCAAGACCAAAAAAAAAAAAAAAAGAACAAAATTAAATCAAGAACAGATAAGCAAATTAAATAGGCCTATAACTGCTAAAGAAATAGAAACAGTCATCAAAAGTCTCCCAACCAAAAAAAGCCCAGGGCCAGATGGCATCAGCACAGAACTCTTTGTGTTTTCATTTGTAGCTGGGGAGTAGATGGACAGAGCGGTGTTCTCTATCCAGTCATTTGTAGGCTGGGGAGTAGATGAACAGAGCGGTGTTCTCTATCCAACCATTTTCCCCAGCCAGCTTCAATGTTCCAAAGTTTAATTACCAGAGCAGGGCGGAGACCCCGGGCTGAACTCAACACTTTGGGAATCAGCACAGAATTCTACAAGATTTTAAAAGAAGAACTAATACCAATATTCCTCAAACTGTTTTATATAATAGAAACAGAAGGAATATTGTCAAACTCTTTTTATAAGGCTACAGTTATTCTGATATCCAAACCACACTACTAAGGAATACTAAAAAAAAAAAAAAAAAAAACACCGGGCGGTGGTGGCGCACGCCTTTAATCCCAGCACTTGGGAGGCAGAGGCAGGCGGATCTCTGTGAGTTCGAGACCAGCCTGGTCTACAAGAGCTAGTTCCAGGACAGGCTCCAAAACCACAGAGAAACCCTGTCTCGAAAAACCAAAAAAAAAAAAGCAAACCAAATCTAAGAACACATTAGAAAAATCATCTGCTATGACCAAGTAGGCTTCATTCCAGAGATGCAGGGATGGTTTAACATATGAAAATCTGTCAATGTAACCCATCATATAAATAAACTGAAAGGAAAAAAAAACTACATGATCATCTCTTTAGATGCTGCAAAAGCCTTTGACAAAATACAACATCCCTTCATGATAAAAGTCTTAGAGCAGGGATACAAGGAACATACCTAAACATAATAAAGGCAATATATAGCAAGCTAACAGCCAACATCAAATTAAATGGAGAGAAACTCAAAGCGATCCCAATGAATCATGAACAAGACAAGGTTGTCCACCATCCATATCTATTCAATATAGTACTTGAGGTTCTAGTTAGAGCCATAAGACAACTAAAGGAGATCAAGGGGACACAAATCAGAAAAGAAGTCAAACTGTCACTATTTGCTGATGATATGATAGTATAAATAAGTGACCCCAAAAATTCTACCCGGGAACTCCTACAACCCATAAACACCTTCAGTAATGCAGCAGGATACAAGATTAACTCAAAAAAAATCAGTAGTCCTCCTTTATACAGATGATAAATGGACTAAGAAATCAAGAGAAACATCACCCTTCACAATAGCCACAAATAACATAAAATATCTTGGGGTAACTCTAACCAAACAAGTGAAAGACCTGTATGACAAGAACTTTAAGTCTTTGAAGAAAGGAGCTGAAGAAGATACCCGAAAATGAGATCTCCCATGCTCTAGAGTAAGTAGAACTAACAGTAAAAATGGCAATCTTACCAAAAGCAATCTACAGATTCGATGCAATGCCCATCAAAATCCCAGCAAAATTCTTCACAGATATCAAAAGAACGATACTCAACTTCATATGGAGGGAAAAACAAGATAGCCAAAACAATCCTGTACAATAAAGGAACTTCTGGAGGCATCACAATCCCTGATTTCAAACTATACTATAGAGGTACATTAATGAAAACAGCCTGATATTGACATAAAAACAGGAGAACCAACGGAATCGACTCAAAGACCCAGATATCAATCCACACGCCTACGAACAACTGATTTTTGACAAGAAGCTAAAAGTATAAAATAGAAAAAAGAAAGTTTATTCAACAAATAGTGCTGGCATAACTGAATATCAACATGTAGAAAAATGAAAATAGATCCCTATCTATCGCCATGTACACAACTCAAGTCCAGATTCTGAGATTCCTGGAGGCAGGACCACCATTTTCAGACTGAGGTTGGGAGTCCTGTCTGAAGCTTGACAAGTAAAGCGCCTCTGACTGGACGGCACAAGGCAATCTCAAAGGGAAAAGAAAACCCAAGTTTGGGGATCAGTAGACCAGCAAGAGGTGCAGCTGAACAGCTACGGGCTTCTCCCATAGATCCAGAAACAGCCCCAGGAGGAGATGAGGACTCAAGAGAAGATGTCTCAAGCTTACAAGAGGAGGCGGACCTAAGAGACACACGCTAGAGGTCTGAAAACAGTCCTGCAGAAGGAAAGCTAGCAAAGGGAGCTCCACTGAGCTCCAGAGCCTGCATACACCCCAGAGCACAGGAAGTAGTAAGGGCAGAGCCTCCAGTCAGTGTTGGGTGGGGTCAGCCTGAGGCTCTTTCAGTGAAGGTGAAGCAACTGGAGCCTCTAAAACAAATCCTGTATGTTGGTTCTGGGGCAGTAGCCTGCCTGGGCCTGAGGTACAGGGCTCAAGTCTTGACCAGAAACCTCAGCTATGTCCAGGTAGCCTATGGCAGTCTGCTAGGGGTAGCCAGGATGGGAAACATGTACAAAGCCCTGTACAAAGTCCTAGCCAAAGACCTCACTAAAGCAGCACTCTAGAGGCAAAGGCAGGCAGAACTCTGAGTTCATGGCCAGCCTGATCTATGTAGTGAGACCCCGTCTCAAAACTAACAAATGAGCGTACCTATGCTCAGGCCAGGGGTGACTTGGTCCTGAACCCCTCAAACAATGATGGCCAGGAGAATGCTGTGGGAGGTGGGGCTACACAAGGAACTGACTTACCCCAGGGTAGGTAAAGTTCAGGACTTAGGGGAACAGGGAGGAAGATATATCAAGGGAGGAGTTTAGACTAAGTTGGCATTGGAGGACTGCTTTCTCTATTGGCTGTGGCTTGGTGCCTTACTCTACACAGATCTCCTTGGAAGAAGACGGACATTCAGAGGAGCTACCCTGGACAAGGGGTTGGAATCCCTTGGGCTCACAGGACAAGAGGGGACATTTTCCCAAACAACTACTTCTGGACTTTGGCTGGGGCCTCACCAAAGAGCCCTGTAACTGCTAAGTACCCCTCCCTCTGGGGTGTGCCCTGCCCCTCACTGACTTACACCAAGGAGAGAGGGGAAAAGGGAAGAAAAGAGAGGCACTGACTACAGAAGGAAAAGGAAGCAGTGGAGGAGGAGAAAAGCCACATAGGAGTGGGTGACAAAAAAGCCCAGAGAGGTCAGACCTATGGCAACGCTAGGGTCGGAGGACATCAAGAGAGGACAGGGTGAGCATCTGAAGGAGTGCCCCAGCACAGAACCCAGGGGTAGGGAGCCAAGAGGGTGAGCCGGCTATGTCCCATGGGACCTACTATGAGTGTGAGCCTTGGAGTAGCCAGCAGCCACTTGAGTTCTCAGGGGATCGAGCTGGGCCTGGGGAACTGGGGGACATGTGTGAGCATGAGGCCTCCACCAAGTCTGGGGAAGAACAGCTTTCTGACCCCTTTGCCATGAAGCCAGCACCTGAAGCCCGAAGCCTTAAGGGCCCAGAAACCCCTTCATTCCCCCATTACCTGCTGGCTGACCCTCGGCCACTTGCATATCCCTCACATACATTTGGCCCAGATAGGAAGGCTTTGGGGCCTGGCATTTACAGTAACCTGGAGAGCTAGAACCCCAGGGCCGTGTCTGTGAAGGAGGAGCCTCGTGGGCCAGAGGGCAGCCGAGGTGGCTACAATCCCCTGCAGTACCAAGTGGCACATTGTGGGCAGACAGCGGTGCACCTTCCCCCGACCCTGGCAGCATCTGGGCAGCAACTACACGTCCTCCAGGCAGGCCCCTGTGGCTGCTGCCTCTCCCTGCAGCCCCCTTCTGAAGGCTCCCTCCCCAGCTGGGCCCTCACACAAGGGCAAGAAGGCAGTGAACAAAGACAGTACCGATTACGACATGAACACAACATAGCAGTGCGCAAGAGCCAGGACAAGGCCAAGAGGCGCATTATGGAGACACAGCCAAAAGATGCTGGAGTACAATAGCTGAAAATGAGCATCTGTGCAGTCTGTGGAGCAGCGCACCGAGAGCTAGACACCCTTCGTAACCTCTTCCGCCAGATCCCTGAGGCTGCCAGCCTTATCAAGGGCGTGGGGGGGCTGCAGCTGAGCCTGCCTGGCAGACTGTGGACACCAAACCCTGCCAGCCCCCACCCTCCTAGGTCCCCAGAGTCCTGAATAGGCTAAGCCTAAAACAGGGATCTTGAACAATGGCAGCCAGTAGCTGGGAAGGTAGGGACCTTAAATGATTCTGTGGCTGAATAAACTACACTGTGGCTTGAAAAAACAAAACAAAAACCAAAAAACCTCAAGTACAAATGGATCAAAGATCTCAATATAAAATCAACCACACTGAACCTCATAGAAGAGAAAGTGGGAAGTACACTTGAATGTACAGGAGACCACTTCCTAAATAAAACCCCAGTAACATAGACACTGAAAGCAACAATTAATAAATGGGACCTCCTGAAACTAGAAGCTTCTGTAAAGCAAAAGACACTGTCAACAAGACAAAAAGACAGCCTACAGAATGGGAAAAGTTCTTCACCAACCCCACATCTGACAGAGGACTTATCTCCAAAATATACAAAGAACTCAAGAAACTTGACATCAAAAGGACAAATAATCCAATAAAACTACGGGTACAGACCCAAACAGAAAACTCTCAACAGACAAATCTCAAATGGCTGAAAGATACTTAAGGAAATGTTCAGCATCCTTAGCCATGAGAGAAATGTAAATCAAAACAACTCTGAGATTCCATCTTAACATCTGTCATAATGACCAAGATCAAAAACAATGATGACAGCTTATGCTGGAGAGGTTGTGGGGTAGGGGAACACTCCTCTATTGCTGATGGGAATGCAAACTGGTACAGCCCCTTTGAAAATCAGTATGGCAATTTCTCAGAAAATTAGAAAACAACCAGCGATACCACTTTGGGGCATATACCCAAAGGATGCTCAATCATACCACAAGAACATATGCTCAAATATGTTCATAGTAGCATTATTCATAATAGCCAGAACCTGGAAGCAACCTAGATGCCCCTCAACTGAAGAATAAAGAAAATGTGGTACACTGACACAATGGAGTACTACACAGTGGTAAAAAAATAATGACATCTTGAAATTTGCAGGCAAATGGGTGGATCTAGGAAAAAAAAAAGATATTGAGTGAGGTAACCCAGACCCAGAAAGACAAATACAGTATGTACTCACTCATAAGTGACTTTCAGACATAAGGCAAAGAAAAAAACCAGGCTACAGTCTCCAACCCCAGAGAACCTAGACAACAAAGAGAACCCTAAGAGAGACATACACAGATATACATAGGAAGGAGAAAAAGACAAAATCTCCTGAGTAAACTGGGAGTGTGGGAGTCATGGGAGAGAGTAGAAGTAGAGAGGGGAGCAAGGTAGGGGAGCAGAGAAAAATGTATAGCTCAATAAAAGAAAAAAGGGGGGAAATGTAAGAAAAAATACTAATAGGTCAATTTAATAATGGTAATACTGAATGGGTATTACATAATCAAGTTGGTCAATATGCGTATGAAAAAGTTCATTATTATGTGATAGTGTTATTATTGACCTACATAGGGGCAATGTACACCTTCAATGGAAAACACATGCCTCATTAAACCCCCATCATTTCCCAAGGAAAGGGAGTGTACACCTGCACAGAAAGACATGTGGTAGGTTGCTCACATCAGTTTAATACTGAATAACAAAATATCACAAATAATTCAAGGTCAGTCAACAGGAAAACAATTAAGTCATGGTCTCGTCATATATTAGAATACTATACAATAATAAAAGGCAATCATACAATTGAATTTCAGAGCTGTTATGCTGAGGGAAAGAAATGATATAGAAACATACTATTTGATATACTGAAGAACAAATAAAACCAAGCACTGATGGCAGCAGTCAGAAAGGTGATGACTCCATATGGTAATCTGAATGAAAAGGATCCCCAGAGGCTCATAGGGAGTGGTATTATTTCCACGGATTAGAAGGTGTGGCTTTGTTTGAGAAAGTGTACTACCAGGGGCAGGCTTTGAGGGTTTCAGATGCTCAAGCCACACCCAGTGGTTACTCTATTCCTGCTGCCTGTGGATCCAGATGCAGCTACCTCTGCAGAACCAAGTCTGTCTGCTTGCTGTCAACCTGATAATGGGCTGAACCTCTGAACTGTAAGCCAGCCCCAGTTAAATGCTTTTCTTTATAACACTTGCTATGGTCATGATGTCTCTTCATAGCAATAGAAACTCTAACTAATATACCCCCATAAGAGTAGCACACAGACTGGAAAAGCATATAAGGGAGACTTGAAGGGTGATATAATAATCTAAAATTTATTTGAATTAAAGTTATACTTATAAAAAATCCAATTATATCCTTAACAGCAAATAACTAATATTAAGTACATTAAAAATTTATTATTAAAGCTATAAAATCAAGTTAAGAAATCTCACTACAAAAGAGCAAATGGAATGACGGTCAAAAAGTAATCCACAGAAGAAATGAAAAGGTAAAGTCATGTGACAAAATGCTTAGCTTCATACAAAGATTTCACAGGAATGGACGCAAACCTTAGTACCCATCAGGGGCAAATTCAAAGATGACTAACAGTATCAGGAGCACAGGGAAATAAGCACCTTGGGATTCCTGGCGGGCATCGTCGTTCAGGTGACAAGTATGTATCAGTGAAATTCTATATGGATGGATGCATTACAATGTAAACAGGAAACTCACTGACTACTCACAGTAACCAAAATTTCAAAGCATTTAAAAGCCTACCAGTATTAAAAAATAAATAAAGTCTACCAGTTTGATAAGTAGTTAATTTAAGTTGTATCTGAATGACGAATGATAGCCATAGCATTAAAAAGGAGTATTTGAATTGATAGAGAATGATATCTTAAGATTTTTTAAAAAGATATAATCAATATATCTAATAAAATTTTATTAGCATGGAATAAAACCCTAAATGTATATCTATAACTTACATTGTTACAAATTTATAAACAAATATTTGTAAATTGCATACCATTCATATATACATAGAGAAAAGTCTAGAAAAAGATATCAAATTATCTGCACTGAGTTAAGAATCAATATGATGACCTTAATATAGGACCACCAGGTCACTCAGGAAGGGTGAGGCTGATAGCTGGGAAGTCGAGCAGAATAAAATGCCTAGGATGACTATATAATCTCTGAATGTAAGACTTAGAAAAATAAGCTTTCAATTTGAATTTCACATACTTGTTAGATGTTTAAAGCATGCATTTATTACTTTTATAGTTAATTAAATAACTAACTCTATGACATTTTCCAGGTACCTTTAACATTCTTACCTGCAAGGCTTTTTCCTTCTCATTTGTTAACTCCTGAGAATGCTTATTTGTCAATGATGCTGTGTGAGAGGCCCATTCACTCCGCAGTTTATCTAATTCTTGTGTTTTCTCTGATAACGTCTATAATAGAGGTCAGTAAATGTTAACAGGATAGTCTCTTGAATATGTTACACTTCAGACAAGGGCACTTGAAAGGAAATTTTGGTTTTCCAATGCATACTTAACATTTTTCCCACAGATTAACTTAAAGACATCAAGATGAGAATAAAAAAAGATGACAGGTGGCGCTTAAACCACCTTTAAACTTTTAATTTCATCCAGCTCTTCAGCGCCAAATCTTTTCCTCTGACATTAAGAAACCTGGGTTTATTAAGTCTCAACTAAGTTTACTTCTTATACCTAAGTACAGTAGCATTGTACCCCAACAGGGACCAAGTTGTACAGGAGTATTTCCTGCCTACAGCCATGTTGCTTAGCAAGTACTTTCACCCTAGATTTCAAAGATAAAGGGCAAAGTGTAGTGGCCATGACCAAAACCATGCTAAGCCCGTCAAAGGATTAATTCTAATCTTAATACAGGAAAAAAAGGAAAGAAGGATGGAAACTAAAAAGTCATTTTAAGCCAAACAAACAAATAAAATGCAAGGGCCAACAAGAGCTTCCACCAAGTCTGATGGCCTGAGTTTGATTCCTGATACCTATGGCAGAAAGAGAGAAACCCAACTCCCAAGTTGTCATCTGATCTCCACTGCCATGCCATGGTACACACATGCCTACACACAAACAGAAGCACACATACAATAAATAAATGAAATAATGTTTTAAAGGAAAGAGAATAAGTGATAGATACTAAGCATTGTCTTACTTAATGATGACTTAGAAAATATGTCATATGTTAGGGATGGCAGAGGAGTATCTAAAAGAAAGCATCCACTTAAGATAATTAACTAATAGGGGAAAGGGACAAAGATGAGATTCCATGGCAATATACTTTGAAAGAATATACACAAAGGCTTGTGTTTAAGAAAGAATTCAGAACCAATGTCTGGATGACTTACAAAGACAAACTGAAACTTGAATTACCTCTTGTGTAACGTGCAGTTGCCTGGTAACATCGTCTAGTGATTTAGTCAATGATAATTTTTCTTCCTATTTATAAAAATAAAATTATGCAGCTTATAATTTAATACAATCATCCATAGCCAAACTATGCAAAGTGTAGCAAAATACAACACCATCTTTATGCAAAGAGCCTATTGGACATGCAAAAACTCAGGCCTTCTAAAAAGGAACCTGCATTTTCCTAAGACCCCCAGATGATCTGTGCACCGTGAGCACTAGCTATGCAATGATCTAACCATTTAACTGATATCTTTTTTCCTTTTGTTTTTTTCTTTGGTTTTTCAAGATAGGGTTTTACACAAAGTTTCTCTGTGTAGCCCTGGCTGTCCTAGAACTCATGGTATAGACCAGGCTGTCCTCAAACTCACAGAGATCTGCCTGCCTTTGCCTACCAAGCGCTGGAATTAAAAGTGTGTGGCACTGCCACCCAGCCCCTGAATTTTTCTTTCTTAAGCAGGAACACTACACCGTCCTTGTGCCACAAACTTCATGCAGCATTTTACAATATTCAGAACATGTTCATATACTTATTTTCAAACATATTTGTTAGCTGATGTTGGATATAGTATGCTAAGATGTGTTAATTTTATGTTGCATTTTTTTAACTCTATGAAGCTGTGATACTTTGCCTGTCTAGAATACCTGATGGTGTAATAAAGATCTGAATGGCCACAGCGAGGCAGGAGAAAAGGTAGGTGGGACTGTCAGGCAGAGAATATATAGAAGGAGAAATCTGGGAGGAGAGAAGTGGCCAGAGAAGGAGGCGGACATCAGGGGTCAGCCATCCAGCTACACAGCAATCCACGAAGTAAGAGTAAGATTTACAGAAGAGAATAAGAAAAGCCCAGAGGCAAAAGGTAGATGGGGTAATAGAAGTTCAGAAAAGCTGGCAAGAAACAAGCCAAGCTAAGGCTGGACATTTATAACTAAGAATAAGCTTCCATGTGATTTATTAGGGAGCTGGATAGTGGGCCCCCCAAAAGAGCCAAAAATGAAAGAGTAAAAAACATTGCACTGCTACTGCAAACTGATACAATGGTGACATGGAATTCAGGTGCCTAAGGCCAGAGCAAAGCACTAAGTATTCTGGGCCCTAAGTTTCTCTACTGTGGGTGTAGTTCTAGACTTACAGTTGTAGGCAGTAGCTAAACGAAAACCAATAAAATTCACTACAAAAAAAGAAAGGGCAATATGGCTCCTCAGCAATTTATAAAGTACTCAGTTTAAAAGAGTGGCTTAAATTCAAAGTCTTACCTTGCTGCATTTCAGACAGCCTGCTAGAAATTTCTTTATCTCTACATCATTTCCAGGTAAAAGCTTTAATGACAGGTGAATAAGATGCTTGAAAGGATTTGTCTCCACGACATTTAAAAATACTGGCAAGTTATCCAAAAGAGTCGCTGAAGAAATGAGCTGCAGCAGAAACCTTGGAAGAGAAAAGTCACATTATAGCACGCAGAACTGTGAAACCCTGTCGCTGTATCACGGACTCCGACTCAGGCCATGAAGCAGTAAATTAAAAATCATAAGGGCTGTGTGAAAGAGGCTACAGAAAAAGATAAAGAGGAGTATGACAAAGTGCTGAACGAAAACAATCCTTGAGTTCATAGCAGGAGACAAAAGAGGAAACAGAGAGAAAGCAAAAACTAAAAACAAAAACTCGGCATACCACAGGGGAGACCAGAGTACCAGCTCCTTACTCTGGCAACTTATGTTTAAATTAAGGACTATCCTTTTCCCTGTAAACTCTCAGAATGATCACATAGCCTTGCCTCACAAGACAAAGGTCTTTATAGAAGAATTATACCTAATAAACATGAAAAAAGTGCGTGAGGGTGGGGGCAGGCAGCGCAAGCCTTTAATCCCAGCACCAGGAGGCGAGGCAGGAGGCTCTCTGTGAACTGAAGCCCAGTATGGTCTACACAGTAAGTTCCAAAACAGACAGCACAACATAGTAAGACCCTGCATCAAAAAAAGAGGGGGGAATCAGAAGTTTGTGGTGCACTCTTTTAATCTACAGAGTGAGTTCCAGGGCAGCCAGAATTACACAGAGAAACCCTGTTAAAAAAAAAATACTACAGAAAAACATTTCAGAGTTTCTAATATAACAAGATATTAAACAATAGTCAGCAGTTGTTCAAGCCAAGAAACAGTCCAAGGTGAACTTATCATGATCAGGAGTCAGCAGCACATGACCATGAACGTAAATGCAATCACTACAAAAACAAAAATGCTATTAAATAGTTCAACTAGCTTGGTGCTGGAGAGACGGCTCAGCAGTTAAGAGTACTTGCTGCTCTTTCCAAGGACCTGAATTCAGTTCCTAGCACCCAGGTTGGGCAGCTCACATCTGCCTGCAGCTCTAGAAGATTTGACACACCATCTGGCCTCCAAGGACCCCCATATACACAGAGACACATAAATAAGAAATGAATCTTAGGCTGTGTAGTGGCAGTACACACCTTTAATTCCAGCACTAAGAAGACAGAGGCAGGCAAATCTCTGTGAGTTCAAGGCCAGCCTTGACTACAGAGTGAGTTCCAGACAGCCAGGGCCACACAGAGAAACTTTGCCTCAGAAAACCAAAAAAAAGAAAGAAAGAGAGAGAGAGAGAGAGAGAGAGAGAGAGAGAGAGAGAGAAAAGAAAAGATGAAGATTAATAAATAAATCTTGGTAAAACATTATTTTTAAATCTAACTTTAAAAGCTACATCAAACCACGTAAATTAAGGTTCAAATATTTATTTTAGTCAAGATTTCTTTTTTATTTTATTTTATGTGCATTGATATTTTATCTGTATATATGTCTGTATGAGGGTGCTGGAGCTCCTGAAACTGGAGTCACAGACAGTTGTGAATTGTCATGTGGGTGCTGGGAATTGAATCCTGGTCCTCTGAAAGAGCAGCCAGTGTTCTTAACCACTGAGCCACCTCCACCTCTCCAATCCCCAGTTAAGATTTCTTTCTTTCTTTTTTTTTTTTTTTTTTTTTTTTTGGTTTTTTGAGACAGGGTTTCTCTGTAGCTTTGGTGCCTGTCCTGGAACTAGCTCTTGTAGACCAGGCTGGCCTCGAACTCCCAGAGATCCGCCTGCCTTTGCCTCCCGAGTGCTGGGATTAAAGGCGTGCGCCACCACCGCCCGGCCCCAGTTAAGATTTCTTAAAATTTGGGGTTTAACTGAGCCCTAATCCCAGCTTAAAATAAATAAATAAATAAATAAATAAATAAAGGGGGACGTTTGTGATACATGGAAAATAACTTTGTATCAATCATCTCTCAAAGAGGAGTCTGTGTAGAGGTCTAGTGCCATGGCACTCCCAGCCTCACCTTGGAGTCTCTTTCACATGTTCCAGGGTACACTGCTGAAGGAGGTCTATAAACTTCTGTGGAAAAGCTAAGAAGTCCACCAGGAGACCTTGCTGCAATTTTAAACTATACAGAAAACAGAAAAACAGTTCTTCAGAAACTTAATTACTATCTTTAGTTATCATTCATAGACTGAAATATTCTTTATTTACTAATGTCATCACTATTTAATGTTACGCCTAAAATCCGAATCCCCAAAACATCACCAGAAGATTGTATCTTCTGCTAAAGCAGAGTTAAAAAAAAAAACACTAAACAGGGAACTTTTGATTTGAATCAACCTTATCTAACGGGAGTTGAGATAGTCAGCCAAAGCATCAAAATTCTGAGCTATTTAATACATAATAATATAAAAACTAATAATCTATAAAACATTTATCTTTTAAAATACTCTGTCAACAATTATAAGACAGTCAGTATTCCCAGAATAACTTACCATCTGAACAGGTATATGCTTCAAAAAAGAACAGTGTAAACACATAAAATTCAGAAAGTAATTCCTAGACCATACATAGGGCCAGCAAATAAAAATAAAAAAATAAAATAAAAAATAAAAAAAAAAGTACTTACCTTTGAAAATCTTCCTCAGATATAACAAGGTTATACAGAAAAAATGGATCTGTGTCATCAGTCAGACGGATGACTAAATCCTAAAGAAAAGATTACTTTTTAAAAAAATGTTTTCAGTAGATCTTTTGTAAAAGTGAATTATTCAACATCAATTTATCAGTTGTACGTCAGAGTCCTGTTTGCTGGTGCTGCTTAATTTTACTAGTCTTGAGAGAGTGAGCAACTTAAACAGGGGCAGACATTCGGCTCCAGGAGACCTGCATGGGGTGTGCAGAAGCTGGCGAAATGCTGGAAGTTAGGGCATCTTCTATGAGGTCAGAGAAGGGGAGAGCAGCTTTGTACTCTGGCACCATGGCAAGACTCAACGACTGTATTTTCAGTTTCCTTCAACTTAACTGGTCTGGTATTTCAAAAGCAGCAAACACAATCAGCAAAACTGACAATCATACTCAAGAAAAGGAAGGGGCTTTTGTCGCTCAGATGGTGAGTATCAGGTGACATGTTTCCAGGGCTTCCCAGGAGGCCTCCCACTCCAGCTGCCCACTAAAGAGACAATCCATGGGTTTCCTTTTCTAATGAAATGGGCTCCTTTCATAAAGACACTTGCCAGGTTGTTAAATTCAAAGTGTGACAGAAATCACAGCTGACAGGTAGGTACACAAAAACAACCAACTTCAGAGAACACTGGCCCAAGGAAAACCCATACCTTATAAGAGGAGCTAACAAAGAACCTGAGGAAATTCTACTCATTTCTAAGGAGCTACTAGGGGATTGGAAACATTGAAGCAATTTATTAACGAGGCTTAAAAGAAAAAAGAAGAGGTGCCATATGTAAGATTAACATGTAAGAATGTTACTCTCTGTTCTAGAAAACTGACAAACTGGGGGCTTACCATACCTCAGAACAGCCTGTGATCCAGTAACCTCTACTTAAGTACTTCTTGAAAGTTGCCTCAGATGCTACTGAAAACCAACAGCAAGCCAAAAACTACAGTTCCTGCTAACTACAACATGCTTGCATGTGTTCAAGGAAAGTTGCAACACAGAAAACACATGCTACACTTAGTCCTTTGGCCTATATCTTTAGTGCTGTCAATTTTTTTTTTTTTAAGATAGAGCATCAATTATATAGCCCAGGTTGGATGCCAAAGAACTCTCAATCCTTCTTCCACCTCTTGAATACCGGGATTATAGGCATGTATTCAACTCAATTTTGAAGTTCACATCAAATTCACACTAAATCAAAATGTAAAGTAACCTAATCTTTTAAATGCTCAGAGCATACCCAGATTGTTACATCAACCCCTAATTCTTCTTGGATTTAGTAATACATGGTATAATTAAATTTAAATGGCTGGCTTAGATTTCACCACCCTAGTCTTGCAACAGTTATAAAATGACCCAAAAATTTTAAAAATGGATTTAACAAGAGTCATCTTTTTAAAACTCCATAATTTTATTATAATAGCAAAAAGACCAGGAGAGCACAAGTAGTTCACCACTACCATAAACTGGACAGCAGAATTTCTCATGCTTGGGGAAATGCAAGAGTCAGCATATGTGGAATACAATGGATAAGCCTCACCTGGTAAAACCACCTTAGTGATTATAGGATGACTAAGTATAGGTAAGTACAGCTCTCATTTTCTTAAAACAAAACAAAACCACAACAATAATTACATCACACAAATGCTCATATTTCAAAAGGAACTAGATACCAACCTTTCTGTGTACTGGATTAGAAAGTGACTGTAGTTCAATGCTCACTCTGACACTTCCTCTCCTGAGGGGACAAAAAGACAGGAACAACTCAGAAATGTTCAAGGGACATGAGTTCCACTACCCAAACACCAGCTAACCATCCTGACCACAAGCCTCTCCACAGGTGCCCTCAAGCTTATGAACAGGTTCTAGAATGTACGCTGGGCACGGCTGCTCTAATAAATAACAAGTAATCCTTAATAGAAGGCTTAATTTTTGTCACTTTTAAAATGAAGATGCTGTGGACTAAATGGGGAGAACAATCAGGGTGCCTATTGCTTGTATTCTGGTAAGTAACTTACTGCCAGATTCTAAGTAGCATCTACTAAAAGACAGACCATCAATTTAGTAACAACTTTTAGATCTGAAAATTACCACTGCAATGATCAAACTGACAGACAGATACTATCTTAAAAAGTTAAAATATTATAATATTTACATTATTTTTATACTCAAGGAAATGACAATCACTATCCTTACATACATTAAGTATTTTAAACCCCAAAACAAATCTACATAAAACATTCTCTGTGCATTCTATTCACATAAGTATTTTCAACAAGTTTACTATTATCTGCCTCATTCACTCTGAGAGAGTGAAGCCATAACACTCCACATTCTATGCAGTATCCATTATGAACAAGGATAACATTAAACTGAGGAACAAAATAAAGATAAAATTAGTGAAAAACATTTACATATCTCAAAACTATTCTGCTAAATTCAGCAACAAGGGCCTTTCTTTGATATGTGTGTGTATATGTGTGTGGGTGGGTAAACAAATTTGTGGTGGTTTAAATATGAATGGCCCCCATAGGTTCTTATGTTTGAACACTTGATCCCAAGTTAGTGGAACTTCCAGAAGGATGAGGAGCTGTGACCTTTGGGGAGGGGTGTGTCACTGGGGATGGGCTTTGAGGTTTCTAAGGACTTGGACCATTCCCAGGGTGGGCTGTCTCCTGCTTGCCCTCAGATGTTGCTTCAGCTACCTGCCACCTCCCACTCTGCCATCATGGACCCTAATTCTGAAATTTAAGCTTAAAAGAAGCATTTCTTCTGTATGTTACTGTAGTCATGGTCTCTTATCACAGCAATAGAAATGTAAAACAAAACAATCTGCTCAAGTTTAAATTCTTCTAAAGATTTGGTTTAAACTTTTCCATATTCTACTTATCTACAACAGAAGTAAAAAGGATAGACAGACACAGCAACTGACAATGGATGGGGAAAGTGGAAAGGGACAAGATTCAACTGCTAAGATCTTTTTTTTTTTTTTTTTTAAAGATTTATTAATTCTGTATACATGGTTCTTCCTGCATGTATGCCTTCAGGTCAGAAGAGGGCACCAGGTCTCATTACTGATGGTTGTGAGCCACAATGTGCCATGTGGTTGCTGGGAATTGAACTCAGGTCCTCTGGAAGAGCAGTCAGTGCTCTTAACCTCTGAGCCATCTCTCCAGCCCCTGCTAAGATCTTTTTTAAGCTTGGATTTACAATTCTATATTGTTTTAAAATGTATCATTTTAGCCGGGTGATGGTGGCACAAACCTTTAATCCCAGCACTCAGGAGGCAGAGACAGGTGAGTTCGAGGCCAGTCTGGTCTACAGAGCAAGTCCAGGACAGGCTCCAAAGCTACACAGAGAAACCCTGGAGAAACCCTGTCTCTAAAAACCAAAAAAAAAAAAAACAACCCCCCCCAAAAAAAAAAGAGAGAGAGAGAGAAAAGAAAGAAAAAAAAAGAAAACACACACACACAACCAATGAGAAATAAAGTTTCCTTTATCTACGTTTAAGAATTATTTGATTTGGATATTCTCTCTCTGCCTTTTGGTAAGTTTGGATAAAGGTTTGTCTATTTTTTTGATTTTCTCAAAGAACCAACTTTGTCTCATTGATATTTTGTATTGTTTTGTTTCTATTTTGTTGATTTCAGTTCTCAATTTGATTATTTCTTGCCATCTAGTTCTCTTGGGTGAGTTTGCTTCTTTTTGTTCTAAAGTTTTCAAATGTTCTGTTAATTCACTAGTGTGGAATTTTTTTCCAGCTTCTTTATGTAGGCATTTAGTGCTATGGACTTTCCTCTTAACACTACTTTCATTGTGTCCCATAAATTTGGGTATGTTGTGTGATCGCTTTCACTGAATTTTAGGAAGTCTTTAATTTCTCCCTTTATTTCTTCCTTGACCCACTGATGCTTCAGGTGAGCATTGTTGTTTAATTTCCATGTGTTTGTACACATCAGAAAAAAATAATGCCACCTTGAAATTTGCAGGCAAATGGATGGAGCTAAAAAAAAAAATCATTGAGTGAGGTAACCCAGACCCAGAAAGACAAATATCAATCATATGTACTCACTCATAAGTGGTTTTTAAACATAAAGCAAAGAAAACCAGCCTACAAATCACAATCCCAGAGAATTTAGACAGCAATGAGGACCCTCAGAGAGACATACACGGATCTAATCTACATGGGAAGTAGAAAAAGACAAGATCTCCTGAGTAAATTGGGTGCATGGGAAGCATGGGAGAGGACTGAAGAGGAGGGGAGGGTAAGGGAGGAGAACAAAGAAAAATGTATAGCTCAATAAAATCAATTAAAAAAAGAAAAACCCGAAACCACCTCTAGAAATATGTGGTAGGAAAATTTGAGACTGCAGGTATAGCATCTCAAGCCACAAATCTTATTTGCTGTATTAGAAAGATCCATGATATAAGAGCATTAAGACAAATAAAAATCTCAGTGAAATACACTACTTATCTTGAGGCCACACCTTAAACATTGTTTGTAACTGAATAACACCCTCTAGACCAGTCAAATCTAGCCAGGTTGGTTTACTTATTTACTTTTAAATAAAGATCTTAAACATTAGACACCAGAGCTGGAGTTCAGCCTATTGCTGCCATCTAGAAGCTGTGATCTTATCCTCTCGATGCACAAAAGACAAAAGCTACCGTAAGCCAGGTACTCTGCTGGGTGCTAAGGATACAAACAGAAGCAAACACAGTTCATGTCCGCAAACTGAAGTCAGACCAAGTTACCTAGATTTATCTGATTGTTTTAGGGCTCAAGAGACCGAAAAGAAGAGCTATTAATGTCTACTGAGTGCCTACACTGCTGGATACCTGAGAAAGAGAAAGACAGAGAAAGAGAGAGATGGAGAGAGAGCGCTATCCCAATCAACAATAATCTTGGTGGTTATTTCCCTTACAGAGAAGAACCCAAGGCACATCACAAAGCCCAAACTTGAACTTATCTCTTTACTACATAATGCTACCTAAAAAATGATTAAAGATAATTAATCTCAATTAGGCACCCAGTTTTATAGTTGGTCTCAAACTCAGAGCGTCACCTGCCCCTGCCTCAATGCTAGAATCCAACCACACCTGGCCCTCTAGTCAACTTTAAAAGATCCTTACTGGAAAGAGATTTAAGGTACACCTTGGCGCTGGGGAGATGGCACAGAAAGTGCCTGCCACACAAGCATGAGGATCTGAATTTGATCCCCAGTACCCAAATTAAAAGCTGAGTGTGGGACTGGGGAGACAGCTGGGTGGTTAAAAGCACATGTTCTCTCACAGTCTGCACCCCAGCCCACACCAAACAGTCCACAAGGACCTCACTCCAGCTCTGCAGACCCGACACTCCGCTCCCTTTCCAGGCACAAATGCTCACTCCCGCAACACCCCCACATGCTAAGATAGAAACACACCACACACATCCCACAGCCAACACACACACACGTGCTAAGACACACACGTACTAAGACACACATACACACACAAATTGTTTTTAGGTCAATGTGTTTGTATACATCTGTAGCCCTAGGGGTCGGGACAGTGTAGTGTCAGGAGATCCCCAAGGCTCACAGGCCAGCCAGTCTAGTCAATTAGTTTGTAAGGTACTACATTCAATGAGAACATGTCTCAAAAAATAAGGCGGAGAGTCAGCAAGATGAGTCAGTGGGAAAGACACTCGCTCCCAAGCCTGACAGGCTGGATTCCATCCCTGGAACCCACAAAACGTACATGGTCAAAGAAGAGAACAGACTCCTCTGTTGTCCTCTGACCTCCACAAGCACACTGTGGCACACATACCCTCCCTTCCCTCCTCTCCACAGAGATTAAATATATACATGCAATTTCTTAAAAAAGAATTTTAAGATGGAGACCATTTTTAAAAAGATACCAGAAGCCAACCTCTGGTTTCCACACTCAATCATATTCATACACATATTGACATGGCACACACACACAACACGCGACAGAAAGAAAGACAGACATACACACACACACACACACAGAGACAGACACCTTGGGAGTCATGAAAGAATGACTACCCAAGGCAGAGGGAAGAGCACGAGTGGAGCTATGGTAGAGAGAGCACAAGGCATTAAGAGGAGCTAAGTTCCTCTGACTATGGAAGAGAGTTTAGGGATCAAAACAAAAGAGCAGGTGGCTATCCAAGGCTGGGTTTAGAGATCTCACCATTTCTCCCAGATAGGGTTCCCTGAGAGTTACACTACCCTCTACCCAACTGCCTTCCCTTCCTCTATGCCTTTATTATACTTTATTAGACTACTTATGCAATCACACCTTACTAATAACTAAGGTGTAGGGAATATTTAATATATACTAGTTGCTATTATAAGCACTTTGTATGCATTAAATTATTTCATCTTCAATAACAATCCTATGAGGTAGGTACTATTATTCTGAATTTTAAAATGAGAAAAAATGTTAATAAACTGTGTAAGAATGGGGCTGGGAGTACAGTACAGTGGTAAAGTCCACGATAGCATTTTGCAAGGACATGAGTCAATCCACAGAAACACACACACACAGAGTAAACAAACTGTTTTTAGACTTAAAGAATCTAGGTTATCCTTCCTATAGGTTAGCGGTTAGCAAAATTATTCTGCACAAAGCCAGAGAGTAAATATTTTAGACTTTGAAGGCTGTAGAGTTTCTGCTATTGTTGCTATTGAGTGCTGAGGACCAACACGCATCCTACAATAAAGACCACAGAGCTATATTCCCACTAATACCCCATACAGTTACTCACTGAAGACCTTGTGCAGAAGCAACCACACAGTTGGTAAACAGAGAAGGATGCCTGTGTCCCAGCAAAATCTGATTTAGGAACAGTGGTTGCTCTTTGCCACAGCTGATAGTAATATCAGGTTTCTAAACAAATTTTAAAAGCTGAAATTGGGTTTTAACACGGTTAACTCTGATTACAAAGTGTTGGAGAAGAGTTGAGAGTGTCAAGCTTCAAATCACAAGTAATGTCCCATACTGCCCAACAGAAACAAAACAAACGCACAATTGTGAGTCTTAAGTGTCATTTTAAATTGTCTAGAGTCACATTAGAAAGCCCCTAGCTTTGAAAGTAAATTTAATGTGAACACATTTAACCCCATATACTCTAAAAATAGCTGTAACGGATAACCATCATAACATTGAAATTTACATTCTTGTTACTAGCATGTCTTCAAAATCTACATCAATTTTTACACTTAGGGACATCAGTTTGGAGTAGGTCAGGCCTAATAACTGTATGTAGATAATGGCCGCACTCTGGACAGCACAAACTAATCACCAATTAGAGACTGGGGGTTGTGTAGATCACTGTACAGCTTGGGGAGGGAAGGCATAAGTTCAACGGCCAAAGTCAAGAAGACAATGAAAATAATCTACAGATTCCCTGTATATGGCTGATGTTCCCAGCCCATTCTGACTGCTTTGCCAGTTGGTTCTGGGCCCAACTCTAAATTGTAAACCATGGTTTAACTGGCAACTCAATAATCCGATGTCTTCATTTTTTTTTCAGGCAATATTTCTTCACCGTTTAGTTTCTACATACACTTTCGCACCTGATTTCCACTGAAATCATATGGGCATGTGCTAAATCAGTTTTACAAATGAGCATACAAGGTTCACAGAAACTGAATAACAGCTAAAAAAAAAAAGTTATTGGTTAAAACGGGGGAAATCAGATCTCACTTCTAATCAAACCTATTTGAGCCTTGATAGCATCACCTGTGATTAATGTTGCACGTTTGCATTTATCTGTGAGACAGGTTTAATGTTCTCTACCACACTGTTAACTCCGTGAAGATCACGGGACCCCAGGGTCCAGCTTTACGCGTTCACAGTATTCACTGACTGAACAGAGTTCCTGATTTTCCAGTGTTTGGGGTTGGTTAAATGTATCTTTGCTTTGTAACTGACGTGCAGGTGGAGCCCAAGAATATCACTGAAAAAAAAACAAGAAACTTTTTTTTTAATTGAAGTTCTAAAGCTTCACTCCCCCACTATCCTTCGAAGGAGATCATGAGCGAGGGGCTGGTGCGGACCCTTCCCTCAAGTCACCGTGAAGCTTCGCAGAGCCGGGCGGTGGTGGCGCACGCCTTTAATCCCAGCACTCGGGAGGCAGAGGCAGGCGGATCTCTTGGAGTTCGAGACCAGCCTTGTCTACAAGAGCTAGTTCCAGGACAGGCTCCAAAACCACAGAGAAACCCTGTCTCGAAAAACCAAAAAAACAAAAAAAAAAAAAAAAAAAGAAAGAAAGAAACTAACTGCAGAGGATCCGAGCTCCCACCCAGAGACAGCAGGCAGGGGGCTCGGTCCCGCTCAGAGCCAGGACCTTCGAGCGAGGGGAGTCGGTTTCCCGTTCCCTCGTTCCCTTTCGTCGAGTCCCCTCCTCAGCCGCCGACTCGAAGACACACAAAGGTAACCCCGGGGTCCCCGCAGGGTCCCTTCCCACGTCCCGGTGATCAGTCCGCCACGGCCGCGGAGCGAGCCCCGCTGAGCCCGGCCGCCATCTTCCCCATTGGCTCGACCCCAACCGCCACCCGCCGGCGCCCACAGGCGCGGCCCTCACCTCTCCTCACAGTCTTTGCATTTCACTTGCAAGGGGACAAGGTCCTGGAACAGAACTTGACTCATGTCGGACCGCTGCCCCGACGGCTGTGCGAAAAAGCCCAGCTGGGCCTCAGTGCCAGTTTGTAAGAAGTCCCCGGCCTGACAGAGTTTGAGTTTGGCGCTCAGCTCCCGCGGAGGAGGCGGGGAACGATAAACACAGGGAACGGAGGAGGTTTGGCCCTCGGCAGCCACCATCAACTCCGTCCGGCTCAGGGGCGCGAAGGCGCCGCGGTGGTTGCGTATTTCCGGTTATTAACCAGCGAGGTGGGGCGCACGCACCCACACCGCCCCCCCCCAGGCGGCCATGTTTGTTAAGGGCAGGGGACCAAAGGCTGGTGGCGGCTTGGGGCCGGGTGCGGGACGCCCGACAGCCGAAAGGACCGTGGCTTATGGAGGCCCCCGCGCCGCCCTCGCACGCGACCGCTTTGCCAGCGGAGGGCAGATGCAGCTACTTCGTGGAGAAGAAGAAGCGCTTCTGCAGGATGGTGGCGGCCGCGG
The DNA here is from genome assembly GCF_950005125.1 of Chionomys nivalis. Taxonomy (NCBI): domain Eukaryota; kingdom Metazoa; phylum Chordata; class Mammalia; order Rodentia; family Cricetidae; genus Chionomys; species Chionomys nivalis. The sequence continues at coordinate 28,795,099 of NC_080103.1, read as the reverse complement.
GGAGAAGGTTCTGTGGAGAACACGCTGGCGCCGCGGAGGTCCGGTACCGCCCCACCCTCCCGAGAGTTTCCGGGTCTGTGGGTGCAGGAGCCCGGCCTCGCCCCCTCTGACCGGTTCCTGCTTCTGTCCCACGGACTCGCCCGCTTTTCCAGCTGTAAATGCAGCTCTGACATCCGCGCGGAGCCGTGATGAGCCCCCCGAGGAGCCTTGTTTTCATGTCCTGAGTAACGCGCCCCCTGAGATGCTCTCTCAGATCTGTGAAGCCAACCATCCTCCCACGCTTCTCTTGTGCTCAAGGGAAGTGATTCTTTTTACAGAGTAGTGTTTGAAGTCACTAGGTCTTACCATCGGGGCTTTAATTATTGTTTTATGAACGATAACCACGTGTGAATGCATCAGGAAGAAACTTGGAAATTTTCTTACTTAGACTTCACCAGGAAACACCTTATGAACTTGTGATATTCTGGGATGGAGAAGGAAAAAATATTAACGCACATAACAATTTTAATTGAGAAAAAGCCGTTGAAAGCAAATTGTACTGTTTTTAGGGGTTTTTTTTGTTTGGTTTGGGGGGGCAGCAGACACTTGGTGGTAATGTAAGACATTTCCATTGTAAGTGCAGAGCATTAGTAGCTTCTAGTGCCTAGAGAACAGGGATGTTGCTAACCTGCAGATCACAGGACAGTCTCATCCCCCTTTTCACCAGAAAAGAAAACACCTCAATAACAATAGCATATGATATACACTCAAATAGTAAATTTTTAAAATGCTTTTGTGTGTGTGTGTGTGTGTGTGTTCTGATTAGGCTTTGCAAGTTAGAACACAGTCCTACTTACTTTTTTTTTTTTTGGTTTTTTCGAGACAGGGTTTCTCTGTGGCTTTGGAGCCTGTCCTGGAACTAGCTCTGTAGACCAGGCTGGTCTCGAACTCACAGAGATCCGCCTGCCTCTGCCTCCCGAGTGCTGGGATTAAAGGCGTGCGCCACCATCGCCCGGCAGTCCTACTTACTTTGAAAGTTAATTTTCCTGTTTGTTTTTGAGGCAGGGATCTTGTTATATTTCCCATGATGGTCTTAAACTCTTTCTCTCAAAGATTCTCCTGCCTGAGCCTCCCAAGTAACTGGTCTTCACCAAAGAACCAAACTGGAAATTAAGTTTTAAAATCTGTACATAAGGAAGAAATAATATGTTATCTTAAAAATACTGAATAATTTAACTTTCCCTAAAATTTAATGTACGTAAATTCATGAACATACTGAAATTAATTGAAATAAAATTGAGAAAAAATAAGAGTAAATATGTGATCAGCTTTTTCTGTGTGGCTTAGCATTATACTAAGCAGTGTTGTTATCTTGCTTTTAAAAATTCAACTTTCATAAACCTTAGGAAGGAAATCATGCTGTTATTCTCATCTTTTGTATGAGCCTCTGTAGGGCCATGGATGTAGCAGCTAATAGAACTGAGACTCACACCTAAGCAGCCCTGCTGGTCCCTAGCTTTAACAATTGTGCCATAGTGTTTCACACACATTCACAGCACCTGTAGAGTAGTTTCTCCCGGTGCCTACAGTTAAATGTGTATAACTCAGAATATTGTAACTAGCATACTGAAAAGTTGCAACGCTGGTGAATATGGCCCGTTCTAAATTGTGTCACGCCTCATTTTTCCTCATGTATTTTATTTCTATATTTATTGAGACAGGGTCTCAGTATGTAAAACTGACTGGCCTTTGACTCGAGATCTGCCTGCCTCAGCTCTAGAGTACTGAGACTCAAAATATGTTCCTCCGTGCCTAGCTTTTCCCCGTATTTTAGCAACCTAGACTTAAATATGCATTTTAAAATCAATAACATAATTTTAATGGGCAACATTTTCCAAAATTAATTAAGTATTCAAGTATTATGTATGTTAGCACAATTTAGCCATTTATACCCAGTAAATATGTATTTCAAAAGATCATTTTATACATGATAAATATTATACAGTATTTCGTTAGTTAATCTGAAATAAATGGTTAACATCTTTTCTTAGTGGTGCATATAATGACCGCACCAATTTTTAGCAGGTATTATCTGTGATGCAAAATTATATACATATGCCAAAACAGTATTTTTTTATACAGGAGCCACTAACAGTTTTTTTTTATTGTTACGAACATGACCTGATCTTGCTTATTTTTCATTATGAATTTTTAAAGTTTCCTTACCTTGTTTTGGGAATAGAGATACACTGTGGGTATATCTTAACAGCTGAATGTAATAAACTGGATATATAAATAAATGTATCCATTTTAATTCATTAGGAAGAGAATGCTCGGAAAAGAATCTTGTGTCCTTTAGATCCAAAACAGTAAGTATTTAGATCAGACAAATGTTTTTGTTGTTTGGGTTGTGTGTGTGTGTGTGTGTGTGTGTGTGTGTGATGTACTAGAAACAGTAACTTCAAAAGACTCATTTAAGATTTTCTCTTTAAATTTAGCACAGTATATGAAGACCAACTAGCAAAGCATTTAAAAAAATGTAACTCAAGAGAGAAGCCAAAGCCTGTAAGTGTTTGAAATGTGTGGTGTGTGGTGTTTATATCCAATACTACTTAGTGTTACAAGGAGCAGGTTGAATTTGGCAACCTTTAAGTTGCCAACTATTTAAGTTCTCACTTGATAACTGTACTTTTCTTCCCTCCTTCTTCACCTGCTTCCTCTTTTCTTTTTCCTTGTTCTTGTGTTTTGTTTGGGATTCTGATTGGTTAGATTAGAGGCAGGCTTCACTGAGTAGCTCAGGCTGACCTGAGGCTCTTCTCCCTTAGCTTTGCTATTACTGAGATTATTGGTTTGTGCTACCCTGACCAGCCCAGAATTTTGACAGGTTTTATTTTTGTTTGCTTCTTTGCTTTTGAGGTCAGGGACGGTGCTGTGCTGCTCAGGCTGGACTTGAGTTCATCTCAAACATTTCTCATGCCTTCCCTCCAGGTGTATGGTGATAGGTATGTGCCGCCGCTCCCAGCTTGATAGGGGTGATGGTGCAGCAGCAAGAGATTTGGAGTCTTTAGAATTAAGGTTGTAAAGACTTAACTGCTGGGCATCTTTGAGATTCAGACTCAGTATAGAAATAGTGGGCTTGAGTCCAGATGAGTCTTTCACAGTTTTCACCCAAACAAAGGCTGAAAATCCAATTTCTGTTTGGTAACAAAATAGGATAGGGTGACAGTAGGTAACTATACAGAATGGTGGGTGAGTATATTTACTTCATGAAACGGAGCGTTTTACAATATGTACCCCAATGTTGGGTTTGTTGTTCATGTTTTAGGTTTGTTTTGTTTTGTTTTTGTTTTTTTTTTTTTTAGATTTTTCGAGACAGGGTTTCTCCGTAGCTTTTTGGTTCCTGTCCTGAAACTAGCTCTTGTAAACCAGGCTGGCCTCGAACTCACAGAGATCTGCCTGCCTCTGCCTCCCGAGTGCTGGGATTAAAGGCGTGCGCCACCACCGCCCGGCTCTAGCTTTGGTTTTTTGAGACAGGGTTTCTCTGTGTAGCAGCCCTGGCTGTACTAAAACTTGCTCTGTAGACCAGGCGGAGCTCTGCCTCTCACGTGCTGGGATAAAAGGCATGCGTCACCACTGCCCAGCAGCATGTTGTAAACCTCAAATATATAATATAAAATTGATTTTAAATGTCGAAGACATTAAAATAAGAATAGAAAACTTTTAATGATATAAAGTAAAATGTTGAACACATATAGTAATGGTTTGACCATCAGCTATCAACCTGATCAATATAATTGATGTTTATGGATATGTATCTCTAAATATCTACAGGTAAAGAAGTTAGTTGTCAGGCAAAGTGTGTTTATTTTATTGGGAGTAAATAGCAGAGAGCACACACAATATTGTCACACGTAGCTTGTTGCAGCTTTATGGATGCCAGCAGGAATTAGGAGACTCCTGGGTCAGAGACAGGCAAAGGCTGAAATGCCTGTCATCAATGCCTGCCATCAGGGGCTCTACCACTAGACTACACCATGTCTGGGAATTTGTATTATTCACCTCATGGAAGCAGTAAAGGCATCTTTCTCAGGTCAATTATCCTTGTCTTTCAGAGCCTATGGACTTAACTCTGGGGCTCTGTTGGGAATACAGCATATGCAGTGACTTTCCCTGAAGCTGAGGAGCCCCGTCTTCAGGAAAGACTTTTTTCCCTAAATTGGGGCAGTGAGCAAACCTGCCTCTCCTGTGCTCCATAGGAAGACATTTTTCTTTATTATACTGTACAGTAAGTAAGCCTGCTGCGGAATCTAGGAAGAAATGCTATTTCCGTCTAATAAGGGTGGTTGATACGCAGCTGTCCTTGAAAGGCTAGTCTGGAGCACAGTGAGACTTGTAGGAAATCAAAAGACCGGCAAAAGTGACTCCCAGGAGCACTTCTCGGTTTTGTTTTGGTTTTTTTGTTTTTAAGAGGGGGGAAAAAAAGCAGAGTCTCACTATGTAGACCTGGAGCTTACTGTATAGACCAGGCTGGCCTCAAACTCACAGAGACCTACCCCAGCGTCTTGTTTCCTGAGCGCTGTCTCAAAGGCTTGTGCCACTGCACCCAGCCCTCTGTTCAGTCATTTTGTTACAGATATCCTTCCGCATTGTCAAATGTCTCCCAGTTGAGAAGCACTGCTGTAAGCGGAAAGTATTTTAGCTGCCTGTTACATCTCATACCTGTAATCTTGGCACCTGGGAGGCTTAAGCAAGAGGATTGCCATGAGTCCAAAGCCAGCCTGGACAACATAATAAATTTTAGGCCAGCCTTGGCCACCAATTGAGCTTCAGTGTGAGATCCCCCTACCGAAGGGCAAACATGGTATTTCAACAGCAAGGTAACGTAGAAGAGAAGCAGTGACCTTCTGTCCACCCCCTTTAGGACTTAGCTCCTTTAGTAAAGAGAGAAGTTAGTCTGATCCCAGAGGCCTAACTCTGGGGGACCAATGGACCAGACTCGGCCATCCACCCCCTCAGAGGCCAATCAGGTTGTGATGAAGTTAGAAAACATTTTTCAGTATGGTCTCGTGTTTTGTGCTGATATTGGTGACTACATAGGAGAAAAGCAACCGTGCCATGAAGCAGTCTCAGTCAGACGAGGCTGACTGACCTTTACCCGAGGGCTGGTTCTGTGGGGTTCTATGGCTCAGGGAACATCTATTCCTTGAAGTAGGCGGTACTGTTGGTGCTGTTCTGGCTCCAGCCGAGGAAAGATAATGCTTCCTTTTGAGACAGTCTCCTTTGCTACCTTAGAGTAACCTGCTTCCGAGACTCCCTGTTCCTGGGTTTTATAGTGTGTCTTTCTTTATCTTGGTGTCTTCATTCTTAGAGGTGAATAAAAAGAGATGAGGTAAAGCAGCCTTATATTACTAATTTTCAGATGAAGAGGCCTGAGGTGATTAACATGTCAGTTCAGCATGGGTCTTGCCCAAGCCTAACGTAGCACAGGCAGAGCCGCTCTCCTGGTTCAGTGCCTGTCAGACCTCTGCTAGGCCCAGTAGAAGAGCTAGTGCTTCTGCCACGAGCAGCCTTTAAGTTCTGTGAGAAGGCTTTACTTCAAGTACCTTCCTCGCCTACGGGGCAGTTTCAGTAGGCACGTGGGTGGGGCATGTGTTCTGGGAAGACTGAGTGCGATAATATTTGGTGACTGAGTGAATGTGAGAAAAAGGTGATGGTAGGGAGGGTGAAGGGAAGAAGCAGTTTTTCAGCTTCTTTATTGTGAGCTTTGTATTAATATGTTATGATTTTGTTTTGTCAAGGATTTCTTTATTCAAGATATAAATGCAGGATTAAAGCATGAAATGGAAATTCCTGAGCAGTTAGTGAGTATATTATTTAATACTTAACTCCTTGTACATTGACCGTTCCCGCTTTTGTTTGGAAACATCTGTTGTTTTGTCATGAAGGTGTATTTTCCTATAAACTACTGTTGTTAGTAATTGTTAGTTCTCAGACCAGCTTATGTCCCATAGCAGACTGCAGTGTGGCTCTGTTGTGAGCTCACTGAGCCCAGTCTTGGCCCTGAGGGATTGAGGGCCATTAAAGTACCTTGGCACAGACTGAGTGGTGCCTTCACCGTTGGGCAGTTCCCACGGCTGCCTGGGAACAGAGTCTTTCAGGAGAAGACCTTAAATTGCCATGGGTCTGCCCAGTGTTAAGCTTCTACTCATTTTTGTTGTGGTACTTTAAGGCTTGTTTTGACTACATTATTTAGTTTTATTTTTGTATATAGGTTCCATTTTCTTCTCTATCTGAAGAGCAGTTGGAAAACTTAATTAAGAAACTGAGGAAAGCAAGTGAAGGTAAGTCTGCCTAAAGTTGCAAGTTCAATTATTTGAGAAGCACTAGGTGGTGTATGAATTGATACCTCCTGTTTGTTATTCAGAGTCCATGCCTGGCTGCTTAGGCTATAACATTTTTTCTTGGAACAGGCTTGAATTCTCCACTTAAAGATCACATTATGTCCCATCCAGCATTATATGATGCCCTTAATGACCCTAAAAATGGTGATTGTGCTGTCAAGCACCTGAAACAGCAGGTATGTTTGAACCACAATAACTTAGCCTTTGTTTATATGTTTAATGCTAACATTCTATGTGATGAGATGGCTCACCAGATAGATACCGGCACTTGCTGCCAAGGTTCAGTCCTCTAAACCTAATGGTGACAATAAATTCTTATAGACTGTCCTCATGTGTATATGTTCACAATAAATAAAAGTAATTTTTAAAAGCTAACATTCTAGCTAGACTTGGGAGTACATGCCTTTAATCCCAGCACACCAGAGACAGAGACAGGCACGTCTGAGTTCAAGGCCTGCCTGGTCTACAGAGTGACTTCCAGGACAGCCAGGGCTTGAAAAAAAGATATTAAGTTTTTTTTGTTTTGTTTTGTTTTTCGAGACAGGGTTTCTCTGTAGCTTTGGTGCCCGTCCCGGAACTAGCTCTTGTAGACCAGGCTGGCCTCGAACTCCCAGAGATCCGCCTGCCTCTGCCTCCCGAGTGCTGGGATTAAAGGCGTGCGCCACCACCGCCTGGCTAAAGATATTTTTTAAAAAGACAATAACTAGTTTTTTTTAGTGGACAAAATGCTTTTATTCAAAATTATATGTGAACATAAACTAAAAATTTCAGCATGAAATATCTGAATACAGATATTATTTTAAAGAAAAAAGAAAAAATGTCTTAGGCTTTCAGAAGTTATCAGTGAAAACATTCTGTCTTGGATAGAGATTATTTTGCTGATTTTGAATTTGAATTGAATTTCTTTACTCTAGTTTATAAAATAATCCTATGGAGTTTGCAGGCTTCTATTTTAGGTAACATTGAAAAATTAAAGTTACTTGGTCCAAGAAGATGCTTTGTTGAGTTTGGAGCAGGAAAGGGGAAATTATCTCACTGGGTCGATATTGCCTTAAAAGATGCTGAAAACGTTCACTTCATCCTGGTAGAAAAAGTGACCACAAGATTCAAGGTAAGTAAAGCCATTGTAGGAGCTTAATAACCAAACATAATCTTTCCCTGTAGGGAAAAAAAAATGATAGGAGCCTGTCTCTTAAAATGAATTGCCTTTTTTATATATTTGATTATAATTTTTGCCGTTATTGGTTCTAATTGTACTGGTTAAACTGAAGGTAACTTTTTAAATTTAAATATTAATAGTTCATGACCTGTGTTCTTAAAATTGTTTGCAGAGACAGGAAAATCTGTGAACAGAGCCAGGTTTCAGCTAGGAGTTAAGCCACGTCCTAACCTTGCATTTGCCAGTGCTTGCAGACTTCCTTCACTAAATTCTTGTTAAGCATATTCTTGGACACCGTGATAGGCACACTGTCTATGCAGATAGATATTGATAAGGCAGCTGCGCTCTTAGGTGTGCTTAGAAAGGAGAGCTAGATGAATATGTAAGGAAAGTGTTAAACACAGGAAGTTCTGCCCAGTATGTGCAATCAAAGGAAAACGTGATAGACTTTTTTAGAGGGAGGCAGTGGAGAACCATGCAAAAAAGGTGGTGCCTGTGATCATCTTGAAAAATGAATTAGCATTTGCTGATAGGGTGTGAGAAGCACTCTGGGAAATAAAAACAGTGTTACCACATGTCTGGGGTAACAAAGGAAGCATTTCTGTGTGATGGAAATCCAAGGCTTTAGGTAGACTGTGGCTGTATGAACTAGGAAAAGAGAGCTGGTCTAGAAAGGCCTCCTGTTGTACGCTCTTGGCTTTGTCCTGTTCTGTGTTAGAGATACGGTGAAGATTTGGTTCTTGCTTCTAAGCGGCTTCCATGCAGCGCGATGAGCAGTACTCAGTGCCACAGGAACATGAAGGCAGGGAATTGGTCTCAGTCTTCGCCAGTTGTCACGGAGGAGTTTCTAAGGATGATTTTAGAACTTTCTGTGGAGCTAGAGACATGGCTCAGTGGTTCAGAGTGCGTACTGCATTTCCAGATGATCTGAGTTTGGTTCTCAGCCCCAGTATCAGGCGGCTCACAGCTTCCTGTAATTTCAGCTCTAGGAGATCTAACACCATCTTCTGGCCTCCTTGGGCACCACACCCAGATGGCACATGCACACACACATGTAAAAACGTGTTTTAGATGCTATCCCAGGAAACTGTAAGACTATTTTAGAATTTTAAACTAAAAATATGAAGATTAAAAATATGAAAATTTTTATTCAATAATACAAGTAAGAAATGTACTGGAGAGTATAAAGGCCATTCTGTGGACTTTATAGGAAAGAAAGAATGATAAATGTTACAACAGTGGAAGTCATAAGACTTGCTGATTTATTATTCATTGTTTTTAAGCGAGCAGTAATATGGGATAGTTTCTGGCTTAACTGGGCACAGGTATTCTTGAGGAGGAAAAACATGAGTTCAGTTCTGTGTGGGTTTAGTTTCCTGTGTGCATGTTTCTGAAGGCTTGTGCCTGTAATTTAGTGGGAGATATTTTGCTTAGCATTCATAAGGTGCTGGGTTTGAATGCCATTAAAAAAAAAAAAACTTTTTGTTATTGTTTTTATTTTTCCAAAACAGGGTTTCTTTATGTAGCCCTGATTGTCCTGGAACTAGCTCTGTAGACCAGGCTGGCCTCGAATTCAGAGATCCACCTATACTCAGCCTCCTGAGTGCTGACATTAAAGGCATGCCGTGGGCCACCACCACCTGGCTGAAAACAAAAAACTTTAAGAGGGGGCTGAGGCTGGAGCTCAGTGGTCAGTTGCTGCCACGGCATGGATATGGTCTGCCTTCAGTCTCTAGCACTGTTGACAAGAGAAAAAAAAGTGGGGTGAGGGAGGGGGTAAATGTAGCTGATGATTCTTAGAGAGATCTGGATCAGTGTGCATAAGCACGTGGGTGTAATGCTTAACATGCTGTGTTTAAAGAAAGTAAGAAGAGTGAGCCACAGTAGAACCAGGGATGATAAAGACGGAAACACTGATAAGTAACCATAGTCACTTAACCTCTGTGAACCCTGACTTCTTTGCGAACGGGTTGGTAATAGTTATGGGGTAAGAGAAAAAATAATGTGGCCAGGCACACACCTTTAACCCCAGCACTTGGGATGCAAAGACAGGAGAATCTCCGTGAGTTCAAGACCAGCCTGTTCTACAGAGTGAGTTCCAGAAGAGCCAAGGCAACCATAGAAAAACCCTGTCTGGAGAGACAGACAGACAGACAGATGTGGGTTGTGGGAGTCCCATCTCTATGCTGTGAATACGATTGGTTAATAATGAACACTGTCTTGGCCTGTCAAAAGGGCAGAACTTAGCTAGGTGAGGAAAACTAAACTGAATGCTGGGAGAGAGAAGGTAAAGTTAGAGAGAAGCCTGTAGCCCCACTGGAGACAGATGCCGTAACATTACCCAACATTATCCGGCAAGCCACAGCCATGTGGCAATACACAGATACTAGAAATGGGTTAAATTAAGATGTAACAGTTAGCCAATAAGAAGCTAGAACTAATGGGCCGAGCAGTGATTTAAATAATATAGTTCCTGTGTGATTATTTTGGGGCTGAGCAGCCAGGAACCAGCAAGCGGCCTCCTTCAACATATATGTATATATAATAGTAGTAACCAATAGAATTTCTAGCCTTTTAAAAGGGGTGTTGTTATTTTTGAGTTTTCATCCAAAATCTAAACCTTGAAGTTGTTGCTCATTCTCTGTAACTGAAATTTGAAAACAAATAGACATTTTCATAAAGCTTTTTTTTTTAACATTGAATGCTGATTCAGTAATGACCTGTTTATGCAGGTAGACGGTAAACACAGAAGAAAGAACTCAGCGTTTGAAAGACTTCAAATTGATATTCAACACCTGTGTCTAAGTGAGTCCCGTAACTCTTCACTGCTCTACTGCAAGTCAGACATTCCAGACCCTGGGGGCTGTTAGAATTGTGTTCTCATAGACCTGGGCTTCAGGAAGAACAAAGTAATACTAGTGCTTTGGTAATACAAGTATATGTAACTTAATAAACATAAATGGAGTGATGATTGAAACCTAAAAATTATTTTGTTGCCGGGTGGTGGTGGTGGCAGCAACATACACCTTTAATCCCAGCACTCAGGAGGCAGAGGCAAGCGGATCTCTTTCAGTTCAAGGCCAGCCTGGTCTACAAAGTGAGTTTCTGGACAGCCAGGGGCTGTTACACAGAGAAACCCTATCTCGAAAAAGAAAATTATTTTGTTATATCAACCTTAAGTGTAGTTGATAATGCAGGAGGTTCAAAACTTTTGATAAGTTGTTATATATTGCTTCCTTGTACTTTTAAAATTAATTTTGAGTAATGCAGGTATGATGGTGCACACTTTTAATCCCGCACTCAAGATGCAGAGGCAGGCAAATCTCTGTGAGTTCCAGGCCAGCTAGGACTGCATATTAAAACCTTGTCTTAAAAAAACTAACTTGGAGCCGGGCGGTGGTGGCGCACGCCTTTAATCCCAGCACTCGGGAGGCAGAGGCAGGCGGATCTCTGTGAGTTCGAGACCAGCCTGGTCTACAAGAGCTAGTTCCAGGACAGGCTCCAAAACCACAGAGAAACCCTGTCTCGAAAAACCAAAAAAAAAAAAAAAAAAAACTAACTTGGAGTATTCAAACTAGCCTTCAGACCATAGTTAACAGGACTGTCAAAACCATTAGAGGAAAAGAGATAGTTCTTTGTGTAGCTAGTATATAAAACATAGGTCCTGCCGGGTGGTGGTGGCGCACGCCTTTAATCCCAGCACTTGGGAGGCAGAGGTAGGCGGATCTCTGTGAGTTCGAGACCAGCCTGGTCTACAAGAGCTAGTTCCAGGACAGGCTCCAAAGCCACAGAGAAACCCTATCTCGAAAAACCAAAAAAAAAAAAAAAAAAAAAAAAAAAAAAAAAACATAGGTCCTCAAAATTCTGTCATAATGAAAGTAACTTATTGCTATGGAATTAATAATCCATACAGACACACACATGCACACCCATACATGAACACAAATGCATACACATGCATACACACTGACACATGTACATAATTGCATACACACACACACACATGCCTCATGGTTGTTCTCTTTAGTGCCTTTTCTTTTTACATCTTCTAACATTTTTTTTTTTCTTTTTTGTGTTTTGAGACGGGGTCTTCCTATGTAGTCCTGGCTGTCCTGGAAATCACTGTAGACTAGGCTGGCCTCAAACTCACAGAGATCCACCTTCCTCTGTCTCCTGAGTGGTGGATTAAAGGTGTGCACCACCACACCTGCATGTTTCGTATTTTAAAAGAAAATAATGCAACATTTACAAATATCTTCCATCCACTAATTTTATTCTGGTTTTGAGAAGCAGCCAAGCATTTGTATAGAAATCGTATTTTCTTCTGCTTAACTGAAGTTAGGAATGGTATGTATTTACTCTGGTAATTCCAGCACGTGGGAGGCTGAGGCAGGAGCATCACCCCAACTACATAAAGAATTTCAGGCCAACCAGTAATACATACGAGAAAGAAGAAAGTCGTTTGTTTGTTTATCCGAATATTTTCTCTGTCATATACTAAACACAGACACATTCTTAGGTTGTATATTGGATTCTGTGAGAATTTTTTTCCCTCACATCTTTCTTCTCCAAAGTTCAAAGATTCTAAAAACCCTTCTCTTGGAAAGACACTTTAATACTTTTATCATAAGCAAACTATCATAATTCTTACTGTTTTTGTCTCAGACAGGATTCCTGTGCTAAGAGAAGGAAGACTGCCTGTGGTAGGAATTGGGAAGCATCTGTGTGGGGTCGCAACAGGTAAGCCGGACACACGGTACCCTCTAAACTAACACTGAGCTGGAAGGGGGGCACTTAGGCTCATTTAACCCATGTAAAAGCTTTCTAAAGTAAGCCATTTCCATCCTGGTGCGGGAGGGACGCATACACCTTTGGTTCCTTTCATCTAGCCCCTGCCTCTCAGAAACCTGACCCGACAGCGGCTGCTTCCCCCGTCTACCTCCTCTCCCCTTTGTACATTCGGTCTGAATCCCCTTTCGCTCTGCTGCAGGCGCCTTCCCTCAGTGAGGTTCAGCGTCCTTCTCTCTTAGTGCTTCCCCTCACCAGGGCCATTCCTTCCATCGTTTTGTGCTCCCTGTGCTTGAAGTATTAATATTTAGACCCTTCTGTGACACACAGTGTCCTTGTCCTTCCCCTTGAAACTCTCAGTCAGCCTGTGTCGAAATTTACTGTTGATCAACATGAACCATGTCTATTTTCTCAAAGGCCATGTTGCTCCCACCATTCCTAGAATTCCACTGTTACCTGTTTGAAAGAACTGTTCATCTGTGAGCTTAACTTTCTCCACGTTTTTGGAGCCTCCTTAGTGTCATCAAGATAAGCTCTGCATAGCTGTTCCTTGTTTTCTAAGTATCTGTTTATATATCCAGTCACACTGCTGTGCTGGGATTCTTTTCAAGCACATTGCATATGCTAATACAGTGCTTGCTATATGAGAGAGACTCTGTGAATATTTGAAATGATCTTGACCACCAGCTTGCTGCCTCTTTTTTCCTTCTTTTTGTTTTTTTTTTTTTGTTTTTTGAGACAGGGTTTCTCTGTAGCTTTGGTGCCTGTCCCGGAACTAGCTCTTGTAGACCAGGCTGGCCTCGAACTCCCAGAGATCCTCCTGCCTCTGCCTCCCAAGTGCTGGGATTAAAGGCGTGCGCCACCACCGCCTGGTTCTCTTTTTCCCTTCTAAGAAGAAGGTTTTTAAGGTCACTATGAAAGAGTTTGTGATTGCCAGTGTTCTCTTTGTTTCTGAAATAACTTAATTCTTTTAATAATTTTCTGATTATAATTCTTTAAATTATGTTTAAGTCAAATGTAAATAAAATAGCAAATATATTTTGTTAGAAAATAAGTTGATGGACCTGTATGAAGTGACATGCTTCTACTCCCAGATACTCAGGAAGCTGAGGCAGGAGGATCACTTGAGCTAAATGATCACTTGAGTTCATCCACAATCTGGACAACATAATGAGACCATTCTCTCATATGAGAGAGAAAAAGACAGAGACAGAGAGACACAGACAGATAGTGAAATTGCCAAATTAGCTATCACTTTATCCAAATAATGTTGGTTATTTATTACTATTGTTGTTGTTGTTGTTATCCCATAATGTTGTTTGGCATGATTAAAATTTATTGTAAAGATCACATAAATTATATTTATTTATATATCATAGGGTAACAAATTTTAGAATAGCATTTGTTTTTAATTAATACAGTATGATATGACAATCTAATCAGATAAAATATAAGTTTTACAGCATATATTTGTGTTCTTTCCCATATTGCCAGCTCTCAGTATGGCAATTTAGGGGGGTTTAATTTGGGTTTTTAATTTATTTATTTATTTTTATTGTATATGTATGGATATCTTGTCTGTATGCATGCCCAGTGCTCACAAAGGCCAGAAAGTGCCAAATCCCCTGGAACTAGAGTTATGGACAGTTTTAAACCATCCTGTGTGTGCTGGTAACCAAACCTGGGTGCTCTGAAAGAGCAGCAAGTGCTTCCAACCATTGAGCCATCTCTCCAGCCCCTACTATGGCAGTTTTATTCCCTGCATCCTCAGTGTTTTGTACATGCAAGGCATTTAGCAAATATTTGCTGAACAAATGCCTGTGTACGGTCAAACTATTTGCCTGCTTTTCATACTGAAACCTCCTTTTCTCAACTTTTCTTTTTTCTTTGCTTGTTTTGTTTTGTTTTGAGACAAGGTTTCTCTGTAGCTTTGGAGCCTGTCCTGGAATTACTCTTGTAGACCAAGCTGGGCTTGAACTCACAGAGATTTACCCACCTCTCCCTCCCGAGTACTGGAATTAAAGGTGTGCACCACTACCGCCCAGCTTGGTTTTGTTTTGTTTTGTTTTTTCAAGACAGGATTTCTCTGTGGAACAACCCTAGCTGTCATGGAACTAGCTCTGTAGACCAGGTTAGCCTCAAACTCACAGAGATCTGCCTGCCTCAGCCTCCCAAATGCTGGGTGTGCACCACCACCCGACCCTTTTCTTAACTTTTCAACTCATCATTATTTGTTGTGACCAGCCTACATTTCAAGACGAGTATATTGGCCAGGTGTGCTGACACACATCTGTAACCAAACACCAAGAGATGGAAGGAGAGAATCAGAAGTATGGGACCAACATCAGCTATGCAGAACCTATCTCAAAACAAACAGATACAAAACCAAAAAACTAGCTTCTTGAACCTGGGCCAGTCTCTCAGCTCCTTTGTTTCTTCCTTTGGAGTTTCTTAAGTGTATAACTTTAGTTGGGATGGGAGAATTGAAAGACAATACAAATAGTTGAACAAAAGTTTTTCAAATCATAAGGCTTAAACTTGCTTCAATTTTATTGGAAAGTAGTCTTTATGGAAAATAAATCTTAGGAAATTAAGATAGGATGGCCAATTTGAGAAAATGTATAATATATGCTAGAATCATTATAATATATAGCTAAGTAGATTTTTTGCTAGTTTGTGTTGTTGTTTGTTTTGTTTTTAACCACACTGCTTAAGAAATCTGAAGAATATTTTTAAAGATGATGTGGTTTGGGGCCATGTCATTGTGTTTGCAGATCTTGCATTGCGATGTTTGGTGGAAACCTATGCTGCCAATCTTGAAGAAAGGACTGAAGAACCTTTATCCAAACGCGTCAAGAATGATAATACAGAAGAAGAAAGTAATGCTTTGACCAAGGAAGGAAGTGAAGAAGATGCCCCAGAGACACGGACCCCAGTGGCTGGCATTGTCATAGCACTCTGTTGTCACCACCGCTGTGACTGGAGACATTATGTGGGCAGAGAGTATTTCAAGGCGCTAGGCCTCGGGGCAGAGGACTTCTACTATTTCCAGAGAATGAGTAGTTGGGCAACATGCGGAATGAGAAGGCCGTCTTTGGAAGCCTCAGACACTACTGCAGAGAGAAAAGATGACCAGAATTATGACAGCGAAGAGCATGATGAGAGAGGAGACAGACCCACAGATGGCAGCACTGATAGTGTGCCTGGGTAAGGACGACTTTTACAGTGTACCACACGGAAGAGAAATACTGTATTCCATAAGGTAGTCCCCTATGGCCCCTGTGGGTACATCTCAGGACCTCTCACAGATGTCTAGAACCTTAGAGAAAACAGAACCAACCATGCGTGTTAGCATGGCAGTCTAACTGTCAGTCTAATAACTGAGATGGCTGCGCCATTGACTAAGTGTGACATTGAATGAGTAGCACACAGTGAGTAACTGGCAGTGTGGTGTTCTCGACATGATCATGTGCTAGACCAAGTTCATTCCCCAGGTAGGAGGGAGTCAGGTCAGAATGGCAATACCAGTGGTTTGTTTTTCATTTCAGTATTTCTAGACTGTGATAGACCTTGGGCAAGAAAAACAAAACAAAACAAAAAAATGAAATTGAATAGTAGTTGCTTCTTGGTCTTTTGGCCAAGATCAAGTATAGAAAATAAAACCGAATAAGAAGAAGGATTCTTTTTCCAGATGACTGCTATCAGTAGTTAGTTAAGAAAATACAGTTTACAATCTAATTTTGGAGCAGGCTAAAACACATTTTAATTGTAATAATAAAGACAAGACTGGGAAGCAAGAGACAGCACCTCATGAACTGCTAGCTAGTTAGCAGCTTCGTAGTGAGTGGCAGTGCCAAGCTTAACTCCCTGTGTGTTTATCCACTGTAGAGTTCTGACTGCAGAAGAGAAGGAGAACATAGGACATCTTTGCAAATTGCTGATTGACCAAGGCCGAGTCGAGTATTTACAGCAGAAAGGCTTCAGCCCTGCCTTAAAGTACTATACAGACCCATCAGTGTCTCTGGAAAACGTGTTACTAACTGCCGTACCAGCTCATCTGTCACTGCAGGAAGCAGCTCGTTAGTGGAAAAGAAACGTAAACGCCACTTGTCTTCTGCAAACAAAAAAATTTAATCCTTTTTAAGTTATATTTTTATATTCACAAAAATATAAATAGCAGGGATTTCTGTTTGTTTTTACTTCCAAAGTCCAAGCAGAATTCACCATGTTCTCCAAGTATTCCTTCTCAGCAGGGCTCTTTGACGCACTTTATCCATCAGAATGTGTAGAGGGACTGGCATCTGAGTCACTTAACTTGGTCATCTGAAACACATACATGAACACATAATTACAGTATAAACTCGGGCTGGAGAGATGGCTCAGAGGTTAAGAGCACTGGCTGCTCTTCCAGAGGTCCTGAGTTCAATTCCCAGCAACCACATGGTGGCTCACAACCATCTGTACTGAGATCTAGCACCCTCCTCTGGCGTGCAGGCATACATCGAGGCAGAATGTTGTATACATAATAAATAAATAAATAAATAAATAAATAAATAAATAAAAATTACAGTATAAACTCTGTATTCATCTTTGGGTGTATTTGATATGTTTTATTTTTTGAGCTCCAGTTATATTAAACAGTTGCAGTTTGTAACAAGGATCAGTCTGAGTACGGGAATTTTTTCATTATGGATAATGAAAGAATAATTTCAATTTTCTCAGATGTGGATAAATGTAGAAATGTGGGAATTAGCAGATGACATCACCATCAAAGTGCCAGACGCATACCCGTGTTTGTACTCCCAGAGTCTGTCCATGACTCCAACCTGAAGAGATGATTTCAAGGGGAAAATATCTTATCTAGTTCAGACTTCTAAAGACTTGTTTGTAAACATAAATCACAAATCAAATTTGAAAGTTGCTTGTAACTCTTAAAGTTAAGCAGTATCCTGTTTCTTTTTTCAACCTCTTGTGTATAAATGTAACTATATTAGCCTCTTGTGTATAAATTAACTATTTTTTTAAAAGGTTCTCTCCTGTTGGGGAAAATTGTTTTTGTTTGCTGTTCTGAGACAGGGTATCATTTGGTACCCCTTGGCCAGCCTAGAACTCAGAGATCCCCTGCCTCTTCCTCCTAAGTGCTGGGATTAAAAGCATGTGCCCATGCCAGCAGGAAAAGTCATTGGATTAAAATACTGATTAGATGATGAAACCAAAACCTCATGTTTAGACTTTACATAACTGATAAGTAGTTTTTATGTACAAGCAGATATTAAACCAGACATGTCATAAGACTGTTACTCTTCGTATCTTACCCTGGGTTTGTTTCTACATTTGTTTGAAAACATTATTCGAATTGTTGGTAGGTATGCCAAGACAAAGATTCAGAGTAAACAATGCTAGCTATTAGAATGACACTGAGATAGCTGTTTGTATTTGGTAAGCCTGTGACTAAGCAGGAAA
This sequence comes from Chionomys nivalis, assembly GCF_950005125.1. Lineage (NCBI taxonomy): Eukaryota > Metazoa > Chordata > Mammalia > Rodentia > Cricetidae > Chionomys > Chionomys nivalis. The sequence goes on along the minus strand of NC_080103.1, from coordinate 28,777,309 downwards.
CCAAACACATTTTAACTCCTGGCCTTTCTGTTTTAATTTAATCTCATATGTCGTCAGAATGCCTAGGTTTAAATTCTAACCCCACCACCTCTCAGCTGTCAAGTTACTTAATCTCTGTGCCTCAATTTTCTCCTCTTAAAATAGGAATGATGATAACAGTAATGGAGCCTACCTCACAGGGTTGTGTATATCACATAAGATAGCCAGGGAAACCAATTGTAATGGTTCCAAGCACAGAGTAAATACTAGCTAGGTATAATAATATTACATGAGTCTATTTTAATATAATAGGTGTTTGTTATTTTTATTTAAATTGTCACTTTTTCTATTTTTTATATTTTTAAAATATAACAATTTTATGTCAAATATTGTTAATGTACATTGATTCTTCTTTGGGGGGGTTGAAATACTACTTTAATATCTTAACTGTTCTATAGGTCAAAATTCCAGGGGGCTGGAGAGATGGCTCAGTGGTTAAGAACATTACCTGCTCTTCCAAAGGTCCTGAGTTCAATTCCCGGCAACCACATGGTGGCTCACAACCATCTGTAATGAGGTCTGGTGCCCTCTTCTGGCCTGCAGACATACACACAGATAGAATATTGTATACATAATAAATAAATAAATATTTTAAAAAGAAATTCCAATGTGATACCACTGGGTTAAATGCAAGGATTGCCAGAGTTATGCTTCCTTTTACAAGATGGCAATATTCTGTGGATCCATCCTTTATCTCCAAAGCCAAACAGTTTCTTGAGTATGTCTCAAATTGTACTTCTCTTGAATTTGCTATTGGTTTCTTCTAAAGTTAAGCTTTATGATGACATTTTATATTCATAAGTAACCCAAGAGATTTTTCTGTATTTCAAAGTCTTCTGACTAGGAACTTTAAATTACATCTATAACTCAAAGTGGGAACATTTCCATATATTCCAGAGATTAAGTTGATTGATATTTTTAAGTTAATAACTCAGATTCCCCAGTCAAAAGAACATAAATGAAGATAATTCATTGTTTAAGAATTAAATCCTTATATCATAAATGTCATTGGTATCGAAAAATTGTTTTGTATCATTAAAGTTTATGTCCAGAAATGGAGAGATGGTTCAAAGGTTAAGAGAACTGACTGCTCTTCCAGAGATCCTGAGTTCAATTCCCCGCAACTACATGGTGGGTCTATACTGGGATCTGATGCCCTCTTCTGGCATAAAGTCATGATTGCAGATAGAGCACTCATATACATAAAATAAATGTCTTTTTTTAAAAAATTATGTCCATAAATAAAATAAAAATTCTACAATGGGTATAATCTCAGTTGTGTTTCAGAATACGTACAGCATACCTCATAATTCTATATATTCCTATGAGCCATTCATTTTAATTATGATCTGATAATGGTTCTGAGTACATTACGGGGAAATAAGTTTCTTCTTCGGGTGCTAACCTTAAGTCAAGATTACAGTTTTTCTAATGTCTTTTTTTTTTTTCTTGTGTCACATAAGAATGTGAGCTAGCATGTGTTAAATCACTATTTCTTGACTTGCAGACTGTTTATGCTTAGCTAGCTCTTTTGAACTGCACGTCCACAGTGCATTGTACATGTCCCACATCAGACTCACTGCTAATATTGCAACTCATCCTCAGTCCTTTCTCCTCATTCTGCATATCAAACTAGATTCAGCACCTCCTTCATTCCCCAGTGGAGCACTCCCATTCAGCTATCCCGGATGGAGACATCCGTCCCGAACACTGGTTTCCATAATTATCCATTCTGTCTCCTGCTTGCCTAATACTTTATACAAAACTGGGCCACGATCTGCTTTGAACTATGTTGCCAGCCCTTCCCCAGCTTGTTCACACTGTTGCTTCCGTGACCTACAGCAGCACCAGTGGCTCCTGAAGTGACCCTTGCTAAGCAGCCGCTGGGCATCGGGGAGGGTTCCCAAGGGAAAGATTGTGACTGTTCCCTCTGGTTGTACTCCTTTTCAAAGTAGCTGTTTGGTGCATGGAGTGAGTTAAAATTTCCCTTTTCATCTATGAATTATAGATGAAATTATATTTTTAATAATTACACGGCCAAAGTTTCTGTTTCTGTGCTATTATTTCACTGTTTTTATTAACAAGTCAGTGCTCTTTGCCTTATCCCTCTTATTTTGTTTTAATTTTAAAATGTTTTCCTTGATTATAGAAATGTTTAATTCTGAATTATGAGATGAAGTGGTTGTAACCTGTATATTATACTTCATATTCTAACTATTGAATAAAGTCTGTATTTTTCACCCCCAAATCAAATTTTTTTTTAATTATTACTTGTAGATTATAGAAAAACAATAATGAGGAAGGTCTGTTTATACTCAACCTGGCATGCCTGCCACTTGATCAACAAAGGTAATGATTCTTTAAAAAATCAGATTTGGGGCACTGAAGAGATGGCACAGTGGCTAACAGCCCTGGTTGTTTTTCCACGGGACCCAGTTAAATTCCCAGCACCCACATGGCAATGATCTTAAAACTAGTTCCAGGCATGTGATGCCCTCTTCTGGATTCTGCAGGTGCCACATGCACATGCTGTACCAACATGCATCCAGGCAAAATACTAATACACAAAATAATTAACATCTAGGCAGAGGGTGTCGCTGGAGTTCAGTGACAGGACACTTGCTGTGGATTTGAGCTCTGGCACTGGAGAATAGTGTTTATAGAGAGAAAGAACTAGAAGTCCATATTCCTTCACTTGAGTATGTGCAGTGTGCAGCAAGTGCAGCTGAAGTTGTTTCCCTGATTCCATTTGAAAGACCGTCTTTACAGCTCCTCTCCTAGTACATCCCAGAATGATGGCTGGAATCAACATTCATGTTCCCCTCTTTCAGTGTTGGCCAGTTTGATGGAAAAGACAAGATAGAATGGAGAAATCCCCAAAAGGCTTAATAGAAAGGTAGAAGTAAATTGTATCCACATTCTCTTCCAAATCTATTTAACCCTTGTCTACAAATCCGTACCTGTTCTCCGTGACTCTTGTATATATGCGTGCATGAACTGAAGTCCAAACAGCTCCCTTTCCTCCTCTCCTTCTGTGATGTCACTGGGAGGGAGGGTCACTTCCAGTCTCAGCGGGTTGTCTCGAAAGTTGACAAACCTAGCAGTTCAGCCGAAAACAGTGTTTCTATAGGTGCCATAGAAGTGCATGTGCTTTTATTTCCCGGGAGAAAGATCAAATGACAGCGTGCTGAATTACTATTTTCCACTATTCTCAATAACTGATTATCTTGCTGGGATCTAATATACCCAAGAAGAAAAAGTATCTTTTCCCTCCAAAGCTCACAAAGGCAACTATTAGCTCATAGCATGTATTTAATGTGATGAGAACAAGTATAATATATGATTAATGCTATGAATATAGGTCATGACTGTTTTTATGGATGGATGCCATAATCATGGAATGCAAACTAAAGTTGCTGGATAGGCCGATGAATGAAGGGCTTCTGTTGTGGAGGTTTTGAGTTTGGGTATCCAGTGCCTCATTCCATCAGAAAATTACATTTTGGAGAGAATTTTCTTGGCTTTCTAATAAGTATCAAAAAGAAAAAAGTCTGCTTTCTCTAGGCTGATACAATTACCAGTGCCTACTCGTAGTTATCCAGAAGGAAGATGATCACTGTTTTGTTCTTTGTGTTTTGTATTGTAGAGCATTTGTTAGCAGTATAAAGAGAATTTTCATCATATTGTCACCAACAAAAGACATTTCTTTAAACTGATAAACCCCAGTACCATTTTAGTTTCAAGAATTATTTCTTGAATAATCTAGATTGTTGTTACCTGAATCACACTTATGAAACTAGTAAAACATTATGTTTAAAATATACACTCTCAAGCTGAAGAGATAGCTCAATAGTTACAAGCATTAGCTGCCCTTACAGAGGACCCAAGTTCAATTCCCAGCACCCACATGGCAACCCAGCCCTCTGTAACTCCAGTTCCAAGAGATCCAATGCCCTCTTCTGGCCTCCATGGGCACCAGGCACATAAGTGGTGTGCAAGCAAAACACCCACACACAAAAGGAAAATTTAAATATACATACACATCAATCACAACCCAGATGTGTCAGTCAGGATCTGGGTTCCCCCGTCTTACCTCCAAGGGTAAGTGTGTCACGCTGCAGTTACATTCTCTCACCTCAGATTTGCCATCTCTTCCATGCAGCCTGGAATATCTTGCAGCTTATTGTTACTGAGAACAAGAGTCCCCAAGTTTTTCATATTTCTGATTGTTTCCGGCAGGCAAGCTATTTCATTCCTCTGCAGCCACAATGTGTGTAAACTTTGCATTCTGGAGAATTAAAATTTTGTATATTAGATCCTTGAATATAAAAAGCTGGCCTCATCAGATTATAATATTTAACATTCAATTATTTAATTAATTTACTTCATTAAATTAATTATTTAGCATTTAGTAAAATTATTTGTTTAACAGACTTCATTCTTTCCTGTCAACTAATTGTCAGGGGAGCTACATCAGGGAACTCACTGAAGGCTAGCTGTCATGCCGCAGCAGAAATGAGAATATTTGCACTGTACATTTTTCATAGTTCTCTAAATAAACAGCTATAAATGTCACTTAAGATGAATCTTAAAAATCAGGAATTGATAATATGCCCATTTTGAGCAAGGTGGTATAGACTCAGGTCAAGATTCCTACGTTCAAATCCAACTAACGTCACTCACTGAGACCTGGGCATAGGTGACAAACATCTCTGTATCAGCTTCCTTGTCCTTTAGTACTGTGCACAGAAGTGCCTGGCATGCACCAAGCAATGTGGTTACTGTGGCATGTTCTTGGTAATATCTTGAAAGCAGTAGTTCTCCCCTCCTCAAATCCTTTGCATATTTGGGAGAAATGAAACTCACTGGAAGACTAAGTTTTGACCCAGTTGGGTCTTTTGTAATCATCATGGGCTCCTAGTTGTTCCGTTTATTGTTTCTTATTTTTCATAGGTGGCTTTGAATTTTTGGTAGCATAAAGTAACCTGTAAAGCATAAAGTTACCTTTCTAGGCTGTCAGGGAGTTGTTGAAGGCTGTTACTTCCCATATCCAGCCACTCAAGGGCAGGCATGTTCAACACAGCCAGAGGGATTGTAGTGAAGTGGTTCATACTCAGATCAAGGTGGGTGAGTTTTAGCAGTTTGCTGAGCTGAAGAAGAGAGTGGGTAACACTTGAGCTTTGTTTAGACACGGGAGTCCACAATGATCAAAGCAGAAGGATAACAGGAGCTGGGCATGGTGCACATGCCTGTAATCCCAGCACCAGCACCAGAGCCAAAGGCAGAGGACCGTCCTCTGAGTTCAAGGTCATCATGGTCTACACAATGCATTCCAACACTGCCATGCTACACATAAAGTAAAATGGAAATTTTTTTATTCAAAGATGACCATGTTCCAGGGTTCATAGGCCCTGTGTGTCAAAAGCATCGCCACCCCCAGAAGCATTTCTTGTGTTTACTTTCAGCCAGCTGCTGAGAGTTATATGGGAAAAGTTATTCTTTAAGATAACGGTTACCTTACTGGCTCACTCACACTTGCGATCTCAAACCTCTAACTCACTTGGCCACAATTCTGGGCTAAAGTGCAATGAGTGCCTGCAAATTTTATACCACACAGCGCTGGGCTCAGCTTCAGAAAAAAGATCATGTTATTGTGGTGGTATCTTCTGTCACCCGACTTCTCAGAGCTAGTGCCTGTCCTGAATTTGATATGTCATGACTATGCATGTTTCTTTATACTGTGTTACTATATGGAAGTATTTGCATTTCTAAGTCATTATATTTTTTCATGAAATGTATTTTTCATGAAATGTATTGTTTTATGGTTATCACATTTGAAGATTATATTGGACTGGCTTTTTTTTTTTTACTTTCTTTCAGACTCTTACTGAGATTGTAGTTTTGTATGTATCTTTCGGTTTGCTGGGAGTGTATCAATGTAAGTCCTAGCTGGTCAGGAATGCATAGCCTCAAGCTCACAAAAATCCACCCGCCTCTGTCTTCAGAGCACTAGGTGCAAAGGTGTGCACCACCATGCGTGGATTCTCTCGTCAGTTTTAAATGTATTCATGGGAATGCATAGAACACAAGGTTTTTTTTCACCTAAAATATCTATTAAGTTACTTCCACTCCACACTTTTATTTGAGAAAATTAAATATGTAATTGGCCCACAGTTGCATTTAAATACGTGAATGATTATGATAGCAACCACACAAAGGCAGTGCCATTGTTTCTGTTTTATGAAAATCGCTCAGAGCTCATGTAACTCAATGGACTCAAGTTCTTATAGACCTAAAGTCTCAAAGTTCCTTCCTCTTTATCCTTACTGGGAGTTTGAAGATAGAAGAATTAGCATCTACAGAGCAAACAAAAACAGCCTATCCACTTGGCTGCCAGGGTTCTGTATTTTGAATTCCTTCTGTACCATCTGCACCATGAAGTACACAAATACAGAGTTTTGTGGTTAGTGCAGAAAAGCAGAATGAGGGAGCTGAGGAGACGGCTTAGTGGGGAAGCTGCTCGCTGTGTAAGCGTTCCGACCTGAGTTTGGATTCTTAGCACTTAAGTGGAAAGCTGTATATGCGCAATCTGAAACCCCAGTGCTGGGAAGCAGAAACGGAAGAGTCCAAGGGGCTTGTGGTTGGGGAAGACACCTGAGAACATCGGGCAGATGCATACATACATACACATACACACACGTGCGCGCACACACAGGTACATATGTGCACACGGACACAGGAAGCTGCATGATTCCATCTGACAGGTGATGCTGTTTCTCTAGCTTTTTAATTCAAGCCATAAGTAAAAATGCATTTCTGAAAACTGTTATCAGACTTCTCCAATGAGTCAGTGTGGAGTATAAAAAGGTGTTTATGTTAACAGGTACATATACTAGTGAGGTAGATACAATTTAATGTCTGACAGAGAAATCTTCAGTTGCTGACCCCTCAGTACTAGAATCCTTTTTATTGTTGTTGTTTTTTTTTTTTCTGAGGTAGGTTTGCATTCTGTAGCCTTGACTAGCCCGCAACTTGCTATGTAAACCAGGCTAGCTGAGAACTCAAAGAGCTCTACCTGCCTCTGCTTCCCAAGTGCTGGGATTAAAAGCCATCAAACCTGTCTAGAATATTTTCATTATAGAATATTGAAAAGATAATAAATCTGCCTAACAACCTTACATGGAAAACATAAATCTAATATAAGAGGTTGTGTCCAAGGACACATAGTTAGCTACTTGGAGGACACACTGTGACATTAAATAATCTTTGAGTCAGATCTCAGAATAGTATTTCGAATATTTTAGTAGTAGTTTCCTCTGAAAATTGAAATATTCCAACCAGCAGGGAAGTTCCATAAGCCAACAGATAAACAACTCAGCTCCAGGAAGTACCTGAAACTGAGTGAGAATTGCGAGTTCAAGGCCAGCCTAGATAGAATAGGGAGTTCTGTAGGGAGTTCAAGGTCAGAGTGAGCTGCACTGTGAGACTGCCTCACAACAGACAGACAGACAGACAAAAAAGCCTCAAGGTCCAAGGCTATAGCTCAGTAGCAGTATGTCTGCTCAGCATGCATGAGACCCTGGGCTCAATCCCTAGCAGATGAAATAATCAAGCATGTGTGAGGAACCATTACAGGAACCTAGGCTTCTCCTTGTTATGGGATCTTAAATTAAATAAAGTTCTGTCTTCTCTCCAAAGAGATAATAATGCAGGACAGTAACAATGGAGGAACCTTTTGTGCCAAGTAGAGTTTGTTCTAAGAAAAAACTTGCCTTCTGCTAGGAAATACTTTTCACTAAGAATGTCTTTCCTAAAACAAAATTCATAACAGTGCTTCACGAGTTTTGTTTTATTTTGTGTTTTCCCAACAGCCACATGCCCAAGAAGCAGACTATTAGTAGATGCAAACAAAACAGACATTGGGACCTTCTGACCTCTGGAGGGAGGTCACTGAGATCTCTGTTCACAGCCAGTTCTAGCTTCTCCAAGCTGGCACAGTTGCTCAGCTCTTTGGGGACGGCCTTGATTTTGTTGTAGCTAAGAATCAGTTCCTGCAGCCTGGTGAGCAGTCCTGCACAAAACAACAGCAACAACACTAAGTAGCAACAATACACAATAGTGCTTCCTGTCACTAAGTGCTGCTTACAGACTTCACTTATTGGCAAAGTCAGTTATTCTCGTCTTCAAGCCAGGGGCAAATTTCTCATGCCATAGGAGAGGTGCTGGGATTTCCATTCTGCTTTATCTATTCTGCTTTATATATACTGGATCAAGGTGACTGTGGATGGTACAGAACCTGCCTAGCATGTACCAGACCCTGGGTGAAGCCCACTCTGTGACTCTGGCAGGCTCTGCCCTTCTTCCCAATTCCCTCTGCCTTGCTATAAACCGTTAGATTACATTCCTAAAGCTAGCCACAAAGGTGTATTCCCTTATTTAGCCACTTCCTCCTCCTGAGGCCTTCTACCAAGAGCCAGCAATCAAAACTCGACTTTGACTCACCTAGTTAACATTCCCAGTTAAAATTTTACATTTATAAACCACCATTTGGCCGGGCGGTGGTGGCGCACGCCTTTAATCCTAGCACTTGGGAGGCAGAGGCAGGCGGATCTCTGTGAGTTCGAGACCAGCCTGGTCTACAAGAGCTAGTTCCAGGACAGGCTCCAAAAACCACAGAGAAACCCTGTCTTGAAAAACCAAAAAAAAAAAAAATAAATAAATAAATAAACCACCATTTGCCTATGGACCACATCTGTCTCTCTATCCAGAGACAGTTCTTTGTCCCTCCAGGGCAATACCCATGTCGCCTTTCCCTCATCCCCTACCCTTTCTGTTTGTTCTCTATCTCCTTTTCCTCCACAGCCTAGCCCATTCCAAACACAGGCCTCCCCTTTTTCTCTTAAGAATTACACCTGCAAGGTCATTTCCTGCTGTTTTCTGCCTGAGTCGGGAAGCAGCCACTCTAACTTCTCTTCCCCCTCTTCATAAAGGATCTATGTGAAAACAGGTGGTTGGGTGTAGTTTGTACCTAATACGGGTCCAGGAGGGAGCCCCCACTGTAGGGGAGGCCCCATCATTGGGCTTCATCTCCAACACAAAGCCCCAACACAGAACACAACATCCTGAGCAATTTTTCATCTGGGAACATTTTTCCACCTCTAATGAATCTCTCCCCCTTTATTCCCTTTAGTCTGTTCTAAGATAAATAGGTAAACCAGCAATATTGTTTTAAGAATATACAGCATATTTCCGAAAGCTTTTCTCAACTGAAATTTTGTCTATCACCCCAGTATAAGTTTGAAAATCCCCTGAAGCATTAAGTTAGAGGAAGCGGCAGGGTAAGGGTCTGAAAGAAAAGGCACCTTTGGCAGGTAAACAAAATAGCACAGGAATAAAAGCAATCATCCTTACCAATCCCTTGGGGGATCTCAGAAATTGTGTTTCGAGATAAATCTAGCACAATGAGATTCTGGAATCTTCCAATGAATTCAGGAATTTTCAACAAACCCGTCCTATGAAGTTGCCATTCTTGTAGGTGATTCAGTTTCAGTAAAGAAGAAGGGAGAGTCTACAGTGGAAAACGTGTGGACAGTCATTACCTTGTCTGGATTAGTCTAGCACTGTGCTGCACTGCTATGATAAGATTGCCTGGCTCATTCTAGCTTCACTGCTGTGATATTACGGGATGTAAAAATACACTTGATGATAGTTTTCCCTTAATTGGTGACATTTCCAGGTACTTTGGGCTACTTCTACTCAAACCTTGACTTTTATTATTTTTTTAATTGTTAAAAATTTATTTTCAGTTTCTCACAAGTTATTATTTACTTCATCATTTATTGCTAAACCTTCAAATCTCAACCACAGTAGAATAAACAAAAATATCATATTTTGACTAATAATGCACACAAATCAAGTCCGTTCTAATGAATGATTCTGTAGTATTTATTAGACTATCCAAGAGCATGTACATAATTGAAAATGAGGATATTCTGAAAAATCATTTCAGTAATTTGAATTTCTCTTCCACTTCTATTATTAAGTATTTTAGGAGTTTGTTTGTTTTGAGACAGGGTCTCTCTACAGACCCCTGGGTGTCCTAGAACTCACAATGTAGACCAAGCTGGCATTAAACTCATAGAGATCCACCTGCCTCTACCTCTGCCTCCCAAATGCAGGGATTAAAAGTGTGCGCCATCACTTCCAGCCTATTTTATGAGGTTTTTCAAACCATTTTTTTCTTTAAACTCTGAACTCTATGTCTTTTCCTTTCAAGTCTAAAATAAGCCATAAATAAAATAAGAAAGTTAACTAGGAAACTGACCCCATAGCTAATGATAACTCCAGGTATGAAAAACAAACACTCAGGCAGGTTTTGAAGCCCTTGCAAGAGTTAGTCTATCTGATGTAACTAAGCACACGTGTGCATGTGTGCATGTGTGCTCATACACATGTGAGGGAGAGAGATGTCAATCAGGGGGACACTGGACAAGAAAGGTCCCCTTCCATTCTGGAATCTAAATTGATAGTTTAGCTATGTGATTTGAGTTAGCCTGGCCATCACCACTGTAGAGCACACTGGGATATCTGCTGATTGGGAGGATTTAGAGACTAAGTCTCACAAGGGATTCGAGTTCAGGTGGGATGGGGCAAAGAGATTCTCTGATAAAAAACAATTCATGCACTTACATTTCTTTTCCATTGTTCACGTTGCCCAAATTCACCTGTTCTATTAATAGACTCTCGAACTCTCCTGGTCTTCAATACAGTCTCAGATCCTCTCGGGCCTTCACACAATTCAGAGGCTGGCCAATCAAGAGCAGCTTCTAGAGAGAGCGCTTACCTTCCACTCTTCTTTCTCTATCTTCAAGATGACTCTTCCATCTTCCCTGGTGACCTTTTCTTTCAGCTTGGTTAAGCTTACCCGGTCTTCCCAGATGCGCACCAGCCTAAGACACGGGGACATAGTTTAATTCATAGGCAGTGGCAAGAGCAGCAACACAAAGTCCACCTACATGACTGACACAGCAGTGAAAGGAACAGAGGCCATGCAAATTAAAAACATAGCCACTGAACCCATGCTAACCCATGCAGCAACCGTTCGCCTGATTTCTAGTACCATTGACTCCGTGGTCACCATGGCAGAAAGCCGTCAGGCAGGGCGATGGTTCCTCATTTTTCCCAAACAGTTCTGTTAACTGGAGACCACTCATTCAAACATATGCACTTATGTGGGTCATTCTCGTTCAAACCACCACATCCTCTAACATCTCTTTTGAGTACCTGAGCTGCTCAAGATGGTCCTTTTTAAGTAAATGATAGCCTCCCATTTTCTTCAGGGGCTGGCCCTTTAACAAACCTGCTTTTCTTCACGTTCACCCTCTTCTCATTGTACTGAAGGCCTTTGAGACGTGAGCAGTGTCTTGGATTTACTGACACTATTGATTCAAGGTTGCTTTATTTGTTTTGGTGCTGGGGATAGCACAGTGCCTTGCACGTACTAAGCTCAGTCCTAAGGTTTTAAAAAGTATCACAGTTCTTCTTATATTCTACTTCTAATAGCATCAGTGAGATATGATTCACATGCTATAAAATTCAACCATTTAAAGTATACAAGTCAACGATTTTTTTTTTTTTTTTTAGTTTTTTGAGACAGGGTTTCTCTGTGGTTTTGGAGCCTGTCCTGGAACTAGCTCTTGTAGACCAGGCTGGTCTCGAACTCACAGAGATCCGCCTGCCTCTGCCTCACGAGTGCTGGGATTAAAGGCGTGCGCCACCACCGCCCGGCTCAAGTCAACGATTTTATCTGTAAATTCACAACATCGTGCAACTGTCTCCACTGTCTAATTCCAAAGTATTTTATCACTCAGAAATCCTCCTCAGTCCTCATTAGCAGACATTCCTCATCCCTACATTCCTTCCTGGACACTGCTATTTTTTTTAAGGTTTGTTATGTATACGGCGTTCTACCTGCATGTGCGCATACGTGCCAGAAGAGGGCACCAGATCTCATTATAGATGGTTGCAAGTCACCATGTGGTTGCTGGGAATTGAACTCAGTACCTCTGGAAGAGCTGCCAATGCTCTTAGTCACTGAGCCATCTCTCCAGCCCCTGCTATTTTTTTTTGTACCTATACATTTGCCTGTTCTGTGTTTCATGTCAAAAGGGCAATATGTAAGTGTGCCTGCCCGCTTAACACAATTCCCAGCTCGTCCATGTTATTACTACTAACAGGCAATGCGCTTCCTCTGATGGGAGGATGGCTGTATGGGTCTTTCACATGTGTTTGCCCATCCATCACCGATGGTATGTTTTGCCTCTTCTTATCATGTTGCTAAGGACATTTGTATGCATGCCTCTTTGGGAACTAGTCAATAATGATAAAAGGCCATTGTTTTGGACCAAGCTCTTGACACTGAACCTCAACAAATCAGACTGAAAATTGAAATAAAGCTCTGTGGTGGTCTGAATAAGAATGGGCCCCCTAAGCGCATATATCTGAAGGCTTAGTCATCAGGGAGCGGCGCTACCTGAGAAGAATAAGTGTGTCCTTCTTGGAGGAAGTGGTCACTGGGCATGGGCTTTGGGGTTTCAGATGCTTAAGCCACGCCCAATGTGCCATTCTCTTCTGCTGCGTGCAGATTCGGGTTTAGAACTCTCTGCTCCTTCTCCAGCACCATGTATGCTGCACTCTGTCGTGTTCCCCACTAAGATGATAATGGACTAAACCTCTGAAACTGTAAGCAAGCCCTAATTAAATGCTTTCTCTTAGAAAAGCTGCCTTGGTCATGATGTCTCTTCACAGCAATAGAACAGCGACTAAGACAAGCCCCATGTCACAGAAATAAAATAAAAGAGTTCTCTGGCCTTCTGAAAAATCACGACAGGTGACAGCCACTTTCCCCACCAAAGTAGTTCCCATTGGTTTAGGAATGAATTCCCCTCGGCCGTAATCCTAACACATAATCCTCAAGGTAGCATGAGGTAGTCTGATAGGACCCAGCTGTTAATTTTTAAAGTTTTGTCTTCATGTCTTGGTTTTATAGGAAAAATAGCTTTGGAATGGCCAAGCTTTCTTATGTTCTATGATTTTTTTTTCCTTTTTTCCCAGCCCCTTTCTGTATTTAAAAGCAATCTGTTCTTACTTGGCTTCATAGAGTGAGTGCTGCCTAACTCTTGATCAGCATTCTGCCTATTGGAAATCTTTTGAAACTGGAACTATGGGGACAGGCGGAGTTAGTAAAATGGGCCAGAGTCCGGATCCCCAGCACCAGGGTGAACCCATGACATCTGAAAGGATGGGAGATAGGAGGATGCCCAGGCTCATGGGGCAGCCAGCCTAGCTGAGTTACAAGTTCAGTGAGAGATCTTGTGATAAAAATTATCATAATAATAAAGTGGGCAGTGACTGAGGAAGGCACTTGTGTTTACACGCTCACACTCACATGCACACACAATGTGCATGTACATATAAGCTTATAAGGTGGAGAGTGACGGAGGAGGGCGGAGGACATTCACCTCTGATCTCCACTTGCATACACACGTGTACACTTGCACGTACCAACATGAACACCTACGCACACACACATGCACATGCCCCCCCGCCACATGTACACATCTTTGAAATTAATTGCAATTTAACCTTTCACCGATTGTATATTTTTATTTCTGGGACTATATTCCTAGGAGAATTTCTGAGCCATGTTACAACTTCCCGATGAACCAACGGAACGGCATAGCCTCAACTTCACAGTCTGACTACTTGCTCTCCACAGCTCTGTCTCACTGTGTTCGCTGACCTCAAACTCACGGTCCTCCTGCTTCTGCTTCCCAAGGGTCCGAATTATAGGTGTGCACCACCACACCTGGCAAAACCAAGTTTTATCATGATATGACATGATTTTGCAATGGAATTGTTTTAAGGTTAATAGAAAGTGGTTTTTGAGGCTTTCATGGTATTTATTTCCTGGAAAGATAATCCAAACCCTTGAGAGGTGGAAGCAGATGGGTCTCCGTGAGTCCAAGGACACAAGCTCTCTCTCTCTCTCTCTCTCTCTCTCTCTCTCTCTCTCACACACACACACACACACACACACACACACGCCCAAAGGGAGCTAATTGGAGGGCTAAACCACACACAGGAGTTGGCAGAGGGAGGTGAACAGAAGCTGAGTCTTACAGGGTGGAGTTGGTGCTTTGGCTACTTTTGCAAACACCACCCCCACAGGGGCAGCTTGAAGTGTTTAGTGGACACAATCCTGAAAATTAGACTGTCCCAGAAGCCAGACTTCAATGGGTGGTGCGGGAGAATTGTCTGTACTCTGTCAATCATGTTATAAATAAACGCTGACTGGCCAGGTAGGAAATAGAGGCGGGAAAACCAGACAGGAAGTAGAAATGATGTAATGAGAACAGGAGAATTCTGGGAAGGAGGAAGTTGATTCCTCCCACTCCTGCCCAGACCACCGGAGCAGCAGGATGTGATCCGCCTCACTGAAAAAAGGTACTGAGCCACATGGCTAACATACATCAGAAAAATAGGTTAATCAAGATGTGAGAGTTAGCCAGTGAGAGGCTAGAGCTAATGGGCCAATCAGCTTTATAACTTACAGGGATTTATGTGTGATTTTTCTCTGGGACTAAACAGCTGGGGGTACCTGGTGGGAGGACAAAAACCCCAACAACAGGGTCCCTGTTCATGTTACAAATGGGTGTTTAGTGGGTTTCAGTTTTCACACGCAAACATCCTCTTGTTCCTCTTAACACTTAATCCCATCTGAATCAGTTATTTCCTTAATTAAGAAAACTTCCAGATGGCTGGAACAATGGTTCAGTGGTTAACAGCACTGGCTGCTTTTCCAGAGAACTAGGGTCCAATTCTTCAGCACTCACGTGACAGCTCGGAACCATCTGTAACTCCAGTCCCAGGGGGTGTGGCACCCCCTCTTCTGGCCTCTGAAGGCACTGCCTGGAAGAGGTATACAAACATACAGGCAGGCAAAACACTCACGCACATAAAATAATAATAAAGAAAAATGAAAGACTATTTTGGGAGAGATGGTCCAGTTGTTAAGAGCACTTAATGCTCTTCCAGAGGCTCCAGATTCAGTTCCCAGCACCCACATGGCAACTAGCAACTGTCAATAACTTCAGTTCCCGGGGACTCAGTGCCCTCTTCTGGTCTCCATGGATATGCACACATATGGTAGACCAACCGGCAGTCAAATGCTCATATATGCAAAATAAAAATAAAGCATCTTAAAGAAGATTATTTTGTGTTTTCTATCAAATTCAGTGGAGCTCTTGCTAAATGATCTTTCTATAATGACGAGATTATAAATTCCCACTAATCCGAGATAAAATGTCTTACGTACTTGTGCTGAAAGTCCTTCTCTCGTTTCACATCTTCATTGTGTTTCTTTATCCTTTCTTCCCAGACTTCCTTTACAGCATTGACGGCCCCGGTACAAACCAGATTTTCTGTCATGATTTTTCCTCATCGTAGTCAAGTCATCTAGTTCATTAAGTGTTGAAAAGCTGGGTCACAGGCCGCTCAGAAAAGACCTATGTGTGTGAGAGAGAGAAGGAAGCATCCTGCTTCAGAATGCTAGATGCCGTAGCAATCACAGAGGTGATGTTCGTTGAGCAACTGTATTTCCCCAAACTATATTTATTATTCACCCACCCTTCCCTTCCTTCCTTCTTCCATTCACTGTTTATTCAGAAATAGGGTTCACTGTGTTGCCCAGTTTGGCCTCAAGCTTCTGGGCTAAGGCAGCCCTCCTGCTTTGGTTTCCTGCATAGCTGGAACTACAGGTGCCGCACCAGTATGCCCAGATAGTCTACATGTGTTTGGACGCAATATCTTACTTTCAACCCATGTAAAATATGATGTGAACATTTTTGTTGCCTTTAATATTCACATGAGGAGACCAAATCTTAACAGAGCATATGTAGTTGGGCGGTGGTAGCACACGTCTTTAATCCTGGCACTCAGGGAAGCAGAGACAGGTGGATCTCTGTGAGTTCGAGGTCAGCCTGGTCTACACAGCAAGTGCCAGGATAGGCTCCAAAAGCTACAGAGAAACCCTATCTGTGGGGGAGGGGGGAGCGCATGTGGTAGAGCAAGAACTGCTGCCCAATCTATCTCCTTTGCTACCTTGTCATTCATAAAAATGAAAACTTGCAATCAGACTTGCATCCAACTTGGGAAAGCGATTAACAACGGATACATAAGTGTAGGGCCCTGAAGATGGCTCAGCAGGTAAAGATGCTTACCCCCAAGTCTGACAACCTTCAGAGGATCCAAGCTCCAGCTGTGTCTACCATATAGGGCTTTCACACGTTAAACCTGATTTGTTTTTTTTTTTTTTTTTTTAAATATTTATTTTGTATACACATGTATGCCGCAGGCCAGAAGAGGGCACCAGACCTCATTACAGATGGTTGTGAGCCACCATGTGGTTGCTGGGAATTGAACTCAGGACCTTTGGAAGAGCAGACAACGCTCTTAACCACTGAGCCATCTCTCCAGCCCGTTTGTTTTGTTTTTTAAAGATGACTAGAGAGACAGCACAATGATTAAGAGCATTTGCTCCTCTTCCCAAGGACAGAAGTTTGGTTCTCAGCACCCACATCATGAAGTTCCCCACTGCCTGGAACTCCTGGAGACGTGATGTCATCTCTGGCCTCCAAAGATATGCACACATGTGCGTGCACACACACACACACACGATATACAATCTCACAGAAATGCACACATGCGTTTCAAAAATAAATAACTTTTTTAGTAATTCAAGAGAAAGAGTAGCAGAACTATTAGAAAGTAGAAAGTGGCTCACAGAGAAGACAGAAAGTTCAGAGAGGCCACAGGAAGTGCAACTGTGGCCAGAGTCGCTACATGCATGCATCAGTGTGTTGTAGTGAAACTCATTGCTTACACTTAACACATACCAATTAGAAGAAAGAAAAAAAAAAGCAGTTAAATGGGAATAATAAGATGGAAAAAACCCAGGAAATCCAAATGACAAAAAAATCATGAATTGTAGCAAACCTTAGGATTCTGTAGATTAAACCATAATAAACTATCTACACACATCCTGTCACAATATTGATCGTAACAGACTGACTCTACCAAGTATCAGTAAAAGTCTGAATGAGGAACTTTCCCCTAGTGCTGTGCATTGGTAGTACTGTGGGTTGGTTGTATCTGGAGAGCATAGATGATATGCAACATGTATACATTCCCACGCAATAACAGTAGAATAGGCCGTCCCTGTGAAATGTGAACAAGTGCCCCCCAAGAATGACTTTTCAAAGTAGCAGAATGACAACGATGACGGTGGTGGTGATGATGATGGTAGTGGTGATGATGATGGTGATGGTGGTGATGATGGTGGTGGTGGTGATGATGGTGGTGGTGGTGATGGTGGTAATGATGGTGGTGGTGATGGTGATGGTAGTGGTGGTGATGGTGGTGATGATGACAATGATAATGGTGGTGGTGGTGATGATAATGATGGTGGTGATTATGGTAGTGGTGGTGGTGGTGATGGTGGTGATGATGACAATGATAATGGTGGTGGTGGTGATGATGATGATGGTGGTGGTGATGGTGGTGGTGATGGTGGTGGTGATGATGATGATGGTGGTGGTGATGATGGTGATGGTGATGATGATGACAATGATAATGGTGGTGGTGGTGATAGCAATAAAGAGCAAATGCTTCCTGGAAATTTACTTTTGCATGGATGCCTTCATTTAGCAGGTGCAGTATGTTTGGCTAACCTTGTCTAAATTACAGATTTTAAATTTAAATTACTCAAGGAGCATGGGGCCACACAGAAAAAGAAACAGAAAAGAGCCGTTAGAAGAAAAAAAATAGGGTTGCTATGCCATTAGAAATATGCAGAAAATCACTAGGATGGGGTACTATCTCTAAGCAAGGCATGAAGCCTACACACTAGAGCTGAGTGGGAAATCTTCTACAGTCAATAAACCTTGCTGTTAGGCATAATGGTACATGTCTGATGGTGGGCTGAGGCAGGAGGATTATACGTTTGAGACCAGCTTGGGATACATAACAACATCCTGCCAAAATAAGAAGAAGGAAGAAAGAAAGAAAGGGAGAATGGATAAAATAAGGAAAGAAAAGTCAGGATGGATAAAAAAAGAGAGGGAGAGACAGTGGGAGGGAAGGAACGTGTACTAGTGACCTAATTCCCTGGGCATGTCACCTATAATTTATGTCTCAGATGTTAATAAAATTGAAGTGACTACTAAATACTTTCAACAACATAAAATAAAAATGAAGAATGTAAGCTACCCCCATATATGTATTGCTTTATTCTATATAAACTCACATTTGTTAACTTATTCCATTGTTTAACATTAAATATTGGTTGTCTCTAATATTAGTTTGCCTAAAACAAAAGATCTGCATCAGAAAGCAACAAGCTCATAACAATGCATTTCTGCATTTAGCTGCTTTGTGGAGGAAAGCTCTTAGCAGCAAGGGAAGCATGCAGACACCACAATAGGAGTCTGCTCCCCAAAGTTTAAAAAAGTCCAAGAATACAACCTTAAATTCTTGCTTCCGGGGAAGCCTGCCTCTTACGTCCTAGAGAATGACAAATATGTGAGCGGTGGCAATCCCCCAAAGGGCTTTAAGTTAAACTCAAGCTCCGGTCTGCATTGGTGCACTTACACACAGTGGAGTCGCCTTTGGCAGTTCACTTATGCAAAAGCAATGGAGGCACCGGTTACGGGAAAGCACTTACCTTTGGGGGAGGCTGCAGGCAACATACCCAGAGCTCCTGATTTCCAGCGAGAAACACGAGGTGGATCCAAATGACTAAAATCCTCTGTCGGGCTGTAACCACAAGTGAAAAGTAATGTCAGCCGAGTTCTAATTATAGCTCACGGACAAGGCTGAGAATAGCGAGAATCACGTGGGGCTTCTGTGCAAAGGTTCAACTGATAACGTCTGCGAGTACGTTGTGTTTAGAAACACTAGGAAACTTTCAGGGAGAACGAGTTCCTTTTTATTTATTTAATTTTAAAGTTTTACGTTTGCGTGGTTGGTGTGTATGCATGGCCGTGCACCACATGAACGTAGCGCCCAGCAGGCCAGAAGTACTGAATTCCCTGGAACTGGAGTTCGGGATGGTTGTGCGCCACCGTGTGGATGCTAGGAATTGGCCCTGGATCTTCTGCAAGAAGAGCAAACTCTCTTTAACCACTGTGCTCTTAACCATGCTATTAACCACTGGAGAGATTCCAGGCCCATGGAGGGAGAACTGTTCCTAAGCCCTAGAAAAACATTCTTTCTAAAAGTCTTTCCACTTTTCATGACTTACAGATTGCATGTATTTCATAGAATGTAATGCATCTATTTGAAGCAAAGCGACTTTAAAATATGCCGATCTGCAACAGAACAAAGCCTTGAGCTAAAGGCACTGACGTGTGAGATAAATGAACAAGAAAGTGTGTCGGGGAACCCCAATTTATGCTACACCTGTGCTTCAGTTTGGGAGCATGCTGAAGGTTGAGTCAAACCATGTTCATCCGCTTGCCTCTTAGGTACACTCCCAAGTCTGGGGCTTCAAATCTAACTTTCAGTTCTTACCTCTCAGTGGTCATCGACAGGACTTAATTCCATGTTCTTAAGAGTTAAACATTTCGTTTTTTAAATTTGTATGCATCTGAACATGAACAAATTTTAAAAGATAACAAATATCATTGTTGCGCTATATTTACACACACATACACAATTGTTCAGTGCTGGCTAGAGCGGAGGCCCTTGCACACGCTAGGCAAGCTCTCTACCAATGAGCTACACCCACAATTCTGTAGAACTACTTATTATCATATTTTGCTAGCATAACATTGTTTCTTTTTTGTTTTTTTTTTTTAACAAAATAATAGATTTTATTATAACATTGCCTCCCTAGAGACCAGCCTAGTCTAGATGAGACCCTGGAAACAGAGACATTTATACCCATATTGTTTCCCAAAAGATATACTAATAAACACTTCCCACCAGTGAATGTAAGTGTTTTCCACTTCCTTCCCAATACTTACCTTTCATCTGATCCTTCTGAGTCCATCCCCTGAGCTCTAGGATTGTAGGCATATGCATACTGCCAGCAACCACATGATGGCTCACACACATCTATAATGAGATCTAGTGCCCAGAACACTATGTACATAATAAAAAAATTTTTTAAAAAGTAAAAAAAATAAAATCTTTCACAAGAAAGTTAATGTAAACTACATAACACTGTTTTCTGATACTGACACAACTTTAGAATAAATTTTACGATCAGTTTCAAACAACAACTACATTTTTTCCCCACATTTTTAAAAACACTATGGAAAACTTTCCTATCTAGTAAAAGTAGAAGTTTCAGAAATTTTATTTTTATACTCAGCATCAATCATAATCTTAAACTTTTTTTTAATGTGTTCTAAAAATAACATTCTACTGAAGATGGAACATATTTCATTTGATTATTTTTCTCTTTTTTTTTTTAGATTTATTTTTATTTCTTGTATATGGCTGTCACCTGCATGTATATGGCTGTCACCTGCATGTATATGGCTGTCACCTGCATGTATATGGCTGTCACCTGCATGTATACTTGCAGTGCCCACAGAGGCCAGAAGAGGGTGTCCGACTCCCTGGAATTGGAATTGCTGGGTGATGTGGGCCATCACATGGGTGACTGAAAAAGGAACAAGTGCTTTTAATCGCTGAGCCATCTCTCCAACCCCCTAGTTTTCAGTTTTTCAGGTAAGGGTCTTCCTGTGTTGTCCTGGTTGGTCTGAAGCCCCTGGCCTCAAATGAGTGCGCTTCCTCAGACTTCTACACAGCCAGGGCTGTGGGCGCGTGCCACCAGGCCCGGTTTTTACAGTCATTTGTAATATACAAAAAACTGTATGAGAAAAGATGCAGCCAGAGATTTAAAAAATGATGCTTTTGGGAGCTGGAGCGATGGCTCAGTGGTTGAGAGAGCTTGCCGCCCTGCAGGTACCATTCATATAATTACGTTCTTGCAATCCCTTTTTATAATTCTGGACTTAAGATAATTCTAGACCTATTATGAGCACATCCTGAAGCAAATTTCAAGTTCTATAGCTTGCCGCCTGGTATGACAGTACTCCTCTGAGGGTGTGGATGACCGAGGCTACTTCATGCTGT
The DNA here is from genome assembly GCF_950005125.1 of Chionomys nivalis. NCBI lineage: Eukaryota > Metazoa > Chordata > Mammalia > Rodentia > Cricetidae > Chionomys > Chionomys nivalis. Next base: position 28,756,066 of record NC_080103.1, on the reverse strand, counting down.
CTCTTGGAAGGAGGCCACCTCAACCACCCACTAGGAGTGAACCCCCACCTTGGCCCACATATAATCTTATTTTTCTTCTTTTTCTCCTGAGAACTTTCTTTTCAGTTGTTGTTAGAACCTGAATTCTTGATGTCCACTTGCTCTCATTCCCTTTCTCCTGTCTCTTGTTACCACCAAGCACAGCTGTTGCCCATGCTTTGAATTATGGCATTCCTCAGGGTACTCCGTAAAAGCCTGATATAGATGCCCTCTTCTAGCAGGGCAGTGTGTGTTCGTGTCATGCTTTAGTTGGTTTTCCTGGGTTTTTTTCCTTTTGGTTTTTCGAGACAGGGTTTCTCTGTGTAGCTTTGGAGCCTGTGCTGGAATTCACTCTGTAGACCAGGCTGGCCTCAAACTCACGGTTTTCCTTTTTTTTTTAAAAAAAAAACTAATATTTTATTTGTATAAATATATATTAAAACTTATGTGCATTGATACTTTGCCTACATGTATGTCTGTGTGAGGGTGTCAGATCTTGGAGCTACAGAGAGTTGTGAGCTGCCATGTGGGTGCTAGGATTTGAACCTGGGTCCTCTGGAGGAGCAGTCAGTGCTCTTAACTGCTGAGTCATCTCTCTCTAATCTGCCCCCTCCAGTTTTTCTGGATTTTCTTTGTTCTTTCTTTGTTCTCTCTCTGTCTCTGTCTCTGTCTCTCTCTCTGTCTCTGTCTCTCTCTCTTGATAGGATTTAGGAAAAAAAAACAATAAAGGTGGGGAAAAAAAATCTTCCTTCCAAGAGCTTAGATGGAGAATTTCTGAGGCCTTGGGACACATCAGGTCCTAATATTAGGTCAGATGGTTTGTAAGGTAGGATTTATGAGGTAGACTAGAGTTAAGAAAGAATGTAATAGTCCAATTTTAGTTTTTTGTTTTTGTTTTTTAAGCACGTGTAGGAAAGGAACAAAACCTTTCTGGCTTCAGTGCTTTAATGTCAACTCTAGGAGCACAGCAAGGGCTCTGTTCACCCAGACTCTGCCCCAGGGTGTCTGTCCACCCCAGCCCTAGCCTGGCTCTGCCGCTATGGCTCAACCATGCTGCTGAATCCATGCTCTGGGCTCCCCGATTTTGTACAAGGACATGTGCTCTCCCCGAGGCCCTGCACACAAAGGAAATGAATTTTTCACCATTCTTAAAGGAAGACAAACAAGACAAGGTGTTAACGGCGGGGAGTTGGGGTGGGACTGCTCCAAGTTTCTTCTGGTAAAGTAGGAAACATCTTGAGCCCATCACACTGGATCTTCAGGTGAGTGTGCGGCAGGCTTGTCTTCCCCACACACTGCCGGATGGGGAGTGAGTTTAACGATGGGATGACCATCTTCGGACTCTCCCCAACACGGACAGCTTCTTTAATATGGCTCACAGTATCTACTTGTTTGTTGTTTTTCCATCATGGTGGTGTAATTGTAGATACTTTTCTGGCTATTTAATATCTGTCACCATCACTAGACTCTAAGTGTATCATGGCAGAGGCCAATGAGGCGAGCATTATATGAACAATGGTTGGCTCCCTACTAAAACTATAGTAGTAGGTATTTAATTGGGGGTAGTGGGGGCTGGGTCTCACTATGTAGTCCAGCTGACCTGGAACATACAATCCTCCTGCCTCAGGCCACCAAATGCCTGGATTACGGTTGTCCCCAGTCTCAGATCAATGTTAAGTATATGAATATGTAATAAACAGATGCAATGATATACACACAAAACACAAAAGTCAAACAACGGAAAAACAGCCACCCGAGCACCAAAACTGCAGCAGAAGAGAACGGATTCCTACAAGCTGTTCTCTGACCTCCACATATGCATTCCCCCAACATTAAATAAATAGTAAAAAATAACATGCACAGTGAAATTATACAAAGTATGATAATGTAGAACCGTTTATTGACATATAAAGGTGTCCATAATATAATGATAAATTTTTAAAAATCAAATTATAAAATAGTAGATACATCATGTCATTTTTATAAAAGAATCCCTATGTATACAGATACATACATTGTAAGGTTGACAGTGCTAAGGTTATAGATAGAGTCTGTTACTCCCCATACTATCGGTAGTTTTTCCTTTTCTCCAGAGGAGTCTCGCTAAGCAGCCTCACATGGCCTTGAGCTCAGGAGCCTCCTGCCTCAGCCTCCCAACAGCAGGGATTACAGGCCTATGACACAAAGCCTGGCTCTGAATTGATTTTTTTTTTCTGTTAATTTTCCTTATGTAAAAACAATGATTTCATAATGTGACTTTTCAAATAAACAGCATTTACTTGATTTATAAAGTATTTCTATTTTGGAAAAAAAATCAAGGAGGCATTAAAAATGACCGTTTATCTCCCATCACGAAACTTCAATTACGCAAGTAATTTTGTTATGATATATTCAATTAGATAATAGTAGAAAAAAAACAAAAAAAAAAACCCCTAGATTTCAAAATTTTAAATTTGATTTAAAAAAACAAAACAAACAAACAAAACAAAACAGGGTCTCTTTATGTGTCCCTGGCTGTCCGGGAACTCACTATGTAGACCAGGCTGGTCTCAAACACACAGAGATCTACTTGTCTCTGCTTCTCAAGTGCTAGAAATAAAGGCGTGCCCAGCCTTGAATTAGATTGATCCTCACGCTATCTGATTAAGATGGACCTTTATCAAGATGATCATTAGTTGTGTTTCTATATAAACTAATTTTATGTGCACAGTTTCCCATTTGACCCTTTACCTGATCTCGCTCCTACTGAGGATCAGGAGAAGAAAACAGATCCCACGTCCCTTTCTTTTAGCTGACGATCAATAAAATTAAAAGTCAACAAATCCCTAAGCATAAAAACAAAACAAAAAAAAAAAAAACACCAAGCCAACGGCTGCTGCATTTATGGTATTTTACGTCACAAAGTGAGTGTAAAAAGTCAAGTATTTCCCAGCAAAATGCCAAAGCATTGCCACAGCTCTAGAAGTCTACCCACTGCAAACAGTTACCTGGGACAGCCTTATGGGCTGTAAACTATAGTTCAGACCATATTGTAACTTCCCCTTTAAATAATGCTAATGTGAGCTATCAGACATTTACAAATGATACTTTGTACCCAAAGGGAGAGTATACACCCATCCTCTGAAAAGATAAGCAGAATTGCACTTATTTTGCAGAACAGTTACCATGATTGTAGGGAAATGGAAAACACTGGCATAAAAGCTGCTTTCCCCAGTGAAGTGTAATTTTAAACTTTCACTAAAAGTCAGTTAAAAAATTAAAAAAGAAACATGGCAAATACCACACATATATTGCTACTTGCCTTTTAGTAACATTAATTTTGCTTTGTTGCCTGTTTCAACTCATTGACACAAAGATCTCAGCACCATTTTGAGAGGTCACCTTCTGACCTACACAGTGTGATACCCCAAGAGAACCATGACACCATCATTCGTTTTCAGCAAAGAGCCTAACGTGACAGCCATAAATACTGTGCCTTAGAGCCTTAAGCAGGTAACTCAAATCACTTCTAATGCAGCTGTAACAGGAATTTGTGAGGCATATAGCAGCTTCCCGTACTCTTTGGAAATGCATAAGTTCAAAGTTGTTGTATGTAACATTATTTCAGATCTAGCAGCATAAATGCTGGGTTTTCCAGGTAGGATTTCCACAGATTAGAGAAACGTGACATTGTGGCTCCATCAATGATTCTGTGATCAGCTGACCAGCTCACATTCATCATTTGTGCTTTATAAACTTCTCCTTTCTGGTCAAATCGGGGAAGAGCCTAGAAATAATGGAAAAAACAAAACATAAACAAGGGTAAACTTTTCCTCTCTCAGAGTGGAAGGAAGATCTGCCAAGAACAGCATAAGGTCCAGAAACTCCCTGCCAATAAGTGGGCATCCACCAGGGCTTCTGAAAATGCTACCTTCTATTTCCCCTACCCTCAGGAGATCATGTCTGAAGCTTTAACTTCTTCAAGGTATCTCCTGCCCCATATATAATATTTACATTAAATTTTATCCAAATGTCAAATAGTTAATGTATTAATCGCCATGTGCTAAGTCATCTTACAGACTCTTAAAAAAAAGACAACTGAGATAAGCAAAATACTCTTCACTGAAGGCAGCACGGAAGGAATGCACATGGACACTGGTCAAGGAGCTGGGGCTTGATGGGAACAGAAAATCAGTCTGACAACTTCTGTGGGGTCATGGTGTGAGACAATTGTCTGTATTCTGCCAATTATATTTTAAATAAAATGCTGATTGGTCAGTAGCCAGGCAGGAAGTATAGGTGGGACAACCAGACAGGAAGTAGAGGCAGGTCAATGAGAACAGGAGAATTCTGGAAAGAGGAAAGCTCAGTCTGCAGTTGTGACCCAGCTACAGAAGAAGCAAGGTGTGACTGCCTCACTGAAAAAGGTGTGTGCCACCTTTTTCATGTGGCTAACACAGATAAGAATAATGGGCTAATATAAGTTGTAAGAGTTAATAAGAAGCCTAAGATACTAGGCCAATCAGTTTATAACTAATGTAGACCTCTGTGTGATTTCTTTGGGACTTAATGATTGCAGGAACCGGGCAGGACAGAAACCTCAGACAACAGGGTCAGGGTGAAGGTAGGAGATATGGTCACTGAAGGGCTCTGTAGGGATATTTCATTTGTTTTTTAATAAGTAAAGCTTGCCTGAAGATCAGAACACAAAACTGTCACTCTAGTCAGCCATATAGGCCAGGTAGTGGTGGCACACACCTTTAATCCCAGCAGCCACACTAGTTAGCCACAGAGGTCAGGCAGTGGTGGTGCACGCCTTTAATCCCAGTCCTAGAGAGGAATATAAAGTGGATGAGACAGGAACCAGTCTTAGCCTGAAGATTTCATAGAGGAAAGAGCTCTCTAGTGGCTGGCTGCTTTGCTTTTCTGATCTTCAGGTTGAACCCCAGTATCTGTCTCTGGGATTTTAGTATTCATTCTACAGGGTTCTCTAACAGGCACTGCAAACATGATACCAGCAGGTCTTGTCGTCTCCCTTTTCCTCTCTCCTGCTAAACTGTTAGATTACATCCCTAAAGCTAGCCACCAACTTCTAGTCCCTTATTTGGCCACCGACTCACTCCTGACACTGATCACCAAGTTCCAGCTAACAAAACACTGAGGTCCAGCAAGTAGAATTCATTATTCGACCACACTGGCTAATATGTCCAGCCAGGACTTAGCAATTCCCCTAACACAGACTTCTTTTCTCCTTAAAAAACACTCCTGCAGAAATACCCGCTGTCTGCCCTTGTCCCTGTTTTTGAGGCAGTTGTCCCTCCAGGGTAATGAAATCTCCTTTGCGTTGAGAATTTGATGTCTGGGTGTGTTCTATGCCAACTCCAAGGCCCTTTCAGTCACTGACAGAGAGCATGTCATGAAAGGCAGGGTTTCTCCATCGTAAAAACAAAAGTCTCAATCCATGACAGGTGATTCTGAGAAAACAAACATTAGGGCTCTGGGAGTAGCTCACTGATAGAGTGCCTGCCTAGCATGCACAAAGTTCCATCCTTGGTACCAAGAAGCAAAGAATAACGCAACAAATGCGCGTTAGAAATCAGCTATTTGGGCCACAGAGCTGGCTCAACATGTGGATCACACTTCAGATCCCAGGACTAGGTAGTAACCCGGGTGGGTCCCTACACACCTGTAAGGGCCGGCACACAACAGGTGCAGACGAAAGGGCTGCGGAGGTTTGCTGACTGCCAGCTGAGCTGAAAAACTCAAGCTCCAGGTTCCGTGAAGATCATGGGTCAAAAGAGTAAGGTGATACAGTACAGTGATAGAGAAGGACACACACACACTTTAGCCTCTCAGCACACAAGACTCAAGCACACACACACACACACACACCACATCACACACAAAACAAAAAACCTTGCCATTAATAAATAAGAAATATACAAAATGTAAGTTCTAACTTATTAGATTTAATAGACCCGACAAGATGGCTCGCTAATAAATCCGCTTGCTGCCAAGGTCCACCACCTGCATTTGAACTTTAGAACTGACAGAGTAGGAGAGACCTGATTCCTGAAGTTGTCCTCTGAGCTTGACACAAGTGCTATGGGGTGTGTGTGTGTGTCTAGCACTCCTGCATGTGCGGAGCACTCATGCACGCACACAGAGAAGGAGTGAGCGTCACAACCCTACAACCCTATTCTAAAAGTCCTAAACCATGGCCACAGATCAATTTTTGGAGTCACCTAGATTCTTGTTCAAAATACAATTGCCTTCAAAATCAAGAAATCAGCATTTTGCCAGGTGTGGTGGCACACACCTGTAATCCCAGTAGGTGACAAGTGGACAGGAGGGCCCAGAATCTGAGCCAGCTGGAACTGTACAGTGAGCTCTGATCTAACTCAAACAGGGAAGAAAGAGGCATACTGAGCCAGACTTCACAAACTCACACTAGAAAGCAGAGGGAAACCCTCAGTGCTGAGTCTTCATGGTCAGTCTTCCAACTTGCTCAGACTGTCTTGCAGCTACTCACTGTACATACCTTAATTGCTCCCAGGGCCCCGATGGCTACTTCAGGTGGCAATATCACTGGTTTGGCATAGGTCCCACCAATCTGAAAAGAATGGGAAAATTTAGCTTTCAGGGAATGCCTGGTAGATGATGGGTGGTATTTTATTTGAGTATATGATCAGAAGTACATGCAAGTTACACATACATCTGAACAGCACAACTTACTGATCCAATGTTGGAAAGAGTAAATGTCCCTCCAGTAAGGTCGGTGGTACTGAGCTGACCCGAAGAGCCCAGTTTCTGGAGGCGGTTCAGTTCCAAGGCAATCTCAAATACAGAGCGGACCTGAACATTCTTCACATTGGGGACGATCAACCCCAGCTCAGTATCCATTGCTATCCCAATATTGTGCGATGCCTATGAAATAAAAATGACCCAGTAGAACTTTTACTACATAAGCTTATGACAAGAACAAACTCCGCTCTCTTCTACAACACAGATGCTGACTGTATCACCACGCGAGGCATGCGGTGCGCTGCAATCCCAGCATCAGGACGCTGATGGAGAAAGACGGACAGTTTGAAGCCAGCTGTGCCATATGGCAAGACCACATCCAAAAATCCAAAAGGGCAAGAAGACAAAACAGTCATCATTTTCTCTAGCGTAGAAGTCATTGAGAAGAAATAGTTTGTGGGGATGAGACGGCATTCTGGGTAAAGGCACGTTCTGCCAACCTGAGTTCAAACTCTGAACCCGGGTGAAAGGGGAGAGAAACTCTTGCAAGTTGTCCGCTGACCTCCGCTCACATACAGTGGTACCAGTTTCCTCCCCGCAACAAAATAAATGTAAACTTTTTAACAAGAGTAACTTAACCGAGCTTGAGAGATTGTTTTAGAAACAAAAGTCTCTTTTTAAAATTAAAAATTATATTTGTGTGCATATGTGTGTGTACATATAAACACTATGACATACATGTATGTGTGTACATACAAACACTATGACATGAATGTAGAGGTCAGAGAACTTGCAGGAGTCAGTTCTCTCCTTCCATCATAAAGATTCATATGATATTTACAAAAAACAGTGCTAAGGATATATTCAAAAGAATGAAAGAACTAACCAGAAGTCATCATCAGAGTTTTTTTTTTTTTAATTTTTGTTTTTTGAGACAAGGTTTCTCTGTAGCTTTGGAGCCTGTCCTGGAACTAGCTCTTGGAGCCCAGGCTGGCCTTGAACTCACAGAGATCCACCTGCCTCTGCCTCCCAAGTGCTGGGAATAAAGGCATGCGCCACCACTGCCCAACTCATCAGATGTTCTTTAACAACTAAAATATTTGGGAGACAAGAGCAGAGGCCGAACTCGGGTTCTGACAAGATGGCCGGGCTGCCCCGCAGGATCATCAAGGAAACCCAGTATTTGCTGGCAGAACCAGTTCCTGGCATTAAAGCAGAACCAGATGAGAGCAACGCCCGTTATTTTCATGTGGTCATTGCTGGCCCCCAAGATTCCCCCTTTGAGGAAGGGACTTTTAAACTTGAACTATTCCTTCCAGAAGAATACCCAATGGCAGCACCTAAAGTACGTTTCATGACCAAAATTTATCATCCTAATGTAGACAAGTTGGGAAGAATATGTTTAGATATTTTGAAAGATAAATGGTCCCCAGCACTGCAGATTTGCACAGTTCTGCTATCAATCCAGGCTTTGTTAAGTGCTCCTAATCCAGATGATCTGTTAGCAAATGATGAAGCCGAGCAGTGGAAGACCAATGAAGCCCAAGCCATAGAAACAGCGAGAGCATGGACTAGGCTATATGCCATGAATAATATTTAAGTTGATCAGATCATCAAGTGCACATCACTTCTCCTGTTTTGCCAAGACTCTTCCTTTTTTTGTTTGCATTTAATGGACACAGTCTTAGAAACATTACAGAATAAAAGCTCAGGCATTTTCATCTTTGGTGATTACATGCACATTAGCAAATCTACGTCTTGTCCTGATTCACTGTTGGAAAGCATGAGCAGAGGCTAGAAGTGTCATCCGGGTTGTTGTGAAGTGTTTAAAAGCAGTGACTCTGTTTGGATTCATTTCCCCATCATGGTTTAAGTACAAAGCACTGTGAATGAAGGTAGTTGTCAGGGTTAGCTGCCAGGAGTATGGGTGTTTTTATTTTATTTTTTAGGGGGAAAGTTTTATTTTAATTTTATGGTTTCCTTTCTCCTTCCCCCTCTTATGGGATCTAATTGCAGTGGTTAAATGCAGCTAACCAGTTTTTTAGCATATGCTCTCTAGCCAAGTCTAACTTTAGACGCTGTAGATGGACAAGCTTGATTGTCTGAACCAAAATGGGAACATTAAATAAACATCACAGCCCTCACTAATAACATTGTGACTTTGCTGTCAAGTGTAGATTCTCTGCCCCATCCCCCCAAAAGAAGAAGAAGAAGAAAAAGCTTGTGACCATTTTGTATGGCTTGTCTGGAAACTTCTGTAAATCTTATGTTTTAGTAAAATATTTTTTGTTATTCTACTTTGCCTTTGTACAGTTTATTTTACTGTGCTTATTTCACTTTCCCGATGTGACAATCGTATTTAAAATTTAAACAGATGGAACATTCTGTTTTGGTCTTCTCCATTTGACAAATTGATTGGCAAATGGAGAATTCTACCAGTTTGTTTCATTGATGCGGATTTGTGATAGGATTTTACTGAATGATTTTACTTAAATTATAAATATAAACTGGCTCTGAGCATGAAGCATCAGTATCTATTCTTTTTTTTAACCCTCCTAGAAGTTTTAAATAAATGTTTCCTGATTTAAAAAAAAAAACAAAACTAAAATATTTGCTGTAGGCCACTTATTGAATAAATGACAATATCACATCTATTGATGTGTGATGACATCCACAGTATAGTAAATGGAAAATTGAAAAGCAAATTAAAGTTTGTATTACTTAAATTAATTCATGGAAGAATATCAGTATGAGCAGGGAGTAACTGAGGCCACAGAACCGAAGGCAAACATTATTTTCTCTAAGTTTTTAAAATAAGCTATATTAGGAAAGATTATTAGGCGTGCCACAATAGCTTTGATCAGATTGCTTGTATTACCTAAGTGTACCTTTTGTTTCTGTGTTTTGCTGATGCTGGGTAAGCACTCTGCTACTCAGCCACCTCCTTGCAGCCCCTAAGCTTACTGCTAGCTGAGTATTGCTAATGAGGAATAACTATAGAAATCAACATTGCAAGAATTCTGTCTTAAGAAGCTTTTACTCCAAACAGAAGACTTCGCTCAGACTGGATTCAAATGTATTACTTAAAAATATATATTATTAATTACTGTCTTTTGAGCTGGAGAGCTGGGTTAGGGGTTAAGAGCATTCACTGCTCTTCCAGAGGTCCCAAATTAACTTCTTAGCACCCACAGGAGGCTCACAACAGTCTGTAACCCCAGCTCCAGGTGAACCGACGCCTCTGACCTCTGAGCACCTGCACTCACGAGCACAGGCCTCATGCAGAAATACACTCCTACCTACACGTACTTTTAAAAAAATTGCTCTTGTGGTGGTTTGAAAGAAAGTGGCCCCCAAAAGGAGTGGCATTATTAGGAGGTGTGGCCCTGTGAGGGTAGGAGTGGTCTTTTTGGAGGAAGAGTGTCACAGTGGAGGTGGGCTTTGAGGTCCCATACATGCTCAAGATACTGCCCAGTGTCACAGACCACTTCCTGTTGCCTGTGACCAAGATGTACAATTCTCTAGCACCATGCCTTCCTGTAAGCCATCATGTCTTGCCATGATGATAATGGACTAAACCTCTGAAAATATAAGCTGCCACCTCAGTTAAATGGTCTCCTTTATAAGAGTTTTTGTGGTCATGGTGTCTCTCCACGGCAATGGAAACCCTACCTAAGATGGCGCTCTTCCTTAAAGTTCCAGAAATTTAATCCTGAGAGAGGATTCTCTTTGGAGGTGCTAAGTAGAGTGGGTGAGCCAATTCACACCTCACATTTATACAGTTCCTCTGTTTTAAATGGAGAACCAGCAGGACCTGAAAAGGGCAGGCTGCGCAGCTGAACAAAGTCACTGAACAGGGAAAACACAGCGCTGACTGCCCTTCAGCTTAACCAGTTTAACGGCTTATGCAATGCCTTCCAGTCCTGTCCGGAAAAGGGTCGTTGAGTATCCTAGAGGGCTCTAACCTACAAGCACATGAGCACCATCTTCTAGTACAGCGGGATTTTCACAATGCATGGCCAACCTTGTAGGTGATGTTCTGGCAGTTTTCGTCCACGGAGGCATTGAGGATGGGAAACTGTAGCAATCCCAGAGAGGCGGCCTGTGGAAGAGAAAGATAACGCAACATGACACTCTTGCCTCACACAGGCAGAGGGGACTGGAAGCAACAGGAGGCAGAAAGGGAAGCGGGAAGAGAACTCTTAATTCAAGGCTACACACACACACACACACACACACACACACACACACACACACACACACACCTGGGTTTGCCACTCCCACCTGTGTCTCCAATGAAGGTGAAACTAGGTTGCCGGCATAATTTAAAAACAGATGGTGGCCGGGCGATGGTGGCGCACGCCTTTAATCCCAGCACTCGGGAGGCAGAGGCAGGCGGATCTCTGTGAGTTCGAGGCCAGCCTGGTCTACAAGACCTAGTTCCAGGACAGGCTCCAAAGCCACAGAGAAACCCTGTCTCGAAAAACCAAAAAAAAAAACAGTTGGTGAAGTGGCTAGGTCACCTGCAAACGTGAAGGGAATTTCCCAAACGGCCACGCAGGCTGCCAAAGTACCAAGGAAGTCATCTCAATCCCAAGTGATTTCCTCACTTAACGTGTAGATTTAGATTTTTTAAGAAGCAAGCTGATAGCTCAAAAATAGACTAGGAATTCAAACACAAAAAGGCAGGTAAGCCACCTCTCTGTGTAGAAAGAATATGCATTAATGACAGCAGGGTGACCCTGAAAGGCCAGTGTGCCACAGGTGTCCTTGGCCTGGTCAAGGGCAGAGCTGGTGCAAATATGTACTGGAGCCCACCCTGCTGGCACAAATCCCTGTCTGCCCCCTTTAATCTCTCCCCTATGTTTCTTTGTATCATTTCTCTCCTGCCCATATGCTGGAGAGCAACTGAAGTGTCTGGAGTCTACATCTGAACTGATCTGATATTGATAACACATAGATATTTGAAAAAGGAGGCCAGGTGAGATGCCTCATGCCTGTAATTCCAGCACTTGGAAGGCTAGGACAGGACTGTAAATTCCAGGCAAGCCGAGGCTATCTACTGAAATGCTGTTACAAAAACAACAAAACAAAACGATATGGTAGGGGGAGACACCGGGTGGATGTTTCAGGTAAAACTGTATAATCCACCAACTATGTGTATAGCTCGATGTGGTTCAAACAGGGTGAGGTTTTGAGGAGACAGGAGGGGTAGCTAGCAGAAACTTGTATGCGGCACTAAGGATTTGGGAAACTCGTGGAATATTAATTTACATTTGTTATATTATGTTACATTTGTTTATGCTGTAGAACATTTGTTTAGTGATGCAAAGATGTGCTGCATTCTTTTATGTTGCATTTGTTTCATTCTGTGAAGCTGTGTTACGTTGCCTGCCTAAAACACCCGATTGGTCTAATAAAGAGCTGAACAGCTCTATAACAGCAAGGCAGAAGAAAGGATGGGCGAGGCTGGTGGGCAGAGAGAGAATAAACAGGAGGATAATCTGGGAGAAGATGTAGGAGCAAGAGAAAGAGTGAGAAAAGATGGGGCCAGCCACCCAGGCACACAGCTATAAGAGGGAAAGTACGTAAAAGCCCAGATGCAAAAGATGGATGGGATAAGTTAAGGGAAGCTGGCTAGAAAGGAGCCAAGCTAAGGCTGGGAGTTTATAAATAAGAATAGGACTCTGTGTGTGATCTATCTGGGAGCTGAGTGGCGGGTTCCCCAAAAGAATAAAGAAAACAAGCAACAACAGGAAACCAACTAAAGGCACTGAATGGAAACTATTGAAGAGTCAGGAAATGACACGATTTGCGTGAAGGGTAATTCGTCTTGGTAGACTGTGAAGGAAGTCCAGGAGGAGCAGCGCTGAGTGAGAGGCCAGACCAAAACAGACCAGAGCAGACCAGAAATGTGGCTTTTCCCTCTGCTAGGTAATGTCCACGACAAGATTCTCAACCTCTCGGAGGCCTCTTCAGAGGAATGTGGGGATGGTAATCTACATGTTTTGGGGTACTCTGAGAACTAAGGGGTAACTGCAGTATGCTTACCCAAGCCTAGCACACACTGCCAGCTGCTCAAGGTCAAGCACTGGAAACCATCCTCGGAAGTCCCCCGTGAATGCTCTGAATACATGAAAATGAACTCCTATGGTGATGTGCAAAATCTCAAACAGAACTTTCCTAGGACCCTTTCAGAATGAAAGGTTTTCCTCAAGTCTCACAGTTCTCTTCCTAGTTTGAAGTGGGGGAGACGGCTCAGTGGGTGCAGGCACGTGCTGTTCTTGTAGAGGACCATCACAACTTGGTTCCTAGGACCTAAACTAATGACTCCCAACTGCCTGTTAATGCTCATCCCAGGAGATCTGATTGATATCTTCTTCTGTCCTCTGTAGGCACTTGAATGAACACACACACAAACACACAAACAAACAAACAAACAAACAAACAAATAAATTGCTTATGCCTTTAATCCCAGTATTTGGGAGGCAGAGGCAGATTAATCTCTGTGAGTTTGAAAGCAGCCTTATCTACATATTAAATTCGAGGCCAGCCAGGGCTGTTTAGTGAAACCCTGTAAATAGATAGATGGATGGATAGATAGATAGATAGATAGATAGATAGATAGATAGATAGATGAATATTGGGCTGGCGAGATGGCCAGAGCTGTTTAGTGAAAACCTACCCAATAAATGAATGAACAAACGAATGAATGAATATTGGGCTGACAAGACGGTTCAGGTGAGTGAGGCACTTCCCTCCAAGCCTGACAACTTGAGTTCAATCCTTGGGACTTACAAGGTTTTAGAAGGAGGAATCCGACTCCTGCAAGTTATCCTCTGGAGTGCACTGGAGCATACAAACACACAAACGTACATTCATGCACACGCATGCATGCACACAGACGCACACTAAATAAATAGATAAATGTGACTTGAACATAAAATTAATCTTTAAAAAAGGAAGCAAGAAGATAAAAGCACAACATAGATTTTAATTGTATAAATTCTTACGAAGCAGAGAGATGGGTTTAGACATTTTTTTAATCTAAGTCTGACAACATGTTATGAAGTAGTATAGCAAACCTATTAACCTACTATTTCTTTTTTTTTTTGAAGATTTATTTAATGTATGAGTGCTCTATCTGCATGTACACCTTTATGACAGAAGAGGGCGCTAGATCTCACTATAGATGGTTGTGAGCCACCATGTGGTTGCTGGGAATTGAACTCAGGACCTCTGGAGGAGCAGCCAGTGCTCTTAACCCCTGAGCCATCTCTCCAGCCACCTAACCTACTATGTCTTTACAAAACAAGTGGCAGTGTCCTCTGGGGCTTCTCTTGGAAGGGGTGAAACTCACCTTTAAGAAGAAGGGCATGAAGGAGAGTTTGATTCCCCGAGCCAAAGCAACAGGTTTTAACTCTTCCCGAAGCTTAACCAGTTCAGTAAGGTCAACCTCATCACAATAGCCAAAGTGGGGAATCTTCAGAGCTGCAGACATGGTCTTGACCATTGCTTTTTGGAAACCTAGAAGAAACCCAATCCTTTTTTTTTTTTTTTTTTTGTTTTTTTTTGTTTTTCGAGACAGGGTTTCTCTGTGGTTTTGGAGCCTGTCCTGGAACTAGCTCTGTAGACCAGGCTGGTCTCGAACTCACAGAGATCCACCTGCCTCTGCCTCCCAAGTGCTGGGATTAAAGGCGTGCGCCACCACCGCCCGGCTTCAATCCTTTTATATAAATCTAATAATATGTTATTTTTCTATACAAATTAGAGAAACGGGATTGCATCATTATAATTCCACGATGGATTTGCACTTTTCTGTTAGTAAGAATTGACAGCTGGAAGTGGGGGTGCACACCTTTAATCCCAGCGCTTATGAGGCAGATGAAGGGACACCAGCTTACTAGGACATGGCTCTGGAAGGCCTTGCCCTTCCCCCCAGTTCCCTCTACCTTGCTAAAGAACATTGCATTCCTAAAGCTGGCCACCAAGGTCTGTTCCCTTACTTGCTTGCTTCCTCCACCTGAGTCTGACCACCAAGGCTCAGCTATCGAAGTATTGAAGTCCAGCAATCAAGCTCCCTTTGGCTCACCTAATTAACATACCAATCAAGATATACCACCCCATCCTAGCCCATTCTAACCCTGCCCTCCCCTTTTCCTCCTATTAAAAATTACACCTGCGAGGTCATTGGCTGCTTTCTAATCCAGGCCAGGATCAGAAAGCAGCCACTTTAACTTTTCTTCCCTGGTTAATAAAGGATTTCTGTGAAAAGAGGTGTTTGTGTGTGGTTTGTACCTAATCCAGGGTCCGGGAGGAAGCCCCTGCTGTGCAGGGGTCTTCTTCAGCAGAGACAGGCTGATCACTGTGAGTCAGAAGCCAGCCTGGTCTACATATTGAGCTCCAGGGCTACATAGTGAGACCCTGGCTCAAAAAGTCATCAGAAATATTACCAGTGAACACAAGTCCCCTGAGGTGGCTGCCCTGAAGCAGATCAGCGCTGCTTCCTGTCACCATTACCTGTTACGGGCTCTGTCCTGTCTTTGCCTGTGAACACCGGAGGCTTTGATACTGGCGTGGGAAAGGGCCTGTCTTTGGCTTGTGGTGGAGGTGGTGTTATTTCAGCTTTTGGTGAGGGAGGCAATATGGCTCCTGTCTGCTTTTCCAGAAAGTTGAGAATATCTTCTTTAAGTATTCTGCCATCTTTTCCGGAGCCGACAACTTCACTCAGCTTAATCTAAAGTACAACACATTTTAGTGCTAAAAATAGATCGAGCATCAAAGTTTAAAAGTGGAGTGTAATCAATTAAAGGTAAAAACTCTTGCCCAAGAATGTAGCTTGAGGAAGCAACATTTTCATCATTTTGAGAGCTAAGCTTCAAGATCTCCGTGTAAGTGGCTGTCACTTTTATGTACACTGTTGTTCATTTGCCCATTTAAATCTCCAAGTCTCTCCCATTATTCTTCCTTCCTTCCTTCCTTCTTTTTTCTTTCTTACCAGGGTCTCACTGTGTAGTCTTGGTCAATCTGGAACTCACTGTGTAGATCAGGCTAGCCTTGAACTTCAAGAGATCCGCCTGCCTCTGCCTGTGAGTGAGGGGATTAGAGGTGTGTACCACGCCCTGCTTTCTCATAATTCTTTTTTTAAATGAGCTTTTATTTCTTTATTTGTTGTGTGTTGTCTTGTCTGCATACAATTGGTGTATCACTTGTGTGCCTGGTACCCAAGGAGTCCAGACGAGAACTCCAGATAAGGACCAGAGCAGAGCTAGTTGTTAGCTGACATGTAGATTGTGAATCGAATCTGGGTCCCTAGAAGAGCAGGCAGGTATCTTAAGCACTAAGCCATCTCTCCAGACCTTCTCCTGTAATTCTTAGTGTTTAGTAATTAAACCCACTATTTTGTATAATAATTACATATTGTTTTTTTTTTTAAAAAATATGAATGTGATAGGTGGGTGCCTAGACCAATCGTCATCAGAGAGGCTTTCTCAGGCAGCTGATGGAAGCAGAGGTAGAGACTACAGACAAACATTAGGGAAGAGAGTCCAAATTGGAGATCTCCATTGCCCCCACCTCGGAGCTCAGTGAACCCCAAGGAAGAGGAGGAAAATTGTAGGAGCCAGAGGGGTTGAGGATAGTAGGAGAACACGGTCCACAGAATCAACTAAGCAGGGCTCATAGAGGCTCATAGAGACTGAAGCAACAATCACAGAGCCTGCACAGGTCTGTGCTAGGTCCTCTGCATATACAAGATGGTTGTGTAGGTTGGTGTTTTTGTGGGACCCTTAACAGTGGGAGTGGGGGTGTCTCTAACTCTTTCGCTTGCTCATGGAACCCCTTTCCTCCTATTGGGATGCTTTGCCCAACCTTGATATGAGAGTTTGTGCTTCAGGTCTTATTGTATCTTGTTATGATGTGTTTGGTTGATATCCCAGGAGGTCTGCTCTTTTCTGAATAATGGATCTGGGAGGAGTAGAAGGAGAGGAAACTACGGTTGGGATGTAGTGTATGAAAGAAGAAGAAGAAGAACAATAACAACAACAAAAACAATAACAAAAACTATGGCTGTGAAAGAAAAGGTACAGACAAGACGGGTATGCAAACATAATCTTAGCATTTAGGAGCAGAGGCAGGAATACTGAGTTCCAAGCCAGACTGGGCTACAATAGAAAGTTCCAGATGAGCCTGGGAAGCATAGTATCTACTTAAAACTTCACCCCTAAAAATGG
The DNA here is from genome assembly GCF_950005125.1 of Chionomys nivalis. Taxonomy (NCBI): domain Eukaryota; kingdom Metazoa; phylum Chordata; class Mammalia; order Rodentia; family Cricetidae; genus Chionomys; species Chionomys nivalis. Next base: position 28,739,093 of record NC_080103.1, on the reverse strand, counting down.
AAAGAGGTGTAGATGAGTTGTGGAGTGTTTGCCCATGACCACACCAGGCAGAACACATCAGAGAGTATGCCCTTGGATAGTTCCTCATCGGCAGGAGAACTATCTGGATCTATAGTAACATTTCTACAAGTCAATTACATATGTGCATGAGACAGACTTTAGTTTTTGTTCCCATGGTAACAGCTACTTTCCTCAGAAACTCTCTGCATGGCTGGGCAGACTGGGAAGAACTCAGGCTGGGTAAACAGGACTCTCCTCAAATGCCCAGTTCTGTTATTGACTTTGGGTTTGGACATGTTAACACACCTCTTTGTCTTTTTTCACCAGCAAAATACCGAGAATCCAACCACCCTGAAGGGCTATTGTAGGAGTCAGGGATATTGTGTACAGTTCCTGGCACACACACGCTTAAAATAATGAATGCAATGACTATTGAGGCAACCAATGACTGACACCATTGGTTCTGAGATGATTGATCTCTGGTAAACTCTGGCTCCCGTGCAGCCAGCTGTGTGACTTCACTGGCCCTTCTGACCTGCGCCTCACAGTAGCCCCTTATCTAGTGTCAGGGAGCCATGCTGCCTGGCATTTTACCTGCCATACAGTTACAGAGCAGGCTATGGTTTGGGTTTGTGTTCAAGGCTTGTGCTCAGCAGGGTGTGGTACTGAATGCCTGTAATTCCAGCGCTCTGAAGACCGAGGTAGGAGAGTAGAGTTTATGAGGACAGCCTGGGCTATGTAGTGATTTTGAGGTCAGTCTGGACCACATAATGAGATCCCATCTTAAAAAAAAAGAAAGCAAACATACATAAAAATAAAAAATAAAATAAAAGGTGTGATGTGGGATTCCCCTCTGTATGCTGTGAATACCACTGGTTAATAAAGAAGCTGCTTTCGGTGAATGGCTTAACAGAATATAGCCAGGCTGGAAAAGATATTTAGAGAGAGTAGGTGGAATCAGGGAGACACCTAGACAGACCTCTGCTGGAGTCCGCTGGGGATGCACAGACTAATAAAGATGAGTTAGTTTAGGATACAGGAGCTAGCTAGAAATATGCTTAAGCTATTGGTCAAACAGTATTGCAAATAATATCATTTCTGAGTGATTATTTGGGGTCTGGACAGCTGGGAACGAACGAGTGGCCTCCACAAAAAAAAGTGGTTCCAATTAGCTGGTGTTAGGATGTAGTGGAGACCCTGAGTTGGAGTCTACTGGGTTACCACTGGTGTGTCACCAAGCTACACTACACAGAGAGCAAGCCTCCTCCCCGCACACTCTGCCATGATGTGCTACACTAGCACACGCCTAGAGCGTGGGGCCAATCGCTCAGCATCCAAAATCTATAAAACTGGAGCCAAATTAATCATCTTCTATATTAGATGGTTTCTCTCAGGCATTTTGCTGCAGTTATGGCAAGCTGACTAACACCCAGATGGAAAAGACATGACAAATCTCCTTGTGCAGTGCAGCATCTGGTAGACTAACACACCGATGGAAAAGACATGACAAATCTCCAGATGCAGAGCATCTGACAGAATTTTGTAAACAAACCCAAGCCTGTTCCATTTTCAGCCTCTTCTCTTTGCTAACCCGAGAGCAGGAACTGAACGTGGTGGTTGTGAGCCACCACCCTGGGTGCTGGGAGCAGACCCTGCATCCTCTGGAAGAGCAGCAGATGCCCTAACGGCTGGCCTATCTCTCCTGTCCCCTCCCAAGTGCTTTTGTGCCATGGTTGCTTTACTAAAGCAACCACGCTCATTAATTCCACCTTGAACCATTTCTCCCCCAGAGATTTATAGATGTATACTTTCAATGTAATTTCAAACTTCAGTTTTAAGACTTACATTGTTTTCCATTGCTAGACGACGAACAGCAGGTGTCGCTAGTGTTTTCTGGCCTTTTATCTCTTGGTGAGTGTGTTCTTCGTGGGACACAGCGGGAGTTTCAACAACATCTTCTTCCGAATCTGGAAGCAAGATGGGAATAACCTCAGCCAAAAGCATCTCTTCAAAGAACTCAGTGGCGGGGACGGCTGGGCAGTGAGGTCAGTAAAGTGCTTGTTGGGCCTAAGGCCTTGAGTTCAGATCCTCAGCACGCATGTAAATGTCAGACATTGCAGTGTATGTCTGTAACCCCAGCACTGTCGGGGAAGAGGGTAGAGGCAAACATCCTGGAGCGCATTGCCCAGTAAGCAGAACTGAATGGATGAGCTCCTGGGTCAGCGAGAGACACAGTCACTCAGAATAAAGTGGAAAGTGAGGAAGACATATGATATCAACCTTTGGCCTCCACATGCACGCTCAGGTACACACATGAGTAAGTATATACAACACACACACACACACACACACACACACACACACACACACTAGTGATCTATAACTAAAAGTCTGGGCCACTTCGGATGGGAAAACAGGGCTCAAGGGATACTGTTTAGGGGTAGACATTCTGACAAATAAAGTCTTACTGTACAGGTTTTTGCTGTGGTATTGATCCAAAGATAATCAGGTATCACAGAAAATCCTTCCAGTTTTCCTAATTTTCTGTTCTAAATCCCCAAAACAGGTTCTGTTAGTTAGAATTATCCTGTTTTTGACACAGAGTTTCTCTATAGCCTAGGAGAGCTTCAAACTCACTATGTAGCCCAAGCTGGCTTCAAATTCACAATCCTCCTGCTTCCTCTACACAAGTTCTGATATTATAGTGTGTGCACCATGCCCGGCAAGGGCTACTTTATTGGGATTCAGCAACCAAAGGACAGCAGTGACGAGTGTAGCAGAACACATTTACCCTTTAAGGCTTCCGTTTCAATGTCGATCAGTGGCTTCCCCACGTAAGCGATGTCGTCTAGATTGTAATAGAGCCTCTTAATGACGCCATCGTAGCGGCTGGTGATGGTGACAGAGGCCTTGTCACTCTGAACTTCACAGATGCTGTCAAACTGAGACACGGTATCTCCTTCTTTTACATACCTGGGAGAAAGAGACAAGGACACGTTCACATGAATAGTCATGATTACAAGTCGTCCTTGCATGCTCATGTAAACACCACACTGTCACATTAAAAGCCACCTAGCCCAGCATTGATGCCGAGATGGCACACAAAGGAATGTTTTAGAAAAGATGAGTTTCTTTGACACACCCCTAACAAATGTTAAAATTAAGAACCCAAACTAAAACCTGTACCTTCAGGTTTAATTACATTCAGGTTTTCTGCTTGATCCACTTTTTTTTTTTTGAGAAAATAAGTTCTAAAATTTTACATTTATGTAGTTTTCCTCTTGTTATATAATAATACATAATGAGCATCCCTAATTAGAAAACACAAAATCTAAAGCTTTTTTCTGTCCAACAATGAGGCTCAAAACCCTGGATTCTGGATGCTCAAATGATGAAGCCTAAGCAAGTGTTCTATAAACTATGATGCAAAATCGGAAGTAGTTTTGGTAGCAGACATATCAGATAAAAGATATTCAGCCTGTATTAGCTGTGTATCAGACTTAAGGGATGAGCAGTGTTTAGACATAAACAATGACGACGATGACATCTTCAATGAACCCGCTGTGATTTGAACTTGCCCAGTGCCATCTTCTGCCTAGCACAGCTGTCGCCTAAGAAACAAAGAACTAAATAATGTTCCAAAATTGAAGGAAGTATGGGAAAACGGTGTCCTGTCAGGTAGAAAACAGTAATAAAATGGCAGAAATAGACACATAACAAAGCACACCAAATTTTGCGGTTCAAGACTGACTAAAATAAAAATTTACTAGAAGGGTTGAGTGGCATTTGGGTAAAAGGAAGAACCAAGGAATCTGAGGATCAGCTAATTTTTTTTCCAGTCTGAGGAATAAAAAGGAAACATGGACAGAGCTTAGAGAGTCTGAGACAATGTCATAAAGCATACAAACATTCATGCTGTGTCTCAACAGGAAAGGAAGAGAAGTGGTCAGAAATGAGCCGGGTGGTGGTGGAGGCATGCGACTTTAGTCCCAGCACTTGGGAGGCAGAGGCAGGCAGATCTCTGTGAGTTTGAGAACAGCTTGGTGTACAAAACGAGTTCCAGGACAGCCAGGACTGTTACACTGAGAAACCCTGTCTCGAAAAAACAAAAAAATGTTGAGCATGGTAGCATAAACTTGTGATCCCAGCACACAGACGGCTAAGTCAGAAGGATCATAAATTTGAGGTCAGCTTGAGATACCTGGTGAGACCCTGTCTGAAATACTGGCCTAAATGCTAAGCTGACATTGCTAGAAGAAGACATGGCAGCGCCCCACATGACAGAGGTGCGGGAAAGGACTCTAAACTAGACTCCATTTGCCCAAGAATCAAGGCCAACAACTGACAAGTGGGACTTAGAACTTAAAAGCTCTCCACAGCCAGAGAAACAACCGCCTGAGTGAAGAGGAAGCCCATAGAATGGGGGAGAATCATTGTCAGCTATAGATCTGACACAAGATTAATACTGCAATTAAATAAAGAACTCAAAAGCAAAGGGTCAAAAGGACCCATTAAATGGGACGGGGGAGGGCTGGGACCTAAATAGAGAGTTCTTAAAAGAAAAAAAAGAATTTAAAAGAAAAAAAAGCTAAGAAAGGTCTCAAAAAATGTTCACTGTCCCCAACAATTAGGAAAATTCAAAGCAAAACTTTGTGAATTCATCTTACCCAAGTCAGAATGGCAAAAATCAACAAAACAATTACCAAGGAATGCTGGAGGGAGTGTGGGGGACAGGGGCCCCTCATTCACTGTGGGTGGGATTGAAAACTGGTTCAGCCACTTTGGAAATCTCAAATCTGTGGAGAATGTTCAATTTACCCTACAACGCAGACATATTCCTTGGCATATGCCCAAAGAAGCCAACATCCTACTTCACAGACACTTGCTCAGCATGTTCATGGCTGATCGCTGCTCCACTCACATAGCTCGGAAATGGAAATAACTCACATGTCCTTCATCTGATGAGAGGATAAGGAAAATGTGCTACATGTACACTATGGAATACTATTCAGCTGTAAAGCAAGGTGAAATCATGAACTTCGCAGGTAAATGGATGGAAACAGCAAATATTATATTGATTAAGGTAAACCAGACACAGAAAGACAAGCATCATATGTTCTCTTTGGTCTGAGGTTCCAAGTCCCAAATCTTTGGATATAAGTACATATCATGGAGTAACTACACCATCAGAGTGAAAAAAAGGACCATTGCTAGGGTGGGAGAGTTGGGGAGCAAAAAAAAATCAGGGACAGAGGGGAATAGCAGGGTACAAGTGATCTGATAAGAAAAACTGAAAAAATTGGGGACACTAATTAGGGAAGTGTGAGGGAGATAAATACAAAAGAGAGAGAGAGGATGGTAAAATAAAAATAAGGGTGTCTGAAAAGGCCTCAAGGAATTATACTATTAACTACCCACCTTAAAACAAACACAACTCCCAAAATCTATACTACCCACAAGTCTGTGTATAAATACTTTAAATGACATGTCCCCATTTGGGCTGATAATGCTCCCTCCAGGCCAAAGACCACCTAACAAAGGCCCAACGCCCAGCATGAGAAGCCCTCTTTAAGTTGTTGGGCACAGCTGTCCAAGAAACTCCTGGCCATTACAGATTATTGTTACTGCCCCTGCTTGTCCCCGAGAGGTGGACGGTAAGTTCCTATTGCTGAAGACATGGTGCCCCTCAGCTGGGGCTGACCTGAATGCCTCCTCCCTGAGGAGTAGCTTTCATGGGTCCAGAAAGTCATGTAAGCTTCCAAAGGAGGGAGGTAACCAAAGTCCTACCCACCTATAACACCTATGAACTGCACAGGACCAGCATGGCATGATAACCCTAAGTGTCGGTAGTGGCATACATGCCTCACGGTAACCGACAGCTCTGTAATCAGACTTAAGGCTCACTCAACAAGACGGGAATCACAGCTCATACTGGAAACCTAGACAACTAGTCAGGGTAGTAAGTTATGGATCTTGAAGGACAACCTATAACCACCACTTTACTAAACCATCAGGATCCCTAGCTACATTCTAAACATTTGCCTTTATATGCACAGGTAATTTAGTCCTCACCCCCATCAAGAAAACTTCTCAGAGACCATCATAGAAAACCACAAGCAATCAAAATGCAGAGTTGTGGAGCACAGTCCCAATGGATACATCTACAAAATACTCCCAAACCTAAGTGTAGTAGCATATTATTTGTTTTTTTTTGTTTGTTTTTTTTTTTTTTTTTTTGGTTTTTTTTTTTTTTTTGGTTTTTTGAGACAGGGTTTCTCTGTGGTTTTGGAGCCTGTCCTGGAACTAGCTCTTGTAGACCAGGCTGGTCTCGAACTCACAGAGATCCGCCTGCCTCTGCCTCCCAAGTGCTGGGATTAAAGGCGTGCGCCACCACCGCCCGGCGTAGCATATTATTTGTATTTTGATAAATAAATCTTGTCTGAAGACCAGGAGCAATGGTGACACACACCTTTAATCCTGGGATTTGGGAGACAGTCAGATGGTCTCTGTGAGTTCAAGACCACCCTGGGCTACACTAGATCAATGCAGAAACAAATCCAGGTGGTGGTGGTGGTGGCTCACACCTTTAATCCCATCACTAGAGGGAATAAAATATTGAAGGAGAGAGAGGCTTAGTCTGCAGTTGCCCAGCCTTGGTAGAGGTAAAAGAGGAAAAGAGGGCGGAAAGATTGTAAAGTCAGAGGATCAGGGAATTTGCTATAAGACTGTGTCTCCTCAACCCCACACAAAGAACTACAGGCAACTAAGGAATGCTGAGAGAAGGAGAAACAGTCTTCCCCAGGAGGGCCACATCAATTGGCTACCCAGTGCCAAATGACCAGCATACAAGTAACATCTTACAGACTGAGCAGGTTATATTTACACATTTGTAAATATATATGTATGTGTGAATATCCATATGCACATGTGTGTGCAACACAATTAAGGAAAAAAAGAAGCCATGAATTTCAAAGAGAACAAGGGATCTATGAAGAGTTTGGAGGGAGGAAAGGAAAGGGGGAAATATAATTATATTATAATCTTAGAAACTGTAAGAAATAATATAAAAAATAAATACTGGCTCAAAGATTGATATACAAATACAAGAAGTTAAACTGATCCCAAAGATAAACTCAAAGGCGGTAACAGCCACACACATCAAAATAAAATAATTAAAAGAATCGTGAAGGCAGGGTGGCAGCCACTCATCTTTACAAGGTGATCCCATCACTCAAGAGACAGAGGCAGGAGGATTACAAATTCAAGACCAGCCTAGGCAAACTATCAAGACAACCCCCATCTCAAAAATAAAAACTAAAAAACCAAACTATTAAATTTGGAATGAGGGGGATAGAGTCTCTCTGTGTAGTGCAGGCTTACCTCAAACTTGAGATCCTCCAGCCTCAATGTAGCTGAGAAAACAAGGCCTGGTCTTAAGATTCTCATTAGGAAAAAAACAATTTCCTCTTCTAACAGCCTTAACCCCCTTCCTATGCACGTGAATCTACAAAATTAATAAGATAGAAATTAAGAAGTTAGGGCTGGAGAAATGGCTCAGTGGTTAAGAATGTTGGCTGCTCTTCCAGAGGACCTGAGTTCAATTCCCAGCAACCACATGGTGGCTCACAGCCATCTATAATGAGATCTGGTGCCTTCTTTTGGCCTGCAGACATACATGGAGGCAGAATGTTGTATAAATAATGAATAAATAAATCTTTAAAAAAAAGAAATAAAAAAAAAGACCAAGAGATTAAGAAGTTAATTTTTTTTTCTAAAAGAAAACTTGGTCTTGAAGCAAAGCATCAATAAGTCAAAATGTACGCAGTTCTTCGGAAAGGTAAGGCATTTCCTACCTGTTACATTTTAATTGTGGTAACAGCCACGGTGAGTTGGGAGAGCCACAACTGTTACCTGATTCTACACCATAAGAGACAGCAGCTTAGAAGAGAACAGGTGCATCACGAATTTCTAAACCAGGCTCTCCTGAGTCCATGGCTCACCTCACAATCACACAGTGCCAGGAAAGACAATGTTAAGGAAAGCTGGTTCCTAAAATCCTCTGCTTACAAAGCAAAGAATGCTAAGTAGAGGACATGACATTCACTGGCCTCGGTCCAGTTCTTTAAAGACTGTGTGAGCCAAGCAGAGTGGAACATAACCCCAGCACTGAGGACACAGAAGGCAGAGGCAGAAGGATGGCAAGTTTGAGGCTAGCTTGGTTATAGAACAAAACCTTATCTTGAGGGGGAAAAATAAAGAACTTTGGTGGGGGAGAAATCTCTTTATTCAATGTAACTGCTACTTCTAAAAACCTTAAAACTTAGTTCAGTGCCAAGAGGTAATGTTTTTCCAAAAGATTAAAGACACAAAAGGATGGAGAATGTCAAAGGCAATAAAGGATTTCTTCCTTTTGTTCCAAGCAACTATATGTGTATCTATACTATTTTATACTATATAATTTTAAAGTTTTTGTGTTAATTGGAGGGAGGCATGTAAGTATGTAAGTACAAGGCATATAAGTATGAGACAGAGGTGGTGCGGGAGAGTTGTCTGTGGTCTGTCAATCATGTTGTAGATGAACGTTGATTGGCCAGGCGGGAAGTGTGGGTGGGAGGACCAGACAGGAGGTGGGAATGATGTAGTGGGGGGGGAGGAGTTCTGGGAGTGGGGAGGTTGATTCCTCCCACTCCTGCGCGGACCACCGAAGCAGCAGGATGTGATCTGCTCCACTGAGGAAGGTACTGAGCCTCATGGCTGTCGTGGATCAGAAAAATGTGTTGGTCAAGATGTGAGAGTTAGCCAGTGAGAGGCTAGAGCTGGTGGGCCAATCAGCTTGTAATTTATGGAGACCTATGTGTGATTTTCTTTGGGGTTAAACAAATGTGTGGTACTGGGCGGGACAAAAACCCCAATGGCAGGCAGGTTCCCCCCCCCCCCCCCCCCGTTCATGTTACACAGAGGCACAGGATCCCCCTACAGGTGAAGTCACTGGCAGTTGTGAGCTGCCAAATATAGGTGCCAGGAGTTGAACTCAGGACTGCTGGATGAACAGAGCATGCTCTTAACCACTGAATCATCTCTCCAGTCCTAATTGTTTTAGGGCTTCAGATTTTTTGATTTATGCCTTTCAGGTAAAGTATCTTATAAGTCCACAAGCAAAGAATGTCAGGTAACATGAACCAAGCCTGCTTCCTGAAAACCATGTTCAATATGGTAGAGAGCTAGGTGGCAGGATTGTTTTAAGATTTTAGGAAGGAAATTGTGAGTTCATACATTAGATTATTCCAAATTCATGTGGGCTGGGTGTGATTGAGAGGTGCCCAGTTTGCAGGGTCATTGCACTGGCTTTGATTATTGCTCTGCCCTGGTTTTATATCAACTTATCATCTCTTAGAAAGTAATCTCTTTTGTAGTTGAAACAAAGATTAGACAGTTAAAGGATTTTTTTTTTTAAAAAAGAGAAAGAAACGGACTGGAGAGATGGCTCAGTCATTAAGAGTATTGAATTCAATTCCTGGCACCCACATGGTGGCTTACAACCATCTGTAACTCCAGTTCCACAAGATTCTATACCCTCTTCTGGCCTCTGAGAGCACAAGGCACGAACATGACACACAGGTATACACACAGGCAAAACACACACACAATAAAGTAACAATCATTAATAAATCACATCAAAGAAAGAGACTTGAGGAATAACTTCTGCTATCAGCAGATCAGCAAAGAAGTTTCCCAATTTGAGTCTTATTTTTTTGCATATTCAATTAATTTTACATTGACTTAAAATTACTTTGAGACTAACTTACCATTCTTTAATAGTTACTTCTCGAATCCCTTCTCCAATGTCAGAGAGTTTGAACTGAACAACCTGCCCCTGTAGCACTTCAAAAATAAATGGGAAATGATCTCATTAAATATGTATCATCAATAGCTACTTTTATTTCTAAAATTAGAATATGTTCTCAAGTAGAGGCAGAAATTGTTCCATATTATAGACAACCAAACCAAACCAAACCAAACCAAAACAACAACAACAACAACAACAACAAAACTAAAAGCCCAGCATTTTATAATTTTAAAAAGCATAACCACTAAAGTGTTAAAGAATTACTCCAAGACACAGGTCTACTGCCATAGAACTCATGTTTTCCAGCTTCCCAAATAATGCTCTTTGATAGGGTTACAATGTCTCTCCTATGAAGCTCCTGACCAATTGAAACAATACTGATGTACAAAACAGGCCTGCATGGGCTGGAGATGTGGCTCAGAGGTTAAGAGCACTGGCTGCTCTTCCAGAGGTCCTGAGTTCAATTCCCAGCAACCACATGGTGGCTCACAACCATCTGTAATGAGATCTGTCGCCCTCTTCTGGCGTACAGGCATACATGGAGGCAGAAAAGTTGCATACATAATAAATAAATAAATTAATTAATTAATTAATTAAAGAAAAGGCCTGCTCTCAACAAGATCTCTCGCTCCAATAACCGTCCTCGATACTTATGACTACAACCAGGCCAGTGCTTATCTAGTAGTCTTGGAAATTTTTAATTTTCTCCTGCCATCTTTTTAGGTTTTGCTTGTTTGTTATTGTTTGTTCTTTTGAGACAGGGCCTCACTGTGTAGCTCTGGCTGTCTTGGAACTCACGCTGTAGACCAGGCTGGATCCACCTACCTCGGCCTCCTGAGTATTAGGATTACAGGCATGCACCATCATGCCTAAACATTTCTAATATGTTCAGATTATGTTCTGCCAAATTATCCAAGATTTTTCTTTCCTCTCTCCATTAAGCAGAGTAAAAGAAACTTAAAAAGATGCTGAGTGACAGAGACAGTAGGTGCTGAAACATACACCCTACTGATAGATCCCTAGGGCACACAGGTGTCCCAGTGATAGGTCCCTTGCACACAGGTCGTCACACTTCCTGAAAAATGCTCATAGCAGTGCGAATGAATACTATGGTTACTCTCATTTTCCAGATAATGAAACAGATGAGCAACTTTCTCAGTGTTGCACAGCTAATAATATATAAACACGAAGCCAGGTGGCAGTGGGGTGTGTTTTTAACCCCAGCACTCAGGAGGAAGAGGCAGGCGGATCTTTGTGAGTTAAAGGCTAGCCTGGTCTACAGAGGAGTTCCAGGATAGCCACGCTACACAGAGAAACCCTGCCTCAAAACAAACAAACAAACAAACACCACGTGGCCTGCAGTTGATAAACCTAAAGTTCAGGAGAAAAGTTTAGAGGATGAAGCCGAAGCAGGGAGTTGCTGTTCCTCCTGCCTCTACTTTCTCTGTGAAGCAACAGTGATCAGGGTGGAAATCCTGGCTTGAGCAGAGTGAGCAAGGTGGAAGAAGGCTTGGCTCCATGTATGAACTCCTGGGTTTTATCCCCAGCACCACACACACACACACACACAAACATACACACACACTGCAGATATATACACACATCATGTACATACATACATTCTCTCTCTCTCTCTCTCACACACACACACACACTGCAGATATATACACACATCACATATATATACACATTCTCTCTCTCTCTCTCTCTCTCTCTCTCTCACACACACACACACACATGCACACTCCACCTATACAATTACCAAAATAAATTACATATTGTATATGTGATGCTAGGAATAAAAAACACATATGGTGTATATATGTGTACATATGTGTATATCTGTACAAACAGATACAAATCGTTTTAAAAGCAGGTGAATGTAAAGTTTACATTGTCTGAGACTATTGAGGATGGCAATATAAAAGCATGGAAAATCAGTCAGAATCTGCCTAGAATTTCCCAGCTTTCCATTGCCAGGGCCCCTGTATCCTCCAAAAACTTAAGTATATAATGAAGTCTAGGGTTCTTAATAGGCCAGCAGGAAGAAAACGCTCTAATGCCCTTGCCAAATCTAATACTTGAGGCCTCTAGTTATCTACAGAGGCTGGGCAGATAGGAGAAAGGTAAGTAGATAAAAGCCAGGGAACTCTCTCTAAGCAGGGCAGTCAGGGTGATTACACCATGCCGTCATAACAACGGATTAAGTTTCACCTCACAAACAGAGTGACTGTGCACCAGGATATAAAGATGCTTCTATTAAGTCAGCAGTTCACCTGAACTGATCAGGTCACATCAGTGCCAATGACTGCACCTAGAAAATCAGAGCATAAAGAACGGATGACTGGGTAATAACCCAGTCCCAACAGTACAAGGCACCAGCATTTAGGGAAACTATGAGTGGAGAGGGAAAGAAAAGAGGGAACGGAGAGAGGTGGGGAGAGCCATGCTAGAAACACAGGATTAATCTTTTTACTTTGTTAAGTCTTCAATTACTAAGAAAAAGAGTCGATTATTCGACATGCTATTTGGGGAGTATACTCACCAGCTGCAGTTCTCAGGGAGTGATGAGGTTGACTATATTTGAGCAAAGGATAACCGAAGGAACACACGCATTTTGGCTTCAAAACATGTACGTTATTACATGTTTGAAAATAGCGAACACAAACCTATCGAAGAGAAAACAAATCCTCAGGCTGGGAGTAAAACCTCATTGGTAGAGTGTGTGTCCCATACGTAGAAAGTCGTGGGTTCACACGCACACTCCCAAAAGAAAAGTATAAACACACTGAAATTCATTCAGTTCTGTTGTAGGCTGACACTCATATCGATAATGAATTAGATAGTCAAATTCAGAATACTCAGCAGCAGGAACCATGAAACTGATAAAACTGATTATTTTCCAAATTGCTGCTGTCCCATTAATCAAAAGAACTCAAACTCAATCATAGAGAAAACATGGACTTAAAAGTCACACCCACTGAGACACATACAGTTATTTTTATGTTTAAAACACTGTCCCGATTCCCTACACTTCAGGGAGTAGATAGGCTTAAGCTGTTGGAATTCCTGGAATAATGCGGCGAAGGAAACCTGGGGCTGCAGAGGGAGCTCAGCCGCACAGCACTCAGCTAGCAGGCATACTGCCCTGAGTTCATCCTAGGACTGAAGAAACAAATAATAACAAAAAGCTCCACAGTGCAAACAAGACCAATGAAAAACAAATATTATGTCCAAAAGTTCTGTTTTTCCTCTCAGTAGTGGGGGCTGAACCCATGGCTTCTTGGCACACTTTACCTCTAAGCAGCCCAGATAGCTTGCTTTCTTTCTTTTAAAAAGATATTCCCTTTTACTTTATGTGTATAGTATGTTACTATGTGAGGCCTGTTGCCCAGAGAAGCCAAAAGAGGGAGTTGAAGCCTCTGGAGTTACAAACAGTTGTGAGCTGCCCTGTGGGTGCTGGGAACTGAAACCCAGTTGTCTGAAAGAGCAGCCGGTGCTCCAACCGCAGAACTGTTCTCCAGCTCTCCTGCTGGTTTTCTTATTACTAATTGATAGATAACTCTGTTAACTATTTGCATAATGCCTTAGTATGATTCAAGACATGATAAGTACACTCAACTTGATATATCAAAACCTAAATGTCCTTAACTTAAAATTTATTCTTAACGTTAACTTTTCAATGTTATCAATACCCAATAACTACCTTACCTTTTAAACAACAATAATTTCTAGCCTTTGTTTTTGAGAATATTGGTATGTATTTAAAACTTCCATTTATATAGAAGTAACTTTTGCTTGGAGAACATCACATTAGTTTTGTACATTGGTTATCTGTGGTCTGGCAGCAGGTCTCCCTATGCTACACACATTAGTCTTGAACACGGGGCTCAAGTGATCTTCCTGCCTCAGCCTCCCACAGGCAGCTTCCCATTCCCACTTGATAACTCACTTTTATAATACCTATATTTAAATCGTTATTTTATTATACGTGTGTATGTCTATGGTGAGTGTGTAACATGAGTGCACAGAAGTGGATGTCAGAGGACACGGGTTCCAGTGATCAAATTCAGGTCAAGAACTAACCATTAAAATGTATGGAGTGCTTTCTCGCTATGTACCAGGTACTTGAAGATTTCATATCCAGTGCTTTCTCTCCAGCTCACACTGTCACCCTCACAGGAGGTGAAGTGATCCAAGGTCAGATTACAATTAAAGCTTTGAAGAAAAGTGTCAAAGTCTAGGCTCTTCCTACCACGTCGTGTTGCTAGAGAAAGAACCCTTTCTTTCCAAGCTATAATCTAGGAGAAACAATTCTTTCTTTCTCCCAAGCAGGGTCATGTATGCTTTTATTATTTGTAAGAAGAAATTAAGTGCTCCCCCCCACTCAGAAAAAGACAAAAGAGAAGTGTGTGTGTGTGTGTGGGGGAGGGGGTTAGCTTGACCTTGGGAAGGTTTAACTTGGGTTTTGCACAGCAAGTATGAATAATAAAGAGAAGGACACTTCTAAGGCACAGGAAGTGATGTAAGCACAGAAAGTGCAGCAAGATTTGGCTTGATCAGATTTGGAGAGGAAAGCAGTGACTAGCAGAATGGTTGCTGGGATCTGGGAATGTCAGGAAGGGGTGGGAATTCATGTTTTGGGGGTGAGGTCCCAGTACAGACAGGACTAACGAACAGTCTACCTAGCTCATATGATAGGTTATTATGGGTAAGGTCTGGAAAGGAAGGCCAAGGTGGGCTAACACATGAAAGGTGGGCTCCTGCAGCTGACCAACAGGACTGAGAAAAGGCAACGGAGTTGCAATGGGCATTATGTGATTATCAGCCATTGCATGGCTTTGAAGAGAAAGAGGGGAGAGATTAAAAATTAGCGGAAGTGAAGAGATTAAAAGCCAATAGAAAGGAGAAAAAAATGATTTTTCAAACCTGAGAAGGCATTCTCCCTCCCCCCATGAAATCATACTAGTTAAGAACGGGAAGGTAGGGATTATTTTTCCTACTAACAGTGCAAAGTGGTAGAAAGAGACTGACCTTTGGGGCCCTACTGAGAGTGACAGTACCAACTATCTTCTTTTTTTTTTTTTTTTTTTTTTTTTGAGATACTACATAGCCCCGGGAGGCTGGAACTCCCTGTGCAGACCAGGCTGTCCTCACTTACAGCTCTGGGACTAAAAGCATGCGCTGCCATGCCCAGAAAAGCCTCAGATTTTAAAGGACAAACTGGCGGAGGTTTCTGTTTGAGGCACCAATGTTATGATTCCTAGAGAAGCAGGAACCGGACACAGCAAGACCACAAGCCTGTGAATAATTCATCACAGGCGCTAAGCTCTCCTCCCTTACAAACTTTTGCAGAAGAAAAAAAAAAAAACTTCTTTTACTGAGTCATGAACAATACCTAAAAGACACAATTCCACTGACATTATTTGGCCTAACGTGCCTGAGGTAATTCCAGTTTATACCTAGTGATTCAGCATATCAATAATTTAATGTCTACAACTAGAAAAAAAAAGAAGGGACGCCAAAAATTTTAGCTGATTAATATAATAAAGAAGTAAAAAAAAATAGTTCACATTACGTAGTATTTTGAGCAGGAAGACAAATACCATTGAGAAATGTACCACAGGGCCTGTGAGGTGGCTCAGGGAGTCAAGGCTCTTGCTCCCAACCGTGAGGACTTGATTTCAATCCCCAAGACCCAAATAGTAGAATGAGAAACCAGACTCCTGCAAGCTGTCCTCTGATTTCCACATGTATTTCATGACGCTTGTGTTCCCCACCACACACACAACAAATAAATAACGATTTTAAATTCTGTAGAGTTGACTAAACTAGGAAGCAAATGTAGGACTCCTAGCCAAGCAGGAAATCCGACACAAAACCCCTTGTTTGATGATTAATTTATCACAGGTACTAAGCCCTCCCCCTTTAAAAATGTTTGTATAAGATAAAAAAGCAAAAGCAAGCACTGAGAGTGGTGGCACACACCTTTAATCCAAGCACTGAAGAGACAGAGGCAGGTGAGTCTCTGTGAGTTCGAGGCTAGCCTGGTCTACAAATAAAGAGTTCCATGACAGCTAGGGCTGTTACACAGAGAAACTCTGCTTTGAAAAACAAACAAACAAAACAAAACTTCTTTTACTGAGTCATTCGATGCTCTCAGAGTATGCAGAGTACTAGGAATGTATAGAGAAGGAAACACATGCAATTCCTGCCACATGCAAAGCCTAGTGGTGGAGTTTGAATGTAATTGCCCCCATAATCTCATAGTGACTGAAGGGTGAACTTCAGTTGCTGTGTGGCTGTTGGAGTGGGAATGGCCTTGTTGGAGGAGGAAGTGTGTCACTGTGGGGGTGGGCTTTGAGGTTTCCTATGCTCAGGATACTGCCCAGGGAGTCAGTCCATTTCCTGTTGCCTGCAAGATGTAGGACTCTTAGCTGTTCCTGCAGCACCACATCTGCCTACCTGCCACCATGCTCCCCATCATGAGGAAAATGGACTGAACTGTAAGCGAGCCGGCTCAATTAAATGTTTCCTCTATAAGAGCAGCCGTGGTCTTGGTGTCTCTTCGCAGCAATTGGAATTCTAACTAAGACACTGGTAGAATGAAAGTGGAGCACACAGGCCATTAACACAGCTCTGGCAGGGTGTGCTAAGGGAGCCTCTGGAGAGAGTTAGCCTGAAGTAAAACTGCAGATTGAGTAGGAGTAACCCACAGGATGAGAAGTGTTGCAGATGAGGCAAGAGTCTTCGAGACAGAGGAAATACATGAGCAAAGGTCTGGAATCAGGAGAGCACACTGTGTGCTCAGAGGGTTGTTTAACAGAATTCTCATGAAGTTGAGTGTGATCAAGCCAAATCTAGCTGCTCCTGCTCATGCAGCCCTGCTAAGCAAATTCTTGCTGCACTTTCTGTGCTTGCATCACTTCCTGTGCCTTAGAAGTGTCCTTCTGCTCTTTATTAATCATACTTGCTGTGCAAAACCAAAGTTAAACCTTCCCCAAGATGGGCACGGTCAGAGTTGGGGCTGGAATGAGCAAGGTGTGTTTGTGTGTAAAATAGTTACTTTTACTCTAATCTTATTTCATTGATGTCCAGAAAAATGGTAGAATGGAAAAAATTATTTTCAAGAAAATGGGCTGGGCGTTAGTGGTGCATGCCTTTAATTCCAGCATTCGAGAGGCAGAGGCAGAAGAATCTCAGTGAGTTCAAGGCCAGCCTGGTCTATAGAGCAAGTTCCAAGACAGTCTCCAAAAAGCTACAAAGAAACCCTGTCTCCAAACTCCCTTCCCCCCGCCCCCCCAAAAAAAAGAAAAAGAAAAAAAAAAGAGAAAGTGGATGGTACAGCAATCATCATGTTAAGTGACACAGACTCTCTTTACAAAGGCAGATACAGAATGTCTCATAAGCCCGGTGGTGGTGGCATTTGGGAGGCTGAGGCAGACAGATGTCTGAGTTCAAGGTCAGCATGATCTACAGAGTTCTAGGAGGTCAGAGAAACCCTGTCTTCAAAAGCCAAAAAAAACCAAACTGGGGGGTATGAAAGTAGAAGAGAAACAAGGGCATGGAAAGAGAAATCAAAAGAGAATGGATAAGAGGAGAATAAAGTGTAGAATGAACAGGTTTTTAATAAAGAATGAGGCTTGAGAGGTTGGAGAAGCCAGATCATAAATTTCCTAGGTCATGTGGCTTATGGGCATCTTTAAAAAAAGAGTTGTTTTAAGCAAGAACATGGCATGATATAATGCGTCCCTTACTTTATAAGGTCATCATGGTCAGCCTATGAGAAATGAATCACAAAAGGGACAGATCAGAGGCCAGAGGCCAGTTAGGAAAGACTAAGACACCTGCAATTAAGAATGAAGCAGTGAAGAGTGGCTAGATTGCTTCAGAGTTAGAATCAAGAGAAACAGGTTTGAGGGTTCTATTCCGGAGCCCGGTGGCTGCATCCCTGAGGCACTGTGGCAAACTGTGAGATGGCTGAAGGCTAGCTTTCCAGGCTCCCTGGTGCTAGCAGTAGCCTTGTAGTGTTCTTGCTGGTTAGATCAGCCTGGTGGGATTCCTTCCTCCTTCCAGCCTTAACTACTGAGGGAGTTGTTGCAGCTTCTTATGGCCAGATGGGAAAGGTCGGAATGAACTGATGGAACATCAGCCCTGATAACGACTGTCACGTATGTCATCTGCCATTTGTATGCATAGATGATGTCCTGTTCATCCAGTGGATTTGTATTACTTGTGATTGAAAAACACCTCATATTGTTCAATTGGAAATCTCTTGGACAGCAGAATAGCTGAGCCTTTCGTAGACTCATTTGGAAGACGAGGGAACATCAGGAAACCATTAGCACAGCCAGCAAATATATCCAAAGGAGTGGGAGAGACGATGCAGGAAGCAGGGAAGGTGCAGAGGGCCAAGCCAGCGCATTTAGAAAGGAAGCAGTCACACACCACTATGAGAACTCTATCATTTGGTGATTTAGTCTATGTGGGCACCTTCTGTTTACACAAACCAAATGGCTTAGCTTATTACCCACCTAAGCTATATACCAGTTCTTATGCTACAAACCTGTATAGCATGTTACTGTACTAAACACTGCAGGCAACTGTAACACCATTGTGTCTGCATATTTACACACATCAAAACATGGGAAAGGTCACAGGTAGTGTTCAGATCTGCCATATTATGGGACCACTGTTGACTGAAAAGTTTTTGTGCAGTACATGACTTTAAAACAGTATTTAGAAGCTGGAGAAAGAGAACAGTGGAACTAAGCAGCAAAAGATTTAAGAAGAATAAATAATACTGGGAAGCTGGTGTCTGAGAAGCCAAGGATGGAGAGCTCTCAAAAGAAGCGCCGCCAGAAATGCCTAGTAAGGTGCTGTGACAAGGGGCCTGTTCGCTGGCTACCTCCTCCTCCCCCTTCACACTGTCCTCACTCAGTGCCCCCCAGGAATTCCTCTCTGAACCCCACTCCCCCACAGGTGTCACCCCCATGCCACAGTAGCTCTAGGCACTTGTTCCATAATAGCACTTCCCTGATGTAGTCTAAAGCCATGGCTTTCTGTCTTTCCCGGCCTCCCTCTCGCCTCTTCTCCTCCACTAGATTACAATCTCAGGAGGAAAGGGATGGTGTCTGTGTTATATTTATATCCCCAGTGCCCAGTACACACAGACAGCAGGCTGGGAAAAGGTTTTGTGGTATCAGGAGGCCATCACTGCAGGAATATCTAGGGAAATGGGAAAGGTCGGTATCCAATACGTTATACAATTAGGAAGAAACGGGATACTTAATGGGATACATCCACCGTTATTGCTAAAAGCTTGTGCGTGAGGGGGAACTGAAGGCAAACGCAGGTGGTAAATTGATAAAAAGTTGGGATGGCATGTAGTGTGGACCTGGGAGAGAAGTAGAACTCCAAGTGAATCTCAAGCTAGAGGGCAAAGTTTTCCTTTTCTCTTCTCTTCTTCCCCACTGAAAATTGCCTGAGGTCAGGTTAACAGTGCCTACATCTGACAAGGGTTGGGTACACAATAAATCCCGAAAGACTGTAGCTCTGGGTCTGCAGCGCCTGTGACAATGCCTGGCATCAAGATGCTCAAGCAAAGTAAGCAGGTGAAAGGCAGGGTTGTGGGCACCGCTGGGAGGAACGCTAATCGCCACAGGAGCGCGCCCAGGTAAGAGCAGAGTTTGTTCCCAGCCTCGCTAGTGCGCCACTTTCGCTACCCTTCTGTTTGCATGCATCTTTCCATCACTTACTCACAGGACGCGTGGCACTCGAAGAAGAAAGCAACGCACCACTTCAGGTGACAAATCACTGCTAAACCACTTCTTTTTAACCTCACACCCGCTCGATCCTGCTTACCAGTCTGACAGCGTTCCGGCCCCAGGTCCCCAGCACGCGCGTTGCAGCCATCTTACTCCGGAAATAGCCACCGGCCGCCCAGCTGGGAGAGACGCCTCCTCCAAGAGACCAATCCCGAGACGCGAGACGCACCCCCTTGAGCGGCCAATAGGAGCGAAGAAACGAGCCTCCCACCCAGCAGCCAACCGGGGCGCGAGGCGGGGCCGGTGGCAGCCTCAAGGCTGTGCTGAAGAGTATTAGCGGGAGAGGTAGAAGTGGGGGAGGAGGGGAGCTCAAACGGCCAGGTACTGCTGTGCAAGTACACACGCACCAACAATCACCTTTTTAGTTCAGATAATGGAGAGAAATCACGTTTAGGGACTACAGAGATGGCTCTTGGAGAGAAGCCGAGTTCAGTCTCTAGCACCCACATCAGGTGGCTCACAACAGCCAGGGGATCCGATGCCCTCTTATTGTGGTCACCAGCATAGCAATATACAAGCTTATTATTATTGTAAGAGTTATTAGGGCCAGAGCTGATGCCCTGGAAACCCTAACGGGCGAGGCTCAGCCACACATCTGCAATAAACCATTCTAAGAGACTAAGAGAGGAGGTGGGGAGGGGACGGGGAGAGAAAAGGAGGGAAGGAGGGAGAGAGATAGTCAGTGTAGTCACATTTGGATGAGATAAGGAAGGAGAAAATCTAATGACCCTTGTGGTTGGTTGAATGAATATGGCCCCCAAAAGGAGTGGCACTATCAGGAGGTGTGGCCTTGTTGCAAGTGTGTCAATGTAGGGGTGGGCTTTGGGTTCTTCTATGCTCACGCTACTTTCAGTGTCACAGCCCATTTCCTGTTGCCTTTTGATCAAGATGGAGCCAGCACCACATCTACCTGCATGCCACCATGTTCCCTGCCATGATGATCATAGACTGAACCTCTAAACTAAAGCTGCTACCTCAATTAAATATTTTGCTATATCAGAGCTGCTGTGGTCATGGTGTCTCTTCACAGCAATAGAAATCCTAACCAAGGCACCCCCCAAGTTCATCTTTGTGGTTTAGGTTTGAAGTAGAAGGCTGGAAGTGTGTATAGCTAAGCAGTCCCACCAAAGTATGGTTCTGCCCATCACCGATGCAACATGGTCTCAGATTTAGTCTCTCCTGCAGGATGGTCTGATGAATCGTCAGAACTGTGTAAAATCTCTTCCCTGCAGACAAATTCTCTCTGTGGCTGGCTTTAGCCTCCTTTTTCCAGCATGAGATTCCCAGGAGAATCTCAGTTCCAAATGTCTCTGTAGACTTTACTTATTCCTGTAAGGTCGGTTACAATGTTATCTATAGTTTCTTGGCTAGTTTCTTTTTTTTATCAAGTCAATTACATCTTTGAGTGTTTACTTCTCTCTCTCTCTCTTTTTTTTAAAGTTTATTTATTACGTATACAGTGTTCTGCCTGCATGTTTGCCTGCAGGCCAAAAGAGGGCATGGGATCTCATTACAGATGGTTGCGAGCCACCATGTGTGTGCTGGGAATTGAACTCAGATCCTCTGGAAGAACAGCCAGTGCTCTTAACCTCTGAGCCATCTCTCCAGCCCTCTTGGCTAGTTTCTATACCATACTTCTATCTTGTTCAATTCCTTCTACCACCAAAGGAAACTAGAATGGTGCAAACAGATTAGAGCCAAGAATTCATAGCAGGAGTTTGAAATTAGAAAGCACAAGCGAGGGCGGAGACACAGCTCTTTGGTAGAGTGCTTATTTGGCACGCATGAAACCTCCGCATCAGTCCCTAGTACTGTGACAGGTAAATAAAAAGCTTTCTTCAGAGGAGGTTATGTTTCTGCAATAGGAATCTACTATCTAAGATAATCAAGGTACCACAGGGGCTGAAGAGATGGCTGCTTTTCCATAGGACCCAGGTCAGATCCTCAGCACTCACTTGGTGACTCACAATCTTCTGTAACTCCAGTCCTGGGGAATTTGATGCCCTCTTCAGGCCTCTGTGGGCACCAGGCATTCATGTGGTGCACAGATAAATATGTAGGCAATACACCCATACACACAACAAGGTGATTAAAAAGATTTTTAAAAAGTACAACATTTATATTCTGTTCCCAAAGCCACAGTCTTGCCTCGACTTCTCATTATTTTTTGCCTGTAAAAGTACATCACTGTCATCTCTTCCTTTGGGTGCTCAGGCCTCTAGTTAGTGGTCTTCATACTGATAAGGGGCTTATGCCTCTCCCTCTGGTTAGCAGACTATGAGACAATGAAGTTTTTCTAAGAGTCTCACACTTTGGGACAAAGGAAAGGCTGGGGTCACATGCTGGCAGGGACAGGGTGGGATGGGGAGGAAGCTTGTTTCTCAGGGAGAGATTTAACAATTCTGAAATCGGCTAGACCACCTTGCAGGAGGCACTGAGTCAATGACGGGTCAGTTTTGGCCTTGGCCACACCTTGACCAGAATTACTTAACTTATTCATTTCTATTGCTCTCTACTTAAACCTAGACCTGGTCTATTTTTTCCTCTTCCCAATGGAACCATATTTAATAAATCTCCGTTTTCTGCTCTTCATTATTACTTTTTTTTGGGGGGGGGGATTAGCTACTAAGAAGGGATGGCTGAACCTTTCTTTGTTAGGGTTGCTGGAGCACGGGCTCTGATGATAAACAAGTTAAGTAACCATGCAACCATAGTTAATAGTCCAAATCTCAACTAGGAGTACTGCCCTGATTAGTATCTTGGAGCATGTTCTAGATTGGTTTAAGTATTCTATGTGTTTCCAGAACATCGAGTCAGAACAGCACAGAGGTAGTGATGTTTACACCACACAATTCATTCTATGTGTTTCCAGAACATCGAGTCAGAACAGCACAGAGGTAGTGATGTTTACACCACACAATCCAGGCGACTCAGACTCATTTCCTAAGTCTTTCAGGTACCCAAGGACGCTGGAGAAAGCAGAGCAACACACGATTGTGGGGAAAGTTAAAACACCAGCCTGAGGGACAACTGAAGAATGTACCTGTTGGGAAAAGGTCTTCTGGAACCAGAAGGTTTGGCTGTGTCACCCCCTTGCGGTCAGCCCAGCTCCCCGAGTTTGGGAATATAGGCCGACAACTCTCTGCGCAGCCTCTTCTGAGCTCCGGGCAGCGCGCATGCGTACAGACGGCGGGCCTGGTCCACAGAGGAATTTGTTCCCGCAGGGAGGCTTTCCCCAGAGGCACTGATTTTCTCCTTCCGGCAAGCTCGGACCGGAAGCGCAGTGTCGGGACTGCGGGCTCGTCGGCGCCCGGTCCTTTCCCTGTGGCAGCCGGGGCGTGGTCGCTGCGGGTCGAGCTCACGCGCGCCAGCGATGGAGGGGCAGCGGGTGGAGGTGGACGGCGGGATCATGGAAGGGGTGAGTGCGGGGCTGTGTGGGGGCGGGGCGAGGCGTGGCGGTGGAGCCTCCATTCAACGTCCCTCGTTTCTTGTCCCCGGTGCTCTGCAGGGCGGCCAGATCCTCAGGGTCTCCACCGCCCTGAGTTGCCTCCTGGGCCTCCCCTTGCGCGTGCAGAAGATCCGTGCGGGCCGCAGCACACCGGGCCTCAGGTATTGCGGGCGCGTGGGGAGTCAGGACCCTGAGTCTAGGTCGCCGGCCTGGGAGACCGGGATTGGAGCCCGGGTTGTGGAGCAGAGGATGCCCGGGGCAGCGTCCAGAGTGCCCTCGCCCGTCTTTCCCGTCCCTAAGACGGGCTGCGAGTTGTCCTTGGGACGCATTGAAACACGGTAGTTTGTCACTTGTGTTTCCCTTAGATTCTCTCTCATCTAGCCCAGGGTAATCCCTAGATGGGAATAATAACCTTGAACTTTTGATTCTCCTGTCTCCAATTCTCAAATGCTAGAATTACAACTGTGTGCCACCATGCCCAGTTTATATAGTTCTGGGGATGAAACCTAACGCTTCCTCCATCCTATGCACCTCCACGGAGCCACATCCCTATCCCACAATCAATCTCGTTTTATAAGAATAGCAGTCAGATTGTTAGCGCACACAATAGTGAGGGTTCATAGCTTGTCTTTAATTTAATTGAAGCTTTAAAGGATCTTATTTAAACAATCCTGCCGGGCGGTGGTGGCGCACGCCTTTAATCCCAGCACTCGGGAGGCAGAGGCAGGTGGATCTCTGTGAGTTCGAGACCAGCCTGGTCTACAAGAGCTAGTTCCAGGACAGGCTCCAAAACCACAGAGAAACCCTGTCTCGAAAAACCAAAAAAAAAAAAAAAATTATTTAAACAATCCTATTTTGTGTGGGTTGAGGCCTCAACGTAGAATTTAGGGAGTGAGAGGTGTCATGGGTTGGTTATTTAGTAGAAGGCAAGCAAGGCTGGTAGCACGTAGGTAGTTCTATTTTTCCTTTTTTTTTTTTTGGTTTTTCGAGACAGGGTTTCTCTGTGGTTTTGGAGCCTGTCCTGGAACTAGCTCTTGTAGACCAGGCTGGTCTCGAACTCACAGAGATCCGCCTGCCTCTGCCTCCCAAGTGCTGGGATTAAAGGCGTGCGCCACCACCGCCCGGCTCTATTTTTCCTTTTATGCACACGGAGTTTGTAACAGTTCCTTGGTGTGTGTTTGTAGCCTAAATAACCAGTCTTGAAACCTTTAAAAAGTTGCCTGTAAGCAGTGAGTCTAAGTGCGTTAAAAACCCCAGTTGAAGCTCTGCCATTGAAGACACGGCACTTGCTTTCTGGCCATTGCTTCTGTAGCGGTTCCGTAGAGTGGGGTATTAATATAGGCAGCCTGATTGCACACGTTTTGATGCAGTATTATGACCTGAAGGCCTCAGCATTTATCTGGACTGGAAATGGTTCGCGATTTGTGTGATGGGAACCTGGAGGGGGCAGAAATCGGCTCAACAGAGATAACCTTCACACCGGAGAAGATCAGAGGTGGAATCCACACAGCGGATACGAAGACCGCAGGGTATGTTGCACCTAGTGCTCCATCCAGGCTTCAGTTCCGTTGCGGTTTCTGATGCTTCCTGGGCATGCTCTTTAACCCTTTAGAGATCCAGTTTTCTCGCCCTTAAAATGTAAATAATAGACCTTTCAAGGTTAAAGACAGTGGATGTGAATCTTTGGGTGCCTGCTCGTTGAGCCATAGCATTCATTCATTCATTCATTGAGACCGGGTTTCTCTGTGTGGCCTTGGCTGTTCTGTATCTTTGTACTTGTTGAGTTATAGCATTTATTCATTTATCATTCATCCATCAATCCATCTATTTACTTATTTATTGGGACAGGGTTTCTCTGTGTGGCCCTCACTGTCTTATAACTCACTCTGTACTTCTTGAGTTATAGCATTCATTCATCCATCCGTCCCTTTATTTATTTAATTTTTTATTGAGGCAGGATTTCTCTGAGTAGCTCTGGCTGTCCTGGAACTAGCTCTGTAGACCAGGCTGATTTTGAACTCACAGAGATCCTCCTGCCTCTGTCTCCCAGGTACTGGGATTAAAGGTGTGCCCCACCACTTGCCGGCCACATTTTTTTTTTCTAATATTTTTGGTGGTGCTGGGTACTCAACGAAGGCCTCACAATCAAGAGGCTGAAGCCTTTTATTATTGATTTATTACCTCAACCCAGTTTGCTTATCATCTTTCTAATTGGAAATATTTCCCTGAGGTTCAGCATCCTACCCTTTAGACACTGGAGGGTTCTGACTTCCGCATTGTCTGAGCCACAAGTCCCACTGGTTTGCAGTAACGAGTACAGCTGTCCTGAGAATCAAGAGACAGTACAGTTAAGCGTGTTCTGCCTTTTCCTTAGGAGTGTGTGCCTCTTGATGCAGGTTTCAATGCCTTGTGTTCTGTTCGCTGCTTCTCCGTCGGAACTTCGTTTGAAAGGCGGAACTAATGCTGAGATGGCCCCACAGATTGATTACACCATGATGGTAAGGGGCGGCCTCGTGCTCTCTCTTTAACTATGTCTGCAATATCTTCGTGAACATTCCTCTTCAGGCATGTTTTCTAATTCTGTTGAAGGAGAGGGGACAGATTAAGGTTCACTTTAGGATTTGCATTATAAATTAAGATAGTAGGGGGCTGGAGAGATGGCTCAGAGGTTAAGAGCATTGCCTGCTCTTCCAAAGGTCCTGAGTTCAATTCCCAGCAACCACATGGTGACTCACAACCATCTGTACTGGGGTCTGGTGCCCTCTTCTGGCCTGCAGGCATACACACAGACAGAATATTGTATATATAATAAAAATAAATAAATAAATAAATAGAAATATAAAAAAAAAAAGATAGTATTCATACTGAGTCTTTAAGGACCTAAAAGTATAATTATATAAATTGTATCAGTTATTATATAAATTACCAGTTTTTACTTTAGTACGGTGTGCTTATGGGGGAAAAGTGGCACAGGGTGAGTGTAGCACTGAAATACCAAGTATGCCAGAATCTGAGCCAGTGAGATGGCTCATTGGGTAACAGCACTGGCTGTGCAAGCCCGATGACCGAGTTCAGCCCCAGAACCACAGCAGAAGGCCAGAGCCGACTGCCCCATCAGTGCCGTGGTGCATGTACCCCTCCCCTGGGGCACAAGTGGAGCATTCCCACCCGACTTGATGTGATGGGGATGATCACAGCCCAGGTGCCGAAGACATTCACTCATTCCTTCAGAGTCTGTGTATAGCGTGTGAAATGTGAGTTTCATGTGTGCATCCCATTATCGTGTATGTGCAAATGCTACAGAATCTGAGAAAGTCAGAAGCTCAAAGCCCTTCTGGGTCTGAGCATTTTCAGGTGAGGATATTTAATCTGCGTTAATTTTTTTCTCGAGGTTTATTGTGGCATAATTCTTTACAGTTAAATTTATTCCTTTAAATTTAGTTTTAGGAATTTTGTACATATAGATACATGTGAACCAATTTTCATAGCTAAGATATAGGATAGTTTTATTTAAAAAAAAAAAAAATACCCTTTATGGGTAGCTAGTCCTGTCCCTAACTCCTGGCAACCACTTTCCCATTTTTTTTAGTTTTGCTTTTTTCACAATGCCATCTAAAGTAGTAATGCGTGTGTGCGTGTGTGTGCGTGTGTGTGTCATTAGAATTAGGTCTTTTTTTCCCTCTTTTCAAACAGGGTCATTATATCCCCGGTTGGCCTTAAATTGCTGTGTAGGGAGGGTAACCTTGTGTTTCCAATGCTCCGCTTCTACCTGCAGGGCTAGAGTTGCAAGTGTGCCCCACCATGGCCAGTTTTTGCTGGAAAATGACTTCATGCATGCTAGCCAAATGTGCATTCTAGCCAGGCGTGTTACCAACTAAGCTTCATGCTAGTTCCTGGGTCTAGATTTTTTTCACTTACATGATAAATTTGAGACTCAGTGTTACTGAAGTAAAGGCCAAGTGGTTTTATTCTGTATAGGAACCAGTTTGTTTTTCTGCTCATGAGTTGGAGGCCACTTGAGTTGCTTCCATGTTTTGGCAATTTTGAACAAATTGACTACTAAGATGTGCAGACACTGCCAAAATATGTTTCAGCCCTATCTGTCCTCTTTGTTACCTGTGAAAGCTCCTGCATCCCACTGAGCATTGGTGGCTTCTGTGCTCAAGTCCCCCTTACCCTGCTCCCCATCTGAGTGTTTGGGTGCGGGGGACCCAGGGCTTTACACGTGTTAGGCAAGCGCTCTGCCCTGGGCTGCATCACCACTCCTGTCTTTGAAAAAAGCAAAACAGAAATTTAGTGCCGTCCATAGCTCCTACACACATGGAGACAACCTAGAGAAAGGAGCCAAACTCTCAAGTAGATCGCATGTGTTTTCGTGGGCTTTAGGCTTAATTACCGTCTTCTTGTGAAGCGCTGCTGTTATGATGGATGGCATCATCTTTTTAGCGTGCTGAGATGTGTAATGAAGGTCACTTCCTCTTTACCTAGTAATTCACATAGAGGAAACCGCTCAGTATAAGCCACTGTGGAAGGTGACTGTTAAGGTCCTTGAGCATAGCCTTGTATAAACTATGATTATCATTGTGTAGCATCCAAGGAAGATACTCTTAGAGAAGCGGTTCTCCACCTATGAGTTGCTGCAACCCCTTTGGGGGTCAAATATCAGATATCCTGCATATCAGATGGTTACATTACAATTCACAGCAGTAGCAAACTTACGGATATGAAGTAGCTTTGAAGTAATCTTTGGTTGGGGGTCACCACACAATGAGGAATTGTAAAGGGTATAGTATTAGGAAGGTTGAGATTCACTGCTTTAGAGGATGGATTGATAAATTTTACTCAACTGTTAATGTTATTTGAATATTGCTTGGGAAGAACTTATGATATTATGAAAAAATGTTCCTAATATGAAATGAGAATAATGGAGGGTAAAGTGTCGATCGGATAGATTCAGCATATTGAGAAGCAGTATACGGTGGAAGGCTGTTCACTAGTGCCCTCTTGTGTCCCTTTGTGCGCACTGTTGTTACCACCGGGAAGACTGATAGGTAGACTTGTGCAGTCCTGCGCTCAGTGCTCAGCTGTGCACTGGAGTTCTTGTATGTACAGTAGGATTGCTCTCAGTATTGCTGTTGTCCCTCTGTATCTGTAGCACCTACAGACCAGCTTACTGCATGGCTTTTTTATTTAATAATTGAACTTGGTGAATCTCTGCACACCAGTGACTAAAGAACAATTGACTTTTTCAGGTTTTCAAGCCAATCGTTGAGAAATTCGGTTTCAAGTTTAATTGTGACGTTAAAATGAGGTGAGTTCCTCAGTCCTTAGTGTCCCATCCCATCCTTCTGACAGCAGTGCCGGGGACCCAACGCAGGGGCTTGTGTGCCAGGCCAGTGCCCTGTCAATGAGTCTATCCTTGGCCCTTAATCTTTTTCATCTATTACAAGTTCCGAAATTAGTGGAAAAGTTAAAAGTTATGTTTAGAGAACTATTACTGTGATACTATTAATGTGTTATATTTCATGATAAATTTCTTTTTCTTTCTTTTTTTTTTTTTTTCTGAGACAGGGTTTCTCTGTTTAACAGTTCTGGCTGCCCAGAAACTCAGTCTGTAGACTTGGCTAGCCTCAAGTTCACAGAGATCCTCTTGCCTTTGCTTTCTGAGTGCTAGGATTAAAAGTGTGCACCACCAGCACCCAGCTTCATGATAAATTTCTTACAGAAAGTAATTGTGGCTTAAAGGTAAACTGTAGAGCTACAGGACCTTATCTGATACTCGCGGTGTTCATTTGTTCACTGAGAGAAAAAGTTTCATGGGAATATTTCCTTAGCTATTGCTATCCATGCCTGTATTATCCATCCACACTGGTCTTAGCCACACGTGTGTTATTCGCTCCTGTATTATCCACACCTGTGTTATCCATGACTGTACCATCCACACTGGTCTTATCCACACGTGTGTTATTGGCTCCTGTGTTATCCATGTGTGTGTGTTATCCATGACTGTACCATCCACACTGGTCTTATCCACACGTGTGTTATTCGCTCCTGTGTTATCCACACCTGTGTTATCCATGACTGTACCATCCACACTGGTCTTACCCACATGTGTGTTATTCGCTCCTGTGTTATCCATGTGTGTGTGTTATCCGCGCCTCTGAGCAGGCAGTGGAGTCCCTGTGTGGACTCCTGCACTAGGCTCTCTGGAGTCATGAAGAGGCTGCTCCCCAGTGTAGTCAGAGCTGCCGTCCTAAGAAAGCCCCGCCTTTAGGGGTGTGTCTGTAAGGATGTCTCTGCTCTTCAGTAACAGGAGTGAAGGGTTTGGCCTGGAGCTAATGCTTTATGGTCTCGCCCGGTTTTCTGTCTAGTTTCACCTTCCCCCTACTTTCAAGTTGTCGCAGACTACTCGGTGGGTTGCCTGCTGTCTTAAACTGCTTTGCCCCTTTACATTCATGTTATTTATATCCCCTGCTTACTTAAAAATTAGAGATATTTATTTATTTATTTTTTCGAGACAGGGTTTCTCTGTGTATCTTTGGCTGAGACCAGGCTGGCCTCTAACTCATAGAGATCCACCTGCCTCTGCCTCCTGAGTGCTGGGATCAAAGGCATGTGCCACCACACTCGACTAGAAATCTTATTTAAAAATAGAAAATTTCTATTTGGACAGTCTTTGGATGCATTCACACTTATTCTTCATCTGTTGGTACCTCTTTGCAGCCATATTTTTAATCTTAGTAGATTGTAGACTAAACTACGTCATCTCCTAACTACTTAGAGTGTAACAGTTCTCAGCATCTGCAATAAATGAATAGAACTGAGGTAAAATTTTGTTAGTGTTGAGTGGTTATGTATTGATCAGATATTAATCTGAGTGCCTGTCATATGCCAGCTCCGATTTTAAGCCTGGAAAACAAACCCGTAGAGCCGGTGTCACAGACAGTATGCTCTCAAACATCAGTTTGAATAGTGAGGAAAATGTTCTGCACTGTCTTCAGTGGTCGTCACTGCCCTGTACCCATTGAACCCCTGAAATAGTCTCATGTCACTGGGACGATGATTTCTCTTTGTCCTGTGGGTTGAACCCAGGGCCTCGTATTCACATGCTAAGTCCCTAGTCGTGTGTATCTTCAGACCACAGAGTGGACACCCGAGACTGCAGATAGGAGTCAGGCCTTTCCATGTATCTCCACAACTTACATATTGTTTGGTATCCTTCCTGTGACTGCAATGTGTTGTCAGACTGTGTCATGTACTCAGTTATGGAGAGGTATTTGTTCTACTTTCCCTAGGGGCTATTACCCAAAAGGTGGCGGTGAAGTCGTTATCCGAATGTCACCAGTTAAACAGTTGGACCCGATAAATCTGACTGATCGTGGCTCTGTGACCAAGATTTATGGGAGAGCTTTTGTTGCTGGAGTTTTGCCACTAAAAGTAAGTTGTCTTAGTGCTCTTAGAAGTGTATGGACACCTTGATAGTGCTACAGCATTCAATTTTTTGAGAATACTCTTTGTTTCTTTCAAAATAAGTCTTAGACACTTTGAGGTGTGTTTGATTTTTTTTTTTCTTCTGAGGTTTTTGTTCTTGTTTAAAGTAGGGTCTTTTGAATAGCCCAGGGTTCCTGGAACTTACCTGGTAGACCAGATGGTCTTGAACTTTCAGCGCGCTTCCTGTCTCTACCTCTAAAATGTTGTTAGTTTGTTTTTTTCAAAACGGGGACTCATGTAGTTCTGATGTAATTGATGATGGCCTTGAACTTACAGGCCCAGGAAATCCCAGGATTCGTGTGAGCTGGGCAACACACTCCCCCTGAGCTACATGCCCACCCTGAGAACTTTTATTTTTAATTATGTTTATTTCTTTTTTTTTTTAATATTTATTTTTAAGATTTATTTATTATGTATACAACATTCTGCCTCCATGTATGTCCGCACGCCAGAAGAGGGCACCAAATCTCATTACAGATGGTTGTGAGCCACCACATGGTTGCTGGGAATTGAACTCAGGACCTTTGGAAGAGCAGCCAGTGCTCTTAACCGCTGAGCCATCTCTTCAGCCCCTATGTTTATTTCTTTTGTGTGGTAGGGATCGGGCTGCATTCCAGGGCACACGTATGGAAGTAGGTGGCAGCACATGCCACAGTGTGTGTGTGGAAACAAAGGCCAGCCTATGGGAGCCATTTCACTCCCTTACCATGTGATCCCTGGAGCTCTGACTCATGTCACAGGCTTGCCAGCAGGTGCCTTTACCCACTGGGCCATCTCAACCAAGGTGGCCCAAAAAACATACTTATTTTGTTTGTTCTGTTTTGTTTCAGATAGGGTTCGCCATGTAACTCTGACTGGCTTGGAACTCACCATGAACATCAGGCTGGCTTCAAATATAGAGAGTTCTACTTGTTTCTGTCTTTCAAATAGTGATATTGAAGGTGTGCCCTATCCTGCCTGGCAGAATTTTTTTGTTTTGTTTTCTTTTTTGTGGCGATATTTTTCATGCTATAACAAATAAAACTTGCCTGAAATTCAGAGTGCAGAACTAAGCAATAGAGGCCAGGCAGTGGTGGCACACACTATTAAGACCAATTAGAATTTGTGCTATACTTTTTTGTTTTTAAGCTTTGTTGTTGTTTTGTGTATGTGTGTGTTGTAATTTGTTTGTTTGGTTGGTTTTTCAAAATAGGGTTTCACTGTGTTGTACAGTCCTGGCTGTCCTGGATCTCACTCTGTACACTAAGCTGGCCTCAAACTCACAGAGATCCCCTGCCTCTGCTTCCCAAGTGCTGGGATTAAAGGCGTTCACCACTGCCCAACTTTTGAACTTTCATTATTTTTGTGTGTGGGTATTTTGCATGTTATATGTTCCGTGTATATGCATTGCCTTATGAGGCCAGAAGAGGGCGTTGGATCCCTTTGGGGCTGGATTGGCAGATGGTGGTAAGCTGCCATGTGGGTGCTTAGTATCAAAAATGGGTCCTCCGGAAGAATAGACAGTGTTCTTAACTGCTGAGACTGCTCCAGCCCTAATTTATTTTATTCTTATGTATGTGTTTTCCCTTCATATATGAATGTGTACTGCATGTGTGCCTTGTGCCTGCAGAGGTCAGAAGAGGATGTGAAATCCTCTGAAACTGGAGTTAAGGGTTGGCTGTTACGTGTGGGCGCTGAGAACTGAACTCATATCCTCTGCAAGAACAGCTTTTAACTGCTGAATGATCAGATCACCCCAGTTCCCCAGAACTTAATTTGGATGTCTTTTCTTTTACATTTTTCTTAAGTCAGAGCTCTCTCTGGAAGTTTTTAAATGGTGCATGGAAAAGCTGACTATGTATAATTTTATAGGATTGAAAGCAATTGTGACAGCCAGAGCTACACAACACAGTCACACCCTATCTCAAAAAACAAACCAAAAGAGAGGGAAAAAAGTTTAAAAACAAATTGTCTAAATAACCAGTGATGAATTCATTTTCCTTTTCTGATTTTCCAAAATAGGTAGCAAAAGACATGGCGGCGGCGGCCGTGCGCTGCATCAGAAAGGAAATCAGGGATCTCTACGTCAACATTCAGCCTCTGCAAGAGCCCAGGGACCAAGCGTTTGGCAACGGGAGTGGAATCATGTGAGAGCATGGACTTAGACATTTCCTGACATCATTACCCATCAAAGAGTTGAAGGACTATTGCTCAGTTTAGGGTTCTACAACATATTTGCAAGGGAATTTCCACTTAAAACAACAGTTTAGTGAATTAGTGTGGTTATTTGACTGAAGCTTGGTGTCACATAGCTGTACTTCCGAAACTCACGAGACAGGGGTTGAGAGTCACAAGTTTGAGGGCACCTTAGGCCTAGGCTGCACAGCGTGTTTGAAGGCAGCCTGGGCGCTTTATCAAGCTACTGTCTTAAATCAAACGTAAGCAGAACACCAAGAAAATGGGCATTGTGATTTTGTTTCCTAAGGTATTTTGTACTTTGTAGGTGTTATCTGTGGGTCCCATGATCATAATTCAAGCAACTCCAGATAAAAGTACTTGGGAAAAACAAGTTTCTGTTGTAAGTGTACAGGCATTTTCCCCCTTGTCATTCCTTAAACAGTACAGTGTAATGACTGTACAAAGTGAGTACTTTGCAGTACGAGTCTAATCTAGAGATGATTCAGAGTGTTTGGGAGGACGTGCCTACAAGTTTGATGCCAATGCTACCTCAGTTCTCTTTTGTTTTTTGAAACAAGGCCTCACGTAGTATAGTCTGACTTTGAACTTTGTGTAGGTTGAAGGATCTCCTTGAACTCATGATCCCCCTCCTTCCCTTCTGGGAGGACAGGCGTGTGCCACATGCTCAGCCTGTTATTTGGTTTGTTGAATCAGATCTCACTCTGTAGTCCAGGCCGGCCTCAGATGGTCAGTAATCCTGGTGCTAGATTACAGGTGTGAGCTAGTTGATACGATATTATTTAAATAAAGGACTAGGACATCCTTAGATTTTTAGTATCCTCGTGTAGATCCTGAACTCCCCGTGAATACTGAGGGACAATTGTAGTGAACTTAAATTGTTGTTTTTTAGGATTTATTATTTTAGTTACATGTATGTGGGAGTAGGCATCTATGGAGTACAGAAGGGGACACTGAGTTCTTAGCACTTGTGAGCTGCCCTGTGTGATGCTAGGTACTGAACTTGGGTCCTCTGCAAGAGCAGTTTTCTTAGCCACTGAACTCTCTCTCCAGCCCCCTGAATTTAAATATTTAAGCTAATCCGAGAGTAATCTTTGAAACTAACGCTAACAGAAATATTTCCAGTTTTTTAAAGATGCCTTAAGTATGAAACTAATTTACGAATACTTAGTATGGTAATGATGTCTTTCAAGTTACAAAAATTCTTTAATTGATGTTTTTGAAGTGTAGAAGCACAGTGTTTTGTGAATACTTACATTTCAAGTCACTTTATTCAGAAAAGTACAAAGGTTAAAGTAAGCGTTTGCTGTCTTTGCAAGTACTGTGTAATAAACCCTGGAACAAAGCCAAGTCTGCATGAAGACCTTTTCATTTCAAATGACCATAGAGTGCTTTCTAACACTGTGCTGGTAACGACCTAGTTAATGACAGAATACGTGTAGGGGAGGGGGCGGCTTTCTTTACATGTGAGTACATTAGAATCTGCAGACTTTGCCCAACGCCACTGTCTGGGAGGAGTTTCGCTACTGTAGTGAGGTGACCAGATTTAATTTTGCCTGTTTAACAGTAACTAGCCTCTTGTGTTACATTGATGTGAAAGTTAGAGTATTACTGTGTGGGTAATTGCCCTCTTTTCCTCCTGTGTAGCATTGTTGCTGAGACGTCCACTGGCTGCTTGTTTGCTGGATCATCGCTTGGCAAGCGAGGTACAATGAAGGAGAGGGGTCTGTAATTCCCACTGTCACTAAAAAATCTCTCTTCAGGGTAGACTGTTGAGAATGATGAGTGACATTTTAAAAATAGCACCAACTGTTAGAGTTAGCAAATTCTTCGTTTCTCCCAACTTTGTATTTTGAGAAAATGTCAGACCTCAAGTGGTCTCCTAGGTGCACCAGTTGTGAATATTTAGCTATGTGTTGTGTACATTTCTGAACTGTTTCAGCGTTCATTGTGGGTGCCATGCCTCAGTCATGAACTGCAGCAGGCATTCCCAATACCCTCAGATTCACAGTGCTAGCCTTACACCTGAACATTTGTTACACAGACATACCCACACATTAAGTAAGTTGCCTAGGAACGTGTCAAATTTATTTATTTATGTTTATATAGTATTGACCTGTCATGGTTATTGACTCTTTTATTCTACTTTGTTACTTTATTTGGTTTTCTTCAGACAAGGTCAGCCCTCATTGGCCTGTTAATCACTGTGTAGCCCAGCCTGGCAATTCTCCAAGTGCTGGGATTGCAGGCATGTGCCACTGTGCCCAGCTTAGTTTGTCTTTAGTACAGAATTCTCTGTTTGCTTTTTCTTTTTAATTCTCACGATACTGACATTTGGAAAAATTCAGAACATTTTTCTCAGCAGAATTCCTCATAGTTTGCATTTGTCTGGTTGTCTTATGCTCAGGGTTTTCCTGTGGACATTTTTAGGAGGAATCTTGCAAAGATGATTCAGTTTCTTCTTGACAGTTTTCTCAAGAGTTTTGTGTGTGTGTGTGTGTGTTTGTGTGTGTGTGTGTGTGTGTACTTGATTATATATATATGATCCAGTAAATGTAAAGATACAAAATACAAATAAAATTGTCTTATTCTGAGTTTTTAAGAAATTTTTATCTGGAGCAACAGATTTCTTTTAAAGAATATAGAATTTGAGTTTTATTACTTCTGATAGACTTATTTTGTATTCATCTTTGTACCAAAGACTTAGAATGTGTAGGAAAGTAGGAACCAGAAGAGCCAGGGACATGTTTACAGTGATTTAGAACCTGTTCGGATCTTGGTGTTTGGGATTTGTTGTTGTGTGCAATATCTTGCCCTGAAGCCCACGCTGACCTCAGACCCAAGCCTTGCCAACTTCTGGGATCAACAGTGAAAGACTAAACTTTAAATGGTTGCTCTGAAAATGTCACCTGTTCTTTTTTAAGATGATACTGAAAATCCTTCAATTCCGATGAGATTTTCTGTGACTAATTGTAACTTGTGCAAATCACAAGTTTTAGATTGGAAGCTGAGGTATAGCTCTGGGTTATAGCTTTGTTATAAACTGGCCTTAGATATTTTTCTATGCCTTTGTTTCCTAGTCTTTATGGAAGGCTGTATTATTGCAACACAAGAAGGAAGAAATAAATGATTTCAAAGTTCTTTGCAAAAACAAAAAAAAAACTTATTTAAAAATTATTTTAAAAATTAATTTTATATATGCGTGTATGTGTATGAGTGTTTTGCCTATATGTATGTCTGAGCACCACTTTTGTGTCTGATACCCAGGGAGGTCAGAAGAGGGTATTGGACCCCATGGAACTAGAATTACCATTGTGAGCTATCATATAGGTGCTGGGAATTGAACCTGGGTCCCCTGAAAGAACATTCAGTGCTCTTGATTGTTTATCCTTCTCCAATCTTTGTTATTTTGGTTTTGTACTTATTTTTCACAATTCTGGGTAAGCTAGGGCCTCACACATGCGTTGAACCATGTCCCAGCCAGCCCTGAGTAGTGTTTGTAAGCAGTGCATACCATGGAGCACATGGGAGGCCAGAGGAGTGTTTCAGGGGCCAGTTCTCCATTTTCACCGTGTGGGTTTTGAAACTTGAAGTTGGGTCATCATTCTTGGCCACAGGAACCTCTACTGACTGAACCATCTCACTGGCTCCATAATTAGTATTTTTTTTGATATTCCACAAAATATATTTTAAAGTTAATTAGTGGAAGTGACAATGAAGGTCATTACATATTGATAAAATAAGAACCACAACAAGAGAGTGTATAAACACATATTCTTATCACATTGGTTACCCAATTTTATAAAACAAACACTACTAAATATGATATAACAGATAGAGCGCAACAATACTTCGGGTGATTTCAATACATGATTATTACCTATAGACAGGTCATCAAAACAAAAGTAAACAGTAAAACCACTATATATAAATTGGACTGGACTAACATTTACAGAACATTTCAAAGAACAGCAGCAGAGAAGAACACATTCTTTTTTTTTTTTTTAAATATTTATTTATTATGTATACAATATTCTGTCTGTATGCCTGCAGGCCAGATTAGGGCACCAGACCCCATTATAGATGGTTGTCAGCCACCATGTGGTTGCTGGGAATTGAACTCAGGACCTTTGGAAGAGCAGGCAATGCTCTTAACCGCTGAGCCATCTCTCCAGCCCCGAAGAACACATTCTTAACAGAAGCCCAATGAATTTGTTTTCAAAATGTTCACATTTTTTTTATTTGTTTTTATTGAGCTGTATATTTTTCTCTGCTGCCCTCTCTTCCTCCCCCCTCTTCTTCTACCCTCTCCTATGGTCCCCATGCTCCTAATCTACTCAGGAGATCTTATCTTTTTCTACTTCTCTTGTAGATTAGATTTATGTCTGTCTCTCTTAGGGTCCTTTTTGTTGTCTAAATTCTCTGAGATTGTGAATTGTAGGCTGGTTTTTCTTTGCTATATGTCTAAAAGCCACTTATGATGAGAACACCTAATTTTTGACCAAGAAGCAAAAAATATAAAATGGAAAAAAGAAAGCATATTCAACAAATGGTGCTGGCATAATTGGATATCAACATATAGAAGAATGAAAATAGATCCATGTCTGTCGCCACGCACAAAACTCAAGTCCAAATGGATCAAAGACCTCAATGTAAAACCAACCACACTGAACCTCATAGAAGAGAAAGTGGGAAGTACGCTTGAACACATTGACAAAGGAGACCACTTCCTAAATATAACCCCAGTAGCACAGACACTGAGAGGAACAATTAATAAATGGACCCTCCTGAAACTGAGAAGCTTCTGTAAAGCAAAGGACACAGTCAAGAAGACAAAATGGCATCCCACAGAATGGGAAAAGTTCTTCACTAACCCCACATTAGACAGAGGCCCGATCTTCAAAATATACAAAGAACTCAAGAAATTGGTCATCAAAAGAACAAATAATCCAATAAAAAAATGGGGTACAGACTTAAACAGAGAACTCTCAAAAGAGGAATCTAAAATGGCTGAAAGACACTTAAGGAAATGCTCAACATCCTTAGCCATCAGAGAAATGCAAATCAAAACAACTCTGAGATTCCATCTTACACCTGTAAAAATGGCCATGATGAAAAATGCTGATGACAACTTACGCTGGAGAGGTTGTGGGGTAAAGGAAGCACTCCTCCATTGCTGGTGGGAGTGCAAACTGGTACAGACACTTTGGATATCAGTATGGAGATTTCTCAGAAAATTAGGAAACACCCTACCTCAAGACCCAGCAATATATACCAAATATATACCCAAAAGATGCTCAATCATGCCACAAGGACATGTGCTCAGCTATGTTCATAGCTGTTGTCTGGAGGTTTCTGTCCTGCCTGGTTCCCGCCATATTTAAGCCTCAAAGAAATCACACAGAAGTCTATATTAGTTATAAACTGATTGGCCCAGTATCTCAGGCTTCTTATTAACTAATTCTTATAACTTAGATTAGCCCATTATTCTTGTCTATGTTAGCCATGTGGCTCGGTACCTTTTTCAGCGAGGCAGTCATATCTTGCTTCTTTTGTGGCTGGGTCACAACTGTAAACCAAGCTTTCCTCTTCCCAGACTTCTCCTGTTCTTGTCGCCCTGCCTCTACTTCCTGTCTGGTTGTCCCGCCTATACTCCTGCCTGGCTACTGACCAATCAGCATTTTATTAAAATACAATTGACAGGGTACAAATCATTGTCTTACGGCACATAGTAGCATTGTTTGTCATTGCCAGAACCTGGAAACAACCTAAATGCCCCTCAACCGAAGAATGGATAAAGAAGATGTGGTATATTTACACAAGGGAGTACTACATGGCAGAAAAAAATATGGCATCTTCAAATTTGAAGGCAAATGGATCAATCTAGAAAATATCATATTGAGTGAGGTAACCCAGACCCAGAAAAACAAATATAATATGTACTCACTCATAACTGGCTTTTAGACATAAAGCAAAGAAAAACCAGCCTACAATTCACAGTCCCATAATTGGTAATTTTTAAGCAGATACCAAACAGCCCATGTTTCTTCCACTTGTTCATTGACACATTGTCATTTCTCAAGTTTCAGACGATTAGATAGCATAAGACGCTTCCCAAAAAGTGTATTGGTTAATGTCCAGAGCCTAAAAAACGTTACCTCAGTGCCGATTGGGATGTACCATTTAAACTCTGGGATAGAATTTCACTCTTTAGCCTAAGCTGGCCTTGAAAGTCCTGTGTAGGTTCTCAAGTGCTGGGATTTCAAGTGTTTGTCGCCTTATTTAGTTCAGTTAAACTTGATGACTTGAAGTAATTTGTTATTTTCTACATTACTATACCTTCTGTTTTAGGTGTGAATGCAGACAAGGTTGGAATTGAAGCTGCAGAAATGCTATTAGCAAATCTTAGACATGGTGGCACTGTGGACGAGTATCTGCAAGACCAGGTAATGACAATGACATGTTCAGGATCAAAACCATCCTTCCTGCTAGTTTTGAGCATAATTATGTTGAATGCAAATTTCTTTAATTGTGGCATCAAAATCCAGACACTTCTGTCTCATTCTCTTGGTCTCAATGCAAGGTATATCCAATCTAGATATGTCTATACTGGAACATTTTGTTTTCCTTTTATTTTGAAATGGGATCTTGCTTTCTAGCTCGAGCTAATTTGGAATTCTCAGTATGCACTTTTTCTCTTGAATGGTGGGATTACAGATAAGTGTCACCATATTTGGCTTAAATATAGTTTTTTCACATGCTATTTAATTATAGAAAGTCCTATTCCAATCATTGAAAAAGTTTTCTTTAGAGCTTACGTTCCTGGAATTTCAGTGCCTGCCTTTTTTTTTTTTTTTTTTTTTTTTTTGGTTTTTCGAGACAGGGTTTCTCTGTGGCTTTGGAGCCTGTCCTGGAACTAGCTCTGTATACAATATTCTGTCTGTGTGTATGCCTGCTGGCCAGAAGAGGGCACCAGACCCCTTTACAGATGGTTATGAGCCACTATGTGGTTGTTGGGAATTGAACTCAGGACCTTTGGAAGAGCAGGCAATGCTCTTAACTTCTGAGCCATCTCTCCAGCCCCCTGGAACTAGCTCTGTACACCAGGCTGGCCTTGAACTCACAGAGATCCGCCTGCCTCTGCCTCCCGAGTGCTGGGATTAAAGGCGTGTGCCACCACTGCCTGGCAGTGCCTGCCTTTCTTGGCCTGGCTTTAGCACACCCGCCTTGTTCTCGGTGTGTCTTTGCTTAGTTCTGAAATGCTCTTTCTTCTTCTAGCTGCTTTGCTAGCTAGTTGCTGTCTTCTTCTTGTCAGTTTTAAAGTGCTTGAGGCTCATGTTTTCTTACCTGTCTTTCCTTCCTTGGTTACCTTTTACAGTCTCATGACTTAAGTACCAATCAAATGGTTACACCCCCAGATCCATCACTGCGCAAACCTTTTTATGTGCTCATTCGTTGTTTTCCTGTGCCTGTCAATACCTCAACTGGGTTATGTCACCTCCTCAAACTCAGGAGCAGACTCACACTGGGAAGTACTCTTGAGTGTGTACCTCCACTCTTCTTTTGAGGCAAGGTCTCTCTCTGACCTCACATTCACTGTCCTGTCTCAGCCTCCAGAGTGTTGGGATCACAGGTGTGCATGCCCAGGCCTGGCAGAGATGTTTCTATGTTTCACTGTCTGTGTGTTTTCCTTCTACCATATCTTCCTCTCAAGTCACCAGTCTCTCCTTTTAGGAGTGTGCTCTCAGGCTGGCTGGTGGTAGGTCTCTTGCCTAACATGCCTGGAGTCTTGTGGTTGATCCTCAAAACAAAGAAAAAAGGGAGAAAGAAGAGGACGGTTTCTTCAGGATTTCTTGACCATTTTCTTGGGACAGTTTTCTTTATGTTTGGTCATTTCTTTCTTGCCTAAGTCCATATCCCCAGGATTCTATACTCTCTTTTAAAATGCAATTTTAGAAGAGTAGAAAGATTTATCATGTATGCCAGCTTGCAGAAACATTTGGTCTAATAAGTATAACAGTGTCCAGCTCTCTATTTTATTCTGAAACATAAAATTTTAAAAGTCAGTCTTGCTAAACATGTATCAAGTCACAGACTCTCTGTCACCATCTAAAACTCCTGGAAATGTAGAAATTATTCTTTTAATTCCTTTATAAAGCCATTTTGATTTCTAGTAGTATTTTCCTTAGCTGTAGAATTTGAAATTCTAAATCTTAGCATATTTGTGAGATTTTTCTTCTTTGTTCTTTTTTAATAGCTGATTATTTTCATGGCACTAGCCAATGGAATTTCCAGAATAAAAACTGGACCAGTCACACTCCACACACAGACTGCTATACATTTTGCTGAACAACTAGCAAAGGTGAGTGTTCTGTTAGAAGGACTAACCGGGTTAGTAAGCAGGAAACCCTGTAATAATCATGGTTCACATGTGCATGTTCACAGCCTGGGTAACCATGGTGAGTGCCTGTGGGTGAACTGAGACGGAGAGTAGATTGTTGGAGGTTTACAGCTCCTGTTCACAGCCTGGGTAACCATGGTGAGTGCCTGTGGGTGAACTGAGACGGAGAGTAGATTGTTGGAGGTTTACAGCTCCTGTTCACAGCCTGGGTAACCATGGTGAGTGCCTGTGGGTGAACTGAGATGGAGACTAGATTGTTGGAGGTTTACAGCTCCTGTTCACAGCCTGGGTTTTGAGCACACCAGGGGGACATTTTTAAGGCCCGGTGGTTCTGCAGCCATGAGTGAAGACATTCTGCTGTTACTACTGTGTGAGCTCGTGTTTACACCTTTTCTTCAGGACTCTTCACTTCACTCTAAAACCAATGTTAATTTCTTTGTAGAGCATCTACAAAGTATTTTCTCTGGCTAGTAAAGCCGTTGTTGTGTTTTCTTCCTTTTCAAATTACCTCTCACTGTGAATACATACAGCTTCTTCTTCCTTATCCAGTACCATAGCATATTTTTATTTGGGGATTTCTTGCATGATTTTAGTTTAGTTTTACTGAGTCAAGGTCTCAGTCTGTATTTTGGGCTGTCTTTGAATTTCCTAGGTAGACCAGTAGTACTTGTGACCCTCTGGCCTCAGCCTCTGGAGTGCTGGGTTACAGCAGGAGCCACCACACCCACATGCTATATATATTCTCTGTAATATAGTTCTGTAAAATTTATGACTCAGATTTTATGAGGTTGTTGACTTTTTTGAAATTATAAAGTAGTTCACATTAGGCATGGCAGTGAGCGCCTGTAATCCAGCATATTTGGGAGGCAGAGGTCAGCTCTGTCTACCTGGCACATTTCAGGCCAGCCTAGGTTATAAGACATGACTCTTTCCTAGGGCAGTGCTGGCACATGCCTTTAATACCAGCACTTGGGAGGCAGAGGTGAGCAGATCTCTGTAAGTTCAAGGCCAGCCTCGTCTGAGAGTTCCAGGACAGGCTCTAAAAGTTACAGAGAAACCCTGTCTCTCACTCACACACACACACACACACACACACACACACACACACACACACGATAGTAACTTTCAAAACAAGAGCAATAAAAAGATTATAAAATATCTGTATTGCATTCTCTAAAAATTTTTAATTGAAAATAGTTATTTTCTTACAAAATATTCTGATTATAGTTCCCTCTTTCATGTCCTCCCAGATCCTCCCCACCGTCTCATGCTTCCAACGCAACACCTTTCTTTTTTTTTTTTTTTTTTTTTTTTGGTTTTTCGAGACAGGGTTTCTCTGTGGTTTTGGAGCCTGTCCTGGAACTAGCTCTTGTAGATCAGGCTGGTCTCGAACTCACAGAGATCCGCCTGCCTCTGCCTCCCGAGTGCTGGGATTAAAGGCATGCGCCACCACCGCCCGGCCGCAACACCTTTCTTAAGAAAACAAACAAGCAAATAAAAAGACAAGAATAAAACAAAACGAACAAACTAACAAACAGCAATAATAATAATAACAAAGAGAAAAGAATAAAAAAGAAGCAAAGAGCACAAAACACACACACACCCTAGAGAATATTCTTCATGAGCCAGACATGGTGGTGCATGCTTAGAATTCTAGCACTGTGAGGAGGATCATAGCTGAAGGCCGGTGCCAGTGTTGTATAACAAGACCCTGTGTCAGCTGTCCTCTTCACTCCCTCTGTCACCAGAAATAATTCACTAGCAAAGATGAGTGTCCTGTCAGAACGACTAACCGGGTTAATAAGCAGGAAACCCAGTAATAATCATGGTTGGTGCTACTCGTGGGCTCCCTGCATGGTGGGCTGTCAGCTCCCTCAACGTCCGTCTCTGTGTGGCTGCCTGTGTAACCAGGGAAATTAAGAATCACAGCTGGGGAGGTGCACAAAGCCCGTCACCCCACTTTTTCTTCTTTCCAGCTCTTCGCAGCTTCTACTCCTGTTTTGGTAGTTGCTGTTGTAAGAAATAGATGGGTTTCAAGAAAAGCCTGGTTGGGAGAATTGAAGGCAGATGGTATCTGGTGACAGCAGTGAATTAATTATTTTATAATAGCTTTGATTCCCTTGTTTCTTGCTTTTTGTGTTTTACTGCCCTGGGAATCCAAACCAATGATTTGTGCATGTCGGGCAAGCATCTGTCACTGAGCTTCATCCTATTAGTATTAATAGTTTTAAATTTACCTTTATTTTATATTTATGGATGGTTTGCCTGCATTTATGTCTGTGCCACATTTGTGCCTGATTCCCTGGGAAGCCAGAAAGGGGTGTCAGCTCTCCTGGAACTGGAGTTATAGGTGATTCTCTGTGTGGGTGCTGGGATTGGATCTGGGTCCTCTATAAGAACAGCCAGTGCTCTTGAGTGCTTAGCCATCTTTCAGCCCCATGCTGTATTTACAGTTACTACTCTTCTCCATCATAGATCGATGATCTTAACTAGGTGGTATCAAGTTTTATTTATTCTTTGTAGCCTTCAGTTTTATAATATGTTGTATATTAACACTTAAGTATGCTTAACTGAGTAGACACCCCTGAACTGGGGTGTTTGTGACTTTTGTTTCTAATTCATCTCTGTGTGTGTGTGTGTGTGTGTGTGTGTGTGTGTGTGTGTGTGTGGTTTTTTTTTGAAACAGGGTTTCTCTGTGTAGCCTTGTTATCCTGGAACTCACTCTGTAGACCAGGCTGGCCTTGGACTCAAAGGTCTACCTGCCTCTGCCTCCTGAGTGCTGGGATTAAAGGTGTGCACCACCACACCCAGACTCTTTGTTGTATTTTAACTGGGTAATTTGGGCCAATGTATCTTTATTTTTCTGTGGTTCAGTACGAATAAATCATCTGTAAAAATGTGGGACTTGAACTGTATCTTTCAGGCTTTGTAAGTGTGGTTAAGCACAAATTTGAAGTGATTTCCCTCTTCCTTGTGTTTCATATTTTCACGTTTGTAATTTGAAAAATGCAGCCACACATAAGAGTTTGGCTCCATTGCTCTGTGTTCAGTGTTCATTCCACAGTGACTTTTAGATGCCTGCTTGTACAGCACCCAGTTACATAAAC
The DNA here is from genome assembly GCF_950005125.1 of Chionomys nivalis. Classification (NCBI taxonomy): domain Eukaryota; kingdom Metazoa; phylum Chordata; class Mammalia; order Rodentia; family Cricetidae; genus Chionomys; species Chionomys nivalis. The sequence goes on along the minus strand of NC_080103.1, from coordinate 28,694,797 downwards.
AGAAACTGAAAGCTTGTGAAGGTTGCTGCTCAGTAAGACCACGGGATGATGGTTTCAAGTTGCATTTTAGAGACTCCTAAAACTTAAGGATTTGAAATCCCTTTGCCAGAATCTCAAACCATTTGATTGTTTTGACTTAAATTCAGTTTTATTAAACGGAACTGCATTTACCTAAAATGATTCTTCCAGAGCATAGAGACAAATCACATATTTCAAAGCCAGCTTCAGCTAACAAGTGAGAACGAGAGCGTTAAGCTCAATGATGGAGGATGTTAGTCACCACAGCCCTCCGCCCCACCTACCCTTCTGAACTAGCATCTTGAATTATGTATTTAGAGAATTAAATTGGCAGGAAAAATTTAGTGAGAGCAAATAATGTCATATCTGACAGGTAAATGGTTCAGACCTATGTTTTAGAAAAACAGAGGGGAAGAGAAAATGTGCAAGCAACAGTCGGCGCAGAAGCCACACTTGCCACAGCTGCACGTGTCTCTGTGCTCTTAGTCAGTGGCCGTGGAGGGGCGCCTGATTCCTCTGTCCTGACAGACAACAGTGAACAAGAACCATGGTCCTTGGACAAAATAAGCTACTGAATTTCTTCACAAGTCACTTGATTTTTGTGTGTGCCTTCTTCAACAAATGGATTTGGTGTGAACTCTCTTTCCTTAACTTCGAGTTCTAGGACTGTGCCTTCGTCCTCTTCATGTGTCCTTACATACTAATATTCTGCTTCCAGGCCAAATTTACTGTGACGAAGTCAGAAGAGGAAGAAGATGCCTCTAAAGACACTTACATCATTGAGTGTGAAGGGATCGGGATGACAAATCCACATCTCTAGGGTATTTACTCCCTGTTGCAGTAACTGATTTATACGTGCTGTAGCACAGAGCCTACGAAGGAAGATACTGCAGGGCTTGGCTGACTTTGGGGATGAAGTGCGTTCAGTTGCTGAGACTGTTTCCTTGTGGCCGGCACAACTTGAATATCTTCTGAGATGTAAACAGTAAAAGACAAAACTTGCTAAATATGATAGTAAATTTCAGTATTAAAGTATTGAAATCAAGTGCTGTTTATATCCCAAATATGTGCTGCGTCTTCTCTCTCTTTTTAGTGTAATAAATTAAGCAAGGGACACAGATTTGATCTGTAATTTGTATTACTAATGACCTTCCCTGCAGTTTCACTTTCTTTAGTTTGAGCTACCTAGGGTCAACTTTGGTCCTGAAATATTAACTAGAAAATTCAACATAAATAACTCATCAGTTCTGAATGCAACTCCTTTCTGAGTAGCATGATGAAATCGTATACCTTCTGCCCTGTCCCATCTGTGATGTGGGTTATCACTTTGTCCAGGATATCAATATTATGTATGCTGCTTACTTGCCCACTACAGACTTAGTAGCTGCTTGCTTATCAGATCAATAGTTGTATTATAGTGTTTGCCTTCAAATGACACTGGACCTGATGAGGGCTCCAGTGTGCAGGAACAGTTGAACTGACCATTGAGGTGTGCCCCAAAGAGTGTTTCCGTCAAGTTCACGGCACATCATTGTAACTCTAGCAGGTTTGGCCACATTCGTCCCAAACACGTCTGTCTTGGCTGGGATTATTCCAGAATAGTTGAGTTCCTGTAGAACAGAAGTGTGCCAGAATTGCTCTCTGCTACTTCACACCTAGCCAGCATGTAGGATATGGCTCAAGTGAACCCCATCTGATGTTTTAGTTCAGTGTGCTGTGTTTATCAGTGCTGTGTGTAGTTCATGAAAACGTGGATGGACCTTGCCTAGTGATGATAAGTCAAACATTGTCCAAGTCAATTCAGAGAGACTGCTGAAATACATTCAGGAAGTTTGAATTCTTATGTATGGACCAGTCTGCGGGAGCAGAATATGGTCATTATCCTTGCCAATGGTGTCACTAGCCTGGGATAGTAGATGTAGTTTGCTTCATAGAAGAATAATTAATTACATGTTCACAATGTAAGTAAGCCTTGTAAGGTGCTCACTCTGCAATAATCGAGATATGAGGTATAATTTTATCTTTCGAGTAAAGCTTTTAGGATTATGGTAAGTCGGGGTCTCTTTCAGGTTGGTGTGACTCTTTATGCTGATTGAGTGCCGTCAGCAGTGTTGAGGGAAACTGGAGCGCAGCCTGGGCATCTGAGAGTGAGATGTGAACTCAGCAGCACTAATGGGGAGATGCCTGATGTGGGTGGGCGCCGCTGTTGAACCTCAGTTTGTCAAAAAGATAGGCCAATTGGAAAGTTTTGTTACTCTCAGGAAACTGAGTCTGCACTTTTCTTTTCTTTTTTTTTTTTTTCCTTCATTTTGTTTTTATTATAGCATGTTTGCTTAATTTACAGCAAGCAGAAAATAAGTTGGGTCTTGTTTTGATCCAAACATCGATGTTTTAAAGGTTGTACACAATATTTGTTAAAAAAGAACACATAAAATACCTTTTTAGAAGGTTCTATGAGAAAGAAAACACAAAGTTTAACCCCACAACTTTCCTCTTTGCTAGAACTGTAAACTACTGCTACAGTTTTATTTTTTTTATTTTTTATTTTTTTATTAATTAATTAATTTAATTATTAAAGATTTCTGCCTCTTCCCCGCCACCACCTCCCGTTCCCTCCCCCTCCCCCAATCGAGTCTGCACTTTTCTAAAACAATTCAGCTCCTTTTTTATTTTTGTAAATACAAACAGTTGTGTGGATATGACTCTCAGTACAGCTCTTTAACACTATTAGGCAGGGTCCTCATACAGTTCAGGTGGACCATGCACTCCCTATTTAGCTGAGGCTGGTCTAGAACTTGGTCCTCCTGCCTCTGCCTCCCAAGTAACATTACAGCACTAACTCCATACACTAACTTTATACCCTTTAAGAGCATTTTAGGGACTGCGATGTAACTCGGTGATAAAAGTGATTGCAATGCGTTCCTTAGCCCCTGTGCTAAATCTCATGCCCACAAAAACTAACTAATGTTATTTAAACTCATAACCTTGGTTTTTACCAAGCCTTTGGTTTCTGTTTGCCTACATGGGGAGTAAATTTAGAGAACTGGCTTTCAGCTTTCCCTGCTTACATATTTCTTCCTCAGAATGAGGTGCCTGAAAGCAGAGCAGGTTAGTGGGTTCTTTTTAGCTTCTCTTTCATAACCTGCTCTTATTCCTCTTCTCAGAAGTTACCACCCCATTCTAATATTGCTATTATTTTGTCTGCATTCTCCTAGACTGTACGAAAATCTCCAGGGCACTAGAAATAAAGACTTGATTTCTTATTCTCAAAGCCTACTCAAAGATACACACTTGTGTCTCTGTATACTATGTAAAATGAGCGTCAGTGATTACATGAATGAATGAGCATCATTGCAACAGTGCATCTTTAAGTAAAGCTAATGTTTATGATTATTAGAAACATTTACAGAAACCCGTTAGATTATTTATCTGTTGTGCATGTAAGTATGTGGTATATGTGTGTGTGTGTGCATATACGTGTATGGGGTGCTCCATCTGTGCCAGTGCCCAGGTGGATGGCAGGCTGACATCAGGATGCCTTTCTGAACTTGGAGCCGAGTGGTGGTGGCGGCACACACCTTTAATCCCAGTACTTGAGAGGCAGAGGCAGGCGGATTTCTGAGTTTGAGTTCTACGGAGTGAGTTCCAAGACAGCCAGGGCTACACAGAGAAACCCGGTCTCAAAAAACCAAACCAACTAACCAGCGAAACAACAACAACAACAAAAAACCCAAAACCCAACAAGCCAAAACCAAAACAATCAAAAACCAACTCCCCCTAAAACAAGGAAGTTAAGCCTTCTGGAAGAGCAGGAAATGCTATTACTTCTGAGCTGTCTCCAGAGCAGCACACCAGCTTCTCGCCTGTGTGCTGGGGTGTCAGTATGGATCTCCTGTTCACACAGCAGGCACTCCACCGTGCACTGTCTCCCCAGCCCCTGATAGAACGGTTAGCTTTTAACAACACAGCTGATCTTTGGAAGTATACTGTTGAGTGTGAACCAATCACGTCTTTGTTTCCCTTCTTCCTACCAGATGGAAAAGTGATAGGTTCTCTAATCTATAATCGATAGCTGATGAGTAATGCCCACAGCTTCAGCCTTATGTTTGCTTGATAACCTTTCTGCTCTTATTATCCCCACTACGTTTTGCTTCCTTCCAGCAATCCATTTATGATACCTGGTCTTATTTTGAAAACAGAAAGCCACATCACTTAGTAACATACATAGTTCCAATAAAATTTTCTTTTCCTTTATTTCTTTTTTTTTGTACTTTTTAAAAATAATTTATTTAACTCTATATTCTTTGGTGTGAAGGTCAGATCTCCAGGAACTGGAGTTATAGACAGTTGTAAGCTGCCATGTTTGTGCTAGGAACTGAACCTGGGTCCTCAAGAAGAGCAGCCAGTGTTCTCGTAACCGCTGAGCAATCTCTCCAGATTCTTTTATTTTTTTTTATTTTTTTAGATCAGGCTGACCTTGAACTCACAGAGATCCATCTCCCTCTGCCTCCCAAGTTCTGGGAATAAAGGCATGCGCCACTACTTCAGTCAAAATTTCATTTATGTTTAGTAATTTTAGAATATTTTTATGATTGACTGGTTAACCTTATCAAGTCAATGTTTAAAAGTTTTGAATCTGGTGTTTACTGAAAAGTTTAAATTTTAAAAATGTAAAATAATGAACATATATGGAAAAAACGCACATACATACAGACACCCCCCCAAAAAAAAAAAGGTCTGATAGATGAGTATCTGACCTCCCATAATCCACCTACAGCAAAGGAGGGAGGGAGGGAGGACCAGGGTGTCCCTGTCTCCTCTGCATTCAGATCTAAATAGAGCAGTAGTGAAAGTATATGGCCTTTGTAGATGTCAACAAGATAGATGTGCAGATAAGTCTTTTGTTAGCTCAAGCTAGAGTTATTTGGAAAGAGAAATCTATCAGATTGGCCTGTGGGCAAGTTTGTGGGGGCATTTTCTTGATTAATGCTTGGGAGGGCCCAGCATACTGTGGGCAGGGCCACCCCAAGGCAGTTGATCATGACTTGTATAAAAGTAAACTGAGCAAGCCATTAAGTGCATTCTTCCATGGTGTCTGCTTCAGTTCCTGCCTCCAGGGTGTTGCTTCAATACCTGTTCTAACTGCCTTCAGTGATAGACTGTGATGGGAAAATGTAAGCCAAATAAACCCCTTTCTTCCCTAGTTGCTTCTGGTCAGTGTTTTATCATAGCAATACAAAGCTAAGAAAGTGGAATAAGGCAGATATTACATGGTGGTGATTATATATATGCATATAAATGTGCATATAATGTATATATGTAAATATACATTTATTTTGTCTTAGTTTGCAATGCTAGGCATTGACTCTAGTGTGTCCCACATCCTAGACCACCACTGAGCTCCATTCCCATTCTGGAGACTTTCAGAGGTGCATTCTCTTCCTTCATCAGTAGTACTATCTCTCCCTTTCCTGTCTGGGCCCTAGCAGATATCTGTGGTCATAACTGGGCAGCAGTATGGACACTTCATTTAGTATATGCATATATATAGTTCAGGCACTCTACAGCGCCTCAGCAGGAAGTCAGAGGACACAAATGACTGGACCATTGGGAACTATAATAACTTCAACCCACTGTTGACCAGATCAAACTATTGACCTGAAAGAGTTTGGGAGTCAGGAAGGAGTTCAGGGTAGAAACTGAAGTCGTCCTTCAGGTTTACTCATGAAGCTTAATTTGAGTTTTCTTTACTATTGTGTTTTCACAGTCCCCAGAGTCAATCAGGATCAAGATGCTAATTTTGGTTTGGCCAATTCCGAATATATCATGTGTTCTTTTATTATTTGGTGTCACAAACAGGTCATCTTATACTGGAAACTAGCGATGTAGTTAGTTACTGTACAGTTAGAACAAAGAAGAGACATTGAGGTAGCCAGCAGTCAGAAAGAGCAAGCCTCAGTCAATACTCTTAGGAGACAGAAGGTGTAGGTGCCGACTCTAGCTAGAACGGAGGAGTTTGGAAGTGGGGCTCTTTAGGACTGAGGGGTGTCTTGGGAAAGGCTACTTTTCAGTGGGGTGATGGGGCCTCAGAGCTCTGTGGCTGACATGCAGGTGCAGCATGGTAGGTGCTTGCCTGGCCGGGAAGGCGCAGAGCACAGTAGGGGTGATTTCTACTGTCAAAGGGGTAGCAAAGGTACCATGAAGGTGTGGCAGGGAGGAAGATAAAGGCTGGAGAACCTCAGCACCACAGTTTGCGGCTGCACCGGTCCCAGGAGGAACTGGAAGCAGGAAAACCTTTCTTCCCCTTTCCACCCAGGCCTTCCTCTTCAGAAGTCCTAACTGTAAGGCTTGTGTTAAAGAGGTCTGGAAATTATAAACAGCCTCTCAGCCATGAAGCAGCATTTTGAAAGATATGCTTGGGGTTAAGAGGCAGTAAATAGCAGATCTATCTTCCCGATCATTCAACATCTGTGATGGTTAACCTAAATTGTCAACTTGACTGGATCTAGAACCACCGTGGAAACACACTTCTGGCTGTGTTTGTGAGGGTGGCCTGGCTAGTTTTGTGTCAAGCTAGAGGGAACCTCAATTTAGAAAATGCCTCCATAAAATCCAACTATAGTTACCGAGCGGTGGTGGCACACACCTTTAATTCCAGCACTCGGGAGGCAGAGACAGGCAGATCTTTAAGTTCGAGGCCAGCCTGCTCTACAAGAGCTAGTTCCAGGACAGGACAAGCACCAATGCTACACAGAGAAACCCTGTCTTAAAACAACAACAACAACAACAACAAAAAATCCAGCTACGAGACCAGCCTGGTCTACAGAGCAAGTTCCAGGACAGGCTCCAAAGCCACAGAGAAACCCTGTCTCGAAAAACAAAACAAAACAAACAAACAAAAAAAAATCCAGCTACGGTGTATTTTCTTAATTAGCGATTGATGGGAGAGGGCCCCGCCCATTGTAGTTGGTACCAACCCTGGGCTGATGGTCCTGGGTTTTATAAGACAGCAGGCTGAGCAAGCCATGGTGAGCAAGCTCGTTAGCAGTACTCCTCCATGGCCTCTGCATCAGCTTTTGTCTCCAGGTTTCCACCCTGCTTGAATTCCCGTCCTGACTTCCTTCAGGGATGGACTGCAATATGGAAGCAAAAGCCAAATAAACTCTTTCTTTGCCAAGCTGCTTTGGTGATGGCATTTTATCACAGCAGTAGAAGCCCTAAGACATCGGGTGTTTTCAGACAGGGTTAATTGAGGTGGGAAGGCCCATCGCCCATCTTATGTGAGCAGCACTGTGCCCTGGGCTGGAATTCTAGACAGAATACAAGGGAGAAAGCGAGCTAAGCATCCACTTTCATCACTGCGAATCCTGACTGGTTGGCGCAGCCTTACATTCCTGCTGCCCTGAGGCCTCTACACAACGGACTGTTCCCTCGGGCTGTGAGCCTCGATAAACCCTTCCTCTCTTAAATTGCTCTTATCAGATATGTACTCACAGTGTGAAGAAAGGTGAAGAATTCAGCACCTGTTTACATGCCTCTGACTTCACAGCACGTTGCTTTGGCTCAGTGAGACACAACCACCCTTTCCACAAAGGTATCTCCAGCCTCTGAAAAGATCAGTCACCGTAGCCTTGTCTGGGTGCTGTCTGCTCTAAGCAGTCCTTCCCAGGCACTCTAAAACAGTGTGATTTGTAAAGTTAACTACAGTAACAAGACTTTTAAAAAATCTTTTTTTCTTCTTTAAGAATTTCATACATGTATATAATGTGTCTTGAGTATATTCACTCCCCATCTTCCTCTCCAACTTCCCCCGGCTTCTTTCACATCTCCTAACTTCATGGCCTTTTTAAAAATGATCCGTCTGTCTGCTATCTATCTATCTATCTATCTATCTATCTATCTATCTATCTATCATCTATCTATCTATCTATCTATCTATCTATCATTTATATATCCACCCATCTATATCATCTATCTATCTATCTATCTATCTATCTATCTATCTATCTATCTATCTATCTATCTATCTATCTATCATTTATCTATCTATCCACCCATCTATCTTTATCTATCTATCTATCTATCTATCTATCTATCTATCTATCTATCTATCTATCTATGTATCTATCTATCTATCTATCTATCTATCTATCTATCATCTATCTATCTATCTATCTATCTATCTTCTATCAAATATCTATCTATCATCTATCTGTCTGTCTGTCTATCTATCTATCTATCTATCTATCTATCTATCTATCTATCTATCTATCTATCTATCCATCCATCTATCCATCCTTTTAACCCACTGAGTCTAATTAGTACCACTGTACATGAACGTGTGGTCATCCACTGGGACATGAGCAACCTACCAGCGGCTACACTCCCCAAGAAGAGACTCTTCCCCAGCACCCCTCAACTAACAAGCAAGGGGTGGCTCTTAAGAGCTCCTCTTCCCTCCTGCTGGAATTTTTACCGCACCTGATGTTGTGCAGGTAATGACAGCTGCTGTGGGCTCGTACGTTTCAGCCGCACCCTGTCCGGGAGTCAGCACTTCACATCCTCCTCCCCACCCTCCGGCCCCCCCAGTCTTTTGTCCTTGGTGTTCCCAGAGCCTGAGGTCAGGTGCGGGAGTGGATGTAGATGTCCTGTCTAGTGCCCCGTATTCACTGCCGCTTATTCTCAGCGCTTTGAACAGCAATGAGTTTCCTGGTCAGGCCAAGACTGAGCTCTCTGAGTGGGTGGTGTCTTCAGCAGAAAGGGTCTGGTTATGGTGGGAAGTCAGGAGGAACGACAAGAGCTTGTATTGTTTGCGATGCCACAGGGGTCTTCCTGATTGGAAGTAGTAACAATCCTGCCATAAAATACAGGTGGACAGTAATAAAGGAGAAGAGAAACGCAAACGCAAATCAGTATACACAGAACAAACAAGGAAGGCAATCTCTGTAGTTGCTATAGTCGTGCATTGTTAGGTTAGCGACGCAGTCCATTCTTAGTAGAACTAATTCAGTCCTTCACTCCCAAGAGTCTAAATACTAGTAGTCATTTTATATTTATTGCCATATTTGCCTTAATGCTTAGTGCTGGGCTTGATAGGACTCAAGGGCACCTCAGAGAGCATCCTACGCTGCGGACATCGGCTTCCCTGCCTTCGTTGTCACGGCAGCCACTCAATTTACCCTTACTAACTTGGAACAATTTTCCAGTAAAGATGACGAGCCCTTCTTTGTTGACTGGTTTAATAATACAAAAAGCTCAGTGTGGCGTCTGGAAATTCCGTCTTGCTAATTTGTGGCACCATTGTTGTGACTTCTGGAGGAGGAACTCCAGTCAGCTATAGTGATCGGTGTTACGGGATGAGAAACACGGGTTTGTGAGTAGGAAATTAGCTGTGATGGTGGAGGGGTCTGTCCCCATTTTGCTCCTTTGTCCGGGCAGTACATTCTGGCTGTGGAAGAAAGAGTACCCCGTGTTCCTTGCTGAATCCAAGAATAGCACAGATACTAAAGGATGGGTCTAACTTTTCAGAGTCTTCTCCCCACTGGCATTACAACTGTGAGCCTTTAGTACGCTGTTTTATAGCCCTGTCCCCTCTGGAAGACTCTGCTCTACATGACAAGACCAACAACCTAGAGCCACGGAACAATCGTGTGCCTGAAAAATGGGCTTCTCCTCAGAAGCGATATTGTGTAGGACACCCATAAGTCCACAAGCACTCCTAATCATCTGTTGCTGTGTAACAAATCCTGCCCCTAAATTTAGTAGCTTGAGACAACAAACATTTATTACTTCACAATTTATGTCGTTCAAGAATCCAGGAACAATTATAGCTGGTTATTTCTGGCCAAAGGTCATAAGATTGCAATCAAGTTTTTGGCAGAGCTGCCGTCATCTCCAGACGTGCGTGAGGGACCAGAAGCAGGGCTAACCTTGCTCATCCTTGTCCGGCTTTGTTTTGGCACAGGCCAGTAAGCTAGGAGGGAAATGTGCCTTGCTATGTCGTGCCACCATGACTTTTCACAACATGACAGCTCACAGCCTCCAGGGTGAGTGATCTAAGGGATAGGGAGAGAGAAAGACAGCCCCTAAGGGGAAGCCAGTCAGAACTGCTATCCCGTAATTCTTCCATTTTTCTATTAATTAGAACCAAGCCACCAATCCAACACCTCCCTGAGGGGACGGTGCCTCTTAAACTCATAAGTAGCAGGAAGCATAAGTCGTTCAGAGGCTGCTACAGCAGTCGGAGGGGCAGAGGCACAGACCTAGTGTTTGGGAAAAGGTTAATTATTCTTTGCAGAAACAGAGCTTGGGCTGCTACCGGGCCACGGCAGAGACTGCATTTCTGATCGTGGGACGTTTGCTAACCCGTGAACTGAACTGCCCATCGTGAACTGGGTGTGTTCCAGGCCATCCATATATAAAGGCTGTGCCAGGAGGCATCAGCAGTGTGGCATCAAGTGGAAATGTCATAGAGGAGATTAGGTGAAGCAGAAGTTGCAATCATGTACACTGCGTGAGAGGCGATGCCACTTACAGATGACTACACCATACACTAGTGTTGATAGACACAGATGTCTGCAGCACCGCACCCCATTCAGCTGCTGCTGCTGCGCAGAATGTCAGTCCATGTAGGCATGTGCTTGTCTGTTAGACTGGAACCTAAGTATTCTGACCCACAGACTGTAGCTGACAGTTTGACTGAAGTGCTGGGGACTTAGAAAAATGTCTGGTAGTTTGACGACAAGGAGGACTGGGAGAGAGCTATGAATGAAACATTCTGAAGAACAGAGGGCGAGCCCTGTACCCCATATATACCCATGTGATACTCAGCAAAAGGTACACACCATGGAGGAGCCTCCAGTGTACCAGATGACCTGCTTTGGTGACGTCAGCTTCTTCTGCAGTTGCTTAATGCTTTTTCAGTGGCCACGGTGGAGGGGGTGCAGACTATGCATGGGCTCAGCAGCATGGCCACGGTGGAGAGGATGCAGGTTATGCATGGGCTCAGCAGCATGGCCACAGTGGAGAGGATGCAGACTATGCATGGACTCACCAGCATGGACTTCTCTTTCCAAGACTTGTGTAGTTGTTCTGGTGCTAAGTGCAGCACAGAGCTCTCTAGGTAGCACCTTGGCCTGGGAGAGGCCAGAAAACCACCTCCAGGAAGGCCGGTGACAATGGAGGAGATGGCGATTTCAACTCCCTGGAAAATACGTACTCAGGATATGGGCTTGTCTTCCCCGACTGTGATGTTTCAATCCACATAACTATGTCTGGGTACTTGGGACAGCATTTTTCTGATGAAGACCTAATTTCTAAGTCATCCTTATGCTTCCAAAACACACTTTTCTTGAGATAGTGTCTTGCTATGTAGCCTAGGCTGGCAATGAATTCACAGTCCTCCTGTCTCAGCTTCCTGAATGCTGGAATTATAGGTGCATACCACCAGGACTGGATTAAACAGCATATATATAACACACACACACACACACACATATACACTCTTTATATTATATATTCTTATATGTAACACACACACATATGTGTGCCCGCTCTTTATATTATATATCCTTATATATAATACACACACACATAAATAAAACATCTATAAACACCCGTAATTCTTGAACTTTGGAAGAGTAACTTCAAGATTAGCCTGGGCAGTGAGATCCTGCCTCAATAAACAAAGCCAACACACATGAAGAAAACCAAAAATATGATGGTACTCTAACAAAGTATTTGTCTAATTAGGATAATGATATGGTTAATTTTTTTTCTGTTTTTCAAGTTACTATGTGCCTAGGGAGAGATGCCAAAATAAGCTGTAAAGAAAATAAAATGAAGATGATTTTTATTTTTATTATTTTGCTCTTAGAGCAAGGATTCAAGTAGCTCAGTCTGACCTTGAACTTTCAGTGTAGTTGAGACTTCCTTGAGCTCTTGATCCTCCTGCTTCTCCTTCTCCACTGCTAGATTACAGGCACCGCCAAGCCCAGCTTTGAAGACAAGTTTTAAACCACAGTGGCCACAGGGCAATTTCCCTGACCAGGAAATGAGCATTGAGATTCTGATGATTTAACTCTGGTCGCAGTACTGTTACGTTCTTCCAATCACTCAGACTGAGACTACTTTCGTCCCTCCTTAGACAGTCTCTGTTGTCTCAGGGAGTTTCAAGCTTCAGGGCAATACTCGTCTTTATAGATATAAAAGTCCAGTCCACTCTTCTCCTAGGACATTCTGATTGGGTAGGTCTGGGTGTGACCTAGGGATTTGTAAGTTTTATTATAGTAATGTAGTGACTTCGTGTGTGTGCGCACACGCATGTGCACACATGTACGTGTCAAGTGTGTGGAAGTCAGAGGACAACTTTCGGTACTTGGTTCTTTTCTTCCATTATGATAGTCCTACAGATCCAACTCTGATTTTTCAGGCTTGGTCGCAAGTGCCTTTACCCATTTCACTGGCCCCAATCTGTTTATATTCCCCCAGGATTCCCACGTGACTCAGGCTTACGAGGTCCCTTCAAGGTCACGTCTTTAAGGAATAGTAGCCCAGACTTACAGGTGGTTCCGGGGCTGAAGGGACTAAGGGAGAATTTAAGTTAAGACCTGGAAGAAACAGGTGCAAGTTCCTTTTGCTGTTGACAGAATTAGATTTCAGAAACACAAGTAGGAAGACAACCCCAAATCCTCTACCCCCGCCCCCTTTGCTTAGCATTGATTCAAAAAGTAGCACGTCCCTGTGCTCCTGTTACAAGCTTGGGTCTGCAGAGCGGTCGTCTATCGGCACGAGAAAGGCCCGCAGCACAATGCCTGCTGGTATCAGATTGCGCTTCCACAACCATATCAGAGCTGCCTCCAGAGCCGGCCGAGATAGATTTGACTCAATACCAACCTCGCTGCTTCTCGGTTACCTATTTTAAGGTTAATAACCTAACCTTGGATTTTTTCACTGGAATGATAGAAAAATCTACTTCAGCCATGTCAGACTCGGGGATTGAACTTGGATCACAAGCACTTTTACCTGCTAGTCATCTCTCTGGCCCTGGAATAAGGTGTTTTTTTTTTTTTTTTTTTTTTTTTTTTTCTGCTCCGGAGATATAATTTAATTGGAAATACTTAATCATTTTAGATGTCAGACCTTGCACAAGCTCAGTAAGGCAGGAATTACCCCGCCAATGCACCCAGGGAACGTACTGTCCTGGTGAAAGTGTCCCCTGCTGAGAAACTGGGGTTGTGTCCCACTGACTGTCACCAGAGAATGGCGTGACCTTCCTGAAGAGGCTTTGAACTGAAATAGGACATGGCATCTCATCTCCCTCCTGGAGCAGCTCAGGTTTCCCCGTCCTCTGTCAATGACAGAAAATATAAAGAGAGTTTCTATCACAGCCTAGGAGCCTGGAGTCTAACCTGGTTGTTCTTTCTCTTGCTTCTCTGGCAATCTCCCACCCCAGCTTCAAGGTGTATTGTTCAGGTTGATGTGGACAGCTGACCTTTCTTGCATAGCATATCTCTGAGAATCAAACACTTGAGATTGTTTCTTTTTCCTCAGGTAGACTTCAGATTATTTGATTGGTTTTACATAGTTATTAAAACTGCAAGTCATATACGCTTGCCAAGAGGGCTTGCGTGTTTAAAGGGCTAACTAAGATAGTCTTCTTAGCCTTCTATTGAGCTCTTCTGGCTCCGTAAGAACCTCACTCTGGGGATTACGGTTTTGGCTGAATGGTCCTTTCCCCTCCACTGCATCCTAGGGAATTCTCTATTCACTAGAGAACTATCCACAGACAACATCAAGGAGGAAGAGAATAGGCAAGATAGGGGAACAAAGACGCAAAGCAGCACCACGAACAAAACGCCACAGAGGCTGGAGGGGTGGCTATGGGAGGAATGAGCTCGCCCAGCAAGCATGAGGGGCAGAGTCAGGGTCCGCCACAGTCAACAAATGCCAGGTGTGACAGCAGTTCCAGTGACCCCAGTCCTGGGCGGAGAGAGGACGGCCAGATCCTGGGGGTTGAAATGGTGGGCTTTAGTTCAATGAAAGATCCTCTCTCACAGCCAGGATGGCGAGCAAAGGAAGTAGGGATCTAAGATTGATCTCTGGCTTCTACGCGTGTGTGTGTGTGTGTGTGTGTGTGTGTGTGTGTGTGTGCAGGTAAACACACACACACAGAGCCAAGACTGAAGCACAAAAGAAGATGGGGGTAGGATGACATTTATCAGAAGGCAGAGATTGAGGAGTGATTGCAGATCAAACAAGGAAAGCCAGAAGCAGAAACAGAATGCCACAGACAGAGACCCCGAGTGACTGCAGTCCACCTCATGCAGGTAGCGTCCCATGGTGCTCTTTGCTGTCTTGCTGAACCCTGGCCCAAGGACTCCAGGTGGCTCACTCTCTCAGAGAGACTGGTCCAGACTCACCTTTCCGTCAGAGGCCTCAATGCTGTCCCTTTCATGGTCCTCACGTACATTCTAGCTGTTGATAAAGCTATGGTTAGTTTTCCTCATTTGCCTGGTATGCCTTTTCCTTTGTCATAATTTTGTTAGGCACAAAGATTCTGGATACTTTATCTTTTTTTCTATCCCTTCTCTTCCCTTCCTCCCCTCTCCTCCTTTTCCTCTCCCTTTCCCTTTCTCTTCCTCTTTCCCTTTCCTTCCCCTTCCCCATCCCTCCCTTCCCTTCCCTTCCCTCTTTCTTTTCCAGATTCCTGTCCTCTCCTTTATCCCCTTCCTCTCCTGTCCTTTCTTTCATGCCAGACTGTGCCGTTTGTTTAGTCTCCCTTGGAGAGAGTCCCATTTGTCCCTCTGGACCACCATGCTTTTGCTCTGTGCAGTTGCTTTGGTCCTTTTCTTAGCATCTCCCCTCTTTTCTCCCACAGCATTATGTTGTTAGCCACACCCTCATGTTCTGTTTCTTCCTCATTATCAGAGCTTCTGAACAAACCGGGTACCTCTTTTTAGCAGTTCTCTTGATTCAAATGCATCTGCGACCTTCTCCACACGGCAACCCACTTGAGAAATGTCTTATTGCCCTGTTTTGAAAGAGTTTATATCAAACGGCGTGGTTTTCCTGGGGCTTATTTTTTAAGTTCACTTTTCTAAGTCTACAATTATTGACAAAAAAAACCCTAAGTATATTCAGGATGATTAATACGCCCTTTTGAATCGCCAAACAGTGTCACAAGCTCATATCCAGCCACATATATAATTGCCCAGGCATCAAAGAAAACAGGGCTCGGCTCATCGTTTAAGTGATGCATTTGAACTGAGTGGAGGCTGAATGACATCATGGTCCATTGTGCAGGTGAATGAATGTTCTCCAGTGATTCACACAGACAAACGAAGGGGGGAAATGAATCATGGCAGCATACGTAGTAGAAACCCTACCACGCAGACACAAACCTGCGGCAGAGCAATTGGGACTTTGATAGTTTGAACCAAACCACATTTGCCACCTGAAATGAAAGTAATTAATTTGACTTTTATTTACCTTCTGGATTTTTAGAATTAATTTAGAAATCTAAGAATGCCTTGTTAGTTGTTTAAAAGCTATATGTGGGTCACAGATAGCTCAGTGGACCTTGTCACTCTCGTCACCTGAGTCCCATCCCTAGGACCCATGTAAAGGTAGAATGACAGAACCACCTCTACAAAGTTGTCCTCTGACCTCCACGACCATACTAGGGCATGCGTACCCCCACACACCATGCACACACATAAATTATAACCAATAAAAAACAATTAAAATATGTCCGTGCTGTGATGGCTAGTCTCGTCAGCCTGACTCACCGAGGAAGAGGGACCGTCCACTGAAAGCGTCAACCGTGAGCACATCTGTGAGGCTTGATTGATGTAGGTCTGGCCCAGCCCACAGTGGGTGTTACCATCCCTAGGCAGATGGGCCCAGGCTGTGTAAGAAAGGCAGCTTCATGGAAGCAAACAAGTAAAGCCAGCAAACAGCACTCCTTTGTGTTCTCGGCTTCAAGCTCTGGCCTTCGCTTCCCTTGATGATGGTCTGTGACCCATAAGATGAAATAAACCCTCTCTCTTCCAAACAGCTTTTGGTCATGGTGTTTATCACAGCAATAGAAAAGCAAACTAGAATATATGCATACGTGGTTTATAATTATTTTTATGTATATATTTACATAATATAGCAATGCAGACAAAGGTTCATGTTTCTGCTTCCAGCTGAAACGGAGTAAGAGTTATTGGAGGGCTGAGAGACGTCCTAGTGGGTAAGTACTTGTTGTGCTAGTGGCCTGAGTTCGAATTTGAGAGCACCTTTTATATCAAGTGGTAGTGTGCATCTGTGACCCCAGTGTTCCGACAGCAGAGCGGGGAAGGAGACAAGAGAATCATCGAACAGCAAAGAGACCTGTCCCAGCAAGGTGGAAGGTAAAGGCTGGCTCAGAGACAGCCGCTGACCTTCACAAGGGCACCATGGCATTCATGCGCCAGCACGCATACATATATGTGAGCATGTGTGTATGAGCATGTGCATGAGAGAGAGAGAGAGAGAGAGAGAGAGAGAGAGAGAGAGAGAGAGAAAATTAGAGCTACCCCCTTCCTGTGACAGCTTAAATGGTGAGTCAAAAATAGCATGGTAAGTTTCAAGATATTACCTATCAAGCAATCAGAGACGGTGTTCCTTGAGATATGGAAAACAAGTACAGACTGTTCCTTGTAGCCAGGATAAAGTTCTCAGGCCATAGCACAGTGAGAAGAAACCCAGGTGGATCCTGTGGAGATTCCCCAAGGTGAGGATATTATATAAATTGAAATAGATTTTTTTCATACCATATATTCTGATTGCAGTTTCCCCTCCCTCCCCCTACTCCCAGCTTCCCCCCATCTCCTCTCCTACCAAATTCCTACCCTTTCTTTCTCTCGTTAGAAAGCAAAAAAATGGGTGGTGGGGATATGAGGGATCGGGTTGGTTGACTTGGGAGCAGGAAGGAGGGGGAGAGCAATGAAAGAGATGTCTTGATAGAGGGGCCATTTGGGGGTTAAGGAGAAACCTGGTGCCAGGGAAACCCCTAGGAATCCTCACGGATGACCGCAGCTAAGACTCCTAGCAATAGTGGAGAGGTGGCGTGAACTGGCCTTCTCCTGTAATTAGATTGGTGACTACCCTAATTGTCAGCAGAGAGCCTTCATCCAGTAACTGATGGAAGCAGATGCAGAGCCAAGCACTGGGCTGAGCTCCTGGAGTCCAGTTGATGAGAGGGAGGAGTTATCGTATAAGCAAGTGGGGGTCAAGGTCATGATGGGAAAACCCACAGAGACAGCTGACCTGAGCTCCTGGGAGTTCATGAACTCTGGACTGATGGCTAGGGAGCCTGCATAGAACTGGCCTAGGCCCTCTGCATGTGATCACGGTTGGATAGCTTGGCCTGTTTGTGGGGCCCCTAGCAGTGGGATCAGGACCTGTCCCTGGTGCATGAGCTGACTATTTGGAATTTATTCTCCATGCGGGAATGCCTTGCCCAGCCTTGATGCAGGGGAGGAACTTTGTCCTGCCTCAATTTGATAGGATAACCTTTGTTGACTTTCATGGGAGGTCAGCCCCTTTCTGAATGGAGGAAGAGTGGATAGGGGAATAGATGGGAAGTGGGGGCTGGAACAGGGAGAGAGGAGGGAGGGGAAATTGTGGTTGGTGTGTAAAATAAATGAAAAAAATAATAAAACTAAAAAAAAAAAAAAACCACAAAACAAAAGTCATAATATATATGCAAAGGACCTGTACTGTTAAAACATTATTATGAGACAAAGAACCTTCAAAGGTGCCCCTGAACTCATTTTCTGTTGGTATCTACTTATGCACATGGGCCTGTTGACCATCTACTCATGCGCATGGCCCTGTTGGCATCTACTCATGCACATGGGCCTGTTGGCAATCTATTCACATGCATGGGCCTGTCGGCCATCTGCCATGCGCGTGGGCCTGTTGGCATCTACTCTGTTTATGTGCATGAGACTTACCCTTACGAGTGGTTTGTTTCCACGGTGAGACTCCCTTGGAAAAAACTAACTTTTCATTTGCGAGTAGCTATCAATCAATTGGAGATTGATTTTGGGTTAGGGATGGGGGCATGTGTCCACTTCTCTCAGCTCTAGGACTCCTGTACGTGTAGCATACGTGATCCATACATGCCCCACCAGTCCAGATGCATCTACAAGTCTAATCCCTTGGTGTCCTCCAGTCTCTCTGGGTCTTATATTCTTTCTGTCTCTTCCATTGAGCCCCGAGGGAAGAGATTTGATGGAGACATCCTTTTTGGGGCTTCATGTTCTAAGGTCTCTCGCTTTCTGCATATTTTCTGGCTGTGGGTCTCTGTCTCCATGTCCTGCAGGAGGAAGCTTCTCTTCTGATGGCTGAATAAGGCATAGATCTATGAGTAAGGCAGAGTGTTGTTAGCAGTCATTTTATTGCTACATTCCCTTAGCAAAACAGTAATAGGTTCTTCCCCTAGGTCCCTGGGTTAGTCTTAGGTTCTTGGCCGCCACGCAGTATTGGCTATGGTTTCTATCTCCTGGAATGGGCCTTAACTCAAATTAGATATATTGATTGGTGACTCTCGCAAGCTTTATGCCACTGTTACACCAGAATATCTTGCAGGCAGCTCACCCCTGTAGATCAAAGAGCTTGTAGCTGGGTTGGTTATTGGGAGAAGCTGTTAGTTAGTTCCAGGCTACCCAGACCACAAAATAATCACACAGAAACTGTATTATTTGCCACATTGTTTGGCCAATAGCTTAAGTGTATTTCTAGCTAGCTCTTATATCTAACCCACTTCTATTATTTTATATTTTACCACGAGGCTCGTGGCCTATGGGCAAGGTTGCAGCAATAGGGAGAGCCACCAGTAGCCTTGGCAATAGCCTGGGTTATTTGGTGGTTTCCATGGGACCCCTTTGGCCAAGAGCTTGATTAAATGTAACCCATTCCTGGTACTGGAAGCTTCACGTGGTGATGAGAGATATCCAACTGGGGCTCTGTCTCCTCTGTTATTAGGGAATTTTATTTAGATCATGTTCATATACATACATACTTTAGAAAAGCTTCTACTGTATTAGGTTTCCTTACTATCCTCAAATGGCCCTAGTTTTTCTGTCGTTTCCCATATTCCCTCCCTTGTCTCCTTCTCCCCTCCTCCTTCCTGTTTGTCTCTCCCATTCCAGCACATAAACCCCCATCTCTATTTCTTCATTTATTCAAGCTGAGATTCGGACTAATCTTGTACATAGCTTTTGATGCCCCAGGGACTACTGAGTCAGGGGTTTGTTCCATATCTTCTCTCCCTTTCTCTTTCTCTTTCCCTTTCCCTTTCTCTTTCTCTTTCCCTCCTCTTTCTCCTCTTTATCCTTTATCTTCTCTGTGTGTGTGTGTATTTTGAGATATGTGTCTCAAATAGGATATGTGTCTCTACATATCCTTGGCTGTCCTGAAACTCACTATGTAGACCAGGCTCACAGAGATCCACCTGCCTCTGCCTCCAGAGTTCTGAAATTAAAAGCACATGCCACCACCTGGCCATATCTGCTTCTTGAGAGCCTTATTATTTTTTATTATTTATTTATTATGTATACAATTTTCTATTTGCATGTATGCCTGCAGGCTATTATAGATGGTTTGTGAGCCACCATATGGATGCTAGGAATTGAACTCAGGACCTCTGGAAGTAACAGGCAGTGCTCTTACCCTCTGAGCCATCTCTCCAGCCCCATCTGAGAGTCTTATTACTAAACTTCACTAAGGCTGGCATAATTTCTCTGTTGCCATGCCATTTCTTCTGTGCTGTAGGAGATGCGAGTCTCCTTCCTGTCTTTGAGATTTTGTTCCTATTTTCCTTTTGCTTTAGCCCTTTCCCTTCCCATTCTGCCTTTTCGAGTCCCTCACATGTATTAATACAGTTCAAATCAACCTTTCTCCAAGTAACCTTTCTGAGCGCTCCAGCCCCCACTACAGTCTTCTCTGAATTTCCAATGTACTGTAGATTTCGGTCCTTAATTACATGCTGTCTCCTAGAATTACATGTTATCTCTGAGTAGACCCAATTATTTTCATTCATCCACTCAACAATTATCTGTTGAGTAGCTCCAACGTGAAACGCTCATTTTCTGTGTTATAAGTGCCTTGTAGCAGGTACCTATTCCACAACACTGAACTTTAAATGCTTCACCAGTTCTTAGATCTGGGGGACAGGACAGATGGCACTGGGAAAACAAAGAATCAAAGTACAGCTCGGCTGTGAGGGGTAATTCGTTTTCTCTCTCTTTTTTTCTTATCCTCCACCTCCCTCTCTCCACCCATCTCTGTCCTCCTCCCCTCCACCTCCCTTTCTTCCTACTGCTCCCTCCTCTTCTTCCTTCTTTTAAAGACAAGTATAAGTAGGAGCCTGTAGAGATGGCTTCGTGGTTAAGAGTACTTACTGCTGGCTGTTCTTTCAGAGGACCGGGGTTTGAGTCTCAGCACCGACAAACGAACAACAGCTTCAAGGGATCCAACACCCTCTGCTGGCCTCATGTATACTTCACACACACAGTATGAAGACATACACGCAAGCAAAATACTCACACACATAAAATAAAACATAAAATAAGAAGTCTGTAACTACTATTTAGTGCTTTGGAAATTTTTATTAAGAAAGGGGTTAAAATTTAGAAGAAGCCATTGTATTTTTACAACTTGGAAATTATTAGTCACTTCTCAGAAAGAAACACCTCCAGAATGATGAGACAAAGAGTCCTTCGAAAAGGTTCTTGAGCTGGGGATGGAGCCCAGTTGTTTGAGAACTTGCCTTGCGTGCACAAGGCTCCAGGTTTGGTTCCCAGCACTATGTACACCAGGCATGGTGGCTCATGCCTGTGATCACAGCACTCAGGATTTGGAGGTAGGAGGATCAGAAGTTTGAAGCCATTATCCACTGTGTAGGAACCTGGAGGCTGGAGGCCAGTCTAGAATGAGATTTTGCCAGAAAAAAAAAAGAAGATAAAGAGGAAGTTATCCTATAAATCTGGTACTAATGGAGCTATTAACAACATCAATATCAATACACTAGGGACTATTCTTAGTGTTTGACACATTTATTTGTGGAGTCCTCACATAGTCAGGATATAGTAACAGATGTAGAAATGGCGAGGCAAGCTCATTCTCAGTGAACCGATTTTCAAATCCAAAAGATGGGCACCAAACTCACACCCTGAACACTTGAATACACTGTTAAAGAACGAATATTTCGCTCTGCACCTTTCCCCGTGGGACATTGCTGTGCTTGGATTTCTCATTTCCTGTTTCGTGAGTTTTCTCCTTATAATAAATAAAATATAATTGTTTTATCCTAAAAAAAAGAAAGAAAGAAAAAGAACGAGTATTTCTCTGCTGCTCTTAGGGCAAGGCCTGTGCATTATTATGGTGCTTTTTTTTTTTTTTTTTTTTAAATCAAAAAAGACTCTCAGGAGTGTATTTGGCCTAGGCATACCTTGAGACTTTTGTTTTTTTGTTAGGGGTAACTGCAATTTCAGATGTAGTTGAAAGAAATTGGCCAAGAGTTTACAGAAGTGCTGGGCAGAAGTGACTCTCAGAGCAGAAGTCAAAACTGTGAGAGAGAAGGCTTGCTCAGCTGTTGTCCACCCTCATTCCATGAGGAGGTACGCAGTAGAAAAACAGCTTTATAGCAGTCCTGGGCTAGCCTGAACTAGAGAATGAGACCTTGTCTCAACAAAATAGAAACAAAACAAACAAAACCACGCCACACAGAGAAGACGGGAAAACGGGAATCCATTCTCGTTTCTCCCAGGGACATAGCTGGAGAAGACTGTTAAGCTGGGCAAGCTGTGGGCTTTCTTATCTTTGCAGTTGTCTTCTCCATCATTCGCTTTGGTCCCTTTCAGCTCCACAGTGTAAGCAGGAAAACCTCAGAATTGATTTTATATCTCTTTGGCTCTTGTTGTTGTTGTTTTGATTTGCTTTTTGTTTTTGAGGGCAGCAAGACAGACCAGCTGGAGAGACCAAGCCCACTCTCAACCTTGGGCCTGGTGACAGCATGTCTGTGGAATGTGTACTGCCTGGCCTGGTTCTGGGATGATAAGATTAAATGCTCAGAGAACAACAAAAGAGCCACTTAAGAGCCAGGGCTGAGCTGTTCAGAAGCCCCCATGGAGCTTCCTGGCAATGGACTATGTTCTTCAATCACAACTGATGCTCTAACTGGACAGAGTCATCCAGGGATAGCCTTGGTTTGACTTTCTAACATAGATAATACTAAATTATTTCTGATGTTCTAGTTTTTTCTTTTTTCTCTTCCTTTTTGCTATATCAGAGCTGTGTGAAATTACTGGAATGCTAGAAGTGAATTGTCAGTGTGTCCTGTCAGAAGTTGAACATTGTTTTCCCTGTGAAGAAAGAATAAACCTCTACCCCTGTCCAGAGTCTTTGAGGGTGTTCTCTTTTCAGAAGAGAGCACTCCCAGGTCGGGTGGGGTGGATAATCACATTGTCCTCAGAGACGCCTCCTGCAGGAAAAGTTTAGAGTAGTGGACAGCTGGGCTTATCGATTTCCAAGCTAAAATGAAGCCACACCTGAATACAAACAACTGCACAGGGTGAAACTGGAGATTTGGGAGAGTCAACAAAAGGCAAAGTTAAGATCAAGGTCGTACCAGCAAAAGGAAGGAAAGTGGACTGCAGGAGGGTGAGCTCAAGAGAGCTGAGTTCAGGCGGAAGCTCCAACCCAAGTCCCCTCCTCCTTCTCTCTGCAAACCTTGCTACTTCTCAGAAAGTTTGCCAAGCTGGGCAGTGGTGGCGCACGTCTTTAATCCCAGCACTTGGAGGCAGAGGCAGGCGGATCTCTATGAGTTCGAGGTCAACCTGGTCTACAAAAGCTAGTTCCACACTCGGGAGGCAGAGGCAGGTGGATCTCTGTGAGTTCAAGACCAGCCTGGTCTACAAGAGCTAGTTCCAGGACAGGCTCCAAAACCACAGAGAAACCCTGTCTCGAAAAAACAAAACAAAACAAAACAAAAAAAGCTAGTTCCAGGACAGGCTCCAAAGCTACAGAGAAACCTGTCTCTAAAAACAAAAACAAACAAACAACAAACAAAACACAAATATTATTTTTTAAAAAAAAAAAAACAGCAGAGATACAAGGAATGGAATCACTGAAGTGATTGGGAAAAATTATAGCATTGGGTTGGCATAGAGTCTACAGAGAGAATTCATTTAAATGCAGGTATAACCTGGAGAGGATCCTACTAGACAACTAGCAGAAACCAGCAATGACGATTTTATTATTAATTAATTTTAAGATTGGCTAGCAGCTTCCTAGAAAAGAGAAGTTGGAAAGCCAGGGCTGTGGCTGGGCACAACCAAGAGCTAGAAGTTAATCCCGTCCCCTCCACTTCCCCTTTCAGAATGTTGACTTCTATTCAACATTACTTCCCCCCTTTTCTTTCCACGGCTAAGCCTGGTATCCCCCCACCCCGACCCCAGTTACTGTAAGAGAGCTATCAGCTGCCACTCTCAACTTTCTGTTTCTGAGGTTCAAAGAACTTTCTAGAGCCGCGTAAGTCACTCTACAAATGATCTTGAAGAGAGTAGAAACTCAAACCATGCTCATTCAACTGGTTTCCACCAAACACCAGGGAGTATAGGCTCTTTTCATATTTGGGCATGGGCATATTTGGAAATCGACCCTCTGTACTTGTCTGTAGAATAAACTCTTTATAGTTTTCAAAGGATGAAAGCGTGCGGAATTCAGCTCACACTTGACTCTTCAGATTTAACCAGGGATAATATTTTCTTAAAGAACCAATTTTAAATGGAAATTTTTTTTATTTAAGCATGTACCTTTGTATGGGTATTCACATATGAATTCAGAGGCCTACAGAGACAAGAAAGGGTTGTTGGGTCCCCTGGAGCTGAAGTTACAGGTGGTCATGAGCTGTCTTATTAATCACTGAGCCATGTCTCCAGTCCCACACTCCTTATGAATCATCTCACCAAGCCCAGGGATAATATTTTTAGTAACAATATGATTTTATCAATAACTCCACCTACATTTTGGAATCTGATGCTGAATTGTGTTATATTATGCTAGGATGCATTGAAGGTTGGCTAGACTCTGGCCAAAGGCTTCTCTTGCAGCGCAGTTCCTTTGCTGGAGTTATCTCTTCAGGAGGGCGGAAGTGGGTGGTCCCCAGGTTTGATAAAGAAATGATAACACGGCTTCAGAGCCCTGTTTATAAATTACAAAGTAAGGGTAATCCTCGACTCTACCCTCCCTGCCCTTTCTGTGTCTCTTCTCACTGCACCTTCTCAGACACTGTCCTGTACAGGTACCCAGGAAACTGAACAGTGATAAAGCCGTACGTGTTAACTCTTCCAAAAGATGTTGGTTTGCTTTGCCTTTTTAGGGCTGCGACCAAACCCAGGTTCTCGGGCACACTTCAAAGGTGCTCTACTACTGGGTTACTTCCCTAATTGAATGCTGTTTTTTTTTTTTTTAATCATGAATTCTCAGAATCAATAATCTCTGAAAACTAAAGTACGCAAATAAGTAATTAAATGAATGAACAATACTGTGAGCTTCCTAATGCTTCTTTCCCATATATTATCTGCCTAAGACTGTTCTCACTCCGTCTTTTACAGGGCTATCTCGGATTTTTTGATCATTGTTTTATTTCATTTTTTATTCAGCTATTGCCTCATTTTTCCTAAGTATGTGAGGTCACATACAATAACAAATGACAGACTCGGAAATAGTAAGCTACAACATAATAAACACAGACTTTAAAATGGCAACCTATAAATCAGGCCCAGAGAAATAAGAACCAGAGTAGAAAGTCATGGCCAGGTATGAAAGTAGAACTCAAGTGAACCCCTAGAGTTAAGTTTCAGGACTGGTCTAGGATTCCAGTGGAAAGGGAGACATGATCTGTATACATCGGTCTCTCCTCACCTTTCTAAACACTCAGCTTCTTAGGGCAAATACACACAGCTTTGCCCAATCCAGAGCCCCCAGAAGAAACTTCTCCTGTGAAGCTGTATGTTTCAATATCATCACCATTCCCACAAAACTAAAAGCGAGTAAATCTTAACTGAATAAAATAACGAGTGACTGTAAGCCGTGCTTGAGGTATGAAGGAAACAGTGAGTGTACATGGTATGACTCGGGAGACCCGTGTTTGTTTACCAACTTATGTCTCAGGAGCAAATAACTAGGGATTTAAGAACTCTCGCTTGTGTGCTCTGGAAACATCAGGCAATCACCTGCATGCTTGCATCATTCTTTGATTCATATGGAAAGAGCTGAAATGATGTTCACTTGATAACTGTTTGCTGAATGACGCTGATCGTGTGGTATTTTGCTGTGCGTTTATGCCGCTCTTCACATAATGAAATACTTTTGATCAATGGGCCATTAAGACAGTAACAGTGGTGTCTAAGGAAAAGTTTTATTTACCCTGTTTATCTCCATCCTGGACAATATCGACTAAACTGTAATAGATGCTAGGCTGGCAGGGGTTAATTCAGACACGTCTCAGCCCATCTTGATCATATCACACATTGTCTTGGAAAGCCCTAATCCCCTTCTGCCTGCCTGTGGGAGTTTCCTGGGCCACTTCCTGTTCCCAGTCCCTGCTCCTCTCTTGTTCTGACCCCAGCAAGGACCTTGGCCCAGTTTCCTGGAGACAATCTGTGTTTAGCCTCTGGCTCCTTACCCCGAATGTCAGTGGATGGGTGCTTCTGCCTTGCTCTTCTCTTCAAGTTCCAATGCTGGGCCAGCTTGCCATGTTTCTTTGGGTCTGTGAGTGGGTGTGCAACCAAACTTAGCTCCTTCCTGAGTGTACTGGAGTCAGAGTAAACCCATATGGTGAGCACAATGGTTTAACAAAGTGAAAATACTCAAAGTGCATACGTGTATACACACACACACACATGCGTGCACACACACACACCTGAAATGTTCAAACATGTATCCTTCTGTCCTAGTTATCTTCTTGTTGCTTTGATAAACACCATGACTAAAGAGTAACTTGAGAAGGAAAGGGTTTATTTCACAGCACACTGCCATCACTGAGATAAGCCAAGGGAGGACATCAAGGCCGGGAACCTGGAGTTAGGAAGTGGAGACCATGAAGGAATGCTGCTTGCTAGCTTGCTCCCTCTGCTTTGCTCAGCTGTCTTTCTTATACAGGCCAGGCCCACCTGCGTGGAGATGGCATTGCCGGAAGTGGGCCAGACCCTCCTACATCACTTAACAGTTAAGAAGATACCCCACAGACACAAGCCAGTATAATCTGCTCAGTTCTTCAGTTGAGGTTCCCACCTCCCACATGACTTAGGTCTGTGTCAAGTTGACAGCTGATCTAATATGACACCATTCATCCATCTGAAAAATGTTCAAATGTGTAGCCATCAGTCCGTTTCTGCATCATGTGCCTGGCACTGAGATCATGGAAGTAAGTTTTCTTCATAGTCTTATATTAAAAAATAAAAGAAATTTTCATTTTAAGACTTTTTGCTATGTAATTTATCATTTAGCTATAGAGAGGAAATAACTAAGCAGGCAATAGGAAGAATGATATGGTAAAGATGATGTGTTTTCTATAGAGATTCTCAAAATGGGGTGATCTTGCCAAATCTACAACATCTGAAGAGGCTTTGTTTCAGTTGTGAAGAGGTGATACAGTGGCTGGAAGTCAGGCATGCCCCTAATTAGCCCACAATATACAGGACAGCCACCCCCATGTTGCTAATCATCCCACAATACATAGGAAAGCCCCCTCAATATCACTAACTATGCCACAGTATACAGGTCAACCCCCATAATGCCACTAACCATCCCACAGTATACAGGACAGCCATCCCAAATGTCATTAACCATCCCACAGTACATAGGACACCCCCTCATCAAATGTCAGTAAACATCCCACAGTACACAGAACAGCCCCCCCATATGCCACTAACCATAACATGGTACACAGGGCAGCCTCCTATAATGAGGAATTATTGAGACCAAATTATCAACAGAACCAAATTATCAACTGGGGGTGTGACTCAGAGGGAGGATGCTTGCCTGTCATATACAAGGGCCCTGGGCTCTGTCCCTGAAGAAACTGAACAGAATTGAGGTATAAAACCCCCGACTACTGGATATGCTGATCCAAACGTGTCCAGTAGAACCAGTCTACAAAGTTTCCTTTAGCCCGTTGTGAGTTCCAATAATAATGTCTGGCATTTGTTGCTCAGGCTGTGGCAGGCATTCTGGGAATACTTTCAGCTGATCATACCATTGAACTCTGAAACCCCCAAAGGATACACATCATTATTAGCTTGATTTTAGAGGTGAGATGAGTTTGGTGGAATAAAGAAACGCACACAAATCCTTACCTGTCAGGGGAGATACCACGGTAATGAAAGGGGTTTTCCCAGGGTGAGGCTTATCCAACGCACACCAGATATGCTGACCCCCGTGACTGCCACAAACTCAACGGCATACTTGGTGGCGGTGGGGGAGCTGGATACACGTTCTCCCCTGTTGAAATGAAATTTTCCTAACAAAAGGAAGAAACCCACACAAGGGCTGGGAGAAGGTACAACAGTTGCCTAGTATGCATGAAGCACTGGGTCCGATTCCAGAGTTGCCAAAGAGACAAGGCACTAAAAAGAAAAGAAATCCCAAAGCTTGGCCCAAGGGCTCACTGCCAGTGGCAGAGAAGGGCTTTCTGTTGACCCAGGAATTGTGCCTCTTCATCTTCACCACAAGTGACCGCTTTAGCTCAGATGTGGAACTCCCCCTTGAGCTCACTAGCAGCTGCTTTTGTGAGCTTGTGTGGTCCACAGGCTTCTGGTGGGAATCCGAGGGAGAAGAGGGTTGGCATACAAGTGCATACATTTAATCCAAATTTGGGGAAAGAGCGTTTTACACTTAAAAACAACAACATCTAGTTGAGATGGTTAATTAATGGTCCTCCCACGCAACTGTGCGGTGGCCATATTAATCCAATCTAATTAAACCAAATCAACCCAAACTGTTAGTCATCTCCAGTCCGGAGATGGCTGTGTTGACATAGAGTCAATGGTAGCGCTATAAATAGCAGATGCAGGCTGACAAGCTCCTGCACAACCGGTCCTGCATAGCCGGTCCGCCTTCACTGCTGAAGACCTCACTGCTTCGGCCTCCCCCGCCCCCACTTCTCCTTTACTAACAGCCCCTGGGCAGTTATGATTTAGAAAAAAATTAGTATCTGACTGGATTCTCTGTCAAATTTTGGTGTCTCCTCAATGCAGGGCCCTTAGTGCACCGGCATCCACCCCGTTGCTTGCACTACTGTGTCTGAACACTCACAGACTGTAAGCTGATCAAGTTCCTTAACCCCATAATCTAGCCGATAGAAGGTAACCGAATACCACCTCTGCCCATGTGATAGGGACGAATTCCTCTGTCTTCTCACCTGAGTACAACAGGCCTGTGCCACCCAGAAGAATGAAAAGGTAACTCAGAATATGTGGGGTCCCTACAGCCCAAGAGGATATCCCTATGAAGAGGAGGAGGTATGGGCCCCACAAATCGCAGGTCAGTGGTAATTCAGAATCTGGAACTCAGAAGCTGGTTTCCTTGCTCCCCGTGGGTTTTAAAAATTACTTGTGTTTGCCATAACCCATTGATTTGCCTGTTTTGTTTTGGGAATTTTGAGACATGTGTGTGCCTGTGGGTGTCTTTAACACACCTGGAGGCATAACTTGACAGGATAACTTGACTAGAGTTCATATCTATTCGGTTGCCAATGAATTGTAATGCCTTCATGTGCGTGGTCGATAGCAGTGTCTAGTGGGTTAAATGTCAAAGGTGTCACCCTTTCTTGAAAAAGCAAGCTTGACAGGTGCAGATGGTTTTGTGAGCAAGCGTCCCTTTGTTCCTTTGTCCTGTTTGTCATCGAGACCAGTGCATCACTTTTCTCCCATAAAAATTAGAACGTCTCACAGAAACCATTTTATTTCTGACTTCTCTGAATTCATTGCACAGTAGATGGCTGCCCAATTGTGTGTGTGTGTGTTTCTTCCATCCTTTAGAAGCTATGGAAAAGTTAAATACTCTTTAAAATGTCAAGGTCCACCATACATTTAGGTCAGTACTATAGTTCTACATTTTAGAACCTTTCAGAAGGTATGCAGAGGTCCTGCTGTTAATCAACCTCATTCTACAATACCCTTTCACACTGCTCATACACCTGCCCGGGACTACAAATATTCAGAGTCCTCCTGAGTGAGAATAGAAACTGGCACCTGGTGCCTGCAACCTGTACCTGGAATGCTTTCTCAGTCCGGGGCCTCAAGGCTCTTTTCATTTGTTCCGGTTTGACAGAGGAGAGGAGCATAGTTCCTACGAAGCAGCTCAGACCGGTCATACAGCAAAGCTGCAAGGGCCTGAATGAGGGGCTGCGCTGAAGCCACCGGTCAGGGGCTCCCAGTGGGAACTGTCCTCTGTGCTCAGACCTAGGGTTTCTCTGAAGGGCTGCGAGGCAGGGAGGCAGCAGAAAGAGAGGTAGCAGAGCAAAGTGAAGGCTGATGTGGGGATCAGGTTGCCTCCAATTTTCCTCACCTGAGCTTCATAGCAGTTGTGAAAGGAACAACAAATTGCTCCAGAAAACTGGATACCCTTTCCAAATAGATAATAGTGTATTTTATCTACTGTTAATTTTATCGAGAACTTCATTAGTTCATATAATGTTTTGATCAACCCTCATCCTTCCTCTTCACTTCCTCCCCTGCCATCCCCACCCACATCAGTTTTCCCTCCAAACTACATACATGTGTTCTCTCTCTCTGTGTGTGTGTGTGTGTGTGTGTGTCTGTCTGTCTGTCTCAAAGCCCCAAATAAACTCTTTCTTCTCTAAGTTGCCTGGTAATGGTATTTTATCACAGCAATAGAAAAGTAATCAAGATACTTACCGAGTAGCTAAGGTTGACCTTGAACCTCTGCTCTTGTGCCTCTGCCTCCCAGGGGTTGGGATTATAGGTGTGAGCTACCATTCCAATCTCTGACTACAGAGTTAAGTAAGATACAGGTGTGCTGCAGACTCTGCAGACTTGATGTGTCACGTGACGTAAAGAAGGGTGTTGAAGATAAATCCAAGGTCTAAGGCCCACTGTTAATCAAATGAGGTGATTGTACAGGGAGTAAGCTTTTTATTTGTAGCATCAGAAGTTTTGGGCTTGGAGAATAATAACATTTGCAATATTGCATGCAGATCATGGTCAAGAGCCACGGGACTGGATGAGGTCATAGAAGGAGTAGCTGAGGCAGAAGCTTCCGTGCCCTGAGCTCCGGGTGTTCTGATTTTAGAAAGCCAAGAAAATAAGGAGCGGCATCAAGCAAAGAAGGAGTCCTCTAGACAGAAAAAGGATCAGCAGATTAGTAGGAGAAGCCAAGGAAGGATGTGATTGGAAAGGGAGAGAACAAACCGCATTCAATGGTGCTAATAAGTCAAGTAAGTCAAGTGAGAATTAGGGCGATTAGCAGGGCCCTGGTGACTCCATTAGGATAGCTTTGATGGCTTTGGTGTGATGTGCCCCAGAAATCTGAGTGCAGTATGTTCAAGTGAGAATGAGCTGAGAACATTCGGAGACAGAAGCTAGAAAATTTTTGAGGAATTTTGCTAGGAATGGCAGCAGAAGAACCACACACACACACACACACACACACACACACACACACACACGTATGCTAGTGTGTGTGTGCACCCAGATGCATGTGGAAATCAGTGGACAACCTGGGTGCCCCTCCTGTCTATCTTGTTTTGTTCCTTTGTTTTTGTTGTAGGATCTCTCACTAGGACCTGGGCTCACAGGTTAGGTGTGGCTGACTGGTCAGCAAGCCCCAGTGGTCCCTCTCCCAGGCTTCCTTAGCGTGGGATTAGAAATGTGCCACCATATCTGGCTATCTGCATGGATGCTGGAAACTGAGTTTAGAGAAGGCGGTGGCTTGAGTAGCAACACTTCACCAGCCGAGCTGTCTCCCCGTGTCAGAGAAACAGCCTTTTATTTGAATAATCCAGAGAAGCTTATTATCATTTTTGAAGTTTCTCTTCTGGTGCTGGGGTTTGAATCTGGGGTCTCTTGTATGCAAGGTGAAGCATTCCATAAACCCAGCTCTATTTATCTCACACCTCCCTGTTATCTTTGGTACAATGCACTGTCCCTTCTGACTTGCCAATTTCAGTATCTCTCTATGCTTTGGGTTGTTTTTCTTTCTGGACTCTTGCATGCGTGCAACTAACAAAAGGGCCAGGATACGAACCAGGGAGCAGCTCTCACCGATGGGTGATGGGATCTGGAAGCTAAATCTCTTTTTTGGGGGGAAGAGGAGGTGAGTGGAGCTTAGGGTACTGTGACACCACTGTGGAGTGAATCCATGGGAAATGCGTTCCAGCTGTTCACAGGGGTTGCTAGGCTTGCAGACAACATCCTCTACCGATTGTCTTTTCTTCCTTCCTGGCCTCATTGTCCTCTACTCTCCAGATGGCGTTTCCTGTAACTCCCAAGTAAATTACTTGTACTTGAATCTTTGTTTCAGGGGGACCTAAGTTAAGATGTTTCATATTTTAAATGTCATCTAAAATTCGGTGACGCTCTATGGCCCCATATGCTGGAAGGGCCACTCTAGCAAGCGTGTGGAAGCACCTTGCTTCTCTGCACCTTCCTGATTCCTCACTCCAGCTAGATGGTCCTGATTCATGTCTCTTATAATAAATGCTAACTTACAGTTTAGAGTTGGCAAAACTTAAGCTTGAAAGTCTCTGTCTCAACGAATGCTTTTCTGGGGGCCGAGTTCACTCAGTGCATTAGAAAACTACAAGATTACAAAACTTCTGCTAACAGTTCCTAGGCTTCTTTTTCTATCTGTGGCAATAAAACATGGACATATTTGGTCTTAGTTCCTAGTTTCTGACATGGAACATTCAAAACTCTTAAAATCTCCTCACTAATGAGGGTGATAGAAACATCTTCTGTAATCTGTAAACGGCTTTAGACTACAGCTGAGTTCATGTTGCCGGGGTGACCCTAGATGGCTTCATGATGGTGGATGGTTGCTAGAGAAACCAAGCTCTCGGTGCAGTCGGCCCTATGGGTCTGAGGAGAAGCAAGGGGCTGGAGATTTAACAGAATCATGAGTGCCTATTGGTTTATCAACTACTCCTAGAAAATAGAACCTCTCAATAAAACAAACGCAGGGTTCAGAGAGCTTCCAAATCGGTGAACAATTAGAGGAGCTGGGAGGGCGGTACCCAGAGAGAGCATGGAACCTCTGCTGTGCTTCCACAGCATTCCTATGCCTCTCCTCAGCGGGCTGTTCCTGATGAGTCTTTTATAATAAACAGGTGATGGTAAGAAGCTTTTCTCCTGAATCCTATGAACTATTCTTGTGACCCACTAGACAGGAGGAGGAAAGAGCAAGAACCCTTGATGAGTAGCTAGCTGGTCAATAAGAAGTGTGGGTGGCAACCCAGGTCTTGCCACTGGTGTCTGGAGTGAGACAGTCTTGGGGTAGGCAGTCCTTGACTTGTGGGGTTGGTGGCTCCAGGTAGACCCTGCCAGTATTAAATCGAATGACAGGACACCCAGTTCATGTTGGCAGAGAAGTGCTTGGCATGAGGAAACCCTCACACATTCGTGTTGGAAGTGCTAGAAGTAAACTAGCAGGGAACTCCCATAACATAAATTCTCTTAAAAACATGCTTATTTCTTTAATTTTTAGCCATTAGTGCACTATGAGCCTTGCCAGATATAAGGATGAGGGGGAAAGGTTAACTTCATGCCAGGCATATTAATTTTGCGTCTGTGATGTCTAATTATATAAAGTCTGAGGAAATTATTAGACAGTAATTCTCAGGGATCTTGGGCAATTTTTCTTTTAGGATACTCCATGCATATTAATTATTCAACCAGGAATCTCTGAAGGAGACAGCTTATTTTTGACTCGAGATGGTTTTGAACTCCTCTTGAGAGACTAGTTTTTTCTCAATGTAGTATATTCACTTGTTATTTAAATAGACTTCTTATAAGTATATGAAGAACACCAGATACCTCCTTTTATTGCTGCTAAACATGTAATTTCTCTTCTGTCTACATTAGACTCAAATGTGTTTTCAATGTAAAATAATCTGGCAGCTTGCCCGTTAAATTGAGGCTCTTGCACTAGGAGCAGAGCCCTGACTCTTCTCCCATTTGTGCTTCAGTGTCCTCGCGTTCGTGTCTCCCGAGAGGGGAGAAGTTGGTGGAAGTGTCGCATCTGTTCTTTCTTCTTTTTTTTTTAAAGATTTATTTTTTTTTTATGTATACAACTTTCTGCCTCCATGTATACCCACACGCCAGAGCAGGGCGCCAGATCTCATTACAGATGGTTTGGAGCCACCATGTGGTTACTGGGAATTGAACTCAGGACCTCTGGAAAAGCAGACAGTGCTCTTAACCACTGAGCCATCTCTCCAGCCCAACATCTGTTCTTTCTTTACCACGTCTTAAGATGTTGACACGGTCACCAAAGCCTAAACCAGCACAGCACACCAATCTCTGATAGGACAAGTTTTGCAAAGGAGACTTTATTTATAAGGCTTCTGTCATGTAGAGACGAGCAAAAGTCTCAAATCTGTCTCCTCAGGGTGATGGTTTAGGAGATGGCTCAGTGGGCAAAGGCGCTTGCTGCGCAGGCCTGCAGACTTAAGTTCAATCTCTGGAGTCCATGTATAGGTAGAAGGAGAGAACAGACTCCATCAATGCTGTCCTCTGACCTCCGCATGCGTGATCATAGCATGGTTGCCTGATGTCCATATAGTATGCACACACACAGTAATCATGAATAAAATTAAAAAGAGAAGCAAAGAAACGGATTCCTGAGGTGTTGGGGAAGGCAAGTTATAGTAAGCAGAAGCAAAGCTATTGGCCGGGTGCCTATGCTCAACCAAACTATGCTCTCCATGGGACCTTGTGCTGAAAATGACTGGGTTTGTACAAACTGAGTGTGCAGGTTTTGCTCCCAGAAAGTCAAAAGTTATCCAACAGACACTGGGGCTCAGGTGAAGAGACAGCTGTTTCAGCTGGTTTGGGATAAATGGCCTCTAAGTTCCCCCAAAGCAACTTGGGAGCCATCTCCATCTGACCCGTGCATCCAAAGTGTCATTTGCAGTAAAGTCACTGGGGCTCTAATGTTTAAATACAAGGCCTTTAAATGTGGTTGTAAAGAAAGTATAAGTGACTTTGAGGACAGAAAGATCAGGAGTTAAAAGTCAGCTATAGAAACATAGCAGATCAGATGCCAGCCTGGCTGTATTAGACCTCATTTTAAAAAGCCAAAACAAAGAGAAAACCAAACCAACTAACCAAGTATCCAACCAAACAAAGCCACATAACTAAAAGCAAGTGAAACTAGAAAGTTTTATTCAGGTTTCTCTTCCACTTACTATTCTCCACAACAAATTCTGCTTTTTGAAAAAAAATAATTACTCTATATATTCTTTCTTAAAGAGGATTACTTGAAAGACATTTGCAATGTGTACTCTGATTGCTGTGTGCTATCAAAACGGTTTCATCTTCATGACATGGTAAGGTGGGCACTCTTCTTGTCCCCACCTTCTGAACCCAGAAGACGCAGACGAGAAGCCATCACCTTGTCTGAGTTTCTACTACTAGGTGGAGCGACAAGCTGTCAGCCACAGACTGTCTCAGGAGACCATGTTCCCACTCCCTATTGGAGAGTGACTCTCACACTGATGGGTTCACCCTCCTCTCCTGAGCATCCGCTCTGTGTACCCATGTGCTTCTTAGGTGTCTCCACCTTGCTGTCCAGCAAATGCTTCACATTCTACACAACACAAGCCGTGACTGGAGCCCTGGTGCCCCCAAGAACACCCCATGGCTCTGTTTTAGAAAATGACATCACCATTCAGGAAGTAAAGGCTCAGAGTTCTGGGCATTATCCTCGGCTCATCACTTCCCCCTCAGCTTCTATCTACTGCTGTTTTGCAAAT
Organism: Chionomys nivalis; assembly: GCF_950005125.1. NCBI lineage: Eukaryota > Metazoa > Chordata > Mammalia > Rodentia > Cricetidae > Chionomys > Chionomys nivalis. Next base: position 28,659,747 of record NC_080103.1, on the reverse strand, counting down.
TCTGTCAGGTCTCTTATAGATAGATGTCTTTAATTTTCCCCGCTGTCATCACCTAGGGGTGGTGTAGTTTGTGCATAAATCACATCCACCATGGAGAGTCATACATTTGGACATTGGTCAGCTAGTAAAGAGCTCCCTCCCTCTCCCTCCCTCCCTCCTTCCCTCCCTCCCTCCCTTCCTCCCTTCCCCTCCTTCCCCCTCCCCTCTGTTTTTATTTTTAAGGCATGCTTTCTCAGGATGACTTCAATTCACCACCCTCCCTCCTCTGCTTCCAAGGAGCTGGGATTTCAGGCACATGCCACCATACTCACTACAAATGTCTATCTGTAAAAGGAAGAAATGGAGTCTATAGGGAGATGGGGTGAATTCAATGTAGTGGAAAGAAGTGCTGATGAGTTTGCCCAAGTAACTAAGTGAGGTTTCTGGTACCTGATAGCACAATAGTGTTTGTTACATCAGAGATTCAGCATTATCTGCTTGTGGTACCCTGTAGTCAAATGCTATATAGAAATGGAGTCTTGCAAGGGAATGGCCCTTCATTCTGGGTACATACTGTAATGTTTCTTGTATATTCGCTGATATCTTAGTTTGGATCTTTAAAATGACATTACAAGAGGAGAGGGAGATGCTCCATGATGAGGATCATGTGCTGTTCCTGCAGAGGATCCAGTCCCATTCCCAGCATCCCTGTCTAACATCTTACAACATCTATAGTCCAGCTCTAAGGGACTTGGTGCCAATGCCCCCTATGAGTACCGGCACTCACGTCCAGATATCCACACACAGATACACATAGTTAAAAATAAACAAGATTCTAAAACTTAGCCAGGAGGTGGTGGCGCATGCCTTTAATCCCAGCACTTGGGAGGCAGAGGCAGGTGGATCTCTGTGAGTTCAAGTCCAGCCCGGTCTATAAGAGCTAGTTCCAGGACAGGCTCCAAAACCACAGAGAAACCCTGTCTTGAAAAAACAAAAAAAAAAAACAAAAAAAAAAAACAAAAAAAAAAAAAGAAAAATAACAAACATACATATTATACAACTTTTCACAATGGAAGTATCTGTGCCCCAAAGTTGAAATATAAGGCCTTATTTGGTCTTGTCATCAGCAAGTTCTTTTTTCCTTTTGTTAGTGGATTGTCCATACTGGGTAGCAAGAAGCAAGGGTATATTCTAGTTTTTACTTGGAACTCAGAGATCCCAACAGGGTTTCTTCTGTAATCGAGAGTTATTTTATCTCTCACCAAAAAGTTGACAAAACAGAAGCAGAAGGCTGTGGTCCAGTACTTATGCACATGTAAGGACCCAAATTTAATCCCCAGAACCCACAGAAAATATGGTCGTAGTAGTGCATGACTGTAATTCCAGCGATCCTAAAGGGAGATGGGCAGTAGAGACAGAATCTCCAGAAGACTGAGGGCCACCTAGTCTGGGTATGCAATAGAAAAAATGTCAGACACCTGTGTCCAGCAAGATACAGAGTGAGACTGACACCGAGGTTATCTGGTCACCTCCACATGCATGCTTGGTCATACATGTACCCATGTACCTGTATTCACACACACACACACACACGATCAGAGATGGATAGAGAGACAGACAGAGACACAGGTACAGAGAGACAGAGATGGCAGGAAGAGGGAGGAGGGGGGAATCTGTGCTGGACATCAGCTGATGACTATAAATCTAGACTTTATGCTGCAATACCTAGTTGTTTGTATTCATGCCTTTCCCAGGGTTCTTATTTGCTCCTTAAAATCTTTTTACTGTTTTATGGCTACTGCACTCACAATTGCCATCTGGTTATATGGCTTCCAGTCTTTTTTTTTTTTGGTTTTTCGAGACAGGGTTTCTCTGTGGTTTTGGAGCCTGTCCTGGAACTAGCTCTGTAGACCAGGCTGGTCTCGAACTCACAGAGATCCGCCTGCCTCTGCCTCCCGAGTGCTGGGATTAAAGGCGTGCGCCACCACGCCCGGCGGCTTCCAGTCTTTAGATGCTTTCTGTGACTAGCATCGCTGGAAGGGTCAAGGGTCGATTCCCTTTGAGTGATGCATTAGATCATTGGCAATCTCGTTCTTGACTCGTTTCCAGCCCCACCTGCACTTTCCTGGTCTAACCACAGGAAGCTATGTCCTGGTCAAGCATTCCAGCCTGGTTCATAAGGCGGTGACATTCAGAGTTGGGGAAGAGTAAGTGGGACGAGACAGGTGAGGCAGATAGACGCCTTGAAGACCTTCATAGCATTCTGAAGGGAAAAGCTGATTCCAGTTAAAATCTACGCAGCTTACATTTGAAGGATACAACAGGGAAAGATTCCAACTATAGTCTTTTGGTCCTAAAGATACAAAGACAAGGCTAAGTTGTACAGTTTTACTATGCTGAGATCTAGGGCAAGATGTGATGTTGCCCTTGAGGCTGATGTTTGGGACTCAGGATGCTTTCTGAAGGCAGAGCAGGCAAGTCATATGAAGTAGCTGACTGTAGGGGATACAGGGAAGACTGGAATTGTCTTGAATGACTGGATAGATAAAGTGTGCACAGAGCTGGAGAATTCTGGAGGCGGAAGAGTACAGAGGCAGGATGAGCAGCGGCCTGCAGCAGATCAAGCACTGGGAGAGGGTAGGGTGAGGTGTTTTGTCAAACTTTTCTCGGTGTGTGTCTCACTAAAATTGGCAGCTGGGACTATTTACTACAATGACGTTCCCAGAGAATGGCAGACACAGGACAGCAAAGAAAAGTGCTTGCCTTTTGATTGGACAAGGGAGAGAGAGAGAGAGAGAGAGAGAGAGAGAGAGAGAGAGAGAGAGAGAGAGAGATGCTTCCAAACTCACACTGAGAGGCATGACATGAAAGGCAGGGGTGAAGTTAAGCCCTCTGGGATAACCGGAGTAGGCACACTAGCAAAACTAGGAAGAAAGGCTTCATTAAACAAAGACACAGGGACTATGTCTGCAGCTGCTGAATGCCCTCCTCCTCTTATGAGGACATGGGGGTGTGAGTGAGGGCAGAAGCCAGAGCGTGTGGTCTGCAGTACAGCCCCTCCCTCAAACAAGCCTCTGCCGACCTGTTCTTTAAGTTGTTTGAAAAAGATTTATTTTTTTGTTATTTTTCATTATGAGTAGTGTGCGGATGTCAGCCACCACAGGGTAACTGGATGCTGGCACTGGATCTTCCTTGAGTAGGAGTTACAGCTGTGGGCTGCCAGATGTAGGAAGTGGGACTTGAACTCTGGTCCTCTGCTGGAGCACTATGCACTCTCAACAGCTGAACCATCTCTTCAGCTCCTGGAAGTTTCCTCTCTCTCTCTTCTCTCTCTCTCTCTCTCTCTCTCTCTCTCTCTCTCTCTCTCTCTCTCTCTCTTTCAGGGTTATTTATTTAGAGATAGACTTTCTGGCCATTCTTGCCACTTTTCAGAAGTCAATTTCTCACACATCCCATACTATTGTTAGTGAAATATTTTAATAAAGAGTAATTTTTGTATATTCTATTTTTAAATATTTGCTTTTTACTAAAAAGGTCAAAGTTTAAAAGAAATATATTTTATCATGTCTGCATTTCTCTATGAAAATGAAAGTTCAGATGCGAGATGGTGGTGCATACCTTTAATCCCAGCACTTGGAAGGCAAAAGCAGGCAGATCTCCAGCCTGGTCTACAGAGGGAGTTCCAGCTAGTGATATACAGAGAAGCCCTGTCTCAAAACGAATAAACAACAGTGAGAAAAACAACAAAAAAGAAAAGAAAAGCTTAGGAGTCTCAGACAACTTTTCTTGTTGTGCATTTACTTATGTTCTGTGAAAACTGGTCAGATTCTCTTGTCCTTTGAGGGCTAGAGACAAGAAAACAAAACAAAACAAAACAAAACAAATGATTCTTTTCAATGGCCCTCGGCCCATATTCCTGTTATAACCACTTCCTTAAAGATTATTCATTGACCTTGTGTGATTACTGTGCAGGCCTAGTGGCAGGTTTTAGATTCTTACTGGTGACACTTTTCTCACCTAATGTAGCTCACTGTGCTGCTCATTGCCCTCTGGGTAGGGTCTGACTTTTTTAAAAAAATATTTAAAACAATCATATGTACATGTGTCTGTGTGTGGCTGCGTGTGGGCATGAGCATATGAGTACAGATGTCTGTGGAGGCCAGAAGAGAGACTTGGGTCCCTGGGGTTGGAGTTACAGGTGGTTGTGAGCCAACCAAAGTGGGTGCTGGGAACAAAATTTGGGTCCTCTGCAAGGGCAGTGTGTGATCTTGACCATCAAGTCATTTCTTTAGCCCCAAGTTTAAAGTGATTTTTGTTGTTTAGATTATCTATCTATCTATCTATCTATCTATCTATCTATCTATCTATCTATCCATCCATCTCCTATCATCTATCTATCTATCTATCTATCTATCTATCTATCTATCTATCTATCTATCTATCTATCTATCTATCTATCTATCTATCTAGTTTCCTAAGATAGGGTTTCGCTGTGTTAACAGTCCTGACTGCCCTGGAACTAGCTCTGTAGATCAGGCTGGCCTCAAACTCACAGAGATCTGCTTATCTCTACCTCCGGAGTGCTGGGATTAAGAGAATGAGTCACCATGTCTGGCAATGTGTGTGTGAGTGTGTGCGTGTATGGGCTGCAAGTGCTGTTGGCGGCCACAGGTATCGAATCCCTCTGCAGCTGGAGTTACAGGCAGTTCTGAGCCTCCCAAAGTAGCTGCTGGAAACTGAGCTCGAGTCCTCTGCACGAGCAGCGTGCACCCTTGACCGCTAAAACTTTCCTCCAGCTGTAAGGCTCGAGCTTTAAGCCAATTTACCAGTCCTCCTTCCTCTCTTTCTACTTTCTGTTGTGTTGGTGCCCAGTGACTCTGAGCGGAATCCGTTTTTTGATTGCTTCCCAGTCCAAGTGTGTATTCCTCCCTCAGCTCGAGATGCCCTCTTTGCTCTCCCTTCCCATCCCCCACAGGAACTTGTTCACCCAGTGTTCACCCAGCAACCTTGTTATATAATCCCGCCTAACTCCTATTTTGCATCTCGGTCTCTGGTGGCTCTCGGAACCCTCCACTTTTCTGTATTGCTTCCTCTCAGCAAAGCTCCCACTGCTCCGTCCTCACTCTGCCTTCTCCCATCTCTTGATATGGAGTCTGACTCCATCCATAGCCTTTCTCAGAATGCAAATTCCTTTTTTTTTTTTTTGAATTTTTTCTAAATTTTTTTGATTTTTTTCTACATGGTTTCTCCGTAGCTTTTGGTGCCTGTCCTGGAACTAGCTCTTGTAGACCAGGTTGGCCTCGAACTCACAGAGATCCGCCTGCCTCTGCCTCCCGAGTGCTGAGATTAAGGCGTGCGCCACCACTGCTCAGCTGAATGTAAATTCTTTAAGAATAGTGCCAGACAATCGAGTGTAGTAAAGATTTGCTGACCGAATGCAAAGATACAAAAGTACATTGATGTCCTAAATAAAACAGGAAAGGTTTACCTAAAATATGTGTAATGTTTTAGAATAATTAGAAAATGTTTTGCTTGTACGTACATTATAGTATTCAAAACACTGTTATTAACAATTGTTATTAACAACTATGAGTACTAGTTTATAATTTGAAGACTAAGCTTGCATGGGAAAGCTTGGTCATACTAAAGATGTGAATTTGTTTTGTTCCATCTGTGAGAATTGATACAGTTACAGGTGCTGTCAACAACAAAGCAGCTTCTAGAACTCGGTTCAGTATAATAATAAATAATAATAATCATAATAAATAGTATTTTTGTTGAAGAAGTAGAAACTAAAGGTCTCCTGCTAGTAAACTGGAAATATATTTCTTTTGGAGTTTCTACATAGGATTAAGATTCCAGAAAATATATTGTTACAATGTAGACGAAGGATCACCATGGAAACCAAGGGATACACATCATTTATGTCCCAGGCTTCTGAAACAGAATGATTGAAGGAAAGTGAGCCAGATCAGGGAAATTTTGGAAAGCGCTGAGGATGCCTGAATGGGTTCCTTAGCCTGGAAGCACACCCTAGAGAAGGATCCTATGGCCAGAGACAGTAAAAAATGGAGCATATTGTAACCGCAGGACCCTGTGGCTTTATCACCACTGGATGATAGAAAGAACAGACGTAAGTGTGTGTATTTCATGTATGGTCTTATTTTGGAGTAAACAAAATAACAGTATCTACACCCATATAGATATAATTGTAGGAAGCTTGTGGAAATTAGATTTCAAAAGTAAGTTTTCTAGGTCTTCGTGGGTTTTTTTTTTGTTTTTTTTTTTTTGTTTTTTTGTTTTTTTTTTTTTTGAGACAGGGTTTCTCTGTGGCTTTGGAGCCTGTCCTGACCTAGCTCTTGTAGATCAGGCTGGCCTTGAACTCACAGAGATCTGCCTGTCTCTGCCTCCTGAATTAGGTCTTCGTTTTAACAGTGTTAGCTACTGCTTGCATGTTATAGCACTAACATGTGACATCTTATTTAGTTCTGTTACTACTATGAATTAGAGATTATTATAAAGCCCTGTTTAGTGGCAGAGAGTATTGTGTCCAAAACAATGCTCATACTGAGCTTCCAGATATGCCTGACATTCAGGTTTCTGTTATAAACCCAGTATTTTTCACTATTTTACATACCTTGATGACTCCTGTAAGTTTATCTCTTCACATTTAAATTATTCATTTAAAAAGTTAATTTTTCAAATCTTTGTAGAGTAATTGCTTTGAGCCTATTTTCTCTTCTTTAAAATTGCAGTAATAGCTGGGTGGTGGTGGCGTGTGCCTTTAATTCCAGTACTCGGGAGGCAGAGGCAGATGGATCTCTGCGAGTTTGAGGCCAGCCTAGTCTACAAGAGCTAGTTCCAGGACAGGCTCCAAAAGCTACAGAGAAACCCTGTCTCGAAAAAACTAAAAAACAAAAACAAATTACAGTAATAATCATATTGATTTCACAGGCAGGTGGCATGGGACCTGAGGTAAACATTGTTCTGACTGGTTTCCTTAACTTTTTCTTGAAACTGAACCTCAGGTAGTCCAAACTGGCCTTAAACTCACCACGTAGCTGAAGATGACCTTGAACTCCTGATCCTCTTGACTCTACCCTTCCAAGTGCTGGGATTACAGACACCTGCAACTGTGCCTATCTTTTGTTTCTTTGACAATTATTATATTCCTGGTAGAAATATGTTAAGTATAGCAGAGATGTGTTAAAATGCTCATTTGGGAGTGAAATTCAAATTATAGCACAAAGTTTCCTAGTGATGTTCCCCAGCATGGTGATAGTGGTAGAGTGGTCAGAGTTGGGTGATAAATTTATGTGAGAAATATTATATTCCATATTTAAGAGAAAAAATTCATTAAAATAGTTATTTATTTATTTGTTAATTAATTTATTTAGAGTAGCCCAGGGTAGCATGGAATTCACTGTGTTGCCCAGGTTGGTTTTGAAACCTTCCAAATCCTAGAGCCTTAGACTGCTGCTGGGTTTGTAGGCATGATTCCCCACATCTGGCTTCACTTTTACATTTCTTCTGTAATGAGAGTGTGAATGATGAGTAATTATACGTAGATACATTCTATAATATGCAAAAATGCATTATCATTGGCTTACTTGAGAATGTGGACTAGCCACCAATTAGAACACTGGTAAATGTATGCATCTGACCACAAAGGCGCCATTTTTTATTGGTTGCCTTTGTCGAGGATGATATGACCACTATTAAGACTAATGTTCATAAAACTAGTTTTTCCTCTTTTAAAAAAAGCATTACTTAGCCGGGCGGTGGTGGCGCACGCCTTTAATCCCAGCACTCGGGAGGCAGAGGTAGGCAGATCTCTGTGAGTTTGAGACCAGCCTGGTCTACAAGAGCTAGTTCCAGGACAGGCTCCAAAACCACAGAGAAACCCTGTCTCGAAAAACCAAAAAAAAAAAAAAAAGCATTACTTGGTTTTTTGTGTGGTGTGTGTGTGTGTATGTGTGCATGCATGCGCACATGCCAGTGCCATGACTTGGGTGTGAAGGAAGTTCAGAGGACAACCTGTAAGAGTCCATTCTCTCCCTCCACCGTGTGAGTTCTGGGTATCCAAATTATGTCATCTGAATTGACAGTATCATTTGATTTTTGTCTTTTTGAGGCAGTGCCTCATATAGCCACGGCCAAATGCTATGTCTACAGGTGTGAGCCACCATGCCTGGCTAGTCAGATAAGGGAGGTTTAATCAACGTTGCTTCACTGGTAAGTGAAGATGTAGGGGGTTCAGTAACCCTCAACTTCACCTTGGGGGTACTGAAACGATAGGTTTAATAGAGGAAGAATTGGGGCAGGGTTTGAAAGGTGTGTGTGTGTGCACGTGTGTGTGCGTGTGTGAAGCAGCGTTCATCAAGTGTGTTGTCCTGACCATTGCCCTGGTTCCCATTCTGTAAGGTGATCTGAAGAGGTCTCTAGGACTCGAGCCTCGCTGTCTAATACATTACAAATGAAACCTATCACAGAAGCTCTCAGCATTGTTCAGACATCCTCCATCCCTCTTCCCAGGTCTGGTTGCTGCTAAATCCCTTGGACTTTATGTATCATATCTGAAAATGGAACTAAGCGATCTTCCGCATTCCTTATGGTTCTTTGATTCCACTTTGGAATCCTTAGACAGTCATTATTGTGATACAGAACATGGCTGAGCAACACCAAGAACTTAAGGTCTTTGTGGGCAGGTATTTTTTTTTAATTTAATTTTTAATTATGTGGGTGTATTTGCACAAGAGTAGATTCATTCTATAATACTCAAAAAATGCATTGTTGTTGGCTTACCTGGGAATGTGAACTAGCTAATAATTAGAGAACACTAGTAAATGTATTCACCGGGCCACCTTGCTTCCCCTTTACTTCCACCAGTTTTTATTGGTTTACATTAGACAGGGATGAGAATGTACCCTGGAGTTCCAAGTCCACAGTTGAAAGCTGTGGACCCTCTGACATAGGTATTAGAAACCAAACTTAGGTCCTCTGGAAAAGTAGTGGTTGCTTATAACCACTGAGCCACCTCTCCAGCCATGGGCAGGTATTTTACGAGCCACAGTTACTTAAACAGTTTCGCATTTCAGTTCTAGTATAATAAATTTTGTATATGTATTTTATTTTTATTTATTTTAGTTACCTTTTGAGGTACTTGGGATTGAACTTGAGGCCCTAAGAATGCTAGGTCAGTGCTTGGCTGAGTGACATTTTCAGCCTTGCTTATGTATTTTGCTAAAAGCTGCTTTTAGTTGGCTTTCTCTTTCTTTCTTTCTTTCTTTCTTTCTTTCTTTCTTTCTTTCTTTCTTTCTTTCTTTCTTTCTTTCTTTCTTTCTTTTTGGTTTTGTGAGACAGGGTTTCTCTGAAGCTTTGGAGGCTGTCCTGGAACTAGCTCCTGTAGCGTTGAACTCACAGAGATCTGTCTTCCTCTGTCTCCTGAGTACTGGGACTAAAGGCACGTGCCACAACCGCCCAGCTTAAATTGGTTTTCATATCATACAGGGGATTATCAAACTATTTGTTTAATTTAAATTATACCAAATTTAAATTTCTCGGGCCTTGTTTTCTAATCTAAAAGTAAATTATAAGAAGCAGTCATCACTTGCTGGGCAGTGGTGGCTCACGCCTTTAATCCCAGCACAGGTTCTAAAGCTGCAGAGAAACCCTGTCTCAAAAAACAAAACAACAACAACAACAACCCCCCCAAAACAAATAAACAAATAAACAAACAAAAAAGAAGCAGTCATCACTCATTCTATTTTTTTTTTTTACCTTCTTAGATAATATCACTACTGACTGGACAAATATGTTTCAACGAAATACTCTAATGATAGTAGTTAAAACAGAATATGTAAATTTCACGGCCATCAAGCCTTTGACTATCCCGATTCATTTTTCCTTGACTTCTTTCAACAAAAGGGTATTTCTCTCTTAATCTTTACAGCTAAAGGATCATGCTTGGTTTTAATGACTTCTACTGTTTTTCTTCCCACCACGGTCTTCCATTACTTTTTAAAAATTTTATTCTTCCTTCCTCCATGTGCCGTAACTAGTCACACCAACTCAGTGTGGGCTTGCGTGCCATTCTGGGACACAGTTCGGAAGAACTGGGCGTGTTGGTGAAGGGCTTGGAGTAGAAACGGAGGAGGAGGTTTGGTTTTTGGACTGGAAGGAAAGGTTGAAGAATATGAGGAATTTAATCTAAGAGCAGTCAAAGAGCTCCTTTGCATTTCTGAAGAGCAGTTGTGTCTGAGTGACTAGGAATTTCTGGTATAGCCTTGAGGAGAACACTTGGACAGCGGGGTTGGCAGAATTTGAAGCTGCGTTCAGCAGTATATTCTTTGTATATTCTTTCTTTTTTAAAATATTTATTTATTTATTTATTTATTTATTTATTTATTTATTATGTATACAATATTCTGTCTGTGTGTGTTTGCCGACCAGAAGAGGGCAGCAGACCTCGTTACAGATGGTTGTGAGCTACCATGTGGTTGCCGGGAATTGAACTCATGATCTTTGGAAGAGCAGGCAATGCTCTTAAGCACTGAGCCATCTCTCCAGCCCCTTTTCTTTCTTTTTTTCTTTTTCTTTCTTTCTTTTTTTCTTCCAGACAGGGTTTCTCTAGCTTTGGATCCTGTCCTGGAACTAGCTCTTGGAGACCAGACTGGCCTCAGACTCACAGAGATCCGCCTGCCTCTGCCTCCTGAGTGCTGGGATTAAAGGCATGCGCCACCACCGCCCGGCTGGCTCAGCAGTATATTTTCTAGCTTTCTAGCTTTGGGATGCAGGGTAGCCTAAGCAGTCTGCTCGCTGAAGGTGCAGTGGGAAATTTCAACATTTCCTTTGTATTCTCCTTCTGTCCTTACCTGCTAAACACACACACACATACACACACACACACACACATGCACGCACGTCGCCTTCCTTTTCCACATGAAGGGACATCGTAATTCTCCCATTGTTCTTCATGTGTGACATGTCATTCTTTATGCTGTATGAAGTGGAAGCAGATTCCTTACTTGGATTAACTTGGGTGATGAAGAAGAAGTTTCCAGTGCTCCCTTCTCCATGGGCGGTAAAAGCAAGCCTTTACTGTGAAAGGCCGACAGGGCCACCTTTGACCTGTCACCACTGAGACATTATTGTGATCTCATCAGAATCTTGTTGTGTGCACACTGGTGGATGTTTTGCTTGCAGATTTTTATAGCATGATTTAGAGAGGTCCTATTTAGCTGACATTTACTTTCTGTTAAAGCTATATATTACAAACAGCATAGTATTAAAAAATTTTATCATGATGTATAGTAAATATGCTAAGGAAAAATAACTTTTTCATTTGGGTTTGAGACATCTCACACTGTAATCCAACTCTTGAAGTACTCTTCTCTTAGATTCTCATATGCTGGGGCTATACACATGAGCAGAACTGAATTGGGTCCTCTGGAAGATCAGGAAGCATTCTTGTCTTCCCTCATCCCCCCAAACATGGTTTCCCAGTAGCTTTGGAACCTTTCCTGGAACTCACACTGTTGACCAAGGCTGGCCTTGAATTGACATAGACCTGCCCTCCTCAGTCGGTATTAAAGGCGTGCACCACCACCTTCCACCCAACTGAAGCACTCTTAACTGCTGAGTCATCTCTTCTGCCCCCATTTTCACTTACTTTACAAGGCTTTTTGTTAGGTCGCAATTCATTCCTCATGAGCAAAATCTCCAAGGCGAATTTTATGAGAGGCAATGTAAAATCACTTTAGAAAGCAGCAGGACAGTATCCAGTTATATCTGGGCCCTCTGACAGTGCTTTGCGGGTCTCCTGAGATTATGAAAATGACTGTCACGTGACGGTTAGATGCTGTAACTGAGGCCTGTATTCCTGGATGGAGGATCAAGAGTTCATTATCACCCTTGTCTTGTCGACACACAGAGTTCCAGACCACCCTGGGGCTATATGAGACCTATCTCCAAAAAAAAAAAAAAAGAAAAAAAAACAGAAAAAAAAAACAGCTGGGTGTTGGTGGGGTGCACACCTCTAAGCTCAGCCCTTGGGAGGCAGAGGTAGGTGGATCTCTGTGAGTTCCAGGCCAGCCTGTCCTACAGAGCTAAATCCAGGACAGTCAGGGCTCTGTTACACAGAGACACTCTGTTTCAGAGGTTTGGGAAAAAAAAGAAAAAGAAAAAAACAAAAAGCAAGAGCCTGTGAAATGACTTGGTGGGTGAAGATGTTTGTGTTTGTCACCAAGCCCGAGAACCTGAGCTCCAACCCTACATGGTGGGAGGAGTAAAAATACCTATGGCCATTGTAAATGAACACAAGCCACCATATCTGACTCCAACTTTAAAAAAATATATCATTCAGATGAAAAATTCTCTACAAGAATTTTAACCCTCCAACTTTAGAAATGGGTTCAGAGTTGGCTGGTTTTCTAGACAAAGGTATGATGGTCGGTTGCAATTCATAGATTTTGTTTTTCTATAGCTTTTGTACAAAAATATCAATTAGTTTTTTTAGTAAAGTTATTTTGAATTGTTCATCCTAGCAGCACCAAGATATGGGAGAATAAAGATGACTTTGAGAGGTCTTTGTTCTTAACTCTAGGCCTTGTGGCTCTTAGAATACGTTACACACTTCCGAAGATTCAAGCTCATTATTTTTCAGGACTTTTGACCATTTTAAATTTTTTGTCTTTTTCTTCTACTCTTCCTATTCCCCGTATGTGAAAATGAGGGGGTTGGACCTTGTTCTCAATGATTTCTCCGGCTTTCCATGTGTCAGGTTTTGGGGTTCACTTGGATGTTGTAAGGATAGGGTGTGTTTTTAACTATCTCACCAGCGATGTGTTTGGCTAGAATTACTGAAAAGCTGTGAATAATTTTTCTGCATATCAAATTCGTATCTGCTTATAGTTTTGTGCTTGGTTAGCTTTCCGGAAAACAAAACAGGCTAATTGCGCTTAAGAACCCTCAGTTGAGTTGGCTCCCTGGCGTCAGTATTCCAAGTCACTTTAGTTGGCTCTTTGCTCGAGCGCCCCTTCTTCCCCTAGAGGTCAACAAGCAAGGGAGAACCAGAGCCTTGCACAGACAGTTCCCTGTTTCAAGGAGAAAGCACTCAGAGCGCATGCTCTGCTGATAGTAGCTCAGTAGCGCCATTTTCGTAAGGGAAGGACTGGCCGCTAATTAAGTCCTTAGGGCGCTCAGCACAAAAGTTGTTCAAACTGGATCCTTAACGTTGCAGAACAAGTCCGGGGCCTCTTAGAGAGGAACCTTTGTACTCCCTGCAGTTCTCCAGCAGAGACTAAAGAAATTATCTTCTGTTTATTTCTCGTGTGGACAAGTGGTCCTTTCCTTCTTCTCGACTTCGCACAGGATAGCCTACAGTACGAGACCAGAGCCTTCTTAGACTTTTGTGAGGATTTTGCGCTCACACCGGCGGCCAAAATGACAGGATTTGGAGAACTGGATGGGAATGTTCTTTCCCTTGAGAACAAAGCCCAAGTGAGAGCAGAGTCTAGTACGTGGAGGACATCTGTCCACGTATTCCTGAGCTAGGAGTTTAGCGCTTCTCTCGAAATTTGCTTATAAAGAATGACACACAGATCCCGTCGGTGGTGGGAAAATAGGGGTTGATGGAAAGACAGCTGGCTGTATGACCCGACAAGGAGAAGGTCTGAGGGTTTTCAGTGTGAGTGTGTGTTTGTACGCGCGCTCACACAGAAGAGTTTAGAAGAAACTGAGTGGAGCGTGAGAAAAAGAGCTTGAAGAGGGACGAGAAAAATCTGACGAGGAAGAAGACTTAAAGAATGCAGAAAGGGTAGTGGAGACAGAACATCCCTGCTTGCCAGGCTACAGCAGCTTCTTCGGAGGTATCCACTTCTCTCAACCCATCTCTTTCATTCATAAGTTTCTGGCCCCGCCTGACAGTCCCCACCCCCACCCGGGCTGAGGGCTAAGTTTCCTGTGTAGCAATTGGTGAAAGGCAACAAAGCCTTAGCAACTGGCTCCTAGTGACCCGCGGGGCGCCTGGTAACTGAGGCCCGAGGCCGGCGCGCAGAAAGAAGCCGAGCTGTCCCTTTAAGGGATGGCCGCGGAGCCGTGAAAGTGGAGGGGGGACGAGGGAGGGCGGGGAGGCAGGTCTGGGGGCGGACCTAAGAGGAGGAGGAGAGGGAGGAAGAGTTGCTGTTGAAAGGAGGTGGCGAAGGAGGAGTCAGAGCAGCTGCTGCCAGCCCCGCGGGCACCACCGGAGTCCTGCCCGCTGCCGCACAAGTGGCCACGGGCGCGATCCGGGCCAAACGCCTCGTCCTCCATGATCACTTTGGGAGCCGGGGGAAGACTTTGCTCGGCCGTGCGAACTGGTGTGCGTTGCCCAGGCTTGGCGGAGACGGTACAGCGGCAGCAGCTCGAGCAGCAGGAGCTGCAGCTGGAGCATCAGCAGCAGCCGCCGCCACAGAGTCAGGATCTCAGCGGCTACAGCCTGGGGCGTGTGCGTCCCGCGCCCAGCGGGCTCGGTTCCCCACGGAATGTCCCCGGGGCGCCCCGCGCGCTGACCCTGCAGCCGCCTCCGCCTTGGGCGCCCGCCTCCTCCTTCAGGCGGACTCGGTGAACGGGACCGCGAGCTTCCCAGCTCCTGGGCATTGGGGGAAGCCCCCGGGGGCGGGTGACCTTAGTTGGCCACGACCCAGCCCTCCCCCGTGCGGATCTCGCTTAAGATGGCAGCGGAGTCAGGGGAACTAATCGGGGCTTGCGAGTTCATGAAAGGTGAGGAGCAGCCGCCCGGCATCCTCCGGCCCTTCCACGCCACTCCCCCCCAACTCCTCACGGCTTTCCCCTTTGTCCCAGCTTCTGCCATGGGTTTCTCCTCGGCCCTTGTCCCGCAGCTACTGCTGCTTGGCGCTTGGGCCCCTTCTCACCACTCAGCTCCCGGAGGACCCCCTGCTTCCGGCTTCTTTCTCGCGTCCTTGCTCTCTCTGTAGCTTCCTCGTACCCGGACAGTGCGGGCTTCTCTGCCTGAGCTCCTCCTCCAAACCTCTTTTGGGGAACCTGCTCGGTTTAATCATCTGTCTGCTAATCCTCTACCCCTCGGTGGCAGGCCAGCGCTTTCAGGACACCCCCACCCCCCCACCACACCCCCTTGTCTTTCCTTCCTTCCTCTTGAAGTCTGCTAAACTGCAGGGGAAGAAGCTCGCCTCTCCCCGTTCCGCAGCAGCTGAGGTCTGGAGGTTTTCGAACCAAACTTGTGTCTCCAGTTTTGCGGGTACCCACAGCTCCTGTCTGTACCCGCCTGCACGCAACCAGGGTGAGGGAACACTGAAGATGTTCTGCCCCCTGCTGGGTCCTCATCTATCCTCTTGGGAAAGTTGTGCTTTAGGGGCTGTGTTGCTTTCTGGAAGATCGTGTTTCTACAAGAATCCCACGTGTTAAAGGGTCTTTAAATGATGCCTAGCAATTATTAATCTTTCATGCTTGGTCTGCGATCTCAGCCTCACTTCCCTGTTTCTCATGTTTTCTTGTCTTTTAAACTTGTCTTTCAGATCGATTATATTTTGCTACTTTAAGGAATAGACCAAAAAGCACAATAAATACCCACTATTTCTCCATCGACGAGGAGCTGGTCTATGAAAAGTAAGTTTCCCTCTTTTTTTTTTTTTTTTTTTTTTACACACTCCTCCCTCCGAGCTATTTAGCTTGCTGGTTCTTTCCCCCAAGAGTCCAGAAGGCATTAGTAGCTTTTTAAGGACCATAGTTTTGGGGAGGGGCACAGACAAAATTTACAGTTTGAACCTGTCAACATTGCAGTCCTTTTAGAATGTCACGGTATGAATTCTTCCTACTCCCACAGCGATTATGGATTCCTCACACTCCCCAGAGTGGGACCAGGCAGTCTTACCCTCTGTCACCACCAGACCTGTAATTGGCTTGTGAATCAGTCACTAGGTATTTATGGAGTACCCACAGGGTACAGGGCAGTGTGTGCTCTACAGGTGCTTAGGTTTCGCAGTTCACAGGCTCCGGTTGTGTGGCAGGATGTTTTTGTTTGAGCAGTCTGTTTTCAGAAAGTGGACCACAGGACTGCATGGGGCTGGATCCACATTGTGGCTAGGAGGACGGTTTCCAGTGTGATTGAGTTGTTTTAGTTAGGTGCCCTGACTTGATCTGACTTGATGGTTTTATTGTTTTTTTTCTACCTTTGAGTAATAGAGAACTGCCTAATTAGCAATAATTTTTGTTGTTGTTATTTTGCTCCCCTGGATTAAGATCTGAGAGTGAAAAATCAGAACCCAGAACTGAGTTCTGTAAAGGCCCATGGATGTAAAGGAAAAGGCTATTTGAATATTTTAAGCACAGTAAAACATTAATTGGAGAGCTCCATTTCCATTCAATGGAAGCAGTAAATCTTAAGAAGTAGAAAGGCAGGACCGACTTATGTTCTCTTACTAAAAGAGCTGGCATTTCAGAGCCGCCCCGCGACCTCTGATTTAGACATTTAATTTTACTTTGTTGCCATCATAGTCAAGTGGACAGTTAATGAGTGGAGTTAAAGGAACTGTAAGAGCTTTCTAGGGTTGGTCCTGTTAGAATATCGGCAATTCGGATTTAGGGGTGCCATGGGGCCTTGAAGAGGGAAGAGTCTGGACCTTCAAAAACCTGTCTTATCTGACAGAAAGTAATCCTGAGTTGTCACTTCATCCTAGGGGGTCTTGGGACTGATGTCCTCAGGATGGTTCTTTCAGTAGTGCTGGGAGGAGGATGCTTCTTGAATGGCTGGAGCGAGGGCAGGAATGAAAGAGGCTTTTGCTGCTGTTCATGAATGCCTCGAGCTGCCCCGGCAGAGAGGTCTGAGTCCCCGGTGTCGGATTACAGCGCAGCTCCTAGACAGAATGGAGTTGTGAGCAGCCTGTTCCCTGACCCTGTGCACCTGGATGATGTCACCACCACCAGTGTTTATTGAGTGGACACTCCATTGTTGGGCACTGTCGTGGCTTTCTTTTTGTTAGCTGAGGGCCTAGGGACGTCTTGTGTGCCTGAGGGTAGGGACTGTGTATGCGTGCTATTATGTGCACTTCTGCAGGGACGAAAGTTTATTAATATGCATTTGAACAAGCTTCGGTTAGTGAGGGCTGAGTCACGTCCCTTGGGATTGCTAGGTGGTAGACTTCACAAAGATTACAGTTAATCAACTAAACACAGTGTATCATGACTTTTTAGAAATTCTAATAATGAAAGTTTTATGTGATTTTAGTGTTTGTACTTCAGGATACAAATTATATATATATATATATATATATATTTTTTTTTTTTTCTTTTTCCCACCATGTTCCTCGTGTTTTCCAAGGACAGACTTGCTTAGCGAACCCATCTGGTTCACTTTGTGAGTTTGGATGTGAACTTGAAGCCATGAGAAACTGAGAATGGTGGCACACCCCTTTAATTCTAGCACATGGGGAGCAAAGGTAGAGGCAGGTGAATTGCTGTGAGTCTGAGGACAGCCTGGTCTACTCAGAGAGTTCCAGACCAGTTAGAGTGACAAAATGAAACCCTTTCTCATGGAAAACAAAACCAAAACCAAACAAAAAACTGGGCATGGTGGTTTATACCTGTAACCATTTGAGGAACAGAGGCAGGGGGTTGCTTGGAGTTGGAGGTGAGTCTGAGTTATACAGTGACTTCCAAGCCAGCCTGGGCTATAGAGTGAGGCAAGGAAAGATTTTCATCCTGAACATGGCGTGGACTTCCCCCTGTTTGGTGTACCACACCATGCCACAGTAGTGGCTAGGGTCCCGATTACCAGCACAAACACATCTTTTCGTTTTCCCGGCATATCACACTATGCTTGATGGTACAGAGAGTAACGTGATGAGCATCCATGTTGCTCTCGAGGTTTAAGGAACTCCAAACCTACATGGTTGGTGGCTAAGGGGAACTGCAATGAAAGGGAACAAAGCTACCCGAGGGGGAACCTCATCCCTGGACTAGGAAGGGTGAGGACATGTCCAGCCGACATGTTCATAAGAGGTTCTGTGGAGATGCTAAGACTGGCTTGAAGGATGGGCAGGTGTGCTTTTTGGATATGGGTGTGAGAGAAAAGAAAAGCAAGGCTCAGGAAGCATAGTGTTCAGGGCATAGTGAGTCCTTCACCGTGGCTGGTGTGTATACAGGTCACACGGTGTGTGTGTGTGTGTGGAATACAGGACACTGAGAGGACGGGTGGGGACAGACTGTGGAATGCCAGCATGAGGAACCTGCAGTCACCCCGGCGAGCCTTGAGACTCTTAGAAGGGCCGAGACGGCACAGCTAGATGCAGGCTAACTGCAAACAACGGCATTCACAGCGCATCTCCCTCTGTGCCAGATGCGCTTGTAGGTGTTCTGTGACTACAGAATTTGCATTTCCCCACAATCCCAGGAAGCAAGCATTACTGCCGTTCTTTGATACAATGATGCCAAAAGGGACGGTGAGGTTGAATACGATGCCCACAGTCAATGAAGTAGTGCAGAACTGAAATTTGAAAACGAACCATCTAGTTCCAGAGGATATACACCCTCCATCCAACAAATTGTGTAATAGCATTTAAGGCCCATTGGAGACGGTGTAAGAAACCATGCAGAGAAGCTTTGGGATGTTTAGGGGGAAAGAATCAGTGCCTGAAGTGAGGTGGTGTCAATGAGGATGAAAAGGCAGGATCTAAATCCATGTGTGGGTAGTTGATGAGGATACTGAGGAAAAGGAATTGGGCGGTTCTCAGGGTAGTCTCTTCACAGTGGGTCTGAGAGCCTCGTGAGCTGGAACAAGGAAATGGGGCAGCTGGTTGGCTTTGGTGGTAAGAACAGGTGTTCTGTCTTGGTCAGAATGAATTTGAGAAACGTAAGGGATAGTTATATCATTTGAAAAGCATATACCTTAACTAACTAACTAACTAACTAACTAACTAACTAACTTCCTTTTCAAGACAGACAGGGTTTTCTCTTTGTAATAGCCTCGACTGCCTTGGAGCTCATTATGTAAGTTACTAACTTAGACTCACCTTAGAGTTCTAGGCTGGCCTCAAACTCACAGAGATCCACCTGCCTCTGCTTCCTGAGTGCTGGGAGGCTGCGTGCGCACCTTTGAAATAACTTAAAGTTGGAAGTTTCCCAAGGACACCATGCAGTGTAAAGAATGGAGCTATTTCTGAGAAAGAAGAGGTCAAGGGTTTTCAGGATGAGGGGAGTAAAGGAAGACAGCATAAATAAATTAGCCAGCCAGGAGTCAAAACCTGAAGGAAGAAAAGAGTGGAGGGCGAGTGGCTGTGGAATGCGTCTCTTTGGCCTGCGAGTCCATGGGGCCCAGTGCAGTCACCTGGGTTCTATCTATGGACTATGTCCTGAGGACAGACACCCTAATGCGCAGTCTTCAAAGAAGGAAGTGTGTGTTTAGGTACATCGTCACATGGGGCCTCATATAGCCCAGTAGCTATAATTATTTGCTGACTGTCCCAATGAAATGTCTCCTGTCTGAGTAAATTATCACCTCAAAAACTATTAACCAGGCTCTTTAAATAAGAGTATGTTTAGCTCGGACACAGCTGTGTTTTGTGTAGAAGTCTGTTGAGTTATTAAAGGAGGCTCGAACTCCACGATGGAAACAATGACCTTCTGAGAACAAAATGGCTTCATGAGGCCAGACTATGAGATTGAAAATTTGAACTTACTTTCTCTATCTCTGTTTCTCTGTCTCTCTGATTTCACTACGTATCCCTAGCTGGCCTGCAACTTGATGTGTACAGCAGACTGGCCTTGAACTCACAGAAATCTGCCTGCTTCTCTTGAGTACTGGGACTAAAGGCTTGCACCACCATGCCTGGGTTCTACTTGGTTCTTAACAGACTATTCTTGTTCCATGAAGGTCTGAGACGTCTTAATAAAACACGGATGATAAGAAATCATGCTTTAGGGCTGGAGAGATGGCTCAGAGGTTAAGAGCATTGCTTGCTCTTCCAAAGGTCCTGAGTTCAATTCCCAGCAACCACATGGTGGCTCACAACCATCTGTAATGGGGTCTGGTGCCCTCTTCGGGCCTGCAGGCATACATAATAAATAAATAAATAAATAAATAAATAAATAAATAAATATTTAAAAAAAAAAAAAGAAAGAAATCATGCTTTAGGCCGGGCGGTGGTGGCACACGCCTTTAATCCCAGCACTTGGGAGGCAGAGGCAGGCGGATCTCTGGCAGTTCGAGACCAGCCTGGTCTACAAGAGCTAGTTCCAGGACAGGCTCCAAAACCACAGAGAAACCCTGTCTCGAAAAAACCAAAAAAAAAAAAACAAACCAAAAAAAAAAAAAAAAGAAATCATGCTTTATCCTTGGGTTCTGTGTGTTTTCATAGGCCAGAGTTAAAACAAGAGATTAGGCTAAAATATTAGTGGTTCAAACATTAGTTTCAGACCTAGAGCCTTTCAAAAGTTTACCTGCAATGAACTGAACTCTCCAAAGCATTCCCCTCTGCAGAAGAGCTGGTTCTTTGGTATTGGAGATGGAACTTGTCATCCAAATAGAAGCTAACTTTTAGAAATGTGGGTCGTGGGTTTTGTCTCAAGAGTTAGCAAAGTGAAAAGTGTTCATTCTCAGAACCCTTGTATCCTCTCCTTGGGTGTGGCGTTGGATGCTAACGGTGTGGGAAGCCAGTCTGCGAGAAGGAAAGTGTGTCATCTGTTTCGATCATATGCTTTTTCATTTTTTCTGCCCTTGGGTTTTGTTTGTTTGTTTGGTTTTGTTTTTTGAAGAAAGGCACTAAAATTTCATGACAGAGTACTAAATAAAGATGCCAAGACTGAGTGGAATTTCTCTGGTGAATCCAAGGATTGTCACCCAAGTGTTTTAACTTTTTAAGAGTGAGCAGCGTTGACTAGGGTTATACCTCAGTGGGAGAGTATTTGCTTGGCATGTACAAGGCTCTGGGTTGAATCCCCAGCACTGTAATAGAAGATTGAAAGATGAACAGTCTTGGTTGGATGTGGTGGCTCCTGCTTGGGAACCTGAGGCAGTGAATCCTTGAGTTCAAGGCCAGATTGGTGAGCTCCTGCCTTTAAAAACAATAAAACAAAACAAAGCAAAAAACAAACAAAAAAAAAACAAAGCTGGGCAGTTTTTGGGGCACGCTTTTAATCCCAGCACTCGGGAGGCGGAGGCAGGAGGCTCTCTGTGAGTTCGAGGCCAGCCTGGTCTATAAGAGCTAGTTTCCAGGACAGGCTCCAAAGCTACAGAGAAACCCAGTCTCAAAAAACCAAACCAAACCAAACCAAACCAAACAAAGCAAGGGATGTAGCTCAGCTTATAGAGTGCTTGCCTAGGATGTATGAGATACTGAGTTCAATTCCTTTCCTTTTTTTTTTTTCTTTTTGGTTTTTCGTAGACCAGGCTGGTCTCGAACTCACAGAGTCACCTGCCTCTGCCTCCCAAGTGCTGGGATTAAAGGCATGCGCCACCACCGCCCAGCTCAATTTCTTGTATTACATAAACCTAGTATGGTGGCACAGGCCTGTAATCTTCACACTCAGTAGTGGTGGGTCAGGAGTTCAAAGTCAGCTTGGGATGCGTGAGACCAACTAAACCAACTAACCTACCAAAACCTTCAGAATGGTTCAGATCTTCTTTTTTCAAGTAACAGAATATATTTTGATTTAGCTTTTGGTAATTTAGTACATGTAAAAAATGCATCTTGAACATATGTACTCTCATTCCCCTATTCCAGTCTTCCCAGGAACCCCCAACACCTTCTCATGCTCTCTAGTCACTCCCGACATACTCTGATTTTGTATCTTCTCTCTCTCTCTCTCTCTCTCTCTCTCTCTCTCTCTCTCCCTCCCTCCCTCTCTCTCTCCCTCCCTCAATAACCCACTAAGTCCAATGAGTGCTGTCTATTGGAAGACTGATCTTGTCGACATGATCGTGTGTAGCTAATCATGACTGCAGTGATGTCATGGGCACAACATCCATGCCGAGTTCCAAGGATGGCATTTAACAGAACTCTTCCTCATCCTCCAGCTCTTAGTCCAATTCTTCCTGCCTCTCTCCCATGTTGTTCCAAGAGCCTTGGGTTAGGGGTTGATATTGATTAATTAGGGCTGAGCACTCAGTAGGCACTTTTTCTTAGTTCTTTACGAGTGTCTGCATTAACCACTGACCGTGCTAGACAATTGCTCTAACATCAAGGCTCTAACACTCGTAGCCCTCACAGTTGGTTCCACTTTTTCCTTTTTTGTTTTCTAAGACAATGTCTCACTTTGTAGCTTAGGCTGGCCTTCAGCTGGCCACGTAGCCTAGGCTAGTCTTGCATTCTTGATAACCCTCCTGTCTGAGCCTCTTAGGTGTAGCGTCTGTGCTCAGTTCCTCACAGTCCGTTCTTTGTTGTGTGACCCACCACCGTCAAGCCTTACTTTCGTATTTGTTTAGGAACTTTCTGTGTTGACCTCTTAGGTTTTGGCAGTGTATATATAGTTGGTCCTTGGTCTCCATAGTGATAAGTTGTGACTCAGATTTTTTTCAGCTTGCCGGAGATAACCCTGGAGAACACACACGTGCACTCAAGTGCTGAGGAGTCTTCTTCCAGGGTTTGCTTCTCTCAGGCAGCAGGAGGGAGTGATCCAAGCGGGCTGTGGGAGATGGCGCTCTGTGCCAGGTCACCCCAGGGCGGTTTCATTATTTTGTTTGAAGTAGACTCCTAAGATATCAGATGTTCTCATTTGCGAGTTCATAAACACATTCCCAAGTCCAAAGTAAATGACTTATTTACTTAGCCACAGCTCAAAACAACTTTGTGCTTAAAAAAAATTGAACACTTTTTTTTAATGGGATGTAAGGTAGCATAACTTGAAATTTGTAAGTGGATGAAAATGGCTGTGCACGTAGATGGAGTTGCAGGGCACTGTGCAAACCCCCGCTCTGGAGAAACACAGGGAGACACAGAAGTACAGACAGAATGGAGCTCAGCGTATGAAGCTGTGGTCTTTTGTGTTCAGAGTGAAGACAATAAGAACTCCTTACTGCCCTGGTTATTGAAGACATCTTCAGAGAGGGGTGTTTGTGTGATGAGCACGGGGCATTTTACGATGTCTGAGGGCCAGTACTACCAGTTTTCGTTCACTGTCATAAGCCCTAGGCCAACACTGTGCTTGGCAGAAGAGTGGGGCCCCAGAAATTCAAGTGGAAGGAATGAGTGAGGCGGGCAGGCAGGGAGGGAGGCAGGAAGGGAGGGAGATTTCAGGCAGAGTCATCAAAGGTATGTTTAGGGTGAACAAGAGTCTGTTTGGAAGGCAGTTGAATGGAGAGCAGGCATGCATGAGGCTGGACGTGGCTGTGGGATGCTGTATTCAGCCTGTTGGGCTTCCGGATGAACGGAAAGGAGCAGACCCGTGCTTGGAGCACAAGAGCTCCCATAGTTTGAGAGGATGAATGTTGGCGGTACAGGTTTCTTTAGTTTGGATGACTGGGAAGAAATGGCAGGCTAAGCAGGTTTCTGGGTTTAAGTCTGAAGGAGGAGCGACCTGCTTGTGGTTGTGGGTGTTGTGAGGTGGGAAACTGGGAGTAAAAGGGGTTCCTTGTAATGGAGTCTTTGACTTTTGTGGTCTTAAAGCAGAAAATAGACAATCCCTCACCCGGACACTTGCCACTTTAAAGGCTGAGGGATTGTGCAGGACAGTTGATCTCAAGGTCTCTGGAGTTATGGTTTGAGTTGGACGTTCTAAACTTGTGGATTTATTGTTTAGTTTTATAGGCTCTCTAATTTCAATTTAATGGAAAAGAAAGTTGGTTTAAAAAAATTCACCCAATACTTGCAGGACTACCAAAGAAGTGTATATTGGGTGGGGCCACTCAAGTTCTGTTGTTCGGGTTGAAACGTTTAATCCTTGATGACCTAGATGAATGACATCTGATAAATGCCCACGACTATTTGTGGTTGGTGATGAGGTCCTTCATAAGAAACGTTTGTGTTTGCTAAAGGTAGTAAGTGGCTCATACCTGTAATCCTAGTGAGTCTGAGGCAGGAGGATTCCTGTGTGTTTCAGGCCAGCCCAGGCTACAGAGGGAGAGCTTGCCTCAAGTAAACAAATGTTTGTATTGAACTGTAGTTTTAATTATTTTTGTTTATTAGTGTGTGTGTGTGTGTGTGTGTGTGCGTGTGTGTGTACATACCATGGTGCAAACATGAAGATCAGAGAAGAGCTTTGTCGAGTCAGTTCCCTCTTCCCACTTTTCCATGGGGTCCAGGGATTGAACTCCGGTTGTCAAACTTTTCATGGCAAGCACCTTCACCGGATACACCATCTCCTCAGCCCCTGAGCCACAGTTTTAAAATGAAGCCTTTCTGTTATTAATCAAGTTAGTGTTTTGGTTTTCAACATATTCCTATCTCGTTGATGAGTGGAAGAATTTGCTAGTTGGGCTTTCTTTTGTTCTAAGATACAATTTTCTTTTGAGGTCTAGAAGAGGTGCTTTGTTTCAGATTGGTCTCCTTCGTCAATCTCTTGAAGTAGGACGTTTATTGTCTTTCACCTGAGCAGCTAACAGTTCACTAAGGTACCTCATACAAAGAACTAGAGAGTTCCATGTGTGTCTTTTGGAAGAGCTAGAGCCCAGCTCATGGCTTCACCTACCCTAGGCAAGTGCTCTGTCACCAAACTACATCTTCAGCCCACAGAAACCTAAACTGAAATGCCATACAGCCTAAGACTGTTCTAAAATGAACCTGTTTCTGTCTTAATGAATGGACTGATTGTGCTCGGCAGTAGTCAGACTCCGTGGTTAGGAGTCCATTCACTAAACAGTTCACTGATTCAGGTTTAAGGCTTTCTAAAGATTAAAGGCCTGGGTGGGGTGAGGCGGCTCAGAGGATGAAGATTCTTACTGCCAAGTGGGGTGAGCTAAGTTCAGTCTCTGGGACTCGCACGGTGAGAACTCTCTCGAGTTGTCCTCTTATCTCGGCATACATGTGGCATGCGCGTACACGTGGACAGATAAGACAGAGAGGTAGACAGACAGACAGGCAGGCAGACAGACATATGCAACAGATGTAGACAAGCAGATAGGCAGGTAGACATACAGACATAGACAAGCCGACAGGCAGGCAGACAGACATAGACAACGGACGTAGACAAGCAGACAGGCAGGCAGACAGACAGACAGAAACACACACACACACACACACACACACACACAGTCCTGCACTTTTCTCCTATATCAATGCCTCCTGTTATCTAGCACTTTGACTTCTGTTGAAGTTATTTGGTTAAGTTTTATTGATAATCTCTATAAATGAAGCTCTTTCTTCCTCCCCTTCCCCCCTTAGTCCTTTCCTCCTCTCTTCTCTAGTTTCCTTTGGACAGGGTCTGAGCTTGTGATGATCCTCCTGCTGCAGCCTCCTGTGTACTGGGGTGACATCTGTGTGTCATCATAGTTGGCCTTGAGTCAAGTACTTTGCTTGCTCACTGGTACGTTAGTCCTCCTGCCTCTGACAGCCGCTTGCACCTTGATCTGCTGCTGCTGAGACTAAACACACAGTGGAAGTAGACACCAGAGATCTCATTTTCTGAGCACTGAGTTTGAAACAAGACTGGACGTTGTATGAGACTGAGCCCCTTACAAACACAGCTCAAGGGCTTGCATGGGTTCATGGTGAACTTTAAGCAGAAACAATCCCACTTTGGTGTTTTGCTTACTTATGATTTGGGTCCACTTGGATTGCAGATTGGTGCGATTCCTGAGCTAGCAATCCTAGCATAACTGATTTCTAATATTTATTTATTTATTTATTTGTGTTCTTATAACTGTGTTATATGTGTAATTGTTCATGTATATGCAAGTGTGTGTTTTATGTATGTACTTGGTGTGTGTCTGTGTACAGTGTATTTGTATAGTAGGTCTAGCTGAACATGACGTGTCTTCCTCAGCTGCTCCCAATTTTGGTTTTTGAGACAGGGTCTCTCACTGATTTGGCAGGGCTGTCTATTTCCTCAGGTGCCTGTGGCCATAAATGGCTTTTACACAGATGTTGGGGATCCAAACTCACGCCCGATGCTTACACAGCAGGCACTAAACTGAGCCATCTCCCTAGTGCCTGTAACTGGTTTCTTAGTGTAGACATTTCTATTCCTTAAAGGATAAGGAACTCATATAGGGCTTCTATGAGTTGTGAAAATAAAATTATTGCTCCTGAGCAGCAGAGTAGATCTGAAAATCTTTTTTTTTTTTTTTTTTTTTTTTTTTTGGTTTTTCGAGACAGGGTTTCTCTGTGGCTTTGGAGCCTGTCCTGGAACTAGCTCTTGTAGACCAGGCTGGTCTCGAACTCACAGAGATCCGCCTACCTCTGCCTCCCAAGTGCTGGGATTAAAGGCGTGCGCCACCACCGCCCGGCTAGATCTGAAAATCTTAAAAAGCATTTTATTTGCTGACTGTGAGATTAAAGGAAGGTTGAAGGGTCTTTTCAGGAAGCTGGGTGGGGTGGCTCTGTGAAGTGGCGTCTTCCTGATCTTGTCCACTCTTTCCCCATTGCCGGCATTGGGCGTGGTTCCACAGTGCTCATGGGACACATGTCCGCAGTTCTGGGATACCCAAAGTAAGTGCTCTGGGTGCTTTAAACCGGAAAAAAGTCTCTGAGACTGAATTGAAGAAGACGTTTTAGGAAGGGCATTCTGATGGGATGGGCTTATTTATGGAGCAGGCCTCATTTGGAGCAAATCAGTCATGAAGATGGGATGGCAGAAGACTTTCCTCACCCAAGAGGGCTGCTTGATCTCACCATGAACAGGCCCTTTACTGTCCCTACATATTTGTTTTTTGGGGTCAGTTTTGCTTTTTAGGTAAAAAGATTTATTTTTATGCATGCAAGTGTCTATGTGTATGACATGTATGCAGGCACCTTGGAGGTCAGAAAAGAGAACCGAGTCTCTTGGAGTTACAGGCAGTTGTGAGTCACCCAGTGTGGGTGCTGGGAGCTGAATACAGGGCCTCTGGAATAGCAGTACATGCTCTTACCCACTGAGCCATCTCTCCAGCCCTTTCGCCTTGTTTTGTATCCTCACTTGCCACATTCAGCCTGGCATAATTTAGAGTGTTTAGAATGAGACCCGTTTTTCTTTTCTTTTCTCCCCTTGTTTTTCAAATGAACCAACCATGTACATGTACCAATCCTTTATTTATTTAACCGTCCCCGGATTGGTGCTAGGGATGCCCAGGAACTGACTTTTAGCTCAGCTGTTTCATAAAGCTTGTCTTGCAGTGGGTTTTAGACAATAAGCTTGTTAAATGTTAAAGACTTAGACCACTGTGAGCCCTTTGAAGTGGGAGAGACCTTTAGCATTTCTCTCTCTTTTTCGAGACAGGGTTTTCTCTGTAGCTTTTGGAGCCTGTCCTGAACTAGCTCTTGTAAACCAGGCTTGCCTCAAACTCACAGAGATCCGCCTGCCTCTGCTTCCTGAGTGCTGGGATTAAAGGCATGTGCCACCACCACCCGGCACATTTTTCTCTTTTGGCAGGGTTTGATGTATCCCAGGTTAGCCTTGAACTTAACTACGTAGCTGAACGTGACCTGTTATTTACCTTGATGCTCCATTTTGTATAGTTATTGGGATGGAACCAAGGACTTTGTGCATGCCAGGCAAACACTCTACCAAATAAATGAGCTGTGTCTTTCAGGTCTTTGAAGGCGTAACAGAGTCTGTGGAGTATGTATGTTTGGGGAGCGATCAAAGAGGTGGGCATGGGAAAGGAATTCTCTGAGGAAGGATGACTGGACTGAGTGAGACCTAAGGCAAGGGTAGGTGTTAACCAGGGGTGGAGAGTTGCCTAGGCTGAAGGCCTGAAGCAGGAGCTCAGAACACTCCTCCTGGCTTGAGTTTCCTGGTGATACAGGAAATGTTGTAAAAATAAATCTCCAGCCTGGCAGTGGTGGCACACGCCTTTAATCCCTGTGGTGGTGGTGCACACCTTTAATTCCAGCACAGAGGCAGGAGAATCTCTGTGAGTTTGAGGCCAGCCTGCCTAAAAACTAGTTCCAGGACAGCTAGGGCTGTTACACAGAGAAACCCTGTCCCAAGAAACAAAAACAAAAACCAAACAAGCAAAAGTCTCCAAAGAAAGAGAAGGTAGAAGCCGTACTACCTGGGTTCTTGGAGGCAGGGTTGAGGGTGTTGGTTCTAATTCCAGGGGCTTAGAGAGGTAATGTGATCACTGCCAACCACTGAAACAACTAAAACTAAAGCTCGGGAAAGTGCTTTAGAGTCCTTTTCAGAACCTTAGCGGCTTTCAGAAAGGCGAGAGAGTTAGCCTTTTCTGAACAGTGGGCCGGCCATCACTCTGTTTCCGCCAAAGCCATGGGAAAACTGTCTGCTTAGTCACCTTGCTTTCAGTAACTGCTGGTGAATAACAGGGTTAACTCGCATGGTTTGAGAATGTTTCTGTGGGAGTGAGTTTTATTCTTAGCAGAGCATTCCTGGAGAAGCCGCCTCTTGCTTTCATTAATTGGCTTCTCCAAGGGGCTTTCCCTTCATTTACTTGCTCCAGAGCAAAAACACATGAAATGATAGAGCTGCATGCTAGAAGGTTCCTTGATACTCTCTGGCCTTGTTTCTTGGCTTTAAGGCAGAGTGGTCACAGCGAGGGTTTACACAACCCCACCGTTCGCCCAGGGCTAAAGAAAGTGCTTAGTGGAGGTTCCTCACATTCTTAGCTGGAGGCAGCTGGGATTTCCTGAAAGCCCACCGTTTGCCCAGGGCTAAAGAAAGTGCTTAGTGGAGGTTCCTCACATTCTTAGCTGGAGGCAGCTGGGATTTCCTGAAAGCCCACCGTTTGCCCAGGGCTAAAGAAAGTGCTTAGTGGAGGTTCCTCACATTCTTAGCCAGAGGCAGCTGGGATTTCCTGAAAGGCTCTCTCCAGGGACTGGAGTTGATAATGAGACCAAGGCACCTAGGAATGACCCGTGATCAAGTAGGTACTGGAATCCTATGGTACCAAGTGGCCTTTAGTTCTTTTCCAGGTTGTCCTGTGCACTGTGAGCTAGTTAGGTGCTCAGCCACCGGCATCTGTGACTGTGGCGGATTGTACTCTTAAGGGCATGAGTGGGCTCTCTGACTGTGCCCCAGTGTCTTAGGTTAGTATTCACCAAGCAATTAGGATCTTCTGAAAAGGTGATGATTATGAATTCCTATCATGACCAGAACCATTTGGTTGGAGGGAAGCATCAATTGTAAGGCAAACATTAGCTGGTGGATGAGAGGCGGCACTGGTTAATCTCAAAACCAAACAAACAAAATAAAGCAAAGCTGTAGACACATGGACATCTGTGTAGCCTGTGTGTTGGAAGGACAATGCTAGTTTAGCATTATATGTATTTGCTGTAATACTTCCTAGTTTTCTCTGTAGGTGGTGAATTACTTGTGGGTAGGGAATGGCCAGCAGTGGGCTCTCAGCAGGTAATGGAGAGAGCAAATGAACAGGCAGAATCAATGGTACTCTTAAAAGCTGCAGAGAAACCCTGTCTCAAAAAACCAACCAACCAACCAACCAACCAACCAACCAACCAACCAACCAACCAAACAAACAAACAAACAAAGTTAAAGGTGGGCTGGGCGGACGGTCCAGTAGATAAAGGCTTGTCTGATAACCAGAGTTCTCATTGCCAGAATGCACAGACGTACCCAATGTTATAGCACAAGAGTCTGTAATTCTAGCTTGCTCCTTGATGGTAGGCAGAGACAGGGTGCTCTCCAGAAGCCCTGAGCCAGGTATTCTGGCTCAAACAGCTATGAAGAGACTGACTCAAAGAAGGAGAGGTGAGGACCAGCACCCGAAGGTTGGTCTCTGATCTCCACATTCATCAGAGGCTCATGTGCAGCCCCACACAAAGCATGTACACACACACACACGCACAAATGAAAAATAATTTGTATGCCTTATACGCTTATGGTATTTTTTATTCTAGTTTTTTAAAGTAATACTCTTTTTGGTTTTATAAGAGCTCTTTAATGTTAACTTGTAGCATCTTGCTTAGAAGGGGTGTCCATGAATTTTATTTTGTGACAGGAGTAGGCAGTGCTTGCCGTAAAGCATTTCTTTGTGTCGAGGGGTTGAACAATTTCGCATGAAACTGCTTCTTCTTCTCCTCCTCCTCCCTCCTCCTCCTCCCTCCTCCCCCTCCTCCCTTCTCCTTCTCCTCCCTCCTCCTCCTCCTTCTCTTTTCTACAGGGTTTCTCTTTAAAACATCCCTAGCTGTCCTGGAACTAGCTCTTGTAGACCAGGCTGGCCTCAAACTCACAGAGATCCGCCTGCGTCTGCCTCCCAAGTGCTTTGATTAAAGGTGTGTGCCACCACTGCCTGGCTTTGCACGAAGTTTCTAATGTGTAGAAATAAACATAGTGGTGCTTCTAGTGATGATTTCCCTCCGAACAGACTCACGTAAATTACAGCTCACTAGAAAAAGCAAAGATAATGATAAGCCATAGGTTTTGTAACTCTGTGAGAAGAGCAGGACACGCTGGCGTGACTGGTGGTCTCTGGGCTCAGCTTCTATTTTCCATCACACTGTGGACTCCACACCTGTGGGCAGCTGGTGATTCCGAAAAATGTTTTGTCTGTTCTTGGACTTCTCCTCCTTTGCCCTCTGACAAGGACACAGCCTTCCTTCTTTTTCCCCTGCTGCCTTCCATCTGTAGGGCTTCCTATGCTGCAGTTGGTTCTTTGAATTTCTTTGCTGTCAAAACAAAGCCATGTGATTTTAGCTCTTTCCACTTATTGAGTGAAGAAAACCTGTTGCCCGGTGTTCATTTCTTAAGCCATTCGGGATTCATCTTAGTCACTGATCTAAAATTTGCCAACTTTGTTAGAGGAAATGAATATATTGGTGGGGAGATTGGTTTGTTTATCCATTCATTTGGAGATGAAGGTGCTATGATACAATGAAATACTATATCCAACTCTTCCAATGAGGCTGGAATATTGCTCCCCTCCTTCAGGACAAAACAGGGCCAGGGTCTTTGCTTGCCCTTGGATCTGGAGGTACTTTGCTGGAATTCGACCGAACAGAGAGGCACTGACTCGTGCGTGCTTGGACTACACGTTCAGGAGTCCACTCCACCTTCAGATGTTTTCTTCCAAAAAATTAAATTAATGTATGTGTGTGGTTCACGGGCCAAAAGTGAATTTATGTAAGTGGACTTCATTGTTCACCTGTGCAGCTCTGAGAACAAAGTTGATGTGTAGTGGTTAGGATGAAGCTGGAATTACACGACTTATTCTCTGTGCTTCTTTTTAAATTTAAATTATTTTGTGGGTTTTCATTTTACTGTTTACGTGTATGGGTGTTTTGTTTGCATGTGTCTGTGCACTGTGTGTACAAAACACATGGAGGCCAGAAAAGGGCATTGGCTTTCCTGTGACTAAATTTACAGAAGGTAGTGAGCCACCATGTGGATGCAGGGAATTGAACCCTGGTCTTCTGGAAGGGCAGCCAGTACCCTTAACCACAAAACCGTTAACTTCTCTTGGCCCCAGTTTTGCTTTTCTGAAGCTTGTTCAGCATGAATTTCAAAAGCTGAGATCATCACCAAAATTCCATATTTAATTTAAAATTACACAAGGGTCAATATATATGTTCCAATAGAAAAAAAATGCCAAGGTATGTTTTGCTAAATAGTGTTACTTCCAATGAAGCAAAGAAGAATAAAATCTCTGCTGTAAAGATAGTGTTGCCCTTACCAGTGCAGTCAGGTACCTAGTTATATGCGGTTCTCATTTACTGCCCTGGTCCTGGGGGTTGAACCTGTGCCTTATGCATGCTGAGTGTGTGCTGTGCCACTGAGTGTGCGCCACACCTCCAGCCCCCATTTTAGTAGTTTTCAGTGGATTTTTCTTTATATTTATAGCTTAGCACCAGCTGGGAACTTTAGAATAAAACTAACACCACATCGCAAACTTTAGAAATAAATAAGGAACTTCAAATCATTAGAAATTTCTTTTTCTGGGTCATTTTGTGTTATATTATTTTTCCATGAACCCTGGCCATAAAGGCAGCCAATTTTAGCTCTCTATGTTCCAAAGCATTCCCACTTGTTTACCAAGGATAACACACACAAAGTCAGTATTTTTTTTTTAACTGAGGCCAGTAGGTATTGACAGACTTGTAGTTGGAGTGACATCTAATTTGGGTGGCAGAAAAGATTTAAATGCCTTCCTCGGTAAGAGGGTGTTTTAAACATGGGTCTCTGCAAACTTGGTAGTATTTAATACGTTTGCGCTCAAGACTGAGTTGTTTAGAGTACTAATGAGCATTTCTGCATGGCGACTCATTTTTTGTTGTATTGCATCTAGGACGTGCTTCCAATTGTGTGAGGCATAGATGATGGGGAGGCCCATATTGCAGCTGATTGGGTGGAATCTTCATGTAACATTCTCCATAATATGTGATGTTGCAAGCATTTGGCTGAAAGAGTCACTGAAATGGGGAGCTTTGAGGACTTTGAGCAAAGCTTAGTGAGCCCCCCCCCAGTGTGACTGGGAAGGCTTTGTGGGGGGGGAAGGGAGGGGGAGGAGGGAGGGTGGACCGTTGCAGCAGGAATGGGTGAAGTGTTTGGAGGTAAGGGGTGGATGTGTCCTGTGGAGTGGAGATCCTGAAGGTGACTTGTTAGTAGACAGAATCAGCCTGGAAGCCGGGAGCACAGTGTGTTAAGCTTTGGTTGCTGGGCGGTGGAGTCGTCCTTCAGTAGTGTGGGACCGCTCAGCAGTTTTGAGTAATGGGAGGAGATGAAAGAAGTGAGTTTAGCTGCATGGTGAAATGCACCTTCATTGGGAAGGAGGCTGCGAATTCAGGCAGAGCGTGACTAAGCTGAAGGGCGGCTGGGCTTCTGATGTCTCAGAGGGACCAGAAGGGAGCGGTATGTGAGAATGGCAGCTTTTTGATATAATAATAATTGTTTCTGCTGTACTATGTTTGAGAGGTTTCGTGCTTCAGTGACTCAGAAAAGCTCGGGGCTATTTTGAAGGAAAGGTGGTTTTCGGCGCACTGAGTTTGAGGTGTTGGAAGGCACTGAGTTTGAGGTGTTGGAAGGCACTGAGTTTGAGGTGTTGGAAGGCACTGAGTTTGAGGTGTTGGAAGGCCTGTAGGTGGTGGGTCCAGCACAAAGCCGAAGGTGAAGACCAGTGCTGGGTCAGGGGTGAACAAGAGCACTCTTTCCCATTAGGTCACCGATTAGACTCTTGGCAGGAGATGAGGGATTTACATTCAGGTTGATGACTGTTTTGGAGACCTGTGGGGGAGGGGAAGGGGAGCCAGCATGTCTTCTAATACAGGAAGTATGGGAAGAATGGGCAGGGAAAAAGGATGGCCGCATTTAAGATACATGAGTGTTGAGGGTTTAAAGACATAGAGTCAGAGTTTATGAGTCAGTGAAGAAGTGAAAGCAGGAAAGAGCCCAGTGGTGGTGGCGCACACCTTTAATCCCAACACAGAGGCAGGTGGATCTCTGCGAGTTCAAGGCCTGGTCTACAGAGTTAGTTCCAGGACAGGCTCCAATGCTCCACAGAGAAATCCCATCTCAGGGGGAAGAGGGAGGGAAGGCCAGAAAGAGTGTGTTCCACATGAGTTAATTCACGTTCCTCATTCCCTTAGTTACTTTTCAATCCTTTCATCTAAATGACAGCAAGGAGTTAGAAGGACTTAAGACTGAAAATTGCCCCAACAGTTTTCTGTTAAAAGATTGGTTAGAGGGCTGGAGAGATGGCCCAGAGGTTAAGAACATTGCTTGCTCTTCCAAAGGTCCTGAGTTCAATTCCCAGCAACCACATGGTGGCTCACAACCCTCTGTAATGGGGTCTGGTGTCCTCTTCTGGCCTGCAGGCACACACACAGACAGAATATTGTATACATAATAAATAAATAAATATTTAAAAAAAAAAGAAAGATTGGTTAGAACTGTAGGGCACCAGTAGGGTGGAATCATGAGGTACCTCGGTTGGCACGGAGCAGACTACTTAGGTAATGAACCTAATTCTGGGATAATTGAAATTTGGTTACAAATTAGGTGAAGTTAAAAGTGAGCATCTATATTACTGAAAGCTGTGCTTGTACTAAATGCTATTTTATGTGTGTATGTATCTCAGTTTCTATGCAGATTTTGGACCTCTGAACTTGGCAATGGTGTACAGATACTGCTGTAAACTAAACAAGAAACTAAAAGTGAGTATTCTAGACCTGTTTATGTTTCACAATTGCGATGTTTAAACCAGGAAACCTGCCCCGTGGGATTGTTTTGCACACACCCTATTTAATCAGGTGATTGGATCTTCAGAAATTTGTGAGAGTTCACCAGGAGTTGAAATTGATCCTCCTGGTGATGACAAAGGACATATTAACCTCTTTCTTTCTTCAGGACAACTGCAACATGAGCTGCATGAAGTCATTGCAATTGTGACCTAAGAAAGGGGCAGAGCCTTTTAGGTTGTTGATGAGTTTCTATCAGATTCCCTCCAAGGAGAATTTTTCCAAAGCCTTCAGACCTGCTTGCAGATGCTATTATGGGGTGATGAAGGGTCTCCTCAGGCACATAACCAGGTTTTGTTTGGTCAAGATGGAAAATTTTGCATATTTGTTGAGCGTCATCTCCATAGAGTTAATAATCAAGTGAGACCCATGAGTCTGCAGTCGTAGAATTACCCGCTGTGGCAGAATGTGGGCAGGCATTCAGTATTAGCCTGCTGTGTTTATATTACATGAGAGCCTTCACATTTTCTGTATGCGTATATGGATTTTGTCATGTAGACTTTTTCCTTTTAAACTCTGAGCGTATAAGAAAAATGACATTTACAGTATTGAGTTTACTACATGGAAACCATTATTTATATTTTTTCCTTCCAGTTTCTAAATGGACCTCTTGAATGTTTCAGTCTGGGATACAGTATACCATGATGTATGCTCGTAGGGTAATCACAGACTTATGATGCTTAGTGTTTTTTTTTTATGTTGCATAAAATGTTTCTGTTCTGTAGTGCGGTGTCTTCCACACACAGATGCTCAGCGATTGCCTTTGGGTTTTTGGTTGAACTTAGATATAAATGTAGTCTGGCGGAGCATCTCCTGTAGAATATATTATCTGCTTTATACATTTACAGATTTTTGCCATTGACATCACCGTGGTGTCATACAATATGCTCATACAATGACATTTCAATCAATAGTTACATAGCACAAAAGCCTATCACACCCAGCTTGTTTAGGAATTAAGTCATGCAGTTTTATCTGACATGAAAATGTACATTCATTTAAGAAAGCAAGAGCCAAGGAGCTGTTGTTTGTAGTTTAGGAAAATAGATATTTTTATGATCATAAGGGAAGTAAATAATTTTTAAAATGAACTTGAAATGATTGGAAGGATCACTCGTCAATGCCTGAACCTCATGTTTTCTTTGGGGAAATCTAGAGGTTTCCTAGTTCTCTCTTTCCTCTCTCTTGCTCTCTTTCTCTCTCCTCTCCCCCCTCTCTCTGCATACATATGTGTGTACGTATGTGGGGTGGTCTAGCAGAAGACATTGAGTATCCTTCTCTATCACTGTCCACCTTATTCCTTTAAGACAGAGTCCCTCATGATTTATGGAAGTGCATCATATATATCAATATATAAAGTATGTAATATTACCTACTACATTTTAAAGAATCACATATAAAGTTCATGAGTGCGTAGCCCTGGGCCACAGGATTGTGTATTCTTCTAAAATGATTTTGCATGTCTATGTTTCTTCTTTTCTTTAAGAAATATAAATTTTTATATAGTTAGTAATTTTACAATAGATAAGATGTTAGTCAATATTTCTCAGTATAAATTAGGATTGAAAATAAACATATGTTTCTATAAGTAAAAATGACATTATCTATTTAAAAAAAAAGAGGAGTCTTTCCCAGAACCTGAAGCTTACCATTTGGCTATGCTGGCTAGGGCAAGTCTCTAGGATCTACTTGTCTGTCCTCTAGGTCTGGAGTTACCAGTCCATGTGGCTTCCCCATACCCTACTTTTACATGGGTACTATGGATTCAAATTCAGGTCCTTATACTTGTATAGCAAATGATTTTTTATCCACTATGCTGTCTCCCAAGCCCCTGTTTCCTAGTTATGCTATCATGTGGCTGGTATGAACCATGTACAAGTAATCATGGGAACTAAATACTATCTGGAGTTACCAGGGGAATAAATCATTATAGGAAGATGAATTCATGCATCTAACTCAAGAGTCTACTTACAGTGATTGTTTTCTTCTCTACCATATTCTATATGTAACAGTGAGTGGGTATAGAGACTTGTTTAAATTTTCTTTTATTTTCTAAGCTTACTTACATCATTATGAAAATTCAGTAAACTTCAGACAGCCCCCTTGGCTCATTCCAGTGATCAGTAATCAACTAGATGCCTGGAATGACATTATTGGCTTTGATATAATTGATTGCTAACCTGGTAGCTCTCTGACTTTTCAGAATTCAAATGTTAATTCTTTGAACAATACCAGATAGAAACTCTGTATCAGGAGACAAAGATTTACGCTAGCAATCCAAAACCAGAATTGCTCTGGACTTGTGGAATCTGTTTCTTCTCTATAACATAAGAATTCTAGTCAGGGATGGTGGCACAGGTCTTTAATTCCAGTACTCAAGAGGCAGGTGGATATCTGTGAGTTTGAGGGCTGGTCTCCACAGTCAGTTCCAGGGCAGTCAGAGTCAGAGCTACATCATACAGAGAACTTGTCTTAAAAAAAAAAAAAAAAAAAAGAATTCCAGAGCTTTATAGAATGGTAGTTAGGATTGTCTCAGAGAGTTTATATGAAAGATTATATTACTAATGTCACATCTGTAAGTTCAGGCAGGAAATCTAATAACAATTCTGGGATGTTTCAAATACCTGTTTCAACCTTAGTGCTGTCATTTGCCTACAGGAAAGCTGGTCAGCATATTTCCAGGAATCTAAATGACAGCTGTCGAGACACAGGGAGATCACAGGGAGAGGTGGGAGGCCTTAAGAGAGATGTGCTACCTACTGATGTCCCAGGTGAAGTCAGAGCTGGGTGTCATTGTTCACAGTCTTATGTTTGCCTTGGGGGTAATCTGGGCCTTGGGTTTAGGATCCTGCTGTGGTTACTGACCCAGGTGTTTCCAGGCCTTCTTACTTGTCCTGTGGCTGTGGCGGCCATCCTGGCACCCTGGCTGTGTTATTTCCAGAAACTTTAGACTCTACGCCCTTCTATTTTGAATGAGCTCTTTCTGTTACACCCGCCTCACGGCAACACTCTCTGCCTCTGCCAGTAGCATCTTTACACTTGCAGTCTCTCCATCCTCCCAGAGAGAGCATCGGTACCCAGCTGATGCCTCTCCTTTGCTAACCATGCTTGCTCATCTTGATGGGGGGGCGGGCAGGAACCTGGTTACCTTACCAGCTCCACCCTTGACATCTTCTTCTTCTTTTTTTTTTTTAAAGTTTTTTTTTTAATATTTATTTATTATGTATACAATATTCTGTCTGCATATATGCCTGAAGGCCAGAAGAGGGTGCCAGATCTCTTTACAGATGGTTGTGAGCCACCATGTGGTTGCTGGGAATTGAACTCAGGACCTTTGGAAGAGCAGGCAATGCTCTTAACCACTGAGCCATCTCTCCAGCCCCCCCTTGACATCTTCTTGTGGATCATTTCATGTACTGATTTACTGGGAATGAAGGTATTCTTGTCACCCCGAGCCTTGCAGTTTACCCCACTCAGGCATTCAGTTAGTTCATCACCATGGCCTGCCTGTCTGAATGCTACATCCCTCTGGCTTAAATCCTTGGTGTGTGTGTGTGTGTGTGTGTGTGTGTGTGAGAGAGAGAGAGAGAGAGAGAGAGAGAGAGAGAGAGAGAGAGAGAGAGATGCTTGCAATCACGTGTGTGGTGTGTGTGTAGAGGTCAGAGGGACACCTTGCGGGAGTCAGTTTTCTTCTATAATGGACATTCTGGGCATCAAACTCAGGTTGTTGGACTTGGTGACAAGTACCTTTACCTGGTGAGTCATTTTACTGTCCCCCTTTATAGTAGTATTTTAATTAGTAACTTTCTTTTAGAACTCTTCTCTTTTATGATTCCTTAATTTCTTTTTTTTTATTCAAAAATTGATTAATTTTTAACACTGTGATTTAGGCACACATTATTTAATGGTCTGGAGATTTTTATTCCTTCAAGTTATGATCTTATGATTTTTTTCTTTCCTAATTTCATGGCAAAAAATGGATAATTTTTGCCATGAATTCTATTCTAATTCCCAAGTTTCTCTCCTCTTTCCTTCCTTCCTTCCTTCCTTCCTTCCTTCCTTCCTTCCTTCCTTCCTTCCTTCCTTCCTTCCTTCCTTCCTTCCTTCCTTTCTCTTTCTTTCTTTCTTTCTTTCTTTCTTTCTTTCTTTCTTTCTTTCTTTCTTTCTTTCCTTCTTTCCTTCTTTCCTTCTTTCCTTCCTTCCTTCCTTCCTTCCTTCCTTCCTTCCTTCCTTCCTTCCTTCCTTCTTTCCTTCTTTCTTTCTTTCTTTCTTTCTTTCTTTCTTTCTTTCTTTTTTGTGACAAGGTTTCTCTGTGTAGCCCTGAACTTGCTTTGTAGACCAGGCTGGCTGGCCTTGAACTCAAAGAGATCCTCCCTCCTCTGTCTCCCCGAGTGCTGGGATTCAAGGTGTGCCTTGCCACACCCAGCCTATGCTTCTCATTTCTTAAATGTCATAGATATTTTCAGCTGAATGCTTTGAGATGATTTATTCCAAATTTACTGATTTTTTTTGATGTGTCCATGCACATTTGATTCCCAGTGACTTGACTTCAGTTTTAATTACATTGGTCAGAATGGAAAATTACCCATTACTTGAAGTGCCCCAAACAAAACCATTATCCCTACCGCCGATAAAAACATCTGCTTGTTTTATACTGTTTAACAAATTGTTACTAACAAGGTATGCAACCATACTAGGTCAAAGTTTGTTATTTCTGATCAATACTTATTGTGAAGAAGCAGCAATTAAAGAGGAGAGACTTAAATGGCATGAGAACAATTGAAAAACTGTTTTGTGCTGTTTAGTGGAAAGTGTCGTCAGTGAAGGATGGAAGGGCAGGAATTGTCAATATGCTATTTCAAGGGATCTATAAACCATAAAATTACATGTACGCTTTGGTGTGTCCTTATGTTTTTCTTCTGGGAACACTTACAGCGCCTTGTTTTTTTTTTTTTTGTTTTTTTTTTTTGTTTTTTTTTTTTGATTTTTGAGACAGGGTTTCTCTGTAGCTTTTTTGGTTCCTGTCCTGGAACTAGCTCTTCTAGACCAAGCTGGTCTCGAACTCACAGAGATCCGCCTGCCTCTGCCTCCCGAGTGCTGGGATTAAAGGTGTGCGCCACCACCGCCCGGCTTTTACAGCGCCTTGTTAATTCTCAGAGGTATCCCTACTTCACTGAACTACAATATAAATGCTTCGAGGCTGTGTTAGAAGGAGACAAAATCGGCAGTAATTAAAAAATAAACACTACTTTCTTCTAATTTAATCAGTTAAAAAAAATCAAAGCTAATTGAAAAGCCCGAGAATTTAATAAAAGTCATACAATTGAGTAAGGTTTTCTTAATGTAGTTGATACTTTATTAATCATTGATTTTATTTTTCCTCAGAGAAACAGAAACTCTCAGCTTGGGTTAAAAAAAAATTAGAAGAGAGGAGACGTTTTCTAGGGCAGCCACTTAAACCAAAAGCAGCTGCTGCTGCGAACCAGCAGGACAATTACAGTAATCTTGGACCGTGTGGAAAGGATTCAAAGGATATTCAGACCTGTACAAAGCTCCCCCATTACCTCTGCAGGATGAAAGCACGGGAAGAGCGGGCATCCTGAAAGAAAGGGTTGTGTTAAAGCACTGAGGGGCCGGGCAGGGGCTGGGCTCTGGGAATGCCCTTGTGGCTGAATGAATCAGGGCAGTAATTCTGTCCTGGAACCCGGGCAGCTGCTACGCTCTCAGGTGGTGATACACAGAAACTCTTTCAGTGCAATGATAGGCACCGCCTTTCTATGACCACGAAAAATGTCGCGTCTCCTCCTGCAGTACTCTTATTTGTTTTGGGTTGATGGGCTTGGGGGAGAAGAAAAGCCAGCTACATTCTGGAGGCAGTCCATGTAGTTTTTAGAGGTAGTGGAACCTTAACTCATGGGAACAATCATATTTGGAGCTCGTCAGGCAAGGCATGGATGTTTCGTATGCATTCAGAAACTCTCAGCCGGAAAACCCTAAGAGAGTTCTCAAGTGCCTTCAATTGTGTGAGCCGAATGGTGAAAAACATGAACACAAACCCCCCTACCCTTTGGGGACAGAGTCTCACGTAACCTAGGTTGGCCTGGCTTAACTGAGGATGAAGATGGTCTTGAATTCCTTATCCTCCTGCCTCTACCTACTGAGAAATAATTTTATGAGTGATTTTTTTTTTACCAAATGTGGCATTCATTAATGCAATCTACTGGGTTCGCAACAAAAATAGACCATAAAGAAGCACTTGTTTTCTTTTAAAATAAAAAATTCAACCTGTTTTTATCTTAGTTCCAAGCAAAACATGAACCATATTTTATTTTGT
This sequence comes from Chionomys nivalis, assembly GCF_950005125.1. Lineage (NCBI taxonomy): Eukaryota > Metazoa > Chordata > Mammalia > Rodentia > Cricetidae > Chionomys > Chionomys nivalis. The sequence continues at coordinate 28,619,145 of NC_080103.1, read as the reverse complement.
ACAGCCAAAGAAAATGTTCAAGAATGTCCCTTTCCTGAGAAAGCTGGAGGTAAACACGTAGAGTCCTGGCTGCTCCGTGGAAGACCTGTTTACTTTATTGCTTTGGTAGTGACCCCTGATGGCTGTCGAGGTGCTGACTGCCGTGGCCATTGCTGGGCTGACCTAGTCACCCGTAAGAGAATGATGCCTTGGCCACCGTGGTCCCTGCCTGCTCTGTGCTCTCCTTAATCTGACCACCATCACTGGCAACACGTGCTTGCTAAGAGATGTGCATGGACTGTATTTCTTATTAAGGAGTATATTAATCTGGCTGTACTAGTATCTTCCTTACCCTGGACTGACTCACTTACCTTAATTAGACACACTATCCTAACCAAATGACTCAACTATTTTACCTTTAGCATTGCAAGCAGCGTTATTGAAAGGCTGCTTCAGAATCAACGTGCCTTGATGTGACCACTAGCTCTGTTTCTGTTAGTTTTGCTCCTACTCGCATCACATTTTGCTGTTGGATGCTTAAATGGTTTGTGACTTCCTGACCTAAAGAGAACCCGTGCATGATTTGTGTATGTCACTGTCCGCCAAGGCTAGCCTGTGCTAGTCTCTACGTTAGCATGCCTTCCTTTCCTTCTACCCCTGAGCTTCCACGGCTTGCTTGTCTTGTAGCATTGCTACACCAGAATGCAACCCTTCACATAGCTTTTCATTCAAAGACAGAAGATGTGTATGTGGCGTTATCCCCTTGATCTTTGTATCAGTCTGTCATGGTGTCACTTTGTCTGTTTGACAAGTTCCATTAAATACGCTTGATGATTGTGATTTATGTGAATCTCATAAAATTCTGATTCTCAGGTAAGTAAAGCAGGTTTAGGAATCTCTCTAGGTTTGACTATGTGAGTCAACAGATGCTCTCCTGCAGACTATTTCTTTAGCTTGCTAAATGAAACAGTCACTGTGTGGCGTGTGTCCCGAGAATGCGCCCCTGCGGAGTTGTTCCCTTGCTTACAAGAAACCTTAGCTGGTATTTTGCATCAGATATTAACTTGAGATCACACACGTGAATAGAGACAGAGTTTCCCCCATAAAATGTTCCGGGAGCAGCTGCTCAATCCATGCTGATAGGAGTGGTGGAACTTATTTTAGCTTGGCAACTGGGCACAGCAAAGTGGCTGGCATTCTGTCTACAGACATATGCCCTATGGTGGATAAACTCTCTTGACAAAAATAAATTTGAGCAAGTTGCAGTGACAGGCACCTTTCACTTGCGAGGCAGGGGCAGTGTGGATCTCTGTGAGTTCAAGGCTAGCCTCGTCTACAGAGCAAGTTCCAGGGCTACACAGCAAGTCTATTTTTTTTTTAAAGAAAGAAACATAAATCTGTGGTCAACATTTATGACAGACATATGAAAATATACACAGAATTTTGAATTGTACCTTTTCTTCGTACATTGAAGGATTGGACTGTGCTATGCCTAATTCTCACATGGAAACAGCAGGGTTGAGTTTCATGTACTTTGGTTGGAGCTGCTTTGGTTATTTGTCAACTGGCCCTCTCCAAGTTCTAGGACGCTGTGACTATCTTAATTTGAAGCCTCTGGAATAACTGTTGAGTGTGGCTTAGTCATGAGACCTCTGAAGGACCTTGTTTCCCAGGTGGTGTTTCCTGTGATGGATGTATTCATTCATTGGGGCAAAGGTTTCTTAGGAGTCTGTGGAAATGCTTTTCTGTAATGTGCTTTTAAAAGGTAGATAGCGTGACTTGGAATTCTTTCACAAGGGACTTTGTTTTTCAGGAGGCAAATTGATTAACTGCATGGTGTTTCAGGATCACAGATTTTTTAAGGGGGCTAGGTGACATGCATCATATCTGCCTATAATATTCTTCCACAATTTACTAATAAATGTAGACTAGTGAATCTCTCAGGCTCTCTTCTGCTGAGTCAGGAACTCTGGGAGGGCCCAGCAGTCAATGCCTTCTAAGTTCTCCAGGACCTTCTGCAAGCATGCAATGGGATAAAATAATAATAAAATATAATGAAGTTTAGCATTAAATTTATTTTATTTATTTATTTTTTTCTGAAAAATTTTCATAATGCTGACGTTTTTCAGTCCAAGACTTATTCAATAAATTCTGAGCCACAAAATTTGTTATGGCCTTATAATTGTGGTTTACACCAATTATCAGTCTGAGCGAGAGAGTTCTGGATTCTTCCCGCCTCCCACACTTGGCTGTGTGAGTGTTTGCAGCAGGCCTTTCCTGGTACCTGGCTTCTGTTCTGGTCAAATTCAGCACGCTCATTACATCCCAACCTTGTTGGGACCTCTGCTCTGAGAAGCACTCTGAGTGCTGTTGAACCGGACCCCTCTGGCATCATTCCTGTTGCCTTGGGAAATGATGGGATGTAGCAAACAGCCCACAGATATTTGCTGCTGCTGCTAGGGCCCATTGTCTGCTTAGTTTGTGAATGTTCAGAAGGTTATACATGTCAGTTTCAAGATGAAAATCTAAAATATCTAGATGGGCAGTGGCTATCCAGTATGCTTTGTCAATGAGTTGGCCAGAGGCCTTTACCTTAACATTACTTTGGAGACATCATCTTTTTTTGTGATTAAGACTGGCTTGATTTTTTTAAAAAAAGATTATTTATTTATTTATTCATGCATATTGGTGTTCTGCTTGCATTTATGTCTGTGAAAGGGTATGGGATCCCCTGAAACTGGAGTTACAGACAGCTGTGAGCTACCATGTGGGTGCTGGGAATTGAACTTAGGTCCTCTAGAAGAGCAGCCAGTGCTCCCAACTGCTGAGCCATCTCTCCAGCCCCAAGACTGGCTTGATTTGACCAGTATTTACATTTACAGTGTTTTTGTTATCTCTGAGCATCTCAACTGAAGGAACAAAAAAAATCTATAAGAATGGGGCTAGCTTACTGAAAGCCAGATGTATGCTCATGGCTTTGCAAACGTTCTCTTTGAAGAGCCAGGTCTACCTGGGAGACTGCAGAGGAGATGGACCAGAGGGATGAGGAGGGTGATGTTCTGCCAGAGGCATGAGCCTCTCCGCTGGACTTAACACAGGATCTCAGAAAATGTCGGTGGGCTCGTTTATAAAGTAGAATCCTGTTGTGCCTCAATTCGGTCTCTCCCTGGATGATATAGTTTTTCTCTCTTATGTTTACTTTTTCTGTTGCTGTGAGAAGATACCCAGGAGAAGCAACTAGGGGATAGAAGGGTCTGGCTGGCCATCCGAGGACACAGTCCATCATGGCAGGGAGGGCCTGGTGGCAAGAGTGGAAAGGGTTTGTTCAAAAGCAGAGTTTTTTGAATGTTGTTGCCCAGCTTTCCTTTCCTTTGAATTCACTCTGGGCCCCCAGCCCATGGACTGGTGCGACTCACACGCAGGGTAAAGCTTCCTGGTAGATATGTCTGGAGCTTTGTCTCCTAGGGATCTTTGATCCTGTCAATATGAACCATCGTCTTCATGAAAGATCTTGAGAGCTGTGTAGGTGTGTCCTCACCTACACAGGGGACAGGGGTACTCCTTCTGTGGTGCTTGGATTGCGTAACAGGTCGGGTATGTTTTATTGAAAGGGCAGTTTTTTTCATATTTGAAAGGAAAAACATTAAAGGTCTTTTTCTTGTCAGTCCAATCATACAAATTATCAGCCAAACAGCTGACAAAAGATTTTATTCTCTCCAGCGCTTTTCACTGCAGTGTTAGGATATCCTCTGTGTGAACATTGTCACTGGTGCGATATGGGACAGGGTGACTCTAGGAGGGAGCTTGGCAGAGGGAAGGGGACATTAGACAGGGCTGCAGTTTACAAGGCTCTTGTCTTCTGTCATCTGCTTTGATTGGTTTTGACTGTTAGGCAAGAACTGCCCTCCCTGTTGCCTGACCTGGGGGATGGGACAGTGACCAGACTTCACTGTGGTCTGACCTAGAGGATGGTGTCCACGCTTAACTGCATGGAAGACCATTTCTCAGCTATAGAGCTTTGGAGACCTCAACTCTGAAATTAAGTCCAAAAACGTCTGAGTAGGATAAACACTCCAAAAGTTCCTCTATAGGTCAGCTGTAAACTCACAGCAAACAAAAGTTTGCTTCCTTTGGTGGCTTTACGTGGGATATTTTGAAATAGTTAAAGTTTCTAGGGCCAAGGAGATGGCTGACATGGAGAAATGTTAGTCTTACAAGCCCAGTAACTCAAGTTCATTCCTGGAACCCGTGTGAGGAGCTGGATGTGGTGGCATGTGTGTCTGTCATCACAGCATTCCCAGAGTGAGATGGGAAGTGGAGCCAGGGGATTTGCCTGGAAAATGGTGGACCAGCTAGCCTGGAGCACAGGGCACATCAGCAGAAGCAGGAAGAGACCCAGCTTTAATATGGTAGGTGGTGAGAACGGACTGCGAGGTTGTTCTTGGCCCTGCATGTGTGTCAAGAGGCATCCCCTCTCCCCTCTCCCCCCCCGTGAGGCACCCCCCCAACCCATGTGCAAATAAAGGAATAGTTAGCGTTTCCGGTAGATTTTGTAATGAACACTATCTGTTGTCATTTCTGAAAGCTTGTGAAATTTCAGATTTTGTGAAGGATGCTGTCTGTGGTCATTTTTAAGAGCTTGTGAAATGTAGGAAGTTGTAAGTTTTTGTTTTTAGAAAAATCAACTTGTGTGATCTTCACTTTAAAAATGTTTATAGACCCAGCATTGAGAAAGTCTTCCTCACAGCTCTGTCTTTCCGCTTCATGGCTCCATCTCAAGGCAGACTTTGTAGTCTACATAATTTAGAATGAAAGAGAGAAAGAGAATGAGAACAAGAAAACATAGAAATTCAAAAATGTCTTACTCAAAACCCAAAATAAAGCAGCAGAACCACGTAGCTGGGTATGACAGGCACCCAGATGATCTTAGCACGTAGGAAGCAAGGGAGGAGAACACAATTCAAGGTCACCCTTGGTTGCAAAGTGAGTTCAAGACCAGCCTAGCTTACTCTGTGTCCAAGAAGACAAAACAATAACAAAACAAACCAAAACACTGCAAACTGCACCAAGAGATGAACATTCCCAAGGAGAGAGAGGCAGTATGAGCCGTCACTCTTGACGAGTCGATGTGATTCCACACCATGAAACCTTAGTTTTGATGTTACACCGAAATGCTTGCTAGATAAGTGGATCAATGTATGGAATCCAGGCTCCAGCATTAGACCGGTGATAGTCTCCTCCTCCCAGTGGTTTGGGGACACAGGCTGTGTGAGCAGGAAGCTGGGAGCTGTTGAGTCCCTCTGCTCAGTCTGACCCATGTACAAAGCCTCATTGGTGTAAGGCAGTCTTTAGAGATGGAGACTCTGAGGCCAGGGAAGTGTTTAAGATCCTACTTGATCATACCTTATTGATGGAGAACCTAGCACTCAGGAGGCAGAGGCATGTGGATCTCTGAGAGTTCAAGGCTTGCTTTACACAGCAAGTTCTAGGCCAGCCAGGGCTACATAGTAAGACCTTGTTTCAAACAAAACAAGACAGACAGACAAACAAACGAAAACCTCAACTTATTGGATGAAAAATAATAAGTGGCATAAACATTAACTAACAAACAGTAAACTTCAATAAATGCCAGAGACTCAGTAATTCAAAATTGAGAAAGCAACAAGCTGTGTATAAACAGCATTGATAAAAACCTCGAAGTCTTTCTGTTTTCGTCTTTTCAAGACAGGGTTTCTCTGTGTAGCCCTGTCTGTCCTGGACCTCACTTTATAGGCCAGGCTGGCCTCGAACTTACAGATATCCCTGTCTCTGCCTCCTGAGTGCTAGGCTTAAAGATATGCGCCATCCCCACCCAGTTAGCACTGAAGTCTTTAGAACAACTTCAGTATATACACTTGATGGAGTAGAATTTAACTCAACTACTTTTTTCTCTCTTTGCTTCATACTAAAAAAGAACATTGGTCATAGCAGATTGAGTCAGACACCAATTTTCTAAAGCTCAGTTAACAAGGACATGATTATTTCAGACAATGTGAATTGTAGTTATCCATGTCCAATGTGGGGGTGGGGGGAGGGGTTGGATAATCTCTTGGCCTCTGGCTGGGACGTGTGTAGCTACCAGGTTTCATGAATAACCTACAATAATGCACCTTGGTTCTTAGGTTTCGCTTCTTGTAGAAAATAAGATGGCAGTGGATTTTTTTTGTTGACTGTGTTTAGTGTATAGGGTATAAAAAATTCACTTCTGTTTTCTGTGTGAATTTACAGACAGGATTCAAAGGCATTTGTGTGCCTGTATTGACTGGGCTGCAGAAACAGTCTCTGGAAGTATCATCTTATGTGCCTACATTTAAATTGCCATTTGTCACTAAACCAGAACAGTCTTGCAAGCCGAGGAAATTGTGTAGATTTAATTGAGCCACATCCATGTTCTCTAGATTTGAATTGTGACTAATGATTTGATTTAATCTAGCAGATATAATTATTACTTTTCATGTTTCGCATGTGCTCAGCAAACCATTTGGGTTTTATTTTGGATTTACTTTAATACTTGAGCATGTTGCATATTGCCTGGCATATAACAATTGCTTAATGGTCAAGCTTGTGAATTTTATATATGTTGATTTATGATACTCATTGATATCCTTTTGATGGTGCCTTTTCCCCATTAATCACTTACTTTAAGCTAATTAAGATGGGGGTGGGTATTTAAAAAGAAAAAATAATAAATAAATAAGGGGTATTTGAGTATATAGTAGAAAGAAAAATTTAATTTTGGTCTCTAAAAATAAATTTTTTGGAGAAGATAATAGGATAGTTGACACAGCTTAAACTGTAAACTGTGAAAGGTACATCAACATCTCTTGGAGTGTTATAAGTGAGAATAGAGTGTCGTACTGAGAATAAAGAGTGGCTAAGTCATCTCTGTAAGACCAAGAATAACTTCCCAGACATGGTTCCCGTGAATGGAGAATCAACAGTTTCCAACTGCACTGATCTCCTTTCTCAGAGACATCCATGCTTGTTCAATTATCAGTTCTTCCATTCGGATGGATTCCAGAAGAGGGGCTAGCAGCCCCCTCTTCCCCAATGAGCTCCCTCAGCTACGAACACTCATGCCCAGATACCGGAAGCTGGGGTTGAAAAGCGTTGCCTGGTAGGAACCGCTTCGCATGCTAACGCTGAGAGAAGATAGTAGCCTGCGCCTGTTTGTCCTGTGGTAACTCTTGTTTTTTCCTTCCAGTCCTACAGTTTATCAAGAAAGAAAATAGTACACTACACCTGTTTCGACCAGAGGAAAAGAGCAAACGCAGCATTCTTGATAGGTGCTTATGCCGTAAGTACTTCATTTGTGATTGTTTCTTGTGGTCAAGTCGGTGGAGTGCTAATGCCGCTCTTGCATCCCAACTAACACTGTAGTTAGATCGCAGGCTCCGTTCCAGTGTGATGGGAGGGTGCGTTATTAGCAGGTTAGGAATGGATTAGGAATGGAAAGTGGACTGACATTAATGGAGTACCTACTCTCTATTATTGTTGTTGTTATTATTATTATTATTTTGTTTTTGATTGTTCTGAGTCAGAGCCCTCTCTGGCTAGCCTGGCTTACTAGGTTGCTCTTAAATTTGAGTTAGTCTTCTTGCCTCAACCTCCATAGTGTTAGGATTTCATGCGTGAGTCATCTTGTCTAGATATAGGCTTATTTTTGGATAGTTAGTGAGAGACTCTTGATTGTGATGTGTAACTCAGATTCTACTGCTAACAGCATTTTAGTGCAAAGAACATTTGTACCTAGTGAGGACATACCCAATGGGAAAGGTATATATCTGAGTGAAATATAATATTATGGAAAATATAAAACCTGCTAAGGTGTTCTTTTTGTGGGGGTGTGGGAGAGAGAGCACATTCTAGATTGCCAAGGAGAAGATTATTATTAATTTTTTATCAATTCATGCATTCATCTATACAAGAATTTGCAATAGAAAAATAAAATATAAACCATACACATATTACAGCATCCCTACCGACTCAATATGATCTTTACAGTAGTTAAGTTTGAGTAGAAATTTTGTTCTTTGGAAGCACAAAAGTGTCAGTATGACTTGTATTTGAGCATGTCACAGGTCCTGGAAGTTTCTGGAAGTTTCTGGATAGGCTAGGACTGGTCCAAAGGAAGACAGGCATCATCAGAGCTCTAACGTACCTCATGACTGTGCGATGCCCACTGAGGAATATGCTGGCTCACTGACATGCTGACATTTCTCCTCACTCCCAGAAAGGCTGGGGTGTCTCTGAAACCTGAAGCTTGCTGCTGTGCGACCTTTCTAGGTCTCATTTGCAGACTTTGATGCAACACACCATACTCTGCCATACCGAGCCCAATTTTTCATGGGGAGGAGCCTAGTGGCACCACTGGCAGGCCATCGGCAGTTACAGACAGGGAAGAGGACAGACTGAGTCATTCCGCGAGACTGGGTCTTGCTTCTGGGACTTAAGTCCCTAGTTCTTTTCATTTCTTTTGTAAACCCTTGTTCTATAGACAACTAGAGGCTAAGAATCAATAAAACGTGGCTCTCTCCTCCTGAAGGGGCTCTGCGCTGAAGGGGTCAGGTCACCTTCTCTCTCAGTTTTGTTTTCCTTGTCTGTGATTGGACGCTATGACTCTGAAATTTTTCCCTCCAGGTCTTAGGATTCCTAGAATTATTTGTAGTGTTTGTCAGGCTATTGTTTATAGTTTAAGAGCACACAGGCAAAGCCAGCCATAAGGGGGAAGGGTTGGTGAAATGCTAGCAGCTGAATTAATAAACAGGCATGCTATTTTTTTACCTTATACTGATAATTGATGCTCCCTTGATTGACAGTGTGATTAAATATGAAAAGGCTGTACTGATCTCATGATTCAAGCCATGAGCCAAGCATGTCTTTCCTATGGGGCTGTGTGATGTTTTGTGAGCATGTTATTCTTAGGCCCTTTGTCATAAAAGACCTCTGTCAGGCTATCCATCTCTCCCTCTCCCTCCCTCCCACCTCTCCTCCTTCCCTCTCTTTCCTATTCTTCTCTTTTCAGTTTTGTTTAGAGTGGCCTCTCCTTTCACCAGTTACAGCTGGAGTTTTGACATGAAGCCTAACTATTGCATATGCTTTGGTCTCGTGAGAAGGGAGCCCGAGAGAAAACAAATGTGCGCGTTTCTGTCACTTTAAAGCAACCCTAGGAGAAAGAGCAGATTCGGTGGGAGAAGTGCTGAGCACAGCGCGAGCTTGTCTTACACCTAGTCACAGTCCTGAGGAGAAAGTGATTTTCCTTGAATTGGCCACTTTCCAGCTGACTTTTCTGATTTTGTAAGTGTGCTCCCTTGTGTGTGTGGGGAGAAACTGTTATATAAAAATGACATTCAGAATTGTGGTCCTTTCTTAAAGAGAAATTTATGCTTTTGCTTCATGTATCTGCATGCATTAATTGTTGACACAATCTCTATGAGATAGTAGTGGGAGTTGTACATTTCAATTATTTTATTAATGTGACTAGGAGGAGGAGTCTCGCTCTTATGAGGGAATCTTCTCTGGGTGTGAGCAGGCCTCGAACTTGGGAGCAGTCATGTAACCCCTGAGACAAAACAGGTATATATGTTTTATCAAAGAGATAAGCAGTGAGGACGATTCTCTCTTTAAATGTGCCATCAGCTGTTGTTCAAGTGGCACTGGCTCACACTTTGAGACAGGGCTTCTCTGAGCTTCATTTTTCTCATTGGTAAGATCTGAATAATACCAGGGCTTCTCTGTCCACTTTGAAGAATTATGAAGACATCGAACTGTTTGTTAGATAACACCATATTACATATCTAAATTATCACAAACTTATTGTGGCGAAATATACCCTTCCCCTATCTGTCCCCAAACTGACTTATTTCCTTAGTAACCACCCCCTTTCAGAAAAGATTAAAGAATCAAGTTGAAAGTTAGCGGTCACTTCTCTTCCTCTGTCCCTCATCGCATGTTACACTTAGTCAGAAGTGAGACTGCCTCTAACGCGTGAAACATATATTGATCCAGAATGCGCCTTCCCATTTAATGCGGTTCCCTAGACCAAGACACTGCCGGCGTTTTCCTCGATTACCTCCGTAGCTTCATGAATTTATTTCCTGCTTTCCTTTTTTTATTCTTGTTAACTTTTGATTTTACTTTCCAGGGTGGTCTTTAAAAAAATAAAAATGAGATCATCTCATGACCCGGGTTCAAATCTGGTGGCTGACTGTTCTTGGCATCCGTTCCTTTTTGATTGGAACCCATGTATCCTCAGGACCTCTGTGCTCATTGTCCGCCCATCATGCTGGCCTTCTAACTGAATGTCACGCACCTTCTCTCACCTGAAGCCTTGATGTTTCGGCTTTTTTAAATCTAGAACATTATTACTCTTTGCATACCTTCGTCCCCCCCTCCCCACGCCCGCCAACTTACTGTCTTGGAGCCTTTTCCTCAAACTCTGCCCTGCTCCTCAACCCTTGTTCATTTCCTACATCTTTGCTAATTTATTTTCTTGGCAGCGCCCAGCCTTTGAAGTTACTCACGTGTTCCTGCATTTACTTGCTTATTATCTTGTTCCCAGACCAAAGGGTAGGGACCTTATCTGCTTGGTGCACTGCCCTGTCTAGAGGGTGATAAAATATTTAACGAGGGGTTAGGTGCAGGCATTTGATGGTTGAGTTGGAAGCTGGCCACTAGGCTGATGCAGAATCCTGGAAACTTCCTGCTGCTCTGACTCATGGGTAGGTCTAGGATCGGAGGCCACCACCATGAAGACACTAGGATGTTCAGTGTGGAGGGGGCAGGTGCTGCGAGCAGCCACTGTTTCCTAGTTGTGTCTGGGTACCAAACATCCATGCAGGGCTACACTGGCTGTAAGGTAAACAAGGCACATAAAAATGAGGGAATAAACCCACCATAAAGTAGCAAGCTGGACATACAGTCTAAGTCCCCTTCGCAGAATATCTGAGGTCATGTGTGAGCCAACTGGTACAGAATCAAAGGTGATAACTGGCGTAATACATAAGAATGCAAGAATGCCTTGTATTCTTAAAAACAAACTTTCCTTTTTCTGTTTCATTGTGGTAAAATACACATTTCCTGTGACATTATTAGAGACAAAACAAACAAAACAACTCCTCTCACCAACAAACCAGGACCTTATATGTCTGGGGTTGTTTTTAGCCAACTTTCATGAGACTGACTCTGAATTTCTGATCCTGTAATCACACACCACCATGCCCATGCAGGCTACGCAGGGCTGGGGATCGAACCCCGGATGTCAAGTATGCTGGGAAGCATTCCACTGGCACAGGTGTAGCCCAGCTCTTGGAACCATCTATTTTTAAATGGCTGGTTCCATGTATTGGCTACCTTCCCAAGGCACGGCTTTGTTCACAGTTTCTCTCGTAGGTGATTTTCAGCACGGCTTAGAAGCTTTTGTGTTTGTTTCCTTATCTGTAAGCATGGAAAGTCTAGTTAAAACCCTTTCTTCTAGAACTGTTGTAAGGATGAGAGAGAGAGAGACAGAGAGAGAGAGAGAGAATACGAGAAACCTCATGTTCGTTGGGGACCCACAGGAAGGGTGATCGTGAGGCTAGGCTGCTGGATGGATGTGGCCACTGGAGATCATAGCGGCACATGCTGGTGAGGTCTCGCCACTGTCTGAGCTGTGACTCTGGAACCAGACGGCTCACATTTGAATAAGGAAGTTCCTTTCCAATGCTTTACTCAGTGCGCTGTAGAATCAGGATGCTGAGGTCACAGGAACGCCCAAACATTCTCACATGACTTGAAGAAAATAGGTTTCAAAACTGTGAGGGGCTGGAGAGATGGCTCAATGATTATAAAAACCACTGACGGGTCTTCCAGGGGATCTGGGTTCGAGTTCCCGGCCCCACATGGCAGCTAACAATTGTCTGTAATCCAGTTCCAGGGGGATGCTGCACCTTCTTCTGGTCTCTGTGCATAAATGCGATGCGTACACACACATACAGTCTAAATACTCATACACATAGAATAAAAAAATATAAGTGTAAATCTTAAAAAAGTATACTAATGAAACTCTTGCCATGAACTTCAAGACTAAGTTCTTACTCTGTGTTGCTGTATTTAGTTCACAGGCCTATAGGTTAGGCCAGGGAGAATTTGGTCTAGGCCATCATGTCTGAAGAAATGGGGGTCAGGGGTGGATTTATATAAAATGATATATATTATATGTAAGCATATAAGAGAAATTACAATAAATGTGATTTATTTAATTTAAAATTTAAGTTCAGAGTTAAATAATTAAGAATTTTTGGTTTGCTATGGTGGTGAATGCCTGAACACCCTGGATTTGGGAGGCTGAAACAGGAGGAATGGTGAGCTTGAGTTTCCCCCGACTACATAGTGAGTTCAAGGCCAGTCGGTCCGAGTTATATAGCAAGCTAGAGGAAGCAGATTATTTTCAGAGATGCAGAGGATGCTTAATCAGAGGTGGTAACCACATTGTAGCCTCCTTAGCTCACCTTTAAATCTTTGCCTTGCTGGAGATCTACATTACAGATTAACTGGGTGTAGTCTGAGTCAGACATTATGTCTGCACTGCGGATAACCAGGCTGAGGTTTGTGGACTTTCTAACTCTGCATGTCTGTCTTTTATTTTGTAGACTACACACAAGGCTGTTAATAGGGTCTTATTGTGCTAGTATGTCACCTTCTAATTGGAAGGTGCCATTCCCCGTCTGGCTGGAAAGCAACACTGTGGCACAGCCGCAGGCTTGGCTTTGATCCCACTCGTAGCTGTAGGTCACAAACAAGCTTTCACTCCTCTTTAGGAAAGGGATAATAATACCACTCTTAGCAGAGGCACGGAGGCGGAAGGGGGCCTTGCCTGTAAAGGTGACATTGTGACAGTATTCTAAGCATTTAGAAATCCCTGGAAGCTCTGAGATGAGGGCTGGTGTGTGACTTTCCCAAGCTTCCCGCGTCAGTTCCTTCCTCCCATTCCCTGTTTTGAGCTTAGACCCTTGACAGCAGCTCTGAAGGTCTGACAGCCACCTCCCTCCTTTTGTGTCCCCATCTTCCCCATCAGCCCATTGTGTGTTTAAGGTTCTTCCTTGGCTCAGTAGCCATCAGGTGGTTGTTATCTGATTATTGCTTAATCTAGTTCTTCAGCTGTGAGTGTGAGCTTCTCCCATTGCTCCTCCTAGGATGGGATTTTCATGTTTAAAGGGAGAATCTATTTAAACCAAATGACATTCTCCTGTGAGATGTGGAGTCAGGTCTTGATTACTTCAGTAAATATTTACTTGGGTGCTATGACCCCCGCCTGACACCACAGTGGGTTCTAAAGAATATAAATAAGTAAATAAATAGATAGTAAAAACTCAGGTTAAAATATGATTCCAGCACTCAGAAGGCAGAGGCAGGTGGATCTCTGTGATTTTGAGGCCAGCCTGGTCTACAAGAGCTAGTTCCAGGACAGCCAGGGCTTTACACAGAGAAACCCTGCTTAGGAAAGCCAAAAAAAAAAAAAAAAAAAAAAAACAACAACAAACAAACAAACAAACAAAAAAACCCCAACAAACAAACATAAGCAGTAAATTAATTGTAAAAATCTGCAACAGATATGAAGCTTGGAGAAATGGGGGTTCACTCAATCTGCTATGGAGCAGATACCATGCAGGAGTGCAGGAGGTGCACAGTTCAAAGTTGAGGTAACCTTCTGCAGTTATTGTGAGGACCTGGGGCCAAACAGGCAGCCAGGGGGATTGGGATGGCCAATCCCAGCAGGCTAGGCAGAGCTGGAAAGGAAATGTAACATAAGGGGGATCACTGGGGAGAGGGTGGGGAATTTAAAAAGAGAATAATTTAGCAAGAAGCTATGGGAAGGGTCTTTCTTTTTTCTTTTCATTACAATTAAAAAAAAAGCTTAAAGCGTAGTTTCAGCGTGTTTCTTTTCGTGTGGTTGTGATGTAGTTTGAGTTTCCCCCACTGATTCTGTGTATTCTTTAACATTTTGCTGCTCAGTGGACCCAGCTGATGGGGTATAGTGAAGTTTGTTCTCCCCTTAATATTTTCTACATCTTTTGTACAGCATGTGAAACATTTTTGTGAATTATAAATGTTGTTATAGTTTTTCTTAGCCCAGCTGCTCAGGCTTGATTTCAAATATTCTTTTTTAAAAGTGGATTTTTGATCTTTAGATTGCTAGAAGTAGGATTAATAGGTTTCTTCCTTCATTCTCTCCTCTCTCCCTCTCTCTCTTTCTCTCTCTCTCTCTCTCTCTCTCTCTCTCTCTCTCTCTTTCTTTCTTTCTTTCTTTCTTTCTTTCTTTGTAAAGCTTACTGTTTAAGGCTTATGGAACAGATTGTTGTATTTAGACTAGTTTGTACAGTTGGCATTGTGTGGAATTTTAAATTTTATGAGAGCTTTAGTTTTTTTTTTTTTTTTATTGATCTGTGTGTGCGCATGACAGCAGCCCCGAGTATAGAGGTCAGAGAACAGGTGGGATTTTGTTCTCACCTCCTTCTACCCGGTGCCTTCCAGGGGTTGAACTCAGAAGTCAGGCTTGGCGTCTTTATCATCTGAGACATCTTTCTGTTCCTAAATGCTTATCTGTTGGGTGTGAACCTTACGATTCTGGAAATTAAATTGCTAAAAACTGTCAGTTCATGAATTTTCATGTTGTTGTTTCTTTTGTTTTTGATGTAGGGCATTACATAGTTCAATCTGGCCTAGAACTCACTGTGTAACCCAAGCTGTCTTTGAACTCATTTGCTTCTTATCTCATAGCTGATCTCCTGGTCCTCTGTTTCCTGCTTTCTTTCTGCCTCTTCTTCCATAATTTCCCCTGAGTCTTAGGTGCAAGGGTTGTGTTGTAGATGTACACAGTGGGTTACAACAGAATTAGTTAAAGGTAGTTAAAGTAAGTGTCCCTGTGTTTAAAAGAGCAAATTGATGTCTGGTTGGCTAACTGCCCACTCGTTTTGCTCTTCCGACTGACCTTGTTATTTCCTTTCTTTATGAACTTAGAATTCATCTGTGAATTATGATTTCTGAACTGCTTTAACTTATCATGAAATCTGTAGATTCAACATGTTATTAAAAAGGTAGGCAGAAATGATCAAGAAAAGCACTGGTTCAAAAGAATAAGGACATTTATATTAAGTGCTTATTAAAACACTATCTCAGCAGATGGCAGAGATGAGCGGCCTGTCATCCTTGCCTGCGGCTTCCTTGTAAATCTAACCATAGCATCATGTGGAGAGGAAGGGAGGGGTGGGATATGGTTGTGGCTGACTGGTTTCCTGTTGGCAGTTCCTTCCTTTAGAGGGTTGATAGGCAAGTACTCTTTTGTGACATTGCCTGTAAATGGGCCTTTTTTTTTTTTTTTTTTTTTTTTTTTTTGGTTTTTCGAGACAGGGTTTCTCTGTAGCTTTGGTGCCTGTCCTGGAACTAGCTCTGTAGACCAGGCTGGCCTCGAACTCCCAGAGATCCGCCTGCCTCTGCCTCCCGAGTGCTGGGATTAAAGGCATGCGCCACCACCGCCTGGCTTGGGCCAATTTTTTTTTTTGTTCTTGTAAGCCTGTGTTTTTGGTGACTTTGCAGCAGCTCAGGCTCCCTAAAAATTGTACATCATTCTTCAGTCTCTCCAAGATTGGTGCTGTTTGCCTTTTGCACAGCACCACCATCTCACAGTCCACTCTCCGTGTGTTCCCGCTAGCTGTGAGCGAGGAAAAGTAGCTCTTCCCCTTCTGTTTGCAGAAGCCATCGCTCTCAATTTACTGCATAAATATTTTCAGTATTTTGTTTTTTATCTACTCCTGCTGGGAAGCTGAAAACAGGCTTCCTTTGTGCTCAAGCAAGCTCCCAAACACATCTGCCTGTCATCGAATAAACTCAGTGACAGAGCACTTGCCTGGCCTGTTTAAAGTCTAGGTTCAATGCCTACCACTGAGATGGCTCAGCAGGTAAAGGTGCTCGCTGAGCAAACAGGGCATCCTGAGTTTGACTCTAGAGCCCACTTTGTTGTGAGGAGTGGCGGGCTGCGTCTCGCCGCCCGGCTAGCTTTACCCGAAATAATTACACGGAAACTGTATTCTTTTAAACACTGCTTGGCCCATTAGCTTCAGCCTCTTATTGGCTAGCTCTTACATATTGATCTAACCCATTTCTAATATTCTGTGTAGTACCACATCTGGCTTACCAGGAAAGATCTTAACCTGCGGCTGTCTGGAGCGGGAGAATCATGGCGACTGACTGACTCGGCTTCTTTCTCCCAGCATTCTGTTCTGTTTACTCCACCCACCTAAGGGTGGGCCTATCAAATGGGCCTAGGCAGTTTCTTTATTAATTAACCAATGAAAGCAACAGATTAGAAAGAAATCACTCCCACATCACCACTTTAACATGGAAGGAGGGAACAGGCATTCACAGGGTTGTCCTCTCTCCACATGTGTCCCCTCTCTTATGTATACAGCAACATTTTATATATATATATATATATATATATATAGAGAGAGAGAGAGGTAGAAGATAACTGATGTTCACACACCTGTTATCTCAGAGCTTTGGAGTCTAAGACAGAGTAATTGCCATAGGTTCAAGTCTAGTCAGCTACAGATTGAGACCTCCCTCTGTGTGTGTTTATGCATATATAACTACATATTTTTATTATTACATGCATTTATTATGGAAGTAAGAATTAAAAAGCACCTTTAAAATCCTTATGAAATTTCCTAAGGTAAGACTGTGGCTTTTGAGGTATTTATCATGCCTTCAGTGAGACCACGTCCTGAGCATGTGTCCTTGAACGTCCCTGGCATTTGCTGTTCCCTTCTGTATAGCTCTCTGGATGGAGCAAGCTCATAGGCAGACATGCACTCATGCGGGCCACAGGCTTCCTTTCCAATAGGACACGTTTACTAGGATCTATAAAGTGGGAGGTAAAACTTCCAAGTTTTATTCAAGGTGATGATATTTCATGATCATACCAGGGTAAGATTTGATATCAAGTGGATGGGATGGTTTTACTCTTTTCTCTTAGCTTTAAAATAAACACGTTAGGTTAGAAAACTAGGTCCAGTTTTGTAGAGTTAATGGAGTGTCTCCCTAGGAGATTCATCACACGAGCCCTGTCCCAGCTGAATAGATTCCCATGACTTGTCCAAGATCAATTTCATTTCTTGAAGAGAAAGACCAGAACCGAGTCCCTAGGCTGGAGCTTTGTTCAGGTGGAGCTAACAGAAGCTCCTCTTTGGGTACTGGCAGCTACAGGATTGAAGATAGCATGCAGGGAGGAAGGGCACTGCGGTGTTTCAAGCACACAGCCCTGTGGCTCCTCCAGGTGACACTGAGTGTTGATTCTGGCTAACTTGGTGAGCATCTATTCCCCTCTGTGTTCCAGCCAGATGCAATGGTAGCTCTGGTGATGTTTGTGGATGACTTAGGGGAGTCCATCTGAGTGGGAGGTGGAGTGACGGGAATGGGTGAAGGAAGTGGGTGAGGCTAGTATCTCAGGACAGGATTTGTCCCCTCTCCTCTTTAACCCACATTTGCACACGCCATTCACATGTATAATTGAAGCCAAAGGTCTATGAGTTCATGAGGCAGCTCCTTTCTTCTCCCCGCGTCCTTGTTTGAGATAAGGATCTGGGCAGTTTAGGCTCAGACTCAAGCTGTAGCTGAGGATTGACTTGCATTTCTGATCTAACTGCTTCTACCTCCCAAGTGCTTGGGCTTACAGGCGTGTGCCACCGCATGCAGTTATGCGTGGTGGTGGGGACCCAAAACCAGGGCCTTGTGCATGCTAGGCAAGCACTCTACCAAATGAGCCACATCTCCAGCCAGTGGGGAGGGGAGGGAGGTTTTACATTACAATGTGGGAGGCATACTATTTTCTTTTGTTATAATATAATATATATATATTATATATATAATATATATATATTCAACATGGAGGTATAGCCCACTTGGCAGAGTGCTTGCCTAGCATGAATCCTTGACTTCAAGCCCTAGCGTCACATAGGGCATAGTGGCAGATGTCTGCACTCCTAGCATCTGGGAGGTAGAAAGGATAGGAGGATCTGGACTTCACAGACACCCACTACAGTACAGAGAATTCAATCCAGCCTGGGCTACGCGATAGACTGTCTCAAACAAAACAAAATCAGGACTGGAGATGTTTTTGCAGGTTTTTAAGGTCCTGGATTTTGGCACTGCATGTGTGGGCAGTTGTTTGGCTTAAGATTAGCCCTCAACTCTCATGACCAATTTGAAGGGAAACCGCCAGTGTTTTGAACTTCTCAGAGACTCGCACGGCTGAATGACCGACACCTGAGTTCCAGGTGGATTTTAGTCAGCTGAAATTGGAGGCATAAGAAAAGCTGTTTGCTTTTAGTGCTCAAATACTAGAAACTTACCCTTATCACGTTATCATTTGAATCACTAGTTACCTTCAAACTTTTCCCAAGGCTTTTCCTTCCTTTTTCCTGGCAGCCAAACAAGGCCTGTTGGGAGTAACTTTGAATAAGAAAAGCCCATACTTGGGTGTCAATTTGGGGCCCCAATCGGCAGTCTGAGCCTGCTAAGTCGGTATTAAGAGAGTCTGAACGTTCTCAAACCTTATAAATTTATAATGGATTTTGGATTGCCTAATTTTAATGTGTGAATTTCAAGACTCCTTCTCTTCCCTCAACTGAATGTATTGGCACACACATGTAATTCCAGCATTTGGAGGCCGAGGCTGGATGACTGTGAGTGCCAGGCTAGCCTGGTCTACGAAGTGACACCCTGTCTCAAACAAAAGAACAAACTCCTCCAAAACTCTCAATCCAAACCAACCAACCAATCAAACAACTCAAAAAGAGTGAAGTTCTATTTGCTATAAGGCATTCAATTTATATTTACATAATTTATATATTACATATTAAATGATATTCTTTTTCCTTTGTGCAAAGTGTACTAATGCACTAAAAATGCTCCCCGTTTGCAGCTTCCTGAAGTTTTAGAGGGGGAACCAGCTGCTGCTCCTGTTCAGTTTGCTGCATAGACATCTCTAAGATACTTAGTATCTCTAAGATACTTGAGATGGTTGCTACATTAGTAAACACAGACGGTTCCCATGTGAGCCCCTGGGACAGGGCCCATGTGAGCCACTTGGTCCCCAGGTTACTGCTTGATCTTCTTTTCTCCTTTCACTTCCCACTTCCTCTTCCCCAGTTTTGCTTTCTTTCCCCTTCTCCTTCACTGGGCCTCCCCAGCCCCTTGCTCTGTAGCCCTGGGTAGCCTCAGTCTCTACTGATCCTCCAGCCTCTGCCTCCTTGCCTTGTATCTTTATTAGCTTTTCTTACTCCCCTGCCTCAACCTTGCTGGCCCCTGTCCCTGCCTTTCTAAGTCTTCCACGGCAAAGGCTTTTGACTTTTCATTGTGTAGATCCAGGTTATTATTATTATTTATTAATAGTGTAACCTAAAGCTAATGATTTAGTTTGGCTGCAAGTAGCTTTGCTGGATTTTTCCTTCACCTTTGCCTGCAGGAAACACTTTAGTGGGGTTTCACATTTATGGTTTATGCCTTCAGATTAATGAGCAGAGAGACCAGCCTTCCTGTGGGACTGTACATGTGCAGGCTGGGTCACACCTAAGGTTCTGTTCAGGAGTAGGTGTGAGTTATTCAGTGGGCTCATTTGGAGGAACTTCTTATTTAACCAAAATAATACAAAAGTTTTTTTTAGATAGTCTTCTTCCTGGTGTTTCTCCTCCATGATCCGTCTGCCCCCCTCCGCCCTCCTTTCCCTGTTGTCTACAGCGTCATTTCTTACCATCTCACTCAGAACAAAGCTGGAGTATGGCTTTTCTCCCATTGCCCCTAGTGAGCTATGACGAGCTTCCCAGAGTCGCTTCTCTGTAGTCTCCCCTCAGCTAGAGCGAGTTTCTGGAGGATGATGATGTTCATCCATGTCCCCTGTGCCCAACTTAGTATCCGTCTCTGTGGTTTCAGTGAGTAAGGGAATGAATGAGCTAGGAAACCTCTCTGCAGGGATTCCGAGTCCCAGACCTGGGTGATCACGTGGTGAGCATGTAAAAATGGTGCAGATGAAATTCCAGCTCAGTTTCTCCATCATTATAATATCCCATGTGATAGCCGATGCTCCCTTATCCCTGACGCCACTTTTTTAGATTTCAGTCAGTTGTGGCCCTAACATATTTAATGGAAAATTCCAAAAATAATTCATAAGTTCTAAGTTGTGCACCATTTCAAGTAGTATTATGAAGTTTCTTACTTCCTGGTTCTATCTCATGGAAGCTATGACTCATTCCTGTGTCCAGCATATCCATACTGTATGTTCTACATGCGTGATAATTACCCACGGTCTTATTTTTGGTTTCTGTTGCTATGAAGAAACACCAGGACCACAGCAACTCTTCTAAAGAAAACATTTAGTTAGGATGGCTTATGGTTTCAGAGGTTCAGTCCATTATCATCATGGCAGGGAACATTGTGATGTGCAGGCAGGCACGGTCCTGGAGAAGTAGCTGAGAGTCCTACATCTTGCAGGCAAGAGGATGTCAACTGAGACACTAGGCAGTATCCTGAACATAGGAACCCTCAAAGCCCACCCCCACAGTGACACACTTTTAACAAAGTCACACCCCCTCATAGCGCCACTTCTTATGAGATTATGGGGGCTAATTACATTCCACCCTATGGCCCCCATAAACTTGTAACAGTATCACAATGCAAAATGCATTTAGTCCAGCTTCAAAACTTCATAGTCTTCACAGTCTCAACAATGTTTTAAATTCTAAAGTTCAAAGTCTCTTCTGAGATTCAGGCACTCTCTTAACTGTAATCCCCTATAAAATCAAAATAAAAAAAAACAGATCACATACTTCCAACATATAATAGCACAGAATATATATTACCATTCCAAAACATAGGGAAGGGAGCATAGTAGGAAATACTGGACCAAAGACTGACCGAAAACCAGCTGGACAAACTCCAAACTCTTCATCTCCATGTCTGATGTCGAAACTCTTTAGATCTTCAACTCCGTTCAGCTTTATTGTCTGCAACACACTTCTCTCTCTTGGGCTGGTTCCACTCCCTTTTATGAGTTTTCCTCAGCAGGTATTCCACGACTCTAACATCTTGGGTTCTCCAAGACAATCTAGGCTTCGACTTCACAGGGACACCCCTGACACGTGCCTGCCTCGGTGGAATTTGTGGGAGGAGATTTCACAACGCGTCTCTGTCCTTAACTCTAAAGCCAGAATCACGCGGCTGAAGCTGCCAAGGTCTGCTGCTTGCTGGGACTGGAACATGACCCCCTTATTTACTCCGTTACATCTGTACCATCTTTCTGTCCTTCGCTGCCTAAGTTAGACTGTCCTAGACCAGGCTGGCCTCAGACTCAGAGAGATCCACCTACCTCTGCTCCCAAATGCTGAGATTAAAGGCGTGCGCCACCACCACCCAGCCTGAGTTCCTTTTCACAGGTTAGAAATGTAGCTGGGTGGGATTTTGCCCTGAGGTTACCATTCCCTTCATTTCATTTCTTAATCTGTTTATCTCCTTGAACACAGGATTATCTTTATTCCACATCCTGCTGCTCCCTTGCTCAATCTGTACTTTTTCTATTTTTGTGTGCTCAACTTGCTTCTTTGTATTATAATTTTCCATGAGAATTGCCACTAATAACCATACAACAGAGTTTCTTCTGGGTTGTTTTGAGATTTCTTCTGCCAAAGGAATTAATCCAAAAACTCTTCACTTTAGTCTCTAAGGGCAAAAAGCAGCCACATTCTTCACGAGACTTTCACAAGAAGGATCTCTAGGCGTCGTACTAAAATTCTCCTCTGAAGCCTCTTGAGCCAGCCCCTGGCAGTTCAAATAACTCTGAGCACCAGTGTCTTCCATACTTCAACTAGCATGGCCCTTTAAGCAGGGCTTAAAGCATTCCACTGCTTTCCTAACCCAACATACCAAAGTCCAAATTCCTACGAACAAAAACATATCACTCCTGGTACCAACTTCGGTCTTAGTTAGGGTTTCTGTTGTTGTGTAGAGACACCATGGCCACAGCAACTCTTAGAAGGAACACATTTAATTAGGGTGGCTCACTTAGAGCTTCAGAGGTTCAGTCCATTATCGTATGGTGGGGAGCGTGGGGGAGTGCACAGAGACAATAGTTTAGAGTCCTGTATCTTGCAGGCAACGGGAAATTGAGTGAGCTGCTGGGCAGTATCCTGAGCATAGGAAACCTCAAAGCCTGCCCCACAGTGACATATTTCCTCCAGCAAGGCTGTACAACTTCCTAATAGTGCCACTCCTTATGAGTTTGTGGGGGCCAATTACATTCTAACTACCATATCGACTATGTCTGATATCTAATCTACGGTCTTCCTATGTCATTGTTTATACTGCAGTGACCCTTACCATGTTACTACACCTGCATCATCCACCTCTCCTCATCTGGTCCCATAGGCCCTGCATCTTACGGGGTGAAGATGGTATAAGAAGATATTGAGAGAATGCATTCACATTGCTTCTATTAGAGAAGGCAGTTACAATTTTTTTCTGTTATTAGTTTTTGTTGTTCATCTTCTATTTGGCCTAATTCATAAGTTAAACATTATCACATATATATATGTGGATACATACACATACATATATGCAACAAGCATACATACATAATTATATGTATACACACATCTGTGTTTATATATATGTATATGAAAAAACACAACATGAAGTCAGTGGGATGGCTCAGCAGGTAAAGTGCTTCCCGTCTAAGAATGATCCCCAGAACCCACATAAATACAGAAAGAGAGACCTGACTCCACATGTGTACCCACATACATTATACACAAATGCCATAACCATGACCTGACTCCACATGTGTACCCACATACATTATACACAAATGCCATAACCATGACCTGACTCCACATGTGTACCCACATACATTATACACAAATGCCATAACAATGACCTGACTACACATGTGTACCGACATACATCATACACAAATGCCATAATAATAAACAAGAAGCAGTGAAAAAAAAAGCCAGTACAAACCTCCAAAATGCATGTAGCATTCAGGCTGCATGGTTCCAAGTTTCCCTTCTGGGTTGACCAACGTGTCCCCTGTGGGTAAGTGGAGGCCTCTCTGCTCTAATCCCAAGTCCTGGTCCTTGACTCCTCTCTCTAGTACCGCACTTCAGGGCTTTCAGTTTTAGTCAACTGCTTTGTTAGACTGTGGCGGTGATGGATCTGCGAGGTACATAGCATTGGAGGATACGTTAACATTATGGACCGTCGTCCGCATTAGACTGAGGGAACCCCCTTAGCTTGGATGTGGTGAAGGATTAATATTTTCTCTTTCGGGGATGTCTGAGACTTTGAGAAAATTCTCAGGGCTTGCAAGTGAGTTGTAATTTTGGCAGTAAATTATGTAATTTTTTTTTAGAACTAGTCTTTAAATTTAGTTTTTTTCTTAGAGATATTTCAGTTTTTTCTTAGAGATACTTACTTTTAGTAAGGGAAATTATGACAAAAATGTAGTTCGCATTTTACAAAGTTCTAAAATAGTTTGGTTTTCCTACCTCCAAATAAGTGTATGTATTTGGAAAAATTAATTTTTTTTTCAAAGGATATCCTGGCTTTGGCCTGCTGCTATGATTAGCACAGAGATTAACACATGTATTAGATACTAGATTTTGTGTCTGACATATTGTACTTCTGAATTCAGGGAAGAGGAAGTTGTTGATTAAGATCTTCTATTACGTTGTTGGGTGGTGGCTCACAAATCCCAGTACTTAGGCAGAGACAGACAGATCACTGTGGGTTCGAGACCTGCCTGATCTACATATTGAGTTCTAGGCCAGCCAGGGCTGCATAATGGTACCCTATCTCAAAACAAAACAAAGCCCCCCAAATGTGGTACAATTAACTTTTGAGATTTAAGGAACGTTTGTCCCAGAACTCCTAAATTCATATGCTTTAGGTTGGCCTCTGGCTTTTTTCTTGTCCCCTCCACCAGCCTGGAGAATCATTTCCTCTGCAGAGTTGCTCCGGTGGCCCTGGACATAGTCACAGCGTAGAGAGGCTTTCTCCATACCCCAGCCTCCAGCCTTCCCAGGTTCCATCCTCACTGCGCCAGGCTCAGAACTTTTCAGAGGAGGCAGAACCAGGAGGGATGGGATGGCGTGCTAAAGCTGGCGTTCCGGTATCCCGTGCCCTTGCCTTAGCAACCTGGCTTATTTGGACAGTCAAAGTCCAATTGCGTACTCTGGCATGAAATAGCCAGCTCCATCTTCCTCGCCATTTCAGTAGACCCCCCTCTCCGGCTGTGTTCTTTCTCCTCTATTTCCAGCTCTTTCTTCTTCCTCTCTGGCTGCTTCGCTCCTGTTGCTTTTCCTTTCTCATTCTCTTCCTTTTCTTAATTGGCTAATGCATAGAATAGCAATGTTGTGATAACTGGAACTTTTTCCTTGCTTGGTACAGAATCTTAGACTATTTGAGCTTAAACTTAATAAATAAGGCTGTGGTGGTGCACACCTTTAATCAGGAGGCAGAGGCAGGCGGATCTTTGTGAGTTCCAAGCTAGCCTTTTGTACATAGTAGGTTCCAGGCAAGCCAGGGCTACATGGTAAGACCCTGTCTCAAACAAACGCAAAACATCCCCCCCCCCCAAAAAAAAAAACTAATAATAAATTTCCAGGTAGCTTAAGCGGGAGTATGTCATTTATTTATTTCAGTGGGAAATCTTTGATCTCCCTCCAGTCTGGTCCATTTGTTCATTCTTTCATTGAACAAGTAAGGATGAGTCTGCATTTCTTTCTCTGTGACACCAGATGCTGTTAGGGAGTTAGCACGGCCTAACAGCCTGTTAAATTCACCTGCTCCTTGATGACTTGCCTTCATGACTAAAATTTATAGTCTTCCAGCAGGACAATGTAATTGTTTACATGCTTGCCTTTCCTGGTCTTAACATTACGTTCTGAACATACAACTCCATGTCTACAGATCGCCACACGAGCAAAGAGGTGGATGTAGGCCTTGAGCTGTAAAAGACCTTAGCACAGCCTGTTGGGACTCTCTTGAAATTTCATTGGCTTTCTATTGTTGACACTGTCTTGAAATTTCATTGGCTTTCTATTGTTGATACTGTCTTGAGATATCATTGATTTTCTGTTCCATTAGGGCTGATAGATGCATGCTGATTTGCAGGCCTGTGGCATAGCCAAAGTGTTTAATGTTAGGACGATTATGACAGGGGTCCTCAGACATAGCTGTATGTCAGAAGTACCCATAAATAATCTTAGTCAGACCTCATATTTAGTGAGTTTGAATCTCAAGCCGATAGGTCCAGATGGCTAGATCCTGAAGTAGCTTCAAGGTTTTTGTTGTCGTTTGTTAGTGTACTGAAAGCTGGGAGCTCTTGCTGGGTTGGAAGATCAGAAATATATATGCACGGGATGGTCTGTGTGGTCAGAAGCCTTGATTTTGGCCTTGTCTGTGATTCCTATGTCAAAGCAACTCTTTGTTGAACCAAGCTATGAATTGTCGGTGTTGGAATTATGGAGAATTCTCTACCTCACCCCTTTTCCTGTCTCTGTCCCTTCCTCATTTCCCTTTCATTGGTAAACCTGAACTGCAAGTCTTGCTGCTGACACGAGAGAGAAACAGCTGGCCTGGGGTATGTGTTTGTGTGTGTGTGTGCGCACGTGTGTGTGTGTAGGTGAACATGTGTGCTGTTTTCTTGAAGAAGTGAGGTTCACCCACTGAACTGAGCCAGAATGGGGTTAGGGGTGGGGCAGGGTGTGTGGGAATGGGGATGGGAATTCCCAGTTGCTATGGGGAGGGAAGATGGACTTTGTATACAAAGTCAGTGTGGGGTGGGTCTGTGGTTGCCTTTACTTGTCTCTGCTCTGTTGTGGAAATCAGTAAGCTATGCTGTGTAGGAACTTGCTTACTTAAAATCTTTGCGTGCTTAAGAGGGATCAATTCTTTTATTTTCTTGGAGGACAATGCTGTCATGTGGCCTGTGTTTGCGAAGTTTAGGCTAATGCATGGACTAATGACCACGGGATCTGGTCTGCAAACTCCCGTCTAGTGGGCCAAGCTCTCATTTCTCCTGCGTTCTCTAAGCAACAACCCTTTTGTACATACTGGAAGAGAACAACCAGTTCCTTGTTTGTGCTCATTGTTAGTTTTTCTATTCCTGAGCAGGTTCAAAGAACAGGAGGAGCTTACAAGTCACTAGGAGACTGGAGACCTGAGGTTTAGTTTGCACACAGCGTGGCTCTGCTCCACCTCCCCTGCAAACTACTTAAAACTCAGAGAAGAACACGATAAATACATTTGAAATTTCCCTACAATTATTTCTTATCTTTTTTTGAAGGAAAGGTCTTGTGATGTCACCTAGGTTGGCTTCAAACTCGTGGTCCCTCGTCCTCAGCCTCTGAGTGCTGGGATCACAGACATACCCCACTACATTTAGCTAAAATTTTAATTTAAAGAACTATATTGTTGTTTAAAGTTCCTCAGACACATGGTCTGGTTAAAGATGGACATTGAACAGCCTGATCTGTTTGCCTTCTTGCCTGCTGGGAGATCAGGCCACTGTTTGGTGGGAAACAATCAACCTTACCTGGGTTCTGTCTCTACTTAGCAGTCTTCCTCCTGTGTGTGTTTAGGAAGTGCTTTCTGTCTAATATTTCTTATCAGTTATTGCAAAAATATCTCTTGTCTTTGTCCTGCCTCTCGTTGTCCCAAGCTTTAAATCGGTCTAATGAGAATATCAAATGCCAAGGAGTATGCACTTGGAAGTAAAATTGATATAAATATAATAAAGTAGTTTTAAAGTATTTGAAGTGATTTGGGTTTTAATTCGGACTCACTGAAAATGTATTCATTGATTTTCTTATTTTTAGAACTTTCCTTTTCTCTATTGTTGCTGTGTGTATGAGCGTCTGTTCACGTGTGGGTGCAGGTGCACATGTGCTCTGGTGAACACGGGAGTCGGAGGACAACTTTGGGGCTGTCCTTTCATTTTTCATGGCTTCTGGGGATGGAACTCAGGTTGTCAGGCTTGCAGCCGTCGCTGGCTCCAATTTTGAATTTTGATCGTGGGAAAATATTTCCAGAAATCGAGATATTTGCCTTTATAAGTAAACTCTGAAGTTTACTAGTTCATTTGTAAATGAAAGAATTTTCACGCCACATGACTGATGTTTGGGAAATTTAA
This sequence comes from Chionomys nivalis, assembly GCF_950005125.1. Taxonomy (NCBI): domain Eukaryota; kingdom Metazoa; phylum Chordata; class Mammalia; order Rodentia; family Cricetidae; genus Chionomys; species Chionomys nivalis. Next base: position 28,591,907 of record NC_080103.1, on the reverse strand, counting down.
ATGTTAAATCATGGCCTGTGTCTGTTACCAGCATCTTGTTTCTAAACATGCTCTGATTCCGTGCTTTTGGGGTCCGCTTTTGGGTTTTGCCCAGAGGTTGCCTCCTGAAGTGGATGATAGGTCATACATAGGCTTATGTTTACCTGTGTGTTGTAACATGTGACCTGTGGTTGCTCGTGTAACATGAGAAACTGAGGTGTTCTTAGGGGTCACACGTTTTCTCGCTCCCTTCTCTGTCGGGTTCTTTTAACTATCTGGTGTGAGACCCCTGGTGTGATTTTCTTTGGTTTGCTTGGCAGAGGCTTGTCTGTGTCCTTATGATTCGACTCAGCAGTGTCTGTGCTGTCTCCGTGGTGGCTTGCCCCAGGCACGAGAAGGCCACAATGTCATTGAAACAGCACTAGCAAGAGAAGTGCAACGGTCCCAGCTGTATAATCAGTTCTGGAAAGACATCTATTCTGGCTGATTATGAAAATTTTGCTTTCCATCAAATTAAATAGGGAGACACATGTGGCTAATGTCTGCGATTCTCCCAAATTGCCCTCGGAGAGCTCCCACTGGCTCCACTCTGATTGTGCCCACGAGAGGGGTGGAAGGAGCGTTCCTCATCCAAATGAATTCTGAAATCCAGACAATCATGTCTGCTGCTTGTCAGCTGTCTGCTACTCCAAACCCCAAAAGAAAATGTAGAGATGCCATATGAGGGCATTTCAGAGCCAACACAACCTCAAACAAACACACACATGACAGTCACTTCTAGATCTTGTTCTCCAGAAGGTGCCAGATGGAGTCTTTTGAGGGTAGACGTAAGTGATGGGTGGGAGTGCGATGCCCACTTCTTCCTGTCTCCTCCAGTGCACCTTGCCTCTTTGTCTGGCAGAAGTATTGTGTTCTCCATTGCTGACCTCACAGTCTGTGAGTTCTGTGGGACTGGAAGGGCAGGAAAAATATCTTGTTTTCTTTTGTACCAGGGTTCAGCCAGAGTGTTCAGGAGACATGATAGTCTTATTTTCCTGTTTAAATTAGAAGACCGAACATAGTAGATTTAGGGCAGAACCAAAATCCAGGCTGTTGCGAACATAGTCGCATTCCTGCTTTGAAACAGCAGGCTTGCCTATTTAATGACAGCGATTGTCCTACGCTGAGTAATTTCCATTGCTGTAAGTTAGAACAAAAGTGGGATTGTTTGTGCATCTCAGAAATGTGTGCCTTTTCCCTATTTTTTTAAATTACCAAGTTGAATGCAGATATTGTTTTATTTTTCTAGTACTGAATAGAATGGGAGGATAGGAATAAGAATAAAATGTTGCAAAACATAAAATTTTAAACGTTTTTCTTTATGACAATCAAAGTTTAACTAAGTCTTCAGAAAAAAGTAGTTTACAAATTAAGCATCTTGACATTCAAGAAGTCTGAGAACTAAGTCTTAGATATCAAGGACAGTGCATTAAAAGTTTCATGATGGCAGCTCTTTACAGAGTTTCTTGGTGGATACTGTCTTTCATAGACATGCTTCCTGTGGATACCTGTGGCTCGTTCTTTGCAGGTAACTGGAACTGCTTTCCCCTCTAGTCTCTGTCACCTCTTTTTTTTTTTGTTCACAAAAGTGCAAATACAAAAAAAAAAAAAAACATGAATAGTAACAGCAACTGTCTCTCCTTTGCATGCACTTGGTTGGAGAGAACCATGGGCCACCTCAGAGATCCTGTGATGTTTTGAGAGTGGATTTCATATCAGGGGTTAGTGCCATTTATTTTAAGGTTGTTCATGCTGTGAGACTTGGAGACAAAAGAGGCAGGATGGGGAGAGGGACCAATGTCTGCACTTTAAAACAAGAAGGTTTCACTGGATGGCGGTCTCATTGCCATGATCTTAGCACTCACAAGGGGCATTTGCTACTGCATGTCTTTGATGTTCATATGCCCGGATAGCCTTTTGGGCAACGTCCAGATCTGGAGTCACAGAGAAACAGATTGTTGTACCAGTTTTCTTGTCACTGTGGCAAAATAATTGACAGAGCTGCCTAAGGCGGGCTTTATTCTGTAGCATGTTTTTGGCCCTTTTAACGCATCCATACAGATCCTGTTGATTCAAGGGGAGGCAGAGAATCACAGTGGTGGGAAGGTGGAGGAGGATGTTGATCATACCATGGTGGACCAGGAGCAGAGAATGAAGGAGGGATTGGGGAACAGGTATAACATGAGCAGAATACCCCTTCATGACATAGTTACTCCAAGGAGGCCCCACCTTCTAGAGTTCTTAGCATCTGTCGACATAGCACTGGTACCTGGGGATACAATCATGTGAGTCTATGACGGACATTTTGTATTCAAACTGTAAGAGTGGTGAACAGAAGAAATTGTGGGACTAAGTTTATCTCTCTCTCTCTTTTTTTTTTAATCATAAACTGATTGGCCCATTAGCTCAGGCTTCTTATTATCTCTTATAACTTACATTAGCCCATTATTCTTATCTGTGTTAGCAGCCACATGGTTCAGTACCCTTTTCAGCGGCTTAGTCCCATCTTGCTTCTTCTGTGTCTGGATAGGACTGCAGAGGGAGCTTCCCTCTTCCCAGAAATCTCCTGTTCTCATTGACCCGCCTCTACTTCCTGTCTGGTTGTCCCACCTATACTTCCTGCCTGGCTACTGGCCAATCAGCATTTATTTAAAACATAATTGAAAGAATATAGACAATTGTCTCACACCACTTACACCCCCCCTCTCTTTTTTTTTTTTTTTAAAAAAAAAACAAGACCATTCATAGTCCATTTTTTGGGGAATGTGGGCATAGCTTTTCAGGCTACTTCCTGCTGGTTGGGGGCACTGATAATCTTATGGGGACCTAAAGAAAATTTAGAATTATGATCAAGTCCTGACTGGAGTATCCTGTGAGTCTTGATCATTTCAGGCAGCAGTCTTAAATCTGTTCTGGATGTAGAACTCAGACATCCGGGCCACCTGGTCCTACCAGAGATTTCTCAGGTGGTCTTCCTTGATCAAACCTGATTTTTCTTAACTCAGAATGAATCCACAGCCTCTTATTTCCTTTTTTAGTGCCGTAGTCACATCTTGCTTCTTCTGTGTCTGGATAAGACTCAAGTTTATCTCTTGCTATGGTAGAGCTATATGTCAAGTGCAGTTAGGAGTAAGCTACATGTATGTTTCACCATCTAATCTCCCAAACAAACAGCATACAAAGGTCGCACTATGACCTTCTGTCAGGGAAGTTCATGGTCCAATAATGTCCCTTCTTCACACCTTCGGAAATGGAAGTATAGAGAATTCATGGGTGCCATTCATAGCCAAAGAGCCTATGACTGAACCCTGGGCAAGTTGGCTCCTAACCTCCTTCCTTTGTTATCATGCTCCCTAGTCTGGTGATCAGGGCCTGTGAATGTTGTGTTTCTGTACACAGAGATCCTTCTTTCTGTTTGTTGTTTGTTCGGGCAGTGACCAACCCTTTTAGAGCACTGGCTATGGGTCTTGTGCTCTATGGAACTGTGAATATCCAAAAGACATGAAAATTACCTTCATTAACATGTGGAGTCTAGCTGGGCCAACAGATGAAATCAGATAACCATAGAAACGAACTAGAGTAGGACTAGAGAGATGGTCCAGCACTTAGTTTGAGGCTAGCCTTGGGCTACATGTGACTCTTTAAAAAAATTAAAATAAAAAATTAAGTCGAGTGACCTGAGATCTCTGGGATCTACGTGGTTAGTCTCTGACCTCCACACGAGCCCTGGTAAGCATGCACGTGTACATGCATACAATTTAATTTTTTAAATAAGTGAAGAAGCCTGTGTTCCTGTTAATCATATTTGTGATTTAGAAGATAAAAATACCCTCGAGGCTTTATCAGTTTTCTCAGAGAGTAAGTACTTTTCAATTTCAGCAATTGATCTTCTGTTATTTTGCTTAATAGTTTATTTGTTCAAAAGATGTCAGCCAAAAGAACAATGGCAATGGGTTTTTGATCCTACTGCACGTACTGGCTTTGTGGGAGCCTAGGCAGTTTGGATGCTCACCTTACTAGACCTGGATGGAGGTGGGTGGTCCTTGGACTTCCCACAGGGCAGGGAACCCGGATTACTCTTAGGGATGATGAGGGAGGGGAACTTGATGGGGGAGGGGGGAGGGAAATGGGAGGTGGTGGCAGGGAGAAGGCAGAAATCTTTAATAAATAAATAAAAAAAATTAAAAAAAGATGTCAGCCAAGCCGGGCGGTGGTGGCACACGCCTTTAATCCCAGCACTTGGGAGGCAGAGGCAGGCAGATCTCTGTGAGTTCGAGACCAGCCTGGTCTACAAGAGCTAGTTCCAGGACAAGCTCCAAAACCACAGAGAAACCCTGTCTCGAAAAACCAAAAAAAAAAAGATGTCAGCCAGAGGTGGGAGTGGTCTTTCCCAGGTAGGTTCTGCCCCTGCACCGTTGCCATGATGTCTTGAAATTGTCATTCTAGCCATTTCTGAGTCAATTAAATTTCTTCCAGAAGAGATCTCCAGGAAATGGATGTACCAGTTGAGAGTTGAGAACTAAGGTCACCTGGAGTATGGTCAACACCCTTTCTCCTAAAAGAGACCTCCTTTAAACTCTCAGGATGGATGGTCAGGCTTAGCATCAGGTGGCTTTACCCACCGAGGCCTAGATTTCTTTTTAAGGTATATGTAGGGTATAAGTAAATATGTTTCTTTCAACAGGAAACTCTTTTTTTCTTATTTAAAAAAATAACCCCCCCCCCAATAAAGCTAGAAACACAGTAAGGCTTGAGGCGGTGTTTCCATGGTCACTACCAAATTTATGGTCTGGTTTAGACTTCTACGTGAAGGCAGTTAACATTGTCTAAGAATCACAGATTATATATTGGGGAGAGTAAATCGTCAGGGCTGCAAGTCCCAAGATGCTTCTGAAAACCATATATATTATCTTTTATAGGCTTTATGAATCCAGTGACATTAGACTCTAGCTTAAAAGATAGTTTAAAAGAATTGCAAGTAAATCTTGAGAACGTTTTAAGTAATGTCTTGTGGTGGTCTGGTGTTCTGGGAAGTTAGGAGAGATTTGTTATTTGACACATCGACGGTGTGTGATATACACACAGATGCTTCAAAGTTTAAGCTGTGTATTATAATATTCAGTTGTGTGCTGATTCCGTGACAGAGTTTCCACGTGTAATTACAAACAGTTTAGATGGCATTGACTTACGGTACCGGAGGCGCTGCATGAAAAGCCTTGGTAGTCTCTTTATATATGATGTATGTGGCAGAAGAGTTAGTCTAGCCATCACTGGCTTGTTGATAAACATTACAGATTATTTTAGTTTTAGTTTTTAGTGCTATAATTTTTTGTATGTTTTTTTTTTCTTTCTTTTTTTTTTTTTTTATGGTTTTTCGAGACAGGGTTTCTCTGTGGTTTTGGAGCCTGTCCTGGAACTAGCTCTTGTAGACCAGGCTGGTCTCGAACTCACAGAGATCCGCCTGCCTCTGCCTCCCGAGTGCTGGGATTAAAGGCGTGCGCCACCACCGCCCGGCTTTTTTGTATGTTTTTAAATAAAACCCCTTTATCTCTTGATAGTATGTATTACGGTTCTGCCTCTCTGAAATCTCATATGTAACAAATGGAAAAATCTTTGGTGCCTGGCATGGAACTTAATTAAATAGAAAAAAAATCACCTTAATTGGCAGACTCGTGTTCAGTTAAAGAGAAGTAACTATATATTATTATTTTTTTTAAATCGAGAAGGTTTGTAGGACTTCCTGGCCTTTATAGAAGTAATGTACGTGCCACTCACTAAATTGGAGTTTAGCAAAACACTGTCTATGCCAATGATTTTGTCAAGTGGTATCAATCAGAATTTGGGAAAATTCTCCTTGTTGGATTATGTATGTTAATAGCTAGTGAGTGGAGTAGAAAATATATACACACACATACACACATATACACACATACACACACACATATACATATACATACACACACATCCTTTTAAAAGCCAAAAAATAAATCAAAATAGTTTGCTTTGAAATTAGTTTCAGAAAACATTTTTAGAAGTGCTAGGCATGTCTAACACAACTTTGGGGCTCTTACTATCAACTATTTTTAGAGAAAAGATATATTAAATATTTCATAACTACTTCCCATTTAAAAAACAAATTTGTTCACACCTGCACAAAAATAATAATAGAATTAAATGATCTCTTTTCTCCAATTCGACATCACCTTGATTCCTCACAAAGCTCTGTTGTTAACAGTTTGAAATCACGTCATTTTAAAAACCGTGAATAGTTTGAAGAACTGGGAAAAAGGAGTCTTTTCCCCCAGGATGTTTGGAGTAGGGGTGTGTTCAAATGCCTATTCCACTACAGAGTGATGGTGGGAATTTGGAACAATCTGTACATTTCTGGGCTTTGGATTCATTGACTACAAGGCTCATAAATATTAGTTTCCTTCCAGGCTTTAATCAGGCCAATCCCTGGCTCTCTCTCTCTGTCTCTGTATCTCTATCTCCCTCTCCCTCCTTGCACCCCCCTTTCATCTAAGAAGATCTAGCATAGGAATACATACAGCATGCATATGTCCTCTTGCAAAAAGATGGGATTTTGTATTTTAATGAGCGACCGTGCGTACATCTTTCAACAATGAACTCTTAGTCTGAGGAGACTATTTTCCCACTCTCCCTAAGCACTTCCCTCCAGACTGTAAAAGGTCAGCCCATAACTGACGCCCCAGGGATCTTCCTGGAATTTAGAAGGACTCTGCTGGGTTTCACTTTGCACCTATTAATAATTTAGCACTGGGATAAAAATAAAAACAAAGGCTCTCATCTTGCAGCGTGAGAACATGGCTCATGTGTGCTAAGTCATGCAGGTGAGATGGGGGGGGAGCCCGGTGGAGCAGGCCTTCTGAAGAGCTTTTTCATGTGGACCCCGGTGACTGCCTCCTGCAGCACTCTTGCCTCGAGATGAAAGGGAATTAGTGTGATTGCGCTTTAGGAGGAGGTGTATTTTTACTTTTCAATAGTGACTGTATAAGCTTTAATTATCTAATCTAAACACGGCAGCTCTCCCTGGTAGCAGCCATAGGCAACTTTCAAACACCCATGGCCTCCTTGAGCTCGAAAAACACTGTTTTATCCCCGGCTCCATTACATAACCCACCCAGCAGGGTACAGTAGTCACATCGTAGGGTTAGTTACTGCAGATAGCACTTGAAGCTGGGATTGGTTTAAATGGACTTTTAAAGTGATTTGAGCTGCAATTAGACTCACTATTCTCAGCCTGCAGCCCCAGTGACTCCTGCCAGCGGCAGCCCTGTGGAAGGCAGTTCATCTTGGGTGGTGTTTGTACTTCCTAATCGATTCCCTTTGGTGGGTGTGCCTCCCCAGACCTTCTCTTCGTGTGTCAGTGAGATATGGGAATTTGCTCTTGAGGTTAGGTGTGCTTGTGTGGGGGACACACACACATGTGCATGTCTCTGTGAGTATGTATAAATGCGTGTGAGGCCAGATGACAGCCTCAGGTATCGTACCTCTGCTGCTGTTCTTCCTGGAGACTGGTGCTGGAAGTTGCTAAGTAAGTAGGTTAAGATAGGCTGGCTGGCTAGTACTGGAATTATAAGCACACAGCAGCACACCCAGCTTGTCTGTCTGTCTGTCTGTCTGTCTGTCTGTCTGTCTGTCTATCTATCTATCTATCTATCTATCTATCTATCTATCTATCTACCTATCTATCTTGGTGGGTTCTGGTGATCGAACTCAGGTCCTCACGCTTGCAAAGTGAGCACTTTAATGATTGAGCCATCTCCCCAGCTACTAGATAAAATTTTTTGTCTATTATTTTCTAATATTTTGTCTAATATTGTACCAGTATTCAATAGAGAACCAGATGTGTATATACCTGTAATCTTAGCAGCAGCAGGCCAGGCATAGAGGTATATACCTGTATATACCCGTAATCTTAGCATTTGGAATGGAGAGCCAGGAGCTCCACCATGAGTTTGAGGTCAGCTTGGTCTGTGTAGTTAGTTCCAGGCCATGGAGCTACAAATTGAAACCCCATTTCAAAACCAAAATAAAACCAGAGAACAGAATAACGAAAATAAAAATCTAAAACACATAAGAGAGCAACGGCTTCCCCATGGCTTGGAACCTCAAGTGGAAGAAACAAATACAAACTTGTGGAGTAGTTAAATTAGTTTTGTATAGTGCTCTAAATTTTACTTATTGTTTGTCTGTCTTAGGTCATCTACTTAAAGAAGACACCAGAAGAAGCCTACAGAGCACTCCTGTCTGGCTCAAACCCACCTTATCTTCCATTCAGGTACAGTTGCTGCTGCCTTGGGCTACACTTGGCATGGCCATTTCTTAGAGTAAGGGCACGGGGTCTTGTAACTGTCTAACCGTTGTGACTATGATGCTGTCTGACCTGAAATGAGTACTTCTTTCCTCCTCTACATTCTGAGGATAGTCATTATTTTTTTAGGCTCCTCCCTCCAACCAGGAAGAAAAACACGTGGATTTTTCTTTTTAGACATCTTCCCCGACCCTTGAAACTTTTTTGTATTTTGACAAAGTGCTTAAAGTGCAGAGGCCCTGATTTATGAGCTAATTAGATTTCAGTAATTACATTGCAGGTTTAACCAGCCAGTCTCTCACTGCACGAGCATTGATGGAACTCTGGCTGCCTGGCAGGGCTACTTATTGACGCTGGATCCACAGCTACATCCAGGGACCTAAGATCCTGTTTATTACACCCATCTTCAGGAAAGTTCCCTGTCATTTCAGCACTGGAGAAGAAGACTGTGTTAGTGTGTGTTGGGAGATGGAAAGTTTCCTCAGTCTGTGTCATGTCTGTGTAACGTACAAGACAGTATCTAACCACCCTCCTACAGTCAGATCTGCAGGTCATTTCCTGTCCTTCCCATTGTGGCTTTTCATTCACATCGTCTCAGGTGTGTTTTAAGAAGCTAAAGCTACTGTAGAGAGTTTTACTGCTCTGTTAGGCATCAGGACAGAAAGGTACTCATTATGAGAAGAGGACTTTTTAGTCAGAGGTCCTGGTTCCTTGGTTAAGGCACTTGTGTCTTATTAGATTGACGTTGACCATAATTCCAAGTCTTTTTTTCCTGATAAAGTTACGTTTGCACTAAACTGTGTCTCTGAACCCAGCCTCTCTGCACACTGTGTGTGTGAGGCGTAGACAGCGCGCCATGTGGTGCCTTTGGAGACAGTGAGGTGTTCAGAGGAGAGGATGCTATTGCTCTTCTGGAGTCGGACAAAAGAAGCCACCTGCCGCCCCCCCTCCCCCATTAAAGGAAGTGAGTCTTTTCTAGTTAGAGACTGCCTGAGGCCATGGAATGTTTTCACAGACCTCTTCACACCTTTCTGGGTACCCACTGTGGCCTTGGCTTCATTACCGTCTAGGTTATGACATTCGCAAGGCTTTTTACCCTTTTTATTTTGTTATACTTTTAATCTTCATTGTCTAGACAGTTTTCAGTTGTTGTTGCTATTATGTAAACTGCTGTTATCATTTATCCACTTAAAGATTTCTTTTTATCGTGTGTCTGTGTGTGGGTCTGTATGTGTATAGTGTGTGTGCGTACTTGATGTGAGCGCTAGTGCCGGCGCCAGTGTTAGTGGAGGCCAAGGGCATCGGATCCCTTGGAGCTGGAGTTACAGATGGTTGTGAACCATTTGATATGGGAGTTGGGATTTGAACTTGGGTTCTCTCAAGAGCACTGTGTGCGGTAGACTGCTGAGCCTTCTCTCCACCCCACCCTAGTTATCCATTAAAATGTAATTTTTTTACTGCTTACATTTTTTTTTTCTAAAACGGACTATTTTGATAGCATGTTGAAGGTGTGGTTGTCATATTTGTCTTTGCTCTTCTCTGAAATGTCTGAGTTCCAATACATATTAGTTATTTTCTACTGCTGTGATAAGACACCGTAAACGTGACTTAGAGAAGGAAGGGCTGGGCCTATTTGACCTTCGGATCCCAGAGGGATAACTTCCTTCATGGCAGAGTGCAGGCAGCGGGCAGTGGGCAGCAGGCAGAGCAGCTAGCAGCAGAGGGCTCACATCTTAAACCTCAAGCCCTAGCAGAGACTGCTGAATGGCTGAGGCAGGTGGCCTTTAAACATAAGAGCCCATCCCCAGTGACATACTTCCTCCAGCTACCCACACCACCTAAAGCTGTCCAAATAGCACCTCCAGCTGGGGCTGAGTATTTCAAATGCCCAAGCCTAGAGAAGATATTTCTCATTCAAACCATCACTACCATTTGAACTGTATATTCTCACTATTCCTAATAAAAGAGTTTTTTGGCTGCTGTGAACTTAAATAAAGCTCTTCTTCAAAATTTGTTCATTTAGCCTACATTTACTTGAGCTGGCAGTTCTATGAAACCCCATTTCCCGCCTAAAACATTGACAGTCCTCTTGCCTGTAATTCTCTAGGCAGGTGGGACCCTTGCCAGCCTAGCCTAATCGGTGAGCCCTCGCCTCAACTAAACAAGATGGCCAGCCCCTGGGAACGGGTTCTGCTTGCACCTTCACGTGTACTCACACACACACAACGTGCAAATGTGTTTGTCTTTCGTGACTGTTGGTCATCCCTGCTGCGCTGTGACCCTTTAGAAGTGACATTGGTTGCTTTACTGTTTGAAGTCATTCTTGGGGTGCTCTCCTGAACGTTAAGGCATTTGTGTTGAAAATTGTTCTTTCTCTTGTACTAAGAACGGCCAGTGTGTTTATCAAGAGCGACTGTAGCCGAAAACTGGAGGGAAGGGATATTTTCTGCCTTTGAGTCCGTCTGTCCTCAGGACTGGCTTGGCAGCTGGCCTTTGTGGGAACAAGGGACTTACAGTTCTGGGGGCAGAGCCAGCAGAGTTTGACTTGGCAAGCCTGGATGAGTTTGGTTGCGGCTTCTCCTTTTCAGCATGCCCCAAGCTAAGTCTATGCCATTTTCCAAGCATTTTATAAAGTCAGATTATTTGCTTCTTGTCTAAAGACCCGCAAGACCCCTGTCCTTAGTGAATTGTTTTTGTGGCTAGCCAGTGTAAGTGGTTGTCAAATCTGTACTTTTAGATACTCATGCAATTGTGAAAGCTTCAGGTTTTACAAAAACATGAAATATTGACTGAATTGCATACTCTTGAGATTTACGCATGCATGTGTGCATATGTGTGCGCATTCGCACGTATGCAGGTACACACCAGTGGAGGTGTGCTCTCTTCAGGTACTCTCTGCCAGTTCTTTGAGTCAGGGTTTCTCACTGGCCTGAAATGTGTCAAACAGGCTAAATGTGCTGGCTTGTGAGCCCCAGGAATCCACCTGTCTCTTTCCCCCCATACTTTGATTACAAGCATATCTGGGAGGGGTTGGGAGAGGAGAAGCCATAATCAGAATATAATGTATGAAAAATTTCCTTTTCAATAACAAAAAAAGATCACAAATAGGAAAAAAAATATCTTTAAAGTCTCACCAAAATCATTCCAAAACACCACCACCAAACCAGCAGCCAAAAACCAAACCAAACCAAACCAAACCCCAAGCATGCGTATAGCATTGCACTATATTTGGATTCTGATGATCAAACTCAGGTCTTCTTGTCTACACAGCAAGCACCTTACCAACTGTGCTGTTTCCTTGGGTCTTTGGAGTTTTTAAATCAGTTTGGTAAGGCTTTTTATTTTTGTTTGTTTGTGATCATTCCTAAATGTGCCAAAGTCAATTTGTGTTCTAGAATAGCCCAGGGCTACACAGAGAAACCTGTCTTGAAAAACCAAACCAAACCAACCAACCAACAACCAACCAACAAACCAACCAACCAACCAACCAACCAACTAACCAACCAACCAACCAACCAAACCAAATCAAGCAAAACTTAACCAAACCAAGCCAAACCAAATTGAACAACAATAAAACAAAAAGAAAGAAAAAGAAAAAAAAAGTTAAGAGGAATAAAGTCACTCAGAAAATAAGACCCAGGGACTTAGTTGTAAAGACTTATTCAGGAAGCATGGTAAGGAAAAGATTGCCAGGTGAAGAGGGAGTCAGATGGCCTCTCTCTAGCTGTCGGTGTGTTGTTTTGTCTTTGAGAGTTCTGGGTAAGTCCAGACATAACATTTGTATGCCGTGCCCCACCCAACTCCCCCTGACCCTAGCGCCCCCACCCCCAAGCTTGCCGAAGAGTCTGGAGTCTCTGGCTGTTAGGTCACTGTTCCCAGAGTCAGGCGTACTCCAACTTGTCAGAGTACTTCAGAAGTTTTATGATGGTATCAACACTCAGGTTCCACTACCGGAAGTTCTGATGCAGCTGACGCCAGCTGAGATCTGGGTATTGGCTTTGGAATGCTTTCTGTATGACCCTAATGTGTGAACTTGTGGCCACTTAGAGAAATGCTCTCAGATGATAGAGGAAATGAAGCCCAAGCGGAATGATCAAAGTTTACAACTTCTCTCTTGGGAATTTGTAAAGCATATTCCTATTTAAAAGAGTTGATTGATGTTGAATAATGAATTCATCTGTTTAACCCGAAAGTTTCCAGTGTACAGATTCCCTCCCGATTAACATGAGGCAGGTTTCCTGATTCACACCTGGGTGGAACAAAATGATCCCTTGGGATCAGAATAATTTGCTATGGTTTTGTAGAATTGTTTTTGTGCCGTTTCCCGAGAGTCTGGGAAATAAAAGTGGCTTTTCAAATAGTGACATTTTTATGCACTGTGAACAGGGCTAGCCAAGCTTTCTCCCAGAACATCCTGAGATCAGTCTTCCTTAGCTAGACTCTAAACCTCCCACTGACAATCCTTTAATGCCACTTACTCTGCACATGGCCTCCTAGTGTTTGTGTTCAGGGAGGTGTTTGTTGTGTTTGCGGATGACCCTTTGTGATGACTTGGTTGCTGAGCTATGAGGCTGAACCTTAATGGGAGATCTCAAAAGCGATTATTGTAGATCTGTTGGGCATGTCAGAACCTGCAGTTCTTTTAACAAAGGCTCAGAAGGGTCAGCCACTTAGAACTTGGCACAAGGATACCTTCTTTGAAGCAAAGCAAACATATGTTGGTAGATGTTGGTGATTATAAAGCATATCTCTTCACATTAAACATACCAGATACCTGCCAGCTTAAATATGGCATCATGATTTTTTGTCAAAGTTTGTTTAGTAATTAACTTTTTACTTCAAAGGGTAACAATTCTTTATCACACATATTTTTTCTGTTGAGTTTCAAAAATGCATTTTGTGATGGCTTTGTTTGCTTGTTTTTTGGGACAATTTAGTTCTGACTGTCCTGGAACTAGCTCTGTAGACTAGGCTGGCCTTGAACTCAGAGAGCTCCTTTTGCCACTACCCCCAGAGTCTGAGATTAAAGGCGCGTACCATTGCATTTGTCTAAAATGTTCTTTTGATTTCTTGTGGTCTTTGGGGTCCGTCCAAGGACTGCATGGATCTTTTCTAAATTGTTGATTTGGGTGCTTATCATTGGAGAAGAATTCAGTGAGGTGGACAGCAGTTGGCTTCTGCCATCCAGCCTGCTTAGTCTGTTTTGAACAGCTATGCAGTATTTTCTGGAACTTGGGTAGCCATGAAAAACAGACTCTTAACACCTTTTTCTTCTTAATAAAATGGCAGTTAAACACCATTTACAGAGCCTGAGACCAGAAACAATCTAAAGTTTTGTGACTCCTTAAACTCACAGGGAGGTGAGATCCAGTGTTCTCGTTCTCTCTCTCTCTCTCTCTCTCTCTCTCTCTCTCTCTCTCTCCCTCCACCATCACCTCCCCTCCCCCCAATCATATGGCAGTGATTTGTCTTGTGAAAGTTGGTTCAGGATATTTTTTTTCTATTACTACTTTTGTGGGTTCAGATACTGGTGCCAAACTTGTGTTCTCTCTGTGCCTAGCAGCTTCGGTTGTTCATCTTAACACCCGAATGATAAGGGACTGTAACCACTTGCCTTTATGACAATTTCCCATTATCTTTATTATTTTAATTTTTTTTCAAGACATGGTTTCTCTGTGTAACAGTCTTGGCTGTTCTGGAACTCACTTGGTAGGTCAGGCTGGCCTCGATTCCACCTACCTCTACATCCTGAGGGCTGGGATTAACATTATTTTTATTTTTAAGGAAATGTTGTGGGCTGATGAGATGGCTTAGTGGGTAAAGAATTTATATTGTGCAGGGATGAGGATCAGAGTTATGATCCCCAGAACCCACGTGTGTGTTTATAACCCCAATGCTGGGGGTGCAGGAATGAAGGGAGGGCATGGGCAGATTCCAGCGCTTGCTGCCAGTCAGTATTGGCAAATCTAGGTTTAGAGAGAGATGCTGTCTCAAAAAGGAAGTTGTGGGGCTGGAGAGTTAGCTCAGTGGTTAAGAGCATTTGTTGTTCTTGTAGAGGACCTGGGTTTGATTCCCAGCACCCACACTGTGGTCCACATCCATCCATAATTCCGGTTCCATGATATCCAAGCTCTCCTCTGACTTCTGTGGGCACCAGGCACACACATGCACAGAAATACATGTAAGAAAAACACTCAAAACATAAAAAATAATTAAAAAATAAGCTATAGGGAGCTGGAGAAATGGCTCAGCAGTTAACTGTTACTATTGCTTATACAGAGCCCCCTGGTTCAATTCCCAGAGTCTTCATGCTCATAGCCATCTATCACTCCAGTTCTAGGGGACCCCAAGGCCCTTTTCTGACTGCTTAGGACACCAGGAATGTATGTGGGACACACACATGCAGACAAAATATTCTTGCACATAAAAACTAAATAGAAATTAATAATAAAAACACACACACACACAGAAACTCTGTATTGTTAAGTGGGTGTCAGTCAACAGTCGATGAGAGGCGCAGAGCAGAGCTCTGTGACTGTCTTCTGGTGCTGTAGCTAGTTCTGTACAGGTCTGTCTCGGTTGTTTGCTGTGACTTTTTATGTCGTGAATTAGAACCAAGTTCTCATTTCTTTCTTTAGATGAGCCAAGTGATTTGTCTGAAGTCGGATGTTAAGTCTGAAAAGTAGGAGGTCTGTTTCACCTTTTACAATACAGGTTGGACACAGCTTTGGACCCTGCCCTCATGAGGTTATTTGGCTTTGTTCTTTCAGGAGAAGCTTTGTTGTCTCCACAAGTTATTTTCATCTTGTTGATCCAAAAGCAGTCCAGTCTGTCGTTCCCTGCAGGTCTTACTCATATGCAATCCATCTGCTCAGAGGTTCGAAGTTCTCAGATATTATCTAGTATTATGATATCATGTAAGATGGACACAACAGTGTCTAGTTCTCAGGGATTATATAATATAGGGTCATACAATATAGACACAATAGTGTTCTCAGGGATTATGTAATAATATAGGGTCATACAATATAGACACAATAGTGTTCTCAGAGATTATATAATAATATAGGGTCATACAATATAGACACAATAGTGTTCTCAGGGATTATATACTAATATAGGGTCATACAATATAGACATAGTAGTGTCCAGTTCTCAAATCTAGGGCTGCACTATTCACTATGTGCTCCTGAACACTTGGAATCTGTCGAGTCTCAACTGAGATAGATTACAATCGGACGTTAAAGGGTGAGCCGGTGGGGTGGCTTAGTGTGTGAAGCACTTGCTGCTGGACCTGATGACTTGGGTTAGGTCTCTGGGGACCTACATGGTGAAAGGGAAAGTTGTCCTCTGACTTTCATGTGTGCACTGTGGTACTCACACACGAACACATTTTGGCTTTGTCAATCAGTACTCATTGATAGAGAAGACAGAAGATAATGACCATGAATAGACAGAAAGGATTTGAAATTAATGTAAAGAAATTTGTTCTTGCTACTGAGAAATGAGGCTGTAGGCTACTTGAGCTAGCAAAAGGAATCCTAAAATATCATAGACCATTTTCTCTATGAGCTCCTGAGCTTCTTTGTCTAATTTGAGCATGTAATTAGAGACATTTATTTATTACCTATTTTGTACCAGGTGCTAAGGTGACATTGATGAACAATAAATGTATAGTTCCAATATTATTATAGACACAGAAGTCAAGAGTCAAAATAAGCATACCAGGAGACAACTTTAAATTGTAATTACATCCAAGTGTAAGGGATAGAAGTCTAGAAACCAGATCTAGCTCAAGGAGGTTGGAGACCTCCCAGAGAGCCATGATCTTTGAGCTGAGGTCATAAGGTACCCTAAGTAGATACGAGAAGAAGGTATACGGAGATTCCCCAAGTAGAGGTGAGAAGAAGGTATATGGAGATACCCTGAGTAGACGTATGGTGTGGGAAGTCCTCCTGTCTATGTGTTGCTTTTATTGGCTAATGAATAAAGAAACTGCTTTTGCCTATAGCAAGGCAGAACTTAGCTAGGCAGGGAAAACTAAACTGAACGCTGGGAGAAAGAATGCAGAGTCAGAGAGAAGCCACGTAGCCCCACTGGAGACAGATGCTGGAACTTTACCCGGAAAACCACAGCCTCATGGTGATACTCAGATTAATGCAGATGGGATAATTGAAGATATGAGTTATCCAGAAATATGCTTAAGTTATTGGTCAAACAGTATTGCAAATAATATGGTTTCTGTGGGATTGTTTTGGGGCTGAGCAGCAGGGAACGAATGAACAAGCAGCCTCCTACTACAGAGGTGAGAAGAAGGTATATGGAGATACCCTGAGTAGAGGTGAGGAGAAGGCAAAGACACCAGCGAAGGCAGAGGTTCTGTGGAGAGCCACGAGTGGCCAGATTTGAGCTGCCGAGGGAAGGCCACTGAGGCAGGACACAGGGTGAGTGGACCAGGAGAAAGGATGCTAGAGGCAGGCGAGGGCATCCATCATGGGGCTCTGATCCTGTTGAGGATTTCAGCTTTACCCTGAGGACAGTCAGGAAGTCAGGAAGGAGATGTGCTTTTAGGAAACACCCCAGTTTTAGTGAAGAAAACTTGTGAGAATGTCTAGGAATGGTTATGTCACTAAGGACTGGGAATAGAATGCTTTCTGGTGACTCCAAGAGACAGGGACGCAAGTAGAAAAAGGGGTCAGAACTTGACGGATGGTGGGAGTTGTGTTATTTCATTTTGTTTCTTACCTATGATGCCAGAAGACTAGTTGTTGCTAGAGATTTTAGGTAGGGGAAAGATTCAAGATTCTCTCTCTCTCTCTCTCTCCCTCTCCCCCTCTCTCCCCTTTTCTTCAAGCTGAAGCTGTCTTTGAACTCATCATGTAGCTAAGAATGACCTTGAATTTCAGTTGTTCCGTACCGTGCACAACTTTATTAAGTGCTTTGGATCCAATCTAGGGCTTGTGCATTTTAGACGAGAATTCTACTAACAGTGCTATATTCCCAGTCCGAGAGATTTTCTTCTTACATAGTGAATTTAAGTCACCTAAATGGAAAGATGATTATAATATGTTCCAAAAAAAATTTTTAGGTGGGTTTTTTTTTGTTTTTTGTTTTTTGTTTTTTTGATCTTGCTATTTATTTTAGGCTGGCCTCACGGAAAACTTTCTGCCTCAGTTCCCAGATCCTGGGATTCCAGGCACATGCCCCAGCACCTGGCTGCTGTACTCTTTTGGAATTCCTAGATGGTGTTCTAGAGAGAGATTTGAGGGCCCCTGCAGAGATGATTCTGAGTTAGGAGGGTGTCCCCTCCTGCCTGCAGCATCAGCACCAGCTGAGAGCTCTAGAAATGCAGGGCCTCAGGCCCTGTCCTAGACCTACCTGCTGATACAGAAGCTCCACGCGGCCGATCTGTCTGTTTTTAAGGAGTCGCCCAGGTAATACTGTTTGTTGCACGTTAAAGTCTAGAACAGGGTGTCTGCAGCGATAGGAGTTGGGGCCTGGGTTGGCGCTTGCTCAGGCCTCCCTCTAGAGACCGTAAAGGATAGCTTTGCAACGGGGGGGGGGTTCGGGGGGTTCGGGAGTAATGATAGAGAAGTAGAACGAAAGCCTGGGGTCCTGAGAAGAGAGTATGAAAAAGAGAGGGTGACGTCTTGCTGAGATGATGCTTCCAGAATGTCCCGAGGATTGAGAGCGAGCAAGTAGATCCAGAGACACAGCAGATGAGTGGTTGCCAAGGGGTTGGGAGAGGAGTGGCTGCAGAGGGATAGTTTCTTCTGGGTGTGGTATCAATGTTCTGGACTGGATGGCGACAGGATCATCGTTCTCTGCGCACACTGAACATCATTAGAAAGATTTAGGGGGTCTTCAGTGATGTCATTTTTAAGGGAGAGTCAGACAAGGTGGTAGCTGAAGAACCATATGTAATCGAGCAAGTTTCACATGACTGGCTCTTTTTCAAAGATGACAGAGGCCTAAATATATTTAAATTTTGTTGTGGAGGGGAGTCTTAGGAAAGGGAGAATCCAAAGAGCAGGAAGGGACTTTTCATCAGTGTGCGGTATTTCCCAAGCTCCTGAAGTCCTTTTTTGTTTTATGACACAGATTAAAAAGCAACATTGTTGACATGGGCTCTTCCCACTCTGCAGGTTGCCTTGGGCAGGTGTCTTGGTGGCCTTCAAGGGCATCTGCTCTGCTTACAAACAGCTCTTACTGTTTTGCTGTTCTGAGGGTGATGAATATCCACAGGTCAGGTTGGTTTCTTTGATGGATTGTAACATTGCTCCCGTGGAGTAAAATCTTTCAGCTTCTTCAGTGAACTCTCAAATCCCCTTTGAATCAATTTCTTGAAGCTCACCTCAGGAAGGACCCAGTGTGACCACTTCTCCAGTCCTAAGAGAGATTTTCTTCAATTACTTAGTATTCGTTTTTCTTGGTCTTCTAATTTATTTCCTATTTATCTACCTGATTTCCAGTTTAAAGACTATGCACCCCTCCCCACCATCCCTGTCTGGCTTGATTTTGGCAAAAGGAAGCCTTTAACGAGAGTCGATAAGACATGGTAGATGCACCGGGTCAGTGTTCTACCTTCCCTGGTCTTTGTTTTTCTGTGTGTTTGCTTTGGCCATCTCTGTCCTGTTTACTTTCCTGCAACTGTGTATGAGCCAGATGCCCCCCTGATAAGCCTCCTTTCTCTTGCCCAGTCTGGGGAGAGGATTTAGGATCCTGCGGTTGTTAGCTAATGGTCATGGGGCTCTATGTATGACCGCGTCTAAGCCACTCGGCACAGTAGACTCTCAAGGCTTGTCGTCTGTCCTGGGACGGAGGATAGACTTGATATTTGTTTCCCTTATTCTACTTCACTTTGCAAACCTTCTGTCTTTTTAGCTTTCAGTGAAAGCAGCATGGTGCACCAACCCTGTCCATGGCATGTGAACTTTCCTCCCATTGAGTCACCAGAGCTTGCCTGTCAGTCACTTGTAGTAGTGGGGCTGTGAAGGTACAGATGTCATGGGAATATCAACATTCTCTGCAGGAATTCAGGCAGCCTGGACCAGGCTCTTCCTCCAGTACCTCATGCTTATATACCTGTTCAAGTGCGTCTAGAGGGAGGGATGGACTTGGGGTATAAGGACCTCCGAGTCTCTCTTTTCTATGTGCACATGTGTGTGTGTGTACTGCTTGTGTATGAGCATGCCCACATGTTTTTGAGACAGGAACTCTCTCTCACTGACTTGCAGCTTGCAAAACAGGTGAGGCTCTCCTGGGCCCCATCTCTGTCTCCCTGGTGCTGGGAATACAAGTGCACCACCATACCACACCAGGCTTAAAACAAAACAAACAAAAATATAGATTCCAGGAATCCAGTGCAGGTTCTCAAACTTACAGGGCAAGCAATTTCTCACCTGAACTGTCTCCCCAGCCCTTAGATTAAACTCAAAAACACTTAAAGCAGCAACTTTAAACCTAGATTTCCCAAGAGAATTCAGAATCAGTAAATCTGGATGAGAAAAACATTGTATTTTCAGTTTTCCTCTCCTTCTAGTTTCTGAGATCAGAGTCGATCACTAATGTTGGACGTTAGCTAGAGTGGAATCAGCAGTGTGGCGGTCACAGTAGAAATCTCAGGCAGACACGTTATCACATTGCCGATCTATCTTAAGATAGTATCTATACTTATACTGTCTTGAAAATTAAAGCAGTTACCAAATCCAAGCACGGCGGGGGTGGCCAGGGAGCTTCTCCGTGCTGGGCAAGCACGCTCACATTGCCACATCCCCTCTCCAGTTCCAAAGCACTCATCAAGGTGTTGCACATTCTGGTTTTATATTTTGGTTAACTTGGCTTAATTTAATTGAGTCCCCTTTCTGTTAATCCTATGTATTTTATCTTATGTACTAAAATCATACTATAATAGAGAATGGGTCTGTAGACAGATCGCTGGTTAAGGGGTTGCTGAGATATTTATCTTTAGGATAAGTCCTCTTCTCCTAAAGAGACAGGAGTGCGCAAAGGAATCCATATTCTTACAAACTAATAGGTCATCTTAGATCTCAGACCTTTTCAAGGAATGTGGAAAGGGAACTGTTTTGTTTGCACCCCTGAGTTCAGATGGCGTTTAAAAACAAGAGCAGAATCACTACAGCTCCCGTTGAAGTCTGATTAGCCCTCCCTGTTCACACAGGCTAACAGAAGTGTGAGGGCTCACAGGACATCTGTTAAGCTGTGCTAAGTCACTCTTTCTATGCTATGCTATCGGATACTGAAGCTCCATCACGAAGCAGTTGCTTTTTAACTCACTGCGTAGACGCCACAGGGTCAAGCTTCCTTGGATAGTTGGTGACATAACACTTGGTCTTGTGTTAATTATGTGTGAAAGGCAGAGTTCCTCTGGCACCCTCCCGGGATGCTGCCCTTGAGCCAACCTCGTTGGGGACATCCAACTGTGCCAGGAGCAGTGCTTGGCAGTCCTTTGTCTTGGGTCAGCAGTGGGGCCCAGCTGAAGGACTGAGAAACTCAGGGTCAAGTTTCTTGCTCTGGACACCTTGGAACGCTGCTCCTTTTAAAACGCCAGGGCCAGTTCTTGCTTAGCTGACCCGAACTTGATACTTGAGGTTTAGGTTGCCTGAAACAGGCCTGTTAAGCCGCTCTACAAAACAGCCTGGAGCCCTCAGTCTTCAGTATAATAGGCTTAAGTATTATTTTTAATTAGAAACATGATTTTGGACTAGACAGATGACTCAGTGGTTAAGAACATAGATTGTTCGTGTGGAAGACCCAAATTCAATTCCCAGGACACACCTCAGGTAGCTCATAGCTGCCTATAATGACACTTTTAGGTGTGTCTGACCTCAGCCACACACACACACACACACACACACACACACACAAAATAATTTTGGTTTTGGGTCCCAGTCTTTTTTTTAAAATTGACTTATTTTGTATGCTTTGCTTATGTGTGTATCTGTGGAAGGATGCCAGGTCCCCTCGAATTGGAATTACAGATAGCTGTTGAGCTGCTGTCTGGGTGCTGGGAATTGATCCTGGGTCCTCTCAGGTTCTCCCAACCACTGAGCCATTCCTCTTTTTTTTTTTTTTTTCTTGAGACAGGGTTTCTCTGTGTAATCCTTGCTGTCCTGGAACTTGTTCTGTAGACCAGGCTGGACCTGAGACTCACAGAGATCCGCCTTCCTCTGTTTCTCGAATGCTGGGATTCAAGGCTGCGCCACCACTGCCTGGTGGTTCCCCAGTCTTTCTGAGAACTCTTCATAGTGTAGTCAGAGCTTCTCTTGCTCCCAGGAAACTGAGCGAATTGCTGGGTGGATTAGCTGCATTCTCCTTACTTTCTGCTTTGTTGTGGAGGGGTGGCATACATGTATTAAAATAACTACCAGGTTTTGTGGACCCGCATCTGTTGCCTCCCTGACTCTGTACCTTTTTAGGCTTGGATTAACTGGTTCCTGCCAGGAAGTTGTTCCCCTCCCAGAACACTTTTATAGTCATGCATGCTTCATTTGAAACAGCCCCATTCACCGTTATTAAGAGTAGTCATGGACCAAGTGTCCCGAGACGTTCTGTAATCTCGGTTCTTGGGAAACAGAAACAGAGAGATTACTACAAGTTTGAGGCCAGCCAGGTCTACGCAGTAAGTCCCCATCAGCTTGGACTATATAACAAGATTGTGTCACCCCTCCCCCAAAGGATAATAGTGACTATAATATTATATATACATTATATATTATCATATATAAATAATATTTAAGTGCTTATGCAGTGCCAATCATTAGATGGAGGACCTCACGTCATTTTTATGACATCTGATAACAGTCCTGTGGATGATAGCGACTGTCATTATCTTTCTTTCGTATACTAAGATACCAGGTTTCTGGTAGGTAAAGGTGACTCCTTCAAGCCTGTACCCATGGCACACAGGGCGGAAATATGAATGAAGTCTCGGGCTCTTGGATCTGCTGTGAGGTCCAGCCTGCAGGCCCAGCTGACTTAGCAGCTTCTTATTTGAGAATCTGGATGCACGGTTCTAACGTCCTTTATTTGTGCTTGCAGGGATGCATCCTTTGGAAACTGCACGTACAACCTCACCATCCTTGACTGTTTACAAGGAATCAGAAAGGTAAGGCTCTCTCTCTTCGCCAAAGCTGGGAAGGGATAATTGTCAACACCCGTGCCTGTTGTTGGAAGGATCTAGAGTCAGTAGTAGAAGGCTTTTCACTTCCTGAATAATTGATCTGTAAAATACAGTCAGCCTTCAGTTTCTGTGCTTTTTTTTAATTGAAAGATTTATTTTTCTTATTCTTTGAAAATTTTATACATGTCTATAATGAACTTTCGTCATTTTTTTTGTAGCCCATTAACCTCTTTCTCCCCCTGCCGCCTCCCGCACTTTGGTTCTTTAGTCACAAATCCAGCCAACCTCAGATTGAAAATATTTGGAAGTGGAGAACCCACTGGGACAGGAGAGTGGCGGGCCGTGGGGGAGGGGTGGAAGGGAGAGACCACCCTTCCCCGTTTAAGCCACTTATTTGTACTCGGAGACAAATTTGCTCCCTCCGTCTGTTGCCGTGACCATGGCATGGCTCCATGGTCCATTTGACTCCTTTTCGAGTTAGCTCTTAGTGTGGGAGGGGCACGAGGTTATCTAAGCCACTGTTGTCAGTGGTTGGCTGCGTGCCAGGCCGAACTGAATCATAGAGTCTCCGGGTGGGACCCTGTGGTCTGTGTTTGAACAATACCTCCGGGTGATTGATGCGCTGTCAGGTCAGTTAATTAAGCGTAGTTATTTAATTATTTATGTGCCTAATGGAAAAGTTAAGCAGTGTCTGGCCCAGGTTTAATTTACAGCTCGGGAAACTGTACAGGCTGTACTCTGAATTCTGTAGAGGGATCAGGCACAGCTACTTGGTGAACCGACAGCGGGCATTTGTCAGTCAGAAACGTGGCTTTCCATGACCTGTTCAGCTATGAATCTAGTTGCAGGTTTTTTTTTGTTTGTTTTTTTTTTTGTGCAAATTTCTTTTTTCTGCTGTAACATAAAATGGACTTTGTCCTGTTTTGAGAAAATCAGTTTAAATATGCTATCTATTCAGTGTATCTGTTTATGACTTTACCATTCTTAAGCAGTTTTCTTTTATTTTAAAGAACTTTTTTGTGTCTGAGTGTTTTGCCTGCACAATAGGTATTTACATCGTGTACATGTAGTGCCTGTCGAGGCCAGAAGAGGGCGTTGCAACCCTTGGACCGAGAGCTACAGAGGGTTATGAGCTGCAAATGCACTCTGGAAACTTTACCTGGGTCCTTTGCAAGAGCAGCAAATACTCTTACCTGCTGAGCCAGCTCTCCAGCCCCTTAAATAATCTTACATTTTTTGTTTTGTTTTGGCTTTTTGAGACAGGCTTTCTCTAGAACTTTTTGGAGCCTGTACTATAACTTGCTCTGTAGACCAGGCTGGCTCTGAACTCATACAGATCCACCTGTCTCTGTGTCCCAAAAACTGGGATTGAAGGCGTGTGCCACCACCGCCCAGCAAATAATCTTAAACTCTCAAAAAAGGAGTTAAAATTAAAAAAAACAAAAACAAAATAGCAGCAATAAAAACTATGGAAGCGTTCAACCCCACGCTTGCCAGCAGTATAGCCCAAATGTTCACCCATAAATAGTAGTCTAGAGTTTTATGGACAGGTTACCCAACATATTATAAGCCACTATTAAAACATTTAGGAACCACGCCTGAGGAAAGAAAGCATTTATTGTCCTGGCTGTCATTATTTTGCCTCTCCTTGCATCTGACAGAGGCTGTCTCTTTTGTAGTGCTTATGAAATCCACCGTTCCCTCTGGACCATCCCTGCCCTATTATGGTGTCTGGCATCTCAATATAGAAATTTATGACATCCTTCCTGCCCAACAGGAAAGGTGTGACTTTATTAATGAATAAAGGCTTTTCTAAACATAGTCATTTCTCATGTTGGGGTGTTTTTAAAAGGCTCTGATAGGGTTTTTTTGGTTGTTGTTGTCTCCGGCTGAGACACACATGCCCATGTAGAGTCCCTTGCTTAAGGTGACACGTGCAAGGCTATTTTCATGCTACTGAGTGCATATCCTTTTGGGAATGTATACAGAGTATGGTCATGTTTTTGCCTTTTAAGGGTATTTTTTCATGCCTTTATTATAACACTTTGTTCATGTATTTAATATTCAGGACAAACATAAAGATAGAGGCAAAACAGTACATGGTTGAGTTTTCTCTGAAATTAATAGCTGTATGGATGAACTAATTAGCTATTTATTTTAACTAAATTAATTATTTAATCAATTAATTGTTACTATTTTTGAGATAGAGTCTGGCCTTGAACTCACAGAGGATTAAATGCATTGTCACCATGCCCAGCCTAGTTAGCTTTTTTTTTTTTAAGATTTTATTTATTATGTATACCATACAGTGTTCTGCCTCTGTGTATGACTGCATGCCAGAAGAGGGCACCAGAGCTCATTGTAGATGGTTGTGAGCCACCATGTGGTTGCTGGGAATTGAACTCAGGAGCTCTGGAAGAGCAGTCAGCGTCCTTAACCTCTGAGCCATCTCTCCAGCCCTGCCTAATTAGCTTTTTAAAAGTTGAGATAATTATAACTTATTGATCGTGTCCCATTTACTTTGTAGGACTCATTCAGGTGGCCATTGTTGCCAGAATTTAGTATGTGTAAGAATCATCAGGGAAACCATGCTAAAAACTGCCTCTGAAGTGAGGGTGGTTTTCAGACTTTGATGTATTGCCATGATCATGTATTATCATACCCAATTGTGTATATATTGTGTGAACACACACAGACAACCACATAGTTTAAAGATAAAGGGTGAAGAAGTGGATTGTTGAGTTTTCTTTGGACCTAGTAGAGTTTGTGTCCTGAGTCTGGGGCCACAGCTCAGCTGGTAGCATGCCTGTCTAGTGTGCACAATGCCCTGGGTTCCATCCCAGCACCACCTACATTGGTTATGGTGATGCATACCTGCGGTTCCAGCATTCAGGAGGGGGAGGCAGGGTGATCAGCCAGTTCAAGGCCAGCCTGGGCTATGTGAGCCTGGGTCTAAATAAATAAATAGCTTGAAGAAACTCATCTTGTACCCTGATCCCAGAGAATCTGATTTACACTCTGGGAAGGGGCCCAGGAGCCTATTTTATAAGCAGTCTTGGTGTTTCTGGTGTGGAAGGTCCAAGTCCCACATTTTGATATGCATTCTTATCTCCACGCACTCCAGCTTGGCTTTCTGGGTTTCTCTGTAGTTTTGGAGCCTGTCCTGGAACTAGCTCTTGTAGACCAGGCTGGCCTCGAACGCACAGCGATCCACCTGCCTCTGCCTCCTGAGTGCTAGGATTAAAGGTGTGCACCACCACCGCCTGGCGTATCTGTCTATTTTTAATGATTCAGTCATAGAACTTTTAAATGTACCTGTGGTTTTATATTCAGTTGTCATCTCTATAGCTTCCTGGTGTGTGTATATGTACATATATATATATATATACATATATATGTACACACATATATACATATACCTACATACTTCTATTTTCCTGAAAATATTAGGTGTCAACAAGCTAGCTAATTTTAAAGAGTTTTGTCACCACTTAAAAAAAATGTATGAAGTCTCGTTCCTGGTAGGTTTTGGCTATCGCTTTTCTAGTATGCTCCGTTTTATATGTGTTATTAGTTTTGCATATAGAACGGATAGAAACTGGGAAGGAAGCCCCCTATCTGAGGCACACGTTCACGGTTCCGGGAGTATGTAGTTCCAAAGTTGTCACTGTTTAAGTGGCCCTTGATGGGCAGTGAAGAGCTCAAGTCCGAGGCTCTTACATTGAGGTTGTGGGGACCATTCTGGGATTAGACATTCCAGAAGGGACGAGGAGGGTATCGCTAGTGCTGTGTGCAAAAAACTAACTCAGTTCTACTTTTAGGGATTACAGCATGGATTTTTTGACTTTGAGACATTTGATGTGGATGAATATGAACATTATGAGGTTTGTACACTTAATTATTTTTTTGTAGAATATAATTTCATGTTGGTTCAATTTTTTTAAAAAAATCAAACACTATTACCTGTTAAATAAAAACCATTTATCTTTTAAAAATAGTGGTCAGCTTTGGTTATTAGGGGGTCATCAAGTTTTAATTTAGATAGAAGAGCTCTATCATCTATCTATCTATCTATCTATCTATCTATCTATCTATCTATCTATCTATCTATCATCTATCTATGTATCATCTATCTGTCATTTCCCTACCTACCTATAGATTCATTCTCTTGTCAAACTTCATTGACAGTCTCTTTGTAATTTTGACGTGTAGTTTGGTAGTGAAATTCTAAATTACCTGCACATTAGAAGTAAGGTCTCAGTTAAGGCAAAATCAGGTTCTATAAGACTCTCAGTGCTATGCATTGAAATGCAGTTGCTTGCACTCAGTTCCAACGCTTGGTCACTTGTTTCCATTGCAAACATTGCGAACCCAGCTCTTTCCCCCACGGCACCATTGTGAGCTCTGCCTGCACAGTGACGGATAGTGTTCAGGGGTGCTTGTCTACCCTGGGCTGAGAAGTAGTTGTACAAGAGATCCAGAAGCATTAATGTTTCTGTGAGCTGAGGAGCCTGCAGAATGAGAGGGGACCGACGTCACCTGAACATAGCTTGGCCATTGGGTTTTTCCAGGAGAATCATCAACTCCATCACTCTCCCTAGCAGTGAAGCTGACTCCCCCGGTTGGACTGGTGTCTGGAGCATGTCTATTTGAGTATCTTGCTTGTGTGTCAAGTGTACCCTGTGTTTGAAGATAAACTGTTCATCTTTCATTCAAATTTGGTCTTCTAATCGCTTCATCTGTGCTAATGGAGGGGCATCTTGTTGTTTACCCAAACTCAAGACTAGAATGCCCCCTTTACTCTCATCACAGTGCGTGTTGCATTCCATGGCTGGTGACGGAGGATGCCCTTCCATCTCATTTTGCTCTCTTCGTCGTTTCCTTTACCCTGGGTCAGAACTCTTCTCCCTGGACTGTTAGAGTTGCTCTCAACCTGAGCACTGTTCCCTTTCTCAGGCTTCTTCCACAAGCCTAGCTGGACGATGTTAAACAGCACTCCGTCTTGTCTTGGCCTTGGCCCCGAGGTGAGCCCACTCTCTCAGCTCTGCCAAGCTCCGACTGCCTCTGGAGTCTCGCTGTGGTTCCTTGCTGTCCGCAGTCCTGTTCCCGTCCCTCCGAGCTGCCCTGACTGAGCTTGCTTTCGGCAGTTCTCCTCCTCAACCCTTCTGGAATCCCGTCACCTTGGCTCCACCATTTCTATCTTGTGAAGTGGGTCTTAAATCGAATCGAATGTTTGCTGGTTCCTTCTACAGATTTGTGCCACCATTGCTCTGACCTATCTTGCAGGCAGTAAACCTTTGTAGATCAAAAGGTTTGTGGTGGGGCTGATGTTTACCTTTCTCCTGTGTAGCACACAGAGTACCTTCCTGCACCAAAGGTGCTAGCGTAGGGGTAAAAATTATAGGTAGGCCCCGACGTGACTTCTCCGAGTTCAGTGAGTTGTGTAGGTGTTGTCTTCAGCAATGGGGCCTCCTTGTCACTTTATCTTGGCAACAGTGTGGGTTTTGTTTGAGCCGGCCAACAGCTCAGTCAGATGCAACCCAGTCCTGGTTTAGAAGCTTCAGTTGGTGACGAGAGATGTTCAGATGGGGCTCCCCCACCCCATTATTTGGTGATTTAATTTAGACTGCCTTCATATATGTATATGCAGCCTCAGCTATATTAGGTTTTTATACTACCCCTCATAGGCTGTATCTCCCCACATTCCCTTGCTCACTCTTACCTCCCCATCCTTACTTGATCCTCTTGTTCCAGTCCCCACCATATTTATCTATTCTATTTCCCTTTTCTAAGGTGATCTTTCTGTCACCCCGTCCCTCACTCTGTACCTAATATCTCCCCCTCCCACTTCAGAGGGTTTCTTTGTGTAATAGCATTGACTGACCTGAAACTCTCATTGTAGACCAGGCTGGCCTTGAACTCACAGGGATCCACCTGCCTCTGTCCCCAAGTGCTGGGATTAAAGGTTTGCCCAACCCTCTATATCTTCTTTGTGGTTATAGCTTGGCTATCATTGACTTAATAATAGCTAAATCCACATATAAACAAATGCATGCTGTGTTTGTTTTTCTGAGTCTAGGTTACCTCAGGATGATTTTTTTTTCTAGTTCATTTACCTGTGAACTTTATGATTTAGTTCCATTTACCTATGAATTTTATGATTTCATTTTTTTAGTGGCTGAGTAATACTCTTGTGTAAATATACCACATTTAAAAAAGTTTATCTGTTGAAGGACATTAGCTTGTTTCCAATTCATGGCTATTATGAATAGAGCAGCAGTGGACATGGTTGAGCAAATGTCCTTGTAGTAGGAGGAAGCATTCTTTGAGTATATACTCAAGAGTAGTATAGCTGGATCTTGAGGTAGATCATTTCCTGTCTTTCTGAGGAACCACCGTATTGATTTTGTATTGATTTTCATAGTGCGCTTCCACCAGCAGTGGAGGAGTGTTCTCCTCGCTCCACATCCTTGCAAGCATGAACTGTCATTTCTTTTATTGACCTTAGTCATAGACACTTGTTTTACTAAACTACATTTAATATATAATATGGCTCGAGAAGTTCAGGCACTTGGGAAACTGAGACAGGAGGATTATTATGATTCAAGGCCAACCTGTGTTACTGAGACCCTGTCTCAAATAAAACCAACCAACCAATCAACCAACCAACCAACCAACCAACCAAAACAAAAATCCTTAAGTCAGTGAGACCACAGCTCTGTGTAATAGCAAAGAGTTCTTCCCCATTTTTATATTTGCATGTGGTGTGCCCATATACATATGCATGGTTTTGCATGTATGGGGGCACACATGTGTTTGTATGTATACGGTGAATGTACATGTGTGTGCATGTGGAGGCCTAAGGTTTATAAATCATCCATTATTCGTCTACATTATTCATTAATGAAGAGTTGGTCTCTCAGTCAAATTCAGAATTCATCCATATGTCTGTTCTGTGAATCCCCTGTCTCTGCTGACGGAGGCTAGGATACAGGCAGACTGCCATGCCCACCAGACATTTATGTGGGTTTCTGGGGATCCAGTGCTGGTCCTCTCATTTGTGTGGCAGGCGCTCTAACTATTGTCATCTCAACCCTTTAAAGGAGGTTTTTATGGTCAGAGCACTACTTATAAATACAGACGATGGGTCAGCAAAGCATAAGTACCTGCTGTGAGTCTGACGCTCGCTCCTCAGAGCGTGCCCACTTTCCCCTGCCAGTCAAGGCTCTAAAGCACGCCATTTGTAATTAGTCATATAAATATTTTAAGCATTCCTACAGTCATATTTAGAAATGCTAAAAGAAAATGGTGAAAGTATTTTAAGCAATATATTCAATTAATTCAGTATCTCCCACATATTTTAACATATAGTTAACACAGGTCATTAATGAAGTATTTTAAGTTTTTTTTAAACACTAGGCCTTCAAAGTCTAGTGAGAAGTTTGCACCATGGCATACCTGAATTTGATCTGGTCACATTTTAAGGTATAGTAGCCATGGGTATCCAGAAGAAAGATTCCACAAGAACGGCAGGCTTGGCTGTGTACATCATGGTCCTCCAGTGTGACCTGAAGCTTTGCGGAAGCCACACAGGGTTTATCCGCTTGTTTTATCTGGTCTGACTGTTCATGTGAGAGTCCTTCACGACTGTCCAATTTGGAAGGTTTGGAGAAAGATGTCTCAGGAATTTGGCTGTTTTCATGTGACCCACAGATGGCTCATTCCCTTCAAGACTGAGAAATAGCACCAGACAAGGGTCTTGTAAAATGCCCTCCAAATATGGTCTCTCCAGGTTCCATGTCAGCCCGCTGGCCTGCTGCTCATACTCAGATTGCTCAAGCAGGCTGAATTCTGCAGCAGTACTAGAAATATCCAGAAACAACCAGTCAGGCAGTCAAACAACCAAAGTCACAAGATGACAATCTGTGAGTGCCCTGAACAATCAGTGTCAAAACATGTGCACGTGTGCACTTTCCAACAGGGCTCGTGAGGTATTCCCAATGAACCCGGGAGCTAAGACAGCAGCCACACCTTAGAAATCTGGCTATAGATCAGCTCAGAAAGATAACATAGACCTTTTGTCCTAGGGAGAAATGGTGACTCTGAAAGAGCCCTAGCGTTCAGTTCCCACTGAGGCTGTGTACCTGCGTATACATGGACAGTACGCCCTCTAGAGGTGACGCCGGTGCCGAGCCTTCTGCTTTGAGGACCCTGGTTTAGTCAATTGTCTATACACCGCGTGTGTGTCAGCGTTTCCTGTGTTAGTTTGGGAGGAGATTGTTCCTAACTAAGAGACCTAAACTCCATGGGTTTAATTTCTGTCCACCAGGGAGGATCCAAAGTTGGATCCTCAATTTGTTCCCTCTGCTTTCTGTTTTTGATTAAGGGTCCATGAGCAGGTGACCTCCCAGGATAACACAGAGGGGAATTATCTGCTAGCAGTACCTTGCTCTTAGTCGGGCTCGTGGGTGCGAGAAAGGAGCTTCAGTGTTGACTTTTAGTGTGTGTGTGTGTGTGTGTGTGTGTGTGGTGGGGGGTGCTCATCCCTGTCATTCACATTTATTACCTCTCTTTTGGTCCGTGCAATTTCAGAGTTGCCCTAAGTAGCTGGTTAGGTTCAAAGTTCGAGATCAACTTCAGAACTTAGCAATGAGATTGCTTTCTTTGAGTTGTTTTATATCTGTCCTCATCCCCCACCCTGATAAAACTGCCCCGTTTTTGAAGAACACTTCTTTGTGAAAGGGCGCTGTGAGATAGAGGGACACTTTTTTCCTTTCAGATTGTTGAGCTATTGGTGACTTGACCTTGTTCTCTTAGGCTCTGTCAATCTGGCCACGTCTTGACCTGGCAGTGAGAGCACACCTGCCTATTGTCTGCTTGAGGGCAGAGGTGCTGCTGCTTCCGCAGGCACAGGGCTTCTTATTGGTTTTACCATGGCGCCCAGAGATGATTATATTTGTTCAACGCCCAGTAAACACAGGTCACACCTGTTGGCAACTCTGGCTTCTGCTTCTCTCAGCCCCATGCCCAGGCAGCTCCATTTTGATCACTATGACGAGGAAACTTTGCTTTTCATAGAGTGACACCGGGACTCAGAAGATGGCTCAATCCAAAAAATGTTTGCCCAGCAAGCATAGAGGCCAGATTTTAGATTCCCAGAACCTACCCAGAAAACTTGCTCGGCGGTGTGTGGTCTGTAATCCTAGCACTGGTGGAGAGGGTGAAGAGGGCTGAGATAGGCAGCTCAGTCTATTTATGCCACCCTCCGAGAAGCCGTTCCCAGCCCTTGTCGCTCATCTTGTGTAGCGTTAGGTGATACTGTTTACACGTCTGTGTCTTCCGTGTACTCTGTGTGCTCTGCTTGTGGGCAGAAACGGTGTCTTATTTGCCTTTGCGTGAATAAAGCTACCCCCTAGCAGAGTAGACACACCAAAGGCACAGTTGTGTTTAGGAAATGAAATAGCAGACAGGCTGATGAGTCAGTGAGCCTCAAAAGCAGAGCGCAGCGTATCTCAGGGCATCTCGGGTGAGCTAGTTTCAGTGGAAGCTGATCAAAACCTTTTGCTTTTCTTACTTTTGAGATTATAATTTTATTACAACATTTCTCTCTTCCTTTTCCTCCCTCCAAACCCTTCTGTGGTACCCCTCCCCACTCACCTGCAAACTCATGGCCTCTTTTGTCCCTAATTGTTACTGTATCTGTGTATCTGCATATACATATATCTTATATAAACTGCTCGGTCCATATAATGCTACCTGTATTTATGTTTTCAGGGCTGATGGTTTCGATTCATGCTCTTCCCTGGGGCAGACCATGTCTCCCATTCCACGACTTCATCAGTTGCCTGTAGTTCTTTGTGTAGAGTTGAAACCTCGTGGGCTTCCCTTCCAGTTTGGTGTGTTCATTGGGGTAGCACTTGTTCAGCTCACAGTAAAGCAGTCGTGTTGGTGAGACTCTATGGGTATAGCTTCCGATATTGCTAGGAGACACTATCTTCCAGCACACTCTCCAGACTGAGATGTTTAGTTAAGAACCCATTCTGATTTTGTAGTACCCTTCCAGGGAACAGGTAAACTCCACTTAGAGTATTTTTTAGTCTAGCATTCTCCCACCTGAGCTATTTCGACTTATACTACTCTGAAATGATGTTACCCCCCCCATCAGCTCATCTATATTGCGAGATTTTATGACTTAAAAAAAATCAATTTGCAATGTAGATCTAAGATCGGGCTCATATGTGATGCCAACTTAGTTTATTATATGACTTGGGTATGTCAAGGCTGACCCTGTTCTTCTTTACATAAGGAAACTGTTACACTAACCAGTGGTTGTTGACTCTGGACTTTTCCCCTTAGCCTACTCTGTGAGACCCAGTGAAGTTGTTAGGTCTTCCATCTCAGGCTCACAGCGGGAGTCAGTGTGTGCTGGGGCAGGACCGTGCTTGGGAGTGGCTCTGTAGAACAAACTGGAATGGAATCTGGATGCTGCTTAGTCTGTGATCTTCCCTTGTTCAGAGATTGTGGGCAGGGCGGTGTATTCCTGGCCCAGGACCGGGGTCAAGCGGGCCCCAGAGTGCAGGTGTGTGGGCATGTCCTCAACCATCTGGTGTAATTATGGAGGTACACCTCCCGTGGGGAGTTGGCTGTGAGAACTATTTGAAGCATGCTTCTGGAGCCATCCTGTTGTATTTTTTTTTATCCACTCAAAGGCCACAAGTTTAAGGAAGTCAGATTCCTTCCTGGCTGCTCCAGCTGCTGCTGGGAAGGGGCCCAGGGTTTCCACATGTGCTAATAAATCACACATTGCCAGTTACACATCTTGTTGACGAAGACTATAAAACGGTTTAGGTTTCCCTCCCCTAGACAGTCCCTCATGTGTTTTTCCTTCCTTTTAAATTATTGTCTGATTTCTTTTCTTTCCTTCCTCTCCCTTCCCTGATTTCTTTCTTTGTAATTTTTTGTGTTTGGATTTTGCTTTTCTGAGACTGGGTCTCAATGTAGCTCAGGTGGCCTGGAACTCATAGCAGCCCCTACTTCAGCTCCCCGGGTGCTGGGATTGCAGTTACGTTCTTTCATTAACTTCCAAACTATTTGAGATGTGGTCTCTCTAACTAGTATGGGCTGATATTCCTGCCAGCGTAGGAATGTTCCCAAACCTAATAGGTCAGGTTTGGTCTTCTTCCTCGGGCAGCTCCGTGGCTCATCTCTACTTTGTAAGGCGGTGGCACTTACATTTCTCTTCTTGCCATCTCTGGTCATCTTTTTTAACCCTTTAAGTCTTTTTGTTCCCTTTGCCCACGTTGGGATCCTGCTATTATACGACCTCATGATTTCCGGTTGAACACGCTTTCTGTGTTTTGAGTACACTGGCTTTGAAGTTTCACTAACAACGTGTTACTTCTGTTCCCAGGCCTCATTCCTTGAGCATTAAAAATGACATCAGCAAGCATACTGGAGTTTTGTATCCTGTGGCTGAGTCTGCAGGGGTTGTTCACTGGCCGGGATTATTGGGACAAGCTCTCTCTCTCTTTTTCCTGTCCCTCTCCCTTGCCCATGGCCTGTCTTCCCTACTGCCTGTCTCCCTTGCTCTCCTATTCAGCCCACAGTGGATACACCCCAGGTCTTCTACCACACTTTCATTCAAAATCAGAGCTTACACAATAATCTGGGGTTTGATGCTTCTCTAGAGCCAAAGGTATGGAAACTTAATTTTAACCCAATACCTCTGAACTGATTATGCTTCCAGCTCATAAAAGGTTCAGCTTTACGGCACTCTTTGCATTTTGTAGTGAAGCTGTGCTATTGGTGTGAATTCACTGTTTCAGAGGGTAAGAAAAATGCTAGAAAGACATTGCACTCTCTCTGCCCCCCTCCTGTCTGGGGATCCTATTGGGTGGTACGCAGCAAGTCCAGTGCAGCTCTTCTGTAACGGAAGAGGGGGACGGTAGCCGTGCTCTCTTCCGGGGGTGATTGCGGGGATTAAATGAGCTGCAGGCTGTACTGTTTTGCAGAGTGGAGATGT
This sequence comes from Chionomys nivalis, assembly GCF_950005125.1. Lineage (NCBI taxonomy): Eukaryota > Metazoa > Chordata > Mammalia > Rodentia > Cricetidae > Chionomys > Chionomys nivalis. Next base: position 28,557,389 of record NC_080103.1, on the reverse strand, counting down.
AGCTCATGTTTTCTATTATCATTCCCAAACCAAAGCACTGAGGATGCCTCTTACTGTTTTATGTGTTGCACCAGGTTACAGTTCTTAACACATGCGTTCTGGGAAGGCATACATGATAGAAGGACAGGAATGTAACGGTCAGCTAGACGGCTGATAGTGGTAGTCTCGGCATCAGCCCGAAGGCCTCTTGGTTTTTTACTGAGACCTCTGGCAATGGTAAAAAGTCCAGATATTTGGACTGGAAAGGGTATTTGTGAATAGTACACCAGAGATACACATATATTTCTTGCAAGTGTAGAAACATGCTTTCAAGTTAAATTCCATTTTAAGAACAGCAACTTAGCTGTAATGTAATCTTTTGTGGCCTGAAGAATCCTAGAGTACGGTCAGTTACAGCATCTGGACGCATCCATTCTAGAAAATGACGTTTGTCTGCTTGGGGCTCTTTTTGTAGTATAGATCATCTGCGGTTTTTCTAACTGGTATCCGGTGGTAGCTTTACATCAGCCTAGATGCTGAGCCAATGGCCCTTGTCTCACCCTCCCTTAGATGTTTCTTTACAAAATGTAGGGCTGGAAAGTATCGGAAGTTTCTGTCTGATCTAGATTCTTTAAAGTTTAATTAGGAAAACAGGTTTGTGTCTTTTTAAATATTCTGTCATTAACTCCTTAGGGGCATGGATGATGGTTCTGGGACATTACCAAAGCAATCTTACATTGTATTAGGTCAGCTAAAAGCCGTAACCTTCTTACTATTTTTCTTTCAAACTTAAATCTAAGACCTAAATCCTATTGGGTATTCTACAAACCTTTCCCAGGCTGCTCAATAGAGCCCGACATCACCTAATGCTTACCATTTAAGGTCGGAAGGTTCACAAGCACAGTTCTGTTGATACTGTAGTGAATTTTTCTTGCTGATGTCTTATAGTGGCTTTAGCCTCTATATAGCCTCTATCCAGTGACTGATTATAACCAAACAGATGTCTATAATCAAAATGAACAGATACCGTAATACAATATATTCATCTGACCTCTTTAGGGGTCAAGGATACAGAAATAGTGAAGACATATAGCCACTGCCTTCTGCTGTTGATAAGGGATTGTTTTTGTCTGTTGATAATTGAAGCCTATGCTCATTCTCGAATTTTTACAGTGTATTAAGCTTACTCAGGGACATTTTGAATCTTTCACTTAGACTGTTTTATTTAAACAAGAAACTGTTTAATTTCTCAGTGGAAAGTTAGACATTTGATTCTTTATTGCAGTTGTTACATATGTGCTCATATGCCTGTAAGATCTTAGGGTCTTATGAAGAGAGTATGTTTATTATGATTAGGTTACTACAATGGATACATTTTCAAGATGTCATGTGAAGTTTCTTTTATATCTTTTATGATTGGAAAGCTTTAAGGAATAGGAATTAGCCAGCCACGTTTTGATTTTCATGGCGGTGGTAATGGGTCACACAAACGAAGCAGTTCCTCTGACTTCCTTGACATTCAAATGCATTTGATACATGTTTATTTTGTACTTGCTGAAGAGTTCATGCTCTGTTTGGCTCAGACGCCTATCATGGATGCTCTCACATAAACCAGAGGAAGAGTTCTTTATATGGAAACTTGTTGCTTCCCTGATGAAGATGGAGACTTGGGGCCAGGGGTGGAGTGGTTTGTGTGCAGGTGTGGATATTTGTAATACATTACCCAGAAGTCTCCCAGTCACCTGCAAAGCCTTGGGTATAACCCATCCCTGTTCCAGTCCTGATGGGTTAATAGCACAAGGAAGGGAAGAAAAAGGGAGGAAGTACTGGAACTAGGCAAGGTGACCCATCTTCTTGGTCTTTAGCTCTTTTCTAATGATCACTTTGAGTATGGAGACCAAAGGCTAATGCTAACCAATCACTCAGCCTGTAGGTACAGTTCACTTGGTTTCATAGGAGTTAAAAGCTTATCAAAAGATAACCAACATTTCAAAGAAGGATTTCACGGAAAAATCTAGTTGGAAGGTCTGACCCGGTAAATCAGCCTGCCAGGGTGATTAGCCAGAGGTAGAAGAGGCTGTCTTGTTGCCAGCCTTTGTTTGGGTTTTGCGCCCCCTGCAGGAGACATCGGCTCAGGGGTTTCGCGTGTACTCAGAGGCAGTGGTTCGCAGTGGCTCTCTATGGTTGTGAGCCCTGGGGGTTCAAGCGACCCTTTCACAGACATCGCTTAAGACCATTGGAAAACACAAATATTTATATTATGAGTTGCAAAATTACAGTAAGGAAATAGTAACGAAAATAATTTTATGGTTGGAGGTCCCCACAACATGAGGAACTGTCACCAGGAGGTGGGGTCTCAGTACTAGGAAGGTTGAGAACCACCCCTCGGAGGAATAATGTGTCTCATTCCGCCTTCCTGACAGTCTTCAAATCAGCACCAGAAGTAGACATCTGCTCCACTCAACAACAACAAAAGCAACCAGGAAAAAAAGGGAATGTGTTTATTGTGAATTATTATTATTATAATTATTATTACCATGGTCATGAAAGGGCTTAGATTTCCCGTTTTCTCTTACCTCAGCCTATATTTTTTATTTTTACTGGAATAAACACTATTTTCATCTTATTTCATAGTAGACTGACTAGAAGACATAACTTTTTCAGACAATCTAAATATTTCGTCTTTTGGGTAGAACGCAGGGACTTTACAAATAGCATTTTGTAATTCAAGTACACCTTGAAACTTCCGTCAGCTTGTCTTCGTTCAAGTCCCATTGATCTAGTACTGATAGTGTGAAAAGTGGTTTTATTTGTAAAGACTGCGTAAGTTGCATAAAAATTATAAACTATTTTCTTTTCTTTTTCCACAAATTCTGCCAGCGAGTTGAAAATGGGGACTTCAACTGGATTGTTCCAGGGAAATTTTTAGCGTTTAGTGGACCACATCCTAAAAGCAAAATTGAAAATGGTAGGTTGTGTTCTCCTTTACCAACTAAACATTTATTTTAGTTCAATTTCATTACTTCTTCTATTTCTGAATCTGTTCTTTTCCTTTGCTAATATCTTTTAAGGAATATTTGTTTATGAGTTTCAAAATTAAGTGGTGTATTAAATGCTAAACTTATAGTGTGTGGCGCTACAACCTGTTTTATTTTTATTTTTTAAAGGCAGATTTATTTTTTTGTGTGTATGTGTGCATGCATACGTGCGTGTGTGTGCCTGTGTGTGTATGAGAGAGAGAGAGAGAGAGAGAGAGAGGAGAGAGGTCCCATTTAGGGTTGAGCACTCAACTTATTCTCAGCTTCTAACTGAATTTATGAATCTCTGCGCTGACAGCTACTCACAGCTTCTCTGTCCGTGGTTGAGAACAGCGCTAGTTTATGTCTTGAACAAATGTTTAGCAGGCAGTTTATCAGGGTGTTTAGCTAGCAAAATGACAGCGATAGATAACTCCCCTCCTCCCTTTTTCCAGGGCCTATGACCTCCCCAGTTATAGGCTTTTGACCAGGTTTATAGTTCCAGGCATGGATTCCCTCCTGTGGAATAGACCTGAAATTCAAACAGAAAGCTGTTGGCTGCCCCCCGTAGAATCAGGTGCTGTTGAGCACACAGGGGACACATCTTGCCTGACAGGTTGATCCTGTAGCCTGTAGGGTCTACAGCTGGATAATGAATCCATTGAGCCACCTTAATTCACACTGTTTTGGCAATGGGGAAAGAGCAAGCCTCCTCTTTTTTTTTTTTTTTTAAGTTTGAATCAATGAATTATAACTATAGAATAAAACATATTTTGGATTTTAGATTTCAAAACATTTCTTTTAATGGACAATGCTACACACACACACATACACACACACACCCCACACACACTCTCTCGAGGGTTGGAGGGTAGCTTGAGACAGAGAATCCTGGAAATCTAAAGTCTTTGTAGGGAGACTGAAGCCTGACTCGCTGTCCTTTACTGGTTGCGGGAGGGACCTGCAGTGGGCTTCCTAACTTCTCTGAGCATCGGTTCCCTTGTGTAGTCCAGTGAGGGGAGTTGATACTCACCTCAGGCATCTAGTGAGAACTGGAGATACCAGATGAAGGGTCTTAAGGCGTCAGGTCCGTTAGCTGCTACACAATTAGATTTTTATCACTGATGATAACCAGCATATTATCATACACAGACTAGTCATTTAAGCCACCTTTTCTTCACTTTCCCATCTTTAGAGCGAGTGCTGGGAAGAGATGAAATGAGGTCTCTTTTAGCTCTGAAATTGTGTGTGGTTAGCCTGCTCTTTTGCGCCTCTGGGTCCTGAGCCTCTCTGATGCCATGTCTCCATCTAGTGGCGAGATGGAGTAAGGGTTGGGTGAGCCACCCATCAGCCCTGGGTAGACTGATAGACACATTGCTAAAAAACTAGTTCCTCATAGCATGTGTCTGAATGCGATGATAACACCGCCACACACTTGTTGAGAAGTCATTGGATGTTTGGATTATTTCTTGACTTTAGTTAATTCAAAGACATTTTAAGAGTTTCTTTAGTTTGTTTTTAAAAACCCCATGCCATTCTCTTACTTGAAAGTAAGTTGAGCCTTACCTGAAAGAAGCACCGGCCCAGGTTCTGGATCTGAGTGAGAGGGTTTAAAGGCTGCCTAGCTACGTGAGCATGGACAGTAAGCCATCCAAGCCTTAGTTATTCTGTAACGGTGGGGTTTACCGAGATAATCCATATGGGGTACTTTGTATGGTGTCTGGGGCACAGCAAGTGATTAGGTATTGTTACTGTCATCCTCTCAATGTCCAATACCATATGTTTACAAGTATGCCCCAGGTGCTTTCTCAAAAGATACCCACGATTTCCCTTATAGTTTAGGTGTAGTAGCTCAACCTTCCATCTACTCCTCATGGACATTCGTGTATAGGCAGAAATTCTCACACCTTGGTGGCCATCAGGAGGTTCAAGGGATGCCAGGAACCCACGCAGAGGTTCCCAGCAGCTGCTACAGCCAAGCAGGGCTCCCCATGCACTTGGAGTCCCTACAGAAGCTTTTATTTCCTCATGACAACCCTTTGTCCTGAGCCTGTTGTTGGGAAATTATCTTACTAAGGAAACCAGTAGAGAAACAGATTTGATTTCCATAAGTAGAAAAGCACGAGCTTTCTCTCTGTGTGTATACATTACTGTGTCCACACAGGAGATAAGTAAGCTTCTTGTAGCCTGGTCACTCAAATGTCCTCAGGCTGGGATTAGTACACCCTGCCTTCCAGTTCTGCCTCCATCTTTTGTTGACCATGGCCAAGTTCACCAGCTAATGCTCCTTCTTGCAGGCCATAGAACCAGTTCTGATAAATGAACTAAAATGACGCCTATTGGCCTACGTGGGGTAACTCACAAATGCCAAGAGAGGGCCAGAGAGCTAGAAAATGGACAGTGGCCAGAAGAAATAGTGTATCTTCAGGGTTCATGTAGGAGAATGGGAGCCATGCCTGGGGACTCCAGCCAGAAGGGATTTTTATTTATGCATTTAAGATTTTTAAAAAATAGCATACATGGTATTAGATATCATTATGGTATTTTTTTTTTTTTTGGTTTTTCGAGACGGGTTTCTCTGTGGTTTTGGAGCCTGTCCTGGAACTAGCTCTTGTAGACCAGGCTGGTCTCGAACTCACAGAGATCCGCCTCCGCCTGCCTCTGCCTCCCAAGTACTGGGATTAAAGGCGTGCACCACCACCACCCGGCTTCATTATGGTATTCTTGAAAGAAGTGTGTTTGAGTAGAGGTGCTTCTCTACCATCCTACCTGCTGCCGCTATACCCCAACTTTCCATCATCCACCTACTGCCCCCATACCCCAGCCCTCCATCATCTCACCTGCTGTCCTGTACCCCAGCCCTCCATCACCTCACCTGCTGCCCCCTATACCCCAGCCTCTCTTATTACCTCCCCAGTTTCTGTTCCCACTTTCATTTCACTGTGCCCCTCTGACCCTCCTTCCTCTGCTTCCCTAGTGCCTCTTTTCACCCTCTCTTGCTCTTCTCTCTAGTTTTCTAGCTTTATTTGTATCTCTGTCCCTTTCTTTCTTTCTTTCTTTCTTTCTTTCTTTCTTTCTTTCTTTCTTTCTTTCTTTCTTTCTTTTTTGGTTTTTCAAGACAGGGTTTCTCTGTGGCTTTGGAGCCTGTCCTGGAACTAGCTCTTGTAGACCAGGCTGGTCTCAAACTCACAGAGATCTGCCTGCCTCTGCCTCCCAAGTGCTGGGATTAAAGGCGTGCGCCACCATCGCCCGGCACTCTCTGTCCATTTCTATAAATACAAGTGTACGTTACAAACTAGGACCCACAGATGAAAGACAACATGTGGTTTTTGTCTTTCTGAGCAAGGGTCACCTTGCTCAATATTATACTTCCCAGATCTACCCGTCTTTATTTTTTTTCCTGCAAATTTCATTTTCTTTACAGCTGAGTAAAATCCATGGCAAATTGGTACCACATTTTCATTACCCACTCGGCAGTTCATGGACATTTAGGCTGACTCCAGATCCTTTCTGTTGTGAATAGGGTAGCAACAAGTATGAATGTGTATGCATGTCTGTAGCAGGATTGGAGTCCTTTTGAGGTATGCTCATGCGTTAATAACTAGGTCTTACGGTCAATCTGTTTTTAACTTTTTGAATGACCTTCGTGTGGATTTCCATAATGGCAGTACTAGTGTGCACCCAACCCACAGCGAATAAAGGCTCCTCTTTCCATACATGTTCAGAAGCACCTGTTGTCAGACATCTTGATGTCAGAAATTTTGATATCACCCACACACGGGCAGGGAATTCAGTACAGAGAGTTTGGCACAGTGAAGGCTCGCAAGAAAGACAGCCATGAAGAGTGTAGCGGGTTCTGGAGAAGGCGGGGAGTCCCCTTAAGGCTGGGAGTAGGAGGACCGAGGACCATGGAGGCTGGGGATAGGAGGACCCAGTGCTCAGAGGGACTACCCACTGCTGTGTGGATTTGGGGTTTGAGGAGTGGACACCCCGAGGCTCTGCTGCCAGAGAAGATGTCTGGCTTGTGCAGGGCCTGCTGGGCTAAGTTAGGAGTTCTGATGGAAGTGCTGTCAGAATAAGAAGAAAGCCTTGCTTTGGTCACTCTATCGTCTCTCCTACTTTGAGAGCAAACAGGAAGGATGCTAGAGAAGTAATTTACATATAGACTAGCATGCAGTCTTAGAATTACAGAATTACAGTTCAAGGGCTGGCTTGGAGCCAAGAGAGAGAAAATACCACTGGCGGGATGAGCAGGACACAGAGCCAAGAGCACAGTGTGCAACCCTCTGGCTCACGCTCTGAAGCCCCTCATCCCGGAGAACTCCACACGAGGTCACTTCACTTATCTGGTCTGCCAAGAATCTGCCAACAGTCGGTGAACTCTGAATGGGTCAATCCCAAATGACTGATAGGTGGTAATTGGTGTCTTAGGAAATTAGTCTTTTTAGCTCCTGGGGTTCCAAGGGCTTACAGTGGCCCAAATTCCCAGTGGTCACTGTGGACGATGGGCCAAGAGTAGATCAGTGGCCCAGTTCCCTCCGAAGCTCACTTAGTGGGGGGCATGCCAGGGCAATCTGGAGATTGTCTCCCCCACCATAAAGAAAATGTCTCCCAAAAGTTACCCTCTTAACTTCCTTCGAAATGCTAATATTTTCAGTTGAACACATATATGTTTATGCTACACGTATGATTGATTCTAACAATGTACACACTGGGGTGACTGTCAAATTTAACACGTGGATCCAGGCCAGCACGCTGCTTTTAATTATAGTCAACATGTACACTAGGACATGTTCCTCCTGTCTAATGGACCCCTGTGGCCACCATCTGCCCAGATGTTATTGTAAGGAGGTAACTTTGAGAAATCTTATATGCTGTGATTTGGACATTGCAGATGATAATGAGTCATAACCCTGTTTTGTAGCAAGTCATATTGTAGATGGAAACTGTAGCTCTGGCTTCAATAGAGCTCTAACTGTAGATGCAATACATTTGTTAAGTAAAGAACAGTGCTCAAGGAGGAATATCACCCCAAGTCACCCCAGCACTGCTCTGCACATCAGAACTGCCTTTTTGGGCTTCCAAGATTGCGCTCCAGGATTCAGATAACAGAGGTTGCTATTTTCAACTTTAATGAACTCTTTCCAACACAGAGAAGGTTTTGTTTGTTTGCGTTGTTGTTGGCTGTGGTGTTTATGGTTAGGTCAGCCGCTGCTTTGCTGGGCCAGCTCCCCTGTGAACTTTCACACTCTCCTGAAACAATCTTACCTCCTGAGAACAGTGAGATTCAAACACCGTACTGTACTCTGCTCACTGCCCCTGTCTGCCTATAGGTTACCCTCTCCATGCCCCCGAAGCCTACTTTCCGTATTTCAAAAAGAACAACGTGACGGCAATCGTGAGATTGAACAAAAAGATTTACGAGGCGAAGCGCTTCACAGACGCTGGCTTTGAGCACTACGACCTGTTCTTCATAGACGGCAGCACCCCCAGCGACAACATCGTGCGAAGGTTCCTGAACATCTGTGAGAACACGGAAGGGGCCATCGCGGTCCATTGCAAAGGTGTGCTCGAGGTCTCGGGCTGTGCTTGGGAAAGGCAAGACCTGCGGGTGATAGAAAACAGCAGGATGCTTTCTTTTGTATTAGACTGTTGGGATTTGAGCCTATTTGAATAATCCCTTCCTAAAGGAAGGATTAATCGGATTAATCGCCTTGCTGGTGGCCCGGCTTTCTTTTCTAAACCCAGGCTCTCTGAGCATTATAAGTAGGGGAAGTAATACAGGGGTGGCCACGGGCTGGAAAGATCACCTTTCCATTGGGAACGTGTTAAGAGGTAAACGTTGCTGGTCCCTTGTCCTCTTTCCTTTCAGAATTACATTTTCTCCATACTCTTCTACCATCTGATGTTTAGTGCTTCCGTGTTGGAGCGTGTGAGTGTGTGTGTGTGTGTGTGTTCACGCGTGTGTAGGCCAGAGTTCGTAAACAGGTGTGTCTTCCTCAGTCACTCTTCAAGGTGGTTTCTTTTTTTCTTATTGTTTCGAGACGCTCTGTCACCGAACTAGGAGCCTGCCTTTTTGGTTACACTGGCTGCTCAGTGAGCGCCAGGAATTCTCCTGTCTCCCCCTCTCGATTTTGGATTATAGGTGGATTACAGTGCTGGCATGATTGTGGATCCTGGGGCTCTGATCGCAGGACCCCATGCTAGTTTGGCAGGCGTTTTATTGACTGTTGTCCTAGCTCCCCTCCGTTGCTTTGCTTCAATGGTTTCTCCACCCTCTTCTACCCCGACTCCACCCCTCTCCTAAGTCCTATGCCTTACAGAATGGAGGGTCGTCCCACCTGTTGCTTGATATGGGGATATCTTCCAATTAACTGGTATAGCTATGTAAGATTTACCTAGCCTCTGGAATGAACACCCCGATCAGAGTATAGCAAGTGTAGGCCTGTTTCAACAAATCAAAATGCAGGATTCCCAGTTAAACTTGAGAGTTGCGTAAACATCGAAAACAGCTCAGATTCCGTCGCAGGTTTTCCAGTTTGGCGGTCTCAAGATTTCAGCTGAAACAAATCATTCCCGGGAACGGAGCCTCTAGTTCGCCTCCCGCAGCTCTTCACAGTGCCGCGAGGTGGCGCTGCTCACACGGCTTTGCGCCCACAAAAGGGTTTTTGTTGCATTTTATGCAAATCGTCCAGTAGGTGTTGGGGATGGTACAGTTCTTTTCATGTGCGGAGCGCTGCTGTAACTGCCTTATTCAGACAGTGTGGCTTTGCTTCTGACAGAAATTAAAATACCATTTTGTAGGCCCTTGTTTCTATGTTTAAGATCTGAGTAGGTGGAGGAACTTTGCTGAACATGTGAGCTGTAGCAGCGATGCGAAGCTGCATTCTCCCAGCAGTCTGGAAGCAAGTGCACGTGGCCCTGGATTTAGGGATGGCTCCCGAAGTGGGGCTGCAGCCACCTTTGACGCAGCTCTTGTGCGGTCCTCCTTCGCGAGGGGTAGACCCTGGCTTGCAGGACAGTCCTTTGGGTTAGGTGCTCCGTTCTCACTAGCTTGCTTCTGGGCTCTCTTCCCCAGGCAGGGAGCTGGCTTTTCTGAATGTGTTTCACAGGCACCCTAAGTTTATTTTATTGTAACCTTCCTGGCAGGAAGAAAGATACTCTAAATAGAATCTTGTGCCAGCTGCCTTTGACTCCCAGGCTGTTGAGATAATGGGGCCCAAGAAATTGAATTTTCCTCAGGAATGTCGTGCTGGGAGAAGGAAAAGGCTGAAGCTTGGTGCCAGCTAGAAGGATAGTTTTCTCTCTCTCTCTCTCTCTCTCTCTCTCTCTCTCTCTCTCTCTCTCTCTCTCTCTCTCGTGTGTGTGTGTGTGTGTGTGTTTCACATCACTTGACAGCTTGTAGGATCAGGGCCACTTTGCAGGTCTTAAGGGGTCACTGAACCTTTGTTCCTCCACCCACTGAAGCGCGTTGATCGCATCTCCTTTTCCAATTTCTACCATCAAATGTATCTTTAATTAGAACACTGTGGAATGGGTGACTGAACCTGGCTCGTTTTGTGTATGTGTGTGTGTGTGTGGGTGGGGTCGGTGCTGTTGGGGTCCAGGCTCTGACCTTAACTACTGTGGTAACAGTATTTCCATATTGTTAAGGTTTGCACAGACACGAGACAAGGCCGGTGTTTCATGTGTCAGCATAACCCGAGGCTTGTGGATTGTGGTGGTGAAGGTTAAGTAGGAGATGCGCCTATCATCTCTTTCAAAGTTTCAACATATAGGCCTGTCTCTATCTATCTATCTATCTATCTATCTATCTATCTATCTATCTATCTATCTACTTTCTATCTATAAAATCAGCATTTTTCCTATGAAATTAATTTGTCCTTTCCTCTAGTCAATTGTTTTACTATTACTAGGTCATGTGTATTTGTGTGCTTATAAGCCATATTTTGGCTCAACAAATTCGAGGGCAAAGGCAAAGCTTTCATTTTTTATTTAAAAAATATTCATACAGTATTTTTTTTTTATCATTCCCCCCCCTCCTCCAACTCCTTCTTTATCCTTCTTATCTCCCTCCCTCCCTACCTTCATGTTCTGGTTCTCTGTTAGGAAAACAAGAAAACAAAAAATGAAAATCAAAACAAACAAAAAACCAATAAGACAGAAAAAAGTTCAAGCGGGGCTGGAGAGATGGCTCAGTGGTTAAGAGCACCGCCTGTTCTTCCAAAGGTCCTGAGTTCAATTCCCAGAAACCACATGGTAGCTCACAACCATCTGTGATGAGGTCTGGTGCCCTCTTCTGGCCTGCAGGCATACAAGCAGACAGAATACTGTATAAATAATAAAGAAAGAAAGAAAGAAAGAAAGAAAGAAAGAAAGAAAGAAAGAAAGGAAAGAAAGAAAAAAGTTCAAGCAAAATAAAATGAAATGAAAACCCCCTACCCCCAGAAAAACATGGCCAACTACTTCTGGGTATGGGATCTGCTCTGAGGTGTGGTTAACGTATACAGTGAGATTCCACTGGGCTGAACTGATTTCCCTTTGCTGGTGGGTGTCTATTGCAGATAGCTTCTCACTTGGGGTGGGGTCCCACGTTCACTTCCCCTCTCACTGATGGGACCCTTTCTAGCTTGACTGTGTGCAGATCTTGTGATTGCTGGGACAACCGCTATGGGAGTGCTGGCCTAGCCCCTGTGAGCTCACATGTGTGCGTCAGTCTTCTGCGGTAGATGGTGCAGAGAGATACTTTGGAGCACTCGGTCCTAAATGGGATAATTTTTTAACCTCCCAATGCCCCCCCCACCACATTTCATACATACACACACACCACACACACACACACCACATTACACACACACACACACATACATCACACACACTCCACATAACACATACCACATCACACACACACACACACACACACACACACACACACACACACACACACACCGAGGTTCAGGGATCTAAGTGGAAGCCGAGGTGGAGCAACTGTAAGAGCCAGAGGTGGTGGATGACGCCAAGGAAACAGTGTCTTCCAGACACAGCTTTCATTTAAATGTAGTGTTTCTCTCGGTAGTTCATCACATCTAAGACATTCTTCTGGGGAAAGAAGACTCTGTGGTTAAATATTCTTGTTACAGGCTTTCTCTGTATATTACTTACCTGTGAATGTTTGCCTCTTAAGAAATAAATATATTCCAAAGCTACACAGAGAAACACTGTCTTGAAAAACCGAAACAAAAAAATTATTGAAAAAAGAAATGAATCCACATTTTTCCCATCGCAGAGTTATTCCCCCATATTTTCAGCGTCACGTCCATAAGGTGTTGAAGTGAGTTCTCATGGAGGACGTCACATTTGCATGTGATGCTCCTTAGATATCAGGTGGCTTCATCCTCCACCCCCCACCCCCGCTCGTTCACACATGTAGGATTCTTCTTTGAGGTCACGTGAACCTTTGGTTTAATTGCAGATGTTTTATTTTTAATGGCGTACTTAGCTACCTGGGCTTGCTAATTACTTTGACATCTGCCCTGATTAAGTCAGCTTAATTTTCTGGATAGTCAAGCGGCACTTCGTGTTTTAATTGCGCTAAAAAGAGGTGGTGGAAGGGAGCCTCCTATCCTTTGCTAAACGAACTCTCCCGGGGACTGCAGAGAAGGAAACTGTCGTGCGTCAACATGCAGGGTTACACAGAGGCATCAGACACAGCCTCGTGCAAAGATATGAAACCCACAAGCCGGTGTCCACAGTCTGCTCTGTGGTTGCTTACAGGAATGGCTGTGAACGTGAGACGTTTTCTAGCAGGAATATTAATCTACAGTACAGCACTGCTGCTATTCCGTTGAGTGCATATCGATGCCCTATTGGGGATCAAAGAAGGACTGGCAGTCTGAAGCACTTGGAATAACTAGGGCACTGTGCACCCTCGCCAGGCTGAGCCAGGGAGCCCTTTAATTACGGATGCTTTCACATTTTTGCTAAAGTTTTAATAGAAACTTAGCGAAGCACTCCTATTCTGTTCCCTGTGGTAAGAGCTCCCAACTATTGAGTGCTAAGTAGGTTCTTTTTATAGACCTAAAATTATAGACTCCTTGCGAAAGGGGGGAAGTAACTTCAGTTTCAGAGAAATTTGAAAATTTGCAGCACCACCTTTCGGGTACGAGTAGGATGGGGGAACCTGGCTGGGGGCACAAGGCAGCTCCCTGCATGAGGAGCGGTTGGGGGCGACTCTGTGAAGAAGCCCCCCTGCTCTGCAGACAGGGACCTGTCCTGGAAAGCCAGGAGACTGGCTTGTCCTGGCGCCTGCTCTACCGTGCCCGGCTGCGTTTCCTCCATGCAGTTAGACTAGCTTTGTGAGCTCTCCAGAGAATCTTCCTAACGGTTTCTCCACACTAAAGCGGGAGTCCAGCGCGACTGTGTTTAACTTTACCCTCTTATTGATGTCAATGTTTGATCTGGGACAAAAGTGTGCTTGACCATAGGACACACACGCACACCTCATCTGATAACAGTGGTTGTGTGCCTTCAAAACGGAAAGGTGAATGGGAGGGCAACATCAGGCGCTAAGGGCATGAGCGGGGCTGCCCTTTGTCCTTTCCTTTTCCTGTCTGATGCGCATTCTAAGCAGTAGCGCTGTCAAGTGGCTGGACTCCTTGTATTGGGTAAAATCCTTTTTATTCTTCTCCGCATAAAGTACAGATTTACAAGTGGGGTATAGGTACCCATAGCAGTGCAATTTCATGGTGGGCGATGAGAAGGAAAATGTCTATAGACGCTCCTGGGAAGCAGTAATATAAAAAGGTCAGATGGCTCAGCGGGTAACGATGCTTACTGTCGGGGCTGCCCACCTGAGTCTGATTCCCGGCTACACACGGTGGAGGAGATAACCGGCCCTTGAAAGTTGCCTTCTGAGCTCTACATACACATGCATAACACAGATAAGTAACGTAATTAAATGTAATTAAAATAACTACAGAAAACTGATTTAAAGATATTCGTTTTCTACATCTTGACACCTCTTTAATTAGATTGGGGTTAAAAATTGATAAGCAATGTTGTATATTTCACCATTGGACATTACGACTGTTTAATGTTGATTAAATAGTGTGCATTTCATAGTCCTGGGAGATGAGATCATCTTCATTATTTGACCGAGGAAAGCTGAGAAAGGGGCCCTTGAAAATACAATATTCTGTTTCTTTTTCTTCAGTCACTGGTTTTATTTATTTATTTCAGCACCAGGGATTGAACCCTGGTTCATGCATGCTTAACAAACTCCCTGTCACTAAGTTAGAGCCCTAGCCCTAGACTGTTCAGAAACAAAGCTATTAACTAGAGTCAGTCTCTCTGTCTCTCTGTCTCTCTCTCTCTGTCTCTCTCTCTCTCTGTCTCTCTCTCTCTTCTTCCTCTTTCTTTCTGATAGGGTCTCGCTATTTATCCCAGGCTGGCCTTGAACCTCATAACTTCATGATCCTCTGTCTCTTCTAGTCTAGGATTATAAGCATGCGCCACCACACCTGGTTTCCTTTTCTAATGAAATGTTTTCAGGAATGAATTTCAGGTTTAGAAATTTTAGTCATTTTAAAATTCACTGTGACCCAACCAAAATGTCTTTCTAATTCATCCATCATTCCTTATTGCTGTGTCCCAGCCCCTCTTGGCCATCTTTGCACCCCTGCCTCCTTCCATCCTTCCCTTCTGCCATCCCTTCCTCCCTCCCAGCCAGTTTCCTCTGCCGGACCCACTTGTTCCTGTCCTGTCATTCTCTTACCCTAAAATGCAGGGCACTTCCGTTTTGTGCTTTGCATTGGTGAAGGAAAAATGTAGGTGGTTTTTGTTTTGTGTTGTTCTATCCCTTTTTATCAGAACTGGGGATTGAACCAGGGTGTGCATGCTTGGCAGGTGCTTTGCCATTAAACTACATCTCCAGCCTGAAAAATGTATACTCATGCATGTGCGTACACACACACACACACACACACACACACACCTTGGTTTTTCAAGGCAAGGTTTCTCTCTGTAGCTATGGCTGTCCTGGAACTCACTTTGTAGACCAGACTGACCTCGAACTTAGATATCCTCCTGCCCCTGCCTCCTGAGTGCTGGCATCAAAGGTATCGCCCATCAGGGGGGAAAATGTATATTTTTACATGAGAGAAATTGTGGGAACATCAGCCATAGTTCCTGTCATCGTGCTAGAATCCAGTGTGGTCCATGGACAGGGTCATCCCCCTGCTTTTGTGGATGCAATTGCTACACTCGGCATTTCTTCTGTTTCCTTTTGCACAGCTGGTCTGGGAAGAACCGGGACGCTGATAGCCTGTTACGTCATGAAGCACTATAGGTTTACACATGCTGAAATCATTGCTTGGATCAGAATTTGCCGACCAGGCTCTATCATTGGACCCCAGCAGCACTTCTTGGAAGAGTAAGTACCCTTGCCTGTACTACTGTACTTCATTCTTGTCCCCGGTCCTTCCTACTTCTTGTTCCCTGTCTCTGGACCGATCATGAAATGGCTGCGTCCTTGGAGAAGCCGGCGCCTCGGGTAGACTATTGTTGACTTGACAGCTAAGGTGCTCTGACCCCGTACTTTCTACCTCTCAGATCAGGTGACAATGAGAAGAACACACCATCCCTGCCTACCCCTTTTCTGTCATCTTCTCTGATGTGGCTACGGTGCAATTTTCGTGTGTCATCTCACTTGGCACTGTTCATTCCCTTCTTTTGTTTGCGTGTCTAAAAGCAGAATGACTAAAAAAAAAAGACCCTCACAACTGGGGTCAGTCACTGGGTTTAGTGAGACAAGCAAGCTGCTAGTGAAACGGCAGCTTCTGGCTTTGTGCAAGAAGGTGTGGAGGAAAGGGAAGGTAAGACGAGGTGTCCATCCTGGTCCAGGTAGCCGTCGGCTTCCTGCTCACCAGTCGGGAATTCCTTATACATTCACTTGTTCTTCTGCCTTTCCTTTCGACCCCAGGTCGCCAGGTGGAAAGGCACGATTTGTAAGACTGCTCTTTCTGAAACAGCTGGTTTCCCCTGAAAATATGAAGCACTTTTGCCAATTTACCGACAAATACAGGGAGGAGGGGTTTTTTTTGGTTTGTTTAGAGGTAAGGTAAGGTTTCGAATAAAAGCTCTGTTTGACCTTGACCTCAATATGTAGCTGAGGATGACTTTGATGTCTCTGCTTCTACCGTCTGAGTGCAGAGATGGCAGGCGAAGTGTGACATGGCGTTGGGGAGTGAACCCAGAGTGTTTTGAATGCTAGGCAAGTGCGCTAACCACAGGGCAACACTTCCGTCCTCACTGGGGGAGGAGGTGAAGTGGTCCTAGTTGCCTTCAGTCCACTTTGAACATACTCTCCATCGCTCATATCTTAACACAGACACTCCCATCCTTTGCTTTCCTGTTGGAATGACTATGTTGACTAACCCTGTCTTTTCTATAGAATGATTCTATTCTGACTTAAATCCGTTTAGTTTGGATGAGGCGACCTAAGTTAGAAAGCGATCCAAGTAAGGTTTTAACATCTGAAATGGTTGAGAAGTCTGAGCCCGAGGGATTATTGGTTTATCAGTCCTCCAGGGAATCACTGCTAAGAAAACGAGCATCGGGAGATGGGCAGGAAACCCTCTGCCTGAGAGCGGGAGACGGAAGTGTGTTTTTAAGAAAACTTATGCATAGATGGGGTCGTTAAAGGGATGGATGTGTCTGGGCTTTCCCCCGTGGGAACAAACATAATTAATCTGTCGTTAGGGTTTTTTCTTAATGAGACTCCCAACCACAGGCTTCCGCTGGTTGCCTGTTGTGCATTTTATGCGTCTGCAGCATGGGGTGCATGCCGTGTGCCTATTATATTAATTGCTTGGTAATATTGAATAAGTGGCCTCCAGGTTCAAAACTCAAAACCCAAGTGTCCCTAAACCTAGTTGCTTAAGCCATTTTCTCAGTCTCAAAATGAGCAGTTGGAAGCCAGCTTCTTCGAAAGGTACATCGTTCCTTCTGGCGCTCTGCTGGGCACATCTTACAGGACCCAGGACACCACTGTTTTAGGTCACAGTATTTCCCCCTCACGATGTCAGGACCCACCATCCTCCCTCTTTCTCCTCGTGTCCACCTCCCAGTGCTCTCCCCACCCCATTTTTCTCTGCCTTCTTTCATAATGGGACCAGAAGAAATCAGGGTCACAAGGCAGCTGTGCTCTGGCTTGAAGCAATGCCTTTCACCTGTAGGTGCACACACTATAAGACTTTGGCAGCATCCTTCGATGTGAGTCACACTACAGTTTTCAAAGTATCTGCCTATGCAAACTGATGTGCGGGAATGACCTACTTCCACAGCTAAGTGTTGTGGTGCTTGCATCAGAAACTTCCAGAAAGTAGATTTCTTTTATACTTTGTGAGATGTTTTAAACTTGCACGGATTAATGCCTGTGAGGCTCATGGGTTCTCCCAGCCCTTTCTTAGCTAGCCTTCTTTGGCATTGTGGTCCAGGGCTATTCTGCCAAGTATCAAAGAACTCCTTACTCTCCTGTTCTCTCTTCTTTGGCCCTCTGTTTTGTCTTTTCCTAGCCCGTGATTGGTGTAGCTCCCGGGGGATGTCATTTGGTGCAACTGGTACGCACATTGATCCAACAGCTGTGTATTGCTTGCAGGCTTGCTCCAGACAGTCTTCTTGCTTCCAGGGGGTAGCCGGTTCCGTGTCAGCCAAGGTTCATAGGATACTCGCCTTTCCCCTGGGAGCGGAATGCAGTGGGTGACTATGTGATAGCTTTTGATGGCAGGTGTTGTGACGATGTGATAGACAGGTGGGGTGGGTGACAGGTAGGGGCAAGGAGATCTCTCTGCATGGGGAGGTCAAGGAGAGCTTTACTGATGAGTGCTGAGCACTGCAGGGCAAGAAGAAACAAGTCCCGTCTGCATCCTAATGCAGTCCGCATGGGCCGTGGTTTCAGTCTGGAGCGAAGGCTATATAAACAAGGTATTACTGCAGTTCATGGAGACCCTGGAAACTCAAAGATCACTAGTTCAAGGCCTGCTGGGCCCCCTAATGTAATAGGCCAGCCTCAGAAATACAGAGAGATACCGTCTCCAGAAACCCAAAGGAATAGAGCGACAGCTGGTGTCCATGGACTGTAGTAAGCTGGGTGTGGGTGTTTGGGGGGAGGGTCAGTGAGTTATCAAAGCAACCCTCTGTATAACCTTCCTGAGCCCAAGAAGTAGAGATCACCAGCACCCCACACCTGGTCTTGTGGTCTTCACCATTCAACACCCAGTTCTGACAAAGTGACTTTTGTTTTGACCCGCCACACCACAGATGGACTGTGCAAGCTTTTGAGTCTTGTCTGGGCAGAACCAAGCAGTGTGTGTACCCAGCCTTTTAAATTCCACGCTCTTTGGTGCTATTGACAGGCATGTCTGTTCACTTCCAGCGCTATGTAGCTTTACAGTGTTTGACTACGTGGTGTTTTGTTCTCTTGCTGAGTGGTTAAGTCGTTCCCAGTGTTGGCTAGCTTGGGTCTTTTGCTTGCATCTGTTGGATACGTACCTGTGCGAGAGCGGTTGAGTATGTATGCCTTGGGCCTTAGCAGTATTAGCTATCAGTTTCTGGAAGTCTGGTGGCTGAGGGGATGAGAAGTCTGCACTTGGTGTGGGGCTTGCATGCAGTAGGGAGCAGAATGAGAGGCAATACAGGTCTCTGGCCTTTGAACTTTCCTTTGAGAGCAGAGGACTCTGAAGGGCTGAACTGGGTAATAAGTTTACTTACTTTCCCTCTTCCCGTCCTTCCTGTTATTAGTCTTAGGAACTTTATTTCAAAAGCCCCTTTCCTGCCACTTTAAACACAGCACTGAGCTTTCTTCTAGGCGATTTTGTGTTAACAGCGATTTCTCTTTCGTTCTGTTCCTGAGTTGCCGCCGAGAGCCGACGAAAGGCTTTCTCTGTGAAGTGTGAGCAGCTCAGAAGAGAGCTTGTCTCATCTTCCTTTCATCATGCACCCCGAAGTTCCTCACGAGGGGATTCGGAGTAGTAGTTAGTTTCTGCCTCTCTTCTCTTTCTTCCCAGTCACCTGCTAAGAATTAGCCTCCCAGGAAGAAAGATTTATTTGAACTCATGGCCTCCGAGACATCAGTCTGTGATTGCTTGGCCCTGTTGCCTTTGGGTGAGCTGCAAGGCTGTGCATCCTGGCAGGCGGCGGATGGAGGAGCAAAACAGCTGGCCCCACCTGGTTATGGCTGGGAAGTGCTCCACCCCGTGACTTAACTTCCCTATATGTTCCATTCTCCCATGGGCCAGGGGCCAATCATAGAGACCTTTGGGGGGCGCATTTAGCATTTTTTGACATTTGCTGTTATAGTTGTCTAGGTTTTGGGTTTTCCTCAGTAATCTTTCATTTTCCTGTCGAGATCACTCTTGTCTACCTTTGAGATCATGTCAGACATGGCAGGGCCCTTCCTTTCCTCCTTCCCACCCTTCTCTCTTTCCTTCCTTCCTCTTTTTTTTTTTTTTGGTTTTTCGAGACAGGGTTTCTCTGTGGCTTTGGAGACTAGCTCTGGAACTAGCTCTGTAGACCAGGCTGGTCTCGAACTCACAGAGATCCGCCTGCCTCTGCCTCCCGAGTGCTGGGATTAAAGGCGTGCGCCACCACCGCCCGGCTCCTTCCTTCCTCTTATAAACGTGTTGAAAGCCACTATGGAGGCACCTGGGAAGTTGCAGTAGAAGTGACAGCTTGGGTTTTGACCCATGGAGTTCATACTCTGGGGTTAAGGAGAAACGCGCAAGCAGAAAATGTATAAATTATGCAGCATCTCTGATGGATGCCATGCGGAAAAATAAACCAAGAAAGAAAAATGCGGTGGGGGTGGAGAAGAAGGCAGCTGTAAACAGGGACTGCATTAGAAAGCACAGATCACGTGGAAAACCTTGGAAACTTTTTCTGATTTTATTTCTTCCATCTGGGTTAGTTTTCAGTCTGGCAGGTAGACGGCATATACACGTGTGGTGTGCACAGTGGTCCGCAATGTGCATGTATTGTGGAGTGGCTAACTAAGCGCATTAACAGATGTCTCCCCTCGCATACTGTCATCTGATAAGGCACAAACATAAAAATCCACTCTCTCAGCAATTGTCATGTGTATGGTGTGTGGCTGTTAGCCATAGACACCATTCTGTACCAACAGCCCTGTTGAGCGTATTCCTCCTAACGAAAATGCTGCCTCCTTTGGTCAACATATCCCAACCTTCCACCCCCAGCCAATGGTGGCCATCATTTTACTCTCAGCTTTTGTGAGTTTGACTTTTTAGTGTTTGTAGGGACTGCAGCATTTGCCTTTCTGTTCTTGGCTTATTTCACTTAACATAAATAAAGTCCTTCAGGCTCTTCTGCTTTGTTGCAAATGGTAAGATTTCCTCTTTTTTGTTTGTTCGTTTAAGACTGAATGCAATTGCAGAATGCCCTGCTTTCTTTGCATGGATGGATACTTGGTTTGATTTCTTGGTTATTGTCGATTATGCTGTAGTGAACACAGGCACGCAGGTCGTTCTTTACGTACTGGCCCAGTACTGGGTTACTCAAACCATATTGCATGTCTTTTCTTTTGAGAACTGTACATACTGTTCTCAATAACAGCCATGACTTGCGTTCTCCATGGGGGCAATGCGGCCAGGAGGGTTTCACTGAAGGAACAACACTTACTTGCTCATGAGAATGTCTGGGAGATCCTTGGGTTAAAAGGGAGACGAATAGTAGATGATACCAGAAGGTATAAAGGTCAGGCCACTCAATGTCCCAAGATTTCATCAGCTCTTTTTATCTATTTATTAGTTTTATTTATTTTGTGGGGTTATGAAAAGTCAGTGAAGGTATCAAAAACTTTTTATTTTGAGGTAACTGTTAATTCGCATATATTCAGAAATAGTAGTGAGAGATATAGTGTGCCCTTTGCCTGTTCCCCCAAATCCCTAACACTTCTTAGACGAGAGTGTGGCTTAACCAGGATGTGGACGTTGGTGCGGTCAGTGGGGCTCGTCCATCCCCGCCAGGATCTCTCGCCACTCTTGCTTCTTCCCACCCCTGCTATCTAAACTCCTGGATGCTGTGGGACACACACACAATTTCACTCAGGCCTTGGAAGACTGAGGCAGGAACAGCCCAGCTTTGAGGAGCTACCCTCTGTTTGCTATCTAACCTAAAATGCTATCATCTTGCAAGTTTTTGTGGTGTCTAAAGAAATGTTAGCCTACCCTCACCATTTATCGTTATTTTAGCTATCTCACCAGTGAACACTTAGAACCACAGTGGAGGGAGTCATAGTCTTGCAGAAGGATGAAAAGGCCCACTTTGTTCACCCTTATTATTCATTGTTCTAGTCTTTTCCTTTGATTAAAGGAACTTCTCTAGGTGATTTTCTTATCTTGAATCATGTGTGTGTCTGTGTGAAAGCATGCATGCCATAGCACACACTGGGAGGTCAAAGGCCAACCTTAGGTGTTCTCTGACCACAGAAGCATTGAAGGCATCCATGTAATGAGGCAGATAACGAGATCTTGCAATCAAGCCCCCTGACATCCTGGTAGGGGTGGGACTCTAAGATCCCATGTCAGCCTTGGCTGGTATGCTAGACTACGGCCGCTTTTGTTTTGCCTTTATCCCCTGTGGTGTTTGGTTGTGCTAGAACATTCACTATGGAAAGTTTTCCTGTTTTACTAGGTTCCTCCTTTCTGGGCCTTTGATGACAGAAAGCAAAATTTTGTTCATGGGAAAAACTATTCCGTCATCATTTGTGGCGCATTCCCTTCTTTAGAAGCAAATATGAGATTTATATGCAAAAAGAAACCCCTGCAACCTCATTGCTATGTTGTCTCTTGATTCTCGTGGTTCCTAACTGGTTTGCCTTCATCCATTTCTTTCATATATGGGATTTTAAAAACTGATTTAGTGAGAACAATGAGGGAGCGTATGTGCATTTGATCTTCCTACAAGTGGTGTCAGCCTTGTCTTGGGAGAAAACCAGCGTGGCTGTAGTGTTTGGCCTGATGTCTGTTATGATAGGCTGAACTGATGTGCCTGACGGGACACATCATAATCTCTTGTTCCTGTTGGGTAGCCTTAGAAGGAAAGAGGAACTCTGCAGAGCTGATTAAGGATCCTGGTTTTGGCGGGAGTATCCTAAACTACCCAGTGCACCTGCTCAGATCTTACAGTCTCAGAAAAGGTTCAGGGACTCATTTAGAAAAGGCAGTAATGCAGAGAATACATGGCTGCACTTTGAAAGTGGAGGAAGGGGACATACGTTAAGGAGCTTGGTAGTCATTGAACATGGATAAAGATGAGAAAACAGATTCTCTCCTCAGAGCTTCCAGAAGGAACTAGTCCTGCCCACACTTTGATGTTAGCTCACTGAAGCTTTGATTAGATGCCCAAACTGCAGAGCCCCGCAGAAGTGAACTTTTGTGTTTGTTGGAAGCACTGTGTGTGTGGCCATCTACAGAAGCTCGTGCATCTTGGCGTCGTCAGGAAGTACTGACAGTAAGATGCTCAGGTTCCAGTGATAGATGAGGTTATTCTGAACTTCTTGCGGTTGTCCTACTTTTTAGCAGCGAGGGTGATGGGGGTGGGGGGAGGAGGGTCGTGTGGTGCCAGTATTGCTCAAGGAGGACCGGGCTGCAGCCTGTATGAGATGAATCAGATAGATGGAGGTCAGCGTTGGGAAGGCTAAAAAGGAGCCTGCTGCAATCTGTCAGGCAGACAGGCTCACTCAGAGGTGGATATGGGCTGAAGAGTTAGAGACGCGTACCAGGAACATTTCAAGGGTAGGCTTTGAAGATCGATTCTATGAAGGATGGAGAGTATGAAGTCAGCCATGACGCAAAATCGTGAATAATTAACAGGGCCATTAGGAGAGGACTGGGGGTGACAACTGCTCCACAGTTTCTCCGTCTGTCACAGATGATGGAGCAGGCAGGACGGACTGCAGTTTTTTTCTTTTGGAATTGAAAAGCCAATCAGGGCCTTTTGAGCTGTATCAGTTCTAAATCTGTGTCTGCGGAAAAGCTGGTTAGTCATATCCTAATTTCCTTGAAAATTATAAAAGTCTATGTCCAGGTGGATGGCTGTGTCCTGGGTACACACTCTTCTTTGTCTCTGGTGGGGAAAGGTGTGTGGCGGCACTGATGCACATGACCGATCAGCCGTCACATCAGCAGTTCGAGCCTCTTTGTTATGGTCTGATATTTCTCTATTGAGAGATTTCCCTAGGATATAAAGAAAGCCGTGTCTGTTCAAAATACACACCAAGTGTTTTTCTTAAACTTGAAACCCAAAATACCATTCTTGAGCTATAAATATCACCACAGGCCCCAAATGTTTCTTCTCTTAAACGCCCTCTAGATTCATAAGATGACACCCAGATATTTCATTGTTGTTAGCCCACCCTGAATGCTGGCTACTCAAAGACAGTCTTCAACCTGTAGACGTGTGGAGTTAGGCTGTGTTTGTTAGACTCCTTTCTTACCCATGTCCCACTCTGCCCAAACTTCCTCTGGAGAACCCGCACAGAGCTGAAAACCTTGACACTGTGGGTCTACTGTGAATTGTCTTTACGAAGTAACAATTTTGTGTTTGAAACCCCTTTCAGTTTTTTTTTAAAAGATCTATTGTATGCGTGCTCATGTGTATGTGCGTGTGCACATGCCTGCTTTTCTGTACATGCACCCAGTGCATGCAATTGCCTGTGGAGACCAGAAGGCCTCGGTCAGATCCCCTGGAGCTGGAGTTGTGGGTGGTTGTGAGCCACCTGATATAGGTGCTGGGAACTGAACCTGGATCCTCTCTCAGAGCGGCCAGTGATCTTAACTGCTGGGCTGTCTCTCCAGTTCACCCCGCCCCGCTCCAACCCTTTCCAGTCTTAAATCCGTGGATTTCCAAGCTCACCATCCTGCTTTCCTAGCATGGCTAATATGCGAGCTGTCATCAGAGACTCTTCTGCATTCTCAGGTAGTTGCAAGCCCCCTCTTCAGGGTTCCTCGGCCATCAGAGTGCTTAAGGGTCATTTGTTAAACACTCATCCTGACTGAGCAGATCTGGGGTGGCCTTTGAAAGTCTGCATTTCTAACACAATTCACTTGTGTGCCCCCATGCTGGTCCTTACCCCACGTCAGTTAACAAGGGACTTCAATTCATTTTTACTCTGGTCTACCCTGTCTTAGTTAGTTCTGTGAAGAAATACCATAACCAAGGCAACTCTTATAAGAGAAAGGATTTAGTTGCCACTTGCTTACGCTTTCAAGGTTTAGTCCATGATCATCACGTGGGCAGCATGGCAGCGCAAAGGCAGACAGGGTGCTGGAGAGGGAGCTGAGAGTTCTGCATCAGGATCCCCAGGCAGCAGGAAGATAAAGCCCCTGGGCCTGGCTTGGGATTTTGGAAACCTCAAAGCCCACCTCTGGTGACACACTTCCTCCAACAAGGCCATTCCTCCTAATCTTTTCAAACAGAGCCACTTCCTGGTGACCAAGCATTCAAGTCTATGAGCCTATGGGGGCCATTCTCATTCAAACCACCATATACCACAGCTATATACCACAAGTTGCCGAGTTATACCACAGCTTTCACTGGTCCTTAGAAAAGTGGGTGAATTAGTCTCACAGTTGGTTTGGGCTGGATGAGAAACTAAAGTCGTTTAACTACTTTTTGTTTTAGGAAATTTCTGAAAATACACACACACACACACACATACCACATACACGCTCGAAAAAAAAAAAGCGCGATAACAGAATACATTATTGGCTCACCGTAAGGCGGTGAGGGAGAATGTGCGAGCCTCAAGGAAAAGCAGCTTCTCTGTGTATCCCTGTATTCAAACCCAGAAATACTTAGAACGGTGCAACTGACCTGACTTGCACTAACGGCAGGCTATTTACAAAGAGGCTTCCAAACCAATTACACATGGGCTCACATTGAAGCCGAGTTATTTAGTTATTTTCTCATATCCCGCATCGTTCCAGCCTAGATCCGACTAATTTGGGCCAGGATGTGGCCAAAATCAATTACCCCAGTCCTGGCTACATCTCTCTGGGAGGCTGCATTCAAATCAAGACACATCTCTGCCTGTTGCTTCTAAGAACGTATTAGTGAAGGGCCAGTCGTTTCTTGCTCTTGGAAAATGTGCTTGCAGGGTTGGGAGATTGGCTTCCAGCAGATGTGTCAGCTCCACGAGAACTGAGTTTTCAATGCTAAATACTTTAAAATACATGTTTTACTTCTTTTGTTTGAGACGAGGCTTTTAAGGGGCGACAGACACCACTATAAAAGTGAGCACCGTGTGCGTGTCCTCTATGGGAAGGCATCTGCGTGAAACGCCGCTTCCTTTTGCTCAAGAGGCAATTGCGTGCATCATTGCTTAGCAACACTCGTTTCAGCACTGACACCTTATTCAGCTTTAATATTCAGGTTCAGATCAAGTCTTTCCAGAGACAGGGTAGGCTGAGTCTTTTAAAGCAAGCAAGTGGAAGCTGTCATTTGCGATTTTCACCCCAGGGCTGCCAGCACCGTCCGAGTTTTCATTTTATCCCTGCTGTTTGAATCGGACATTTCTTTTCATTTTAACGTCTTTTAGGTCCTATTTCATATTGTTTTCTTTTAAATCTCAGAAAAACACTACCATAGCCTCTGTACTTGGAGCATCACATTCAAATATCCTGGCACAGCTCCCGAGACCCATCATGAACCAGAGTCCTTCCCTGCATCCTCGGCTGCAGGCAAATCCACCAGCCCGGTGTTCTCTGCCTTGCCATTTCCTCAGCTTGTGCTTGCCTTGGGGTCCGGGGTGGGGGTGGGGAGGATGATCTTGTCTGGGTGAGTCCCGCTTGTCTTTCCAGATGAGGCCTTGCTTTGCTTAAGGACAGGGATGTGTTCTGAGAAATGCATCTTTAGGCATTTCTGGCCACTGGCTGATATACTTTGCAAACATGCATGGTATAGGTTGGCCAGTCACCAACATGGAGGTGCATGCAACTGCTGTATTATAACACAGCATTGTGCTTTATGGTAGACTTCCTTTTTCATAGGGACAAGCAGAGGTTGAGGGAGGGAGGGGGAGAAGTGTGTACGTGTCTATGCTGGTACATGTGCACATAGATACTTGACCTCTGGACTCATGGAGGATGGCCAACTCCAGATAGGGCTGGGCCCCTTTGCCTGGGGTTTTGCATGAGTCTGGCCCACTGGCCCTCGGTATGCTGGATTTTAAGTTGTTTACTTTCCCCATTTTAAGAAACTTCTTGAGGAACAAGGATTCTGTCTTTTACCTTAAATTCCATCTTTTCTCTGTGCTTCACATGTGTGAACTTGCCAGCATTGGTGGACAAGGCAGAGCCCCTTCCTTGCAGCAACAATTGAGTTCCCTGGTATGAATTCATCAGCCATCTTCTGACCTATTATTCTTTCTCTGTCAAGGACGCTGCTACTTTCCCACTGTTTAAAGCCCATAAGAAGAGTCACGCATCCCATTAGGGCTGTGATAGACAGACAGAGGTGTGAAGTAGAGAGCCCGAGGGGCTTCAAAAGCGAAGGCAAGACACCTTGAAGATATAAAAATGTAAGAGGCTAGGCTATGATTTTCTAAACATTTGCACAAAGCAAAGAAATATTGCAGTTGTTTTGAATCTGTGTTTTTACAGCTGGTATAGAAAATGAACTCTGACTTGGTGGTATCTAACGTCATCAATTTATATAGCCTAGGCTTAGAAAATACCGCTTGAGAATTAGCTTCCAAAAGCAACTTCTACCTCGATAGAAGACAGGGACAGCCTGACTTATTAGTAAACTAGGGTGGATAGATTTCTGAACTGTGGTTCGTATTTTAAAAATCTCATTAATTTCTTAAAAAGTATTTAGTTTTTTTAGGCACATAATGGTGTATTCTATGATTCTATCCCCTTTCTAGTCTAATTGTTAGATACTTGGTTAATATCTTTCTTGTTAAGATATCATAGCATTGAGATGATGATTACAGTTTATTTTATTATTTATTTCTCTCATTTTTACAGGAAACAGGCATCATTGTGGGTCCAAGGAGACATTTTCCGATCCAAACTGAAAAATAGGCCCTCCAGTGAAGGAAGTATTAATAAAATTATTTCTAGCTTGGATGATATGTCTATTGGTGGAAACTTATCTAAATTACAAAGCGTGGAAAGGTTTGGAGAGGTGAGTTTTCCCTGGGAGAAGCTTACTTCCTTAGCACCAGCTTTCTTCATGGCTCCCCACTGAACATGCAGCATACGGCTCTTTCTCTTCTTTCATTTTTAAACATTTTTTTATTTGTGTGTGTGTGTGGTGTGTGTGTGTGTGTGTGTGTGTGTGTGTGCTACATCACGTATGTAGTGGTCAGAGGATAACTTTTAGGGATTGGTTCTCACCTTTTACCATGTGGATTCTGGGGATCAAGTTGAAGTTGTCATCAGGCTTGGTGGAAAGCGTCTTTGCCTGCTAAGCCTTATCACCAGCCCAGAGAACTTTTATCTGTTCCCTGCGCTCCCGAGAGGGCTATGTTTCTAAGCGTGGGGTCATTGGCCTCTCGAGTACAAAGCAGAACACAGAAACCGGTTGTCTTTGTAAAGGAAGCCATAATTTAAGGGGAGCAATTATAAAGAGAGTGATTCTGATGTAAGGAGTATTTATAGAAAGGCAACAGAAAAGTAAAGTTTCCGTTTGAAAACAGAAATAGATTCCAAGAAGAGAATTTGACGCGGCATTTGCCGAAGCTGTGCCTAGCACAAGTGGTACTCTGAAAGCCTCCGATTCCTCTGATTTCTAAAGAGTCAGAGGGAAAGCAGAGTTAGGACAACTTGTTTTACCCAGCCTCTCCTCTAAACAAACCACTTTAAAGAGTTATTCTTTAGCGGCTGATCTCATCTTTACTACACCCAGTGAATTAGGCAATATCTCGGTGTAGTAAGGAAATTGTGTTCCAGAGATGTGTTTTAAGGCATGATTCGCTCTGTGTCTGTCTGATTCCAAACTCATGGTTTCTTTTCTTTCTTTCTATTATTCCCTACTACCTTTGAAGTAGCAGGAAGTGACTTACAAAGAACTTGGAGCCTGAGCATTTTTGGGAGCTGGAAGCAACTGTACTAGTATAATTTGTTCTAATTTTTTTTCTGTGGAAAAGAAATGAGAGTTCCAAAACTGTGATTTGCCCAAGGGTCTTGAGTTACTGAGTAATGGAATCACTTTCAGAACTGGGTATTCAATTCTTAGTTTATCTTCTTCTTCCTCCTCCAGTTCTCCCAAGAAAGGGTTTATAGCCTAGGCTAACCTGGAACTCAGGGTGGTCCACCTGCCTTAGCCTCCCGAATCTGGGATTAGGGGCACAAGTCATCAGACCTAATCCTACTTTAGCTCTTCAAGGTAAAGCTGAGAATTTGGATTATATTTTTATATTCCTCAAGAGGCAAAAGAAACGGAACTAGCAGGGGAGATGGCTCAGTGGGGGGAAGATGTTTGTTGCCTTGTGGCTGTGAGAACTGAAACTTTAGATTCTCAGATGTCACAGAAAAGCTGGGCAAGTGTGGTAGCCACCTTTAATTTCAGAACCGGCAGGGGATGCCCAGGACAAACTGACTGGATAAACTAGGCTCTGTCAGCAGCATAATTCAGTAAGTCAAGTGGAGAGTCATCAAGGAAGATAGCTGATGGCAACTTTGGAACTTTGGACAATTACGTACATGTATATGTATACACGTGTGACCATGTGCATACATGGTGCGCGCACGCAGAAATTAGTCTGATGAAATATTTAAACACTAAATGTAGTTTACAGCCCCTCAGCTGGATGCCCATAGAGCCAGACCAGGGCCCTCAGGAAGCCCTTAGCCTCCAAGAACCTCCATGGCAGGAGTGCATAGCTGTCTCAAACCAATGCTTGGCATCCCCAAAGCTTCTCTTAGACAGTGAGACATCCAGAGCTTGGTGAGAGGGAGAGGAGCTTCATTCTAGGACACAGGATGGAGATTGGGATAGGAATTAGTTTTAAATCTTGTGTTTGTCTCCCAGAACAGCCACACATGGATGGAGTGGCTGAGTTTACTGTTGAGTCATCCGTCCTGATGAACTGTAAATCTTAGCCAAGGTCATGATATTCAGAGCCTTTGTTGACTTTTTCTTGCCTCTGCTGCAGTCTGGACTATGAGAAGCAAATGAAGGATCTGAGCTAAGTTTTAATGAGCTAAGATCGCTAAACAAGAACGCCTTCTTTCCTGTTCTGACTTCTGAAAAGATGAGTGTAACATTGTGTCTGAGGAACACAACTGCCTTTCACCAACAAATGCTTTCTAAATTACAGTCTCTTTAAAGTGGTTCACAACCTTTCTAGTGCTGCAACCCTTTAATACAGTTCCTCATGCTGTGCTGACCCCCAATCATAAAACTATTGTTGTTGCTACTTCATAACTGTAATATTACTACTGTTATGAATTGTAACATAAATCTCTGTGTTTTGGTCACAGGAGATCCCTGTGAAAGGGTCATTTAATCACCCAAAGGGGTTGTGACCCACAGGTTGAGAACCACTGATCTAGCAGACAGTTTCACTTCCATCCACTTTTACATTTCTGTTTGTCCAACTCAGGATTAATTGTCCTTTACCATGGGAGGATCAAAGGATGCAGTATGATTGAAATTTAAAGTATGTCAGCTTGGAAGTATAAGTATGTATTTAGATGTTTCTCCCCCAGCTTAGTTTATTCAAGCTCACACAACAAAATACCGGAATCTGTGTGGCATATGAACAACAGCAATTTATTTCAAGGCATTCTGGAGGCTGAGAGGTCCAAGGTCAAGCAAGGCCTTGGCCAAATCACTGATGGGGGCCTATCTTCTGGTCATAGATGGTACATTCTCCTTGTCCTCATAGGACGAAGGGGAGAGGCGGTTTTCGAGGATCTTCTTCACTCCTGAGGATTGCCTCATGATCTAACCACTCTTGAGAGACCCCCCACTCCCATCACTGTGGGTTAGAACCTCAACATAAACTTTGGGGCAACATAAATCTATAAATTTTGTTGGGGCCATCAGTAGTTATTTTCATCTTAGCCATTCACAAGTGCTGTTGTTCTTGCAGCTGGGATAAAGAAATGAAAAACAATAAAACAAAGCAAAGAGCCCTCAGGTGCCAGATTACAATGGGATATTAGCTACTGACTTCCTTGTTGGGACCAAGTATCTGGCAGGGAACACTTTAGGGAGGAAGGGCTATTTTGGCTCACGGTTCGAGGAGACAGAGTCCATCATTGCAGGGAAGGCACAGTGTCAGGTGTTTCCAAAAGCATTTGGCAGCTGTTCATGTCGCAGCCAGCAGGAAGCAGAGAAACCAGGCCTGGAAGCTGGGAAGGGCTCTAAAGCTCAAATCCCCCCTTCCCCCATCCCTCTCAGAGACCTACTTCCTCTAACCAGGCCCCACCTCCTGAAGGCTGCACATCCTCCAAGACTCCAGCAGGGGACCAAGTCTCCAAACACAGAAGCCTGCTTGTTGCATCCGTACTGTAACAGATAGTGTGGCCTTGCAGAATGACTTCCATGTAGCTTTTGGGCCCTGCCAGACCTAGCTGATGCAATGAATGCTAGATTTGTTTGTCTAGGTCTAGCCATGGGACATTCCGCAAAGGGAGGGATTCAATGGGCCCAACAGAGTTGGTGATGTGTTTACTGTGTTGTGAATTTCAAGCAGAAAAATAAGAATGCTGTAAGGGTTTTAGTGTGGTTCAGGTTCCATGCTAGCGTGTAAACGAGGGGTCCACGGTGGTTCTGGATTTATTTACTTGGTATGTAAAGCACTAAAGGCTACATTCCCCTACACGTGACCATTATTAAAATAAAAGGTTGAAAGGAGAGGATCTCAATTGCATTTGGTCCCGTGGATCTACGGCAGTGTTCCTCTGATTGGTCATTAAGAAGCACTGTGACAATGGAGTCTGCCAGAATAAAGGAAAACCATGGCTGGAAAGGCTGGGGCTTTCTGGTAAATTTCTCAGCACACTCAAAGTTGTTAGGAATCTTTCAGCGCAAAGTGGTGCCCTTGTGGAACCTGGATTTCAGGGCTGTGAATTACACTCAGCACCCATGTTGGGGCAGCTTATTGACCCCCATCTTGCTCTTGCTGAGCTGTGAGCTTTTCTCCCATGCGAGGTTTTTAACCCGTTCCCATTACATTCTGCTTCCTGGGCTGCAAAGTCTTAGTAAATGTTACTTGAGCATAGAGAGCTTAGCATTTCACACTCAAGGATAGAAGAGAATGAACATAAAATTGACACTTGCCCAATTGGTGCAAGGACATTACGTTGTTGAAACACAAAATAAGGATTCTCTTTGACATCCAGGGGCCTAAGAAGCCATCGTGAATTGGGATTCTAGAAAAAAGTGTCCAGGAGGAGGACTGTGAAGAACTCCAGTACAAATAGTATTGTTAAACTAGGAATTTAGTGGTTACACCCACCTAGGTAGCACCCACTGTGTGCCAAGAACCCTTTTAAGCCTCTTACATGGATTAACCATGTGACCATACAGCACAGCCACCGGAAGGAACTATGACCCTTTGAGAAAGACATAGCAGAGGTAGAGAAAGGCAGGCCCCTACCCAATGTAACACACAGACTTTACTGAGATGCCCTTTGAACGTAGGCACACGGGTTCACAAACTGTGTTTCTTCAAGAGCCCCCGGTGTGGCTCTAACACATTACACATATGACTTAGAACAAGACCTTGGCCAGCTCCTCCTCTGAAACTCCTCTCAGAGTCACAGTAAGTTCAGTTTTTCATTTGGTGACTCTAGGGCTGTGGTCCAGCCTCCGCCTACTAACCAGTAGATGTCCTTGACTTAGAGAGATGTTCATTGGCTGCAGGTGCTGATAGTGTGCAGCCAGTGTCATGTGACTTCATGATTGACAGGATAGGAAAGTAGTGCTACATTTTCGAGAATTGCATCTTGAAGTTATTGCATCTTATTAAGCCTATCCAGCGCTTGCAAACTGGGTACATCTTAGGAAATTCCATAAGAGCAGCACATCTCCAAGGCCTTACTTTGAAGTTCCTTACTTCCACTCTTAGGATGGAGAAGATGTGTCTGCTCCATCTGAATGCCACCAGGAGCCACCAGAGGCTATCGGGAGGGTAGTGGTAGCACCCAGATTGAAACTTTGGGGTGCCTCTTCTGGCTTTAGTTTAGAAGGTGTTGCTGAAGTCCACAGAAGACTGGAATAAAGAGCCAGGGAGTTGGGGATGGGGAAGTGGTCCATCTTTCAAAGGTCCTGGTCAGTGCAGCAAGGACAGATTGGTGAGATCTAACAAACCCAAGCTAAGTTGCCTTCCTTCCTCTGTCCTTTCTTCTTTCCTTTCCTCTCCTCCTTTCCCCTCCCTCCTTCCTTTCTTTACCTCTTGTGGTATTGGGATGGGACCCAGAGCCCTGCACATTCTAGTCAGGTGTTCAGGCTCTGCCACAGAACCACACCTCCAACTTCTGAAGCCTAATCTCCCTCTGATCTCAGCCGTGTCCATCTGTTTAGCTCTGAATCTCAGGAGGCAAGAATCTGTTTCTTGTTGTTTGTTTTGTTTTGTAGTTTTGAAGATTGTATAACTCAAGGCAACTATGTTTTGACTAACATTATATAAGTTTGTGTTACGAATTTGAGAGCACAGAGGACCATAGTAGCACAGGCCTATAAGCTCAGCACTTGGCAGGGAAAAGGAAGAAAGCAGAGGCTCAGGAGCTTGAGGCCAGCTTTGTCTAGGTAGTGATTTTGAGGCCATTCTGCACTGCATAAAACCCTGCCTCAAAAAACCCAAACCAAACACAAACAGGCAGAAAATGTGTTCATTTGCTTACTGGTGGTTTTGTGATTATACCTCTGTAACTCTTAGTGCCTCAAATGCCCTTAAATCTGTACTTAAATAACGGCATGTTCTATCCTGGGCTAGGTTTCTTTGGACCTATCCTGCATGTCTAGATCTTTCTTTACTTTGCCTTCTCCTTCCTCACGTCCTGACGTCTAAGCAGTTTGCTGCATTCTGGTCTAGCCATCTTCTCTCATCAGACTATTAGAGAAACCACTTAACTGTCTGCCTCATTCCTGATCCTTTCCTTCCCCAATTCATTCTCCAGCCATGGAGCAGCTTGAAGGAAATGCTTGCAATATATTCAGATACATTTCTAAGCATATACAGAACTCTGAATGAATGAAGTGTATACAAATAAAAATTACGAGAACTTCATGGTTCCTAAACAGAAGACGTGTCTACATCCCTAGAAGTGAAATGTGAATTTACATATTAGGATGCTATCTATATCTATCAAATATTAAAGAGGTACTCTCAAGCTTTGCTAGGTGAAGTTTGGATATTTATTTTGGAGGGTAATATGTTAACATTTAGGAGATAGCTTTAAAATGAGCTTAGCAATTCCACTTTGTGAACTTTTCTCCTCTCGGTGCTAGGGCAACGTTAGACAGTCATCTGCATCTTGGATGTGTTTGTTAGAGCTGTGTACAGGGCTGAAAGGCAGAGAACAGCCTGACCTGAAGTGTTTGTTAAAGAAGCAATTTGGTATGTCTAGACAACATGACTTTATGGGGGCTATAAAATGGCAATGCAAGGTTCGTTTTCATTTGTCCTGGAACAGCATAATAAACATGCATTTTTAATGAAGAAATCACTTGCAAAGCTGCCTGTGTAATACAACCTGTTTTGTTAGGCAGAAAAATGTCAGGGTAACAGGTGAGAGCATAGCACAGGAAGATTCTGGAGAACTGTGCCAATTTTTTTTTTATTTTTTATTTATTTTTTTGCTTTTGATAGTAAATCTGTAGACGATTTAACATTTCCAGGCTTATCTGTATTTTATTTCTTAAGGCAGATATATGATAAATATACTATATATAATCTGTTTTCTGTCATCTATCACATCTATCAAACTATCATCTATGTCTGTCTGCCCGTATGTATCTCAAACTATCATCTATGTATGTATGTTTGTTTGCATGCATGTATGTATGTATATATGTATGTATTTGTTTGTATGTATCTGTCTGTCTCTCTTAGTTACTTTTCTGCTGTGTGGTAAAGCACCATGACCATGGTAGCTTATTAGGGAAGAGTTTGTTGAGGCTTACCGCTCCAGAGGGTGGGGAGCTTGGTGGCAGGCAGGCAGGCAGGCAGGCAGGCAGAGCTCTGGAACAGTAGCTGAGAGCTTATATCCTTAAGACAACAACCATGAGACCGAGGGAGGGCAGACCCAGAAACTTCCAAACCCACCCCCTCTTCCAATAAGGCCACACCTGCTAATCCTTTCAAAACAGTTTCACCACTGGGGACCAAGGACTCAAATGCCTGAGGCTGTAGGGCCCTTCTCATTCAAACCACCACACTCCACTCTCTGGCTCCCACAGGCTTGTAGCCATAGCATAATGGAAAATATATATGTAGTTCACCTTCAAAAATCCCCATAGTCTTTTAGTTCCAAAACTGTTTAAAAGTCCAAAGTCTCTTCTGAGACTCAGACACTCTCTTAACTGTAAGCCCCTGTATAATCAAAAGTCAAACTATATGCTTCTAATATACTATGGCACAGACTATCCATCACTATTCTGAAAGGGAGGAATGGGGGCTTGGTGAGGAAATATTGGGCCAAAGCATGATTGAAACCCTGCAGAGTAAATTCCAAATCCTGTAGCTCAATGTCCAATGTCAAAGGACTTCAATGGCTCGATCCTCTAGCTGTGCCGACCGCAGTGCTACTCTTCCTCTTCCTTCTAAGGGAAGACACAGTGTTCTCCTCCAGGGAGTGTGAGCTGGGACTATATATGTATTGCTCTCTTCTTTAGGAGTGAGACTTCAGTAAGGTAAAGGAATAAAGTAAAGACAACATATTAAATATAGATAGTTAGGTGGGTGACAGTTTGTCATAGTGTTATTTTACGTTTTTGAAATCTGTCATAGTTTGCATCAGCACAGAAGGCTGAGGCAGGAGAATCAGGAGCTTGAGCTAGTGAGGCCCTGTCTCAAAAAAACAAAAGACAAAACCAAACAACAACAACAAAAATTTAGCATTTTAAAATTTGTCACTTAGTGTAGAAAAGAAAAACCATACGTAATTATTCTTTTAAATATCCTGTTCATTTTATTTAGCTGTATATCTTTTAAAATTAGATTTATTTTCAGGTATTATATAAACATGACTTAAAACATGAAAATAAATATCCCATTTCATTTTCCCCCAGACCTCTAAGTAGACCACAATGCCTGTTTCACTGTTAATGTATGAAAATGTATTAAAGATTTTTATTTTTATTTATTTATTTATTTTGGTTTTTCGAGACAGGGTTTCTCTGTGGTTTTGGAGCCTGTCCTGGAACTAGCTCTTGTAGACCAGGCTGGTCTCGAACTCACAGAGATCCGCCTGCCTCTGCCTCCCGAGTGCTGGGATTAAATGCGTGCGCCACCACTGCCCGGCTAATTATTTTTTTTTTAAAAAATTAAAAATAAAAAGTCTTTCTTCTACCTCCTGGTTGTGGTAGATGGGAGCTAGCTCTCCTGTCTCCCCTCAGGGCTCCTTTTGAGTTACCACAGAGAAACACTTGCCAGCTACTTCTTCTTTTCAAACTGAGGAACTGCAGCAGGAAACATACTTCCCTGGTTGAGAGTTGTTGGCCCTTTAACTCCCAAGAGTCCCTGCGTGCTTCCTGGAAGGTGAACTCCTGCATCAAGTGACTGTGTAGATGTCTTCAGCTACTTTACCTTGCATGCTTGTGAATTGGTTATCGATCTTGCAACAGTGGTTCCTGTAGTATCTGGAAACATTTCTGATGTGTTTGTAGATTGAGGTGTGCCAGGCTGTCTTCCAAAGCCCACGGTGTTCACACGAGAGTTTCTGCTTTTGAGCCATTGTCCTAGACAGGTTTTAGACACACCAGTATCCAGCCCCATGCTCCTTTGATTTGGAATTTGACCCATATACTTAGATGCTGAGTGTTCTGTAGTGTGTGCTTACTGCTGGATTCCTAACACATTTCAATGGCTTACTCTACAGAAAGACCGTTTATATGTTATCTGTCACTGAAGATGATCTGTGCTCTATTAGGAAATCGATATAAAGCTAAACTGTGTGTAATGATCGTCCTATGGGACTTGCCTGTTTTTCAGAGTAATTTTGAAGATGAAGATGTGGAAATGAAAAACAACGTCACACAGGGAGACAAACTACGTGCCTTAAAAAGCCAGAGGCAGCCTCGCTCCTCGCCATCCTGTGCATTTAGGTAGCCCCGGCTTAAACCTTTTGGTTCATAGTGTACTTCCGTTGTGGGTAAAACATTTCACCTTCACTTCAGAATACCGTTTTACAAATCCCGAGTGTTCCTGTGTTTTCTTTTCACCCTCATCGCCGGCTGTTGTGTGTTTCATCGCTGTGGGGAGTAGCTAAAATTGGAATGCTTCTGGAAACAGGTGTGACGTCGCTGTTTCTGGAATTCTGCCTCGACTTGCTGAGCGGTTACTTCAGACCAGCAGTAATTTCTGTTGTGAATTCTACTTGGAGGTTCCCGGGCGCGGTGGTGGCAGATCCTCACCAGTGTGCCAAGGGTTCAGATCAGAGCCAGCCCGTGAAGTGGAGTAGTTTGTGCCCAGTTTTGGCATATCTCACTACTTGACTTCACCTTTAATTTTTGAGATTTGAATAAGCGATTCCTCCATGTGTCTGAGAAATTATAAGCCATCTCGAATCTGAAGTGTGAAATCAGATCTGGGAGTGGTCTTCTGACCACAGAACAGTTGAAACCTTGTGTTAAAAAGAAAGAAATCTTACAGGAGAAGGAAGGGTTACATTGGGACAGCAGTTCTCTACCTGGGGGTCGTGACCCCTCTTGGGATCAAATGACCCTTTCACAGGGGGTCACATGTCAGCTCTCCTGCATGTCAGATGTTTGCATTATGATTCATGACAGTAGCACAATTATAGTTATGAAGTGGCAAGGAAATATTTTCTGGTGGGGGGGTTACCATAATATTAAGAACTGTAATTATAAGGTCGCAGCATTAGGAAGGTTGAGAATCACTTTATTGGAAGAAAGTATATATGCAAATACATATGCATTCAGGACCAACCCTTTCTGTACAGATCTCGGAAGCCATGTTTAGATGTGAGTTTTCTTTTGAATTCTCTGATATTTTCTCAGGGGGTAGACTTCAGTTTCCACAATAACACTATGGCACCATCCGGAAACACTTCTCTACCGAGCAGTTACACTGCCTCCTTTTTGTGAAAGAGCAAGATGCTCTACCATTCATGGTGAAATAACACACGCATTACCTGCTGGCGGGAGGGTTCATTTCGTAAAGTGTTGGAGGCCGGTACCCACTGGTGTGATTTTTCTCTCTTGATGGTTTAGTATCTTTATGTCTCTGCCTCAGATGCTGTAGGGTGGTATTTGTTTAGCTGTGTGCACCTGGTCACACCTGAGTTCTTGTCTTTGATTTCTGCAGGTCAGATGATATGAAAGGACACCAAAGGGCAATGTCCCAGACTTTCAGGTACTGTTAACAGATAGACAAATATCTAGCTGTTGTAAATATGGATGACTTTTTAGACATATTTTCCAAGCATCAAACCCCATGAAAATAGACATAACTATACACTTTTTCTGTCCATTTATTTATTTTATAGTTGGAATAAAACTCTGCCCTTTCACTGAGCAACAACATCTTTAGCCTGTCTTACAGTTTTTCAATTTTTTTTTTTTTTTTTGGTGTTGTCGCTTTTGTTTTTGAGATCAGTTCTCTCTACATAGCTCTTTGGCTGACCTGGAACTCACTACGTTGACCAGGCTGGCCTTGAACTCACAGAGATCAACCTGCCTCTGCCTCCTAAGTGTCGCACTAAAACCATGCCTGGCTTAAACTTAATTTTAAAATGATTTATTTGTTTTTATTTTATGTGTAAAAATGTTTGGTTGCATGCATGTATATGCACCTTGTGTGTGTGTCTGGTGCCTGCCTTCAGAAGAAGGTACTAGACCCTTCTGGAACTGGAGTTACAGACAGTTGTGATCTGCCATGTGGGTGCTGAGCCCCAAACCTGGTTCCTCTGCAGGAACAGTAAGAATCACTGAGCCTCTCCCCAGCTCCGAAACTAGCTTCATTTTTAATGTTTACTATTGAAAGGGCATTTCCTCCCCCGCCTTCAGGTTGGGTGCTGGTGGTCATGACCTTTATACTCTTTGAGCTCCCAGCCCCTTCTGGTCTTCAGTAAACTCCAAAGTGCTCTGTGACTTTCTTCTTTTCAACCCAGAGATAGATTCTGGTCTCCTCCCATTTTTAGCTCTATTGTGTGCATTTGTGAATCGCTGTGTAGGTTTCTTTTTCACTCTTTCATCCATAAGAGGAGGAGATATTAGTGCTTCTCTCTTGAAAAAAAGTCTCTGACCCTCCTAGAGTTATACCCCGACACCCGTATTGCCAGGGACCATTGTGGTGCCTGGCGAGAACACTGGGCGTGATTGGTCAGTATTGTTGATAAAATGGGACAGAGACACAGCCCTTTTCCCCTTAGGATTTCATTCTAACCTGTATTGTTGAATGGGTAGTTCTGCTCGGCCCAGGCTTCTTCAAAGGCCCGAGTCATTTCCTGGCATAACCTTTTCACTTTTGTTTGAGGGGGAAAGATGGCATCAGCAGTGCTTAGGAGGGCGGGTGGGCAAGGGACGTTGAAGCAGAGAAGGAAGCACAGTCCAGTTTCATCACAGGGTTTATCTAGGACAAAAGGTATTTGGTATTAGAGTTGTGGCTGAGCTCTGGCTCTCTCTAGAGGAGTCACTTTCCCCTTTGTGCCCACCGGGAGCTTGGTTATAGATCCCCTGATGAGCCCTTGGGAGTGGAAAGGAGAGACAGATAAGTCTTTGCCCTCAGGGAGTTTGCATTGAGCGATGGAAATAGGCAAAACTGAGCTGCTGAAGGATAGCATAAGAGCCGTGGTTTACTGGGAGTGTGCTCTTTGAAGCAGACTGCTGATCCTGCTGGGGAATTCACTCAAGCCTTGCCCCGGGAGGTAATAACCAATAGACCATTCAAAGGCAGGTGGTAAGAGTGAGCTGGGGGGCGGGGGGAGTTGAAGACCAGAGGTGAGGAGAGGCAAGGACAGAGGATGCCTG
Source organism: Chionomys nivalis (assembly GCF_950005125.1). Classification (NCBI taxonomy): domain Eukaryota; kingdom Metazoa; phylum Chordata; class Mammalia; order Rodentia; family Cricetidae; genus Chionomys; species Chionomys nivalis. The sequence goes on along the minus strand of NC_080103.1, from coordinate 28,518,204 downwards.
CAGGAAAAATGGGGTGAGTGCAGGGTGGTCAGGAACCCCACAGCTAGGTGAGCATGTCTAGTCGATTTCCCTGTTTGTTTGACGTGACAAAGACGCTGGATGCAGCCGCACATGAGTTGATAAGTGGCCTCCAAAACCACAGAGAAACCCTGTCTCGAAAAACCAAAAAAAAAAAAAAAAAAAGTTGGTAAGTGGCATTGCCCCTCACCTGTGTATGGAGACAGGTGAGAACCAACTAAAACGGATAGGGATGTTTGCGGTCATCACGCACTTGACTACGTGGGTTTCATCTTGTGGGGCTAATAGGACCCACTTGGAGAAGCAAATGCCAGATTTTAGAGGTTCCCACAAGCCAAGCCTTTAACTAGGCTTTGTGGACCTGGGAGAGAGGTTAGATGGTTTGAATAGCGAAGGAACAGATGGAAATGGTTTAGATTTCATCAGAGGGGATTTACGGTCTGAATTGCTGAGGAATGAGAGGAAAGTGCGAGAAATATTGGCGGCCTCATACTCTGTAGGGCAGTTACCAACTGGAAGGGAAGGAGTGGATTTGTGTGGGACTTTCTTACCATTTTTGGTGCCTTTTAGGGCACTGAGCTTTCTTAACTTCCTTTGTTATAGTTCATTGGTGAGTATTTTAGGTAGCACAACGGCGGTGTGACACTCTGTCCTCTTTTCCTCCTCCAAAGATTAAGTTCCTCCCCGCAACCATCTGTGTCTACTGTGAAGACCCCCAAGGTGTGTTTGTCGCCTTCAGCAACAGCCAAAAGGATCAACAGAGGCTCTTTGTCTTCGGGTGCAAATATGAGAAGGTAATTTTCCTCTATCTCTTCCCTACCGCAGGCAGGGAATATGGCTGCAGGTCTACGAGGAGGGGCTGGGAAGAAGTGGAGAAACACCAAGGAGACCTCTATTTTTTCTGGGGCTTCTGGTCCTTCCTCCCTGACGAGGTGAGGCTTCAGAGGGGATGGTTAGGGGTGCACTGGTCTTCTCAAGCCTCTTCACTTTGCTACGAGTGATGTAGATTAGTCTGCCATACTAATGATCAACAGTGCTGTTGGTCATCCTGTGGGTAGAGACAGTAGGCACCAACTCAGCTGGGTAGAGATGCTGGATGCCACCCTATGCTAGAAAATGTCTGGGTTAAATCGTGGTCTTAAGTCAGCTTCCAGACTCTCTGTATGGTTACTTTTTGCGTCTGGCAGATACAGTTCTCAAATATTCGATTTTAAGACCAACCAGTGCTTTAAGCCAGTTTCTTGGGTCTTGGTTAACTGCTTCTGACCAAGAAACTTGGCATGTATGAATAAGGCCACAAGTGATGTTGTCACCAAGAGTGATGATATTATTTAGTCATCTGTGTGGATCAGAACCATCCTCATTGATTTCCCATGATGCTGTCTTCATATGTGAGTAGACATTGTTGTCTGTTTTTTTTTTTCCTCCCCTCCCGTGTTTCTCCCCCAGCTTCTCTATAAACTCCCGGCTAGCCAGTTCTCTAGGGAACTTGAACGCCACGACCGATGACCCTGAGAACAAAAAGACAGCCTCACCCACCAAGGCAGCCTTCATAGCCAGCCCGTTCACCAGCTTCTTGAATGGCAGCTCCCAGCCATCTGGCAGAAATTACCCTGAGCTCAACAACAACCAGTACACCAGAAGCAGCAACAGCAGCAGCAGTGGTCTTGGGGGCAACCTGAACAGCTCCCCAGGCCCCCTGAGCGCCAAGCCCGAGGAGCACACCACCATCCATAGACCCTCCTTCTCCGGGGGGCTCTCTTCCTCCTCAGTGAGATTCCTGAGCCGTTCTATCCCTGTAAGTTCACAGACACCACCTCTTGGTCCTCAGAACCCTGAATGCAACTTCTGTGCCTTGCCTTCCCAGCCGAGGCTGCCACCAAAGAAATTTAATAGTGCCGAGGAGGCCTTCTGATCGACGCCTTTCCTCTCTGTTGTGCAACTGCCCATGTGCTACATTCTGCTGGCTCCTCTTCGAGTAAATGCCGAGTTTCAACCGGGTTTTCCTCCTTCCTTCTTTTTCTTCCTCTCCCCGGTGAGGTGGGTTTTTCTTTAAAACGGAGGGAGCTTTCGTTCCATGGGTCGTGGACACCAAAGGCTTTGCTACTTTTCGGTTACGTTTCCCAAGCCTTCTGAGTATCTAGTACCAGGCAAAGGCGCTCGATCCATAACGTTGGTTTTACTCAGGTGATGTGTTGAGAAGGATGTCTTCCCTACTCGCCAAGGTCAGGATTTGGGGCAAAGTCATGTGGGGCATGAAGGAACTCTGTCTCCCCACAGCTGAGCACCAGGCCTCCTGCAGGGAACTGACCCACAGTTCTTTGAAGTGGCAAATGAAGGTGCTAATTAGAGGTCAGAGAGAGGTGGGTGGCAACCTGGACTGCCAAGGTTGGAGTAGGTAGTCTCTAGGAAGACATTTAAAATTAGCTACTTCTCTTCTAGAGGCAAGTGAGCACTGCAAATGATTTTTTTTGTGCCAGAGATCTTTATTTAGACACCAGATTCCCTTTTTACTAGCCCCATTGGACTGAAAATCTATTGGTCAAGTCTTTAAAAATTTAATAATTGGATTGTATCAAGAAGTGTTGATATCTATGGGATCTGAATTTAACTTGGAGAGGGGAAAAGGGCAAATAGAGCTATACCCAACAAAAGGAGAAGGTGAGATAGTGGGTCTGTTGGTTGCACTCTGGGCAGGAGCGAGCCTGGTTTCTTGGGAAGGCTCTGTCTGCGTTCTGCCATGCACCTGCTCTTTAGCCGTTTGCTCAGCCAATCAGCAGGGTTGAAGAGGAGAGGAAGAAAAGGGCTGCTGAGTGGCCCACTCAGCAAAACACAGCATCTGTGGTTTTATGCTGGGACCCAGTTTCCTTAGCCTGTATGAGGTTGTTCCCTACGATGAGAACTGAGTGATGCAGTGTGTGTGTGTGTGTGTGCGCGCGCGCGCGCGCGCTTTCATGTGTAGGGTCTCTGGATTCATCTTTCTTACAAGATTCCTTTCAAAAGTTGTTTTTTTCTACATTCCATATGCAGTGCTCGCATGTATAAATTTCCGTGTCTGATTTTTATTTCTATGAAAAGTTTCACCATTATCTAAAAATTTTAACCTTTTTGTTTTATGTGTACAAACACATTTCCTGTATGTATATGTGTATGTATGTAAGTATGTATGTGCACCATGTGCATGTAGTGCCTGCAGAGGCCAGAAGAGGGCATCTCATCGTTATTTTAGATTCTGTTATAGATCAGTGTTCCAATTAGCTATCTACCCACTCTTTGACCTGATTCTGATCTGATTTATATACACTGAGATTTGTGTCATAAATATGGAAATCCATGGGTCGGGGTAGGGCTGGGTGGAGGTAGGGGTTGCAGGGTGGGCACTAGCTATGAAAGGACAGAGTATTTAAACTTCCACAGTGTCCACACATCTTGTACTTGACAGAATGAACTGGGTTCTGCCAAGGTTTTCACACATTGTTTTGTAGATCAGCCTCTTTTTTAGAACTGACTGCGGATCTTTGTATTTCCAGGAAAAGTGTTATATAAATAATTATACAAACAGCTCATAGATTACAGTGCTAAAGGCTTGTGCCATCCACTCTTAAAGTTCGATGCCAGAAGCAACAGTGAATTGACAGTCTTATGTTCTGGGCTCCCTAGTTAGTAGGGAGAAGTGGGCTACCCATTCTCCTCTGCTAACTGGAGCCTGGGGGAAGGGGTGGGGTTCTTTACACAACACTGATTCCTCCTGCACCCCATGATGTCTCCCTAAGTGAGCTTTGGCCTCATTCCACACTTAGCTGCTTCTTTTTCTCTTCCTGCTCCTCCTCCACATTCTGCTTTTTGGCTGGTGGTGACTTTCCAGTAATTATAAAATATAAGCAACTGAATTGCCACTACCCCCGCTTCTTCCTTTGTTGCTGCGTTGTAAAGAAAGGCATTTATGACCAGAATCAGCAGTATGGCTGCCCATTCCTCCCTCTCAGCCAGAGAGGAAGGAAGAAGCAAGCAGGCCCCCTGCGTAGACCTCCCTTCCTTTATCTTTGCCTCAGGAGCCTTCGGTGACCTCCTGTACAATGTGAAGGCTTAAGTCCGCCCTTGATGACTAGCTGGTAGCAAGTCAAATGAACATGGAGGGCCCCACTTCATGCCGTGATAAGGAGGGGCTCGGAACTGCCCTTCTTCTGGGTAGGCAAAGCTTTTCTGTGGGGCTGGCCTTTTGCCAGTCGGTGCTGTGGAAGCTCAAGCAGTGCAGGACCCAAGAACAAGGAAGACGGACTCACTCAACACAAGTGTTTTAGGGGACGCCAAGCACTTGCCTCTGTAAACACAAGGGCCTGAGTTCAAATCCCTGGAGCCCATGTACAGCTGGATCGCAGTGCACATATGTATAGCTGGACGGACCACAGTGCACGTATGTAACCTCAGTGCCCCTGTGGTGAGATGGGAGGCAGATAAGAGAATTTCCAGGAGCTTGCAGGCTAGCTAGCCCAGCCTCCACATCCCGTGACATATGACAAAGAGGCTCTGTCCCAAAACGAGGTGGAAGGTCAGGACAACACCCAAGGTTGTCCCCTGACTTCCACACGCACACCATTGCTTGCACATCCCACCCCATCACACACAACCCACTTGAAACTTCTTCGGTAAGAACATGGAGTCTGTGTGGTAGTCGCCTCCTTGTACCTTTAAGAAAGACCCAGAAATTCTTGGGGGATGGGTGTTTAGAGGGAGTCTAATATTTTAAAAGCTACAATTAGCATCTCTTTTGAAAGCTGCAATTGCTCTCTCACTTTTTTTTTGCTGCAGCTCAGCCCCCAGAAAAATGTAAAAATGATTTCCTTGTTCTGTCATTAAAATTCTTTAACACGGAAAACAGGAATAAATGTTAAGGCATCCTGTGGTTGTGGCAGAATGCTGAGAGGTAGTCAGATTTCAGTTTTATTATCTCGACCTCTTGGATTCGTCTTGTCTCTGCCGTCCAGTGCAAAAGCACACGGCTTCCCGTTTGGTGACCTCCTTACTGTAGAAATCAGTTTGATTCCTGACTGAGAAGTTTTCGAGTGCTTTGAGAAATGGGGGGCATGTGACGAGGGTGTGGGTGGGGTGGAAGTGTTTCATTAAGTTGAAATTGCTTGTGGTATCTGTCTTGAAGATTTGCGCGGTTATATTTTTAATGACACTTTTCACTGAACTGCTGTTCCTCACCCTGTCCTTGCCTGACCCCCAAGCCTGTGTTCCGGCATGATGTTTCCCCCTATAAGCTGTCCTATATCCCACTTTGGTCCTCCATGTAGCACTTCTTAGGATGGTGGATTTGTCCTGTAGGCTCTAAGCACTGTGGGAGCGGAGATGGTGGTACCTTGATTTCCATGGTTACATGCCTGGATCCTGTTAAACAGTAGGCACTCAGCAGGCATAGATTGATTGGATAAAAGGATGGATGGATGTTCAGATGAATGAGTACGGTAAGCATGATTTCTTTTGTTTTATGTATAGAAATCTTAAGGGGAAGAGATATTAAATTTTTTGCCCAATATTGTCCTGCAAAGAGACAACAGTATCATAATTTGAACCCAGGGCAGCTGAAATCCCCCAAACACAATATTTTGACAGCTTTATGCTGTGTATATACTGTTATAGGGGGATTAAAAGCTAGAGATTTCTATGATAGATAGTTAAACAACATTTCATTTTTTCCCCAATAGGCCAGGGAAACTGAGGAAACGCTAGTGTTTTAGTCAGTTGGGTTTGGGGGATGAATAGGAGTCTGGAGGGGGGACCCTGGTGAAGGCAGGAAGGCGGGGAATGGCCGCTCTATGCAGTGGGGAAAAGTGGGGACAAAGTCACACCTGACTCTTGTAGTTGAGTTCTTAGGTTCTGAAAAGAAGTTTACCTGGGTTCAAATTCTGTTTCGGACACCTTTTTCTTTAATGGTGATATTTGGCTGCTCATTTAACTTCTGTACACTTCAGGGGAAAATTGTAATTATAACGATCAGGGGCAAATCAAATTTTCTTGCTTGTGTGAAGCTTGAACAATATTTCAGCATTGTTTAAGATAAGGAATATATAAGATTTTTTTGGTAAATTTTATATAAATATGTGGTTGTAACTTTGAAAATGGCTGGTGGTTTACAGGATGTTGGAGCTGATGTCACCATGTCCGTTGTAGTAGTTAAATGGCTACAGTGTTTGAGAAAAATCCCATGAAGCGTCATGCAGTTGCTTATCAATATTGCTCGGTGGTTGTCAGCTATTATTGCTAGTGTTGCTGAGCATTCTCGGGACAGCTGCAGGCCCGCATGGCTGAAGACCAGGCTGGGAGGTTAAGTTTAAGCCAAACTAGGAAGTAGACGTAGGGTAGGAGCTGTGGGGGCTGTAAAACAAGAAGGATTAACAGGATTGATGTTTTAGTTGTACAACTAATGCTTTTAACGTATTACTATTAATTTTTTTTTTTCTTTTGAGAACGATTTCTTTCACTGTGTATCCTTGGCTGGCCTGGAACTCATTATGTAGACCAGGCTAGCCTGGGACTCATTTGTCTCTGCCTCCTGAATGCTGAGATAATGGCATGTGCCACCATGTCCAGGTTAACATGGGTTTTGTTGTGACAGTTTGCGTGTGTCTATTTCTGTACTTTGCTCACCTTCACACCCTCACCACTCATCCTTGTTCCCCTCCTTCCTCCCTCCGCTTTCCTTCTTCCTTTCAGGTAGTTCCTCTGCTTTCATGGTGTGTGTGTGGGCACGCATGTGTGCATGTACGTGTGTGGGGGCATGCATGTGTGTGTATGCATGTGTGAATGCATGCACACGTGCATGCATGTGTGTATGTGTATGTCTGTGTGTATATGGGGCATAAGAGAGAAAAAAAACATGGTCTTTCCTTTTTTTTCTTTACCTTCTCTTGTTCTCTCCTTCCCAGCAATCCCTCCTCCACTTTCTTGTCACATACACACACACATGTATTTTGGTATATGCATATTGAAACCTAGATTCCCCATATGAGACCAAAACGTGACCTTCATCTTTTTTTATTCTACCTCAACATTGTCTGCAGTTCCATCCGTTTTCCTGAAAATGGCATGTTTTCGTGCTTTGCACCTAAGTCAAACTGCGTTGTGCATTTTTACTACATCTTCTTTATCCACTCACTAGTTGGTGGGCATTTAGCCTGGTTCTGTATCTTAACTAGTAAACACGGGTGTGCAAGCATGTCTGAGCCGTGCTGACCTAGAGCCCCAGGAGTTACCACAATAGTGTGTTGTATGGTAGCTCTGCCAGGATCCATAGGGACCACCCTAATACCATCCTGGTTGTCTTAGTTCGCTTCCTGTTGCTGTGGTAAACATGACTAGAAGCAACCTGGGGCTTGGAGGGTTTGTTTCAGCCTACACTTCCAGGTCAGAGTCTCTCACTGAGGAACTCAAACAGGGCAGGAACCTGGAGGCAGGGGCTGATACAGAGACCATGGAAGGGTGCTGCTTACTGACTTGCTCCTTGTGGCTTGCTCAGCCTGCTTTCTTATAGCACCCAGGACCACCAGCCCAAGGGTGCCCCCACTCATAGTGATCTGGGCCCTCCCACATCCATCAAAAAACAAAATGCAGCACAGACTTGCCCACAGGCCAATCAGTGGAGGCATTTTCTCAGTTGAGGGTCCCTCTTCTTCCAGAATGACTTTAGCTGTTGTCAGCTTGACATAAACCAGGGAGCACACCTGCCACCAGAGGATAAGATGTCCCTTCTAGCCTCATCAACTTTTGTTGCTTTTTGTTTTCTTGATGACAGTCATTCTGACTTATGGATGTAGTTTTGATTGTCATTTGCGTGATGGCTAAGGATGTTAGACATTTCATGTATGTCTTGTCATTTGTATTTCTTTTGAGAAATGTCTGTATGGTTCATTTGTCCCTTTTCCTGATTGGATACTTTAGGCTTTTCTGTTTTTTCTTTTTTGTTGCATATTTCTGCATATGGAACCCCTGTCAGATGTATAGCCGACAAAGATTTTCTCCCTTTCTGCAAGGTTCTGTTTCTTTTTTTTCAGTGTAAAAACTCTTTAGTTTCATGCAATTCCATTTGTCAATTTGCCTTTTCCCCTGAGCTATTGAAGTTCTTTTCAAAATGTCCTTCACTATGCCTGTGGAAAGATCTGATGGAGATGCTTTCCGCACCTGTGTGGAAGGGCGCTCCTGGTGGGATACCAGAAGCGAGGAGACACGCCAGAGCCCTCTGCCTTGCTTAGTGCCTGTGTATGTGTGGTATGTTTGTGTGGTCACACATGTGCCATAGCATTTGTGTGTGGAGGTCAGAGGACAACTCCACAAACTTGGGTCTCTCTTTCTTCCTTTCTGTGTGTCCCAGGGATTGAACTCAGGCCATCTTTCCTAGCCCTATATTTAGTAAATGAAAACTTAATCACCTCAAAAAAAATTAGAGTCCTTAACTCTTTTAAGGCACTTTTAAAAATGATGTTCAAGCATGCAGCGTTGTGAAATAGTGTGTGTTGTTATTTTAAAGGATGTACATGTTCAGTCAGAAGATTTCAAGAAATTGTACTTTTCTGTTTGGGGCTTCACATTATTGCCACTTTGTGGGGTCATCCCTTCAGAATAAGAGGCTGAAGCAGTAGCTGTCGGACTCCTAAATTTGACGAGTGATTGGTGAGATGCTTCCCTGCAATTAGATATTCTGGAAGCTGCTTTGGGGGCATCACTTACTGAAAGATTTTTGTTGATTTTTCTAAAATTGTGGCCTCCATTGAGCTTCTTAGTTGTCCATGCAAACATTAATTGTCACATGTCTCAGGAATACTGCCCTGGTGAAGGCCGTAGGTTCCATCAGTAAGTAAGAAACAGTAAGAAACAGTACTCATTGTTTCTAGAACGTTCCCGGTATTCTTGGTTCTGCTGTTTTCTCATTCCCTTTGCTGTGCTGACATCTTTTATGATTTTAACTCAGTCTCTCTTACTTTTAGCTCATATTTTAGAATTGGCAGATGTTTCTATAATGAGCTGCTTGGTCTCTGTTGGATCTATGCATCTCTTTTGCCCAGAATTGTCCCCAAATGCTGTGGCCTTTTGCATTCTTCCTGCATGGTATTCTCATCCACTTTTGGCGCCAGGAAGATATTTCTCGAAGCCCTCTGCTCTCTTCACCAATTTTTCTTCTTTAAAGATGTCTGTTATCCTCTGGCTCCTCCCTCAACAAACTGAACTCACTCAAGTGCTTTCCCTTTTAGCTCGTGCGTCTGTCAATGAATATCTAGTACTTTGTTCTTATTGACATAAAGAGTTGGTTTTCTATACACGAGCATCAGGATTTATGTATTGTCCATACATATAAATTATCCTAATTTTAAACTTACTTCATATGGACATTTCGTGAGGTTCTCGAATTTCAGAGTTTTAATATGTTGCTCAGACACATAAAGTAATGAAAAGCTGACGAACTTACTTGGTTTCAAGTTGGAAGGAAAATTGAAAGGAAAGACATACTTCTGACTTTTCCTTAGTCACTGCCATTGCTGCCTCCTCACTCCCCCATCTCCTTCTCCTTGTCTTCCTCTTCCTCCCTCTCCTTACCCCTCCTCCCCCTCTTCTGCACTTCCACTCCCCATTTTTGACACATGGTTTTACTATGTAGCCCAGCCTAACTTCACACTGTCAATTTTTCTACCATTAGCCTCCCAAGTGGCAGGATGGCAGGCATGTGCCACCATGCCTGTTCCCATGGCTAGTGCCCACTCTTGTGTTGAGCTGGGTAGGGCTTTCCTTTGGTTGTGAACACTCTGGGTGAACAAATTGAGTAGCCAGTACACCATTAGATCTTTCTACGGTCTACCACCAGGCAGACTGTAGGTATATTCTAGACATAATTGATACTTAAGTAAGGCTTGGAATAAGATAAATTCCAGACTTGTTCATAGTAAGTTTGGTGAAAATCTGAGTGATTGGCAAGTACATTAAAGCATATTTCATTGTTAATTTGGAACATTAGTGATGACAATGATGTGCTACTTATTGATTGATTCAGTGGCTGCTCCCAGTAAAAATCTCCTTCCTCTCGGTAGTGTATAATGGGTTTTTCTAATTTCAGCTTGATTCCTTTTCTCTGTTTTGAAAATAATGACCCCATGTTCACTTTAAATATGATATTTAGTCATTGAATCATTGTCAATCGTTTACTAAAATAATAAATGACAAAGCCAAAGTTGAAATTTATTAAATATTTTGAATTCACATTTATTTAATTGAATGTTAGTGTATGTAATAGTGAAGATGATTCTAGATTTCTAAACTTCTATTGTCTTTAAATTGCTGTGATTATTTTTTCACCCCTCGTCTTTGTTCTGGCCTTGCTTTGGAGTGGCGCATTGTCTTTCAGTGGGGCGACACTGAGACACTGGTGACAGTAAGAACGTGACCTCGTCCCTGCATTAAGTCGTAGCTTCGGCATTTGCTCAACACTGCTGCTCGTTCAGTCCCCTCCCAGGGACCCGGGCATTTTATTTGTGAAGGTATCCCATTGTTTCACAGTCAGCAAGGTGCAGGCGATGTCTTTAGGTTTGCATGCAGCTTTTTCTGTAGTGTTTGCAGATGTACTGAGCTGTAATTTCAGTCTCCGGTGCTAAACAATGCTTTACATTAACTGTCTGGATAAAGCCTGCCAGCTATTTTCGTCTCTCCACTTGATAGCACTTTTCAAATACAAGATTTGCAGTAAGTGGCAAAGTTGATTTAAAAAAAAAAAAAGTATGATGTTGAGGTGGCTTATATTCTCTTAATTGCTTTTATTATGAAACTTAAATTTACTTACTTATTTTTCTCATCCTCTCTTTTTTCTTTTTTCTACCTTGTGGTACTGAGGACTGTTTTAGAACCTGTCACACGCTGGGCAAATGCTCCGCCACCAAGTTAGTTATATCTTCAGCACTTTTTTGCTTTGTGTTTTTGGGAGCAGATCTCACTAAATTGCCTAGGCTGGTCTGAGCTTGCTCTATAGCTCAGGCAGCCCTTACTTGAACTTGTGATCCTCTAGAGTAGCTGGGATTAACGGTCTGTGCCACCAGACCTGACTATATCTTTTTCCTTGTGTAATAACAACAATACTGTTAGGTTGCATTCATTGTTATTTTTTTCATGTCTTAGGAGCCAGGAATAAAAGAAAGTACTTTTCATATGTTTTTAAAGTTTGACTAATTAAAAATGTTCCACCTAATGTATAGTATGTATCTTCACTCCAGAGCTCAGTATTATTTCCTTGAAGCAAAGTCGGAGACACACATTGTTTTCTACCAGTCTCATACATGTATCTCCTGGCTCAATTCATCCTCAGGCTCCATTCCTAGTCCTGTCACTGTGTTCCCACTGCCACCCACCACTTAAAATACCCACTTTCTAATTTAAGACTGTAGCACAATTAATAAAAACCCAGAGACAGATATTGGGGTTCAAGCCGAAGATCAGAAAAGCAAAACAATCAAGCCACTAGAGAAGTCTTACCTCTACCAAGACTGGGTGACCTGAGCCTCTGCCTCTTCCCATTTTATATTTACCTTTAGTGCTGGGATTAAAGGTGTGTGACTCCCTAGTACTAGGATTAAAGGTGTGAGCCACCAGCACCTGGATCGGTTTCTGCATTGACTTTGTATAGCCCAGGGTAGCATTGGACACACAGAGATCCATCTGCCTCTGTCTCCTGAGTCCTGGGATTAAAGGTGTGTGCCACCACTGCCTGGCCTCTAGTAGCTTAGTTTTGCTCTCTGCGTTTCAGGCAAGCTTTATTTATTAAAACATAAATAAAATATCACTGCGTAGGACTGTTTCAAAGCCTTGTAGAATGGATTGTATTGTAAGAAGATTTTTTTTTTCTTTTGCTTTGAAATGTATTAGTTTCCAAACACATCCAGGCATAGACTTAGGACACTCATTGCTATTTGTTCTTCTTGTGTTCTGATGGCTTTATTTTGTTTGTTCGCTATGGAAAATTCTCTGCTATCATTTTTTAGATGTTACTTTTCTGCCTTCCCTTTGCTTCCTCCCTAAACTTTGGAGAAAGACAGATATAACCTCCCATCCAGTGTGCAGCTACCAGCTGAAAGTACACAGCGTGCAGCAGATACACAGAAGAAAAATGAGTTTCGGATGTTTATGCAGAAGCCCGTCACTACAGCCTCAATATTTCCAATCTTCTGCTTAATATTTTTAATCCGGAGCCCAAACTAATACTGTGATTGAATTCCTCCTTTGGTTTCCAGGTACTAATTGTCTTTTACAGTGTGTGCTCTCGGGTGTATGCCTATTTATGGTGTGCGATGTAATGATTTCAGTGGCCTCATCTTTTTTAACCTAGCATCTCTGATTCCTTTGTGGTTACAGTCACATGCTATGTTTTTTGTTCCCTCTCTGTGATCTTGAGGTTCTCAGATGCTCAACCCTCTCCCTGATGTTTGCATTTCTGCTCAGGAGACTTTGTCTTGGGTCTGACTTTGTCAATTCTCAGTGTCACCTCCCTTCTGTGGTGTAGCATTCTAACTGACAGGTTCACGCTGGTGTGTGTGTGTGTGTGTGTGTGTGTGTTATCAGTCAGAGGTTGTGTTTGGAGTCTTTGTTATTCTCCACCTTATCTTTTGAGTCAGGGCCTCTCACTGAGACCCTCCCTGATTTGACTGACTGGTCTGTAAGCTCCGGGGATCAGCCTCTGTCTGGCTCCCCAATCCTTGGGTAGCAGGTATGCACCACTGTGCTCAGCTTCAGTGTGGGCACTGGGGGTCTGAGTTCAGATCTGATGTTTGTATGATAAGCACATTGCTATGGGAACATTTTAAAAACTTGTCTGCTTTGCTTTTCCTTCATCTAATGAGTTTCTCATCTTATTTTGAAGTTCCATTTCATTTTTTAATTGATATATTAATTATGTCTATTTATGGCATTCAGTGTGATTATTTTTTTTTGGCATGCTGTGGTCATATTAGGGTGATTAGCATACCTACTACCTTGGCCTTTTATCCTTTCTTTTGAGTTCTGCTGATTTGTGGGGTCTTTTAGTGTAGAAACTGGTCCAAATGATCCAGGCTCATGTCTTGGTGAGCTGGGCCCAGGCTTTCTTCTCAGGCATGGATGTAGTTCTGAATAAGCCCTGGTCTGTAGATGGTGGCCCGGGCTTCTCCCAGCACCCTTTCCCAGCTGGGAGAGCCTGAGTCAGCCTTGGCTTCATGCCTGGGGATTTTGGCCCATGTGTCCTTGAGAACAGAACAGCTGGCCACCTCTGTTTGTCTCCAACTCTGTAGTCAGTGACCTACCACTGAGGCTTGGTTTGTTTCCAGGTCGCAAAGATGTTGATCTTGCTTTGCGCCCTGCAGAGGTTTTGCTTTCTTCCTTCTATTTTACAAATATTTAATCTGTCTGTGGAGGGGTTTGTTTGGATTAAAGCTTGCTGGTCCATCCTGACATTAAGTTTGCAACTTTCCATTGTAGGGCCTTTTGGAATTTATCCAATCAACTTTTAAAGATCATTGCCCTCTGTTTGTGAACATTAATCTCCCGATTTTGTCAAGCAAAAGATCATTGCCCTCTGTTTGTGAACATTAATCTCCCGATTTTGTCAAGCAGTTCCTCACCTTCTTGGACACCTCCTGCTCCTCCTTCCTGCCATTTCTTATGTTCTGTATCCCCAACCTAGTCAGCCTTCCTCCTTCCTGCCATCCAGACTCTCCTGTGCAGCTTTCCTTGGCCTTTTCTGAAGGGATCCTATTTTTCTTGTTTGTCTGCATCGTTCCTCTCTTGTATAGAGAGTTGCTTATCTCATGGTTGTAGACCCTGGATCCCTGCATCCAGCATCCCTACACCTAGCTCATGGATGTAGCACTGATTGGTCAAGCTGAAGTGAGACAGACATATCAGGTAGAAAACATGACATCTAACTTTTGGGTATCTCATATCTAGCTTTGGGATATGTTTACCTATTTGTTGTCGGCTTATTTATTATATATTTTCATAATTTTGCATATTTCTTTCTTTCAGAAAATTTAAAATTCTCTTTCACTCCCCATTCCCTGACTCCCTTTTTCTATATTTAAGCCCTATTTTTATCGCAGCCCCTCTCATATACAGGAGGCGTTCACGTGGGGTGTGTGCCCTTGCACAGATAGCACATTGTTGCCCTTGCACAGATAGCACATTGTTGCCCTTGCACAGATAGCACATTGTTATAAAGCCTTTGAGTCTGCCACAGCTGCCACTAGATCCCATCAGTTCTTCCCACGAAGTACCTGTTGTCCAGTGTCCTTCCATCCTTACCTCTACTATGAGAGTTGGTCTTCATGAACTATTCTAGACCCTCTGTACTTTCATCTGTCACAAGCAATTCTTGCCTCTAGTTTTTCACATGCTATTGTCCATGTTAGTTTCTGAGACAGAGTTGATCAAGTTGTATTCATCTGACATTGTTCAAGGGTTCTGTCTGTTTATAGAGACAAGTCTTGATCTCTTGGCTTGCTGTTCAAGGTTCCTCCCCATCATCCCTATGCCTTGTTGACTGTGTCCTCTTCAGCGGCTGGACTCGGTGTCTTGGCATCCTTGTAGCCATGACTGATTGGGCTTGGAGCTGAGCACATGACATTCACTCTGTGTTTTTTTTTTTTTTTTTTTTCATTTTTGTGACTGGTTTGATATTTCCTGACTGCTGGCACAAGTTCTTTTGATGGCACACCTGTGCCCGATCCAGGTAGAAAGGCTTTTTGCCTCTCAACTCTCATACAGTAGTTCACACACCTGTCACTCCCAGTCACGTATCCAAGATTTTCTCTCCTCTGCTGGCTTTTGAACTGCTCAGTGCATCTTTGTTTCCCGAAGCTCCACAATATGGGGAGTGCCTAGTCAGTCGTATCGAACTGAAAGTCGGGTACTATCTGTGCTCATACTAAAAAGCAGATGAGCCTAGAAGGTCACATACCCCTGTTAGCCTTGCTCATGTATGAAACACTAGTCAAAAGAAAACCAAGTTTTCAGTTTAACATTAATATACAGCAATCTGGAAGCTGCCTATTTTTTGGGGGAGGAATATGGCTTTATTAAGGTAGACAATAAATTTGAAATGAGCTTGCATCAATATAATTTTGGTGTTCGAATGAACTGAAAACACTCATGTCATGGTTGACTTAGTCAAGCAGGGTGTCAACAATCTGTCATCTAACAATTGAACTCTTTGTGATTGTCGAAAAGCCTATATTAAATTCTTCCAGAAAAGAAGACTCTATTAAAAGCCATGTAGGAAGGTAAAAGAATATTTTACATCATGTTTTAATTAGCCAGAATTGTCGTGTTACATCTCGGGGCTCTTGGAATACATAAAGGACACAAGGAAAATGTATATACCCTTTTCAAAGCCAATTTTATCACAGCACTTTAGGCTTTTTGTGTTGACATGGTGACCACAAAGCCTTCTCCAGTGGTGTTTCGACTACAACCCCCGAAAAGTTTGCATTGCATCGCTGGAAATGATCTCTTTAAAGTGTGGAGAAGCCACATTTGTGGAAATATGTATCGGTGTGCACATTCTGTGTGTTAATTCCTAAGCAGTATAAAAAGGCTCAAGTGATCATAGAGACATGAAAAGGATATAAGAGGGGAACATGAAGGGAGCTGTAGATTAAAATTCCCCTGGTGTTCACTTGTTCAATACTTTGTATGCAAGAGTATAAAATAAAACCCCCTATTACCAAATGTGTAGTTATCTTAATTACCTAAAATGTTAAACTAAACTCCTTTCTTTGCTTTGTTTTTGGCTCTATAGTTGGAATTCATACTGGGGATAACAAACAGACCAGGTTTTTCTTTCTTAAGAGACTCGGAGAAATAGATAAATAGAAATTCAGAGTAGCAAAAGGGCCACAGAGAAAGGCTCTGACTTCCCGGGAGCTAACCGTGAGAGCATTTGTAGAAATCACTGGAGCAGGAGATACCTCCTTACCTATCTACTGTCAAGGTGCTAATCTATCATTTTCTTATTTGTTGCTTTTGGCAGACAGCTTATGGCTGTATTTACTCTCTGTACTGTAAGTATATCTATAATTATGAGACATTTTTCTGCCACAGCTAAGTAGTTGGGTTGTTTAAGAAAGCAACGCCTCCCCCCCTCCAGAAGTGCTGAAACTTTAAAGTTAATATGTACATCTGCCAAAACAGATTAGAAACAAGTTTCCAGAACAGAACAAGCAGTCTTGATCTCTTTACCTAACACTTTGTTTTATATCAAACCTTCCCTACTTTCAGGGAATGAGATTCCTGGGTGGAAGCTCGTATTTTGACATAAAAACACTTTGAGGCTGAAAATGTCAAGCAATTAATTTTAACCTTGTTTCCCAGGTCGAACATTGCTGCATTATTTTATGGTATACATACTCGAACAATGCCATGTATTCATAATAGACTTGATCTAGTCTGAGAGCCTCATAGAACTTACTGATCAAATGAGCTCCAGATTAAATGTCAGTTATATAAAACACTTGTGAGCATAAAATAATTTTTATACTTCAGGTCTCATGACCACCTCCATTATCTTCATCATTATCTTTATTTATTTTTGAGACAATGGCATTGACACATGGAAGCATCAAAAATGCTGAGCAAACAGAATTAAACCATTATTTAGCCAGAATACTCCAAGTATGGATTTGCTTTTGAGATAGGGTCTCTCTGTGTTGTCCTGGCTGTTGTGGAACTCACTGTGTAGGTCAGGCTTTCCTCTAATTCACGGAGATTCTCCTGCCTCTGCCTCCCTGATTCTGAGATTAAAGGCGTGGGCCACCACATCTGGCCATGGGAATGTTTTTATGATTCCTTTTTTATTCAGTTCTGACTATCTCCTTTAATGTGATACATGTAATATCTGTTTTAATTTATATAACTGTGCTCTTATCAAGGTGAAAGAGCCTGCTAGCTGGAAGAGGTAGTGATTACAGGATAAATGTTTGCCAGGCTCCCAGGCTTCAGACTCCATCATGGACTAGTTGAGCAATCTGGGGCAAATAACTTCACTGCTGTGTGCCACAGTTTCCTCATCTGGGAAACGGGCAGTATGAAGCATTTATTGAGTAAATACATAAAAGATGTCTAAACTGTGTCTGACGTATAGAAAAGTATTAGTGAACATCTCAGAATAGATGGCCAGCCAAGTAATGTATTCGATTTATTAAGAACTCCAAATGGTTTCTTCTTCATCTGGTTTAGTAAAGTTAATAGTAATTATAGTGCTTTTCAGATACAAAGTACATTTTTATTATAAAAATTAAAACTCTAATAGTTGGCTACTATCTTTGCTACATTAATACTGGTTGAACATCTCTCATCTGAAATGATTTTGAATTTTATTTGCATACACACACATATACACACATATCCATATCCATATTTATGCTTACTGGGGTCTGCATATGACTGGATTATGTTTGCTCTACAGCTTACGGATATAGTGTGAAGGTAATACCATGCACTTTTGATGTCGTTTGTTTCTTGTGCCTGTAGGTTGACTTCCCCACCATATGAGGCCCCTGTAGAGTTGTTGCTTCTGTTTAGTCAGTTGTAGATTTTGAAGTCTTTTGGAATTTGACTCGCACTTCTGCGACATACAGACAGTTGGAAGACATTCTGTACAGGTGGTTGTCCTGCAGGTACAAGAAGCCTGAAGTCATGCTTTGCTATGGTGTGCATTTAATTAAACTAGCAACCGAGGAGACTTTAGGCATCCACCATCTGTGCCGAGATCCCACTGCAGTGTACAGGAAACTTTTCTTCAAGGTCTCCGTGGCGGAGCACAGGGGGACCCGAGAGCGCGTGAACCTGATCTCATTCCGCAGGCACCCAGTGCTTAGGAATCTATTGTTTACCACCGTACACTGCTCCTCCTCTAGAGAAAGGGCCTTGGAAGCATTAGCTGCGATTTCTTGAAGTCAGCGTGTTTTGTAGACTCTGTCCGGTGTTTCTCGTTCCCTTTTAGTCTTTTTCATTAAGGAGTTTTATTTTTAGACTAAGAATAAAAGGAAATTAATTTCTTACAAAACACTGAAGTTGCAGTAACTCGCTAAACACACTTTTACTGATCTTTTATTGTATTCTTTTAGCTTTCCCTTCTACCCTATGAAGAAAGAAACCGTGGAATATTATCTGTTCCGAGAACCTTAGCATTGCATTTTCCTCCTGCTCTGACTAATATTTCTATAATTGTTTGTTGAACAAATGAATTGGCAGGACCAAAGGTCCCGCTTTGGCCTAATTTGTTTACAAAGTTCTGCAGAGCCATTTCAGCAGCGTAAGAGAGCAAACTGGATGTGGAAACCACGAAGCAGGAGGGACCGTGGCAAACTATGTTTAAGGCTGGACTGAATCCCAGGGTCTGTGGGCCTTTGCTATACAAAAGCAGAAGCTTTAGTGGGGAGACCAGTGAATGCATACTACATGTGAGTAACAGAAATCGGAGGTATTCTAAATTATTTCCGCTTTCCAGATCAGGGAGTTAGGAAATGAAAACTATAAATACACACCTGGGTTCACGACATGCACCTGATGATGTCTGAAGGAACTGGGAACTGACGAAGCCTGGAGTCTCTAGGAGGAGTTTGCCAGCGTAACTGTGCTGTTGTAACTTTGGAAGCCATTTAAGGAGCCCTAATTTCTGTTGGTGAGAGTGCTGGCAACTTTTCTAATCGGAGCAAAAGCCCAAGTTGAACGTTCTGGAATGCACAGGGTCTGGAATGCACAGGTGTGGTGTCCTTGCTGCCAGGGAGACACTTCACTGGCTGTGCCTCTGACTTTGAAGTTTCCAGACTTTAGGAGATGCAGGGGATGCAGGGCGGGGTGAGCAGTTTGGGCAATGATTACCAATATAGCTACTGCTCAGCACGTGGGTTTGATAACATTAGCCCACCCCACAGGACATTCCCTCTGTGGGATCATCACTTATAGTATGTTGCTTAGTTCTTATCGTCTCCCTTCTCATTTGAAGCTTTACTATAAGTCAAATCTAAGATAAATCAGCCTGCAAAGACCCTTTTCCCTTCTCCAAGAGTGCTCGACGCTAGGCCTCTTTCGGCCCCGAGAGCCATCCCTCTTCCTTTTCCTCTTGTTCTTTGCTGGTGGTACACAGTGTTCACTTTAGACCGTGCATATCACTCTCTTGTTAAATAAATATCTCCACCTTTATTTCCTGTGTTATGTCAGCGGGCTTCACCTTTTGTGAATAAGGATCATAACTGCCAACTTGGGTTAAAAATATTTAGTAAATGGCTATTGATGCAGAATAAAGTTTCGTGGGACTTTGAGATGAACAGTTAGCTTTATGTTTTCATAAATTCTTTGGAAGCTCTGTGTGTGTGTGTGTGTGTGTGTGCGCGTGCGCGCATGCATACACGTGCATTACTGATAGCTGTATCATCACCAAACTGGACCAGTCTTGAAATTAGTAAGATCTATTAATAAAACACTCCTGTTAACAAAAGGCTGCAGTTCAGATTGAAAAAGTATTCCGAGAAAAGAAAGAATCTTGCAGAGAACCACGTAGGCTTTGTTGCTGTAGGCATTTGATGAGAGGAACCGTGCAAAGGGCTCGTACTGCTCAGAACCGATCTGTCTCCTCTGTGTCACCACCATGTGCTACTCAGAAACAACTTTGGTGAGCGTCCTGCTGCTTTTAGACGTTTCCTGATTGTGTCTGCTGTCCTGGCATTCTGACGCGTGCCCCTCACGCCCCTCTTATGTCAGTGTCCCTGTTGCTGCGGAAGGATTTGTTTTGTTCATTTCTGCTCACCTGCTGTACAGCTGTCACAGGACCCTTGTGCTTGCCGTGCCTTTGGGTCCTCAGATGAGATTCCAAAGCCACTTGTGCTTTGTGTTCCCACAATGGAAAAGATTTATAAGGTATTTACTAAACTCAGGTGTTCTTAAGGACCGTCTTTAAGTGGCTGCTAATTCTGTTTGATAAGCATGTCCATGCCACTTATGTGTATTAAGTTAAAAAAAATCCAAAGTTTGTTCTAACAGCTCTCAATTAGTTACAACTATCATTTAATATTTCTGAGTCAGAGTCAGTATTATTACACTAAGGCTCAAGAATCAAATCAAAGCAAAGGCTACACCTTTACTTTCAATTATTTATTACTTGGTTGTAATCACGATGAAACATGATTAAATCTTTTGAAATAGAAAATGTTCTAACAGCTCCTTTACCTAACCAAATGTCTTGCTTTCTTAGGAGAAGTGCTCCTTCCTCTCTCCTTTGCTTTCTTAGTTCATTTCACGTGTCTTTTACATAATAGACCTGAACTGCCTTGTGTTGAAGGAGGAGGTTGGAGGACGTTTTAGCAGCTTTACGTGCGATGGTTAACCTCAGCTTGTGTCTCTCCCTACACAGTCCCTTCAGTCTGAATATGTTCATTACTAAGGCCTTGCCACTCCAGCGAAGGCGGTTCCGTTCTTACACATCTGGACGCGCAATGCGGAGGGGAACAGCTGCTTGCCCGGAGGATGTCCTTCTCTTCTGACCCTAGAGAGTGTTAAACACAGCGCCGTTGAGAGACTTGAGACCAGAGCACTGGCTAACGACTACTATAAATGCACTGTAATGATCTTAATGGAGGTGTCCTCACTTGTAAAGACAGTTTTCATGTTGAATTTGGTATTTTTCAAAGGTTATTTTTAATGTATTTCAGTAATGCATTTGTTACTGCATTTACATGTACAGTGTTACATTATATATGTATCGTGAACTTTATAAAAGACTATTTTGATAATTTTATAAGTATATAAAATTATGTAAAAGCTAGACTATATTTTGACTTAGACTTTTCCTGCTATTTGCTACCAAAAAACTGTATTTTAAATTTGTTTGGCTTTAGTATGGCTTTGTCTATGATGAGTAAAGAATTCTTCCTTACTGAGCGGAAGGAGGGAGCACCTTTTTAGAAAGTGACTTTAAGGCTCCCCCTGTGAGTTCAGAAGATCAGAACATTCTCTGCTGAGTCTGCCTGAACTGGAGCTCATCCAAATTTGTCTCTACCAAGAGTGGCGTTGTTTGGTAGGGTTTATTTAGGAAAAAACTTTCCCCCTTTGTTTTGTTCTTCAACTGTTTGAGTAGGAGGCTTAAAAAGAAAAACAAAAACAAAAAACAAAACAAAATGACAAAACTTTACCATCTCTTTAAGACCAGAAATCGCTGTGAGTCTCTCCTAAAAGCATGACTTTTTTTCCTCTATGAAATGGCAGAACATTCCAAATGCTTTATTTTCTTTCCTCCTCTCATGAGTGCTTTTTAAAAAAAAATGCCTTAAACCATGTATTTTGCTTATACCTCCTTGTAAATATGCAAAGGAAGGATACGGATTTTAAGAAGCATGCCTACGGTTTGTGAGAACACTCTCAGTTAATGTACAGTAATGCTGTTAAAGACCAAAAAGCACTTCAGGAGAGCTAACAACTCCGAACATTCTGCTTGGGGTACGAGGTGATCATTGCATGGTCTGATGTCAGTTTCAAAGCAATGAAGGAATAAACCGAAGAAAATGCTGCTAAGTCAATCTGTACACTAAAGGAGATAGATTAATGGAGCATACTCCTCATGTCTAGACACGGGTCTGCCTAGAACCGGATGTCAAAGTGAAAGGGCCCCCGAGGGTACGTCCAGCCCTTTCATGCGAGTATTGATTCCTTATTTGTTTCCTGAACTCTATGGGCTTCTTGTCTCTATGAGATAGGGAGCCTTAGATACTGATTCTCTTCCAGGCTGCTTGAGAATGGGCAAGGGCTAGTTAAACTGATCATGCAAAGTGTTGAGTTATTTATGATGTATTTATTAGGAGGGGGTATCTTCAGACTAGTATATGTGCTTCAGCAAGATACCTTGTTCACCTTTTACACTTTTTAAAAGGCATTGGAATGAATGTTTGACTCAGGTTTGTTGACATCATTTCCCATGACTGCAGTACCAAATAATTGCACTCACCTGATGGAAAGTTGAGTTATATGTTTTTAGAATCAAAAAAACAGAGGAATTAAATTGTTTATCTTTTCTAAAGTTGAAAAGTAGAATATTTTATTATGAGTTATTATTTTAAAAAGTTGGTTCGTTGTATAGGAAGAGAATACTATTTCTTTCAAATTCTCATTGAAAAGTGGTTGCAGCAGCATTTGAGATGTGGGTGAAGAGAGCTGTGCTATCGTTTTTAGTTGTTCCATGAACACCAAGGAGTGCAGCTACTAAAATGATTGTAAAGTTGACTCCTGTAAATTTTCCATAATTACGTGTGTATATACGTCATATGTATCTACATGTGTATGTCTTAAGTTATTTATACACATGAACATACATAAGGCACACCAAGAAGGGGGTGTATATACTATAGAGATTATATAGCAGAGAGATTCTCCACTTATAATAAAAATGGTTTGCCATGTATTTTGTTATGAATAGTTTGTCTCCCAGAGGATATTTTGTTCTATTTTGAAGTGTAGAAGAATACACTGCTAATAAATAAAAGTTTTACGCAATTTACTCCCGGACATTCATCATTTCGATTTTGAGTTCTCGGGTCCTTAAGTCTCTTTGACTCCACATGGTTGGCTCTCTGTGGCTCCCTTGGGCTCAGAATTCTTGATTTTCAGTTATTTTTATCTTGTATTGCTATCCTTATGCTGTTCCTGATGCACAAGACCACACTTTCAAAGCAACCTTGTTCTTTGGATCTCACTGACATCAGAGACGATTGGGTTCCTCTTCTCTCCCTACAGCTCTGAATTGTGCTGTTAACACAATACCACTAGGGACCCAAGCTGTGCCTGCTGTGCCGTTTGCAGCTGTCGACGATGCTTGTGCAGTGTGCTGCACATCGGCTCCTTTTGGAGAAGAATGACCATTTTTCCTTTTCTTTATCTTTTTTTTTCATTTTACATACCAATCCAAGTTGCCCACTTCTCCTCTTCTTCTGCTCCCCCCAACCCCAACTGCATCTACCCCTCAGAGAGGGTAAACCTGGCCCATCACTTGATGTAGGACCAAGCCCCCTCACCATCCCCGTATCTAGACTGAGCAAGGTATCCCTCCATAGGGAACGGACTCCAAAAAACCAGTTCATGCACTAGGGATAACTCCTGGTCCCACTGCCAGTGACCCCACAAACTGCCTAAGCCACACAACTGTCACCCACACTTGGAGGATCTACTTTAGTTCTATGTAGATTCTCCCGCTTTCAGTCCAGAGTCAGTGAGCTCCTACTAGCTTGGACCAGCTGTCTCTGTGGGTTTCCGCATCGTGTTCTTGACCCCGTTGCTCATACAATCCCTTCTCCTTCTCTTCGACTGGATCCCAAGAGCTCGGCCCCAGTACTAGCTGTGGATCTCTGCATCTGCTTCCATCAATCACTGGATGAAGGTATTATGATCACAATTAGGGTAATCATCAATTTGATTACAGGGGAAGGTCAGTTCATGCACCCTCTACACTATTGCTAGGAGTCTTAGCTGTGGTCATCCTTGTGGGTTCCTGGAAGTTTCCATAGTATCAGGTTTCTCTCTAGCCCCATAATGGTTCCCTTTATCTCTTTCCTTGCTTGCCCTCTCTGTCCCTCCCCCAACTCAATCATGTTCTCCTCCCTCTTCCTGTCCCCCCTCTCCCCCTCCATGTTCCCAGTTTACTTAAGAGATCTTATCAATTTCCCCTTTCTAGGAGGACCCCTGCATGGAATCACCATTTTTCTTAAAGGAAAATTACAGAGCTAAATCAGATGAGCTATTATGGGACCCTTTCCAGAAAGCAGAAGGAACCCCTTTCCTGAGGATAGGAAGAGGGTTTTACATCTGCAGGGGTTGTTGTTGTTTTCCTCTTCTCAGTGCTGGAGTCCCCAGATTTCATGCTAAGCAGACTCTGCACCCTGCACTACAACCCCGGCTTGTGTCTAGAGTTGGGAATTTATAGTTAACTCATTCTCAGGCAGTGAGCGGAACAGCTGAGGTCAAAGGGGATGGCCTTTAGATTAGAGTTTTTTTTTTTTTTTTTATGAATCCATGGACCTGTTTCAAAGAGCAGAAAAAAGAATATTTGGTACAGCTTGAATTACTGTGAAAAGGAGGTTAAAATGAATGGAGTTAGCTCACCTCATCAAACTCTTCACCGACTGGTCATTGCGTTTATGTGACATCATTACACTTAGATCAGTTGGTAATGTTTTAAATCTGTGACCCAAATACAGTAGGAATATGGATTTACTAACAACAACAGCACACACACATACATATATTCCCTTTTTCTTTTTTGTATTTTTAAGACAGGGTTTCTCTGCGTAGCCTTGGCTATCCTGGAACTCACTCTGGAGACCAGGCTGGCCTTGAACTCAGAGATCCGCCTGTCTCTGCCTCCCGACTGCTGGGATTGTGCGCCACCACCGCCCGGCATATAACACACTTTTAAGACTGCTCTTATGCGCATGTTTCCTTTGGTCACATGTTCAGCCATTTCTGTGAAATGTTTCTCTGACGGTGCATGAATCCAACAGAACTCTAGTGTTGAAGGGCCTGGTGGTCCTCTTCCCAATGCATAGAAAAGCAAGAATTTGGTCACTGGGTATCTTTTCTGAAGATTAAATAGGAGTAGTTACAATTATGGAAAGATAGAATTGCATTGAAGGATTGAAATACTTTATTTACAAAGGGGTTGATTATAGAGGACAGCAACCATGACAGACAAGGAAAATGGAAAATAACGTATTAAGTTATTTTGAACTGAATTGAAATGTTAATATATTCCCACCTGGTTCCTCCTCTATGGACTGAATTATGATAATCAGATCAAGAGGGAGAAAAATGGCTTTTCTAGAGAATTTTAAACTTTTTTTTCTTTTGGTAAGTAGAAAGAATGACATTTAAAGCCAAATATACATCTTTTGGAGGGGCAGTTGGTTTTAAATGAACACTTCCACACCTGTGCCTTGTTTTAACTTACATATCACTGATATCAAGGCAAGTGACTTCACCGTTAGCTCTTTCTCCTGAGTTTTAAGCAAGTTGACCAAAACATGTTTGCGCAGTTAGACTTCACGGGAGAATGGGTAATGAGGCCTATTAATAGCTGTAGAAATGGCTACAAACACGTAAAACCTCGGAATAATTGCAGCTTGAAGCATTTATGCTAGATCTCCGGAACTGGGAAGAATGGAGATTATCCATCAAGTCTGTCTTCTTTATACTCTGACTCTTCTAAAGGATTCAGGGCAGGGCTTCAGCAGTTCCCTGCAGGAGAGAGCACTGGGGCTGGACGCCAATTCCCGAAACAGCTGGTACCAGGACTTAATGGTGAGATTACCAAGATATCTGTCATCCTTTCCTAATTCTAAACAAATTGAAAACACTCCTTTAGATCACTCCAGGATCCTTACTGAGATTTATGTGCTCAAAAATTTAAGAATTTTTCTTAAGCTAGATGATCCATTTTAACATTCAGAACCCCAAATAACTATAGAATAAAAAACTGAAAAAAAATCAAAACCAGAGACCATGATAGTACAATGACTATATATCATCTATATCTATCTATCTATCTATCTATCTATCTATCTATCTATCTATCTATCTATCTATCCATCCATCCATCCATCCATCCATCCATCCATCCATCCATCTATCTATCTATCTATCTATCTATCTATCTATCTATCATCTATCTACCATATCTATCTATCTATCTATCTATCTATCTATCTATCTATCTATCTATCTATCTATCTATCTATCATCTATCTATCTATCTATCTATCTATCTATCTATCATCTATCTACCATCTATCTCTCTCTCTCCACTTACCTACCTACCTACCTACCTACCTACCTACCTACCTACCTATCCATCTATCTATCTTTTTAATCTATCACCTATTTATCATCTCTTTACCTGTCTATTACCTAGTTGGCCTCTGAAAGGTATGCTGTAACTTTAATATAACTATAGCATTTCCTTTAAGAATTGGGAAGTCAGATAAAACCTGGAAGCATTGAAGCTCCAAAGATTCAGGACTAAAGGGCCTGCTCCCTGTTGTCTTCGTAGGATAAGGGGTGGAGCAGGACACCACATTCTGAAGTCTGGATTTCCTACAGGCAGAGAGCCTTTTACTATCATCACATACATTTTAAAAGTTCTAGTCATAGCCCACGAGGATCATTCTTGTTAGTTTTCCTTCAGTTCTGAGAAGATTTGATCCTCTTGAATTTGCCTATTGAACTTTGAGGCCGCTGTAACAAGGCACACATGTGGCCAACTGGGTTAGACAGGCCTGACCTGAGGAAAGATGTATTTCTCTTCCTCTTTCTTCCTCCATACCAGTCTTGGGCAATTCATCTTGGGCTTTTCATGCTACTTTTGATCTAGCTAGGAGTTCATGTCCCATTTAGATCGTGTGCCTTCCATGGCCAGAATGGAAGGACTTCCATGGCCCGTGAAAGGACTGTGATGACCCTCCCCACCCCACCCCCAGGGATTGTGACCCACAGGTTGAGAACCACTGTGTTAGAGCTGGGGTTAATGCTTTTCAAGTGCATAAATATGAAGCTTCAATGATTTCTCTATTGTTCACACACACACACACACAAACCAATAAACCACTGCCCAGTATCTCCATATTGCACTCATTTCAGGCCAAAGCAGTGTAGGGAAAACACATCCATATCTTTTTTTTTTAGAATTATCATTGGAGATGTGGCTCAGTGGAACAGCATTTACCCAGTCCATGCAAATAGAGGGAGAAAAGGTGTGTGTGTGTGTGTGTGTGTGAACTAGTCTAAAGATTTTGCTCACAATGTCTATTTCATTTTTTAAATAATCAAAAGAAATAAAGTATATTCATGTAATTTTAAAGCATTACCCTTTAAAAATATTAAAGGCAAAACTAATGGTTGCCGAAAGAGGCAACACAGAACACTTGAAAAAGATAAACTTAAAACTATAATAAGCATACAAGTGAAAAGAATGTATAGCTTAGCTACTATAGAGCTGTCAAGCGGGATGTGCTGCCTGGCTCACAGCAACTACATTGTTAAAAGTACTCCCAGGCTTTTCTGCTTTGCCAAGTCCCCAGTGTCAGACTGGCCACCCAACAAAGGGAGTCTCACTCAGAGACAGGTTTATTATTCTTGTTCTGTTGGGGCTCTGACTCACAAGACCAGTCCAGCCATCACCCAAGAGCAGGCAGTGTGGAAGGCCTGTGGACATTTGCCAGTTTTTTTTCCTCCCCCATGGTTGTTAATCATATTAATTTAAAAAAATATTTAAATTTTACTTTTTTATATTTTAATTTTTATTTTATTTCATGTGTATGAGTGTTTTGCCTACATGTATGTCTGTGCACCACATGCCTGCCTGGCATCCACAGAGGCCAGAGAGGGTATCAGATCCCCTGGGACTGGGGTTGCCATGTGAGTCACCATGGGTGCTGGGGACCACAGCCAGGTCCTCTGGAAGAGCAACAAGTGCTCTTAACGGCTGAGCCATCTCTATAAGCTCTATTTAATTTTTTTTTTTTTTTTTTTTTTTTTTTTGGTTTTTCGAGACAGGGTTTCTCTGTGGTTTTGGAGCCTGTCCTGGAACTAGCTCTTGTAGACCAGACTGGTCTCGAACTCACAGAGATCCGCCTGCCTCTGCCTCCCGAGTGCTGGGATTAAAGGCGAGCGCCACCACCGCCCGGCTCTATTTATTTTTTTAAACCAAGTCTTTAAAAGGTGTTTTTAAATTTCGAGCCATTTTTATCCATGTATCTCCTCATCCTCTCACTACAGTGCCCAAAGCAGCTCCGAGAAGGATTTATTTAGGTTCATGGTTCGAGGGTGTGGCTCATCATGAAGGGAGGGCACAGTGGCAGGGATGGTCTGAGATGGGTGTCTGCTTGCCCACCTCAGAGATGGGACAGGAAGAGATGCTGGGCTATAAACCTCATGGCCTGTACTGCATGGATGTATTTCCTCTAGTTAGGTCTCAAGTCCTATATATATTAGGACCTCTCAGAACAGGGCTGTCCTGCGGGGAATCCAGTATTCAAACATATGGGCCCATGAAGACAATTTACATACAAATCTTTTTTTAACATGGTAAATATTTTTAATAATAAAATATATGATAAAACAAACCCCAAAACTTTGGGATTGGGCAAAATAAACAAACAGAAGGAAAAGAGCCCAAGAGAAGGCACAAGAATCAGAGACCCAGTCAATCAGAGACCTCAGGAGTCCCATGTATACACTAAACTGGAAGCTATAATATATTCACAGAGGACCTGATATCCACCCGGTGCTTCAGTCTCTGTGAGCCTGTAAGGAGCTATGATCATGCTGATTTAGACTGAGTCCTGTTCTCTGGGTGTCCTCCATCCCCTCTGGCTCTTAAATTCTTTACCCCACCCCACCAGGGGTTCCCTGAGACCTGAGGAGCAGGGTTTGATGGAGCTGCCCACTGGGGCAGAGTATTCCAAGGTCTCTCACTCTGCACGTCTGCTTGTGGGGTTTTGTATTTGTACTGCTGCAGGAGGAAGCTTCTCGCCTCGTGACTGAGCAAAGCCTACAAGTACAGCAGAATGTCATTGGGAGTCATTTGTTCGTGACTTTGTTTTGTTTTGTTTTTAGAGGAGTAGTATTTGGTTTTACCTAGGTAAGTCAGCTGTCTATCTTTTCCCCAATTATGTTTTTAGTTATATGTTTGAGTATGTCTCTGTCTGTGAGATCAGTGCCCACAGACGCCGGATCCCCTGGAGCTTGAGTTAACAGGTCGTTGTGAGCCACTTGATGTTGAGTTCTGAGACTCAAACTCAGGTCCTCTGGAAGAGCAGTACACGCTCTTAACTGCTGAGCAACCTCTCTAGCTCTCACCCTCCCCCCATCCCTGATTTATTAGAGAAACCGAGTTTTAGGCAACAGAAGCCTTATTGAGCCCAGTAACTGGTAAGTACCTGGCTTTCCCCCAGGCGTGGCTGGCACAAGAAGGTCTCTACTCACAGAAAAACTTCATTTGCTCCTCAGTGGGAAACACAGAGGAGGCTGCTGACAGAGGCCATATTTGCCGCTCAAGTTTTGGTCACCTGAAAAGGGACTCTGCTGATTCTCGGTCCCTGAGTGGCTCCCATTACCCCTGGGCTGATGAATGTCCTTGGTGTATGAGAGTGGAGCTGGCAGGGCCAGAACTGGGCCCACAGAACAGAGCATCTTGTTCGAAATCAGATGAAAAATACTTTCAAGCCCACAGAGATTTTAGTTCCCATAACATATGTGTAAAGAGTTTTGCTGGAAAGATGGAATGAGTGTCTACACACAGTATGCAGCAGGCCAGGTGCTGCCGGCCAACTGTGGGCAACAGGGCACAGGGCATAGAAGTAATAAACAGATGCATAAAATATTACGGTATTTTATGCCCCATCCTCAAATCTGTAAATCTTTAGAGCAACTTCTGCTCAGGGATGAGTCTGCATGCCAGCACTCTGAGGGGTGAGGGCTGGATAGGACGGAGTGAGGCGACCATTCAGGGCTACTTTACAGACCTCCAGACTGTGAGCACAGAAGACTTCGGTTTGATCTGTGTGGTTTGAATGGCATCAGGAGTGTAGTAAGAAGCAGAAAGGGATAATGATTGTAACCCATGAACTCCAAGACACAGCCTGCTAATATATTTGACAGTTGTTTGCCTGTAAGTGTTATATGGCAGAGAACACAACACACACTTACACTACATACATACTCACACTATGCCCTGCCACACACACACATACACCACACTTACCACATACACACAACCCACAAATGCACACTGCATATATAATACACATACAACACACACAATATATACACTATACATGTGCACACTACACACATACCACACACACCATACACACAGAACAAACACACATACCATACACACACACCACACACACTATACACACAGGCCATACACACACACCATGCACTCATACCGCACACACATACACGCACACACCACACATGCACACCACATACACTGCATATATAATACAATACAACACACACTATATATACACTACACACATGCACACTACACACATATCACACACACCATACACACAGACCAAACACACACACCACACACACCATACACATAGGCCAAACACACACACACACCATTACACACACACCATTACACACACACACCACCACACACACGATACACACAGGCTATACACACACACCATGCACTCATACTACACACACACACACACACACACATTGCACAGCCCTTCCTTTCAAACTCATTGGATCTCTTCAGTCACCTGAAATATTTCTTCATGTTTGCACATGCCTTCTCCGCTAGCTTCTATCTCTATCAGATCGAAAAACTTTCAAGTGGGTTTTAAAAAAAAACTTATAGTCAACCTTTTACTGGAAAAAAGTCCACTTTTGGACAAAAACCAAAGTTAAAAAGCCAAAGCAATTTTAGCTCAAGTTGGTTTTCCTGGAAAAGCTGAAGATGCAGCTAAGCAAAGAAACGCTTTGGCTTCTCTACAAATCCACACTCAACACTAACAAGCCCAGTCTAAATATCTTCTGCTTCCATGCCTTTCAAATAGCTGAGAGGAGAAGAATCGTCTGCTGGTTGTTTTACTCCCGAGCTGGTTGAGAGGCAGATGCTAGTTCCCAGCCAGGGGACAGAGAGCAGATCTAGGTGACCTGGTACTAGAGATTTGGAAACCACAGCTCACTGAGTTAATTCACAACAGGCAAGTGACGAGATTCTTAAATTGATAAGACTCCAACAAGGAGTTACATTTATTTCAGAAGAATGATTTCCTGACCGCAGTTCATTTCCAAAAAGCTACCAGACTGTGAGAGAACTCCATCATTGTCCCTGTGACTTTGGTAAATGATACTGTGTTTAAGTTTCCACTTCCTTTTTAATAAGATGCAATCAGATGGTGGGAGTCTTCTGAGGCAGCTACAGCAACACACCATTGGTACAGGTGAAGGGAAGGTATAGGTGACAGAAATTTATTCTGCACAGCTCTGGAGGCCGCGTGGTCCAAGATTAAGGCCCCAGCACAGCCAGTGCCTGGTGAGGGGCTACTTTCTGGTTCCTAAGTGATGCAAGCTCTTTTTTTGTTTGTTTGTTTGATTTTTTTGTTTTTCGAGACAGGGTTTCTCTGTAGCTATGGAGCCTGTCCTGGAACTAGCTCTTGTAGACCAGGCTGGTTTGAAAGATGTAAGCTCTTTTGATATGAGATCTCTTGCTGTATGCGTACGGATGCAATTGTGAAACTCTGCCCTCACCGTTATATCATCTCCCTGTTGTGGGATATTTGTACACTATGTTACGATGTATTGCTGTGATTGGTGTAATAAAAATCTGAATGACCAATAGCTAGGCAGGAGAGAATAGGCGGGACTTCTGGGCAAAGAGAGAACTCTGGGAGGAAGAAAGACAGAGTTGCCATCCCAGACGCTGAGGAAGCAGGATGGACAGAATGGGGACAAGGTAATGAGCCTTGTAAAAGAACATAGATTAAATAATAGGGGCCACTTTAAGTTATAAGAACTTGTTAGGAAGAAGCATAAGTTAAGGCTGAGCTTTCATAATTAATAATAAGTTTCCTTGCTGTTATTTGTGGGCTGGCAATCCAGATGAAAAAGTACTATTACATCTCCCCAGACACTCCATCTCCTGATACCATCACCTCGTGGGTTAGGATGTCAACACCTGAGTTCCAGAGGGGTACAGCCATTTGGGAACAATATCAAGGACACTTAAATGTGTTTTTAAATTGTAAATTCTGTTGAGAGGCCAGTAAAAAAATGTGTCTCTCTAGAAAAATGCACAACACATTTTTGTATATAAATTTAGGGTGAGTCATTATTCTTTTAAAATGCTTTCCTTAGCCTCTGCCTTCATCAGTGTTCTATTGATGTGAAGAGACACAATGACCATAGCAACTCTTATAAAGGAAAACGTTTAACTGGGGTTGGTTTAGAACCCTATCGTCATGGCAGGTAGCATGGCAGCACACAGGTAGACATGGTGCTCGAGAGGCAGCTGAGAGTTCTACACCCGGATCAGTGGGCAGCAGGAAGAGAGGTAGACACTGGGTATAGCTTGAGCATTTGAAACTTCAAAGCCCAGCGACACACTTCCTCCAAGCCATACTGATTTCAACAAGGCCACATGTTCATAGTCCATGCCACTTCCTGTGAGCCTAGTGAGATCAGTTTCATAAAAAGCTCCATATTTCACTTCCTGGCCTCCATAGGCTCATAGCCACATAATAATGAAAAAATTCATTCAGCCCAACTTCAAAGTTTATCTATACCTATTACTAATTTGAGAAAGGAATCACAGGATGAGTTTGGGGACCCACTAGACCTACTATGAGTAGACTTCAGCCTAAACTCCATTTTGGGGTCTTAATTCCAAATGTAGTCAAGCTGACAACCAAGAATGCCATCACAAGTCTACCCCTTGTCAACTTGACACACGATTGTATCTTCTTATGTTGTGATTAATTTCCAAATGAAAACAATAGCCAGGTCAAGATAGCACCTAAACATTGTATCACTATGCAGCGTCCAATCACAAATGCAGTATATTTAAAATAGGTGGTAATGTCCCTTGAGGGGCATCCTTTTAGTGTCTCAAGGATAATGGACTAAACCTTTGACTATAATCCAGACCCAATTAGATGGGTTTACTTCCTAAGAGTTCCCATGGTCACGATGTCTCTTCACAGCAATGGAACACTGGCTAAGACAGGTTTCCATGTTACTTTAGTGTGTGCTTTATGAACTCCCCCCCTCCCCCTGCAGTCAGATTTTCTGCAGATGATGTCACCTTTGACGTCACTGGCCCATGGCAGAAGTCCCCATGCTCACCAATATGCTCAGTACACTGATGATAAATTCCAGCTCCTTTGCACAAGTGTTGTCATAGATCTAATAGTTTTTAAGCTCCACCCCGCCACCAGGTACATATAGTTCTGATCCAGGTGATGTTTGCTGTCTATCCCTTTCTTTGAAAAGGCAAAACAACTTATTCAAAGTTACTTGGATGGTAACAGACTCTGGATGTAGCTTTGACCCCTTAACCTCTTTGGTAAACTGCTTAACCCTGCTCTTGCTGACATTTTGGGAGGGATAATTCCTTACTGTGGAGAGCTGTCTTGTAGATTGTGAGATGTCTCTCACACCCTTGCTCCTGGACTCATGGGATGGCAATATCATATCCTCACCCAAGTTTTGAAAACTGGAGATTTCTCTTGGAGTTTCCCAAAGCAACCTGGTTGGTGTGCGTTTGTTGCGGGGTGGTGTCAGTTGTATTTGAAAAGGATTGCTTTGTGCTTCACTCCTGCCCCTGATAAGATGCTGCTGCTGATTGAGATTAGCAATCCTCTAAAACCTGAGGAGGAAGGAGAAAAGGAGGGCATCATTAGGACAAGGTTTTGTATGCCCCCATATGTTCAGGGTGGAACAGGCCAGCTTGCAAGTCTATAAATTCCTAACTTCTAAAAGCTTTAGGCTCTCGTGTGGAGGCAAGAGCTTATATGCAGATGAATGACAGCTGAGTCTGGTCCCAACAGGCAACCAAAGCAACTAAGGAGTTTGCTCCATTGAAAAGTCTGTAGTCTGAACAGGTCCCAGGCCAACATGAGGGGCATAATCTCAGAGATCCGAGGAACGACAATGGGCTCTGGACAGTCTCGGTGTTGAACTTAGTGAGGTTGTTAGGGGGCTTGGCTCAAGCAGAGGGAAAGACCCTGGAAATGAGCAGTCAGTTACTGCTACCGTAGACACTCTTGTTTTTGCATGCTTGAGCAGTCCAGGCTGTTGCTGCCTTGCATGTGGAGGACGGTGGACTTCAGCGTTTGGAAAGCACCCTGATTCTTCAGAAAGTCAGCAACCGGGGGATGTTTCCTGCAAAAGCTCTGTTTAAACATCGTCTGTCAGCATAAGTCACAGAATGTGGTTACACGAAGCCTTTAAGTATTTTAGAAAAACAATAACAATGCTGTTCTGTGTGACCCTAATACTAGCTACTCTCTTGAGAAGATAACCGAGGTTGAAGTTGTGGTTATACAGACACTTCCTTAGAGCCCTATGCAGTGAATTTTTAGTCAGGAATGCTGATCAAATGGAGAGCCTTGTTTATCATGTTAAAAAGGGAATTGCAGTACCCAGGAAACAGAGGGGCACTCTGATCCTTTGGGATACACAGGTAGACAACCCGGTAGTGACTGAAGCATGTGTCAGCTCCCTCATTGCATCCTAGGGACTAGGACACAGAGCAGGCCAGAATGAGGGCAGGCCCTCAACTCCAAGGCCTGTGCTCCAAACACTTCGTTCCTCCAAAGGGGCCTCACGTACCAAAGATTCCAAAACCTCCTTATATTAGCCAGTCTAGTCTTGACAGAAACTAGAGTTACAGTTGAGGAATCGTCTCCATCTGATGGGCCTGTGGCTGTTCTCTTGACTGCAGGTTGATGTGGGAAGAGCTAGTCCTCTGTGGGCAGTATCGCCCCTGGGAAGGTAGGCCTGGGCTGTGTGAGAAAGGTAACTCAGAGGCAGGGAGTAAGTCAGAAGAAGCAGGCCAGTAAGCAATATTCCTTTTGGCTTTCCGATTCCAGTTCTTGCTCTGGCTTCCCTCAGTGACGGACTGTACACTACAAGAGGAAATAAATTCTTTCCTCACTCCCCAAATACTGGTATCAGC
Organism: Chionomys nivalis; assembly: GCF_950005125.1. NCBI lineage: Eukaryota > Metazoa > Chordata > Mammalia > Rodentia > Cricetidae > Chionomys > Chionomys nivalis. The sequence goes on along the minus strand of NC_080103.1, from coordinate 28,483,442 downwards.
TAGGGACCGTGTGATCAAACACAGAAGCCCATGGCCAGGGTGTTGGGTGGGCATTTCACATTCAAGCCCTAACAATCCCCAAGCGGGCATGATTTTGTATATGGATAGTCCTCTGATTGGCTGTTAAGGAAACACCTACCTTTTCCCAATTCTTTTTTTTTTCTTCTTTTTTTTTATTAATTTATTTAATTATTAAAGATTTCTGCCTCTTCCCCGCCACCACCTCCCATTCCCTCCCCCTCCCCCAATCAAGTCTTCCTTCCTCCTCAGCCCAAAGAGCAAGCAGGTTTCTCTGCCCTGTGGGAGGTCCAAGGACCACCCACCTCCATCCAGGTCTATTAAGGTGAGCATCCAAACTACCTGGGCTCCCACAAAGCCATTACGTGCAATAGGATCAAGAACCCATTGCCATTGTTCTTCAGTTCTCAGTAGTCCTCATTGTCCATTATGTTAATCTCTTGGCTCAAGAAATATGGAGGTCTTGTGGCAAACACATGGACACAGGATTTCACTTCATGAAAGAAAACCAGAAGGGTTGTTGTTTATGTCAGATGAGCTCTTGACTGCAAGGCCAGTGCAACTATGGCCAAGACCTGAATTCTAAGGGCTCAACCCTCAGAATTCAGCCCAATTTCTTCATCTTTCCTATACAAAGGATTCCCTGACCTTAGACAAAATACCATTCATTTTTCTGTGGCTTATCTCATGCCCACTTATTTATGGTTTCATTATAGTCTTTAGTACTTTGTCTTACGATAGTTTTTCCTTATCTGCAAGCCTGCCACTGTAGACTGATCTCACCAAGGACCAGGAATGGATCTTAGGTATCTTCATACTTTCACTGCCCAGTACATAAGAGAAATCATTGTGTGTGTGTGTGTGTGTGTGTGTGTGTGTGTGCATTTATGTATTGGGCAAATAAGTAAATGAACAAATAGGTAGAGATGTACCTCACTGTCACCGTACTGCTCTTGACGACACAAGAAGCCTGCCGTGGGCTGGGGAGATGGCTCGGTTGGTAATACATGTCATACAAGCATGGGACCCCTGTGCAACAGCACATGTCAATGATCTTAGTGCTGGGGAGGTAGAAACCGAGGATCCCTGAGGCTCACCAGCCATCCAGTCTATCCAAATGGGTGGGCTCCGTATTCACCGACAGACCTTGTCTCAAAGTAACATGGAGAACAACAGAGGAAGACATCTTGGAGGGGCTCTAGCCAGTCCAGGCCTGGCAAGCATGGCTCTGGCAGGCCTTGCCCTTCTCCCCAATTCAATCTGCCTTGTTAAAAAGCATTAGATCATCTTCCTGAAGCTAGCTCCCAAGGTCCATTCCTTATTTTACCAATCCATCCTCTTGAGACTGATTACCAAGGTCCAGATATCAAAGCATTGAAGTCCAGCAATCAAAAGCCCCCTTTGGCTGCCTTAACTAACTAACATGCCCAACGAAAATTAAACACCTCATCCTAACATGGATTTTCCATTGTACCTTTATAAACTGCCATTTTCCTACATGCCATGTCTGTCTCCTTATCCAGAGGCAGTCGCTTGTCATTCCCCGCTGTCCCTGGTACAAACGTTCCTTCCCCCGTCCCTTGTCCCCTATCTCTCATCTTTGTCTCTTTTCTGCTCTTTGTCCATCTGGGGGAAATAAATCTCCTTTGTGCTGAGAACTTGGTCTTGGGGGTCCTGAGCCGATACTTTTCCCGACACACCTGGCATTAACCTCTGGCCTCCACAGACATGAACACACACACAGCTGACAGTTAAAATTTATGCAATATAATGATAAAATGTCAATGGAAGTAGAAAATAAATTTTTTAATTTAAAAATAAAAATATTTAAAAATATAAATTTAAAAATATACATAATAAAATTTTCTTAGGAAAAGGTAATACTTAAATAGACTAACTTTTAGAGTGATTAAAATTATAGTAAAAAGCATCAAAGAAAGTGATCAGTTTTACATCTTATACCAAAGCTTTACAAAATCTGCCAAAAACTTGCAGAAAAAGAAAAAAGCCACTTTAAGTTATGATTTTATCATCACCCTGATACCAATAAATAAAAATATAAAACTGAAATATGAACATATAAACTACTTAATATAAAATATATTAAGTAAAACCCTTCTATCAACATTTCCAGGAGAAAAATGTTTATATCATTTCATATAAAAAACTCTCAGTAGGTTTGAACAGAAACGTGCTTGACTCTAAGGTGACATGTCAGAAAATGACAACTAAGGCCCTATTGGTGTGAATTCTTGGGAACTTCGAGGGTATCCATGAAAGAGACAGCGACAGGGCAGAGCGCAGACTGAAGAGGGAGTTTAGCTAGAGGGTCTGGGTAGAAAGAAGGCTGTAGAGCAGAATCAGGGTGGCTTGTGGGGAAGAGTGGGAGCCTGGAATAAGACCAGGCTAATCAGGGAGAGGAAAGCGTGAGAAGAGACCCAGGAACAGAGCATCAGGAACGCTAAGGTAAACTATGGCATCTGAGTATTGTGGGCGAGTCCGAGGGAACCTAGGAGAGTAAAGAGAGCCCAGAGAGAAATGGCTGGAGGATGAGTTCTTGAGGGGGAGGGGTGGAGTAGAACCCTCTACTTTACTAATTAGAGGCTGCTGTTGACCTGAGCTGAAGCTGTTGGGAGAACCAAAGGCAGGGTGGGAGGACATTCTGCGGGAGAACAGGAAGTAGAAGCACGTCTACGCCAAACCGGAAGTGAGCTGTGTGGAGCCACCCTGGGAAGGAAGCGAAGTCCAAGGAGGCTTCAGGAGGCTGTGGTGAAGTCGAGCAGCCTTATGAGTCCACAGGGGTGCAACCAGTGCAGGAGAGAGGCTGAGAACACACCAGGAAGGGAGATGGATGGACTGAGCTCTTCTGCAGGCTCTAGGAAAGTGACAATAATAATGCTAATAATAATAATTAATAGTAAGTAATAAATCATAGCCTATTTTCCAAAGAAAAAAATAAGTAAAATCATATTGTCACTCATTCATTAACCCAAAAAGCATTTATGAAGTATCTGTTGTATGCCATGCCAAGTTCTGTCACAAATAAGAAAAACACCCCTCCTACCTTTCTTGCTTAAGTCCAATGACCTAAAACAGAAATGAAACTAAATGAAAAGCCAGACAAGACTTTGGCCTATCAGGCCTGTACTAAATAAAGGAGTATGTCTTTGAAAGTAAGCATGCTTAAGTAATCCCTCAGATTGGTCCTTACTGCTTGTTACAGAGAACAGCAGAGACCCAGAACCTGGAGTTCAAACACAGAATTCCTTTACGACCAAGGCAAGACATGGCACTTAAACTGCGGTGGCATACTTGAACTGAAGCTGATAGAGGGGTTCCTGATAGCCCTGCTGTGTTGGATGTATTCGAGGCTTTAGTGCAGAGAAAGGATGGTGGACGAAGATGAGGGCAAATGCCTCTCATTATCAACAGGCTGGCCATCTGGACCTTGGTTCCAGTGAGGCCAAACTAGGGCCTCTTTTCTTTCTGCTTTTGCTCTTTCTACTGGAAGCCAGAATCTATTCATACCCATTCAGCCATGCTTGTTAGCATCGTCGGAATTCTTCGCAGTATTCGACGTGGCTGGTTTTCATCGGCTTTGAAAAGGAAAAGTAGGGGAGGTACAAGCTGATTTTCCTTCTGGAGACCTCAAGGACAGACTAGGAAAGGTTCTTGACCTATGAGCCAGGTCTGTACCCCATGTTCCACACCGGAGGTCTATACCAAGTGGCAGAATGAGGAAGGAGAAGAGTTAAATGTGTAGGGACTCAAAGGGCCTTTGACATCCCTGAGTGTAGACCTCTGTCCTGCCGAGGTTGGGATAAGCCTCAAGGCTAACTGATGGTGCCCTCTTAGAACCCAGGACTTCTGAAACTCCAGGCAACACTTTTGCATTGTATGTGTTTCCTCTTCTCTATGAGTTAAATTTGTAAATAAACAATGTTGCCAGTGGTTGGGAGGGCATTTGGTATACCTTTTGGGGGAAAGTTCCCATGTGCATACGTAAATCAACACTTGCATCAAAACATATTTGAACACTAGTGCAAATATCTGTGATATTCTACATCATGAAAAGCTCAGAGGTCCTTGCCAGGCATACTAGAGAGTGTTGAGGGAATGTGCTTTTCCCCAACACCCGTTTTTCAAAAATAGCCTTTAAACTTTAGTTTAAGCCTTATAGCAAATCGGGATAAAAGGCACAGAGTGGGGACATGGCTCAGTTAGTAAAGCGCTTGCCAAACAAGTATCAGGACTGAGTTCAGATTCAAGGCAAAGCCTGGTGTGGTGGCACACACCAGTAATCCCAGCTCTGGGGAAGTAGGAGCAGGTGACTCCCCGAGCTCAGTAGTCAGTCAGCCTAGCTCAACCACATCGGTGCACTGAGAGTCCCTGTCTCACAAAATAAGGAGGAGAGAGATTAGGGAAGGCTTCCAACTTCAACCTCCAGTCTATGTATGGGTGACATACAGAGAGAGAGAGAGAGAGAGAGAGAGAGAGAGAGAGAGAGAGAGAGAGAGAGAGAGGAGAGAGAGAGAGAGAGAGAGAGAGAGAGAGAGAGAGAGAGAGAGAGAGGAGAGGAGAGGGCAAGGGAGCTCCCACACAACCCATGCCTTGCATAAACACATCTTCCCAGTTATCAATATCTTCCACTAGACTGGTTCAGCTGTCACAGCCGATGAAACACCCTGGCATGTTTTCAATGAGTCCAAAATTTACATGTGGGTTCTTTGGATGTTGATTATTTTGTACATTTGGACAAATTTGCAATGAAGAGTTCCACCATTAGAGTATCATACAGGGTAGTTCCCCTGCCCTGCACGTTTATTTGCCCCCTCCACCTCCCCTGTCCTGAATGTTTATTCACCCCTCCCACCTCCCCATCCCTAGCCCCCCACAGTTGGTGATCTCTCTCTACAATTTAACTTTTTTCAGCATGTAATAAAGTTGGGGTTGTGTAGTACACCACCTTTTCAGAGCCCCCCCCTTGCTTACTAATGATCCTTTCCAATTTCTTTATGTTTTGACAGACAATTTCCCTTTCTTGCTAAGTGGCATTCCATTATCTAGATGTATTATAGACACCATCTTTAGACCGCCTGACCATTGTATCCGCACACCCCTTTCCTCTCACCGAAACACAAGCCGAACTTTGGAGAGGAGTCTAACGATGAGAAGAAAAGAATAGACGTTATGATTTAAGCGAGGGCTCACATATTTTCTGTAGCAATTACTCATGTCCCACTTTGCCAGATGGGGGGAGGTGAATTTCAATTCAAATGTAAAGTCATTTTCCCTGAAAATAAACGGGAGTATATTTATCTCTGAGAAAAAAAAATGTCTTGCCTCCAGGATGAATCAGACTGAGATGAAATTTTACTCTAACATTTAAAAGAGAAGGAAAGAAAGGAAAATCAGACAGAGGGAGGGAGGAAGGGAAAGAAGAAGAGAAGGAAAGGAGAAGAGGAGAGAGAGAGAGAGAGAGAGAGAGAGAGAGAGAGAGAGAGAGAGAGAGAGAGACTAACAGAATTCTCTGAGCAAGGTGTTTCTCTCCCTTTTACCAGTTAGAAGTTACTGAATAATTCATGACAGCAGGGAAAGGCCGTCTTCTCCCTGGGTGATGGATAACGGAGCAGGAGAGCGCTCGCAGTGGGTTTGCCACATCAGCCAGCGCTCTTGCTTCTGAGCACAGGGTGCGCGCCTCTCCAGCTCAGCTTTTCTTGCAGCCAGGCATCTTCGGGTCTACTGCCTGCCCACCCGCCTGGGCTTGTAGCCTTACCACTTCACTTTCTCCAATTCTGCTGCCAGCTGAGGAGACTCCCAACAGCTGCTGGCTCCTGCCTGGGACCATGTGTGTGGATGCTGCTTGGGAGAAGCAAGGCGCTTGCTCCTGGCATGGATCCCAGCTCAGTTTCTCCTGTTGACTTCTGGACCACAGATGCTGCTGCTGAGGAGGGATTTCCTGGCATCTCTCCTGCTATCATCAGCTAAGGACTGGCCCCAGATCAAGGTACCTTCGTCTCCTTGGCATTTTTTTCCCCAGCCAGGATATCTCCACTTTCTCCCGGTAAAAGGGCGTCTGGCTGGGACAAACATTCTTAACACTCTCTCTCTCTCTCTCTCTCTCTCTCTCTCTCTCTCTCTCTCTCTCTCTCTCTCTCTCTCTCTCTCTCTCTCTCTCGGGAAATTGTTCTTGGTGTTGGTATAACCTTAGAGCTTCCCTACTGTTTGCTGAGTGTAAAGCGGACTTTCTCTGTCACTGGAGACATTTCTGAGGCAGGCACCTGTCATCTGCCACCCCCGTTTCTCCTTCAGTTCCCTCTCCCCCTCCCCCAACCCATTATTCGGCTTCAGCCTTGTGCTGGTGGCAGAGGGCTGAAGGGATGTCTTTGCCCTCCCAGCAGGCAAGTGTCAGGATGGACCGAGCTTCAAGAAGCCAACGCTAGGGGTGCGAGGTGTGAAGAGTTGTCCAGAATGACCAACTCCTCCTCCACTTCCACCTCCTCCACCACCGGGGGATCACTGTTGCTGCTCTGCGAGGAAGAAGAGTCCTGGGCCGGCCGGCGGATTCCGGTGTCTCTCCTGTATTCGGGGCTGGCCATAGGGGGCACGCTGGCCAACGGCATGGTCATCTATCTCGTATCGTCCTTCCGAAAGCTGCAGACCACCAGCAACGCCTTCATCGTTAACGGCTGCGCCGCGGATCTCAGCGTCTGCGCCCTCTGGATGCCACAGGAGGCGGTGCTGGGGCTCCTGCCCGCCGGCTCCGCGGAACCCCCGGGGGTCTGGGACGGTGGCGGGGGCAGCTACCGCCTGCTCCGGGGAGGGCTGTTGGGCTTCGGGCTCACCGTGTCTCTCCTGTCCCACTGTCTCGTGGCGCTGAACCGCTACCTGCTCATCACCAGGGCACCTGCTACCTACCAGGTGCTCTACCAGCGGCGTCACACGGCGGGCATGCTGGCGCTGTCCTGGGCCCTGGCGTTGGGTCTGGTGCTGTTGCTCCCTCCCTGGGCGCCCAAGCCGGGAGCTGAGCCACCGCAAGTCCATTACCCCGCGCTCCTGGCGGCGGGAGCGCTGCTTGCACAGACGGCGCTGCTGCTGCACTGCTACCTGGGCATCGTGCGCCGTGTGCGCGTCAGCGTCAAGCGGGTCAGCGTGCTCAACTTTCACCTGCTGCACCAGCTGCCCGGCTGTGCCGCCGCCGCTGCCGCCTTCCCCGCCGCCCCACATGCTCCGGGTCCCGGTGGCGCCGGGCACCCCGCGCAGCCCCAGCCCCTGCCGGCCGCGCTGCAGCCGCGTCGCGCGCAGCGACGTCTCAGCGGCCTGTCGGTGCTGTTGCTTTGCTGCGTCTTCTTGCTGGCCACGCAGCCGCTGGTGTGGGTGAGCCTGGCCAGCGGCTTCTCCCTGCCGGTGCCCTGGGGCGTGCAGGCGGCCAGCTGGCTCCTGTGCTGCGCCCTGTCGGCACTCAACCCTCTGCTCTACACGTGGAGGAACGAGGAGTTCCGCAGATCCGTGCGATCGGTCCTGCCCGGCGTCGGGGATGCGGCTGCAGCCGCCGCGGCCGCCACCGCGGTGCCAGCCATGTCCCAGGCGCAGCTGGGCACCCGGGCGGCTGGCCAGCACTGGTAACTCACCTGGCCCTGGGGAGCTTCCTATGCCATCTGCCGCATCACCTTCTCTCTTTGTAAGCTACCCCCAGCCCCAGAGAAGATCCCCATGGGGAAGAGTTTGCCTTCCTTTCCCAGTGCAATACCTGAACCGAGGTCTTTCCCTAAATGGAGTCTCAAAGTCATCGTGCACTACCACCAGACTTTTCTCCTTTGTTCCTGTGTTTTAGAGGCACCCTTACGTCCAGGCACCCAGACTGCAAGGATTTGTAAACTGACGTTTTAAAAGAACCAGTTAATTTATTTCAAGTTTGCTTTGGAAACATAGCTTTCAAAACATACAACCCTTCCAACCTCCATCGTCTTATATATGGAGTGCCTAGAGAGTATGGATGTGTGCATGAGCCAAAGGGAATACTACGGAGGAAGAAACTGTGTGTGTAGACAGCATTTTAATCATGCTTCCTTCTGTTACAGTTTATTTAGTCTTTGTACATTGGCCTGAAAGAGTGAAACCACAGGTGTGTACCCCGGTGTGCATTGTCATTGAGACCTCAAGCCCTTTATTCTTTAAAGGGTCATTATTGAGTCACTTATGAAATAAGATAGACTCTCAGCCAGTGAGGAAACAAACCAAATTTACTGTTTTACACCCCCTCTCTACTCATTTCTAAGGTGGAAAGCTAGCGTTGGGTGTTACATCCAAAAATTTCAAGCTTGCTAATGGATGGTCTGAAACCAGAAATGGAATTTTGGAAACAAAAAAAAGGGGGGGGGGCTATCTATTTTAGGTAGTAGTTCCACATTTTCTAAAGCATGCACACTTCCTGCTACCCACATTTGTAACCAATTTATTCGCCTCTGAGTGTGACCGCAGCTTTGAACATTCTGTACTATACTGGTTGCTAAGGAGAATGAATCCTGCCTTCTCTTTAAGATGTCTCAATGCACACGATATACTTAAACACTAATGCCATAATTGCATAGCTCATGTTAGCTGCCATTGCATGCTCCTAGATGCTAGAACGTATTGGGCATGTAGTACCCAAAGCAATATCCACGAGACAAGGACATTCTACTTCTTCCAGACGCCAGAAGGGATGGTCCTTCATCATTTGAAAAGAGACACAGATACACCTGTGGCTGCCTAGAGTTCTGGTCTTGACCTGGTTTATGAGAAAACTGCTACTCGGAACTTCAGTTCCTAAATGAAACTGATGGTCAAGATGATACACTAATACAGATTGACTCTGCAAAGCCACTTGTGCTTTTCAGGGGTTAGGCAAGCCACCCGTTAAGAAGTATCACTGTTTTATGTTATTCATATATATCGCCATGCCGTTTAAAATCAGTATCATGTCTGTTGAAGATGGAATAGTACACTAAGTTGTGTGTCAAAGGCACGTTCCGAATGAGACTCTACTCTCCAATGTCTCAGTCGAGATTTCCCATCTTCATCTTTGTTTTTAGATACATTTTCAATGTGCAAAACCATGTGAAATCGTCTCATGAAATTAAACAGGGAAGACAGTAATAAGAGGCACAGAGCAGTCTGTTAGCCACAAGGAGTCTGGGGCCAAACAGCCTCAACAAACTTCATAATTCAGAAGTAAAGACGGCTTGCTTGGCTGCACCCTTGGACCAAAAATGGTAAGAACACTTGTACATTTGAATAATTATGGGAGACACAGAGAATGGACAGTTTTGGAGGAAAACAAAATAAAATAAATGTTTGTCCCTAACAATACATCCGCAGTCATGTTATTAACCAAACTCTGTGCATGAGCTATTCCTCTCATGAGGATTTCATCTGTTCCCGGCTTCTTGTATTCAGATATTTAATTAAATTTTAGATAATGCTTCTCCTGGGTCCATTTCTTCTTTCTTTGGGTATCTTCTCTCTGTCTCTGTCTTGATGATACTGTACCAGAAGACACTGTGTTCCCAAACACCAGTGATAGGAAGTGACTTCTGATTATTCTAAAATGCTTCCTACTTCATAGAGCTAGGTTAGGTCTTTACACTGGTCTCAGAAAAGAGTTAGGTATGTTTCCTTTCTGTAGACATGTGGAATGGGCCACAGAGAAATGGGGATTTTCCATTTGGGGGTGCAGTAGGACATCTTTCTAAAGCCTTCTAGTTAAGGGTTGTCTTGTCTCCCGTTGTGGGTGATGCCAACAAGTCCTCTCTCTGTTGCTATAATGCGCCACACACATAAAGATTTGCAAATGAGGATCTGATACCTTGCCGTGTTTCGGGCTAGCACTGAGAACTGTTGTCTGGCACCGTGCCATGTGGGAGACCTACTTCCGATTAATTTACTAGTAATTAACTCCACAGGACTGATTCACTTTTAATTTTAAAATCGCAGAGATGCATCTAAAAATGCCTTCCTAGGCACTGCCTGTGAGTGTTGGAGTGACTTCTTTGGCAAATTAAATGAATAGAGACTGTGTTCTTATTTAAACGAAACTACGTATTATCCACCCAGAAATTAAAAAAAAATTCCCAACTGCTATCAGGCTTCCCTAACTTGCTTTCTTGTGCTTTTTTTCTTCATGTGCATGCCTATTAACATGGGTAACATCTGCCTTCCTTCTGCATCCATTTAAAGGGCTGAGTTCCAGTCTGTATCTGCAGTACTTTCTTCTCAAAATGAAGATGCTTAATAAACTAGAATTCTGCTTGGTACAGGTACATTTGCCGATGTCGTTTCAAGTCAGATAAATTTCTCCTTGTCTCAGAATTACAAAAAATGTTTCCACACTAGAATATATATCTTTTCAGAGGGACCCAGTAGAGGATGGCATGCGGTGGAGGAAGGGATGAAGAGCAAAGAGGCTTTCTTTAAACCACTGATAAAGGAAGTTGGTCTGCTTTGAACTCACAGTGGAGGACAACCTTGTCCTTCCAATGGTGGCATATTCACTGGCTTTGGCATCACCTTTATTTCGTAGTACAGGGGTTCATATGATACTTGCCTAGCTCTACAGAACTCTTAGTGGCTGATTTACTTGACAAGGACCGGCATTGTGTGACTCCATATGAAGAACAAGGAGGAGCTGGGGCAGTGGCTCAGTCAGTAAAGTGTTTTCTGTGCAAATATGAGGACCCGAGTTCAGATCCCCACAATCCGTTTAAAAAGCCAAGCATGGCACAACGCAGCTGGGATTCCAGCGCTGGGGAGGCTGAGACAGGTGAATCCCTGGAGCTTGCTGGCCTGACACATTGGCTGATGGGTGAGTTCAAGATTTCAGTGAGAGACTGTCTTGTGCACGTGCACACACACACACAAACTCACATTTGCACACATATGGATATTTATGCATACATACGAACATTGAGAAAAATCATGATGTCCCTGCTTCTCAAGGCTTGTTCTTAATGTTTGTGACCTGTGGGCCAAGAGTGCTGCTCCCCATGGTCTATGGGAGGGTGACGATGTCTTCCTTGGTATTTGCCCTTTTAATACCTCTAGGAACCTCATGCAAATGTGTGCTGCTCACCCTGCAGACCTGAGTTCTGCCTGTATTCCCATCTCAGCCAGATGCCTTATCACCTCTGTTATTCCCCGGGTCAGAGTAGCCCCTGGAAGTGGTCTCTGACTCTTTGGGCAGAGAGCTCCTGGGTTCCAGGCACCTGCATCTGTTGAGGGAGACACAGGCTCCAGGCTGGCATAAGTCCTTGTGGGATAGGTGGTCAGAGGAGGACAGAAGCCCTCGCCTTAAAATGAAAGACCTAGGTTGGAGTTCTGGTTTCTCTGAGTACAGTGGCGCTGTCAACACTCTTGTTTATAGACCCTGTCCAGGTACCCTTGCCCAGCCTATCCCACCTATAGGGCCTCCTTAGTGAAGTCCCACACTGAGATTCCCAGATATCCCTGAAGGCTTGATACATAGTTGAAAGTGAGGGGAAGATTGCAGCTGAAGAAGAGGATGAGTGTGTGTGTCTGTTGGAAGGATGTAATGGGTACTCGGGATCCCCTGCACTGTTCTCCCTGCAGCTGAAGAAGAGGATGAGTGTGTGTGTCTGTTGGAAGGATGTGATGGGTACTCGGGATCCCCTGCACTGTTCTCCCTGCAGCTGAAGAAGAGGATGAGTGTGTGTGTCTGTTGGAAGGATGTAATGGGTACTCGGGATCCCCTGCACTGTTCTCCCTGCAGCTGAAGAAGAGGTTGGATGTGGATGTCTGTTGGAAGGACGTGATGGGTACTCGGGATCCCCTGCACCGTTTTCCCTGCAGCTGAAGAAGAGATCAGATGTAGATGTCCATTGGAAAGAGGCTTTGCATACCTGGGATCCCCTGCACCATTCTCCCTACTGCTGTGCACCTTTGGAATTTTCATAAGGACACATGCCTATGAAAGTGCAGCCAAAGCTAAATAAATAACAAAAAGAAAGAGAAAAAAGGAAGAGCACAGAAAGGAATGGAGCCACAGCCCAAGATCCCACAGGGTTAATTAACGCAGACACTGGGCTGACAGGTTGGTCTGACTCTGGACCATGAGACTGCAGCTCACATATGAAGGTGGCAATCAGGACTTTGGATGAGGCATGGAATCCCCTTCACGGTGTGACCACCCCCTAAGCCTTCTCTCTGATTCAGATCTGCTGTTAGAGCCCAGATGTCATGCACACTAGCTCTCAGTAGAGAGCAGCTCCATGTCAGCCTCAGACCAGTCAAGAGCTTTGCAGGGTTACTCCAGCCTTTCCCTCTGGGCAGGGTTCATTCACCAGCCACACCGTCTGCCTCCTCACCAGCACTCTGCCCCCGCCTTGGGCTCCTGCTCCAGACTCCATGTACAGTATAGCGCCAGGCTTACGTAATCCCTTCTTATATTACCTTCCTAAAAATCAGGAGAGAGAGAGAGAGACTATTCAAAACTATATGTTTTTCTTTCATTTATTTTTATCTATTTTGTAAAGGGTTTTTTTTTAACCACCAGTCATTTGAAGTACAATATGTATTTAATATGTTTGTAGTTGAAAACAGTAACTTTTTATTTTTAAATGATTTTATATACGAAGAAATGGGTATTATTACGACATCTTCTTCATACCTACGTGTTACGAGAATGGCAGTTTTTAAAGAAAAAAGGTTTGACTTGTTTTCTTGAGTATTTATTTTCTCCTAATGAAATAGACCCAAGAATAAATCCTAGTTCCCAAGTCATATCTTACCAAAGGTTGTACAGAGTAATAAAATATGGGACTGGGAGGCAGGGATACAGTAACATGAAAGTCTGCCTCTCCTGTTTAGCCAACTTTTCTTTGGACTGCAAGCTCCTGAATAGTAACAGAGACTTTTTATAAAATATGAAAGCTGGGCCTTAGCTTAGGTTTATTCCCAACTAGCTTTCTAGGTCTTATAACTTAACCCATTTTTTATTAATTTATTTTCTGCCATATTCTCATTACCTATCCATACTCCATTCTATATAGACAATTTCATCCAGGTCTTGTTGGCAAATCTCCTGCCTCAGATTCTTCCCAGAGTTCCTTTTTCTACCTGGAAGTCCCACCTATCCTCTCCTGTCTAGCTATTGGCCATTCTGCTCTTTAAACCAATCAGAAGGTGCCTTGGGTGGATGAGGAGGACAGAGACATCTTCCCACAGTGTGATCAAATATTCTGTAATACGTCTACAGGACTAAATCAACATTAAGGTATTTTGGTTCTCATTACCTCAATGCGGAACTGTGGTAGGTGTGCACTTACTTCTGAAGGTCTTACTTCAGAAAGCTGTGGATTTTGAGTTGAGAAAGCCTTATATATTACTAATCAGTGACCAGGCATTGCTGCCAGAACCTGAGAGAAATGACTACGGGGTGTATTTATCTTTTCTCTGCAGTTCAGAGAGTGGCAGCCTGGGAGAAAGTGCTGGGAACCCCCTAGGTTGAGGTTTTGCTATATTTATTAGGCAGAAATGACTTGAATTTTCAGAGTTTGTTATGCAATTTAGGCCCAGTTTCCAGTTTTGTACTTTCAAGGGTAGAAAATTGTGTAGCGTCTTTTGTGGGGTGAGATACTCTGTTTTTAGCCAAGAGGCAGTTCTAGGACATGTTAGCTTGGCTTTATACCTCTTAGTACCATAACTTGTATATTCCAAAAGGTTTTATTTTACGTGTGTGTGTGTGTGTGTGTGTATGCACATGCGTGTGTTTGTTGTTCTCTCATGCCATTAAAGGTCAGAGGACAACTCTTGGAAGGATAGAATGCACACAATGGAAGACAAAATTATCACCGTCATCTTCAATAAAATTGAAGTTAAGTCAGTGGGATGGCTCAGCAGATAGAGGTGCCACCAACAAGATGGACAAACTGATCCAAGGCGAGCCTGGAGGATGTAACTTAGTATGGCTGACAAGAGAGTGTCACTGACACTTTCCTTACCAGGCTAAGGTTAGCACACATGGGTTGAGTAACCTTCGTTGGTCCAGACTGAAAGAAAAGGACAGAGACCACATGGCTTTCATGGAAGACCTTGCTAAAAGAGACCTGCTCTGTGGAGAAATTTGGGTGGTTAGCTATTTCCCAAGTAGCAGGCAACTCACTTCATCCTGAACGAGTGGTTTGAAAATAGGGAAAGAGTCCAGCAGTGTCAACAAAAGTCTTTTTTGGGGGGAGCTGGACAAGTAAGAAAATGACATTCTTCTCTCTAAGTATGTTTCCTGTGGCTTTTGAGGCAGATACAGGCAGGCATAGGACACAGTCACTGTGAGGAGCCCTGGCACTAAGTTTCTATCCAGATATACCAGGCAGAGGAAGTACCTTCCATTTTCTGAGCACAGACAAACCACCAATTATATAAGGCACCTGGTGTCGTGACCCTAAGTGTAAGCTGGAGCAGCAAATAAGGGTATTTTTGAAAACCATGTTATGAAATATGATTAAAGGAGATGATAAGCTGGAGAAAAATGGGTAAATAGAAAAAAAGGTTGTTTAAATATCAGAAAGATTGTTGATAATGCTGCTGCTGCTTCTTTTCACAATAGCAGTAAAAGACAGGTATTGACGGGGCTGGAGAGATGGCTCAGTGGTTAAGAGCACTGACTGCTCTTCCAGAGGACCCTGGTTCGATTCCCAGCACCCGCATGGCAGCTCACAACTGTCTGTAATTCCAGTTCCAGGAGACCTGACACCTATGGCAAAACACCTATGAACATAAACCAAAACTAAATAATACAAAATTAAAAAAATGACAGGTATTGAGCCAGGTGGCACATTCTTTAATCCTAAAACACGGTAGACATAGGCAGGAGGGTCACTGTTAGCTCATGGCCAGCCTAGGCTACACAGGAAGAACCTGTCTCCAAATGACAAGAAAAGATAAGGCAGGTATCGTGGTCTGTTTTATGACTGATAATCTTCCTTCCTGTCCATAAATGTTACCAGCAAAGGAGACTGACGACTATTGAACTCAAGTCTAGTTGACTTCAAAGCCTGGGCTTATAAACCTAGTGCAAAATGCAGAATCCAGAGCAAATGCTAGAAGCAAGGTTTGGCTGAGTGGGTGGGAGATAGATTTCACCTTAATAGGAGGAAAAAAGAACTTTATCTCAAATGATAAGTGCTCAAAATAGTTGGGGCTGTCTCGGGAGATTATGACTTCCCCAGCACCTGAAGGATACAAGTTGAGGTGGAAGATTAACTTGCTAACGGGCGTCTATGCCAGGTGGAAAGCTTCCCCGTGAAAAGCCGGAGATGCCTTTAAAGGCTGCTTTCTGTGATTACATAATTGCTTTTCTGCTCGGAGGTGACAAACGCTACCTTGTTCTGGGTCTGTGATATTTCAGCTGATTAGTCACAAGGAGCATGCCTGCTTCATGTCTTACCCTCACCAACCAAAGGGAAGCAAGCCACAGTGACAGCAGGTATCCCTCTTTGGGCTCAGGGACACCAATTCATGCTTCTCTGGTCTCTCTCCCCTTCGGTCCCCAACTTTTTTATTTTTTTCCAAAGAGGAATATAGATTGGAAGGAGTGTGTGTTAACATTGTCTTATGCTAAATATGGAGACACAGTGTATTAACTATACACATTTAATAAGGACAACAGTTTTGATTGCTTTATTTGGTGGTATGGAACAGATCTGGATGAAAAATAAGTTGAATGAAAAATAAACTAAGGTCTTGGGAACAGTGCCTTTCCTGAATGCTGTTCTCAGCTGAGGGTTTTGCATGTGACACAGTCTCCAACAGATATTAACCAAACCCTATTGTGATGGCTATTTTTGGTTGTCATCTTGACTTTATCCAGAATTAACTAAAACCACCTATGAGGGATTTTGCTTAATTTAAATTAGCAAGATCCACTTCTGATCTGAATCTTTTGAGGTGGGAAGACCTACCTCTAATCTGGGTCACACCTTCTGATGGAAGCCTAGATACAGATGTGGAAGAAGGAAGCTTATGCTCCGAAATTGCTTGCTTTTGTCTTGCTAGCAAGTCATTCCTTCACTGGCATTAGAACCTACTTTTATTGGGATTCTGGCATATACTGAAGCACAGGTGAGACTTCAAACCTCGTGGACTGGAGAACTACTGGACTCTTGTACCTTCCATTTATAGGCAGCCATTGCTGGATTAGCTGGACCATAGCTTGTAAGTCATTCTAGTAAATCCCCTTAATAAATAAATTCACACACACACACACACACACACACACACACACACACACATATTCATTCTATACGTTCTGTTACTATAGAGAATCCTGACTAATGCACCTGACTAACTTATACGTCAGGACTGGCACAAGGCAGTTACAAGCTGGCCCCTGCCTGTGTTTTGACACACTGAAGGTTAGATCTATATACTAGAAGATCCTAGTGCAAAAGCTTAGAACAAAGCTGTCTTGGATTCATTTTAGTTAGTAACAGAGACTGGGCTCACAAGCTTAAAATCTTTAGATTCTATGCTCTCCAATTTACTTAAACAAAAAGAATAAAGAAACTCCTAAATGTATAAACATTGTATTTAGTGAGGTAGGGTTCTATAGAGGAACAGAACTAATATAGTCAAAGAGGGTGCATTTGATTGGCTTATACAAGACCATCTGGGTAGCCTGACAATGACTGTCTCACAGCAGAGAAGTCAAGAATCTGATATTTTCTCAGTCCACAAGACTGAATGTCTTAGCAGTACCAATGAGATGCTAAAGATCTGGAGGATTCTTAGAAAGATGCTGGTCTAGAGTCTACAGTGGAAGCTGAAGAAGCTGGTTCTAATATCAGTGAAGGAGCAGCAGTTGTAGAGTAGATGAACTTGCCAGCAAGAGTGAAGGCAAACAGGCAAAAAACAAAGCTTCTTTCTTTCATTTGATAAGCTGATCAGGAAAATCCCTCACAAAAGTGCCTAGCAGTCTTTTAATTGATTCTAGATTAAGTCAAGTTGGCAACCAATGTCAACCAACTCAAGCACTGACACACCTTGGTATTAGCAAGTAGAGACAGTGCCGCTGATCCTATTTTACTAGAAATGATCATGATTTTATCATCTTTCTCATTGATCTCACCATTATCAACAATTGTTTGCCAACAGTTGAGAGCTGTTAGATGTAAATTGGCTTTTCTAATTTTTAAAAAAAGACTTACAAGTATTGATCAGCTCATTGTTCTATGGGTTCACTGTTTGGATAGGGCCACCTGGGTGATACTTCTGCTATTCCCAGATGAATCTACATATGAGCCTGCAGTCAGCTGATAGCCCATGGACCACACGTCTTCCTGGCATTTGACTAGCTTCAGCTGGATTTACACTTGAGTGGTTGAGCTAGCCCAGGCCCATTCACACAAGGGCACACCAGAGTCCAGCTTCTATTATCTTTGCTAATGCATATGGGTTGAGTTAAATCACAGGGCAAAACCAGCTTTGAAGTTCGTGGATTGGACAGCTAACACCCACTGGTGTTAGGACAGTGCTGAGAAGTGGGGCACCTAAGAGGTGGTGAGGCCTTTAGGACTCTGCCTTCATGGATGGTGAGTGGGTTGGTTATTGTGGGAGAGGGTTCCTGGCACAGGCATGGAATTGGATTCCTTTTCTCACTCATGTGTGTTTTCTTGCTCTTTGGCCTCACTCATGCAACAAGAAGATCCTCTTCTTGGCCAAGCATGTAGTCTTGAGACTGATGCAGAAGGGTCACAGGGTTGAGGCCAACCTGGGCTACTGGGAAACATAAAGAATCACAGGTCAGCTGGATTACCGGAAACTTTGTATCAAAACACAAAATAAATAAATAAATAAATAAAATCCCAAAATGAACAAGTCCAAAAAGCTTTAAATTCAAGTCTCTAACTCTTAAGCTCCCAGCCTCCAAAACTTTAAGAAATCTTTCTTCTTTATAGATAACTCCATCTCAAGTATTGTGTTATAGCACTAAAAAAATGGATGAAGATGTTTAATCTCAACCTAAGGTTCCTTTTGCCATGAAGCATAACATATTCACAGGCACTCTGGTCTGGAATATGATGACAGTGAGTGATTGTTCTGCCTCCCACAGACAAGGAACTCAAACTAGATGTCGGTGTTTGACTGCGAAGGAAAAGTTCAGGAAAATGAGGCAGAAGGCGAGCATTTTGTGGCGATAACCATGTTTTCCTTGTACTGTCGCCCTTTGGGGTCAGTTCTATGGCTGGTCTCGAAAGGTTTAACAATTTCTCTGAGTAAATGTGAAAATTGTTAGTTCTCTTTTGTAATACTCAATTTTTCTCCATGTTACTTTTAACCAAGAATCAGGTTTTGTTGTTAGTGTTTGTGTTACAAGGCAATTAAAAAACAAAACCAAACCCATTAGATTGTATTTCAGACATGATCCCTTCTGGGTCCTAGTGCATCTGTCCCTAGGACATCCAGGCCCTCTGTCATCTTTCTGGCCTGTCTGCCCATGTGACAAGACTCTTTGCGAAGCCTTCCGTGTGTGCTCACACTGCATTCTAACAACTTGACTGACACTGTTGTCCCCTGAAGTCACCTACCTTGTCATTGAACCGCTCCTCCCACCAGCCCCAGGATAGTGCGTAAGTTACACTGTTTTGGGAGACCATGTTTATGAACACAGTAAAAACATAGAATTGCATCTATGCTTGGATTTAGGGAGAAGAATTATTATCTCTCTCTTTCCGTCTCTTCCTCTGTGTGTTTGTCTCACATGAACTGAGGGGGGAGTGGAACTCACAGAGGTTGTAAGATAATTTTTTTGAAATTGGTTCTCTTCCTTCACCCTGTGGGCACTGGGGACGGAACTCAGGTCATCAGGCTGGGTGGCAAGTGCCTTTATCTTACTAGCCCAAACCTAGCCTATTAACCAATTGTATTATTATAGAACATGATATCTCTGACTAATGTCTTGGCCAAATTTTGTCTTTTTCTCTTTGGACCAAGTTTCCCTTGCTGGGGTTTGAATCTACACTGTCATTACGGAAGTATAGAGGTCCATTGCTATCATTAGAAAAAGCAACACACTGCCTGGGAAAGGCTGAACCCCTGAGCTGGCATGGAGATTAAGGGGGAAACCCTTCTTGT
Source organism: Chionomys nivalis (assembly GCF_950005125.1). Classification (NCBI taxonomy): domain Eukaryota; kingdom Metazoa; phylum Chordata; class Mammalia; order Rodentia; family Cricetidae; genus Chionomys; species Chionomys nivalis. The sequence goes on along the minus strand of NC_080103.1, from coordinate 28,464,299 downwards.
CTTAAAGATTATCTTCCCTGGGGGCTGGAGAGATGGCTCAGAGGTTAAGAGCACTGGCTGCTCTTCCAGAGGTCCTGAGTTCAATTCCCAGCAACCACATGGTGGCTCACAGCCATCTATAATGAGATCTGGTGCCTTCTTCTGGCATGCAGGCATACATGGAGGCAGAATATTGCATACATAATAAATGAATAAATAAAATCTTAAAATAAGATTATCTTTCCTCATTAAAAAAAATCAATCTCACTGCACTCTGGAAAAACCATAAGAACAGGAGAGCTGTTTCGCAGAGATGAAGATCTGAACGCATAAAAGGCTGGCAATTTGCTATAGCTAAAAATACATCCCATCTTGATGCGTTTCCATAACATGTGTTGCTAGCGGCGCGTCCAGGCTTCATTTGTGAGAAAGACACCTCACCTGAGCCTGCAGTCAGGATGGGGTGCAGTGGCTTTAAGGGACTTTCTGTAAGGTGTGCACATTCTAGCTGTCTCCGTTTGACACTAGCATCACTTTCCTGGAGTCGGGTGACGGCAGGCCCATCACAGTTTGGGTCTAGTCATTTACATGAGCCTACCATGCACCTGTGTGAAGAGTCTCTTCAGCCTGTGCCTTCTGCAGACTGAGATCAAGTTGGGGAAATGTAAGACAAATAATTCATCACTACTGGAAGCAACAGAAGGCGAATGCATGAGCCGATGAAAATGTGTAAGAGGGAGAACAAAATCAAAACGCCAGAAAAGCCTGAGCATCAAAATGCAAATCGAATCAAGTTAGGAAAATTGAAAAATTGGACTGTACAAGAAAATGAAGAGAGTGACCCAAGAGATATCAGATAGAAACTGGTAGGCAATTCGGATTCAGGATATCACAGATAACAAAATGTAAGATCCAGAGCAAAAAATGTAAGTGCCACTCAACCTGTAGAATGATCACCTCCCAGAATGGGCGTCGCCAGATGTCAGGGGATCAGTTGAAAGCCATTATCTTAAACCATTTTTGGAAGGCAATTTGAATTCAAAATTATGGACTGCTCCCAAAGCAGTTATCAGAATGTGCTCTTATATTCACAGACTCTGGAGTGGGCAAATCATTGCAGGCGGGGCTGAAATGTTCTTTCAAATAATTTATGTTGAGTTGCAGTCCTTAGCTTAGGGGCCATCAGCATAGATTGCCAGCCCCTATTCCAGGTGAACTGATGCTAAATTGATGATTGGATTACAATACTAATTTTAAATCTAATCTTGGAGTAACAATTCAGGAAGTCAGTCTGACAGAACAGTTAGCAAAGATAACAGGGTAGAAGAATCCAGAAATAAATCAGGGAGTGTATAGGTTTGAGGGAAACAGGGGATAATCTTTAAGATAATAGTTTGCTAGTTGAAAAAATGTCCGGTGTATTCGCTGATGAATTTCTTAAGGCAGAACAAACTTGCAGACATAATTACTTCTTGAGTGAACCCTTAAGGGAATCCTACAACCCTGTGGCTACAGCTACTGCTTTTAGGTTGTTTGGACAAGCGCTGGCCACTGGTCCAGCTGCGGTCTGTAATAGCTGTGGGTCTAGCTTTATGTTTTCCCTCTATATCTTTTCCTCCTCTCTCCTTTCCTTCCCCTCTTTCTTCTTTCATGAACCACTTGCTCAGGGAAGCACGCACTCACTGACAGTGTCTTCAGTCTTCACGTTCTTGAGTAAAGACATGGAAAGCTTGATTGCTCCATTGGCGGGCAAACAGAATGAAGGGTTAGAGGAATTCGGAAGTTTTACCGAGGGAGGGTTTTGTAAAAGCCATGGATGTTAGTGGAGGCTGTTCACATCTCAGAGAAAAGGCTACTGAGTGATATTTCTCATCGTATTATAGAATAGAGACAACAATAAATGAAGTTCAGAAGTAGGGACCTGCAAGCCCAGAGAATTCTCTGAGCTGCCTTCTAGCTGCAGACTCCAGGTGATTTGGCTGGTGTTGTTTTTTGGGAACAAGAAGATTCCTCTATTCTTTTTTTTTTTTTTTTTTTTTTTTTTGGTTTTTCGAGACAGGGTTTCTCTGTGGTTTTGGAGCCTGTCCTGGAACTCTTGTAGACCAGGCTGGTCTCAAACTCACAGAGATCCGCCTGCCTCTGCCTCCCAAGTGCTGGGATTAAAGGCGTGTGCCACCACCACCCGGCAGATTCCTCTATTCTTGACTCATGTCTCTTACTTCTTGTAAGAGCTGAAAAGATGCTCATGAGACTTCTGACCCCTGCAAGGCCCTAGCTGCAGTAAACACATTGAATCAGTTCCCGAGGCTGCTTTGAATGAGATGCAAAGAGGAAAATAATGTATTTACTGACCTGGAGTAGGATCACTAAAAACTGTGAGATTTTTAAGCTTTGATGTAAAATGTGTGAGAACTTTGATGGGGACTGCAAGTCTCTGAGACTTTATTGTCCTGACACAGTGTTGATTTTCCTAAGTAAACAAATATCTCTTTGTCCACAGGGATGCTACTGATAAACGGAATAAACTCAATAGCGGGGTCTAGTTTCCCTGTTGAAACCATTTGAGTTTGGGGCTGGGGGTGGGGAGGTGGCTTGCCAGTTAGTCATATAGGTAAGTCACTGTGGGAAATTATGAATTAATTATTTACGACTCTAAGATCTAGAATACAGCTCCATTGCTACCCAGAAAGTCTTTGGACAGGGAGGGGTATCAGTGACAGATCTTTAGAGGAACAGAACCAATGGAATGCATGCCTATTACAATACAGTCCGGGTAGTTCAACAATGAGCCCCTGCATGCTGGAGAGGCTGAGAACCCTGTGGCTGCTGAGTCTATGAGACGGGCTGCCCCAACTCTGCCGTTCTGGTATTAATAACTCGGAGGCTTCCGGAGAGCTGCTAGCTCCAGCCTTCTCTGGAAGATCGGAGAAGCTATTGTCAGCAGTGAAGAACAGCAGTGACAGTATAGATGTACCTAGCACTAAGGACCAAAATCGGGTAGGCAAAATCAGCAGTACCCCCGCTTCACCCCACCCCCGGCTAGCCAACCTCTTTCTCTTTAGGCTGCTGCTGTTGGAAGTACTGTCCTCTCCGGGGACTGTCTTCCCCCTATCAGTTAGTACTTGGAAGAAACACTCTCGCACGTATGCCTATAGCTGTATCTTTAGTTCATCCGACCAGACTGACAAGCAAGATTGAACACTATAGATGAGATGGGAATATTTCAAGGGTCGTTCTGAGGAATAGTAAGCCTGTGCTGTGTTAAGTTTTCTCTTCAGGAGTGAGGCCCCTGAAGGGTTTCTGGGTTTAGAGATCACTGAGGCAAGCAAGGCAGCAGTTTCGAAGGCTCTGTCTGGATTTTGATTGGCTCAGCACCTTGTAATAAAAGCAGTCTGAGCCTGAGGAACAGAAACTACTCCAGTCTGTTGATAATCTAGTTCCTAATGTCATTTGATTTGGCCTTCTAGCTTAAAACGCAGGTTTCTTCCTAGAACTGTATCATATAATAAAAAAAAAAAGGTCCAACAAGGAAACCTCTCAAGTTTGATTAGAAACGACCATTTTGAGGCTTTTTTAAAAAAATTACTCTAAGAAAAAAATTGGTGTATTATGATGGGATTCAAAGTAGAGTGCCCCTAGTATCTACTGACTACAGTCTGTCTTTCGGGTCACTTCCAGCGCAGTTTCTCTTTGTGGACTTAAAAGAGTTATTGGAAACAGCTTACTGGGAAATCCATCATCATTATCACAGGAGAGACAAGGTCAGCATCCCTTTCTCAGGCTCCTCAGAGGGCATGCTTCCCTTCCTCAGCCATCAGAGGGCATGCTTCTCTTCCTCAGGCCCATCAGATGGTATAGGTTGTTTTTTAAAGGCATTCAAAGGAAAGCTCGCTCGCTCTCCAATGTTCTTTTCCTTCCAACAGTCGCAAGTACTCTTACGGAAGGCTTGTTGTACAACGCTATTTCACTAGGGTGTGGCCCCTGCAGTTGTAATCCTAGAACCACAGATTTATTTTTCTGGTGATTACTTTTGGGATTGCTCTTCTAGCCTCATAGTTCATTTCCAATTTCAACATTCAGAAATTCGTTATCATCAAGATAAAAAAAAAAATTCCAAATGTTTTTATTTATTTGTGGTGCTGAAGATCAAACCCAGCGCCTTATGGAGGCTAGGCGGGGCTACATCATCGTCTCCCAAAGGGCACCGGTCTCTTGGAACTGGAATTACAGATGATTGTGAACCTTCATGTGGGCGCTGGGAATTAAGCTCCAGTCCTCTGGAAGAGTAGTCAGAACTCGTAACAGCTGAGTCATCTCTCCAGGCTGAAAGACAAAAACCTCTGAGATTTCTCCGTTCTTTGGCTTTATAAAGAACCTTTTTTTTAAATGCTTGACTCTCTCATATTTCTGCATCTCGTATTTCTGTATCTTTGTTTTCTCTTTTGTTTCATTTTTCCAGCTCTATCCTTAAACACGGTCTCACAGGTAAGGTCCCTTTGACAGCATCCACACTAAGGTTTGGCCTTTCTTGCTTTCATGTACCGCAGCTGCACTCTGATCCTACCAAGCAAATGCCGATCTTCCCAACCCCACACGTTATTTTATTTTATTTTTTTACTTCTCTGTCCCAAGCCTACCTACACATCCAAGAAAGGGTGTGCTCCGTCTCTCTAGGCGCAGCCTGCTGACTTTGATAAACTATCTCCTTTGCTTACAAATCAGGCAGACCCCTCCTTGACGCCTTACAGCTGCGGGCAGAGACACCCAAACTGTTGCGCGCTGTGCCCGCATGTTTTTCTGATAAATTTCTACTTCACACCACGATTCACAGAACTCTTTGATAACAGTCTGTAAGTCTCTCTACACCATAAATTCTTTAAAGAATAGTCCTGTATTTTGATTAATGTCATTTCCCTACTAAAACCAGAAATTTCATAAGTGTTGATCAGATGAGGGAGGCAGCGAACACAGGTCTTTTTGGAGAAGCTGCACTGTTAGACTTCAAACAAAGACAGTTCTGAAGTTCAGTGGATGCTCCTTGAACGTCAGAAGTGAAAAAGCATCCACAATGGATGAGAAGAGAAACTCTTCAGAGAAGGGGAGAGAGCACTGCCCACTTCCCAGCTGCCAGAGGACTGTGAGGAGACAGAATGTCACAGAGCCCAGGCACACAAGGTCATCAGGTCGTGGGGAGGGGAAGAGGCCAGAGGAAGGGCTAGGGAATCATTAACAGCTCTGCTTTCTCTCCCACCTCATTTTCAACCCAGAAACAGGCTTGGTTGCACAACTGTCCGTCCCCCCCCCCGCCCCGCCTCTCTTCATGCTTCCCTGCCCCCTGCCCCTGCCCTTGCCTCTATTCTAGTGCAAGCCACTCTGGTTCCTGAAAGCCCCTGTGCTTTTCCTCTTTGCAGTCTATTATCAACCCAGCAGTTTTAGAGCTCCTTTTGGCCTGCCAAACGTGATAATGTCATGCTTTATCTTAAAATCCTCTAATGGAATCCCATCTCCCTCCCAAGGACCTCATGACCCTTGCGAGATGGTTCTTGGGAGACAAGAACGCTCATCTTGCTGTTCTTGTCCCTTGTTGCTTTCCCCTCTGTCTTTTCACTCCTGCTGCCTTGCTGCTCTTCTGACCTCTAGAGATGTACTTTCATTAGCGTCTGAACAACACTGACATGTCTCAGCTCATGCAATCCTTCTTCCCCCATCTTTTTGGTGTGAGAAGCACATACCATGTTCATAGTTCTGAATCTTTTTCACATTGATACACAAGGAACTTAGTTTTTTATGTAACTGATATATTTTTTTAATCAATCAAATTCACCATGACTTATGCGGTCTGACTTATGTGGTCACACCTCCATTGTTGAACATTTGAATAGATTCTAAATACTTCCTAATACAATCTTTGGTGCAATAGGTAACTTCATAATGAAGGAGATATCTAGATAGAGGGACCCATTATGGGGTTAGGGAAACCTGGGGCTAGGGAAATTCCAAGGAATCCACAAGGATGATCTCAGCTAAGATTCTAAGCAAGAGTGGAAAGGGTGCCTAAACTGGCCTTCTCCTATAATCAGATTGGTGACTTCCCTAATTGTCATCATAGAACTTTCATCCAGTAACTGATGGAAGCAGATGCAGAGATTCACAGCCAAGCACTGGGCTGAGATCCGGGAGTCCAGTCAAAGAGAGGAAGAAGAGATTATATGAGCAAAGAGGGCAGTTAAGATCACGGTGGGGAAACCTACAGAGACAGCTGGGGAGCTGAGCTCTTAGGAGCTCACTGACCCTTGCCTGACAGCTGGGGAGCCTGCATGGGACCTAACTCGTCCCTCTGCATGTGGGTGACAGTTGTGTGGTTTGGTCTGTTTGAATGGCCTCTGGCAGTGGGACCAGAATCCATCCCTGGTGCATGAGCTGGCTTTTTGGAGCCCATTCCCTATGGTGGGATGCCTTACTCGGCCTTGATGCAATGGAGAGGGCCTTGGTCCTGTCTCAACTTGATGTTCCAGGCTTTGTTGACTCCCCATGGGAGGCCTTACCTTCCTGAGGAGTGGATGCCGGGGATGGGTTGGGGGAAGTGAGGGGAATGGCTGGTATGTAAAATGAATAAAAATTTTGAAATAAAAGTTAGCAAAAAATAGGTAACTTTATAAAGTTATCTTAGAATATTTAAATTACCTATTTTAATTTTCAGTAAGAGAGTTGTATTGCTACTTTCTATTTTCTAGAACATTTTTGTATGCTGATCATAGCCTGCTGTCTCCCGACTAATTTGGTCTCTAATTGGTTTAATTATGATATTTTGTCTTTATGATAATCACACACATTTAGCAGAAACTATACATTGGTTAGGGATAGGCTACACAGGACTCTCTCATGTTGCTGGGCAACAGCCGCAAGTGGTAGCACCCAGCTTTATGATGATGAGAGTAACAGGCAGCCACGCTGAGAGTTAGCACCCAACACTGCATTGTGTTGTTTCCTTACACTAAGATGTTCACTGGGTGAGGTGCACTAAATGCATTTCAGTTTGTAGCCTGGACTCATTACTGCACTACAACCAAAGTAATCTAAGAAAGAGAGTTTATTCTGGCTTACGGGTTTCAGAGGGATAAGAGGAATCCATCACCATAGGGAGGCACTGCAGCAAGTGGTAGGAGTGATGGCGGGAGCAGGAAGGTCAGAGTTCACATCCTCAACTACAAAAACAAAATGGAGAGGACAACCGAGAAGTGCGTCATGGCTACAGATTCTCCAAGCTCATCTCTGGTGACGTGGCTCATATTCCCACAGCTCCTTAGTTTAACTAAGTCTTCGTGACTTTTCAATTGCTCTGATGAGACACCATGTCCAAGGCAGATAGAAGAAGGAGTTTATGATCACCGTGGTAGAGAGGATGACAGGCAGGCAGGCAGGCAGGCATAACACTGGAGTCATAGCTGAGAGTTGACATCTGCCACAAGTATGTGGCAGAGAGAGCTAACTGGGGATAGGGTGGACTTTAGAAACCTCAAACTCATATCTAGTGACACACCTCCTCCACCAAGGCCACACCTCCTGATCCTTCCCAAACATTCCAACCAACTGAGGAACAATCATTCAAATTCCTGCACCCATGAGGACTATCTTCATTCAAACTACCACAGACATCAACTGGGGACCAGGTGTTTAAATACTTGAGCCTATGGGGGCATGTGTCAATTAAACCACCACAAGTATTTTCAACTTATGATTTCTTTTATTAGAATAGAACTTCACTGTGAGCAGGAGAGCATCAATAAAACCAATAGGATTTTGACTTAAAATTTATTTCATTTTATTTTTATGAGTGTTTTGCCTGCTTGTATGTATGAGTACCACATGTGTGCTTTGTGCCCAAAGAGGTCAGAAAGTGGCATCAGATCCCTGGAATTGGAGCTAAAGATGGTTGTGAGCTCAGATCCAGGTCCTTTGCAAGAGCAACAAGTGGACTCAACTGCTAAGTCATCTCTTCAGCCCCTTGGATTTTGATGTTTTGTACTTTTCTTTTTCTTTTTCCTCCTCTTACTCCTTTTTTGACATCTCCAGCGATATTTTCCCCATTTTCTTTTTATTTTTAAGATATGATAATTTGTTCAAGAGCGGTAATGCTGGGTCCTGAGGTACATTGATTCCCAATTTTCTGAGAAACCACTATACCGATTTCCAAAGTGGCTGTACAAGTTTGCACTCCCGCCAGCAACGGAGAAGTGTTCCTCTTGCTCCACATCCTCTCCAACGTAGGCTGTCATCATCAGTGTTTTTTATCTTAGCCATTCTGACTGGTATAAGATGGTATCTCGGAGTCATTTTGATTTGCATTTCCCTGTTGATTAAGGATGTTGTGCAATTCCTTAAATGTCTTTTTGGCCATTTGAGATTCTTTTGTTGAGAGTTCTCTGTTTATATCTGTGCCCTATTTTTTACTTGGATTTTTTGGTATTTTGATGTCTAGTTTCTTGACTTCTTTATATATTTTGGAGGTTAGCTCTCTGTCAGTGTGGGGTTGGTGAAGATCTTTTTCCATTATGTAGGCTGTCATTTTGTCTTATTTACTGTGTTCTTTGCATGACAGAAGCTTCTCAGTTTCAGGAGGTTCCATTTATTGCTTGTTGCTCTCAGTGTATGTGCTACTGGTGTTTAGGAAGTGGTCTCCTGTGCAAAGGAATTAAAAGCTACTTCCCTCTTTCTGTACTACCGGGTTCATTATAACCAGGATGCTCAATCATATCAAAGGACACTTGCTCAACTATGTTCATAGCAGCATTACTCATGATAATCAGAACCTGGAAACAACCTAGGTGCCTTTCAATCGAAGAATGGATAAAGAAAATGTGGTACATTTACACAATGGAGTATTAGTTGTTAAAAACGACATCATGAAATTTTCAAGCAAATAGATAAAACTAGAAAAAAATCATTCTGAGTGAGGTAACCCAGACCCAGAGAGACAAACATGGTATGCACTCACTCATAAGTGGACACCCGATATAAAGCATAGGATAACTAGACTATAACCCACAGCTCCAGAGAGGCTAGGCAACAAGGGGGACCCCAAGAGGGACACACGGATTAACCTGGGAAGGGGAAATAAATGAACTCTCTTGGGTAAACTGGGGGTAGAGGGTGGTCGAGGGGAGAGAATGAGGCCTGAGAGCACGAGGGAACTGGATGGTGGAGCTGTGAGAGGGATGGAGTGGGAGAGCAATAAAAAAGATATCTAGATAGAGGGAACCACTGATGCGTTAGGGAGAAACCTGGGCCTAGGGAAATTCCAAGGAATCCACGAGGATGAGACCAGCTAAGACTCTAAGCAATAGTGGAAAGGGTGCCTGAATTGGCCGTCTCCTATAATCAGATTGGTGACTTCCCTAATTGTTAAGAGAACATTCATCCAGTAACTGATGGAAGCAGATGCGGAGATTCACAGCCAAGCACTGGGCTGAGATCCGGGAGTCCAGTCAAAGAGAGGAAGAAGAGATTATATGAGCAAAGAGGGCAGTTAAGATCACGGTGGGGAAACCTACAGAGACAGCTGGGGAGCTGAGCTCTTGGTAGCTCAGTGACTCTTGCCTGACAGCTGGGGAGCCTGCATGAGACCTAACTAGTCCCTCTGCATGTGGGTGACAGTTGTGTGGTTTGGTCTGTTTGAGTGGCCTCTGGCAGTGGGACCAGAATCCATCCCTGGTGCATGAGCTGGCTTTTTGGAGCCCATTCCCTATGGTGGGATGCCTTACTCAGCCTTAATGCAGTGGGGAGGGCCTTGGTCCTGTCTCAACTTGATGTTCCAGGCTTTGTTGACTCCTCATGAGAGGCCTCACCCTTTCTGAGGAGTGGATGGGGGATGGATTGGGGTATGGTGAGAGGGTGTAGGAGAGGAGAGGGAGGGGGGACTGTCGTTGGTATGTAAAATGAGTAGAAAAATTAAAAATATGATAATTTATTGATATCTTCTAGTGATGGCTATTCTAGGACTATTTTTCTGAATATACAATGTCTTTTTTGTATACCAACTCAAGCTTTCTGTCATCTTGGGCAGTTTCCTTGAATTATATCCTATGACATTTTCTTCATTGCTTCATTTTCTCTTCTTTGGGATTGAGCCATATTAGGCTGTATCTCTGCTTGCCTTTTTAACACTTTCTAGTCTGTTTTGTGTGTTTGTCCCTTCTATTCTACAGTGACTGATTATAAAATAGAACAACTCAGTGGATTTGGACTCACTGTCTCATCATGGCTGCTTGGTTGTTTCCTCTTGGGTAGACCATCTCGGCAGTAGAGGTGTGTGATGGGAGCTTGTCACTGTGAACAGGAAGTGGAGAGTGACAGAAAGGGGTTAGGAACAAGACAACTACTGCCAAGCTTAGCAGGAAGCTTTTCTCTGTCTCACTTGGTCCTGCTGGACCTGATTCTCTCTGGTCTGCCGGTTCCTGCAACATTTTATGAAATAATTATTCAGAGGCTTAATATCAATCATAATTGCTTGGTGGATAGCTCAGGCGTATTATTGGCTAGCTCTTACGTTGAAATTAACCCATTTTTATTAGTTTATATTTTATCACAAGGCTCATGGTTTGTTACCTCATATCTTGCTTCTCCAATGGCTGCTGGTGTCTCACCTGATTGCCTTCTTTCTTCCTGTATCTCAGCTTGTATTACCTGCTTAGCTATATTCTGCCTTGCCAAAGCAGCTTCATCCAACAACCAATAAAAACAACACATATTCACAGTGTACAGAAGGACATCCCACACCAGCCAAGGATGTGCCTTCAATGATCTTCTTCCTATCTCCAAAGTCCTGAAATAGTGTCACAGCTGGGAATGAGACGCTGAAATACCTACTGGTACAGAGATTTAATATTCAAACTCAACAACTGACTTCATGATTTCAGTTTATCTTGAATGTGCATTGGAAATTTATATTTTCCATGGCCTTCATCATTTCCTTTTTGCTACTTGTAGTTTCCTTTATTTCCGAACAACCCCTTCCCTCCTTCTGTTTCATTCTTTAATTTTGACAATTTCTGTTTCATATACTTTTCTTTTGATTATAGTTCACCTGAATTCTTTTGATTTTGCTTTGTCATTTATCCTCAGGTTTATAGCTACTTCATCAAATTATTAAGAGTTAGATTGCAATGCCGGGGTTATAGTCTTTTTTGCTTTATGGGACATTTTCTAAATGAGTTTGAATTTCTGTAAGAGTATTGTGTTGCTGATTTTTACCTAGTTTTCTTGGTGTATGATGAGTGCGTTTATTTTTCCTTATAATTCAATGCATTCAGTTTTCTTGGACTGTTTCAGTGAACTCATCTATGGGCTACAGAAAGAGTAGGGACATCTATCCCACTGCACAACCCCAAAATTCATGACTTTCTTTCTAGGACAGACCCAGAGCAGCTCACAGCACCCTCTGTGTGCCAGTGCCTCTGCTCACTTCTACCAATTTAGCTTCTGTATCCAGTCCCAAACTTTCCCAGCTTTTCTAGCTGTCTCCACAGCACAGCGCTGTCTTCCCAAGTATTACAGTTGAAATGCAGCGTGTCTCCATCAGCTCATGTTTGAATACTTGGTCCCCAGGTTACTTTGGGAGGTTGTGGAAACTCAAGAGATGAGAGGAGCTGAGACGGAGGGTGTAGGTCATTGAGGGTGGAGCTGGCTGCTGCTTGCCTATTATCTACTTCATGGTCAACCATGGGGTGAACTCTCTCTCACTGCATTTTCTGCTGCCTCAATAATAGAATACTCAAGGGTAAAAGATAAATGAAGCTAGGAAAGACATGAAAGAACTTTAAAAGCATTTTGCTAAGAGTAAGGATGTCTTCTGAAAAGGCGAGAACATTCTAGGAAAGGCAAAACAATAAGAAGCCAAAGGTTGAGTGTTTGGCAGGAGTTGGAGTTGGGTGGGGGAAGGACACATGAACCAACGGAACACTTGGGCCTTTGAGGGCAGTGAAAGCATCCTATACAATAAGTAACATGGACAGAAGCTATTATGTGTTTGCTAACATTCGCAGAATGTACAAAGTTAATGTGGGCAGACCTTGGGAACTATGACTTTGTTCATGGCAATATGTCAGCATGGATTCGTCAGTTAAAGCCAACTCTCCACACTAATGCTAGGTGCCAAGAAAAGAGAAATGTGTACCAGCAGGTGGGGGCAGGAGATTATATAAACTTGGCCTATTTTTCAATAAACCTACTACTGCTAAAAAACAAATACTTAGTTAAAGAAGAAAACAACAGCCCTAAATTTCAGTTTTCTTAGAAACCTGGATAAGGAGACTATAGATTAAGTGTGTGGGGGGGAAAGAACCTACTAATTCCTCTTATTACAGAGTTGGTTGGGGGGGCAAGGTCAAGGAGAAATGGTGTCTCCAAACATTTGCTGGTGCTGAGACAGAATGGTACTATGGGTACCTGAGCATGAGAGAGGGGCTCTGGAACTGAACAGAAAGGTCCAGGGCCAGGAATTGGATAGAGAGGCATCTCTGTAAACAAGGTGAGGAGACATTTGAGAGAGGAGGTTCAGAGAGAAGGGGATTCTGGTCTACAGGTGGAAGGCTCGGTTCTCTGGAGTGAGTAGAGAGGTAACAAGTCAACTGCAGGCTCAATACGGCAGATTCAATCGCTATGGGGACTCTGGTGTAAAACCTCCAGGACTACAGCCAAGTCTGCCATGCATACAGTCATTGGATTCACCTGAGATCGGTTGTTGTGGTTTTAGAACTCTGTACGAAAGTATAGGGAGTTGGGGTGAGTTCCACTGAGGAAGACAGAACAGAAAACTAACTGGCCCTCCACTCTGCACTCAGCTTTGAATGCAGGGCAGAAACAGAGACTGGAAGTCAAGGTGACCATGAGAAGCCCCAGAGATTTTGTTTTTGCAGACATCTTGGGAAGAGCATTGAATGAATAAGCAGGACTCAACACAATGTCCTGCTGAAGAGGACAAGGTCTTTTGGTTTACCTCAGCATTACCTGTGCCTCCTGCCCTCTTTGTTGTTGCTGTTGTTGTTGCTGCTGCTGTTGTGTTAAAGGTGTCTACAAGCCAGTGGAAATTAGCTCTGGTTCAGTTCCATCTTAAGTCTGATCACGAAGGGATCTGACCGGAAGTCCAAAGCTGCACTACACAGTGGAGAGGAAGCAATTACTGAACTGACCCTGGAAAGTGGGGTCGAGTCAGATATGGATGCAAATAAATCATTTAACCTTTGCAAACGGTCTATTTTATTTGTATTTATAAGTCTCTGTGTGCAGGTGTGTGTGTGTGTGCAGGGGGTGTTGGGAGTGTGGGTGCACATACTACCATGAACAAGTGGAGGTCAGAGGTCAACCTCAGGTGTTGGTGCTTGCCTTCCATCTTGTTTGAGACAGGGTGCCTTGTTTGCTTGTGTATGGCAGGCTAGCTGACTGGGGGAGCTTCTGGGGGCTCCTCTGTCTCTGTCTCCCATTTCCCTCTAGGATTACAGTCTTGTGCTACTCTGCTTGACAATACGGTCCTGGGGATCCAAACTCAGGTCCTTGTCCATGTATGGACAAGGGCTTTATCCTCGGACCATCTCCCCAGACAAACTATCCCACAGTTATGCGGAAGTTCACGGTTGCCATGAAGCTAGACAGTGCTAGTGCAGATTAAACCTCTGATGAATTCTGTGATCTTGACTTTGAGAAAAGTGCCAGGGGAAATTTCGCCAAGTTTCTTTCACTCAGTGTCTTCCACACTTAGTCCATTTGCATAGGCGCGTCGTTTTTAGCAAAACCACTCAAAGCTTCAAGGTGGTTCCAATATACCCAAGCTGGGAAATAAAAATAATCCTGAGCTCTGAACTGCAGATGAACTTCATGTATTTTTAACAGGCCTTTTGGATAGGTGGTGGGGCCTGCTTCTGGTTTTGATTAGGGCTAGAATTTCAATTGCATTCAAAAATTTCAAGATGCATGATCAGTGGTTGTAGCGATTGCAACATCCAGGAGTCGGAGTCCCGGGAGGCTGCAAGTTCCAGGGTAGCCTGAACTTCCTAGCAAAACCCTGTGTCCAAAAACAAAAGCTAAATCCAAGTTAAATAGGATTTTGAAAACATATCATAGCCCCTCCGCCATTTCCTGCTTTTTGCGTAATCACTTATGAAGGTAGAGAACGTGGGCTCTCTGCTTAGGGACCTGTGCTGTTAGAGGTGGTGTTATCAGCAGCTTCTGCAGCGATACGCTAACGAGCAGCCATCCCTCTGAAACCTGATCGCACAATTCATTTTACTGTGGCAGAACACAGGTTCTGGTTGGAGGGGATTATAAGTAAGATGACAGCTTGTCATCTTCTCGTCTCGTTTGCTTGGCTGTGTGCAAACGTCTTATCTGCCTTATTTGAGCCGTTGGTGGGACTCACTGGTCCACCCCTTTGAGGAGGAGTCACAATTTGTTTCTCTTTTCCCGACTTCAAAACTAACTGCACCAGAGTAGCCTGAACTTAATGATACATTAAATGTTTTCATCTGTGCTGTTTACTGCCGACTCTGTTTTGCCTACTCAGCAGCAGAGGGTCTAGGTCAGTTTCTATACTGGAGGCAGAGAAAATGTGTGCATTTCAGTCGCATGCCAACAGACTTTAGCTGGTGGTGCTAAGCTACACAAGGTTAGTAGAAAAGCACCATCCTGGAAGTTGTTAGATGGACACACACACACACAGACCTGATCTTGCTTCATGTCACAACACACATACCCTTGAATACAGAAAGAGATATTTATGTTATGTTTGTAAGACTTATTTTACTTTAATTATGTGTGTGTTTGGGGGTTGAGTGTCCATGGGGACCAGAGGTGTCAGATCCTCTGAAGCTGGAGTAACAGGCTGTTGTAGGTCACCTGACTTGGATGCTGGAAGTTAATTCAGGCCCTTTGCAATAACAATATGAGCTTTTATCCTATGAGCCATCTCTCCAGTGCCTAGTTTTTCTTAATTGCCTGAAGACATGCATTATATCATTCTTGCAATTTTTTTTGGCAATTTTCTCCCTGTAAATGAAAGTTAAATTTAATTGTATTTTGGGAAAGCATTTGGCTTTGATATTTTTACATGAACAATCAATTGCAGTGGTTATTATCAAATGTCTTTTGGAATAACAAAGCAATTATTTATCTAGACAAAGTATGAAATGTTTTCACAGAACTGAGTTTCTCTCACAAATATGTCTCATCAGCCACTGTTTGGAGCAACCCACAGGAATGTTAGTGTTTTATATGGTCATTTCTGAGGCACATTTTTTGTCCCCAGGGAAACTGGCTAACCCTAGCAGTTCTAAGTGGGTAACTAAAGTGTAAGACTAGCTTTATATAAATACACACAGTCAAATGAAAGGAAACTGCCAACAGGAGCTAAAAATTCAAAACAGGAACTGAGGAGATGGTTCAGTGTGTAAGAGCACTTGCTGCTCAAGAATCAGGGACTGAGTTCAAACCCCTAGAACCCATGATAGGAATAAAGACTTGGCTATTAGAACAGTGTTCAGAAGGAAGCAATCATGATATCAGCATGGCACACATTCAAACTGAGAAGGAAATGAAAGGCACCCTGATTAGGAAGGAAGAAACAAAGCTCTGTCAGTGACATGGTAGTATAGGTAGACAATCTCAAAGATTTGAAGGAACAAAATGTGAAACTCATTTGTGGTTATGGTAAAGCTGCAGAATATAAGATTAATACAAAGAGGAAACTGCTTTCCTTTATACATTATCAACAAATGACTGAAATTTTAACCTAAATTACAATACTACTTACATTATTATCCCAAAATTAAATGCAGAGATATTTATTTAAATACTTTTGCACAAATCCGATGTAGGATTCCCCTTTGTATGATATGAACATGTTTTATTATCATTGGTTGTTAAAGAAGCTGCTTTTGGCCTTTGGTTTGGTAGAGTAAAACCAGGCAGGAAAATTAGAACAGAGATAGAGAGAGTAGGTAGAGACAAGGAGATGCCATGTAGCTGCTGAAGAAGAAAGACACGCTGGACTCTTATCAGTAAGTCACAACCTTGTGCTGATACACAGATTAAGAGAAATGGATTAATTTAAGATGTAAGAGTTACTTAATAAGAAGCCTGAGATAATAGGCCAAACAATGTTGTAATTAATATAGTTTTGTGTGATTATTCAGGTCTGAGTGTCTAGAAAATGAATGAGCCTACACAAATCTAACATGATATGTGCAAGATACATATAAAAAATTATAAAGTTCTGATGAAAGAATTAATGAAGATCTAAATAAATGAAGAGATATTCCACAGTCTATCAAGGGTCCAGTGACTCCAAACCACATCTGTAGATTCAACACACTCCAAATCAGAATCCTTTTGTTTGGTGGACATTGATGAACTAGTTCTACCACTTATGTGGTATATACATGTGCCTGTGTGTGTGTTTGCATGTGTGCGTACTATATATGTGTGTATACATGTGTACCATGTGTATGTGTGTATACTGTGTGCATGTGTATGTGTTTGTATCATGTGTATGTGTATAGTGTTTATGTACATATGTATAAGTGAGTATCTATATGTCTGTGTGCATGTGCCTGGGCCATTAAGGAAGGATGAAGCTGGAGAACTTTAACACTATTCAAGACTTTGTGTAAAGATGCAGTAATCACAACAGAAAGATAGATTGATGGAACAGAACAATAAGTTCACAGAGAAAACAAGCTGTTGGCAAAAAACCCAAGGCAGGGGGCTGGAGAGATGGCTCAGTAGTTCAAAGCACTTACTGCTCTTCCATAGGTCCTGAGTTCAATTCCTAGCAATGGTGGCTCACAATCATTTATAATGAGATCTTGTGCTCTTCTGGCATGCAGAGTGAACACTGTACACATAATACATCTTAAAAAGAAAATAGATATTAAGGAAAAAAGTCAATGCAATTAAATGGTAAAAGGATGATTTTTTTAAATATATGGCCACATACACACACAAATTTTTTAAAGCCCATAATATAATGTTTATGGGAGTTATAGTCATAATTGCTCAAATTTGGGAGCAATAGGATGGATGGTCTTCAATAGGTAAATAAGAGATATACTGTGTTTTTATGCAATGGTATGTTATATATGGAGAAAGAACTAGAAGTTAAGACAAAATATGGATGGTGCTTAAATGTATACTGCTAAATGAAAAAAAGGCAGTTTGAAGAGCACTACATACTATATGACTATAGTCATAAAAAGTGTGAAATTATGGATGAAATGGATTTGCTGCAAGTCCCCGGCAGCTTGCTGTGGTGAGCAGCCAGTCCCAAGCAGGGACATTGCATGAGACCATGAGACAGGAAGGTGGCTTGTCCCAAGAAAGCCTTGTGGGTGGCTGGTTGGTCCCCGGTGAGAAGACCGGGATCCCAGCAGCAGCAGACAGTGGGTCCTGGGATGGTGCAAATCCCCACAGTGGGCAGTCCTAGGCAGGAACAGCACACAAGACCACATGGGAGGTCTCCAGTTCTCCATGTGACGGCAGCGGGAGGGCGAGAGAGACAGATACATGCATAGACACGCCATGCAGAGTGAGGCTGGATATTTATTCAGGGGGTTATGGAGGGGGAAGGGAGAAGGGGAGAAGAGCAGAGAAAGGGAGAGAGAGAGAGAGAGAGAGAGAGAGAGAGAGAGAGAGAAGGGAGAGAGAAGAGAGAGACAGAAGTGGGGGAAGGGAGAGATGTGGGGAGAGAGGCAGAAGCTGCCTCTTCCAGAGGAAGACAGAAAAGAGAGAGCTCAGGCCAGAAGCTGAAGATCAGCCTGCCTCAGCAGATGGGGGAGGGAGTGGGCGTGGCTTGTCTCTTAATGAGAACAAACAATCATTACAATGGAGACAATAAAGAGACTGATATTTGCCAAGAGTTAGGGGTTGGGGGAAAGAGAAAGGAATAAATAGATAGAGCATTGTAACACAATGCCTGCTCTACATGCTACATGCTATGATATGGTTTGTGAGTTGGGCAAGGGACTGGAGATTGAAACACACACACACACACACACACACACACACACACACACACACACACACACACACATGGGTAATGCCATGAATGCCCCAAGAATGCTCACTTTATTGTGTTCCAGGGCAGCTTATATAGGGTCTCCTTAACTAATGGCCATACCCTAACTCTCAGCTGCAAGCCCACCAGAAACCACTCCCCTGCCATCATAAACTCCTGAGGATCTCGTGCTCAGAGCAGCTGCAAAACAAGTTGTTTGCTCAGAGCAGCTGCAAACATAGGAAAACAAGTTGTTTACTCCAGCAGGCAGAGGGTGATGTGAAATTCAGGGTTTAGGGGTCCACAGTCCCCAACGGAGCATGGAAACTTTTTCAGAACAGTTAAATGCCATTTGATATGATACTGCAATAATGGATACATATGATTCATGTGTTCAAATTCACAAAACACAATGTAAAAATGAACCGTAATACAAACCATGGGTTTTGTTGATAATGATGGATTGGATAGGTAGCAGATCACAGGTGACCATGGAAGGAGGGGCAGCAGACACTTGGCCTACTCCTACACTGAGAACATAGCTCCATTCTAAGTAAAGGACCAAGCTATTCACCCAAAATGCTTGACCAAACAAATTTAAGTGGGGATATTTTGGCTCATGGTTTCTGACACACCAGGACACCATCAGCTGGCTCCAGTGGCCTTTAAAACAGCAGCAATGCAGACCATGACAACAGGAGTGTGTGGTGGGGGAAGCTGCTTAACTCATGCCGTTCAGTAAACAAAAGCGACAGGGGGAGGTCCAGGCAAGATATGGTCCTCAGGAGCGTGTCCCCAGTGATCCACTCCCTTATACTACCTCCTGTATCTAAGTTTCCATCTCCTCCCCCAGGCTTATAAAATTATGAGCCCATCAATGGATGAATCCGTTGGTGAGGCTACGGTCTTCGAGCTCCAGTTCTTCCATTCTCAGCACCACCTTCTCACATTGCTGCACTGGGGACCAAGCTTTTAAAATATGAGCCTCTGGTGGGATGCTTCCTATGTAACCCAGAGCAGTAACCTAGGCATCATGGTGATACAACCTGAGACCCCTATCCCCAAGCCTATGGATCCCAGATTTGATTAGAAAAGTGCTCCCAGACATTCTTTGATAAGGCCTTCCTCTTAGATCATTCTGCGTCCTCACCCCCGTCCTCTCTGAGATCAAGGTGCTACCGTATTAAACCGGCAATTGACAGGATGTGCTTATGAGGATGTGAAATGGCCATTAACGTGCAATAACGGTTTCCTGTTTAGTGAATGGGAAACTCGAAATGCGAAACCCTGGTGCTCTGGGTTGGGGACAGGCTGTTTCTTGTGACTCTCTGGTCCCCTCCTCTAGGTGGGGGTGATCCTGAGCCCGGTGTTTATTTGGACGGTGAAACTCCAGGGACTTCTGTCGAACAGACCGTTCCCCATCCAGGCGCGACTGCTGAGAGTGCAGAGTTCAGCATCTAGAACAACATCTTCCTGGACAAGCGTCTCTCTGCTGGGCAGAGGGCCTGGAGCACTGGAATGAGACGAAAGGTAACTGCAGGGTTTGGAATGCTAGCCAGTAGACAGGCGTTTATGAATATTTCAGGCTTTTTCAACTTGTATTTTTCGGTTTACTTTTTTTTTCCCCAGGAGAATGGATAATTTTTAGACTGGGAAGTTGTTTAATAGATTTTTCAATTTAAAAAAATAAAAGAACTTATTATGCTTTTCTTTGTGTGCATATATGTGTATGTGTGCATGCACGTGCGTATGCATATGCACACACATGCACATGTTCGTGTGCCGTGTGTATGCAGGTGCCTGGGGAAGCCAAAGGAGGGCTTCAGATCCCCCGGAGTTGGAGCTGCCAGCAGTTATATGAGTTGTCTAACCTGGATCCTGTGAATCAAACGTGTGTCCTCTGGAAAAGCAGCTTGCACTCTCAATCTCTGAGACATCTCTCTACCTGAGAGTCACAGTTATTACTGTTAGTGGCTGATAGCCCCTGACCAGGGAGTGTAAATTCAACCCCTGATGTTCCCATTTTCATTTCACACAGACATGTTTCAGTTAAGGCCATCAACGTGATCTTATAATCCATCAAACTGAGGGGAAATTCTTTCCACTACCAAGTCAATTCCCTTTCCACAAATTGGGGTCAAAGGAAGCTTAATGCAAAAAGTAAGTAAGAGCTGAACGTTAAAGCTCCAGCAGGCGGGAGACTCCCCAGGGGCACTCCTGTCTTCCTCTTGTCTCACGTGCTTCTTGTCAGGCCTTTCTTCTGGAAAAGGTTTGTACTAAGCACAAGAGGACAGTTTACCTGCTGGTCTATGTTGATAAAAGAGGCAGGTTTTCTTATTTAACAACAGCTTTTTATATGACAGCACTGGCTGGACTAGAGAAAACTGATGTCATCCTATGCGGTAAATCAGTGCCCGAGGAGCTTCTAGTGGAGCAAAGTAAGGTCATTTGGGATCGGATTGAGCACAGGGAAGGAGCTGAAGAGAAGTAGTGTTTACCGTTTACCGAGTGCTCATATGTTAAAGCAATAAAGATGTTATACTAGTCTTATCTGATTCCTCTGTTAGCCTCTTCACGGTATGGGGGCAAGGGAAAATTCCAGGCAGCTGGACCATTTTCACAGGTGGAGATGACAGCTGGAAGCAGGCACGATCTCTTGGTAGTTCCAAGGCAAGGCGACTTAGTCTTCCTTTATTTCTGTAGTTTTTTTTAGACATTATTTCTACAAATTGGGGCCATCAGAATAAGCGGATATATAGCACCATATAGACAATTTAGGGCTTGTATGGAATTGCTACTGGTTTTTTTTTTTTTTTTTTAAAGATTCTGCTTGGTGTAGTCACCTGAGAACTAACTTACAGTTCTACCCCAGTGTGGACTAACTTGGTTTCAAAGCCTCCAGAAAGTGACTGTCCTCTTATGTCCCCCTCTGCATCCTTTAGGCATCCGCTGAAAGGTTGTTTTGTTCCTTTTTAAAGGAATCTCCTTGAATTTTTTTTCTCCCTACTGTTGCTCTGTACAAAATTCAGGGACACAGAGTAGCCGGACGGTTTGGAGCCTCTCCCGGAAAGCTAACCTTCTCTGAAGGGGGTGACTCTGAGAAGGGGAAATGCTTGCTTTTCAAAAATGCCTCCTCTGGGAGGCCACGGGTGGCTTCACTTCTGCATAGTCAGGGAAATTTCATCCTCAGATAAGGGAATTGAGGATAGTTGGCTGTGATTGCATAGAGATTCCACAAGGACAAATGTTCCGGGCACAGTCAAAGCCATTACCCGGGAGCCAAGGTCTCTTTGTTTATACCCTTCGTAGCTTTTCCTGCATTCCTGTCTTAATGGCTTCAGTGTCATCCCCATTCTGAGTCTGGTGCATGGAGGCAAAGTCTACAGGGAATCAGCTTAGGCTGGAGAGCTTTTCTTTCATTCATTGATTCCTTAGTTCATTCATTCTTCTGAAGAAGGGGTTTCTAGTGCTAAAAACCATTCATTCCAGAACTTCAGTGTTTTTCTAGGGGAAAGTTGGGAAACTGCTGTTTCCTTTATCTCTAAAGGCATGTGGAGGCTGTGTTTCTAAACAGTTAGCCGCGTTGATGAATGGTGACACTTTCCCTCCTTTTGGGCGGTTGAAATCCTTTTACCGAGGAAATCTGTGACAGTAAAGGAGAATTAGTTTGCTACGTTCATTCTCCCCTTAGGGTCTGGGAAAGAGCAAAGAAGACTTAAGAGGACATAAACAAACAAGCAGCCAATGTTTTATGTCTAGGTATGAAGCCTGAGTTCGTTTTTAGTCAGCACGCTGCTAGGAGTGAGTCTTGTTTTAGGGAACCGTACCCTGCTTCAGGTTTGGCTTGGTCTAGTTTGGGTGGTGGTGGTGGTGCAGTTCACCCGGTGGTCTTTCTCAGCTGCCACACCCCCATCAGTAAAATGCTAACACCATCTGGTGTTCATAGATCAATCCGTTTTGTTGTCAGTTTTGAACCTAATACCTCGTCGGCGGGGGTGGATAGGAGGACTGTGCAGAGGATGTGGGCAGAATCATAAAGAAAGGGGACGTTCGCTCATACCCGAAGGGATATTCACTTATCAACGCAAATATCAAGAGCGATGTGAAACCCAAGGGACCCAGTGCAGTGAGCAGGCCCCAGGCACATGCGCAGTGCAGCTGGAGCTGCTATTTGAGGCGGGCTGTGCCCGTTTCTGCCATCCTCCACTTCGATAGTCCCGTCACCACCCACTTCGCCTCTCTCCTCTTCTTTATTAACTCCCTGGGATGGGCCTGAAGCTTAATTTCATCAAGCCCCTAGAAATAACTCAATTTGGTATTTCATGGGATTTTGAACATGCTGAAAGAAAGCCTTAAACACAGACTTTCATGCCTCCAGGAGCTGAGCGAGATGCTCTTTAGGAGAGAGAGCTTTCAGGAGCCCTGGGAACACACGACTGAGCAGATCAAATGTATTATGTTCTTTTCTCACCTTATTTTTCAAACATGAGTTCTTGGGGTCAAATTTAGGTTCCTGCAAGGCGATTATGTTACCAACTGAGCCATCTTACCCATGTTCATTAAAAAAAAAAATAGTGGCCTGCGTTTGCCATGACGCACATGTGGAGGTCAAAGGACAGCTTCTGGCAGTCAGCTCTCTCCTTCCTCCATGATGAACATAGGGGTTGAACTCCAGGTATCACCGTGGGCCTTTCTTTACCTTTATCTCGGTGGCCTGTCAAGTTCTTCTTCTTCCTCTTCTTCTTTAAATCCCGTGTTGTCTTGAATCATTGTCTCCAGATTTTCTTGCTTCCTGCATGTTCCTATCCAAAGCCTCAAAGATTCCTTTATTAGGTTCCTCCATTAAACACTTCTATATATTGTTGCTCCTTAGTGATCAGCATTGGACCCTTCTCTAAAATGTCTTGTTCATCTTCCAGGGTTTAAAAAAAACCATCTTTATGTGGCTACCTTCTTAATTTTAATGGCTATCTTTCAGAGTTATATACTCATAAACATGTCTACTTGACATGTCCAAAATAAATTCTAAACCCTTGCTTTATTATTTTTTTTTAATTTGTTCTCTATTTTGTAGTTCTGGTTGTCATGGAACTTGCTATGTAGACTAGGTTGACCTTGAACTCATAGAGATCCACCTGCTGCTGCATCTGCCTCCCAAGTGCTGGGATTAAAGGCACGAGCCATTACATCAGGCAGCCTTGCACTAGTTTCAAAATTTATTTTAAAATTTTAAACATTTAATTTACTTTAAAAAGGTAACACAATCAGGGCTGGAGAGATGGCTCAGAGGTTAAGAGCTCTGACTGCTCTTCCAAAGGTCCTGAGTTCAATTCCCAGCAACCACATGGTGGCTCACAACCATCTACAATGAGATCTGGTGCCTTCTTCTCATCTGCAGACATACATGCAGGCAGAACACTATATACATAATAAATAAAATTCTAAAAAAAAGGTGACACAATCATCATCACCATTATCATCTAGTAATCCATTCTGGTGCTTGAAACTAGAAACCATTATCTCTCATTTTTTAGCCTTCTTCACCTCCTTAGTCCATGGAGTCAGAATCCCATCAATTATGTTACCACAGCATATCTGAGGCCCATTCTTGTCTTTATCTCCATTATAATGTATTATGAGGTTGACAAGCTTCCTACCACACCAATGAGGTATCCACCACTGTAATTTATGGACTCTTGGATCCTGCGATAGTTTCTTCATTAATAGCTCTGCCTCCGCCCTTTCTCAACCCTCATAGATAAAGCCACTTGAAAAGTAAAACTGTCATGGTTCAGTGTGGGTAGTCTGAAAATGTGTGACTGGGGCTTAAATCCTGGCTCCCTCACCAAGCCTATGTGGTTAGACTTGAAATGAAAGCAGCTATAATGATTCTGGTAACCGCACCTAACTGATAGAATAATTATAATAATTGGATGGACATTTTCCAGTTGATTGAGTAATTTTTTTTAATGAATAGCATATTACCTACCATACAAAACACTTATTAAAATGTAAATAAGAGCAAATCTGCTAATGGCTTCCAACATACTTGTTGGAAAATTCAGGCTCCAAACCAGGCTTTCCAAGTCCCACATAGCTTAGCCTTGCCTCCACCCTGATCTCATTTCGGGTCACCTCCCCTTACTCTGAGCTCTAAAAAATCAGGCCTTCTGACTCCCTGCTATCTCAAGAGCTTTTCACCCTCTCCTCTCTTGACCTAGAATCTTCCAGTGTCTAACTTCATTGCCTACTTCAGACTCTGCCTACATGATAGGTCGTAGCAACGTTTTCTGGCCCCCGTGTCTGAGGAAGGTTCCACGTATTTACTGCTACAGCTATCCTTTGTCATCTGCACACCTCTCATTGCAAGATTCGGCAATTATAGTTGTCATTTTTTTGCCCTTCTCATCAAAATACAACTTCCAGGAAGTCGGAGTATGACTAGTGCAGCCATTGTTGGCTTGCTGCTATCCAACACGGTGCCCACAATGTAACCTTTGATAAATGAAAGAAACAAAGAGCTGTTGTTTCAGCCTTGAACTTCTAGCAGAGAGTGATCTGTGAGCCAGAATCTAATTTCTATATCCTGTATGAGATAACATACCACACAGTACTGGTCACCTGCCCTATTTCATGGCTTAATAAGATATGTGACACTGTGGGCAGTTGTCAGCCTGGTGGAGAAACAGAACTGGACATACAGCTAGAGCCCTGTCCAGGATCCAGCATTAAACCATTAAACCTTCTCTGTGACCTTGCAGAGGGGATACATATCCTAGACATTCACTTTCCCACTGGAAAATGAGCTTTTGGGAATAAGCAACTCACAAGTTTCCTTTAACATAATATTTGGATTTAGGCACTCTTTCTGCAGGGTAGTTAAATCATGACCTCTAGTTCTCCTGGAGGAGATCAGTCCCTGAACTGCAGGAGAATGAAGAACCATCCCCCAACTTACCTTTGGCTGCCCCCTAGAGGTAGGTAGGTTAAGTTCCTGTTGTTGGATGCACCATGCTCTTCAGACAAAGGGCCCAGAAAGCCCAGAGCTAGAGCTGACCTGAAAGCCTTCGCCCTGAGGAATAATTTTTATGGTACCATAAGGCACCATACAAGCTTCCAAAATGAAGAAAACAGCCCTACCTAGTATTGCTGACTATGAACCACAATGATCAGCATGGCATGAAAACCCAAGGGTGCAATAGTGGCATGCATACCTATGTGGTAACTAACAGCTCTCTAATGGGACTTAAAATCCATGAAAGAAGAGGAAAATCACGTCTGGTACCCAAAACCTAACCAACTCCCCATGGATAGTGAAGTTGTTGACCTTGGAGGAGAACCTAAAACTACAAATGTAAACAGAGACTGCACTTTCATTTCCCAGCCACCCAGAAACTATATTAATTACAACATTGTTTGCTCAGTGGTTCAGGCATATTTCTAGCTAGCACTTATATCTTAAATTTACCCATTTCAATTATTTTTTAATTTACCACAAGGCTCATAATTTGTTACCTTACATCTTGCCTCTTGGATGGCTACATGGCATCTGCTGACTCCACCATCTTTCTCCCTGCATTCAGTTTAGTTTTCCCACTAGCTATATTCTGCCCTGCCTTAGGCCAAAGTAGCTTCTTTATTAATCAATGATAATAAAACATATTTATAACATACAGAGGGGGAATCCCACATCATACCACCTTACTAGCCAGCACAATTCCTAACTATAGTCTCAATATTTGTTCTTGTAATCACAGATAAATGTAGTCCTATCTCTCATAAAGGAAACGTCTCTCTGCAACAGATGGAGACCATTACAGGAAATGACAATCAAAATGCAGACTGACAGAGTAAAGACCCAGTAGATACATCTACAAAACATCTTCCATCCCTAAGGCTCAAGAAACACTATGGAAAAGGGAGAGGTCAGAAAGATTGTAAGCACCAGAGGATCAGGGAGTTTGCTCTTAGATTGTGTCTCCTGGTAATGTCAGAAGCTACATTCATAAAGTCTCACCAACACAACATGAGCGGAACAAGGATAGCACCTATTAACTTGCTAAAGTAGGTGGTGTTTAAGGACTTGAAAGTGTAAGAGATCACCAAGGAACAACGCGTTTATCTGTGCATTTCTTAAATTTCTCCATTTCATTATTAGTGAATGTTCACTTGCACGCATTGCCAGAACGAAGTCCTCCATGACGGCCTGTCCTGCCAGAGCTTACCATCAATTATTATCATGAAAACAGTTGGGGTTTGAGTCAATGTAACAACTTAGAAAGAGCACACATCTTAGTTTAGCAATGAGTTAAAATCGTACAAACGTTAGTATTGAAAATGTCAGCAAGGGGTCTCAGAAAAACTTCTTAGAGTGGGTGTCTAGAGGGGAAGGAGGAAGGGAAGAATAGAAGGAGGAAGTGAAGATGGGCGGTGGTGGTGCACGCCTTTAATCCCAGCACTTGGGAGGCAAAGGCAGGTGGATCTCTGTGAGTTCGAGACCAGCCTGGTCTACAAGAGCTAGTTCCAGGACAGGCTCCAAAGCCACAGAGAAACCCTGTCTCGAAAAAAAAAAAAAAAGAAGGAGGAAGTGAGAAAAGGGAGCCCTAGAGTTGGGAGAACAGACAAGAGATTTGCTCTGGTCCTGTGGGTAGTTAAGTTAATCGAGTAAGAGATGCCGAAGCCTGGATTTGAGTTTAGGCCTTAGATACAGTGAAAAGAATTTGAGGGTAATTGAGGAAGGTTTAAAACAGATTCCCAAACTTGGGCCTGCTTGGAGATTAGAACAAAAGTAGCCACCCAGGAAGTCTCCCGAAATCTGAAATGTTTGATGTAAAAATCACTGTTTCCCCCACTTCTGTCCCCAAAGAAGCTGGGAGCTGGTGAGGATGTATTCATGATTTTGTGGCACTGTGCCTAGCTTATTCTACTTAAGCCCAATGGCTTCATCCATGCTTTCAAAACGAAAGAAAAATGATATACTTTGAAAGGTTCAGTACGTGAGATAATGAATAGAAGGTATTTAACAGCATCATTAGCATGTGATAGTGCTGATATCACAGTCTTAATGCAAACCACGATAAGGCAATATACCAGAATGCTGTAAATCATGGGGGCCAAATCAGAATTCAGGAATCCTCATAGTTTTATGAGTAAATTAATTTGCAAAAAGTGATTCCATCATTGCTCATTTTTTCTTTTTTTTTTACTCTACAAGCAATGAACTCAGAGAATTTGATAGAGAAAAATAAGTTACTCATAACAGTACCATTTCAACACAATAGACATCATTATTCCAGAGATTTCGGAGTCACGAAATTTGTCTTACAAAATGCTGCTGATGTTTCATCTCTTCTCTACTTTCTAAGACTTTTTTATTTTTCTCCAGAGTGTGTTTTTCTTTTCTGCTATGGCTTTAAAATACCTATATCATAAAACTAATTAACTTAGATTAGAGGTGTGGATTAGGAAGAGCTAATGAGAAAGAAAAATTATAATTATAAAGAGGAGACATTTAAAAATTGATAGCATGGTCATGGGAACAGCCAATGCTTAATTTAATGGAAGGATGATATTGATATATCTGATGGAGAGAAATATAATGTTATGACAGACAATAAATCCTCTCTTATCTGCTGCTTAGTTAGAACTTGGTCTTCAGTGTGGACATTAGGGGGTGTTTCTGACTTTCTCCCCCCTTGTCCTCACTATCAGTGTGAGAATTCAGTACATCCCACTCCCAGCTCTTCCTGTCACACACGCTAGTAGTCTCTTTGCTCTGATGGGAAAACAGTTTTAGTCCTTTTGTTTGATTTGTATTTATTTAACGGTACGCTTTAGAAATCTAATTAGAAATTTAATTAAAATGTGACTTTATTATCTTCTTTATTTGATGGATTTTTAAGTCCCCTAATGAAAGTAGAGTCCTTAGCTCTCCAGAAACAGTGAATGTGCTCATGAGAACTTCCAGAAATCAGCCAGAATTTAGCAAGCATTACCCCACTGCTTTGGTTTGGGTTCCCATCCATCAGCATTTCTTGTATTTTGGCCTCAGATTCCTATCTAAGTATCTTGTCTACATTTTCTGTGTCCCGAATTTCATCCTTCTTACAGCTATCAGGTAAACTTTTCAAAAATAACTCACATACAATCATGTTGTTTTCTAGTCCCAACCTATAGTAACTTCCACAGCCTCCCATTTCTTGTAGGATGAGTCTGAACATCTTGGTGTAGTACAGAGTCCTTCATGATCCAGAATCTGCCCACCTCTCCAATCTTCTGCCTTCTGGGCTCATATCCTATGACCATCCCTTTTACAAGCTGAGCTTCCTGAGACATGCTGTGATTTCTAAATACCTCTGTGCATCTGCAGTGTTTTCTCCTGGTCCATCTTTCCCAGAGTGCCTCTAACTCCTTTATATGTTATTGTGTGTACCATCCAGTGGTTATGCTTCATGACAGACTTAGTGTGCCGTGTGTTCACGGTATAAAGCTGTTTGTATCACTCTAGAGGCAATTCCTA
Source organism: Chionomys nivalis (assembly GCF_950005125.1). Taxonomy (NCBI): domain Eukaryota; kingdom Metazoa; phylum Chordata; class Mammalia; order Rodentia; family Cricetidae; genus Chionomys; species Chionomys nivalis. The sequence continues at coordinate 28,435,761 of NC_080103.1, read as the reverse complement.
AAATGTCCTGTGTAGCGCCTGATGCTCTTTCTAGCTTCCCCACCTCTGGCTAGATGGAGCGAATCTTGGAGGAGCATTCCAAGGTTAGAGAGGATGAGCTTTTGGGGAGAGAGAGGAGTCACACAATAAGGTGCCTCTCCTGCAGAGCATCTGGCCTAATGCCAGGGCAAATTCCTGATGCTCAGCTCTCCCTGGAGGGATGGACGTGAAGAAGTGTCTTCCATTGCCTTTTTGTGCCTCAGAAAGCCTTGACATACTATGGAAGGAAACCCAGTTTCTTCAGGGACTGAGAACATCTGGGGATGACTCAACCCCGGGAGGGAAGCTAGGTGGCACTGCATTACTGCCCAGCTACTGCCCAGGGCATCTTTGATTTGAAATGAAATTTGGTGGCTATAAACCACCCAGCGAAGCTGTGAGCTAGACGTTCTGGATGCAGATGAAGATCACATTGTACTTTGCTATTTGAGAAATTCTTTGTTGAATTCTGGTAAGGAAAGCATTGACGTGGTTACAGATATATCACCCTTGAAGCTTCAACAAAGAGAAAATGCCCATGTTCTTCAGCTAGAATTCAAAAGAGGGACACAAAGGGGCTTGGTGGTAGAGGTGGGAAGCCCACTGAGGCCTAAATAAGAGTTTTCCTGGGTAAACTGTTTCTGTTTTGATTTCCTTAAAACATTTCTTCCTGGGGTTGTAGCCTTATGTACTATTTAATTTGATTATAACCCTTTGTTGCTAGTGAGCTGTCTTCAGCAAGCAAACAAAACCACACTAATAAACAATAACAAACAGAATTAAAGGGTTCGCCTCTAAAGCAAAGTGAGCCTGGGAAGAGGACTAGACATTCTCTTCTGATGGAATATGCTGCTTTAGAATATCAATGTGATCTAGAAGAAGATGCTCTAAGTCCAGAGGAAAACAGCCAGGGCTTATATAGCAGAGACTATCTGAAGATTTTGTGGTTTGGGTTGAAACGTTGTCCCTTCATGGCATTTTTCTCTTGACTTGGAGTTATAATACGGCACTAATGGATTTGAACAAGGGCTTTCAATGTAGCTCAGCAACAAAACACTTGCTTAGTATGTTCAAGACTCTGGGCTTGATTCCCAGCACCACAAATAACTAGCGTTATGATAGGATTCCACAAAACATTCAACCCCAATCTTGTCACCTGTAGCATCTCTTGTCCCTCACATGAGGGCGTTGCTTCTTGCTACTTGTTAGCTGGATGAGCTTTTGGGGAGAGAGAGGAGTCATAGGAGACAGTTGAGGTGAAATATAAATTTTCCAAGACCCTGTAATGCGGGGAGAATTGGGATTGGGACTCTGTGCTAATCTTCGAAGCACAGCAGAAAATAGATGTTCTTGAGAAGGTCAGATCCACAGAGCCCAAGGCAGGCAATGGACAGAAGTCAAGCAGGACAGAACCAGAGAGAGATACTGAGGACAGAGAGAAGAAGAGGGGGAGGAGGAGGAGGAGGGGAAAAGAGAGAGATTGGGTATAGGTTGACCTGGTAGTAAAGATTGGACCAGTTGTTTTCTATACACTTTTCTGGCTACAAGCTGTTATATTTTTGTTTGTTTGTGTTATCTTTATTTTGTCAAGACAGGATTTTGATGTGTAGCCCAGGCTGGTCTGGAATTTACAATCCTCCTGTCTCTGTCTCCTTCATGCTAAGATTACAAACATGTGTCATCAGGCTCAATTGATACTGATATAGCTTTTATACAGTGAAATTATCAGCTCTATTGAACCTTCGTTCCTTTCTTCATGGAAGTGAGGGAATAGTTGTACCTGACACGCTTCTAGGTATGCCCTGAATTATGTGTATTACCTGTGTGTACACACTCACACATGCATGCACATGGAAGGGCCACATCAGGTGTCTTCCTTAATCATTCTCTGCCTTTGCATTTCTGCATGTTTCTCTGTATGTGTTACACACATGTATGTGTCTGGTGGCTAGAGGGGGCATGCAGAGGCTCTGATCTCACTCTTGGCCTTAATCTTTGAGACAGGAATTTTCACTGTACTTAGAGCTAGGCTGGTGGCCACCAAAGTCCAGCCCAGAAATCCTCATTTCTCTCTGCTCTCCACGTGCTGGGGTTATAGTATTGCACCATTACACTGCTTTGTATGTAAGTTCTTGGGATCCAAACTCAGGTCCTTATGTTCACTCAGCCAGTGTTCTTACCCACTAAGCCTATCTGAACCTGGTTCTCATTAATTCATCTAGGCTGGCTGGCCCATGAGCTTCAGGAATCCACTTGTCTCTGGCTCCTCCGCACCTAGCCCTTTTGCACGAGGTTTGGGAATCCAAGTCCTATTTCATGCTTTACCTACCAAGTTATCTCCACAGCCTCTGGTTCACCAGCCAGCCTTGTATTAAAGCATTCGCTTGGGTCTTATCACTGCGAATAAGGTAGAGCTGTCCTGACGAAATGTAATGGGGAAAGAGGCTATTCAAGACTCAGGGAGCTATCAGGAAACAGTAGTGTCTCAGGCACTATTCCCCGAGACAACTAAATGCTTAGCCATCTTTGTTTGCCTCTGTTTTGTTCTGAGACAGCCTCACCTTGCCGCCCTCAGTCTTCTTGGCTCCATTCTCCAGTGCCAGTCAATGTGTGTGCCAACTGGATTTTAGTGCCTTGAAAATAGGGTTGAAAGAGGACATGTGTCATTTCCTACTATAACTTTGGCTCTATAGTTTGGCTATTTTGGGTTGAAATCAGTCAGCTGTGATTTTGAAATCTCCAAAGTTTCTTCCAGTATATGTACGCCAATTTATAAACAATGAAAATAAACAAACAAAAAAAAAGCCCGAATTGAGTTCTTTGTAAATAGCCCATTTCCCATATTTAGTGAAACTTTTATTGCCAGGATATTTATCTTCCCCTCAAGTCCTCAAGTTCTTTTTCTAATACACACACACACACACACACACACATTAAGGGAAATTTTTTATTTCCTAGTCAGGAAAATATCAGTTCTGAACCAGCCTGTGAGTGCTGTCCACATATTGGACGGAGTAACCATAGCGACTCATAACAGTAACAGCAAACCCGGGCAGAACAATTACACTCTAGGGTCTTTAGTAGGTTCTGGGCACATGAAGTATAATAATAAGCATATAATAATATAGATAATATAATATATTATGATATATAGTATATATAATATATAGCATGATACTAAACATAGTAAGTCTATGAAACTGTCAGTTTGGTAAAATTCAAAGCAGGCTTTTGATATCATGTATTAATTGGAATTTTATGCATGTCATCTTTTTTTTTTTCCTGATTTTTATTTCTTTCAGATCAGCTTCGAGGAGACTGTTTCAAGGACCTGGGTTCCTCCTGCTGTTCCAGTTTCCCAAAGAACATGCTTCTTGAGGTTGTGAGAAGAACATCCTTTCCCTTGATTTCTGATGTAGATATACAGCTAAAGCAGGGTTAAGTGTCATTACTCTTGTGGCTACTTTGCAGGAAAAAAATCACATTCTACTACTGGGGAAGAGGGTTTGTTTTGTTCTTTTAAAAATGCATAGTTGTGCATTTTATTAAAGCAAAAGTTCAAGAACTTTCTCTGCCTCAGCAGTCAGAGGTAGGCGCTATCTTGCTGCATCTCCATTACCCCAAGTGTCCTGTTGGAAGCTGGGCACTGTGATTGTTCTCATGGCCTCCCTATGCTTCTGAGAAGCAAGATATGTGTCTAACGTCACCCAGTCCTCTCATCTTGGCCAGAGCCAGGGCAATGCCAGCATCCCGGATAGGGTTACAACATCTTCTCATTCAGCATGGCCTTGACTTCTCACTTTTGATAATTCAGGACTTTTGATAATGTTCTCTGCCTTGGGCAGAAGTGGGGCACGAACTTCATCAGATATGTGTGCTTCTCACACTTGCTTAAAACATTTGTTTCCTACATGAAGATCATGGTGTTTTAGACTGAGTGATAGTGTTCAACGTTTGCGAGATGTCCCAGGACATCTCAGCCTCATGCTCTGAGGTAACCTGGCACCCAGGGGTTAACATCTCGGCTTCCCTGCTCATTCATTCTGGGATTATCAAACCCTTACTCAATCTCTTGGAGCTTTGGTTTTTAATCTGGAGAGTAAGATAGAGCACTGTATAAAGTATTTTTTTAAACATAGTATTTTTCTATTGAGCTTGCCCCCAGGCTTCTTCTCTTCCTACATGGCTTCCCTCTAAGTCCTCCACAAAGCATATGAGACAGGAACTCATTTCACAGAGAAACTGGCTGAGGGACCCATACGACTGTCTCAAGTGATAGAGACCATACAGGGAGTGGGCCATCCTCAAAGTGTGATCCACATACTGGCACTATTAATATCTGGAACTTGTTCAAAGTGCAAATTCTCTTCATACTCTAGACTAACTAAATCCAAATGTTTGGATGTGGGGGTCTAGGGATATGTGCCTCACTCAACCAGCTATTTGAATGATTCTTAAAAGTATTAAGGGCTAGCATTCTGTGTAGCCCTGGCTGTCTGGAACTCGCTCTATAGACCAGGCTGGTCTCATACTCACAAAGATCCATCTGCCTCTACTTCCCGAGTTCTGGGATTAGAGCACTTTCTCTGTTTCAGCAGTCAGATGTAGGCACTATCTAGCTGTGTTTTTGGTGCAAGTGTCCTGTTGGAAGCTGGGCACTGATTGTACTCATAGCTTCCACATGCTTCTGAGAATCAGGACATGTGTCTAACATCACCCAGTCCTCTCATCTTGGCTAGGGTCAGGGCAATGCCAACATCCCAGCTAGGGTGATAACAGGGTCCTCATTCAGCATGGTCTTCACCTCCAGGTTCTGGAAAGTTATCAACAGTTTCTAGTCAGTTCTGTGGCTGTTTCCTTGCACCATTACTGATCTGCTCATACCCATACCTCATCCAGCTGCCCTTGACCCCAACAATGGCCTTGAAGGTAACCAATTGCTTAGGACAAACTGCTGTGACTGCCAGTGTCAATCACGGCCCCTCCACCATCAGACAGGATCCTGTAAATCTTCTCAACTACAAAATCTTCTCAAAATTTTCCGTGTCTACAATTCAGACACTGCTCAAGCCACTGAAAATGCTTTTGAAAATGAGAACATTTACTTGTGAAAAGCACACGTTTCCCTTCCTTCCCACTCAAGCGACTTTGATAGGCTTTATCTGTTCCAGGAGATTTTCAAGGCTTTTAGTTATGTGAATTAACCAGCAAGCACTGCATACTTCTCTCTTTCTCTTGAAAAAAAAAAAAAGCAATGTTTATGACCACTAGTGATAACAGATGTTGTAAATAAAACAATTTGGGGGCTTGCCAGATTGTTATATAAACCTTCAGGGGCTATTAAAAATTCTTCTAGAAAAGAATAGACCTTTTCTTTTTTTTTCCCATGGCCTTCAATCAATCCCAGCACCCTCCAGACACCATATCAAATGAGTCTGAATTCCTTCCACTTGGTTGCAAATACAGAATGGCGATGTTACATTTATAGACTGAGAAGAGACAGAAAATCTCAACAGGAGAGAGAAGTATGCTAACTCTCACCCTTAAATCAAGATTGGCTATGAAAATTCAGAGAGTACAAGAGAAAAACAAAGATTATTTGCACTCCCAGAGTTCAGTACTAACCAGGGACCTATAGTATACACATAAATTTGTGTTTATAGCTAAGTATACGTTAGACCAATATTTTACCAACAACTAAAACCTACTTTGTACCCCCCTTTTCACAGTGCAATTATCTTGTTTCTTCAAGTCTGCGTGTGTTCCTGCAGATACTCAGGAGCTTCTGTTGCTGTTGGCTCCACATTCCAGATGTCCTGTGTCACACTGAGATGCCATCTGTGCAGACATGGGAAATCACCATCAGATATGAAATGCCACATGGGTTGTCACTCCTAAATCAAATAAAGTGTCGGGGTAAAGTTCTGATGTCACTCATTCTGCTGGCTATAGCTTGTCTTTATTTTTCTCTCTTTCTCTTTCTAAGTATTAGATAGTTCCATTTTGAAAAAGTTCAACTATTAGGTACACTCAGTCATTTTTCTTACCAAATTAGATATTCCAAGATAACATGTGGATTATTTGCTTAGTCTTCATTTCTCTCAGGGAAATTCTGTTCAAGGAAGAATAACAACAACAACAGAAAAAACATTTTAAGGGAAATTCCAAGGATCAAATTCAGGCCGTTGAGCTATGATTTAACTGTTTAGTTGTTAAGAATGATTAAAGATAAAGAGTTTGCTCTAGGTTTGAAAGGAACTCGGGCTAGGCTGTATTTATACTCAAAGAAGCCTGGGAAGAGAGACCCTTGAGTGTAATGAAACCACCAGTCATGAGCTTGTTATCAGCTGAGTGCAGTTGGCTGCACTCTTACCCAGCTGATTTCAGTGGGTGGACACTTTCGTTTGTGGTAGGCTTGTCTGTTTTTTGGGTTTTTTTTTGTTTTTTTTTTAAACAAACAGACTTTGTAAACACAGTAATTTTTTATCAAAAGGTGACAGATCTAAATATTTGCCATTTCAGGATAAGAATACCTATCTGAATAGGGTGCTAGGCAAAGGCAAATTCTGTGTTTATATGAGCTAGAGAACAGACTTTGAAGGCACCAGAGAGGAGGAAAATCACTCTTCTTGCTTGGAACATGACGGCTAAGTATTAAGTCATGCTGAAGAACAAATTCTTGAAAGTGACTTTCCTCAAATGATTAAATCAAACTTCTTCACTACCTTCCCTGGACAGATAGATAGCATACACACGGTCCTAGGCACATACATAGCACACACATATGGTCCTGGGCAGATACATAGCACACACATGGTCTAGACAGACACATAGCACACACATGATCCTGGGCAGATACATGGCACACACATGGTCCTGGATAGATATATGACACACACGTAGTCCTGGACAGATAGATACATGAGACACACATGGTCATTCATGATCACAATAATGTTCACTATTTGAGTACATGTTTCTTCTTTATATAAAAAACAGATACTCCTGATATTCTGTAGATAGTAAATAGATTACAAACTGTATGCTTAAAATATAGCAAATAGTTCAGATTTAGAAGATAAGTCTTCCCAAAGAAATGCAAAAATACTCTAATTAATGAATTAAATATTTAAACACTTTTCCTTCTTAACACTAGTTTTATCAACTACCCCAAAATCAAAGAGATCTACTGTGGAGAAGCCAAGTGGATTACGGAAATCTGTGAATGAAAAAGGCATTTAAGAGGAAACAATATTTTCAGACATTGGTCTCAATAACTTGGGTAGATGTTCCCTCTCAAGGAGGTGGAGCATCCATTGAGTATGGGCTGTGGTGAGGCTGCCCTTCCAAAGATCAGGGTAGGGAGGACAGAACTGAGAGACAGTGGCTTGAGGGTTGAGAGCATGCAAATGCTGCTTCAGCCAGATCCCTACTAATTGTGATAAGACATGGTAATATAATTTATCCTCAATGTAAATGCATTGAAAACAGTGTGGTGATGATGAAAGACCACCAGACAAATTTCCATACAGGAGCATCCTCAACATGCGTGGCTATTATTTATGGCTGTGGGAACGATGTGTGTGCATCTGCATCAGGAGAAACGATACCAGGAATCTGACCACATGACTATGCCTCAGAGCAGCAAAGTGGAAGTCACAAGAGATGACCCTGTGCTGGACAATCTGGGGTTACTCACAGAGGGACTCATTTTCCATGCTAAGAATTTTGTCCTTCCCATTGGTAATGAAAAGCAATGGGAGACTTTCAAGAAAGAAAGGGCCATGATCTGTAGGAAGATACCTCCTGTTAGACTGGAGGCAGAAGAATGAAGAACACAGGAAACAAACTTGAGACAATGGAATGTGTATTACGTAATTTACTCATTTAGTGGCTTACTAATTGAATGAGGCAGTCAATAAAGCCAGGGCCCATGTATCTGAACCTAAGGGTTCTTGACCAGCTACGAGGCTGGTGACAGTAGCTGTGTACCTATATATGGAAGCTCTGGAGTTAGGCAATGACCTGGCTTCACTCTTGGGTGTAGGCTCTGGCTACCCCTGTGCAGGATTCTAGGTGAATGTCGGAACACCTCTCCCTCTGATCAGGGCCGCACCAAGACAACTGGACACCTAGACAGGAGGGTAATCTGGCTTTCCTTCAAGCCCATAATGGAAGTTGAGGGCTGGTAAGTGGGGTGCTCCTTCTCACCCAGTTCAGAGCAGGTCAGCCCCTGGGTTAACACTCTCCACCTCTTCAGAAGATTGCTCAGCTAGGTTCTCTGATGTTTCATCCTTTATGCAGAGATGACTTTTCTCTCCCTTCATACTTATTACTTTAAAAACGAGGGTCAACATGGTACACAGCTAGTTCGAAAAGGGCAAGCTTAAAGGTCATTGAGGATGGACTCCTCCCTCAACATCTCCTTTGGACCTCACCTTCTGTTTCCCTGGCAACACAGTAATTTTAATGAAGAGGAAAATATCATGACTGCCTCTCTTTAGAGTCTGAAATGCCACGTGAAGGGATGGAGGAAGCATAACAGTTGCTCCTCCTTGAAATGTAAAATGTTCCATGAAAGGGAGGAAGGTGGACGTAGCAAAGCTTTGCTGAAGTCCTTTAAGGGGCAGTGGAAATAACCTGTAAATTTTGTTTCCCTTTTAAAATTCATTTTAATATGGCCTGTTATATAATTTAGGGTCAAAGAATGGGATCTAAGTTGCATTTTTGTCCCTGGCTGGAGACATGGCATTGTTTTCTTTTTAGCTTTTATTCATCTCTCATATGTTAGATCCCAACCACAGTTTCCCATCCCTTCACTCTTCCCAGCCCCTTCTTCCCCCACCTCCTCTCTCTCCCAGATTAATTCCTTCTCTGTTGAGAGTGATAGGCAGAGAGAGAGACAGAGAGACAGAGAGAGTGAAAGAGAGAGCAAAAGCGAGGAGGCCTCTCAGGGATATCCACCAAACATGGTCTAAAATGATATGAGACTGTACACAAACCGTCATACCACAGCTGGACATGGAAACCCAGAAGGAGGAAAAGGGTTCCAAGCACAGGCAAAAGACTCAGAGACATCCCCAACTCCCATTGTTGGGAGCTCCACAAGAACACCCAGCTACACAACCATAAATATATGCAGAGAACCTAGCTCAGATCCACACAGGGCCCATGTTGAGACATGGCATTCTTAACCACTCAGAAGATCCTACAATTATCATCTAGCTGGTTCCCTGGTAAAGAACAGAGCCATACCATTGTTTTCTCCCTTATAGAGTTAGTCTAAGTCCTATCACCTGGACAGGGCTGCCCCTTCAGGAAAGCTCTTTTTCCGGAGTATAAAGTCTACCTCAGAATGTGGGCTAGCACGATGGTCTCTTTGATCATTGTCAGTTCTCACACATGACAGCCCTTTTCTCCTCAGTACCCCCCTTTAAAACACTACCAACTCCTCCTACCTTACTCTGTAATAAACTCTCTCTTCCGTGCTCTTTCTGTCTTTCCTGAATTCTTCTGACTGAAAACACAAGTTCTCAGGAGCTGAGGAGGCCAGAGCATGCTTCCAGTGATCCTTTCTTGTCTTTTTACATCCTTAGAGAATCTTCAGCACTGGGAGGCTCTGGCTCCCCTTGTACATTGGGATTTGGAGCAGTGCTCTGTCTGAGTTGCCTTTAGATTGAGCTCTAGTTTTATATGGAAGATAGACATGAAATAATCCTTTACAAATAGTTGATTGGTGTTCATTTGATTTTATGACTTAAAATAAATAACAGGATTACCCCCTGTATCCCTACGCAAAGCTCAAGACTTGATTTCCCTCTCAGCTTTTGAAGCCTCTCAGAGAATCAATAGTTCCTAGCCCCGTGTGTGCCCTTGGACAATACCTGAGTGGACATGTGGGGCAAAGCAGTCCACCTTTGGCTGTGTTCATGTTCAGGAGTAGGTGGGTAGATAGCTCTTTCTTTGGAGCCCAGCAGAACAGGGTGCTAGCAAGAACACCAGAGAAGCCGGGCGGTGGTGGCACACTCCTTTAATCCCAGCACTCGGGAGGCAGAGGCAGGTGGATCTCTGTGAGGCCAGCCTGGTCTCTAGTGCCAGGACAGGAACCAAAAGCTACAGAGAAACCCTGTCTCGAAAAAAAAAAAAAAAAAAAAAAGCACCAGAGAAATAATGGTTGGCATCCATCACAGCGTTTCTTCAAGTAACAAGCATTTCAGTGTAAATGGTGCTGACTTCAGCAAAAGGAAAGGAGGCAAGGTGGAATCTGGGTTTTGTCTCCCAAAGGTGAGCAGAGGCTGGGGTCCTATGAGTATGAACCCATGGGCAACCAGAAATTCAGTAGGTTCAGATAGACGTCCAGCTATTTCCTTGCATGCGAACCTTTCCCTGGTTCAGCCTGTGCCTCTTTAAACTTAGCTGTTTTTTCTCCTTGTCTCTCCAATTTCTTACAGCTAGGGTTAACCCAGGCAGAGCTCTGCACAAGCTGCAGATAACTTACTGTGAATTTAAGCCTTTTTTTAAAAAACTGTATTTGTAGCCTGCTTCATCTCTAAGGCGAGATAAAACTTTACTCCCTGGTGGGAGTGATTCTGGCCCACTGGAGTCAGGAGGCCTTGGGGACTGGGTAGCAACACTTTATGTAGATGCCTCTTGGAGCTGCACAGCCAGGGAAGATTCGATGGCTCCATCAGCCTCCCTCAAGCTCCATGATGCGGCTGACATGCCTATTAGGGAGGCCAAGGACAATCTGACTTCATTTTGAACTCCAATTCTTTCTTGCTAGTTGGGCAGATGACTTAACCCTGGAGCATCAGATACTTCACCTGGAAGATGCAGATAATAATAGCTGCCACCTCCCAGGACGGTTGCTATGAAGGTTGAATGAAACGCTCAGAGCTCCGGCATGGCACCTCAGTCTTTGTCAGGCACTCAAGAAAGTGATTAGCTGTTACCTTAAAAAGAGAAACCAAATGGAGATTGCACTCGCTACTATTTTCCATTGAGTTTGAACAAACATTGGCCTTGTTTCCACCGAGAGAAAGGGGGTGCATGAGTGGGAGAGAGGAGGTGAGCATTTCAGTGAGCTTGGATGAGTGTGTTGTGCAGCTGAAGACACGGATGCAGCACAGGCAACCACGGGGATGCTGTGAGTGACACCTCTCCTCCTCCTTAAGGCTCAGTGCTGAAATAACGACACGGATGACAGGGTTTCATGTCTCCCCCAATTTTCCTGCCTACATGGTTAATCTAGGCCTTCTCTCTGTAAACTGTGCCTGATGAAGACACCAGGGGTCTATCAAGGTGTTGGAAATTTGTATTAACATTTTGCATCCAAAAAAAATGTATTATCGAGACCTCCAGGGATCCTAACTCTTTGTCAGAAAGCATAAATAAAATTATACTGTGTATTAAGACTTTTGAGGAGTTAGACTCTAGGTCTCTTTATTTGAGAACTCACTGTATTTAGACAAACTCATATAACAGAGCAAACAGACAAGAAAACAATCATCTGCTGCAGTTATTAAGCACTGAACAAATTATTTTTATAGGGAAGGAATCCTCCCCCACCCCCTCTTTTCTTTCTCTACTTGGAGTCAGGGTCTTATGTAGCACAGGCTAGATTCAAACTCATTATATGGCTGAGGACAATCTTGAATTTCTAATCCCCCTGCCTCAGTCTCCCAGTAGGTACCACAATAGCCTTTTTTTTTGAGACAGGGTTTCTCTGTGGCTTTGGAGCCTGTCCTGGAACTAGCTCTTGTAGACCAGGCTGGTCTCGAACTCACAGAGTTCCGCCTGCCTCTGGGGATCGAACCCTGGGCTTCTTAACGTGCTAGTCAAACACTCTACCATAGAGTTGCCCTGCCCCTTAAATTTTAGTTTCTTGGAGGTGATTTGGAAAATGGTATTGTGAGAGGGAAGGGAAAGAAGGGGAGAAGCTCACTGCTTTCTTTAAAATTTTTAAATTTTGTATTATCTATTTTTTCTATGTTCACACATGTGCACACACAAGCATGTGTGCATGCCATGACATGAATATGACAGTCAGAGAGGACAATGTATGGGAGTGGGCTCTTTCCTTTCAGGAAGTGTGTTCTGGAGACTGAACTCAGGTCATCAAGTTTGGTGACAAGTGCCCTTACCCAGTGAGCTATCGTGACAGCTTTAACCTTCCTTCATCTTCAAGATGGAATGTACCCACACACCAATGATGTTATAGCTATGAAATAATTCTAAGCATACATTATTCTTACTATACACCAAAATCTAGTTACAAAGAGTTGTAGGGAAGGAGATCATCTATTTGGTTTATTCTTCCCGGTCATAGTCCATCGTTGAGGGAAATCAGGGCAGGAACTCAGACCGGAACTTGAAGGCCTATCTAACCACTATTCCTTGCAGCGTTATCTCTAACCAGGAAGCACACTCACAGGCGAGGAAGTGCAACAGATATCACGGAGGAACATTCTTTGTTACCAGGTAGTGATGCTGGCCCCGATGGGCCCTCCTGCATCAGTTAATAGTTGAGACCATCCCCACAGACACAGTTCATTTGAGGATCTCCCCTCAGAACTCTAGGCAGTGTCAAGTTGATAATAAAAGCTAAACAGGACGTCCTCCCACATCTCATTATGAAAATTGTCAAGCCCAAAGCAAAGTGAAAACACTTGTGTAGCAAGCATTTACATGCCTCCCAACTCATGTTTTACTGCTTCTGTTCACCTTATCGTCTTCCTGTCCTCAGTTTTAGTACATCTCAGAGAAGCTGCAGGCGTCACGCTCTCCCTCTGGGCACCACACATCTGTGTTATTTACCGCAGCTCAATATTTATGTAGGTTTTCTCCTAATGAAAGTTTTAACCAGAAATTTCCATTTGTGATTGCTTCTTGTCTTTTTGGCTAAGATTGAGTATAACTTAACATTTGTGAAGTTTTGGCATCGGTGTGATCCTAGCCCTTAATAAGAATACGTTGCTATCACTCCAAACATCCCCCCTGGCTCCCTAGACCAGGGCTTCTCAACTTTCCTAATGCCGTAACCGTTCAATACAGTTCCTCATGTTGTGATGACTACCAACCATAAATTTTTTTCATTGTTACTTCCAAATTGTGATTTTGCTACTGTTATTATCATAATATAAAATCCAATAACCAATCCTCATGGGGGTCGTGACCCACACCACAGGCTGAGAACCATTGCCTTAGACAAGCTTCACCTTTATTCCCACCATAGGGAGTTCTAGCTTTTCCTAGTGTAGATTAGTTTTTTCTGTTATAAAATATCATAAATGCAACCATATAAAATATTGTCACCTGTAAACAATACAGTCATCCCTTTTTACTGCGGAGTCTTAGTCTCTTATTTGTTTTGTTTAAAGGATATTAGAAATTTTCTGTTTGTGATTACTATGAATAAATCTTCTATGAACACTTCACATGACTATATTTCATGTGTGTGTGTGTGGTCTCTTCATGTGTACATGTATGTGTGCAAATGTGCATGCCTTTGTGTACTCAGATAGTTAAGATAGAGTCTCTCACTGAACCTGGAGTGCGCTGTTTCCCACTTGGTTTAGCAGTCAGCAAGCTCCAATGATCCTTCTGTATCGGTTTGCCCTGCGGGGCCAGGGTTGCCGGCACATGTGGCTACATCTGGCTTTCTATGCCACGTTGGGATCTGAACTCATACACTCATGCTAGTGCTGCAAGCACTCTTATCCACCAAGCATCTTCTCATTTTCCAGTGTGGATCTTTTCAGGAACTCATGCCTTCTTCATTTGTTTGCGGTAAATACCTACGAGTAGAATCACCGGGTTGGTGCATGTTTGTTTTTGAAAGAGAGGAGCCTTTAAAAATCATGTCACTCTCTTGTCCACAGCTCTCCAGTGAATCTACTGTAGCAAATATAAACTCTACCACAGCACAGGTCCAGAGAGACTCGCTTCCCCGACTCCCCAGCTCCCTCCTGTACTAAGCGCATCTCCTATTTCACCCACCAGCGAGCTTGCTTCTCTCCAACCTGCTCTTTAATGAATCAAAGGTGCCCCCCCTTACCCACACCCTTGCTGCTACCTGGACCAACAACACGATCCTTCCGACTCATTGCACACCCTGACTCGTTCTCCGGTGCCAGCTAACACGCTGCCTCTGCAGAGACCATCAAGGCTTAGTGAGTCAGCAAATAATAGAGTCACACTGTCCATCCACACAGGCAAGCAATCTGAGTATAAAGCACCTTCCCTAGCCATCTTAATATGTAAGTCTTTTCTCAGGGCTTTGTCTTATGGTTTCTTTTTCTTTTTCATTTTTACTTACTCTTCACTGTCCTTTTTCCCCCTACGTTGCTTTTCCTGCTCCTTAAGCCTCTCCCTACCCAGGTCACCTATGACCACCTGATTGTTCAATCTGGTGGAAAACCTTTTCATGCTCCACAGAACTGTTTTTTTTTTTTTTTTTTTTCCAGAGCATCTGACACAGTGGACCGTTTCCTTGCTTGAAATTTGCCTTGTCTAGGTGCACCTGGTACTATCTTTCTGTATCTGTGTCTGCATCCTTGCTCTCCATCATCCCTTTACCTTTACCTGCTGGGTGCACCCTGTTTCTGGAGGATCTCTTCTATGTTTTTAGTGTCAACCACTATTTAAATAGCGACTGCTCTTCAGTTAGATTTTCAGTCTGAACATTGGTTGAGTCTCTCTAATTTTATTGCATTGGGTCAGACTTCAGAAATGGGTCACAGTGAGCTATTCTTCTCTGTCTTCCTGCTGTATGGAAGAACTTGCCCTGCAATCTGTGCTGACTCTCACTCATGCTTCACCGGTAGAGTTCTGCAGATGCAACACTATGTGAGTCCCTTGCAGTTTTGGTCTGGGTTTCTGGAAGTGTTTGTTTGGTGGATACTGTTTCTTGTAACTCACCTGCCTTGCTATGAGAAGCTCAAGCCATAGAAAGAGGCACGTGGAATAAGCTGAGCTCCTACCCAGCAGCACCAGTGGCCAACCACGTGGGTAAGCCATCCTGGATGTCCAGGGTTAAGAGTCCTCGGAGGACATTTGGCAGAAACTGTAGAAGAGACTCTAATGAGAGACTCATAATGTTGGCCCTGGTCAACTCAAGAACCCTAAGAAATAATCATAGCTTATTGCTTTTTGACTTGCTACGATTTTGGAGCAGTTTGCTATACATCAATGGATAACTGAAGCAGGAACATCCAAGTGTGTTCTTAAATAGAACAAACTGCTTTTTGAAATGAAATATAACAGTGAAGCCCCTTTCCTCTTTGGGCACATAACACCATCCAGCTCAGTCTGTCTGGCGCTGGGGGCAAACCCTCAGGGCAAGTAGGCAGGCGAGACCTCCTTTGTCTCACTGGCCCGCCTGCACCAACCAAGGTAGGCGCTTTGTTTAGGAACTACCCAACCTGCACGGAGATCTGATCTCGGCACCAGGAGAGACAGCAGGGCGGTGAGTTTGTGACCAGTGGCGGCGGAAGCAGCCCTGGACAGGGAACTCTGAAGTCCCTCATCCCCTCCCTATACTCCCCGGGCTCCCTGCAGGGGCTCTACCCCCCCATACTGCCTCTCTCTTCTTGTCCCACCCAGCTTGCATCCAGAACCCTTCTTCCTTCTGTCCCCTTTCCTCTTTGGGCACATAACACCATCCAGCTCAGTCTGTCTGGCGCTGGGGGCAAACCCTCAGGGCAAGTAGGCAGGCGAGACCTCCTATGTCTCACTGGCCCGCCTGCACCAACCAAGGTAGGCGCTTTGTTTACGAACTACCCAACCTGCACGGAGATCTGATCTCGGCACCAGGAGAGACAGCAGGGCGGTGAGTTTGTGACCAGTGGCGGCGGAAGCAGCCCTGGACAGGGAACTCTGAAGTTCCTCATCCCCTCCCTATACTCCCCGGGCTCCCTGCAGGGGCTCTACCCCCCCATACTGCCTCTCTCTTCTTGTCCCACCCAGCTTGCATCCAGAACCCTTCTTCCTTCTGTCCCCTTTCCTCTTTGGGCACATAACACCATCCAGCTCAGTCTGTCTGGCGCTGGGGGCAAACCCTCAGGGCAAGTAGGCAGGCGAGACCTCCTTTGTCTCACTGGCCCGCCTGCACCAACCAAGGTAGGCGCTTTGTTTACGAACTACCCAACCTGCACGGAGATCTGATCTCGGCACCAGGAGAGACAGCAGGGCGGTGAGTTTGTGACCAGTGGCGGCGGAAGCAGCCCTGGACAGGGAACTCTGAAGTTCCTCATCCCCCTCCCTATACTCCCCGGGCTCCCTGCAGAGGCTCTACCCCCCCATACTGCCTCTCTCTTCTTGTCCCACCCAGCTTGCATCCAGAACCCTTCTTCCTTCTGTCCCCTTTCCTCTTTGGGCACATAACACCATCCAGCTCAGTCTGTCTGGCGCTGGGGGCAAATCCTCAGGGCAAGTAGGCAGGCGAGACCTCCTTTGTCTCACTGGCCCGCCTGCACCAACCAAGGTAGGCGCTTTGTTTACGAACTACCCAACCTGCACGGAGATCTGATCTCGGCACCAGGAGAGACAGCAGGGCGGTGAGTTTGTGACCAGTGGCGGCGGAAGCAGCCCTGGACAGGGAACTCTGAAGTCCCTCATCCCCCTCCCTATACTCCCCGGGCTCCCTGCAGGGGCTCTACCCCCCCATACTGCCTCTCTCTTCTTGTCCCACCCAGCTTGCATCCAGAACCCTTCTTCCTTCTGTCCCCTTTCCTCTTTGGGCACATAACACCATCCAGCTCAGTCTGTCTGGTGCTGGGGGCAAATCCTCAGGGCAAGTAGGCAGGCGAGACCTCCTTTGTCTCACTGGCCTGCCTGCAACAAGCAAGGAGAGACATCACTATAACACCAGGAGACTAGCACTGCAGAGAGCCATCACTGGGAAGGTACATCAGTAGGCAAGGAGACCTGATCCGGTAAAAGAAGATCCAGAGGGGAGCATTCGGAGAAAGAGATGGGCAGGCGCCAATGCAAGAATTCACCTAACAATCTGAAAAACTATATGAAACCACCAGAACCCAGCGACCTCCCAACAGGTGGACATGAACACCTTAATCATGAAGAAGTAGATAAAATTGACTTTATGAAAGTGATTGACGCCCTTAAACAACATGTAAAAAATGCCCTTATAGAAATGGATGAGAAGTATAACAGAAAGTTTGAAGAATTGAGTAAATCAGTGAATGATACCCTAGGAAACCAAGGAAAAACAATCAAACAGATAATGGAAACAGTTCAAGACTTAAAAACTGAAATGGAGGCAAAGAAGAAAACACAAACAGAAGGTCAGCTGGACAGGGAAAATCTAGGTAAACGAATAGAGACTACAGAAGCAAGCATAACCAACAGAATACAAGAGATAGAAGAAAGAATCTCAGATTCTGAAGATACCATAGAGAAAATAAACACGCTGATCAAAGAAAACAGCAAGGTCAACAAATTCTCATCACAAAACATTCAGGAAATATGGGACACAATAAAAAGACCAAACCTAAGAATAATAGGAATAGAAGAAGGAGAAGAAGCGCAGCTCAACGGTCCAGAAAATATATTTAATAAAATTATAGAAGAAAACTTTCCCAACCTAAAGAAAGATATACCTATGAAGATTCAAGAAGCATACAGAACACCGAATAGGCTGGATCAAAAAAAAACATCCTCTCGCCATATAATAATCAAAACACAAAGCATACAGAATAAAGAAAGAATACTAAGAGCAGCAAAGGAAAAAGGCCAAGTTACTTATAAAGGTAAACCTATCAGACTTACACCTGACTTCTCTATGGAAACCATGAAAGCCAGAAGGTCCTGGATAGATGTACTGCATAAACTAAGAGACCATGGATGCAAGCCCAGACTACTATACCCAGCCAAGCTTTCGTTCACTATAAATGGAGAAAACAAAATTTTCCAGGATAAAAACAAATTTAAACAATACGTAGCCACAAATCCGGCCTTACAGAAAGTAATAGAAGGAAAATCACTAACCAAGGAGTCCAACAATGACCACAATATCTCAGACAACTAGAGACCCTTCACCAGCGCAACACAAAGAAGGGGAACACACAAAATTTACAACTTAAAAAATGACCGGAGTTAACAACCACTGGTCATTAATATCACTTAATGTCAATGGACTCAACTCTCCTATAAAAAGGCACAGACTAAGAGATTGGATACGAAAACAGGATCCAACATTCTGCTGTTTACAAGAAACACACCTCAACCACAAGGACAGGCACCTACTCAGAATAAAGGGTTGGGATAAGGCTTATCAAGTAAATGGACCTAAGAAACAAGCAGGGGTGGCCATACTAATTTCTAACAAAGTTGACTTCAAACTTAAATCAATCAGGAGAGATGGAGAGGGACATTTTCTACTCATAACAGGAACAATTCATCAGGATGAAGTCTCAATCCTGAATATCTATGCCCCTAATATAAAAGCACCCACGTACGTAAAAGAAACATTGTTAAAACTCAAGGCAGCCATCAAACCGCACACATTAATAGTAGGAGACTTTAATACTCCTCTCTCACCAATGGACAGGTCAAGTAGACAGAAACCTAACAGAGAAATAAGAGAATTAATGGAGGTAATGAATCAAATGGACTTAACAGACATCTATAGAATATTCCACCCAAATAGGAAAGAATATACCTTCTTCTCTGCAGCTCATGGAACCTTCTCAAAAATCGACCACATACTCGGTAACAAAGCAAACATCCACAGTTACAAAAAAATATTAATAACCACCTGTATCTTATCAGATCACCATGGATTAAAGCTAGAATTCTGCAACAATGCTACCCCCAGAAAGCCTACAAACTCATGGAAACTGAATAGTCAACTACTGAACCATTCCTGGATTAAGGAAGAAATAAAGAAAGAAATTAAACTCTTCCTTGAAGACAATGAAAATAAAGAAACAACATACTCAAACCTATGGGACACTATGAAAGCAGTTCTGAGAGGAAAGTTCATAGCACTAACTGCCCACTTAAAGAAAACAGAGAAAGCACACATTGGAGACTTAACAGCCCACCTGAAAGCTCTAGAAAAAAAAGAAGCAGACTCACCTAGAAGGGGTAGAAGACTGGAAATAATCAAACTGAGGGCTGAAATCAACAAAATAGAGACACAGAAAACAATTGAAAGAATCAATGAATCAAAAAGCTGGTTCCTGGAGAAAATCAACAAGATTGATAAACCCCTATCCAAACTAATCAAACGGCAGAGAGAGAATTTGCAAATTAATAAGATCAGAAATGAAAAGGGAGACATAACCACAGACACAGAGGAAATTCAGAGAATCATTAGATCTTACTACAAAGGCCTGTATGCCACAAAACTGGAAAATGTAAAAGAAATGGACGCTTTTTTAGATAAATACCATTTACCAAAGTTAAACCAGGACCAGGTGAACAACCTAAATAGACCGGTTAGTCGTGAAGAATTAGAAGCTGTTATCAAAAACCTCCCTTCCAAAAAAAGTCCAGGACCAGATGGTTTCAATGCAGAATTCTACCAGAACTTCCAAGAAGACCTAATACCTATTCTCCTTAATGTATTTCACAATATAGAAACAGAAGAGTCATTGCCAAATTCCTTTTATGAAGCTACAGTAACTCTGATACCAAAACCACACAAAGACACAACCAAGAAAGAGAATTACAGGCCAATCTCACTCATGAACATCGACGCAAAAATCCTCAACAAAATTCTGGCAAACCGAATCCAAGAACACATTAGAAAAATTATCCATTATGATCAAGTAGGCTTCATACCAGAGATGCAGGGCTGGTTTAACATACGCAAATCTATCAATGTAATCCATCATATAAATAAACTGAAAGAAAAAAACCATATGATCGTTTCATTAGATGCTGAAAAAGCATTTGACAAAATTCAACATCCCTTTATGATAAAAGTCTTGGAGAGATTAGGGATACAAGGGTCATACCTAAATATAATTAAAGCTATATACAGCAAGCCGACAGCTAATATCAAATTAAATGGAGAGAAACTTAAAGCCATCCCACTAAAATCAGGAACACGCCAAGGCTGTCCACTCTCTCCATACCTCTTCAATATAGTTCTCGAAGTTTTAGCAATAGCAATAAGACAACATAAGGGGATAAAGGGGATTCAAATTGGAAAGGAAGAAGTTAAACTTGCATTATTTGCAGATGATATGATAGTGTACATGAGCGACCCCAAAAACTCCTCCAAAGAACTCCTACAGCTGATAAACGCCTTTAGTAATGTGGCAGGATACAAGATCAACTCCAAAAAATCAGTCGCCCTCTTATACACAAAGGATCTGGAAGCAGAGAGAGAAATAAGAGAATCATCACCTTTCACGATAGCCACAAACAGCATAAAATATCTTGGGGTAACTCTAACCAAGGAAGTGAAAGATCTATTTGACAAAAACTTTAAGGCATTGAAGAAAGAAATTGAAGAGGATACCAGAAAATGGAAGGATCTCCCTTGCTCTTGGATTGGGAGAATCAACATAGTAAAAATGGCAATTCTACCAAGGGCAATTTATAGATTCAATGCAATCCCCATTAAAATCCCATCAAAATTCTTCACAGATCTTGAAAGGACAATAATCAACTTTATATGGAGAAACAAAAAACCCAGGATAGCCAAAACAATCTTATACAATAAAGGAACTTCTGGAGGCATTACCATCCCTGACTTCAAACTCTATTACAGAGCTACAGTAATGAAAACAGCGTGGTACTGGCATAAAAACAGAGAAGTCGACCAATGGAATCGTATAGAAGACCCGGATTTTAACCCACAAACCTATGAACAACTGATTTTTGATAAAGGAGCTAAAAGTATACAATGGAAGAAAGAAAGCATCTTCAACAAATGGTGCTGGCACAATTGGATGTCAACCTGTAGAAGAATGAAAATAGACCCATATCTATCACCATGCACAAAACTCAAGTCCAAATGGATCAAAGACCTCAATATCAATCTGAACACACTGAACCTGATAGAAGAGAAAATGGGAAGTACCCTACAACATATGGGCACTGGAGATCGCTTCCTATGTATAACCCCAGCAGCACAGACATTAAGGACAACATTGAATAAATGGGACCTCCTGAAACTGAGAAGCTTCTGTAAAGCAAAGGACACTGTCATTAAGACAAAAAGGCAGCCTACTGACTGGGAGAAGATCTTCACCAACCCCGCAACAGACAAAGGTCTGATCTCCAAAATATATAAAGAACTCAAGAAACTAGACTTTAAAAGGATAATTAACCCAATTAAAAAATGGGGCACTGAACTGAACAGAGAATTCTCAACAGAAGAAGTTAAAATGGCCAAAAGATACTTAAGGTCATGCTCAACCTCCTTAGCGATCAGAGAAATGCAAATCAAAACAACTTTGAGATATCATCTTACACCTGTCAGAATGGCTAAAATCAAAAACACCAAGGATAGCCTTTGCTGGAGAGGTTGTGGAGAAAGGGGTACCCTCATCCATTGCTGGTGGGACTGCAAACTTGTGCAACCACTTTGGAAATCAGTGTGGCGGTTTCTCAGAAAAATTGGGATCAACCTACCCCTGGACCCAGCAATACCACTCTTGGGAATATACCCAAGAGATGCCCTATCATATGACAAAAGCATTTGTCCAACTATGTTCATAGCAGCATTGTTTGTAATAGCCAGAACCTGGAAGCAACCTAGATGCCCTTCAATGGAAGAATGGATGAAGAAAGTGTGGAATATATACACATTAGAGTACTACTCTGCGGTAAAAAACAATGACTTCTCGAATTTTGCATGCAAATGGATGGAAATAGAAAATACGATCCTTAGTGAGGTAACCCAGACCCAAAAAGAAGAACATGGGATGTACTCACTCATAATTGGTTTCTAGCCATGGATAGGGGCCACTGATCTATAATTTGTGATCCTAAAGAAGCTAAACAAGAGGGTAAACCCAAGGAAAAACATATAGATATCCTCCCAGCTATGGGAAATAGACATGACTGATGGGCAAAAAATTGGAATCTTGGGGGTGGGGTGGGATGGGGATGAGGGGTGATGGGGAGAGAAAAGTGTGAAGGAGAGGATGAGGGGAACTGGGGGAATCGGGGTGAATGGGGATAAAGAAAGGTTGGATAGGGGAGCAGGGAAACTCATACCTTAGGTAAGGGAGCCACCTAAGGGGTGACAAGAGACTTGAACTTGGAATGACTACCAGATGCCCAGGGCAATGTCCCCAGTTAGTTCATTGGGGCACCTGAGGATAGGGAACCTGAAATGAACCTATCCTATAATCTTACTGATGAATATCTTGCATATCGCCATAGAACCTTCATCTAGCGATGGATGGAGATAGAGCCAGAGACCCACACTGGAGCACCGGACTGAGCTCCCAAGGTTATAATGAGGAGCAGAAGGAGAGAGAACATGAACAAGGAAGTCAGGACCATGAGGGGTGCACCCAACCACTGAGACAGTGGGGCCGATCTATTGGGAGCTCACCAAGGTCAGCTGGACTGCTACTGAAAAAAACATGGGATAAAACCGGACTCTCGGAATGTGGCGGACAATGAGAGCTGACGAGAGGCCAAGGAGAATGGCACAGGAACTTTCATCTGGCGATGGATCCAGAGAGAGACAGAGACCCAATTTGGATCAACCGTCTGAGCTCTTAAGGTCCAAATGAAGAGCAGAAGGAGGGAGAACATGAGCAAGGAAATCAGGACCACGAGGCGTGCACCCACCCACAGTGACAGTGGAACTGATCTATTGGGAGCTCTCCAAGGCCAGCTGGACTGGGACTGAATAAGCATGGGTTGAAACTGGACTCTCTGAACATGGCGGACAATGAAGACTGATGAGAAGCCAAGGACAATGGCACTAGGTTTCGATCCTAATACATGAACTGGCTTTGTGGGAGCTTAGCCTGTTTTGATGCTCACCTTCCTGGGCCTGGATGGAAGTGGGAGGACCTTGGTCTTCCTGTAGGGCAGGGAATTTGGACTGCTCTTCAGTAGCGAGAGGGAGGGGGAATGGACTGGGGGGAGGAGAAGAGGAGTGGGGATAGGGGAGGGGAGAGGGGGGAGGAGGCAATGTGTGGGAGGAGGGGAGGGAAATGGGAAACGGGGAGCAGTTGGAAATTTTAATTAAAAAAGAATAAAAAAAAATATATAATAAAAAAAAAAAAAAAGAAAAAAAAAAAAAAAAAAAAAAGAAATATAACAGTGAAGGAACCATTTCCACATGGCCTGGGATTGTGAAAAAAGAGCTGAGGAAGCTAGGGTACCCTGGGAACTCTTATGTCAGAGACACTTGCTTGAGGAGTAGGCCAGTCACTGTTATTTTCTTTCCTTCTCAAATAATTGTGACTTGGAGAGATAGTAATGAAAATGGGCCTTGAGCCTGCTGTCACATTGACTGTCACTATAGGAGGTGACACTCACCAACAGTGCCATTTGAATTTCCCTGGGAAAATTCAAGGCTCTAAATCAACCCAAGAGAACAAACCAAACAAACTAAACAAACTGCTTTCTCCATCCAGGAAATAGCTCCGGTCTGGCTGCAGCTCACGCCAAAGAAATTGGCTTAGGGAGTGTACCCTGGAATTGTCTGACTTATGACTCAGGGAACTCAACAGCAGAAATTCTGACTGATGTTAATGATATGGGGGGCGGGGGTGGAGAAGAGAAACTCAACTCCCTGAGATTTGAGACTGCTGTTACCTAGCCCTTCTTGACAGTATGCATGCAAGTAAACTTGGCATGAATAAATATGCTTTTCCAGGTTCCAGAGGAAGCATATGCTTGTCTCTTGCATTAAGAAAGTGTTATTGGCCTCTTCCCACTGACACTAGTATAGACCATCTTTTCCTAGTGGCCTGGATCTGGAGACAGGTAGAAATGTAGTGCTGTCACTCAGATGAGACGGCAACAGTCCACTTACTCAGGACTAGGCATCTTGAGTGACCAGCTAGAGACACGTTTGTTCCAGCAGGCCTGGCTTATGTTGGAGCCACAGCTTACACTGTAGGCTCCATGCCAGTAGGACTGAACCCCCATAGGCCATGATCTGAGTCCTTATGAATGACGGTAGGGTCTCCCTTGTTGACTTACAGGAGGAATTAGCCTTAGGTCAATGTTACAAAGGTGTCATAGGATACAAAGGATCTGCATTGGAAGGAGTCCTCCATATAAAACCCTAACTAAATGTTTTATTGTTAAACGTGTGGGTATGTGGTCATTCAGTTTCACAACAGATGTTTGTTGAGTAACTACTGCTTACCAGGCTCACCCTAGGGACAAAAACTTTTATTTTATTTTATTTTTTTTACTGAAGATACCTAACTCACATGAGAGGTTGCCAGCTATATGAAATGTTGTTTCCCTTATCTCGATCAAGATCAAGGTGCTACAATCGTGTGGATCATGGCACGAATCTTCTTTCCTTCTCTGGACAGAAACAATCAATATTTCAAGACTGTAGTGGTTATTTAGGTTGTCAAAATATTACTCAGTAAGGGTTTTTGTAACTAAGCTATCAAAACTGAAACTTAATAAGGATGGTGACTAAAACCTCTTGGTTCTAGTTGACTCCATGGCTAGTCAACTAGACAGTTGACTAAATCGCTGGCATTATTTGAAAATTTAGGAGACTGTTGACCTCTCCTTGAGTTTGTCTCCTTGTTCAGTGCAAGTGTTTTTCAAAAGCTCCCAATGTGTGTATAGGATGCTGCACTGAATTCTGAGATAGACCCCAAGCACTGTCCCCTGCTCGAGAGTCACTTCAGCTGTTATTTTTATTACCCTGCTTATTTGTTTCTGTTGTTGTTTATTGCATGTATGTGTGCATGCTGTGTGCGTGTGTGTGTGACATGCTTTGTGTGTGTGTAACATTTGGAGGCCAGCTTTCTCTTTCTCCATGTGGATCCTGGGGAATTGAACTCAGGTCATCAGGCTTGCTGGTAATTCCTTTAATCCTCCCAGCTTTGTCATGAGCCCACAACTCTCATTTAATGACACATTTAAGTAGTTGAACCACTCAACAGAGAAAAATAATTAACTTCTATATTAAGCAGCTTTTAGCAGCTACAGGGATAATCTTGCCCAAATGCTTGACTGTGACACTACCTTCTGTCACAGAGAAGGAAAGCAAAAGGCAAAAAGGTGTCAAAATATGATGGGATTCGTGGTATGTTCTCTTTTCAATTTTGGACCACGGCTGTGTTGGTACTGCTTCTCTCATAGCTGTCTGTCCTTGAGTACTCAAGATATCTTCCTGTCTACCCCCCCAACACACACCCATACACACACTGCTACACACATACATACAAACACAAAACACACAAACATACACATACACCAGATACACATTGGCACACACACACCATGCATACACACACATCACACATATCCAAACACATGCACGCATACACACACACACACACATGATTCACTATACTGGACAAATGGTTCCAACAGACAGATTTCTTAGACTGTTCAATCTTCGATGTTGAGACAACATTAAATAGCATGTGGGATCTCATATAAGATCCAGTAACTGAGCATGAGGAGGGGTATGAAAATTTTGGCAGCAGTGAAATATTTCTGATTGTGTAACGACCTAAAACAATTACAAACCAAATGTGCAATGAACTCTGTGGGTTCCTGGTAGACCTTGCCATATTGCATTGCGAAATTTTATTAAATTCTTAGTTCCAAATACACAGCACATGAACTTTGCACTGGGCGTGCCATCACTCCCTGCAGCAGCAGCAAATAATGCTGAAACTCCTCAGCTGTTGAATGCTCTGAGCTGCAGGCTTTTCACTGTACTTACAGTTCTCTGCCCTTACAGAAACACAGTGGCTTAGTTATAGAAAGCAAAACTTTCAGTATTTCCTACCATGATTCCTCAGCATATATCAAAGTACTGTATCTTTGGGTTGTAATGTGTTGGAGGCATATGCATATATGTGCAAATTTGTTTCCATATTTAATAAATAGTCAATAAATGTGTATCAAAATTGCTTGAAAATTGATTTGTTTATGACTTATTATCTGAAAATTATTTGAATACCTATTTTGTCTACTTATTTAGCCAGGCTTGTGTAAAATTTTCTTGGGGAGGAAGGGTTTTGAGTGTAAAAAGTTTAAGAAGCACTGGATGCAGAGATGGGATGTGAGTAACTTACAGTAAGTGGTCAATAGAATCCCCGAGACACAGGATCATTAAATTCCTTCCCTACCAAAGATCAGAACAATGTCTGTGGAAAGGTCAGGAAGCGTAGAGATACAGCATTAGCAACAAGAGCCAAATCACCAGCAATATTTAATCCCAGGTGAATGCATTGTATTCCAGAAGAGCTACAATTTCCAATTAAATCTTTGCTTTGAAGTCTCCTTCCTGAAGGTCATCAAAATAGATTTCAGTTTTGCTTTCTAAACCCACTTTTGCTCTGGTAGATTAAATTTAAAGCCAAGCCAAACCATCCAAGCAGAGTTTTGGACTCTGCAATGTGCTATCTTGGTCTTAGTCGCTGTTACTGCCACGAAAAGACATCATAACCATGTCAACTCTTATAAAGGAGAATGTTTAACTGGGGGTTAAAATGTTTCAGGGGGTTAGTTCATTGTCATTGTATCAGGGAACATGGTGGCATATGTGGCTGATTTGGTATGCTGGAGAAGTGGTTGAGAGCTACATCCTGATCCACAGACAGAGACAGAGATTCTGGGGCTGGTGTGGGCTTTTAAAACCTCAACACCTACCCTAGTGACTTACTTCCTCCAAAAAGACCAAACTTATTCTAACAAGGCCATACCTATTCTAACAAGGCTACACCTCCTAATCCTTATAATCCTTTCAAATAGTTCCACTCCCTGGTGACCAAATATTCAAATATATGAGGCCATGTGATCATTGTTATTCGTACCACCTATTCATGTCTAACATAGCATATACTCCCCCAGAATCTTAAGGATGAGGATGAATCATGATAGGTGAACCAGCTCTAGGCAGAGAGCACAGACGTCTAGTCCACAGAGTCTAGATGGAACCATCAAGAGAGCTCTTCAACCCTGTTATACATTCCAAAGGGGATGCGCTCCACCGCTGCTCTGTGAACAGTGAGTCACTGGATGGCCACCCCTCCTCCTGCCTCATCACACAACAATCATCCTATCAGAGGTCTTGTGTGCCTGTGTTCCCTTTCAATCACTCTCGCTGTCTGTTTCAATTGCTGTTCTCTCCGAAGTGGATTGTCTGATGTTGCTTGTCTGATTTCTCATTTCACAATGACTCTACTTTGAATTTAATCCATTTGAATTAATTGTTCACATTGACTTTACATTGACAATTGCTCAACTTTGACATTGTAAATGATGGATAGAAAATATTGAAGAGTTAGGGGACTGGTGTGTCCATTTAAACTATGATCTTAAAACTAGAGCTTGGTTAAGAGATGAGCCTGGGTTTGTTGTGCTTTATAGCCTGGGTTACATAGCAAGACCCTTTCAAAGGAATAAAAAAAAGGTTACTCGGACTAAATGGAGGTAACATTCATTAAGAAATAAAGTTCATCTTTGTTTGGGTGTAAAACTGGGAACCAGTTAATATATTAGAAGAGCCATTTATATTTATTAAAATAATATGATTGTTATTAAATATCATTGAGGTTTTGCATCTCAACAGAAACTTTGTTTAAATATAAGGGATCAAATGAATATGACATACTCCTGTCATTTGGGATTTTAGGTGGAAGATAGACCATATCCCTTAAAGAAAAAGTCATTAATGGAGATTTCAAGAGCTGAGAACCAACTGATGACTGACAGCTAAATAAATACTAATTCTTAGCTAGAAAGAGCAGAGCTGGGTTTTGGTTTGGACTCCTTCTCTTGTTAATATTGTAGCTTGAGGACTTCAATTCTTCAAGTTTTCAACTTTTTGCATATAAAATAGAGACTGTGTTCTCTGCCCACCACTTCCACCAGGTTAATGTAGGATTCAAATATGGTAGGATTTATGGAAGTGTGGAATAAATTCTAACACCCCTGCATTAATCCTCAGTGTGACCAATTTCCTCTCTCTTTCTCACCATGGAGTGAGACTCATAAGCTTTTTGCCTTTCTGTATTGAGTTTAGGAAATATCTGAAATTTCTATGTTGTGAGTCTATTGCATGGTATAATCTTATTATACCAAAGAAATGGAGCTCAGCAGACATTTGGGCTCCTCAATATGAGGAATCCAGCACCTCATCCTGAAGATAACGTTGTTAGAGGAAGGAAGCCATCCTTGGAGGTTGGCTCCGTTTCAGAAAAGAGTATTCCGCTATCCTCATTTGACAGTGGGGCTGACTGAGTTTTCATCATTGAACATCTTTTCAACAATGGTTTACGAGAAGTCTCCTTTGCACCTGAGGTCTTGATGTCACAGGGGAAATGGCGAAGGGCAGGGCACTCAGTCCCCACTGCTTCCCTTGGCTGATAACTTCTTAGCACTGATATATCAATCATCTCTGTCCTTCCCTCCTCCAAACCCCCAAAGTTGGTTAACTATCAAACATACGAGCAGCCTTACGTCTTTAAATATTGAAACACAAAGTGGGAAGAAGAAGGCTATAAAAACCTCTTTTTTTCCCCATTGTCAGAGGGGCAGTGATGGCCATTCCTCGGAATTCTGAGGATGTGCAGTGAGAAGAGCCCCGGGTGGGTGTGCAACCTGAGTGGGTTTCTGGCTTGGCTGGTTCTTTCCCTCCAACAAGTGAGTGAGGGAATGGGAGCCTGGGCAACATAAGCCAGCTGCTTTCCAGTGTGGGAGCTTGTGGGGGCAGTTACGGGGCTGAGCCAGGAAAACAGTCTGGGTCAGTTAATTAGAGAATTTCACAACTTCGTCATGGGCTAAAGCAATGTTTTCAGGCTGATGGAGATCTCCCATTTGCTCAACATGCCTAAACGTGGAATGACTGCTAAGCCCGGTGACTTGGCAAGTTTCTCCGTCCCATTGTCCGTAATTTTCCCCATACACTTGGCCTCTTGGCTTACTGTGAGATACAATAAACATAGAAAATATAGTATGTTAAAGTAAATCAAGTAAAAGGCAGTTAATGAAGCCATATTTGAAGCAAGAGCTGAAATGAACTTCCTGGGAGTCCCGAGGGCGAGAACAGGTGCCGCATTCCCCAGGGTGAGTTTCACATGAGTGAAGTAGCTTGGGACAGCCCTGAGAGGTGGCCGTTCTAGAACTCTAAAACCGCGGCAGACAGTTTGTAAGTCAGGCAGCAACCATGTTTAAACTGTGGACAGCATGAAATTATTCTCATCTTGGATTCCACCCAGACTCAGCAGGCTTGGCAATGTTCACTTTATCTTTTTTTTTTTTTTTTTTTTTTTTAATCTCTATTTAGAAAGGAGAGGCACGTAGATGCGCTGATCCCGAAGGTGTCATCGGAACGTGTCACTAGGCCGGAAGGCACTTGGACTCAGTTATAAGTACGGGAGTTTCTGTTGTCACCCGAAGTCGCTAATGGGGCTTAAGAAAACCCTGCAAGTGTGTGTTGGAGTCAAGATCCTCAGTTCCGTTGCCCTCAGGAAAAATGCCCAAGTGAGAACAGGGTATGTGTTTTCCAGGGCAAAACCTTTCGGAGTCTGTGTGATTTTTTTTTTTTTAATTTTCTCCAAATTTCAGAGATGTAGACCTTATAACTAGATGGACTTAGCATCCTTGCTCAGTGTATTAAGGGAAAGGCAGAGCTCGAGTTCACTCTGGCTTTCCCAGACAGTCGCTCAGTGTCTTCCTGTCCCTAATATTGAGCGCATGACTAAGCTACTTAAGTAAGTCCTGAATTCATGATTTACAAACCCAGGAAAAGGGCATTTATCACTCGAATCACCCTAGAAACATGTGTCAGAATTAAAGAGGGAAATTTGTCCTCTGTAAACTCTGCCTCAGGCGATTTAAAACGGTTGTTTTGAGAAAACTTGTATGCTCTCCATGGTTCCGCGCACTGAGTTCTCTTGGTCCAGGTGAACCCCAAAGTACGGGTCTCGAATGCTCAGCGGGATGCCTGGTTCCCATCAAGAGTAAAACTGAAAATAGGAAGCCCTTGGCTGCTGACTGGGAGATAAACTTGCTTAAATTGTCTGCCCAGAGCAGCTGGTCATATGAAAAGCCACATGACTAACCAGAAATGATAGGAGCTCGGGAGGTGCCAGAGTCGATGAATTAAATAAAGTGGATGGGTCCACTCGCCAGCTCGTGAGCCCTATTGTATTCCAGCCTGCGCCGTCGCACTTTCCCTGGCGGGCTCCGTCAGATGACTGTATTAAAACTGACATGTCAGGCAACACCGAGTGCAACTGACTGCTCATTGCCATTTGCTTTTTAGTGACTCACCTGGTTCTCTATTCAATACATATTGATAAGACCTTCTGTGTGAGAAGCGTGGCAAAAAGAACAGCAACATTGCTTTCTCACGACTTCTGACCCTTCTAGTGTCTGCTTCTCTTTCCTGGTACCCCCTAGCCCTTTAGTTAAAATTTCCACGATAGTTTCACGACATATGACTTTGGATTATAGCAACTTGCAATTATGCTTTATGTTTTTCTTCAAAATCAAAACAACTGCTTTGCGACTTTTTTCTTATATTTTTCCATGGTAAAATATATTTCATAGCATTTTAAAAGAAATTTGTCTTATTTTTAGTTATGTGTCTGTATGGAGGTATGTTTATGTGAGAGCAGGTACATGCAGAGGCTCAGAAAGCGTCAAACCCCAGGAGCTAGAATTATACTTGGTTGTGAACCACCCATTGTGGATGCTGGAAACTAAATCCTGGTCTTCTATAAGAGCAGCGTGTTCTCTTAATTGCTGAACCACATCTCCATCTCCTGTTCTGGGTCATTTAAAATAGTATTGGCCTAGAGTGTATTCTCAGTATTATGAAAAGACTGTGATGGACTGAATATTTGTTGAACTGGATAATTGACTGATCCATCTCATACTAAGTTATGCTGCTGGGACAAAGAAGGCCAGATTTTTGAAACCTACGTCATGTGGTTTAGTTCCCACCCATGTCAATGTCCACACTGGTCAGTATATGACCTTACTTCTCCTCTATTTTATTCTAGGATCTGGGCAGGAGGATCAGCTTCTAATCAGAGTAAATATGTCTTTGGTAGGGGGACAATAAAAAGATGACAGAAGTGTATGTTGGATCAGAAATAGCAGATATCACTTCTGTTCAAATTTATTGGTCAAGGCCAGTTATGAAGCCAAACCAGTTATAATGGGAAGATAGGTCTAACTCCCTACAAGGAAGGCAGTAAATATTTGGAAATAAGAATATAATATCTTAAAAAACCATTTCATTTTAAGCAGCTAAAATATTGTTATCTATCTATCTATCTATCTATCTATCTATCTAACATCATAAGGTGCAAGTAAAATGTTGTAAAGGTGAGAGGAAGAAGAAGCCTCATGCATCTGGGCTTTTTTATGCCTGGCTTGAGACAGAATGTTTTCTTTATATTGTGAATTTAAAAATCATATTCTGTGTGAATCAACTGGGGAAAATATGAATAAAAGCATTTAAGATGATTGAGAAGATAGTGTGAAAAGTCCATTTTGGTGGAGGAAAAGACTCCACAGAAAGGGACGCTATGGTCCCTTACCTTCTGAACTGAGGAGTTTAGCGTCTATCCAGCAGGCAGACAACTGGAGGTTTTGAAAGCTTGCTGAAGAATAGGTTGGAGAGATGTTGAAGACATTTATGAGGCTTCTTAAAGAGCAGAAGAGGGAGGTAGTAAAACCAGAACCAAGGAGGTGGAAAGTGTGAACCAAGAGAGAACACACGTGCCAAGCTGCAAAAGCAATCAGCGTAAGCTGCGAACAGGTTGGTGTGGGGAGTCACTGTGGAGAAAGTTAGAAACAGAAAATGAACAGAGAACGGTGGCATCACGCAGTGGAGAAGACTTAGCAAAGATAAAATACGGTGGGTGAAAGCAGTAAAGTGTAGAGGGGGCCAGGGACTGCTTCATTATAGAGAATGGTCTCAGAAGTTTACAATGACAGACACTAAATAGATCCAGATGGTCTGCAGGAAGCCCACCCTAGAGAAAATGGCAAGTACTGAGACTATGAAGTTGGCTTGCCTTAAGACATGCAGGAAGGTCATTGTGGTGGGAGTAAGAGGCGTGAAGAAGAGTAGACATTAAGCTGGAAAGACAGGCCAGATTGTGTGGAATCTTGAATGATTTTATCCCACAGCGAGGGAAGCCTTTTAAAAAAAAATCTTTATTTCTATTTCTGTGTACTGGTGTGTATCTGTCACGTGTGTGAAGGTACCTTGCAGAGGCTTCCTGATGTAGGTGCCAGGAACCTCTCTCTGGTTCTCTGTAAAAAACAGCATATACTCATAACTACCGAGCTATCTCTCTTGCTGTCTTGGGTGAGTTTTGAGAAGGATTTGTGTTTAGAGAATTGACTGCTCTTCTTGGCTGCTCTGCAGAAAAGGGGCATAGAAGAGATCTATAGATCACCTGAGCAGTGACCACTTAGGGGGCAAGAGAAGATAGGGTTTAAATGAGAACAAGAGTAGTAGTCATTGGGAGAAAGGAAAACATTCTAGATATGATTCTAGTATTTTTGCCAGCAGCTATATTTCATGTATATAACTTTTTATTTCATTGACCCCTGTAAAGTGCACAGTTAATTGGCTTTAGAGACGTTTTGGGATTACAACACAGAACAAAGAGAAGTGTGGTGATGACAATGTTATTTGGGTTGTGGGTTAATGCTGTGGGACAATGGTCTTTTATCCTGTCACTTGTATTATTATTATTATTATTTTATTTTTTTTTTTTGGTTTTTTGAGACAGGGTTTCTCTGTGGTTTTGGAGCCTGTCCTGGAACTAGCTCTTGTAGACCAGGCTAGTCTCAAACTCACAGAGATCCGCCTGCCTCTGCCTCCCAAGTGCTGGGATTAAAGGCGTGCGCCACCACTGCCCGGCTGTATTATTTTTTTTTAATAAAACGATGATTGGCCAGTAGCCAGGCAGGAAGTAGAGGCGGGGCAACAAGAATTCTAGGAAGAGGAAGTTTCAGTCTACATTTGTGACCCAGCCTCAGAGGAAAGAAGCAAGATGTGATTGCCTTGCTGAAAAAGGTACCAAGCCATGTGGCCAACTCAGACAAAAATTATGGGCTAATATTATAAAAATTAATAAATAAAAAGCCTGAGATAACGAGTCAATCAGTTTATAACTAATGTAGACCTCTGTGTGATTCTTTGGGCTTAACGGCTACAGGACTGGGCAGGGCAGAAAACTTCAGCCAAGAGGTTAAAGAGCTACATCAATTCTGGGGGCATTTGCTGGATTTTAGAGCAGTAGAGAGCAACATACCTATAACACTGGATGGAAGATGATCTATAAGCACACAGAAAATTCACATTCTGACTCATAATATATATCTGCCTATTCTTTTCCCTACACAATAAGTAGATCAAAGGTGTAGTTATTCAACTCTGGATATACAGTCAGAGAGATTAACTTGGGGACTGACTCGATGGTCATTAACCAAGCTGTGTGTTTTGGGAGCTTTCCATTTCTACTACCTGGGGTGGGATTGCTCTCTTACAGTTACAGACAGAAGGTAAATTTCTTCTGGAAGCCAAGTAGCATATCACCATGCATTAGATCTCTGAAAAACCATGGAGCAAATTTTGGTGCTATTTTTGGTAGGCTACAGAATAACCTCTGTTAGCATCCTCTCACAGAACAAGAATCAGATGATGTATCCCCGTTGCCCAGTAAATCACTGATATGTGAAATTGGGTGATCTCCATTGGGATTCCCCAGCATTAATTCTGCAACCCTGAAGAGATGTGCCAATTGCACCAGTCAATTGTGTGTTTATGTAACACAAATTTACAAACAAACTTGAAGATGTATACGTTAACACAACTAGAATACCCAAGCTTATCACTAATGATCCACATTCATTACTAAACCCTGGATAAGCAGGAAGAAAAGTCAACTGGGTTGAACATAGAATGATTAGTGGGGAATTGGGGGTCTGGATTTTTGCCTTATTTGGGGACCCACTTGTCTCAGTTATACACTGACGTTTAGCCAATCATAATAATGCTTTATGGCTTTCAACTCTTTACTGTAGCTTCTTTTAGTGTTGAGAGTTGACTAAGCTCATCTGGGTGGTCCTTACCCAGGGTTTTCATGACTTTTTAATCACATAGCTATATAAGGACTCTACTAAGCATCGTTATCCGTATCTGACACTTGGTTTCCTTGTACTTTCTAACAAAGTGACTCACATTTTCTGACATGGAAGCCCAAGGCTCCAGGAAGTAGGAAGTCTAAATTCTCACAGAAGTACAGTCTGGGGCTGACACAGTCTCACCATGACTGCTTTCTTTTGGTTGAAATAGTTAGCTCAGATTCTTCTGCACAAGGCTGTGGAACTGGGTAGAACAAA
The DNA here is from genome assembly GCF_950005125.1 of Chionomys nivalis. Lineage (NCBI taxonomy): Eukaryota > Metazoa > Chordata > Mammalia > Rodentia > Cricetidae > Chionomys > Chionomys nivalis. The sequence continues at coordinate 28,401,213 of NC_080103.1, read as the reverse complement.
AGAAGCTGATGATAACCATTTGATAAGTGAGCTACACTTAGTGAGCAGGAAACCATTCTCAACTCACATTGGAATAATCAAATCTTTCATTAATAGATTATTGTAAAACTAATTCTATGATTACTCATTAGAATGGCAATTATTAAATGGATAAGAAATCTTAAGTATTGATGAGGCAATTGGAAACTTTTATGCTATTGTTGGAAATGTGAATAGCATATTCACTGTGTAAAACAGTGTGGCAGGTGCAAAATAAAATAAAAAAATTACCCCATTATTTGGCAATTTTATTATATAACATTTATCATAAAGAATTGAAATTTGGGTCTTAAGGAGGTATTTTCACACACCTGCGTTCACAGAAGTACTAGTCAAAATAGCTAAATCAGAGAGGTAACTTTGTGCCCATTGATGGGTGGAGGAATATGCAAAATGGTATTTATAATTAGATATTACTCAGCAATGACAAGGAAGGACACCCTGGCACATGGAACATGGATACACCTTGAGGGCATTATGATAAATGAAAAGTAAATGAAAAAGACAAATAAGGTATGCTCACACTCAGTTGTGCCAGAAATAACTTTCCAGGGACAGAACACATGGCAGTGAATCTGAGTAGGAAGAAAGAGGAGAGTTTTTTAGTTTAGTTCATATAGAGTCATAGTCTCGGACAGGGAAAAGAATTCTGCATATGTATGGTGGTACTAGGTGTACATTATGAGTATATTTTATATAATTGAAATAGGCAATTTTATACATTTGAAACATATAATTAAAAGTTAGAATGTTATGTTGTTACCTCTATGTCACTTTAGTAAAAATAAGAAAATCGAAAAGAAAACTGAGTAGCTAATTTGATCAGTAGAGGAAACAAACAAACAAAAAAGCCCTGATTATCTAGTATATGGTTAGGCTTAATTGTCAGCTTGACACAGTCTCGGATTACCTGAGAAGAGTCTCTCTGAAGGATTATCTAGATCAAGTCTTGATTGCTTTGGTTGGTAGAAGAAGATTCAGTCTCAAAATGGATTGCACCATTTCCTGGTTTGGGGCCCTGGACTGTAGAAGAGAACAGAAAGTTTGCTGAACAAGCATGCACACCCTTTTTTTTTTCTCCATCCTTGAAGGTAGATATGCGGTGACCAGCTACCTCACGTTCTTGATGCCTTGATTTTTATTTACTTTTTGCTATGATGGACTATAACCTGAAATCAGGAGCTAAAATAAACCACTTCTTCCCAAAATTATGTTTCATCTGGGAATTTTATCACAAGCAGAGAAATGAAACTGAAATATCTGGTTTCTGGTATCATGCTCATTCTGCAGTTAGAAAATGCGATATTTGTAGTTTTTTTGATCTTGAAAAACTTATCCAAGATCTGCACAGGATTTTTCACAAGTTAAAGCCACCAGAAAGGAAAAGTTCAAGAGCTATGCTAGTGTTACTAAGGACTTGGTAGAATTTTGTGGAAAGGCTCTGACATTCATTGGCTCATTTATAAGAAATCTAAGATAGCTCCTAAAGGAAGGTGAAATGACCTCAGCAAGAACACCATGAGAATCCAAACCGTCGCATCCTGTATCAACAGAAGCTCTTAGCTGCACACCCTGATATAAGGGACCAATGACAAATACCGTAACTCAAGTTAAAAAAAAAATAGCAAAAATCACCCTGGGTTTCCAGAACTGCCCAGCTAATCAAAAAGCCTGGAACTATTCCCGGCAATTTTTTTGAAGTCTAGACAAAGCCTCAAGATAACCCTTGTACCACTGATCTAGTGCCAATGGGGTGTAAAAAGACAGAGATCTATGTTACCAAAGGGATTTCATAGAAAAGAAGTGCTTTGCAAAGGAGAAAAAGCCAGAAAAATCTGCAGAAATCATTTGTGGGGAGTGATGGGGGTGGTGGAAGAGGGCAGGGAAGCATCAAGGGATGAAGAAACAGTTCTGCCATGTGGAGGAAGTTGATCAGACTTCAGCTTCCCCGGGGGATAAGCAACTCCTTTTTTTTTTTTTTTTTTTTATTATTAACTTGGACTTGGCACCAGATTTGTTCTCCGCATAAAGACTCCAATTCAAACCCAGGAAAAACCCTGAGGGTGGTAGGAGGCTTTTTAATTCAGAGATAATGATAAGCGAAAATCTCTTTTTACTCACCAGTGATGCTCAAGTGGAAATTTTACATCCCAGAGTAGCTGCTGGGAAAAGCACTTTGGAGCACTGTTTACTTGCCTGTGAAAACATCTGTGTACTTACGGCCTGGAGGGCACAGATAGCTACAGGTTGGGCCAAAGGTATCACAATCACATTCAGCTGGAGCACTTGCATCGTTTCAAGAATCTTTAATGCCCAGATTGTTAGGCCTTTGACATTTCCTGAGAGTCTTAAATAAATTTCATAAATACATTGCATAGATTCATGCACAATAGCTCAATGATACAGTTCATGTGTCTTCTAAGCTTCCTCCTGACCTGGAAGGATTCCTGTTCAACTTGGTGAATTGCACTTAGAAATATTGTAAGGAAACAGCAAGTGATCAGACGGATACCAATAGAAGGTCATCCCCTCTAATCCCATTCTGAGAAAATAATCACAATAAACACTCTAAGCATTTAGCCTCTCCTATAGTAAGCTCCACTTCTAAACGAAATTTCCATCTCAGACATATACAGGAATGTTCACAGAACCTTTATTCCGAATAAGCAAAGATGAAGCCAGCACAAATAGTCACCAAAAGCAGATAATACTATCTGTTCAGAGGGGCAAGCTATGACGACCTACAGCAACGTGGGTGGGCACCACAGACACAGTACTCAATGGAAGAATCTAGACACAAAAGGATAGCATCTGATAAAGTTCAAGGATGGGGAAAAGTAGGGTGAGAGAACAGTTTTTGCCTCTGGAGGATATTAGCTGGTGTGAACACAAGAAAGACGGCTCAGAGTCTTGAGATGCTCCATCTTGTCTCCAAGACAGTTAATAGTTACGCATGTAAAATGTGATTGAGACATAACATACATTTAAGAGTTGAGAAAATTACAATTGACTTAATGCTTGTTGTGTATTAACTTGGAGAAGAAGATATGTAGCTTCCAGAATTTTGTATTTGAGGATACAGACTTCAAGCTTGTACTCTATGTGTTTGTTCTGCAAGGATGATATGTTGCAGATGTGATGATAGCAGTATTTCATAATTACCTGCAAACACAATATCCAGAATCTTACAGAAAGAAGCAAAATAGAACACTGCAATTAACATATGTACTGGTATGAGAAAAATAATATAAACTATCCTTAACCATATAGATGATACATGATATAAAATCAGCTCGCTTATGTCCCATGGTACTTTTTGTTAATTCTTAATTATTCTGAATTTAAAATTTTTTTTATACAAGAGTGGTTAAGTATAGGAATCTGAGCTAGGCAAACAGTCCCCTCTTTTGAGGATGTTGTACAAAGTTTAATTCAGACTGGCTGTCTAGCATTACGAGTGTATTGTGAAGGGAGATTGAAAACACTTAGAGAGTAAACCTTTCTACAATGGTTTAACTTCCTTCGTCCTCTCTTCTTCTTCTTCTTCTTCTTCTTCTTCTTCTTCTTCTTCTTCTTCTTCTTCTTCTTCTTCTTCTTCTTCTTCTTCTTCTTCTTCTTCCTCCTGCTCCTCCTGCTCCTCCTGCTCCTCCTCCTCCTGCTCCTCCTCCTACTCTTCTTCTTCTTCTTCTTCTTCTTCTTCTTCTTCTTCTTCTTCTTCTTCTTCTTCTTCTTCTTCTTCTTCTTCTTCTTCTTCTTCTTCTTCTTCTTCTTCTTCTTCCTTGAGTCAGAATCTCATAGAACTTGGTCTGTGGTTACCTTGAATGGTCCTCCTTCCTCTCCCTCCTGAATGCTGGGATTACAGGCCCATGTCATCTAGCCATGTTTATCCAGTAGTGTGGACTGAATCCACTGCTTTGTCCATGCTAGCCAAACACTCTTCCAGCTGAGCTATACTTTACTTCTCTTAAAATAATTTCCCATTATTGCTTTCCTTCTTCTGGTAAAGTAATTTTATTAGTGACAGCTTTATATGTTTTAAATTAAATATCATTTTAAAAGAAGCAAACTCTACCTGATCAAATCGGAAGAAAAAATTCTTTACCGAAACTTTTTTTGGCCTATTGCTCTTGGTTGAAGTAAACCAGTTCTAGGTCACAGAAACATGCAGTCCCATTCCTGTAATTTGGGGTGTTCAGCATCATTAAAGTAGCTGAGGGGGGTTACTGTGGAAGCCACTGATGGGCAGTATCTCCCTAGGGTGATGTAGACATTAGTCTCCTCTATCAGGAGATAAGGTCAGTTAGTAGTAGTTAAACTTCTAAATGAATGTAAGTTCAATGTGGGAACATCCTTTGTAGGATAAATTTCATTTTTTTCATTAAGCTCATAATCCTCAGTATATCTAAATGGCAAGAACAACACTGTGGGGCTCCAGGTTCATAACCTTTGGTCTGGATTCAGTTTCAAAAACCTCGTTTCTTGGCTGCTGCTTTGGAATCATAAGAAAAGGTCAAGTGGGTCTCAGTGGTGGCTATGGAGAAATCACAACTTAAAAACAAAACCTTTGGACTTTTCGTAGAACCGCAGCAAGCCAGGGCTTTGGTGCAGGAGTCCTAGCCCCTGAATGGTGGAGGGTGGAGGCAGACCTGACTGACAATGAACGGTGCTTTCCTAATCTCTGCTTCCCGAAACAAAGGATTCTTGTACCAGCTGTTTATGGAGATGAGTGGGTGAACTTCTAGTCAGCAGTATTTGTGATTCTGGAGAATCTATGGATACTAATATGACGGGCAGAACGGTAAATGTTCTCACTTAGAATTGGCAACAGGTTATTTTACTGGCTTAAAATGAACCGAGTCCACACCTGCCACGAGCCAAATACTGTGATGAGTATTAGGTGTTGGAGACAGCACTGAGTCTCATGGAGCTTGTAGACCCGTCATTCAGACAAACAGGGGAGCATCACGCACTAGGGTAACAGGCATTTGGTAAAAGCTGTGTTAGTGACTGTATACACTGAGACTGGCCCAAACTCAAATGTCTTCATTTAAGATAGTAACTATCTGATAAGATGGCAATGTGGATTAACTGATGCCATGCAGTTTGACTCTTTTAACACTGTTGGTAAATACCAAGCTCTCAGCGTTTAATGTGGTCACACAGGTACACATACTTATTGAAGACTGGATGTGGGTACACACACAGAAAGAGTGTATTAGTCAATGTAAGGGAGGGGCACCAAATGTCTCTTTCAGGAGACATTTAAAGACCTAGAGGATGAATAGGAAAGTCAGTCAGGAGTGAACATGACCACCAACGATGGGTGCAGAGACAATTGGCTGGAGAGCACAGTTCTAGCTGGGAAATTGAGGCTAGATCAGAAAAAAAAATACTAGTGAATAACTGTAGGGGCATCTACTGTTTTCATGGTGTGAGCTTTTTCACTATGACTAATTGTAACTACCAGCTATTAAAGAATTGGCTCACCAGATTCCTGTATTGAAACAAGACAAAATAAAACGAAACATCTCTCTGACCAGTTTACATGACATCCGTAATACCACAGTTTCCGGGTTAAGGAATTGAGCTGATGGTAAGTCACAAGCCATTGGTGTCCTTCTAGCCAGGTAGACGGAGCATTAGATGAGACTCTTGAGAAGATAACTCTGTCTTCAGAGAGGAAAGAGAGCCAGTTGGTGGCGGTGATCCAGATCAAAAATGAAAGTTAATGGTAATCATGGCCATAAGGGAGTTGGGGGTGGGTAGAGTTAGATAATAATGGTACTAACTCGATGTGGCAGTTTAGGTAAGAAGCATGTGCAGACGTCAGTCTGAGTGTAGGGCTTGGCCAGCATGGATGATATAAGTGCCATTCTCCCATAGGGCAACTCAAGACACACACTAACGTATAATTTTGAGTTCATGAGATTTACCTCTTTAACTATGTTTTACTTCTGAAAGGCTGCTGCCCACTCTGTGTGCCTCTGGCCAGAAAGAGATGTGGAAGAGATATAAGGATTTGAAAATTATCTGCACATAGATGGTAACCGAAGCTTAGTTAGCATCTAGGCTTATAGGGAGAACCTACGACTGAGCCCATCCTGTAAAGGACTGGGCCAAGGAAAAGATGCAAAGAAGAGGTGCAGCTCTGCTGTTATGGGGATGAGCAGGAGACAGGAGTGAGCTTCTAAAGGAGGCAACACTCAGTGGCCTTGAACACTCCCTTGGTAAGAGCAGAGGTAGTGAAATGTGTACTGTAGCCACTGGAGGGAAGTGCGACAGTCTCTAGAGAAGACTCCCCAAAAGGATGGGCAAGGAGCATGAAAAAGCGTTCGACACCATTAGTCATCGGAGGTGTATCAATCAAGATCACACAGAGACAGCACCTCAACTCATATGGTTAGTCACAATGGCACAGTTAAAAAATGCTGGCAAGGAGCGGAAGGAAAGGAACTTGCACACCAGCTCTGGGTATAGTCCCCCAGGAAGTGGCTTCTACATGTGGAAGAGATAACTACGTGCCTGTGATTATGGTGGCACTGCCAACAACTGTCATTTGCTGCAATGTGACTGAAACCAGAGAACGGTATGCTAAGTGATGTAAGTCAGACCCAGAAAGACAAGTACCACATGCTCAGCCTCATCTGTAGAAGCCCAAAACATTAACCAGCCATGTCCCAGGGATTAAGTTACCTGACAAGAAAGAACTTATGGGAAGAAAGCTTTCTTTTGGCCCACTGTTGGAGATAGAGTCTATAGGGGTAGGAGAAGACTGTTGGAGGGAGGAACTCCTGGCTGCGGCAGTAGGACCATGAGGCTGCTCGCTCACGTTTCTGCAGATGAGAAGTTGAGACAGTGGAAAATCGAGTTGAGCTATAAACCTCAAGGGCTGTTTGCCAGTGACCCACTTTCTCTGGCTGGGTTCTACCTTCTAAAGGTTTCACAAGCTCCCCAAATACTGCCACCACTGGGGAACCAAGTGTTCAAACTCATGAACCTGTAAAGAGCGATCTTCATCCAAACCACAACACTATGATGGATATTCGGGGTAATCTAGGCATCTCGTCTATCAGTAGTGACAAGTTCACACATCTGACTCCCAAAGACCACTTCAACTACATTACCATACTCTGTTTCAAAATATTTATAGCACACACACACACACACACACACACACACACACACACACAGAGAAAGTTCCTATTATTAAGGAGATATTACAAACAAATTTTTAAAAAGATAAAACACTCTAAGGGAACTGGACAAAATATCTGAATAAGCAATTGAAAGACAAAAGGAATGACCAAGAGACATGTGGCCAAATGCTGAATTTCACTAACAGTATATGAGACACTTTTTTTTTCCTATTTTATTTGGAAAGATTTGAACCCAAAGTACTAAACCAGTATTCAAATCTATTTTAATGAAGCACTAGGTAGTTATTTAAAGAATGAGATCTATTTCCTCAATATATTGATAATAAAAAAGGCCAAGCTTCAGTGTGATATTTCCATTTATAAAGACTATACAGAATCATATATGCCTCTAAAGGTAGGAGCATGTTTGGGAGAACACGTAGGAAATTGCTACAAAGTCTAACTCTGGTAAAGAGTTAGACCATTAACTCTAGTCCTAGGAGATCCAATGCTCTCTTCTGGGTCCTGGAGCCACCGGGCACACACACACCTGCTTCAGGCAAAACATGCAAGCACACAAATAGAAATATAAACATTTCTGGAATGTTGGTGCTGGAATGATGACTCAGTGGTTAAGGGTGTTTGCTGCTCTTGTAGAACACCTAAGTTCAGTTCCTTGCACACATGTTGAGAGGATAACAGCCATCTGTAACTCCAGCTCTAGGGGATCTGACACCATTTTCTGGCTTCTGGGAGCACATACGCTCATGTGCACATATACACAAGCAAATACACACATATGCATAGATAAATATAAAATGAACCTTGGGGTATTTTCTTGCAGAAATATTTGAGCACACAAAGTACAAAAAATAATGTTATGGCTCTATTTCAATTTACCCATCAACCAAACTTAGCAACGGTTAGCATTATTTGATGATACTATCAGTTTTCATTCAGAGAAAAATAACCATCTAAGTGTATTTTTATTTAATATCCAAAATCAACCCAACTCAACAAAAGTGACCTGCAGCTGGGGGTCATTAGTCTAACCTTTGAAGTAGGAAGAGGCTTTGGGAGCTACTTGAGCACAGGCATCTCTAAACTGTCAGCTGCATAGCTAGAGGGACAGAACACCCTGTCTGGACACCACAGAATAATTCTTGATTAGAAAAGTGACGTCAAAGGAAGACCACCTGCTCTGTAGGGCAGTGTAGCATCCTTACCACCCACGCCCAGCCTGTGTTTTGGAAGCAATAACTTGATTTACTTGGAGCTTAACTTTCATCTCTTAATTCAGCCCTTGTTCCAGTTCTCAAGAGAGCCCAAAGCTGAGAAAACACAGCCTTCCTCTTTTTTGATTGGGTGTGCATTGGATAGCCAAATTCTTGTCACAAGATGTTAGCCTGGTCCCATTGGGATGCATCTTGTTAGAAATTCAAAGTTGTTTGGAAAAATATGTAGACATTCGGCTCCTACTTAGAGTGAAGCACCAGATTCCAAGGACTGAAAGTGAAGATGGTCATCCCAACAAGAATACGTTCCTTTTCCAGCCATCGCTGGAAGTAGACATCTTGGCCAGACTCTGTGATAGAGTCGGGTGATAAGCATGTCTAGTAATTGGCCTTCTGAACCTCCTGAAATCTAGAATGAAGGGTCCAGTTTGCCCTTCTCTGTCTGCCAGGCCATCCTTTTCTATGCTATCTATCTGCTCTGTACCTCACGTTTCAGACTTGGCCCACAATTCATTGTCTTTGATAGACAACACTTAGAATTTACTGCGGCCTCTGCTAAGAATTTCCTGATCTTGTCTACTTGTCCACCTGCAATTCTAAGGGCACCAGTCATCACTGTGGGCTGACTTTCCAAGACCAGAGCAGGTCCTGTGCGTATCACAGATTCCTCCCTGTTTATATCTCTTTGGGGATTACAGTGAAACATTATTATTATTGTTATTATTATTATTGTTACTATGTGTGTGTGTCTGGGTGTGTGTGTGTGTCTGGGTGTGTGAGGGGAGGGTAAAGCTAGGGAGAGACATGTGCCAGGGTGTGGAAAGGATAACTAGGTAGAGATGGTTCTTTCCCTCTACCTTTATGTGGGGTCTGAGGATCAAACTCAGGTCCCCGCAGCAAGTGCCTTTTCAGCCATCCAGCCACCTTGCCGGTCTCGGATGCTCTTACTAAACCTTAATAGATATGTGCTGGGTGAAAAATCACAATGAATCAGCAGCAGAAGAAGTGTCTGAGGACCTGGCTTCTGCCTTCTTTTAGAAATTTCATCACTTTCTTTCCCAAAGGCGGGCTTGGGAGCCAGAAACTGATGTCTGAGTGATTGCTGTAGTCCCCTGGCTCCAAAGAGCATAATTCAGGAAGCAAATATTTTCAGTAAATTAAAGCAAGAAGCAACATGTTCTTATGCAGGCTCATTTCTTGTCTTCTTGCTGTTCATCAACAAAGGAGACTTTTCCTCCGAGTAGGCATTATGATGTATTATTATCTTTGCTGTTAGTCTTTCTGCGAATTGAGACACTTACAGGTAACAAGCAAGAAAAAAAAAGTCCCCTTGGGAAATTGACTTCAGAGAAAATTCCAACACCCATTGTTTTTCTTGATTTCTTTTTGGCAAGGGTTCCAAATTCTGGCTGTCGTTGCATAGTTTGAGTTTACTCCAATAGGAAAGGAGATTCCATCTTTATTTATAGCTCCTGCTGACAACCCCCACCATGGGTGGGAGCCCAGGATTTCTGGAGCCAGCCTTGGCATCTGAGCTTTCTGGATGTAGGAGTCCAAAAGGTTCCTGTAAGCCTTCCTGAGTGAAAACTCTGTGCTGTGGCCTCCCCCAACAACAGAACGGCCGCAGGGCTTCTTCATAGTATAGTTTGTTTGTAACAAAGCTTAAATTCTCCTTAGCGTTAATGATTCTGCTAATAGACAACAAACCTCACTGATTGAAACATCAGTCTGCCAGTTCCAATTTGCCTCAAATACCAGAGAGAAGGGGGGAGGGAAAAAGTGTCTTTTATTTCAAAGAATCTGAACTATTATCCATGTTATCCATGTACATGGTATACCAAGGATGACATCATTGATGCCTTACATCACACCTCAGGGTGGGTGTTCTTATATGCCCTACTGTATAGATGATGGGTTAGACTTTTAGAGAGGCTAGCATGCAGTCAAAAATAACATAGTCCACTAAATCAATAGAGGTAGCATGTGCCAATGTTAACTGTCAATCAAGAGTATGTATGCCTTCATTTCTCCCTGCTCTTGATTGTGAAGGTTAGGATATTACCATTTGTAATATCCTGTCACCATGATTTGCCAGCAGTAACGGACTTCTGTTACTGTTAATATGGTGACCTGGAATTTTGAGCTAAATTTTGAGCTAAACCTTTTCTTAAGCTGTCTTTTTCTTGGGGTATTTTATCACAAAAACAGAAATGCAACTGGATTATGTTATCTTTCCTGTTTCCTTCTAAGACTTGCAAAAGTGCCTGGCTATAGACAGTGTTCATAAGATGCTGTAAATGACTACAACGTAACTCCTGCACCTAAGGCTCAGGGAACATTGCTGAAGAGGGGGCAGAAAAACTGTAAGAGTCAGGAGGAGAAGCTTTGCAGTGAGATTGTCTCCTGGTAATGTTCAGGAGATACAGCTACAAAGTCTCACCAACATGACTATCTCATCCTGAGCTGAACAAGAACAACAATATACATGCTAAAATGAACTGGGGAAAGAGAGCCCAGTAGGTCTCAACCCTACACAGAGAACTACAGGCAACTAAGCAATGCCAAAAGTGGGAGAAAGACTTCTCCAGTGAAAATCCTGGCAATTGGCTGTCCAACGCTAAACGGTCTGCCCTGAACACATACATAAAAGTAACATTATAGGGACTATGTTTAGGAATATATATGTATACAAATATGTTTGTAGTGAAAATTAATGAAAAATGAGACCATGAATTTGAAAAAGAACAAGGAGAAAAATGTGGGTGAATATAAATGGAGAAAAGGGAGGGGCATAATCTACTTATATTAATTTCAAGGAATAAAAGAATTAATTTAAAGGGTGCTGTAAAGAGTTGAAATCAAAATTTGGGTTTATCTAAACTCCTCTTCCTTCACAAAATTTCTCCAAAGTGATTGACACATTAATGCCCTTAGTTAATGGTAGCTATAATTATTATTGTGGGGATTACAAAATGTCTCTGGATTAGTGAATAATAATCCAGAATAATGCAAATACTACATCCATGTTTTTAATGAAAGAAATACTGTTTTTCTCACAAAGCCAGGATATTGCAAAAGAAAAAAAGAAATACTATTTTTCAATAAGAAAAACCTGAGTTAGATTATGTGACTGCATGCAAGTGTGTGTGTGTGTGAGTGTGTGTGTGTGTGTGTGAGTAAGCCTCATATTTCAAAGCTATCATATTTTATACAATATTTTATTATTCTTGATGAATCACAGACATGAAAAAAACCATGAAGTCAACTTAAAAATGTCTTGTATATGCTTATGTGAATGGTAGTCATATGTCATATGAGACATGTCAGTGTGCATGTGTCACAGTGCACATAGAGGCGGGAAGACAGCCATGGGTGTCAGTCTTCACCATGTGTCACCGTGTGCATGTGTCACAGTGCGTGTGTCACAGTATGCATGTGTCACCGTGCACGTAGAGGCAAGAAGACAGCCACGGGTGTCAGTCTTCACCATCAACCTTGTTTTGAAGCAGGGTCTCTTGTCACGCACGCACTGTGCATACAGATTAACTGGTCACTGACTTCAGGGATTCTCCGATCTCTCCTCCCCATGAGCTGTAGGCGTGCTGGGGTTACAGACAGGAGCTACCATGTTGTTTTAAAGTGTAGGTTCTGGGGATTTGATCTCAAGCCCTCATGCTTGTGTAGTAAACACTTTAACACTGAACCATCTGTGACGACAGGGTTTATAGATCTTAAGCACTCAGAAACCCCTAACCCCCCACCTCCATCCCCCATGCCCTTTAGAGATAGCTAAATAAAAGAAGCATACATATAGATATGATAGCGTAGATACAGGTAGATAGACACGCATAAGGTTGAAGATGGTACCTAGAACAACTGCGTATTATCTCGACTGATGGCAGGATCACTCACTCCAGTTCTCATTCATCTTTCCATATCAAGAGACACCTAAAAAACTGATGCAGAGTAACTCATGATCCAAATTCAGGCAATGGCCCCTGATCCATAATTTCAATAAGCTTTCTTAAAATCCATGAACTTTTACCAAACTGGATTTATCTTTAGATGGCGGGTAATATTTATCTAGCAACAATACTCATCACATGGTAAGATCATTGCGGAAATCTGTAAGAAAGCCAACTCTTCATTTTGACATTCTCTACATCTTAATGTTTTACCACTTACCTGCATTTTAACAGTCTCTAAAATCAAGATGTCTTCTAATCAATATTTTATGAAAACAGTATCTCCTTTTATTTTCTTACAAGATGTTATTAAAGTCACGCTATCTTTCCATCCGTGGCAACTGAAGATCAAGAAAGAGTAGTATTTATAAGAAAAGTGATAGACAGCTTTATAATCTGAGCATATTAAAACTTGCAAAAATGATAAGGAAACACGAAGATCTTGAAGCATGAAGGCAAAGATCATGAAACTTCAGTTCACATAGGGAAATATAATCAGGCAGCAATATAAGTGACCTTGCTAGGACTCAGATGAATGCAAATCAAAAAAAAAAGAAAGCCAGCTTTGTGTCTTCCAAATTTGCAAATGATTGCTTCTTTAAAATCCTCTGCTAATTAGTGTGAAATACAAAGAGTGTCCTATCAGGGGCTGTTATGGAAATTGCTGCAAAATTTCTGGATAGCAGTTTGGCAGTATAGATCAAAATCTTCCAAATGTTCACATTTTATTTATTCTCTTAGGAATACATTATGAGAATACAATCAGAAAGTGGTCTAAATACATTTTCCAACTAAGAACTATAAAAATAGAGGCATAGAGTTTACATAATTTCAGTTATACAGTGAATCAAGAAAAATTATAATAAATATATCAATAAATTAATAAGATTTTATTACTGTTAGTGTCCATTTGTGATTACTAGGTAAGCCAACATACATTATTTTAATAATCGGATAAAAATTTAAAATACAGAGAAAATGACTATCCAATATTTTGTCAAAATTCCCATATCTACCTGATAGAAGAGAAAGGAAGTTATTCATTACAAAGTCTGCTCATAAAGTATATTTATATGCCAGAAATTATGCATGTAGATTTTATATATATTTTTGAAGTATATCCTAGGCAAAATATTTCAAATTTTCTTGGATTTTGAAGACTTAACAGTACTGGTCTTTCCATTTAAAATATGGGAGCGAGTTGCTCTGTAGTTGTTTTATGACTACTTCCGTTCTTTTGCCACACAGGCAGCTCACTGGTTAAATTCAGCCCGCGAGCTTCGCCTTCCTGCATAAGGAAGTGTTTGGTGTCCTCACTGAATATGGGATTAGTCAGCTCTTTATTATCTCCTGCAAATAATAGTCGGATGCCGTTCTTATCATCTAAACTTCTATCCAAAAGCCAACCGAGACTTTAAGCTGCTAATGAATGGTTATATAATAAGAATATCGCGGAATTCCCTTTTTAATGGGATGCCAGTATTTAGTTCAATACTGCAGCTCACAGAGCAGCCTCCTGGAGAGCTTGGCTGAGTTCTTGAATTTTAATGCTGTCTAAATTTTGAGACTGTCATTCATGTATACAATGTATTTTGATCATCCCCTCCCCGCTCAACTTCTCCCAGACCGCACCATCTCCCCTCCCAGTTTCAGGTTCTCTTTTCTTTTTTTCTCCTTTATAACTCGCTGAGCTGCTGCCATATTCAACATGGGTGTGGGGCCACCCATTGAGCATAGGCCACCCATAAGGGCCACAGCACTGAAGAGCAGTGACTCTCCTTCCTCCAGGGCCACCAGTTGTCCTGGCTGACTTTGAGTCTCCCTACCTCTCCACTTCACCTTGCAATCTTATTCTCGTATATATATCCCAAATCACAAGAGCCCTTTGCTTATGTCTTTGATATTAGAAAAAAAGAAAATCAAACAATTAAGTGGATCCTACATTTATGCACTATATTTCTCCTCTATTTTAATAACTTCGTTCTTGTTCTATTTATTGTTTAACATATTTGCCTTTGGTATTTTACTTAGATATCCTGACATAAGGATAGCATTTAGGAACCTCTAGTATCTCATAAACTAGTGAGCTGGTAGGACATGTGGGTAGATATAAGAGGAAAATTTAACTTTCCCTTTAGTCAAAACAAGTACTGAGGGCACAGCATTAGCCAGAGAGACTTCTGGGAGAAAGGAAGCGATGACACACAGGCTTTAATGTCAGCTCTGCTTTGTTTTTTTTTTTTTCTGTTTAAACAAAAAGGAAGGTTTTAATGTTAACGTAGCAAAATTACATATAACAAAAGAGCTATCAAGCAAGAATTATAGCTACAATATTGGTATATACTTTATCTTTTATAATAACTAAGGATAATTATAACTAAGACTCCAAAAGGATAAAATATTACCTAAGTAAACAGGTAGTGCATTGTAAGCAACTTCCAAAACTCTGGAATTGACAGAGACACCCCACTGCCTGGACAGTCACCCAAAGTTCTTCTGTAACATTGTGGGTACCCATCTTTAGCTTACTGGAGCATAGTATCCAGCAGACTTTTCCATGAAGCAAGAAATTTCAAATACAGTTCTGCCTATATTGGCATTTTGTCAGTCACTTTCTTTTGTGTCCTGCAGAATGTCCTGCAGAATCCCCATCAGCTCTGCTTTGGAAGAGAGTGGAAAGAGATGGGCTTCCGCTCAATGGTAATCTTACAGTACTAGGGCTCTCCTCACAACTCCCCACATTCCTACTCTCAAATCAGCCAAAGGAACCTCTTCTCCAGTAGGCATGGGGTTCTCCTTGGTGAGTCTGGCGCTACCCCATGATGTCATAGCCACAAAATTCTCACATGGAAAGTGCAGACATCAGGTGGGTTCTGTTTTTCCCTTGCAACACCTCAGCACTTTCCCACTGTTCACAACTTTGGTTTAGACTATGGATGTCATTATTGGCACCATCTCTAATGCAGATGACACAGGAGAGATGCTTCTAAGACGCTTCTAAGATGCCCCGCTTCTTTTGTAAGTTGCAGAGTTACTGTTCTCCTCACAGACTTTCTTTTGCTTTCTTTGTAACTTGTCTTCTTGAGAAAACAACGCTGTGGTCAGATTTGTTATTGCTTGGTTGATACATGTCTGTGATTCTCCCTTCTCAGATCTAAAATATCCACTCTCTTGCTCCAGGCTATTGCGTATGTTCTTTCTCCACCACCCTTCCACTGGTTCACACTCAGTTATCACATTTAGAGAAACAGTCAAACTTTACACGTACGAGAGCCCAGAAAATGGAACTCCCACACAGTCTGTCCTAGAAAGCTTTGGAGGACTGGAGAAAAAAAAAAAAAAAAAACAAGGAAAATGGCAAGGCTTGTGGAACAGCTGCTAGGATACAGTAGCCAAGGGAAGGAAGTCCTGTGAGGACAACTCTGCAGGCTGTAGAGACCCAGAAGAAAGCTCCAGAGGAAAGGAAGGGAGTCCGTTTGAAAGACACTCTAGGTGAATACTTGACAGGCATGATAGATTAATCAATCCCGTACAAAGGGAAAGCCAAATGAAATGCTAGTATAATTCCTGCATGCTGTTCAATTTGATCAGCAAATGATACTTACATCATTATTGGGGTTTAGCCATTGGATATTTATTTCACCATGAACTAAGATATGACTTGATTGGGACACGATGTTTGAGCAATGGTAGTATAAGGGTGTTAATTTCCCATCAATGCAAAACGACATCTAGGACAATGTGTGCGTGGTAAATCAAGAGCTAATGTACACACTGAAAAGCGAGATGAAAATAGCATAAGGCAAAACTGTAATAACACACAGCCACTGTCTCAGACCAGGATGGTTGACTGGGACTCAGGAGATCTACTCAAAGACCAGGGTCTCAAAGTTTTAAATGTCAAAACACCTTTGTAATTGTTTTACAGATAACAGATGTCTTTGATTTGAGAAACTAACCCAGCATGCATTGTAGCACCGACCACGTGTCTGGCAAAGAGTTCAACTCTCTGTGCATCACAGATCAGAAGGCATAAACAGAGTCTGACACTCCAGGAGCGTGTCTTCTAGGAGGATGTAAGGGGTGACGACCCCAGTCCAGGAAGAAACTTACATTTGAATTCAAACTATAGGAACCTTAACTTTTAAAGAAAATGTGTAATAAGCACCCTACTGAATTTATAATTGAGACTCAAAGGGTATTGGCAGTGAGTTGCTGGTTGAGCACCTTTCTATGGCTTTACTAGTTTGACCTCATGAAAGCCCCGAAGAGCAGAATTAAGTTGAAGGACCAATGTGTCTTAGACTATGGCTTAGACCCTAGTCTTGTTCTTATAAAAGTGACTATTTGCTTTGTACTAGATACTATTATTCTTATAAAAGCAACCTAGGTTCCTGTTCCCTTTTGCCCAATGACTATCTAAGAGACAGCCAAAGAAGGACAGAAAAATAAGGAAATGAAAACAAAAGAGCCAGAGACATGGAGGCCACAGAGAAGGACACCAGCGCTGTAAATGCTGTGTGTGCTAGGACCCTGGGGGCAATTTCTCAAATGGCTTTCTTGCCATTGTTGCATATTTTGCTTGGACATCCTGTCACTTCCTCTGTACCCTCTGTGACAGAAATATTTGTGAGGAAGGTTAAAATCACTAAGAAGTTGTTTATGTGGCATGTTTCTTGGCAAGAGACATATTTTCTGCTCTTGGGAGAGCTGCCTTTGAGCTGACAGGTAAACTCACAGCTGGATTAAGGAGCAATCTTTGGTGATCACACATCTGAAACATGAACTAAAAACTTACCGTTAAGTTTTTAGTGGTCCTTGTATATAATATACATGTGTGTGCACGTGAACATGCCACATATATGAGAAGGTGTCGTGTGTGTGCACAGATAGTTTGCCCTTGTGCTTTCCTTCTGATGAGATTCATCTTTCTCCATGCTGGGATAGGCTGCCAAGAAAAGGAGGGAGCAATCGAGGCCTGAAGGAGAAAGACAAAACATTAAAAATAATCGGTTGCTTTTTTTTCACATAGATCTGCAAACCCACTAGCGTGGAAACTCAACTCAGAGACTGCTTATTCAATTAATATTGATAGGAGTGTCACTCAATTAGAGCAGATAAAAAGGCCAGAGAGATGATCCAGTGGGTTAGGACGCTTGCCACCAAGTCTGAGGACTTGAGTTCAAACCTTGGGATTTACATATTGGAAGAAAAAGACTCCTGATATTTGTTCCTTTCCATCTACATGTACTCACCACACACCACACACACACATACATACACATACACACCACACACGCACACACACACACTACATAAATGTAAAAAATAAAAAGAAATTAAATAGATGTACAAATGAACAAATCAGGTGTACAATCCTATTTTAGAAACATGTATGACCAATGTATATTAGACAATAGATATCATCACACAGAGCTGACATGTGAGAGCACATGTGTGCACTGTACCTGAGAACACATGGCACACAATATCTTCTGTGATTTAGTTCAGGCAGAGGCAAGTCAATATAAGGTCAAGCAGTCTGAGAGCCTGTGGCAATGCTGTGGACAACAATATTCCTCCTAGGAGGCTCCTGGAGGGCTGACAAAGCTTTGGCTGAGGACTGAACTCTGCGTGGGGCCTGTTCCAGTAACAGTGATCGGTCACCAGGTTTAGAAAGCACACCGCTTGGGGACATTGCACAGCTCTGTTTTTGCTGAGTGGGGACCAGCACCTAGTTCCTCCTTCAGACAAATGTTTAGATAAGCTAGAGAAAATAGGAATTTGTGGGGGAGGGAGAGGGGTCAGCCCACACAACTACAAAATCTTAGCCACACACTGAACTAAAGCTGGCAACTTTTCTTGTTAATTCTGGTTATTTCATTCTATCCCCAAAGATCCTGTTCCCATTCATCTACCTTACTGCTTCTGGGTGACCTTTCTGAAGCTGAGCTCTGGTTATGCTGACCTTCCTTTAAAAATGTGAGGCTGGTGCCCCTGGGGAGATGGTTCAGCAAGTGAGGGACCTTGTTATCTAGTTATAGAGACCTTACTGACAATCCTAACACTCCCATAAAAGTGGGAATAGCCATGCATGCTCCTGAAATACCAGGGCTGTGGTGAAGGAGACGAGGGGATCACAGGGGCTTGCTGGCTGGCTGGTCTAGCTGAAGGTAGAGTGAGAGGCCATGTCTCAAAAGAATAAGGAGAGAAAGGCAGAGGAGGACAGCTGGCATCCTCCTGCAGCTTCTATGTGTGCTGGGACACATATCCACCATGCTTACATTCATGCACACGTGTGCATTGCACACACATTCAAAAATTTTTAAAAAAGAGTAATAAAATTTAAAAGCAATTCTGAGGTTTCTCATGGCTTGGGGTAGGTCTTTTCAGGCAGGCTGTCTCTCCCTAGGTGTTGGGAAGGGAGCAGGAGAGGAAAGGTTATAGACAGTGCAGCCTCCAGAGCCATGAACTCACACCTGAGAACGCAGGTGACCTGGAGATGCCACTCCAGTCCTCTTGGCTGCTGTTTGGCAACAGCCCAGTGGAAGTAACCCCCATTTTGCAAGTTTCAGCTCTAGGGCCATCTTTTTTTCTAGAACAGCTTTGGATTTTTTTTTTTCTGCCTCTTCCTCTTGTATTCTTTTCCTTTCCAAGTCTAGCTGGTGATTGGGGGAAGAGCACAGACTTTCGGTCATTTGCTCAGGTCTCCATCACAACTTGAGAAATAGTTACTAGAATATCACCATTTTCCTGTCATCCAGGGAATATTTGGCAGGGCTTCATGTTTCCTCGTGTGTGTGTGTGTGTGTGTAATTGTTCCTGCCTAGGTCTCAAGATGGAGGAAACAGTTCCATTGAGAGACCTACACACATGAGTTTGAAGTCTCCCTCAAGCAAGGAAATATCCATTCATCTTTTCTTCTGATTCCTCTCTTCCTCCATTGGGTATAATCATCCTTTCTTAGGAAAAGTATATTAAATGTTGTACGTGAGTTTAATCTTGTCATTGAAGTGACTTGAGAGGAAGATTAAGGGAAATTCTCCAGGAGAAGGATATTTCTCTACCATTCAAAATGTGGCTTAGGAGTTGAAGGGCCGGCACAGTTGGTAACATGCTGGTTAAGCAAGCAAGCAGGCCCAAGTTTGATCCCCAGAACTCAGTGAAAAGCAGGGCATGGTGACATATGCTTATGAACTACCATGAGGGCAGGCAGAGAGGGTGATCCCTGGAACTTTCTAGTCAGCCAGCCAAGCACGTTTGGTGAGCCTCAAGTCTCAGTAAGAGATATCCTGTCTCAGCAAAGCAAAAACATAAAACAAATGAAACAAAATTTCAACAAGATTGATGACTCCTGAAGAGAGACACCTGAGGTTGACATTTGGCCACTATGAACCCTGGCAGGCACACACACACACACACACACACACACAGAGAGAGAGAGAGAGAGAGAGAGAGAGAGAGAGAGAGAGAGAGAGAGAGAACACATTAATAGTAATAATATAACAAAGTTTATGTATCCAGTTAACCTGAATGTTGGTGGACAAAAAAGTCCATTTGAGAACACTTTTGAAGTCTCATAGCATGCTTCTGCTATTGTTTAATTAGCAGCAAGCATCCGGGCATCGTGCCAGAAAATGTAGATCAGTCAGCCCTCATGTGTGATGCTTGATGCAATTGATTAGGTAACTTTGAGATGCCCTAGTTTTATTTCACTAAACTTTCATTGTGAAACAATGGTCTCACTGAGGATGGAGAGCCAAGTGATGATGGCTGTCAAGAAAGGTAGTGGCTCACTCTTCAAGGCTATAGTTTTTCATGGTGGAGAAACCACAGGGCCAAGAGCTTGAGCAGCTGGTCATATTGTATCCATAACCAGCAAGCAGTGAGCAAACACAGCCGCTTAGCCCACTTTATACAGTCTGAGATTCCATGCCCAGGGACTAGTTCTATGGACAATTAAGATGGGTCTTTCCACACCAGTCAATGTAATCATGATATTCCTTCCCAGACATTCTCAAGGTTAACCGTGATCAAGAATTTGTTACCTCGGTGATTCTGGATTCCATCAAGCTGACAATTAACACTAACCATCACCCATCCTTGTGGTCGTGTGTATGTTACTGGCCTCTGTAATCTCATAGGGAGTGGCACTATTCGGAGGTGTGGCTTTGTTGGAGTGAGTACGGCCTTGCTGGACGAAGTGTGTCAGTGTGGGGATGAGCTTTGAGATTTCCTATGCTCAGAACACCGCCCAGTGTCTCAGTCAACTTCCTGTCACCTATGAGATGTAGCACTCTCAGCTCCAGCACATCTCCCTGCACGCTGCCATGCTCCCCACCAATATGGTAATGGACCAAACCTCTGAAACTGTAAGCAAGACACCCTCAATTGAATGTTTTCCTTTATAAGAGTTGCTGTGGTCATGGCATCTCTTCTCAGTAATAAAACCCTAACTAAGATAACACTGAGTATGGTTCTCTAAGGGGATGGTGAACGAGATAGCATATGCACAGTCTCACTGGCTCCCATGGACGACAGCTCTAATGGATCACAGCACACTCACAGGTCTCGGAATTAATGGACCACAGATCACTTTCCTCTGAGCCTTAGAAACTTCAACACACTTCTCCCAAGAGTAACGAAAACCTTTCACCGCCCTTTATGCGCCAAGCACTAACTATGCTAAGGTGTACAACACACATTCATTGCATTCAAGACCACTACATAGTAGAGCGTGAAAGCTAACAGTCCCCGCCCGCCTCCACCCTCCCGTGAGCTCCACCTCCTGTATTTTCATTGGTGAGACGTCCAAGGTTAAAAGCACAGAGTTTGAGACTTTATTGTTCTCAAGTCTCACCTCCTACCCTGAAGTCTAAGACTGAAGGCAGAAGCCATCAGCAGCATAGCTGAGATGTCCTGGTTTCTTTCTGCTAAACTTCCACTATGAAACCTCAGTATTATAAATTATAGAAGCTCCCCATTTGTGTTTGCTTCCCCCCTGGTTCTGGGTTAATTACTTCTGGACGGGTTGCTTGCTTGGTTCAGTGGAGAAAGATTTTAGTTTCCTTTTTGCACCTAGTGAAAAAGTCCTCCTACCTCAAAGGTTCTCGCTTCCCCTGACTGACAAGGTAGCTACAAAATTTCCTTCCTCCACAATCCTCCTCCCAGGAAGGGTGAGCTTTGGAATTTGTAGCCAGCAAGTGAAAAGGCCTTGCTAACGTCTTCCTGCTGTAGTCCTGGGAGTCAGGAACCTGATATCTGAGACCTCACAAACCCAAGAAGGGCCCCTCTGCTGCTTCCACCCCCAAGCTCCTCCTAAGCTTGGACAGCTATGTGGTTACAGCCACATGGTAAGGGTCACTGAACCTGTAACTCAGCAGTGATAGATGTCTCCAAGACAAAGCTGTACACTCAGCCCGAAGAGGACAAACTTAAAAGTAGATCTGTAACCAGAGCTATGAGGAAGCTTGAACGCTGGCAGATGGGTCAGGGGGACTTTCCCAGCAAGAAGTCTCTGAAATGTGGAGGGGGAGAAGAGTTGCAGTGGCTTCTTCACGTTTTTAACTAAGTCTTGCCTTTGCTAGTGCTGAGAGAAGGTATTTGGCTGGTGCCTTGTGTATTTGTATGTGTGTGTAAGTGGCATGTATATTGTATACAGCCGTGTGGCAGTCCCAAGTTAATGCTGGATGTCTTCCTCAATTGCTGTCAATGTTACATTTTAAATAATGTTTTTATTTACTCTGAGAATTTCATTCATACAATATATTTTGGTCATATTACCCCACCTCCCAGTTCCTCCCAGACCTCTCCCTTTCTACTCACTCAACTTGCGCAGGGGCCATGCTAATCTTCTCTGTATCGTTCCAATACATATGTATAGTATATATGTATACAATACAATAGTATATGTGCTGCCGAAGCGAGCACCTACTCACTCAACTTCATGTTTCGCATTATTTCTTCAGACAGAGATTGTTCCTATATTGGGAGCTTACCCGTATAGCTAGACTGGCTGGCCAGCAAGCCCCGTGGCTCTTCCTGTCGTT
Organism: Chionomys nivalis; assembly: GCF_950005125.1. Taxonomy (NCBI): domain Eukaryota; kingdom Metazoa; phylum Chordata; class Mammalia; order Rodentia; family Cricetidae; genus Chionomys; species Chionomys nivalis. Next base: position 28,378,789 of record NC_080103.1, on the reverse strand, counting down.
GCTTCTCCAGAGCTGTGATCACAGGCGCTGGCCTCAGCCACAGGGTTGGAACTCAAACCCTCACTCTGTCATGTTGAGCACTTCACAGGTGGAGCCGTCTCCCCAGCCCACCTTATGCACTTTTAAAGCAACAGCGCCTATGAGACTTTTGGATTCTTTCTTTCCAGTGGACATGACTGCTCTTCGCTGCTTCGAAAGGTGAATTCATGACTGCTCCCGAGAGACCCGCGGAAAAACACAGCCCCTGCCCCTGGGCTTCAGCCAATTCCAAACCTGCATCTGGTTTCATTTTAAGCTTCCGAGAAAATTCCTCGTGAGGAAGGGGGAAAAAAATCCCACCCCAGGTTCCAGAACATTTCTGTGAGAAATGGTACAAGGCTGTCAGTGCCGCGTGTAGCTGGGAGAACTGGGTCCCTCATTCTTTTATGAGAACACTGTCTCTCTCTCTCACTCCGGGGAAAGGTGACTGCATCTCTGTTTCTCTTCTGCTATACCTCCTTAAAGACTTAGGGTACCGTTATCTTCTATGTGTCAGTTTACTACTGGGTTAAAATACCACTGCATGTATTTTACTTGGTGAATGCAGTTTTGATGTACTATTGTAATAATAGTGCAATATTAGCAATATTAGTTAATAGTGATGAACTCAGAATCAGCTCTGGCACAAAGTTCTGGGACCTCCATGAGCCATGGTGTCTTTGGAGTGTGATTATCAATACCTCTAACATGGTGATGGGAAAAATACATATATTTGAGACAAATAATTGGCAGAATCATTATATTGAAGTATATTTTTTAAAGATTTAGTTTTTTTTACGCTTGTGTGTGTGTGTGCTGCATGTGTGCAGGTGCTCACAGAGGCCAGAAGAGGGGTTCAGATCCCTTTGAGTTGGAGATTCAGGATGTTATGAGCTGCCCAATCTGAGTGCTGGGAACTGAACTCAGGTTCTCGAGAAGAACAAGTTTTCAACTCTTCAGTCATCTCTCCAGCCCTGACATGTATTTTAATCGCTGTTTTAGAGAAGCTTTAAGTTTTTCATGTAAAAGTTGTGAGGAAGGAGATTGCCCATGTACTCAATGTATGTGTAGCCCCCCTCCCATTTACCATAATTGCTGCTATGCTAAAATGTATTTCTATGCGTAGAATTCATGTCCTCTACTTTCTTTTTCTAAGAAATAGCATCTCTTGACTCTAGAAAAGTAAAATTATCCTTTAGCCATTTAAAATTTATATGTCCTATTTTTATTTGGTTAGAGCTAGGTCTCTCTATGTCCTGAGACTTGCTATGTAGACCAGGCTGACCTCAAACTCGGAGATCACAGGTTTCTGCCTTCTGAGTGATGAACACAGGCCTGGCCGCATGTTCTAGTTTTGGTCGTAAGGTGGTTTGCTTGAACATACTAGTTTTCTCTGTTAAGAAGAAGGATCTTAACAGTTTTGGCTCCTTTTCTTGTCTTAAAAACCTATTTTTTCCAGTCTCCAGTCTGCAGGCATCGCTGTATTTTCTGGATTTTAATTTAGGGTGGATACAAATATTTTTGAGAATTGGCTATTTTTATTGCAATTTTCCATTGTTTTGTTTTTTGCTAAATAGCAATGTGTTTTAATAAGTTCTTCAGTCTATGGTTTATTTCCATGTATGGTAGTTTTCAAACGTGTCTATGGCTGGGCAGTGGTGCCACACACCTTTAGTCCCAGCACTCTGGAGGCAGAGGCAGAGGCAGACAGCCTGATCTGCAGAGTGAGTTTCAGTGCTGCCAGGGAAACACAGAGAAACCTCATCTCAAATCAAAAACCACCACCAACAAAAGTGTATGATTCTTTTAATTTCCTACTGTGTCTTAAAGAAGCAGTGTTAGCCCTCTAGCCTTGTGACTCTTTTCACAACCATTTTAGCTATTCTAACTCTTTTACATTTTCATAAGAAGTTTAGAATCCAGCTGGAGTTTGCTGAGCTCCCATTAGCTCAGACACACTGTCTCAGTGGGTGAACCCCTCGTGGTCCCGACTTCCTTGCTCATACTCTCCCTCCTTCCACTCTTCAACAGGACCTTGGGAGCTCAGTCCAGTGCTCCGATGTGGGTCTCTGTCTCCATCTGTTGCTGGACGAAGGTTCTATGGTATTCAAGATAGTCATCAGTCTGACTACTGGACAAGGCCAATTCAGGCACCCTCTCCTCCACTGCCCAGGGTCATAGCTGGGTCATCTTCGTGAACTCCTGGGAACCCCTCCAGAGCCAAGCCTCTTGCCAACCCCCAAATGGCTTCCTCAATTAAGATATCTCCTTCCCTGCTCCCATATCCGTCCTTCCTCCATCTCAACCATCCCACTCCCCCAAGCTGTCTCCAACCCTCCCCTTCTCCCCTCTCCCTCTCCCCTTCCCTCTACCTCCCCCCATGCTCCCAACTTTTGCCAGACAATCTTGTCTCCTTCCAATTTCCAGGTGGATCTATATATGTTTTTCTTGGGTTTGCCTTATTACTTAGCTTCTCTAGGATCATGAACTATAGGCTCAATGTCCTTTGTTTATGGCTAGAATCCACTAATGAGTGAGTACATACCATATTCATATTTTTGGGTCTGGGTTATCTCACTCAGGATAGTGTTTTCTACTTCCATCCATTTGCACGCAAAATTCAAGATGTCATTTTTTTTTTTTTAAACCACTGAGTAGTACTCTAATGTGTAGATGTGCCACACTTTCTTTATCTATTCTTCCGTTGAGGGGCACCTAGGTTGTTTCCAGGTTCTGGCTATTACAAATAATGCTGCTATGAACATAGCTGAACAAATGCTTTTGTAGTATGATTGGGCATATTTTGGGCATATTTCCAAGAGTGGTATTGCTGGATTCTGAGGTAGGTTGACTCCTATTTTTCTGAGAAACTGCCACACTGATTCCAGCTGGACCGGGAATGAACGAGCATGGGCTCAAACTGGTCCCTCTAAATGTGGTTGACAGTTGTGGCAGACTGAGGGGCCAATGACAATGGCACTGGAATTTGTCTCGACTGCATTTATTGGCTTTTTGAGATCCTATTCTCTTGGGATGTATTCCTTGCTCAGCCTGGATGTAGTGGGGAGGGCCTTGGACTTTCCACAGGGCAGGGTGCCTTGCCGTCTCTTAGAACTGGAGGGTGTGGGGGGAAGGGTAGGGGGGCAGGAGGGAAGTGGGAGGAGGGGAGGAAGTTGGAATTTTGATTGGTATTATTTTTAAAAATAAAATAAAATAAAAAAGAAGTTTAGAATCAACTTTTCAGTTTTAGCAGCCTCCTGCTGAGATTTTTACTAAAATTCAAGTATAATCGTTCAGGACAAACTGACATCTTAATATATGTGTTGACAAATGGACATCACAGATCTTTCTGCTCATTACATCTTTTAGAAAATAAAATTTCAGCAATGCTTTATAGTTTCCAGTCTCCAGGTTTTTCATATCTTTGTAAGATTCATACCTAAGTATAACAGTTTTTTTTTTTTATGTCATTGCAAATGGTTTGCTTTTTACACTTTAACCCCATTTATTCATTTCCAGTATACGGAAATGAAGTTAATTTTTGTACATTGATCTTACTACAACTTCATAAAACCCGCTCATTTGTTCTCTTTTTTCTATTATGTAGAATTTGTATGTAGATTATGTTGTCACGCGTGAATAAAGAGAGCTTTGCTTCTTTCTAACAAGCATTGCTTCTCACCCTTCTTGTTTTTTTGTAATTTGTTGTCAGGGACCTCCAGTAGAATGTGGAATAGAAATGATGAAAATGGGTGTTTGGGCTTTTTCTTGGTCTTATAGAAAAATTATTCATAGTTCATTATTAGTTATGATGCTAATCATAGTTTTGGAAGATGACCTCAAGTTCTGGAGGTCCCTTCAGTGTTTCAGTTTGCTTAGGGTCTGATGCCAGGAATGGATGTAATCCTCATCAACGACTTTCCTGTGGGTCTGTCCAGGGTGCCATGGACTCTTTTCATCTTTCGTTTATAATATGGTCAATTACAGTGTTTGATCTATAACGTTAAACCAGTTTGGCGTTCCAGGAAAAACCACACCTGCCACAAAGAATTGCCCTCTTTGTCTTGTTAATACCAACTATTACATATGTTCAGGAGAGACACTGGTCTGTGGTTTTCTTTTTTGTCGTGTTTTCTAGTCTTAATATCAGGGTCAAGCTGGCTTTCTGGAATAAATTAACTGCAAACTGTTTCTGCCTCTCCAATTTTCTGGAAGAGTTTGTGTACAATTGATAGGACTTTTGAAGCATTTGATACTTTGTACCAAAAGGATTATTTATAGATTTTTGATTTATCTATTTCTTCCATGAGTTTTGATAGTTCATGTCTTAAAAAAAAATTGTTTATTCCATCTAAAGCATCAGAGTTTTTGGCTATGAAGTTGTTTATACTATTCTCCCAGTGCTTTTAAAGCCATACACTCTGAAGTTTAGTAGACACTATAAAAAGTACATGGCCTAGCCGGGCGGTGGTGGCGCACACCTTTAATCCCAGCACTCGGGAGGCAGAGGCAGGCATCTCTGTGAGTTCGAGACCAGCCTGGTCTACAATAGCTAGTTCCAGGACAGGCTCCAAAACCACAGAGAAACCCTGTCTTGAAAAACCAAAAAAAAAAAAGTACATGGCCAGCATACACCAATATTTTAATGTTATCTCTTAAATTTTATTCTGTTCAAAATACTTTCAAATTTTTTTTCTCATTGATTTCTTCTGTCACCAGTTGGGTAATATGGAAGTAAATTATGTAGTTTCCAGGCATTTGAGAACTTTCTAGGGATCGTGTGGACTCCTAATTTGATTAAAACACATAGCTTGCATAACTTGAATTATGTTAAATACTCATATTTGTTTAATCCTCTAGAATGTGGTATCTATTGGTAAACAGCCCGTGTGCTACTGAAAAGAATCTGGTTGGGATGTTTGGGGATCGAGTGATGCTCCAGTCTTTTATGCTGCTGTTTTCCTACTTCCTTGGTCTATTCTTGGATGGGGTATATTGAAACAGTTGGCTCTAATTGTGGAGTTTGAGTATCCTGCATCTCCGCAGCTTTTGCATGAGGAGCATTCCGCACTTAGACACCGGCAAGTGCTGTGTTTCTTTATTGATTACTCCTTTTTGACTTCCTTTATCCCTTGAAATACTCTTTTCTCTGAAATCTACTTTGGATGACTTACTCTAGAAGCTTTATTTTTCTGCTAATGGAACTTCTATTTTGTGTACTCTTACTTTTAGTGATTTTTTTTTCTCTTTATGTTTACAGTAGGCTTCTTGATTACAGTGCACAATCGAGACTTACATTTTTATGTTTTAGTGCAAGTTGTCTTTCTTTGGCAATTTTATGCTTATAGAATCATGGCAGATTTAAAGTGTTTTGTGGCCCTTCACCAGATTCCTTATGCTGATATGTAATCATAGATCAATTGGTCTTGTTTGCTTATAATTATACTCAAATTTCAAAAATCAGTGATTATTCTGTTTCACTCCTGTATGTTTCTTTTTAAATTTTTTTAAAATTTATTTTAGTGAGCTATATATTTTTCTCTGCTCCCTTTTCTTTCTCTCTCCTCCTCTTCAACCCTCTCCCATGGTTCCCATGCTCCCAATTCACTCAGGAGATCCTGTCTTTTTTCTACTCCCCATGTAGATTAGATGCATGTATGTCTCTCTTAGGGTCTTCATTGTTATCTATGTTCTTTTGGATTGTAAATTGTAGTCTGTTTTTTCTTTGCTTTATGTCTAAAAACCACATATGAATGAGTACATATGATATTTGTCTTTCTGGGTCTGTCAACCCTCTGTTTCAAAAGAAGCAATATTTCATTTACATATTCTTTAAGCTGCTACAACTTTTCCTCTTGCTTAGGGATCTTGCTTATTTATGTTTTTTAGTTTTCTCCTTTTTCTGTGTTTCATTCTGGAAATGATACTTCTTGATCCTCTAGTTCATTATCCTTGTCCCCCTGCAGTGTCTCACCTACCATTGATTCTATCAAGTACAGCTCACCTGTCATTCAGAGTATATTTTCATATAATTAAAATTTCATACCTTTCATAACTCTTCACATAAGGGTTTTCCTTTGCTTAATGTATGCTAGATCTCTGAGTTGATATAGGAAGACTCAGTAGAAGACAATCCATCTGTTTTTAATGGTAACATCTCTATGCATATTTAGAAAATATGCATTGGTTTGAATGAGTTTCTGTAAGGTTACTAATTATCATTGTGTGTGAAGGCTGAGTTGGAAATCTTCTAGGAAGGCTACTGTAAAGAGAAGATGGATGTAAAGTTAGCATAGCAAGATCAGACTGGAGCACTTGAATTAGGATCTACAGTGGTAGGTTGAATTTCATGTCAGCCATTACTGCCTTCAACCTTGAAGCAGTGAAGCTGTCTCTTCATCTTGGATTTAGGCACTCCTGGAAAATGAGTCAGAGAAGGCAAGAGAGGTATCAAATGAAGCTTGATCAGTTGCCTGCCTATGAAGGGTGCCCACAAAAGACACAGAGAGTGCATTCCCAATGTTCCTAGTCATGCCTTCATTCTCAAAGGCCAGCAATGCTGCTGCTGTTAATTTAAATCCTGTTTCATATCTTTCTCTAGTAATGCAAAAAAAGTAAAGAAAAGGAAAAGACAAAGAGTCCTTACCTCAACTGGAAAGGAATTATTCTTGGGAACATAATTTATTCTGTCCAAGTGGACAAATGATGGAACCACTGATGTGGATGCCCCCTCTGTGTGCTGTGGTTACCATTAATGGATAAAGAACCTGCCTTGGCCTGTTGATAGGGCAAAACTTAGGTGGGGGGGGGGGAGGACTAGAGTGAATGCTGGGAAAAAGAAGGGCGGAGTCAGGGAGCTGCTGCCAGAGTCAGACATGCAAAATCTTTGCCCATAAGCCACTACCATGGGGCAATATACAAATTAATGGAGATGGATTAAATTAATGTGTTAGAGTTAGCCATAAGAAGTTAGAGCTAAGGAGGTTGAGCATGACCTTAAGTGTCTTTTGGCCATTTGAATTTCTTCTGTTGAGAATTCTCTGTTCAGTTCAGTGCCCCATTTTTTTATTGGGTTAATTAGCATTTTAAAGTCTAGTTTCTTGAGTTCTTTATATATTTTGGAGATCAGACCTTTGTCTGTTGCAGGGTTGGTAAAGATCTTCTCCCAGTCAGTGGGTTGCCTTTTTGTCTTAGTGACAGTGTCCTTTGCTTTACAGAAGCTACTCAGTTTCAGGAGGTCCCATTTATTCAATGTTGTCCTTAATGTCTGTGCTGCTGGGGATAAACGTAGGAAGTGATCTCCTGTACCCATATGTTGTAGAGTACTTCCCACTTTTTCTTCTATCAGGTTCAGTGTGTTCAGACTAATATTGAGGTCTTTAATCCATTTGGACTTGAGTTTTGTGCATGGTGATAGATACGGATCTATTTTCATTCTTCTACACGTTGACAACCAGTTCTGCCAGCACCATTTGTTGAAGATGCTCTCTTTTTTCCATTGAATACTTTTAGCTCCTTTATCAAAAATTAGGTGTTCATTTAGCGATAAGGGAAATGCAAATTAAAACAACTTTGAGATACCATCTTACACCTGTCAGAATGGCTAAAATCAAAAACACCAATGATAGCCTTTGCTGGAGAGGTTGTGGAGAAAGGGGCACACTCATTCATTGCTGGTGGGAATGCAAACTTGTGCAACCACTTTGGAAATCAGTGTGGCGATTTCTCAGGAAATTTGGGATCAACCTACTCCAAGATCCAGTAATACCACTATTGGGAATATACCCAAGAGATGCCCCATCACATGACAAAAGTATCTGTTCAACTATGTTCATAGCAGCATCGTTTGTAATAGCCAAAACCTGGAAACAACTTAGATGCCCTTCAATGGAGGAATGGATGAAGAAAGTGTGGAATATATACATATTAGAGTACTACTCAGCGGTAAAAAACAATGCCTTCTCGAATTTTGCATGCAAATGGATGGAAATAGAAAACACTATCCTGAGTGAGGTATCCCAGACCCAAAAAGAGGAACATGGGATGTACTCACTCATAATCGGTTTCTAGCCATAAATAAAGGACATTGAGCATATAATTTGTGATCCTAGAGAAGCTAAATAAGAAAGTGAACCCAAAGAAAATCGTATAGTCATCCTCCTGGAGAGGGGAAGTAGACAAGATTGCAGGGCAAAAACTGGGAACTTGCGGGTGAGGTGGCATGGGGCAAAGGGGAAATGGGATGAGAAACGTGAGAAGGGGAGGATGGGAGGAGCTCGGGGGATTGGGATGGTTGGGATATAGGAAGGGTGGATACGGGAACAGTGAAATATATATCCTAACTAAGGGAGCCATCTTAGGGTTGGCAAGAGACTTGACTCTAGAGGGGTTCGCAGGTGTCCAGGGAGATGTCCCCAGCTGGTACCTTGGGCAACTGAGGAGAGGGAACCTGAAATGACCCTATCCTATACTGATGAATATCTTACATATCACCTTAGAACCTTCATCTGGCGATGGATCGAGGTGGAGACAGAGACTCAATTTGGAGCAATGGTCTGAGCTCTTAAGGTCCAAATGAGGAGCAGAAGGAGGGAGAACATGAGCAAGGAAATCAGGACCACGAGGGATGCACCCACCCACTGTGACAGTGGATCTGATTTATTTGGAGCCCACCAAGGCCAGCTCGTCTGGGACTGAATGAGCATGGGTTGAAACTGGACTCTCTGAGCATGGCGGACAATGAAGGCTGATGAGAAGCCAAGGACAATGGCACTGGGTTTCGATCCTAATACATAAACTGGCTTTGTGGGAGCTTAGCCTGTTTAGAAGCTCACCTTCCTGGACGTAGATAGAAGTCCTTCGTCTTCCCGCAGGGCAGGGAATTTGGACTGCTCTTCAGTATCGAGAGGGAGGGGGAATGGGGTGGGGGGAGGAGAAGAGGAGTGGGGATAGGGGGAGGGGACTGGGGGGAGGGGGCAATATTTGGGAGGAGGGGAGGGAAATGGGAAATGGGGAGCAGGTGGAAATGTTAATTAAAAAAGAATAAGAAAAAAAAGAATAAAAAAAAAAGAAGAAGTTAGAGCTAATGGGCCAAGCAGTGTTTTAATTAATACAGTTTCTGTGTGATTATTTTGGGTCTGGGCAGTTGGGAGGGCAGTGGGCCCTCCTCCAGCAATAATTTATTCTGTCCAAGTGGACAAATGATAGAACCACTTCCCACCTTAGCATCTCAAAAGAAAGAATGGAAAGACACAGAACGGATGCTCAGGAGTCAGCGTTCTGTTCTGCCTGCCCCCAAGCTACCTTTTCCCTTAACTGGACACTGTCCTGTGGTCCCATGCCATTCCTGACCAGAATGTCACCCACACGGTTATCTGCTTTGCAGCGGTGATGCGGAAAACAAGCACAGCCCTTATAACCTGCTAAGATGGAGAGAATGCAGCACAGACCTGAATCCCCAAGGACTCATAGCTTCCCTCTTGCCTCCTCCCATCAGTTCTATTACCCACAGCCCAGCTGCCTCCCTTCAGGACCCTCCAGGTCCACAGTATTGTGGCCCCATCTTCTTCTCTAGCACACAATGGTGGGGACAGTGAGGTTGTGCAGAGGGGAGCCAGCAGCCCAGTATTTGCTATTATATCAGCACATTATAAATGTAGACTTATTTTTTTTAATCTAAGAAGTCATTAAAGTAATTAATTAAATAAAATCGTAAGATGTTGTTGGTTAGATCATAGGATTTTTTTTTGTAGAATTCTTTTCTTTTTTGACATATCTATCTGAGAAGAAAGAACCATGCTTTGAATATTAAGATTAGAGTCTTTGATTTTGGTTTCCTGCACCAAAGTTAAAATGCATTTAACCGAAAAAGAAAATGGCTATCTCAATTGTTTCCCAAGATGGCAGATGAGCCCGAATCATGACTAACAGCTGCTCTTATGGTTTTGGAATATTATTCATCTGTAAAATTCTTCCCTGGGGCTCCATAAATTGTCGCAGTATTCCCTCAGTAATTACATGGAGAAAGCATGCTTTCTCTGCTTTTTGTGTGTAATACTGGCTGGGACTGACTCACATCACAGAAAACATCTTGCTGGGTACACATATTTCTATGTGTCTCTGATAACTCTAAGCTTCAGGAATACACACACACACACACACACACACACACAGGTTTTCATTCTTACTTGAACACAAAAGAACTTAAATTGGCATGATGCAAGACATTAAGGATAGCCACTTAGTGCAGGTTACCAGAAATAATAGGGCCTTAAGAATGGTTGGTTTTTTTTTTTTTTTTTTTTTTTGAGTAACTGACAACTTTATCGGTGTCTTTCTGGGAAGCCACAGAGCATGCTGGCTAAAGGACTATAAAAATGCTCGAGCATTAAGTAAACAAGCAAAAGCGTGGTAGGTAGTGAAGTTCTCATAGGTCATTATCTTCCTTGTAAACTGTTTGGAAGAAACTTCCTCTGACCAGACTGGCTGCTCCATTCTGTCACTGCTGTACAGGATCCCAGAGCCGAGAGCTGAGGCTCTCTGTGGCACTCTACCTTCACAAGGAAGTTTCCAGTTGGCGTAGGACACGTGTCATCCGTGACTGATCTTCCTGACAAAATGACAGTGTCTTTGCATTGTCTCTGAAAGCTTGATGACCCTCAACGTTTCCTGGAACAAAGAAGTCAGTAGAACAGGGTGAAAATGTTACAGGAGGCACGGAAGAAACACAAAAGACGGATGACAAGGTGACAGGTTAAACACAATCCATGGAATAAGAACCTCCTCCGCAGCACACCTACCAACACCTGCCCTTTGTTAAGACATAACAGAGAGCCGGCTGTAACTCCTTACGCTCCTTAGGGAGCAGAGTTGGACCGTGTGTGCCCACTCCTGTGGAGATTTCCCTGGCCGGTGCCTCAGCCACCCTTATTCTACCTTTATCAGCCTTTTGTGTTGCCTCCTCCCCACCTCAAAGCCTGGTTATTCGAACCTTCCAGCTCTGCCTCATTTCTCCTTTTATTTCTAGGCTTACATCTCAAAGGAGTTAATTAATAAGTCACTGATAATCTGTGTATACTTGGGGAGATGGTAGAAGGACCTCCTGGACTTGGGGACTGAATTCAAGCCAATGTTTAGAGAGACAGGAGCACAATCACCCAACCGTCCACAGGTTTCGGGCCTTCCTTATGTAACACCCTGTCTGAATTTTCAGTCAACAGTCACTGCTGTTGAGGGTCCTTGATGTCAGAACTGGCCGTGGTGGAGGACATCATGCTCCTAGATAGTTCACCCATTTGCCATGCTTAAATCCTGCCCCAAGGAGAGAATTCTTTATTTTAAGCATTTCTCTCAGGCAATAAAAAAAAACAAAACAAAACTAGCATTAGGATGAATAAGACAATGGGATTCAAATAACTTAATGTAAATGAGTTATTCATTTCAGTTTCTCTAATGGAAGACATGCGTTCATTGAATAAAGATCAGAGGAAGGAAAATCCATCAATGAAGTCTTGAAAGAAAGAGATGAAGAGCTTACAGTGGGAGGCAATAATTATCTTAACAAACACCATTTATGTGATATGTTTCTTTCCCTTCTGGACACCGGGATGAGAAGACAGAGATAATGGTTCTCTCGGCTCATGCTACATTTTTGTCACTCACCCCTGGCTTAAGAAAGACCTCTCATTGTTTTATTTCATAATCTTATTGTTTTAATGAATGTGTGTGTGTGTGTGTGTATGCATGCATGTGCTCTATAAATAGGCTAGGTTGACTGGCCAGCGAGCACAGGCATCCACTAGTCTTTGCCTACCCAGTGTGATTTTATAAGCCTACATTACCATTCCTGTTCTTTTTCTTTCCTTTCCTTCTTTGTCTCCCTTCCTTTCCCTCTCTCCCCTCCTTCCCTCCCTCCCTTAGGGAGTAACTCTAACCAAAGGAAGATCTGTATGACATGAACTTTAAAGCTTTGAAGAAAGAAATTGAAGAAGATGCCAGAAAATGGAAAGATGTCCCATGCTCTTGGATAGGTAGAATTAACATAGTAAAAATGGTAATCTTCCCAAAAGCAATCTACAGATTCAATGCAATGTCCATCAAAATCTCAGAAAAATTCTTCACAAACCTCGAAAGAATGGTATTCAACTTCATATGAAAAAATAAAGGAACTTCTGGAGGCATCACAATCCCTGACTTCAAACTCTACTACAGAGCTACAGTACTGAAAACAGCCTGGTATTGGCATAAAAACAGACAGGAGGACCAATGGAACTGAATCGAAGACCCAAATATCAATCTACACACCCATGAACACCTGATTTTTGACAAAGAAACAAAAAAAAATGTAAAATGGAAAAAAGAAAGCGTATTTAACAAATGGAATAACTGGAAATCAACATGTAGAAGAATGAAAATAGATCCATATCTATTGCCATGCACAAAACTCAAGTCCAAATGGATCTAAGACCTCAACATAAAGCCAACCACATTGAACCTCACAGAAAAGAAAGTGGGAAGTACACATGAACGCACTGGCACAGGAGACCACTTCCCTAAATATAACCCCAGTAGCACAGACACTGAGAGAAACAATTAATAAATGATACTTCCTGAAACTGAGAAGCTTCTGTAAAGCAAAGGACACGGTCAACATGACAAAATGACAGCCTACAGAATGGGTTAAAGATCTTCACTAACCTCACATCAGACAGAGGTCTGATCTCCAAAATATATAGATAACTCAAGAAACTGGTCATCAAAAGAACAAATAATCCAATAAAAATGGAATACAGTCCTAAACATAGAACTCTCAACAGAGGAATCTAAAATGGCTAAAAGACACTTAAGGAAATGCTCAACATTCTTAGCCATCAGAGAAATGCAAATCAAAACAACTCTGAGATTCCATCTTACACCTGTGAGAATGGCCAAGATCAAAAGCACAGATGACAGCTTATGCTGGAGAGGTTGTGGGGAAAAGGGAACACTTCTGCATTGCTGGTAAACAGCAAGCTGGTACAGCAGCTTTAGAAATCAGTATGGCGATTTCTCAGAAAATTAGGAAACAACCTTCCTCAAGACCCAACAACACCACTTTTGGGTATATACCCAAAGGATTCTCAATCATACCACAAGGACATGTGTTCAACTATGTTCATAGCAGCATTGTTTATTATAGCCAGAACCTGGAAACAACCTAAATGCCCCTCGACCAAAGAATGGATAAGGAAATTGTGCTACATTTACATAATGGAGTACTACACAGCAGAAAAAAATGACATCTTGAATTTGCATGCAAATGGATGGAGCCAGAAAACACCATTTTGAGTGTGGTAACCCAGACCCAGGAAGACAAATATCATATGTACTTACTCATAAGTGGCTTTTAGACATAAAGAAAAAAAAAAAAAAAAAAAAAAAAAAAAAAAAAAAAAAAAAAAAAAAAACCAGCCTACAATTCACAATCCCAGAGAACCTGGACAACAACAAGGGCCCTAAGAGAGACTTACATAGATCTAATCTATATGGGAAGTAGAAAAAGACAGGATCGCCTGAGTAAACTGGGAGCATGGGGACCATAGAAGAGGGTTGAAGGGGAGAGGAGAGGCAGGGAGGGGAGCAGAGAAAAATGTAGAGCTGAATAAAATCAATAAAAAAGCTGAAGGCTTTTGTTACCTTCTCACCCCCATTATGTTCTCATGCTTGTGAACAACACTTTCCCACAAACTTTTCTATTTTTAAATTTCCCATCTTATTTCTACCTCTTGTTTACATCCTAGCCCTTCTAATGTGTCAAATTTGTAGTTTTTTGTATACTTGCTCTTTCAAAGGGCATATTATTTAGTATGTGTTTATATTACATTTCATTCCATTTTCAAACCTTCTGGCTTGAGTCCATGTTTAAGATCCACGCTGCTAAGTACATATCCATTCCCTTGCCTGGAACTTCCTCAAGAGATATCAATATCCCTGTGGGCTTTCTCAGTGATGTATATCTGATCATCTCCAGGGTACCCCACTTCAAAGAATGCTGAAGTTGAAATACAGGGACCATTACAGAATTGTGGGAGCATAGCATATAAGGGCAATTGGAAGACAGTTCTAAAGCTTCATGGCAGTTTGATTTACACTCTGAGATTAATAATAGCATAATTGTTTTGGAAGTGGACACCAGCTGTGCATCCATCTGCCCATCCAAAGGCCACAGAGCTCATCATTATTCTAGACACGAAAGGTTACTTGCTTTACAAAAGTAACTACAACCTAGTATTCTGCCAAAATCAACTCCCTTAGAATATGTTTTATTCTTTTTGAAAAAAAAAAGAAAATATTGTAGCAATTGAGAAACCCAAGAAAAGTATTTTAGTAAAGTCCTATTCAATTTTATTCCCTGCATGCTTCTTAATTCTTGTTTTCTGAGCTCTGTAAAGACGTTTGACCAAGTACCTCTGATGTCACCATTGTCTCTAGGGTCTGAACTGTCATGGCAGGCACTGTCCTGAAAAAAATCATAGAATGGGTAGGCTAGGGCTGAAACTTTCTCTTAGGTAAGGGCCCACAGTTTTAAGACTCAATACAAAGACAAATGTTTAGTACAAATCCTCGCACCCCAGGATCCTTCAGAGGATTGTCCACTCTCTTCCTAAGTCGAAATTAACCACTTCTCTCAGCAAAGTCAGTTTCCATCATGACTAAAATTAGTGCGTATTCCCCTTCGCAAGCAGTCTTTGATTCATTATCAAAATCAGAGTCCTTGTAAATGACAGGGATGTCTGTGTAAGAATGTTGGGAATGACGACCATGCTTTCTCCAGGGCTGAGAAGAGCAAGTAGATAAGAGAGGCATTGCTGCATGACCACTGGGGGCTGCCTTGTGACCATATCAAAAGATGAAAGGGCTTTATCCAGAGCCTTAAAAAAAAAGACAATGCAGATGGAATGACTATATGAATTCAAAAAAATGGCTGCCTCAACTCTGAGAGTATTTATACACTATTTTTGAAGACTCTACCATAAGGTGTCTTAACTTTTTTTTTCCTAGCAGATTTGAAAGTTACCTTCCTTTGTACAAGCCCAGGGTTATTTTATTGGCGATCTTTTGGCGTGTCTGACATATAGGACTAGCGTTTAAAAGTTGTATTGCCTTTGCCTTAGTAAACCTCAAGAGCTTGTCAGCTCAGAAATTTACCTCGAAGGCTTGTGCCAGTAAGTTATAGACACTAGTCAGCCTTTAAATGGAAGGCAGAAGTACTATCTCTAGTGAACCCTAGTTAAAGGAGGCTCCAAGTTTCATCAGTCAACAAGAAACTTGTACGCCCATATCATTGGCCTCACTCACAAGGGAAGGAATGGCAGACTGTAGGAAATATATTGTCGTGAGCATAGCCCTGAGCTGGGGAGATGACTCAGTAGGTAGAGCATTTGTGATGCAAGGCGAAGACCTGAGGCAGAATTCCTCACACATGTAAAGCCAGATGTAGTGGCTTGCATCTGGAATCTCACTGAATCAAAAGCATCCTAGGAAGCTTGCTGAGCAGCTAACTTCCTGTACATATCAGTGAGCATCAATGAACCCCTCTCTAACACAAGTTGGAAAATGAAGACTGATAACCAGAGCTGTCTCTTGATCTCACGCACACACATTGGCATGTACACACCCACACTTTCACAACTGAGTGTGTTCGTGTGCAAGCCGCTCAACCCTCCACACATGCACATTGAGAAAGAGGGAGAGAGATTAAAAAAAACCTACTTTAATCCTTTTCCATTGGTGGGTAGAACAAGTTTGCGATGTCATACAAAGAGCAGCGAAGATCTCTGCAGTCAGCACAGTTCACAGCAAGCTCTCCGTGCCTCCCTTAGCGTCTCTCTGAGGCTTTTCCTCTTTTCCACCTGTAAAGTGTGATGCTGATATTAACTAAAACCTCATACTTAAGACAAAGCAGCAAAGCAAACAAACCAAATACAAATACTCTGACCTTATTACCAGCAATTCCACTCAGACTGGAGCAGGGATGTAAACACTATTATGACATGACTCATCTACGATGCTTTCTTCTCTTGAGCAGAACTGGTAATATACACGGAGACCACGTTCAAAGAATCAAGGCGGATCATGCTGACACCTTTCTAATTCCTTCTTGTAGGAAGTAAAGGGGACTTTTCATGTGTGATGGGAGGTGGTGGGGGTGTTCTCAAAGAATGATTTGCTCATACTTTAACAGCATCAGAACCCAGAGATTTCTGGACACCTCTCCAGAATTGTTGTTCCAGTGTATCTGGGGTGACATCTGAGAATTTGTACCTGTAACACTTTCTTGGTTGGTGCTGAACACCACACTTGGAGAACCCTTCTTCTAAAACACCCATCGTTCACCATCAGGCAGTGATCTGTCCATGTCCGTCATGTACCCAGGTTGAACCACATAACGGGTAGGCTGTGAAAGAGTGTAGAGACTCTGTTCTTTTTCCAGAAGGGTCTGCTTTCTGGTAGTAATCACCACATGGAAGAGAAAAAGAGCAACTTGTGAAATGGACACCAAAGAAAGCTTCCACACAGTTATTAAACTTCTCCACCATTTTTGTCATCATGACTCAAGCAGACCAAACATCCCAGGATAGAGTTAATGTGGTTCATAACATCATGCCCCAGTGTCAAAGGTTATATGCTCCTGGTAGAAAGTTTGGTTCACAAAATTGGCCTAAAATAATAAAAAGAATTTTTTTGGACAATACTTCATGAATTTACAGCAAAATGCAGTAGATGAAGGGTTCAGACACTGGCTAGGGTTGGAGTCTCTTTGTCTCAAGAGCAGCTGACATTTATTGGAGCCTTTCTGTTTATAATGCGGTGCACCACTGACTTCATATGTATTACTTTGTGCAACCCTGAAGTATCAAATGGATATTATTAAGAAAACAAAATATTGGCAGAACAACTTGCCTGAGGTTGATTATAATGAAAATGGGGTTTCTAATATTTGTTTCCCCCAACCACCTGAAACCAGAAAACCACAAAACACCATCCTTGCTGTTCACATTCAGAAAATGGCCATATCTCCAGGGATAAAGCAAGGAAGAAATGGCAGCTTTAGTAAGTGCCACAGAAAAAGGATGAGTTGCCCTTACCGGACATCGCTTTCCTTTCATGAAACAAATAGCCCACACACTTACCAGTATCTGTTTTATTGTCTTTGTGATTCTATTTCTTAAGGAATTATTTTTATACCTTATCGAAATGATCATGTGTTGTTTTTTTCACTGATGACATAGAAAGAACTAATCCTATTTATTTTAATTTATATGTAACCTTTATAACAGCTGTCCCAGTATTGGAGAGCTAAAAGGAAAGACTGCCTGGTTCAGTCTGCCTTGCGTCTGTTGCGTCTGGTGGGACCAAGCTCAGTCAGAAAGGTCAATTTCCCACCCCACTGTGTGGGATGAATGACATTCATACTCACCCATCCAGTTTGGGGTGAAGCACGTGCATGTTTTGTGGAGATGGTAACAGGGGCATCATTACAGTCCTTTCCCCTCTAGCTGCCACAAACATGGGAATTAGCAGCACATCCATCCCTTTGCTCCCTCTCTGTGCCCTAGATAAGATAGACTGAAGGTTATCAGTAATTCCCAGAGCTGGCTCTGACCCCACCTCTTTCCTTCCAGTCAAGAAAGCAGTCAGAGTGTAAGCAAGAATGATGACGTTCCCATGGCAATTATTTGGAATCTAATCTTACTTATTTCTTAAGAAGGAATCATCTCCAGACAGCAGCACAGTCTTAGGAATAATAAATTATTGATGCGAGTGTTCCCTCCTTATCACCTCTATGACTAAGAACCACAGGGCCTTCTCCCACAATATCTCATTTGTCATCTTGGATTTCCATTCAGGTGACCTTCACAATCATCTTCCTACATCCACTAAATTGAAATAAGTCAGTCATGCTATGCAATTACTTCTAACTTCTGTCTAGTTTGATAATCTAGAAGGGGGGTTGCCTCAGTGTGATACAGTCATTTCCTGAAAAAAAATATTTAGCACTAAAATAAAGAGAAAATTCTAGATATTTTTTTTCCTGCAGAGTCATGAGAGATTTGGAAGTTTCTGGGTGGTGTATGATGGCCTCAGACTCAGAAGGTAGAAATGACAGGGACCACTGATGTGTAGGTGTCAGGGTCCTTTAAATAGAGAGCTCTTTTAGAATAAATTATTTTCATTTCTATTTGAAAGATTCTGTCCATTTATTTTTTATTTATTGCCTTTTAAGATTCTTGAAAACCCGACGGGGGAAGTTAGATACTTTGGGTCTCTATTAGGACAGTGTAATATTTCGGTTACAATTTCCCTTTGAAATATCTTACTCACTTGGTATTTGTCCTATCTATCCCGGCACAAAGGTATCAAAAACAGGATATTCTCCCGAAGCCTTCTTTTAGCTATAATGTGGCAAATGACATTCTAGCTTGTACAATTTTTGATATGGAAGTCTTGGAATTTCCACTTGTAGGTTCCAAGCCAACAAAAATACACAGAGACGGAAAGCAGGGAAATTTTGTTCTTGTTGCCCTACTTCACCACGTTACTCCTCTGCAGATAACACTTGCCCAACAGGATACTTGATTTTAAGAATGATTTGGAAATGGAAAGCTAGCTTTGTGAGCTCAGAGGAAAATATGGTAAAAATAGTTTGTATCAGATGATAACACATCCCAAGAATGGGTGGTCCTTAAGTTATCTATGTGGCTTTCCTGGACTTTCTTTGCTACAGGAAGACCAAAAAAGGTCTGGGGTTTGGCCGAGCTGAGATTGTTTTGGAAGTAGACACAGCAGAAAGAACGGTTACTGGGGACTCAGAACCCCTAATTTCTAGTGCTGGCATTCTCATTACCTAGCTACGTGCCTCTGAGGGGGTCAGGTAGCCTCGCTGACCCTCGTTTTTCTCTTTCTAATGGAAATGAAACATTTGTGGATCCTGAATTCCTTGACTCCTTGTCTAAAATAGTCAATACACCTGGCAAGCCTTAGTCATTTTCTTCCAGGGTCATATTCTAGTACTTGTCTGTTGGAGGAGGCTGCTTGTTCATTCCTGGCTGCTCAAACCCAAAATAATCACTCAGAATCTATATTATTTAAAACGCTGCTTAGCCAATCACTTAAGCATATTCCTAGCTAGCTCTTACATCTAGTATGAACCCATTTCCGTTATTTTATATTTTACCATGAGGCTCGTGGTTTATGGGCAAGGTTCTGGCGCATCCGGACTCAGCCTTTTTTCTCCTAGCACTCAGTTTAGTTTTTCCCACCTAGCTCTACTCTGCCCTACTACAGGCCAATGCGGATTCTTTATTCATTAACCAATAAAAGCAACACATATACAGAAGGACTTCCTACACTAACAATACCTTTACATCAAGGTTCTCATTCTTTGATTCTTAAATTCACTTACTGTATCAATCCAAATTCAACAGGTCTTAGTTTCATTTTTTTTAATTGTCCTTGTGTTATAGGTAACTAGTGGTGAGTGTCTGCACCAGGTGTTTCTAGGTTCTTGGCCTCCCATTTGAAGGATTGAAATAAAGGCAAACACTTCTTTTAGCTCCAAGAAGTTGCTAAAAGAAGTAAGCTATTCCCTCATTATAGGCAAACATACACGCAGTTCTACATAGGTAGGGTCCTAGACTGTTAACAGGTTGCTTAACAGAGAGGGGTGTGTGTATAGCCCAGCTGGGTAGGATCCAAGTTGCTTTATAGTTGCCATCTTTATTTGTATACCGTGTTTCAGACCAAATCACCTTTGCTCTCTACTTCCCTACTGTTTTCACCTGGCAAACCCTCAGCCATCGGTTAATCCAGCTTGTCTCCAAGCTGGACCTGCACAGCTGCAGCTAAATCTGCTAGCGTGAAGTCAACTAGTCTTTCAGACGCAGGGCCACTTAACATACTTATGTCATACCAGACACTCAACCCCCTCATGGCTATTTTGAGATGGAGCCATGCTCTGTAGCCCAGGCTGACTTTGAACTTGCTCACGTCTCCTGAGTGCTGGTATCACAGGTAAAAACCATAGTCAATTTACAATCTTACCTTTTTAAACAGACTAAAAGAGCAGGAAAAAAAAATACCAACTCACTACCCTCTGGTGCTATGTTTATTTATACTGGTGTTTACTCTGTCTCTCTGCCTCACTGATGTCCTATTACTGGTCCATTTGCTCTTTTACTTTCTTCCATTCAACCCACTAGAGTATAAATTCCAAGAGGGTGAGTGTCTGTCATCACTGTGCTCTTGAGCATCTGACCCAGTATAGGTTACAGAAAAGTTACTAAATTTTTATTTTGTCGCCACCCTTAGCATAGAAGGGGAATGGACACACATGTTCAAGAGTTCAAACATTGGTATACGCAGAGTAAAGCCAAGAGCCAGATCCAGCTCTGCCTAAAGTACAAAAATAACTAATGACTTAAAGATATGAATTGATGCTTGCTTTTTTTTTTTTTTTTTTTTTTTAACAGCGCTGGATGAACCCAGGACTTTGAGCATGAAATGTGGGCATGCTGCCACTGAGCAATGCTGAACTCAAATTTTCATGAGAGGATTTTCTACAAAGCACACACCTTTCAAGAGGACCTCGGTTACTAAGTCTGAAGCAATTTGATCACAGTTCTTTAGCTGTCATCATGAGAAAAGAGAATGACTTGGAGATCACTGGATCTGTCCCCATTTTGCTTTGCAGATGAGAAAATTTCGACAATGGGTGTGTAAAACCTCTACTCCTGTTACTCTTTCATCTGCATAACAGGGATTAAAAAACCGTGCTTCCCTTTTTCTGACTACTTCATTTTCCTTCATGTACCTTAAAAATGCTAAAATGGTTTTAACATTTGACTCTGGGGCTGTAGCTCTTAAAATGCTATAGTTTCCAAGAAGAAACCTGAAATGCTGTTATGAAAGAACTTTAATGGATCATATAATAATCATCATATTTTATGGGAAGATTTCCAAAGGCCTTATACCTTGGGAAAACATACCTATGGTAAGTTCAAATGGCAGAGAAATATAATTTCTTACTTCTTTTGTGTGCTAAGCTTTGATTCCCCCCCCCCCTTACACAAGCCATTTATAACTGAATACAGCACACGTGGCTTACAAGGGTTTTCTTTCCCACTACTCTGGCTGTTAATTTTTATGTGTTTACACATCCCTGTCTACTGCCAGCTCATGACATGCCCTCTCCAGGCCTCCCCTCACTAATGTAAACACGTGTTTTACAGTCATTTAGAATGGGTGAGGACCTGGATATTTTCTCAAATCCTCCCTGTGAGAACTGAAGTTTATTTGGGGTCAGATTGCATGATTGAAGGAAGGTAAATGGGGCTCTCATCAAAAAACAAAACAAAACAAAATTTTTCATTTGATCCACTGGAGACAGCTACTAGATCACAGGAGGGGCTGTTTACAGGCTCAGGGACTTCACAAATTTCCCTTCTAAGCTCCAACAGAGGCCAAAAGGAATTCTACATTTGAATTCACAGTCAAGTTGCTAGGGTGTTCCCATACAACCATATCTCATATGCTCATATCTTTTGTTTGTAGTTAACTACAAAAGATTTGGAGTGCTCAGTGTAAGTTCTTGTGGTATTAAAATACGAACGAGTATCTATCTCTAAATGTGGTACTGTGAAGCTATTAGTCGTCATTGAGAAATGGGTACAGTCTCAGGTCATAATGCCTACCATAGTCAAACTGTCCCACTGCAATGAAATCTCATGATGGCATTAATGCTTGAAGGAAAGATGGTACCCACTCACAGACAGGTGACTTGGCATAGTAGAGTGTATCACACAGAGATCCCTGGGTAAGAAATTTGGGTTTAAAACTCAACTCCTCTGTACTCATGGTCAGGATCACTCCCTGTCTGATCAGGCCCAATCAAACTTCTGTGTTTCCTGATCATGTGACTATAAAGACAGAAACACCCACCTACGTCTCCCATAGCTCAAAAGCAATGATGACAGTGCACTTGAGTTGACTTGGTTAGGTGAGGAATTGCAAAAGCACAAAGAGTTACTAGAAACTGAAAGAAAATGTCTTAAATTATTGCCCCAGAAAGAATGTTTCATTTATCTGATATCACTTCATTGACACCTGAAACAGAAGCAACATCAGTGCAGGTAAAATTTGAAAATGATCATGAAGGACTTCTAAGGGCTAAGTAAAATCTGTTGATTCAGTGATGCTCATGTTAGGAAGAGTAGGATCATCTCAAAGCAAGATGAGTTTGTAAAACTTCACGGAAGGGCATTAGTAGAAACCATAGGGGTCACCCCAAAGAGAGCTGAAATAGACAAGAGCATCGCTACTCACTTGAATTACCGTGTGCCAACACGTGACACAGGCAAATCAGTGATGGCAAAAGTCAAACCTCTCCTGTGAACTTACGAAGGGGAGAGAAACATTTTTGTGCTGAAAATCTTCTTAATATGTAACAAAACATCCTCGTTAAAATTCAAGGAACACCCACATTGTGTATGCATTTTGTTGAATATACTTTTTCACTCTTGGTGATATAAGTAATCTTTTTCTCCAAAATCCTTGAACGTCGTGATAACTTCATGGAACTTGATTTCTTAGCATGTGATTCTCCTTATAATTTAGGTTTGCAAGATCTTAAACTTGCCTCCGTTCACTGAGATAGATTTTGTTTCTTGAGTTGCAATCAGATCAATGGTCCCTTTATTGAGTCACCTGTTGAGCCATGTTAAAGTCTTTTATTGACACCATGAATGTTTTCTTCATTCTAAAAACTGCATCCCCATTGGCATTTACTTATTCCTAATGCAAACATGGGGTCTCAATAAACACTATGTAAGCTGAACTGAATTAGAAAATAGTTACATTGCTAATTGCCTGCCTAACTCATCACCCATCCTCCTCCCTCCTCCCCAGCTCTTGCCAACAGAATCTTCATTTACTTGGGGGCAATTCAGTGAGATGCTGATGGAATCCACTGCTTGAGACTTCTTGGGAAGCTCCTTCAAAGAGAACAGGCTCTGCTGATTTTGAATTCTTGCCCTTTGCTTCTCACATGTCATGCCTGAAACAAGGATACAGTGTTTGATGAAGGAGCAGTCATGGTAGAATCATGAGGATTAATCACATAAGGACTGCAGAATTAGGATTGATTTCATCTTGGTCCTCATTATACACTTGATTCAGCTTCAAACTTCAGGCCCTTGGGCCCCTAATAAAACTACTATAGAAGATTTTCATAGAAGTAAATGGAGCTACAGAGAGGTTCTTCGGCTATGTTAGAGTAGTGATTCTCAAATGAGGAAGGATTTGACATTGTGGAATTCACCAAATTGTTTTCTTCACTTCCTCTGTTGTATTTACTATTCTTCTCTCCTGACAGGAATTATTCTTCTTCCACTTACTTGGGTGAAAACTGATATCAAATAGCATGGGTTTGAGTGATTCTCAGTAGTTATTTACTTCTGAACGTCAAAGAAATGGAATTAAAATTTTATACATGCCTTTGATCCAACCCAAAGTTCAGTAGCAATGGTTATAAAGCCAATAGTCCTCTTTTATGGTATGAACATTGTTGAAATCCCCTAGGTCACTTGTTTGGCAGCTAATTTCATTGATTCCTGGGTATATCACCATAGCCCTAGGATATATTACCCAACTACTTTTTTTCTACTTGTCTGTCAGTGGGAGCCATATACATTTCCAAGAGAAAGTCCAGAAGTGTCTCTTGTCTGGAAGGGGCAGTTAGAGATTGCAGGTCTCAATTGATGGTCTTTGTCATATGACATGGCATTGTTTATTTTACATATGCCTAAATGTCCTGGAACTTTGCAATTTTCTTGCAGAATTAATTTTTTTTCAAGTGACACTTTCGAACTGTGGTTAGTGTCTTAAAAGTTTCTTTTCTAGATTTTTCACTTTTACTCTTCCAATTTTTATAGTCACTAGATGCAAACCCATGCACTAAGTATCTAAGGAGTAGAAAGAGCCGTGACTAAGAAGTAGTCCTGGCCATGAAGGGAACTGATGATGCAGTGTAGGAGGTAGTGCTGCACGTGGATAATACAAGGAAGTGGCTATTCCGGTTTCTTTTTGATGGGCAAGCATTTTGCCAGGACATGGGCTATGCATGCGTAAGGCTCACGGAGACAGTTAATTGAATCTTTTAGAAAGTCTTTTCACTAGAAGGAGAAAATAATAAAAATCGATTATCATTTCATCTCCTACAACAGAAAGCAAACCTGTTTACATGTTTGAACTGGACATGTGGCTAAATAATGCAGCCAAAGAAATTTGCCACAAAGGTTTATTAGACAGATCCCATTCTTCTGCTTTTAAGACTGCGAAGGACTTCTAGCCATCCAGCAATGAGCCAAAGGGCTGGGGAAAACTAATTCCTTTAGTTTTCCATCAGCATCCTTTCATTTTTTTACTTTAGAAAAAAATTATTTCAGAGAGTTGATTTTTGTGTCAAAAATACACTTATGAATAGAGACTCTTAAAATTAAGAAGTTATACTTTCTCCCATTCTAGAAGAGTGACTCATCCAAATAAAGGATATTTTCCTTTTTGTCAAAAGAGAATGATTTCTATTTTTTTAAATGCAAATATATTCCTTAATGAAGAAAAGTCAGTGGGTGTTTACCTGGTCATTTTTGTCTCTGCCCCTCCCCCCTCCCTTCCTCTGATGATCTCTCTCTCTCTCTCTCTCACACTCACACACACACACACACACACACACACACACACACACACACGTTGTGGGCAGTTTCATTTTGCAATGATATTTGTCTCATATCTTTTCAGGAAAGAACCCTTTCGGAGTTGCAAGTCAGGAAAAGCCCGAGATTTATGGACTTGGAAGTGCCTTGTTTCCCAGGACTCAGAGTGACTTCAGCACTGAGAGCAGCTGAAGGGGTTAACTTGGGGACTTGGCCAGCTGTCAGTTAAACTTTTTTCTCTGGCTCTGCCCTGGGTTTCCCCTTGAAGGGATTTCCCTCCGCCTCTCCAGCAAGACCCTTTATAAATAAGAGCAGACTTTCTATTTCACGCACACCAGCCTGGCTGGCTTTGGAAGCTGAACACTTTTCCCAGACACTTTCACGTGGGACACAAAGAAGGCTTTGGAGCTTCCATTTCGTCACCCCAGCAGCGACTTGAAATGCCTGAGAAGATGGTCACGATCTCTGAAGCCTCAGCGGTACTTTGGATACTGTTTGCAGCTTGTAAGTCCCTGACCTGTTTTTACAGGTCCACAGCTTTGGGTGTACTAGAAAGTTTTGCTATAAAACTAGTTTTGACAGAGCTACAGATGGATGTGTTTTGATACCCTTTTCGAATGTTAACTGAGAAATTTGGATTATATCGGTAGTAGGTCTATCTCTTTAGTATTCTGTACTTGACCACGAAGTCAAACCTAGAAAATAACAAAATTGCGTTGCACAATGGGCTTCAAAGTCTGACTGAGCATTCGTCTTCATGGTCAGGATCCCAGCACCTTCCTGAACAGCAACATCTGGGCTTTTGGGGCTGCCTGAGGCAATTTAAAAAGTAGATCTCCCAGGCTGTGTTTTAAACACTGCGTTGCTATGCAAGAGAGAAAGGATACAGCATGAGACAGACCAGAGTAAAGTTGCTTTTTTCTCCCCTCTCTTGCTGTTTTAGCTCAAGCTTTTGAAGTCGAGATCTCCCCTACATATAGAACGATGGCTCAGATTGGGAGCTCCATGTCCCTGACTTGCAAAACCACAGGCTGTGTGTCCCCATCTTTCTCTTGGAGAACCCAGATAGACAGTCCGCTCAGTGCGAAGATGTGGAAAAATGAGACCGCATCCATCCTGACCATGGATCCTGTCAGTTTTGAGAATGAACACTTTTACGTGTGCACAGTATATTGCGGATCGGTGAAACTGGAAAGAGGGATCCAGGTGGACATCTACTGTAAGTGCCCCCAAAGAGGTTTGGTTTTCTCTCGATGCCGCTTGAAGAAAATATTAATGATACGTGGAGTTAAGTGTATCTAGATTCTTGGCTAGATAGTTTTAATAAAGCCAGAGACAAGGAGGAGCAAGATGAGAAGAATTTTAACCTCTGTGTCTTTGTTTGCTACAAAAAATGGTGCCCTTGCAAAAGACTCGCATCTTCTTCTGTCCAATCCTTAGCCGAAATGTGAGCATCTCATAGGCTCTGTTCACTTTTTTCTCTAACCCCTCATCTGCCTGTATTTCTACATGTTCACTTGCTCATGCATCTGAAGATTGATGATGTCTCGCTTTCTGGTATTTTCCATTTACTTATTCTTATGCAACTTGGAGCTTAAGATGTGCTTGCAGACTCAGATTTATGAGTATACGCGTCTCCTCTTTAGACATAACCATAACATCTATGAACATCTCATCCATCTAACGCTGATAAAGTTGAGAATTCTTGTTGTTGTTACCATAAAGCCTTGGTTTTTCCATCCCAAAGGATTTTCATCTCAGGAATATGAACAGGTACCCATATTACACCAGCCTACCCCAAACACATCTCATCCCCGTCCTCAACTCAGCAAATAGAACCAGCAAAGGGGAGGGGGATAGTGAATCCTATGGAAATGGTTTGTCTTTGGTTATAGACAGCATCTCTTCCCCCACCTCAGAATGTACTCACTTAGGCATTTCTTCGCGTTTGATTCATCCTCTAACTACCTTGGTGCCTTCCTACTGTGCTGAAGCCTGCCTTTGTCCATTAACCTTCACTGAAATTTCAGCAAGCCCCTTGTGGAGCTGGGCTTCCCAAGCAGCTGCACTTGGCCGGCTGCTTTCAATTACGCTGGCTGTGTATGCATAGTTTATGTCTGGGCAGCCTCCTGAGCTCCATGCAAGGTCCTATTATATAAATATCGGGAAGAATGGCAAGTTCTTATGTTACCTGTCATGAAATGTGTGGATGCCAGGCACATTTCCTGAAGACCGTGACGGACATAAATAATTGGAGGGGGAAATTTAAAATACTATGTTTTTAGATAATAAAGCATTTCCAGTTCCTTTGCCTTTGCCCACAAGTACGGTACAGTTGGAGAGTTAAAAAAGAGAAGTGAGGAACCTTCTGGATTTAATTATGTAGCCTGTTGCCTGTTTTTTTTTTTTTCTTTTTCCCGCAAGAGAGCCTGTTTCCCATTGTATTTAACAGTTCAGTCTCTATTCCACATTTGACTGTAATATTCTGTAGTACTGGGACACCAATGAGCCCCCATCATGACATATATGCATCATATACATATGTATATGATAAACTGTGTAAAAGGGGGAGGGGCAATGTGCTGTGTTCCTCTGTGCCGGTGGGTTCAGTAGAGTGCTGGTCAGAGCACAAAGTTCGGCTTTTGGGGGAATGAATCCACTATGGAGCGCTCTCTTAGGATTGAATGCCTTCCTGGTGGATGAATTCTTATTAGAGATCCCATTTTCAGAAGCCAGCCCCCTAAGGTCATTCTCTTCATTCTGTAGGCAGTCTTACACAGTGACACTCCTTTACTATGTCATTCTGAATGTTGGGTTTCTCATCTAGAACTGTACCTGCACTAACATAAAAGAACAGGGCGTAATATGTCTCTGGAATCGCAGTGCAGAGTGACAGACGCATGAGCTTTGCTCCCCCACCTCACCATGCTGCGTGACAGAGGCTGGTTCTGCAATCATACTGTGTCCAAGCTTCCTTATCTGTGAAATGTGGCCTCTGTCACCCAGGGTTACAGCAAAGAGAGAGCAAAGACCTTTAAGTTACATCTATTTCAGAGTTTCAATAGATTTTAGGCTTTTCGTTCTTCTTTCCTTCAGTAACACATACTTTTTTAACAGTTACAAGATTAAAACTGAAATGGCCTTTAAAAAGTGGTTAATTCTGATTCGTGATTCCTGAGTCCACCATGAACCGTGACTTGCTATTTAAACAACTGGCTATGCTGAATTAAGCCTAGTATTAACAAAAACATTTGTTTTGACTTGTGTTGCGTTAAAACATTTAGAGATGTTATCAATTGGAGCCTAAAAACCTACTTGTGTGTCTGCTTGGCTTTGCAGCATTCCCTAAGGATCCAGAGATTCAGCTGAGTGGTCCCCTGGAGGTTGGGAAGCCTGTCATGGTCAAGTGTTTGGCCTCTGATGTTTACCCATCTGATAGATTGGAAATGGAACTCTTCAAAGGTGACCAACTCCTGAAGACAGAGCTGTTTATAGAAGAGATGGAGAAGAAGTCTCTGGAAACCAAGAGTTTGGAAGTCAGCTTTACTCCTGGCCTTGAGGATATTGGGAAAGCTCTTGTTTGCCAAGCTAACTTACACATTGAGCCGGAGCCCCAAAAAAGGGAGAAGGTCAACACACTGCAAGTCTACAGTAAGTACTTGCATGAGGAGCTCTGGTCTATGGGAATTCAGTCCCAGATATGTATTATTTTGTTTATTGTTACAAGAAATGTATCAAATAGATTAATAAGAAACGTGCAGCTTTTACTGCATTACTTAATCAAGACATGATTTTATGAATGCTATTGTTAAAAGAACAGGATACTGGGTTTGGGTTTAGAGCGCTTGAGTGTCCTGTCTCACTGTTAGCTGAGTGATGTTAAGATTATTCAACTCCTCTATTCTCCTGTTTATCAAGGAGGAATCAACATAACACTATCTGCTTGGATTGTAGGAAGTGGGCTCAAATGATAAAATTTGTATAAAATTTTATAATAAGCCTTGAAGCATTGGTTTCACAGACATACAAAATTTACAAGAGGATTTCTTATTCTGTGTGGGTATGTGTGTGTGTGCGTGCGTGCGTGCATGTGTACAAGAGTGTGGTGACATGTACACACATGCAGTAGGTGTTAGGGTTTGTCTTCCAGGTTTTGGAGACTGCTGGTGGATCTGAAGCTTCTTCTTATATTAAAATTGTGTCTTTAATTAACTCATGGTGTTATGTTCAAACTAAAATGTTTTCTACTCTGAGCCCTAAGTTAGAAAGAGTTGGTGTCAAGTACACTAGGTTTACCCAACGCATAATGAGATGGAAAAAACTTCTAACAACCTTTTGAGAAACCAATCAAGGTAGGGGCTATTTCTCCTCACAGAATACAGCACTTTGAGACAGAGGTATAGTTAAGCCTCTGAAAGCAGTCGTGTGAGAAAGAGCATTGCCATTTATCCATAAGAACACAGGACTAAACTATGACCTTTGTGCAAATGCTAGCTACTTCCAGGAAGATTTCAACTCAATGAGAGACTTTTTATTTTTTTATATATATTTTTTAAATTTATTTATTTATTAAAGATTTCTGCCTCTTCCCCGCCACCGCCTCCCATTTCCCTCCCCCTCTCCCTCCCCCAATCAAGCCCCCCTCCCTTGTCAGCCCTAAGAGCAATCAGGGTTCCCTGCCCTGTGGGAAGTCCAAGGACCACCCACCTCCATCCAGGTCTAGTAAGGTGAGCATCCAAACTGCCTAGGCTCCCACAAAGCCAGTACGTACAGTAGGATCAAAAACCCATTGCCATTGTTCTTGAGTTCTCAGTAGTCCAATGAGAGACTTTTTAAAAGTAATTAATGATATTCAAATGCCAATTTGATGGCCCTGAGTAGGGTGTCTCCCTCAGTAAGTGCTGAAGCTTGGATGTGCTTTTGGCAAAGATTCTTCCTCAGGATTCCAGTTCTTAGGCAAGAGACTGAACCATGAAACTTGAAGGGCTTCTCTTAATTTCTACCTACCTGTGGCTCCCTGAAAACATCGATATCAAGAACTATAATTAACTGGTTAGAAATTAGATTGGCTCATTTTTTTTTTTAAATGACTCGGTGATTCTTGACTCTCACTTGGCAGGTAAGTTTGTCAAATTTGTAGAGACACATAAGTACAGTCTACAAGAGAAATACATCATCCCCACTGGGTGAAGATGATGCTAAATGACAGCTTATATTATGTTCTACCTTTTCAGCCTCTCCCAAAAATACAGTTATCTCTGTACATCCCTCCAGAAGTCTTCAAGAGGGTGACACTGTGACAATGACATGTTCCAGTGAGGGTTTACCAGCTCCCGAGATTTTCTGGAGCAAGAAATTAGATAATGGAAA
Organism: Chionomys nivalis; assembly: GCF_950005125.1. Lineage (NCBI taxonomy): Eukaryota > Metazoa > Chordata > Mammalia > Rodentia > Cricetidae > Chionomys > Chionomys nivalis. The sequence goes on along the minus strand of NC_080103.1, from coordinate 28,348,652 downwards.
TCTGAAGCTCCTCTCAGGAAATGCAACTCTTACCTTAGTTGCTATGAGAACGGAAGATTCTGGAAATTACGTGTGTGAAGGAGTTAATCTGGTTGGGAGAAATAAAGCAGAAGTGGAATTAACTGTTCAAGGTGAGTAGAAGGTGAAGAGGTGCCATCGTTGGCTGTTGAGCAATAGCGACACAATGCCAGCGTTGACATTCTTTCCTTGCCTTTGCTTGACGACACGACTGGTAGACATGTGCTTCAGCGTACATATATATTTAGCAAGCTCACACTTTTTGGGAACTCTTTTCTCTCAGAACCTCCCACTGGTTCTTCAGTAGCTTTCATCATCTCACTGTTGTCTCAGTTCCTGACGTGGTCTCCTTCTCCTGCCCTTTGGACATTAGCATCCTCACGCTACTTCACGCCATCTTCTCACTCCATACAGTCAGCTACACAGCTGTGATTATCGAATACATGCTCCCATTCCAAGTGACCTACTCTTGACCCCTCTACCTCACCATGATTCCCTCTGCCCTGACTGCCTTTCCAGCCAGCCCTCTTGCCTTTGCCTTAGCTTACAGTTTCTCATTTGAGAGTTTGCAAGATTTTCTGAAGCAACGGCATTTCCCCAAACCAAATTGGCCTTCTGGAACTTTATAGAAGCTATCTAGTCTTCAAGAAATAACTAAGGGGTATTTTCTATCCATTTTACAGATGGGGGAATGGAGTCTCAGATTAATAATGGCCATCAGTTGACCGTACAGCCAGTGTTTGCCAAGAGTTCTGCACTCTCCATCATCTGCTATCTCAGTATTTACCATGTGCTGTGAGGTAGTTGAGAAGCCCAGGGGCAATATAACTCATCATTTTTTTTTTTTTTTGCACATGGTCGAATGGCTTGTTGCTGCCCTTACAGAGTCCTCTTAAATCAAAATCCCATGCTCTTTCAATTGTAGCTAACATTTCAGCTGGGCAATCAAAATTATATGCGTGCATACATTGTGTATGGTGTGGTATTTTGGTCTATTTATACGCCACGGAGTGGCAAAATCAAAGCACATTCTTTAGTAGGAGCAGAAAAATGAATGTATTTGAATGTGTATGTTCATTAAACTGTAAGCTTCTCAACTCAGAACCCAGGAACTCACTGTTTTTGTGTGTTTGTCTTTGAATTAATGAGTGAATGGCTAGTATGGTACCCGACACACAGGAAGTGTTTAACACATGTTAGCTGATTTAAAGCATAAACTATAAACTTGGACAATACATTTTCTAACCTATGAAAACGTGGATTTTAAGTTTAGATAAAGAAGAAGAAAGTAGAATTCGAACACCGTCAGCTGATTAGCTCAGGTGCGTGATTACTATGCCCACATGGTCAGAGAAGATGTATGGCTAAAAGTGTGGGAGGCTCAGTGCCTATTCTAGACTAGTTGCATCCCATATGCTGGGCCCCTTTTCTAAGGGGCAAAGGAATCATTGTGTTCTGGGCTTGTATTATAGTGCATGGGTGACTAGCAGCTTCAATTGACTGTGCTGAAGTTGGAAGGGTCTTTTAGCCCTTTCAAGGGTTTCTCCCCAGCAGCTCCAAGCACACACAGTGAAGGATGTCAGCTCCTTGCAGGTAGGAAGTGAATCTCCTGATAAGTTCCTCATTCTCACACTGGCATAGACAGAACTTAGATAACTTGGTAACTGTTTTGAATAATCTCTTCAAAAATCCAATAGCATTTAAGTTATTTGGAGGTAATTTGAGAAGAAACTTCTTTGAAAAAAATAATAATACTATACCACAAATACACAAACTAAAAGAAGAAAAGCTACTTTTCCCGGTACAGAAAAGAACCACATAAAACGGAGTATATTTTTATTGTGTGCCGAGATTTCCTCCTGTGTCTAGCTTGCTAGAACATTCTAGTGATTTTCTTTGGAGATTCATCTGTCATATGCTGAGTCCCAACCACTTCCAGGATTTTCAGAGGAACAACACCAAGATTAAGAATTCTTTCTCTCAAGATATGTCATTTCATCCAAGGATGTGTGCCTGGAAGTTGGAGAAGATTTTTGGATGCTTGAGTCTCGGGTGTTTGCCCTGATCACTAAGCTTTCTACCTGGAATAAAGTCTTTTGAGAACGCATCAAACATATTTGATGCCACCTTAATGCTGACATCATTCTTCTGCTCTTAGTGTAATGCTGTGTGATCCTCAAAATAGTATTTTATATTGGACTTCCATTATATAGATGTATATGAAGGATTAAGGATAGTGCATTTAGGTGCAGTTTCTCCTGTAATCATTTTAGATCTCATTTTATCTCCATATGAGGACAACTTGACTTAGTTGTTGTAGGAAGAGAAAAACTGGACTCTCAAGTCAGACCCATCTTACAGCAAGTCCCAGTTACTTCACTTGCAAATTTAGCTCAAGCCATTTAGCACTTCTGAGCCTAATTGTCTTAAAGAAGAAAAAGGCATAAGGGATAGAAGAAGAGAAGGGGAAAATACAGGAGCAGAAGAATAAGAAAGTAGCAAAGAAATAATAGTACCAGTTACTTACTCTTCTGGGAATTAAGAGAGATAATGCATGCATATAAAGCAGAATGCAGCATGCTCCACACGCAGAAACTGCTGGATAATTTGAGATCCTGTTCAACCACAGTGACTTGATGGACTACATAGAGCAGAGGTTGGGTTATTGCTTTGAGAAGATGCTAACCACGTTCTTGACAAATTGTTATCTACACTTATTCTGGCAGCCTGAGTCAACACAGCATCATGGGTTCCTCCTTCAAAGATGTGCTCTTATTCCTGATGGCTCCAAGATGGAAAGGAGCAATTTTTTCTTGGCACAAAGAGTCGTTGAATAGAGATCAAGGAAGATAAACATGGAATATGGGAATATGACGCAATAAGAAAAGAATCTTATCTGTTATTCATCTTGCTCTTTCTTTCTTATTTTTTTACCTCTTCAGAGAAACCATTAACTGTCGACATCTCCCCCGGATCCTGGGTGGCTGCGCAGGTTGGAGACTCAGTTGTACTCACATGCACTGTTGTTGGCTGTGACTCCCCCACTTTTTCTTGGAGGACTCAGATAAACGGCTCCCTTAACGGGGAGGTGAGGAGAGCGGGGGCCACATCCACACTGACACTGAGTCCTGTGAGCTTTGAGGATGAAAACTCTTACCTGTGCACTGTGACCTGTGCTCGGAGGAAACTGGAAAAGGAAATCCAGGTGGAGGTCTACTGTAAGTGCTTTTCAAAGTGGATGACTCATTGATTGCTTTCCTTTCCTCTTGTTCCTTTGGAAGAAAAGGGATGTGACTGTGTAAGGAAATCCATTTGTGCAGAGAGAGGTTTGGCATCCCTCGATCTCTGAACACTGTTGGATACAATACAGTTGGTCCGGCTCTCTGGTATATATTGCATTTGTTTACAGACACGCGCACACTGCGTGACTGGTCCTACTCTCCTCATGCACGTGAGCATGCCCCATCTATGCTTCCCCGACTGCCACATGTATATAGGGTGCATGGAGGGGGTGAGTGAGAGCAGCCAGGGCCTTGTGTCCATTCAGATAAGGACTCGGTGAGGAGTGACTGCCTCATCTACTCAAACTGGGGGTGAACTCCAGCCTGCCTTTTGTTTTGTTTCATTTTGCTTTGAGATGGTGGGCATGGAATCCTGGGCTTTATGCACACCAGGCGAGTGCTCCGCCATTGAGTTATAGCTTCAGCCTGCCAGCCCAGTGTGTTTTGTGTTTTGCTTTTCATGAGCACTTTAAAAAGTCTTTATTTCTCTTTCATTTTTGAAAGATAACCTTATTGTGTGTAATATTTATTATTTTAAAAGAACAGAAAATAACTGGTCCCTTGCTTTGTTTATATTCAGCCCCCTGTTATGGTGTCTCATCCCTTCTCCTCCCACCCACTATCCCCTTTTCCTTCCCAAATAGTCAGGCTTCTGATCAGATATAGTATTCTTTTTTTGTACATATATAATACATGTAAAATAATGCATCATATATTACTTTATGTGATAAATGTCCTGTGTTTGATATAGTATACATAATAAGTATATTATTTTAAAATAAACATATAATATGTTAAATAATATTAATACTTTTTCAAGAAAAAAGAAGGAGTGGGAAGTCTATGGGGATGGGAAGCAGCTATGGAGGTGTTGGGGGAGAGAGAATTAGGAAAAGCAGTCTATTGTTTTAAGGCAGATTTGAAAAGCTGATCTGCAGGATTCAGGTGAGGGGACAGTGGGAAAGAGCAGCGGGCCAGAAATGGAGACAGGTTCTATTTAGTCTGAGTATGGGATGGTTTTAATAGGTAACTGCTACAGAACCGAGAGTCAATAGCGTCCTTTAAAACGGATCTACACAGTGAACAAATGATACATTTTCTCCTGTCTCTCCCTTGCTGTCACCTTAATAAAATCCTTTCCAACCTCCAGTCTCCATGAATTTCACGTGGCTGGAAGCCCTCAGTCTACACTGAATGAGGAATGAACTTTACAGCAACCATGTGACTGCAAGGTTATTTTGCAGAGAGGGTGGGGTTGCCCTGCTTTCCTTGTCAACCCAGAGAACATATTGTAAAGATCTCCCATCTAAAGCCCTGCCCAAACGTGTGCTAACCTTCAGGATTTTGTTTAGAGTAAGAGTGTGCCTGTTAAGTGAGTTAAATCTCTCAAAAGGAGGGTAAACTTTATTGCTTTATCATATTACCCGGAGTCTAAGATCTGCTGATGTAGGCACACTCCCAGCAGAAGTTGGAACAGTGTGACAGCTTATTGTATTGTGGGTGTGTTTGAAAATTTACCACTTACCAAGGTTTTACTTATGGAAAAAATGTTTAGCTTTTTTAGGTATCATTTTTATGCTGATAGTTATTTTTGTGTCGTTTTTGTTCATTTACATAGGATGTCTTATAAATGGTATGTAGATGAGAGAAAAACTACTCAGATTCTAAATAATACAGTTAGGATAGTTCTTTTACATTTTCTTATTGATGTTTAAAGTTAGCATACAAGCAAGCGGGTTCAACATGGCATCGTCGTGTTTGCGTCAATTATGCTTTCTTCGTATTTGGTCCCCTTTCCCATTGCCCTCTCCATGTCTCTCTCCTCTCTAACTGCTTCAGTCTGGGTTTTACATATGTGAGAAAACATACCGTATTATAATATTAAGTCAGTTCTTTCTTTCTTTCTTTCTTTCTTTCTTTCTTTCTTTCTTTCTTTCTTTCCTTCCTTCCTTCCTTCCTTCCTTCCTTCCTTTCCTTATTTTCTTTTTTTTGGGGGGGGGGTAGGTTTTCTCTGTGTAACCTTGGTTGTCCTGGAACTCACTCTGTAGATCAGGCTGGCCTGGAACTCAGAGATCCACCTACCTCTGCCTCCCAAGTGCTGGGATTAAAGGCATATGCCTCCATGCCCAGATGTAGTTTTATTCTTAATTACAAGAGGTACCCAATTGGGAAGAAGAGAGAGAAAGAGCCCTGTGAGTTTGAGGCCAGCCTAGTCTACATAGAGAGTTCCAGATCATCTAGGTCCTGTCTCAAAAAACAAAACAAAAACAAAAAAGGAAGGAAATAATTTCTGAAAAGTATTTAAAACTCATAACCTAAATTTAGTCAAAAAACAAACTATCCAAATTTTGATACACTGTCCAAATTGAAAGCTGTACTGTGAACTCATTTGAGACTGAAAACCTGTAGTCAAGACTCCTAGGTCAGAGGACAGATTTTGACTAGGTCTGATATAAAATGAAAAGTCTCATTTGTCCCTGTAAGTTTCTTTGTCTAGCGATAAAATAAGTTAAATAATAACCATTTAATCAGGCTTTCCAGAAAGGAGAAAAATGAAAGCTGAGGGATTAGTTCATATTTAGTAGTCTCTATATCATGACAAAGTTCTAAAACATTTAAATTATATAGTTCATTGGTAAGATGGCAGGGGTCATGTGCCCTTAGAAAAGGACAGGCAAGATGGCATCATTAGAAGTGAAAAATAAGAAGGAAACGCATCTATTATTCATTGACTTAAAATACTTAGTATTTTGTCCCAATTATTTACAATTAATATTGTACATGTACTGTTATAGCTAATTGCACCATTCATGTCCATACTCTTCCCAGATGATCAAAAGCTGTCACTCTGAGGCCTTTGCATTTAGTGGAGTCTGACCCAATTTTCCCTTGACTACCATATATTAACATAATTTTTTTTTTGCTTGATATTTGCAGCATTTCCCGAAGACCCAGAAATTGAGATCAGCGGGTCCCTTGTGCACGGGAGGCCTGTCACCGTAAACTGCACAGTCCCTAACGTGTACCCTTTTGACCATCTGGAGATTGAGTTACTGAAGGGGGAGACCACGCTGAAGAGTAAACACTTTAATGAGGAAATGGGCATAAAATCCTTAGAGACCAAAAGTTTGGAAATGACCTTCATCCCCACCAGTGAAGATACTGGGAACGAGCTTGTTTGTCTGGCTAAGTTACACAGTGGCCAAATGGAATCTGAACCCAAACAAAGACAGAGTACACAGACTCTTTATGTCCATGGTAAGGACATCCATGGGGCAGCCGCAACTGAATGTGGATTTCTTTGTTGTGTCTACTAGGTAATAGCTAACACAAGGTTAACAGTGAAAACCTCTGTGAAGAAAATGGAAAAGAAAATTCAAGATAGGAGTGATGATAACGAACCATTCTCCATAATATAAAAGAAATCATTTATTTATGTGTGATTCTATGCGTTAGCATTCAGGAATGGGCCAGCCAGGCAGCTGCTCAGCCTCAGAATCAGTAGAGCTCAATTAGTCATCTTCAGCTGGGCTAGCAGCTGGCTTGTCACAGGTAGCGTCCCTTAAGTGTCTGAGCCTTATGACCTTGCTCCCACCTGTTTCCCTCAGGGAAGGGAGCCTAGATTTACTCTCCAGAACACAGCTGAGAAAGGTGACGGTGACGTGAGCCTCATAAAGGCCTGTCAGGAGCACTCACCCCAACCCATGTCTGTCTATAGACATCCTACTGGGCAAATGATCAACCCGGGTTCAAAGGGTGGCCGACTGTTTTTCTTATTCACAGGGAATCTTCCAGTACATCATGTTCTGACCATACATATCACTGACCTTTTAGTCTCTCCCCCAATACCCACTCTTGTGTGTGTGTGTTTCCAAAGCGTTCTACTCCTTTCTCCCTGAGAAACGGGGTCACTTTTATCTCACCCTGGCTCTTCTTCACAGGGTCTCGTAGAGGCTTCTAATCCACCATGTCACTCAGACACTACGATTACACTGACTTTCTGTGCTTTGGCATCAGTTTCTCCAGCACTTTCTGCCATTGGAAAATATCCACACTTCGTCTGGGTTCTAACGCTCACCGTGTCTCCTCCACAGAAATTTCTGGGCGGGCTATCACAGTTTACAAACTATGCCAATCCAGATCCCTTTGCCAAGTTTTACAGCGTTGTCCAGACTCTTTGGAATTCGGGGCATAAGAGAATCAAGCTAAGTGTCTTTTCCTTTTCAGTTGCCCCCAAGGAAACCACCATCTGGGTCAGCCCCTCTCCCATCCTAGAGGAGGGCAGTCCCGTGAACCTCACCTGCTCAAGTGATGGCTTTCCAGCTCCAAAAATTCTATGGAGCAGGCAGCTGAACAACGGGGAATTGCAACCTCTTTCTGAAGATGCAATGCTCACCTTAATGTCTACAAAACTGGAAGATTCTGGCATTTATGTCTGCGAAGGGATTAACCAGGCTGGAATTAGCAAAAAATCAGTTGAACTGATTATCCAAGGTGAGTAGAATGAGACTTTTAAATTATTAATGGTTAGTACATTTCCTATTGAGTTACCAATGATGAACAAGGTCCTCTTTGAAAAGAAAACCTTTCGGGGGCTAGAGAGATGGCTTAGCAGCAAGGAGGGCCTACTGCTCTTACAGATGACCTGGTTCTGGTCTCAGCACTCACAACTGCCTGCAACTCCAGCTCCAGGGGATTTCATGTCCTCTTCTTGTTTCCATAGACACTGCAGGTACCCTCACACAGACACACACAAATACATATAGTTTAAAAATAAAAATACATCTTAAAAAGAAAAAAAAAGAACCCTCATTTCAAAATTGTATTTATGTGCAAAAAAAAAGTAAAGTAAAAAAATAAATTAAAAACACAATTCCACACTGCTCCTGGGATGAACTCTCTTTTCAGGTCAAATCACTTGCCTTAAAATCCTATTCTCCTCGAATGAAATGATCTCCCCAGAAGCTAAGCTGAAAGTTCAGGGACACTTATGAGATTCTGGTTTTGGTGAAGAAATAAGGGTAGGGAATTATTTAGTATCAAAACCATCACATTGGGTTTAATGGGATCCCGAGAAGCAAGTCCCAAGAAGCTGCCTAGGATTCGTTTAGAAGCCCAAGAGGGTACCCTTTGTAAATTCTAAGATTAAGGGTCACAGTCACTGTGCCCGCTGGCCTCTCAGCCCGTTGGCACAGAATCACTAGGGCAAATAGAGATATAGGTGTCCCTTATCAATGATAAAGACCCCAAATTGAGAACACAGCAGTTTCTGCTTGACATATTGAAGCCTTGGGCTTTAATGAACAAAATTATAAAGTCATCAGCTTTCATTATTCCCCATGTTTTCTCTCTGTGGACACTGGGATTGAACTCTTCTATATGTGTGCTATTATTCCTCTTAAGGGGGGTGCTGGGTTTTGTTGTGGTCACTGCCTCATGCCACTGAGGTCTTTAATTCAAAGGAAGGACCTAGGAAAGGAATCATATATAATCTCAAAGAAAATCTTTAGGAGACTTTCAGGCAGCCTGGACTATACTGTGGGACCATCTGATAGAAAAGGAAGCCAGAGTCTGGTTGTCATTGCCCTGTGGTCCTGGAGGAGGAGACTCAAAGTGACAAAACAAGACGGTCTTAAGCAAGTGTTTATAAAACAGACACTGGGTGTTCCCCTCTAAGGCTTATTACATTAATAGAAATGTTCTACCTCAATTGAGATCAGCCAAGACCTCGAAATTTGATAATTGGTAACTACATTCTTAAAGACAGCTTAAAAGAATGTTATACATCTTAATTTCCTAGTCAGGGAGCACCTAGCTTATAAGGCTTATGCACTTCAAGGAAAATTTTGGTGAACAATGTGATTTTTTTAAAAAATATTTTTTTCACATCTGATTTTACAGCTGCTTATTAAATACCTAATTTTTGTCCTTGGCTGGGTAAAGAATCATGGTAAGGACAGGAAAGAAGCCTGAGACACGTCTTCTCTTGCTTACAATGCGATCCTTTAGAATTGAGCAAATGCCAGGCTTTTTGGCTTGCTTTCTTTACAGCTCATGCAGAAGGCATCACCAACAGTTTGGCAGCGGCTGCAGAGGTTCTTGGTCAGAATGCCATGGCTGTACCCTCTGCTCCAGCCACACTAACTGCCCGTTCTCTCTTCAGGCTCTCCGAAAGATATACAACTCACAGCCTTTCCCTCTGAGAGCGTGAAGGAGGGAGAAACCGTCATTATCTCCTGCACCTGTGGAAGCGTGCCTGAAACGTGGATAATCCTGAAGAAGAAAGCCAAGACAGGAGACATGGTATTAAAGTCCGTTGACGGTGCGTACACCATCCGCAAGGCCCAGCTCCAGGACGCTGGAGTGTACGAGTGTGAATCTAAAACCGAAGTTGGCTCACAGTTACGAAGTTTAACCCTTGATGTAAAAGGTTAGTTTCATATATATGTAATTTTAATCATTCAAAGTATCTGAGGAGAGCAAGCAGTTTCTACTATCAGACGGGTGCTGGCAAAAGAAAAGACTGAATTCCGTGCTAACTGGTTGCTTCTTAGTGTTTCTTGAATTACTCGGGCACAGCTGTTCCAGCCTGTAGCGTTTAGCCAGGAAGTGGGCACTAATCATCTGTGAATGTGGAATTCCCACTTGGTTGGTTTTTTTGTTGTTGTTGTTTTGTTTTTCCCCCCAAAGTTGCCAATTCATCACTGGTTTCTGAGGTCTTAGATTTGCGAAGTGTTTAGCCACATTTTACAACCTTTCCCCTAGGGTAAAAGGAAAATAAGGAACTGGGATTGGCACAGCAGAAAAAAAAAATAAAAATCCTCTGCCGACCTTGCTCCCCGCTGGGAAGGAGCTCTGTTTGCAGAGGACAGAAAAACTGCATATTTTCTGCTTGGCTCTTTTGTGAGGATGCTAATTGGGGATAGTGGCCTGGATCCTAAACAGGATCTCTGGATTTCACAAGAGTTTCCTTTGAAATCCGTGCCCCAGTTGTTAGACTTTAACCTGATAAAGAGGAAAGGGAGGTAGGAGGTGGGGAGGGGGGATTCAACCCCATCAAAGACATATTGGCACTCCTCAATTTCCTGTTCTCTCTTGTGAATGCCTGCTAATTTTATTGATGCCAGCCTTGACTAATGAGCCTCCGACCCTTTGTATACCAAAGGGCTGTTGAATCTTGAAATCCAGTCTGGTAGAGAGAACGGTACTGCTAATGGATGCCAACTCTGAGTTAATTAGCCACATATCAGTGCAGAGAAAATCTGAACCCAAGTTAAAAATTTTACCAGTCTGTCCAAATTTCTCAAGATTACAGATCTTTGAATATATACATTTTTTTCTGTCTTTACAGTACCTCTTCAAAACGCATTGATACATTCACTTAGAGATGTTTTTAAAAGGGGGAAATAACATACGTACATGGCAAACTTCTGGTCACCAACCTGCAGTGATTTTCTTTCCTGAAAACGTATGATCTGGGCAAGGAAGCCACCATGTGTTCAAAGAATGGGACACGGTGTCCATCATGTCATTGGACATGACGCAGTGTGTGTAACCATTGCCTCCAGTGATCTCAACTAGGAGTAGACCGAACCCCATTCCTTTCTGTTTTCCTTAATCCTTGGCACATCTGGCTAGCCTCAATGTAGCCTAGCCGCAGGAAATGGGATCCTTAAGATTCCTGTCATCCCATGTGTGCATGGTTGTTTCTCCTCAAGATCGTGAAAACTGTTTCTTCCTTTTTTAACTTTCTCTTTTACACGTTGTCTTTTTTAATTGCTTAATTAATCTACCTTTAATTTATCCCTTAAACGAACAATGAAAGCAGATTGGTCACACAGCTAGACATTCATGCTTCCACATACAAAGAGGGCTTCAAATAGCTGAGGAAGAATGAAGACCCAAAGTTGACCTGTTTCTCACCCCGGAAAGACTGAACTAGTTTTCCTTTGTATTTAGCTGAACGTTTATATTTATTTTGTCTTCTTTGGTTTTTGCTTAAATGTAGTCCATTGATCTGAATGATGAGGATTCTTTAAAACTTTAAAGGCTTATATAATTAATAGGAAAAATGTGTTAGAACATTGCCCTAGCAACTGACTCAATTTTGAATTTTTATCAGATGTCTGAAGGACAAACTGAAAGGCAAAGATAATAATTGAATTGTAAAGAAAACAAAAACAGAAATACCTCCCAGTGTGTCATCAATATTGATATCTAACCATAATTATGATGAGTATTCCATTAAAATATTACCCTTAGATCAATTCTACCAAAGGAAAGCAGAAAAACGAAGCCATTATCATGGTACTGAAAGTGAAGCATCATTTTCCTTCTTCGGTAATTTGAGACAGCTCTCTCCCGTGGTGCTAATGAGTCTTTTCTACTTGAGTGACTTTCTGTGTTTTGAAAGCCCTGGAAGGAATGTCGCGATGCCTCAGATCAGATGGCTAATTCCTGCAAGGACTCAGACAACATGCCCTTACATTTATTAAAATGTAATAAATGCACCGTGGTGTGCAAAACAAACAGAAGCCATGCTCTCTGGAGATGCTTTTATGGGGCTTAGATGTTGAGGTGTTGCAGATGTCCCATCCTTTATTAGGAGATTTTATATTGTCATTTTCGGTACTACATTTATGGCTGTGTGGCAAAATAATAGGATTTAGAAAGAAAAGCTTTATTAGTCCTCAATATTTTGGGGGTTACTCCGTGTGCCAAGTAGTGTCTTCAGGGATGGCTAGTTCTGAAGCACCTCATCCAGACATAACTATGTCGGTAGAGTTTGCAACCAGGAAAAGAAAACAAATTTAACAGGTAAAACCATGGATAAATGTTGAACTGCAAGCTGTTAGGGGAATATGAAAGTGGTTGGATTTTGAGGGAATACTGAAGTATTAATCTATGACAAGGGATATGTGGGTCAGGGAACTCACCCTCTGAATAACTAAGACATTTATTTATCTGAAGACTGACATTAGATCAAGAGAGGTTGTCAGTGCTGGAGGGGGATAATCTGTAAAGATGCTTTTGCTTCAGACACACAGAAGACTGCATATAAAAGCACAGCAGTCGTCAACAAGAGTGCCCTGTCTTGGCCACACTCTCCGTGTTAGAAAGATGATCTTGGAGCTCTAGTAGGCATTTCAATTCATGGCAATCGGTGTCAGGGGGTTTTGTTAGCTATTTCTGATTCCTGTTCTTATAAAACAGATCACGAAAATGTGTGCTTTCCCTTTCGTTTTCCACCCAAAGCCATCTTTTAAAATCCAAGTTTGTAAAGCCAAGAACTGTTATCTTCATACCTATCATGAGCATAGCAAACATGAGCTACTTATTTGGATATTTCAGGGGAAAAAATGTGTCTGATAAGTCTCAATGGTCCTCAGCACAGCTTTTACCCCTTCCTCTTTGAAGAGCTAGCTGTGCTGTTACAATAAAACACATACTGTGATTATATTATTTCCTTTGGTACTAGACATTAATTGCATCCATTTGGTTATTTTCCAGGAAGAGAAAATATTTTTTCTCCCGAGCTCCTTGCCCTCTACTGTGCCTCCTCCTTGATAATACCTGCCATCGGGGTGATCATTTACTTCGCAAGAAAAGCCAACATGAAGGGCTCATATAGCCTGGTAGAAGCAGAGAAATCAAAGGTGTAGCCAACGTCTGAAGTGTTCCAGAAAAGACACTATTTATAAGCCCCCAATCCTCCATAGTCTTTATCATCCCACCGCCAACCCCCCACACAAACCAAGCTAAGCGTTCGGAGTTCCCAGAACTCTTCTCGGTAGAGAAGGAAAAGAAGTGGATGTTTGAGGCTTGGCTGAAGGCAAGAAGCCAACCAGAGCTGTTCTTCTTGACAAGTCCCTGTCATTGAGGAACAGTCCCATGATGTGTATATAAATAGCAGAATCTGTATATATGTAAAATAAAATTATGTCATAGAACTATTGTTTAGAATAGCAGCACTCCATAGGCCGGTCAGAACATAAACAGTGTTGCTTGGACTGACTGTTGTAACTTAATGCATCTTAGAAAAGTTTAATATTAATATTAATATTGATTAGGCAGCTGACCAGTGCCACCTTCTCTTAATATTTTGTTTCCTTCAACCTAATTTTATTCCTATGAATTTTTATTGACAATGATTTCATGTTTTAGAACAAAGCCAGGGTTTTATATTTTTATAGGCAAATGATAAGGAAGGCACTGGGTTGACTTTCAGGTACTACATTCCTAATTCATGGCAGACTGAATAACCAGTTTTCTCTGCATGGTACTGTATGGTACGGGGACATGTTTCTTCATCGGGATCTTGTGTAATGACTAACGTGGTTTAAAATGTGGCTTCTTTGACTCATCTTTTGTAAACAGCATAGTAAAGTGAAACTTTCTGAACATGGAAGACTTAGGTCTCGTTTGTTATAATCTGCCTCTGTCGCCTTTCGTTAATGGCTTGCTCTTCAGCAATTGTCAGTTATAAGAGTAAAAACCTCAAACTGGTAACAATACAGATGCTCCAAACATGCTCTTCAGACTACCTTTATCAAAATGACCATGAAAATCCAGTAAAACGAACAGACTTTTTCATATCATGTTAACTTAGTGAGTTAAGGTCTATAGTTTGGGATTCTTAGAATCTGCAACAGTTAAATTAAAAGCTAACACTATACCCAATAGATGATATGTACAGTAATCCGGCAAAGAACGAAGGCTTAAGTACATGCTGCAAAGCCTAAGAGACAACACTCTATTATTTTTCAGGTCAGCTTGTATGCTTAATACAGGTAGCAATTCTCTTCCCACTGAGCCAGTAAGTCCTTAATTATGGGTTAATCGTTTTCTTTCTCTGAAGGTTTTATGCTGTATACAGTACATTCGAAGTAGTACATTAGTTTGCTAGGTTTTGAACCTTGCTTTGTGACTTTCTTCTTTCGTTCAAACATATCTTCTTGCACAGTTCAACCATGCTGTTATATCCACTTACAGGTCACACACATTTTCACTGTTCTCCAATGGTCTACTCTAAGACTTTTTAAAAAATTGTTTCTTATTTCTCCATCCTTTTCTTAATAGCTATTTGTGATGTTTTTATCTTTTCTGATATAAGAATAAGCTTCTGCAAACATTATTGTAATGTGATAATTTGTGAACATTGCTGTGCTTTCTCTAGAGCTTGTACCTGCCAGTCAGTATTCTGCGAGGCAGCATGTGTGCACAGTAAAATTCAAATGGAAGCTAGTCCTTTCGGAAGTAGTTCCATAACTTCTCCTTCCACCAGAGTGAATAAGAATCCCCACCAATGCTCCCCCCTGCCCAACGTGGTGCCATCTGACTTAATTTATTTATTATTAATTATTATTTCTCAGCGTGGTTTAAAATTAAATTGATGTGATCATCAGTGAATTTAAACATATTTCCATATAGTTAAGAATGTTTTTATGTTTATGATAATTTGAGCTCTCCTGTAAAATATGTACAGTTTGGCCTTTTTTGCTAGAGGATGGTGATGTGTTTTATTAATGTATAGATACATACAAATACCCTTTTCTTTTTATACTAGTCCTTTGATTTCTTCTTATAGTTACTCAGTTGTTCCACACACTTCATTACCCCATTTGTGACGTACACATTCACTTGCTTTGGGGTATTTTTGGATAATAACTTAAATTTTATCACACTCAAATGTATATTTTATTTTGACTTATGAGTTCTGTCATAGTTAAGAAATATTTTTTTTTCTGCTCAGAGGTAGAAAATCTACCATCCTAGCTCAAAAAGTTTTGTTAGTTTCACATACACAAGCCCTGTGCAAGTTCAAGTCAGATTTCATGTCAGCATTGAGAGGGGCATAGAATCCTGCCCCTTGCAGAATAGCTATGGGCAACTGAGAGTTGCTGGGAGAAGGGAAAATCGTCTTCTCCAGGGAAGAGCAAGGCAATTCATTATCTAGTTACAAATGGTCCATCCTGAAAACCTACGTATGAGTAACATTATATAGACTGAAAAGGTTATATTAGAAATATATGTATATATACATATATGCATGTAACAACAATTAACAAAAAAAGAGGCAATGGATTTGAAAGAGAGTAAGGAAGTATATATGAGAGGGTTAAGTGGTAGGAAGGTGAAGAAAGAAGTGATGTGGTTATATTATAATAACAAAAATAAAAGAAAAATTGAAAATCACATACACACAAAGATAGAATACTATTATCCTAATAATAAGTTTATATAGTCCCTTGTATTTCTTTCTCTTTTTTGGTGAAGCATCATTTCTCTATTTTTTTAATAAATCAAGATTTAATAAACAGGGCAATGCAAAAAAGAACACTCCTGAGTAGCTCTCAGGAAGGCAGGAGAGAAAACACAGGAGCACATGGCAGATCGATGTGCAGGGTCTTAAAAAGCCTGTAAGCAGTCTTGAGCAGTTCCAGGGGAGAAACTGCAGGCTTTCTCGGTGGTGGAGTCTGGAATGGGAGGAGTGGGGCTGGACAGAGCTTCCCAGCATCCCAATGTTGACATGGGATGAAGTGGGAAGGGGCAAGTCAGGAGCTGGTGGACCCCCACTCAGTGGGAGGCATGGGTGAAGGAGCACTCAGCTAGCTGCCGTCCTGGAGACCTCAGGCATTTGCTTCTCGAGGAGGCTGAGAAGGCAGATTGGTTGGAAAAAAAAATCGATTATTATCACTATGGGGTCAGCCATGGGTATCAGAAAGACTGCCAGAAAGAATGGAACAGAGAAGTGCCATGGCTATAAAAAAGAGACAAGGGTGAATGAGCGAGACACAAGAGCAGACACGCCCTTCATTAGGACATCATGGAAAACCAGGTCCCAGTTGCTGGAGAGGTGCCAGCTTGCGCATGGAGAGTTGGTACTAGCACTGATGTCCCAGGAGCTTGGGAGGTGGGGGCCGGTACACCAAATTGAGGGATGATATATTTTTCTGCCGGTTCTCTGGAGGTGGGGAATGCATCTATCCTATAAAGGTATCAATAAGAGTTGAGAGATAACAGGGCCTTTTTATGAGTGGTCATGTGGGTGAAATCAACCTGCCAGTATTTGCCAAGTTGGGGACCTCAGTTGGTGCAGGGGTTGGCATTTCTGGCAGGGGTTGGCATAACTGGAAGGCCAAGCATGTCT
This sequence comes from Chionomys nivalis, assembly GCF_950005125.1. Classification (NCBI taxonomy): domain Eukaryota; kingdom Metazoa; phylum Chordata; class Mammalia; order Rodentia; family Cricetidae; genus Chionomys; species Chionomys nivalis. The sequence continues at coordinate 28,332,203 of NC_080103.1, read as the reverse complement.
GGAGCCCCCCCCCCCCCCCCGCCCCAGTTTGGACTTGACAGTCTTTCCAGGAACATGCAGGTACCTGGAGGTTTTTTTTTTTTTTTTTTTTTTTTTTTTTTTTTTTTTACTATGGTGTCATAGCAAAAGATTTTGGCTTTGGGTTAAAAGGCATGAACATTTTTAGGTCTAAATTCACTAAACAAAAGAGGTTGGGCCTGTGAAGGAGGAGGGAGTTGAACACACCTGCAGGGCTCTATCCCCTCTGTGATATTAGCCTGTTCTCGAGGGCGAGGAGTTGGCATTTCAGCAGAGTTTTGTCAGATGTGGCTGAAAAGCAGGAACCAGTAAAACCCACAGTACTCTATTAGTTTAACAAAACTATATCTATCAATGTTAAAACTCTGAGCCTCCAAATGACCTGGTCTGATCTCCAAATCTGAAACCTGTGAATCCTGGAATACGAAGCCAGGGAACGAGGCACACCTGTCCGTATTTTTAGCAGGACACTTAATTAGTGAGCTGCTAGGCTGGTTGTAGCCTTGGGGAGGTCGGAGGAGAGCTGTTAAACTGGCGAATCTGTCAGTACCCCAGTCATCGAACACCAACAGATCTGGGAAGGATCAATTTAAGCAGAAGTTAGACAGCTTTCCAGCTCCCTAGGCCGCTGTCCCAAGTGTCTTCATGGGCATTAGGGATAGAAGTCCCAAAGCAGTAGTCAGTTGCCAAGCCCAGATGATCTGACAGACTCTCCTGTGATGTAGGGATTTGGGGAGAATGACGCGCCCTGACGTGGCAACTTGGGGTAATCAATCCCTCCCCCCTTGTCCTGTTGTCCTGTCCTGGCAGTGTCTAGGCCATGGTTGAGGTGAAAGGCAGTTTTCTGCTTAGTAGCTAACATTGCCACATTTTTTTTTTTCTTGCTGATTTTTTTATTAATTAATTAATTTAATTATTAAAGATTTCTGCCTCTTCCCCGCCACCACCTCCCATTCCCTCCCCCTCCCCCAATCAATTCTTCCTTCCTCCTCAGCCCAAAGAGCAAGCAGGTTTCTCTGCCCTGTGGGAGGTCCAAGGACCACCCACCTCCATCCAGGTCTATTAAGGTGAGCATCCAAACTACCTGGGCTCCCACAAAGCCATTACATGCAATAGGATCAAGAACCCATTGCCATTGTTCTTCAGTTCTCAGTAGTCCTCATTGTCCATTATGTTCAGCGAGACCGGTTTTGTCCCATGCTTTTTCAGTCCCCGGCCAGCTGGCCTTGGTGAGTTCCCGATAGAACATCCCCATTGCCTCAGTGTGTGGGTGCACCCCTCGCCGTCCTGAGTTCCTTGCTCGTGCTCACTCTCCTTCTGCTCCTCCTTTGGATCGTGAGACTTCAGTCCAGTGCTCCAATGTTGGTCTCTGTCTCTGTCTTCTTTCATCGCCTGATGAAGGTTAATATTCAGGGGGATGCTTATATGTTTTTCTTTGGGTTCACCTTCTTATTTAGCTTCTCTAGAGTCACGATTTATAGTCTCAATGTCCTTTATTTATGGCTAGAAACCAAATATGAGTGAATACATCCCATGTTCCTCTTTTTGGGTCTGGCTTACCTCACTCAGGATAGTGTTTTCTATTTCCGTCCATTTGTATGCAAAATTCAAGAAGTCATTGTTTTTTACTGCTGAGTAGTACTCTAATATGTATATATTCCATACTTTCTTCATCCATTCTTCCATTGAAGGACATCTAGGTTGTTTCCAGGTTCTGGCAATTACAAACAATGCTGCTATGAACATAGTTGAGCATATACTTTTGTTGTATGTTTGGGCATCTCTTGGGTATATTCCCAATAGTGGTATTGCTGGCTCAAGAGGTAGGTTGAACCCGACTTTCCTGAGAAACCGCCACACTGCTTTCCAAAGTGGTTGCACAAGTTTGCATTCCCACCAGCAATGGATGAGAGTGCCCCTTTCTCCACAACCTCTCCAGCAGAGGCTATCATTGGTGTTTTTGATTTTAGCCATTCTGACCGGTGTAAGATGGTATCTTAATGTTGTCTTGATTTGCATTTCCCTGATTGCTAAGGAAGTTGAGCATGATCTTAAGTGACTTTTGGCCATTTGAACTTCTTCTGTTGAAAAGTCTCTGTTCAGCTCAGTGCCCCATTTTATAATTGGATTGATTAACCTTTTACGGTCTAATTTCTTGAGTTCTTTGTATATTTTGGATATCAGACCTTTGTCAGTTGCGGGGTTGGTGAAGATCTTCTCCCATTCAGTGGGTTGCCTTTCTGTCTTAGTGACAGTGTCCTTTGCTTTACAGAAGCTTCTCAGTCTCAGGAGGTCCCATTTATTCAATGATGTCCTTAGTGTTTGTGCTGCTGGGGTTGTACGTAGGAAGTGTTCTCCTGTGCCCATGTGTTGTAGAGTACTTCCCACTTTCTCTTCTATCAGATTCAGTGTGTTTGGACTGATATTGAGGTCTTTAATCCATTTGGACTTGAGTTTTGTGCATGGTGATAGATATGGATCTATTTTCATTCTTCTACAGATTGACTTCCAGTTTTGCCAGCACAATTTGTTGAAGATGCTCTCTTTTTTCCATTGTATACTTTTAGCTCCTTTATCGAAAATCAGGTGTTCATAGGTTTGTGGGCTAAAGTCAGGGTCTTCTATTCTATTCCATTGGTCGACTTCTCTGTTTTTATGCCAGTACCAAGCCGTTTTCAGTACTGTAGCTCTGTAATAGAGTTTGAAGTCAGGGATGGTAATGCCTCCAGACAATCCTTTATTGTATAAGATTGTTTTGGCTATCCTGGGTTTTTTGTTTTTCCATATAAAGTTGATTATTGTCTTCTCCAGGTCTGTGAAGAATTTTGATGGGATTTTGATGGGGATTGCGTTGAATCTATAGATTGCTTTTGGTAGAATTGCCATTTTTACTATGTTGATCCTCCCAATCCAAGAGCAAGGGAGGTCCTTCCATTTTCTGGTGTCCTCTTCAATTTCTTTCTTCAAAGACTTAAAGTTCTTGCCAAATAGATCTTTCACTTCCTTGGTCAGAGTTACCCCAAGGTATTTTATGCTATTTGTGGCTATCGTGAAAGGTGATGCTTCTCTGATTTCCCTCTCTGCTTCCTTATCCTTAGTGTATAGGAAGGCAACTGATTTTTTGGAGTTGATTTTGTATCCTGCCACATTACCAAAGGTGTTTATCAGCTGTAGGAGTTCTTTGGTAGAGTTTTTGGGGTCGGTTATGTATACTATCATATCATCTGCAAATAATGAAAGCTTAACTTCTTCCTTTCCAATACGGATCCCCTTGATCCCCTTATGTTGTCTTATTGCTATTGCTAGAACTTCAAGCACTATATTGAAGAGGTATGGAGAGAGTGGACATCCTTGTCGTGTTCCTGATTTTAGTGGGATGGCTTTGAGTTTTTCTCCATTTAATTTAATGTTAGCTGTCGGCTTGCTGTAAATAGCTTTTATTATATTTAGGTATGCCCCTTGTATCCCTAATCTCTCCAAGACCTTTATCATAAAGGAGTGTTGAATTTTGTCGAATGCTTTTTCAGCATCTAATGAAATGATCATATGGTTTTTTTCTTTCAGTTTATTTATATGGTTGATTACATTGATAGATTTGCGTATGTTGAACCAGCTCTGCATCTCTGGAATGAAGCCTACTTGATCATAATGGATAACTTTTCTAATGTGTTCTTGGATTCGGTTTGCCAGTATTTTATTGAGAATTTTTGCGTCGATGTTCATGAGTGAGATAGGCCTGTAATTCTCTTTCTTGGTTGGGTCTTTGTGTGGTTTTGGTATCAGGGTAACTGTAGCTTCATAAAAGGAATTTGGCAATGACTCTTCTGTTTCTATATTGTGAAATACATTAAGAAGTATAGGTATTAGCTCTTCTTGGAAGTTCTGGTAGAATTCTGCATTGAAACCATCTGGCCCTGGGCTTTTTTTGGAAGGGAGATTTTTGATAACTGTTTCTAATTCTTCGCGACTAACAGGTCTATTTAGATCGTTCACCTGGTCTTGGTTTAGGTTTGGTATATGGTACTTATCTAAAAAAGTGTCCATTTCTTTTGCATTTTCCAGTTTTGTGGCATACAGGCTTTTGTAGTAAGATCTAATGATTCTCTGAATTTCCTCTGTGTCTGTGGTTATGTCCCCCTTTTCATTTCTGATCTTATTTATTTGCGTGTTCTCTCTCTGTCGTTTAATTAGTTTGGATAGGGGTTTGTCAATCTTGTTGATTTTCTCCAAGAACCAACTTTTTGTTTCATTGATTCTTTGGACTGTTTTCTGTGTTTCTATTTTGTTGATTTCTGCCCTCAGTTTGATTATTTCCAGTCTTCTACTCCTCCTGGGCGCGTCTGCTTCTTTTTTTTCTAGAGCTTTCAGGTGTGCTGTTAAGTCCCCAATGTATGCTTTCTCCGTTTTCTTTAAGTGGGCACTTAGTGCTATGAACTTTCCTCTTAGCACTGCTTTCATCGTGTCCCATAGGTTTGAGTATGTTGTCTCTTTGTTTTCATTAAATTCAAGGAAGACTTTAATTTCTTTCTTAATTTCTTCCTTGACCCAGGTGTGGTTCAGTAGTTGACTGTTCAGTTTCCATGAGTTTGTCAGCTTTCTGGGGGTAGCTTTGTTGGTGGCTTCTAACTTTAATCCGTGGTGATCTGATAAGACACAGGTGGACACTGATATTTTTTTGTATCTGTGGAGGTTTCCTTTGTTTCCAAGTATGTGGTCAATTTTCGAGAAGGTTCCATGAGCTGCAGAGAAGAAGGTGTATTCTTTCCTATTTGGGTGGAGTGTTCTATAGATGTCTGTTAAGTCCATTTGATTCATTACCTCCAACAATTCTCTTAATTCTCTATTAGTTTTCTGTCTGATTGACCTGTCCATTGGTGAGAGAGGTGTGTTGAAGTCTCCTACTACTAGTGTGTGTGATTTGATGTCTGCCTTGAGTTTTAGCAATATTTCTTTTACATACGTGGGTGCTTTTATATTAGGGGCATAGATATTCAGGATTGAGACTTCATCCTGCTGAATCGTTCCTGTTATGAGTATAAAGTGTCCCTGTCGATCTCTTCTGATTGATTTTAGTTTGAAGTCAGTTTTGTTAGAAATTAGTATGGCCACACCTGCTTTTTTCTTAGGACCATTTGCTTGAAAAACCTTTTCCCAACCCTTTACTCTGAGTAGATGCCTGTCTTTGTGGTTGAGATGCGTTTCTTGCAAACAGCAGACTGTTGGATCCTGTTTTCGTATCCAATCTCTTAGCCTGTGCCTTTTTATTGGTGAATTGAGACCATTAATATTAAGTGATATTAATGACCAGTGGTTGTTAACTCCGGTTATTCTTACTGCTTTTGGTAGAAGAGTTTGTGTGTCTCCCTTCTTTGAGTTGTGCTGTTGAAGGGTCACTAGTTGCCTGGGTTATTGTAGGCAGTGTTGGCAATGTTGGATTCCTTGGGTTGTGATTTTCCTTCTATTACTTTCTGTAGGGCTGGATTTGTGGCAACGTATTGTTTAAATTTGTTCTTATCCTGGAATGTCTTGTTTTCTCCATTGATAGTGAACGATAGCTTGGCTGGGTATAGTAGTTTGGGTTTGCATCCATGGTCTCTTAGTTTCTGTAGTACCTCTATCCAGGACCTTCTGGCTTTCATGGTTTCCATAGAGAAGTCAGGTGTAAGTCTGATCGGTTTACCTTTATAAGTTACTTGGCCTTTTTCCTTTGCAGCTCTTAATATTCTTTCTTTAATCTGTATATTTTGTGTTTTGATTATTATATGGCGAGGGGATGTTTTTTTTTTGATCCAGTCTGTTTGGTGTTCTGTATGCTTCTTGAATATTCAAAGGAATATCTTTCTTTATGTTGGGGAAGTTTTCTTCCATAATTTTGTTAAAAATGTTTTCTGGACCTTTGAGCTGTGCCTCTTCTCCTTCTTCTATCCCTATTATTCTTAGGTTTGGTCTTTTTATTGTGTCCCATATTTCCTGAATGTTTTCTGATGAGAATTTGTTGGTTTTGGTGTTTTCTTTGATCAGTCCGTTTATTTTCTCTATGTTGTCTTCAGAATCTGAGATTCTTTCTTCTATCTCTTGTATTCTATTGATTATGCTTGTTTCTGTAGTCTCTGCTTGTTGACCTATATTTGCCATATCCAGCTGGTCCTCAGTTTGTGTTTTCTTCCTTGCTTCCATTTCAGTTTTCAATTCTTGGACTGTTTCCATTACCTGTTTGATCGTTTTTTCTTGGCTTCCCAGGGTATCATTTACGTATTTACTCATTTCTTCAAACTTTTTGTTATACTTCTCATCCATTTCTATGAGGGCGTTTTTTACATGTTGTTTAAGGGACTCTATTGCTTTCAAAAAGTCAGTTTTTTCCTCTTCTCCTGTGATAGGGTGTTCAAGTCCTTGTGTTGTAAGATCATTGGGTTCTGGTGTTTTCATGTTGTTTTCCAGATTGTTGGGTGAATTCTTGCCTTGGCGTCTGCCCATCTCCTCTTACCGATGCTATCTATTGGGTTTGATTTAATTGTAGCGGGGCAATCTGTTCTCAGTGCAGGCTTCACTGTTTCTTGCCCGCACTATCCTGCATCCAGTGCCTCTGCCGCCCGGGCCTGCCTGCCGGTGCCTCCGCCGCCCGGAACTGTCTGTGCGCCGGTGCTTCCGCCGCCTAGGCCTGCCTGCCGGTGCCTCCGCCACCTGTGCCTGCCTGCGCGCCGGTGCTTCCGCCGCCTAGGCCTGCCTGCCGGGCCTGACTGCCGGTGCCTCCGCCACCCGGGCCTGCCTGCACGCTGGTGCCTCTGCCGCCCGGACTTGCCTGCGTGCTGGTGCCTCCGCCGCCTGGGCCTGCCTGCGCGCTGGTGCTTCCGCCGCCTAGGCCTGCCTGCTGGTGCCTCCGCCACCCGGAACTGTCTGTGCGCCGGTGCTTCCGCCGCCTAGGCCTGCCTGCCGGGCCTGCCTGCCGGTGCCTCCGCCACCCGGGCCTGCCTGCACGCTGGTGCCTCTGCCGCCCGGACTTGCCTGCGTGCTGGTGCCTCCGCCGCCCGGGCCTGCCTGCGCGCCGGTGCTTCCGCCGCCTAGGCCTGCCTGCCGGTGCCTCCGCCACCCGGAACTGTCTGTGCGCCGGTGCTTCCGCTGCCTAGGCCTGCCTGCCGGGCCTGCCTGCCGGTGTCTCCGCCACCCGGGCCTGCCTGCACGCCGGTGCCTCTGCCGCCCGGACTTGCCTGCGTGCTGGTGCCTCCGCCGCCCGGGCCTGTCTGTGCGCCGGTGCTTCCGCTGCCTAGGCCTGCCTGCCGGGCCTGACTGCCGGTGCCTCCGCCACCCGGGCCTGCCTGCACGCCGGTGCCTCTGCCGCCAGGACTTGCCTGCGTGCTGGTGCCTCCGCTGCCCGGGCCTGCCTGCGCGCCGTTGCTTCCGCCGCCTAGGTCTGCCTGCCGGTGCCTCCGCCGGCCGGAACTGTCTGTGCGCTGGTGCTTCCGCCGCCTCTAACATTGCCACATTTAAAGCAAGCTTCCAGGTGAAAGTTCTGTGGCAATCCATTTTCTTGGAGGACATAGTCCCTTATACTTCTAACTTTGGTAACTTGTGTCTTCTTTCTTAGATGAGTAGAGGTTCATCCATGGCATGGAGCTGTGCAAAGCATTACCTTTTTTGTGTTCTTATTTTTTATCTATTGCTTCTTGCTTCCTGTGTTATTGACCTTTGCATCTTTATGATTTCATTGCCATGCTTTCTTTAGATGGAATTTGCTATTCTTTTACTAGATTATTTGGGAGGGACCTTAAATTCAACGATCTGGAAACTTCTAGATTTTAATATAAACAGTAAAGGGATAATCGCCTCATACAATTAGTTACATGTCACAAACTATAATGTGCTGTATTTCGTTCTCATTCAATTAAAGTTTGTTCTAAATCCCTGTGCAATTTCTTCTTCAGTTATTTAAAAGCAGGTATCAAGTATCTGGGAACTTCCCATTCAGTTATATTTTAGTAATTATCTTTAATTTAATTCCATTTTAGTCTTGGAACTTACTTCTTATGAAATAAATATTAATTGAATTTATTGAGGTATGTAGTATTGTTCAGAATACAGTCTTTCTTGGATAGTGTTTACTGTATACTTGTAAACAACCTGTGTTCTCTAGCTGTGGGGAGATGACATCATAAAAGCAATCAGTCTTGTCATTTGTTCAATGGTTTTCAAGTTTTGTGCCTGGCATTGATCTTCAGTCTGTCTCTCTAGTCACTCAGACAGCATTCTGAGTTGTTCATCTATAGTTTTGAGTTTGATTATGTCTCTTGTTGAACACAAAGGAAAGTAAAAACTCACCAAAGGGGCTTCAACAGTGAGAGAGGTGAAGCCCATCCAAAAGGCAGCCGCCCAATGGAAAACAGACACAGAGAGAGATGCTGCTATTATCAGCAACTGTGAGAGCAGCAAACTAGAAATGACCTGAAACTTCGTCCACAAGTGAATGGCTAAATCCTGCATTTGTGCAAAGAGATACTACACTACATCAATAGTTAATAAACTCTGAAAACTCAGGGCAGCATGAACAAATCTCTTTACTCCAATGAATGAAACAAACTAGAACAAAAAGAAGGCATGAATGGGTAGCATATGTCTGTCATAATTTGGTGGCTGTGTGTGGTGTCTTCAATGTGCAATCCCAGTGCTCAAGAGGCTAAGGCCAGAGGATGAGTTCAAGGTTCACTTGAACTATATGGTTAGTTCAAGGTAAGCTTGGGTTATATAGTGTGTTCTAGGTCAGCCTGGGCTACCTAGTGAGTCCTAGGTCAGCATGAACTACAATGTAATGGCCAGATCACATTACTTACATAAATTCTATAAAATGAAAACTAATTACAGTGAGTGAATTACATGTCAGTGATTGCTTTGGGACAGGATGGAAAGCACGGAGGCATTAATTGCAAAGACCTATGAAGAAACTTTAGGGAGTGATGTATGTTAATAATATTAATTTTGCTATCTTCATAGGTTTGTGAACTTTAAGTTGTACAGGTTGTTGGTTGTTGTGCAGGTTGTGAGAGTCAAATCTCTTAAGTTTTATTCTGATCTCTGCTCCAGTGATAAGACAATCTGATGAAAAGCAGCGTGAGGAGTAAAGGGTTTACTTGGTTTAGGTCAGAATCCATCCATGTGGTCACTAACCTTCCCCTGAAAGGTAAGAGTCAGGACGCCTATCGAATGTATTAAGGACCTTTAGTTTTCCTGTATGTGAAATTAAGATCTTTGGGGAAGTTAAACTGTAAGGTTCCCTCCAATCCTCAGGCACAAAGATTCTATGTAAACTTACACATGTGTCATCAGCAACTTAAATTTTCCTCTCTCTCTCTCTCTCTCTCTCTCTCTCTCTCTCTCTCTCTCTCTCTCTCTCTCTCTCTTTATTGTATGGGACAGCACATGCCACAGAGTGCATGGAGAAGTCATAGAACAACTTGCCAGAGTCAGTTTTTTCCTTCTACTATGGGGATTAAAGTCAGGTTGTCAGGGTTTATGGTAAGTGCCTTTACCTGCTGAGCTGTCTGGTTGGCTCACAGTAACTCTTCCCCTACTTTATTTTAGATAATCTCTTTTTGTATTTAGCTCTGACAAAGGCATTCTCAGTTTGTTTCCACCCTTGCTTAATCAACTCTAAGAGTCTTGAAAAAAAAAAAAAACCAAAAAGACAAATGAGTCCCAAGACCAGCTCATGGTTTCTGCTGGGGTTCCCTTACTACTGCTCTTTCCTGCCAAGGAAGTGAGGCATTTGTAACATCCTTTGAAACAGCGTTTGTTTTAGTTCGGTGTTTGAGAATGTCCTTTCTGAAAAGTAAAATGCATGCCTTGTGTCTTGTGAGGCTTTTCTACTCCTAAAGCACAAGCTTCTAACGTGACTAATGTGTGAGTCTTGCTTGAGATGTGACAAATGAGGTTCTGGCCTCTTTAGTGATGGGCAACACTATCAGCGGAGAGCATTTTGTCATTCGCAGTGCTTTCTTTATTGGCAGGGACTCTTAGGAGGCATTGTGGACATCCGAACAAGTTGATTATGCAAATGAAAAGGCACGCTTTTAATCTCTGCGCTGGAGAGAATAATGAGATGGCATTGACTTTGTGGGGTGCCGGGAGGTGCTGTGATTCACTCTGGAATTGAATTGCACTGTGGAAAATTTTACCTAACTCTCTCAAGTGGAAGTTTCAATCTTGAGACAAAAGAATTTTGAAATCAAAATTTATAATTAGAGAAGGCCAGGACGATTTTTATTTAATCCAGCTTGCCTGAAATTAAAATGCACTTTATTACCTGGACATTGAAGGCTGTCATGCTGAAAACCCAACAAAGAGCTCTATTAAATATGAAACATCAAATGAATGATAAAAATAAGCATTATTACTTTGGCTTGAGGCCCTATCTATGCTGCTTAGGAGTTTAAGAACACATCTGCGAATCACTGAATGACAGAGTAATGGGTTCTAAAGGAATGGAGCATCGTGCGGTTTCATGGCTGTGAAAATATGGAGCACACAGACACAAACCCAGAGGGTGGAGCCCACTACTCACTCAGGCTACAAAACTTTGTGCCGAGTTATTATACTGAATACCATAGTGCAGGGAATTATACCACAGTTGTGTCTGCATGTCTAAATACAGCTGAAATCAGGAAGGATACAGTAAAATATAGTCTAGAAGAGACAAAATGGCACAGCTGTGGGGGCCACTTAGGATGACAGAGTTTGTAGATCTGGACATTTCCGTGTCCAGGCAGGGAGTGAGTTGCAGGGGTGAATGGGAAGGCTGAGAACATTGTTGTCCATTGCTCTACACACAGGCTGCACTAAACTTCATCATCATTTCTCTTCAGTAACAAATTAATCTTTGTTTATTATAACCTGTTACTTTACAAAACCCTTTTATTTTGAAAAGCCATGATTTGCTTTACGAACACAGCTTAAACACATTGTTTGACTATATAAATATTTTTCTTCATATTCTTATTTATAAGATTTTTTTCAATGTAGTCATTTATTTTTAAGGTATTAATAAAAACCCAAGGCACAACCCACATATTACTGAGGCAAGGATCACCAGTGTGATGTCTTCAGGTTCATCATTCATCCCATTGGAGGATGAGGTGAAACATGGGTGGGGATGTCATCACCAATAGCAAGGCTTCTTTCTGGATACCTCATGAAGAATATGAAGGACAAGCATGAGGATCTTTCATAGCTAACATTTTTTTTTTGTTTAAGTAGGAATATACTCTAAAGTAAGTATATCATGGAAATCATAGATTAGTAAATAGTCATTTATCATCATTGTTATATATTTATATACTTATATACACACACATAATTGTATTTAACATGCCATGCTATGATTGCCAGTACAGTGGCTCTATCCACATCAATATATGATGGTGCATTGTGCTATGACTTAACAATTGCTATAACATAACTACCAATAGAATGTTTTCAGACTCATTATATTGCACACATATACTTTTGTGCTGACTGAACATCATTATGTTCATCATTGTATCGAATAAAGCCCATGTTGAGAAAAACAGACCCTAAGAGTTGTTTTTCATTACGATTTCTGTTGTTGAGCTAGTTCCAGGACAGGCTCCAAAGCTATGGAGAAACCCTGTCTCAAAAACCCAAGAACAAACAATAAACAAACAAAAAAAGATTTCTGTTGTCATGTGCCAAGATCTATCTATCTATCTTATCTATCCTATCTATCTATCTATCTATCTATCTATCTATCTATCTATCTATCTATCTATCATCTATCTATCTATCATCTATCTATCTATCTATCTATCTATCATCTATCTATCTATCATCTATCTATCTATCATCTATCTATCTATCATCTATCTATCTATCTATCTATCTATCTATCTATCATCTATCATCTATCTATCTATCATCTATCTATCTATCTATCTATCTATCATCTATCTATCTATCTATCTATCTATCTATCTATCTATCTATCATCTAACTATCTATATCTCTCCTTTCACTCATTTTACGAAGTGGAGGAGACATTTTCCAGTTAAGTCTTTCCATGTGAGAACTTCATAGGATATTTACACACACACACACACACACACACAAAAGAATAAAAGGAAAAAAGAGAAAAGGAAAGGAAAGGAAAGGAAAGGAAAGGAAAGGAAAGGAAAGGAAAGGAAAGGAAAGGAAAAGAAAGAAGAGAAGGAATTTGGGCTCTATCCTTGAGTCTCTGTGGAGAACTTGGAAATCTAAACTTCTAATAGTATGTTTATAAGTTCAGAGGGCACTGATTGAGCCTTGAATTTAGGAAAATTTTTGCTTATTAAGTAATATTTTCTTCTGCAGTCTGCCACCATAGTTATCACCTTTTCAGAATACTTGATGTTCCATTCAAAATTGTTCCTGTCTTCTATCTTTACCAGAACTTACAAGACTCAAGTCTTAATAGAAAAAAAAAATGCATAGCAACACTTCTCAAACCCATCCACCTTCACATCCTGGTCCTGTTCTTTTCACTGCAAGATCCTGAAAGAGACAGGGAGCAACTGAGCTCACTACTTTTAAATCACTGTGCATCAAATTCTGGTTTCTTCACTGTTCTTACCAAAGTCATCATTTTAACAGTAAGGAAAATCCCTGACACAGAAACAAGAATGTTCTTCCAGGGTTGGAAGGAGGGCCAAACAAAGAAAAAGGAATGAAAATAGATGCCAATGTTCTTGCTACTACCAACTGTGGGGTTAAGTACTGGGGGCAAGAGTACAGTGCAAAGCTAACAAGATATTCTAGTAAGTCTGGAAGAACAGGAGAATCATAACAGATAGTGCCCCCATCTCTACAGTTAGAACTTCTCTGAGCACGTTTGAACTCATCACTTTTGGATGCAGTGTGGAAGCAGTAATGTAGCACTAGGAAAGAGAACTGAAGGATGGAGTGAGCCAGGAGGGCCTAGAACTGGAGTCAGGAAAATGTTCCTGAGGACCAGACACAATGGCGAAGTCCACCATCTTCCAAAGTCAATACCACAATGCCTAACAAGAGTAGGAAGGGACTGCTGTATCACTCGAATTGAGCACAGTGACAGTCACCCAGCAAAAAAACCTAACAACTCTGGGAGAACCACAGGACTCCGATTGCCTCCACTGGTCAAATTCCATATTGAGTTGCTTGAGAGTTTTCAAATCTTTCGATTTCTGTTTGCCTTTTATACTAGTTGTTGAGAGAGGGTCATTGAACTCCTAATACATTTTTGGATTTCCCTCCCCTCAATTTCGACTGCTTTACTTTGTGTAGTTTTAAGCTTTCAATTAGTTAAGTGTATGAACTGTTTAGAATCATGTTCTCTTGAAAAATTGATGCTTTAAGGATTATGTAAAATTTTTTTCTATAATCTAATTTGCCTCATGGATATGACTAAGCCATCTTTTAATTAATATCAGCATATTTATATTTTTTGTGTCCATTGACTTTCAAGCTATTTGCATATCTATTTTACAATAAATTTATTGCATATACAATTGAATTTTTATCAACATGACAGTCTCTCCCCCTTAATGGGAATGTTTTCACCATTTACATTTATTATTGTTGATATGGTTGCATTTAAATCTACCACTGTATATTCTTTATATATCCCATGTGTTTATTTTTATTTCATTGAGGTGAGGAACTTAGCATGTATTTGCCCTCGGTATAATTTAAGTGTGTAACACATTATTAATTGTAAGTGCGATACTGAATGGTACCTCCCTAGGATGGACTCATCTTAGGTTTTTGGAACATGACACCTATTGATTAGCAACCTCACATTTCACTCTGATCAGTTGGCAAAAATAGGAAGTAGTAGAATGGAGCACAATGCTGACCAAAGTTAGAAAAATGAGCTGCAGCAAATCAAAGAATGCCTTGAATGCCACAGTAGGATCTGGGCTTTGTCCAGCAATAGAGCCGTTGATAAGAACTAACAAGACAGAGGCGGAGCTTAAGGGTCCAACAACTCATGTGGTCTGGAGCGTTGTCTGGTAGTTGCCATACTTATATCCATCCCCTAACCCTTTCCAGTGGTCCTCTTCCCAGACTCCTGCCTCTGGTGGTAATTACCTTTCTATTACTTAGTTCCAGCTCTGCAACATTGAGGAGAAATAAGAGAATAGTGAGAAATAAATGTTCCATATGCTATGCATAAATACAGTAGAATGTTGAGCTATTAACATAGAGCTACTCTAAACCTTAGCTGATGATAAACTAATCAAGGCAAAGTGCACATTGTGTGTGAAGTTCTGAGCAGGGTGTGCCATGTGCATGGAAACAGGGAAAAACAAGTTCAAGTGTCAGTATTCATGTTCTGGGGATTTAAGGTTTCTTATTTGAGTAATTCCCTGCTTAGCAGAATAGAGTATATTTCAGCTGCAGTTAGCAATAAAGTGATTTATTTTATTTTATTTTATTTTTGTGTGCTAACTGCAGGAAGTAATTTTCAGGCAGCTGTCCACAAAGTTCCTACCTGAATTTGAGACTCGGAGTTTTCAACGATCTATACAGATTCTGGTTGAAGATCCAGAGACAAGCCAGTTTGGTTTCTGGGTATTTGACTGTTCTAGAGAGAATAAGGAGGTGAAGAAACTCAGCAGTCATTCCATTGAGCTGTTTCTCTGGCTTTCTAAATATGGCTTTGGATGGAGGGAGAAGCCACACCCTGCACACCATCACTCCACACTCTCCTGCATCTCAGGGTCAGAAGGTCCCAGGCTTAGCAGTTTGGTAAAAAGCCACACTGAGGCTTAAACTTTGAGTTTGGCACACGTATAACTTCTCTGGCTAATTGTTTTCATGTTGCTTCCTCATACAAATTTTGACTTCATGCTTCAAGAATCTCAGTACTAAACACTTTGCAGCTATAAAAATTGGTTATTCTTATATGGATTAAGGAGGACTTAAGGGACCCCTGGGAAAGGAAAATTTTACTAATTTTTTTCTGTAAATTCACTACGTGTAAGCAGCTTTTTTAAATTTTAATTTTTATTCTTTTTTAATTAAAATTTCCACCTGCTCCCTGTTTCCCATTTCCCTCCCCTCCTCCCAAATATTGCCCCCTCCCCCCACTCCCCTCCCCCTATCCCCACTCCTCTTCTCCTCCCCCCATACCATTCCCCCTCCCTCTCGATACTGAAGAGCAGTCCAAATTCCCTGCCCTGCGGGAAGACGAAGGTCTTCTATCTACGTCCAGGAAGGTGAGCGTCTAAACAGGCTAAGCTCCCACAAAGCCAGTTCATGTATTAGGATCGAAACCTAGTGCCACACTCATCCATTGTAAGCAGTTATTGTAAGCAGGACTGATTAACTCATTAATCTGTTCAGAAATTTCAAGCAAGCAGCTTTGGAATTTCCATGCCATAGACATAGAAAATCATTCTCATGCCTACCCCTCAGTTTCAATCTCTTAATAAAAATTATATATTTTGTATGTGTGTGAACTCATGCATATATGTTCCTATGCTGCAATCTTCAGGCATTTATGCACGTGTGTAGGTCAGAAAATACCTAGCTCTTGAGAATTAGTTCTCTACTGTCACCTTGTGGGATTCAGGAATGGAGCTCAGGTTTTCAGTCCTGAGCATGGGTACCTTTATCTACTAAGCCATCTTGCCCTCCCTCAGAGTCACTGTTTATCTTCTCCTTATTATTTTTCCATGAGTATGTGTGGTGTATGAATGCTTGTGTACATATGCTCACATGTGTAGGGTGCATATGTGTGTGTGTAGTGTGCATGAAGGCCAATGTCTAATGTCAGTAGTTTCCTTGATCATGTTACACTTTTTTAATGGAGGTACTTAGAGGTCACCAACCTGCCTAGTCTAGCCAGCAAATCCAGTGATCCCTTCTCACCTCCACAGACACTGGGATTTGGGCAGGCAGTAAAACATTCAAGTGCATGTCCGGACCCATGGTCCACTTGCACAACATTTTGTCTACTGAGCTGTCTCACCATTTATTTATGATTTATGTACTTACTGATCTTATTTACTTATTTAGTCAGCAGCTGGTTGCTACATAGCCCAGGCTGACTTCAAATTTATAATGCTGCACCTGCCAAGCTTCCCTATTGCTACGGTTATGAGTGTAAGCCATCATGCCTGGCTTCTGGGTTTAACCTCGCTGAGCAAGGTCTTTGTGGATTTTCTTTATGCCATTCAGGGGAAATATGTGCTTCTCTAGGAGTGATGTTAATAGCAATAGTTCTAATTCTTCAAGATCTCCAAATGAAGTAAATAAATGTTAATCGTCTTTTAGAAAGTATTTTCATAAAGAGTAAGGTGAAATGTGACAGTGCATAAATTCTAGAGAAGTAGGTTCTTCTCTTTCCTGTTTCCTTTTACACAGTATATCCAGCTGTAGAATCTCAGAATGAAGACAATGCAAACCAGTTTGCTTCTTTTTAATCAGTGAATGCAGCTGAGGGTAGCACAATGAAAGAGATGAGAGGGTTCCAGAGTTTCCTGTTGTTAGTGTCCTGTTGCTTCAAGATTGCCTTTGCAGTAATGGATCGCTAGCTTACCAAAGATGGGGATAGGAATTCTGGCATGCCTTATACATATATTTTTATTTTTACCTTTTATTTATTTGAGACAGAGTCCTACTATGTAACCCTGAATGACCTACAACTTTCTATGCAGACCAGGCTGGTCTCAAACTCACAGAGATCTATCTGCCTCTATTGCCCAAATACTAAAATTAAAGATATTGAGCCAGCATGCCTGGTAATGTCACATATTTTTAATGGATTTGATAAAAAATGTACTAGAGGTTAATATTTATAGAGAAATTAATACATGGCTGTTCTGTATTAAAGGCTTTAAATGAATTGTTTTAATTACTAATCATAATAACTCAATTCAGCATTACTATTTGACCAGTAAGAAACTTGAATGTCTTAAGTTTGTATTTTTATTGCTGTGAAAAAACAGCTTGACCAAGGAAACTCTTATAAAGGAAACATTTAATTGGGGTGACTCATTTACAGTTTCAGAGGTTCAGTTCATTATCATTATGATGGGGAGCATGGCAACATGAAGACAGATGTGGTGCTGGAGCTGAGAGAGCTTCATCTTACAGGGAGCAGGAAGTTGACTGACTGTCACACTGAGGGAAGCTTGAGCAAAAGAGACCTCAAAGCCTGCCTCCACAGTGACACACTTCCTCCAACAAGGCCACATCTCCTAATAGTGCCACTCCCTTTTAGAACCATTTTCATTCAAATGAAAACAATGCACTCCCTGGCCCCCAAAGGCTTGTAGGAAAAATGCATTCAGGACAACTTCAAAAGTCCCTATGTCCTTTATCAGTCTCAAATTTGTTTCAAAGTTCAAAGTTTCTTCTGAGATGCAGAATTGTAATCCCTTGAAAAATCAAAATAAAAAAACAAAACAAAACAGATTCCATACTTCCAACAGATAATGGCACAGGATATACATTACCATTCTGAAATGCAGGGAAGGGAACATACTGAACAAATAATGGACCAAAGTAGTACTGAAAACAAGCTGGGAGAATTCCAAACTCTGCAGTGAAATACTTTGCAGCTCTCTAACTCTGTTCAGCTTTGCTGACTACAATACACTTCTTTTGGGCTGGCTGCACTCCTAGTTAGCAGCTCTCCTCTGCAGGTATTCTATGACTCTGGCCGCTCTAACATCTTGAGTTCTCCAAGTCAATCCAGGTTTTAAGTTCATAGCTTCATGCAATGGCCTCTCTATAAGGCCTCAATTCAGGGACACCCCTTGACGAATGCCTGGCCTCAGTGGTTTTAATGCATAACTCCTTTGTTCTCTCCTTAACTGTAAAGCTAGAACCATGTGACCAAAGCTGCCAAGTTCTGCTGCTTCCTGGGACTGGAACACGGCCCTCTTGTTAACTTAAATCTTCACCAGCTTTCTGTCTCTCACTGCCTAAACTTGGCTGTCCTGAAACTTGCTCTGTAGGCCAGACTGTCAGCTTATATCTTCCCAATACTAGGATTAATGTGTGCCCCCCAACTCTAAACTTTTCTTCAATTCCTTTTCACAAAGTGGAAACTTAGCAGGGTGGAGTCTTGCTCTAAGGTCACCACTATCTTTTTTTCATTTCTTAATCTGTTTATCTCTCTGAACAGAGGATTTAGTTCCATTCCAAGTTCTAGTGTCTCTTTTCTCATTAAATGTTTTTTTCCTTGCTCATGTTGCTCATTTTCATCTTATGTATTTATTAGAGTTTCCACTAATATCCACGCAATATAATCTATACTACACTATTTTGAGATTTCTTTTGCCAACAGAATTAATCCAAAACTCTTCACTTTAGCCTCAGGCAGACTCTTCAGACAAGGGCAAAAGGCAGCCACTTCTTTCACCAAAATATCACAAGAATGATGTCTTGTCAACGCACTAAAATTCTTCTCTGAAACCTTTTGAACCAGCTCCCGACAATTTCAAATCATCAGCACCATTGTCTTCCGTGCTTCTACTACTATGTTCTGTTAAGCAGTGCTTAAAGCCTTCTACTGCCTTCCTAACCCAAAGTACCGAAATTCATATCATAATTTTCTGAAGGTTAGTACAGAATGGAGTTGGGATTAACAGTACTCGGTGTGACTCCAGAGCCTGCACCATTGTTCTCTGTACTCTGCCACTTTTAATTTATTTACAAAATGAAGACTTCCATAGGCTTAGACATCTCTAATGGAAGATGGTCAGAGATGTAAAAAAGCATACTTAAGTCCTTAGTTTGTTGCAGGAAGGAAGAAGCCCTGCTGCTTCAGAGCCCCAGATTTTCATGTTAAATCTCTAAGATGGGTTCTCTGGGCACCCATTCTCTCGTGTGTACTTGAAGCATATGAGTTACTATGTTTAAACAGCCATCTGCCATTAAGAGCAAATTCCTGAGGAAATTGTTTTGGATCTAAAAGTATTGCACATGTTTGATCTCAATGTGTATCATATGTTTACAAGCTGGAAGCTGTAAAGAAAGAGGTTAAAAAAAACGGGGTGGGGTATAAGAAAAAAATAGAAAAACGGAAGCAAAACCAAATCAAAAGGAAAAAAATTAACTAATTAAATAAATAAAAGGAATCACTTTAAAAGGTTTATGATGTCTTTTGCCAGTGGGAGCAAGAGATAGAATTAAAGCATACCAAAGAAACAGAGCTAGCTTAAAGACATTATACTTCTATGTTAGTGTCTGCCCAGTTAAAAATGGCCATTTTGAGAAAAGGATAGTTCAAATGTTATGTATAGCAGGCTTTTGATCATAGCCCTTTAATGATGGCCAATCCTCATTTCCAGAACTCGTGGATGATGAAAGAAACTTTGCATATGTCATTGAATGAAAACTCTTGAACTTAGCATAATCTCCTCTATCATTGAAACTGATCCACTGGAATCACAAGATTAAAGGGATTAAATTCTTACTAAAGGGAAATAGGAGGAACAAGGTCAGAAATGGATATATGCTATCAGAAACAAAGTAAGGAACTTTAAAGAAGGAGGAAACAACCACAAGTCAAGGCATGTGAATGGTCTCTGGAAAAGGTGAGAAGGCAGATCATCTTCCCAGTTCCTGCACAGCAATGCTGCCTACAGACACCTTGAGAATAGTTCTAAAAATTCATTTCTGGGTTTTTACCTGAAGAACTCTAAGACAATCAATTTTGTGTTTTAAAGATAATTTTGTGATATTTTTATAGCCACACAGAAGCTTATGATAATTTTTATAGTCATATAGAAAACCACAGAGAATTCCAAAACTTCATAATAGAAAATAAAGTCCTTACCATCTTATCCTTCCTTCTGATATCTAATTTATGTCCCAAACCCATCTGTGTCTCCTCTGACCATATCTCCTTCTCATTCCATTCCTTCTGACCCTCATCCCTTGACTAGATTGACTATAGTCTCTAGATTAGTGCTTCCATTTCCCTGTAGCCAACTGGAGTATGCCCTCCTCCCCCAGAATGACACTGCTAAGTGTCTCTGTAAAGCACTTGATTGGATACATGCCACCTAAAGGAAAAGGCCAACTCTTCAAAATGGCATCCAGGACATTCTATTCTTCCATTCTTTGCATTTGCATGCACTGTGGCCTAATACAGAGCATTCAGCTCTGCCCCTGCACTTGCAGTATCACTGTGACTCCTTCTTGAAGACTTCTTGCTTTCTGGATCATCTCAACTCATCACTCACTATAAGAACAACTCAAGTCCAAAGACAGCCTTCCCTTACCATTGAATACCTCTGACTTCTTACAGTACTTATCTCTTGGTGTCTAATCTGTTGCAATTGTTTCCATCCTTCAAGGCAAATTTCATAAGCTACTTTCTCTAGAAAACTTTCTCAAATTCCTCAGCTGAAAGTTAGTACTCTCATCTTGAAACACATTTACTTGTAAATATTGTTAAAGCCTGGCTGAATACTGTCTTGTCACAATTGCTCCCATGCACAAATATATTTCCTTTATATAAGCAACTTAAAACAGAAAACGCCCTGCACACCATTATGACCCCACTCTCCACAGCCTAATGTATACACTGTTTGATAAATTATAAGCTAATTAAACTTGATGATACATAAGTGAGATGATTGGCTTGAAAAATACTAATTCAAGTGTCTACTTTTGTAAATGATTGAAAAACCTAGACAACCAGGCAAATTTTAGCACAGCAGAAATGACGTAAGGTAGTTGGTTAGAGGATATGCTAAGCAGTAAAACTTTGAAGGAGCAAAGCAATCCTGTTTCCAGTACCAAGAAATACTACAAAACAACAGGGAAGAACTTTACCAATAAATATTATAAGGAAAACTATACAATTTTGCCTCAAGTTATATAATAAAATGTGGAAACAGAAAATCCAACAATAAAAAAGCAACTATATTATTTTAAAAGAATAATTGGACTGTTAAGACTGGAGAGTAAGTAAATATTAATGATGTACAAAAACCTTCTAAACTGATGAGCAACTGAACTGGTAAATGAGCAGTGTGTGTGGAAAGTCACAGAAGACAGAGCTCACAACGTGACACTGTCTGGATGGCCGAGAACCAGAGACCAGGTACCCCAGAGTCCCAGGATAAAACCAAACTTGACTGGCAGAAAAAAATCCCAATGAAATGCTTGCTCTAGGTGCCTGGCCCAGTCATTATCAGAGAGGCTTCCTCTGGCAGCTGGTGGGATCAGATGCAGAGACCCACAGCCAGACATTAGTCAGAGCTCAGGGAATCTTATGAAACAGGGGGAGGAAGGATTGTAGGAGCCAAGCGGTCAAGGACACAAGGGGAACACAGCCCATAGAATCAATTAAGTCGGGCTCCCAAGAGTTCCCAGAGACTGATGTGATAATCACAGAGCCTGTATGGGTCTGAGGGTCTGAGTTACGCCCTCTGCCTCTATGTTCTTGTAGGACTCCTGACAGTAGGAGTGGGGGTGCCTCCGACTCTTTTACCAGCTCTTGGGACTCTTTTCCTCCTACTGGGTTGCCTCTTCCAGCCTTGATACGAGGATTTGTGTCTACTCTTATTGCAACTTGTTATGTTTTGAATTGATGTATATGGATTGTTATGTTTTGAATTGATGTATATGTGGATTGATATCCCTTGGAGGCCCACTCTTTTCTGACGGGAAATGGGGGGAAAAGTGGATCTGCCAGAGAGAGGAAATAAGAGAGGGAAGCTGTGAGGAGTGTAGGGAGGGGAGACTGCAGTGAGGATGCATTGTGTGAGAGAAGGATAAAAAAGAAAAGAAGAAACCAACTTCTAAGAATAATTTTTGCATTTTCCCAATGGTTACTTGCCGTGCACTCCGCCCCCATGTCTGCGCTCTGTGCGCTGGCACCCAGTTACCGAGCTTTGGGCAAGGGGCCTGGAGGTTAAAATACACAGACACACACAGACAGAGAGACAGCGACACGGGTCATCCTTGAATTCCCCAAGAATGCCCCCTTTATTGTGTTCAGGGGCAGATTGTATAGAGATAGCCACGCCCCAGCCAAACCCACCAGAAACCACTCTCCTGCCATCAGGAACTCCTGAAGGTCTTGTGTTCAGAGCAGCTGTAGGCACTCAGATCAGGGGATTACAAGAAATTCAGGATCTGGGGGTCTCACTGCTCCCAACAGTTACTGATATTGGTCATATGTTCTGACTGTTCACATTCCTTCTTCTGTAGTCTCCGTTCGTCGTCTTAGCTGACAAAGGTCACAGCTGTGCTCAACAGTCCAGTCCTTGCCATGACACAACATTGAACAAGTGAACACCAGGGGAATTTTAATCTACAGCTCCCTTCATGTTCCCCTCTTATATCCTTTTCATGTCTTTTTTATACTGCTTAGGAATTAACACACAGAATGTGCACACCGATACATATTTCCACAAATGTGGTTTCCCCACACTTTAAAGAGCTCATTTCCAGCGACGCAATGCAAACTTTTCGGGGATTGTAGTCGAAACACCACTGGAGAAGGCTTTGTGGTCACCATGTCAACACAAAAAGCCTAAAGTGCTGTGATAAAATCGGCTTTGAAAAGGGTATATACATTTTCCTTGTGTCCTTTATGTATTCCAAGAGCCCCAAAATGTAACACGACAATTCTGGCTAATTAAAACATGATGTAAAATATTCTTTTACCTTCCTACATGGCTTTTAATAGAGTCTTCTTTTCTGGAAGAATTTAATATAGGTCTTCTTGAACTATTCTAGACCCTCTGTATCTTGATCTCTTGGCTTGCTATTCAAGGTTCCTCCCCATCATCCCAGGGCCTTGTTGGCTGTGTCCTCTTCAGCGGCTGTACTCAGTGTCTTGGCATCCTTGTATCCATGCCCTGATTGTTGTGAGGGAGAGCTGCAATGTTTGAAGCAGGCACCAAGCAACGGTGATTAGTAAAATAGAAATATTTCCCTTCTGCGTATTCTCTACCATTGAGGGGAAAGGATCCGCTATGTAGAGTGTATGTTTCATATGCGCAGCAGTATTAGTGGTAGGAAGAACTAATGAGGTTTTTAAAATCAATTGTACTTATTCTTAACCTCTGTGTGTTAATAATTGCATGAGGACACTCATGAGAGGTCAGACAGAGGACAGTTTTGTGGACTCATTCCTTTGCTTTTTACCTGTATGTAGATTCCAGGAATTGACCCCAGGTCTCCAGGCTTGCACGGCTAGTGTCTGCACAGCCTGAGCTAGATAACAAGGTTTTTGTTGTTTGTTTATATTCTCTTTCATCCATTCAGACAGAGTCTTTGCTGGCTGAACTTCTGCTAGGTGCTTTGTTCTGTATCAGGTGCCGGAAAGTATGATAAAGGTCTCCCTCCCTCTTCACGAAGGCTCTTGCTGTAGCTGAGAAGCAATGGTACAGAGCAGATACGTCAGACTCTGCATGTCAGAGCAAGGATGTGGGTAAGATGGAAGATGTACTTGAGGGGAAGGACAGTGAGCTACCAGGGAAGACAATTATATCCCAGTTATTTAAAAAAGAATTGCTAATCCTGACAAACATTATCAGGGAGCTTGACATGGCCCTTTGTTAAGACTTGAGTTTTTTCCAAACAAAAATGCAGAGGCAGTAACCGCAACTTGGAAGGGACTATGGAATGAAGCCCAATTAAATTAATTTTTTACTTGGTGTGAAATCTCAAAGTGAGGGAAATGAGCTAGTCACCGTGAGAGCAGAATCTCTTCTGCAGATGTTTAATAGTCATTGTGGCTGATTGAGCATCTTCCGCACACCGTGTCCTGTCTGGGTGGAAGGGTCAGGCACAGGAGGGCATTTCCGAGGTCAGCAGGAACAGAGATACGTGGAAGAATGGTGGTAAGTTGTATGTGAGCAGGAGCTGGCACAGAAATGTGAATTAGCAAAGACATGCTTTGCCCATGGGCCTTCGGGTGCTCTGGGAACAAGGGGAGAAGAAGGGAGCTGTGATTACCAGGGAGACATGCGTACTTCCTAAATGTCTGCCAAGCATCTGGTTATCCACACAGCAACATGAGGTGAATCTACAGAGAAGCTATTGAAAACTGCTGACCTGTAGCTAGGAGCATGGCATTGCCCCCCACCCCGCCAGTGGCGGTGCTTTTGTCTTTGTCTGGGATGAGGCTGAAGTCCATTAATTTCTGAACTAGGCAATTTTAAGAGAATTCCCTATGAAGAGGGAAGGAAAAAGGTAATTGTAGATCATGTAAAGCATCATGCTGGTCCAAATTTGTCAGAACATAATTGGGACATCGTGTTAAACGTGTGCACAGTGACCATTGTATAAAGGGCAAAGATTAAATGACCCTAAACTAGAGGAAGTCAATCAGGCTGAGATAGTGATTAAAGGAACTGAGCTGTTTGGAGCTCAGGGTTATGAAATCTGCCTCCAAATATGCTTTTTAGAACGGAAAAATAAAGAACATGCTGAGATGGCGGTGTGCTTCAGGATTCCTTTTAAACGAGATTTTAGGAAATTGCAGTGTGATTTTATAATAAATCAGAGGGGCTAAGTTTGGAATGCCTGTGACCCATTCCTCTGATATCAGACCAAGACCAGAGTAGAAGCCTAAATTGCTGGAGCTATTGCCAGCAGGGCTTCCTGTAGTGGCAATTCTAAAGAAAGGCATCCAGGGGACAAGCCCAAGGGTTAGCTCACAAACAGGAAAGTTGGACAAATGTTACGATGATGGGAGAGCAGCATGCCAAATGACAGCGATGATCATGATGATGATGGTGGTGGTGATGATGATGATGATGGTGGTGATGATGATGACAATGATAAGGAGGAGAAGAAGGAGGAGAAGAATAGGGCAAAAATAACCAGAAAAGCCAAACAATCAGGATAATCAGGATTCTATCACCAGGGTTTAAGCAGGGGAGCTGGAATAGAAAGTAAAATCATGAAACTGATGCCAGAGGAGGTGACAATGATTAAGATCAAGTCAGGTTAGGCGCCACATCACCTGTTCTAGACCTATAAACTTCCATGGCCACACCCTCATAATTGCTTTCCTCATTAGCTCTTTAGTGCTTTCCATTATTACACTTATACTTACTACAAAATTAATTCATATTAACACAGTAGACATCCAAGAACTTGAAACAATCTGAACAATTCTACAAAGCTTACATCAGGTCACATCATCTGACCATCATATCAAAGATGATTTGGGCTCAAAAAACATGAAGTATTTGTACTTCTGGGTTTTTTTTCTGTCCAATTAAATTAGAGAAAACAGGTATTTTAAATGACCAGGACATGGTATTCTAATTTTGTTTCCATTGCTTCAATAAAATACCCCAACAAGAAGAAACTTAGGGGAGAAAGGAACTTATTTCATCTTCCACTCCTAAGCTACAGGTCCATTACTGTGAGGAAACCACAGTGACAGCAACTATAAGTGCAGCTACTTACATCATAGCCACAGTCAAGAGAAATAAATGAATGCCACTCTTACATAGTTCAGAGGACACACACACACTCCTGAGAGTAATGTCTTCCACAGTAGGCTAGGTCTTCCAATATCAGTTAATTAGTGAACCCCCACAAGATATGCCTACAGGTCAACACATTGTAAACAATTCTTCACTGAGACACTCTTTAGTGATTCTGGGTGGGATCAAGGGGACAATGAAAGCTACTCATCACACACAGGGAGTAAGGACCAGGTAACAGATGCTGGACTGCAACCTAAAGATATGAGAATGTTACTCTATGGGTATAGAAGGTACTCACGTTTTAGAACTGGGGTGTGTTTTAGGAATAGTACCCATTTAATATTTGTTAACTGGAGATGAATAGAGTAAGAGACAGGGCCAGCACATAAATAGGATAAGAGGCAGGGTCAGCAAATAAGGTTTCTCTTATCTCCTGGAGTACAATGGTACATGCTTATAATGCCAGAATAGACTGAGGAAGGAGAATTGAGTTTAAGGCCAATTGGGGCTATAAAGAGAGTTCTAGGCCAGCATAGGGTACATAGTGAGATTGTATCTCAAGAAAGAATAGAAGGAAAGAAAAAGTAATGTTGGTTTTAGTTGGAGTTGGAGAAGAAGGGAGCACGAGTAGAGAATGTAAGAAAAATAAATAAAGAGTGCAAATCTAAGTACACATCGCCTGACTGCATGGAAAGCTACACCATCACTAATGCCTTCATCCAGGATTTTATTTTTATTACACATCAGGTTGAGAACAGCCAACCCTACTGAGGCCTCCTTGCTGAAGATGGCTCCAAAGCGGGGACAATCTTGATTAACACTGAAGCACTTGCAACTGAAAGCTCTTGTTCTTTGCGTGGTCTCTTTCATCAGTTAGAAACGAGCCAGAAGAAAGTCAAAATGGTATTTGAAACTCAGCTGCTGAAGACTTAGCCACCAAGGAGGTAGGGGTAGGTCAGAGGCCGCTCTCAGAGAAGTGAGAGGAGGAACTTTGCAGGGTGGAGGGCTGCATAGTGTCGGATGCTGAGAGGCAGCATCACAAAGACTGAAGAGCGACCACGTGGTCAGAGCGGAGGCATATGGCCCACACATTTATATATTAACATCAAGATCAGAGGATACGACGTGAACTTTTAAACACATGCTAGTAAAAATAAAACCTTGTAATTGTTAGTGAAGTTTTGAATGATGGAGTTCAAAGTTGTGATATAATAAAGGAAGGATATTTCCAAATATTTCGATGGGGCACTTAATACAGCATACGAATTCATTAATACGATGGAAAAACCTGTCAAGAAGAAGCATGGTACTTAAGGCAGAGGGATGACAGTGAACCTTTGCACGAGTACAATGTGAACAGTGTCTGATTTCTTCAGAATAGAATTAGTTCCTGATACAGCCTTGGCAAAAATACGATCTGTTACAAGAGTACTTCATTTCATCTTGCGTTTATCCAAGGAAATGTGACTAGTGTTAAAGACAAACCAGGCCTTTTGTTTAGGTCACTCAACAACCAGGAATTCCGTAAAAAGGACTCAAAAGGTAAGATAGTTCTGAAAGATAGAAAATGTTACTAATGAGGAAGAACCTCCTAGTCAAGTTGTCAAATCAGAAGATAGAAGTGGGTAGAGATATCCCTTTGCTGGTGAGCACTTTGCAGATGGGAGAAAACAATTTCTTCTGGGAAATAGGAATTCCTCTAGTCTACATGACTAAACCCTGGGAAAGATAGAGGCAGATCATTGGGACGAGAAATTAACACACACACATACATACACATGCACGGATGTATTCTCTCTCTCTCTCTTTCTTTTATTTGGGCCCCTCTGTATGACCATGTTTCTACTTTCAGATGAGATTCTCCATTAGATGGAAGAGTGGATCCAGTTTATGGATGCTCTTAGCTTTCTGGCCTGGGGAGAAAGATATTCCTTTCCATTTATGTCATTTCCATGGCAGGAAAATGGATAGCCCAGGCTACCCTTTCACTATTCTCCTAAGCTGGGGAAGTAGAGCCTTCCCATCTGAGACACGCCCATGGTGGGAAGGGTACCTGGCTGCAAGGGAACACTAACCAGTGTCTCTATGTCTATCCCAATGGCACATGAGGGGGGGGGAGGGTTGAAAGTCACAATAGGTGATGAATGCGATCTTACAGAAGCCTGGGAGCAAGCACTCCAGCTACACTCCAAGAACAACCAGAAGCTAGTCATGAGGTCTAAGATGAGGCAGTTCAGAGACAGAGGCACATGTGAGGGAATTAGAAAGTAGAACTGGTAAAACTTGGGGAGAGAATCAATGTAAAAAGGGAAGAGGGAGAAGATAAAAGGAAAAAAACAAGGGTCTTACATCACCTTGATAGAAGCTAGAGTTAAATGCCTCCATAAGTCATATTCTTAGTGATGGTTGGAGGGCTGAGCCCAGTGTTGGTGGTGCCATTCCTGGGCTGGTAGTCCTGAGTTCTAGAACAAATTTGGCTGAGCAAGCAATTAAGAGCAAGCCAGTAAGCAACACTCCTCCACGGCCTCTGTATTAGCTCCTGCCTTCAAGTTCCTGCCCTATTTGAATTCCTGTCCTGACTTCTTTGATGATGAACAGTGATGTGGAAGTGTGAGCTGAATAAACCCTTTCCTCTCCAACTTGTTCTTTGGTTATGGGTTTGTGATGCAGCAATAGAAGTCCTAGATAAGGCAGGGTCTAGATTTGGAACTTAACAAAGGGAAACGAGAGTTAATAATAATAATAGTAATAATAATAATAATGATATAAAGATAGATAGATAGATAGATAGATAGATAGATAGATAGATAGATAGATAGAGAGATAGAGAGAGAGAGAGAGATAGAATTCAACGACAGACCCTGTATTATATGAATAGAGATGTCAGGGGCACAGGTGAATATAGAGAATAGACTGAGGAGAGAAAAAACAGATCTGAGCTATAATAACAAAATTTTCTATACCATCTATCTCTGTGAAGCTGATCAAACACAGAGTGCCATTGCCTTTGACAACTAAGAGGTCACTGGTGAGCTCTGCTAAAGCATTGTCAAGACAGCGAGGTGCTTTGTAGTTACGGTTTGAGGAGTAAATAAGAGGTGTAGGGGGTCTGGTGGGGTGGAAAGTGTGTTTATGAAAATGTCGTTTAAAGAGGCCAGAGCTATAGCTCTTGGATTCAGTTTTATACGAAATCATCAAACCATTTCTTTTCAATACAGTCATAGTTTCTTGTTACTACCATAGAGAGGCCCTCTCCCATGCATCCTTACCAACACTTGGCATGTCTGTTCTTTTTCATTTCAGCCATGTTCAGCAATGGAAATGGTTTTAATTTCATTATGGAGATGAATGAACACTCTTAGAAAGATTTTTTTTTTTTTTGAGACAGGGTTTCTCTGTAGCTTCGGAGCCTGTCCTGGAACTCCCTTTGTAGACCAGGCTGGCCTTGAACTCACAGAGATCCGCCTGCCTCTGCCTCCCAAGTGCTGGGATTAAAGGCACGCGCCACCACCGCCTGGCTCTTAGAAAGATTTTTGTGTTTATTGATAAGCATTCCTATATTCTTTTTGGTTGAGTTTTTTCAACTTGTCTTTTTATTTCTTAAGAGCTAGACTGCGGTTTAAAAATTACTCTGTTTTTTTAACAAAGCATTTCTTTTCTAAAGATTTATTCATTTTTGTTTGTATAGGTTTTTTTTTTTTTTCTGCACGTTTACCTATGCACCGTGTGTCTGCAATCCAAGGAAGGCCACAGGAGGGCCCCAGAACCTCTGGAACTAGAGTCACAGATGTTTTTTAGCCACCCCGTGGGTGCTAGAAACCAAACCCTGGTCTCTGAAAGAACAATTGTGCTCTTAATTACTGACTCGCTGCTCCAGCCCCAACTAGAGCATTTCTTCATATGAGCTAGAAATAAGTCATTTGCCAGATACACATTTGAGAGTATTTTCTCCCAATCTGTGCCTTACATGTCTGCTTTATTGTGTTTTATTGAGACATGAAGTTCTTAATATTTATAAATAAGACTACATCAGCTTTTCTTTATGACAAGAAGTCTTTGTGTTTCTTGGATGTCACAGAGATGCTGCCAGTGTTTCATTCCCAGGAGTTTCCTAGAGTATTAAGCATTTTAGTTCAGACCAATCTGTCATCTCAAATATTTATACATCATATAGTAGTTAAGGTTTGTTTTTTCTATACAGATTTCTCTATATTACAATAACATTTGTTGGGAGAAAAAATGTCTTTCTCTATTGAATTCGATTGGTGACTTGCCAAAATTCAATCAGTATTTTAAAAATGCATGTGGCTTACATTTTTCTTATTTTTGGTCTCAACCCACTTCAACTGATCCATCTATATTTTCAACAAAATTACTTTTATTATGTGTCATTTTAATAAAAGAGTAATTTTGAAATCAGCATAAGAATTACTATTATTTTCAAGATTATACTCTAAGTTTTATGTATTTTTATATAAATCTTAGATTCAACTGGCAAGTTTCTACCAAACTAAGAAAGAGCCTGCTTAGAATTCAAATGAGTTCGCCTTGCATACATACCTCGGTGTAGGAAATGCAATATGTTAAAGTATGCAGTTTTACAGTTCATGGATCCATAGATACAAGAATAATTTTCTTGCAAACTGGATCTAGTACATGTAAAAACAAGTCATTTGTGTATCCCTTTGTTCAATTAATTTTTGCTTTATGTTGCTTTGAAACTCTGCTATTACACACAGATACATTAGCGTTGTTGGGTTTTCTTAGACAATTAATCTTTTTATCATTGTAAAATGGCCTCATCTTTGCTATTCTTTGCTTTGAAGACTCCTTTCTTTTTTCTTCTTAAAGATTAATTTTATTTGTGATCACGTGTGTGTAAGTGTGGGTATGCCCACATGTGAGTGCTGGTGCCTGTGACATCCAGAGAGGGTTTCAGAGCCTCTGGAACTGGAGTTACAGGCACTGTGAATCACCCGACATGGCTGCTGGGAGCTGGATTGCATTCTCTGAAAGAGCGCTACACTTTAACCCATAAATCATCTCTCCAGCCCTTTGGACAC
Source organism: Chionomys nivalis (assembly GCF_950005125.1). NCBI lineage: Eukaryota > Metazoa > Chordata > Mammalia > Rodentia > Cricetidae > Chionomys > Chionomys nivalis. Next base: position 28,301,680 of record NC_080103.1, on the reverse strand, counting down.
TCTTTTCTTAGGCATTAGTGGCAGACAGATGAAACTATATTATACCTACCTGTTTTATTGAGTTTCCCACCCTCTATTTCAACATCTTTGTATTTACATTTGTGTCTTCTAAATTGTTTTCTAGGCCTTAAAATTTTAAAGTATTGTCTTCCTTTTAACATAGCATTTTGTCTCGAGTTGATACAATTGCTAAAAAGTTGGAAGTTTAAATCTATCATTTGCCATTGGTTTTGCAGTTTTCTTGTTTCTTCCCTTTGTCGTTTCTTGAACAAGTTTAAAGTTTTAGCTCTGTTTCCTCTTTGTTATCACTGTGTTCTGTAGCTTCCCCTGAGGCTGAAATTGGCAGTCTCAGTCTGTCAGGCCGGGCAGATTTACTGCCCCACTGTTCCACGTATTACCTGCGCTGAAGTTACCAGACCTTTTACTGCCACAGATGTCTTAAGTCCCAAATGCACTTTAAATATTTCTTCAGTTAAATATCTTTTAGAGACATGAAGAAAAGACAGATTTTGTGTTTAAATACATCTTTAAAACGTTCTTGCCTTCCTTCCGTTCCATCCAGATTCCTGTTTTGTGTCATTTCCTCTCAAGCTGAACCGCTTCCCATGACACTTCTCCCAGCACAAAGGCACCGACCATACCGTTGCTCTGTTTCTGATTATCTAACGATGTTCTGTGTGCTTTTCTGTTTAGCAACTTGTCTCTTAAAGCTTTGCTTTGAACTAAAATGCATATTCCATACGGCATTAACTGCTGTTATGTGCACAGTTCAGTTTCATTAAACACATTTGGAATGCTTGGCAGCCATCACCACTATTAATTCTCCAAACGTTTTTAGCACATCTTAACTCCCTCTATAAGGAAGCAGTAAGCTATGGCTTTCCATCCCATCACCTCTCTCAGCCCTTGGTAACCTCAATCTGTTTGTTTTTCTGTTCTAAAGATCGACTATGTGTAGAACCACACACCCAAGCTTTAATTTGAGTTACTTTACTAAGTATGTTTTTTAGTTTCATCCATATTATAAATTTATTATTCCTTTTTATACGACTGAATGGAGCCACATTGTGTTGGTATATTATGCAACCCAAATATTTGGAAGGCAGATGCAATCAGATCTTTGTGAGTTCAAGTCCAGCTGTATCTATGCAGCAAGTTCCAGGTCATCCAAGAACACATTGGGAGTTTTGTCTGATACAAGATTTGTATGACTGAACCATATCTCATACTTTGTTTATCCATCCATCACTTGACAGACATTTGAACTGTCCTCTCCTTTATGTTATTATAGCAGTGGAAATTAGTACAAGGTATGAATATTTGTTGAAGTTCCCTTCTCAGTTTTAGAGGGTATGTGCATTTCCTAGTTAATTTTCTTTTTATTGTGACAAAATATAGTTGGCAAAGACAACTTAAGTATGGAGTGATTTGGTTTTTGTCTCACAGTTTGAAGACATGTAGTCCAACATGGTGAGGGAGGCACAGTCAAAGGTGCAAGAGGTGCCCGTGCAAGAGGTGCCCGGTCACCGTGTGTCCTCATTCAGGAAGCAGATCAATGCTGGCTTTCTCCTTTTCTTGTTATTCCGTATGGTACTGCCACCTGCATGCTGATGCAGCTGTATCAAAGGACAGTCCAGTTAATCCTCTCTTACAGACTCACCCTCAAGTGTGTCTACTTGGCGATTCCACATCCAGTCAAGTGTCCAATTGAGAATGACCATGATTGAATCTAAGAAAAAAACTGTTGGATCATGTGAGGCTCAATGCCTAGCTCTTGCAGGAAATGCTAGGCAGATTCCCGCAGCCGCTCCCACTTCACACTACTGCCAACAATATTACAATTGATTTATTAATCTTCTTGCCCACACTTATTTTTCTTTATTTTGTTTATTAAGAGGATAGTCATCCTTATAGTTGGGAAGTGCTGCCTACTACTTTGACTTGTGTCGGTTAAATTACCAATGATACTGAATGCTTTGTGTCTGTCCACCAGTTGCTTCTCCATCTTCTTGGGAAGATGTCTCTTTCAGTCCTTTGCCCATTTAAAAAAATCAATTGCCTCTCTTTTGTTGAGTTGTAAGACAGATGATAGATCAACCAGTTGGTTGATCAGTCAATGCATGGATGGATAGGTAGATATTCTGGATTTTAAACCCTCTATAACTTCTGGTGGCTAGCATTCTGGAAAGGCAATGGAACCTGTTTGAGGTAAATCCTTTCTGGAGGAATTACTTCCCTGTGGGTGAGCTTTAAAATACTGTAACCTTCCCCCACTTCTTGCTCCTCCCTCCCTCCAGCTCCCCACTTCTGGTGTGGATAAAAATGTGATCAGCCAGCTTCCAGTTCCCGCTATCGTGCCCTCCCTGCCATGAGGGACTTTATTGTTCTGGAACCAGAAGTTGAAATAAATCATTTCTCCCTTAATTAGCTTCTGTCAGAGTATTTATCACAGCAAGAGGAAATTAACAAATACACTGCCCCATCTTCCTCACACGCCCCAGGATTGCTCACAACCAGCCTTCTTGTCCCTCCTCATGTGTGTTGAAGCTGGTTTCATCTGGATTTTTGCAGGTGCTCTTCTCCATACCTAGACTATTCAACTTCTATCTTTCAGGTTATATAACGACTTGTTTTCTCACTTTCTTAGGAATTTTATTGAAACTGGACATCCACTGAGAGCCCTTTAATACACTCTAAAAGCAGTCCTCACACAAGTGTCTTGTTACCTCAACCTTTTTATATCTACCTCTTACCACTCCTTGATATTAAATTATGAAATCTGCACTTACTCAGTGTTCTCAGAACCAGAACATCAGCTCCCAAGAACAGGAGAGCTATGTTACTGCTGTATTTCCAGTTCCTGGAGGAAAGAACTCACTGAGATTTGCTGGTTGTCTGAACATCCTAGGATACAAAGTCTTCTTGCGGCTTAATTATCTAATTGTCAACTAACATAATGAAATCTAACATACAAGAGTTTCCAGAGATTTCTACTCTTCTTAAATAGAATTTTGCTATATTTTATGTTGCCTATTACTGAACCACGCAGACAGTGCCCTGAAGGATGAACTCATTTAACCTGAAGAATAAGTGTGTGAATTAATTTTTTGTTGTCGTCTGCATAGAATACAAACATGAAGTATAACTGCGTGAACTTCTTGTTTAGCTCCGTGCCCTTCAGATGACAGGCACAAGACATTTTCTGCTTTCTCAGTTCGTGCTGAACTTCTCGTTCGCAGAAGTGCTGAACTCATGCTCAAACCTGCCCACTAAGCATGAGTGGGTTAGCAGCCAGATCAGTGGGGTTAGCAAGAGACATCCAGACATTCATAAATTAGACTTACAGCCAGCCCACTGGGGAAGTCTCTAAAATGCTTCATGGAGTCTGAATCATTATACACAAACTATATTTTTTACATCATTTACACAGTTTTGAAAGTTATCTTGAAAAACTTCCCGGGGTACCTAGCTAATTTTTGTCGACATACCTGTTAACATAGACAACAATGTAAGTTAATATTATGAAGACAATCATGCATCATGTGTGACCACTGTAAATGTTAGCACTTGTTTCATGATAACTTCGGCAATACTTAGATCATTTGTTTTTCAGAGTAAACTGTTTTTTAAAAAGTAGTTGAGTGCTCTTCTTCAAAGCAGGCAACTGGACTTACAGTGTCAGTAAAGGACAACTCTCGTGTGCTACAGGGAGGGGACAACTTGTTTGATCCCGGGTGTGAGAAAGATTTAAATCCATAGTTCCCATCTTTTGAAAATGTACTACCTTGAGAGTCAGAAAGCCGTATAGCAAATCATCATCCCGCATTTCCCCTCTGTCACTGATGCTTTGTCTAGACTTAGTGTGTTAGCTTAATTCGTGGTCTTCAAACATAAATATTTATTTATATTTGATGGTAACAACGATATATAACTGTAACGGAAAAGTGTGGAAAGAATCGTAAAAGGCAAACATAATTTAAGACTTTGTGAATAACTTGACCTCAGTACTGCTGTTCCCTTATCAACATGGGTATCTTTATGTGCTAAAAATAGCTTTATATACTATATTTTACTGAACATGGACTGCCTTTTTTTGTTAGGCAGTGGTGGCGCATGCCTTTAATCCTAGTACTCGGGAGGCAGAGGCAGTCAGATCTCTGTGAACTTGACATCAACCTGGTCTACAGAGTGAATTCCAGGACAGCCAGAGCTGATACACAGACAAACCCTTCTCAAAATACAAAAACAAAAAAGAAGAAGAAAGCCTTTTCTTATACTAATTGGAAAGTATCTGCATATAATATCCCACGCATGTTTAAAACATAACATAATTGTACTGTCCCCTAATAATTAACAGATTTTCCTAAATTTCAGATATTCTGATTAATATTAAAAATTTTATGCATAATTTGTTATTAATAACCTTTTATTAAGTATGAACACATTAGAGGCAGGACTGGGAGAGGATTCAGAAGGTAGAATGCTGACTGCACAGCGTGAAGTCTAGAGTTCAGCCCACAGCACACAGGACAAAAGCCAGACCTGGGGGCTTATGCGTGTAACTCTAGTATTGGGGGGTGGGTGGGGACATGCCACCAACCAGCCTGCCTCCTTGGCCAGTTCCAGCCACTGAAGGGGCACACCTCGTCTCAAGTAAGCAAGCTGGACGGCTCCCAGAGAACAATAGAGCTGACCGCCCATGTCCACGTACACAGGCACATGCCTGCCTGCGTATCCGCACACATGAACATGCACACACAATTGGTCAGTTAATTCATTTAGAGAGGTAGCATTTTGTTACACATTCCCAAGCTTCTTCTCTGGGCCAAGTGTGATAAGTTCTCCCGATTGAGGCAGAGGCCTCATCTCGTCTCTGTTGCCATGGCATTCCTGAACATTCCTTGTCAATGTGATGACTAGCAATGATGCCCTCATAAAACTTCGCTTTGACTGTGCTGATAACAGTGTATAAAATGTTTGTAATTTTTTTCTTTTCTGTAATTAATACATGTCTCTACCTACTAGAATTCTTCTCTCTTATGGTTTTATAATGCTAAGGATATTGACCTGTTGCATTTTTTTCTCATGTATGTTTTCCACCAATTTGTAGCTGTGTGCTATGCTCGTTCTTAAGTAAAGTAGCGCATCATTTCATAGAGGCGTGAGTCACTGTAACTGGGAATATAAAGTTATCTCTCCCAACCTAAGTTCTTAACCCTGGATTCAGCTGGATTATCATAAGCCATATTAAGTTTTAAGTGAGAAGCTGAAGGTGTAGCCTCTAAGTATAATTTTGTGCATCGTTCAGTCTCCTTCTCATTCTCATAGGAAGAAGAATGAGGCCAGTTTGAAGGCGTCTGAGAATTGAAGGGATATGAGAATGAAGAGAAGCCATGACCTCTGTCCTGACAAAGAAAGTGCTGACTTGAAAGTGGAACCTTTAAGCCTTGCATGGCAAATGTCGAGGTGGTGAGACTTTATTTTCAGTTTCTCCTGAGTGGCTCCCACTGTGCTCTCTCTGATTCACAGAATGAGTGTGCCTGTGTGAGTGTGTGTGTCTGTGTGCCTGGGTCTGTCCTGTGTGTGTGCATGTGTGAAAATGTGTGCACCTCTGTGTGTGAAGATGTGTGTGTGTGTGTGTATGCGTGTGTGCACATGTGTTTGGCTTATTACTTAGTGGGAAATGAATGTGATAGGAATCAGAAGTAACTGATCTAAGTGTGAATCATGATATGATCCCCCACTTCTGAGGATTCATTCAAAAGCAAAACCAAAGACCAAAAAGTCAGAAGTCTTTGATTAACGTTGCAAGGATGATCTTGAAAGGAACTAAATATACAATGCCCAGCTCTCCCGATCTGTCTATCTTATTGTATAGATTTTTTTAATGTCAGTAATTAATGCTTGGCTATTTTCTGTTAAAATCTCTTAGGAAGCATTGCTCTTAACAAAGCGATCCAGATTAGGTACTGACTCTTGTATCTTGCACAAGGAAAGCATCCCAAGGTTTTAACTACTAGGCTGCTGCTTTCTCTGACCCTTGAGGCAAGTCATCATAAAAACACAGCATGTTTTACTCCCTTCAGTAAAGTCTAGACCTTGTCATAGTACTGAGGAGGACAAGGAAGTGGGGGGAGTTCACATCAGTCCCTTTGAAGTTTATGTTGAGAGGACAAAGAGCTCCCTGATGAAGCCTCTCCGAGGGTCTAGATCAGTGGTTCTCAACCTTCACAACGCTGTGACCCTTCAATACAGTTTCTCATGCTGTGGCGACCTCCAACTAAAAAATTATTTCGTTGCTACTTCATAACTATGATTTTGCTACTGTTATGAATCGCAATGTAGATAACTCGATATGCAGGATATCTGATATGTGACCCTGCGAAAGGGTCGGCCGACCCCAAGGGGTCGTTACCCACAGATTGAGAGTCACTGGTTGAGAAGGTGACCAGGAGCCAGGTGCATGTGACTCAAGGAGGATCACAAGATGTGAAGATCCTCTTCTGAGTAAACATTGCTCTAAGGAATTACTCAAGGAACACACTTCCTTCTCCATATACTGCTGACCAGTCACCCTCTAGAGACAGGAGAGGACTGAAGAGCTGGTGGGGATACTTGGGCTCTGTATTTTCATCTGTGCTCAGAACTGCTAACAAAGAATTGGAAATAACCTCCAGGAGGTTGGGAGCGGGGAAGAACTCACCTTCATTCTTTGGTGAACATCTCCTGTAACACTTAGACTTTTCATAAAATTAGCTACATGTTAATGTTGTGATTCTGAAGTATATCATTTATTACATAGTATATGTCACATGCATTTCTCTCAGCTCGTTGTCGTCTTTTAATATTTCCTTTTATATGCAATGGTTTTCTATGTGGATTTTCCCTTTATTATGGTTTTCACTGTTTAATTTTTTCCTGTGGATGAGTTGGATTTTTTTGTATTTATGGTTACAGGGTCTGCGCTTGTGCCCCACCAAGAGGAAAGTATGTAGTAAAATACCATCTGGGTTTTGTCGAGCACTGCATTAACAGCAGAGGATACAGAGAAGGCTGTAAGAAGGGGACGTGGGGGGCTGTAATTAATGGAGGTTGGTTACACTCCAGTGACTCTCTAGTCCCTGAAGGCTGCAAGGGTTCAGCGTTCTCTGAAGACAGATAATATTTTGTGACCAGTGTTACAAGGTCTTTTGTCACACAGTTCAGTGTCCCTCCTGGAAAAGGGCCTCCAATTTGTCAAACCTGCTGATAGACAACTAGGGCTGAGGCCACCCAAATCCACTGGTGACGACTTCTGAGTCTCCCATTGAATGCCTCTGTTTGTGGAGCGCAGTAATCCAAGGAACAGAAGCAACAGAGGTCAGTGCTGTTAGATGAGAGGCCCAACCCCACAGTGGACACACATTCTCCAGAGCGACTTCCGACATCCAACCACATGTCTGAAACAATTACGGAGCGTTCAGATTGAGGGATGGACGTTTTCTGACTACTGTTGCCATCTTTCCCAATCCTGTTTCTTTCCCCTTTCTCTCTCTCTCCTTTAGCATCCTTACTACTTTGTTGCTCATGGTTTTTTTCTTGAGATAATATAATTATAACACTTCTTCCTTGCCTCACTCCCTTCAAACACTCCCAAATGCCCCTTCCCACCCTCCTTCAGAATCCACGGCCGCTTTTTTCATGAATTGATATTACATACATACATGAATATATATTCCTAAATGCAACCATAGTATTTTGAGTTAGTAATCTTGATTTCTTCTCTATCCTTCTTTCCCCTGTCCCTGAGTCACAGCTGATATTACTTTTCCTCTTCTGATTTTTCTCTCCTTGCTTGTTTTATCTTGGTTCTTACCCTGTGGGTTCTATATAATATTCTAACTGTATATGCTAGTGTCTATGCTCTTGAACCACCATAAACATCAAACCTCTTTGCCCATCATTGGCCGGTAGCTTTGGCCATGCCAGGCACAGCTCAAAGTCAAATGCAAGTACTTCCCATTGTCTCTTAATGAGAAAAATAATCTCAGGACTTGCTTTTACTTACATTTTAAATGAAAACTTCTGGTTTGGAATAAAGGTTTAGTCCTGCTCTGTGAAGAGGACCCCCCTGGCAGATTAATCATATTCTGCCTGAATGCTATGTGGCAATTATATGATGTATGCAGTCATTGCTACACAGTTCAAGACTTTCCTAAGTAATCGAAATATCCATTGACTCCAACAATGTCAAGTGCTTTCTTGAATGAGTCCATTATTTGGTACCTTCCTCCTATCTTCACCATCCCAGGCAACCCTCCTCTTCCTCCCCTCGTGCTTTTCACTTGGTCCACTTACACATATTGTAATGGGTTTCTGCTTGGCATCCATGGTCTCCTCTCCCTAAAAATAACCGTGATAAGTTTTGTAAGGAAGGGGCCTCCATTCCAGCTCTTCCCCCTTCTTTAGTGTGCAATTGTGTCTTGTTTTATCCACAGGAACCAAATAAAACTTAAGCTTCTTCCCACTCGTTTTAAGACCTATGCTTGGCCCCTTGATGTCACCAGAAGTTCCCACAGAATGTCAATCAGGGCCCCCAGTGACAGGATTACATAGAGATGACAGTGGCTTTTGTTTTACTCTTTTGTTACCCATTTTGCTCCATCTGGTGTGCTAACAGGCTCCACACTCTGCCTCAGAAGAGGTTTGTGACTGATGGGGAGTTTTCTTTGCTACTTCCTCCACCAAATCTCCAAGCAGATACTGCAAATCTAAATTAGACCCACATGTGTGTCTTATGTGGTTCACATAGGCATTTTGCAAACATGAGCAGAAGAGCTGGCGAGATGGATCAGTGTGTAAAGGTGCCTGCTCCTAATTCTTGTGTCCTGAGCTCAATCTCTGAGACCCACGTGGTCTAAGGAGAGAGCCAACTGTCTTAAGCTGTCCTTTGACTTCTATCTGCCTTGGCATGCTTGAGTACATACACAAAGATAAAATAGATAAGTAAAATGCAATCTTTAAAATTATTTGAGTGGACATTTAATAATTTAACACATTTTGCCTGAGCTTATGACTTATCATGAGTCACATTGAGCTGCAGGTTTCCACGTAGCCACGGTGGCCAGAGCTGAGGAGGGACTTCAGTCTTAGGTGGGTCCTAGGATCTGTGTATGTCTGGGTGAGTGTATACCGTGTGTGTGTGTGTACACCTGTGTGTGCATATGCGCTGTATGCATACATGTGTATGTACCCTTGAAGGCTAGAAAAAGGGGTCAGATTCTCCTGAAGCTGGAGTGACAAGCAGTTGTGAGCAGCCTGAGGTAGGGCTGGTTTCTCTGTAAGAGTAAAATATGTTCTTAACCACTAAGCCATCTCTCCATCTTCATCCAACTGTTTTGTTTGTTTGCTTGCTTGCTTGCTTGAAACAGATTTTTTGCTCCATAACCCAGGCTTGCCCAGAGTAACTGGGTTGTTAAAGAAATCCCCTGCCTCAACCCCTATGTGCTGTGATTACTGATGTGAACCAATTCACTCTTTCAACCTTTACAGTTGTGAAATATAACATATATAATAAAAACATAAAAAAGAAATGCACAGAGTTTAGTAAGTACTTACAAAAGCAAAACAGCAAACACTTAGAAAATAGTCGAAGCACTGCCAGGCCAAACACAGAGCCTTGCGCATGCTGCTCCTTCCAGAGCATTGCCATCCCTCCCACCGAATGCCGTTCCTTGGCTTTCTTTATTGTCTTACCTACTAAAACATTATAGCCTATTGCTGCCGCAAAATGGACTGAATTTTATATAACGGCCATTTGATGTCTGCAAGTAAGGTAGTCATAGGAACGTCCTCATAGAGTTTCTTTCTTAAGGTTGAATTTAAAGAAGTCATTTTAGATATAACACCTTTCCATTCCCAACAATCAAGTAAATGCATAACTTAATGTAATAAACTTACTTATTTTTTTAAATGGCAACCAAGAGAAGATAAAATTCTTGAGAACACACTATTGTACATAGCAATTCAGTCTCAATTCTTAACTTCACACCCACCCCAGAAGACTATCAGGGAATAGAAAAGGCTCTCAGAGAATTTAATTAATACTTCCAAGTACTTAGAGACATAACTGAGTGGGCATCTGCCTCCCTTTTGATTAAGGAATAGTGGGGAAAAGTGTTAGTATAACTAGGTGGAATGGGAAATAAACATTAGCAAATCACCATAGACCATTTGTGTCTATGTAACAAAATCCCATAAACTAGTAGCTTACATAGAAAAGACATATATTTCTAACAGTTCTGAAGGCTGGGCAATTTAATGTCAAAATCCCATGTCTGATAGGACCTATTGACTCTGTCCTCACATGGCAGAAGAAGTAAGGGTTTCCACAGAATACTTTATAAAATTCCATTCATGATTTGCCCTCATGATCTTGTCATCTCTCAAGAGCCTCACTTCCTGATCCTACTACCTTGTGGGTTATGGTTGCAATATATGAATTTAGTGGAACCCAAACGTTCAGACCACAGTTATAACTAAGAACTTCACGAACACTTCCCTAGCCCTAGTGAGCTAATGCAAGCCAATTGTGTCCATCCCATTCTTCTGACATTAAACATGCCGCGCACTGCGCTCCGGTGTCTGCGCTCTGTGCGTTGGCACCCAGTTACCGAGCTTCGGGCAAGGGGCTGGAGGTTAAAATACACAGACACACACAGACAGAGAGACAGCGACACGGGTCATCCTTGAATTCCCCAAGAATGCCCCCTTTATTGTGTTCAGGGACAGATTATATAGAGATAGCCACGCCCCAGCCAAACCCACCAGAAACCACTCTCCTGCCATCAGGAACTCCTGCTGGTCTTGTGCTCAGAGCAGCTGTAGGCACTCAGATCAGGGGAAAACAAGTTGTTTACAAGAAATTCAGGATCTGGGGTCTCACTGCTCCCAACAAAACATGCAGCTGACATTTTAAAGCTGGGTTATTTGATATCATCCCGAGCAATAAGAAGCAAAGGAGGGAACTTAGGGAGGAATTAATTAAGCACGTAATAGATGATTAGCTCTATATAAGATGGTGAGGCCTTGTAGGTATGATAATATAGGAAGTTCTTCCTGTTCCTGTGCTGGAGGGGAGAGCTGAGGAAGTGGCATCCTGAGAAAACAGTCAGGACCACCCAGCAGGAACCAGACCATGGTGGGGCCCATCTATCCAGGTACTAGAAAGGCAGCCACTCTGAGGCTCACCCAAGGCATTTTTTGAGGCTGAGACAGAAAAGGAAATAAAATAGTATGGCTTCTTTCTTTTTTTCTGCCCTCTCTTCTGTAACCCTGGCTTCTACTGTAAATGCAGCTAGAAGCTGGTTGTCAAGGGACCCTGGAACATAAACCCTCCAGGAATCTGAACTTGTGAACTGCAAGCCAAGAGAAGTTAAGATGAGATTTAAGGGTGAATGGGTGGCCCGGCATAAGGAAGATGAAAATTATATACTTGGTACTTTCCCCATTCCACATCACTGGGTGTAGTTTAAGGGGAAGACGTCTGTTCTAGTGGCAAGTGTTTATATACAACTTGACCATTTCTCAAAGTGTGTGTTAGCAAACCAGTAACAAGTTATACATGACTGTGTCCAATTCTCCTCTTCTTCTTTCTTTATTTATTTATTAAAGATTTCTGCCTTCTCCCTGCCACCACCTCCCATTTCCCTCCCCCTCCCCTATCAAGTCCCCCTCCCTCATCATCCCTAAGAGTAATCCGGGTTCCCTGCCCTGTGGGAAGTCCAAGGACCACCCTCCTCCATCCAGGTCTAGTAAGGTGAACATCCAAACTGCCTAGGCTCCCACAAAGCCAGTACGTGCAGTAGGATCAAAAACCCATTGCCATCGTTCTTGAATTCTCAGTAGTCCTCATTGTCCATTATGTTCAGCAAGTCCGTTTTTATCCCATGCTTTTTCAGACCCAGGCCAGCTGGCCTTGGTGAGTTCCTGATAGAACATCCCCATTGTCTCAGTGTGCGGGTGCACCCCTCGCGGTCCTGAGTTCCTTGCTCGTGCTCTGTCTCCTGCTCTTGATTTGGACCTTGAGATTTCAGTCCGGTGCTCCAACCTCTACATCGTGTGCAATTCAGTTTCCGGATTTGGACCGGTAATGTGTGCATTCAAATTCTGCATTGTCTACTAGTGTACTTTTTGGTACTAAAGTCTTCTTCAGCTAGGTGTGGTGGTGCACATCTTTAATTTCAGCACTGACAGAGGTTGTCAGATCTCTACGAGTCAGAAACCAGCTTTTCTACAGTGAGAGTTCCAGGCCACCTCGGGCTACATAGTGAGGCCTGTTCTCAAAAACTAAAAATTCTTTTCAGTGACAGAGATTTTTGACCACCCAAATTATACAGAGAAATCTAATGATAGGAGTCTTTATCAAACTACGAAATAAAATAACCACATAGTCCATCTTCTCCGCTGTGTGAATGAGAGCTCCGAGAACTTGGTTGGTCTGCTAATAGGAACAGGAAGCTCATGTTGCTGTTCTGCGCATGCCTGTGTTATCATGGGGCGATGCCAATGACTCGGCAGTGTGGGAGCTCACAGAACTGATGGAACGACGCCCCCAAAACATGCGTGTTATCCAGAACTGTAAGAAACAACGAGCCATAAACATAAGATAAAGCGTGCTAACTGTTAGGATTACGATAGTTCTTTGTTCCCAGATACTCTGGCCATGTGTGAGAAAGAATATAAACAGTTATCTAGCTTGAAGGTTTAATTAGCCGAATGAAGACAAACTGTGGGTGCTGGTCTGGCTACAGCACAATGAGTCAACCCATATGGTTTCTGTCATGGAAAATGAGCCTATAAACAGACTGTCTGTGGGGGAAAACTCACAGATGACTGATAAACGAATCTTGGCAGTGGCCTATGATCAAAATTGGCAATAACTGAGGAAAATATTGACATTGATAAAACTAGTTGAGCAGCCCAGGAATCCTCCTGGACCAGGGAAATTTTAAGTTGAGCCCTTTTAGATGGGAAAAGAGTGACAACTGGAAGCAAAAGCTTTTCAGAATGTGTCCAAAGTAAATGCTTTAGATGTGCATATATGTGTGCATGCGTATGTGCATGTGTGCACGTATGTGCACGTGTGTGTATGTTCTTGCTGTTTATTGATGATTCTAGTAAGAAGGACAGTGAATGGTGAATATTCACGGACAAAGTAAGGAAAGTGTTCTGTCAATCTACAGCTCCAAAGCCTATTGGTCACATTTGGGCATGAGAACTCTGCCATCTGTCCTGATTTGCTCTGACTCAGAGAGCAGGAAAACAGCAGTGGCATGTCACCGAGCTTGAATTCCTAAGTCATTAGCGCCATCAGAAAGCTTGTTCTGCAATTGTTCTGGAGACAAGTGGGAGATGACAGCAGGCCTGAAATAGCGGCACTGCTCACCCAACTATTTGTGTCAAAATCCTGCCAGAGAGATGTCTGTTTATTTCAATGAAGCACTTTCGAGGCTTCAGTTATCAGAGGCACACATTGTGTGTGTGTGTGTGTGTGTGTGTGCTGGAACCATGGCATCTGTCTCTCACGACTGAGCTATCACTTGAGAAGAGCAATATATACACTTGTTTACCAAGTGGGAAGTTTTCTCCATTCAGTAGACAATTTTGAGCATTTTCTACATGGCGAACTCTTTGCAAGTCACAGAGAATACAAAGATGCATGAGCTATTCTAGGTGGAGCTCTTGATTTAGGAGGAAAGTGACAGATGAACAGATAAGCTATCGCACGATGAAATTCATGTTATACATGGAACACTGTGCTCCACAAGTCTCCCAAACAGATGGACTCCGCCTGCAACTTCAAGGAAAGACTTTATGTAAGGGTGGAATGGAAACTCGGCTTAAAGATATTTCCTAAAGATCTGAAAAAAAAATCAAAGAAACTGGAGGAGAAAGGAATGTTTATAGAACTGACTGTGGTTACAGTTTCATGAGTATACTTATCTACAAACTCATCAGCTTGAATACGTTAAGCATGTAAAGTTTTTTGTGTGACAGTCAAGTAGAGCCAGACGGAAGGCTGGTGAGGTAGCTCAGTGGTTAAGAACACTTACTGTTCTTGCAGATGAGCTGGGTTCGGTTCCCAGAAACCAAAGTGGTGGTGGCCAGCAGAGGGTTCACCACCTTCTGGCTTCCGAGGGCACTGGATGAACACATGGCACAGTTACATACATGCAGGCTAAACATACATACATACATGTAAAATAAAAACATAGTCTTTTAAAAAACAGCTAACAGATGGTGCTTAAAGGCGTGATACAGACTGTAAATAAAAAGGTATTTTGCAATTAGCCTATAACAAGAGAAGGGAAGGGTTCTTGATAAGACTATTAGGAAAGGCGATTCAAAGAGAAGCCTAGGTCTGGGCTGTAAAATCCTTTACAGGTCAGGTGATAACACTGGGTTACTTTCCCTGAAGGGAGCAGAAAACCAACCAAGATTTATAAAGATAAAAGCACAAACTTGGACTTACGGTTAAGCATGTAAATTCAGCCCATGGTAGAAAAATATGAATTTAGTGGGGGAGGAAAACCCATTAACCTTGAAAACAGTTGGGACTGGTAGCTGTAAAGCAATGTACTTACAGGCAGAGTTATATTCGGCAAGCCCAGGACAACGAAGTCAACTAGATCTAAGAAGCACAAATAGAAGTAACACAGTGCCCATGTTCATGACATACTGTACTTCCTTTACAGCCTAGCTTTTCTCAAGCCTCTATTCTAAATCAGGCCTCAGGTTGCCTGCTTAGATTTTATAGCTCCGATTAAGTTGGGAGAAACAATGCTGGCAGACAAAGATGAAGAGATGCCCTTGCTGTGCTACCAAGAAATGTTCTCCCCAAACTATACCACAGCATCCGATTCAAGCTTAATACATGGAGAACAATTCAAAGATGTTACCTTAAAAGATGATCCGGGGGGTGGGGGGAAGAACAGCTGAGATCCAGTGCACAGGATGGGGGATGAAGGTCACTGCTCAAATAACCAGAGTTAATGGCCACCCACACTCTGATGAGATGCTGACGATGAGAGCGTGACCTCTGGAACTATGGAAGAATAATAGTTTTTTTTTTTTTTTTTTTTTTTAAATAAAACAGTAACAACAATGAACATGCTTATGGACTTTGTTTATTTAACTTTCTTAAAAATTATCTCAGTTTCATTTGAGGAAGTGTTGGTGCAGTTTAATCACCTCTCCAATAGGAACTAAGCTGCTGAGGAACAGAACCTGCACATCACCCCACCACACAACCCTATTGCTAAGCTACTGTGGACTCGGAAATCAGAGCTGGGCATGGATCCTAGGTTAAGTCATGATGTGTGCCTGTGGAAAACTTAAACTCCCCGACCTGCCACCGTGGTCACTTTGTTCATGGACCAGTGAGCAAATAGAGGGATCTCAAGGGCCAGAGATTGACATCACTCACGGAACAGGTCATACTGCTTATCAGATGAGCTCTTCATCTCCTGGGATCATCCTTCCATGAGAGTTTACAGGGGGCACAAGTAGTTTCATATCCTTCCTTTGTCCGTTTGGAGAAAATTAGCTATATGCTTCTTCTCCAAACGTCTTTCTCACTAAGTTTCTAATCATACTCCTAAGTTCCCAGCTACAGCCAAGGAATCAGGAATCGATCACACATCTGGCCCTTTCTCCTCCAAGCAAAATGTATGAGCACACGTACTGCCTGAAGTTCTGATCTCTGTGCAGATTTCCTCCACTAGTGCGCCTCAGGGTTGTCCTAGAGAAGGGCTATCATACTACAGCTGTGGTGCCTGCATCTGTGAGCTGAGCTCTGGTCTTTCCAGGAAATGGAGCATAGCGCATACCTCTTGAGGCCAAAAGTGCATGCATGGACACAGAAGGCATTTTATCAGGAGTAGGAATAAAAGATATAAATAAAGGTCAGTGAGCCTGTAATTTGTGATTCTAGAGAAGCTAAATAAGAAGGTGAACCCAAAGAAAAACATATAGTTATCCTCCTGGATATTGGAAGTAGACTAGATTGCCAGGCAAAAATTGGGATCTTGGGGGTGGGGGTGGGGTGGGGTTAAGGAAAGATGGGGAGATGGGGAGAGAAAAGTGAGGAGGAGAGGATGGGGAGACCCTGAGGGAATGGGATGGTTGGGATGGAGGAAGGGTGGATATGGGAGCAGGGAAGAAGATATCTTAATTAAGGGAGCCATTTTAGGGTTGGCAAGAGACTTGACTCTAGAAGAGTTCCCAGGTGTCCAAGGAGATGTCCCCAGCTAGTTCCTTGGGCAGCTGAGGAGAGGGAGCCTGAAATGGCCCTTTCCTATAGCCATACTGATAAATATCTTTCATATCACCATAGAATCTTCATCTGGCGACGGATGGATATAGAGACAGAGACCCACATTGGAGCGCTGGACTGAGCTCCCAAGGCCCAAATGAGGAGCTGAAGGATGGAGAACATGAGCAAGGAAGTCAGGACTGCGAGGGGTGTACCCACCCACTGAGATGGTGGGGATGATGTAATGGGAGCTCACCAAGGCCAGCTCAACTGGAACTGAAAAAGCATGGGATCAAACCAGACTCTCTGAACGTGGCAGACAATGAGGGCTGACTGAGAAGCCAAGGACAATGGCACTGGGTTTTGATCCTACTGCATGTACAGGCTTTGAGGGAGCCTAGTCTATTTAGATGCTCACCTTCCTGGACCTGGATGGAGGGGGGAGGACCTTGGACTTCCCACAGGGCAGGGAACCCTGACTTCTCTTTGGACTGGAGAGGAAGGGGGAGGAGGATGGGGGTGGAGGGAAATGGGAGGTGGGGAGGAGGCCGAAATTTTTAATAATAATAAAAAAAATTATAAAAGAAGTGAAAAAATTAATAATAAATAGTGAAAAGAAGAAAAACAAGACAATTGGAAAACTTCATCTAGCTTATTTGTGCCTTTGCCTTTTCAGGCCTGACCACATGTGAGACATTTCCATTTGATGATGGAGTGTTATTGTTAACATCCAACTTTATGACATGGTGAGTTAAACAACGTCCAGCTTGTGATAGACAGGTCAGGTTGCACGGTAGTCTGTTGCCAAATGTTTCCTAAAAAAGCCCAATAACAAGACAAGAGCTGCCTCTCAAAGAGAAAATATCCGAATGCAGATGACAGCAGCACCTTGCTCGAGAATCCCAAGAGCCTCTGCTGTGATTCGCCTATGAGTGTCTGCCGGAGACTCTAAACAGCATCTCTGTCTAGCACTGGTACCTCAATATCAGTGAGTCTGCTGGGTCACATGGTACAAGTGGCATAACAGCCCATACAGCAGCCTGCATCTACTGAAGAGTCTTCCTCACACTCCCTAAGCCACTTAAAGCCAAGAACAGTGATTCTCAACCCGAGGTCATGACTCTCAGGTCTTGCACATCAGATATTTACATGACAATTCAAAACAGGAGCAAAATCACAGCTACCAAGTAACAGCAAAATGATTTTATGGTTGGGGGGTCACCACAACATGAGGAACTGTATTAAAGGGCTGCAGCATTAGGAAGGTTGAGAACCACTGCCTAAGAGCCTTCCAAGTCATTATATATACGGGCCAAAGTCACACGGTAAATACAAATAGACCCACTAAGTTTTGTACTTTTTAAATTTTTTTTATTCATTTTACATACCAACCACAATTCTCTCTCCTTTCCCTCCCACCCCCCCCCCCCACCTTTTCCCCCATCTCCTATCCACTCCTCAGAGAGGATAAGGCCTCCCATGGGGAGTCAACAAAGCCTGGCATATCAAGTTGAGGTAGGACCAAGTCTCCCCCACCCCTCACCATCAAGGCTGCGCATAGTATCCAACCATAGTGAATGGGTTCCAAAAAAGCAGTTCATGCACCAGGGATAAATCCTGGTCCCACAGCCAGGGTTCCCACAGACTGACCAAGTCACACAACAGGTGACCCAACACTAGGTTGATTTTTGTCTTTCACAAATTTGGGTTCTTGTATAAAAAACTGAGTTTCACATATTTGTCTTCAACATTGTACTGAGTGTGATAAGCACTGAATTAAATTTGGAAATTGTTTTGAGGTCACCTTAAGGCATCAGCATACTTTAGCCACATTAATTTTAGGCCTTCCTATGTTATCTTAGAGCCCTTCTGGGAAGCTATCTGAGAAGCCTGCTATCAGTGACACACTTAGCGCTGAAGTATGCTACTGCTAAAGGAATCTTAGTGGGACTTGAGTCAAGCAATGGTTGTGCAAATGCAGGCAAGATGTGCAGCAATCTCATGAGTTGGGGGTGAATGTGGCATATATCTGCAATCCTAGTACTTAGGAAGCAAGGCCAAAACAATTGGTTCAAGATCTGGGCATGGTGGCACATGCTTTTAATCTTGGCACTGAGGAATCAGAGGCAGGTAGATCTTTGAGTTCTAGGCCAGCCTGGTCTACAGAGTGAGTTCTAAGACATCCAGGTCTACACAGAGGAAGAAACCTTGGAGAAAGACGTTAGGTGGGGTGGGGTAGGGGAATCAGTTCAAGGCCATCCTTGGCTATATGGTGAGTCTGACGTCACACTGAGATACATGAGACAAACCATATTCAGCTCCACTGCGATGGTCTAAACTAGTAATTTTCAGCTTTACTACTCGTTGAATGTAGATACCAGACAGGATGTTTTGAAGAGTTGGAAAGTAATTTAAAATAACAGAAACTGACTTCTTGGTGCTCTTTCATGTCTATATTCTGGAAGTAGAGTCAGGGAAAGGGATTTAATTTCTACAGTTCAACTAGGAACCCAAGTCCATGGGACAGCCTTATCCTTAATTTGCTTATCATTAAGTAAGGGAAAAGAGAAAAATCTGGGGAAGGGGGGTTACTATAAAAATCATGTTATTTTAATTTCAAAGTGACATGTGATTCTACTCTCAATTCACTGGGCATAATTAGTCTTAAAGTCCAATTCTTAACAAAAAGGGAGACAGAAAAGCAGACACCTTCCACCTTCCCAGAATGGAGCAGTAGCAGGAATGTTTGATAAATAATATTGATGATGACCCTTGACATTAAGCCTGAGATGGGATATGACAATTTGCCTTTTAAATTAGTTTTCATGATTCTATATGATTCTTACATTGATTAAGCGAGTGGTCTTTGGATATAAGTCAGAGATCTAGAGTCCATCTGAGATGAACAAACCAGTAATTTTTATGCATATTACACCAATGTTTCATTAATGACAACATTACAGAGTCACAGGTTCTCCCTGGAAAGCAACTTTGAAACATTCCTGGACAGGAATGCCATCTGCTTTGTCTTCACTGGGTATGATTTACTCTTCAAAAGTTAACATATACATGCATAATTATGCAGATATATTCATATATATTTTCTTACTATAAATATTTCGTGTTCTCTAGTACCTACTCATAAATAGTTTCCACAGCTTGTTATATTTCTAAATACTAAACCTGCTAAATAAAAAAATTCTAGTAGATCCTCATAGAACTACCAGACAACTGCAACGGCACAGAGTGTCTACTGGCACCAGAAAGACAAGAGAATGGGCGGTAACTTACCATACAGGTAATGAGGTCTATCATTAGGAAGGATAATTTTGTAATGTGTTGTAACAACTGTCAAGATGGGGGGTGTTGAGGTCAGAAATTTGGGATTTGGGGCTCAGCCACAAACAATAAAATACATACAATAAAATAAATACAGCTGGACTGATTTTTATATTCTTCCATCTGCCTCTCATTCCAGGTTAGAAAGAGAGTATCTGTTATTGGGTTGACCATCAGCTGTAGTTACGTGAGATTTCTGTCAAACTTTGGCAAGGCAGCAACTCATACAGAGGACTAAAGGCGCTAGATTCACAACAAACCCCACAGAGCACCCCCTAAAGTATTCAGTTCAGTACTAAGGAGAAAGATGAGTCCACTGACTTCAATGTCAGCTGTATAAATCACTGGGTCACTCCACCAGATTATGCAGATTATCCTGTGGTTGCAGTATCCACCACCCAGCATCTCCATACCAGTGCTCTGGTGGCTGAGTACATGTCGATATCTTCAGAGCACCTTTCTGAAGATCAGTAGGGGTCTCTTTGCCAATCTGTCCCGAGAGCAGAAAATAACCAGCAGCTGCGACCAGTGATGGCCTGTGCAGGCACAGTGGAAGTATAAACCTATTGACTCTAGACACTGGAATGTGGAAGAAAACAAAGAGCTGATCACGGGACAGTAGGGGTATCCAGGACAGAGAACACCTCATACGAGAGGAAAATGTCCTGCAAAAGGCATTGTTTTATCTTTTCTTCCAAATGGCATATCCCATTTGTCTGCTTCATTAAAAGTAACATGTGATGCTGAAGCCTTGTTCTTTTCAGAAACAAGAGTCAGAGAGACATATAAACTGCTGGAGAATACAATAGTAAATTGTAGATGTGAGGCTACCAGTGTATTTAGAAGGCAAGCTGGCCAAAGAAATAGTTGAAGAAGGTGTTACGGTCAAAAGTAACAGGATACCATATGCTAAAATGTACACACACACACACACACACACACACACGTAATTGAGATTCTGACAGGCAAAAGCCTTGAAATTCAGAAAGAAGTGCTGGTAACGCTAACATCACTGTGAAACCGGCCCAATTTGAAAGCTGAATTATGCTTCTGTACTTGATCCTCACAACAAGAAGACCTAAGAGAATGGAACACTCCTGTCCACAAGGCTCAGCTCCTAGGGTAGGTAGTGCCTCAACAAACGGTCCCCCAATCTCCCACTTTTCACCTACTGAAAACTCAGATGATGGCTTAATTTCTGGAACTGTGGACTCCAGAATCAGTCCTGTTGTGCAGTCTGAGTTATTTGTTGATGCCTCAGCCAAAAGCTGTGCATTGCTGCACAGCATGTAGGCGCTAACACTTTATGCTGCTTATGGATCTACTTACACGACTGTATTTTATCATAATGAATTATATTTGCAGCTTTGTGTGTGTGTGTGTGTGTGTGTGTGTGTGAACCAGTTTAGACCCTGGATATCATAAGGAGCAGATTGCTGTGGGTGAAATTTACATGACTTGTGATAAGAAGTTGATTCCTGTCTAAAATAATCTCATCCTTGTCCTAGGCCTGAAAGCAAAGATAGCAGTGTGTGAAGCTCTGTAAGTGAGCACTCCTTCCTGAATTTAAAGCATATGTATGTGTCAAGAGTAAATATAGCCAAGTTCAAGGACGGTAAAGTTCAAATGAACAAGAGAAGGTAAATAAAAATAGACCATGGAGAAGATACGGTAAAAGAAAAGAAAGAAACGGAAGGAAATATACACGAGGAAACATTTGCCATTGTCAGAGTGAAGGTAACTCAATGGAAAAACAAAACAAAAAAAATCTGTTTCTATAACATTGAGGTAACATTCAACTGTCCAAAAAAAAAAAAACAACAAAAAAAAAAAACCAAAAAAAACTCCAGAGAAAGCCTGTCTCAAACAAAAAAAAAAAAAAAAAAAAAAGAAAAGAAAAGAAAAAAGAAACCTCTAAGAAGTGTATTATGTTTGAAAATACAAGTTTCCCATTGTATAAATCAGTTTTCAATCAGTCAGGAGCTGATATTTACTCACTGTCCCTTTTCTTAATTAGTTGTGTTTCATATAACGTGTTCTGGTCATATTCACCTCCACACACTTCCCAGATTCACCCCCCACTCCCTACTCATGCAACGTTGTGTCTTTAAAAGCAAAACACCACCACCACCACAAAAAACACCAAGAGCAATTCCTGCTGCCCACATACCCTTGAATGTGTGGACGTCCACTGGAGAGTGGTTGATTTTACCAGGGGCTACCCTCTAACTCTTTCTCCCTTTCTCAGCAGCTAACAATAATTCCACACCTGGGGGCAAGGGTCTGTCACCATTTCCTATCTCCCCAGGATCGGTTGGTGCATGTACTCTAGGACTGAGTATTCTGCAGTCTCTTGTTCTCTGTACCTTGGTCAGTTGTGAATCACTGTATTAGTCACCATCTACTGCAAACAGAAACTTGGAAGATAAGGGTTATAAGATACATTGACCTATAAGTGGGTCCTTATAGTGATAAATGTCCTTATAATGATAAGGAGCTGTTTTAATATTATGTCCATTTAATAGCATAACAATAGTAGGTCCTTCCCTAGTTCCTATGGTTTGTCTAGTTACTGTTCTGAGCCCAATAACAGTGCAACATATAGCTCATTTTGTGGAGAAGGGCTTGAATCCATCAGAAAATTGTTGGTTGCTCCCATGAAATTCATGCCAGTATTGCATCCTTAGGCATGTCTCTCTAGGTCAGTAATTACCGTTACTCAATGGGTTCGTAGCTGGACATGACTGATAAAACTTTTCTCCTCTGGTAGCTTACACAGTTCCTTCCAGCATTCTGAAAGCTAGCCAGTAAGGATGACGTTTCCAGGTCACACCAGCTTGACTTTCCCATGTTCTACGACTCAAGTTTGTAGTATCTCTAGTAATAGGATCTTACCATCAAGTTTGGAAGGTAGCTAAAAACAATAGCAAGAGACTATAACATTTGGGTATCTACAGGACCTCACTGGCCCACAATTGCAAAAAAAAAAAAAAAAAAAAAAAAAAAAAAACCCTTTCTTGGCACTATATTTTTAGTTAGTTAGTTACTAATGCTTTTAGTAAAGCATCATTGCCCTTTTATACGGTGACTCTACTTTAGCTTTTTAAATTAATATATGTTTTCAAACTTCCACAGTAGCTGATTTCCATACAATGTGTCATAGATCATATAATGAACATGCTCAAGATTTGCAAGTATAACAGTGATCAAGAGAAACATTTTCCTGACTCTCTGAGTTATTGTCTAATCATGCAGACCATATTTTATGTTTGAAGAACAGGTCCCTGGGATGCTTAACCCGAGAACTAGAACATGCATTGCATTTCAAACAATAACATGTCGACAGGAAGGAAGAAAAGCAAAGGCATCTAGAAATATTCTTAGAATTGAAAGGAAGTCAACAATGAACAAGGAGAGGATGAAGAGTGTCAGGAAGAATTGGGACTGGAGAGTAGCGGTATCTTCAGCGGTGCCCTTAGTCCCCAGAGCCACCCAAAGCCTAAGTGCTAGTCTCTAACTTCAGCTTCTAAAAATGTCTCCTGACCTCCCTTTCCAGACTGATGCCCCTAATAAAATTCTATGTAAAACAAAAACTACTGGATCTCAGAGATTATTTTGTGAATAGCCACTAAAGGTTTTGAAGCAGTGATGTGAAGCAATCAGGTTTTCATTTTAATATCATGTTGATTTCTCTGTACAAGACACATTAGAGGAGCATCTTTCTAGTTAGCAGTAGAGCAAGCCACAAATAATAGTAATGTGGCTGGGGGGAAGGGGCCTTCATTGATTGATGTAGACTTATACCTAGTGAGGCCAACTAGTGATAAAGACTAAAGGACCACATGACTAAGTATATTCAAAAGGTAAAATAGTAATTGATGGGATATTTAAGATAGTTAATATATAGATGACTTTATTATATTTTCTGAAGTTCCTACAAAATAAAATTGATTTTGTGAATTTATTCATGTATATTCATACTAGTTTGATTAGATAGATACTTTTTTGAGCATGCAAACTATCGAAGACATAGTTATTTCAACCCACAATAGCCTTTGGAAAATTTAAAAATAGTAGCCATTGAACCATTGTGAGATCAACATCAGAAATATGGGTCTACAGGAGAAAATATTAAGGGGTCCCTAACATGGGACTGCAAGGAGGAAGAAGTAAGAAAGTACATTCTCTCTATAAATTTCGTTGGGGATTAAAACAGGAAGCAGGAGATGAATGACATGCCCCAGACAGCTCCTTCTAAAAATAAAGCACGTCTCCTTAAAATAAAAATTTTAAAAAGGTCAGGAATTTAAACTTTGGTCTCATTAATATTCAGATTTCACCAAAAGCAGTTAGTCATTCTGAGGACTGATGGATGACTGACTTCATCTGGGGACCATTTCAATTCTAATGAGCAAGAGCTGGCAGCATTTTGTTGAATAGAGATTGCCAAACTAATATAAAAAGAAGTGTCCCTAATACCTGACTAGGAAAATGGAATTTTTATTCTCTAAATAGCGATAGCTTAGCCCCATGGTCAGTTCCTGAGTGAGAGTCAGGTAACCTGTTGCTTCCAAGTTGATTCCAAGTGCCTGATTAGTATCTTCAAGGGAAAGAGTTCAGACTGCAGATTTCACAGCAGCAGTAGCAAGATCAGCTGTGGTGGATGGCGACCCATATAGTCCCTGCCTACTCTTCTGGTCATGTGTCAGTGTGCCAACATCAGAGGCTTGATAACATAATAATTGTCTTTGTGGTCACTTAGTGTCTCTTTCCATCTCATATGTTCAAATGGGGGTAGGGGAGAGAGACAGGGCTTCACACTTTGTAGACAGTCCCTTAGGAGACAGTCCATATGTCTCATTTCTAAATCTTTCTTCTTTATCTTCAAGTATTTCTTTTTTCCAGGTCCCTAATAAAGAGCTAAAAGAATACTTTACTTAAAAAAAAAACTATATATTCTTATATGGCACTTCTATCGAAAAAAAGATATACTCATTGGAAAGATACCCCTCACCCTGAAATTTTGGACCAGCCATCCTTAGGACCATGGAACCATGGTGCAGCATCCTTAGAAGCCTGTAGCCGCACACTGAGTCAATCTATCTGTAAGTTAAGACTTCCATTTTTTATCTTTCACCAGCTCGTTGTAAAGGAATACCTACCCTTGTTGATATGTGTGTACGCTAAAGGAGGGGGGTGCTACACAATCATCACTGATGATAATGTGGTGCCAGAATGCTTGATCATAAAGAGAGCCTTGTCCTCTAGCCATGTTCATGCATTTTTATAGATATTCATGCCAATGTCATAATTGAGTCTGCCTGATCTTATGACTCAGTGGTTTAACAAAACTCAAAATGTAATAAGCAACTCTTTCCATATGCTGGTTACTTGCCTCATTTACAAGGTAGGTCTCTTGACTTAATGTTATTTCCGTGCCATTTAGACATCAATTACTAGCGATACCTCTATTACTGACAACAGAGATGACACTTTTCTAGGCCCTTGTGAAATAGATTATTCTCAATGGCAGTAATACAGATCCTAAAATAAGTTTTAATAGGTGACAAATGTCTTTGAAAAATAGAGCTTGAATTTAAAAATCTGTCATTGATTTTGTGGAAAAAAAGTGAACAATTCTGTTTTCTTTCAACAGTGACTATCATGTACAGATTTTTTTAAAAGCACATAAAAATGTTGCTTGATTATAGAAGTGAGATTTATTATTATTGTTGTTTGATTATAGAAGTGATATTTATTATTATTATAGTGGTTATTGTTATTTTATTAAAGCCACCACTGAAATTTTTTTTAGTACCTTATAGTTTTTCATAACTGACAGCATAAAATCAGTCTTGCAGACTATTGGTAGAAATGTGACATAGTTTATGGATAACAAAATAAGGACGCTGTTCTTAATTTTAATAAGGACATTAATAAGATAAAATGGAAGCACACCTAACATAGGGTTGAACACATAACACTGTTGATTACTTATATATTTTAAATAATCCAAGTAACTCACCAAATAAGCCATTAAGAATGTTTAAAAGGTTCTCAGTTCCTACTTTTTCTTAGAACTTCTGTGAAAAGTCACTCTTCATTTCTTCAGAATTTCAATGTGTGTGGACTACAGGAAATGAGGTTCAAGCATATGAAGATCAACAGTTTAGACACATAGACAACAAGGAAGTTGTTGTTTGGTTTGGTTTTCGAGACAGGGCTTCTCTGTGTAGAATTGACTGTCTTGGAACTAGCTCTATAGACCAGGCCGGCCTTGAACTCAAAGATTCTCCTGCCTCTGCCTCTTGAGTGCTGGGATTAAAGGCATGCACCCACACCACCCAGCATTATTAAGGAAGTACTTAAATTGTGTGACCAGAGAGTTCAGGGGAGAATTTGCTGATGAAAATGTCATGGACACCAAAGGAAGAAAGTATCAGAGTGGTTGGACTAGGTGGTGAGAATAGTGTAAAAAATACCTCATAAATTGGGGGCTAAGATTTCACTATGTCCTTGAGGGGAGCATGTTTAGTACAGGCTGGGAACAAAATAAAATTCACTGGAGAAGCAAAAGTGAGCTGAGAAAAATGAGAAGTACTTTTTTCTTTTTACTATTTAAAAAATATTGCCGGGCGGTGGTGGCGCACACTTTTAATCCCAGCACTCGGGAGGCAGAGGCAGGCGGATCTCTGGGAGTTCGAGGCCAGCCTGGTCTACAAGAGCTAGTTCCGGGACAGGCACCAAAGCTACAGAGAAACCCTGTCTCAAAAAACCAAAAAATATATATACATATTTTTTTTGTTAAAATGTATCAATTGCACATAATCATAGGCTTGCTTATGACAGTTTTATACATGTATATAATGTATTTTAATCATATTCACCTCTGATTACCCTGAAGAACCTTATGTAGAAAGAAGATATTTTCAAATGATGCTAAAAGTTCAGCAAAACTTTTTCTTTTGTGGTGATAAGAGAAGGAGCAGCATCCAAGAGCTTTTTTTTGATAAAATATAGATAAACAACAGGTTTATGTATATTGGCTTTTTAATCCTATAATCTTATTGGATTCATCTATTACTTCTAGTAAGTTGTATGGTGGGTTTTTGTTTGGTTTTTGGCTTTTTATATATATATATAAATTCCTTAGTATTTTCTAGGTAAGTAGGTGATTATGTTACTTGTTATTTGTCCTTGTTACCAGATTCTTACTGTATTGGCAAAGTAGTACAATGTCCAGTAAAAGGAATATGGGAGCATATTCTTGCCTATGACTTGAACTTAGAAAGTTATCTTGCTCTCAGTATAATGTTAGCTGTAGCACGTTTTTAGTAAATAAGATTTTGGGTTTAGAAAATTTTCTTTTACTCATACTTTAGTAAAAATTTTATAAAATATTGCATGCAGTTCACTTAGCTGGTGAGATCACATGTTTTTTGTTTTTGCATATTAATGTGATAATTCACTTGATTTAATTGGAATACCACCTTGCTATCCCGGGATAAACTCCATTTGATCATGGAGTCAAATCCTGTAAATATTGCTCATTTTTATCTGCCAAAAATCTTCGTATATAATGAGTTGGGAAGTATTTCTTCTCTTTTATTGCCTATAAGCTACACAATTAGTATTATATCTTTCTTAATGATTTAGTAGAATTGGCTTTTTTTTTTTTTACCACACAACCCTACCATTTTTGGAAATATTAAGATTAAATTTCTTTGATAGAATATAGATGTCTCTCAATTATCTGTTGTTTAACTAAGTTCACGAGCTTTGTCTATTTAACTTCATTAGGATTTATGATATGTGGGTGTTCTTAATACTTATTTATCAATAATATATTAATATAGTGCCTACAGAGCCTGTGATGTCTCTGTTCAATTCATAAGGAGAAATTGTGTTGTGAATATTCCCCTAAGAAATCTCAGCAGGATCATTAGCACTGTTTGGGGCCCCCGGGGGTGTGACATTCTCAGCTGTGGGAATCATTCCTGGGATTCTTCCTGATGGCACCAGCTCCACAATGGTGGGACCAAAAATGTCTCCTGATATCACCAAGTACCCTGAGAATCAGGGAGGACATTGTCTCTGATTAAAGTCCACTAATCCAAGGGATTTATAATCATAATATTCTTCACGAAGTTCTAGTTTTAATTTTTTTCCTCTATTGTTACTGTTTCCTATTTTGGTGATTTCTTAATTTTAAATTCCCCTGCCCTACCCTTTGATCTTAATTTTTTAAAAGAGCTGCAGAGGTGAGAATGTTCACAACTACTTTTGATCTTTCTAATATAAGCATTTAATGATGTAAAGGTTTCCGGCCAACTTTGATTTGGCAGCATACCCACATATTGTGGTTTTGATTACACTCCATAGAAAACATTTTTTGATTTTTTTGACTCCTTACTTTTTAAATTTTTTAATTATTTTTATTTACATGTATGAGTGTTTTGCTTGCATGTATGTAGGTGTACTGCATGCATGCCTGGTACTGAGAGAGGTCAGAAGAATGCATGGGATTTCCTGGAACTGAGGTTATAGACCGTTGTGAGTCACCATATGCGTACTGAGAGTTGCACCCTCATCCTCTGCAATAGCTGCCAATGCTCTTGACCACTTAGCCATCTCTCCAGTCATCTCACTGATGTCTATCTGTGGGTTTATCAGCTTCTAAGAGTTCTGGCCTATTAGCACAATTTGACCTTCTCTGTTTATCACTTTAGCTCTAAATATATGTTGCTTATGTAGGACTTTTCTAATTTCTCAGAGATTTAAGCCTACAAGAAAGTCCCCTTTCCCTCAGATTGACTCCTCCTCGATTTTCCTTTAGGAAAGAACAGATCTCCCAGGGATATCAACCAAACATGGCACAAGTTACAGTAAGACTGGGCACAAACCCTCATGTCAAGGCTGGACGAGGCAACCTGGTCTGAGGAAAAGGGTCCCTAAAGAAGGCAAAAGAGTCGGAGACACCACCACTCCCACTGTTAGGAGCCCACAAGAACGCCAAGATATACAACCGTAACATATATGCAGAGGATCTAGGTCAGACCTATATAGACTCCCTGATTGTTGGTTCAATCTCTGCGAGCCCCTGTGGGTCCTAGTTAGTTGATTCTGTGGGTGGTGGTCAGCATACTGTTCTTGCAGAAGACCCAAGTTCAGTTTCTAACACCAATATTGGTCCACTTAAAAGTGCTTACAGCTCCAAGTCTAGGGGCATCCAAGTCCTCTGGCCTCCAGGGACATCTGTATGTAAGTGCCCATACACACACAGACACACACATGGACACACACACACACACAATTAAAAATAAAGATTAAAATGTAAATGTCAATTGTTTTGTAGTTCATATGCAGGATGACTGGCTTATCACATGGTTGTGTGCCGTGTGCCTCTCTCAAACCTTGTCAAAGTGTTGGCACAATATCCCAGTGATGTGAATTCGGGAGGAAAAGGAAAATTATGCCAATTCTCTGCCAAAAAAGTCCTTTGATCCCCTCAGTTTAAGTGATAAACAGCAACCAGCTCCAGCCAGTCCTCCCAGTGCAGCTGATTCTTCCACATACCTTAAATGAGCCCCACTGGACTCTGTTTCTGAAAGAGGTCATCGATGTTCATCATCAGTGTTGAAACAGTCATTTAGCTGGAGCCGTACAATACAGCCGATCATTCTCTAATATTAACAATCACATACAAGTAGTTACGTGAAACTAAGAAATGTCTCATATGGTTTACTGAGGAAACGTTACCGTAACTAACTGTGCATGTTCTATGAACTAGTGATTAGCCTCGAGTCACCAATGATGCGAAGGTGTCACATGACCGAAAGAAATAAAAACACTTTCCCTCGGAGTTACTTAACCAAGGTCAAGACCAAATTTGAATTCTTTGTGTCTTCTGCCCTCTGTCTGTCTGTTGCATAAGTCTGAATCCCTGTCTGCCTGAAGTCTGTCTTGTGAATGTCCCTGTCTCGTTGTCTGTCTCTGTGTTTGTGTGTGCTGTTACGTGATCTCTGTGTGTCTGTCTCCAACAAGGGCAGGACACAGACCTTTGTTCTGTTTCTATTGAACAACCCAGGAAGAAGACTGGGTCACTTTGCAGGAAACTCTAGCAGAGTTGTAAAGGGGTTGTCAGCAACTCCTTCTGACCCAGGTAACGAATGCCTTTGTTTATCAACCAGAACCCATACACGGCTGCTTTCAACCTTTATATTTGCTGCCTTCTGCAAATGTTGCACATGCATGCTCTGGGTCAAGGGCATGGAAGGGTAGGGAGTTTAAGATCACAGCTGTGCTTTAGCTTTGGTTGTAAAAGCTAACTGGAAAGTCCAAGGCAAGGGAGGTTAATTGTTACATTGTACTCTTAAGGGCAGGTTAAATAAACAGTGTGAGTACACAGTAGGGTAGCAATCTTAAGTGATCTCAAAGTGTATTTTTGACTTTGTCTGTGGGCACAAGTTCCAGTCTCTTAGGAGAATGTGGGAGATTTAGAATATCACATCTATACAACTAAAGAACACCTATACAACATCTATACAACTAAAGAACATGGATATTCTGTGGGGACATCTAAAATGTTTTATGATCTACTACAATCAAAATATGCTTATTATTGCTGATGATATCTGAACTCACATCAAATTTAACACTTTCAGCCCTCTTCGGTACAGTAAGCACTTTTAAGATAGCCCTTAGGTGGATGTTGTATTCATGCTGCTTTAAACCCTACGGATCCCTTTTCTCTGACCCTGACTCTGCCATCTTAAAGCTGACATACAGTCAGAGTAGATTAACATGGACAGTGGTTCTCAACCATCTTAATGCTCCAAACCTTTAATACAGTTCCTCATGTTATGGTGACCCCCAACCATAAAATTATTTTGTTGGTACTTCATAGCTGTAATTATTCTACTGTTATGAATTATAATGAAAGCATCTGATATGCAGGATATCTGATGTGTGACCTTCAAAGGGGTCAAGACCCACAGGTTGAGAACTACTGCTTGAGGATCAGGCAAATACCTTCTTAAATCCCACATCCGTTGTTTGGAAAGTCACGTGACCTTGCAAAGTTTACTTGGTCAGAATTAACCTGTTTCGTTGTAGGTAAATAATAACATGGGAATAGTAAGTGGACCAACCTAAGATAATTAGAATGGGGACTTAGTACAATAATACAAAGTCTATGCATCGAAGTCTCTACAACTATAAGTCGTTGCGATCAGCATGCTAGATGGCATAAGACTCTTGGTGACTGGGCTGACATTTCAGCCTGCTTTAGATACTGAGGATCTCTGTGGAGTCAGACTAGCCTTGAGCCCTGATTCCTGAGAAAGGTCCATTTTTACAGGTAGATTCATCAGATTTTTTTTTTTAAATGTGGTTATTTGGTAGAACTAGAGTGGTCAGTATCATAGAGCCACAGATAGATACATGGACCTTCATCCAAACAAAGTTAAAACAGAATGTGGCAGGAGCCCTATCTTCTGTCCCTCCCACCCCCCCAAGAGCTCTCTTCTCACAGAAACGCTAACCTTCCCCTTCAGAGAAGGGCAGAGGAGCCTGGATCTGCATACTTGGTAGCCTCAGTCATTCCTGGGCTAGCTGGTCCCCCACTGACCAAGCAGACAGGTACAGACTCGGGAGAAAAGGAGAGGAAAGCAGATCTGTTGACGGTAATATTATCAGGGGTGGAAGAAAAATCACAGCAACCATCACTCAGGTAGCTATCTTTCTGATCCTGGGGACCTTCCAAGAGACAAGCCAAGCTTCAAACTTTCTCGTTATTAGGAATTCTTATAAGGACTGTAGGAATGTATCCAGCCCTTACAGACTGTGCCAGCAAAGACAGTCCTAAGTGACTGATCAAAATAAAAGGTCCTAGAGCTGGAGAGATGGCTCAGTGGTTAAGAGCACCGCCTGATCTTCCAAAGATCCTGAGTTCAATTCCCAGCAACCACATGGTGGCTCACAACCATCTGCAATGAGATCTGTGCCCTCTTCTGGCTTGCAGGCAGAGTACTGAGAATACTGTATATATAATAAATAAATAAAATTTAAAAAAAAAATAAAAAATAAATAAAAGGTCCTAGAACTGAAAGAAGTGGACACATGTCTCTATCCTTAACCTAGAGGTAATCTCCAATGGATAACCACTTGCAAATGAAAGTTTAGTTTTCTCCAAGGGAGTCTCTCTGGGGAAACAGACTACTCTTACAGGTAGGGTGGCTGCATGCCCAGACTCAGTGGTGTTTTGGGGAGGTTCCTTGTCCCATAATGGCATGGAAGGGTTTTTAAATTGTTTTATCTTATTTTAATTTAATTTTATTTATACATTTTTTATTTTTCCCCTCTTTTAACACTACATGTCATTTGTGTATATATTATGGATTCTAGTTTAGTGTTTTTATGTGAATCCAGAATATACAAATGAATGAGCTTCTGCATCTCTGTTTTTGGTGCCTTTTCTTGGGTTCTTTACCTTCTGTTTGTTTTGTCCTATTTGTGCTAGTTTTTGTTTTACCTTATTATATTAATTTATTATTATCCTCTGGAAGCTTGTTTACTTTTCTAATAAAAGACAAAAAGAGAATGGATATGGATGGGAAGGGAGGTGGAGAGAAACTGGGGAAACAAAATCAGGATATATTATGAAAAAAAAATCTACTTTCAGTAAAAGGAAAAAAAAGTCCATTGTGGTCACTGAGGAGATGATGTTTCTCTTAATAATAAACTTGAAATGGTTAACATATATCCTGGTCAAAAGTCATACATATCTGTCTCCTAAAATGTGTACATATATCAGCCACTGTATAGTTTTTTTGGAAACAAACTGCCTCTCTATAAAGACATGGATTTGAGTGTTGGACTCCTGATCTTCCAGGATACAAGGATACTGATTGCCTTCTGCAAACTCACTATTTCTCATCTGAATATCGTTCACTCTTTTCATCTCTGCTCTCATATATGCAAAAGAGGTAATTCTGCACTTTATTCCCCTAATTGTCATAATAAGCCAAAGAAAGGACATAAAAAGAAAACTGTCCTTTTTTTAACTGCCTGGTCTTCTAAGTGGCACATTAGCCAGCAGCATTAATATCTCAGATGCTTGTAGTCAGCGCTAGCTTTCATCTTAAAACTAATTGCTGCATTACAAAGGAAGAGATGAGCAGAAGAACAAAGGCAGCAGCCGTGCTGAGTGCCACCCCACCACGCACAGGAACCCAGCACAGAAAGATGAGCAGAGGGAGCTGCTAAAGACAAAGCCTTTACTTTAACACTGAGGTGTGGAAAGGATTTTACCATGCGCATTACTGTAAAGGGCTCAACTAAGTCCATATGATCTCTCGTTAGAAATATGATTCTTGTCACTCCGGTTGTGTACTTGGTAAGAAGATGCAGATAAATAAATCAGCTAAGTAAAAACATAGCCTGTGTAATAACTAGCATTGGTGTAGCAAGGCACGACTCATTAACTGGGAGCTGGGGCTTTGAAGGGTTGTGAGGTTTTGTTGTTGTTGTTCTTTGAATGTGCTGGTTAATTAGTCAAAGAAATGTATACTCTCCCAGGCTCCTCCAGGACTGATGGTCAAAGGCTGTATAATTAGGCTTCAGACTGCCTGGAAGAGTTATAATGAAGCTCCAACCCTGTACCTATTAAGCTAGCTTTTGCCAGCAGTTCAAGCAGTTATTTATTGGTGCTTCTACTGACTGTAAGGTGCAGTGAGAACTGAGATCCTAGTAAAGAACTCTGTAGCGATTTAGGACTTAAATAGTATCTCTCTCTATCTCTGTACACACACATACACACACACACGGATAAGTTAGTAAGAAGTCATTTCTCGGGTATTTACTCAGAGATGAGGTCTGTCATTGGCCTAGAACTTGACCAGTAGCCTAGACTTGACTAGTAAGCCCCTGAGTAAGACTAGTAAGCCTGTCTCTATTTCTCAAAGGCTGAGATTAGAAGCGTTGGCAACTACATCCAATAATTTAAATGTGGATCTCAGGGATCAAGTTTGTGTCTATGTAGTGAGATTTCATTTGCATTTTAATAAATAAAGCTTTCCTGAAGATCAGAGAATAAAACAGCCCCACTGGACAGCCTTACAGGCCAGGCAGTAGCCACACAAGTTTGCTCAAGAAACCAGGCGGTAGTGTTGCATTCAGCCCTAGAGAGAAATTTAAGACAGGAGGAGACAGCTCTCAGATACACTCATTCTGAGATTCCTGGAAGCAGGATCCCTCACAGGTGCCGCTATCAGCCGGATCAGCTCCACAGTGCTGCCTAGGTGAAGGGCAAAGACTGTTCTCCCTAGCGCTGCAGCTGAGGAAGGGCTGGGGCAGCTCTCCTGCCTATCACAGGTGGTAAGGGGAAAGGGCATCTTTCCCTCACCCATGCCACCACATGATAGACAAAGTGGATGGGACCAGGTCTCCCACTATCATTTCAGGGCCGGTTCTCCCACAGCACCTCCAACAGAGTCGGCTTCCCCGTACTGCCCAGGCAAGGTGCAGGGACCTGCTCTCTCCAGCTCTACAGTGGATGGGGGGGGGGAGGACCAATTCTCCCTAGTCCTGCAGACAGTGACGGGTGGTTCAACTCTGTGCAGCCCTGTCCTCTTGGCCTTCGGTGGTAACAGGAGCCACAGACATCAACATAGACCACAAGTACAGCAGAGCCATAGGTGGAGACATGGCCCGTGGGCAGCAGCCCAGGCCCAGATATCATTGTGGCCCCCAGCGGCAAGCAGGTCACTGACCTCAGCCCACTCCTCCCTGCCTTCACCTTCTAGGGTCTGCCTCTGCCCACAGGACATGAGCCACTCTCTCTCTCTCTCTCTTTCATACCCCTCCATGTATTTGCTCACCATAATAGAGTCCATCTACCCAGCACCTTGTGGCACCCGATGGGCCTGTGTTTTCTCATCCAGCCTAGGAAAAGAGCTACGTGTGGCTTTGTCACCTGCTCCTGTTTTCATTACATTCCTTTTCCCTGATAACCTTTCATCCTCTTCCCTTCTCGACTTATGTCAAGTGACATTGTCGGGATCTTTTTCTTTAATAGAGATTTTTGCCTTAAAGATAACCTAGGAGTTAGAGTTAAGTATCTATCCTACATATTTAATGTCTCTTTAGTATGACTAATGGAAAGATTTTGTTCATTGGATATTTAAAGACCAAAAAGTCTATTCAGTAGAAATAAATGTTCAATGACTTGCGCAAATGAAAAATAAAAATGGAAACTAGAAATAAGCCATTATGTTTCAGAGTAGCAGTCACGGAATTCAGCAGAACTCTTGTGAGCCAAGCTAGGTCGTTGCCGACGGGTACAACCGAAGCATCTCCATCATAACAAGGGAATGGGAAACACGTTAGACTTGATTTAATTCTAAACTCCATTCTGCTGCTTGCTAGCTGTATGCTGATGGAAGAATTCTTAACCTTTCTACAGATAATTGTTTGTGGGGTAGACTTCCCCTTTTTTGTGATTGCTTGTTTACTGTATGTTAGACATTTTTTTTACCCTAGAGATATGCCCCTACCCCTAAATGCAGTTATGTGCATGAATGGAAATAGCCATCCAGTTGAAGACAGTTTTCAGCTCAAAATGGACGCCTATTTCCTGGAAGCTTTTTAAGTGTGTAACTTGAAGGCTATTAAACCTCCCTGAGCCTACTGGAGAATAATTTCAACCTCAACTCACTGAATTGTGAAGAAAAAAACAACAAGATAATTAGGGAAGACTAGGAAGTCAGTGGAGAGGTAATTTTACAGAAGACAGTGTATCTGTTGTTTCTGTATTGCTGTGACCAGGAAGAAACATTTATTTTCACTCACTATTTCAGAGGGTTCATGGTAGAGTTCATGGCAAGAGCGCGCAGCAATAGCTGCTCACATCATGAAGCCCAGGAAGCAGAAGGGGCAGCAGGCAATCAGGGGCTGAGCTACATTTAACCTTCAAAGGCCCACCCCCCACACCGCCACATCCTAGATTCCACAACCTTTCAAAACCAGCGCCACCGTGTGGGGAACAAGCATTCAGCAGATGACCCTGCAGGTGACAGTTTAGATTCAAGCCATAACACTTACCTTTTGGGCACACATGGGCTAGGACAGTGACCCACTGTGGAGTCCAGTAGGCCTGATGAACTGTGTGACTTCTGGCAAGTCCCTCGATGACTTCGAATCTGTTTACTCTGATCACCATGGAGATTAAATGAAGTACCATGTTTATGATGTGCATATTTATTTTCAACAGCCACTTATTACGTGTGAGAATGAAATTAAGAGTGAAGGTGACCAGATTACTCTGTTTACCATCCACGCTTTGGGTGATAGGGATGGTGATGCTGACTGAGAATGTCTAGTCTGGTCACAGTTTGGCCAAGTCATGAGACTTCGGGTCTTTTAAGTAAAAGCATCATGTTTGTTTTGAAGATCCAGTGTCTACTGCCTAATAAATATGCCTACTGCTTCGTTGAAAGTGTCACCTCAGCCCCTGGCATCCATATATCCAAAAAAATCTGAAATGTTTGGGTAGAAAGTTCCATCCCAAGCCCCCTCCTCTGGGAATTGCCTCAGCCCAGACTCCACCTCCGAGAAAGCCCACCAAAAGGTG
The DNA here is from genome assembly GCF_950005125.1 of Chionomys nivalis. Taxonomy (NCBI): domain Eukaryota; kingdom Metazoa; phylum Chordata; class Mammalia; order Rodentia; family Cricetidae; genus Chionomys; species Chionomys nivalis. Next base: position 28,265,417 of record NC_080103.1, on the reverse strand, counting down.
GCCCCTCCTCAGAGATACTCAAGACCACAGGGTATTTAAACTTCCCCCTAGAAAACAAACACTTAGTTTTCCCAGTCTTCCTTCCCTATCTCCTCCCTGATGGCCTGGAAGGTCACCCAGGAGCGTCCATTAAACCTGGGCTTTTTCTAATTCGGTTTGATTTGGTCTGATTCGGATTATTGAGAGGTTTATCAAGACGTAGAAATTTTTCACCTACCTCCTTGCCTGGGAATGTTCTCAAAGTAATAGAGAATCTCTAAAAGCACTGATGGGTATATTTAGCTACTACACAAATCCAGCAGGACTCAGGAAGGGGCTGTAGTCACCCGCTGGCTTTTTCCATTTTCAACTCTTGCCCTCAAAAAGCCAAAGTTATGCATTGTATTGTGGTGGAGAGCTGTGTGTCCCATTTGTGTTACACCAATTAGAAGTCTGTCAGAGTCATGTTGCTGGTAGCTGTATACTACCGAGATTCAGTGGAAATCTCTCCAGCCTCTCTCTGACCCAAACAGACTCCGAGGAAACACATCCAAGTGTCTCAGGGCTGAATAACCCCAAGCTCTCCCCTCTCTTCTGGTAACTGAGGCTTTGGTGTTTGCTCATGTGATAGCTGACCCTTCCCTGAGCTAAGCTCTTTCCCATGGTCTTTTCAGCACCTTAATGGAAATAGATTTGCCCGAGTCTGTTCAGTACTCATGACCTGTGTGGGGTAAATTCTCTTAACCTCACACTGAACTGTCCACTCGTGCATGAGTGTGAAGCCAGGTGGACCTCTGCCATGTGTAAGCCCCATACATGGTGTGTTGAAAGTTGTCATGAGCTACTTTATATGGCAGATTCCTCTGATTTAAAATTTCCTTTCTTCTATTTGCAGTGGTGTGTGTCTTTAATCCCTCTACTCAGGAGTCAGAGGCAGGTGGCTCTCTGTGAGTTCCATTCGGCTTGATCTAGTAGCAAGTTCCAGGACTGCAAGGGGCACATTGCAAGACTTTGCCTCAAAAATAATTAATCTGATTTAACTTTATAAAGGCTCCTTTCTGTCTTTGTGTCTGTTTTGTGTTGTCTGCCTTTGAATCATTGCTGTTAGAAACCGTGGTTGACTCTGGTTTCCCATGGCGTCACGGAGGAGCAGGCCTGGACACTGAGTTGGATTTATTTTTATATCTGATAGGAATCAAGTCAGAAAAATGGACTCAGAATGTCTCACATCCGGGCCAGTTCACCCACTATTGTTCTAAGATTTGTTTTAAAACATATTGTTGATGAATTTTATTCCAGTTTTCATCAAACATGAATCTTTAAACTTGGTGAATTTGATAAACCGTGGTGATTTCCCCAGGAAAACGGGACTGTTTGATGCTCCAGGAACTTTTCAGGGGTTTTGATCTTTCTTTAAAGCACTCTTTAAGCAGAGCACCAGACTTTCACTTTGCCGATATTGTCACTGGCACGGATTGTCTCATTTCCTTTAGAAAATATTAAAGGGAATTTTCTGCAGACTTTGGTGGGCCAAGGCGACAAAGAAACAGGTCCCAGTCTAGTAAGCCTTTGGGTGTTACTTTGGCCTGCAGTTAGTGTAAGCGGTCACATTCACAAACATTAAATCAAGCTGTTCGTGCCAATGGAATTTTTGGCTGAAGTAAGGGCGTGTCCCTCTTTTCTTGTGTTTTCTAGGCTTGTTTACTGCTTGCAGATCTTATTGCCAGTGGAAGTCTAAATAATAGACCATTTGGACTGAAAGACAGTTTATTTAACCTAATCGCCTTTTCCTTTTCTTCGGCAGTGGTAGGATCTGGGCTCTGCACATGCTAGGCAAGTACTCTACAGCCCTAACCAAACTGTTTGCTAGCCAGACATATTGCATCATTTATCCAAAGACGCTGTTTTAGCTCATTTGGAACGCTATAACAAAATACCATGGACAAGCCAGCTCAAACCAGAAACAGTTCTGGAAGTTAGAGCGTTTAACAGCAGTTGGATTTTTTGCATGGCAAGGACTTGCCTTGTGTTTCACAGACCACATTCTTCCTGGTGTTTCCTCAAATGGAAGAAGCAGCAAGGGAGCCCAGCCCCCTCTCCAGGTCCTGTATTGCATTCATGCAGGTTCCACCCTTATGGCCCACACTTCTCAGAAGTCACACTTGCCAATTTCATCACTTTTGAGTTTGAGATCTCAACATATGAATCTTTGGGAGAGAGAATAAATGTTCATTTCTAGAGGATACAAGGTTGGTTAGTGAAGGAGTCAATTCATGGTAATTTACTTGTGTTATATGAAAACGACTCTTTTCAGTAAGCATTCATTTACATCATAAATACTTATACTCAGGTAGAATGCCAGCAAGGATTAAACTAAACATTGCTCACATACTACTAATATGTACTAAGGCTCCTTTAACTTTGTCACCATTCTGTAAAAGCTGCACACTTCTTCTACTGCTAAAGATATTCCAAGATAAGGAAAAGAGAAAAATGTTTCAAAGTAAAGTACTAAAGCCTAAATTTATGAGAAAAGTAACATTAATCTGTTTTCCGTCTTCCCCTAAAAGCACATTGTATTTTGGAGACTCTCAGTGCCCTCTCTGTTGAGTTTATGGCCTTATTATTTTACCCTGTTGCACTAAACATGTAACCTGCAAATTTGCTGTTTTTTTTTTCTTTTTGTTTTTTGGGGAGCCCAACACACAGCTCCCAAATAATTACATGGAGACTTATTCTTTCTTATGAATGTCTGGCCTTAGCTTGTCTTACTTTTAGCCAGTTTTTCTTAACTTAAATTATTCCGTCTATCTTTTGCCTCTGGGATTTATCTTTCCCTATCCTACGTACTGTTCTTTACTTTTTACTCCACGGCTTGCTGGTCCCTGGTGTCCTCTCTCCTCTCCTTTTCTCACTACTCACGCTTCTTTTTTTCTCCTTCTACTTATTCTTTCTGGCAGCCCTGCCTATCCCTCTTCTGCCTCGCTATTGGCCATTCAGCTCTTTATTAGATCAATCAGGTGTTTTAGGCAGGCAAAGTAGCACAGCTTCACCGAGTTAAACAAATGCAACATAAAAGAATGAAGCAATCTTTGTATCACTAAACAAATGTTCTAACATATAAACTAATGTGCCACATCTTCAACTAATATTTCACAGCACAACTTCATCTTGATGTGCTGTACTTTCCAAAGAAGCAAAAGCATCAGCCCCAAATGAAAAGAAATGTAGATAGGTAGATGAATACCAGAAACAATCCAGGGCTATTGTATGTAAGGGGATTCACTGGTGTAAAGGAAGAAGTATATTTGGTGCGACAAATGTACTAGCATGTATTTAAAGACTCGGTTCTTCTGGATGAACCACAGATCTTCCCTTGATGCCCCTACCTCAACAGAATTGGACTTTTCTTTTGTGTTCAATCCTTATATCAGATGTTTACTGAACAGCACTTCAAACGCTTTCAAGCTCTTGTTAACCCAGCCACTGCTGTAGCTGCCTAACGCTTGCTTTAGTCATTCTTGCTGGACTAATAGTTCCTCTCTCTGTGCCTCTGACTTCTTCCTTTGCTTGGAGTTTCTCTGAAATCTACAGGTGATGGGCATCCGTGGAAACCTGCTTCATGTTTATATCTGTCAAGGTTCAATAAGAGTAGCAGGACCATGCCTATGATTGTCTTATGTTTGTAAGAGTATATCTTACAAATATATCTTATAAAGATTTGACCTTATAAAATACTTACATCGTATAAGAATCTGGCCTTGTAAAACTGATGAAAGTTAGACTGGCAGTGTATGGCTGCGGTTTGTTTTAGTAGTTTTCTTTCTTTATTAGTTTATAATCTCATCAAAGGCAAGGACTTGGGAGGTGTTGGAGGTACTTATTAATATATCCACCCATAAGAAAGGTTTCCTGTAAACACATACTTGTTAACTAAATTCATTAAAATATTTGAGTGAAAAGCTCATCTAAAAGCTAAAAGACTAACATATGCACTAATGTGATGGCTTATTAATGGTGTTTTCTTAAAACTAGAACCACCCTTCCTTAGCCTTGTAAGACACAGTCTCAGAAAATACAACATGGTGAAATATTCTGCATTTTTAAAAATTCTTTTCTTAATAAAGGAATTATAAACCTATGTAAGTAGCATGAGATTTTTAGGGTTGAGGATGAGAGTACAGGGTGCGAATTTGTACTAATTTTCCATATGGAGGCACGCGTCGGACAGTGTAGTAAAGAAAAATCACTTGGCTATTGACAAAGGCTCACTGGCCATGAAAGAGGCTCACAACTGTAAACAGCCCCAAGAAGTCATGTTCTCATGCCCTCTTCTTTAAGGAAGGCACATATTCATCTTATTTAAGAACAAAGCCACAAGTAGGGACACCCACTGATGAGTTTCCTGAGATATTCAGGAAAAAAATCATGCTTCATCAAGACGGGAGGCACTGTGCCATTCTCTGGGTTCTCTGGTATTTTCAGCAGAGAGGTGTGTGGTAAAAGGATGGGCCCCATGGTTAAGACCAGACCTGTTATTCCAGTCACCCCATGTCTGTCCCAGCTGATTCATCTGCTCTGGGCCCAATGAACACCATCATGCATGTGATACAACTGTTTCTTGAGTGAATGCAGAGCTTTAGGAACAAGCAATCTGACTCTAAGGCCTTTTCTTACAAGTGAGTATTGTGCTTCATATCTGAAATGACTCCTTGAAAGACGGCGAGCTGAAGACTTGATCCTCAGTGCCAGGGGTTTGTAGGGGTTTGAGTGGATCATGAAGACTCTCGCTTCATCAGTGGGTCAAAGACCAATGGCTTTATGATTTGATAAGCTACAGGGAAATGATGGAGTTTGGGAAGGGAGAGTCTGCTCTAGTCACCTGCCTGCCTTCCTTCCCCCCAACCTTCCTTTCTTTGTTTCTGTGATAAAACACTCTACAGTAGAAACAGAGCAACACAGAGAAAGACAGGGCTAATCTGGTTTATACTGCGAGGTCATAGTCCATCCCTGAGAAGAGTCAGTGGAGAAAGTGATGCAAGAACTTGAATGAGAGGCGGTGGATGAGGGCTGCTGGCTGACTCACCTGTAGACTATGCCTAGCTAGACTTTTTATACAGTCCAGAACTACCTGCCCAGGGGCTGGTGCCACCCACAGTGGGTTGGCCCCCAATCAGTTAGCAGTTAGCAGTTAAGACAGTGCCCCAGAGGCCAATCTGATCTGGGCATATCTCTACTGATGTCCTTTCTCAGATGACTCCAGACTGTGGAAAGTGGATAGTTAGAGCTAAAATAGACCTCATTGGAAAGAATGGATTCTTGGGGACTAAATCTTGTCCCTATCTTCTTCCCATCTTTGTTCTCCTTCCTGGCTTTTTGGGATGCTTTCCTTCATCGTGCCCATCTTCCATGATGCTCTGCCTCACCAGAGATAACCTCAGAAACGAAGAAGTCAACAAACTAAAACCGCTAACACTGTGAGACAAAAGAAATCTTCCTTCCTTTACATTGTTTTTCTCAGGTGTTGGGTCATAGTGATGGAAAACTAAAACAGTGCTATTGATATTTAATATTGAAATCTTACAACTCAAATGTATGTTTTGCCATAAAATGCCTATATGTTTATCGACCAGAGTGAATAGGCATTAGCTGACCAAATTTGGGAAATTTTAGACCTGGTTCTTCAAAATTGTTTAATGTCTATTTTTCTCGCTTTTATCTTTTCTCTGTCTGAGAATCCAATTGTGTATATGTTACATTAGCCTATTTATTTTCTTACACTTATTTGATATATGTTATCCTTAATATTATATGCTAGTTCCTCGTGATTTATTTTTTAAATGACTTTTATATCTTGGTCTAAATTTTTAAATTTTATTTATTTATGGAGCCACAAGCATGGCATAGTGTGCATGTGAAGGTCAGAGGTCAACTTGTGGGAGTCAGCCCTCTCCTTCCACTCTCTGAGACCTAGGAATTGAACTCAGGTCATTAGGCTTAGCAGCAAGTGCCTTGACCTACTGAGCCATCTCAGTAACCTATTTTGGTTTATTATTATTATTAATTACATTTATCCATTTATTTTACATCCCAACCACAGTTTCCCCTCCCTCTTCTTCTCCTATCCCCTCCCCCTCTCTTTCCGCCCTTCCCCCCGTTTCTGTTCATAAAAGAGCAAGCCTCCCATGGATATCACAAAACATATATCAAAGTGGCTGTAGGACTAAGCTCCTCCCCTTGTATTAAGACTGGGCTAGGCAACCCAGTGTGAGAAATGGGTTCCCAAAAGCCAGCCAAAGCATTAAGGTCAGGCCCTGCTTCTACTGCTAGGAGTCCCACAATAGACCAAGCTACACAACTGTCAAGCTACACACAGAAGCACAAAGATAAGACAAAAATGGAGATTCTCTTTTGTCTACTGCTTACTTTTAACCTGTCCTAGGTACAGAATTCCTGTTTAACCCAACAAGAGCTCCGAGATACAGATATCTGACCAAGCATTAAAAATATTACTATATACAATATGTATACCGTCTTATGATGTCATCATTAACATATTATATATATACTTTATTTTTTTTCAAACCACAATTCTCTGTGTAGCTCGGAGGGACCTCAGACTTTCTATGAACCGCAGGCTGGACTTGAATCTATACTGACTCAGCCTCACGGCCCATTTTAGGCTAGTCTATGTAGCTCCGGATGATCTTGAACTTCTGATCTTCCGGTCTTCATCTCCTAAGTACTAGGGTTACAGATGTGTATCCCCACTCCATTTAATGTGGGTCCAGGGACCCAAACTCGGGGCTTTATGGATATTAAAAAAGCTCTCCATATAATGCATCATGCATCATTTCCTTCAATTGAAAGTTTTCCCTAAAAGATTACTCTTTTTAAATGCAGATTTCCTATTTTTTACTGTTTCTTACAAAACATATTTTTTATGTGTTATATAATTTCAGTGTTATAGAATGGGAGCGTTAAGTCCTATGTGATGAAACTTGTGAGATGCAGGATGCTTACTTATACTTGCTAATGAAAAGACACCACACGCAATTAGAAGGTTTGCAAATGAGGAAGCCGAGCAGTGCATGAGAGATGGCTGATTGAGGTTGCGGGAGCTCTGTAAGTTGCAGAAGGGAGCCAATCTTCTGAGCCTTTGCCATGTTGCCATGGACTTCTATTCATCAGCAAGGCATTCCTGTGTATTCTGCTTTGCAAGACTGGAAATTCCCTGAGAACTTTCCCAGAAAGCTGCATGCCATTTAAAGGCAAAGAAAACTGAAACTCTGTGTGAATCCAACATGTGGGAAATAAACCTAAGAAAGTAGATACATGGCTCTTTCTAAATGGTGGTATTTCTGAAGCATATACCAATGTTCTCTCTTAGACAGGGGTGTATGCATTATTGTCTCTTGTGTTGGATTGTCCTGATATATAATCAACAAAACGTGTCTATTGATTCATAATACATACTTAGCATTGCTTGAGACAGTGGGATTCTTATAGAAGAATCTATATAATCTCTGCCCTTCCAGGGCTTTCCTCCGAGGACAAAGAATAAAATCAACATATTTTAAGGCACAAGGCAAGGCAAGATGGCTCTTAATTGCTCTAAGTGCTAAATTGCAATGTACAAACTATTAATACCATACAATTGGTTGGAGACGGATACATGACGTTCAGGACTCGCTCCAAGAATTCTGAGAATCTAGTTCCTGTTTCAGAGCCTGCATGGGTGTTCTTTTCACAAGCAGTAGGCAAAGTGAACACATTTGTTTCATTCACTTTGTTTATTTTACAATTCACATGGCAAATCTTAAGAGGAGGTGAATAAGACCTACAACAATTTGGGGAAAAAGCCTGTGGAGGAAATAGAATTACCGTTGCTCTTAGAGTTGGCGAAGAGAAGAACAGACCAGTGTAAACACAATGGGTGAATAGGGATCCAGGGAGGGAGGGTGCTAGCCAGAGTGGACTTGGAGTTTTGTGGGAAAGTCCGGGGCCACAAACAAAATGAAACAACTTGTGGGTGTGAGAGGGGAATTAGGAGTTGGATGCTTTGGACAGAGGCAAAGGAAGAAAGTTGATGGATATTTTAAGATATCCACACATTACAGATTTTAAAATTCGTTGCAGGTTGATGCCAGTGGAGTTGAAGGAAGTGGTTGCAGTTGTGGGTATCCTTGTGGGGAAAAATAGGAAGCTGGAGCGATAAAGAGAAGCAGGAACCGAATCACCCAAGTGGTGAGGGGCTCCTCTCGCTATTGCTGGAGAGGATGAAGGGGAACACCACAGAGAAGAAAATGGCCACCACTGGACATACAGCAAGATGAAGGGATGGATGGGAAAAACAAAGCTACATGCTCTCCAGTGTCCGGGAGATCATGTTGTCAGTGAAAGCACGGAGGTGGTGAACTAGAACTAGACAAGGGGATTTGATCTTCCCCATGTAGAATTGGCATGGCAGCAAAACTGGGCAATAGCACCATGGCAATTTTGCAAAGTTGAACAGAGACATCCCGATGAGCATATTTAAATGTTTGATGTCCCAGTCATAACCCTCACAGCAGATCATACGCTGCATAACGTTAAGTTCCTATGTAGTAACAATACCTTTTGTTGGAATGGAGGACAAGAAAATCAAGACCATTTCTCTGAAAGCTGTCACCAAACTCACCATTATTCTTGTCCCTTTCTATTTCAGACCGGTCTGTGTTCTATACATACCTGAATTAAAAAGAACATTTGTGTATTTTACTGGATGGTGGGGAGGAAAAGGTTTTCCTTTTTATTGGTGGTGATATCTAGAGAAGCTGAAACATCATAATGACATTTAAAATCAGTTTGATTTTATGTCTTTTAAAAATGTGAAGAATAAATAATGCCATAGAAATGAAATCTGTAAAAGTCCAAGGGACAGATAGAACCAAGGAGGCAGATTTTACTTCAATACAAAAAGCACTTTCTAAAAATGTGAACTACCCATAAATGGAAAAAGCTAAGTATTCCCTCTTCTGGAAATATTGCAGCAATAGCTCGACTCTGAGGAGATGCTATAGATAGAATTCTTACTTGGGGCTTAAGACTGGGAGACCTCCATAGCAGCTTTTCTATTACCTTCCTCTTGTGTGTCATGGGTGAACTGAAAGCTTGTGAGAAAACTAATCATGTCCACTTACTCATGCAAGTAGGGGCTTGGGTCTTTAATTAGATATTGGGGACTTAACATTGCACAGCCTGGCCCAATCTACATGACTTGGCGGCTAGGAAGGGATGCCGGTAGCAAAGGGCTAAATGTTGTCTTAGAAGCGAACACATGGTACGCAGGGGTGACCTTAGAAGCATATAGCGCAGCCTTAAGGAGCCAAAGAAGCCTTTAGGAAATAGGTAACATATAATCTGAAATTACTCCAGAGAATATTTGTTCAGAAGAAACTCAAAGCTCATAAGTTTACTTAGAAAACATACTTTCTTTAAAAGAAAAAAATTGAAGACTGTTAACCTTCAAGGGTCAGATTTTAGTCAAGTTATTTTTTTTGTAAATTATCATTGGTAAGTGTATGAACAAATGCCCGGCAAATGTAAAGTTATCAAAGTTACCATTGTTTCTAAAAAGACAAAACAAAACCATCAAAAAAAATGTTCTGAGGACCGCCACCTGCTGTTTCTCCTTGCAGTCCTCATTACTTCCATCTCTCTCATTGCTCAGGTCAAAACCCCAGGAGTCAACACAGGATATATGGTACAGCATAGTCCTAATCCCAGTATTTTTAGGAGGCTCATCACAAGTTCAAAACCAGCCTGGGCTTGTAGTCAAATTAAGATCAAATCAGCCTGGGCTGGGCTATGTAGCAAGACCTTGCAAATAAATAATAAATAAATAAGCAGACCTTCCCAGTCTTCCTGTGAACAAGTCCCATATAGTTTATCAGCTCCCTCCAAGAGTACCTGAAGTAACTGCCTCTCTCAGCTTCCAGTGCTATTAACCTGCCACAAATCAGTCATTTCTCTTTAGCGCCCTAGCATTCAGATTGCACTGCCTGTGACAACCAGACTCTCTCCAAACTTTGCCAAAGGCCTTTGGTGAAATTAGGAGGCACAAAGTCACTCCAGGTCTGCGTGGTTATTGTTCATCACTTTACTAACCTTCCTGTTCCATTTTTACCCTTCTACACCTAATCCAGTAGCCAGAAAAATCTTCCTACAGAGTGCAAGAACCCTAAGAGACCAGAAGTAGCCACACACAGTGATTAGATCTGTCTCTTGGGAAAAGGAGCTTGTGTGGTTACAAGATGTGGTCAAGAAAAGCAGAAAATTAGAGGAAGAGAAAAACAGAAAGCTTTGGGGTTTGACAGAATGTTACTAGTCTTGGCTCTGCCGTTTAGATCCCCTAAGGTCGCCTTAAACAAGGTCTTACCCTCCTTGGGTTTCAGTGTCTATATTTGTGTGATAGGCATAGTTATTCTTACCCTTGGGATGACAGGGAGATTAAATAGGACAACATGCTAAAACCCTGCATTGTGCCTTATACACTGTAAGCGATGAGTGATTGACAGCTATTGAGACATCTGAGGTAGTAATCATGGAGGGTAAGCATCAGAGATGTTACGGATAAGCGAGCTTGGGAAACACTGATATTTTTATGTTTGGGGATAAGAAAGAAGGAAAGCACAATGTTTAGATCGTTGATACTGGCAGCTCTGTAAGCACAAAGAGCAGACACTGTGAACTTTCTAAGAAGAAGGGGGGGTGGTCTCTACTGCAGAAGGAAAGTCCTCTGCTTCCATCCCATCCATCCCCTTCCCCACCGCCCGCCTTCCCTCCATCTCACAGTTCGGAACTTGGGGTCCTTAGCTCTCCTCCAGTGGCACATCAGTCAGAATTAAAGATATGTTTAGAAAGAAAACCTACAACTTTAATTTCCCTAATAAATCTAGTGTTTTCACCGATAGTTAGTTTGAGGGAAAGGAGAAAACTACAGAAGCTAACAGTACCAAAAATACATTTTGGGGTTCGTGAGATGGTTTTCCAGGTGAAAGCACTTGCGACAGCCTGATGACCTGGATCAGATCCCCAGGACCTACGTGGCTGAGTGATAAAACCCACTCTCCCAAATTGTTCTCTGACTTGGACGTGTTCATAGTGATATATGCAAGCCCCTCAAATAATAATAATTTTGAAACTATACATACATTTTATATTATTTTGAAGTTTCCCCAGATTTCTGCAAATATCACTTTTATGAAATTATAGTATTTGTGTATTTTCAAGTAAACATTATTTAATAAGCCCCTAGACATCCACAAAAGTATTTGGCAGGAGCAGGTTAAGACTTCCTGCTGGTTCATTACCTAAGTCATGCACGTTTATTAATGTGTTGTTGTTTTGTGTGTACTGCTGCCCTTGCCTCTATCCATAAGACTCAACCATCACCCCGTGTTCCTCCAAGGAAAACAGCCACACGAGTTAGTGTTTGTCATTGTTCTGAGCTGTCTTTGGACCCTTTATTTTCCCCTTGGCCTTAAGATGTCAGACTGATTTAATCACTGCCCAGTCACTTTTCTGCCATCCACAAGTGTTATTGAGCAGAGGGTACTAGACTGCATTGCTATTTAGCACGGAACCCAGCAGCAGTTTATCATTCGAGGGCCGTAGTCAAAAAAAGAAGACTTGTAGGGAAATTACCAGACAACATGGGAGTTTCTTTGCTCAGGACAAAGTTTTATGGCATGTGAATTTCCTGACATTTGTTGGGAGGTGACATTGAGAAGAAAGGAAATTCCAATAAAGGATCGAGTTTGCCCAGATTGGGTAAGTAATGTTTGTAAAGCTGTTCCTGCATTTTTATCAGTCTTTGAAACCTTAAGCAGAGTGAAGGACATTTTGTTCTCTATCTTGATGACTTTAGCATCCTCGGTTAGGTTGAGGAACAAGTGGAATATTTAGGATATTTTCATTCCTTCAGTTATTAGTCTCGAGATACAATGTTGATGATCACTGTGGGTGTAAATATTAGGCAAACATTGACTTTTAAAGCATTTTGCAATGAGTTTTTTTTTTTTTCATAAATGAATGCATGACACCTGCTGGCCGATTGTGGAATTTTACTTAGCTATTGAAGTGGAGTTTGTGAATTTTCCATATAGCGAAATCCATCCATTGGAAATGCACAGTTCTATGTGTTTTGATCAGTACGTGTGGTTACATAACCACCATCAGGATTCAGAATAGTCCTATCAACTCCCAGAATCCTTTTGTAGTCGAGTCCATCTTCAGGACCAAGTGAACTCTGATCTGCTTTCTGTTCCAATAACGTTACATTTTCCAAAATGCCATGTGCATGGAATCATATGGAATGCAGCCTTATGTCTGCCTTCTCTCCTTTAACTCAACACTTGGCAGATTCAGCCCTGCTGCTACAAATATCAGTTGCTTACTCTTTTTCACTCTAAGTAACCTTTACAAAATGAGTAAATCACGATATGTTTATCCTTTAATAGATGACAGAAATTTGAACTATTTTCAGTCCCCCCCTCTCTGTCTCTCTCTCTGTGTCTCTCTCTCTTTCTCTCTGTGTACACATTTAAACTTGACATGTAATTGTACATATTTATGAAGTGCAGTGTGACATTGCGATACATTTAAACAAAATGTAATGATCAGAGCATGACAATTGTTTCTACCTATCATTTCTGACAATTGGCCTACCCATTATTTCTGGCATTAATCATCTCCTTGTATTGAAGGCATTCAAGATTCTCTCTACTAGCTAATTTGAACTATGTAATTAGCTGTTTCCCACCACAGTTATCCTACTGGACTACAGAACACTAGAAACTACTCAGCCTACCCACAGAAGCCCTGTACTAGCTATACCCTCGCTTTAATCTTCTCTTCCCGAACCTTCTCAGTCTCTGGTATCCACTGCTCCTATTCTATATAAAGTCAAATTTTAGCACACACACACACACATACAAGGAAGAGGAAGAGATAGCTGTCATTCTGTGCCTGATGTATTTACTCAACACAATGTTTTCCAGGTCCACCCGTGTTGTGCAAATTTTGGATTTCACTCTTTTTGTGGCTAACTAGTATTCCAGCATGAATAATAACATATTTTGTTTACCCATTCATCTACTGATGGACACTTGGGATGATTCCACATTTTGACTAATTTTGGCAGAAGAGTGTGGCAGCAACCAAGAAAAGGCAGATTCCTATTCAATACACTGATTTAATTTTCTTTAGTTATCCACTCAGTTGCAGAACTGCGCCCTGTGGTAGTTCTATTTCTAGCTTGTTTGAGGGAAACTGTACTGGGTTCCACATTAGCTATATTAACTACATTCTACTAAGAGCTCCACCCCTCACCAACGTGTGTGTGTGTGTGTGTGTGTGTTTGCTGTTATAGCAAGTCGTTCGTTATTTAGTTGTTTTAACTGGAGTGAGAAGATATTTCATTGTGGTTTGATCTCTTAGAGATGCTTAGAATTTTTTCCTTATATCCACTCGTCATTGGGTATCCTCCTTTTGCAAAATGTCCATTGGATCATTTGCCCTTCTAAAAACTGGATTGTTTGGCCTTCTGTTGAGTGCCTGAGTTTCACGCAGTCTCTGAATACAAGTCTCCTTCCCTGCAAATCATCTGTACTTCTCCCTCACCCTGTATGCGCCTTTCACACCATGGAATAAAGAGAGAAAAAGACTGTTTTCTTTGTTATGCACAAGCAGGGTTAGTCCAATAAAATCCCACCTGACAGTCTTTGCATTAACTGCCTGTGTTTTTTTCAAATATATTTTGAAATATATATATATATATATTATAGATGTATTTTCAGTCTATTTCTTAATCGTTAAAGGTGTGTCAATTTTATCAATTTCATCTTTTGTTTTTTGTTGTTGTTTGTGGTTTTTTTTGTTATGTTTTGAGGCAAGGTCTCACCATGTAGCCACAGCTGGTTTGAAGCTCACTCTGTGGACCAGGCTGACACGTAGAGTCATTAGAGGCATTGTGCTACCAACCATACCCAGCTAAAATATAATGTCTTGGTTTTGTTGATAGTCATTCTTTAGCCTCAATTTTATCTATTTACTGAGATATTATCCCTTTGCTGCCTTGCGTTTTGGGATTGGTTTTCTCCTTGCTTTTGTCATGTTGCTAGCTTGCTCATTTGAAGTCTTTTCGCTTCTTTATTCAGGGTGATCTTGAACTTCTGATCCTCTTTCCCCTATCTTCCAAGCTGTGCACCAGCCTGCCCAGTGTATGTGGTGCTGGGGATTGAACCCAGGACCTTGTGCATGCTAGGCAAGCACTCTGTCACCTGAGCTACGTCTCCAGTCCCAGAAGGGGCAGTCATCATTCACTTAGCTCTCGGTGCCACTCTAGCTATATGTGATAGTTTTGAGGAGAATGTCTTTCCATGTTTACTTGATTCAAGAGCATTTTTAATCCCCTTGTCAATTTTTTTTAAAAAAATTCTTTTATTTCTTGAGATTATAACATAATTGCATCGTTTTCCCACTTCCCCCTTCAAAGTGTTTTCTCAGAATCTTTGCATTTCTTGAGGGTGTTATACTTCCTTGCTTTCCATGTTCCTCAGACCCTCCAGCTGGAAGGGAGTTGTTCATTGGTGCAGATCCTTTTGGGTGTGTGGCAGGGGCAGTGAGTGGCAGGCTGCTCCACTCAGTCTTGCTGATTTCAGATCTGCTTCTGGCTCTTTATGATTATGAGCAAGGTTTTGATAAGCATTTATGTTTTCTTTTTTTTTTTTTTTTTTTTAGCATTTATGTTTTCATGTGCACACATAAATCTCTATCTGCTTGGTAAATACTTAGGCCTTGGGTGCTGTTATAAGATGAATGCATGTTTGACTGTATAAGAAACAATGTCTTCTGCTTTTCTTTTCTTTCTTTCTTTTTTTTTTTTTTTTTTGGTTTTTCGAGACAGGGTTTCTCTGTGGTTTTGGAGCCTGTCCTGGAACTAGCTCTTGTAGACCAGGCTGGTCTCGAACTCACAGAGATCCGCCTGTCTCTGCCTCCCAAGTGCTGGGATTAAAGGCATGCGCCACCACCGCCCGGCTTGTCTTCTGCTTTTCAAAGGTAGTTTTATACACATTCCTTATGGTAAATGCATGTTTCATTTTTTTGTAGTTCTCTTTATTTAGTTTATTATTTTGGGGACAAAGCTCTCACTACGTGACACTCTGGCCTGGAATGCACCGTGCATGTCGTGTTCCCCCCACCTCCCCACGCTGTCCTTGTGACAATTCTCTTGCATTGCCCTATTGAGTGCTGGAATTACAGATGCTCGCCAACACATCTGGATACATGATTCACTTGAGAAGACACATGGACTTTTGCTTTCCAAAAGTAATTTTGCCCGCCATATAACTACCTTTATCCGTGTTCTAGCATACTTTCTGTACTTCATATATTTCTTATAGAAACTCTTTGGACAAATATATCTTTAATTTCACTTGAGACTAACAAGAGTAGTTTTCTTAAGATCATCATGAACTAATACTTAAAAGGCAATGGGCTGTTACATAAAAGGAAGAGTACAGCCTTGAAGCCAGCAGCGTGACGGCTGCACAAACCTTACCAGATAAACAAGTTACATCTGTGAACATGGCTTACTGTAGCCTCATCCTGTGGATGGTACAAGTATCTACACTGAAGGCTTTAACAACAGGGATGAGTGTAGACTGGGGTCGGCATGGAGGAGGTGCTACTCCTGCTGTCTGTAGCTAAATTTAAAACTTCTGCTGTGGTAGGGCATGGAGTTCACGAGGCCCTGCCTCTGTTGCCAATTAATGGCTGCTACGGGAAGGAGAGCCCTTTTCTTAGGTGTAGCTGCGCACAAATTTCTCACGATCCAGTAAAAGACCCTAGAACCACACACATGTGAGCAATTCTAATTAAACTCAGTGGGTCAGATTTTCAAGGGCCTGGAAGTAGGAGGGGAAGAAAAGAGAGCGTGGGAGAGCAGAGGACACAGGCGAATATAAAGGGGTGACTAGCATCAAAATACATTGAACGTATGTCAATTAACGAGTGAACGTTTATTGTGAAAAATAAAACTTTGACTAAGGCAAAAGACTGCATTCTAACAGCAAGCAATAGCACATGGTTTGCGTTTTATTGTTTACTATAAAAAAGTGTTTTTTTAACAAAACTTATACTTGCCAGAGATAAGTGAATTCTTGTTCCTACTGTTTGGGATGTGTGAATTTTAAGGCTTTGCTACTCTGACCCTTTGTCAGACAGGATTCTATATCTAAATTATGCCTTTGATTTTACTGAGAAACCTCATCATTGCACAAATTCTGTAATGGATTCTATAGTTTATTTAATATGATCACCCTAGGCTAGGATTCATCATAACTTAATAACATGTTTATTAATTTATTTGTGTACTGTGGGAGAGGGCAGGCCTGTCATGGCACACAAGCATAGGGCAGCGAACAAATGGAGTTGGTCTCCTTCCATGATGTGGCTTTCAGGGTTTGAACTTTGGTCATCTGGCTTAGTGGCCAGAGCCTTTACTGGCGGAGCCAGCCCACTCTCCCTAACTTAGTCTCTCTATATTCACTGAAGACCCCTTTTTTTTTTTCTAAATTCATTTTAAAATTTTTAAAGCAATCTCTTTTATTTACACCAATCCCAGTTCCCTCTTCCTCCGCTCCTCCCACTCCCCCATCTTCTCCCCACCCCAGCCCCCCATCCACTCCTCAGAGATTGTGAGGCCTCCCGTGGGGAGTCAACAAAGTCTGGCATATCACTTGAGGCAGGACCAAGGCCTTGCCCTCTGCATCTAGGCTGAGTAAGGTATCCCTCCATAGGGAATGGACTCCAAAAAGCCAGTTCATGCACTTGGGATAAATACTGGTTCCACTGCCAGTGGCCCCACAAACTGCTTAAGCCACACAACTGTCACCCACATTCAGAGGGCCTAGTTTGGTCCTATGCAGGTTCTCCAGCTGTCAATCCAGAGACAGCGAGCTCCCACTAGCTCAGGTCAGTAGTTTCTGTATTTCCCCACCATGGTCTTGACCCCTTTGCTCACGTGATCGCTCCTCCCTCTCTATTACTGGACTCCAGGAGTTCAGCCCAGTGCTTAGCTGTGGGTCTCTGCATCTGCTTCCATCAGTTACTGGCTGAAGGTTCTATGATGACAATTAAGATAATCATCAATCTGATTACAGGGGAAGGGCAGTTAAGGCAACTTCTCTCTTCTTGCTTTATTTCTTAGCTGGGATCATCCTACTGGATTCCTGGGAATTTCCCTAGTGTTATTTTCTTGCTATCCCCATAATGGCTCCCTCTAGCGAGATATCTCTTTCCTTGCTCTCCCTCTCTGTCCCTCCTCAACTCTACTTTTCTGATCCCTCATGTTCTCCTCCCCTCCCCACTCTCCTTCTACCTACCTCCCCCATACTCCCAGTTTACTCAGTAGATCTTGTCTATTTCCCCTTTCCAGATGAATTCATATACGCCTTTCTAAAGGTCCTCTTTGTTTTCTAGCTGCTCTGGGGTTGTGGACTGTAGGCAGGTTATTCTTTGCTTTATGGCTAACATCCACTTATGAAGCAAAAGCAGGAACAGTGGGCTTTAGCCTTGTTAGTCTAAAGCTTTGCTAAGTTTACTGGAAGGCAGCTAAATGACAGAAATCTTAGTTTATCGGGCTGCACTGACACCTGCTGGTAAGAAAGTCAATTTTTTTAAAATTGTGTTTTAGAAGTAGGACCTTGTTTTAGTCTTCAAAACTTGTATTTGCATTCTAGGTTTAAAACAGTAGTAGCTGTAAACAGAAATTTTTGATTCATAGTAAGCCTGTGGGCACATTATAAACCACTGACTCTCAATCTTCCTAATGCTGCAACCCTTTAATACAGTTCGTGTTGTGGTGTCCCCCAATCACAAAATTATTTTCATTGCTACTTCATAACTATAATTTTGCTACTGTAATGAATCTTAATGTAAACATCTGTGTTTTCTAATGGCCATGGGTGACCCTGTGAAATCTCCCAAAAGGATTGCAAACCACAGGTTGAGAACAACTACTATAAACAGAAATGGTGTTAAGAAGTAAGTATCCTCAAAGATAACCTCTCCAGTCTGCTTGTCATCCTGACCTTCCACCCTCAGACACTATGGTACCGAGCAATGCTTAAATCAGAACCCACTCAGAGACACTGCTCTGGACAGATGGGCCTAGGCAGAGTGAAGGTTAGTTTCAAGAGGGGGATATCCCAGGGTAATATTTCCTCTTGCCAGGAAGGAAAACATGTCTGCTAATGCTTTTGCCTCAGATAGGGTTTCACATAGTGTAGGGCAGCCTCAGATGTGCCGTGTCGCCAAGTGTGACCTGGAATTCCTCGCCTCCACCCTCTGCATGCTGGGAGTGTAAGTGTGTCACGCTTGCGGTTCATGCTGTACCGAGGGTTGAATCCGGGACTTTGTGCATGCTAGGTGAGCACTAGACTAACTTAGCTCCATGTCCACCCACGGCTGCTACTTATAAGACGAACTGATTCGACATTCTGACTTAGGGTCATCAAATTTTACAAATGGAAAGAAATTTACTAATCATTTAGTTTGCCCCTTTTTTATAAATGAGGAAAGTGAGAAAAATAATTTTAAAAAACTTGGGTATCTGGAAGATTCTAGGGGAAAAAAGTTCCCTGATGCTCACATTCTAGAATCCTTCATTAGATGTGTATTGCTATTGACTTAAACCAAAAAAATTATACGTACAAACAGGCTTTAAAATTTATATTTAGTTTCCCCAACCCTTTTGTGCCAGCTTTCTCAAACTTGAGATGTGTTATTTGAATACACAGTGTGTTATGTAACACTGCTATCTGGAGCTTCCAAATTATGATTTTTTTTAAAGTCCTTCTCAGAAAAGCAAACTGTATTGTGTATTTCTTTATGTAAGAATGTAAAGGGGACTGTGGATCAGAGAGGGGACTGGCCAGTCGGAATAAGGCCTCTTGGGAGACCTTTGCGGCTTTCTGATGGGGCTGTGCTCACAGTATCACACTGGACGTCTTCCAAACCCAGACAAACACATTTCTGCTTGGGCTTTTCATTCGCGCAGGCGTTGCCACACGGGCACACATAAGGATGCAACTTGCAAGTGAGAGAGCATGCTGTGTAGGTAATAACCAAATGGCCTACGAAATGATGCCAAGCAGGTTTTTACTCAGCGTTGTCACAGTCAAATGTGCCCTACTCATTGGTGGATACTCAGTAACCACCCTTACCGTACCAGAGGTGTGGAGTGTCCCCTGAGTTGTAACAACCAAAACTATTTCTTCAAATTGCCAGCATGCACGCATGTGCACATGCACACATACACACACACATACACACACACACACACACACAATCGGTCCAGGTTAACATCTGGTATGAAATAAAGTTGCTTTCTTGTGATCAAACAAAACAAAACAAAAAGAGAACTACTTTACAAATCCCAATTGAGTATTTTATTTTCCCTCAGAAATAAATGAAATGTTGAGGCACAAAAAGAGGTCCAAGAGTCACCTCCCAGTTAGAGAAATACTTCTGGAGGCAGGCATGAAGCTCAGGACTATAATCCCAGAGACCAAAGGCTGAGCCAGGAACACTGTAAACTGAAGGCTAGCCCACATATTAAACTAAATAAGACCAGTCTGGGTGACACAGCAAACTCACAGACACACAGATAGACAGACGGACACACACACACCTTTGCTGCAGTGAGCTTATTAATATATATTTTGGTATTTGCAGAATTTGTTCTTTTTTCACGCTGCACAGTGTAATTTTGATACAACCATACTTCGTAACTTTAAAAACAACCTCTTGGCTGCACTGCCCTTTGTCTGTGATGGCGTGAAAGAATCCTTTTGTTCCTGTAGCATGGCCAGGCTCCTTCCCGACCAAGCACAACATGTGAAGTTCAGGGCAGGGTTTTCAGCCTTACTCTGCAGGGAAGGGAATTAAGGAGGATCAAGACTCAATGCAAGCATGTGTTGGAAAATAATGGGGTTTTATGTTGTGAAAGACTTTATGAAAGGAGAGAGGCTGGGGGGTGAAAAAACCAGGGTGTGGGGGAGTAACAAAGTTGGGAGTCTTGTAAGACAAAAGCTGTATAGGATAGTGAATTATGTGACCACACAACAACCTTGAAGTCGTTCCTAGAAGCCCTTCTAAAGCTTCCTGAAGCTTCTACTGGCCTTCTAGCTGTCACTAGCAGTTCCTCACCATCTTTTCAGCCTTCTCAACCTAAAGTCTGTGAAAGAGAAGCCTTTGAAGCCCTGGAGCACCCCAACATCTTATGTGGAATAAGTAGATGGCAGGAGAATTGAAATGGTGAAGTGGGGAAGGCTGATGGGAAACTGGTGTCCCCGGATAGGCTATTAATAGTGTCACCATGGCAACACGTCTGGAGGAGTCTAGCAATGTGTATCAAATCCCCTAAAAGGACGAGACAAAAACCACTAAATAGATCCAGGCGCTCACTTTCGTTGGACTTCATGTTAAGGAAATAATCACAGGAAATGCTCCCAGATATGGGAGAAAGGCAGGGTTGTTGATCTACCCATTATTGTAGAGTAAGAAGGCAGGTGACATGGGAACATTCTAACTGATTGCAGAATCATGATATAACCAAGAAAGCATGCTGTTAAGACATCTGTTTGGGCACCCCTCCACTACTGCTAGGAGTCTTAGCTGGGGTTATCCTTGTAGTGTAGCTAGAAGTACTCTCCATCCTGCTGGTCCCCCTTGACTGGTTTTTTACTTGCCTGCCTGTTTCCAAAGCTGCTTATGAAATAACCACTCTGAGGCTTATTATCAATTACAATTGTTTAGCCAATGTCTTAGGCTTCTTACTGGCTAGCTCTAACCATTAAATCAGCCTATTTCTATTAATCTGTATACTGCCACGAGGCTGTGGCTTACCGGCGTAGCGTATTACTCCTTTGGCGGCTACATGGCCTCTCTTTTGATTCTGCCTGTTTAGATTTCCCACCTGGCTTTATTCTGCTAAGACATTGGCCAAAACAGCATTATTCATCAACCAATAAAAGCAACACACACACAAAAGGACATCCCACATCATTGTAGATTTCTGGAGGTGCCTGAACTGGCCATCTTCTGTGATCAGATTGGTGACTACCCTAATTGTCATCAGAGAGCCTTTATCCAGTAACTGATGGAAGCAGATACAGAGATCCACAGCTAAGCACTGGGCCAAGCACCAGCAGACCTATGAAGAAAGGGAGGAGGAATTGTACAAGCCAGGGGTGTCAACACAAAAGAGGAGCCCACAGAAACGGCTGACATGAGCTCATGGGAGCTCATGGACTTAGGGAGCTTGCATGGGACCTACCTAGGCCCTCTGCATGTATGTGACAGTTGTGTAGCTTGGTCTGTTTGTAAGGCTCCAACAGTGAGCTCATGATCTGTCCCTGGTGCATTTAGCTGGCCTTTGGGAACCTTTTCCCCAAGCTGGATTACCTTGCCCAGAATTGATGCACGGGGAAGAGCCTGGTTCTGCCTCAACTTGATGTGCCAGGCTTTGTTCATGCCCATGGGAGGCCTGCTCCTTTCTGAATGGAGATGGAAGAGGAGTGGATGGGGAGGAGTTAAATGGGAGGGGGAAAAGGAATGGGAGGTGAGGAGGGAGCAGAAACTTTGGTTGGTAAGTAAAATAAATGAAAAAAATTTAATTAAAAAAAAATCTGCCGGGCAGTGGTGGTGCATACCTTTAATTGCAGCACTTGGGGGCTAGAGGCAGGCAGATCTCAGTGAGTTCGAGGCCAACCTGGTCTACAAAGCAAGTTCCAGGACAGTCAGGACTGTTACACAGAGAAACCCTATCAAAACAAAACAAAACAAACAACAACAACAAAAACATCAACAACAAAATCTGTTCAGCATGGTCGAGATGTCTTTTTTGGTAAAGGCACTTGCCCTGAAGCCCAAGAGTCTGGTGCCTCAAACCTGCACAGTGGAAGGAGCTAATTCACTCTGGGAAGCTATTCTCTGACCTTCACCTCACACACACACACACAAACACACACATAAAACAATAACATCTTCCTTTAAAAAGTATATTTTAAAAACCATATGCTCAGAAAGAGTTCTGGAACTACAAATCAAAATGTCATTAGTTGGATGATCATTTTTAATTGTTTCTCTCACAATATAAATATTTCCCTCTCAACAAACAAATGCACAAACACACACACAAATCAATACAGGGTCTTACGCTGTAGTGGGTTTGGTCTTCACCGGAATTCTCTTGCCTCGGCCTTCTGAGTATTGGGATTACAGACGTGAGCCACCATATCTGGATCTTTAATCTCTTTGCACTGCTGTGACTATGCCAACAGTGCCAGAACAAATATGTATTGCCTTCATGTTCAGAATAAACACATCTGGCCAGATGTGATGGGTCATGTCTGTAAAACAGCAGTTGGGAGACTCAGGCAGGAGGGCCATGAGGTTGAGGCCAGCCTAGAGACTCTGTCTCTAAAACAAACAAAGCAAAGGGAAAAAGTATTTGAAATAAGGGGAAATAATAAAAACAAGGAACAATTCCCATGATTCCTGCATACTAGGCATAGATCATGTTCTCAGTATCTCACTTGGTGGATGCTGGGCTTCCCAACATTACCTTCAATGATCACCCCAACAGCTTCTGAAATGGGGGAGCCACCATACTTCATCCAGGCACACTATCTTATTCTTCAAAAGCAATTACCAATATAACCATGAATGTTAACCTATTCTGAGTTTCCCAATTTTGAGAATATATAGACATTACTTAAGAAAAATGAAGAAACACAAACATATTTTGATGAAAAAATATGAGCCTGGACTGGTTAAATAATGAGATGCCTAGCAAGGATTCGAGCCCAGAGTCTAAAGGCAGAGCCTGCAGGCTTCACGCCTGAGCTAAATACACTGTTTCATGGGTGTAGTTTTGAGCCTGCACAAGTCATTTTTGGATCATGAGGGCATGAGTAAGAGGTATTCATGGGAAGATGGTCATAGGGAGCAAATCACAGAGCAGGAGTTGTGTGTAGACCAAAATGTACTCTTGCTGACTAATCTATAATATGTGAGACCACGTTACCATTTATATGCTATAATGTTGTACTTCGATTTTAAAACACCGATAAGAAATTAAATCCAGGAATAGTTTCCCGGTCGGTGAATATATCAAGTTTTCAACTTCATCGTCAGTAGTATTTTAGAGCATGGAGAAATATGTAAGGCACCACAAAAGTAGCCCACTCAGTCATTAACACAGAACATCGGAAGAGTTGAAGTTTATTTATTGGATTGTGGACTACCAAGAGGCAAAAAATTACTGCCAAATTTGGAGAAAGCATGACTTTTAATGAGGTCAAGTTAAAAAAAAATATTGCATTAAGACACACATATACACTCCGTTGTTAGACAGACACTGGGCTGACAGCAGGAAGACATCACAGGCAGCTTCAGCTGCCATTGTTCTGCTTTTTCACACCTTTGAAAATGCATCGGCCTTATAAAAAGAGAAAAACAGTGACACACAGATGCCTGATGGAGGAGAGGTGAGCAAGGACAAACTATAAAAATACCAGACAGGTCACAGACACATGGTTCCCACGAGAAAGAGCAGGTGATAGCAATAGGAACAGTGAACAACTGTGGGTATCCCACAGTCTTCTCACACGATGGCTCAGTTCTTTCTTTATTTTCAACTATATAATTGGATTATCATGATGAATAGTGCCTTGGAACTTAAAAAAACATACCAACAAAATCCAGGGTTCTGGATGCAAACATCTCTGTATAACACAGCTATTAAATATCTACAGGATAGCGTATGCTTTAATAATAAAGGTCTTTGATACTAAGGTCTTTAATTTCTGCTGCTTCTACTTAACCATTCTTTCAGAAGTTCTTTAATACTATTTATTAAACATTTTGTAAAATGTAAGAAAGAACGTACATTCTCATGGTCACACACAGTGACAGATTGCAGTGACACATTTACTCCTTGTTGCATATAGGTTGCATATGAGAGACATGGGCTGGCTGCACATTGTAGTGATCCATGCAGGGTAGGCTCACAGAAACACCAAGCAAACAATTAGACTGGTCAGACGTGAAAACTTAACCTCCCAGTCACCAGAGGCTTAACACAGAAAATTACCAGCACTGACGCCTTGGTCAAAACCATGCCGGGCACAGTTAATTCTGGTTAGAAGGGCCACAAGGGACACAGGCAACCGGGAATTTTCCTGGTTCTTGACATGGGTTCAAGACTACAGTCTCTTTACATGGCTTTTCCCTATACCACAGGCATTAGCTGAAGAAGCATTTCAGGCTTCAGATAAAAACAACTAACCTTCACTGAAAAGCTAGAAAGGGTTTCTTTTGAGTCTGGTCCTGGAAGTAGCTTGCTGTAGGTCCTTAAGGCAGATGCCAGGGCTCGCTCAAACAAGTTGGAGAGCAGTCTCGAGATGTAAACAATAATATCACCACCAAGGAGTAACAACCTTGGACAAAAGCTCTTCACGAACGGGCCTGTCTCGGTAAGACGGGCTTCTTGGCTTTTACAGTGCATGGGGTTTATATACTAGAAATACTGCATATGTTTCTTGTTTTGTTTCTATGGTAGAGACTTGTGAACTAGACAAAAGTTCATGGTGTTGCTTGAAAACCAAAATTACACAGCATGGAGAAGCCATTCAAAAACCTACCGGTGTTCCGGGTTTGTTTTTGACTGTTTTTGGTTCAAATTTTACTTTTATGGTTGGCATATGGAAAACCAAACTGGGAAATCATAATGTTGGAGTATTTTAAGGGCATGCCATCGTAGATATTAACGAGCTTATTTATGCAGTAAGATCTTTGCAGAAAGTGCTCTGCCCGATGCCACATTCCAGAATAGCCATTGGTTTCTTTCTCCAGATTGATTATGTTTATAGGTTTCACGAATATCCCCGAAGACTTCCCAGTGTGCTTGGAGACCACGAAATTCATAGCAATATCATCGCAGTTCTGAGTCTCATCGACCAGCGCGTGGACGGCTGCAGGCTGTCTCTGAAAGAGGTCCAGGTATTTGCTGTTGAAGAAGGAGGCGCCGATAAGCACCATGGAGTACTGGTCACCATTTCCAAGTCCCGGTGTCTGCAGTTCAAAACCCCCATAACTGTAGATACCAGAGGAAGTAGCAACGTGTTTTCTAGGTACAAATCCTACAATCTGATCAGGAAATTGCTGAGGAGAGGAGGAAAGGAATAATTAGTGTGGCATTTCTTTAGAGATGACATAGACAAAACGTTTATTACAGAGGAGGTGGCTGATTTGCCTGTCAACTTGCCCTTATTTCTACATTTCCCCCCCTTAGTTAACACCCCAATTTCCTCTAATTCTGGACAACCTCATAACTTTGTCTCCTGATAAGCTTAAGTTCCACCATAACCAAAATCTCTCTGAAAAATTATTACAAATAGTCCCCTGATTATAACATCTGATCTAACAAATTTTAGTTACCATGGAGTCTAGTCCTTCAAAGTATGCTGTAAGAAAAGTTGATCACGATGGGTGTGGTGGCACACACGTTTAATCCCAGCAATCCAGAGGAAGGGGCAGGCGGACCTCTGTGAGTTTGAGGCCAGTCTGGTCTACAGGGTGAGTTCCAGGACAGGCAGGGTTATATAGAAAGACCCTGACTCAAAAAACTAAACCAAACCAACCAAAAATTACCTCACTCCAAAACAATAACAAAAACCCAAAAGACAAAAAAACAAACAAACAAACAAACAAGAAAAGTTGATCACATGAATATTATTATAGAAGATTTGAGTGATCATTTGAAAAACTATTCTAATCTCTTACATGTATATAAACATATATATCCATAGAGCTGACTTTTACTGCTTTTCAATATTTATTTTTTCCTGTGTTGATTTTAATGTTCTTGAAAGTCACTATTGATTTTAAGCAATTTCAATATTGTTAAAATTTTAACTTTTATGCCCTTTCAGATTTAGATATTTCCTTTTCAAAAAGGAATTTAATGTAAATTTAAAAAAGTAATGAAACATAAGTTACATATTTACACACACATACAGATAAGAGATAAAGGATCTTTGAAGAAAGAATAGATAGTAGCAAAAACAATCATATTAAGGAAGGACTCCCTAAAGGTAAAACAAAAAACAGCAAACAAAAGAAAATGTTGAATTTACAGAACTGAAAGTTTAACAGTTTAATTCATTCTCATGAATAATGTGAACTTCACCCAGTTTGAGTTTTATCTGACCAGGCAAGGGACAGGCGCACGCGCGCACACACACATGCACACACACACATGCACACACTAAGTCTAGGCTGAATTAAATTTCAAGGAGCTCAGAGTACAGTGAGGGTATTCACACATGGGAGTGGGGATCACCACGCCTGCAGAGGTCAGAAGGCTATAAACAAGGCAGTTGGGTGAGGCAGGTGGGTGCACTGAGGTTAGTGATCACTGTGTTGCTGGAGGCAGAGAGGATGCTCAGGTGATAGATGAGTGGAGGATAAAGGCTAGTAGGCTCCAAAGAAGAATCACTTACGTCGACCAAATACTGAAAATTCTCACACTCTGGAGAAAGCCAGGGGAAGGAACCAAGGTGGGGCGGGGACAGACATGTGTAGGCACAGGTGACTGTCTTTGCCATCTTATGCACACACACACCAAATTATGAAGAGATGCAGGACACTGACCACACAGACACTCCTGTGTGCTTGTTGATATTTTATGTCTAAAACTTAAAATACGATTTATATTTATTTATAGTTCATTGCTCTAACAAATCACATCTTTACACTGTACCTGATTCTATCTTTATATTTAGGGTAGACTAAATTTTTTTTAACCTTAAGTAGAAATCCCATGGCTGAAATATTAGAACTTTTTGCCTAAAAAGATTTTATTTACAGGGCAGGGAAAAAAAAAAAAAAACTGTTAATGTAGAAAAAAAAGGTACAGTTCGCTAATCAATATGTGAGGCATGAAATTAAAAACTGCAGCTTTCGGAAGACAGGGATGGCAGGGCACTGTCACCACCTGCCCTCCATGTCCCACGTGGCTCTGAGGGAGGATTTACTGCGAACCTGACCATCCGGGATAGCGAAGTATTTAATAAGAAGATCTGCCCACAGTTCTGGATTCCGGCAGTTCATAAAGCAGCACGTAAAGCTCAGCTGTCATCGTGTATGCTCAGTGGGGGAGCTAGCGAGCAATTGATGCCTGATTGTTCAAGCCGGCATGTAGGAAAAACCACGCCAAAACAAACACCTGCCACCGCAACGGCACACACACCATTATTACCTCAGAATTTCTCAACACGGTTTGCACTAGGCTGCAGTCTTGTTGAGGCGATGAATGCTTCCCTTTACAACAAGTTTCTTACATTGTGAACACACAGAAACATTTCCCATTTGAGACAGGAATGGTCTGGGGAAAACATCTGCATTGTAGTTTGGCTGAGCCAGATCCCTTCATTCTTCTTGGGAAGCTAATTCCAATTTTGCTTCCCGCTACGCCAAAATGGGAAGCTAATTTTCATGGTGTCTTAATTAAGTTCGGAAACTCTTGACTGGCCCGTGACAATTTCAGCTATGGTTTAGATACTGCCTACACGGTTTTAGTGGCCTCCATATTAAACTAAGCTGCCCTGGTTAGGTATTACAGAGATAAAACTTTACCCATAGATTGTCATAAAAGATATAAAAACATTACCTGCCAAATTGAGAAAGCAAAAACAAGATCCTGGGCACTAATGAGTGTGTCATCATCTACCATTAATACTGCTGCAATGGAAAAGAAAAAAAAATACATTCAACAGTCTGGAAATGAATACAAAAATCAAGAAGATACAGTTGCGTTTACACATACAGTTCAAACTGAGTGTTTCTGAACCCAATTAGTAAATTAAAAATGTATTTTTAGAAAGATCTGTCTCGTAGGGTATTTCCCTGTGGGGAAATATCAACATGCAATTATAGTCCATCAACCAGAAATGAACCCTTAAATACAGCCAAGGTTCTTTTAAGAAAATCCCACCCTGGAGAAACTGTTATACATGGGAAGAAGAGAGTGATACAAATACATTAAGCATAAATTGTGCAGGCTGCGCTGGCTGGCTTTATGCGAACTTGACACAAGCTATAGATACCTGAGAGGAGGGAGCCTCTACTGAGAAAATGCCTCTATAAAACTGGGCTGTAGGCAGGCTTTTAGGGCATTTTCTTAATTAGTGATTGATAGGGGAGGGTCTGGCCCATTGTGGGTGGTGTTGTTACCTGAGCTGATGGTTCTAGGTTCTATAAAAAAAGCAGTTGTGCGAGTCATGGGGAGGGAGCCAGTAAGTAGCACCCCTTCACGGCCTCTGTATTAGGTCCTGCCTCCAGGTTGTTGTTCTGTCTGAATTTCTGTCCTGACTTTTTCAGTAATGAACAGTGATGTGGAAGTGTAGACCAAATGAACCCTTTCCTCCCCAAGTCACGGTGTTTTATGACAGCAATAGTAACCCTGGCTGGGACAGTCATCTTATGACTTTTTCTTAGTGAATAATATACACTCTGCAAGTACTATGCCACGTGGCATACCTTTGAAAAGTATTTTATTGAAAAATATTTTAACATTACCTTCTTTGTTATCATTACAAGATGCATGTGATCCCCTCCACTAGGAAACTGCTTGTTAGAAACCTGGAAATCGCTTAAATGTTTCAAAGTGCTTTTATTAATGATAACTCCCCTAAAAGTCAGCAGTCCGTCCGCCCACCCACACACGCCCTGTCAGTTGCAGAGCCCAGTTTTGACTCACCGTTGGTCTCCAGCTCGGGGAAGACCTGGAGTCGATTCCTCATCTTGTTGGCTGTCTGTGTTTTGAAGAGGACAGGGACGGGGTGTGGCCCGAGAGAATTCCATAAGTCCTCCGGTCCCTTCTCGCCCACGTTGTTCCACACCACGATCATTTTGTGCAGATTTGGCACTGCCTGATAGTGGTTCAGCAGTCTCAGTAAGAGGTCTGTCCTGTTGTACGTCTGCATGATGAGAGTGAAGGAGTCCAGGGCGGGTGTGCTCGGGGGTTTGACTTCCCTGCGCAGGGTGAGCATCTTGTCCTCTTTGACGGTGGGGAGCAGATTGGTCAGAGCTCCAGCCACGAGCAGTAACACGAGGATGACCACCAGGGAGAAACGGAGCACTCGGATCCCCATGACTCTTCCAGGAAGTTTGCAGATGTGGCAACACCTGGAATAGAGAACACAACACTCTTAGCATGGATTTTAATTGGCGTCTCCATTCTTTCATGAAATTATTTGGCCTAACATTAAAAAAAAATGAAGTCTTACTTCTATTCTTTAAAAAAATAATTTTATCAATTCTCTGAGAATGTCATACAATGTATTCTGATCATACTCCCTTCCCACTCCTCCCAGACCCCACCATCACTTTCTCATCCCTTACAATACCCCACAGAGTTCAATTTCTGCTGATCATATGCACCTAAGCTTGGGTTCCTCCCTTGGAGTGTATTCCACTTCCAAGGGGCCACACCCTTAAAACAACAAGCAAAAAAAAAAAAAGAGAGAAAAAACAAAAACAAAAAACTGCCTCCCTCTCACCCAGAGTCATCAACTGTCAAGAGTACCTCAGGGCTGGCCACTCCTGGCCCCGCCCCCGCCATGGTAGTTAGAATGTTGACCAGCCTGATACTGCAGGCGCTGCAGCCATGGCTGCTCTTTTCTTCCTCCTCCTCTTCACCCCGCCCCCATCCCCTTCCACTCTATTCTTCCTTCATCTTCTCATTTGATAGTTTAGATGCTCACAGGGGTTCAATAACTTTTCCAGGGCTATCAAACAATTTGAGTTTTACATCAGGAAAATCTGTCCCTAGAGGCCAGGCTGTTCATCACTGTGGGCTGTGCTGTTCAGGCTGGATTCACCCACAGGCTGAAGTAGGGGCTTGTGGTGATTTGAATGAAAATAGCCCCACCCACAGGCTCTTATATTTGCAAGCTTAGTTCCCAGATGATTAACTGTTTGGGAAGATTAGGGGGTGTGGCCTTCTTGGAGGGGGTGGGTCACTGGAAGTTTCAAAAGCCCATTCCAGGCTAATATCTCCTCTCTTTCTCACAGCTCCCCCAACCCTGTGTCTTGTTTTTGTCTCTCTCAGCCTGATGCCTACAGAGATCAAGAAGTTCTCAGCTATTTCTCCCACATCATGCCTGCGCCATGCTCCCCACCATGATAATGAGGGACTAACCCTCTGCAACCCTAAGCAAGCACCAATTAAATGCTTTCTTTTGTAGGACTTGCCTTGGCCATGGTGTCTCTACAGCAACAGAACAGTAACTAAGACAGGGCTCTTGTACTTCCAAAGGACCACATCTCACAGCATAGATCACAAGGCATGGTGATGCATACCGCAATCCCAGCATTCAAGAGCTGAGGCAGGGGGACTGCCAATTCCAGGCCAGCTTGGGCTACATAATATATACTAAGACCCTACCTCAAACAAAACGGTCTTCCAGATCCAGCCATGGAGTAGCAGGAGTGAAGAGATAACAAGTGAGGGCAGCTTGGACATCCACTAGTCAGAAAGTTTAACTAATCAACCTCTCAAGTACACATACGTTAAGAAGGTTAAATCTTACTGCCAGTTTTACAGACGTAGAAATGACTTTTTGACTCCACACATTATCATTTCCAGGATTGCTACCTCCTGTTCTTACACTGATGGTTTTTAATTACCCCTGCTTCTGATTCCAGACGATTACTCCACAAACCTCCACTAGACTTTGCAGACATGTCCTTATGTTGTATTCTGGCAACTGTGTCGGTATCTGTTTTGTCAGTGTAGGAATTCGGCTCATCATAGCTGCAGCCGTCTTTGGATGTCACCTCTGTGACCGCCCCAGTAGGAAGCTGGATTTCTCTCTATAGTTTCCCAGCATACCAGAAACAGATAAAACCATGGGAATCGCCAGGCCTTCCTATCAGACCCCACTGAAAGCAGGTGCTGGAGTCCTTAAGATTATCTTAAAATAAACCAGCTACAATCTAGAGAAGATGGTCACATCCGCCTCACCCTGTAAATACACCTTTTGCTGACCCATACCTCAGGAGGTCTGGCTGGTGCTTCTGCCATCGGGTGTCACACTTCCGTGCCAATTCCCCAATAAATTCCGGATCTGTCTGCCTTTCCTCCTTTGGCCTCATAGCACCCTGGGGCCAGTCCTCACACCTAGGACCTACTGTACAAGTAAGTACAAAAGCCAGTATTGGGGAAAATAGATTGTCTAAGAAAAAAAAAAACCTCACTAATGAAGAGACGATATTAAAAAAAAAATCAACTAGGAATTTCTGGTCAACATTCTAAAAGTACCTTTAGATCAACAAATTTCTTAGGATCAGAAAGAATAAGAGGGTCTGGGAGAGACAGCTCCCTGGGGGAAGTGTTGCCATGCAAGTATCTGAGTTTGATCCTTAGCACTGCTGTGAAAAGCTGGGTATGGTAGCAAGGCCTGTAATCCCAGCACAGCAGAGACAGAGGCAGGTGGATTCTTGGTGTTTACTGGCCAGCCAGTGGACCTTAGTGTCCATGTCCCAGTGAGAGACCCTGTCTCAAATAATCAAGGTGACTGGAGCCCGAGGATCATTACACCAGAAACTGACTTCTACCCTTCCTATATACATGTGAACACACACACACACACACACACACACACACACACACACACACTACATCCCTTACACACAGAGAAAGAAAGAATATGGAATCATTATTACCTGTTTATTTGTTTTGAGACAAGGTTTTGGGACAAAGCTCTGGCTGGCCTTGGATTATATAGCACAGGCTAATCTCAAACTTGTGTATTAGGCCCGATGACTTTGATCCATCCTCTACTCCCTTTTCGTTCCTATTGAAACAATCTCTCTTCCTAGATTACACAGTAAACAGACACTCTGATAAAAGATGAAGAAGCTCTTAGGACTTCTCATTGGAAACCAACCACAGCTAAGGCATGGACCAGGATAGAGCACGACTCTACTCTTCTTAATAGAAAACTGCCTTTATGTACCACGCTGCTTCCTTCCACCTTCTTGGAAAGGTGTAGTAGTAGTGTGTGCACACAGAGCACACTGAAGGTCTTCATTTCACAGCCATGGTTGAACTCGGGCAGCTGTAGCTAGGCCATTGTCCCACCAACAACCCCTTAGACCAGGCGAAGCCATCTTTCCTTCTGCACAGAGGACATCTTGCAGGGGTATTGTGTTAAAATCATCACCACGCACCCATGACCTTGCTTCATGGCCAGAGAAGAACCACGTAGATTAGTTTTCACACCTTGCATTTAAGCTTCTGAGGATGCAGATCAGGGCACACATACAATCCCTGATGGGACAGTGTCCTGACTCAAGTGCGGCTTAACTGTATCTTATCTGAGGCAGGGTCTCTTGTCTTCACAGTGCAGGCTGACCCTGCAGGCACAGTCCTCCTTCCTCAGTCTCCGGAGTGCCGGGGTTACAGGAATGCACCATCATGTCTACCTTGGGAAGGGCTTACTCACAAGCCACAAAGCCTCTCACGTTTCCAGCCCAGACTTGAAATGCAGTATTCCTTAGACAGACAGATTTCTGGCAAGTTTTCAAGGGCATTTGGTCTTGGACTACTTTCTGTAGTTTGTTCTGTCAAGAAAAGCAATTTTGTGCTTCTGCCTCTATCATGGCCTCACTCTGAGGCATGAATACAATTAGTAACCTCAGCTTTCATGTAATTATTTTTCAAGAACAGTAATCTAAGGCTTTGGAACACAACATTTTCATTCCATGTGCTCTCTTCCTAAAAACAGACTGCCAAGATAGTCAACCAAAGGTAAGACGCAGGAATTAATAATCTCGATTCCAAAGGCTCGAAAATCCTTTCGGCACTGAATTTAAAAACAGGTCTCCTAAAACACATGCTCAGCTCTGCATGGTGAGTTATAAACACTCGGGGAAGGAAGGTTTTGCCAACTGCATTAAAGAACACCAGATCAAGAGCTTTGTACTGCTCTATGGAGCTCGACAGACACGACATATTCTAAACCTTGGAAATGTTTCCACCTACTCACTACCGGCAGTCTAATTTGGAAAAAGTAATGGAGATTAATTACTGTTGATAATTGCAAACTTTTGACAATATTAAACACACTCCAGGGCGACAGCTTCCCTTTCGCTTACACCCCTAAAGTGGAGCTTATTCCCTGTGCCATCACACAAGTTTTCCCTTCCAAACACCTCCTAAGCCTCAACTTTACTTGTATCAGACAGGTTTCAGGAGAGCTGAATAATTTATGTCTTTAGCGATAGATCATAAATATTTCATTTGGTATTTATTAAATAATGTACCTTAATTAAATTATGCAAATTCCTTAACTTGCCTAGAAGAGTAAGAAAGGACTTTCCAAGCGGCTGTACAAGGCGCACACTCCTTTAGCATGGCTGAGGGTTAGCACTCTATTGTAGGCTTGTTGCAAAAAACCCTGATACACTTTGGATAGTTCAAGTCTTGATAGTTCAAGTCTTTGTTTCGTTTTCTAAAGATAGAACCTATCACCTAACCCACAGCTTTGAATGGGACATAAAAGAGCACACCAGCAAGAGGTGAAGAAATAAGAAGTAAAAAAAGCTGGGTACCCTGCTTTTAACACCAACTTTTTTCCTTTATTTTTTTTTTTTTTCTGTTTTAAAATCATGTCTGTGCATATTTACTGACACTCTTTCTCGCTCTGAAGGGGATCTCACAGCTTCTTTCCCCGTCTTTTGAGAAAGTCTCTGTGTAGCCATGGTTGATCGGAACTCGCTTTGTATACCAGAATAGGCTTGAATTATGAGCTCCACCTGCCTCTGCCTCCCTAGTGCTGAGACTATACCCAGCTGACAGCTCTTAGTCTATTTTCTCTCGTCCCCACAACCACACTAGTTGAAAGATAACTAATAAACACCACAAATATCAACAGAACACAGCAAAGGTCCTTCTTGTCTCCGTGTCTCCAAATAAAAAAATCAAGGTTCTCCCAGTGATTATTTCAACTTGCGGTTGGGTTCATATCTTAGTTCTGCATGGGTAAAGAACACATCCATCCTTTTGGTTATTTTGATAAATTGCTATTCTACTACAGAGGTTTTTCAACCATGGATGGTTGTACTATTCAAGGATAGCTGGCCAAGCCTGGAGACATTTTGAGTTGTCACGACTGAAGGGGAGACACCATGGCTATCTAGAGGGTAGATGTCAGGAGTACTGGAACACATCACAATGAGCAGGACGGCACCCACAGCAGAGTAGTATGGAGCCTGTTGTGCTCAATGCACCAAGGTGGAGAAGCCTTGCTCTGCTTTTCAGTTGCCTAGGAAAATCCACTTGAACATAGAGAGAAAGACTACCAGAGAATCCACTGCTATTTGTTATGCTCAAACAAGGGATAAAGCTGCCAAAGATGTCCCAATATTTGCTCGCCTCCCTGAAAAGACAATCCTTGGACAGGAGGATCTTAGAGGCCTCTAAAGCCAACTTCTTCTTTCTATAGATCAGTAGGTGGAGGTCTGGGGAGGGACACTTGCAGTCATGCAGCTGCATTGGGCTATGCAGCAGCAGCAGCAGCAGCAGCAGCAGCAGCAGCAGCAGCAGCAGCAGCAGCAGGAGAACCAAGGCAAGCTCATCTGGCTAGCCTAGCCTATGACTGTCCACTATGGCATGGCTGTCCCTAAAACACCTGGCAAGTGATGTAAAAATTAGTTATTTGAATAAGAACATTTTTATAGTTTCAACAAGATGTCACCTTCCATAAAATGCACCTATTTAAAGAATATGGTTCAGTGTGTTCTTTTAATATCCTGAGTTTTGGAAACATCATGACTGTTTTATTGTTGTTGTTGCTGTTGTTACTGTTTGCTTGTTTTTAAGATGGAGTCTTGACTTGTAGCCCAGGCTGGCCTCAAATTCTCAATCTTGCTGCCTCAGCATCCCGAGTGCTAAAAATGCAAGCAAGTGCCAATACGTTCATTCAAGATTTATTTTGAAAACACCTTCGGTGCCCACAAGGAAACTCAGGCCTATGATCAGTCCCTTCAATTTCCATTAATCTCACCCTTTCCCAGCTCCAGAAAATCACAAATTTACTTTTTGTCTCAATGAATTTGCCTATTCTAGACATTTCTATGAATGCAACTATACAATATATGGCTTTTATACCTTTTTTGTTGTTGTTGTTGTTTGTTTTGACACTGGGCTTCTCTGTAGCTTTGGAGCCTGTCCTAGAACTAGATCTTGTAGACCAGGCTGGCCTCGAACTCACAGAGATCTGCCTGCCTCTGCCTCCCGAGTGCTGGGATTAAAGGAGTGTGCCACCACCGCCCGGTTGGCTTTTATATCTTATTCCTTTTACTTAGCAAAAACATTTTCAAACTTCATACACAGATTTAAGCATCTCTTTTTGGCATGCATGTGTACATGATGTGTGTCTGCGCATATGGACTTGGAATGTGGGTGGGCACACACGTGTGTGGAAGCTAGAGGCCGGCATTGCTTATCTTCCTCAATCACTATCCACTTTATTAACTTCATTAGCGGCAAGGTCTCTGCTGACTCAAGAACTTGCATATTTGGCTAGTCCAGCTAGTCAGCTTGCCCCAGAGACTCTATCTCTGCCTCTGGAGGGAGCACAGGGACTAGGGGGCCTGCCACGCCTGCCTGGCACTTACGCCAGTTCTGGGGATTGTCACATTTGCACTGCGAGCACGGAATGTACTGATGCCTCCTTCTCAGGCCTCCCCCCCATTCTATTTTCGCTCCCAGATAATGTTCTAGAATACAGACAGTTCGCATTTTGCTTATCTGCTCATCAACGGCTGCGTACTTTGGTTGTTTCCATATTTGGGCTATTATCAATATTGCTGCAATGAACATTTGTGAGCAAATGTTTATGCAGACATTTGCCATGGCTTCTGTTGGGCAAACGCTGAGCTGTGGAACTGCTGACTTATGACGTGAGGAAAGTTTACATTTCTGAGGGAAGTGGTTTCTGGAAGACGATTGTTGGAAACATTTTAGATATGGACATAAGATAAAGTAAGAGAGCAAACGATACACGGCAAATGAACTGTGAGTTACAAATACGTGTATGCCTTTAAATGGAAAAGGAAATAGGAATTTTCCAAGACGCGCTCCCTACCAACAGTCCCCAGAAGCAGTGCAGTACTGCTAAATTCTTTTCTTGGGGCTACTTGCTTCAGCCTGAAAGAGCCACCATTATGCAGAGAGAAGCTGTAAACAAATATGTCAGAGTGGAGCAGGAACAAAAAATGTCCTCTGGCTCATCAGGTAGAAACACAGCGAGCGGCTTGGCACCAGACAAAGCGGATCTGCCGCCTTCATCTTGATGCCACAGATGGTACAAGAATGATAACTATTCTGCCATTTCGCTGCGCGATCTGCCCGATACAGCACAGACTGTTTCTCTTTGGGCTCATTCTCCAGGATATGTACTTGCATAAAAACTGATGATTATAGACTACAGATGCTCAGAGAAAGGCCTTCCTCTGCCAGACGAGAAAACCCTCCCAAGGTGAAACGCAAAGGTCATTTCAGAACGTGGGGCTTCCCTCTATAGACCTGCGAGATGAGCGGGAAGACACAGCTGCCGATTGCCTAGCAGCGTCTGGCCAGGTATACTGCGTGCAAATGACACTGAACTGAGGCAAAGGGGCTGGTGACATACAGCAAGCCCATCTGTCTCCTGTCTTAGCCATTTACGTACGCTTCCTTCTGCCAATCTGAACAAACTTTGCCCCATCAAATCTTTCAAATATCACCTGCACTTTACAACTTGTCCTCCCTGCCCTCCACCCCATGTGCTCCTCAGGCATGGAGACAGATCTCAGTTCCCGGTGTTACAGCCACACCTCCAGCACCTTCTCCCCAGTGGATGTATCTCTTTCATTACATTTAGTTATTTTGTGTGGGGAGAGGCTCCTGTCACACAGGCATGGGGAAGTGAGAACTGAACCTGGGTCCTCTCGAAGAGCAATCAGTGCTCTTCACTGATGTGGGATGTCTCTCTGTAGGCGGTGATTATGTTTTATTACCATTGGTTAATATAGAAGCTGATTTGGCCAATAGTCAGGCAGAATATGCCTGGTGGGAAATCCAAACAGACACAAGGAGAAAAAGGGTGGAGTGGAAGAGACTCCAGCAGCTGCTGAAGTAAGGTGTGAGGTAATAATCCATGAGTCTTTTGGTAAAATACGTGTATAATAGAAAATAGATACATAATAGAGTAATAGAAATGGGTTAATTTAAGGTGCAAGAGCTAGTTAATAATAAGTCTAAGCTAATAGGCCAAACACTTAGGAATTAATATTAAGCCTCAGAGTGGTTACTCTAAAAGAGCCTTGGGACTGGGTTGGGGACTGAAAAAGCCTCCATTTACACTTCACCACTGAGCCATCTCTCCAAGCCCAGGTTGGATTTTTGTTCATATTCAGAAATCCATTTTTGTCACTGTTACTTCAGAAATGTCACACTGCCCTTCATTCATTCTGTCAGTTCTGGCTTCTTACTTTCTCCCAAAGAGCTCACCAGATTCTTGACTTCTGTTACTTGTTTTGCAAGACTAAACATATCAAAAAATACTTAAAGTTACTCTGTGTTAATCATAAGCTTCAAAAGGCAGGAATAAATACACACACAGAGACACACAAAAGATACAGATAAAAGGTCATGCAGTGTCATAGATGTTCCTTGCAATCTTGTCATGTCTATGAACAGTCAATCATACAACTACATGAATGCTGATCAGCTAAGTCATGAACTCTTAGGGTTAAAGCCACCCATCTTTTCCAGTAACAGTATACTCCACAGACATATAGACACACATGATCATTGATAACCACGCAAAACCCTGTCCTTTAGAAGGCCTAGCTCTGTCTTTACTGCATTTCTGGAGCTATACTTCTGAAACAGAATCACTAAAACATTATTTCTTAAAGCTCCATATATACACTATCACATTTGACTAGGTAAGTGCTACGGTACCAGGTCACTCCTCAGGGCATACGGTGAGAAAATCATTTCTGCACTGATTACATCACAGTCAAGCCCTCTGCTGCAGGCAGCCAGAGTGAGTGAGCCACTTCGGTACCGTTAAATCAAGTTAGAGGGAACAGCATTCAAAGTCACTACACACAGTGTCTCTATTGCCTGTCCCGATCTCCCTTGCCAGTCTATATCAAAAGCTGGTCATCAGTCTTGGGCTTTCAGCTCCTCCTTCTTCCTTCTGCTCAGAACATCATGTTCTCAACACAGCTCCAGGGAGTCACTATCAATAACCAGAACTTATCATCATCCATTTATGGGGAAATAAAACATAAATATGTATAAATTGCTTTTAATGCACAGCCTGCCTCCCTCGATCCAGCCATTTATCACAGAGGCACACAGTGAGGTCCTCTCAACCTTCAAAGCACACAGGTGTGAATTATCATAGATAAAATCTTTGATCGTTTCTCTTGGAATTGTCAGTTAATTACAGATGATTATGATAATGCCGTGTTGGAAGATGACCAATCCAACGGAAGCCTACTAGAAGAGGATCAAGAGTGCCCTAATTCCTAAAAGGAACACTGCGGACTCTAGAAGGATCCCAGGCATCAATGGACACTAATCTAGAAATCTAGAAATAGAAAAGTGGTTTTAGCCCAGCAGAGTCTAGCCCAAAATTCGTTTGAGAACTGGGTCAAAAAAGTTGTCAAGTCCATCTGCAAATTGAATGTTTTTGCCATTTCAGGACATAGGCGCTTTTCATTTGAACCTCTACCTGTTTTAGTAAACGAAGATTGGGGAGGTGGGAAACAACACCGTCAGGTCACAAATCCCTGGACTGTCTTGTGGAACTCTTTCCCTTCTAGTGGAAACTGGTTTTCAGCAGTCTTCAAAGCTGCTTCTTGAGGAGAAACAGATTCATGCATATGAATTATGACCTAGAAGCATTTTCAGATACTAAGCACCAGTTCATGTCAGCTTTCTCACTTGAGTGGGGGAAGGTTGGTCACACAACCAATGATGCTCTTGTCCTCTCAACAAATATTTATAGGTTCTTACCACGTGCCCAGCATGGTGGGAAGGAGGGCAGACATAGCTTATCTTACCCTCAGTTAGTCATAGCAATGGAAGTTGCCAGAACTTTCCTCCCTTCACATTATACAACAGTTCCAACTGAGAACATTTATAATTCTTGGAGAGAAAAAAATAAGATAGGCACACGTATGGGACAGAATAGGAAAAGTATTTCCTGAACCACAGACACAATGGTGGGCCAGAATCAAACTCCGGACTCACTTGAGCAACTCTGTACTCTCTCCATGTTTTGCAGGGATGCTATTTTCAGCTTTAGTCCAGGCTACAAGAGTATTTCATATATAGAGGTAATGGAGCTTGGGGTGTAGGCTCAGTACATGCTTAGAATATATAAAGCCATAGGCTCAATCCTCAGATTAAATTGATTAAAAAAGAAGACACTACACTTGATCTTAGCCAAAAGGCTGAGTTGTTCAATCTCAAAAAGGCTTCCATACACCACAAAAAGGAACCTTCAAATATTGATTTTTATCCCAGAATCTGGATTACGATTTTAGTGGATTCACCCTAAAAGAGGCCTTATGGTATTTTCTAGTAGGTCCTGGTTCCAGCTAGAATTTTCTTTTTGAGACTCACTATACAGTCAGGACTGGGATCAAATTTACAGTCCTGGTGGCCTAGCCTCCCCAGGGCTGGGACAGCTTCCATACCTCCCAGAACTTTTATTTTCAAGAAAACAAAACTACCAATGCAAAAATTTGAACTAAGCCGGGTATGGTGACATATGCTTTACTCCAAGCACTTGAAGGCAGAGTCAAATGCAGCCAGATCTCTGTGTGTTAAGAGGCCAACTTAGTCTACATAGTGAGCAGGTTCTTGGCTAGTCAGGGCTAGCGAGTGAAACCCTGTGGCAACAAAACAAAAACCCAAAGGAAAAAAATACAGACAAAAATAGCTGTACTTCATTATTGTCATATTTACAATAGCTTTAAAAAAAAAGAAAGAAAGAAAGAAAAGGTCACCCAAGTGTCCATGGATGAATAGAGAATCCATCTATTTGGGAAGTGTGGTATATACATACAATAGACTTTTTATTCAGTCTCAAAAAGGAAGTTAAACTATGTTAAACAAGGACTCAAACAAAAGGGACAACTACTGCATGATTTCCCTTAACATGATGT
Organism: Chionomys nivalis; assembly: GCF_950005125.1. NCBI lineage: Eukaryota > Metazoa > Chordata > Mammalia > Rodentia > Cricetidae > Chionomys > Chionomys nivalis. The sequence goes on along the minus strand of NC_080103.1, from coordinate 28,225,085 downwards.
ATTTAGTCAAACTGATAGAAACAGGATGTAGACTCAGATTGCCCAGGGCTGGGAGCAGGTAGAAAAGGCTAGTTTTTGCTTGTTTGTTTGTTTTTGTTTTTTCATGAGTATAAAGTTTCAGTTTTATAAGATGAAAAAGTTTTGGAGATTAGTTATATGCCAATATAAAAATATTTAAGACTCCAGAGAAGCAAATGATATATTTTATTGTATGTACTTTTCCATGTATTTTTTTTTAAAGCAACAGAATCTGTTACTTACCTCATTGTGTAACTAATTTTTTACAGCAGCATCCCTTATGGCTTCAGTGCTCGACAGGAACAGTCTTCCTTGGTGCTATTAAAAGATATCAAAGAATTTTCTGTGATGCTTGGAGTGACTTTTAAATTAAAAATTGCTATTCTATGTTCTAAAAATTACATTTGGGGGACAAGGAAGATGAGTGTTTTCCTGCTGGTTGATGCTAACAGCTGCGGCTCTTCTGTATTTAGACCTTTTTGGCGGGTCCAGAAACAGAAGACACAGGGATCATCCCAACTCCTGAACACCGACAGACACACTCAGAACCCAAGCAAACACACCATGAAGTGAACCCAAGGGCCATGCGTATCATCTGCATCACTATTCAACTCCTAGACTTCCATGTGCCATTACTGCTAGCTACTGCTGTAATGCCTTTTGTTCGGCAGCAGTTCACAGGAGCTCATAAACCATGGGTCTAAAACAGGGTTGCAGATAAACGCCAGCCCGGATCACTGAGGTTGACAGATGGTATCCTTCTCACGCTTGCTGTCTGCCATTGGGAAGGACCTGGAACAAGAGGAGTTCCTGTCCTTTAATCCTCTCTGCTTCCATTTTTCAATTTTCAACCACATGTCTGAACAGCTGGGTTTCTAGCCCCCGGCCCCCCATATAGCATGCACAATTAATCAAAAGCAACTAATTGACAATGTAAACCAATATTTAAAGGTTCACAGTAGGAACACGTTGATTAATGTAAGAACATTTATTACTGTGTCTATTTTATGGTCTTCCCTAGTCATTTGAACTTGTAATGCGTGAAGGAATTAAGAATTATGACTAGGGATTTCCCAAGTACCTCATTTGATTGGAGACTTGCTAAATACTGACCACCAAAACAGAGCTGAGAAATCAAAAACATTTTTCTCCCAATTCATCTTTTTCTTTTTTTTTATGCTAAAAATGATTGCAGAGGTAAAAGGAATGGGTTAGCATACAGAGAAAGGCTCCCTGAGTGATAGCTGTCTCTCTTCACTCTTCCCAGTTCATCTTCTGTGTATAACTTACACACCATGCAACCCTAAAACACGGGACTCTTTACATCAGCTTGTCCTCTCCCGAAAACTGTTCCAGGCAAAGAACTTTGCCTTTATAGCCCCAGTTGCATCACAGAGTGTGACACAGACTAGATACTCACCAAACGGATTACTGAATGAGAGAGTCAAATTTTGACACAACATACACAGGGAACATGTACAGGACAGATATTATTTTCGAGATCAAAAAAAATAAGAGAGCCGGGCGATGGTGGCGCACGCCTTTAATCCCAGCACTCGGGAGGCAGAGGCAGGTGGATCTCTGTGAGTTCGAGACCAGCCTGGTCTACAGAGCTAGTTCCAGGACAGGCTCCAAAGCCACAGAGAAACCCTGTCTCGAAAAACCAAAAAAAAAAAAAAAAAAACCAAAAAAAAAAAAAAAAAAAAAGAGAAAGAAAGGAAGGAAGGAAGTGAGGAAGGAAGGAGGCATAGTGGAAATAATTTCTATCCCTAGAACTTTTCCTGATTTAAACAGTGTCCCTCTCTGAGCTTTATATTGCAAACAAAAATTCCTTTAATGCTGAATTGGCCACTGGCCATTATGCTATCCAGGGCTTAAGGATTTGAAACAGCACTGCTACTTTTAGAAAGGAGAAGATCCCCAAGAGAGCATCTATCTTAAATCTTGAAGGGAGGGAGCTAAATCTAGGAGTCGCTAGAAACCGATAGAGCTGAAATTAATTTTCTTTAATGTATTTCAAAACTATTCAGTAACGGGTAATGTGGGTTTCTCCCTAAGCCAGCTAAGCAACTGCAGATCTACAGTAGTGCAAGACGGAACACAGAATTTATTCCCAAATGCAGAACAAAAAACTCATAGGCTCAACTTGCAGCTGACCTTGAGGTGAAGGCTAAAAATCAGTTGCTGAAATTTGATTATTTCTATGTATCCCCACCAACATACTGAAATTAAGCAGTCTTGAAAGGAAAAAAAAAATGAGTTGCAATGGAAATATTTAGTCTTAAACTACTTACTCTGCAACCAGTTAGGGCTTCCCAGCAATGCAGTAAAGCAAGATTCAAAGGCTACTCTAAACACAAAAGTATCTTTTAAAAAGTAAATGCTATTAATTGAAAATATTCACTTAAAATTAAATAGTCAAATATAACCCAAGAAAAGCAAAGACAAAAATGCTCTTCCCAGAACTTAATATGTAGAATTAAGCCGTTTTTTTTACCAGCAGATTTTAAGGGTTTACATTTTTTTAAAAGATTACAAGATACATTTTCAAAAATCAAACTACAGAATAAATCCCTCCTACACATAAAGTTCCAAGAACGAAGGCAAAACAGTCACAGATCCCAAATGAAAAAATAAAATCAACGGAAGAGGATTTTACAGTCGCCTCACCTCCAGTGCAGAGGATTGCAGTGGGGCCAGCAGGATTATTTCCAGTTTGGTTCGCACAAAACGGAAGGGGAGTCTCCTTTGCTTGCCTCTTTCCCACCCCCTTCCCTAAACCAGGCTTCCAACCTCTTCGCCAGTCCAATTGATAACCTAGGAAACGCACTGCCCGCAAAGTGAGAGCCCAGAGCAGGGGACAGTCCCCGAGTGGCCATCCCTCCCTCCCTTTGAGTGACGCTCCACTTCCTGTTAAGCAAATAGGCATTCCCAAGAAGCTCGGTTCTGTAGTTTCCAGCCACCTCCCAAAGCCAAACCCTCTTTCTCGGTTTCCATTCCTAGGGAACAACTTTTAATTTTCACGTGGCCAGCTAACCTTGTCTAAACAATACCCCAGAAAGATTCTGGAGTGTGTCTTTACCCAGCCCAGGCCCGTAAGGCTCATCCACAGCATTCAGCCGGCTTCTGACTGCACCTCCTGAAATGGATCATAGTGACAGCTACTGTCCCGGGGTGACCGGGATGCTAATAGGACGAGTTTGCGCTTGCCATCAGGGCTGCAACCAACTGAGGTTGCCCGGGAGGGACAAACAACACGAAGCCACAGCCTCCATGTACCTATTCCTAAAAGACTTCTTTACAATACCTTTAAGTGTTTCTTTTGCAAGGCACCCAACGATCGCGTCCCGCGTGGCGGTTTCCGCGGGTGGAGTGCACTCCCTCAGCGTTGACCTCGCGAAGCCATCGTCGCGCATCCTGCGCAGTGGCGGCGCAGCACGTGGCTGCCTGGGTCCTTCAGCGGTGCTGCCTCAAGCACAGCGGGGATTTGAGGTCCTCAGGGGGTTAACGCAGAAGGGGCAGGCGCGGGCTTCACTGCATCCGGGAACGCTGGTGGTGGGCGATCCGGCTGGGTGACAGCAGGCCCTGGACCCAGCCGGCCGCGTCTGCAGAGCCGCAGCTGAGGATTTCCTTCGTGAGATCAGGACCCCCGGTTCAGCTGGAGGATCCCCGGAGCCTTGCAGCCCGGGCTTTCTGCAGCCCTTCAGAGCCCCGCCTCCTCCCTCCGTAAGCCCCGCCCCCGCCCGAGCCCCCACCCCGCCTCCCGCTTTCCCGTCCCAGGACGCGTTGCGCGGCCCGGGCCGGAAGTCCTCGAGTTCCCGGGTGTGTGTCTGTGTCTGTGTCTCCGGGCGGTACTCCGCCGCGATCAAGCACCTAGAGGGTCCGCGTCTGAAGCGTCACCGCTGTCACTGCCGCCACCATACCGGATCACTTCTGTAGAGGGACGGAGGCCCGGCCCTTCGCCGGGTGGAGAAGATGTTGCCCCTGTCCATCAAGGATGATGACTACAAACCACCCAAATTCAATCTGTTTGGCAAGATCTCAGGCTGGTTTAGGTGCGGGGTGCCGTGTCTGCTGGGAGGGGTCTGCCCGGCTGGAGGAGATAATGCCAGGAGCTAAGGATGGGTGTGAGGTCCAGGGTGGGAGCGTCACCCTCCTGCTGTGGTGGAGGGAGCATGTGGACTGGGTGGGTCTTGAAAGGGGGACTCGACTTCAGGGTCCCGGCACCCCCTTGGCTCCTGCCTGCTTCTAATCACCTGTATCGTGCTCAGGGCCATCCTGTCGGACAAGACATCCCGGAACCTGTTTTTCTTCCTGTGCCTGAACCTCTCTTTCGCTTTTGTGGAACTACTCTACGGCATCTGGAGCAACTGGTAACCAAAGGGGAAGATGATTGGGGCGGAAAGAGAGGGTTAGGGAAACTAGCCACTATTTGCTTAGTGCCACGTAGCTCTGTACCGGTAGGTTCAGGTCTTACCTTGGCCGCTATCACTTTTGCTGAGTTGCTGTCTCATATCAACTCGTAAGGGATGCTTTTCTAAGATCAGGGCCCATAAGGTACAGTCTCTTCTTGATTTCCTGCAACTCCATCAGACAAGACTGACAGGCCCCCGCCCCCCCTTTTTTTTTTTTTGATAAAATAAATCTCTTTTCTAACTTAGCTTTGCTCAGGAAAACTGGGAGGATCTTGTTAGCTAACCTCCCAGTGGGTGTGGCTTTTATTATTATTTTTTGGATCTTACCCTTAAGATTCTGAGAGGGTAGATCTGAGCGACCCTGTTTAATTAATGGTTATCTTTGAATGGCTTTTGAAGAGGTTTGTGAAGAGACCTTTGGCAAAGCATATGTTCTCTTTTACGGTGAAACTGTCTCATTATTTTTCCTCTTATCTTTACTGCAGTAGAAAATCCTATACGGGTTTTCTGAAAGTGCCTCTGGATTTGACTGGTTTTGGTGTCACCTTTGGGTTTGTTGTTTGTTTCTGTTTTCCGTTGTCATGATTCGGGTAGAGGAGTGTCCAGTGTGAGTGAGGATATAAAGTCTCTAGTATTTAAGTGTTAGGTATGGGATAACTTCTGGGCTTGTCAGCACACTTCTCAAGGGTGCTAACTCCACCTGTAGACTTTATTCCCTTTTAAGAATCCGCCAAGAGAGGGGCTCTTGCGGAAGATCATAGTTTAGTTTTCAACGGCATGTCTGGAGGCTCACAAGTGCCTGTAACTCCAACTTCAAGGAACCTTACTCCTTCTGGGCCCCACAGGCACCCAGACACATGTGACAGACACACACACACACACAATTTTTTTTTAAATGTTAAAGAATCTAATAAAGAATGAGGGGTATAAATCTCCCAGAATCTTTGAAGGCAATTTATATGGGCTCTTTGATTATCCTGTGCCATTTATGGTTTGTTTTTTGTTACTTCTATTAAACTAATTTGATCTCTGCCTTTTAAAATACATTTTCAGAGAAAAAAAGATGGTAGTCTTTGGTCTCTCGCTCTGTTGAGTTTGAACAAAAGTTAATCCAATCACCAGGTGTTGTGACATCTCTGGTGCCTACCTTTGATCATTTGTTGGGATTTTGGTATGGCCTAGTGGTATAGTTCTTGCCTGCCATGTGCTAGGCCCAGGATTCAGGCCCAGTACTACCAAACACACACACACACACACACACACACACACTCAGGAGGATGTCTGTGAGTTTGAGGTCACTCTTGGCTACATAGTTTCTGGACAGCCAGAACTAAGAGACCCTGCCTCAGAAAACAAAAAGCACAAACAAACAAAAAACCAACAAAAATACCCCCCTCCATAAAACAAAACAAAACCTTCCATAAGTAGTAGATTATAAAGATTATTGGTTTTGTTATTACTTGGGGCACAGAAGTCAAAGTGACACTATTTAATCTTTATTTAAGAACCATTTTGATTCTCCTAAGAATTGTATGTATATTGAAGCATATCCCATAACAGATATTTTTAATCTCATAAAGTTTATGCCTTTCAATAGGTCACATTTGCTGAAAGCACCATAGTTTTAATGTGTATTTGAATATAATACTTTAATCATTACTATATATGATTTATAATGTACTTTACATTTTTCTCTTTCTGAATTGGGTCATAATTTTGGCATTGGTGCTGTTTATTCGATGACTACACTGTAGCTTGTATCATACATTTTACTAGTTATTCTATAGAACAACATACTGTGTTTCATTATAACCTTTCATTGGTTCGTAGAAGTTGGGAGGAAAGTGTAGGACTAAATACTCTCCATGGTTTTTGTTTACTTTGTGGCATTATCTTTTCTATCTTTTTAAAATTAGATTTCTTTCTCCTCACATAATATATCCTGATTATGGTTTCCATTCCCTCTACTCTTCTCATTCCCCTACCTCCCCTCCAATCCAGATCCATTCCCTTTATGTCTCTCATTAGAAAACAGACAGGCTTCAAAGGGATAATAATGAAATAAAATAAAATACAAGATAAAACCTAACACATTGGAGTTGGACAAAACAAACAGAGACCACTCATTTATGCACTCGGGAATGGCATAAAAACACTAAACTGGAAAGCCTTAATATATATGCAGAGGATCTGTTGCAGACTTGTACAGGCCTTGTTAATTTTCATTCATTTATTGTTGAGTAACTACATAATCTCAACAGAAGAATGTAGTTTTGCATCATCAAGGTTAATTTTTTTTTTCCAAGTTGCAGCAAAAAGCAAAGGCAATAATTGTTTAAACAGACAGTACCTTCTTCCCAGGACGGTTGGCAGAGCTGCACCTCTCCCTTGCATCAGAATGGAGAACGAGACAGAAAATGTGCATGGTCTATTAAGACTTGTCTGGTCGCTAACACATTATGCTTTCCCTCATACTTTTATCACATGCTCATGCCTGGAAGCCATGTGGTTTAGTCCACGAGAGCATGTGAATTGATACAAGTCAGGGCTTTGTTACAGAGGAACAGGGGCATATGTACTGGAGAAAGAGATCCACCCACTTAGCATTGATGTGGGATTCCCCTCTGTATGCTATGAATATGTTTAATTACCACTGGTTAATAAAGAAGTTGCTTTGGCCTATGATAGGGCAGAATATAGGTAGGCAGGAAAACTAAACGGAATGCAGGGAGAAAAAAGATAGAGTCAGGCAGATGCCATGTAGCTGCCGAAGGAGAAAGATGTCAGAACCTTACCAGTAAACCACAGCCTCATGGTGAAACAGAGATTACTAGAAATGGGTTAATTTAAGATGTAAGAGCTAGCTAGGAATATGCCTAATCCATTGGCCTAACAGTGTTGTAATTGATACAGTTTTTGTGTGATTATTCAGGTCTGGGCAGCCGGGAAATATAAAAGCAGTCTCTGTTTACATAGCTTAGGAAGTCTGGATGCAGTGTTTTCGTTTCTTCTTTCAAGGTTCCAGCAAGGGCTCCAGCACCTTTTGTCTGAGTTGTATGGTGCTTCCCACTCCGTCCCCTTGTGTATCACTGTGTTTGACACTGTGTGTTTGCACGCTCTTCTGCTAGCATTTACTTCACCATCTGTTTAGAAACTTAATTTCAATTATGTCATACACTGAAACTGTTCTCAACATGTTGAGAACAGTTTCACTTAGTCCAGTGGTTCTCAACCTGTGGGTTACGACCCTTTTGGCAACCCTCTATTTCCAAAAATATTTGCATTACGATTTATAACAGTAGTAAAATTACAGTTATGAGGTAGCAACAAAATCAGTTTATGGTTGGGGTCACCACAGCATAAGGAGGTGTATTAAAGGTCGCAGCGTTAGGAAGGTTGAGAAGCACCGCCTTAGATACTGACGAAACTTACAGAACAGACTGTAAAAGGTTATGTTTCTGTTTTTATGTTTTTGTTTTGATATTTGTTCTAGAAATGCTAACGGCTATATTGGGGGTGATTTGGTCCTGTTTTTATGTAATGTGTAGAGAAGATGTTTGCTAAGTAATTCCTTGGTCAGAAGTGCTCGCATTTATCATGTATTTTTTTTATTATATTAAAACTTAAAAATGTTTTAGTCTTTCATCAAGCTTTCTCCTTTTGTATGGCAACTCATCAGGTGTGGTGGAGCCCTTTGCCTTCTCGAGGTTTTGTTTTTCCGCTTAAAAACTTCGAAAAGTATTCATTTTGATGAACATTAAGAATCATAAAATGGCATAGAGTTGTAAGTTATTTAGCTATAGCTCATTAGTTTACTAACTTTAGTCAGCTCATGAGCCTCATGATTTTCTTTGGCTTTTAAAATATGTTTGTGTGTTATTATTTATGTGTGCATGCGTGTATGTGTCATTATACCTGTGAAGGTCAGAAGTTGAATTCAGTAGCATCATAGATTACTTCCTTCCCTATATTTTGAGAATAATTCATCCCTAACCTTGTTTTCTAATTTCTTAATAATAAATGTATACTTAGTCCTCTTATTCCACGTTATAAAAATCAGCTGGACAGGGGTTTGTGAATTATGATGATCCCTTGTCTTCAATTGTAAATTAATATTTAACAGTCACTGTGAGTATACTGTTGGCTCAGTTAGCAGTAGACCTTTTCAGAAACTTTTATATTGGAAAATCTTATTGACACATGTACTAGTTGTCAATAGTGTAAAGGACACATGTACTAGGTGTCAATAGTGTAAAGGACACATGTACTAGGTGTCAATAGTGTAAAGGACACATGTACTAGTTGTCAGTAGTATAAAGGACACATGTATTAATTGCCCATCTTTACAGCCCACAGCTTGTTTGACCCATTTTGTTGCCCATGTCACACTGCTGGGTTGACTTAAACAGATACAACATCCAGCCTTTCAGAACTGCTTAGGGTGAGTCTTTAATAGACAAGAGCCAGCCTTAACAGTTCCCAAGTGCTCATATGTCCTTCTGTGTGTCATGCATTCTTCTTAAATATGTTATTCAGGAAAGAATCTAAGTCAGATCCACACAGTGTTTGTTTGGCTGATAGGGTTACATATCTAGAATTGATAGCCTTTTCTTCCTGCCTTGATTTTTACATGTGGATTTTAAACATATTTTTTTTTCCTTTTAAAAGCTGATCTTAAATTAGGTAAGTCTCAAACTCTCTGGTGCCAGAATTATAGATACATGCTACCACTCCTAGTGTAAGATAAAATCCTTCTCAAGAAACTCTCTCCTTTCCCTCCCTCTTCCCTCCCCTCCTTCCTTCTTTTCTGTTCCATGTAGACAGGATCCTTTTGTCATGTGTCATGGAGGCAGATTATGTTCCATTTTACTGAAGTGTTAGGGTTTCTCCTTATACCACAGGAAATCTCTCTCATTCAAATGTCTTTATAACTAGTCATGTAAAAGTATTGTAACACTTTTTAAAAGAAATTAGTGTTTAGACTGGGCAGTGGTGGCGCACGCCTTTAATCCCAGCACTTGGGAGGCAGAGGCAGGCGGATCCCTATGAGTTTGAGGCCAGCCTGGTTTACAAGAGCTGGTTCCAAGATAGGCTCCAAAGCTATAGAGAAACCCTGTCTCTAAAAACCAAAAAAGGAAAAACAAAACAAAGAAAAATATTAGTGTTTTAGAGGAATGCAGAACAAGTATGCTGCTTGTAAGAAATAGCTTTTCCTTAGCACACTTTACTTGATGTGCAAATCCATAATTTTAGGTAATATCTATGCCGCCTTAATGTTTTACTTAACTTTTTATTTTTCAAAAGTTTTTATTATATTTTATTTGTCCTTTGCACAGGCGTGTGTGTGTGTGCACGTGCGCATGAGGAATGCATGCCTTGATACACGTGTGGAATCCAGCAGGTACCCTGTGGGAACTGGCGCTGTCTTTCCACCTTGAACACACAGGTCTTCAGATTTGGTGTCAGGCACCTTGCCCTCTTGAATCATCTCATCAGCCCTTACCTTTATGTTGTAAAGAACTTTGTACCATGCCGTCCAAATGATAACTTGTAGTGAGTTACACTTGCTAGTACTGAAGATGAGTAGCGAAGTTCACGTTTTCCCGCCAGTATTGTCCCAGTGAATGTGAACTGGAGGCTTTTCATGTGGGTTTATCTCCTCATCTGTAGCTAAGTAACTTTCACATCATGATCCTAGGTTCAGGGAGACGGCTTCATATCGTCTGCTCTAAGAGAACACGGTGCTCTTGCATTTCAGAAGAGGAAGTAGATTTTCAAGTTCGCTTACATTTTATTAAATGCTTAAATTGCCCCGGGAACATAATGCAGTGGTAGAGCCCCAGCATCATAAAAATAAATATAAGTAAGTATTAAAATTGCTACAATCCACAGAACTTACTTTTTGTGTTCCCCTTAGGGCAATGTTTTGTATCCATTGAATGTACACAAAACAAATTTGTTTGGCGGGGGAAGGGGAGGCAGAGAGCTTGCTGGGGTTCCTGTAAAAGTACCTCAAATTAAGTGACTGGCATATCAGAAGTTTCTGGTCTTATAGTTGGGAGGTATACATCTGGCTTCCAGGTGTCCACGGGGATTTGGGGGAGAATCTGCCTGGTGTCGCCCTCCTAACATCTGGGATTTACTGGTCATCTTTAACATTTCCTTGACTTGTAGAAGCATTTTCTTCATCTCTGCCTTGCCATCTCTTGGTCTCCTATGTGTGTGTCTGCCTTCAAGTTTCTGGGCCTTTTAAATAAGGATACCTGTCAGGGGGCCTGTTTATGATGTCCACCTAACTAGTTTATTGCAGGGAATCTGTCTCTAAACAAAGTCACATTCTGAGGAGAGATGTAGTTCATGGCAGTGTTTTATTAAATATACAGAGAGAGAGAGAGATGGGTAGATAGACAGGTAAATACATACGTGCATACACACATACATACTGTGTGAGCAATGGTGTGCCTCACTGCTGTAGTGACAATCATGGTGTCCTGATTCACTTAAGGAGATGTGTAGCTGTAACCAAGATGGCTGCCCAGAGGAAATAATTATAGCAGAAAAGGGGCCTAAGGCTAGCTCATCTCCATTAACCTCTGATTTGGAAAGGAAAGGGGAAAAGGATGAAGTTGAAGTGCTGGCCTGCCACTTCCTGTGGCTCTGGGGACTGAGGCTAAAGAGAATACAGGGGGTCATGTTGGGAGCTCTTCTTGGGATCCAGAACCTTGGAACTCGGGGGAGGAGTTGGATCATGAAGAGTTAAAACTCGAGGTGAAAGTGAGGGGTAGTGGATGAGACCCAGTTCCCCAGGCACCACTTTCACTAAGAAAGGTCAATTCAGCGGTGAGTTTGGGACTGGGACAGAGCGTTAGTGGCTCTGAGGAGCCATACTGTGGCGCTGCTGGGGAAGGAGCTCTTGTAGATGGAAACTATGGCAACCACTTCCCTGACAAGGGGACCAGAGTACCGGCGGGTGAGGTCTGCTCTAAGCTCTGTGTTGAAGGTAGATGTATTGGTCTTCTGTCTATGTGGTGGTTTATTTCTGGGCCTCTCTGTTTGCCTTAATGCCAGCACCCACTGTTTTGATTAATGTAGCTCTGATGCTTTTGAAATTGAGAAATAGCCTCTATCTTTGCCCCTCTTCTTCAGCAACGTTATTGCTTTATATAGGACCACTGCTTTTTTAATATGAATCAAAGTTTTTAAGTTTATTTAGTTTACATGTATGAGAGTTTTGCCTGTGTGTGTGTATATACTACGTACATACCTGGAGGTCAAAAGAGGGTGTCAGATCCCTTAGAACTTGAGTTATGGATGGTTATGAGTCACCTTGTGGGTGCTGGGAACTGAACCCAGGTCCTCTGAGAGAACAACAAATGCTTTTATCTGCTGAGCCGTCTCTCCAATTCCATGCTTGTAATATGAATTGTAAGGTGCGCTTGTCGCTCTTCTTTATAGATAATGTATTGAAAACATAGCTCATTTGGGGACAAATGTCCTCTGATTCCTTGCTCATGTGTCACATGTACTGAAATTGTAACGGTGCAGAGACTAGCACTGGCCCTGAACAAAAATGGCTTCCGTGGCTTCCATCCATGAAGCTTTGCTGAGATCTAAAATGAAAGCTATGGAGTATTGTTGTGGGTGTGGGGTGCAGCTCCATAGGAGAGCATCTACTTAGTGTGTCTGAAGCATGGGTTTGGCTACAGGCACTAAAAAGGTTTTGGTCTTTTTATTTATAAACATCAAAGCCTTCCCATTTATTTGGGCTACGTTTAATTTCTTCAGTCTTTTGTAGTTTTCAGAGTATAGTTTTGTAATTTGTTAAATTTATTTTTTTAAATGTTAATTTTTCTTTTGAGTGCTATTGCAAGTGGAAAATTTTAGATTTACTTTTGTTCTTTGTCACCATGTAGGAATGCAAAGTATTTTGATGCTTATTTTTATCCTGCAAGATTACTGAGTTAATTTATTAATTCAAATAGGGTTTTGGGAATTCTTTAAGATTTTCTATATATATTGTGAGTATATTCAATTCTACCTCTTCCCTTATTTGAGGAACTTTATTTCATTTCCTACCATATTGCCCTGTTTAGACTCTCTAGTAAAATCAATAGTAGAACAAGGAAAAGGGGCATAACTGTCATATTTCTGACCTTTGAGGGAAAACAGCCTTTCACTATTAATTAATTAGTCATTTAATTTCACCATTTACTGATGACATCAGCTACGTATTTTTGTGACTACCATGCAGAAAGTTAAAGAAATTCCTTGTATTTTCAATTTGTTGTATATTTTTATCACCAGGGATGTTATATTTTATGTAATGTTTTTCATCTGTTGAATTTTTTGTCCGTTATTGATATGATGGTTGTTTTTATCATATTACACCATCCTTGCATTCTTGGATTGAGTCACAGTTGGCCGAGTGTGTACTCTTGAAGTCTGGGTCTGCTTGCTGGTGTCTTGTTGAGCGCTTTTGGGTTCATTTTCCCTGCTGCACACTTTCTTTCTCATAATGGTTCATCTTGCCTTAGTCGTAAGGTAACACTGGTCATATCCCAAGGAAGTATTCTCTTATCTTCAATTTTTTCCCAAGTGTTTGTGAAAGATTGGTAGTAATTATGTTTTAAATGCTTGAGAATTAGCTAGTGAAGACAGCATTGGTTGTATCGTTCATTAGAGCTTGTTGGTGCTGGAAGTTTCAAAACAAGCAAGTCAATTTTTTCTTCCTGTCTGGGCTTCTGATTATCAACTTTCAGATAGTTTTGTGAGATTGGTTGCCTCCTGGTACTTGGTTTTAGATAATTTGTTGACACACGGGTCATAATCTTTCCTTATTATTTCTTTCAGTTCTTTAAAGTCAACAGTATCTCTCTTTATTCTTGATTTTTTAGTAGTAAGAATTTTTGTTACCACTGTTTCTTTAGACAAAGACTCTCACTGTGCAGCCCAGCTGGCCCCAACTGCTCCCTCAGCTCCTGCGCTCTGGGATTACAGACTCATGCCTGGAGCTTAAGCCTTTTCACGGATCAGTTGATGTAAAGGTTGCCAGTTTCCTTGATCTTTTCAAAGAACCAACTTTCGATTTTGATACTTTTTTCCTTAAAAAAAAATTCTCAGTTGTCCTTAAAGAGAGTAGAGGCACGCAAACTTCTTTCTTGTGTTCTTTGGACATGGTGCTACATTATGTTCTGACTTAAGCCATTTCCAGTGAGAAGAATCTACGACCCTTAATCCTTTCCCCTTTCTCTTTGGTGTTCTGTATGAAGTGTGAGGGTCCCCTTTCTTTGTGGGGACTCACTAATTTATCCTGGATTGCGATTGGCTGGTCTCCCTCTCTAGTGGGTACTCACTAATTATCGTGGATTGCGATTGGCTGGTCCCCTTACCACCAATGGGTACTCACTAATTATTGTGGATTGCGATTGGCTGGTCCCCCTCTCTAGTGGGTACTCACAAATTGACCTGGATTGTTGACCGGCTGGTTGATCCCCTCCCCAGTGGGTGCTCATTAATTATCATGGATTGCGATTGGCTGGTCCCCCTCCCCAGTGGGTACTCACTAATTATCGTGGATTGCGATTGGCTGGTCCCCCTACCCAGTGGGTACTTACTAATTATTGTGGATTGTGGTTACCTTTCTTTCAGAAATTTTGGATAATCCTCAATTACTTAATTTGGCTCTTTCATGTAAAGTTTCTGAATAGGGACATTCTCCATTTGTTCATGAATGTTCCATGAATGCTCCACACCCATATTCTTTAACAGAGTAATTATTTTTGTATTTGTATTTTGCCTGTATGTATGTCTGTGCACCATGCATGTCTGGAGTCTACAGAGGCCCGAAGAAGGTGTTGGATCCCCTAGAACTGGAGTTACAGGTAGTTGTGAGCCACTGTAAGGGTGCTAAGAACTTAATCTGGTGTTTTTAGCTGCTGAGCCATTTTTCCAGCCCCTAATCACATTTATTTTTAAAGTTCTCTGACAGTTCTAACATCTGGGCCATTTCTGATTCTGATTCTGTTGCTTGCTTTAGTTCTTGACAGGGAGTCTTCGATGGTGCTCCTCATTTGTCCCTTCAAGTATTTACCCACCAGCTTTCCTTCCAAATGCTTACTGTGGTAGGGCTTTGAAGCCGGTGTGGTCAATAGTTGCTCTAGGTTTGTTTTTGTTGGTTAATTTCACTAAATGACAGTTCAGGTTTTCTGGTGGTTTCTACTGCTCTGTGTTTAGTGTAAAATTTAGAGTATTAAAGTACTAGAGGGTTTTCATGATACTTGATTTTTATCTCAGATTTCAGCAAGTGTACCTGCACCACAGCCAGATCCCTCTGTGATCTTGGTAGATTTCTTCTGCCATGTCACAGGCTTGGTGAAGACATGGTGGTGAGTTCTACTGCGGCTTTAGACTTAGGCAGTCCTGGTACAATAAGTATCAGAGTTCATTGTTTGTTCTTTCTCTTTTTATTTCTTTTTAGATAAAGAATGGAAGTTTGTTAAACTCGTGGTTCTGGAGGCTGTGAAGTTCAATATGAAGGGTCTGGCATCTGGTGGAAGGGTCTTCTAGTTGTATCATAGTGTATCATAGTGCAGAGAGGGCATCGCTGGGCGAGACAAAGCTGGTATCGTAGGAAGGATGTTGTGTTCCTCCATCTTTTCCTGCTTATCCTGTCTTCCCTCTACAACTTAGAGTCAAGAGCTGGGAGCAGGACAGTTGATAATAGCAGACTTGGCACTGCTGTTCTTGCAGGGGACCCAGGTTCAGTTAGCAGCATCTTATGTGGCACCTCGCTCACAGTTGTCTGTAATCCAGATCTAAGGAGCTGATGCTCTCTTTTGGCCTTCAGGGGCATCGGGCACACATGTGGAACACATACATACATGCAGGCCGTCACACACATAAAACAAACAAATCTTAAAATATAATAATGAGAGCAAACTTTTTTGCCTCTGGATAACAGCCTCTCCCCAGCAGCAATGTTTTTTCTATCCATCTTATCTTAATAGTGGCTGTCCTTGTGACCAGACAGTGAGCAGTTTCTATCCTGCTGCAGCACACAACTGTGTTCTGCTGCTGCTGCTGCTGCTGCTACTGCTGCCGTTACCATTCTTGGCAGTGCTAGGCTTTTAGTTAACATGATCGTCCTGTGTCTTATTTTAATGCTGCCTTAGAGGGTAATTCCAGATTAATTAAAAAACTTTAGTTTTTAGAATGAATACTTTACTGTTTGCTTCGTATTATAATGTTCTGTTCTTTGTGTTCTTTTTCAGCCTAGGCTTGATCTCCGACTCTTTCCACATGTTTTTTGACAGCACTGCCATACTGGCCGGATTGGCAGCTTCTGTTATTTCAAAGTGGAGAGACAATGATGCTTTCTCTTATGGGTAAGACTTTAAAATACTTGTCTTGAGCTATCAGATACACAGAAAAATGTACAGCTCTTATGCTATGAGTTTTTACAAGTTGAATTTATTTGTGTGATTTGAGCTCTCGGAGCCCTTCTCAGGCCTCTTGTAGTCCTTATGCACCTCCCTCAGGGTTACCCTTAGACTTCCTGGGTTACATAGAGAAAGGAATAGGGTGGGGGAAGTGGTGTAATTATATTATAATCACAAAAATAAACCATTTCTTAATGTGTGTGATCAGAATCTATAATGTAACTTTATTCATTCATAGGAATCCTTTTGTTTGACAGATAAGCCCTTAGTTTTACCAATAGAATTTAGGAGATACATTGTTACATATAAGGATTTTCTCATAGCCTATTTTTGACAAAGAAAACCATATGAAACTGATCATATTTCATTTTTTATTGAAGAGATACCTTTCTGTTATTTATTTAAACTTATTTCATAACACAGTCTTACTTGTCTTTTTAGCTTTGCTCCTATGTGTGGTGATTTCTCTCTCCCCTGGTTTGTACACTCAGCCACATACTATGGAAGGACCTTGATGAACCAGATTAGATGCTGAATTGGCTTCCTGCCCCCACTGACTAGGGAGGCAGCAGAGTTTTCATTATTTGCTTTAGGCTTCCTGATGCTTCCTGTTAGTGTAATTCTGTTCACATGTAAGCAGAGAGGAGGACTGATGTCCTTTTCACCTTTCTTGTGTTGATTCCTTCCTCTATCCCTGCTTCATCCCTTAGTGCTTCCTCACACCGCCCCTTCCTCCCTCTCCACCTATTTCCTCCACACATTTTAGTCAGTGCTCATACTTGCACCCTCCCCTTGCCTTGGCTAACTGACAGATGAGATGTACTCAGGCAATTCTACTTTCAAAATTACATGTTTTAATTCTAAGACTCACTCTCTTCGGGCAAACAATCATCTGTGATCATTTGTCTAGTTTTCTTCTTCATTTTAAACCTACAACCAGACCCAGTAATATAGTAAAGCAAATCTAGCAGTTTATCAGAATGCATAAAACTTACTACCCAGCTAGAAATTAGGAACCAAAGATGCCTAAAATATTTCTTGCCTTTGATCTTGAAATTCAGTGAGCTAAGGATAAAAGGCTTTCTGTCAAGCATTAACTATGGGACTGGAAGAAGAGATTAAAAGAAAATGATCTTTTTTGAAAAACAATAATCCTACTGAATTAGTAGATAAATCCCTTTTAAGTGTAAATTATAGAAAACTGGCTGTATGTTATTTGAATTTAGTACACTTTGCTCCAAAACAGTTTTGGAGAAAACTTTGACAAATAATACATGAATTTAATTTACTTATATATATTTGAAAATGGAGTATAAAATTCCTATTGTATAGATCTACATGCTAGGATGAATTCAACACAGCTGGCGAGGGGACCTGTAAAGACTTCCTTCAGCCTGTCGTGGTTGCATATGGAAGTCCATAGTGAGTTCCAGGGTATACTGAGACGGTCTCTACATTACCAGAAAAGAAAAAGATGTTTTTATAACAAAAATACGTTTAGAAGTTGACATAGAAAGGCATTTTTTATTTTCTTAAAGATAGACTGCTTATATAGTCTACTTGGCTCAGAACTTAGAACCCTTCTGGCCCAGCTTCTGTGCTGGCATTGCTGGTGTGTGCCACCACAGTGTCTGAAGAGCAGATCTGATGCTTTGCGATGCTGAGGAAGGACTAGCTGACGTGAGCATACTTTGAGTTAAAGTTGTTTCCATAGCTCCAGGCCAAACATGCCTTGGGGAAAAATGAACTCTTTCCCCAGTGCTTCACCTAAGTAGGAAGCAGAAAACTTTAGAAGCCCAGAGACAAGGGCTGGGCATTTAAAAGTGGCTTCATAGAATCATGTGAAGATAGAGTTAATTCTAAAAATAAATAACTAAAAGTTTAGGCTGAATATATTAGTTTAGGAAAAGATAAACATGAATCTCAAATTGTTTCTGACGTAATGCAGGGACACTTTAACTTTACCTGCGGTTAGAGCTCCATTTCCTGAAGATTTTGTCGCCAGAGGGTACAGAGCAGAACAGGAATTCTCAGGAAGGAGAATAGCTACAGTAAAAACCCGATTTCCTAGACATTTTCATCCTTCTTTAGACCCTTCCTTCTTTGTCTACTTGGCCGGTCTAGGTTTACATTTCTGTGGCTTTCTAAGCCCACTATCAGGAGGTCTTTTGCCTTCTGGAAGTCTATGCATTTTGTGGTATTCACTGTTAAATATAATTCATAGAAATACAATTCATAGTAAATTAATTTGTTCATCCATTTTGCAGTAGTATATAAAATTTATTCAATAAATGTGAAGACTTGTGGCACTTAAAAGTCATGCAATGCGGTTTACAGTCTGAAGAATGTACATTCATTTAAACTTTAAGAAGTATAATTCACTGTACCTTGCTCTTCTTTAGGTATGTGAGAGCGGAAGTGCTGGCTGGCTTTGTCAATGGACTGTTTTTGATCTTCACTGCTTTCTTTATTTTCTCAGAAGGAGTTGAGGTATAGTAGATAATCATTAGAGTCAGGAAATGACTTTTTTTTTCTCAATGAAAATGTTTTTAAAGATGTAATCATCATAGAGATCTTTTCAACTATCATTTATTGAGGTTTGTCTTGGATTAGAGAAAATATGTGTGTACAGGAGGACTTATGAAATAAGTTACATATATATGAAAATTACATATAGATAGATAGATAGATAGATAGATAGATAGATAGATAGATAGATAGATAGATATCTTGCTGGAAACAATGAAATGGCAGTGCTCTGTAAACGGAGGTGCTACCACTGAGAAGTAGAGGTGCATTCTGGGTAATTGGTCCTTTAGGAATTGTCTTAAAAACATCTAGAACCCGAGAGTTTTGCTAGTGAATATTTAATACTTGGTGTACATTTTCTAAGAGCAGAAGGAAACTGAAGATTGGTAAACTTCCAGAGAGCAGGGGACCAGGTTTTGAACCACATCTAGTTAGAGACAGTAACTATTACTTTTTCTATGATGGATGAATATGAGCTTTAGTTCTCTCAGCTTTAGGCAGCTAGTGTTGAACTCTTTTACTTCTGAAAATATCTAAAAATTTTAATATTGCATTGTATTGCCAGCAGTTTCAATTGGGAATTTTATCAATGCCGTCTCTTTGTATTGTGTGTTTTCTAGAGAGCGTTGGCTCCTCCAGATGTACACCATGAGAGACTGCTGCTTGTGTCAATTCTTGGCTTTGTGGTAAACCTCGTGGGAATATTTGTTTTCAATCACGGAGGCCATGGACACTCTCATAGCTCTGGTATGATGGTTAGAACTCTTTGTTTCTTAATGTCTTTAACAGTTATTCGGTGTGTGTCTGTGTGTGTGTGTATGTTTGTGTGTGCGCGTGTGCGGCGCATATGGAGGTCAGAGGACAACCTGGGAGAGTTGGTTCCTTTGTCCACTGAGTTCTGGGACTTGAGTTCAGGTCTTCAGATTTGAGGGCAGATATCCTTGCAAGTCCCTAATTTTTCTTCTTTTTAATTTTGGCATGTTTCTGTCATTAAATACTTTAGAAAATTAATAATTTTAAAGTTATAAAATATGTCTAGATACTCAGAAATGTTCTCCTGAACCATGCCTTGTCCGTAGCTCTCTGTCCCAATGCCTTTCCGAGCTGCTGTGCACATTATCATATTGTTTATAGCTCTCTGTCCCAGTGCCTGTCTGAGCTGCTGTGCATATTATCGTATTGCTGTGGATCTCTCCAGACTTCTGTTGCTCATCTGCTTCATGTAATATTTAATTCATATTAAAAAATCAGCTACCAGAAAACAACAAATTTAGTTACTAAAACAAGTTGTGTGTATGCTTATAATGTACTGTATGATGCATTTTAAAGATCCTTCCAGTGATAGATGTTGATCTGCTACCTTGCATTTTTTAAAATTAATTTATGAAATCACTGTATTGTAACTCACAGAAAGCTCCATGGTATGAAGCCAGGCCTGGTGGTGTATGCTTGCTACAATCCCAGCACTTGGGAGACAGAGACAGGAGAATTAATGCTAGTGTCCGGCTTACCTGTTCTACACAGTGAATTCCAGGCAATCTAGGGTACATGGTGAGACCCTGTCTCACCCAGAAGCAAAATAAAAGCCCCCCCCCCACAATGCATTTATACCCTAAAATGAAAACACAACAACAAACAAAGAGGGAACAAGAAAGCATATGAAGCTGTTGTACTGCTCAGCTCAGATCTAGAGCATTTCCATCAGTGCAGATAGCGTCTTTAATTCACTGTTAGTGTATAAGGAGAATTCATAAAACAGCATTTTAGTAAGTGCACTTTTTAAAGTTGCCTTCTGCAATGACTACTATTCATATTCATTTCCAGAAATAAATGTATTTTCTCCTCAGCCCACATCCACCTGTAATGTTACAGGTTAAAGTGGTTTTGCTCATATTTAATAAAGTTGGCTTCTAATTTTTTCTTGTTCCTGGTTCGTAGTGAAGTTGAACATTCTGGTGGTGTGTTCTAGACAATAACTACTTCTCTGTTTTTCCCACGTGTTTATAAGTTACAGAATTACTTCATAATTACTTAAGATATTCTACTTTTCTTTATGTGTTGTAAATATCTTTTTCCAGTTAATGCATGTATTTAAGTTTTCATATAGAGACTCATTTGTATGTAGTCTGTGATACTTAACCTTAATTGTCCCTGGCACACACACTTGTAGGCTCCTGGAAAGAAAGTCTCAGTGACGCACTGTGTACATTAGCTTGGCCTGTGTGCATGCCTGACGGGGGACTGTATCAGTGTAGTTAGCTGATGTGGTGGCACCATTCCCTAGGCAGGGGTCCTGAGATGGAGCTTAGCAGCAGGCAAGAGAGCTTGCCTGTGGATGTAGTAGCTGTTTGAAGTTCCGCCTTGACCGAAACCTAGAAGTGCAAACTGGAATGAACTCTTTTCTCTCCGTAACTGCTTTTGCTCTTTTTAGGGTGTTTTGTCCCAGAGGCTGAAATGAAAGGACAGCATAGTCCGGTTTCTGTCATATATTTGTTTCATGTGTGTTTTCTTCTCTGTTTCAAGGATTTCCTATTCCAGGGCATGAACATCAAATCCTCTATACTAATGCTTTCATTTTGGTTTGATGGTTTCTTGTTACCCAGTTTGTTTTTCCATCTATTTATACTGTATTCTGTGTAATGCGTGAGTTTGAGATATTTCTCCCTTGGGAAGAATAAGCATTTTTCCTATGAAAACTTTTAGTGATTGTCCCGGGGACAGCATCTAGTTCAGATGCTTGGGAAGTTAATTCAGTCATACCCAGACCTCTGTGCCAGTGTTCTCCTGTTCTCTTCTTCCTTTATTTTATGCCTGTAACCCATCAATATAGTTTTGTACTAACTGGTTTTTGCTCTATCTTTTCAGAGTTGGGAACACAAACTCTGTGCTTTTGTAGTTATGAACTACTCTTTAATGTCTTTTGATTTACCCTGAAAGCCCTACAATATTTTGAGGGGACAGGCTTTTGTTCATCCGGATTGCCTCAATTTTGCTTTTATTTTAAAGGGAGTTCTGCAGATTATAGAATTTTTTAATTTCTCGAGACAGGGTTTTTCTGTGTAGCTGCAGTAACTGTCCTGGAACTTACTTTGTAGACCAGGCTGGCCTGGAACTCACAGAGATCCATCTGCCTCTGCTTTCCGAGAGCTGGGATTAAAAGCTTGCATCACCACTGCCTGGTGATTATAGAATTTTTTAGTTCTGCTCCCACCACTACCATTTCAATATCCATCCGCTGCCTTTTGGCTTCTAGAGTTTCTTTCATTTGTTTCACTTTTAAATTATGTATTTATTGTGAGTGTGTGTGTGTGCATGTGCACACACACACAAAGGTGGTATTTGGCATGTGGAGGAGCATCCAACGTTCTGTTTGCTTGCCAGCTTGGTTGTTCCGTATCCTTTCTTCTCCTTCCACCTTTTGTTCCAGAAGCATCCCCCTTGGAACAGATTGTAGGCAAGATGTCAGTCCACATATGTGAATTGTGGGAGTTCAGCAGGTTTTAGGCAAGATATCAGGCCACATACATGTATCCATGCTCATGTGTACTGTGGGAGTTCAGCTAAAACCCTCAGTCAGCTTGATATCACATCTGGACAGCAGGAGCCCTATCTGTAATTCCAATGATTGGGAGGCTGAGGCAAGAGGATTGTTAGCTCTGGACCAGCCTGGGGTACATGGTGAGATCCTCAGTTCTTGGGCTTTGTGCTGCCGGCTAGAAGATCCACCTGCGTCCCTCTCTCAGTGCAACACGCTGGTGCTAACTGGTGGGAACTAGAGGAGGTCCGACCGTGGTCTGGTGTCCCCAAGGCTGCTCTGTGCATCTGGGGTTTCTCTTGAGCTATTGGTATTTGAAGTGCTATCGTGTACATCGTACATCAGCTATGCAGCACGGAAAGGTGACCTTCAAGATTTCCTCCTTAGTTTGGTTTTCATCAGCTGTGATATCTCTGATACGACTGAGTTTATTCTACTTGGACTTTGATGGATTTCTTGACCATACAGTCATCAGGCGGGTAATTTTCAGTCATTGGTTCCTATTTTCCTCTCTCCTCCTCTTGTTTTCTAGAGACTCTGCCTCGTTTTTCTTCATTACCTTTTTTTTTTCTGCTTTGAGAGTGTGATCTCTGTTTACCTTTTTGTACATTGGTTGCAGCTGCAACTCCGAACTCCTGTTGAGTTCTTCCAATGGCCTCTTCAGTTTGCTATTATGCTTTAATTCCAAAATCTCTGGTATTTTAAAATTTTTCCCCCTTCTTCTCTCTGCTTCCCCATATACACACATTTTTGTTGTTTTGAGATAAAGCCTTGCTGTAGCCTATGCTAGCCTTTTAATAGCCACCCTCCTGCCTCTGTCTCCTGAGTGCTCAATTGCAGTCATGAGCCCACAACTTGGTTTTATAATTTTTATGCTGTTATTGTTGGTGACTTACTGACCTGGTTTCTTTTTACTCATTGAATATGTTTATAATAGCTGGTTAAAATCTGCCTACCGAGTCTATCTCTGGGCCTCTTTGGAAGGATCTTCAGTTAGCTGTTCTTTGTGTGAGGCATAAGTTCCTATACGTTTGCTAGGCTCCTTCCTTGATTAGGGCTGGACAGTTTAGATTACCTGGTATCAAATTGTGTCATCCCCTTAAAGTTTGTTGTTTCTGGAGTTTTGTTCCTGTGTTACTTTTCTTTTGAATCTTTCCTGGACTGGTTGACAGATCATGTGTTTCTTGTAGGAGGTGGCCATTGAGTTGTCTGATAGTTTTTATTTTAAGATCTTCCTTTTGTTTTTCTCCTGTCTGACAAGTGTTCACACTTAGACTGGTATGGTTTAGTAATCACCCAAAGTGTAGTCAGTTTTCTTAATGACTTGCTTGTATTTGGCAAAGGGATCTTTGTGAGAAAGTATATCTTACAACTCTGCTTACTTCGTAGTTACCAGAGAGCCCTAACTTTTCTCTCCTGCTTGCTTAGGGTGTCAAGGACAGTGAAGGATGAATGGCAAGTCCTTCTTTTTGAGGTCTGTTTTAGGTATGTACGTAGCCTGTGCACACATAGCCTGTGCACACATAGCCTTTTAGATTCCCAGGAGTATGTTGCTGCTTTTCAGAGTTCCTAGTGGGATCTGCCTCTCTGAGGTTTCCTGAAGTTCTTAGAAGTCTAGTGTCAGCAGCTACTGACTGCTGGGAATTCCCCACTGTTGACTTAGTGCCTGAATCCCAGCTGAATTCAGCCTAGGAGCCTTCCTTGCTAGGAGACTAGAGACTGCCAGTGAATTGCACCGGTGGACAAAATACTGGATAACCAGTTGGTGCTTTAACCACGCACCCAAAGCAACCTCACTTCCCTGTTATCTACAGTGTGGTGACTTTGGGTGATTTTGCTCCTGGGCTGGGAACGGGAGACTGTGTTCCTTAACAAGACCTGGTAGCTGCTGTAGATGATGACTACATCTACAGAGTAGAATCAATCTATTCTGTGCTTCTCACTCATTGCCAGAGCTCTGACATGGTGCTTTATTACTTGTTTCTTCTGTACTTTTGTGACTTAAGGGAGGGGGAATTGGCTGCAATTCTCTTACAGCCTTCTGGAAGGTGATCTGGCATGCAGGTCTCCTGGAGATCCTGCAGAATTTGCATTTTTGGACCTTCAGAGTTTATTCCTGTGCTCCGTTCAGGGTTGCTAATAAGTACGTTGGCAGCACATTTTAGAAGCACGTGTTTTCTGCATTGACTCTGGAGCCAGGATTCTTCAAACTAGTATTATTGTAATCAGTTGTGTATTTTTGCATACCTTTTGTTCAAATATTGTTTGTTTTCTAGGCCATGGACACAGTCATTCCCTCTTTAATGGTGCTCTAGATCACACCCATGGCCACGAAGATCATTGCCATAGTCATGAAGCCAAACATGGAGCTGCACACAGCCATGATCATGCTCATGGTCACGGGCACTTCCATTCTCACGGTGAGTGGGGCCAGAGGGCCTGCAGAGGGCTAGCCTTCCAAACAGACAAGATGTGTGAGGGACTGCTGAAAGGACATTTAGCCTTAGTCTGTTTAAATGGTTCCCAATGTCAGTTTCTTTTTATTGTACTGTAGCATGAAAGTAAGGCAGTGGGCTTAATTTTTTCCCTTTCTCCCCCCAGTGAATGTAATAATAAAACACTAGGCTTTTGATTGTGTGAATGAGAAACATTTGAAGTTTAGCAAATGAAAACTTTGATTGTTTTAAGTCTGACAAGGCCATTAGTAAATAATGTTATGAAAGTACTAGAGATTTTTCAGTTTTTATTATAACTTTTTATGCTAACTGCCTAATATTTTGTGTTCATTCAGAAATCTTTATGTAATAATAGTAGATACTAAGTTATAGCCTATTTATCAACATTTTATTTCAGATCATTTATTCATAAGTTGTGAGTATAAATTAATAGGAACTGTTTAGGTAACACAATCTGCTTATGTCTTAATTAAATTGTGCCCTTAGATGTTTACTGGTACTGGCCATATGGATGGAATACTAAAGCTTTATATATGAAAAAAATGAAAAGAGCCTTGAAGATTCAGCATTCTAACATCCTAACATCCTAACATCCTAGCATCCTAACATCCTAGCATCCTAGCATCCTAGCATCCTAACATCCTAACATCCTAACATCCCAGTTTTGCAGTCTTCCCGTTTTCAAAGTACTGTATTGAGATGTGGCTGGTGAAGCAAGAGCTGTGTACATTGAGTGCTCACGCCTGACCCCGGACCGGTTCACCCTTGTGGAGCTCACCTCAGTCTGAGCTGTGGACCTCACCACCAAGCGCTTCCGCCCACCTCTTTGTTATTTATCCATTGTTTAGATTAGAGCACAGCATAAAATCTGCCCTTCTGATAATTTGAAGTGTACAGTACAGTGCTAGCTATAATTGCCCCAGTGTTTACAGCTCTGGGCCTTATGCATAAATAGTATAACTTAACCTATCGCCCTTTAACAATTACTTCTCCATCCCTACAACCTCCAGCACCTGGAAATGGCCGAGCTCCTCTCTCGGTTTCTGTGAATTCGACTCCTTCAGCTTCCTCATATAAATGGTAGCTGTATTAACTGTTAGCTGCTGCATTCATCCACGATGTCCCGAATTGCAGCTTTCTCTTTTAGAAGGAGGACGGATGCCCCATTCCTCCGTCAGGCACTTTTGGGTTGTCCCCTGTCTTGAGTGTGGAATGTCGCAGTGCAGTGAAGGGAAGCACACCTAGGTTTTGGGGATCTGGGCTTCAGCTCCTTTGGTTGTGTGCCCAGAACTGGTAAACTGGTACTGGTGCTCAGGTTGTAATAACATACTACTCTTTGTGGTGGTTGCACCAGTTTACATTCCTACTGATAGTGTATAAGGGTTGTCTTTCCCATATGCTCGTGTAGCTACAGGTATTCCCCTCCCACTGGTTCCCCTGGACAGGGTTTTCTCCACCCGCCTGTTCCCAAAGCCTCTTATAAAATAACCACTCTGAGGCTTAATAATAATTACACACTCTTTGGCCTTTTAGCTCAGGCTTCTTATTAACTAACTCTTACATCTTAAATTATCCTATTTTAATTATTTTATATTTTACCACGAGACTGGTGGTTTGTTACCTTACGTCTTACTTCTTGGATGGCTATGTGGTGACTGCCTGACTGTGCCTTCTTTCTCCCTGTATTCAGTTTAGATTTCCTGCCTAGCTATATTATGTTTTGCCTTAGAACAAAGCAACTTCTTCATTAACCAATGGCAATAAAAAAAATTCACAGCATACAGAGGGGAATCCCATATCATCTCCCCTTTCCCGACTAAAGAAAAAGAAAGGTTTTAACTTTAACATAGTAAAATTACATATAACAAAACAGGTATCAAGCAAGAATCACAGTTACAATCTTTAGTCTATTTGTATCTGGCAAAGTAAAAGAATATTCCATCTATTTTATCTTTGTAAGTCTAAAATTTTATATCTAATTTATTTTATCATAACTAAGGGAAACTATAACATTAACTATATGTCTTCAACTCCATCAAAGATCCAACAAGGATATAATATTACCTAAGTAAACAATAAGTGCATTTAAGCAACCTCCAAAGTTCTAGCAATTACAGAGACATCTTGCTGCCTGGACAGTAACCCAAAGTTCTTTTGTTTCATTTGGGCATCCATTTTCAGCCTACAGGCCCATAGTATCTAGCCGACTTTTCCACAAAGTAGTGAATTTGAAAGACCGTTCCACCTCTATCGGCAGTTTGTCAGTCACTTTCTTCTGTGTCCTGCACAATGTCTGGCAGACTCTTTCATGGAGCAGGAACCCTGAAGGACCATCTCACCTTCTTTTGGCAAGTTCAGAAGTCAGTTTTTTGTGGGTCCTGCATGTTCAGTTTATACAGCATATCATCAAGCAGTGTAGGCAAGAGCAGTTTCTTGCCCAAATAGCTAGCAAACTCCATAAGGAGCCTCTTCAGTGCCCGTCATCCTCATGAAGTCATTGGTGCTACATGTTTCACTGTCTAGGAAAGTCTAAGTTCTTAAAACCTTTTAAATGCTATATCCATAGGTCTTTGAAGTGTTGAAGATTATCTATCAAACTGAAATATATCTCTATATCTAGAAAAACCTAACATGACCACAAGTTTGACTATTATAAATGACTATTAATCTATAATTTTTAATTATAACATTACATTTTTAAATGAGCTGTATAAACACAATACCTTAAACAAGAGTTGGAATACATGTATACGGTGTAACAAAATCGACCTTAAATTTGTATCAGTAGACCAGGCTGGCCTTGAACTCACAGAGCTCTGCCTGCCTCTGCCTCGTGAGTGCTGGGATTAAAGGCATGAGCCACCACTGGCCAAAATGACTTTTCTAGAGATATTTCATACATGTAGAAACTTGGTGATTTGCTCAGGAGCTCGGTTTTTATAATGGCTATGCTTTTGACTGTGAGTAGGATTTCCGTGGCAGCTGCATCTTTTGGGAGAGTACCGTGGGACCATGGAACATACTGTGTCACCTGTAGCTTTTGTGTCTTTGCTGCACTGTTGCCCAGCACCACTGCTGTAGCGGACAGGTGTGCTGTCACCTGCGAGTCACCATGCTTGACGTTAGCGGAGCTTGTCTGGTCTCCTGGTGGTACCACTAAACAAATACTGAAGCCTCTTACCACGTATGTGTGTTTTTGTTTTATTGCAAAACTGAGTGGTCTCTGATATATTAAAAAATATAGAAACGTTCCTATTTTTATCTTTTCATCATAAGGAGAATGTTTTCATTCTGCAAAAGGAGTTTTGTTAGGAGAATGACACCCTCCCCGCATTAACCTCTTGAACACGTCACTGATCTAAAAGTCTGAAATTCGTTTACTATGCTTGAGAGCGCATGGTTATATGTCACGTATATTATCCACGTTCCGCCTCAGTCTTTCCCACAAAGGATGTTAGCAGTGAACCTATGTGCCTTCACATTAGTGTTCGCTTGTTGACATAGCTCAGCTGAAATACTGTGCAGCTCACCTGCCGGCCTGTGGCCATAGTTTAGGTTCTGTCCTTGGAGACTCCAGGGCACACTTGTGGCAATAACTTTCTTTTGCCCCTGTGGACAAAGGGAAGTGCTTCAGGCTGTTAATGTGATATAAGACAGGATTTTAGTAAAGTAACTGTCTGTCTTCTGTGAGAAAGTGGCACCATTGTATAGATTCTCCCGGAAGCTGCTGTCCCACAGGCAGCAGCTTGATGTCAGTCCTGCCTTTAGTTCATGGACCTCTTCAAACTTTATCAGTACAAGGTTGGTAGATTTTCATAATATTTTGAATTTCTTGTGATTTTTATTTATAGTACAATAATATCCAGAATATTCTATACTCTTATTATATTTCAAAATTGCCCTCTCTAGATTCACCTCTTTTCAATTACTTGATTAAATTTAAACATCACTTTATAGGTCTGATATGACTGTATACTCACACCTGCGTCATACACTTGAGCAAAATGACATCTGAAATCAAACGTTTGGATCAGGATTTGAAAAGATGTTTTAAAGTAACTTAATTCTCTACAGGTGGTCCGTCCTTCAAGGAAACGGCAGGACCCAGCAGACAGATTTTACAAGGTATGACACGCAATTGTGTGTTTCTTGATTTTATGAAACTGGCTTCATAGTTCTCAATTGTTGAGAGTTCTCTGTTTTAAAAAAAAAAAAAATTAGTACCTGGTAGTCATATTGTAAATGTTATCCCTCCTCGGAAAGTGCACACACACACACACACACACACACACACACACACACACACACTATATTGAGTATATTAGCAATATTTTGTCATTTGGCTGTTTTCTCAGACTTAATTAACACAAAAACACAAAAAAGCCTAGACATCGGAAAACCCTGCTAAAGGTAAGCACTAGGCCTGACTCCAGTGACTCCCTGTTTTTTCCAAGAATAGTGTTCAATAATTTCTTAAGTTTTAGGGAAATGTAGAACTAAAAATGAAATCCAGTGAGACCTTTGTCATGTGAAGGCATCAATTAGTGATGCCTAAAGAGGAGCTTACTGTCGTGTGAGCAGCACCAGCTAGAGCTACTTTCCTCTGGGGAGATGAACCGGTCCTTCTCAGTGTCCCCTGGACTGTATTGTCCAGATTCGCGGCTTCCCGCTTCTTGCCTTTGTTGTTGTTAACTCTATTTCAGTCTCGTTTTCTCAGTGGCTTTAGATCCAGCCTCACCTGCATGTGTTTTTCTCAATTTTTCTTGGTGTAATTCTTACTTTTTGTGTTTCTTCATAGGGAAGATTTAGTTTCAAGGCTTAGGCTACCTGCTAGTCACCAGTTTTCCATTTACAAAATCTATGGACTCGCTTTAAAAACAGTCTTTGCACCTGTTTGATGCAACTGTATCAAATGCTTTCATTAGGTTTGATAATAACTTACATTTAGTTACGGAAAGTCATAAATGGGGGGAAGCTTGATGTAGCCTTTTATCATCTTTTGTACAAATTATAATGAAAATGAGTTTATACTTTGAAATCCATGAGTTTGTGGGTCTCAAGAAGGCCGAGAGGAAGCTGATGGGCAGCTGTGACTGCCTGGTAGAGAAGTCTCCTGGGCAGCTGCTCTGCAGACACGAAGGCATGAACACTTGGAGCCAATGCAGTTTCACCTGCTTGCTCGTCCTCAGTTCAGCTTCTAGCGAACCAAGTTTTAGAGGTGTTAATTCATTGGTGTGTTACAAGTCTTGCATGGTTTCAATTTTATATGAGTTAAACATACTTTATATGTCTTTAGTGATTTTTTCATGCATAGTTTCAATAAAATAAAGTAGTTAATGATGTGTGCTAATAAAACCCACTTTCTGGCTAGGAAATTACATGTAGTCTGGGACTTTCCAACCTCAGGGGAAGCAAGAACAAATTATTTCCCCCCTTTTTTCATTGTTCAGAACTATTTTTCTTTGTTCCTACCGAAACACTGATGGAAGAATGTGAAAACTTAGAACTATGTTACCGTGTTTAAGATTTGGTAATGTAGGGACTGTAAAGGGTATTGATTTATATCCATCTTTTTCATTTATATTTTTTAAAGCCGAAGTGATACAAATACAGTTTATTCTTTTGGTATTTAAAGTACCGTAGGGAAACTGGCTATCTAGATGAATTTGCCAGGGAACTGTTTATTTGTTGGAGAACAGCTCTGGGGCCGGTGAGGTGACTGTGGTGTGTGGACACTTGCCACCCAGCCTGACACCCAGGTACAGACTTCAGGGCCCTCGTGTTCAAAGGCGAGAACTGACTCTCACGAGCTATCCCATGCCCTCCACCCATGTGCTGTGGCATGTGCATACACGTACACACACATCCGCACACAAATGTAAAAACTTCTGCAGAGTAGTCTGCACAGATGAAAAGGAATAGGGGGTGCAAGGACCGAGTGCCGTGTGCTGTGGCCGCTGTACACGACAGGGTGGCAGTGAACTGTCTTTTCAGCAAACATTAGGACTTAGAGGGATTTGTAGCATGATTAATAAAAATCCAGAGACAGAAATTAGGGTTCAACCTGAAGGTCAGAAAAGCAAAACAGCCAGCTACTGTCTCTTACCTCTACCTCGTGGCGATCCTGCCTCCAGGAATCTCAGAATGAGACTGAGTGAGAGCTGACTCCTCCTGTTTTATATTCCTCTCTAGGGCTGGGATTAAAGGCATGCACCACTGGGATTAAAGGCAGGCACCTCCCGGTTTATATGGCAAAATAGTGTGGCTACTGGGATTAAAGGTTTATGTCACCACCGCCTGCTCTGTAAGGCTGACCAGTGGGGCTGTTTTACTCTCTGGTCTTCAGGCAAGCTGTATTTATTAAAACACAGATGAAATCTCACTGCACAGACTCATTGGTGGCCAGAGTTTAAGCTGCTACAGAGTCTCCTTTAGTTTAAATCTGCGCATTTTATTGTTCAGGGAACCTAGCAAATTTCTAAACTGCTCAGTCCATGTGGAGTGGTTGATGGTGCTGAAGACCAATGGTTTTCTCTGAGGGAAGCACACTTAAGTTTAACGACTGTTTTGCTGTGTGTG
Source organism: Chionomys nivalis (assembly GCF_950005125.1). NCBI lineage: Eukaryota > Metazoa > Chordata > Mammalia > Rodentia > Cricetidae > Chionomys > Chionomys nivalis. Next base: position 28,194,115 of record NC_080103.1, on the reverse strand, counting down.
TCTTTGCTTATTAAAGATCTCCATGTTGAGTGAGTTATTGTCAGGTATTTTCAGAAAGAATCACATATGAAGCTTCTCCCCTGAGGGCTTCATGGTTTCCCAGAGCAGTGTCTCTTATCTTAATAGTGTATTTGAGCGCTTAAGCAGTTAGGTAGTGACCTACTTAGTACTTAATACTGAGAGTCAGCGTATATTTTCTAGACATTTAAAAGTATTTGAATACCTGCTTTTTTCCATGTGAATTTGAGCGTAGTAATAAATTTAGGTAGTGAAACTTTTGGGGTAATTAATATCAGATTACATAGAGTTAGGGTCCATATGAAATTCTAGTTCTAGGCAGTATTTTTAACCACCAGCAGAGGGCGCTGTATGTACATGTTTTGAAAATTAAAATGCTTTCTCAACCAATTTTTTTCACATGATGCCCGAACCTTTGTCCTTTGTAAAGTAAAGGTGAATGTCATAAACGGTGTTTAAAATTAATTTCCTCTACTCTTTCGGTTGCATTTTTCTATTAAGATCAAGTGTGATACGAGTTATCTGTTGAACTGGTGGTTGTGAGAGGATTTCTGTCACTTCACAAGTGCTCTGCTCTGCGATCGCTAAGCCATCAGTACTCTTCCTGACTGAGTTTCCACATTGATGTGTAATGCTTCATGTATGTCCTAAGAAATTATCCCTGTTCTACAATTTTAATCTCAATGATGTTTTCTTTCTAGGTGTATTTTTACACATTCTAGCAGATACACTTGGGAGTATTGGTGTAATTGCCTCTGCCATCATGATGCAGAATTTTGGGTTGATGATAGCAGATCCTATCTGCTCGATTCTTATAGCCATTCTTATAGTTATAAGGTAAGTGGCATACTGTGTTAGTATCTGTTATTAGAATGAGGGAAGGGCAGTTCAAAACTCCGTGATTAGACATTCTCAATGCAGGTTATCATGTGGGCTTTCCTTTGAGATTTACAGAAATTCCTGTCCAAATTCTCTTTTCCTCTTTACATTTTCATGCATTTTCCATTAATGCCTTGCCTGGAATTTTAACATTTCTTTTTGGTTTTTGGCATTTAAGCCTTTGATCATAATTCAAATTTTAAACCATACACTATAGCTATGGAATAAAATAATAGTAATATAAACTGCATTAGCTAGGATATTATAGTTTATATCTAGATGTGACAATGTCACACTCTAGTACCGATGTTACCTCTGCTAGAGCTACCTTGGGTTATACAGTTTCCCTCTTTTTCCTTCCCTCACCTGCCATGAGGCGAGGGCCTCATAATCACGTTGTGTGTAGGGCGTCCATGCTGGTGACTGCAGTGTGCTGTGTAGCTAATATTATCATCTCAGACCTTTTGTCCTAAAGCATAATTTTTTGTTGGCTTCATTTTTATTTTAAAGACATAAAACCATTCTTTTATCTTGCAACATTTAATTATTTTAAAATTTGCATGCCGTGTCTCAGAGCACCATCATTTCTCCGCACCTCCGCTCTTAGTAGTAAGTTTTTCTAATGGAAGCGCAGACTGATGAAGAGAGACCGTAATGACTGTTTGCAGCTCAGGGTTGACTAGGAGCGATGTCATAGATTGCAGTGCTAAAGTTAGAAGTGGTTGTTTTTCAGTTTCTGCCCTAAAAATAGAATATTTATTTTAAACATGCAGATTATTCATTTATTATCTGCACACGGAGGCAGGTGGCGTAGGGAAGCCTTTCTAAAGCTCCCCGTGCCTTCCCCTCACCTTTGGAGGTCTTAACCAAGCTCTCTCATATTAGTGTAGACATGACAGACCCCTGACCAGCCTGGTGATGCCTGTGCCTGCCTGGCTGGCTGTCGGGGCCTTCAGTGGCCTTTTGCTCTATTGTGTGTTACAGTCCTAGTTACTCCTGGTGGTTTCGAAGAGTATGCTCTTAGTGTTCCCTTTGCTCTGTCTCTGTCTGTCACCCAAGTTGTGCTGTAGTTTGCTTGGAAACTGTGATGGCCTCTTTGTCCTCCCTGCCTTCTTGTACTTCTCATGCTGCAGTGACATTTCTTTGATGGGGCTTATGTGATATGCTGCAGTGACATCGCTTTCAGGCCTTCCCTGCTCTTTATCTTGGAATAAAGTTTAAGGTCCATAATAATTCCCTTCCCCTGATATTGTTTAATCCTCTTAGCCGCTCCCTCCTTCCCTCCTGCCTCACTTCAGTTCACTCTCTCTTCTCCAGTGACGTCACTTTCCTGACTTAAATTTTCAGTTTCATAAATACATTATGAACACTCTGCTCTCCCATCCCTGTTTTCTCTCTCTAAGCTCTTTTTGCATTTGATACACATCCTTCCAAGAAGCTTAGTGCAAACAGCAGCCCTTCAGGAAACATGGCCCGCTTTGCCTCCCAAGCTGTGTGCAGTCCTTTCCTCTATCTACTTCTACAAAGCTGTTCACCATGCTGTCCCGAGTCTTCCTCATGCGTCCCTGCAGCTCTGTGAGGGCACACGATTGTCCTGTTACTTTAAAGCGACCGTATGGTTTTCCTGGCAAAGAAATTGACACACTTCAGATTTGAGTCAAAAGAACTCAGGCTTTTTTCATTCTAAAAAGTTCTATTTTCTAGCTGGGCACTGGTGACTCAGCCTTTAAATCCAGCACTCAGGAGGCAGAAGCAGGCGGATCTCTGAGTTTGAGGCCAACTGAAATCTACAGAGCAAGTTCCAGGACAGCCAGGGCTGTAACACAGAGAAACCCTGTCTCAAACAAACAAACAAACAAACATAAAAGTAAAAACAAAAACAAAATTAAGAGTTATGTTTTCTAACTCCAATTGAAAATTATTTCTTTGTTACGTTCTTATTCATTTATTCTACAACAAAAATAAATAATAAATAAATGCATATATGCACACAACAAACTTATCTTGCCACAATGTCTAATACATTTTTAAAAATCTTTATAAGCCATCCTCAACAAGCAGCCCAAGATTCCTACTCTTTTGATCTTATCTTGCCACATGGGAGAGAAAAATCAAATCAATAGATTGACATTCCGACATGAAATGATTATTTATTGTGCAGAACCAAGAGGACATCATGGTAGTCTCTGAGCCGTCACCTGAGGCTGAATAAGGCAAGTCTGCAACTAAATGTCACCAAAAGCTTTTTAGCCTAGGGAATCAGTTGCTTAAAAAAAGCCACATGGCTAGAAACAGCTGCCCTAAAGGAGGCCCAGTGTGGCCGGAGCCCAGGGGCAGGAGGAGAGTGGTTTGGGATGAAGCTGAAGAAATATGTCAGGGAAAATTACAGGGCTCCGAAGTCAGATTTAATTTCCAGTGCAGTGGGAAATCATGAGTGAGCCTTGGTCCATATGTTTTGTTTGTGCTGCTGGGGACCAAGCCAAAGCCTCTGCATGCTAGGCAAGCACCCATCACTCATGTGCATCCTCTTACCCTGATTTGTATTTTTATTTATTTATTTTATGTGTGTGAGTGTTTTACCTCCATGTATGTCTGTGTACCGTGGGTATGTCTGGTGCCTTATGGAGGTCTGAAGAGCTTTTTGGAGCCTCTGGAACTGTAATTTTAGATAGTTGTGAGCTGCCAGATGGGTGCGGGGAACTGATCAGTAAATGCTATTAGCCACAAAGCTGTCTCTTCAACCTCCTGATTTGAAGTTTTAAAAATGGTTTTGAGCTGGGCATGGTGGCACCCTTAATCTCAGCACTTGGGAGGCAGAGACAGGCAGATCTCTGTGAGTTTTAGGTCAGCTTGATTTACATAGCAATCAACCAGGCCACATAGTGAGCTCCTGTCTCCAATAAATTAATTAATTGGGTAAAATAAAATAAATAAAGATAAAAAGAAAGAAGCTATTTTGAATGAAACTGAGGGTGCAAGGGGTACCATCTAGAAGCTGCCGTAATGAACCAGGGGAGAGGCCTGGTAGCTGGGTCTACTCTAACAATGGAGAGATGTGAATAAAGCCAGAAAATGGGGTAGAACTACGGAGATTTGCTCATGGATATGGATGTGTAGATCAGGGTTAGGCGAATGGGAGCCGTGGCAATGCTTAGAGCTCCTACCTGGGATGGATGGAGGGGTTGTGTTGTCACCGAGAGGAGACTATAGAAGAGCAGCGTTTCCCTCCCTTTGGAAGGGCACTCTGGTCAGCGACCGTGTTCTGCTCCCTGCTGCTTTGGGATGCTGTGGAGTTATTCATGTGGAGGTGCCCAGTAGACAGTGACTATGTAGATACAGGATTGTATATTGATAACTCTTACATATTAATTTAACCTATTTCTAGTAATCTGTGTATTGCCACGTGGCTGTGGTTTACTGGGTAAAGTTGCAGCATTTGTCCAGCGGGGCTACATGGCTTCTCTCTGAGTCCACCTCCTTTCTCCCCAGCATTCCATTTAGTTTTCCCCGCCTAGCTCTGTTCCCCTATAGCTCTGCGATAGGCCCAAAGCAGTTCCTCCATTAACCATGGTATTCACAGCATCCAGAGGGGAATCCCACATCAGTGGATAACTGCAGTCCATCTGAAGGCCATTCAGCAAATGCTGTGGTACCTACCCAGCTGGGCAGTTGATCACATAGCAAATACCTTTCCCCATGGGGGAGCCAGCAAAGCGAATGGTTATACAAGCAGATAATAAGACATGTACTGTGTAGTGCAGCAAGGCACGAGAGGCAGGAACACTGCTTTCAGCAGGAAGAAATAATCCACGCCATCAAATGCTCTTGGGATGATTGGTCACTTACACCAAACGCTGGGGAGAGAGGTGAGAATGAAGGCCTGGTCAGAGAGCATCAGAGATACCGTGTGTTTGTGTGTGTGTGTGTGTGTGTGTGTGTGTGTGTTAGCCGTAGCCAGCTACGTTCAAAGCCTTCACCGTGTGTGTGTGTGTGTGATGTATGTGTGTGTGTGTGATGTGTGTGTGTGTTAGCCGTAGTCAGCTACGTTCAAAGCCTTCACCGTGTGTGTGTGTGTGTGTGTTAGCCGTAGTCAGCTGCATTCAAAGCCTTCACCGTGTGTGTGATGTATGTGTGATGTATGTGTGTGTTAGCCGTAGTCAGCTACGTTCAAAGCCTCCACCGTGTGTGTGTGTGTGTGTGTGTTAGCCGTAGTCAGCTGCATTCAAAGCCTTTCACTGTGTGTGTGTGTGTGTGTTAGCCATAGTCAGCTGCGTTCAAAGCCTTTCACCGTAAAGGGAAAAGTGTGATTGCCTGGCAGCACCCAGGACCCACTTTGAGGTTTGTGGTCTTGAATTTAGTATAAAAACAACTAGTATGGTTGTATGTTTCCTCTGGTCTTATTTAGCTACTGAGTACAAGTTATAGAATGGTAGGAAGAATTGGATTTAATAGGTGTGCCATTTTCCCAGATCAGTGCTACTGTGATGGGGGCAAGGTAAGAATTATAATAGAAAGAAATTAACTGAATGTGTCAGCCCTGCTCTGAAGCAGGCCCCTGCTTAGGAGTAGTTAACCAGCACAAATCATACTCCATTGTGTGTGTGTGTACATGTGTGCACTTAACATGCAGGCAAAGCACTAATACAAATAAAATAAAAATTGCGAGACATATAAAATAAAAATAGTGAGACATGCTTAAAATCAGGATCTAAAGTCTAAGTTATATTTAGCAAGATGGAGAAAAAGAGCAGTATGTGGAGACCAAAGGATGGGTTGTCCATGTGGATACTTAAGCAAAGAATAAAGAAAGAGTAGAGGTGATAGGTAGAAAGCCAGTTGCTCAGCTCTTCAGTGACTGAAGGGGAGTGACCAAGAATTGTGCCCCTGGTATTCAAATGGTTAGATGATCAGTGATTGAATGGGCTTGCCCTTTAAGGGAGGTGTGGTGGGAGGGTGTGGGGTGAACAGAGATCTAAAAGTAGAAACAATGAGCAAGCCCCTGCTGTCTCCCCATGAGCATAAAGAAATTCTAAACTTTGTATAAAGTACCAACTTAGTGTTGTCTTTCCTTTAAAACCCATGCTTGGGTGAGGAGCGCCACACTCAGCAGCTGGGTTGTGAGGAAGTTCCATAGTTTCAAGCGTAGTATTGAACCTGTAGATGCTGGGCACGGTGACAGGCACCGTGATCCTAGCACCTGGGAGGCCGAGGGAGCAGACCTCAAGTTTGAGGACAGTGTGGGTTAGACAACAAGACCTTATCTCAAGTTATCTCAACAGAACAGAAGTATTTTCTCTCCTACCTCTTACAGGTTTTATGTGTCATTTTGCCCAGGTAAAATGTGTTTTGGAAACCTGCCCTGCCTTTTCTCCTATAACTAGACTCAGTTTCCCCTTTGATCCCGAAAGTTATTTCCCATGGTTGGTGGTTTTCTCTTAGCATCGGCTGACACAAGCAAAGGGTAGTAAGAGTTTCTGGGTAGAACTGGTTTATGCGGTGATGAATTTTGTTTCCCAGTGAAAAGCGGGATGGAATGTAGAGACGAGAGAATGATTTTGTCTCCTGGGAAATGGACTGAGGTTTACAGTGGTTTGCTCCCTTCTTCTCCCATGAATAAAGCTGGAATCAGAAGGAAGTAGAAAGCCGAATCCATCAGTTGTGTCATTGCAAGTTTTAAATGATGTCGTTGACTTTGTTGTGTTAACCACTTGAATGAAAAGGAGTCTTGTGCTTGATGGAGATCTATAACAGGACACAGCAATGTGCATTGTTACAGGTGTGTTTTTGAAGCCTTGCTAGACTTTTTCTTTTAATCAGTTTTTTGAGGTTTACCAGTTAGCATCCTTACTGTGCTTTGTACTTATTAAAAAAAATCATGTAGATGTACAAATAAAACTTCTTTTTAAATAATACACTTATTTCTTATCATGTTGAGGGAAAAAATACTCCAGTTTTTGAGGCTTTAGTAATGACAAACAATGTTCATAACTAGAGGCAAGAAATAGAAAGGCTGTTTCCAGAAGAAAAATGAGTTATGTAGTAAGCGATCACAATCATTGTTTACACATAAATGATTTGACTGTGAGCCCAATTTAGGTAAATTGTAATTTGGTTCCAATTATTTGTGGTTTCTAATAAACAACACACATAGGAAGCTACTCAATCTTCATACAGTCATGTATGAGAAACGGCAGGCATTTTATCTTTTTCAGAAATGTTTTTGGGTGTTCCCTAACAATTTCCGTTGTGGTTTGCCTTTCAAGTGGCTACATTTACAATTCTTTAGGCAACCTGAGATAGAAGAAAACAGTCTATCAGAATCTTAGCTGTTGCTTGTGTAAATTTTCATGTTGTGAAATGGAATGAATTGGAGTACTGTTGCCCTGTAGTTACATTCTAAAAGCATATGTGCATCGTATCTAAAGCCACTGTACTGGGAGATGGAGACTGACTAGTCAGTCTGCCACCCTTTCTAACTAGCATTCTGGGGGAGGTTGTGGTACCATAAGGCATCGATTTACAGGTAATGAGTGTTTCTCTCCTGTGCATCCAGAATCTGCTGGGCCTGTATTATCCTGAGGACTAAGTAGTCCTCACTCCAGTCATCTGTGCTCAGTGGTTCAGACGAAGAACCTAGTTGGGAGATGCTTGCAGAGGGGGCATTTAGAACTATGAAAGAAACCAAATGATTCAGGAATGCTAAAAAGAAATTTTCACTTTTAAGATTCTATTATGTAATGTTATCATTTACAAATATTCAGTAGGTTTTAGTGAACCACCTTTTCTTAGGTCCCTATACAGAGCACTAATTCAGTTCGATTTTGTCATTGTCCATAAACCATGATGACTATATTTAGAAATTTGTGTTTGCTCTACACACCTACATGCACACATGCACGCACGCACATGCACAAAGAGATCATAAATATTCCTTAATTATTAGTGTATGTAAAGGGCTTCAACTCCCTTTTTCATGACTTGACTATGTCAGGATAGGGTCATGCCTGGCCAGTAAAGAGGAAGCAGGGTTTTGATTGATAGTATCATAGAACAGGAGTAGGTTTGTGTTCATTTGACATTCACTGGGTTTTTCCTTAAAGAACATTGCTAGCTCAATTCCTTATTTACTATCAGAGGTTAACGTCCTCTATTACAAATCCCTCTAGAGCCTACATCCCTTTGCATTCTTTTCCTGGGGGGAAATGGTATTTTTTTTTTTTGCCACACAGCCAATTAATTCTTTAAAACACAACCAGTGTGTAGGTTAGGAGTCATGTTAACTCCTCGTAGAGGGTATGTTCTTTACTGAGGAGAGCCCCGGGCCACAAGTCTAAAATGGTTATCTGTGTGCTGATTGAGAAGAGCCGAGTTCTGAGAGGTGTGGTCTTCCCCGGTGAGCTTCTCAATCATCTATTTCCCTTTTAAACCCCAAAGACATCATACTGGTTCTCCTCTGCCCTAGAGTCAGATGTCTCATGGATAGAACTGCATGCCCATACACGTCTGCATGCATGTGCACACACACGCATCAAAAAAAAAGAAGAAAGTAAAAAGATATATATATATATATATATATATATACATGTGCCGTAGTGTCTGAATCTTAAGTGTCACCTGAAGAAATGTCAATGTGGTAAAGGCTTGGTCTTGGTTGGAGCACAGTTGGGAGATGGTGGAACCTTTAAAAGGTACAGCCTGGTGAGAGGTTCTCATTGCTGACTGTGTGTCTCTGAAGGAAGTAGAGGCTCTGGGCCCTTCTCCTGTGCTTTGCTCCCTGGCGCTCTCTGCAGGGAGTGGCTTAGCTCTCCATCCTGTTCTGCCACGAAGGGCTGCCCTGCTGTGGGCCTGAAAACAGTGACTCTGCCCATGACAGCTGTGACCCGAAATAAACCTGTCCTCCTTATCATCTGGTTATCTCGGTATATTTGTTGCAGTGATGAAAAACTGACTTACATAACAAAGTACAGTGTGAGTATTTATGTGGCAGTTTTATTAAGTAGACATCTCAGAAAATTGCTAAACCTATGATGCTTCCAGAATAAATCTCTTAGGGTCAAAATGTCCTGTTTTCTGCCTCTTGCCTGTTTTTCAAAGTTTTTTTTTTTTTTTTTTTTTTTTCTGTAGTCTCTCCATGTACTGTACCACACTTTAGCTTGTCACTTATGGGAGACACTCTGCCCCCGGTTGCCTTTGTTAGGCGTTTGCTCACAGTATCCTGATCTATGAGTCCTTTCTTCTTCTTCCTGTTTCCTGTCAGTCTGGAAGTCCTCTAAAGCGCAGTTCTGACGCCCATACTTCTGAAGCATCCCCACCCTGACCTAACACCTGAATTTAGCATCCTCATTTTCCAGAACAGTGGTGTTATGTGCAGCAGTGTGTCAGGAGATAGATCCTCCAGGACACTAGGACCCTCACCCTCAGCTGATACAGTGTCTTTGCTCCCCGTAGTGTTTTGAATTCTGGAGACCTAGGTTGAGGATTGGGAGGCTTGGGTTATGGTTCTTCTTTGTCATTGTGAATGTGGACTTGTTCCTTTCTAAGTTTCTGTGTGATTAAATGTCTTTTCATGGATTGTTGACCCAGGATGCTTTTAGCATGTTATAAGCCAAGTTAGTAAGGAAAATAGGAATTGACATTCTATAGATTGCTTTATGATACAAAGGGAGTTTTCAGAACGGAAGGGCAAAGATTACTAAATAACAAATCTGATGTTACAGATTCAGAGGTCATTTAGATTTAGACTGCTAATAAGCTGCATTAGAAACTTAGTTTCATCTCATAGTAAATATGGAAATCAGAGGTTACACCTTGCTCGGGTGTTGAGTTGAAGCGTTCCTGACCAAGTATTCAGATGGCCTTATAATTGTTTACATGGAAGAAGCGGGATTCATCTGGTAGGGTTGCACCCAGATTCTGCGTGCTGTGTGAATGTCTGTGTAGCCCTTCCTTTTTTATTTAACATTTTACCTGCCCAATATTAATTAGTGTTAAAAGTTAATAAAAGCCTGCTATTACAGATTCAATCATATACTCCATAAGAAACTGCTCAATTACAGAATTTTGTTATTTACAGGATTGAATGCTGTGGTTTTTCTATTCATAACTTGTATTGGAAACTTTAAACTATGTGTATAATATATTTTAATCTAAACTTTTGTAGTTTGGATTTAATTTGATTTCTGGCAATATCTTCTGTATGACCTGTCAAAGTTCATCTTTTCTGATAACCCTGTTGGTCAGATCACAGTATCAGAGTCATGTCCATGTAAGAACACTTTTTATACTTGATCTTTACCCGAAGGCTGAAAAGTAGTTACTCCCATGACAACATTTTACCCTTGACTCTGTCAAAGCCTAGGCACAGCACTTTTGAAGGTATACATTAGGTAGCTGTTTAATAATGACATTCAGTGCTTTATAAAAGCCAGATCCTTTGACTTGAGGGGTTTGTTTTTATTTTGAAATTAAACAGTGTTTGCAAATTAAAGCCGAGCATAAAGCATCAGGAGAAACAGTAAGAAACCAGTGAAGTCATCCCAAGTTCTCAGTGGTCCCTAAATTATGAAGCAGTGGTATCCAAACTTTAAAGATCCCTTCCCAGGTTTACTCACAGGCATGCTGCTGCCGTTGTGGCAAAGATAGCTTTTTGTTTCCAGTGCAGTAGTTTGTATAAGTTACTGGCAATGGCTGGGCTTATCAGTTGGTCAGATATGAATAGAGATAGAAGATGTCTTCATATCAGAGATCTATGTATTTGTATCAGGTGTTTGGGACTCAGCCTGGTGAGCTGCAGAGTGAGTAGGGATTGAACCGCAGTCCTGTGTGCCATCTGGCTTCCTTCCTTCCTTTTTTTTTTTTTTTTTGCTGTCACCCCCAGTTAGGAAGTTCTCACCATCAAAAATGATTTCCCTGCTGTCACAGAAAACAGTGTTTCATGAGGATCCTGCTGCCAACAATGGCAGCTTGAAATTCAAGGCTTTTACGTTTTAAAATCAACCCTCCCTGCCTTCCTCTTTTGGAAAGTTAGCAGGTTTGCATGTGGCATAAATAAATGACATTGCAAGAGGCTCAGTTATACTGTTATTTTAACAGAAACTTCACTCTTCCCTCAAAAGTGCATTCTTAGCTGGGTGGTGGTGGCGGCTCACGCCTTTAATCCCAGCACTCGGAAGGCAGAAGTCAAGTGGATCCCTGTGGGTTCGAGGCCAGCCTGGTCTACAAGAACTAGTTCTAGAACAGGCCCCAAAGCTACAGAGAAACCCTATCTTGAAAAACTTTACAAAATGCATTCTTTTTCAGGACCTGCCAGATAGAGGAGAGGTCATTAATGACATATAAATAAATATACAGACTACCCAAATCTAGACAGTCCTAATTCTTCCTAATCTGACCTCATGTCACTCTTAAGAATTGTTACAGGGAAAGCATAAAACTGCCTTAGATTTGTTCTTTTATTAAAAGGCTTATAAGATACCATTTAATCTATGTGTGTGTGTGTGTGTCGCTCACTCTCACTCACTTTTTCATGCTCTCTCACGCTCTTCTACCATAAAGATTTTAAGTCCTGGTTTATTTTTCTACAGAATTATTTGGGATGACTGAGCTGTGTTTCCGTGAAGGGGCTGTAGACTATCTATGAAGTAGGAAGGGGGAGTGAGGAACTGCTGACTCCATGAATCGCCCAGGCTGCTGAGTTATCTCACAGTTTCCATGATCAGTATTCTTGGCATAGCCTGGCCGGCTTCTGTGCTCGGGCCTCACAAAGCTGTAACTAATGTGTTGGCTGAGGCTGCAGCTCATCTGAGGCTCAGGGTCATCTCAAGCTTCTGTGGTTGTCAGCAGAAATCCTGACCGTGCAGCTGTTGAGCTCATAGTGGCTTATTTCCTCAGAGTCAGCAGGGAGCAGCTGGCCTCCACCAGCACTCTAGTCCCTCTTTGAAGGGCTCGGCTCCCATTAAGTCAGGCATACCCAGGTGTAGTTGTTTTGTCTTTTTCTTTTCTTTTTATAAGTCTTTTGAGGTCCTGCCACTCTGCTCCCAAATACATACCTGGAGACTTATTCTTACTTATGAATGCCTGGCCTTAACTTGGCTTGTTGCCTCTTACATTTTACCTTTTTAAATTCTATATTCTTTCTTTCCTTCTTACTCTGTGGCTGGCTGGGTGGCTAAGTGACTGGGTGACCGGGTGCCTGAGTGGCTGAGTGACTGCGTGACTGGTGACTGAGTGGCTGGGTGGCTGAGTGGCTGGGTGGCTGAGTGGCTGGGTGACTGAGTGGCTGGGTGGCTGAGTGGCTGAGTGACTGTGTGACTGGGTGGCTGAGTGACTGTGCGACTGGGTGACTGAGTGGCTGGGTGGCTGGCCCCTAGCATCCTTCTCTCCTTTTCTCACTCCTCCTCTCCCTCAAGCCTGATTTCTCCTATTTATCCTCTCTGTCTGCCAGCCCCACCTGTTCCTCTCTTCTGCCCTGCTATTGCCATTCAGTTCTTTATTAGACTAATCAGATGTTTTAGACAGGCAGAGTATCACAGCTTCACATAGTTAAACAAATACAACATAAAAGAATTCAACACATCTTTGCATCATTAAGCAAATGTTCCACAGCATAAATGAATGTAACACTAATATTCCACAACACCCAGGGTTTCTCCCTTAATGAACTAAAAGTCAACGTATTTGAACCTTAAATGCATCTACAAAGTCACTTTGCCTTAGTCGTATTCTGCTGCATGGAAGCAAGTCACGGTTTTCACAAACAACTTGAGTGAAGGACCCCATATTTGAGTGAGTCACTGAGGGTCACTTTAAGGTATGTGACTCCCAGTTCTTTCTCTTCTGTTTTCTGAATGTCCAACCCCGAACTTAGAGAAGAGCTGGTGTTCCTTAGTGTGGGCTGGAGAAGGATGCTGCATGGCTGAACAGGGAGAAGAGCAGGATGGAGCACGGGGTGCCAACCATTTCCTTGGGGTCTCTGTCACGGTGTCTCTGTTCCACTGTTTTTCTCTGCAGGGCTTGCAATGTTTCAAGATATTTTCTTGTTACAGTGGTAGTGTGACTCTGTGTCCTTATAATGAATCAACATGATGGTGTTTGTCAAAGTCACCAGAAATGATGTCAAATCCATCCCTGGAGGCCTCAGATTTGTTGTAGTTTGTGAAGTAGCTTTCAGGCTACCAGAGTTAGAAATGATCTAATATTTATTCAATTACAAATTTGTTACAATTCAGAACATTCAGTGCTGTTTTCAAAAAAGTATTGAGGAAATCATGTGCCATTTGTATTCATTCTGAGTAGAATGCAAAGATAATTCAGTGCTACAGGGTCTTGGCAGATTATTTATCTTATTGAATGGTATAGAGAGAAAGCCATGAGATCGTTGCCAGAGAAGCCAAAGAGACATCTGAAAAAATGCAGTGACCCGCCCTTCCTTACCTCCTTCCCGCCTGAACTATGTAGTGAGTTCAAAGCCAGCCTGGGCAGCTTCGTGAAATCCTGCCTCAAAGAGTTCTGTAGGGCCTGAATGTAGAGCTCAATTATTGAGCACTGTCGCCTTCCACCCTTGTTTCCTTCCTTCATTCCTTCCTTTCCCTCTGGGGAAGAGTTAGTAAAAGGCGATTTTAAGATTGGTAAGAGAAAACACATACAAAGAGCTAAGAAAACTGCAAAAGAATAAAATGTGGTCTTTATAACTAAAAGTGACTTGCCTGAAAAAGTAGATAAACTTAGGGAGCAGATCAGTGAGTCCAGAAACAAATGACTTACAAAAGTAGTTCATTCCCACTCACAAAAGAACAACAGCAAAGGCAGATTCAGACTGCAATGAGACAGCATGCTCTCCTGGGTAGGACAAATTCCCAGTCTTGTAGTAAGGCTATGGGAAGAATAGGTCTTCTAAGGCACTGCTGATAGGAGGGAAGTTGTCCCTGTAAAGAGAAATGTCACGATACTGGCATTTGTGTGGTCATCGCAGAGGGAAACTGACAAAAATATAAAAAGATATTCATAAAATTTTTCTCTTGGCTAAGTTTATAATATCAAAATATTGGAAGTAGCACAGATATTCATCAGTAAGGGAATCTGGTTATGTGGTATGATTTCCACAATACAGTATTCTGAGAACAAGAAACTCCCTGAAAATCACTGACAATTGCCATGGGTTAGTTCCATAGGAGCACTGCAGCCATTTCTATAATAAGGAAAATAACAAGTGTAATCTACATATTTTGTGAAAAAAATAATGGAGGGGGAAACCCAAACCAGAGTAAAGATAGCTACCTCTAGGAAGACAGAGGGAAGACATCTGAAACGAGACTTTAAATACATTTCAATACCCTTTTCTGTAAGTTTTATTTTATTGGTGCACAGTTGTGTAATGCGTGTGACGTGAGCCTGCCTCTGTGTGAATGACGTCAGAGGACAGCATGGTGGAAACAGTTCTGTCCTGCCATTTTCCTGTGGGCTTCGCGATGCAGACTCATGTCGCTGGGCTTGCAAGTAAATGCCTTGACCTCCTGAGAATCTTGGTGGCTGCTTGATGTCCCCTTTTTTTTTTGGATTTTCGAGACAGGGTTTCTCCGTAGCTTTTGGTTCCTGTCCTGGAACTAGCTCTTGTAGACCAGGCTGACCTCGAACTCACAGAGATCCGCCTGCCTCTGCCTCCCAAGTGCTGGGATTAAAGGCGTGCGCCACCACCGCCCGGCCACTTGATGTCCTTTTGACCTAAGACTGGTCAACAGTTTTAGCCATTGAAAAATAAGCAGAATTTAAAAGGTAGACCGTGTATTGGCATGCCTTCGTTACGTGCTGGAAGAAGAAAAGGGTGACCTTTAGTTCTGCAGTTTTAACGTTTGTTATTAATCTATGTGTAGTTTAAAATTATCGGCTGCGAGGTTCAGTCTGCATGAAGGCTGCTTTGTTCTTTTGCTTAATTAGTCCTTTGAAAACATAGTTTCTTCTCCACCTCTGCCACTCAACATTTCAGACTAACCAGCATCCAGTGCAGCATAGCAATTAGAAACCCGCTCTGAGGTTCTCTATCACACGCATTCAGGGTGGCTTTTTATTTTTAGGTAAAGAATTAAAGATAGATTCCTTTGCTTTTTACTTGATATGTGAGCTTTACTTCTAGAAAAGGGCAGCAGGTGTCACAGGGTCAGGGATTTGCTTCTGACCAGTGCTCAGGTGTGAGAAGTGCCCCAAGTGGCTTCATTTCTTTTAGTCGTCCAGACCTTATACACACTTGAAAGTCATGTCTGTTCTTTAGAGGGAGGTGCCTCTGAAGAGCTAGAAAGCTCTTCCTGTGACATGTCTGAGGCTGCTTCTAAGCACCAGAAGCAGAGCCTGCCTGAGATCTGTACATTTGGATATGCAACCTTGAGCAAACCACTTAGCCTCTCCATGTCTCGACTCTTCCACCTTTAAAGTACACATGATTATTCCTACCTTGTAATTTGTTCTGTGCCTCTCAAATGGGCTATCATTTTTCCGTCCTCAGCCTGTACAAATAAGGCTGTTGCAGAGCTTGAGCGCAGCCCCTCCGTGTCTGTACTCCCTCACTACTGTGCTGTGCTCCTTTTCATGTTCACTGGCTCCATTGAGCTCATTGTCAAATGGAGGGAAAAGCAAGAGAGAAGCCACTACCTGCTGATAGGTAGCTGGTTCCTACAGGTCTCATTATCTTTCTGATACATTTGTATCCTGATGTTTAATACACACAGATGGAATTTATTCCAACAGCTTCTTGTAAAAACTATGTGTATCTTAGGGGGCCTTTTGTTCCCATTGTTGATTGTGTTATTTATTTATCTTTTTAGCATTTTTAGATTTCCTTTTTATTATATTGAGGGTTTGGTGGCATGATTACTATTTTCTCATTCATGAAAATAAAGGAAAGATATTTTATTAAGATAACAAGTTAGAGTCTGGAGAGATGGTTCAGTGGTTAAGGGCACTTGTTGCTATTGCAGAGGACCCTGGTTTAATTTTAGCACCCACATGGTAGCTTACAACCCTCCATAACTACAGTTCTAGGGGATCCAATGCCCTCTTCAAGTGCACAAGTGTGAGTGCACATACACATGTTTAATAAACAGTAAATAAATCTTAAAAACAACCTTTTGAAAAAGAGATAACAAATTGAAGTAGGACATAGTTATGCCTGTAATCCCAAAATTTAGGAGGTAGAGACTGGGGGTCCTGTTAGGGTCGTTCTCGGGAGTTTCGGGCCCTGACTCAAACACACAATGTTAATAAATTATACATCAAGATCTGAAAGTCCTGAATAGTCCTGAACAAAATTCTTTCTCACCTGTGTACAAGCATACAATAAAGTGCTGTATTGCCTTCTCTTTACTAGAGGTTCTTTCTTGAGAGTCACAGAATTGGGGGGGGGGGGTACTTGACTCTTACTTTGAAGGGTTTAGTGCCATATAAAGGATGTCCTGTATTCCAACTATTCTCCATTAGCAACTGCATTTTTATCTTGCATGTGTATTTTGTGTATGTTTATGTGTGATATATGTGTATGTCTGTGTTTGTGAGTTTGTGTATGTAAAGGCATGTAAACACTTACTGCACATGTGTGTGGGAGTCAAAGAGCAGCCTCCTGTGTTGGTCCTTGCCTTCTACCTTGTTTGAGGCTGGGTGTCTTTGTTTTCGGCCCTGTGAATCGCAGACTAGCTGGCCCACAAGTTTCCGTGGATTCTCCTGTCTCCAGCCCCCATCTTGTCACAGGGTCACTGGGATTGCAGATGTGCTCTGCAGCATCCTGCTCTACATGGCTCCTGGGGATTCAAACCCAAGTCCTCACATTTGCATCGTTACCCACTGAAGCGTCTCCCCAGCCCACATGCAAACTGTTATCTATTCAATACGTAATTAGATGGATGCTAAGTGCACACTGTGTTCAGACCGTGATGCCAGGCCTTGGGAATAAATGAGTGTGACTGGACTTGACCCTAGGAGACCTCTCTGTGGCGAGAAGCTGCAAGCACTTCAGAAGCTTGAGTCTTGGCTTTGTGTCACTAACAGCTTCTTACCCAGCTTTAACAAGCCACAAGCTGTTTCAGCCTCTCTGAGTTGTTTTTCCCATCTATAAAAAGAGAGTTGGGTATCAGTGATCCCCATGGTCCTGCCCTTATCTAAGCTGCTGTGATCCCAACATTTCCTTAAGGTTACTTTGGACTATTGTGAGGGTGAAATTTAAAAGTTTTTATGAAATCACTTTAAAAACTATTAAGTGCTATATATAAACAAAAATATTATTCTCTACTAATCTGATGTCATATGTTGATATTTTTGTTCCAAAAAGCAGACACATGAAGTGTTAGTACTACATCCCAGATGCTTAAGGAAAAGGTCAACCTCTTCGTGCCTGTGGGGGTTCCATAGCATCTCTTGTCCTCAACTGAGTAAGACAAGCAGCGTACTGAGTGCATAGATTTAGACCCCGGGGTCCTGAGGTTTAGTATAGTTATATGTGAACCACATCCCCAGACAGGATCACTTTGAGGAATCTGGTTACTAGATTTATGAGATTCAAGATTAATAGTAATCTTCCACGACCGTAGGTTGGTTGTTTAAATACAACTACCCATCTACTTATACCTTGCAGTACTGTTAGAGATGGGATGTCTTTGTCTTCTTTTGTCCATGAAAGGGTTTGGAGTGGGCTAGAGAGATGGCTCATTAGGTTCTCAGAGGTCCCATCACCTCTGTAACTCCAGTTCCGGGAATCCAGCGCCCCCTTCTGTCCTCTGTGAGCACCAGATATGCAGGCATTCTCAGGTTTAATTACTTAAACTCTGAAGTTTTTAATTAAGTATGATTGTTCTTCATAAGTTTTCATAAGTTGTATACCTTTTAGAAGATTTAAAGATTTGGTTTTTTTTCAATGTGTGAGTGTTTGCCTGCTTCTGTGTATTTATGTGTTCCACATGCATGTCTGGTGCCCAAGGAATCAGAAGAGGACACTGATGCCCAAGGAATCAGAAGAGGACACTGATTACCTAAAATTATCAGTAGAGGGTTGTCAGCAGCTATGTGGGTGCTGTGAACTGGTACAGGTCTTTTGCAGGAGTACAAAGTGCTCTTAACCTTTGAACCATCTTTCCAGACCTCCTAAATTTTTTATTTGTACATATCTAAGTGTGTCTGTCTATGTGTACACGTCCATTTGAGCGCCCTTGGAGGCCAGAGGAGGGCCTCACAGTCCCCTCGAGCTGAAACTATAGGCACCTGTGAGTGGTTGATTAGGTGCTGCTCACTAAACAGCTCAGCTCAGTTCTACTCATTCCGCATAAGAAGCAAGTACTCTTAATTGCTGGACCATCTCACCATCCCCAATACATTGTTTACTTTATTTATAGTTACTGCTAGACTACTTAATTTACTATTGAAATATGATGATCTTTCTCTGAAAGCTGTGTCTGCAGTAAAACTTGGATTTATTTTCATTGCAAAGTTACTTGCAGCAGAGTAAGTGTTGCTCGTTTAACCTGTTAGAAGGCTTTGGAATTAATTTTATGTTTATAGAATGATTATAGATTTATGTTCAGCTTTTGAAGAATGAAGCCATTACTTTGTTTTACTGGTGAATCCTGCTTAATGAGTCATCCCTTGTCATTTATGA
This sequence comes from Chionomys nivalis, assembly GCF_950005125.1. Lineage (NCBI taxonomy): Eukaryota > Metazoa > Chordata > Mammalia > Rodentia > Cricetidae > Chionomys > Chionomys nivalis. Next base: position 28,175,589 of record NC_080103.1, on the reverse strand, counting down.
AAGGAAAAGTAGCATTCATTGTGAAAACTAGAATTGATTTAGTCAACCAGAAGCGAGCCTCTGACTGTTTCCAGATGCTTGCTCTTCCTTTCCCTATGGGGTTTGGAAGCAACTCTCAGTCTTACCTCAGCGAGGAATTTGCTAAGCTTGCCTTTTCCTCCATATCCTCTCATTATGGCTAGATAGATCCATGCTGAAATCCATTTTATGATTCCCCGTTATGATAGTTAATCAGAAAAATATGGAAAGAAACTCCTGAGCTAAACACAATTTAAAAGGCAAAACTGGAGTTGCCACAAGCTTCCTTTACATTTCATGGACTTTGAAAACGACCTTGGTTCCGAATTGCATCTCCTCCTGCGAGTGAGCAAGCACTGTTTCCCCAGCTATTTGGTGTTTCAACACAGCTCCTACAGCTGACAGGCTGACACCATTACAAACCATTGTTAGGAAAGCTGTGTGGTGTTTCTGTGAGGTGCAGCGGGGTGCTTGCCGTGACTCAGTAGCCATTCCAGTGTTCTTAGAAGAGTCCGATCGGTAAAGGTGATCGTGGACCCTTTTGCTCATGGAGTCTTCATATATTTTAATAGTATGTGTGATAGATAGAAATAGGTGCTGCTCTTCGGTTTAGGTGAATTAATTAATAACCAATATTCTTAACTATCCAATGCCTTGTTTCTTCCTCTAGTTACTTTTCTTTTCTAACCTTCTCTGACCTATCCCTTACTCCTGAAAATATATGATGGAAGGCCTGCAGCAGTATTGTGTTGTTTTATATGATAGCCTTCTGTTTTATGTTTTTCCTTCACTGTGACATGTAATCTACTGCAGGTGCCTTTCCCTATTGCCATGTGTTGCAGTTACTGAGCTTTTACAGTCTGATGCTAGTGCATTTTTGTTAGTGATTTCATGTATTTTAAAAAGGTTCCGTCATTTTCCCTGACCGAAAGTCTATGCCTTGAATTAATTTTGTCCCGTGGATTTAGCTGTAAATTCTGTTCCATACATACATACATACTCACAAACACACACATACCAAACACTGAAATGCTGGGGACACAAATATAAGTCCTAATCCATCAACTGTTTTTCAGTATATAGAGAAGAAACAACTTGTTGATTTTGCAATATAATAATCCCATGGCACCACTGCTATTTTTTCCCTCTTTTTCTAGGTATCCCATGTAGACAGAAGTTTCTGTCTGACCTGGTCTTGCAGCCATTTAGTTCCAAAGAAACACATAGTGGCTTATATTAATTATAAACTGTTTGGCCTATTAGCTCAGGCTTATTACTATCTATCTCTTACAATTTAAAATTAACCCATAATTCTTGCCTATGTTTAGCTATGTGGTTTGGTACCTTTTCTCAGCAATGTAGTCTCATCTTGCTTCCTCTGCATCTGGCTGAAGACTCTATCTGTGCCTTTTCTCTTCCCAGAATTCCCCTAGTCTGTTGTCCTGCCTATATTTCCTGCCTGACTACTGACCAATCAGTGTTTTATTAAACCAATATGAGTGACAAATCTTTATAGTGTACAAGAACATTATCCCACAGCACTGCCAGTCTGGCCCCAGCTCATGAATGCTAGGATTACAGGCATGTGCCACCATGCCCCACATCATTCATGTTTTACAGGAGCAAAGAGCGGACATCTCATCTTTCAGAGGCCAGTGCATAATCAGGAAACATACCCTAAAGGAAGTCATACTTGAGCTCTAAAGACATTATAGGAGCTGAACAAAAGGCCTATTTAAGAATGTTCTAGGCAGACATGCCATTAGCCAAAGCATGACAGAAAGGGATGGCACAAGGTAAAGTACATCGTATTTGAAGAGTTTAAATGTGAAGCAGGGATTGAGAGTAGGTAAAGAGAGAGGGATCAGAGACCTCCCTCTTCTCTCCCCAGATAGTACCATGTTAAAGAGCTTACATTTGACCCAGCATTTATTAAAGTAAGGAACATAGGATTCAGTGCTTGTTTTTTATGGATTAGCCTCATAGCACTATAGAAAATAGCTAACAGATCCCACAGAAGCCTGGTAGCTATCATGCATTATTATCTTCTAGTCTCTGTAGCCCAGGAGGCTGTGGGCATGGCTAACTGGGAGTTCTCACAAGGCAGCAATCAAGCTGTCAGCCTGGCCTGCAGTCATTGCAGGGTCAGCTAAGGGAAAAGCCACTTCCAGCCTCCCTCAAGCAATTGTTTGGGGCTAGTGGTCTGGATTCTGATTCCTCTCCATGGGTGTCCATTCTCTTGGCCGTGGGCCTCATGGTAAAAGAGCTCACAATATGGCTGCTGTGAGGTAGCAAGTGAGAGTGAAAACGGAAACTAGGTCCAAGTGTCGAAGCTGATCAGGGAGCAGCATCTCATCGCTTGTCATACTCTGTCCATCAGTAGCAAGTTTTTAGGCCTCCCTTTAACCTAAACACATTTTAGAGGAAAGATCACATGAAAACCTGAATCTCAGGAGTCTTGGGAGCCATCTATGAAGCTGCCTACCAAGTGGACTTAAGGCAGTAAGATTAGATGCTAGGGAATACTTAGGAGGCTCATGTAATAGTCCAGGTGAAAGATCTGAAAATCACTGTAGCTGTGGAGTGGGATGAACTAGTTAAAACTATCCTGGGTGTAGTGCCAGGACATCTTACCAATTTATAGAGCACAAAGGCAGTAAGGGTTAAGGAGGAGTCACTGGTGATATTTAATGTGTCATTCTTATAGCTATCTTACTAAACAAATATGATTTACTAAATGTGACTGAAACTCATGTCCAGGTTGAAAATGCCACCCTCTCTGCTGCCTTGCCTTCATACTTTAGCAAACTCAGCTTGTCCTCGACCTGGCTGTCACTGTGTGTGTCACTGCATTGAAAGACCCCAGTTACTGCTGCCTGTTTGATCTCCTGTGTGCCCCATTGCTGTTCTTTACTCGAGAGTCACTCTATACTTAGACGTTTGAGAACATACTTCTCATGCTTTTTCCGTGTCCCTTTCTTCTCTTTAATCTAGATTCTAAAATGCCTGGTATCTGTGTATCTTTCAGTCATTCAGCCAGCACTTATCACGGGCATACTTGGTGACCAGCACCTTACTAGGCCTCCCTGGGAACACGATGGTGAGCCAGACACTGCCCCTGTTCTTTTGGTCTCATCAGTAGTTCCTCTTCCTTCTCATCTGTCAGAAAGACCACAAATCCCTTAGGCACAGTTCTGAATTTGATGCCGAGTTAGACACTGCCCCTGTTCCTCTTGGTCCTTAAGGCACAGTTCCACTTCCACCTTGCTGTGAGATGCTGTGAGATCACAGGCATGAGTTCTGTGCTCTCTACTTCCTGCAGCTGCTTCCAAGAGAACTTTGTATTTGACATTTAGAGACTACATAAGGTTGAAAGTGAGCGGTAGAGTCAGTTGTTAAGGGCAGTGAGATTTTTTTCTGACCTCTCCCCTCAGTCTGTAGCCATCAGTAGATCACATGTCACCCGCTGACTTATTGGAATCGCCTGCAGAACTCTGCAAACCTACCTGTAGATGTCTGGACCTCCCTTAGTCATTCTGGTTCAACATGACAAAACTAAATGCAAAATGCGCTCCAAGGTGAATTTGGTGTCTAGCTAGATTAGAGGAATACTGTGCTAGCAACCCTTACCTTTGTGCTGTTAATTGCTTTGTTTAAATATGGTCTTCCAAATAAGCTCAAGCAGTAGTTCAAATGTTGGATAAAGATCACTGTGTCCATAGTGGCTTTGCACTCTATTCCTGGAGGAGTCTTCATCCATCTGTGGAAATAACCAGGCTACTGTGTATTTTAAATAATGAAAACATGATGGACAGGGCTGGGGTGACAGCTTGGTGATTATGAGCACTTGCAGCTCTTACACAGGACCAGAGTTTAATTCCCAGATCCTACATTGGGTGACTCACAATTGACAGCCCCAGGGGATCTGAAGCCTGCTTCTGGACTTCTCAGGCACCCACAGGCATAGGTACATGAGTATGTACACACACACACACACACACACACACACACACACACATATTTTTAGAGCTATGATTGGCAAATAACCAGATTTAGAAATAGTAGATCAATCAACAGATACATTAATGGATGTATTCTATCTCCTTTACTCTAATAGCTTTCTGATTTTATGAGAAATTTAGAACAAAGACCAATAGTTTTTTTTTCCCTGAATTTTAATAAATCACATTCTATTCTTTAAGGAAGTATATTATTACTCTCTTGCAAACAGGAGTTGTTAAAATGTGACTTAATAAGTTTTCTTTTCTCTTTAGTGTTATTCCTCTTTTAAGAGAGTCTGTTGGAATATTAATGCAAAGGACTCCTCGCTCACTGGAAAATACACTTCCCCAGTGCTACCAGAGGGTAAGTTTGCAAACCATTGGATTGCATGTTCTTTTCAAACTGTTCATCTTGCATAAATATGGGTAGCATGTGCATATAGTTTAATCATTCTTTCAAGACTGCATGGTGACCATGAATGTCATTCATATAAACCCAAATAAACTCATTATAAAATGTTGAACTTTACTAAAGAAAATGTACATACTGTCCTTGCAACAAATTGTGTTATTAAAAATTATGGACTACCAGTAACTGACAAAATAAGTATATATAAATAAGTATATAATTTTCTTAGTGATTGTCCTATTGTTGTGAGACCTGAGCTCTGGTTCTCTGAAGAGCAACAAGTGCTCTTAACTGCTGGAACCGACTTTACCACATTCTCGATGTTTTTTGTTTGTTATGTTTTGTTTTTGTGGCATGCACTATGTATCAGATCCTCTCTAAGAGACTAGAGACAGATGGTGAACAGAGAAAGATACTGTGCTCTCATGGAGCTCACAGTGTGGTGGGCACACAAATGATAAGGGATGTTGATGGTAAGAAACTGTCAGTGATGTGATGTGGGATTCCCCTCTGTATGTTGTGAATACCATTGGTGAATAAAGAAACTGCCTTGGCCTGTTGATAGGGCAGGGTAGAGCTAGGCAGGGAAAACTAAACTGAATGCTGGGAAAAAAGGAGGCAGAGTCAAGGAGAAGCCATGGAGTCTCTGCCAGAGACAGACATGCCAGAACCTTGCTGGTAGGCCACTAGCCTCATGGTAAAATATAAAATGCTAGAAATGGATTAATACTAGATGTAAGATATAGCTAGCAATACACTTAAGTGATTGACCAAGCAGTGATTTAAATAATATAGTTTCTGTGTGATTATTTTGGGAGTCTGGGCAGCCAGGAAAACAAACAGGCGGCTTTCTATGACAGTGATGCACACTGTGTAAAATGAAATGGGAATGTGGTAGATGTGGATGACTGCATCAGAGTCAGCAAGGAAGCCATAGCCAGGGAAACTGAAACCCTGATGACCAGAAGTGTCAGGTCATATACAGATCCTTACGAAGACTGTTCCAGAATGCGCGCGCACACACATACACTCAAAACCGCTAATGTGAGGCAGCTATGGCTGGAACTAATTTAGCGTATTTGGAGACTGGCAAAACTGGTTTTGTGGCTGCAGCATGATAAATAAAGGGAAAAGTGATTGCAAGGTTGGAAAGAAGGCAAGGACCAGATGTTAGGAGGTCTTGGTCGCACTAGAGGCTTAGACTCCACTCTCAGTGGGAAGATCCGGAGTGCTATGGCGCAGTGGGAATGTAATGAATTTCGTGCTTTAACAAGATTGTCCTATGTAGACGACATGTTTTTGGAAGAGCTGGCTGAGACTACCGTCCTTGGCAGCAAGAGGGAGGCAAATCCACATTTGGAGTGTGTTTTTGGAGGAGCATTGCCTTAATGAGGGGGAAAGGGTGTTGTCTCACTGCTGGGTATATGGTAATGCTACTGTTGAGGCCGAGACTAGGGTGGGAAGTGTTTGAGAACAAGAAGTAAGTTTCTGTTTATTTTTAATTCCAAAGTAAGATTCGGTTTATAAGACATTAAGATTGAAATACTCAGCGGACATTTAGGGGGAATGACACTAAGTAGCACGTGTGGAATCGTGGGCACTGATTAGGACTGAAAAGATTTAAGCGAGGCTGAGGAAGAAGCTGAGGGGTGGAGTGCTGTCTGGCATGTGCAGGCCATGTCAGGTTCTCAGGGTAGGCACATGAGGACAGGAGAGTGTCTGAAGCATTGAGAAGGCATGCAGTGACCCCGGAAGAGGCTCTGGGCTCTGTTGTCACCTCCAGGTTCAGAGCACAAGTGGACGAGCCAGAAGAGGAATTAGGGGAGCTGCAGGATCAGAAGAGTGGGGAATGCCATTTCACCTTTATGCTTCTTCTTAACTGGATTTCCTGTATTCGCAAAAGCATGTCCATATTGCATGGATATTGAAAATCTTAACTTTAATTAAAGAAATGTCCCTCTGGCCTATTATCCTTTTCAAGGAACCTTTTCTGTGTAGTGAATTCTCTCATTTCTAAGTGTGTGTTGATTTCTGTCCTTTCTTTCCTCCCCCTTCATCCGTGGTCTACTGTGCCTTCTTTTTCTAACTCCATAACCCAACTGTACTTAAACACATCTCCGATCACTGTGCTGAAGTTAGAACTTCCGCCTAGGTGCTCTCAGAGGTCTCGGCAGATTTAATAAATGTGCGTCCCTTCTCTTTCCCCAACCCGTCTCAAAGTCACCACAGCATTGGTACTCCGCAGGGTTTGACCGAGCATCTGCTTGTTCTGATTTGCTGCTTAGGTGAATGTAGGCGGGAGGGCACTGTCATGATCTTAATGCTGACATCTGTCCCATGTTTCAGGTGCAGCAGCTACAAGGAGTTTACAGCTTACAAGAACAGCACTTCTGGACGCTCTGTTCTGATGTTTACGTTGGGACCTTGAAGCTCTTAGTCGCCCCTGATGCTGACGCCAGGTGGATCTTAAGCCAAACACATAATATTTTTACTCAGGTATGACTTGTTACAAGCCTCTTTTGGGAGTCCTATATTTCTCTGTATCTGCTAGCTTTACAATCCTATATTTAACATATCAAATATTGAAGCTTCTAAAGTAAAAGAAGCTTTTACTTTAGAACAGTGTTCTCCATTCTGAGTCAAAATTCAGAAGGTCTTTATTTCCTTAACAGTCTCTCTCCTTTCTGTTTTCCAGTGCTGGGTACTGGCCCAGGACCTTCCACTTTAGTTAGTTTTGTTGACTAGAGTCTAGACATTTTTCTAAGCAGAATTACTTTCCTGTGATGTATGTGTCACTGGGCACATAATTCTCTCTTCCTCTTTCTTCGCATCTCCAGACATGAATATAATATGCAGTCTAGTTAAATTCAAGGCATTCCATAAATTAGAGATTCTGCCTCCTGATGAGAGCCACACACGCTTAGGTTCCTTCTGAATGAATTACAACACAGCTAATGTTAATTAGGATTTACATAATCCCAATCTTACATGCAGTTAAGACTGCTATGCTGTGGGCTGGTTCCAATTGTTTAGAATTTTAACAGCTTTCTGAGCAGACACATTGTATAAATGGGTCTCATCTCTGTAATGTGTACCACCATGGCTTTCATAATGAAGCCACGAGGCCCATGCAGTATATCTGAATACTGGCTCCGTGTTTCAGGGACAAAAGGAGAGCAGCATGGCAGTAACCTTGCGCTTACTGCCTGCCCCCTCCAGACCAAGGTGCCCCTCTCCTTTACCCTGTGTCTTCTCCCAGTGCCACTTCCATCCTTCATCAGGGCTCCGGTGGGCTTCTAGGACACCCTGCACACTCATGACTTGGTCAGCGAGTTACTGTTCTTCCCTGTGAAAAGGAATGCAGTTTCTAGTATGCTAACCATGCTCACAGCAGCTGGCTGCTGGGTGCTGAAGCTGTAACCGCAGCTGCAGCCGCAAAGGGAGATTTCTGAAACCTTAAACTTGGCCTTTGGAAATGGCTGCATTTGAATGTTCCCTCAGATGCCTCTTCTGTTTCAGAAACTACATTTGGGTTTTGAATATTTAAAGCCATTTTATCAGCTAAGGTCCTGACTAGTTGATTTCATTCCTTGTAGCTGCCAAGAATTCCCTTTGAGGCTTGCTGTGAAGCTATTCAAAGCCCTTCCCCACCCCACCCCAGAGTAGTAGGGGTCACATCTCTAAAATATCTCTTATTCCTACACTGAGTGGTTTTAAAGTTTTTATTTAAATTTTTAAATTCTTACATACCAGAATAGCATATTTAAATGATTTATTTCCTTTGTGTTTATGCAGAAGGTGTGTCCTTGTAGCATGAGTAAATGTCAAATTTCATTTCACGATGGGCAGATTTTTAGATGACTTTGTATCTTAAGTTACATCTTCCTCATATCTCTCACTTTTCAAAATGAACCCAGGTTACTGCCTTTTTGAGGGGGACAAATCACCAAACACAGTGAGATGCCTCAGCAGGTAAAGGACCTGATCTGACATGATCCAAAGAGAGTTAACTCCCTGACCTCCACAAGCACCTAAACACAAAATAAGTAGAAGTAAACGTAAATAAAATCCCTTTCTTAAACTCACCCTGAAGCTTTCTCTTGTAGAAAGGGTCTAGTCTTGGTTCTAAAGCAGGAGAAAGAACTTTCCTCTGTGTATTTGGTGTCTTTCTTAGGGCAGACCCTGAGTAAAAAACGTAAGGAATGGGCTTTAAAGATTATTTTTTAATGAAAACTTATATTGAGGTGACTTTAAATGTAAAGAAACAGAAATCAGAGAATTGTTTCTATTTCGTTACCGGGTCTATATCTGTGGTGATCTGGGCAGTGTCCTTTTTAATACCAGTTTCTTCTGAGCTGCTCAAGAATGGGCTTGCTTTGCATGTGTGTGGTGTGGAGAAGGGAGGTGCTGGAAGTCCTGGTGCTCAAACTCCTTCGGGAATAGTAGTTAGTGTAATCCAGTCCAGCAGAGTCTTTCTCGATATCCATCAAAGCTAATTTTTGAAATTAATTACCAGTTGATATCTGGAGAGATAGAAAGTTTGATTTTGTGTTTACTTAGAAACCGACAGAAGGGGGACTCTGGATGAGAAGCAGTTCAGTGGCTTATGGCTTTTGTTTAAACTGGCAAAGATCACTTGTTAATGGTATACTTCACAATTTTAATTGCAGCCTTAATAGACTTTGTTTTGCTAGAAATAATGTTTGAAGAAAAAAGTCTTAAGTATGTTCAAAGAAAGATAAAGATCTAGAATATCCTTGGGGTCCACTATCCTCATCTGTTCCTCAAAGCACAGAAGACAGCCAAGCTACTCCAAGCTCTCTGCTGGCAGAATCCCTACTCAGTTTCTCAGCTTGCTCTCCCGGCTTATGCCGGTTTAATCCTGAGCCCCCAGCATCCTGAGCCCCCAGCATCCTGAGCCCCCAGCTTCCTGAGTTCCCCAGCTTCCTGCTTCTGCCTTTTGTGCTCTGTTCTCTAACCTCAAAATAGAAGTGAACAGTTATATCCAGGAAGGAATGAAAAAGCCTTCTCCAAGCACAAGTCAGAGCCCCTAAATTACAGAAACCGTCTGCCTCCTCCAGTCTCCTGTGTTCACAATCCCTCCCTTCTCTGGCCAGCAGCGTCATTCAGGCTTGTACTCTGCTTGTGTGATGCGCACAAAAGAAGGGGCATCTTCCCTTGTCTAAGTGGGTTTCGGGTTTTCCACCCTTTCCACTTATTTTTTTTTCCTTTTTGTAATGGGCTTTAATTTTTATTGAGTATTGGCTTTGTTTGCCTGCTCTACAGACTTTTTCTTAGCCATTCTTCTCATCTTTCTTTATCACATGTACCTAAAATTTAGGAGCTGCATAAACAGCTTGGATCTTACGTGTTTTTCATCAAACCATAAGGTATAAATGTTTGTTGACTGACACTGACTGAGAGCCCACTAGGTGTCAGTTACAGTGATAGGAATTAATGTATTCATTACCACAGGGCAGTTTACAGGAAAAGGAACCAGATCTGTTTTCTTTTTTTTTGTTTTTTGTGTGGTTTGTGATGTTAAGTGAGCACTGAACTATACCCCTAATTCTTGGTTCTTCTCACTGTGTCATTAAGTTTCCCAGGCTGGCCCAGATCTTGCTCCGTAGCTAGGGCAGCTTCAAAGTTGTAGTCTTCCTGCCCCTGCCTCTGTTTCAAGAGCTCTGGGGTAACAGGTGTGTAATAATAACCAGTTATATTCTTATTCTTGACTTAGGGACAATTTAGTCATATTTATTTACAATTCATTAATTCTGTAGTATCTCTCATGGAAAAGTAAAATAGTTTTACATGACCTCATTTTACATTTTTTAAAAAATTTTGTATTAGTGCTTGTTTTGTCTGCATGTGTGTGTCTCTGCATCTTGTCTGTGCTTAGTGTCAGCACAGGCCAGAAGAGGGCATCAGATCCTCTGAGACTGGAGTTACAGCTAGAAGAACCTGGGTCCTCTGGAAGAGTAGCCAATGCTCATAACCCATAGGCCATCTCGCTAGTCCTCCTTTTGCATTTTGAAGGGATAAAGATTAGCATGTTCAGTCAAAAACTCAAGAAAAAAATGTGTTTATGATTTTGGTCCATAGAGAATACAAGTAAAACACAATTTTTACAGTCATATTCCTGTTTGTTTTCTTGACTTTAGCTTCTTCCTTGGAGCTATCCCAAGCCTGTATGTAGTAGCAGGCCTGCTTTGGGGTGGACTTAGAGGGTTAAATTGACTAGCTGTCTTTCCCATTAGAGAAGGTGCAGAAGATAGCTGCTATGTCTTCCTGTGGCTAAGCTCTAGATCTCTTTGTCTCGGGCACTAGGGCACTTGCCCGAAGACTTTTGGAAATTTGGCTTTCTCTTTACATTGAAGGAAATTGAAGTGAATGTGGGGAACTGGAGAACCAAGCTGCCAATCCCCCTGGGGCAGGCGGCTGCAGCAAATGACTTCTTTATCTTTGCAGTTGGACTGAGCTTGTGTGGAAAGCTGTGATCCCCTCAGGGGACTGATATCAGTTTGAGTAATTAACTCATGATTATGCAAAGATAATTTATCTAGCCCCTTTGTTTTTCTCTTCCCTTTTCATCGCCTTGGGCTACTCATTTCTTATTACTGTCTTCCCCATGTTAAGACTGGGGTAATGAGAATGGCAGGCAATAAAAAAGGAGCCCAACTGTTTTGCCCATTTTACTTTCATTAGCAATTTTGTTTAAAAAGAAAAGATATTAAACAATATGTTTGGGCAACATTTTTACTTTCTATTACGATTACACATATAAAAATTTTGCAAAATAGTTTCTCAGTCATCCGAGAGCCATCTGGATTGAGTTAATCAACTCATATGCTTGCAGTAAATCAGAATAATTTACAATAACAGCCTTTGTAGCAAGTGAAATTTTTTTCTCATACATTCACACATGATCCTGGCAACAGTGCCTACTCTAGGGTAGCGGGTTTATTAACAAATGAGTAGCGCTGATTTTATCAGCACTGTTTCACAGTGTGGCGGACTGTGCTTCAGTTTTCATTTGTAGGTAAAGACCATACAAACACCATGTTCTTCCCACCAGCCCATTAGCCAAAGAGAAGTGGAACAAGTGCATTCTCTGTCAGTTATGTACCAAGAGTTTTAGTTGGTCATGGGAAGGCTCTTGGGGGGAGGCAAATGGCCTATTTTGTGTGCTGACAACCTGGGAGTCGGTATCTTCTTATTCAACTAGAATAAGTCCTGAAGCTAGCTCATGCATTCATCAGTATTGCACGCAACCCTTCCACCTGAGTTCCAGAAAAAACAAGCCATAATAGAAATGAGTGTTTTGAGGAGCTGGTGATTACTATTCTAAGGTCACTTTAATACTTCTCTATCCGCTACTGAGAACCTCTCCTTGTAAAGTATTGGCAAGACCCATCTTGTTTCTTCCTTTTTTCCCCACTTCTATTTAAAAGTAGTTTTTGATGAAAAGAAAGAAATTAATAGGATGTTAGTTCTTTCAAGTAATATTTATTGACCTCTTGCGTCCTGTCAGATATTACAAAGGTTCTGGGAAAAGAAGACACATATGTTTCTCTTGGAGAGATTACATTATAGTGGGAGAACAGAAATAACAAACACACTGAATAAGTGATCTTTATGATCTTCCATGACAGTGCAGGTGTGTCCAGAGTGTAGTGGTCTCCAGCTGACCTGACCAAGGGATAGGTATTTGGGTGAGAGTGCAGGGAGACTGGGGACGTCTGAAGTGTCTGCCTCTTCTTCAGCAAGTCTTGCTTTTCCTCTCTGGCTTTACATCTGATGAGTGGTGTCTTCTTCTGTCATTCCCTCTTCTTCTTGGTCCTGATAGAATATAAACTCTGTGAAGACAAGGCTGTTTTGTTATGTTCTTTCCTCTTTTTGTATTCCTGGGTGAGAGGCTATGCAAGAGTAAATACTCGTTGGTTAAAAAGTGAATGCATTTTGTAAGGGTTGTGAAGTCAGACCTCACTGACATCTGGGTAGGGGTGTGATGAGAACATCTTGTGTAGTAAGTCTTTCTCTGTACCACTAGCTCCCAAATAATGACACCGAGACTTATTATTAATTATGAAAGCTTGGCCTTAGCTTAGGCTTGTCCCATTAGCTTTTATAACTTAAAGTAAACTCAATTATTTTAATCTATGTTCTGTTGTGTGGCATCCTTCCACTTTAACCTCTTCCTGCCTAGCCATTGGCCATTCAGCTCTTTAGTAAGCCAACCACATTGACATGTCTTCACACAGTGTAAAGGAATGTTGTGCAGCAGTTGTGTGGCTGTCTTACCCAGCATAGTTCACAGGAGGGCTATATAGCTAAGGGGAGTAAACAGATGAGGAGGAGTAAACAGCAGCTCAAAGGGTAAGTCAAGAGCCATGTTCATGGCAGCGTGGTGGCCATTGTAAGGACTAAGGGAGATGGGCTGCTGGATGGTTGGAGACATAGAGGGATGCCTGTCATTCTAGTTACTATTCTGAGAATAAGCAGAAATGGGAAAGCCAGGCAAGGGGCATTGATAAAAATCTAGACAAGAGCTGATTGTGGCTAGGGTAGGTTCAAAGTGATGGAGATGATGGATAGTGGTCAAGTTCTGGGTTTGGATAATATTTTGGGCGAGAAGTCACCAAGTTTTGCCAGTGGGTTGGATATTGGATGTGAGAAATGGAAAGATCTTTAGAAGGAGCAGTATTGAGGGTATGTCACCAGGTTTGATGGGAAGAAAGAGAGTACACTGGTCCTGTGTGCTGTCTCTTAAATACCCCCAATAAAATGTTAAGTTCCAGTGAAAGTTATAGATGCAAGCTCCAGTCTACACATATAAACAACAACATAAAGTTGACTCACAGTCTGGCTGTAAGACGAGGCCAGCAGAGAACAAGTGTAGACTCCAAGGACTAAGTCTTTGGCTATGTTCGTGCTTATTGCTCAGTGATAGAAAAAACAATGACGGGACTGACAGTTTGGCAAGTGATTGGCCAGTGAATATTCTCTGGCAGTGTCCTAGGGAAAGATGATTGGCACAGGGAGACTGAGAATACGTATTATTCCTGATAATGAGGACTGAGAACTGAGTATGGCATGGTATGAGCAGTTTGGAAGTTGCCTGACAGATAGTTTTAGAAAATGGTGAGATATAAAATCAGGGCTGAAGTGACTGCAAAAGCAAAAGCAAAGGAATTAGAGACTGTGACTGTGGGAGTGATTGGGAATTTCGATTATCCACAAGGGCAGGGATTGAGACTATCCAGGCAGGAAGGGGTACTGGGTTAAATAAAAGGTTTTTTTTTTTTTTTTTTTTTTTTGGTTTTTCGAGACAGGGTTTCTCTGTGGTTTTGGAGCCTGTCCTGGAACTAGCTCTTGTAGACCAGGCTGGCCTCCAACTCACAGAGATCCGCCTGCCTCTGCCTCCCAAGTGCTGGGATTAAAGGCGTGCGCCACCACCACCCGGCTCAATAAAAGGTTTTTTTAAGGTAGAAGAAATTATAGTATGTTTGATGCTAATAGAAATGTCCCAGCTGAGAAAATAAAGTTGGTAACATAGAAGAAATAGGGAGCAATTTAGAGTGCAGTGTTCTTGAATAGCAAGTTTATATCCCAAACTGAAAGAATTAGACTGTAAAATAAGTAACCATTTGCTGGTTGTTATTATTAAATAAATGCATATGTCATCATGGGAAGATTTAGCTTGTGGTCAGCTGGTTTTAATAGTGGCTAACTAATTGAGCACTGTCGTGTCCTCTAACGGTGATGGCAAATGCATAACTCCATCTAATAGCACGTGAACAGGGCATGTGATTAATAGCATAGAACTTTTTCCTGTAGTGGTTTGACAACTTCACAATGAAAATAGATTGTTTCCTAGAAGGAGAAGACAAAAATAATGCAGAGTGTTTCTTAGAAGCAGAAGACAAAAATCATTCCATTTTCAAAGACAAATGAGGTGTTGTTTGTTTTCCTGCCACTTTTCTAGAATGTTCATCTCTTATAGGTCTTAGTGGTTGGGTAGTCTAATTTTTCTCTCTATTTTTCAGGCTGGAGTGAGGCAGCTTTATGTACAGATTGACTTTGCAGTGATGTAGTCAATGAAAAGAAATTGTTTGAGGACCAAAATTTTCCAGTACTGTACAGTCCAAAGCATTGTACTACCCAGTGCTCGAAAGGAGAGACGTCATCACTACAGCTCGGAAGCACCAAGCAGTGCAGGTAGAGCCAAGTGTGCTCGGGGATCACAGCCGGATCTGCACAGACTGTGGCCTTGTGTGCTCTTCCCGCCAAGCCATTCTGATTACCAAGGTTTCTGGGTTTGTTCTAGGGTGTTGGGTTGTCTTTTTTAAAAATTTTTTTTCTGGGGGTTCTTGCTGATCACCTTCAGCCCATCCTACCATCAGACCCAGCTAGTGAGAAATTCAGACCGTGGGCTGCCAATCTTCTGAATGTCTTCACTAAAGCTGCTGGAAACCACTGCTTTTATTCCCACAAAACCAGTGTTGTTTTTACAAAAAGAAGTCAGTTTTCTATGTGATGTCACAGTTGTTGACGTTCTTCTCTGTAATCATATGTTTGTAAAATTGTTTGTACCTTGCAAACTTATGAACCAAACCATATTGGGTTTTCAAAGTGCCTTTGTATTCAAAAATATATTTGCCAGCATAGAAATGTAAATGTACCATCAAAGGTCATATGTATGTTTTCTTTTTAAAAAAAAGGATATTCTGTAATT
This sequence comes from Chionomys nivalis, assembly GCF_950005125.1. Classification (NCBI taxonomy): domain Eukaryota; kingdom Metazoa; phylum Chordata; class Mammalia; order Rodentia; family Cricetidae; genus Chionomys; species Chionomys nivalis. Next base: position 28,160,426 of record NC_080103.1, on the reverse strand, counting down.
TGTACAAAATAAGACTTGCTAGTAACATATATAATTGTCTTTTGTGTATCTCCAGCATAGGTTTAAATATATTAAATTTGTCTTATGAGAAAGGACATTATTTTGCTTTATAAAAAATTCAATGATCAGATTAAGATACTTTGTAGACTATTTTCAAAAGTGCAAATACATTAGAAAAACTCATTTAGACTGACGAATCTGCTCCATTACAGAGTCTGTAAAACCGTCACCTGCCAATACTAAACCTTCCAGTAGCTCCCCTTGTCATTTCTATAGATTCTGTTAATGATGGGGAAAAGCACCACAGAGTTGGCAGAAATAACTGTGACAGTGACATTTTACATCTTTATATTCTTTCCAGGTGCCAAGTCGTCCATCTTCTTTTCTTGGTTTTGTTTGCATAGATACAAGTTTCTTCCAGGAATTCTAGGACAGCATTTGATTGAGTGTGTGCTGCTCACTGTGGAGCAGATGTGGGGATGTAGAATTCTTTCTAAAATGGGTGTCTTACAAATAGTTGATTTTCTAGGTCTTGGGTGTGTGAAGAATAAAATTGTGATGGGCATGACACACGCCTTTAATCCCAGCACTCCGGAGGCAGAGGCGGGCGATCTCTGAGCTCCAAGGCAGTCTGGTCTCCAGGACAGCCAGGGCTCTGTAGAGAGACCCTGTCTTAAGTTACAAATAAACTGCAATTGGAGGTGACAGGTACTTAACACTCAAGTGTTCTTGGTGTTTTCTGAAGAGATGCTGTTTGGGTGAACATTTTCTCACCGTGCTTCATTTATCCCTACAAATATCCCCTTTATTTTAAATAAGTTGATATTGTTAGCAAAATTTTAAAAATCTTGAAAGGCAAAAATTAAGAGTGTAGATCAGTGACAGACGCTTTATCAGTAAGGTGGCAGGATTCACTGGTGATTTTTGCCCGAGTTTTTGAGTACCTTTTGTCCTACTTCTAATCTATACTTTATGAGCTGTTCTATATTAGGAGTGCTATACCATCTCAACTGCAGCAGAACACTTGTGTAAATCGAGTGTTGATCTCAAACCCTCTTTGTTGTAAAGCTAAGACTCCCTGCAGTAGATTGTGTTTGGTTGAAGCAGATGTGGTCTTCCAGGAGGGATCGTACCAGTGGAAATACCCTGGTCCTCGGCTGCTTTTTCATTTCCATTCTGAGTACGTGAGTCTGACAGACCCGGGGATAGTCTGTGGGTTGGGGCATGACACTGGACATGGCAGGTCTAGACAAAGGCACAGATCAGACGGGAGCCTTTACATCTGATCCTAGTGACTCTGTCACACTGCACTCTTGGAGTCTACTTTGCTGGTCATAAGATTTGCCAGATCTGCTTTTTCCACTGGGTTCTTAATTCCAAGTGAAGCTTGTGTCATTCTGTTTAACTAGACCCTCAGTTCACCCATCCATGAATGTTGCTTTTTTTCCTTTGATGAGGCATAGAATATGCTTGATGTGAAACAAATTTTGCACTTTGTTCCAAGAGCTTGCCAGCTCCTAACTTTTAGCAGGTTGGCATTTACATTTTTGCTTAATTAAATGTTGGCATATCCATGTGTACAAAAAAAATGTGAACAGAAACAACTTTTCACAGAAAGAAAGCTTGTCTTTTAGTGTTCTTGATGCAGACATAATTCTAACCAGTGGTTCCACTAAGAAATACTACCTTGTTATGGTAATAAAGTCAATTCAGAAGACCCCTACCATTAGGCTAATATTCTTTAAAAAAAAAAAAAGCCAATCTGAGTGTAAATTTGCCAATCTATGAATAACCAAAGTTTTTTCTTTGAATAGCAAATCCATTTGTTCAGGGAAAGTTTACCTTACCAGACAAACATCACCAACTAGGTGTATTTTAAAAATTCATTGTATTACTTGATGAAGAACTTGACCGAAGCTCAGCGTCCAAATATTGAAAGTTTCCCTGCGCATCTTTCTGAATGACAGTATCTAGTTATGTGTAGGCTGGTGGTACTCTACTGTCATGCACCCCTCTGGTAGTGGAGGCACAAGATCATGCCAACAATGTCATTGTGATTTCCCTTTATCTAGGTTCTTCAAAGCCTACACATAATGTACTGGTAACCAAAATACTGTGACTTTTGTGTACCTCTCTAGAGCAGCCAAATCAGTAACCCGCAACGGAGCCGATCAGAACTCTCGTGTTTTTACAGACAGTAACGTGGGAGCCACCCTGGTGTAGAACGCTGGGATTTTATAGTAGCATATTACTTACCACAGACTTTGACACCTAAGCAGAGACTGTGCTGGGAACAGTCTGGTTCTACCTCTCATTTTCAGATGAGAAGCCTGAGGTCCAGAAAAGCTGTCATTTCCTTAAGATTACAGGGATAAGTGGTGGCGAAGCCAGTGCTCAAATGCGATTGTCCGATGCCAAGTCAGGAGTTCTTCACGCCTACTGTGCTGCTTCCTGTGCGTCATTGCCTTTCTGTAAATGTGACTAAGCATGGCTTGTGAATAAAGAGCTCTGACCTCTAGCTTTGGTACACGAAGGCACTTTATAAATGGAATGTCGTCTCAGTTTTAATCCGTAATTGTGAAGTTTAGATTATTTCCATAGCATTTGTTGCAAAATAAATTATAATAACTCTGTTTTATTCTTTCAAAACCAGCTCTTGACTTGGAAAATGATGTGTGTGAATTTTTATTAATTTCCCAAGGCTCAGTCCAGTTTAATGCTGGCTTCCCTTCCTACTTTTGCTTATATACTGCAAACTGGTTCCTTTACAGTGCAGGCTGATTCGGAGGTCATGTCATTTCAGCCTTGCCTGCCATGTTCTTTTTCAGTCACTGGAGAGTGTTTTTACTTTGAAAAAAAATTCTCAGAACTGTGAAAATGGGGGGCAGTAAATGTATGGAACACATCTTTTATTTCAGTCAGGTAAAGTTCTGAAATCTTAATCAGAACTGCAAATATTAGGCCACTCTTCATAAATATACTACCTTGGCCAAGTTAAGGTCTTTTGTTTGTTTGTCTACAAAGAGTCACCATTGTTGAAACACATTACTTTCTAATTCTCTGAAGAACAATTCATTAAACATTCTATGAAAGACTCTCAAGATACGTTTTACAGAGGCTGCCTTAATGATTCAGATCTCTACCATGGAGTCAAGACGAACAGTGAAAACTGTGTATCAAGGAAAGTGTTTGCAGAAATATAGCAGAGAGGGGTAACTCTATTTAAAGGCCAACTGGGCAGGGCTTTTTTGATGAGGTAATCTTTGGTTTATATTTAGCCTAACTGTAGGTAACACAGAAAACAAGGTAGATAATCTCTGCTAAATATTTCTGTATCGAGGTACTTGGTGGCTTTTGTGTTCTCACATTTAATCCTCACATTTTTTAAAAGAGAATTTTGCATGATTTTATGATTGACGGCATCTTAAAATCTAGTCCATAATTCTCATAGCAGGAGGAAGAGTCCTTATCTGGGGAGAGTCTGGGTATAGCAGCAACTCGAGTCTCTCCTGATGACTATTTTTATAAGACCCAAGAAGTTGTAGCACATCTGTGCAGACTCCTGGAAGATCAGTGAACACCCGAGGTGCCGTTGCTATGGGAACATTTACAAACTGCCTCCAGCCCGTTTCTTCCTGTGCTCTGTATATTTACTTCATAATTTGGCCTCAGGTCCAAAACCATGCTGGGGGAAATGGCGCTAGAACTCCTTAAGTCCATTTAAACAGCAATTAGGAGAAAGCTGCATTGGGAGTCATGGCGGAGCTGTTCACTGACATCCTCTGTGTTGTCATGAAGAGTGCCTACCCTCAAGAACATCCCTGGAGAATTGTCTGCCAAAAAGCACGGATCAATTTTCAGAGGATTAAGTAGTATCTGACTTATACACTGCATTTTACACAAACCTTTTCAATATAAAAAGTCTGTTTCATAAATAGAAGCCTGTACCTCTACCACAGCTTTGAATACAAATTGGTAATTTTGACCGTGATGTTGGAAAGCATAAAAACCAAAAGAAAAGAGTCTTGTATATCCTTTCTACTTCGACTCAGTGGGTTTATGCTTACAGGCTCATGAAATATTTAGTTACCAGTGACTCTTGGCAGACCGTAGCAGACACGAACTAGGGGCAGGAGGAAGCTGAGACTCGCCGCAGGAAACATCCCAGGAGTTCTGGTATTTTTGTCCAGCCTGGATTTCTATTCATTCTGTCCATTTCTTCCCAGAAGGCCTGTGAGTTGCTCAGTCTCAGTTTTCTACTTTCCATGTTGTTGGGGATTTGGCAAAACCGAGACTGTGCTGTGGTCATCTGGGCTGTACAGCCTCGCTCCGGACTGTGTCACCTCCCATGGTTTGGTGGAGAATTGCCATATTGCCATATTTTTTAAGGACTGTCTACTGCCCCCAAATAGTTTGTCATCCAAAACTTTTTCAGCGATATCTCTTGGAGGTGTTTCTAATAAAAATACCACGTGTATTAAATAATTTAAATGTCCCTAGAATACACTTACATTTTAGTCTTATTTCTCTTTGTGTGTGTGTGTGTATTTTTTCCCCTAATTTGGAAACAATGTGACTGAGAATTTGCCAGCTCTCGTCTCCATATATTCTGAAGGTGCCCATTCTCCACCTTCCTGCTCTTGATGGTTTTAAACATGGCCAGTTCTGGATTTGGGGTTGATTCCTTTGGGAAAGATGGTAGCATCAAACCATTCTAACAGTGTTTACATACAAGGCTGGGTAGGAATGGCACAGATGAGCAACCTGGAAGGTGTGAAAATGCCGCAGTGAGCGATGAGGGCTTGCCCGAGTGCCCTACCACAGAGCCACGACGTCGCTTTCTCGTTGTCTACAAGCGCACATTCACGTATCTTGTTTAACTGCGATGTATTTTAAAATGACCATAAGCATCTGTGTTGGAAATTGTTTTTAATTAAATTTCTATTTAAAAGTCTTCCCGAGTCATGTCTCTGAGTTGAATGGAGCAGAAAGAACACTCGCAGAATCTGCAGAGCCCTGGTGCTAACGTGCTGACCCAGAGCCTCTTCCTGCACACTCTCCCTTTAGCTGAAATCCTATCGTAGTGTTTTCCTGACCTCCACCAGCTTGAGCTTTTCTCCCCTCACTCTCTGAATGACCTCATCACACATGAAGCTGACCTAGCCTGAATTCCCCTTCCAAAGCTTTCTCGTCAGCAGCAATTCCTTTGTAAAATATTGTTTTGCCAGGTATGGTGGTGCACACCTTTAATCTCAGTACCTAGAAGGAGGCAAAAGCAGGTGGATCTCCTTGAGGTTGAGGCCAGTCCAATCTACAGAGTGAGTTCCAGGGTAGTTGGGGCTACAAATTAAGACCCTGTCTCTAAATATTTTTAAAATGAAAAAAAAAAAAAAAAGTTCCAGAAAAATCTTATACCATCTTGTCAAAGAGATTCTTTTACTCATTGCTGCCTTTCTACTTGTTTTGGTTTTTCCTTATAAATGATCATTATTCTTTTGTTTTAAACTCTTAATCTACATTTATGTTTAGATTTTTTGGGGGGAGGTGTACATTCCTGGTATATAATGTTGACAAGCTACCTATCACTCAACACAACTTCCTATAAACTTTTTTCTTTTTGGATTTTTTTTTATTATTATTATTTTTTATTTTTTTATTTTTGAGAAGGTGGCTGTCCTGGAACTCGCTATGTAGACCAGGCTGGCCTCAAACTCACATGGATCCAGCTACCTCTGCCTCCTGAATGCACCAGGCCCAGCTAAAGGTTTATGTATTTTGTGCACACAAGTACTTTGTCTACACACCAGAAGGGGGCACTGGACCCCACTATAGATGGTTGTAAGCTACAATGTGGTTGCTGGGATTTGAACTCAGGACCGCTAAAAGAGTTGAGCAGCTGGCCAGCACTCTTGACCACTAAGCCATCTCTCAAACCCTTTGGAAACTCTTAAATGCTTGTTTTCTTCCTTATTTGGTCATATTCCTCAGTGAAGCAATAAGCAATCTTTGCATCTAGACTGGAGACACAATAGAGATGGAGAACCAGACACATTAATAGATGTAAACAGAATGGTAGCAATTTAATAGTTTGCATTCTATGTCAAGGAAGAAAATTAACAGCACTTTGGCGGTTCATTTGAACATTGTCAGTTTCTGTAACATATCTCCGAGGTTTGAAAAGTCTACCACTGGGGCTAGAGAGATGTTCAATGGCTAAGAGCACTGGATGCTCTTTTAAAGCATCCATGTTCAATTCCCCATACCCACGCACAGCAGCTCACAACCATATATAACGTTAGTCCCAGGGGAACTGGTGCTCTCTCCTGGCCCCCATGGGTACTGCATGCATGCGGTACACATGCATACAGGAAAACAACCAGACACATTAAGGCCTTTCATCCCAGCAGAGGCAGGCGGATCTCTGAGTTTGAGGCCAGCCTGGTCTACAAGAGCTAGTTCCAGGACGGCCAGAGCTCTTACACAGAGAAACCCTGTCCCGAAAAAACAAGCAACAACAACAAAAACAAACAAAAAAACAAAACCCAAACTTATTTTTTACATCTACCATGAAACTCATGCTTGACTATGTTATCAACATTTAAATAGACAGTTTAACTATATTTGCCAGGTTCCTAAAACCAAGAGGAGCCTGATGAGGTGTTACTAGAATGCATACCGTCCAACACAGAAGGCAATTAAAATTTATTGGAAAAATAAAAGAAAAAGAAAAAAAGTTGGAGAGAAGGCTCGGTGGCTAAGAGGTTTGCTGAACAAGAATGATGTCATGAGTTCAGATCCCAGCATCCATGTAAAGACCTGGACATGGCTTTACAGGTAGCCCAACTGAGGAATATCACTGGAATTTACTGACCACCAACCCAGCTTCAAGTTGAGTAAGAAACTCTCTCAAAGGAATAAGCCAGAGACACCCAGTGTTCTCTTATGGCTTCCACATGTGTGCGTATACCTTTTATATACATGTACGTACAGATACCCAACACACATAACAAATGTGCTTTTAGTGGGAAATTTAAATCTTTGAAAATAGTACTGTAGGAATTACTAAGTTCAAATTTATTTCTTTTTGTAGGCCAGCTACTGTTAAACTTAAAAGATTAAAAATTAGACAATACAAAGCTAAAGACATTCCAAATAGTAGTTCCTGAATTTGGCAAGGAAGTCTCTTTAAAGTATAAGACTTTATGAACAGACTCATATTTCCATGTAAGCATAGGTATAGTTTCATAGCAATTAGAATTTTGCCATCTTTTAACTTTTAGAAATGTGATCATCTAAAATTACAAGCACAATAGAGACTACCTGATAGCCTTTCCTTACCTTACCCTAGGCACTGAGTTAGCTCATCATGCTTTAACTTTACAGGAATTCTGTACGTCATGCTACTTCCCCTCGAGTCGTAATTAGTACAGAGGTCATATTGGCTTAGGCAAGCTCCAAAAGGTAAAGTTACCACATCTCCAGTCCTGACAGCTTAAGGAGACTTGTCGGAGGCGGTCCAGTGGAGACAGCCAGCAGCTACGGAAACCAACAGAGGCTTCAGCTTATGGAGAGGACAGATTTTCTGATTGGAAAAGTTATGGCTTCAAAAAGACAGAGCAAATTTCTCTTTCTCTTCCACAGGGGTGAGGATGAAGTCCCACTCGGGAAATACAAAGTAAAGGTTCCTGGCCAGAAGATGAATTTGGAGCCCAGAGAACTGGTGCACGGGAAAGACCGAGGGACACAGAAACCCAAGAGAACCTTAGAATTAACTTTATGAACCCCAAAGATCACTTTCAAATCATTAATGCTTGAGGTTGATCCCATTCAGCAAACCAAAAAGCCCTATAACTCCCCACACTGAGCAGGACAAACTACACAGGGTTGGCCTGAGTCTCTGACCAGTGTATGGACAAGACAGACCAGCAGTCATGCTCTGCCCTTCACCACGGTGCTTGCTTCTGAGAACAGAAAGGTTGACTTCACTGTAGAATTTTAGAAGACTTGGGATCTTATGTATGATACTCAGAATGTCCAACTTAAATTCCAGGTGAGTTGACCAAGCAGCGCAGCATCAACACTGGAGTAACCTAATAAAGACCTTGAAGTAGCCACTATAAAAATGCACAATCACACAATCAAAAATAATCTTCCAACAAAGGCTAATCTAAGAGATTGGGGAGTAGAGCTGGAGAGATGGCTCAGTGGCTAAGAGCTACTGTTTTTGAAAGGACCGAGGACTGGTTCCCATGTGATGGCGTCACATGTTTTGTTAACTCTAGTTCTGGGGGAGCCAATATTTTTTTTTTCTGTCCTGTGGTCTCCTGCATATATACAGTGCACATAAACTCGCATTGTTGTACACATAAACTTACATTCACATAAAATAATTAATCTTTAAAAATGGACATTTAGGACCACAACCAAAATTTTAAAGGCACACAAAATGAACTCAATAGCAGTACAGAAGAAGAGAGAGTCAATAACCTTGGAGACAGATCAGGGAACATCACTTACTCAGAGCACACAAAGCATTTAAGAATGAAACAACTGGAACAGAACAGAGCTCAGAGACTTGTGGGTCAAAAACTGTCTGCTGTTCTCATTATCAGATTCATCAGAGAGCAAACAAAGAGGCTAACATAATCAGTGCAAAAAAAAAAAATACCTGGAGAATGGCTGTATGCCTCCCACATTTGATGACACAAGCCTATAGATTCAAGATGATTACATCCCAAATGGGATAAAGCCCAAAATATCCACACTGTATGGAGAACTTTCCATCAAAATCTCACAGAATTTCACAAAATCTCATTGCAAGTACCGATAAGGTTATACTATCACATATGTAAAACAGCAAAGAGCTAGAAAACAAATAACATTGAAGAGAACATTAAGGAAACACACTACCTCTTGAGATTTGACACAAACTGAAGAAATCAGAGGGTGTGATACTGTGCTGCCTGTCTCAACAAAGGCCAGCGGGCACGCAGAGATTGGTTTCAGCTGTGCTTTACTAGAGAATTTGTGATCTGAGGTGGCAGCAAATAAACAACCTTAAAATGAACCATCTTACATCTTGTCTTGAGCTCGCAGTGTTTGGGGAAAGGAGACAGAACCAATCACCCCACAGCTGTCTCGCAAGAGACAAGCAACAAGTACTCCCATGAAGCACCGTGAGAACCCAAACCAGACGTGCCAGTTTGGAAGTTATTCTAGCAGAGCGAAGGAAGTCACTCCTGTCACCGCTGGCATATACAGTGTAAGGGGAAGAGGTTTACTTTGAGCTAGGTATACAGTCCATCACGGTGTGGGCAGCAATGTGGCAGAACCAGCTCCTTGCCTGCCGCAGCATGAGGATGGTTACTCACTTCTTGGTGGATTGGGGAGAAAGGAAAATGCTGGTCCTTTCCCCCTTTTTGCTTGATCCCGAACTCAAGTCTATGGGATGGTATTGCCCATATTCAGGGTAGAGCTTCCTCGCTGGACCTTCTGGAAATACCCTCTCAGACACACCCAAAAGTGTACCTCACTGATATTCTAGGCATTTCTTGTTTAATCTTTGTTTTTCGAGACAGGATTTCTCTGTGTAACAGCCCTAGCTGTCCTAGAACTAACTCTTGTAGACCAGGCTGGCCTCGAACTCACAGAGAGATTTACCTGCCTCTGCCTCCTAAGTGCTGAGATTAAAGGTGTGTGCCACCACTGTCCAACTATTCTTAATGCAACCAGGCTGATAATCAAAATGAACTATCACAAGCAATTAAAATGTATTAATTTATTTTTTCAGAATTTCATGTATGTGGACAATGTATTTGATCACATTTGACTTCCACTATCCACCTTCAACTCCTTGTGAATATTTCCCACATCCCCTTTCCAACTCATCATTTTAAAAAACAACAACTCAGACACAGTCCAGTTCATGTTGCTTGTATACACGAGTGTGTCATTCCTATTGGAGCATGAGCAACCCACCAGGAATACACTCCTAGTGGCCCATAACTATCAATAACATCTTACGCTAGGGTTGTGGCTCGTGTGCCCCTCCCCCATCCATGTTGGAAGATCAACTGGCTTGATCTTGTGCAAACAATCACAGCTACCACAAACTCATGGGTGCAATGGTCATGTCCAAAACAGTTTGATTCTGGTTGTTTCCCATCTCTGGCTCTTAGAATCTCTCGTGTTCCCTCTTTCTCTATGTTCCCTGAGCCCTGGCGAGGAGGAGGTGTAACATAAATGTCCCATTTACGGCTGAGTGCTCCACATAAGCTTGTCTTTGCCTTTGATCAGTATTGAATTCCTATATTAAGGAACTTTTCTCTGATGCGAACGGAGAGTTACACTTGTCTATGGGTGTAGAAATATCTATTTCGATGGCAATTTGATACTGTGACCATTTAGCAAAATAATAGTAATAGCTTCACCGGGGAGTATATGTTTCCCAGCCTCGAGTTCTTAGTGCAGATTTACAGTATAAGATAAGAATTTCTTCCTGTGGAGCAGGCCTAAATCCAATCAGAAAGTCATTGTTTATCTGTATAACATTCACACCACTATTGCACCCAGAAACATACCTTGCTAGGCTAGTCAACATGTGCTTTCTTATAGAAGTAAAGGTACTGCTACCTATGAACCAGAAACCCCATTCATGGTGTCTATTCTAGAACCACATAGAAGCCTGCATGTAAATGCTTTAGCAATTCTCATTATTACTAACAGGTAGCATGTAGAACTCGAATATCTTTTAGATGACCAGTGGATAAAAAAAAACAAAACAAAACAAAACAAAAAAAACCCTGCAGGCTCTCCATACAAGTGAACTGGTGAAATGGAATAAACTCATGATACCTGGAACAGTTTGTGTGAATCTCAAGAACGCCACGCTTATGGAATCCGTCCCCCCCCTCCATTCTTAAAAAGACAAGACTATTGAAAAGGAACAGATCACTGGCTTCACAGAATTACTGATGAGGTAGAAGGGTAAATGGGCAGAGGAAAGGAATTCTTCACGATGAAGAAACTGTTATGCATCAAGACTATAAGGTGTTTCTGTCACTGTTTCACAATTTTGATACATTTAAAACTAATTAGGGTGGAATAACGTAGTAAAATACTTGCCTAGCAGATACACGGTCACGGAATCAAATCTTCTGCCTGAAGAATCAAAATTGAGACCAAACACCATGACATCATAACCCAATAAAGAGTTAAAAACTACTAAGTGAACTCCAAATGTATATACCTTTCTAGTATCTCCATTTTAACCTTGGGATTTCAGGACAGTAGTCTCCAACACTAATCCTCTCTTCATACTGGTGAGGAGAGTTTCCATTTTATGATTTCATTTATATTGAGGTTAAGTTACATACAGGTTTGCCAGGTTGAGCAATAATAAATAAACCTAAATTTTAATTTCAAACTACATTTGGTGAGCCCCAATCCTCCTTGTTAGCTTTTCCAACTAATTTTGGTTTTTTATCAGTTTTAACTGACAGGTGTGGGTTTTCTACTTATTTTGCTTATAGTTCGTTGAGCATGTGGGATCAATGTACTGCCCGATCTATTTCCTAAATGAGGAAAATTTGTTTGTCATTTCCATTTTTTAAAACTGTCCTATTTCTCTTCTGTAGCACGGTTAATAAAAACCCAGAGACAGATACTGGGGTTCAACCTGAAGACGAGAAAAGCGAAACAGCCCGCCCCTGGCTCATACCTCAGTCTGAAATGCCGATCCTGCCTCCAGGAATCTCAGAACTGTCTCCTCCTGTCTTATATTCCTCTCTAGCACTGGGATTAAAGGCGTGCACCACTAACCACCCAGTATCTATGGCAAACAAGTGTAGCTACTGGGATTAAAGGTGTGTGTGTGACCACTGCCTGATCTGTAAGGCTGACCAGTGGGGCTCTTTTACTTTCTGTTCTCAGGCAAGCTTTCCTTATTAAAATATAAATGAAATATCACTACACGCTTCTTCTTTTTTTTTGAGAATCTACTTACATGCTTTTCAAAATTGCTTGATCTTGGAGCTGGTGAGATGGCTCAGCAGGTAAAAGTGCTTGCTGTCAAACCTAACAACCTGAGTTCATTGGCTATAACCCACTTCCACAGTCCTCTTGTCTCCAAGCAAGCATTGGCACACTCGTGTGTGTGTGTGTGTGTGTATTCGTGTGCACATGCATGCAGTCTCTTTTCTTCATATGAAGTGTAGAAATTTTAGAAACTACTTGATATAGCCCCCATATTATGATTCTGATCTTTCCCCTTCAGTCTTCTTCCTTAGGATGGACAATGTCTCTTCCTCTGTACTTTGCCCAATTTGGTTCTTCCTTTTTGGTTTCGATCTTAGATGATAGTACTCATTACATGCACTTCTGTCTCTCATCCATGCCCAGTTCTAAAGTGCCCGTCTTTTATATCTACTAATTCTAAAGTCTAGATTATGCTGACCTCTTAACCCAGCACTCCTCTTTTCTAATCATAAAGCCATGTCTCATGTTGTAAACTATAGCCACTGTTGATATTACACTAATTTTTCACCATATTTTAAACCATCTTAGGCTTTGTTCTAACAGGCATTAAACTACTTTCTAGTCACCTTTATCACATGTAGGCCTAACTTCACATTATATGAAATGCTTTGTCCTTAGTTTAGTCCCAAACCTGGTCTTTATTAGTACATGACCTTTCTGTGCTTCTGATAAGAAAGTCTGCATATTTATCACACTCTTCTAACTTGTCAGAATTCAAACCTAAAGCTGTCTTCTCTTGCAATAGCAATGTCTGTTTTTTGTTGGGGGGGGGACCCTTGGTCTGGCTTTTCACTTGGATCCTTGGATCTTCCTATACGTACAAACAATAAGGAGCTGAGAATTTAGGACACACCGATCATTTACTATAGAGCATCTGAATTTGCTTCGGTTTCTAGCTCCCTTTGTAGCCTACAGTTCCACCGACTAACCATCTCATGCCAGTCCATCGCTATCTTTGCTGAAGTCTGGGAATGCCTCGCAGGAAAAGGCACACAGGCAGAATTCTCCGCCTGCTCTATGACTCCCAGTACCTCTCAACCGTGCACTGTAACAGTTAGAACTGGAGGGTGTGAGTTTCTCAATTACAAAACCTAGAACCGTTAGTTTACCATCTCCAAAGAAAACAAGACAGAACTGACGTAAGGTACCCCACACCTAGCGCTAGGCTTTTCATGTGAGTGCTGGGGATTCTAGCTCTCAATGTTTGCATAGTAGCACTTTACCAACTAGGGTGTGTTCTGAGTTCCAACAGCTACCTTTCTATAAAGGAGATTATAAAACAACAAATGAACAGTTAGCAATCTTTTATTTGCTTTACTTGCTACTCTGTGCTTCTTTATCCCTTAAAAATAGGGTTTATGTGATTCATATTCCAGTTTCCTCCAAGTTACATCTTTGGACGTCTAGCCACAGTTCTTCAGCTTGGTCTGCTCCCTGACAAGGAGCCAACGGGTGCTGCAACAGCATGATGAAACGGGAAAACTGCTGCAGGAACCAAACGCTGTTGGTTCAGCTTGCTTCCTCTTGGTCACTTGTTACACTTTCTAGATAAATAACAGACCATGCCATTTGTCGTATAAATATAGTACATACAATCTAACTGGAATTAATGTGAGACAACAGAAAATGTCCATGTTCAGAGTCCATTGATACTTTGGGATTCCGGTATGGAGAAAAGATTTAGCATTTCCATCTCCAGTGGGTGCAGGGTGCCTCCCGTGATGACCAAAGAATGCAATGGTTCTCCCAAGTCCACTGTGCACATTTGCTGTAAAGTGCCTGCTGCAATTTTCTGGTCCTCAGCGCCAACTCTGGCTAAGCCAACACAGAGTGTCTCCTCAGTGATTGCTGTTTAAAATGGGGGGCAGAGGAGGGAGAGACAGAGATGTTACAGATCAACTGGACAATGCTTCACCTTGTTCAACACTCAAAAATATTAGTACTACGATCCGCTAAAAAATGCCCTAAACACCCGAAACCTCTCTAGTCACTCACCACAGACCAGTTACTTTACCTTTTGAGAATTCCAAAGGTTTACATAACCTTATGTCTTAACAACTTGAAAAACAATTGGCTGTATTTATACTACACATAATGATAGCACATTTGTCTTAAAACAGGCTGTGAGTAAACATCTGTATGATTCACACACACACAGACACATAAAGATTTTTTTTTTGTTTATATTTCTTTGTGTACATGGAGGCAGAAGAGGGTGTTGGATCCCCTGAAGCTGGAACTCCATGTGATTGTGAGCCGTTTAAGGTGGGTGCTGGGAACCTAACTTGGATCCTCCTTGTCTTAATTAGGGTTTCTACTGCTGTGAAGAGACACCATGACTACAGCAACTCTTATAAAGGAAAACATTTAATTGGGGTAGCTCACTTAAAGTTCAGAGGTTCAGTCCATTATCATCATGGCAGGACAAGGTGGCGTACAGGCAAGCATGGTGCTGGAAAAAATAACTGAGATTCCTACATCTTTCAGGCAACAGGAAGTGGTCTGAGACACTGGGCAGTATCTTGAGCATATATGAGACCTCAAAGCCCAGTGACACACTTCCTCCAACAAAGCCACACATCCTAATAGTGCTATTCCCTTTGGTGGCCATTTTCTTTCAAACCACCATATTCCTTAAGAACAGGAACTTCCCCTAAGGAGCGAATCATCCTCCTGCCCCAACACATAAATTATTGATATACATTTATACTGACCAAGACACAGGAAAAATTAGGAGACTGAGAAAAATTCACAGAGAATTTCTCCTTAGTCATCTAATTAGTTACAGAATGAAACAGTTTCTTTTAATTAAAAAAAAGTTTTATCTCTTAAGTGGTAGTTGTGTGGGGTAATACATGAGTACAATAATATTTAATAAACTCTAAAGTCCATGACAAACAATGGCATTTCTGGATACTCAGGCTTTTAATTTCAGAGTAAAGATCCACAGCTCTCTTTCATAACCAAGCACTTTAGTGTACAGCTGAAGACCTGGCTTCTTATTGCTTTATCCTGCAGTTGAGAAAGTTTCTTCCCTGAAGAGTGACTTAAACAGAAATGGACAAGGATTTATACAAGGCAAAGAGGGCATGTGAGGAACTCAGTGCCACTAGCAGGGATAAGCCGTGCGATGACTGGGTCAGCAGGATGGCTCAGGAGGGAAAGGCACTTGCCACCATGCCTTGATGGCCCGAGTTTGAGTCCTGGGACCCGTGAGGTCAAAGGAGACGCAGCTCCTGGAAGCTTTTCTCTAAACTCCATATGGACATACGGCAAGTGTGCATAAAAAATAAGTACATGATTGTAACAAAGATTTAAAAACATAAATTATCACTCAAAAACACCTTCATGCATGTTTTTACTAGAGGTCAGGCAAAAACAGTGTCTATAACAGAATATGACAGGCATATTTAAGTTCTCAGCAAACATTTATTGACTACATTTTACTGTATACCACACACTCTGTCTACCTATTAGAAGTGTAAGATAAAAACACTTGTCTTTAACTTAAAGAAAACTATTCTATATGTCAGTGTTCAGAAGATAAAGCAGAATAAATATATTTTTGTAGGACAGATCTTACTGATTAGGACAAAAATGGTAGCACTTTATTTTATCATTTATATATTATCATGTTAAAATAAAATCTGATTATAAGTAAAATAATATACACACACACATAGTCTTTTCTGTTTGTTTGTTTAAGACAGGGTTTCTCTGTGTAGCCCTGGCTAGCCCTGAACTCACAGAGGTATGCATAAAGCTACTACCACCTGGCTAAAAGTCTTCATTTTTAAAAATTTAAGTTATGACAATTTTACTGTAAAGAACTCAATTATTCTTCTTTTAGTATAACTTGAATCCTGTGGGGTTTAAAATTAGAAAAAAAATAAGAGACCTACATAACACGGCAAAAACACCGACCGTGCTGTGTGGTGGGGGTGTGTCAGATATGTAGTGACATATCTATCTGTAGAGAAACAACCCAAGAGGCTCCGAAGTACCTGGTTCTTCCCCGCGTGCTCTCTGATTGTGAACAATTTCTAGAAGCTGCTGGGCTGCCTGGTTCACACTCATGTATCGAGGAGGTTCATAGATCTTTCTTCCCCTGTAAGCATAAAAGCTTCCCCTGTAAGCATTGTTCTTTCCCGTGAAATCCACTTGTGGCATTTAATGCAGTTCCTCCCCAGACACACTCGTGCGCCACAGCCCACACTCTCACGTTTTCACACGGCACCCACTTCTGGATAAACCAGGGTTTATAAACATGGGTGCAGTGACTGAGTTTCTTGAGCTTTCTTTCTATTGTCCTCAATGACACTGAAATGGCAGCAAGACTGACATTCTGAAAAAGACACACGTCTAAATCAAAGGATGCCTTAGCAGAGGTAAAGAGGTAATTCAACTGTGTCACTGTGGTCCCACTTGCTTTTATTTTCACAGTGCTGGAGACTGAACCTAGGGCCTAATGCACACTAGCCATTTTTTATTAATACGTTTCTATATCTTTTCTACTTCTTCCTCTAAAAAAACTGTCAAGGTCTGATAATCTTTGAGAGTAACAAGACTATTTCTGTATGCCTCGAAAACCTGGTGAGTTTACCAAATGATCGTAACAAAAAGACAAGCTTCTGAAACTTGCAGTCTGCACCGATCACTTACTGATCTACAGTTTCTCCAAGCCAATGCTGTCCAGCAGAAGCACAAATTAGTGCAGTCTCAAGCAGTGCAGACATTACAGTAACGAATTACAGAGACAAAATTAGTTTCAATAGCATGTAAATGTATTTAACCCAATATCCCCATAATATTATATTTGAATATATTTAAACATTGTTTTTATACCAAGTCTTTGAAATTTGATAAGCATTTTTAACACAACTGTTAAGCCTTAATTAGAAATATTTAATATGTATATAAAATGTATGGTCATAAAAATAGATTTATAAGCATAAGCTGGAGGGAGGATATAACTAAAATACATTGTAAACATGTAAGAAATTTCCAACAAATAAAAATATATTTAAAAACAGATTTACATATTAAGTTGTCTCAAACAACCTAAGGTTTTAAATTGTTAGTTTAAAGTTAAAGGAAACTTGAGTTCTTCAGCTTCGTCAGCCACATTTCGAGAGCTCATTACCATGCGTGGTAGGAACTGCTGTACTGAACACTGCTCACTAGGAGAGGATCCCGTCCTCGCACACGGAAGAAGCCATACCTCCTGCCCCCACCCAATGTCACACATGGGAGAAGCAGCCCCACCCCTCCATCCCCATCGTCACTCACAGGAGAAAGACACCCCCTCTGCCCCCATCCCTGTCCTCACGCATGGGAGAAGAGATCCCCCCCCCCACACACACAGGGGGAAGTGACTCCATAGCAGCAGCCAGAGGCTGATGTCAGATTCTGTTCAGGCCCAAGGTTCTGAACCCCCAACACATTCATTCACTCCACCCATATTTCAGGGTGACCTTTAACGCCCACTGCTGCTCTCAGGGTTAGATCTATGAATTCTGCGGCTACCTTCACTGAGCACCCTGCTCTATCTCCTGCAGGAGTCAAAT
This sequence comes from Chionomys nivalis, assembly GCF_950005125.1. Taxonomy (NCBI): domain Eukaryota; kingdom Metazoa; phylum Chordata; class Mammalia; order Rodentia; family Cricetidae; genus Chionomys; species Chionomys nivalis. The sequence continues at coordinate 28,142,823 of NC_080103.1, read as the reverse complement.
ATTCACTGCATCACTATGCTGAAAGCTCATCTTCCTCCATCCTTCGACTTGGCTCACTGGAGCACCTATGGTCCCGGTCACAGAACTGAAACACGGACGCACCTGATGAGATTCTCCAGAGACTGCTCCTTCACTTTGATATCTGTAGGGAGTAGAGGACAGCTCTTTTTAACCTAGTTATCTACCCCCAATCCTCCAGCTTCCACTAGGGATCATGTACATTTTTGGGAATCTTCCCAGATGCTCCCAAATGCTGATCTGAGTTGTGGTGTCTCTGCTCACACTTGCGTGTGACTATTTTCCTACAGGGGTTAGAGGAGCGGAAGCCTGTGGCTGTGGAAAGCAAACTGGAGTTTGGCCCCGACCCTCCTCTGCAGGGATCTAGTTTCCTGTTGGAAAAGGTGATAAGGGAAAGTATTAGATGATGTTGGCATGTGTACTACTTAACTGATCAGAATCTTTTAACTTTTCTACCTGGTACTCGCATAGACTCATCTGAAGTGTCTGCTTGCTCTCCTACCCTTGTTTATTTTCAGGCATCATCCTATAAAAGCCTCAAAGGATAAAACTTAAGTTAAAAAAAGAAAAGAATTCTTGCTGCTTAGTTTTTGTTGTTGATGTTGTTTTTTGAAACAGTGTTTCTGTATGTGTAGTACTGGCTGTCCTGGAACTAGCTCTGCAGACCAGGCTGGCCTTGAACTCACCTGCCTCTGCCTCCCAAGTAAGTGCTGGGATTAAAGGCATGTGCAACGCTACCACCCGAAAAAGATTCTTACCATATTTTGAAAAGAAGTGTTTACTTTCTTACAGTGGCAAGACATCCAGTAATAATGAATGAATACTGTAGTAACGCTGTCAGAGCTTCAGGCACCGCAGGGAGAGCCATACAATCTCTGCGCACACTCGTGAAGTCTGGCAGTGCAGCATGGCAAAGACTGAGTCCTTGCACTGCCCTGCCACTGTGCTTAGCTGACCACCGTGGTGCTTGGGCAACAGTGAAAAGCAGACTGGCTCTGTGTCCTAACAGGACTTCACACAAGGGCCACAGCTGCTTCCTGTTTTACAGGCAAAATGAATGGTTCTACCAATGTTTGTTTTTATAAAATAAATACAGCACAACTGAAGAGCCTCTGACAGACTTCTACAGCTTTGTGAAGTGATAGGAAAGCTTCTCCTATTGACCAATTCTACGTTTACTTAGAAATTACAACAATGATTAATCTTACATTGGTTTGTAATGTCTGTGTGGCATTTAATATTTAAGTATTTCTCAAATCTGAAATAATGATCATTATTTAATTAGTTCTACCTGTCTGGCACATACAAAAATGAATGTTATTGAAACTATGGCCTCCAATACAATAAATAAAGTCATGTTTTACTTTAAACAATATCTTGAATACTTATGATAACATTTCCCTTAATTCATTTACCTTGAGCTTGTAAAATGTAACATGTCTACTGTAAACCATGTAAAGCACAGATGTCTACTGAATATGTAGATATCGCTCTCCTATAACCTACTCCAACCCATCTGAAACTGTGTTTAAGCAGTAAGTTCCAATTATTTCATACAGCCTTTGTTTTCTACTCTAATGCTTTGTACTTAAAAATATCTATGTAACTAATGTTGTATACTAACTTCTTACTATATCACTATATCACATATATACACATACACATACAAAATATTTAAAATAAATCACTACAATTAGCTTGAGAAGTACCCTTACTCTCAACTGCCCATGAGGCGGGGGGGGGGGGGGCTTATTCTTATTTGCTATGAAGACAAAGGCTAAGAGTTATTTCTCAACAGTTTCTATCTGGTAAACAGAGACACTGAGATTTTGTTTTCTGGTTTCAATTTCAAGTGCCATTTCAAGGTTAATTTAAGATGTCACTTGTGTTCTGGTCATCAAGGGAAAGTGAAAATTTGATCCCAGTATTCCTGTGAATAACATGTAAGAAGAAGAGGCTCTTAGACATGTGACTTGTTAACTCTCGGGGGTCTAGAGCCCATGTCCATCTGAAACTCAGTGCTAGTATCTTGCTGTACAAAGCAGTCCTAGACCTTGTTTCTATGTTAATCAGGAAATAAAATTTGGCCTAGATAGTACATTGAAGGGAGCTGTGTTTTACTGCTGAGTAGTACACTAATATGTATATATTCCATACTTTCTTCATCCATTCTTCCATTGAAAGGCATCTAGGTTGTTTCCAGGTTCTGGCTATTACAAACAATGCTGCTATGAACATAGTTGAGCATATACTTTTGTTGTATGATAGGGCATCTCTTGGGTATATTCCCAAGAGTGGTATTGCTGGTCCAGGGGTAGGTTGATCCCGAATTTCCTGAGAAACCGCCACACTGCTTTCCAAAGTGGTTGCACAAGTTTGCATTCCCACCAGCTATGGATGAGTGTACCGCTTTCTCCACAACCTCTCCAGCAAAGGCTATCATTGGTGTTTTTTATTTTAGCCATTCTGACAGGTGTAAGATGGTATCTTAAAGTTGTCTTGATTTGCATTTCCCTGATCGCTAAGGAGGTTGAGCATGACCTTAAGTGTCTTTTGGTCATTTGAACTTCTTCTGTTGAGAATTCTCTGTTCAGCTCAGTGCCCCATTTTATAACTGGGTTGATTAGCCTTTTACGGTCTAGTTTCTTGAGTTCTTTAATGACTTCTTGAATTTTGCATGCAAATGGATGGAAATAGAAAACATATCCTGAGTGAGATAATCCAGACCCAAAAAGAGGAACATGGGATGTACTCACTCATACTTGGTTTCTAGCCATAAATAAAGGACATTGGGCCTATTATTCGTGATCCTAGAGAAACTAAATAAGAAGGTGAACCCAAAGAAAAACATATAGGCATCCTCCTGAATATTAACCTGCATCAGGCGATGAAAGGAGACAGAGGCAGAGACCCACATTGGAGCACCAGACAGAAATCTCAAGGTCCAAATCAGGAGCAGAAGAAGAGAGAGCACGAGCAAGGAACCCAGGACTGTGAGGGGTACACCCACACACTGAGACAATGGGGATATTCTTGGGAACTCACCAAGGCCAGCTGGCCTGGGTCTGAAAAAGCATGGGATAAAACCGGACTTGCTGAATATAGCGGACAATGAGGATTACTGAGAACTCAAGAACAATGGCAATGGGTTTTTGATCCTACTGCACGTACTGGCTTGGTGGGAGCCTAGGCAGTTTGGATGCTCACCTTAATAGACCTGGATGGAGGCGGGTGGTCCTTGGACTTCCCACAGGGCAGGGAACCCTGATTGCTCTTCGGGCTGAGGAGGGAGGGTGATTGATAGGGGGAGGGGGAGGGAAATGGGAGGCAGTGGCAGGGAGGAGGCAGAAATCTTAAATAAATAAATAAAACAATGAAGGGAGCTGGAAATAATAGGTCATTTGTATTTTATTCTGTTAACAATTAAATGGTACTGGGAAACTACTCAATATTAAGGTCAACTGCGAAAGAGATTTTAAAAAAATAAGAGAAGCATCATTTTTGATTTGGACAGAAAATATCCTAGAAGATGTAGAATGGTTGGTGACAACAGTAAATGCTCACCACGTCTGCTGAAGTGCAGTGATGATGAACAAATTTGTAAATATAGAGTCTTGGGAAGGATCTAGAGGTTCTAAGAGGGAACAGCAAGTCTCAGCATGAACACAGGATTTGTGTGGTATTTGGTGCTGAGTGTATGGGAAAGAGCTGTGTGCATACAGTGGCTAGCCTATGTCATTTTGCTTTGCTTTGTTTTTTTTTCTCTACCTAGTTATTCGCAGAACCATTTTAATTCTATCACAAAATGAAAACAAGAGAGGCCTGACAATTCCACTGCATGAGATAAGGGAGCCTCCTGATGCTTACCAAGTAAACACAGCGTGTGCATGCCATTTTCTCTATTCTTCTTCACTTTGTCAAAGAAGCTTTCTGGTCTCCAAGTGTCCGTCCAAAAAACAATAGAAACTGTTTCTCCAAACTTGTACAGCTAGAAAAACAAAATGTTACTTAATGATAAAACAATTATAATTATTTCCTAGGATAAGACCCCTGAAACAGGACTGAAGAGAAGGCCCAGGCTGGGAGAGGGAGGGCTCAGCAGTTAAGTGCTAGTACCGCACTTGTAGGGACCCAAGGCTATGCAGCTCATCATCACCTCTACTCCAGCTCCAGGGAGATCTGACCCCTCTGGCCTCCATTGGCACCTGACTCACATGAACATTACCACTCCCATATATGTAATTAGAAACTTAAAAAAAAAAATCAATCTTAAGAAAAAAAAAACCCCACAGAAATAAAAATAGCTCTCAGCACTCACAAGAGGTGTCAAAAGTGTAGTATTCTGCTTCACTGATGAGACTACCAAGCCTTAGAACGATCAGCTGACTTGCCTAAGGTCACACAGCTAAAAATAAGTAAATACACAGCTCAGGTCTGAGGGAATGAATGTTCTTATCCACTGTCTTAGCTCAACAGAATCCACAAGCCATATACTCACACGTGCTCCTGATCACAGCACACACCCTCCCAGTTTAACAAGCGTATGTCTGCCCTTCATGTCCAAGTTCAGCAATCAGGAGCTCCCCCAGGTGGTCCACCTCAGTTCCCTATCACTACAGCTACGAGTTTTTAAACTGGACTGGCTGTACCTGTCCACTGCAGCTGGTCCTCGAGCCTGTGTGGAGAACAGGTAAGAACTGGAGGCTGCCTCTGTAACCTGCTGGCTGTGCAGGAAAAGTACCAATACCATCAAAATACACACAGTGCTAAAGTCATAGAATGATCTAATTCAATTTAAACAGTTTGGTACAACTTGCAAGAAACCAGGAATGTACAGACACTGAAAAGCCACATCTAGTAACCTGTCACAGATGAGAAAGTCATTTTACTTCCCCAAGCCTTGTGCTCTTCTGTGAAAAATGAAGAGGCGGGTCTCAAGTGGGCACTGGAGATGCTGTTTCCTGCAGTGAGGCTTCCTTCTCACTTCCGTTACAGAAGCTGTGGCAAGAGGTGCCAGGAAGCAGACAGGAAGGAAGCAAGAAAAGGTGGGGTTCTCAGGGCATTCCTCCATTCTCTAGAGTGGCTAATACTTCTCAGCCTCTGCATACTGAAGTCTTTTAAAACCCTTAACAATCATCATAGCACCTCTCAGTCCTAGAAGGATTGCTCATCATGTCCCTAATATGCTACAGATGCCGATTTACCTATCAAGGAGCTTTATTCTCAAAGCCCATTTGAGAGTTATCCGAACAAAGCATCCTGGGAGAGAAGCCACGCTACTCTGTAGCAGCCATGTTCACACGATTGTGTACAAAGACCCTGGTGCTCCAAATAGTCAGTCATGCATCTTCTGCCCTGTATAATAAGATTTATCTCTGAAAAATACATTTTGAGTTCTAAGATAGGATTTTTAGACTACAGTTCCCAGGATCAACTTCACGGGAGAGGTCTTAACTCTGCAGAGGAGTTGTTATAGCTGCTATCCCATGAGAAGCAAATTTATCCAACAAATAGTGAATACAGATCACTTACTCTACGCCAGGCAATAGTCTGGGCACATTTTAAAAGTGATAAGCAAATAGATGTCTGGCCATCATGAAAAAGTTGAGAGCTGACAGCTGACAGAGCTGACAAAGGCTCTGGACACACGGCAGTGGTTCTGGTTAGCAGCCTGTCATCAACAAGACAATCTCTGGCTTAGACAAGAACATCCAGCATGGTAAGTGTAATGAGCACAGTTCTAAGGACTGAATAGCCAAGGGCCCACTGAGTGCCTAGTCGTGCCTCATACACTGTCAGAACTCAGTATATGACTCATTGGTGTACATTACGATTATATAAACATTTTCTAAACCGCTGTGTCCTGACAGGATCCAGCTGCTTTCTTTATTGGCTAAGTTCAAAAAGTACCAAATATGTAAAACTACTCTAAGTAAGTTACATTTACAATGGACAAGTTCAATTATACATTTTAAATGGAGTTTGTCACCTCTCATCAAACTTGAAACATGTATTATTTCATTAAAACCTTCATGGAAAACTGTATTTCCATTTATGTATAAATATTTAAGAGGCTCTGATATTTTAAGAAATACGGGAACAAAATCATAGAAGCAAGGAATTCTTCATTCAAAGACAGAATGATGAATCCCTGAAAAGGGACTTGAGATGCTAGTCACATCTAACGTAAGAAACTGCTCTCTGTGAAAGACTGAAGTGCCACCCAATGGGGAGATTGGAGAAACCTCACAGGAACAGCCTCCTAGGACCCTGGTTTATAACTGCAGCCACTCCTGTGGCAAGGGTGCAAACTTTGTCAATGAGCGCCTCAACAGTACATAAACACTCTCACCACTGAGATGTCAGGACCTAAAGAACTCAAGGACCAGCACTCTGCATTTCACAACAAAGGACTTGCCATTATCAGTAAACTGTGAGAGAGCTGGAGCGAATCTCAGCGACAGGAACTGAGCTGCAGAGCCTGGACCCTGGGCTGTCTTAGAGCTCCGTGAGCTACGACCACGCTTCTGAGAACGTTGAGAGGTTCAAATCTGACAATGTTACTACTTCAAAGCTAAGTTTGAACAACATCAGATATTTTCTCGGAAATCCTAGGGAAAATGCAGATCTATTCTGCTTTCATCTGAAATAATTTAGAGAGAAAGCAACCCATCTGACTTGGTACTGGATCATGTACGGTTAAAGAAAAAAAAAAAGGAAAAGAAAAACCTTCAACTCAAAGTCATTCACCCAGTCATTGTGTAAGGTACTAACTATTGAGGCAGAGGAGAAGACACACAAGAAAGACACATAGTTAATAGCCCTTGCCAATATGACATCTGGACCCCATCTTTTCTATTCCACACTCAGAGAAAAAGCACCTGAAAGTGTCTTCTGAAAGGCAGACTACGAGTTGGAACTTAAAGAGATTGAGAGGATGAAGGTGCAGAGGTGAGCACGGAAAGAGAGGGATGAACCAGGGTGGTATAAGACAGGTACCAGAAAGAGGGGTGGTAATGACGCACGCCTTTAAGCCCAGTACTCAAGAGGCAGAGGCAGGTGGATCTCTGAGTTTGAGGCCAGACTGGTCTACAAAGTGAGTTCTAGGACAACCAAGGCTGTTACACAATGAAACCCTGTCTTGAAAAACCAAAACCAAACAAACAAAAAAACCAAACAAATAAAAAAATCTATGCTCTCATATATGATTGGGAATCCATTTGTGAACTAAATAAAAAAGAATTATATTTTGAAGCATATTACTCCAAAGACAAAATCTGATTTAGAAGGCAGAAGATAAGCAAGCAATTTAACTCAGGAAATACCTGTCACGAATAGATTTTTACAATGCTGTGATAAACACAACAGAAGGTATAAACCAAAGCACTAATAGTAAAACCTGAACACAAACATTTGGCATAAGAGAGGTTTGGGAGTAGAAGAACAGCACAGTGAAACCCACAATCTACTGCATGGGAAGAACGATGCATCTGTGCTCACAATAATGGGTAGGACAGATGCGGTGGCATACCTGTAATGCCAGTTTGGGAGACTCAAGCAGAGAGATGGCGAGTTCAAAGTCAGCCTGGGCTATGTAACCAGACCACTCAGAAAATCACAACAATGGCCAGCAAGACAGCTGAGAGGGTAGAGACACCTGCCTCCACACTTAACGACTTGACTGTCCCGAGATGCACGCACTGAAAGGACAGAAGCTGCTGTCCAAGTTGTCCCATGACCTCTGTGCTCTTACTGTGGCACACACATGCACCCCAACACACGCCTATTTTTTAAAAAGTTAAGACATTGAAAGAAAATCGAAACAAACATTAAAGACAAATAAAAATTAGAGACAAATTAAAATAAATAAAAATTGAAGACAGAGTTAATGGGAAGGAAAGGGAAATGTTTAATAAACACGCTAACGAGGTGCCAGAGATTAGGCAGGTCCTGTAGTGACAGCCATGCAGAGCTCTGCTATCCTCATTACCCAGCTCAGCGGCCCTTGGCTGTGTTGTACTTTCTTCAATTACTACAGTAAATCCTAGAGCACAAGGGAAGCACCTAATGTTCGAGGCTAACAGTAGGAACACTACTACACCCTCAACAGTGGGACTGTCACAGGACTTGAAATGAAAAAAGGAAGCCAGCTGTGCAGTGATGTTTTGTGTGTGTTTTAACAGAGAAAGCTTGTCTGAAGATCAGAGTACAGAGCTAAGCCACTAGAAGTCAGGAAGTGGTGGCACTTTAATCCCAGGACTCGAAGACAAGAGGCAGAGGGATCTCTGTTAGTTCAAGGCCACTCTGGGTTATACAAGATTGAATCTGTCTAAAAGAGAAACAGAGCTCACAAAGGTGATCCCAGCACTTGGGATCTCACATCTTTAATCCCAGAACTAGGGAGGAAGAGACAGGAACTCAGTGCAGCCTGAGGAGAAGTGCACTCTAGGCAGTCAGTCTGAGGACAAGCTCACCCTTTCGGTCTGAGCATTGGTAGAGGTGAGAACTCTCTAGTGAATGGCCACTCTGCTTCTCTGATCTCTCAGCTTTCACCCCCTAATATTTGACTCTGAATTTTTATTATTAAGACCAACTAGAATTAGTGCTGCACATTTCTGAAAGTAATATACATTTTTCTAGACTAGACGTACTATATAAACAAAAGAACACATAGCAATACTCAGGGTCACTTAAGCAACAGCCAGAGAAAGTGGAAGTATTTCATAGAATGAGAAAATTACACAATTATCCACGAGTTCCTTGAAGGTAAATTATGGCTGCATCCAAAGGCACTTACCAAGCAAGCATTAAGTAGATATACAGTATTTATTGAATGAATGAAGCATGTTTGTCTTAAGGAAGCCTAATTTGCAACCCTCAAGTAGACTTATATGCTTCAGCTGGAAATTTCCACTAAGGTTGAGACTTATGGTACAGAATCATATGACCCACCTCTATCAGAATGTTTATTACTAAGTTACGGATATATATATGGTCACATATGTAGATGTGTTAAGAAGTTCTGCAGCTACTTGCCATCAATAATTATGATCAACAGGAATCTGCTGTCTCTCAATAAACTACCAAGTTAAAGAGAATACTCAGTGCTTAGTTCTGAACTATCCTTGCAAGCTCTTTAGAGAACAATAGAACAGACAGGCTTCAGAGGGGTGACAAGCTGAGGGCAAAACACTGTGTCCACTCCTGGGTTAGGAATTGGTAGTTGCTATGCTTTGATGCAGAGATGACGGAGGTATGTTTTGCCCAGGTCACTCAGAGCAGGCCCTCATTTCAACATCTTGATGCATGTTTTTGAAATTGTGACAAAGCACTCCGAAAGGACAGGACACCGTACAAAAGTGAAGCCTACTTCCCTTTAAAATTGAAGTAGAGACAACATGAGGAGGAACCTGCTAACAGTCTCCATCTGGCAGGAGTATTTCTGGTAATCAACACCTGCTCTTTCAGTCCTGATAAGCCAAAGGAAGATAATGAAGTACGCTCATTTTCTAAGACTTTTACTTGCTTGTGTTGATGGTTCTGAAGGCATGATGTCACTCCTACAGCTGCAGCAGCATTTGACTGCCTGTTAAAATGTAAATTCTCCTGGAGCTCGAAAGACGACTCCATAGTAAAGAGGGTATACTACTTTTCCAGAGGACTTGAGTTCAGTTCCCAGCATCTGACTGGGCAGTTCACAAGTAACTACAGTTCCGGGGGCTCTAACATCTTCTTCTGGCTTATGTGGAACCCACATGAACACACACAATGAGGGGAGTATATGGGGTTGGAAAGAGGAAAGGAAGAGATGATATAATTATATTTTAACTTAAAAAATAATAACTAGTGCTCCAATGTTGGTCTCTGTCTCTGTCTTCTTTCATCGCCTGATGAAGGTTAATATTCAGGAGGATGCTTATATATTTTTCTTTGGGTTCACCTTCTTATTTGGCTTCTCTAGAATCACGAATTATAGTCTCAATGTCCTTTATTTATGGCTAGAAACCAAATATGAGTGAGTACATCCCATGTTCCTCTTTTTGGACTGGACTGAAGTCTCACGATCCAAAGGAGGAGCAGAAGGAGAGAGAGCACGAGCAAGGAACTCAGGACCGCGAGGGGTGCAGCCACACACTGAGGCAATGGGGATGTTCTATTGGGAACTCACCAAGGCCAGCTGCCCGGGGTCTGAAAAAGCATGGGACAAAACCGGTATCGCTGAACATAATGGACAATGAGGACTACTGAGAACTGAAGAACAATGGCAATGGGTTCTTGATCCTATTGCACGTAATGGCTTTGTGGGAGCCTAGGTAGTTTGGATGCTAACCTTACTAGACCTGGATGGAGGTGGGTGGTCCTTGGACCTCCCACAGGGCAGGGAAACCTGCTTGCTCTTTGGGCTGAGGAGGGAGGAAGACTTGATTCGGGGAGGGGGGGGGGAATGGGAGGTGGTGGCGGGGAAGAGGCAGAAATCTTTAATAATTAAATTAATTAATTAATTAAAAAGAAATAGGTTAGAAATCTGAACATAGTTTTCAAAAAAAAAATAAATATGGTTTTAAAAATTTAAAAAAAAAAAACAATAACTAGATAGACAAACAAACCATTAAGTAAATGTAAATTCTCAGACCCCATATCACATGTACTATTCTGAGAAAGTTCGCTGGTAAGGCTCAGCAGTCACAAGCCCCAGAGGAAGGTCTGATGAACACTGTCTCTGACAGTTACTTGTTCAGGCTATAGTATCTTCCACAAATGTAGTCCAAATAGTAAAGAAAAAAGTCCAAAAGGAATGGAAGCCAGGCGGTGGTGGTGCACGCCTTTAATCCCAGCACTCGGGAGGCAGAGGCAGGCGGATCTCTGGGAGTTCCAGGCCAGCCTGGTTTATAAGAGCTAGTTCCGGGACAGGCACCAAAGCTACAGAGAAACCCTGTCTCGAAAAACCAAAAAAAAAGGAATGGAGTTCAAGTGGAGATCTGCATTCTACATGTATGTAGGCATTTATTTACTAAGTGTGCCATGTATACATAGTAACCCCCCCATTTCTATGCTTCTAATTCAATGAATTTCTCTAACCATTGTGCAAAAATATTTGGGGGTTTGGGGGACTGTTTCTGTAATTAAAATGTACTGCTTTTTCTTGTCCATCCCTAAATAATACAACCGAGCTATTTACACAGCACCTGCACTGAGTTCGATATTCTAAGCACTCTAGAGATGGATTAAAGTATGAGAGTCTATGTGCAGGTTGTATACAAGTATTAGGCCATTTTATAGAGGCAACTTGAGCAACTGCAGATATAATTCAGGGGCCTTAGAATTAGTGTTCATGAAAAAGACAATTGTCATTTTTTAAGTGTGTTTTAGGCTCGAGAACTGTTAAAAAAATATCAATTCCTCTTTTCCCTGGACTGGGAATATTTTGGGTGGCACAGAATTCTATCTCCACAGAAGCCACTGTGGAGTAGAGAGAAGAACAAGCCACATTCTGTGGTGCCCAGACAATGCCATCTCATATACAGATTAGACAGTGAAGATGGGGACATGGTAACAGCTGTCCAACAAAAGTTCATGAAAGCTAAATATTTTTTAAAACAATATATTAGGCATAAGTACAATTTCAGGGGCATATATGGAACCTGTCAATTCTCATAGCAAATACTTTCCCAAATGGACCTCTTTCACTTTAGATAGGGAACAATCACTTCTTGAAACAACTCAGAAGATCAAAATGAGAAGGCAGCAAATTTAGCTCTTAGTTTATACAAGAGATACATTTGGAAGGTATTTGTCTTTTAATGCTTAAGAAAACAAAACAAAAACAACACTTCTGGGAAAACATGAGAAAGGGCTTCACAAGACGTAAATTACATCCTTCACAAGATGTAAATTAAAACCAACAAATATGTATATACACCCATAGTTTAGTGTTCATACATCTTTCTTATCACATTCTCTCTGTCTCTCCCTTTATCTCCCTCTCTCTCTTTTTCTTTAGTAGCTATTAAATCTTTCAAGGTATCACTGCCCAAAAGGAAGTTTTGGGTTTTGGTTTGTTCCTTATTCCATCTCTGTTACTAACTCAGGAACATTTTGAGGAGTCGTTTCTCTACCTGTCATGTTTACTGAAGCATTAACATTTCAGAGTCACATGAACAGCTCTCATCCTGCTCCAATACAGAAGTGCTTTCTACTATAAAGACAAATTGGCAAGAGTTGTTTTAAAGTATACATCCTAGACAAGAGGGACGCAAACTCCTAAGCCAAAGCAAATATGATAACTAAGAGCAAGTAGCAAGTATGCAAAGTGACTGTGTACACTTCTGTCTGATTCTTCACGAGGAAATTAGAATTTATACTGGATGGCCAGTATTAGTCAATGAAACCAAGCTATTCTTCCTAAGTAACAAAGAGCTGATTTTAACGTATCTTATTTTTTAAATGTTTATTTATATATTTGAGGGGCCATGCCATAGCACGTATGTCAAAGTCAAAGGACAACTTGCAGGAGTCAGCTCTCTTCCCAAAATGTGGGTACCAAAGTTCAAACTCAGGCTGTGAAGCTTGGAGGCAAGCTCTTTTATTTATTAAGCTGGCTCATGGTACCAAATGTGTCTTTCTAAAACTATCTATCCATAAGTGATGAATTTCAGCAAGATAGACCAGGGAGGGTCTAATTTCATGGATTCTAAAGTACATGAATTTTTCCTATTAAAATACAGAGAGACACAGACTATGTCTTTAAGCAGTTTCTTAAAAAGCACTGCTGTCCACGCAGGGATTACAGCTGCCATGAACCACACGTGTCAACAGCAGAACATATATCACACTTGGACAGGGGTACCAATAGCTTAAGAGAAAATCTCAGAAACATCAATAGAGCACTCTTTCAAGCTCTCTGAGCCACACTTGCTGGAGATAAAAGTAGCTAACTTTACACCCCAGCACTTGTAACATGGCCTTCAAGCCTTCCTCACTGGCTCTCAGCTCTGTATTCATTTAAGAAACACGCTCTCAGGGAAAGAGAAAGGGATACTGTGTGGGAAGCTCAGGCTCAGCCGCGCTGATGAAGTCACTGGAGGAATATAAAGACTGCTGAGGAATGCTTAATGTAATTTGCTCATTCTTTCCTCTTTTTATGTATGGACAAGATCGATATAAAGTTAAAATAATTCTGGAACTAAATTTACATGGCCTGTTGAAAGAAAGGGTTAAAGGAAGGAAAATAACAAATAACTTATAGGAAAACAGAACAAAAACCTTAGCAAATATTTTAAGAGTACATCTCAAAAATTAAGCTTTATAGCTCCTGTATGAAATAAGAGTGAAATGAGCTTGGCACTTGCAGGAAACAGACCATTTTCCCACGTTCCACCCGGCACTCCCCTTGCAGCATTACCTGTAAGCCACAGCAGCCTACAGCATTCATTATGGAGGCATTGTGGATAACTTGGTAAGGGATTCCCAACTTTGTGGCTCTCAGAATAAGATCACTGTGTGTTGTAGCCCTGCAGTGAGAAAACAGGTTCAGTTAAGTGAATGACCTTAATCTTCTATCCTAGCTCATGAATTCAAGTCAAAGAGTCAACTGTTCTTCCTCAGATTCCACTAGGCACCTGCAGAGGTCTTTTATTTGGGCTTCTTAGGGATGCAGTGTGCGTCTACCCACATCCCTCACAAGATGTCACTCCAGCCATAGAATGACACTGACTGAAGAAAGGAGCGCGCTGTCCTGATATCCGCTAAAGATGTCTGGAGAATACAAACTCAGCAATTTGATTCTTCTCTCAGGACGTCTGTAGATAAGTTGTAATGATCAAAATGACTTAGCACCTCAGACTTTTATCATTTCCCGTGTTCCAAATATTCAAGAGTCTTCTCTACTCCCTATTTATTTCAAAATACTCAATTGTCACCAACCATAGTTTCTCCTCTTATCTCAGCTTTCTCCTGTACCCAGTGACCATCTTTACTCTAGTTCCTTCCCCAGGACCCTTCCCAGGCTCTGGTGACAATTAGCCTAATATCCATTTTTTAGATATTAATGCTTTAGTTTTCGCATGTAAGTGGGACACTTTAAATGATGAATTTTTCATTTTTCCCTTTACAGTTCTGTGGTACAACTAAACCAAATTCTTTTTTTTTTTTTTTTTTGGTTTTTCGAGACAAGGTTTCTCTGTGGTTTTGGAGCCTGTCCTGGAACTAGCTCTTGTAGACCAGGCTGGTCTCGAACTCCCAGAGATCCGCCTGCCTCTGCCTCCCGAGTGCTGGGATTAAAGGCGTGCGCCACCATCGCCCGGCTTAAACCAAATTCTTTACTGCTGCCCTATTTGGATTTGTTTTTATATCTTAAAACTGAAGGTGAAACACAGGGCATAGCCTATTGGTCCTTCAATCTAGTAAAATTCTGCCGGACAGAATTCCATTTGGAGTGTACAACTGTGTGCAGTCTTCCTATTTATAGCTGTGTTCAGTCTGGTTACTTATTGTATAGACTTAGTGGTGTGTGTGTGTCCCTGTGTGCATTCTGACGTTAACTTCCCTTCTGTGAAAAGTGTGTTTATAACTAGGTAGGTGGGGAGAAGAGAATATATGTAAATACAAATTGAATACTATGACATGTAATCTCACATCAGTTTAGAATGGCATTACCAAAGGTTCTTTTCATCTTGATAGAAACGCTAAGCCCTACTGGGGAAAGCAACATTAGCATGTTTGAGAAACTACTTACAAATAAGCAGAGTCTGTCAACTGGTCAATGCATACCAAGTAGGAAGATCAAGGGCTTACACCCCATGAGGCAGCCAGCTACAGATTAAAACATGCCCACCAGGGAAGCCTGTTTTTAATCACATACATAAAATAAAACCCGTATGAAAAATTATCAGCAATTTGATTTAGAGTAAGTGTTTAAAGAAAATATAAAAATACAAGATGTAAAGAATGTTTTTAACACAATCTTGAACAGAATCTTTCTACCTAATATTTTAGTTCAAGGAAAAGTAAATTAGATATTTGATGAGGGTGTTATTTTTAATTTAAATAGCCTTATGGGTGAGCTACTTAAATAGATGAAAAGAAAAACTGGTTTAAAAATGTATCATCATCACAAACTCATTTGAAATAATCAGACCAAGCAAAACACACATAAGTTTACTATTTCCAAATGTAGGAAATGAATTATCTAACCAGAAATAGTGAGGTTATTTTACCTTAACAGCGCACTTGTTATTTGGAGTTCTTTTAAAAGCAATTTCAAAAGAAAAGATGCAAAATGGCTTAACTGATGGGTTCATTCACATACATGAAGGCAGCTGTAACAGTGCCGCCATGACAGGGAGAGGAGCAGGGCAGTCTGGAAAATCACTGTTTCAAGGTGCACAGTGAAAATTATAACCTCAAGAGCTACTAGAAACACTGCAAGTTTAACATTCATTTGAAAGGTGCTTTATATGCTAGAAAATATCTGTACCTAGCAGTAATCAAACAGCTGCAGTACTTGAACTTGAATCTAACACATGGTTGAAGATGATCAGGCACTGAGAGTGCAAATTAATTATCATTAGAATTTCAAAGAAAAGACAGTAAAATAGTCCCCAAAAATCTACAATTAGTAACTGGGTATCACCTGGAAGGTGAAGGCAGAAGGGCTAGGAGTTCAAGGCTAGTTTAGGACACTGAGATTTCAATGCTAGCCTACATTAGAGGAGACTGTCTCAGTCCAAACCAAAATAGCACAAGCAAAGCCCAGGTAACTGAGCAAATACAAGGTAATACCGCAACAACATGCGAGAAATTCACTGCTGCACGACTTAGTGCAAGGAGAGCGCCACAAAAGTAGCCAGGGCAAAAGCAGAGACTAAAGAATGAAGGCACAAAGTCACTGGATTTCAGCAGGGAAGCTAACTACATGAAGCCACTTCCTCTGCACATCTGCTTTCTTTCCATGGAGCTCCCCACCTCCTCCCCACCACCTGCCTACAGTCTCTTCTTCAGAGCCCTATCCAGATCCAGCTCAGTACTCATGAACACCACACCTACACACAAATTCTTCTGCTCGCATACCTCAAAGTCTTGCAGCTTCTGTAATGACATCCTCCTGTTTACCCCTCTCCTCTGGCGACATGGAATCCTCACCTTTCCTAGAGCTTTATCTGTTCCTAGGCTGTCTTCTCTTTGTCTTTCTTCCGTGGTGACCCTATCCATTCCTCTGGCTTTAAATGCCACCCACATACCTATGACTTCAGACCAGAACAACCCAGTCTCCTGCTTCTAGAACAGTCCTCAAGTCAGAGTGCATTCCTTCTTTTCCACATCCACTCAGTAGCTTCCTTCTAAGCATGTTCTATACCAGTCTTCTCTTTCTTCCACCAGGAACCTCTGTCTCCTTGAGTCCACTCACATCAAGCAAGCCAAATGGCTTTTAATACTGGAAAGAATTGTGATTTTCTTGCTTTAAAACCCTCCAAAGATTTGCCACTAATTTCAAATAGGATCCCTTCAAAACCTTAAAGATGGATGGCTCCTGTCTACCTCTGTACACTTCTTACACCCTCTTCCCATCGTGCTCCAGCCACTATGGCCTCTGGTGCCTTAACCAGTCTTTCTGTCTCCTCTGCTTGGAATGAGCTGCCTCCTGAACCCATTTCAGTCACTTGCTTTCAGTACAACCTTCAAAACCAGGCTCTTCCAGATGCCTCTGCATAAGTAAGCCCCCCTCCCCGATCTCCCCACTTTACAGACTTCCCCAAAACTACATTTTTTTCTTTTTCTGTGATTACCGTTGGTCACTCCCATCAACCTTTTAAGTCCATATCTTGCCAACTCATTAAGTAGGAGTTCCTATCCCAAGAGATGGATGAAAGGTATCTGGGTGACTACATTACTGTTGGTTCAAAACAGGCTTGTCTGTCTTTGCTGAATTGAGGTAAGCTATCACAGTGTTCTTCAATTATTATTTAATGAGTGGCAATTGTGTTTCAAGTATTATGAATGAAATTAGAGAACTAGACACGTGAAGGATACTGTACATAGCCACAGGAAAGCAGAGACACACAGTTATTTTAACTGTTGTGAGGAATTATGTGAAAGCTAGCACAGTGAGGGTCATTTATAAAGTGTGCTCCGAAAAGACTCATCTGTGCCTTGTTCCCCAGCTGGTGCTACCTGGGAGGTTCTGAACACTTCAAGAGGTAGGACCTACCTGAAGGCAGATCGCTGGGGGCAGGTCCTTGGGGACATCTTGTCTCTGGCCCCTTCTTGTGTCTGTCTCTTTCTCTCTTAGCTTCCTGTCTGGCATCAGATGAAAAAGCTCCTCTATCACATGCTACCTCTGCCACGATGGTAGTACACGGGGCCAAGCACCCCCCAGTTTGAACCTCTTGAAAGTTGTTCTCTCGGGGAAATGAATCACAGCTCCATAAACTAACTGATACAGCAATCACAACTCCTAAGCTAACAGGTACACCAATCACGGCTCCATAAGCTAACTAGTACACCAATCACGGCTCCATAAGCTAAATAATACAGCAATCACGGCTCCATAAGCTAACTAATACAGCAATCATGGCTCCATACGCTAACTAATACAGCAATCACGGCTCCATATGCTAACTAATACAGCAATCACGGCTCCATACGCTAACTAATACAGCAATCACGGCTCCATAAGCTAACTAATACAGCAATCACGGCTCCATACGCTAATACAGCAATCAACAATAATCCCATCGTCAAATGGAGCTACAAATTCAGGCTGGAGTGACAAAGAACTACAAGAGAGAGAGAGAGGTGTGAGGTGACAGATGCGGAGGCCTGACAGATACAGGTGAGGAGGAAGCCTGAACTAAGGTGCCAAAGTGGAAAACGGTGATGGAATGGCTTGGTTGGCTTGTCTGTGGTCTTAACACAAGAATGGCAGGACACAGACGTGAAGAGCAGGCTGGCAGGCTTTAAATGTTTAACTAATAATGGGCTTCTAAAGTTCTCAGCTGAGGTCTTTAAATTATTATGTTTTTTACATACAAACTTGACCATAACATGAGTCATGAGTTAAAAGTCTGTATAGAGACCAGGCAAAGGGGACAGAATATATTAACCTGGTTAAAATAATGGCATTAAAAGTAAAAATTTGAAAAAAAGACAGGATATAAAAAAACTGGACAATAAATAAATAACCAATTGTATGTAGTGTTTCTCAAAGTATGGTGAAAACTTTATTTACTTTGTAAATGGCTATATTAGTTTCTAATGGTTGGTCTCAATTTCTCTACTTATTTCATCTGAACTAGCAAAAGTCTGTGGACTTGTACCAGTCTAGAAGCCACACTGTGGACAGCAACTCTATTGTATGATGAATTGATACTGCCAGTGACTAAGACTTCTTATCAGGTGACTGGAAACACTGCAGTGCCGCCACGGTAGGTCTGGGAGGGGCATCCCGACAGAAGACACGTCTTTTAGGCAGGAGTGCATGCGAGTGAGAAAATTCCATATAAAAGACATTTGCTGGTATGATTTATTTTCCTTATTTCATTTTACTATCCTATCGCTAAGAAGAAAAATAAAGGTACCATGAAATTTGAGGAAACCTTAATTTTTACAGAAAACAATGTCAGGCAGGGGCTGAAACAATTTAAATATTTTATAGTGTGTTATTGCTTGATATAATTTGCAATCAAATATAATGATACAGACTCTCTGGCCCTGCATACTAACATAAATTATTTTCTTTATGACAGTCGCATATACATGTAGCTCCATTGTTTTGAGAAATATCCTTGATGATGGACCCAGAGTGATTTAATTGTCCTTATGTTCCTCAAATCCGTGACATAAATCTTGGGTCACCAGCTGTAGACAAAGAACTCTTGTGTTTGGCTTGACACTAGAGATTGATGATGCTTGACTAGACAAGTAGAAACCCATCTTCCTGGTAATGAGGAAGAGCACTGCTCCCAATGGGGATGAGACATTGAAATCAGAGGCTTGATAAATGATAAATCCAAGGCAAGTAAGTGACAGTATTATTGCCAAATATTAGATTATTAAAAGGGGGGGGCTTAGAACAAAAGAAGCCAAAGATGCTTGCAATTATCAAAGCAAATGGCAGACCTGACTTTTGATAGCATAGTGCCTTATTTAATAATTACACACTAGCTAATGGTATTTGATACCTTGTATAACCTTGCACAAAAACAAAAGCATCAAAGAAATAAATGTTAGTGTTGACACTTATTAGGTAGTAATACTTAGGATGACATCTTTATCAAGTAGATTTTCTTCATTAATTTCCAAACAAAAAAAAATTAAATACAAAATTTTAGCTAGAACTCAGGTAAACTTATCAAACCCTAACATGGACAGGTTTAAATAGAATAAGCAGAGCTGGTAAACAAATAACTCACAGTGTCCATCTGACTTACCCAAATGGATCGCCCACCACCAGGAATGCAACATCGCTGACATCAGCATCCTTAAAAATATTATCTGCTTCTTGTTCCACTTCCTCTCTGTCAGCAAGAATCAATTTTCTTCCATAAAACTCCTCCTAGAAATTTAAGTAATATCAAGACATCAAAATGAGAGACAGCAGGTTGAGTCTTCAACACAGACATCAAAGAACAACCTTTGTCTAGAACTAGGTGCTAACCTTGGCAACCATCCAAACACAGATCATTCAGTACACCTCATCAGTGAGCCAGAACTCCATATCATGAAGCAATTAAACTCTGTCTTTGGGGCTATCACCAGATCCCTAGAGAAGGCAGACCTCTTAACATCTGAGGCCTCTAAATGTGTGTCTAATAGACCAGGCAGGACACCAAAGGATGAACAGGGACTATGTATTCATGAGCCTTATTCCTGAAACATGAAAATATGGAATACATTAACAATAATGACACGTGGTAGTGCAGATGTTTCACCCAATCTCTACAGGAGCGTTTGTGGTATGCTGGCTAAAATAAAAGGCTACGTCAACAGGAAATGACAGAAAATTATGATTTAGCCATTTACCAAAAAAAAGAAAAAAGAAAAAAAATGAACAGACCTACATAATTACAGGAAAAGAAATAAATTTAAATACATAGGACGTTTCCATCCAAGCTGCTTTGTCAATTTATCTCCTGAAGTTCAACTCTAGAGAGCAAATCCAGAAGAGTGAGCCAGTGAACTAGTGGTCACGTGATACTGGTTAATGAGAGTATACAAGATCATGAGTCGTATAACTGAGTTTCTATGCAATTCAAAAATAGAAAAACATGAATAAAAAATAAATTTATTCCTCCACATTAAGAAGTCTGAGTTATCAAAAATTATAGGGACTGCTACAATGGGAGCAGTGGCAGCCAATATCTGTCAATCAAGGAAGTAGATGGACAAACAAATAAGCATCCAAAAAAAAAAATGCTACAATTCCAAATGAGGTAATTATTTCCTAATACCTATATAAAATCTGTTATTCAAATGGGAAAACAACCTCACCTAGAGAGACATTTCATCAGCTCTCAATAACACTGCTTACATAGATTTTAAAAAACGAATCCTTTATTTTTACATTTACTGTGTATCTTTTTCGTAATCATTAATCTTTACGGTTTACTCTGATTTTAGAAACCAGAAAATTTACAGTCACAGGACAACTATACCTACATCTCTAAGAGAACACATATGATAACTAGATACCATGGCAAAAAATGGTCTTTCCTGAATTAACATTTCCCCAAAACAACTATGAAGTCACATGCCACCAGTGTCATTCCTACAGTTATCTATCTCCTACACAAGGAGGTCAGAGGGCAACTGGAAGGAACTGGCTCTCTTCTCTTACCACGTGGGTTCCAGGGACAGATTTATATTACAGCTTTCCAGAATTCTGGTTTAGACATATTATATTTTCTTCCTTCCACTACTTTGATAAATTCCTACTTAAACCTTTCATTAAGTTTTATAATGCAGACAGAAGCATGACCACTTGTAACAAAGACTACGTTGCTTATACATCTTTATATAATACAGATGCATTCAACCAATAAGCACATAAGATTTAATGTATCAAAAGAAATTACCTAGGAAGCTTAAGTTGTATGTACCAAAACTAGTACTCTTTCCCAGACTTGCTGTCTCTGTATTTCTTTTGGAGAGTGTATTAATACAACTATCATTTGGCCGTATGAAAACTGTGATTAAGGGAAGAAGAATCAAGCTTGGAATTTCTTTAGCAACACCTGTATGTGCCTTTTATAAAATCTTGACTGGTTGATCATTACTAAGTAGAAAGAATGTGTTCATTACAGAAAATGAAATTATCTATTTTTTCTTCTGATATAATTATTTATAAGTTGAAACAGGACTTCATATATAAGTATTAGTCAACAATTTCTAAAAATCAGTTTAGTAAGAAAACAGAAATGAAGGGGGTAAAAAGAAGAATGTGACTGAGGGGGAAAGGCTCTACATTACTGGAGGCATCTATAAGGCATGAACTTATCAATGACAGACTTAAGGTAGACAGTATCCTGGGACAAGCTGCTGAGGGAAGAACAGAAATTAAGAACCTGGAGGAGGACATGAAGAGACGACTAAGGAGCTTTGTAATAGGACAGCATCTAGGCCAAGCCATTATGCTTAATGTGGCTTCTCTGTTAGTGATTCCTAAAGCCATACATGTGTAGTTATTATCCACTGCTAAGACTGCAGAAAGACAGTACGCAAGTCTGGAGCAGCAGTTCTCAACCCTATGCCTATGCCACTAGCTGTATGACACTGGACAAGTTTTCAAACACCTGTGTGCCTAAGAAATGTGAACAGTGACTACAGAGCACTGGGATTGTAGCTCTGTGGTAGAGAGCTTGCAGAGCACGAGAGAGACCCTATGTTCAATTCTCAGCACTGTAAAGAAAATAAACAAAACAGAGCAAAATAAATGTCCTATAAGCATAATAGTCATTACTATGCAATAACAGTTATTCTAGCACCTTAAAACATACTCATAACTTACAAGTAGGTCAGACCAAAACCCTGATTGTCACTCTGTAATGACTACAAATGTTTTGGGAGGACAATAAAAAATATCTTGAGAAATAATACTTTACTAGCATTTATAATTTATTTACAAAGCTTTGTGACAAACACCCTAATAAAACACTACATACACCTTCCAATTGGTTATTTCTCTTTGACAAATGATGGCAGAAGCTTGGACATGTATCGACTGAAATGTCTGAAAACTTTCATGCTAGGCACTGTTCTAAGAGCCTAGGAGGCAGACTCTTCTGATCTCAGCTTATACAAGAAACTAAAAGTATAGGAACTGTGCAAGAATATGTCGCAAAGCACAAAATGTCCCAATTTTCCTCTAAGCTATTGTCCAACACCTTATTTTATTAACCTGCCTATTCTCTTAGATGGCTGTAAATGCATTATGGCCTTGGATCAGTGATCAGAGTCACAGTTCTGGCATCTTGAAGTAAGAGTCACAACCAGCAAGTGTGGCCAGCAAGTTGGACATTAGACACTATTTTTGTTATAATGCATGGCAAACTCAACAAGCCTTAATCAAGTCTTCAAGATTTCAAAGTAACGCTGCAACCTTCCGAATTCTCTGGGCTGTGAATCTGAGAGGAAAGACCAGAAATTCTGTGGCTTGCACTTTGATTTGGAAGACTTGACAATTTAGAAAGCCCTTCCTCTCCTCCCACAACACACCCATCAGTCTTTTATCTCAATATTTGTTCCACTTTGAGTCTGACAATTAACCAGACACTGACCCTTCTGCTCATATTTATTATTTACATATTTACCCTTAATGAGAGCTGCTCAAGGTATACAATACACTAATAAATCCTCTGGATACTTAGTCTTAGGTTCACTCTTTATACACATGTGGGAATGCCAGCCTTCCTGGGAGATTTTAAGTAAGATCTCTTTGGATATGTTGCAGACAGAGAGGCGATCGCCGCCGTTCCCAGTGGAAATACTTCAAAGGCGGACGCTTTCAGATTGCTCGCTGACTGGACACCAACTCATTAAGGCTGCATCAGCCCCTCATTAGCCCTCAACTCCGAAAGGATTTCTTGGCTAGCTCATGAAATAACGGATTTTGATAACTATCCCCAAGAGTGTAAAATAACTCTCCTTTTTTTACTTCCTGGAGAAAGCCACAAACATTAGAATTGTAAAGCAGGACAAACCACTGTTTCATTTCCCAAGTTGCTGTGTTAGTGAGTGTGTTTTCTGTTCTCTCCAGACCCAGGGTGTGTTTTAAAAGGGTCTAAAATAAAAAAAAAAAATGCAGACGCTTAGACTCTGTGCAGTCTAGTGTACGAGAATCAGATGCCGGCTAGTTTTCGTCCCCAGAGACCTGGCGACTTTAATAACGTACCAGGGCGTCCTTCCCTACAGTCAGGACTGAGGTGTAGGCTTCCAGATAGACGCGGCTGCAGCGTCTCACAACTTCCAGGCCCTTGACCGTGATGTCTTTGGCATCTCCCAGGCCCAAGCCGATCAGGTAAAGCATTTCGAACTCCAGGGACGGGGAGACTGCAGGGCGAAGGGGACAACAAAACGTCAGCTAATACCAGGGACCTAAAGACTAGGGACGAAGATAAAAACCAATGGTGCTCCAGGGGCACCGCACCGCACGTGACGTCTGAGACCCTGACATCAAGCATACACTTAGAAACGACTGGAATGACTGTTTTAAGTAAAGTTAAATCCAATTACCCGCTTCGAGACTCGTAGGTGCTTCGCTAACGCCCCTTAAAGTCTCACTGTAGCCTTTCTATAAACGCAGATCCCAAACCATGTGCCCGGCAGAGACAGACCTTCCGGGCCCCACCTTCGGTGCCGTAAAGCGCAGGGCCTTTTACAGCACTTTACGACGGGCAGAACGGGAGGAGGCTGGCGGCTCCCGGAGCCGTCGATAGCTTCCCGCAGTGGCCAGGACTGACCTGTGGGCGCAGGGGCAGGGGTCAAAGGTCGGGAAAGGACCCAGCGTGCCCACGCTCGCGGCAAGCCTGACGCCGCCTTTGCTCAGATTAGAATCCCGGCTTTGTGGATCTGCTGCTGTTTCCCCAGCGGTCACCCTAGTGAGGGGACAGGGTGACAAGCCGTGCAGAGTGTGGTTGTAAGTTCCCACGGGAGAGGGCAATGACTCTTTCCAGGGGTTTGTCCCCAGCATCTGAGGCTGGAATGCCCCCCAGGGATCTGCGTTAGTCACCCTCAGTCGACAGTGACCTTTCAAGAGTGCTCAAGGGATGCCTAAGTACAAAGTGTGATGACACATGCGGATGAAAAAATGCCACAATGAAGCCCCGTTACTTAGTAACTAACTAAAGGGTAATTTTTAAAAAGTAATGCCATTGCGGAAGGGGGGTGGTATGCATAAAAGAAAAAAACGAAAAAGTGCTTCAGACCTCTCGGCGATTATTGCCAATATTCTTATAAAGGGATTGTTTGGAAAGATTTACCGAAACGTCGTTCAAGCTGGAAAGACAGTTTCATTGCTCGTCTTGGTACACGGTGCTGGCTACTCAGATTTTTCCTGGTGGCTTCAGGACGGTATGCCCTCCTGTCTATCTCTGCATCCTTATGGAAGAGATCTTCCCTTAAGCCTGACCATTTTCCTTCAAGGGTTGTCTGACCTCTGCACTTCTCATCCTGTAAGCCTTTTTGAGCTGGTTCTTTCTGTTGCCACTACATTGGTTTAATTTTTGCACCATATTAAAGCATACACACACACACACACACACACACACACACACACACACACCTTAAAATAGAACATGGGTGTAAATGGAAAGACTTAAAATTCGAAGAAAACAAAGGGAAAAAGACCTGTGACCTTCTAGGCAAAGATTCCTTAGGTATGACATCAAAGACATGGTAAAGAGAGACAGAAAAGTTATGCCTTAAAAAATAAAAACTCCCTTGAAAGGTGAAAGTCATACACTGAGAGGAAAGTATTTGCAAACCAGAAATTTGATAAAGGACTTATGCAAAGCAAACAATACTCAAAGCGCAAAAAGCAGGGTCAGCAAGATGGCTCAACTGGTAGAGGAACTTGTTCCACATATCTGACAACCCGAGTTTGACCCCTGGAGCCCAATAAAAAAACAGTCCCGCAGTTACCCCTGCCCTCGAAAGACCTGTACCCGCAACACACACCCAATTAATAAACTAAAGATGGGTTAATGTAATGAATTGTTAAATGCAATAATTAAAAACAGCTCAACATGAAAAATGGGCAAAAGATTTTGAGTGACACCAAATAAGATACTAATAGCAGATAATAAGTATTTAAAATATTTTTAAACATGAACACTAGGGATATACTTTTGAAAATTCTTTTTAGTTTTTTTTGTTTTGTTTTATTTTTTTCCAAATTCTTATTTTTATGTGTGAATGTTTGTTGCCTGCATGTTTATCCGGCTACCGTGTGTGGTTCTGGTGCCCATGGAGGTCAGAAGAGGGCATCAGAATCCCCGGAACTGGACTTACTGATGGGTATAAGCCGCTGTGTTAATGCTGGGAATCAAGCCCCAGATAACCCAGAAACCTACCAAGTCCCACACATGCAGAGCTGAACGCATCCTCTCCACGTGCTGGGTGTTTTTCTCCGTGGTATGTACGTTGGTTGGGATAAGGTTGACATTTGCCCAAGCCAGATATTAGTCACCCCCACATGCAGGGCCATGTCTGCTCCTTCTCGGAAACCATACTTACTGTCCCTGTGGTGGTTCACTTCCGTTACTCTGTTTTCCAGGCATCTTGTCCTCGGAGGAACCAGGGAGTTTCTAGTAAAGATACCACCTAAAGATGCCATCCCCTTTCTAAACATCTGTGGAAAGCCAAGAGCAATCCCATGCTCCTTTACATATCCCCGAGATTATCTATGGGATGTTCAGTGCCTGCCTCCCTAGTCTCCTTCCATGCTGCGTGCCATGAGCTTTTCTCCAGTGATAATGACCCACCTGGAATTCTGTGTCCAAAACATGTAGCCATATGCACCTTGCTGTCATTTCAGCGTGGAATTCTGTCGTCCATCTTCAGCCTAGCTCACCACCATTCATCCTTTACACCTAGGCTCTCTCCCCAGAGGTCTCTAAGCTAGGCAAAGAAGCGTCCTCTATTACAGTACTGCGTCGATAAATAAGCTAGATCTGCTTAAAATTGCCTGCTCGTATAGGCCCCATGCCTAGCAACGAATGGCCAACACAAAACAAACTCAGTGAAGTATTTGTAGATACGTGTCTCATATTCATTTGTTTGGGCATTTATTGTAAATCTTATTAGTCTTTTTACTTGTATATTATGGTTTCCAGTTTTATTGTGGGTTTTGCTTTTGTGTCTCTCTGTATGTGTTATGCTTCTTCACTTTTTAAAATTCTGTTTTGTTTGCTTTTTTATTTACTTGTTTGTTTCCTAAGGAGAGTAAGAAGCCGTGGAGTTGGATTGGGGGTTGGTGGGAAGGATCTGGGAGGAGATGGGAGAGGGGAAAGCATAATTAGAACATATTGAATGAATTTTCGATGAAAAATGTAAATAAATAAAATAGCCTTCTTGTATTTCTTTGTGAAAATAATCTCATAAAGTAGTGCCTTGTCTTCCTCACACACTCTTCCCTGGGCTTAGCATTGTGCATGCCCATAGTAGCTTTACAGCACGTGTGTATTTATAGATTATTATGGATCCATTAGTACTCAAGAAATTTCTTTCAGTTATACTTCCTGTTTTATGCAATGCAGGTGTGTGATATATTGAAAGTGACTGCCAGAAAGTCACTGATAGAGCTTCAGACGTGAGCATGTCTTGTTCACACCTCTCCAGTAAGCTATTTGAGTTGAAAGGCTTAGGATACAGATCATACACACTTTAAATGCACATCACGGAATAGGTCAACAAAGTTTTCAATGCATTGGTCACTTTTAATGAAGTTTTAGATCTTATTGAATGTTTTCTTTTCGATTCATAGTAAGTGGATATTGTCAAAAAGAATAGGTAATTCAAATTATAGGAAAAAATGAAAGTGTTCTATAGCAAGAAGTTAATCATCATATTTTTAGATAAAGAATTTTAGTTTCTATGAAAAATTTTCCCAGAAAAACTTAACTTTAGTATAAGATTTGTCGTAAGCCCACTTTCCTACTTTGCTTTGTCCCTCAATACAAAGGTAAAACCTTTTTCTTTCCTCAGGGTCAAAAAGAAGAAAAGTTGTGTCAATCTTTTCCCTCTTCAGTTTAGCAAACATAAGCAGCAAACCTTGCCTAGTTTGTTTTTTTTTTTTTTCAGAACCATTCTGTGGGGGTTGGCTGTTTCTCTCACTGTTTTGAACAGCTTTCAAATAGGTTTGCTTCTCCCCCACACCCCCAGCAACTTATTAGGAAACTCTATAAGCTTAGGAAAGTTGAAACAATTTTACAGTAAGCCTGCACAGCTTCCTAGATTCCACAGCTGTTAAGAGGTCTCTGTGTTTGCTTCAGAACACATTTCCCCATCAAGCTGGACATCAGCCCATCTTATTTTTTTGATACATTTCCAAGGGCCTATCATTTCTTTCCTGATTCAAGCTGAGCTTTGAATGTTTTCCATTAAAACAGCTACCTTTTTAGCATATGTTGGTATGCCGTTTGAACAACTGACAGCAGTTAGAACGCAAACCCATTTCACTAGTAGAGCAAATTGCAAGTCTTGTGCAACAGAAAGAATGTAATCGTAATAAAAAGCCTGAGGATTTTCTATTTCATGTTCCTTTGTTAAGGTAGAAACATAGCAAATCCTTCCCGTGGGTGAGCATTTGTCTATTTTGTGTTTTGAGATACCATTTAGAGATTTGTATAGCCTTTGTCAGTAGCTCAGTTTTACTGTCCTCACTGAGAGGAACCTCTCCCCGTCTTCTGGCAGTAGTCACACAATGTGGCCTGCAGATGCACACTGTCGCAGCAAGCTATTCTTTGTGGCCTTTCCACCCCACTGTCATCAACACCGTGTGCTACTTATATTTGAAAGAAATAACATAGCCGAGATGCTTCATTACATCATGGACAAATTGTAATTACCGTACAGCTAAAAGAAGCCATCCTTCAGTTTTCCTATTTGAGCTTGTTTCCCTGTTGAAAAGAAACCGTCAGGGGACTGACTAAACTCCATCTGACCTTATTGTGAATAGAGAATATTATTTTACCCTGACGCTGGCCTTTTAACCTACATGCTCCCACAGATTGCCTTTGTTAGAGGAAATCTTCATTAATATTCGGAGAGTCTAGCGACCTTGAATTGATTTATAGTCACTATTTTCTAACAAATAAATGGTAATTAAAGATAACACTCCTCTAGAGGAGACTATATTTACTAAGGTTTAAAATAAAAAGTCTTGCTGTTACTTTATTGTGTATTGGTTCACTTAGGGGAAAATCACTTTTTATTTATCCAGTGACCTTGTGTATTCCTTATATGGCCATATGAAGTACACGTGTAGGAGAAAGAAAAGAGTAAATCCAGAGCTATTTTCTGTACAATAAAAGGAAAATGTTATTGTCAGTAATCTTGGCTCTATAGCTTGACAGTAACCAGGTGGAAGGCGTCACCTAAAGCCTTATGTTTTTCTGTAAAATGGCTTCCAGAGATGTTCATCTTCCACCTCCTACCTGTGTGTGTATTAGGTGTTTATTTCTAAGCCATTTGATAGCTAGTAGTTCCTTCAAAAATCTATGCTAAATAATAATAATAAGCAGAGATAGATAGTTTGACTTGGTGATTTCAAACTATGTAGTGTCTGCTTATATTAAATACATATAAATTAGGCATGATTTTTGTTGGGAAATAGCCTCTCTTTCACTCAAAATCCATGACTGTGTTACTGTTATAGTTTTGTTTTCTTGTAAACATTTGTTTTATTTTTATATGTATGAGTGTTTTGCTTGCGTTGTATGTATGTGCACTGTAGTGCCCATCAGGCCAGAACATGGCATGAGATCCTCTGAGAGGCAGGTGGGAACTGCCATCTGTGTATTGGGAGCCACCACGTAGATCCTGGATACTGAACGTGGGTCACCTACAGGGGTAGCAATCACCCCTAGTCACTGACCCATCATCCATCTAGCCCTGTGGCTTCGCTTAAAGAGGCTTTATTTGCAGAGAGGTCGTTACTTTACCATGCAACGCTAAGGAATATGCTAAGTTGCATTTTCTCAAATGGAAAAGAAGGCACACGATAACACTTTTGTTTGATTCTCTGCCTTTTGGAGGATTTGCTATCTTACAGGTCTATGATATTGTCCACATGGTTACCAACAATGTTTAGCTGCTTGTTATATCATTGCTCAATGAGTTCATCAACCTTTTACTTCTAGTCTGGTTTCAGGCTTTTGATCATGTGTTTATTATTACGCATGGAATCTGACTGAGAGATAGATTTGTATTTGGAGAGTCCACAGAAGGGTGGGCACATACTATTGCCCTGCTACTAGAAGTCAAAGCGAGCTTTGCAATTGTAGTCTTCTGTAAAAGAAGAAAACGTAGATTTGTGAGAAACACAAAGGAGACCTCTATTTTGGATTGGAATCACGTGTTTCAAGATAATTCTCTTTTCTATGCCACCCACTTGACTATCATTATTGTCACAGCATATTACAAGTGTTGTCAACGATTCTGGAAAAAAATGGTACGAAAACGAAACCGAGGGCTGGAGAGATGGCTCAGTGGTTAAAAGGGCTCAGATTTGATTCCTAGCACCCACATGGCTCACAATCATCTGTAACTCCAGTCCCAAGGGATCTGTATGAGAATGGCCCCCATGGAGCATATATTTTAATGCGTGGCTCCCAGTTAGTGGAACTGTTTGAGGAGTAGGGCTGCACAGAGAATTGGGAGCGTGGGGGCCAGCGGGGAGAGTGGAAGGGGAGGGGGGAGGAGGGAGGAAGGAAGGGGAGTAAGAAAAATATATAGTTCAGTAAAAGAATAAAAAATTAAGTTAGAGAAAAAACTATCAAAAAATAAAAGTAGAGGCTATGCCCTTGTTGGGAGGAAGTCTGTCACTGTGGTAGGTTCCGAAGCTTTAAGAGTCCACTCTTTTCCCAGTTAGCCCTCTCTGCCTCGTGCCTATGGATCAGGATGTCAGTTCTCAGCTACCGGTCTAGCACAATACCTGTCTGCCTGATGTCATGCTCCCTGCCATGCTGGTCATGGACTCACCCTCTGAAACCGTAATCCCGCAATAAACTCTTTCTTATATAAGTTACCTTGGTCATGGTGTTTTATCATAGCAATAGAAAAGTAACTGAGACAGAAGTTTGGAGCAAAGAATAGCCTTTTGCTTTAACATACCTGACCACGCAAGTTTGGAAAGGACTGTGGAAGACTTTGAACTAAGAAAGTAGTTGAATGCTCTAAGTGGGACTTAATAGGCCATCCTATTAGGAAATTGGAATATAATAGTAATGAGAGCAGCATGGACTGTGGATGCTCATATCAAGAGCATTCAGAGGGCAGCAATATTAGCAACTGGACTGTACACCTATCTTGTGATATTTTGGTTGATCTTTGCCCCTCTCCTAAGAATCTGTCTGAGGCTATATTGGATAAGTTTGGGGCTAATTTCATTGGCAGAGGAGATTTTAATGCAGGCTGCAATTGGCTTTGTGGTTTGGTTACTAGTGGTTACTCTTATGTGGGTCTATAATGAAAAAGAGAAAGCAGGACAAGAAGAAATACAAAAGGTAGAGTTTGAGGAGAAAAGGAGCACCACGGAATGTAATGTTGGAGCCAGGACCTGTGCTGACATAGATAGGAAGGCTCATATTCGAAAAGTAATAAAATGGTGCCCCTGGCAGAATTCCACCCAGCTAATCCTGCAATTTGCGAAAGGAAGAGGCCTGTGGGGTTTTCTAGTCCTAAAGAACAACACAAAATAAAACTTAGGCCAATGTAATTTAAGGAATAGTTTCTATCCCAAGCAAGCAGCATTGACCATGTGGCTCTGGCTTTAGGGTCATGAAGGATATGGGAGTAAAGGGGTTTTGAAATCTTCCTCCATGGTTAAGGTATGATTGAAGTCACCAAGGTCACATGAGTGAAAGGAAGGGGAGTCCCTGCATGGAGGCCAGGAAAGGCCATTGCCTGAAGCTGAGAAAGTGAAGCCTAGATTTCATTGTAGACACCAAGATGTTGGAGATGGCAGAACTGTGGGCTTCCTGCCAAAGAGAGCTGCAGACATGGAGTGGAATCAGCTGAAGAGAGAGAGAGAGAGAGAGAGAGAGAGAGAGAGAGAGAGAGAGAGAGAGAGAGAGAGAGAATATGTTGCAGTTAGCAAAAATGGAAGGGAAGAGGCATATAGGCCCTTTGACGTCAGATAAAGAGTTACAGGATTTGGATTTTGCCCTGATGGGATTTGGTCTCTTTTTGGTCGAGTATTTTCTTACTATGCTCCAATCCCTCCCTTTTGGAATGGAATATATATTCTTTGTCATCGTATGTTGGAAGTATGTAGTTTGATTTTTGATTTTACAGGGGTTTACAGTTAAGATACTGCCTTGGATCACAAAGAGACTTTGGAATTTGAACTTTTAAACTGTTTGGAGACTGTGAAAGACTATAGGGACTTTTAAAGTTGAACTAAATGTGTTTCGCATTATAATATGGCCACAGGCCTATGGGGACCAGGGAATGGAATGTGATGGTTTGAATAAAAATGACCCCTGTCTTAGCTAGGCTTTCTATTGCTGTGAAAATAGACCACAACCATAGCAGTTCTTGTAAAGGAAAACATTTAAATGGGGTGCCTGACAGTTTCAGAGGTTTAGTTCGTTACCATCATGGTGGGATATGGTGGTGTGCAGGCAGGTATGGTGCTGGAGAAGAAGCTAAGAGTCCTACATCTTGATCCCCAGACAATGGGAAGTGGACTGAGGGTCACACTGAGCAAAGGAGACCTCAAAGCCTATCCCTACAGGCATGCGTTCCCTCCAGTAAGGTCACACCTACTCCAACAAAGTCATACCTCCTAATAGTGTCCCTCTCACTGAGTTTTGGGGGGCTAATTACATTCAAATTACCACAGCTCCCATAGCTTCAAATATTTTACTGCTTGGTCTCCAGTGGAATTGTTTCGGACAGATTTGGGGGGTATGGCCTTGTTTGAGGAGATGTGTCACCGAGGACAGATTTTGAAGTTTCAATACCTCATACCATTCCTTCCGTGCCTCATGCCTGTCTGCCTGCTGCTGTGCTCCCTCCACTCTGAAAATGTAAGCCCCAAATAAACTCTTCCTTCCCTAATCTGCCTTGGTCGTGATGTTTTTATTACGGCATAGAAATGAAACCAAGACAGAATCTGAATCCCCCTTGTGGCCCATGGGAGCACTAAACACACATGGTGCACAACATACATGCAGATCAAATTTTCATTCACACACAATAAAAATAAATAATAAATAAATAAATTTCCTTTAAATGTACCTCATCCTGGGCCTAACCAGCCTACATTCTCTAAAGGAAGCCTACCATGCTCTGTAGCAAACATCTCTTCTCTCTCAACACCGTTTCCTTTTTCTCTAACTTCACCTCATACTGTTCTGCTTACTGCACACCTTCACAGGTAACTGTTAGGCTCTGACTCCATTTAATTCTTTGCTCACAGTTTATTTCCTATTTTAGCTTGCAACCATTGCTGCTCCCGCGGGCTTATGGCCACCTCATAACACAGAATGCATTCAGTCCAACTTTGAAAGCCCTCAGAGTCTGTGACAGTATTAACGTTGTTCTGAGACTCAAGTCATTCTTTTTACTGTGAGCCTCTGTCTTCCCATGCACAATTACACAGAACAAACATTCCCATTCCAAAAAGAAGAGGAATGTGATAAAGAAAGATTGGGCTAAAGCAAGATCCAAGCCCAATAGGGCAAATGCCAGTCTCTGAAGCTCCATGTACACCACCGGAGCCCCATGGTGGAATCATCTGGATTCTAAAGGGCTTGGTTAGCCCTGTCTCTCCATCTCTGCTGCCTGCAGCCAATACAGCTTCTCTCAGGATAGCTCTGCCCTGAGCTTCTCTCTGAACTTTTCATAGTCCTGGTGTCTTTACCATCTTGAAGTCTCCACTGCAACTTAGAATTTCTTTTACAGCTTTGCTCAGTGGCTTCTCAGTGCCCGCTTGCAGAGAGATCAAGCCCTGTTATCTATTTCTTGGTTTCAGTGACTTTCTGGAAACTCGCACAAGCCCCCGTGACCCATAACTCTTGCACTTTGCATTGCTTCAAAGTTAACACCATGTAACTAACATGGCAAGATCCTGCTGCCAACCCCCTTCTACCATAGTTATAGTGACCTCTGTGTGCCTTGGCTGGACCAGATAAAAATACTGGCCTAGGCAGTTTGAGCTCGCCCAGCTTTCTCCTTTTGGAGTGTTCAGCTGTTTTTTATTAGAGTCACTTGTCTTTGATTATATGTCTTAATAGTGTTTTAGAAAAAAATCTACTTTCAAGTAGTTTTTTGTTTGTTTGTTTTGCTTTTTGAAATGGGGTTTAACATATCCCAGGCTAGCTTTCTAATTTGCTATGTAACTAAATTTGACCTTGAACCTCCACTTTTCTAGTGATAAGGCTGTCATTGTGTGCCACCATTTCCATTTCATGTAGTCTTGGGGATGGAAGCCCGGATTTCCAACAAGCTGTCTAACCAACTGAGCTACAGAGCCAGCCCTAGTCTTTGTTTGTAAATTTAGAAGAATAGCATTAATAAAAGGACTCTTATTGAGGTATTTGAGAGGTGGCTTAGTGGCTAAGAGCGCTTGCTGCTCCTGCAAAGGACCCAGATTCCATTCCCAGCACCCACATCTGGTGACTCACAAGTGTCTGTAGCTCCCATTCTGGGGGATCTAATGCCTTCTGGCTCTACAGACACATGCACGCAGATGGTGCACATACATATTTGCAGGCACACTCGCACAAATAAAAAGAAAATTATTTCTTTAAATTATTACTCTTTACCAAAGGTTTTACACATACAAGGTTTTCAGAAGTACTTATTGTATAATAATATATAAATATTTTTATTTATGAGTTTATATCTATAAGGATTAGTTTGTAAGTTAAATGAAGATAATTTACCCTAATAATAATGGTAAAAAAGAAAATATTTTGTTAAATTTTAGTTTTATTTTTAAGGTCCTTTGGCCTTTCTCCTGACTTGTGGAAGTACCCTTTAGGGAGCAGTTTTAGCCATACATAGGCTAACGTAATTGTTATGTCTATTTTAAGTTCCAAAGGACTATATGTTAAATTATAATTTCCATGAAAAGATATTAAGTTCATATCTGAAAGAAAGTTCTAGTGATTATGAAATGCATATATTTTGATGGCAATTTAACTCCTCGAAGCATTTTCTCTTAACATTATAGACAAACAAATATGTCTTGATTAAAAGCCAATTCAACTTCTATTTCATTATCATGAGGAAATCATCCTAAGTAACTACTTGACCTAAAACTACTTTTTATTAAAGTATTTGTATTCATTCAGCTAAACTTTAAGTATGGTCACTTAACAAAGGTAGCTATGTAACAAATACTTTGGCTTTTTCTTGGCGCTGAAAAAATGCTTAGATATTTTAGAATATTTTTAGGGCAATATCATTACTATTGAACACATTATCATTTCTTCCAACAACGAGAAAAATAAATAAAAGGCTGTGGATTGTTCTCTGAAAGGTATTATAAGTATTTCTGTTGCAATGTCTAGATTTTCACCTGTAACATGAAGCCAATTTTCATAATGCTTGGCATCTGAACAGGCGTGACTGCACCTGTTGCTGGGCTAGCCATTTGGGGAGTGGTTGAGTTTTGGGGAAGACCCAAATAATTTGGCGATGGGAGGGGAAGTCCCAGCTGAAGGAAGGGAAAGCCACTTGTGGAGCATATCAGTTACTGTTCCTACCAGTGTTTTGTAAGCAGACATTTATTCTCAACTTCTCACCCCATGAAATCAGTCCCCTTTTCCCAAGCATCTTAGAAACATATCTTGCTAGGTTACGAACGATGAGAAAAATTCCAAAATTCATGAACATCTTTAGGCTTTTGTGCCACCTTTTAATTGTACTAGATTGCATTGATCTGCTGAACGGTCTCTGCATCCTTGGCCTCTGTGGGCGTTTCACATTATCTGCCTCTCTGATGGCTTGTCAGCATTTGTATTCTTTAGTTCACCATGTAGTGTTAGGTTCCGTCTTCACTCCTTCAATGTTTAGTTGTTTTCTTTAATCTGTGAGATTAATATATTTTCATCCTTTCCCCTTTTCCTCCCCTCTCTCCAAAACTTCTAGCTCTCTCTCAAATTCATGTTTTTTCATTAATTGTTGTTGTATACATATACGTATACAACATATATACACATATATGCATACACACGTACACATACACACACACATATAAGCAGTCTGTAGACCATTACTTGTATGTGCATTTTCAGGGCTGCGGTAACAACTGGTGTGCTCTCCCCTAGAGAAGACTGTTACTCCCACTCTCAGCAGTCCTTAGGTGTCTGGAGTTCTCTGTGCACTGTTGAAGCATCACGGGCTTTCCCCATCCACTTTGGCATGTCTGTTGTTGATGATGTCCTTGTTCAGCTCATGTTTAGGCACTCATGTTGGTGAGACTTTATGGGATACAAGGAGTTATTTCAATCTGTTTGAATTGGTAGAGTTTGAATTTGTCCCAGTATGTAGTCTATTAAAAAATCTTACATGCGTTGCTTAGTAGAATATGTGGTTTTGGTGTTTGGGTGGAATTCTATAGACACCTGTTATTTCAATTTGATGTATGATAAAAATTAATTCTGATCTACTCTCCCTCCCTCCCTCCCCTCCTCCCTTCCTCTCTCCCTTCTTCCCTCCCTTCCTTTTTCTTTCTGGTTCAAGTAGCCTATTTATTATTATTTTAAAATGAAATTGGATACACCAGCATGCTGAAGGTGCTAAGTTGCCTTGGCTAACTGTCCCTTGACTGGAATGCAGTCATCTCTTCTGGTTGGTTTCTCTTTGAAGTCTCTTCTGTCACACCTTAGAGTAACAATGCCTGCTTGCTTTCTGGTTGCATCTGACTTGAGTATTTGGTAGGTAGTGTGACCAAAACTTGAGATTTTCTAGAGACGAAATGGTCTCAAAAGTACTATGTCAACTCCTGCCTGAGTTTCTGGGTTTCTAGGCTGCTCATCAGCTCACACTAAAAACATCCCAGGCTAATCCCTCCTCAATCCTGCACATCACTACTTTACAGGATGCAGTAGTTCAGTATACCAGCCCCTCAAGAGTCAGTGCTTTGAAATAATTTCTTTGAAAACATAAACACACACTATACATATGCACATATTTATCCTGTTGAATCTCTTTCTCTAAAGAGCTCTGATTACAAACCCTTTTGTTTTTATTTATCATGCTATCTCTAGAAGTCATCTGTGTCTTTGAATCCATGATACTTATTTCATTTTTTTACATGAACTAAATCGCATTTTGTCTTTTCGATGTCTCCACCTGATGCCTCCTTTGTTAGCTTTTCAGCACCGTGACAGAACACTTGAGGAAAATAATATAAAGGAAAAATACCGGTGTGGGCTCACAGTTTCAGAAGCTTCAACCTGCAGTCCCTTGCCCACACTGCCTTGGAGCTGAGACAAAGCTGAATATCGCGGTGGAAGAACAGTAGAGGCAAGGTGCTTCCAGCAGCTGGAAAGAAAACTGCAAGGAGCATAGTACAGAATCGAGCCTTGAAAAGCACATTGCCAATAACTGGCTTTCTCCAGACGGGCCCTACTTTCTAGTGGTCTATTCAGCCCTCTTCATCCAGTCACCCCTGAACACTGCTTCTCTGGGAGAAGCCTTCAACATATGACACTTTGAAAGACATACCAGGTCCAAAGTGTCATGTCCCAAACCTGTCTTAACTCTTGACTGAACCTAATGGAATGTTTTCTTCTCTCTGTGCTCTTTTTCTTTCTCATTTCCTTCCTCAACAAGCAACAATTATATACTTAAGTAGAATTCTCCAAGCTGTTGTGTTCATCCTTCTCTTTTTTTATTATTTCTTTATATTATTTTTAGCATTCATTTAGCATGCAATATAATGGGCTTCATTATGGCATTTCTTTCTGTATGTTGCATTAATGGTACCTGGTTCTAGTTTTTCCTCTCTCATTAGCCTCCCTATACCCATGTCCTCCATTCGTATTATATATATTACATTAACTTCTCTCCACCCTGCCTTAAACTCCCTTCCAGACCTCTCACAATCTCTCTTCTAACTCTCTGATTCACAGTCACCCACACAAATAGAATTTTAAATCTAGGTTCCACAATGAAAGAAAATGAAGAATTTGTCTCTCTGAATCTCACCAAAGATCTCTAGATCTCTTACTTTCTTAATAAATGTAATATCATTTTCTTCATGGCTTTATGGCTCCATTGAGCATATGAAACATTTTCTTTATCCACTCATCTGCTGATGGACACTTGGGCTGGTTCCATTTCCTTGACTCTTGTAAATAAGAAAATAGTAAGCAAATATGTCTATGAGACATTGACTTAGAATCCTTGTACACACCTGAGTGGTGTAGCTGAGTCATTTGGTATAGTTCTATTTTTATCTTTTCAAGACACCTCTGCACTCATTTCCATAGTAGTTACATTAGTTTACATTTCCACCAGCAGTGTGTGAAGGTTCCTCTTTCCCCACATCTCCACATCTTCATTAGCTTTTGATGGCATTTGCTTTCTTCTTTAAGGCATTATCTATCTATCTATCTATCTATCTATCTATCTATCTATCTATCTATCTATCTATCTATAGTGGGGGTATGTGTCGGGATGCACCCATGCCATGGTGTGTGTGTGCATGTGTGTGTGTGTATGTGTGTGTAAATTAGAAGACAATTTTGTGGAGTCAGTTTTTTCCTATATCCTTCTACTTTTGCCTCCTATAAAATGGACCACATTCTAGACACAAATCAAATCTTACTAAATAGAATGTACTAAGATAGTTTCTTGTATCAGATCAGATCAGAATGCAACACAACTAGAATGAATAGCAGTACAAACTGCAGGAACAATTCAAGTATGTGAAGACACTGGAGTGGCTACACTGGCTTGTTCTGACTATATGTTAGCTTGATAGTTGTTTTCCACTAACTGACTTACCATCTGTCTTCACCAGAGAGGGGTGTCTCTTGGAGACAGCAATTATTTGGATCTTCTTTTTTAGTGCATTCACCCAGCCTGTGTGTTTTTATTAGTGAATTGAGGCCATGAAGTTAATGCACTGTTAAAAATCCAAAACACTGTCTCAAAAACGCCCAAAATAAAAAATAAAAGTAAAAGAAATAGAGTTTAAAATAAAGCCACACAAAGGTGGGAAACACACAGAGAATCTGGATAATATATGGTATTATTGTTGTCTTTGAATTGCTTAACAGCTGAGGAAGAAGCAACAGCTGCTAAAAGACATTTCAGTATAAATGCTGCTGGATTAATAAAACATAAATATTTTGTAAATGCCTTGACTTCAAAATTGCAGTCAAAAGATATGTTACTTTGGAGAAGTTTTGCTTTTGTTTCCACAGGAAATGAGAGGCTGTGAATTCATTCTATGCTAAGAAAAATCAGGTTTGTTCAAGGAAGAACCCCTGAGAAATCTCTGATAGGAGTGGATGGCCCAGATGTCTACTTCCAGAACAGCCTCAAGACTGCTGGCTGAGATGATCAAGCCTCGCAGAATTGTCAGTCAGGACTGGACCATAATCTTCAATTTCTTTAGGTACCCATAAGATTATCAGTGCCCCCAATCAGCAAGAAGTAGTCTAGAAAACTATGCCCACATTCCCAAAAAATGGACTATGAAAATTTTCTTTTGTTTAGAATGTTGGTTACAGGGGCTGGAGAGATGGCTCAGCGGTTAAGAGCATTGCCTGCTCTTCCAAAGTCCTGAGTTCAATTCCCAGCAACCACATGGTGGCTCACAACCATCTGCAATGAGGTCTGGTGCCCTCTTCTGGCCTGCAGGCGTACACGCAGAAAGAATATTGTATACACAATAAATAAATAAATATTAAAAAAAAAAAAAGAATGTTGGTTACAAGTTGTTATGGATAATGGTCAGGAGAAAGGTTAAACAAAGGATATTAGGTTCAGAGTTCTTGTTTTTTAAAAAAAATGGGTGGAAGTGCTGTGGTACAATGATCTTTTATCCTGTTACTTGTATTATTTTTAATAAAATGCTGATTGGCCAGTAGCCAGGAAGGAAGTAGAGGCGGGGCGACAAGAATTCTGGGAAGAGGGAAGTTTGAGTCTGCAGTCATGACCTAGCCTCAGAGGAAGCAAGATGTGACTGACTTGCCAAAAAAGGTACCAAGCCACGTGGCTAACTCAGACAAGAATTATGGGCTAATGTAAGTTAAAAGAATTAGTTAATAAGAAGCCTGAGCTAATGGGTCAATCAGTTTATAACAAAAAAAATCTAATGCAGGAATTTCATAAAAGTTAAGGTTAAGTCTTCATTAAATAAAACAAAAGGAAGACCATGAAGGCACTGGATCATGTGATTAAGAGAGTGCACTATATCATGGTGTCAAACAGTGACAAACAAAAGACCTCTAAACAAGAGGAACTGTTTGTGGTGCTCACGAACAGAAGCCTGAAACTGAGTCACCACAGAGGTTTTTCTCTCTGAAGGCCCTAGAAAGAGCCCTTTCTGGCCACTTCTAATTCCCAGTGTTTGGTAAAGTCCTAGTTAGTCCTGATCTCCCTGTGGCTTATAGCTGAATCAGTTGTTTCTGCCTCTTCCTTCATGTGACCATGTTTCTGCTGTATGTCTTTGCTTGTTTATCTAAATTGCCCTCTTCTTGGGATAATGTATATTTGATTAGGACCCACTTCAATCCAGTATAACTTCATCCTAATTTAATTTTATACAAATAGTTTCAAATAAGATAGTTTTCACGGGTTCCAGGTAGGCAGGAATTTTTTGAGGACATTCTTCAATAGTTGCTTCAGAGTCATGAAGTCTTGGGAAACTGTGCTGCAAGATTCTAAGATAGAAATGACTTTTTTGTCCTGGATATTTATTAGAAAAAGTCAAAAAAAAAAAAAGACAAATATATCTTGTAGTAAAAACTACACTGAGAAAGACAGATATAGTGATAAGTTATACAGATATAAGCTTAGAAATAGATATATAAACAAAGATACATGTGTGTGTTTGTGTGTGTGTGTTTGTGTGTATTTAAAAGCTAAGTATACTTTGAGTCAAAATTGAGTGAAAGAAGAGTTACCAGGTACAGTAAGGGCTGTCTAGCTACAAAAGACTCAGGCGTCTGTTTCTCTGAGATAAGAGGATAGATTGCATTTTGCAGTTGAAGAAACTGATGACTACAATTAATCCTACAATCGTCAAAATGCTATCTGCCTCATTTTTTGTGTGACTGTACTTTGTAGATATTAGTCATATATTTCAAAAATGCTCTTTTTTTCCCTAAAGAAAATCCTAAAAGAATTACTCACAATTAGAATGAACTATAATCAACATGTTGAATCCAAATTGTGTTTTATAATTTTCTTAAAGAAAATAATTATTTAGACACACTAGGGAACTTAGTCTAGAGTCTTGAAACCTATAATTTCATACTGTTTGTATGTAAACATATTTTTAAAATACTTTTAAAAAATACAAGTCTTACATGGTTGTATTCTAGTTCAAATTAAGATCTGTGTGTCTGTGATGGTGTGTATATTTCAAAGCTCTGGAAATGTTAACATGTAGCCTCCTGTTTATCTTTACCATTGTGAGACGGAGTGGAATGTCGTCCTTTTTAAGAATCTTCATGAGAAGGAGAAGAATATTAAGTTTCCTGATAATAGCACGGCAGTGTTTCTGGGGTTTAGTTTTTAATTTTACATAAGCGATGATGAACATGCTTATGGAAAGTAAATATATTCACATTATACATTTATTTGGAAATACTTCCTTTCTAGCTTTTAAATCTTGCAGATTTGATCAAGTCTCAAAAATGAGTAGAATTTGGCGCTAAACGCCTTCTAAATATTTATGTTTATAAATAACTCTCAGCCTTGGTCGGGGGAAGCAGTCAAGGCAGAGCCTCATAACTCATCATGGTGTTGAGAACAAATGACTGCTCAGAACTTGACCTTAAATGGAATTCTTGAATCAGCCCCCGTTAAGCTCAAGGAACAATGCTGAAGGAGAGCAGAAAGAATGTAAGAGCCGGAAGATGAGGAGGAGTGTGGTAAAACTCTGTCTCCTAGCCACAACCCTCCCACGGCACTCATGAGCTTCCTGCAGCTCTGATTGCTAGTACAAAACCCATAGGAGATCGTTCCCACTATCATTCCATCACGGATAAAACTTGGGGAGGCTCCACTCCAACTTAGGAGCTACTGGCAGTTGATGACCAATGGAGGAGGGGGAGTCATTTTCCTCAGACTTGTGTTCACTGATACGTTGCCCATGCTCCGGTAATGGATCTCACACCCATGATCATGCAAATTACCATAATCAAACTTAGTGGTCCATTTGGAAGATTGCACGAAAGAAGGAGGGACATGCTGGGAAGGAGAGATTTTGCGTGCATGGGAAAGGAATAAAAGAGGGTAGCAGGGGAACAAATATGATCAAAACATATTGTAAACACATATGAAAGTATCAGAGAATAAATACAAATGTTTTAAGAAATGAATGGATAAATGGATCATTGGGTAACAGCTGCAAAAGCATGATGACCTAAGTGTGCTTCCCAGATGTGGTATTTTATATACCTACTTACTTACCTACATACATACACACATGTGCACTGCAGTAGCCCAAAGTACAAGGTAGAAAGAACTGATTTTGAAAAGACACCCTCTGTCCTCCACATGTGCAGCACTGCACACATACATACTCTCCCAGTAAAAGAAAAAAGAAATAAAAGTTTTGAAACACTGATTTAAAAAGTAGAATTCAATAAACACTACATTTACAATATGAGAATAGATGGTTTTGACACTGTTAGCTTTGTTGAATAATACATTTTAAACACAATTTTAATATACTATATTTCTTGTGATAAGATACAGCCTGCATTTTATAAGTTTGAAGTTCATAAACATTAGTATTTAGGTTTGTAATGGATCACAGAGGTCACCATTTGTGCTGTTTTTCAGATGGAGAAGAGGCTGTGCAAAGCAACGCAGTGGGCTACCCTGAGCCAAGAATTCCTAGGCTGTGGATTCTGTCCTCCAGGCTTTTTCCCCAAGCAGCTTACATGCAGTTGTACATAATGACTCACGTAATTCCCAGAATCACTGTTTTAGTTACTATTTCGTTGCTGTAAAGAGACACCATGACTAATGCCAAGAAAGTATTTAATAGGGGACTTGAGTACATTTTCAGAGGATAAGTCCATGACCATCATGGCAAAAAGCACCAACTTTCAGAAGTTTAGCTATGGCTTATAGTGATTTAGTTTGTTGCTTCTGCTTGGAGTTATTTTGATTCTGGATCTATAGGTTTATAGGTTGTACTGGAATCACGTTAGCTATTATTTTTTTAAAATGTATGCATGCCTTTTGTAAATTTTAAGTCTTTCCTTCTGGAATTGCAATTATGTATATGAGATTGTTTTAAAGTCACAAATGTCTCATTTTTCTGCAGCTCTTTTTTTCCTCTGTGTACCTTATTTTGCACAGTCCACCACACCCAGCCATAAATTAGTCTTGATCTCACTTAGCTAATTGTAATTTGTTCTATGTACAACCCTGAAGACCACATCAGTCTATTCCATTAACTCCACACTTAATGTGTCTCCAGCTCCCAGCTCCACCCACCTCTTCACTGTATCATGAAGCCCTGTGTGGTCACTTCAACACTCCAGGAAGAGAGGAAATGACGAATTCATAATCCAAATTGAGCCTTTGTCAGCTGTAGTTACTTATCTTAGAAACTCTACAAAAGTGTATTAAGACATTAATCCGTTAGGGCCTGGGGAAAGGTTTTCATAAAGGACACTGGTCACTTGATCTCTGTTTCGCCTTATTCTGCCACTGACTTTGCCACTGATGTTTTTAAAGGAAGTTTGTATCACATAATAGTCTCAGAATTTGGGGATTCATTTTTTCACAGTTAAAATCTTAGGCTGGAAATTTTATTTCTTAGGCACTGAAAATAAGAACCATAGCACATTCTTTCTGTAGCCCTTCTCCTAGACGTCTGATGCCAATGGAGAGCAGCTCACTGCTCAGTTTCTTCCTGCCTTCCCTCATCTTTCTGGAAAAGTTAAGTTTATACAGGGTTAGGTGAAGAAAACACAATCCCATTCATAACTCATGTATCTGATAACTATAGAAGAAAAAGACGTAAGGCAAAATTTTTGACTAACATCCACAAGTGTTTGATTTTACTTTCGTTTTTAGAGTGGCATATGTTTTTTTTTGTTTTTATTGTGGCATTCATGCTGTGACTTTATTCTTTAGGAATAATAAAATAACTTGGTTTGTGGCAATGTGCTTCCCCCTTGTATTACTCTTTTATTAGACTTTACAGCAGGCATTCAATTTCTAACAGCTTTGCTATCAGTCAGTAATAATTTTTTTTTAGAAAATGATTAGAATAAAACTATTTTCACTAACTGTTTGTTCTTTTAGCAATAACTTTATCTTCATGGGAGTCCCTGTTTCACAGGTGGTAGTCTGATGCCCCAACCAGACGAAAGAAACTCTTTTGTCCACTGACTGCAACATGCAGACTATACTAGTATCTGCCTGCTATTAGAAAGTTTAAAGGTTTTTCCTGTTTGGAATGTTCATTCCTCTTCTGAATTGTTTGAAAGAATAAATTTATATACAAATGTGCACTTCCCTATTTTTGGTAAACAGAGTGTATTTACTGACAATAGTAGACATCTCAGAAAGGGACTCACAAGGGCCAGTATACCTTTCCACACTGGAAGAGTTACATCTGTGAACAATATAAAAAAACACTGAGTGATTTCAGAGATATCCATGACCTTAAATGAGAGTTCTAAATCTTAAATTGGCCTTTAAGTTGAGTGAGTTAAGGGACAATTAGGTGCAACAAAAACAAGACAAAAATCTAACAGGTAGAGCAAGGTAGGTACAAAAATCACTTAATTTAGTTACTAACATTTATCAAAAAT
Source organism: Chionomys nivalis (assembly GCF_950005125.1). Taxonomy (NCBI): domain Eukaryota; kingdom Metazoa; phylum Chordata; class Mammalia; order Rodentia; family Cricetidae; genus Chionomys; species Chionomys nivalis. The sequence continues at coordinate 28,098,616 of NC_080103.1, read as the reverse complement.
GTATTCTTTTCTGAGTATCTGGCTAATGAAAAGATACAAAGATAACTGGAGAATGGTCTTTATGTACCAAGAAGTTAATTTGTCAATGAGAAAGGACAGTGAGACAATTGCTACAACAGAACGGATTTTTGTTCCAGAATTTATTCCATAACCTTTCCTTTAAATGTTGTCTGAGTAGCTGACTGTAGTCAGAAAGATCCAGATTTAAAATTTATTTCTCCCTCCTCCTGACAATGGAACCCAGAGCCTTGGGTAGTCATGGTTTCGTCTGTGTCTTCTATGGTAGGTTCTGAATACAAACAAAAGCTCTCCACCAACTGGTTCATTCCCACCATCTTAGGAAACATTTTACTTTCATCATTGTATGATATGAATGGAGCCTGGGCTACCTTGTACTGCCACAGGCTTTGTATCTTGTTGCTCAGCAATGCCCAGTGATGATTGCTGTCTGATGAGTGGTATCAGTGTCCTGCCTCATTGTCTGAACGTTCTCAACATTTCAGGGGCTAAAGATGTAATAGACACCAGAACCAAGTTTCTGTGCTGGGCACAATGGCTCAAGCCTGAAATCCTTGTACTCAGGAGAAGTTGGGAAATTTTCATTAGTTCAAGGTTAGCCTGGATGACAGAGTAATACTATATCATCAAAACCAAAAACAAAGAGCAATGAAGAAAATGTCAGAAGTGAGAATACCTTGAACTGATAGCAGAGCCAGGTTGGCCATCATAGGTAAGAAAATTTAGGGACCAGGAAAGGAATCAATATGGTTAGTAGTTTAGTTGCTTTTCTAGCTGTGACAAAATACCTGTGAGAACTATGAAAGAGAAGAAAGAGTTCTTTAGGCTGCCATTTTCAGAAGTTTCAGGCCATTGTTGACTGGCACCATTGCCCAATACCTGTTGCATGGCAGACATACCATGACATCAAAGCATTCTGGTGGGAAGCTACTTGCTTCATGGCCACTAGGAACTAGAGAGAAAAGGGGGCCAGTGACAAAAACCCTTTTATGGCACACTCTTAGTGACCTAATTCCTCCAGGTAGGCCTCACCCCTTAGTTCCTCCTACCATCTAGTAAATCCATCAAATTATGATTCCAAACACTGTTTAGATAACAGTCCTTCTGGCCCAGTCACCGTTCAGTAATACCATCATTTGGGAAAGCCTTTAACAGGTAACAGTGAAAGGTTCAGATGACTTAAAACTGAGAAGTATGTTTTAGCCTGGTATTAGTCTGAGTTTTCTAGAGAAAAAGAACTTATAGAATGACTACCTATCTACCCATCTGTCTGTTTATCTGTCCATCTATGTATCTACTTACCTATCTATTTAGGTATATAAATGGGATTTATTAGAATGACTTACAGGCTGTGGTTCAGTTAATCCAACAGTGGCTGGTTATGAACAAAGATCCAAAAGTTACTTAGACCACAGACTGGACTTCAGTATATAAAGAAGTAGGCTCTAGTGTCCTGAAGGAATGAACTTGCTAGCAAGGTGAGAGAAAGCAGGAAAAGAGCAAAACTTTCTTCTTCCATATCCTTACATATACTTCCAGCAGAAGGTATGGCCCAAATTACAGATCTGAGATTATACATTGCTGGTGGGAATGCAAGCTGGAACAACCCCTCTGGATGTCAGTATGGTGATTTCTCAGAAAATTAGGAAACAACCTTCCTCAAGACCTAGCAATACCACTTTTGGGTATATATCAAAGGATGCTCAATTGTGCCACAAGGACATGTGCTCAACTATGTTCATAGCAGCTTTGTTTGGAACCTGGAAACAACCTAAATGCCCCTCGACCGAAGAATGGATAAGGAAAATGTGGTACGTTTACACAATGGAGTACTATACAGCAAAAATAAATAAATAAATAAAAAATAAATAAAAATAACGACATCTTGCATTTTGCAGGAAAATAAATGGAGCTAGAAAACATTATTTTGAATGAGGTAACCCAGACCCAGAAAGACAATTATCACATTTACTCATTCATAGGTGGTTTTTAAACATAAAGCAAAGAAAGCCAGCCTACAAATCACAATCCCAGAGAACTTAGACAACAATAAGGACACTAAGGAGAGACTTACACAGATCTAATCTACATGGGAAGTAGAAAGTGGAAAAAGACAAGATCTCCTGAGTAAATTGGGGGCATGGGGACCTTGGGGGAGGGTTGAAGTAGGGAGGGGAGAGGCAGGGAGGGGAGCAGGGAAAAATGTAGAGCTCAATAAAAATCAATAAAAAAATGAAAAAAATTTGAGATTAAAGGCAGGTCTTTTCTCAGATCAAAATATGTGGATTAAAGGTTTGTCTTTCTCCCTCAAAGATCCAGAGTAGAAGCGAATTTTCCTTCTTCAAATTAAGCAAAAAAAAAAAAAAATTACTCACAGGTGTGCTCTCCGTTTGGGGATTTCATTTAATTCCAGATGTGGGCAAGCCGACAAACAAGAATAGCCATCACAAGCCCAGATCCTTTTTTCATAACCGTGGGTATATATATGCAATTGTGTGAGAAGTTTCTATGGAACAGTACTTTAAATAAAACTAAGTGAGGCCAAGGAGATGATTCAGCAAGGCAACGGTACTTGCCAAGATGCCTGGCAACCTGAGTCTGATCCCCAGAAGCCATCAGGTGGGAGAAGAGAAGAGACTCCTGCACGTTGTCCTCTGACTTCTGTCAGTGCTCCATGGCACATGTGCCCCTCCGCCATGCACACTAAACTAATAAGTAACATTTAAAGTTTTAAAATGACAAATTAAGAGTAGTAACTATCTAATAGCTAAGAGGAAGAGTAACAATCATACAATTTAATTTATGTAGATCATTTTCTAACCAGGCACTCTGTCTCACTTTTTTTTTTTTTTTTCAAGACATGGTTTCTCTGTAACTTTGGAGCCTATCCTGGAACTAGCTCTTGTAGACCTGGCTGATCTCCAACTCATAGAGATCTGCCTGCCTCAGCCTCCCAAGTGCTGGGATTAAAGGCATGCACCACCACCACCCGGCTCTGTCTCACTTCTTTACTGCAGATTGTTATAAAGAAAGCAGACTGTGGCGGTAGAAAGCCGTCCAGTGGAAGGGACCAAGTGTGCTGCTTGACATGTGGTGTGGACCTCAAGAATAATGTGTACAGAAGACAACATTGGAGCAGATGCTTGAAAGAATCCAAGGAGATATGCAACAAGAACCAAGATCCTGAGGCAGAACTGCAAGATATATTTGAGGGAAAGCAAGCCGGCTAGTAGATATAGGGAAGCAGGGAAAAGGGGGAGCAGTAAGAGAGGCAGGAGGGGGGGAAGTGGCAGAGTGTGCAAGGCCTTAGGATATTAGAAATTTTGCACACCCATGTCCAGTGAAATGACTTCTGAAGCAGGTGGCCCCCAAACCAAAATGTCACGACACCCTCTTAACCAATCAAGGAAAGCAGTCTGTACCCTGAATTATTTTCTGAGTGCAGATGATTCTGTAAGAGACCAATAATTCAGTCTCAGGAAAGGAAGGGTTGCCTGATGACATGACAGGGGCCGTGGTTACCAGAGTTCTTGGAACACCCTGACAGTTTCTTAGGTCTCTGGCTTTCCACTTCTCTAAAGTGCTTGGCAAAAATTTTTAGAAAAAAAAAAAAACTGCTGGTGATTTTTTTTAAGACTATGGTATATTGTTGATTTTATTCAAATATCAGAACACTTGTTCTATTGATTGTGTAATCACATATTCATCAAACATCTGTATTCCAGGACCCATGCAAAGCTCCTGCAGCGCAGAGATATGTACATGGCTACTCTTGAGCTTGCAGTCAAGCCAATCAGATCTAGAAATAGTTACAGGATGATGCAGCAGGTACCTGGGGGTGTAGCGGGTACCCAGTTGAATAGCAATGGTGGTGGCGAGAACGCTGTACTCTGAGTCAGAAAGAGAGCAAGAATTCATGTTTGACCATGAGCTCCACAAGGAAGGGAAAGTGTTTTCTTCTCTCCTGGATCTAGGATAGAATACAGCAAATAATCGATGTTCAATAATTTTTTTTTTGTTTTTTTTTTTTAATTTTTATTTATTTATTTATTTATTTTTGAGACAGGGCTTCACTGTGTAACAGCCCTAGCTGTGCAGGAACTAGCTCTTGTAGACCAGTTTGGCCTTGAACTCCCAAAGATCTGCCTGCCTCTGCCTTCTGAGTGCTGGGATTAAAAGCAGGCCCCAACGCTGCCCAGTTAATGCTCCTTGAGGTTTTATGGACTGACTGAGTGAATGAGATGTGTGGAGTGAGGGAGGCATGAGGTTTGTCTCGGAGGCAGGTCACATGCTGGCCAGAGGAAGAACGTGTGCAAACTGCACTGTGCTGCGGAGCTGTGTGGCTCTGGAGTAGCGATAAGATTTCCACTCAGTAGCTTTGCTGAAACGCCTGTATTTTTAGCACAGGAATGTCTCAGCTCCTTTAACTAGTATGTTTACAAGTGAGAGCAACTCTGAAATCAGCACAGATAGTGTTGTCCTCACAACACCAAGATCGATCCGCTTGAGTAAACCCAGTAGGAAAAAATAATTAGAGATTTTGCCACACAGTAAAGTGGAGTATCTTTTTCATTCATTGTCACATTTCAGCCCTCATCAGGTATAACAAACTCTGGAAGTGATTTCTACTGAATGACAAAAGAAATGGAACAAAAATTCGTCTAAAACTGGTTCGCACCAGCTCTGTGGCATGTACTATTAACAGCTCAGATCAAGTCACAAAACATTATTTTGAGGAGAAAGGGTTTAGTGAACCCTAGAAATTGGGTTTGATTTATGCCAGCAAATCTGCCTTTTCACTGCTTGAGATTTCTAAGGAAGAAAGCCACAGTTCTTACCCAATGGTTTCTAAGGAAACCCCTTAGCCCACAGCCTCTGAAAACAATTCGGTTGTTAATGAGAGCTCCTTCTCACGGTGGGAAAGTGTGGGCTGAAAGAAAAGCCTCCTAGACTGGGCAGGCAGTCTGCAAAAATATTCACTGTTCTACAGTCACCTTTATGAAATTTCTACCCAGAATAAACATTTTTAGGTCCCGTTTCGCAGTTGTTTATACTGGTAAGTGCAGTTCTCTAAGGAAGCTAGCGCGGAAGCTCCTTCCCACTGTGGGTGAGCTTGCAAATGCATTCAGTCAACTTGTATTCCAGACTCTGGCCACTCACTGAGGTTTTCAGTCGGTTTTGGAATCCAGCATTGTAGGGTTTACATATTAGTATTGAATTATGTATTAGTAATAAATATTAAATTCATTTGAATAAAATATATCTGAAATTCTGGACAGCATTATTAGTCTTTAATTCTATCTTTAAAATGTATTCTGAAGGATCCAACAAGTTATCTTTATCTTTGTTTTACTTCAAGTTCTTCCACCCAAATTCATTTCAGTTTTAACTACAATCCTTTAATAACATCTTCAAGATGCCTTTAGATACATAATAAAGCAGCCTTGTAGTTAATTCAGTTCTTACGAAAGTCAGATTTCAAAAAACACTGCCTGCATTTTCTTGACAACCATTAGGCAGTGAAAGCAAAGAAATTCATTCACAAATGTCAGCAGAATTTTCCTCTGAAGCTTTATTCAGAAACATGAAAGAATAAATGCAAGGAGCCAAAAGAAAGTGACCGTCACAAATTCAGAAGAAAATATTTAGAAATCCCTCTTGCCCTGGGAGTGTTGTCCATTTTCAAGTCTTTGTCAAAATAGAACAGTCGGTTGTTGAGCTACTTGGAAACCTCTCTGGGCATCACTCTGTCCATAGCTGCCGTCAGTCCATCTGTCCCCAAATCTGTTTTCTGCTTTAGGCTTCTGTGCAAAGGAGAGCTGCCAAGCTTCTTCTTGTCCTCGTTTGTTCTCCTCATGTGACCCCCACCTCCTTTCTCTTTCTCCACTTGTCTTTGAACTTCCTCCACTCAGGACAGCTGCTTTCATTTGTAGCTGCTTTGGATTGAGGGAGAGTTCTGCCAATGAAAACAAGGAAAATAAGAAAACAAGAAGGGCTGCAAGTGTTGTGCATGTGTGGCAGCTCTCTGGCTGTCCACAGTTGGGCCTTCTTGTCCTTTGGGTAGGACACGAAGCAGGCACCCGCTGCTGGGGACTGGCCCTAAGAGGTTTCTGTCCCTCACCCTACAATCAACTTGCTCAAAAAAACATTTGCTTTGAAAGAGAATATATATTTGTTTTGGTCAGACATATATTATTGCCAATATTTTATAGCTTACAAGAGTAGTTTTGTTGGTTTTTTCAGATAGGTTCTCACTATATAGCCCAGGCTATCATAAAATTTGTAATCCCCTCACATCTGCCTCATCAATATTGGGGTTACAAATGTTATGCTCAGATCCACGAAGTCCCCCAGAAACCAACAAGGAGACCAAGTCTCATACATAAAAGCAAAAAGCCTTTATTTTATACAAGTTTGCAAACTCAGTCTCTCCGCAGGTACAATGTATTGGAATAATCAGAGAGCCCTGAGCTCAGTTAGAGTTGGGTATTTATAGTAGTAAAGATAGAGGGTGAGGGGTTTCTAAGGTTCAGGACCCCTGATTGGCTGACATTTGTCTAGGGGTGTCCTGGTGAGTGTGTGCTGGCAGGCGATCCTATCTATAACAGTTGGAACGTTAGGCATTTCCTTTGGATGGTCTGTTCTTGGGTGGTGCTCAGGTAATCTCAGTTTGTGGTTCTTCCTGCAACCAGGTATTGCTTGAGGGTAAACTACTGAGACCCAGGCCTCCATTAAACTTATGGATGACTGAGTCTTACTCTGGCAGGTGATAATGGTTGGAAGTAAAGACCTTCCTTTGGGTGCTCTGTTTCTATTTAGCTTATCATGGCTGGCTCTTACATAAGCACATATCACCGAACTTGCTTACAATACTAAATCAGATGATATTTTTATTGGGAAGTTGCGGGTGGGGGGGAGTACTGACCCTTTCCCCTTGTTTTTTAGAATACATAAAAATCAGAGGGCACAGGACCGCGAGGGGTGCACCCACACACTGAGACAATGGGGATGTTCTATCAGGAACTCACCAAGGCCAGCTGGCCTGGGTCTGAAAAAGCATGGGATAAAACCGGACTTGCTGAACATAATGGACAATGAGGACTACTGAGAACTCAAGAACAATGGCAATGGGTTTTTGATCCTACTGCACGTACTGGCTTTGTGGGAGCCTAGGCAGTTTGGATGCTCACCTTACTAGACCTGGATGGAGGTGGGTGGTCCTTGGACTTCCCACAGGGCAGGGAACCCAGATTACTCTTAGGGATGATGAGGGAGGGGGACTTGATGAGGGAGGGGGAGGGAAATGGGAGGTGGTGGCGGGGAGAAGGCAGAAATCTTTAATAAATAAATAAACAATAAAAAAAATCAGAGGGCAGAAGACTCTCTAGTCAATGCTTTCAGACTGATATACTATAGCTATGAGAATGACTCGCAAATACTGGTTCATGAAAAAGAAAGAAGAAAACATCTTTTCTGAATCAAAATAACAGCAAAATATTACTTTATAGCTACTGTTGTCATTCCACATTGCTTGATGGCTGGGAAGATCTTTCTAGAGCAGAACAAAAGGAGAAGTAAATTTTGCCTTCATGGAGAAAATGTCGGCTTAGTTGACTAAGGGTAGTGTCTGAACGATGAGCCCACAGAAGAAATGGACTTTTTCCCTCGCACACTGAACTTTTCTTTTTCTTTCTCCTTCCCTTTCCCACACTCTCTCCCGCAGGGTGGCTCTCCAGAGAAGAAGGAAGTCTAAGAGGGCAGCTCTGGGTCAGATTCAGATGCTGGTCTTTGCCTATGGTATCCATATATCTCACACCGGTTCGTCCCGGGCTGCGCAAGAAACGGTCCAGGTAAATATTTACTCTTGTCTGAATACATTCATTCTCTTCGAAGAGCTGAACAGCTAAAAGGCCGGACCACTTAAGAGCTATAAACAAATCCACGAGGAAAGAAAAGACACCAGACCAGCAAGATGGCAGAGTAGGGACCAGTTCTTCCTGCCAAACCTGAAGACCTGCGTTTTGTCCCCAGGCCTACACAGTGGAAGGAGAGAATGGACTCTCGTAAGTAGTCTTCTGATTACCACATGCATACTAAATGTTCAACACACAAACATAAAATAAAAACTAAAGTCAGAAAAAAGTCTCCACTATTTAGTGAGTCCATGTGAAGAGGATGATCACATGGTCTCATCCTAGAGAAAATTAAAGATAATTAGTCTTAGGATAAGTTGAATTCAGTGTCCTAACTAAATGAGCACTGTGTGCTAGCCTCTCCGGTATTCACTGAACACAAAGAGTTCTCTTGCCTTTGGAAGGGCTACAGGCCTGACTGGTGACAACCTCTGTGAATTAGGTTTTAGGAGATCCAGGGTGTGGGAAATGATGCTTTCTGAGGCAACAGACCTCCGGTGAGGGCCCTGATCACTGGCAAAGCATCAAATTTTGATGGTAAAAAAAAGAGATGAGACCTGGCCTCCAGATGGTCCCAGGCTAGCCAAGGGGAGAGGCATATACAAGAGAAATTACAGCTCAATTTTATAGAAAGGAGTTAATAATGTTCTTTGTAAAACAGCTTTGGAAATGGAAAAATCTTGCCAGTTCCATGGTAGCGCAGGTAAGGTGCTTGCAGACTCAAGGTTTTGGTGACTGAGAGGAGAGAATAACAGGGAGGATGCATGTGACCAAAGCACCTTGGGTGCTTGCAGCGAAACTTGCACAGTGAAAGCCACCGTGTATCATTAGCGCATGGTAATCGAGTATTTCAAATAATGTAAGTTATCTTCTTTCTCATTGTTGCTTTTTCTTTTCCTATTTCAGGGTCCTAATGGCAGACAATGGATCAAAATATAACCCACCCAAATTTCTCTCTTTAAACAGCTCATATTTCTCTCTTTAAAGCATAGCAAATGCCAGTTTGTCTTCTAGGCGAAATGTGATGTCTGCACTAGCCACTGTCATCACGTCTCTTCTCGCCTGCTTCCTAAATACTACACGTGGTGATAAACATGAAGACTCTAACAGCTGCAAGAGGCTGGCTTCCTCTTCCCTGTCCTCATTGTCGTCCCAGATGCTTGGCTCTCTGGGAAGTGTCCTGAATGAAGCGAACCTTTCTTCCCGCTGAATCTTCACAGAAGCAAAGTGTGGTTTAATGAGTTCTACTCTGCCTGGGTCCATGCTCAGCACTGTTGACATTTGGGACCAGGTAACTCTTTCTTTCTGGAAAGCCCTCCTGCAGTGGCATCTCATTTATATTTTAATAAATAAAGCTTGCCTGAGGATCAGAAAAGTAAAATAGCCACAAGGGTCAACCTTACAGACCAGGCAGCAATGACACACACCTTTAATCCCAGTAGCCACACTAGCTTGCCATAGAAACCAGACAGGTTGTGGTACACGCCCTTAATCCCAGAACCAGAGAGGATTATAAAACGGAAGGAGACAGCTCTCAGTCTCAGTCTCATTCTGAGGTTTCCTGGAGGCAGGATTGCAATTTTCAGACTGAGGTCTAGGTAAGCACCAATGACTGGCTGCTTTGCTTTTCTGGTCTTCAGGTTGAACCCCAATATCTGTCTCTGAGTTTTTATTAATCATGCTACATCCTCCTGTGCTTTATAGGATTTGGGTCAGTATCTTTGGTTTCTGTCTACCAGGTGAAAACAACTCTATAGGTGTGACAACCAAAAATGTCTCCATACACTGCCAAATATTCCTGCAGTAAATCACCCCAAACTGATCACTGACTTTAAGCTAATGATGTCGTGCAATGTGGTCTTCTTATGGATGTTCATCTTCAGTCTGCCTTGCTCTTCAAGGTACTCAATGTGTACTTTGTGCCAAATATCAGAAGAACCACAGTGAGTAAGGTAGGCCTCAGCTTGAAGTAACTTGTAGTGTGTGGAGGTCAGAGAGCTCAGGAGCATCTTCTCCTTCTATCCTGGGGTCAAAGTCAAATGGAACACAGCGCTCCAAGTTTCCTACATATCTGTAATGTATAAAATTAGGTAGTATGTGTTATAAAAGTACCTCCAAGCAGTGGAAAGTCTTGGCAATTTTCTTTAAACTTTCTCTCAAAAAGCTGATTCTTCAGAGGATAGATTAAAATGTATTGTTTTCTTTTACTAATGTGATATTTAATTATTTTTATATACTTTTTTATTGATATTTATTGAGCTCTACATTTTTCTCTGCTTCTCCCTTCAATCCTCCCCAAGGTCCCCATGCTCCCAATTTACTCAGAAGATCTTGTGTTTTTCTACTTTCTGCTCCCCACGTAGATTACATCTGTGTAAGTCTTTCTTAAATATTTAATTATTTTTATGTTTATTTTTTTCCTCTGTATTCCTCATAAACCAACACTTGTTTTTGCGAGGCTAGAGGATATTAACAGCACCTGTCTGTCTGCAGTGAGCTCTTGTTGTTTGAACAGCTGTCTACACTTTGAACATTTTCTAAGCCCATTCAGTTTTAAAAGACCACTTGTTGATAAGATAGACCTAATTATTGTGTAACTGAAGCAACTCTTAATTGCTTATCTTACCATTGTCAATATATAGCCACCTTTAAAAAGTAAAAAGTAATTATTCAAGATCCTATAAACATAGCAGTTTTTAACCTGTTGGTCATGACCCCTTTTGAAATCAAATGACCCCTTCACAGGGGTCACCTAAGACCACCAGAAAACACAGATATTGGCATTATGATTCGTAACAGTAGCAACATTACAGTTACGAAGTAGCAACAAAAATAATATTATGGTCGGGGGTCACCACAACATGAGGAAATGTATTAAACAGTCACAACATTAGGAATGTTGAGAAACACCTCTGTAACAGCATTATGCTTTATTTAAAATTGAACCAAAACTAGGGATCGCATTGAAAGACAGCGTAATCCCAGTACTCAGGAAGTGTAAGTTGAGGCCCATGTGGACAACAGAGTTAGTCTAGACTGCACTAGGGTACAGAGGGAGACAGATGAGAGACAGGTAGGCAGATATATAGATATATCAGGTATGGCGAGATACAGTTTATAGCATTACTCTCACCTTTAAGATGACAGGGTACTGTGTAACTCACTACACATGCCCAGGAAGGTCGCATTCCCCCAGCTTTTTTTTTTTAATATTTATTTATTTATTATGTATAAAATATTCTTTCTGTGTGTATGCCTGAAGGCCAGAAGAGGCTGTATTAAATAAATCACTGCTTGGCCTATTAGCTCTAACTTCTCATTGGCTAGCTTTTACATCTTAATTTAACCCATTTCCTTTATTTTATATTTTACCACAAGGCTTGTGGCCTACCGGCAAGGTTTCAGCATGTCTGTCCCTGGAGGCAGCTCCATGGCTTCTCTCTGACTCCGCCCTTCTTTCTTTGCCCTATCAGGCAAGCCAGTTTCTTTATATTACTAGCTCTAGTTTCTTATTTACTAACTCTTACATCTTAATTTAACCTGTTTCTATTAATCTGTGTATTACCATGAGGTTGTGGCTTACCAGGTAAAGTTCTGGCATCTATCTCCTGTGGGGCTACATGGCTTCTCACTGACTCCTCCGTCTTTCTCCCAGCATTCAGTTTAGTTTTGCCCAGCTACCTCTCTCTATTCTGCTCTGAGTAGGCCCAAGACAGTTTCTTTATTAACCAATGGTCTTCACAGCATACAAAGGGGAATCCCACATCACTTACTTTTTGTTGAGTAGTTACTAAATAAAAGGAGCCATGCAAAGCATTTTTCACATGTTGTTTATTTAGTGTACATCATGAGAGACTTGGAAAATGGCTCAGCAGTTAAGAGGATGCTTGTTACTTCCTGAGAACCCATGGTTCTCAGACACATCAGGCAGGTCACAGCTACCTGCAACTCTAGCCCCCAAACACCCTCTCTGGTCTCTTCAGGTACACACACACACACACACACACACACACTCACACACACACAATAAAGAATAAAGTTTCAGAATCTTGGTCTGAATCCAGACTAGCTTTGCATCCATCATGTTCTTGTTCTTTTTTCCCTTTTATTTTTCTTTTTTGAGTCAAAGCCTTATGATATAGCTCTAGCTGGCCTTGAACTCACAGAGTATCCCCCTTCTGACTACCAAGCACTGAAATGAAGGGCATTGTACCACCTGGCCTGGCTTCATGTTCTTGTTGTTGATGGTGGCCTGTGCCTCTGCCGGCAGTGTATTCAGCACTGAAAGAAGTGTTTGTTTTTGCCTATGTTCTCTGCTGCTTGAGAGATTCAGTTCAGACATTTCGAGTTTGTATTCAGAAGACAATACATGAGTTTTATTTGTTTGAAATAAAATCTAAATATATTTCTTAAGCTACTCTGGTGAGAGGGACAAATGAAAATTTCTCTGATTTCCAAAGCTTAAGAGAATCCACTATCAACCTGTGTTTCACCTCTAAATTAGAAAGGGCTGAGATGAGGGCTCAGTTGGTAAAGTGCTTGCTATACAAACATATGAATCTGATTTTAGCACCCACATACAGTTCAAGATGTTGCCATGTTCACCTGTAATACCAGTTCTGGGAAGAGAGAGACAGGACTTCATTAGAGTTCAGTGACCAACCAACTGAGCCAAACTGATGAGTGCCATGTCCAATGAAACATGCTGCTTCAAAAGCTGGTGTAGGAAGTCCTTCTGTATATGTGTTGCTTTTATTGTTTAATGAATAAAGAAACTGTTTTGGGCCTATAGCAGGACAGAACAGAGCTAGGCGGGGAAAACTAAACTGAATGCTGGGAGAAAGAAGGTGGAGTCAGGAGAAGCCATGTAGCTCCTGCCAAAGATAGTTGCTGAATGGAACCTTGCTGGTAAGCCACACCCATGTGGCAATACACAGCTTAGTAGAAATTGATTAAATTCAGATGCAAAAACTAGTCAATAAGAAGCTAGAGTTAATACCAAACAGTCATTTAATTAATACAGTTTCTGTGCTGTTATTTTGAGTCTGGGCAGCCAGGAATAAACAAGTAGCCTCCTACTACAAAAAAGGATTGAGGAAGATACCCAACATTGACCTCTGGCCTCCATACACACACATGTACATGCACATATAAACACACACATATCACACACACAATAAATAAGAAAGAGACAGATATGTTCAGCATTGTTTAAGTGATAAACTATATTCTAAACTGATCACACTTTAAGTACTTAAAAGAGTTTACTCCAGTTTTGTTTTTATAACTTATGTAAACCATAAGTTAAATCAGATAGAGTAGACAATTTGAAAGGGGGACTGTTTTAAAATAGAATACTTGGGTAATAAAAACTGTCTTGAGAGAATTTCCCAGACATTTTATGCTATAATGATTACTGGCTGTTCCCAGGCAGATCAACTTGTTTTCCAACGCTGGGGCTTGTATTACAATTTGCTCATCTGGGGAGCTAATTTATGTAAAATATTTACATGTGAGTGTGAGAAAGCAGAGAAGCAAATCATAGTCTAGGAAAAACACGATCTATAAATACTCAGATTTAAACAACTAGACATAAGTTTGTACTTCATCTAGTTGAGGTGTGTGGGGGAGGGCAATGAGCTGCTGATGTTAGTACTAGTTCCCATCTTACAGGTGAGGAAATTGAAGCCGGAAGAACCAAATTAGCTCTCCCATGGTTGTGCAGCTGAGAAATACGGGGGATCCTGAAGCCCAGCACCTGCCCTGCTGATCACTATTCTGTGTTTCCTGCTGCCTGAATTCGAAAAGTCAAAAGGCTCACGGGGGGATTTTACACGCAGGGAAAACTTTATGTTGTATCTAGAGCTTCAAGTATGTTTTGACCAGCTAGACATTGAGGACAGAAGGTGATCTGTCAATTGAAGGTGGCTTATCTCTGCCAGATACTCCTCCCTGCAGCCTAGCACATTTCTCTGTGGTCAAGACTAGTGTGGCTAAATGTCTGTTGCAGAAGGAAAGAGTATGAAGGTTTTCTTTCAGAACACATTCTAACACTAACTAACCTAGAAGCGAAAAATTCCATTTTCCTTTAGAGGAATACTTTTTTTTTTTTTTTTTTTTTTTTTAAGAGCACTCTATATAACAGCTACTTCATCAATTTGTAGCCTGGTCACAAATTCATTGCATTTTCAGATATATATAATTTGTTTCCCATCTTCTGGTCCAATTATGGCTCCATACAGAGATGGTTTCTGAGATCCTAAGCAGATCTCGGTTGCTGAACCTCAAGTCCTGGTTCCCTTAGGAATCTGAGAGCTTAGAGTCAGCAAAGCCAGGGCCAGACTGGCCTGCAGTTGAACTGGAACTCTGAGATGTATTAGTTGCGTGGGCACAATCATTCAATTGTGTGCCTCCATTGGCTGCTCTGAAAACGAGAATAATTCTGTCTACCCTAGAATTGTTTTGTGGGTTAGAGGAAAACTGTATACATTGGTTAACATCAGATAAGTTGTATTATTTTACTTTCTTTTATGCTTGCAGCAGAACACTCTTAGTTACAGACATAAAAAGGGAGGGAGAAAACTGACTACATTTATTTTCTTGAGACGGAATGTTAAATAGCCCAGGCTGGCATCAAACGTGGAGCTGAGGATGACTTTCAGTTTCGGAACCTCCCGCCTTTACACCCTGAAAGCTGAACATTTCAGATGTGTACCACGGCACCCAGTTTTAATGGGTACTGGGGATCTGCCCAGGGGTCCCCAGGTATGCAGCCCCTCTAGAATCTCAGCTACATCCCCAGCCCCTGGCTATGAATTTTAAAACTTAGCTCCCATGTCTAAAGTATGAAGGGTTAAACACTGTTCTTTGGATATGATCTTTGCATTTCTCTGCTCTACTTCTCTTGATATTAATTTGTTTCTCAAAAAAAAATGTTCTTTCCATTGGTAACCCTGTCAATGCTAAATTTATTTCTTACCAGTTTCCAGTCTAGCATTAATAAAAAAAGGCTCAGACTTATCTATAAGCCATTGTTCGCTTTGATTAGAACAACTTTTACATGTTGATCCCCGAAACAACAGTAGATCTGGGATGGTTCAACAGTTTCGCCGTCCAAGTTTAGATCATGCATACCCATCCACAAACTCAGGCATGGTTTCTTCAAAGCTTCAAGACAGAAGATACAGGGACAATGTAAATGTTACCTGAAACAGAATCCGAGAGTACAATTAGATGAGTTTGTTACATTCTAATACTAAAATAGATGTAGACAGGAGTTTTACTTAACCATCATTTTCTCAGTATATATCAAATTATTTGTGATGTTGACATTACAAGGCAACAAGCCTCATCCAAGTCCATAACTGGCCATACCTGATTAAGATTCCCCAAATGGGAATTTAGCCACTTAGCATCTTTGGTTGCAAGAAACATGTAAGTGCTTACGAAACAGAGTCCTGCATTCCACAACCGAGTGGTTAGAGTAGCCCACAGACTTAAAGGCATCACTAGGAAAAAGTTTCCGGAAGTTTAGAAAACAGCACAGTTCTGAACCTTGAGAGCATACGGATCCTGTGGCTAGGTCACCTCAGGGCACTTCCATTCAAGATTCAAATTGCCAAAAGGTGAGTCAACCCACATTTATTCAAAAGTCCAACCCTGTGATTTAGAAAATAGTTTCTTTAGAAAAAAATCACAGATTAGAGTTAAGAGGTTGCACTGAAGAGGGGTGGTACAAAAACAGAACAAACCACAGCAATCTGAGGCCATGCTAAGACGCCAAAATTATTGCTCAAGAATGCAAATTTAGAGTCCAAAAAACAAAACAAACCGTGTGAGTGGCTTCTAGCTTGGAGGTCGTGTAGATAGAGACTAGAGCCATAGTAGGGAAGCAGAGAAAATAGCCAGGAGTGAAAGAAGGAGAAGATAAGAGATGCTTACAGTGGGGTCCCCGGCTGTGAAAGGCATCAACAGATGATTTTGTCAATGTCTAAACATCATGGAATGGATTTATCTCCACAAACTTAGCTAGATAGATCGGTGATGCCTAGATACAGAGGGAAATCATCTCTCTCAGCTTCTTAAGACAGTCAAAAGGTATGCCAAGGCAAAGACCCATGAGGTGAGTCAAACTGCTGCCAATGTATAAAACTCTTCATTTAAATGTAAGTACATGCAAAAGCAATAATAAAGTCGAGGGGATATGAAGGCTAGGAGATTGCTCATTGGTTAAGAGCACTGACAGCTCTTGTAGAACACTCGGTTTCAGTTCCCTCTGAGGGTACCTACACACATATGATGCTATAAAATCATGTTATGTGCATCTTTGCACATAAACAAATAAATCTTTAAAAAAAGTATATCAGATCAATAACTCAGCAACATGGCCATATATTATTATTAACTGCATAATTGTATTGCTGTGCTTTTACATGACTGATCTCGTAATACGTTTGTTTACAATATCAGTACCGATGCCTGAGCAATGCATTCATTACAGTATGAAGTTACTGTGGCCGTGACAAAACCAATTTTTCAGCTCTGTCATACTCTTATAGGACCACCACTATACATGTGATCTGTCACTTTATAAGCAAGAGGTCTAGCAATTGTCTCGAGTTCTAGAATATTGGACTACATAATTATGGAAATTAAAATCATCTTAGACACCAGATCATATAAAAAAAATCAGGTAATCACAAGCAGTGGGACCAAAAACATTTTCCAGTTCTGCATTTGGTAAGGTGAGATGACTTAGCAGATAAATGCACCTGCTCTCAACCCCGATGCTCTGAATTTGATCTCCACAACCTACACAGTGGAAGGAGAGAGCTGATCCGACTCCCATGGGTTGTCCGCTGACCTACACCTACACACATACACAAGGTGTTACGCACTTACTAACCACAGAACACTACTTGAAGCATTCACATACACGTCACTTCATCCCCACTAATCCCCTATAGAATGGGTAGAATTATTAGTCCCATCTTGCATATAAGGGAAGTGAGAGAGAGAGAGAGAGAAAGTGAACCCTGGAGCCAGGATTCAGATGCTCTCATTAACACCAAAGCCTAAGTTCTCGAAAGTACAATTTTCTGCACAAACTTCAGTGAGGAAACTGCTTATAAGACCTCTAAGATGTAGGATGGCTCAAAACCTTGATTTAATTCCTCTAGATTAAAAAAATAAATAAACGGTCTCTTCTTTTCCAGATCCTGTTCAAATTTCAGAGTTTCTTTGTTATTTCCACTGACAGGAGTCTCACCTGAACACTGTCAGAGAATCACTAACATGACTGACCATTTGCTGAGCAATTGCAACACAGGATGAATAGATAAGCACTGTGCTTTTCACTCTCGCACAGAAGTAGAGAGTCCACCGCCTGAAGCGACTACAACTCCCATTTCCCCTATAACCGTGCACTGCTGTGTAACACGATGTTTAGGCTCCATGAACAGCAATTATGCAATGCTTCTGTGATAAGTTCAGTCCCTACTTGGATGATGAAAACACCATGAAGGAATCATTTTGCAATCATCACATCTGCAGGCAGTAACCTTTGAGAAACAGGTGGAAAAAAGGAACACTGTAGTTTCTTGTGAGAAGGTTTCTCTCAGAGATGGTTTCATTTGATTTATAGCATTGTTCTTTTCTTCCTCTCTTCCTCCCTCTCTCTCCCTTCCACCCTTTCTTCCTCTCTCTCTCTCTCTCTCTCTGTCTCTCTCTCTCCTTCTTTGTCTTCTTTTTTTCCTCCTCTTTCTCTTTCTTCGTCTTCTTTTTCTCCTTTTCCTTCTCCCTTTTTTAAACTGAGAAAGAACTTTGTCTGAGAACTGTTCTTTAATTCTTACTATCCTAGCAAGGATTCCATCAAGTGCTTCAAAAGTCCATCCTGAGAGGGAGTATTAAAGATCCCCTGCTGGGAACTGGAGTGGGAAGGACACAGGTTCCTATCCCTGCACTGGACACCGCACTCCTCTGCCCAGTCGCTCTGGGCAGAAATACAGGCTGGAGTGTGAGCAGATGCCAAGAACCTGTCTCTCTCCTCCACCTCCCTTCTCCCTTTTTACTGCGCTCCTGAGAGACTGAGGGAGAAAGAGAGAGTGGGGGAGGAAAGGAGCCCTGGGCCAAACTACGAAATGTATTAGTTTCCTTGCTAAAGAAAGAAAAAATAGTGAGTTTTTAATTCAATGTTTTTAAATCCTTCTCTTTTTACATCAAACATCTGACCACGTTGCTTGGAAGCCACAGTGCTAGATTACAGCTAACTTCTGTGTGGAAAGCCACAGATCTCGTTTGCAGTTAACTCCTGCGTTAACTTCCATTGGTGAGTTTGCTCCTTTGCAGAGGATGATTTTTCTTTTAGCAAGTTCTCCAAAGGGTAATATGTCTAACCCTAGAAATGGGAATTTCACCTCGATAACGTATTGTTGACAGTTACTCTTGTCTTAATCCAGTCAAGAAGAGACAGGAACCGCAGAAGTCAAAGACCACACGAATTATCGATGCAAGGATAAAGAGGGCGTGGAGAAAACGGGTTCCAGTTTCTTTGCCTCCAACTGTTGCAATGCTTTGCCTTTTAAACAACCATCTAAAAAATATATTAAGCCCTGCTACAACTGCGCTAACAACGACGAATCAGTCCCCTGGCACAGGTGTGACTCCCTCAGAAGACTCCTCCCCCACCACGCTCTGCCGTTTCCTCTCTGTCTCAGGCTATCATTTCATGTCCTTGTGCCAGGCTTAGTCTATTGGAAGTGCCTACATCCTCTGTAATTTAGGTTTTAAGCAACGTATGATTTCCTTTGTTACTTAAAACACAAATGTAGCTGTCTTCTCTGACGGGGAGAATGTCTTCCTTCTCTAATCTCCTGCAGAATGGCAGGGAAGAACGTAGAAATCCAAGCAGCTCCGTGTTTTTCACAAACACTCCTTAAAACCGGAGACCTCACAACTGGCTAGAACTAAAATTTGTTTTCGTCCTGAATATCCTTGCTGGGTCCATTATGCGTTAAAAGGGGCCACAGCCCATGTGCAAGACCTATGAATGAGCCCCATTCATTCTGGGCTTGGAAAGGTCTTTTCAGCCACCAAGACAAACAATAGCTACAACCCAATTTCTTTGGCGTGGATATCAACTGAGGAAAAAGCCAAGAGACCATTATGAAAACTCTTGTACTTTCTTGGGGTGATTATGTAATTCTGTATTCGTTGGCCATATTTATTTAAATAAATCCATTTTTGAAAAGGTTATAAAAATGGTTCATAACGCCATAGCATCTTGTTTTATGTATGGAACAACCTTTTGAAAACAGAGGATTTCAAAGTATTTTGCTTCTTAATGTTACTAAAGTTTAAAGACATACTACAGTGTTTGCTCATTACCCTTGTTAAATCTGATGAGAATGCAGAATGACGGTTCTGCTTGCCAAAGCCAGCGATCATGTTCCACATTTACCCACAGGGTCCGGTGAAAGACCCGAGAGGGAAAGGTGGCTGGGTGGTGCACATAATGCGGTTTCTGAGGGGCAGGGGGAGTGAGCATTCTTCAGTACAGAGGTGACTATTTTACCACGACTTCCGCATTTGTATCTCCTGTGGCTTCGGACATCGGCAAACCTCTGTTGGTTTCTGCTTCCATCTTCCTGTAATGAACCTTCTTTCTCCAGCTAACCTGGCCATTTTACACATTTTCCTTCTCAGATTTGTCTCCCACCAAATCTTTTCTTCCCATTTAATCTGTCCAGACTTTGCTCTTCCCGAAGTTTTGGTCCCAGGTCACTTTTTAAGAAACTGGTAATTATATCGTCAATTCAGTTAATAGTTTAAACGGTACTCTAATTGGAACTGGGTACTGGAATCATTTGTTGAAATCTAGAACCAGATTGTGAAGAACCTCTTAATTGCCTTCCCAAGGCTGTCTACAGAAACTGATGCCCACTTCGTGTTTCAAAAGCTTGCAGGGTTGATTGGATCTTAGAAGAACACATTGTCGGCTCAGTGCCAGTCACCTTCCTGTTGATTGGATCTTAGAAGAAAGCGTTGTTGTCTCTGTGCTGGTCACTCTTCTGTCAATGTGATAAATTGCTGACAGAGACTTGAGGAAGGAAGGGTTTGTTTTTTCTTCCAGTTCCAGAGGGAGAGAATCTTTACTGGAGAACTACAAAAAATTGTTTGCTCTGATGGCATTTGATCACCTCTGCAAATTCATTATTAAAAATGTCAGTTGCTAGGTTTTGCCTTCTATTGTCATTTATTGGTGAATGATGGGAAATATGATTCTAAATAAAATTTAAGGACTTTTAAATTATTGAGTCATGGGAAGCATAAGGGATTAAGGGGAGGGTCTAGAAAGTTCTAATTTAAAATTCTTCCTTGGCCACTTATTATTTGTGAGGATAAGGACAGGATGGAATAAAAACATGCTTTTAGACTAAGGGACTAGCTGGAATGTGGTAGGTAGCTGGAGTTTTACATTGATCTTCACATACTTTTCTGATGGTCTTGGATGAAACCATTGAGAACTGTGTGGCTACGTTCCTGCAAACGCTTTCTATCTTTCCTGAGGACTCACAGGTCCTGTAGATGGCCAGGAGCGGGCCACAGAGGCAGGCATCTTCAGCCATGACAATCTACTTAAATATATAACATTCCATTTTATAGCTTAAGGAATTTTGTCCTATGATATGAATCTGAGCATGACATGTAGTAATAAAATTTTTAGTATATTTTAATGAAATAAAAGTTGCTATTTTTATACTCCCTTTGACTGTTTTGTTTTTAAAACTCCCATCCATCTAATCACTCAGTCAGCTATCTCAGTCCATGTTAATCTATATGAATTCTTTTATTTTGTGCTTGTCATTTGTGTCTGTCCATAATTTGTTTTTTGTTTGTTTGTTGGTTGGTTGGGTTTTTTTTTGGGGGGGGGGCTTTTTTTGTTTGTTGTTTTGGTCAGGACATCTGTTTTTACTTGTTCTTTATAAGGTAGATCTCTGTGATCTCTCTGGCTTATCAGCTTTCCCATTCTACTCCTAATGAAGAGAGAACCTCACCCACAGGACAGCAGGTAAAGCTCTACTGCTACGCTGTCCCTCACCATAGTAACTAGCCCAGTCTAATGGGACTTGGAATTTGCAGAGGTCCTGTGAGTTAGAGGCCCCTTTCCAGCCCTAGTTAAGAAACCCACTGTCTAGGGTAAGCAAAATGGTTCAGTAGGTAAAGGTACTTACTGCCAATCCTACCAACCTGAACAATCCTTGGAACCTACATGTTGGAAATAAAACCAATTTTTACAAGTTGTCCACACTGTGTATGTGTGCATAAATGTGTGTGTATCCACATAAACAAAAAATAATTGTTTAAAAAATTAGAAAAAGAAACCCACTGACTAAATATTGTTTCCTATTTAAAATGATATTGATGCAAGCAAGAATCTAGGACTTCTCTTTCTCTCTCTTGAGAATCTGTCATCCATTATCTTGGATATGTATTGTTATTTTTTTTCTCTAAGTCTCTCTATGCCTCTTCCTCCCCATCCTTAAATCTCTGGGAGAATATGTCTTAAGACATTCTGAGTTAGCTTCCTATAAACTTATCTTGAAATTCTTTTCTCCGATAAACTCAAGAGTCCCAGCTTCACTTGAGTGGAGACCTCTGTAAAGAACTCTTCAGGCTGCTGTGAGCCGTTGCTCCAGCTCTGGCTGCTGCTGCTGTCCTCTTCCGGGACCTGTCTGGGATGGTTCTGGAGCCTCAAGAGCACCTGAAGATAATTATCCTTGGCTTTTTTTTCAAGACAAAGCTGTAGATAGCATTGTTTACACCTAAGAACTGTTAAAAGGTTTAAAATTTTTCTTTAAAGAAGAGAAAAGGCCCCATTTATAAATTTGAAAATAACTATAACCTTACTTTACACTATAAATTACTTTGTTGCTTTCTTTCAGTCCCTGTCAATATATACTTAATGTCTATAATAATTTCACATCAAGTTTTTTTAATCTAGTCCACCACTGGGTTACTTTTTTAAAACTTTTTTTTGATAGTTTTATATGTAACCATCTCTGTGTGTGTTTGTGTGTGTGTATATGTTTCTATAGCCCAAAGTGATTCACTTCTAAACCCAGAAATGAAAGTAAGGCAGACACTCATTCTGTGACTTGATGTCACTTGCCTGTTAAGAGTCTAGAATCTCAACAAAAACTAACAAAATTTGCTATGATTGTGTGCATAGAGAGAATATTTCTTTTTATCTTTATTTGTATTTTATCTTTATTTCTCTGTGTAGTTCATAGAACAACTCTAAAATAGCAATGCATCATGTTTAAATCCTTTAACAATCTGCTTCTCAGTTATAAACCTGTAACTTCTTGAGACAAGATTGTGGACTTTGTTTTGAATCAATGTATGTCTTAACTTCCTTGTGAACTAGGGTAGTAAGGGATCTTTTGACCCTTGTGACGTTTAGTTTTGTTAGCCTGTACTCCTATCCAGTGTGGGAAAACCCCCTATGATTGCATTTATAAAATAAAAAGCAAAAACAAACCAACAAAAACCATGATGCAACAACAGCAAAAACCCAAGAAAATAAGTTCTGTAGAAATGCTTTGAAGAATATGACTTTAGAGGCCACATAAATCATATATATGGCTATTGTTAAGTCCCTTAAGTATGACTTTTTCTCTGAGAAATTCACATGGATTTCTTGGGTGCAGGCTCGCCTTTCCCTTAGGATAACTTTCTCTTCATTAATGCCCATGTTTCTGTTTCTGTCCTTAGTAAGCTCCACCTTTGTTTTAAAAACGTGACTTTATTATATTATTTTAAATAATGTAGCAGCATTTCAATGAAAATTTATCATATTGACACATCAAATTTAGTATATATATATATATATAGATAGATATAGATAGAGATATAGATAGATAGCAAAGAGATTTTAAAACCTCAGTGAATATGGTACCTAGAAAAGAACACTAAGGAACTAAGGAGACAGCATTCTTTTCTTGGTGTCGCTGATGTTATCTCTGTTTAATCTAGACTTTTAAATTCTTTTGGCTTCGCAAGGACAGAAGTAGAGGCAACACCTAACCCTTTTAAGAGCAGGACCTCAAACGGTGACACATACATTCATTCTGCTCCCACACCCCTTACTGGAGCCGAAACTACTGATTACAGTAACTCACAAGAGACGGTTGGTAGGTGATGTAGTCTTTCCCCATCACCTGGAGGACTCCAATACTAATGAAAACAGGTGATGGGAGGAAGGTGATGGGAGTATGGCTACCAGAGGAGGGCTACGGAGGAGAAAAACCTACTGGAGGAGGGCTAGTAGTGCTGGCTGTTGTCCTCTGTCCCACCCCAGCAGATTCCGCTTTCCCACTGCTAGATCATATGGTTACCCAGAGCTGTGTGGAGAAGGAAGCAGAACCTATGTGGCTTTCACTAGAACCCTGGACTGCTTTGCTCAAGCTCCATTGGGAACACAGTACATTTCTTTTATGATCTCAAAGTAAATTCACAAATATTTTATTTAAAGTCTAACAGTCATCTAAAACCTCAAGACATTTAAAACCCTAATGACACCTTTTGTTATTGTAGAATAATGGCTGTGCCGGGCGGTGGTGGCGCACGCCTTTAATCCCAGCACTCGGGAGGCAGAGGCAGGCGGATCTCTGTGAGTTCGAGACCAGCCTGGTCTACAAGAGCTAGTACCAGGACAGGCTCCAAAACCACAGAGAAACCCTTTCTCGAAAAAAAAAAAATTAAATAATAGAATAATGGCTGTTACTAATGTGTGATATAGATATCTATAGAGCAACAGATCCATCCACCAGTAGATACAGTGTGTAATTCTGGGATCTTGGTCAGACCAGACAATGTCACCCTCATTTCCCACTGTCCTTGGCTTTTTATCACAGCAAGCATTAACACCCCCGCTTTGCAGTGATGTCATGACACAGCCCAGGATTGTGACGCACCATGACCTAAGGGAGATACTGCCACCACCAGCGGTTTGTAGGCACCCTTGAGTCCCACCACCTCTCTTGACATTTTGAAATATGCCGTGACATCATTACTCCAAGTGAGCTTGCTTTGGCCTCTTGGGGAATGAGTAGTACCCAGTTGGGAAACTTTGGGCTTAGACTAATCACGATTCCTTATCTGGGGCTGGATACATGGTTTCTCGGATAAGAATTAAACTTTGTTGTGGTTCAGAAAATAATATGGTCAAGTGTGGTGTTTGAACAGGCTGAGGACAGGAGATTAGAAGGTCTCGGGAACAAAGCCTCTCTGACCTTTCCCTCTCCTCCTGTCTCACCCACGTATCTCCTGCAAAGCAAGCCAGAGAAACCAGGAATCTTTCCTAAAGTGAGTCATAGACACCAGTACCCCTCATTTCAGAGTCCTGCCCTAGGCCCTGGAGGAAGGAATGTGACAAGCACAAAAAAGCAAGAGGACTATGAGCAGGGCCTTCAGAGCCTTTTGTTCAAGTGCACGACAACACTGCTGAGAATTCTTTCCGGAGTCCAGGTATGCAAGCAGACGGCGTCCCCTGGGTCTTTTCTTCATTTCAGAAGCCTCCTGTTGACCAGTTCTTGCTGAATGAATTTTTTATGCTTTTTTTTCCTCATCACCCTGTCACCCACAACTCTTATGGATGACCAGACGTAACAGCTTTCTGTCTGTCCACCTTCCTTTACAGAGGAAGGAGAGAAAGCAGAAATTGTTGAGGAAACACAATTCCTGCCTGAGTCTGCACCAACTGCAGTACTTACTATTTTCTGAGGAATGCTTACAGTCTGGTTTATAGAACAGTACAGGCATTTTTCTTTCTTTTTTTATAAAAATTTATTTATTTAATTAATTTTATATCCTGACTGCAGCCTCCCCTCCCTCCTCTTTTCCCATTTTACCCCCACCCCCACCCCCAGCACTTCCCCTTGTATTCAGGCTGGGCAAGGCAGGTAGCAGGCATTTTATGGCTTCTTTTCATTTAAATTGTACAGGCCTATTTGATGACCCAGAATGTGATCTGTCTTGATAAAAGTTCCCAGTGAGCTTGAGAAGAAAGTGTAGTGACAGATTAATCCATACATGTGAGTACATCCTGCAGATTTATTTGTGCTGTGTCCTTCTGAACTTGTTCATTTCTGAAAGGTGTCAAGATGTTAACCATAAGAATGGATTCTTGTTTCTCCCCATGTTCTTTCAAGGTTGGTCTCACATATTTTGGTGTCTGTCATCAGGAGCATATATGCTAAGTATTGTTATTTCTTCCTGGAGAATCAGCCCTTTTATTGTCTGATCCTTGATAGCTTTCTTTGTTTTGAAGTCCAGTGTGTCTGGGATGAATAGCTGTTTCTGTTTCTCATCATTGGTTTTAGCATGAGTTTGCATGTGGCTGAGGATAGCACTGAACACAGCCCACCTCAAAATTGTGAACTCACTTCAAGCATCTGGAGATTTTGGAGCTGGGAACTTGGCTCAGTGGTAAAACACTTGCCCAGCATGCACAGGGCCCTGAGCCACATCCTCAGCACTGAAGGAAACATAATTCTACACACATCAACTGTGCAATTCTCAAACACAAAATTTGTGGATGACAGCGCTCTACTGTGAAAAGGTTGTACCTGCCTGCAAGTCTAAGTCAAAAGTCTCATCTTAATGCCATCTAAATCAATGCCAGTTGAAGTACAATTCAACATAAGTCAATGCCTTATGTGAACCTGAAAATAAAACATGTATGTGCTTGTTGAATATAGAGAGTGGGTAGTCCTATTCTGAAAGGGACAAATTTTAGGAAAGAAAAAAAAATGGAGTCTTAAGAATGGCCAGAGCTGATAGGGCAAGCAACATAAGACATTAAAGGTCAACCATAGTCTTTGGTTTCCTGCTCTTTTCTTCAGGCTCATAGTCTGCGTTCCAAACCTGCGGTTATCATAGGTTGGTGTCACTTCCCTATGGCTCTATCAGAATTTTTGCAGTGATTTTGCCTTTACTACTTTCTCCAAATAGGCAGGAGCCTCTATCATGGTTCTATGTATACTTGTTCTCCTTGCCTGGGCCCCTATGTTTGTAGTTCTGCTAAAGTCCCATTTTTAAAATTCCAGTGACAGTAGTCATGTCTTATGATTTTTCTGGGTAAAATCCATATCATAGCTCTCTAACTCAAACTATAAGGCACCTGACAGGAATATCTCTGTCAACCAGGACAAGGGAAGTGACTCCATCTGTAGTTTTAATTTTTTTTGTACTCTTTCGAGACCAGCCCCTAGCTCCCAAATAAATACATGGACACTTTTTCTTACTTCTGAATGTCTTGCCTTGGCTTGGCTTGTTTCTAGCAAGCTTTTCTTAACTAATTATCTTGTCTACTTTTGCTTCTGGATGTTTGCCTTTCTCTATTCTGTATACTTTTCTTCCCTTCTTACTCCATGGCTGGTCATATGGCTGGCTGGCAGACCCTTGGTCTCCTCTCTTCCTCCTTTTCTCACTCCTCCCTCTTCTAGATTTCTCTTCCTATTTATTCTCTTTACCCCCCCCCCCCAACCCTGTCTATTTCTCTTTCCTGCCTAGCGATTGGCCATTCAGCTCTTTATTAGACCAATCAGGTGTTTTAGACAGGCAAAGTAACACAGCTTCACAGAGTTAAACAAACGCAGCATAAAAGAATTCAACACATCTTTAACTAATATTCCATGACAGCCATTCTTTAACATTTCTCTGTCCTCTGGAACTGCACTTTGGGCTGATGGGAAATGAAGTCATGATGGTTCCTGATGGTCACTGGTGTCATCCTTCCTTTGTCTTTAAATTACCTCCTGGCTTCCGTAGAGATTCTGATTCACACATCTCACTATCTGATAAGTTGCTTGGCTATGCTATTGGTGATCTCACCTGTCTTGAAATATCTGTAGTCAGAAAATATTTTCAGCCTGTAAGCCTGACATCCTCTTTTGCTCACGAATTCCCATCTTCAAGTCATTGCTTTCTTCTCAGATTTATTTTTAAGTAATCCAGGGAAGTTAGCTTCAGCCTTTTACTTAGAAATTTTTCTTGGCCAAATATTCAGTTTCATTTCTTGCAAACTCTGTTGTCTACAATACACCAGGATACAAACAGCTCAGCTAAGCTTTCTGCTGCATTCTAACAAAGATGCCTTTCTCTTTACTTTCTAAAAACATATTCCCATTCCTTCCAGAGTCCTCATCAGAAGCACCAGACCCTAGTTCTGGTCCAGTAATGATGGTGCAAGTCTGCAATCTTAGTGCTCAAGTGGCTGAAGCAGAAGGATTACAAATCCGAGGCCAGGCTGGGTTTCTTACATAAGGGTCTGTCCCAAAACAACAGCAAGATAAAACAGCCCCATTCCTCCTACCATTCTGCAGTGTTGCTCTGCGAATCTCCAAGAAGGCTGAAGGTTTCCTTGCAGCTCTCTCATTTCTTTCTGGACCCCCATTAGAAGGCATTTGCAAGCCCTATTCTCAGTGAAGCAGGCTTTTCCTAAAATGCACCTCCAGAATTCTCCAACCTCCACTCCTTATCATGCTCCAAAGTTGCTTGTAGTTCTAGGTATTCATTATAGAAGGACTCTTTTCTGACATACCAGTTCTCTCTCTCTCTCTCTCTCTCTCTCTCTCTCTCTCTCTCTCTCTCTCTCTCTCTCTTCCTTCTTTCCTTTTTCCTTTTTTCTTTCTTTCTTCCTTCCTATCTACCTATCTATTATCTATCTCCTATATACCATCTGTCTGTTTATTCTATTTATTATCTATCTATCTATCTATCTATCTATCTATCTATCTATCTATCTATGTATCTATCTCTTATCCACCATCTGTCTGTCTGTTTAATCTATCTATTTATCATCTATCTATCTATCTATCTATCTATCTATCTATCTATCTACCTATCTGTCTATGTATCTATCCATGTACCCATCACTGGGAGCTAGGTTTTAATAGATGAAATTTGAGGAGGCAAAACATTCAATTTATAGCAGTTCTTCCCTGCTTCCTCTAACATTTCCCTTGCTGGGAAGCTATGGCTTTGGGAGGGTCCCATGGTTCTTGTGTATTCTGCTCTGTTTTGCTTGCCCTTGGTCTTTGCTCTCTTCACTTCTTAGTTTTGGGGTTTTCTCTTGATGTCTTCTAAAATCAGAGAGTCTTACCATGGCCATGTCCAGAGTGCTAATAAGCCCATCAAATGCATTCGAAATTTCTCTTGTAATTTTCATCTCTAGAATTCCTTATTGGTTCTTTTCCAGAATTTCTATTTCTGCTTGTGTCATTTATTTTCACTGAGGTCAGACATGATCCAGTGTAGCTGAGAGAGGTTACCTCAAAGCTGAGAGGAGGCAGATGTACTTCAGCCTCCCGGTGTGAGATCTGGTCCCCGCTGCTTTCCACTGTCACCTATTGTGTTTCTGCTTCTGCCTGTCTTGTATTGCTAGTTTGGAAGTAGTTTTCCTAGTAGCTTTACTTCTCTTCTTCACCCAAGAAGAGTTGTTTAGTTTTTAGTTTGTTAGCTCTTTACTGGTTAGAACGGAACAGTAATTTCTGAGTCCTTACATGTGAAATAGCAAAATGGAATTGTTTCATTTACCAATTTTCGAAACGCAAAGGATGATGATAACACTAGTAATGTAGCTAACAGTGGAATGCTTGCCCAGATGTGTGAGACCCTGGGTTCCTTCTCAAGCACCACAGGGGAGGAGAGAGTGGCAGAACATTCACAAAACAGCATTATTTAACTTTCCTGACATATTATCCAGCCCATGCTTTGTCCAAGTTCACCCATTCAAGAAGGAAACATTTCTAACTTTGAAATAACTGTCAAGAAGCTGCAGTAATTGATTCTGTCCACTGTCTATAGTTGCTCCCATGGCTCCAGGGTCTCAATTCATTTGCAATAATCTAGGCACTCATGACTTGCAAAGGACATAGAGAAAATACCATATGAGTCAAAAACATCTTGACAATTGTTCTGACCCTGCTCCAGGAGTTGCTTTCCCGTAGGTCATTCTCTAGTCCTGTCTCTCTAGATCACTGATCCTTGTCCTATTCTGCTCCTGTGAAATGTGATGCAGTCATCTTGTGATGACTCTGATGCTGATGACTAAGAGGATGAACATCAGGATGAATAGAGTCTGGGGTTCTGAGGACAGAGATGGAGTCTGTGGTTCTGAGGACGTGGATGGAGTCTGTGGTTCTGAGGACGTGGATGGAGTCTGGGGTTCTAAGGACGTGGATGGAGTATGGGGTTCTAAGGACGTGGATGGAGTCTGGGATTCTAAGGACGTGGATGGAGTCTGGGGTTCTGAGGACACAGATGGAGTCTCGGGTTCTAAGGACAGAGATGGAGTCTCGGGTTCTGAGGACATGGATGAAGTTTGGGGTTCTGGGGACATGGATGAAGTTTGGGGTTCTGGAGATGTGGATGGAGTCTGTGGTTCTGAGGACCTGGATGGAGTCTGGGGTTCTGAGGACAGAGATGGAGTCTGGGGTTCTAAGGACGTGGATGGAGTCTGGGGTTCTGAGGACACAGATGGAGTCTCGGGTTCTGAGGACATGGATGAAGTTTGGGGTTCTGGGGATGTGGATGGAGTCTGGGGTTCTGAGTTTGATGGAGTATGAGATCTGGAAAACATGGGGAACCATGCTTTCATTTTTTACCACATCATAGTCATTTATGAGACTAAAATAAATTTTTGTCTTCCCAAAGTTCTTATTCAGGGTTCTCCATCATTTACTGCTGAACTTAATTTTAGCTAATATAAACCTTGAATCATAAATTCTTTAGAAGCTCAGAGCTGAGGAGATGGCCAGTGGGTAAAGTGTCTGTCATGCAAGCATGATGACCTTTTTGGGGCCTCAACACCCACTAGTTGCAACTGTGCATATCTCTGCCTTGGTGCTATGGTGCAGAGACAGGCAGATCCCTGGAACACATAGGCCAGCCAACTAGTCAATCATTGAACTGCAGGTTCAATGAGAGATCCTATTTCAGAAAATAAGGTGAAGAGTATTAAAAGAAGTGACCTGATGTTGACCTCTGATCTTCACACACAGGTGCACACACATGCATACACATGTGCACACATATGTACATGCATATACACACACCAAAAATGATGTAAAAAATCTTAAGAAACTCTGTGTAAAATTTTTATTTGCTAGGATAACTAAACTTTGTCAAAGAAACAGTATGTGGTATCACTCCTTTGTATAGATAAAATGAGATAAATATACTATAAATAAAATATAAAATATTCAGTATTCTGTAAGTGACTGAATGCTGATTGATGAGGTGATAAGAAGAACACAGAGTTCATGGTGACTTGGCATATTTTTCCTTTGGTTTTTCAACACAGGGTGCCTGTGTGTAACTCTGGCTGTCCTGGAACTCACTTTGTAGACCAAAGTGGCCTCAAACTCACAGAAATCCATCTGCCTCTGCTTCCCAAGTGCTGGGAGTAAAGGTATGTGCCACCATGCCTGACTGACCTGTTTTTTTTTTTTAATTAAATTTTTTAAGAAGTTCAAACAGGAGTATAGTATGTCACTTCTACCCTTTCCTCTTCCCCGTCTAATTTCTCCCATGCTCCTGCTCCTACTCTTTCTCTCTGATTCATATATTATCACACACACACACACACACACACACACACACACACACACACACACACCTCATTGAGTCTACTTGGTGGAGTGTGTACATGTGTGCATGCCTGTATGTGTGCATGCATGTGAGCGTGTGTGTGCTCATGCGTGCATGCGTGTTTAGGGCTGACTGTTTGGGGTTGGGGCTGGATAACCCATCGGGGACTTGTCCTTGAAGAAAACTCATTCTCTGTCTCTCAGTAGCCACTGATTGCCCATAACTCTTCAGCTAGGGGTGGAACTTTGTGAGAGTTCCATGTTGATATGTCTAGCTGTATGGTCCTGATGAGGGTGTTATTTACTCAACTATGTTGTTGAAATTTCATGGGTCCAACATCCCTAACATGTCTAGAAGACACAAGCATCCCAGCATTCATGCACACCTGTATTTCTTGTTGATCCTCACCAGTTCCTCAAATCATTTTTTAAAGAAGATATTTGAAAATTTATTTTCTTTTAATATGTATGAGTGTTTTGCTTACATGTATGTATGTGTACCACATGTGTGAGATGCCCAAGGAGATCAGAAAAGGACATCAAATCTTGAACTGGAGTTACAGATAGTTGTAAACCCCCGTATGAATGATGAGATTGGAACCTAGGTCCTGTGGAAGAATAGTTAGTCCTTTTTAACCACTGAGCCATTTCTCCAGCCCCAACAATCATTCTTAAAGCAGGGTCATAAAGGTCAAAAGTAGAATTAAAGTATTACCTGTACACAGTAATGAGACTAGACAGGGGACTAGTTTCCTGTCGTACACTTCTTTGAGCTTTGTATCATAATTGTTCCTAATCATTTAGAGTCTATAAACTCTATTATTTAATATTATATTTTGCTAAGTTTTATCATTTTCCATCCCCATTTATGGACTCTTGGATGTACAAGTGGGAGAGGAGCATGATCATATTTCATTGTTTGCTCAGTGAGATGATGCTTATATGTGCCGATGTGAAGGAGATTTTAAAGGAAGAATAGACAACTATATCACTTTAAAAGGCTGAACTCAAAGAAACAGTTACTCTAAGAGTTATCTACACTGTTGGCATAACTGATAAGCAATAATATATGACTCCCAAAGTATATTTATAAGCTCATTTCCAAGTCCATCCACTAACCAAAACAATAAAAACTAGACTGAAAAAAATCTAAGTGTAGAAAACTCCCCAGAGATGACTAAAGTTGAAGAAGAAACTTGGCTGCACTTTGCATTAGGGGTCATACTCTGGGGCACTCAAATTTCAGTATTATTCAGTTTCCTGAGGAATCCAAATATGAGCAAGTACCATGAATGGTATTTCCCTCAGTTCATCTGTGAAGGTTGTAGGCGATTGCTCAGCATTGCTTTTTGCTTTGGCTGCATTCTGTGTCCTCAGGATGATTTGCTAGAGAGCTGCTCTTGAGCTTTCTTCCACCCCCACAGATTTTATTTGATGTGTACGGGTGTCCTGCTGGCATGTATGTCTATGTACTATGTATATGCCTTGTGCTCGAGGAGGCCAGAAGAAGGCATCAGATCCCTGGGACTGAATTTTCACATGGTTGTGGGTTGCCATGTGGGTGTTGGGAGTTGAGCATGGGTCTCCTGCAAGAGCAACAAGTGCTCCTGATCTCTGATCCAGCTCTTTAGCTCCTCCAATTCCCCTTTCAAAAGAAACCCTTTCCTGTTCTCTGATGCTCTCTTTCATTCTTATTTTATTTTATTTATTTTTGTTTGTGTGGGAAGGTGACTGAATGTTGATGGTCAAGAATTTAGAATGTTTTCTAAGGCATTTATGAGAGGGCAAGTTCGGACTGGATCCCTTGTCATCAATACATTCTTGTTTCCCTCTTCTCACAATGACCTCTTCCTTCTCTAACATGTAGTGTGTAAGGTGAACATTCTTCTAAGCATCTCATGACCTCTTCCTTCTCTAACATGTAGTGTGTAAGGTGAACATTCTTCTAAGCATCTCTGGAAATTTAAGTATATGTAGAGTTTCTTGGCAGACATAATGACATGACTTTCACTGTGGATAATAAAATTAGTCACGCTATTACTTTTTTTTGTTTTCATTGTTTGGGGTTTCTGTTTGTTTGCTTTACTACTTTTAAAATGAAGTTTTCTTCAGCTACTAACTTGGCATTTATTTCATCACTAAATTTGCCTGTCAGTGGAACTTGCCTACATGATCAATTTTTGTAAATTCTAAGATTTATTTTTATTATTTGTAATTGTGTATGCTTGTGTATGGGTATGTATATGTGATTGTGGGTGCTGGCTGAGGCCAGAGGGATCAATTTCTCCTGGAACTGGAGTTACAGGTGGTTGTGAGTTGCCCAATGTGGGTGTTGGGAACCGAACTCAGGTCCTCTGGAAGTTTAATACATGCTTTTAAGTGCTGAGCCATCTCTCCAGCTCAATAGTCAATTCTTATAAAACCTCTGTCTCTCCTTGGACAAAATAAGCTATATTTCCTTTCTCTTCTCTGTAATTAATTTTTTGGTTAGTATTCAAAATACATATGAATTTCATTATGGTGTCTTCAATTTCACGTGCCACTATATACAAAGCATATTTTTTTTCTCATTTTGTGTATGTGCAGTGTTGTGTACGTGTATGGTGTGTGCATGTGGCAGTCTGAGGTTGATGCTGGGTGTCTTTCTTGAACTCTTTACACCTTTACTCTGACTGGAGTTACAGGCCCCATCACCATGCCCCGCTTTTTACATGGCAGCTGGAGATCAGAACTTAGTGTTATACTTGCATGGCAGATGCTTTACCAAGTAAGCTGTCTCCCAGCCCATAAAGTGTATTTCTTAAGTGAATTTTCCTGGTTTATTCACAGGCTAAAAACTGGGAGCTTATGTTGGTTTGATTGAGAAGTGCCCCCTATAGGCTCATATGCTTGAATGTTTGGTCCCTGGTTGGTGGAACTGTTTGGAGAGGTATGAGGTGTGCACAGCCTTGTTGGAGAAGGTGTTTCACTGAGGCAGGATCTGAGGTTCAAAAGATTCTCTCCTTTCCCATTGTTCCCTCTCTGCTTCCTGATTGTGGATCAAAATGTGAGCCCTCACCTCCCCTAAACCTTTGAAATCATAAACACTTTCCTTTATAAGTTGCCTTGGTCATGGTGTTTTATCACAGCAATAGAAAAGTAATTAATACAAAGCTGAAATTCAGTATAGTCCCTGATTTTTTTTTTTTTTTTTAGCACCCTTTACTAATCTGAAAGTCCTGATGCTTGGTCTTCTCATCTTCAGGATACCATGATGTCTTGCGCATGCCATAGCAATGCTTTTGATTATGAATTAGAATGTGTGAATGTTAACAGATAAACTATGACTGACAATAACTTCTTCACTTCTTACTGGTAAAATGTATACATGATAATTAGAAATCTGATACATGTTTGTTTGAACTAGTATAAGTTCAGAGAAACAGTGATGGGTAATTAAAGCCCAAAGGAATCACAAAGGAAAATCCCCCATCATTTAATTAGATAGAGTTAAAGAACAATCCATTAAATACTATAATTAACTTAAATTCCTTCCGAGAACAAGTATAATAACATGTGTGTATAAAGATCGTGATGAAATCTATTAGCTTGTAGGCTAAAACTAGATATCAACCATCTAGATTATGAGAGAGAGAGAGTTTCCTAAGGTAATATAAGATATTTTTTTTTTTTCTAAAATGTGTTTCCATAATGGTAGTTACTTTTCAGGGGTCTCAAAGCTATAGGTATCCAGGCATAGCCATGCAGTCTATAATCTCAGCTTTGGAGAGCCAGAGGCAGGAGCATCACCACAAGTTAGAGGCCAGCTCTAAGTTCCAACTCAGGCAAGTCAAACAATTAATCAGCCAATAAAAAACAATCTAAAAATAAATTAGTAAAGGTAAGCCATTATCATTATTATATTCATTTTATTTTATTAAAAGAAAACCAAAAATAATTTGTGTCTCCTCAATTATTTCTCTTGTAGGTAGATTTTGTTTTATACAATAGGTATAATCAGTCGTCACAGATTCATGTCCCAACAATGTATTCCTCTTCTGAACTGAACTTTTTATTATTCAGAATAATAAAACAAAGCAGGACAATAGTGTACATAACCTCATTTTCTAGCAAAAAAATAAATTTTAGATTGTTTACCACTTAATTTGCCTTGCGGGTCTTTGCGTCAGACTACATAAACAGAATTAAGGGGTAGATTCATAGTGGTCTCTTTAAGTAAACAAGAATCAGTTCATTTTAATTAGTTTCTCAAAATTATTGCTATTTCCTTCCGAAAGAATGTGTTTTTATAAGTATGATGCCCAGGATATGACACAGTAGTATCAAAGCAAAGAATCTTTGAGTTATGGGGAGGAAGGCAATAAGTAAAGCATTACGCTGTTTATTTTTAGTCCTCTCTCTGTCTCTGTCTGTCTGTCTGTCTGTCTGTCTGTCTGTCTGTCTCTCTCTCTGTGTGTGTGTGTGTGTGTGTGTGTGTGCATACACATAAGCACAGGTGTTAGAAGAGGCTAGAGTAGGGGAGACTGTTGGATACTCTGGAACTGGAGCGTTTGAGAAGACTGATGTGGGTGTCGGGAAGCAAACTCAGGTCCTCTGCAAAAGCAGTACCTGCTCTCAACTGCTGATCCACCATCTCTCAAGTCCCAGCAATCCAATTTTATTCTTTGTAAATTATACATTTTCAAAAATCCTTATGGCCTTTGGATATTGAAACAAAGCTCATATATAATATCATTTAGTGTTTTTTTTTTTTGTTGTTGTTTGTTTTTTGAATTTTAGAGACAGGGTTTCTCCGTAGCTTTTTGGTTCCTGTTCTGGAACTAGCTCTTGTAGACCAGACTGGCCTCGAACTCACAGAGATCCTCCTGCCTCTGCCTCCCGAGTGCTGGGATTAAAGGCGGGCGCCACCATCGCCCGGCTCATTTACTGTTTTTTAAGAAAGATTTTTGTTTAGAATTCTTCAAATGATAATATGGAGTGGTGGAAGTATTTGAACAGGTTTGCCTGTGTCCAAATCCCTTGTCTCTAACTTATAAGCAGAGTGACCCTCATCAAATTATTTCATCCTAAAATTGTGTGTGTCTAATTTTCCTCCTTTGTGGAAATAAGGTTGATCAAAATAATGGTTGTAATTTGCTAATTAATACATACAAGGAACTTAGAATTATTCTTATGTTAATTAATGCATTTTTAATGAACACTGTTGAGGTAAAAGAATGTATTATGATTTCTGGCTGGATTCAGATTAAATTTCACACAAAATCGGGTACTCTACAACTGAATAAAAAGTTTATTTCCCTAGTTACAGTGCAAGAACAGGCTCAGACCTTAACCTTTACTACAGACCATCCTTCACTGAGCAGAAGATGACTCTTAGGTCTCCAATAAGTTCTTGTTTACTGTGGATTAAATGTATAATTCACTTTATTGCTGGTAATGAACACTGGAGTATGTTCAGATTTGGTCTCTTCTTTAGATTTGTCCTGCTTTTGTAAGTGCCCTGGGCAAGCTCATGTTTTATTTTGCATTTGTCACCTGACAAAAATGACAACTGTGCCTTTTGGTGCTGTACTCCATCCCCAGTCCTTAGATGCAGAAGATGGGAGTCATGACTCTCAGCTGGTTTGCTGCACAGCCGACCATGTCTCAACATACACAGAAGGGAAGGAGGGAAAACACTCACAAATGTCAAAAGAGGCACACTATTAAGAGCATAGTTTGTCAAAGCTATAAGACCTCAAACCCCCCGATGTGCAGTCTTACAGCCATGTTCTCCAGAGGGCAAGTGATCAGCTAATGTGTTTCATGTCCTCCCTGCTGCTGTCTGTGATGTGTGTGTGTGGTCGCGTGTACACAAATGTGCATGCACAGGACTCCTCAGGAAACTGAATTATCCCCTTCCTAACAGTTATCTGCTGTGCTTCCCTCTTGACATTATATACATACTAGTTGACTTATATAGCAAGTGATATACATATATATATATATATGCATATATATACACACAGAGATATATGACACATATAATCATTTTGTGTGAGTATTCAGAAGAGTGTAAATCATACACAGTTATGTATTTAAATATGAGTATGAACTACTCATCTATCCTCAGGTGAAAATACCACTGAGACACTGGAGATTTTGTCTGCCTGTGAATACTTCCAATTAAGTTCTAGCTTATGTCAGTATCTTCATTCCACGCTCATTTATCAATGAATAATTAAGTTACTCCTTAAGTTTTTCGGTATTAGCAACAGTGTTGTCATGAATTTCCTCTATTTTAAAGTTTTATTACATTTATTTATTTTTATTATGTAATTTTTATTACATTACATTTGTGTGTGTGTGTGTGTGTTTGTGTGTGTGTGCTTGCGCATGTGCACCTCCTCCTGCCATGGTGGCTGTGCTGAGGTCAGGGGACAGTTTCCAGGCCTCAGTCTTATACCTGGACCCCACACAGTGAGGGGAGAACCAGCTCCCACAGGCTATTCTCTCCTCTTCACATGCAATGTGGGCACACTCCCCGCCCTGATAAATAAATTAAAATGAAGAAACTTGAAACAGGAATGAATGTTGAATAAGCTATTTTTCATACTTGCATTTTCTCACAGAACTTTAGCCTCTCGTAGAGAAGGTCATTTGAATCACTTGGGCCATTGATTCTAAGACAGCATCTGTCACTTTGGTTTCCATTTTTGCGTTGCACCTGCTGTCTAGGTTTCCTTCACTTCACTTTCGTTCTCAGTAGCAGAAGGTGTTAAATTCTTAAGACGCCCACTGTCCATGGAGCTGCTTGCCCAGTTTTCCAGAGAGTCCAACTATTATTTGATTAAACAAATTCTTCTGTGGAAACTACCTATTTCTCATGTAAGTGCAATTGGAGTTAAGTTCACTTCCAAGAATTTAAATAACCTTTTGTAACGAACAGTTTTGTGAATATTTCTAGTGTGTCTTAGCATCTTATGTTTGTAGAATTTACTTATTAAGAAAAAAAACTTTGGATGTGTTAGAAAGATGGAAAAAGGACCAGTGAAACAAATCAGTGGGTAAAGATACTCACCACCAAGCCAGACAGATATACTGACTTTTTTCCCCTGATCTTCCATCACATGGCTTATTTTCTCACCTCCATGTATGTGCCATGATATGTGTGCTCCTATATACATACACACATATACACACACACACACATATAAATGAATAAAAGTAATTTTTTTTAAAGCTGGGGAATTTTCAGTAATCAGATGATTTATTAAACAATATATTTAAAACTCCTTATTACTAATGTAAATGAGTAATATATTCTTGTAGAAAGGAAATGGCTCTTACCTCTGTTCTTACAAAGAAAAACCCACACATAGAATTTTTGTTACAAAAAAGTGCTAAGTTATAATCATAGTTGATTATTTATGATGACATTTTAATGGTGTGAAGAATGTTGTCACTGATAGCCTAGAAATTAAATAGATACTTGAAATTTTTAATTTGACATTTTTAATTTGGGTTCAGTTATTTTTTGATTTAGTGTCTATAATTAAAAGCGTCATAGAATAGGGAAATCAGCTCTTCAGCCTACGACTGTAATTGTTTATCAGGCCTACAACAGCTCTTCCTTGGTGTTTTTATTTCCCCCATTGTGTGACAAACTTACTATTAGCCTTTTTTTCCAGGCTGGTCTTGAACTTGCAATTTTTCTACTTTTAAAAATGTGTATCAACCAATACACTTACTGTATTTAAACTTGTTTACCATACAACTGAAACTTACGCTTTCCGGTTTTCCTCCTTCTCTGACTGTATCGTGGGTATGGATTAGTTCATTTGCATGAAAGAGCCGACTGCTGGCAAAACTTTTTGCTGTGCTCAGCTCTTTAAAAGCCAAAAGATTTTGAAAGAAGATGGGCATTCTCCAGCTTCCAAATGTTGACTCTGGATCCGACAGCCTAAGTAATAATAGGCTGCCTGCTGCCCGAAAGGTCAGAGTCACAGGCTGATTAGAGCATCGCAATTATGTGGAGAAAGAAACACTGGGTCGTTTGATGCCAAGTTTGAGCTGGACTGTGCCCTGTGACCTACTTTGCTTATATTGGATTTATTTCGACCCATGGAACACGTCTAATGCTTTCTGTATACCAGAAGCAGCCATTGTTTAAGCTTGAAGATTTTAAGGATGATATGTTGATGGTTCCATCCTTCCCAACAATCTATTAACAATACAGTTCATTCGTCAAAACTGTGTGTTAGTTTAGTTTTTTCTTTTGCCACCTAATAGGGCAATTGGTGGAGAATAGACGTTTACTTGTTTACTTGGCCCATGGTTCTAGAGACTGGCGAGTGGGAGAGCATCACATAGGAATCTGGCAGGGCCCTTCCTGCTGTCGTATAACATGATGGAGGAGCCATGGCCAGATAGAGCAAGTTACTTCACTTGGGTCTTCTTGGTCGTTTTGTCATTTAGCCACCAGTTTCATCCTATCCTATTCTCATGACTTCATCTAATCTATTTCCCCATAGAGATCCATCTCCACATAGCAATAATGTAAGAATTAGGTAATTCAATCTCCTGCACGTGGCCCTTGAGATGTAGATTCAGATTATAGTCCTAGAAGATGTGAAGGCCCATGAATAACAAAAAGGGAAAGCCAATCCCACTCTCTCACACAGCTCTGAGGTGCCACTTTAAATTTCACTGTTATACTCACAGGTTATAAAATTCAAGTTCTGTTTTTTTTTTTTTTTAATATACGGAAGCTTTACTGAGATAATTCGCATACATAAAATTCAGCTTTTTGTTTTTTGTTTTGTTTTACAGACAGGGTTTCTTAATGTAGCCCTGGCTGGTCTTTCAAACAGGCTGGCCTT
The DNA here is from genome assembly GCF_950005125.1 of Chionomys nivalis. Lineage (NCBI taxonomy): Eukaryota > Metazoa > Chordata > Mammalia > Rodentia > Cricetidae > Chionomys > Chionomys nivalis. Next base: position 28,059,169 of record NC_080103.1, on the reverse strand, counting down.
GAACTCCCAGAGATCTGCCTGTCTCTGCCTCCCAAGTGCTGGAATTAAAGATGTGCACCACCACTGCCAGCTTAAAAACTTTAACCCATAGAGTTCAGTGATTTAAGATACCCAGATACCCATGTGATTGTATGGCCACCAACACGATGCATTTCAAGACATCGTCATCAGTTCAAGAAGCCCTGTAGCATTAGGAGTCCCTCCCCAGAGTCTGCTCTCTGGGATAGCTGGCAAGGTGGCTCAGCAGCTGAGGACTCCTGCTGCCAAACCTGAAGGCCCGAGTTCAATCCCAGAGAGCCAAACAGTGAAAACACAGCATTAGTGATAGCTCACTCACTGGAAAATAATGCTCCTTAATTTTATGTGTTGGTTTGTCTTAGGTGTGCCTGACAGTGTGTGTGTGTATCCATGTATGAGCTGTAGGAGTCGGTTATCTCCTTCCACTATGTGGGACTCAGGGACTGAACTTGGGTCATCAGGCTTGGTGACAGGTGCCTTTACCTGCTGAGTTATCTTGCCAGCCTGGATTCTTGCTAATTTTGAGATGCCTCCCCAGAGACTGTAGGCTGCAAGTTGATTGTTTAATACTTACCTTCTATCCATCTACTTTGATAACCCTAGTAATTTATCTGTAGATGTCCTGGAGTGTTCACACAATGGAATAATATTCACAAAATGGATGGGACTTGTTGGTGTATGGCCAATAATCTCAGCCTCTGATGAGGGCAAGGCAGAGAGAGGGATGTTGAGCTCAGGAATGGGTTAGGCTGCAGAGTGAGTTCTGTACTAGCCTGGGCAACTTAGTGAGACCCAGTCTTTAAAAAAAAAATAAAAGCAGAGAAGGGGATATGGTTCAGTGATTCAGCACTTGCCTAGTTACCACATAGCCTCCTCTCAGTCCCGTGAGCAAAATTTTAGTTAGGTACTCTTATTCAGTGAACATCTGCACAGCTGTATATGCAAGTCTATCTGCCCTCCCCCCACTCTGCACATACTCAACTAATTTACAATGCTGCCAAGTCTATCTCCAAAATATACTAGAACCCACTCTTTTCTCTGCCCTTCACTTCTGGCCCAAACCACCACCAGCTCTCCTCCTGAAAATTGAACAGCATCCTGCTAGCTGGCCACTTTGCTCCTACCTTTGCTTCCATGGTCCATTTGCCCCAGAGCAGAGGAAGTGATGATCTTACACTGTAAGTTCAGTCACATCTATCTCCTGCTTACATTCTTCACTTAGGAAAACAAATCCAAAGACTTTGCTAAGAGCCCCAAGGCCCTGCATTGTTTGATCCTGCATCCTGCAGTCTGTTCTACCACTTAAGGGCTCTTCAGCTGCTCTCTTCTCAAAATAAACTTACTTCAGTTTGATGTGCAGAGGATCTGTCCTGCCTCAGGATTTCACACTTGTTGGCTTTTCTTTTTAGAATAATAAGAACAATGCTGCAGAAATAGCTGATCCTCATTTGCTTATGCGGTGTATTGGGGACTCATGCATACTTTACAACACTAATGCATGTACTTCTCACAGAAGTTATGGGACAGGTCACATGCGCTCCACATGTCATGGATAAGGGAGCCAAGGCACAGACAGGCTAAACAAGTAGCCCAAAATCCCACAGCTTACAGCGGTCAGTCCACAATGAGCTTCACCAAATTCTTACTCAGTGGCGGTTTTCTCTTGTTCTGAGTCCTAGCTATCAACCCTGTCTTTGGAGACAAATGGATTTGTATGAGTTGGGGAGTGGGGAGGGACAGAATCCCTCTGTTGGTCACCGTCTGAGCTCTTAGTGTCCTTCATCCATGCCATGACCCCCAGTTATTATTTATTTATTTATTTCCCGAAGCTGAGGTCTGAACCCAGGGCCTTGTGCTTACTAGGCAAGCGCTCTTCCACTGAGCTAAATCCCCAACCCTCTGGCTATTATTTTTATATCTCTCTTCCCTGTCTCCTCTACTGGGATGCAAACCCTGTGAGGACAGACCCTTGGCAGGAATGCCACCATGCTAAGCACACTACAGAGTACCCTGATGAAGGGGAAGACGCTCACCAACTGATGCCCTGTTGTGTCTCTAATACCACTCAACATATGCTTCTTGGATATTTAAGACCTCTTTTCTCAGCGGATTCTCACGTTCACAAAAATGAATCCCTTATAATTTTAGACAAAATTGAAGAAATGTGAGGACTCGCGTCTCCATGAATTTGACTGGCTGTGCTACAGTGTTCCCAGCCATGCTTGACTTACTGTAAAGGGCAGGCATCAGACTGGCAGGAAGGGATGTGGCGAGCTGCGAGCTGGAGATAAGCTAATACAGTTCTCTTTGAAAGGAGTTATGGTTGAGGTCTCCTCCGCTCCCCTCGGTGGCTTTAATAGCAATCATTTTTTTTTTCAATTGGAGATCTACATAGAAAATAAATACTTGGCATTTTCATATTGATTGAATAACTTAATGTGTCCTGATGTTCTGCCAGCTTTCTTATCAAAAGAGGCAGAGACTAGTTGACTAATTGAACTAAAGGAAACTTACTGAAAACATATCAGACTCCCAGGCCCTGCAGGAGACTGGCGGGGGACAGGGAGGTGTGCCAGTCAACAGGAAGCAAGGAGCATGCTCACAGTCACCCCTTCATTCCTGGATTGTGTAGTGAGGTCCCAGTGTCTTGTCACCACTGTCTCCTGCCCCTATGTCACACATACAATGAAAAGTTGAAGGGGACCCATTTGATTAACATGGCTCATGTGCTTTACTTTCCAAGTCTTCGCTCCCACATCAGAGTTACACACAGTGAACTCCTCTCAAGATCACAGTTCAAGTGAACGCCTCATGGCCAGATCCAAATGCTGGGGAAAGGAGAGAGGTACATGCTTGCACTTTTGCTAATTCACAAATTGTTTTCATGACATCGATTATACCCCATACACAGAGAGCAGGACATTACCATGTACTTTTATTTTAGCTTAGGCATTAGACAAGAAATACAATACAAGTGTGTCTTGTCATTGAAGGTAAAATACATGATGGACATTTATGAATGAGTTACGTGTGAAATCACCTTGTTGGGACTAAATCCAATAGAGCGTCACACATTCTTTGCAGATGCAGAGATGAGGCTTCATAGCACGAAGCCATGACCCTATCACGTTTTCCATGAACCACTGGCCTCTGTAACTGGTTTTCATGGCTGTAAGTTTAATTCTGAATGTGTTGACTTTGTCTTATTAATTTTGTGTTGCTAAAGCAAAATGTCAGACACTAGATTAACTTATAAAGAGTTCTATTTGGTTCGATCCTGGTAGCTAAAGGCCTAAATAGCACAGCTCTAATGTCCTCGAGAAGACCCCTGGCTATGGGACAACACGGAAGGGAAGTGAAAGGGACATGTTGCCTGTGAGGGAGAGAACAGAGGAACTGACCCACTCCCTGGAGACCGAACCTACACCCCATGAGACAGCATTAATTTTTGTGTGAGGTGTAGTTCTCTAGGATATAATTACCTTTCTCTTGGCCCCACCTCCTAACTCATGAGAGACTAAGCCTGCAGCACCTGCACTCTTGTGGGGGTGAGGGCAGGCTTCATTTAACCACAGAAGGATCAGTTCGGTGTATTCAAACGTGAACTGGTCTTCTCCAGGCCTGTACTCTTTCTGTCTCCCCAGTTTGGGTAAACTCATCATGTTGCAACAGCTGTCTTGTATTTTGCTGTCTGCATGCAGACCCCTCTCAATTCTTCTTTTCTTTTGCTGTTCAAAAATGTGTGTTTCACTTTGTTTCCCTTTATCAAAGTCTTGGTTCAAATCCATGGCGTACATGCCACTCACTGATTTGCTACTTTTGCTTGTCGTTATTGGTTTCACGGGCCAGTTTTAGGCTGCTGGTGATAATTCTAGCCATGCATCTCATCATTTCTTGCCATCTTACTTCTCTGGAGCACCCAGATTCTGAATATATTCTTTTTTCCCAACTAATCCAGATGTGTGTATGTGTGCTTGCTTGAGATCAAACACAGGACTTTATACATATCAGGCAAGTAATATGTTACACTGGCAGCCCCAACATCTTAAATATGACTCTAAACTGGCTAATCTTTCTAGTTCATTGTTGTTGAACTCTCCTTCTAGTCTGTTTTATGGAACACACACACACACACACACAATCTCATCGACAGTTGTGTTTTCCCCACTTAGCACATTCTTGGTAGAGTAAAGACAATGAAACATGTTTGTTTAAACAAATGAAGCAGATGGCATTGAGTGGCTCACACGGATGAAGAAGAGACTGTCCTCCAGACAGCAAGCAGAGGGAATATGTACCTTTGATGTTCCTTTTACTCACACTGTTTGGCTTTTCTCCAAGACAGAAAGATCAAGAAAGCCACCCTGGTCACAGCACAAATACTAGACCCTCTTTTCTTTTTTTTTTCTGGCTTGCCACAATGCTTGCTATTTACTGCACTAATCTGGGGGTCAAACTCTGCTTGTTCCCTTTGCTAAACCAAGATATGTCTTAAAGATCACACATCACATAGATTTGGGGTTCATTTAGTGGTAAATCTCAATGTTCCTCTTTACACAGTTCATCCTTCCTGTCTTCTCTCTGCTACCCTGGTGACTGCACCCAGATCTGCTTTTTGACCTTGGCACCACCTCTTGTTGTTGACCCTCAAGCCCTGCAGCACTTTGTGGCCTAGAGTCAAGGAAAGATATTAGGCACTGCTCAAATGAAGATTTTCCAAAAGGAAAAAAAAAAACACTGAAGAGGTGGACCTCTGAGTTTTCAAGTCCAGTCTGGTCTATGTAGCAAGCCCCAGGCCAGCCAGAGCAACACAGTGAGACTGTCTTTCAAAAAGACAAAATAAAACGAAAGAGAGAGAGAGAGAGAGAGAGAGAGAGAGAGAGAGAGAGGAGAAGAGGGGAGTGAAGAGGAGAGGAGAGAAGGGGAAGGAAGGGAGGGAAGGGGAGAGGAGAGGAAACAAAGTGATGCTAGCTGAAATAGCTCTCTGTTTTAAATAACTTCTGTAGCCTTGTGTTTACAGACCACATGTGCACATGCACAGAAATATTCTCCACCATGTTCCTCTTCTCATAACCCCCTTTTCTCATCACCAATTACTTTGCTAATCTCTAGAACAAAGACTTTCTAATAACAATCTCTTCTGTGTTTTTCGCACAACTTACAATCTGAGAAAAAGAAATGGTTTCATTAAAGACAACTGGAGTAAGATCAATGTGTCCATGGAAACACACACATGGGTGCAGCAGTGATGGGAGAAACCATAACATCTGGAAGGTGACATCTAATGTCCACAAAATCTTACCCATGGCTCTCTACGACCTTCTCTATCCTATGCTTTCCAACTTTTTTCATTGTCTTGTTACATGCTTGGTATCTCATCGATAGATTTCACAAAGGATGCTCAACAGGAAATTTGGGTAGTCATTATCAGAATAGTTAAAAAAAAAACATTTGAGACAGGGCTTCAGTGTCTAGCTTGGAGTGACCTCTAACTCCAGAGAGCCCCCACAGTTCTGGGTTTAAAGGCCTGGTCCATCCCATTAAGCCAGAAGATGTCATCTTGTAGATTGGTAGACAACAAGAGATCAGTTTATTCTGGTATACAAAACAGGGAGAAAGGTTGATTTATATTGTGGGGGAACTCTGACAGAATGATTTGATGTTAAATATAGCACCTTCTACCAACACCACATACCATCCCAAATGACAGTTTAAATCGAAGCTTCTAGGTAATGCAAAATCACATACTGTTAGATGTGGAAAGCCTTTCAGCCTTTCTTAGTCCACCATGCCCTCCTCTGTACTGTGAGTTCTTCATGTTTTGGGCTGAGGTCATTTAAACATGTATTTCCTAATCATGTAAGAAGTGGGATAGTTTCTGACTAATGGCGAGGAAGGAAACTAAGGTCAAAAGTCTATATTGCGTTGTCTCCATATTACTAACTAAATACACATTTAAATGCCATAGCTTTATTTAGCATGTGTTCAGAGGGCTTGTAGAGAAATGGTCCAGCTCCTATAGTGAAGAGCAGTGCAGCACAAACGTCAGTCACAATGCTCTCTCCTAGTGTGTTAGAACACACCTTCGGGTGTGGTTATGTTACTGCCAACGGATTTCGTTGTGGTTTATTCTAACCCTTGCTGTCACTTTGAACTATCAAGGTTGTTTGATCCAGCATTAGAAGATTGCATTTTGAGAGAAGCAAGCCAACACCCACCACAGCTGTCGGACCAGCAATGTGCGTCACACCACAGACAGCCTGCCCAGCCGCTGCTTTCCGGTTCCTGTTATTGTCTAAAAATGCCAAAGTTTGGAATTGAAAATTACTCATAAAAGCCCTTGACTCTGATTCTGTGATCAGATGTAAAAATGCTCACAAGCACATGCTGGAGTTGAAATCAAACTGAAAAGCCTGGTATACAGTGTTTGTTAGTTTCTCCGAAAAGGAAATTTAAACGTGTCTGACAAAGCAGAGGTTGCATGCTCTCCCTGCACTGAGTCCTTATCAGCGTTCCGGCCCTCCAGCTTTAGATTACACCGTGTTCCAGTTTCCTCTGCCTGGAACACTTCTTCATGGCCAGCCACCCGGCCACCTTCGTGTCCTCATTTCAGTCACTCGATCAAATAAGGACAATCTGGCCCTGCATCCCGTTCAAGAGACTGCTTAGTCAACGCTTGCCTCCCCGCATCAGTAGCCACTTCCAGGCCATCTGTGTGTTTTGAAGTCTCCGACACCAACAGTCCCCTAGCTGCTAGCAGACAGATCTCTGCCCGCTTTCAGCTTCCTGATGTAAATTTTATCTGTGGTCTGAGCTTTCCTCGGGTTCCCGTTTTGGGCCCCCTTGTGTCCACTCTCTACTCCCACATGGCAATCATTTTCTTTGATAGCTTTTTTTAACCCTTAAAAACACAAAATATTGAATGCTCAGTGTTACATTATGAGGAACAGAGTGGACTAGTGGGTAGAGGATTAGTTGCCATCTCCTCATCCCGTATATGTATACATACATACATACATACATACATATATATGCATGCATACACATATGCATAGTATGTTATTTAAGTACTGGCAGACTTCACAGGTTTATATTATGTGTAATCCCAAATGACAAATTAAGTTTTACAGATAATCTAACATCACATGTAGTTAGATTTGCAATATTATGCTTTCCTGCTTTTCCTTCGCCTCTACATTCCTTAGAGTTCCTGTGTTTTAGACTTACGTCATTTAAACATGTATTTACATGCATATTTTGTTACAAAAAAAATAGTTGACCAGGAATGGACAGATGGTTCAGCTTGTCAGGGCACTTGCTCTTGTAGAGAACCTGGGTTCACTTTCTGTAACTCTAGTTCCAGGGCATCTGATGCTCTCTTCTGACTTCCTTGGGCACCATGTGGTGCCCATACACACATGCAGACAAAACATTCATACACATAAAATCAAATAAATTTAAGAAATTGAATTATATGTTGTATAAATTGCGTTTTTCTTTACTGTGGATCTTTCCTGGTCAATGGACTAGCTATCTAGTCCTTTAGAAGACTCCGTGGTAGGAAGAGGGGCTTACAAGATATTACCCCCACATGAGAATCTACAGTCAATAATTGATGAATGGAGGTGGGGAGAGGCATTTTCTTCAGTGGTGTAGCCACTGGTAAGGTGCCCATGCTCCTGTAAATAGCCCCTTGCTCATGTAGATGGCAATCCAGCCATCCCAGCCCTTCTACATCTGTTCTCGTGATGTAGATAATCACCTTTATTATAGGGTTCCCTGACAGGTAGCTGAGACAGCTCTGGAAAGCTGAGCTGCAGCCTGGCCTGGCCTGGCTCTTGATCTTGACCTTTGGTCATCAGAGACTTAGAACTCCTCCTGCAATGCTCGCATGAACATTCTTCCCAAGTCCAAGGTGGGCAAGGAACAAGTTGGCCGTGTTTGTAGTTGACACCCTTTGTGATCCTGAACTTTAAGAGGGCCCTGTGGCCCTGGCACTGCACTTGTAGCCTGGGCTTTATTTGTTTGTGTCTTCTTCAAGACATTTTTATGTTTCTTGGCAAAAGTATATGTGATAGTTAGCATTGATGGTCAATTTGGCAGCATTTGGATTATCTAAGAGTCCAGGCACACCTGTGCGGGATTCAGGCTAGGTTGGCTGCTGGCCATGCCTGTGAGAGGTTAATTTAGGTGGAATGACATGCCTTAAAGGTGAATGATGTCATTCTGGGACTTGGGTGCAGGAATGCATGCGAAGGAGAACTTTAACATCACACACCTTCATCACTCCTTTCTTCATATATATAGTGTAAGCAGCTGATTCAAGATCTTTGACTTCCCTGTCACAATGAAACACACTCTCTAGCTGTTAATCAAAGTAAACCCCTCCTCTAAATGGCTTTTGTCAGCATTGTTTTATAACATCATGGGAAATATGACGAAGACAGCATGTCCCCAGCAGCTTAGGGTTCACCTTGTGAGGACATTTATAGCTTAGTGATAATCATCTTCGTGCTTTTTTCCCAGACATTCTTACAGGTGGTATGGCTTCATGACTTGTCTAGTCTCCACTGAAATTCATGGCTCCTGAAGCCTCTGTTATCATTGTCTTATATTAGGTCTTCAATATTATTTGTTTGACCCGTTGAGGTAATCTTAACATTCTCTCTTTCTTGCATTCACACATTCATCGTATCCACATGTTTCACATCTGTCCTCCTCCTGTGAACAAACCAACCAGTGACCATGCAGCTAGCTGAAAACTCTCACAGACTTTCATCCACACAAGAAAATTCATTCTTGATTCAAAGCATGGGACTTTTAAAATTTTTTATCTTAAGTCTGGCTTGGTGGTGAATGCCTTTAATCCCAGTACTCAGGAGACAGACGCAGGGGTATCTCTGTGAGTTCAAAGCTAGCTTGGTCTACAGAGTGACAGGGCTATTAAACAAAGAAACAGTGTCTCAAAAAATGTTAACTTTTATTCATTTATTTTATCTATCTACCATCTATCTGTTGTCTGTCTACTATCTATCTGTCTGTCTTCTGTATCTATCATCTATCTATCTATCTATCTATCTATCTATCTATCTATCTATCTATCTATCATCTATCTATCATCTGTATGTATGTATGTATGTATGTATGTATGTATGTATCTATCTATCTATCTATCTATCTATCTATCTATCTATCTTCTATCCGTCTGTCTGTCTGTCTGTCTGTCTGTCTCTATCTATCTATCTATCTATCTATCTATCTATCTATCTATCTATCATCTGTCTGTCTGTCTGTCTCTCTATCTATCTATCATCTATCTATCTATCTATCTATCTATCTATCTATCTATCTATCTATCTATCTATCTATCTATCTTCTATCCGTCTGTCTGTCTGTCTGTCTGTCTGTATCTATCTATCTATCTATCTATCTATCTATCTATCTATCTATCTATCATCTGTCTGTCTGTCTGTCTATCTATCTATCTATCTATCTATCTATCTATCTATCTATCTATCTTCTATTTGTCTGTCTGTCTGTCTGTCTGTCTGTCTGTATCTATCTATCTATCTATCTATCTATCTATCTATCTATCTATCTATCTATCTATCTATCATCTATCATCTGTCTGTATCTATCTATCTATCTATCTATCTATCTATCTATCTATCTATCTATCTATCTATCTATCATCTGTCTGTCTGTCTTCTATCTCTCTCTCTCTCTCTCTCTCTATCATCTTGAGAAAAGAGTTCATAGTATCTCTGGTTGGCTTCTAGACTTGTTATGTAGCCCAGAAAGACCTTAAACTTCTAAACCTCCTGCCTCTACTCCTGAGTACTCAGATTTCCAGAATGTACCATGACAGAAGTAACTAGAAAACCACCAGGTTTTCCATCCTATAATTTTTTTCCTGATTTTATACACCTTCATAGTCATTCATCCTCAGGGTTCTCCTACTGGGTGTGATTATCTTCCTTTTTTGCTGAAAATTTTGCAGCTTCCTATTGTTTTGCAGAGGAAAAATTCATCATGTAGAATTGCAGTAAAGACTCTACACTTTTAACATCCAGTTCTATTTGCTTTTTTCCTCTGCAACTTCCTGTTTTTTACCTCTTTTCTATGAAGTCTTCCAGGATCCTTCTAGAAATAATGGGCATTAATTAGAGTTTGTCTTGCTTTGTGTTACAATGATTTATGCATGCATTTAGCTCCATTATTAGATAAAGAAAAGAATAAGATTTAGAAAGCAATATTTTTTTGATTTTGATTCACAAAGTGAATATTAATGAAAAAAATGATGGGCTTTAAATCTGAAGCTTATTTTTTAAAATTCCATTTGAAGGCTGTTGCAGTCTTTATCTGATTCTCTGATATTTCTGCCTATAAGGTTATAGAATCATTCACTATGGAGTTAAGATTGCTTTACTTATAAATCTTATGGACATTTTATATAATAACGTGATCCTATGTTTTACTGATTCTTTTAGAAATGATTTCATTGCCTAGAGTCATGGAGAAAATAGCTGGGAACAAGTCTTTATTAGCGAAGCATAGTTATTGCATGTCGGTATCTGAAATTCGATGCAGTATTACAATAAGGTATTTGTGTTTCACTTGCTGGACGAATTAATACTGCTTACTCTTTTGATTAAAAGATCAAAGATGTCCGTAATCATGTCTTCACACATTTCCCATGTAATCTGCTCATCCCAGTGTAGGTGATAACGAAGCTATCACTTATGTAAATGTTTAGAAGCTGGCGGTACTGAGACTTGGATTAGTTCTTCCGGAGGAATGAGGAGAATGAATGTGCCTTTTTCTCCCACACCTGCATAGGGGGAGAGTTCTCTCCCCCGACCCCCAGTTAAAAGCCCTTTACCGATGCAAAAGTAATTCTGTGTTGCTTTTAATCTTTAATTGATGTGTGTGCCTGGAAGCCAAGTGACTCATGGGAGTCGTCAGGAGTCTCGAATGGAGGGAGACCTAGACAGCCATAGATGAAGTAGGCAGCAGAGATGAGTTTTCCATTGGTATCATTAAGTAATCTTGGATATGTGGATATACATTCTTAGAATAAAATATTCTTTCAAAAGAAGTATTTTGCTGAGGATGTTGTCTCTGTGACAGAGTGCTTGCCTAGTTTGTGAAAGACCCTGGGCTCAGTTCTAGTAGCCATCTCCACACAGCCAAATAAAGGTCAGTGAGCTAATGATGGGGGTGCACCCCTTAATCTCAGCATCCAGGAGCCTGGAGCAAGAGGATCCCCACTCGGAAGCCAGCCTGGACTTCATAGTGAGATTTTTGTCTTAAAAACAACAATAGCAACAACAAAAAGCCATAAAAGGAATCAAGTTCTACGTTTCGTAGAGAAGCAATTTGTAATAACGGTACAGTCGGTCCTGAACTGTGACTCATCTTCTCTTAAGTTCAGCCCCCTTATTTATAAATCTTTAAAGATAACAGCAAACCTTCTTTCAAAAAAAGACAAAAAGGCCAGTGAGATAGCCCAGCCAGTAAAGGTGTATGCTGTGTTTACCTGGTGACCCGATTCTGAGTCCAGAAACCATGGGAAGGTGGAAGGAGAGAACCAGCTCCACCAGTTGTCCAGGGACTTCCACATGTGTGCTGTGGCTTGCACACATCCACCATACCTACATACACCTCCCTGCAACCAATAGCAAATAAAAATAAAACTTTAAGGTTTGCTGGGAGGGTTGAATCAGAAAGCACAGGTACAGCATCAAGCCCAGGCGGCGCATGGTAGACCATCACCAAGTGTCAGCTATTAGACAGCATCACCGTCAGCAGCACTGCTGGGCTGTGCTCCCCTGGCTGCCTCTCAGTTACAGTGAGCCACGGAATGTCAAATGGGGACTCCCGATCTGAAACCTGATATCTGGCTGTGGCTGTGCTTGGGCAACAATTTTTCAGTGTCTTTTTTTTTTTTTTTTAAGATTTTTATAAAATGTTTGTGTATGTCTCTGTGTGCCCGTATGAGTTTTACGTACTGTGTGCATGCAGGAGCCCTCAGAGGTCAGGAGAAGATGCTGGGTGTCCTGGAACTGGAGTTACAGACAGTGGTGAGTCTCCTGATGTGGGTGGTGTTCTGCCATACTCTTCTGGACTCAATGGATTAAAAGCATGTGTCGAAATAAATACTCCCCTCCTTTGTCTGTTTTCTCTTTTTTCCAAGGGTCGAAGCACCACTTTTTTGTATGTGTTCTCAAAACAAGATAAAAGTAACATATACAACTGGGACAATATTAAATGTGATATCTTTCCTTAGAATGGGTTTTGTTCAGAAAGGGAAGGTTTGCAGAATTCTAGAACTACCATATTAGACCAATTGATTAAATTGGAACACAAACAAAGACTAAAACTAAACTAAAAGGTGTCAGAAAACCACTGGACACCTTTTGTGCATTGCTTCTCTCCTTCTACCTTGGGTTCTAAGATTTGAACTCAGACTTGTGCTGCGGTCTCCTCTCTTGGCTGAGACAGCTCACTGACCCCTAAGTATATTTTCGTCTACATCTTGAAAGAGACAGGTTTTTAAAAATTCCATTAACTGATAAATAAATAAACAGAATGTCATAAATTCATATAAATAAATATTAATCATTCAGAAAATAGGATGTGGTACTGATAAACACTGTAAATATGGGTGAACCGTGACAGGATCATGTTAAATATAAAGAGTTAACACGGGGTCTACTGATTGCATGCTTTCATCTTTATGACACTGGACAGGCAAACACATAGAGACAGAAAACATGTAAGTGCTTTCCTGAGGGTGTGTGTGGGGTGAATGCCTAATGAATATGGACTTTCTTTGAGGGTGCTGAAAATGCGCAGAAGCTGAACAGCTATGATGAGGGTTGCTATTGCTATGGTGAAACGCTATGACCCAAAGCAAGTTGGGGAGGAAGGGGTTTATTTGGCTTACACTTCCACATCATAGTCCATGACTGAAGGAAGATTAGGACAGGAACTCAAACAAGGGTAAAAACCTGGAGGCAGGAGCTGATGCAGAGGCCATGGAGTGAACTTGTTTTCTTTTTATTTAATCATCAAACCTAAAGAGTTTCGATTTACTGACTGTGATGCTTTACATTGTAATCATACTTTATATTGCTAGGGAACTGGAGTTCCAGCTCTCTGTCCTGACCATCAGTTATATGTGCCTCACCCTACTCTCACGCTGCATTGCTGTGATGCAGGGCAGCTCTACACCGTGATTTAACACTTTGCAGGACTGGCTTCATTATGCATCTGCATCCCTAAAACTTCCTTCTTAGACTTTTCCTAGAAACTCTTGAATACTTATTGCAATAGACAAATGTTAGACTCTTTTATTCAAATTTCATATGAAGGCTCCTAGGGTTTTTCATCAACTATTATTTTTAGGGCAGTTTTAATTTTGCAGCAAATTAAGCAGAAGTTTCGCATCGAGCTCCTGTGCCCTCAACCCACTCCACCCCAAGCACAACCTCTTTTACTATTGACATCCTTTACTGCAGCCGTAAATTTGTTCGTTCAATGAACCTATAGTGACACATCATTGTCCTCGACAGTCCCCAGCTCACACTAAGCAGGTTCATTCTTTGTGTTGTCCTTCTGCGGTTTTGAAGTGAGTTGTGATGACAAATCTGTCACAGTACTGTCATGCAGAGGAGTTTCACGGCCACACACAATCTCTGTGTTCTACCGATTCCACCATCTTTTTCCATTAGCCATGACATTTTGTTTTATTGTCATCATTGTAGCTTCTCTTTTCCCAGAACATCATATAGTCAGAATTCGACAAAGGTAGTCTTTTCAGATTGGCATCCTTCAGTTAGTATCTTAATTTTCCTTCTGTGTATTCTCAAGACTCATTTTTAACCCCAAATAATATTCTATTATTGGGATATGTTACCACTTGTCTGTTTATCTACTGCATAACACTATGACTGTCTCCAAGTGTTGGTAATTGTTAATAAAGCTATTATAAGCATCTGCATGCAGGTTTATGTGTGGCCGTAACTTTTCAAGTCTCCCCTTTGGGCAAATACTGAGAAGTACAATTCCTCAGTCGTATTATGTGTATGCTCATTTCTGTCTACTACGTTGGCAGGCTATCTCCCAAGCACATTCTGTGGTTTTGCATTCGGTACCGTGATGACTGAGAGCTGTGACTCCACGCCCACATCAGCAGTGCCAGTGCTTAGAAGTTGGACATTCTAAGAGGTGGGCGGTAGGTTGTTTGACTTTTGATTTCAGGGTTTGTCATTCAGTGTGTGGTTGCCTCTCCACTATGTCATTCTTCCTTATGTCTCTCAGCGGTAATATATAGTTTTTTGGTAGGTCTTTGATACTTCTGGGAAACTAATTTTTATTTATTTACATATGTATTCCATTAATGATGACATTTTTGCAAGTAGTAGTTTGAGTCTGCAAACATTTTTTTAATCCATTTCTTTGCCTTGATTACTGTATTGAACATGATAATACATGGCATTATAAAACCATAAGAACACAGTCTTCCAAGTCCATAGCCCCATCCACACACACTTTCAGTGTTCCCCATTCTGGACAATCATTGATCTTTGTTGTGAATTTATTTCCCTTCTTTTTAGCTAGTTCCCTCAAATCTCTTTCTTGTTGAAGAATTCTCTCTCCAGTTTCACTCATTTATTCATTTGATGAATGCTTATTGCAATCTTACTACAAAGCCAACCCCATTCCAGATAGTTTATGAGATAAGAAAATGGCTAATTCCTAGTAAATACAGCTCTGTTTATAATAGCAAGCTGGTTTTGATATTGTGTTCACTTTAAGCATTGAAAGAAACTTAAACTTTATTAAATATTTATAAAATTATGACAAAGCTATAACAGTTATCTTACAGTGTGTCTGAATGTTCTACTATTTATTTGATTCCAGAAACCCCTTTCCATGTTTTAATATCAAATTTCTGCTATGAACTCCAACTATTATCTTACCCAAAGATAAAGACCAAAATGAAGAGAATCATCTTGACTCTCAGCTATTTCTTTAGAAGAGATGTCCTAGAGCCAGTGGCATGGCTCAGTTTGTAAAGGTGTTTGCTGAGTAAGCACAGTGATGGAGTTTAATTCCTGGAACTCATGTGAAAATGCAAGGAGAGAGCTAATTCCACAAGGCAGCCCTCTGACCTCTGCAGGCACACCAGGGCATGTGCTCCACCCCCGAACTGTTGGCACACACAAAGTAAGAAATACAGTTTATGAAAGAGCATGTGACTTTTCTCACCCAGATCCTCTGCTGACAATGCCAAGCACTGGGCAAGATGCACGAAAAAGCCCCTGCATTAGAAGAGGTTCTTTAACTTCTTGCTACCAAAGGTTTGGGCTAACTGTTGGTTACATTCAGCAAACATAACTTTCTTTATTCTCCTGTAACCCAGAACAAGCAATATGATTCTAAAAGGAAACTATTTGCTGCTAATAAATTTAAATGTGTTAGGATTTTTGCTTTAATTTTCCCAAACGAATCACAAGAACAAAACAAAACAAAAAAGCAAACAAACAAACAAAAAAACCCCAGTTCATCAAAGTGACGACACAGGGGAAATGTGCTTGAGATGCCATCAGCATCAGTGGTGGCCTGGTACGCAGTAACTGCCTCTATTGGTGAACATGAAAGCATGAAACATATACTACCTTCATTGCAAAAAAATTTATTTTATATAAAAAAACTATGACATTGCCTGGCATGTTGATCCAACTTCTTTAATAGCACCATTTGAGAATCAAAGTCTGGTGGATCTCTGCAAGTTTTAGGTCAGCCTCATTTACACAATGAGAGCCCCATCTCAAACAAAAGAAAACAACCACCAAGTATGAAGGCATGGTGTATGTAAAAAGCGACAGAACAACTTTCTACTTTCTGTACCTCTGACAACGTCCTTCTTAAAACAACTGAATTCGTGATGGACACTGACCTGGCTGAGTTTGCATCATCTTCCTCTTAGCTGAGCAAGAGACTCAGATAAAGATTCCCCAGAGGTATTTTTCTCTCCTCCTGTCAAATTTTCAAATACTATATTAGCAAATATAGGCTCAAATACTGTTTTTTTAAAATTATGTACATTTTCTCCACAGACTTTGTTTGAAAACTAATCTTGTGTTCATAGGAAAAGAAGGTGAATCTGTATTGCTTCTTAAGATGATTTCAGAGAAATAAGCTTGCGTGAGTTCCTTTCCCATCCTTTTGTTTTCTGACGAAGTATATCCTGTCTGGGGCAGAATTACTAGCTGACTGAAGCAGGCACCTCAGGGTAACTTAATTTAAAAACAGATCAGGGAGTTGCTTGTGGTGGCATATGCCTGGGCTCCTAGCATTGGAGAGGTGAAGTCAAGAGGAACAGGAGTTCAAGGCCAGCCTGGGCAACATAAAGTGCTGTTCACAAATAATCAAGGAACCAAGAGATTAATTTTTTTTTAATATAAAAGAGAGACAGGCTTTATTATAATAACAGAAAACAATTCCTTTGGTAGTATTGGGACAAGCCGCGGTAGTTTTCAGCATGCTGGTTCTATAGGAAGCTTTGCTTCACTCTAGGGCCAGTGTGTGAACAATTTGATATATTTAGGCCTTAAATCAATTGAATCTCAGAGGTGGGGAGTGAAGCTCTTTCTCTCTGAACGTTAACTCGATATGTAAAGTTCTACAGCATATGATGAAAGGATGTTGTAACTTTATTATGCCCTTTTCACTCCATGCCTCTCCATGTATCCTCTGTCCTACCCAACTCAGTGTATCTCCAGCCTAGGCCTTGGGCCACTACATCTCACTAGTATTATTTTGCATGTTTTTTATTATTTATTTTTAATTCTATGGAAGTTTAATATTTGTCCGTAATTTGGGGGCATTTCATTTGTACTCCCGGTTACCCTCTCTCATCCTCCTCACCTCGCTAAGCCCCTCCACCTTCCCCACAATCCCTCTCCCGCTCTCATGCCTCTTGTTTTGTTGGGTTTTGTGACCACTGAGTTTTTTAGTGCTGTGATTTTGCATTCACCAGGAATTTTGTTGGAAGATTCCTTGCAGCCACCACTCTGGCCTCTACCAGTTCGTTCTCCATTGTCCCACCAACACTAAAAACCCAGAGACAGATATGGGGGTTCAAACTGAAGATCAGAAAGGCAAAGCAGTCAAGCCACTAGAGAGCTCTTAGCTCTACCAAGGTTCAGAGACAGGGGTGATCTTGCATTTTTCTCCACCAACCTCAGACTCCACACTCTAGGGAATTCCTGTCCCTTTCCCTTTATATTCCTGTCTCTGCCCAATCCTATCACTCCTGTCTCCAACTCTCTGGTACTGGAATTAAAGGTGTCAACCACAGCTGCCTGGATTTGTTTCTGGATTGATATTGTGTAGCCCAGGGTGGCCTTGAACTCCCAGAGATCCATTTGCCTCTGTCTCTCAAATCCTGGGATTAAACGTGTGCCATCACTGCCTGGCTTAGTTTTGCCCTCTGATCTTCAGGCAAGCTTTATTTATTAAAACACAAATAAAATATCACTATACTCCCTGAGATGAGTAAGAATCATCCTTCTAAACTATAGAGCTCCTCAGAGAAAGCTCTTTGATAATTTCCTGCACCTACCAAAGATACCACAAGGATTCCTGTAGCTCCGGACCTCTTGTGATCTGAAGCTCTTCCAATTCTTCTCCCAATTCTTTTCAACCAATTCTTCTCCCACCTCATGCCTTTGCTCTTAACTTGCAAATACTTCAGTAAGTGATTTTCTCTAGTCTCTTGTCCTCTCAAATCTCTATCTGTTCCTTGTAGCCTAAGACCACACTGACACTTAACACACTAATCATGGTGTATGTAGGGGATAATCCTGTCCCCACTGACTTGAACGGATCCCCACATTGAGGAGGTAGCTCTACAAGATTCCAACAAGATTACACTCAACACCTGGATAGTACCACTGAAAAGCTGCTAAGTGCAGACTTGATGCATGATTTTGAAATACAGACTGTTAGAACTCTTATGTCTGTTTTTGGTTGCTCAACCAAATGCCCCAGACTGAGTAACGGATGAGGACAAGGATTGATTGGTTCAGCTCATACTCTTCTCAGTTCCCTATCTGATCGACCCCATTTGGTACGAGCCGCTTTGCTGGTGGCAACTTTGTGCAGTTCTTAGCGTGAGACATCAAGGCTAGTCAGCAAGTTTACTTTGTACTAAACCACTCGCGTGGTAACTGCCCCAGTCCCCAAAGACTCACGTTAATCTCATAATACCTAATCTAGTCTCCCATGAACGACATTCATTGATTTCTGAGGGAAATACTTTCACCCCATGACCTAATTACCTGGCGAAGGCCTGACTCCAGACACTACTGCGCTAAAGAATTAAGCTTCAATACAAGTTTGGGTGGGGGCAAACCACATCCAAACCATCTCTCTGGTTACGGATGACTAGAAGCGAAACAAGACAGAGACTTTCTGAAAAGCACTGGGAAAACTGGGACGGGGGCGGGGTGGAAGGGTACGCTGAGCAAGGTCGAAGGTAGGTTTTCAAGTAGTCCCAATCGCTGCAAAATAGATCTGCACGATGAACTTCCGTGCACGGAACTGCTGGGTTTTCCTTCTGTTGCCGTGATGAAATACCCGAGGAAAGCACCTTAGGGGAGAAAGGGGTTCATTCCGTCTTAAAATTCCGAGTCAAACCCATCATTGTCGGGGAAGTCTCAACGGCAAGAGCTTGAAGCAGAAAGAAATGAATGGACGCAAGCTCCTTGTTTGCTTGACTGTGTCCAAATTGACTTCTCCATTGTTACACAGATCCAAATCTCCAGCCTGAGGAATGGTGCTACTCCCGCTGGAAGGGGTTTTCCTACATCAATTCACCAGATTAAGGAGTTCTCCACAGATGGGACTTCAGGCCAACTCAGTGTAGATAGTCTCTTATGGAGGCTTTCTTCCCAGGTGATCATTCTAGTTTGTAGCATGAATAATAAAAACCCAGAGACAGATATTGGGGTTCAACCCAAAAACCAGAAAAGAAAAGCAGCCAAACCACTAGAGAAGTCTTACTGGTGACTGCAGGCTAACCAGACTAAGCCTCTCTCTTCTCTCATTTTATGTTCTCCCTAGGACTGATAGGTGTAGGCCACCACCACCCAAATCTGTGTAGCCCAGGGTAGCCGTGAACTCACAGAGATCCATCTGGCTGTCTCCCAAATCCTGGGATTAAGGGTGTGTGCCACATTATCTGACCTCTAGTGGCTTTAGCTTTGCCTCTGGTTTTCATGCAAGACTCATTTATCAAAATACAAATAATATACCACTACACTAGGTGTGTTGTGTTGACAACTGAAGCTATCACATACCTAAAACAGCTTGTGCATGGTCCCTGAACTGGTGTTTGCCGATGAGTGAGGTAAGCGGAGAGATGTTCAGCAACACGGAGGGCTGTACAATAGCAATCGCAGAGAGTGCTGCGTGCTGCTGCCTGCCATGTTCTTTGTTATCTCCAGACCTGCTTTTCTAATCGTACATTGTGTACCACTACCTGGAGGGCCCGTGGGCGGCTCAGACACAGCCTTTCTATCTAGAATGTTATCTATCCCACAAGACTGTCTGCATTTCTCGCATTCCGAGCTAAAGGTGCCACCACCTGCTCTGAAAAGCAGAATTCTGCCTGTTCTTACCACCTACATCCAGCCGCTGCCCTTTCTCACATCTCTTACTAATGGTCAGATCCTCTTATTTCTTCTTGTCCTCACTCCTCTGCTCCAACAAGGCCTGGCTTTTTTCTCTGTCCATGGGTTGATTTCCTTCCTTCTACTCCCTGACTCGCTGTCAGTCACTCACCAAAATGCAGCTAGAATGGTGCCTCCAAAGGTTCAAATCTACTCGCACCGTCACTTCTGCTTCAGGTCTACCTCTCCTGCATAAAACACTTGGCAAATAATTATTGCCTGAATTACCTTATCAAATTTTATCTTCCCAGTTCTTTAGAGGAGATTTAGGATGACATTATCCTGTTCTCCTGGCAAGTGTACTCAGGCTAAAAGAACTTGAGGAACCCCCCCCCCCCACCCAGATCAGTGGCCAAGGCTGTCTGCCCCTGTTTCTATGATTCACTGCCCATCTTTTATTAAAAGATGGCCTTTTCACTTGGAGAGCAACTGCTGATTACACAATGGAGCCTGCCAGTCATATAGAAATAAACTGGCTTTGGTTCCGATGATGTTGCAGCTGTTAAAAGTGTGGTTACTCTAACTCTGGTCACAGAGACTTTGTTTCAGGAGCACACAGAGGAGAAGCTTGTAAAGCTTCCGACAGAATAACTGCACTACCAAAAACAAATTACTAAGATTGATTTTTACGTTTATTTCTCTTGAGGAAAGGGAAAGACTTGTTGCTATGGCACAAATGTAGAGGTCAGAGGTCAACTTGTGGTTGCTCACTTTCTGCCACATGAGTCCCGGGGATCAAACTCAGGCTGTCAGTTTGACAGCCATCTCCCATACACACCCAGCCTCTTTCTGTCCCATTGATGGGAAACTTTAAGCTATAACTCAGAATCTCCATTCTTTGATTTCCTTGTCTACGCCGTCTTCCAGGGCATGCAGAGTAGTTATGAAGTAGACTTTACAAGCAGAACAGAGCACAGCTTACAGTGACTGCTTGGCATCCATTCGTCAAATGAATGAATCAGGATTAGGGAAAGTAAAACCCTATTACTGTATGGTCCAGAATCATTTTCTGACAGTTTTCATATTCCTACTGATAAGGCATAACTGTAAGCCAAAACGCTGTAGGTGTGTTTCCTATGTAAAGGTCAAAGCAAAACGCATTGTCTTACCCTTGTGAAATGGGAACAACTTAGCTCACAAATATACCAGTAAACATGCAGAAGGCTCTAACATTGAAAGTTTCTGCTAAATCTCAACGTCCTTATGAGCTTGTGTTTGTTTATAGTAGTGAATTTAGCAGCATTCAGAAAGAGGATTCACAAGGCTAACAGAAGCAAGAACTCGGTGGTTCATTGCAGATTCTCAATTCCCTCTTGGTCATTCTTTCCCTAGCTTTTGTCACAATCCCAGACTGTAGAGTTATCCAACAGATGTAGGAACCGAGTCTGAGCTCCATTTGCCATGAAATTATGTAACCTAGGATGGCCTTGAACTCCTGAATCTCCTGTCTCCACTTTCCAAATGCTGGACTGCAGGCATACACCACCACACCAGATTTATGTGGTCCTGGGGAGTAAAACTTGGGGTTTTGTGAATGCTAGGCAAATACTCTACTACCCTAGCACATTCCTTCTCCCATAACAATGGAATTTGATTTGATTTTGAAACATTATAGTATACTAGTACATCTTGTATCATTCCTTGTTCCATGCTCCTTATTTATGAATGTCTATGTAGTAATAACCCACACTCGTAATAAAGTCGGCGTAGGAATGCACACATTCTGATGAACATTAGGTAAATCTAAACCTATATAAAATGTCCTTAGTTCTCAAACTATGACTACGTGAAATGAAAGGAAAATTTGCAGCTATGGCATAACATTGGTTAATTTGGAAAATTCAGGGCTAGAGGTAGCAGTTAGGTCAGTGTTAGAGTATAAAGTCGGCACATTTCTCAGATCCCCTTTTCTGGCAGGATTCATGCTCTGGGGACTTTGATTGCAAGTGCCCTGCACACCTGCTTTGGCAGGGGAAGCAAAACGCCCTCCCACCGTCTACGTGGGGAGAGCTATAGGAGGTTATCGGGCACGCAGGATAGCTGCAATTCTCTGGACACTCCACAACATTGAGGAGAGAAGGAGGTGGCTATGGGCAATGAGGATGCTTGTTTGTTGGTTTGTTGCAATACTGGAGTTTGAACCTAGGGCTCTAGGCCTCTAAACACTCTACTATTGAGCTATCTTCCCAGCTGCATTGTCTGTCTATGCAAATTTCTGCACTGGGGGCAGTTTGTGCAGGAGAGCCCATCTAGTGCTGTTTTCCTGTGTCTCTGAGGGCGGGGCTTCCTTCCTGCTGTGAACCGGCATAGGAATCACCGCTCAGCTTTCCGGTCTTGGTTTTCCACTCTTGTGAGGTACTTATAGATCAGTTCTTTCTCTTTTTTGACACGAGCAGCAATGCCTTCCCGTGTGTTTTGTTTTTCTGTCTTCAGAAGAATTGTGCACCAAACAACATATAGCAGCTGCTCGTAACAGATAACAGCCAAGCACAAGGGCCGGAGCCACTATGGTCAGCCTCCCCTCCTGCGGCCTGTGACATCCAGGGTCTCTGCATTCTCAACTGGAAGAGCACAAGAAGCGCTGACTGAGCTGGGATTTTAGTAGAAGAGAAAAACCCGCTTGACATTCAAAGTACTCATTTGTGGTAAAAATTTATGTGAAGCACTCTTTTAGAAAATAAAAGAGGAACGAAGTATAAAATTTCTTTAAGACTTTTATTTAAGGGAAAAAATGTCTCTGTGTGAATAACCGAGAAAGGTGCAGGAGAAGTCCTGGTACATCAGGTTACTAAGATTCACCTTGCCAAGTGCGAGGGCACTGGGTACCATCTTCTGACTGGTACGCACTGCTGCACACTTAAAAGGCTTTCCCACCCCGGGTTGCTCTTTGTCGGGTGCCTTCGTGGTTACTGTGGATGGAGAACCACACCCTTTTGATCAGATAAAACAAAAATATGATGATGAAGGGAGGAAAATAAAACCCCAGTGTTCATAAGCTGCTGTTTATACAACTACAGAATACATTAAACACTAAAAAGGAAAACAACCAAGTTTGGGGGGGGGAGTTGGCATGGGTTTGGAGTTTTAGTGAATTTGTGGCATCCTAAATAATATTAATACTTATCAAGTCACTGTTCATTGGGTTAAATAAAGTTTGCAGCATCTGGCTCTTCTTAGATAGAAGATTTCTCTATCTCTCTCCCCCGCTCTTTCCCTCCCTCTTCTCCCCATCTCTCCTTTCCATTTTTTTGATTTTTGACACAAGGTCTCTTACAGTCAGCCCAGGCTGGCTTTTAAATTATTATGGAGCTGAGGGTGACCTTGAAGTCCTGTCTTCCTGCTGCTACTTGGTACCCATCATGTCTGGTTACATTGCCTTTTAAATGATCCTGTCAGTTAGTTTGTGTGTGCTAGTGAGTTAAATCTTCCCACAAGCTGTGCAGGAAGCAAAGGCCTCCAGGTTCCCCAATTCCTTCTCCTACCCCAGAGGCTACCCCTGAGTTCCTGCTCTGCGGACACTCCCCAGCCCTCATCAATACCAGATCTTTTTTCCTGTGAAGATCTTTAACATCCCCCCACACTGCACTAGCCCCTCCATCAGGACCACTGCCAAGGCTTTAGAGCGGCACCTCTGCATTCTTCTGGGCAGCTGCTGCCGGATTGGTCCTCTCCTGTCCCACATTGCGGCCTGAAACTGCCCCTCCCACTGCTCTCTGATAACTGCTTAGGAACCTTCAGCGGTTGGGTTCAAGTTCACCAGAACGGAGGATAATAGGAAGACGTTTAATCACTACATACTCTTGGGTATCGTGTGGGAGGAAGTAGCCAGAACCCCACTTCACTGCCTCTAACCTCAAGTAGTTTCTCTCGGTAACCTCAGCATACCACCCGGCCGTCACCGTCTTAAAATGCAGGCTTCTGGTTAAAAGGTTTTGAAGCACTGCTGTAAGACACGTGTGCTTACAGAAATCCAGCAACCACGGGAAAGCAATGCCTGGGTATTGAGATGCTCCGTACGTTTCAAGAGAGCCGATCCCCAGGAACAATCTATTCTTGATGGACTTCTGCTAAATAGTGACGAGCTACAGACTGGCATGCATTCACCCGGACCTCGTCTGTATTTACCTCTCAGTAATATCCACTTTCCCCACGCACCTTAACTTCTAACCCAGTCGATTATCTGGCACTCTTTCAGCAAGCTGTGGCTTTTCACCCCCTTGCTTCCGCGGCATTATCTTCCCTAGCTGGTAGTTCTTAAGTTGGACTTCGATGGTGGTGCATCCTTTACGACTTCCTGAGCTGTGTTTTTAAATTCACTGCTGTTACAGGGTTACCATCAGTCCAGGATGCCACTGTGAACCTGCATTGCAAACCCCTACACCCCCCAGCTCCCAACTTCAATCCCACTTCTCCATGAACCTCCACTCCCCCTCCCAGGAGACCTCCTTGTTTTAGCTTTTACACTGCTACCTTAGCTGAGACGATATTCACATAAATACACAACTCTCAATTTGTTAAAGTGAATTCTATATTTTCTTCCCATTGGGTTTTATACCACTTGAGAGCAAGGCCCCTGGTTTATTTTTACCCGGGATTTTTCTGCATTTGGTGTGTAATACCTATTTTCTAGATAATTTCTCTATCCTCACTTCTAACCACAAACTCTGACTTTATCCTTGATGATGTAACTAAAATGTCACCTGGGCTCTTGCCCAAGCCGCTCATAGTCATGCACACGTTTGCTCTATCAGCTCCACCGATTCCTTCCCTCGCTTAGGTGTAGGTTGAAGGTCTTCTGGTAGTTATTTTATTGGCTTACTCCAGACCAAGAGAGCAGTGGTGCGGTGCTTTCCCACCCACCAGTATTGCCATGCCCTCTGCCACCACAGTAACAGCTCCTGTGTGCTTGGAACTCTGGTATCTTTACCATCTGGAGACCCTTCTCCAGGAGATTGGCCTGTGATTCCACTTAGGAAAGATGACCCTGTGTATAACCTCCTAGCAGCCTCTAGGAAACTGCTCAGAACGATCAAGGTAATGATCAAGATTCAGTCTGTGTGTGCGTGCATGTGTGTATATACTAACAAAATTATTTCACAGGAATTAAAACATTTTTCTGCTCTTAGCATTTCTGTCTCTCTTTAGAGCCTTCAACCACACAGGGCCTTAGTTTGCACCCTGAATTGTTTATGCTGTGTTGAAGGATGACTTCACAACCTGGTTAGGACTCCTAACTAGTGTAGACATATGTCCTGTTTTCCGCTCTGTTCCTTCCTCAAAAGAAAACAAACAAACAAAACAAAACAAAACCCCAAAAACAAACAAAACCCCACCAGAGCTAATTGACTATGTTTAATAATTTCTAATTCTGAACACAATGACTTACTCATAGTAGATATTCAACATGAAAGAACAGTGAACATCCAGTTTAAAACACACACACAACACACTCACACACACATACACACACCTTTTCACTGCCATGACAAGTATCTCGTAGAATGGTTTAAAGAGAGATTTATTTTGTCCCATGGTTTCAGAGGTACCAATCTCTGTTCAGCTTGCTCTATTGTGGGCCTGTGGTGAGTCAGAACATCATAGTGACAAGATCACTTGTGTCACAGTGGTTAAGATGTGAAGACAAGTGACCGGAAAGGACCAAGATCAAGTGTTAGCTTAAATCATGTGTCTAGTGATCCACTTGCACAGTCCCACGGCTTCTCAACAGTCTCCTCAATACTGGAAAGTCATCAATGGGTTAGAGCACTTGTTAGGTCAGAGTTCCTGTGATCTAATCTCTGGAAACATTCTCACAGACTAACCCAGATGCGTGCTCTCCTGGTATCTCCTATATAGTTTTCCATCTAATCAAACTGACAATTAAAATTAACCTCATATATAATATTTGCACATATATAATGGTAGAGACTGTGGTAATTGCCATATGTGTAGAGGCTAGCTGCTCAGTTCTTCCTTGGCTCCAGCCATGTCTGAACATATGAGAATGTAGGACCCTGTTACCACCCTGGACAGAATGTATCATGATGGAAACCAATTAGTTTGGTATTAGTTTTTGTTACTGCCTGTTGTTCTCTCAGTCTATTGTACACCATTGCCAACAAAAAGCATATTCAGACAATCAGAGCCTGATGGCATTGGTAGCCCTGAATAATCTGGGTTGTGTTTGCTAAAGGTCTAATGGGAACGTTACGGTACGTCATTTATTAATAGCTTTTGGGAATTAAGATGCACAACAATATGTGCTCAATCAACATTAGGATTTTTCAGTGTACTTTTGCTTACTTATTTATGTGTGTGGGTGTATGTTCAGGTTAGAGGGCAATCAATGGTAGCTAGTTCTCTATCATGTGGGTTCTAAATCATAAACTGGGGTGGGGTGGAGGGTTGTCAGGCTTGGTAGCAAATTCTAAACTGGCTGAGCCATCTTGCTACCCTTGACAAATATTTTTTAAATATATGAATAAACAAATGTATTATTATGAAAACTATTGAGACGATTTCAGTGTCTTTTCAGCATAAGTATGTTTGTTGTTGTTCATTGGAGGGGTTGCTGGGGAGGTAATGCAGGTCCTTGTACATGGTAAGTAAGTGCCTTGTTAATTTGTAACCATTCCTTAATCAAAAGAACTAGTTACAAAGATGACATTATTCTAAGTGAAGTAAGGTAGACACAAAGCACAAATATTGCATGATGTCACTTATATAATCCCTAGAATAATCAAATTCTTAGGAAGAGGAAATGAAATGGCAGTTACCGGAAACCAGTTAATCTGGAGACTTCATAGTGGGTACACATGTTCAATTTAGAATGCTAAAAATTCTGTTAGATGGTCTTGATATTTTCACAACAGTGCAAATACACTGCATTTATGTGAATTAATTGCACTTGTAATAGTGGGCTAAATACTGATGTCTAGCCAAGTATTCTAGCACACATCTGTAATGTCAGCACTTGGAGTATCAGGTGCCAAATTTGTGACTTGGGGGTCATTCTGGCAATACACAGTGAGATCCTGTCTCAAAAAGGCAAAGACAGTTGATGTATTCCTAGGTTATCTGGGGTTGAAGAGGTCCCTTTGCATCTTTTCTAGATGAATTGTTTCCTGTGTATTTGCACCCTTACAAAAGTATGTGTATGCATGGACATCCTATGACAGCATCAGAAGCATGGTGACCAAAGCCTAATGTGGGCTGAGTTGATGCTGATCTTTATAATCTAAATTTTGCCTATAGGGGTTTTCATAATAATACATTTGTTTATTCATATATTTAAAAAATATTTGTCAAGGGTAGCAAGATGGCTCAGCCAGTATAGAATTATTTCTCCCACAATGCTCTATGCTACCTTTAAATGGTGATGCCTCAGAGAATCCACACTGTAGCAATATTGTCTAATAGGATTGTACATCAGAAGAAAAGTGTTGCTTTTAATTAACTTTCAAAAAATTTAAAGGGGGAAAACACTATGTTACTCTCCTTTTTCCAATTCTTCCTGTTCATCTATCTAATTCCAGTGTGGACATTTAGGTTTCCTGACTTCCTGCTCACACAGAAGTGTCTTTCTACCTTAAACTCTTGCCTTATCCAATGTACACTGTGGTATTCGACCATATGAATTTCCTCAAAGACCACCACTTGCTTCCTATTTCACAAAGCTCGATCAAGGTTGAGTGCCATCAACTTCCTACCCTTCACCCCACATCTGCAAACTTCTTGCCAGGCCATGAGGCTGTCTTCCCCATTTCACAGCTGGAAATTTCAGCTTCTCTTTTCACAGTCAAGGCTAATCCAGCCACCTGTTCTCTGCTCATTGTCTCATGATGTAGATGGAACCATAATCACCAGCCATCTCTTTACATTTCACCGTCTTTAGCCTTGAGTTCTTCTTTAGATCCACCCTCTTAACATATAAACAAGCCCAAGTCATTCCAAAATTAAGAAACAAAAAAAGTGCATTTTAAAAGCTTGCATCCTGAATTTCTCCTTATGCCTAAACTTTAAAAAACAAACAAACAAAACCAACAAGTGCTTCTTACTTTCTCCTTTTTCTTCAGTTCCTCTAGGACCAGTGGTTTCTCCCCCTATGGATCATGACCCCTTTGGAGGTTGCAGATCAGATATTTGCATTAAAAATCTTAACATTAGCTAAATTGCAGTTATGAAGTAGCAACAAAAACGTTGTATGGTTAGGGATCACCACAACATGAGGAACTGTATTAGAGGGTTGCAGCATTAGGAAGATTGAGAACCACTGCTTTTGACTGTCAACTGCAACTAGGTTATGAATATTTAACTTGTAGCTACATATGGAGCCATGTTTGACAGACAATTTTCATTATCTATGAAATCTGCATGTTTGATATCATTGGCTTTTAAAATCTTTCTTTCCCAGGTTCTTAAGGCACCACTTTTAAAATGCTATAGTAATTCCTTCTTGCTTTTGCTTTCAGCTACCAATGGATCCTACCAATCTGTCCTTTACACGTCCTTCTCAGCTGGTGCACAGACAGAGACCCCAGTCTGACAGCATCACTAATGTTGTTGGAGTGGGTATGGTCCTGTTGGAGCAAGTGTGTCACAGTGGAGGCAGACTTCAAAGTCTCATATATGCTCAAGATACCACTCAGTGTCTCATTTCACTTCCTGCTGCCTCCAAGAGATAGAACTCTCAGATACCTCTCCAGCGCCATGTCTACCTGCATGCTACCATGTGCCACCATGATGATAATGGACTGAGCCCCTGAAACTGTAAGAGAGCCACCACAATGAAATGTTTTCTTTGTAAGAGTTTCTGTGGTCATGTGCCTCTTCACAGCAATAGGAAACCAAGACACGGTTTAGAAGAGACAAAACAAAACAGAACATGACAAGGTGTGGGGATACTGAAATCTTTGTTGCTAGTTGAAGTGTAAAATGGTACAAGTACTGAGGTTGCAATACAGTGGCATAAAATGGTACTACCCACACACTGACTAGAGGAGATGTTGGCGAAGAAAAGACATCAGTGATCTTACCCAACACTGGACCCTGCAGCTGCAGCATCCAGACTAACCCTTCCAGTCAAGATGTGCCTATTGGTGCAATAGTGGCATGACTATTATTGGGTAACTTTTGGGAAAGGGGATTTGAAACTGGCTTCACAGGAAGGAATGCCATTCTTATATACTCTAATTTTGATCAAAAGCTCATGGCTTGGGAGGTCATAGACTATGATCATTTTGTTAAATGGTCACATTGTCAAGTTACCCAATAAACATTTTTTTCTTCCTATAGACCTGGGCTGTTCTTAACCTTGGTCAAAGAGTATGAGTTTTGCAGTGGGCAGCAGTCAGTGTGCGGAGAATAAGAAACTGGGTGTCCTGCCTTAATTGGGACACTTTCATTAAACTTGAGCTTCCTAAGACTCGGGGACCATCTCAGAAGGGGATATAGAAAAATGTAAGAGCTGGAGAATAGGGAGACATAATATGAAATGCTGTCTTCTGGACACCACATGGCTGTGAATCATGAATTCACAGCAGCTGTAGTCACCTGCATGAGAGCAAGGCAGCCAAAGTGATGGCATAGATGAAGGATGATCTCCAGACCCCACCCCTTATTGAGGAGCTATTGACAGTTGAAAGCTGCCTGGAGAAGGAAGAATCATTTGAGTGTTCTTATTGGTAAGTTTCCCATGGTCCACTGGATAGCCCTGCATCCATGCACATAGGGTCAGTACTAACTGGACTCAGTGCATTGTTAGAAAAAAGAGAAGAAAAGGAGAACGAAGAGGAATGAAGTTAGGAAGGAGACATATTGGGGGGATACTTAGAGAGCTGGAGGAGAGAAATAGGGAGCAGATATGATCATATTTTAGTATAATAGTATATAAAATTCTTAACATAAAAAAATTGTGATAAAAATAAATTCCAAAAGGAAAAGTATAAATGGTGGTACTGCTGCAGGCATATTGTGGTGCTGTTATAGTTCATGGGTGAACTGTATCTTACAGGATTGTGTGTATACACAATAGGCCCCCACCTGGTGACATTGTTTTGGGGAGTTGTAGAGTCTTTGAGGCATGAAGCATGTCTGGTGGGGGTAGTTCATTGAGTGCATGCCTTTGCGGATTATAGTTTGACCCGACTTCTAGCCAAGGTTCTCTGCTTCCTGGTCTGATGAGAAGTGGGAAGGCCTAACTCCACTCTCGTACCATCATACATCCCTTGACACCCTGCCACAAGGGACTTCTCCCCTCGGAAGCTTCTTTTCTCGGCTATTAGGTCACATCAGCAAGAATGAAACTCATAGAGTTGGATTTTCCTCAGAAAAATGAAAAACAGACTCTTCATGTGATCTTGAAATTTCACTTTTAGGCAAATACTCCAAAAATTGAAAGCAGGTGCTAGAACAGTTATTTGTGCGGAAGTGTTCACAGTAGCATCAATCACAATAGCTGAAAGGAAAATAATACAAATATTCACCAATAGAAGAATGGGTTAGCATAATGTGATGTATCATTATATGTGGTATGATGTACTCAGTTTTAACATGGAATGGAATTCTGGCATGTGCTGTAACATGGATGCGCCTTGAATATGGACGGAACATGACAGAATTATGGGACGTGGAATAGCCAGACACAGAATGATGAATACAGCTGATTTTGCTTACACAAGATACCTAGAACCTTCAGAGTCATAAAGACAGAAAGTGGAAAAGTAGTTGCTGGGAATTGGGGTAGGGGCTAGCCAGTGGCCATTGTCTCTTGAGTGGTGTTCTAATTTAAAATTATTAGAAACTTCTGGGGAATACAGTGGTGGGGTTTTCACAGCAATGTGAAGGCACTTAGCAACACTAAATTTTAGACTTAATAATGGCAAACTATATGTGTATGTATGTATATATATATATAATTATAAAACTGTTAGAATGTATTTGGTAGGCCAGCATAGCTTCCTAGTCTTAAAAGGTTAGAGAGAATGTATTCAGACTGAATACAAAGGATAACATGAGCTAGTTCTAAAAAGCCAAGAGGGAAGGGCTGCTGACACTCCCTAGGGGGAAGTCATCTCTATCCTTGCTGCACATCTGGCCTCTAGTGACTGTCTTCCTCATCTGCATCTCCTAGTCTCACAGCAAGAGTGGTGCAGTTCGCATCTTGAGCAAGCTGCTAGCTCGTTGTGTTAAGGGAAACAGCGCAGTGTGCTGAGTAGCAAGACAGAACCATGCAAAGGCAACAAGAGAGAACTTTGAAAGGCAAAGTAATCCAGAATTCAAAAGCTAAATTTAAGAGAAAAACTATTCCAGAGTAGAACAAAGCTTTTGGGGGCTCTAGCAGTGGTAAAAGCCAAAGTAAATAAAACAGGCCGTCTCAGAACTGCTTATTTGTGTGGTTTCCAGAGTGTCAATATACATGCAGATTTTGCCTGACTACACCAAGAGCCAATAAAGGTCATGGAAGTAAAAACAAAAGTCAGAGCCCATGAGCCTCTGCCAAGCTTCCTCTCCACTTTCTCAAAACTAGAAAAGTGAGTGAGAGGTGGCAGTCAGGCTCCTCCCGCCTTTCAACACACACATACACACACACAGACACATACACACATATGCACACACGCACAAATTTTCTTTCAGCCCTAGGAAATATAATTTAAATTGACAATGAATGTTACCCACAAAGGAGATTGCTTCCTTGTTTTAATATATATTTTATTTTAATGCATAATTGTACCAAAGTCAAAACGGAAGCTTTTTTTTTTTTTTTTTTTTTTTTTTTTTTTTTTTTTTTTTTGTAAACTGACCTGCATTGGGGTACAAATAGATTATCTTTGAGTTCTTCTCATCCTTATTAAATCCAGTCAGCCAGGTCCCTGAACACCACCAGGCTGTGAATCCACTACCATGCATATCACTCAAGGCATTAGGTGGATCTGGGTGACAATTTATACCAGCTAGGAAAGTAGCTCTATTCTTGGGGACAACCTTAGTAATTAGAAGTTCACACAGTAGCCACATCATGGGATAATTTAGGGTTGGGGTAAGGACAGAGAGAAGAAAGTAAATTCCACACAGATGTTCACATCTGTTGAGTTGTTTCTCCAATGTCTCACTGCCAACAAAAAGCAGAGTATAGTCTGCTGTCAGGCTAAAGTTCATGGTTTAGCCCCTCTTCTCTGTTACCTATTGGTTATGTTAGTTAAGAGGGCAAGGCTCTGCACTTTTGAGTCCCTGTACCTGGTCTTCCCCTTTTTACCTGCCCTGTAGGTCTTTCCTCTCCTGGGAACCAAGGTCCCTGGCTATTACAGTTAACAGTATGACTTCACTACCATTACTGATCATGATAAGTGATTAAATTCACCGAGGGTCAATGGCCAGAACTCACCTGAAAATTCTGTAAACCTTGTTTCATTTCAGTGCTGTTAAATATGCTGTGGTGATTGATCCTCAGCAGTTTGAGGTCACCCTTTATTCATTAAGTATGTGAATAAGTCGTGGAACTTTCCCAGCTCCTGGTTTCTTCATCAGAGAGTAAAAGTCACCCATCCAAGCGAGTGGTTGAGAAAACTAAATTACAATGTAGAGAAATGATTAGGGCATGGAGTAAATACTGACTATTCATTATTACTCCTCCTAATACAGTAGTATTGACTAGTCCTTTCTTTATGCTGTGCAATTCCTGTATTACCCTTACCGCTGCACACTAGGGAATTTTCCCTTGGTTTAACTTAAAAAAAAATCCAGTTTCCTTCCCTGAGTTGAAACCCCAATTCGAATCTCTGTCCACTGACTGGCTCCTTGGGTTCCAGGTTCTGTTCCCGGAGCTGTATTTTGCCTCCAGCTACTGCTCAGTTGCTTCTGGGATGCTGCATGCCACTGGCTTCTTCTGGATATAAGACATTTTTCCACTTGATTGTTAATGTCTCCATCATTGCCTGGTTCAACCTGCTCCATTGTTGACTCCAGGCCAAGATGCTGGAGTCCATCTTGCTCAACAGGCACTTCTTGTCCTTCACTAATAGCTACATTTGAAATGCTGCTCGCAAACTGTGAGGTCAAAATCTCACCTAAGGTACAGTTTGCAGCATTAATGTTATGGAATAATCGTGGATTAAAAAGAATTGCTCCACCCCATAGAAAATACCACATGATATATAGCTCATACATCATCTTGGATTCCCCTGACCTTGTCTGCCCTCCCTTCTAGGCCATCAGCTCCTCTTTGGAACCTTCTGCGGCATGTCTTCTCTGTGCATACATGGTCTGTTCCCTGGAACCAACTAAATGCTTATCCAGAGAACACTGCACATCTTTCTTGGTTGCCATTGTCCAGTCAGGAAGTCACCTCCATGCCTACAGTTTTTGGTTGCTTGTACACTATGGTCCCAGTTGAAACCCCACATCACAGGGTATAGGATTCACCATCTTCACTTCAGCAGTCAGTTATTACATCTGGAGGGGCAGGATAATTAACTGCCTATAGGGTTGACTCGAGCTAATCAAAACCAAGGACAGAAGATGCAAACCGGAAGTCCCCCCCTTCCCCTCACCCCTCTTTTCTTTCCTTCACACTCCCACAGGCACACTTCTCCAGGGTGGCTCAGAAGATGAATAGTACAACACATTAAATGTCATAGTCTCTCTGTGGTTTATTCCGAAGCAGTGGCCAGCATGGCAACCTAATGCTTCTTTCTTTACAGATTCTCCCCTCCTTCTCCCTCAGTCCCACTGCCCTGAGATGACACCCAGTACACACAGTTAAAATGCTTCATTAATGCCCAAGACCCTGCTTTCCAGGGAACTCAGGCTAAGATAACTGTAAACAGAAATATTAGGTATATTCTTTAATATAGTTTAATAGAGTTTATTATAGTTTAATAGAGTTCAGTATAAAATGTTCTTTGAGATCTGATGTCAAAAAGGAAGAAATTGGGGCTGGAGAGATAGCCCAATGGGTGAAATGTGATATGTGGATATGAAGACCTAAATCCAAACCTCAGACCCAGGTTTAAAAATGAAGAGAAAAAAGACAAATGTGTGTGGTACATGCTTAGAATCGTGCACAACACAGAGGAGATGGAGCCAGGTGGGTCCTTGGGCTCACTGACCAGCCTAGCCTACTTTGGGAGGTCCAAGCAAGCAAGAGATCCTGTCTCAGTCAATAAGGTGGATAGAGTTATAACACAATGTTATTCTTTGGCCTACACACACACACACACATACACACACAGACAGACACACACACATCCATAGACACACACACAGATATAAAACAAAGGGAAGAAATGGACTCATGAACCTTAAGTGATTTGAAGAATTATTTAGATTCGTTTAGTACTTGCTAAACAGGTCGTAGTATTATTAGTTTTCTCGTTTGGCTTGGTTTTGAGAGAAGATCTTTCTTTGTAGTCAAGGCTGGCTTTGAGCCCCAAACCTACGTTCTTCAGCCTCTTGAGTCCTGAAATCACCACACCCAGGAACTCATGCTATAGCTTTACACAGGTGAGAAACCCAAAATATAACATAGTTAAATCGCAATCTAAAGATACACAACCTTGTCACCAAGAGGTAGATTCAAGTCTTACTAAGCCATGGCTCTTAGTTACTAGTTTTAAAATAATTCTATGAAAAATTCAATAAGGTCAGAGAATCAAGAAAAATGGATTTTTCTGAGTCCAAATTTCACCGTGAACGAATGAATGCATAAAAGCAGATATACTAGTTGTAAGAGGAGTGGATTAAAGTTCTTTTTTATTATCCTAATTTTATTTTTTATTGTGTGCCCATGTGTAGATGTATGTCCATGTGTCTGATATGTGTGTCTTCGTATATATGTCAATGTCTCTGTGTGTCTAATGTACATATGTGTCTCTGTGTTTGTATGTGTGGGTCTACATGTGTATCTGAGTGTGTATGAATTTATGAGTTGAGCTCTGAGGACACTTTCAGGACTGAACTGACATCACCAGACTTGGAAGCAATCTCCTGTCTTGTTGGCCTAGATTATTGCTTTTAAGGTCATTTCTCCCCACACAAACTTTGACCTCACTTTCCCCGCTTCAGTACAGGGCGCCCTAATATTACTTGACCAGCATCTAACCCAGTATTTCCCTTCCATTATTTGTGTTTGCCAACAAAGTAAAAACAAAAGCACTTTGTAGATAAATGCTTTCATTCTCTAACTTCAGAGATAAGGAACTTAGAAGCACAAATCCATGAATCTGGTTTAGGAATAAATATTAAACTCTTTCCTGTTTTGGTGGAGAAGGAGAGTTAGTGAACAAGAAAGTGCAGGGTGCTTAGGAGGGATAAGGGCAGTCTGGGAGCAGGGAAGATGCTTATCCATGCACATGGTTTGTTCCCACTTCTTCACTGTTCGTTTTCATCTGAGAACAAGCAGAGACAGCGAGGCATTGGTATCCTGGAACGCCATGCCCAGCAAGTCATAAAAGCACTTGTGTCTGCACAAAATGCTTAAATAGAAATGTAATCCAGTATAGAATATTTATTTAAATTGGACAGAATTCCCTGTGGAATGACAACAGTGGCTTTTTCCTTTCTCTCTCTCTCTCTTTTGTTCTCTCTCCTCCCTCCCTCCCTTCCTCCCTCTCTCTCTCTCTCTCTCTCTCTCTCTCTCTCTCTCTCTCTCTCTCTCTCTCCCCCTGTTTAGTTAGCTCACAAAATAATGATTCAATATGATGTTTTTCTACATATTTGTCATTGGACGTTGCTCATATTTTCCTACCTATTAATCCCCAGCCTTTCTCCTCCTGCAGAAGGTCCTCATTCTCCTCCCAAGTAGTCCTCCTTTGACTTTTCTATATGTGTGTGTGTTGTGTATATTTATTTTTAAGACTAGATTCTTTGTAACAGGTAACTTTGTAAATTTTAATATGTTTTTATTTGCATGTGTGTGAGTGTTTGTGCATGTATGTGTGTGTACCTGCGTATGAGTGGAAGCTAGAAAGAGACATTGAATCCCTCTTTCAGAACTGAAGTCACAGACATGGTAAGACGTCCTGTTTGTTACATGGGTGCTGGAATCTGAAATCTGGACCTTACGACTGCGCAGTAAACACTAGCAGCAATTGCCTTATATCTTCAGCCTGATATTTTCCTTATTTCCTCATAATACCTTTCTTGGTCCCTAATCCTACCCCTTAGAATTCCCACATAGTTCCCTTCTAATTTCATGCCCTATCTATCTATCTATCTATCTATCTATCTATCTATCTATCTATCTATCTATCTATCTATCTATCATCTATCTATCTATCATCTATCTATCTATCTCTATCTATCTATCTCTATCTATCTATCTATCTATCTATCTATCTATCTTTCTATCCATCTGCCTCTCTATCTTCTATCTACCTACTTACCTACCTATGAATCTAGAATCTGTACACAAAAAACACACATGTGATGTTTGTCTTTCTGAGTCTGGCTTATTTTATTTAACATGATAATCTTCAGTTCTGTCCATTCCTGCAAATGAAGTAACTTCATTCATTCTCCACTATGGTGGAGGAAAACTCCATTGTGCAAATGCACCATGCCTTTCTTACCTGTTCCTATACTGATATACATGTAGGATGGTCTCACTATGTGCTGATTGTGCGTAGAACTGCACTAAATGTGGATGAGCATCTCTTTCTGTGGCATACAGAATGTCAGCTGTTTTCAACAAGAGAATTATGACCAGATGCAGAGCATTAGAAATTGGCATATTATAGCTCAAACTTTGCTGCATTAAATCCCGTGAGAAATGTGTCTATAGAATTCACTCTATGACATATAGTCCATAAGTACATGGAACACTTGAGAGGAGGGTCAAGAGGAACTGGGAAGGCTTGAATCAAAAGTTTTCAGTCTTGTCAAATGTTCAAGCATGGCCTTTAAAAATAAGTTTCTCTGTATACATATTTTCAAAGTATCTATTTCACTGTTAATTATGTATGTGCCTGTGTGTAAGTGTGTACGTGTGTGTGGGGGGGATACCTGTACAGGTCAGAAGAAGGCATCAGATCCTCTGGAGCTGGAGTTAAAGGGGATTGTGAGCTGACTGATATGGGTACTGGGTATGATATGGGTAACTTTCCTAACTGCTGAGCTACTTCTCCAGCCCTAATACAAACCCTGTCTGTATCCAATATTCCTTGTAGTAATGTTGCCATTTTTAATGAGGTCAGTGATTTAGGGCTGTTGCTCAAGTCTATGTATGTTGAGACTGCTTGATTAAATAGGAATTCCCTTAGAGGCATCCTGTTTCTCACCCGTTTGAGTATGTGTCTGGTTAACCTTGCTAAATTTAACTTGCCAAACACTTGGGGAAAGAGTACATGACTATCTTCTTTGAACATCTTCTATGGAGTAGAAGAAAACAATTTCATGAGATTTGAAAGCTCCCCACTGCCGCATAATTGAATTAGAATGATTTGGATTTATACAGTAACAATTTAAATTAATATTTAATTTTAAAAACTAGTTTTAGATTGCATTTTTTGTACATTTCTAAAGGCTATTGAAAATCATTTTTATTCCAGTGTTTAGCATCTCGAAATACTAGTTTTTTCCATTTCTGCTACTAAAAACATCACCAACTTAATGATTCAAATCAGTAGTAACATGTGTGTGTACATGCGTGGTGTATACAAATGTGTGCATGCGAAGGTCACAGGAGGACCTTGGTTGTCCTGTTCTAACACTCTTCACCTTATTCCACTGAGACAGGGTCTCTCGCTGAACCTGGAGCTAGCCTGTCAGAAAGTTAACTCAGAATATGCTATCTCTGCCCCGCAGTGCTGGAGTTACAGATGCCTACGTGCTAAGCCCAGGGTGTTTTGCTTTGTTTTGTTTTGTCTTGTTTTGTTTTACATAGGTGCTTGGGACACAAGCTCAGGTCCTCTTGCTTGTGCCCCAGCATGCAACCACTGAGCCATCTCCCCAGTTTCCAACAGTGGCCATTTTTAGTCTTATACTTAGCAGGTCAAAAGCCTAATGTGGACCTCCCCAGGTTAAAGTCATAGTACATCTTCTCTGTGGGCTGCAGCAGACAACAAACTTCTCTCCTCAACCACATTTGACAACACTGAGTTTTATGTGGTTGAAGGATTGAGGTTCCTCTTGTCACCTCCTTTTATTTCTTGGCTTTTCTCTGAAACTTACAGCTGGTCTTTAGAAGACAAAGCCTCTTTGGCTCAAGGTGCTCCTGCTCTGTCTTAAAAGCTAGAGGCGATGGGCAGAATCATTGCTGCTTCTCTCTCTATAGCAAGAAGACGACATTCTTGCCTTTAAAGAGTTGTGGGGTTAGGATGGGCAAACTATCTAGATGGAGTGATCTCCTAATTGCAAGGCACATAATCTTGGTCATATCTTAGACTCTCTTTGTACCGTGAGATAGCATAGTCTCAAGTTTAGAACATGCACATCTTTGAGGGTCCTTCTACCTATGGCATGAAAATACACGGGAATAGGTGATGCACTACAACTCTGCATCATGTGTGATGTTTTCAGCAAGTCTCACTCCTGTAGCTGCTTTCTCTATAGATGGTGAAGTGGCATGCTTACTGGTATGTGGTGCCTAGCCAAGGTAAAGTAAAGACATGGTACAAAATACCGTCTATGAATAAGAATTTCTGTTGTCCAAAGGTCTGTTTATGCCTCAAATTATGCTGGTAAGGGTTTCTTGCTTCCTGACCCCATAGTCTAGTATCTGAATGTTACCAATGGCCATAAAGAATGGCATTGAACTACAGTAAATCTTCATAAGTATGTAGCCTGACCATAGAATCTGCCCCAAGTCCTAGTGGAGCCTACCCACACAGTACGTACCAATAGAAGAGTAAACCTACCTTTCTAATGAATTCATTTATTTTAGTACGTGTGTATTTATGTGTGAGCGTAGTGTACTACACATGTAGGTATGTGCAGGCATGCAGAGGTCAGAGGAGGATGTTGAAAGTCCCATTCTATCAATCTCTGCCATATTGCTTTGATACAGGGTCTCTTACTAGGCCTGTAGACGGGCCGGTGGTTACCAAGTCTCAGATATTCTCTTCCAGTCCATACAACGTTTGGATAACAGGCACACATACAGCCATGTCTAGCTTTTAAATGTGGTTATTATTTTAACTCAGGTGCTCAATTTTTAAATATTTATTTATTTATTTTTGCACTGTGCATAGCCCTTCCCAACACTCAAAGTTACTTACATTTTATTTTACATTTACTTGTTGGCATACTGGCCACGTGTGTTGACAGGGGCATGCTGCTTTGTATATGTGGTGCTCAGAAAGACAACTTGCAGGGGTCCATTCTCTTCTACCATGCAGGTCCTGGAGAACAAACTCACCTCCCCAGGCTTACATAGTGACCTGTCTTGCCAGCTTCAATGTTACTTTTAAGCAGGCTCCAGTGAAGACTGGATTTCATCCAGGTCTGTCTAACTTCACTGCTGGTAGCTCTTGTTCTTAAGACTGCCCCATTGATTGCACTATTGGACAGCTGTGGACATGTAAATCATCTCCTGCCTCCCGGCTCTGTTTAGCACAGAAGTTGGAGCTTCTCCACCTTACAGTTGTGTCAAACCAAAGATCTCATCCAGTTCCACGGGCAGTGGTGGTACGGTGATGTTCTGACCAGGTGACTCTGAGCTCCCTGAGATACAACTAAGTGGTTCTGGAATCCTGTTAGTTACACTGTAAAAGGCAATGATCACAACAATAATAAGCCTTTTATTACCACTCTAAGACCTGGGGCTTTCCAGGTCCCATTGTTCTGTGTATGTTAGCTCCGTGGATGTCTGTGGATGCTGTTATTAAACCAATTATCAGATGAAGCAGATGAGGTGAAGGGACTCACCCATATCTATATAGCTGGTCAGTGAGAAAGCTGAGACATGAGCTCAGATTCCTCCTGTTTGAGCAAGAAGCCAAATTATGCCTCAGCGTATTCTGTCACTGAATATCTAGAATGATCTTTGAATACATATCATACCTCTGCGTTTTCAAAACTTTTAGCTTCAAGTTTAGCTTATACTTCAAAGCCATAATCCATTTCTAATCTTAGGAAAGATGCTAGGTATTGTGGGTAGCCCACCAAGTTTTCATGCTTGAGCCAGGCCCTATGCTCGAAGAAAGGCTATGAAGAACCTATGTCCTTACGGGGAAGTAAAAGGCTGGTTCCGATAAGTGTGAGAGGGAAGTGGTTAAACCTTCTGGGTCCTGCTCTTCACCCTGTACAGACGGGGTAGGGACAGGGAGTGTAGACCTTGGATTTGCACTCTGACCTGTCCCCCAGGCTCTTCTTCCTGCGCCATCAAGGTTTTCATTCCTGTCAAGGGAAGCTAGGCATGGTGGTGCATCCCTGTGACATTTGAAACAGGAGCGTCACATGTTTCTGTCCAGCCGGGGCTGTATAGTGAAAACCTGTCTCAGAAAACAGCCTAAACAAACACCCAAAAACTTGTTAAAAAGAAAGCAAGCAGGACTGGAGAGAAGTTTCAATGGTTAATAGCTCTGACTGCTCCATCCGAAGGCCTGGACTTGGGTCCTAGCAACCAAGTCAGCTGACTCACAATCACCCCTGCTCCAGCTCCAAGGAATCCGATACCCCTTGCTTCCTTGTGTCCACGTGCACACACCCACATGCAGATACACATACCTAACCACAATTACAAATAACAATACATTTCAAAACAAACCAAAACAAAAATAGAACAAATAGGAAGCAAATAGATAAGAGGTTGGTGCTTTGAAAAATCAGAATGTAAGCCAGGCGGTAGTGGCGCACGCCTTTAATCCCAGCACTCGGGAGGCAGAGGCAGGCGGATCTCTGGGAGTTTGAGGCCAGCCTGGTCTACAAGAGCTAGTTCCAGGACAGGAACCAAAAAGCTACGGGGAAACCCTGTCTCGAAAATCCAAAAAAAAAAAAAAAAAAGAAAAAGAAAAAGAAAAATCAGAATGTGAAGCACAGAATCTTCACTTTCCCCCTTCCCCTGACTCTTGTGAGGGATTCTACGGAGCTCAGTCTGAAAACCTGTATGAATTGCAATGTTGGTTCTTCTTTCTTTCTTCTTTCTTTCTTTCTTTCTTTCTTTCTTTCTTTCTTTCTTTCTTTCTTTCTTTCTTTCTTTCTTCTTCCTTTTGTCTTTTCCTTTCCCTTTTTGTTTGATGTTTAAACAAGGTGCAATGCAGTGTGCAGCTACTTCAGAAACAAAAGGAAAAGAGCTGGGAGAGCTGGGATTGGACCTCGCAAAAGGAAAGGAATCCCTCCAGGAGAGGACTGTTTGGTCCTGGCCCTGAGAAGACACAGGGGTTTCCCAGCAGCACAAGGGTGGGCGTTCTCAGGGCAAACAGGACAATATGGACACACGGGATAAGGCTGGAATTCCCAAACTATCTTGTCTCTTAAAACGAAAATGGTAACTTGGTGCTGCTCCTCCCGTGTGGAGTGATAGAAAGAGAGGAGGCTAAAAGCAGCCAGACCGAGAGAAAGCCTTTCCAGAGCTTTCCTCTTTGTCTCTTTGATTAGAGAAAGTGGATTTCAGCTGACAACTACGGAAAGCATCTTGAGACTCTAGAATCCTCATTCTTTAGCTCGTGAATGGTGTTTCCCTGCTACATTATCAACAACGAAGGAGAAACTATTCAATACTGTGGTTAAGACGCTTGCTTTCTCCTATTTGTACTGTGTGCCTGGAATCGACATTTTTGGCAACGCCGAACATCAAATACCTTAGCTGACCATGGAAGGCTATTGGGGGAAATCCCCATGTTAATGCTTATAAAACATACTGTCTAGAATATCTCATAGGCTTAATACATGTTAGCTATAAGTATGTATGTGTATGTCCAATAACACATCTTATCTATATGGGAAGAAGTTTCACAAGACAGACTATTCAGGATATAGCTAAGAGTGGTGGTGCCCTCACCTGTAATCGAGCACCGAGGCTGAGGCAGGAGGATAATGAATTTGAGGTCAGTCTAGGTTACAGGGCAAGACCCAGGCTTTTTGTCATTTTGGTGTTTTTTGTTGTTGTTGTTTTGTTTTTGTTTCTTGTTTTTAGGGCATTCAGAATGTATAGACTTTGAAAAAAAACAGACAGTAAGGCAAGAAAAGGTCTGTATTAAATCAGAAGCTATTGTTTCCCAAACAACCCAAGTGGCCCTCTTCTCACTCCTTTATTCCTAGGGATGAAGAGGAGGGAGGGAGCGATTTATTCACTGTGAAGAAAAACACTTTAGCCTGGAGAGAAGAAAGCATGATACCAAAGAAGTAACAGTCCAAGGGTGGATGAAAGTTTGCAATTTTGTGGCATGTTCGCTAACTGCTCAGAAGAAAAATGTTTAAGGAAATGACACTCACTACTCTGGAAGTAATGACCTAGAACACAAGGGCTGTAGCCTTTCCCAACTCCACACTTACACATATCGAATTAGGTGCACTTCTTGGGCTTTTCCTACTCATGCTGAAGAATCTGTGCCTCTGAAGAGAACTGTACATTTTATTCTAAAATTGCTTTTCAGCTCTGTAGACTGGAACACACATTTGCTGACTGAACAGCCTTGCCTTGCAGAAGAACGTCTGACCCCTTCTGGCAAATTAAATACAATTATGCAAACTATGAGGATTTGGACCTAATCTAATTAATATAGTACATATGAAACAGATAATAATTTCCCTAGTGAAAAACTAGGTTGTCTTAGTTCGTGTTTGAACTAAGGCTTAGGAAAACATTGTCCTCTGTAAGGAAAATTTCATTATCTTCCACGTTCTGTTTGCTTAGCCCCATAACAGATGTGTTTAGAAAAATAGGACCAAAATTGGAATCTTCAGATGATAACATTTTTTTTTCAAAATTTACCAAAAAATATTCTATGAATAAGAAAAAAAGAGAGATTTGATTCGGAGATGATTTCATTTTTTTTCTTGCCAAGCACAAACAAACCCGTGGTGGCAAATGCATTCAGTGGGAGATTTCTGCCCACTAAATATAAAAGGTTAGACTCAACCTGGATTAAATGCATCCCGATCAATGCCAATCACAAACTCTCTGAATGACATTTTCAGTCCTGAAGCTGAGAGCACTCCTGTCTGAATGCATGAATTCCATTTGCATTAATCAGTGTTCTGCTTGTACAGCGAAATGAAAACAGGAAGGAATTTCTTTTCTTTATTTTTTTCTATTCTCTTTCACCAAGAGAGCTAAAGAAAAGGCTCTAACTTGTGTGGATCAAGATGCGTGTTTCTCTTTCTTCCTCCCAACAAGAGTGAATTCTGTACTGCAGAGACGTCCTCAGTTATCA
The DNA here is from genome assembly GCF_950005125.1 of Chionomys nivalis. NCBI lineage: Eukaryota > Metazoa > Chordata > Mammalia > Rodentia > Cricetidae > Chionomys > Chionomys nivalis. Next base: position 28,016,097 of record NC_080103.1, on the reverse strand, counting down.
AGAGATGCAACGGGTGGACCAAAGCAGATTTTTCTGAGACCCGTGCCTCTGGCCTGATGTCATTGCTAACTGTGTGAGCACTGCCTTGGTCCATTTGTTCCTTAGCTTCTTGTGGAGGGGGGAGGGTTCCACTGCCAACAAGCATGCCAGCTCTCCAGCTGCAAAGATATCCAGTTTACATGGGCCTGGATTTTTTTCCTAGGTAATGCCAATACCATAGAGCCATTTCAACAGCTGTTAGGAGCAGTATTTCCTAGACAATCATAGCCTAGCGAGCTCTTTATTCTATCGAGGAAACTCTGCTGGAGATGAGGGAAGAAACGTTCTGCCAAGAATTCCAACACTCCGTGTCTGTCTTCATCGGCTTTTGCATCTGGAACAGCAAACGTCTTCTCAAGAGGCATGCAATAGAAGCAGCAGTGTGTTTGTGTGTGACTTCCACAAGCAGTCTAATAAACAAGCAGCTTTCTAAGTGGTGATGGTAGCTATTTTGTTATGTCACGAGGTCCCTCCAGCCAGAGCTGAAAGCTTTTGGCTAGTAATGGAGAGTTGCGCAGGGTCATATAGAAGGTAGTTGTGAGGACCACAATCCTATGGCCACATGAATTTTCCCATCACTTATTGCTAAAGATGCAAATACTATATTGTAACAGGAAAGAGGCCCCAAATACTTTACATGAAGAACGGAAGTAAGTCATTTCGTATCTTGAATTTGCTCTACAATGATATGAAGTGGGATGGGTAGCTAAATCACAGATAGAAGATGGACTGTGAACTGGTATTGAAGCTGGGTGGTGGACACGTGGAACAATATTACAGTCCTCTTTAACCGTTTTTTTTTTCTTTTAAGACAAGGTTTCTCTGTAGCTTTGGTTCCTGTCCTCTAGCTCTTGTAGACCAGGCTGGCCTCGAACTCAAGAGATCCACCTGCTTCTGCCTCCCTAGTGCTGGGATTAAAGGTGTGTGCCACCACCACCCGGCTTTTAGCCAAGTATTTTACGACCATTTCCTGAGAAGCTCAAGGTTTCTGTTCCCGGTATCTGTGAACGACTGCTCTATGTTAATGTGTGAAGAACTAAGAATGTATCTTACTGGAGTATGCACTTAGCATGTGTGTAGTACTGGATTTGAGTCCCGGCACCCATTTAAAAAAATAAAAACGACAAGTAATCTTAGACTTCAAAGTTCTTGCATAAGGAATCCAGCCCATGACTGTGTGAAAATGTCCGATAAAGTAAACCGTGCTGATTGAAAAAAAATCTAAAAATCAAAATGTATTTCTTTTTGTGAAAAGGTTTCACTGCGTGGCCCTGACTGTTCTGGAACTCATGCTGTAGACCAGGCTGGCCTCAAACTCAGAGACCCTCCGAGATCCGCCTGCCCCTACCTCCCAAGTACTGGGATTAAAGGCGTGTGCCATCACTGCCTGGCCAAACTGCATTTCTTAAAGTTGCTTGTTAAATCCCTCTACTCAGCCCTTCTCTTCCTCACTGGTTTTCTCAAATTTGATGCTATTTATGTTCACTGTCGGATAGTGATCCGTTTCAATTTTTAAGTGGCAATCGTAATTTAGAATACACCTCTTGTCTATATCAACCACAGTGAACTTGCTCTCAGCAGTGGCTCTGCTTTTCTTTGGCTTTGGCAAGCTGCTCCGAACATTTCCTTCTTCTCATTCCAAAGTGGGGTGATTGGGGCTGACAGGACTAGGGCTTTTCCCATCACCCAGCCTGGAGTTTTACACTAGGGACTTCTAATGCGTGTAGATGTCATGCTTTCTTTCTACACACTTTCAGTAAGAGAACTCCATGTTCTCACAGTTTGGGCAAGGTTGTTTTTAATACTTAACCCCTCTGGGTGTTGAATCCCATTTTCATTTTGATGCCCCCTTGTGTCTTTGCCCCAAAGATAAATTGAAATATCCTGTTTGGTGTGGTGGTATTCCTGTCTGTGATGGCAGGTTGTTTTTAGTTTTTTTTTTGTTTTTTTTTTGTTTTGTTTTTAGGTCTATGCGATTCCATCAGGGCAACTGACTTCCTAATTAGTCCTTAATAACAATTCCTGGAACACTTGTGATGTCAATCCACGCGTCAGCTAGGTGAGTTATATTTGGGGTCAAGGATTCTGTGGTCAGGTCATGTGTGGGGGCTAGCTCTTGTAGTGGAAGAAATTATACTGATCTTCTCACAATAGGTCACACAAAACTGGGATGATTTCGCTTTAGGTTCTCACATTCTTAACTCTTGTCTGATGTGCACAAAAGCCATCAGATAGGCTCCCGAATGCAGCTGGAGGAGGGACTCAGGACTGCAGAGATCTTGGGTGAGGAACAGATAGATCTTCCAGGTGATTTTATTGCTTTAATGATCAGTAGCCATGGTTTTGTCACTCACGCATTGTTTTCTGCTGTCTTCTGTAAATTTTAGAGGTCATTTTCCTGTTCTTTCTCCCACTGCTCTGCATCTCACGGCCTTGTGACTGCTAGGGAAGCAATCACCCACTGAACACTGGCTTTTCTCAGCCCCCGAATATCTGCATGTCTTACACAAACAGTAGAGATAGTGAGGCGTTTCCAGAGCATGTTGATCAGTGATATTTAAGGACTCTGTTTTCATTTTTAATTAAATGTGTGCACTTTCACAGGAGCGCAGAGCTGGGGGAGGGCAGAAGAGAGAGAGTTAAACTCCTGGACCTGGATTTACAGGCGGTGTAGAGTGAACTAATGTGGGTGCTGGGAACCAAGCCTGGGTCCTCTGCAAGAATAGTACACGCTTTTAGCTGTTAGGCCATCTCTCTTCAGCCTAAATACCTCACCAGTGTGATGCTCCCATCACCCACTTCAAAGTTAGAAAATTAAGTTTAATTTCAAAGGCAAAGGCAAATGTTAAACTCTATTTAGTAGATATTTACATTTCTTCCTTGTTTTCATTCCTCTTTCCCATGGAGTTTTAGTCTGTACTTATCTTTGAACAGTTTGAAATATGAATCATGCTTCACTTCAAAATATATTTATGTAAACTAATTGTTCAAGTTATAAGATTTTCCTGTAATCATAATACCTAAACTTCTTTTGGAATCAGTTATCACTGCCATTATTATTAATATAAAGGTTACCCAAACACACACACAAAAGACAGCATCTACACACTTAACAACTCTCAAGCTAAATCGTGAAACAGACTTTTTTTTAAAAACATGTCTTAAGAAAAAAAATGTGTGGTGAATTGGGCTTTTTGATTTTCCCTTTTATTTAGACTTTTTGCTTCATGAATATTTATTGCTCATTTCTGGAAGGAGGCAAGCTCAACATCAATAAAACCAACAGTTTTTATTTTTTCAATTATTTTTGAAGCAGTCTTGCTGCATAGTCCTGGGGTTTCCAACTTATAATCTTCTTGATTCAGCCTCTCGGGTGCTATGATTATAGGTATAAGCCACCTAGAAGCATCCCTAATTCTTACTTCTATTGATGTGTATACTAAAAATTCTTATTCATGTGCATAAGTAGATGGTACTGAAAAGTGGCATGGTGTGTGTTTGTATGCGTGTGTATGTATGTGTGTATGTGTGTATGTGTGTATGTGTATGTGTGTATGTGTGTGTGTGTATGTATGTATGTATGTGTGTGTGTATGTATGTATGTGTATGTGTGTGTGTTGCTAGTGAATGAACCCAGGGGATTGCACACACTAGGCAAATGCTCCACCCTGCATCACATACACAAAACCACTCAATTATCTTTCGTCAAAAGGTCCTTTGGAACTGTATCAGCGGTTGACTCAGGAGTGGCACTTCCTCTTCCCACAGCCTTTCCACTGGGACTCCTCAATGAGAGGCTGAGGTCACAGGTTTCGCTAAGCCCCTTCTCAGCGTGAGTGCAGTCCCTGGGATTATAGACACTCATGCTGCAGCACCTGGCTTTCACAAGGCTTCTGGGGCTTCAAACTCGGGTCCTCATGCTTGCATGCCTGCACCTCTGTCCACCAAACAATCTCTGCAGCTCATTATCCATATTGAGCAGAATTTGGGGCAGAGGGCTGTGGCATCACCAGAGAAAACACCTGGGGCTTGGCTTCCCCTCATCTGGTTCCTTAGAGTTAGTGGCTGCCCCATCTGGGAACAGAGGCACCTCACCAGTCAGAAGAACCAGTCTGTAGATAAGGGTTTGTGGTCTGCCTACTGACTGGCTGTCAAAGAGAGTGTAGTGGCAGGGACAAGAAAATCCCAGAAAGTTAGTGAGCCCTCAAACCTGGATCCACAGCAGAAAGACAAAGAGATCCTGCCTCAAGTAAAGTGGAAGGCAAGACCAACACCCAATGTGATCTCTGATCCCGTCTCTCATGAATTTGTATGCCATGCATGCACATATACAAAAGTAAAAAAGTTAATAAAGTGTCTATAATATTAATATGTATCCCCTGCAGTGCTGATTCAAAGCTCTGTTGATACTATAGAACTTGATAAGGTTTATACAAACATATTTTTTTTCTGTAAAGGAATTTGACACGATATTTCTGAAGATACGATTTTGTTGTGAGGTGCATAGAGTCTGCATCTATTACACTGCACCAAATTACAGTGCGGTGTAAGAAGGCATGCAAAAGTCTAGCCCACCTGCATGGACCTCTGTGTGATGTAGGAAGGCACGCAAAAGTCTAGCCCACCCACGTGAACCTCTATGCATGTTCTTTATAAAGGGTCTCATCGGCCAGAATCCTCCCTGTTGTTTTGAGTCCTCCTTGCTTTGAGACGCACCTGAACTCTGAGAGGTACTTCGTTGGTAACACCTTGTCCATGTGTTTTCAGGGTGAAGGAGCAGGCATGCCTACCTTCTACTTGGTGCTCCTGCAGGCCGGATGGTGTAGTAGGAGCTGCGGGCTGTGTTCCTGCCGCCCCAGCTCCTGGTCGCCTGGCTAGCTTATGCCCCGAAATAACAACACACAAACTGTATTCTTTTAAACACTGCTTGGCCCATTATATCTAGCCTCTTCTCGGCTAACTCTCGCACCTGGACTAGCCCATTTCTAATAATGTGTGTAGCACCCCAAGTGCGCTTACCGGGAAGATTCTAGCCTACGTCCGTCCTGGGTTGGAGCTTCATCGCATCTGCCCCAGAGAGGAGAGCTATCGAGTCCGAGCTCACTTCCTCTTCCTCCCAGCATTCTGTTCTGTTTACTCCACCCACCTATGTTCTAACCTATGAGGGCCAAGCAGTTTCTTTATTTTTTAACCAATGACCTTCCTCCATCATTTCCCCTTTTTCTGTTTAAACAAAAAAAAAAAACGAGGGGTCTGGAGAGATGGCTCAGCGGTTAAGAGCATTGCCTGCTCTTCCAAAGGTCCTGAGTTCAATTCCCAGCAACCACATGGTGGCTCACAACCATCTGTAATGAAGTCTGGTGCCCTCTTCTGGCCTTCAGGCATACACGCAGAAAGAATATTGTATACATAATAAATAAATAAATATTTAAAAAAAAAACGAGGAAGGCTTTAACTTTAACATAGCAAAATTACATATAACAAAACAGTTATCAAGTAAAAATTACAATATTTACATCTATTTTATTTTTATCATAACTAAGGAAAACTGTAACTAACTATTCTTCAACTCCATCAAAGACTCCAGAAAGATACAATATTACCTAAGCAAACAAGAAATAAGCAACTTTCAAACTCTAGAAATGACAGAGACATCTCGCTGCCTTGACAGTCACCCAAAGTTTCTCTGTACCGTTGGGGCATCCATATTCGGCATACAGGCCCATAGTTTCCAGCAGACATTTCCATGAAGCAGGAAATTTCAAAGGCAGTTCAGTCACTATCTGCTGTGTCCTGCAGAATGTCTAGCAGACTCTTTCATGAATCAGGAACCCCGAAAGATCATCTCACCTTTAGGCAAGTTCAGCAGTCCTCTCTCTGCGGGTTCTTTGTGTCCAGTTTATGCAACAGTCCAGGCAAGAGCAGTTTCTTGCCCAAATGGCTATCAAACTCCATAAGGATCCTCTTCGATGCCCATCTTCTTGAAGTAGATTGGTGCTGCCAGGAGCAGAGTGTCTCATTGTCATGAAAAGTCCTAAGTTATTAAAACATTAAATAGCATATTCCAGGCCGGGCGGTGGTGGCGCACGCCTTTAATCCCAGCACTCGGGAGGCAGAGGCAGGTGGATCTCTGTGAGTTCGAGACCAGCCTGGTCTACAAGAGCTAGTTCCAGGACAGGCTCCAAAACCACAGAGAAACCCTGTCTCAAAAAACCAAAAAAATAAATAAATAAATAAATAAATAAATAGCATATTCCGTAGTCTTTGAAAGATATGAAGAATGTCTATCTAAAATATATTTATGTACATCTAGAAAATCTAACATGACTACAAACTTGACTATTATAGATAACTATTCATTAACAACTTATATACATAACATTTTTACATGAGCTACACAATCACAATGCCTTAATCAATATCAGAAATACATATACATATAACAAAATTGACCTTAAATTTAAATCACTAAAGCAAAATCCGTATCAATGCAAATTATTCATACCTTTATCAGGATGGAACCCAGATGAATCATTATTAGAGAAGGGGAACTGGATAAGCATGAATGTAATTGGAGATGCAAGAAAGAAATCAGAAAAATTTAACCTGTTTAATGAATGAGTCTAGATAAAATTAAAACTTTTAAATGAGGATGTTTAAGGAAAATGATTGTAATAGTTTGATAGGCAGTATGCTGCTCTGGTTGGTGTATTGATGATTTATTTTTGAGTTGAAAGTAACAATCAGCAAGTCTTATATGTGGGACTTGTTGACAGAAAACTAAATATTTCTTGAAGACTTACTGCATTTTTTCTTATTTCAAATTTTATTTTAATTGACTCATCGAAATATGATCTCAGATCAATGCTATCAAAGTTAATTATTTATAATGAAGGAAAATTCTTTACCAAGCATAGGGTTAATCAAGTCATACCTTGAAGATAGCTTTGGTGACATTTTAATACCCAGTATTTCTATACAAGGGTTGAGGAAAGGTTACTGGATCAGTTGATATTTACTCTGCACCCTATGAGAGTGTGAGATATGAGGTGCTTTGGAGACCTCCTCAGAAGCGACATTCATTCAATGGAGAAAAGGGATCCTGTTCATCAGGAGTTGGGTAAATCTCTTAGCCTTGCACCTGGTCCAGAGGGAGAGGTAACACCCAGTCACTGATAAAGCAACCAGCTAGGAGCAGGAGAATGACAGAGAAGGAGAGTTACTATAAATAATCCTGATACTTTGAATCAACTGATACATTGGCAAGCTCTTTTAGATGCTCAATTAGCATTTATTGGTGAAACCATTCAAACATCCTTGCTTTCTCCCAGCAGCACAATGGAGGTTGCTGGCTCTGAAATCTATCTCATTATTTTCTCTGTATAAAGGAAAACACATCTTGAAACGACCTCCTCCTCTTCCCTTTTCTCCTTCTTCTTCTGAACGGGTGTGATGTGTATTAAGGCGCACATACGCCATGGCACTTTTACGGAGATCACAGAACCAGCTTCTTTGAGTCAGTTCTCTCCTTCCATCAATGGTTCTGGGGACCAAACTCAGGTCATGGTTTATGCAGCAAATGCGTCTGAACCATCCTCCTATCCTTGCCTCTAGATGTCTTGACGCTGGGAACTTTTAAACATCTTCCCTCCTTTAATAATTCTAGTATAATTTAATCTTTTAAGGTCTCTAGAAAGACTGATTTACTTTTAAAAGCATTTTCTTTCTCTACTGTGATAAATATATATCACAGAAAATTGATCAGTTCACTCTTTTATGTGTTTAATTCAAATGACACTCAGCACATTCACAATGTTTTCTTTCCTTTTTCTTTAGCTGAAGGGAATCTTTAATGTGCCCAGGACAGAGATGAATGAAGAGTTTGCTAAGAAACAACTGCAGTCAGTGTAAAATACATATTTCATCATCTAATCAGAAAAATACTTACTAGTGAACACAGATATGTGTAGACGAACGTTTAATAGATCCTCAAAACATTCCCAGGGAGTCAGGAAAGCCCCGCTCACTGTTCCGAGTCAGGAAAGCCCCGTAGCTGTTGCCTAACATGCAACTATGATCTTTATTGGAACAGCTTGTCTTATGGCAGGCCAACACAAACTTGGCATTGATGCATAATTAATGAACTGGGAAATGTATTAACAAGATTTCTCTCTCATTAATGTTTCCCTAATATCTGGCATGAAAGCTAAGCTGTATTAATTAGGATGGGGGCTGTCGTACATGTGATTGCAGGCAGGCGTTCTGTCTACAGGGTAAGTTTGTCAGGTTTCATTGGCAGCACCCCCCTTTTTGTCTTTAACCCTCCTTCCTTATTCCCAGTCCCCCATCACTCCTTTTGTTCTTCTTGGGATTACCTTTGTAATTTTATTCTAGGTGGATGCAGGAACGATGACAGATTGAATGGTTCAAGTTTTAGATGGATGTCGGAGCACACATGAATTAATCAATATTTCATAATCTAGGCAATGAAAGCTTCCTCTTCATAGAGTAAAGAGGACATTATGCTCCGTGTGCACGGCTTAACCACTATTCATGCTAATGAGACGCATGCAGGCACGGCCCCTTTCTTGAGTTGATAACATGCTCCAGTGTACATCATTGTCAATTATGAATCAACTCGTAATCATCTTGGGAAACGGGAGAAGTAAATCCTACTGCTGGGCACAAGCACCTCATGGGGGGATTATTGGTTAGTGTTGGGGTCTGAACTTGGAATATTAATTCCTTTTTATTCTGTCAAAGTTATTTTACCACTGTCAATTAAGTCAAATATTCCCCCAGGAAATAAGCAAATGTGTGTGTGTGTGTGTGTGTGTAAATGGGCTGAGAAGGAGGTGGAGGTAAAACTAAAGGAACATGCAGAGCCAACAGGAAGAATGTTTCTGCATTTGGATTTTCAGATGCTAAAATCTGTGGCTCATATCCTTACACATTAATTTCCACATTTTCTGCATGTATAGGATTTATTTTGTGATGTGTAATTCTGATATGTTTTAGTTGTAAAAATAAACATTCATTGTTAAAAAACTGTTTTCTTTCTTGGCTTGAGACTCAATAGTCAACAGTCAATAGATTTATGAAATCTATTACATATCAGGGAGGGAGTACTACAGAGATAATTAAGATAATTTTGCTATCCAAGAGCTCCTTGACTAATAGGAAAAGCATGTAAATGAATACAATTGTCCCTTGGTATTTGTGGGGAACTGGTTCTATCCTGCAGCTGGTGAAATCTGCAGATGCTCATGTTCCTTATGTAAATGACATAGTATTTTAGCATGTGCACATAATCTATGTCTACCTCCCTTATATTTTAAAAATTGGCTCTAGATTATTTATCATACCCAGTATAATGTAAAGGTCAGTCGAATTCCTATTCTATAATACTTAGTGATAGTGATCATAAGGATAGCTATATGTGTTCAGTAGAGATGCATTTTTTTTCTGGACATTTTTGATTCATGGTTTATTTGGCCTGTGCTTGTGGGGCATGTATAAGTCACTAACTAGGTTGACTGTATTTCACAATGTATGAGCAATTCAGCTCAGTGGAGCTCAAGGCTGATGGAAGGCAAGACTAGAGAGGAAGGGCGAGGTCATGCCAGAATTCCCACGTTGCATATTAAGGCCTAAATCTGGATCCTCCAAATCCATTGCCCTTTAAACATTTAAGTGCAGATATTTCTTTGGCGCTTGTCTGGTTTCTTTTCCTGTTGCTGAGTTACTCTGACAGCAGCAACCTCAGAAAGGAAGGAAGGGTTTGTCTGGCTTGCAGCTTGATGGTACAGTCCTGCATGTTGGAGAAGACAAGGCAGCAGAAGCTTGAAGTAGCTGGCCACCTCATCTTCACAGTTGGAAAGCAGGGAGTGATGAGTACTGGTGTCGCACTACTGTTTCCCTTTCTATGCTGCCCAGGACCTAAGCCCAGGAATGGTGCCACCCATTTATAGGATGGGTCTCCTACCCCAGTTAAGTTAATCAACTTAATTCCTCACTGCCACACACAGACTCCCAGGTGATTCCAGATCCCGTTAAGTTGATAATCAGCACCAGCCATCACAGGACTTCTGATGTGATTTTGAAAATCATATGAAAGTTTGCATAGGTTCCATAACATTGCATTTTTATTAAGAACAATGAACTTTCTTCAGGACTCTTCAAGACCTCTCAGGTTTCAGGAACAGTAGCTATTGTGATAGCTGATCTTGATTGTTAACTTGAGGAAATCTGAAAGCAACCGAGAGACACGCCTGTGGTGGATGAGGGGAGGTAGTTCCAGGAAGGATTAACTGAGGAGGGAAGAACCTCCCTTAGAGTGGACAGCACCTTCCTGTGTGGCCAGATACAGAGAAGTAACTCCGTTTTCATGGTTTTGCTGGTGAGTGCACTGACCGTTCAGTGCTGACAGAAACCAGCGTCTCTGACCTGGCAAAGACCAGTAGTTCTCCAGGAATCCTCCAGTCCTCCAGTCCTTCAGTGCCAGATCAGGACTTCCCGGGGCTTTCAGCCACCTGGACAGAGAAGCTGCTGGGTTCTCAGCTTCGCCAACATGTAGACAACCATATCTGGACAGCTCAGGTCATATCATGTGAACCGATCTAAAAAACCCCTTTTGCAACATATATTCATTCTATTGGGTTCGCTCCTCCAGGAAACCCTAACTAATACACCCATATTACATTTTTTATTTGATTTTATTTTGTAGGAAAAGTTAACAATATAGAACAACGATTACGTGAGGACACAACCAGGGTTATACATCCCTCAACAGTCTTAACAACAAGAATAATTGGACCAGATTTTCAGGGTAAACCAAACATTCTGACTTCTGCATACAGCATAGATGCCAGGAGGCAGAAGCCAAAAGTTGGGAGGGAGACTGAGCCAAACCATTGTTACTGTTTGGATAAAAGGTTATCAAAAACCTGATTCAAATTATTGATAGTGGGAACATTTTGAGATTAAACCAGGTAGTGTTTGGTTGAAGCCTCTAGCTTTCTGCAGTATGGAAAGTCCCATTTCTCTCTCTCTCTCTCTCTCTCTCTCTCTCTCTCTCTCTCTCTCTCTTTCTCTCTCTCTCTCCCCCCCTCACCAAAATCTGCCCATTCAGAGAGTCTTTGAAAGAAGGAAAGGTTCCCAAAAGCCCAGTTCCATACTCTTGGCAACTACAACTTCCTCCCCTGGTGCCACCGTCACCGAAGTCCTTGTCTAAGTGCTCAGCTTTTGAACATACTTAGTTACAAGCCCAGTTTGTGATGGACATGTCATCACCCCTCACCTACAACCTATAAAATCTCCCCACTTTCGTTCGGGTGTGAGACTTCTCTGGTTTCCATCTCTGGGACAGGAGAACCCACTCAGGAGTTGTTTTACTCAATATATACCTACTGCTGTAAATTCTGAAGTTGGCTGGATCTGGCTTACTGTGTTGGTGGAGAAACTTATGGGGGGGGGGGGCAGAAAACCTACTAGAGTTGAACCAAAATATAATTATTTATACAAAAAGGGTCCAGCAAAAATATAAAGTTACAAAACAGGACTAAAAAGATAGCTCAGTCTGTGAAGTGCTTAGGTTACAAGCACGACAGTCTGATTTCAATGCCCAGAACTCACATTAAAAAAAAAAAAAGTTCGGAAAATCCAGATGTGGGTTTTAATCCCAGTGCTAGGGAGGTGGAGACAGGAGGGTGCCTGACACTTGTTGGCCATCCACTCTAGACTGATTGGTAAGCACACGTCTTTGTGAGGCTCGAAACACGAGGAGGATAGCTCCTGAGGAATCACACCTCCCTGCCCTCCACATACACACGCAGGGTGGGTAAGAAGAAATAGCAAGGGAAAGATATGAGAGATGGCACCATTGCTGAATACTATTATCTCGGACTGCAAAGAGCTCAGATGAAACCACAAGAAGGTCAGAAAAAAAAAAAAAAAAAAAAAAACCAAAAGAACATTAGAGTGATTTTTCAAAGAACATAAAGGTTCTAAGGATCTTGAAATTTCACCCAAACTTAAAATTAGAAATAAAAGAACAGGAGCTATTTTTCATTATTTATTTAGTAAAGATCATAAAATAGCAAAATTTATGTATAAAATTTCCTTGTCAGTATTATTAACAGCCATCAAAACTGAAAACAATCTTCAGTGGGAGATGTGTTAAATCAACACAGTATATCACCACAATAGAGTATCATGCAACCATTAAAAATAATTTTGTAGTGGCTAGAGAGATGGATCAGCAGTTAAGTGTCTCTATAGCTCTTGCAGAGGACTGGAGTTTAATTCTCTGCACCACGTGCTTTACTCCGTGCCTCTGGACTCTGAGGCCATGGACACATATCCACATTCAGTTCACATGTGCATAATTAAAAAATCAAATAAGAACGGGTGGTGGTGGTGCACGCCTTTAATCCCAGCACTTGGGAGGCAGAGACCGGCCGGGTCTCTGTGAGTTCAAGGTCAGCCTGGTCTACAAGAGCTAGTTCCAGGACAGCCAGAGCTACACAGTGAAACCCTCTCTCGAAAGACCAAACCAAAAATAAATAAATAAATAAATAAAATAATAAAATAATTTTAAAAAATTCACATTTTAGATATACGTTTATTGAAATAGATGCCAGTGACCCATTGTCTAAAAATAACAGGTTACTAAACTTCATGTGTATATATACCTGCTTCAGTAAAATTAACACGGATGTGCCAGAACATGTATGTCCTTAGACAGAGATATTCAGAAGGCTTAAATAAATTTTGAGAACAATTCTGGACAGAATTGGGGATGACCTTTCCATTTACTTACTCTGTATTTTCCAATTTTGTTTGGATTTCAAAACGTTTTATTATTTGTAAAAATTTTCAAGTGAATAAGACTTTATTGCTTTAACAAGGCGGGGGGGGGGGACTGACGGACGATGGCTTAGTGACCAGCTTGTTTGTGAAAAGTGAAAAAGTTTTGGAAAGGAAGACCCCCGAGTTCTCAACCCTGCATCCTACCGGCCACTTCCTGTCACATCCGGACCTCGCCCTTTGTACTCTTTCGGTGTCGCAACTCATGCCAGATTCTGCCCCTCCTGACTTTGTCCTTATGTGCCCTGAAATAGTCCCTGAGTTGTTCAGACACCTCTGCAATAGTTCTGGGGAGGAAAGCAGAATAACCCCTCACAGCCTAAGATAAGTTCTTTCCATGTGTTTTGTTTGTTTGTTTAATTTTTTCCGAGGCGGCGTTTCTCGGTGTAGCCCTGGTTGTTCTGGAACTAGTTCTGTCGTTCAGACTGGTGGTGAACTCACAGAGATCCACCTGCCTCGACGATTAAAGGCATGCACCCACACCACCCAGCTGGTGTGTTCTTTGTGTTCTTTTGTTGCTGGAAAACTTGTGACTTTTTTTTTTATGCTGCGTTTGCGCTCCTGGAATTGCAACTATTTGCATCTTAGCCCTTCTCCTGTCTCGCTCGATGTGGTTTCTTGAATCCAGTAGCAGAAATTTCAGAAGAGAGACTCCACTGGGCATGATGGGCAAGAGCATTCCTACACAGGCAGAATGTGACTTGGCTGCCAGCGTGTACTGGAAGTCCCACCACGACACCAGAGAGGGTGGGAGATGCATTCAAGACAGAACGGGTCTATCTTCTCGGCATTCCCAAGAGCGGGGAGGTCTTGTGGGTAGGGGAAGGATTTCCAGTGGAACACCGGACGGCAGGCATTCTTCTTGTTTGTTTAGACATTTGTAGCTAGAGAAGGATGTGAGATAATGGGAGCCACTGAAGTGGCACTGTTGACACAGTGTTTTCTCCTATTGCGGTTTTGCTCTGCAAACAAACTAATCCCCATACACAAACAAGCCAGACTAGTCAGATGCAAGCTTATGCTTCTGTGTAGACGAAAAATTAGACACCGCAGCTCTTCAGGGGACAAAGATTTGGAGGCAGGTGGAATATGGAAGCTAGGGATGTACCTGCTTCCTGTGGCTCCTCTGGGCCGCCACTCCCCAGCCACCATCTCAGCCTCGCTTGTCGTCATTGGAATCTTGGCCATTTGCGGCTGACTCATCTGAGCCTTTCAAGGGCCAGCGCGTTTCTTAGTATGCACTGAACTCGTGCCAAACTATTGTTTCCCACTACTATTGTGTACAAGACAACATGTACTAGAAATGTGAAACAGGAAGAGTCCATCTGATCTGATTATGGGAGAAGAAATTTTCCAGCGTCCACATGCTGATGTAATTATTTCAATAGGTCGCTCCCCCCAGCCCCCACCACACACCCCATCCCCCAGGGTGCCAACAATTGTCTTCGCCACAGTATGCATATCACATAGCTTTTTATTCCTTTTTTTAGAAGAGCAGAACCCTGTCGACTGACAAACTGGAGTCTTACATTATTTTTAATTAGGGGGAGTCGTTTTCATCGGCTTGGTTTGTGTGTATGAAGCATCTGCATTTGTATATGTTAGTTTGTATTTCCCTTGGAGTTCTTTGATTTATTTTACATTGGATTGTTTGTTCTCCATCCTCAGGAGCCACAATCACTCTTCTGTTTAAAGACTATGCTCCACTCAATTTCCTTGGTGGCAAATGGTGTCGGGGAGGCAGGCTGTTTGATGGTTCTGTGTTCTTGCAGTTCTTACAGTGGCTGTTCTCAGGATAACTAATCTCTTTTTATTTTGATCCCTTCTCATGGGTATCAACACAACACTTAAGAATGAATGAAAATGTTGTACTCATGAAGGATAAGGATTAAACCAAAAGCTTAGATGGGGTCTAGGAGTAATAGAGAGGAAGAATTTCACACAAACCCAGTGGGTTCTTTTGTTGTTGTTGTTCTTGTTAGGAAGTAAAAGGTCATCTGGTAAACTTGGCAAAAGACACTGCACTGTTGAGCACAGTGGAGTGTGGTACATTCTTCACAAGCACAGGGAATCCAGCACCCTTCAGTGTGGTACACTCTTCACAAGCACAGGGAATTCAGCATCTCTCAGTGTGGTACACTCTTCACAAGCACAGGGAATCCAGCATCCCTCAGTGTGGTACACTCTTCACAAGCACAGGGAATCCAGCATCCCTCAGTGTGGTACACTCTTCAAAAGCACAGGGAATCCAGCACCCCTCAGTGTGGTACACTCTTCACAAGCACAGGGAATCCAGCATCCCTCAGTGTGGTACACTCTTCAAAAGCACAGGGGAGCAGGCAAATAAGTCCAATACAGATCAAGTCTTTACCCCCTTACTCATTTCTCCTAATAAGCTGGCTTCCAACTTATTACTTTCAGAGGATGACCTTGAACTCTGGATTTTCCTGCATCCAGCTCCCAAAGCCTGGTGCTCTAAGCATGCCACCACGACCCACGTCTTTCTGTTGTATATAGCTCTTGTGTCTTATGGGCTTCAAGTCATCTCCCTTCCCAGTTGCTTATTTTCTCTAGATTTACAGTCTGAAAATCCCTTTCTTTAGTAAACTGTTATCACAGTGTTATTTCTAATGTCATTGTGAATTTTTTTGTAGAAGTTCTGGCACTCTTTGTACAAAGTGAGGGTTTATTTTTTAAAACTATTGTGAATAGAATTTATTTTTAAGTGAAAAATGAACAATAGTCAAAACAAAATGATTGCCTCTGGGCAGCATCTCATGCTTATGAGGAGAAAGGTCATCACGAATGAGCACGGTTCTCCTATTTAATGTGTCTCATTTTTTATAAAGATTTTAACTGAAAATTTAATGCCAATTAAGTTGTAAAGAGTTTGGGTCTGGCTAATTTTGGTGTGTGATCTCTTTATTTATTTGCAAGACCTTTAAAAAATAAAGCTTACAACATTAAAATATTTTAGCTAAATTTTGAAAACATTTTAACTGAATTTTAAAACTTTAAAAACTAAGAAGTTTTGAAAATTATGTTTTATGTAGAGGGGGTGTGGGTAGGTGTAGAGCAGCTTGAGGGAATCAGTTCTGTCTGTCCACCATATGGAACCTGGGATTAACTCAGATCTTTAGTAGGCAGCAGACATTTTACTCACTGTGCCATTTCCCCAGCCCAGTTAAGCAGTTTTTAATTGCAGGCTTCATGGTACTTTCTAGCTTCCTGCTTTTACTTAGAGTCACTTATATCAAAAACATGACCAATTTCAAAATCCAGCAGTCATTATTTTATTGGAATTATCGTTCCCAAAAGAGGATTTAGGAAAGATCATTTCTGATGAACCTGGAATCATCTATCAGGATCTGTGGGACAAGAGATAACAGCAAATCTTGGTAGTTGTTGGGCATTGTGTGTGTGTACGCAGCCCGCTACTCAAATAAGGACACAGCCTAGAGGATGCTGAGCCAGACTCCTGGTAGCACCACTGAGATTACAACCTGGATGCCAGGTGACAATAGTTTCCTTGGCCAGCCTCTCTGTCACTAATCAGATAAGGCAGCTCAGGGAAGGCTTTCCTCAAATCAGCCAAAGCCAGAGACTAGTTTCTGTCTGTGGAGCCCCAAAACCTTCTAGAATCTGTAAGAAAGACCCTGTTCTTGCTCCCCTGCACTACACAGACACAGCAGCAGGCTTAAGGAGCAACACTTAAGAACTGGGTTCCAGCCAAGCTTTGCTTATGTCTTTCCATGACCAAAATTAATCAGATAAAAGGAGAAAAATTCAATTTGTTTATTGTTTTATCTGTGTGGCCCCAAGTGGCCTACATGTATATTTTGGAAATACTTTTGTCTGTTTCACTATGTATTTTGAAATGCATTGAAGTTTAAAGTCTTATTATATAGGTAACTAGAAAAAAAATGCTTTGTATGGGAAACAATTCTGTTTTTCAAGAAAAGCCACTTCAGGAGTGAGGTCAGCTGGGATCCTGTTTTAGGAAGGAGGGGTGGGTGTGGGATGTGAGCAAGGGGAAGTCCTATGTCAGAGGGCTCTGCACACACGGTCTTCCAGGGCCTCTCTCGCCTGGGCTGTGATCTGTTATTTCAGTCCGTCCTAATAGCTTCATTTTGTTTCCTCACACGAATTTACATCCTTGACAAAACAGCCATGGCGGACACTTGTTTTCAGGAGTCCGCTTCCCGCTCTGACCCAAATCTAGTATTTAAGTTTCATTGTTTTCCAAAGATGCCAACGACTACTATTAGGCTATTTTTAAAAGAGAAGTGCTGTTTTTGAAGGTCTGGAGAAACGACATCAGTCACTCAAATGTTTCCCCACCTGAATATCCAAGTGTGGACCGTAGTACAGAATAAAACTTCAGTCAGTGTTCCTGTGTATCCCTTTGCCTCGTGTTGAAACGTCACATGTCTGGGAACAGACACTTCAGTTCCAAAGGGTGCCTTCACCAGATCTATCGACTGGCCTGGGTGTCACTTATTTAACCATTTATCTACTTCCAAATTATTAATAACTAAGTGTAACTATTATGAGAAAGAAGACTTAGGATTAATGAACCTTTTTTGAAAACTAAAACAAATATTTGTTTAGAATAAAATATCATACCTGTTTCCCAGCTCTTAGATTAATCAGTCATCACCGATTATTCTAGCATTTATACTACTAAAATAATAGATATGACATTGAACAACATTGAAGTGGGTATTAATTAGCCAGGTGTTCCAGGAAAACTAATCTCGTGGGAATAAGTAAAATGAAGGAGTACAAAAATAGACTTCAGGCAAAGAATTGGCTAGGACAAAATGCCCATTATTGAAACAAGAGTTCATGAAGTTGGAGCTAAGAAAAAGAAGCAGGAAAGGAACACAGACAAGCTACAACAGGGAGGAAGAGCTGCCAGGCTTTGGTAGCTGGTTGAGTGTCAGAAGCAAGGCAAAACAGAACATTACAATGTGAATGCAGAAGGAGGCACTGTTTGGGGAGTTGGAAGGGAACCAGTGCAAGAACAAGAGATGGGGAAAGTAAATTGGGGAGGCTGAGTTAGGACAACACATAATGATGAAAACAGCACAGCAAAAACCTTTCTGTGTTAAAATTAAAACCTTCCTTTTTATTTAAACAGAAAAGGGGAGGTGATCTGAGAGTCCCCTCTGTATGCTGTGAATATCATTGGTTAATAAAGAAGCTGTTTTGGGCCTGTGATAGTGTAGAGCAGGGCTAGGTGGGGAAAACTAAACTGAATGCTGGGAGAAAGGAGGTGGAGTCAGAGAGATGCCATGTAGCCTCACTGAAGGCAGAAGTTGGAACCTTGCCGGCAGGCCATGAACCTCATGGTAAAATATAAAATATTGAAAATGGGTTAGTACTAGATGTAAGAGCTAGCTAGCAATACACTTAAGTGATTGGTCAAGCAGTGATTTAAACAATAGTTTCTGTGTGATTATTTCTGGAGTCTGGGCAGCTGGGAAAATAAACAAGCAGCTTCTAACAACATCCACTCTGTTATCCTATCAGGAAAACAATTAAGAAAGATATTAATGAATTGTTTTATTATTGTGTGTGCACACATGGTGGGTGGTGTGAGCGCCATAGCACCTGTGTGGAGGTTGATAAGCACTGTATAAAGTCAGTGTTCTCCTTCCACATTTAGATGGGTTCTGGAGAGTGAACTCAAGTCATCAGGCTTATACAGCAAGTACCTCTAACCCAGTGAGCCTTCTTATGACCCTAGAAATTAAAATAATGATGATGATGATGAAGAAGAAGAAATAGATTTTACCAAATATTGTTCTTAGATATTCCAGTTAGACAATGACATAGAGATGCTAAACAGTAGTGAAAAGAGTATGGGGAAGGTCGAGTACAGTCTTAGAAAACACAAACTCTTGACCAATGAGTGACTGGGAAGGGATGACTCTGCAGTGAGTGGTAGATGAAAGGCAAAAGAGAGTTTTGTAGAGCTAAAGGCAAGCATTTAAGGAGGCCCGAGGTAGCCAGCAGCAATATGCAGCATGGCAGAAAAACTAGAGTACCCTCTATAATGTCATTTAAGATACAAATGAGTATCTATTATTTAATAGTATAAACGTTGTCTCTGTTATCTTTCCATACAGCTGAATACATTGGCTCGTACGCACGCAGGGATGCAGCTGCTAGGTTACTTCTGAATGCTCTCCTGGTTTTATAAATACCAACTAGTTCCTAGTACCTAGTTCCCAGAAAAGATCTTGTTGGCTTTTAAATTCCTCTTCCTTTATTCCATCTCTGATCCTCTTTTCTTTCTCTCAGCTCCAATAAGATTATCTTTTACCACAGACTCTTTTTTTTTTTTTTTTTTTTTGGAAAGGAATGAATAAGTAAGATTAACACATAAAACTCTACTTGAGTTTGAGAGGAGTATGGTCTCTGCCTGGATCCATGTTGCAAATGCCTTATAAGCCGTGTGGTTACTGCAAGGCAGAATGGACTGGTATTTTAAGGTTTCCTCTGGCTGGCGAGATATGGAAAGTTTTACTGGCTCATATTGTGTTCTGATTTCCTGAAGCAATTTTTCTAAGCCACTCCACTTCAGCCAGACCCTGAAATGAAGCCTGCTTATGCCACTGCTCCTTGTCAGTTAAAAATTAGTCTAGAACATTTTATTTCAGTCTTGTTCTCTCTTTCTTAAACTTCATTTTAACAGGATTTTAGAGAAGTCGCAATTTTCCGTTATAAAACTTCTCCTTTGGGATGTGATTCTGAAATATTCTCAAATGTTTCTGAATCACAAAGAACCCCATTCTTTTTCTCAAACAAGAATTTCTGGTGCAATATTCAAGTTCATTTTTTAAAATGAATAACTTGAATATTTAACATATTTGTTGTTCTGCCATTTGCACTTAATGGCTATACTGTATAGCTTAAGTTTTACTATCATCTACTCTAATCACTCTATGAGGCATATGTAAAGTCTCTTATTTTTGAGATTATAATTATGCCCTTTCACCCTTCTCTTCCCTCCGTGTAAACCCTCTCATTTACTTCTTGAGGAGTCAAATCCTTTGCAATGTCTTTGTTCATATTTGGCAACAAGGAAATGCATATCACATTTCCATTTCTTTCATAAAACTTCTACCCCAGATTTGACTTATTGATTATTGATTGTTGTGCTGGCATTAGATATCAGGGTCTCATGTACACTAGACAGACACCTACCAACTGAGTTACATCCCCAGCCTCAAGAGCCCTAGTGTTAGATAGATAGTATGTTGATGCTTACTTGACAAACAGGTATTCAGGTTTGTAAACTTTCAAATTAATTCATATAATTTGAGTGTTGCTCTCTGTAACTGTACTGTATTGAAATGTATGGGCTTTCTTATGGCCTGAGTCTTAAGGAGCTTGCTGGCTATTTGTATAAAGTCTTTCTAATTCGAAACTTTCCCTGTGAAATAGAATAGAGATGAGGGTTTTTTTTTTTTAATGTTTTGAGAAAACTTCCTTGAACTCTCATTTCTTCTCTCTGTCTCTCTCTTTCTCTCTCTGTGTGTCTCTGTCTCTCACTGTCTCTATAGTCATTTGGTTTGTCATGACTTTTGCTACTAGAGGATTAAAAACCTGGTTCTAGGAGCAGAGTACTTGGGCTCAATCCCACTTTCACCATTATGAACACTGTCATTTTGTGTGTATTAGTAGAGAGACATTCTGTGCCTTAGGTTCCTTAATTTCAAAAGGGGACTCAATAGTAATAAATATTCAGTAGTGTTGTTATATTAGATTAAAAGAATTGTTTATAAAACAAATTACAAGAGTTCCTACCATTTGGTAATTGAGCAGTAAATGTCACCAGCTATTATTGCTGCTTTGTTTGTTTATGTGTAATAGTTTTCATTTTTTGATCATTATATCTTCTTGATGATTTTACTACAGCCTGTTAAATAAACCGTGTCTTGAGAGCTATGTAAGTGCATATCTTTCATCAGTAATCTTATCTCTAAGCTTTTTATGCTGAGTTAAAAAGAATAACAATTTTTTTCAGAATCAGTATTTAATCCTTTTATTTTTCACCAGTAAAAATTTTATATATTGTGCAAGAGCATATTTCAATAAGCACATAGACCATAGCCTTGAAAATTATACAGTGAGAATCATAAATTCAAGCCATATCTTCCAATCTGGTTGTTTTTATTTTTCCAGTCTGGTTCTTAATGTGAGGTGGAGTGTGTAGTGTTCTCAAGTGATGAGATGATCAACCAATCAGGTTGGCAGGGCCAGAGACACCTTGGAAAAGTCCATTTACAGGGGCTGAGTCCTGGTGGTGAAAGAGCAATGGGCTTGGCAAAAAGAAGTCAATTCAGACAGAAACCTATAGAAACAAAACTCCAGAATCATGGGATGACTCTAAAATCAGAGGAATGGTGCTAAGCCCAGACTTCTGGAGTTACTGTGCCCCCAACAAGAGCAGAAGTGGAGGCAAAGAAACATTGATAGGCTGGAGATGCAAACCAGTTGGCAGAGTACTTACATAGCATGTATAAGCCCTGGGCTCAATCTATAGCACCACGTATACCAAACATGATGACTCATGCCTGTGATCTCAGCACTTGGGAGGTGGAGGCAGGAGGATCCTGAATTTAAGGTCAACCTAATACAAAGAGTTGGAAGACAACTGAGCTACATGAGATCTTGTCTCAAATGGAAACAAAAATTTCTGAAAAGTGAGGAGATGGCCTAGAGGGATGGCTCAGCGTTAGTTTTTAGACATATTATTTTGTACTGGCAGCCAGCTCCCAAATAAACACACAGAACCTTATTACTAATTATAAATGTTCAGTTGATAGCTTAGGCTTGTTACTAACTAGCTCTTTCAACTTAAATTAACCCTCATTTCTTATCTATGTCTTACCACATGGCACTGCCTTTATTTTGCATGGCATATCCATCTTGCTTCTCCCGCATCTCCTGGTGATTCCACCCTGCTTCATCCCCTGAGCTCTCTTGCTTTCCGCAAGCTCTGCCTAGCCTCTTCCTGCCTAGCTACTGACCATTTAGCTCCTCCTTCAATTAATGAGAGTAACATGCCTTCACAGTGTACAAAAAGATTGTTCCACAACATTAGTTGGTTGATGTATTTTGAGAGAAAGTCTCACTGTAAAACCGCAGCCTGGAATTTATCATGATGGTCCTCGTGCCTCTGATCTCTGATTCTTACAAGGCAGGATTACAGGTGTGTATGATCACACACTGTGAGTTTTCACATTGTGCTATATGTAAGGGCTAGTCATGATTTTGTTGCGGGAGGTCCTTCCGCTCCTCCAGCCAATAGCCGCTGAGATACCAGCCCATTGGGGCGTGGTCTCTTTCTCTTTAAAAAAGCAGCTACTTCCCTCCTCTCTCTCTTTACTTCCTGCTCCGGTTCCGGCGACTAGCTGTTGTCTGGGACAGTGATCTGTAAGTTTTTTCCCCTTTAAATAAATACCACGCTATTAATCATAATTCCAAACTGGTGTGGGATTGTTTATGACTTACACCTTCATGATTTTTTCCAGAAGTAATGTTTGGTTGTTTTTCATCTCTGAGAGCAATGCAGTCAAGCACGTCCTGGAATTTGTGATCCTCCTGCTTCAGTCTCTCCAGTCCTGGTTTTACAGCAGTCTACTACATCTGGGTCAGAAGGGACTCTCTAAGCAGCAGGGGAGGATGACCAAGCACAGGAGAAGGGAGGGATACCACTGGGAAGACAACTGGTGCAAGAAAGATAGAATCTTCTTTAATTTAATTTTGGAGAAATGCCTTGATAATACAGTCTTTCTGCTTATGGGTTTTGTGATTTTATTGTTGACTAACACTTTAAAAGTGCAACACTGCACTCAGCATGTAATTAATACACTAATAGTGTCTTCTCTCTCTTGCTACATAAGGATGTATCTCCATGGTCCCATGTGAAAGACAGAGTGAGAGCAACATAAAGATGGAGAGGAGGCCAGGGTATGTACTCTGGACTGTTGCTTGGGAGATGAAGAAAGATTCAATTTAAAAGACAATCTGCCTGGCAGTGGTATCACGTGCCTTTAATCCCAGCACTTGGGAGGCAGAGGCAAGTGGATCACAGCGAATTTGAGGCCAGCCTGGTCTACAAAGTGAGATCCAGGACAGCCAGGGCTACACAGAGAAATCCTGTCTCAAAAAACAAAACAAACAAACAAACAACAAAAAAGAAATAAAGAAACAATGAAAGAAAATAAAAAGACAATCCATTCTGTAACCCTTGCAATAGTCAGTAAGAGACAGAGGTGGGGTTTGACTGTTAGAAACCTAGGGCCATCATCTATTTTAGGATTGTATTCAGAGATATGGGTGAGTTAGTCACCCTATTTTCTTTGGATTTCCCAGATCTCTTAGGTAGACAGATAGTTCCACAAATAGACCCATTATAAAGAACAATATTCCTTGTGATGTCCTTGACACTCCTGGCTCATACAGTCCTTCCTCCCTCTCTACAGTAGGATTCCCCCAAGCTCAGTCCAGTGCTTAGCTAAGGAAGCTTGAATCTTTTTCTGTCAGTCACTGGATGAAGATTCTCTGATGACAATTGGGGTAGTTATCAATCAGATTATGGGAGATGACCAGTTCAGGCACCCTATGAACTATTGCTAGGAGTCTTGATTGGGGCCATCCTTGTAGATAAGTGGGGTTTCCTTGGCACCAGGTTGCTACCTGACTCCAAAACATCCTCCCTTCAAGATGTTTCCTTCATATTCTTTCCCTTCATCCATACCACCAACCAAATCCCTCATGATCCCAACCCTGCCAGCCCCCAGCCTACCCAGGAGATCTTTTCTATTTCCCCTTCCTAGGAAAATCCCTGCTTCCCATACCCCTTTGGGTCCTCCCTGTTACCTAGCCTCTCTGGGCCAGTGGATTGTAAAGGAACCCATGGAAACAGCTAACCTGGGCTCATAGGAACTTACAGACTCTGGACCAACAGCTAGGGAGCCTGCATGGGACTGACCTAGGCCCTCTATGTGCATGTGACAGTTATGTAGCTTGATCTACTTTTGGGATTCCCAGTGGTGGGGGCAGGACCTGTCCCTAACATTTTGGCTGACTTTCAGGAACCTATTCTTCGTACTGAGTTGCCTTGACCAGTCTTAATAAAAGGGGAGGAGTTTAGTTCTACCTCAACTTGATATGCCATGTTCTGTTGGCACCCATGGGAGACCTGCCCCTTTCTGAACAGAAGCAGAAGAGGAGTGGATTAGTCGGGGGGGGGGCAGATAGAAGAAGGGAATGGGAGGAGAGAAAGGAGGAGAAAGTGTGGTTGGGACATAAAATAAATCAAAAAAACTAATTAATAGTAATAATAATAAAATAACAATATTCTCTGTGGAGTTTTGTATCAGTATTACCTTTGATATCTTTTCTAAATGGGAAAAATATTTTACAGTGACTCCTTAAATGAGCTGTACAAAATTATGTGAGTGCCATCAGCCCCCAGCCTCTGCATGTTTTCAGTCTTTTATAATAATTTCTTTTTATTTATGTGTATGTGTGTTTGTCTCTATGTGGGCATGTGCATCTGTTTGTGATGCCCAGGGATGTCAGAAGAGGGTGTTGGATCCTCTGCAGCTGAATTTATAGGTGATTGTAAGCAGCCCAATATGGGAATTGGGAACCAAACCTGGGGTCCTCTGGAACAGCAGCAATTGTTGAGCTCTCTTACTAGACCTACAATAAGACAGAGCCTCATCTTGTTGCATTCTAGCCCAGGGTGGTTTCTAGCTTGCCCTCCTCCTGCCCACTCCTGTGCTGTGGACTCTGCCTTGTTCTTATTAGTGGTTCTCACCATGGCTTTTAGCACTTACTTCTCACATCAGTCTATCAGCCTTTACGCAGCCCAGTTCAAATCCATCGACAGCCAACACCTAACTCCAGGGTAGAATGAAGAGCATCTCATTCAGATTTAAGAGAAAAGTATTCTGCTTTGCACGAAATGGCTTTTAATCAAGAATCTCAACGGACACTGATTCTTCAAATGATGAGAGATTGACGAGAAATGGGTAGACGTTGAGCATTTAAAAAAAAAGAAGAAAGAAAGAAAAGGCTAACTCACAGGGATGTATGCAAAGATGAGGCATTTCCAAAGGAGCAACTGGTTCTGTGATTATTAATTCTCTTCCTTCTAGAGTGACTAACGGACAGCATTTTCAGTTAATCGTCTTTTGAAAGTTTCTATACCAGCACTGTTTATAGAGCTGTGACACGCACATGTACATCTCCTGGTTACCACTCTTACTATTAACTCTTTGAGGTCCTCATGTAGTTTCAGTTTCTACATCGTCTTGTAACTGTCACCCAGAAAGCTGAACCATTTTCTCTAAATGTATCATCTTCTCTAGTCAACTTTGTAGACACACTCGAATCTCTGAATTCTGGATTAAATGAAGAATTCATATGTGGGTCTTACTTAAAGTACTTCAAGCCTTCAGTTCCTTTTGGAATTACTAATTGATATCTGAATATGTGATATATATGCATATATGATATGTACATATTTATATATCAAAGGAGTTAAAATGAGAAGGGAGGTCACACAATTGACAGGAAGTGGGCAAACTGTTTCAGCTAGGAAGAATATGGGACAAAAAAACACAGTAGACATACAAAGAAAGAAGTGGGGCCCCTCTGAAGCTATAAAAGTGTGTGTAAGTGTGTGTGTGTGTGTGTTTCCATAAAAAGATGACAGTTTCAAAATACATCCATCCTATTGAAAATATGGGTAGGCATGACTGGTAGGCAGGAGACAGAAAGCAGGAGTGACAGTTACCCATATCTAGGAGGAAAAGCCGCTGAGGGCTCAGATACATTTTCTGGTGTACAGAAAAATGAAAAGATGGTCGCTTCTTATGACACTGTTCTAACTCACAGCCTGGATGCTTTCAAGTATTCATTCTGTGCTGAATATTCATTGAATAGGACACTAATATTTGGGTGCACTTGTTCCATGGGCATTTCACTTCAATCCAAAATAAAAAAGATAGCTAGAAACACTTAACTTACAGCTTACTAAACCCTGTACAGTTTTATTTATTTGTTTGTTTACCTATTTATTCTTCTTAGCACACCACAGATAATCTATGTGTTGCCCACATGTTCGCTGGTGCATGGTCAAACTCCCAGTGGCAAGCCCCTTAAAGAAAACTGATTCCTTCCCCTACCCAACCCCCAGCAAAAGCCATCAGCTGTGAAGAGCTACACTTCAGCATCCTTATCACATTTTTAAAGAGGTCTCTTCAATGACTGCCTGTCTAGACTGTTTCATTTGGAAGTGGGGAGGGGCGTTGTCATAAAAGTCTTCTATGTCTCTTATTCTCAGCTGTATGTCTGCAGTCACCAATTCCACAGCTTCCTTGCCCTATATGGTCAGCAGTAGCAGCATGAAACATGAACTTCCACATGGTTTCCAACAACAGCGTGAGCCACACTTTTCCCCTTTGTAGTTTGGCACCCAGTTCTGTTCTGCCATCTTTCCTTTGACTTAAATGAGTACACATTTTTGTTGTTTTGTTTTTGAAACAGGGTTTTTCTGTGTAACTGTCCTTGCTGCCCTGGAACTTATTTTGTAGATCAGATAGGCCACAAACTCAAAGACATCTTCTGTTTCTGCCTCCCAAGTGCTGGTATTAAAGGCATGCACCACCACCGCCAGGCCATAATGTAAATAAAGACTGCTCGTTTGTATCCAGGCCACCCAGACCCAAATAATCACACAGAAACTATATTAATTGCAACACTGTTTGGTCAATGGCTCATGCATATTTCTAGCTAGCTCTTATACCTTAAATTAACCCATTTCTACTATTTTGTATTTTACCACAAGGCTGTGACATACCGGGAGGTGTCTTTCTCCTTCAGCAGCCACATGGCATCTCCCTGACTCTGCCTACTCTCTCTATATCTCTTCCAATATGGCTATATTCTGCACTGCTATAGGCCAAAGTAGCTTTATTCACTAACCAATAAGACAGCACATGTACATAAGGACATGCCACATAATCTCTCCTTTTCTGTCTAATTAAAAAGGAAGATTTTAAGTTTAGCATAGTAAAATTGCATATAAAAAACAAAACAGGTATCAAGCAAGAATTACAGTTATAATATTTCTTTGTGAGTCTAAAGTTTCATATCTAATTTATTTTATCACAACTAAGAAAGACTATAACTGTAACTATATATTCTTCAACTCCATCAAAGACCCCAGAAGGATATAAAATTACCTAAGTAAACAGGAAACGCATTGTAAGAAACTTCCAGAATTGATAGAAACATCTTGCTGCCTGGACAGTCACCCAAAGTTCTTCTGTAATGTTTGGGCATCCATCTTTAGCCTACAGGCCCATAGCATCTGACAGGCTTTTCAGTGAACCTGGGAATTTGAAGATCTGTTTTGACTTGTAATAATAAAGTTTGTTAGCTGCTTTCTTCTGTGTCCTGAAGAATGTCTGACAGTTTCTTCTGTGAAGCAGGAACCCTGAAGAATCATCCCATTTTTTGAAAAGTTCAGCAGTCACTTTTCTGTGGGTCCTGCATATCCAGTTCATACAGCATATCATCAAACAGTCTAGGCAAGAACAGTTTCTTGCACAAATGACTAGCAAACTCCATAAGGAGCCTCGTTGATACCCATAATCCTCTTGAAGCAATTGGTGCTGCCAGAAGCAGACATATCTCATTGCCCAGAAAAATTTAAGCCCTTAAAACCTTATAAATATCATGTTCTATAGGTCTTTGAAAGGGCTGAAGAATACCTATGCATGTGAAATATATCTCTGTAATCTAGAAAACCTAACTAATATGACTAGCTTGACTATTATAGATGACTATATAAATAAACATAATACCTTAAACAAGAGCAGAATACATATACACAGTATAACAAAATTATAAAGTATAAAAACCAACCTTAAATTTGTATCAGTAGACTAAAATCCATACCAATGCAAAATATTCATCTCTATATCATATCCCCATTATTTTTTTAAGAAATTGACTGTGACCATTAATTACTTATAACCAACCCCCCTTAAACGAAAACAAACATTTTAAACAATCATTTTGGGAACTTGGGCATGGTTTTCTCCAAACTGCTTCCTGCTGTTTGTTGGGTCAAGTATTTCTAGGGTTCATAGGGACCTTTTGAGGGTCTTGTTCCATCAAACCGTATTATCCTGGAAGGAATCCGCAGGTTCTCATCTTCTATGGAAAAAAAGCAGAATCTCTTTTCCAAAAGCAACACATCCTTAGGTTTTAATTTTGAAGTCAAGATACCTTTAAAATATATTTGTTGGTTTAGCTTAGTAGCCCATACAATGAAACATCTCTCTGTACTTAGCTCATTCACAGTCAAAAAATTCAAAGAAAATATGATAGTATATATATAATCCAGATTCTCTATGTACATTCCATCTTTATGTGCCTTATTTTCTATATTCTTTTAATTTGTGACTATCTGTACTCTTTTATATTACTTTTACTGTCTCTTTAAAGACTTTGATTTATTTTTAAAAATGTTATACTTCTTTTTATAATTGTCAATATTCTTTTTCCTCTTTCTCCCAAGCTTACATATATATATTTTTTAACACACTGTGTCTAATCCAGAAGTCTCTTACGTGTGAATATGTCCTATTGTGTAACTGAAATCCTTTTCTGACAAGGAACATTTTAAAATGGTAAGCATTGTGGTTGCAGCAGCACTGAATGCCTGGCCTTTTAATATGTTGGAGGTTCATTCACCACCTCTGCAAGCCCTGCTCATTGCCTCAACTTCAGGGGCACATGATTGTCATTAAGCAAGTTGTAGCACTCAGCTCACAAACCCCATTTAAGTGTTCCAAAGCAAGACCTCACAAAAGAGTCAGAGCCATTCCATGCCATCAGAAAGAACCAGGAAGTCAGCTCTTAAAGGAACTGCATCTGGGTTTGTGGCCTGCAAACAAAGCCTATATGGGAAAAAATGCAGCTACCAAGAAGCTGCACTTGGCTCCTGTTTTGTACGTCTAGAAGCCCTCTTTTTTTAAAAAAGCTTTTTTTTAGGTCTTATGTGGATCCATGCCCCAAAAGATAGGTGTCATTTTATAAACAGAGACTGGTCATTTGTACCCCATTCATACCCAGACCTGAATAATTACACAGAAGCTATATTAATTGCAACACTGTTTGACCAATAGTTCTGCATATTTCTAGCTAGCTCTTTTATCTTAAATTAGCCCATTTCTATTATTATACATTTTACCACAAGACTGTGCCCTACCTGTAGGCATCTTTCTTTTTCGGCAGTTATAAGGCATCTCCCTGACTCCTCCTACTCTCTCTATATATCTCTTTTAGCCTGGCTATATTCTGCCCTGCCATAGGCCAAAGCAGCTTTTTTTTTTTTCATTAACCAATAAAAGCAACACATATGCAGGACGGACATCCCACATCACCATGAGTCCTCTTTTTAAAAGTTTCTTCCCATGGACACTGTGGACACAGCACACTCCTCTGTCACTACTTTGCCTCCCCTCAGGGTCCCCATGGGTCTCTTGGCTCCTTGGGGCTGTTCCACTGTGGTGGGTGCTGGCTTCAGTCACAGCCATGCTTCAGGCTTCAATCCTCAGTGTGGTTGTCTTGCGCCTGGATCTAGTTCTGCCGCACCTGCTCCAGCAGCTCTTAGATGGGGCAGATATTGGGGTGGACCAACTCTACTGGGAGTACAGGATCTGGGTCTCAGCTCAGTGGGTCTCTCTCAGGTATGAATTTCTTAATTCAGGAAAAGGCTATATCTAATAGGCCAATCAGTGATTTAATTAATACAGTATCTGTGTGGTTATTTCGGGGCAAAGCAGCCAGGAATCAACAAGCGGCCTGCTGTTCCAGGCAGGAGTGGTGCTGGAGCAGCAGCTGAGAGTTTATATTCGATCACAAACATGAGGCAGAGAGAGAGAGAGAGAGAGAGAGAGAGAGAGAGAGAGAGAGAGAGAGAGAGAGAGAGAGCACAGAGAGAGAGAGAGAGCACAGAGAGAAAAAGAGCACAGAGAGAGAGAGAGAGCGCACAGAGAGAAAAAGAGAGAGCATTCAGTAGGAATGGTGTAGACTTTTGAAACCTCACAGTGGCTCCTCCAGCAAAGCCACACTCGTCTTTCTCATCAGTTTCACTAACTAGGGACCAATCACTCAAATATATGAACCTATGGAGGGCATTCTCACTCAAACCAATTAGCACATATTCGTTACATACAATAATGGGTTTCATTATGATATCTTCACATATAATGTATTTTGTTTATATTCACCATTTATGAGCCCCTTCTTCCCAGTTACTTTCCCTTCTATTTTCATGTCTCTTTGTGTGTTTATGTGTGTGTTTGTGTGTGTGCATGTGAATGTGTATGTGTGTGTGTGTGTGAGAGAGAGAGAGAGAGAGAGAGAGAGAAGGAGAAAGAGAGAGAAGGCAGTGTTGTCCTCAATAAAATAGGGGAGGGACACTTACAGAAGCAAACATACCTTTTCAGTGGCTACACCACTGAAGAAAATGTCTCTCTCACTTAGAAACCATTCACTGCCTATAAATGCTCAGGGGACAGGGCAGAGCTCTCAAGAGCTCTTCCTTGGGTTGGGACTGACATATTAGGCTATGTGATTATGGAGCCTGAAGTCTGCCTTCCTATTCCACTGTCACCAACTCTGGTACGCACCAGAGCAAATGTATGGCTAAGAACCTTTGGCTCTTGCGATGCCCTCTGAACTTGGATTCCCCAATCTTTCAGTCCTTATTCTGAGTATCTACTGTGTCACCACGAGGCACTGGGGAAACCAGAGTGAATTCTACAGTAGGCACTATGACCTCTTGGTGTTTTGCAAGGGAAGAAAAGCACACCCAAGCAACACACTACTATGAAGTATGATAAAGACTGTGCCCGGTGGGAATGATGGCATGGGG
The DNA here is from genome assembly GCF_950005125.1 of Chionomys nivalis. Taxonomy (NCBI): domain Eukaryota; kingdom Metazoa; phylum Chordata; class Mammalia; order Rodentia; family Cricetidae; genus Chionomys; species Chionomys nivalis. Next base: position 27,985,208 of record NC_080103.1, on the reverse strand, counting down.
GAGCTTGACCTCATAGACAACCATCAAGTGGCCCCCTCCTTACAACCCCTCTGAGGTGTTGTAAGGGACTTGCTGCTCCTACTACCTGCAGTGCTGCCAACACTCTCAGACCTTGCCTCTGAAGCCCCACTCAGGTCACACCTTTTCCCCCCACTTCCAGATCAAAGTCACACCCTTCCTCCCACAGGCAAGCCAAGGTCACACCCTTCCCCAGACAGGGAGGCCACCTTTGCCTTCTATTTCAAGTTCCTGAGCACCCTGCACCGTTGGTTGGCACCGTCTGGCTTGCATCTCAGCTGGATTTCACCCCTCTTCCCAATTCTGCCTCTGCCCCCTCCTTTGCATGGGTGTTGACACTCAAGTACCACTCCCTGATAAACATCCGGAACTCTAAACTCTGGCTGAATCTGCTTCCTGGAGAACCCAAACTGCTTTATAGCATGAAGAGCCTTTGATGAGTCAGACAGTGAGAAGTACTGAGTGACTGAGGCCTGAACAATGATGAAGAGGTAGGCAGGGGCCTGGTTGAGAAGCATGGGCAGACCACAGAAAAGGGTTCAGCATCTGGATTAAGGAAGTGACCAGAAGGAAGCCACAGTGTGTGACTGTAGTGTGGCTAGAGGAAACTGAGGAAGTGCTATGAAGCCTAAAACTATTTTTCAGGGTAATTGCAGTGCATATGCACATATGAAAATGTCACAATAAAACCCATGTTAGACAAGTGATTTCTTCTCCTAGATATTAATGACAAAAATAAAGATACCCAGCATTTTCACGTCCTTGAATCATTGCTTTTCACTCTTTCCTTCTCTTCAGTGAAAGCTGCTAACCCCACACCACGGCTTACACAGCTCTGGTCCTATGAGCTTGTCAAGATACCCCAGGAGTGAGAGTTCTGAAAGTGAGTTCTGTGGTGACAAAAGTAAACTGATGAGTGCTGGCGGAAAAGCTTAAGATAAGCCTTGACCTCTGCACATCGGAAGGACTTGTCCTCCTGCCAAGCACAGCTGCGGGGCTGTTTCTTAATTCTGTGTGTCAGCTTAATCCCTAGATATATGTGGGTGTAGTGATTATATTAGCACAGTTCATCTGAACAAGGATAATGTGGCCATCAAGATTAGCATTCTATAAGGGTTTATTGAATATAACTGTCACCTTACACATACATATTTAAAATGTTCAGTTTTGGTTAAGTTTTAATGTGTGCGTACATCTTTGAAACCATCAAGCAAGGTCAAAAGGACACATATTTCCAGCATAAAAGAGGACCCCTTCCTTCTCTTGCTTTCCTCTTCTTGTTTCTGGGAAACCCCCGACTCTCTTTGTGTCTCTGTGGGTGGCTTTCCACTGCCTAGAAATTCATATAAGTGGAATCACATTATGTGTGCTATTCTATATCAAGGTATTCCCTCCAGTATAATACTTTAAAGACTAGAAGTAAAGGGTTTCACTGTGTAATAATTTTATATGTTATCAAACACTACACATGAGAAATCTTATTTGTACTGCATACTGTACATTATTATTACTGCTGTTATTATAGTATTATATACTATATATTATTAATGGAAATAGTAAAATGTCTCTTAATTTTAAGCAAGGTAAATGTATTTATTTATGTGTACATGTGTATATCTTGTTAGTGCATGTGTATCAGGCCAGAAGGAGGCGTTGGATATGTCAGAATTGAAGTGAGAGCTGGGCTGTTTTGTGAGTGCTGGGAACTGAACCCAGGTCCTTTGCAAGAACAGTGAATGCTCTTAACCACCGGGGCATCTTTCCAGTCCCCTCTCCTTCAATTTTTAAGTATAATTATTCATTGTGTCTCAGACTGAGACTTTGCTTTTATAACAAAAACAAGATTTTCTTTTGTAATTATAAATCATTGATAAATCAGAGAAACTCTTTCTCTAAAAAAAAAAAAAAGTCCCTGAGAAGTGATCCATGACACCCTCTGATAAGCCTTGTTCTTAGAACACAAAATGTTTGATAGGAAACTGTCCTCTCTCACCAAAATCTGTGCCTACATAACCTAGAAAAGTCAGTGCTAAAGAGAGGCTGACTAGGTAAATAAAAGCCAGAGCCATATGTGGTGATGCAGACTTGTGAGCCCAGCAATAGCAAAGGCCAAGGAAAGTGGGTTGTGAATTTAAGGGTTGCCTGAGGTACATAGCAGAATCCTTTCTCAAAACAATTTAATTGTAAAAAGTAAAAAGAAGAAAATAAGTATAGACATTAGAGAACAAGAGATAATATGCTTAGTGCTTTGAAATAACAGGTTAACAAGGAAGCTGATCCATTCAACACATGCATGTGACTACCCATATTCTCCTCTCTCTCTCTCTCTCTCTCTCTCTCTCTCTCTCTCTCTCTCTCTCTCACACACACACACACACACACACACACACACACAAACACACTCCCCCACTTTCCTAAAGAACTTTTGGCTGATACATATACCACAATTCCTTTAACATTGCCACACTCTTTCTAAAAAGGATCGAAAGCAAAGATAGTTCAGGAATGTCACTATTCAATCATGCCTGTGAACATGGAAACCCAAGGGCTGGAAATGCAAGTCAGTAGCAGAGTGTTTGTCTTGCTTATGGGGTCAATGCCTTGAATTTGATTTCTAACACTGAAAGGAGAGGGGAAGAAGAAGAAGAATAAAGAATAAAAAGGATAGAAAAAAAGCAAATGTCATATATATATATATGACATATGGTGTTGGAAATATATATATTTCTGCAGAGGCCAGAAGACTGTGTCAGATCCCCTGGAACTGGAGCTACAAATGGTTGTGAACAACCTTAAAGATATTGAGAATCAAACCCATGTCCTCTGCAAGAGCTGCCAGTGCCCTTAACTACTGGGCCGTCTCTCCAGAAACACCCCACCATCATGTTATAACCTTTTAAAGCTTGCACACAGCACTGGCATAGGTATGCACAAAGTGATCAGTACACTTTGTAAGCAAATTGAGATGGAATTTTCTGCTTTGGACAGTGTTTCTTTAGACCCTGTGACTCTTTTTTTTTTTTTTTGCGACATAATGCTATCATTTTCAAGACAGCATACTTTGAGACTGATAGCAACTTTTGTGACATTTATTACTACATTTTTAATGCATATGCTAGGTTTTACATCTTAATTGATATAATATAGGACCTTTTATATTCTTTTGGAGAAAGGGTTGGGTGGACTTTTTTGCTTGTTTGTTTTTTTTATACCGTTTAACTTTTTAAATATAACTTATTTTTATTTTATGTGCATTCGTGTTTTGCCTGCATGTATGTCTATGTGAGGGTGGCTGAAGCCCTGGAAACGGAATTACAGACACTTGTGAGCTTCCATGTGGGTGCTGGGACTTGAACCCAGTTCCTCTGGAAGAGCAGTCAGTGCTCTTAACTCTTAATGGCTGAGCAGTCTCTTCAGCACTCCCTCCCCACTTGCTTAACTTTCAACAAATTTTTTAGCCCATAAACCAACACAGTCTAGGAGAGGGCATTGTAATCTCTTGGTCCCATAGGATGTAGGACAATGTATCTGATGGTTAATTCATGGTGGATGAAACCTGGTGGGCTGTCTGCTAGTGATGACACAAAGTCTAAATTTTCATACCTTACCTTCACTACTTAAAATTTTTTTTAATACGTATTAACTACCACATACCACATCGCAAGGACACAATCCTGTTGTCTTGGGATGGCAAGGACTCTGGGCAGTTGGGAGTTTGGTGTGTCTTATATCTCGTTTTCTTTCTCTTATCAAATGTTTTTTCTTTGTACATAGAATAATGATTTTTAAGGTTCCTTCTCTGTGTATTATATTGTATTTCATATTTTCCAGAGAATTAAAAAATGTAAGACTAGTATAATTTTTGGTGTACCCCTGAATTTGTGTATTAGCACACAAAACTCCCCATGTACTGAAGAAATGTGCTGGGACCCTTTGAGATTTTACTGTGGGAAACAGCTATGGCGAAATGAAGTCAGTTTCCAGATCACTACCATGTACTCATCTTACAAATACAGTCTGAGAAATACTGATTTTCTTCTTAAAATGTTAATATCAAATTTATTTGCAAACAGAAATTAAAAGAAAGAAGATAGAGAAGTGACTTTCTCCTGAGATTTCCTCACAGGGCTCCCTTATGGGGTGTAGTTAGGGAACAAAAGAACATAGTATCAGGGTCTGGTTGACGGCTGTATGTTTAAGTACCACTTAGATCAAGATAATGATATAGTCCATGCAGGTTCACTCTTTTTCTTGTACTTAGAAGAGATATCTTGCCTGGCTCTGTTACACTAACTATCACAAAGGTCCTAGGACACAATGCTGGTGGTTCTCTACACCACAAGGTGGAACACAGAGGACCTGCTGCCTCCTGTGGTCTCTCACTCACCCAAGAGCCCACACCAAGCCCTTAGAGCTCCCATTGAACTCTTTTCTACTCAGTACTTGGTGTATAAACCGAATTTCCCAGTGTTGTTTAAGTCATAGTGCTCAACAGAGCAATAAAAAGTCAATTTAACACAATAAATAGGGAAAGCAGAAAGAGTAAACAAAACGTGGAAGGGCGAGGCTTGTCCCGATGAGGCAGCTTCCTGTCAGTCTTTAAAGAACTAGTTTTTGAAAACTCTCCGTTCCTACTTATTTGGTTTTTTTCCACACTCCATTACACATTTATTTTTACACATTTTCAGGAAAAAAGTATTTAAAAAGATGTAATTAAAAAAAACACAAGTAGAATACAAATTATTTTAATAATTTGCTTAAGTGTGAGTGTAAAAGAGACTATGTATGTCAGTGCATGTGTGCCCTCTATGGAGGATGGAAGGAAACCTGAAGGAGTAGGCTCTTCTCTTCCACTCTGTGGATCCTGGGATGTAACTCAGGTCTTCATCTGAACCATTTGTCAATGCCATGCAAACTGTTTTTTTTTTTTTTATTTTTATTATGTATACAACATTCTGCCTCGATGTATGCCCACACGGCAGAGGAGAGCGCCAGATCTCAGTACAGATGGTTGTGAGCCACCATGTGGTTGCTGGGAATTGAACTCAGGACCTCTGGAAGAGCAGCCAGTGCTCTTAACCTCTGAGCCATCTCTCCAGTCCCCATGCAAACTGTTTTAAAGCTTTTGTTTGTTTTTAAACAAACTCATGGAGTCCAGACTGGCCTCACCTCAATGCTCCTGCCTCAGCATCTCACAGTGCTGGATTAGGTGCCTCTACCACTACCTAGGGCCCTTAAAACTGTTCTTTGGTAGAGAGGCATTTAGGTTGATTTTCCCCTGGCTTTACTCTGCTAAGCCATTGGCCAAAACAACTTTACTCATCAACCAATAAAGCAACACATATGCAGAAGGACATCCCACATCACTACATTGAGAGACCCTGTTTCAACTCCTCCCTAAAAAAAGAGAGAAGAACTTCAGTGAGACTTGATTAGCTTATAAAATCAGAAATACAGCTGTGCCTAAGATTATTTTAAACTGAAGCATCTTCCTCTTTTAGAAAAGTTAGACTGAAAAAATGAATAACATTAAATACCTCTCCCTGTTGCTTATACATATGTAACATTTAAACTGGGTACCAAGGGACCTGATTTCATCATCAATAAGGGGTCATAAGAAATCATAATTTTAAAAGGTATTTTTATTCTGAATTGACACATACTATTTATCATTATTTCTTGTTCTTAACTGGAAAGCAGGTCAATTTGATTTGTGAAGACACTGGTGATTAAGTAACACACAAGCTTGCGTGGTTTATTTTTAAAATGAAAAAGAAACCATGTTTTTTCATCACCATAGTCTCTGAACTGGAACACTGCTGATGGATATTAAAGCAAGAAACTGATATTCATTCATAGGAATATAGATTCTTCTTTAAAAATTAGATCATTAGACCAGAGACTTTGTGTGCCAAATAAAATACAGATTGATTTCTTTCGTTAAGTAGAATTTAAGTTTATAACAGAATACCATCTGAGCCATGTTAAGCCATATAACATGCTTATCATCCAAGCATCATTCGACAGACCTGCTCATGATCTATAGCCGTCACTGCTTACTAAGCTACAGATTCATTGCTTGAGAAGAGACCACATTTCTCTTTTCTCTTTCCCCTACAGCCCCAAATTAGTATGGATGCTCGATGTGCTCTTGACTGACCTATGTGTGAGAAGTAATGTGCTGACAAACTGTAGATTTTATTTACATAATAATTCATACTCAGGAGAAAGAACAGGGAGGACATAGAGCTAAAGCCATTGCTTTGCTTTAACAGATACCACATGAATAAAGACCTTAGGTTTTGGGGAAGATTAGAGATTTATGACTGCACTTTTTAAAATTTAATTTAATCAGTTTCTTTATTTTTGTGACAAGGTCTCACTATTTAATCTTGGCTGGTGTGGAACTCCGTGTGTAGCCCAGGTTGGCCTGAAATTCACAGAGATCAACCTCTACCTCTGCCTCCCCAGTGCTGGGATTAAAAGCCTATACCACAATGTCCTGGAAGGTATCATCTCTTAATGGCTAAGTTATCTCTCCAGCCCCCCTTTTTTGATAAACACCAAGCCCAAGTAATTGTGTTAATGTCCATAATCTCCATGGCAGAAGGATTGCAAGTTCAAGGACAGCCTGAGCTACATAACAAGTTTTTAAAAGCCAGCCTGGGCTGCATTATAAGAGCCTTTCTCTGGAATTCTCTGAGTTCCAGGTCAGCTTGATCTACAAAGAGAGTTTCAGGCCAGCCAATGTGACAATGAGACCTAAGTTAAAAAAATAAAAATAGGGGAAGGAGCAGGGAGGGCTACATATAGGAGGCTCTGAGTTTGGTTTGGTTCTTTGCACCCACTTTGGGACACTTGCCCACATAACTCCAGTTCCAGGTAACCCGATGCCCTTTTCTGGACTTTGGGGTTACCTGCATTCTTATGGGTACTTGTTCCCCCATTTATACATATGATTAAAAACAAATCCCTTTAAAAACATTCATATGGGGTAGAGGAGGAATAGAAATGAAGACAGAGTAGCATGACCCTGCCTGCAGTAAACCCTGAATCCATAAACTACACCAGATCGCTGAGTTCTTTTCACATGCTGTAGACAGACATTCCGTTTCATTCCATGTCAAAATTCTGATTATTGTTAACTCAGGGATAGGGTTGAATAGGTGTTGGGGTCCATGGGACATTTACTATCCTGTGTGTGTTTGTGAGAGAGAGTGTATGTGAGAGAGTGTGCATGCACGCATATGTATGTGCTTGTGAGGGTGTGTCTAGAGGTATCAGGGCACACAGCTTTTAGCATCTCTCTTCCTTCACCACATGGGTCCCAAGGATTGAAGACAGGTCATTAGACCCAGCAGCAGGCACCATTGGTCCTAATGTCTTTTTACAACTGTGATGCATATATAAATAATACTAGAAGGGAATGAATACTGCATTTCATTAGGTACCACATTTACCTAAGTGCTGTTCACAGGAGACAGCCCTCCACTGGGAGGGAGATATTCCCTTGAGTCACTGAAAATATTCCTTTGACCTTCAGCAAAAAGGAAAAGCATCCCCCCAAAATGCCTCTGTGTGGCAATTACAATGACCCTGCTAATCTGTGATTTATGGATATAAGTTTCTTTGAAAAGCTTCTTACCAGCTACATTAATTTGGAACTTCACTAAAGATGTCATGATCTACATTTGCAACAATACTAGCTTGAGAGACTGTTCCAGAAATCTGAGTAGGAGAGAATGGTACATGTATATAACTAAAGCAAGAGCAGAAGAGGTGGAAGAAAGAGAGATAACTATTATCTGGGAGGCAGTCTCAGTTTGCCCTTGAGATTGCTGGAAGGCAACAGAGCAAGGGTAGTTCCTGTTTGAAAAACCAGTTGCCATTCATCAGGAGTACTACCGAAAGAGAAATTCTGATGGACAGTGGACTCTGCCTTGAGAATGTGAAGGGTGTGTTGCCCTGATACATCAGAACAGAGGTGTTTGCAAGTATGAGTTGGGATGAGGAGAGAAATATGGCCTGGTAGCACAAGTTCCTAAGAATGTAGAGTGCAGCCGAGGCTGTGGTCATAGATGAGTTTGTGAGGGAGCGGTGGAAAAGGTAGGGTCAAGAGTAGAACCCTAGGGCCTACAAGATGCACAGTGGATAAGGCGATTACTACCAACACAGACAATCTGAGTACAACTCTCAGGATCCATATGGTGGAAGCAGAGAAACAACTGCTGAAAGTTGACTCCTGACCACCCACACATGCCATGGAACGTGTACATCAGTGTGTGCATGTGTGCACATACACACTCACACTAAACAAATAGGGTGGAACCCCAGAAATGGCAGAAGGGGAAGAGGGAGAAGAGATGATGACCCTCGAAGCAGGACGATAGAAGAGAGGAGTATTTGAAAACTATGCCTTTAGCAACCAGGTTTGATGATTTTTAACATATTGCCAACAGCGCTGTGGTCCAGTAGCATGTAAATGACATTTTCATTTGTGTGGCTTGTATTAAACACTCTGACAAAAAACAGTTTAAGGGAGAAAGAGTTTATTCCGGCTTACAATTTCGCATTACACTCTGTATTAATTACTTCTCTCTTGTTATAATAAACCACCATGTCCAAAGGCAACTGAAGAAAGGGGGTTTATTTTGGCCTATGGTTCCAGAGAATTGGAGCTGATAACGTAGGGGACAATGCAGCAGCAAACAGCAGGAGCAGAAAGCTGGAAACTCACATCTTGACCCATAAGCATGGAGCAGAGAGAGAAAACGCTAGGTAGCCAATGCTTTTTACTCTTAAAGCCCTCCCCCAGTGATGTATTTCCTTCAGCAAGGCCATGGAACCTAAGCCTCCCCAACTGCCACCAACCTGGGAACAAGTTCATATGTCAAAGGCATAGGAAATGGATCCAAACCACCACATATCCACTACTCTCTGGAAGTCAAGAAAAGAACTCAAAATAGCTAGTTATATGACATCAAAAAGTAGACAGTGGATAAATTCATGCATATCTAGCACTCAGCTTTCCCCCTTTATTTTTTTTAATTCATATAACCCAAGGCTCAAAACCAGGAGCGGTGCTGCCTACTTTCAGACTGGGCCTTGCCCTCTCAGTTAAGGCAAATCAAAGCAATCTCCCCAGACATGCACATAATGTAACTTGATCTAGCCAGTCTCTCACTGATATGGTCTCACTGCAGTGGGAGAAAATGAAATACTAGTGAGCCTGGAACAGGCGTAAGAGATGGTCTCAAGGAAGCCTTCATCCCTAGTAAGATGCTCATTCCCCTATGAAATGAGGGTGCTGAGCTTAAGGATGAGTAAAGAATGATACGTTAGGACTATGGGAAGGTATGAAAATGAACCCATTCATTCATTTCTGTAACACAAATGGGTTCCCATGATGCACAGTTACTGTTTTAGTCACAGGGGTATGATGATGAGCCAGTCTGCGAAAACAGTTGTCATAGTGATGCAAACAGACCATGAGCAAGTAAATGATTTAAGTCATAGTGAATTTTGTGCTTATAAGGATTATTACAAAAAGTAATGTGGGGAGGTAGGGAGAAAATAAGGCAGTTTGGACAGATTCCTTTTTGTATACATGGGAGAGTCAGATGAAGGATGTTTAGTGCAAAGGGTTTTACTGTAGAGCATTCCTGGGGAGATGGTCAGTTAGCACAAAGGTGTGGACCAACGATGGCTTGGCCTGTCTAGGAAACAGTGAGAAGGGGAAAGGGAAGAATATCCAGGGCAAGGCATAGAGTTGTTTAAGGTGAGTTAATATGAAAACAAGACCTGCCTGCAGTTGTAGTTATTGTAAGAATTTGAGGTTTGCCTTGCAATAGGGAGGGTAATGGAAGAATTTAAATGGACTTGATCCTATCTATAGTTTTTCAGAGCTCATATTGGCAGCTGAATGCACCATCGAAAGCAATAGGAAAAGTAGGGTAAATAGGTAGAAGTCAGCTCTCTTATTAATTCAGAGGGGACAAAGGGTCACACCCCAAACCCCTTGATATCAGTGGAATACTCCAGACAGTTGTCCTGCTAGGATCAACATATCTTCCTTTATAATACAGTCTTAGCTAAAGGCAGTTCCAAAATGCTAACATAAAAATAACCAAATATTCGAGTATCAGTCAAGATCTCACTTGTATCAAGTCAGTCAGAGAGCAAACTCTTTAGAGAAGCTTCCAGAAGTCTTGTCACCTCAGACTTCAAGCAGGAGCCCCCATGTACATACAATGCTTAACTCTTTGAAGAATGAAGGCTGGCTTTGATCTCAACCCCCTGTTGGCCAGTCACCTGCTTTTACTTGCAAACCACGCTGGATTGCACAACCTCAACCCAGGCTCACTTACAAAACACTGTCCTTTTGCCCCTGGTGACCCTGCTTTCAGTATCTGATGTTTTACTTCATCTGACCTCAGGCAACAAGACCCTTTCTGCAGGCCTCAGTGTCTGAGTCGCTTCCCTTTTTCTGCCTAGCTACCCCTGCCCTACAGCTACCTGGGAAGAGTCAAAAGCCTGTCCAGATACTGTGTGTGAGACCCTCTGGTCACTGTCTTGTTTAATGCTGAGATGATACATAAACATGCTTTCCCAATACTCATCAAATTATACATAGACATATATAAAGATATCTTTATTAAAGATATTCTAATTTTTTTAAAATTGCTTTTAAAAAGTTGCTTTTTAAAAAGTTATATTTTTGATGACAGAATTGATCAGCCACCTTCAGTTCCTGTATTCCTTAACTCTTGCTGTTTTGATTATTGTGGCCTTTTTTTTTTTTTTTTTTTTTTTTAGCTTGTGTTGATTTTTTTTTTTTTTTTATTGTGGCCTTTCCTTTCTTCAAATTCTCCTCTCCCTCCCTTATGTATGTATGTATGTATGTATGTATGTATGTATGTATGTATTTATTTACTTACTTATTTACCTCTTTATATCAGACAGGGTCCTGCCATCTAGCCCTAGCTTGGTACCTACTATGTAGCCCAATCTGGCTTCAAACTGACATCAGTTTCCCTACCTGGACCTCCTGAATGCTGATATTACCAACATGGACTTCTGTTCCCAACTTCCCATGGACCCTTTAAAGGCGTGACCATGGCTCTACTCTTGCTTTTCTAGGAGACTTTCTCTGCCTCTCAGTAGTTTTTCTAACCTTCCACCATCCTGAAGACATTGATCTTCTTTGCTTCCTACCTTCCTATCAGGCAATCATATCTATCCATATGTACTTTGGCTGTTGTTTTAGTTTGGTTTTCGAGACGAGACAAGGTGTCTCTGTGTAGCCTTGGCTGCCCTGGAACTAGCTCTGTAGACCAGACTGGCCTCAAATTCACAAATATTCTCCTGTCTCTGCCTCCCAAGTGCTTTAAAGATTTACATTTGTTTTGTTTAGAAGCCTGCCTAGCTACTCAGTCCTAAAATATCTCAAAACAAAGCCATTATCTTTGTTAAGTAACATTTCTTGTGACTTCAAAATATTGCATCATTGTTTTTACAAATCTACATTAGAAAAACATTGAGGTAGTCAGTAATCATTTGATCTACACTTCTTCCTCCTTTTCTCCATCCTCCCCCTTTTCCTCTCATTTATTTATTACTATTGTTATTGTGTATATATGTGTATATGATATGTATGGGGTAGTCCGTGCTATGATGCATGCGTGGAGGCCAAAGGACAACTTTGGAGTTGGTTCTCCTCTCACCTTTATGTAACTTCCAAGGATCAAACTTAGGTTTCTAACCTGCTCAGCAATCTCACCCGCCTCCCCCACATGTCCTTTCCCTTCTTGTCTTCCTCCTCCTCTTCTCTGCCCTCTCATGAGACAGAGTCTTGTTATGTAACCCCAGCTGGCCTGGCATTCATGATGTAGACTACAATAGTCTTAAACCCTGCCTCTGCTTCCTAAATGCTGGGGTTATAACTGTACAACCTTACCCTATGCCTTGTCAACCTTTTGACCTTTCTCTATGAAATTAACACTGGGTTATACCTATTATTTCCCATCTATAAAACTCTATTTTCCCTACTGTCCCTTTTTTGTTTTTGTTTTTTTTTTTTTTTTTTTTTTTTTGAGACAGGCTTTCTCTGTAGTTTTGAAGCCTGTCGTGGAACTAGCTCTTGTAGACCAAGTTGGCCTCCAACTCACAAAGATCCACCTGTCTCTGCCTTCTGAGTGCTGGGATTAAAGGTATGCATCACTACCACTTGGCTCCCTACTGTCTCTTGAATCAAGTCTTTATCCTTCCTCCTGTTAACAATTTAAGTCTAATTCACAATTCTTCAAACGCTACTGATGATAGCCCAAGACAGTTCCCATACTTTCTTCTTCCGTTCCTTTTGACTTACTCTATTCATCATGGTTATCTACTCCAAAAATGATGGTTGTCTACTCCACCATGCTGATCTACTCCAGTCAAAACCCTACCCATATCCCTAGATCTTGTCATAGCAAGTCATAGTAGCCAGAAAGGAGGGAGGGACTGATCTGACAGAAAAACAAGCCTAAAACCAAGTATCTACTGGGTTGTGTACATTCTTCCCTGAGAGCAAGGGTGTCTCTTATGCCCATCAGCCTATTTGCTGTGCTTGGCACACAGAAAGCAGAAACACAGTGTAAACTGAATGTGTACAGTTGATGAGGGAGCCGTAGTCAGTCTGCTCCTCCTCCCAATAGTTGAGAGTGACCAGGGCCATAAGGGAAGGACAGGCTGAAGAGAAACAGTGAAACCACCTTTATATTTTTCTTGTGTTTATTGAAGTTAGAACAGAAAGGCAGAAACCCTTGTCCCTCCCTCCCTGCAGCCAGCTCCTTCCCCAGGCACCATCACTTGAGGCTTTTGTATTTTTAATACTTCTAATAGTAATTTATCTTAAGCAGGATGTTATATTGTTGTCCTTCATTAATGAACTGAAGATGTAATCATCACCTTCTTTCTAATAAATTTGAAATATGTGTCTTCTTTAAAAGTTTCTGATAGACCTGAGGTGAGGAGAGGTGGATTGTACATTGTCTAGGGATTAATTAAGGTTATTAGCTACAAGAATTGAAGTCACCAAGCAACTTGAAAATAATAGTTTGGTATCTTCTTTAATATTCCCTAGATCTACCGGGGGCTTCCAGACAGCAGACTGGCTCTTTGCATCTGTGTACTGATCGGATCAATGAATAGCTCCTGTTGATAAAGTTAACCAAAAACTGCTGTGTCATGAAAGAGCAAGATGGTGATTAATGAGTGAACCAAGAATCAATAAGCAACTGTTTTCAAGGTTGATTGGTCAAGCCTTCCTGCCAATACCAGACTGTCTGTTCCAAGAGTGGGTTAGCCGATATACTGTGTCAAAGAAAATGCCACATTCTTAAATAAGAAATAAGTAGCTAAATGTAAGCTCAATACTTCCTGTTCAGAAGCAGTTTAGAGTAATCTAAATTATAGTAGGATTATTATTACTGATTATTTACCCTGATCTTTTCAAAAGAAGTGTCAGACACATTCTACTTGCAACAAGTATTTTAAAATACAAATTTCAGTGACTAGACTGGTGTCACATGCCTGTAATCCCAGCACTCGGGAAGTTGAAACAGAAGCATCATGAGTTCTAGACCAGCCTGGGCTAAACAGGAAAATCCAGTTCAAAGACAAAAATATGTTCATTTAAGTCTCTAGTTTGGACCTAAAACTTAATAGGGCTGCTGTTAAGTACTTTAGGAAGTGAACGTAGGTTCCTTACAAGCCTCATCATTTTCTTGGTTCTCAATTACAGTAAATGGCATTTCCATTGCTAGGAAACCCAAACCCAAGTTTATTTCCTTGATTTGTCCTTCATTCTCCCCATGCCCCTTAGAGACTTGGTTACGAAACCTCCCACAGATATTAAAATTCAAGTTGTCCAGGCCAATGTAAATGCTACCTAAACAATGAGAAGGGAAATGTCCACACAGGCTCAGCACAGTTTAAAGGGATTTTTTTCAACTATTTTGGCTCTGTAGTTGGTTGACTACTACTGTTCTGTACTGTAGTGGGTTGTCTGTACTCTGTGACCAGTTCCTGTGTTATTCTTTCCTTGCTATCTGTTGGCAATTGCAGCACCACTGTAAGTCTCTCCATTAAAAAAACCTCCTCACTTTCCCTCAGGCCTTTGTGATACACTCCGCACTTCACCCTCACATACTACATCAATAGCCCCTCTGCCATGTGCCACCCGAGTGGCCTTTCAAAATCACAAACCCTATATTTCTTAACTGTGACCAGGTTATTGGAGGCTCACTCCACAGCCTGGGATTCCTTCTGCTTGTTCTTTCCCATCTTCTCCTGCCCTAGAACCCTGACTGGCTTAACTATCTATCCTGGTCTGTCCACTTGCAATGTAACGTGTCATCTCATGATAGTAGGCGACAACCCTTTGGTCAAGCTACAGTTTTCTGGTACTGCTTTCCTAGAGTGACCGTCACACAACACCACGAGGTAGATGGCAAAACACAGAAATATATTTTCTCAACCTTCTGGAGACCAGAAAATTCTGTTTCTCCCTGAGGCTCCCCTGGGGTTGCAGATTTCTTGTCATGTATTCGAATTGCCTGTTCTCTGAGCACAAGTTGCCCTGAGGTTCCTTCTTCTTAGAGAGACAATAGTCATATTGGATTATGACCCTACCATAATAATCTGTCTTTAACTTAAATTTTTCTTTGAATTGTTTTTTCATGTATATATTTATTGTCTCTGTGTATGTATGGGTATAGGGTTGGAGGACAACTTGCAGGGGAGATTTGATCCCTCCACCCCACGGGTTCCTCTTACTGAACTCTTGTCATCAGGCTTAGCAGTAGGTTCCTGTACCTGCTGAGCTACCTCAGTACCCCTAGCTCATTTTTTTTTTTTTTTTTGGTGACAAAACACTAAACAAACTCTTCCTTAGTCCCTTACTGTTGATTGAAATGCTGCCACAGCAACAAGGAGAGTAACTAGAAACTATCATAGAAAGCAACTATTTATGTCGGGTTAAGATATGTTTGTCTCTTGCTTCCCATGGAGGAATGCTCCTCAGGACTCCTCTTGCATACCAGAAGCCATGGATGAACAAACCTCTTACACCAAATGGCATGGGATTTCCCTGAAACCTATGCACACCTTCCCATATGCTTCAAACCATCTCTATATTACTTCTTATACTCAGTGCAATGAAAGGGACTTTGTAAATGTTCATTATATTTTTTCTGTATAAAAAAATGTCTGTGCATATTCAGAACATGCGCGATTTTCTTCTTGAATATTTTTCATCTTAGGAATTGTTTGTATTCATGGACATTGAGTCCATAGATACAGAAGACCTGCTGTGTATTAATGTGTAACAATTCATGAAATCTTGACTATTATATACTCTCAGTTAAACATTTTAAAATTTTTATTTATGTGTGCATGTGTGTATGTGTGTGTGTGTGTGTATGTACATGCATGTGTGCATACTTTCACGAACTGTTTTTTTCTGCCATGTGGGTCCTTACCTCAACTCAAGGTCATTAGACTTGGTGGTTAGCACTTTTATCTACTGAGCATCTTTTATCTACACTAGACATCTTCTGTTTGTCTTAGTCAGTTTGGTTTTGAGACAGGATCTCACTATGTAGCACCGGCTGGGCCGGAACTCGCTATGTAGCACTGGCTGGCCCGGAACTCACAAAGAGTTCTTCCCCGTCTCCCAAGAGCAGAGACTGAAGGTGTTTGCCACCACCCACACCTCGTTCTTCTTTGTTTTTGTCTCACTTTATATGTCCGACTGGTCTGGAACTTGTGTGGCCCAGAATGCCTTCAGTTTGCCATACCCCTGATGGTTTCCCAAGTGCAGAGAATACAGGTACACATACCCCTTACTTTGTAAAATACAACTTTCAAGATTTTTAAATGAAAACATGATTTGAGCAAAGTTTTGCTCAAAGAAAGAGAGATAATTGCTTTATTCTTTGTACAGGGTCTTTATCAATTATATGATTAGGTGCATTCCAGGAGTATTCTCAAGAGAAAAACTCTAGACTTTATTTTTTTTCCACACTCGTAGACCTCAAACTTTGACCTTGCATACCTGATCCTCTTGCTGGAATTACAGGCGTGTGGCACCATGGTCTTGCCAAACACTAGGCTTTAGCTCTTTAAAACCATTGTGTAAACTGTGTGTGTTGGCAGATGCCTATAATCCCAGAACTTGGGAATCTGAGACAGAATCACTTCAAATTTGAGGTCAGTCTGAGCTACTAATGAGGACCAATTCAGCCTGGGCTATAGTGTGGGAACCTGCCTCAAGCCAGCATACAAACAAATACATAAACAAAATAATTGTGTAAGTCTATAAGTTTCATGGGGTTTACTGGATCAAATGCAACTTAAACAGGTGCTGGGGATGGAGTAGAGTGAAGGATGCCTGCAGTCCCAGTACTCAGGAGACTGAATGAGGCAGAAGAATTGCAGGTTCACATGTTCAAAGCCATCCTAGGCTACATAATTTTGGGAAAGTCTGAGCCATATAACAAGACCCTGTAGGAGTAGAGAAAGGAAGAACTAAAGGGTCCTAGAAGGAGGAGGGAGTGGAAGATAGTAAGGATGGAGGGAAGACATGAACAAAAGGAAGGAAGGAGGGAGGAAGGAAGAGAGATGCTTCAAATTAGGTAAGGTTTTTGTTGTTTACTTTTTTGAGTTTTTTTTTTTTAAGAATATGGAAAAGTTACAGTCAATAAAATGACAGCAGAAAAACCTATTCATCTTAATTGTCCATGATGGGAAAGAAAAACAGAAAACTGAGTCTGGACTTTCCAGAAAACCAGCTTCATTATTATAAAGTAAGGGCTATTTCCTACCAATTTGTTCTTCTTCTTTCAAAGAACTAACACCTCTCCTCCATGTGATTCATGGATTGCTAAATGCCTTTTTCATCTGTTTCTTTGTTGTACTGAACATTTTTTTTCAAGTTTAGTTTTAGAATTAAAGAACTAACCCATTTCTATTTAGTTATAATGAGATCATTTTAAGTAATAAAGGTTTGTACCTTTTTTCCCTCCTTCTTTCTTCCTTTCTTTTTTCTTTCTTTCTTTATCATATTTTATTTTAATGTTTTGGCCCTGGGATTGAACCTGGACCACATGCACAATGACTGTATGCTCTCCCACTCTCTGATACTCCAGCCAAAGAGTTCATTCTTAACTTAGCTGCCATAGGTAGAAAAAAATTTTAGGGTCTGGGAATGTAGCTCAGTTGGTAGAGTACTTGCCTAGCATGAATGAAGTACTGAGATTGATCACAAGCACCACACAAAACTGTCCAGCATTCTGGAGGTGGAGGCAGAAGGACCACAAAGTTCAAGGTCATCCTTAGCTACAGAGCACTGTTCAAGAATACCCCAGACTATGAGAGATTGTATCTCAAAAACTAAAGCGGAAGCAAAAATACTTTCTGAAAAGTCCCTGTCTAACCATGACAGGTGGATAGATGAGGGAAGTAAATAGTTATGCAGAGATAGGATTGTTTAAAATTTATTTTTATTCATTGTTATTGGTGTATATGTGCTGAATTGTGTGTATGTATGTGTGTGTGTGTCTCTGTGCAAGCAGGCACGTGCATGACATTGCACACATGCGAAGGTCAGAAGGACAACTTTGTGGAGCTCTCTCTTTCCACCTTTACCTGAGTTCTGGGGCTCAAATTCATGTCAGGGTCAGGCTTGCCCAGCAAGAACCCAGCGAGTCATCTCATTGGTTTGGGAGATGTTTTGCATTCAGTGACCCATCTGGTTTTGACATCAGATTGAAAACGTCAGTAACGCAGGCTCTTTGGAGAAGGTTCTAGGAGCAAGGAAGAAACCCGTCTTAAATGACTGCAACTGTGTGGAAATGATGATTGTGAAGAGAGAGAATTGAAAGGCATCTGTCGTAGAAGCATTTCAAGCCAGCTTACTGAACAGAACTTCCTTTGCACTATACGAATGTATTTAAAAACATATTACAAAATATGTCTATGTGTCTCTTAATGATCCGTTTCCTTGTTGGTGTGACTGGGAAGTTTGGGGAATCCCATCTGGGGTACCACGCACTCCAGGGTTAAAATAGGGTCCCTCTTAGGGTTCTTAGTCTCATTTATAATAATAATAATAATAAAACTTAAGAATGAACTCAGAAGAAAGCTCAAGAAATTTTTTTTTATTAGAATTTAAAGGAAAATCCCCAGGGCGGGCAAGATGCAGACCTCAGGATTTGCCCAGAGAAGGAGGATGGAAGAGAAAGGGACGCCGTCTCTCTCTTTGAGTGGAGCGGGCATGTTCCCAAGCTTCTTTAGGAAAAGCATAGAAAGAAGAAAGGGAGACGCTCTCACGGAGACACATGGCTGCAGATGTGTGTATGACTTCACGAGGGGCAGTCTCTGCGAAGAACGTTTGTCTTCTCATTAAAGGGAGAACTATTTCTCTGAGGTTGACCTAGAGCCTCGAGGTGTACACACATCTACCTGAATACATATATGTTTGTACACCCACATATAACAAGCACACGCATGTAAAATAAAATAAAATTCAGTAAGAGCTTGGTAGACTGAATGATGCCACTTACTCCCTGCTGAAAGATGCTACACGTGATTAAGATAAGGGAGCAGGCCATAGCAGGAGGCTTTGTCCTTTCGCTAAGCAGTAGGGATGCCTCATGGAGGCCCGCAAGCTAGCTAAGGGCAGGAAGAAGGACTGCCAGCTGCGTTTTCAGTCTGTGGCTATCTGTCTCCTTGACTTTGATTGAAGGCAGAGAAGCACAGCTTGTCCTTAACCTTACTTGTTAGATGAGTGTGGATTCCTGGAAGAAAACCGGACAGGACGATTCCCGAGGGGCAATTACTGCTGTAGGTGTGACTGAACTCTGGAGTGGAAGTGCTCCTTCCTGAGAACTACCTTGTCCCCTCAAGCAATAAGGACTTTTTTGGTTAGCATTCCTGGCCCAGAACTGAGACAATAATGGTGGAGACCACTTCCTAAATCAGGACTACTTAACTATGCAGTCTTTCTGCTTCTTGGCCCAGTCTTTCTCTATTTAAGTCTGCAGCTCATGTTAGCTTCCCCAAAAGACTTGAGGGGCCCTGGACCTCATCATTTTTTTCCTCTTTCCATTGAGTAAAATATCTCTCTCTCTCTCTCTCTCTCTCTCTCTCTCTCTCTCTCTCTCTCTCTCTCTTCCTCTCCATTGTTTGTCTCTTTAACTGGTATCAAGAATGCACGACCAAGCATCGGCATCGTTTGTTAGGATTGCCAGAGCCTCAAACCTCCACTGAACCAAACATGGTGGCATATGCCAGTGTGGTGGTTTGAAAGAAAATGGCCCTCCTAGGTCCTCCTATGATTAAGAGGTGTAATTTTGGTGAAGTAGATGTGGCCTTGTTGAAGTACGTCAGGATATATGCTTGCTCTTGATTGGAGTTGGTGGCCTTATGGGTGTGACTGGTAATTTTCTGAGAACCTAGGAGTGGTCTTGGCCTGAGTCCATCATCCTGGCCAGTATTTAATTAAAGCTTGCTTCAATTCTTGACTCAAAAATTGTGGTAGTGGTCTTGTTCTTGACCGGTGTTTTTAACACCAGCCCCTCAGCTCCCCCCACTTCACTGTCTGTTTTCGAGACATATGTAGACCTGAAACTCAGAGAAATCCAACTGCCTCTCTTTCCCAAGTCCTGGGGTTAAAAGCAAATGTCACTATGCTCAGCTGTCATATATTTTGAAATAATTCCATAAATCTAACTAAGGAGACAGTTAGCCACAGACTGGAGGCACGGATGGTCGTCCTTCATCCTGCTCTCAGTTAGCTTGCAGACCTATAAAGAACCTCCTGCTACTGCCTGTTCCCCTTTTCTTAATCACATGTGAAGTGATTGCAGCATGTTTTGGCAGGTAGCGGGTGGCATCACTCAGTCTATCATGCTCATTGAATTTTACTTTATTTTACATGTATGTATTTATTATGTGTGTGTGAATGTATATGTATTTGGGTGGATGTGTGTACACATGCACATGTATGTACATGTGTAGAGACCTGAGGTCAGCCTCAGGTGTTTTCAGCTACTTGGGGTTTTTTGGGGGACAGTCTTTCAAGTTACCTGGAGCTTGCTGATTAAGCCGGGGTAGCTGGCCATTGAGTCCTAGAGAATCCCCATCTCCACCTTTCCATCACCAGGAATACAAGCATGCACCACTCTACTTAGCTTGTTTACGTGTATGCTGTGGCTAAAATGCAGACCTTTACACTTGTACAACAAGCATTTTGCCAACTGAGCCTCTCCCTGGCCCTCATAATTGAATTAAAAAAATCATACATGTGTTTTATTTATTTTGACATTAGTTGTAACAAGCAATATACTTGGGATTTTCTTTACAATCACTGCTCATGGAACAGCCATTGCCTTTTTTGGAGTCTCCTGAGGGAAGGGTTCATTTTCTTGCGATAGATGTTCCAGGGGCCAAATTGTGCATCTTCCCCTGCCCTGGACAGGTAGACGATCCTTCTGACATCTCAGTTCAGACTGTGTGGGCTGCACCTTTCTGTCTCTAACACCTTTTTGCTGGTTTTGGTAAGGTGACACAGAAGGTCTGGGCCTTATTATTATCAGACAGCATCTTGTCTAAGTTTCCTGCTGCCTGGCCTCCCTTGGTTCCTGCTGCTTTTGTTCTGAGCCTGGGCTTCCAGCCGCATCTCTTCTGAAAGTTTTCTATCTCTCTGTCTGTCTATCCACTTATCTATCTATCTATCTATCTATCTATCTATCTATCTATCTATCTATCATCTATCTATCATCTTTTAGATAATAATATTTTTTGTAGCCTTCATTGGTATCACTTTCCTTTCCTTCAAGTTATTTTGTAAATGATTGACTGTAGCCTGGGGGTTCTCATAATTATGTATCATTAACTGTGCATAAAAAATAAATCACAGTAACAGAGCAAGTATTTATTAATCCAGACTCTTAACCCCATGTACAACTAGTGACCAGCCAATGACAAATGTTTCCCTAATGACAGTTGCGAGAGACTCACATTGTCTTTTGCTCATCAAGGAATGATTTATGTTTTGTTTGGGTAGGGAGGTTTTCTTTTTAATTGATAGTACCAAATGTAGGTTTAACCCTCAAACAACCAAAATTTTTGATGGACTGGGATGCTCTAGCCTTTAACCACAAAATAAATAGAAATACATTTAAACAGATACTGTAGTTGCTCCATGTAAACTGCCATTGTTTCAGATACAACAGATTTGGGTGCTGCTGAAAACCTCGAGAAAACTTCGCATTTGCTAACTCTTCATTATCCAAGCCAATACAGTGCTTGTGTTTCACCTCTTTAGTGAGTAATATTTTTTACAACGTGCTGGATACAAGAACGAATAAGCGTTCTGGCCCCTTATACAAAGTCTGGCATGGAGCACTCAATGAATGCTATTTGAATTAATGACATAATCCCTGCCTCTAAAGAGCCCTATCCTGTGGGAAACACAGACACCTAATTGGGACATATCATGTTCCCAAAATAGCGAGCGAGCTCAAGTGAGCGGGGTGCCAAGGGGCACTGCTGACATGTTTTAGATGCCTTTGTAAGCTCCTAACATGGTGTCAAGGGCACACTGTCCTGTCCAATGACACCTCCTGACTTTGTCTGAATGATTACTCGGGACTGTCCTCCCAGGACCTCCCAAGGATGCTTGTGAAGTTGTGTTTGAACTCCTATTAATAGACCTAGTCAGGACCCTGCAGATTGCATCTGAACATCAAACAGCCAGAATCCCCAACAATGACGCTTGGCACCAAGCCAACCATCAAGCATCAAAGCCATATTCCTTGAAAATCAGCTCCATGTGATGATAAATAAAGGCATCTGGATTCTAAACCAATTATCTCATCATGAAAGGCATATTCTTCAAGGGCACCCTGGTTTATTTAAAAAAAAAAAAAGAAAAAAGAAACAACAGTGGCTTTGGGGATGGTAGCCCTGAAATGCCAACAATGATCATAGCAAAAGGACAAGAGGGATAACCAGGAAAATCAGAGAAGTGGAACTCATGCCTCACACCTTGTACCAACTTCCTTGCAAAAGTTCAAGAAAATACATATTTATTTTATTTTAAGTTTTTGGCTTGAGCTCCCACCAGCAAAATGGCAGTGGAAAACATTCAATCTTGCTGAGTCCTGTCAAGCCCTTGACTGCACCAGAGTCCCCACTGGAGTGACGGCAAGAGGATAGGACAGTTATCACCTCTGAGCTCACCTGGTTTATGCGACAATATGTCTAAGGGCTGAGTCCTATAGTAGACACGACGGAAGCTTCTTCTGCGATTCTCACTGGAATCCACAGTGTGTGAAACTAAATTTTGTTTACCGAAACAACACAGTGCAGTATTCAGCCATGGGCAGTTAAGTCCTTATCTAAAGCACAGTATGGTGGTAGTGGGAAAAACCTGGCTTGTGAGGACCTGGACACTTGTACTTAAATCCCAGGTCCCAGGTCATGAGCTCTGTAAATTGAATCAGGAATTTAATTACTCTAGATCTGGGTATTCATAACACACACACAGACAGAAAAATACACACACAGACACACATGCACGCACGCACACACACACACACACACACACACAGTGCCCCAAGGATCTACCTCTTAATTGCTGCATAATCAGACCTCCTTAGCCATTTGACTGCTAGTTGACTTAGCAGCACATGACAGGGCAGGAAAAGGAGGTTAGGCCTGCTCCCTTCCCTTCTTCCCACTTCTGCATCAGATCCCAGGCAGCAGCTGGCTGGCCTGGCCCCTGTCCCTTGACACTAGCTTTTCATGGGCTTTGGGGAGCACCCTTTCCACCCCCTACCTCTTGGGAGCCTCAGCATCCTTTGTTTGCTCTTTAACCCCCTCACCGCCCCTGTGAGCAGCCCTTTATCAGTCCCATCATTGACACCTCCGCTCCCCCTTTTATTTCTTTCTCGGAACCTGCCTGGTAGGGTGCACCAAACAGTTTCAAAACTACAAAGGACTAACTGTCTAAACACAGGTCGTCAAACTTCGAGTGTTCTCTGCAAGTATTGGGCATATTTTCACCATCAGAACTATAGTCGAAAATGTCTAACTTTCCTGGTTGTATCTAAGTAGTGTGATGGCCGGAAAGAAGCACAAAACGAGAGGCCAGTAACAAAATTTACATTCACTACTTCGCCTATATCTGGCTGGCCTCTTCTTGATTAATTAGGAGCTCGTCAGAAAACTGGACAATTGTCAGAATGGATGGGTTTCTATTCACACTTTAACTCTTCCCCTTCCAGGACCTGCTACCCAACCATAGAATAAGTAGAGAGTGGATTTGCTTAGATCTGAATAGATGTGCAGATCCATCTGCATGTAGGTCTCCATAGAGGACCTTTCCTCTATGAAAAGAGACGATGGCAGCAGCTCCTTTCTTACACAGCTGTTAAGGTTTTTGCTCTTCGTGTCTCATTGTGGAGGTGATATTTACTTTCACTGTATGATTATTTGAACATTTATAGTTTTTCAAAGTGAAAATCTTAGCCTACATATAATTTCTTCTTAAAATAATGACCTTTTCAAAGACATCTTTTTCTCAGCATATTAAAAAAAAAGTTGTTATTGTGACATATGCATGCAAACATGCCAGTATTTATGTGACTAAAGTAGGAGCGTCCGAGGTTCGAGGCCAGTTGAGGTATCTGTCAGGACCCTGTTCATGTAACTTAAATATTTTTACTCCAAGTAGCAAATTTAAGAATCTGTCTTAAGGAAGAAACAAAAGTAAATGCTTTGTTGTTTTCAATACTTTGTCTAGGCACAGTCTCATGTAGTAGCAGTCTGGCCTCAAATTTGCTGTCGTTCTAGGATGGTTTTGAACTTCTTATCCTCTTATTCCACTTCCTGAGGGTTGGGAATCTAATAGATGTGGGTCACCTTGCATCTTAGTTACGTTCCTATTGTTTTACTAAGATGACCAATACAACTTATAAAATAAAGGGTTTGATTGGGGGCACATGGTTCTAGAGGGTTAGAGTCCATAACCACCACTGGGAAGCATGACAGAATCAAGCAGGAATGGTACTAGAGCAGTAGGTGAGAGTTTGCATATTGAGACACAGCTATGGGCCAAAGAGAACTAACCGGGAGTAGTACCAGCAGTTGTTGAAACCTCAAAGCCCACCCCCAGTAAAACACATCCTTTAACAAGAATATACCACCAAATCCTTCCCAAATAGTTCCACCAAGTGAGAACTAAGTATTCAAATATAGGAGCCCATGGGGAAATTCTCATTCAAACCACCCCACTCTGCCCAGTATATTTGGTAATAGGACTCAAACTCAGGGCCTGTGATGGTTTGAACGAAAATGGCCCCCATAGGCTCATAGGGAATGACATTATTAAGAGGTGTGGCCTTGTTGGAGTAGGTGTGATCTTGTTGAAGGATGTGTGTCACCAGAGATGGACTTTGAAATTTCAGAAGTTCAAGCCAAGCCCGGAATGATTCTCTCTTCCTGCTGCATTCGAATCCAGATATAGAACTCTCAGCAACCTCTCCAGCACCATGTCTGACTGCATGCCTCCATACTTCCTACCATGACAACAATGGACTAAGCCTCTGAACTGAAAGCCAGACCCTAATTAAATACTTTATAAGAGTTGTCATGGTCCATACTGTTTCTTCATAGTAATTGAAACCCAACTAAGATAGAGCCCCCTTCACGCAAGTCAAACACTTTACCAACTGAGCCACATCCCTAGATATATGCCTATATTTAGAAGTCTCAGATGAGTAACGGTGGTGCATACCTTTGATCTAAGCACTTGGGAAGCAGAGGCAAGAGGATCTCTGAGTTGAGGCCAAGCTGGTCTACAAAGTAAGTTCCAGGACAACCAGGACTACGCAGAGAAAAATCTGTCTCAAAAAAACAAAACAACAACAACAACAACAAAAAAACCCTAATAAAATAAATAAAAGAAAAGTCTAAACTTGGGTTCTATGATGCACATTTGTAATTCTTGCATCAAAAGTTTGAGGCTATCCTGAGATACATGAAATCTTTCCAAAAAGGAAGTCTAATAATGAATTAATTGCATACTAACAACTGCTTACATGGGAATATCTAGTAGGCTTCATCACTTGCAAGCAACGCAAGCAACAGTAAATATTTAAGGCATATTTAAATAAAGGGTTTTTTTCTGGCCCAGTATGTGGAATAGCTTAATTATATTTGAGGATCTAGTGGCTGAAACTAATAGACAAATTATTTAGAGTTTTGTCACCAGAAAGACCTTTTTTGGACATTGAGCCACCCTGATCAAGATTTAAATCCCAGAAAAATCAGTCTGGCTTGACCAGGGTCACAGACATTCTCTTCAGTAAAAAGATTTGGCTCATTTGATTGGCAGTTATGCACAGGGATGGAGCATGCCAAAGGAAAAGTGAGATACTAGGAACAGGGGAAGGGAAAAGAGATTTGGGGCTGGAAAAAGGAAAAAAAAAACTCTACTGCAAAAGTCCTTGAAACATTTTATGACACACTATTAAGGCATTCACTGTGGGGCTGTTGAAATGGTTCAGTAGGTAAAGGTGCCTGTTGCCAAGCTTGATGACCTGAGTTTGACTCCTGATGACCTGCATTTGATTCCTGATGACCTGAGTTTGACCAACACAACGGAAGTTGTTCTCTGACCTCAGTCACGCCACTCTCCTGGGAACTCTGTTTTACTGTAGAATTAAAACAGTTTTAAAGAGGAAATAATGTTTATTATTTGAAAACAATGAAGTGATCTACTTAAAGAGGAGAAAAATAAGATTCTTCTGGTTTAGGAATCAAGGATGGACAATGCACGGGTGAAGACTGAGGGAAAGGAGGCTACCAGAGTGACTAAGAAGGGACAGTGGCCTTGGTGGCAGTAGAGAAAGACACGTGTGAAGAAATGGGAGGTGTGTTTTAGGGAGTGAATCTTCTGATTCAGGAGAAGGACGATCAAGGATGATGTGGGGAGAATAATGATTCTGAGTGTAACCTGGAAGATGGGAGCGTAGGAGGCTGCCAACCACAGGACTTTTGGGGGTGGTGGCGGCTTGTTCATTCCCAGCTGCCCAAACCCGAAATAACCACACAGAAACTATGTTACTTAAATCAGTGCTTGGCCAATCACTTAAGCATATTGCTAGCTAGCTCTTATATCTTTGATTAACCATTTCTATAAATCTGTGTATTGCCACGTGACCGTGGCTTACCAGCAAGGTTCCAGCTTGTCTTTCTCTGGTGGTGGCTACATGGCTTCTCCCTGACTCTGCCTACTCTCTCTCTGTATCTCTTTCAATCTGGCTTTACTCTGTTAAGCCATTGGCCAAAAGGAGCTTCTCTGTTAACCAATGGCAATAAAACATATTCACAGCATACATCACCTCCCACATCACAGGACTTTCTCACCATGGATTATCATGAGTTCAGCCATCGTGGTTGAGATGCCTGAGGTGTTTTAGTGGAGTCTGTTTGTTTACTACAGGAGGCAATAGCAGCCAATGGACTCCCTAAAGCTTCTCAAGGGAGACATCGCCAGATTTGGATTTAATTTTTCATTTGTATGACTGAAGGGCCCATCTAAATGGCTTCTCAACAAGAACAGAATAATCTGACTCAAAGATACATTCAAGTGTCAGGTTCACCAGAAAGCCGTTTGCAGTTTTGAAATGAATTTTTGCAGCTCCTTTTGTGCCCCAACTTCAATAGCTTTTAGGGTACATTTGAAACATCTCAACCTCAGATGCCTTCTCTCCTCTCTCTCTCTCTCTCTCTCTCTCTCTCTCTCTCTCTCTCTCTCTCTCTCTCTCTCTCTCTCCTTCTGTAAAAAGAAGGATCTCAGAATCTGCATGCCCCAGAATGAAAGCTCTACTGGGACCAGACTTATGATCAGATTATGTGACCAGATAATCACATGGTCGGGCAATTATAGTCATCCCTGATATGCTGTGGTAGGTTAGGAACTAGCTAGAATCTATGCAGTACTCATTACTTGAGTTTTATAGAGTTTAAAATTTTAGTATCATAAGATTCATAGCACAGTATGAAGGGCAAGGCGAGAAGATGTGAGTGGAGAAAGAAGTCAGAGAAGAAAGGGGAGCCGCCAAGTGGGGTTTCCTGTGAGAGACTCAGTACTCTCACCTGAAGTCACGTCTGTGGTGAAATGTAACCAGGCAACTCACTGTTTCCTCCACAACGAGGCAAACAGCCAGACTGATTGATTTCTCACACTGACGTGAGTGATTTTATGAATTCAGATACCATTGAGTGGCATACCCTCTTCTGGGAGTGTTAGGCACCCCCTTTTCTGGGGGTGGTAGACTATCGATACTGGGTAGATTTTGAAGATGTTCATAAACCTTTTTATTACAACTCTCTAGATAACAGCAATGCTTTATTTTATTTTTTATTTTTTTTTTTAAATATTTTTTTCCTGGACTTTGCTGGCAGGTTCCCCCTGCCCATCTCTCTTTCTTCCCTTTTAGCCAAGGCTGGCCCTCAGTTTGAAGTTCCCCCGTTTCCGTTTCCCAAGTGCTGTTTCTGCAGGCTATTACTACAGTGTCATTGTGCCTCGCCATGAGATCTGTTTCTGTTTTTTTTTGTTGTTTGTTTTTTTTTTTTTTTTTTGAGACAGTGTCTCTCTATGTAGCCCAGGTTAGAATTGAACTTGGCTGTGTTACTGGGTTTATCTAAAACTTGTGATGTTCCTTCTTCCATCTCCCAAGTGTTGGTATTCTGGGCCTGTGCTACCACCATGACCAGCTAAATTCTTCTGTTTTTAGCAGTTAACGTTTCCTGGTAGTCCTTAGCTGCAGGGTGGAAGCAGATACAAATCACGTTGTTTCTCCTTCTGCTCTTCTACGCTGTTGCCAACTATCTCCTTCCTAAAGATAAAAACTTGCAATCAGTTTTTGCACCACAAGAACAGGTGGAGCTGAGCACACGGGGGTGGGGCACCCAGGGTCCCAACACTCAGGATACTGAGGCTACAGGATGATGCCTTTCTCCAAAAACCAAAGAAGGCTGGGAATGTAACTCAGCTGGTAGAGTACTTGTTAGAGACCTGAAGTCCTGCCATCAATTCCTGCCGCTGTGAAAGCCAGACAAGGGAGTAGGTACTAATTTGCCATCTGTTGCTGTGACAAAGACCATGACCAAAGCCATTTTGGAGAGGAAACAGTTTATTTCAGCTTACAGTTGTAGTTCATTGTGAAGGGAATTCATGGCAGGGACTCATCTTCCTTTTTTCCTCCCTTCCTTCCTTCCTTCCTTCCTTCCTTCCTTCCTTCCTTCCTTCCTTCATTCCTTCCTTCCTTTTTTCCTTTCCTAAGACAGGGTTTCTCTATGTAACAGTCATAGGTGTCCTAGAACTCACTCTGTAGACCAGGTTGACCACAAACTCACAGAGATTCACCAGCCTCTGCCTCCCAAGTGCTGGGATTAAAGGCATGCACCACTACCACCTGGCCTTGGCCTACTTTCTTATACAAACCAGGTCCACCTGTTCAAGGGTGTCACTGCCCTAAGTTGACTGAGACCTCCTGTATATCACCAATCAAGAAAATGCCCTACTGACTGGTCTATGGGCAAGCTGATGGAAGAGTTTTCTCAACTGAGATTCCCCTTCCCAGATAATTCTACTTTGTGTCAAGTTGACAAAAGGAAGGAAGGAAGGAAGGAAGGAAGGAAGGAAGGAAGGAAGGAAGGAAGGAAGGAAGAGAAAAAGGAAAAAAGAAAACAAAAAATCAAATCACAACCAACACAAGGTGCATGGCTATAAGTGTAGTACTTGGGAGGTAGAGGCAGGGGGATCAGAAGTTGGAAGTCTCCCTAGGCTGCATACGGAGCTTGAGGCTAGCCAGCTCCATGAGACCCTCTCTCAACAAGTGAAGCAAACAATGCCGACAACAGCACACAAGATTAGAATGGACTAGAGGCAAACACAAGTACAATGCTTGGGTCCCTAGCACCCATGGACATGGCCAGGTCCAATAGTGCATGTCGGTGCTGAGGAGGCTGAGACAGGTCTCGAGTTTACTGCCCAGATCACCCAGCTCTGACTGTGAGCTTCAGGTTCAGTGAGAGACTGTTTCAAAAAATAAGAGGCAGAATGATTGAGGAACACATCCAACATCAGCCTTTGGTATCTACATGTGCGCATGCACACACATACATTTTTTTAAAAAGCTCTTTTAAGCAAAAGGAACAGTCAATAGGGCAAAGAAGAGATGGCCCATAGAATGAGAGGACATATTGGAAAACTGTACATTAAAAACAGGTTAATATCTAGAACATGCAAGAGGAAGAGAAAAACATAAATAGAGCAATAAACCCAAATAACCATTCCAAAAAAGACATAGCATCCAGGAGGGGGATGTGGCAATGCTCAGTTATCACTCAACACCAGGAAAATGAACCGCAAACCATAAGGTGACATCATTTCACTATAGAAGGACTGACTACCATCAAGTCAGTAGGTGACATATGTTGACAATGATATAAGGGAAAATAAATCATTATGGGTTATTGACAAGAATACAACTGTAGAGAAACAGCTGGAAAACACCATGGAGTTTCCTCATCAAGTTGAAAACAAAACTACCCTTAGATCCAGCGATCTCACTGCTGAGTTTTTATCAAAAGGAAATGAAACCACATTATCAAAGATGCTTCTACTTTACCATGTTCATTGTAGTGATTGTTTGTAATGGAATTACAGTCAGTTGTGAGACCTCTTGTGGGTGCTGGAACCCAACCTGGATCCTCTGCAAGAGTAGCAAGTATTCTTAACTCCTGTTCCATCTCTCAAGCCAATGTGTGCGATTTTATGAACACACACACACAGCACACACACAAATCCTGAAGCTGATTGTGTTGGCACACAGCTTAATCAGAGCACTTGAAATGCTAAAGGAGGAGAATCAAGAACTCGAGTTCAGCCTGAGCAGCATAGTGAGTCCGAAGCCTGTCTGTGTTATCCAGTGAAAACCTATCTCAAAACGTAGAAACAAAAATTTAGCTTGACTCACAGCTCTAGAGAGATTTCAGGTCATTATGACCGAGGTGGCATGTGGCAGGCCCAGCTGGGCAGGAGCAGTACACGCCGTGTGGCTTGTTCATGTCATGGCTATATTACTTATTTTTCTCCTTGAACCAAAGCAGATTACAAAAAGAAGGTTCTGTTTTGGTTCATGGTCTGAGGGTATAGTTCATCATGGAAGGGAGGCAAGACAGCAGGAGCTGAGGCCAACTGGCCACAGGGCATCCACAGACAGGAAGCAGAGACAGGAAGCTGATGCTGGCACTCAGCTCCCTCTGTCCTTCTTATTCAGGCCAGGACCCCAGCCTAAGGAATGGTGCCACTTGCCTGTACAGTGGACCGTCCCACATCAATTGCTATCGAGCCTGAAAAGCTGAGTTTGTTCCCCAGGACTCACACGGAAAGAGGAAACATGTGACTCCCACAGCTGTGTACACACACACACACACACACACACACACACACACACCAAATAGATAAAAGATAAAAAACAAAAACAGGGTTGTTTGACAATATGTGATAGGTAGACAGACTCTGGACAAATGAGAAAGTTCAGGAATATATGACTGCAATGAGGGGGAAGCCAAGGACCCAGCATTTGCTGAGGCAATATGCCCAGTAGTAAAGAGCGACTTGAGTTACTGAAGCTCTCAGAGCCTGGTGTGTCTGCATGTGTAAAATGTAACAAAACCTCGCTTGCTGAGTTGTTGAGAGGATGAAGTTTTACCTACACATTGCCTCTTTAGACACACCGAATGCATAACTCTGGCTGCGCCATGGGAGTGTGCTACCGGAGTTAGGATAGCATAGGTAACACAGAAGGGTCCCGATCAGAGTGTGCGAACGAAGGTTGTGGGTCGGAACAAAGGAGCAAGCAGAACTGCAGAACAGCAATGTGGAGGCTTGGAGCGTGGGTAGTGAGCCATGCCCGGTGCTCCCCAGCTCCCTTGGAACCAGTCAGGCCTGTGCTGAATTAGCAAAGGAGGCCGTGTGACGTCAGAGAAGGCAAAGGCACAGGTTAAAGAGAGAAGAGAAATGACCTCTGCTCCAAGATGGTAAAGTGAACACTTTCACTTCCCTCCGCACTGCCACTTTCGGTGGTGTCATGGTAACAGAATCTCTTTCTTCGAAAACAAAGAAGAGCGGCAGATGAGAAATGACAGCAACGAAATTCTGGAGACTGATGAGCGCTAACTGGGGAACTAAGGAAGCTGAAAGCTGAGGTCACAGAAGCAAGCGGGCTTGCTCAGACACCGTAGGGGCCCCAGACTGTAACGAGGCACCTTTGAAAATGCTTTGAAAGTTATGGTGGGGCCAGGCATGTGGCATGTGCCCCATATCCCAGCATTAAGGTAAAGCGGGAACAGCGTCTTGAGTTCCAGGCTAGCCTGGACTGCATGGTGAATTCCAGATTAGCAGGAGTGAAATTCTGTCTCAAAAAGAAAGTTAAGGTTGGAGGAAGAGTATGAAAAGTCTAAGGCCAGTCTGGTTACGTAAGTAAACCTTGCCTCAAAACCAAAAGTAGAACCTTGCGTGCTTCCTTCCTTCACGCTAAGAGCTCCCAGCTCGGTGGGGAGGTGGGCTGTGTCTACTGAACTGCAGAAGGCTGAGGGCAGAAGGGCAGAGCTAATGACCTTGGCAGTGGAAGGCCAAGGTGAAGGCTGAGGCTCAGGTGGAAGTCTGTAAGCTGTAAGGTAAAGTGACTCTAGGCTGATGCCTCACGGTTTCCAGAATGCCGGAGCCTGCTTTATATTCTCTGGAAGGGATGGAAGGGTTTTCGCTGGCTATCTAAACCTGCCAAAAGAAATAATCTAAAGATAGCTATGATTAGGAGTCTCTGACAGAGAGGCTCAGTCAGTTCAGCTTACGGGGTGACTGCTTCACACTCACTTCTTGCTCAGGCACGCAGCTGTCTTGTCATTTGGGACTGTGACTAAAATCTTGACAGGACAGACAAGCATCACTACTAAACTCAGCTAATGCAAAAGAAATGAGAAAAAACAGTGCCTTGAAAGAAAACAAGATAATGCTGGATAAAGAAAACTTTAAAAAAGAAAAAGAGAAATAGTAAATAAACTATTGGTAATGGCAACACCAACAACAAAAATGAGAGTGAGTTATTGAACTTAAATATTTGTTAGAACAAAGCTATTTTTATTTTTCAATTCTAAAACCCAGGAGGCAGAGTTTAAGACTAGGCAGTTACTTAATGAGACCCGGTCTCAAAAAAATAAAGCAGCAACAACAACAACAACAAAAAAACCCACCTCCGATTGCTTGTTTTTTTCTTGACATATTTAAACAAAAAGAGGTTTGACATAAATATTTGTTGAACGTGTGACTAAAAGCAGGCGAGGTGAAGGTACAGACGCACACCACAAAGAAGAGGGCTCAGTCGTCTGCCAGTTCGCGGGGGTTTAATGCTTTTACTTGAAATCCATGCCATTTGGATGGGGAACTCCAGAGTCAGTTGATAATTGAGGTTTTGCTCTTGGTATCAGCGATTAACCCAGACCAGAAGAAGCAAGACACGCATCTGCAGAGCCATCCCCCCAGACCAAATAACTAATTCTTACCCGAGAGGGTTACACTTCTAAGTTGAAGGGTCCACTTAATGCCTTTAAGGAAATGTATGGGGAAAAAATGGACCAGGATAACTCTTCATGAGCCTTCAGAAAATTCAAGGCAAAGACAGGATCTTCAAAGCTCTGGCAGAAGTGGGGTTAGGTGATGAGCACCGATCTGGCTTAGTTTGGCTGCTAACAACCAACAGCCTCTATACTTAGTGGTTTCCAGCAATAGCATATGTACCTCCTGCCAGCCCTGAGAGAGAAGAATGCAGAAGTGGCCCGTCTGCATGCCTGATTTTGACTCAGTATCTCCCACTGAGGTTTCTGTTAGTGACACAAGCTGGGGGATATTACAAAGTTCTCTTTTAATATTTTGGAAAACATGAGCAGCTGTGGCACAAATAGCTTCAGCCCTTTGGACTTCTTTGTCTTTTGCCCTTATCACTGCTGTGGTTGGAACGTCTGTTTAAATGTCTTAGGTCAGAACTTAAGTGCTGAGGTAATGGTAAAGGGGTAGGGAAGAGACAGGAGAAGACACCCAGGGGCAAGCACGTTTTTTTAAAAGTTGACATCTTTTGGATGATATTGAGTCATGGAGAGGGGGGTGCTCTTCCTCGGTAGTAGGTCTAGTGTCCTTGTTTTCAAAAAGTCACCCAAAACCCAACCACAGCCATTTTGGAATCCCAGCCCCCAGCCTGGTGTGGGCCCCTTTCTCCTAAGGAGTCTCAAGATCAGTCTTTTGCTCACCAGCATTCTGTGCCTCTTCCTCCCAAGTCTCAGAGATGCCCCAAAGTTCTAGTCATTGCTCTCTTGAAGCCCTCCCCTCTTCCCTAGGGACTCCCTAAAATCTCTCTCACACCTGCCAGCTGCCTGCTTGCAGGACCTTACACACATCAAATAGGAGACCTGCTGGCTTTTTCTGTTTAAGCTCAGCCCATAAAGTCACAGAGACCTTACTCCAGGGACCCAGCCTACTTCACATATTAGGCACCAAGTGAGAGACTTGGTTTCTACTTCCACCCGTCTACCACCTCAGACAAACTCTTTCTAGGTGCTTGACCCAAGCAACCTCCTATACAAGGTGAGAGACCAGGCTTCCCTAGACTTAGAACGATGCAAATTGTCCTGGGAACTCCATTTAGACACTTGATCCTAGAGACCAGTCACCGGACAGTAGCTGACTCTCAGAGGACAGTTCTGAATAGATCCTGTAGAACTCAACACCAGATCTCACAGAGGAAAATGACATCTCAATCCTACTATGACTTAGTCCCTTCCAGAATAAAATCTTCTCCTGAGCATTGTAAATGCCTCCATTGAAAGAAGAAAAAATATGAAAAAAAGAAAGACTCAACTAATTTCAGATGCACAGGTCATAGCATAGAAACAAAAACAACACAGAAAACCAAGACAACATGTCTCCTCCAAAAATGCCTAACCCATAGTAATGGTCTCCAGTGAGAATGAAGGATTTTCCGACAGGGAATTCAAGAGAATGGTCATAACTGTGCTCAACTGACTCCAGGAATGTACTCCAAAAGAATGAAAACAAAGAACAGAATGAAACAATAATACGAGACCCCAAAGTAGAATTCAATAGAGAAAGAAGTGCTGAAGAAAAGTGAAATCGAGAAATGCTGGGAAGGAAAAGCTCACTAAGCCAAACAGAAGCCTCAGTGGAAGTCTCGCCAGAAGACTGGACTGGGTAGAAAACAGAATCAGGACTCGGAGACAAGGTGACACAAGAGGACCACTCAGAATGGAGCAGTGACAACCTTTGAAAATACATGGAGAGTTTTGGAACACCAAGCGAAGATCTCACCTACAGATTATGAGCTTAGAAGAAAAAGAAGAATGCCATAACAAAGGCATAGGAAACATTTTCAATAAAATCCTAAAAGAAAGATTCCCAAGCCTAGGGAGAGAAATGCCCACTCAGGTACAAGAGGCATATAGAATGATGAATAAACAGGGCTGGGAGGGAGACCTTATGACATATTATAGCCAAAACATTAAAAGCACATAATAGAAAAGGATATTAAAAGCAGTAAGAGAAGGTTGGATATTATAGGTCTCTGTCTTAGGGTTTCTGCTGCTGTGAGGAGACACCATGACCATGGCAATCCTTATAAAGAAAAACATTTAATTGGGGTGGCTCACTTACAGTTCAGAGGTTCAGTCCATTATTGTCATCGTGGGACATGGAGATATGCAGGCAGACGTGGTGCTGGAGTAGTAGCCGAGAGTCCTACATCTTGTAGACAACAGGACCATGTTGACTGTAAGTTGCCATGTCCCACCATGATGATAATGAACCAAACTTCAAAAACTCGTAAGCCACCCCATTAAATGTTTTTCCTTTACAAGAGTTGCCCTGGTCATGGTGTTTCTTCACAGCAATAGAAACCTAACTAAGACAGTTGCTTTGGAACTCATTTGGTTGCTCTGCTTCTGCCTCCTGACTGCTGGAGTTAAAGGCGTGCACTATCATGCTCAGCTAGATTTGGTTGTCTCTTGTTCATGGACATCCCAGTGTGGGGAACTTGTACATGTTTGTGGGGTTTTTGTTTTTTTGTTTTTTTTATAAATTACTCGGTCTAAAGTATTTTGCTACATTGTCAAGACTAGACTAACAAAATCATGACGTCAACTCTAATGACGTGAGAGAAAAAGGGTGGGTGGAGAGCGATAGGTTATGAGCTACTCTGGAAGAGATTAGCATCATTCCAAACTCATGCTGGTTAAAAAGCTCCAAGTTCCAGTACAGGCCTGTAAAATCAGGGTTCTCTAACATCACAGACTTATGAAATTAATCTTTCTCTGTATGTATATATAAAATGATAATTTATTGAAATGACTTACAGGCTGCTTTTCAACTAATTAAACAATAGCTAGTTGTGACTGGAAATTTAGAGTCTAGAAGTTTCTCAGTCCTACAAGGCTGGGTGTTTTAACTGGTTTTCTATATATTCCGGAATCCCAAAGAAGTAGGCTCCGAAGCCAGTGAAGGAATGGATGTGCTCACAATTTATAATCTGAATTTCACATTCTCACTGTGACACACATGTGCACCCATGAGTGTGCATACAAACACACACAATAAATAAATGTAACCTTTTTTGTTTGTCTTTTCGAGACAGGGTTTCTCTGTATCTTTGGAGCCTGTCCTGGAAGTAGCTCTTGTAGACCAGGCTGGCCTCGAACTCACAGAGATCCGCCTGCCTTTGCCTCCTGAGTGCTGGGATTAAAGGTATGTGTCAACACTGCCCAGCCATAAATGTAACTTTTTAGAGGAAAAAGAATATACATAAAATTATATGGAATTTTAAAATTACATGGAAATTAGACATGGTGGTATACATCCATGTTCACAGCAATTGGGAGTCTGAGGCAGGAGGATTGTTATAAGTGTGATGTTAGCATGGGTTAAAAAATAAGTGTCAGACCAGCTAGAGCTGTATAATGATTTCTTTTCTACAGAAATAAAAAAGTATGTGTCTTGCGCATGCCTGTCACACTAGGATTTGTGAGACAAATAAGCAAAATTATTTGGGGCTGGGGAGAACGCTCAGCAGTTAAGAGCACTTGTTGCTCTTCCAGAGGACCCAGGTTTGATTTTCAGTACCCACATGATAGCTTACACTTGTCTGTAACTCCAGTTCTAGGGAATCTGGTGCTTCTTTTGGCCTCTTCAGACACCAGGCATACATGTAGTGAACAGACACATATGCAGGCAAAGCAGTTGTCATAGTTAGCACTCTTGTGGCTGTGATTAAATAGCATGACCAGAAAGCAATTCAGAGAGAAAAGTGTTCGTTTCAGCTTACGGTTCCATACCACAGCCCATCACTGAGATTCTGCAGGGCAGGAATTCAAGCAAGACAGGAACCTGGAAGCAGAAACTGATGCAGAGGTCATGAAGCAGTGCTTTTTAGTGACTTGTTCCTTGTGGTTTCCTCAGTCTGCTTTTTTAGAGCACCACCAAGGACAACCAATGTATGGGTGGCACCACCCATAGGGAGCTGGCTCTCACCTTTCAATAACCAGTCAAGAAAATGCACCACAGGCTTGCCTACAGCCCAGTGAAGTGGGGTTGTTCTCTCATTTGAGGGTCCTTCTTTCAAAATGACTTTAGATGTGTCAAGTTGACATAAAATTATCCAGCACACCATCCATACATATATTATATGTATATGATATGATTATATATATTATGTATATACTTATATCAGACATGTAGGATTTGGAACATTTACAGCATAAGCATTATCTTTAAGAGTAAGTTAATTAACATTTCAGCATAAGACGTTTTTAAAAAATATCAGCATGGCAGAAAATCAATAGACAATATTAAAGATTAATAATGAAGTTAGAGGCATATAAGCATAGGGTTAAGGGATCTTCCAATATTTATTAAAATCATTAAGAGGACTCTACCTGACCATTTCCTAAATATAACACCAGTAGCACAGACACTGTGAGCAACAATAAATAAACGGGACCTCCTGAAATTGAGAAGCTTCTGCAAAGCAAAGGACACCGTCAATAAGACAAAAAGGCAGACTACTGAATGGGAAAAGATCTTTGCCAACCCCGCATCAGACAAAGGACTGATCTCTAAAATATATAAAGAACCCAAGAAATTAGACATCAAAATTCTAAATAACCCAATTAAAAATAGGGTACAGAACTAAACAGAGAATTCTCAACAGAAGACTCTCAAACAGCCAAAAGACACTTAGGGGAATGTTCAACATCCTTAGCCATCAGGGAAATGCAAATCAAAACAACTCTGAGATATCATCTTATACCTGTCAGAATGGCTAAGATCAAAAACACCAAGGATAGCTTATGCTTGAGAGGATGTAGAATAGGGGGAACACTCATCCATTGCTGGTAGGAATGCAAACTTGTACAACCACTTTAGAAATCAGTAGGCAGTTTCTCAGAAAATTGGGAATCAACATACCTCAGGATCCAGCAATACCACTCTTAGGCATATA
Source organism: Chionomys nivalis (assembly GCF_950005125.1). NCBI lineage: Eukaryota > Metazoa > Chordata > Mammalia > Rodentia > Cricetidae > Chionomys > Chionomys nivalis. Next base: position 27,947,508 of record NC_080103.1, on the reverse strand, counting down.
CACAAAAGATGCCCAATCATACTACAAAGACATTTGCTCAACTATGTTCATAGCAGCATTATTTGTAATAGCCAGAACCTGGAAACAACCTAGATGCCCCTCAACTGAGGAATGGACAAAGAAAATGTGGCATATTTACACATTAGAGTACTACTCAACACTAAAAAACAATGATATTTTGAATTTTGCATTCAAATGGATGGAACTAGAAAACACTATCCTGAGTGAGGTAACCCAGACCTAAAAAGATGGATATGGTATGTACTCACGCATAAGTGGATATCAGCTCTAAACAAAGGTTACTGAGCCTATATCTCATAATCCTAGAGAATCTAAGTAACAAGGTGAACCCTAAGAAAAGAATATATATATATTATATATATATATTCACCTGGAAAGTCTAAATAGACAAGACCACCTGACAAAATTGTGAACATAGCGGTGTGGAGAGAAGGGAGGGTAGAAAGGGAAGAGGAGGAGAGAAGGGGAGGTGGGAGAAGAACTTTAGTGAATAGGATAGTCGAGATAGAAGAAGAAAAGAGATGAGAGCAAGGAAAGAGATGTCTTGATTGAGGGATCCATTATGGGGTTAGCAAGAAACCTGACTCTAGAGAAATTCCCAGGAATCCACAAGGATGACCCCAGCTAAGATACTAAGCAATAGAGGAGAGGGTGCCTGAACTGACCTTGTCCTATAGTCAGACAGATGAATATCTTAAATATCACCATAGAACCTTCATCCAGCAACTGATGAAAACAGAGGCAAAGACTTGCATCTGAGCATTGGACTGAATTCCCAAAGTCCAGTTGAAGAGTGGGAGGAATGAGAATATGAGCAAAGAGGTCAAGACCGTGATGGGTACATTCACTGAAACAGTCTAGCTGAGCTAATGGGAGTTCACCAATACCAGCTGTACTGGGAAGGAACAAGCATAGGACCAAAGTATTCCCTATGAATGTGGTTGACAGTTGCATAGCTGGGGCAGACTGAGGGGTCACATTGGCACCAGGATTTATCCCTACTGTTTGTATTGGCTTTTTGGGATCCTATTCTCTTTGGATGTATAGCTTGCTCTACCTAGATATAGTAGGGAGGGCCTTGGACCTTCCCCAAAGCAATGTGCCTTCCTCTCTCTGAGGAGTGAATGGGGGGCTGGGGTAGAAGGGTATGTGGAGGGAATGGGAGGAGGGGAGGGGGTAGGAACTTGGATTGGTATGTATAATTAAAAAAAAGATAGTTTGTTGTCATTTTTAAAAACAAATAAAAATAAATAAAGAAGAAGAGGTCTCTACCTATGGGACATGGGAAACTGAGGACCAAAGAGCACCAAGGAGTAACAGTCCACAAGATAAGTGCTCTTTGATGTTTGCTAAATGATGTGCATGTATTGGCTTGATCACAAAGCCAGAGACAAGAATCGAAGACTAAAAGTACTTCCTACTAAGTCTGTCTAGTGAGTTTGACCCCCACAATTTTGTTAGGAAGGAGACAACCAATTCCCCAGGTTGTCCTCTGATGGCCACGTGAATGCCATGGCAGGAGTATCCCCCTACACACACACACACACACACACACACACACACACACCACACGTCTATATAAGAAATGTCATTAAATGATTTTGTTTGAAAGTCAGAAAGAAAATGAATGAGAAGTTGAAACATCAAATCACGAAAGCAATAGTTGGAGTCAGAAGTAGAGACTGTGAGGAATTCTTTCCATGAGTGGGGCTGTGATAGAAAACTCTAAATCTTAAAATAACTTAGAAGAAATAGTATCCTCTTTTCTAGAGATGAGGAAACAGCCTCCAGGAAGTTCACAGAGAACTGGAGATGTGGCTCACTAACAGAAAGCTCCTCTGACATCTGAGAAACCCTGAGTTCGATTTCTAACACTGCCATTGCCACATCCAACAGAAGACACAGGAAGCTAAAACAAATTGTTTAAAGACATAGATACAGAGCTTAAACTGGAAATACTAAGGTTGAACCGAACTCTGTTTCCAAGGCTCCTCCATATTTATCTATGAAGTTTGGACTGTTGGCAAGCAAGAAGACATAGTGGAACCTTGAATTAGCAGAAGACATTAAGGTTTTCATAAAGGAAACACATAGCTATTGATATAACTTGAAAGTTAAAAGTCATCAGAAGCCAGTTCAGTCATGGTGGCACATTCCTGCAACCATGGCATTCAGGAAGGAGGTAGGAGGCTCTGGAGTTGAGGCCAGCATAAGATTCTGTCTCAAAAGAAAATAAGAACAAAAGACACACACACACACACAAAGAGAGAGAGAGAGACAGAGAGAGACAGAGAGACAGGGATAGAAAAACTAACAATATTGAAGCAGAGATGCTCCTGAGGGTCGGGAGAGCTGGCTCAGTAGTTAAGAGCATTTACCGCTCTCCCAGAGGACCCAAGTTATGTTCCCAGCACCCATGTGGGGTGGCTCATGACACCCTGTAACTTCAGCTCCAAGATTATCTGATGCTCTTGGCCTCTGTGGGAACCCACACATACACATACATAAAACCAAAAGTAAATCTTTGTGGGGAAGAAAGTAAAAGCTGTTTACAAGAGAGAGGGAGCAATGGAGCCAAGTCTTGGACAGCCTGGGCGGCAGCACAGTGATTAATAGGAGAGTCAAATTCATTTCACTTCTCAAACAGGTGGGAAGGACATGCTGCAGGCACCACTGTTCCTGAGCGCTGAGAAAATGAAGTGCTCTCTCTCTCTCTCTCTCTCTCTCTCTCTCTCTCTCTCTCTCTCTCTCTCTCATACACACACACACACACATACACACACACACACTCCACTGTGAGAGGTTGTTTATTTTCCTATGAATAAATGAGTAAAAAAGCATTAAGTTGTTGCTCTTCCCTGGGGCTTGAGAGGAGGTGAGTTGAAAATCAACTGGAGTAAATAGAAAAACGGGCACTCCGATTTAGCAAAGATATAGCTTACTCCAACTCATTTGATTCCTAGATGAACAAATATTTAGTTATTTACATGAGTTGTATAGTTCAAAGATCAAGGGCTATTTTATCTGATAACTCTTAAGGAAAAACACTAAAGGATAGGGAAACTTCTTTAAAATCAGAACCCTGAAACGGAGCCTCCTTAAGATGACCCAGACATAGCGGATTTACAGCCTTCACGTGGAGGTAAGATGGGAACACAGGGCGTGGCTCCTAGACAGAGAAAGGGCTAGACCACCAGCCAAGAATTAGCTGGAGGGCATAGTTCTTAGGGACATCTTCAGTGCTGCTGCTTTGAAGGGTGTGTGGCTAGAGTCCTGGAATTCACCAGAAAGCTGTGGCTGACAACAACTTGCTGGGTTTTCTCATCTGCCCATTGGTTCTATACATTTTACATTCCAGAGGTGTATGATAACAGAAACCACTAGTTACCAAATCACCATCTGCAAAATAGCCATGTTTTCTACAGTGCTGGGCCGGGCCTGCGTGTTGTCCTCAGCCATGGTACATACAACAGAAAAGATTTCTCCCGAGCAATTCTTTGATAGACTTGAGGTTTATCTCAGTGGTTTGGTGTGGTGGTTATGATTCTAGAGTCTGTCTATGGTCATGTTGCACATTAACCAACATGATTAATATAGCGGGGGCCCGTTTTCCGTGTTAATAAAATTAGGATAATAGAACATAACCTGCAGTGATTAATCTGCAAGGGTTAGAATCTGGTGTGGAATTACTGCAAACACAACTTGTCTTTAGGTCTCTAAGAAGGGCTCTGAGAAGTTTCAGATAACAATCATTAGGAGGTAATCATGAGTAGCTAAATTTGTAAAGTGCTTGCCTAGCATGCGACGTTATCCTTGGCTATCTAGTAAGATGAGGGTCACCTTAGGATACTTGAGACTATCTTACACACACACACACACACACACACACACATACACACACACACAGAGGCTTGGGTATATTTCAGTGGTAGGCCATTTCCTTAGCATGTGCAACACCCTGGGCTCAATCCCCAGCACTGTTTTAACATAAAGCCAGATGCAGTGGTGAATGCCTGTAACACCAACACTTGGGAAGTGGAAGCAGAAGGATCAGAAGTTGAGGCTGTCTTTGATCGATAGGAATGGAGTTTGAGGCCATCCTGTGCTACATAAGATTCTAATATCTACAGTTACATAGATCTATCACTATATATTTGTGATAATTAATCTTGGCTGTCAACTTGACATAAGGAATCTGCTTAATCTCAAGCAGCTGGGCATGCCTGGGATGGATTTTCTCCACAGGATCATTTGAGGTGGGAAGACCAAGCCCAAAACCCCAAAACTGAGCCACACCTTCTGGTGGCAGTCCATGAAAAAGGATATGGAAGAAAGAAGCTCTTTCTTTCTTTCTTTCTTTCTTTCTTTCTTTCTTTCTTTCTTTCTTTCTTTCTTTCTTTCTTTCTTTCTTTCTTCTCTCTCTCTCTTTCTTTTTTTTTCAAGGTCTGATCATTTATTTGTTACCCTTATAGATTTATTTTTGACTGGACTCAGACTTAGAAGTAGAAGCTCTCAGTGAGGACAGCCTTTGTCTCTTGGCAATCTGTTCCTGACACTTTTCTTTGGCTTCCTTCATTCTCTTAGCCAAAAGTTTAGCATATTCTGCAGCCTCCTCCTTGTTTTTCTTTGTTCGTTGCTTCTTCAGAACAATACACCAGCGTTTGTGTTGTAGGACACTTGGAGTCACAAGACGCTGAATCTTGGGTGCCTTGGTCCTGGGCTTCTTACCTTCTTTGTTTAAAGGCTTTCTGACAACCTAATGGGGGGCATCATCTTCTTTAGAAAGATTTAAAAGCTTTCGGATTCTGCTAGCTCTTTTAGGTCCCGACCAACGAGGCACAGTAGTATCTGTCAGTCCAATAATATCCTTCTCTCTCTCTCTCTCTCTCTCTCTCTCTCTCTTTCTCTCTCTCTCCCTCTCTCTCTTTTTTACAATAACCAAGTTGAGAACACTCAGACTTGCATCCTCACACAGACTTGTACTTCCTCTCTCCAGTGCTCCTTGGTCTATAACAAGAATGCCCCTTACTCAACAGCAGGCACACCCTGCCATGGGTCAGGACACCTTGTTTCATGGGAAAACCTTGTTTGTCATTGCCGCTACTTATTCGGACCACATAACCCTTCTACTCTTCACCTAGGGCATCTGTGGCCATGCGCTTCTCATAGAACGTCCAAAGCTTGTGTTCATCATCCACTTCGATGAGTTTTTGGGAGCTGGTGGCAGGGAAGGAGATATTCAGCTTCATCTTCGCACAGCTGACCATCTGGGAGGCACCACGAAAAAGAGACCTAACTTCCGCTTAACTCAGGTCACATAGCACTCTCAAGTCTTGCGAGACTCAGCTTTTTCTTTTTGTTTGCTTGCCCTCACTCTACTTGATGAGTTCATATCTCCTGCTGTGGAGGCATTGCTGTACTACTTTTAGAACCTGTCTTCAGGATTTCAATGGAGATTGAAGGCCAGCAATTCCCTTGGAGTCCTCCAGGACTCCCGAACCAGAGTGGGGCCCCTGAAACATTCATCCTCATGGGCTTATGGGTACTGGATTCTTAACCTCTCAGGAGATAGCCATTGTTGGACTAGCCAGATCGCAATCAATTCTGTTTCTTCAGAGAACTCTGACTCTGACTATGGAATATGTGTAGTTTTTCATTTTTTCTCTCCCCCCTTTTCATTTGAGACAGCGTTTCAGTATATAGTCTTGGCTAGCCTGACTGGCTTCAGATTACAAAGATATGCCTGCCTCTACCTCTGAAATGCTGGGATTAAAGGCATTTGCCACCACTCATAGACTATCTTTTCTTTCCTTAGTACTAGGAACAGAACCCAGGGTGTTTCACATGCTAAGGAAATGGCCTACCACTGAGAAGCACCCAAGCCTTTGTGTGTGTGTGTGTGTGTGTGTGTGAGAGAGAGAGAGAGAGAGAGAGAGAGAGAGAGAGAGAGAGAGAGTCTCAAGTGTCCCAAGGTGGCCCTCATCTCACTAGACAGCCAAGGATAACCTTGAACTCCCGACTCTTCCTCTACAAATTCTGAGGTTACAGGCACTCACCCTGTGCCTGGCTGTTTGTAGACGGATAACGATATGGATATGGCTAAGTGTGATAGTCCACACTTGAGAGCCGAGGCAGCAAGACCTCAAGTGTCAGGCAGTGTGTGCTGCTTTTTGAAACACAAACTTCCCCCTCCACACTGAATACACCAGTAATCATTTTATGCACATTTAGAGACAAGTAATATCAGAAGTACAAAGCTGAAAAAGTCGAAGTGCAGGAGTCTGCTCTGTTTAGGAAAAGCAACTGGAAGTTTTAAAGTGATTGACAGTGTTTGAGCCAGCAGGCAAGACACCTTAGATTTGGGGACTCAGCTCTGCTAATAAAGTAACTGGGCAATCTCCAGGTCTCTCAGGCTGAGGATTTCCACCTTGGATAGAACAGTCCCCGGTACCTGCTTGTGTTACCGGGCAGTGTTCATCACATCTTGAGACAGCAAGGTGTTCAGTTTCCCCTGAAAGACCTCGTAAGTTAATGGGGGAGGGGAGAAGAGGCTCACTCCTTGCCTCTGCTGTGCTGTGATAGACTTTAATAGTTTCCTCTTTCAAATAAAACAAGTCTCAAACTCATTCTTTTCCAGAGGAGACTGGACGGCTGTTATCTTGGTTTCCATACTGTTTTGCAAGCTCTGTAGTTTCTGAGTATACAGGGTACAAGGCTGTCGATGAGAGTTCCTAGGCAGATGTGAATTAGCAGTTAACTTTTTTTTTTTTTGCATGTTCATAAAAATCTCAGAAGGTAGGGGTCTGTTGTTTATTCATTCAGCCTCTTTTGAGTCATTCAGGTACAGGGTGTGTCTGTCAATTGAAACTGCACAGCGGAGGAAGTTTTGCGTTCACATCTGCTTAGGGTGGGTGGGAAGACAATGTGACCAGGGGACTTGGGTGGAACCTCTTTTTAACTGTAGGGCAAGGCTGCTACCTAAACAAACCTAACCAAGGCCTCTTCAACCTCAATCTTCTAAATATTATCTACAGAGAGAAAATGTGGGTGAGGTGTGACTCTGTAGATTTGGGGGTCTATTAGTTATCTCTCAAATAGAAAAGGGGAGCTCAGTTTTAGCCAGGCTGCAGTAGGTGCTGGCCTGTGAAAACCCAGGCAACCCCTTCCCCTGTGGAAATTCCTGAGCTGCCTGACTGTTAAATCTCTGAGGTCAGGGTTAGCAGCCCACCTCCTCAAAGGCCCCAGCTCTTCCCAGAATCTGGGACACACCGCCTGGCTTGGCACTCAGCTGAGCGAGGGGAACCCCCACCCAACACCAAGCCCGGCGCTGGCCCACTTCACGGTGCGCCCGGGGAAAGCCACTTTCTGCCCACCAGACCGCAAGTTTCAAGGCTTCGCTAGGATCAGAGTAAGAGAGGGGGAGGAGGAGGACAGAAGCATTTCGGTGCCTTCAGGCGGCCAGCCTCCGGTCTCCCTCGCAATCCCTTCCCAGGATCTCCTCTCCGCGGCGCGGCGGGCGACTCTCTTGGTCTAGGGTTGGGTTTCCCCTGACCGTGTGTAAGCGGCTCCTAGAGCATCGGGGCCGCTCGGATCCTCAGGGCTGTGGGACCGGGGACCAAAAAGGTCCTCCACGAGATGCAGGCTTGCCCTCTGCTAAGATTTTACCGAAGAAAAGTTTTTCAAGGGAGCCCCATCTCTAGTTTCTGAGTCCTCTCCAGCCTAGGAGACCGCGGGTAGAAGGCAAGAGACGTGATTTGTGAATTAGAATTTAGGGGCTACCAGGCTCCACCCCTTTTCTTCCCCCCCCCTCTCTGCTGGTTGGGGCGGAGGGGCTCCTATTCATTTCGTTTTATTTTAGTCACTCTGCCCCAGATCTTTCTTGAAGGCTGCTTCTCAGCTGCACGGACCCGGAGGGGCCCCCTGCCATTGGCAGAGGGCGGAGGAGTTAGAGGCATTAACCCCTCCCAGTCCCTTCCTAGAGGAGCCACCCAGCCTCGGCGGGGCGCTCAGAGACTTCGCTTTGCCACTGGTGCGGGCAGCGGCAGCCAAGGCTGGCCATTGGAGTGAACGGCTGCGGAGGGAGGGGACCCCAGCTCAGAGAACTTTGCGAGTGAGCTGGTCGCCGTCATTCAAGGACTGCAGCAAGATGCGGATCGCGCGGTATAGACCCAGAGCCCTGCAGACGCAGCTTCGTCCTGCTTGAGCGAGGTAGGGGGTTGTGAGCCTCTCAGTCTTCAGCGCTGACTGCGGGGGAACTCAGGTGCCAAGAACTAAGCTTTAAAACCGAACGAAACAAAGAAAAACTTTGAAAAAAAAAGAAAAGTTCATTACCAGGTTACTATGGAACCCATCTTGATGGGCTTCTTGGGGCACGGGGTTAATGAAGTTGAGAAATGGATCAGTCCCCAAATTTTAGAAACGACGGGGGTGGGTGGGTGCGGGGTCAGAGAAAAGCGGAGATGCCTATTTTTAGAAATGCTATAGACAAAATTATCAGGGATCACCGCAATGACTTCCCCTGCCCGAGAGTGGACTGTACGGTTAGGGTGGGGAAACCTGCAGTTTCGTGAACTTTTCTGTCATAATCAATGGTTATAGTTTTTTTTTTTTAAAAAAAAAAAAACTTCATTTTACAACATTGATCCATTACCTGGGCAGTCTTTAACTTCGTGCTGTGTCCTTTCTCTGGGGGAGTTCCTAGTTATGTGAGAGGGGGCAATGTCGAGGGTGTGGGCCGAGGACGGGGATTGATAACACTGACTAAAACTGCCCATGAAAATGCAGCAGTGTGTGTTTCTGGAAAGTTTCTAGCCTAAAGCCAGAAGAAAGTGGCATGCTCCGTTATTGCTAGCACGGTAACTACTCTGTGCATGCGTGCGTTGGCTGAAGTCGAAAGAGGCAATCGGTACAAGTAGAAACCTCTGGGATTTGCTGCAATCTCATAGGAGGGGCTCTAGATGAATATCTTTAAACTTAATAAGTTTACTTGTGTGTGTGTGTGTGGGGGAGACTTGGGTAGGGAGGAGGGAAGCAAAAAAAAAATTAAGAAGAAAGACTAGGCAGTTGCTTGGCGGAGGCGCCAAGCTTTCCTGTTTACTGCAAGGCCTGGCGGCCCACACCTCACTGCGCCCTCCGACCCGACCCTCAGCACACCTGCTCCGAGGGAGTTATTAATAGAGCCCAGAAAATGACTTACGTTGTCAAACGAACCTCCTGCAAATCTACTTTCTTGCATGGTAACTAGGAGGTGGGCTGATCTCTAAGAGCTGTGGTTGGTGTGTGTGTGTGTTTGTGTGTGTGTGTGTGTGGTGAAGGGTCAGGGGTGTACGTATCTACACTACACACAGAATTGGCAGCTGGGGCCTCCTGTGAGAAGAGGCCCCTGGGCTGGTGGTGAAGCAAGTGGCTGAGCTGGTGGCACTTAGAGAAATCTCAGGGTTGGAAGCCCGGCGGTGGCCATGCCAGGGGAACCGATGAGGGCTTGAAAACTAGAACGGGGCGCTGTTTCCCATTCCCATTTTGATGGCTTTAGTGAGCGAGAGAAGGTGATCCTCTAGTGAGAGTGTTCATTCTGGGTAATTTGTTTGCTTTCTCCCTCTCTTTCTAACTTCATCTCTCTCTGTCTCTAGTTTGTTTATTTTTGTTTTGTTACTAGACATGATAATTTGAGTTAAAAAAAAAAAAAGTCCTCCCTGTGTTCTGGCCAAGTTTTCTTAAAACAAACCAACAACCAAGTGGAGCAGCGCCTTGGCCAGAATGAATTATGCTAGTGTGCTGGGCCTTTTTCCTGATTCTCTTTTCTTTGTAACTCGTTTAAGGCTGCTGTTTCGGAGGCTCTCTCCAGCCACGGAAAAGAAACACAAAAAAACGTTGGATTGCTCACTGACCTGGCCCTGCGGTAACTGAAGGCCCGCTCAACCTCGCCCTCTAGCGTTTGTCTGGAGAAGTTCTACCCCGGGTTCTTGGGGACACACTGCGGCTATGGTGTCCACCAGCGTCCCGGTGGTTAAGGCCCTTCGTAGCTCAGTTTCCGACTATGGCAACTATGATATCATAGTCCGGCACTATAACTACACGGGCAAGTTGAACATCGGGTTGGAGAAGGACCACGGCATTAAACTGACTTCAGTGGTCTTCATTCTCATATGCTGCTTCATCATCCTAGAGAATATATTTGTCTTGCTAACTATCTGGAAAACCAAGAAGTTCCATCGGCCCATGTACTATTTCATCGGCAACCTGGCCCTGTCGGACCTGTTAGCAGGAGTGGCTTATGCAGCTAACCTGCTGTTATCTGGGGCCACCACCTACAAGCTCACCCCCGCCCAGTGGTTTCTGCGGGAAGGGAGTATGTTTGTGGCTCTGTCGGCCTCGGTGTTCAGCCTCCTTGCCATCGCCATAGAGCGCTACATCACCATGCTGAAGATGAAACTGCACAATGGGAGCAACAGCTCGCGCTCGTTTCTGTTGATCAGCGCCTGCTGGGTCATCTCCCTGATTCTGGGGGGCCTGCCCATCATGGGCTGGAACTGCATCAACTCGCTGTCCAGCTGCTCCACCGTGCTGCCCCTCTACCACAAGCACTATATTCTCTTCTGCACCACCGTTTTCACCCTGCTCCTGCTGTCCATCGTCATTCTCTACTGCAGGATCTACTCCTTGGTCAGGACTCGAAGCCGCCGCCTGACCTTCCGAAAGAACATTTCCAAGGCCAGCCGCAGTTCTGAGAAGTCGCTGGCCTTACTGAAGACCGTGATCATTGTCCTGAGTGTCTTCATTGCCTGCTGGGCCCCTCTCTTCATCCTACTGTTGCTGGATGTGGGCTGCAAGGCGAAGACCTGCAACATCCTGTACAAAGCAGAGTACTTCCTGGTGTTGGCTGTGCTGAACTCAGGTACCAATCCCATCATTTACACCCTGACTAACAAGGAGATGCGCAGGGCCTTCATCCGGATCGTATCCTGTTGCAAATGTCCCAACGGAGACTCCACCGGCAAATTCAAGCGGCCCATCATCCCAGGCATGGAATTCAGCCGCAGCAAATCAGACAACTCCTCCCACCCACAAAAGGACGATGGGGACAATCCAGAGACCATTATGTCTTCTGGAAACGTCAATTCTTCCTCTTAAAAATGGAAGCCGTTGATACTGGGGAACCATACTGACTTGGTCACTCACTACCCCAGAATTTAAAAAAAAAAAAAAAGTCTCTCATTCTCCACTGCTGCCAGGAAGGAGCTCCTGGGAGCTTGAGAGAGGGAGGGAAGGGAGAATGTGCGGCCTGGCGATGCCATGGTGTAGGGTAGGTCGTTCTTGTGAACAAAGCACTGGAAAGCGTGGAGATAAGGTCTGGCCTGCAGTGGGTTTCCTGCCCTCCCCGACCCCAGACCCTGGAGCTTTGATTTTGCACTGAGCCAAAGGTCTAGCATTGTCAAGCTCCTGAAGGGCGCATCTGACCCCTTCTCAAAGACTAAAGTCCCATGAGAAAGTATCCCTGGTGTTTTGAGATGTGATCTTTCACTGTTAACGGTAAAGTGGGGATGTGCCTGTTAGCTTGGTAGGGGGTGCACACCTCGCACTCTCCCTCCCCCTCCCCTCTCTCCTTCCTGCCCCTTCTCCATATTCTTTTACTTTATATCTTAACTGTCTGACGTTGTTTGTCAGTAGGGAGTTGTACAGGGCTCTTTCTTGATTGTCTGAAACTGGACGGCCATTCACAGGAAAGGCTGCTTGCTGAGGCCAAAGTTTCCATGTAAGGCGCGTTAAGTTGTTGGTTATTTGCTAGGGCAGGTTCAAAGTGAAAATGTGTTCCGTATTCCTCGTGCATTCCTTATTCCTTATTCCCATTACAACCACAGTGAACACGTGTTTGTAATGGGAATAACGAAGTCTATTTTATTTGAATGACATCCTCCCGGACCTGAGATGAAGCAGGAGAAAACCCACAGGATGAAGTGAAGTGTGGCAGTGACTTTTGCAAACCAAGAGTGATTTCTTCTTGTTCTCTAACAAATACGATGTCTTTGGCACTTTTATTGATTATTTCAGAGTGTTGTGTGAGCCATTTCAAACAATGGGGGGTTATTTCATTTAAAATACGATTTATGATTTTTTGAATGTATTTGTTTCTTTGAGGTCATCTTGTTGAGTTTCTTCCTAACCTGTGTTAACACCACTGAATGTGTAGTTCTTAAGAAAGTGCCACCCTCTTGTATCCGAAAAAGCATTACTTTAACTGACAGGGAGCATCAGGAGGTCTTCATTTCGGCTGTTAATAGATAGAGATGGTGAGGTGTAAATGTTGCAGAGAATAAAAATATATTACTGTCTCTTTAGCATGGTTTTCAGTGCAATTAAACCAAGAAATGTCTTTTTTTTAAAAAAATAGTATTTAATAGGTTTCTGACTTTTGTGGGTCATTTTGCACATAGCTTTATCAACTTTTAAACATTAATAAACTGATTTTTTTAAAGATTCTTTTGTGAAGAGAACTTTTTAGAAATCACTCACTGAGATGTCTGTCGATTATATGGTCCTTTGGAATTAGAGTTAAGAGTAAATTTGTGGTACTCTTTAAAAACTTTTGCCTTGATAAGCTATGGTATGGAAAAAAGTGGTTTGTTTTGAAACCACTTTAGCTTTTTCAGGAAGAGAAACTTCAATCAACTAGCATTAAAGACATGTAGAGAAAAACAGAAAACCTTCTAAAGACCACAGCAAATAAATGTAACTATTTGGAGGTTAAAAAAAAAAAAACTAAGTGTGAAAGTTTCACCTTAAAATATAACCTTCTAAAATACAATAGTGAATTCTTAAATCTTTTTCAAACCCAACTACAGAAGCATGCATTCTTGGCCTTTTTGCAAAGTGCTAGGGGAGATGAAACACGGTAAGCAGGGGATAATATTAAGTCGCTCAATGCTTTGTACCTTTTTGGTTTGTCTGCTCTTAAGTCAAGGTCTAGTGGGCTCCAGGCTTGCCTCATGCTCACTCTGAAGATGAATGTCAACTTTTAGTCCTTTTGCTTCTGCCTCTTCCTCAGTGCTGGGCCCAGGTTTATGCTGGGCTGGGGATTGAACCCAGGTCCTTACATATGCTAGGCAAGCACTCTACCAGCTGAGCTACCTATCCAGTCTCTAAGCCATCCCATGTTCAAGGACACCATCTTGGGTTCTTATAAGAACAATGTGGGGCTATGTAATATCAATTTAACAGAATATAGGGTGAGTGATCACCGTCCACACCCACCCCCGACACACACAAACATCTTAAATTTTTCTCCGTGTTCCTGGCCATTTAAATGTTTTTAGTAAAATGAAAGCAAATGTGAAATGGCAGCATACAACACAAAATTATTACAACAGTCGTCTCTTGGAGTTATTGTCATTTTTTTTTTTTTACTTCAGATTAAATGGGAGTACTTTGGTGTGTCTGGCTTTCCAACCTATTGTTACTTTTCAGAATTTTTGTTTGCAAGTGTCATTGAATATGTACAGGACAGGACACAGTTGGGACATGAAGATAAACCTCACCTACTAGAGTAGATGTCATTTCTGGGTGAGGCTGACTGTGGGAAACAGAGTGTGTTCACTAAGGAAACCTTAGGTCATAACCTCCAGCTTCCTGAAGGAAATGCCAAAAGTGCTCGGAAGACAAAGGGCTGGAAACAAAAGAGAATGTCTCTGTCCATCTGTCTGCCGCAGCGGAAGGGGTGACTTCATGTTCCACTCACTTCCTCGGGCTTTCGTTACAGACTCGGGCATAATGGAAAAGTGTGTCCATTTTGCTTCAGTGGATGATAAAGCTGTACTTTGGGACTTATCTCCAAGCACAGGGTGACTCACGCTATGAGAACAGATGGGAGCTCCTTGCTGACAGGAGGTCAACCTTCTTGTCCACCTCTGAGCACAGCATCCTGTGGACGTGCTTTCTTCCAGTGCCACCACACAGAGGACCTCATTTGGGGAAAGCTGTGCAGTTGCAGATGTGTGGGACCCCCAGCCCCAGTTTTAGTCAAGATGCAAAGACAGAGAGCAAGGAATCTGTGGTTGTATTTTACCATGTATAGCTGATTTTAATTGGGTATACGTTAAGGAGTGAGATGAGAAAAAACCCTGGTGATTGACTACACACACACATAAACACACACACAAATATATATATTATATATAATATATGTTATATATTGTATATAATTATATATATTAAAATATATGTTTACATAGCTCCATTGGTAGAGAGCTTGTCTAGCATGCAGAAGACTGTGAGTTCCATCCCCAATAACCCTTAAACCTCATGTGGGCATGGTAGTAATTCCAGGAAGGAGAAACAGGAAGGTGCTCAGTTAAATATTGATTGAAGCCATCCTAGAATATATGAGACCATCTCTTAAAAAAAATTTAGCCTTGTTCAAGAGAAATGTGAGGCATATTAAATGACTTAATGATTTTGTGTAAAAATGCAATTAGTTTTAAATACCAGGAAAGCTAGAAAATGGCATAGGATTTGACCCCCATTATTCAGTATTACTAACATCCCAGAACATTATCTGAGGCCTGCTGAGCGGGCCTAGAAGCTAAAGGTGCTTACCGCACAAACCCAGTGGCTTGGGCTTGGTCCTCAGAAGCCCTTTAATGCTAAGAACTGGAGCAGGGAGTGGTGGTTCATGCTTGTAATCCCAGTAAATAAGAGAGTGAAGCAGGAGAATAAAGAATTTGAGACCAGCTTTGGCCAAGTGAGAAATCAGAGGCCAAACTGGGCTATATGAGACTCTGTCTTAAAAAATCAAAACAGCTACTACCAAATCTTGCAATATTACCAGGAACTTAGAAGCTTAAGTGTAAGCTTTGAATTCATGTGTCTGTGCTCTTTCCATACTTGATTCTCCTGAGAAAGATTGACACTTCATCTGTGATGTCCAGAATCCCTATTTCCCCCCAACGTAAATAGTCTGCTTATAGAGATCATCATGATAGTCCTTTGGCCAGTTTCTTCTCTGGACGCTGCTTGTGTTAAGATACTGTTCAGTGCACATCTTTTCAATTCTTCTCAGACTGCACTTTTCTTAGACTTTGGACCCCTGGCATCTAGGCTCTCTCCATCACTAAGGTTGTGCACTTCTAAGCATCTGTTTGGAGTTGCTACCCAGAGAGGAAGACTTCCGACAAGCGGCAGGTGTTCCTGGGAATGCTATAACACGAGGACCTGAGGATCCAGTTAATGCTCAGTGGTAGCGACCACATGTTTCATGGGAATCGGGCTATAGTGCTGGAGTGGTCCATTTTAAAGCATCCCATGTACAGAACTGCTAAAGAGCTTCTTAATAGTCACTGGCTCAGCAGTTGGGGCACATCTATAATACTAGTACTCAGAATGCTTAGACAGGGGGATTGCTGGGAGTTCCCATTAAGAAAACAAACAACAAAAATAGAAGTCGTTGATTCAAAAACTATTCTCTAACTAAAAACTGTTATAATATACATGGTAAGTATTTGCAATGAGTTTTTGTAGTTTCCATGTAATCGTGTTATTCTTTTAATATAACCTATTAATTCATTTTATTTTTCTGAGACAGGATCTCATATAGCCCAAGCTGACCCCAAACTTATTCTGAATCTAAGGCATGCACCATCATACCTGGCTCAAAATTTTGTTTTTGAGGCAGGGTATCATATAGTCCAGGATGGCCTCAAACTACTTGAAGATGGGCATGAACTTATGACTTTGCCATGACTGAGCAAGTTCCCCGATTACCGGGGAGTGTTACTACACCCAGTTTATACAGTGCCAGATGCAGAACCTGGGACTTCCTGCCTGCTAGACAGACACAGACACGCTCCCATCTGAACCGTGCTCTTTTTCGTGTTTCAGATGACTCATTCCATTCCTTTGGTCTGTGGTGTTTTCCAAGGGCACCTAACTAATTTTATCAAACTAAATTTGATCTCGTTTATTTTTAGAGTTGACTTGTTTGTATTTTCCTCTGCATAGTTCGGTAGTAAGTAAAACGGTACATGTGTGTTTTATATGTGTGTGTGAGAGGCGGGGACAGGTATGTACATGTGCTTTTGAGACATGGTCTCATTCTGCTGTTCAGGCTGTCTTTGAATTTACTGTAATCCCCCTGCCTGAGCTTCCTGAGTACTGGGTGACAGGTGAGGGCCACCCTGCCCAGCACAGTAAGTTCCTGAAGATGAGCGATTGCGTCAGCTCTCCTATGCTTCCTTTCTGGTGTGCTTCCTATTGTACGAGGAAAAGAACTCAACAGAGCCATCTACACAGTTTTGCTTTTAATTCTGTGGTAGCTGAATCTGGAATCATCTTTCAGAACATTCCAGGAAACAAAACACGAGCAGGTAAAACTGTCCGACTGTCTATGTGCACACACAGAGTTTTTCCTTGTCATGGTGGCATGTGTCTAGGGCGGCTGAAGTAGGAGGGTTATGAATGAGACCCTATCTCAAAAAACCAGTTTTTTTTACATGGGGGGGAGCAGGTCAGGGATTATGTTCAGTGTACAGTAACTATATGTCCAATAACTTAAAAGGAAAAACTTTATAAAGACAGCAAAACAAAATCCAGAAGAGGAGAAAGAAAGAAAGTCAAAAGAGCTGAGAAGACAGGAGGGATAGTGCTAGAAATACTGTTCATTCAGGAAGTCCAGACTTGTCCTTTTCACAGTTCTTGAGATGAGAGCTGGGACCAAGAGCCATGCTGATCCACAAGGGAATGTGTCTCTTAATGCACCCTATCCTCCGTTCCTGGGCTTGCTTCTTGACTTTCGATTCGCATGGTTCCTATTTTCCCCATGTTCTCCTTTTTTATTCCTTTGAGTTCTCAAAGATGAACACTCAGACTTTGCTCTATGTATAGGCATAAGCAGTAGCCCAAAGTAAACTACGAATCTGAGTGTTTAGAAATGACTGTGTTGTGTTCTGTTGACGTTCCTCTATGCTCCCAGCCAGCAGCTTTCTTATTGATGACAGCCGGCTCACACGGAATGCTACTCAGGTACTACTAATTCTTTTAAACATTTGTATGAACCTCAAAACCATTATGTTGAACAAAAACAGACAAAACTAAACAAAGCAAAAACAGATTCATATTTTATAAACCCCAGAAGTGAAATCTAAGAAAAGGCAAAACTGGAATGAGAGAGGTAAACTGGGGAGAAGAGTACTGCTAGCTGTTCTCTCAGGATCTGAGTTCGGTTCCCAGCACCCACGGCAGGTGCCTTGGTAATTCTGGTCTCTGGGTATCCAACATGTCTGTCCTCTGCCAGACTTCCACTCATGTGCACTCCTATAACAATTAAAGACAATAAAAATAAATCTTTTTTAAGAAGGAAAGGAAAACTAATTTATTGACATCAAAAGAGAATGAACAGGGACCCAAGAAAAGGAAGAGGAAGGACTTTCTAGGTTGTTAAGAATATTCTATATTCGATCCTTTTCTTTAAGGAATGTTGTTATTCAGATGTACATAGCTGTCTAAACTTACCCAACCATATTCTAAAGAAAACGTAGTTTTAAAAAACACTAGATGGCCAGCTCCTGCTTCTAGTACAAGGGCAGTACAGGGTCTCTTCTCAGAAATTCTGGGAAGATTCCATGGATTTCAAGAGAACATGGCAAAAGTCCCAGAATAGTCCATAGAAGAGCATGTGATCTCTTTGTATTTATCTTATGTCCCAGGAACAAACTTTTAAAATACTAAATAATCATGACCCAATGGTGCTTTTTTACTTCTATAGGATGAGAAATTGGCTTAGCCTCACTGTGCGTAATCCCTGGAGAATCTGAGTGTGTTGGAAGAGTCTAGTGGTACAATGAAACTTTCACAATAAAAAATGTATTGACATTCAGATTCCACTCTTATAACTTTATAAATGACTATAAATAATCTCAAGAAGAACACAATTTAAAAACTGGTAAGGATGCTAAAGTATATCAATATTGGGAACACATGGAGAAGTATGCCAAACCATGGCCACATGAGCAAACCTAGACAAAGCATTCAGTCAGATAGGAGCAGCTCCCCGGGTGTAAGCTCTACATGGGTAGAAGTGTTGGGCAGAGCTTTAAAGGGTCGGGAAGGCAACACCGAAGTCGGGCATGCTGTCTGCCTCTGCTCGTCCCTGGCTGAGATTTGGCCTTCAGCCAGCTCTTGGTGTAGTGGAGCAGAGATGACGTGCTTCAGGTGTTCCACAAGCTGATTAGATACTAATCAGGACCAGAAACAGGAAAGAGGGGGAAACGCTGCCTGGACCTACCAGGGAATGGAGAAGGCAGTAGGCTGCTTGCTTATCTGTTTCCTGTAGAGGAATCAAAGCCACAGTGTGGCTGACCTTCCTGCCCCCACCTCCCTCACAGCTCTACTGTCTGTCCACTGTCCCACACATGCAGAATTCAGCAGGAATCGCCTGGCCTGGTTGTGCAGGAAAATGACAAACAGGGTCTTTGACTTTCTAGTCATTTCTGGTCTATTCCTTCTGTTCTGGTACTTCAGTGGCCTCTTCCCTTTGAGGTTAAGAGACGATGAGATGGCAAGAAAGACTTCTTTTTTTTTTTCATTCAGAAATGTATTCACAGTCCTATACTTCCTCCAATATTTTTAGTTTTGCAACATTTCACTTAGACAGTATGGTTAGGTCAGGTGACTTATGCTGTAATCCCAGCTCTGGCAGAAGAAAGCCTGGGCTACGTAGTGAATACTCTGAGCTGGTCTGGGCTACTGAAGAAGAACCTGTCTGTAAAAAACAAAGGCAAGGCTGGCTATATGGCCCAGCACATAAAGGTTCTTGCCAGGTGAACCTGGTTGAATTCCAGGCTCCTATGTAAAAGGGGGGAGTTCTGTCCACTGACTCCAGGATGTGTGTAATCTAACCTCCACATGTGTGTAACGGCACAAGTGTCCACAACACACACAACACACATGCATACACTAACAAACCACAGTGAGAGCACAATGTGAGCTTAATGCTGGCAGCTTTCATCCCGGGCTCGATTTGATTTCTCTAAATCACAGTAGTTGAGCTGGAATTACATCATCTGGAAGAGGGAGTTCCTAGACACTGCTGTAAAAGCCAGGATGGAGATTTTTCAGATCGTTTATGGTCTGTGTGGGGGAGGCCATTTGGTGTCTGTTAGATCAAACGACTTTACATTGTTGCCAGTTTCTGTCTCTCCTGAGTGTGTGCTTCTCTGCTTTTCTTTCTGTGCGGCTACTGTGAACTAGAACCATGTGGGTTGCAATGGTCAAATTGGGTCCAAATAAGTCCTTTGGACAATGTAGGTGGGATCTTTGTTGAACCTGGATATAAAATATAGGTGACAAAATATGTAACTTTTAAAAAATGATTAACTTATTTTATTTACTTGTGTGTGTGTGTGTGTGTGTGTGTTTGTCTTCTGGGGCCAGAAGAGCAGAAGAGGGCATTGGATCCTCTGAAGCTGGAGTTACAGGTGTCTGTGAGCTGCCTAACATGGGTGCTGGGATTGGAAGGGACACAAAGTCACCTGGTTTACGTGGTGCCGGGCCCTGAACCTCAGGGTTCCCACATACTGAGCAAGCGCTCTATCAACTGAGCTGCACCCCAGCCCCATTTGCTGTTTTTATGACTTTCAAGAATACCAGTCACTCAGACATCTGCGCCTCCATGGCCAGCTCTGCCCCTCACACTGCACTTCCTTGCTGGTGGAGCGTCTTCACTGCTTTGTGCAAATGAGAAAACATTTATTTCTAATTTCAGAGCTTCTTTTGCTCCTGTCTAGACACTTCAGATAAAAACAAATTTAGATCGCCAGTAAAGTTATGTTCTAAAATAAGAAAATATTTGTGAGAAATCACTTGTAAAAACATGAGCTATCAGACGCCCGCCTGGAGACTCCTCTCACCCGGCTTCTGTGGTACCAGAAATAGAGGTTGGTTAGCTCACATGCTGTTCTGCCTCAGCGAGCTGCGTGTGGCCACCTGCAGAGAGAGCCCTTGGTTTCTCTTCCTTGTCTAGATGCCTGTCAAGGCAGCTGTGAGAAAAACACAGGTTTTCATACTCCTTTCTATTGTGGAAGTCAACTCGGGTACCACAGTTTTCCCAGCTTGTTCAACTTGTGAAGTACTTTGTCACAGGGCCAATAAGGTGGATTGAAGGGCGAAAGGGCTTGCCGTGCAAACCCAGTGAATTGAGTTCAATGCCTGGAATTCACATTAAAAAAAAATTGGGCTTGGTGGAGACTCATCTTTCCAGCACACTTTCTACAAGATGGGAAACAGAGAGAAGAGAATTGTCCTTGGACTGGGGGACTGGCTTTTCTGGGGGACATGGTATAACAGAAACAATAGGGACCCTGTGCACCCAACACGGGAAAAGGAAAGAAGTGATTCCTCAAAGCAGTTCTCTGACTTCCATGTGTGCTCTGTAGTACGGGTGCACCTTTAAAACAGATAAGTGGCTTGGAACAGTTAGCTGGATATTTTTATGTCAATAACTTTTCCAGTTAGAGAGAGGTGGGGGCTATGTACAGGTTCATGCAGTGTACATGTATGTATGCATTGAAACAGCCATGTGCCAAGGCATATGAAGACCAGAGGTCAATGCAGGTCTCTTCCTCAGCTGTTTCCAATTTACCTTTTAAGACAGGAGGCTCTCCCACTGAATCTGAAGTTCAGTAGTTTCAACTCTCTCCTTCTTACAAGCCCCACATCACTGGGGGCACAGGAAAGCATCACTGTGTCCCACTCTTGTGCCGTGATTGCACTTCATCCCGTGCACTGAAGTTTTATGTTGTGATAGGAACAATTACAAAGAATTTGACTGTTTGGTGGTGGTGGTGGTTCACACCTTTGAGCCCAGCCCTCAGGAGGCAGGGACAGAAAGATCTCTGAGTTCAAAGTCAGCCTGGTTTACAGAGAGAGAGTTCCAGGACAGCAGGGGCTACATAGAGAAACCCTGTCTCAGGAGAGAAAATATTGTTTGATCCTGAGTTCAGTTCCAAGGGTCCTCATCATGAGGTTCACAACTTCTTGTAACTTTAGTTCCATGGGATCTGACACTGTTTTCTGGCCTCCACAGACATGGGCACACATGTAGCAGTCACACACACACACACCAAAATAAAACAAAAACAAAATAACGACAACAAAAACCATAAAAATAAATCTTAAAAAAAATTAGCTGGACTTGGTGGCACAGGCCTGCAATCCCTATTCCAAGAAGCTACAGCAGAAAGATAGACGTTTCAGGCCTGCCAGGGATGCTGTTCAGTTGACAGAGTGCCAGTTTAGCATGCAGCAGGCCCGGGAGTCTGTCCCTGTTACTGCACATAGTAGGGTGTTTGAATATGCACCTATAATCCCAGCACTCAGAACGAAGAAGCAGGATTTCTGGAGTTCAAGGTCATCCTCAGCCTCAAGGAATTACTTTCCAATGTGAACTACTCAAAACAAAATTTCCAATGTCCTCTGTGATCATAATTCAGATTTCCAATGTGCACATAAGAGTGGGGCACAGTGGTACTTTTCTGTGACCCGAGTGATCCCAGTGCTGTAGCGGTTGAAGGAAGGGATAGCAGTGAATCACTGAGCTCCAGGTTCAGTGAGGGATCCTGTCTTAAAAGATAGGTGGAGTTGGGCTTAAAAGATAAGTTGGCACAGGCACCTAGCATTTCAGGACTTGGGAGTCAAAGACGGGCAGATCTCTGTGAGTTCAGGGCCAGTCTGGTCTACACAGAGTGAGTTCCAGTACAAGCTACAGAGAAACCCTGCCTCGAACTACCACCCTTCCCCCGCAAAAAGGGTAGAAAACAATTGAAGAGGACACTTGCATTGACCTCTGCCTAGGATATATCACACACAGAACAAATTCAAAGTGAGTTTGAATAACTGAGTGAGACTCTGTCTCAAAAATAAAAAATATATAAAGCCTATAGGATGGCTCAGTGACAAGGGGTCACAACCTGGATTTGAGCCCCAGGTCCCACATGGCAGAAAGAGAAAACAGTCCTGTAGGTTATCCTCTGACTTCCACACATTGGCTGTAAATGCGTGTGTGTAACCGCCACAAAAATCAATCAACCGATACATACATCTTACAAAGAAATCCATTAAAAGTGAAGTGATGGAGGAAAGAACACTAAAAATAATTCAGATTTATATATATTTAGATTTATGTTATATGCGTGAGTATTTGGTGTGAGTGTACGTCTATGTACCACATGTGTGCTGGTGCCCGAGAAGGCCAGAAAAGGGCATCGGATCCCCTGGAACTGGAGCTGTGGATGCTCGTGAGCTGCCATCCGGGTGCTGAGAACTGAATCCTAGTCTGCTCTCTGCCAGAGCCACAAGCACTGTAGGTTGTTGGGTCATCTCTCAAGCAGCTAGGTGAGATCACTAAAAACACATAAATAAAAATGAAAGACACTCTCTGAGTATTTTCTTCTAATCCAGTCTGTATATTGAAAGGACACAGAAAACTGAGTTACCGAAAGTCTCTTCAAAGGGAATGATTCCCCTGGAAAGAAAGAATAGTCTAAGTCCATACAGGTTTTGAGTCAGTTAAAAACTGCACCGAGTAGCCAGATATGGTGGCGCACGCCTTTAATTCCAGCACTGGGAGACAGAGGCAGGTGAATCTCTTGTGAGTTTAAGGCCAGCCTGGTCTATAGAGTGAGTTCCAGGACAACTAGGGCTGTCTAGTGAGATCCAGTCTTAACACAAATATAAGCACAAACAAAAATGTTCTTAAGATAAATGGCTGGTAACAATTGTCATGAGTAGGCTATTGAAACTCTTCCTTGTTGACATAGTTAATGACCTTTAAAAAAGATTTTATTTATTTATTATGTACATAGTGTTTGCTTATATGTTTGCCCGCAGGCCAGAAAAGGGCATCAGATCTCATTACAGATGGTTGTGAGCCATCATGTGGTTGCTGGGAATTGAACTCAGGACCTCTGGAAGAGCAGCCACTGCTCTTAACCTCTGAGCCATCTCTTCAGCCTGTTAATGACTTTTTAAAAAAGTCAGATTCTTGCTATGTTGTCTAGCTAGACTGGTCTCAAACTCATGATCCTCTAACCTCCAATGCATAACTACACACACCTAAATAAATAATAAATAGACACAGATGGATAGCAAGAGACAGATACGTAGACTATATATAGACAGGCGCTGATGTAGGAGTTAATAGTGATAGTAGTGTCCTGTGGAGAGCCCTGGATTTCACTGTCCTTCCCTCAAGATATTAAACTCATTTATTTTTTTAAATTATTTTTTCTTTTTATTCTTTGGAGACATGGTCTCCTTATGTATCTCAGACTGGCTTTAAACTAGTGATCATTCCACCCCGCCTTGCAGATTCTGGTGCTGGGATATTATAGCAGTGTGCCACCAGCATCTCAATTAAAAGTGATCTGTGCAATGAGCGGGAGTGTCTCCAGACACAGATCTGAAGGTTTTGGGTGCAAAAGAAGATTTATTTTTTTATTTGTGGTGTGTGTGTGTGTGTGTGTATTTGCACATGCATATAGGTGCCCTTGAAGACCAAAAGAGGGCATTTGACTCCTTGGAGCTGGAGTTGTTTGCAGATGTGAGCTGTCTAATGTGGACCCTGGGAAGAGTCCCCAGGTTCTCTGTGAGAGCAGCATGCGTGTGCTCTTAATGACTGGATCCTAGCATCAGATCAGTGCTTCAGGGGCTGTCTTCTTTCCTCGTAACGTGGTAGAAGCAGAGAGGGAGAAACAGGGAGAAGGGAAAACAGCAGGCCGACTTTTTGAAAGTCTTTGGGATTTTGTAGTTCCCAAATTCTCCTCCTCAGAAGCAAATCTATCTGCACAAATCTATAGGGAATTTGGAGGAATTTAATACACACTGAAGAAAAAGTTTAAAAAAAAAAAAGCTACAGAAATGGCTCTCGTTAGAGCATCACGCTATACAGCTGAGTGTGGTTGTTCCAACCTGTTCTCTCATCAGCCTGGAAGCTGAGGCAGGAGGACCACCACAAGTGAGAGATTGCGCTGTGTTTCATAATGACTTCAAAAGCAGCCTGGCGTACAGAGTGAGGCTTTCCATCAACAAATCAGAACCCCAAGCTGAACAAAAAGCCACTATGTGATCAAAATACTGTGCCGTGTTCCCTGGAGAGGGTGGCTCTCGGGCCACCCCACTGCTTCTGGTCACCTTGAAACTGAGTTCGTGTGCTTTGTGGAAGTCAGGCTCACAGAACTGTGTGTGACGTCACCACCATCAGTTTACATTAGACTTTGTGTCTGACTATCAATTAAGAGTGCACTGGCGGGGAATTCATACTTGGAGCTAAGTCAATCATAATAACGTTTTGTTTTTGTTTTAAGTTCTTTCCTCCCACTCAGTTTTCATTCACATCTACCTACAGGAACAAGAGGGCTTCCCATACAATGGGAATTTCCTACTTCGGGGGTCACTCTAGGTTCTCTGTGTTCTAAGCTGCTCACATTCCTTATATCTGACTGTATGGATTCTTCTGAACTTTGGAGAAAATCCATGACATTCACTGCGGAGGCTATACTACTATCCTAGAAAAAAAATTTGGTGAGCATTGTTTCTTTTCCCAGTTCCTTTTTTGGTAAAGCACGAATTGAGGGTCCATCTCTGGTTCCCATATTTTGGAACCAGCAGGGTGTTCAGAGGCCTTGTGGGCTGTCCCTAGTAGTAATCTCCCAGATCCCAATCATTCACATTCCATGGCTCTCGGTAGGCACCATTAACAGCCCGAGGCAGAGTTTTGCTTTTCACTTGTGAGAGAATGAAGAGGCCCTGCCAAGGTTCAGAAACAGAAACAAAGCTTAAGCCCCTTAATGTGATGAACTAATATGAACGCATAAGCTCGCAAGCTCTTTCCCACAGAAGACCCCAATGCAGGGGCTTGGCATGCAGGCTGACAACCAATGTACACCAAGGATCAGCGATAGGGAGAAACAGCAGGAATTCTGAAGGGAGCCAACTTACAAACCTTAGGGAAAATAAGAATGTATTCCTATTAGCTTTGTTAAGATAGGAATCTCTATGGTTATATTTCTTATGGAACTGGCTATATTGTTACTGAAAAGAAGTGGAATAGTTGGAAAGCATGTACTCTAGCCAAGTTCTGTCTAACCTTCCTCTTTAAGTAGGCTGAAATATTCCCTTAGACTTTAAAAATGGTTCCAGATATGGTTTTTGGGGGCGTTGATTAACATACCTGGGAAAATGGCATTTATAGAACACACAGGACAAAGGAATGGAAAAGCAATGGTGGACTTGAAACGTGGCCTCTGACTGCCCTAATTCCCTCTGGAATGCAGTGGCTTCCCAGACAATGTCAGGCCACTGTTGTTTTGTCCCAACATCCCTAAGTGCAGAACAGACAGTGAGATCAGCTTCCTGAATAAACCTGCAGGCCCTCGAGACCAGGCGACCAGTCCCAGTCGAAGGTTCTTCAGAAGGTTCCTCAGTCTGTTTAGACGTAACTTTTCTCTGCTTATTTATTCTAGTATAACTGAGGATTTGGAGCAGTGGTTCTCAACCTGTGGGTTACAACCCCTCTGGGGGTCAGACGAGCCTTTCATAGGGGTTGTGTATCAGATATCCTGTATATCAGATACTTGCATTATGGTTCATAACAGTAGTAAAATTACAGGTATGAAGTGTCAACTAAAAGAATTTTATGGTTGGGAGTCACCGCATGAGGAACTGTATTAAAGGGTCTACCATATTAGAAAGGTCTAGAAACCACTGATTTATAGTTTCATTTAGATCTAACAATTCTAAATCTCAAAAGTCTTGGGATTAAAGGAGAGACACCACCACCTGGATTTGTTTCTGCATAGTCTCGTGAAGCCCAGGGTGGCCTTGAACTCACAGAGATTCCTCTGCCTCTACCTCCCAAATCCTGGAATTCAAGATGTGTGTCATCATTTCTGACCTCTAGTGGCTTTAGCTTTGGCTCTGATCTTCAGGCAAGATTTATTTATTAAAATACAAATAATATATCAATATAATACATCCCTACCCTTTGCCTCTGCAAGTCAGGCTTTTGTGTTTAGTTAAGAATGTAAACCAAGTATTTCTAGGTATCTCAAAGGGAGTTGGGATTTGGTAGGTTATATTAAGATTTTTGTTTATTTTATGTTTTGTTTAAGTGCTTGGATTTTTTGAGATAGGGTCACATATAGAATAGCCTGGTTTTAAACTCAATATATGGCCAAGGATGACCTTGAACTCTTGGTCCTCCTGAATGAAGTGGCATAAATAGTAGTGACAAATAATCTCAGGGATCCTACTTTGTCATCAATATACATTGGTGCAACTGAGTGAGCTCTTAGACCTGAGTTATCCACCCAGGATTCCACTCTGGGTACATATCAGTCCCACTTAGGAGTCATTCCCCCCTCCCCCTGGGTGTGACAAGCATGGTGGACTGGAAAAGCAGATTAGCTTAGGTTCTGGGGCTCTGTGGACAAGGATTCTTCGTGGCCAGTATATACAATCATCAGAAGCTACTGTATATCCTCAAAGGGGACTCCGGGGCCTATATTTCCACTGAGTGGTGGTGACAGATACATAAAAAGCAGTCCCTCTGTGTCTCTAAAAGATGCTGTCCTAATGCATTAGCATGATGAGAAAATAACACAGGCAAAGTTATGATGCACGGGAAGCACTCAATCTCCCCTCCCATATCACTTTTTAAAATTTCTTTAAAATTTAAAGGCTTAGAAGATATGTGGGCAAAGCTTTCATCATGCTAGAGAGCACTACACAGGCTGCTGGAGAAGAAATGTCTTCAATGATCTTGATTGCGCTGTGAACCCTGTATATTTTAATACTGACTTTACAGGGAAGATATGCCTGCTAATAACAGTGGCATGACAGTTATGGGGGTAACCAAGTGCTTTCTGATTGGATTTAAGGCCTGATCTATATCAGGGAGATCATGCCTTGCCCTAGAAATTTGTTTAAAAGCTCATATTTGGAGAGGGAGAGTTTATGGGCTTTGGAGATGGTTTTGCTTCATGGACATGTTGTCAGTGGCCTTCTGAATGTTTATCTTTATAACTATAGGGCAGTGCAGTTCTCAGACTTGCTTAGAGAAGCTATCGTTTGCAGGGGACAATGGCTAATGACAAGACCCATAACTAGTCACAGTGCTGCAGAGTGCTCAGCTCTAAAGGAACCATTTCTATCAACCTTTCTTCCCTCCCCACAATGGTCAATGACCATCATGGGATGAGGGCGTGAAGAACTGCTGGAGGATGGGTGGGGAGGAGTGTTGTGACACGCTGTCTTTTGGACACGACATGGCCATTACTCTCCAGAGCTCACAGCAGCTGTGGTTAGCATGCACAAGATCTGTGCCCATCACCGGTGGGGGAGGGCCTTGGGAGACCACACCCCTCCACCAGGAGCTATTGGCAGTTAATGACAGCTGGGGGAGAGGAGTCACTGACTTCAGAGGAATAGCTACTGGTTATTTGCCCATATTCCAGTAAAGAACCCCCACATCAAGGCCGATCCAAGTGGCCCTAATTAAACCCTGCAAGACCTCACCCAAGACTTGGAAGTAGGAGGGGAACTTGTTTGGAAGAAGAATACAGCATGAGTGGCGGGAGAAATGGGAGTTGGTAATGGGTGAATATGATCAAAATATACTATATGCGTGCAAAAGTTTCTAAACAAATATTTCAAGAAAGTATGTTATCAGGTCTGATTTTCCCACTCCAACTCTATATACAGTGCTTCTGTGGAGTACATGTTACTGTCTATCTTCTGAGCATGCAAAGTCAGGGACTAAAGAGGCTAAATAACCTCCTCTTCGAAACAAGAACAAGATGACCAGTGAAACTGAGGGCTTCGACATTTTTTTCCATGAGGAAGTTGGAAATTTTTCTTTAGTCTTGGACTCAGAATGTGCAAGTTAGAGGGGACTTCAGGGATCTGCATCACCAATTGTCTCACTGTAGAGATAAGTGACTTGCGCTAGCTAAACTCTTCCTCTTTCTCTGAATTACTTTGCAACCACAGACACATTAGTAAAATCAGTGATCAAAAATGAACTGTTTCATTTGTATTGTAGATGGCACTTCCATGTTCATGCCTCTGGCCTGACTCCTAAGACCCAGCCAGACCTTCTTTGGAACCTTGGGACCCATGGCATGCAAGTCTTGGGACTGATGACGCTCCTGCTCTGGCTACAGGGGGACTGAATTTAGAGAGAGCAGGAGATCAGAGCTCAGGGGCGGGCATCGTGGATGCTGCCATAGATGAACAGATGGTGGTTTCTGACCAGCATCTCACTAGAGGCTAGAAGAGAAGGCTGTAATTTGAATAGATGGTGAAGTCTTGTGGCTTCTAACGTCACTGGAAATCTAAGAAAGGACTTATTTTTATGCAATTTGGCCCATTTTGTTTTGTTAAGCCTTGATTGCACAAAGTTCTTTTGACCTTAAAAAGTGCTTGTTTCAGTTAAAGTACTGATTAGGGTTATGACTTCCCTTTTCCAGAGTACCCCTCCCCTTTCTGGAATTGCATTTTGATTCTCCGCAGAATTCTTTCTATGGTTGCTGTGACTTCTTTCTATCCAGGCAATTATTGGCATTTGAACCTAGATACACAGTCACTGCAACCTTGATGCTGCTTTGCTGGTAAGATGGGGCAGAAGGAAGGATCTTTCTTTTTCCTCTTTGTTAGAGGCAGACTGTATATGGTGTGTGTGTGTGTGTGTGTGTGTGTGTGTGTGTGTATTAGGATCTGGTTACCACAGAAAACATCAGAAATCTTTCCTGTTAAATAAAGTGAAAGGCAGAAATATCATTAGATTTTTATCTATTTAAGAGAAAAAATACATTAAAAACAGCAAGGAATCACAATGGATTTTTTTTTTGAATCCTGAAAGCCTATTTGAATTTGAAAACCTATTTTTAAATCTTGTTTCCAGAACACACTTACTAAATGTGGCCCAGGAGAAATTATTAAACTTGTTTAAGTTAATTTCTTGCTTCCTTTGTTTCTCAAGACTTATTTTGATTTTAGTGGTTAGTATATGTGTGTTTGTCTGTATGGCTAATACATGCACAGTACAAATGCCTTCAGAGGTCAGAGGATGGTGCCCATCCCTTGGAACTCAAATTATAGGCAGCTGTTAGTTGCGCAACATGGTGCTGTAAATTGAACTCTGGTCCTCTGAAGAGCAGCAAGCACTCTTAACAACTAACTCACTTCTCCAGCCTTTCCCTTCCTTCCTGTTTTTTTTTTTCTTTCTTAGTATTTTTGTTTATATTTATTTGTTTATAAATATGTGTGTGGGGAGGGTACATGCTCCATGAATGCACATGTTGGAGTTGGAGGACAACCTTCAGGAGCTGGTTCTTTCCACAATGTGGGTCTTAGGGATCAAACTGAGGCTTAGAAAAAGTATACTTACCCATTGGGCCATCTCACTGCCCCCACATCCCCTTTTTGGAAATAGAGTCTTATGTAGCTTGAGCTGACTTTGAACTCTCCATGTGTCTTAATTAGGGTTTCTATTGTTGTGAAGAGTCACTATGACCATGGCAACTCTTGTAAAGGAAAACATTTAATTGGATGGCTTGCAGCTTTAGAGGTTTAGTTCCTTACTATCCTGGTGGGACATGGAGATTCGTAAGAAGAGGTGGTTTGGAGCTGAGAACCCTACATCTTGACCATCAGGCAACATGAAGTGGTCTGAGACACTGAGTGTGTCTTGAGCATATTTGAGACCTCAAAGCATGCCACTACAGTGACACACTTCCTCCAATAAGGCCATACCTGCTCCAGCAAAGCCACACCTCCAAATAGTGCAACTCCCTATGAGCTTATAGGGACCAATTACATTCAAACTGCCATATTATCTATGACTTTGAACTTCTGATCCTCCCATCTCTGCCTTTTAAGTGCTAGGATTACAGGCATGAACCACAACAAGTAATTTTATGTGGTGCTGGAAATCAAACCCAGGATTTTGTGCATGTTGGGCAAACACTCTATCAGCTGTGCTATACCCTCATTCCCGAATCTATGTTCTTATCCATACACTAGTGATAAGGCTACCGAACTCAAGGACTGTTGAGAGAATTAAACAGGATCATTCTTTCTATTGTCTGGCACAAGGCAGATGTTCAAACATTCACCACTCATTCTTTTAGCTTATGTTTATAGGATATTTACTATTCTGCACACAGTCACGGAGAAAATAGACTAAACCCCTGCCACAACCATTTCCTTGTCTCCTCCTCTCCTTCCTCAGATGAGTGCCACTAAAGCCAGACCACATAGGAAGACTATTCTTGGTCCTTCAAAGAACTCATTCCTTTGGAAGTTCTGCCAGTCAACAATGACGTTTACCGCTTAGACTGTCTTTTTTCATGAAACCCGAAGGTTGGGACTGCCACTTTTATCTGTGTTACAGCTTGGAGGTGCAAAAATATGAATGTTATTTAGTCTAAAGTATTTCGGATTCCCTGCCAAGCCCTTCCTTCCCGTTTAGGGGTGGAGGGAAATACTATGATGTAAACAGCCAGGATGGACGCATCCTTTGTGATGGTGTAAGCCTGTAATCCCAGAGCTCTGGAAGCTAAGTCAGGAGGAATTGTGGGTCCTGGGCTAGTTTTGGTTACATATAAAAACTTGCCAAAAGAATAAACAAGAACCCAACATAAAATACAGTTGAAGTGTGTGGGCCAGTGACTGAAGCCATGATTAGCACGCAATGAGGTCCTGGGTTCAATCCTCTGCACACAATTAAAAAAAAAAAAAGTTGTCCTAAGCAGGAACTGCTGATGTAATCTTCAGGATGAAATGTGCCTCGGCCACCCTTTCCCTCTAAGAGCCTAGAGCATGGGGGAAGGGCTGTGCTATGTAATGCCCTGGTAGGAAGAAGGGGAAGCTGAGGTCCTTAGGTGGCCTCAGCTGATGGCCCTTGTCTACTTGCTACTTGCCCTGCAGGCCTTTGTGGCTTTCTTTTGTGTGGGTGTGACTTGGGGTTTTCTGGCTGGGTTTGGTCAAAATCCAGCAGTTGTGCCCTGGCTGACAGATGTCCTAAGTCTAACTGGCTTCGATAATGAGTGCCTTTGAGGATTGTGCTTTTTGTATCCTATGATGTTTTGCCTCGTGTTAAGGGCAAAAAAGCAAACAAAGTGAATTGAGAGGTAAAGGGACAGTTTCATTTAAGCCGGCAGAGTGTCTCAGTCCTTATGTTTGTAAGGGAGCTTATTGTACAGTGGGCCACTCCTGTTCAGGGTCTGCAGGGAGATTTTCCAGTCATGACTGCTGTTTGTGTCTTCAAAGCAAAGCTTTCCTTATCTGGGCCAACCTCAGAAGGGTTAGGGAAGGACCATTAGACATCCTTCACTATTTGTGTCTGTGGTGGTTTGGGAAAAAAATGGCCCCCCAAAGGGAGTGAGACCATTAGGAGGTGTGGCCTTGTTAGGTCTTGTTGGAGGAAGTGTGTCATTGGGAGTGGGCTTTGAGGTCTCTTTTCTCAAACTTCACTCAGTGTGACAGTCTATTGACTTCCTGTTGCCTCTGAGTCTAGATGAAGGACTCTTAGCTCCTGACATCTGTCTGCATGTGGCCTTGCTCCCCATCCTGATGATAATGGACTGAACCTTTGAAACTGTAAAGAAGCCACCTCAATTAAATGTGTTTATTTATAAGAGTTTCCATGGTCATGGTGTCTCTTCACAGCAGTAAAGATCCCTAAGACTCAAAATAACTGCCCCCACAAACACAACAATTCCTTGATTAACAAAGGGCAAGTATAGTCTGCCTTGCGTCCTCTTTTCCTTCCCTTTTCTTCCCTTGTGGCTGTATGTGTAAGCTTTGCTCGGTGGCTTTTGAGATATGATCTTACTATATAACCGAGGCTAGCCTCAAACTAACCATCCCACAAAAAGCAAGCTTTTGCATTCTGTCTTCTTAAAGCCCCCACCTGGCTAAATCTTACTGGCAAGCAGGTGGTTTTCCTTCCACACATATTCCTGCAGTAGAACCCTGTGATCTGAAGTCTCTAAACCTGGTTGTCAAGGAACCAATACTCCACAGAGATGCTCACCAAATTCCTTTACCAAGTGTTGTGGAAAACTTGGTCTTTGGAAGGTCTGAAGTTGAATCCTCCTGTTCTTCAGGAATCAATTCAAGTCTTCCTCTGGGCAAATCACTGGCGAAGGCACACTACTGCAAAGAATTTTACCCAGGAAGCCAAAGGAATAATGCATTTTAAAATTTAGCTTTTTCCTCCCATTACAAAGCTGTGGCTATGGGCTTCTAGAAACCCACCATTCAATGGCTTGAAATGACTGAGCTGTATATAGACATTAGAGGTTATGGGAACTTTTGTTACACAGTGACATGGAATTAGTGATGGGGTGGATGATTTAAGGTCATCCCTTTGCTTATCGGGTTGGTGAAGTTCATGTTTTACAGTACATTCCTGAAAGCTTCTACCTGATTGATAGTCAGGAGAATGTTAGGTCAGAAGTGGGCTTAAGGCAGCCCAGAGCAATTTCATTCTGGGTTGGCAACATTCTGCTCTATTGAGAAGTTCTAATCAGCCCTGTAAAATCTTTAATACAGGAATAGCCTTTGTTTTGCTATGTCTTGTTTTTGAACTTTGGTTCACTAAAATTAAAAATGGAAGCTGGGTGTGGTGGTACACACCTTTTGGGAGGCAGAGGCAGGTAGATCTCTGTGAGCTCCAACCCAGCCTGGCCTACAGAGCAAGTCCCAGGACAGCCATGGCTGTTACAGAGAGAAACCTCTTCTTGAAACAAGAGCAACAACAAAATAATAATAATTGACCTGACAGTGAAATCCCCCTTACACAAAAGAAATAACCCGAATAATGTGATGTCAGTGAACTTGTGTCCCCATTCTGATGCCTGAAACCTGCTTTGTAAGGAAAGTTAACTGTTAAGTTGGGAGCTTAGGCCCCAGCCCCTTGCATCTATCCTAGCCCCCTGACCTTGAGAGTTAGCACTCTGGACTCCAAATCCCAGCAGGCCAGGCCCTGACCCCTCTCTGGTTGTGGGGGACTTAGGACAACTCCCACAGAATATTTAAGTGAACTCCCAAAAGAGGAACACGTGGTCTCCTTTTCTTCCTCCCGGTGGTCTCGTTCGCGGCCCCTCGGGGCCACCTGAGAGTGCAGAACTCCCATTAAACCTGGATATCTCTTAATTTGGCTTGTTTTGATTTGGCTTGATTGGGATTTTGCGTCGAAAGGTTTAATATGTTCTTTGCCTTTATTTCTGTTCTTTTCAAGCTTCTCAACACCATTGTTCCAACACTGGAACACTCACTTTATTTGATGGGATGAACCCTGAAGGATTTCAGAATTAAATAGAAAGTCACTTAAGATTTTTGTAAGTTTTATTTTTACTATTTTTAATTATGTGGAAGTATGTGTTTGAGAGAGAGAGAGAGAGAGAGAGAGAGAGAGAGAGAGAGAGAGAGAGGGAGAGAGAGCGAACAGCTGCCTGTGGAGGCCAGGGACATCAGATTTCCTGGAGCTGCGATGAAACTTGTGAGCTACCTTCCTTGGATACTCAGAACCAAACCTGTGACTTCGGGAAGAGCAGGAAGTGTTTTCAACTGCTGAGTTATCTCTCTACTTCCCCACTTAATGTTTTGAAACCAAGTTTGGGACTGTGATTCAGTATGTCAAGTACTTGATTAGCATGTAAGAAGTCTTGCTTTTGATCAACAGCATGCTTTGTGCTGCCCACCGTGAGGAGGTGAAGGCAGGAAGGTCAAAGTTCAAGGTCATCTTTTGAGAGAGAAAGGTCAACCTAGCCTATTTGAGGACCAGGTTCATAAAAGCAAATGAATTAAAATCTAAAAAAAAAAATAAACTAAGTTGTAATGTTTTCTTTTGATAGTCCCTACACAACACACACACACACACACAGTGTGTTCATATACATAAACTTACTCCACATCCCTGTCTCTTTGTTTGTCCTTCTAACTATTTTGTTGTTTGTTTGCTTGAGAAGGAATCTCATAGCCCATGTTGACAGTGAGGTCACTGAGTAGTTGAGGATGACTTTGATCTCCTGCTTTCACTCTTATCTGTTGTGGAATATTTGTTAACACTGAAGATGAGTCTTTACTAAGGTGCCTTCTGATTGGCTTGATAAAGAGTTGAATGGACAATAACTAGGCAGGAAGATGTTAGGCAGAGAGGAACCCAGGAGATGAATCTAGGAGCACGTGATATGGCAGTGAGATGCCAACAAATAGGACATACAGAATGAAAGAGAGGTAAACACACCATGAGACAGATGTAGAAGTTATAAGAGCAGCTGGAAATGAGCCTAAGCTAAGGGCAAGCCTTTGTAATTAATAAGAAATTTCTTTTCTTTTTTTATTGATATTTATTGAGCTCTATATTTTTCTCTGTTCCCTCCCTGCCTCTCCCCTGCTCTCTTCAATTCTCCCTAAAGGTCCCCATGCTTCCAATTTGCTCAGGAGATCTTGTTTTTTTCTACTTCTCATGTCGATTATATCTAAGTATGTCTTAGTGTCCCCATTGTTGTCTAATTTTTCTGTGATTGTGGTTTGTAGGCTGGCTTTCTCTGCTTTATTTTAAAAACCACCTATGAGTGAGTACGTGTGATAATTGTCTTTATGTTTCTGGGTTACCTCACTCAAAATAATGTTTTCTAGCTTCATCCATTTTCCTGCAAAATTCAAGATGTCGTTATTTTTTTCTACTGTGTAGTACTCCATTGTGTAAATGTACCCACATTTTCTTTATCCATTCTTCGGTCGCGGGCATTTAGGCTGTTTCCAGGTTCTGGCTATGACAAACAAAGCTGCTATGAACATAGTTGAGCACATGTCCTTGTGGCACGATTGAGCATCCTTTGGATATATACCCCAAAGTGGTATTACTGGGTCTTGAGGAAAGTTGTTTCTAATTTTCTGAGAAATTGCCACACTGACATCCAGAGGGGTTGTACCAGCTTGCATTCCCACCAGCAATGCAGAAGTGTTCCCTTTTCCTGACAACCTCTCCTGCATAAGTTGTCATCAGTGTTTTTGATCTTGGCCATTCTTACAGATAAAATATGAAATCTCAGAGTTATTTTGATTTGCATTTCTCTGATGACTAAGGATGTTGAACATTTCCTTAAGTGTCTTTCAGCCATTTTAGATTCCTCTGTTGAGAATTCTCTGTCTAGGTCTGTACTCCATTTTTTTTTTTTTAAATTGGATTATGTGTTCTTTTGGTGTCCAATTTCTTGAGTTCTTTATATATATTGGAGATCGGACCTCTGTCTGGTGTGGGCTTAGTGAAGATCTTTTCCCATTCTGTAGGCTGTCGTTTTGTCTTGTTGGTCGTGTCCTTTGCTTTACAGCAGCTTTTCAGTTTCAGGAGGTCCCATTTATTAATTGTTTCTCTCAGTGTCTGTGCTGCTGGGGTTATATTTAGGAAGTGGTTCCCTGTGCCAACGTGTTCAAGTGTACTTCCCACTTTCTTTTCTATAAAGTTCAGTGTGGCTGGCTTTATGTTGAGGTCTTTGATCCATTTGGACTTGAGTTTTGTGCATGGTGATAGATATGGGTCTATTTTCATTCTTCTACATGTTGATATCCAGTTATGCCACTTGTTAAATGTGCTTTCTTTTTTCCAGTTGATATTTTTTGCTTCTTTGTCAAAAATCAGGTGTTCGAAGATGTGTGGATTGATATCTGGATCTTCTATTTGGTTCCATTGGTCCTCCTGTCTGTTCTTATGTCAATACCAGGCTGTTTTCAGTACTGTAGCTCTGTAGCAGAGCTTGAAGTCAGGGATTGCGATGCCTCCAAAAGTTCTTTTATTGCACAGGATTGTTTTGGCTATCCTGGGTTTTTTTGCTTTTCCATATGAAGTTGAGTACCGTTCTTTCGAGGCATTTGAAGAATTTTTCTGAAATTTTGATGGGTATTGCATTTGTAGGTTGTTTTTGGTAAGACTGCCATAATTAATAAGAAATTTCTGTCATTATTTGGGGACTGGCGATCCAAAGATAGTCCAACAAGAAAGCTTGCTACATCTATTCCTAAGTGCTGGGATTACAGTTGTGTGCCACCAAACCAAACTTCCTCTAGCTCTTCTTTCCCCTGGAGTTTCTCTTGTCGTTTTGTATAGTTGTCAGTATTGAATCCATTCTAGGGTCTTCACTGCTACAATCTTAGGGGCATCCTTTTAAGCTCAGAGTTGAAGAAGGTCTTCCTATATTGGCCCTTTCACTTTATCTGGACCCTTAACTATATGGAGGAAGATCGTGAGGATTAAAAAGTTTAATGTGAGCCCACAGGAGTAGCACAGGTTTTAGTCCCAGCACCCAGAAGGCAGAGGCAGGCAGGTCTTTGAGTTCGAGGCCACCCTGGTCTACAGAGTGAATTCTGGAACAGCCAGGGCTGTACAGAGAAACCTTGTCTTGAAAAATAAACTTGTAATGTGCTTGAAGCTACCAAACTAGTCATTGCCACAGTGGATACAAAAATTCTGGCTTCATTGACTTCAAAGCCAATGTCAAGAACATCACTGTAGATCTTGAAGGAAGATTTTAGATGAATTGAGTTATGCCATAATAACTCTGAATTTAAAACTTCAAATTTTCTGTCTGGTTTTGAAACCATGGCTTGTTTTTGTTTTTGAAGCCAGTGTGTTGAATGGAAGAATAGGGAACTCCTTGGGTGAGGGTCAGTCTTTGATGCCCAGCTCCTCAAAGAGCTGACTCATGGTCTGCTGACTGCCTTTTTGATCTCAGTGTTGGTAAAGAAGGAATTGCAAGTCAGGAAATGGGAAGGCACATCTCAGCCGCACAAAAACAAAAACCCGCTAACAGCAGAAGTCTCTGTAGTATTTTGGTTCCAGCTATTTTCCTGGGCTAATTTAACACTTCCTCTTCCAGTCTTCAGTTTGGTTTCTTGCAGATCTAATTTTCCCCTTTTCCTTTAGGCTATCTTTTTCTTTAAAATGCTATATTTTAGTTTTTCTTTTTTTTTATGTTCAATTTATTTTATTTCTTGCATTAATCATTTATATATAACACATAAAAGTTTATACTTTGTTTATTTCATTTTTAATTTTGAAAATTAGAATATAATTGTATCATTTTTTCTTTTTGCTTTCTTCCCACCAACATCTTCCATGTACTTTCCTGCCTCCTCAAATTCATGTCCTCTTACCTTTTTGTCTTTGTTGTTTTATATATGTGTGCATATTCCTATATGTGTATATTCATATATGCATATATATATATATTCCTAAATATTTAGAAATGAAAAACAATATGCTCAGTATGTATGATGTAAGTGTATGATTTCAGGACTGACCACATTTTTTAAAGACAAGGTCTTGCTATGAAGTGCTGGCTAACCCCAGACAGCTTCTAACGTGCATTAATTCATAATAATATTATACAATCCAGGTCACTTGGCTATTCAAGCACAATCTGACTTAACAGACACATAAAGGTATAGCGCAGAGTGTGCCTTTCTGCACTAAATGTTGTTCATCAGAGGGAAGGAAAGTCACACCATACAGCAGAACTCACGTGGGAGGTTTACTGGGGGAGTGAAGAGGGTCCAGAGGTGGCTCGCCCTGGGTCAAGGAGAAAGAGAAGGAGTGAGTGGTGCTTGCCTTGTATGAGGGGATACAGCGCATGAGCACAGGGAGAGTTCTATGTCTCAGCTGCAGCAGCTGATGAAGTATTCTGTCAGGACCCTGAGAATGGTCTAGTGTAAACGCCTGAATACTAACACACACATGCGCACAGATAGTGCTCTTAGTGGCTGCTGTTGATGACGTATTCTGTTAGAACCCTGCGAGCTGGCCTGAATGCTAACACTAAGAGTAGCAGTGCTTATGGGGAAATTAAAGTAGGGGATGTGTCACTCAAAACCCGTGAAAGTTTGGTAATTTGAACTCTGAAAATCTGGTAATGACTTGAAATACTAAAAGATGCTCAATTCTGAAATCATAAAGCATATGGTAAGTTCAGAACTCTCCGTTGCCAGAAAAGGAAAGCCAGTTGGTGGAAGAAAGCCTCAGGAAGAGTCGAGGTGCTGCTGGAGTAAAGGAAACATGTTTGTAAGCAAGAAGCATTAGAAGACAGAGGAGTAGCCAAATGAGACAAAGGAAACCGAGAGAGAGTGGCCATCATACGCTATTCCCATGTTTTATTACCACAGTTGCCTGCAAGTGTGTAAAGCAGCATATCAGGAAAGCCTGGGAGTGGATTGCCTTAAGTTCTGAGGGTACTAAGGTACCCTTGCTCACCAGTTGAGTGTGAGCTGACTCTGGCCTTTGTCTCCACTGAGTGCTGGGATTACCGGCAGGGCACCACACCCAGCTTTGTTTTGCTACTGTTGTTATTTTTAATCTTTGAGGTTTTACTAGAAGTTCATCAGTGGGTTAAGGAAAAAATTGGATTTAACTTTAGCTTGTCCTTTGGAGTGGGTGGGCACGTAGCCACATGGCTCTGTGTGTGCACATTCTTGGGAATTAGTGAGTGGACAAATTCTTTAAAAATGTTGAGCTATGTTGACAGCAATTAACTGAATATTACAAGATAGCTAATAGAAAGGATTTGAATATACCCACCACAAGAAATGATACAAGTTCATGGTGATGGATAGGTCAGTCATCTATCCTGATCTGTCCGTAGCACAGTGTATGCATGTATGGAAATAATATTTCGTGTGATGGTTTGAATGGGCAATGTACCCTATAGGCTCAGTTATTGAAAACCTTGGTCCCCATTTGATGGTGTAGTTTCAGAAGGTTTTGGGGCATGTAAGACATGGAGCCTTCCTGTAGGGCAGTACATCACTGGGGGTGGGGTATGAGAGTTCATAGCCTCACCCCACTTTTATCTTACACTCTCCACTTCACGTTTTCTGTTAAAGACGAATTCTCAGGTTCCTGCTGCCATACCTCCCTGCCAGAAACATCACCCCACAAACAAGAACCACTGTGTGCCAGTGAAACAAACACTTTCAAAGGAATGCACAGTTATTTACTGTGAGCTACTTCTCGGCCTTCTCCTGAATGGAAACGGACTTTTCTATCTGGTTGAGATGATGATTCATGGTGGTGATGAATTAGTGAGGAAGAATAAGAGGAGAGTTCATAGTAGCAAATAAACTACATCAAAGTGCACATCAGCTCTTCCAGCTCACTAGGGCACACCCAGCGCTGGTTTCCTGAGCTGGTTTGTCTTTAAGAGAGCACAGGGAGGATTCTTTTAGGGCTCCCAGTCTCATAACAAAGGAAGACCCGCTCCAGTTCCTGTTTCAGGGGAAGGAGGGTTGTCTTCTCTTTGGAAGAGGCCCAGGTTAGTTCCTTAATTTTTTTCTGTTATTTTGGGAGCTTGCTTTGTTTCTTTACCTTCAAGTTCTGGGACATTCAGGAAGTGTCACTAGAGGTACCACAGACTGCTCGAAGACACAGCCTGTTCTAATTCATTTTAATTTTTGTGTGACAGTAACAACAATTTCTGTTCTTTTCTTCGCTGAGACAGGTTCTTGGTAAATTGGCCTTCAACTCCACATATAACAAGGATGAACTTGAGCTGATCCTCCTGTCATTGCCTCCCAAGAACTGGGATTTCAGGCATCCACAACCTATTGGGGCATGTCAGTTTCCATAGGCAATATATAAGGTTTTCATTTATATGAGATGTGGGATTTCCCTCTGTATGTTGTGATTACCATTGATAAATAAAGAAACTACTTTGGGCCTATAACAGAGCTATAGAAGAACAGAGCTATGTGGGAAAAACTAAGCTGAATCCTGGGAGAAAGGAGGCAGAGTCAAGAGAAGCCAGGGAAATTCCGCCGGATACAGACATGCTGAAACTTTGCTGGTAGGCCACGACCTCGTGGTGATACACAGATTAGTAGAGATGGGTTAAATTAAGATATAAGAGTTAGCAAATAAGAAACTAGAGCTAATGGGCCAAGCAGTGATGGCAGTGATTTAAATAATACAGTTTCTGTGTGCTTATTTTGGGGCTAAGAAGCTGGGAACTAACTAGCAGTCTCCTTACTACAGACAGTCATATAGATAGATAGATAGATAGATAGATAGATAGATAGATAGATAGATAGATAGATAGATAGATAGATAGATAGATGGATAGATGGATAGATGGATAGATGGATAGATGGATAGATGGATAGATGGATAGATGGATAGATGGATAGATGGATAGATGGATAGATGGATAGATGGATAGATGGATAGATGGATAGATGGATAGATGGATAGATGGATAGATGGATAGATGGATAGATGGATAGATGGATAGATGATGGATAGATGGATAGATGGATAGATGGATAGATGGATAGATGGATGGATGGATGGATGGATATATGATATGTGTGTGTTGC
Source organism: Chionomys nivalis (assembly GCF_950005125.1). Classification (NCBI taxonomy): domain Eukaryota; kingdom Metazoa; phylum Chordata; class Mammalia; order Rodentia; family Cricetidae; genus Chionomys; species Chionomys nivalis. The sequence goes on along the minus strand of NC_080103.1, from coordinate 27,907,071 downwards.
TAAACTGATAAATAATTTGCCTTGTGGTCCCTTAAGTGCATCATGGGTAGTAAACTCTGAAGCATTTGGTGGAGTCGTAACATCACCCTCAGGTAATAGATCTTTGCTGATAACTCTTAAGATATTTTAAACTTTGGGCTAGAGAGATGGCTCAGCAGAACTTGCTGCTCTTTCAGAGGACTGGAGTCCAGTTTCTAGTGTTCATATCGTAGCTCACAACAGTCTTTAATTCCGGTTACAGCCTGCCTTAGTGACGCAGGACAGCAGTTACATCATCAACTTCAGTCACCTTTCCACCATCACTACATGACCGGCATATCCCTTAGAAGTATTCATGAGTCACAGTCCTCTCTCTTGCCCCTCTTGCTTTCTGTCTGCCTGCCTGCCTGTCTGTCTGTCTGTCTGCCCACTCCATGATGGCCTTTGGCTCTTTCACTCTCCCCTCTCCCACAATAAACCTCCAGCACTAACTCTGTTGCAAATGGAGTATTCTCTTAGCGGCACATCTTGGCAGGGCCTCCAGAAGGTATCCCCTTTCCGTCTTTTATCCTTTCACTGAGACTTTCTTCTGGCCTCTGCAGGTGCCACACACATGTGGTGATATATGCAGACAAAATACCCATACACATGAGGCAAAAATAAGTCAATCAAAAATAAAAGATCTTAGCATTGAACAGAAAAGTCTGACATCTGAGCATATCTGTTTCTGGTAGCTTCCCTAACTATCTTGTTCTGCCTTCTTTGGGAGCAATGTCAGAATTACCCAGGGTAGGGGGATGGGTGGAAAAAGAAAAAGAAAAAAAATCAAGAAAGCAACCAGCATGCTTGTTGATCTTTGTAGTCAAAGAAGTGGTCACCAGGATATTTGGAAAGGGGGCACAAATTCGTTGTTTTCCTTGTGATTAAGGCTCAGCGTTCACTGTTTGACCTCATTCTGCTCTGATAATAAGCATGTGGACTGGAGTTGAAGACCGCCAATCAACTGGTAGTGGTAACCAAATCCAAATAACTGCGGGAAAAATCAGTCATCGGAATCAAGTAGGAGCATTACACTTGAAAGCAGAGACAAAAGGACAATAATTTAGCCTACGACTGACATTTCCAATTCACTTTTTCCTTTCTTTCAGATTCAATTTGGAGATGGGGTGGACCCTCCTGCAAAACAGTTAAGCTTTAAGGGAATGGCTCCCTATTAAAAATAAATAAAATTTAGTGAAACAAGTTTAGAATTATAAAAAGTATTTTTCAATTAAATAATAAGCGCCATTCATTTAAGGGAATATTTCCTTGGCAACTATGGCAGAATATCACAGCAGGAGAGCCAAATAGTACAGTGGGCAGAAGTCTTAAGGTAGTAGTGAAGCATTCGGTGGTAGTTTTGTCTTTTGCTATGGCTGAGGCTACACTTCCTAAATTCTTCCCTTCAAGGGCAGGTACCAACCCTTTCCTTGGGTTGTGATCTTCAAAGGAAATGAGAAGGTCGAAATTCCAACATGCAGAGAATTTCTGACTTCAACAGAGAGTAATCAAGGAAGCATCACGGTGTGTGCCTGCAATCTCAGGACCCAGGAGGCTGAGGCAGGAGGATTAAAACTCAAGCAGCAATATCAAAAACCCCAAATAAATGCAAAAAAAAATGTGAGGGGGAATATCAGAATCATAGTTTTAATTTTAACGTGTCTGTCTTTGTCAGCAGGCTTAACAATCCAATGGCTCAGGAAGTGGGTTCACTTAGTTTGGAGCCTACATTTATAGAAGACAAAGGGTAGGTTTTAAAAGAAGTCAGTTGTTTGGTTGCCAGAACAACCATTCCTGACTTGGACATGACAGCCTTGTGATGTGAAAATTGCCTGCGCTCCTATGAGTACACTCTCAGCTTTCTTCTCCTATTTTGTAAGAGAAAAGAAAGGGGTGAGGGGCTGGACAGGTGGCTCAGTGGTTTACAACACTTGCCACTCTTCCAAAGGACCTGGGTTTGATTCCCAGCACCTGTAAGGTGGCTCACAACTATCTGTAGCTCCAGTTAAAGGGGATCTGATCCCCTCTTCTGACTAGGCAAGTATGTGGTACACATGTAAACATGCAGGTGAGACATTCGTCCACACAGAATAAATTCAAAAGAGAAAAGAAGTAAAGTTTTTCTCTTGTACAAAGAGCCATCAAGTGGAAAATGAGACAATACAAAGATTTGGAGACCAAATTTGCTTTCTTTCCAATAAACTGCAGGCAGGCAGGCCCATGTTGGAAGTACCCGGTATCAGGCCATCAGGGAACGCGTAAGGTCAAAGCTCCACGTGCTGAAGCAGTGGGAAGGCTTGTCAAGAACCAGAGATATCCTTTCAGCAGAGGACAGAATTAGATTAAGCTAATAAATGTTAAACTCATGAAATTTGCTGTTGACAGATCAGGAGTCTTGGAAGTGATCAAGGTCTCTGGGACTTAGTAACAGCAATTGCTTGGTAGTGGTGCTACAAACCTTTTTAATGGCAGCATTTAGAAGGCAGAAGCAGAGGCAGGGGATCTCTGTGAGTTTGAGGTCAGTCTGGTCTACAGTGTCCATCGCAACACAGCCTGTTTGTTACGCAGAGAAACCCTGTCTTGAAAAACCAAAAACAAACCAAAACAAAAAAAGCAAAAAAAAAAAAAAAAGGAAGTAATAGCAAGTGTTGCACATAACTCATAAAATCTCTCCTAGTCAGAAATGAGTTAAATGAAGGGAAATTGGCAGAATCCATGTCCGACACAGATTACAAACCTCAAGTGAGGAACAGGAGAAGACGTGAAAACTATGCTAAATCAAAGCTCACCAGGACCTAGTTTTGATTCTAAAATGAACTTCACATTTTTATTCATAAAATAAAACATATAGAGCCAACCAGATGGCTCAGTGGGTGAAGGTACTGGCCACACATGCACAATGAGCTAAGTGTAATACCCAGAACCCGCGGAACAGTGGAAGGAGAAAATTGAGTCTGACAGTTGTCTTCTTACATCCACGTGTGCCCTGTTGCATATGTTTGCACACACACACACACACACACACACACACACACACACGCATCATACCAACATTATAGCAATAAATGAAAGTTCAAAGAATAAGGCATATAGAACAAGCAGTAGTTGGATGTGGTGGCATCTGCACACTCAGGTGACAGAGATAGAATCCAGGCATGCTTCAGGACAGCCTGGCCTACACAGCAAGACCCTCTCTCAAACAGACATACAGACATACAGACAGGCAAACAAAATAAACAAACAGGTTGAGGATGTATCTCAGCTGGTCAGTGCTTACCTAGCATGGACAAAATCCTGGAGTCAAACCTTATCTCCACGTTAGCTAGGCTTGGTTGACAAATGCCTAATTCTTAACACTCTCGAGGTAGAGACAAGAAAAACATGACCATTGCTATTAAAAATAGCAATTCAATGTTTATTTTCAATACTAGAGCTCACATTGTAGCTGGCATGCAATAACCACTTTACAAAAGTCGATCACTTAAAAGTTAGGGTTGCTGTTGCTATTGTATGCTTGTTTGAGATAGTCTTGTGTATTTCAGGCTAGCCTCAGATGCCCCTTGTAGTTGAGGATGGCCTTGATTTTCTGATCTCCCTATTTCCACTATGCTGGTTTATGAAGGATTGGGGATTGAACCCAAGGCTTCATTCAGGTTAGGCAAGTACTCTCCTATCAATGCCAGTCCCTAAAGTTATATAAATATAAATAAGTATGCATACAAAATTTGTTTATTCACCCCTTTTTGAGACAGCTTTTTTTTTTCTTTTTGGTCATTGGAGACAGGGTTGGAGACAGGGTTTCTCGGCATAACAGCTCTGGCTGTCCTGGCACTCCCTTTGGAGACCAGGCTGGCCTTGAACTTGATCTGCCTTCCTTTGTTTCCCAAGTGCAGGGATTAAAGGCGTGCACCACCACCACCCTGTTTAAGACAGATTCTTAGCACGTTGCCTACACTGCTCTGTAACTCATGATCTTTCTACCTCCACCTCTTGGTTGCTGAATCAGTGTGCATCATCACATCTGATCATGTGTGTACTTTATACATGTGTCACACATGCACACAAACATGTTCATACCTTATAATGTTACTTTAAACTTTTAACTTTCCTTTTTGAGACACGGTGTCTTGTAGCCCAGGAGTGGACTAGAACTCACACTGTTTAAATGCAGTGAACTGTCTTTAGCTAGTAAGGAGAGTCTAAAGCCAGCAGAGGCTCATAGGGAAAGAGGTGTGGCAGAGAGTAGATGTACATATACAAGAACTGAAGAAATGAAGGTTCATTTTGAGCCTAGAAAGGGGAGGTTAGCCTCTCAGTTCCTCACTACCTGACCCCACCCTCTTTCTCCTTCCCTCCCTCCCCCTCCGCCCTTCCCCACCCTTTTTGTCTCTCCAGATGTGCCTCTGCTAGTTGGAGACAGGATTTCCTGATTATAGTGAGGAAACACAGCTGATCACGCCGGTAGGTTCAGATTGAGATCAGACCCCCTTTGACCTTTTGCCCCATCCCCTGTTTACCAGTTTGAAGGCTGGCACACATGACTGTAAATGGAAGAAAAAGAAAGCGAAGAGGCAAAGCAACTGCGCCCAGCGGTTGTTGTCAGCACTGCGAAACCCCACCTTGTCTCTTCCTGTGTAAAGATGAGAACGGGATTGGTGCCCTGATAGTTTAGGGTGGACACGGATCTGAAGCTCTACCAGCAGATGCTCACTGACTCTAGGCACCCCTCTTCTTCTCCTGAAGTGGGATCTTGTTTTGTTACTCAGTCTGACCTCAAACTCCTGGCTCACGTGAGTCTGCCTCAGGCTCTCAACTAAAGGCAGGCGTGCGCCACTGAACCTAACTGCCACTGAACCTAACTTCCTCTTCTCTCTACCGTCTGCACTTTCTTCTCAGTAATTGCGTTCATATGCAGGCGTTGAGTTGTCGTCTCCTTTCTGAGTGCTCCTGGAGGAGACCCTGGCATTCTCCTGAGGTGCCCCTGTCAGCACTAAGGCACGCATCCCCCCCACTGCCGGCTGGCAGCTCACCGCCACTCCTCTTTTCTTTCCCTTCTCTTATTCTTTTTTCTTCTCTTTCTCTCCTTTCTCCTCTTTGTCTTCCTGTTTTTGTCTCCCTCTCCCACTTGGTTTCTTTCCTCCCTTTTTTTCCGTTTTTGGAGTATTGGGGATGGAACCCATGGCCTCTCACATGCAGGCAAGCACCCTGCCTCTGAGCCGCACTGCCATCTCTTTGTTTTCAGAGAGACAGGGTATCACTTCTGTAGCCCAGGTCAACCTCAGACTTTCAATGCTTTCACCTCAGCCTGTGAGCACTGGGACGGTAGAAGGGTGCCATCAAGCCCAGCTGATTCTCCTCCTAAATACTGTCTCATCCCAGATCACACTTCCTCACCAAAAACAGCCTGCATATAATGCTGGTAGAAACGAGACTCAGGGTTTGACAGTTCCGAACAACTCTGAGAGGTCTTGCTGGGGCCAAAGCACCAAGCAGGACTGGCTGGGGTCTCTGTGAGAGCATCACCATAACCCATCCTCTTTATTTGCCCAGCCTTGCTTCCCTACTCCCTTCTAGACAATTTTTTCCAGGGACATTACTGTGTTTGACACAGGGAGCACCATCCAGATGTGACTTCAGGAGGAAAGAACTAAAACCCATGGCTTCTGGGATGCTCAGAGGTGGTTACATGCAATAACTAGCCAAGCGGGGCATACAGGCTCCATTCTTTTGTCTCAGCTTTAGATGAAAAGAAGAGGGTCATTTTATTTTATTTTTTAAAATTATTTATTATGTATACAACATTCCTTCCATGTATGCTTGCATGACAGAAGAGGGGACCAGATCTCATTATAGATGGTTGTGAGCCACGATGTGGTTGCTGGGAGTTGAACTCAGGACCTCTGGAAGAGCAATCAGTGCTCTTAACCTCTGAGCCATCTCTCCAGCCCCAAGAGGGTCATTTTAATGTGCAAGCGCTGACCCTGAAGACAGGAAATACCTTGACACTTTAAGGAACATGTGGTTTGAATTGATCCCCAGAGACCCAGTAACATTATGTCCCTCTATTAGACTGGAGATATCTGTGACCAGGAAGCACATACATATTAGGATAAATTCAAGCTCACTGGGAATCAACGAAATCCCAAAACATACAGCATGATTATTTCTCAAGTCATTAAGTATCTAGCTATTATTGATATATGAACCCTTAAAGAAACTCTCCCATTGCTGACTTGTGGGGAAAGAAATGCTATCATGGAAAAGGTCAACAAGAACCTTCAAGTTCATCCTATAAGTAGAGAAAAGGGAAGATTAATATTACTATTAAAGATTCAGGGGTGAGTCTTAAGGATTGAACTCAGGTCATCTGGCTTGGAAGCAGGCACTTTTACCCACAGAACTATCTTCCTGGTCCCCTGAGCTATCCTTTTAAAACAAAAACCTCTCACATCCCCTACCATAGAAAAGGAAGCACCTTGGAAGGCATAGATGTAGGTTCTAGAGGCAATGTATTATATGTCTAAGAATATGATTACATTTTAGAAATTTAATCATTTTTATATTTTTGAGAATCTCATATATGACTACTGTATTTACATCACTTCCACCCCACCCTCCCTCAAGATCACCATTACTTTTGAGTGAGCAAGAACAGGTAAGAACTCTGCCTTGCATCAAGGCTGTGGTTTAAGCACGCCTCTCATTTGGGTCAAAGAGCCGGTATAATTTTTTGAAGATATCTGTAGCAGGAGAGTGGGGGGCACCCTCGGGGCTGTGAGTTTAGGCAGAAGACAGCTTGTGTTGTGTGCCACTCTCCTGAGGTGTTCAAGTGTCTTTCTCCAACCTCAAACCTGTGGTCACACAAAGGGTCTCATAGTACATGCTAAAGGAGGGGAAAATCCCCGAGTTTGACATGCAATTACTTGAACATGCAGGTCAGAAATGAACAGCAGCATTAGAGCAATCAGTGCTGGCCTTGAAAGTAGAGGTGGAAAAATCTCCCAGTGTGCAGAGGTCTTAGAAGAGCGCCAGTCCCCAACTTGTAGCAACTGCCTCAAATGAGAACATATGAAATTCTTGGCCCATGATAGATGGCCTGAACATCTGGTTGGGGACTGGAAGAAAAAGAGCTTAAAAAAAAATGTCTCTGAGCCAGGTAGAGGTGGTACATGCCTTTAATCCCAGCAGCACTCAGGAAGCAGCAAAAGGTAGATCTCTGTGTTCGAGGCCAGCCTACTCGACAAGAGCTAGTTCCGGGACAGCCAGGACTGTTACACAGAGAACTCTCGTAAAACCTTTTAAAAAGTTGTAGAAATATATTAAGACAGGTTCTTTCTCTGTAGTCTAGAATGTCCTTGGATTCATAATCCTCCTGCCTCTGCTCCCCCATCTCCAGTGCTGAGATTACAGCAGCTGTGTGTCCCTGTGCACAGTTCTATAAAGCTTTTTTTGTTTCATACATAATGTCCATTAGTAAGCATCTATCAACAAAAATGCACTAAGTATTATTGAAGTTTATTGGTTATTGGTCTAACTAGTCTTTGTCACTGGCCACCTACAGCTGGCATGGGTATACTGTAGTGGCAGAGTGTGGCGTATACTTGTTAGGCTTATTATAGCTGTTGCTGCTTTTGAATATTCAGAAACATAATCTGGACATGGTAAGAAATTACTACAGAAACTGAGGTAGGAAGAATACAAATTCAAAGCCAACCCAGACTATGTAGAGAAATTCTGCCTAAAGGGAGGTGGTGGATCAGTAGCAGAGACCCAATACTAAAACATGACATTCTTCTTCAAGAACAACTAGTAACATGGTGAGAAGTCTATTACATTAGGCCAGACATGTAATCCAAGAACGAAGTAGTAGAGGCATGAAGACCATGAGTTCAAAGTCATCCTGGACTGCATAGCAAATTTGAGGTCAGACTCCTAACAACATGATCTTATCTCAAACGGAAACGATGCTTGCTATCTTATACCTCTTCAGTCCTGTCAGCACTAGCATTCCATTCTCAAAGATGTAGATAATACTTCTGGAATGCATGACTTCAGCGTGCATGGGAATACATCATTGCTCGGAATTTAACAAACTAGAGTCACCAGGGAAGAGGGAAAATCAGTTGACTGTCTCCTTCATATTGGCATGTCTGTGGGCCATTTTCTTGACTGATGATGGATATGATAGTGTCTAGCCCACCGTGGGTAACACAACTCTTAGGAATATATATGGTCCTAAGTTATATAAGAAATTAGGATGAGGGAGCCACAGAGAGCAAGCAGGTAAATAGCATTCCTCCATGGTGTGTGCTTCAGATTCTGTCTCCAGATTTCTACCTTGAGTTCTTGACTTGGCTTCTTTCAATGATAGACCATGAAGTATAAGTGTAAGCCAAATAAACCCTTTCCTCCCCAAATTGATTTTGGTCATGATTTTATCACAGCAACAGTGAATTATTGATATGGTATGCATGAAATCTCATAAAAATACAATATCTGATCAGGTGTCTGATTTAGAGGGACATCAGGAGTAAGTCTATGAAAACAGCATCCATGTATGAGCATTTTTCTCCCATATACTCATCCTCAGTAGTTGACTTCATACTCTTATATAATTTCAGCGATGGATTCTATCAGATATCTAAGGGAAAACTAATAGATACCTAACAGATATTTTTTTTGTAAAAAAATTTTGTGTGTATGTGTGTATGTAGACAATGTATTTGTGTTAACACAGATTCTAGAAAATCACAGGAGAAGAGAATGCCTCCCAATTATTTCCATGAAGTCAGAATTATGAATTAATATTAACAACTGTCAAAAAAATAAAGAAGTTATGGTCAGAGTCTGTCAGAGATGGGATGTTATTAGATCAAATTCTTATATGCATAGGATGTGAGATATATTATTAACAAGTAAAGTTTATTCTTGGAGTACAAACCTTATTAAGTTCTTCTTATAAGATCTCACAAAAGGATTGGAATAGAAACCAACTCACTTTATTTTCAAAGGTATAGGTAAAAAACATATAACATTAAACTTAGCAACAAAATATTGGGTGTGCTTACTATATTTACTGAAACAAGGCAAGATGTTGCTTTACTTTGTTTTGAGTCAGGGTCTAGCTGTGTATCTGTGGCTGGTCTGGAACTTGCTATGTAGACCAACGCGGGCCTTGAACTCACAGAAACTGCCTGCCTCTGAGCCTCTCAAGCATTAGGATTAAAGGTGTACACAACCACACCTGGCGTGCTTGCTTTTAGCACTTACATTTTACATTGCACTAGAGATACAAGTCGATGCAATAGGATAAGAAAAAATAAGTATATCTTATTATATATACTTACAAAGTAGATTTATTTAGAAGTAACATAATTGTTTATGTAGAAAACAATGTTTATACCATGTATGGTATCATGTGCCTGTAATATCAGCACTTGGGAGGTAGAGGCAGGAAGACTGTGGGCTTGAGCCGAGCCTGGGATATGTGTAACAGGAGGAGCAGGCCTGCTTTTGGTCCCGGCCACCTAGCTTACTTACACCCAAAATAATCACATAGAAAGTGTATTAATTTAAACACTGCCTGGCCCATTATCTCTAGCATCTTATTGGCTAACTCTCATATATTAGTTTAATCCATCTCCATTAATGTGTATTACCACTTGACAGTGGCTTACCAGCATAAGTCTAACCAGCATCTGTCTTGGGCAGGAGAACCATGGTGTCTGCCACACTGCCCTTCTTCCCAGAATCCTGTTCTGTCTTCCCCACCTACCTGAGTTCTGCCCTATCAACTAGGCCAAGGTTATTCTTTAATAACCAATGAAAGCAACACAAATACAGAAGGACCTCCTACTCAAATCACCAAAAATGATGATACTGGGAATGTGGCTTAGTTGGTGGAATGTTTAAGTAGCAAGCTCAAGGTCCCTCCATCCAGTTCTTACTATACCATGAACTTAGAATCACACCTGTAATTCAACACTTGGGGGAACATAGGGAGAATTAGAAGTTCTAGGTTTCCTTGTCCAGGTAGCAAATTCAAGAGCAACCTGGGTTACATAAAATTCTCTCTCATATAAAGTAAAATAAAATAATAAAATAAACCCTCCATTTAGAAAGACCTATGGAACTCAAGAGAATTCAATAAAATTATAGGGTACAAGATTAAAATATTAAAATATTATTTATCATTTTATATGCTTGCAGAAAAGAACTAGAAAGAAGAAATAAGGTAACAATCCAGTTTCTAATAGTATTAAAAGCATAAAATACTTGACTGATGCAAAGCCTCTATCATGGAGCGTTCACCTGCATATTCATGTCTTATGATGTACACACACACACACGCACACACACACTGCTCTGAATGTTCTGAACCACAGGCTTGTTGACTCACATCTATAACCCCAACATAGAGGCTAAAGACAGAAGATAAGTTCAAGGTCAAGGTGGATCTGGGCTATTCATGGAGTTCCAGGCCAGCCTGAGCCAATGTAGTAAGATCATGTCCTAGACAATAATAATAAGCCAATAGCAATAAGAAAAAGTTGAGTGAAATAACCCATATACTAAAATCTACCCTATGTAGCTTTATTTATTTGTCATTTTACTGCAGACAAAACAAATACACGATAATAGAAATAAAAAACAGTGATTTTCAGTGGGAGATTCTGAGGGTGGTGAATATTTTCTCTCTTGATCATGGCATGGATTATAGTGTTAAACCATTATGGAAACTCATGACAGTTTAGCTAGGTGTGGTGACATATGCCTATAATTCCAGAATTTAGAAGGTAGAGACAGTATGATAGTTGAAGGCTATCCTTGGCTACATAATGAGTTCAAGGCCACCCTGAGCTATGTGAGACTCTTTCAACAAACAAACAATAACAAAATACTAATAAGGATACCTGTAATCTTAGTACTTCACTTGGGAGGTAGAGGAAACAGTAGTTCAAGGCTAGCCTTGACTGCTTGGCAAGTTCAAGATTAGTCCCCTCTGTTATTTCTGAGATATTGTCAGAAAGAAAACAAAAAACGAAAGGAAAGGAAATACCACTGGTACCCTGAAATCTAGCAACCCCTCTCCCAGATACCTGTTGAGAGCCCAGAGTGCAAGGATACTTAAGTATTGACACTTACAGGGAAGATATTAGTTCTATCAAAAGAACTGGGAACAGATGTGCATCAAGAGAGGAGGTGCGTCGTAAACCATAGCACATGGGCTCACAGGGGTCAGTGTTCTGATGGAAACTTCACTCCAGCCCCTGGCATCCATATACCCAAAGAGTCTGGAATGCTCAGGTCCTCAGGTGGAAGCTCCACCCCAACCCTCCTCCCTCTCTCTCTCTCTCTCTCTCTCTCTCTCTCTCTCTCTCTCTCTCTCTCTCTCTCTCTCTCTCTCTCCAAACCCTGCCTCATCTCAGAAAGCCTGCCAAATGATGACTCCCTTCCCCAGGATACTCAAGACCACTCCCACAAGGTACTTAAACTGCCCCCTAGAAAACAGACACATGGTTTTCTTGTCTTCCTTTCCTATCTCCTGGGGAGGAGAGGAGCGCTGGAAAACCATCCAGGAGCGTTTTTTTATCCCTTAAACCCGAACTTTTTCTAATTCGGTTTGGTTTGGTCTGATTTGGAGGAGAGGCTTATGGGGTGCAGAAACCTTTCAGTCAGAATGTCCCCACTTAAAGGATGTTGTTTAGAAAGTGTTTCCGCACACGCATATTCATTAAGCAAAAGAATGTATGTAAGAGGGCTGACGTTCTGCAAAACAAAGATCACAGCATGCTAGAATACAAATACATACACATATCGTATGCATTTCTATTTATGAGTATGTAGTAAGAAGCATCAAGTTCTTGGTAAGTTTTTTCCACTGGGCAGATGTGAACCAAGGGAAAGAAGACACCAAACACACTGCACTGAAAGGAAATCATATTTTTCAAACTCTCTTTTTATTTATTCTTTGTACCTTTCACATCATGCATCTGGATCCCATTCATTTCCCGTCTTTTTGTATCTGCCCTTGAAATCTCCCTGCAAATAAAGTAAAATTTAAGAGGAAAAAAAAATGAAGAAAAAAGGGGAAAATCTCATCATGGAAGCTGTCGTGATAGTGAGTCAGGCAGTAAACCCTTTTGTTCATATATACTTACAAGTGTTCATTGAAAAGAGTCATTGATCTAGCTTGAGGCCTAAGGTTTCTGCTACACTATAGAAGCTGGGCCCTCACTGAGACTGCTCTTGGATATCCTGTTGTTGCCCAGTGTCATGGAGACCCCGCAGTTTTGGGTCTGCCAGACCGGCCCCTTCATGTGCTCCAGCAGATCACAGATGGGGTGGATGTTGGCGTGGGTCAACTCATGGCCCTGGTTCTGGGTCTGGGTAGTTGCACAGTTGATCAATAAGCCAGCTTTCTCCCGTCCTCACCAAGAGGGTGAGCTCTCCAGCTTTGCCCTGGCTAGCTCACTACTTGCTGCAATGAGCAAGGGCTGGAACCAGTTCTCCTGCTTTCACACCTGCAGGGTTTCACTGCCACACCTGGCCGATCAGGGCCAGCTCTGCTGTGCTGTCCAGGTGAGTGCAGGGGTCACTTTCCCAAACGCAGCAACTGGTGAGGGACCAGACAGCTCTCCTGTTCTTATAACCCCAGGGCCAGCTCCTCACCCGTCACAGGCAGTGAGGGGCAGTGAGGAGGGGAATCTCCCTCTTTCCCAAACACCACGTGGCAGAGGGGCGGGGCCAGATCTCCCGCGCTCACGAGCTTGGTCGGTTCACCCTACTCCTGTTAGTAGGAAACACTATGTCGCCCAGGCAAGGTACAGGTTCTACTTTCCTGAGTGCAGCAGCTGTTAAGGGGGAGGGTAGGCTTCCTCTCTCAGCACAGGTGACAGGCACAAGGGAGGAAAGGCATCTTTCCCTTGATCTCACCACCTTGCTGGGCGGCAGACTAGGGGGTGTGGCCAGCTAGCCCACTCCCTCAGGGTCAGTTCATTCTCGCCTTCACTGTCTTGCTTTGCTTGGTTATTACTTATCTGGTCCTCAGTTGCCCAATGGTTGAGCTGCAGTATCCTTCAGATCCCAGATCCCTTTCTCCAGGGCCTTCCCCTTACTACCTATTCATCTCTCTTCTCCTATTCATCTCTGTCGTAACCCACAGCATGTAACAACCTGTGCTTATGTTCTTTGGCGGTTTGGTGTTCGATTGTCTTCTGTGACGTAGAGGCTCTGAGGGAGTCTGGTGGGACATTTTAAGACTTGGACTCTACAGCATCTTTAGCATTTTGTGTAGCTCTGGGTTTATTCTGGGTTCTTAGGCAAAAGACCGAGAAGCGATTACAGCGGATGCTGAGAAGCATTTTAAATGAGTGGGTAAACAACCAATAAACGAACAGTCTTGCTGAATTGAGAGGAAAGACTTGAGTCTAGAACCGCATAGATGAGGGCTCCACTCAGCTTTGGTCTTAGAGGACTGTGAAACCTCTACTCGACTCCCACCTGTAAAACAGAGACAAATGCTGCTATGCCAGCTACATGAGAAAAGCATAGAGTGTGCTGAAAGCCACCAAGCCATCAGAGCTGCAGCTAGGACCGTCCCCATTGTCATCACTTGCAAGCTTCCTCAGCGATCACCATCCAGCCTGTGAGGTGACAGTCCTTGGGTCCCAGCCTATCACTGTTCCAATCAGTTCAGCTTCTGGCTGAGGGCAGAGGTTCAAGCTGAATTTGTTGTGTCCATACTTGGGCTGGAAGGCTAGCACACACCCCGAGTCTGCTTTCTGTTTCTCCCTTGCTTAGCCCTTTACCCAGCTCTTCCCACTTCTTCCTATCATTTATTTAGTGGGGGGAGGGAGAGGGCTGTACTGCAGTCCTCAGTCCTCATGTGGGAGTCAGAGGATAAACATTCTCTCTCTCTCTTTTTTTTTTTATCATGTGTGTTCCAGGAATGAAACGCATGCCCCCCGGCTTAGTAAGCAAGTGTCCTTACCCACTGAGCCATCTTTCCTGCCCTTGGCAGTTTTAGTAGTGCCTGACTTAATCAAGCCTTTTGCTTAGCCCCTGCTGTGGTTTGCTTTAGAACCGTCCTTCCCAAGCTCAGGAGTTAAGATGGGCTTGTTGGCTGCTGGGATTTTGAAGGGTGATTGAATTATGACGACCTTAACTTCATCAGTCCCATCGCAGAGTTCTGGCTCACCTCATGGGGGCCCAGAAGTAACAGAACAAGAGTCTATGGACCTCAACTGTGAGGCAAAAGAAACATTTCCTCTCAGAGTCGTTTCCTCGGGTATTTTTGAGGTAGTGATGAAAACTGACTACCACAGCTCCACTTAGGCTCCTGAAAGGTGCCTTGGGGGGGGGGTGTCAAGGCTTGTGTCCATTCAGTGAACAGGGCATGCTTGGTAGAGACAGGTGTGCAGTGCTGACCTCAGATGGGTTAACCAGACTTCTGAGATAGTAGGCAGTGCCTTCCCCATGTGTCGAGCCGGCAAGCTCATGTTTTCTCTTTCCTGGGCCACAGGAAACTCCACCCTTGACAGTGGTTACTAGCAGACAACAGTGATGTGGACCAGTGTGGCAGGTATATGCCCAAGACGGATGGAAAAGCATATGCAAAATAGGGTTTAAAATATTTCATCTGTGAGAAAACACCAGCGGCGGGAAAATAAGGAGGAAGGACATTGGGAGCCCAAATGGCTTTCTGATAATTCGAGGTGAAGGGGGCAGAAGCTGTTGCTTCTGCAGGATTCAGCCAGAGAAAGCTTCCTGGAAAAGTACCGAATTGCCCAGTGGCGGGTCTGCCAACTGCTAGGCTTCCTGCCTCCAACCTTGATGAACTTATCTGTAGTCTTTGGCATGTGTCATCTCCATACAATGCTGGCTCCACTTCCTGAACTAGCTTTGCCACGCCTGCTCTCCTCATTGCTAGGAGGACTTTTATCCTTGTCACTGTTCCGCCCCCCACCCCCATCTCCACACCCAGCATATTGTTAGGCAATTGTGGCCAGAGGGAATGATGGGTAATCCGTATCTTCCAGATACTGTTACAAATACGGAATCTGGAAACACCAAAGAAGTGAAATTTGTGGGCTATAAAAGGATGCTTTAGAGTAGGGCTTGAGCATTTGGAATGAATTATCTCCAAAGATTATGTAAACTAATGTCTAAAGGAAGGCTGGTCACACTCAGGAAGAGCAGTGACATTCTGGTGACAGAGGGTGGTGGCCTGTAGAGTCTGCCAAAGGGGAAGTGAATGGCAGTGACCTCAGCCCTTCTCTGCTAGCTGAGAAGTTAAGCTGTACACCCCGAGAGAGCTCTGTCAGCCCTGAGGATGGGGTGCTGCGCTCGGTCCATCAGAGGACCTACATTGTTATGAGGTGGACAGAAGTCCCTGGCTAGTTTGGGTCACAAAGGGAACATATTTTCATACGTTTGATGTTGAATTTATAGAGACCCTTGCCCTCTTCTGTACATCTGCCACAACAGGAAGAGATAAAATTACTAGATAACAATACACGCTGTCCCCATGGTACCCCACCCCCACACATACAATTAACTGATGGCAACTACCAATGAAATTGGCTGCTTTCCTCTACGAGCCCCCTTCTCTGTTGTTCGTCCTTGATGACTAGATGTGAACATTATCAGCTAAAGAGCTCTTGGGCTTTCTTTATTTGAAAATCTTGAAATGAGACTTTCTTGAGATGGTTTTTTATCAAGGCTACCCTTGGGTTTGAGATTTTTTGACCATTTCACGTCTCTTATAACCCTTGATTGTTATCTGACAATAGGGCCCTAAAATTTACATATTTTGAATATTCATATATGCAATCAGTGCTTGATCATCCAGGAGTAGGGGTAGTTTGATTGTTGATTGAGTTAGTGGCCCATTCACAATCACTTCTGATTTCAGGTCTTGTTAGGATAATCACAGACTCCGTCCAATTAATTCTTTATTGACATCATTACTGGGAGTGTTTGTTCTGACCTTCACATTAGTGCGAGGATGCTTTTCTCCCCGGCAGAGCAGCCATTCCTCATCCACTGCACCAAACTGTTATCTCATGACGGCAAACAGGACCTTCATGCATTGGTCTGGAGAACACACAGGATTGGGAAAGAAGGGACCAAGTATTATTTAACAAATATCTATTTGACCCAATTGCCACAGTATCAGCTAGGTGGTTCAGTTCAACTCCCAGCCAGTTGTTTACGAGCAGTGTGACATAGGGTATGTTACCATTCCAGTGTATGCAGGACTCATTTCGATACAGAAAGTCCAGTGACCTGGGGAAGCTGCCAGTCTTGGGAAAATGGAACTATTTTATTATTCTCTCTATGTCATTTACTCTTATACACAGATGCTTTTATTAGCATATATTAATTATGCATGACAGTGGGCTTGGTTATGGTATTTTCATGCTTGTATCTAATGTGTTTTGATGACATTCAAACCCATAACTCTCTCATGTCCTTGACTCACTCACTCCTGCTGATCCTTTTCCTCTTCCCAGCTAGTCTCCCCTCTACCTTCGATGTAGTGGCATTTCAATTGTATTTTAATAAATAAAGACAGCCTGAAGATCTGAGAGTAAAATAGTCCCACTGGTCAGCCGTACAGACCAGGTTATGATAACACACATGTTTAATCCCAGTAGCCACAATGACATGCACCTTTAATCTCAGTGGTGCACACCTTTAATCCTAACCCTAGAGAGAAATATAGGACAGGGAGACAGTTCTTACACACAGTCTCATTCTGGGATTCCTGGAGGCAGGATCACCATTTTCAGGCTGAGGTCGAGGTTAAGAGCCAGTGGCTGGCTGTTTTGCTTTTCGGGTCTTCAGGTTGAACCCCAATTTCTGACCCTGAGTTTTTGTTAATCATGCATCATTAATCTTGTTTCCTCTGGCTAGTCTCTTTTTGGTGTGCCAGTGAGTTTTGTTAGGACTGTTTTTAGATTAGGTTTTATTAGGATCGTTTACAAGAGCGTGAGTGAGCTGCCATTCACAGGAGCATGAGTTGAGAGGTTGCTTAGAGGAGGAGCATGGCCACCTCTCCAGTGACTACACCATGAAAGAAAACATGTCTCCATCTTCCAGCAACCATTAACTGCCTATAGATCTGTAGGGATGGGTGCGACCTCTGCCCCATATTTTTTACTCTGTTTTGGTCTGAGACAGTCTCATGAATCCCAGGCTGACCTGAGTCCTTGGTCCCCATGTCTCTACCAAGTGCTATGATTATAGGCATGTACCACCATACCTAGCTTGCATACTTACACAAATAGAGAAACTGATTACTTTTATATGGTATATTTGGCGTGGAGCTAATAATAAAATGAGATAATATAAAAATGTAAGAAGGAAACAAACCCCCAAGCCAGTAAATAAAATACTGTTGATAAAAGACACATTGTGTTCGTGTCATTCTTTTGTCCCAAGGCCACATAGCAAAGTGCCTAGTTATAGAGCTGGATATTTCCATGCTTGGAATAAGTCACATTCTGGGTTCTAAGGTAGTTTGCCTTTGCTCACCAGTAGAGTTTTGGGAGTTAAAGTCAGGGCCTTCTATTAGGGACACCTATACTCTCCCTCTGAGCTACGCCTCATCCTGAAGTTTTAGCCAGCCTGTCAAGCATGGTGCTCAAGAGGGATGAACTTCTCCAGGGTTCAGTGGGCAAACTGTAGAGAAATCCAAACGAGGTGGTATAAATTCAAGGCGAGAACCTATATGCAGGACCTGAAGCCGACACTATGGAGGAATTCTTATTGACTTGCTTCCCATGGCTCACTCAGCCTGCTTTTATATACCACACAGGACCATTTACCCAGAGGTGAAACCATTCACAGTGGCCTAGACCCTCCTCTGCCAATCATTAATCAAGAAAATGATCCACAGACTACCTATAGGCAATCTGATGGATGTAATTCCTCAGTTATGATTCCCTCTTCCCAGATAACTTTAGCTTGTGTCAACCCAACAAAACTACTAGGCAGCAGAAACTAAGGGGAGAGAAGCAAAGAAGAGAATGCAGGATGCAGAGGGGAGCAGAATCGGGATCATATGGAGGAAGGCTGTGATTGACAAGCAAGGAAAGGGTGTGAGGATAAGCTTTTCACGAACAGCACTGCTGCTCACCGACATATGTAGAGAGGCCGGCATTGAGCAAAGAGGTCATGTATCACTCTAAATTGTGGCGTCTGCCAAGGAACAACTTCTTAACAGTATTTTGGAAGTAGTTCTTGGAGACAGGCTTCTCATCATAGTTGCTAAGTACTTGTAACCCTGAAAGGCTTTGCCCTGGTTTTCTCTTTGCTATTATGATAAAATACCCAGACAGGGAGTGATTTAGAGCAGGAAGGGACATATTTCAGCTTATGATCCCATGATGCCATCCATCATCGTGAGTAAGTCAAAGTAGGGACTCCGAATAGTCATTCATATCACCCCCATGGTCAAGAGCAGAAAGGAGGAATGCATGCGGGCTCACTTGCTTGCTTGTGCTTGGCTCCATCTCTCTACCCTTAGTTCAGGATGCCTTGCCTAGGGATGGGCGCCACCCACACTGCGCTGGGACTTCTCATGTCAATTACTTTCACTGAAACAGTCTTCCAAAGGCATGCCCAGAAGCCAACCTAAGGTAGAAGGCCTTTACTGATATCCTCCTCCTAGGGAATTCTTCTGGGTTGTGTCAGATGGACAATTAGAGCTGACTGCCACAGGCTTCAAAATAAAATAATCTTTTATTATTATTTTTTTTGAGACAGGGTCTTGTTATGTAGCCCAGGCTAGCCTCAATCTGGAAATCCTCCTGCCTCAGCTTTCTGAAGACTATGATTGTAGATTTATACCACTATGCCTCCCTAAAATACTTTTCTTTTTGTTTTTTGTTTTGAAACGTGGTCTCACTATGTAGACCAAGCTTGCCTCAAATTCTCAGAGATCTGTGCCTGTGTCTCCCAAGTGGTGGGATTAAAGGTATGCTCCATTCTATACAGCCCTAAAACACTGTTCTTAAATAAGAAATGGTTCCTTACTAGTTCCTTACTAGTCTGGGGAAATAATAATAACTATTATCCATTCTTTCCTCCAAGACACTTGGAGTGTGATGGACAGTCAAAATGCTGGACTCTATTTGTTCAAGTGGGACATGGTGGTACCTACTTTTAATCCCAGCACTAGGAAGGCCAATCACTGTGAGTTCAAGGCCAGCATGTCTACCTAGTGAGACTCTGTCTCAAACAGACATGCAAAAAAAAATACTCAAGAGTTTTGCCTGGTGGTTTAAGACCATAATCTCAGAATTTAGGAGGCTGAGGCAGGAGAATTAACACAAATTTGAGGCTAGCCTTGGCTATATTGAGACGTACGAGAGTATGAGACCTGTAAAGGAAGAAAGAGCTGGGCTGTGATGGTGCAGACCTTTAATCTCAGCACCTGGGATGCAGAGGCAGGTGGATCTCTATGACTTCAAGGCCAGGTTTGTCTACAGAGTGAGTTCCGGACAACTAGGAAACCCCGTCTAGAAAAACAAAAACAAACAAACAAAAAAACTAAAAAGAAAGACAGGAAGGAAGAAAGGAAAGAAAGAAAGGATGAAAGAAAGAGAAAAAGAAAGAGAAAAAGAGAGAGGAGAGAGAAAGACAGAGGGAAGAAAGGCAGTTCGTCCTGAGGAGGGACTCAGCGCATGCCGCAGCTTCCCTCTAGCCTCTGTCAGCCTCTGGTACAAAACAACAACAGCAACAACACAAAAGCAAAAAGAAGAAACCAAACAAATAAGAAACTTCAGCGGGAAGGGTTCTTTTGGCTTATGCTTAGTCAGACGTAGCAATGTGTGTGTCCTTTACTACCTCTGGGGAGCTAAGATTCATTAGACATTCACACTGCCGCTTTCAAGTAGAAGTTATGTAAGAGGATTCTAGTTCCCTAGCAGGTGCTTCATCTATGGGCCAGTTCTAGGAAGAGATGAATAGGCGTTTGCTCATTTTATGTTATCCAAGCACTCTATAAAAACTACCTCATTAATCCTCGCAGCCTCTGTGGGAGGACCGTTATCCTCATTCCTCAGCTGTGCTCCTCAGTGGGGCCTAGCCCAAGGCTATGCATCTGGTTGATGGAAAAATCAGTGGCGGACTCCCAGGCAGTCTTTCTCTCTGAAGGAAGGAAAAGCCTTGGGCTTGGTTCAAGGTAGTTGTTATAACCCGAAGACAGGCTCAAAATCCCCAAGCCTCTCAGAAAGCCAAAAAGGACTCCAAGCAAAATTCAGCATGGGTACCAGTCACTGAGGGTGTGTGATAAGACAAGCAGGCTCAGGGGAAGCTGACCCTTCCAATGATCAGTGACAGCCATGAAATGGGAGTCACATTAATAATGTTAACAGCATTGTAAGGGAATGCTTAAGCCATTTGTGCCGAAAGCATGGAGATGCTTATCAAGAGTAGCCTTGAGTCTGTGCAGTGCTTTCCAGTTGTGAGTCCTCTCATGTGTATAGTCATCTCATAGTAGCTTCTTCCAAACGAATGAAAGCAAGGGAATGGTGTCTCACTCCTCAGATCGGTAAACTGTAGCCTGGAAGCCTAAGCCCTGCCCCTCCCTGGTATTGTGACTGTGCTTAAAGATAGCGTAGAAATAAGTGGTTAGAATGAAGCTCTCAGGGTGAGCCCTCACCCAGCCTGACTGCTTCTTAGAAGAAGGAAACCAGATATACTGAGGAAAGACCATGCGAGGACACAGAGAAAAGGTTCCTGTCTGTATTCCAAAGAGGGAGGTCTTAGGAGAAACCAAACCTGTCTCATCCTTGACCTCGGACTATGAGGAAGTACAGTGTTGTTATGCAAGTCACCTGCATGGCTGACGTTTGTTAAGGCAGTCTTAGCTCATACGGCAGACCTCTTAGGAGCATCCGTAAATATTATATCTATTTATCCTTAACCAGAAAAATCTCTCTGTCAGTTATATGACTTTTATAGGCTCAACAGTTACAATAATAACAACAACAGCAATAATGATGATCGACGGTGGCTTCTGCTCACTAAGCCTTCACAGTCTAGGGACTGTTGTGTCTTTATTCCTTGTGATACCCCACCAAGTATGTAAGTGGGGAGAAGAAACAAGTCCTTCTTTTGTTTTTGTTTTTGCTTTTCAATACAGGGTTTTTCTGTGTAGCATTGATTGTCCTGGAATTTACTATGTAGACCAGACTGGCCTTCAACTCACAGAAATCAGCAAATGCTGGGATCAGAGGCATGTGCTACAACAGCCAGGTAGTAGAATTCCAATGTCTGAATGTAGAAGAATGAGGGAAATAGCCTTCTACAAGGCAGATACTTGTAATAATTGCTATAGGTAAGTACCATTGAAGGACACTAAAATTAACTTGTAAAAGCACCAGAAATAGTATAACTGTATTGTCTTAAACATCTTCCTGAGATATTTATTATTATCAAAGAGAAAAAGAGTAGCTTTGCAAACCCAGTATACACCTGTCATCCAAAGAGTCAAGGTTAACCTAATCAGTAATAATAAAAACATAGCAATCTCATATATTCCAAGATCTGATGTACTAAGAGGGTATAATATGGTAATCACAATCTACTGAGAGAGCATGAGGGACATCTCGAACGTAACTGCTCTTTATTTTTCTATGTGCTACAGACTGAAGGAGGGGGAGGTGCACTTTGAATGAGACGTGTGTCGTTCCTGAGTTTATCTGTTTGAATCCTTGGTCCTCAGTTGTTGGTGGTGTTTATGAGGGCTAAGAAAATCTTAGACAGTGGAATCTTGGGGATGAAATACATGACTGAGAGCAGGTCTTTCAGTTTGATAGCCTGATCAAACTTCCTATTTTACCTCTGCTTCCTGTGTGAGGCTAGAAAGTGATCAGCCAGCTCCCTGTTCTGGCTGCCATTCCTTCTGTACCCATTAGAATGTCTTTCCTGTCAATGGACTCCATTCTTTTGGAACTCTAAGCCAAAGAGAATCATGTGACCCACCTTGCTTTTTGTCATGACATTTTATTACAGCAACCGAAAAGTAACTAATACAAAATTTGGTACCAGAAGTGGGGTGGGGATGTGTCCTCTGCTAAGGGATATGAGACTATTTCCTCAGGTGAAATAACTCATCAGAATCTGGGGGTTCAATGCCCTCAACCTCATTAGGGTCCTTCTACCCATCTTCACCCCAAGTTAGAGGATCCCATTCTTTTCTAATCAGTGCTCTCATTTTAACTGTAAATACCCTTTGTTTCAAGTCATCCAATTATGCAATGAGATCTTGGATT
This sequence comes from Chionomys nivalis, assembly GCF_950005125.1. Classification (NCBI taxonomy): domain Eukaryota; kingdom Metazoa; phylum Chordata; class Mammalia; order Rodentia; family Cricetidae; genus Chionomys; species Chionomys nivalis. The sequence continues at coordinate 27,884,764 of NC_080103.1, read as the reverse complement.
TGATTTTTGACAACTTAAGCCATATAGCTACCATAGAGATTTTCTTTTATGGCAACTCAAAAATCTTTAGATCACTTATGTACATTTGGAGATGGTTAATTTTCTCATCAAGCTCATTTTTTTCTTTTGTCATTTTATTTATTGATAATAAAAGCACACAGCCTTATAGAAAGAGTTACCAAGTTCCTTGTTGCTCATAAAAGGTCATGAATGAATTAATCATGTGTAATTTTTAAAATACTTCACACCATGGATTTTCAGAGTTCTTTATAGTACCAGAGGAGTCTTTAGTAAAAGTTGATTCAGCTCCAGATACTACAAAGCCCACTCGAGAAATTCATGCTTATAATCCTGTTTCTCTAGAACTATTTATTATTGGTATCAAAATCTGTATTAGTCAATGTTCTCTAGGAAATCAGAACAATAGAATAATACGTTTAAAAGGGTTTGTTACATGACATGGGCGACTTCAGAAACGAAAAACAAAAGACCCATGGGGAAGAATTTGTGTTCAGATTTGACGGAGAATGGAGAGCTGTGTAGAAATTTGACTGGACAAAAAGGTGCAATCCAATAATAGCAGACTGACGGGGAAACCCAGTAGGTCAGTTCTTCAGACTCTCCTTAGCTTTCTAAGTAATTTCCCTTCTTCCTAGTATGGGGCAAGGCTCTTTGGAATGACATAGTTCAAGAAAGTTTGGTTTCTAGATTTTTGCTCTGTCTCTGTCTCCCTGTCTCCATCTTTTTGTCTCTTGCAGCCAAGCTTGGTTGCAAATTGAACTATGTAGTTGTTGCTGATTTTGAATTCTTAATCTTCCTGTCTCTACCTCACTAGTGCTCACGTGACGGGTTTCATGCATGCTGGATGAACATGCTACCAGCAGAGCAGTATCCCGAGCTCCTTATGTCTGATGTTCATAAACTGCTTAGAAAGAACAATGTCAAGCAGAGACAAAGAGACAGGAGAAATCCAGGGAAACTTAGCTTCTGGAGCCTTTCAGATCCTTTGGTTAAACACACTGGGGTATCATGTTCTGAGCCCCCAAATTCACTTTAGAACTTTTTCAGGGTAACAGATATCAGGGTAGATACTTTCACAATAAAAAGGTGAGTACAAGTTCTCCTGGGTTAGGTGATATTAATATTCGCTTATTTTTAAAGGGAATGGGCATGCTCAGTGTAAGTCAGTGCCACAAAAACCGGAGTGGGCATGCTCAGTGTAAGTCAGTGCCACAAAAATCGGAGTGGGCATGCTCAGTGTAAGTCAGTGCCACAAAAATCGGAGTGGGCATGCTCAGTGTAAGTCAGTGCCACAAAAATCACTGAACTAGTCTGCTCTACTGGTAGACAATCAGCTTGTTGGGAGCAAATGGTTGAGCTGCGCTGAGAGTAGGGAGAAGCCGCTCAGTGGGGAAATGGGCAGATTGCAGTGATGGTTGGAACGATGGGATCTTTGAGCTGACACAGGGTAGTATTTGGGTTAATCGGCACCTTACCAAAAGTTTAGGCTTCCATTTCCTGGCTAAGAGTCTGGCTTGAGTTGTGCCTGAGCCATTATCTCAGGACATTTGTAGCAGCACTGTCATTTGGGGACCTGTTTTGGGCTTAACACGTAGGACAACCCCGATTGTTAAGGATGGGGAAATAATTCCTTAAGCTGTCTGGCTATGGAGCTTATACAAGGCCATGAATTTGACCCCTTGGTATTTTCGTGACACAATGGCACAATTAGCTTACTTTTAAACTTTCATGTATTTATACCAATAAATTACGTTCCTTTAGTAATTAGCGCACACTAAAATGGTAGTAGTGTAGTTTTGGGGTTGCAAGAAAGAAAAGCACAAAGAGGACACTGGATTATGTACCACTGTATCCACTCAAAGGAGCAAGGAGTCACTTTGCCTCCCTCAAGATAGAACTTAAAAGTAGCTATGATGGATTGGAGAGATAGCTCAGCAGTTAAGAGCACTAGTTGCTCTTCCAGAGGACCCGGGTTCAATTCCCAGTGCCCACATTGCCACTCATAACTGTCTATAATTCCAGTTCCAGGGCCTCTGAAGCCTTCACACAGATATTCAGGCAGGCAAAAGACAAATGCACATAAAAATAAAAATAAATAAACAATTAGATAATTTAAAATAAAAATACGCTATGACACAGGGTAGGAAAAGGAGAAACAAGTCTGTAGTCAGCTCTTTGTACTGTGGGAGGTCAGCAGGCAGACCAGCGCTGTCGCTTGGTGTAACTAAGGAAGGAGGTGACATTGCTTTTCTTGTTTTCAAGAGTAAAGAATGGACGGAAAAAGGAAATGGTATGAGGAAACATTTGAATATTATACCTAGAAGTATATGATTTCAGTAGGCGCATTTAAGGAAAGGATATGTTAGCTGGGACTCCCAGTCTCCAGTGCCTTCAGGAGTAAGGAAAATGCACAGTAGTCTCTAACATATGACCTGCAACTCTCATTTGTAATCCTAGGACTTGAGAGATTGATGCAGGCAAGGTTCTATTGAGTTTGAGGTCAGTCTGGGCTACCTGATGGTTTCCTTGACCGCCTGGGCTATATTATGAGCTCTGTCTCTAAACGAAACATAGCACCCCCTTCCCAATTCTCTGCTATCACCATGAGGATATAGCCAATGAGGAGAGTGGGTTAATTGGAGCCTCGTGCTATGACTGTGAGTCTGGCTGGATAGTTAAGTGGTAGTTACCTCATTCATCAGTAGCATTGGGCTTGTTTTTAGGTCGCCATTGCCACCTAGTGGCCATCAGGTCTGAGCCGGCACAAAAACAAAAAAAACAAAAAAAACCAAAAACCCAACAACGACAAAAGGAATTGATTGCAGAGTTACTTTTACACTTGGGAGTTTTCATTGTGCAAATCTTTGTCTCCTGAGGCATGCTGAAAACAACTCAAATGAATAAGCCACAGAACCCTTTGTACAGCGATGCTATTAGTAGCTCTGCCTTTTACAAAGAATGGGAATTGTTACTGTTATGTTACTACCGTCATACGATGAGTCTGAGGTTTGGGCTTGTTTAGTGTGCGGTTTCCGTAGCTCTAATGGGAGTCTATAGTCATGGCGTCTCTGGCCACGACTGCAGAAATTCAGCTAGTGTCTGAGGTGCTATGTGGGACAGAAGACATGTTCGAGGGATCAAGCCGTGGGGAGGAAACTCTGTGGGAGATTGCATAGGTTTAGTGGCCTCAGTTGTGGTTGTTAAGGAAAATGCAGGTTTGTGCAATGTGTGAAACATGCACTCAGTGGGCAGACGTCCAAAGCCAGCCTGGAACACACACACACACACACACACACACACACACACACACACACAGAGTAAGTGGGGTTAACATAGTTCAGCACTTCTCCACTAAATTCTTTTGAGGGTATTACCCTCAGGGATTTCCTGGAATTGTAATTGTAAACTGTGAAGGGAGCTTGCCTGGGTGTGGGGCTTAGAGCTAGGGGAAAGGCAAGATGATCTAGAGGTGTTTTCTGATTCCTTTGTCAACAGAGAAAGTGACATCCACATGAAGCTCTCGGGTGCCTCCCTTTGTATTTCAGAGTTTCACATAAAGGTTTACTTACACTTTACTCCACTGAGTCAATAAATATTTATTTGGCTATATATCTATAAGTATCTTTACAAAGGTATTTTATTACATTAACATGGTAATGGTTTTGTTTGTTTACAAATTTGTTCATTTTTGACATTTTTTAAAACCAGGCCTTATGTAGCCAGGCTACAAAAATCCCTTTTGGATTTTTGAGACAGGGTTTCTCTATGTAGTCTTGACTGTCCTGGAACTCAATCTGTAGACTAGGCCTGACTAGAACTCACTGAAATCTGCCTGCCTCTGCCTTCCAAGTGCTGGGAACTCCCAACCGCCTGCACCAGGTTACTCTTAAACTGGCCATGTAGTAAAACACAGCTGAGCTCTCCTGGCCCTCTTGCTTCCATCTCCCTAGGGCTGTGATTACAGAAGCTTACCACCACATCTCACTACTGTGTCTCTTAAACTCACATTTTTGGAGGTTTTAAAAACCATCCTTTGAGAATTTCATACATGTATTCACTGTGTTCTGATTGTTTCCACCTCCTATTTCATGTTTCCAAATCTCCAAATCCTTTGGACCACCACTGTGTGTCCCCATGCCAACTTCGTCATCATGATGTTATTATTATATTATTGATTCTCCTCCTTCTTCAATATCCCATTCCCTCTCTGTTGGTTTGTTTTTCTGTTTTTGAGCCAGAGTCTCACGCTGTAGACCAGAAATGACCTGAAGCTATGGATTGTGCTGGTTTCAGATTCATGGTGCTTTTCCTGTCTGTCTCCTGAGATTATGCTGGGATTAAGGGCATGGACCACCATACCTGGTTCTACACACCCACTTTTTGATATGACACAAAGTGCGTAACACACAGACTTGCATCTATGCAGAAACAAAAGTCCTTTGAGCTTGCCCTTGGCATGAGACCTTTGGGAGACAAGCTGAGAGTGAGCCAGGAGACGCTTGTTCAATGCTCTGTGGGGAAGAATAGTGGGGCTGAGCTTGAATGAAGTCTACAATCTGTTACAGGCAGCCAATCATCAAGAGCACAGCATGGGACTGTTCATGCTGACCTCTGGAGAGATCCACAGCAACAAATGAACTTGATGGACAGAAAGAAGGTGAGGACCAGTCATTTATTAAGTTTTAGGATGGGAGGGCCCCTCCTTCAATAGATAACCTACTATGGCATTTCTCCTTTGAATAAACAGGATCTGGTTTTCTCTAAAGAAAATTTCTACTCTCCTTGTGCATACAAACTACTTAAGACCTTAAAAAGGGAGACTCCCAAGCCGGGCAGTGGTGGCGCACGCCTTTAATCCCAGCACTCGGGAGGCAGAGGCAGGCGGATCTCTGTGAGTTCGAGACCAGCCTGGTCTACAAGAGCTAGTTCCAGGACAGGCACCAAAGCTACAGAGAAACCCTGTCTTGAAAAACCAAAAAAAAAAAAAAAAGGGAGACTCCCAGAGTCAGGGCTCAGCTGCAGAGATTCTGACTTGCTCTGGGGATGGGACTCGAGACCTGGTGTATTTTGGAAAACTTTCTGGATGACTCCAGAGGAAGCCACGTGACAAGGAAGCGGTGAACTCTGGGTAACTGGTTAGTGTCATTACTTCCTCCACTAGAAGGTGGCTGTTTCTGGACAAATGACCTTGATTTGTGATCCTGTTCCAACCTCCAGAATGCTGACTTTGTGGGCACTCACCTCCATACTTGGGAAAGGATTGCCCCCTGATCTCCATCTTTCTGGCTTTCTGACCCTCCCTGCCTTGTTCTGTGGCATCACTGTCGTCTGTATGCTCTGTGTGACATTACTGTTGTTTGTATGGGTCCTCCCTGCCTTATTCTATGACCTTGTTGTTGTCTGTATGGGTTGTTGCTTGGTTTTGTCTTTATCAGCCCGTTTTAGAAACATCAATGCCTTCAGGTCATGTGCAATTTGCCAGTTCATAGACTTTGCAGTCCCTGGAAGATTCAGCTTTGAGCCCTGTGACCCACAAGCTCTGGGCTACCTTGAGCCAGGAGCATCAGTGACACATGGGAAGTCCTTAGAAAACCAAATTCTTAGCCAGAATGGTGGCTCATGCCCCTGATTCCAGTACTTGGGAGGGAGAGAGTGACAGAAAAATAAGAAGTTCAAGGCCTTCCTTAGGTACATAGAAAATTCAAAAATTCTTATGGTCTACGTAAGATTCTGTCCAAAAAAAGTGGGGGAGGGGGAGAATGGGGAGGAGGAGAAACAAAACCAAATTCTTACCACATCTCAAATCTCCTGAATCAGAGACATTGTATGTGGGGCCAGGCAGTTTTGATAAACCTTCCCTATCATTCCAGCGCACCCTAAAATTAATGTTACCAATGTGAGGCTAATTCAGACCAGGTGACAGGATTATATTGACCCATCCACAGATTCCCCTCAGATGTTCTATGCTGAGCCCTCAGCATGCAGGTTGGGCACCCACAGGATGAGCAAGCTTCTATCTCCTACCAAACTACCATTATTCTAAACCGAACTCATTGCTGGAGAGTCAAAGGGGGCCTTCTTTATTGACTCCTCTACCTGTAGCCTCCCACCTCACAGTGCTGGGTTCTTCCTACAATGGGAACATGAACTCTTCCCTAGCTTCCCCCAACCCCCACCCCTACTTTCTGTTGATTCTACAGGAGAAAGCTTCAACCACTTAAGCCAGAAGCAGAATTTCCCAATGTGCCTTCTTGGAAGAGTTTATCTTTCTACTTAGTAATCTCATTTGACGGACTGCCCAGCACGACTGAGCCTCTTCCTCTGTGGGTATGCTGGTAACTCATTTTGTGGTCTGAAGCCTGATATCTTACCTAATTGGAGCAGAGTTTCCCCCCTCAATGACACAATGATTATCAGCTGTGCTTATCAAGTAATGTGAACTGATTTAGTTTTAAGTCGTCTGAGAATTTAAACTTCCCAGGGGATGCTACCTTCAAAGTAGTCTCAGCAGTAGAAGCCACGTACTTATTCTGACGAGGCTGTCATTGGCCAGGAATGCTCCTCTGGGTTGGCTGCCATCCTGAGCCTTAGGTTTGTGCTGTTCCGTCGTCTGGTTTCATCTTCCACCACCATCTCCCCAGTGCCCACTGCTCCAGCCACAGAACGATTTGCTAGTTCTTCAATTTAACCCTGCACTTTCACATTTCATTGCCTTGCTCGTCGTGCCCAGTTTGGAATCCTCTTGTCATGTCTCTTGCTGTTTTTCAAAATTCAATTTATTCTTCAATTGCCAGCTATACTGCTGTTTTTCTCATGAAGTCTTTTCTTTTCTCACATCAAAAGAATGGCTTTCTCTCTCCTCATGTCATGATATTTCATTTGGCTGGCCTTAGACATGTTTGCTTAAGTAAATATCTCCCTCATAGGTAAGCTTTTTGACAGATGGTACTATGGAAAGATACATTTCCTCTGTAGCACCCCAAAATATCAGAGAACAAGAGCTTTTTGTAAAATGGTACCCTGGGGGAAAATCAACGAATTTAGTTTATTGTAACAAATGGCATAAAACTCAGCTGGTTTATATTTCTTAATCATATGGGCTATAATTGAAGAGTTTGTGGCTAATTTGCATAACCATCCACCTTAGCGGTAAAGTTTCAGTGTGTCTTAGGAATAAGAAGATGCTCACCTGGGTCCCTAGCAACTGCAGCCAAGACCCAGACCCCTCAGTGAAATTCGTCATTGGTGACATTAATATTGTCTATTTATTTTGTATTTTGATGATTTCATGTGTTTGAATATTTTGCCCACATGTGTGTCTGTGCACCACGTGTGTGCAGTGTCTGCAGAGGCCAGAAGAGAGCATCAGATCTCCTGGGAGTGGAGAGATGCAGTTGTGATTACTGGAGTTGAATTTCAGTCTTCTGGAAGAACTCAGGGTTAGGGTCGTTGCTCTTCACCACTGAGTCACCCATCTATTTTAAGGGTTTTAACTCCCCAGGTAAAGAAGTGTTAGCAAGCATAGTATCATGTCAGAAGGCTGGGATAGATGGCTTCAGAGTTTTCTTTGTCATTGAGTTTCTGTGTGACTGTGGGTCTCTATTGCTAACTTGAAGGAGAAACTGGATTTGGCAATTGCAGTGACTGAAGTAGCTTTGAGCAATAGGCGGGAAATCTTCTGTTTCAGTTGGAATGGAACCAGCATTTAGGATTGTTCATTGTGGTATTTGGTCTTCTTTTCCCTTTGGGGGAACTTTATTCGATGCTTCATGAGAGCATTTTAATTCCTGATTCCTCTTCCCGGAATCTAAGCTGATCTTGACTCATCTGGAATGTGCTTGGGTTTCCAGAAGGATCCACCGCACCACAGGTTTGTCTTTCTGCCATGCTGAAGAACATCCTGACTGTGGTCTCCCGCATCATGACCTTCCAGCTCTTCTTCCCAATGCATGAGTCACTGCTTCCCAATCTTCTGCCCTCCCCATTTCCTCTGTGATGTACCATAGAGAAAGCTGTCCCTTCTTGACTGGGAAGTTCCTGTCTTTCCCCGCTGGTTCTAGGCATGGTCCCAAATTCACTTCTTCCAGGAACACTTCTCTGATAGATCTTACCCTGTTGAATTCCTTCTCAGCTTTGTACTGTCTTCAAATTTATACACTCAGTTCAGAAATTTTGTTATGCAATTTGTGTTTGTTTTAGAGACAAGGTATTGCCTTGTAGCTCAGGTTGGCATTCAACTCATGATCCTCTAGTCCCACCCTTGTCTGGGATCATAGACCATGATGCTTCATTTGACTGAGTGTTGTTATATTTATTTGTTTGTTAGACAGGGTCTCACTGTGTATCTCCGGCTAGCCTTGAACTCATAGAGCCTGACCTGACCCTGAGGCCTCCCAAAGTGCGGAGATTAATGATAATCACTTCCATGCCCAGCCATGTTATGATCATTCTTGAAGTTTTATTTTTGGCTGATATATTTTACTTCAAAGAAAAATAAAACTGGGTTAGATTCTTCCTGTTACACAGAACATGTTCTCTCTCTTTTCTGCTCTCTCTTACACCTACACACTCCACTCACACCAAATCTTCAGAGTTAATCTTCAGGGTTAAGGGTCATGGAGGAGGTGGGATTACAGGTTGTCTCTATTTTAAGAAAGTATGACACCATAGATCATGAGATTTCCCCTCCATGTAAGAAGATAAATTGGTTGTAGAAAGGAAAATATCAAGACAGGCTCTTGCTATGTAACCCAGGCTGGTTTTGAATTCCCTCTGATTTTTCTAAGTATCATGAGTGTTGGGATAGCAATCATGTGTCAGCACATGTTGGAGAAATGTCTCAGGGGGTCATGCACCTGTGTCACCATCCTCCTAATACTCAAGGGTTGGGTTGCTAGGGCTGTTAATAGGACCAGAATGGTTGAATACTATGAACTTTGATCTTGAGACTCAACACAGAAAACTTCAGTTCTTGCTTAGTTTCATGCTTAGGGAGTGAAGTAGGTTGAACTTGATTTAGAAATAGAACACAAACAACGGCAATAACAAAAACAAAAAACAACCCTCCCTCCCAAAAAAGCCACAATATGCCTTTATTTACACCTGAGTGTAGTGGAGTAAATGATGCTTATTCCATGTAAATTGCTTGAGATAACGACTGTACCTTTCTCCACCTGTCCCACAATTATTTGTCTACTAACCTGAAGGACTCTCTGATTTGCATTTATTTGTGGGAAGTATTAGCATCTATTATGTGTGAGTAAGACATCATCAGAACAGATTAGAGATTAAGATGATAGATAGTAATCAGGACTTTTTTTCAACCTATAACCACAAACCTCAATCTTCAGATGGATTTTCACAATATTTCTCTCCTTTAAAGTCATCAGCTCAGAATACTTAGTGCTTTTCTTTTCTTGGCAATCACATATCCAACAACAAATATTTGCTGAGCCTCTACAAGTTGCAGAGATTGGTGTGGGTTTTCCAGGGTAGCTTTCTTTCAACCAAGGGAGACAAAAATAAGTTATATGAGGGGCGACAAATACACGCAAACATACACACAAACACACACACCTACTTATGCATCATTTTCTCTGAAATGAAAGGTAACATCCTGAAGTAAATCTCATGAAGATTCAGGAAGCTCTAAAAGGAGTCTCTTTAAGACTCAGGAATAGCCAGGCTGTGATGGCATATGTCTTTAATTTCAGCACTCTTGAGGCAGAGGTAAGCAGATGTCTGTGAGCTCAAGGCCATCCCAAGGTCTGTAAAGTGAGTTCGAGACCAGCCAAGGCTACACAGTAAAACCCTGTCTTGAAAAATCAAATCAAAAGAAAAAGAAGACTCAGGAAGAAACAGCTCAGAAGTCTCAGGAAGTGCATGACACTTACTAGATTTACAATACCCCCACCCTCCCTAAGGTTATATAAGAAGTAAGGACCACTGAGGAAAGAAGATTCTTTGTCATGTACAGCTGCCTATAAGATGTGCAGAGAGCTCCCAAGTTCCAGCTTTCCTGAGTTGTCATCCATGATGGCGTGGGCTTTAAGTGATACAGCTGACTTTGAGTAATCTGCACTCCTGTAAGTAACCCTTTGTCCATATTCCTGTGAAGAACCACAATAAGATAATTGGTTTTCCTACTTAGACTTTGGTGATTTTATTACTTTGGCTTGTTCTTAGTTCCCTCTCTGGTTTAGTAGTTCATATCTCCCTAGGAATGGTGTCAACTCTCTATCTCCAAAGAGAACAAACTAGTTAACTGGGACATGCTATTAAATATCTTACAGACCAGGTATGAGGAGGAATTCTGGGAAGATTATTTTACCCATCTATGTCTGTCTTGCTATCTTACTATCTATCATCTATCTTTTCTCTGTCTATCTATTTGATATGGGATGCCCCCTGTTTCAGAAGCTCCCAAGAAGCTAAGTATGGTTGAGACTGAGAGCGGTGAGACAGGACCAAAGGATCATGTCTTATAGGACACTGTAAGGACTTTACTTTTTTCCTGAGAGATATGGGAATTTACTAGATAGTCTTGAGCAGACATCTCAACCAGTGTTTAAAAGAATGATACTGGGTATTCTGCTATGGGTACCCTGGTGGTGTGAGTAGAAGAAGCAAGGGGAGCCTTATGGAGACCAGTTAAGAGTTCTGTCATTCCAGGCTGAAGGCGATGGTGGCTTGGGCATTGCAATACAGGTAGAGACTTTGGGAAGCTATGGATTTCTGGATTGTTCTGTGGTGGAATTCATAGGACTTGTCATATCAGATGTAAGGTTTAAAAGAAGGAGAAGAATCTAAATGAATTATTAAAAAAATCACTTTGAGATAGTGTGTCACTATGTATCCCTGACTGTCCTGAACTCACTGTTTATATCACACCGGCCTCGAACTCACAGAGATTCATCTGCCTATGCTTCCCAAGTGCTGGGATTATACTGCAAAATGTTGTTTGTTTGCTTTAAGATGTTTTGGTCTCACATCAGTGCCCAGGATGGCTTCAAACTGCTAGGCCAAAGTGATACTTTAGTTTTAGCCTCCTGAGTGTCTGGGACTATAAGTTCACACAAGGACAAATCTAACTTTGGGGACAGAGGAACTGAAAGAATGAAACTGACTTCAACTGAGATGAGAAAGTTCGTGGGCAGGTGTATTGAGTTGACTTTGCAGATGTTGGCACAATTTGTTGTTTCTGTTTGGCTCACATGTCTGATATTTGCGTGTGCCTGGTAAAAATCTCTGAGATTCTAAATGCTTGCCACTCCCTGAGCCTCTTAGGCCCTCTGCAGGAGATTACCTGCAGATAGAATGGTGGCAGATGGACACACAGCTATGGGACCCCTTGGATCACCACACATGAGATTTGAAAGACCCCAAATGTCTGTGCAGGGGAGAGCAGTTAACACTGGATTGCCAAAGAGAAAATGTGTGATTCATAAGTCTAAGGATTGGATTTACATTCAATTATTTCTTAGTGGTCTCCCTCTCTTAGGTACCTGCCTGCTTCATGTCTTTTTGCTTCCTCCTTTCTTCCTGATTTCCTCGCTGCTATTCTTTCCATTGGATCTTGATTGCGGCCATATCCAGGCTTCATCTGTAGCTCAGCCATTCTGTTCTCCACTGTGCACAGTTCAGTCTTCTTCAGGACTTACCTGGAAATGGGGAACTCAACATTTTCCAGCATGGATTCAGCAGTGAAAATTTGTAAAATGAGCATGTAGGCTTGTCTTCTCTCCTGCCCTTCCTTTAATGGGATGGCATTAGCCACAACGAGATCCAGTGAAGCACCCACAAAGACCCAGTTTGAATGACCATGAACCTGTTCACAAAACTGCCACTGTCCCATCTGCCTTCTTAGGACTCCTATAGAAGAGCTGCCCGTGTGTCACAGACAGGCAGCCTCATACCTCTGTAGCTGTATTTCCTTTCTGCATGCAGTGGGAGCATAACAGTTACATACCTCAGCACATAATACCAAACACGGTGGAATGAGTCATCCTTGTCAGGTATGATCTGATTTGACACTGTAGGCTTGGAAGGCACACTTAGCCCTTTAGGAGGAGTTTTCTGAAAAGGAAACATCCTTTTTATCTTATAAAGTTTTAGGCAACTGATGGTACCAGTTCGAGGAAGCTGTGATTAAGACACAATTTCATTTAATGAGTCTGGATGGGTGGGCCCTGATGTCAAAGGCTTCTGATGTCAACACCAACCTGACTCATAAACTATGCTTGGAATAATATCATTTGACTACTCAGGGTTTGTCCAAAGTATCTAACTTGATGTCCTCTCTCCACAGTAACTGCTGGACATTGTGATGCTCTGTAAGTGTGTCTAGATGAATGTATTCCTCAAATTCTACCAAATGGCTACAAGGTGTCCTTTTAGTACCCAAATAGATGCATGTGATTCTGAAAGGGGGAAAATTTCTACCATGCATACTTCATTAATTTTTTTGTGTATGAATTTATGTGTGTATGTGTGTGTGCCTGCCTCTCTCTCTCTCTCTCTCTCTCTCTCTCTCTCTCTCTTTCTCTCTCTCTCTCTCGTTCCTGCGCTATACAACTGAGGTTGGATTTCTCATTCCTGTTTCATGAGTTTGGCCCTTATAATAAAATATAATTGGCCTATCTTGTAGTTAGCCTGGGATTCTTTGATCTGCATCATTCAACACTCCCTGAACACTACGGTGTAATAATTAAATAGCATTTGTATTGTATTAGATATTGTAAGCAACACAGAGATGATTTAAACTACAGTGAGCATGTGTGTAGGTTCTATGCAAATAACAACATTTTGTATAAGGGATTTGAGCATCTACATATTTTGATACCCACAGGGAGTCCTGTATCCAGTTCTCTCTGGATACTGAGGGGCATCTATAATCCAGTGAGCCTATAAATACAAAATGGGATGGAAAAAAGAAGCCAATCAGTTACACATGTCTTAACTCAGCCTCTCTCCCCAGTGTGTGACCAATTCATTTGGCTTCATAAATAAGTTGCTCTAGATAACTGCTGGTTCCTTGGTCAGTTCTTCTGAAATTAGCTATCCCCAGCAGCTTTGCAGGAGTGTGAGGATAAACAGCAGGCTCTTTGAGGGTTATTTTCAGGTGTTATTGAACAGATGTGGAAACAACCGGAAGAATGAGTGGTCTAGATGAACAATTTCTGAGGGATGTCTATGGCTTTTTGTTTCATATGATGAGAAAGAGGGATTATTTGCTCACCTAGCAAACATTAATTAGACTCGCTGTCAGGGACTCCTCTTGACACTAGAGATATGCCAGTGGATAATAACAAAAAAGCAGGCCCTTACTCAGCTATCAGATACTGCAGTTGGGAAGAACCCCCTGGATCCATTTCTGATTCCTTTACAAACAAGAGACAGATTATTCTCGCAAACCTGAGAAAGATTGATTCCTTCTTCTGCCTCTGGGACTGCCATCCTTTCCTGTCTCCTCAACTGTCCAAAAGCCCATAATTCTCACAGAGAGCACTCCTCTGTACAAAGAATAGTGAGAGTAATTCTCATCATTTACAATTTCAAGCCCTCAGAAGCAGCATATTATTATAGCTTGTCCTTCCGGCATCATCTTCTTTCCTTTTTTTTTTTTCCTTCCTCTTTTCTTCCATCAACTTCTACCACTCCCTCTCTTTCTCAGAGAGGGTCTCATGTTGCCCAGGCTGGCCTTCAACTCACTAAGTAGCAGAGAATGGCCATTTGGGTCCCCTCCATCCACCTCCCAAGAGCTGGTACAGGCTTGTAACATCGCACCCAGCTTTGACAATCTGACAGAGTCAAAATCCTTGCAAACATCTTGGTACAAGGTATCGGGTGCATCCTTGATTTCTTTCTTTTCACCTCCAAATCCAATCACAGGTGAAGATCTGAAGGTTTTACATCTAATGCCCTACTTTCCCATTTTACCCCAATAAAAAGCTAATTTTCACCTGTTCTATTAGGAACCCCCTCTAGCTCCTTTCTTTCAAACTTAGCCTCCATTGTTAGGTTTATCATCCAAGAACAGCATCACTTATCCTATATTTTTTACATTCCATTAATCTTTATTGCTCCCTTTTACTTATTTCTGATCCCGTCTCATCTCTCTTCTAAGTATCTTCCATTTTTAAAAATCTTCAATTCTCAACTTCCTTTCCCTAGTCTCTCTCCTTCCCCTTCTCTCTCTTCCTCCCCCACCCCAAGATCCTGTGTGCGTGAAATCCAGAGCATTGTGTGAGCTGAGCAGGGGCTCAGCAGCTGAGCTAACTGCATCTAGAACCTCAGTACTCACTCACTTGTCTTCATCCTAAACTCGAGCTTGGGAAGATGACACATTTCCTGGTTTATATCCTGTGCTCTCTAGCAGCGAAAACTTTACTCTCTGTTTCCTTCCTTCTAGAATTCCCCTTTCACACCCCTGCCATCTGAAATCCTACTCATCAATTAACTTGAGGTCCAAATGTCTTTCTTTCCCGGAATCTTTCCTGCTCCGCCCACTGACCTACATTTTGGCTTGAACCCTCACTCTCCCCTGGCAGCAATCACTACCTTTTCTTTCTCCTCTCCTGAATTTGTTATTAGGTTCTTGAAGCAATATCCAGGGCCTCTTTTTTTCTTTTTTCCCCATTCTGTTATGGCTTCATTTATGTCAGGTTTAAGCAGACTGCTTTCTAGATTCTAGAACTAATATTGTAAACATCTGAAGGGCCAGTAGGGTGGGGGTGTAGCATTCAGTAAGTTGAAAGACTGTCAGGAGGGGTTTAGAGATGCTTTTGTTAGGCTTCGGGTCAGCCCATCTGAAACAATTCCACTGGGCAATCAAACACAAGTGTCAGTATCTATGGAGATAACAGAGCAATCTCTTGTAGCAATCCTGATTTATGAGGGAGACTGGCAAATAAGAGGTACTACATAATATTGCCTAACACTTCCCTGGGAGTCAGCCAAAGCATAGTGGAGCGAGAAAAGCAGAGGGTGTATGTGTCATGCTTAGTACATGTCTAGACTGTCAATGTGCATAGTTCTTAACATTTAACAGTAACAACCAACACTTTAGGGCTTTGAATATACACCCTTGCGACTTGTTTTTATTTTTATTTTTTTTTTTTATTATTTTTTTTTTTGGGGATTTTTTTTATTAATTAATTAATTTAATTATTAAAGATTTCTGCCTCTTCCCCGCCACCACCTCCCGTTCCCTCCCCCTCCCCCAATCAAGTCTTCCTTCCTCCTCAGCCCAAAGAGCAAGCAGGTTTCTCTGCCCTGTGGGAGGTCCAAGGACCACCCACCTCCATCCAGGTCTATTAAGGTGAGCATCCAAACTACCTGGGCTCCCACAAAGCCATTACATGCAATAGGATCAAGAACCCATTGCCATTGTTCTTCAGTTCTCAGTAGTCCTCATTGTCCATTATGTTCAGCGAGACCGGTTTTGTCCCATGCTTTCCTTCTATTTCATTTTCATGAGGACACTGTAGGTAGATGGAATTACTTGTTTGTTTTTTGGAGATAAGAGCTCATGTAGCCCAAGCTACCCTCAAACTCTTTCTGTAGCCAAGGATGATCTTAAACTCCTTTTTCAAAATTTTTGTTTTGCTTTTCGTGTTGTGTGTGTGTGCACATGTGTGTGTGTATGTATGTGCAAGTGTGTGTATTCCCATGTGCATGGATACATGTGTGTGCCTTCCTTGACAGCAGAAACAAGAAAGCCTGCTTCAGCAAGGTGGGGCATTGAACTGAAGAGAGAGTCTGACTCAGGTGGGAGGAGAGAACTGGCTCCTCAGAGCTGTCCTCTGACCTCCATGTGTGCCCCCTCCCAACCCAGTAATAACATAATAAATAAGAAAAACGAAATGTTAGTTTTCTAAGATAATGCTCATGTAGTAAGTGATCGATCTGGGATTCCAAGCCAATACTATCAATTACCCTTGGGACAACACAGGGTTCCATTCATTTCCAGTGGTGCCAATAGCAAACAATGGGCCTCCTTTGAGAAGTTGTGAAGAAAGGGGGGAGTCTTCCAGGCTGATGCCTGGCAAATAACTCCAGAACCAGGCAAAACCTGTTTCATCTCTAGAGTCTTACACCTTTTTTCTTTTAAATTTATTATAGTGACTGTCACTCACGCTCCGTAGAGTTCCAGGAAATGAGTGTGTTTTTGACTTAATTGTATGACATGCATAGCTGGATCAGAGATTGGAATTGCTGGTTGCAAATTTGCAGGAAATACCTCTGGAATTGATCATCTCCTCAGAGAAGGATATTCCCTTGCCCATGTTTCTATGTGTGTCCCCGGAGGATTTTGGAAAGTCAACTTGATTCATTTCTCAAGCTGGGAAATGCTCTATAGCTTCTGCCCTGCTAGGCACATGTCTCCTGATAATGTGTCCCGGATGAGATCACACACCTACAAGAAGCACTTCTGTGCAAACTGGATTGCTCCGGGCAACACAGCCAAATGGCCATTACTCACTAAATAATGAAACGACCTTTCCTATTCACCCAGGACCTTGAGACTTGTCTTTAAATATAGTTTCTCCTCCATTGGGAAGGCTGCGGCACAGCCATGATTGAAGGCGGCCTCTGAACCCTGTGCTCTGTTAGCTGCCCTTGGAGTCCCAAAGTTCTATAGAAGCCTAGGGGCATAGAAAATGGACCTCATTCTGAACTGTGCCTGACAGGAGGAGCTAAAACAAAGTTACTATCTAGTTCAGTGTATGCCCCTCAGTCTGCTCAGACTAAAATCGTTTGCCTTCCCAGTCAGGTGGACTAACACAGGGGCATGGTGGCCCAAGTCAGAAATCCTATGATGCAGGAGACAGAGACGACCTGGACCTCAGAGGGAAATCTTCGCTCAAAATGAATGAGGACTTGGGTTTCTCTTTCGGAGATGCTCTGAAAATATGATGTGCATCTGTGGGCAAATCAGGGACTCATTTGGAGAGAGATCTCTCTTTGCTGTTTGGGCTGGTTCACCAAATTGGATTTCAAGGAGGTATGGTGACTCACGCCTGAAATCTCAGCACATGTGAAGAGGAGGCAGGGTATCGTCAGGTGTGGACAGGTGAGCTTGGACTACATAGTGGGTTCCAGGGGCAGACTCTGTCTCAAGAACATCTGAATTCATATCTGAAGCAAGTTGGATTCCAATACTGCAAGGTGGATTGGGGCCATCAGAACCACGCAACTTAGGGTGGGTTTGAGTAGGTGATTTCTTAGTAACATGTCACCAAGAGCCCCTTTGAGTGACATGAACTACTCTGTTTTCAGAGTAGTTCAATAAGCTTTTCTAATCTCCTGAGGATTGTTTCCTGTGATGTATATGTATACATAGGCATGTATGGCTAGTTGTTTCCTTTTTTGAGACAGAATCTTTGAAGGTAGGTTTTGTCTGAAACTCCCTATATAGCTCAGGCTGGCCTTGAACTCACAGCAATCCTTCTGACTCCACCTCCCAAATATTTCAGTTGTAGACATAACCTACCATTTCTAAGTTATCGTGAGACTCTTGGAAGGATTTCAGCTTGTGAGGTTGAAGTTGGGGAAAACCAGGGGGTGTATTTGACATCTTTTGCCATCAGCATTGCGTATGACTTGCTAGAAGACAGACTGCAAGATATTTGGGAGATCTTCAAGTTGGTTTCTCTCCACCTCATCTCATCTTGAGGATATAATATGTCATAGATGCTGTACTAAAAGTGAAAGGACAGAGATGAGAAGGACAGGCATTCCTGGGTGGGGCGGAACATCTAGGGAAGGCACCATGAAGTTGGCAGTGCCATAAGGAGTCACTGTAAACTCAATTGTTTTAGAAGTTGGTAGAGTCGGGGCATTCCACTTTGAAATGCAGCATCTTGGCATCTCAGGAAACAGAAGCAAACCACAGACTCTAGAAAGAATTCCTCTCTCACTCTTGCCCTCAGCTCCTTAGTACTCTATAAGAGCCAATTGGCTTGTTCTTAAAATAGTTCATAAACCCTCCTGCAAGAGTAGGGCTCCTTTCATCCAGAAACATGCAAGATTGTTAGCGCTGGAGACATAGAAGCGCAGAAGGAAGCCTGAGCAAACAGGCCAGGCCAGGTTCCCTTCAGTTTGCCATCAGCTCATACTCCCTTGTCCCCAAGCCCATTTCTGCATAGCGGTCCATACAAACTCACAGATTTTCCAGTTTCACATAGCTTAGACTGGCCTTGAAATCTTTATGTAATGAGGATGACTGGAAAGACCATAGGTTCCTGATCTCCCAAGTGCTGGCCATATAGGCTACTATGCCCCATTGAGTCTTAGTTTCTGAAGACTCCTGTGCCACATGAAACCTACAGAAGGTAAATCTATGTGCATTTCTCTAATTAATCTATCTTTCATCGGAAGGTTCTTCCCCATGGGATTCATGGCGGTGAAGAGAAAAGTCCTGTCTGTGAAGTTGGTGGCCGTACGAGCAATCAGAGGCTCAGGTAGCTGATGCACAGGTGCAGGGGGTCAAAAGGGAGAGAGCAGGCAGAGTGTAAAGTGAGAAGAACAGGGAAGTGAAGGGGGTGTGACTGCAGGGTCAAATCCAAAGTGCCTTCTCCTCAGGGCAATGAGAAGCCAACAGGTGGTTGAAAGCGGCAACAAATGGCTTAGCTTTCTTGCGGTTGCTCCTGCACGTGGAAGTCTCCTAGCCTATGTCTTTATCACTGGACACTTGTGCCTCATTATTCCTAAGAGGGGTGAGTGTTGCTGAGTGGAAGGGATCAGAAGGCGGTAGGTGACTACTTGCCGAGTCAGCCATCTCTGCAGTACTCTGAGGCAAGCTTTCTTTCCTAGATGGCTGTACAGGAGTGACTGACATCTCTTTTACATTAGGGTTAATGCTCAGTGCATGGTAACAGAGAGTGCACTGGCTTCTGTGTAGGAGACATGTGTTCAGGACACTGATGAGGTTTAGGACGCACTCCCCTCCGATATGGGTACCTGGACATTTGATAAAACTGAAGCAGGACTTCCTTTCTCAACTCCCTTGATAAAGATGCTAAAACCTACAAAGAATTTTCTGACCTTTCTTCTCAGCAGGCTATGGATCGATAGTCGCTGTTTACGAAGAACAAAGAAGCTGAAGACACAGAGAGGTCCCAACCAGAATCCCAACAGGATTTGCTGACTTTCTCCTACTTTTTTATCATTAGGTCAGAGCCCCTGTCCCATCCTGCTTACCCACCAAGGTCCCCTCTTCATCAGATCTAGGCATTTAAAATACACAGGTTTGGGCGGCTGGAGAGGTGGTCCAGGGGTTAAGGGTGCATATTGTTCTTTTAGAGGACCCACATCAGGTGACTCACAACCACCTGTAACTCCAACTCCATCCAGGGCACCCTTTCCTCTGATTTCTGTATTAATGCATACAGACATACATAATTTAAAAAAAAAAAACAATAAGAACAGTTCTTTCAAAACTACATGTTTTCTCATTTTCCATTTCTGAGGATTCTCAGGTCACATAAACTCATATTGTATAATCTGGCATGCTTTCTCTTGTCAGCCTTTGTTAAAGGGGCCTCACTGTGAACCCAGAGGTGTCTGAGAAAATGTCCCTCCCTATGACACCCTGGCAAGGAAAAACGCTTTTCATTTTGTTCATTTCCCAGCACCCTTCTACTACAGAAAAAGGGTGACCAGTTTAGTAAAATGCTCTTCATCCTGCCCAGTGACTTGTGTACAAGGAAGTGGTTCTGAGTAACACCCTTTGCCAACCTGCCTGGGAACTCGCTAGAAATGCAAATTACTGGACTCCACCCAAGACCCAGTAAATCAGAAACTCTGTGGGTGGAACCCAAGCTTCTAGCTTTAAGGAGGCCTCCTGGAGACACTGGCTAATGTTAAAAGTTTGAGGACCATACCTAAGGGGGTAAACTTTAATAAAAAATTGCTGTACCGAACAAACTTAATCTTCTCGGATCTCTTGGCCCAAGTTCTGCAGAATCACCAGGAGAGGGCGGCTGTGGACCTGTTTTTTTGCCTTCCCAAACTGCAGAGCCCGACGGAGGGTAAACAGAAGCCACAGCAAGTTCTATCCGTTGCCCAAGTAAATCACAAATATATAAAAAGAGACTTCAAAAGGCCGTGCTATCAAAGCGACAGTTAAAGGCGACATTCAAAGTCACAGCTGCATCGACGAGGCTGCATCAGCATCTCGGATTCCGAAGCATTTAGGGCTGAAGCAGTTTTATTTTTGTGGCATTTCTTCGAGTTCCTTTCCTTTGATATACATGAGCTTCTCGACTTTCCTTTGTTCTTTTTCCACGCGTCAGGTTTTCGAGCTTCCCCGCAAAGACGTATAACCGCAGAATGATCAGCTGCGGATGCGCATGCTCTGTCGCCCTAGCAGGGCTCCTCAAGTGCAGGCAGGGAACGTCCCTCCTCCCTACTTCCTCCACAGGACCCCACCACCTTCCCCACGCACAACATTTTGATCTTCTCTGTGGCTTTTGTGCTCTGCTCCTTTCTTCTCAACTCTGGAGCTGTCACTGTTTCCAGGTTCCGTTACTGAGCCAGGGGACTTTTTGCAAGAGCCAAGTCACAGTGGGCCTAGATCTTGGTGAGGTGCTGAATGACAGGGAAGGGTGCAAGGACTG
Organism: Chionomys nivalis; assembly: GCF_950005125.1. Lineage (NCBI taxonomy): Eukaryota > Metazoa > Chordata > Mammalia > Rodentia > Cricetidae > Chionomys > Chionomys nivalis. The sequence continues at coordinate 27,864,122 of NC_080103.1, read as the reverse complement.
AGACCTCCCTGTGTTTTCTCTCTGCCTGGCCTTTACACGAAGGCACACCCACGTCAGGAAGTCGGGACCCTGGTAAGAGGTACAGGATGACTTGAGGGTTTGTGTTTGTCCTAACTGTCCCCGGAACGAAATGTGTAACTCCTCCAAAGCATGAGCTGCGCAGGGGGTGCCTTACAGAGCATTTAGGGAACACCAAGCAATTCGTATTTTGCACATTTTAGGCCAACACAAGTTAAAAGAGTCTTCCTTCTGAAAAGTGTAATTAAAACAACAATGACAATGAAGGTTTGTTTGTTTAAATTTGTTTAAAATTTTTTAATTAGATTTTTTTTTGACGGAACATTTATATTATTTTCCTTTAAGGTTCAGGGAACACCAAGGAGGAAGGAAAACAAGAAATACAGGGCAGGATGCTCAGGGGGGAGGGCTGCAAAATGCTATCTTCAGAGCACAGGAATAGCATTGCAATTGTGATCTCACCAATCTCACTGTAGCAGCAGCTGCTTGCACAGGACCTGCACAAGTCTGGGCTGATTGACAGCCAACCATGGATAGGAAAAGGCTCTTGAGGACCTATTGTCCCTGCCAACTTATAGCTACTGATGGATTCTGGGGAAGGGAGAGTCATTGTCTTCAGTTGTCTGTCTACTCAAGGTGAGTCAACTAGGTTCCTGTGGATTGTTCTGCGGTTACACAGATAGCCCTGGTTAGAATCAGTGGATTTCAAAACAAAGCAAAAATACAGGAATTGGAGAAGGGGCCTGTAGAAAGGAGGAGACTGTGACAGGCATGAGGGAGATAACAGAGAGTGGAGGGGTCATAGTAATTAGAACAAATTGTGTATGTGTATGAAACAGTCAGAAAACAAATTCAATATATGGGAGGAAGAACCAAAATAAAGGGAGGGATACTTGGGGGTGTGACATGGGAGTTCCCTCTGTATGATGGGGATACCATTGATTAGTAAAGAAGCTGCTTTGGGCTTATTGCAGTGCAGAATAGGGCAAGGTGGGAGTTCCAAGCAGAGAGAGTAGGCAGAGTCAATGAGAAGTCATGTAGCCACCACAGGAGACAGATGCTGAATGCTTGACAGAACCTTACCAGTAGGTCACAACCATGTGGTGATACATAGATTAAGAGAAATGGGTTAATTAAAGATATAAGAGCTAGCTAAGAATACGCTAGAGTCATTGGCCAAGCAGTGATGCAACTCATATAGTTTCTGAGTGGTTATTTTAGGTCTGGGTGGATGGAAAATGAATGAGTAGACTCTGTCTACAGATTGGCATGCCAACATGGGGCTGACTACATCCACATAAAACCTGAGAAAGCTTGGAAAGGAATTCTAGATACAAAAGAACAGAGTTAAGCATAGCTTCTTGGTAGCTGACACTTTTTTTTTTTTTTTTTTTAGATGGGCTCTGTTTGCTGGCCACAAGCAGGGGCGTGGTGGCTCCTTTAAGAGAGGTCTTCCTGCTTCATCATTAGCAGCTAACAAACTGTGCTGCAGAGGCTTCCTGGTTCATGCTGCCTGCATGAACTCTGACTCTTTCAGGAGGTTGAGCACTTGAATAGGGTTTGTGGGCAATGCGCTGCAAGTGACTTGGTGGCAGCATGGGCCAACTGCTTACCAGAGTTGAGGTGGGGAGCGTAACTCCCTCCCAGTGGTCCCAGAGCTGGCAATGAATTAACTCTGCCATGTTAAACCAGTATTCAGGGCCACAGTGACCACTCTACTTACCATTTTAAAATGTATTTGGGGAGGAGGTGGAAATTTTGAATGGTATTATTTATAAAGGAATAAAATAAAATAAAGTAGTTTGGAAAAAATGTATTTGGTCAGAAAAGGATTCCAAATATATAACAGGACAGATTCAGACATAAAAGACCTCTAAATGAGACACAGTGTGTTTAAAAATAAATAAATAAATAAATAAATAAATAAAGAAGTAAATAGTTTTTAAAAAAGAAATCAAAGTCTTTAAAGAGACAGAGTAAGGCAGGCATAGATTAAAGGAGTAAAAAAGACAAGTCATGTAAAAATGGAATATACACAGAGATTATTATATACTAGATTATGTATATTATTGTGTTTCTTTGAACTTTTTGACTGTGAATGAGTTAAGTACAGAGAGACATTTCATTGTACAGGCTGCTAAGCTAAGTCAACATATATGTTTTAAAGGTATCTTGACTTCAAAATTTGGGCTTAAGTATATGTTGCTTTGGAAAAGAGGTTCTGCTTTTGTTTCCACAGAAGATGGGAACCTGTGGATTCCTTCCAGATTAATGTGGTTTTATGGAACAGAATCCCCCGAGAGATCTCCATGAACCCTAGGAATGCTTCACCCAATAAACAGCAGGAAATAGTTTGGAGAAAACTATGACCAAATTTTCAAAATTATTGCTTATAAATGTTTGTTTACATTTAAAGGGGGATATACTATAGAGATAAATACTTTTCATTGGTATGGGTCTTGGTTTATTGATACAAATTTAAGGTCAGTTTTGTTATATTGTATTTCTGCTCTTGATTAAAGTATTGTGTTTGTGCAACTCATTAAAAAATATAATATATGCCTAAGAAATACAGGTTAATAGATAGTCATCCATAATAGTCAAGCTTGTAGTGATATTAGCTAGATTTTCTAGATGTACAGAGATATATTTCAGATGGATAGTTATTCTTCAAACCTTTCAAAGACTTACAGAATATATATTTTTTAAAATATTAGGACTTTTCATGACAATGAGACTCATCTGCTCTTAGCAACACCAATCTACTTCAAATGGAGGATGGGCATCAAAGAGGCTCCTTATGGAGCTTGTTAGCCATTTTGGTAAGAAACTGCTCTTGCCTGGACTGCTTGATGTTATGCTATATGAACTGGACATGCAGGACCCACAGAAAAAAATGACTGCTGAACTTGCTTAAAGGTGAGATGGTTCTTCGGGGTTCCTGCTTCATGAAAGAGTCTGCCAGACATTATGCAGAACACAGAAAAAAGTGACAGACAAACTGACAATATAAGTGGAATTGTCTTTGAAATTTCCTACTTCACGGAAAAGTTTGCTGGATACTATGGGACTGTAGGCTGAAGATGGGTGCTCCAACGTTACAAAAGAACTTTGGGTGACTGTCCAGGCAGCAAGATATCTCTGTCAATTCTAGAGTTTTGGAAGTTGCTTACAATTCACTTCCTGTATACTTAGGTAATATATCCTTCTGGAGTCTTTGATGGAGTTGAAGAATAGATAGCTATAATTATAGTTTTCCTTAGTTATGATAAAAGATAAAGTAGATATAAATATTGTAACTGTAATTCTTGATCGATAACTGTTTTGTTGTATGTAATATTGCTATGTTAAAGTTAAAACCTTCCTTTTTAATTAGACAGAAAAGGGAAGGTGATGTAGGATTCTCCTCTGTATATTGTGAATATCATTGATTAATAAAGAAGCTCCTTTGGGCCTATTAGAGAGCAGAATAAGGCAAGGTAGGAGTTCCAAGCAGATGGAGGAGAGAGTAGGCACAGTCAATGAGAAACCACGTAGCTGCCACAGAAGATAGATGCTGGATGCTGGACCGAACCTTGCTGATAGGCCACAACCATGTGGTGATACACAAATTAATAGAAATGGGTTAATTTAAGATATAAGAGCAAGGTAAGAAAACACTAAGTGTCATTGGCCAAGCAGTGTTGCAATTCATACAGTTTCTGTATGGTTATTTTGGGACTGGGTGGACAGGAAATGAGTGAGTAGTCTCTGCCTACAAGGGTGGAAGGAAAGCAAGAAAAGAGTGCTGTATGACAGACTTTTCTTGTAGAGACCTGGAACAACATCTGTATGCTACTGATGGAAGCTGGGATACCACCAAAGCTCAACTTGATGAACCAATGATTTTTGGTGGGGTTATTTATAGAAGTATGGTGAGAGGTTACTTACGGAAAAAGATGATTCAAAGACAGCTTCACCACTAAAGCCTACCTCCAACATTGCGGACAGCTTGGGATGGCTGGGGTGTCCTGAAGTTCAGTGGGTTAGGGTGTCTTTTCCAGGTGGCACAGTTGGCCTAAAGCTCCTCCAGGCATCTAGATTGGCTTTTGTTTCTTTCATATTAGCTGGTCTTTGCTCATGCTGGTCTTATCTCTACCTCTTCCAAGTAGCTGTGCTTGTCTGAGAGTGAATTTCCATAGTCTTTATTATTTATATACTTGGAGTGGGAGGGGCCTAGTTAATCTGGTCAGTTTCAGGGACTTTTTAAAGCTATTTTGAGTTACTTACTTCCTGTAAGCAACTTAATTAGTTTACCTGCAGGATGGAATGGTTCACTCTGGAGGGCATTGCTACATAGCAAAGCAGAAAGGGAAAGATGGGAAAGGACAATGGGGGTGGGAAATATACATACATACATATATACACACACATACACACACATAGACACATTTATATATGTGAACATATTACAGTGAAACCCATTTATATTTAATAAAAATCAATTTGAAAAAGTCTAAAAATGTTAAAGTAAAATACCATTAAAACTTTATATATATTTTTTCTTTTTGAGACCAGGTTTCTTTATCTATGCAGCCTGGCTTGGAATTGCATTTTAGGTCAGGCTGGCCTCATACTTCCTGGGCACTTGGTTTTCCATTCATTTCTATCATTAGCATATAAACTAATGCATTTCATTATTATTTTCAATTTGGATGTTCAGAGTATTTCCTGCTGTGGGGATGCCAGAGTGGGAAAGGGGTTTGCCTGCTGATAAGGAGACACATTTTATAACTTTAAAGCTGTATGAGATTCTTTCTCAATTTATAGTAAGATCTTCACACATCTATTCCAAATTCAAGTTCAAGTAGAAATGTACCACAGCTCCCAGCTAGTGGAGGAAGGAGAGAAAGGAAGGATAAAATCATTTAAGCCTGGTTCTATGCCAACAGATTCGAGGCCTCTTAGTGCTTGGCTGCTTCCAGTTTGGAAGGGTGCATATTAAATGATGATTTGTAATCGCTGAGTTGTTATCTTGACTTTGGAACAATAAGAAAGGAAATACAGACAGCACGCTCAAGGACAATCCACAGCTGTCTTGATTTGTCATTATGATACAATCAGGTTTCTTTTTTTCTTTTTAGTCGTGGTTTGTCTACTGTTTTGCTTTATTTCATTTTCTGCTGTTCCCTTTCAAAGCCCTGAAATTCTAAGGCTGTCTAGATGCAGAATGAAAATGCAGGGAAAATTGGGGTGATATTGAAAGAAAGAGGAGAGCCTTGAATGGAGGCATCTGGTTGAAGTGTTTCACCAGGATCTGAGAAAAATTTCCAGCTCAAGACCATTCCCCCTTCCTAGCCACACAGCTGCAAACTCTTAGGAATCACACCAAACAAAAACAAAAACAAAAAAACAAAACAAACAAACAACAACATTTACAGGGAGAGGACATGTATTAACCCTGTTGTGCAACCTTATTGAGGTCTGGTTTTATCTCATCAGGTTATATCTGAGGCATCTTTGGAGACACATTCTTTCTCACTCTTAACAAAGAGAGAGAAGGGGCAGATTTCTTAATATGAAATGTAACTTGAGAGCACCAATGTGATCATATAGCTAATACTAAGATAATTAATGGCCTCCTCTCCATTAAGAAACCCATTTCTATTCTTGGTACAGCTTACTTTCCCTATGCTCCCTTGGGAAGCAGACACCCCTACTTGGGTATGTCATACTCTCATCTGAGAGCTCCTCTTTCTCTTAACCCTCATGTATAAACCTGGATTAAAATATCTTGAATACAATCATCAAGTTTGTTTTTTAGTCTTGAAATTCTTTTTCATCCGCATATATTCCATTAACCAGGCTCCACTTCCTGAAAGCTCTCCAGTCTGGTCAAAACAGTGCCTTCAGCTGTAGCAGTAGTGTTGAGGCTATGAGTCCATGGGCAGACGTTTCAGAGACACAAAGACAATGAGTAGCCCTGCATGCACTTTCCTCTATGAATACACAGTTTTCTCAATAAGATTCCAAGCCACTTTCTTTGTTTTGTGATGTAGGAGGTCCTTCCGGCTATGTAGTGCTACATGTTGTTGGTTAATGAATAAAGAAACTGCCCTGGCCTGTTGATAGGGCAGAACTTAGGTAGGCAGGAAAGATGGAACTCAATTCTGGGAGGAAGAGAGCAGAGTCAGGGAGATGCCACAGATCTGCTGCCAGAGTAAGACATGTTGCCGAAACTTAGGGGTAAGCCACTGCCACGTGGCAATACACAAATGAATAGAAATGGGTTAAACTAAGATGTAAGAGTTAGCCAATAAGTTAGAGCTAATGGGCCAAGTAATGATTTAATTAGTACAGTTTCTGTGTGCTTATTTTGGTTCTCAACAGCCGGGATGAACAACCGGCCCTCCTCCTTGTAACAGTTTTGCACAGAACTCGTTTGCTCTGTAGTAGAAGCTGCGGGCCTGCTTTTTGTCCCGCCTGGCTCCCACATGGTTAGCTTTATACCCGAAATAACAACACACAAACTATATTCATTTAAACACTGCCTGGCCCATTATACCTAGCCTCTTCTAGGCTAATTCTCACGTATTAATTTAGCCCATTTCTAATAATCTGTGTAGCACCGCTAGGTGTGCTTACCAGGAAAGATTCAGCATGTAGTAAATCTCATCCCACTCTTTTATCTCTAGGCTGTGCTTGTTGGCTTTGTACTCGCTGAGATGCAATCCCCATTGCCTTGTTACAGTAGAAGTGGGCTAAGAATTGCTTGCTAAAAACACAAGCCCAAACTTGTGATCCTTCTACTGGATCAGCTTGATTGACTCCTTGCTGCTTGCTTTTCTGGGTAGGAGTGGGATCTCACTAGACTCTCAGCTGTCTCCTAACTACCAAGAGGTACTCAGAAGACCATAGTATTTGCTCAAGTCCCAGATGTTTGACCGTGTATCTCTTGCATGCTTGTGCCACACCTTCTCATCGTCACAATCCCCGTTTGACACTCTCCACTCTGAACTTCTTCCCCTGCTCGACATTTCATAGGCTGGATGCCAGAGATCTCCTTGCTCATGTTAAATGGAGGAGGATATGGCCCTCAGAGGCTTCCTGCTTCTGATAAGGAAAGTTGGTAGAAATGGCCCATTGACAGAGTAGATACAAGAATGGCTATTTAGCATGGCAGTATCTAAATTTCATTCATTTCCTGGGCTTAAGGTCTTGGCTAGATAAGTTTATGTGTTAACTTGACTCTGGGAGCTCTGAAATCTGGCAACCAGTATTTCTGATTGTGTGCAGGGGCTGGTGGAGGATGAAGGGGCATGGGGCAGGGTGAGAGTGTTTCCAAGAGAGACATTCAGATCAATAGACTGAACAAATCCCTCTCTTTCAAGACAGGTAGGCATTGTTCAATCCTGCTAGGACCTGGATACAATGGAAAGTCATAGGAATGGTGAGTCTACTGCTACTTGGCTACCATACCCATCTTTTCTTGCCTTTTGATATCAAAACCTTTGAACTTGGGCTTATACCCTTGGATCAGAGGCAGACGGCCATCTTCCCTAGTGTTCCAGCTTATGGCAAGTCTCCTTAGCCTCCATAATGCTGTGAGAAGATTCTTCATAAAAACACCCCTGAGCATGCTCCTGCTTCTCTGAAGAGCTCTATTTGTATATCCTTTGACTCAGACATTCTCATCATTCCAGTGGTCTACCCAGATACTTCCAGAAACTATTTGAGCTGTTGTTTCAAGTGTCTTGGGTCCTGGGAGGAAAACATATGATTATGGAGTTTTGGGGGTGTAGGCTTCCTTGGGTTTGTGTTGAGATTCAGCAACATGTATTGCTTGGCTGCTTCTCCTCCAGTTCAATCAAGATTCTGGAACCTCCTGTTGGACCAATTCTTCAGCTCAACCACAAATTCCTGTGGAGAACTAAAGGCCACAGTGGGCACTTCAGGCTGGAAGTATTGTGTTACTGTGAGTCAGGCCACTGGTGCTTTCCCTTTTAAAGCTCGAAGACCTCCTGAAGGGAACAGGCCCTTCCTTATGTCTGGGTCACACTCCTGGTCTGGTGACTGAGTACTCTGTTCTCTGCAGGGCCTGAGCTCTGAATTCCTTGCCTAGCTCAGGTAATACAGCCCTTTAGGAATTTTCTGAATCCCTCCTCTCACCTGTCCCATTGCTTTCCTGGGATAGGTTTGCCGCAGAATTCAGGACACTGCTCTGGCTTCCCACATTCCCTGGAAGCAAATTGCTGTTCTGCTTCCTTCTGCTTCCCAGCTTGAGAGGAGCTGGGCTTTGTCACATGGACTTTCTTGAGTATCTGCTTCTGGTAGAAACTTCCGCTGAGGGCTGTGTGCTGTCAGGGACCAGCTGTCCCTAGGTGTGACATGTCATTCCTGTGTCACCCTCTCCAGTCTTCTTTATAGTCACACATCTCAAAAGAACCCACGTGAGGACTGATGTGTTCATATCATCATCCATCTTAAAACCCTTCCTACACTGCTTTTTGTGTTCTTCAGGAGAACACATCTGAGTTTGCTTTTGACTCTTTGGAGAACTTGAATTCAAGGCCCTTGGGCTCTGACACTGACTTTCCAGTAAGCCCACTCAGATTATTTCTAAGTTCTAATTGAATCATTGCGTCCTAGGTCCTTTGGGGCAAAATTTCAATGCCCAGTTGTCACTGTCCTTCCTCAGCCTGTAGGACAGAACAGTTACACACAGAGGGTAAAAGCCCAGAGCCCAGAGCATTCAAACACTGGCTTTCCTGCAAACTAGTTGTGGGGCCTCACTTTCTGGGCTTCAATTTCCTTGTCTGCGGAAAGGTCGTATTTACCCAGGGTTATAGTGAGGATTAAACAAGCTAATGTGCCTCACACTTTTAGGACACACTTTGGCACACAGTTGTCATCATTTAAATGTTACCTGTTATTAGTTTCCGAGCTTGAGTCTCCAGACTGTGGAAGTTACCATGTACTCCGTTCAAACTGCACTGCCAATATTCCTCGGGAACCTCTTGTTTTATATTTACATCTGTGTCTGGGCTCTTCCCCAAGCACAAAATACATTTCCTGTTTCTGAAGCTAGCCTGAGCTCTACCTGCCTTTCAAAATTTAGCAGAGCTTCTCCTTAGGAAGAGACTTCCTTCCTCATGAGTTGTTTGGGTGAACCCTCCATCACACCCCAGTGACACCTCTGGTCACACTTTCTTCTAACCTGCAGTTCTCACGTTGTGTCCTTCGTACCAGGGAGCCTCATCAGAGGAAGCGCAGGCTTTTCAGCCTTTGAATCTCTGGGCTGCAGAATGGCCTTTGTGGACAGTAAGCAATCATTGATGGTCTCACTGTTGAAAAAATGATGATTGCTTTACCTTCCTATGCAGCCACAGAAGCCAAGCCTGGCCATGCTGCATGAGCAGCCTCGATTGGTTCCAGCCAGCAGCCACTCTGACATGGACCCAGATAACTTGCTGTTGGGGCTGTTTGTGTTAGAGCCTCTTCTGATACACTGGAAATCTCTTTGACTGCTAATGTTGGTTGTTACTTGACAAATAGCCCGGGAGACAAACTTCTGCGTCTGTCTGTGAAGATTTTTAGGATGGATTGAGGTGGGAGACTCGTTTAACTCTAAACGGTGCAATAGCATCCCATGACCTGGAATTCTTAACTGAATTAAGAAGGGAAAGCAAGTTGAGCATCAGCGTTCATCTCTCTATGTCCTTACTATGGATGCACTACCACCAACTGCCTTCTGTCCCCAGGGCCATGACGTTCCAGCTATGACAGGAACATCAGGAAGGTGAGGTGAAATAAACTCTTAGGTTGTTTTCACAGGTATTTTGTCACAAGGATGTTTCATAACATTTGTTTAAACAGTGGAGATGTATCTTTGTCAAGGAGACTTCTGATTATTTTAATAAAGAGTTAAATGGTCAATAGTCAGGCACAAAACAGTTAGGTGGAACTTTCAGAGACAGAGAGGACTCTGAGAAGAAGAAAGACAGAGTTGCCAGGGAGACATGGAGCGGAAATGGGAGGTGCAAGATAGAAGAAAGGTAACACCATGTGGTAGAACATAGATTAAAAAATATGGATTAACTCCAAAGTTACACCGAAAACCTATCTCAAAAAACTGAAAAAAAAGATTAAGGTATAAGAGCTAGTTGAGATAAGCCTAAGCTAAAGGCCAAGATTTCATAATTAATAATAAGTCCCCATGTCATTATTTGGGAGCTGGCTGGCAGGACTGAGAATGATTCATTATACACCAGCAAGAGGAAGACACCCTTAGGCTGCTTGCTGCCTTCCCATTAGAAGCACAAGCCTAGCACTACCTTGCAGAACTCAGGGAGAAGGTGCTTTATCTCCACACACAGTGACAAATTGTAAAAGATTGTTACATTTATTTACCTATGTGTATGTGCCACCATGAGTGTGGCGGTCAGATGACAACTTGTAAAAGTCAGCTCTCTCGATTCGCCATTGTGGGTCTGTGGCATCAAACTCAGATTGTCAGGCTTGGCAGCAAGTGCCTTTGCCCATGAAGTCATCCCACCATCCAACTAAATGCTTTTGGTTTTGCAGCTAAATGTGTGATTGTGATTGACTTGGTCTCAGAAGAAATCAGAGAAAAAGTCGGGTTGAAGAGATCAATTGTTGGAAAAATTGATCGAAGAAATGTCTAGCTGTCCCTTTCTTACTCTTTTAGTTATTAGCAGCAATTTATACAGAGTAACAAAGAAGCCAACCCAAAGACTGCATGTTATGCACGCCTGGTTGTATCCATACCAGTAGATTCTGCTAAATGAGTTTCCTATGAATGTCTTGGTTGTTACTTGGGACCAATTTTCATAGAAATGGAGGAATGCACCATTATTTCTCCATTTTGCTTCTTGGAGTGTGTTGTGATGGCTACCACAGCCATAATTGACCAAGAGGACAAGGCCCTCCACCTAGAAGAGAATAAAAAGAACAAGGACTTAGGTCATAAAGTATACCCTTCCCAGCCTTTGCCAGGGTTCCTTTTCAATTTACTGTTTCATGCATCTCAACTGAGTCCAGCTGACTTAGCATGCCGTTTGTTCTTGTCCTTGCAGGAGCACAAGGGGTACTTCTAGGTGAATTTAGACCAGGTCTCAGAAGCCAGCATCAGAGCAAGGCCCTGCTTGTTGTAGGCTCTGTAGACTCCAAGTCTAAAGAAACCTTGTCCTAGCCTCTGTGTACCCATTTCCCTCATTCTCCTCCTCTTTCTTGTTCTCTTCTATGAATCCTAACCCTGTTCCTAGACTTTTTAGTTTCTTTTGCTCTTTTTTGAGTTTGATAAATTTCAATAGCATCACACTCATTTACCAACTTGTACCATCTGTGGCTTTACTGTTAAAGCCTATGTCTCTCATTCCAGTTTGCTCATCTGTATCTATAACCTCTGGATACAGATACTCTCATTCTCAGTGACTGTTGACAGAGGTTTTCCTGTTGACAACACTCCCTCCCCCACCTCTGTTTTTTTTTAAGTGCTGTGGGACAATGGTCTTGTACCTTGTAAAGATTTGTCATTTGTATTGGTTTAATAAGATGTTGATTGGCCAGTAGACAGGCAGAAAGTATAGGTGGGGTGACCAAAACAGGAGTTCTGGGAAGAGGAATGGCTCAGTCTGCAGTCATCACCAAGACAGAGAGGAAGCAAGATGAGAATACCTCACTGATAGAAGGTACCAAGCCACATGGCTAAGACAGACAAAAATTATGGGCTAATTTAAGATGTAAGAATTACTTAATAAGAAGCCTGAGTGAATGGGCCAACCAGTTTATAACTAATATAGACCTCTGTTTGTTGCTTTGGGACTGGATGGTTGTGGGACCAGGTGGGACAGAAACCTCTGTCAACAAGTGCCCAGGAGAAGAAACTGTACTGAGGAAGGTGAGAATCCTGGAGAGTCAGTTAAGGGCAACTTTATGGAAGCCATGGAATCTTGGTTTACTAGATTTGAGGTGTCTGTGCCCTAACTTTCAGGAAGATAATTTCTGCTCTAGGTGATCCACCAGGGAGTGCTAGGCTCTGAAAACCTACTGCTGACCTGTGGCAGTTACTGGTTTGCAAGGGAAACCATTTTAAAGTAGTCTTAAAGAGGCCATCATTTGAGGAGAAGGCTCAGCCACCTGGCCTTATACTCCATCAGCATGGTTCCCAGCAGCTCCGTCTACCCCTTGGGATATGTTCATTTCCCAGTGTTAACCTTAATCACCAGCTTAATTGTCATTTCTTACAGTTGATTATGGCTTCCTCTGATGAGATCAGATCCCATCAGGCCAAGGGCTTAGCCTCCTGCACCTTGTTGCTCCCCATGGGATGACCCTCATCTGCAAAGGTTACAGACGCCTCATTAGACCTCAGAGAGGGGAATCTCGGGTTGGGTAACCTGTCTTTCTCAAAGTGGTTCCCCATCTGGGACTGGATTTTAATTAGCTTTCAATTCCACCCAAGTATTTGACATCACATTTGAAGGGTACAGATTTGCATGCATGGCCAAAACTTGGGGCGCCCTTTTAAGCTGGCATTTCTCACTCTGGGTCCTTGGATAAAGGCCTAACAGTGGCAGCAACTCTCTCCTATCTACTTACACAAAGATGGCCCAAATTGCTAGAACAACTAATGGCTTTTTTCTTTCTTTTTCGGTCTTTTTCTTTCTTTCTTTCTTCATTTTTATTTTAAATTTTATTTCTTAAAATCTGCCTGTGTGATGGACAGCACAGCGTGGAAGAAATGCATGAAGTGGTGGCTAGCTTACTAGATTGCCTAAGCAAACCAACACAGCGATTTTATTGTCTTCACAGCTATGGCTCTTCGTCTTCGTCTCTGGGTTCTGTTCCTTTATTTGCCATGCAAGTCACACAGACGCTGGAATAATAGCTTCTAGGCTGAGAGCCGAGAGACCTCGGCCATTTGTGTGCAATCTCATTTGAACTCGGGGATTGGGGAAGGCAGGGTTTGCCCCCTCCCCTTACTTTCTCAACTGCTATTCAGCTTCTTGTGCCTAATGAGGCTTTTCAAAAAGGAAAACCGGCAAACAGAAAACATGAGTTCTGCCTTTTAAGCAATTGCTTTTCTAAATTCTTCATCAGAACACAGTTGTATGATAAAGGTGCATTTTTAAGGATGTCTGAGCTGCAATCTACAGCACCCATGGCAAATGAGTCAGCTTGGGTGGTTTCCTTAGCAAACACGATGTTTAATATCCCCTTTCATTAACTGAGAAAACTATTGGACAAATTAACTTTCTGAGACTAATAATTACTCAGTTAATTAAATACCTTTCTGGCCAATGATTCCTGGTCTGAGGACTGAATATCTTTGGAAGAGCCTTAATATCGAGGCAGGGCATGCTAAATCTATTCACAGCCTCCATGAACAGAGACGACTCCACACACTTAGAATTTCCATTTTCATCTATGTAAAGATGCTGGTTCAGAGAGTGAGGTGAAACCGTGCCATCAAAAGCAGCTGTATTGGGCCCCAAGGAGATGTCTCTCTGAGAGTAATGTGCTGTACAAGCATGAGGACTTGAGTTTGCATCCTAGCACCCATGTAAAAATACAGATGTGCACATCTGTAATCACGGTGCTGGGTGGGGCGTGGAGACAGGCAGGTTGCAGAGGCTCAGTGGCTGACCAGTCTAGCGGATACACTGAGCTGCAGGTTTGGTTTAGCCGAAACAAACAACACTGAGCTCCATACAATGTGCTGCAGTGTTGGTCTAGCCCAAACACTGAGCTGAAGTTTGGTTTAGCCGAAGCAACGAGCTGCAGGGTTGGTCTAGCTGAAACACACGCGGAGCTGCAGGTTCGGTGGGAGACCCTCTTCACAAATTGAAGTAGTGAACAATGGAGGAAGAGACTCAGCATCAATTTCTGGCTTTCACACAGGCACATGCACACATACGCATGTATGCACGCATGCACACACACCTAAATTAGTGGCATCTTTGGGGAAGATTTTTCAGTCAACAGATATTAAGCAACACCTGCTGTGACTTTGCTTATTATGCTTTGGAGACAGCCTGGCCTGGTCTGGATCTCTCAGTTCTGTCTCAGTCTCCTGGCTGCTGAGATTCTAGGTGGGGGTCACCACACATGGCCTTCAGTGTTTTTAGCTGAGGGTTCTTTGAGGCAAATGCTCTGGAAACTCCTCTGTATGCTTTTCCCCATTAAGCAAAGAAGTTCTGGGAGCATTTTGAGGACTGGACTAACAGTATGGAAGGGATGGTAGAGACTGCATGAGCTGGCTGGTAGCTATTTTTAGAGATCATCTACCCAGAGAGAATTCGGAGCATCAAGGACACGTTCTGGGTTCAAGGTCACACGGGACAAAGAGGGCTTGCGGTGACCATTCTTGCATTTGCACCTTGCCTCTTCTGCTTGCTGGATGATGTAAAAGATGTGATGAAGCACAGAAAGCCCGGATGCTGACAGCCCTGAATTCGGAGGACCGTCCAGAGATGTGCTTGATGTTTCAAGCTTTGCACTACACAGTGAGTGCTGGCTTGCAGTTAATCTTTTCTGTTTCAAGCGGAAGGAACTAAGAAAGCTGAGAAGGCAGGAAGTCGATTTGACCTCTCTCTCTTGGCCCAGCTTTGGAAAGATTTCCTGGCTTGCCTTCTCTGAAAGGAGGTGGTAGGCCTCCTTTTCTATCCTATCTGGTTCCTAACCTTACACAGGGTTTATTAGAACTGACAAGCAGAGCCTGCTGGGTCCCCAGACCATCATCACCATTAGATTACACCCTTTACCTCTAATCACACTGCGGCTCACTGCCTATATACATTGCAGTTTTCTTATTTATGAAGCCTTCACTTCTGAAGGCTTCTATGTCACATGAATTTTTAATTACATAAAAATCTGATACACTTTTCTTGTGTTATCTATCATTTGTTATGACCTCCAACCTTGGGTGATGGAGGAAATGATACCATTTTTTCCCTTTGTTGCAGCAGAAGCAATGGTAAACTTTTTTCAGGCTAAAGTGCCTCTGTACCTGCCTAGAGAATTTATGGCTTGAGAGCTGACCAGAGGTTTCATTCATAACAATGTGTCAGAATCTGCTCAGGAGCCGCCTTCTCCTCCTTTGTATTCATAACTGTATCAAGTTTTGTTTGAGGGATCAGGACATGAGACAACCCTAAATTCCAAGAGCACGACGTAGACTCTGAAGAGTATAGGGTCAAGATGCTCAGGGCTGAACATAAATCATCCAACTTGCTTTTGTATATATGCCTGCAAAGGACTCCTGCAGACAGAGGCTCCTCTTTAGGATGCTGGTGGGTGGGGAGTGGCATCCCATCCTGACACTGAGAAGCATTTTGCCAACTAAATGATAGTCACTTAAACCATAGTCATAGGTTTAAACCATAGTCATAGGTTTGTAGAAAGAATTTGTTCTAAAATATATAGAAAATAAGATAGTTAAGAAAATAAATGACTGTGCTGGCTGGTTTTATGTCAACCTGACACAAGCTGCAGTCATTTGTGAGGAGGGAACCTCAATTGAGAAAATGCCTCTGTGAGACTGGGCTGCAGTCCAGCCTGTAGGGCATTTTCTGGATGAGTTATTGATGGGGGAGGGCCCAGTCCATTGTGTGTAGAGCCATCTCTGGCCTGGTTGTCCTGAGTGCTGAAAGAAAGAAGGCTGAGCAAGCCATAGGGAGCAAGCAACACTTCCTTAGCCTTTGCATGAGTTCCTGCCTCCAGGTTCCTGTCCTGTTTGGGTTCCTGTTATGACTTCATATGATAATGAACTGTGATGTGCAAGTGTAAATCAAATAAACCCTTCCCCTCGCAAGTTGCTTTTGGTCATGGCATTTCATCACAGCAATAGTAACCCTAACTAAGACAACTACATTCCTCACACCCCCAAGGGACAGGGTCTCACTATGTAGACCAGGCTGGCCTGGAATTTACAAATTACCCTCCCTCTGCCTCCCGCATTATGGGATTAATGGTATGCACCATACCCAGTCAGCTTAAACTACAATATTTAATGATTTCTTTTTCTTCAAATGAAAACTTTGTATTAAGATTATATTCTTCATTATATTCATAATATTTGACCTAAAATTCTTTCTAGTTCATCTACTGAATTCCTAACCTTCAACTTACCTCATATTTCTTCATAACTAATATGATACTTTGTGCTTTCCTTTAGTGGGTGAATGTTTGTAATGAGAACTATATAACCACTAGTCCCAACTGAAATTGAGTTGTTTTATTATCAGTGTTCATACATATATAATTATTCCCAAGTCTGTGAATGCAATAATAACATACTTGCCTTTTTAATGAGGCCCCTTTTATTTATTTGATTTTTCTCTGTTCTATATTACACCTTCATATCAATACTTTCATATGTATCCCTTTTTCTTTTGGCACACAGTCTCACTCATGTATTCCAGGTTGCTTTTCAACTGGTAAAGTAATCAAGGATGACTTTGAATTTCTGTTGCTTTTGATTTTTTTTTTCCTGAGTGCTGCGATTATTGGTGGTACCACCTTGCCCCTTTTACTCAGTGCTGAAGATGAAACTCAGGGCCTTGTGCCTGCTAGCAAGCGTCCTATTAATTGAGCTACACATTCAGTTTCTTATGTCCCTCCTCCTGTTCTACATATATAGAAACCCAGTTATGTCTATCGGTACTTACAGAGACTTTGAGGGATCTCACTTTCCCACTCCAGACAGGTCTGTCTTTTCTTGTCTTCTTTTCCTTTTCCCCTGACTCCCAGATAGCTCAGGGTGTCCTCAAACTTGATGTATTGCCAAGGTTGTCCTTGAACTTTGATCTTTCTTCTGTCTTTCAAGTGCTCAGATTACAGGCATGCATCACCACATCTAGCTTGCATGTTACCTTTTTAAATGACATCTAGCCATAAGAAACAATTTTATTTTGTAGTTCACTTTCTGGGAAATCTCTGGTGATAAAGAAAGCAACTTCTGCTGTTTTATAGTGGAAAATTTCCATCACATGTTCTAAAAGACAAAATAGAACAAAGAGAAACTTAAAAGCTTTACTTCCAGAGTGAAGCAGTATAACCCCATTATAGACCACCAAGTGAACAAATACCACAATGTCTTTCAAATGTATGGGTCCGCAATCTTGTCCAGGGGCATTTTGTCATCCATTAACTTAGGAGCATAGGTTCCGACTTTATTTTCACTGTGTTACACTTTTTCCTCTCCTCCATTTTCAACTTTAAGGTAGCTCCTGGATTGGAGCTGGGTCTTAGATTGTTTCCACTCACTTAAATTCATCTGTTTCTGATGCACAACAATGCTTAGGTGTGGTTACTCCAGAATCAAGTATTCTTCCATCCTGCATGACATTCAGTCTTTGTTAAAAGAAAAGTCTTTCTGGTCGTGTGGGCACATATTTCAAATCCCAGCTACTTGGGAAGCTGAGGCAGGAGGATGCCAAGTTTGAGAGCAGGTTGGTTGATTTAGTATGACCGTGTCTCACAATTGGGCTGGGCTTCCACAAGAGAGAGTTGGGTTACCATTCTCAGCGCTCTGACTTCAGATTCCTGTATGTGTGCTATGTTAGGCTCTGCTCGGCTGGCCCTTGAGAAGCTGCACTGTGATACCTCTCTCTCCTTGTCTGCGTCCACTTTTTTCTCTCTCGTTGCCTCATTTTTTTGCACACCTTTGGGAGATCATCCCCCCCATGACATTAACAACTGGCTTTTTGTTTTACTTTCTTGTGACAACTCTCAAATATTTGTGCCTATCTTTCCCTGTTTCCCACAGTATGAGCCTTGCAGCAAACATTTCAGCTCAGAGTCTCCTCTTTTGCCTTTTTTTTTTTTGACAGGTTTGAAGGGAAAATTGTCAGTTAATTAATCCTCCTGCTGCTCACCTCCTCTCCTACCAGCTCTTATTAGCAACGATTCTTCCCAGCACTGAAGTACAAATTGTGAGAATGACTCTTCTTGTATCATCTCGTCTCTATTTCTGACTCGTGGCTGTGTTAGTTAAGATAATAATAATTGATGTAAAAAATAAACGAGAGCAAGGCTAATAGCTCCTGTTAGTGGTACATTTCTCAGTTACTGGAGTTACCAAGCCATTATTCCTTCTTGAACAGTGGGTCTCTTTGGGGAGAATGGACCAGAACTTGCCTAGCCTCTAATACATCATAGACTGTAGGGTCACCACAGACGAGGTGTGGGAGGCTTTGGGTCTTATCCGGAAGTGGTTTCTAGATTTTGTTTCATTTTAGTCTCCTTTGACTAGAACTAAAGTATCCATGGATCCACATAGCTCTTGGTTTAATTTCTCAAGCCTTTTCTGTAGTCAAACTGAGCTTCTTCTTCTTCTTCTTCTTCTTCTTCTTCTTCTTCTTCTTCTTCTTCTTCTTCTTCTTCTTCTTCTTCTTCTTCTTCCTCCTCCTCCTTCTCCTCCTCCTCCTCCTCCTCCTCCTCCTCCTCCTCCTTTTCCTCCTCTTCCTCCTCCTCCTCCTTCTTCTTTTAAAGCTTTTAGGTGGAACGCCCATCAAGACAGTTTTTTTTTTAATTTTTATTCTTTTTTAATTAAAATTTCCACCTGCTCCCCGTTTCCCATTTCCCTCCCCTCCTCCCAAATATTGCCCCCTCCCCCCACTTCCCTCCCCCTATCCCCACTCCTCTTCTCCTCCCCCCACACCATTCCCCCTCCCTCTCGATACTGAAGAGCAGTCCAAATTCTCTGCCCTGCGGGAAGACGAAGGTCTTCTATCTACTTCCAGGAAGGTGAGCGTCTAAACAGGCTAAGCTCCCACAAAGCCGGTTCATGTATTAGGATCGAAACCTAGTGCCATTGTCCTTGGCTTCTCATCTGCCTTCATTGTCCGCCATGCTCATAAAAGACAGTTTTTTAAAAGAAATAATTATTTATTATGCAGTGTTCTGTTTTCAAGTATGATTGCAGGCCGAAAGAGGGCGCTAGATCTCATTACAGATGATTCTGAGTCACTATGTGGTTGCTGGGAAATGAACTCAGGACCTCTGGAAGAGCAGCCAGTGCTCTGAACCTCTCAACCACCTCTCTGGCCCCAAACTGAGCTTCTTCAAGTGTGTAGTCTTTGCACTCTTCTTACTCAGCCACCTCCATCTAGCACTCAATGGTCATACTAAAAGCAGAATGGCGATTGATTTTGGAGCTAGAATAAGACCAAATTATGGCTCTGTCACCAAATAGCTGTGTGGCTTCTCTCTCTAAACCTATACTTTCTCCCCCACCCTGGGGAGGATGAAGGTATAAAATCCACCTGCTGAGGCCTAGACGTTAAACAAGGCAGCGTAACCAACAGGCTGGATTGATTGGTATTCCCATAATTGCTGCTCAGTATTCCTGTGGCTTGTAATTATTGAGAACACCCTCTTCCATCAGTAACTGCTTAATCTCCTCTGTTTCATCAAGATTTTGCTTAAGTATCTTTAAAATTGTGAAGCCCGCTCGGCTCACTCTAGCCGAAAGTGATCTCTTACTGTTCTGAACTGTCGAATCTACTCATGTGGCAATTAATCTTATAGTAGCTTATGAATTTTTTTTGTGTGTGTGGGTATAGAACTTTTAATGATATCTTTTGTTCGAAATCACTTTCCTGTGGAGTTTCTACTGCTTGCCTGTGAGATTTGAAAACTGGCGACCGTGTCTTATGTACCCTTTAATCTCCACAGGCCTTCTCCGTGACGGATAACTTCTTTGGAGGCCTATCAATCAGAGCTGTTTGATTTAATAAACATAATTCGAGAGCTGACTGTTGTAGTACTAGCCAGGGAGTGAAGGGGACTTGTTTGCAACATATAAACATTTGATTGACAGGTTTTAAAGTACTCATTAGGAGGGATTACTACTCGGCATGCAAGCCTACACTTATGAAGGTACTGTTGAGGTGGAGACCACGGCGCCTGCTGGCATCCTGGCCCCCCGACTGGGACCATTTGAATACTTTATATTAGTTATAACTTCCTTGCAGGGCTCCCCACGACAGTTAATTATGGGGAGCAGGTTCATTACTGCAAAGTGGTTGAGTTTAGAGCAAGCTAAATAAGATTAAAATCATTTTGGAAGAAACATTTCATGGGATATTAATACATAGGCCGTAAATAATGAAGGATAATGAGAGCATTAAATTCCAGCAGCAATGTATTAACTGCAAGGGGACTAATTTGTAAATGAATGTTTTGCTTCTCTCCGGGACAGGTTTTCATTTGCGGAAAGGACTGGCACGAATGGCCGCTGTTGAGACACCGCATGAGATGTGAGTACAGCTCATGACAGCTGAGTTCTCAGGGGCCATCGCCATGTTTGAAGCTGGATTTTCCGCTCTAGTGCTGAGGATCGAATTCAGGACATTGTCAATAGGAGGCAAGTCCTTTACTACTGAGCCCTGGGCTTGGATTCTTCAACAACAGTGGAAAACTAAATATCTAAGAATGTGAACAGAGGATTTTTGTTTTTTCAATAGTAATAGTTCTTTATAAGAGTTGAAATGTTTGCTGGAATGCTTTCTGAAAGTTTTTTCAATGTGTTTTAATTTAATTTAAAAATTTAAAAGTTTTAATTGAAAATAGATTCTTCTCTCAGGCAATGCATCCTGACCACAGTTTCCCCTCCCTCAACCCCCTGCTGAGCTCTGGAATGACTGACTGTCTTTGTCTCCTCTCTCCCCTAGAGCCTGCTGGTCAGAGATGGGATGGAAAGCAGTATGCTTTTTCTGAAAACTAATTTATGTCAGGTGTGGTGGCATGTGCCTTTGATCTCAGTACTCAGGATGCAGATCCAGGTAGATTTCTAGGAGTTCAAGACTAGTCTGTCTACATAGTGAGTTATAGGCCAGCCAAGGCTACACAGTGAGACCTTGTCTCAATTAAATCAATCTTTGTGTGTGTGTGCGTGCGTGTGTGTTTGTGTACATATGTATACACATGCATGTGGAGGTCAGAGGACCATTTTATGGAATTTGTTCTTCCCTTCCTTCTTTACATGAGATGAGTCCCAGGGATTGAACTCAGGTCTTGTCCTTGCATGGCAAGTGCATACCCACTGAGCAATCTTCTCAGTCCTTCAGTCCTTTCTCTCTCTCTCTTCCTCTCTCTCTCTCTCTCTCTCTCTCTCTCTCTCTCTCTCTCTCCCCTCTCTTTTTAATGTCATTCTGCTGCTTTCTTACAACACTGACTCTCTTTAAAGTGCAGTGTGAAGGTTCAATTTTTGTCTCTGCTTGTTGACAGTCATCATGAGCTGTGTTCCAGACAGAGTTTCCAGGAACAGATTCCAAATGTTATGAGCTGCTCTGCTTTCTGCAGGTAGGTGGGTTTGGGGTGCAGGAAGCGTGAGCGGTGCCAGCCTTCTAGGAGACAGCTTACCCTTCCTAGGGCCGAGTAGTACAAAGAGCAGGGCAGATATTTAGGGACAAGGACCTGAAGGGTTAGTAGACATGGCACTAGAGTCTTCTTTCTTGCTCCTTAATTTTTGTCTAAAATTATCTCACTATTAGTGCAAAAGAAAGTAAGAAAATAAAGAAAACAGGGCTAATGAGATGAGGAGAAAGGTATACTATTGCTTTGTGAGGCTAGCCTTTGTTCATTTTCCTTCCTTCCACCCTCTCTTCCTTCTTCCATCCCTTGTCCCTCTGGCCCTCCATTCCTTCTTTCCTGTCTTCCCTCCTTTCTTCCTTCCATTCACTTTTTAGGTCGTGATAACCCTGACTCCTGGTCCTCCTTCCTCCACCTCCTCAGTGTTAAGGCATGAGCCTGAGCCACCATCTGAAAACAATACTCTATTAAGAGAAGGCTGATGAAAAGCCAAGGACAATGGCACTAGGTTTCGATCCTAATACATGAACTGGCTTTGTGGGAGCTTAGCCTGTTTGGATGCTCACCTTCCTGGGCCTGGATGGAAGTGGGAGGACCTTGGTCTTCCTGTAGGGCAGGGAATTTGGACTGCTCTTCAGTATCGAGAGGGAGGGGGAATGGACTGGGGGGAGGAGAAGAGGAGGGGGGATGGGGGAGGGGAGTGGGGGGAGGGGGCAATGTGTGGGAGGAGGGGGAGGGAAATGGGAAACGGGGAGCAGTTGGAAATTTTATTAAAATAAAAAAAAATAACAGAGAAAAAAAAAAAAAAAAAAAAGAGAAGGTAGAAGCTGCTCCCTGAACATTGCCCAAAGACAAGTAGTGTTCCGAGAAAGGCTGTGTTGGTCACTCAGGGCAGTCTGAGTTTTTTGACAGTGGCCTTTCTTCTGAGGTTTGGGTTTATTTCCTATTTCTCAACCTAGTCTGACCCTTTGTTCTTCTTGCTAACATCTTACATTTCCTTTAATGCTATGCAAAGAGAACTTGAGTCAGGAAGGTGTGCTGTGATTTAGTGGGACTATAAATTAGTAGCGGAAACAAGAATGGAATACAGAAAGGGGAGAACAGATATTTTCTTTAACTGCCATGTGCTCTTTGTCATTGGTGAAGCACTGTTGTGTTGCTAGGATACCTGTGGTCACTGCTGAGGAGCATTGTTCTCCATACAATGAGTACACTTGCCTTGATTTGCAGCCTCCTGGTCTTAATAATCATGTAATTGTATTCTCCAATTCACAAAATTTTATAAATTATTCTGGGTGTGTTAGTAACAAACTAGGAGCTTCTAGTAAATGACAGAATTGTTTCTTATAGAGTCTGCTTCAGTAATTACAAATCTATTTTCAGGAAATCCTTTTTGTTTGTTTGTTTGTTTCCTTTTGTTTTGTTTTTAGACAAGGTCTTGCTTTGTAGCCTAGCCTGGTCCTGAACTCCTGATCCTCCTCTTTCTGCCTCCTCATTATTGAGATGATATGCATGGGCTACCAGGCCTGGCTTCAGTTTTAGGAAATCTTAACTATAATAAAGCAGTTACTAAAAGATCATAGAAAACCTCACACTTTCCTCACCTGTTTCCATTTATTTATTTGCATGTGCTAGGACACTCATGTGGACATCAGAGTATAACCTGCTGTAGTGTGAGATTGAACTGACGAATTGTCCGGCTGGGTGGCAAGTGCTTTTATCCTGAGCCATCTCATTGTCTGTACATTGCTCATTTAAAAAGTATCAGCTGGTATAAGCAGGCACTAAGGCAAATGCCCATTATCCCAGCACGTAAAGGGTGGAAACAGGATAATAAGGAGTACAAGACCAGCCTGGGTTCCATAAAAAGTTCAAAACTTGATCTTCAGCTGTTAAAATGACAACCAAAAATTGCCTGAGGCACTGCACATGCCAATTATGCTTGGGGTAGCCTCAGAAGCATGGTAATCTCTAAAGAAAGCTGTGCAACTTCGAACCTTTCCTTTGCATCTTGAGACCCCAGGCAGCACTAACTGGCAAAACAACACATCTAAAACCAACATCACATTTATTTTCTGGGACTGAGATTTGAATGTGGATCTGCTTTGTAATCAGATTTTATTAAAGGCTAGCAGCCTTCTTTACAGTCTTTCAATACAGTATTAACTTTTTCTGGATTTTTTTTTATTTTTGAGACAGGTTAGCCAAGGCTGAACTTGAACTCTCAGCAATGCTCTCTTTCAGCTGAGTACTGGTTTTTGATCTCCCCATGTGTCAAGTAAGGAGCAATAGACAACATTTTCTCTCCCTGTAAAACACTACACACTCATAAAAGTATTAGTATCATTTAGAATCCAAAATGTGAAAGTTCTATGTAATTAATAGAGATGAACTGCCTCACAGTCTCCCAGAGTGACATACCATAGAGGGTGTATCACTCCCCAGTTTGGTAACATTAATAAACAAGTGCTTTTAATTTAAGAGTAATTATGAATCCATCCATGTGTGATTTTTCTAATGAAGTCAAATAGAGAAATCAGCAGTTGAGAGACATTTTTCAGCTCTTAATTAGGAAGCTAGCAGCACATTTAATGGCCGTAATTGTCATCGGAGCCTTCCCAGAACGCTGCTCTTGTGTAACGCTATGATAAACTCCGAGTACGCGGAGCTCAGTTTGACAGCAGTTCTTGGAGCGATGAAATCCCTTCCTCTGCCAGTTCCAGAAGTGGTGCTGTTAATCACATAATGTACATGTTCTTGGCAGAAACAAAATGCGCTGGGATCCTTAGACAGAATGAGCTGTAGAGGCGGTGAGGAAAACTTGGGGCCCAAGCATCCCTTCACTTGGTTTATGTTGAGTGACCCCTGACAACACAGCTAATGTCAACACCACACAATAACGTGAGAAAAGAGCACAGGTGTTGATTCTTAATTCTCCCTAAAGACCATTCACTAACCTGTCTATGAAGCAAAGCAGAGATTATTGTTGTACTAGGGAGCATATTCCTTTAATCATGACAAATTATCTTCACAGAGCTAGAGTAGGGGCAGGCATCACGATCGTTGGAGCTCTAATTGAAAGTGCAGTTTCCATGTGTGATGGGGTAAGGGGGTTCCTAACTGAGATCAGGAAAATTATTATATTTAGTTTATTAGGATATGTGCGCCAAGAGGTTATATTCTTATCTTCTTATGCAAGAACTGTTGATGAAAGGGTGCTCAGGTTCTTCTGGATATGTGTTGCTTTTATTGGTTAATAAAGAAGCTGATTCTGACCAATGGCTTAACAGAATAAAGCCAGGCTGAATATATATATATATATATATATATATATATATATATAGAGAGAGAGAGAGAGAGAGAGAAGGCAGAGTCAGAGAGAAGTCATGTAGCTGCTGCTAGGGAAAGAGGCCTCCCCTGAAGCCCACTGAAATTTTCCTGTAGGCCATGACCTTGTGGTGATGCACAGAGTAATGGAGATGGGTTAGTTTAGGATATAAGAGCTAGCTAGCAATACACTTATGTTATTGGCCAAACAGTATTGCAAATAATATCGTTTCAGTATGATTATTTCGTGTTCTGGGCAGCCGGGAACAAATAATTGGCCTCACACAAGGAACTTTTTGGAACATATTAATATAAGAGCTTTTGTTTTTAGTCTTGATGATTTAACCTTGAGATAGACTGATTCAGAATTTACCCCTCAGCTCATTCCTCAGGCCATTCACTCGTTCCTCTCTCCAAGCATTTATCTACACTCCTTATCAGCCACCAGAAGCATTTGCTATTCCTTCATCACTGTACTTGACACTTATGGGCACAGATGAGAATGGCAGAGTTTTGCCGTCTACAGGCTTTAAGGTCTAACAAGGATGAGAAATACCACCAGACATGGTTATAGTAACTAGTATTATATTGGTAAAGTAAAAATAGGATGCTGCAAGACAGGAGGCAATAGCTCCTTTACAGAGTGTTGCCGAGTTGTCAAGGGGTTCAAATACAGTCCTCTGATGTTTACTTTTATTTGGCAGACAAGAGGTTTCTCAACTTTAGTTGCACACCAACATCACCTGGAAATTGGGAAAAAATGATGGCTCCATCAAAAGTGATCAGTGTCAAGATTTATGCGATAAAGTTTGCCCACTGAATGCCTAGGAAATTCTCCTGTTTGAATAAGGATTTTAAATGTCTGCCAGGGTGTTTGGATGCCATCATAGTTTCCAGTGAAGATACTGAAAAATATTATATATAAATTATGGAAGACTGAAGCAACTGGAGATAGAGACTACATGGGAGACTCTTAAAATATGGCAGATGATAGTCTTGAGTCAGAGAGAGTAACTGCAGAAATAGACTCAAGGGACATGTCTGAGTTATTTTGGTGTTCCTTGTATCACCTACACCAGTCCTTAATTTTCAGCATCATCATGTCAGACTTGTCTCCATTACATAAGTAAGACCCAGACTAAAAATTAATTAGAGAAACCAGGGAAAAGCAGGGTAGTGAGATGTCAATGAATCTTCTGTAGTTTCAATATAGGGATCTCCTAAAATTTATCTACTGGTTCTTCATTCTTAAGCCAGTGGTAGTTAAGAGTTGGATCTCTCCAGAAGTGAAGGCAGAGTCATGACTGCCATCAGTGCCTTTATAAAAGGGCTTGAGGAAACTAGCAAACTTTTTCCATCCCTTCCTAATGGGACTCACTATTCACCCATTCTGTAGCACACAACATACATCATTGTAAGAACAGACAGCAAGACATTACCAGACATCACCAGATTTCTAATGCCTTGGTTGGAGGAGAAAGAAATCTTGATTCATAAACTACTCCACTGCCAGTCATGGAGGTATATGCTTTTCTAATGCTCTGGAGGTTGAGGCGAGAAGATGAGGAGGTGATTGTCATTATCAGTTACACAGTGTTCTTAGGGCCAGCCTGGGCCCTAGGCTATTCTGGCTCAGAAAACCAAAAGCCAAAGACAATAATACAAATGAAAACAAGACAACAATGAGGCCAACACCAGCAACATCTTGTCCACGTTATTTTTGCTGTAACCACATGGGTGGAATGAGCCAGCTGGTTGGAAAGTCATGTCCGCTCAGGCAGACTGAACTCTAAAATTCCTTCCTTGGATTTAGTATCACATTGTTCAGATGCTGAAAGACATATTGGTCCCCGAGGCCACAGAGGTGTGATTTACTCAGTGGAGGGTGAGAAGTGGAAACCGTGGGCCTAGGAAGCTATTTCGAGAGAGTCACTCACTGTAAAGGGCAGTAGAAAAACGGAATGCTGGAGAGT
Source organism: Chionomys nivalis (assembly GCF_950005125.1). Classification (NCBI taxonomy): domain Eukaryota; kingdom Metazoa; phylum Chordata; class Mammalia; order Rodentia; family Cricetidae; genus Chionomys; species Chionomys nivalis. The sequence goes on along the minus strand of NC_080103.1, from coordinate 27,837,486 downwards.
GGCAGAGCTTTGTAAGGTGAGATAATCTTCAGCATGTATAACTAGTCAGAGGACAGAACCAGCAGAAAGGGAGAGGCTGGCTTCAGTGGGAGACGGAAAGATCCATAGCAGGGCCACACAAATTGGCTTCAGAAGAGGCTTATTTCTCCATGAAGAATGAGATACGATATGGTATTCCCATGTGGGAATTTACTGCTTATTTATTTTTCATAATTATTAATTTGGTGTAATTTGTCCAGTCTTAGGCATTAGGGAGGAACAATTTTTTCTCAGCTCTTCTGCTTTTCTTTTTACTCCTCCCTCTGCTGAAGTCCACTTACAAACTTGCCACATCCTCACATCTTCTGTGACCTCATTTCAATTCCAACAGCTTCATTAACAGGTTCCTTTATTTGAATTCTCACTCATGACCTTTTGCATGGAACTGAGGTAAATTGCTTAGCACCTCAGAATTAACCTTTCTTACAAAACATTTATACAATTTCAAAGAGAGTACAGAGAAAAGAAAGGTGTCTTTAAAATTTCAAAAATCGTGTGTGTATGACAGGTGATTAAGGTATATTTAAAATTATTAACAACAGTTTTTAGATTAAGATGCAATCTTGTTGGTTACCTATCAAAATCAATGAACCACACAACTTAATTGAAAACAATTGTGTATATGGGGACAGTACACAGGATTTGGAAAACTGAGTAATTTGAAATTTACAACACCTTGAGCGATTCTTTGTATTGGTGAAGTGTCCTTAGTTTGCTGTAATAGGTGCGAATTTTATTAGAATTTTTAGTAATATTTTTATCCATAAACTGCCATAAATTACAATCTAGTCAAATTGCTATTTTCAGTTGGAATGATGAGCAATAAGCAAGCTCTATTCAAGGGTGAGCCGTTCTATTTCTAAGACAACACATAATTGGTCTTTAAAGTTAGTTTATCCTTTCACAATTTCTCCCTCCCCCTTCTCTCTCCCTCCTTCTCTCTCTCTCTCTCTCTCTCTCTCTCTCTCTCTCTCTCTCTCTCTCTCACGCACACGCACACACACACACACACACACTGTACATTGATTAGAGTCCCACTCTCTTAACCCCTTCCACTTATGCTGAACCGCTTATGCTTCTCAAAGAGTTCCCTTCCTACTCTCATGCTTGTTTGTTTTTGTAAGGTCCCACAACCTTTAATTAGGGTTGCTTGTGAGAGGCCACACCACGGAGGAGTCTGACTTCCCCTTCAACAGCAGCATTCACTGCTCAGAGAAGGGGTGGGACCTCAGCAGCCCTTTCCCCATTCAGAATGGACTACTGATGGGTAAGTGTGTGTAGGCCTTGGACAGTTACAGTTTCTACTGAGTTCGTGAGTGCGACAGCTATGTCATATCCGGAAGACGTCATATCTGAAAGACGTCACATCCGGAAGACGTCATCTCACAGCTCTCCTCATCCTTTGACTGTTGCATCTCTTCTGCCCTCGTTTCTGCAACATTCCCTGAATCTTGGAGGGGACGATACAGATCTCTCACTCAAGGTTGAGAGCTTGCTTATTCTTAGCACTTTGACCCATTGTGAGTGTCGGCACTAAACACTGCCCAGTACAAGCGGAAGCGGCTCTGACAAAGGCTGAGAACAGCACTAACCCCTGTGTATAAACACGAACATTTAGAAGGCATTTTGACACTATTGACCTTTGAAATCATCGATCCAGTTGTTTTGGCCGCGATAATGGGGAAAGTAGATTGAGAGATGATGGCTGATGCTGTTTAGAGCTCTCTCATTCAGGGTTTTGTTCCAGGGGTGGCTGTATGTAATCTCCAAGTTTTTACAAGCAAGGAGAAGCCACGGACTGTCTTTACATTGAAGAGATTTTAATTCCAGTTAACTTTTTTTTTCCCCCTGAATTTCAGAATCTGAAAATTCTGAGAAATAGGCCTCAGGGAGCTGAAATGTTCTGTGTCTCAAGTTCTTTTTAACAACTTCTGTGTGGTTTCCTTAAAAAAAAAAAAACCCACCCAACTGCAAAAAAACCAATTGCTCAAAGAGACTCCTGATTTCATCTCTTTTCTGCTCTTGACAGACCATGCAATGTATTTCCAAAGAGTTCATCACTTTGTAGTCTTTTTTTCTCGAATGTTCTCTCAGGCATCCTACATTTTGACGCAGGTAAAGTGACAGGTTCTTCCACGCTTGTCCGTGCCCTGTCGCACTGACAGGAGAGATTGTTCCTGATTAGTTATTGCATTGCACAGTCGTCGTACTTCCTCTTCCTCTGGGCTGGCCTCAGACTTGAGGTCCTTCTATCTCAGCTTCTGGATTAGGGGGCTACAGAACTATACCCCCTTTCTTGCCTTCTCTATTCCTCTCCATTGACAACGTTTTCATTGAATAGCAGCTGATGTGCTGACTGGACAATAAGGAGCAGTGCAGCTCCCGTTACTCCAGAATAGCTCATTTACTAATGGCAGAGTTTGGGTCCTTCAGGACCAATGCAAAAACGGGGAATCTGATGAGAATACCGTGTTTTAACCAACCTATGGATTAATGGTAAACAAACAAACAAAGAATTAAAGAACCCCATCACCACCGCCACCAACAGCAAAGAAACAAAAACAAAAATAAAAAAAAAAAACTTGATGGGGTTACATAAATGTAATCACAATTGCACATTAATGAATTATGTTCAGTAGAAAGAATACAATTTTGTGGAACTGAGGCTTTTTCTGTAAAGGCCAGACTAGCTTTGGAGGTTGAAGTAAGTATACTCACATTCATTTTATTTCAACTTTGCCTCCTCTTTTGATGCTAACCCTCCACCTGATACTCTGGTAGGTGCTTTGGATCCATGTCTCAGCCCTCAAGGGACTCACTCCCTCCGAAGGAGGAAGACAGACAGCCATATGGCAGTGAGATGATTGTTCTGATGTGTTATTGGAGTACAGGATGCTTTAGGGGATGAGGAAGAGAATACAAAACTCTAGAAGAAGGATATGCTCCTCAGATTTTCAAAGAGCAGGAGACATGACATTAAAACATCACCTTGAAAGGCAAGTGAGAGGAGGAGATTCCAGGTCTAAGAAAAGCATAAAAGTATGTACATCTGGAGAATGATAAATCATTGCTGATGGCTTCAGTCTGAAATGCCTCCAGAGATTATAGGTGGGACAGGGTATTGATGTGGGATTCCCCTCTGTATGCTATAAGTATGCTTTATTACCACTAGTTATTAAAGAAGCTGTTTCAGCCAATGGCTTAGTAGACTAAAGCCAGGCAGGAAATCTGAACAGAGATATAGAGAGAGTAGGCGGAGTCAAGGAGACACCAGGTAGCTGCCAAAGGAGTAACATGCCAGCACCGGTAAGCCACAGCCTAGTGATGATATACAGATTAATAGAAATAGGTTAATTGAAGATATAAGAGCTAGCTAGAAAGATAGCTAAGTTGTTGGCCAAACAGCGTTGTAATTAATATAGTTTCTGTGTGATTATTCGGGTCTGAGCAGTCAGGAAATGAATGAGCAGTCTCCACCTACAGGCTATCATGGTGTCTTCATGGAGGAGGCTTGATTCAAGTTTACACTAGAAAATAGCCAAGAGGATGTCAAGCCAAATGAGAAATATAAATATTTGAGAAAAATCTGAAGTACCATCAGAGACAAACTTCTGAAAACTTTTGTTGTGTTATTATATCTGAATATTTGAGTGCTCATCTTAAATGCACTCAGACACCATCAAGACAATATTTTCAAAAGACAAAAGTTAGTTTATGGCTACTATCAATACAGAACATTGGCATTATATTGGTCGGGAAAGGAAAAGTCAGACTGTATTGAGATTTCTAATTCTGGTTTAGGGCAACATCCTCAAAGTGTAATTTTTATTTAAAGTAATTATTTCAGTGTAAGAAGTTACTTTCAGTTTTATTGGCACTGGATAAAAACTGTGACATAATAATCTGTGGATGGCACAAATAAGAAGGATTTTTTTAAGCATCAAGTATTAATTGTATAAAATAAGAGTCTCATTGTTACAGTTTCATATATGCATATTCTAAATTTTACATTCAAATATTTATTTCATATGCATGTCTGTGTTTGTGTTTACATGCTTTGTCACTCATGTGAAGATGAGAGATGTACATGCAAGAGTTAGCTCCTTCTTTTAGCATGTAGTTCCTTGGTATTGAACTCAGGTCGTGAGGACTGGGGGAATACACTTTTACACACTGAACCATCTTGCCAGCACTCACATTGCACTTGGATTATATTAATATCCACTATCTCCTCTTAACCTACCTTCTTAGAGAAGAAAAGAAAGAGGAGGAGGCAGCTCTCTGGTAAGAAAAGATTCACTTCACAAGAGAGCACACTTCTCTTGCAGGCTGGCACTTTTGTGGTGGTGGAGTGTGAGGATGGCCCAAGTGGAGAGCTGAAGTACAATTTGGCCAGATAGTGCTAATGGCTAAAGTAGGATGTGCAGTAATTGTGTATCAATGGCGTTGGCTTGGGGGACGTTTGGGAAACCGAAATCTTTATGTACAGAAAAGTGGTGTTATTTCTGTTGGCATATAATCACAGGAGGAGTGGGGTGACATTGGGACATGGGATAGGGTTGGCTCCTGTCTATCACAAACTCTGTAGTAGGGCCTGACGTAAACTCTGAGACATGTTCTCATTATCACAGCTTCCTCATATCTAATTCCCTAGTGGTTGTTTTCTATTTCCATATCAGCTCTTAAAAAGGTTTATTTATTTATTTATTTATTTATTTATTTATTTATTTATGTTCTCCATATGAGTGGTTAAGACTCTTATGATTGGGCAAAAGATGTGTAGATATTTGTCATACCACGTGAATGCTTACAAAAGGGTTGTCCTAACTGAAATAATCAAGTGGGTGAGATGAGCTTTTCTGTAGATAGAAGCCAGCCCTATTCCTTCCCTGCTTCTGCCATTGACTTTGTCTGATGAGCTAAACCTCAAAACCAAAGATGCTATCATGGCAGGAATGGAACCTATGCTTGGATTCAATGGCATGGACTTCCACTTGCCACCGCCAACCAAGTTATGACTCCCACTGAGAGTTCCACCTTCCAGGAACAGAAATCAATACTGAATCTCTGGTATGGCACCATTCCCAGGGGTGAATGACCAGCTTTCAGGAAATTTATTGCTTTTATTGTGGAAGTGGCAGTGTTTTGGTCTTATTAGAATAGATACTTACTGTAGACAAGGACTTGTCTTCCTTGCTCACAGTTTTTCTTGGAAAACTAACTTCTGTATTGTTATAGACTTTGCCACCAACATTATAATATTCTACCTGGTATGACTTTTTATGTCATAGCAGAAGAGGTATGGCAATGGGCCTGTGTACAAATTCACTGGACCTATGCTTCTTACCATCCTAAAGCAAGTGGGATCACAAAATGATGGAATGGCCTTTTGAAGACAGAGTTACAGCTGCAGTAGCTAGGTGGGAATACATTGTAAGGCTGGGGTGAATTTTTCATGAAAGTCATAGATGTCCTGAATTAGCTACAAATATACAGTATTGCTTCTCTAATACCAGTACTCATGAGCCAAGGGCTGGAAATGAGAGTGGTACAGTTAGCCATTATCCCAGTTGACCTCCTACCAAAACGGTTTACTTCTTGTTCCTGTAGCTTTCCTGGCCCAGAAAACTCAACCCCTGAAGTCATAGTCCCTTGGCTAGGAAGCCCTGCAATGATCTCACTTAACTAGCAGTTAAGACTGTCACACACTTTGGACTCCTGATGCTTCTGAGTCAATAGTCATCATCTTGGCTAGGGTGATTGCTTTCGATTATCAAGGGAAAGTTGGACTACTGCTCCACAATGTAGGTAATGATGGGGCATCTGGTGTGCAGGGCATCCGTTATCTCTTCCTGTCACTCTGCTTTGTGACCAAGATCCACGGAAATATACAACAGTCCAATCCAGTTCCAGCAGAGAATTGTTCAGATCTTCATGAATGAAGGTTTGCATTATGATAGTGGGTAAAAAGGAGTTATCAGCCAAGCTCCTTGTGACAGAGAATATAGAATGTGCATTGAAATAAAGTATCTATAGTGCCAGTCACAGCCACACACCAAATTAAAGAACTGAGGACCATTAGCAGAGGTGAAGATTTTCTCCCTGATTTTGTTACGTATTTGTGTATTTATTCATATATTACATTTTCTGTAGAACTTATTTTTCTTAGTGTTCTCACAAAATACTTGAAAAATTCAATTTAAGGGAGGAAATGTTTGTTGTGGTTTTGTGGTTTTGCTTGACAGTATGTTCATCTTGGCAGAAAAAGCATGAGAGCAGGAGCATAAGGCTTCTCCAGAAGACCTGGGTTCGATTCCCAGTACCCATACAGTAACTCACAACTGTCTGTAACTCCAAGATCTGACACCCTCACACAGACATACATGCAGACAAAACACCAATGCACACAAAACAAAAAACAAATAAATTAAAAAAACAGAAAAACATTACTTCTAAATTTATGTGTGTGTGTGAATATGTGTGTGTGTGTGTGTGAATATGTGTGTGTGTATGAGAGAGAGAGAGAGAAGGAGAGAGAGAGAGAGAGAGAGAGAGAGAGAGAGAGAGAGAGAAAGAGAGAGAGAGAGAGAGAGAGAGAGAGAGAGAGAGAGAGAGAGAGAGCCTGTTCTCACTGAGGATGAGCATCAATCAATTTGTTGAGAACCTGAAAGAACAAAAAGGTGTGTGTGTGTGTGCATGCTCTTTCTGAGCTACATCCCTCTATCAGAAATGAATAAACTCAAACACTCACTTTTTTTCTTGCTCTTGGATTCCAAAGTTTTCCTTCTTGGGCCTTCAGAGTCTGGGGACTTACACCATTTGCTCCATGGGCTCTCAGGTCTTTTGACATGGACTGAGTCACCTTACTACCTTTCTTGCATCTCCATCTTTCAGACTAAAGATAGACAGACCTTTTGGCTCCCATAATTACACAAGCCAATTCCTATACTAATAAAAGCATTCACTGTCCTACCACTAATGCAGTGTTTTAACATGCAGAATGATGTCTGAACTCACAGGGAAGGATCACCATTCATGGCGACTCACTCAACACTGTTGCTAGCCTCTTGCCTATCAGCTGTGCAGGCAGGCATTGGTACCACTGCTGCATAGCCCTTCTAGCCAGCTGTGGTGGCACATATCTGAAGTTTCGCTACTCAGAAGGCTGTGGAGGAAGAATTGCTGAGGCTGGAACTTAAAGTCAGTCAGCATCATAGTGAGAGTCCCATCTCAAGAGGGACAGAGGGAGGAAGGAAGGAAAGATGGGCAATCTTGTGTAGTCTTGTGTGAGCCCTGGCCTCCATCCTAGCACCACATATACACTGTGCCCGTATAAAAGGACAATTATCCTAGGAGAAAAGATGATAGATCTGCATCTAATCCTTTGAGACATGACCATTAGTTGTTCCTTGTAAATTAAAAGCATGTTCAAATTTGGAGACCTGGTTAAAGGTTGCCTGAGTGACAACTTCTAGAGCAAGAAATGAGGTTAGAGTAACCACAGTCTATCAAGCTACCAATACAAGATTTTAAACAATAAATGCACGCAAAACAAGAACCCCTGGGTTACATGTAAACTTTCAATTGAATGTCTGGTAGAAATGCCTGCTGGAATCCTATTGAGTTTTAAATGGGCTTGGTAGTGTTTATCAAAGCTATTTCAGTTCACCGAGTCTATCACTCAGCTTTCCACAGCATAATGTTGGGAGGGGAATAAGTGAGTATTCATGTATAAATTGACTGCTGTCCTGACTCTACATGGAACCAGGGTGACTGCAGCTGACAAAGTTAGGTGATTGACAAGACATGAATAGAGCAATTATTTTCAGTATCTCTACTTTGCAATTACCTCAAAATGTGGAAATGGATAATTAGTTACTAATTCTTTAATATATATATATATATATATATATATATATATATATATATATATATATTCCCTCAGTGGTTAAGCAGAGCCAAGCCTGGTGGTATTATTCTGAAGCTTTCCCCTGATGCATCAGTTAACATTTTATATGCCAATGACCAGCCCAGATTAAATAGGAAGTGTTCTTCATAGATTTCCAGAAATCATGCACAGTGAGTTGTTTTTTCATTTTAAATGATTCTTTTTTTTTTTAAACGTACATGATATCTGCAAACAGCAAATTGAATGGCTATTTGAATTCCACTGGCAAGATATCTGAAATGTATTTGTTTGTGTCTATATGTATTTGATATAGAGATAACCTTTTTTTGTCTCTTTAACCTAACGTAACTCCAACCCTACCCAGGAGAAGGCTGTAACACCAAAGAGTCATGTAGATGGCTTTGTGCTGGGTGTATGCTATGGAAACTGGAAGTCACAGTAAGATCTTTTTTTTTTTTTTTTTTTTTTTTTTTTTGGTTTTTCGAGACAGGGTTTCTCTGTGGTTTTGGAGCCTGTCCTGGAACTAGCTCTTGTAGACCAGGCTGGTCTCGAACTCACAGAGATCCGCCTGCCTCTGCCTCCTGAGTGCTGGGATTAAAGGCGTGCGCCACCACCGCCTGGCTCACAGTAAGATCTTTTACAGATTCGGCATATATAAAATCTGATTTCTTTCTCGGGTACTGCAAAGGGTCATTTGTAGATTGTGTGTGTGTTGAATGCACAAGCACACACACACACATGTATATAATACATAACACACATGTGTCTGTGAGTACATCTGCCTGTGTGCTTGGAGGGTAGAGGATGACTTTTGGTGTCTTCCTCTGTCACTCTCTCTCTTACTTCTTTGAAGAAATGTTTCTCCCTTGACCTGGACCTTGTGTTTTCTGGCTAGGTTGTAAGTCAGCAATACACAGCCGCGATCCTGCCTCTGACCCCCAGAGAACTGGGTTATAACTGTGCACAAGATCTCTTCTGACTTGTTATGTGGATACTGGGACCCAAACCTCAAGTCCTCATCGCTATGCAGCAGGTGGTCTTAACCAGTACGCCATCTCTCCAGCCTTGATTTGTAGATTTTAACTGAGCACTAAAGGACAAAAATAAAAGTTTTATCTTTATAATATAGACTGTATAAAAGATAATTTTGCGAAAACATTGACTGTCACATAAGGATTATGAATTAAAAATCAGTCAAAATGTGAAGGCATTTTTCATGCTCTTTATTTAGCAATTTATTAACAAAGACTCAATGTATTGTTTAACACATATTAGAAATATTTAGCATGGATTAATAAAGACTGACAGTAACATAGCATGCTGTGTAATTAAGTCCTTATGCAGAAATGGTACAATTCATTTAGAAGAAAGTGTGCTATAACTGTGACATTAATTACTAAGTTCTAAGTACCAGTTTTTAGTATATGTGGTGCCTGTCAGGGCAAGACACTTATTTCTTAGCTGCCTAACATGGTGCTAATAAATTAAAACTTGAAATATGTTCATATCATTTTACCTTATAGAAAATAATTCCTTGAGGACAATTACTTCAATTTACATATGCTGATTTAAAACAATTCTTTATTTTCCTTTCCTCTGTGTTTTTAATTCAGGTTCATTTTCTTTCTTGCCTGCCCCTCCTGTCTTATTCCATGTGCCTCTTTCTCTTATTTGGATTTCGTAACTAAATAAACTCTCAAATAGAAAATCAATTCGTGTTTCTCAGAAGTACTTAAGTCTTCAATAAGGAAAGTATGCTTGGGGATGTAGCTCAGTTGGGAGAGTGTTGGCCTGATTGAATGCAGAAAAGGGCTTGATGGCACACACCTGTAATCCCAAGTTTTAGAAGCAACAGGATCCGAATTCAAGGTCATCTTTGACACTAGATAGTAATATTGAGGCTAACCTGGGACACACGAGGCCCTGTCTTATTTTTTTTTTTTAAGATCAAGGTGGATAGGGATAGATTCATTGAAGACTGATAACCAGCCACTTACCTCTCCCTGGCTCCCAGTCTTATGGAACCTCTAGCACTGTCACTTAGGTTTGAGATGTTTTCCTCAAAGGTCATATGCTCAAGGCTTTGGGAAAGATCAGCATTTTCATAATGTTAAATCCTCTTTCAGAGAAATTCAGAAAAAATATTTTATCAGAGATGTATATTTATTTCTCAGATATGTTTGTAAATCATGGCTCAAATATACAGTCTTTTAAATAAACAAGATATAAATATTTTGATATCTCAAAACACCCCATCATATTATTCTATTATTTATTGTATTACTATGACATTTTCATACAAACATCATTATATTTTGCTCCTCTGCTGTCCTTCCTCCTCCCTCTTTCTACTTTCTCTCTGTTCTCTCTCCTCCTCCAAGTACTCCTTTTCCTTTTGTATGGAATCCATGTGTTCTCTGTTTTGTTCTTTTAGAATCTTGAGCATTGTCCACACTGTGGACAGGTGTTTCCTTGATCATGTCTGATTGAGGTCTGGCCCCTTGACCATGGTACACTGTGGACAGGTGTTTCTTTGATCATGTCTACCTGAGGTCTGGCCCCTTGACCATGGTACACTGTAGACAGGTGTTTCTCTGACCATGTCTGGCTGAGGTTCTATCACCTGTGCTTGGAAGATCATTTCTTCCCTTAGATTTGGAAAATTCTCCACTATGATTTTATTCAGTATGTTTTCTATGCTTTTGCTCTTATTTATGCTCCCACTTTCTGTCATATGGACTCTTAGGTTTGGTCTTTTGATCATTTCCTAGAGTTCTTGAAACTTATGATCACACTAGTTCATTCCTTTTCTTTACTGATGAGTATAATATTTCTGGTGTGGGGAATCCTTCTGTATATATGTTGCTTTTATTGGTTAGTGAATAAATCCGTTCTGGTCAGTGGCTTAACAGAATAGAGCAAGGCAGGAATTTCAAGCAAATAGAGGAGTAAAGAAGGCAGAGTTGGGAGAAGTCATGAACCCTCCTTCCCCCACAGGAGGCAGATGCCTCTGTCAGATCCCACCAAAACCTAGCCGGCAGTTCACGATGCACAGATTAATGGAGATGGGTTAGTTTAGAGTATTAAAGCTAGCTAGAAATATGCTTAAGTTATTGGCCAAACAGTATTGCAAATAATATAATTTCTGTGTGATTATTTTGGGTCAGAGAAAGTCCCAGGACAGCCAGGGCTACATAGAAAGACCCTGTCTTGTATGTGATGGGGGAAGATAAATAACAATAGCTTAAAAGTAAGGTAAAGTTGTAGGCCCACATTTCTACATGGTGTGACAGCCAAGTTCTTAGGCCATGGTTGGTATCTGGAGCAGTCACATGCCCTTCTAGACAGGCTGTCACTAACCTAATAAAAGCTCAGGATATGTTGCTCCTTTTCTTTTGTAATTATGTAGATCGCCTGATTAGGGGTGTTAATTCCAAGCTAGTGACTGAGCTGCTGATGGGACTGTAGTCTTCCTACCCCTAAAACAGAATGTTAATGAATTCCCACCTTAGTTTACCTTTGGGGATAAAAGGTGTTTGGATAATAAACACGGGGATCTTCAGGATTTGAATGATATGAGACTCCCTTCCGATATTGCTGTGTGAACCGTGTCTCAATTATTTTTGCACCTCCACGTGGGTTCAGAGAGGGAAAAGTAGTTTATGTTGGGTATCAGACCCTGACACAAAGTCAATATATTACTGATAATATAATAATTAAAAAGAAAAACATAAGATGTATAGAAAAGAAGAAGCAATGAATCATTATACTAGCTGGTTTCTAAGTCCTCTAAGATTTGAGTCTGCCTGGTAGACAGGAGAGGGGCAGAAAGCCATCTGAACTTGTCAACTTTGTCACTCCGATGACTTACACTGGTGCTGAGCCTGTGCTGGACAAGCGTCACATGTCTGCCAGAGATGCCCCCCTTGAATAGCTTCTCCTCCCTGTATACCATCGTCATCTGCTGACCGCCTGGCTTTCACAGTCCATTGGCTAGGGAGGTTTCCCATCATCCGTCAGAGGAATCAAACATGAGTTTTTCTTTTCCTTTCTTTCTTTCTTTCTTTCTTTCTTTCTTTCTTTCTTTCTTTCTTTCTTTCTTTCTTTCTTCCTTCCTTCCTTCCTTCCTTCCTTTCTTGCTTGCTTTTTTTTTTGTTTTTTGTTTTTGGTGATTTGTGCTTTTCTGTGAATACATCAGTCAGTTTTACTAGGATATCTTTCTAGTGAGCAGCCTACTTAAGACTTCCCCAGTTGGTACACCTTGAGTTTCTTCTATTCTAGTAGTTTCTGCTAGTTAAGGGGTATTTCCCGAGTATATTCACTGTTGCGGGAAGCAATGGCAGTTTTAAGGTTTATTTAGGTGGACCTATCTCTGTACCTTCAGAACTCACAAATGTTAAATGATGTGCTGGAAGGATGAACTATAGATGTCAAAATGTGCACTGTTTCTTGTTTTAGAATTCTTGGCTCTTAAGTGCCTTTTGTCCATTTGAGATTCTTCTGTTGGGAATTCTCTGTTTAGCTCTGTACCCCATTTTTTAATTGGGTTATTTAGAATTTTGAGGTCTAATTTCTGGAGTTCCTTATATATTTTGAAGATCAGTCCTTTGTCTGATATGGGGTTGGTGAAGATCTTTTCCCATTCAGTAGGCTGCCTTTTTATCTTGTTGACTGTGTCCTTTGCTTTAAAGAAGCTTCTTAGTTTCAGGAGGTCCCATTTATTTATTATTGCTCTCAGTGTTTGTGCTACTGGAGTTCTATTTAGGAAGTGGTCTCCTGTGCACATGCATTGAAGACTACTTTCCATTTTCTCTTTTATCAGGTTCAGTGTGGTTGGATTTATATTGAGGTCTTTAATCCATTTGGACTTGAATTTTATGCCTGGGGATAGGTATTGATCTATTTTCATTCTTCTACATGTTGACACCCAGTTATGCCAGCACTATTTGTTGAAGATACTTTCTTTTTTCAATTGTATAATTTTAGCTTCTTTGTCAAAAATCAGGTGTTCATAGGTGAATGGATTAATATCTAGGTCTTCGATTAAGTTCCATTGGTCAACCTCCCTGTTTTTATATCAGTACCAAGCTGTTTTCATTACCGAAGCTCTGTGATAGAGCTTGATGTCAGGGATGGTGATCCCTCTAGAAGTTCCTTTATTGTACAGGATTGTTTTGGATATCCTGGGTTTTTGTTTTTCCATATGAAATTGATTACTGTTCTTTCAAGTTCTATGAAGAATTGTGTTGGGATTTTGATGGGGATCACATTGAATCTACAGATTGCTTTTGGTGGGATTGCCATTTTTACTATGTTGATCCTTCCTATCCAAGAGCATGGGAGATCTTTCCATTTTCTGGTATCTTCTTCAATTTCTTTCTTCAAAAACTTAAAGTTCTTTTTGAATAGGTCTTTCACTTCTTTGGTTAGTGTTACCCCAAGATATTTTGTGTTATTTGTGGCTATTGTGAAAGGTGATGTTTCTCTGATTTTCCTCTCAGTTTCTTTATCATTTGTATATAGGAGGACTACTGATTTTTTTGAGTTGATCTTGTATCCTGCCATATCACTGAAGGTATTTATTAGCGGTAGGAGTTCTCTGGTAGAGCTTTTGGGGTCAATTATATACATTATCATATCATCTGCAAATAATGAAAGTTTGATTTCTTCCTTTCCTATCTGAATCCCCTTGATCTCCTTTTGTTGTCTTATTGCTATTGCTAGAATTTCAAGAACTATGTTGAAGAGATATAGAGAGAGTGGACAGCCTTGTCTTGTTCCTGATTTTAGTGGAATTGCTTTGAGTTTCTCTCCACTTAATTTGATGTTGTCTGTAGGCTTGTTGTATATTACTTTTATTATATTTAAATATGTTCCTTGTATCCCTGATCTCTCCAAGATCTTTGTCATGAAGGGGTGTAATGCAAGCTTTAAAGTAGGCATGCAATAACATATTGATTTGGTGTGAGGAGCCATTGTCCAGTCACTGAACGTTTCACACCAACAATATACTTAAAGCCTCATTTCTTGCCAGTAATTTCTCCTTATGGAAGTCTGAAGAACCAGTGTTCTGTAACTTCAGAGTTTATGGTGATGGACAACGAGGAGTCAATAAAGGGAAATTGACAGTGATATGAAGTTTAAGAAAAAGTAGCCCTGTCATTGCAGAGTTTGGGGTAGTCAAGAATGTTCATCATCGTCAGACGTATCCACTAGGCTTGGGGAATCATACTGACAACTGGGAAGAGAAAATAGATATGAGTGTAAGTACCAGGAACTCTAACTGGGAGAGACATAGGTGGGGACTACAAACCACAATGCTGACATTGCATTTACAACTGAATTCAAGAGTGGGTGTAAAGAGAAACTCATAGGAAAGGGTCACAGGCAACGTATTCACAAACATCTAGGGAGGGATACATGGCCCAGAATGAATGGAAATGTGTGGCATAAATCAGTAAGCAATGTTCTGGAAAAGCAGTAAGCAAGAATGCCCTGAGACTCCCCCAGATGCCAAGGGTCAGATAACACATTTCATTCAGTTTTGATTGAATATGATGGAGACACAAATGGAAGGGCTGCTTTTGATCTCCCCACAGCCTGTCTCTTGAAACAGATGGTACAGTGCCGACTACAGACAGTCCTGTTTTGCTTGCATACTCTTTGCCTGCAAAAAAAAAATCATTTTGAAATTGACAAACTTAACTAGCAACACTAAAAAGGAATTGCGATCCTTATGAGGTCAGGATAGAGGATAGGTGTTTTGTTTTGTTTTTGTTTGTCTTTATGAATTGTTTTAAAATGGTGAAATCTCATCCCCAGATGGATATCTCTGAGCTGTGAGAGGCTATGCAAATGGGAAGTCACACTGTCAGCATCCATCTCGGAAGGAAAGGAGAAACAACAAGGTGAAGATGGTTAAAGATGCACAGCATTGCATGGGTTTTCTGAAAGGCCAAAAGAGATTTTATAAGATCTGCACACCATTGAGCCAGCCGTTTGTTATTAAACAGATTGTTAAGCAGATGGCTTACAAACACTGAAAAAATGAAGTGTTGGTCATCCAATGACATCCATTGTCACCACCCGCTGAGGTGTCCATTTCCATGACATCCACATCACTACAAGTGATTCACACCAAGCTAAGCTTATCCTCTTTCTGGAGGCTACCAACTGGGAGATGAGCAGAGCATTGGAGGCATCATTCATCTTGGATTTATTAAGGTTTCTTTGCCTAAAGATATCCATTCAACTGCCCACGAATATTTCATTCCCTAAACACAGCACGCATGACTCACACAGATTTTATAAACTCCTGCTCTCCTCCAGAAGGCTTTTCTCCTTGTGTGCCAGTCTCCTGATACAATCTTCCTAGTAACCCTTGGCTTTTCTTTGCCTCCGGACTGCTGTGAAAATGCTGGGACGTCTTGTCTTACTCCCAGTCTTAGAAATTTGTGCTCTTGCCTGAGTTAGAACCCTCCTGCCTCTCTTCGATGTTCATGGCTTTCTGCCCTAATTGAAATGGCAAAGCCCACCAAATCCTGTTCTTGTCTTTCTTAGTAAGCAGTTGCCTTTCAACACAGTACATAAACCTTTAATTTTGCTACCATGAATCCTTCCTCACCCTGGTTTTAACACACCTTACATTTAGTTCCTTCCCTTCCAAAGGCTTTTCTTGTTTTCAACAAATTCTGCTTATCATGCTCCTTCTTAGGCCTCAACGTCAAGCCAAAGTTATCTCTGAGAAGAGCAATCTGACTCCTTCCAGTAGAGCTGGCCGTTCTTTCTTTGTTATGCCCACACAGCAGTGTATTCATTCACCTTATATTGTTGTGTTTATGAGACAGGTAGAGGGTAGTTTTCTGCTGTTCCTTTTCTTTTAGCCATTGAAAATTTCAAGAGATAACCAAGCACATGTCTTTCTATTCCTGTGGTTCCTAACACATTATATATACATTTCCTGTTGCCCAATTGATGTTAAAAACCAGCACATAAAGGAAGCATTTTTTTTTTTTTTGCCTAAAGATAAAGGAATTTGGATTCACACTGAACAGGGATACCAACAAAATAAAACTTAATTAATTACTGAAACATTATAACCCACTTCTCTTCCTCCTCCTCCAGTACCATATTTTTTTTTTATTTTCAGAGACAGAGTCTATAATTCTAGCTCATCTTGCCTCAGCTTCCCGAATGCCGAGGTTGTAGGTTTGTCCCACCACACTTGGCTCTCGGTTTACTTAATTTTTGACTCAAGATTTCTATTAACTATCGTCCATCTTTTCCAGCATTGTTTCAACTCAGAGTAAAAGGATCTCACTTCCATTTTACAGTTAATTCTGGTGTTTTACTTTCATCCTGTATCATTCTATCTAAAATTTGGAATATATATATATATATATATATATATATATATATATATATGCTGTGGAATAACCCTTCTGTTTGCTAGGAATATATGTTGCTCCTATTGGTTGATAATAAAAGCTGAATTGTCCTATAGTCAGGCAGGATACAGCTAGGTGGGAGAGTCAAACAGAGATACAGAGAGGAAAAAGGCAGAGTCAGGAAGATGCCAGCCAGCTGCCAAAGGAACAAGATGTATTAGAGCACAGGTAAAGCCATGAGACACATGGCAAAACATAGATTATTAGGAATGGGTGAATTTAAATGTAAGAGCTAGTTAGTAATAAGACTGAAGTATAGGCCAAATATTTTGTAATTAATATTAAGTCTCTGAGTGATTCTTTAAAAGCAACTGAGGGGCAGAACAGAAAAAAACCTTTATTTATATAAATATGTATAGATGCATATATGTGTGCATATTTCCCTACAAATCCTCTCTCCCTGTTTTACTCTGTTCTCTCTCCATGCCAATCATTCAAGAGCTAAATAGGAAATATTTTCTATTAGTGGTAGAGGAGCTCATTATAGTGCAAGTGAAGGTTAATAAGGAGCTAACTTCTCTAAAAATCAAGCAACAATTATGCTATGAGACGAATTAAGATTATATAATAAAATGCAGTAAGATTTATGTTTTTCTTGATGGTATGTGATTTTTTGTATTTATCATCATTATTATTTGTCTTAGTTTGGGTTTCTATTGCTGTGAAGAGATAAAATGACTATGGCAGCTCTTTCAAAGGAAACCATTTAACTGGGGCTGGCTTGCCATTTCAGACGTTTAATCCATTTACATTATAGGAGGAAGCATAGTGGTCTGCAGGCAGACACGGTGCTGGTGAGAGAGCTGAGGGTTCTACATCTTGTTCCACAGGCATCAGAAGGAGACTGTGTACCACACTGGGCATAGCTTGAACACGTAAGACCTCAAATCCTGTGCCCACAGTGGCATACTTTCTCCACCAAGGTCACACCTACTCCAACAAGGCCATTGTTTTTAATAGTGCCATTCCCTATAGGCCATACTTTGTAATAAATAGGTATAGGTCTTACCTATTCAAACAACCACAATAATTGTTATTGTTAATCTATCTCAGGAAAACGGCAAATCTATGTTATCTTAGGACATTCTTTTCCTTCTTGGGATGTATTAGACATCATGTTGGAGAGAACTATATATAAGTAACACCAGAAGGTGGACCCATTCACAAAGACAATGGTTTTTGTTGGGCTAAAACTGAGTAGCTTTGAAATTGGAGGACAGGAAAGAATACTTAAAAAAGCCAAAGGGACCAGCTGAGAGAAGGTAGGATAGTGTTTATTTAACAAAGCAGAGGAGGCCAAGTAGAATGCTAATAGCAGGGCTTAGTCCTTCCCTATCAGTGACTATCTGAAAGCCTTGTTATTGGTGCTACTGTTCTTTCATGTAAATTGTAAACGAGTTAAGATGAGGGCATACACACCCCATGTCCAACTTAACAATAAAAATAATTAAGTATTTTGAAATGTATTCTTTGACAATTTCACATTTATATAGTTATTTTGATCATATTCAAACATCTTTCCATTTTTATATTCCTACTACCTCTTGATCATTTCTTATTCCCAGCATGGCCCCTCTAGTTTTATATCTATAAAAATATATGTAACTGGTTGAGTTTAATTAGGGTTACTTGCATGTATGTATATTAGGTCATTTGCTGGCTCATGGGCAACCTAACAGGACAGCATTGAAGAAAAACGATTCCTTATTCTCCAGAGTTAGTCAACTGTCAGTAGCTCCCCAGTTAGGGAAGGAGTCTCATAAACACCTCTTTCATCCATCTGGAATGTTGATGGCTTGTTCTCATATAGGTCTTATGCAGGTAATCACAACTGGTATGAGTTGATAAGTGAAATGGCCCTCTCAGGTCTAGATGACCGTGTTCATATCATTCCCCCTTATCTTTTGGCTCTTAAATTCACTTATTCTCAGCTTTTGACCATTTATGAGTCAATACTCATTTACTGTTGAATACTGAAAAAGGAAGCTTCTTGAACAAAGCTGAGAGCAGCACTTATATATGGCAATAAACACAAACATTCAAAGAGCAATTTGACAACAGGCCCATTGAGCAAAATAGCAGCAGGGCCTCCCAGTGCCCATGCCCTCTCCAGCTATTAGCTTTTGACCAGAGTTTTACAATGTCATGTGTGAATTCCCTTCTACAGATGAGTCCTTGGATCAAGTCTGTAACTAGTTGGTTATTCCCATAACATCCATGTCAGTGTTGCAGCAAACATCACATCTTACCTAAACACATTGATTACTACAACCCCACTCCCCACAGCAGCCTGCATGGCATCTCCTGGCACTATGAAAACTAGCCATCAGGGAACATGTTTGAAGCTCAGATCCAGCTTGATTTTTTCTATGTCCTACAATCAAAATGTGCTGTGTCTTCAGCAACAGGGTGTTGTCATTTAGTTCTGGTGAACAGCCAAGAGCACTGGCAAATTGGGTTGGGGCCTTGGAGCCTACCTGACGAACAATTCATAATGAGATGCACATGGCTGACGCTGAACGTTTTCATTTAATATCTCTTGGATTCTAAGAGTAGCATTATATGGGTAGCGATAATAACTAAAGAAAAAAATCAAGCATTTGAGAGGGAGTTGGGGGATATGGGCTGAGAGGAGGTACAGTACTCATGTGTGGCATTCTCAAAGTAATTTAATTGAAATATACATTTAATTAGCTTACAAGCTAATGGGTTTTATATGGCGTTTAAAATACATTCTTAATTCTGGTTAATCCTCTTCCTTCCCTTTCCTCTCTTCTACCTCTCTGTTCCCATCTCTGCTTACACCTTTTCACCCCCACTTCTGCTTTCACATCATGAATGCTTTACTTTCCCCTCCCACGCTTATAGCTGCTTCCTATCCCACCTTCTCCATGTGCTCTTCTAGCTTCCTGGCCTCTACAGCCATTGCAAATCAAACAAACAAATCTATAAAGTCAAAGCCAGAATGCTACCATAATACAGAGCATGTGATATTTGTCATTTGGAGCCTGAGTTACCTTGGTAGAATATTTTCCAGTTTTATCTGTTAAGGAAAAAACAATTTTATCATGAATATCTATCTATCTATCTATCTATCTATCTATCTATCTATCTATCTATCTATCTAATTAGTTGAAATGGTTATAATTTCAATGTTATAGGCAGACATCATAATTTCCAAAATATTCTCATTGTTCTCAGCAGTAATCTACAGACATTAAATGCTAATACACCAGTCCTCCTCCAGCTCCCAGCAATCTCTAATCCCCTTTATACACCTACAAATTTACGTTACAGGTCCTTCATATATGTGAAATAACAAAAATATTTTCCCTTTTGTGTTTGGTCTATCTTTCTCAGCATAATGTCCTCCATGCACTAACATCTATCAAAGCTTACTTCCTTTTCAAGGCTGAAAAATATGCCATTTATTTGGTTTGTCTACTCATCTGCTGATCCTTGCCCAGTTTTAATCATCACACATTTAATATTTTGTCATTAGGACCTATGAAGAGAAGGTAGAGGAGATCTTTGGGGGATTTTATGTGTACTTGTTCACTCAGCAGAGAAAGCCAGGGACATACCAACTCCATCTGTTCTGTTGTTCAGGGTGCAAGATGGGCAGGGTGTTAAGAGCTTCTCATTAAGGTCTCTTGCCCTAACATAGTTAGACTGATCTCAGTCTCCACTCCCACAACTAAGTTAAAGAGCCTACTGTGTGATTGCATCTCTCGGCTCTATCCTATTCCCCTTGCTTCTGTTTTCTGTCTGTAATTCTACATCTCCTTTATGATGAGAATCAGTCTCATGTGCTTATTAAGTCTGGAGTCTTGGAGACACAGTGCCTAGGGGGCAGAGCTAGGACTAAATTATGGCCTGATTACAGAGTGGGAGCCTAGGCCCTATGGGATCACTGCATCCCACTGTTAATTCCTGGTCCAATTTCTGTGTTGATGACAGTCTCTCTCATCTGCTTATTCTACTGTCTGGTTCTAGCTTCTTTACCTTTTAATAAGGATACTCTAGAGAGAACACCCAGGTCTTGCTGCCTACATCTCTCTGACATTTATTCACTTCTTAACTCCTTTGAATGGTTTCTGCCTTATTTATTTATTTATTTATTTATTTATTTATTTATTTATTTTCAGTAACAAAAAATAAAGGCAGCTACCCTTTCCATGGTCAGGGAGGGTCTTCGCTCTTCTCATTCTGTCTAACTCTTGGGACATCATTGACACTTTTTTTTTATCATATGTATATCCTAACACTTTCTTGATGTGATCAGAAAAATAGCTTTTTATATTTGACATAGATCGCTTTTTTTGTAGAAATTCCAGTTTTGCTGAGTTTTCTTTTTCAACATTTTTTATTTTTGTGGGACACACAAAGACGTTTTAATGTTGCAGTGATTTTATTCTGGTTGTCACGAGTCATATTAGCTGTCCAAACAATATGCCACTGGGGTGTCACTTTTCAACAGGCCTTTTCTTGCTTTTATTCTCTGTATTCTGCTTTCATCTTCTACTGCCATGCAGATATCTCCAATGCCGGCAGTCTCGACGGCATCCTGTTTTCCTGGGCATTGATGTCTTCTGTCGGTGACTGTTTATTCTTATACTGTGTCAGGAGAGGCATCTCTTGTCTTACCCACCTTCCCTGAACTGTGGAAACATCCTTCAGTAACTATAGCAATGACTTCTCATGTGCCCCAAATGCAGACTTTAGTCTGGATGGGCACTCAGAGAATACTTAGGATTGGTCCTCAGGGAGGATCTTGTCCCACAAAGAGGGCTCCTGTGGGAATTCAAACTTTTATTACTGTTGGCACCATTCCCTACTTTGAGATTTATTTCATCTTTTGTTTGTACTTTTATGTGTTCACTATCTAGCTTATTTGACTTGGTCTTACTCATGTTTAGGTAGTATATTTATTAGCCATTCCAGAGCCACATCCTTAGAACAGAGAGAATGAAAAGAAAAGCATCTGTTTCAGCTTCAGTTGAAGGGATATTGGCTTAGTTTTGGTCATGAGACCATCTGAGCTCCAGTGCCTTTGGCAGAACCTCAGTACAATGACCTTTGTTCATTCAGATAGACCAACCTGCAGTTTTGGAGGAAGGGCTCTCCCGTCAGAACAAAGGGATGCAAAACTGATCTGAACTAGGTATCTATTCTAGGTTTTGTCTAAACCATCACTCAAATCAAATGCCATTTTGAACAATGACTCATGAAGTAGACCTTGATAGGAGATGTTTCTTTTTTATTAAAACAATTTTTTCATATAATATATTCTGATCATGGTCTCCTGTCCCCAAACTCCTCCAAGATCCTTCCCACTCACTCAAGTCTATGCCTTTTTTCCCCCACTTTCTTTAGAAAATGAGGCAAACAAAAAGAAAAACAAACCAGAATTTAAAAACAAACCAACAAGGAAAATCAACAAAGAGAAATCACAAGAAAACACACACACACAGAGATAATACACACACCATAAAAACACAAAGTCAGAAACCATAATATAATATGAGATAAAATGTCTACAATCGAATTCTTGTTGTGGTGACTTCTTCTGGGCATGTCACTTTCCCTTAAAAGTGGTTTGTAGCCTCAGTGAGGCTAGTAGGAGAGAAATAATTTTTAATTTGCAAGTGGGTGTCAATAGGAGATAGCTTATTAGTTAGGGATAGAGGCTCATTTCCACCACTATGTGTTGGGACCTCTGGCTTGGATTTGTGTGTGCTCTGTGCAGGCTGCCATAGCCAGTGTGAGATCATAGGTGCATCAGTCCTGTTTCATCTGAAAGATACTGTTTCCTTGGTGCTTTCCATCCCGATCTGGCTCTTACAATCTTTCTGCCGTCTCTTTTGCATAATTCCCGGCAAAAGGAAGGGTTTGAGGAAGACATCCCACTTAGGATTGACCGTTCTAAAGCCTCTCACTGTGCATATTGTCCAGTTGTGGGTTTCTGTTTAGTTCCCATCTATTGGAAGAGGAAGTTTCTCTGATGACGGCTGAGCAAAGCACTGATTGATGAGTATAGGAGAATGCCATTAGGATTTATTTTATTAATACATTTTTTTTAGCAGAATCATATTTGGTTTTCTCCTAGGCACATGGTCTATTCAATTTTAGGTTCTTGGCCACCTGAACAGTGTCAAGCATAGGTTTCTGCTTATGAAGTAGGTCTCAAACCCAATCTGATAGTGGTTGGTTACTCCCATAAAACTTGTGCCACTATTGTAGATCACAGGGTTTATAGCTTGATTGGTGGGAATCTTTCTCTTCTGGTAGAATGCATAGTATCCAGTACCAAGAGCTAGTCAGTAGGAGTGAAGACACCAGCTTGACTTCTCATAAATGAGTTATGTTAAGTGTTGTCTTCAACAATAGTGACTTCTCATAAGTTTGTGGAAGACAGTTAATAGCCTTGACAAGTGGAAGGAAGTTTAAAAGTGCCTGGGTTTCCACAGATTTTGCTGTAGTTTGGATCTTAAGTAGTGTTTTCACAAAAGGTCCATGTGTTAAAACTCTGGTATCCAGTGTGGTGTTATCAAGACACGCTGGAAACTTTTGTGAGCAGGGCCTACTGAGAAGTCTTGGGTCACTGGGAGCATATCTCTTCATTCCTAGCTGTTAAGATGTAAACATTTTGCTCTATCAAACATTACTGCTGTGATGTATTCCCTTGGCACCGGTTCAGGGGTACTGGGGCCACAGACTATGGAATGGAGCCTCTAAAACATTAACCCTCGAGTAAAACTTGACTTATTCTTAATTTTTACAGTGTTGGAAATTGAACCTATGGTTTTATGCCTGCTGATCAAGTATTTTCTGATTGTCTATATCTCTGCTTATCATACACTTTTCAAAAGTTGATTGTCTCAGGTATTTGGTTACAGTAATGCAAAGCTGAAAGAGTTAGACTTCATATTATAAACACTTGGATTCCCTCTTATTGTCATATTTCTATTCTCCCTTCTTCATTTTCTCTTCCTTCTCTTATTTATCTAGTCATTTATGAAACTGTTCTTCATTGTTCTCCTTTTCTGGCATTTCTGTCTTTATTCTGTAAAAACAAACTTCTTTCCTAGCTTCTCTTATGTTTATTTCCCATAGTTCACTATTTCAAATGTAACTCTGTGAAGCTGATTAAATATATAGAGTTTTGACCTTCTCCTCTAGATATTTTTGGGTAGATGTTCACTTACATCACCCAAATGTCTGTCACATGATCTCTTTCAGTCAATTTTATCTGGAGCTACTCTTTTCCAGGCTCAGGCAACTGAGACATTGCATGTTCTTAGGCTTTTGAAACTAACATACTGCAAAACAGTATACTGGTTGCTCTAATGTTCATTGCAGAAAGGATATGTCCTTTTGGTAAAAACACATCTAACCATGAATCCATGACTCAACTCTAAGATAGTCTAGGATTAGTGATTTTAACCTTGGACTTGCTCATGGCTTGGTTTTTTGAGGGAAGACACCAAAGCCTGGATGCTGTTCTTACTTTCCACAGGCCCCATCAATTGCACGCCTTCAAGGCACAGACACCATCACTTCAACACATTTGGGCAGAGATGAGTTAGCTTTACTTAAGGTTACTGCAGAGGGAATCCTTTCACTAACAGGAACTTACAACAAATCACCTCAAGATTCTTACCAGCTTTAAAAAGTGGTGATTTTGTAGAGTAAAATGTTTAGCATTTTCCTAGATGGCTATAATCTCTTGATTTAGCTGGAGCTCTTTGTCATTTATATATGCATCTGGACTGATATTAAATTTTCTTTATGGATTTGTTTGAAATGAGTGGCTGGCTATTTGCAGCTTCAGTGGTTTTCGGCTTACATGGATTATAGGCTTAGATATTTGTGTTGGTAGCAGACCTCCTGGTTAGCATCGTGGCTGAAGCTGTCACTTCCCTCCAGTGCTGTTTCCTCCTCACTCCACAGTAACAGCATCTTGAGCTGGATGCCCCTTGCCTCTCCAAGCCCCTAGCCTCTTGGATCTGGCTGTGACTGAGTTACAAATATGAGGGACCTGTGATCTGGGAGATTCCTGCGAGTCCTTAGGGGGAAGCGACTTGTTCTTCTCAGCTTTTTCCTTCCTTTCTTTCTTTCATGGGCAGCTGCAGTGCAGAGATACTGGGAGGCAGCTGAATTAAATTTGTACTTCAAAACAGTCAACAGGTCCCCTCTCCATAGTCGCGTAGAGAAGAACTTACCTTCTGTGCATGGTGTTGGTAATCACTGTTTCAGTAGGCAAATAGAATTAGAGAAGAAAGTATATTCAATGGAGGCTTCTGAAACCTGGTAATTATACATGTTTCTGAATAAAGGATTCAGAGTATTGACAAGAGATAAGAGAGTGTTATGGGAGGCTCCATAACATGGGAGGCTTGGCTATGGTTCTGAACACTTGCCCACTTAAAACAAAACTATAATAAATATATAAATGAAAAATAAACTTATTTAGTTTTGGGCAAAATCATAAAGGAGGAAATGCTAAATCTCTGTCTATCTTAGCTATAGAAATGCTGTAACTTAAAGGAAACACACACACACACACACGCACACACACACATTGTAGGGAAGGCATCTATGTGGATTTAACTGTGTGCCCCAGTTACCAGAAGAGGAAGGCTGCCTTTCTTCTAGGAGATAAATCTGTTCCCTGCCTGCCAGGGCATAGCGAAGGCCATTTGCACTCCAAGCATCGTATTCTGCAGAGAAGATCCCAGTACTCAGGGATCCCTTCCAGAAAGAGCTAGAAAGTCTGGAGCTTGCTCTATCCATCAAGTATGTTATGAGAAGCTTCGTCTGCCGTCCATATCCTCATTCTGTAGTTGAAACACTGAGGCTTACTGGAAAAAGGCCTGTGCCCAGCAGGTGTGAAGTGAGAATTCAGGAGTGGATCTATTCCCAAGTTCAGTCTTCTGCCCAGGAAGGTGATGTATCTTATTTATTTGAGTGCTTTTTGAGCAGGGAAGAGATGCCAACATGGCTCTTGACTAAAGGTTGTCCTTAGGATGCCAACATTCCAGGCATTACTCCCAGGGAAGGAGCTGGCCTTGTTCTTGGGCCTGGTTTATGATCTTTGTGGAGGGGGCTTTTTGTTTGCTTTTTGAGACAGGGTTTCTCTGTAGCTTTGGAGCTTATCCTGGAACTAGCTCTTGTAGACCAGGCTGGTCTTGAACTCTCGTGCTTGGGTTGAAGGCGTGTGCTACCACGGTCCGGCTCTTAGACAGTTTCTTATTCAGCTACAGAAGTCGGAGAAACGGATAAAATCAGAGAAAAGGCTACCATTGGGAATATAATACAGGGTGGATTCATCATAAAGGATTAGACTGCAGATGGAAGTTTCATTTTAAATCAAGGTGCAGGAGAGAAGCTGCCAGGGAACAGTGCCACCACGTGGTCAAGAAAGGAATAGCAACAGCCACACCTGGAGTGACAGCGGCCTTTCTTGAGGGAGCTTTTGGTGGCCCCGGAGAAGAGATACTCCCTAGAAATGGAAGTCAGATGGAGAAATATTTTCTCTCTAGCACAACACCAATGAGGGCTCAGTGTACGTTGGGAACAAAGGAGCACTGTATTGACATAGCCACTTAAGCTCTTAGCTATTCCCAAGCCCAAGAAAGGGAAAGTCACAGGTACAAGCTCATACCAGAACGAGGAAAAGCTGATCTGGTTGATTTTCCTTGAGTGAGTCTCTCACAGCCATCACCAATAATCCAGAAGGACTCAGAAAGCTGAGGGGGAAAAGTCTACTTTGGGTCTGAACGAAAAGAGAGTGCAGAGGCAGAGAGGGTCAGCAACAGAAACCCAGGCTGCAGGCAGCACAGTAAGGAGCTGAAGTGACCCGGGGTCTAAACAAACCCAAGATGTTCAAGGCGAGGCTCTGTCTACACACTGAGATAAAATTTCATTCTGACGCCTCCCAGTAACAGACTCACTTCTACACTCCACATCTGTGCCTCAAATCACACCTGTTTCTAGAGGTTAACTGAAGGCATTTCTTCCTTGTAACAAAAGACAAAAGGAATAAGGGAAAGAACGCCCCATTGGTTCTTTTTTTCTAGATCACTCCTAATATTACCACCTTATCTTCATTTGATCTATCTATCTATCTATCTATCTATCTATCTATCTATCTATCTATCTATCTATCTATATTATCTATATTAATCTATCTTAAAGTGGGTCTCCTTAAATTGCAAGGCTGGTGTAACTTTACACGGGGGTTGCCAACAGGAAAAACATAGAACGGGAGTGGGCAGAGGTAGGCCAGCAGGAAAAGGTCTCCAGCCTTCTGCATTTAGGAGTTCTGTTTGCTTGAGTCCAGAGATGGTGTAAGTGGTAGAAACATCAGAGAAGGGAGGACAACCCAAACGCAGAGCTTGGAAGAAATGCCAGGAGAAGCCAGAACCTACAATCCATATTCTGGATGTTAGTTTTAGAAGATGAAAATCCAGGAAAAACGAAAAAGAAAAGAAAAAAAGAAGAAAAAGAAAAAGAAGTGTTAGTCCCAAGTGTGGCACTGGGAGGAGCTCCAGTGTTTCCTTCACTCTCCCCTGAGCTGTACTCACTGTTTCTGTGTTAACAACAACAACAACAAAAGACAAATAAGCAGAGGCAATGGCTGACTTCTGCTGTATCAATACTCTGATTATTTGGATTATTAGGTTAGGAAATGTTGTTTCCTGAGTGTTATGGCTTGAAAGTTGTGTCCTTCCCAAAGTTTGTCTTCAGATTCAGCCCTCATGTGCTGGTGGTAGGGACAGAGCCCTTTGGGCAGTGAAGAAAGTGGTTTAGTGTCTCACGGCTTCTGTGGAGTCAATCTTTCTCTTCTTAGTCTAATGTAAAAGAACACAGTAGCAGGATGCCATCTTGGAAGCAGCGAGCAACCTGCTCTGGACATGCCACCTGCCTTATCTTGGACTTTTTAGCTTCCATGTTTTGAGAAATAAATTTCTCTTGCATATATATCACCTTGTTTGTGCAACTGCAGCACAAACAAGACTAATACTTTGTTAGTCAGATTTTGGTTGCTGGGAGGCAATAACCAGACAGAAGCCATTTGAGGAAAGGAGTGTCTCATTTGGCTCCCAGGTGTTGGGTAGAGTCCATCAAGGAGGGGAAGTGCGGGAGCTTGAGGCATCTGGTCATATTGAATCTGCAGTCAGAAAACAGAGGGAGATGAGTGCAATCTCAGCCAGCGTTCTCCTCTTTCTTTAGTCTGTGACTCAATCAATTTAAGGAATGATGTCACCCACATTTAGAGTTCATCCCACCTTAATAAACCATCAAGCTAATCCTCCACAGGCTTGCCTAGTGGTCAGCCTAACTTAGACAATATGTCAACATTACCTTTCAAACACTAGGGTTTCTGGCTGATCTAGAACACACTTTGGAGAAAGCCCACTTGTATTATTCTTATATATAATATGACCCTCAGTGTGATAGTTTGGTATGTCAAAGTACAGTTTTTGTCCTGATACACACACATTTGAAGTGTTTAGTGTGTGTATGTGTGTGTGTGTGTGAAAATGCATAAACCTGTGCATGCAGGTCATGCTCACATGTGCAGAGGTCAGAGGACAACTCTTGGAAGTAATTCTCTTTCCACCATGTAGGTTCAGGGAATTGAACTCAAGTCCTCAGGCTTGGCAATAAGAAAGAGCCTTTATCCATAGAGCCATTTAAAAACACACACACACACACACACACACACACACACACACACACACACACACTTTGGAAGAAATTTTCGTTATGTATCCCAAGCTGGTCTTGAATTCATGATCCACCTACCCCAGATGCTGAGTGCTGGGGTTACAGGCAGGCACTGCCATACCCAGTAGACATATTTTATATTTTACAATGACTAGGACCTGTGCTTCGTCAGCACTGCCCAGATGTCAGTCTTAATAAATGGAAGCAATTGGACTTAATGGTTCATGTCTGACGGAGTGAGGAACTCAAAGCTCTTGGTGGGTTGAAACATTAGGGGTTGAAGTGTTAATTTAAAGTTTTTGTGTGGATAATTATGTAATGGGATTTTAGGAGCATATTTCTGTGCAGCTTAAATATGCTTGGTATCAGCGGAGCATAAGTGAGGCAGGTCATGTGGGAGGTCTCTCTACTACTATCCATTTTTTTTAAGGGCTGCACTTGTTCAGCCCAGTTGAGTATGCAGTGGCCAGGAGCACAGAAAAATACCTTGACCTTTAAAAGGTCAGAAAATAGGAGCCAGGGACCTGGGCGGGACCCCTAGCAACTCCTGTAGTCCCTAGCCAGGAGGGCACCTGGATTTCACAAATACACATTGACTTATGTGCAATGTACCACTCTGTGATAACTACAAGTGTTTGCTGTGCTGACAGGAGAGTAGGGGGTCGGGGCAGTCAGTGGAGGGAGATCAGTTACAGAAGTATGCTTATGCTGTGAACTGGCTGGTTTGGGACAGATCTATTTTCAGTTTTGTTGCGGAAACCAAGTCTGATGCACAAGTGAACTTCTGTTCTGTATTTTGTATAAAGATGATTGTGGTAATTATATTATCAATGCATGCATGACTTTTTAAGTTCTTTCATAGGACAGACTGCCTGGCACTTATTAGAGGGCAAGGTAATCGACTGTTAACTTTCACAGGCAGAAAAAATGATTAGGAGCAAATAGAATTTTGCCAACAAGAGAGATTGGTTTTGTCCAACCAGACATCATTTCTTTTGAGTGAGTTTATGATTGTACCACCAGGGGTCCTTGAGAGTTAGAGAGGTGGTGATGGGGGGGTTCTGTTTTCCCTTGGTTAAATTCTTAAAATGATCAAGGATATAGAAAACCAAAAGACCA
Source organism: Chionomys nivalis (assembly GCF_950005125.1). NCBI lineage: Eukaryota > Metazoa > Chordata > Mammalia > Rodentia > Cricetidae > Chionomys > Chionomys nivalis. Next base: position 27,808,236 of record NC_080103.1, on the reverse strand, counting down.
CAGATGTCAGAGGCTCAGAACCCTAAGTTACTGTTGAGCTCAGGAACTCTGGTCATTGTTTTGACATCTTCAATTATCAGAGTGTGGGCTTTACGGCTTGATTTTGGAAGTACTGGTAATCAGATACATATACTTCAAAGAGTAGGACAGGGGCTAGTCTAAAAACTACATGGCTAAGGGTATGGAGTTACTATTTACCAGTTAATATCTAGTGTGTGCTATGAGATATGCCAATATAAAATCAGTTATGTGAAGTTTCTGGAATGTAGCTTATTCAAAAGCATTCAGCCAGGACAAGTGAAACCACTTGATTCCAAAACCCTTCATAACACAAGTGAGCAAGCAACAGAATTTCCCTGTAGTGGTTAGCAGCTGAGTCTCCTAACACTACAATTAACCATTGTGCAGTCTCTTAGCCATTTCTGTCTCTTATCCTTTCTAAGATGCAACTTAGAAGAGGCGGGGGCGTATTAATTATTGTTAGAGAAACCCAAACACAGAACAAAAGGAAACAGGGAAGACACATCAGATCAAGAAGGGCTGGACAGAGCGCAAGGTTCCAGGCCATCTGACAGCTCTTCTTGAAATTTGGAAAGGGAAATTCGACTGCGCTTCCCTTGCCATCTTAGCTTCCAGCTTTATGTTCTCTCTGCCTTGACTTGGGCATCTGCTGAAACTGAGAATTCACAATGGAAATTAAATACAAGGGCATGGCGACAGATGTTCCTTTTTGCCTTGAAGGAAGATAAACATGTAGTTTAATAGACCAAAACTTATGTATTGGATTCTTCGGTGGGTAGCATGTGGATGCTCCCCACGCCCTCCAGATAGATCTTGTTTGTCTAAAGCCTTGTTTGTGCTTGTTGTTAAATGCTGACGACAGGCTCTGCTTCCTCTCACTGTGCTGAGTGGCTCTTTAACCTGCTGTTTCTGGAATCAGATCTCATCACGGCAGGTGGGAAAGGATATGGTTTTGCTGTAGGAATCTCATTATCGTCCCCTATGCCTCAAGTTTCATCTTTCTTTTCTCCTTGACCAAGTCTGTGGCCTGTTTCAGTGTCTTGGCTTGGGCTCGGCACTCTCTGATTCCAGAGGGTCTACACCTGCCTGTTGTACCTTTAAATGCTTGTTTTGACTTTCGCTAAAATCTAACAGAATTCCCCACAACATCAGTCTGATGAGTGGAATGGTTCTGAGGCTTGAGCTGTGGACTGCCCTCTGTATTTGCTTCTAGTGGAGAGCTCCGTCATCTGCTTCCCATTCATTTATATTCTTCCTGCTGCTCTTTCTTTTACATTCATTTTCTACCTCTGGTGTTTCTGCCAGAAACCACTTATTGCAAACATCAGCCATTTATCAACGCATCAGCTCTTTTTGCAAACTCCACTTTCCACATATCAGGGTGTGTGTTAGATCCTCATGGATCAACGATTAGCGAGTCAGAGTCTCTCAGGAGCAATTCTGTCCAAGAGAGCAGTTAGAATCTGAAACAGTTAATTAAGAAATAATTCATTAATAATAAGACATATGTATGAGTTTGAGATTATCCAGTGAGGTGGGATAGTTAATTCAGTCACCATTGGAACAAAAGAGAAATGTGGCTATGAAAAGATGGGACAGATACTATCTAAAGACAGTAAGAGGAAATGTGAGTGTTTTGTGAGTAAGAGAATACAGACACTTCTGTTCGGGAGTATAGATGACCCAGGAACCAATATGAATGGATTTGGAAAAGTGACGATGCCCTATCATGAAGAAGGTGGCAGGTAGGTGACCATATCATCCCCACCCCAAAGGCAGGCATTTTTAAGAATGAAAGGAGTCTCTCTCGTCAGAGCTGAAAAAAATGGAGACAGATCCTCATCATCTGAGAGAGGCGAAGATTGGGATTTATTTTGGGCAACAGAGATTTACTGACGCGTTCTGCACTAGTGAACCATCTTCCTCTGGAACCTGGAGGTAGAGGTCCTCTCGCTTAGGGAGGTTCCATCCAGTGACACCAGGCAAGTCAGGGGCAGGTGCGTGATCCAGGCTCTTAGAGTGGATGCTTCAGCCCGGGGAATGATAATCCTGAGGTAGAAAAGGAGAGTCCAGCAGGAGTCGTGACTGGAGTGGAGTTCTAAGCAGATCATGCCTGGGTTGTGTTCTGTCTCCCTTGGTGCATATTTGAGTTCTGGTGCTGGGTCTCCAGGTGGCAAACTGAACCTCTAACCTCTCTGTGATTATTCTTTTAGTAGTTTCTTTACTCCTTCTCTTGTTGCCATTTGTATCTGTTCCGTGCAGCTGACAGTTCTGTTTGGGAAGTAGAGTTACATACAGTGCAGGATTAGGGACTTGGAAACTGTGCTGAAAAGTAGGGGCGTGAGGAAATATACTACTGTCCTGGGATGGAACCATCTTGTCGTGTTCTGTGAGGAGCAGTGAGGACCTTCCACTGTCAACTCCCCTGTGGAACAGAGCAAGAGTAGAACAATGGCCACCACTAACGTCCATCTCAGAAGCCACAAAGGATGACTGGAGGTGATCCGGCTGGACCTGCATGGCTGCTGTTATGGGTGTTGATGATACAGGTCAGGGAGTCTGACAAAGGACTATGGAGACATTTGGCTTGATCTTTTCAAAGCCCCTCAAATTGCTCTGGCTGTGAAGAGAAACCACAATAGTTATCTAGACACTAGAGAGTCCTGAAGTTTCTGGGATAGTCCTGCAGTCATCTCTGGGATAGCCCTGTAATTTCTGGGATAGCCCTGCAGTCTCTAGGATAACCCTGAAGCTGTCTCTTGGATAGCCCTGCAGTGTCTGGGATACCCTGCAGTCTCTAGGATAACCCTGAAGCTGTCTCTGGGATAGCCCTGCAGTGTCTGGGATAGCCCCACAGTGTCTGGGATAGCACTCATGTGAGTATCAAATGTTTAGATGAAGAATTTTGTTAAAAGAAAAATTGCATGTATGTTTTCTTAACTTCCTTTCATTAGGAGAGTCACCAAAGCAGGGCTTCCCATAGTGTTCCTTGCAGTTTGTGCATTCCCTTTGTAAGCCATTAAATTTTATGGTATTAGTGGGGATTTGAAGCACCAGATTGAATCAATAGTCATTTCTTCTGCATCAGCTCTTTCTCACAGCGCCCTGTTTATTAAGCAGTATGTTAGCACGCTGTCTGACCTTTCCCTCTTAGACTGCACTTCCTAATTATAACTTCTACTGTTTCGCTATGATATATATCTAAGGTCAAAGGCTATAAATAGTACTTGTGAATTTTTCCCAAAGGATTTTTTTTTAAAAAATCTACTAATGCGTGCACATCAGGATCATCCATGTCTTTCTGGCTGGCAGTCTGGGATGCTACATAACCTTAAAAACTTTTTTGAACTGTTCCGTCATCCCAGACATTTAGTATTCTGGGTCACTCTGGATGCCTTCTAAGTTCTGGACGTGCTAAGCTACCAAGAGCTGAGAAAAATCATTGGATTTCTCTGCACATGCGCGTTCTCCCACTACCAAGTTCTGCTAGTCACCCACACTCTGCCTCACGACTAAACTGTCATCCAGCGGCAGAAAGTGAACCTGCCAGATCCACTTCCTGCTATCTTTCCTGGTGAGTGGGGCTACTCCCAGTGCACACAGCATTGTTTGCTCTTCAAGCAGTCAGCCCTGGTCTGTTGGTCAGTAGGTCTGAGTCTGACAACGTGTTACAAGGTTTGTAGTCTGTATGGTCCATGTTGCCTCTCTGTGTCGTATTGGATAGGTACTCTAGGCTAAGAGGCTTGGCAGCTGGTGGGAGTTCTTTATTTCTAGAGAAACATTTCCATAGAGTCACATCTGGGAATTTGACAGGCCACCTTGCTCTCAGCTGTGAGGTGAGATTTTTGCTGTGGTTGTGCCTCAAGTCCCTATCAAACTGGATGCAAGTGGCGGTAATAGGCTCCATGGTTACATCTCTGCTTCTTTCTCTTCCTTGTCGACTTTGGTTCCCCTTCCACAGCCTGATCCTTTCCCAGTGACACCTGTCGATAGAGTTACCGTGCAAGGCAAGGCTCTCCCCAGCAAGTTTCTGCCACAGGACTTTAATACTGACTGTCTTACCAGAAGCCAAGCCTAGAGGTTGGCATTCAGAGCAGAAAGCCACCCATTTCACTGGGAAATTTCTGCTTGCATCCTGCTGACCATGCTGGTTCCAGCATGGCAGGCAGTGTTTGTCACAGCACTGCACCCTTGCTCATACCCTGGGACCTCCCCCTGGCCTAGAATCAGGGGTCTTGCTATGCACAAACAGTATTGGGAAGTTGGTGGGAGAAGGATCAGTCACGTGATCATGAGCAAGTTTTCAAGTATCGTGAAGACTAGAAATATTTACTCTCAAACAGATATAATATGGTTATGATATTGAGAAGTAAAACTACACTGAAGTACAGAAGGACCCGAGTGAGATTTGACTCCACATGTAAATTGGTATGTTTTGTGGATTCTGGCAAGAGACACAAGTTTCCTTTGTGAGAGAAGACACTATGATTTACAGCCAGAGAGTCACATTTATGCCGAACTGTTTTTCTCACAAGCAAAATTGAGGGCCAAGTGATGCCTACCCATGCAATGGGCTGCATTGCCTAAAGAATCTATGATCTTAAAAACGTCATTAAAAAACAATGGGGCCAGTAATGTGATTCAACACGTACAAGCTGTCCTCTAACTTCCACATGCACATTGTGACAGAAGCCTGCACATTGACACACACACACACACACACACACACACACACACACACAGAGAGAGAGAGAGAGAGAGAGAGAGAGATACAAAATGAAGAAAACAAAATAATAGAGAAGTAAACTTACTGTCTTAGAGTTTCTATTGCTTTGAAGGGACATCATGACCACACTCATTTCAAACAAAACATTTCATTTGGGTGGCTTACAGTTTCAGAGCTCAAGTCCACTATCATCATGGTTGGAACATGGTGTAGGCATAGTGACCTACAGGCAGACATGGTGCTGGAGAAGTAGCTGAAAATCGTACATCTTGATCAGTAGGCAACAGGAAGTAAACTGTGTCACTGCGTATGGCTTGAGCATATATGAAAGTTCAAAAAAATGTGGCTATTTTTTTTCTTTACAGTGACACATTTCCTCCGACAAGGCCATACATACTTCAACAAAGCCACACCTCCTAATAGTGCCACTCTCTATGAGCTTATGGGGGCCAATTACATTAAAACTACCCACTTTGTTCTGGAAGAACGTTATCTTTCAAGGCAGCTGACTGTGCAAACATCGCAGAAAATTACAGATCAAAAGCAGCGGGGTCTCTATTTGCAGGACATATGGAAACACAAGTGACCTATTTGGTAAGTTCTCAGGTATTTTGCTGTTTCTTTAGTAACTGAAGCACTTCATGAAGGACCTTAAGTATAAGAGAGAATCACAGGGATGTTCACTATTAAGAACACAACCTCCACTTAACCATCATGAGACTCATTTTCTGGGCAGTTTCATGAACATCTAGAATCCATCTCAGAATCAGATCCATAACAGGCATTCTGCATGTCTCACTGAAGAAATAAATAACTCATTATTTCTGAAGCACAGAATCCAATATAAACTGTGATCATCAGACTGAGAACCATGTATCCTATTCATTTTTTGCTTCTGTTGTGTGTGTTTTTTCCAGAATATTTTGTACATGAAACTCTTATAAAATAACACTTGCCGATTGCTGAACTCTTCGCAGAGAAACATCTTAGAATAGACGAGAATTAACACAAAGGTCCATAAGAAATACCTTCATCAAACCACTGCCCCCCAGGGCTCAGGGAGCAAGAGGCTCTTGAAATATTTAAGAGTCAGAGCTGATGGATGACTGCAAATAAAGAGGTTTTCCGTTTTATAGACACAGCAGGACTGACGAGCAGAACTCTTTTCCACCACATATGGTCTCTTAGTTGGGGTTACTCTTGCTGCAATGAAACAAAATGACCAAAGCAACTTGGGGAGCAAAGGGTTATTTTGATAATTTTTCTGTATCACAGTTCATTCTCAAAGAAAGCCAGGATAGGAACTTTAGCTTGTGTCAAGTTGACATAAAACCAGCCAGCACTACTGACCCGTTGTCAACTTGACACACAAATACATCATTTTTCAATCAGGACCTTTTCTTTCCTCATTTATCCCCAAGATGACATGTTAATCTTAAAACCACAATTTAAAGCGTAAGTAACTTTAAAAGTCCCACAGGCTTTACAAATTCAAACACATTAAGAGTTCAGTCTCTTTAAAAATCTAAAATTTCTTTTAAAAGTTCAAAGTCTTCTAATCGTGGGGTCCTGTAAAATCAAAAGTAAGTTAAATACTTCCTTACATTGAGAGGTAAGGGCACAGTCACTATCAGATCAAAGCAACACAAAATTTCAACTGTCTAATATCTGGGATCTACTCACCATCTTCTGGGATCCTCCAAGGGGCTTGCGTCATTTCTCGGCCTCCACCCTCTGCAGAACACACAGCTTTTCTTCTAAGCTCACTCAGGCTCCACCTCACCACTACCGCTGTTCTTGGTGGTACTGGCATTTTCAAAATACTGAGCTGCACTTTCACCAACAGCCTCTCCTGGGCTTTCCTCGTGGTACGAGCCTAAGCTTCAAAACCTCTTTTTGTTTGTTCTTGGCTGCCTAGACCCAAAATAACTACTCAGAAGCTGTATTAATTAAATCACTGCTTGGCCTATTAGCTCTAGCTTCTTATTGGCTAGTTCTTACATATTGATTTAACCCATTTCTACTAATCTGTGTATTGCTGTGGCTTACCAGCAAGGTTCCAGTTCATCTGTTCCCGTGGTGGTTACATGACATCTCTCTGACTCCACCTTCTTTCTCCTAGAATTCAGTTTAGTTTTCCCCGCCTAGCTTTATTCTGCCCTGCCAGGCCCAATTCTTTATTAGCCAATGGTGTTAACAGCATACAGAGGAGAATCCCACATCACCTCTTCAATTCTGGGGCTTCCAATGCTTAACTGGCTGCATCTTCAACAATGTCCTCTTACAATCCTAAGCATCAGTTCATCTCAGTGACCCCTTCATGCTTCAGTACCACCCAGGAAACTCTCACACATGACAAAGTTTGCCTGCTAGCAATACAATCTGGCCACTCATGAACTCTACTGTGTGTGCTGACTCTGAGGAAACACTTACCAGACAATTTCACCTCAATGATGCTGTTTTTTTTTTCTTAACTACTACTAATTTTTCAGCTCCAGGTGACCAGCATTGATTATTCCAACAAATCAAAGCTTTCACTTCAGTGGTTCTGGTATCTTATTAAACACAGCCAATTCTTCAGCCCCAGCAATCAGAACCACATATTTTTAGTTTAAAAATATGCAATTATTCAATAGATCTTTGAATGACTCTCAAACTTTCCTCTGGAACTTGACAGCTAGGCCTCTACAGTCTGCATTTCTTTTAATATGTTCATCTTCCAAGTTACCACAAAACAGCTCACTGAGCTCTCAAGACCAAAAGATTTCTCTAACCCAAAGTTCCGAAGTCTTTCTATAAACCTCCCCAGAACAACATGGTCTGGAATATCACAACAATACTCTACAATCCTGGTATCACTTTCTGTCATGGTCAGGGTATTTCTGTGGTGAAACACCATGGCCAAAGAGACTCGGAGTGGAAAGGGTTTATTTGGCTTATTCTTTCATGTCTTTACCCATTATCAAAGGAAGTAAGGACAGGAACTCAAGCAGGGCAGGAATCTGAAGGAAGGAATGAATACAGACAGAAGACAAGGAGGAATGCTACTTCCTGGCTTGCTCCTTATGCTTTGCTCAGTATGTTTTCTTATAGAATCAGTCCAGGGATGGCACAAGCCCTGTCTTAGGGTTTCTATTGCTGTGAAGAGACACAATGGTCATGGCAATTCTTATAAAGGAAAATATTTAACTAGAGATGGTTCACAGTTCCGAGGTTTAGTTCATAGTCATCATGATGGGAAGCCATGGCAGCATGCAGGCAGATGTGGTGCTGGAGAAGTAGCCACATCTGAGGGCAGCAGGAAGAGAGAGTGACACTAGACCTGGCTTGAGCATCTGAAATCTCAAAGTCTACTCCCAGTGGTACACTTCCTCCAACAAGGCCAAACCTCCTGATGGTGCCTCTCTCTATGTGAGCTTATGGGGATCATGTTCATCCAAACCGTACAACTACCATTGGACTGGGCCCTTTCCTACCAATCACCAGTTAAGAAAATGCCCTACAAGCTTGCCTGTGCTCACCTCTGATAGAGACATTTTCTCAGTTGAAGTTCCTGTCCTCTCAGATGACTTTAGCTGTGTGATGCTTACATAAAACCAGTCAGCATGTTGGGCAGTGGTGGGGCACATCTTTAATCCCGGCACTCAGGAGGCAGAGGCAGGTGGATCTCTGTGGGTTTTAGACCAACCTGGTCTACAGAGTCATTTCCAAAATAGCCAGAGTGGTTACACAGAGAAACCCTGTCTCAAAAAATCAAATCAAACAAACAGAGCTCCCAACCCCTCTAAACAAAAAAACAGAACACTAGTCAACACAAGTGATGCTGAACTGACACAAAGAAGGGATAAATTTTAGTTTCTGTGCATCTGTAAGGAAGTGGAGTGTGTTCCTCTGGGATGTTCTGAGAACATAAAATAGCCCAAAAGGTAATGAGCAAAAGAGAGAAGAATTAAAAATATAAGTAATGTCCAAACTGGATAAATGACTCTGAAATAAATTGAAAGTTGATATAAGCTCAGTAATAGACTCTTATTTTTCCCAAGGCCATTTCCCAAAATTCATGTGCATTTCACAATGAAAAATGCCCACCAATCACTCCTACATAAATCTTAACCCCTGAAATTAAAATCTCCTAGGGAAACTCAGCAGCCCCATCAGAACAATGGCTCAGGCTGGGCCACAGGATTTCCATGCCTGTATATAAAAACAGAAATACGAATCCAGAATCTAGGAGGAGTCGCGGCTTCTGGTGGGGTGAGGGGACCACACTGGGGTTGTTTCTCACCCTGTGCCCTTTCTGCCTTTTGGGGAAATTTTTTCTTTCTTTCTTTCTTTTTTTTCTCAGCTTCTACGGATTGTATTACGCGCAAACCTGGACTGAGTATATGTTTTCGAGACCACGGCAATGGCTGTGGTGAGCAAAGGCCCCAAAGGGCCTGATGCTATTATTATGGAACATTATTTGGTATTCATAAGGTCACAGCGTTGGGAAGGCTGGTCAGATTTTGGGGGCCTCTAAGGCAAGCAAAGAATGGAAAGTAATAATGTGTTATATGCTGCCTGCTCTTATGTAAGCTACAGTCAAGTTTCGCCTGGTAATTTCTTTCCCATTAATCCTTTCTTTCTGTGTTAGGAAATCTTTGGAAAATTGCTGAGTTGGCAGCTGAAAGTATTTTCTTGGCAAGCCCTTTGAAACTGTAATTGTATTAAAAAGAGCCCCTTTCTTATCTTCACCTCTGAATAACTGTTTCTTTTTCTTCTTTTCTGTGCTCTGTTGGAGAGAAGAATGAAATAAATGGCGTGTCTTTATCCTCAGCACATCATTATTTTGGAGCTTTCAGAGATGGCAGGAAAGTCTCCGCTGTGAGTCATTTTAACCCCAAATCAGTAACAGGTTGGGAAGTATTAGCTGGGTGTAGCAACAGCAGCATGCATTTGTGGGTGGGGCTGGCATCTCAGCGGCTCATAGGATGTAAATGAGCTGCAAACAAGCCTCTCCCCAGAACTCAGAATCCTTAATTGCTGCTGCCCCATCCTCATAAATTTAGGCTCCTGGGATAAGAGTACAATGTGCCAATTAGAGTGAAGCCGTCTGACCTCAGCTCACAAGGCAAGACAAAGCCGTGAGTTCCAAATTTTGTGGAGCCATCTCTTCGAAATTGATTTTCAGGCAATGTCGACTTGTGATTCTTTTTGCCTCCACTGGGACTTCTGGGTTAGAAAGAGCAACAGTGTATATTCCTTCTGGTGTCTCTCTGGGATAAATAAAGAGAAGATAGGAGTTCATTTTCCTTGCTTGGCCTCAGGTTCTCTCTAAGACATCCTGAATCCCTGAATTGTTTTGCCCCACCTCTCCAGGACTCCCATTTGGCCTGGAGACCACAAAATGAGATAGCAATAAATAAATAGCTGGCATCAGGTCAAGGGCGTTCTGTGGTGGTGGTGTCCCATAATCTTCTTTGGAGACCTTTGGTTACTGCTAGGATCTCGGAGTCTCTGTCTGATGATATAAGCTTTTCAATCATTATTTTAAATGCCATATTCTTCAGATCTCTGAAGAATGAGGGCTGTCTAGGTATATCTGATTAGACAAATTTTGTTTCTAGTTAGTTGTTTTAAGTTTGACTTTGAAAACATATACAGGGACATAAAAATACATTCCTGTAATTAATTATTTCAGTACTAAGGATGAGTGACTAGCTTGTATTTCTAGCAGTCTAAAATAAGTTGGCAGCTTTCATAAGACTAGAACTTTACATTCTGTAATGATTTTGAATTGAAGCTAATAAAGAAGCTGAATTAGTCATTCTGAGCGTAAAAACAGAACAAGTTTGTATCTAGCTGTTAATACTGTCTCTTGCAAAGGCAAGGAAAAGGTCACAGGATGAAATGGGAACAGGAGGGAGCCTTAGAAAACAACATTTTTTTCAATTGAAGTTCCTCTTAGTATCAATACAAAAGTTTATGATTCAATTTATCCAAATAGCTTAAACCCAACAAAGTTAGCAAAGACAATGAGGCTAAACATCCATTTTTAAGCCCGAATAGACCTTGAACAAGGAAATACATTTTAAACCATTAGTTAATATTTTTAATGCTATGATTTTTTAAATATAGTTTCCCATGTTATAGTGATCCCCCATTACAAATTTTTTGCCATTGTTAGTTTGCAATTGCAGTTTTGCCTATGTTGTGAATTTCAATTCAAGCATCTGACGTGCAGGTGGTCCTAGGCTACTCCTGTACAACCCTCAGAGAGTTGAGACCCATAGGCATGGGTGCTGTTCCAAGCCCTCTATCAAACTGCCGAGGTCATTGTCTTCTGCATCACAAGAAATGAACATTTCTGTTTCTGGTTAGTTTTTGGTGCTTATGGCTCTGACCTTAATTTTTAACCTTTTATTTTAAGTTCAAATACTAAGAATAAAACATTTTATAAGCACAGATGTCCCACAGCCTTATAAATTTAAGTATTTAAAAATTTTTTTGAAAAAAATTTAATCTCTTAAATGTCTTCCTGCAATATCAAAAATAAAGTACCTCTTTGGGTCCATCTTTGATGGCATATACATAGCCTGTCTTTTAGATCTCAGCCTACTCTATTTCACTATAGTTGGTACCTCTGGTGACTATCACCTGGCACTGACATTTCTAAAACTGTTAAGGTCCATTCTTGCAACTGAACCTTCTTTGGGACTCTCATCCTGCCATACATTTGTAAACCTCAGCTGTTTCCTATGATTCCGTTACGTCTTCATAATCGTTATCACCTGGGTGACTCTTAAAACCAGGTCTAGCTGGCAGAGCAAGGTACATTTTTGAGTATACAATCATTGAGGTGCAGCTTTTTAAAAATCATACACACACACTACATATATATATATACATATACATATATATGTATATATATAAAATCTTGTTTTTAGAATGGGACATGAATCATCATGCAAAAAATCTGTCCTAATCCAAATTGTCTTGGAGATCTGTTGTTGCCTCCTTGTTAGGCCTACTCCATGTGGTCACCTTTAATCAAGATGGTGGTGAAATCATGTGGCATCCATTTTTTCTTTTATTTAAATTTTTATTAAAAGTTTTTCCTTTTATTTAAATTTTTATTAAAAGTTTATATTTTTTATTAATTTTATTGAGCTCTACATTTTCTCTGCTCCCCTCCCTGTCTCTCCCCTTCCCTTCAGGCCTCTCCCATGCTCCCCATGCTCCCAATTTACTCAGGAGATCTTGTCTTTTTCTGCTTCCCATGTGGATTAGATCTATGCATGTCTCTCTTAGGGTCCTCATTGTTGTCTAGGATCTCTGGGATTGTTATTTGTAGGCTGGTTTTCTTTGCTTTATGTTTAAAAACCACGCATCCATTTTTAAAAAACTCTTGCAAAATGGCAATCCAAAATTTAAATGAGATCATGCCTTATGGTCTCTTTAAAATTACTCATGCATAGATTTTGTTATCAGTTCCCAGTGTTACTAATTAACTTTTAACTAGTTTTTAAATTTAACAGATTTTTGACCATATCTAACAAAATGAACATAAATCTGAAGCTACAGAATGTTTACATAAACCAAGTCCAATTTTTTTGACTGTTCTGTTTTGTTTTCTTCTCTTTGTCCTTGTGTTAGGGGCTCAGACTGACAGAGTGACAGAAACCTTTTGAATAAACATGGGTCTAGCAAAGGAAGAGTCATAATCCAACTCTAGAGCCAGCTTTTCAATAAAGGACTGCATAAGACAATTTTAACATTATCTATACCAAAAAGTCATCTGAATTTCTGCTAACTCAAATCCAGTGACCAGAGCTCAGAGATAAATACTGAAGTCAGGTCCGTAAATGTGGCCACAGCAGTGATGGGTTGCAGAGACAGCAAAAAAACGTCCAAACCATTTCTGTCTCAGCTCCATGCTTGCGAGAAAACTTTTCAACAAAACAAGCATATTCAGTACTTGCAGGTATAAGAAGCCACAGCAAACAAGGGACCATTTAAGGATAAAATGGTATATAATGCTTCTGTCATAGAGCAATGTTCAGTTAATACTCCCATCCTTTACCCGCTACTGTCTTAATAGCCAAGCCTGCTAGCCTTATTATTCTGGTACTCCAGAAGGCGCTTCTACCCCAACTTAGAATGGGACCCCTAAACCATATTCTGGACTTTACAAGAAAGGTTAGTTAATTTATCTACCAAATGGCCAACTTCCTGGAAATTAATGGAAGGTAGTGGGTATTGGGGAAAGGGGAGTCACCTTTGGGTTGGTGGTAGAGAGTGATAAAGGATATATTTTGATAAAGGATGCAAGGATACACCTAGCAATAGACCTACTCCAGACGAAGATGAGGGGCCACAGCAGCACCACAGTTTGGCTTTTCTGGCTCCAGCCTCCACTAGGCCTGAACTTCAGTTTCGATTTCTGTATCCTAGTAAAACAGGAAAAGGAACCCCAGCCAATCATGTTCAGGATGACCTCATCCTCTCCTGGCTGCCTACAATAAGAGCCTGTGAGCTACTTTGGGGTCAGAGACATTTTGTTGTCTGGCTGGCTCAACCACCCCTGCATGCTGGACTAAACAATGCTTTTGCTGATCGCATATGTGAGTGGGGTAGTCTTTGTTTTGTGGGGTGTTCTGCTGACCCTAACAAATGAACAATACTTTTTAATGGTCAAAGTAGAGCAAGGAAAGGACCTGGGAGAACAATTGAAAAGGAGATAGGTTATGCTTTCTGGTTGGAGATTACTCTGGTTATTATTGTTCTAACAAAATGTCTGAAACTGGGGACTTTTTATTATATATAAAAAAAAGAAGCTTTATTTAACTCAGACTCTGGGAGGCTGAAAGGCCAAGATTGAGCGTTTCCATCAATTTGGCCCCTAGTGAGACCCCTCCCTCGAGTGGATCTTATCACATCAAATGAACCTATATGAGAAGAGATCACATGGTAAGACAGGAGGTCACATGGGAGCAGGAGGATCCCTTAGCCTGGAGAGCCATATAGACCCACAACTATATGGATATAACACTACCACTAAAGGACAACTTCTCCAAGTAATTATTTTATTTTCCACTTTCTGTTTTTCTCTTAATTTTGAGATAAGATCTTAGTCTGCAGCTGAGGCTGGTCTAAAACTGTTGGCAATCCCTCTGCCTCAGCTTCCACAGTGTTGGTGTTGCAGATGTGAGTCTCTGAGCCTGGTCTGACTAATCTGAATGCATGTCACACAGCATATAACTTATATAGAAATTCTTCTGCTGTCTGCACAAGGTAGAACATCAGCATTGCTTTAAGCCAGTGCAGATAAACACCAATAAGAAGTAATTTATTTCTACAGTTACTTACTGCCAAATCAGTCGGGAGCTTTTTTCAACCAAGGCTGTCCGTTTTCAAAAGGGTAAAGCTACAGTAGGTGGAGAATCCCCATGGCTATGACAAGACCAAATTCTTTTGTTTATTTCTTTGCTGTGGAATCAGGCCTATTTAAGCCATTCTAGAAAGTGCTTTCTTGTTGACAACATCTCTAGGTGGCATTCTCATTACGTTCGATCAGTTCAGTTCTCCGGTGTATAAGGTACGAAAATGTCCTGTGTATAGGCTATTTTCTTTCTTCCAAATGTGTAGTATTGACTTTCTCATTAACTTTTCCTAACAACTTGCATTAGAAAAATTTTTGTCAAATATTAAAGCAAAGTAGAATACCCTTGCTATTTGCTCCACCAATAGAATCACAGTCCACTCCACTGCTATTGATTTTTAAAAACAGCGTTTATTTTTATTGATATATCTGAGTGTTTGACCTGCATGTAAGTGCACCATGTGCATTCATGGTGCCGTGGAAGTCAAAAGAAGTGTCCAGATCCCCTGAAACTGGAGGTACAGGAGTTTGGAACTGCCGTGTGGTTACTAGGAATGAAACCTGAGTCTTTTGCAAGAACAGTAAGTATACTTAACCATTTAGCCAACTCACCTGGCTCTGCAACTCATTCTTAGACTGTGAGCTATTGGGCATCCAGTCCTACAGGATACTCTGGCTGCCATGGCTGGCACTGCATCCAGTCTGAGGATTGTTAAACTCATTTCCTCCAATACCTAGCATTTTGTTTTTAACTTTTAAATTTCACATAATTTGGTTTCTGCTGGATGTTGAACCCATTGTGCTAGAGAAGTGCTTCACCAGCGAACAAAATCACCAGCCTTCTATGGTTTGGTATTAGTCACTGTATTAAAAAAACTAGGGGTTCTGTTCCCAGCACTCATGTCAAGGAGTCCCAGCCTCCTGAAACTTCAATTAGCAGGTCACATTGCTGCTTACAACCTCCTGTAACTCCAGTTCTTCTTGCCTCTGGGGACACCTGCATGCACATGGTGGACATGTATACATGCAAGAGCACACATACATATTAAATAAAAGAAGTAAGCGTAAAAACATCAGCTTTTGTTGTCATTACGTGCATACGAATGCATATCCTACCATAACAATCACTACAGCTAAGCAGAAGACACTTCTGTTCCTGCAAAGACGTTTTCCCTTCTTCTTCTGCAGTCAGCTCTGTATCACCTCACTCTACTTTCTGTCTTTGTGAGTGTCTTCATATTTTCTGGAATCCCTCGAATTGGAATCATACATTATATATATGTTCATGTCTGAATCTTAAAAGCTGGCACAGTGTTTTTGAGATTCACTGATGTTATTGCCTATGTCGGTAGATTGTTGGTTTTTGTTGATGAGTTATATTTAATAGTATGGCTAGATCACATTTTATGTCTGTTCATCCCCTGATAGATATTTTGGAGTATTTCTAGTCTGGGGCTGTTATGAGTAAAATGACTATGAATATTTGTTTCCATGATTCTTCAGGCATGGTTTCATCTCATGCCTTTTATTTCTTTATTTATTGTTTGCAGTGTTGGGGATTGCACATACTAGGGAAGTGTTGTACCACTGAACTCTATCATCAATCCCAATCTTTTCACCCTTTAAAAATGATAAATAATAAAGTGATATTTCTAGGCTATAGGTAAGCATGCATTTAACATTATAGTAAATCAGCAAACTTTTCCACGGTTACCATTTCACACCCCTATATAAGCACCACATAAGGGTCTCATTTGTTCTACTACCTGCCAGTGATTGGTATTAACATCTTTTTGTAAGATAGTGTTTTATGTAGCTCAGGTTAGCCTCATACTGAAGATGACCTTGAACATCTGATTCTCCTGCTTATGTCTCTTCAGTGCTAGAATTACAGATGTGGGCTACCATACTGCATGTATATAATGCTGGAGAGTGAAGCCAGGGTTCTATATAGGCTAAGCAAATACTCTACCAATGTAACTACGTCCTCATTCTATTTGTCATCATTCTGAATATTGATTCCAGGGCCTCATGTGTGGTAGGAAAATGGTCTAGCACTGAGCTTCACTCTTAATCTCTATGTAATTTGAACTACTCAAATGATAGGGCTGTAAGATCCCATTGGATTTTTAATTATTATGTTTATGGACACACAAGTATTTAGTCTTGTATAAAACTACCATTTTTAGCTTAATTTTGATATATTGTTATTACATTGAGTTGTATGGTTTGTCTGGGCTTTGTAGGTATTTTTTAAGATAATGAATGAATTTAACTATTTTATCCCAGTCTATAATTCGACTTTTTATTTTCTTAACTTTGATTTTGATGACTTGTAATTTGCTATTTCTATTCTTATTGCTATTATAGTTAAGTAACACATATTAAGTGACTTAAAGCTGTTCAAAGGACTAAGATAGACTGGTCAGGCTGCAGGCTCCATTTTTTTGTGTTTTGCCACTGTTAGAAGGTGTCTGTAATTCTTATCCCTTGGTGCCACATCTCTCTGCTGCCATCATAAGCTGTCATTTGTGATTACAGTGGCGCTCAGAGAGGAGTCAGTGTAGTCTTCCTATTTCAAACCCTTAGCTTAATCAAGCTTCAAAATCTCTCTTGTGGAGTAATCTCATTCACAGGTTTGGAATATCAGGACATGGACATCTTAGGGGCTGTATTCATCTTACTACGTCTAACCTCCCCCTCCTTCTCTCTCTTTCCCTCTTTCTCTCTGTCTCTCAAGATGATAAAAATTTTCTTGCAGAATTATATACATTTAATCATCATGCTTAGGGAGGATTTTTAATGTGTTTCAAATTAATTTTAGCGTTGAGGTAAAGGTCATAATTCATTGAATTGTTTTACACAGTTTTTGTAAATATCAGTGCTGAAAACCCCATCATCTTCCTCCTATATTTCCCTTGTTTTTTTTTTTTTTTTTGGAAATCAGTTAATCACTTATCGTGATTAATTCCTTTCTATATTCTTGTTTTTTTTTCTGAAGGCAAATGTGATTGATTCAGCTCTTGGTTTACAGTCATGAGTTTGTAATATCCTAATTTGTATCTTTAGATGTGACTTCCATGGCTCTTCATGATATGAGTCTTTCTCAAACCTCCCCCCTGCACTTTTGACTCTCCTAGTTTCCTGCCCAGTTTTTCTGAATGTGCAGCACTATCTTTGATAGCACTGCTCTCCAGATGTTTCTACTTGGGCCTTGGACACATGTTCTTTTCCCCTCATCTTCTTTCATCTACTAGCCTGCCATCGCCTTTTCCTTTGCTGAGGTTATCAGCATGTGCATCACACTTCCTTCAAGTTCTCAGAAATTCCTGTATCTTTTCTTCAGGAAGGCTCCTAGAACTGGGTACCATAACTGGCCTACTTACATCACTTAGCACTTACTGTATTTATTTGGTAAGTGACTATGATTATATTTATGTCACGTGGTACAGGATTCTTTCTTGTTCATAGCAACTATATTTTATTGTGAAGAAGAGAATGAAGGAAGGAAGGGTGGCAAAATCCCCCCTGATGTGCGTGTGTTTATGGGTGCACGCTGAAGCCTGAAGTTGATATTCGGTGTCTTCATTGATTTCTTTCCAAATTTATTTATTGAAGCAATTTTTTTTCTTTGCTAAACATGGATATTGCCACCAGTTCTGGCTGGTCTTGATAGTGAGTTTGTTCTAAGGATATTGTTCCTGTCTTTTGATTGCTGGGATTACAGGCAGGTACCATATCTGACTGTTGGGCTTTCATTTGGGTTCTTGGATCAGAGTTGTAGTCTTCATACTTGCATTGTGAGAGTTTTATCCACAGAATCATTTCCGTGGCCCCCATTTAAAAGAAAATTTAGGTAATGCCAATGCCAACAGGTATTTCCCTACAAAATGACATTCTAAGTGAGGTAATGTATCAACGTTTTAATAAACGAGACTTAGCATTTTGTATGCTGACCTTAAACAGTTTATAGCAATCCAGTTGGATGAATTCTTCAAGATAATCAGGATCATTGGACATGTTTTCAATCTGATAAGGATAAAGAGGGACAGGAAGCCAGTGTTTATTTTAGATAATCTATGTACTTGGCAATAAACTATGATCTTTATAGCCATTACCTAATTAAATTCCTCAAAAAACTTGGGCTGTGACAGCAAGTATGCCAATGCCCAGAGAAGCATGACTACATTGTTAATTGAGGAGCCTGTATTTAAATCTGGAGATATTCTAGTGTGTGAACATTCTATCTCCTTCCCTATGCTAACCTCAGTTTGTTCTTAATCTTTGTAAGGAATCATGATCTTCTAGTGACTATGGGTACCATTAAACATTAGTTGCTGTCTATTACCTAATAAACTTTACAGTAAAATTTCTCAATTTTTCTTTAGACAATTTGGTACCCTGTTAATATAGACCTTATGTTAGTGTGCTTGTGCTTTAGCGCGATTCAAAAATGCTGTTCACAGATAAGGCATTCAGAAAAACGCTGCGTTTGGCCTCAAACAGAGGTTGCTCTTTCTACATGTTCCCCAAAATAGTACATCCAAGAGGAGGTAAATGAGGAGAGACAGGGTATTAGCTATGCTCATAATCTGGGGTCAGAATCTAGGGAAATGTGACACTAACCTATTGGGAAACTCCTTTATGTTCTCATAATTCTTCTTCTCTTAAGTCCACAGGAATTCAACAACCAAGTGAGGTCTGAGGAGATGCTTCTCCAGGGAAGGTATAATGATAATTTCTTTGTCCATTCTCCTTTTGATAGATGTTTCTACTGATGAGCCATGTCTTTTGATTTTGATCCCTTACATTTGTGATATATATTTGTATATCACATCTATTTATTTTCGAAGGATATATGACAAAATTTCCTAAGCAATAACATGCCAAAATTAGAAAGATGTCCCAAATTAGAACAAAATATAACTATTCATTTCTTGTTTCCAAATAGAAATGAAAGTTTTCCAAGTGAAAAATATTTTTCTATTAGGAAATTAGCTGTAAGGAAATGACCTTTGAAGGGTCTAATTTATTTCCCATTGAAGCTTATAGGTCTTCGGTTGCATTCAGTTTTCTGTAGCTGTAGCGCATACCACAGAGCTGGTGATTTGTAAACAACAGAAGTTTATTTAGCTTGCCGTTCTGCTGGCATAGTCTCAGCCTCCTTGAGGGTTTTCTCATAGCATCACAACATGACTGGGGGCACTCATGGTGAGCTGGAATGGGTGTGCTAAGGTTGCTTTCTCTCCTACAAAGCTCCTACGAGTGCTTTGGCTTAATGACCTCATCTAGCCTCAAGGGTCTGGCAAAGCTTCAGCTATAATTACCATTAACATATGAGTTTTGGACTTAAGCGCTTTCTTTTTTCTCTGTTTTTTTTTTTTTTTTTTTTTTTTTTCTTTTGAGACAGTGTTTCGCCCATAGTCTCGGCTGTCCTGCAACTCTCTCTACCGATCAGGCTGGCCTCAAATTCAGGGATCCACCCGCCACTGCCTCCTGAGTGCTGGAATTAAAAGCGTGCACCACCATGCCTCTCTCTAAGTTTTTAAGGTATGACTGGAGGGGACAAATGGAAAACTACACTCTGATTTCACAGCACCTCTGATGGCTCAATACAGCATTTCATCTTTCAGATGTTTCACTTCCCCCAGATCACGAAGTGTGAAATGGAATCATGACCCCGATTTCTGCATTGATAACACCAATTAATCAGCCAAGAGATGAAGGAATAATGTACAATGTGTAAAAGAACTTTGAGAAAAAAACATTGAAGTTTAAGTAACATACACACACACACACACACACACAAGAAGGCTCATAGTAAATTATTAGACTAATCAGATGAAAAAGTAACCATGACAGAAGAATTTGGTCCAGGCAAATACAGGAGGCAGAATGCTATGGACAAATTTGTTGAGCAGAATCCAGAGGAGAATAAATCAGAAATTTTAAAGGTTTTAGAAAAGAAGTTCCCAACCTGTGAGTCATGCCCCCTTTTGAGGGGTCAAACGACCCTTTCACAGGAGTTACAATATTTACATTATGATTCAAAAAAGTAGCAATATTACAGTTATGAAGTAGCAATGAAAATAATTCTATGGGTTGGGGTCACCACAACATGAGGAACTGTATTAAAGGTTCATAGGGATAGGAAGGTTGAGAACCACAGGCTTAAAGAGTTTCTTATGGGTTGGGTATATTGTTTTGGATATGGATAATTTTTATCTTGAGCCAAAATGGTTTTTTAGAAAAAGAAAACTTGTTGTCCTTTAGAAGGTAGGAGGAGGGAGATGGAGCAGGTGGGATGGTAGTGTGTCTTAGAGTGTGTTGACATTGCAGAGGATCTGACATGGTCCTGTCACTCTTTCCTGTCTCAGGGTGAATGCTAACAAGATGGCCTCTCGTCTCAATGGTGCCATGTACCCCCTTGTTAATACCAACAGAGAAAGAAGGAAACCTTTTTCCCAAATAAAGACTGTTCTTTATTTCCTTTATTAAATTGGTAAGACAGAGCTGGGTGGTGGTGGTGCACGCCTTTAATCCCAGCACTCGGGAGGCAGAGGCAGGTGGATCTCTATGAGTTCGAGGCCAGCCTGGTCTACAAGAGCTAGTTCCAGGACAGGAACCAAAAACTACGGAGATACTCTGTCTCGAAAATCAAAAAAAAAAAAAAAAAAAAAAAAAAAAAAAAAAAAAAAAAATTGGTAAGACAGATTTCATGTTCCTCTATCACCCCTCCCATGTGAGGGCAAAGCATTAACTGGTATACTGGCTAGTTTGTCATAGTGTCTGCATGTGCCAGTGGTATAGGTGTCTAAACACAAGTGGAGTTCTGCTCAAAAGGGAGGACAGAATAGACGGAGAATACACAACAAAGAACATTGACCCCAGAGTTCAGGGATGAAGTACTGAGGCCTCTGGTATGAAGTTCTCAAACAATCAAGTGAAACAGGGTAATGACACCCCATTTAAAGGGAGAAGCAGCCTCTCTTTAAATGCAGAAGTCAAGCAAGTCATGGGGTGTTGTTTGTTTGAGACACATGAGAGCCGCAGCATGACTAGAAAGCAATGAAAATAATAATAAAAAAACAAAACCAGAAAATCTGAGTGTCAGGAAAATGGAAGTAGTAGAAAATAAATCACAGACCTAGAACCCAGGGGCATAAGAAACGGTAGAGTCTGTGGGTTTGGTTGAGTGCTCACGATAAAGCCATGAAAATGTTGACAGCTTGTATTCACACCGTGCTGAAAATGTAAGTCAGGCTGAACACTGTTGTCCTGGTTAGGGTTTTTGTTGCTATGATGAAACACCATGACCAAAAGTAATTTGGGGAAGAAAGGGTGGCCCCTATCCAAGTGCATCACTGGAGAAAGTCAGGACAGAAACACAAACAAGCCAGGAACTTGGAGGCAGAAGCTGATACAGAGGCCATGGAGAGGTGCTGCTTACTGGCTTGCTCTCATGGCTTGCTCAGCCTGGTTTAATAAAGACCCCAGACCACCTTCACAGAGGTGTCCCCACTCACAATGAACTGGGTCCTTCCCCATTGATCACTAATTAAGAAAATCTTCTAAAGGCTTAGCAATTCAGTCTTACGGAAACTTTTTGTCAACTGGAGCTCCCTCTTCTCTGATGACTGGCTTGTGTTAAGTGACATAAAACTAGCCAGCATAAAAATCAAGATCAGGATGGATCTAATCTCTAAGAATTAGAGTACTGGTTTGTCTGCATCCGAGTGGCTTGGAGAAGGTTAGGGAGCTGACTTAGTGGCTCAAGTGCAGGCCAGATGAGCATGTGGTCCTCAGTTCAATTTCTAGAACCCAAGTAAAGAGCCAGATGCGGTGGTGTGTGTGTAATCCCAGGACCTGGGTGGAGAACACAGGAGCACCCTGGGTACTTGCTAGGGAATGATCTGCCTAGTTTGGTAGACCAGAGAGCTCTAGGTTCAGTGAGAGAACAGAGAACGACTAAGGAAGATACTCAACACTGATCTCTAGATTCTACATGTGCATACATATTCACTCATATCAAAGCACAAATCATATTACCTCCCCCCAAAACATCTTCGAGGACTTGTTAAATAATAGACCATCCGTTTCAACAGGATAATATTCAAAGACTTTTTATTTGTAAGTTTTTATTATATTTTATGTATTACTTCTTTTTTATTATATTTTATTTATTACTTATTCTTTCTTTTTTCTTTAGTGTGTGTGGTGGTAGGGGAGTACAACAGAGGATCATTTTCAGGAATCATTTCTCTCCTTCTGTTATATACATTTCAGGGATCAAATTCAGTTCACCAGGCTTAGCATAAACCCCTTTACCCACTAAGTCATCTTGATAGTCCAAGAATTCATGTCTAACAACTTTCATTATGTTCTTTGTCTGCCACTGGTCAGGGGCATTTGGATTGGGAACCGACAGTTAAGAGTACAGCCCATCAAAACTGTCCCCTCGGTGTGTATTAGGGTGTACTATGATGGCTACTTGCTAGGGATCAATATTGGAGAGTGCTAAATGGCTGGGTTGTCGAGCGCAGTTCCCAGAGGTGTGGGCGGGCAGCTTTGGAGAAGAATCTACAGATATATTTCCTAACAAGTTCTACAGGCGAGACTTCCATGGGTGTGGTCTTTTGACCATTTTGCTAAATCATGGGAACTTCCTTCCAGCTGTCACCTGCCTGTGTGTACTCTGTGCAATTAGCAGGCTACTGCAGAGACAGGTCGTTATTTCCCTGCGACCATGATAGGCACAGAATTAAACACTGGCATTTTCAGCGGTTCAGGGGGAAGCATTCAGGTCCCATGTGTGCCTTGTGCCTTATTCTACGGAGTGACCTTGTTTAAAGGGGCTCGCCCATCGGTGCTTCCATTCCTTAATGTGAAGGTAAAATAAAGAGATGGGCATATGTAACAATCACTTAATATCTCCTCCTCGATAAGCTCCCTATAAACATGGCTCTTCCAGAATTCCCCCACACTTTCTTCTCCTAGCCATGTGAGTGTGTTCGTTACTTTCATGTTGCTGTGAGAACACACCATGGTCAAGGCAATGATAGAAAGAAGCGTGTATTAGGGCTTATGGTTCCGCAGAGGGATAAGAAGTGGAAGCAGCAGCAAAGGGGTGCTCACATCTTGAGCTACCTCAGGAAGCAGAGAGTAAACTGGAAATGATGAGTGGCTTTGAAACATGAAAGTCCCCCTCCAGTGGCTTTGTCAAGCAAAGTCCCATCTTTTACTTTGTGTACAGTGTCACCAACTGAGGACCAAATATTCAAATACACGAACCTCTGGAGACATTCTCATTCAAACTACCATAGTGAGGTGCTGGCTAATCCCCCCCCCCACTTGCTAGAAGTATTTGTTGTGTTGATATATCTGAATTAAGGGAAGGGACCGATTCAAAGAAAAAAGTAGGAAAAGATGGGAAAATAAGAATTTGGTGCTTGGAAAGCCAGTAGAGGAGACCTGTTCTCTGGTTGGGGCCAGTGAGATATCAGCAGATGGCCTGTCTGCGTTGCAGCTCCTCTTCTGCCTATGTGGTTGCCTATAACTCTTGTCCTTATTAAGAAAACCACGCTCCCTTCTGTAATGCCCTGTGAGAGTGTATCTACAACATGCAGTCCTGATGAACTAATTAGTATGTATTAGAGGTGCTTACTGCAGTGATGGTCAGGGCAAACAATAAAAACGCTTTTAATCTAAAAACAGACTGCGAAGTCCGACAAAATGTGGGTGCATTCTAAAGGAGACCTCCAAACCTGGCAGCACTTAGTCAATTCATTTTATTTTTTCTGCATCTGCCTGGCCACACACGTGTGATGAGATAATATTTTTTTATCCGAGGCACTGAAGTACAAGGCCAACTAGACGGACCACAAGTGAATGTTCGGCCTCATCTGTTAAAGTGGGCTTTCTCCAATGACCCAAATAGCTTTTTTTGTTCAAATTATATTTTTTCTCTCTCCTCCCCTTCTTAAAATTCACTTGGAATTTAAACGATAGCCTATACTGCTACCATTGGCCTCTCAGAGAAGACTCAATGCTTGTCTCTACCCATCTTACTGAGCTTTTCATAGTTAATAAAAAATTTCATAGTTAACTAAATTTTCATAGTTAATAAAAAAATTCATAGTTAACTAAAATTTCAGACAATAACAGCAAAACAAAAGGAACAAACAACCTTCTCCACTTTGTTTCTCAATTTGAGTGTGTCTCTAGGAAGCACAGGCTGAGAGCAGTTAAAGCGCACATGGGCACCGCAGACTCCACGGTCAGGTGTGGTTTCTGTCGTGAAACTGTCTCATTACAGCAAGCTGCACTCTTCCATACATGAACTCTCGTCTCGCAGATCGTGTACTTTCTTCTCTTTATGTTTCAAGAACAATGCCTGATAAATTAAAACTTAAAAACATTCCAAACCCTTACAGAAGCCCCCAAGACATCAAGGGGAAAGGCATCACAAATCTACCTAACTCCCTTGTGCAGATTCATGGCCTATCAACCTCTGGCCACATTTATTGTCCTTGTCCTCCTTTTCCTGTTCATCCTTCCCCACTCTGTACTTCCTCACTCCCCTTCTCTTTTGTGTTTCAAAGTAAATCCTGGTGATTTGCGTTAGAATATTAGATGGACTTCCCTTAAGAGACTTCGTGTTCTGCACACAGTCACAAAGACCCTGCTGATGTCCTTTGTGTTAGTCAGTGGCCGGGAGATTGACTCTGGGCCGTTCAGTTATGTGAAGCAATAAGTTTCAGTTTTGAGGGACAGGAACATGGACATTCCTGTAGTTCTCAAGTAATCTAGGACACTAAGGTTTTTGAATAGCATACTGTGCAGGTGATGGCATTGTGACACACATATATATGTAATATATATATTCACATGTACATGTATGTGCATGCGTGTGTGTCTGTGTGTGTGTGTGCGTGTGTTTGTCTGTGTGTGTCTGGTTTCTTCCTCTAATTCCAGAGAGAGAGAGAAATCCTAAAGATGAAGCCTTCACAAATCCACAAAAGGATGGGATTTGAGAAGTTCCAGATAGCTGAATACATGGTGTTACCCAAAGGATGGCATGCCCAGGGAGGGAACAGAAGCTCCGAATATTTTGCCCCATTTATTCCTCCTATCTGAATGTTAATCTTTATTTTTTACTGTTGTAAATTTATCAGGCATTGTTCTTTTTTTTTTTACTTATTTATTTATTTTTATTCTTTTTTAATTAAAATTTCCACCTGCTCCCCATTTCCCATTTCCCTCCCCTCCTCCCAGATATTGCCCTCCCCCCACTTCCCTCCCCCTATCCCCACTCCTCTTCTCCTCTCCCCACTCCATTCCCCCTCCCTCTCGATACTGAAGAGCAGTCCAAATTCCCTGCCCTGCGGGAAGACCAAGGTCCTTCTATCTACGTCCAGAAAGGTGAGCGTCCAAACAGGCTAAGCTCCCACAAAGCCAGTTCATGTATTAGGATCGAAACCTAGTGCCATTGTCCTTGGCTTCTCATCAGTCTTCATTGACCGCCATGCTCAGAGAGTCCGGAATCAACCCATGCTTATTCAGTCCCAGACCAGCTGGCCTTGGTGGGCTCCCAATAAATCAGTTCCACTGTCACAGTGGGTGGGTGCGTCCCTCGTGGTCCTGATTTTTTGCTCATGTTCTCCCTCCTTCTGCTCCTCATTTGGACCTTAAGAGCTCAGACCGTTGCTCCAAATTGAGACTCTGTCTCTACCTCGATCCATCGCCAGATGAAGGTTCTAAGGTGATATGCAAGATATTCATCAGTATAGGATAGGGTCATTTCAGGTTCCCTCTCCTTAGTTGCCCAAGGTACCAGCTGGGGACATATTCCTGGACACCTGCGAACCCCTCAAGAGTCAAGTCTCTTGCCAACCCTAAGATGGCTCCCTTAGATAGGATATATACTTCGCTGCTCCCGTATCCATCCTTCCTATATCCCAACCATCCCAATCCTCCGAGCTCCTCCCATCCTCCCCTTCTCATATTTCTCATCCCATTTCCCCTTTGCCCCATGCCACCTCACCCGCAAGTTCCCAGTTTTTGCCCTGGAATCTTGTCTACTTCCCCCTCTCCATGCGGATGACTATATGATTTTCTTTGGGTTCACTTTCTCATTTAGCTTCTATAGGATCACACATTATATGCTTAATGTCTTTTATTTTATGGCTAGAAACCGATTATGAGTGAGTACATCCCATGTTCCTCTTTTTGAGTCTGGGATACCTCACTCAGGATAGTGTTTTCTATTTCCATACATATGGGTACAGGAGATCACTTCCTACGTTTATCCCCAGCAGCACAGACATTAAGGGCAACATTGAATAAATGGGACCTCCTGAAACTGAGTAGCTTCTGTAAAGCAAAGGACACTGTCACTAAGACAAAAAGGCAACCCACTGACTGGGAGAAGATCTTCACCAACCCTGCAACAGACAAAGGTCTGATCACCAAAATATATAAAGAACTCAAGAAACTAAACTTTAAAATGCTAATGAACCCAATAAAAAAATGGGGCACTGATCTGAACAGAGAATTCTCAACAGAAGAAATTCAAATGGCCAAAAGACACCTAAGGTCATGCTCAACCTCCTTAGCGATAAGGGAAATGCAAATTAAAACAACTTTGAGATACCATCTTACACCTGTCAGAATGGCTAAAATCAAGAACACCAATGATAGCCTTTGCTGGAGAGGTTGTGGAGAAAGAGGCACACTCATTCATTGCTGGTGGGAATGCAAACTTGTGCAACCACTTTGGAAATCAGTGTGGCGATTTCTCAGGAAATTTGGGATCAACCTACCCCAAGATCCAGTAATACCACTATTGGGAATATACCCAAGAGATGCCACATCAAATGACAAAAGTATCTGTTCAACTATGTTCATAGCAGCATTGTTTGTAATAGCCAAAACCTGGAAACAACCTAGATGCCCTTCAATGGAGGAATGGATGAAGAAAGTGTGGAATATATACATATTAGAGTACTACTCAGCAGTAAAAAACAATGACTTCTCGAATTTTGCGTGCAAATGGATGGAAATAGAAAACACTATCCTCAGGCATTGTTCTTGTATTGTATCAATACAACAAACCAACAAACATGTTTTCCTGAATTCTGGGAATCCTTGATTGTTTGCTGTTCAGACAGAAGTGTGTGTGACACAGTGCCTTTTGCATTGTTTTTTTTTTCACTAAGGTCAGTCACGTGGTACTAAGCTTTCAACCTTGGGACGTGACTCCAACTCTAAGTATAGAACTGGATAAATATAGAATGCCCAGATGCATCTATTGGAGGTTTTGTTTGGGAAAACCCCTATGCTGTGGTGTCAGAAAGAGTGTACTAGTGGGAACATAGGTGGAAAATGTGTGTATCATATTATAGTAGTTGGAACACCAGGTCATAGTATCATTATTTATATGACAAACCCCAATTTTTTTTTAATATTTTTTCATTTCTCAAATTGAGGTGGGGAGTTCCAATTGTCTATGTAAATCTCCACTTCAAAAGAAGCCCTTGGAAGGAGCTGAAAATCAAATTCAAGAAACAAGATCTTGACTTAAGGATAAGAGCCCACACTAGGCAAAGATAGTGCAGGCTCCCACCATCTCCAAACTAAGTAATTCCATTCACAAAATTTGAATAGTTTCTCTCAGTTATATCTATGTGGTGACATAGAAAAAGGAACAAAGGGAAGTCCTCCCTGAAAGTCAGGGTAAAAATGTCGCAGAGGAAACCCCAGTTCCTTTTGAGTATCTGTACTGTTTGAATCTTTTACAACAAAGCGCTGAACAAGCGAGGCTAAGGGAGGCTGGATGCTGCTGCACTTCGGATTCAAGATCCATTAGGCACCAGTATCAAAAGGCTGGACTCGGAATCCTGTGCAGCATACGATGCCTGGCGCTTGTTGCTGCCCATCTGTGTGTGCGCTGCCTAGTTTCCTATTGTCATCAGACTGCAGCGAGGTGACCATATGGACTGTGGTTCTCGCCGCTTTTCTCGCATTCCACGCTCTGCGTATGAGGTCACAGTTATTTATGCTTGCATTATTACTTTCCTAGGTCCTCCTTCAGGTTTCTGACAAAGTGTTGATGCTAGGAAGATTAAAAAAGGAGTTGCAGTTCAGGAAGGACTGACCTACAAACTTGGTGCAAAGATCAGCACCAGCATTAGATTTGTGTTTTTCTCCCCAAGATCTATTTTCAGAATGAAAATAAATAAATAAATTCCATGGACTCATCCTGACCATATGGCACTTGTAACTGAGATTTCGGGCTCCTGACTTATCTTCCATAATCTTCAGATAGTCTCACCGCATTTCTTTTGTCTTTTCTTGCTTGATTTTTATAGTTAAAAAGTAATAAAATTTAAAATATACATAAATTAATTTTAAAAGATTCACTTTCAAAAAAGGGCATTTGAAAGACAAATATTGGCTTAAGACCTCCTGATTTCTAAAAGGTTTTTTTTTTTCTAGAATTCTTATAAACAGATGAGGTTAAACATACTTAAGATTTTATTTATAGGTTATAAACAAATAAGACGTAGTGGGGCAGAGAAGGGGATGCAGAACAAGAAAATAATGAAAAAGTAAGATTGTTAGGCTCATAGAAAAATTTACATTTATAAAAAGTTTTGGGAAAATGGGATACAAAATGAAAACCTTTATGGTTTGCAAGATTAAAAGGTGTCTTTCCCCTTGCAATCAGAGCTGTCTTTTTGCACAGAGAGAGGAATGATTTTGTGTTTTCTGAAAACAGAAGTGGTGTAGGCCTCCCTTTCAGCAAGTCATGGACACCAAATAAGCCCTGAATTATTAGATAGTGCCACAGTGTGGCTCACAGCAAGGGCCTGTTTTTATTATTCTGCATACACTCAGAAGTCTCAACATTATCGCTGTGTATAAAGAGGTTATCTGTACATTTGTACGCTGAGCTGCATGCATGCTTAATGCCTTTCCGTGATCCTGTTGTAGGACCGCATTTAGCTCTTTCTTTTGTTTTTATTCCAGAAGAAAATTAAACCATCCATACGGACCTTGACAGTTAAGGCTTCTGCTTTCTCTCTATCTGTTGAGACTGCTAACTGGGCTCTTGGAAATGCATGATCCTTGCTTGTTTTCTGTAACATATCTGCTTTGCCCAGATGGCTGCAGATGTGAGAGCTGCCCAGGAAACTCCAGGCTAGGGATCATGGGAAAACAGATCTAGACAGCCAGGAATTTGAATTTTTAGTTGCTTGTATAGGCTGGGAATTTGGTCATGGCGTTAGGTCAGAGACAGAGAAATACTGTGCTTATACCACAGACTCTTTATAAAATCTCACCTCTACTGAATGGAGGTATCCTCGTTGTTATTTTCTTCCAAGTGTAGAAATAACATATGCTGTTTAGGAAAAGAATAATTACACATAAAGTAGAAAGTGAAAATTTCTCCTTGCCCAAAGTGTCATCACCTCTCAGATATAACCCACGTTGAAATTTTTCATTATCTAAATCTGTGAAAAACTCAACAAGCACACTTTGACCTTTCTGAAACAAAGGTAGATAACATTTTCATTTTGTAAGATTATTTCTTACATTTCACTTCAATACTATGTTTTGCATATACTTGGGGGTTATTAATATGACCAAATAGCTTTCAAACTATAGGATCATGGGAACTCAGTCAGTCCTTTACTGGCTGGCACAGGCTGCATTGTACAGAGAGCTTCAAGGAGTATCTGCTCACTTAAGTGTGTCTATGCTCAGCCTTTCATTTGCTATGACAAACTCCTCTACCGTCTGTGTCAGTGATAGTCTTGTGGCTATGCTAAAACACCCGACAAAAGTAGACTAATGAAGGGGTTTTATTGGTTCATAGTTTGAGGACAGAGTCTCCTGAGGCAGAGGAACTTGTGTGGTGACAGGGTTGTGAGGCAGCTGGTCACATGTGTGTGCATTCAGGAGGCAGACAGAGAGGGACAGACCCTGGTGCACAGGCAGCTTGTCTCTTTTATT
Organism: Chionomys nivalis; assembly: GCF_950005125.1. Classification (NCBI taxonomy): domain Eukaryota; kingdom Metazoa; phylum Chordata; class Mammalia; order Rodentia; family Cricetidae; genus Chionomys; species Chionomys nivalis. The sequence continues at coordinate 27,778,111 of NC_080103.1, read as the reverse complement.
CATTCCAGGACTCAAGGGAATTCATTTAGGGTGGGTCTTGCAACTTCAACAAACCTGATGTAGGAAATTCCCCACAAACACACCCAGAAGCTTGTCTCTTCTGTGATCTGAGATTCTGGGTTGACAGCATTAACATCACAAATGCATGATTCCTGAGTCAAGGTGTATTTGTGATTTGTGTGGTAGTTCATCTTGCTCCACGGGTATACATTTGCCACCACTGGCTGTTATTAATTTTTAAACATTTCTCTAACAGCTAGTAACTGCTATAATTTGCACAGGGAGGGCTTTTTCTGAATTGAGATCTAGGTGTATGGTCTGCGGGAGATGGCTCTGTGGTTTTTTTTTTTTTCACTTTTCTTTAAAGTATATTCCAAACAACAGTCTTCAAGCTCACTGTGGTGGCTGACCCCGGCCTCGGCTTTCTTGTCAGCACCAGGGGGCACAGCACTCCTTCTGTAGGTGTCTCTGTCCGCCTCCCCTCTTGTGAATCTTGCCGGGCGCTCACCCTCCGGCCCTTTGGGCCGAGGCCTGCCAGTTTCGGGACGACTGCGGCGCAGGGTGGCAGGCACGATCTCCGGAGGCAGGTGGAGATAATCGCGGAGATACTGGATGCCCTCATTCGTAAGGTACCAATGGAAGTGTCTCCAGGCAAACTGCTCCTTCACGTAGCCTCGAGACTTCAGAGACTGCATGGCCTTCATGACATGAAGGTTGGGCACGTTCTTGTCTGCCAGCTCAGGGTGTTTGGGCATATGGACATCCTTCTTGGCAACCATCACTCCTTCCTTAAAAAGGAGCTCATAGATGGCAATCCGGTTCTTCTTGGGCATCAACATCGCGGCGGCTGCAGGGTCCGGGACGGAGGCTGGAAAGGAAGGGGCGTGCCTGAGCAGCCGGCTCTGTGGTTTTGTTGATGATCCTGCCCTGCTTTCTGCCCCGTCCTCTCTTGCTCATCAGAGAGTTACCTGCTAGGCATTGGTGGCCTTTGCTAAAGACTGACTCTTCTCCATACTCTATCTACTGCATTTACACAGACACACATACATGCATGTACTCCACACTATATCAACATATACAATTATAAAACACATGCATACCATTAAGCACAAAATCACATGTATGATTGTACCATAAACACACACATCATATTATAGAGTGTCATTGTGAAGCAATTCTAAATGAGATCTCTGTTATGGCCACTCATTCAGTGGTCCATCACTTCAAAAGCTCCAGATATTTCTGGCCTTTCTTGAGGGCTATCTTCTTTCAGCTCTATGGAGTCTCCCTCCTGATGTTGCTGCAAGCACAAAGTTACTACCTCTCTTTAGACATATGAAGCTTTTTGTAGCACAAAGACTGTATGTAAAATGGTAAGAATGGAAGTTTAGGGGTTCAAAACACAAATATAAGATACAGTTTAAGTCAGTGTGTTCTCTCTTCCAATAGATACGCATTATTTCCTATTAAATTTGTCACAGGGGTTTTGAAGAATAAAAGCAAGGAAATGCAGTAAATTATCCATGCATATAATTATAAGTTACAGTAATATATTCTAATTGCACATGCAATCAATGCAAATGCACACGCAAAATGCCCTGGCACAGGATCATATCACATGCTCCATACCACTTTACAGAGCCTCATTTTGAAGCAATCTAATGCAGATTTTTTTTTTTTGGTAAAAAAAACCCTCTGATTTACTTTAAGTCCAATGTTCCTTTCTTAATGCATAGTTTTATTGATTTTTCCTTATATCATCAACATTGCTCAAAACAGAATTACTAAAATATGCTGACCTTGTTTTTTATTTCCTCCAAGTTCCTTAGAAATAAGATTTACTTGGTACATATCCATCAAATCAACTATTTAATTAAAATACAAAGTTAGGACTGGAGAATGTAAATATAAGAGCTTGCAAGGAATTAGAACATGACCACAGCTTTCTCCTTCGGTCTTCAGCATCTCCATCAAAATCTTGCCCATTAGAGAGGGTGGGGTGCAGCAGAATGGATTCTGGGCCAGACAGACCTGAGAGTCATCCTTTGTGTGCCCGACTGCAGAATAATTTATCTTTCTGAGACTTGATAATTTTGCCTATCAGATAGGTTTAGTAATGACACTATCTATGAGCTATCATAAAGAAATGATAGATGCATACCTGGATAATTCCATGCGTGTATTGATGGAGGAAGGTCATTTGTCAATAAACAAACTGCCTTGGCCCATTTGATAGGCTACCCCTTAGGTGGGTGGAGTAAACAGGATAGAATGCTGGGAGGAAGAGGAAGTGAGCTCAGACTCGATAGCTCTGCTCTCTGGAGCAGACGCCATGCACCATGCTCCCCTCTCCCCGGCAGATGCGATGAAGCTCTGACCCAGGATGGACATAGGCTAGAATCTTCCCGGTAAGCGCACCTTGGGGTGCTACATACATGAACAGAAATGGGCCAAGCAGTGTTTAAAAGAATACAGTTTGTGTGTCATTATTTTGGGGCATAAGCTAGCCAGGCAGCCATGAGCCGGGCTGTGGGAAGAGGCCCACAGCCCCTACTACAGATGGCGCCCACGTGGATAACTGCATCCACAGAAAGCCTGAGAAAGCTTGGGAAAGAATAGAGTAAAGCGTTTTTTCTTGGTAGCAGCAATTTCTCGGGTCTGCTCTGCTTGCTAGAGGCAAGCAAGCGCTCTCATCTAAGAGAGGCTTCCTGACTCAGCTTCAGCTGCAGAACCCTGCAGCTCATTAAGAGGTCCTGCCACGAAACACTTAAAAGGTATTGATAAAAGCTGACTGCATACTTGTTTGTTTTCAGACGTAGCAGGAAAAAAGTTGTGCTGTTTTAAAACTCTGGCATTCTGGTCCATCCTGCCAGGGCAAACTCTGACTGTTTGAGGCAGGAGGGCCGACTACAGAGAGAGGACTTGATTGTTGTCTGTGGATGTAATGCTGCAGTTTGCTTGTTGGCAAAGACCTTGAAACGCCACAGAGTTGTGGTGATAAACATGGCTACAGCCAGTACCTCTGCCATGAGGCTGGAAAGCTAAGGAATTGGCTGGATTTAGCTGGCAAAGTCACGGCTTTAATCCTACCCATATTGCTCAGTAATTTAAAGGCTCGTGTGGTCAGAAAAAGAGAGATACAGTAAAGAGAGATTCAAAGACAAAGAAAACTTTAAATGATTTACAGTGTGTTTAAAAATATATGCAGGCTGAAAGATAAAGTTCTTAAAAGTAAAAAAAAAACAAAAATAAGGAAGTAGTTGGGTGTGGTAGTACACACCTTTAATCCCAGCACTTGGAAGGCAGAGGGAGATTGACCTCTGAGACTTCAAGGTGTGGTAGCACACGCCTTTAATCTCAGTGCCTAGAAGGTAGAGACAAACTGATCTCTGAGAGTTCAAGGACAGCCTGGTCTAAAGAGTTATTCCAGGACGAAGATATACAGAAAATATAAAATAAAAGTAAAAGTAAACGAAATAGAGGTTAAAATAAAGCTGCACAAAGATGGAAAATACAATGAGAATCTTGATACTGTATGCTATTATGCTCTCTTTGAATTGTTTGAATGCTGAGGAAGGAGCAACAGCTGCTAAAAGATATTTGTTTATAAATGTTGCTGAACTAATCCAAGATAGATATTTTCAAAATACCTTGACTTCAGAATTTGGATCTAAGGATATGATACTTTGGAAAAGAGTTTCTTCTTTTGTTTTCACAGACGATGAGATCCTGTGTATTGCTTCTATCCCAATATGGTATGATAGACCACGTCCTCCTGAAAGGTTGCTGTGAACACCCTCAAAAAATTACTTTGCTCAACTGCAGACTGAGATGAACCTAGCACACAGGTTATACCCTGAAATATCTGATTAACAGCGCCCCCATTCAGCAGGAAGCAGTTTGGAGAGAAATAACTGCGCCCATATTCCCAAATATTGTTTATAAATGTTCTTTTACATTTAAAGGGGGAGATGATATAGATGTGAATAATTTGCATTGATATGAATCTTGGTTTACTGATATTAATTTCAGGTCAATTTTATTATATGTGTATGTATTTCTGATATTGATTAAGGTATTGTGATGTGTAGTTCACTTAAAAATGTAATGTATATAGGTTGTTAATGGATAATTATCAGTAATAGTCAAGTTTGTAGTCATGTTAGTTAGATTTTCTAGATGTGCATGCATATATTTCAGATAGGCATTCATCATATCTTTCAAAGGCTAGAGAATATGGTATTTTAAATGTTTTAATAACTTAGGGTTTTTCATGACAATGAGACACTCTGCTCCTGGCAGCACCAATCTACTTCAAGCAGAAGATGGGCATCGAAGAGGCACCTTATGGAGTTTGATAGCCATTTGGGCAAGAAATTGCTCTTGCCTGGACTGTTGCATAAACTGGACACAGAGAACCCACAGAGAGAGGACTACTGAACTTGCCTAAAGGTGAGATGATCTTTCGGGGTTCCTGATTCATGAAGGAGTCTGCGAGACATTCTGCAGGACACAGCAGATAGTGACTGAACTGACTTTGAAATTTCCTGCTTCATGGAAATGTGTGCTGGAAACTATGGGCCTTTAGGCCGAAGATGGATGCCCCAACGGTACAGAGAAACTTTGGGTGACTATCAAGGCAGCGAGATGTCTCTGTCATTTCTAGAGTTTAGAAGTTGCTTATTTCTTGTTTGCTTAGGTAATATTATATCATTCTGGAATCTTTGATAGAGTTGAAGAATAGATAGATAGTTATAGTTTTCCTTAGTTATGATAAAGATAAAATAGATGTAAATATTGTAACTGTAATTCTTACTTGATAACTGTTTTGTTATATGTAATTTTGCTATGTTAAAGTTAAAGCCTTCCTTTTTTTTTTGTTTAAACAGAAAAAAGGGAAATGATGGAGGAAGGTCATTTGTCAATAAACAAACTGCCTTGGCCCATTTGATAGGCTACCCCTTAGGTGGGTGGAGTAAACAGGATAGAATGCTGGGAGGAAGAGGAAGTGAGCTCAGACTCGATAGCTCTGCTCTCTGGAGCAGACGCCATGCACCATGCTCCCCTCTCCCCGGCAGATGCGATGAAGCTCTGACCCAGGATGGACATAGGCTAGAATCTTCCCGGTAAGCGCACCTTGGGGTGCTACATACATGAACAGAAATGGGCCAAGCAGTGTTTAAAAGAATACAGTTTGTGTGTCATTATTTTGGGGCATAAGCTAGCCAGGCAGCCATGAGCCGGGCTGTGGGAAGAGGCCCACAGCCCCTACTACAGTGTATCTATAAATAAAATTTTCCCTGGGTAGAAAAGGTTTTTGCCAGGCTCTAGTCGCTATGCAGTAGTTACTTCAATAGCTCAAGTCTATCGACTTCTATATTGAATGTCTGTCATCGAGCTTGTGTTTTAATCTGAATTGACCACTTGGGCATCTATTAACCTTTCAACATTTCTTCGTGGTGAAGGTGCTGTCTCCAGTCTTTCCCCATTCAGCCTTGCAAGTTCCTATTTTCTGTGCTATTATTCTAATGTGCAGGATCTTAAGGAGATTTTGTCCCCCCTGCATTGAAAAGTGACCCCGACTCTCGACAGCTTCTATTACGTGGTGTTCTTGCATAGCCTTTCATGCTTCTTCCTGTTCGATACTGTGCAGAGGAGATCAAACTCCAAGAACGTACATGTCCGCACTTGAACAGCTGTGGGAAATTTACCCTTGTGTGGGTGTGAATGCCCTTGCCAGGAGAGATCATGTTGTATCCTCACTGGAGTGACCATTTGCGCAGCGGGTTAGTGGAAAATGATGGGCAGCCTTTTGGAATCAGAGACGAGGGGACTGGGGTAGGATGAGTAAACATTTCATCAAAATTTGGACCTTTGTTTTAGAGCAACAATTCTACAATTTAAAAGTAAAAAAATAGCCTGAGCACGCACGCATGCACGCACGCGCACACACACACACACACACACACACGTGAGCGCGCCTTTTTTTTTTTTTTTTAGAAAGGCCCCACACAGTCTAGGCTTGTCTTAAACTGACTGAGTACCAAGGACGATCCTGAATTGACCTGCCTGCCTCCCTCTCCTTGGCATTCCTTAGCTCTTAGACATTTCTTTACACCATAATTCTGACTTCAGTTCCCATCACGCTATCTTTCACTTACACTGACCCCCTGACAATGTTCTTTTCTACGAGAACCCTGCAACTACATTGGACCTATAATGATAACAGGGATCATCTCCCATCTTGAGAGTTGTGACGATGACATTTAATAATCTTATTTTCACCCCTTGCCCATGTGCCTGTGCATGTAATAAAAAGTACAGTTAGATGTATGGTAGCTACATTTTGAATAGAAAGTACAAAAGCATGAGCTACACTTAGCTTTTTCAAAGACGACAGTAAGATGTTTGGGAGATGGTTGAGTCTGATTGCCTCGGAAAGTAAGTGAAGTATTTACTACATAAGTACAATGCATATTTACATAAATAAAGCACTTCCCAAATGAGCCTAGTCATTTTCCTCTGCACATATTAAACAAAAAGGATTGAATTTACATTTTTCTAAGCACATTGATTTCTTCACCCTGTGCAAGGTATACAGCACTCTGAAAGCTATTAGCTATAACATAGCTGAATAATTCAACAATAAGTACAATATTTCAGAAAAATCATTCTTCCACAGATGATTTTAATTAATTGTATCATCACTTGTGCCGGAAGCATCTTCCTCCCTCTCTAACACGGGACTTGCCTTTTGGCCATAGTGAATGTAAATGTTAAAGATAAAATATTTTCCTTAGCATGAGTAGTGCACCCTTAATGAATTGCTGTCCACGTCTAACAGCCAGGTTTCCATGCTCTGAAATCCTCTGGGGCCCAAACACCTCACCGTTTGAGGGTGAACACTGAGTCCCACAGAGTACTATGGTTCAGATATCTTTTGAGTAGGTTATTATACTCTCAAATTACTTCCTTTCCTTTCCCTACAAAGTGTTTCATATCCTTGCCTCAGTTGATGGGAACTTTTGTCTTTCACGCCCCTTGGCCTCTGGATTTCTGATTACATTGTTCTCCTAGCCTTAAAGCACCATTAAAAAAATACATTTTGGGAATTTCCTACACATATACAATGAAATATGTTCATATTCATCCTTCATTCTCCATCCCTTCCTCCCAGATCATCTCCAACATCTCCCCTTTCCAACTTCATGTCCTTTTCCTTACCTTCTAAAGAAGCCACTAGGTTCCACTGGCCGAAGCGTTCATTTCCGACAGTTCTCCCTTTGCATTTTCTGCCTTGCCTTGTGTTTTGGCAATCTCATATAGGTCTAGGATGCAGTCCGCTTACTCTCACTTGCTATTCTCTCCTATCTCCCTTCACCCCTTCCCACATACATGTCTTCGAGTTGGTGACCTATATATTTTAACTAGAGACATCTGTGTGTCTATCGGTTTGGAACAAGTCATTGGAGCCTGGCAAGAAATATCCACTGGAACATGTGACATGGCAACCTGGTCCTTAGTAGCTGACTAAGTAGTCCATTAAGGGTACATTGCACATTCAAAGAAAAATGCTTTCTTTTTTCATTGAGAACACTACTAAAGATGATGATGGGTTCTTCCCTGCAATCATCTATAGCCAATAGATCAGCAGAGAATGGTTGGACCCCATGAACCTTGGGAATACAAGACTGGATGTTGCATTTTTTTATTTTTAAAATTTCTATTGGAGTTTATTATAATACATTATAAACTCATATATCAGTACAAATATATAACCATAAATGACTACATATTTATCAAAATATAACACATGTACAAATATATTTATGATATTGGATATTGCATTTCTCTGACTTCTTCTGCTGTCAAGCCAACATCCTAACTGAACTTTGTCTTCTCAGTGCAAATCTGTTCTTGATTTGCCTTAGAGATTGAGCACAAAGCCTAGGATCTTGTGCATAGCAAATGCTGAGAAAATCAGTATGTTGCTACAGTTTTTAATTCTGGTCCTTTTGATGGTTAAACTTTATCCTATGAGACCTCTAACTAAATTGGTGAAACAGTTGTGGCTACTTTTTTCCTGCCATTTCCTTCTTCCTTTTCAATTTCTTGTTAGCTTTTAAATGTGTGCAAACATCTCCTCCTTTCTGCTTAGACCGCAAGGTCCATTAGTTCTTCTCACCACCCCTTCTCCAGGGAGCCTTCATGGATTTCCTCCCATTCATACCTTGCCAGCATGACCTACGGGTCAGTTTCATCTTCCATGGAGATCTGTAATTGTGACATTGATTTGGAAGACAGAGATTATCAGTGGCTGTGGGTGAAGGACAAAAGGTTCTTGAAAATCTCCTTGGTGACCAGTTTCTTCCTTCATCATTTTTCACTGTGTTGTAGTTTATTATTCCTCAACCTTCATAAAGTTGTGAGGACTTTGAAAACAAAACGGTGTGTGTGTGTGTGTGTGTGTGTGTGTGTGTGTGTGTGTGGCGGTGGGTGAGAGCCCATGCACCAGGGCAGGGACAGACTAATATGCCATGCAGACTGCACTTAAATGAGGAGTTTATTGAGAGAAAGAGAAAGGAGAGGGAAGAGAGACATGTGTGTGTGTGTGTGAGAGAGAGAGAGAGAGAGAGAGAGAGAGAGAGAGAGAGAGAGGTGGAGCTTGTCTCTTAAAGGAAACTTTTGCCCCTGCGAACAGACTTTGTAGGGATGTAGGAGCCGTAGGACCCTGGGCTGGCTAGGGTACTGCCTGAGTGCATCCTCCCAGGTGACAGGGGACAGCATAATGCCTGAGTCCTAACAGTAGGGACTCAAAGATATTTGCAATTAACACATTCCTTTCCACCCCAGATCTAAGTTTGCACTGTGATTCAGGACAATTTCTTCTCTGCCAAGAGCTGCTGCTTCCGATGAGTAAAACTGTCATTAAGATTTTCCATCAGAGGGGCTGGAGAGATGGCTCAGAGGTTAAGAGCATTGCTTGCTCTTCCAAAGGTCATGAGTTCAATTCCCAGCAACCACATGGTGGCTCACAACCATCTGTAATGAGATCTGGTGCCTTCTTCTGGCCAGCAGGCATATACACAGACAGAATATTGCATACATAATAAATAAATAAATATATTAAAAAAAAAGATTTTCCATCAGAGTCTTGTTAAACAAGTGTTCCTGACTTAAAGCACACTCTCTGAATTGCAAGATTACTAACCACTAACTGCTTCTGTTTGATCTGGATTGTGTGTAATGTATCACATATCATTAGGAATCACTATAGTTTAGTTGCGTAAATTGAACAAATTAATCTCCATATGTCTATGTTCGTTTAAACCTAAAGGTTGTATATGTGTGTGTGTGTGTGTGTGTGTGTGTGTGTGTGTTGCCTATACACTACCTGAAGAGGGCATTGAATGAAACTGGAGTTACAGATGGTTGTGAGCTGCCACGTGGGTATGGGGAGTGGATTGGAACCCGATTCTTCTGGAAGAGAAGCCAGCACTCTTAACCAGTGAATCATCTCTCCAGACTCTGTAACTAGGCTTTTAAAGATTAAAGAAGCAAAGGTGGATGCTGTGGATAAGACCACGGTCTTTTTTCTTTTTCTTTTCAGTAATGCCTCAGCGCTTTGCCTCTAATCTAAGTCTTTCCTCCATCCACCATAGATTTGGTTTAAAATTTTTCTGTTACAACTTTCCAGGATGTTCTTCCTACAAAGGGAAAAGGAAATGACACTTCATGTTTGATGAGTCCACTTGGTGGACTTAACACTGTGTCATTTCCATGATTTAATTGCAGGGAGGGTAAAACTTGGGGAAATAGAAGTGTCAGAATTTGACTGAGAAGATTAGAACAATTATTTTTTTTTATTTTTTTATTTTTTTTTGGTTTTTCGAGACAGGGTTTCTCTGTGGTTTTGGAGCCTGTCCTGGAACTAACTCTTATAGACCAGGCTGGTCTCGAACTCACAGATATCCGCCTGCCTCTGCCTCCCAAGTGCTGGGATTAAAGGCGTGCGCCACCACCGCCTGGCTTAGCAAATTGACTTTTAAAGAGCAAATAGGTTAACTGTCCTCCAGGAAGCAAATGAATAAACTTCCTGGGTTTTACCAAGACTTCGCGATCGACTAAGATGCTGTGACTGACGGACAGTGCCACAGATCAAAGCAGAGAGAATTGAACTTGGATGGTTAAGAAGACCGGCACCACCAGTTCAGGGTGCCCTTGTTCACAGTGACATTCCTGGGGGCTCTGCTTGAAACAAATGAAGGCCAAAGTCCTTAATGAAGCTGACCCTGCAGGTGTGAAGTTTGTGGGTTTCACTTCCACTTTTGCCTGTCAGAGATCAGTAGCATCCAACATTGCAGGCACCATCTGCAGCCCAAGGGAAGCCGTCAGAGGAAGCCCATGTAGGAAGGGAAGAGGATCCCAAAGCTCTCTTAATTGCCTTCTGCTTTCAGAATTTTCCTTCACAGCTCTCACCTGTCCCTACTAAAACTATTTTGGCATCAGTGTGCCTCAAGCTACTGGTTTCTACTTTCAGTTTCTATATCTAGTTGAAAGATACAGATGGCAGGCAGGAAAGTGGTTTTATGGGTTTGGAGTCTTGCCAGGCTTAGTGGTTACCTTCCACAAAAGCATGACTACAACCCAGTTCTTATGTCCATGGCCTACTAGCCATGCACATGAGAGGCACATTCCACCCGAGGCAAGTTGAAGGCCTCCTGCATTATTTTGAAATTGTTGTCAAAGCTGTACTCTTACATTGCAGTCATATTCTGAAATATGACGCTGAAAATGCCCGAGGTCTTTATAATGTTTCCTCATGCACTTGCGATGGGGGAGAGAGGACAGAGGTGCTAATCACAGAATGTTTCATTCTACAGAGCAAGAACACAGTGCAGAGCTGTGCATGCAGGTTAAGGGGAGGCATGCAGTATATACCCAGGCAACTTACGCCCAGATATTGGCCACTGATTTAAGAGAAAGACTGAAGAAGGATGCTTAAAAGAAATACCACACTAGTTCAGAATTGAGTATAATAGAGAATTATTTATTTAGGGGTAGACTCATAGATCACAATTCTCTGCTGGAGCAGGGAACAGCAACCGAATCCTGCAGCTGGAATAGAGGCTCTACACGTGCTTTACATTGGCATATATAGTATAAGAGGCCACACACAAGTGGGCGGGTAACTTAAAGGCTATTGGCGGTAGGAATTCCTACAGCAAAAGATGCTATATTGACTCTCTGTATGCTTCTAAGCTTTCCCAACTTTATTTTGTTGTTGACCCCAAGTCTGCATGTGCATCTAATTTTTAGTTTTGAATGGAATTGATTGGAGACACTGTGGAAAAGCTTAAAGTACCCTGACGCTTCTGCCTTTTCAGGGCAATGAGAGCAATGGACTAAGCATCAACAAATGTGGTTTTCTTGCTCTGCTGCTGTGGTCTTTGCTGGAACAATTCCTGGTATCTACAGGCCCGAATTCTGTCATCTAACAGATGAGGGTTAGCAACTGTCTTACCTCTAAGACCTCTTCCAGCTTTGTAATTTCCTAAAGTGCAAAACTTGTTCTATGGCATGTCATGCTGGGGGAAAATGTATAGACTCTCCTGGTTGGATTTCCCTCCCCAGCAGAATTTTTTCTTAACTATAAACCATGGTAACAATTTAAATAGTCTTATTTGAACCATTATATATTTGTGGAAAATGTATAAAATATAGATGAGCAAAAATAATAAAAGCTATGTATAATTTTACCATTGTGGTAACTATTCAACATATATATATATATATATGTGTGTGTGTGTGTGTGTGTGTGTATGGTGTGTATTTATGACTCCCTTTTTATGAAAACACCCACCCAAACACACCACAGTAATGAGTATACACACAAATATTTAGTTCAAAGGACGTCTTCAAGTTAAAATAGTTGTGAAAGCTAAGTGAGTAGGCTGAGAAGGTCCATGATTAAGAAAGCTTAACTACCATATGTTCAGGATGTTTAGAGAAAGATCCAGAACATTTCTTTGATTTTTTTTCTGTTATGTGTCTTTCAGAGTTTGACTCTGACGTATCTTGATTGCCCTAACCTGTTTACTTTTCCATTTTTTTTTCCTGAAATTTATTAGCGCCATTGTTTTCCCTCCTATGAAAAGTGCTATCTGTATATTTGGCCTTGTGCTTCTTTAGAAGGAATTGCTGTTTGTTCAGCATTAAATACTTATGAGCAAACAAATCTTTGTTTAGAAGTTGGTGCTTTGTACAGCATAAATTCAAATCCTTACCAGGCTAACAGAGTCTCTGTCTCTGTTTTCTACTTAAAAATAGACATAAACAATGCAAAATGGATCATGACAATTGCTATTATAACATGAATAACAACCTAAGAGACAACAAGCCCTCAAAATCCTTGTAGGGAAGGATGGAACAGAAAGCAAAGTGGGAAAGAGTGAGCTGTTTTGACTTGCATTACACTTAAATGTAGAAGTACTAGCTTCCTCTATATCCTCTCTTGCTAACCTACCTAAAGTTGTCATTATATTACAATTTGAAATTCACTCTTTCATATAAACCCATCATAAACATCTGTATCATGTAACAAATGTTTGTGGATGATATTTTAATAGTCAAACATTGTGACAATAAGAACATGTAACTCACCTACCTTGTCGTAATTGTTAAACAATAATTTGTTTTTGTCTTTTTTTTGCTGATATAACAATTATAGTAGATGAATAGATTAAGGTAATCATATAATTATCTATTTTTTATTTAGAAATTCTACATCAATGATAGGTATGTGATAAATACATGACCACAATCGCAGACAATATTACCAACAAATGATGACACTGTGGCTGAGCCTCAACACGATGCTCCTGTGATCGCAACTGAGAGGATATGACATACTAAGTGAAGTCCAAGCCATGCAGTTCCTCATATTGACAAAGGCAGGAATGGAGAAGTGTTATTCCTATAACCCATTTAATACTGATACCCATAGAAAGTTATATAACAGTGCCTTTATTGGAATTTTAGAGTTTGCAATTTTCAAAAATAGATAACACAAATATTTGTTGTGGAGTAGATGTTTATGCTTTTCTCAAATATCTCTATGTGGAAAATGCAAGCACTTATGCACCAGTATTTGGATATTTAGCCTATATGGAGGCACTTAAAGCTAATTGAGATCATGCCAGTTGGTCCCATTTCAATACTGCTGTGTTCCCATATAAAAAAGAGAGATTTATGACTCACTATGTGAATATACAGGAAGAAGGCATCCTTATATAAGACAAGAAGGAAGTTCTCACCATGATCTAAATTGGCAAACACCTTATCATTTTTTTTTTTTTGAGGAAACTATCACACAGATCTGTGAGAAAATGAACACCTGTTCTTTAAGGCTTCAAGTTTATACTTTTACTTATGGCACTGTAATGTGACTCTGTCAGATTTAAGTACCCAGAAATGAGATGCTTCTTCCACCAGCATGAAAAACCATGGACATGGTTTTAGAACTGGGTGTCAAGTAAAAAATATAGGAGTTTTTTATGCACATCATAGAAAAGGTGGAGTTTGTAACATCAAACTATTGGTTGAATCAAAACCATAAAGTCAATGCTAGTGAGGGCTCAGGGAGAAAAAAGAAGAGCTGGAGAGAAAGCTTCCTCCCTTTCAGGGAAGACCTAAGGAACCACTGGCAGAAGCTGCTAGAGTACGGACACAGAAAGTCGCTAGCGAGGACTATGAACGGAAAGAGGAGCCAGACATTGGGAGCCTGAGGAGAGTGGTCCTTGATTTAAGGCGGCAAAGACCTTTGCTGAGTTTTATTCTATTGTGCCAGGCAGAGCTTGTGAGCAATGAAACTGGATGTTTAGCAGAGGCAATGATCTCCTTAATGCTTGCAGTAGAAGGTGAGAGGGAGAAACGAACCAATGAGGGAATTACTAAGAGTCAACAGGGTCTGGGGAGATGGCTCAGTAGCAGTTAAGAACACCAGAGAACCCAGAATCAATCCCCAGCATCCATACGGTCATTTTCAACAATCTATAATACCAAGCTCAGGAGACCTGATGCTCTCTTTTGGCTTCCACGGAAACCAGGCACAGAGGTGATGCACAGATATGCATGCAGGGCAAACACTCACACACATAAAATAATTAGCTATTTTTTAAAAGAAGGAACTAGAACTTGGAGAGTTGAATTTTGATGTTTTTCTCTGTCTAATGAAATGTGGTGGGCTACTCTCTCTTAAAGCTGGAAGGCAGGATCCCACTGCAGTCCTCAGCCAACCCCATCAGCAAGGGGTCATACAACATGACCGGCCCTGCAGCCCACTATGCTGCTAAGCTGTAAAGTGTACAGACTAGGTATTTAAAAAATTCTTTCTTTTATTTTTATTCTTTGTGTCTCTCACATCATGTATCTAGGTCCCATTAATTTCTTGTCTCTTTGTATCCCCTTGTCTGCTCTTGAAACCTTTCCTCAAAATAAGATACAATTTAAGAGGAAAAAGAAAAAGAAAAAAAGGAAACAAAGAGGAAAAATGTGTCATGGAAGTTAGCTGTGTGACATAGTGAGTCATGAAGTAAACTCCTTTGTCCATACATCTTTATGTGCAAGTGTCCACTGCAAAGTCATTGGTTTGGTTTGAGACCTATGGTTTCTGCTACGCTATCAATGCTGGGCTCTTACTGGGAGTCTTCTTGGTTATTCTGTTGTTGCCCTGTGTCGCGAAGATCCTGCATCCTTGGGTCTGCAAGACTGATCCTGTCACGTGCTCTGCCAGATCATAGATGGGATGCATATTGGGGTGAGGGGGGGAATGACACATAACCCTGGATCTGGGCCTGGGATGTCGTAGGGTTGGTCAGTCTGCTAGCTCTCCTGTCCTCACCACTAGGGTGAGCTCTCCAGCAATGTTCTTTCTAGTCCACCCCTTGCAGCAGATGAACAAGGGTCCAGGCCAGTTTTCCTGCTTTCATATCTTCAGGGTGGCTCTCAAAAGCCTACACTTTCAGGGTCAGGTCTTTGTTGCCTAGGTGAGGTGTAGGGACCACTCTCTCTAGTGCTGCAGCTGGTGAGGGGCAGGGACAACTCTCCCGCTCTTATGACTTCAGGGCCAGCCCCCCCTCCCCCCCAGGTCTCGTGGAGAGGGCATGTCTTTCCTGTCCACACCACCATATGGCAGATGAAAGACGTGTCCAGAAATGCCATGTTTTAGATTCTGGGGAGGTTTACCCTCTCTTCCTGTCAATACGGTCAGCTCTAATTTGCTGCCCACGCAAGTTTCAGGGTCCATTCTCCCTACTGCTACAGTTGGTGAGGGGTTGGGTCAGGTCCCCCAAAGACTAGATGTTTTTTGCAAGGCCAAAATAGGAAGCCAAGGATGGCTTTGCATCTTGAATGCGTCCAGGGTGTCATGCATCTATGGCTGACATGGTTCTCCAGAAAATCAGAACCAACAAAACATGCTTGGTTCACACTTGTGTCATGTTCCAGTTAACTCATTACAAAACTGAAATCATCACAAATCAAAAACACATGACGGACACCTATTTAGAACAGAAGGGAATTCAGAAAAATCACAATAACTCTGCCATCTCCCTATCAATAAAAAATATGATTACGGAATTCTGTTATGAAGATGCCTAGATGCCACACTTCTTATATCAAAAGGGAGACAAGGAGGAATTGAAGAAGAAACAAGTCTTTCTTCCCAGTTTATCGATCACCAGTTCTTTCTACATCCACATTCCTATCATTGGCTGCCCCTAGAAGTTTGCCTTAGTCCATTTATGCCACTGTAATAAATTATGGGAGACTGGATTATTTCTAGGGAACAGAAGTCTATTCTTGCATCTCTGGAAGGTGAAAGTCTAAGGTAACGCCATAGCCATCCTGGAGTCTAAGAAGGGTAGCTCCATGTTTTCAGAATGCACCTCGAATAGGATGTCATTGGAAAGGAGGAATCTTGTGATAACACATGAGGGTGTGCAACAAAAGAGATAATTCCTCCATCAAACTCCTTTATGGAGTTTCTGTTTCTTCCCACAGGGAGGAGTCCACAGGATCCAGTAACTTCACTTGGGAAGTAAGTTTCAGCATGATGCTTGGAGGTGGAAAGCATGCAGCCATATCAAAGCCTCTTCTTGAGCTATCATTTCTTTTCAACATTTCTAGGTGTTCTAAAGTCTTCCACCTTTATATATCCTTTTGGAGTCATCTCTATTTTTGATGAAGCCTCTTTTAGCATCATGTAAACCCATGAACCTTTTCTCCTTTTAAACTATGCTGTGGGAGCTCCTTCCGCACCTTCAGCCAATAGACTTTGAGATACCAGACCACTGGGGGCGTGGTATCTTTCCCTTTAAAAAAGCAGCGGCAGGCAGCCTGAGGTCCTTCTGTATTTTTGTTGCTTTCATTGGTTAAATAAAGAAACTGCCTTGGCCTTTTGATAGGGCAAAACTTAGATAGGCGGGGAGACAGAACTGAATGCTGAAAGGAAGAAGGTAGAGTCAGCGAGAGCAGCCATGGAGTCTCCAGAGTCAAACATGTTAAATCTTTCCCAGTAAGCCATGACCTTGTGGTAAACACAGATTAATAGAAATGGGTTAGATCAAGATATGAGAGTTGGCCAATAAGAGTCTAGATATAATGGGCCAGGCAGTAATTTAATTAATACAATTTTGGTGTGGTTATTTCGGGGGTTAAGCTAGCTGGGCGGTGGGATGCGGCCTGCTCCTCCTTCCTATTACAAAACTATGTGCTAACTCAGTTAACTTTGTCAACTGAGCCAGAGAGCCTAAATGAATAGACAAGAATTTTTCTCTTCTACAAATGTTATGCGATATAGCCAGAGATAATCATCTCCCAACAAAATGATTATTTATTTATTTTTATATTTTATATTAACTAAAAGTTGCATAAATCCAGGCATATATATCTTACAAGTTGTCAATCTTGGTAAAATTGCACATTACATAAGTATAAAATGTCCTGTGGGAAAAGAATCATTAGGAGATTTCATGCTTGTGTGAACATCATGAGAATTAAGACAACTTAGATTGCATAATGTAATGCACGCCTATGCTATGCTATAGCTTCTAAGCCTTAGAGTCTAAGGGGACCACTGTCATATGGAGAGTCCATCAATGTTTGATGTGTTAGCATGTGGCACTTGATTGTGTGGTTAGTACCTAAGTATATAGAAATGTGATTAATATACAAATAAAGGAGCATAATGTGAACACTTTTAATATGGCTGATAACTGTGTGTGTGTGTGTGTGTGTGTGAGAGAGAGAGAGAGAGAGAGAGAGAGAGAGAGAGAGAGAGAGAGAGAGAATTGAGTGCATGTGTGTGTGAGGATGTATGCACCTGTGCATGGGCCTATGGAAACCAGAGGAAGATAACAGATGCCTTCCTCTATGAGACCCCATCTGATTCTCTTGAGACAAGGTATCTCACTAAACCTAAAACTCCCATTTGTGTTAGGCTGCCTAGCCAGCAAGCTCCCAGGATCTGTCTGTCTGTCCTCCTCAGAGCCAAGGCTACAGAGATGCATAGCCATGTCCTTTTTGTTCTTGCTAGGAATTTGAACTCAGTACTGCTGCTTGCACAACTGATGTGCTTAGCCACTGAGTCATCATCTCCTTAGGTCCTGACGGATAACTTTTTAAAATGGAAAATGATGAACTGTTAAAGGGTAATAAATACCATGACTACATTTATCTATCCACATGCCCACTTTCCTACCTATCATTTATCCTTCGGTTTACCATCTATTGTCTCTTAATTATTATGCCATGACTCACATCGTGCCCTTTAGCTCTTTTCACTGTGTTCTCTAAAGACCTGACATAATATCTATGGTTTAAAAATACTGAAGATAATTTTATCTTCAATTTTGTCAATAAAAAGTTTCATCGAGTGGATAAATGAAATAAAATACCTTTAGGAGGAACTATTGATTATGGTGTCACAGAACTCATGAATCTGGCTCATTATAATTATCCCTACTTTAGAGAAAAAAAAAGTTGCCTCCAAGACATTAGAAGGAAGGATTTCTTTTAAAAGATGACAGGAAATTAGTTCTCTGAGTTATGAATGTGTTTACCTAACTTTGTCTGTGGTCTTTCCAAAGAAAATCTGACTTTGTTGAAGGAATAAACACAGCAGCAGGAAACATAAGACTTTGGATGAATCACTTTCTTCATGAGGCTAAAGAATATAGAGGCTAACATTTTCAGGGTAATTAGAACAGTTTAAGATTTAGTGATCACTTTCTATGTGACCACCATTACATATCAACCTATGTTTGCCTTGAATTTTCATTTCTTGACACATCTTTCCCAGAAAGGATGATTTTTTTAATTCAGAGCATTTTATTTAATACTTACCGTTTACAATGAAATAATTTCTACCTCAACCATAGCATCTTCTATGCTGCAAAAATTGGACAGCAAAAAACTAATGTGTTTCATTTGAAATTTATGACATTGACATAAAAATGGGGCTGATTAAATTTGTTCAAGGCTGGCGTGATCATGGGGACATCTGCCTGAATTTAATAATTTGATATATTCATATCATTTTTGATGCCACATCCAAATTTGTTGTTTTCTTGTTTAAGGATTCCTTCCACTCAAGATGTTTATATAGGGATTCAAATAAAAGGGGGTGTGAATTGTTCTCTCCTGAGGCTGACAGGCTTGTTGTTTTTAGACCTGACTGCATTCCCAGGGACTTAGGCTAGATCTGGGTTAAGTGAAGAGGATCAGACTGAGGGCCTCTAGATAGTATTCTCATAGAATTCTATTGTGTATGGGCTGCCCAGTTGAGAGCTATTGCAGAATGCTACCTTCTTAGTTGTAGCTTCTGACTAAAGTCCTACACCAAGTATGAACAGTGAGATTCTAGTTAGCAGTATGATTTTTCTTTTGTTTCAAAAATATATTGCTAGATATAATACATTTTTTATTAGTTTTTTAAAAAAAATCAATCCAAATTCCCACTTCCTCCCCTCCTCCCATTCCCTCTACACATCCTTCTACCCCACCCCCTCCAACCCTAAGAGAAGGCAAGGCACATTACCCTTTGGAAGGTACAATGCCCTCCCCACTACATCTAGGCTGAGCAAGGTACACATCCAAAGAGAATAGGATTTCCAAAAGCCAGTACATGCAGCAGGGACAAATCCCAGTGCCACTGTTAGTGGCCCATCAGTCTGCCCCAGCCACACACCTGTCAACCACATTCAGAGGGACTAGCTTGATCCTATACTTGTTCCTTCCCATTCCTGGTGGAGTTGGTGAGCTCCCATTAGCTCAGGTAAACTGTTTCAGTGATGAACCCTTCACGGTCTTGACTTCACTCCTCCTACTCTTCAACAGGAGCTTGGGAGCTCAGTCCAGTGCTCTGATGTGGGACTCTGCCTCTGTTTCCATCAGTTGCTGGATGAAGGTTCTATTGTGATATTTAAGATAATCATCAACCTGAATACAGGGCAATGCCAGTTCAGGCCCCCTCTCACTATTGCCTAGGGTCTTAGCTGGGGCCATCCTTGTGAATTCCTGGGAATTTCTCTAGAGCCAGGCTTCTTGTCAACCCCATAATGGCTCCCCCAATCACGATATCTCTCTCCTTGCTCTCATATCTGTCCCCCTCCATCTTGACCATCCCATTCCTTGAAGTTCTCCTCAACTCTTTCCTTCTCTCCTCCTCTTCCCCCTCTCCCCCTCTCTCTATCCCACGTTCCCATGCTCCCAATTCTGTCAGGTGACCCTGTCTGTCTCTAATCCCCAGGTGGGTCCATATATGTTTTTCTTTGGGTTCACCTTATTATTTAGCTTCTCTAGGATCCTGAACTATAGGCTCATTGTCCTCTGTTTATAACTAGTATCCACTTATGAGTAAGTACATACTATATTAATCCTTTTGGGTCTGAATTACCTGACTCAGAATAGTGTTTTCTAATTTCATCAATTTGCATGCAAAATTCAAGATGTCCTTTTTTTTTTCCTGCTGAGTAGTACTCTAATATGTGAATGTGCCACATTTTCTTTATCTGTTCTTTAGTTGAGGGGCATCTAGGCTGTTTCCAGGATCTGGCTATTACAAATAATGCTGCTATAAACATATTTGAACAAATGTTTTTGTAGCATCTTTTGGGTATACCAAGAGTAGTATTGATGGATCAAGAGGTAGATTGATTCCCAGTTTTCTGAGAAACCGCCATACTGATTTCTAAAGTGGTTGCACAGGTTTGCATTCCCACCAACAATGAATAAATGTTCCCCTTATTCCACATCCTCTCCAGCATAAGCTATCATTGGTGTTTTTTATCTTAGCCATTCTGACTGGTGTAAGATGGTATCTCAGAGCTGTTTTGATTTGCATTTCTCTGATAGCTAAGAACGTTGAACATTTCCTTAAGTATCTTTTGGCCATTTGAATTCTTCTGTTGAAAATTCTCTGTTTAGTTCAGTACCCCATTTTTTAGTTGGGTTATTTAGAATTTTGCGGTCTAATTTCTTGAGTTCTTTATATATTTTGAAGATCAGTCAAGGACTGATCTTCAAGGTGTCATGTGATACTGAAGAATACCCCAGGTACCCAAAGCAATCTGAGTGCATCATTCTTCTTGACTTCAATTACATTACAAAGCTACTGTTATCAAACCAATATGCTACTGACATAAGCACACACATGAAACAGTCTAGAGAACCTAGAAACCAAGTTATCTGTATATTACTGAACTAACAATTTTGTTTTATTTAGTTGTTTTTAAGACAGCATCTTGCTATGTAGCCCAAGGAGGCTTGAAAATGGTTATTTAGGATATGTCTCATACTCTTAATTCTCCTGCCTCAGCATTTCAAGTGCTAGGATTAGAAGCACATGCTACTGTAGCACTATTAATAAAAACCCAGAGACAGAAACTGGGGTTCTACCTGAAGGTCAGGAAAGTAAAACAGCTAGCCACTGGCTCTTACCTCTACCTCAGTCCAAAATGGTGATCCTGCCTTCAGGAATCTCAGTAAGAGACTGTGTGGGAAAGCTTTCTCCTCTTGTCTTATAATTCTCTCTAGGGCTTGGGTTAAAGGTGTGCACCACTCATGCCTGGTTTCTTTGGCAAACTAGTGTGGCTACTGGGATTGAAGGTGTGTGTCACCACTGCCTGGTCTGTAAGGCTGATCAGTGCAGCTATTTTACTCTCTGAACTTCAGTCAAACTTTATTTATTAAAATACAAGTGAAATATCACTACATGTTACCACACCCAGCTTCAGATAATCCTTGGCAAGGGAACCAAGGATGCATATTGGGAAAGTATTGTCTTATTAATATAAAAAAAAATTTAAAGTGGAGTATCCATAGGCAAAAAAAAAAAGCAGTTATCTGTCTATGTTTTTACCATGCTTTCTGCATGGCAAGCTCCCAATTCAACACAAAGTTCATTAAAATCTTGCACATCAACCAGATATTATAGATACAAACTTTGGAGAAATGGTTGACACCAGCCTTAGCAACTTTTCTTAAGCTATGACACTGAAGGTCCCAACAGCAGTAGACAAATGAAACCACAACAAACTAGAAAGTTTCTCCACAGAATAAAATCATGAAGCCAGCTGATCCATCAACAGAGTGAGGAGACGGTTTACACAAAGTAGAAAAATGTTTGCCACAACATTATTTATTTCCTGTCAGAAGCTCATCATATGATTTCATTATTACAATTTATGATTGGATTCTGATTGTCGGGGCCAGTAGAGAATGTGAAGTGATGTTTACTTTTTAGGATGTTTTTTTGAAACTGAGAGTCTAGACTTCTCTTCAGGAGTGCCATATAAAATGCAGAAAGCCTAGTCACATTTGTATTTCAGATAGGCAAGGTATACATTTTAAATACATGCAAGTCTGCCAAATTATAGAGAGATCATGCTTATCTTTTGCTGTTCGTCTGAAATACAGATTTACCTGGGGTCCTGTGATTTCATTTGCTAAACTGCATGGACTGGAATTTGAGAGGATGCTTGCTGAGGTTCAAGTGTTTTCAAATTTAAGTGGTGCTGTCTCTCTCTCTGTACCTCTCTCTGTATGTTATCATGTGCGTATTATGGTGTGTGTGTTATGGCATGTGTGTTATGGTGTGTATATGTATGTGTAAGTTATGGTGTGTGTTATGGTGTATGGTGTGTGTGTGTTTGTGTGTGTATGTAAAGGTAGGTGGGTAGCTCATACTTTTTCACAACTGGAGGAAGGAGCAGTGAGGAACACCTGTCCTGGGAACCTCTGCCTCACACTGGTGCCTCCTCTCACACTGTGCTCTGTCATAGGTACTGCCATAAATGCTTTACTCTATTCCTCTAGTATTTTTATATTTGCCAAATTGTCAGGTGATTCCTTACAAATATAAAACAGCACTCTGATCTACAGTGGAAGATATTTTTGTCTCCTCATATCTAAGTTTTCCTATGTGGTTGTACTTACTTAGGAAGCCAAACGGCATACGCTCATACATCATGAGTTTGGAATTAGAGAAAAAGGAACTTTTTTTTAATGAATAACTTTGATCATGGTATAAAGTATCATAAAGTTAACCTTTTTTATATTTTTTGGATTCTATAATTTGGATTAAATAATAGATTATTTCATTCATTGGATATGGCTAAAACACTCTGCTAAAATACTCTTCTCTAACACTCCTTCCTGTTGTCTCTTCACTGGCCTGAAACTCAACTCCTATTTCAGTTTTCTAGCTCACTGCAACATCTTCCAAACATCGTTATAGCATCAGCATCTAATTTTACAGTGCGTACCTAGTCAATGGACTGTCTCTCAATTGCTTCTGGAATGTTTTCTAGATGATGGTCCATCTTACTCATTCTGTGTGGATTACTTTTGGCCTCTGAGACTGTGTCCTTTTCATGTCCTTGTTCTTCACTTTAATGAGCAGAGCAAGAAAATAGTGGAGAGGGATTTACTCTTTTGTGTTAAGTGGTTCCTTTCTACTTTTTAGGTAAAGCAACTCCCCTCTCTGTCTCTCTGTTTCTCTTTCCCCCACTTACACAAGATGTGTTTCCATTTTTAGTTTTCAGATGGCATACAGGGACCAGAGAGATGTGTGACTGGATAAGGAACTTTCTGAGTAAGCATGAGGACTAGAGTTTGGATGTTGCAGGAGGAGGCCGCTTGTTGGTTCCTGGCTGCTCGGCAGCTCAGACCCGAAATAACCACACAGAAACTGAATTAAATCACTGTTTGGCCCATTAGCTCTAGCTTCTTTTTGGCTAACTCTTACATATTAATTTAACCCATCTCCATTAATCTTTGTATTGCCACGTGACAGTGACTTACCAGCAAAGTTTCAGCATATCTAACTCTGGAGGCTCCATGGTGTCTCTCTGACTCTTCCCTTCTTTCTCCCAGCATTCAGCCTAACTTTTCCTGCCTACCTAAGTTCTGCCTTGCTATAGGTCCAAAGCAGTTTCTTTATTCATTAATGGTAATCACAGCACATAGAGGGGGCTCCTACATCATTTGGATACCTAGCACTCACATAAAACCTGGGCAGTTTGTTGGCATACTGGTAATCTTTGCACTCTGAAGACAAAGACAGAAAGGAGATCCTTGGGTAGGTTGGCTATACATTGCATTACTGGAATCAGGAAGCCCTGAGTTCAAGTGAGAAATCCCGCCTCGGTACACAAGATGGAGAGAGACTGATAAAGATACCTGATACCAACCTCTGGCCTCTAATGTTGATGCAAATATGTGCACACCCACTCACTCACACACATGTGCCCATATACATTTGAAGATGTGCATATATACATAATGTATGTGTGTGTGTGTGCGCACAGGCAAAAAAGATAACATAAAATGAAGTGCATAAACCTGCAATTCTGTGCTCACTTTTTATTAGAGTTGCCAGTTTCTTCTAATTTAGGCTCATAAGTGAATGCAGAAGAAAATTCTGTTTCTTAGTACTGCATTAAAATCCACATGACTTCCTAATTCTGTTTTTTTCTTTTATGGTCCTCTGATCTACATTAAAATATAATTTAGGTGGTAATTCAGAGGAATGGGAGACTATTAAAGTAAAACCAACCAAAAAAATTAAACATATTTTGTAGAGGAGAGTGAGATTATCTCCTTTAATAGATCCTAATGATAGTGGTCCTTGAAGAGTTCACCATGCAGTGTAGAGTTAAGAGTGACAGTAGTCTCTTCTAAATATTTTAATGGATATATGGAAGTTGTTCTTCACCATAGCAAACTGAATTTCCTTCTAAAGTTCAGATTTAAAATAACAATATTTCTTGTGATACTTAAGATGAATTTATTCAATCAAATGAAAGATTTAGGAAGCACAAAGACAAATGTTATGGCCCCAAAGTCTTATTTCCCACCTATGTCTGCTACCACAACACTCATAAACCCAAACACTCTGCAGATACCTCAGACACATGACCTGCCATGTACCCAGCCTTGACTTGAACTTACCATCCTTATGGATTTAATTTTTTTATTTTTATGTATTTATGTCTTTGTACCACATGCACGCAGTGGTACACAGAAACAAGAAGAGGGCTCTGGTTTCTTGGAACTGGAATTAACAGATGATTTTGAACTGACATGTGAATACTGGGAATTGAACTTGACTCCTCTGGAAGAGCAGTAGGTTTTCTTGACAGCTGAGCCATCTTTTCAGCTCCAAATTCTTACATTTTTATTTCTCCTATCATTTTATTAAAAACGTTCAGGGTAAACAAGACCTCCTGAAAATGACATAGTTTTTCATTTTAGTAATTATACTTCATATTTTCTGGTGCTTGCATTTAAAAAGGATCCAACAGGCATGTAGGGCAACTATAGCTGTATTTATTTTCATTTATTGATATGCAAAAGGATAGAATCTCAGAAGTTTGGTGATGTGTGTAACAACATAATGAGAATGAAAAGAACAGTCATTTCTCTTTAAATTTCATTCTCTCTTCCATATGGTGAGGGTTATAGTGAAAGCCACAGAAAATGCCATGCAGAAAATGCGTAGGAAGAATTTTATAATATTCTCTTCAGCTTGGTGCTCCGAAGCCTGCCTGGCTGACAACTTTCCTGGTAAAGCTCTTCTCTGAGGATGCTCCCCAGATGATCCCCAGCGGCACAGAGAATAGTTTCTAGTTCTGTTTCTAGAAAAATGATGGCCAAGAGATGCCAGCACACTGTAGGCTGTAGACTTGTACTTCATCCAATCAGTTCTATGCTGTCTTCTTGAGTCTGAATGTTCTTCTGAGATGGCAAGGCAATGGCAATATCTGGCATCTTTTCTTATTACTGTCCATGGGGGGGGGGGTGAGGTGTGATCTAGTCTGAGAGCACTGTTGCTATCAGCATGTATTCTCCCTGCATGAGCAGGGGCAGCAAGAACTGATAAGTTCTTCCAAGGAGTGAGCGTTCCATAAGTTGGTCTTGTGATCACAAAGTTGAAGATTTAGTTTGTTGATGATAATTCATTCATAGTGATGGCACCACCTTCAAGTTCTCCCATCTAATGTCACATTAATTTTTTTATGGATTTTCTTTGGACAAGAGCTTTGTATGTAATCATATAATTCACAAAGATCCACCTGCCTCTGCCTGCTGAATGCACAGATCAAAGGCACATGCCACAATATCGGATTCATAAGCTTTTTCAAGCATCCTTAGTGTAGTTATTCCTGCCTGCCTCTTCTCTGTCCTATCTCTCACATGCTTTCTCACTTAAACCTTTCCTCAATATTTCTTTATCCCCTGTCACACCACCTGTGTTCTATTCTCTCTTGCTGAAGATCTTTACCCACCACCCCATGGCTCCTTTCTAGTTTCCTGACTTCTAGAGATGGTGTAAGCTAAACATACTTGATGTCTACTGATTCAAGCCTGGGCTCCATATATGAGCATGAATATGCAATGATGCTTTCCCTGGCCTGGATTACTTCACTCAATATATTTTTCAGTTTACCCTCTAATTTCATAATTTCACTTTCTTTATAGCTGAATAAAATTACATATGCACCACATATTCACTGTACATTCATCACTTGATGATCATCAAGGCTGGTTCCATTTCCTAGTTATTGTGGATTGAGCAGCAATGAGCATGGATATGCAATTGTCTCTGCAGCAGGAGATTGAGTACTTTGAGATTATGCCCATGAGCAGTGCAGCTGGATCACAGCATAGAACTAGTTCTAGCTTTTAGGAGACTCCAATTTCTATAGTGGTGGCACCATTGTGCTATCCTGCCAACAATGAACAAGGAATCCTTCTCCCTACATTCTTAGTAGCAAATGTTGTCATTTATTTTCTTGAACTTACCTGTTCTTACTGAAATCTCAAAGTTGTTTTGATTTTTATTTCCATAATGCCTAAGAAAGTTGAACACTTTAAAAACACTTGTCAGTCATTTGTATTTTGTTTATTTTTGTTTTGTTTTTTGGTAACACTCTCTTCAGCTCCAAAACCCTTTTAAAAATTGGATTATTTTTCTGATGTTTAGCTTTATAATATGGAAACAATAAAATAGTAATATAATAATAATAATACAGTTTGAATAGGGGTGTTTCACAGGGAAGAATAACCTACTCCAGAAGTTATAGGTTATTAAATAAAAATCCCAGTGTCTGGCATGCGATATTTCCCTATGAGTTGTTGATCAGGAGGTTACCAGAGACCCCCAGAATGATAAACTTAATTGTGATTGTTATTGGTTGTTCACTAGGATTTGACATCAAAAATGTGTTTTAATAGTCAAAGGGTATGAAGAAACTAGCTAATACTAATCTGATAGTTTCCTCCCTTCTGGTCAGCTTTCGTAGCTCCAAAAACACCATTATGACTATTGGGAAATAAAAGAGTTATCAACAGTTTCACCCAAATGCGAGGGTAGGGAGCTAGGATGGTCTGCTATGTCAAGATACACCCATTGGTGCAATAGTGGCATGAATGTTGTGGGGGTAACGAACAGCTTTTTGAAGATTCAAGACTCATTCCACAGGAAAGAACCCATACCTTGTGCTATAAGTCTGAGTAAGAATGCAAGGCTAAAATGGTCGTAGACCATAGAGTGTTGTTGTCTGAGGTTTTCTGTCCTGCCTGGTTCCCGCAATCATTAAGTTTCAAAGAAATCTACATTAGTTATAAACTCCTGTTCTCATTGGCCTGCTTCTACTTCCTGCCTGATTGTTCTGCCTGTACTTCCTGCCTGGCTAGTGGCCAATCAGCATTTATTTAAAATATAATTGACAGAATACAGACCATTGTCCCATAGCACTAGAGGAGAAACTACTTTGCTAAATGAACATAGTATTAAAATGCTTTTGAAATACTTATATTTATAGCTGCAGATTTATAGTGTGTTTCTCAGCTTTCATCACAGAAACTTCCTTTCACAGTGTATATAGCTTAAGACAGAGACTCAGAACTGGCTAAAGGATGTTTTGCCACAAACAGGCCATGTGAATCACCATCACCCTTTGTCAAGTCTCAGCGACAACACAATAGAGAAGGCAAGGAAATTGTAAGAACCAAATGTTGGGAGTAATTTTGCAAAACAGTGTTTTCTGCACATGACAGGGTGGATGCAAATGTCAATGAGCTGCAGAATATAGGGTCCACCAACATTTCCAATCCCTCCCCTATGAACTATGGGCAATTAATAGTAGGGAGGTATAGTATAGTATTATAATAATAATACTATAGTTTGAATAGGTGTGTGATGGTTTGAATAATGGCCCCCATAGGTTCATATCTTTAAATTCTTAGTTAACAGGAAGTGGCACTATTTAAAAGGATGAGTAGAAGTGACCTCATAAGAGGAAATGTTTCACTGGGGGTGGGCTTTGAGGGTTCAGAAGCCCAAGGCAGTTTCCAGTGTATCTATTTTCCTGCAGCCTGTGGATCTATAGAACTCTCAGTTCCTATTTCAGCACCATGTCTCCCTTGTCAGAGCCCGTAGGCCCCAATATAGAAAATAATACTTGATGTGTTTCTTCACAGCAATATAATACTGATTAAGAGAGTGAGTCACACACACAGACACACACACGCACACTCACACTCATGCATATACACACACTATTTAGAAAAAAATCTAAAACCTGAGAGATTTAGCATTCTATTTAGTAGAAGAATTTATTTATGGAATTGTGCAAGAACTTCACAGGATTTTGAAACCATACTTTTTTTTTTTTTCAAATCTTAAGTACTTGAGTTCATCTTGTGAAGAAACATTTGCTTTTAAAACAGGATTCAGGTCTGAGTGATGCTCTTTACTTTGATCTCATTTTCTGCCTGGGGAAGAGCATATCTAATTTATCACTCAGTGTGTAAAATGTTGTCATTACTCTGGAGTTCGAAGAGGAGGAAAATAATCGAGAATAGCCATGAATATGTCAGCGCATCCAGGCACTGGGAAGAAGAGAGGAGCTGATTCTGGAAAAGAGGTGATTCTGGACTCACAGTTTATACTTTATGCTTAAAGCATTCTTTGGAGATTATGAAGTTCTTTACACAGTTTAGCTTTGGAAGAACAATATTAAATCAAGGAAGAAGTATCAACTAGCTTTGCCTAAGAAAAAAATGTTTTGGAACAGATGTAATTCACACAAAAGCAGTAATAACTGGAATAGACACAGCCTTTCCTTTGCTTGTTCAACGTCCTACTGTGTGCAAGTTATGGAATACTTTTGTCAATAAGACAAGTCATTCCTGTCTCCCAATAGAAATTACAAAAATCAATGCATCACATTTCACTTCCTTAGAGAGCTGTGCTGAGAAGCTATTGGTCAATGGCAGCTATAGCAGAAACTTTTCCCATTATGTGCCATTTCTCCTTTGTCACCTTCAGTTCTCCTCGCCTAATGAAGTAATATGGGGTCTGGAGAGAAGACTTAGTAGGTAAAGTGCTTGCTATGAAAGTATGGACTCAAGTTTGAATCCTTAGCACCCATGTAAAAAGTCAAGTGTGCCAATTTGTAGTTGTATAGTCCCAGAAGTGGAAGTCAGAGACAAAGGTGACCTGGGAGAGTCATTGGCCAGTCAGTAGCAAATCCATGAACCTTAGTTCAGTGATTTATTAGTCTAAAAAAATGAGGTTGAGAAATTGAGGAAGACACTCAGTGTTGACCTGTGGCTTACACACATGCACATATAGTTGTGCACATGTATAAACATTAATAATACACAAATACAACAAAGAAAAGACTGAATCAGTAGATCCCGGGTGGTATCTGGTTATATACTTGCTTATAATAGCAGAGGTCAAAAAGTATATATTCAACTTTCATAATGTGCCTAGAGTGCCTAGTATTGGCTCCCTTTCTATGACCTCTGTAGTAGTTTTTCATGTTGCCTAGAATATTCTTCTAGATCATCATTGGCCTAGCTTTGGTTTTCACTCACCTTACATAAAACTTCAGTTTTACTTCTCTAAAAAGCCATTTTCATCTGAAGTATCTACCTAACCACATTTTATCATAGCATTTTTTAAAATCTTGTCAAATAACACCTATTATCTCCTTTATGTTAAAGCATACTCTTGGCATTGTCTGTCACTTTGGCCAAAGTCTGATGGAGGATAGAAACTTCTCTGTGTATCTATATTATCTAGACTGTTTTCTGGGATATAAGTATTTGTTCAATAAATCAGAAGCTTAGGATTCCAAGGCAGGATAAGATATAAATTGAATCCTTCTTTCACTGGGCTACTTGTAGTTTAGTAAGGACAATAGGCATTGATCAAAGAGTTTTAAAAATTAATGCTAAGTTTGAATAATGGAAGGATGGACTTTGAGTGGTTCTACAAAGATGTGAAGAAAGGCAATGACTTATAAGATCTGGGTCATACTAGGATCCATGGTAACATTAGCATAATGGGTAACAGCTTGACACAAAATCTAAGGAAAAAAGCAAAGGGGATATGGATATTGCTCAAGACTCAGGGTGTTGTGCAAATCGAGGCTCAGTTTTTAGTGACAACCTGCTCATTCAAGAACAAAATCTCAGGGTAGTTATGTTACAGAGGGAAAAGGGAAGGATGATTTTGAGACAAGGCTAGGTAGGTGGGTGGGACCTGGAGCAAGGTTAGATTTTGTGTATAATACTAAACATTTTCCCTTTTAGTTTATGTTTGATAGCAAGTTTCTAATGAGTTTTAAACAGCAGTGGATTGATATGATTAGATTTGCACTCTGATAAAGACCATTACATAACAGAGTGAGGATAAACAGTGATTTAAATGGAAACATTATGGCCACAGTTGAAATTATAGAAGTAGGTAGTTTGGATTAGGATCCTACCAGTGGTTCTCAACCTCTGGGGGATGCATATTTGATAATTATGTTCTAATTTTTAATAGTAGCAAAATTACAATTATGAAGCAGCAATGAAATGATTTTATGGTTGGAGGTCATCACAATATGAAGAACTGTGATGTGTGATTCCCCTCTGTATGCTCTAAATATGTTTTATTGCTATTGGTTAATAAAGAAGCGTCTTTCAACCAATGGCTTAACATAATATAGCTAGACTGGGAGAGAGAGAAAGAAAGAGAGAGAGAGAGAGAGAGAGAGAGAGAGAGAGAGAGAGAGAGAGAAGAGTCAGGGAGATGCCATGTAGCTGCCGAAGGAGACAGATGCCCAGGAACCTTGCCTGTAAACTAAGAGCCTTGTGGTAAAATATAAAATAATAGAAATGGGTTAATTTAAGATGTGAGAGCTAGCTAGAAATATGCTTAAGCTATTGGTCAAACCGTATTGTAATTAATACAGCTTCTGTGTGATTATTTTGGGTCAGGGAGGCCAGGAAATGAACAGCTGTCTCTGCCTACAGAACTGTATTAAAGAATCACAACATTAGGAAGGCTGAGA
The DNA here is from genome assembly GCF_950005125.1 of Chionomys nivalis. Lineage (NCBI taxonomy): Eukaryota > Metazoa > Chordata > Mammalia > Rodentia > Cricetidae > Chionomys > Chionomys nivalis. Next base: position 27,747,194 of record NC_080103.1, on the reverse strand, counting down.
ACCACTGCTCTAGAGGAAAAGAAATGCAGTGGAGAGGTTCAGGAGACAGCTTGAGGCATGACTAAGGAAAAATGTGAGAATTCCCATTTACACCCATTATACTATTTGTGGGCCATCACTAAGATTAAACCTAAATACAAGCCTAAAAGAAACCAGCATCTTTCTTTATTTTAGACTTTGGTGCATATGATGGTTAGTTCATACAAGGACAAAATGGTAAGAGGTAAGTGGATGGTGTGTCCGCTGAGGAATGCTCATGGAAGGAACAGCGTGCAGACGTGCTTAGCTACTGTTTCATAGGGTATTGGGTATTCTGACTTTGATCTGTAGGGACTTCAATAGCAATTCCACTTTCCCATAGCTATTTCAAGGTGTGGGCTTCATAATTTACTGTGAAATGTTGGTTAAACTTGCCTGTCTTGTTATTTCAGCAAAGAGTTAAATTCCATCTGTTAAGATGCCCAAACTTCATTGTCTGAGCTTAGTGTAATTTAAATCTTAATCTAAATTTAAATGTTAGTTTTTCTGGGCAGAAGTTTGGTGGGAGGCTTTTTGAGTCAGGGTTTTCTGAAGAAACTCAACCAATAGAAATAATGTACATTATAAAATGGGATTAGATGGGTGTCTTAGGTAGGTTTCCATTGCTGTGAAAAGACACCAATACCATATGACCATGGCAATTCTTATAAAGGAAAACATTTAACTGAGGTGGTGGCTTATAGTTCAGAAGTTTAGAAGGGAGTATAGCAGCATGCAAGGAGACACGGTTCTGGTTATATCTTGATCAGAAGACAACAGGAAGTCAACTGTGACACTGGGAGTAGCTTGAGCATAGGAGGTCTCAAAGCCTGCCCCCATGGTGACACATTTCTTTTACCAACAAGGCCACACCTACTCCAACAAAGCCACACCTCCTAATAGTGCCACTTCCTTTGGGGGCTATTTTCTTTCAAACCACTGTGATGGACTGATACAATATGAGCTGGATTCAACAGTGGCTGCTTACATTCACGGGAGACTTTGAATCAGTAGATTCTCAATCCATGAGGCTGGATGGCTAAGAAATCCTACTCTGGCTCTGAAAGCCTGGAGAATTCTTGGAGAGCTGTTGATCTTTGGTCCATGGTGAAAGACAGAAACTGATGGTTTCTCATAGAAGTGACAATGGCAGTAGCAAGAGGACAGATGCATTTCCTAGCAAGAAGTGAAGGCAGGCAGGCAGGCAAGAAGCACTGCTTTCCCCTTGGACTTCTTTTTATCTCTGACCTGAAGCTGGCAGGACCTGTCTACTCTCAGGGTGGATCATCTCTGTTCAGTTATTCTGTCCTAGAATGGCACCACAGACCCACTCGGAAGCATGTCCTTTTAGTTGACTCCATGTCCAACCAAGTTGACACTCGAAACTGCCATAGCAATGTTCTTTCTTAGAGTAACTTATGAACTTAGACTCTCTATGTCTTCACTGACCTTTGCAGGTGGGAGACCTCTACCGAGTCATCTGCTTCCAGCTTAGTCTTTTGGGAAAAAAAAGAAAAGGCAGTCTTAAGAGGGATGGTTCTAGGTTAGAAAAAGTGTTCTCCCTGTCTACTTGCTCTATCAGTTAGAATATCCTTACTGCGGAAGGGATGAGTTATCTGTCTTGCTGCACACCCAAGAGGGAAGAGAATGGCATCTGCAAGAGAGCTTTTAAGTATTCTATTAGTTTTAAGACCTAATTTTGTTCTGATGTCCTTCATTCTATAACAGTATCTTAAGTGTTTTTCTTTGATTTTGTCTGCCCCTTACCTTCACTACTGTCTGCCATCAGGAGAAAGAAAAACATGATTTTGAGTAATTTCCCAGGATTGTCCCATGATTATTATTATCCAGGGGCTGGGGATCTCAGCAGGTAAGAGCACTTGTTGCTCTTGCAGAGTACTCTGACTCAGTTCTCAGACACTCACGTGGCAACACACAACCATATGTAACTCCAGTTCCAGGTGATCTAGTGCCCTCTTCTGGCCTCCACATGCACCAGCCACACACACATATGCAATCAAAATACACACACACACACACACACTCACAAACTGAAAATATAAAAAAATGAATATTCACCCTTTGGGGGCCAGGAAAATAGTTCAGTTGGTAATATGCTTATTGAGCAAGCCTGGGGACCTGCATTTGATCCCCTCAAGCCTGCATCAAAATGCTGGACATGGGGATGTGTGTTTGCAATCCCAGTACTGCTGAGGAATAGACAGATGAATCCCTGGGCCTCTCTGGCCACCCAGCCAGCCTAGATGAATCCGCAAATTCCAGTCCACTGAGAGATCTTGTCTGGAAAAAAACAAACAAAAGCAGGTGGATAATACACTGAGGATGACCTCTTGCCTCCACATAGATGCACATATATGTACATGTTCATATACACATGCACACACACACGCACACACACACACACTTCAACTACTTTCAACCATCTCCAAAATTTAGTCTTCCCTGACTGAATCTTTCAGTTATTTTAATAATTATTTTTATGGGGTTGTATCTCAATAATGATTTAAGACACAGATTTATAGTTTAGCTTTCATCCAACACAGTGCCTCTCATGCGTGGTGGAGCATCAAAGTCAGCTGGTTGCTGGCCCCATAGTCAGATATTGTGATGCTCCAGGTCTAGGGTATGGTTGAAAATCGGTGCTTCGGATAAATTCTCAGGCAATTCTGGTGACTGACGCAGGAACAAAATTCTGAAGATGACTTATGATTGCTTTAAAATAACCTGCTTATAATTTCCTGTTTCAAAGGACAATGTGTTTTCCTACATCTAAAATCTTATGCATATGGGTAGGTATCACAATGGAAAACACACTTTAATCTGCTGAAAAAACACCCCCAAAACAACAACCTGTAGTCATTGGAAAGGGAACTTGTAATCCTTAACTTTGAAGAAAAGATGTTCTTGCTAGTGGTTTGAAACTCATCAAGTTTCAAAAAAATCTGCCTCTCAGATTTTTCCATTTGTTCATTTGCGAAATGATAATAACACCTACTTTCCCTAGGACAAGAGATTTGGTTCCGGGCTAATCTTGAGCAAAACAGCCAGGAGATTTGCTTGTTTCAATAGAAAAGGAGATTTTCACGGCATCAGAGAATTCCCTGGGGACCGCACACTGACAGGGAAAATAATGTGTTGCTTCCACAATGGAGTGAGACAGCCTTGTTCTGGGAAGACTGTACATTCAGTCTTTGGGCTGAATTCCAAAACAGTGTACCAGTGGTCACTCTGAATGGCCAACACAGCGCATCCTGATGGTTCTCAACGCAGCTTAAAGACAGACTTACCTGTGCCGCTTTGAGAAAAGATTGCCATGATTTGGCCTCACACTCTCTTAGTTGGTGCCTGGACATTTCTCCAGTCTCACGCCAGACTCTTCCTTCGGGCGATAGACTCTGGCTCCTTGCACAAGGCTCTTCCTGCTGAGTGAAGCAAGACCTGTGAGGTGACTTCCGGCCTAGAGATGACAGGCACATTCTCTGTGCCTCCAAGTTGGATTGCACTGGGGATATTAAACTCCCGTGCAGTGGACACTCTATCACAGGACAAATGAGAATGTCAGAGCCAGCTTCTTAAGGCCCCGTGTTATTATGTGCAGTGATAAACTGCTTTGATGTGATTAAAGTGCCTCCGCAGGCCTCGGCCCTCACTCCTTTCAGTTCTCAGGTGGTGCCATCTGTCTTTGTAAGTTTTTCCTTCTCACCAAAGAGAAGACTCACAAGTGTTGAGTCATTGCAGCACACCTCAGATGCTTGAGATGTGGGCTGAACAGAACACGTTGTGCTTGATTTCTCTGTTCACGCAGCACCAGGTCAAATCTGGACAGCTGTAAGTCATCTTGGGTTTGGCCACCTGTTCAGAGGTGTCATTTTGGCCCTCATCAGTAGGAAAAAGCAAATAGAACTTTCATTCTGAGAAGGAAGTGAGAGAGACTGGGTCCGGGCCTCAGCTTTCTCTGCGTATTTCCCATGACTGTGAGTTGTTTCAACGCAAGGATGGGTCAGAGGGCAAGGCAGTCTGTTTGAGAGAGTTGCCCAGACTCGCTCCCCAAGCTAATCATGTTTGTAACTCTGAGAAACTGGTTATTAAAATACTCGATATTCAAGACATTTGTCCTGAATAATGTTTCCCACAGAAGAACCTTCACTCGGTTCACGTATCAGCCCCAAATAGCTTCGGCTGGTTCTAGGAAGAGCAGATTTTAAAACACAGGTCATGCAGATGCTGCTGACATCATGACATCATGACGTCACGTTTGTTGGTTTTTTTTCTAAACATTCTGTCAGAAAATGGAGCTGACTTTGTGATAGGCGGTTTGTTGTTAATTTGCATTGGCGATGATGGACAAGTTCTCAACAGATGCTGAAGTCAACATTCTTGAATACTTTGTTTCTTCTTAAAACTTTTTTTTTGTGGGGGAGCCTCTTGGCTCTGCTTTTATGAAAATCCAGGTTGATTCAGGTGATGCCTTCTGAAAATATGGACTCAGGACCACTAGGACGTGTAGTCTCTGGCTAGCAGCCAACTAGGGGAGGTCCCAGTGAGTGAGATCAGATTCTGGGTACAGAACTGGGCTCAGGCTCTGGACAAGGCTGAGCTGGCCTGTCAGCAAATGCTTCTGTGGAGGTGGGAAGCACACATGTGTGTGTCCCAGCCTAGGACAGTGTCGCCTGGATCTGCTGGACAAATGGTGTGCTGGGTGGACTAGAAACTCAATAGAGAATCTCGTGTCTACAGCTCTGCTTTCCATTCACCCACAGCTGGAGAAGGAAAAGCAAAACAAGGCAAACAAAATTTGAATAAGAGAGCTGAAAATTAAGAAATAAAAGTGGGCTGCTAATTATGTTTTATTCTTTGGCAATTTTTTGTTCTTCGCTTTAGATCAGATACGGAGATGGGATTTAGATGTTATCATATTGTGCAATTGAATGCAATCTGAAGAACAGGATGTGGCATGGTACAATATTTTCCATCTCTCTGGAGCTCTAAGGGAAAGAGGGTCTCGCCCATGTCCTCTGGCTGGATACCCATTGCTGAATCCTGTCAATAGGCAGTCAAGAATTTGGTCAAAACATTTTGCCTATAGTTTATAATTGTAATAATAATAATAAAAAAACTCTGCCAGGGAAATGCAGTCTTTTATTGCCCTGTCCTCTCTTTGGGGGTTAGCACCTTCTCAAGTTAGCCCTCGGTAAAGAAGTCTCACGCTTCTCTAGTAGGTACATCTCTGGAGCTGCTCTAGTGACCAACAAAAAATAAAAATGATAGTTCTCTGTAATTAGCTTTCTAGAGAGAAGGATAACAGTTATTACATCCAAGCTATGCTAATGTGGATTCTTAATCTAATGAATGAGACATTCTACAACTTTGTTGAAGTCCTGGTCTTATGGCCTCTGGTTATTGAGTAACTAAACTGTTGGATGCTGTTTTGATTTCCAGTGTTGTGCATACATCATTCTAGGTTTGTAAGAGTTATTAAAATACTAAAATTATTGAAGAATTGTTAAAGGTCAGCATCTCCTTTCACGTCAATGCTTGTACCATCATTGCAACAGCTCCCCCAAGTGGTAGAGCCCATCTAAAGAGAATGAGGAAAACAAGTTTGACATCTATTCGGCAGGATTTATCCCTAAAAGAGATCGATTTATGGTGCTGAAGGCATGACTCCATTTGCACAGTGCGTGTATAGCATTCCTGAAGCCTTTTTATCCACGAACACCATATAAACTAGGTGTGATGGCCAGTTTTAATGTCACCTTGCAACAAATTAGAATCATCTGAGTTGGGAGCCTGGCTGCCTTAATTGATATGGAAAGACACACCCTGACTGCTGGTGGTACTCTTTGATACATCCCACATCAAAAAAGAACACTGCAGAATGGCGATTATCCAGCTTTTACCCACTTGTCTTTCCATCTTGCCTGCTTGGCCTTTATTCTTGGTGCCAATCTGAGTTAACCAGTTGCTACTGCTACTGATTCCTTCACTGATATAAGAACCAGGCTGCCATCATTGTCTATACACCAGAGGCTTACCAGGAACCTTCCAGGAATTTTGGTATCAGATTAGGAATGCCGAGACACCCATCCTTAAGGACCCAGCAACTATTGGGTCCTTACTCTTTCAAATATGAGACAATTATAGTTAGTATTTTGTTAACTGATTTAATAATTTTTTCTAATATACATGTGTCCCTTTTTTGTTGTTCTTCCCAAGAGGCATGGTTAATACACCAGACTTGGTAGTACACATCTGCTATCTGAGCACTTAAGTAGGAGATTGAGAAGTTCAAAGTCATCCTAGTTTACACAGTGAATTTGAGGCTAGCCTAGATTACATGAGACCCCGCTTAAAAGAAGTAGTATATTAAAAGCTACAGAAAGCTTTTGTTAAAAGATAATCTAAATATATAAACCAAAGTTGATATATGATGTGGGATTCCCCTCTCTATGCTGTGAATATGTTTTATTACCATTGGTTAATAAAGAAACTGCTTTGACCTATGGCAGTGCAGAATATAGCCAGGTTGGAAGAGATACATAGATGTAGGTGCTGATATATATGTAGACATATAGAGTAGGTGGAGTTAGGGAGACACCATGTAGCTGCAGAAGGAGAAAGACGCTGCTGCTAGAACCTTACCAGGAGGTCACAGCCTTGTGGCAATACACAGATTAATAGAAATGGGTTAATTTAAGATGTAAGAGTTAGTTAATAAGAAACCTGAGCTAACTGGTCAAACAGTGTTGCAACTAATATAGTTTCTGTGTGATTAATTGGGTCTGGGCAGCCGGGAAACAACCAATCTCCGTTTACAGATACATAATATTGTGAGTGTTTTGTGTGGGCTAAAGTGAGTTCTTTTTTATTGCTTAATTTATCCATGCATATGGCATTTTGATAAAATCCACCCACCCTGTTCTCTCCCCTCTCGTACTCCCCTATGCCTCCTACTGCTTTTTCCTCCCAACTTCATGTGATATTTTAAAAATCTCATTGAGGATTTAGAGTGAGTAGCCACATGGAAGACAACATTTGATGTTTGTCTTTCTTGGTCTGGCTTACTTCATTCAATAGTGAACCTAGAGAAGATCATATTGAATATGGATAGCTAAAATTCATTTCTTTTTAAAGAGCTTAATAGTGTTACATATATATGTACCAAATTTTTCTTGTCTGTTCATGTGTTGAAGGATATTTAGGTTGTTCCCATTTCCTGGCTATGGTTAATAAGGCAGCAATGAACACTGCTGAGAAGCATCTGTGGAGTGGGATGTTGAGTTCTCTGGGCATATGTCAAGGACTGTGTAGCTAGCTTACATGGTAGATGTAATTTTAGTTTTTTTGAGGATTCTCTGTACTGATTTCCAGAGTGGCTGCATCAGGTTGCATTTCTACCACCAGTGAATGAGGATTCCTCTTTCTCTACAACTCCACTAGCATTTGTTGTCAGTTATTTTATTCATATTAGTCATTTTGACGAGGGTCAAATTAAATCTCAAATTTGCTTTAATTCACACTTCCATAACTATAAGGATGATGAACTCCTTTTGTAGAATTTATTATCCTTTTTTTTGTTTCTCCTGTTACCAACTGTCTGTTCTGATCTACAGCCCATGCTTTAATTGGGTTAATTGTTTCCTTGACTCTTTGATTTTAAGTTCTTTGAATATTCTGCATGACAATACTTTGTTAGATTAGATGTAGAGCTAAGATTCTCTCCGATTCTGTGAGTTTCATCTTCATTTGATTGTTTCCTTTACTGTACAGAAGCTTTTTTTTTTTTTTAATGAAGTTCCAGTTGTCAGTTGATGGCCTTAATTCCATGGAAAATGGAGTCCTGTTCAGAAAGTGCCTTCTTGCACCTATAATAGAGTCAAACCAGGAATGTAAAAAGGGTCAATAGTTGTATGTGTGTGCTTGGAAGGGGAATAGCAGGATACTGGTGATGTGAGGTGGGAAATAACAGGAAGGGGATCTGAGAGAAGGAGGTCACTATAGAAGAAGAAAGAGGTACAAGGGACAAATAACACCAACAAAATTGCTTAGTAATGCCTCAAGATACCATACTATTTTATATTTACCTAAAATATACATAATTCATATATGAACATATCTATGATACAGTGTATATATATATCTCTATCTATAGCTATCTATCTATCTATCTATCTATCTATCTATCTATCTATCTATCTATCATCTGTATGTTTGTACATCTACCTGCTGTGGGAGGTCCTTCTGTCTATGTGTTGCTTTTATTGGTTAATGAATAAAGAACTGCTTTGAGTTTATGGCAAGGGCAGAACTAAGTGGGAAAAACTAAGTTGAATGCTGGGAGGAAGGAGGGCAGAGTGAGAGAGAAGCCATGGAGACAAACACTGGGAACGTTAGCCGGTAAACCACAGCAATGTGGTGATACACAGATTAATGGAAAGGAGTTAAATTAATATGTAAGAGTTAGCCAATAATGACCTAGAGCTAGTGGACCAAGCAGTGATTTAATTAATATGGTTTTTGTGTGATTATTTCAGGGCTAAAATGGCTGGGAACTAACTAGTGGCCTCCCTCCAACATCCATCTCTATCTATCTATCTATCTATCTATCTATCTATCTATCTATCTATCTATCTATTTGTCTTCATCATCATCACTTATTCATCAATCAGTCTGTCTTAAAAGAGGTTAAGCCATTTGGGCCGGCCTTCACAAAAGCCTTAGGCTAACAAAACTCCCAGTGCCAGGCATGGGAAACCTCCTTTTGAATGGTTGGTCAGAGTAGCTAAGTAATTCCCCAAACAATATAGATTATTGGTGTCGTCCCTGGTTCCCTCTTAGGAGTTGAAGGTGGGCCCATTGCTGAAGACACCATGCATTTGGAACACAGGACTGGAGCTGGATCTGACTCAAAATCCACTTTCCTATAGTCTAGCTTGCACAGTTCCAAAATACTGTGTAAGTTACCAAGGGAGGCAAGCAATTAGACAATTCTGCCCAGCTTCAGTATGTATGGACCCTGACATTTGCCAACATGGCAAGATGTACATAAAGCTGTAATAACTGGGACTTATATGTCATTGAAAATCAACAGCTGTCTAATTGGACTTAATAGAAGGGGCATCATATCATGTACTGAAAACCTAGCCAGGGTTTTTGGGATAGTGATGTCATGGGCCTTAAAAAAGAATCTAGTACTGTCACTTTGCTAGACAAGCATATAATTCCTTACTACATTCTAAACCACCCTTATACCCACAGATAAGTGTAGCTACCATTCTTCATCAAAGAAACCTCTCTTTACAACAAATGGGAGACCATCACAAGTGGACACAATGCAGAGTCTAACAAATTGTGGGTAACCCAGCCCCAATAGACACATGTGCATCACAACTCCTGTATCTATGCCTCAGAGAACATTTTGGGGGAGAAATGGACAGATAGTAACATCTAGAGTACCAGGAAGTCAGCTCTGTAACAGTCTCTCCTAGAAATGACTGTATAAACCAGACCGGAACAATGGCAACATTAATGGCCATAGTAACTTGAAAGGTAGAGACTTTTGTGGAGCCTTGCCCCCAGACAAGGAACTACAGGCAGCTAATGACTTCTGGGAGAATGAGGATTAATTTGTCCTAGATTGGTTGTACAGTGCAGAGTGGTCAACCTTGAAACCATGCACACACAAACAACAAAATGGTTCAATAGGCTATACTTATACATATTTTTGCATACACACCCTTACATTATACATGTAACAAAAGTAATCAATGAAAAAGAGGCTATCACCTTGAAAGTTGGACTTGCATAGAGGAGTTCAAGGGAGGGCAACTGGGAGGGGCTGAAGGGAGGAAATGAATGGGGTAAAGTTATGTATTTCTAGTTCAATTAAAAACACATAAAAATTGATCACGTTTAATGTTGCTAGTGTACTCATGGTATAGGACTTACAATGAGAGTCTTGCTAGCTTCTCCTTCTTCTTACAAATCGCTGAAAAAGGCTGGTCCTCCCTTCCCCAGTTAGCTACAACTGCAAATAGTTTCTCAGGCCAGTTACTATAGTTCACAGCGTTCACAGCTGGATAAGATTATTGGTTACTCCCCACACCCCGGTACTTTCCAGTACTATAAAAGCTAGCCAATAAGGATGAAGTTTGTGAGTGGGTACTAACTTGATTTCTATATGTACTATGATTCAAGTATGTGATATCTTTAGCAATAGGGTCTGACCGCTATTCAGAAGGGTAGTTAAGAGCAATGTAATGCTTGGGGTGGGTCTATGGGACCAACAACTTGATACAGGTGCCCATACCTGACACTGGGATTTTTATTTGACAGTAATTTCCGGGATGGGCACTGCTCCTTCCCCGTGGTACTCTATCTAAACTCTCTTTGTATATGCATATATTTAAAAAATCTTTTACAAGAATAGGATTCCATATGACTTTTCCAACGGTCTTTAGTTTTAGCTATCCTTACTCCCTCCTCTAGCCCTGCCCTCCCATCTTCCACTTTACCAATCCCTTCTTGATTCATTTTCCCTGTTTTCACCTTTTATTATTATTTTATGCCTTCCCTTGAAATCTCTTCAATGGTTTCTTACTAGATTTCTTCTTCTAAAGGTACTCCACTCTACAAACATGTATCTAAAGAACCAAAGCTAACATCCACATAAACACATACAGTGTTTATCTTTCTGGGTCTAGGTTGCTTCACTCAAAATGATTATTTCCACCTCCATCCATCAAATGGCACACGAGAAACAATTAGCGGATGGGAAGAATATTGGAAAAATACACAAAGGGATATTTGAATCTGTCTCGGAGGATAGGTATAAGTGTGTCTGGGGGACTAGGATGAGGTGGGGTGTGGAAAGAGTATTTCAAGAGGAAAGGAGAGTGGGTGCAAAGGTAGTTGGAATAAGACATGATGAGACATTCAGAATGGCTGTTCAGAAGTGTATATTAACCTTCATCAGGCGATGAAAGGAGACAGAGGCAGAGACCCACATTGGAGCACCGGACTGAAATCTCAAGGTCCAAATCAGGAGCAGAAGGAGAGAGAGCACAAACAAGGAACTCAGGACCGCGAGGGGTGCACCCACACATTGAGACAATGGGGATGTTCTATCAGGAACTCACCAAGGCCAGCTGGCCTGGGTCTGAAAAATCATGGGATAAAACCGGACTCGCTGAACATAGCGGATAATGAGGACTACTGAGAACTCAAGAACAATGGCACTGGGTTTTTGATCCTACTGCACGTACTGGCTTTGTGGGAACCGAGGCAGTTTGGATGCTCACCTTAATAGACCTGGATGGAGGTGGGTAGTCCTTGGACTTCCCACAGGGCAGGGAACCCTGACTGCTCTTAGGGCTGACGAGGGAGGGAAACTTGATCGGGGGAGGGGGAGGAAAATGGGAGGCGGTGGCAGGGAGGAGGCAGAAATCTTTAATAAATAATAAATAAATAAATAAATAATGGGTATGACTACCGAAAAAAAAAAAAAAAGAAGTGTTCCAAAGAAAAGTGTATGTGAGAAATTATTAGCTCAGGCTAAAAGATTTGAAGCTTAGCTCAACCAAATGAGAGTTTGGACTGTTATTCTACAGATTGCCATTGATTTTCAAAAGATCTGAAGTGTGGAAATGGCATGATAAGTTTTCAAACTGAGCAATATAATTTTGGTGACAGTATTGAAAATTCATTTGGTGAAGAAAAGACCAAATCAGGGCTGGAAATTGAATGTCAAACTCTCTCCCTTTTTGGCAGATCCTGGATCCTATTTTTGGCCCAGAAAGTAAACTCACTATTTACAGAGATAGCTAGACTAATGGTGTGACTTCTTAGAAAACTATTCCAATGCTGTGTGAGTATCGCCAAAGCAAAATGGGAAATTGTGAAAACTACTTGGGTTGTCCAGCAAAGGTAAACCGACCTGAAATACTATAATAAGTCATTTAAAGATAGAACATATCCATGTCATTAAACATTGGCTTCCTTCACTCCATGAGATGGTCACTTTTAGTTTAGCTGGATGTCATCATAGACTTTATAATTTGATGATTTAAACAGCATGTTATACTTTTTTCTCTGATATCATGCCAGAACAGAAGTTATTACTGAAAAAGAAAAAGTGTAATTGCATAAAACATTATATTCCAAAACGGAAAGTTTTAGCTGAGAAACAGCTCAGTGGTTCAGAGCACTTACTACTCTTCCAGAAGATGCAGGTTAGTTCCCAGTAACCATATCAGGTGGCTCACAGTAGACCTATAACTCCAGCTTCAGGGGACCGAGATCCTCTTCTGGCCTCTGTGGGCACCTCCATGAATATAATAGCATTTACTTACATAAAAACACACACATACTAATAAATGAAAATAAATCTAAAAGCATGGGGCATGAAATATGATGAGAGGAATTAGTAGAGATCTCTCTTTTTCTCTTCCATATATATATATATATATATATATATATATATTACACACACACACACACACACACACACACATATATATATATAATTTCTGAATCATTTAATTTTGGCTCTCTGTTTTGGAACTCACTATATAGACCAGGCTGGCCTCATATTCATGCAGATACATCAGCCTCTGTTTCCTTTGTTCTGGAAACAAAGGTTTAGATCACTATGCCCACTAGAAATTTCTATGGATTTAAAATCTCTTCCTCCACTGGAATGTGGGATCACTGTTTCCCGAGTAGCAGAGGTGACACATTTGTGCTATCTTTTGGGAAATGTGCTTTCACTTCTTTGTGTCGTCTGCTCTTTTGCCTTTGCCCATACCCATTTCCTGTGCGTCATTAACAAATGATAAAGTCAGAAATGGAAATTAGCTTGAATCCAAGCCAGAACATAATAAAATATTCTTGCTGCCCCAACATGAAAAATAGCGTTATTTTTTGGTGTGTGTGTGTGTGTGTGTGTATGGATACACTTGCCTATGCACCAGTATATGGAAGCTAGAGGTCAACGTTGGGTGTCTTCTTCCATGGCTCTATACTTTACTTTGTAAGACAGGGTCTCCCACTGAACCTTGGGCTCTTTGGCTAGACTGCCTAGCAGGGAAGCTCCTGGGATCCACCTGTCTCTACCCTCAACATTGGGGTTACAGATGTGCTCCATTGACCCTGGCTTTTATGAAGGTTTGGGGAGCCAAATTCAGGTCCTTATGTTTGTTTACCCACTGAACCATATTCCCAGCCCCCAAAATGTGATTTGATGGTTGATATTTATTTACATCGCACATGTATTCAACAGGCTCTCAGGGTTGATGAAAGTAGATTGGATATTCAGCTGAAAAGAAATTCATTCTGGACACAGGCTGTCTTCCCTCTAGAGCCGGGAAGTTCCAGGACTTGTCACGCGCCGGAGGCTTCCCAGCTAGAGTAGGTGTGTGGCCAGAATTGATATCTACTATTATTGTTGATGGAACCTATAATTTGGCCTTTGCTAGTACATCTTCTCGTGACTCTCTGGGCTCTAATCTGTGCCTGCTTTCTATCATTTCATATTTGCTGTGTCCTCCATCAAGCTAATATATTATCTGTTTATTATGCATGACTTGCTCCAGAATGTGACTGACAGATAACTGCTGTATTTTGTGTGAGAGTCTCAAGCTACTGCCAGCCCCTCCATTATATTCCATAAAAATGTTTCTTGTTATGCATTATCGGAAGTGAAAGCAAGTTGTTTTAGGGTCAGTGCCAACTTGAACCCTGTAAAGTGAAGGTGGGGGAAAGTGATGAGAGGCTGTCTGGAAAAAGATGCAATTAAGGGCACAGATAGGACAAATCTTCATAACCCTGTGTGGATGGACATGGAGCATCTTCTGTGGAACATATGATTCACTATGTGCTGGACCAGTCTTAACCGTGAGACTGAAAAAAAGATAACAAAACCAAAATACTCGTATTACCTTTTAAAATGTACTTTTATTAAAATTTAAATTATTCTTTTAGTTGCACAACTTAGCATTTATGAAGTATATTAATGACATTTGCATTACTGTGACCAAAATACAGAAACAACTAAAGGATGGAAGATTTATATCTGCTTAAAGTTTCAGAGGTGGCAGGCCATTGAGAAGGAGGAAGCATGGCAGAACAGCTGAGCTCACGTTGGCAGGATCAGATGGTGGAGGCTCTTCACATCCCAGGGTATCAGGAAGCAGAGAGCGTGACAAAACTCAGGGCCTGGATAGACTTTCAAAGACCTCCATCTAGACCCTAGGTGTCTACCAGTTAACTTGCACAGTCTCTCAGAATAGCACCCCATGCTGCAGAGAAGTGTTGAAAATATGAGTCTGCCAGGGACTATTCAGATTCAAACAGCAGAGCATTGGTGTCATAAAAGTTACTAGATTAAAAATGGAGTCACTTATGCCTAGTCTGGGGTAAACAGAGGGAGGACCCACATGCATGGTTTGCTTCTTAGTAGAAAGATGTTAAGTTTTTTTTTTTGTTGTTGTTGTTTTTCTAAACCGAAGTTTGCTACAGGAATGACCTCAGGACAGCCTGCAGTAGAAGGATAGTTAAGTGTTTGCATAAGAACAATTTCCTCATGCCTAACAAGGCAGCCCACCAGTCCTCTAAGATCCAGGTTCCACCAGTCAGTTGCTGTCACTGGCTAGTTAGAGCTGGCCTGCTCCAGAAAGACATGAACCACCTGAGAGTTCCTTTCAAGCAACTTATATAACTTTCCTCTTTCCTAGTAAGATTTCACCATTTCCTGTTCTTTGATCATCTGGGGGGGGGGGGCGGGGGAGGATAATATAGAAACAAACAAAACCAAATAGGATAAAACAAATAAACAAACAAGAAAAAAAAAGAGCTAAAGGAAAAGCACAAGAAACACACACATAGATACAGAGACACACACACAGATATCCCAAAAGAACACAAAACTGAATACCATAATCTATAAACAAAAGACCTGCAAGGTTAAAACAAGAACCCGACAGCATTATGATTCAAACAAACCAAAACAAAAATAACAGGCAGAAAACAAAGCCTCCAAAAATACCAATGAATTTGTTTTGTGTTGGGCACCCACTGCTGGGCATGGGGTCTAGCCAGTTGAGATTCCACAGGAAAAAAATGAATTTTTCATTTGCGTGTGGTTTTCAATTAGAGCTAACTTCTGGCTTAAGATGGGGGCTCAAATCCATTTCCTATCTTAGCACTGGGACCCTAGCAGACTTAGACCTGTGCAGGCTGTGTGAGTGCTCCAGTCTCTGTGAGACAGGCTCTCTACTGTACCACTGTATTGGTACCCCACCACAGAGGAAATAAGTTCTGAAAGATTATGTGACTTTCTGACTTTTTCACAAACAGTTCAGGGTGAGAGAATAACAGGTCTGTCTGGTGGCCATGCCTGTGACTTTTCCATGGCCCACTTTGCTTTCTCAGCTAAATGGCTGCTCTAGACATGCTCCTGCTTACGCCAGTTCCAGGGATTCTTAGAGAGGGTTGATAAGCCTTCGATTTGCTCTTTGAGATTCAGGGTTCCCTCACTAGCGATTCATAACAGTCCAGAAGCAGAGAGCTTTATGATTTATCGTGTACTAAGTGTATATTAGCTAATGTGACATTTTCAAAACAAATTTATAAAAACTTAATTATTTATTTGGGGAAGATCTATAGAATACAACCTGATACCTATAAGCTTAATGTAGGTCAATAAATATATTAACTGATGGCTTAAGAAGTGCTACATCTCTCTTGACCTTACCTTGAACTCTTGGTCATATTTTATTTACTCAATATTCCTCATCAGCTTGGGAGAGGATAAGAATGGAGTTTTTAGATTTTTGCTGGGAAAACCTGGACTCCTAGCCTCTGAGGGTAGAAGGTTTGCCCTAAGTAATAGACTTGGAAAGCTATGTTACACACAAGAGGCAGTTTTTTGAGACACAAAAAAACAAAAAGATTCTTTGTGACAAGAGAGGGGACAAATCAGAAGAGAAATGTTGGTGAGGGCACCAATGTGTCTTTCAGATTCCTGGGATGAATATTTGTTTATTTGTTATTTTAAATTTATTTTTATGGGACAGGGTTTTCATGTAGCCCAGGATTTTCCCTAACTCACTAGTACAAGATGACCTTGAATTCTTAATTCTCTGACCTCTATTTCTGGAGTGAGGGATCACACTACCCGACTTCAAGGATCCTGGGTCTCTCTCTCTCTCTCTCTCTCTCTCTCTCTCTCTCTCTCTCTCCTTTACTTTTACTCTTATCTCATGCATTACATCCCAACCATAGTTTCCTCTCCCTCCACTCTTTCCAGTCCCTCCCTCCACCTCTCCTCTTCCACAGATCCACTCCTCCTCCATTTCCCTTAAAAAAAAAAAAAAAAAAAAAAGCAGGCCTCCCAGGGATATCCATGAAACAAGACCTAACAAGATACAATAAGAGGGGTACAAACCCTGATACCAAGGCTGGACAAGGCAACCCACTAGAAAAGAAAGGGTCCTAAGTACAAGCCAAAGAGTCAGAGAATCTCCACTCTCTCTGTTGGTAGTTCCATAAGAACACCCAGCTACACAATCATAAGTTATATGCAAGGACCTATACTGGATCTGTGTTTGTCACTTCAGTCCTTACAAGCTCTGCTTAGCTGATTCTATGGGCTGCGTTCTTGTGGTGTCTCTATCCCTCTGACTCCTAAAATCCTTCCTCCCCTGGGTGCCTGAATCGTGATGGAGGAATGAAGAGTGATATCTATTTTCTGGGTGAGGTGGAATGTTCTTGAACTTCATGGGTACTTCCATTGAAAGTTTTACCTTTTCGTTTTTGTGTAAGCCTCACTCTGTTGTTCAGACCATCACAGAACTTGTTTTATGTCTCAGGTTGGCCTCAGACTTGCAGCAGATCCCCAGTCTCTGCATCAGGATGATAGCCTTGATCCACCATATCTGGCTCCTCCAGTCTATGTTTTATGTAGATTGGGAGGTATAGTGGTTTGTAGAACTCACAAGCCCACAGCCTTCCCTAGCTCCCACCTTGACAGTCTTTGAGATCCATATCCCCAACGTTAAGTGTCCCAGTAGGACTATTTCACAGTGGACACTTCCACGGAACCATGCCTCTTCTGTCTAAGACACAGCGATTTCATGACCCTCCTTCTTTCCCTCTGGCCACTTGCATGGTGCACTTCTGCTACCTGGCATCAATAAATTAGAGTTTTATGGCTCAGTGCTGGAATATCTCTCTTTTTCTTCTCCATCCTTTTCCTAAATGTCCAAACCTATACCCATGACTTCAGTCTCATATTTTATTTATTTATCTTTTTTTTTTTTATATAATATAGGGTTCTTTTTGTGTGTGTAGCCTTGGCTATCCTGGAACTAGCTCTTTAGACTAGGTGGACCTTGAACTCACAGAGATCTACCTGCCTCTGCCTTCCAAGTGCTGGGATTAAAGTTGCACACCCCCCCACTCGGTTCCATCTTGTATTAAATGGTTGAATGATACATTTCCCCCTTCAAGCCTTATTCATTCTTTGAGTTTCACCATTGTTCATACATGACCTCAATTTGATATCTCCCTTGGCCGAGTAACAGGTAGAGTAGCATATAGACACTGATGGCTTGTTTTCATCAACTTGCCCATTTCAGTCTGTTGGCTCCATCCCCTCTTTCAAATAAGAAGACAGACAGGCAGTTGGGACTCCGGTTTATATGTAAATGTTTCACAAGTCCCGTTTTCATAGTCAAATATGCTACAATGTTTTTCAATCTTAATCTCCATGGTTACAATTTATAAATGTTAGCCTGAAAATAAGAAGCAAACAGGAACATGTGACTGTAGCTGCTCATGGTTATTTTAGGTGTTTCAATCAACAGGTCGAGGAGGAAATCCAAGGCACCACAGTAATTGTAGATATTGTTTTCTGAGAAAGATTGTTTGCATAGGAAAACACTTATAAATAATTATTCATGAGTATATTTAGGAACAAAATAAATACATGGCTCTATGTTTTCATATAAAACAGATGCAATTACCTTTGAGATGCTAATATCCATGAGAAAAAATTGAAAGTGTCTCTGAGTAGTTGGTTAAAACCTATAACAAAACTATAATTTAGTAGAAAAATAGAATAAAAATGACAACAATTTCATTATAATGTAAATGGCTATGACTATTCAGAGGAAAATTATAATTGTAATTATTATAATTATTGCTATAATTGTAATAATTACAATTATAATCTATTCTAGATATTTTCTCTTTTTTGTTTTTATTTATTCTTCTCTCACACAATGCATCCCAACCACAGCCTCCCTTCCCTCCACTCCTCCCAGTCCTCTCCCTCTTCTCCTCTCCCCCAGATCCATTGCTCCTCTGTTTCCCGTCAGAAAAGAGCAGGCTTCCCATGGATGTCAACCAAACATGGCATAGCAAGATGTAGTAAGACTCAGCAAAACCCCTCATATCTAGGCTGGATGAGGCAACCCAGTGGGAAGACAAGGGTTTTATGAGCAGGCACAAGAGTTAGCCACACTTCCACTTTCACTGTTAGGATTCCCACAGAAACTTCAAGCTCAACTACCATAGCATGTATACAGAGGACCCAGTAAAGACCCATGCAGGCTCCGTGATTGCTACTTTAGACTGTGAGTTCCTCTGAGCCCTGCTTAGTTTATCTCGTGGGGTATGTTCTCCTGGTGTCCTTGACCCCTCTGGCTTCTACAATCCTTCCTTCCCGTGTCTGTAGTGTCTGTAAGGTTACCTGAGCTCTGCCTAATATTTAGCTGTGGGTCTCTGTATCTGCTCCCATAAGCTGCTGGATGAAGCCTCTCATATTCATATATATATATATATATATATATATATATATATATATATATATTCTATAAGTATAGCAAAATATCATTAGGAATCATTTTGTTGACATTTTCTTTTGTCAGTTGTTTTTGTTTCTACCCTGTGTCTCTGAATCATCCAGCTTCCAGTTCCTGGTCATCCAGGCAGTGTTGCCCATGGCTCCCTCCTTTCTCTTGTGACTTAGACCCCAAGTTAGACAGGTCATGGGTTGACCATTTTCACAGGCTCAGAGCCACCATTGACCTTGTATATCTTTGCAGGCAGGACAGGTTGTGGGTCAAAGATTTTGTAGCTAGTTTTATGTCCCAGTCCTACCACTGGATGCCTTGCCCGGTTACAGAAGATGTTGGTTCAGGCTCCATATCCTCCATTACTAGGAGACCTATCTAGGGTCACCGCCATAGGTTCCAGGTCATTTGAGAAGTGGAGACTTCAACTGAGAAAATATTTCCATTAGATTGAGCTACAGGCAAGTCTGTGGGGACATTTTCTCAACTAATGACTGATGGAGGAAGATCCCAGGTCACTGTTGGCAGTACCACCCTTGGCAGGTGTTCCTTAGTTGTATATGGAAGCAGGCTGAGCGAGCCATTGGGCAAGGGGGTAAGAGGCATTCATCATGGTCTGCTTCAGTTCCTGGCTCCAGGCTCCTGCTTTGGTCCTAGCACACAATTCCCTTCACAACAGATTGTGATCATGATATCTTTTGTCTCCAGATTCCTTGGATTTCTGCCTTAATTTCCTTTCATGATGACCTGTGAACTGTGAGATGAAATTAATCATTTGCTCCCCAAGTTGCTTTTGGTCATGGTGTTTTGTCATAGCAACAGAAAGCAAACTAAGACACTAGTAAATCAAAATATTGAAAGTGTGATACTGGTATAGGAACATATGGAAATATTCATAACATAACAGAAGAATGTGCTATTTGTGTATTTATATATCTATTCATCTGTGTATGAGTATGTATCCTCTATATCTATCTATCTATCTATCTATCTATCTATCTATCTATCTATCTATCTATCATCTATCTATCTATCTATCATCTATCTATCTATCTATCATCTATCTATCTATCTATCTATCTATCTATCATCTTTTTCATCATCATCTATGTATCTATTATCCTTCTAAATATTTGTATATGATGGCTAATCTCTTTTGTTAACTTGCTAGAATTTAAAATCACCATGAAAACATATCTCTGTATGAGTCTGTAAGGTTGTTTCCTGGAACATGTAGCTGAGCAGGGAAGACCCAACCTGAATGCAGCCAGCATCATCCCATGGGCTGGTCTCTTAAACTGAATAAAAACGAACACAGGAGAGATGGGACTGGGCACCATAGTTCATCTCTGTCTGCTTTATGACTGCATGTGCAACATGACTGGCTGCTTCCTGTCCCCAACACGCTGACTTTTTACCAGAATGGAATGTACTTTCTTTCCCACTGTGAGCTCAGATGAAACCTTTCCTTCATTAGATTGTTTCTTGTCAGGTATTTTTTTTTTTGTCACTGCATTGAGGAAAACAACCAACACTACCCATCCATCTTGACAGTCAAAGGTGAGATTCCTTCACCTCGACCAGCTTCTGCTCAACACAAATCCAAACGCTACTTGGTGAAGTGGTGCTGAAAATCAGAAGACACTGATTATTCTATGGAGCAGCTCAGTCAAATAATATCTATATATTTATCAATTTTTTAAAAATTGTTTTTCCTGTTTTGCTATGCTATACAATTTGTGTGGGTGTTGCCACCGTAAAATACTTTGATCACTATAAATTATTAAACATAATTTTTCTTTGCACTTATAATAATGTTAGATCATTTTCCTGTGATAAAATTATCTCTCATCCCACTTAGAATTTCACTCTGTTTTCTTGAATGAATGCAGAGAATCAAATCATTATTGGAATGAACAGATTTTCACTTCAGCAACTCCAAGTGCTCTTATAAAGACTGACATTACTTAACACTGCAGAGTTCTGTTGCAGCTAATGGAGCCCGCATGCTCAAGCTAATTACTTCTCTTATTGTAAGTGCTCATGAAAGCCTGGAACCGGAATGAGTAAATCTACAGTGGGAGAACATGATACAATCTATGTTATGGTTTTCACACTGTGGTAATGACCTCATTGTCACTGTAACAGAAGTATCTGAAAGAAACAACAGAAGAGGGGAAAGGATCTTTTCAGCTCCTGGTTTCATAGGGACTTCAGTCTGCCATGGCAAGCAAGGCATGGAAGGGCTGTTCCATCCGCTATTGTGATGACTGAGGCTGGGTCACATGGCCAGGAAGTGGACAGAGCTGGTCTAGAACTAGGGGCAGGTATAACTTTCAAAGGCCCACCTCCAGTGACTTGTGTTCCTCAGTAAATCTCCACCACCTAGCAACTCTACAGCCTTCAAAATAGTGCCGGAAGCTGATGATTGATTGTTCTGCACATGAGTCTGTGGAAAGCATTGTATGTACAAATCATAATACATATGGAGTACCCTCCCCAAAGAATCTTGTGCAAAGGTTTGGATGAAGCTAATGGGAATGCATTAATACCATAATGCAGTGGTAGGGAAGTGATTGACTCATGAGGATGCTGAAGAATGAACTAATTATTGATAGATTGAAAATATGACAGCATTATTGGGAGTGCTGAAAAGTAGAAGGTGGGGTCTTGGTGGGGAAAGCAGGTTACTGGGCCACACTCTAGAAAGATAGAACTTGTCCTGTTCTTTGCTATTGTTCGCTTCTTCCTGATTGCCATAAAAGGATCAGCTCCCTTTAGCATATACATCTTCACGGCTGTGATGTTTGTGTATCCTAAGGCCCTAAGTAACCAGGTTCGACGGACTTGAACTACAACTTCTGATGCCAAGATCTAAACAATTTTTTTTTAAAGATTTCCCTGTCAGGTGTGTTTCACAAGAGTAAAAAGAGTAAGTAACACAGCTTGTTCCTGGATCTTGTGTAAACACGCAATCTGAGTCTCTGTCTGTTAGGTACATATCTTCCACTTCAATCTTTTTATGTAATTAGAAATTCATTCATGAATTATTTTTTGTGATGCATTTCGTAATATCACTGCGTGCTTCATAGTAGCTAGTATTAACAAATGCCATTTCGCTAGTTGCACAATCATTAAGTCTCTCGGAGACAGGTATGGAGTAATTAAGTTTTTATTAAATATTGTTTCATTCTTTTGAATGATTGCCAGCAGGGCTTACTGTAAAGGAGAGTGATGAAAAACAACAGGTTGTATATTCGTAGCATTTGATAGGACAGAGCCACTGTAGCAAGTGTGTGCACACCACCCATTTTTTGCTATACGGCAGGACTTCCCATTCACTGTTTTTCCACAACCCATGAAGACCTAACCTATAATTTATCAGTTCCCTACTTGCTGTGATTGGCAGCTGGTGGCTTCCTGTGTATCACAGGCCAATTAGCTGGTAGGTAATAAAGAGTTGTCAAGGATGTCAAACTCTTACTAGTACAGTCGTATTGTGAGTAAGTCCTGCCAGCTTGATGAAAAAGAGATAGGGAGTAATGCCGGGTGTTGTTTTGGTTATGAATGTGTTAAAATTCACATCTGTGGTGTCACTTAGACACCACCGAAACCAGGAGAGGATCTGGGACCTCATAATGGGATTGTAACCAACCCATTCAACACCATGTGTTGTAGGTGTGTATTAGATACTTGACAAAATCAAATTAGAGATGTTTCATTCTAGTCTTTGTCCTTCTCTCCCTGCTCCCAAAACGGAGCAGAGAAAGCATGAATCATAATCTTTGGGAATTAAAAGTGAGATTACCATGTATCTTGCAGTATCAAAAGAAACGCTAATGGGATATTATTATGAATACCTTGTGACAGAACTCTGTAAATGAAACGACAGCCTTCCTGGAAAATCACATACACAGAAATGGACATAAAAAGAGAGTAAAAATAGTTTGAAATGAACAACAAAGCTGAAAAAAGTACCTTTAAAACTTTAGAGAGATAAATATTACTGGATGGACTAATTATTGAATTCTACAAAATTTATTTTCTAGAAGAGGGTCTCATGTATTTAAAGCTGGCCTCAAACTCACAACATTGCCAAAGATGACCTTGGACTTCTGATCCTTTGGTCTCTGTCCCCCAAGTGTTGAGTTGACGGCCTGTGCCATCATGTTTGATTTATAGAGACTGAGTTTGGGCTTCATGCTTGCTAGGTAAGCACTCCACTGACTTAACTTATTTCCCTGGGTCTCAAACTTTTGAGATAAAAATAATTTGAACATTTCATATGCTTCCAGTGAAGTGATAGCCTAGTGTCCTCATTTTGTCCCATGACGTGGCTATCATGACATTGGTGACAGATCTTAGGAAGGACATGATGAGCAATACAAGTATTGGTAAGGATCTCCAATGCCCAAGGATAAAAATAGCTGCAATGAGATTTTAGCAAATCCATTTACAGCAGTAAATTTAAAATGAGCAAAGTAAGGGTATGCTAGCAGCACGCTAGTGCTAAAGAAAGCTGACAAAATACATTGGATTTACAGAGCAAAAGCAAGGAAATACCCTCTTTTAATTTCATTAGATAGATACTTATCGAAATTAGTTCAAGTAGCTTCAGCAAAGCTGGAATGCAATGGAGTTTACTTTGGTACAAGTATTTAATAAATGCCCACAGTGCATATTTGACACTCATTTATATTAAGAGCTAGAGTTCTACAGGTTTTTCCTGTGGGTTTGGAAACAACACAAGGTTGCTTTACAAAGATAGTTGCTGTTATATATAGCAACAAGCAGAACTTGAAGTTTCAGCAACACGTTAATTAAAATAGCAAATATTTAGAAGTAAATCAATAGAAGCAAATGGAGAGATACATAATGGCTATGTTTGGTAAGAAATGAATTTGCCAAATTGTCATTTTCCCTAACTTGTTCTATAGATTTAAATCACTTCCAATAAAAATTTCAGTGGACCTTTTCTTTTGTGTATATGTCATGTCAAAGGGCAGCCGTGAAAATTATGCAGAGTTACAAAATTTAAAGAATAGTCATGCTATTGTAGGTATAAATATGTCAGCTTGGGTGGGGATAGAAGATAGACAGAAGCACATGAATGATCAGCGAGCAGTGTCTAGAAGGAGAACCCGCCATATTGGATTTATGAAAATTGAGCATGTAAATGAAAGGCTGATGTTTTCCACACATGGTGGAATCTTTATGTCCATAAAGATTTTGGACATCTTTATGGTAGGATGTGGATCTTATGCCACATTTTGGACAGAAGTCACTTTCAGATGGTTCATAGACCTACATATATTACTCAAATCAGTAAAACGTGTATAGGCTATAAGCAGACTATCTACATGGTCTCAGGTAGGAGTGAACTCTTCTACATGGCATGAAATTTACTTACTGGAAAGAAAGGATTCATAAAATTCATTCGGTTAAAATTAAGCAGCTTTGTTCTTTTGGTTTGTATTTTGATGACACCAAAAAGACAAATCATAGAGTGGGATGAACTTGCCACAGTTTGAATCAATACATCCAGAACATAAGAGGAATTATACAAATCAATTAAAAAGATAGTCATTCAAAGAGGAAAATGGGCAACTGATTTTAAAAGTAAGGGAATCAAAATAATCAGTGTGCACTTAAATTGGCATTTAACCTCTTGGGGAACAGAGAAGAGCAAGTGGGTACCTGAGGAGAAACTTTGGGCTATTCACCAGATTGCAGACAGTTTAAAAGTCCTTCAGCCCCAATGGAAGACGGCAGAACAATAGCAGCATTCAAAAGCCAGTAGACAGGAACACTGGCAGCAGCATGGTGGAAAAACGTTTTGATTTTATTTAGCAAGTGCAGATGTGCACAATCAGAAATTCTTCTTCCAACGATTTGGCTTATTGTTGAAATGCATACTTATGAGCACCGTGGCTCTCTTGACAGTGCTGATCAAAATGGTCCCAGATGGAATGCTGCCCAAACATCTACCCACAGTAAAATGAATAGACAAATTGTTTATTCATGTAATAAAATGATATTCAAGAATGAAATGAACAAACTGCAGCCATATATTGAGAATATGTAAATTCCAAAAACAAAATATTCCATCAAAGAAACTACAAAAACAGATGAAAGCAAACCACATAGTTTGGAAATTTCCCCCTCAATGATAAAATTTAAAAAGTGAAGGGGGAATTGATGAAAGCAGTGGAGATAGAGATGGCCCATAGAGAGGAGGTTGAGATCAGCGAGAGTCACCCAGGGGTGTCACTCTCTGATGCTGGAGAAGCTCAGTATTGGCCTTGGCTGGGTTCACAATGAGACCTGCCTTAATTAGTGAAACTGAAGTTTCTTGGGATTTGCCAAACTCCACTTCAATAGGCTGGCTCTCTATTCACTTGATCTTTACAATGTACAAGGTGTCAGTGAGATGTGGAGGGGCTCCAGAGAGGAGTCGTGGTTAGGGGAAGAAGATAATTGGAAGACTGTCTTTGACGTGGGATGAAGAAGTGACTCAAGGAGCAGCAGGAACACCTATGTGTTTAATTCCAGTCACAAATGACTTCTTGATTACTCGAACGTCTCAATGAGAGATAGTTGCAATTTGCCTGTGCCTGGGAGCACAGGTGGGGTGCCAGATGCTGGTGATGAACGTGATGGTTAATGAAAGCAGCCAGGGTGATGGCTAGTTCTGAAGGTTAGCTTGATTGGGTTGAGGAACAACACATGGGTGGTGGTGAAGTGTGCCCCTGGATATGGCTGTGTGTGTTTCCAGAGGTGGTTAGAGCTCCGAGTTAATGAATGATTTTTTTAATCTACTGATGAATTCATCATGTGATTACCTTATCAGGAGGGGCTGAAATGTAGAAGGACACTACTTGGTAGAAGTGTGTCACTGGGGACTATGCCATACTCTTGGCCCCTTTCTCTGTTCTCTCTGTGTCTCCTGCTCACCATGAGGAGGCTTCTAATGCCTCAATGTGAATTGCTTCATCATACTTTTACTGCCACGATGGACCAATCTTTCTGACACCGTGATCCAAAGTAAGTTCAAGTTGTTCAGGTCAGATGTCTTGGTCATAGCAACAGGATGCTAACTAGTACAGATTCACAACAATGGCTAGAGTATAGATAAGTGTCATCAAGGTAGTTTTGTTGAGTTCCTTGATGACTCTGGTCCAGTCATTCAATTTAATCCATTTATCTAACAAATAAATTTGAATAACAACTCTGTCCCATGCTCTTTGAAAGAGATCATGGATCTGGTGGTGAGTAAGGCCAGTCTTGCTTTATTTACCGTGATTCACATGGGTTGGTTGTTGGCATCTGCTTGCCCTCCAGGGCAGGGTGAGTGATTTGGGATTCCAGAATCACCATCACCATAGATGTTCGCCTCATTATCTTCTCTACAGGAGGTCAAATAAATTATGTTTTCCGATGTGAGGTCTGTTTGATGACAAGAATTTTCTTGTGCCCAGCACACGCCATGTGGGTTTTCACCTTAGCTCGCATTAGCACATTAGTTCCTACAGCGCTTAACCGAGCTTAGCCAATCTGTTAGTTTTAGGAAACAAGACGGCATTTACCCACCTCGGGAAGTGCTTAGTGGCTCTGCCACATCAGGTCCTTTCTGATTTCAGCCTTGCCTCTGCAGAGGTTCACTTGAGCCACAGTGGGGAGAACAGACACATTGGTAATAATTTTCTTTATAGGAGACAATTTTATAGTGAAAGGCAGACTGAAACTAAATCTTTGCTGTGTCTTTTAAATAACTGCTATTTCAAACTGTTAACTTGAGCTTTTTTTTCTCTTAAAAGTTAGATTGTGTTTGAATTATTTTCTATAAGAAGATTTTACCCACCAGTAGTATAAAATATGATGTGTAGTGAATTTCACTGGGCAGACTGAATAGGGCCATAAGATGGAATTATTGAACACAAGTAAACTTTTGGCTTATTATATATGTGCAACCAGGTACCACATGAAGACATTTTGTTTGTCTGGGCATGGTACATGTCCATAACTTTTGTATTGAAGAGGAGGAGACAGGGGATCACGAGTTCAAAGCCAATCTTGTCTACATAGCAAGATTAGGGCCAGCCTGGGTTACATGTGATTCTGTTTCAAAAAGCAAAATTCAAGGCAGACTGCTGAGACCACCACCTCCACCACCACATCTACCACCACAAAAGGCTAGATGTGGTGTCTCACAGTGCAAGGCTTCAGGATCAAAACAAGTTTGAGGCCAGTCTGGTCTATAGTGAGTTCTAGCCTAGCCAGTACAACCTAGAGAGACTTTGTCTTAACAAAACAAACAAACAAACACAAACAACCTACGAAAGATATTTTGGTCAATGAAGACTATATCTATCTATCTATATATATATACTATATACATACATACATATATATATATATATATAGTGTCTCTTATCATGTAGGAGATCATAATGGAACTGAAAAATTCCTATTTCTTGGTGACAGGGTAGCCATCCTGATGTCACAGCTCAATGCATTACTCTTGTGTCTGTGATGACTCTGGTATGGTTAAAGGCACTGTGCTTCCAGTCATGTAAAAGTGTAACACAGGAAACAGCTCCATGTAGTTCACAACATCATGTTTTTATCATCATTTAAGAAAGTATTCTTTTCGTTTCTAAAAAATAATGTTTACTATAAGGCAACATGCTCTGACCACCCCCACCTAGGACAGGGTCTCATGTATCCCAGGCTGCCCTTAAATGTAGCCTAGGATGACCCTGAATTTCAGATCCTGCTGCCTCCACTTCCTCGGTTCCAGGATAGCAGGCATGCACCACACCTGGCCTACGAGGAGTAAGGGATGAAACCCAGAGCTGAGTGTGTGCTAGGCAATCACTCTACCCTCAACTGGATTTTTCTTCCTTGTCTCCTTCCATCCCCTCCTTTTTTCTTTGCTTGCTTCCGTCTTTCCAGCTGTCTGACTTTCATAGCACCTCTCGATTCCACTGAGGGGTGGTACAGAGAAATACATAAATTGTCTAAGTTCTGCAAGCACACTCCCTCACCTCACGCCTACATTATGACAAAGCCACCCAATGGCATGTTCCTGGTATGCATTAGTCTCCTTGCATTTCTCAGCATACAACTACATATGCCTGATCTTTCTTCCACATTTCAGTGTTGTAAATTATTTAGTTTTGAGTTTTATGGCTTTTCTCTCATGAAAAGTAGCATAACTCTTGAAATTCTTTTCTGTCGAACATTCTAGACTTTGACTGACAGAACAAATGATTCCTTGAAGCTCAATGGGACAGTTGCTTCCTAACGTTTACAGATAATCTTATAAGACCACACATGTAAACTACTAATGGAAACTTGTTAATAGTCTCTTATATTAGGTTTGTTCTTTCTTATTATTCTTTGGAAATACAGATCTTTTCCCAAATTCTTTTACGAACATGCTAGCTAATGGAAGAACAACCAAATGGCCACTGTTCCTGCTTCATACGGAAAAGAGAGTAATAAAGTAGTAAGCTGCAGCGCCTGTCCCCAGACCCCTGACTGGTTGAGGATTCAAAGCCATGAACTCTATGTTCAGTTATAAGTGTAATCACAAGGTTGGAATACAATGCTGGTAAGGAATGTTGCAAGAAAATTAGCTGACATCAGAAACAGAAGTGAAGGGGGCTTCTGGGATGAAGTGGGTTGAGCTGAGGCTTGTACAAGTTCTAGTCTTGGGTTCCTGAGACCAAATGCGGTTCATGGCCACCCAAGCCAAAGAGCAAAGGTCATAAGGTCAGAGTTCAGGAGAATTCAAGTGGGTTGAGTGCAGACTGAGAGGAGGAGTGAAATAGACAGAAATTGCGATT
This sequence comes from Chionomys nivalis, assembly GCF_950005125.1. Taxonomy (NCBI): domain Eukaryota; kingdom Metazoa; phylum Chordata; class Mammalia; order Rodentia; family Cricetidae; genus Chionomys; species Chionomys nivalis. The sequence continues at coordinate 27,718,450 of NC_080103.1, read as the reverse complement.
GGTGAGGCAGAAATAATCCAAGTAATGAAGGACCTCATAAAAAAAGACTTTTAAGAAAACTATACCAGGGATTAATCCCAGGGCCTGTGTGCACAAGGTAACTACTTTACCTCCAAGCTCTATTTTTAGACATGCTTTGAGGAGATTTACATGGTAGTGTGTTACCATGGAGGAGCTGTGAATGGAGAAGGAGGGCAATTTCAACAAGTGAGTTGGAGAACAGAGGACCCCAGAGTGCAACATATGCATGGGAAAGAAGGTGAGACTTTAAACACTAGCCTAAAGAAGTAAAATTGATCACATCTAAAATATTCATTTTGTTCCAAATCACTGGGTGACCCAGATTTTTTATTGCAAGATTTCCAGGTCATTGTAATCTCAGTTTGCTCTGTATGCCTATAGTAAAGGATAGTAGGTTAGTTAAGATTGGCTGTATGGAGGTTAGGCTGTGAGCAGACCTCTATTCTCTTTTTGTACTGCCTAATCTAACTCCCCAGTTTCAGCCCCAGCTTTGCAACACAGCATCCATGGCAACCTTCCCAAGCTTGTCTCTGTTCCAATTTTCTATGGATCCCACACATCTTCTCTTCTAACTTTCTTCTGTCTACTTGACGCTTTGTTACAAAACCCAACTGGAGCAGACATAGTGTGAAATTCCCTTGTTTATGCTGTGAATAAGTTTTATTATTATTGGTTAATGAAGAAGCTTCTTTGGCCTGTGGCAGGGCAGAATATAGCACTGCAGGAGATTCTAGCAGAGACAGAAGAGGAAAGAAGGCAGATTCGGAGAGACATCATGTAGCCACCCAAGAAGCAAGATATAAGGTAACAAACCTTGAGCCTCATGGTAAAATATAAAATAATAGAAATGGATTAATTTAAGATGTAAGAACTAGCTAGAAATATACCTGAGCCATCAGCCAAACAGTCTTGTAATTAATATAATTTCTGTGTGATTATTCGGATCTGGGCAGCTGGAAAAATGAAAACAGAGTCTCTGTTTACACAGACACTCCTGATATCCCAAGGGCCACTCCTCCCAGGGTAACAAGTATGCTGAAGGAGGACCCACCCCTCTCCTACTGCTCCTGAGACCCAAGCCCCCTCCCCAGTTTCATTCCCAGATCTGTAACAGGAAACCTCTTACTCCAGCCCTTAGTGAAACATAGAAACCTTCTCCTTCAATCTTGCTTCCTCCAACTTATCCCAATATCCTTGCCTCCAACACCAGCAAGTACTACCTTTGAAGACACCAGTTGAGAAGGTCAGAAAAAGAGGCAACACACTGTCTGAAAATTCAGAGAGTAAATGGAAACCAAGGAGTAAAAAAAGCATCCACACAACGAAGTCAAATCCAGAAATCAGCAACTAGACCTATGATGCCAAACACAGATGACTCAGTAACTGCCAGGTCAATATATCTCCACTAGAGCCTAACTGAGTTTCTAAAATAACTGAAGCACAAGAAAAAGACCTTAAAACCAACTTTACAAAGATGATAAGTCCTTTAAAGAGAAAGGGAATAAATCCCTTAAATAAATCCAGGAAAAGACAAACATTTGAAGAAATCAAGTAAAACTATTCAAGACCTAAATATTGAAATAGAATCAATGAAGAAAACAAAAATGGAGGGAATTCTAGTTGTTTCTAGTTTCTGGATATTATGAATAAAGTAATAATAAATATGGTTGAGCAAGTGTCTTTGTGGTAGGATGGAACATCGTTTAGGTATATGCCCAAGAGTTATAGCTGGATCTTGAGATACTCCACAGACTACCAAAAGGAGCATAAATACAAACCTAGCCACAAAACCTTTAACCTACGATCTGTCTTGCTTCCAAGATATGCTAGGGTCATGGTAACACAGAACTTGTAGGAGCAGTCAACAAATGTTTGATTAGACTTAAGGTCTACCCCATAAGAAGAAATCAATGCCCAACACTATTTGGGTAACCAAGAACCAGACACTAGATAGCCCAGAGACAAAGGGCAAAATTAAACACCACTAAGCTAAAGAAAAAGCATTAATAAAATGACTCTTAATAATATTCTGCTATACTCATAGATTAGTGCATTACCCAGTCATCATCAGAGAGGCTTCCTCTGCCACCTGACCCTATTCCTATCAGGTGACCCATAGCCAGACATTATGCAGAGAGATAATGGAGATCTACTTCAAATGCCCCCCTCCAGAACTCAGAGGAGGTGAAAAGACTTTATGAGCTAGAGGGAATGGAAGACACTGGGAGAGCAAGGTCCTCTGAATCAACTAAGCAAGACACATATAAGCTTACAGAGTCTGAAACAGCAAGTGTGGGGCCTACATGGGTCTGCACCAGGTCCTCTGCATATGTGCTATAGTTGTTAGTTTACTGTCTTTATGGGACTCCTGACTATAAGAATGAAGGGGTTTTGACTCTTGTGCCTAATTTTTGAACTCTTCCTCCTTCTGGGTTGCCATGTCCAACTTCTATAGAATAGTTTTTGTTTCATTTTCTCATATTTTATTTTGCTGTTATCTATTAGAAAGGGAATGGATCTGGAGGGAAGGGAGGATGGGTTGGATATGGGAAAAGTCAAGGCAGGGGAAATCAGAGTCAGCATATACTGTCTGAGAAAAGAATTTATTTAATAAAAAGGAAAGAAAAAGTGTTTGTATGAGTAAACACGGTCTTATTCCTTTCTCCTAAGGAAAAAACATCTATGACATTCTATCAGTGATGTGCAATATAATACAAACAATATAGAAACATGGGAGGCTGGATTTAAATTATACCATGAGTAAAACTCATGACTCACTGATCCTTTTCTCAATAGCTAACTGGATTACGGGGCTAAGGATGGGTTAACAGTGATTTTGTAGGTTATGGCAAGCATCTAATCCATCTTCCTGCTAGAAAACACCATCGTCTGATAAATGTCACTTCCACAGTTAGAATTAATGGAAGGAGAATGAGAAGTTAAGCAAGCCTTGTACAAAGATTCCAGAAGGGTTCATTCACAAACTTCCATTGCTTTAGATGGATTGGGAAATGGGGAACAGAGTTCAGACCAGATTTCCAATGACCAGCTGACTCTTCCTCCTACTTGAGAAACTATTAATGAAATTGACCTCAGGCTTGGAGACCTAAGAGCACGTTTGTTTTGAATGAGTATTCTTCTATGATATTCCCCATCATAAAAAAGACCAGCATGAATTTTGGAGGTTTAAAGGGCAAGAACCTGTGTAACAGCCCTGTGCAACAGTGTATCCATTTAAATCTGGAGAAAAAACATTTGTGCACCATCTTATTTTGAATGAACAGTTGGCAGTGCTCTCAGATAAAATTACAGGCTAGACTACAATGAAAAGGCACCTTGTACTTAAGCCATCCTAATTGAATACTTTATCTTTTTTAATAGTTTCCCTTGCCTTCAGTTTATTAGCAAACATTATCTAACAAAGTATTATGTTCTATAGGGAAGTTTGAGCAAAAGCGAAATCATTTGGAGGAATGAGTAAGCAAAGCATCGAATCTGAAATACAGTTCTGTCTCTAGCAGTCAGGCAATTATGCTCTTCCACTGATTAAGTGCTTGGTATCAATTTTCTGAAAGTAGAGGACATTGCTGGTGACTTGGAAGAGAAATATACATAATATTTTCCTCAAATTCCGTGTCATACACGATGTGGTGGTTAGTCATAGTTATCATCTTGACTGGATCTGGGGTCAGCTAATAGGTTTGTCTCAGAGAGTGCCTGGGAGGGTATCAGCTTCTGACTTCTCAGCCTCTCCACTGTATGGAGCACCACTTGCTGTGTATCCCAGGTTTCCTTCAAACTTGCAACAATCTTTCTGCTTCCACACCGTCCATCTTGTCTTTCCTTTTTTTCTTTTTTGAATGTGTATGAGTACTTTGCCTGCGTGTGTGACTGTGCACCACCTAGGTGCTTGGTGCCAGTGGAGACGGGAAGTGGGTGCCGGATCTCCTAGGATTACAGTACCAGATGGTTTGAGCCTCCATGTGGGTGTTGGGAATCCATTCTGGGTCCTCTGGAAGAGCAGGCAGTGCTCTTAACTGCCAAGGCATCCTCCCAGCGCCTGTAACATTTCTTTTTTAAAATGTAAACAGAAAAAGTGCAAATGTAGTCCCTAGCGTTTTATTTAAAGAACTTCCTAGCCATAACTGAGTGTGTACATGCATATTGTGTGCATACTATTTATATATGGACCTTCTGAGAAACCTTGAAGGCGCCATCCTTCTCAACAACCTTTTCATCTTGTAAAGTTGAAACTCTTTACCCATTAAATAATAATTTTATTCTTTCCTATGATTCTTGAAATTCACCAATCTGTTCTCTGTCCATATACCACATTATGTAGATCTATTAATCTGCTAGTGGACCTTTGGGTTGCCTCCACATTTTAGCTATATAGGGCAAGGGTGTCATCAATGTTAGTGTGAGCATTTTTTTTCGAGACCTTGTTTTCAATTTGTTGTGTATATACCCAGAAGTGAAATTGTTAGAAGACACTGTAACTCTGTTTCTAATTTATTTCTCTTCTAGGGATTGAGCCCAGGCCCTTATGGGCACATGCTTCTCTACCACAGGACTATACTTCCTACTACAGCAATTAATTTATTTTTTAACCATATGTTTTTTTCACTCAGTGGTCACAGTATTTTACATCCATACCCAGAGTGCAAGTATATAACTGAGCAATTGGCAGTGTTGAACAATTTCTCCACAACCAGTGGGCTGTGTTTGTGTACTTGTGTGTGTGTGCATATGTGTGTGTGTGTCTGCGTCTGTGCGTGCATGTGTGTGTGTGTGCGTGTGTGTATGATTCTAGCCATTCAGTTCATTTTCTTTCTTGAAGAATTCTTAATCTGGTGATGAAATCAGTTAACCTAATCATTTAAATCTTGTCTGATAAATTATATGACAATTTATATAAAAAACGAAAAGGGCTTTATAAATGAATATATTTATCATCTATCATTTTTATCAACCAAAAAGTAAACACTAATTAACACAATGCAGGCGAATTCATGGCTAATTGGTTTATTGGTACATGCCAAGTCTTCCAGTCTCCTTGGAGTCTAGGAAGCACGATGCCCAGTGTTTCCTTTATCTTTACACAGGAGAGAGATATGAAAAGGATAATAATCATTAATGAGTGTTCTGAGAGCTAGGGGAGATACAGTGACCAAGAATAGCATCCTAGTTGGAGAACGTGACATGGACTTTGAACAAACCTCCATGTAGAAAAGATAAAGAGCCGAGATAAAGGAACGTGTCCTAGGTGGAGTCAGAATTTAGGGCAGCCCAAGTTATTGGGGGCATAGTGGGTATAGGAGTTCCAGTGGAGAAAAGTGGGAAATCAGATCAAGGTGGGAAAGGTAGATTAAGGCCAGATTATGAACATTACAACGCTAGGCTGAGAAATATGGGATTAAATTTAAGTTGATGACTCCCAGATTGGCCGTTTGGTAGCTCAGGAATGCTGGACTCGAGAATCTTGCTCTTTCTCTCTCTGTCTTCCTCCTTCATTCCTTGTCCCCATGCCCCTCCATATACTAAGTAGCTCAGAGACTGATAGTTCTCAAGCACACATAAGTTAATGTTACACTTTTCCATCAAGCATGCCACTTAGCAAAATAAACAATGTTTCTGTATAAATATTTCATAGTGATTTCTATCATTTTATATCTTCAGTTAAAGTGTTCTACTCATAAACAGCTATCTTGTTATGTATAAAAGTTGTTGATTCTCTGAAGTATTTTGCATCTTTAAGAATTTTGAGATCACTGTTTATCCCAGAAGGAGTAGATGGCAGAAATAATCATATTGAGGGTAGAAATCAATAAAATAGAAACAAGGAAAATTAAAAAAAATAGATTCATTTGTTTTACTTTGTGTGCACAGTATTTTGCTTGTGTGTTTATATGTACACCATATTCATGCCTAGTGCCTATGTAGGCCCGAAGAAATAATCAGATACCCTGGAACTCAAGTTCCAGATTGCTGTGAGCCACCATACGGGTGCTGGAAACTGAAACTAGGTACTTTGCAAGAGAAAATACACTTAACTTCTGAGCAATTTCTCCAGACTTTGGGAAACTGTCTGTACCAGGTCTTCTGCATATATGTTACTTGGTGTTCTGTGGGACTCCTGACAGTGGAAGTGGGTGTGTCTCTGACTCTTTTGCCTGCTCTTGGCACTCTTTTACTTCTTTTGAGTTGCCTTGTCCAGCCTCCATATGAGGGATTTTGCCTTGTCTTATTGCTGTTTTGTTGTTTGACTTTTGTCTCTTGGAAGCCTGCTCTTTTCTGAAGTGAAATGCATGTGGCAGGGAGTAGATCTGGGGGAGGGGCGGTGGTGGTGGGAGCTGGAAAGAGTGGAAGGAAGGAAAATTGTGGTCTGGTCAGGGTGTATTGGATTAGAGAAGAGTCTATTTCCAATAAGAAAGAAAAAAAGATTCATTTTTTTTATTTATGTGTATATATGTGTGCCTGTGTGAGTGTTTGGTCGCTTGTGTGTGGGTGTCAGCAGTGACTAGAAGAGGGCACCAGATTCTCTGGAGAGGGAACTACAGACGGGTGTGTTCTGCCTTATCTGGGTGCTGGTCTTCTGGTAGAACATTAAGCACACTTATAGCTAAGTCGTCTCTCCAGTCCCCGTTTTTAGGAGTTTCAGCTACTTTATTCCATAGACCTGATGGTATTTAGAGTTTAGGGTCTTGGAATTAGATTTTCTGGGTTGGCTTTTTTTCTTCAAACACTTGTTATTAAATACACATTTCTGCATGAAATCTGCATAGCTGAGATTTAGGTAAAGGGATAAACAATCTTATTTAATAGAAATATTAAAGTATGTGTTAAGGGATAGGTGGACAGCTAGCTGTCAAAGATCAATATTTCTTTTCTTTGCTATTTTAACAACTAAAAAAGCTCAGAAAGCAAATGAATAAATTTTAACACCATTATACCTTCATCAAGAAATAAAACATGGGCAAAGGCATTATATATTACCAAATTTATATTTAGGTGTTTTTTTTTTTGTTGTTTTTTGTTTTGCCAAGATAGTTCTAATAACAGTTCTGGTATAATTAACACTCCCTGTAATAGACCCAGTCTTTGAAAGGATTATGGACTAACTGCAGAACTCTGGAAAGTGTGAGGAATGCTTAAACAGATTTTCAAAATCAGCAATTAGTGTAGGATTTGAGAATACTTATTCTTGGGTTGTTGGGTTTGAACTGAGATTGTTGGTGCTCTTACTACTTGGTGTTAGAGTTCATGTGCCTTTCTTTCTGAGGCTTCTCTCTGCAGACCTATATCTAAATGTGTTTAGAAGGCAGTTCTCATTTTCAAGTTATTATTGTTAGATTTAAGAATTTAGTATCTTAAAAATGGCATGTGTTTAGCATCTAAAAAATTTCCCTCTGTGGCAATTTAAGGCTGATCATTTTCCTCTAGTCCTTATGTGAAAAGATCTGACAGCAGACAGTGAAGGGTTTCACTGAATATTCATGTTTGGAGACTAGAACACTAAACATGTTCAGAAGAACTTCGTTGCAAAAAAAGGATTCTTGGTGAAAACAGAGCTTGCAATATATGTCTATGCTTGAAAACTGAATAGTAGTATTGAATAGTTATTGCTTCTTTTAAGATTAGAAAATATTGCCGCCTTAATTACATCAATATTTTATAGGAAGGGCCGCTGTGACTTTCATGGACATGTAAATAGTTTCTATTGGTTCTGGAATGTATTTGGAACACAAAAAATAAAGCTACTTGTAAAACAGTCTTACTTATTCTTAAACAAGAGCATGCTTCATTTTAAAAGTGAAAATCTTAAATTTGATAGTTTCCCCTTAAAAGTTATATTGAAATGATGTGCATACATATACATATATACACACACATATAATTTTTGATATAAGATAATTTCTTGAGACAGGGTCTCATGTAGCTGAGGCTAGCCTCAAACTCAGTCTGAGGATGACTGTGATGGCCAATCCTGGTTTTCAACATAACCACATCTGGAATCCACTAAAACCTAAGTAGATGGCCACACCTGTGAAGGATTCACATAATCGGATCATTTGAGTTGAGAAGACCCATCCTAAATGTGGGGTTTGTCTTTTTGTGTCAGTCCACATAAAAGGACATGGAAGAAAAAGACTTTGACTTTTACCTGCTTGCTTTCATTCTGGCCAGCAATATATGTGTATACACTCTATCAGTTCTGTTTTTTTAGTGCCTTGTTTAGCATAATGACCTTGAGCTTCTAGTACTGGGTGTGCACCACTGTGCTCAGTTACAGTGCTGGGATTAACTACAGACCTTGTGTTTGATAGACAGTGACTCTACCAAATGATATACATCCTTAGTTATATGTTTATATTTTAAAAACACCTTATCATTCCATCAACTTTGAAAAGAAAACTGCTGTTAATTGATTTGTAACCTTCAATAAATATTCTAAAGAAAACATATAAATATGTGTTTTGTCTTAGTTCATCTGTTTATACGTGATTATATATTTGTCCAAAATTACACATATACTAAATTGTCTCATAATTTAATCATATTAGAAAAGCCATTGGCAAAGCTTTAAAGACACTGCTTCCCCACTTCAAACTCTGTCAAGTTCTTCATTCATTCCATACCAATCACGTATCTCTCTCTTTTTTTTTTGTAGCTTGGGTCTCTATTATGCTAGTGACTTAAATTTATGAAGAATTCCTCTTTCCTCAATATTTAGATTATAGATAACCAAATAGGGCAGAAAAGCCAAGTGAGCAAATGAACCCTTTGCTATTTCTGGAAAAATTAATATAGAAATAATATGACAAACACATACACACATATTATATTAGAAATACTGACTTATTCTCATGTTCAGATTCTCTTTATTAGTTATATAAGCAGAAAACCATGTCATATATTGTCACCTGTATTTTCTGCAGGGGACATGTGGGCATTCTTTCAAATCAATACACATCTGGTTAAAAAACCAGAAGTAATTTTATCCCATGCACTGAGGAGGTATGTACTTTATGAAATTATTTTCTTACTTACATTTGTGTTATTTCTAATTTCATATAATGCTATGGTTAGATCTATGAGCACACTTGTATTACTTTTTCTGAAGATACTCCAGAAATATAATTGCTTATATAGAAACCTAAAATTGTGGTGGATATTGCTATATTGCTTTAATAAAAAGCTCTGCTGGTTTATGATCCCATCTAATACATGTGAATAAACCCATGTTCCATACTCTCATGTAGATAATACTTAGTATTATTGTTAACAGTTGTTATAATTTGAACTGAAATTATCTGATAAATATTTTTACTTTTAATTAGCTATGAATGTGTGTAAAATATATAAAGTAACATAGAATGGTAGATTTATATATTTGAAAGCAGTAATTTTCAGTGCTCTTTTGATGCTTGTTTTGTTTCAATGTTGAATTAATATGGATTAATGCATGTATAGGCCAGATTTTATTGTGATGAATTTCAAGGCTTAAGCTAGCAAACCGTTTCTCCCATTGAAACTGTGCTGGATGCACCTGGAGACTCTCTGTATGGTTCATCAATACTCAGGTGAAAAAGTCAGCGGCATGAAGCTAAGGTTTTCATTATGAGTGAAAGAGATGGGAATGTTTTTCTCTGTTTTAGACTGGGGGTGACACATATCACTTCTGCTCACGTGTTAGTCATTGTCGGGGCCACATGTTGGGTCAACATCTGTCATTGCTCCACGAGGCAACATCTGTCACAGTCTAGCCTTGGAAGGTTCATATATTCCAGAGTAGGAGCATGTGGAATAGGAATGTTGGCAGAAAGAACAGAGATACAAAAGGACAGAGACACAGAATAGAGTCTGGAGAGCAACCCAGTGAATACTGAATTTGCCTGTGTTATTTTCCATATGCTTTATATACCCCAATCCAAAATACATGATACAAACAAGAAACAAACAAGATAATTACCTCTTAAATACCAGAAACATCAAGTAACTCTATCCTAAGTATTGTGTTGTTTAGGCAGGACGTGCAGCAACCACACCTAGGCCAACGTCAAATCTCCTGTCATAACCTTGAAGGAGAAAGAATAGGCTTGAACCCTCTGACCTTTGGTCAAGGTAGAATGAATCCACATCCGTGGACTCCAACAAGTCATATGACCCTGCCTATTCCCAAGTATTCTGGGAAATACAGTAGAATATTTGATGAATGCTAGTTGTTTTTCACAAATCACCAGACCATTTTCCTTTTGCTCAATTAACTCAACTATGGAATTTGAAATATCTATCATGATGTGGTCATAATTTAATATCTATGTTTTTAAAATCATAGTTATTTCCCATTTTCCATTATTATTTTAGTTTATAAAAGGTATTTCCTTCCAATGTTCTTCATTTTAAAAATACATTTCCTCCTAATTTTATGAGCTTTCTTTTTAAGTAGAAGATAGTGATATTAATTTCAGCCTAAACTGATTTTACACAGTGATGATTTCAGTCCATCAAGCTGATGAATTCTTCTTACTGAGAAATAGATGTTTAGGTAAATTTAAATCCACCCCACCGCCCCCCCAAAAAAAATGGAAAGAAAAAGGAAAAATGGATCTCCACTTTCACCAAAACTGCTGGCACTGGAAGAGAATTTTGGATCACCCCCCTCTGCTCTGAACTTTTTCCAAGCTTATACCTATGTACAGGAAATCTAAATGTGCATAAACCTAGATTCAGTGGTTCAAATTATAGGAAGGCTAGAGCGTGTTATTGAGGATCTGAAACTTGAAAGAGAAGTTCCAGAAATATCCAAGGTACTGGCTTAAGAAAGTCCTACATTCCTATAGATTCTTTGGGATCATTTATGCCACTAAAGAAAATCCATAAAACAAATTAAATTAGGTAACTTGTTTTAAACCCTCACATCTGCTTTTGCAGATTTTTTGATTGAGGTTAAGATCTTTTCATTTAGTTTAATTTGAGAGGTCTTTTTCTATATTATGTGTAAATTACAAGCTTTGATTATTATTTTAGTGTTTTTTTGTTTTTCAGCATGCAATTGTATAATAATTAAGCCTTAAATGTTGTGGGGAATCATTGTCCCATCAAATGCTCCAATAAATGATCTCATTAAAATGACAAGGCAATCTCAACTTATTTGTGTTGGAATGAGTAACATGCTGATGTCTACGCATAGCCAAACAAGCTGTTTACTAGTGCAGAGCTGGGTTAATGATTCTATTCATCTTAAATATCTAAAGGGAGACTATACTAGTTTTCTATAGCTGTGTAACAATCTTACTGTGCATTCCTATGGCTTAATAAAAACTCACTTTTTATTTCAGTGTTGCTGTGGATGCATAAGCTTGGAGTGACTTGTCAGAGATATTAACTTGAGTCTTGCTTCATTGTACTCAAACTTTTACCTGAATCTTCAAACTCATCTGAGGTTTGCCTGTAGAAGGATTCTGTACTGTGTGCACAATGTAGATGTCAGTACCTTGTAGTTACACAAACAGTTCAGTTCATATGGTGAGGAGCTGTAATTATCAGTCACATTTGCCTTCTTTTGTACACCCAGCAAGGGATAAAAATCTTAAAAGAGGAACGCTGTGATCTTATGTATCATAGTCACCTATAGCCCATCACTTTTGTAATATTCAGTTGCTTTGGAATAAGTTATACACCTTGCCCATACTCCAGGGGCAAGAATTATACAGTTTACAAATATCAGAAGGAAGGACCATGACTTATGGGGTCCACTTCATAGTTTGTCCCATCCTAAGGGCTGAAAACTAAAACTGTCCAATAATTACGTATTTCTCTGTCACTTATATTGTGATCGAGAATATTTCTTGCCAATATGTTAAGTCATAATAAAACTAATAGTATTTTTATACTTGTCTTATGTAAAACCAAAAGTTAACTTTTTGCTGAAGAAAATATTAGCTCCTAAAATTCAAGACAACTGTAATAGCTTGTTTATCAGGACCAGCAGCTGTCATTTTATAACTCTAATAGCCCATTTTTTCTGCATATTCATCTGGAACTATTCATTCTTCCATTAACCCATTTATGCCTTTAAAGAACTGCTTTTAAGTTACTAAGTGCAGCAATAATGACCACAGTGGCAAGATATGCCTATGGTGTAATAGTGGCATAATGTTGTGGGGATAACTAACTGGATTTGCCTGTTCCACAGTAGGAACACATGTTTGGTAAAGTAAATATCACCAAGACACCAAGAACCCATGATTAGAGAGCTCAAGTTACTTGGGTGGACCTTCTCCTCCTCCTCCTCCTCCTCCTCCTCCTCCTCCTCCTCCTCCTCCTTTTTCTTCTTCCTCTTTGAGACAGGGTTTCTCTGTAGCTTTGGAGCCTGTCCTGCAACTAGCTCTTGTAGACCAGGCTGGCTTTGAACTCACAGAGATCTACTTGCCTCTGCCTCCCGAGTGCTGGATTGAAGGCACGCACCATCACCACCCAGACTGGACTTCTATTGCCTTGATAAATAGGCTTTGTAAAATTGTTTTTCTGTACCAACAGGTTAGTGAAACTCTCAGGCATGATAATAAAAATTCTTTGTGCAGTGAATGACATGACAGTTAAACATAGACATTCACAATTGCTCCAAGTGCAGAGATGTGTTTGTGGAGTGCACACCCACAAATGGGGCATCTATACCACAACTCATTTACTTAAGGTTAAGGACGTTAGGACAGAAAGATTATAAGACCTGGAAGGTTGTAAGGACTGGAGTGTAATATTGTCTTCTGGACTTGACAGGACCACAGCATTCATGACCACTTGTGGTTGCTTGCACAAGGTGTGCAAAAGATCAAACAATCCAATGAACATTCCAACTTGGAGGGGGAAAAACTCATGAGCTCTCAGCTCTAAGTTGAGAGCTATTGGCAGTTTATAGCTTCTGAGAAGGCAAAGATAGTTTTCTTTAAGGATGTGGCTCCTGGTAGATCAACCACTCTTTCATGGATAGTCCCATAGTGATGATTACATGGACAACACAAATTGGACTTTGAGTTATTTAAATGAAAAGGGGACTTAAAATAGGGAAGAGCATATGGGAGGAGTTATGGGTAGGAGTGGGAGTAAATATAATCAATACATTGTATGATGTATGAAATCCCCAAAGATTTAATAAAAATAGTGAAGTGTAGGACTGGCAATGTAATTTGGTGGTAGGGGTCATGTTTAGTTTTAGTGTTCATCTCAGTACCACAGAAAAATATACGGCTGAGGATCTAAAATATTGTAATCAAGTGGCTTTTCCTCCACATCATACAACTACAATTCTATCAAGGTGTGATCTACCTTACTGCACAAGACTAATAAAGCTATCTTTGTTTGATTACTTGATTGTTGTTCTGGTTCTTCTGTGGGTCAACAGACACTGTGAAAATCTTATGACTTCGGGTGACAGTGAGGCATGCTTCCCTTTGGTTGTAGTACAGAGACTAATCGCAACTGATTTTGTTTAATTGCATTTGATCATAGAAGAAGCTCTTTCAGCTCACTTTAGCATCTAGGTGGACCATTTTGCCACATTCTATTTTGTTAAGACAGTTTGAGTTGGTGGGTTGTCGTAACACCTTAACATTCCTCCACATTGACTGATAGGTGACCGAGTGTCTTTTGCTTAGAATGACTGCTTACTTTCCTTCATGCTGCCTGTATCCTACAACTGGTGTTTCAGAGGAGGAAGACTTAATTCAAGTGAAGACATTGTAATCTTTCCATCTCTGAGTGGCAGTTGTATTTAATGTTGGGAATGTGTAGCATATGGTTCTGATTATGTGTGAGTCACTCTAGACAAGCTGTAGAACTGCAATGGAGAGAGGGGAGAAGGGGAGACACACAAAGGAATGTTCTAGAGGGTTTTGCCACCATATCTCCTCTCTCCACTCCAGCATCTCTTTACTAAATACCTATTTGATATCATGTAAATTAAATATTTCTTCCTCTAGATTTGTTCCTGAAGAAAAAAATGAAACAACTTGAAAGAAATCTTTACTTTTATCTTACAGTGTGTGTGTGTGTGTGTGTGTGTGTGTGTCTGCATACATGCACGTCAGGGCATGCTTATGGAGGTCAGAGAACAACTTGAGAGAGTCAGTTTTTCCTTCCATATTGTTGGTTCTGAGGATCTAACCTGGGTCCATAGAGATTTTTATCTGCAAAGATCTTAATCTACTAATCCTAAACATCTTTTCTATTATAAAAGTTACTTACAGCATAAACTGAGGCAAAGTTCTTATACCTATCATGTCTGGTTTTCCTTAAACCCTCTTCATTAAAACCTATGGATGATTCTGCTTCTACCTTTAACCAAGTGTTCTTTCTTGATTTCAGGATCTCATGATTTCATGTCACACTTTTATTATTTTTTGATTTCCTCCTGACTGAGGCTTTGTTTGTTAGGCTTTTTGCTGTTTATGATAACCTTGAGGGCTTAGATAAAAACTGGCTAGGAAGTTTGTTGACTATCCCTGACTGATTAGAGATTTGGTTGATGTTCTCCTGGTTAATAGGAAGGTGTTAGAAAGTATGACACAGAGGATCTCAGAGATAAAATGCCATCACTATCACTGGCTACCATGTCTATGTTTCTTAGCTTTTTAAAAGTTATTTTGGTCCCCCAACTTTCATTTTTCCAAACTGTGCTCTTTGGAGGGATGATGTATGATGTGGGATTCCCCTCCATATCCTGTGAATATGTCTTATTACCATTGGGTAATAAGTAAGTTTATTTGGCCTGTGGCAGGGCAGAATAGAGCTTAGTGGGAAAACTAAGCTGAATGTAGGGAGCCAGGCAGATGCCATGTAGCTGCCAAAGGAGAAAGATGCCAGAAACTTATCGGTAGGCTGCAGTCTTGTGGTGGGCGATACATAGATGAATAGAAATAGTTTAATTTAAGATGTAATAGCTAGCTAGAAATACACCTGAGCCATTGGCCCAACAGTATTGTACTTAATATAGTTTCTGTGTGATTGATTATTCGTGTCAGGGTGACTAGGAAAGGCAACGTGTATTCTCCATCTACAGAAGGAAGAAAGAGCACACAGGCCCTTCTCAGAATGAGCTGCTATGCTACATCTCCTTAAAATGTGGAGTACATGTCTTTGTCTTTTCTTCTCCACCATTTATCTATATTAGTATGCTGAATATGATATATTGGGGTACAGTTCAATGATTTATTTTCTTGCCCCAATTGCTTTTATTTTCTGTATTGGGAACTCTTTCAGTTGGCTCTGGTGTCTCTTTGACATGCCTCCAGTTTTTAAAAGCATTTCTTAATTTTCTGGCACTATAAACTGTATACTGTTCCAGGACCATTTTATAGTCTTACTGTATTTTCTTTGTAATTTAAAACTAAAAAAAAAAAAGTTGACTAAGAAAAACCAGAAACATTCATTTCATGTCAGAAAAGATACTTGTTTCAATACATAAATTTCTGTAGGTGTTTTCTTACAGGTCCTTTGTTTAAGCATTGGGGAACAAAGTCATTGGCAACATCAAAAGATAATACAATAAGTCATAAAGTAGAACTTTAGAATTTAGAAACCCTGATGAATCTAATAAGTCTAATAATCTTTTTTTAAGCTACTGGCAAAATCTATCAGTAGAGTCTAGCTTTGAATGTTTAATTCAGTGTAGATTATTCACAGACTTGTGGCCTCTAACTACAGTCAGAAGACAGTAGGGTATTTTGTTTGTTTGCTTGCTTCCCAGGGATGCTAGGACTTTCTTGATTTTGGCGAACAGAAAACCAAGTCCTTTGTGAAGGTGGCTTTCTGGGAAAGATGGCTTATCCTTCTGCTTTGATGAAACAAAAAGAAAGAACACAAGATAAGCCTGGTTGATTTTATAGTTTGTAGTAACATAAAATAAGGAAGTTCTTAAAAGAACAACAACCCAACAAGCAGAAGTTATCAGAGCAAATGTCTGTAGATTATGTGTTTGTAAAGATGATGTCGGCTGTGGTCACAGTGATTTGAAGTAATTGTAAAAGCAGCAGAGAATATAAAAAGGAAAAAAAAAGTGGTATACTTTCCTTCAGCTGTGTTTATTAGATATGTTATTAAGTCAAGCCAAAATTCTAGAGAAAGGAAATTAGCATCTACTTACTTAAAGAATATTATTGTGTGTACATGCTTGTGTAAGGTGTGTGTGTGTGTGTGTGTGTGTGTGAGACCACAGTGCCCATGTGGATGTCAGAGGACACCTTCTGTCTTACATTTAGGTTTCTAGGGATTGAATTCAGGGACTTCACTTTCTGAGCTCTCCTATCATCCAGGTTTTTTTTCTTTTTCTTTTTTTTTTCAGGTTTTTTTTTTTCTTGAACTAAATAGAATCACAGATTTTTTTGTGTGTGAATGTGTTTAACAACTATAATGAGTATTATTCATATTCTTGTATTGATATCCTGGTGTTCTGTTTAATTTTCTTATCTTTGAATAAACCAAAATTTGAGACTGAGCAATTTCCTAGGAAAGGCTTAAAGTTTAGTGAAAGTACTGAATAATTTTAGCTTTGGGCATATCTTTCAAGTCCTTTAGCGAAGACCTTGTTTATATATCATAAAACAGAATGGAAATTTAATTATTCTTTAGCTAATTAATCAATGTAGTAACATAAATTTTAGTAGACTTTTATGTAGATAATTTGCTCTCTTTATGATGTTAGTAAAGCCAAGGCTAATTTTTAGTCACTTTTCTTTATCAAAATGATCCTTTTATTCCTTCCTAGAATGATTTTTAAATAAATAAATCACTATAATGAACATGACATGATTAATAATGGTGTTTACAAAAGACTTTTAGTTTACCAAGTATTTTTATATAAATTATCTTAACACAAGCATCCTGGATGCCTGTAGCCAGTGAATTGAAAGAACAGCTTCCTTTTGCAGAATTCCTGGTAGTAGTTTAGCAGAAAAATTCTCAAATTCATGTCTCAGTAGCCATGCTGTATCTGTCAGGACATTTCAGAGAAATGACCTCAATACGATGTACACACATCTACTAAAGTTGCACAAATAATACATAATTGTTATTGATAATGAGTTAACCTGCATGTATTACCTTATATATTTGTCAAAAAAAGTTGTCTCATATAATTGAGGCTAAGAAATCTAGACCAAAGGATACCAATGGTATTAAGTTTAATCTAAACCCAAGTCTGAAGGCAAGAGCTAAACATCCCGGCTTGAAAAATCATCAGTCAGAGAGGAAGAATTCTGTTTCTTTTAGCCTATTATTTATTCAACCTCTTTTTCTGAGGCATTTCATGGATCAAATGATACCTATATGCAGTGGAGAGAGCAATGTCTACTCATTCTGTTCTTTCAAATGTTGATATCATTATGAAATATCATCACAGACATTTCCACAATAATGTTTAACCAGATGTATGATCACACCATGACCCTGTTCCATTTTTATCAGAAATTAGCTGTCATGAAGCATTTGGTTTCACATTTGTGCCCTTTTGAGGGCCACTTAACATTAACTATTAAGAGTATGAGGACAGAAAGAAATACCATCGTTGGTCAAGAAGATAAACTCACCAAGAGTCAACAACAGATACTCCACTATGGTTCTATGAATGAGAATGTCACCCTTTTCAGTGGAGCCCAGGCCCTGTTCTTTGTAGGTGGTGATTATGTCAATGGAGCCAGCTGAAATCTGTTGAAAATGACACAGTATTATTGATAATATCTCCCTATTTCTTCCCAAGGAACTGTGGCTATTAGGAAACACCCAAAGAATCTGTATGATAGATATAATTGTGTCCAATGTGCCCTATGATGATTTGTCTTAAAATGAATGTGAATGATTTTATACTATACAATCGTGAATAATAATGTTATTTTATATTACCTTAATCTGGAACATAATAGATTAGCACCAGACAGGTTCTATTTTTCTTTTTAAGGTCAATAAATAACCATAAAAACTCATTATACTATATTAATTGTTACTGCACAATTCCAATACTGCAAAGTACCCTAGGGTGTCATATGTATCTTTCTTCTCACTGGTTTGGTTTTTACCAGGCTGATGGAGGTTATTGCTTGATTCCAACTGCAGTATCCTGACTGGTGTAGTTGGAAATTTCTGTCCCACCCAGTCCTGCAGCCATTCAATCACAAAGAAACACACAGTGGCTTATATTAGTTACAAACTGTTTCACCTATTAGCCCAGGCTTATTTTTAACTAGCTCTTACACTTAAATTAACCCATAATTCTTATCTATGTTTAATCATGTGGCTTGGTACCTTTTCTCAGTAAAACATTCTTGATTCCTCTGCATCTAATTGGTAACTGACTCTGCATTTCCTTTTCCCAGAACTCTCTTAGTCTGGTCACCTTGCCTGTACTTCCTGGCTACTGGTTTTTATTAGCTAGTTAACTAATATGAGTGGCAAATCTTTACAGTGGAAAAGGGCATTATACCACAACAGAGTGGTTGCTGCCCATATTATATATGTTAACTATTTTGACAGTCACTCCTAAACCAAATATGTTTAGAAGAAAAGAAATTTGAACAGATCTGTGAAGATGATGTATTTCAGTTTCTAATGACAGTCTTTATAATTTCTAAGGATTCTAGGGAACGTGTAAGATATATTATAAAAATAGTCTCATACCAACTCATGAAAGGAAAAAATACAATACTTTTCATTTGTAGGACAATTTCTCTACAATCCAAACAATTATCTAGGGGACACCAGTTGAATATGCCTTTTCAAAAATAATCTTGAGCAGGGCAGTGGTGGCGCACGCCTTTAATCCCAGCACTTGGGAGGCAGAGGCAGGTGGATCTCTGTGAGTTCGAGACCAGCCTGGTCTACAAGAGCTAATTCCAGGACAGGCTCCAAAACCACAGAGAAACCCTGTCTCGAAAAACCAAAAAAAAAAAAAAAAAAAAAAAAAAAAAAAAAAAAAAAATCTTGACTCTCCAGACTACTCAGGTCAAAATAGCACCAGACTCTCCAGGTTTCACAGAACACAATATATTCCATTGCTCAGAAATACAAATTCACTTACATATTGACATTATGACATTAATTAATGAAGGTTAAATGACTATGAGGTTCCGTCCCTAGCTGAGGAACTATTGGCAGTTAATGGTTGCTGAACGAAGGACAGTCATAGTTTTGGGATCAAGAAGAAACTGGTCAATTGCCTATGCCCCAATGATGACCTCTTATGCATCAGTATAGTGATAGCACTAATTGGATTCACTGAATTATTAAAAGAAAGAACATTTGAAATTGGGAAGGAGATGTGTTGGGAGATCCTAGAGACAGACTTGGGGAAAGTGTCAGGGACCGGCCTCGACAAAAATACCTCTTGCCAGGGTAGGGGCATAGGGAGTTAGAAACATAAGTAAAGAATACAAAGACGCATGAAAAGTAATAAATTAGAAACCATAGAATAGTACTGGGAGGGCATTCCAGTGAATAATGAAAATCATCCATGTTTAATTTTCCATACGTTTTTATACCCCAACACAAAAGGGGGAAGAAGGCAACAAAAGACTTCTTTAACATAATACAAATGACAACTCGAACAGCTAATTGCTTTAACGCTTTGAGGCATTAAGGCATTAGCATTATGCTGCTTAGGCAGTGAAGCCACCCTAGACCTGAAAGAAGCCCTTCTGCAGGTAACCTCCAATTACAAAAGAAGGAGCAAAAGTATGTTTGCATATCCTGACCATCTGTCAGGATGGAAATAGCCTCACGTTTTTTGGGTCTCCACAGGGAAGATATGATCAAGAAATGCTGTATACATGTATGAAACCTTCTAAGAATAAAAAAAAAAGACAACAAAACTAGTCTACATTAGTTCTTAAACCATTAGATTATAGCAAATAATTAATGCAGATAATAATTCACATTTCTAATTTTAAACCCTCCATTCTCCATGAGTATACCACAAGGTTAAAGAATTATTTCAGTTCAGTACAAACATGAGTTTAACAATCTTACTGACATGTTTCTCCAGAATAATACATGTCTATTTGAAATTTATTTGTAGCCTCCCTAATTCCATATGGAGTTTGATATGTCTTCAAACAGTAAAAAAGAAAAAAAGATAAAATAACAGCCCACCAATTTTGAGTGTAAAGAAATAGAGGTAAGATGAAAATAGAAGCTCAGAGAATCTATAGTAAGGCCTGGATATTGGGAATGGGTCTGCACATGCTGACTGAGTGTGCATTGTAGAGTCAGTGCACAGGAAATTAATTAGGTACAACAGACGTTTAGCATTTGGCAATATGAAAATGAATGAAATCAAATGACATGGAAATAGCATTGAAAAAAATTGTTAGACAAATAAATCTAGTGACTTCAGCCTGTCTGTCAACTCTTTCTTGATGTATATAATGCTTTCTTATTTCCATTTCCTCAAATGTACTCAGACTCCAAGTGCTTGGATATGATGCAGAGAGTTAAGACAGTAAGTGCCTGAATTCTCGAAGTGCTTTGCATTCGTCAGTTTAAAAGGAAACCAAGCATAACTGGACTTGGGCATGTAGAAGAACGTAAATAGATCCAAATCTATCGCCCTGCACAAAACTCAGGTTCAAGTGGATCAAAACCCTCAACATAAATCTAGATACACTGAACCTGATAAAAGAGAAACTGGGAAATAGTCTTAAATGTATTAGCACAGGAGACAACTTCCTGAACAGAACACCAATTAAGGAAGACATTAAAATAGACAACAAATGAAACCTCATGACACTGCAGAGCTTCGGTAAGCAAACAACACTATCAAATGGACAAACAGGCAGCTTATAAAAGATCTTCATCAAATCCATATCAAACCCAAATCTGACAAAGGTTTGATTTCTAAAATATATAAAGAACTCAGGAAACTAGACATCAAAAAAATCAAATAATTCAATTAAAAATGGGGTACAGATCTAAAGACAGAATTCTCAACAGAAGAACATCAAATGGCTGAGAAATACTTGAAGAAATATTCAACATTCTCAATCATCAGGAAAATTCAAATACAAATAAGATTCTGTCTTATACCTTTCAGAATGGCTAAGATCAAAAACAGGAATGAGAGTTTATACTGAGAGAATATGGAGTATGGGGAACCATCTCCCACTGCTGGTGGGAGTGCAAACTTGAACAACCACTTTGGAATTAAATATGACAGTTTCTCAGAAAACTGGGGATCAATATCCCTCAAGACCTATAATACCCTTAGGCATATATGCAAAGGATGCTCAATCATATCATAAGGAAAAAAGCTCAACATTTTTTATATGACTTTATTCCTAATAGTCAAACAACCTAGATGTCCATTACTAAAGGATGGATAAAGAAAATGTGGCATACCTACATAATGGAGTATTACTCAGATGTTAACAAATGACATCATGAAATTTGGAGGCAAATGGATAGAACTAGGGAAAAATACCAACATACTGAGTGAGGTAGCCTAGGCCCAGAAAGACAAACATGGTATGTACTCACTCATAAGAAGGTATTAGTTGTAAAGGATAACCATGCTGCAATCCACAGACCTAGACCTAGAGGGGCTAGGTAACAAGGAGGGTTCTAGAGGGGATGCTTAGATTTCCCTGGGAAGGGGAAGCAGAAGATATTTTGTGGGTGAACTGGGGTTGGTTGAGGGTGAGAACACGAGGAGTAAGGTGAGGGTTTGGTGGGGGAGAGGATTGAAGGTGATGACTGAAGGGAAGACATTTCAGGTTGAAGTAGAAACCTGTGCAAATGAAACTCCCAGGAGTCTACAAGAATCACCCCAGCTAAGACTCCTACATTGGCCATTTTCTGTGATTAGGTAAGACTTCCAGTTGAGAAATTGGGATACTAACCCAACCACATAACCTTTGACCTGCAATCAACCACATAACCTTTGACCTGCCTATTGGATATGCTGGGATGAAGGTCGCTCAGCGATTGTAGGCATGGCCAACCAATGGATGGTCCAGTCTGAAACCCATGCCATAAGAATAAGCCCACTTCCGATACTGCCTGGAGTGCCAGGATCCAGGCAGAGACCTGGGATAGAACCAAACAGGACTGGAAAAAATGTAAATGTAATGATGTCAAATGATACGCTGCTATACTCATAGATTGAGACCTACCCCAATTCTCCATCCAGGAACTGATGGAAGCAGATGTAAAGACACACAGGCAAAAATTAGGCTTAGCTTGGGGAATCTTATTGAAGAGAAGGAAGAATAATTGTAAGAGCCAGAGGGGTCAGGGAAATCACAAGGAAACCCACAGAATCAACTAATTAGGGCTCATAAGAGCTTGCAGAGACTGAACCCAAAATTAGGGAGTCGGCATGGAACTGACCTAGGCCCTCTGCATATATGTGGAAGCTGTATAGCTTGGTCTTCTTGTGGGACTCTTAACAGTGGGAGCAGGGTCTGAATCTGACTTTCCCCCCTGACTTTTGGGGCCATATTCCTCACACTGGGTTGCCTTGTCCAACAAAGGGAGGTGATTAGTCTTACTGCAACTAGATATGTCATGTTTTGTTGATATACACGGGGAGCCTGCCCTTTTCTAAATAGAAGTGGAGAAGTGGATAGTGTAGAGGTCAGAGGGAAGTTGAGGGGAGGTACTTGGAGGAGAGGAGGGAAAGGAAACTGTGATCAGGATGCAAAATAAATAAATTGTAAGAAAGGAAAGCAAGACATCGTTTTAATGTTGTTCATGTTTGTGTGTTCATACACGTTTTATAGAACAAATGCTTCTAGACATATTTCATTTGGCAAGATCACAAATTGCATAATAGCTAGATGCTGTAAAGAAAAAAACATTAAAGAGAGATTAGCTAGTTATTTTTGACAATAAATAAGACCTCCTAAGCTATTGTAAGCATTCCTTTACACATCTTCAGTGTGCTTGTTAGCCCTTCGTCTGTCCCTAAGCTTCTATTTACTCCCTGCTCACAAAGATAAATATTGCAGTTGCATGAGATTCAAACACTGAGACTCTGTGTTTACATTTGTCTTTCTAACAGAATATGCTAATAGTGTTCAACAGTGATTGTTTTTATATCAGTGTTTAGAGTAATACACAGCCTCAGTGATAATGTTGTGATAACCAAAACTTTCCCCCGCATTAAAACTTGGCAACATTCCCAGTTTTTGGAATAGATATTTGATTCTTAAAATGTGAAGAAATCCTTTAATCTTCCTCGGGATTATTCCTGTGTTTTGGGGAAGCATTAAATATCTGCTTTGTTTTCTTAAGGGTGAGGCTGAGACTTACTAGATTTACTCCAACAGCAATCCAGACAGTTTGGTATTCCAAATTATCTTCCACAGTGGCCAGGAGTATGTTCAGGCAAGAGTTCAAGGTGATGCTCTCGGAATAAACTACTATAGGTTGCTGTAAGCTTACCCTGAGGATGTTCTGTGAAGAAACTCAGCAGTACACTAGGCTGAAAAACAATCTGAAATTGCAGCTGAGTAGAAAGGGTTGGGAAAGGACCCACTGTTCATCATGAATTTCCAGCAACCCAAGTAAGAACCTAATTCTCTCATAATCCATCACGGATTAGGATTCACGAAAGACTTGGCAAGCTTTGGGCTCCAGGCAAAAGAAGTGTGGTATAGAGAAAGCAGTATGCTCTTAAAGCAAAAGCATTTGCCCTGTAAAGAAAGGTAAGAGTGGGGCAGGAGAGATGGATCAGCGGTGACAAGTGCGTATTGTTCTTGCATAGGATCAGATTTGGTTCCCAGCTTCCACACTGCATGGTTTTCAACTGCCTGTAACTCCAGCTTCCAGGGGATCTGACACCATCTTCTGGCTTCTGTGTGTACCTGATTATGGCATATACACATGCACATAACTACAAATAATAAACCCTAATAAAAGGAAAACAACCTCTTCAAATCCCTTTAAAAATTGCAATCCTAAATTCCAAACTTCCTCTTATGACGGAAGTTTCTGGATGAGAGATGAGACTCCTCTTTCTGTGTGTGAGTATGGGAGCATTTTGGCGGTTTGCTGCTGCTGTTGCTTTTAGTGAAACCTGACATACTTTTCCTGTTTATTTGGAATACAATCATTTGGAAAACAATCCACTCTTTGCATTTTAACCTCACCCAATTATACGCAGATTCTCTTTAATACGTCTCCTCTCCCAGGACATAAAACATTTTGGTTCTTAAGCCGTTCTGCGAGGTGCCCTGCTTGAGATGTACAGATAGCTTTCATTAGCGCTAATGGAGATATGCTTCTGCACCAGGAGAAAACAGAGCCTGCAGAGTCTAAATTATGCTCCACGCAAATCTTCCAGATGGAATAAATTATGAGGGATGCTTAGAGGGAAAAGATCTAAATATCCCCCAAAGCCATAGTTTAACAGCAAGCAATGCTTTAGAGCAATGGGAGTGGAGTCAGCAGTAATAGCTTTTCTGCTAGCACCATGTTAAGTAGTCGCTATTGACTCTTGAAAATTCTTATTGAATTAGTGCTGCACTTGAGTACCGTTATTTTCCAGAGGACCTGGGAGATGGTTCTCTGTCTTCAATAGTTCGCTGAAATAGATTCAATCTATGTTGGTTTTCAAAGCCATCTATCTTAAATTTAGTAAATTCTTAATCTGCAAGAGCAGTCCCAAAGAGACCTCGTGATCTGTTTCTCTAATGGCCCCTTCTGAAAATGCAGTTTCTTCTATCTTTCATTTTGGGAAAGATTGTTCTCTCTCTTTTTTTTTTAATTTTAAAATGCTTACTTTTAAATTTTGTTTTAAAATTATTTCCTGCATATCTGAGATACCCAGAGTTATCCCCTATATTGTTTACCCAATCTTATGGCTTTTGGCTTCTTCTTTTGAAATGTGTTAGATTTTATTTTATTTGTGACTGTTTACTTTGAGAACTATTGTCCCTCCATTTATGCCAAGCTAACTGAATAACTGATGAATTTAAGTTTTATTCTATTAACCTAAGGAGCTGCAACTTTCAATTAATTTTTTGTGCAAGCATTGTCTTCACTTGATTTTTTTCTGACTTCAAAGTGAAAATTGAATGCAGTGTTTAGTCAACTATTAAAGATAGAAAATGGACAAAGTATAGACAGGATCATGAGAGGAAGGAAGGATATCACTAAGATAAAGCAGGCCCCATTTCCTGGTGAATTTACTGTTGATGCAACCACTTTTGGACAAAGGTTTATTTTTATTTTTATGTGTATGTGTATATAAATGCATACCATGTGTAAGTGTCTGTGGAACCTGGAAGAGGGCAGCAGATTCCCAGTACCTGTAGTTCGAAATGGTGGGGAGCTCCATGACATGAATTTTGGAAACTTCTAGAAGACTAGGGGGTCATTTTAAAACATAGGCTCAGGTAAAGATTGCCTTTATAGGATCTAGATTTTTCAGGATGTAGCAACAACAATCAACCAATGGGGTCTTATAAAATAAAAATTCCTCTGTATTGAAAATAAATTTTAAAAGTCAGTTGAAGAAGTAGACTACATCATGAAAAGAAATGTTTTCTAGCCATACATCTGACAAAGGATCACTCAGAGAATATGCAAAGAATAACAACAGTGAAACAAACAAGCAAACAAACAAAACAAAATAATCAAACAAACAAACCAAAAATACTAAGCAGCAAGTAAACAAACATTGCAATTACCAAAGAGGTACAGACCAGAATAGAGACTTCTCAAAAGAGAAAATGCAAAGGACTCAGATATATTGTAAGCAACATCTTTAGCCAGTAAGAAAATGCAAACGCTTTAGGGATTTCTTACCCCAGCCAGGATAGTTAAGATCAAGAAACAAATGGCAACAATTGCTGGCAAGAAAGTGGGAATTAAAACTGGTGTAGCTACTGTGGAAATCAGTATGAACGCTCTTAAAAAACCAACAAATTGAACTGCCCTATGACCCAGCTGGACCACTCCTGAGGATATACCCAAAGGGTTTGAGGTCCCATTTCAGAGATACTTGCTCATCTTTAGCTGCTCATCTCTTTTAACAATAGCAAGAAGCTAGAAGCAGCCTATATGTCCACCAACTGATGAACAGATGATGAAACTGATATTGATATATAGTGGAATTTTATTCAGCTATAAAGAAAAGCAGAAATGTGAATTTTTCAGGGAAATGGATGAATGTGGAAAAATAATATACTAAGTGAGATAAATAAACTAAGTGAGATAACCCACACACTGGACAGATATTGCATTTCTAAAAGTTTAATAAAAAGAAGACAGGGAAAAATGAAAAGGGCAAACAAAGAAAAAGGAGGTAAATGTAAGAGGAAAAATGCTGCACAATGAAAACATAGAAAGAAAATGAGCTTGATCCATAAAAGGGAATAAAAACAACACACCAAATATTTAAAAATACTAAGATAAGTAAGACTATTGTTAAGAATATAGCAAATTGCAAAACTGGTAAATGCAAAGAGCAATACCAAGAAAAGATGAAGCAGCTAAGTGATTTCTTTCTGGGCCCTTCATGAACAAAGTTTTCTCAGTTGATATAGGGGGTAGTAGAAGGGGAAGTGGAATGTGTAGCTTTTGTCTTTCCTGTGATTTTTTTCTGGTGCTGAGTTTTTGTTGGACAAGGGTTAGGTTTCTGCCAGAGCTGATGCTACTTAACAGTAGGCCTTCTTTGTGTACCTAATGTCTCTATTGGAGACATTCAGTTTTGTAGTTTATGCATTGCATTGGACAGGTTCTCCCACCTTCCAGAGACTCTCTCATTTGTATTTCTTGGGTGGCTGATATTCTAGCATAGGTGGTGTCTCCCAAGAACATTGGGAGTTGAAGGAAGCAAATAGCATTGAGATTTGTACAGGCCAGGAGTTATCAAACTTCAGTTATTCTCAATTGATCAAACTCCAAAGTATTAATTGTCAAAGTCTGCCCCAAACTACTGTGGTTGGGGCTACCTCCTGGTGAATGCTTCACTGTGTGAGCCAAGTCTCAGGCCACCTGCATTTCCAGCTTGTCATCCTATGAACTTTGCACTGTCTATGGCTGCTTCCCATGGCTGTCTATTTCCCTAAAGGCATAAAAAGTTGACGTCACCTTGCCTTGCTTGTTATTTCTCCATGTTACCAGGCTCTCAGGATAGCTCAATTCTAAAACAACAGCTTCTCTCTGATGCTGGCTTCTGCCGTATACCACTGACTGTGAATGCCTGTGTGTAACAAAAGGTCCTCTCCAGGGCCACCATTTCACCTCCCTGCAGCTGGATTGAGGAGAGAGCCGAGATCTTGTCTCATGAGCAGAGCTGCTGGCTTCTTTCCAGCTTGCAGCTTGGTTTACCTTTTGAAGGAGCCTTTTGTTCAGCTGTGCGGAATCTTGCTCTGGAGCTGTGCTCAGCCTGGCACGGTTTTCACGTGACTTTTGTTCTGCCATTTTGAGCTGACCTATAAGTCTCACTGTAGACGTATAAAACTCTTTCTTGCATTCTCTTTCTTACCCTCATTCTTCTCTGTTAAACCCTGTCACCCAAAGGTGGCTTCTCAGATGCTGTCTCATCTCTAGGTTTGGTTTACAAAGTCTGTTAGAAAAATGTAGTGGCAGGCAGCAAAAGGTGGTGAGTATGTGGGAGAGATGATGAGAGAGATGCTCTTTGGAATTGATGCTTGACCGCACTTTGAAGTAAGTGTGTAGTGCACTCTATTGTGCATTGATCCTTCTAACCTCATAAGTCTAATTTTTCTTTTCCCTTTTCCCTTTCCTCTCATTTCTTTGAAGCCTTATTCAGTAAGTAAACTATGATTTGTTGTTGTGTGGAAGAGGAAGGACAAGATTATCATTTGGGTTAAACACAGGAAATATATATATATATAAATATATATATATATATATATATATATATATATATATATTTGATTTCATCCTTTTTCCTGTTTCTGGGGTTACACTTTCCGGGGTAGGGCATGATGGAGGAGGATTGCTACCCAAAATTCCTAAAATATGCAATGAAAAACTTGCCCTGTAAGTTGTTCTTTTCCTGTATAGTAGTATCTGTTGTTTTTCATAATCATTAATAATCAAGAAATTCAGGTCTAACGTGGGTCTCCTTTCCTGTTGTTGGATTTTTTTTTTCACCCTCAAATAACTCAGGCTTAGGTTTCAGTCTCTGTATGACATTTTATATTGCAAAGATTGCCCCTCTAAAAATCCATCAAGCTAGACAGCTCACACTGCTACTGGAAAGAAACATTCAAAGATGTGATCAAGCCTAATGGCCCCTCTTGCTTTTTAGAATATAAAGAACAATCCTTCCAATACTCAATGCTAAAATTAAATGAGGAGCGTGGGGTGGTGAATGGCAATATAATGATATGAATGCCTGGGGTGCCAAATTCATCACATGGTGGGCAAACGGAGACTCCATGGGAGACATTAAGAAATGAAAAAAAACAAAAACAAAAAAAAAAAAACAAAACAAAAAAAAAAAAAAAAAACCAAGAGAGGCAATGGTGATGACATTCTCTGGTTGGGATAGAAAAAGTGGTTCAACATTACTGACAGCTGTGCCTCATATCAGAGGGGAAGCAAGGGAAAAGGGTGGGCTGGCTGGACCTCAAGATGCCCCATTTGCATATGGTTTACAAGCTGGCTTCCTGTCAATCCCTTGTCCACTCTCCCCTATGAAGCCTTGTTAAGCATCTGCTTGGATGCATTCTGTCAGTTGGCGCACAAGACAGCAGATAGTTGAAGGATGCCTGGCACTCTGGAGACTTTCCTTTATTGATATAGTACTTTAATCTTGCTGGGATGAAATTGAATCCTCTGCTCAAATTAGGTATAGGGTATTCTAGGGTGGAAATAAATGGGTTTAAAGAGGGAGTCTAAACTGGGTCTGGTTGCTTATGACTATTATCTTAATATGTGGGAGACTGAAGCAGCAGGGTTGCTGTGGGTTCAAAGGTACATGCTGAAATCATAGGTCTGCCTGGTTTAAAGAGTACGAATGTTTAAAAACAAACAAGCAAATAAGCAAACAAAGTAGCTAGCTATAAAGCAAAAGTAATAAATAAAAAAGGAGGTCTGAAGTTTTTATTGTACTATCAAATATTAATATCTGCTTGTCAGTATTTTGCTCAAGAGTTTTTGGGAGCTGTTTCTGGACAGCTCTGACTGAGCCCACTAGTAATGCTTTTAAACTACATAACTTTTCACACTATGGTTTCTGAAAGATTAGTTTTTATAAGAATACTTGAAGAATTGAAAGCAATTTTTTTTTTTTTTTTTTTTGGTTTTTCGAGACAGGGTTTCTCTGTGGCTTTGGAGCCTGTCCTGGAACTAGCTCTGTAGACCAGGCTGGTCTCGAACTCACAGAGATCCGCCTGCCTCTGCCTCCCAAGTGCTGGGATTAAAGGCGTGCGCCACCACGCCCGGCTGAAAGCAATTTTGAAATGAAATTTACACCTTGTTTTCTGTGAGAAGCTGTCCCTAGAAAAATTTTTGTCTGTCTGTCTCTGTACCTTTCTCTTTCTCTTTGTATCCCCATACATTTGGTTTTTGGCAGAAGGAGGAGAGAGTATAGATACATATGACAATCATTGTGGTAGTGTATTTGCTGAAAGCATAATGGGTATGCATGTAGTGCATGTAGTTGAGTCTTTGATACTTTTCCTTGTAGAAAATGAACTTTTGAAAGATGATCTTTGCCATTTATTGAGGATATACAGGCAGAAAGAAAAGGAGGGCCCTCTGTTAGTTGGAATTCAAGTACCTCTTCATCGCAATTGTGAACGTCGTCATTTAAAAACATTTCTTTTGCATGTAAATGGAACACAAGCACATGCTACTCATCTCCCACTTTCCAGGCACTGCCTGCAATCTACAGAAAGAGAAAGTCTTGTTTACACAAATCAGTAAACTAATGGTGTACCCATCAGCATGGACATCAGCATGGAATTTGAAAACAGGGACAAGGATAAACACAGGGAAATTGTCGACCTTATCAGTGATGCAGATTGTATTTTGAAAAGAGGCAAGGCAGAATTCAAGAAACAGCGCCCTGAGTTAGATGCCCAAGTGACAAGAAAGGGGCCACAGGTTCAGACGTCACAGCATGTTCTTCAGAAAGCGTACCCGAGTGTAACAAAGAGAACATTAATGACTCAGGTGTGGTAGATACACGAAGAAGTCTAAATAAATGAGAGAAATTTCTTCACAGACCGGTAACTCTACTCTAAAGTCATCTCGGGTAAGCTATCTTTTTCTAAATTTTATGTTGTCTCCATGGTTCATTGATCTGATATGACTATTTAAAAGGATGACATCATGGGAATATTGTTTTTCCGAGTGCCTTGAGGGTGGGAAATGTCATGAGAGTGGGATTAGTCATGTTCTATTAGTGTCATGAAAACATTACTAGGAAGCCCAGTGCAGTAGTTTAGCAGTTTAGTTCATTACTGCTAACTGACCAGCCTGACTCCATTTGACGTGTGTGTGTGTGTGTGTGTGTATCAGATATTGGTTATTAATCCTACAAAAATTACTCAATAGACAAACGCTAAGAGGTGGCTGCAGTATTGCCTCTGCGTTTATTATTTATCACTATGTAACCTGTTATCCTCAGATTTGGGACTAGAAAACATCATAAACATTTGCTGCTTTTCAATTTTATTCTGGATTAGAAATTTGGGAGCATCTTAAACTAGACTATCCAGTTTTTGAGGCTTCTATTGTTGTGGAAGCTCCTTTAACTCCTTCAGCCAATAGCCGCTGAGATACCAGCCCATTGGGGCGTGGTCTCTCTCTCTTTAAAAAAGCTGCAACTGCTCTCTGCTTGCTTCCAGCTCTGCTTCCAGCTCCTAGGCTCCTTTCCTGATTGCGCAGAGGGCTGTTGTCTGGGACGGTGATCTGTAAGTTTTTCCCTCTTAAATAAATAACCATTCTATTAATCATAATTCCAAACTGGTGTGGGATCGTTTGTGACTTTCGCCTTCGTTCTATAAGACAGCAGTCAGGTTCAGTAGGGACTAAGCAGGCTAAAGGCTTGACAGAGGTTGGAGAATCCCCAGTGGTAGCTAACTAATGTGGCCGGCTGGTTACATCATCATATAGGTTAGCTGTATGTCCTTATGGTATGTTGACTGGTGTCCACTAATATGAGAAGTCCATACAACAGGGGCTGCAAAATTATTGCTAGTTCAAGCCAGAAAGCCATGTACTGCCACTTCTGCTGTAGTTAACTTATAAAGTAGTTTTAAAAGAGTTATTTTATGCACATATCTTTTTTTCTGCACTTTTTTTGGGCACCACATGTGTGCCTGGTGCCTACAGAAAAGAATGTCAGATTCCACGGAACTGGAAATACAGATGGTTGTGAACCACCACTTGCGTGCTAAGAATCAAACTCTATTCTCTTGAAAGAGCAACCAGTATTCTTAACTGCTGACCCATCTCTTCAGCCCCCTCTAAAGAATGCTTTTTTTTTCTTTCTATTTTTAACAACTTCTGCTGTACTTAGTGACCACACCGACTTGTTCTGACTCGGTACGGAAGGTGTTAGTGTGGGGCTTGAGTAATCAGACCCTCCATCAATGTGACAGAATACTAGTCATAAACAACGTAAGAGGAAAGGTGTTTTTAGCTCAATGCCATACATTTCTTTCTATAGAGCTCATATCCATTGATCTTGGCCTTTGCTGAGGTAAGACACCAAGGGAGGGGAAACATGCAGTGGAAAACAGTCATTTATTGCAGAAAGGAAACAGAGGGGCCAAAGTATGCCCCTCCAGATCTTAGCGGGGCTTGATGAAAAGCTGTTGTGGGCTACTGGGAGTCATGTTGGAGATTGACTACCAGAGTGTTTGGAGGAGATGACTTTCATTTTGTAAATAGTAGAGTTGGATGCATTTCACTCGTTAGCCCTGGAGATTGGCTAACCTTGATTGTGAATTTGACAGAATTTAAAGTTACTTTAGAGACAAACTCCTGGGTCTATACTGGGGAATGTGTCCAGAGAAGTTTAGCAGAACTGGGGGGCTCTCACCCTGAATATGGGCGGCACCATTGTGTGGGCTGGGATCTTGGAGGGAATAAGGAGAAGGTGGGCATTCCTGGCTCTAGGCTTCCTGACTGCTGACACAATGTGACCAGCTATTTAACGCCCCTGCTGTGACACTTCTCTCACAGTGAAGGACTGTACCTACAGACTACAAGCAGAGTAAATCTTTCCCTTTCTATGTTGCTTTTGTCACAACAACAAGAAAAATCTGAGATTTCTTGCTAGGAGGCTATGATGCTGTTGCGGCAGTGAATGCTGAGAAGCCGAGGAAGAAGAGCAGGGCCCTGCTCTGTGGGGCACAATTCCTATGGATGATAGTGGATGAACTCACCCAGGTGTATCCACTGTGCTATACAAGTAAAAGTAAATGTAAGCAAACAAAATGAAGCACAGATAACCCTGGATGGAATGGCAACGGCTGCCAATAAGTTCTGTACAGGGACTAGAGTGGAAGGCTTGCCATCTTTTAGAAAACATATGCCTTCTATTTTGAAGGAGAAAGAAAGAGGTTTATAGTCTGTGACTGTTCAAAGTGATGACACAGGTGATTGCCGAGAGGTTTTATCCTGCTTCCTGGCAAGCCGCTCAGTGATGAAACTCTGCTCCTTGTTTGATCTTACTGTATTATTGGAACTGCCATGTTCTACTGAACAGAGCCATTTGTTTCTTCACACTGGCTGATTAGTGCTTTAGGCTGGCATTGGACTTGGTTGGTTTATACTCTAGTGTGCAGTGACTAATTGACGATGGAGTATTAGTAAGGGGAAGAGAAAGGGTGGTGCTTGCCAGCTTATTGTCATCAGGCCCCATGCCTAAAGGTCTCCTTACAAGACCACATTTATCATCTCACCTATCTTTTCGGTCCCCTACTACCTGTTTGGCAATAAAGCTCAATGTGGATGACCAAAGGCATTATGATATGTAAGCATGTCTTTGACCAGAAATTTGGAGCCAATTACATCCTCTAAGAGATACTAGCTACTTTCACTGGAGGATATTCTAGGCCTGTGAAATTTGTGGGATTCAAATGATTTCTGTATTCTGAGAAGGTGTGGAACCAGGTGGGAAGAGCGGTGGGGAAGAAGTTGAAGGAATAGGAGGAAGTGAAACTATAATTAGAATATATTCTATAAAATTATTTTTAACTAGAGGGGAAAATGATTTTTATTTTGTAAGAATCAAAGAAATTCCGAGTGTATTGATTTCATGGGTCAACAGCAACTCTTGGCACCACACCCTCTTCTGAAGATTCGTATTCCAATGGCACATGTTTTGAAATATTATTTGACTTGCAGTTCAGGTTGTAGGTATTTCAACAATTGTGGCACAGCCTATTGCTTCCCATCTCAAAATCTACCTCCTATTTCTATGTTTGTCATGGCACGTGGTTACCTAATGAGGATAATGTTTTCAATTAGGCATTGCCATAAACATTTATCCGTGTGTACTATATATAGATGCTTCTGTAAAATG
Source organism: Chionomys nivalis (assembly GCF_950005125.1). Lineage (NCBI taxonomy): Eukaryota > Metazoa > Chordata > Mammalia > Rodentia > Cricetidae > Chionomys > Chionomys nivalis. Next base: position 27,684,921 of record NC_080103.1, on the reverse strand, counting down.
TTTTATCTCTCTCTCTGTATGTGTGTGTGTCTTTGTGTGTACATGTTTATCTTAAATGAGTTTTATAGGATCTATTCTCCTTGTTCTTTGAGACAGGCTTTCTCACAGCGACCCAAGGGTCACCAATATGGCTAGGCTTGCTGTGCAGAGAGATAGGGAGATTCCTGTGTCCATATGACCAACTATAGATTGTAGGAAGTTGACACCATGCTCAGCTTTTTACATGGGGGCTGATGATCTAGGCTTACATCTTCATGCTTGTGCAATAAAGCACATAAATTAATAAAAATAAATAAATGGATGTATTTCCACTATTTCCTTTGTGAAATTTTCTTAAAGTTGAGCAGCAAGCTATATTTTGGGTCTGCTTATTCCATTTGCTCCAAAATCTTTAAAACTCAAATTTCAGCCAGGCGGTGGTGGCGCACTCCTTTAATCCCAGTACTCGGGAGGCAGAGGCAGGCGGATCTCTGTGAGTTCGAGGCCAGCCTGGTCTACAGAGCTAGTTCCGGGATAGGCACCAAAGCTACAGAGAAACCTTGTCTCGAAAAAAAAAACCAAAAAAAAAAAAAAAAAGATTCTATAAAACTCAAATTTCAAGATTGTGCCACATAAAGAAACTCATGAGGCAGAGTCAAAAGCAACCCAAGTACCAGATGGTAATGCAGGTACTGGGGTAGTCCTCATTTGCTTATATGTAGAACAAACTTCTGTTTGTTGAACTGATTGCTCTTGCAGTACAGAGTTTCATTGTTGGATCATAATAAAGTTCTATATAGACATTTTAATGGTAAACACAATTCAATGCCAGTCATGTTTGTAGTCCACCTTGGTATAAACCATGGTGTTTTTATGTTGTGGTTGGGGATAAGTTGCTTGGCAGCATCACAGAGGAGAATTGTGGCACCTCTTCATAGATGCTCCACATGCTGACACTTCTGTTGCCAGGAAGACAGCTGCTATTCATGTATCCTGGGTTGTTCTGGTACACATTCCGGGATGATTCACCATGAGGTACAGACTCATTCTCCATGCATTAAATGGTAAATTATAATAGAGATCTTTCTTCCCTGCATCTCTCTCTCTCTCTCTCTCTCTCTCTCTCTCTCTGTGTGTGTGTGTGTGTGTGTGTGAGAGAGAGAGAGAGAGAGAGAGAGAATGTTGGAGGTGAGAAATTTAGGATTTAAATTTTTTGCAGTCAAAAGATTAAAAGAAAACAGGTTTGAAAATAAATATGCAAACCACGAAACCTATAATGTTTGAGTAACAAGCTATAATCCTCTCCAAATCAGAGCTTATGTGTAATATGGATGTTTCAATATATCATAGCCCTTAAATTGAAATCATCTTTTGCTCAATTAAAGCATTACATTTGTCTGCACTGTGACCATTTTCTACAAAGTAATTATGAAATACTTAGTATGCACGAAATGCTGTTATAAGCAATGAGGAAGTAAACTAAAATAGAGGAAAGTGTCTAAAATAGAGTAAATAACATGACTGTGTTTCAGCTAGCATTCCCTTATCATTTAAGCCCATCACCATTCATCTGTGATTTGAAGGAATGTGCTGGATTTCCAGCAATAGTTTAGAGTGATGTGCAAGATTCTTGGTAACTTTAGGATTATTACTTGCTTTAGTAGGTGTTTGTGAAAATGATATTTAGATCGTTTTCTTTTGCTTAAAGTAAAAAAAAATATTCTCTGTGTGTGCTATATGCTTGTGTGTCTTTGTGGATATATGCACATGAGCACAGGTGCTTGCTGAGGACAGAACTGAATGCTCTGGAACTGGAGTGGTCATGATGCGGGTCCTGGGAATCAAACTCACTGCAAGAGCAGTACACACTCAAACGCTGAGCCATCTCGCTAACCTTATATCTAGATTTAAAGTGCAATCATCGTAGCTCCAATTTTGTCAATAATAAAACAAGACCGAGAGGTTTAAAAGAACTTTTCAAGATCAAAATGCTACCTAATGAGAAACTTGACTCCAAATCAAGCTTGTCAGTAGCAAAATTGTGCATTTCTACTACACAGCGCGACATTTCAGATCATGCTTGGCTTTCATTACTTATATTTCCCTAAAGCCATTGGGAATTGTAGTAATTTTTGCTTTATTTTCTGTGGATTTGGAGCATAAAACTTTATGCAGAACTCAGATATTTACTGCCTAATGTCAAGCCTTATACATTGAGAAAACAATCAACATTACCCAAGGAGGTACAAACATGGACCAGGATTATGCTTTAAAATCATATTTATGGTTTCTTTTCTTCAAATATCCTTTTTTTTTAAAAAAAAGATGATATGCTGGGATGTATTTTTCTAAAACACACTGGAGTTACACAAACTTCTGAATAATTTATTCCCAGGAATCTCTGCTCTGTCATCACTCCTCCAGTTTTTCCTCCACAGAACAAATAAAAGTAATATATGTACATATATACATTCACACATATAGACATGCATATGTATGTGTGTGTGTCTTGCCTGTCTGCGGCACATGTGAAGGTGAGTGAGTATTTTAATTGGTTATGCTCTTTGGTCACTTTCTACCTAGTAGATAGGGGCAGAGTCTCTCATTGGAGTCCAGAGCTCACCTACTTGGCTAATTCAGCACCAGCTTGTCCCAAGGATCCTGTCATTGCTTCTTGAATGCTGGGATGACAGGTGACCTCCCCATCCAGTCAGCATTTATATGAGTGCTGGGGACTGAACACAGGTTTTCATCCAGCAAGCTCACTCAGCAAGCCTTGAATTCAGGCCTGAAGTGATCACCGTTAAGGCACCTGTACAGTGTTCCTCCCGCCCTACGAATTGCTTTATGTCAAAAGCTTCCTGTAGTTAATCTAAGGTCTTTGATACTGTTTAGCTACAGCTCTCCTGCCTCATCTCATAATTTTTTAGGTCAAACTTCAAAATTTTAATTGAGTACTTTAAAAGAACATTAATTTTTACCTTTCAACTTACGTTAATAAAGTAATTGGTTATTACTCAGTAATTGGATCTATTTACAAATTTATATGTGTTAAGTTCCCCTAAAGGCTTTAAATTACACTTACTATTTTTATGTCTCTCACTGCGGACACTTTAGAAAACAAGTTGCTTTTCATTATGGTAAAAATGTGTAACACAAAGCCTAGCATTTTGCCATTTTTAAAAAAGATTTATTTTTCTGTATTTTCTGTGTCTTAGTGTTTTGTCATATATGTATGTATATCTCATGCATGCCTATTGCTTTTAGAGACCAGAAGATCACCTTTAATGGGAACTTTAGCTGTTTGTGGGCGAGATTATGGTGTTGAAAAGTGATCTTTGGTCTTGCAAAAGAGTAGTTAGCACTCTTAGTCACTGTGCCATCTTTCTAGCCCCATTTCACCTTGTAAAAAGTATTTGGTTTATTAAACACATGCACATTGTCTTAAAAAGATACGTGTGTGCCTATTTGTCAAACATGAGAAAATAAATTATAATAAGATAAAGCAAAAAAAAAAAAAACCCAAAACGAAACATATCGTATTGAAGTTGAACAAGGCAACCCAACAGAAGGAAAAGAATCCTAAGAGCACACGCAACTCTTCTGTTGTGGGACGTCTGGGTTGCTTCTAGGTTCTGGATATTATGAATAAAGCAGTAATGAACACTAAGTTAAAATTTATAATATATACAGAGGATCTGGTATAGACCCGTGTAAGACATGTTCTTGCTGCTTCAGTATCTTTGAGATTACATGAGCCTTGCTCAGTTGATTCAATGTGTCTTGTTCTCTTGGTGTCCTCTGTCCTCTATGTCTTCCCGCTCCTTCTACCTGTTTTTCATGGGGTTCTCTGAGCTCTGAGGGGAAGGGATTTGATGGAGACATCCAAATTAGGCTCTCTCTGCATGAAGTCTATCTGTAAGTCTCTGAATCTGTTCCCCTCAGCTGCTGGAAGAAGCTTTTCTGATGATGACTGAAAAAGGCACTGTTCTATGAATATAACTTTTGGTTCTTGGTCATTCAAGCAGTATTGGGTTTATGTCCCATCACGTGGAGTGGTCCTTAAGTCAAATCAGATATTGCTTTCCTACACCTACTAGTTCTGTGTTACCATTTCCCTAGCATAGCTTGCAAACAGGACAGATTTTAGGTCCAAGGTTTTGTAGCTTGGTTTGTGTCTATGTTCCTTTTCAGTAGCCCACAGAGTACCTTCTCACACAAAAGACGTGAGAGGGTAGGGGTGGAGGCTCCATGTATGCACCAGATGGACTATTCCATGTTCAATGAGTTGTGTGGATGTTGTCTTTGGCAATGGAGTCCTGCTGTCAGTTTGCAGAGAGTAACTCATTGTCTCAGCAACAATCAGTATTGTTTGGGGATTTCCAGGAGACCACCTTGGCCAACAACTCAATTGAATACAATCCAGTCCCACTACTGGAAGTCTTGTTTGGTAACAAGAGATTACCAGTTGATACTCCATATCCCCCATTCTTAGGAGACCTCATTGGGAGCACCTTCATAGATTTTAGGAGGTTGTAACTATTATTATGATATCATTCCTCAAATACCCCTCAATTTTAGCTGTTTCTTTCCATATTCTTTCCCTTTCTTCTCCCTCCCTACCCAATCCTAACATCCCAGTCTCCACCTGTCCAATTCCCACCTACAAATCTATTCTATTTCTCCCTTTTAGGGAGATCCATTTATCCACCCTAGACTGTTCCTCTATGCCTAACCTCTCTGGGTCTACAGATTTTAGCTTGGTTTGCACTTACTTAATGGTTAATATCCACATGTAAGTGAACACATACCATATTTATATTTCTGAGTCAGGGTTGCTTCATTCAGGATGACTTTTTTTTTCTAGTTCCTTCCATATACATACATATTTCCTTGTGTGTTTTTTAAAAACAGATGAGTATGCTCCATTGTGTAATGTACCACACTTTCTTTATCCATTTATTAGTTGAAGGACACCTAGGTTTGTTTCCAGTTTCTGGTTGTTGTGAATAAAACCACAATGAACATGGATGTTCAGGTGTTCTTGTGGTAGGATGGAGCATCCTTTGGGTATATACCCAAGAGTGGTATAGCTGGGTCTTGAGGTAGATTGCTCGAAATCTTCTGAGAAAATATCACACTGATAGCCAAAGTGGCTGTACAAGTTTGCACTTCAGCGAGCAATGGAGGAGTGTTTCCCCTTGCTCTACATCCTTGATAGTCACTTGTGTTATTGATCTTAGCTATTATGACAGGTGTAAGATGGAATCTCAAAGTCATTTTGATTTTAATTTCCCTGATGACTAAAGATGTTCTATTGGAAATTCTGTTTAGATATGTGTCTCACTTTTTTGCTGGGCTCAAGTTCCGCTTTGTTCTGGTATGGTCGAACTATTGCACATTAGTCCTGGGAGGGGAGAGAGGGTAGGCATGGCTGGGTCAAAATAGGATCCTGAGCAGTCGTGAGTACAAAGGGGAAGAACATCTGGGACACTATGTTAATGGATATTCATTTACAGGGAGGGAGATGGGACAGTTAAACCCCAAAAAGAATGCCTAGTTGGGACTACGTGGTGATATGGGGTTGACAATTGGTTGGGACAAAAGCACTGAGGGTAGTTCATTTACATATTCAGGAGCAACAGAGGCCAGAAGAAGAAACCTTATAAATACATATTGAAAAGAAAGCAATTCCAGCCTGGATGTATTAGTGGTCAGATAAACATCATAGTCTTGGAGATGCATATACTTTTCAGTTGCAACATGCCCCAGGGATCATTCATGCCCAGACAAGTTTTGGGGAAAATATCACAACTATTTAGGATGCTTTATAATTATTCCTAGAATTCTTTGGATTGTAAATGACCTACTCATCTTTGCTTCTGTAGGGATGTCTAGCGTGTAATTTCCTAAACTATAGGTAAACGTGATGACAACCTCCACTGAGTAGGTGTGTGTGCATGTTTGTGTATATGTATGTGTTTGAGTGGTTTTGTGTATAACTCCCTGTGTAGCCCAAGTTGGCAGTGAACGTATGATCTTCCTGCCTCAACCTCCCAAATGCTGGATTTCAGATGTATACAACCACACCTGGTCCACCATTCTTCGTTTCAGGGGAGGGATAAAATTATTCCCCTCTTTAGCTGACTGAAGTTAATTTCTTTGCTGCAGCATTTGAACAAAATGTTGTTGTATTGCCTCATTGAGTCCTAATTCTTATCTTACCCTTTTACATTCATTAAGGTTCATTTTTCAATGTATGCTCAACTTCAACTGCTGTGGTTCCTACAGAGCACATTTCCCTAGAACATCAGCTTGTCTCTGACTCTTAGATAGCTTTATTTAACTATGGCATTATCCTGACCCCAACTCTGAGATGAATTTCTTGGGGGAAGCTATTGTGGCCTGGGAGTGCCAGGGTGTGCCCTTCCTCTGTATTTACACTAGAGCTGAATGCACTTTTCCTGAAGTATCTGTACAACTGGATTGCAAATATTTACTTCTTTGTCTACTTTCTCAACTAAACCTTAATTTTCTTGAAGTTGATACCAATGCCTTTCCCACTGTTGGAGCTTGCACACTAGTTTAAAAAGATTAACTGGAAAGTTCTTCCTCCATATTATAAGGAAAAAAATTAGACAAGGTGTGGGTAATACATTCTGCTCTGCAAAGGGACTAAAAATGGTGAGTTACCCCAAATAGGGCCCCTTGACATGTTGAATATTTCAAACTGAAGGAATCTGAGAAAACCACATACGTTTGATGGCCTTTCTGACTCTTGCCTGCCTACCTTCTCTGAAGTAGGTCACAAGGCCTCCATGTTCCCCACTAATATCCAGAGGAAAGGAACATTGACATCTCCGAAGATGCTACGTGACAGAGACAAATCTGACAAATCTGAACAGGTTTTACTGAATATCTCCTACTTTATTCCCATAAGATTGTTCTTTTTTAGACTAGCATAGACCTCCATAGCTATCTACTCTTTCTTATAGGCAGTAAAACAGCACATAAACTTGGCTTATTCATGTGTAGGACACTTGCTTTATTTTGAAAGATGCTGAGTCGTGTAAAACATTAAATGCATTTCTATACTTTCGCTAATCTGTCTGTACTACAGCATCCCTACTCACTCCACAATCAGTGGAAGACATGACAAGGAGAAGATAACATTTCCCTCTTCCCCTACAGTTATTCTAAGAAAATAATCCATGTTTGAAGCCATGGGGGAATCTAAGGCAAGTCTATAGGACTTATGTAAATAGTATAATTTTATTTCCCTTATTTAACATATTCCTTCTCACTGATAGAATGGACTCACTACCTCTACCATTCTTAGGGTACAAGTGGCCAAACAAATTTTGACTTTACTAGAAACGCTATGCACTGAAGAAATAGCCCCGAAGAAAAATCAATTTTTCTGTTACTAGAATAAGTTTACAATTTCTTCACCATTTATACACAGAAATGAGAATGGTTGTAATAATGAAATAATTTTTGTTCATCACTGTTTAGCAACTGAAACTGTGGTGTTTTCTGCTATAGAATATCATTCTTTCATGGAGTGTGTTGAAGTGAAACCTGGACTGCAGGCTGCTCAGGTAAGTGAAGACCAGCTCTTAGGCTGTGTCATCGTTTATTTTTTAATTTTATTTCTAAAATCTAAGCTGTCTTACATTTCTGTAGCAATCCAGTTGGCTATGACCTGGAGACCCATAAAAAACACAATTAGCATTTTATATTTAGCTATGATTTTCAATATCTCAACCACATGTGGTTGTTCAATATTTCTACAGAATGACTCCTGGACTAGTGACAGTCACAGATGCTGCTGTTATATTATTGGAATCGGTATCTGAACAAAAATAAAGTTAATGTGCTTTTTTTCATAGTTATAATAAAATTCCAGGTAACACACAAATCATGAAAATTGTCTGAGACAACAGATGCTAACAATTACTTTGTATTTCTGCATTTGAAAAAACAGACTCGGGGATTGAATATGCATAGCAAGTGGAATTTGTTTCTCTTGTGTTTAAAAGTGTAAGGAAATGATTGCTGGAAGAAGTAAAACAATGTACAATTATGATGCTGTGGTGAGAAACTGCAGTTCAAGTGTTACAGAAAGTGTTGCCATATGCAGCTCTATTATCATGTGTAATTATGACTTATTACTGTCATTTAAAATTTCACTTTTATGTGTATGTATGAATGTGTGAGAATTGCATTGTGTGGTATATTCACACATGTGTAAGTGGGTATGTGCATTTGTGCACTCTTTCATGGAGGCCAGAGGAGGCCAGAGGAGATCCTCCACTTTATTCCTTTGAGTTATGGTCTCTCCTTGAACATCGAGTTAGGTTGGTGGCCAGTAAGCCTAAATGATCTTCTAATCTACTTCCCTTATAGTTCTGGAGCTAACAGTTGTGTATGTTCATGTCTGATTTTTGTTTTTATATGAATGCTGGGGATTTGAACTCAGATCCTCTTGCTTGCATGGGAAGCAGTCTTATACACTGAGCCATCATTTCTCCAGCCCCATTGGCTTTTTTTTTTTTTTTTTTTGGAGCCAGGTCACATGTAGCCTTCAAGAAATCTCATGCTGGCTTCACATGTACTTGGGAAAAGAACATAGCTTTGAACTCCTAATTTTCCTGCTTCTGCCTCCCAAGAGGTGACATCTTAGGTGTATGCAGCCATTGCTAGATCTTTTTGTTTCATTTTGAGGGACCTGATTTGCCTTTGAGAACAAGAGGGATGTTTTAAAACTTTCCTTAGAATACAGAAATATGTGAGAAACTGTAGCACGGATAAGAAAACCCAGAGACAGATATTGGGGTCCAACCTGTAGATCAGAAAAGCAAAGCAACCAGCCACTGATTCTTACCTCTACATCAGACCAAAATGGCAATCTTGCTTCCACAAATCCTCAGAATGAGACTGAGCTGAGACCTGTATCTTTCCGTCTTATATTCCTCTTTAGTATTGGGATTAAAGGTATATGACTCACTAGTACTGGAATTAAAACTGTGAGCTACCACCACCTGAATCTGTTTCTTCACTGATCTTGTGTAGCCCAGAGTGACCTTGAACTCACAGAGATCCATCTACCTCTGTCTCCCAAATTCTAGGATTAAAGGTGTGTGACACCACTTCCTGATCTCTAGTGACTTAGTTTTACCTTCTGGTCTTCAGGCAAGTTTTATTTATTGTATAACTAAAGGAGGTCCACAAGAGCTCGTAATAAAGGATAACAAATGTTTATTGGGGATCACTCACAATAGAAAGCTGCTTTTGTCATTTTCCTTAGAACAAAGAAATATGAGGGAGGCTTTATTATGATTCTTCTCAACAGCTGGATTATTTGTTGGAGTCACTCTGCATCGGCATTATTTAGCCCTGCCCCTTCATGATCAAGCATCAAGGTCTGTCTGTTCTACCTCTGTAGTTTCGTGTGCTGACAGTGGTTCTAGATGCATTTCATCTTGCTGTCAAATATCACGAAGTTAAAGGCAGTAATTTATTACTCTCTATTTTTATTATTAGGAAAGGTCTGCAAGGTGTGACATATTAACTAGTCATAAAGAATGTTGTCACAGGGTCCATTAATATGAAATGTTATAATAATTAAGGTAACCCAGATATTCTTTTTTCCTTTAATTATTTTCTATTTTAATTGCACATAGAATGTCATAAACGATACATTAGGAGTAACAATTTTACTTTTTAATTTACATTTTCTGAGGCAGCATCTCACTATGTAGCCCAGGCTGTCTTGGAAGTTCCTATATAGTCTAGGATGGTATCAAAATCACAATCTTTCTGCTGTTGATTCCTTCACTCTTTTGACTTCTAAGATAACAGGCATAGAGTATTATGTTAGCCTTTATTTCATTTCGCTTTCTTTAATTTACAAGAATTTTTTTAAAAAATGGTAGAGGTCTCTTGCCAACCCTAAGATGGCTCCCTTAGATAGGATATATACTTCGCTGCTCCCGTATCCATCCTTCCTATATCCCAACCATCCCAATCCTCGGAGCTCCTCCCATCCTCCCCTTCTCATATTTCTCATCCCATTTCCCCTTTGCCCCATGCCACCTCACCCGCAAGTTCCCAGTTTTTGCCCTGGAATCTTGTCTACTTCCCCCTCTCCATGCGGATGACTATATGATTTTCTTTGGGTTCACTTTCTTATTTAGCTTCTATAGGATCACACATTATATGCTTGAGGGGTTCGCAGGTGTCCAGGAATATGTCCCCAGCTGGTACCTTGGGCAACTAAGGAGAGGGAACCTGAAATGACCCTATCCTATACTGATGAATATCTTGCATATCACCTTAGAACCTTCATCTGGCGATGGATCGAGGTAGAGACAGAGTCTCAATTTGGAGCAACGGTCTGAGCTCTTAAGGTCCAAATGAGGAGCAGAAGGAGGGAGAACATGAGCAAAAAATCAGGACCACGAGGGATGCACCCACCTACTGTGACAGTGGAACTGATTTATTGGGAGCCCACCAAGGCCAGCTGGTCTGGGACTGAATAAGCATGGGTTGATTCCGGACTCTCTGAGCATGGCGGTCAATGAAGACTGATGAGAAGCCAAGGACAATGGCACTAGGTTTCGATCCTAATACATGAACTGGCTTTATGGGAGCTTAGCCTGTTTGGACGCTCACCTTTCTGGACGTAGATAGAAGGACCTTGGTCTTCCCGCAGGGCAGGGAATTTGGACTGCTCTTCAGTATCGAGAGGGAGGGGGAATGGAGTGGGGGGAGGAGAAGAGGAGTGGGGATAGGGGGAGGGAAGTGGGGGGAGGGCAATATTTGGGAGGAGGGGAGGGAAATGGGATATGGGGAGCAGGTGGAAATTTTAATTAAAAAAGAATAAAAATAAATAAATAAGTAAAAAAAAATGGTAGAGGTGAGAATTATTAAGTGAAATATGTGTTAGCGAAAGCTGTATTGAGAGTTGGCAATAATTTTTACAGAGACTGACTGAGCTAACTTTGTGTGAAGGTTAAAATGATCCTCCAGGGTTCATTGCCTCTGGGATAATCCTTCACTACAGCTGTATGTACAAGAGGACATTATAGTGGTATGTTACTTCCAAGACTCCATTACCCACTACCTTCCCCCTTTCTCTTCCTTTCAGTCTCTTCTTCCCTCAATAATGTTCTCTAGAGAAACTTGGTTGCTGTGCTGTGCGGAGAGGGTAGCACGGAGAGGGACTAAGTCTGGACAACAAACAGTGAAGAATCGAGGCTGATGTATGAGTCACAGGGGAGAGAACCTAGGAGCAGGTCTTCCATCCCAGCTAAGCTTTCAGATGAATATCACCCTCTCCTTCATCTGAGCTGCAGCTCTACGCAACCCCCTTGAGATCCCTGATCTGCAGATAGTGGGAGATGATAAATGTCTGTTGATTTTAGTCACTCCCTTTTTAAAGCATTCGGTTTCAATGGTGTAGATTACCTATACAAAAGCGATCAGGAAGCTCACATACTTTTGCATACAACTTCATGCTTGTCTACATGAATACACTAGTAAATTTGCACACAAGACTTTTTCTTCATAAGATGTATGCAAAGATCTAAAGAGCCAATTTTATTGTAAATGTGTATGTGTGTGATGTGTATGTGTGTGTGTGTTAGCAGTTCAAAAAGTAGATGCCACGAAGCACGAAGCATGGATTATATAATGAGCTTCTCTTGCTGTTGCTTTTTTTTTTTTTTTTTTTTGGTGTATTTATGGGGTTAGACTACTCGCCAGTCCATCTCCTGTCTGAAGAAATGGAACAAATTATTATGTCACCGTGACAGATTTTTTTCCTTATTCCATTCTTTAAGGGTGGAAGGATTTGCCCTGCTTCAAAGAGCAGAGGATATAGTCTACATATCAGGGAAGTCATGGAAACTGGAACATGGGTTAGAGAGCAGAAACTTTGGTGAGGAGAGCCAGCCTATAACCTTTGAACCCCATCCCTATGTTTGCTGGCTATGCCTCATATCTGAAAGGTTATACCACCTTACAGTAGAGCACCAGCTAGGGACTAAGTGTGCACATATACAAGTGCATTGGGAACAGTCCGCATCAAATTCTAATGATGACTCAGATGAGTGAACTATTATTTGGGTAGAGCATTCAGGTAGGATATATAGTTATCTTCTTTAAAATGGTTATGTTAATTGAAACCTGGTAACCGTTCTTTTATGTTGTACTTTTATAGACATTGGCACCATTCAGGTAAAGGTGTATTTGTTTTGAAGGCTACCAGATCAAAATATATTTAATTATGTCACCTAAAGTAACTGGAATTTGTCCTCTTAGATCTGGAGCCAGAGATGTGTCTGCAGGATGTGATTTCACTAAAGACTATTCTTTGCCAGTTTCAGATGGCTCCAAGCCTCCCCTGATTCTTTACAGTACAAATATTATCACCTGTGTCAGATGACCTTCCTCAAAGTCTTTTTTCTTTGGTAGTTATACCTGCTATTGCATTAGAGATTCAGGATAAAGTGTAAAGTCATCTCACTCTCTTTAACTTAATTATATCTGCAATGATGTTTTATTCTTTAGGTAGGGTTACCTTCACAAGCTCTGATGGTTAAAACTTGGACATGTCTCTTAGTGGATCCTACGTAATTCACTTTATAAAGTAGGTATGGGATTCTTTCATGTGCTGTGATTTCTCATTCCATAGGGACAGGAGCAGTCTTCTGGCTGGGTCATCAACAGAACTGAAGCAGTGAGATTGTAGCAACAACAAAAGTAATGAAATAATGAAAAAGATTTTAAATTTTAAGAGAACTTTCAATCCATAATTCACAGACTCAACAAAGGAGGCAAATCCACACTTATTAATGTAGAAAAGTCAGTAATAATCAGTAATATTCTGAGGGATAAACCCTGGAAACAAACTGAAGTAGATATGGAGAAAAACAAATGTATCTGCCAACCTTTATGAATCTTTGATTATCGTGTGGACAAAGAACTTCTCTTCCTTAATTTCAAGTTAAAAAAAATCTACAGATCAAAACAAAATACAAAATCATGGTAAGCCGGACGATGGTGGCGCACACCTTTAATCCCAGCACTTGGGAGGCAGAGGCAGGCGGATCTCTGTGAGTTTGAGACCAGCCTGGTCTACAGAGCTAGTTCCAGGACAGGCTCCAAAGCCACAGAGAAACCCTGTCTCGAAAAGAAACAAACAAACAAAAATCATGGCAAAATATTCTAGAGAATATTGGAAGTGAGAGGGATTGAGGTGCATGCCCAAACAATTAATAATGTTGAACAAAAATATTAGATATTTTCAATTATGTAATCTAAGCAATTAGATATATTTAAACCAATATAAACCACCAACCTCTACACCTTAGAGATGTTGGGTGGGAATCAAGATGAAAAACATGGCATATATGTTATGATGCCTGGAATAGACAAATCTGATCATAGTTTATCCACCTGTCATTCAAAATGTCACGTACATTTTCTTTTGAGAATGAATACACTTATAATTATATAAAATTTGAAATATCTTGTTATATATTTTGATCTTTATGATAACACAGTCAGCTAGGTATGGTCATCATCATCGCAGTAGCTTCTTTCTATCCCTAGCTTCAGGACCCCTTCCCATCCCTGCATTAGTATCTCTGACACGCTATTTTGCCATTCAGTCAACAGGAGATGAAGTAATTTCTCAGCCCCTTGAGTCCAGAATGACCCCGTGTTTTGCTTTGGGCAATAAATGAAGCAGAAATGACATTTTTTAATGTTTCATGAAGAGATGTTACAGTTTCTATACTGATCTTCAAATTCTGGACCATTTACCTTAAGGAGGCTTAAATATTCTGAAATAGTTCTATTGTATAATATATATGAGAATTTCTTGTACAAGGTAAGGTAAAGAAATAAAGATCAGGGTATTAGTTAATTTTTCAATTTTTTGACGATCATAAAAGATATAGAATTGGTTTAGTGTAGGAAAGAAAAAGAACATTAAACTTCTTACTAGCTTATATTAACTTCAGATAATAATAGGTTTTGTCATGATATTTTAATACATGTATTAGCATATGCTAACCATACTCATTTCCCTCATTACCCTCATGTGTTCTCCCTCCTCATTCCAGCTAGTCCTCAAAATCTCTCTTTCATATTGAGGAAGCCCATTTTTTAAAAAAATTCTTACTAAATTTTTTAAATTTAGTTTACATACCAACCATGGTTTCCCCTCCCCCTTGTCCTTCTATTCCTTCATTCAATACATCCCCATTTGCTGTAGGTGCCCACTTGTTTGTTCCTAGATGCTCAGCCACGAAATAATCAAAATAATCACACAGAAACTGTCTTGAATACATTACTACTTGGCTTATTAGCTATAGCTTCTTACTGGCTATCTCTTACATCTTAATTTAACCCATTTCTACTAATTTATATTTTACCCTGAGGCTCGTGGCCTACCGGCAAGGTTCCAGCTGGTGGCTTCCATTTTTCCTCTCTGATGGCTCCATGGCATCTCACTGACTCCACCTTCTTTCTCTCAGCATTCAGTTTAGTTTTCTCAGCCTACCTCTATTCTACTCTGCACAGGCCTAAGACAGTTTCTTTTTTAACTAATAGTATTCAAAGCATACAGAGGGGAATCACACATCACCTCTCCTTTTCTGTTTAAATAAAAGGAAGATTTTAACTTAAACACAGAAAAATAACTTATAACAAAACAGATATCAAGCAAGAATTATAGTTACAATATTTATATCTACTTTATCTTTTATCATAATTAAGGAAAACTGTAACTATAGTTATCTATTCTTAAACTTCATCAAAGACCTTAGGAGGATATAATATTACCTAAGTAAACAGGAGGTGCATTGTAAGCAACTTCCATCACTCTAGAAATGACAGAGACATCTCGCTGCTTGGACAACTACCCAAAGTTCTTGTGTACTGTTGGAGCATCCATCTTCAGCCTGCAGGTCCATAGTATCCAACATATTTTTCCATGAAGTAGGAAATTTCAAAGACAGTTCTGCCTATATTAGCAGTTTGTCAGTCTCTTCTGTGTCGTGCAGAATGTTTGGCAGACTCTTTTATGAAGCAGGAACTCCGAAGGACTGTCTCACCTTTAGGCAAGTTCAGCAGTCATTTCTCTGTGGGTCCTACATGCCCAGTTCATATAGCATAACATCAAGCAGTTCAGGCAAGAGCAGTCTCCATCTCAAATGGCCAGCAAACTCCACAAGGAGCCTCTTTAATGCCCATCTCCTTTTAGAAGTGATTGGTGCTGCCAGGAGCAGATGTGTTTCATGTCATGAAAAGTTCTGGGTCGGTCCCACGTAGGCTTTGTAGATGTTGATCCAGAGTCTGTGAGCTACCATGATCTTAGTTAGCTGGATGAAGACTTTTTTTGAAGTAAATGATGAGCAAATTCTGCCAAAATAGCTTTGGCTTTTGTTAATAATCTTGATTTTCCTACACCAGCCATAAAAATAGTGAATAATTTACAAGTCAATATATGTTTTCTATATATAAGTATGATATTGTCAGTAAATTTAGCAGAAAGTTTACAAATTATGGTGACTTCTTATCATGTTTCATTTGCTTTCAGTATAGATTGCTTTAGCTATTATATTAGTACTTTATTATTATATTATATTAGTTTGAAAATTATATAGTAGCATTTACTGTAAAAGAACGAGGGTTTTACTTTTGTTCAAAACTATCTTTTTTCAATTCTATTCCTACTTTAGATTTTAAAATACAGTAACAACCCTGCAGAGTTGTGAGTCACTGTTGTTTTAACATAGGCTCCTTGTCAAAGGGAAGATTGTTTATAATAACAGAGTAGCTTTGTGGCAGATTATATGTTAATAAGGTTTCCCAGTTCTTTGCCCTTCCTTCTAACCTTATTTTTCCCTTATGAATTTGCAGTTCTTGCTAAATGAGCAGAATGTCTTGACTTTTTGCCCATGCCATTTGCAGATATGATGTGAGGTTTGGGGATAAAAAGTGCTTGTTCACATGATTTTGCTCTTGAACCTTAGCACTTCCCACTGGGACATGTCTGGGCTTGCCTTCTGGAGGACAGATACATAAAGAGCAAAGTCAGGTTCTCCTCCAAAAGATAATTCACTGACTTCAGATGTACAAGTGAGGCCAGAAAAAATGAAGCAGGTATATCTCTGCTCCCTATCACATATGTAGTTTCCAAACTGTTAGAATTTATTGAGTAGCAATAAATCCACAAGGCATGTCATGTCATTGACAGCAATTTTTCAAGTAGTCTCCATTCCTTTTATAGCTGGTTAAAGCAAACACAGTTGCTTACTGATCTTATTTCCTAAGGCTAACTCCCAGTCTACACATTTCATATCACACACTAACTGTATCTATGTAGCTGTATCCATGTAGGCTATAGGATGACTGCAGAGGATGAAAGAGGACAAAGCAGAATTTAGACAATTCAAAATGGGGTTAAGTGGTAGTCAGAAAGAAAGCTCACAGGAAGTACAAAGAGCCTCACATGACTAACTTTGATGGAGATCTGCAAGAGCCATTGTTGCAGCCTCAAGCTACTGAATCATAGACTTGAGGTGAATCTTATGGAGGAGAGATATGTAAGGAAGGTGAAGGACTATGAAGGATGGAGAAATGAAAGACAGGACCAAGTTGAGATGCCTGAAGAAGCGACTGAACTAACAGTAATTTGAGTAAATTGTATCAGCTATGGGTACCCAGGCAAAATGAAGTCGCTGGGACAATCAGGGGTTCTCTGCCTGTGGTTACCTTGAGATCCACATTAGGTAGTCAGATGACAGATTTCTGGGGGTCTTTGTCATCACAATGTTAGGTTTCTTACCATCTTTTCAGGGAATGTTATAGTCAATAAATTCTCAAGCCTGGGGTTCCTCATTTGATTTTAATATGTTTATGTGCTCACATGTTCCTCATCTATTTTGACAAATATTTATGATGGTGCATTGTTCTGTTTTAGGAGTAAGTATCTGCCTCATGGATAGTGTTGGTCAGATGATGATATTTATGTGAAAAACAAGGTGCAGACACATCCTGACTCAAATGGAGTCAGGTGCTGCTTGTTGAAGGATGTCTCTATGGGCAGGCACAGCCTGAAAACCCACCATTTTATAGAAGGTGGAGTAAAATGAGGCAGGGCATTTCCTGGTTCCAACATGTGTACACCTGAGAGGTAGGGCTGGTTGCAAATGTGGTTGTTTTTAGCACCATAACTGTGACTACGGGGAACTTGCAGTGTTTAGTGAGGGACCAGGGATAGCTTGAGGGATGCTTCTTTCTCTTAGATTCAGATGGCTTAACTACCAGATTCCAGAGGCCTTATAACTTGGCTAATGATAGGAGTATAATTGTCGTCTTAATGGTGAGGATCAAGAGGGCATGTGTCTTAGGGTCATAGTACATGCTTCAGGTACAAGAAGCATCAGGCCAAATGCAGAATACTCATTAGCAGGGGACACACACCTACTTGTGCAATTTTATTTTTCCTAATGGAATGCAGTAAAAGCAGTTTATAATAAATTCCAGTGGACTTCATGGGGAAGAAAGCTATAAGTAACATTTTATAATGTCTCATTTGTACTGAGTCCTTGTTAGGTCAAAAGGATTTAAAAGGCTTTCAGCTTTCACAAGTTTTCTTGGTTAATAAATTGCTCACAAGTAATCTTTTTTGGATGATTTCTATTCAACATATGATCATATTTTTTATGTTCTCTAGAATATTTTGGAAGGTAAAATTAATTATACTATTTTTCTTTCTTTTTAGCCTTTCAATCATTTTGCTAAAATTTTTATACTTTCAGCATTACAAAAGTACAAGGTAATACACTCTGCAATTTTTCATCTACTTTAATAACAGTATTATTTAAAATTCACCATCAGCATAGTGTTTACTGATTGTATGTTTCATTTTGTAAATAACAGAATTTAATCATTTCTGGTTTTTCTTTTGTGTTTATCCAATTCTTCAGATATCATTGCAGAAATACTTTGCATGTATTCATTTCTGGTATTTTGCTTATGAAAGATTTCCAGAAATGAAACACTGGCTCAAATGTTATGAGGATTCTAGAGATTTAAAAATTCTGGGCAATACCAGGCCTGGTAGTGCTTGCCTTTAAACCAAGCACTGGGCAGGGGGTGGGGAGAAGCAGGTATATCTCCGAGCTTAACTTCAGCCTGTTCCAGGACAGCCAAGGCTACACAGAGGAACCCTGTCTTGAAAAACAAATATAGAATAGGGTCATTTCAGGTTCCCTCTCCTTAGTTGCCCAAGGTACCAGCTGGGTTCATATTCCTGGACACCTGCGAACCCCTCTAGAGTCAAGTCTCTTGCCAACCCTAAGATGGCTCCCTTAGATAGGATATATACTTCGCTGCTCCCGTATCCATCCTTCCTATATCCCAACCATCCCAATCCCCCGAGCTCCTCCCATCCTCCCCTTCTCATATTTCTCATCCCATTTCCCCTTTGCCCCATGCCACCTCACCCGCAAGTTCCCAGTTTTTGCCCTGCAATCTTGTCTACTTCCCCCTCTCCATGCGGATGACTATATGATTTTCTTTGGGTTCACTTTCTTATTTAACTTCTATAGGATCACACATTATATGCTTAATGTCTTTTATTTATGGCTAGAAACCGATTATGAGTGAGTACATCCCATGTTCCTCTTTTTGGGTCTGGGATACCTCACTCAGGATAGTGTTTTCTATTTCCATCCATTTGCACGCAAAATTCGAGAAGTCATTGTTTTTTACTGCTGAGTAGTACTCTAATATGTATATATTCACCTTAGAACCTTCATCTGGCGATGGATCGAGGTAGAGACAGATTCTCAATTTGGAGCAACGGTCTGAGCTCTTAAGGTCCAAATGAGGAGCAGAAGGAGGGAGAACAAGAGCAAAAAATCAGGACCACGAGGGATGCACCCACCCACTGTGACAGTGGAACTGATTTATTAGGAGCCCACCAAGGCCAGCTGGTCTGGGACTGAATAAGCATGGGTTGATTCCGGACTTTCTGAGCATGGCGGTCAATGAAGACTGATGAGAAGCCAAGGACAATGGCACTAGGTTTCAATCCTAATACATGAACTGGCTTTGTGGGAGCTTAGCCTGTTTAGAAGCTCACCTTCCTGGACGTAGATAGAAGACCTTCGTCTTCCCGCAGGGCAGAGAATTTGGACTGCTCTTCAGTATCGAGAGGGAGGGGGAATGGTGTGGGGGGAGGAGAAGAGGAGTGGGGATAGGGGGAGGGGAGTGGGGGGAGGGGACAATATTTGGGAGGAGGGGAGGGAAATGGGAAACGGGGAGCAGGTGGAAATTTTAATTAAAAAAGAATAAAAAATAAATAAAAGAAGAAAAAAAAAAGAAAAACAAATATAGAAAAACAAAACAAAAAACCTAAAACTGAAATAGAACAAAATTTCCTGATAGTTATAGTTAGAGTATTCCTGAGAAGACTGTGCTACCTTCTTCAATCCAGTGATTTCACATCTCACACCGAACAGTCACACTGAATCTAGTCTTTAAAAACTATTTGTTTGTGTAATATGTCATACATTTTACAAAGCTTAGTAGTGTCAAAATAGGAAGAATATAATCATTTTAAATTGTAAAACAGTGAATTTTCAGGTTGAAAGCCATCAAAATAATTTTGAAATTACAATGGTGTTAGGATGCTAGCAGCTAGGGAATTCTTTCTCTTCCTGCATGCTTCTCCCAGAACTCAGAGAAAGAAGTCGTAGTGGGACTGAATTTCTAGCAGAGCTTCTGTCTGGAGACTTTTACTTTTGGTCCCCTGAGTACATTCCAGCAGTGAAAAGGATGGGATGACAGGTGGGGTGGAGACAGTAGTGTTGGTCCCAAGGGCATGTCTTTAAATGTTTACAGTGAAGTTAAGGATGACATCTCCTTTAGTGTTTCAAAAGACGACACTGAAGACTCCATGTTGTTTGTTTTCTTATGTTTGGGTTGCTTTGTGTGTACTTTTTTTTTCTTTTTGGCCCAACAATGGGGAGTTAGTCCCTTAGTCAATCTCACAGACAAGGTACACAACAGGTCAGGGCCCTGCTTGCAGGCTCAGGCATTGTGCTAGTACATGCAATAGCCCCCCACACCAACATAGTTTTATTTTGTTTTGTTTTGGTTTTTTGTTTCTTAGAGAAAGAAAGACAATACAGTTCGGTTAGTTGGGAAAGGTGTCTGGGAGGAGCTGGGGGAGGGGAAAGAATATCACCAAAATATGTTATATGAAAAAATTTTGAAAGGGAATGAAAGTCTTTAGAAAAGAGTCGATTCTGAGTGATTATGATCAGGGAGCACAGGCTTAGGTCACCCCAGATTCTATGCTGTAACATGGAAGCTGACTTATCAAGTTTCATAGCTTAGAGATCAGTGAAAAGCATAAATCAAGGCACACATAAAACACATCAGAAAAGTGGTTACAGCAAAATGCAGGAAGCTCTCTATAGGTTTAGATGCTGTCTGATGTCACCCATCTGATGATGGGTTGATGAAGGCTGATAGTCTGCTAATTAATAGAGTCTAAAGAATTTTGTCTCTCATAGGATATAAGCTCTAACTCAGAGGTGGGCAAGGAATAGTTATCCAGGGCGTTGAAGCCAACTGTAAATAGAGGAAGCCGTCTGTGGACCTGCAGCACTCTAGTCTCTATACATCCCTACTCTTACTCTCAGGTCAGCCGCCTTTGCAGACAGCTTCTCTCTGGGAATTCTTGTTCTCAGCTCCTCCTCCTGGCCAAGTGTCACATGTTTTGCATGTGAAGGGCATATTTTTTATTAAATGCTTTAAGTTTCCTCATAACTATGAAGATCATGTCTTGGATCTGATATAGATAGGTTGTGAGAGGGACAGCAGGACAGCAGTCTTCAGGAGAGGAATATTTGGTAAAGGTCGTTAAGAAAGAAACTCCTTGTAAATAGAGCAGCAATGGATATGGTTCAGGAAGCATCTGTAGAGTATGATGCTGAATCCTGTCAACAACATGACTGCCTATACATGAGTTTGACACAGATGAAACCAATGATTATTTCAAACTGGATGAGAAAAAACACAAAAGGCCTCAATCCTACACAAAGAATATAGGCAAATGAGAAAAGCTGGGATCAGGAGAGGTGGTGTTTCCCAGGGAAGTGCATACCAGTGGGTTGTCCAATGCCAAACAGTTAGCTCTGAAAACATACACACAAATAACATTATATGGACCGAGCAAAGTATATTTAGGAATATTTAAATTTATTGTAGACATATAAGCATATGATAATAATTAGTGAAAAAAGAGATTATGGATTTGAAGGAGAGTGGGGAGGGGCATATAGGAGAGGTTGGAAAGAGGAAAGAGAAGAGAGAAATTTAGTAATTAAATTATAATTAAAAAAATAAAAAATAAAGATATCACAGTATAAATGTAACTAATAATAATGGTAGATATAAAAGAAAAAGATGTTGTGCATGGCATTATTGTGAGGGCTTAGAGATGGGGTCATCAAAATATGAAGCAATAGAAAGTGAAGGATAAAGAGTAATTTAGGGAGATAATCAAGATAAAAAACTAAGTGATAATTTTTTGGAAACAATAATACAAAAATAAATATTTTCCCACTAACCTCTAGGATAAGTCACACCTCACTGACCAAATTTATATATCAGGCTGCTAACTTTTTCCTTCTGGTAGCATGACTCTT
Organism: Chionomys nivalis; assembly: GCF_950005125.1. Lineage (NCBI taxonomy): Eukaryota > Metazoa > Chordata > Mammalia > Rodentia > Cricetidae > Chionomys > Chionomys nivalis. The sequence continues at coordinate 27,663,199 of NC_080103.1, read as the reverse complement.
GTTGAAAGCTATAGGTCTGCAGCCATATCTAGGGAATTTATTGGGATTCTTCTAAAGGTATCTAGAAGAAAGGTACATTTTGATTTGTGAACCTGGGAAGCTGGATATCGAGATATGGCTACAACTAAGACTTAACATCAAGAGAGATTCTGCCTCTACACCTAGAAGAGCAGAGAACAATACAGTCGTTTCAGACCGATCGTGATTAAGAGACAACAACAAAAAGCTTTGTGGTTAACAATTACCTGAAAATTGATAGAGAGGTGGATTTTAATGAAGACTCAAATGACTTGACTTTCTCCTTGTCAATGCAGCAAGTCTAGACATTTTATATTTACAGGAAAAGCAATGTAGAGCACAGGCTGATTTGAATGCCACATTTGATTAATTTGTGCCATTATTAGGATTGTCAGTGATTCCCAAAGCTAAATTTAGAGTGCAGGGTTGTACATCGATTATTGAGATAGGAACATTGATAGTGTCAGTTTGTTACAGACAAATAATTCTGGCTCAATACAGAAAGGTAGATTTTGAGATTCTGTAAAACTGTTTTAATAAAACCCCTTATTAAAACTAGTTCTTTTTAAATGGCCTATCATTATTAGAAAAGGAACCTTGGTGATCCCTACGAGGAGTTTTCTACTAATGAGACTTAATGTGAGAATTAGAGGACTCACTTAGAGTCAGAAGCAGCCAAGGGAAAAGGGTTTAAGAGTCTGAATGAGGTTGGTCAACACTGCTCCAAAATTGGACTTGCTCTTTGTGAGAAATGCCATTAGCCCAAATGGAGGATTAGTAGAGAATTATGAAGAAGCAAATGAAGCAGTTCTCATTAAAATACAGTTGTTTCAGATGGAGTAAAAATGAGCAAAATACACTGTGCTACCTATTGGTAAAATTAAATTAGAAGGAGCCATGAGATTTTGTTTGGCTTATTTTTTTTCTCTGTTATGTGAAGTGCTTTTCCCAAAAGGAAATGCTCATAATCCCTATTAATGATGCACAGGAACTAAAAGAACCGTATGCTTTCAGAGAAGGAAGGATATTTCATTTGTCTTCCTACCCTACAACAGCCCTCTGTTGTGTAAATTTAGCCTAGGGAAACATGAGCGTGTACCTATTCACCTAAGAATAAGAAACTTATGGGAACTAAGAACAGATGATAGTAATGGTTACACTGAAGTCCACTTTGGTAACCAGTGAGGTTACTGGGGTTACTTACGGGAGTGTGAGTGAGGCGATACTTCCAGAAACATGGACATTTGGAAGACCGTGACATCACTGAAATACCAACTTCAGCCTCAAGGAGAATCCATGAAAGATGCTTCCCGGAGTCTCCCTTCCCAATTTGCACATAGCTGCACGGTCAGACAGTCTCCTCTGTCTTCACTGTTTACTGCTTCTGTAATTCTGAGGAACGGCCTTGTGAATCTTGTCATTTTCAGAAACTTTCTGAGAACTTCTTGTGAATTGTATGTATATCTCTTGAGTCTCAAGATCTTGTTGTGTCTCTTTCAGGAAGGACATGTTGAAATTCAGAGGAAATAGCTGCACAACATCTTCAAATCATGCTAGAATGCGAGAAAAAGCAGTTGCAGTTGCTCTAGGCAGCACAGCGATTGTGACTCAAGATGGCTGCACTCAAGTCAAGCTGTATCCACATATTCACTTTCTTCTGGACTAGCAGTAAAGAGCAAAGCACAGTGACTTTGACCGTGAGATGTCTCATGTGCTCAGTGATTATTAATATTTGTGAAGTTCTAAGCAAAAACCCCAAATTTAAATCTCTGTCCTTGGTCAACAAGGTACAATTTCTTTTCTTCCAAAAGAAATGAAATCTTGCCTTCCAAATCTCAGTGTGATGAGGCCTTTCTTCCTTGTCTGTCCTTAGACACTTCTTGGAAAATGTCTCAGGTTGCTCTTTTATATCAAAGAGTTCACACTTGTGAGGTGTGAAGAACTAATCTGTAATGTGTGCCAGATGCTGCCTCGTAGCTGCCTCCCTCATTTCATCACTCAAAGAATGAAATGACATGTCGTAATTCTTTTTTTTTTTTGTTAAATCAAGTCTATAATGTGCCCCTTCTCCAGAAATGCTAGGTAAAGAGACAGTTTAATATAAACCTAATTTATACATTCTGACAATATGTATTATCAAAGTAATATATAAGCATTGTCTTATTCTATTATGTTAATGTAGATTTTATACAAATATGGTTATACTCCATGAGGGTCTTAACTGTATCTACTTTATCTCCTTGTACTGGCCCATATTTTATAGGAGCCTTTTCCTTGCTATTTGAATGGGAAGGGATTATGGCAGGTTATTAGTCGGCTTGAGGAATTTCTGGTGTATCTGGATTCAAGTTAATGTTTCCCAGAGAGAAGTGACACAAGCTGAAGAAATGTCTAAATATATTATTTCATTGTTGGAAGAAAAAGGAAGAAATCTTGTTCCGCCTGGGGCTATCACCCCCAATCTTTCATTAGAGCCACTGCAGAAGAGTCTAAGGCCTCCCTGATCCTTGGTGCCAGGTCTAGACAGTCCCTGGTTCACAGTGGTCTGCACCGTTACAGTTTCTTAACATGTGCTGGTTGGATGTGGTCTAATGTGTAGCTCCAGGAAACCTGGGAAATGTAGGCTACCTTTTAACCTTTAGTGAACAGAAAATATGCTACTGAAATGAAGTGATCTGTAATGTCTGCTTCAGTTGTTCCTAGAGCAGTGAGAGCAGCCTACATTACCTCTCTGCTTCTCAGACTTGCCCATGGCAATGCAAGACACTAGCATGTGATTTATCTAAAGAATCACTTGCCCCCACTTAGACAGGCTGACCTTTTCTCAGAAGAGGAGGAGGCTCAAAATCCTGTTTGTTATTACATCCATTTCTGCTGGGTAATATCTGAAACTTCCCCGGTTCAGGTACTAGTCTATACTAATGTGCTTCATTTATCTTAAATTTACAAAGTATATAACCACCAGGTTTTTTGTGGACTAGTAATAGAAATATGGGAAGGTGAAGGGAAAATTAATACACAATTGAAGCAGGTTTCCTTCCCCTCTTTGTTTAACCTACTGTCTAATGTACTTGATCCCTCTAGGTTTGAAAATGTCTTAGATCAGGTTGATACAATTTCTCCTGAATAAAGTGGTATTGGGAGGCACCCTTAAAGCTTTTGCTTGCATTCATTAATTCATTCGGATTTGCTCTTGGCCATCAATATCAGTTATTGTAACACATAAAATGACTTCCAGTTTATTGGCTCAGGAAAAACAAAATTATAATCTTAACATAGAGTTCAGTAGAATTAATAAAGCTCCGGAATATCTGAAAAATCTCTCAGCGATGGAATCAAACATTTGCCATCTGCCTTCTTCTCCAGTCAGGTGACCAAACAATCCCCCGATCATATCCACACAGAAACACTGCTGATTGTATTATGATTTGGGTTTGATAGAGAAATCTCAGTTTTTGCTCAGTACTAAAGAGTCACTTATTCTCAGCTTTTATATCAGTTGTGATATAAAACTGCATTGCTCCCCACGGAAGAAGAGGCTTTTCTGGTCATGGTTGATCAGTGATTATAACAGCATTGATCTGTTATAATTATAAGCATAATTATTTAGAAGGCAGTTTGACAACATGTCTTCTCTTTAACAAAATAAATGTAGTAGTTTTTCCCTTAGTACCTATAACCTCTTGAGATGTGTGCTTTGACAGATTCAGAGTGAATTCCTACCAACAGAGCAGGTCTCAGATCCAATCAGCATGTAGTTGGTTACCCTCATAACCTTCATGCTACTTGTACCAGGGCACATCTTGCCTGAAAGGCCAGTACTCTACCATGAGAGGTCTAGTGAGACCACTGATACCTTTTCTCACACAGCAGCCTGGATAGCACTTTCCGGGACTATCAAAACCAAGTAGAAGCCAAGACATTTTTTCACGTCAAGTCAAGATGTAATTCTCCTAACCTATAGACAAAATATGCTGTGGCTTCAGAAGGGAGGTCTTCCTATGTTGTGGAGGAGGGCGCTTGTTTGTCCCAGCTACCCAGAACTGAAATAATAACACAGAAATTGTGTTAATTAAAACAGTGCTTGGCCCATTAGCTCTAGCTTCTTATTGGCTAACTCTTATATTAACTCATTTCTGTTAATTTGTATATCGCCACGTAGCAGTGTCTTACCGGCAAAGATTTGGCATGTCTGACTTTGGCAGCTCCATGGCATCCCTCTCTCTGCCCTTCTTTTTCTCAGCATTCAGTCTGGTCCTCCCCGCCTACCTAAGTTCTGATCTATCAACAGGCCAAGGCAGTTGCTTTATTAATGGTAATCACAGCACACAGAAGGGACTCCCATATCGTTCCTATTATGTTATATCAAGCAACCAAGAAGAATAGCAGTAACTTGTGCTGTTTTAGTGGTCTCTGGGGCCTTCCTGGTGAATTACTCATAGGATAAGATTTCTTGTCAGGAATTGAGATATTTTTCATTTAATAATTCACATCTTTCGGTGAAAGTGTGATCCAACTATGCAGGGAAACTGTTAAAAATCCCCTTTAAAACTATATTTTAAATTGTCTTAAAAGTAGTGGGTTTCCAAAAATTATTTTCAAAATCATTGGTTTTCATTAACTCATCTTATTCATTTCTTTTCTTGTTCCTATGATTCTGTCCTAAGTTAAACTTTTAATCCCGGTATCCTTCAGCCATTTTATATTAATATGAGTTCTATAATTCTTTTATCACCTAAGCTTCTTCACCTCCTCCACTTCTCATAGACCTTTTTCTTCTACAGACACTGTAAATTAAAATACAAATAAAGAATTTGAGTCTAAGATCCACATATGAGAGAAAAAAAAACATGTGGAATTTATCTTGCTGGGACTGAATAACCTTACAGTAAAATACTGTCTTTTCTTGATTCAACTGCAGGAAGGCTGTTCCTGTTCTGAGATTTTATCAGGAAATAGCACTTCATTGCTGCACACTGTGGCCTCCGTCTGTGCTCTATGTGCTAGAACCCAGTTCACGAGCTTCGGGCAAGGGGCTGGAGGTTGAGAACACACACGCAGAGACAGACCGACACACAGACCTTCAATCACTGGTACCAAAAGACTTTTTAATAGCACCATGGAGGCTTAAATACCCTGCAGTCAATGGCCAACAGGTGAAAATCCCATCCTCTGATCCTCTAGGCAAAGCACAGCTTTTAGTCACTTCAATTAGAAGGCTCCAGACAGGGAAGAGCAGTTCAAGGCCATGACTCAATTAGTCCCAACACTTCATTTCTTTGTTATATTATCTATTTTAAATATATTCTGAAATCTGGAAGGCCGGGAGTTCATCTGAGTTATTTTGAAAGGTACACATTTCAGTCACTCTGGAGAGGAATCTGTGTAAGAACAATGGAGCAACAAGTTATTCAGCTTGGTCTTCTAGGAAGGTCACGGATCTAGCTGACCTTTCACACGTATGATTCAAGTGAACATAAAAGCTTATTTTCCTTGCAGCTGTCAAAGATGGCGCCAGTGTTCAGTTTGTTTGTATTCTTGAAATTCAGATTCCAGCCACATTTTGTTGTAAAAATTTAACTATTTCATCTTTTAATAGTGACAAAACTATTTATATTGAAATCCAGGACTGACTATATTAAGAAGTCAGGTATGTATGAATATTTTGTGAGCCTTGGTTTGAGAGGAAAGTCATTACCTCTATTGAAGTTGATTTTAAGGTTGTATGTAGGTTCAGAAGAACCAATGCCTATAACTTCCATATATTCTTGTTGAGCCTATAAAATTTCCCACCAAGTGATACAAATCCAAAGAAGTTGTATTCTTTCAATGACCACTTGTCATTTGGGAAATGATAACTGGAGTTCAGCTATTCACCCCCTCACACCACCAACCTTAGGCCCATGTAAGCACTGGAAAAGTAACTCTATCCTTCAGTGACCTAGCTAGAACCACTACATACGTTGTATTTATTTTGTATCCTGAAATCTAGCAAATCTTTGAATCCTCCATTAATTATTCAAAGCTATTGAATATTTTAATTTATTTCCATTAATCAGTGTTCTACCTACATGCATGCTGCATGAAAAATGGAAGGGTGTAATGAGGTGTGATGTTTACTCTGATCCTTTGTTGGAGGAATGCTCATCTTGAGAAAAAATGAATTAAAGCCCAAAGCATTTGCCCCCCCCCCCGAACACCTGTTATGCATTCCACTAAATTCATTTTTCTAGTTTTCTTCTCTCCTAGAAAGGCTTTCATCAATTGAGTATGGCACAAGGGTAATGATGGCTCTAATGGCTTCTGTAAGCAAATACTTTTAATGCACAGTATAATTGAATGAGAATGTAGTGTTATACTGATCATGTCCCTGATGTTTTAACAGGTGAATTATGATTAGAAAGGCCTAGAATATATTGACTTATATTAGCATTAAACCACAATATTATGAGACTGTTTTTGCCCTAACCTATTTATTCTTTTGACTTTTTCAATGTTGCCATTGAAAGGTTCAATATTACTTTGGAATAGATTTTTTTAAAAAAAAATTTTTGGAAGAATTTAGCATTTTTTATATAAAAGAGATGCAAGCTCAACTCTTAACAATAGTTTTCAGTGGACAACTTCTTTTTCCGTAGCATTCACAGGAAACAACCCCTTTCAAAAATACCCTACTGCAAACCTTTGTAGCCTGCTAAATGGGATGGTGTGGTACTCAATGCCCTGGACATAGAAAGATCATTATCCTAATTGCTATGAAGTATGTACAAGCTGTATTTGCCCTTTTCACATTGTCAAGGGTACAAGGTGAAAAAACAGTTTATAGATGATAGAGAGGGTTGGGAGGTACTCTTAAAATAATGAATGCCTCATAACTCAGACCTAGTGAGGTGTGAGCAAAGTATGTTGTTTTCTTCCTTTGTGAATAAAGATCATCAATTACTGCTGTGGACTGAGACAACTATGTTTGTGATAGAAATTATACATTGTAAGACTAAAGCTTTTAGTTTCACCTTTCTTTTGCTGAATTATTTATAATTTTCTTTAAAGGTTATTTTTGCAATAACTGTATGTGTAATAAATAACAAAAAGTAATTTTGTATTGTTAGTATTAATGCTATTACTATTAGTGTTCAGTTGCCATTTATTAGGGGCTTTTATTTATTTATTTTGGTCAGGTATTTTACATATAATTAAATGCATACCTTACATGATAATGTAGACAATATTTAAGGAGATTTCTAAGTGAACAAAGGATAGGATAGAAATCTTGGTGTTTTTTCAGACTCCAAAAGTTAGCTTTAAATATACTGGAAAGATGGGGATGTCCTGAAACTCCAATTCCTTTATCAGAAAAACAAGAGAGAATGGAAAAATATTGTTCAATAAGAAAATTTCATGTTAGACTAAACAAGAGGGAGAGAATGTCTGCAATCAGTGTGCTTCATATAGCCATATACTGAGATACTTTGAAAGTAGAAAACAGAAAAATAAGTGAGAAGAAAACATAATGGCAATATTGCTTGTCATTGAGCCTCTTGTGCCAGGCATTTACTAATTTTTACTACACTTTGCTTCCCAGTAATTACGAAGGAAGCAGCAAGTACAGAAAGTAAAACTATTGAAGTCCTAATGAGGAGCTTACATAACTTATCAAGGGACCAGGGCTGTTTGGGCCTAAACAAGGGAGCCTTATAACTCATACATCACTACGTTCGCAAAATATAAACTATTATATTTATAGTCTTATGCCAATTTACCACTACAAAAGGATTGAAGTATTTATAAAATGGTATTGTGATGTTTGTAGAACAGAGAAAGAAAACAAGTTCTTAGAGCTTCGCTCATCAAGAATATACATACCATTAAGCTTCATGAATTCTCCTTGATTATTCCCTATGTATGTTCATTATTTGTTAGTGTGTCCACTTTGCTCTCTTTGCAGTGAGAATTTTGTTATATTCATTGTTCTATTAATTTGGTTTCTATTGCTGTGACAAAATTTTCTGACAAAAACAACATAGGAGAGAAAAAGGTTTATGTGGTTTACAGTTTGAGATTACGGTATGATTATGGGAAAGTCAAGGCGAGAATTTAAAACGTTGCATTTACAGCCAAGAGCAGAAATAATAATGGCATGGATATTCCATGTCCTCTTGCAGTGAGCTTTTCTCTCTTGTGCATAGTTCAGTAAGTCCAGGGATAGTCTAAGATATGGTATCACTTACAGTGGACTGGATTTTTTTTTTTTTTATCAATTGACAGTGAGGACATGCCCAAAAAACCTTGTCCACAGGCCAACCTGATCCAGATAATCCTCATTAAGTCTCTTTCCAGGTAATACTAGGTCACGTTGTTGACAGTTAAAACTAATCAATGATCGAATTTATCTATTGTTTTATAGGATTCTATCTAGTGGTGGTTTCTATCCCAGAACTATTGTTTTAAAAATAAAACTAGTGAACTTGAAAACTGAAAAGACTTAAGAAAGCATGAAGAAGAAAGAAAAATTATATAATAAGTCCAAGATCTAAACCTAAGTCCCAATTCAATAATGTTTATTATTTTGTTAAGTTAATTTTGGTTATAGAACCAACACAGTAGAGTTCCCTCAGCAGAAGTTAAGCAAGATACCTTTATAGAAAGAATTAAACATATAATTCACATTTACTTGGTGTTGGAAAATGAAAAATATCCAAAAGAGGGCCCTCCTAAAACAACATGACAGTAGCAAGCACGGGAAGGAGCTGTCAGTAAGACCATAAGATTACCTTAAAAGAGAGAATTTTATATAAGGAATATTTTCCGGGTATTAGAGAACCAAAACCAAACTAAACCAACAAAACAAACAAGGAAAAAAAGAAAGGAAGGAAGGAAGGAAGGAAGGAAGGAAGGAAGGAAGGAAGGAAGGAAGGAAGGAACAAAGAAAGACAGGTTAAACAGTAAACAGCAACATACTGCCAAAACAGCAATGAATGACAGGTAACAGCTGGGAGCAAAGAAGGACAGATTGGAATTGTGAAAACCTCAATGGCTCGAAGAGGAGTTTTTCAGAGTCTAAACACAGTTCTAATGAGCATGGATGTGAGAGTTGAAGTGATTGCCAGCTGGAAACCACTGTTATCACTGGAATTCATTTCTGCTGTTGGGTAAAGAGATGCTGTTTGGGAATCAGGATCCAAACAGGAAGGAGGAAGCAGGAAGTACACAGGAAGGAGAAAGCAGGAAGCAAACCAGAAGGAAGTACTTTCTGTCTTTCAAGCTTTCACATTTTCTGTTTCTTTGCAGAATCTAGCAGTGGACGAACCTGAAGTTGTTTTAAAGATTCTCTAAGAATATGGCAAAGTAGAGAATAAATGAGAAAGCTTCATCTTAGAGTAATTTCTTTAATTATTGACACAGCCAATTCTCCAATTAAAGTAATTATCTTTTTGAACAGTTCAACACACTTTTAGAAACCAAATCCCCCAATTCAGGATCTCTTACAGAATATTATGTGTACTTCTATAGAGTTCTATTTTGGCACTGTCATTAACTAGAGAAATTATCCCCCATTTTCCATCTTACAGTCACTTAGAGTTTGATTTTATCAGATTCCTGGTCTGACCTATGCCCAAATATTCGATGTATTGATGAGTCAGAAGGCTCTAATTATTTCTGGACTCCTTTCGTAAGCATCACATAAAACGAGAACTCTTTTGTCAGAGTTATTATTTGCAAGGATTTACAGAGCTTAGAACTGCCAATGGTCATGGTTACCACTTCAGATGAAAGTAGAGCTGTGACAAAGTGGGCAGAAGGCATAATCACACAACACACCCATCATTCACTCATCTTCTCTTTTAGGTATTTCTGAGGAGTCCCATATCTGAATTCTCTATCCACGGGGCCCGCAAACAGTTTTGCCCATCAGCACAGCATCACTACCACTTTTCTCTTTCTATTCTTTCTATTCTTTAAATTTCAGTTCTTCTACTTTTAGGTTTGTTTTTATTTTTCCTCATAAATTGTCTTTTTTGGGGAGGCTTTGGCCTATGCTGGCTAGCTCATAATAATAACAAATTTATGCAGGGAACTTGAAACAAAACAGCTTTAACTTGACCTCCAGGGGATTAGAAACTAAGGTCAGCCATACAGAAAGTCAACAATGCCTTTGTAACCTATACTTAATGAAAGAAAAACCCTCTGGACCACAAAGCTTGGGTGAGATTCCCTGGTTGGCAACAATTCATTCATATTTCCTGATGGTTGCTGGGTGAAGGTAGAAAACTCTATGACTTTACTGAGAGTAGATACCTGAGACTTTATTTTGCAGCTCTCCAATATTCTGTCTCATATATCTCTTCCAATGGATTTCTCTTCACTGTGAGAAACCATCATGGTGGGTCTAGTGACTTCCAAAGAATACTTTCAGTCCTTCTAATAAATTCTGGGGAAGAGTTTGTAAAGGATACTGCTAAACTTGCAATTTGTGTCAGAGTGAGGGTAGTCTTCAGGACGTTCTCACATTGTTATGCAATTACTGACCAACTTTTTAAAATACCATCCTTTGTTCCAGAACATCTTTTATCCCATGTAACCAATGTATCACATAGAAAACTAGAGTTACTTCCTCATCTTCTCTTGATGCTACAAAACAGGAAGATGAATAGAGATGAGATTCAAGTAAACTGTGAGTTTCACAATATCTCACTAAGTAGAAAAGGCTCTGGCTAAAGTAGTGGTAGTAGATGCAGCAGTGAGGTCATTGTGGTTTGAGAAATCAAAAAGTAGAGTCAATTAGTATCAGGAAACTTTTTCATATTTCAAAGCTTATATATGAAACAAATCTCAATGCTTTCTCTGACTTGAAACTGATCTAAAAATTTATGTTATACCATTAAAATGAGTTGTAAAACTGAAAGACACTTTTTTTTTTTTGGTTTTTCGAGACAGGGTTTCTCTGTGGTTTTGGATCCTGTCCTGGAACTAGCTCTTGTAGACCAGGCTGGTCTCGAACTCACAGAGATCCGCCTGCCTCTGCCTCCCAAGTGCTGGGATTAAAGGCGTGCACCACCACTGCCCGGCGAGGGTAATGTTCTTGAAGGAAAAATGCTTTACTAATATATCCAAACCCATTATCCGTTTTTATAATTTTAGGAATTCCCATATATGAAAAACACTTAAAGCATTACACCATTATAATAATGCACTAAATTTCTGAAACTGTAAACCACCACCTCAATTAAATGTTTTCCTTGATGAGAATTATGGTGTCTCTTCACAGCAATAGTAACCCCAATTAAGACACAGACTCATCTTGTTTATTAGAGTAATGTTATGACAGAAAGTTCCAGTGTTTGTTGGAAACACAGAGCTCTTTTGCTGAGATCCCTGTGTTTATAGCCTACAGTGGAAATACTGAGGGCATAGAGACTTTGGTACAGGCTTCTCCACTAAAGATCAGCTGTAGTGATACTGTGGCTATATACATCCAAGTCAGGTGATTTGGGTATAGTTCTTGACCTTAATGGCAGATTAATTGTTTTTTCCAGGGATTCTGTGAGCTTTCTACTAATATTCTGTGATACATCCTGTTCTGTTCAATGATTAAATGTGACAGAATGAATATAGTTCCCCACTATGAATTTAGAATGATTTAGAATTTGGTAACAAGCAGGGTTGCAAACTACAGATAGCAGTTTTTAATGGACATTTGACAAGATTAGTGTAGACAGCAGTGAAAGTTAGCATCTATGAGAGGACAAAGCTCTGGAGTATTGATACAATGAACACCCACGTTTATCTGAATGATACAACTATTGAAGAAAATGCAGTCCAAAGCTCCAAATCCCAGGATTACTATAACAAAAGGCCTGAAACAACCGTCAAAAAGGACAGGTTTATCTTGGCTGATGGTTTTGAAGGTTTCAATCCTTGAGCAATTGGCCCTTTTATTTTGATTCTGCAATGAACTGTCTGCCTTATGGTTGGCTTCTGAAAAAGTAGATAAGAAGGGATTAGACTTCATTATCCCCTTTAAGAACATGTTACCAGTGACATACCAATCTGCTAGGAGGACTTAGCTCTTAAAGTTTCTACCAATTTCCCAAAGATGGATGCCTAAATAAACTAGGAACTGTAGGAGATTTGAATGAAGGTCTTGTGATATTGTAATACAGCACTTAAAGTTTCCTTTTAGCCTTGCTCAAACTTAGAGTCATTTAATATGTATGATGCCTTGGGCAGTGATGTCAAGCTATTCACAGATAGTAAGAAACCTCATTTAACTTAGCTGTTTGGCTGTTCAGAAAATATATTGGCTTTGAGAAATGTGACATGATTTCCTTAGCTTATTTTGATAGTGACTAATTGTTCAACTGCAGCTCCAGATGCCATTACTTCATTGGAAGAAATTAACACAGTCTGCACCTTCTGTATAGCTCTTGATATTTAATATGTTCAATTATACAGGGAACTATAGAAAAAGTTTTACTTCATAGAAGACAAATACATTTGCCTTCCTTGTTTTGGACCAATTTTAATTCTTTAGTTTCATGAAAAAAGGTATTGTCTTTTGGTCACTGTTTCAGAGGTCTCCGTTGGTACCTTCATAATGAAGGGAATAGAGTTGAAGTGGCAGGTGTTCTTGTTTCTTGATATATACTATCAGAGGGAGGAAAACAAGCACTATGATAATCATTAACCTTTTGATATATCTGCTAGGATATGCCTGCTGTGATAGTCCTTTCAAAGTGAAAAACCTGTTGCATACTTATACACAATGCTATATCTTTGCTGGGTCTATATAGTAATTAGAAAAATGTATATCATACATGTGAATAAGGTTATGAATGACTTCTTAGGTTAATCAAAAGATTGGTATATTTGACAGGGTCCTAAATCAAAGAAGGGATTCCTAGTTGAGGCAAATTATAGTGCCACTTGCTCTTTCTCTTGGTTCTTATGACTTTACTTTATAGATACAGAGATATCAACGTATGTCTTGCTCTTTGGGTTGTAGGAACCATTCTTATAAGAACTACAAAAAAGACAACCAGAATTTTGAAGCAATGGCATACCTTCTTTGAACTTAATCAGTTGACTCTTGGACATGGTATTGAACTGCTGTCTGTAAATGTTGATGACTCGATGAAACAATAAACTCAGAAGAAAAGTTAGGCATTTCTAGGAGCAATCTATTACAGATCAAATTGAAGCAATATATGAGTAGGATGAATAAATAAGATATCAGCCATAGTGTGACACTTCTGAATTTACAAAGAACACTACAGAGAATTAAAACAAAATAATTGGAATTAACTGAAAATTTCCTTGCCTAAAGCATGACATCAGCAGGAGACTCAGTCTTAAGAGAAATACCTACTGGACAGCTTGCATTATCATCCTATACCCGTAACTTTTGTTTTCTGGGATTCTTTTCTGAGGATCTCAAAAATTAAATGTAGAGTCAATACTTTAATGATAGAACAAGTCGAAGTGAACAACTGCTGAATTTAGGTTCACATTGAGGTGGTTCTGATGACTTGAGTGAAGGATCCCCCTTGTTAATTGCAAACTGAGTAGGATACCCACATGTATCATGTTCATTTTTGTCTAATAAGAAAGATGTTCAGTCTATACCTTTATGAAAGGTTTGGGGAAGTGAAAATGATTTTTCTAGCCAATTACAGGAATTTTATACAACAGAGAAATGAACTGTGGAAAGAAGGCTCAGATCAGAAAAAATATGCATTTTTTTCTAGAATAGTGGTGTAAGAATACTTGCATATCTAGCAATAACCATACATTATAAAGGGATTATTGATAATAGATATGCAAAATGACTGATGGTCCTCAATTGATTCCCAATTACATCAATATTTACTTAATGAGTTATTCTGCAAAGTAATTATAGTGACAGAAAAGGGTAGCATTCCTTAAGGTATATTCATCTAATATTGTTGAATGTTTACTTTTACAGTACCCAAGAATAATCATTAATGATGGGCACTGACAAATGTTTAGATATTTCAACTAATTTATATCAGTACCTTTGCTGTTGTACTTGATGAATTTCACTACCAATAGTGATGACTCACTTTTCTTTTTTTTCTTTTTTTTATTTTATTTATTTAATTATTAAAGATTTCTGCCTCTTCCCCGCCACCACCTCCCATTCCCCCCCTCCCCCAATCAAGTCTTCCTCCCTCCTCAGCCCAAAGAGCAATCAGGTTTCCCTGCCCTGTGGGAGGTCCAAGGACCACTCACCTCCATCCAGGTCTATTAAGGTGAGCACCCAAACTACCTAGGCTCCCACAAAGCCATTATGTGCAATAGGATCAAAAACCCATTGCCATTGTTCTTCAGTTTTCAGTAGTCCTCATTGTCCGCTATGTTCAGCGAGTCCGGTTTTGTCCTATGCTTTTTCAGACCCCGGCTATCCTGAGTGAGTTAAGCCAGACCCAAAAAGAGGAACATGGGATGTACTCACTCATATTTGGTTTCTAGCCATAAATAAAGGACATTGAGACTATAATTCGTGATACTAGAGAAGCTAAATAAGAAAGTGAATCCAAAGAAAAACATATAAGCATCCTCCTGAATATTAACCTTCATCAGGCGATGAAAGAAGACAGAGACAGAGACCAACATTGGAGCACTGGACTGAAGTCTCATGATCCAAAGGAGGAGCAGAAGGAGAGAGAGCACGAGCAAGGAACTCAGGACCGCGAGGGGTGCACCCACACACTGAGGCAATGGGGATGTTCTATCGGGAACTCACTTTTCTATTTTATCCACTTGTTACAGACTACTGGATAGAGCTAATTGGTCCTGAATTTTAGTTGAATATAGTACCCAATGATTTTCTTGATTATCCTTTTTTTTGATGGAAACAGTAAACACAGTTTTAAAGAAAGAGTAGTTGCATTATATTAAACATTGGCATTTGTTATATAGTTGTCACTTGAACATTAGGAATGAAAGAATGAAGTACATTGGTGCTAGGCAGCTACTGCAGCAAACATTTGCTTCATTTAGGTTTTTCCTAGTTCATTAGGAATATCTCTTAAAATTCTCTCACTGTATATAATTTTAAGATGAAAGATTGAAATGTTCTCCTACTTTATCATGAAAGAAGAATGCATGTTGGAGGAAATTCATGTGGGATTCCATTCAGAAGGCATTGACATAAACAAGTCACATCATAGATAGATCATAAGAATCAAGAAGTCACAAGGGGTTATTCTTGAGTATTGTTATTACATTATTATTATAATTAAATAATATTACTATATCATTATTGAGTAATTAGAGTTTCTATGTCCTAGGTGGTCACTGTGAAGCTTTGCATCCTATCAGTAAAGCTTAACTATCAGTGTAATTCTACAACTTTTACCGATCTAAATTCCTATCATGTATTCTTTTCTTTATGTATTATATATTTTGTATAGATTGGCTTCTACTATTTATTCTAAATGCATGTTCCCCATACATGAATATTTGAAATAACCAAAGTGGGAACAGTTGCATAATTCTGCTTAGATATCATAGAATGGATTATTTTAAACTCAGTCTCTCCAATGTTAAAAAGATTGGGCAATGTTGCCCAAGTTACAACTCAAGACACTAGAATTATTTTTTCGCTGGTCAAAGGATCCATTTTTCTAATTTACCAAATGATTCACTTTATTAGAGGATTAGCAATTTATTTTGCCTTACTTGTCAATTCTGGAGTTCTTTGCCTTATTGTATGTCATTTAGAAATTCTAACTGAATAGATCTCAACCATGTATGTTAGGGATATAGAAATTTTCTTTTTGTTGAATATGAGAATATAAATACTTGACCAAGAAACTATGATATTATTAGTACAAAAATACTAACTGGAGATTCTAAATAGCATTTAAAAACACTAACATATGAAACATGTACAATATTAAGGATTAAGTTTCTTCTGTAACTTTCTTACATGAAGAATACTCCATAGAAATCTAATGAGATAAGTGGATGAAGCAGGATGCCACTCAGCTCCTCGATGTTTCTGTGTTATTATAATAGATACCTATTGATTGTGAAGTGCTACTTCAATCCATTGTTTGCATTGTTTTCAGTCGTGATCTTTTAAATATTTTTTTTAAGGACCCAAAGTCACATAGAGGTGAGTTTTGCAAAGAGGGTATAATGGCTCTGCCTTCAAGGATGTGTGATGTGAATGTGGACTGTATAGCACCAAGCTTATAAAAACCTCTACATCTTTGCTGGGTTCACAAGTTCATAGCAGATTTGAAGCACCTATTAGACATTTAAGAGCAACATAAAAAGGCTATCTCTGGGAGGCTGTGTTTATGTCTTTATGTCTGGAATAGATCGTCTCCTCCTCGCAGATAAGATGAAAGCCCATTAGAAGGATTTGATCTCTGCCTTTGCTGGTTGTTTTCTTTCCCGTTATTAACAGGTGGTTGTCTCTTTAATTGTCAGGAATTTGACTTTATAATAACTATATAGCAGAACTTTGGCATTCAATATTGTACCATAGCTGTATATGTCACAATATAAAAGAAATTTAGTTAATCCTGCTACCCAGGACAGTGGGGAAATATGTCTGAGGTTCATCTTTTCAAGCTATCTAGAGAAGGCTAAGTTTCAGATTATCTAAACTCTGCTATTTCAGCTCTCTTCCAGGCAAAGCATTATGACACAGAGAGTTTTTTCTTCGTGAATTTGGTTGTAGGAAATATTGGCTCAACTGTTTTTTCAGCTGCACTTTATAGAGATTTGTCATAGTTGAACAGCAAGAGCAAATGGCTTATTCAGTGTGGTTTAATTATTTGTATTCCTAATGCCACTCAAATCATCAAAACTCTGACCCCTTAAGCCTCTTTTTCGCAGTTAACAATTTCCTAAATGGCTTAAATTAATTAGCTCAAAGTAACCAAGGGTTAGTGGAAAAGCTTTAAGGAAGAATTGGAATGCAAAAATTAGGTTACACCGAGAAGAAACTGGAATTAAGGTTGTCCAATGGGCGTAGTCTGACCCTGATGATGCCAAAAGCTGACAATGAAGCTTAGTGGTTTTACATTATTTAATCAGCTTTTTATCTGTAGTCTGCAGATGTGGTTGTGTCTACAGTAACTGCTAACTTAATTCTCATAAGTTTATGTCATTTTGTCACTCAGATCCTTTGAGGTGGGTTTCATATTACATGCTTATTATATTTCTATAAGGAAAACACCCTGAATGTTTGTCTTGGCATAGCACCTGCGTCTCTGCCTCACACACTTCTCAGACTCTGCAGTTGTTTCCACACGGATTTGAAGGGAAGGGTTGAAAATGCTCTGCACTGAAATTAAGGCTATCAGTGACACAACCTGTCAGTCCTCTAGATCATCACATATATTTTATCTTTTAAAATGTAATGGTCATCACTCTGAACAACAGCAATTTCAAAAGAATTGCCTGTATTTCTACATATTTACTAAATTCAATCAGCTTACATTTTATTTTCCTTTATGTCCCTTCCTTTTTATAACTCACTCATTACTACTCACTTATTTCTTTTTTTTAATAAAAGATTTTAAAAAATAAGTAATTATGTGTATGGAGTTGTGTCTGTGAGGGAGTATTTGCACATGAGCACAGTCCCCATAGAGACTAGAAGAGGGATTCAGTTCTCCTAGACCTGGAGTTACAGGGGGCTTTGAAAACCCAAATGGATGCTGGGAACTAAACTGGGAAGAGTAGTATTAACTTTTTAACTACTGAGCAATCTATCTAACCCTTCCTCATTAATTTTTCTACGCTTCTCATCCTTTCAAATTATGGACTTAAAAATCTGAATGCCATTACCAGCACCTATAAATGAAATTTAGACTTTGTGCACACTATTCTCCATGGCATTTTTTCAACAGCTCTGGATGATATCTGTATTTCTGTGGACTTTGTTTTCAAGCAGACCTTTTCTGTGGTTTTTTTTTTTTTGTTTGTTTTTTGTTTTTTTGCTTTTTCCTTTTTCGAGACAGGGTTTCTCTGTGGTTTTGGAGCCTGTCCTGGAACTAGCTCTTGTAGACCAGGCTGGTCTCGAACTCACAGAGATCCGCCTGCCTCTGCCTCCCAAGTGCTGGAATTAAAGGTGTGCGCCACCACTGCCCGGGCTTTTCTGTGTTTTTATCTTACCAATCTAGTCCCAATCGTTCCCATTAAGATACAATTTAGGCACAATAATATTCTAGTACACCCCATATGGTATAGTCAACTTAATTGTCTACTTTTGAAACTCCTCAAATCCTATGAGTGGCTTTTAAGATGTAATATAGTAATATAATACATCGGGTGTCTCCCATGTCTTGGATCCCTTTCCTATCAAGTTTTCTGAGTTACTCGTGATAGGTTCTCAATAAATATAACCCAACAGAACTAGGCTTGCCTTACTTTTACCTGCCTCTGCTTCCCAGATGGTTCTGTGTTCTTATTCTGTATACCTCACTCATTGATTCATCCATTTATGGTGAATCTACATCTCCAATTATATGTTCTTCCTTTTCTTCATGTGATTACTTTGGTGCAACCAGTAATTTTTGGGTACAGTTTTTATTTTGAACATTTTCTTTAATGGCAACCAAAACTCTGAAACTTCTTAAAGCCTGCCTTGTGCTTTATTTGCTCCAGTGGTTGAATCCTTCTGGGCAGCTTGAGGTAATCTGTCTACAGTAAAACCACAGAAAAGGAGGAGTTTTTTCGGAAGGCCTTTGAAATTACGGAAGCTCCTTTCTTGACATACCAGACATTTTGTATTACCTTTCTCTCATGTAAAAGTAAAAACCTAAGGATTGATATAAGGATGTGTAACACTTTTCAGATATTTATTCACCCTGTGTTCTCAGTGTAATTACAACCTGGTTTAAAGGAAAGAGCATTTCTCATTTTGAAGCAGTACTTCAGTTGGCAAGATTATTGTCAGACATATATCTTTCCTACTAAATCTATTTATTACCTAAAACTGCATAATATACTAGAGATTTAAAAATTTAAATTTCTGAAAATTTCCCCTCTAACTGTCTCTGTCTGCTCTAATTTGCCTAAGTACTGTAGACACTCAAAGACATTTGACCCAAGAAATGAGCAATTAGCTCCATAGCAAGTTGATGAATTTTTCATGCATGCTGTGATTTGTAAATTTAAGCAATCTTAACTAAATGGCTCTTTCAGTTCCTCGAGTAACTAAAGAAATAAAGGATGCTGCAATATTGCTCATGCAAAATGTTTCATTCTAGGTCTTAGTAACAATATAACTTTGTACAATGGATTCAAATTAGTGTTTTATATTGGGAAGCAAGTTCTCTAAGGACAGAGTTTACCAGCTACTTATCCACAGACTTTCACTGCATTGTTAAATATTCTGGTTTCTAGAATCAAAAGACTGATTGCAAGCAATTCCTCTTTCGAATTCAATCTTGTCTTTGTCTCTTGACAGCTTTATTTCATTGCTGGAGTGAAATCTCTTAGTATGAACGGTTGCTCTGTAAGCCTGATTTGTGAGCAGGTGCATTGAAAGAGAAGATTCCTCTGAGCTCAGGGAGTTTAGCTGAAATTTCTTAATCCATAGAAATTCCTAAATTAGTATCCACCTTAACAGAAAGATCATTAAGTTGTGCACTCTCTTCTTTCTCATGTCTAACACCTTAAGAGGGTTATAAAGTGAACTCCTCTCATTGGAACTCGTTTGTTCACTGGCTTTGTTACCAGTGATACACTGATAGCCTCTTCTCTCTGGATCTCTCTCTCTGGATCTCTCTCTCTCTCTCTCTCTCTCTCTCTCTCTCTTTCTCTCTCTCTCTCTCGTCATTGTAATTACTTTGTGACTTTTATATCTCACCCTCAGAAATAACAACAAGAACAATGACAAAATGAAGAAGACAAAGAAAACAGTAAACTTGGCTGGAAACAACTCTAGATTTTACACTCATTTATCTGTTGCTTTATGGCAAACATATGTAGAATAATTGTTTCATTTCTATGTATTCCCCACTATTCTTTTGTTAACCTTCTCATCCGCTTATGGCAATCTAGTTGTATCATGGCTTCCTCCCTGAGGACTAGATTTCATGGTGCCAGAAGGCATCATGTGAGGAAGCAAAAGGAGGAAGCAAATAACAGTCCTGCCCAGTTATGATGCCTATAAACCACAATAATGATCAGCATGGCATGATAACTCTAAATATGCAGTAGTGGAACGCATGCCTTGGTGGTAACCAATGGCTCTCTAATTAGACTAAAGATGCACTGAACAAGAGAAAAGCCGTGCCTGGTACTGGAAACCTTGCCAACTACTCTGTACTAGTGAAGTCATGGATTTTGGTGGGGGGACCTATAACAATCATTTTGGAAAACAAGTATAATCCCTAATTACATATTAAATATTTGTCCTTATACCCACCGTGTAGTCCTTACACCTTATCAATAAACTTCCCTTTGCAAAAGTTTGTCTGCTTTACAGCAGATTCATAATGTTTTCAAATATGTAGGTTATTGCTTGTTGGATAGTAATTTTCTACGTAAATATAGAAGTTTGAAGGGTAGTTAGACTACCAGAGGGTTACAATCTTTTCTGTTTATCTGAAACTGGACCTAAGCCTACTTAAGATACTTTTATTTTGGAAATAAGCCACCAAATTTTGTTTCCTAAAAATGCACCTGATAAACCTTCATATATCAGAAAAGTAGATTTTGATCTTCTTTAAAATATATAATGACAGCAGCCTATAATACATTTCCAAACCCTTAAGATTGTGAAGCGTGCAAAAACAAGGCACTGCAATGAATACATTTGAGAAATCTTTATTTTTTGATGTTAATCTTGTCACTGACAAAGCTTTTGCATTAGGCAGCATCAGGGAAATGATGTGAAGATACATGTGTTCATTGCCCTGACAACTGGCCTTTCACTAAATAGATTTTCCAAATGTCATTCTCCAAGGAAGAATGATTTGCAGCCTACGTGGCTTAACCATGCCTGTGAGTGGGCTAGATTTCCAGCGTTACAGATCTGTACTATACCAAGGGAATGCCAACTGATGACTTTGCTTAGAATTCAAAATTTATATTTCAAAATGGAAACAATTTTTAAATAAGATTGCCTATCACTTATTTAAGATTTAGTACATGTATTTGCTTGGCAAATACTCCTTGGTTGTATAGGAAATGTGAATCAGAGTTTTCTCTTGGGATCCAGCGGCTGACAGAGTGTAAAGGAATTTTAGTTGGTAATTGGCAAGCTGTTTCCCCTTTAGCCTTGATATCCTTTGAAGTTTTCCCATAACCAATATACACTCTGATTTCGGTACCTTTCATTGGCTTGTGAATTAAAGCAAATGTAGCAAGTGCTCATTTGACTGCATAGAATAAATGGCTACTAGTTTCAGTTCTAGCCTATGGTTTCATGTGCTGCTTATATGTTTCATGCAAACACAGGATATGTATTACCCTTTTGCAGGTCTTTTCTTAGCATCTGGTGTAATAAAAGTTCATACAGCACACATGCTTACTCCCTTTCTGGGTTGATACTTCATCCAGAGTCTTAATTACTTCCACAAAGCATAGGAGAGTTATTAGTTATTTTCTGTTTATGGCTCTATATTAAAGTTCTATCTTGTCTCCAATCCTATGCATTGGCTAGATATGAGAAATTCAATACCATTAAAGAAGCAACATAGTTTATACTGACCTCAAACTCCCACTGGTACTTAAGTCACAGAGTTGTTATGAGGAACACATGGATTATGGTTTATAATGTACATAAAGTCTTATAGCATCTACATTACAGTAAACCATCAGAAATTGATAGATATCATTATCTTTCTTAGAAAGCCTCAGCTTGAGTCATCGTTTCTTCTTTCTGTTCTTCATTTCACTTAGACTGCTGCTCTGCCACCTCAAAGGCAGATCAAATCAAGAGATGTAAGGAGAATGGTCAAATAGAAGAGTGCTTTCATTTCTTGCTTGGTGAACCAATGAAGTTGTTGAAGTTACTCACAAGTGATAGATGGCTTACTCAACAACAGCTACATCATTAAAAAGTCAGCCAAGGAGTTGGGCGGTGGTGGCACACGCCTTTAATCCTAGCACTTGGGTGGCAGAGGTAGGAGGATCTCTGTGAGTTCAAGGCCAGCCTGGTCTACAAGAGCTGGTTTCAAGACAGGCTTCTAAAAGCTACAGAGAAACCCCATCTCAAAAAACAAAAAAACAAAAACAAAAACAAAACAAAACAAAAAGGTCAGCCATTGATGATGTTTAAAAGCTACACCCCTGAAATTCCCTGTTTAGTCGGTAGACTAAACCACATGGGAGATCCCCACCCCACCCACCCCACAACAGTTGTTTCTTGCTCTCATAATTCTTGGGATTGACCTTAAAAATATGGAAACTTCCTGAGTTTCTTGAGCCTCAGAACTCTTCTTAGTTTCCTTAGTTTCATGAATGTCCTTCCAGCATAGAATTGCTTTAATTTGGGAGAAGAAAGTACACAACAGGCCCAACCCAAACATTTTCCCCTGCCTCCCACTGATGATTTTCCATTCAGTTTTGAGAAGGGGCAGACAGTACACTCCCAGGTGAACGTTTAAGCATTCTTTATCCTTCCTTCTACTCTGATTTCCTGTCTCTAGGTTAACAGTGAATGACAGGGAAGGTCAGCTGTAGTGAGAAGCTCAAAGTAACACTTGTTCATTACCTTGAAATACTTGATGAGAGAAATTAAGGGTTTTGTGTATTGATGTTTGTTCTTGTAGAAGAAAGTTTCATGGAATGAGCTTGTTCTAAGGGATTATCAGAAAAAAGGTATAATTTGCAGAAAAGGCAAGCATGAGTTCGGGCAATATTGCAAGCAGAGACCTCTATTTATGGACAAATAATGTTACTGGTTACATTGATGGTTCATTTTGTCTGCATTTAGAATAAACATAGAAGCATACCTTTGAGGGCATTTCCAAAAATGTTTAACTGAACTAGGAAGACCAACTCTGAGTGTGAGGGGTATCATCCCATGTGCTAAATGCCAGAATGGTTAAGAAAATAAGAAAAGAAAGCTGAGCCCTGGCATTCTGCTTTCGCTACTTCCTGAATGATGATGCAATGTGTCAAGTTACCTCAAGCTCTAGCATCCCGCTTTCTCTAAAATGATGGACTGTATGTATACATATACATACATACATACATACATACATACATACATACATACATACTTTATCGGGCAAAGTTAACTCCCCATTCTTAAGTAACTTTTTTCAGGTATTTCATCACAATATGGAGAAAAGTAATTAATAGTTGCTTTGAGTGATTTTGTCTCAAATACACAGAATTAAACTCCAACAAATCCAAAAGAGTCAGTTCTGTGCCACAGATTCGATTGGAAGAGGTAGTGTAAAATTTAAGGAATCTGAAATCATTTAACAAAATCTTTGGGAATGCAGAATAATGGTTTTAAGGTTGTCTTCTTTAGAGTTCATGAATTTATGACTTTATGATTATTTTATGTCTCACCAAAGAAGTAATTTGTGCAACTGGACTTTTAACAAAATATTGCTTTCCCAAAGAACTTCTATATACTAGAGTTTATAGTATATTGATTGTTTGATTCTAGCTTAGTGAATCAATAAATTCTTATTTGTCTTAATCATGATAAAAAAAATGGGTCATTCCTCCCCACAGGGCCATGATATTACAGTATAAAGCAGGCCAAAAGCTACACAAAGGAACTACTTCCATTTCTTCTTATTTCTAATCAAGAAATATTCAAGAATATTAAAATTAATTTAAGTTTTTTATTAGATAGATAAATGATCATATTTAAATATATAAATTCAAATTTTGGAAGTCATAAAGACTTCATCTGATGGAAATGGCACAAATTTTACTGAACTAATTGTTGAGACATGTAATGAACCATGTCCCCATCATATGAAGCTGTTCATACTAATTAAACCTACTCTTGTTTTTACATACCCACAACTTAGACACCAACTTGCACTCCTTCAAACTGACAATATTTTCAGAGCTGCCATGGTATTTACTGAATTTATTTTTGCCATCTGATACATCTCATCTATTTTCTCACCTTTATCAAATTAGATCCTTTATTGTGGGAAGGGGCATACGTAACAGCTGTACCAACTCATCAAAGTTAAAGATTTTCTTCTATACTTGAATAAAAAGTACTTGCTTCAAGATCTGTTCTGTGGGATTTGGGAGATGGCTCAGCAGATAAAGCATTTGCCACATAAGTTTGGCTACTTGAGTGTGGGTCACAGGTTCCATGTAGATGCTGTGGATCAATTTAATCTGAGAATATGAAAGATAAGTTGGAGGTAAAGGCAGGAGAATCTTGAGAAGCTCAAGCAGCCTGTCTGGCCTATGTGGCAGTAGTGACGAGGTCTGGTCCAAAACAAGGTGAGAAGGTTAGAAAACACACTTGAAGGTTGTTCTTTTGTTGCTGTCCCCCTACGCCGTGCACACAATTGACCATGCAAGAGTCTTACACACACACACACACACACACACACACATCTCTGGTGGTCTGTAGAAAGAGGTACTTGTGCAACCGAGCAGGGGAAATGAGACAGTAAAAGAAAGGGGATGGTGTTAATTTTGTTTAATTTTAGCCTGTTTCAGATGAACGATAATGAAAAGTTGAATCTGACCTACTGCATTTGAAAAGCCACCTGGTCACACTTGCTTGATGCTTTTGCTAAACATGATAGTTACTGTTGTTGGTTTAGGTGAATAAAACATTCAGGATCTATGAGGGGATTTCAGCGCTTTCCTAAAGGACATGAAATCTGAAGGTTCCGTTTGTTAACTTGGATTGTGACTTGTAAATTCTGGAGTGTGAAGTTCTACTAGAGACAGGGGCACCGGTTTCCTTTTCATTGTGCTCCAGTAAGTAGGTGGAAAGTAAAGAGCATAGCAAGGAAAGTGATAATGATGAAGCAGCAGAGGGGAGCATAGGCATCAGGTGGAGTGATAGAGGGGCTGTTGCTGAACTGTCTTGTTGGAACATCTACCTTTTCCATGGCTTTAGCTCCAGCACCTCCAGCAATATTTTGTTCATGCCTGTGCAACACATATTTTTTACAAGATGAATGTTGAATCACACAAGGAATTTCCTTCCCATTCATCTTCTGATTTCTGGGGTAAAGTTTATAGCTGTGGCGTGATTCCCAGAGGCTGAAAAGGGAATTAGTTTCACCAGAGTTTCTGCCTGAGATGCTCTTCAGCTCAGCATGAAGTCAATTTCTTTTGTGGTCTTTTTGGAGCCTGAGATTGTGATTCTGAAGTTTAATGTCCACAAGATGAAACTCATCAATTAATGGTAAATTTAAAACCGCTTACAAAGCAGCACAAAGGAAATGCGAAAGGAAATTATAGATAAATTGCAAACTGTTCCTAGTGCTATGTGAATGTCTATAGTCATGAAAATTAAATAGTAAATGTTTAACCTCTTAAAAGCTTCTGTATTATGCAGGACATGCAGTGTGTGTGGAATTTGATAACTTTTAGTTTTAAAAGATATATTGCTAAGCCTAATGCGAGAGCAAGTATGAAGTGAAGCTGCATAGTGAGAACAACTTTTCTGCTTATTGCAACAGTAATTTTGAATTTTTGTTTACATATATAATGATATACATTTTATTTAAACTTATAAAATGGCCTGATTCTGCCAGGTCATTAGGGCCTGTTAAATCCTTATTAAGGTTTATTCTACATATCACCATCTTCACTACCAAGTTGTAGAAGCTCAGATTAACTTTGGCAAAACAGATAGTTGTTATTCCCTGAAAGTTATGTTTCCTGCCCAGTTCCTTGTGTTCCTTAACTGAGATCCAGTTTCTCTGTAAGACCAGTTAAACTTTGTGCGCATATAATTTCCCTTATAATAAAATGGTAACACTTGAGTGAAAGTCACAATTATCCCTCTGTGCTCCACAAAAAATAAGGCTTATTTTTTTTTATTTAAAATTTTATTATTTTAAATTTTAGTTATTCTCTTATTTCCAGCCTATCTTCAACTTCTCTTTAAACATCTCTGGTGCTGATTCAGAGTTTTATGATTAATACATGACTTTCCTCTGTTCCTAAAGTCCTTGGAGTCTGTTTGGTGTTTGTTTTCTCTGTTTATTTCTCACTCTCGGTAAAGACCTATACTGACTGCCAGCTATAATCCAAGCAGTTGGATAATTAAATGAATAAAGACTGTTTACAGTAAGAGGTTTTATTACTTATCACTAATTAGACTTCCTGCATCCAACTCCCATCTCCATTGGTCTACACTCTACCTGGGAAGAGTCCATATGGCAAACATATTTGACACTTAAGACCTACTTTGGGGGACTTCCACTGCTTCTTAAAATTCCCACCTCATTTACCTGGACAGATTTCTTCTTGGAAAGTATGCTTTTTTTCCCCCCAAACCTCCTTACGTGTTCTCTCTCTTGTTTACTCTCCTCTTTTCATGTTGAAAATGGGCCTGTCACTGCTTTCCTGAATAGTAAATTGGTGGATTTCGGTATCTGAAGACTTCTTAACGAATGAGGATCTGTTTACTTCCCTTTGATCCCTCTGAAATGTAAGCATCATTTTTTAAGAGGTGAATAATTTTTTTGGTTCTTTTTAAGGTATTCTAAAGGTAACCTGGGTGACTCTGAGAGGGATGTATACATACATTTTAAAATTTTTAATTATTGAAATAAAATTAATAACACTTCATCAGTAAATGCAATGTTTATTTCCTTTGCCAGAGAATTTGTTTTTGTCTTTTTTTCCTGTCACTTCTGTTTTTAACTCTTGTCGATGAGGATGATAACTAATATTTTAGGGACATTCTTACTTGACTTTCCCCTACCCTGACTATCCAGCAAGTGGCTCTTTCTCTCTGTGGCATTTACTTGTTATAGGCAAACAGTGCTTTTCATAATAGAGATTGTTCATGTGAAGCCAAGTAATAAAGCTGTTTAGGTTTTGTTTTTCTGTTTTTTCATAATATTGGTTATGAGAATTTCCCCCAACTCAATAAATAAAGCATGGCTAGCAGGAGGCAGAGCCTTTATCCAAGAGGAATGGATGTTCTGAGCAGAAAGGTGAACTGTGCATATTCAAAACAGTCTTACAGTTTTCTATTGCTTCCTTGTGATGGAAGATGAGAAAAGCAAATCAAGCCTCCCTCTGGATTCTCCAGAAGACTGACAGAATGATCAAAGCCCTATTGATTTCAGATATTATAACGTAAAACGGTGACTGTATCGGAAGAGAATTAGTGACCTCTCTTCCTGTCTTGGTGTTATACCGACCAAGTTACTTTCTTTAATTACTTCAAACACTTATTATCAGTGTCACAGTATTTTTTTTTGTGTGTGTGCCAGTTTCAAGTCAGGCTATGGGGAACCTACTGTGCCTATGTCTGACTCACAATGAGACTTGGAAAAAAAATTTCCATGGCTTACTGTTGATAACAGTCAATGAATCAAGAAAACTCAGGGAACTTAGTATATATTCTCTTGTACTGCTATTTATTTTTTTCTTTGTAATCAGTTCTCCTTTATATAACTGGTGGTGCTTTGAGCAGATTATTCATGTTTTTCCTTTTTCTATGCCCAGGGATTTGCACAGAACACTGAGTGGATACTTGTGGAAGGATGCTTAAAAGAAATCCCACACTTGCTCAGAATTGAGAAATAGAATTGGTTATTTATTTAGGTGTAAACTTACAAATCAGAATCCTCTGCTTGAATGGAGAACCGAAACTGAAATCCGCAACCAGAACAAAGAGGCCGGAAAAGAGGGCAGACACATGCTCTGCATCAGTATATATAGTATAGTAAGCCACGCCCCAGTAGGTGGGCAATCACAAGCTGTGAGACTTCCTACAGCAGTTTCTTTTGGTGATATTGATGGTTATTCATTGGGAGAATGCTGATGACTCATTGCATCAACTATGGCTTGTGAATGGGGAGCACATTGGTGAAAACTGTAATAAATGCCCCCACTGTACAGTAGCTGATTGTCTTCTTGTTCTCTTATCTGTACAGTGTAAACTCTACTGTAGGAAGCTACTCATTGTCAAGACCAGAAACTGTGTCCTGGGGCTTTGTTCTAGTTGGCAAACCAGTCTGGCATGTAAGGAGCATCTGTGGCCCAGAAGTTCTCTTCAGTCAGTGACAGAAATGGCAGAGTGTAATACCCTACACCGTAGGATATCATTGTGGGAAGACATGTCCCCCTAAGTTCAAGGTGTCAAAAATTATAATATTTGATTACATTCTTATTTATGCCAATATAGAAAACAGAGTATTGGGATCCAATTATTTATTTATTAATGCCATGGTACACTAGCATATCAGTGAGTAGACTGCATTTCCAGAAATAGTCATGGTCAATGGAGCAATGAGATCAAAGGAAAGAAAACCAGTAATATGCGAACATAGGGCAAAATTATGTTCTGAGGTCTAAAATATAGCCTTTTAATACTCTACATAACATGAAGTTCATCAGCAACAGGACAGGCATAAGACATTCTAAGATGAAGAGTGTAGTAGGTACTCAGTGAAGGAACCAGAGGTTATATAATGACTGTAAAATATGGAAGAAAATTGAAACTATAAGAAGTAAAAAAATAAGAGATGGAGTGAATGTAAACTGCTGATTTTATGAAAAAAGAAAGTTTCTCTGTTTTTAATAATTTGCTGGCTGAAATGGAAATAGACTCAAATTGCTTATTATTGGTGTATTAATTACTGTTTAATATGTCTGTTAATTTCACATTAATAATCTTTGAGGTTCAGTAATTTGTGTCAGGAAAAACAAACAAAATGGGTATTATTTTTTTTGCAGCTTATATAAGTGTTTACTGATTTGTACTTTCTCTCAAAGATGATCATTTTTATGTAGTTACTTTATACTTCCTGGACATTTAAAAATCAATATGCTAGTTTAGTTTGTTAGGAATAAATTACTTTTTTCATATTAACTTTGCCAAATTGCAAATTTAAGATTATTTTACAAATGTTTTCATTTATATATTTCTTAAAATACACTGAAGTGTCCATGTAACAGATAAGCATATTGTTTTATGTTTACATATCATTAAGATTTGCTGGTAAGGACTTTGGAGGTCACAATTGCCATGCTATTTCCTCTTGGTCATATGAGGATATTTATACTAAGCTAGTAATTTTGATGTTCCATTTACTGTGTATCTCCTTATACCACCTCCTAGGTTTCTCCAGATGATGAAATCCATGACCCACTGGCATTAAAAATGCAATTAGGAAACAGATGGAATCATAAAGTACTAATAACCTTATCATTACTGGTTGCACATATGCTAAATATTGAATTAAATTATATCAGACTCAGCATTCTTTTATGGGTTAAAATCTCAAGGCAAAACACATTTTCAACTTAGGATTTCAAATGGTTGTTAATACAGAGAGATAATGAGTAATTCAAAAATTTATACAGAGCACACATAACAGCAAATAGCAAAGATGGTAGTTAATGTGGTCTGTGTTCTTCTTATGTGAAGTTGCTAAACCTGTGATCTAAATGTCTTAAGAAAATGGAGGTATGAGATGTAAAGAAATATGAATTACGTGGTCACTTTGAAAATTATTATATCATTTTTATTTGTGACCCTTAGAGTGGCATCTGATTGCAAACTTCCACTTTCAGTAGATAAATTTGTCTTCTAGAACTATAACCATATCTGCATTGTAGTTATGAACAAACAGCAGCTTAACTTTCACAAGCAGCTCCACAGTCTTTTGTTTTTTTCATCTATGCCATAATATCAATACAGTTGATTACAGACTCTTTTTCTGATCCCCATATGCCCCCATTTTTAATAGAAGTCACCGACATTGAGAGCAGGGAATGTGTCATATCTGTTCCCAAGTACTTGCCAATAATAATGTGTTGATCTGGTTCTAGGTTCTTTCAACCATACCAATGGTGATTTTATTCTGTTCTTGCATCAATTTTACAATCTCCTAATCATACTAGTTTTATAGTAACTCCTGATTTGGGGTAAGACAAGTTGTTCATCTCTGTTCTTTCTCAAGATTGCCCTGGGTACGGTTGGCCTTTTTCATTCTATGTAAATTTTAGAGTCAGTTTGCCAATTTCCAGAACAAGCAAGTAACAGATAAATAATAAACACCTGCTGGTGTTTGCGCTGCAATTTCTCTGAATTTCCAAGTTGAAGACGAATTGACATTTTAAAAGAGTATGTCGTCTGAATAATACGTAGTTTAAGAGCGGAAATCAATTTTCCTCAAGGGAGGCTAGTATAACTTTGATAGTAGAGTCAATTAAAACTTGCTTTTCTAATATTGGAAAGAAAGATAACCAACAATATGCTACCTGAATGCAGCCGCAGCCACTAGTTCAGCTCTGTGACTATGGCTATTTCCTTTGCCCCAGTAAAGAGAAGCCATTTATTTGGCTTGAAAATGAAAATACTTGCCACTTACTCAGGTTGTTAAGGACCAGGCTTCTTGGATTCATGAATTTCTGTGCATCCTAGGCATATCACTATTTCCTCTGAGGTAAATTTTTGGGCAGAAAAACAGAAAGAGAGAGAGAGGGGGGGGGGAGAATTTGAATTTCTAGATTTGTAAAAGATGACCAGATTTCCTTGCTTTGTTTAACAGGTGAGAAAATTAAGTTATAGACCACCCCTGACCACCTCTGATTTAGATATTTGTGGGTAGTTCTGTTAGTTTTGTTGTTTATTTACTTACTTATTTGTAAACTGACCTGTAATCATAGATTTGAAGAAGCTTTTCCCACTGAGAAATTCCTATGCATCCTAAAGGTCTGAGCTCAAGTTCTATTCCTTCTGAGAAGCCTTTCTTAAATCTCTCAGTCAGACCAATGGGTGTGTGTGTGTCTGTGTGTGCATTTGTGTACATGTATGTGTGTAAGCATACAGTGTGTACAGTATGTTGGTATACATGAGCATATGGTATATACACAATTGTGTGTGCATTGCAGTTTTTGAGTGTATGTGTATGTATTTATGTATGTGTGGTATATACATGCAAGTAGGTATGTATGTGTGATATATGAATGTATGTGTGTGTTCACCTGTGCATGTGCTTGTAGAGGACAGAGGTCAACATTAGTTGTGCATGATTCTCCACCATATTGTTAGAGCTAGGATCTCTCCCTGAATCTGGAGTTTGTTGTTTTAAATAAATGGTCTAGCAAGCCCTGGTATCTTCTTATCTCTCTTCCAGACACCCAGGCCTGGATTTATAGAAACACAGTGCCACATCCAACTGCTTGTGAGTATCGGGAGTCCCTATGCTTATCCATCAAGCATATGACTCGCTGAGCAATCTTAATGTTCAGGCAGAATTTTTACCTTCCTCTGCAGTGTTACTGTGGTTCTTCTCATTCACCTCCATTTCAGACCTTTTCCACATTCCTTTATAATTATTTGTAAATATTGTTTTGATACTTAGATACTCCTTGAGTATACTCACTAATTTTTTCTCCTTATAAATGGTGTCTGGTGTCTTAGTTTGGGTTCTTATTACTGTAAAAAGACTCCATGACCATGGCAGTTCTTCCAAGGAAACATTTTTTGGGGGTAGCCTGCTTAGAATTTCAGAGGTTCAATCCATTATCATCATAGTAGGGAACATGGTGGCCTGTAGGCAGATGTGGTGCTGGAGCTGAGACTATTACATCTTAACTCAGAGGCAGCAGGAAGTCGACTGACTGTTGCACTGAGAGAAGTTTGAGCAAAAGAGACCTCAAAGGTCACTCTCACAGTGACACACTTCCTCCAACAAGCCTAATAGTGCCACTACCTTTGGGGGTCATTTTTTTCAAACCACCACACTTGGTATAATAAGATCTTGAAAATAAGAAATTAATCTATCCAAGGCTATATAATTTTCAGACTCAAATACAAACAAACACATTGGGTGTCTTGTTCAGCCATTATGAAGGATTTTAAGACTTCAATAACCGAAAATTGAAATGAGCATAAGTAACATCTTCCTGAGTGTGAAGCCTCTGCCAAGTAGTACAGCCATAAAGTTGTTCCTGAGTGGATGTCAGCATTTGAATCAGCTAGATGTGCAATGTGATACAATTAAACCACATTTTAATGGCACATTGGTAGAACTGATACTACTTAATGGTACTTGTTTAGATATATCAATGAACATGAGAAAGAACTATCTTGTGAAAATCATTATGAATACATGCATTTATATATGCATAGAAGTATTGACTGTATTTTGAATACAATTATCACTATTCCATAATTATAAGAACTTCTGTATGATTATGTGTTTTTATTTATGATGAGTATGATAAATTTTCTTATATTAGGACAAAGAATGTTTTTACTTCTTCTGAGTTATGAGAACTATCAATGAGAATTTATATTGATAAATTATTTCATTTAACAACTGTTTACTGATTATATACAATGTGATAGGTACTTGACATAATGTTAGATACATAGTTAAAATAAGACATGAACCATCCTCACAAAAAGGTATTTAATGAGAAAAGTAGATATTAGACAAAAAGCATTCCATAAATTATAACTGCTGTAAAAACTCTGACATCATTGTGCATCATGGTGTCTGAAATTGTTTGGAGAACAAGAAAGAATTTTCCAAGGAACAGGCATTTATTCTGGGTCCTGCAGTGAGTAAGAAGATCATTGGTAGATCAACAAAGGAGAAGAGTCTTGAAGTACAGAAAAGATATACAGAGAGTGGGAGGATACAGTACAGTAGGAATTGAAAGTGCAAATGACAGAGGCACACAATAAAGGAAACAGAAAGAAGAAGTAAATGGGAAAGAGAAACCCTGCGATGAACTTAGGATTTAAGGTGGGGAGTAATAATGAAAAATAAGATGTTAGACATGATGTAGAACTTGGGGGAAGTAGAATAGAGACTGAAATTATTTTTGAGAGGTCAGAGGGACAGAAGTTAAGATTCATGGGTATAAAATAATTCCTGGAACCTGGAGAAGCACAAGGGAATAAAACAAAAAATATAAGGCAAGCATCAATGATTGCTATGGGTGTTTTATTTTCATAGTGCTCCTATAACAACTGTAATGGCTTGAAAGCAATGTGAATATATCGGCGTACAGGTCTGAAGGTCTGGAGTATTTTGAATCTGTCAGGGCTAAAAGCACGATTGTGATAGAGTTGATTCCTTCTAAAGGCTCAGAGGTGATTCTTATTTATTCATTTATTTAGCTTCTGGAGGCTGCCTGCCATCCTTAGCTCACTGACCCTTACCATTAATAGTATTGTTTTGACCACAGTTTCATACATCACGTCACCTCTGCGCCTCCTGTTTCTTTTACTTATAGGATATGATCCTATACCAGATTAACTTCCAATTCCAGGATGCTAACTCCATCTGCAGAAACTTAAGCAAATCTACAAAATCTCTTTACCATGAAAGGCCAAATATTCATGCCTTTCAGAGATTAAAACATCTTGGGGAGTCAGAAGGCATCAGTCTACCTACCATAAGTTCTAGGCAACATTTAGGTATTTTTTTGTTTTAGAAGTAATGTCAACTTGCTTGAATTTTTTATAGAAAATATCCTATAATATTTCAATAAGAAGAGAGTGGACTTGAAACTGTAGGACATGATAATGATTTTAGGTAGGAAATAAACACTTCTCCACCTCTGGAGATACAAAACTCATCTACAATTTATTCACACCCTTTACCACCTCTGCAACCACTGACATTATTAAAGCTTCCTGAATATCAGTCTGTTTCCTTAATAGTCCCTTACATGGCCCTGGATGTAGTCCTGGTCTTTGCTCTGGAAATACATGACTAAAGAACTAAGTTACCCAGTGTTGGACACATTTCCAGCCATCTTTAGAATGTTCTGACTCTCTTCCTCATCGGCACAATGAAAAGAAAATGATTAAAACAAATACAAACCTTGCAGTCTTTTATGACTTTTAGATATGTTAATATATTTCTTAGCAAAGAGCTTGATAAAATCCTTCATAAGAACACCTCAGTAGATGGTAGCCATTTTATTATAATGTTGGCATATCATTCATACTGAATATATTTTAAAATTCTCAAAGAATTAATTCTAAAAGCAAAGCATTGATTGAACACCAATGGAAGCAACAGATATTGAAGAGATGTGTGTGTGTGTGTGTGTGTGTGCGTGGTGTGCATGCACGCATGTGTGCATGTGTGTTACCAAGATGTTTGAAAAGCATTATCTAAAGGGCCTGATACAATTGGCAAAGCAATTGTTTATCGCTATAGAGGACCTGGAAGAGCTCCCCAGTTTCTGCTTGTAATTGTGTGCTGATGGGCAGATATTCTTTTATGTTCTGTTCCATTTGTGCAAGAGCTTTTTCTAGAATCTTCCATGAAGCTCGCTGTGCTACAAACCTGCTTCCTTTTAGAGAACAGAGAACTCGACCACATAGAGAGCCTCTGCTTTCCATTTCTCCCCACATTTGATGGAAGCCACCACATTAGCTGAGGTGAGGTGCTGTGGCAGCATTTTCAGGCCTGCTTAGATGGAGAAATGTCACAGTGAAACGGCAGATGTGTGGAGCACACGCTGAGCAACATCAGGCTTTTCTAAAATAAATGCAGCTTGAAGGCTTTATATACTGAGTCAGGGAAACAACTCTTCTGAAAAATTGTAGATGTCCTGGAATCAGAGCTGACAAGCACCCTGATGCTTTCTTCATCACCCTTTGGAGTAGCATTTTGTTGTTGTTATTGTTTATTTTCTTAATCCCAATGAACTAAAAGAATTGAACTGGGAATTTCAGAAATATCAACTTAAGTAAGTATACCCAGTGAGAGTTAATGAAGAAAAGGTGATGAAAATAATATTGGCAGAATTCAAGGGTCATTGTTAGGCTCTACACTCGTATATACAACTGCTAGTCAATAACAGTTTCTCTATTTCCTCATAGAGTACACCCCCCTCCTCCTGAGGGTGTTCTAAGGATTCTGAAAACTCAACCAGTGTATCAAAGAGATTTCTCCTCCTTATCCTGCTCAAGTCTGATACATCTCTGGATTCCTAATGAATATAACCTTATTAACACAGTTGTTGAAGACTTACTTCTTGCTTTCCTAATTTTGATGATCATTTTTATTTGTGTGTATGTGTGTGAACATATGCATGAATACTTGCTTCTACCTTAGAGTGTGTGTCCATTCAGAATGAACATGCTAGAATTGGCTTCACGTCTCTCTTTGATTTAAAAGCATTTTACTTATTTTCCATTGCTCAACAATAAAGTCCAAACCCATTAAGAAATCCTGTTTCCATTCTGACCCTTTCACTTTGCATGCACTATATTTATGTTGCCAGTGTTGTATAAAGGCAAGCTCTTGCACTTTATAGAATAAATAATGTTTTCTTTCAATTGTTTTCCCTGCCTGGAATGATTTTTCTCTTGAGGTGGCTTGGGCAACATTTTATGCTTGTCAGTAGCTTGTATACCCTCCTTTCTGACCAGTGTAGTGGCCTCACCAAATACACTGTAATCCCATTATTGGAGCACTAAAATGATCTATTATGATTGATTATTTAATTGTCCCTCTGTTAGACTTCAGATAATAAAAGGGCATCTGACAAGTCTGTTTGGTTCACTATTCCATCTTTGTCTCATCTATATTCCAAGACAATTTGAATGACATAGTTAATAAGCTCTTAAATACTTGTTGAATGAGATTCAATATACTTGCCAGATAAGATGATAGGCATTTTGCTTTGGAGACAGAATCTTGCTATGCAGCCTTGGCTGGCCTGGAATTGACCAAGTATCTCAGACTGACTTTAAATGAATGGGGTTCTTCCTGTATCAACTTCCTGGGTGTATGAATTACATGTGTGAACCATCAAACTAGGCTATGCTAGATATATACATATGTTAGTTCATCTGCTGTTCAAAACAAACCCATTGAGGAGATGTTTTCATGTTTATTATATAGCTCAGAAGATAGAAGCTGATAAAGGAATCAGAATTGCCTAACAAAATGAGAGTGGTGGTAGACTTGGATTTAAATTTGTATTTTTATCTTTCTTTGTAAAGTTACACAAGAGAAAGTGATTGCTTCTAGGGATGTTGAACACTTACTGCACCCAGAGGGGTAGATATAGAGTAATAAGGGATTTCTGCTCTCTGTCTTTTGAATGAAGTAAGCCACTCTTCTGGGAAGACCTGCATCCTCTCAGCGAGGACATGTTAGAACTCTGTCTTCACTCCCTTGACTTGCTGAATCCTGGGAGAGCAGTCATTTCACAGGGAAAAGTCCATCTACACATTAAACATCTTATCCCAGCCCACCAGGGCTGGCTCACACGAGCAAGAAGAATCTCCTGCTTCATATTTCCTTGATGCCCAACTCATCTCTGTTGAGACATCTGGGCAAAGAGTAGTATAATTTCTTAATGGTTTTGTCCCAAGGGCCCCACTAGAGATATCATTGGAGACATTTTTAGTGTTTTGATTATTATTAATTTTTAAAATTTATTTTACATACCTACCACAATTTCCCCTCCCTTCTCTCCTCGTTTCTTCCCTCTCACCTCCTTTCTGACCCCCATCCACTCCTCAGAAATGATAAGGCCTCCCATGGGAGTCAACAAAGCATCAAGTTGAGACATGACCAAGCTCAAGCTCCTACAGCCAGAAGAGGGTAGCAGATCTCATTATGGATTGTTGTGAGCCACCATGTGGTTGTTAGGAAATGAACTCAGGACCTCTGGAAGAGGAGTCAGTGCTCTTAATCTCCGAGCCATCTCTCCAATTCCCTCATTAGAGACATTTCTATCAGACACTTTTATTTACCAGCATACTATGTTGGTATGTGAGAGGCTCTATCCACATAATGCTCCATTTGTGTTAAAATATATGATAATTCCCACTGTAATATTTTCTGTGTGGCAAATATGGCTCAACATTTACCGACTCACTTCAGTGCTACACAGCAACTTCAGAGGCTCCAGGGTGGCCACAAAGCAGCACATTTTCTTAGTCTTTAGATTCCTTTGTATGATGTTTCTTTTGTTTTACTTTAAATTAATTTTTTCATACAATACACTTTTATCATTTCTGTTTATGTTTGAAATTATACTTTAAGCACATTTCTTCCTTTCCTTTACTGTTCCCTCCCATATACCCCTCACAACTCTCCTTTAAGTTGATGCTCTCTTTCTTCACTAATTATTATTGCATGCTTTTATATATTTTCACATACATTTCTTAGACAGTGAGCAACTAAAAGGGGAACAATCTTAAAACTAAAGCTGTCTCGGTGATCTGACTCACTGGAAGTGGAGAACAAAGCAATTTGAATAAAGAATTTTTGAAATAAATCATCATTAACCATATATGCCATTATACACCAAGTTCTGATGCCCAATTAGGTATCTAATTAGGTTTACAGTCATTTAAATAGATGGCTTCAATCCCTTGCCCACTACTCACTTCTCTTCCTTAAACACTTGAGTACAATTTAAGGTTTAAACCACAGGATACTCTGGCCCAAACGCATGCATGCTAGATGGAGAAGTAGGGAACTCACTTGGATGATTCCACAGTTCACAATGAGTGGTATATGGTTTGGGTAGTGTTCAGTGGGAAAAGTCTTCTTCTCTAGAAACTCTCAGTCTTTGATCCCTGAACTTTTTTTCATTTTAAGCATGTTGAAATGGGAGAAAAGTGGACCCTACATTCATGTAAC
Organism: Chionomys nivalis; assembly: GCF_950005125.1. Classification (NCBI taxonomy): domain Eukaryota; kingdom Metazoa; phylum Chordata; class Mammalia; order Rodentia; family Cricetidae; genus Chionomys; species Chionomys nivalis. The sequence goes on along the minus strand of NC_080103.1, from coordinate 27,625,415 downwards.
CTATTTCCAGTCGAGATGGGTTTATTCTTTATAGCTACCAGGATGTAATTTAATATGTCATCTATTTTATTAACAGCAGCACATGCATGCGTTTTCATATTTTTATCATCCTTAAAAATGGAGGTAGTTGTGTCACATTTAATTTCTAGAGTTTTTCTTTCTTACTAGTCCATAAAATACCGTCATGACTTATGACCAGTGGCATTTTAGATTCAAAGAAATATGATGTATTGCTTTTGTGGCAACTTTAAATGAAGTTACAGAAGGTAACTCTTATATTTAAATAAACTTACTTATAGGATAAATAGACATCCTATCATTCCTTTCGGTACATATTAATGTTATTGCTGTTGGCAGTAACAAAACAGATGAAGACACATATTGCTTCTTAGTAGCTTATAGAAAAGTGGGGGAAATAGATGCCAAATATAATGCTTTAGTTTTTTCTCATTACTATATCAAAATGCCTGAGATAATCAACTTAAAACTGGAATGTTTATTTTATCACACAGTTTGGGAGGTTTTCGTCTGTGGTGAAGAAGTATAACATAGTGTTCATGCATAGGGAGGTTGCATCAATAAAAACAAAAGAGAAAAAGAGCCTATATCCTATAATATCCTTTGAAAACAAATTCCACATGACCTAGGAACTGTCACTAACCTATACTTAAAGAATAAAGGCATCTTTATAGTATTTTTTTTGCAAACTAAGCCTTTAACACATGGACCACATGGAACATTTAAGTTACAGGATACAATTTAGAATATAATGTAAAACATTGCAGTAAGCATTGCATTCAAAACCAAATACCTGGTTGAGAATAGAGTTATAGAGGTGAAGAATTCCCCGAGTACTCTCTTTTGTATATATTTATAATTTTGTGACAACTATTTTTAATTTTCTTAGTAGTGATGACAAATCGTGGAGAACCCTGGTGATACCCTCCTTCCCTCCATGTCTCCATTTACTGACTTGATTGTGAATCTAAGATTTTAGTGCATTGGAACCACTGCTTTAAAACAAAATAAAACCAAACAAAAAACAATGAAAATTCCTAATATCCTCACAGCGAGGTTCTGGCCCAGAGGGTGGATGCTCAAGATATTGTGTTTCTATTAATTTCCTTGTTACTAATTGCGCATAGATAAAGTGCCTTAGTTTACACATTGAAAAACCCTGGGCTGGACAGAGAAGATTAACTCTAGCAAAACAACATTTCACTTGCTTGGTATTTGCTCAAGCATTCACAATCTGGGTCATTTCAATGGGATGTTCTAAGGGTAGTTAGAATTGTGTAGGGGTAGGCAACTGGAGTTTTATTCTAGTTGCTTATAGCAGCATATATTTGGCAACCAGGAAAAGCAACTTTGTTACATTTTTGAAAGTGTCTACGAAAAAAAAAAGAGTGGGCAGTGAGGAAGGAGAGACAGGATGAACAATCTAACCTTTATGGAAGAAAAGGGAGGGACAAAGAAAGAAACGATGGCAGGCTGAGCCAGAGAGTGACATGCTTTTCACATCTGCCTCATGTCAGCCCTGTTTGGTGACAGAGAAATTACTATTACAAAGTGAACCAAATCGCTTTGGGAGGTTGGTAGATAATAATGGCAGAATTGACCACCTAGACCAGATTCTAGGAACTAGGTACTGTCTATTCATTTCTTTGGTCAGGATAGCCAGTGGTTTTCACTTGTTTTAATTGAGAATATTTCCTTTCATTATCTATCAAAATTCAACAGCTGCATTTTATATCTACAGGGAAGAGACAAATCATACTTTTGTTTTCCCCTTTTCTTTAATTTAGTCTTTTAAAAATTGCACACATGTATCAATATATCTTGATCATAACCACACCTCACTCCCCACCTCCAGCTTCCCAAGGATCCTCCCTCCATCATGTCTCCCTCCCAAATTTAGTATTTATTTATTTGTTTGTTCGTTTTAACCCACTTGGTCCAGTTTGCACTGCCTATATGTGCATGGGTGTGTTGTCATCTACTGAGCTGTGGACAAACGCCCAGTCCATTTGGCCTCTACAAATGAATTACATTTCACTTAGGTGGCTGTCAAAAATCTTTTACACTAATTTCAAAACTATTTATGAGATATAGAGAGCTTAGGTAAATGAATGTGTTTATTGAATATTTTACTTCAATGTACAACAGAACTGTCACTTACCATTTCCTTTCATGTCATGGTTTAGATACAGTAAAGACAACCAAAAACCCTGTTGTAAATGGCCACTCATACTTAATAAAGTGATTCTATGTTCAGTGATTGGTTAAGTGAACAAGATTCTTTGATTAGCTTTTATTGACTCTTTAAGTAAATTCACATTTATTTTTTATTCATTACTGTGGTAATTTGGATGTACTTGTCCCCCGTAAGCTCACAGAAAGTGGTAATGTTAGCAGGTGGGGCTTTGCTGGAGGAGATATGGCCTTGTTGGAAGAAGTGGAGGAGATATGGCCTTGTTGGAAGAAGTGGGTTACTGTAGGGCTTGTCTTTGAGGTCTCTTATGCTCAAGCTATACTCAGTGTAGACCCCATTCACTTCCTGTTGCTTGCAGATCAAGATATGGAACTCTGAGCTCCTTCTCCAGCACCGTGTCTGACTTTAGGCTGCCTGACTCATCATGACGATAACAGATAAAACCTCTAAACTGTCAGCCACCTTAATTAAAAGTTTTCCTTTATAAATGTGGCCACGGTCATAGTGTCTCTTCACAGCTATAGAAATCCTAACTAAGATAATCACTATTAGATTTTAGTAAGAAGAAATATTAATTTGGGCTCTGACTTTCAGAGGTTGCAGTGGGTCTCTTACTCCATTGCAGTGAGGAAAATGATGAGGACAAAGGTAATGTGGAACATCATGGCATCAGAAGCATGTAGTGGAGAAGGCTACTTACCTCCTCCACCAATGAAGACAGGGGAAAGAATAGAAGGGGCCAAGAGAAGATGTCAAAAGAACCAAAGGATGAGTGACCTACTTCCTCCAACCATGCACTATTATCTGCAGCTCCACTGCTTCTCAACAGTCTATTCAAAATTCAAATCCATAAATTGGTTAATCAATGGATATAGGAAGAGGTAATAATTTCCCAGAAGGCTCACCCCTGAACTCTGCTTATGCTGCAGATCAAAGTGTATACACTTCATCTCCAAGCCATAGACTGTTGTTTTTGTTTAAAAACCAAGGACACTTCATTCAAGAATCAAAATGTGGCTATTGGAATAAAGACTCTACTCATCTGTGTCCCAAGGAATTTTTTATTTTTGTGTGGCTCTGCTCTCCTGGTAAATGCCTGACAAATGGTTTTTATACTTTGTTTTGTATGAACTCAAGGAAACTTCTATGAAACATAGAAGAAAATCCTCTGGGTTTTCCCATTTTCACCAACATATTTCTCACATTCACTGAATGTGTTCCTCTAACATCTGATGCCTTTTCCCCAGTTCACATTCTCATAAGCACATTTATCTTAGAAGTTACATAGCCCTGAGTTCTCTTGCCATTTGCTTGTCTTCTTCCATGTCATTACTCATTTTTGAGTTATTTATGTTTAAAGAGGTGTTTGTTCATTTCCTAGTAGGCTCTCCTTTGGTTAGTTAATTTTGTTTACTAGGTAAAGTGAATGGGTTTTCCACTCCAGGGAAATCCTACACAATTTCCATCCACATCTCAAGAAGAGGTTTTTGTGATAGCCCATTATTGCTAAGGTGATTTATCAGAGTGTTCCGGCTTCCTTTGAGATTCAGGTGCTTTGGGAGAATTTGGGCTATTATCAAAAAAATGAATAAAGGGACTTAGGGATTTCTTCACATTCAAAATTTCTTCTATTTTTTAAATGATTTTCTAACATTATTTCTGAACTCCTAAAATTCCTTTTGTTTCTTATGCAGCGGTAACTTAGCAGTGTTTTTCTTAGACGTAAGACAATAGCTGTGGCCAATACGTTCCGTAACCAGAAATTACCTAGCTAAGAATTTTAATGACAGGATACATTTTTTTAAATTGACTGGCAATTTATTTCTATTATTTGCCTTCCTGATTTTTTTTTGACTCGGCAACAGTTCTATTTTTTTTCTAAATTCATTAACAAATTTTTCTATCAGAAACTAATCACTTTCTTTAAATAAAACTTTCAAAATTTGCTACTCCTGCTTTATGCAAAGGCTCACATCACTTAAATTTATCTACACTAGTAACTACAATCAATCAACAGAGAATGTGTTCTGAAGAATTAATTGTTGTCAGTTGATGTATTTAATGGTGCATCACATTTCATTAACTCAGCTAACTCATTAAGCCTAATCAGACATGTAAAAGAAAAAGTTAATGATCAAAGTTACAAAATAAAATCTGGACTTCAGAGAGTCTTCATTTGGGATGCAGAGCACAGACATTCACTGAAATGACTCATTTATTCCAGAAAGTTCTTTTTTGCAAGGTCTAATTCATTACAAAGGGATTATATAGGTTCTTTTCTTCACTTGTGATATATAAATCTTAAGACAATAGAAAAGATTCGATAAGAAACCATTAATTTGGAATTTGAAAACTCATGAATAATTGTTGATTTTTATTTTTTAATATGGAGATGTTGAACTAATACGGACCCTTCAAAGCCTTAAATGGTAATTATTGTTTCATGTTTATTTTAGTTAATACCATTTCTGATAAGTAATCGATTTTTCTTGGCCTTAAAACAATACATTTGTTAGTCTTCTGAGAATTTTTAAGAAATTCTTCTTGGGTACAACAAATCCCAACAGCAGATTGCCCTCCGTCCAATCCTCCAAGTAATATGTTTTGATTTTATTCACCTCCCCAGCTCTTCCTAGATCCACCCTTCCTTATTTACCCTCCTAACTGTGTGTCTACTTCCTTTTTAAACTCTTTGATACACATTAGTTCTGGCCGGATATTCTTGGATGTATCACTTTCTACTGGAATATAGTCAACGTATCAGGGTCTAAGCTTTTAGAGAAAGATGATGATATTTCTCCCAGAGGCTATTAATTATGAAGCGCTCTTTCCACAGCTAGGGATGAAATTCCATGCCTAACTCCCCTCTCCATTCTGGGATATTGTTTGGCTTGAGCTTTCACAAATGCTGTGTGTGGTGTATAGCTCCTGTAAGTTCTTATGTGCAACGACCCAAATGTTTCCAGAAGACACAGTTTCATTTTAGTTACCCACCATCTGTGGCTCTTATCCGTTTTCCTTCCTCTTTTCCACAGTGAAGCCTGAACCCTGGGAGAATGGAGTGTGGTCTATATGTTTCATTTATGTCTGGACATTGTTTAGTCTCTTATCCTTTGTACATTGACCAGTGGTCTCTGTCTGAAGCACCGTGTACTACAAATTGATGTTCTCTGATGATTATTGGGTAATCTATTAATTTTCAGGGGATAACTTTAAATCATCAGTAGCCAGTTTAAAACTATGTCCACTCAGCAGACTAATAATACTAGGCTTTTCTTAGGACCTGTGATCTGTCACACCGGAGTTCCTGGCCATAGAGTGTAATGGTGCCAGATACGGGTCTTATCTTGTGAAGCAGGACTTACATCCAGTCATAAAGTAGCCAATGACTACCATGAGGCTCATGCCACTTTTGCTCTGGTGGGCATGTCCTACCAGACCAATTATTGTTATATCTCTCAAGGTTTGTAATTGGTTAAGATTGATGATTACTTGCTCCCATAGTCCTGCCAGTCAGAACAACACTTCCAAGTCAATACCAACGTGATATCATAATATCCTATGACAAGTTTGTGGCATCCACAGCAATAGGGTCTCACTGTCAAGTTATGGAGAATAACTATGGTCATTGACTATAGCCTGTAATGTTTTGAGTCCATGAAACCTCATTGATCAACAGCTCTAGTAACCCATTCTTATCATTGGCCTTTTGTTTGTCAGTCTGTGAGAGGTCTAGTGGAGACATAGCTGTCCTGGTATAGTGTGACTCCATTTTAACTCTGTTTATATATCCATATAGATATTTTTAATAAAGTTTATACAGTAGTTGATTTCCATATGATTTTTTTGTCTTTAGTGTTATTTTATCCCATTCCGTATTTTGTCACCTATCCTGATGATGTGCCCTCCCCCACATCATCTTTTATATCAGTGCATTCTGTCCTCCCTGCCTTGAAATCCCATCACTATCGGTCTTTATTAATTCCTGACCTCTTTGAGTAGTCTAAAGGAAACACATATGCAGAGATTCAGATCATATACAATGCAGCTGGGTTACCACCTCAGAATGTTTATTTTTCAGTTCCTTCCATTTACCTGCAAATTTTCCAATTTCATTCTTCTTAATAACTGAATAATATTCTGTTGTGTAAAGATATTACATTTTTATTATCCACTTATCAGTTGAATATTTCAACTACTTCTATTTTTTTGCTTGTGGATAGAGCAGCCATGAACATGAATGAGCTGGTATCTCTGTGAAAGAATATGGAATCCTTCTACCATCAGAAAAAAAAAAAAAAAGGTGCTGCACACATTCCAAGAACAGAAATTTGCTGCCCTGCTTTAAGCAGAGTCAGGAGTTTCAAATCAAGAGTCTCCATTAAGCAGCACTTTTCACTGACCAGGGTGGATTGCAGACGAGACGGACAAAGGGGAGCAGGGATTAACAACTGTTAATTTTCAGAGTGTGTTGTGTGATGCTAGTCTGGAATGCCTGTTTGTGGAGAGCAGCCATATTGTGACGTTGAATGTCTGGTAACCTGGCCTTAAAGCTGTTTCACATGTCTGAGCCTGAACCTTCCCTAATGGCCCTTTTGTGCATACTAATTCCAGAGGCAACATATTGCTTCTACTGAGCTCACAGGCTTTGCCAGTGTTTTCCTGACATCACTTCCTAATTAGAAAAGCACTGTTAGGCTATTCTGGGATTTTTTTTTCTTCTGACTAGTCACATTTTGCTTTCATATCACATCTAGAGAAGTAAGATAATTTTAAGAATGTTCACTTTATGACCAACATAGACTATTTTTACTTTTTTCTTTGCTATGGACTCACATTAGAAACGATATGAAAGAGCCAATGGGGAATCCTAGGGAGTTTCTTTAGGGATTGACTTTAACAGTCTTATATTTGAAATGGGGATACAAAGGCCAAGAGGTTTATTGGAAATCTCACAAGAGTTAGCAGTCTTTTATCTAATTATTCTTACAGGAAATTTTTATTATTCCATACAGCACTTCTGATGAAAAAGCATTAATTTACTTAGTACAATGGGTCTTTGCAATTCCATGCCAGAGAAAGCCATAAATTCAGCTCTGTTGAAGTTCAGGTATATGGTTAACCTGGTGTTTTCTATTGCCAAGCTACTGAAAATATGCAATTTATTTTAAAGTGGATTTGATTATTGAGATGATAGGGAAGATCTCTCTCTTTAGGAGTTTTGTACAGATATTTTTTTTATCAAAAAATTGTCATGCGGTTATTATCAGAAAAGTATTATAATGTGTGCTGGGGAGATAAAAGTGATTAATCAAACACCAGTTCTGCCGTCCCAGAATTTAGAACTTGTGTTAATCTTTGAGTACCAGTGTGTTTCGGGACTAGTGGAGGAGACTCTCCATCTCAATTAGCTAGGCTACAAATAAGCGTAGAAGAGGGATAGCAATCCATTTAAATGACACCCAACAAACCTCATGCGTATCTACAAATGCTCAATTTTCTGCTGATATGAAGCAGTCTTCCTTTTCTCAGAGAAACGACAGATACTCCCTGATGGCCAACTTGAAGGATTTGACATTTCCAATGAATCTTTCCACAATTTTCACAAAGAATTTTCTTATCTTCTCATGCATTTCTCTTTCGATTGGTTTCGATGGTTTTCATATTTCACTCTCCGTGTTCTTTGACATATCAATTTTATACTCTTCCTGAGTTATACAAGACTCTTATTTAGCTGCAGATTTTATCTTTCCATTGTACAATTTCTTTCCTTAGCTTTTAAGGGTCCACATTCTGATGGTTGTGCCTCTGAGAATTGAAATGCTATCCTTAAGACTTTTTGTAGGTTTTGAGTTATTTTGTGTGTCGAGATTGCAGATGCATATCCCTTAAAATGTTTTTGCAGGCGTTGGAGGCTCGCATTTGCTCTACTGTCACTGACTTCTAGGAAAAAGCTTTCTTCCCTTAAATATTTCACTGTTCACCTTCTGTTAATTTTGTTGTCAGAGCCAGATCCTATGGTGATTTAGATGATGTTTAAATGATACACAATAAAAAGGGATGCCATAAACTGGAAGAAAACACTACTCCATCTCTTATCTCTCTCAGACAAGAGCTAAGTGCTGGTTTTGGCACACTATTTCTGCTCTCAGTGTATCCCAGAGGGTGAAACTGGATAACTACTGTTACTCTTCACATCTTACCCTCTTATTTGTTTGTCCAGAAATTTTTCCACCTAGTCATTCATTTCTCCATCTATGCATTTATCTGTGACTGTAGAATCCCAGCCAAAAACTTGAACGAGAGTAGAATTTAAAAAGAATGATGGATAGGTCCTCACATTTCTGGCCAGTTAGCCTAGATGAAGATGGTGAGCTTCCAGTTCAGTGAGCACTTGGTAGCAAAGCAAATAGATTGGAGAGTATCAGAAAAGAGCACCAGAAACCTGCGCACTGGTTTCTGGGTCTGAAAAATGTATGTGGGTGTGCACACCCAAACCCTAAAATTCATATGCATATCCCTCCCCTCTCTCACACACACAGACACACACACGAAGAGTGATGGATGGAGTGAGACTCTACATTTACCCACAGAAGTGATATCTATGTTTAGTGTGCTATAGTTTCTTCTACCTTTGTTAAAGCAATAATTTATCAGAAATAAAAGTAGTATTGTTTCCAGTTTGTTTTTCCACACTATCCTAAAGAACAGCAGCAATAATGACCTTGGTAAAGATAATTTTTATCTTTAATTTCCCTTAAAAGTTATGGAATATTCATTATGCATAAGATGAGTATTTATATGGTATGGAAGAATAAGAAAATGATTCCTGTTTTCCCACCTGTTACAGTTTGCGTATAAAAATCTGCCATTGCCTTATATTTGAAGGACTGTCCCCCAGCTTGTAGAGCTAATTTGAAGCCCAACGGGCTTTCAGAGATGGAGGCATGGCTGCTAGAAGCAGGACTTTTATGGTGGAGGATTGAAGATTTTGTTTTGATTTTATGCTTCCTAAATTACCACAGTAGGACTAATTTCTGCCTCACACTCCCCGTAACAGACAGAGCCGTTCTTCATCCCTATTTTTTTAAAGTACTTCAACCTTCTGAAAACAAGTTCCAATCCAGATTCCTCTTTCCTTTGTTTCATAAGGCATTTTCCGACAGCGTTGTTAGAGAAACTAATATACCACTCGGCTTAAGAAAAAAAGCATTATTCTTACTATTTATGTCATTCCCAATGCTCTTCTCTGTTTCTCAGTCCAGGAAATCAATACACAGAAACCTATAAGAATAATTATGCTTGTTGTTTCCTTTTCTTATTCACATATATACCCATATTGAAGTAACAGATTTTCTACTTTATTTTATTGTTTTCTGCAAAACTTATAAATTACCTTTCTGACAACTTTGTGTTACTGTTCATGGCAGCAAGGAGGTAGAGTCGGAGACACTGCTTGCTTCGCATCAAAAGAGAACAGCCTATCTATCTGAGACTGAAAATAGCCCAGGGAAAGCTCATGGGCCCAATTAAATCTGCATCAGCACAGTGGTGCAATCAAGCAAGCAAACAAGCAAACACAGAGTAACTTCACAGACAGGAGCTATCAGTATCAGATAAGCGGTTCTGCCAGAGCAATCTCCCACTCCTCTCTGCTGTAGCCACTCTGTCCTTCATTCTGTAAATGCTCGGGAAAGGAGATGCTATTGTGGAATACTGTTATGTGAAAAAGCTCTTGGCCTTTCCAGCCCTTCATGTATCCAAGACCCTGGAGATATGATCACAGCAAATATACCTGCACCCTGTGGCTGCCTCCACTGTTACTCTGTGTGTTCCTGTGTTCAAGAACCCAACTCTGTAGCTGTGTCATATGTGTTCACACTGCCAACACTGGAGTTAATATTGCTGCAAACCGTCTCTGCCCTGGCACGTTAGAACCTGTTTGATGCAGGCAGACTTACATCGTGGGCCGTGGCTACAGGGCACTTCTGTGTCTGTGCCTCTGATATCTGAAGCATTGCCCTAGAAAACTAGCTCTGATCCTAGCCCTAAGAGTCACACCTAAGTTGCTCCATACATATGTGAACTTCAGATTCTGTATCCATGGCTATCCCGCATGAAATTCTGTCTCAGACACGTCATGAAGCCATGACGTCATTACTACTGTGGACTAGTTTGAACTTCGGGCTTCAAAGCTCCAATCCCCACATGAACTTGTACTCCAAGCACCGTGCCCACTGCCACCATGTGCGATTCCATGGTGCAGGCTCTGGAGTTGCTAAAGCTCTGTTTTGTTCCAATTCTTTTTTCTGTAGCCACTCTGCAGCTACCCCCACCTTACACAATTTCCAAAACAGTATGACTGCCTTTGCCTTTGTCACCTATGGTGCCTGCACAGATGCCAGGCTTTGTGGCTGACTCACCTAGGCTGCACATAAGTCTTTACTGCGACAGCCACCGCAGGTTTACTGCATGTGGTACCTGGCCCTGCCAGATCACAGACCACTTAGTACCTTTCTCTCTACTAGAAATCAAGTCCCTTCTCTACTGCCACCTCCCAAATGTCTAGTTGAGCAAAAACTGACAAGCATCTGCTGTTCCCCTCAAGCCTCTGGAAGGAAAGGTAGAAATAAGCCTGGCCCCTTCCCTGCTGAAGCTCTCTCTCTGGGTCAGAGAGTTGATAAGAAATCGTGCTGTGGTGATATTTAAGATAATCATCAGTCTGACTACAGGGCAAGGCCAGTTCAGGAACCCTCTCCTCTATTGCTTAGGGTGTTAGCTTGGGTCATCCTTGTGGATTCCTGAGAATTTTTCTAGGGCCAGGTTTCTTGCTAACCCCATACCGGCTCCCTCAATGAAGATATCTCTTTCCTTGCTCTCATATCTTAAATATCCCCATAGAACCATTGTCTAACAGCAGATGCAGTGAACCACATTGGAGCACTGGACTGAGCTCCCAAGGTCCAGTTGAAGAGTGGAAGGAGTGAGAATATGAGAAAGGAGGTCAAGACCGTGAGGGGTTCGCTCATTGAGACAGTTTGCTTAAACTAATGGGAGCTCACCAACTCCAACTAGACTGGGAGTGAAAGAGCATGGGAACAAACTAGTCCCTTTAAATGTGGTTGACAGTTGGTGCAGACTGAGGGGCCACTGACAGTGGCACTGGGATTTGTCTCTACTGCATGTACTGGCATTTTAGGATCCTATTCTCTGGATTTATACCTTGCTCAACCTAGATGTAATAGGGAGGGTCTTGGACTTGCCATAGGGTCGGATGCCTTGTCCTTTCTTAGGATTGGAGTGGGAAGGGTGGGAGGGTGTGGGGAGGGAGTTGGAGAAGGGAAGGGAGTGGGCATTTGGATTGGTACTTTTTAAAGTAATAAAATAAAAAAAGAGAAAAGAATCGTGCTGTGCCATTATCTTGCCCCTCCCCCTGGCAGTTGCCAGGTAAGTTTGTAGTCCTATCTGTTGAGTACCTATCTGGTTCTACTTGTCACTAGGTCAGAACAGGCTAGATCATGTGGTTGGAATCTTGCTGACTCCCCCATGAAAACTTGTAAGAGTCAGAAACCCTTTTTGTTCAAGGATTTGAAGGTTCTTTCTTTCAGGCACCCCTAATGAAGATCCTTTTTGTTTACAGACCTGCTTTCTACCAATGGGGCTTCTTATGTCATCTCCTTCCCAGGAACTGGTGTCTCTGCTATTTCATGTTAGTTATGACTCAGCTCTGGTTTCCTGATGAGAGAAAAGAGATCAGGAGAAAAGCAGCTGTCTTTGCCAGTATTACAGCCCTTCCCCTTCTTGGGATGCCCACATGCTGGTCTCTGTCATCAATGTTGTGCTGAGCAGGGACAGCAGAACTGCTTGCTGACTACAGTGTTTGCTCTTAACCAAGGCCAGGTTTCCACGCTGTATCCAGAGGGTGTCCTTCTATTTATATATTTCTAGAAAGGGAGGTCTTTCCTCATAGGAAACAACCAGGGAAGAATTGTCTGTGCCCTTAAATGTGCAGAATAAAAGGAAGATTCCTAGAAACATGGAAAGCTAAAATGTCATCCTCACCAAAACAACACACACAGTTTTAATAATTTCAAGCAAATAGATGAATGCCTATGAAATTTCCCATCAGATATTTTTTTAAAAAAATATTCTTTCTACGTAATTTCAATAAACTGGCCAAATATAGAGAAATAATGAAAAAAATCAGGAAAATTTCCTATGAAAATGAAAATGTCGCATATAAAGAAACATATGACATTACAATTCAGGACTCACCAGCTGGAAAGATGACTCTGTGGTTAAGAGTGCTTGTTGCTCTATTAGCGAGCCAGGTTCAGTTTTCAATACCCATATTAGGTGGTTCACAACCTCCTGTAATTCAAACTCCAAAGTATTCTCATGCTTTTCTGGCTCCCATCGGTGCCTGCACACATGAGTGCACACATATTAAAGTAAAATAATCCTTTAAAAAATTCTGGCCTGAATAATATACTGAAATGAAGATTATGATGAAATGTGCAAGAGATAACCAGTAGCAATGCTCAGGAATCAAAAGGTGGAGTGTAAGACACCTTATATGAAATTTTCTGTTGGGATTTGGACTAGGAATGAATCAGGCTATAGCCACCTTCAGCAGGTGTTTTAAGAATCTATCAATAAAACTACACCCTTTCACCCAACAATGAGCCTGCTTATGATTCTCAAATCCTTTAACAGAGTCTTCAGGTGGCCATATTGCAGGTGAAAAATTCTCTCTTTCAAATGGATGCTTCCCTGTGCAGGTTTTCAGACTCCAGGCTATCAGATGGCTACTAATGTCACACACCCTTACATGTAAAATGGGTGATTCTCTTCCATTCTTTCCACACAATCTCTAGGACACATATCCTTCCTCCATCACTGGCAATGCAAGTGATCTCTATCCTCACCTGTTGCCAGAGAATCAAGGGCAGTTTGGTTGAGTACAACTCATCAACCATGCTGCAGGAAACCTTTTTCCCCTGGAAACCTGTAGGAAAGAATCTCCTCTTTACTCATCATCTACGTGGGCCCAAACTCTCCTCAGAACCCATTCCACACTGCTATCTCTCTCTCTGTCAATCACTTTAATAAATCTTTTACTCAAAAGGTCAATCTGCCTCAATATCCCCCTTGAGTCCAACCTAAGGCCTTTCAATATATAGTCAAATCTTAAATGCTCTGACACTGTGAAGGTGGATTGAAAAAAAAATCATATGGGTTTTTGCTATGGGACAATGCTCTTGTACTTTGTAAGGATTTGTCAGTTGTATTGTTTAATAAATGCTAATTGGCCAGTAGTCAGACAGAAAGTATAGGTGGGGTGACCAGGCAGGAAATATAGGTGGGATGATGAAAACAGGAGAAATTTGGGATGAGGAAAGTCTCAGGCTGCAGTCATAACCCAGACATACAGGAAGCAAGATGAGAATGTCCCACTGATAAAAGGTACTAAGCCACATAGCTAACATAGACAAGAAGAATGGGTTAATGTAATATGTAAGAGTTAGTTAATAAGAAAGTCTGAGTTAATAGGCCAACCAGTTTATAATTCATGTAGTCCTCTGTGTGTTTCGTTGGGACTAAATGGCTGTAGGAACAGACAGGACAGAAACCTCTGTCAACAGGTCTTCAGTATAAATCTTAGAGGACAAAAATACTAAAATGAATATCATTTCAGTAATTTCTTAAAGAGTGATTAAATAGAAAAACAATACAACCATGTGCACATACACACAATAAAAGAGGAAGAAAGAAAATATTAACTGAAAACAACAAAAAATGGCAGCACTAAATATTAATTATCTTGAACATAAACAATTAAAATTTTTCAACTCAAAAAATTAAAGTGGCTGAATAGATTAAAAATTAAGACTCAACTAGAGGCAATTTAGCCTTAAAGATATGCTGAAAGTAATCGTGACAGGACTGAAGAAAATATTGTATGCAAAGAAAAAATGAAGAAAAATAAGCAGGAAAGCTTGGCCAAGGAGATGGCTCAGTGAGTAAAGGCACTTGCTGCCAAACCTGATGACCTGGATTTGGTTCTCAGGACCTGCATAGCAGACAGATAGAGCTACAGATAGATAGACTACCCTAAAACTGTCCTATGACCCTGTACTTGTGCTGTAGTCTACCTGTCCAACCTAAAAATAAATGCATATGGTAAAAAGCAGGAATTCTTATTCTTAAATTAGAAAAAATGGAATTCAATCCAAATTGTTTCTAGAGTAAAAATGATGATCTGTGATGACAATGGAGTAAGTTTGTCAGTTATATATAGGAAACTATAAATATATATGCAGCCCTATATTGGAATGTCTAGATACAGAGAACAAACATGAATAAATCTGAGACATATCACATTACAGTAATAGATTCCAACATTCTACTTTCCGCAGGAGACAGATCATCCAGACAGAAAATCAGTAAAGAAAAATTGGTTTTGACATGTGTTTGGAGCAAATGGATGTAACATATATTCAGGGCATCCAACAGCAACAGAATACACATTCTTCTCAAGTGTACATGGAACATTCTTCAGGGTAGAACATCTGCTAGGCAGCAAATGTCAAGTCAACTTAAAAAAACTGAACTCGTGTCAAGTGTCTCCTTGTAAAGAAGTTAAACTATTACTCAAAAACATGAAAATGAGAACGATTTGCTTATGTGAGCAAACTAAACATGAACCTGTGAACAAAAGGATCAAGAATCTAATTAAGAAATCGAACTATTTTGAAATAGGTAAAAATGAAAACGCAGCACACACAAAAAATACTGTCAGCTGAATGAAAAGCAGTTATAAGAGGGAAGATTATCATAAATGACTACATGAAAAGAGAAAGATGATGTGGGCTGGAGATGTAACTTTGTGGTAGAGCATTTGCCTAATATAAGCAGATGAACAAGACCATCAGTTTTATCCCCACCAGACTCATAAGAATCAAGGTACAGAGCTTATATAAAAAACCCAATCTTATATTTTAAAGAAGAAGAAAAGAAAAGAAAAAACACCCTATGTTGGTACTGAAATAAACAGCAAAGATCATAGAAGAAACAGATGAAATACAGACAGAGAAATGGGATTGCAAGGACTTGTTGAAAAGATAAACAAATTGAATAACTTTCACTGATTGAGGAAAGAAGAGAGAGGACTCAAATAAGACCAGAAGTGACAAAAAGAGACATTATAAATATTCACATCAAAATGAAAAATACCCTAAGAGGTAAATTTGAATAATGAAACTCCATTTAATTTAAAAACCTAGACGAAATGGAGGCACCCTAGAGTCATCCAGTTTGCTAAGACTGAGTCATGCAGAGACAGAAAATGCACGTGAGTCAGTGACAAGTAAGGACAGTGGATATCCTTGGAGTTCCCGCCCACGGCTCTGGAGATGGAGAACTCCACCGATTGTTTCCATTAAGCACTTAAGAACCAACGCAAATTTTCTTCAAACTTTCTCAAAATATCTAAGAGAAGAAAACATTTAAAACTCATTTCATGAGGCCAGCACTAGCCTGAAACAAAAGCTAAACATGCATACCTTCAGAAAAGAAATCTAGCCAGTTATATCATGAAAAACAAACATAAAGAGATTATCAGATGAAGACATGTAAAGATCATCAACCAATACTAACAAAGTAAATTCACCAGTCCATTAAGAGGATCAAACAGTATGATCAAGGGGGCTTACCTCTGAATTGAATGAAAGTTAATTATACAATTATAGCAACTTGTACAGAAAAAAAAAGCATATGACAAGAATTTATCCTTTCATGGTTAAAAACAAAAACAATTTTTAACACATTTTGCATAGAAGAAATTTACCTAAGTTGTTGAAGGATTTTTTTTATCATGTATGGATGAATTTGGCTTGGGTTAGGAAAGAATTTCCCACAATTTGTAAAATGACCATAAACAAAACTCCACACTTTGTACTACATATTCATGTGAAGTGTAGTCTCAACATTGGCAATTGTAAAATCAAAATATTCATCAACTCTGAAAAAGATTGAAGATGTGTGTCTAGAGTATCAGTCATACAAGCAAGATTTAATTCTTAAATAGTAAAAATAAATAATATATATGTATATGTTTTTCCTTTTATATATTATACTACATATATCTATATGATTTTAAGATTTATTTCTGATGGTTATCAGTAAATATTTGATAAATACCTACTGTCTTCATCTACATGCCCAATAATTATTTGGGCATAAAGATGTTGGGAGTAGGAAAAGCTTAAGAACCTACAAAATAAAATATATTGGAAGTAACAGGAGAGAATTAAGAAAATCTAAGAAAATAAAAGTGTGAGTATGTTTAGAGGGAGTTAGTTGGATTTCAACAGAACATTAAGTGTTTACCTTGAACAAGGATTATTTTTCGACCATGCTTTCCCACATAGTTGTGTAGTTTGACTGCAGTCATGTTCATTGGCATGGTACAGTGAAGAAGGGTGATAGTTGAGTCATGAAATCTGGTGCAAAAATAAGTGGTATAAATATTAAGTATGGAAACCTCTCACTGGTCAGGCAAAATAGCCGAGCTGTAGAGGTGATTACTGCCAAAGAGGATGATCCGAGTTCATTCTCTGGAAACTACACAGTGGAATGAGAAAATCAACCCCTTCAAATTGTCTTCTGAACTTCATGTGTGTGGGTGTGCAAGCTTACACACACTCACACACATGCACACACACAAACACATACACACAAATAAACATTAAACATTTAAAGAAATCCATTAGGGAATGGTCTTTATATGGTGATTGTGTTCTGAATAATGTTTGAAAATAAAAGAGGAAAAAAAAAAGAAAATAAAAGAGGAACCGAACTTAGGGGAAACAAATGATGGACCTTTGAAATAAAATAAAAAATTTAAGCAGTTTTCTAGATGATGAAAGGTTTAAAAGTTTGATGAGACCACATCATTTATAAGTGTCATAAGTAAAAAACTGCCCCTGAGAGACAGAGCAAGTTTGTCTTTTGTTGCTTGCTGTGATACAATATTGATACCTCTTTTCATTTTAAGTTCATATTTTGTTTCTTATAGAAATAAAGGTGGTTCTTCTAAGTGCCCTAACACTCCTTTTTGTTGTTGTTGTTCCCATTTTCTCTCTAGGATTGTGCTGTCCCGTTAGGATTTTATCCTGGGGGATGAGAATACATAGGGTTTAGTCCACAATAATCTGGGATGACTTGCTTAATTCCTTCCTTGCATCTAGCGCTTACAAATGTGGTGTGTATTTCTCTCTCCTTGTGGCCATCTGTGGAGGAAAGAGGTAACCACAGTGAAGGGTCCTTTAAGTTCTCTGGTCCTTGTTGCTAGTAAAGGTTTTTTTTTTTGTGTGTGTGTGTGTGTGTGTTTGTGTGTGTGAAAATGAATTCTTTAAGCTCAGGGTAAATAAATCCTCTGAGCTGAAATCAGAGTCTATAGACCCTATTTTGGAAGGTCTTGGTTACCAATCTTCTCAAATGAACACATTGTGATGGACATGGGTGAGAGGAATTCTGTGGTCCTTAAGGTGATGGAGGAAGGTAATTGGCTAATAAAGAAACTGCCTTGGCCCATCTGATAGGGCAGAATTTAGATAGGTGGAGTAAACAGAATAGAATGCTGGGAGGAAGAGGAAGTGAGCTCGGATGCAGGGCAGCTCCTCTGAGAGACAGACGCCATGCTCTCCTCTCCAGAGCAGACGCGATGAAGCTCTGACCCAGGATGGACGTAGGCCAGAATCTTCCTGGTAAGCGCTCCTTGGGGTGCTACATACATGAACAGAAATGGGCCAAGCAGTGTTTAAAAGAATAGAGTTTGTGTGTCTTTATTTTGGGGCATAAGCTAGCCAGGCAACCATGAGCCGGGCTGTGGGAAGAGGCCCGCAGCTCCCTACTACAGATGGCGCCCACGTGGATAACTGCATCCACAGAAAGCCTGAGAAAGCTTGGGAAAGAATAGAGTAAAGCGTGTTTTCTTGGTAGCAGCAATTTCTCAGGTCTGCTCTGCTTGCTAGAGGCAAGCAAGTGCTCTCATCTAAGAGAGGCTTCCTGACTCAGCTTCAGCTGTGAAACCTTGCAGCTCATTTAAGAGGTCCTGCCACGAAATACTTAAAACGGTGTTGGTGAAAAGCTGAAGGCATGCTTTTCGGTTTTCAGCCGTAGCAGGAAAAAAGTTGTGCTGTTTTAAAATGCCGGCTTTCTGGGCCATCCTGCCAGGGAAAACTCTTGACTGTTTGAGGCAGGAGGGCCGACTACAGAGAGAGGACTTGATTGTTGTCTGTGGATGTAATGCTGCAGTTTGCTTGTTGGCAAAGACCTTGAAACGCCACAGAGTTGTGATAAACATGGCTACAGCTGGTATCTCCGCCATGAGGCTGGAAAGCTAAGGAATGGCACGGCTTTCGTCCTACTGATATTGCTTGGTAAATTAAAGACTCATGTGGTCAGAAAAAGAGAGAGAGATATACAGTAAAGAGAGATTCAAAGACAAAAGAAAACTTTAAATGATTTACAGTGTGTTTAAAAATATATGCAGGCTGAAAGTTAAAGTTCTTAAAAGTAAAATAAGGAAGAAAGATAGTAGTTGGGTGTGGTAGTACACACCTTTAATCCCCAACACTTGGAAGGCAGAGGGAGATTGACCTCTGAGACTTCAAGGTGTGGTAGCACACGCCTTTAATCCCACTGCCTGGAAGGCAGAGACAGAAGGATCTCTGAGAGTTCAAGGACAGTCTGGTCTACAGAGTTATTCCAGGACAAATATATACAGAGAATATAAAACAAAAGTAAAAATAAACAAAATAGAGTTAAAATAAAGCTGCACAAAGATGGAAAATACACAGAGAATCTTGATACTGTATGCTATTATGCTCTCTTTGAATTGTTTGAATGCTGAGGAAGGAGCAACAGATGCTAAAAGATATTTGTTTATAAGTGCTGCTGAACTAATCCAAGATAGATATTTTCAAAATACCTTGACTTTAAAATTTGAATCTAAGGACATGATGCTTTGGAAAGGAGTTTCTTCTTTTGTTTTCACAGAGGATGAGACTCTGTCGATTTTTTCTATTCCAATATGGTATGATAGACCACGCCCTCCTGAAAGGTTGCTGTGAACACCTTCAGAAAATTACTTCACTCAACTGCCGACTGAGATGACCCTGGCACACAGGTTACTCCATGAAAGATCTGAATAACAGCGCCCCCATTCAGCAGGAAGCAGTTTGGAGAGAAATAACTGCGCCCATGTTCCCGTATATTGTTCATAAATGTTCTTTTACATTTAAAGAGGGGATGATATAGATGTGAATAATTTGCATTGATATGAATCTTGGTTTACTGATATTAATTTAAGGTCAATTTTATTATATGTATATGTATTTCTGATATTAAGGTATTGTGATTGTGTAGTTCACTTAAAAATGTAATGTATATAGGTTGTTAATGGATAATTATCAATAATAGTCAAGTTTGTAGTCATGTTAGATTTTCTAGATGTGCATGCATATATTTCAGATAGGCATTCATCATATCTTTCAAAGGCTAGAGAATATGGTATTTTAAATGTTTTAATAACTTAGGGTTTTTCATGACAATGAGACACTCTGCTCCTGGCAGCACCAATCTACTTCAAGCAGAAGATGGGCATCGAAGAGGCACCTTATGGAGTTTGATAGCCATTTGGGCAAGAAATTGCTCTTGCCTGGACTGTTGCATAAACTGGACACAGAGAACCCACAGAGAGAGGACTACTGAACTTGCCTAAAGGTGAGATGATCTTTCGGGGTTCCTGATTCATGAAGGAGTCTGCGAGACATTCTGCAGGACACAGCAGATAGTGACTGAACTGACTTTGAAATTTCCTGCTTCATGGAAATGTGTGCTGGAAACTATGGGCCTTTAGGCCGAAGATGGATGCCCCAACAGAGAAACTTTGGGTGACTGTCAAGGCAGCGAGATGTCTCTGTCATTTCTAGAGTTTAGAAGTTGCTTATTTCTTGTTTGCTTAGGTAATATTATATCCTTCTGGAGTCTTTGGTAGAGTTGAAGAATAGTTATAGTTTTCTTTAGTTATGATAAAGATAAAATAGATGTAAATATTGTAACTGTAATTCTTACTTGATAACTGTTTTGCTATATGTAATTTTGCTATGTTAGAGCCTTTCCTTTTTGTTTAAACAGAAAAAGGGGAAATGATGGAGGAAGGTAATTGGCTAATAAAGAAACTGCCTTGGCCCATCTGATAGGGCAGAATTTAGATAGGTGGAGTAAACAGAATAGAATGCTGGGAGGAAGAGGAAGTGAGCTCGGATGCAGGGCAGCTCCTCTGAGAGACAGACGCCATGCTCTCCTCTCCAGAGCAGACGCGATGAAGCTCTGACCCAGGATGGACGTAGGCCAGAATCTTCCTGGTAAGCGCTCCTTGGGGTGCTACATACATGAACAGAAATGGGCCAAGCAGTGTTTAAAAGAATAGAGTTTGTGTGTCTTTATTTTGGGGCATAAGCTAGCCAGGCAACCATGAGCCGGGCTGTGGGAAGAGGCCCGCAGCTCCCTACTACATTAAGGCTCTTCTGGACTCTTCCCTCTCTTGTGAGACTCTTGTGTGGTAACACCCCTTGTTAAGTGATACTTAAGGGTTGAAGAAAGGGTGTATTTAGTGCTGACAAGAAAACAAACCTTACACACACTCTTGCGGAATGTTACTTTCTAAATTCAAATGTTATCAGATTAATAATCTGGGGGTGATCCTTAATATTTCAAGACACCAGCCTGTTCTTTTCCATGCCTGTGTTACTAAAAATAATGTATCACAGAAAAGTCTCAGAGATCAATTTATCAAATATGGAAAGGTTTTGTGCCCACCTCTATCCTAAAGCAGAGGGCACTGGAAGAGCTTCCTCCCTCATTCTGAATTAGGATATACTGGTAGGGCACAGAATGAGGGCAGAAGCTCTTCCAGTGCCCTATTTGATAAATTGATCTCTGTGACCCAAATACTGGAAACCCATGTACACACACACTGTCCTGATGGTCATTAAGCATGTTAAAACAGCAAAGAGATGGTCCCTTCTGTATACCTTTGAAATATATGCTCTGTGCAGTGTGTGTAAATCAATCTCTCTCCTTTTCCTCTTGTGTATGTGTGCTTCTGTTTAAGGTGCAAGGAAGATGCAAGAAAAATAAAAAAAAATAATGAACCATGGGCCAGTGGAAGCATTTTGTGTTACTTTTGAAACCAAAGCACTGCTTATCGGTAGGTTTATGTGAACAATAACATAGAGAGCATGTAATAATTGGAGCGCATTGCACATAAGAAAGTTAAATACTGTCATGGGAAGTGGTCTTACAGGTATAAACTCTGTTGTGTCATACTCTACCTTGGAGTCATATGAGAGCATTGGCCTAGAGCAAGTGGTACCTCGTGAGTCACTTACCTTAAGACTTGTTAATGACAAAAATGAAAGGTTGAGATGAGAAAAGAGTCTAGACGGAGTACTTTGTACTGAAATAAAACCCAGGTCCCAAGTCGCATGTTTGACTCAAGAGGTGCTGTGTTGCAGAATGAGAGGGCAGTGGGAGAGGAAACAGCGATAGACTAAAGCCCTGTAGCATTGTAAACCCGGCTCCTACTTCCAGGCGGCATGTGTAGCAGTTACAAGCAGCCCGGTAGCCTGGCTTTCATGTAGACTTTGCTCCCTATTAAGGGTATGAAGCAGAACAAATTAATCTTTTTGCTTCAGTGTCTTCAGTATTGAATTCCTCCCTTCCCTTGCCTCCCTTCAAATCCTCCCGTATACTCCTCCTTTCTCTCTTTCAAATTCACGTTCTACTTTTTTATTAATTGTTATTACATGCATGTATGAATATGTATATACATATATACTTCTAAATAAAATCTTTGTAGTCTGTATAATGTTACTCATATGTATGTTTTAAATGATGACTATTTGGTATTGAATAAGCAATTGATGTACTCTTCCCTGGAGAAAACTATTTCTCCCAATCAGCATTCCTTGTTGGCTATAGTTCTTTGAGAGTTGAGACCTCACAGGTTTCCCCTGAGCTATTGCTGTTCTCGTTCTATTTGCTTATATCTATTGTGGTTCTTATTCAGCCCATGTTTGGGCATTTTTAAATAATAGGTAGGTAACTTTTATCTTCAACTTTATAAACTAAATATTACACCAGAAAGAAGCATATTTTTTTTTCAAAAACTTCCCTTTGTTACCAATTTGCAATTTCTTTTGATTATATTTCACTTGACAAAAATGTTAAGAATACAGAGGAAAAACCCACCAAAGATGTTTTCTTATCCTGTCCAACCATCTAGACATCCAGCCCAAACACATAATGTGTCTTTGTAGCCCAGCTGTCATATTTTAACCTCCAAAACCACTGTAACCTGTCCTCTGAGATTCTGCATGTGTGTGTGTGTGGGGGGGGGAATAAGTTTTGCCACCACTGAGCACTGTGGCTCAGCTACTGCCAAAAAAATCTGTGCAGCAACTTGTCAGGCCAGCAACTGCAACAACAATGAACACAAACTTTCTAAGACAGAAAGCACGGCATAAATGGAAGCCAATACCTCAGAAGTAAGTGGCCAGAGAACACTAGTGAGGGCCCACTAACATTCAAGCTCAATTCTGAGTGTCTCTGGTAGCTCAATCTTTCAAGTACTGTGGGGCTTCAGGAAAGGATGTTTTCATGAAGATGCAGCCTAACAGCCAGCTTTCTTTCTTAGATAGATGCCACACCTTGACCTTACTGGTGGGCTCTCCTTGTCACCCCAGCTCTTGCTACCCTGAAGATCTGCATAACTTTGAGCTGATCCTGGATTCTGCAGCTGTTGCCGTTGGCAGGTGATTAGCCGTGCTGGGTCCTCATCTGTTTTCAACTACCTCAAGACAGATATCTATCTACCTGCTAATTCACTCCATACAGCATTGCCTAACTCTACTTCATGCTCACGTTGGAGGCCAGACACATTCCTCGTGCTTTTATGTGGGATCTGAATCACCACAAAAGCTAATAGTGTTTTTCACTCTTTTTTCATACCAGTAGGATGTCCAATTATGATCACCCTGTATTGTGACAAATATTCCAGTTTCCTGTCAATTTTCTGCTCCCGACTCACAGTTTTGTATCCTTTCTCAAAGCAAACTGTGCAAAATCTGGCCCCCAACACACGACCTCTAGTACCATTAGAGGACCTCACACATGCCTAAATACGTATGAATGCTGATTCCACGTGAATGCTATTCAAATTTCATTCTCCGGGTACCCCTCCAACCTCCAGGAAAACCTATAGATGCACCTAGAAGGGGAATGTGAGCCGAGTCTGTGTGAGCTTCAGTTTTTATTGGTTGCTCTATTACTCAGGCTATATGCAATTAGGGTCAGGAACAAAGAAAATAGTACCCAGATCTTAGAACTCCCATCATCTTCCAGCTATTGTACCAGTCTTCTGTTTGTAATATTTTATTTTTGTCTTCATTTTATTACTATAAAGTAGTCCTTTTTCTATTCATATGAATTACAGTAGAGTCTCTGACAGACAAAGAGGTTGAAAAATTCATCTTCACTTCTGTGGCTTCCATTTCAGGAAATCTGGTTTTAGAGTTCACCGTGTATATCATACTTCATGGCTCACCTAAGAGGGGAATGGGAAGCTTGCTCAGGTTTAGATAACTCATAGGTCATCATAGTCCCAGATTTGATTCTTAACTACCTGGAGGAGAACTCCAGCTAACGAACCTTGGCAAACAGTATTTAATTAGCTATTTGCCCTGCTTTCAGGGGTAAAATGGGAGATTCCAGGAGCACTGTGTCAGTTCGTCCTTTAAGCAGAGGCTTTGAGGAAAAATGGCTGCTGGCCTCTCTTTTTTCAATGATAATCAACAGCGCATTGATATTTGATGGGCACACTGCCAAAGATGGAAGTCTTGTTTGTTTGTTTGTTTGTTTGTCTTTCAGCTTTTCAAGGGTCGCAGCAAACACTGCTTTAGCAATCTACTTAATCAGTGTTTGAATTATTGATGCAGAGGAAAATGGTATGCAATATGTGGACTGTGTTATTTATTAGGTGGACTAATGGGACTCCTGGAAGTTTGCTCTTCCTAGTTCCTTCCTTCTCCAGAGGTTTCTTCCTTTATTACTGAAGCAAGCAGCGGTCACAACATTTTAGAGTTGTACCTAAGTGAAATAGTCTACATTTCTGAAAATGTGCATGGTGGTGCATTTTTATCAAAGAACATTGCTGAGGGCATTCCGATAGGATTACACTGCTAGTACAAATGTTCGGATCTCGAAGGCCCTTGGATATGGATGAAATGCTGGAAGTACACCTGCAATTAGTTCTGGAGGCATGTGCTAATTATTACTAAATAGGAAGACAAGTCCTGGGATGCTTTGAGGCTGATTGCAGGTTTTGCTAATGAACTAATGATTTGACTTTCATAAACGGTGTCTATACAAAAGGCTGGAATTCGGCGCTCTCCCCAGGTGATCCTTAGGATGGTAGCTTGAGTTCAAGTACAGAGATGCAGTTCTTATTTATTTATTATCTAATCCTTTTTTTTGAAGAATATAACCTATGATTATTTATTTATTTAATTTTATTTATTTTTTTTAAAGAAAACAAGCTATCTTTTTTCATTTTACATACCAATCCCAGTTTCTACTCCCTCCCATACTCCCATTCCCTCCACCTACACCCCACCCCACCCCCAACCACTCCTCAGAGAAGGTAAGGCACACTGCTTTGGGGGAAGGTCCAAGGCCCTCCCTATTATATCTAGTCTGAGCAAGATATTCATCTGAAGAGAATAGGTTCAAAAAAGCCAGTACAAACAATAGGGATGAATCCTGGTGTCACTGCAGTGGCTCCGCAGTCTGCTTCAGCCATACAGTTGTTACCGACAGTCAAATAGTGTAGTTTGGACCTGTGCTGTTTCCTTCCCTGTCCGGCTGGAGCTGTTGAGCTCCCATTAGCTTAGGTAAACTGTTTCATTTGGTGTAGTCATCATGGTCTTGACCTCTTTGCTCACATTCTCACTCCTCCCACTCTTCAACTGTATGTTGGGAGCTCAGTCTAGTGCTCCAATGCAGGTTGCTGCCTCTGTTTCCACCAGTTGATGAATGAAGGTTCTATGGTGATATTTAAGATATTCGTCAGTCTGACTACAGTGCAAGGCCAGTTCAGGCACTCTCTCCTCTATTGCTTAGAGTCTTAGCTGGGGTCATCCTGGTGGATTCCTAGGAATTACTCTAGTGCTAGGTTTCTTGCTAGTCTCATAATGGCTCCCTCAATCAAAATATCTCTTTCCTTGCATGCATCTCTGTCCTTCCTCCATCTCAACTATCCCATTCCCTTAAGTTCTCTTACCCTCTCCCTTTCTCCCCTTGTCTTCCCCTTCCACACTCTCCACTTCCCCCACCCCAATGCTCCCAATTTTGTCAGGCGATCTTGTCTCTTTCCCTTTCCAGATGTATCTATGTATGTTTTTCTCAGGGTTCACCTTGTTATTTAGCTTCTCTAGGATCATGAACTATAGGCTCAATACCTTTGCTTTACAGTTAGTATCTACTTATGAGTGAATACATACCATGTTCTTCTTTCTGGGTCTTGGTTACCTCACTCAGGATTTTTTTTTTCTAGTTCCATCCATTTGCATTAAGATTTCAAGATGTCATTGGTGTCCCTCTCCCCACTGATTAGCATTCTAATGTGTAAATGTGGCATATTTTCTTTATTCATTCTACAGTTGAGAGGCATTTAGGCTGTTTCCAGGTTCTGGCTATTACAAATAATGCTGCTATGAACACATTGAATAAATATCCTTTTAGTATGATTGAGTATCTTTTGGGTATATGCCAAAGAGTGATATTGCTGGGTCCTGAGGAAGATAGGTAAGTAGGTTTATTCCCAATTTTCTGAGAAGCTGCCATACTGATTTCCAAAGTGGTTGTCTAAGTTTGCATTCTCACCAGCAATGGAGTGTTCCCTTTACTCTACACCCTCTCTAGCATAAACTATCATTGGTCTTTGTGATCTTAACTATTCTGACTGGTGTAAGATAGTATCTCAGAGTTGTTTTGATTTGCATTTCCCTGATGGCTAAGTATGTTGAACATTTCCTTAATGGTCTTTCAGCCATTTGATATTCTTCTGGTGAGAACTCTCTGTTTAAGCATATTCAACAAATGGTGCTGGCATAACTGGTTGTGAACATGTAAAAGAATGAAAATAAATCCATATCTATCCCCATGCACAAAACACAAGTCCAAATGGATTAAAGACCTCACTATAAATCTGACCACACTAAACCTGATATAAGAGAAAGTGAAAAGTAGCCTTCAACACATGAGCATAGGAGACCACTTCCTAAACATAACACCAGTAGCACAGACACTGAAATCAATAATAAATAAATGGGACCTCCTGAAACTGCGAAGCTTCTGTAAAGCAAAGGACACAGTCAATAAGACAAAAAGGAAGCCTACTACATGGTAAAAGATCTTCACCAACCCTATATCAGAAAGAGGACTGATGTCCAAAATATATAAAGAACTCAAGAAATTAGACATCAAAATTCCAAATAACCTAATTATCTAATCCTTTTATATAGTATATTTTGAGGCTATTTTTTGCCTTCCTCAAGTCATTCCTATATCCTTCTTACTTCCCTAACCATGCAAAATTCACACAAAATGCCTCCTATCACTATAAAAGCAAATGAAGTGTCTTCCTTCACTATGAATGTTTCTCCATAAGCTGAAGTTTCTACATGAGCATCAGCTGGATTCTTCCATGTAATGATGTAGGTAATTTGTGCCTTTGGCTATAGAACCTTACAATCAGAATATGGAGAGTAACCAATAGCCTTCTGAGGTTTAAGAAGGTCTATGACGCTCCTATGGCCAATGACTCAACAAGATGTAGGCCATTCAGGGCAGAAAGGCAGTTCTTAACTGTACTACAAATTGTTAATGATAGTAGCAAGAGCAATAAGAAAACAGCCAGTATTACTCATGCTTTGTGTACTGTGGAATTCAGAATATGTCTTCTCAGTACTCTATTTCGTCATCTCTGCTACACTTAATTACGATTACTTAGACACATACTGGGTTTTGATACACTTATTTTGTGAAACTTCTTGTAAGTAAGTCCTTGTTCCACGTATTTTGTTTCCCTTTGTTCCTTCTGAGAACATTATATAATAAATTATAAAGTAAATGCATCTCAGACACACATGGTTTTCAAATGGCACTTGCATAATATTTAACATTTGGTTAATAGCTGTGAAAACAAGGTGTATGCGTATCTCTAGTAATGCATTAGCAAGAACAGCATCTGTGGTTGACAGGTCTTTCATAAAGAAGGCACTGGAGCATTTGGAGACTTCTTTCTATTTATGTAGTCAGAACAAAATGATTGTTTACCCAAATGCTATTTATTTGTTGCTAGCATTTGCAAAGCAAGTGTTTTGGTGGAGCCAACTTTCAGTGTCACCCTACTTCTTCCCAGTTACATTTAACAAATTGAAAAACGTTGTTGAGTGAAACATTTTAGAACGTATTTCTTCGATCTTACAAAAAAAAAAAAAAAAAAAAAAACAATTACCCAACAGAAAGTTTTGTTTAACCTTCAGTTTAAATCAGCTTGGTAGGTAAACTTAGCACTGACTTCTTTTGCAGGCAAGGTGCATTTCTCTGTAAGACCCTATACTAGTTAAAAAGGGTATCAAATCACCCCACCATGACAGTATTGGTGTACCTCTAGAGATCAGATGGTCTATAACATTGTCTTCTCTTTCTCCTTATTTCTGGTCCAGAGTTGTTTTCAGCGACAGTCTGGGAGACACTTTTAGTGTTTTGGGCTTGTTTAAAGTTTCACTTGTCCTTGTATGATTTGTGCCACAATTACTGAGTTCCGGATGATTGAGTGGGTGGCTTTATATTGACATAGTTATTAAAAGTAATGTGACTAGTAGCTTGCAGTCTGCTGTAAAGTAGGAGGCTGGGGTGTAAAACAACTGGTACTAAAGTTATAGAGACATCTATGATCCAAACACACAGTAGAGAATAGCACATTCTGGTACCAGAGATTTGGAGAAGTAAGGCAGCAAATATGGAGTTAGAGCATTTGATATGAGAGAAATTATACTAGTGGTGACAGATGGTGGGGATAAGACATAATATCTTACCCTAGAAAAATTTAACCTAGCCTAAGAGTATAAACACTTATTTGAGATATATAATATAAACTATTGGGTTTAGGCAATAATCAACATTAAATTGGAAAAAATAGTGAATTATTGCCCTCCTATCCTCTTGTCTCATTTTGAACTTCTGGGCAACCTTTGAAGAATTCTTTTTAAAATTCTTTTTTAAATTGAAATACAGTTGTATTACTTTGTCTACTCTCTTTCCTCCTTCCAGTGCCTCCCAGCTAACCTCCTTAAATCTTTCCAATGTGTCTCCCCCCCACACTTGGTAACTTCTTTTCTGATTATGGTTACGCACAAACTTAGGTAGTACATACATATGCATGTATATGGTTGTGTCCTTGAATGCATGTGTCCTAGTGTGTAATCAGATGTGTCTTTTTTGCTGGCAGTGTGTATATGGTTTCAAGGCTGGCCACTGTACTAGAAACCAACAAAGCTACTTCTTCTTGGGAGAAGCTAATTCTTCTCCCAGCAGTCATTATTTTTCTAAAGTTTTTTGTCTGTGTATGGAATCCTGCAAAATTTTTACCACTTCCACATTAACATGTTCATTGATAATGTCATTGTTCTGGTTTGGTTTAAGCAGTCATTTCTGGGTGAGACTGCTTCACAGTTGACATCCTTGAATTCTGACTTCTTTTCAGACAGTCAGGTCCAAGTATTTCTTTCATAGCATCCATCATGGTAAATTTTACCCTTATCTCTCTAGTTATTTTAGCTTACAGGCGATCATTATGTTGTGAAAAGTTAATTGCTAAAATAATTCAAGGCAAAACCTTATGCTACCCTCTGCCAAAGAGGATATTCATTTTCTTTTGTGAGATGGATGGAACTCCAACAATCAGAGTTGACATTAAGTTCAAACCTAAAAAGTTCGTGCATCTTGCCGATAAACCTATCCAGGGCTATCTTCCTCAAATACAGTATCTCAAAAAGATACTTTAATACATCTTGACTGAATTTAAGAAAGAGCTCAGATGTCTACACTTTTAACATCCATACAAGCTGATGAGAATGAACTCAGAGATATAAGACATGAGTCATGTGAAGTAAATAACACAATTATTCTTAGAACTGTAGGACTACGTGTGATGACTGTGACAGTCTGGGCATGACTACTATTTGTATTTGTGGTATTTGTACTGGGGGAAAGAAGTTGAGTCATCTCTGAACACAAGAAGAAAAAACAGGAATTTATAGCCACAAAGCAGAGTAATGTAGACAAATTAATGGTTGGAAAGTTACTAAAAAGAAACATCAAATATATGGGAGATTGGGTTAGTGAACCTAATAAATTATTGTAAAAGGTAGACTAGGTACTCACATAGCAGCTTGACATGATGATGTTCAATGAGATAAGATGATTAGATTTCTATGGAAGATAAGGTCCTTGCTAAAAATGGGTTCTTGGAAGACTACCTAAAAACCAGATCTTGGTAGGGTCCAAGAATTTTGACTAAACTTTGGTCATGGAGAGAATTTGCTAGAAAGAATGTAAAACTTAGTTATTAACAAAGCTATTTTTCCTGGCATTAGAACAATGATATGAGATATCATTTATTGATCACTTACTCTCCTATCACTGGATACAATGGCATAGTTAAGTTGAGCTGACTCTCAAATGTCTCCCTAAAAGTCAATTTCATTACAGCCAATGAACAGAAAGTTATTATCATATTCCCGTCTGATTATAAAGAAGAGGTGGAAACAAGTTCATAATTTCTCATGAGAAAACCAGAGAATGAATAAATGATTAAATTCATGAATGGAAATAAAAAGGAAATGTTCAGATTTTCTGTCCTCAGGTAGTACTTCCACATGAATCTTTAGGTCCATTCTTTTTATACTCTTTAGTGACATTCATTGAGATAAAGATATTATTTTTAAAATGTACTCTCCTAACCTTATAAAGGGTGTGAGTAGCCGACTATGAGTTTTCAGGTAGCTGCATTTAGACAAGAATTACAGTGTTTTACATTTATGTGATACTTTTAATATTTCAAAAACAATTTCCCATCAATTATCTGATACCTTATGCCATAAAAAGTATTATTCTAGAAAAGAATTTTGATTAATTTTTATTGTACAATGATGATGTTGAATCTCAAAAATATTATTACTTAACATTCGATTGCTGAAAAATGACACAGAGAATGGATTTTTTAAATTTTATACATAGTTTTAACATGGAGGATACATTACCATATAAAGGTATGTGAATTTAAATAGTGTGTGTTAATGAATGCACAGGCAGAGTTAAGCTCCATCCTTTACCTAGTCTGCTTTGGTTTTCTCCATGTTTGACATGATATAGAGAGTCCATTCCTTACTTAGTTGCTTAATATAGTTTGTCTTCTCTTAATTTATACACTACAATGAGTGTTAACTGAGTCTTTAGTGTTCCTATCCTTCCTATATATTTATCCTTGAAATATTTATTTTTCTTTTTTTCATCTTTTCTTTCATGCTTAGGCAGGCATTCAGTTATGAAATCTATGGATAATGCATTATGCATTTGATATAGTGTTTGGCTTATGATAAGTATCCAATAAATGACAACTCATACTACTATTCATACTGCTACCATGACAATTACAATAAATATTAATAATACTAATGTGTCAGGCTTCCAAATGCAAGGTATGGATATTTCTTTCATGGTTGATAACTTTATAGAAAAATGAAACAGTATAGAAGTGACTTAGGGTTGTTCCTTTGGCTCTCTCTTAGCTTTTCACTCAAGGCCAAAGAGCTTCTTTTAGAATATTGTTTGCCACTAAGTATGTGTAACAATCAATATATCATCAAAGGTATTTGGGCACAGCTGCTACAATAAGCATTGCTTTCTGATGCGATAATATATGAATCAACATTTTAAGCTGTGGATTTAAGATATCACTTCCCAGATTTTAATACTGCTTGGATAAAGCAATGTGGAATGGGAGCATTTTCAATGTTTTTTTTTTTTAATGTGAAAGTTTTAAAATAGTTTAAAAGTAAATTCTGCGGGAAGCTTGGGATGAATGGAGTTGAAATTGTAAAGGTGGCTTCCAGTGGAAGAGATTTTTGAACCATTATAAGAACTCAGTGGATATGTATTTGATTTCATGAGGTTAGGAAAGAATTAAACACAATAATTCTTGAGTTTTATTTGTTAGACAGCTGAGGAATAATTCGACCTGATGCCAGTTGTGGCAGGGGTGTTGAATAATTGAGTCTTGTTCAGAGACTGTGAAACTCATATGTGATGTTGCTACCTCAGCAGCAGGACAATCAGAAGACTATCGCACACACTTGACATTGATGGAGAATTTAGGTCAGATGTTCACAAAGAGAATATAGAAATCCAGCTAAACTCATGCTATTGTTGGGGAGGAG
This sequence comes from Chionomys nivalis, assembly GCF_950005125.1. Classification (NCBI taxonomy): domain Eukaryota; kingdom Metazoa; phylum Chordata; class Mammalia; order Rodentia; family Cricetidae; genus Chionomys; species Chionomys nivalis. The sequence continues at coordinate 27,593,570 of NC_080103.1, read as the reverse complement.
AACTCACAAATAAAATGAGAGACCCAGTTGCTAATTTATCTCCAACTTCAATCTGACAGAAAAGAGTGAAGAACGACGTGCTTTTACTGCCGGAGATAGAAAAGATCAGTGAAGGGAATGGGGGTTTTCAAAGTGTTTGTCACCCACACCTGGCAAAACCATGACTTCACTCTTTGGTTCATGTGGAGGTGGAGAAGCAGGTAAGTTCTTTTGCTCTTATGAAATTTCAGAACTAAAGACCACGAGGAGCTGAGACCTCAGACTGCTTCTCATAGAGACATGTATGGAGACGGACTCCCTTTCTGGGAAAATGAGGCAGATGAGGAATTTTCTATGATTGCCTGAAATTTTCTCAGGTGACCATTCTCTATACCAGCCGCCTTGGGAAATCTGACAAAACCTTGGAGAGGGCAATTTAGCTGTAGGAGATGCTTGAGAACCTTTAATTTTTTTGAGTCTTTGAAAGATCAAAAACAACTTTGGCTTAGAAGAATCCAAAGTAGCACTTCCTGAGCTTCAACAACAAAGCTCAATGTATTTGCAGTGTAATTACCAATATTGAGGATTATGGCCACCTAACTTGGCAGACTATTTCTCTTTCTTTGGCTCCCTCCTTTAATCAAGGGCAGGCAGTTTAGGGGCCAAATTTGACAGCTGCGATGCTGGAGAGAGATTGGGAACAGCGCTTTCGGATGAGATACATTTTTTTCTAGCTTTTGTGTCAAAGCAATTGGCAATCTATTAGAAAGTTTCATTGTCTGCATCAAAGCCAAGAGTCTGTTAACGCACCCTCTCTCTGGCACAAGTAACAATAGAATAAAGTGCTTGTGATAAAAATCTCATTATATTCACATCCATGGGATCAAAGAAAAAGAAAAATGGCCAACGCTTTGTAAGAAAATTTTCCTTATCTGGACTTCTTTGTATGTTGAAAGTCCCTGAGTAACTCAACAGTAATGCCATGTGACTTCAAAGATTTCATGCTCCCAAATGTTTTCCTTCAGCTGGAGTCTCTTGCGGAAAAGCTGCAACAGCAGGAGCAATGGCAGCAACCACAACCAATGCACATCAGCAGTGCAGACTAGCACTGGGCCATATCTGCTGGGTTATTCTGATTCTGCATACCACGTTATTTTGATGAATAATAAAAGTACAGACATTTTCACAAACCATCTTGATTTCTTCTCATCACTCTTTTTTTTTTTTTTTTTTTTTTTTTTTTTTTTTTTTGGATTCTCGAGACAGGGTTTCTCCGTAGCTTTTTGGTTCCTGTCTTGGAACTAGCTCTTGTAGACCAGGCTGGCCTCAAACTCACAGAGATCCGCCTGCCTCTGCCTCCCGAGTGCTGGGATTAAAGGCGTGCGCCACCACCGCCCGGCCTTCTCATCACTCTTTAGCATTTTGCTATTGTTGAAAAGAGGATTTGCTATATAGATGGGAGTGGTCTTGAATTTGCAATCTTCCTGCTTTAAAAGCTCCTCCATGATAGAATTATGGACATACATTACCACACCTGCCTCTTCTTAGTTCTTTTCTTCTCTATCCTTCCTTTTCTTGGTTCTCATCTATCCTGATATTAAAAATTAACCTCCCTTAATAGTCCTGGCTTTACTTTTCACACTGGTGGTGGCTTACCTTAAGTATAATTAGTATATTAATTTCATTCTGTAGATTTTTAGCCTTTAAAAAAGCTGATCTATCTGCTTAGATGTCATGGCACTAAAGCAAAGTTTGTGAAATTTGTGACAATTCTTCTGAAATTAGAATCTGAATAGTCTTTTAGAACAAAAGGAACCCAAATCTCCATTTGTTGACAAATGGCAAAAAGGCAAAGATTTGATTTTGTACACAAGTCACTTTTCCCAACTCCTGTGGCCCAGATTTTCATTGGGCTTTCACCACAATCTCCCATTTTAATGCTGTATGGCTCTATGTCTTCTTTAATCCTGGCTTCTATATTAAAAAAAAAAATGCGTTGCTTAAGTGAATGATGAAGGAACATTATGTTTAAAGACTGTAATCCCCTACTGGAAAGCCCAGGGGACTGCTCCTTCCACTTGGCTCCACATTCACTACTAACAGGCAGCTAATAAAGCTGCACAAAGCTTAATTCACTCCTTTAAAAAATGTCAAGTTTCTTTTTAATGTGTGTGTGTGTGTGCGTGCGTGCGTGCGTGCGTGAGTGCGTGTAGAAATGTGCTCTTGAGTGCAAATGCCTGTGAAGATTAGAGGCTTCATATCCACCTGGAGCTTGAGTTACCAGTGGTTGTGAGCTGCCCAAGATGAGTGCTGCTAACAGAACTCGGGTCTTCTGATGCAACAGTAGGCATTCTTAACCACTGAGCAATCTCCCTCAGTGCTGTTAACTCCATTCTTTTGCTGCTTTACAGTGATTATAAATAACAGTGAAGTGTTATCAGAACTGAACATCGATCCAGTACGTAGAGGATCGTTTCCAATGATAACAATGCTCCTCTATAATTTCCCAAATATACTCTCTTAGAATCAGCCCCAAAGGAGCCATTTGTTTGTAAGTGTCCTCAAAACATATAATTTGTAAAACTTTCAAAAATAATTATTTTTATACTCTGGAGATGTAATGCGTAAAATTCAAAACCACAGCCTGTTTCATTATTTCTTTGAACTTTCCTGAACATTTTTTATGCATTCCCTTTCTTAAGTTTGAAGGTTAATTGCTAATCCTCCATCATGTAAAGTGTCATTCTCCTTATTACAAAGCCAAATCAAACACTGCAATGCCTCTTATCTAACATGACTTACTAATTATTAAAATGCCTTTTTTTCTTCTAGATGTTTCCTTCCTGAGTAAACAAATTGCTAAGTTCTATGGCCTTCCATTTGCACTTCACTGCTTCTTGACAACATATCCTCTGCAAAAATGAGGTGCCTCTGGGTATTAATAATCTCCAAGGGCAAGGGAAACAAATGTGTGCATGATTTCTCTAATTTAAAAATGAAAAAACAAAACGAAACGAAAACATACTCCTTAAAATTCTAACTTGCTTAAATAGTGGCACAATTGAAGATTGGTTCCTGGAATCCCTCAAATCACTCCTTTGACATTTTATGATGTGATCTTATTAAATGCAAACAAAGCTAGCCTCGTGGGATAATGTGATCACCAAGTATCAAGGCCATCCACATACTGTGGTGTGTCAACACTGCAAGATGGATTTACATCCAGACTAAACAAAGTTATCTGATTAAAGAGTTCACAGGCGCTCTGACTCACTTTTCAACTCATTTGACTTGGTCTTCTCTGATTGAATCCTGGAGCCCAGGAAAATAGAACCACAATGGCGTGATAATCTTTTCTTCTATTCTGCCTGAGAGGCAGGTACTTCAGTTTGTATCAGAATTGCAATCTGGAGTTGTTACAGATCCCATGCCTGACTTGCACACTGAATTTAGATTTATGTTGTTCTCATTGTTCTTCAGGAAAAGGACACAAGGTAGGGTCCAATATGCTGTGTATTGAAGGACAAAATTGGAAATAGGAAGAGACTGAAAGTCTATTTCAAAATTGTTATTATTATTTTGTAGACAAGGGAATGAGGCTGACATTCTTTGAAGCCTTACAAACTTGGGTTGGTGATCCATATCTACTTGTTTTGTCTCTATGATGGGGAAGGAAGTTACTAGATTCTAATGGTGGAGCCTTCCTCATTAGGCTAGTATGGAGATGATGGGAAAAAGTGCATGTAAAGCGGTTAACCCCGAATCTGACTCAGATTAAGAAATAATGAATAGCATATTAACACAGTGATGGACCCAGCAAATTTTTGACTTTGAGGAAGCAAAAGCTTCCCCCACTAATGTGAACAAAACAGATATTCTAAATTCATAGACATCTGTTCAATTTCATTACCATCCTATGTATTAGGAATTACTGCCAAATTTTTAAAAAAGTAAATCAAGATTCAGGTAAGATAGATAGGTACCTGAAATGACTTAGTAGGCTATGCTGAGTTTGAACCATTGTTTGGCTCCAGTAAAATGGGATCTTCTCACTTTTCTGTTCTTTTCCCTTCCGTCCTGCATTAGTGCCTCTTTTTCTAGATGTCTGGTGTTAAGGCCGTGTTTTACTAAGCCCAGGCTAGTTGCAATCTCCAAGCCTTTGTTTTAGTGAGTTAGGATTCCTATTGCTGTGAAGAGACACCATGACAACAGCAACACTTGAAAAGGAAAATATTTTATTGAGGTTGGCTTACAGTTTCAGAGGTTTAGTGCATTATCGTGATGGTGGGAAGCATGGTGGTGTACAAGCACGCATGGTTCTGGAGAAGGAGCTCAGACTTCTACATTCAGATTGGTAACCAGCAGGAAGAGACCAAAACACACTGGACAGGCTTGAACTTCTAAGACTTCAAAGTCCAACCCCAGTGACACACTTTCTTCAACAAGGCTACACCTCCTAAAAATGCCGCTCTCTATGGTCCTATGGGAGCCATTTTCTTTCAAACAGCCACATCCTCCTTATCAGATTTCTTAGTGCTGGCGGTAGAGCTGTGTAGCATCATACACAGTAGCTGTTTCTTATTATATTGACTTCTTAAAACTGTCTTCTGATCGTATGATTTTTCAAATCATTATACACATATTTTTCAAGTTCAAACGGTGGTTCTCAACCTCAACTTTTCTAATGTTGAGACCTTTATAGTTTCTTATGTTGTGGTGACCCCCAACCATAACATTATTTTTTTGCTACTTCATAGCTGTAATTTTGGTACTGTTATTAATAGTATTGTAAATATCTGATATGTAGAATATCTGGTATGTGGCCCCAAAGGAGTCCTGACCTACAGGTTGAGAACCACTGAGTTAAAACATAGAAAAGTACAGATTAGACCAATTACTCTCTGTAATCCTATTTTCCTGAGTCATTGTCACTACCAGAAAGCTTCAGAATTCCTTGTTGTACATGTACTAGTTTTCTTTCAATGCACACACACACACACACACACACTTGTGGTCTCTTTTAGAAATCCTACCAGAAACCTTTGGATGTTAAACTTCTACTTCTGCCATCAGTAGCTATTTTTTATCCTTCTTGTAGTTTATAAAACACCATCAATTCAAGTACCATTGATAAGCCCAGACTCTAGTGAAATTAAGTATAACTGCATGCAAGGAAAAAAAAAACTTGTGTTGAATATTACACCGAGAAAAGACTGATTAACAAGAGATAAGTATATACTTACAGGCGTTCTGAGAAACAAGTCATTTACAGTAGGTAAAGCAGAGATTTTATGTTTGTTCTTCAAAACAGGTGTTGAAGTTTGGCTACTGATGTGATGGTGGGACCTTCAGAAGAGAGTTGGGTAACTAAGATGTGCAAGGTTATGGAGGGACTGGAGGAATTTGGTAGATCCTGTTTGCTTTGATAGGTGCTACAAATCCTCAGGTCCACAATGTGGATATTTCACACTCAGCCCCTCTGGAGGATGTTAGGGTCAAGGTGCCATCCCCGAAGATGTGACTTCTCATTCTGAGACAATGATGGAGGAAGGTCATTGGTTAAATAATAAAGAAACTGCTTAGGCCCATTTATAGGCCAGCCCTTAGGTGGGTGGAGTAAACAGAACAGAATGCTGGGAGAAGAAGCCGAGTCAGGAGTCGCCATGATTCTCTCACTCCAGACAGACGCAGGTTAAGATCTTTCCTGGTAAGCCAGCTCGTGGTACTACACAGAATATTAGAAATGGGTTAGATCAATATGTAAGAGCTAGCCAATAAGAGGCTGGAACTAATAATGGGCCAGGCAGTGATTAAAAGAATACAGTTTCCATGTAATTATTTCAAGACATAAGCTAGCCATGCGGGCGGCCGGGTGCCGGGGACGCAGCCCCGCTGCCCCTGTTAACAACAAGACAGGACCTACACCAATACCTTGGTCTTACAATTTTTTTCAACCTATAGAGCTATGAAAGCATACATTTCTGTTCATTATAAGTTATTCACTCTGTGGAACTTTCTTACAGCAGCAGGAGTGGACATGACAGGTGGTTAGAACTTGGGCTCATATGCCATCTTTTTTAAAAGAATAGTTAAGGACCAGTGAGATGGTTCAGGAGTAAAGTCCCTTACTGCAGAGTGTGAACCCACTTGCTGGAAAGAGAGAACCTGCCTCCCCAAGGTTGGCCGCTGACCTCATATGTGTGAATATTCTTTTTTCTTTTTTTTTAAAAGAACAATAATGTTTCAGGAACTATAAGGCAAAGGCAAAGGGCTTTGAGCTTCCAGGGCAACCATTGCTCAGAATGTAAATATATGGGGAAAGCAATGGTTGCTGAAGGCTCGAAGACAGTTTGTAATGTAGCATTTTTCTGTCTGATATGAGGGGTTCTTTGCTTATGAACTTGTGTCATCTCTGGCAAAGAAGGAAGAGGGGACATGTTTACAGGTGTGTGCTCTGCCCTTAGACAAATGGGCTGTCAGAGCTATTTACAAGGATCTATTTCTCCTCAGTTACCTTCAGTTTAAAACAGTTTTCATACAAAGTGGAATAGTTTAGGATGGTGTGTTTTGCATTGGGAGAGGATGGCCAAACTCAGCCTTGTTTTATTCAAATGTGATGGAAAATTTTTAAAAAATTATATTTAATGTCTAAATTTACTACATTTTTATTTAGCGTGTGTGTGTGTGTGTCTATGTGTGTGTATGCCACATGTCCATGCTATGAGGTGCAAGCAGGTCAGAGGAGTACTTGCAGAGGTCAGTTCTCTCCATCGCATGGATCCCATAGACTGAACGAAGGTCATTAGGCTCGTCAGAGAGTACTTTATCCACTGAGCCATCTCACCAGCCTGACCTGATTGAGAGAGAAAAGGAAAACAAGTAGGGTCTCTATCAGAGCCTCGAATTTAGAATTTTTAATTGGTGAATTATCAGGAGTAGGAGTAAAACCATAGAGTTTGAGCAAAGATTTAGCCAGACTGGGAGATAAATGAAGGAGAGGGTCATTGACTTGAATGTTTTCTTAAAGAAACATCTTTTGGGTCCTTATATTTAAGCTCTAAGAGGCAAAAAGAATGAATGTATCTTACAATGGGGGAAAGGAACCTTAAAATAGTTTCTATTTTAAGGGAACATAAAGAGCAAGTAATATTGAGCTGTCTTAAGCAGACACCCTAAAGGGGAATTAGGGCCATCTTAGGAGTGTGTCCTTGAAATAGAAATTTCCAGTGTTGACTGGCACCGCAGGCTTGGCCTGGGGATACGCTGAGCTTGCAGCTTGTAAGACAGAGTCACAGAAGTCGCAGCGAAACATAGCTAGAGTTCGATCCAGGAAAGGATCTTTATTTCAAGAGAGGAACTGATTCAGCTTGTGAATTTCTATCACTGCTGTGTGAACTTTAGTGTGTCAAAGTGGAGGGATAAGTGTCACATTCAGGATGATAAAAAGGAGAAAATAATAAACAAGACCCCAAACAACATTGGTTGTACTTGGTAATTGTTTTCTGATTCAGAAAATGAGGCAATCAAGTAACAATTAAGAACATATGGTACTATTATGGTCCCCATATGTGGAACTTATGGGGAAGACAGGTGATGGTACCCTATGGTGGCCTCCTGTGATGATACTGGCCTCCTGTAGAAGCATTGGCCTCCTGTGATGGTTTTGTTCTTTTGTGAAGGTGCTGACTTTCCTACGAAGTCTTGACCTCTTGTGTTGATGTTGACTTCTTTTTTTATATATATTTTATTTTTTCCTCTTTATTTTATTCTTTTTTAATTAAGATTCTGCCTCCTCCCCGTTTCCCATTTCCCTCCCCCTCCTCCCACACATCGCCCCTCCTCCCACTCCCCTCCCCCTCTCCCCACTCCTCTCCCACATCCCAAGTTCATCTTTTTGGGTCTGGGATACCTCACTCAGGATAGTGTTTTCTATTTCCATCCATTTGCATGCAAAATTCACGATGTCATTGTTTTTTACCGCTGAGTAGTACTCTAATATGTATATATTCCACACTTTCTTCATCCATTCTTCCATTGAAGGGCATCTAGGTTGTTTCCAGGTTCTGGCTATTATAACTCATAATTGGTTTCTAGCCATAGATGTTGACTTCTTGTGATGCTGTTGGCTTCTTGTGATGGTGTTGAACTTCTTGTGTTTTTCAAGGAACTGAAGACAACTAACCTGTTCTGTCAAAAATCATCTACTTAAAGACAGTCTGACCCTGAACTTGTTTCTTTATTTTAGGCTCTGATCACAGAATGGAGAGCTAACCTCTGTGAGTGTGTACTTGCATGCTGCAGACTCAGGTTTCTGTAATGACATTCAGGATGTGCCTGTCTATGAAGAGAAGATTCTTTACATTTTTATTTATTTTGAACTAATTAAGAAGCTCTTAGGGATCACTAGAGTGGGAAAACAAGCCAGGTAGTGTTCACTTTTAAGCATTTTTCTCCTCTGTTAAAGGTTAAAATGTTAGAGGTGCTGTTAGTTTTGTCTTTCTGGAGAGTTCTAAATTATTCTTATTTCTCCCCTCAATTTCCTCAATTTCTTTTAAAGTTGGCCTTAAGGGATTTATAAACTCACAACAGAACAATAAGAAAGAAAAATAAAACACTGCTAATAGTGAGATTTGAATATGAAGCCATTTTTTGTCACAGCTCTTTAAAAGGCTTAGCTTTTAGTCTTCTAAAGTCATAAATGCTGAACCCCAGAATTTTAATGTAGAGTTGACCTTGGGTCTGGTTTGCAGTTGGCTCGCACTTACACAATGACAGCTGAAATAGAACCCAAGGAGATGAGAGAATTAAGTGATGAAATTCATTTGATCAACAAGAAAATGGTGAGGAAGGAGGAGAGATGTGGGGAAACATTTTAAAAAGAAAAAAATATATATTTATTTTCTTCCACTGGGAGTGATTAAGCACGGACATGTACCAGAGTGGAAAGGGAGCACAGTGGGAGCTGCCTAGATGAGTCGTCCCCTGCTTTGCCTTTTGATGAGGCTTGGGAAACATTAAGAAGGAAACTGCTCTTCAGCTATCTGTATATCTTGTGCTTGCTTCAGAGCAGTCCTTTCTCATCTATAAACTGCCACTTCGCACATTCGCTCATTCTTCAAGAGACAACTCAGCAGCACTTCTGGAAAGCATTTCAGGTTTCTTCCCCCAGAATCTTGTGGTTCAGCCTCAACCTGGGGATGAAAGGTCCCACATACCTTTTAAAATTAGAAAAATTATATGGAAAGCCTTGGTGTGAATATTTTAATTATTTCTACTGCAAAAAGGCTTTGTGGGAAAACATAATTCCAGAAATGAGAACAAGACAAGAAACACGAAAGACACAGCAATCACTACTCATGCATTCATATGTGATAATTTAATCACATACTCAATTTCTGATGAAATTAGAATAAGGTAAATATTTAGCTATCACATATACAGTTGCATTTGAACAATGAAAAATATGTTATTTTCATTGAAATAAACACACAAGTTTTGTACTTTCTTTATTAAAATTTCATACTGCCTTTAGCAATTTTACTGAGGCATAATTGATACATAAGATGCTTATACTATATAAAATATTATATATAATGAAAGAACTAACAGAACAAGTTAATTAGTAGTTTCATCATCCAATATAATTATGTTTTTAACATTTAAAACCTACTTCAACAAATAGTGATTGTATCATGAAAAATAACATTAGCTGCGGTCACCATACTGAAATTTCCAGGATTAGATCATCTTGCCTTTCTAAAATTGTGTGCCCTTTAGTGAGTGTATTCCTATTTCTATAATTCCCTAGTGCCAAAATACCTGCTATTCTACTCCACAATTTTCTGAATTCCACTTTTTAAGATTCTGTGTGCAAGTGAGATTATGCAGTATCAGTCTTAATGTGTCTGGCTATTTCATTATGACAGTCAGTGTTCATCCACATTATTGGATTATATGGATTCCCTCTTAAGACTGAAAAAAAATCCATATATATATATATATATATATATATCCTTATATGGGTCAAATTTTCTTTGTCATTGTTATTGACTTAGTCATTGAATAATGTAGCAATGGATATGGAAATGCACATATGCCATATTGCATTTTCTTTGACTAAGTGGCCAGAAATGGAATGGCACATGACAACTGTGTTTTCACTCTTTTGAAAAATCTGCAGACTGTTTCATGTGACGACTGTAACAATTACATTCTATTGTACCATCTTCAAGGATTCCCTTTTCCCATTCTTTCCATTTTCTTACTTCTTTCCCTTTCCTTTTTGGGGACAGCAGTCCACAGACATTCTAACAGTGCACTAAGTCTGATTCAGTATGTATTTCCCTGGTGGTTGATGAGGCACAGAGTTCTGCTTGTTTGTTTGTTGTTAAATACCTATTGGATGATGTACATTAGTCTTGAGAAGAGTCTAGTCAACTTCATTTCTGACTAAGTTACTTTTTTTTACTTTGCCATTGAGTTCATTATTCCGTACTGCATTTTTATTATGCAATTCCTTCAGCTATATGGTTTACAAATATTCCCCCCCCCATTTGTTCAGTTGCTTCCTCACTCTATCATTTTATATTCTATATGGAAGCTTTTTAGTTGGATGAAATCCAATTTGCTTTTATTTTCTGTGTTTTGAAACCAAATAGAAATATCATTGCCCAGACTAATTTCAACAAGCTTTGCTTTTTCTTTTATTTACAGCTGCCTTGACTGCTTGTATAATAACATATGGCTTTAAACATACTCTGAGACAAGTTACCCCATGCTATGAAGTAAGGGTCCAGTTTTGCTTATATACATCATTCTGAAAATTTTTTATTCAAGAGACATGTGTCTCCCTTGCATGTTCTTGGCATTGTTGTTGAAGATTAATTGATGATGGATGCATGAATTGATTCCTGAAATGTGTTCTCCTTTGCCCATGGTCTGTTTCATTCTTGTACTATTTTGTTTAGATTAGTACACTTTTATAATTTTGTGTAGTTTGTGATTGGTATTTTACTGACTCCAGGTTTGTTTTTTGTTATTCAGACTGTTTTGTCTAGTTCAGTCCTTTTGTGGGTCCATATACATTTTATGATTTTCTTTATTTCTTTATCTGTGAAAATATCCCTGGACTTCTCATAAGGATTAAGTTCAGCTATAAGATCCTTTCATAGCATGCAGTATTTAAGATATTAATTCTTCCAATTCCATATACATGCATTTTTATGTTCCTTAATTTCTTTCTTTAGTTTCTTAGTTTTTACTGTACAAGTATTTTACATGTGTAGCTTACTTTCTTCCCTATGCATTGTACATTTGATTTTCTATAGCTCCTTGAGCTGTAACACTTGACTTGATACTAGGCTTATTCTAGAACCTGAGACCAACTTGTATAAATAGCCACTGGATTAAGCTTGCTTTTGATTCCATAGCAAAGTTATGCTCTCATTTTCTTCTTTTTCTCTGACTTGGAGCTTGAAAAAAAATGTGGTGATGGCAATATGAACCATCCTTCTTACACTCCTGGAATAAATTTTTGAATATATTGTTATTATTATTATTATTATTTTGAAACAGGATTTCTTTGTATACCTTTTTGAGCCTGTTGTCCTAGAATGTGCTCTGTAGACCAGACTGACCTTAAACTCCCAGAGATCCACCTGCTTCTGCTTCCCAAGTGCTGAGATTAAAGTTGTGCACCACTACTGCCTGGCTGGAAACACCTATGGAGGTAAGTTACTACATTGGAAATTATGTGGTTCTTCTTTGTTTGGAACAGAGAAAGAATATGTATGATGTACCTAGAAAATACTGAATATTGTTATAGACAGTTATTTGAGTCTTCTTGTTTCTTGGAAACATCTGTATTTGTCACCATTTCCATTGCTGTGACAAATATCTGAAAAGAACAACTGGAACATAAAAGATTTGTCTGAAGCCGTATTGCCTGATTCTGTCCCTTTTATGGCTATGACAAAGCAAAAACATGGAGGAAAAACATGGCAGAAAAAGAGTATTTATCCACAATAGCTAAGAGATTGATAGAAACTTTAGGAAGGGATCAGAAGTTAGGTATTATTCAAAAGCGTGTGTCTAGATCACACTAGATCACACCTTTTATTTTCTACCACCTCTTAGTGGCCCATCACACTGAATCCAGAATGCCCAACATCCTCATCACTTCAAATCCTATCTATTGGCAAACTTACAGGGTATAATTCAGATTACAGTCATAGCAATGTCTCAGCTTATAGCTGTGATTTGGATATAATTATTGATAATAATTTTTTCATAATTTTTTGTTTTTAATTAGCTATACTTTTTTTTCCCATTTCCCCTTCCACCCTTCCCCTGCCATTCTACCAATTTACTCAGGAGATCATGTCTTTTACTCCTTCTTAGTGAGTCAGTTTTAATTTCATTAGTATCTCTGTTTGGGTAATATATTCTTTGATCTTTGCTTCCATGGGCCTTGAGAGATGACTCTGGACCTATGCCCATGCTCTTCTATAATAAAGTCTTTTTACTCTCACCTTGTTACTAACTTGCAAGAAATTCTTACTGAGGACATCAAAATTTAAAGAAACTTTATTGTTTTCTTATCTTCTCCAGAAAACAGTCTATGCAATGCCAAATTAGTTAACTTCTCAACTCATGGCTTCTCATCACTGTTTAGTTCTCAAGACAATTTGAACTTGCCTAACATCTCTTGTTACATTAGTATACGATACACAATCATTCTTAACAAGCCCAGCTGTAAGGATTGGTATTGTCAACTTGAAAAAAATCTAAAATCACTTAGGAGACAAACCTCTTGTCATGCCTGTGAGAGATTTTCTAGATTAAATTAATTGGAATGGGGAGAGCCACAATAACTTGTAGGGCAGGTAGAGCTGGGCTAATGTCTTGGATGAGATGGAAAGGAGTTCAGCTGAGCACTAGCGTTTATTGCTTTGCTTTCTGCTGCCTGCCTATGGATGCATTGTGACCAGCTCTTTGGAGCTCCTGCTGTCATGCCATCCCTATCTCACTCGTGAGCCCAAGGAAACCCTTTCTCCCTTAAGTTACTCTTGTCTGGGGACTTTGTCACAGCTACAGGAAAAGTCACCAATACTTCAACCAAGGGCATGAATTGAAAATCCCACATAAGTCAATATTGAGAACCTTCTAAGTTACTGATTTTGTTTTACTTACTTTGAGAACAGCTAAGGTGTTCTGATCATACTTTTGTTCCAATAAGACTAAACTCAGCGTTGCCTTATAAAAAACCACATTGATACTCTTTTTTGGGAAGTTAGCATTTGGGCAACGTCTCATGTTTTCTCTGCTTTTTCTGAAGATCAGTCAGAGGTCAAGAGGTTTACTGGGCTCAGAGCTTTCTATGGATTAACATATTGCTAATGTGATGCTGAGCTCTCCTCTTGATTCCAGAGCAAATGCTTTAACATCTCTGAAACTGAATGTGCCTCCAATCAATGTTTAAATTCTGTGAAATGTTCTATCAGATGGTACTTAAAATTTGATGATGGTCTATAACAGAAGGGATTTTACTTAACTGCTCCTGGAACTGGGGTTACAGGCAGCTGTTAATGCCTGATGTGGGTGCTAGGAATCAAACCCTAAGCCTCTGCAAGAGCAATAAATGCTCTTACCTGCTGAACCATCTATCCAGCACCCTCTCCCCTCAAGTCTCAGTTTATAGAAGAATCACAATGACATTTTATTGAAAGGAATCCATGAAGTATGGTATAGCTTGAATAGAGAAATATTTGAAGTCTAATTTAGGTCAATTCTGGTCACAACTCTCTTTTCTTTTATGGGGAAAAAAGTCAAAATAACCAGAAATAAACTTATTTTATAAAGTAACAGTGTGAAAACATATTGTTCCTTTTGCTGTATTTTTTATTGTGCTTTGGGACTTGGTTTACTCAGCTATAAAATTTTTAATAGAATATTTCTTGCCTTTGCTTGGGAAGCTAACAAGAATATGACACTTTAGGGGTTATTTGATGGAAAGTAGAAAGAAGTCTTTAAAATTTGCTGGAGCAAGCTGCAGCTAGTGTACTTCAAATCTAAATATAGTTTCTCTTTACTTTGATTTTTCTATAAGGCAAATAGGAATCCCTCTCCGTATCAGCAAAAATTTAATTAAAGACAGTTTCAGAATCTTCTCACTGTACTAATCTTGAATGCTAATCATACTTGAATTTGTCTAGTACTTTTTCTCCAGGGGTTGTCAAATATATTTTGTTGATGGTTTAATTGCTCTATGTGAAGCATTTTGTTCTGTTTTAACCCACTGCGGCCTGTGGAAGTGATGGTGAAGCTTGAATTCCCCAGAAAGTGCTATATACTTCCTAGGATTTCAGTTCACTATCTTTATCAGTTCAGTCAACCATGCAAAGAGGGGCTAAGGAGATGACTCAGTTGGTCAAGTGCTTGTTAAATAAGCATCAGGTACCTGTGTTTCGATCTTAGCTAAAAATCTGGGTCAAAAGTGCTTGCCTATGAGTCCAGCACTGGGAAGGCAGGGTGAGTAGAAATCTTGAGGGTTGCTGGCCAGCCAGGCTACCAAATTGGTAAACTTCAGGTTCAGTGAAAGTTGTGTCTCAAAAAAAAAAATATAGAAAAGATACTCTGTACTGATCTGTGGCCTCCACAGATGCATACATATGTGCGTGCATGCAAATGTGTACATATGCAAGAATAAACAGACACAAAGCTGCGGGAAGTCAAAGCTTCATATAGAGTACATTTATATGTGTTTATTTCCATTTAAAATAGGAACAGTTTTTGAACTCATAATTTACGGTAAAATAAGCTTTTAAAAACTGTTTACTATGGTTTTTAGTATCTTTTTGGAAGAGTATGCAAATATTCTGTGCACAGTGTCACAGATATTTCTTTTTATCAGAGGACATCCATAGTTGGAGTTCTGTGGTTAAAGTAAAACTGGAAACCATGAAAATACTTGAGTCAAGGAAGACTTCTGATGCTGATGGGAATTGGAGTCTAGATTTGCATGAAAGATTCTGTATTATCTTTTCTGTTGTATGTCTTTCACATTTTCACATCTGGGTGATAAGAAATAATGTTCAGTTAACCAAGTTTTATTGATATGCTTCAGACTGAAACTCAAGACAATTTGCATTCGTACTTTATTGACTGCTCTGTAATACTCAGGATCTTTAAAACAAATAGCCTCCGGCACTCCCTTTTCATCACTCTGCCGAAGCTCTGGTTTGACTGCTTGGAAAATAGACCGTGGCTTTCTATAATGACCGCGTCAGATGCTCCAGGAGCAATTGATTACTGAGGCCCTTTTGCTCTTCATGTTTTAAGAAGTTTGTTGCTCATCTTACAATTAACTTCTCATGATAGTTTAAGCCCTATACTTAACCTCATTTCTTGGTGGCATCGCTCTGCTCAGCAGGAGACATAAACTAGAGGAATGAAAATGACTCATCATAACGGCTTATGTGGTGCTGAAGGGGTTTGTGTTAAGGTTTTATACTGTTGAAAATATGAAAACCAAATCTCATCTCCTGTAGAGAAATATGCAAGCAGAGATGAAGAGAAAAAATAGAGTTCAGAGTATTAGGATTTAATAATAATAATAAATAATTATTGAGCTACCACTATGTTCTTAGAACCTTGCTGAATAGTATAGGAAGACCAGAGGAGTTTAGGTCACAATAGAATTTGAGCAGCCAATTAACTTTCTAGTGATTTCTTGTATGGCAATTAACAATAGAGTTGGTTTGAATTTCTACTTGCCTACTTTTCACTACCTACTTCTCTGGAGTTTTCCTATTTTCTGTGAGTATGAATCACTTTTGACACCCAGCAAGGAGATTTTATTTTCAATATGGTTTTGAACAAGATTCACTGGGCTACAGATAACAACTAGACTTTCACACCAACAGAAGACATTTTACCAAGAAATGTGGAGAATGTTCATAAACCAATACATGTTTCTCACATTCTAAAATGGTGGAATCAAGGATCAGAAAGCCAGGAAGGGAATTTACTCTTATAATCTCTGCGAAGCCATATTAAGTTATCATTATCTGATAAATCCTTCTGAAACTGTAATTCATAATCTCTCAAGAGAGTATGATGAGGTAAATACAGCTATTAACTGGGCCTTTGTTCAACCCTAGTATAGCCAACTTTTGCTGGTCAGTTGATATGATACAGCATGACTAATTAGTTCTTCTACATCCAAGGGAGTTTCTGAAGGAGTTTCAGGTACTAGGTCATTAAATGGTTCAATGTAAGTTAGACTAGGTTAACGCTTTTACCCAATTTGTATAGATATGACTTCTGAAGGCTAGTCAAGAATAAGAATTAAACTATACCAAGACTTCTTTACTTCTAGATATGCATCCTTTTGTTTTTTCAATAAATCTTATTATTTTTTTTTGAGGTACTAGTGTTGATCTTGGTAGCCCAGTGGTAAAATAAAGAGAAGGAATGTATATTATAATGGATAGAAGTTGATGATATTAAATAAACTAACACATAAAATAATGAACATGGCAAGTTTTCTCTGACTTCCTCATGAGGGATATGGCAAGCATACATCCTCCACATTCCCATCCAAAAATTCAATCAGAAAGAAAGTTAAAAAGTTTCTAGAATCAAATAAAAACATGAACACAACATATTAGAGCCAATGAGATGCAATGAGAGCAGTTTTAAGAGGGAACTTTATAGCTATAAACAACTACATTAAAAATCAAAGTGTTCTGATTTAATGAATTTATATGACCCCCAGGATCATATAAAACAAGAAAAATATGAACCACAAATAAATAGATGGAAAGAAACAATAAAGGTCAGGACAGAAATCAATGAAGTGTAAATGAAAAGAAGAATCAATGGAACCAAGAGATGATCCTTTGAAAACATTGGTTTGAAAATACTTATCCAGACTAACAAAAAAATTGAAATGAAAAATGAAAATGGATCCATATTTCTCCCTCTATACAAAAACCAAGGGCCAATAAGCCCATGTACATGTTCATTTACCTTTCAGGGAGTTGTATGTTAAAAACAGAGTTAAGATTCCATTTCATCCACTCAGAATGACTTATCTTAAGGAAATAAAGACTAATACCTCCAGGCAATCACACAGAGAAAGGGGACCCTTATACACTGTTGGCGGGAACATAAATCAGTCTTTCTTGCATGGAAATTAATATGAAGGCCACCTAAAAGAGTTGAAAGTAAAAACTACAATATAGCACACTTCTGGGCGTGTACCCAAAGGTCTCCAAGCCAGACTTCCATAGGGATGCCTACAAAATGTAACTGAAGATCAGCATATGAATCAAAACAAGTACAATTCAGAAAGACATGCATCATTTTTCCTCTCATTTTGGAATCCTAGATTTTATAAAGATACATAAAACCATTCACATATACATATGTCATTAAAGATGATGGATTATGAAGGTTAATTGGAGACTGGAAGATGGGAAGAGGGGAGAGCAAGGAGTCAGTGTGACCCAAACTATAACATTTATATGAAAATGTAATCAAAATGTTAGTTTTAATGTTGTTTTTTCCAATTTTTAATGCAATATATTGTAAATGTGTTATATCTGTATTATAAACTTTATTAATTTCCCTTTTGGGGAATGCAAGCCCTTCATATGATGACTAGAAAGAAAAACATGCATCCATTGTTGATTGTTTTGGTTGCTTATCATTTTTCACCACTTTAAACAGCATTCTGACAAAGTTTTAGTAAGTATGTTCATATAATTTGGGGTATGTATTTATCTTGATATTGTATGAGATAGTCACTTTATACCTGCAATTCAATGTTCACAGCCTCTCTGTATGGTGGAATGACATCATAATTTTGTTTCATCTTTGGTAGGGAGCATTCCATATCCAAAACTGCAGATGAACATAAAAGGTCAAACAAATGGAGCCAAAGGCTCTGCAGTTTTATAGGGTTATCTCTGTCTGAATATTTGCCATGTCTTTGTTATAACAGATTAATTGCAGGTTCTAGAAAACCACCAATGATTAACATAGCTGAAAGGACTGAGAATGATTGATGGCTTTTGTTTTTCTTCTAGGATTGTTGCCTCCATTCTCAAAGTTAGTATATTGCAGGACCATGAGTGTGCACAGCAGACATGGTTTCTGAACTTCCCCTATCTTTTATCTTTGGTAGTTTGAACAAGCTGTCATGATAAGGTCACAGAACAGGCTTAGCCTTATGTTAACAACTTTCCAGAGTTGGAATAGAATTCCCCTGAGAAGGCTGCACAGCAGTGTTTGGCGTGTGAACAAAAAAGTATCAAAAGAAGGAACAGTGCAGTTTTCCTGTGATGGGTGTACACTGCGATCAAGACTCTAGAATATTAATTATAAGTGAGAGATTGGCTGAGTCTGAAAAGATCCACAAAACACAAGTGCAGATTCCTAGTGCAGCTGAAATAGATTAATTTCCCCACTGGTTCTATTTATTTTATGAGGCCCAAGTTCTGCCTGCCTTCAGAAAGATTTCTTTCCTACGTAATTCTTTGGACAGATTTCAAGTGAGAGAATGTAAAACAGATTGGCAAACTCAGTGAATTTTATGCCCTCTGCTAAGATGGAATGGTAGGAAGGCACTGTGCTAGGAAGAATTAGCTTAAGTTGTCACCATTGTGGTGCAGGGTTGAACTTGTTACAAGAACATCAGAGTATATGGCAATACCAGAGCTGACAAATGGTGAGATGGAGGAGATGGAGGTGGTGAATAAATAAGGAAAGAAACCTTTGGATCTTGATAATGAAAAAGACACTTTGCATGTGAGTCACATAGTATGCATTAGCTCTCTAGATGTTAGAATTCAAAACCAGATTAGGTTCTGGGACACACAGGATCATGTTCAATGTCTTGTAAAATCTGACCCTTCTCTCATAATCAAGACACATTGCCCATAATCCCTTCCTTGAATTGTATCCAGCTTTTCATCATATTTTTCCTGCTTGGTTATTTTATTCTACTTATCTTGATTATGATTATATTTACCCTTTTGAACAATTTTATTGAGTCAATAATTATAAAAGACTCTATGCCGGTACTCCCTCTTAGGATTTCTTGACTAGTCTAATGGTGAAAGTACCAATGGTACCACAGAGTAGAAAAAAATTTCACCTGTTCAGTGTATTTCCCTGAACCTTGTTTCTACTACAGCTCGAAAAATTCTGATTATTGTGGTTATATCAGATTCCTTCACCAAAAGGATCTTATTTTAAGAGAAATTGGAGAGGGAAGATGCTACAGGCCAGTAGGATGGGAGAGCATGAGGAGGGATTACAATGAGAGAAATTAAAGAAGTGCAGAGACAGAAGATAGCATTCTGGTGAAACTGCATCTTTTTTCTCTTCCCTAAAGAGTACAATGATTTCTTAGTCTTACAGTATTTTTAAAAATCATCTCTATACTTTTTCTTTTTGATTATCTGTTCTTCAGAATCCTTACAATTTTCTCCCATAGACATAAATCACATATGATTGGAAGACTTTTGTTTTTAAAAAATGTTTTTATACAATTGAGAGCACTTGTAATTTTTATTCCTGTGTTTCACATAGTGTTTGTTGTGCATTTACTTCTATTTGCTACTTTCTTTGTTCCAGTGATACATTCTTACTGTATATTTCTAAGAACTCAACACTCGGCAGGATAAGCATTATTTTTTAGTCAATATTTAAAAAGCACATCTGGATTATATTGCCATTTAATAGTATATAGTAAATATAAACCTGAACTACACAATAGTTTTGGATGGCTCTTATAATATTGAGATGTGTAGGCCCTCTCCCATTCATCACATGGCTTTTTTGGATCTATAATGAGGTGAGAGCTGGTGGCACACACTTTTAATCCCAGCACTCAGGAGGCTGAGGCAGGCAGATCTCTGTGAGTTCAAGGCCAGCCTAGTCTACATGAGCTAGTTCCAGGCCAGGCTCTAAAGCTAGAGAGAAACCCTATCTCAAAAAACCAAATATATATATATATATATGAGAAAAATATGCCTTGAGTGGCAAGCAGAGATTGTTTCAATTAGAATTTTGATTATATCCTGCAATATGTGACAAGACAGCAGAAACACTCACTGATCAGTGGCTGGAAAAGCATTTTGCTATATCTGATGGTTAGTGTTAATTATCAGGTTGACAAATTTTAGAATAATCTAGGAAGAATGTTTCAATGAGAACTTTCTAGATTAGGTTGGCCCATGGACATGTTTGTTGGGGTTATCTAGAGTTTGGAATGATTGTCAATTCTTGATGACACTGTTCCTTAAACAGTAGATCCTGAATTGCATCTTGAGGTGAACAACCCCTTTCTTCTCTAAGTTGAGTTTATCAGTATATTTTATTAGGAAAGGGAATAAAAACAACAGAAGAAATATTGTGGACTTGATAAAGGAATTAATGCTGATGCCACATGAACAAAAAGATAGGTATGGAGATGAACTTTTAGTTTTATGCACTTCTTTTAGTTGTATGCATTTCGTGCCAGAAACACACACACAAACACACACATACCTCCTACAATCTGATATAGCCCAGGGAGAAAGTGTTAAGTTATATAAAGACAATAATACTCAAAGGAGTTACATATTCATCTTAAGGTTTTATAAAGAATACGTTGGGTTTGATTTTGCATCTATATTCTGAGCATTTTTCCTACCCATGAGTCTGAGAAACCCAGTAAACATCACAGAGAGACTGCTTCTCATTTACAGTGCTGTACAAAAGATAATCACTATGTTTAAAAAAATATTTCTTATTTAGAGCCAGAAAAGGAAAAGACTCCAGAGAGTTAAGACAAGTACAGTTTTTAGCTGGTTCTTACTGAATAACTAACAAGCTAGAGTTACAAAAATTAACTAAAAGGCAATCTTTAATTTTGTACTTAATTGGTGGGAAATGCTTTGCTTGAAAGGAGAGTGGTAACTTAGGGGAGACAAAATGAGATTTGCCTCTCGATCCCCAACAAAATATTAGTAGCCGCTTTATTTTAGAGCAAGAGATTTAACGGAGCCAAGGGACCTGAGCACGCAGCCAGCAGTGAAGTGCCTGGCATCTCTCAAATCAGGTGCGAAGAGCAGCATCAGATAGTAGGAGGAAGCACTGGCGTTTTCCAAGAGTCCCTCTAAGGCAATGTCAGAAGTAAAGAAAATCCATCAGGAACCGATGACCTCCTTGAATCACACACAGGGACACTGGGCTGTTATTGCTAGCTCAGCTCCAAGAGAAATTATTAAGAAAGCATATATTAGACTTCTTTAGGGTGTCTTTATCAGTTCACTACTGTCTCAGAAAATATCAGTGAGATGCAAGAGAAAGCTTTAAGTCTTTTGTTAAATTGTGCATAAATATCAGCTTTATTCATTTCATGTCTTCTTCTTCTTTTATTTTGCTGGGGATGAGCTGCTCCATGGTTTGTGCATCCTTAGTAAGCTTTATATCAAATGAATTATATCCTTAATCATACAATTCTTGTTTATTGAATCATCTTTCTATATAATTATTAATTATATCAGTTCTCAACTACAGTGGTGGTGTAATTATCAGATCACAGTTTGTTGTAGTGATTGAATTTGAGATTATATGTAAAGAGGGTAATATTAAATATACTATAATCTAGATATGAAACAAATTATAATTTCAATTTATTATAAATAACTAATATACCTCATAAAGCATTCACACTGTGTGTTGAAGATTGGAGGGATTGCAGTTTAAGTAAATTTTTAATTTTTAGTTCAAAATTACACTGAAACAAGATAAGGGCGATCCATAGCTCAATGACTGCAATAGTGTAGGATTAGAGGAAAATCTCTGATGGCTTTTGGTTGTCAGTTTGACACAATCAGGGGAAAGAGGGAGTGTCAATTGAGGGACTGTCCAGACCAGATAGACCCGTGGATTATCCATAGGGAATTTTCTTTATTAATGACTAATGAGGGAGGGTGCAGTACACTATGGGTCATGCCACCCCTGAGCAGATGGTTGTGGATTGTATAAGAAAGCAAGCCGAACAGACAATAAAAAACAAGCTAGTAAGCAGTGTTCTTCCTGAGTCCCTTCAATTCTTGTCTCCATGTTCTTGTGGTTCTGAGCATCTGCTTCCATCAGTTACTGGATGAAGGCTCTCTGATGACAATTAGGGCAGTCACCAATCTGATTAGTGGCTACATTTTCTTGCACCATTCATGCATTTGTGTTTATCCACTGTTTCCCAAGCCAATAATGCATAAACACAGCTAATTTTGAGATATTACTAGACCAGTCTGCTTTTGGGGGAAAATCTTCCCTCGTAGTTGTAGTACACTTATAATTATGACTTCCTACAAGGTCACATGTCTAGTGTGCTACTTGTCCTCAAAATTTTAACTTAAACAGCACATATATGTCTGTGCATCTCCCTATTTTCCTCACAAAGCATAATCATTAAATATAAAAGATCAGTCTCAAAAACTAGAGGAATTTGTACCAAGAATGTAAGAAAAGGTTAATATTTGAAAAGTAATAATCAGATCTCACCATATTAGCATAATTAAGGATAAATATTTTGTTATTCATTCAAGAGTTAAATATAAAAAACTCACAAGCTTCAATATTCATAATAAAATCCTCAGTTGTCCTTGTTTGACCTCAACTTTACACAAAGAACTATATTAGTAAGGAATGCTAAGAGCTCACTGATTGGTTATCCAATACCAAATAGACAGCCCTAAAAACATGCATGCAAGTAACATATGCAGACTGAGAAGCTGACATTTATGTATCTATAATAATAAATATATAATTATATATATGTATATGTATGTATACAAAATTATATATACATGCATATGTAACAGTAGCTAATGAAAAAGAGAGCAAGAATTTTAAAAACGTCAAGGAGTGGTATATGGTAAATATTGGAAGGAGGAAAGGGAAGTGTGAAATTATATAATTATAATCTCAAAAAATATATGAAATAATTTTTTTGAAAAAAAAGTGTGTTTGAAAATATTTCTTATGAAACATCTAATTTCCAAACAAAAGCAGAGCCATTAAATTGACACTACCCTTCTCCCCCCTAAAACATCTTTTTGAGTAATCAACAGGATGTTAGGTCAGATGCAGGGCTGGGCAGAGAGTAACTGTTGTCTGAAAGTTTGGCTCTAGATCTGTAGCATTCTCCATCATCATCACTGGGAAAGCCTTCCAGATTTGGAGGATCTTCAACACAAGGATGGCTTTTGTTTTTCTTGCAAGGGACTTCCTTTTGCACTGCAGAACTCTTGGAACCCCCAAGAGAAAGTCTGCACTTCTTGTACACAACAGTGGAATGAAGTATAGCGCTATGAGAACCAGTTAGTTTGGGTTAACCCTTGGCTCCCCATTCATCAGCTGGTTTACTTTGGCCTGTTCCTAACCTTTTGTATGGCACAGTCCTTGATGGTATTGATGCCATGATGACAATAATGACAGTAACAATATGATCCACTCAATAGAGTTATTTGGAGAACACAATGAGATAATATATGTAACACGTCCACAATGGTGCCCAGTTTAGAAAAGTATTCAATGACCATTTGTCTATAAACACAAAAACACAGAAATTTTTGTAATTTATACTCACTGTCATTATCTGCAATGTCAGGAATAATGTCTGGCATGAATGCATTTCATAAAAATACATTGGATGCAAGAATATAACATTTGAATTTAGAACTTATGAGTTGTGTGTGTTATTGGTAACAATTTGTCATACATCTAGCAATTTAAAGTATTGGCCCTTGCTGAGGAAAATAAAAAACTGAACTGGGCAGATGGTCAGGGTAGGTGCCAGTGCAGACATTTTCTAACCCTCATTCTCGTGTTTTGATTCACTGTGATTGTGTGTGGTGCAACCATGTGATTTTTAATACATATCAAATCTTCTTGAAAATGCAAGCATTTTCCTGATGCCAGGCAAGTGGATGCAAGCTTAGACAAACCAGAACATATGGGCATCTTTATTTAGTACTCTCAGTGCAATGACTGGATTAAAGTTTGGTGGCATTCCCCAAAGCAGTTGTCCATTACATGGATGGCAGCTTTTGATGTGGTTCTAAGTTCATTTCCTGGGAATTGTCTAAAACAATAATATTTCCTTATCAGAGCATTTTAAATGCAAAGCAGCCGAGATTCAAATAGCAGTAAGAGAAGGTGAATGAGGTCAAACAAATAGCCAAGTCACCCAATAGCACCATGCTGCAGAGGATAGAAAGGGACAGCTAGACCTCTGTAGCTGTGACTGCATCTGCAAAGTCATCCAGGAAGCTCACCTGTTTCTCATTCCAGATACATTCCATGGCTTTTGCTCTTTGGTGACTGGGATTCTATATCATAACCTTTCTGTGCTTGAAAGGAACTGGTTATCGCTTTGTTCCTTGTAACCTGAAAAAACCTAAATCACAAATTGTTTCTGTTATTTGTATTTCCCCCAGTATAACCTGCCCCAGCTCATTGGGTGTGATCTATAACTATGTTCAGCCCACAATGCTGAGGCATTTTTAAACACCTTTCTTTCCTACCACGTAATCAGTGTAGGTTAGTAGGTTCATTGGAAAATAAGTAGTTATTATTATCTGTGATATAGCCAACTGTGGATTAAAGGAGCTCTGAGCATTGCCCAAGAGTCTAAGCAACATATAAGAAATTGATTTTGTGAGGGAAAAAAAAAGCTTTTTAAATTCTTGTCAGGAATTCCAAAGTATTGTTTTAGAAACTAAAACCCAGGTGTGGTGGCTTGAATCAAAATGACCCCCATAGGCTTTTCTGGAGTGACACTATTAAAAGGTGTTGCCTTGTTGGAATAGGTGTGGCAGTACTGGAAGATGTGTGTCACTGGAGGCAGGCTTTGAAGCCTCAGATGCTTAAGCCTGACAAGTCTCTTCCTACTGCCTGAAAATCCAGATATAGAACTCTCTGCTCCTTCTCCAGCATCATATCTGCCTGCGCACAACCATACTTCCTGCCATGATGGTAATGAACTAATCCTCTGCATCTGTAAGCAAGCCTTAATTAAATGTTTTCCTTTATGAGAGTTGCTGTGGTCATGGTATGGTTTTTACAGCAATAGACACCCCAACTTAGATACCAGGACAGATGATTTAATTAGTGGGGATGGATTTACAAGCACAGTGGGGCAGGATTTTTGAAATGGAATTCTTCCACAAGAGTAGAGTTCAGCATGACCTTAAGTGTCTTTTGGCCATTTGAATTTCTTCTGTTGAGAATTCTCTGTTCAGATCAGTGCCCCATTTTTTTATTGGGTTCATTAGCATTTTAAAGTCTAGTTTCTTGAGTTCTTTATATATTTTGGAGATCAGACCTTTGTCTGTTGCAGGGTTGGTGAAGATCTTCTCCCATTCAGTGGGTTGCCTTTTTGTCTTAGTGACAGTGTCCTTTGCTTTACAGAAGCTACTCAGTTTCAGGAGGTCCCATTTATTCAATGTTGTCCTTAATGTCTGTGCTGCTGGGGATAAATGTAGGAAGTGATCTCCTGTACCCATATGTTGTAGAGTACTTCCCACTTTTTCTTCTATCAGGTTCAGTGTGTTCATACTAATATTGAGGTCTTTAATCCATTTGGACTTGAGTTTTGTGCATGGTGATAGATATGGATCTATTTTCATTCTTCTACACGTTGACAACCAGTTCTGCCAGCACCATTTGTTGAAGATGCTCTCTTTTTTCCATTGAATACTTTTAGCTCCTTTATCAAAAATTAGGTGTTCATAAGTTTGTGGGTTAAAATCAGGGTCTTCTACTCGGTTCCATTGATCGACTTCTCTGTTTTTATGCCAATACCAAGCTGTTTTCAATACTGAGGCTCTGTAATAGAGTTTGAGGTCAGGGATGGTAATGCCTCCAGACGATCCTTTATTATATAAGATTGTTTTGGCTATCCTGGGTTTTTTGTTTCTCCATATAAAGTTGATTATTGTCCTGTCAAGATCCGTGAAGAATTTTGATGGGATTTTAATGGGGATTGCATTGAATCTATAAATTGCCCTTGGTAGGATTGCCATTTTTACTATGTTGATCCTCCCAATCCAAGAGCAAGGGAGATCCTTCCATTTTCTGGTATCCTAAAAGACACTTAAGGTCATGCTCAACCTCCTTAGCAATAAGGGAAATGCAAATTAAAACAACTTTGAGATACCATCTTACACCTGTCAGAATGGCTAAAATCAAAAACACCAATGATAGCCTTTGCTGGCGAGGTTGTGGAGAAAGAGGCACACTCATTCATTGCTGGTGGGAATGCAAACTTGTGCAACCACTTTGGAAATCAATGTGGCGATTTCTCAGGAAATTTGGGATCAACCTACCCCAAGATCCAGTAATACCACTATTGGGAATATACCCAAGAGATACCCCATCAAATGACAAAAGTATCTGTTCAACTATGTTCATAGCAGCATTGTTTGTAATAGCCAAAACCTGGAAACAACCTAGATGCCCTTCAATGGAGGAATGGATGAAGAAAGTGTGGAATATATACATATTAGAGTACTACTCAGCAGTAAAAAACAATGACTTCTCGAATTTTGCGTGCAAATGGATGGAAATAGAAAACACTATCCTGAGTGAGGTATCCCAGACCCAAAAAGAGGAACATGGGATGTACTCACTCATAATAGGTTTCTAGCCATAAATAAAAGACATTAAGCATATAATTTGTGATCCTAGAGAAGTTAAATAAGAAAGTGAACCCAAAGAAAATCATAT
Organism: Chionomys nivalis; assembly: GCF_950005125.1. Taxonomy (NCBI): domain Eukaryota; kingdom Metazoa; phylum Chordata; class Mammalia; order Rodentia; family Cricetidae; genus Chionomys; species Chionomys nivalis. The sequence continues at coordinate 27,566,801 of NC_080103.1, read as the reverse complement.
AGTCATCCGCATGGAGAGGGGAAGTAGACAAGATTGCAGGGCAAAAACTGGGAACTTGCGGGTGAGGTGGCATGGGGCAAAGGGGAAATGGGATGAGAAACATGAGAAGGGGAGGATGGGAGGAGCCCGGGGGATTGGGATGGTTGGGATATAGGAAGGGAGGATACGGGAGCAGCGAAGTATATATCCTATCTAAGGGAGCCATCTTAGGGTTGGCAAGAGACTTGACTCTTGAGTGGTTCGCAGGTGTCCAGGAATATGTCCCCAGCTGGTACCTTGGGCAACTAAGGAGAGGGAACCTGAAATGACCCTATCCTATACTGATGAATATCTTGCATATCACCTTAGAACCTTCATCTGGCAATGGATCGAGGTAGAGACAGAGTCTCAATTTGGAGCAACGGTCTGAGCTCTTAAGGTCCAAATGAGGAGCAGAAGGAGGGAGAACATGAGCAAGGAAATCAGGACCACGAGGGATGCACCCACCCACTGTGACAGTGGAACTGATTTATTGGGAGCCCACCAAGGCCAGCTGGTCTGGGACTGAATAAGCATGGGTTGATTCTGGACTCTCTGAGCATGGCGGACAATGAAGGCAGATGAGAAGCCAAGGACAATGGCACTAGGTTTTGAACCTAATACATGAACTGGCTTTGTGGGAGCTTAGCCTGTTTAGACACTCACCTTCCTGGACGTAGATAGAAGACCTTCGTCTTCCCGCAGGGCAGAGAATTTGGACTGCTCTTCAGCATCGAGAGGGAGGGGGAATGGTGTGGGGGGAGGAGAAGAGGAGTGGGGATAGGGGGAGGGGAGTGGGGGGAGGGGGCAATATTTGGGAGGAGGGGAGGGAAATGGGAAACGGGGAGCAGGTGGAAATTTTAATTAAAAAAGAATAAAAAAAAAAGAGTAGAGTTCAATAGGGACCATAAACACCAGAGGCATGAGGCCGAGTTCCAAGACATTATAATAGAGGTATTAGGGTAGAACAAATAATTGAAGACGCATTATGCTATAGCAGTGCCAAATGTACCAGAAAGAAAATCTGCATTGACTGGTGATAAGGTGAAAGACAGTAAGACTGGGATCTACTCTGTGAGGAATTTAATAGAATTCTGTGGTGTGTGGCTCAGAGGAGCAGGGAGATTGCTGAGGCTTAGGATGCCTGTCAACATCATTTCATGTGACTTAATGACGCTCCCTTTTTAACCTCAGCTACTCATCAGATCAGAGGAGTATTGCAGAAGACTCAATAATCCACTTATTCCAGTCTTTGTTTGTGCTGCCTACACCTCTTTTGTAAGAACAAATAAACAGAATAAATGAAGTCAAAAATAGAATGTCCCCTGCTCTGAGGTCATCGGAGAGATGACTACAACCCTATCTATTCGTCCTGGAGCTATTTTAGCAAATCTGCTGCTTCTGTGAGCTTATTTAGGGAGAGAAAAGGTCATTGACTCTTTGAAAATTTGGTTTGGATCTATTTTAGTGAGACTCGTGCCTACTTTGCTGAATCACTTAAATAGATGTGAAACTGTTAAAATATTTAAAATGCTCATTTTTCTGAATAGCCTTTAAAAATAGTTCAGAGTCCAATGGAGGTCAAATGCAGCAGGATGTGCAATTTTGAAGTTAGAGGGCAGCAATTAGAAAAATTACACCCATTACAGCAAGGAAGAGCTGAGAGTATTATATTTATGTGAGTTCACTTGTCATTTGAAGAGAGCATTGCATAATGTCCTCATTTTTGATTCCTTCATTGCTTCCTAACTCCCCCCCTTTGTTAAACATACTCACAGGAAATAAAGTGAATCAAACCTTTCTCTTTGTTAAGATTAATGCTTTAAGATTCTAAGTCTTTAAGCAATTTAGCTTTCCTGAAAATTTGCATATTATTTTACGTACATATATGATATAAAGTGTGTACTCTATATTGCAAGAACTTTTTTTAAATATTACTTTATTTGTGTATATGTGCATTGGTGCTCACATGTAGTGGTGCTGAATGCAGACATCAGGGGACAGTTCATGAGAATTAGTTCTCTTCCCCAACTGTGTGCATCCCTGGGATTCAACTCAGGAAATATACTTCTAAATCCATTCTGTGTTGTGTATATAATAGTAAGTATCCTTTTAAGTACCACACATATAAAACAACATGTGAATAATGAGTTGGTTTATTTTAATTTCTAATACTACTAATAAAGCACATTGGGGTAAAATGTGGATTTGACAGCAGGCACCTTCATCTACTGAGGCTTCTTGCTGGCTCGGGATGTTTTTGACATAATGGCTCACTACGCAGCCCCAGGAAGCCTTGGATTTTAGATCGTTGTGTCTCCAGAGTGTTAGGGGATGTACTTGGGCACCAATAGCCTAACTGGAATAATATTTTTTGAAAATAATATGTTTAATTTCTTATTAGAACCTAATATAAACATAGATTCATTTTTTGTTTAATGAAATTTTAAGGGAAAGAGTTCTTCTGATATGCCTTAATATTTATGTTCATTTATAAATATATGAAGTTATTTTCCCAACCTGGCAATCTTGTTTTTCATCAAAATAAACTCCTTCTTGACATATATTATTATTCAGTTTTCACATAACTTTTATTTTCATGTACAAAGCTTAATGTAGCACATGTTTCACAAGCACTATTTCTTATGCTTTTACACATAAAAGACAGTACATAATATAAATGCAGTTAAGGATGTAAATTCAAGTGGACTGTAAGTTCTAAAAAAACTGAAGCAATGACGGCTTTACTTTAAGTACTTTTAGGCTTTAATTATTTGTGTACTTACTTATGTTGTGTGCATGTGAGTGTGCTGTATGTATGTGTAACACATGTTCTCACATGTATATGGGTATGTCTGTGTACACACTCACAGAGGCTGGAGAATTCCCGGTGTCCTTCTTTATTGCCCTTTACCTACTCCCCTTAAAGAGGGCCTCTCAATAGACCTGAAGCTGGGCAACTGGCCAGCAATCCATGGTGATTCTACTGAGTCTGCTTTCGGTGGTGGAGGGGCTACAGATTGGTATGCTCGCACCTGGCTTATTTTTGTAGGTACCAGGTTCTAATGCTAACAGTGAGTGCTCTTGTCCACAACCTATCTTTTCAGCATCTACTGAAAGTATTATTTATAGACAATGATTATAAATAGAAACATTGATTATCGTTGTCACTGTACTGGCTAGCTTTTATGTAAACTTGGCACAGGTTAGTGTCAACTAAACCTCAATTGAGAAAATGCCTCAGGCTGTGGGAAAATCTGAAAAACATTTTTTTTTTAATTAGTGATTGGTGTGGGCAGGCCAAACTCATTGTAGGTGATACTGTGCCGGTGTTGTTGGTTCTAGGTTCTGAGCAAGCCACAAGGAGCACAGCAATAAGCAGCACTTCTCCATGACCTCTACATGACCTGTCTCCAGGTTCCTGCTCTGCTTGAGTTCCTGCCCTGATTTCCCTCTCTGATGGAGTATAAACGGAGAACTATAGAATAAAATAATCCTTTCATCCCTAAGTAGCTTTGGTCATGATGTCTTATCATAACAATAGAAATTCTAAGACAATAATAAAATAAAAGTTCCCATGTATCAATTACTCAATATAGTTCTTCACTGGTTGAGCTCATACACAGAAATCTGTAGTGAATGCCAGTTGTGGCATACACACTTGCAATTCTAGCACACTCCAGAGATAAAGGCAGGAGGTAAACCTGCTCTTATGTAGTGACACTATCTTAAAAACAAAATACAAACTTAAAATAGATGAAGAAATCTTTTGTGATTAGCCAAATTATAACATTTTAAAACTCTTAAGAATGAAATGCGATGTAGTCAAAATTATTAAATGTATAGCTATAATTGTACCACATTTGCATTTTGACCAAAGATGATTCAAAACCAAATCTAGGCTGAGCATAGACATAGACACCTGTAATCCCAGCACTTGGGAGGTGGAGGCAAGAAGAGCAGCAATTCAAGGTCATCCTCAACTGTACACTAAGTTTGAAACCATCTTGAACTACATGAAAGCCTGTCTCTAAGAATCTCCAAATCAATAATCCTTATTGAACTATTTTTTTAAATATAATAATTTTTAAAGTTTTACTAATAAAATGTTTACTAGATCTAATTAAAAGTTTGACAATAAAATCTAGGGGTTCTAACTTTTTAGCACAAATACTTTTAACTGAGCAAAATCAGCAGTGGGATTAGAATGGTTTGATCTAGAATGCTTATAGATTATTGTCACCAAGCTCTGGACTTTCTTTTAGTAGCTGGCTGCAGTAAAGGGATCATCCCTCTTTAACATCTGACTCTCCAGTGTGATCACTTCTACAGTTCCTGTCCTGAGAACGATACACAGATATACACAGCAGATTTTTGCATTGTAAGAACAGCTTTGAATTTATAGATACAAGCTTATCTCAATATTTTCATTAGAATGTATTTGTAAGCACTTTCTATTTCATGTTCTTTCTAGAGAAAATCTGTCCTTGCATGTCAGAACTGGAAATGAAACATTTGTTTTAGTAAAATCTTGTTTGAATTTTGATGTGCTCTTATCTTTTGCTGTGTGCAGTCTCACAACCTTCAGGTAGAATGATGTTTTTAGTAGCAGTTACCACTGAAGGGACTGTAATTTCAGGACACAGGGATAACCTAATTCCACTATACAACTAACACTATCTACAAACAACTATGGAATATTTGATAAGGTTTACTATGTTGGTGTATTTATCCCTGACACATGGTATTGAGGCTTTATTTTATTCTAGCGGATTTTTAATTTTTTTTAAGTTTTTAAAATTATAATATAGTTCTACTATTTCCCTTCCTTTCAAATTCCTGACCTTTTGTTTAACTGTTGTTATATACATGTATACACACACACACACACACACACACACACACATACACACATTAGTAAATGCCACCCTTCTCAGTCTGTATTATGTTACTTGTATATATGTTTTCAGGGCAACCATTCGGTATTGGATAACAAATTAGTGTAAAAGTAGATTTTAATATGTTATGATTATTTCTTGATCGGATTTGAGCAGAAATTCCAAAGTTTTGAGTAAGTATTAACTTTTGGCTTTATCTTAAAAAGTATCATAAAAGTGACCCAGAGTTTTACTACAGGCAGCTAACTGATTTATACAACACTGCAATTAATATCTAAAGAAATATGAACACAAAATGTTTCTTCACGTAATTTCTGACTCACCCATAGCTTCTGTCACACCACGAACTACAATGTATTTAAATTTTGCTGATAATTTCCCATCCATGAAAGAATATTCGGTCAGAATTTCTGTTATTTGTATTAGAAAGAGTTTTAAGATGTTTCCCAAGAGTCCTCCTTCCTCATGTACATACTGGAGATCGAGTCCCCAAGATTATTGCTGTAATTGTTGTGCTGAGCTCAATGACAGATGGTTTACCTCGCATGCCCGTCCAAGGCTCTGGAGTCAAACTATTGCCCTGTGAATAAAAAAGCTTACAAACAAATGAGATGCAATAGCAATGACTTATTCAAATAACATTTGCTCTTTACTCATTGTGCACTAGTGATATACAGATCACTATTCTAAACTGTACAATTTCAACTATTTAGTGGAAATGCTAAAATGGTTAAGATGATTAAAAGCTTTCCAAATTTGTTATTTTGGTAGGTTTCCTCTTCCAACTTAATAATTCTTTCTTTCTTCCATAAGAAATATTTTGAGTTTGTTTCATTTTTCTGTTAATGCAAATAATTTAAAATTTTTGAAAGATTTAGAAGTAACACAGTTCTTACCTCTCTTTTCATGAACAATATATTTTTATTGTTTGGTCTGAAAAGGACAGTGCATTAAGCCAAGATGCATCATCATTTGAATAATTAGACACCATGGAAAACAGCCCTGTATATTCAAATGCTTTTTAAAAACTGGGTATTTAACTAGAATACAGCTGCATCATTTCCCCCCATTTTCTTTCTCCCTACAACTCTTGGCATGTCCCCTAGCCCTCCCCCCCCCGCCAGTTTCTCCCTCACTCCCTCTTAACAGTAACTCCTGGATAATTATGTTGTTATTCCTCTTACTTCCAATATGACCAGTTTTGGAGTTCAGTTTGTCATGTATTCTTGATCCTATGTCTGAATATCCTTACATATCCACCCATATATTGACTCATATGAGTAATACTTTGGCTCAAAATCTATTAACGATAATCATGGAGAAAATTCCCCATTCATTTTTACATGAAAATATATGAAAGTGAGAGTAAAATAAAATGAATTATTTTGAGGTTGGAGAGTTGGCTCTGAAGTTCCTGAGGACCTAAATCTGGTTCCCAGCACCAATTTTCAAAAATAAAAGAAATTAGTGTCGAGTGGTCATCTTTTCTGTAGTTTTTCATTCTGATGCACACCAAAGTTTCTCACTGTTACTGCAATGAAAACACTGAAATCATTGGACATAAACGTAGGAGAGCCACCACGAACAGATGATAAATAAAGAACACGTAGCAAGAGTGGAAAATTTCCCTGTTTATCACCATCTCATGAGGGAAAAACAGTTCTTCTCTCTATAAATCCTTGTGACCTTCCTTTTCTGTGAATCTTACAGAGATGGAAGCAGGGAGCAGGACTGGAGCAGACAAAGAGAAGATTAGGTTAACAGCAAATGTTGCAAGTTGAGTGGAAAATTCAAAGCATAAAGTTGAGTAACTTTTTCTCATATAAGGTGCAAGAAGGCCTAGGGGTGTATAAAACTATCATTCAGCTCCAGAAAAGACTACTAAGTAGGAGAGGTACTCCTTGAGGCTGCTTTCCTATATACTCTCAGTTCTTCCTCTGCCTGGAGTCTCAGAATCCATCATCCCCAGCATCTTTGAGTTTGTAAATCACTTTAAGAACACCAATCAGGGGATACAACGAGTGAAATATAGTTAGTGTTGGAGCAGCCTCAGGGTAAAGTGTAGCATAAAATGCTTTAAAAAGTTGCAGTCTTCTATAGTTCTTTGTGGTTTACAGATGTGTATTTCTCTCTTCCTTTTCCTCCTGTTTTTTCTCCTCTTCTCCTGCTTCCATGTGTTGTAGGAGGCCGCTTGTTAGTTCCTGACTGCCCAGACTCCTGAAATAGCCACATAACTGTATTAATTAAAGCACTGTTTGGCCCATTATCTCTAGCTTCTTATTGGATAACTCTTACATATTAATAATTTTGTTCATTGACAATTTTGTACATGTATAAAGTATATTTTGATTATAGTATTATTATTCTTTCCTCCCAGCTTCTCTCCTAATCCATCTTTTCCTATCAGCCCTCATCTTCCTACTGGTGCGGGATAATTGTCTGCATTCTGTCAATCATGTTTTAAATAAATGCTGATTGGCCAGGCAGGAAGTATAGGCAGGTCAACCAGACAGGGCAATGAGAACATGAGTTTTCTGGGAAGAAGGAAGCTTCTTTTGGGAGTCCTGCCCAGATCACCGAAGAAGAAGGGTGTGACCTGCCCTGATGAAAAAGGTACTGAGCCATGTGCCTAACATATATTAGAATAATGGGTTAATATAAGCTACAAGAACTAATAAGAAGCCTGAGCTAATGGGCCAATCAGTTTATAACTTATGGAGACCTCTGTGTGACTTTCTTTGGGGGCTTGCCAGCTGTGGGACCAGGTGGGAGGACAGGAACCCCCAACAAAGCCTGGCCCTCATGATACATCCTACCATATTCATGAATTTTGTTTGTGACCAGGGTGGTTTGAGCAGGGTCATCTCTTTGAGCATTGATTGGAATTTTCCACTAGAGCCTATTGAGGTTAACAGTTGTCAAACAACTGAAGGCAATGACTTCTCCAATCCTGAATCTTTCTGTAGTATATTAGTTAAGAATTTCTCAAGGAACAGAACTTATAGACTGAAAATATGTAAAGGGGATTTATTAGAATGGCTTATAGTCTGTAGTCTAGCTTGTCTAACAGTGGTTGGGTACCAATGGACAGTTGAAGAACCAAATAGTTGTTTAGTCTATGAGGCAGGATATCTCAGCTGCTTTTTAATATATACCAGAATCCATAAGAAGTTTGTAGCATGATTGATAAAACCTCAGAGACATATATTGGGGTTCAACCTGAAGTCAGAACAGCAAAACAGCCAGTCACTGTCTCTTACATCTACCTCAGTCTGAAATGGCAATTCTGACTCCAAGAGTCATTAAGACTGATCAAGAAGCACAAGAACTCTCTCCTCTCTAGTGCTGTAATTAAAGGTGTGCATTACACTGCCTGGTTTCTATGGCAAACTAGTGTGGCTACTAGAATTAAATGTGTGCATCACTGCTGCCTGGTCTATAAGGCTGATCACTGTGGCTGTTTTACACTCTGAACTTCAGGCAAACTTTATTATTAAAATACAGATTAAATATCACTACAGAAGTGGGCTGTCATGCCAGTGAAGGAATGGACTTGCTAGCAAGTGTGAGATCAATCAGGCAAAGGAACAAGCTTCCTTCTCCCATTTCCTTTATATATGCTTCCAGCAAAAGGTATAGCTCAGATTAAGGGTGTGTCTTCTAGCCTCAAGAGATCTTGATTGAAGGTGTATCTTTCCACCTCAAAAATACAGATTTGGAGTGGGTCTGACTTCAAATGATTTAATTAAGAAAAAAATGGTATTCCAAGCTGCTTAGGTTTTAGTTAATTCAAAATATAGCCAAGTTGACAAGCAAGAATCGCCATCACAAATAACAAATAGTTTGGCAGTGAAAGATAGGGACTGCTGAGACTCTTCTCCATCCATGCCTGACAGTTGATGGGTGAGGTTTTGTGTAGACCTAGTGCAGGTAGCCAGAGCTATTTTGTCATTAGAATCTTAGAAGATGGCATTGTGAAGCTTCTTTATCTTCAGATTCTTACATCCTTTTAATTCCTTTCTCACAATGTCTTTGAGCCTTAAAAGGGATCCTATAGAATTCATGTTGAGGCTAAGCATTCATCAGTCACCTTATTTCAGTCATTTGTACACCCATGGATCTCTGCCTTTTCCACCATTCCCTGGAAGGAAAGTATTTGCTGATTAATCCTGGAAACATATCTACTAGAAGACAGTTTGATTCTATGTCAACCTAGCTAGACTATAGGTTCAGCTTTTTAGTAGGATCTCTAGTTTCCCGTTACATGGAGTTTTGACCAGGTTCGTAGCACAAAAAGTCCATGTGAATAAGGAAAATAACATCAATGGGGTCAATAAATTTCCCCGGTCTATTTCCCCGGATATTTAAAAATAAATATTTCAAGGAATCTACAAATTCTAAAAAGAAAACCAGAAAAAAGCGCTATTGTATTTATTCAAGTATCACCCATGTATCTCATTACTGCTTATGGAGAATGGAAAATTGAATCACACAATTTAAGACATTTATAAGGAAAAAGCCATTTATTTTGGAAAATAAAATTAATAATCAGTATTCAAAGGAACATTGGAGAATAGAGTAACTTTCTGTACAGACCCTGGAAATAGATGTGACTATACATTTTGGGAACTTGTTCTTTTCTTCCTTTTCATTAATGACTACACATCTCAGTCATATGTTTGGAGACAAGCACACTGGCACAGTAATCTTAACTGGTCTGTCTGAAATAGGAAATAAAGCAAGACATTTGTTCAGCGTAGCTCAAAATGCCTTGATCCATAATCAATACATCATTAATAGTAGCTGGCATGTTTGACAAGTTAAACCTTCTTGAGTGTTCAAGGAAGTCAAACCTGTCCCTGAAAATGAACATTTTGAAATTCTTTTAACAATTTTAAAATGCAATTGAAGAACAGAAATTCAGTTCCTTGGATTAAATGGATCAAGAGAAAATGAAGAAAAGATACTACAAATAGAACTTAAAGATTAATGGTTATGAGAAAATGAATGAAAAATTAGATGCCGAGAATCTAATATGTTGCTACACATGGTCTGGGAGCTTTGCCTTTTTATTAAATGCAAAAGCTGTGAAGATGTCTGCAAGTATCTTCAACTTTAGAACAGAGATTAACCTACATGCAGTTCTATTTGAGAATTTAAAGCGTGATTCCCTCGCCTTAGCAGTTAAAGGAAAAAGAAAACTCTTGACAATTTATTCTTGTGTTTCCCTAATCATGTATTTTTTCATGTTATTTTGCTCTAAGTGTGCTTTTTATGCCAGATGATGCTCAGTGATCAACTCAGTATGCATGAATCACTACATGTCATCTATAACCAACCCAGAATTTTTCTTGGGACTTTCTTGAATGACTCCTGAAATTTCACTATTTATGAACAGACGTCAAACACTGATAAGGTCAGCCTTATCTTTTATTCTTACCACAGCATCTCTCTTAACTGAACTTTCTACTGCCCCCAATGTCCTTAACCTCTAAATCTAAAGATGTTCTTCTCTAATCAGTGACTGGAATTTCTCTAAACACATGTCAAATCATATCGCTCCTTTTATAAATCCCAATAGCTCATTTTTTTTTCTCGATGCTCAAATGTACAGACCAAAATTTTAGACTTACTTTTGAACTTGCAGCATTTTATGCTTGGAACACTTTCTCTGATGTGTGAGACTGTTTCACTATTTAGATCTCAAGTTGCGGGCTCCTCAGAGAGCCCTCTTTGACAATCCTAATTAAAGTATCAGCAGCTTTTAACATTTTCCTGTGACTGAATTTGTTTTCCCCTGAAGTTATATCCTTTGTGTATAGATGGCATCATCTGCTTTATCCTGCTAGAATGCAGACCTGATTAATGCAGAGAATTTATCCTGCCCAGGTCTGTACATAGCTAAGAATAGAACTTTGTCTCAATTAGATAATGTGGAATGAGTACATGAATAAGAAAGGGGCTTTGTTATGCAGCTATTTTTGGATTAGGATGTATGTCACAGGTCTCAGAGGCAAAAGCATCATAATAATATGTTTTATAGATTTCTTGTGGCTAAATGAAACTAATTCAAAGTGGTCTAAGTAGGGCTTTAGTATGCACAAAGTGGGTAGTAAGCTGAACATAGATGTATGCAGTAAGTTCATGGGTTTGAAATCATGTTTTTAAGACAGGGTTTTTTTGGTCTCCTCAATTGGCAGTATGCACTGGTGCCCTCATAACATTGAGCAGAATCGACAGCTAGTTATTACCTGTGTGATAATGGGAGTGAAGAAGCACTGTGTGCTAAGCTGTGATACCTGACGCATCAAATGCTTTTCTGATTTATGATCCTTTAACTTACTGTGAATTTATTTAAATGTAGCCCTATTGTAAGTCAATGAATATCTATACATCTTTCCATTCATGATATTGTCTGGTTATAGAAATATTAGTAAAAATGAAAGTTAGACAATGGTTACCATTGGTTCATATAAAGAGTTGAGGCCAATCTATCTCAGGTTCGTTTTAACAAGGACTGTACACTTATCTAGTGTGTAGTTGGCTCCCGGTGTCCTTGTTGGTAAACCTTCTTTTGCATTCTCTGATAAAGGAGACTTCTGAGTTATGGAATATGTGATTTCTCAGGTTGATTTATCTAGACCCAAGATTTATAAACCGTTCAGGAAAGCCATCCTTCTCATCCCATCCTCACTTTGAAACAAAATCCTGTTTGTTGAAGAGAAAATAAGTATTCTCTAACTCAAGGCATAGTTTATTTCTAATAAGGCAGTTGCCAGCAATGTGACATTTTCCTAAGGGTAAAAATGTGAATGAGTGAGAACAGTACTAGTAAATGCTCATTAGTTCTAACCTTAGTCCTTAACAGAGCTAACAGTTTCTTTTTATACAAAAGATTAAATTATAGTAGTTTCTAAGATGTACTATTTTACAAATAAGTTATCTAGAAAGGTTATTAGTTAGCCTAAGATGTGATTTGAGATGGGTCTTACGCTGCGGCTTACTCACCTGAGTGCTACGTTTATAGGTGTGAGCTACCACTTCTTGTCCACATGAAGCTTTAAAACAGGTGCTAGCTCTTGATGGTTGAAGAGAAGTTTTATGGTGAGACACCAGATGCATTTTATATAGTCTTCCTGCCTGGGAACTGTGAAAGAAGTCTACCAAAATAATTCAAGAAGAAAATCTGTGCAGAGGAAAGCACGCTGACAAAACTGTGAAGTCATTGAAGTGTTTCCTTGATACTTTTGGGCTCTTTTTACTGTCCTATTTTACCCTTCATTTTATCTTTGGTTATATCTTCATTATAAATATCTTTTTGTGTCGACTCAGGCCTTCCAAGACTGTCATCATCTCTTTTTATTTTTGTGCTGATATTGCAGCTGTATATCCCTTCCATTTTCTCCTTCCAATTTTATCCTTATACTCTATTCTTTGCACCAGAGATTGGTTTATTCAAAATTAAACTATAATCTTGTGATTCTCTACTAAATTTTTAAATAAAATCTGAATATATTAATATTTAAAAGTCTTGAGGTCCTGAATGTTCTTGTTTAATCTGTGCTCTTCCATCATCTCTAGAATAATCTAGTAAATCTTTCTTTTACCAATCTCACAGTTATTCAAGTTTCCTTTCTCAGGACCAGTGATGCGATGTTCCTACTATACAGAATTGCCTCTTCTTCTCCTCTGTAATTTCCTGATCTTTGCTCCTACATCACATCTTTTTGTTAAATGTATTTCCGATGGCATTTTTCTGACCTTTAGGACATATCTCACTTGCTGTTATTAGAATTTCATGTATATACTGACTTATGTCTATCTCTACTTTGCCAGTTATGAAACTGAGGACTGACAAATACAGATGTGAAGTCACTTGTAACAGGTTACAAAGTAGGGATTCAGTTGGAATATAGAGTCTGGGGATAGCTCTAAGGCATGGGTACAATCAAGGAAATAAAATGATTTTTTCGCTTTGGTCAGGGAATTCAGTATTGTGTGCTGTTACAGTTTAACATGGTTGTACCAAATAATTCATCTTCTTAGCATGTAATCTCTATGGTAGCAGAGACACTGGCTGCCTTGTTAGCTGTTATATCTTTAAGGACCTCATATGCTGTCTTGACAAGGTCATCCATAACCCTCTGTTACACAGATGTACTGTGGGCTTTCCTAGAACGAGGATGCATAGCTTTCCTTCCTGGCAGATTGCCAGCCTATGAAAAATGATCAGGACTTGCACATTTGAATAAGTATTAGCTAGTTATGATAGATAATAGTTAAAATTTAATTCCAACTTGTATCATCTATCTTAAAAGAAGTAGAAGCATACTTATTGTGATAAAAAGAATGATGAGTGCATGAGTGGGGTGGAGTACTTGTGAGGGTCAAGAAAAGGAATTATCTGACCTATTTATGTTTGTCTTTTGCAAACAAACTCCGGATTTTAATCTTTTGTAATGTACTACGTGTGAAAGTCCTGGGGAACATATCCCAAAGATTTGCTATGTTTCTGTTTCTCTTTATCCCTCCTTACTTTCTTTCTCCTCTTCCTTACTCTTTCCTTCCTTTCTTGTTGGCAGCAATATTCATTTATTTCATGCTCTTTGTTTCCTGGCTTCCCTTTTCATTGTACTCAATATATTCCATTTTTTATGGAATGTAAACATTATGAAAACTGTGCTTTCCTTGGAATCCTTTTCATTTATTAGCTCTGTAAAGTTTCCCACTCTTCTGAGACAAGGGCTTTACTTTGCATGAGTAGAAAGATTAAAAGGAGAGCAGTGAGACTATCAGGTTAATATTTTCCTCATTTTCCTCTTGCCACTAATATACTCCCTGCCCAGAGACAATTAAAAACTGGCCCAGAAGCCTTGTTCATAGATTACTCTCATTGCAGTAGGGAATGGGAAAAGACCAAGATTAGCAAGAACGTGTTCACAACTCTGCACTTAATGAGTATTTGCAGGAAATATTTAATATTTAAAGAGCTTTTTATGGGAGTTTTTGATAGAAAAACCCAGACTCTTCTTTTAACAAGTATGCATATAAAAACAGTATATATAAAGAACAATATGTAGAAAGAAATAGAGTTGTACTGCTAAAGAAGATTTCTCATCATTCATATGCTATTAAAACTATCCTTGAAAGTTAGAATCTCCATGGCGAATATCATTATTGTTTTAGGTATCAGAGAGCAATTATTTCCTTTGTTTAGGATTGACTGTAGTTAGTGATAAGATTTGGTGATTAATTTCCACAGTTGTATAGTCTTAGGAGTATTACCGAGAAAATAATCATTTTTATGTCAAAGATAGTATATTTGAAAGTATGTGTGCTATCTATGTATTCATATATGCATGAGATAGGAAATGCTTTGCACGTCTTCCCTGCATGCATGCACATTTTTTCATGTTCACATTAGTTTCTCTTTCTTGTGTAATAGATGGTTTTGAAAGGGACAAGATGAATGAAGTGTGGTGAATCACCGTGTTCCTCACTGTCAGTGAATTGAGGAACCACCATGACATTTGGAAGGTGCACCCATAGGTTGGTTCAGAAGGGTGCTTCCAGAGAGTTTCAGGGGCTAGCTTCCTCTAAGTGTGTTTAGGATTATCTGATATTCTGGCTCCTGAATGGTAAAAATGGGAATAGAGAACAGGCTCACAAATGCAAAGATTCTTTCCTTGCTTTCTGGTCACCATGTTGTGAACTATTCTACATTGTCACACCTTCCTGTTGTGGTAAGTTAAAAGCCCTGAAACCATGAGCCAAAATAAAGGTTTTTTTAAGTTGTTTTTCTCATGTATTTATTGTTTTAACAGTTGGATTATGGACACAATCAGAATTCTAAGAGTTAAATCAATACATATACAACTGGGAAATTTTTTGCTTGATGAAAAAGCTTATTATTAGATGAATATTTTAATTCATTTGAGAATTCTCTTAGATATTGAGTTTTTAAAGAATGTGTATTGATTCTTCAAAAGTTAGGATTTTTAACAATTATGTTTCTTCTACTTAGCTACTTAATTATATTCTAGTGTCCACCTCAGTTTTTGAAAGCCTTTTAGTTGTTTTAATAATGACTGTTAAAACTGCCAGGACTCTTTAAAACTGGAGCTAATTTTTTGTTTTTTTTTTAATCATACGATGTCATTAAATATGCTTCCTAGTTTCAGCCATCTTTTCCCCAGTTTGACACATTGTATTATTTGGAGGGCTAAAAACTTTGCTATGATATCTGATTAAGCTTTTTCACAATCACACATGATTACATACATCCTCCACAATTTAATCTTTATAAAAACTTTCAGTGATATGCACTAGCATTATTAACAACTTACATATGAGAAAACTGAAGTCCAAAAAATGTTACTTGATCCAAAACACCCAGTTAGGAAGTTTTGGAACTCTTTCCAGATGCCATGTCTTCAATATTGTTTCATATTGTTTATATATATATATATATATATATATATATATATATATATGCATGAATTTGCTATTTGTTTTCCTCTTCTGTGGCTAGTGTTAATTGCCAGCATGACAGGACTTGTTTTACTGACAAATGGTACTCTGTACATGTCTTTAGGGATTGTCTTAATTAGGTTAAGACAAGATGGATGACCTGCCCACTGTGGGTGGTACCCTTCCCTGGCTGGTCTCCTGAACTGTATACCAGGATATGAAGAACACTAGCAAACTCCCAGTGCTCTGTTTCCTGATTGTAGATGTGATATGACGAGCTGAGTCAAGTTTCTGCTTACAACTCACCCATGGTGATGGACTGTGCTCTGGAACTATGAGTGAAATTATCCTTTTTTCTCAGTTTTCAGAGATTTTATCACAATGCAAGGAGAGGAACCCTAGACATCCTCCAGTCACCTCCTTTTACATTTCTTATAGTGCATAATGATGAATTTTCTCTACCCAAGATTGAAGCCACGGCTATATCTAAAACCACTTTTGTCTTGTCTTTGTGTCTGGTAAAGTGTTTCCTCTGATCACAGAGTACTAGGTTGACAGCCCTTCCTTTCCTTAATACTGCTAACTCTTTGATTCACTGTTGGTAGAGGCTGCTCATTCATTCCCAACTTCCCAAACCAGAAATAATCACACAAAAGCTATATCATTTGCAACATTGTCTGGCCAATAGCTTAAGCATATTTCTAGCTGGCTTTTATATCCTTAATTAACCCATATCCATTAATCTGTGCATCACTATTAGGTCATGGCCTACTGGCAAAGTTTCATTGGACTCCTGCAGAAGCGTCTGTCTCTGGTGGCAGCTACATGACTTCTCCCTGACTCCACCTACTCTCTCTCTATATATACCTCTTCCAGCCTGGCTATATTCAGTTAAGCCCTTGGCCAAAAGCAGCTTCTTTATTAACAAATAAAAGGAACACATATACGGAAGAACATTCTATAACACTTCACTGTCTTCTCATTTGCATTCTCTAATGACAAATCTGATATCATTAGATGTGTTTCTTACTACTTAATGTCATTCTCTCTGACTGCTTTCTGATGTGGAATTCTCTCTGTATGCTGTGAATGTGTTAGGTTAATGAATATAGAAGTTGTTTGGGTCTATCACAGGACAGAATAGAGTAAGGCAGAAATTCCAAGCAGAGAAAGAGGTGAAAGTAGGTAGAGTCAGTGAGAAGCCATGTGGCCACTACAGGAGACAGATGCTGGACACCAGACAGAACCTTACTGGTAGGCCACAAACACATAGAAATACACAGATGAGTAGAAATGGGTGAATTATGATAAAAGAGCTAGCTAATAAGAAGCATTAGTTAATAGGCCAAGCAACATTGTAATAATACAGTTTCTGTGTGGTTATTTGGGGTCTGGGCAGCCTAGAAACCAATCAACAATCTCTGTCAACAAAGAGCTTTCAAGAATTTTGTTCAATGCTACCTGGAGAGATGGCTCAGCACTTAAGAATACTGCCTGCTTTTCTAAAGGACCCGAGTTCAATTCCCAGCAACTACATGGTAGCTCACAATCATTCTCAATATGATCTAGTTCCCTCTTGAGGAAGGGACCTGGCCAGTCATCCTCATCAAGGTAGACCATGCAACTGAATATGGACAAGTTCAATACAACTGCCATATATGTGCTGTCCATACATGCTTCAGCATTGCTGGATATTTCATTATCATTTCATTTTGCTGGCTTATATACTTTGAAATGACATTCATTGGTATTATTTTCTTCATGTTATTGCACTTAAGGATCATTACAGAATTTATATGGTTTAATATCATTTTGTAATTTTGTAAAATGTCAAGTCATTATTTATTTGATTATTGCTTCTTCTTGCTCTGTTTTATGAAAGCTCCAACCAAAGTTGTACTATGACAACAATGACAATAGCATCAACCTCAGATTGCACTGCTGTTCTATGATATTCCCTTAAAAATGTCTTTCCTTCACTTGCATATATGATTCTTCAACAGTATCTATTTCTATGCATCACTGATCTTTTTCTCTATAATTTCTTGTCAGCCACTGATTCTGTGAGTTTAAATTCTGACATATTTTATAACTGGGAAATTTAACTTGTGTCATTTTTGGTTTCTTACTTTAACTCAACTCTTTAGTATATAGAATAGATTTACATTTAAAGTTTTAATGTCTTTGGCTTCTACTATCTATGACAATTCTGAGTGAATGAAATTAATTTTTTATTTTTCTTTATTATTTGTTGTCCTTCCTAGCCTTCTTCTATTTATGGTAAACTCTGGTGAGAGCCCATGTGTTTTTAATTTTGTTTCTCTTTGTTTTGGGTAATTTTGTGTTTGATAAATATTAGTTGTAAACCTTTATTTCTCTAGGATATGAAAATCTTTTTCTAGAGGAAGGTATTGTTCTCATACAAGTGCTGATTTGGGCCTCTGAATGCTTATTTTGTAGGGTAGAGTTGGAACAAGGTCCTCTGAAGTGGACAGGGTCATTTCTGGACATCTCCATCCTTACTGATATTTGGGTTGCCTCAGTTTCCTCCAAATCTTAGTTCTATCTCTTCAGCTTAAGTAAGTTTCATTCTTGGTTTCATCTCAACCTAAAAACCCTCTCAAGGCAGAGAGGAAAGATTCACTAGCATTTTCCTGGTTTTGTTTCTACATCTTCAGCTGTTTCAGGAAGGGAAATAAAGAGTTAATTTCATTATTTGTTGCTTTGGCAACAAATACCCTGGCACTTCCCCTATATCTGCACCAACCCTGCACACCTCCACACACCTCCACACATTCACACTCATCAGCCCCCACATGCACAGCCACATACCTAGAGACCCACTCCCATACATTTCACCTACACTCTACATGCCCACATTCTCCACACCTCCACGCTAACCCCCTCATATCTCCATTTGTATATAAGTTTATATGTATGTAATATATGTATATTTGTGTGTGTATATATATATACATACATATGCAAGCAAACATTTACGTTTATATCTTTATCTTATGCATATTGATTTGAAATATATTCCTTCTTAGTACTTTGCTTAAACTTTGATGTCTGTAGATTCATTTGATTTATTTAATTCATTTCAATTTTTGTGCAAATACAATGCTAATACCATTTATTTCCTCAAGAACTTTGCAGGCTTTTAAACCAATTGCCATTAATGCAACTCATAAATTAAATGCACAAATTCTTCATGTTTTAATATGTAAAATGTGAATAATAATGAGTTGATTATGAGGATGTCATGTGACATTCAAATGGAGCAGGACATATATAGTTGACACTTAATATTTCTTAATTTACTCCTACCTGGTTTTCTCTTCTTTGTCATATTTGTCTTATCATTTTGCCCTTTTGGTTTCTTAAAGCCAGATAATTGATTTACTAAAACAGGCAGGAGGGTTATTAAATATCAAGCTATGTTCACATTATGAGCTAAAGCCTTGAACAACTGAGTGATTTCGTCAGTTGTGCAATATGAGTTGTTTCCACTAACATTTTTGTTTTTAATCATCTGGCCTTCTAGTAGCAGGAAACAAGAAGACCCAAGGGAAGGACCACAAATAGCACTTCAAAGCATCCGAGTCCTTCAGAGAGGTAGAAAGGCAAGGCACTAAATCACGTTGCCCAGATGAGCAGTGACTTCCTGGCACTGTAGCTGCCTAATTTGCTCCTAGAGGAGCTAATTCATTGCAAAGTTTGGGAACTAAAGCTCTGTGGATAAACACCATACTTTTCATGACCTTTTTTCTTTCTTTTCTGTTCGCTAGACTTCATTTAAAATATTTTAAACCAGATCAAACAGAAAATGAACCTGTGCTCTCTAATCTTCAGAGCTAGTTTCCCAGCCATCTGTGTTTATGCCTTGTGCCCGTCCCCATTTTGCTACCAGCCTCATCTTCCTTAAGTGAACCTCACTGTCATGGATGCTTCCTTGGGGTCTTCTAAATTCAATACAAAAGTATCCCTGGTTTTCAAGGTTCTCCACGGGGTATCTAGAAAATGTCATCTATATTAATGTCCCCATGGTGTACTTCCTATGCCCTGCATTTCAACTACAAAGGACTGTTCACTCAAGACTCCTTGACATGGTTGTTCAATCCCTGTGTTACACAGAAGCAACTGGATGACAGAGCTAAACTTCATCCTGTACCCTTGCTTATGTGCTCACTTTTAGAGTTGCAGGTGCTTTGCACAAATGATGTAAGTCTCAGATGGGCCAGTTAAGTCAAGTTTTTACTAAAACCACTCCATCTCTTACTACAATGACTTTTTGCTCCTATTATCTTACATATTTCTTTCCTGTTTATCCCAATTATTTTTATCCTGATGTTTTTAATGCTTGCCAATGAGCTTGTTCTAGTCCAGGTGTATTTAACATCTTTGATATAATTTATTTCTTAATGGTTCTCCATAAACCTCTCTTCCGTTGGTTTTTGTCTTATATCTCTTTATTTGACTTTCAAATATTTTACTAAATACTTTCAAACTTTTTTCTAGATCCCTCCACCCTACCTCATGACCTTTTCCTATACATTTATAACCTTCACATCTTGAGCCTTTGCCTTCTGTTGATGTCTTTTTCTAGTCTGTCTCTGAATCCCCAAAAATCTTGACTCTCACATCTAAAGAACAATATTTAATTTCTTTCTGAATTCCATATATGTGTGTCCCACTGTCTTCTTACTTCTCTTCCCACAAACTTCTCAGTTCTCTAAAGAATGTCTAAAACAAGATTAAAATCAACCTTCAAACAATCATATCTTTTCATGGTCCCCTCACTGTATGGCAGTAACATGTACTTTCCTTAATTACTAATAGTAAGTTTATTATTTTGCCATTTCTGTTTTGGGGTATATCTCATCATCTCCAGCTTTTTTTGTCTCCAGTGCTTTTGCCTTAGTTATGACATTCATCTTATGGTTAGACTACTGGGAGACACTCATAACCACACTCCTTTCCTTGTGGGTACTGATAGTTTTAACTAACTCTCTACAGTGCTTCACTAGTTATCTTTCTGGAACACTAATTTATCATAACTCTATCTCCTTGCATTTGACCCAGGAAACAAAACTCATGTTCTTGGAGGGTTATGATCCTAGCATAGAGCTGGAATTGACCAATGTGTTTGTTGTTTGATATAAAACACAGAGTAACCCTTACGTGTAGAAAACATTCGCTGTAGACTAAGAAATGAAGGTTTTGGGGGGGGGGGCGTCAAAATTTTCTTATAGCAGTGTCAGAATCTCAAAGACAGGTTCCTGTCATTACAAAGCCTTCTATCTTTCCTGTAAATCTCATGCCCTATGAGAACTGATATTGAATTCTAATATGTCAGGTAATAAAGTGCCTGTCGCATAATAATAACAACAATAATGACAATATAAAATTCAAGATGTTTTTCCTTAAGGAAAAATGAAACATATGTGAGGTGCTTTCTTCTCTAAGTGCCACACAGATGTAAGTCATTACTGTGCACCCCTCTGGGTCTGATGATTTCTATTATTGGAAGCTTTTGGTTTGATGATTTGAATTGATTTCTACATCTTCAGTGTATTCATTTTGCTTGGTGTGTATCTGAGTTTATCACAATTACTTTTAAAATTTTCATCTATCAAACAATGAGTGCTTTGAGGGCAAAGGATTTATGATTATTACTGCTGTATAGCCAGTACCCATTGAAGTACCTGACCAAGAAGATCAAAGGTTATCTTACCCCCCGCAAAAAAGTTAAAACAATGCATCAAGATGAAAGCTATTTAAACCCAGAAACATAGCTTGCTCACTTTCAAAGCCAATGAGGGTTTACAGGGAACATACTGAGATTCATAGAGAAGAATGAAAAAAAAAATCAACTATAAAAACTTTGGGCTTACAATTTAAATATAGTTTATTTATTTATTTATTTTTTACTTTTGAAGATTGTCTCAGTACTGCTTTTGAGTTTTCAACTCAGTTCAGCTATTGACCACAAAGAAGGAGCCTATTCTCTTCTATACTGAAAGTAATGCAATATTGTTTTCCAGTCATTTAAAAACTCATTAATATGGACTTAAACATTTGGGCATTTCCAAAATCTTTTAACAGATTTAACTCCTCTGAGTTAGATATCTTTGGCTAAGAAGATCTACTTTCTTTGTTTTGAAATGTTGAAAATGGTAAGTAATGACTGCTAATTGTTGGATTAAGTTAGCCTATAAGATAGTGTAGTGAGAACTAACAGATAGTTGTTATGATGAGTCAAACATCTCTTGTGTGAGATCATCCTCCAATACATGTGTTAAGTCATAGGAGAGGTTTGTCACTGTTAGAACAGAAGAGGTATTTCTTGGTTGAAAGTGGGACTTAGCTCTCCTTCCCCTTCTTCATGATGCAATTTTGTTTGGTTTGAACTTTCAGATCTTGTGCACGTCATCACAGGTAGTATAATTAGAAATCCAGACGTGGCTTATTTCAGGTTATAAAACATTTGTCTAAATATTTGCACAGGCAACTATGTCTTTATAATAGCTTCCCTGTGAGATAGTTAGATGAGATATCTTTGTCTTTGGGGATGACTATTGATAAGTTACCCAAACCCTAGTGGATGGGTCTCCACCCATGTGTGTATGAGTAACGCTAATTGCACTCAGTCAATTATAATACAAGTAGGAAAATATCAAGTTGGAGGTATATGTACTAAATGGGCTTGGAAAAGTTATAGATAGGGAGTTTGGTAGAGTTCATTTTTTCTGTGGGAATATGGGCATAGTTGTTCTCCAAATTGTTTTCTGATATTTATTGGGCAAAGTAATTTTTGGGTGTTCACAGCAACCTTTTGTGGGGTCTTTTTACATCAAACTGCATTAGGCTGGAATGAACCCAAAGTTCTCATCTTCTGTGGAAACAAAAGAACATCTTTTCCAAAGCAACATATCATTAGATTCATATTTTGAAATCAAGATACCTTTAAAGTATATATGTTAGCTTAGTTTAGCAGTCCCCAGAATCAAATGTCTTTCTGCAGTTAAAAATTCAAAGAAAACACAATAATATACATAATCTAGACTCTCTGTAAATTTTCCATTTCTATGTTGCTTGCTTTTACTCTATTACTTTTTAATATTTATTTTATTATCTTTACATCTTTAATCTATGACTATCTGTGCTCTGTCTTTTATTTTTTGTTTGTTTTTTTAAGACAGGGTTTCACTGTAGGTTTAGAGCCTCTCCTGGAACTAGCTCTTGTAGACCAGGTTGCCTTCAAACTCACAGAGATCTGCCTGCCTCTGCCTCCTGAGTGCTGGGATTAAAGGTGTGCACCACCACCACCCAGCTCTGTGCTCTGGCTTTTTAAAGACTTTGTTTTATATATTTTAAAACCATTTACTTCTTTTTCAACTCTCTATACTTTTTATCTTCTCTCTTCCAAGCCTACATACATTTATCCAACACTGTGAATCATCTACAGGTTTTCTCCTTCTGAATCTGTCTTATTGTGTATCTGTAATTCTTTACTGTTCAGGAGTGCTTTTAAAATGCTATGCACTTCTTAAAAACTTAAACTGCACCATTACTAGGTTATATATGACCTGCCTGCTTGTTCTTCCCAGTCCAACATGGCAGAGGAGGTCCGTTCACTGCCTCTGAGCCACACATACTGCCCTAGTTCTAAATATGCAGTGGGTATATCTCAAGCCATTAAGCAGTTTGTAACATGCTGCTTATAAATCCCATTTAAATGCTCAGCCTCCTGAAAGAGCCAGAGGTCACACTGACAGCACATCTCAGAAAGTTGGCATTTCAAAATGGTACAGCATTTTTCCTGCTACTGCTGAATCAGAAAGAAAAAAAAAACTCTCTTAAAGGAGCCATGCCTCTGCTTGCTTCTAGCAAACAGAGCCCACCCAAGAAAATGCCACTACCAAACCATGATTAACTCTGTTCTTTTGTGTCTAGGATTCCTTTTTATGCTTTCTCAGGTTCTACATGGATTTAGTCCACCACATTGGTGTGTCAGTTTGTTAGGAGAAGAGATGTTGGGTGTCAATTTGTAGTAAGGAGGCCATTAGTTAAAAACTGGCCACTTAACCCCAAAATAATCACATAGAAAATGTATTATTTAAATCACTGTTTGGCCCATCAGCTCTTACATCTTAAATTAACCCATCTTCATTAATCTGTGTATCACTAGCCAAGTTTCAGCACATCTGTCTCCAGCAGTGGCTCCATGGCTTCTCCTTGACTCTGCCCTATTCCTTCTCCCAGCATTCAGCCTAGCTTTCCCTGCCTAGTTGTGTTCTGCCCTGCCATAGGCTCAAAGCAGCCCTTGATTAACTAATGATATTCATAGCATACAGAGGGGGATCCCATATCATAAACTCATACTAATTAGTTTATGAACTAGGTATGCTACATTTAAAATGCCCTTGGATGGTAATGAAGTGGATATACATGAAGGTGAATGTGGTGTGTCGTGGGAGGGACTCTTTTGATTTCTGGGACATATCTTGTCAGTTCTCTGTTTACTTGGCTGAAGACTGATAACAATAGACTTTGCCAGATCTATCAACAATGAAAGCTTGTTGATTACAAAATAGTTTAAAATTTTATTTTCAAGTGATAAAGCAATATAATTAAATTTAACATAGCAGCAAGAAAATGAAATTGCTGTCTTTATGTTCAATAAAATGAGACTGCAATGGCATGACTCAGAAGCAGTTTGTATAAAATACTATAAGGTTTTCCACTGATTACAAATTCAGTACAAACAAAACAGGGAAATTAATAGAGACTATAAAGAAAATACCAGTTTATGTTTTAGATTAAACAGAAATTGAGACCAGAATGTTTTCATTCAATAAGGATGGAATAAATTACATCAAAATATTCATTTATAAAGCATTCATTTTTAAAAGACTGGACCCAGCTCCACATTCTGGTTCTTAAGCTTGAACCAGAACACCAACTGTAGTCTTCCCTTCCCCTGACTGATAACCAATAGAGCTTGTCAGACCTATCAACAATGAAAGCTTGTTGATTACAAAATAGTCTTCCCTCCCCCTGACCATGACTTCTGCAGATCTTACATACCATCTTGTACTAACTTCCCTTCTCTCCCTTGTCAATGTGTCCCAGACTCCAATTTCAGTAGGCACCCTGAGCTAACCCAAGAGCCATGCTTTCTGGGGCAGCAAGTAGGCAACAGAATATATATTAGTTATTGGCATAGAATTTTATGGGATTCCTTACTGTGAGTACAAGAGGGTTTCTAATTCTTGTGCCGTTCTTAGGATTCTTTTTCTCCTGTTGGGTTGCTGTGTCCAACTTCGATATGATAATTTTTCCTTCATTTTATTATAATTTAGTTTGCCATATTTGGTTGTTGGTTGGGAGTTATGCAGCCTAGTCTTGGAGCATATGACCACCTGTACAATAGGTTTCCATGGGTCAAGGCACCTATGAAAATGTACTCTTATTTGGCAAGGACCATGGGACAGCATAGAAATTTGCAAAATTTGTGGTGCTCCTGCCTCTGCCTCCTTCAGCAAATCCTACCAGCGTGCACCACCACAAGCCATTGATAAAGGTACTGGGACTTGTTTCTACTGTATGTACTGGCTTTTGGAGACCCTAGTCTATTTGGATACAAAACTTCCTAGGCCTGGATATAGGGGGGAGGTCCTTGGACTTCCCACAGGCCAGGGTTCTCTGTCCTCTCTTAAGTAGGGAGGGGGAGGGAGGAGGAGGGGATGAAGTATAAATTTTTGAATGGAAAAAGAAATAAAAAAATAAATTCTCAAAATTCAAGCAGCTTGCAGGTTCTTTTCTCTCATATTGGTGATTCTTTGGGATATTATTTAGCTTTACTTTGTCAGTTACATATCAACAGCTGTAACTTTCCCTGAAAATTATGCTCCTTTTCAAATATTTTCCCCTAAGATTCAACTGGGGCTAACATTTCTCAAATCTCTTATCTAGAATTCCCTAACTACAATTCCAAATACTGGGAGCTTTACTGAATCAATATAGATACGTACATATGAGAAAACAACACAGGGAACACTAACCATGTCTCAAAGTTATGGAAAGGAGAATAGGGAAAAAGGCCTCAGGATTATACATAGTGTCAACTGTTGAGACTCACTTCCCTGGACATCAGTCATACAGAATCAATGATAATCTCTAGTATATTCCAATGGGGAAATGAAATGTAAAGTATTGTTTGGATAGATCCATCTTTACCATACATAGGAGCTTTTATTGGTGGAAGGAATATGCTATAGTGAGATAGAAAGAACACTTTGTAATATTCTGCATTTTACAGAGAGATTGAGGCATGGGACCCTTTTGTAGAAAAAAGAACTGTATAAAAATACATCTTGCAGGCCCGGCAGTGGTGGTGCATGCCTTTAATCCCAGCACTCGGGAGGCAGAGGCAGGCGGATCTCTGGGAGTTTGAGGCCAGCCTGATCTACAAGAGCTAGTTCCGGGACGGGCACCAAAGCTACAGAAAAACCCTGTCTCGAAAAACTGAAAAAAAAAAAAAAAAATCTTGCATACATGAAAGAATTTTCTGGGTTTAAATATTGTTGTCCTTAAAGCATTGCAAGCATGTGTATTGCTTTTTAACTTTGTAACTGAAAGTAGATACCAGCTGACATAAATACTCCAAGAACAGCATGTATCTGGATTGATATTTAGTTTAGCATGCAAAAATGCTGAACTCTATGTATAAGATTATACAAGGAGTGAGAATGTATATTTGGAGAAATATAAAGCAAAACAATGGGGACGTTCACATGGTCACAATGTGTTCCTTATGTTGTGATGTATTTCTTAGAGTAAAAAGTAGAAGCCAATAATAAAGCTGTTCATGTAACCCTGATAAGAAAAAAAAACTCTGTTTAAGTGTAAATAAAGTTCAACTGAGCTATTCAAGGCCACTTGAGTACAATCCACTTGGTGTTCAGAAGTTTTCCTTGGGCTGACACCCAAGCTGACTTCCCTACCTCAGGACGGGAACCCAAGCTGAGGCTTGACACTAGCAGTTGTTAGCACTTAGAAGCCTGTTATCCTCTAATGAGAGACAGAAAGGGAATGGATCTGGAGAGAAGGGAGATAGAAACTGGGAGGAGTAGAGGGAGGGGAAACTATAATTAGTATATATTAAATGAGAAAAGAATCTACTTCAATAAAAGAAAAAAATAAAACCAAAGGAGGCAGAAAAAGAAATAAGAAATGAAAATACCTAATTAGGTACATAATGCATATGCTCCCACATTTAAAATTAAATATATGTAATATCAGACAAATGCATTATGGAAGAAACAGAGTAATGACTTTAGTGTTAAAAGAACCTTTCAACCACCAAAAAAAAAAGAAAAGAAAAGAAGGCTGAATATCTGTTTCCAAAACTCAAATTTGTCACATGAAGTTAAGTCAACTTTAGGTTCAGATGTCAGAATTTACATAAATTTATGTGATGGTTTGAATGAGTAATGTTCCTCCATAGTTTTTTTTTTTTTTTTTAATCTGTTTTGGTCTCCAGTTTGTGGTAATGTTTGAGGAGGCTATGGACCTTCAGAGGAATGACTTTGCAGGAGGAAGTGTGTCATTTGGACAGGCTTTGGTGATTTATAAATCCCCCACACCTTTTCTATCTCTCTTGTTAAAAATGTTAAAATGTTATCAGTCAGGCTTCTCAACTTGCTGCCATGCCATGACTTCTCTGTCTAATGTGGGATTCCCCTCTGTATGCTGTGATTATGTTTTATTATTATTGGTTAATAAAGAAACTGTTTTTGGCCAATAGTTTAAAAGAATTAAACAGGCAGAAAATCTGAACAGAGATGTAGAGAGAGAGAAAGAGAGTAGCCAGAGTCAGGGAGACACCACGTAGCCCCTGAAGGAGAAAGACATGAGATTCCAACCAGAACCTTACTGGTAGGCCACAAGCCTCATGATAAAATGCAAAATAATGGAAAATGGGTTAATTTAACGTATAAAAGCTAGGTAGCCATATTCCTAAGTAATAGACCCAACAGTGTTTAATTAATATAGTTTCTGTGTGGTTATTTTGGGTCTGGGAGGCCAGGCACGAACAAGCTGCCTCTGTCTACAAATCGGTGCCACAACTTGGGCAACCACATCCACAAAAAACTTGAGAGAGCTTGAAAAACATTCTACACACACACACACACACACACACACACACACACACAACAGAGTTTAGCACAACTTATTGGTAGCTGGCATTTTTGGGGGGAGGAGATGGGCTCTGTTTCATGATGGCAAGCAGGGGAACTGTGGCTTCTTTAAGAGAGGTCTTACTAATTCAACATTAGCACACACACACAGCTTTTAAAAGAAATGGTTGCTGTCTGGTTTGTGCTGGCAGCACAAACTATGACACTTTTAGGGGGCCAAGCACTTAGATGGGGTTTATGAGTAGAGTGCTACAACTTGCTTAATGGCAACATAGACCCTGGAAATGGGGATGTAAGCATGGCTTGCAGAGCTGGCACTGAATGAACATCTGCTATATTGGACTGTGTGGAGCTAATAGGCAAAACAGCCTTAGTCCAAGCCATGGTACATAGCATTTTAAGAAGTGCTCCTGGAGAGAAAAGGATTACAGATATGCAACAGGACAGATTCAGACATAAAAGACTCCTTAATGAGACATAGTGTGTTCACAAATATATATATATGTGTATATATATATATATATATATATACTTGGAAGAGAAAGAAAAAGAATATAGACAGTTATATTAAAAAGTAAATAGTTTCAAAAAATAAAAAAAGTCTTTAAAGAGACAGAGTACAGTCGATCATAGATTAAAGGAGAAAAAAATAAGCCATGTAAAGATGGAAAATACACAGAGAGTCTGGAATATATATATATATATATATATATATATATATATATATATGCTTTCTTTGATTTTTTTAAGCTATGAATGAGCTAAGTACAAAGAGACATTTCATTGTACAGGCTGTATATAAATCTACATATATATTTTAAAGGTATCTTGACGTAAAAATTTGAGTCTAAGGATATGTTGCTTTAGAAAAGAGGTTCTACTTTTGTTTCCACAGAGGATGAGAACTTGTGGATTTCTTCCAGATTAATGTGGTTTGATGGACCAAGACTCCTGAAAGGCTCCCACAAACCCCAAAATTGTTTTCCCAACAAAAGGCAAGAAAGAGTTTGGATAGTACTATACCCAAATTCCCAAATATTATTTATAAATGTTTGTTTATATTTAAAGGGCAATATGTTATAAAGATAAACACTCTGCATTGACATGGATATTGGTTTATTGATACAAACTTAAGGTTAATTTTGTGATGTGTAGATTTCTGCTCTTTATTAAGATATTGTGTTTGTGTAGCTCATTTAAACAATGTAATATATAATTCAGAAATATTGGTTAATAGATAATCATCTATAATATCCAAGCTTGTAGCCATGTTAGTTAGGTTTTCTAGATGTACAGAGATATATTTCAGATGGATAGTTATTCTACAAACCTTTCAAAGACTGACAGAATATGGCATTCAAAATATTTGAGAACTTAGGACTTTTTATGACAATGAGACCAGCAGCACCAGTTACTATAAGAGGAAGATGGGCATCGAAGATGCTCCTAGTGGAGTTTGCTAGCCATTTGGGCAGGAAAGTGCTCTTGCCTGGACTGCTTGATGGTATGCTGTATGAACTGGACATGCAGGACCCACAGAAAAATGACTGCTGAACTTACATGAAGGTAACATAGTCCTTCGTGGTTTCTGCTTCATGGAAGAGTTTTCCAGACATTCTGCAGGATACAGAAGAAAGTGACGCACAAACTGTCAATGTAGGTGAAACAGTCTTTCAAATTGTGTGCTTCATGGAAAAGTCTGGTAGATACTTTGGGCCTGTAGACTGAAGATGGATGCCCCAGTGTTGCAGAAGAACTTTGCATGACTGCTCAGGAAGCAAGATGTCTCCATTAATTCTAGAGTTTTGGAAGTTGCTTATAATATACTTCTTGTTAACTTAGATAATATTATATCCTTCTGGAGTCTTTGATGGGGTTGAAGAAAAGTAGTTATAATTATAAAAGATAGATTAGATATAAAACTTTAGACTAACAAAAATAAGATAGATGATAGAATATTTTCCTCAATTTGCCAAATGTAAATGGACAAAATGGTGTAGCTATAATTCTTGCTTAATAACTGTTTATTTTTTGGAATTGATCTTGTATCCTGCAACGCTACTAAAGGTGTTTATCAGCTGAAGGAGTTCTTTGCCGGAGTTTTTGGGGTCGCTTATGTACACTATCATATCGTCTGCAAATAATGAAAGTTTAACTTCTTCCTTTCCGATTTGAATCCCTTTGATCCCCTTATGTTGTCTTATTGCTATTGCTAGAATTTCAAGCACTATATTAAAGAGGTATGGAGAGAGTGGACAACCTTGTCGTGTTCCTGATTTTAGTGGAATAGCTTTGAGTTTCTCTCCATTTAATTTGATGTTAGCTGACGGCTTGCTATAAATTGCTTTTATTATATTTAGGAACGACCCTTGTATTCCTAATCTCTCTAAGACCTTTATCATAAAGGGATGTTGAATTTTGTCAAATGCTTTTTCCGCATCTAATGAAATGATCATATGGTTTTTTTCTTTCAGATTATTTATATGATGGATTACATTGATAGATTTTCGTATGTTGAACCAGCCCTGCATCTCTGGGATGAAGCCTACTTGATCATAATGGATAATTTTTCTAATGTGTTCTTGGATTCGGTTTGCCAGTATTTTATTGAGTATTTTTGCGTCGATGTTCATGAGTGAGATTGGCCTGTAGTTCTCTTTCTTGGTTGTGTCTTTGTGTGGTTTTGGTATCAGAGTAACTTCAGCTTCATAAAAGGAATTTGGCAATGACTTCTCTGTTTCAATATTGTGAAATACATTAAGGAGTATAGGTATTAGGTCTTCTTGGAAGTTCTGGTAGAATTCTGCATTAAAGCCGTCTGGACCTGGGCTTTTTCAGTTGCCCTCCTATACACAAAGGATAAGGAAGCAGAGATGGAAATCAGAGAAGCATCACCCTTCACGATAGCCACAAATAGCATAAAATATCTTGGGGTAACCCTAACCAAGGAAGTAAAGGATCTATTTGACAAGAACTTTAAGTCAATGAAGAAAGAAATTGAGGAGGATACCAGAAAATGGAAGGATCTCCCTTGCTCTTGGATAGGGAGGATCAACATAGTAAAAATGGCAATTCTACCAAGGGCAATTTATAGATTCAATGCAATCCCCATTAAAATCCCATCAAAATTCTTCACAGATCTTGAGAGGACAATAATCAACTTTATATGGAGAAACAAAAAACCCAGGATAGCCAAAACAATCTTATATAATAAAGGATCGTCTGGAGGCATTACCATCCCTGACCTCAAACTCTATTACAGAGCCTCAGTATTGAAAACAGCTTGGTATTGGTATAAAAACAGAGAAGTT
Organism: Chionomys nivalis; assembly: GCF_950005125.1. NCBI lineage: Eukaryota > Metazoa > Chordata > Mammalia > Rodentia > Cricetidae > Chionomys > Chionomys nivalis. Next base: position 27,535,895 of record NC_080103.1, on the reverse strand, counting down.
GATCAATGGAACCGAGTAGAAGACCCTGATTTCAACCCACAAACTTATGAACACCTAATTTTTGATAAAGGAGCTAAAAGTATTCAATGGAAAAAAGAGAGCATCTTCAACAAATGGTGCTGGCAGAACTGGTTGTCAACGTGTAGAAGAATGAAAATAGATCCATATCTATCACCATGCACAAAACTCAAGTCCAAATGGATTAAAGACCTCAATATTAGTCTGAACACACTGAACCTGATAGAAGAAAAAGTTGGAAGTACTCTACAACATATGGGTACAGGAGATCACTTCCTACGTTTATCCCCAGCAGCACAGACATTAAGGGCAACATTGAATAAATGGGACCTCCTGAAACTGAGTAGCTTCTGTAAAGCAAAGGACACTGTCACTAAGACAAAAAGGCAACCCACTGACTGGGAGAAGATCTTCACCAACCCTGCAACAGACAAAGGTCTGATCACCAAAATATATAAAGAACTCAAGAAACTAAACTTTAAAATGCTAATGAACCCAATAAAAAAATGGGGCACTGATCTGAACAGAGAATTCTCAACAGAAGAAATTCAAATGGCCAAAAGACACCTAAGGTCATGCTCAACCTCCTTAGCGATAAGGGAAATGCAAATTAAAACAACTTTGAGATACCATCTTACACCTGTCAGAATGGCTAAAATCAAGAACACCAATGATAGCCTTTGCTGGAGAGGTTGTGGAGAAAGAGGCACACTCATTCATTGCTGGTGGGAATGCAAACTTGTGCAACCACTTTGGAAATCAGTGTGGCGATTTCTCAGGAAATTTGGGATCAACCTACCCCAAGATCCAGTAATACCACTATTGGGAATATACCCAAGAGATGCCACATCAAATGACAAAAGTATCTGTTCAACTATGTTCATAGCAGCATTGTTTGTAATAGCCAAAACCTGGAAACAACCTAGATGCCCTTCAATGGAGGAATGGATAAAGAAAGTGTGGAATATATACATATTAGAGTACTACTCAGCAGTAAAAAACAATGACTTCTCGAATTTTGCGTGCAAATGGATGGAAATAGAAAACACTATCCTGAGTGAGGTATCCCAGACCCAAAAAGAGGAACATGGGATGTACTCACTCATAATCGGTTTCTAGCCATAAATAAAAGACATTAAGCATATAATGTGTGATCCTATAGAAGTTAAATAAGAAAGTGAACCCAAAGAAAATCATATAGTCATCCACATGGAGAGGGGGAAGTAGACAAGATTGCAGGGCAAAAACTGGGAACTTGCGGGTGAGGTGGCATGGGGCAAAGGGGAAATGGGATGAGAAATATGAGAAGGGGAGGATGGGAGGAGCTCGGGGGATTGGGATGGTTGGGATATAGGAAGGATGGATACGGGAGCAGCGAAGTATATATCCTATCTAAGGGAGCCATCTTAGGGCTGGCAAGAGACTTGACTCTAGAGGGGTTCGCAGGTGTCCAGGAATATGTCCCCAGCTGGTACCTTGGGCAACTAAGGAGAGGGAACCTGAAATGACCCTATCCTATACTGATGAATTTCTTGCATATCACCTTAGAACCTTCATCTGGCGATGGATCGAGGTAGAGACAGATTCTCAATTTGGAGCAACGGTCTGAGCTCTTAAGGTCCAAATGAGGAGCAGAAGGAGGGAGAACAAGAGCAAAAAATCAGGACCACGAGGGATGCACCCACCCACTGTGACAGTGGAACTGATTTATTAGGAGCCCACCAAGGCCAGCTGGTCTGGGACTGAATAAGCATGGGTTGATTCCGGACTCTCTGAGCATGGCGGTCAATGAAGACTGATGAGAAGCCAAGGACAATGGCACTAGGTTTCAATCCTAATACATGAACTGGCTTTGTGGGAGCTTAGCCTGTTTAGAAGCTCACCTTCCTGGACGTAGATAGAAGACCTTCGTCTTCCCGCAGGGCAGAGAATTTGGACTGCTCTTCAGTATCGAGAGGGAGGGGGAATGGTGTGGGGGGAGGAGAAGAGGAGTGGGGATAGGGGGAGGGGAGTGGGGGGAGGGGGCAATATTTGGGAGGAGGGGAGGGAAATGGGAAACGGGGAGCAGGTGGAAATTTTAATTAAAAAAGAATAAAAAAATAAATAAAAGAAAAAAAAAATAACTGTTTATTTTATGTAATCTTGCTATGTTAAGTTAAAAACTTACATTTTATTTAGACAAAAAAAGGAAAGTTATGTGGAATTCCCTTCTGTATGCTGTGTCTATTTTATCACCATTGGTTAATAGAGAATCTGCTTTTGGCCAGTGGCTTAACAGAGTAAAGCCAGGCAGGAAATCTGAACAGAGATGTTAGATATAGAGTAGGCAGGGTCAGGGAGACACCATATAGGCACAAGAGGAGAAAGACTCCTGTGCACAGTACCAGTAAACCACAAGCCTCATGGTAAAATAAAAAATAATAGAAATGGATTAAGATGTAAGAGCTAGGTAGAAATATGCTTAAGTTATTGGCCAAACATTATTGCAATTAATATAGTTTCTGTATTGTTGACAGAGGTTTCTGTCATGACCAGTCCCATAGTTGTTCAGTCCCAACAAAACACACAAAGGTCTACATTAATTATAAACTGGTTGACCTAGTAGCTCAGGTTTCTTATTAACTTTTGCATCCTACATTAACCCATAATTCATGTCTGTATTAGTCACGTGGCTTGGTACCTTTTAACAGCAAGGCATTCTCATCTTGATTCCTCTGAGTCTGGGTGATGACTGAAGACGGGGCCTTTCCTCTTCCCAGAATTCTACTGTTCTTGTCGCCCCACCTATACTTCCTGCCTTGTGTTGTAGGGAGAGTCTGCTTGTTCTCCCTGACTGCCCAGCTAGCTTAGCCCTGAAATAATCACACAGAAATTGTATTAATTAAAACACTGTTTGGCCCATTTGCTCTAGACCCTTATTGGTTAACTCTCACATCTTGAAATTGCATTAGTTAATGGTATTTTATCAAAGTAACAAAAATATAACTGTTACAATTCACAAAAATTGTAAATTTTTTGAAAGAAAACTTTCTCTAGAAAGTTTTTCAAAGTTGGTGCTGTTTCATGAAGTACTAAGGAATTTGTCATGGAAAACATAGCAGTAAAACCTAAATAGCCAATAGGAGAATAGTGGTAGCAATCTTTCTTCTTTTAGTAAATGAGGCTGTATAAAGTTCAAGGTAGCAGATCTCAGATTTCCCATGTTATGGCACAAAGGACAATGATATTTGTGTCACATGTTTGTTGAACTGTGATAGGCCATGAAAGTTTCAAGACATTACCACTCGCCCTTGTTCTGAGAGGAAATTCTATGTTCACTCTCTTGTATCCTGTTCAAAATGTACCATATGTTATATATGGCAAGGGAATGAGAGGAGCATTATTCAGATACCATATTAAACTACAAGATTGAATGTTTCTCTAAAAGATGTTAGGAAAACATGAGAGAGAGAGAGAGAGAGAGAGAGAGAGAGAGAGAGAGAGAGAGATTCCCCAGAACAATGACTTCCAAATTAGAAAATAAAAGACAGGAAATGGAACAAATTCAGATTCAGAATTTCTCCATTTTCTTTCTTTTATTTATGCTACTCCACTGTGACCCACAAATCGGGCACTGGACAAAGTATTTAGCATTCTGATCATTCTAGAAACTCATTTCCAAAATCAAGTTTCAATTCCAGAATAAGCCAATTGATTTTTAAACTAGTATAAGGAAGCAATGAGAAACAAATCAGAATCCTTTGTTGGCAGCAACATAGTCAGGACTCCTTCAGATGGAAACATTCTTCACACAAGGACAGAATAACAAATGATAGCATCGTTTCCAGAGGGAGCAAATAAAGCCTCGTGCTTAGCCTCTGTCCGTATTTACTTCCCTAGCTCTGAATTTTGAGGTGTTTAGATCTAAGTGTTATTTTACGTGCAAGAATTAGACCTATTTATGTCATGAAAGACATTGAGTTATAGGTCTGTTCCTACATTTCAAAGGGGATAATATTACACATTTAACCACAAGTTGCAATTTCAATCTATTAAGGAAATTTTGCCTTGCTGGAAGATTTTCATCTTATCCACAAGTACAGGTTTTTGGCTCCACTTTCCTTGTGAATTATCTTTAAGGCATGGAGAACAATAAAGGATTGGGTTAGAAAAAGAAAGCTTCCTTTTATATATAATACATTTTGTTTTCTTGGATCTTATCATTTAAATCATCTTGTAAATATTGTGCCAATTAGAAAGTGTTTTCTAATGATGTCATGATTTCTTATTATTCCCTTCCCCATTTTGTATGACAGCTGCTGTAGCTTGGGAAACTGAATTAAATTCACTGTTTCATCAAATATTTGAATAAATCCAGGATTTATTCCATGTTAAACACAGAACAAGATACTGGGAGAGTCTGGTGAGAAAAAAATCCTTTGCCAGAACAAAAAATCATGATGCAGGTAGAGATGATTGGAGGGCCAGTCTCAATAGTTGTCATTAGGCTGAGTCTAGAACTCTTTCTGATAAATTGAATTTTACACATTGGACTGCTATTGTGCACCAGATTTTGATCATAGCAGGGCAAGATTGTCTTCTACTCTTAGTGTCACTCTCTGTCACCTTCCTCCTTCCCCGGTGGATCTGCCAATGAATTACTCCTTATTTTGCCTTAACCCTGCTGCCTCCCTTTCAGTATTTTCCCCCAATCACTTCTAATTATGGATAATCCAACAAATGTCACCATAATGCTTACATATATTGTTAAAATTATGTACTAAAAATGCAATCATGAAAATTATGCATAGTTAAAAATATAATCAAAAGTTTTGGGAGTCCACAATGATTTTACAAAGAAAAAACCTATATAGTCAAAACACTCTTGGAGAGGAGAATAAAGCAGAAATTATTACAATTCTTCACTTCAAAGAAACTCATTAATGCTATAGTAATCAAAACATCTCCCCATCTATCTGTCTGTCTATTTATCATCTATCATCTCTATAGTCATAAAATAGATACACAAATCAGTAAAATAGAATGGAGACCCTAATAGCTATAGTCAATGATCTTTAATAAAGAACATAAGAACCTTTGGGCTCATGTCTATTATTCTAGACACCAAGGCATAGATTGCTGAAAGTGTGAGGCTAGCCAGGACAACAGTGAAAAGCTGTCTCAAAAATCTTTCTCCCTAAAATAACTATCTCAAAAGGCTTCCTTTTTATAAGTAGGCTTTATCTGAGGTTTTGACTCTGAGTTTATCTCTAAATTGAGTTTCATAATGTGCTCTGCTCTCAGGACTCTGTCTTGCAGAGACTGGAAACTGTTTTTCTAATGTCAAGGCATGAGCTATCTGTGTAGTATCCATCATGAACGACCAATATCTGCCATAACATGGTGAACCTCGTGTGTTCAATGTTTTTTTTTAAAAAAATATTTATTTATTATGTATACAATGGTCTATCTGTATGTATGCCAAAGGCCAGAAGAGGGCACCAGACCTTATTACAGATGGTTGTGAGCCACCATGTGGTTGCTGGGAATTGAACTCAGGACCTTTGGAAGAGCAGGCAATGCTCTTAACCACTGAGCCATCTCTCCAGCCCTCAATGTTTTGAAAGAAGAAATATTTCTTTATAAAGTCCAATCAATGCTGTGGACTTTATGCTAATATTTTATGATTCTTATTCCTAACAGCAATTTCCACCCTGAATTTGTTTGTTTCATATTCCTTTCTGTTTCTTTCACATGTATCAGTTTGTTTGCCAGAGATTCATTCATCAATAAGCTGGTAACTCTGGTGATCATCCTTTCTTCTACTGTGTATCAGAGGTGAGTCTGTGTAGCTTCTCCTTCTCTGAGATGATGATGTGATTTTCACGTAGAGTGGCCTTGTGACATCATCTCAAAGTGAACAATCTTTCTCTGACATAGGTTTTCACTTTCACCAACTTCCATGAGGAGAAAGCTTTGTGCGGTATAAGAAATGACTTAGGAAGGAAAAGACAATTTTTGAAAACATTTTGGCCATATTGTTTTCTTTACATATGCTTTTTCTACACTGTTTTTTATCTTTAGGTATTTTTTCACGCTTACTTCCTATTTATTTTAGTAATTTTTTTAATTATGTAGCTTTACTTTTCTTTTAAAATCCTCATTTGGCCTTTTGCTATTTAGTTGGTATAACTGATTGTCAAGGTGTGTGTGTGTGTGTTTTTGTCTGTGTGTGTGTCCTTGTTTTTGCCTATAGTTTGATAGTTTGTTAGACTATTTGATTTTATTCTTAAGGAATTTTTTATCCTTAAGGATTTTTTTACACCAAAATTATTCACCTCAGACTAATATTTTTAAATGTTTACACCTCACTGGTCTTTAGGAAATGGGTGACAGGTGGTGAAGGCAGGTCAGTAAGGATGGTGTATCTCCAGATTATACTCATATCTACTCTGTCCCAATCTGTCTGCTTTTTGGTCCTCAATAGTTGAATTCAACTTCTACATTCAACATGAGTAGATTGAAAGGGGAATACATAAGACTTTAAAATGATACTTATAAACAAGGAAACAGTCTTTGTTTTCAAGGCCTAAAGGAAAAGTGGATAACAAAATTCTTTTTGCTAAGAGTTAAAGAAAAATGTTGGAAGATGCTGGAAAAAGCAGGCAATATATTCTTCATCACAACACTGACTCTGCCATGCTTTCCCCACTTTGATCCACTGAAATTGTGAACTAAAATTCTATCAGCTCTTTCTGTCAGTTATTTAGTCATAAAGATGAGTAAAGGGATTAATATGTTCAAACTTAGGTAGATCATCTTTTAGTTTTCCATTTTTGAATTTTCAGTTTGTATTATTCTTGCTTTCTTCAGTGGAAACTCAATGTTGGGTGCATTAGCAATTAATGCCAGCTCCTTAGCTACATCCTATTTTTATCATCTCAGTACCTTAATTTTTTTTCTAGTATCTAAATGGACCCCCCCTAATTATTCTCCATAGTACCCACCTGTTGATGTGTGGTGACTCTTTTGCTCTCTTAATTTCTTAGTGGGCTTTAATTATACACCACGGTTGAGATCTTCTGTTACATTTTCAAAGTAGAGTAGAACCTTTTGTGTCCTCATTCTCAAAGCAAAATATTCCCTTTTGTTATATATAAGCCTTGCCTTTCTTGAACATCTTCCAAATTTCTCTTTTATCTCTTAGCAACATCTATTTTCAGGCTTAGTCTTCTCTTCTTAGCCTTGAGTTTAAATATTTTTTCATAAATCTCATGACCTTTGCTCCATTTTCTCATGCTCAAATAAAACTGTCATTTTCCATCAGTTTGATAAGTGATGGATGTTGGGTCCTTGGCCTCTTTCGCTGTCTTTTGCATCCTGGCACCTAGCTCTAAAAGCCACTTTCTTATTTTCAACCTTTAGCTTTCCTTGTCATGCATCATGACCATTCATACAATGAGGCCTCTCGGAGGAATCATCTTGGCTTCAGTTGTTGGTAACCTTGATTTCATAAGTGAGTCATAGTACATTGTCAAATCTGCATAAGTGGGATATAGCAGGCTACATCTCACAGTAATATTTCCAGAGCTTCTGTTTCTACTTCTAATGCCATTAACTGTTCTGTATACAGTACGTACAATGACATAAATCCAGTTGTGCCTCATTGTATATTGAGACTTTTGCCCTCCATAGAGATTTGAAAAGAAAGATCTGGTAGGTTATCTGAGGAGAAGAAAATGTTCTGGGTGAATGTCTCAGAGAATCAGATGAGCACAGTCTTTATCTTTTGAATATTATTTGAAATTATTTTATTTTATGGATTTATTTTACTTTATGTGTATGAGTGGTTTGTGTGCATGCATATATGTGTTCCATATCTGTGCCCAATGGCCATAAAGGTAAGAGGAGAACAATAGATCCTCAGAAACTGAAGTTACAGATGGATATGAAGGAGTATGCAGGTGTTGTGAACTGAACCTCGGTCCTCTGCAAGAACAGCAAGTACTTTTAACTTCTGAGCCATATTTCTAGTCTGAGACCAGTTTTCTCCAATGGTTAGTATAAATCTGGCATCTAAGAAGTAGGAGATTTTTCAACTAGGGCTAAAACTATGTTCCCCATAACTAATGCTTGGAATAAATAATGTGACTCCATATTAAAATAAAAAAGAATATAGAATGTGGATCTAAGGGTCAGATATCAGTTTCATGATATCTTCTGGTCATCACATATTGTTAAATTTAGGAACGCACTGTATCTTTAGTTAGCTCCCACAAAAGATGGGGTTGATTGACATTCATCATAAATGGAAGAAAGATCCATCAGGTCCTAACCACACCTGAAGAGGTATTGGCTGGCAGGTAATGGTTTCTGGTAGAGTACAGTTGTTTTATTCAGTGGGACAGCTACTGTTAAACTGTCATGCTTTGTTAAATTAATTAAGCAAACTTAATTAAACTCAATAGGACACACACACAATACACAGAGGGGGGAGAGCAAACTAAACAAAATCATAAAAATAGGAGACAAATATAAAATTTGATGGGGAGAAAAAGGTTTTCAGCAGGCATGAGAGGTATGAAAGAGGGCACTGGAGAGCGAAAATATATACATGTAAGAAATGTTTAAGGAATATTAAATATAATTTAAAAGATATCAATTTTAGGGACTTCTATGTTATGATGAGGTTTGTAGAATGTAATCTAGGTCATTGACTCCTAATCCATACCTACAAATATTACTATAATAGTGAAATTCACGTAAAAGTCTGACATTCCCAAAGCTTTTCCTTGTCATTGAAAGTGTCTTGTCTTTCTCTTTGTGGATTGTTCATCTCATGCTTTAGTTCTATTCTGAAAACCTAGTAATCTGGGATAGTTGTCAGTTTGTTTGTTTACTGACTCTATATATGTTTATACTATCCTTTACCCATGAAGGGTATGAAATTCAAACAATGAGAGTTGTATTTGAAGAATGATTAGAACTTATGAAGCAAACAAACACTATTTTTGGTATGGTGTAGGAGGTCCTTTTTGTCTATGTGTTGCTTTTATTGGTTAATGAATAAAGAACTGCTTTGAGCCTGTGATAGGATAGAACAGACCTAGGTGGTGAAAACAAAACTGAATTCTGGGAGGAAGAAGGCAGAGTGAGAGAGACGCCATGGATCCTCTATCTGAGACAGATGCTGGGAACATTACCTGATAAGCCACTGCCATGTGGTAGTACACAGATTAATAGAAATGGGTTAAATTAATTTGTAAGAGTTAGGCAATAAGAAGCTAGAGCTAATAGGCCAAGTAGCATTTTAATTAGTACAGCTATTGTCTGATTATTTTAGTCTAAGCTAGCCAGGCGGCCAGAAACCAACAAGAGGTGCCCCTTCAACATTGTTAAAGTTACCTAAGTATTTAATTTAAGAGCTTTCAGTGGTACAAATGTGGAGGAAGAACACGGAGTAGAGAGTATCATCATCATGCCACATTCTCCCTTGTTACAAGATTTATGAGATATCTGGTCTTTCTTACTTTAAGTATGAAAAATGAGGTAATCATAGCTGAATTTGCCATGGTAGAGGAAACCAGGTTTCCTAAACTCATGTTTGGAATCTAAGTGCTGGCTGATTAATATTTTGGAGAGTCAGTGTCTTATTAATATTTTAGAGAGTCAGTGACTTCAGTAACCATTCTCAAATGGGAAGTGAAGTGATCCACATCTTAGGAACTAATATGGAAATTTAGGTGACAATATCTAAGAATTCACAGAAAATTGCATTGGCATGGAGGTCATAAAAAAGTGAGGTTTTAAAATTGTTTAGTTGATAGAGCAAAGGGACATGGCTTTGATGGGTGAACTGTTTTGAAGTGGAGATGATTGAGAGCTGTATTGAGGGTTGTTGTGCACATGTAACATCACTGCATAAAGCCATGTAGAAGTTGCAACCAGTATCTGTGGCCCGATCTTATGACATTTTCAAGTTTACGTCTATGAGAGATAGAGAAAGAGGATCACCATTTATGAGACACCTACTCTAATGTGGGATCTCTTATACAATAGGGTCCTTTTTAGTCCTTAAAATATCATAACATTGGATCATTCCATTTTTAAAAGCTTCAGTTTAATTAAACATTTTTTATGTTCTCATTGTTCATAGAGAATTCACATGAATGTTGTAGTGGAGTTGATATTTGAATACAGACTTTGTTCCTATAATTCGTAAAATTTTGGTAAGAGATTTTGAAGAGCAAATATCTTGACTGCAAAGGACCCAAAAGCCAGAGCACCAAGATTTGTGTTCCACTTCTACTTTCTTTAAGCTGTGTAACCAAAGCAAGATCCTTAAATATTCTTTGATTCACTGTTATGTTTATTAAGTAAAAAGAAGAAATGGTGATGTTTAGCTAATAAGGATAGTTTGTGGAGTTTTAATGATGTATATGCTATTTATATACCATGTCTATAGGTATAAACAGCATAGAAAAATATACATGCATACATTTGTATATATTCCTCAAAACATGTTGATAATATGTTAAATTCTATCATTTATATTGATTATTACTTTTATAGGATCTATAGTCACTTAGGAGATAACTCTGTTTGCTTATCTGTGAAGGGTTGGTTAGACTGGGTTAACTCTGGCAGACCCAAACAAAGATTGTGCTTATCAACTCAGTTGGGCAGGAAGCATCAATCCCTGAATGTGGATTTTGGACTACAAACAGAGAAAGCTAAGTGAACAACAGATTACCTCTTTCTGCTTCCTGGCTATGGATGGAAAGTTATCCAGTGCTTTAAGCTCTTGCCACTATAACTTCCTCACAACAGACTGGTCATTCCAACTGTGAGTCTAAATCAACCCTTTCTTGAGTTGCATTTATTGGGGTATTTTATCAGAGCAACAGGAAAAGGATCTAAGTTCTTAATCCTAGGTTAGTATCTAATATTATTATTTATACATTATTAACAGTATCTAATACCATTATTTATTAATATTGTTATTATTGTCCCATACTATAGGCATTTCCACCCTAGAGGTTGGGATATAGACAGATAGAAAGGCCAGGAAGAAAGGCCAGTGATAAATGATTAAGTAGGTTGTGAATAGAATTATTGAACTAGAATGACATTATTTTGCTTTTTTTTATATCTTCAAAGTTGTTTTCAATATACGAACAGTTTTCTGGAAGAATACTTTGTTTTGTAAGATGAATCTTTTATTTATAACATAATAAGACTCCCTCCAAAGTTTATGCTTCAGAAACCTTCCTCTAAGTTTTTCTTTTAATATGTTAAGATTCCTTTTCTTGTCTCTGATAAATTAAGTTTATCTGGGTTTTCTAGAAATGTTTTTGGGATTGTGATAGGGGAGAAAAAAAGCATTTTTTGAAATGTAAGCGTAAATCACAAAACAATCTTTTGCAGAGTAATATAATAACAGATCCACGCAAATCCTGATGGATTCCAGCTCTAATTTTTGTGCAGTTTTCAGAATAAAAGTATGATAAAGAGTGCAAGTGTGAAATGTATATAACATCAGAAGCTTTCAAAATCTTCTTGTGTGATATTTAAAATGAATAACCTTAATTATCCCCAAAATTCTAAACTGCCCAGGCTATTATGGTGACAATTCCAAGGAGACCTTATGTGGATGTTTGTCCCTGTTGATTTTTTCAAGAATCTCATTAATTCCTTTTAAGTTTCAAGAAATGCATTAAGGACTCAGATACAATATTTACTATGGACTACTTTTATGAACTAGTTCAATACGACAGTAACCAACTGTTATTTGGGAAAGGCAGATATTTTTAAAGTACGATAGAAATGAGTAGCCAACCAGCACTGTTGGGACCCCTTTCAGAAATGACACTTAGCGGATTCTTTTAAGTTGTGTAAGTTTATCAGATGGAAGGTAGGAATAAGGAAAATGTCCTAAGAAGCTGGGCCCCAAAGTAAGTCAAGTCATGAAGGAGAAATGGATCTCACGTGTTGGTTAGTGTTCTCATTGTTGTAACCAAATAAGAAATAAGAAGCAAATAAGAAGCAATGTAAGTGAATGGGAAAAGGATTTATTTTGACGTAGAGTTTGAATGGATATATTCTATCATGTCATCAGAAGGCAGGTGACAGAATTAGGGGGTTCATCAGCTAGGAGCTGCCATCAGGTAGTGGAGAGCGGCTTCTCAGCTTGGGCTAACAAACTGGTTTTTTGTTTGTCTGTTTGTTTTTTTATCTGACAGTAACTACCCCACTGTACCTTCTTGTGAGTTCAAGGCTAGCCTGGTTAAAGGAGCAAGTTCTAGGACAAGGTCCAAGATACACAGATAAACCCTGTATCAAAAAACCAGAAATAACAAAAACAAAATCACAATACCAAAACCAAAACAAACAAAACCCTTTCCCAATGAGTATCCAAATGCACCAGAGAAAGTAACAAACAATAATGAAATCTTTTATCTCGTACTAGGATATGTGTAGCATATCTATGTTTAAATTTGAGAATGTATGTGTAGGAGGATAAAGGTAGTAATCACACATTTAATTCTGTAACTTGGTAACCACCTTCACTCCTTATATATAAGGATCTTATATAAGGAAAATAACATTGTTTTCATGGACCAGAGTTTTCTTTAGGGAAATGTATTTATATTAGAATGACCAAATAATGTTTTTGCATATGGTTTTTCTATAAAACAAACAACAAATAGACCCTGATTAGTTGATAGTTTAAAAAAATTTCAATATAAATTTTAAGATTTATAATGGTAGAGGTATTTATTTTAGGTCCCCACTCACCAACTCACAAACTGCCATGCTCATTTGCATAACTCAAAAGACAATAAGATGTAGCTCCTGGTCTGAGAACACCCGCCTGTTCTAAAGTGGTCATGTTTGCTCTAAGAGGAATGGCAAGCTTGCTTCTCCCCAGTTCTCTAAATCTACAAACAAAACTGTTAATCTGAGCTGCACAAAGAAACAACTGTATTGCCAAGTCTGGTGCCTACGTATATGGTCAGCACACTTAGTGCAGAGGCATTATTTCAATATATTTAGTCAGCTTCTTTTTTTTTTTTGAAAATTAATAGATGTATGTAGTAAAGGAGAGAATTTAGAAACTGATTCTTAACTCCATTTTTTATTGACCTGAATGTACATTTTTAATACCATATTTCCTCAGAGAACCAAGCCTTCATATTCTATTAAGGAAAAGAGATTGGGATTGCAAATTGAATGATCTCTGGAAATAAGCTGAGTCATACATAGTTGGTGAGTTCAACTTGGTTATGTATTTCCATTTTAGAATTCTTAGTCTTAACAGAAACATAAACAAACATAATTGTTTGAAATAGTACTTGCTTGTCATATGTAAGAATTGATTTAAATGATCAAAGTTATAAACAACAAACCAACCAAACAACAAGCAAACATGCCGGTAATTGAAAAAAATAAACTAATATGAACAATAGCCATAAAGCAGAGACATCCTCAGTCACGGTTTTCAGCAAACTGGTCCATGAAAGCACGGAGCCCTGCCTGCAGAATTCTTTTGTATGCTGCTGAAAGAAAGATTGCGGCTAATACAGATACAAAAGGGAAACAGCGATTCTTAAATGCCGTCTCTTTTCTGGACCTGAGCTGTGCAAGGATTCAGACTTGATTCATTCAATCACTGCTCCCAGCAGTGTTCTTGCCAGAATATTGCTTTTTGACTGCTCAGGAAAACCGAAATAAGATTGGTTTGTATGCAAAAAAGACCTCAAAAAATGAAAAAACAGGTGATTGGCTTTGAAGCCCACAGACAGTCCCTTCTACACTTCATGTTGTTTGAATGAATTGTGACTATTTTTAAACTTCAAAAAGCAGTCATAAAATTGACATTAAATCCAAAACATGAGTCTAAAACTCATATTTTTTGGAGATCCCAAAATAACAGTCTAGTTCTCTGGTGAAATTAGGTATTCTATTTCATAAGCTATCTAAAAAAAAGCCGAAGCTAAAGCTAGCAGAATTAGATAAATACATTTTTCTTTTTATAATTTTTTACTATCATTTTACATTCCAACCACCCCTACTCCTGCCTTTCCTTGCCTCCTCCCGCCAACTCGCCCCCTATCGACTCCTCCCAATGGCTCCCATGGAAAGTCAACAAAGTTTGGAACACTGAGTTGTGGCAGGAACAAGCCCCTCACCCCTCTGTCAAGGCTGAACATGGTAACTCACCTTAGGGAATAGAATTCAAAAAGCTAGCTCGTGCACCAGGAATAGATCCAGGAATAGAGCCAGGGTAGTCCAAGCTCCACCACTGTCTCCCACATATAGAGGGCCTAGTTTTGTCCCATGGATACTCCACAGCTGTCAGTCTAGAGTACATAAGTTTCCACAAGCTTGAGTCAGCTGTCTCTCTAGATTTCTCCATCAAGATCTTAACTTGCTTTGCTCATATAGTCCCTCCTCCCTCTCTTCTACTGGATTCCTGGACTCAGCCTGGAGCTTGGTTGGATTCCTGGAGCTCAGCCTGGAGCTTGGTTGTAGATCTCTGCAACTGGTTCCATCAGTTACTGGATGAAGGCTCTATAATGATAGTTGGGTATTCACCAATCTGATTATAGGGGAAGGCCAGTTCAAGCACCTGCTCCATTATTGCTTGGAGTCTTAATTGGGACCATCCTTATGGATTCTTGGGAAGTTCTCTAGCACCAGATTTCTCTCTAACCCCATAGTGACTCTTTCTATCAATATCTCTCTTTCATTGCTCTCCCACTCTGTCCCTCTTCCCCTCGTCCATCCTGTTCCCTCATGATCTTATCTCTCATCCCCTTCCCTTTACCACTCCACCCCCAGATTACCAGGAAAGCTCGTCTAATTCCCCTTCCCTGGGCGATCCATGTGTGTCCCTCTTAGGGTCTTCCTTGTTACCTAGCTTCTCTGGGGTTGTGAATTATAGTCTGGTTATTCATTGCTTTATGTTTAATATTCACTTATGAGTGTGCACATACAATGTTGTCTTTCTGAGTCTGAGTTACCTCATTCAGTATGTTTTTTTCTAGTTCCATCCATTTGCCTGCAAATTTTAATATGTCATTGCTTATAACTGCTGAGTGGTGCTCCACTGGTTAAATGTATCACATTTTGTTTATCCATATTTCAGTTGAGGGGCATCTAAGTGTTTCCAGGTTCTGGCCATAACAAATAACGCTGCTAGGAACATTGTTGACAACTGTCCTTGTGGTGTGATTGAGTATCCTTAGAGTATATGCCCAAGAGTCACATCACTGGGTCTTGAGGTAGATTAATTCCCAGTTTTCTGATTTCCAAGGTGGCTGTTACAAGCTTGCATTCCCAGCAGTAGTAGAGGAGCGATCCCCTGACTTCACATTGTCTCCCACATAAGCTGTCCTCAGTATTTTTTATCTTAGCCGTTCTGACAGGTATAAGATGGTATCTTAGAGTCACTTTGATTTGCTTTTCCCTGATAATTAAGAATGTTGAGCAATTCCTTAAAAGTCTTTTGGTCATTTGAGATTCTTCTAAAAAGTCTCTGGCTAGTTCTGTAGCCCATTTTTTGATTGGATTGCTTTACATTTTTCTATCCCCTGTTATATACAGTTTTCTCTTTATATATGGCTGTAGTTTTAGAACTGAGAATTGAATTTAAGGCATCACCCATGCAGGATAGGCATTTTACAACTGAGCTCTGCCCAAGCCAAGCAGGTTGATTTTTGTCAACTTGAAACAAGTCTAGAAATAACTGGGAAGAGGGAATATCATTTGAGGAACTGCCTCCTTCATACTGGCCTGTACATACGTCTATGCAGGTATTTCTTGATTAATGATTCATGTGATTATTCTTGGGCCCCTTGAACAGGTGGTCCTAGATGCTACCAGAAAGCAGGTTGAGCAAACCAGTAAACAACTGATTTTCTGCTACAGTTCCTGCTTCTATGTTCCTGCCTTGAGTCCCTGCCCTGTCTTTGCTTCACAGTGGATTGCAGCCATAAATTAAACTCTTTCTTCCCCAGGTAGCTTTTGGCCCTGTTTTTTTTTTTTTTTTTTTTTTTTTTTTTTTTTTTTTTTTTTTTAGAAAAGAAATTTAATTGATATAACAGTTAAGTTACAAGCTTAAAGGTCATGTTAATGATTTTTACCACATTCTAAATAATTTATTGTTTTAGAAGTACTTCCTAAAAAGTCTGGTTTGTTAATTTTTGTAATCCACATCTTGTTTATTCCTGAATAGTCTCAGTAAATGTGCTACTACAATCCTTAGTGGAATCTGTTGCACACTGAGAAATGATTGGTTTACATTGTAGCCCTCAAATTAACATGCCCTGTGTGTGTTATTTTGACTTATAATTTTCCAGTGGTCCTCAGAGTATCATACTAACTCAATTTAGCAAAACCAGAGCCACCACAGAACTCAGAGTGACCCAAAATTTAAAGATTGGAGGATTGTTTTAACCTTCTCAGATCACTGATCTAAATTTTGGTGCAATATATTAGTTTTATGTTTTGATTAGTTCTCTAATTTTGCAAGGACAACATAGTACTCATGGGATGGACCCAATTTGATACCAATAACTGTTCCGACTCTCTGTCTTCGAATATTACTGTCATTATTTGAGTCTCAAGGTATTTTCTAATTGTGTTCCATGCTAATGATTTAAATAGTATTTGATATCATTTTATTTTGTTGTTATTAGTTATTTGAGTATTTCACAATGGGTTATTATACTTAAGTGAACTGCTACTCTCTAACATTTATTTATTTATCAATACTTTTATTCAAAAAAAATTGCATGTATCTGTGTGGCTGTGGATGGGCAGGTAGCTATGAAGATGTGTGCTATGGCATGCATGTAGATATCAAAGGGCAACTTGAAGAAGTGGCTCTCTCTTAGGATGTGGATCCTAGAGACCAATCTCAAGTCATCAGGCCTGGCAGCAGTGTCTTTATGCATTAAAACAACCTATTGGCTTTATCTTTAAAATTCTGACCATTCTCTTACATATTGCTTTGTGTCTATTTTAATGTGAGCAGTAGCATGATTTAATACATAGTATGTATTTTAACAATGGATTTCAAAGTTGTTAAACATAAGGAATTCATAGTTCCATGTATCAACAGAAACAAATGTTCTGTATATCTTATCATTGTAAATTCATGTTGCAACAAGATTTTCTATATTATCAAGAATCTACTATTGATCCCTGTGCCACAAAAATTCCTGTGAAGCTCTCTGACACTAGGTAGATCAATTATTCTAGTACAAGTTTTTTTGGTGGGGGGCACAGTTTTTGGTTTGGGGGGATTTGTTGTTATGTGAGTATTTGAGAAAGAACTTAAAGATTGTTGGTAAGGATAGGGAGAGGATCTGGAAGGGCTTCAGAGAGGGGAAGAATATAATGAAAATATATTTAAGATTAAAAATTGTTTTAAATAATAAAAATGAAATACAATTTACAAATAGAATTCTTTCTTAGAGAGCTGGCTTCATTTCTTTCTTTAAGTCCAAGCATTCAGCTGGAGACTCAGAAAGTGTCCTCGTTTGTGTGGGATGCGGCCATTCTTTAGGCTATACAAAGGCATAAAGCACTGCCAAGGTTAAGGACAATTATTTTTTTTAGGATGATACCAGTCCAACAGAGGTCATTTAAAGTTGATAAAAGCATCCCTATAGGAATAAAGAACTTTGACTTGAGAAATGAATACAACTATATTGTTCTCAGAGAATCTCAAGCTCAGTGAATTTGTCTTTTGATAGAGAATTCGTTTTTATTTTTCTGGTTGGTATGTTTATTTATACTAAATACTGCAATAACATTTCAAATGAGCTTCTTTAAAAGTGCTTACATCACATATTAATCTGTGATGCTCTTGATTCACTGGTCTGTGCTTAAACTTTGTAAATGTGGCTGGAAAAATTCATGTTCTACATCTTTATTTTTCATTATTCTTTATATTATACCCTCTCTCATGATCTCTACTCTCCCAATTTATTCAGGAGATTTTGTCTTTTTCTACTTCCTATGTAGATTAGATACATGTATATCTCTCCTAGGATCCTCTTTGTTATCTAAGTTCTCTGGGGTTGTGAACTGTAGGCTGGGTTCTAAATCTTTAATAAGAGCAGTGCCTACTCTGTACCAGGCTATAAAGGAGGTTCATTCTTCCTTTCTATCTTTATCTCTTCCTTCCTTTCTTTCTTTCTTCCTTCCTTTCCTTCTTTTTTTGAGAAAGGTTTCTCTGTATAGCCCCAGCTGTCCTGGAACTTATTCTGTACTCTAGGCTGGCCTTAAGCTCAGAGAACCACCTGCCTCTGCCTTCCAAGTGCTAGGATTAAAAGTGGACACCATCACTGCCCTGGGTGGGGAAGTCTTTCCTATCTCCAGCTCCTGTATCTCCTCCCTCCTTCTGGCTTGGGACATTGTATCTTTTTCATTTTTAATTTTTTATAATGCTTATTTTTATTTTCATTTATTCACCCGTGTATCTGACACATTTGTGTGGGTTCCCACAGGGCCTGAAGAAGGAGTTGGTCATCTGGAGTTGGAGCTATGAGAGGTTATGAACTCTCATATGTGGGTGTTGGTAATTGAACTAGATCCTCTAAGGTATGGCAAGTGCTCTTGACCACTGAGACATTTCTCTAGTCCTCACCTTCTTGAAAGATATCAATATTTTTAGCTAGTGACCATGTTATGGGTTTCCTTTAGACATTTCTTGTCTATAAATATTGTACTTTGCTTACGGGCATCCTTATTTCCCTCCTTTGGCCCTCTTTACCACTCCTATTAGTCTCTTCTTCTCCCCAAAAGGTCCCTTTTGTCATTTCCTGTTATAAAAATGAATAATTACGTGTGTGTGTAATACGAGATATCTAGATATCTGTCCTCCTTTCCCTGTACTATTCCTTTTGACACCTTTTAGACTTGATACTGTCTCCTTTTAATTTTGTACACACATAATATCAAGATTCTTCATATGTGAGAACATTAGACCATTTAGGACACATTCTCCAGTCTCTAGTATTGATCATATTTCTGGCACTATACTAAGGTAGGAAAGGAGGCCCTTGTGAGTTTAAGGCCTGCCCAGTACAATGTCACATTATGTATACCAAGACATGACAAACTTGTGATGCAAATGATCAAGGATGTGGGGTTCGTGACTTTAAATGACAGAATGGACTGTGAGCAACACACGTTTCAGCAACATCATTAATATTTAACTTTTTCTGGTTCTGATGGTAGTTAACTCGCTTTATTAGATGAAAGCATCAGTGAAATTTGTAAGATGTTCCACAGGCAAACTATCAATCATGTATGCTGGTCATATGGGTGCAGGAAATAGAAAAAACAAAGAGTACAAAAATAACTGTATGTCAGATAAAGTCAGCTACATCTCTTTGGCAACCATCTATCCTGTTCAGGGGCTCTGATACTCTATGTCCTATGCGTCTCACCAGGCCTAGTCCAATGTGACCTTCTTAGAATAGTGTGCTGGTGATTTGCTATCCTGTTCTGGTTAGGGTTGACAGGGACACAGAGCTTTGAGTGCTGACACCCAAGGGAAAGCTAGTGTAACTGCACGTCCTAGTTAGCAGACAGATAATGATCCTTCATTGCTTGTTCCTTTTCCTATAACTCAGAGCTATGGTAGCTGATGAAGCTCGGACGAATTGAAACACAGATTTCAGAATCTAAAAGTCATGCCCATAAGCAAGGTAGAGGATGGTTTATTCCTTCAGTTCTCACTTGCATAAAGTTGAGGACAATGCTTATTTCAGTGTAAGGGATCAACATATGAAATAAGATTGAAGCAAAGAGACTGGTAAGGAGATGTAAATTTCAAATGTTTTTATTTTAAGAATGCTACAGTGGAAGTGAGTGACTAGTTTCCCGGCTGGACATCCCAGTCTCTAGTCTCTGAGCTCCTGGGGGCACACTCTGTGCCCCTCCCCTACTCATTGCAGCCCCACTAGCCAATCAAAAAGCAAAGCTCCTGCCAGCAGGCCTCTCCACACACCATGAGACCCTGTAATCTACAAGCACACTGTGACCCCCAAACACAACCATTCATATGGCAGCAGTGGTCCCCAGAGACACAGATACCACCTGTACCAATTGGACAAAGAGAATTACCCAGAGGTACATGCACTGCCAGCACAGATTGGAAGAAGAGATGGGTAGATGCCAGAGCAAAAATATATTCAACAACATAAAGAGCAATATGGAAGTACCAGAACCTGATGGGTCTACAACTGTAAGACCTGAACATCTGAATGCAGAGAAAGCAGAAGAAAATGATCTTCAAAATAACTTTATAGAGATTATAGAGGCCCTTAAAGAGGAAATGACAAAGTCCCTTAAATAAATTGAGGAAAAAAACAATTGGAAGAAATCAATAAACCCCTTAAAGAAAGCAAAGAAAGCAAAAAAAAAGTAACTAAACACATGAAGGAAATGGTTCAAGACTTGAAAATGGAAAGAAAGGAAATAGAGAAAACAGAAAGAGAAGGAATTCTGGAAATAGAAAATCTGGGTAAAGGAACAGGAACTACAGGTGCAAGCAAACCAAACAGTGCAAGAGATGGAAGAGAGAATCTCTGGCATTGAAGACATTGAAAGAAACAGATTCATTGGTCAAAGGAAACACTAAAGCCATCAAAGCCATAACACAATACGTCCAGGAAATCTGGGACACCATAAAAAGACCAAACCTAACAATAATAGGAATAAAAGAAGGAGAAGAATATCAGCTCAAAATCCCAGAAAATATATTCAACAGAATCATAGAATATCCCCAACCTAAAGAAGGAAATGCCTAATGAAGACATATTCTTATATCCTTAGTTCCTAATGTCACATCTGCCAATGTGCATAAAATATAATACACTTCTCTTAAATGAAATAAACTAATAGATAAAAGAGTTTAGTTTTGAATTTAGTTTAGGCACCAATGTTTCAATTTCCTGGATATAACAGAAAGATATCAAAATAGATTATTTAAAAATGCTTATTATGACTATTTATTATTGTTTTGTGTGCGTAGTATATATGCCAAAGTGTGGTTATACACTCCAGAAAACAATTTTGTAGAGTCATTTCTTTCCTTACACCTTTAAGGAGATTCTGGGGATTGAAGTCAGGTCCCCAGGTTTCTACTGCAAGCACCTTTACCCTGGCAGTCATCTCACTGGCTCCTAGAATAAATTATTGTTGTGGCATTATATATTATTGATATGAGTCAATAATATTTCTTTTCTACCAACAGTTCAGTGCAGATGACATCTAGTCTTCCCACAGGTGAGGTAAATTTCTCATTCATGGCCAGATGCCTCTGGACATACTTGATTCTTCAGTAAAGAATCAGAGCCACACTAACCTGCACCTGCATTTACTGTAAATGAGAATTAGGCAATTCTTAACACTGAATCACTCCTAAGTATTCGTTTCTGCTCCAATATTTTACAATATTATACCTTTCACAAATACATTTCTACAAGTAATTATTACTATTCAAACACTTTACATAAGTTTAGAAAAGATGAGTTTAAAAACTGTATGAGTCAAACTCAATCTGTGAAGTGTTTCCTCAGTTTGTCATTGGTTTTAGGTTACACTGAGTCACCTTGACAACATGACATGACAACATGAACTTGACTTACATATTTATCAGAGATGTTTCAGGTCAATCCAAGACCTGCTTAGGTCCCTCCACCTGATAATCTTTACCTCTTGAATTTACTGACTTGGATGATTTTCCCCTTAAACAGGCTTGCTTCTGAATAGCAAGCACAAGGACACTGTGTGGTGCATATGTCACCTCTAGACTTCAAAAGATTTTCTTCTTTTCTGGCTTGGATGAAACAAGCCACATATGGAAAGAAAGTAAGGCTGGCTGCTGCCTATTAGCTAAAAAGAACCTTTGACTTTAAAACTCAACAATATACTGGAAATAAAAGCTTGCCAACAACCACAAGATGTTTGAGGGATTTCCTCTCTTGTCAGACTTTCAGATGAAAGCACAGCCCTGGAAGTCTCCTTGACTACATTGTGCAAGAAGGAGACCAGGTAAAGTTGTATATGAACTTTGTAGCCTTGGTAACTGTGAAATATATGTATTTGTTATTTTAATTCTTTGTCATAGTATTTAATACAGAAATAGAAAAATATTTATTTCATTATTTCAACCCAGTATTCTTTATATGTTTGAGGTAACATGAGCTTCAAGAATATAAAAATAGACAAATTAGCATGAATATTGTTATCTTGAAGATTATCCATTGTGGAGAAGGCATGCTATCAAAACAGAAATAGTAACAAAGCATTGAAAACTACCACTAGTACTTGTGGAATACCATGTACGATTCTACAATCTCTGATAGGAAAGTCTGATTAGGGGTATTGTTTAGTATTTGAGATAATTCTATAATAAAGTCAGCTCTTGCATTTGAAACTGAAAAATGAGAAATTTACAAGATGAAAAAGGAATGTTACAGGAAGGAAGGAGGCAAATGCAGAAATGAGGGAAAGTTGGAGGGAAAATTTGATAAAAGAGTTTTTTACTAATTGGACTTCAAAGATAAAGCCATATTAGACAAACTTAGACAAGGTATGAAGGTTTGGTGAGCCATTTCAGAGCTAGGATTTGGGGGAATAAATGGGTACCAACTACATCTTTTATAATGTAAAGGATGTGAACATAATTTGAATTTTGTCATGGGTTTTTATTGTTGTGAAGAGCAATAAAAGAGTACCATGACCATGGCAACACATAAAGAAAACATTTACTTGAAGTGGCTTGCTTACAGTTTCAGAGGTTCAATCCATTATCATCAGGATGGATTGACAGGCTGCAGGCAGCTGTGGTGCTGAAGCTGACAGTGCTACATCTTGCAGGCAATAGGAAGTCTACTGGCAGTCACATGGGGGGAAACTTGAGCAAAAAATGCTGTGGGACAATGGTTTTATCCTGTAAAGATTTGTTTCTTGTACTTGTTTAATAAAATGCTGATTGGCCAGTAGCCAGGCAGGAAGTATAGGTGGGGCAATGAGGCAGGAAGTAGAAGTGGGGCAACAAGAACAGGAGAATTGTGGGAAGAGGAAAAGATTCAGTCTGCAGTCAACACCCAGACACAGAGGAAGCCAGACACAGAGCAATCAAGATGTGACTGCCTTACCACGTGGCTAACACAGACAAGTATTATGGGTAATTTAAGTTAAAAGAGTTAATAAGAAACCTGAGCTACTAGATCAACCAGTTTATAATTAATGTAGACCTCTGTGTGCTTGTTTGGGCTAAATGGCTGCAGGATCAGGTGGAGCGGAAACCTTAGTCAACAAAAAGATACCTCAAAGTCCACTCCCACAGTCACACACTTCCTCGAACACAGTCTCACCTCCTAATAGGGCTGCTCACTTTGGGGACCATTTTCAAACCACCATAATTTTGGAAAGACCATGGCTGACTCTAACTGTAGATTGCATATTAGAGTACAGAGGGAGAAATCGAGTTATGAAAATCAAATGGGTGTAGGAAGTGAGCCTTACACAAATGTGTAAGAATTAGACTATAGAGGTCTAGTTAGAAATCTACGAAGCTAAGTACACTTAACCACTGGAGGGAATCCTTGTGAGTTCATAGACAGTCCTATGGCAAGACATTACCTCTGTCTCACTGTTTCCTCTGTGGCCCATAGGGCATGAAAATTGACCTGTTAACAGGCCAACTGTTAATACAATGAGGTGGATATTCTTCTATTTGATTCGCTCTTTGTTTTGTCTGTCACATCCCTTTTTATCACCCCTTCATCTGTATATTTTCTTCCTTAAATAAAAATATTTAATGAGTGGTTGCAGAGATGACTCAGTGTTTAAAAGCACATACTGCCCTTCCAGAGAATACACCTTCAATTACTAACACTGACATCCTTTAAGCCACAATTCCCTGTAACCCCAGTTCTAGACAAGACAGCATTTTTTTTCTGGCCACCTATGTGGTATATACATATACTCAGGCACACACATACACCTAAAATACATACATGAATAAGTAATCTTTAAATGATACTTAATGAATGAATCCTAACTAAAAACTTGTTTCATGGATACAAGTGCTTTTGACAGTCTTGTTTATGTGTATATTCCAAATAAATGAGTTCTACCCTTAAACAGGTGCTGGGCTATTCAGAGTGCCACAATAAACAGTAATTTTAATATTGTACTAGCAGTAAAATTGTTATTCTTATAAACCTAGCCAAACATAAAGTTTTTATATGGATTCTTCTGCTTGTTGAGGTACGTGAGACAGATTTCTGTTTCCATTAGTGTGATGTCTTGTTAGGATAGAAATTATTTTAACAATAGCTTCTCCTGAGATAAAGGCACTTTGATGTTTCTTGAATAATTTGTGTCATGGTTCCTGTAATAATTTCTTTGGCCTTTGAAGTGTTTTTACACATTAACAGTGTAAATGTAACACTGGGTTGAAGTCATGGAATCAGGTGTACAATTCATTTCTTGCCCCACCCCACTCTTGGAACCTAATAGAACTCCTTCCTTTATACAGGTTTGTTTCATTCATATTCAGTGACTTCCTGGGGCTGTTGGAATGGCCTTCTGACAGTAGGCGCAGGCAGTGAGGGGTGAAAGGGGGGCAAAAGAATATGGATTCTACTTACAGTTCATATGTTTGCTTAGCTTTTCATTTCCTTTTGACTTCCTATCTCTACCCTACTTCATCTAATACTGTACCACAAGGGAGAAAAGTAGAAGGACACTATAGAGAAGAAGACGTTGAACTGAGAATACATGTGAAGGAAATTTTAGCTGCTAAAAAATTAGTATATGTGAGACCACGTGAAATAATACTTAGCTTTGCCGACCCTGAGTTTTCTCTTTTATAGTGAAGATGAGTTCTGTTCACAATTTGTGAATATTGTGTGTGTGTGTGTGTGTGTAAGGGGATATTTGTATATATATTCTCTGGAGCTTGGTATGTCCCTCAAATTGTTTATATTAAAAAAAGATAGAAAATAAAGTATAATAAAAATTCTGTATGCATTTCACTAGTTCTTTTTACAAAATGTGGTGAATGCATTTATAAGACAAAACCTAAAGCTTAATAATCAAGGGCTGGTTATACATCTCAGTTGCCGGGTGGTGGTGGCACACGCCTTTAATCCCAGCACTCGGGAGGCAGAGGCAGGCGGATCTCTGTGAGTTCGAGGCCAGCCTGATCTACAAGAGCTAGTTCCAGGACAGGAACCAAAAAGCTACAGAGAAACCCTGTCTCGAAAAATCCAAAAAAAAAAAAAAAAAAAAAAAAAAAAAAAAAAAAAAAAATTCTGAATGCATTTCACTAGTTCTTTTTACAAAATGTGGTGAATGCATTTATAAGACAAAACCTAAAGCTTAATAATCAAGGGCTAGTTATACATCTCAGTTGTAGAGTGCTTGCCTCTCATGTTCATGATCCTGGATTTCATCCTAAGCACTGTAAAAAAGAGTTAAAAAGTTTAAAAAGGTGTAATAATGTTTTAATATAATTTTCTTAAGTTAATTCTGCACCACTAATTTTTATTTGTTGATAGTTTTCACATCGTTAAAATATAACTGACATGTAAAATAAGTACACACACATTTAATATAGATGTGATGATTTGATATACATTTACTGTTAAAATATAATTGATGTGTAAAATGAGTGTGCACACTTTTAAGGTAGACATAATGACTTGATATGCATCACAAAATAAGTTTATGGGAATTACTTTCAGAAGTATAGATGACTCAAAAAAAAAAAAAAAGAAGTATAGATGACTCAAAAGAAATTGTATTACATCACAAAGAGCTCACTTTGGTATAGGCTCCTGAGAGCTGTGTCCTTGGAAATCTCCGCCTACCAACAACCATCCTGAAATTAGCTTCCTTTTCCCAGAAACTAGTATTACTCACAGAAGGGCTTGGGAGTCTTGTGGCTTTCTGAGCATCCTGGACCTTGTTGGGATCATCAGCTTGCATTTTTCAGACTCTCTTTCTTCCCTACAAGAGGGAATGTTTTAGTTCTGAGAAAATAACTGTACAATCAAATTCCATGTGCACAAAATGAGATTAAGAGATTCATATAAGTAGTAAAGAGTGCCGTGGTAAAGCAAGTTCTCATCTCTATTATTGGGATATTCATTCTCTTCTTTAAATGATGAAACATGGTAGCTCAAGTCCTCTTTTTGAAAAGAAAATATAGTATTTTCCTAATTTTACTCAATTGCATCACTGTTTTTATTTTTACATTATTAAGGGAACAAAATGCTTAACGTTTAATATTCAGCAGTGTATGCCATACCATCTAATGGTATTTCCAGACCATATATCACCACTTTTTTCATATTCTGCTTGGAAATGATATTAGCCTTCTACACTCTTATTTTCCCTTCCTCTCTCTTTCCCCTATTGTCCCACAAGCTGTTCTATGCTACTTCAACACAGTGTAGCTACCTCCAATTCCCAAAACAGTATCCTGTCCTCAGAGCAGCCTTTGATGTACTTTACTGGAACAATTGTCCCCAGTGAAAGCTCTTATAATATCACTTCAACTTTGTCACAGTGTTAATGGCTATTATAAATAGACATTTGTGCAGCATGACCTTAAAGAAACACTTTTGCTCTGTGAGTTGTGAGTGCTCAAAGAACAGGAGTCCTGCTTTTGCTGTTGTTACCTTATTACCGGTTTCACTTGTTATTTTTTTTGATAACTCATTATTCTTGATAAGTCGTTATTTTCTTGATAGAAGAGTGTCTGGAAAAGCAGAAAACAATATACCATTTTGGAATAAATACTAGACTACAGTACATTCACAGATTTCAACCTATATTCTTTGTTTTCTAAAGCAATATATGTAAACCTTAAATCTCTCTTCATGAATGATAAAGCATTGAATCTATTAAACAGAAAATAACTGTGATAAATGTCAGGTGGTAGAACTGAGGTGTTGCATATTCAATAATTGTTCACCTTTATGCAAAACCATCTCAATGTCATCTTAAAATGGAAATAATGGCAGTAATTATAATAAAAATAACAAGCAGTCACTTATGGCAGACATCTGACTCAGTCATATAAGACACCATCTAAATCCACCTCTAGAATTCTTATGTAAGTCAAACTAAAATAAAAATAAGATACCATCTTGCTCCGGTGTAATACTAGGTGTGCAGCACACTTGGGCCATTATATCTGCTGTTGCATTTATTTTACCTAACCAAATCATTAGGAAATTAAATGGAATATTTATGAGATGCACTGTGAACAGAGTTCACCAGAATACACATGTTCGATCAATAATTATTATGTCTTCTTGATTCTGATAGAAAGCAGACTGCCATGTCAGCAGAGCTGAGCCACACCACTTGAGGGCTCATGCTATGCGACTTAATGATTTTTAGTTAAGCACCCAGAATGTGCTCTAAGTCCTTAAATGTCTTCGTCAGACCCACTCTTGTTTCACGAACCTTTGCAGTAATCCACTGTTACTCAGTTTCGCTTGTGAGAATTTGGACACAGATGACAGTGCACATTTAGTATTCCAGCCTCTGTTACGCTGCCTGTGCAGAGGGGAACAGCATTTTGTATCCTAATAGCATGACTTTAAACTGCAGAGCACATAAATTATTTCCCCTCCCTCCACACTTACAAAATTTTATTTTAAATATGTTTACATCCGAGCTATGGTGTACCATAAATGGGTTTCTTTAACATGTACTTCTGAGATAGGTTAATACATGAAAAGTAATTACTCATTTCACAGAACTGTGTGAAGTAAAAGAAACAATGTCTTATAGTCATTTCCAGCTACTGAAGAAAATAGCTACAAAAGTGACATCATTTTAAGCAATAGAGACTCTCAAAGGTAAGTTGAATAGATTTACCTATTATGAATTTAAAAACATTATGTATGAAGTATAATGGGCATGGGATCTTGGGGGAGCGTATTAAGGTTTTAAATTATTTATTGCATTAAGCCTAATTTTCTATTTTTATTTTTATTTTATTTTATTTTTTTTGGTTTTTCGAGACAGGGTTTCTCTGTAGCTACGGAGCCTGTCCTGGAACTAGCTCTTGTAGATCAGGCTGGCCTTGAACTCACAAAGATCCGCCTGTCTCTGCCTCCCGAGTGCTGGGATTAAAGGCGTGTGCCACCACCGCCCGGCTTTCTATTTTTCTTTAAGCTTGTGGTGTATAACCCTTTTCTGCAGCATAGCTTTTTCATGTACTTCTTAGTCTGGTCAAGAAGAGCCCTTTTGCACTTAACTCCAGGTATTTTCCAACTTCATTTTGTAAACCTGACTTTTCTAGAACTTTTTTAAAATGTGAAATGCTTCATGATAATAATAATGCATATAAAATTATAAATATTCACTTTCCAAATAAAGGAAGCTTGGGGATAGAGAAATCTTTTCATACCTCAACTTGTAAAAAAAGTCCTTAATTACTTTTAAAAATCAATAACATGGAAGATAAGTATTTTGGACCAATGCTTTATAAAATAGGAACCATTTTTCAAAATTTTAAATTTTATTTATTTATCTTGTATTCATATGTGTGTGTGCATGTGTACGAATGAATCCATGTGTGTATATGTACGTATGTTAATAATGTACATGTGTATATGTTTGTGTATGTGTGTGTGCACGTATGTTAGTGTGTGTGTATACATGTCAAAGGGCAGCTTGCAGAAGTCTGTTCTCTTTTTCTGTCATATGTCTTCTGGGAACAAACTCACATATCAGACTGGGCAATCACAGTTCCCTGCTGAGCCATCCCATCAGCCAATCAAATTAACTCTATAATTTTGCATTAAGTGAGGCACTGTCAAGGTGGTGGGAACAGATAAGTTTCTTCATAAAACTTGCATTTTAAAACTGAAAGATAATAAAGAAAAATTGTGCTAGAATGTTATGTTTTATCATTATTTAAATACATAATATTTTGTGTTTATGTTTTTATCTTATTTTTAATTAATTAATTTATTTATTAAAAATTTCCACCTGCTCCTCTCCTCCCATTTCCCTCCCACTCCCCCTCCTCTCCAGTCCTAAGAGCAGTCAGGGTTTCCTGCCCTGGGAAGTCCAAGGTCCTCCCCACTCCATCCAGGTCTAGGAAGGTGAGCATCCAAACATACTACACTCCCACAAAGCCAGTACATGCAGTAGAATCAAAACTCAGTGCCATTGTCCTTGACTTCTCAGTCAGCCCTCATTGTCAGCTGCGTTCAGAGAGTCCTATTTGATCACATGCTCCATCTTGTACCATAATAAGCTAGCTGCTTATTGAAGAATTCTGAAGTCAGGCATGGTGGCATGTCTGTGAAATCCCAGTATTGAGGAGGTGACTAAAGGAGAATGAGAGGTAAAGGTCAGCCTGGCTACATGGAATGCTGTTTCAAAAAAACAAATCAAACCAAAATAAATGGGAAGAAAAGCTTCCATTTGTGACTGCTTCAATATTTGGAAATGTAACTTTCATTAGAGATTACAACAGTTAGCAGGTTTTCTACCTGCCCTATACTTGATGATGTTTTGGTAAAAAGGACAAGTGCACGGATTGGTAAGTCAATTGGCAGAAGATAGAGGAAGTGATTAAAGCAGTTGGAATATGGATTTCAGTTGAATTTCTAATATCTCTTAGGTGTTATAATTTCTGGGTTATAATTTTTGTGAAATTATGTAGTGAAAGGTATATTCCTTCACATTCTTTCCTCATTCTTTCTTGGAAAAGTGGAAGTGAACACAATAAAGATATCTTTTTCTTCAATATTTACAAACATTCTCAGAAAGAGTAAAATATCTCATTAAGATATATATGCATATATATAATGTATATATGTAATATAGTCTATATTATATGCACAATTATATAAATACCAAGCTTAATTGATTTAGATAACTGAATTTATATTCAGTCAGTTGAGAATATAATATAATATCATCTCTTTTCCTATTTCTTCTCCTGCTGATCCTCCTCATCTTGTCTACAGGTCACCTGTCTATTAACATCTCTTTATGTATGTATGTGTGAACCAGTAAATTCAATTAGGATTCCTTGGATAAGCATGGATTGGTTCTTCTTTCTTTGAGTGAACATGAACTCTCCTCCCACTGTTTAGATCTTATAAATATATATTTTATTTCCCTTTTAAATTGCTGTTATCTATTTCCATCCATTAACCCATTTAGACTGATAACTTAAAAAGACATTTTCAATAAAGCATCTTGCCTTAATTGTCTTATACGTGTAAATATTCATATACGTATGTATATATAGTGTGTGTATGTGTGTATGTAAATCAAAGACTGTATGAATATACATAATAATAATGTATTACTTACTATTCAGAATTATTTGTTTCCTCTAAAAATCTTGAAACACAATTTCTATCAGCCTTTTTTGGACTCCTGACTTAGAAACGATTTATTCAAAATATACAGTAAACTTTTGCTCAGTTTTCATATAACGATGTAGCTATATATCCACATGTTAGCTCTCTTAGTTAACTTCCTCATTTCTGTATTAACAAATCATCTTTCCATATAAGAGAAATAAAAATTCTGATTTTCTGTCATTTTTTAATGACATAGTTACTGAAACCTTAATCTGGTTCTATCTCAAAGTGGAATAATATGTCCTGGATCTTGGGAGTATAACTTTCCCAGGACTAAGTTTTAAGGAGAAATTATGTTATTATTTCTGAAGTAAGTTTACAGACTTGTCCTTTACTGGTGCATGGGTTGTTTGCTTTCCTAGGAGAAATACAGCCGTATAACTAGTTCAAATGCTAAATAACAGTCTCCTGGGATATTGGATGGGTGGAAGTCATAATGAAGAGTGAACAAGCAGGATTTAGCTACTTAGAAGATAAAGTAGCAAAAGACTCCAGGAAAGTATTTTCACCACTGTGGAGTCCTGAATATGTACTGTAGTAGTAGCTTCAGACACGGTTGATAATGGCCCATTACTTTAGAAATGAGTATTATCATCAAAAACAACCCAAGGACATTACTAAGGTGAACTTTACAAAAATTCTGTCATTGGTTTATGATATCAATGTTAATTTATAACTATATATATATATATCCAATTTGATGTCTTCAAACTTCCATTTTGATTTATGTATTGGTGATAAATTCCTCCTAAATATCTCCTATCTCTAATGACATTGCTTGAATTTTTCTTGTTAAAATGTTGGAAAATATACTAATTTTACTTTCTTTTTGAACATGATTCTAACCCTCAATGATACATATATCATGTGAGATCTAAACCAAAGGCTCAGGGAAAGGCAAAGAAGACAGGGTGGAAAGAATGTAAGAGCTAGATAATAAAGATGCCTGTTGTGAGATAGTGTCTTCTAATCTTGACAGGGAAGCTGTGCTCAGGAAATCTTAGCAATATGGTTATCTAAGCAAGGCCTGCATAATGACGACACCAGTTGGCATGCCAATGTTGTTGAAGGAAACGTAGAGAGGTCGTATAAGTATACGAAGAGCTACAGACAATCAATGGCTGCTGAGCTATCCCTAGTTATCAGCTCTAAACACACATGCAAGCAGCACACATACACACAGAGGCTTATATGTGACAATGATAATTAAATAAGAGGTCACAAACTTGAAAGGACGTGGGGGGCATAGGAGTTGGAGACGGGAGGAGGAGGAGTGGAAGTGGTGCAAATAATACTCATGTAAGAAATTATCACAAAAACTTAAGTGAAAAAAATGATGTTTATTATCAGAAAAGAAATGGAAGGTGGCCTTAAGGCTTTACACCCCTGTAATTTGAACATTCTGGAGGCAGAGGCAGGACGTTCTTGAACTGGGGGCTTGCCAGGTCTCTATGACGACACTTTGAAGCTTAGTTGTAGAATCTCCTGTCCAGGTTGTGTAAGGCCTTAGATCTGATCTCCACCACCTTACAATAAAGTATGTGGGAGTTATTTCTCTTACTGCTTTAATGATTCTGTGCCAGTGTCAATTGAATTCCATCAATTCTTGAGAAGCCATCTACTTTATTTATCATAAGATTTTTCCAATAACAGGCAAAGAGATAGAGTTACACCCCCTCCTACTGTTAGGGGTTCCACAAAAACACCAAGCTGACAGCTGTAAGGTATATGCAGAGGACCTTGTGCAGACTCTCACTGGCCCCGTGCTTGCCACTTCAATCTCAATGAGTCCAAATAAACCTTGTTTAGTTGAATCA
This sequence comes from Chionomys nivalis, assembly GCF_950005125.1. Classification (NCBI taxonomy): domain Eukaryota; kingdom Metazoa; phylum Chordata; class Mammalia; order Rodentia; family Cricetidae; genus Chionomys; species Chionomys nivalis. The sequence continues at coordinate 27,503,635 of NC_080103.1, read as the reverse complement.
GTGGACCGTATTCTTCTGACATCTTCCAGCCCCTCTCCCTCTGATTCCTATTATTTTTCCTCTCCCTCTATGGCAGGGTTCCTGGAGTTCTGAATGCATTTCTCTCTCTCTCTCTCTCTCTTTCTCTCTCTCTCTCTCTCTCTCTCTCTCTCTCTCTCTCTCTCTCTCTCTCTCTCTCTCTCTCTCCAAATATTACTGTGGGTCTCTGCACCTGCTCCCATCTTCCCATCTGCTGCCAGAAGAAGCCTCTCTCATGACAACTGGATGAGGCAAGGATCTATGAGCATTGCACAATAATTAGGAATAATCTCATTGATTTTTTTGGACCAGTTGTGTTTGGTTCTACTCTAGGTCTCTGGGTAGCCAGTCTCCAGTTGCTGGCCATCCAGGCAGTACATGGCATGGACTGTCTCTCATGAAGTGGGTCTCAAGTTAAATCAGACATTAACTGGCCTCTTCTGTGAAATCTGTACCACCTTTATCCAAACACATCTTGCCAGTTCCCGATATTTCGGTGGGGAATCTCCAATTGCCGCGTACACCACGCCCCCGTGTCTGCGCTCAGTGCACTGGCATCCAGTTCGTGAGCTTCGGGCAAGGGGCTAGAGGTTAAAATACACAGACACACACAGAGAGACAGCAACACGGGTCATCCTTGAATTCCCCAAGAATGCCCCCTTTACTGTGTTCAGGGGCAGATTATATAGAGATAGCCACGCCCCAGCCAAACCCACCAGAAACCACTCTCCTGCCATCAGGAACTCCTGAAGGTCTCCTGCTCAGAGCAGCTGTAGACACTCAGATCAGGGGATTACAAGAAATTCAGCATCTGGGGTCTCACTGCTCCCAACAACATCTTGCAGGAGGACAAATTGTAGGTCAATGGCTTGGTGGCTGAGTTGGTATCCAGGCTTCCCTTTGGGAGACTGTGGAGTACCTTCCTACATCAAAGAGACTAGAACATAGGGGTGAAGGCTCCATGCAGGCACCACCTCGCCCTCTCTGCTTTCAATGTGCTTTGTGGATGTTTTCCTCTGTGATGGGGCCTTGTTGTCAGTCTTCATAGAGCAATCCTTGGTCAACATCAGCTTGGGTTGTTTGGAAATACACAACCTACATAGTTTGGAAATTTCTGCAGGAACCCCTTGACTAACAATTTGAGAGAATGCAGCCCCAGTCTACCACAAGAACTTGCTTGGCTATGAAGGATGGCCAGCTGAGACTCTGTATTGTCCATTGCTAGGAGTCCTCACTAGGGTCACACTCATAGAGTGCAGGAAATTTCCACTGCCAGGTAATATTTTTGCACTCTCTCCATCCACCCGGCCTCCTCTACCTGATCCCTCCTGCTTCTGTCCCCACAAACCCCATGTCTGCCACAGAATGTATTCTATTTTACCTTCCCAGCGAGGTGCATACATCCGCCCTAGAGCCTTCCTCTCTACCTAACCTCTCTGATTCTGTTGATTAGAGATTGATCATCATTTACTTAACAGATAGTATTCACTTATAAGTGAGTACATACCATATTTGGGTATGAGTTACCTCACTCAGGATGATTTTTTTCTAGTTGCACCAATTTGCCTGTATTTTTATTTAATATTTTTGTATCAATGTTCATGAGTGAGATTGGTCTGTATTTCTCTTTGTTAGGAATATATTTCTGTGGTTTGGGTATCAGGGTAATTGTAGCCTCATAAAAAGAGTTTGGCAATGTTCCTTCTGTTTCTATTGCGTGGAATAATTTGAAGAGTATTGTTATTAGTTCTTCTTTGAAAGTTTTGTAGAATTCTGAACTGAAACCATCTGGTCCTGGACTTTTATTTGGTTGGGAAACTTTTGATGACTGTTTTTATATCTTCAACATTTATAGATCTATTTAATTTGCTTATCTGGTCTTGATTTAATTTTGGTAAGTGGTATTTATCCAGAAAGTTGCCCATTTTCTTTAAGTTTTCCAATTTTGTGGAGTACAGATTTTCAAAATATGACCTGATGATTCTCTGTATTTCTTCCGTGTCTGTTGTTATGCCCCATTTTTCATTTCTGATTTTGTTAATTTGAATATTCTCTCTGCCTTTTGGTTAGTTTGGATAGAGGTTTGTCTATTTTGTTTATTTTCTTAAAGAATGAACTCTTTGTCTCATTGATTCTCTGTATTGTTTTCTGTTTCTGTTTTGTTGATTTCAGCTCTCAATTTGATTATTTCCGTCATCTAGTTCTCTTAGGTGAGTTTGCTTCTTTTTGTTCTAAAGTTTTCATATGTTCTGGTAATTCACTAGTGTGGGATTTTTCCAGAGATATTAAAATGGCTATACTAGTTTGCTTCTTAGGTCCATTTGTTTGAAATATCTTATTCCAACATTAACCCAGAGGTTTTCTCAGTGTTGAGATGTGGTTTTTGTATGCAGCAGAAGGATGGATTTTGCTATTACATCAATTCTTTTAGTGTATATTATTTTATTAGGGAATTAAGATCATTGATATTGAGAGATATCAAGGACAATGATTGTTAATTCAGGTTTTGTTTTACTATTGCTGTGTCTGGTGTGTGTGTGTATGTCTGTCTATCTGTCTTTCTGTCTGTCTGTCTGTCCTGTGGGCATCCCTTCTTATTGTTTACTAGCATGAGGTCATTAATTTCCTGTGTTTTCACAAGTATAGTTAACCTCTTTAGTTTGGAGTATAACTTCTAGCATTTCTGTATGACTGGATTTGTAGACAGATTCTGTTGAAATTTTACTTTATAATGAAACATCTTATTTTCTCTATAGATGGTGATTTAAGGTTTTATTGGATATAATATTCTGTGCTACTTTCTGAGGTCTCTTAAGAGTCTGCAGGACATCTGTCTAGATCCTTCTGGTGCTTAGAGTCTCCAATGAGAAGTCATGAGTAATTCTAATAGGTCTGGCTTTATATGTTACTTGATCTTTTTCTCATAGTTATTAATACTCTTTCTTTGTTCTATATATTTAGTGTTTTGAATCAAGTGTTGAGAGGTCTTTGCTTTCTGGTACAATTTTTTGATATTCTATATGCCATTTGTACCTTTTTAAGGCATCTTCTTTAGGTTAGGAAAATTTTTCTTGGATGATTATGTTGAAAATATTTTCTGGGCTTTTGAGCTGAGTGTCTTACTCTATTTCTCTTTTTCTTAGATTTGGTTTTTCATAGTTTTCCAGATTTCCTGGATGTTTTGTATCAGAAGTTTCTGACATTTAACATTTTCTTTTACCAATGTATCCATTACTTCTATTGTATCTTCAGTTCCTAAGATTTTCTCTTCTATCACTTACGTTTTGTTGGTGAGATTTCCTCTGTAGTTCCTGTTAACATTTCTAAATATTTCATTTTCAGAATTTCCTCAGTTTAGGTATTCTTTATTGATTATATTTCCAGGTTTTTAACTATTTTATTTGCTTTCTTCAACTGTTTTAGTTTATTTATTCAGTTTGTAATGATTTGTTTATTATTTTATATGCATTGGTGTTTTGTCTACATGTAGGTCTGTGTGAGGGTGTCAGATCCCCTGGGCCTGGAGTTACAGACAGTTGTGTTGCCACGTAGATGCCAGGAATTGAACCTCCTCTTGAAGAGGAGACAGTTTTTTTAGTCACTCAGCTCTCTCCAGAGCTTGCTTGTTTGCTTATTTATTTACTTATTTATTTATTTATGGGATTTATTAATTTCCTCCTATTGTTTGTTTGTGTTCTTCTAGAATTCTTTAAGGGATATATTAATTTCCTCTATCATCTTCATATAAATAGCTTTAAGGTATATTTTGTATTTCAGCTCTGTTGGAATATTCAGGGCCAGATGTGGTAGAATTGCTGAGTTCTTCTGGATTTAATTTGCCTTAGTTGTTATAAATTGTGGTCTTAAGCTGGCATCTAGACATCTGGGTTTAGGGTGGTATAAGTCTTAAATATATTTTTGTTTCCGTTTCTTCATATGTTTTAAAGATATTCTCTTATTTCTCTTTTTCAGTTTTATTGGATAATTCTAGAGGAATTTTTGGTTTATCTTCTTGGGTTTTGTTTTGAACAATTGTTGACCTTCCTGGATATCATGATATATCTGTGTTTTCAATTTAGAAAAACTGTAGGCTTATAAAATATTACGTTGAAATATAATATGTTCATAAGTGTATTCAAAAGTACAATTAGAATATTTACAAACCATACAATATATTGAACATTTATTCTGTGAATCAAGAAAATAGAGGTACAGAAATAATAGCTATATGCATGATCAATAGATAGATAAGTGGATGATGTATAGATGATAGAGACAGACATAGACAGACAGACAGACAGACAGACAGACAGATAGATAGATAGATAGATTTGCCCCTTTGATTCCACATATTTTGAGGAAGCAGCTGGATTAGGGCATTAGAAAATGACTTATTAATATTTGTATTCTTGGGTTCTACATTCATGTATATAAATTTTTCTTTTCATGCATAAAAGTAAATAAATTTTTCTTTAATTCCATTTGTTTGGTTGGTAGGTTGTTTTTTGTTTCTTTGTACACACACACATCTGTGTTCCTTTGAGGAATATTAATCCTTCAGGAGGCTCCACTTCAGTAATTTTATTTTGGTTGCTTGTAAGAGTATGAAGTAGAGTTCTTTTTGTGAATGTGACTCAAAGAAGTTCTCAAGGGAGCTGTATTTTGCACCTGGTTTTTATATAAATTTTAACTTTTTCTTGCTTTCCATTTTGGTAAGAATATTGACTTTTCCCACCTTAGGTCAGGGACTTTTTCTAAGAAATATAACGTACCCTATGCTGGGATCAAGATGGCACAGAATGTATTTGGCTCTTAGTCATCTTGTTCTTATAATCCACCGTCAGTTTCTCCTTTTGTGTATTTCATGGAAACGACAAGTACAAGGTAATGAGCAATATATAACAAAAGGACAAGATTTCTAATGTTAACCCTTGCACTCGGGCATATCATTCCCTAGAATAAGAGACCTTAGTAAAGCAACAAAATACCATGTTGCTTCATTTAGCTTCACATTTTTCAGGCAACCGTTCAGGGTGATCTCTTTGTCCTGGGAGACTACAACCCATAGTTCATAAGCTTAGAAAAGTTCAAACATAAACTGCATGCTCCAGCATTTCTGCAGATTCATTTAAGACTAATATTTTGGCTTAATGTTGTGCAGACCAGGATTAAATGTACTTTTGGATTATGTTCATATGGATATAGAAGGTTCCCCTGAATTGTATTTTTTCTACACTAGCTTAGAATAACAGTTACAGTTCCAGCTTGACAAGTTTAGACTGGTTATAAAAGCTAGCATTTTTACTTCATGTTGGCTTATTCTTACAGGGGCAGCTTCATGGCTTTGTTTTAAGATACGGGAACAAGCATCATAGATTCCATTTTATTTCTATCCTTCTGGCATAATTTTAAAACCATTATAAAATAATCAGGGAAAGTGTCTCTGTGAACAATTATGAGAAAGCTATTCAAGCTGAATGACTGTAAGAAAAACTGCAAGCACGAAGTTACTTTGTTGTAAGACATATTTATGACGAGGATTATTATGAAGGGAGGTGGCAATAGCAGAATTGGAGAAGCCCTAAAAAATTAGATAGTCTGTTCTAAGACCCTCCTTGTCTTCTCTATTCCTTCCTTTAAATTTAGAATAAAAAAAATGTATACAGAGCCTCATTTTTAATATTGTGATTACATTCATAGATGATAACATTCTTAGATGATAAATGTCAGACTATCCCTTCAGCCATCACAGGAGAGAAGAGACATGTCATTTTCCTTCTAATTCCAGTACATAGAAGGAATCTGAGTTTTTCATCCTAGCAATCTGCAATTGCTATTTCCTGTTGCAGTCTAAAATATTTCAAGTGCTAGCAATGTTATTAACAATGAAAAGGAGAGCCGGGCGTTGGTGGCGCACGCCTTTAATCCCAGCACTCGGGAGGCAGAGGCAGGCGGATCTCTGTGAGTTCGAGGCCAGCCTGGTCTACAAAGGGAGTTCCAGGACAGGCTCCAGAGCTACAGAGAAACCCTGACTCGAAAAAAAAAAAAAAAAAACAATGAAAAGGAGAGACTATTTTGAAGGAGAATGTAGCTAGATTTTTCTCCTTCTTAGAAAACCACATCAACTACCATTTACACAAGAACTATTTTAAAATATTTAATTTGGGGGCGGAAACCTGTGTATCCAATGCCATTGCCATTTTAAATTTCTACACATGAAATTTCTAAGTTTATCTTTGCCAAAATCTGCTTTTCTTATATTGACAGAATGTAGAAAAGAACTAAATTGTCCTTTCTTCCCGACTGTCTACATTAGATTTACTTCTCTCATTGGCTGTGAGCCCTTCTTTTTTTTTTTTATTATTTTAAAAAGAAAACAAACTATCCTTTTTCATTTTACATACCAATCCCAGTTCCCACTCCCTCCCCTCCTCCCATCCCCTCCACTCACTCCACCACCCCACCCCACATCCACTCCTCAGAGAGGGTAAGGCACATTGCTTTGGGGAAGATCCAAAGCCCTCCTTACTATATCTAGGCTGAGCAAAGTATCCATTCAAAGAGAATGGGTTGCCAAAAAGTCAGTACAAGCAGTAGGGATAAATCCTGGTGCCACTGCTAGCGGTCCTGCAGTCTGCCCCAGCCATACAACTGTCATCTACATCCAGAGGGTCTAGTTTTGTCCTATGCTGGTTCCTTCTCAGTTTGGCTGGTGAGCTCCTATTAGCTCAGGTAAACTATGTCAGTAGGTGTCCACAACATGGTTTTGACCCCTTTGCTCATATTCTTACTCCTCCTACTTTTCAACTGGACTTTGGGAGCTCAGCCCAATGTTCTGCTGTCGGTCTCTGCCAGTTTCCATCAGTTGCTGGATAAAGGTTGCTGGATAAATGGTGACATTTAAGATATTCATTCAGCTGACTACAAGGCAAAGTCAATTCAGGCACGCTTTTTTCTATTACTTAGGGTTGTAACTGAGATCATCCTTATGGATTCCTGGGTTTCTCCAGTGCCATGTTTCTTGCTAATCCCATAATGGCTCCCTCAACCAAAATATCTCTTTCCTTGCTCTCATCTCTGTCCTTCCTTTATCTTGACTCTCCTGTTCCCTCAAGTTCTCCCTCCTTCTCCCCTTCCCTCCTCCTCTTCCCATTCTATCCTCCCACCCACATGTTCCCAATTTTGTCAGGTGATTTTGTCTATTTCCTCTTTCCAGGTGGATCTATGTATATTTTTTTAGGGCTCACCTTATTGCTTAGCTTCTCTAGGATCACAGATCATAGGCTCGCTATCCTTTGCTTTACAGCTAGTATCAACTTAGGAGTGAGTACATACTGTGTTCATTCTTCTGGGTCTGGGTTACCTCACTCAGGATGGTTTTTTTTTTCCTAGTTCCGTCCATTTGCATGCAAATTTCAAGATGCCATTGTCTCCCCCCCCCCCCCCCCACTGAGTACTACTCCAATGTGTAAATGTACCACGTTTCCTTTATCTATTCTTCGGTTGAAGAGCATCTTGTGGAGGCCCGAAAATGTGAACCTGTTTCCACATAGACCAAAGGTCAGAGCGTTTGGAACTTTCCTCTAGTTCCTTCAAGGTTATTGTGTTTCCTACCACAAACAAAAGTCCCACCTAGCTGTTCAGAGAGTTCTGCTCTCTCAAGGTTATTGTCAGCAGGTGTGGCTAATAGCCAGACTTTGTGCTCCAGGAATAGAGAAGAAGATTGTTCCTACCTCAAACAAGAGTCTAAGGATCCAATGTTCCAGTTCCCTTTAAGGAGGCATCTAGGTTATTTCTATTGTACCCAGGACTTAACACTTCCTCTGCCTGGAGCAATCTTCTTGGAATCCTACTCATCACTCTCCTAGGAAGAAGTTATCATCCTGAATGTCTCTCGACTTGATGGTAGAAATCCCATTGTAATAATTTGTCCATAAGTCTCTAACTCTTTTGAATAGTAAATTTTTGGATAATATTTTTTTTCAGGTAATTCTCTGTACCTAATTTGCCCTTAGATCTTCAGTATTAAGCCCAATTATCAATAAATATGCTCATTGCAGAATAGATGCTCAATAAATATGTACTAAATGAATGCAATTCTTACGACTTACAATTCAGTCCTGATGGCATTTCATACCCAGATAAGCACTAGTCATCAGCTCCCAGACAAGATTTAGATTTCCAAGAGATTATAAACTCAAAAACAGAATCCCAGGTGCTTTTTAAAAAATTAGCATAATATAGTTCACAAATTCCACTGCAGACTCTGCTTTTGAAACGCTGAGGCAAGATATTAAAATACAGAGAAGATGAAGCTCATTTGCATGAGCAAATTATTTTCTCCACACAGAAGGCAATTACTCCTCTCAGATTCCGTGTAGGATTCTATTTTTGCTGTTGGTCTAAGGATCAGAAGACCTGGTTTGTAGTTCTGTGTCCCCTTTGCTGAAACCATGAATAATAATTGGAGAAATTTTATGGAAGCTCTGTTTTCTTATCCTCAAACTGAGTGATAATACTTGCCACAATCGTCTCTTACTGATACGGTAATGCCTAAAATGGACCAATGCACTTGAAAGTACCTTGAAATACATAAATTTCTGCAAATGTGTAAAATGTTTTCAGGTAAAGTAAACTAGTTTATTATAAAAACAAAGAGAGAATAATGTTAATATTTGGGAGCAAAATAGATGACTAACAACTCTGGATATACTTGATCAAATGTCTTCTCAATGGCTATGTTACCAATATACTACCTTAATAATAGCTAAATTGCTGACATTTTGATTCTGGATTTCATGTAGATTATCCCAGTTATTTCTACCTGAAAATCCATGAAGTAAAAATAGTTATAATCATCACTTACCAGTAAAGGACATTAGCATGCCAATACTGAGTGGCAAGTTTGCTCCTGAGCATTGTCAAGTTTTAGTATTGAAAAGGTGTGTGCGTGTGTGTGTGTACACGCATGTGCGTTTAACTTAAATTTAGATCCTTGGAATATTCACGCAAAGAGTGGGAAAGGCCTTAAAATGCTAGCATATATTCTTGATAACACTGCACTTCACTCTTCCATACTTTCAAATACATTAAAGGAGGTCACTTCTAGCATACTAGGTTTGCATATACCTGACTTAAAGTTTTCTCATACTTCATATAAATATACATACTGGAACATTAATGGGGGAAGTCTAGGTAGAGTCTGTATGTGGTGCTATGCTGTTTCTTTAAACCCCGTGTGTCCTCTTGAGACTTTCCTTTCTCTGTGTTGCTTCAAGCAGGGTGTATCTACCTCTTTGCTTACTCCGACACTAGAGATGCTTCTTCAATAGTTTCTTCTTCCCTGGTTTACTCTCCTCATTCTGCTCAACTACCAGTTTCTTCTGGTTGTCAGTGTATCAGGATTGTTTCTTTCTGCCATCCTCTCTCTTTCACAGTAGTCAACCTCAACGCTACCAGTGCATTTTTGTACAGCTGTATTGATATTTACCATCTTAAAAATACAGTCATACTATGTCTTTAAGGGTTGCCACACTCAACCTAGAAATGAGGACTTGTACCTAGTCTTATTGGAATCTGTTATGCCTTGTTCAGTTGAAGCCTGCTCTTTTCTGAAAGCAAACAAAGGAGCAGTAGATTTAGGTGAAAGGAGAAGTGATGGGGACTTGAAAGGAATGGAAAGAGGGAAACCTGCAGTCAGGTGTAACATGAGAGAAGAATAAACAAACAAACAAACAAACAAACAAAAGCATTTGTGCATTCTAGTTATTCCTGGAGTGGAAGACTACAACTCACCTAGGTCCCTAGGTTCTATATGATTAGCTGGACTTCATCTCGTATTTTGATTTTATTTTTACATTTTATATCTTCAAGAAAAACTGGGTTTATGTCAGTTTAGCTAATACCCATGTTTACATCCTGTATAAATTTGCCCATGCTTAATTCCTCTGCCTGGAATACTCTGACTGTCTGAACACATAACCTTGATATTATGGAACCTTTTCCCAGTCTTCAGTTCACGTATCAGTTCACAAGGAAGCCATTCCCCATGCCTCAACAACCTCTAGATTGAAATCAGATTCCCTAGGTTAATTGCTTTCATGGCATGCTATGTGTTTTTAATAGTTCATACCACAATGGCTCTTAAACACTAGCAAATCATTCATGTAGTTTAAGTATAAACAACACAATCTATCCTTATAAATGAGTGAAATAAAAAAATTATTTCTACCTGAAAGTAAGATGGTCAAAGATGATAAATGACTTTCCGGTTCCTCTCCTACCACAAATATTTTATATCTGTTTGTTGTCAAATCTTATAACTTGTTACTTGTTATGTTTTGTTCTTTCATGTTGTGTGACCACAGAGTAGTGTCTGGGATAGAGTAGACATACAATGACTAGTAAGTAGTGAGGTAATATTTTGAGTTTCTCAGTAGATCATTTAGGGCTCTAGAAAACAGTATGAAAGCAATTATTTTAGTGCTTAGATGAAGGGCAATACAGGCAATGTTCAACATGTTCAATGTTATGGCATGTTTTAATTATTTAACATCTTAGAAATATTGACTCATCCTAGATCTATGTCCAGAGGAAAGCATCCTTTGGTCTAAGAACATGTATGTAAGTGGAAAATGAGCTACTATGTCTTAACTTAGAACATTTTTCAACATTATTCTACCTAAGACCACTAGGTGGCACTCCATCTTGAGACTGCCTGTAGTAAATATTATCAATCTCCCCCTGAATCCCCAGGAAACACGATTTAGAAATGTCTCTTTAATTGGTATAGCTACTTAACCCTGCCCTATCTATCCTAGTTCCTATGTGATTTTTATTTCTCCCTTTTACTTTTCAGGTGCTAGCATGTTTCAATTATTCTTCCAGTAAGTCTTTCAATTACCTTTTAATGAATGTCTACATGTTTGGAGTACATTCAAAAACAAGTTAAATAAAGTCTCTACTTTCAAAGAACCCTTGTTGGTGGTCAGGAGTGAAGTAAGGAATGCTAAACATAATGAAAACACAATCTAAATAGTGGTGTTCATTGTTAACTGTGAGTAGAAAGCTTACACTCTTTCAAGGGAAAGTACCTGATTCGTTTATGTTAATATTATGTGATGATTAATTAGCCAATATCCTACATGAGTTGTTTTCTACCTTATAACTCAGAAAAACAAAGCACTTTTGACACCTTCATTTGAGCAGGAGCAGACACTTAGGTCCTTGATGGTGTTCTAGTTTCTGTTTCCATGCGACAGCCTTTAGATACTGAGTTGTTAGTCTCCTAATGAGATATAAAGTGTGCCATTAGGCAGGTAGTTTGGTTTCATTATCACCAGTTCTTACAGTGTGGACTTAACCAGTGGAAATAACTGCCATCGTATCAGATGACTGGACCTGTGAAAGCCTGGTTACTTACAAATGATCAGCTGAAAATGAAGCAATTTGCTCAGAAAAAAAATAGGAAAAAGGAAATCTAAAGAGTATACCGAGACACAGACAGGTTAAAAATACATCTGATCATGGGGTTCAATTATGCAGGAACATTAACAAAACGAAATACTTTCAGACTTTTAATGAGTTATCTTCATCTTTGAATACTTTTGTCTTTTATTTAGTTCCATATGTATTCTATATTCTTGGTTGTTCCCCCCATACATTTACTTCGCATACATAGGCACTTTTAATATCTATATTCTCAAGAAAGCATTGGTGAAGGTCAACTGTTTCCTGAACAATTCCATCATTTGTGTCCACTGAAAAGGAAATCTCCTGTGTCTCTAGTATTGGTTTTGGTTTGAAATTTACGTTTTGTTCATATGAACCAGAATTTCAGAGTTTAATTCTGGTGTGTCTCGAATTTAAGGAAACGAGCTCTCCTACTGAAACTCACATTCCTCTGCTCATGCTGTGTGTTGGCTGTGTGAAAGGTGACCGTGAGGATAAACGCTATCATCCACCGTTAGCGTACTTTCTTCACTGTGTTTGGCTTGCCTTTCTTAAACCATATTGCCCCATTACTATTTTTGAAGATGTTTCTTATATAACACTCAAGTTTTGCCTTTCCTGCTATTGTAAGGCAGGCTGTGACAGACTCTTCCTGTCCTAATAATATGTTAGATCTCATAAAAGGCTACGCCTAATGCCTTTAATACTTTCTTATTCTAAGTTTAGATTAAATTTTTGAGAGTTAGCTATTTATTTATTGATTGGAACAAACTAGTTGCCACAGGTCACAGACCTCTCCAACTGTAATCCTTGCTCATCTCATTTATCTGATTATGTAAAGATTTTTATCCGTCCCATGTGTTGTTGGGGACAGCTAAGAGATAATAGGATTAGATGACATTAAGTGACAATTCTAGTGAGAACCCTGAATAAGACCAAGAGATCTGATAGAAAGTCTTTCTAACACACACGTATGCACACACACACACACACACACACACACACACACACAAAATTGAAGATTGATCATGCTTTAAAAGCTAAGGTGAATAATTTTGTAAGGAAAAATGCATCTAACAAATAAAACTACTAATTGAACTGTAATGCTGACCTTTAAAATAACAGATGTGATTAAATGCCTATAGCTAGAGTGGCCTTCCTGTCTCAATGTAATGCTTTTAAGTGTTTCATTCCTCTCTGATTATTGACTTTGGCTAATATATTCTGTGGATTTACACTTGATGTATTCAGGAAAGTAGAAAATAATTAACCACCACTTAGGTTACTGTCAAGAATGATGAAGTAACAGAGATCCACTAGGCTTTCATGGACTGCTAGCTTCACAACATTTTAAATCTCCAGATCTCATTAGTCAGACTTCAAGCACAGTGTCTGAAAACAAGTCTTATTTCTATTTTCAGAAGGGACCCTTGAATTTCTTGTACTTTACTTGAAAAGAATTTTGGTAAAGGCAGGGTTGGATAGACAGGTACCAGCTAAACACTTGAGAGATCCAGTGGCTAAACTCTACCGAATGAGTGATTGATACGATATACCAGTATTAGAAAGCAGGGGATAAAAGAAAGGAGAAAGAAAGTCTTATTTATCTTCAGTGGAAGTTGAATGGACTAATGACTTTTGTAAGAGTACTTATGCTGCATACCAGACTTATACGTTTCATCAATAGACTTCTCACGGAGACAGTAGGAATTGCAACTATTATCCTTCAAATCTGACAGGTACAAAAGCTTTGGTACTGTGGTTTTAGTGTCCCCCAATCCCCAATGCAACAGCTTTGAGAGGGGCAAATTTAAAGGGGGATCACACACCATGAGAATCCTACCCTCGTGATCCCACTTATACCATGATTGAAGGAGTAAGTTTTTGCAAGGGGTAGCTTCAAGACAAAACACTAAGTAAGGCCTTCTTCCATTACTTTCATGTTATTGATGCTAGAAAGTGGGATATGGACTCTTAAGGAAAATTATCCTGGGATCTGTCACCTTAATGCTGTTGATCTTATTGAGCTTCGAGTTTTCTTTGGAATCATTCTCCCACCCTAATTTCCTTTTTCCTACTTATGCTCTATGGAGTGGAATATCTAGTCACTTTTTTTCTCTCATAGTACTTTGGGAACACATAGTGGTAATTGTCACAGTCTCTCAGTTGAAGAGAAGTTTGTCATAGGGTGAATCATGATGATGTGGGATTTCCCTCTGTATACTGTGAATATGTTCTATTACCAGTGGTTAATAAAGAAGCAGCTTTGGCCTATGGCAAGGCACAATATAGTAAGGCAGAAAATCCACGAGAGGAGGAAAGAAGGCAGAGTCATGGAGACTCCATGGAACTACCCAAGAAGCAAGAGGTAACAAACCACAAACCTCATGGTAAAATATAAAATAATAGAAATGGGTTGATATAAGATGTAAGAGCTAGCTAGGAATATGCCTGAGCTGTTGGCTAAACAGTGTTGTAACTAATATAGTTTCTGTGTGATTATTTGGGTCTGGGGGGCCAGGAAATGAAAGTTCAGTCTCCGTTTACATCATGATTTGAATTTTATTCATGCCTTGTTTGACTGACACTTAGAACATTTGGATTTTGATTCAGTACCTGAGCCAGTCAATACTTGGAGGCACCAAATGAAAACAATGTGTCTTAGACTGCTTCTTATGTTAATCTGGTGGGCTAAGGTAGAATGGTACTGAGTATGTCCTTATGAATCTTCTGTTAGAAATTGTGCATGTGAGAGAGGATGGGTAGAGCCTGAAACAAGGGCTTAGGAATGGCAGGTAAATCCCATACTATGGAGCAAAACTCCCAGCTGTGTGTGGTGGAAGCTTAATCCACTTGAAAATGATGAAAGATAGAAAGTTTAAGAAGTGAATGGGTTGATGCACTCATGGTGAGAATGACTTAGTTACTATGAAAGTGAACTCCCAAAGAAAAGAAGGGTTTTTACCCTGATGTCTTCTCCCCTCCACACACCCTTCATGTCTGTTTCTTGCCTACCTTCTACTATAGAATAATGCATCATGAAGAACCTTACTTGATTTGCTTTTATTTTATATTATTGTTATTTCTATTAATATTATTTTAATTCCTTTTGTATTCCAAAAAGACAGAGAAAAGGGGTACGGATTTGGGTGGGTAGGGAAATACAGAAGACCTTGTAGGAGTTGGGGGAAATCCTAATCAGAAAATATTATATGAGAAAAAAATCTTAAAAAACAGATCTGGATTTTCTAAAAGAGAGATAAGAAAAACAGAAGAACTTTACCAAATATAGTTCCCTATGCTTTGGACTTCCTTGCTTCCAGAATGATAAAACATAAATGCCTCCTCTTTATTAGGTGCCTGCTGTCAGACTTCTTTTTTTTCCCAGAACACACAGATTAAAGCTCCAGACTTGTTTTCTAAATTTCAGAAACTTTCTTAAAGTCAGAATGCTGGAAACCAAATTCAGATCACTGTGACTCCACAAAGATTTTAAGCACACCATTGCTGTGGGGGGGGGGGAGAAATATCATGTAATTTAATGAGTCCCAAAGAACAGAGGATTTCACAATTTCACTTGGTGAACAGCAGGAACTGGAATTAAAGGGACGAAAAGAAGAACAGTTTCCATAAGGAAGTTCAGAGTCTGAAATGTTTCTGTTTCAGGCATTTTGACTTTCAAACTGACCGAATGAGGACATTTTCTACAGAACTCAAAGTAGATATTTGGCTTTTTCTGCTATGTTCCACTTAAAATTATCGTCCTAATATTTGCTCTTACTTTACATTATGTAGAAGAGACACACTTCGAGTGAAGCTAGACAAGACTTATTCCATAATTATTCTCTCTAGATCAGCTGACTAAGGCTATTTCATTCCCTTTTTATTCATTGCATGATTTAGCCTCTCTCCTTTTGATATAATTAAAACAGAACCCACTGTCGATTTCATGTAACTACTACCTTCAGCTATTAATTAAGAAGTCATTCAAGCAGGAATTGGGAGAGTTGGAGGCTAAAAGTCATTTTCCATTTGCCAAAGCCTGTAAGAATGACCCACAAAGCAAATTGTGACCTATTTCAAAGAGATTGTGCCAGAAAATTATTTGGAGTAAAATGACAGTTGGGCTTAGATTGTTCCCACACATGTCTGGAAAACTAGTTTGAGTATGACAATAGCATTTTACAGTGCCTTTGAACACCAGAACAATTTTCCATAAATGTCTTCTGTTGGTTTGATTAGTATTATTTAAGAACAGAATAAGTATCTGTGCAGGTTGCTTCCAACATGCCTTGCCTTTTATTTCTTTTACTTTCTGGCGGCTTCTCAATTTGCTTCTAAGTAGAACATTATTAATATAACATATTGACTAGACAATGTAAGTTTCCGTTATCTTTAACTGAGATCAGCAGGCAGATTTTTGTTGTGGTTGCTGTTAAAGAACAAATGGTAACTGTTTGGGGCAACAAGTAAGAAGTTGTTTATGATTCATCAGCATGAGCTGTAGTGGGAAAGCGGTCATGGGCGATACATACATGATGCTTGCGCTGCATGTCCGGTAAGCTTTACTAAGTAAATAATTAACAGGAAGAACTAGGGAGTTGTCAATCCCCAACTTAGTTCACCAGGAAGTACCCCAGACAGGTGCAGTAAGTTGGAATTGGAATTTTAGAAACATCAAAAGTATAAGGTGTTTTTTTGTTTGGTTGGTTGTTGTTTTTTGTTTGTTTGTTTGTTTGTTTGTTTTAGTCCTTTTTAAATAAAAACGTCTAAGACAAGCATTAAAGGAGGGAATTTCTTAAAGCTGAACATGGACCCAGTGACGTTCGATATTCTTCTCCCAGGCCTTGCCTTCTAGTAGCTTCATCTGTATTTGCACGGATAGTTACAGAAAATGGATCAAAACAAAAGGAAAAAAAAAAAACCAAAAAACAACTACTTGAGATTGTGGAAGAATATCTTCTAGCAGCCTATCATTTTGTATGTCCATTATGCAAATTTATGCTAATTTAAATGGGATATTTGGCAGGCCTCAGGGATCCCCATTTAGTTGCAACTAAGGAAGTTCTCCCTAAAGAATACAAACTAGAATAGAATTGTTCCAATGCCTGATTAATCTTTTTTTGTGGTCTGCATAGAGCTGCCCGCTCATTTATACCATTCCCTGAGCGGGGACACCTCTGCGGTGTCCTTTTATTTTTGCAGAGATCATACTGTGAGCATGCTTAGACTCATCCTTTTCATTTGAGCTCACAGCTACCTCTGCTCACTGGGGCTTTGTGCTTCTTGATGGCAGGCACAGGCTGGAGGGCCTTTCAAGCAGAAACATTTCATGTTAGGTGGTAGACTGGAGTTGAGCGATTTTTAACTTCCAGTGAGCTGTGGAGATGAAAGCAGGGGGTTGGCTTTGGAACCAGGGTTTCAGAGTGAGGGACTTTTAAAAGTAGGGGTAACTTTCCTATAATACGTTTTTTACTAAGAAAACACTTTGAAAACACTAAGGGCAAACTCAAGGTTGTGGACTTTGAATGTAAGAATAAATAAAAACACATCTGTACAGCATTAAGTATAAATTTGTCTAAGGGCTCTATATGTAAAGATGAGGGTGACAATGATTAAAACAGAATTATGGAGGGATTATGATACCCCAGTTACACTTGAAAGTGTTCTAGATTTACTAAATAATTTACATTCCATTTTGTACAAACTCCTCAAGATGTCTCCATTCTATAAATTAAATCACAAATTCTTCATGTTAGATAAGTATAGTCCTACCCACTTTTATTATAGCCATTGTCTTCTGCATCATCCATATGCCCTAGATATTTGGTGTTATTTGCTACGCTTTCAAAAGGCTTTTTGGAAAGCTGGGAGAGAACTCAGACAGTAAAGGCTTGCTGCAGAAGCATGAAGAACTGTTTGATCCCTAATAATCCACAATAATGACTTGGTGGCATGAGCCACCTACATTGCCTTCTGAGGAACGACAGCTGAACACCTGAACACCCGTGTGCATCTGTACTTGCATGCACCTACCTATGCACACCCATAAATAAAGAAATAATACAAAAAATAAGGTTCTTTTATTTATTTTCCTCTGGACCAGAAACTTCTTCGGTGCTGAGGTTATTAAAAATTAGAATTCCCTTTCAACTTTTAAGGATCCGACTCTCTAGCTGGGAAAAAAAAATACTTTAAGCTATTTTTGGACTCATCAATTTCAAGTTTGGAATGTTTGTTATTGACCTAAAGCTGTCTCTTTAAAATTATTCTTTGCAAACTTCGTAAAATGCATTTCAAGCATTTACTCCCAAATTATCTTTACTTCTGGTCTATCCCACTCTCATACCACTGGGCTTTGTGTTATCATTTAAAAAATATTTCTTTGTTTAATAACCCATCCACTACAGTTTGTGCTGTTCATATACTTCTGCGTATGAGGCCTTCTGGTGGATCATGACTAAATCTTCTGGAGGCCCACCCTCAAAGAAAACTGACTCTCCCTCTCCCACAGGCTATCAGTTGTCCACAGCTACTTAGTTAGGGATGGGAACTTATAAACTCCTCTCCTACTTATTGTACAATGCTGATTATGTTGATCATGCATAGACACCACGGCTGCTGTGATATCTTGACTATGTATGCCCTATCATGTCCAGAAGGCACTGTTTTATTTCTAACCTTCATGACTTGTGACTCTTACAACCTTTAAAGTGAGCTATCTGAGGATATGCGAGAACTTACAGATGATTCTACAAAATGAAGAAGTTATACATAGTAAGATTAATGTGATTGCTGTCTCTGGATTTTTTTTTTTAGAATTACTGTATCAATAATTTTAGATCAAATTTATTTTTACATATAACCATTTAAAGGATATTCTTTATCTATTCTTAAAAGGTATATTAATTCTAAATCATGTTTTCACTTACCAAGTAGAAAGAGTATGTAGATTCCATTGGTATCAGGTGTTTAATTAGGGTCTCTCTGTTTAATGCAATCATGGGCTGGTATAGGCTGGTGTCAGAGGTCCTCCTGACTGTCACCTAGGTATTTTATTGTCCTTTATTCTCTTCATTTTCACAAAAGTAAACAAAAATATACCTTCTAGGCAATAGATTTTTTGGTACGTGGTTCATCTATATATTTCAAAATCCAGTAATAAATTTCACTGATATACAATACTATCATTAAAAGAAAATTTGATTCTGGGGCCTCTAAACAGCTAGGGGGAAAAGTAACACATTTGGTTTGTGGCCGTATCAACTACTTTGACATCCAAAGATTCTTCTGTCACTATTAAAGTTTTCTAGAAGTCTTATTAGTGTTGGATCATCAATCTAAAAGTGAATTTGAAGGAGTTATAACTTTCTTTGGATAGCTGAGGAGGTTGTATTGTAGTGCCAAGACAGTATTTTAATGATGGTTGGTAGTTTTTCTTTAAGTCAAAATTACCCATTATCTAGCAACAGAATCCCAATTTTGTTTTTTTCTTACCTTATTCTATGCTGTTTGTGTGTATCTGGACTTAGTGGGTAACACATCTTCTGGGTTTGAGGATTAGCTTAGGGTTGTGACCCAACCAGGTTCAATTAGAGTTTGTAGAAATATGAAGAAAAGAAGAAAAATATTCTGATAGTAAGATAAGAAATAGGTTATGAGTTGGAATCTTCCAAAGCCAGCATGTCAAATTTGAGAATAAACCTCTTGAAACATAAAACAGAGCTAAATTCTAGAAAGAGAATAAGCCCTGTGACCATCCACCGAATCCTTGATGTAGCCTGGGGATGATGATAAAGGACCTGGGTATCCTTTAGTTTCCAGGATAAAGAAGTTTGAGCTATGTCTTAGTTATGTCTTATATATTTGTAATTGAGGCAGTTTAACATAGTATACCAAAGAAAGACCACATGAAAATACACAAAGCTACTTAATGTTTAATCATCATTATTAATTGTCCTCAAAGAGAAAAAATTTTCATTTTAAAAGAAAAGGAAGAACAAAAGAAAAGCATTTCAGGTAGAACCGATTTTACATTATAAAATCATTGCATGTGAGGTGTTGATTTCTTAGCCGGGAAGTGAAGCTTTGTCACACTGAGGAATTGCTGGTCTAACAGTACAGGGATCAGGTGAGACTCGGGGGGAAAAACTCCAAGTCCCTCATTGTAGGTGGAGGCTGCTTATTCATTCCTGGCCATCCAGACCAGAAATAATCACACAGGAACTATAATAATTACAACACTGTTTGGCCAATAGCTTAAGCGTATTTCTAGCTAGAACTTACATCTTAAATTAACTTATTTCTATTATTCTATGTACTACCATGAGGCTCATGGTTTACTTGCAAGTTTCCAGGGCCCGTCTGTCTCCTTTGGTGGCTACATGCTGTCTTCCTGACTCCATCTTCATTTCTCCTCTTTCTCTGCTTGGAATTCTCGCCTAGCCCTATTCTGCACTGATACAGGCTCGAAGAAGATTGTTTATTAACCAATGGGAATAAAACATATTCAGCATGCAGAGGGGAATCCCACATTGCCTCATCCACTATTTTGTTAATGGGAGTTCCTCAGATTTCCACATCTGTGTCCAGGCAGATTTTCAACTGGACAAATAATTCTTGCATTCCATAGGCCAGTTATATGGAGTAAAGTATAAAGACTGATTCATATCAAATATACAAAAGTTTTAGGCATAATAATGGCCATGTGTGGATTTCCTCCTTCTCTTGTCAACTTGAGGGTTAAGTAGGTTTGAACGTATTATGTGAGAATTGGGTCAAAACTGCTTGCTGCATTGCATTCATACACAGTCTTTCAGAGCTCGTTGAGGCCTCTGTGATACAGTGTCCCAAGGTTCTTGCTAGCATTTTCCACAAAATTTTATTCCTTTGTTATACAACCACATCTATTGAGTATGCTGGTGTTAAATGAAATAATAGAGTTTTTTTTTTTTTTTTTAAATGCCGTGTGTGAAGCAATGAACATCTGTTTTATGGACTAATTATGTGATGTGTGGTGAGCTTGGTTCTTGTTACTGTTCATAGCTGTGTTTTGAAGGATTGGTCAATGAGCCATATCATAAACACTGTTAAAATGGGATTCTTGTGCATGAATAAATCTGAGCTCTTTTCTGTACTCGCAACAGACTTTCCTTTTATAAAAGATAGACTTGATTTCAAATGTATTTTGTAGCCCGAATGAACTGCCTGCTGTTAAATCATCTGACCAGGCACAATGTCTGATTTAGTGAAGTTCAGTGTTTCCTTACCAGACAACTGTTCTCTCTTTTCTTTTGTGTGTGTGACTACTCTTTGAGACAAGGTGGAAGTTCTATCAATGGCGGGGGTGGGAAAGGCAAGAAAATGAATTGTGTATGGATTCCTCAGGGAAAAGAAAGCATTATGATTTATGGTTAAGTATCGGCAACACATCCTTTAGCATTTGGCGAAGAAGAAGAAGAAGGGAAAACAGGATTGCAGGTAAAGCCGAGATTGGCTACTGTTCAGGAGAGTTACGAATTTTGTGTGGCTGGTGGGTCAGATCGTCTGCTCATTCACGTGAATGTTTTTTCCTTCTCTCAGTTTGACTTTGAAGTATCCTTCTTATAGGGACCAGAGGTAACGGACCATTTTGCACAATTTATAAAAGCAGAATGAAAGCAACAATTTCTCCTTCAGAAAGCTGCTGAAATGTCACCTGCGGTGAGGACATGTTTGGTAACAACAAGGTCATGCATGTGGCCACTAAAACGGCGAGATCAAAACCAGAGGTCTCCAGTGTTTCCGAGTGCTGCAGCTTCAGAGAAGACATTGTGACTTTGCCCACATATATAAGGAGCTTGATTTCAAATGGAACATTATGTATCAGGTGGATGCTATGCTACTTCATTCTAATATTTTACTGAATTGAACTGATATTAATTCTATGATGTATGGCATATTAATTCTATGATGTATGTCTTTCATAGCCATGCCTTCAAGAGGTAAAATAGATTTATCTGCTCCTCGTCTTTAAAGATGAATGGTACGATGGATATATCATAGATTTTTCTGGAGCTCTGCTCTCTTGGAGTGCTAATCAGCTTTTCATTATTACAACAAAATATCTAAAACAATAAATTCAAGAAAATGAATTTTTTTAAAATTATGATTTCATGGTTCATGTTCAGTTGCCCTGGTGCTTTTGGCCCCTGAGCAACCGATTTAGGACTATGTGGTGATGTAACCTCCTGGGGACCTTTCCAAACCCAATCCATAGCACTTGATACCTTAGCTGTTTGGCCGTTTTACTTATGAAAATATGCTCATATAATTTTCCTTACATATAATTTAGGAGAAACTATTTCAAAGGTTTGTGAGCATTAAATAATAAACTTCAGTAAAAAGTGACTGGTAATTTTTCTATAAGTTCTCCTTTAGTGTAGTGTATTATTATTATGATACAGTTCTAATATTCTGTTCAATCCTGCTTTTCTCTGCTCTAGAAAAATTATGATAGCCACATAGTCCATTCCAGAATATTTACTGATTTAATAGTCTGTGTTTATGCTGCCTCCTTATGTGCCTTTGAAGACAGAAAAACAGATTGTTAGCTCTGAATGACTGTGCTGATGATTGACTTGGGAATGCTTTTGAACAGTAGAACTAAAATAGTAAATTTCAGGACCTCTTTAAACTTTTGTTTGACAGAATCAATTGAATAATCAAGTAAACATTCATATTGAAGACACAAAGCACAAACATAGATGTGAGGCTCTTTCATGCTGTCTGAATCTTGTTGCCTTTAGTGTCTCAGCTCTGTGCATTTAGGTTAAAAGTGACAAGAGAATCCAGGTGTCAAGGCTGCCTGATACACAGTAAATATCAGTTAAATAACTGGCTTTTCAGTTAGCAGCAGTTTCATGCATGCCTTGTTATCCATGTTTCCATTGCTTTGTTTGGCTGAGTACTGGTATATTATGGAGTCCTGTCCTGGACATAAGGAATATTATCAACATCCCTATTTATTTAATTCTCCATTTTTCCTTCCTTCAGTTATGATGACCAAAATCATCTCCAGAAATTGCTAAATGCCACAAATGTCAAAATCAACTCCATTAAGAACAACTAATCCAAGTTTATCATCAGACCTTTTTTTTAAATTAAAATTAAAGATGAGGAGGCCAGTTTTTTGTTAGCAACTAATTATTTAAATAGGTTTTGCTATGTCATCTGTCTGGTAACTGCTAGGGGAGTTCACGAACCCAGCACACCCTGTATCTTTAAACCCTATGTCTTTATCTGACTTATCTAACTGTATATAGCACAGAGGTCGGTAAGAAATAATTGAAATGGATAGTTTATATGGTACCATAGTGGATAAGATTTACCTGGGTTAGAGTGATGACTGCCGAGTATCACTCCAGCTGTCCCAGTATCCTCTGGACCATAGCGGAAAGCAAACTATGTGGCCACCTTGACAGCTTCTGGGAATCAGTAATTTTGCAAATGGAATGTACTCTTTATGTAAATTATATGGCAACAAAGAATCCATTTTAGTCAGAAAGGCAGAGTAACTTTATATAGTTTGCCTACCCATGAACAGGGGTTCTTAATGTGGAAGGGCATCTGATTTTGCTTCTATTTGTGACAGTCTAATTTAATTTCCTTTTCTTTAAACAAAATATTCAAATTTTTCCTAGGGGGAAAGGGTCTAGGGTCTGGTTTAAATCATTCATGCAGACTCGTCTATAAAATACAATTGGTGTTGCTTGCGGGTGGTTTTACAGACATGAGAGATCTAAATTTTACATAACTGTGAAAATAAATTAGGAACTTCTCCAGATGATGCTCTCCAAACTATAAATCTCCCGTGCGGTTTCAAATTCTGCCCAAACAACTTGGCATTAAAATGCATTCAAAAAGATGAACTGGGCTCGAGCCGGTGTAAGGGATGATGGCAATTAATAGGGAAAGGCCAGAGAAGAAGAGAGAAAATGAAAGTAGCAGAATGGGATGGGGAAGACACAGAGTGTGGGAGGACACAGGGAAAATGAATACCTGAGAGTAATTTACAGGGCAGATTTAGTAAAAGAGAGACGAGAATCCTTGATTTGATATCAGATTTCTTAATATGAATAATGTATCAAGGGATATGTAAGACAGATAATCGCTTAAGAAATTGGACATGGATAGAATAGTGTTTGTGGTTGAATGTTGTTCATACAGCACTGTTAATGTCATTAGTAAAAGAGCCACTGGTTGTATCAAGACCAGCATCAAAGGGCTAGAAGCAACGGTGGGATTCAAAGCATGAAAACTAGGCTTTTCCATCTTCAGCATCTCAATACAGAGTAGCCTGAGCTGAACGGGGAGGAGTTTCAACACTGAAGCTGGACTTGACCACAAAGTTTCTGATTCAGGAAGAACTCGAGTATTTCCCTTTGTGATAAGTTTGTGTGTGGTGGCAAATCTACGAGATTAGGAGCCACACTATGAACCGCACACACTTTGTTTTCAACAGTACCTACATGGAACCTTCATTCTGGTTGCAGAATGTAAGTGAAGACTACTACCCCCAAAGTGGTGTGTGTGTGTGTGTGTGTGTGTGTGTGTAATTATTTAGAAGAGTATGTATGCTCTAATCCCTTTTGGGATACTTTGTTGGGAACATGGATTAGCTTAGTATACAAAGAGAATCAGCAGTACATGCTAGTGTCCTCACGCATATTTTAGATTGTTAAACATTGTGTGAGTGAGAGTGTGAAAGTGTATGTGAGTCTGTGCATTTGTGAGTGTGTGCTTACATATGTGATTATGTGTGGCAGAGATTCTGTGCTATTTGAATGAACCCTCTCTGGTTATGTTTTTCCTTTGTTCTCTGATTTTTTTTTTCAGCAAGAAAGATGGAAAAGATTTGCTGCTTGGCAAATCTAGAAATTACACTCTCAGAGATCACTGAGAAACCATTTCACACATTTTCAGAATATTAACCATTAAGGATATCTCAGGTTTTTATCCTCAGAAAGTAATTTAGAAAAAAAAAACACTAGTTTATGAAGAGAGATTAATTAAGATAGTGAACGTTAAGGTTTGAGTGTGGAACATTTCCTACAGACTCACGTTTGAAAACTTTGTCCACTGTTGCTGGCATTTTCTTGAGAGACAGCAGAAGCTTTCAGATAAGCAAACCAGTAGGCATACACAGGCCATCAGGGTCATGTCTGGAATTATACTGACTTTCACTTCTAGGTGAAGTTTCTGGTTCCTGGCTGGCCACCATCATGTGATGAGTCGGTTCAAAATCCTATGAAGATGGGCTGACATTACTGTCACGTGTTCGACACTGGTCTAGTTTCATGTCTGTTGTTGTGATTAAATACCCTGACCAAAAGCTGCTCAGGAGAGAAAATGGTTTATCTCACTTAGGTCACACAGTCCCTCACTGAGGGTAGTCAAGTCAAGAACTCAATACGAGAACTAGAAATCAGGTATTATGCCTAGAATTGTACATCTGAAAATATTTAGTGTATTTATTTTAGAACTACCTGCCTAGGGAATGATACCATCCTCAATGAGCCCTCTGGAACCAATTAATAATCAATACACAGACATGCTCACAAGACAATTTTATCTAGGTAGTTTCAAAACTGAGAGTCTTTCCTCCAGATAATTCTAGGTGCATCGAATTGACTGTCAAAGCTAGCCAGAACGCCTGCCATAAAAACCTGAAATCTTCTGAAGCTATGTGTCAAAATCTGTCCAGCCCCTCTCTCAGGTGTTCTGTTACCTGAAGAAAAGCTATTAGCATTTTTGACGATCTCGAATTATAAGAAAGGCTAAAGGACAACAATATTAAAATCTGTGACTATTTGAATACTTGCTTTCTCATTTCCACAAAGAAACTTTAGGTATCCAAATCAAACATTTTTAGTACAATTTGGGAAAAATTCTACCCATATTCAAATACTTTTTAGTTGTACTGTATGCTGTGCAATATCTAAACCAGAAATAAAGCACATCTAAATGAATTAATCATATTTTTAAAGACTTGGTCTTTCCATAGAAACAAGCTCCTCTCATACTTGTATTCTTCATGACTCAAGTTCTCCAGTGCTGAGAGTAAAGCCCTTGGGAACCACATTTAGCTCTTGTTCCTAATTTTAAAGAAGCTTGCAATATTTAAGGATGACAGCTTATAAATTAACACACAATACAAAATTTTCTATAATGAGGGTATGAAGTGTAATGAGGATGGATAAAAGGGAATAGAAAATATAGTATAAATGGGTAACTGTTTTTAGAATAAAACACCTAATGAGTGATGAGAATAGCCATTTAAAATAATTATTCAAATCCAAGATAACTATTAGCTTTAGTGTGATTAAACTATAAAAATAAGAACCTGTAAATAAATTTTCTAGTAAGTCATGTTTTCAACATTAATCCATTCAAAATTATGTTCCTCCTTCATGAATTACTAAGTCATTTTCTGTTCATGCTTTCACCCTTGTAAGTGTTCCAGTAGCTTAAGGAATTTGAAATGTATGGCCATTCACTAATAACTTAAAGTTACTTGGAATAATTTACTACTATTCCTCAACACAAGCACTGAGTTTCAAAATCTTCTAATTGTGGGCATTCTTGACTAGAGGTATGATAGAAGTTGGAAAGAAAGTGACTTCATGTGTTTCTAAAGGTTCCAGTCTCACTGAATGTCAAAGCAAGAACTAAATTTTAGATTATTTTAGGTTTATAGTATCAGTATATTCTTTGCAACATTATATTACTTCCCTTTAAAAGCTGAAATGTTCCCATGTTTGGACTATATTCAAAGATGAGTAGGTTTCAAATGAGAAGTTTCTTTGACCAAGAGTGTAAATCATGTTGGCAAGTGAGATGTGGTATAGTAGATTGAAATATTAACTTGAACTGACATTGGCAAAAAATCATAGAAATTATCATTTGTTTAAAGAAATAAGTTTTTTTTCTTTTTAAATTAAAAATATGCTTTCTTTGGAGGAGTAATTTTTGTGCTTCCTCAGCATATTCTGTATTAGTAGGGTCCTGGAAACAGCAATGGACCTTTTATTTTGTTTCGTTGATTAAGGTAGAAATTGCTTGTTATAAACCCAAAACTTATTCCCCCAAACTCATACATTGAAGCCCTAACTCAGCTATGGTAGTGCTCAGAGATACAGCTTTCAAAGGAAAGATTACAAGCCCAGAATTGCTGGAAGCAAAGATCTGTATTTGGTTATAGACATCTTTTTTTATTAATTAATTTATTTATTAAAGATTTCTGTCTCTTCCCCACCACCGCCTCCCATATCCCTCCCCGTCCCCCAATCAACTCCCCCTCTCTCATCAGCCCTAAGAGCAGTCAGGGTTCCCTGCCCTGTGGGGAGTCCAAGGACCTCCCACCTCCTTCCAGGTCTATTAAGGTGAACATCCAAACAGCCTAGGCTCCCACAAAGCCAGGATGTGCAGTAGGATCAAAACCCAGTGCCATTGTTCTTGACTTCTCAGCAGTCCTCAATGTCCACTATGTTCAGTGAGTCCGGTTTTATCCCATGCTTTTTCAGACCCAGTCCAGCTGGCCTTGGTGAGTTCCGGAAAGAACATCCCCATTGTCTCAGTATGTGGGTGCACCCCTCGCGGTCCTGAGTTCCTTGCTCGTGCTCTCTCTCCTTCTGCTCCTGGTTTGGACCTTGGGGTTGTAGTCTGGTGCTCCAATGTGGGACTCTGTCTCTGTCTCCTTTCATCGCCTGATGAAGGTTAATATCCAGGAGGATGTCTATATGTTTTTCTTTGGGTTCACTTTCTTATTTAGCTTCTCTAGGATCACGAATTATAGGCTCAATGTCCTTTATTTATGGCTAGAAACCAAATATGAGTGAGTACATCCCATGTTCCTCTTTTTGGGTCTGGCTTACCTCACTCAGGATAGTGAACTATGTTCATAGCAGCATTGTTTGTAATAGCCAGAACCTGGAAACAACCTAGATGCCCTTCAATGGAAGAATGGATGAAGAAAGTATGGAATATATACATATTAGAGTACTACTCAGCAGTAAAAAACAATGACTTCTTGGATTTTGCATGC
Source organism: Chionomys nivalis (assembly GCF_950005125.1). Taxonomy (NCBI): domain Eukaryota; kingdom Metazoa; phylum Chordata; class Mammalia; order Rodentia; family Cricetidae; genus Chionomys; species Chionomys nivalis. The sequence continues at coordinate 27,476,082 of NC_080103.1, read as the reverse complement.
AAATGGTTATAGACATCTTAGTCACAAATTAAGTAAGCTATTCAAAAGCCTCAGTGGGCCAAGTTACAGGCTTAGGATAACCCTTATCTCCCTGTGAGTTAAGATTGCCTGTGACCTGCAGATCCCAGGCACCAGAAGTGATTAGCATTTCAGATCCTCAGCATTTCCTTATCTCTTCCTATCGCCTAGGGATGTCTCCAGACCTGGCATTCCAGTTAGATCAACTACATTATAGCAAACTATCCTCACCCTGCCTTTTTGCTATATAATGCTCCTTAGAAAAAATAAAGTTGGCAACTTGATCAGAATACAGACATGCTGTCCATTTCTTGTGTCTCTTGCCCCTTTCATTCCTCTTTCTTCCATGGCCCAGAGACCCTGATTCGTTTCCTGCTGGTCAGGACATGGGATCTTACTCCAATAGAATTGATGTCCTTATTGAATAAGGAAGAAAATCCAGGTACCTCTCTCTGTAGAGGGAAAAGACCACATTAGGACACTGTGAGGACATTTACCCTTATAGTGGCATTTCATCTGTATTTTAATAAATAAAGCTTTCCTGAAAATCAGAGTGTAAAGCAGCCCCATTGGTCAGCCTTACAGATCAGGCAGTAGTGACACACACCTTTAATCCCAGTAGCCCCACTAGTTTGCCATATAAACTGGGTGGTGCATGCCTTTAATTTCAGCCCTAGAGATGAATATAAAACAGGAGGAGACAGCTCACAGGCACAGACTTATTCTGAGATTCCTGGAGGCAGAATTGTCATTTTGGATTGAGGTAGAGGTAAGACCCAGTGGCTGGGTGTTTTGCTTTTCTGACCTTCAGTTTGAACCCCAATTTCTGTCTCAGGGTTTTTGTTTTTTGGTTTTTCGAGACAGGGTTTCTCTGTGGCTTTGGAGCCTGTCCTGGAACTAGCTCTTGTAGACCAGGCTGGTCTCGAACTCACAGAGATCCGCCTGCCTCTGCCTCCTAAGTGCTGGGATTAAAGGCGTGCGCCACCACCGCCCGGCTATCTCAGGGTTTTTATTAATCATGCTACACATCCCCAAGTCACAAACACTCTAGAACCTTGATTTTGGACTTCCTGTGTCCAGAACTATGAGAAGATTAATATCTGTTCTCAAAGCTGCATACCAAGAGTATCATATAGCAATCCAAATTTGCAGATAAACTGCCTAATGATAAGAAGTTATGCATCCTAATTGTGTCCATTATTTCTGTTGGTCTCATTGTCCTTGTTGGTCTCAGTATCAACAGAATATTATTTAACTGGTTGAGACTTGATGGATATTTCTGAGTACTCTTTCTTAAAAAGACTTCAAAGATTCCTTGGTTGCAAGACTGAAAAGCAAAGGTAAGAAATTTCTCTAAGTATACATGATTTTACACAATAAATTAATATAGTAATTGATGTTTTGCCTTTGAAAAATCTCTATATATTCATGCCGTGGCTAAGGAACACTTGTTGGTATATATTTTAGCTTTGTTTGCTCAGTACACTGCTCAAGTGCATGTACAACATGTACTGTGACTAAGGCAAACAGAACAACCAGCATATCCATTTCATTAAGAAAAGATTAGGTAGAGAGTCTGAAATTTTCCCATGAAACTTTGATGTACAATTCTTCCCTTAATTAAAAGCAAACAGCCTTGCTTCCTGGGATTAGGCTATCCAATTCTACAAAAATGAGAATATATATTGATAAAAAGTGTTTAAAGAAAAATGGTAGAAAATATCACCAAGAAATTGCCCCAAATGAATACCATACCAGAAAACGAGACAAGAGAGTGAAATATAGAAAGGGCCCTTGAAAACTGTACACTTCAAACTCTTCCAGTTTATATAGAATTAAATCTCCATTGTTCCGAATTCAGGTCACAGTCTAGGTCATGTGACGTCAAGAGAGACCAGACAGAAGAGGCTCTTGTTCTAAAGTATAGAGTGTGCCTCTCTGAGACTTTGGAGCTCATTCTGACCTCCCCTACTAATGTGCTCTGTGGCTCAAGGCAAATGAGTTAATCTTTCTGTGACTTCATTTATGTCTTTGTCAAATGGAAATATTAACACCTACTTCACGGAGAACATTCAGCGGTTTAATTAAATTAGTGCTTTGAAGTTCTCAAATGAAAGTTGCTATAGAAATGCAAAGGACAATTACTGAAGTCATTTCTCCTTATCCTGTATGCAATATGATGATTGAAACACATTTATGTTAATTGGAAAAGTGACTAATTACCTAAGAAATCCTTCCTCATATTGTGTGATATGCAGGGCAACAGGTCAAAGCCCTTTGCAATTAATTGGGGAAAACTTTAATTATTTGGTAACAACAAATAATTTAACCTGTGGAAAAAGATTTGGTTGCTTCAAATCATTCAGATATAAAAATTCTAATACTTAAAGATGTAGAAGGAGCTGTGGCAAAAGAAATGGGATTTATCTTATAATCTGTATCAAAAATGAGATTTTTTTATATCCTTACCATGTAACTGTTTTAATCCTATTATTGCTTTCCTGGTGAAAGGCTTAGTTTGCTTTTTGTTAAAACACAAACAAAAGAAATAAATAACAATAACAACAAAACTTCCTAGTGCCATGGGTAAGGAAGATATGGGTTCTCTGGGGAAAGTTTCCATTAGCAAACAAGGGGGTTAACGTCTCTGAGAAGGAAAAATTCTAGTTCCTACTGAACTCTACTGAAGAGATGGTTCACAGTTAAGAGCATATATTACTTTTGCAGAGCATCCCAGTCGAACTAACTCAATTCTTAGCACCCATGTCAGGCGATCCCAGCAGACCTGAGACCTTCTTCAGGTCCTTAAGTTCTCTATACAGCTATAGTTATGTGTTCTCTTTTTCTCCTCTTCTTCTCCCTCTGTCCTAGACATACACACACAAGCACAAAGATACATAATTAAAAATAGCATCAATAATGGAAAAATAATTTAATCAAAAGAATGTTCCTACAAGATAAAAACTTTGCAGCGCTACATTCTTGCTGCAAAGAATCCCGGAGGGCTGCTGAGAAATATGAGGTAAAGAAACCAATAAGTCCAGTAGTGGATTATTATTTACAATAGTGTTGGGAAGAGAGATGATGAGACAGGCTGTACATTTCTGTTGATGAAACAGGGATAGTGATAGGTCTACCACAGATTCTCTATAGAAGTGGGATGAATAGTAGTATCTAATGGTGGGAATGAATGAATTGGTGCTGATTTTCAGTCAACAGACATTGGGAATGGTGAACCAGCAGAAAGGACTTAAGCATACTTTTAGGCATAGGTGTTAGAGGGCAATCTGGAGAGAATACAGTTGCTTTCTGAAAGGGCCATTGCACCATTCAGGGAGATTCGAGTTTCCTTTGGATTCAGGTTTTAAGCTCCAATTACTCTTTACAGTCTCCTCAGAAACTATAAAACCAATGCTCCTGTAGCCTTCAGAATGGAGCAAAGAAATCAAGATCCACGGTGAGGGGTTCTTGAGAACAGAATGAATGAAACAAGTGGAATACGTAAATATAGTTAGCTACTTTTTGGCAAGGAGTAAGGCAGTGCTATGAAATAGTGAGGGCTTTCAACGAGTTGGGCTGAGACAGCTGGACATCACATGGGGAAATTAATGTAGCCATAGGCTTTCTTGTTCCACCAACCTAGACCCTCGGTGGAAGATAGATCCAAACATGAAATACAGAACTACAATACTCCCAGAAGAGAATCTAGGAGGAAATCAGTATGACTTTGGGATTGGCAAGGATGTTTGGTTTTAATGGTAAAGGCACAAGTCAACAAGGGAATCATTAGTAAGGTAGAGTTCAACAATTAAAAAAGCTCTGCATTGTGTAGGGCATTGTCAAGATAGTGAAATAATATATTGAAAAATCACTTTAAAGTCTGAGAATAAATATTTGTGTAGGGAATATCAGATAAAGGACTTAATCCAAATATAGAAAGAAATGTTAAAAATTCACATTAAGAACACTAGTAACTAAACAAAATGTATCAGAGATTGTTAAAAGACACATTGCTGAAGAAGGTGTGGATGTTAAGAAAGTATATAAATTTGATCCATATCATTGCTAGAGAAATCAAGTTAAAATAGCAATGGAGACTAAGAGGCAGAGATTTATAAATATTCCAAATGTGAGGCCTGATTCAACTATATGAATCTGGTGACAGCTAGGACTATATAGTAACTTCAAAACCAAACTGGAAAACCAGAAACAACAACCAGTTATTATCATTAATACAGCGACCCAAATTCACAACACTGACTAAAGCCATGCTAGTGAGGATTAGGAACATCAGAACTCCAATCCAGTGCTGGTGGGAATTCAGAATTTACTGGGTCAGTTTCTCACAAATCTCAACATTCTCATCAAGCAGTTCAGCAATTTTACCCCTTGCTGCTTATTTGAAGGAACAGAAAAATATATGCCTACACACAAAAATATCCACACATAGCTTTACAGAACTCTGTCTATAACTGGAAAACTGGATAGTGAATGCAGCATACTTTAGTGAGTGAGAAAATAGATAAACAGTTAAAAGACACAGTTAGATTTAGGCAATGGATTGTCCTTCATCTCTGGAACAAAATAAACTATTAAGTAAGCCATAATATGAAGTGTAGGGAACGTAAATGCGTATTGCTACGTGAAGGGAGTCAAACTGAAAGGTTATACTCTACTCTATCCCAACTCTATGACATAGAAAATGCACAACTATAGCCACTGTGAAAGCCAGGGTTGGGAATGGGAAAGGAGCAAGGGCATTTACAGGGCAGTAACATTTCTCTGTAAAGTAGTACAACGATGGATGCATGTCACTGCATGCTTGTCCATTTTTGTGGAGTGTTTAATCCCAAGAGTGACACCGCTCTTAACCTAACTTTGGGAGATGGTAATGTGTCAGTGTTGATTTACCAGTTGCAAAGCATAGATCTCCCTAATCAGGATATTGATAAAGGGGATGAGATGACAACACATATGGGGAGAAAACAGGGCATAGAGTTTCTATTTGAACTGTTCTCAGAGACCTATGTGTTGATAAGTTGTCCCCTAGTTTGGTTCTATGGCCAGCAGGAACATTAGAGGTGTGATCTATGGGGAGGCCTGAGATCATGGGGAACCCAGCCTCTTCTGCTTTTTCTCTCCTGTGTCCAGTCCTTAGATGAACAATTTTATAGTGTGTTTTTTCATCACAATGAGCTGCCTCGCCATGGGTTCAAAAGCTATTGGGTCAATCAACCACAGACAGAAACTTCCAGAATTGTGAGCCAAAACTAACCTTTTGTCTTTGTAATAATGCTATCTCAGGTGTTTAGTACATTTGGCTAACCGAGGAGATGTATAGGAAGTCTCTACATTTTGCTTAATTGTTTACCTGTCAACTCAAAAGTATCCAAATAATAGCACATTTCTTTTATTGAAATAGCTTTATTGAAAATAGTTTTGGCCCTCACATATTATATCATAATAACTTTTTTTCTCTCCCCCTACACCTCTTGGTTCTTTCCTACCTCCGCTCCCATCTGGATCCACTTCTTTTCTGCCTCTCATTAGGAAACAAACAGGCTTCTAAGGGATAATCATACCATACACTAAGTAAAGCATAAAACTATCTCATTAGATTTGTAGAAGACAAATAAACAGAGGGAAAAAACTCAAGAGAAGCGAAAGAATTGGAGACCCATTGCACACTCACAAATACCATAAAAACACTAGAAGTCATAACGTGCACAGATGGCCTGGTATGGACCTGCGCAGGCCCTGTGCATGCTGTTTCACACTCCGTAAGTTCATATAAGCTTTGCTTATGCTGGTTTAGAAGGACTTATTTATTTTGTGTCTGCCATCCTCTCTTTTCTTTTTGCTAAAACAGCAGGCAAATATCTGCCAAACAGCTCTCTAGTAAGTTATGTTTTAGATCTAATACTATACTGAGGTTTCAGTCAAGGTAAGTAGTGAGAAACCCTGAATATGTTGTTTAGGAGGACAGGACATTTTGATGCTCAGTTTTCTCCACTAGAGAATTTTCTTAGAGGATCAGAAGTCTGGAAGAGAAAGTCTAACTTTTTAGGGTAGTAGAGTGAGTTAAGTTAGACCTAATAACGTCAGCCTGAACAAGCTGTGCAGGAAGAGCCAAACATCTCTGCCAGGAACATGTAGAGTTTCCTTGCCTCCTCTTAATATGAGATACAGAGAAGAAGAGAGAAAAATATTTTTTAGCAACCAGGACCTCATCTTGAATATTCTCTCTCAGTTAAGGAGTAGCATTGTTTAATACATCTGATAAAGACCTGGGAATTTGGCTTTGTTGTTGCTGTTATTTCTTGTGCTTACAAAAACCCTGCATCTCATTCAGGTGGACTCAGAGATTTTGACAACTGAGGGACTTGGTGTCAGTCAGTTTATAAATTATATTCTGTAAGAGTGAACCCATCTCTACACAGCCTGCTGTGAAGGGCCAGAAAGGGGAAATCATCACTCACTCTCTCTCTCTTTGATATGGATTTCAACTCACCAAGGCTTTCCCAAGGGTTCCATTTTGTGGTTTGGCCACTCGACTATCTCTAAGTGGTGGGTAAAATGAGATTGTACAACTTCTATGGTTCTGAGGTTCAAGTAGAACGAAAAAAAAAAAGCTCACCTCATAATGTCAACATGCATTGAAGGCTTGATATATCTTAGGAATTTAGGAAGTCAATAAGGAAACACAGTATTTAGGAGAGAAGATAACCTGCAGGACTTCACTTCTTCTATAAAGCCATGGCACTTCTGTGGCATTTAGGGAAAACAGCCCTGAAATGGAATAGGACTGTGGGCAAATGGCTCAATACATCTCACTTAATCAGACTCAGTGCCAACGTTGTTTACAGCACTGAAGACTTTATGCACTTTCTCGCCAACTCTACTCTGTTACTTCACATCACTCCGTCTCTCCTGCATGGCATTTGTTTTATTTTCCTGGCTGAAGCATTTGGGGTTGGCGTTGCTCTGCAGACTGCCTGGGGGATGCTTTAAAGGAGAGTTACTTATTACCGCAACAGATGTGGATGATTTTTAGGGAAATGCTGACTCTATATTGTGAATCTTTATCTCTCTCAGGGAAAAATAAGGAATTTCCCATTGCCTGCTAGCCATCAGAACAGAAGGGCTAAACAGCCTGGCCATAAAAGTAGAGTACTAAAATCCTGACAAGGGGGACAAAAGAAATGGCAGGAAATATTCATGTTAGTTCTGATTAGAGGGGAGACAAATTTGTCTCTCAGTGGTTTATTCTCCTGTTATGGCTCCACAGACACAATTATGGGAAGGGAAGAAAAGTTCAGCCAGAATTTTGAAAACACTAATCTCTGCTATCTGAGTAAAGGAAATAATTATGATGACAACAGACGTGAAAGAAGACATTATGTGCTTTCCTCCCGTCATTAGCTTAGTTTTGCTGCTATTGCTATCAATAACAGCCAAGTAGTGGCGGTGTTTGTGGGAAGCCTTACAATAAGCATAATGTCCCATTGTTATCCTTTCCCTGGAAAAAGAACTCAGCCATTTCACATGTGTCATTGGAGACGTAAGATTTGTCATTTATTTTATTATGCTATAGGACCACCCTGTTTCAATAAATATTCAAACCTATTATTAAATGCTGGGAGCCGATTGAGTGGCTGCCATTACAAGATGGCGCTTGGCCCCGGCCTCGCTTGCTGGACAGCTCCATATTAGGCAATGCAGTGGAACCGTGCCTCTCGTATGTGCAGTGACGATGATGTGCTTAGGGCCAATCCCGTGGCCAGGAGCATCGGCAGGCGCGCATCGGCCAATCCAGGCACGACTCGTTCCCTTACCCCCCATATAAGCAGCTGCCGTTTGGCGCTCGGGGCCCCTTGCTTCCGCTCTCCCTTCAACCAAGAGGCTCCAATAAAGCGTGATTTGGGAAGAATCCTCGTCTGGTGATCGTCTTTTCCTGCTGGTCAGGGAGTTCGCCGCAATTAAACCTAGACTAGCCAAAGCCATATCAAATTTAAAGAGGAAAATAAACATTGGGCACTAAGTTCTCACTTTAAAATAATCATTAGCAGTGGGTTACCTCATACTTTTATTCCACAGATATTTAGCAAGGAAAAACACTACATTGTGGACACCTAAAATTGTAAGATAGCTGTGATCTATGTTAGGATGGTGTGTTCTGTGTTATTATTTGGCAGTATGAAAACTACCCAAATAATCAGGTTCAATGGTGTGGAACTTAGTTTCACTAACAAATCTAGTTGAATGGCTTTTGTCAAAGTGACCAGTAAAAGAAAAAGAAAAGAAAGAAAGCCTGAATATCAGATAGTGAGGAATGAGAAACAGAAGTTTCTCACAAGTGGACAGTAGCTACATCCTGCTCTACCAAAATTCACAACAGACTTAGTCACTTTCTAGCAATTGCAAAACTCAAAAGAGTTTCATTGCCCCTTGTTTTTCATAATAAACTAAAAGCTCAGATATTGGGTAATTATTGACATTTCCTGATTACACCTAAAAATATATTCTGATCAAAGGAATAGATCCTCTCAGCTAGCTACTGACTGTATGTAATAACCTGGATTTTGTATTTTTAAATCCTTATTTGAAAGCTTTACTTTATAATTCTGGGTTTTTTAACTTCCTATTTAATCATTCTAATCTAGCATATTTTGCAAATCCCCCTTGTTTTGGTGACACTGAGTTATTAAGGTTTCAGGATGTTTTCACTGGGTATATTTCAAAATCAGACTCAAGAAAGTTGCAGAAAAGTTAGAAGCTCCAAACAAAAATATTAGCCTCAACTTATTGATATGGCAACAAAAACTCAGATTCCATTTGGGAATTCTGTAAAGGAGACTTGCTTGTTGTTTCTTAAAACCCAAGGAAACTGTATTATTCTTTCAGATCAACATACCCCATATGAACCGCTATCCTGAAACATCAGTTCAAACATACAGCTTGTGTCATAAGATTTTATAGCATCATTAGACACCTCTGGCAGACTTTGGTCTGACAAAACAGCTCACAGAAATGTGGAGAGACAATAATTTGAACCATGCAGGGAAGGGGCAATGATTTTGTGTCTGTTTTATCATCTTGTGAGCTGGTCCTTTCCCTCAGTCATTTCACGAAAATCACTATAGACTCCTGCAGAGGGAAAACCCATTATATCTTGTACGTTTGTCTGACTCTGCTGTTGCTTACTTTTGAATGGTGATCTTCTGTGTAAAATATGGTTTGTCTGATCAAGGGAGCAACATAGAGAATCTTTAGTTTACCAGGGATAATATGCTAATGTGGGTGTTACTTTTGACAATAGGAAATTCAGTGTAGGGTGGGAGAGAGATAAGTAAACCAATGTTATTGTAACAATGCTGTGGAAGAACCAAGTTACAAGGTTATGTGACAGCACCATCGCAAAGAGGGAGAAATTACATAGCTAAGAGGACAGGAAGAAAAGCTTCCTAAAAAGAGCAAAACTAAAGCATCCCTTTAGAGCACAAGCACAGGGTGACAAAAAATATATATATATATATATACACATATATAATGTATATATAAAATTATATGTTTGATTATATAATTATATATAATCTTATGTATATATGTATTATATATTATATATAAAATATAATATATATTTTAAATATATATGCCACAGGCAAAAAGGATCATTGTGGGACAATGAAACCAGATTTATATATGCTGAGGATGTTGGAGAGTTGCATAAACTCCCAAGATGTTAAAGTTTTATCCCCTAGTGAATCTGTTAGAAAAGACATGAATTCATCTATAGGTGTGCTTCCTTGAATTTACCTGAGCATTTGTATAAGGCATCACTTAGGTAGACAGCAGTTCTAAAGCTGATTATGTAAACTGATTTCTTCGACCTCAATATGATAAGAGAAACTGAGTTCATAAATGCAATGTTGGGTAGAAATTATTACTTGTTTTTATTGTAGGTTAATTGATGTCTTGTGAGTATGTGTGTCATGTGTGTGCCTGGTGCTAATGGAGATCAGAGCTGTTTGATCTCCTGAACTAGAATTAGAGCCATGTGTTAACAATCTTGCGGGTGCTGGGAATCAAACCTTGGTGCTCTGGGAGAGTATCAGGTATTCTTAACCATAGAGCCTCAGAAGGAACCTTAAGTTTCTGTGTTAGGGGAAGAAGAGCCACAGGTAGATTTTAGGTAAATAGTACAATAATTTGAAATGTTGGCCCTTGTTTTAACATAGTACAGGTTACTCCTTAGCAATTAATTGGAAGCTTTTGGAAACTGTGTAAGCGAACTTCGTCTTTCATTTCTCCCTTCCCTCTGTTGTTTTCCCTTCAGGCTGAGCTATGCAAGCATCTGAATCCCTGTTCATGAACAGCCTTTATTGATCTTTTAGAAATACACAACACTTGAAAGTTAGAGCTGAAAGAAACCTTGGGGACCACATATTTAAGTGGTTTCCATACTTTGTTTTAAACAACAAAGTGCTTCTTGTGAATAATAGCATAAAATAAAAACTGTCTAAAAGTATTTAAGAATAAGGTTGCTTTCCTTAGAGGTGGGGAGAGTGTTTGTGATTTGTTATCTCTGTCAAATTAAGCTCATCTGTGCTTTCATGCTAGATTCCCCAGGAATCGCTTACAAACTCAAGCTTGAAAGGACAGCCTAGAAAGACTACTGGTAACATTAAAAACTTTTATTTACAGAAAATAGAAATGCTATCAAAGGCATGCCAATTGGCATAATTTTTGAATAAGTCTTCTAATTTATGCAGTGCTTTCTTGTACTTTATAAAGGGATGTCCTGTCCTTCACTGATGTCACTTACAAGGTATTGGCAGATGCTCCATTTTAGAATGATTGACTGACTAGTGTGACCATTGTGTTTCTTAAGCAGCAGCCTTTGGAAAGATAGCTAAGAAGCAGGCCATAAAATGTGACTCGCCAATGTGGCTTCTTCACCTCTTTTGACCGAGTAGTACAGGCCCTTTGTTAAGATTCTGTCTGTTCTGCTGAAAACAGACTATTGTCTGTTTTATTTGTTTGTTTGCTTTCTAAAAAGAGATAGAGAAAAAGGGCATGGAGTCGAGTGGGTGGGGAAGTAGGGAGGATCTGAGAGGAGCTGAGAAAGAAATATCAGAATAAATGGTATGAAAAAAACTAATAAAAATGGGTATTAATGTGGCTCCCTTTAAACTCCTCCCCCTGTTTTTTTGGTCCTGGAATGAAGTTCACCGTATCAGAACAGAGTTAACTAACTTGAAAAAGGAAATTAATCCTTGTTGACATAAACCAATGCTATGGATCTTGGAGATTTACTTTTCTTCAGTGGTGTGACCCACAGTCAGTTTTCCATGCTTCTTGGATAGAGTCCTACACTCATGTGCATAGTAGTGGCTCTAATCTGTTTCAGTGGATTATAATAAAAGCAGACAAAAAAGCTACGAAGTTGGGAGGGGTATGGCATGGGTGTCAGAGAGGAATTGGTTAGAGGGATTTCAAATATCAGTACCATAGGAACAAGAAATGACCTTTGTACATCTCTCAAGAATACAACAGTTTGAATGGGTGCTAAAATATGAGCAGGAGCTGAGTCAGAGGATCAAAGGTCAATCTTGATCATTATTTTTGCAGAGACGCATGTGCCCGATTCTTTGATATGGTTTGGCAGATAATGGCTTGTTTGGTCTGGCAACAATCCATAAAATCATTGTAGATGAAACTGATTTTTAGCCAAACAGAAGTGTACAGCTGATAATAGAGGGAAAGAATAAAGGTCAGCAGACAAAAGACATATTCCTCAAAGGGCATGACTGAGTGTAGATACATAGACCTAAGGTAGTAGACTCAGTGAGATTTTGAAGTAGTAGATAAACAAACAAACAAAAATCTGGAAGGCAATCGCTCAGAATAAATATATAGGGCCAGCATTGATTGACACGATTACATTTTATCTTTTTTTATAAAAATTTCAATTTCAATATCAAATTCATATCCTAATAATAGCTTCTAAGAGAGTTAGTGGATATAAGAATCTTATTTTTCTGTAGTACTCAGAGTTATAAGCCACCTTGAGTTATTTGGTGGAACCCTATCTCCAAAGTTAAAAAAAGTGAAAGTAAAGAAAGAAAAGAAATACCTGAGGGAGGGGGAATGGAGTGGGGGGAGGAGAAGAGGAGTGGGGACAGGGGGAGGGAAGTGGGGGGAGGGGGCAATATGTGGGAGGAGTGGGAGGGAAATGGGAAACAGGGAGCAGGTGGAAATTTTAATTAAAAAAGAATAAAAATAAATAAATAATAAAAAAAGAAAAGAAATACTTATATTTTATTTATACTGGAATAAAAGCTAATGGATATATGTTCTCAAGTTCTTTGAGAGAGAAAACACAGAGCAAATATAACAAGTTTCAGTGCTCTGCTTTGTATTGTAGTCTTACTTTTAATTTCTTTATTTAATTTTTTAATTTTTATTCAAATGCGGTGTTTATCAAGCATGTTATTTCTTTTTGAAGTTTTCTGAAAATTCTCTGTCAAAAAAAATGACATCTTGAATTCGGAGGTAAATGGATGGATATAGAAAACATCATTTTGAATGAGGTAACCCAGACACAGAAAGGCAATTATCTCATGTACTCGCTCATAGGTGGTTTTTAAACATAAAGCAAAGAAAACCAGCCTACAAACCACAATCCCAGAGAACTTATACAACAATGAGGACACCAAGAGAGACTTACATATATCTAATCTACATGGGTAGTAGAAAAAGACAAGATCTCCCGAGTAAATTAGGAGCACGGGGACCTTGGGAAAATAGTTTCTAATCCAAGGTAAAAGTTTAAACCTTTCCTTTTGCTGTTTCTATTGCTTCAGTAGCTAATTGAAAAAAAAAACTTTATATTTAAACCTGACTGAGCTTACTGCATCTGTTTCAAGGCCAGTCAGAGTTGAACCCGGCTGCCGAAAGACTGTATAAAAATTATAATAAATATTGTCAAATCAATGTAGGACAGGCTTAATCATACAAATTCTTGGGTCAACAAATTTGGCAAGAATCTGTCCCAAAGTCTGGATTACAGCAACATAGCTGGATTTAACTTAAATCCAACAAAATTGCTGTCTAGTTTTATATTGAGTTTTTAAGAAAAAAAAAAAACTCAATGACAATATTACAATGTTGCTTTTTTTAAAGAGAGAGCTGGTTAAAATTTTTACAGGCTGAAAGAATGATCACAGATAGCTTAGTGATGAGCACTTAGTCAGTGGTTAATATAGAAATACTTGATGAATTTGGGAGATACTTGAGAATCTGATGAAAATTCAAACCTACCAGAAGGACTCTGCAACCACAAAAGAAACTTAAGTTTGGTACATATTTGTCAGGGGATCCTATGATCTCTGATGTGACATCTTTAACTCCAAGTTGGAAACTTCCAAACTAGAAGAAGTTTTGCAAATATTGCTTGGTAGAGCTTTAGACACAGAAAGGAAAAAGTCATATATTTGCCCGTATCTCATGGTGACATTCCATTCTTTGAATGACTTTACAATGGGAAGTATATCTCTCTAAACATTTATTGGAGTCTTTCGCTAGAAGACTCTAACCCATCTCTATCATCAAGATTTGATATATTTTCATAGTAGTTGACCCAATGAAAACAGCTTTCTATTTTTATTGCAGGCTATTCCTACCAGAATTTAAACATATGAAGACCTATATCTCTGTGGATGACAACCATGAGCCTTGGTTCCAGAGTATCTATTATTAGATTCTAGATATTTCATTTAGTAATTTTAATGCATGTCAACTACTCATTCATTTCATATATATGTATGATACATTATAAATTTAGAGTTCTTGTAGAAAATCCAGGATTGTGCAATAATAAATGTGAATGACTATGTATTATTGCATTATAGAAGACCTCTATAACAATCTAAAATGGCTAGCATTTCATTTAGTTTTTTTCCAAACTTTATAAATTTATTATGTATTTTCTGGAAAGTTCTGAAACCACACAGTATTTATACATCAGAATTATAATGGAGAATGATATATTATGATATTGTCTTAGTTATTTTAAAAATAGATGTCAGCTCTTCTTGGTATGTTTGGCCACTAGGAAGAATGATATTTAATGTTGAACTGTATGTGTATGTTTGGTTTAACAGTGAACTACTCTGAGTACTGAGATATCCTTGACAACTCTTCCATATGAAATGTGTTGCTTCATGTCTTTAATTGAGAACAGTGTTAGAAGCTGGCTATCGTGAATGACATGCATTCTCGGTGAAGTACAATGCTGTGGTTTTACATTATTTTAAGACAATGCTTAATAACAATATATGTGTGATACTTACCTAGAATAATGAGAAGATATCCAAAAAGAATAAGCTTTATGTAACCTAGTTGATCATTTTGAAGGCAGGGCTGAATCTAAATTGGATGAAAATGTCTCTAAGTTTGATACCCAGATCAAATCAAATTATGTAGCATAAATCCGGCATGTGTGATAGGTAAATCACCTGGGTAAGTTAAGTTTGGAAGAGAATTTTTTAGTTGGCTAAATTGCATAACCAATAATGTTCTATTCATCATTTAAGAGATTGTCTTGAGTGAAATTTATAATTCCTCAGGAAAATAATGTAAAGGTTGTAATGAAGTCACTTTTTCTTCTAGAAACTGATTTTAAAAGTTGATGTGTATGTCTGTGTGTGGGAATGTGCATGAGAGCGGGTACCCATGGAGGCTAAAGGTAATAGATTCCTTGAAGACTGAATTCTAGAAGATTGTGAACTAGCAAACCTCAGCGCTTGTGAACAGAACTAGGTATTACAGAAGTGAAGTAACAACTCAACTGTTGAGCTGCTTTCTGGCCTCTAGACATTTATATCTTCATTCTACTTTTCTAGTATATTTTCTATTATAACCATTAAAAAGGTCAGATTTTATTTAATCCTAAATAGTCTCTTTAGACCATGTTAAGGAGAAATTATTAATGTTTAAGATACATTAAGTTGGTGGCGCACGCCTTTAATCCCAGCACTCGGGAGGCAGAGGCAGGCGGATCTCTGTGAGTTCGAGACCAGCCTGGTCTACAAGAGCTAGTTCCAGGACAGGCTCCAAAACCACAGAGAAACCCTGTCTCGAACCCCCCCCCCAAAAAAAAAAGATACATTAAGTTAATTTTAGAAAATGGAAACATTCTAGTATCTTGATTTTAGTAAAGACACAGTTTATTGAACTGTAGGACGTTGGATGAAATTGGGTGTTTTAGAACTTACCATTTCTACCTGTACGAGGTCAGTAATAGAAATTTCGTAGCATCTTTGCTTAACCAAGTGACTCACTTGTCATACTAGGTAGACTGCTTTGCTACATAGCCTTCTCTTATGGTCCATGTATGAGGTGATGGCGAAGTTGACCTTAACATTGAGTGTTGTTTGATAATGTCACAGAAAATTTGTATGTGTAATAAAGAATTTGTGATTATACTTAAGTCAGCAAGATGCAATTTTTTATTGTTTTCTTTAAACTAACCTTTTTCTGTAAGGTTTGGCCTTTTGAAACTCTACAGTGGCTACATTTTTGGTAACTGAACTAACTTGAAGGTATAGTTTTTATTTTTCTCCCAAATGTATTTTTATATAACATTTCTAAAACAAACAGTTGGTGATCTGAAAGCTAAGAGGTAGTGCTGCTTTAAATTCAAACATTTTTCTTTTAGGAGATTCAAACTTCAGAACTAGTAGTTTTAATACTAGTCTTACTAGGGGAAATTTTTATTGTTTTGATGTTAAGACATTCACAGTTTTGTAGGATCATATTTCAGGAATCATCACTCTGATTGTAAAAGTTCTACTCAGAAATTTGGCTGTGACTTTCAAACTCGAAGACATGGTTCTGTTTGTTTTTTCTTTAATTAAAAGTAAACATCAATAAGAAGTTAATATTTTCTTAAGTTTTCATCACCAAGAGTGCTTTCTATTATAAAGAAATGAAACAACAATAGTGATAACAACTGGAGCTACTGGATTTGTGATAAAGCATGACTAATTACTCATTTTCTCTGCATAGATTGCATCTGTTATTTCTTTCTCTTTTATTCCTACACATTGTTAACATAATGGAAGTTCACCGTTATCCAAACTCCTAGATAAATTCAGATGCAAGTAAAGAGCCTTGTGATTCAAGGTCCACAAATACAAATAACACACCACCACAACCTGACCACGGATATATTATTTGAATGACACAGAGTACTTTAATGATCGGATTAATTTAGAAAATACCAGTTACATAGTTCACTTTCAGACATAGAATTTCTGAGTTTAGATCTCTGCACTGCTTGTAGTCTAAGGATGATTTTAAAATACCCATTATTTTCCTCATAAAATTACTTTATTTGCTGAAGATTAAAAAGGAAACAGTGATTAAGTTCTTATTTATTTCAGGCACAAAACTGAACATAATTTATTAAGGAAATGCTCATAAACTGCAAATGTTTAATGCAAGTCATATTTTAAGCGCATGTTACCCCACTTCTAGTGACAATAAAATCTTAGCTTGCTCTAGCAGCACATACACTAAGTATTGGAAAGGTGATGAAACCATACATAGAAAACAACAGGGCTCTGTACAAGTTGCACACTTCACAAATAAGTCATGATCATCCATATTTTAAATGTATGTGATACCACATAACATAATAAGAATGATTCCTATTAGAGATTGTCTGCCTAAAAATTGATTCATTTCTAAAACTGACATGAAGTTTTATCTTATACAAATTGCTATGTGAAGTAGAACCTGCTTACATTATGATATGTGTAGTATGACAAATGAATCTCCTATATTTCCCGACTCTTATTTGTGGGTGGGGACTTTGGTAAATGTTTGTGAAGAGAAGTCACCATTATTAACAAACACAGAGTGCCCATGAGATCATGCTTATGTTTCACGAAAAAATATTAGCTACTCCTTCAATCTTGAATTTCAAGATTAAGTAATTATATTCTCCAATTTTGATGGGATATTTGAGAGCAACTCTTCAATTGCAGAATTTAAAACGAATTACTCTGAACATCATTATCTGTTTATGGCGTGCTTTGTCTGAATTACCATATGCTTATTTTTAAAATGTGATATTCTATATGACAAAAATTTTATGTTAGGTTATATAATATTTATTTTAGTATATATTTTTAAAAAATTAAAATACGCCCTTATTAGTTTTCATAAAAGCGCCTTGGAGGAATTCTTTTGAACGTAGGGAAAGAACTTCTAAACTGATTGGCATGTTCAATATTTATTGATTTTATGTTCTGTGGAATTAGTAACATAAATGTTATCAAAGTTTTGCTTTTTCGATTCTTTAATTTTGAGCATATTGAGAGGCAAGGTATTTAGGGATTGCATTTTAAATTTTCTGACTTGGTTATACATTTGAAACCAAAGAAAACTCCCAATTCTTTTTATCATTTTCTTTTGTACAAGCTTGCCATTAACTCTCCATGGTTTATAATTTTAATATATAAAAAATATTCAAATTTTCTTTCCTTAATAATCTTCGTGTGCTTAATATTATATAAGAAATGAAATTATTGAAAGTTGTATGCAAAATATGTTAAGATACTAATATATATGTATATAATAACACTAATATGATAAATGAATAGAATCAAATGCAGTATTTATAACACAACTGCATACTTGTCATACAATTATGTGGGATACTTCCTGGAAAAAGAGTATCACTACGTTGGATTGGTGTTCACATTGAGAGCCAATAGTAGAATAAACTTGGTACTAAACAAAGAGTCTGTATAGGATACCTGGTTTAATTTTTTTTAATGTTTATAGTACTTATGTGAAGGAGTAAGCCAAGATGATCTCTCTTGACCACACTTGAAAACTGACTTGAATAATTACTGAGACTAAATTTTAGTGCACTTTATAAAAAAAGTTGCTTTCATAGAAGTGAAGAAATACAAGTGAACGATGGTGGTTACACTGATAGAAATACATACTGCCAAAAAATGTCAGCAAGGGATTTAGAAATGATTGCACAGCACCGCATCAGAGAATGTGGTAACAGCAACATGATTGACAGTATTTTTCATATAAATAAACTCTTTAAATCTTTTTGTAGAAATAAATGCGGGGAAAGTGTTTTTCTTTTACCTTAATTCCTATGAAAATATTTCTGGATGTAGGTAGAGCAAGAGACAGTAAAAAATTACAGTTCAGAAAAGAAGACATTCATGCATTTAAGCCACCATTAGTCTGATTCTAATACAAGGCAGACCATAAATCTTTTGCAAAACTATGACTCTAGCCACTTAAACTCTTTTTAGTGCTTTGCATGACAAAGGCATGATAGGCCCTGTAAGTTTAGGAGTTAAGATGTGTTTCTAACCAGTTAACTTAGACAAACACTTTTTTGAAACTCCAAATATACAATAAAATACTTTGCTTTGGAGAAATGAGGACAAGTCATTCAGGGAGAAAAATATAAACACAGAAAGATTCCTATAGAGTTTATCATGAATGACAGTGTAGATAGATAAAAATAAATGACATTTGCTTATGTGTCATCTTCAGTCTTAATGATGTGGAACAGGGTAACATTGAACAGGACCTGGTGGCCATTGTTCCAGGCATAAAGAGCTCTATCTCTAGCATTGTAGTCAAGCATGGATATGTGAAAGTATTGGTTATGGAAGGGGATGTCTGTGTACTCATATGTGGAAGTTTTTGTGGAGTAGGAATAATACACTTTGGCTCCAGTTAAGTGAGAATTTGTGACATACAGAGTCCCACAGATCATGAAGGATTCCCCTGCACTTCTCTTGGGATAGCCGGTGCTCCAGCTCTTCATCACCTCCAAGGTGTCTTGATTAAGCTGACTGATGACAATATTGCCTGCATTTTGGTTAGTTGCATACACAGCCCACAGCCCAATTTCATCAGCCATGAGGTCAATGTCCGAGAATCCACCCCACGTGTAGGGGTATACATTGTGAAAGCCAGCATACTCCAGGCTTCTCTGGGCTAACACTCTCCCTAAATCAAAGCTGTATTTGATGATGATATTACTCTGATACTTGTTAAAATAGAGTGAGCCGTTGTAGACAACATGGTTAGTTCCTGCCCACTTGAAAGGAAGGTTGTATGTCCTTGATTCAGCTCCGCTGACAAAGTCTGCAATGGACTTGTATTCACGGACTATTTTATTGTTAGTGTAACTGTCCATATACCAGACCTGAAAATAAGGGGAAAAAAAAAAAACAAGAGAATCAAATGGAATGATTAAATTCTGGATTTTTACAAAAATTTTAAAATAAAGATAGTTACAAAGTTTCAAATTTTGGATGCCAAATGCTCTTACTTATAACCCATTCAAATGTGATAACATCGCAAGACCTTGTAAAGATATTGTATGGAAGGTCAGCAAAACAACTCAGGAGATAAAGATGCTGTCAAGACTAGCAAGCTGAATTCCATCCCCCTGATCCAAATGCTAGAAATCAAGAATCATGGTTTTCCTCTGACTTCTCTATATATGTGACATGGAAACACACATAGATATATTAATTTTTAAGAAAGAATATTTGTATAAAAAACAGCTGATTTTGCTGCCATCAAATTAGCTTGTTTTTTCTTTATTTTATTTCTGGCTAGTTAGTCCTATTGCTGGCCAAACCCATCACATGTTATTCCAAAGAATGTCTCCTGATGTAATAACTGTAAGGCTTTATCCTGCACATGCTCTAAAATCATGTCTATTTTATTTTACATGCCAAACCTATGTGGTTACCACAGAATCTTCTAGTGACCATTATTTATTGGATTTTCTTGTAGATTTTAGTGAAACCATTGCATTAATTTAATAAAAGTTCTCATTTGGATATGACCATTAAGAACCTTAATTCATAATTAATTCATTACTTAGTAGGACTATAGTAAGTTATTACTATACTTAATTGCATAATACAGATATTGTAAACCTATAAAAACACCCTCACTTGTTTCCGTTGTATTTCTTTTACAATTATCTCCAGTAATATAATGATTTACATAATAAATTGGTTCATTACTCAGTGCTCAGGGTTTTTTAATATAAAGATCATATTTCTTACAAAATGTTCAGGAGATTGTATATGAACATGATTCATACATTTCAAGTGTAAGCAAAGACTAAATTCAATAATAATTAGCCTACAGTACATTGAAGAATTGTAAGAACAAATCACTAAAATAGGTTTGTTCCACAAGTTAGATGTATCAACAGTTTAAATTGAAAAATATCAAGAAATAAAGCTCTTTACATCATAACCTATATCATGAATAAAAGGAATAGCCTGGGAGGAATAGTATATAGGAGAAACATAATTATAACACTGATAGAAGCAACATACTCTGTTATGTTTTTCAGATGCTAAAGGGTCTGTCATCCAAGCACCAAATCGTGTTCCAGATGTCTTGACTGTGATGGGGCCTGTGATTTTCATCAGTTTGCCACATGCTGAAATTAGAGGAACATGAACATGTTGGTTGAACACAGTCAATGAGTCCAATACACAAACTCAGAAGAAAGTGAAGGGGGAGATATAAGGCCTAGTAAGTCCATGAAATGAATGTCACATGATCTGAATGAATGGGCATCATGCTGACTATAATGTATTTAACCACTCAAAGGAGACATGACTTGTTATTTCAATACTCTTTATGTAAAGTGTAATACTATAGGAAAAATGGTTCATATGACCTGAAAAGAAATAAAGGAGAAAAGTCATTATTGTTATAACAATTAGTCCTTGTTTCTTCTAAGTAAAATTGTTGTAAATGCTGGTTACTTTCTTTTTGTTTTTCATTTTAAGACTTCATTTTCACTGAAAGACACCCCTTTTTAATTGGAAATTGGTTCTTCTCTCACACACTACATCTGGACCACAATTCCCACCCTCCACCCTTCCCAGTTCCCTCCAGCTCCCGTCTTCCCCAGATCCATCCTCTCTCCACTCTCAGAAAACAATAGGCCTTCAAGCTGAACCCGAAAAACCAAGATACAATAAGACAAACTGAAAGTCCTCTTAGGGAGATTGGACAAGGCAACCTAATAGGAGGAAAAGAGTCCCAAGTGTAGGCAAAAGCTTCAAACACATACTTGCTCCTACTGGTACCAGTCATGTTTGTTTGATTATCAGCTACCTACATCTCTCGCCCTCTCTTATGTTTTGTGGTCATTAAAAGTATATAAACTTAGATAGAACTCTGAAGGTGATTTTAATGTATAATGAACAATATTAGTTTCATGAATATATATGTATATATATTTAATACCTATACTAATATTTATATTTATATATGTAGTCATGTTGGCTGTGCATATGTCTTAAGCAGCTGAGGTTTTATAAATGTCAGAACCAGAACCGGAATGAAAGGGCAAATATTTTATGGATTTTTAAATAGAAGAATTTAGAAGTAATATATCATATACATTTATTTTTCCTTTGAAATGTTGGCTTTTATAACACAAGAGTGGGAATTCAATCATAGACTCCCTGAAGGTTGTAGAATTTTGACGGGTCCAATATACAGATAAAAGGGCTTGATAGAGCACGCATGGACATACAAAGAAGAAAACCTGATTATCTCAGGTTTTCAGACTTG
Organism: Chionomys nivalis; assembly: GCF_950005125.1. NCBI lineage: Eukaryota > Metazoa > Chordata > Mammalia > Rodentia > Cricetidae > Chionomys > Chionomys nivalis. The sequence goes on along the minus strand of NC_080103.1, from coordinate 27,454,395 downwards.
CAGAGAAAATATAATGAAAGTGTCAGAAACCCAAAGTACAGTGAACAATATTAATTTCATGAAAAATATATGTGTGTATATATATATATATATTAAATATCTATACTAATATTTATATATGTAGTAATGTTGGCTGTGGATATGTCTTTAGAAGCTGAGATTTCATAAATGCCAGAATCAAAGGGCAAACATTTTTTATGAATTTTTAAATAGAATTTAGAAATAATTTATCATACACATTTTCAAAAACAATTTGCCTATAAATATTTAACTTTGGTCTAAACAAAGAAATAGCCTTCCTATATATTTATTAAATAGTTTTTTTCTATTTTTTGTCATTTTATTGCATGTTTTTCTATCATCCTCTGGCTAATGTAAAAATTGATAAATGTCTAGTTCATTGCCGTTTGCACCTATGTCTTTGGATGAAAAGAAGAAATGCTCAAGGCAAATCATGGACAAAAGCAATCTAGCTTGGAGCTTATTTTGACTCTCTGTATGTGCCTCATAAGAATAATTTGTAATTGGCAGGATACCAAGATACCAAGTTGGGAAGTTGAAGCATGTGAACGTGTTTTGTTTTGTTATTGCTACAGTAAATACACATTCTATAATCTCTAACAGTTTAGGATACCTGAAATGGAATCCTGTCTTACTTTCTTTGAAAGGAATTGTATGTGATCTCACCTCTGTTAAGTTTATCATTTTTAAGATTTCTAAGGCTCAGTTTATCAAGACAGTACTAGTGATTTATGAGATTGCATGCCGTATTTCTATATCTATCTATCTATCTATCTATCTATCTATCTATCTATCTATTATCTGTCTATCTGTCATCTATCTATCTATCTATCTATCTATCTATCTATCTATCTATCACATAGCTTGGGTTAAGATTACTTGGAATATGGCAGTTCAAATTGTTTTCAACACATAAAAACATATAAGTAAAATGGTATCCATCTGAAGTAGAGAAATGACAATGTATCTTGAATAGACCTAGTTGAGTAGATGATATGAATATATAGTTTATCAAAGTGATGTTTAATGATGTCACACATAAACGTTTATAAATGAACATATGAAAAGATCATAAAAATTTCCAGTGTACATAGATTGAAATAAAAAGATATCCCTTTCTCCAATTAAACCACAGAACTATTTATGTGTGCTTTCTTTTCCCTGAAAGATGGGAAATAATTCTGGCTTGAAATGATGGACTAATATCTGCTTTTAGCTCTTCTATTTTCTGATTTCAATAAAACTACAGTGGAGTATAGCATTGAATTTTTTTAATCCCAAAGACAGGGAAGAAGTACAAAGACTACTTGTAGAGAACTTTCAACAAACCCCTCAAAGGCACAGATGATAGAGAGCCGTCATGCAAGATTTGGAACGAGATGTGTCAGCTTGTGCAGAGGAGATTATGGTTGAAGGGGATGCATTAACATTACCTTGAAAAGTGAAAAATGGAGTCAGAAAGGTACAGAGAGAACATTCGGTGTGTTTAGTGTGTTCTAACAAACTGAAAGCATCAGCACTACTGAAAGAGTGTTAAGAACAATTGATTCCATTTTATTCTCTAAATGTAGGGCTCCAAATCAAGTCATCGCACCTGCAGAACTGTGTGTTAGACTTAAAGTGGATAATGTAAACTTGGGAGGCCCAAGGAAAAAAGTGTCAAGCTTTACATAAATACTTAAGTGATCGAGGGGATTATTGCTCAAAATTGTAAAGTTTGTAGATAGCATAAATGCTTTAAAATTGTGATAAAAACAATAAGATATTAAAAGACAGTATTCTGATAAAAGACAATGCAGAGAGTACATGAGACCCTTCCCCCTTTAGACACTTTTGTACTTAACATTTAGGAAATGAGCAAACAACTTAAGAAATCTATTACTAAATGAAAACTATGATTCCATTTACAAAAACAGGTGTAAGATTAAAAGCATTTTCCCCAAACTGAAAAAATGTTAACACTGAACAAGGGGGAGGAGAAATGAGACACAGAGTATTGGTCCAAGTGTCTAAGTAAGAATTATAGAATAGGAAGAGACACAGAAAGAGTAGGGAAAGTAAACAAATTTGCTGAAGTACCTGTAATAAAATTACTGTGAAATGTAAGATAGTTAAGAAAAAGACATTCAAGCTGCTTACATGTAAACAAGTAGGAATTAGATTGCAATTGAGCTTTTTAACACCACATTGAGTCCTGGAATGCAATAAGGACTCAGGCCTTTGTACTGAAGAAAAAATACCCAAGTAAAACAATGCATGATCTTTGGTGCAATGGTGTGCACCATTTCAGAACTCTATTTTCTGTACAGTTTTCTTAAGAAATTATTTGAAGACATATTCCAGTGAACAAGTTATTAACTGAACAGAGAAGGAAACAAGACAAGGAAAACAATGACTTCTTGTATGATGAGAACCACACAGGAGACTTTGAGAAATCTTCCAGAACAGACAACTCTAAGAGAAAGACTCATATTATGTTTGTGAAAATGTAAATTAATACAACCATCCTGAAAATGATACAGATGTTTACAGATACAGGTATGTTTAATATGATTTAAACATCAGACATCATATTACCACCATGCTCAATTTGAAGATTATAATATCAGTTAACATTTTTTTAAAAAAACGTGGTAAGTGGATTTGATCTGTAGATAGACTTGGATTTTAAGAAAAGATATATTTACTTTAAGTGTTTGAGTGTTTGCTGGCATATATGTGTGCACCATAGGTGGAGCATTCCCAGAAGCCAGAACAGGACATGGGATTCCCAGGAACTGCAGCTAGAGATGGTAGCTAACATTTTAAAATCATAAAGAAGATTCCTGCCCATATCTTTTAAGAGAAATTATATTGTCTGTTTGATCACTTCTTGGCCTTTAGCTAAAAGCAAGTGTATAATCTGCTCTTACCATTTTAACAAACTGTCTGAAGAAAATCCATTTGCCATTACATAAGAAAATCAAATTAATTTTGAAAATTTTATAACTTTAGGTTTTCTTAAACAGTTCAGTTATATTCAAATTATTTTCAATATGGGTAGATGATTGTGTATGAGCTACGCCTTCAAAGAAAGATACTTCAGATCTATTCTTTGACCATGGAAGATCCCATGAACACTCATGAAGCTTGTCCTTTGCCTTTCAGTTCCTCTCTGTGTTATGGTTTCTCCATCATCAACTTGCATGTTCAGCATCTACTCACTGTTTCCTATCTTTCCAATTACACACAATGAACAATATTTGGCTCTGTATTCCCTTGTTTGACCTCAATCCATCAGAATTTTTCATCTTGGTACATGTATCTTGAGTAAACTAATTTTGTATTATTAATCTATGAGGCACACTTGAAGGAAGGTATAGTTGAATTTTTACATGCCTTTAAATCTGCTAATCTCAAATAAGTGCTTGCATTTAAAAATTCAGACTCTACCTAGGTAGACAGGGAAGACTTTTAGCTTAAAATCTGAGATGTAATTGACAAGGAATCACCTATTGGCTCATGTTTTGGTGTGAAAATTACTTAAGGTTTTAGTTTAGTTATCATTTTAGCCGTTTAGTGGTTTAAAGATGTAAAAGACTGTAACAGGCTGTAGGTTGAGGATACCATCTGGATTTGGATTATATCCTTACTCTTTTAAGACCCTGAGAAATCTTTTAACCTCTTATTGTCTCATGAGTAACAGTAGTAATCAAATATCTTTCACAGCTCAGCAAAAAGTAGTTTGGATGCTCACCTTAATAGACCTGGATGGAGGTGGGTGGTCCTTGGACCTCCCACAGGGCAGGGAAACCTGATTGCTCTTTGGGCTGAGGAGGAAGACAGACTTGATTGGGGGAGGGGGGGAAATGGGAGGTGGTGGCGGGGAAGAGGCAGAAATCTTTAATAATTAAATTAATTAATTAATAAATAAAATTAAAAAAAGAAAATAAAAAAATAAAAAGAAACACATACTTAAGTATTTAGAATAGTATTCAGTACACAGATATATTAGAAATTTTAAATATTGCATGTGTTCCTGCCATAGATCTAAGACTTATAGAAGAACAGCCAATATCATTAAAGTTGTAAAACCAATGTGAACATTTTATTTTTGTAGATATGATCTAAAATCACAGAAGTTTAAAAGGGAACATTAGGAAATCAAAACAGATGTGAACTACAATTTTAAAAGAAAAATCTTCTTTATGGATAACAGATTACAGAAGGATTGAAGAGAAGGGAGAAGCATTCCCTACAAGCTATCACATTGTTTGAGTGAGGGATATAAAGCAGGGATAGAGACAGGAAATTGGTTCTATTTAGGTGTCTGATTTTAAAAGTAAATTTGATAGGAACAGACTTTGGTTTAGGTGGGTGGATGGAAAATAAAAATAAATGAAGAATGATGTAGTGCAGCATGGAAATATATGGCTTGCTCACTTGGGCAGTCTTTAGGGCCATCTCCTCAGATAAAGAGTCAAGGGAGGAAGAGGAAGAAGAGCGAAAAAACGTCAGGATTCCAGCAAAGGTGATTTTAAGATGTGCGTGGTCTGATGTAGTATCTGGGGAGAGAGCACGTCCATGAAGAGAGCAGATGCCCCGGTGAGAACCAGTTTTGACCTTTGTGAGTATGGTGATAATAATGAACATTAAGAATGTATTAGCTTCCTGAGGGACACACAAAGAAAGGCATGCTCAACAGAACTCTGCAAATGAGCATCTAGAGGACCATGCAGTGGAGTTCTGGAATAAGCTATGAATATTGTGAGAAAATATATAGTATTATGATCTCCCAGTTGTGGGAGTAGTTTTTTTTTTTTTTGACTCTAATAAGCAAGGTTTAATCAGCATAATACAAACATGTTTGGAACTCATCTTCATCCCCATTACAACAAGGTAGAGAGGAGTTTTATCTCTTCTGCAAGGTAAGCTTTTAAAGGCATAACTACAAAGAGAATCTTTGAAGATGCTTTGGCATGGGTACAAGAACTTTTGCTCCCTTCCATTTGTTAAGTTAGCTTTTTCCTTGTTCTTTTTTTTTTTCTATATTACAGCCTTAGATTTATTTTTTAAAAAATTTACACTTATTTACATGTTTTTAGATTTATTTATTTTGTTTTATGCATTTGAGTTTTTTGCCTGAATGCACATATGGGCACCATGTGCTTGCCTGGTGCCATAGAGGTTGGAAGAAGGTGTTGGATCCGTTGAACTGGAGTTAGCATAGGGTCGTGAACCATGATGTGGTACTAGGAACCACGTTCCTGGGTTCTCTGCAAGAGCAACAAGTGTTCTTAACCACTGAGTCATCTCACCAACTCCAGATTTATCCTTTTAGATAGAATATATACTGAGACCCAAGGGGCCGCTGTTAATGACAGGGAATTTTCCCATGAACTTTCTGAAGTTGTGTGGTAACTTGATCACAGGCTTGTTCTATTTGCAGGATGCCGTACTTTGTCATTTTTAGTGAGTTTAGTAGTCTTGATGTTGTCTAAGTGTTTGATCAGCACTCTGTAATGATGCCTGGCAAGTCTAATGGGGAAGGCAGAGCAGCTCCCTGCAACCTGTGGCAGCTGAGCCTTTTTTTTTTTTTCTTTTATTTATTTTTTATTCTTTTAGGCCACTGTTCCTGAGTTGGGCCATCTTTATCAGCCTGTACCAGGTGGCTGTCTGGGCTGAGCTAAGTGACCTTGTGCTCGGATCTCCTGAGTGGGGGAGGGGAAGGCCACTATCTTCCTGGGAAAACATTCTGCTAAGAAATTTCTTCTTGCCCCTTTGAGAATAAGGGGTGAGGGTCCCACATTCCCCACTCCTCTTGGTCCTCAGAATCAGCTCAATCATGAGCTGGTTTTGCTAACTTTGGCCAAATTGTCTCTTAAAATTAGAGTCTTAGCTATTGGATTGGGGAAAGTTGAATGATAGGCTTCTGGCAGAAAAGACAGGTAAAATTTAAATAAAAAGTATGAAATCTTTTAAGGTTAAAAAAATTAGAGTCTTTTTATTGTTTATTGTTTCTTTTGACTTAGCATTTTAACCAGGGATTATTGGACATGTATTCTTTTAACTGCTTTATATGGGAGTTAGTTTTTTCTGAAAATAATTCTTGCCTTCAGAAGCTGAACTTTGGCCCAGTGTGCATTTGAGTTACTAATATGCCTTGAGACCTTTAAAACTTGTACTCAATCTGTTTTCCTAGTACGTTCAGCCAATTTAAAAACTGTCTTTAATAAATCCATGTAAAGAAGCTAAGATAAATGTATAGTTTCAGTCTTATATTATATATTCCTATACTCCTCCATGCCCCTGGCCCAGAATTTTGTATGTGTGGGAGTGTGTGTATGTTTTGTGCTATTTGTTTATTAAAAGCAGCCTTGAGATTGAAAGCAACCTAGAAAAGAATTACCAACTATAAATGTTGAAAAAAAGCATGTGACAATGATTTGGTAACACCTACTTGCATTTTTGAGTGTTTTATTTTAAGGTCAATAAAGATTTTCCCTATATACTACTTTAAAAATATAAACAAGAGATTTCTCACTTCATTCTTACATCATACTTTCTCTGCTGTCGATTCAATATAGGGCAAAGTCCCTTGATAGGGACAGAAGGAAGACAAATGGGAATAAGTTGAGAATTCATATTTGGGTTCACTGTTGGTCTAACTTATTCCAAAAGGATGTGTTGTTTTCTTTAATAAGGCACCACTAGACCAAGCAAAGAGTTCTTCAGAATATTGGTCCTGTCCTATGGAGAATACCATCTTTATGGCTAACAAGACATTTTCAAAGAAGTATCTATAGTATTTAGTGGAAAGAAATCATTAATGATCACAAAACTTATGTAGAAAGTGATGAACCATAATTTGGATGGGAGTTAATTTGAAAATCACTATTAAACCAGATGACAGCAACAGATGTTCCTTTTAAGGAAAAAGAGGGAGGGAGGAAAGGAGAGGCAAGGAAACATGAGGTCACAAGAATTATATTTCTGCTGTCATTTAGTAAAGTCAGGTGTATATATAAGGACCATCTGGTAGACAGGGAGTAATGAATGTTATAAAACATGATTATGAAATAAATGGAGTCCACAAGTAGATAATAATCATTCGTTTAGTCTCTATGAGTAATCACGCTTTCATTTACCCTTTTATGAATATGTGCATTAATTAAAAGCAAATAACAAAACAAAGACTCTCCTTATATACTTAGAACAGAAAAGCAGACATTATCAAGTCTTGTCTTTCATACAGGTCACGTGCTTAAATCATTGTATAATGACAGATAATGTACTTGCTTGCTGAAGAGGACTTTCTTCATTTATAAAATCCAAGTTCTAATGTCTGGCTGTTTTATTTTAGGGTCAGGGGCTTTGAATTTATTAGAGATCAAGAAGCTTTGATATTGATGAGGAGAAAGTGGTATCTGTGGTCATGGTCCATCCAATAAACAAAAAAATAAGTAAAATACAAGTCACCCCTGTGCCCATGTGATGGTCATCACCATGCTGTTAGCATCGGATAGACATCCCCAGCAGGCAAACAGCAATGAAAGAACTCTTGGTGTTGATTACTTTCTAGGAGAAATTTTCTTTAAATTGGTCATTGATTTCCTAAGCTAAAGTTTATCTTGTTAAATGAAATCAGTGGAATTTAATCGGCACATATTTATGAAACTGGCTGCTTTCCCAGTTACAGTTTTGTGGGCTTTGGTGTCAAGAAAACACAGGCATCTCCACATTCTAAAGAAACAGAAGCATTGAGAAAACAAACAGTAACACTCATTTTTGTTTCCTGCCTTCCCCAAACTAGATTTTGTCAAAGTGAATCATCATCTTTCTCATTTTACTTTCACTTTCTAGAGGACAAAGAAAGTTATTTAGGAAAGATAATTTCCCCAAATGCCTGTGAGACAAATATTCCCACAAGGGTGCATGGCAACAGGATGGATGGATGGATGGATGGATGGATGGATGGATGGATGGATGGATTGATGCATGGTAGTTTTAATCAATAAATTATATTTCCTGAGCTACCTAAACAATCTGCTATTAAAAATAGTTTTACAAAAGGAGTAAATATAAATAAATGCCTGCCTTGGGCATATATTTAAATACATACACATAGTTGATAAGTTTATACTCTCAACGAAGGTTTTATTACATGGTATGTGGAAAATGCCATTGCCTCCTTTAATGTTCTTTCTCCTGTAATTTGTTTATGCTTAACATAAAAGGTAAAGTTGTTTTAGGGTAAAGAAGATATCATGTATAGGAAAGAAATCTGATTTTAATTTAAGAACGACGAGAGCTTAAAGTTGTTTTAACTTTTAGAATCTGTGGAAGTTTAATAATTTTTGTGTGTTTCTTAAATCACCAGTACTAATGCCTAGCACAGAGTTCTTTGAGGGATTAAAACAAATATGTGAACCAGCTGCTAAACTGCACCCAGTTTTGCTGCAATTACCTATTTATGTGCTTGCGAGTCTTGCTTAAAGATGGGCTTGTTTTCCTCAGAGAGATATTCTTTTGCACTTCTTGTCTCTTCAAATACCCAACAAAGGGCCAGCACATATCACAGAGTCAAAAATATTTGTTGGCTATTCATATTTGTCTACTGACACATAGAAAGTTTGATTTTCATTGTAAGAAAGAAATTCGCCATAACATATAGTTAGATAGGTCTCATCACCTTGACCTCAAATGGTTGATTTAGTAAAAAAAGATGCATTCCTTGTTTCACTAGAGGGCACCAAATCATTGCCCTAAAATAGCAAGAGGGAATGGGGTGGGGTAAGGATAGGGAAGGGGGCAAGCCTGGTTATAATCTCTATCAAATATCTGTTGGTGATCTCAGGGGGTATGTAAGAATTTTAGCCACGCTTTATCAGGCAAATTTTCACAAGCATATAATTATATTCTGCATGTCGTGAAATCTGATATGATTTAATTAAGCGCAGGGGACTTTATTCTATTCAATCTCGCAGAGGAGAAAGTGAAATACTTTGGAAAAGACATCATTGTATTTCAGTCAGGCCACAAGGGTGCATTCCTGTGGAAGCTTTGTCTACTTTCTACTCTCTGCAAACCTTTAATTCTTTCATAGAAATAAACTGAATATTGCCTTTGTAGTCTGCAAGACTTGTGATTCCCTGGGGGCCTTGTTTACTGTTTGGGAAGGTCCTCGAAGGCAGGGAAGCTGGTTTAATTTTCAATCTTCAGATTTATGTGCTGTGCCTTGTGACATTTTACTTAAAACTAACTCCACTGGGGAAGAAAATTGAGGGAAATGCATTCACAATTATTGAAATTTGATTCTCAGTCCCCAGTTCATTTCGAGCCTCTGCTAATCAGCTATGTGTTGAGAGGCTTTTGTGAAGACTGAAGATGCTAGTGATGAATGAGCCTTCTTGCTCCTTATACTAGATTGGAATCCTCTCTGTCTGTCTGTCTGTCTGTCTCTCTCTCTCTGTCTTTCTGAGAGTTATAGCAAGTTAATTTTAGATTCTTTCGAATGTTGAACCCATGGAGTGTTCCCCTCTATCCTTTGTGCTAATGGTCCTGTTGTTAATTAATTCTGTTTTCATCCCTCTCAAGAGTTTATGGTCTGATGCTTTGATATTCTGGTTTGGAAGATAATGATGATTCTGAAATTACATGATTCTCAGATATGAATTCAACCAACTTATACCAATACCAAGAAATGTAGATACTAAAGTCAAACTTATTTTAATTAAACCCTAACCCAGTGATATTATATGCTTCTACCATATATTTATATCTTTTTTCTCTGCCTGCCTGCCTATCTATCTATCTATCTATCTATCTATCTATCTATCTATCTATCTATCTATCTATCATCTATCACCTATCTATACATTTATCATCTATCATCTATCTTTCTGCCTTCCATCTACAATTTAGATTCTTTGCTTAAAACTTCTTCTCTGTTCAGTGATGCTAAATTGTTAATTGTTCTAAATAGTGGGAAGAACAAAAATCCCATTACTTCTGAGACAAACCCCATCTCTTTGGACACTGGTCATTATGCTAGTGACTAGGAGACAATGACTCCTGACAACTGGAAAGAGTTCATGAAATAGTAGAACTACAGCCTGCTCTTTATTTTCACGGGTTTCGTGTTTTCAAGTTCAATTAACCAGGAATAAAAACATTCGGAAAATAATTTGATCTGTAGTAAACATGTGCAGACAAATTTTATTGTCATTTTCACCTAAATCCTATCTACATTGCATTTGGACTGCACTGGGTTTTATAAAGAATAAATGAATTGCATAAAATATATGTGATAGTATTTATAAACTATAGTTAAGTACCATACTGCTTTATACAAATGAATTTAGCAATTGTAAACTTGGTATTTGTGAGGGAGGACTCTGAACCAGTTCCTCACAGCTACTAAGGCACTGCTGTGTTTTTTGTGTTTTATAGATACATCTCAGTTAAATCAAATATCTTATTAAGAGAGATAAATACAGATGTTATTGTATGATACTTTTAGTCTATGGACTGTCAGAGTACATGTATCAGAGTAGTTAAATTCAACACATAAATTGTTCTGGATTTGATTTCCAGGACTGAAAAGTAAATAAATGAACACAAATAAAAGAAAATAAACATTTGTAGCTAACACCGCTTCTTATTTTCAGCAGACTAGTTATTTGAAATCTAGAACCTTGACATCGCAGAAACTTAAACAAAAGTTCTTAGCCATGCTTTAACGACTAAGGGACACTTGATCCTGTAACTCTGGCCTGACCCTCTATAACTAGGTCCTTCACTATGAATTCCTGCAATTTTAGGACACAGTCTTTAAGGAAACTGAAGCTCATGACTTGAGCAATTGACCAAACTCTACTCACTTAGCTTTTTCATGCAGTCACGCAGCCTGGTTTCCAAACTGAGGACCCGTTGGTGGAGTTCTTCGTAGTCATAGGCACCGATTTCCTCCTGAATCCCAGTGAGGACTGAGGACAGATTCCGAATTTCCTCCTTAAACTGTGTGATGAGCTTTGCGTCTGTTTTGTACTGCTCCAACACAGGGATCAGGGGCAGTAGCTCATCCATTTTTTCTTTCAGTTCCTGTGAAAAGCAGCAGAATGTTCTCAAGAGTCATTTATAACAGAAAAAAAAAATCTATGTTTGTTGCATATGAAATGTAATTGAGCTCATTGAAAGACCTTCAGAGTTCATCATTAATTATTTTTTGGTTGACGTCAGGTAGGTTTTGATAATGTAAGTGGCCATATGAACCATAGTAAGAAATTTGCCTAGCTCAACTTGTTAACACAGCAACCTCTTTTTAAAAAGTTACATGCTTTGAAATGAAATAAATTGATTCTTATCATAGTTAGAAAAACCTTCTTATCATAGCAATCACGGTCTTTGTATTGTCTTACTTTCTGTTAGTTTTTATAAAGTAAACCATGTATCATCTAGTTAGGAAACGGAGACATGATCCTTTTCTCCAATGATGTATTGAATGGTGGCAATGGAAAGAAAGCAAGCATCCTATGAGGAGATAGTGAAAATGAATTATCCAGCTACTGACTATCCATGCCATAGAACTACATAAAGGAAAAATTTCAACTCTAGATCAGCTTTCTCCTTGAACTTACGACTGTTTCTGGCCATGGCCTTGTACTCTTTTATTTTTTATTTGTGCTCAGGTGTTCTGTATCCGTTGAAATATCTATCTTAAGGCAACTTCATTAGACAGTAAGCTCGACCACCTGATAAATCATATAAAACTTCGGAGCGATTGAGGAGATATATGCTGCTGTCTCCATTTTGACTTATTAGCCACACTCTGTCTCTATTTGTCTTATAGCATAGTTAATTTAGGTGACATTACAGAAGGCAGAATTGCTTACCCACCCATGTAGTGAATTAACTCCCTAAGCGAACAAGGTACATATCTTGGAGGAGCTACGCAGAACTGTTCAACACTTAAACACTGATTTTTGTCAAGCAAACAAGCAGTATATGTTATCAGTCAATGTCCTCCATTCCTAGTCGTCACAGGACTGGACCACAACTGCACCATCACTGGAAACTTCTGCCCTTGTCACCCATACCTCTTTCCCTTTACTTGGGAGTTGTGGACAACAAAATATTGCAGGAGTTTGATTCAACTGTGAATTTACTGCAGATGATATAATCTACTGAAGGAGTTCCAAATTTATGACCATTTGAGAATAACCCATAGGTGCTGTCAGAAGCCATACTGTATAATTATTTAAGGAGCTAAAAATCACATTTTTAAATTACATTTAGAAAATGTTATTACTATAAATACATTTGAGTAGCAGAAACTCCTGTTGCTGCCCTAATTAATGGGTTAGTGTTTCTTGTAGAGGAATTTTTATATTCTCTATAAATCTGGAAATCTTTGACTCTGTCTACATGTACATATTGAATGGGAAAATAAAGAATCTAAGTAATGAGAACGAGTCATAACTATTGCAGTCAAAAGGCAGAACTGCAGATTGTTGCTCATTTCAGGGCTCATCTTGAAAGAAGCCTATTAGTTTAAGCATCCTTCAGTATCCCTAAAGGGAGACACAATTGTTTCATTAGAATTTTAATGATAACCGTTTTGCTCATACCATTTGCTGCAAATTATAATAACAGCCACAATGAAAGGTTTTCATTCTATCAGTGGGTGTATTCAGAGGAACAATCTGATGTCAAAGTTTTGAAAGTTTCTTCTCTTTGATGAATTACAATTTTTTTTAACCTTTTCAAAATTACTAGACTTTTTACAATCAATTTTGAAATTTTGGACTTTTATTAGAAGGCCCTGATAAATATATAAAAATATACTATCATATTCTTGTTTACTTTCTAGTATGTGGATCTGGTAATTTTGTCAACTTTTGTATTCTCGTTTTCTTCTTCTGAAACGGAGTATGTATTGTTGTCTGTCATCTGTACTTCTGTTCTTAGTTTCCAGAGGCTACAGAGAAAGTTCCAAAGCGCGATGATTTCTATCACATTAAAATGTACCTGGTAAGGATCCTGTTTGTCTCTGCTTAATTCTCTGTGTCTCCAAAATGCTCAAAACCCTTGACTGCAAGCTTAAATTTGAGTCATTCCTTTTATACTAGGATTGAATTTTACTGTCTAATTGACAGTGGGGAAAAAGATGCTACATATGAAGAACCTTAATGTTTTTTAAGACAGAAAAATTATTTTAATAGAGACTCAAGTATCATTATCAGACCAAGAAACTTTTGAAAAGAGTGACTTTGTTGTGTATCTTTAATAAAGACTTCACAGCATGTTCAACACATTTTTTCCATTTCTAGTCTAGACAATTGGCATTAAACCACTTGCAATCTCGAAAAAGGAACTTGTTTATATAAACTTAAAAACTATTCTTTTAAAAATCCCTTTATCGGGGGCTGAAGAGATGCACAGAGATTAAGTACACTAGCTGCTCTTCTGGAGGTCCTGAGTTCAGTTTCCAGCAACGACATGATGGCTCACACCATCTATAATGAGATCTGGTGTTCTCTTCTACCTAGGTGCAGGCAAAACACTGTATACATAAAAAATAAATAAATAAATAAATAAATAAATAAATCTTTTTTAAAAAATTCTTTTATTGGGCTTGAGAGATGCCTCAAAGGTTAAAAGCACTGGCTGCTCTTCCAGAGGTCCTGAGTTCAATTCCTAGCAACCACGTGGTGGCTCACAACCATCTATATTGAGATCTGGTGCCCTCTTTTGGTGTGCAGGCAGAATACTGTATACATAATAAATAAATGTTTTTTAAAAAGATCCTTTTATTATTGCTTCCTTTAATAATTTACACCCTTCACAGTTTTTATTTCAACAGAGCATAGACTCATTTGAAAGAGTTTTGGTGATTTAACTATTGATTTTCCCAGAGATATCCGTTTGTCCTAGATTGTAAAGCACATGTAAATATACCCAGAAACTCCACATACCTCAGAGTGGGGGCACCTTTTTTTTTTTAAAAAAAAAAAAATAGCAGTTTTCTATGTGTTTCTGGCTGTTAATGGCTACTTTTTACTGACAAGACAGTTGACTCCCCAGTGAGCCCTTAACTTTGTACACATGGGCCAAGGCATAGTTATTTTCAGCTGAGTGGCATGCTAGCTGCCTCATGCACTGAATTGACAAGATTTCAGGACTCACACCTACCTGAAAATGCTTGGTCATTAGTGTCTTGCGATCATCTTCAATTTGCCGAAACTTGGCCTTCAGCCCTTTCATTTGGGTTTCCATTTTTAAGACATACTGAAAATCTCTCTGAGTTCTCAAGTTTAAGACTTCTATAGATTGGGACATATTCTGCACCTGTCAAACAAAGTCATTGGTTGTATATTAGTCTCTGTCTATGGATACATGAAATCTCTACTAACATATCAAAAATGTTATTAGCATGAAGAACAGAAGTGCCAAATCTAAAAATGCATGTCTGCCTGTTACATTTCAAGATTATTTACATTTAAATAATTCAGCCAAAGAAAATTACTTATACATTTTATAAAAAATGGACATGTATCATTAGAAATGACCAAAAAAAAAAAAAAGCAAGAAGATAGTAGATTTAGAAAAAGATTAAAATTGATTTTATTCCAAGGCTCCAGAGGGTTATAATATACCAAGGTGATGCGTGTTAAGATAAAATATGTCTGTAAATGCTGTTTCTTACCTCTGAAATGTCAGGAGTAATTAGCAACAGTGTATGGTAGTGACAGGTTCAACAGAGTTAGAGTTCAATCATTGTTAGGCAAAAGAACAAGGTGAAGAGTGAAAAGACTTCAAAAAAAAAGAAAACAAAACGAACAAAGTTTATAGAAGAAATCACTTGGCAGAGAGAAAGAGTGGGTGTGCTCATTCTCCACCACTGAATCCTACCATCCCAGCAGGTGCAGAACATCCTCAAACTGTCTAAAGCTGGTCTATTGTTTGTAATAATACCAGCACACATCCCAGCTTTAAAATGCTAAGGACACACACACAATGCATGAACTATTTTGCAGAGCTAAGCGTCACAGAATATGTGTAAGAAATCCTATACAGGTGCAAATGAGCCCCAAATGCAAATGGCTCCAAAAAGCCCAGGGTGTGTAGCATAAAAGCCTGTATCCTTTGTTCAGTGAGACACATAGCTACTGAATTTCCACTCTTCACGCTAACCCAACTCACTTCCTTTGTTTTTTTGTTTTTTTTTTTTTTGTTTTTTTTTTTTTTTTTTGAGACAGGGTTTCTCTGTAGCTTTGGAGCCTGTCCTGGAACTCCCTTTGTAGACCAGGCTGGCCTCGAACTCACAGAGATCTGCCTGCCTCTGCCTCCCAAGTGCTGGGATTAAAGGCATGCGCCACCACTGCCTGGTTTCACTTCCTTTCTTGAAAACATTTCTCTTCCTAACAAATTGTGCTCTGCCTCTGCTGTATCTCCGTGTCTCTTCTCAGTTCTTTATTCCAAAACACAGGAGACTGGATTCCCTCCAGAGCCTGATATCAACTCATGCTGATTTGACTGCAGTAACATTGTGATGATGGTTTTAAAGTACTCTGAGTTGACCAGGACAAGTGCTGGCGGTGTTGGAACACCTTCTAAGTTGCATAGCTTATGTGTGAGGGACTTGGGAAATGGTACCAGCACAAAGTGCCTTAAAGATAGGCAGAAACACATGTTAAGCTGGTGGCACTGGCCCACGTTCATTGAGCCGCAGGCTATTTAAAAGTAGAAAAAAGGTGACCTAGAAAGAGTGCAGAAATGAAAGAATAGCTTCTTTAATTTTTGTCTTAACAAAACCCTGAAAACGAAGGGAATCCTCTGAGAGAGGGAAGCATTTGAGTGAAGAATAGTCTAAGTATAAACTATTCTAAAGATTAAGATGGATCTCTATCCGTCTGGTACTTCAGAACTGTCTTCAGAGCACAGCTTTGTCTTCACACAGGAGCTTGTCAGAAATCAGCACTCCAGAACTACCCGAAAGACTCTTAATTAGTATGAGTATTTTCAAGATTCCCAAGTGATTTCTACAGCTGGCTTTAAATCGTGAGCATGCACTGGTCATTGAGGGTTTTCCTAAGAGATAAATGCGATATGGGTACAGAATTCAATCTTTATCATAAATCAAATACAGTCACACATGCAAAAGATAATAAAATATATTAAGAAAAAAATCACAAAGAAATGTAATGGAAAAATTAGAAAAATAATTAGGTGTTCACATTAAATTTCTGAAAGAGGAAAGACATCTAGGCAAACATGAATATATATGGTATATCAATAAATCTATTTTGATTAAATGGTATTTTTGTTTTCATAAATTATTGCACCGAAGAATGAGCACAAAAAAGGTGTTAGAGTTGCAATTATTGCTTTGTTTTAACATGTGAATGTCTTTTCCTTTATTTTTAAGTAAATATGTATCAGTTGGAAGTTAGCAAAAAGCTAGTTTCATTGAAAAATAGTGAAACTTTTTGCTAACTTCCAACTGATACATATTTACTTAAAAATAAAGGAAAAGACATTCACACACAGCCGGGCAGTGGTGGCGCATGCCTTTAATCCCAGCACTTGGGAGGCAGAGACAGGCAGATCTCTGTGAGTTCGAGACCAGCCTGGTCTACAGAGCTAGTTCCAGGACAGGCTCCACAACCACAGAGAAACCCTGTCTCGAAAAACCAAAAAAAAAAAAAAAAAAAAAAAAAGAAAGAAAAAATAGTGAACTACAATGGATGATTGTTCAGAGGTAGATTTTTCCATCATGTAAAGTTACAAACTTATTGCACTCACCAGTTAGCTGCAAAGAGACCCTAGCTGATGTATGCCTCACAACTGTCATCCTAAAAACGCCAGTGGGTTCTGTTGCCCTGACTTGCCTCAGGTCTTACCTCTTGTCAGA
The DNA here is from genome assembly GCF_950005125.1 of Chionomys nivalis. Taxonomy (NCBI): domain Eukaryota; kingdom Metazoa; phylum Chordata; class Mammalia; order Rodentia; family Cricetidae; genus Chionomys; species Chionomys nivalis. The sequence goes on along the minus strand of NC_080103.1, from coordinate 27,437,480 downwards.
CAAGTCAATTTTCTTTCCTCCTTCTTCTCTTTTGTCTTGATCTTTCGTTCTCCCCTATGTACCTCCTGTCTCTTTTAGGCATGTCACAGTCTGGCTTACATTAAAAATCATTTTGCAATGTGTGCTTGGACAACGTCAGCAAAGGGCCCTTGGTCTGCGATCCTTATCAGAGGCTGTCTTACATCTTTTACTTTCAAGATGTTACACAGAACCAGACACAGAAGAAGTGCCTAATAAACATTTCCTGAATAAAATTATCTTGGGTTTCTAATAGTATAATGGTAATTAGGATCGTACTATTTCAGGAAGAGTTTTTCTCTCCCTATAACTGCCAGACACAGCAGCAGTATACGGCTACAAATGTTTCTTAATTTCAAATTATTATTATATTCAGAAAGCTTCATATAAAAATTTTTAGTGCACTACAAAATTAGAGATGACACTGAACTCATGGGAACTCATCATGGATAAAAGCATTGCTTTCAAAGTAATTTTCTAACCTCATTTAGAGTTCAGCATGAATAAAGAAAAGCATTTGCATTAAAGAAGCTGGCTACCTATTTAAATATGTAACAGTCTATGAAGGTACCCATCATTAGCATGGCTGATATTCTCCTATGGGTTTTCTACACCTGACCATATTCCACATAGTTAGAAGATTATGCGCAAGAGGAAATATTCTGAATAGAATTAGAATCGTTCCGCTTATTTTACATTTTACTCAAACTTCACATTTAAATTTTCAACTTAATTTGTGTTATGGGAAAATGAAATGAGAAAATTTCTGTTGAAACTTGGTTGGGATCATCTATATTGTACAACCTTGAATAATTGCGGTACTATATCTGGTGTATGGTGTAGCATTACAGGTGTCTAAATGGACAGTATTTGATTCTGTGTTGCCTTTAGCATTCCCTCAAGAGAACTTCCTCCTATTGATAGAGCATCATTTCAGCAAGCCTCCTGATGAAGCAGACATGGACTCTCCATTGAGTGACTCATAGGAAGTAGACTTGTCAACTGTACATCTTTTTATACCTTGCTTCTCTAAGAAGCCATTCTGCAGTTCAACATTTTATATTTGCTTGGAATTCAGTTATGTTTTGAAAACCAGATGGCACCTGTAGGGCTTGGTTTTTAGATGATAACATTATTTTGATATAGTCTGGAAACATAAGAGGTAGGGCCTAGTTGGAGGAAGTTAAGTTTCTAGATGTATATCATCAAGAGCTGTATCATCTCTATATTGTTTCAATGTCCTCTCTCCCTGCTTTCTATCTGTTAATTCACTCCACTGCATTGTTCTGTTCATGACGTTTTGCCTTATAATAGCCAGGGCAAAACAGACCTAAGTAACAGTGAAACAAACCCTCTAAAGCCATGAGTCAAAATAAATTCTTCCTCTTATAAGTTATTTTTTTTCTAGATATTTGCAACAACTATGAATTTCTACCTAACAGACTTCTATAGTGTTTGGCAAAGTCATTGTTTCCTGTCTCTGATAATCCTTTTTAAAACTATTTGTACTGACTATTTTTGTGAATAAAATGTATGAGATCGTTATGAATGAACATAACTAAATGAATTTTACTCCCAGTTACTCAGATGGCTTTGTAAACAAACAAACAAACAAACAAATCCACATGACTCAATATGCTCGTCCAGCTTTGGTTTAACGAAAAAAACAGCAGTTTCTTCGCTGTGGGACTTTACAGGAAGTATGGTGTTACACTGCTTTTGAAATCTTCAAGGTGAAGTACTATGTATAGTGTCCTTGAATTGATTTAATTGGTGAAAATGTTGACCACATCCCAGTATGAAATCATGTTCTAGGAGATATTCACCTTGGCAATGCAGAACACCTGTACTAATACCCCAAAACTATGCAGCTAACAGTAAGATTTTAGGCCAACAAATTTGTTTCTGGTACATTCAGACCTAGGCTATTAAATCTGCTGTGTTTTTCAAGTATTCAGTAACATTTATTTATTTATTTATTTATTTATGTATCAGACAGTGATAGCATCTCTTAATAAGTGTTGAGACCACTAGTGATGTGCTGGATGACATAAAAACCATGTGGAAGCAACCTGATACAACTCTACAGGTTATTGGGTAAGGCACATTGAAAGACCCAGAGAGGAAAAGATTATTTTTATATTAGTTTAGAAAATGAGCCATGTCTTGTGTAAGGATTGAATGGATATAAAGAACTTAAAAAACTATACATTTAAACAAAAGCCAGAAAAACCCAAATAATCCAATTTAAAATGGGGTAAATATTTGAACAGAGAATTCTAAGCAGAAGAATCACAAATGACCAAGATACACTTAAAGAAATGTTCAACTTTCTTAGCTCTCATGGAACTGCAAGTCAAAACAACTCTGAGATTTCTTCTTAAACCTGTCAGAATAGCTAAGATCAAAAACACAAATGATAGCTTATGCTATAAAGACCGTGGAGTAAAAGGAACACTCCCTACTGCTAGGGGGAGTGAAGCTTGTATAGCCACTCTGAAAATCAATCTGGTTGTTTCACAGAAAATTGGGAATTGATCTATCTGAAGACCCAGCTATACCACAGTTGAGCATGTACCCAAATGATGCTCAATCATTTCACAAGGACACTTGCTCAACGATGTTCACAGAAGCATTATTCACAATAGCCAGAACCTGGAAACAGCCTAGGCCTCTCAACTGAAGAACGGATAAAGAAAATGTGGTACATTTGGACAATAGATTATTATTTAGCTGTTAAAAATGACATCTTGACATTTGCAGGTAGATGGATAAAACCAGAAAAAATGATCCTGATTGAGATAACACAGACCCAGAAGGAAAAGCATGGTATTTACTCACATATATAAGTGGATATTAGCTGTAAAGTAAAGGATTACCATGCTATAATCCTCAGACCCAGAGAGGCTAAGTAACAAGGAAGGTACAAAGTGGATCTCATGGAGATAGAGAAATAATAGAGATTTCATGGATGGACTGGGATAAGGTGGAAATGAAAACTTGTGGGGTTGGGTTGGGGGTGGATGATGGAGGACTTACTGAAAGAGATGACTGGAAAGGGGGTCACTTGGGATTCGGGTAAAAATGTGGTGCAAAGGTGCTGTAGGAAGTCCTCCAGCCGGTAGTTACCCACCCGCTGGGGCGTGGCCTCTTATACTATTTATGCCGATGTAGAGCATGCATGGGCTCTCTTTTCCTGCTGCAGTATTCGGTTTCTGATCTTCATTCCAGCAGAGGATTCTGATTTGTGAGGCTACCCCTAAATAAATAACCGTCTATTTCTCAGTTCTGAGCTAGTGTGGGATTTCTTTTAAGCGTCCTTCTTCACAAAAGAAACTCCCCGGTAGCTACAAGAATCACCACAGCTAAGACTTCTAACAATGGTGGGTGCTTATTCTGAAATGACAATTTCCTCTGACCTGCCTGGACTTTCAGTGGAGGAATTGGGAGGCTGAACCAGCCACACAACCTTTGACCTTCAGTCTGTCCTGCCTGTGGGTGTACCAGAGGGTAAGGTTGGCATGGAGATTGTGGGAGTGGTCAAAGACTAGTCCAGCCTCAGACCCATACCATCTCAGATAAGCCCACTCTGGACACTGCTTGGAGGGCTAGGACCCAGAGGCTGGGTGTCCCAGAGACCTAGGATAGAACGAAATGTTTTTTTTTTATTAATTAATTAATTAATTTAATTATTAAAGATTTCTGCCTCTTCCCCGCCACCATCTCCCATTTCCCCCCCCATCCAATCAAGTCTTCCTCCCTCCTCAGCCCAAAGAGCAATCAGGTTTCCCTGCCCTGTGGGAGGTCCAAGGACCACCCACCTCCATCCAGGTCTATTAAGGTGAGCATCCAAACTACCTAGGCTCCCACAAAGCCATTATGTGCAATAGGATCAAAAACCCATTGCCATTGTTCTTCAGTTCTCAGTAGTCCTCATTGTCCGCTATGTTAAGCGAGTCCTGTTATTGGAGAAAGAATATCAACATGTTGATGCCTAATGATATTCTGTTATATTCACAGAATGTTGAAAAATCTAATTGTCATGAAAGAACCCTCTGATGGAAACAGATGCAGAGATCCAGAGCTAAGCATTGGCTTAGCTTGGGTAATATGGCAGAAGGGAGGGAGAAAAGATTGGACAATGCTGTGGGTCAAGGACGTTACAAGGGAACACACAGAAACAACCAATAGGAGCTTACAGAGACTGAATTCACAACCAGGGAGCCTGAGCGGGAATGACTTAGCCCCCCACATATGTGTGACAGTTGTGTAGCCTGGTTTACTTGTGGGACTCCCAGTAGTGGGAGTTAGGGGCTATCCCCAATGCTTTGGCTGGCTTTTGGGACCCTTTTCCTCATACTGGGTTGCCTTTTCCTGCCTTAATATAAGGGGAGGAGCTTATTCCTTAGGCAACTTGATTTGGAATGCTTTGTTGACACCAATGCCCCTTTCTGAACAGAAACAGAGGAGGAGTGGATGGGGAATAGGTTAGGCAAGGGAATGGAGGGGGACGGGGGAGGGGAAACTCCTGCTGGAATGTAAAATAAATGGGTACATTAATTAATAAAAATAATCCTAAAGCAAAAACAGTAAAAATGGAAACAATAATTTCATTCTGTCTCTTACAGGCATTTGTGTTCTAACATATAGAATGATCTACTTCCCAGCAGTAACATTTTATTGAATTTTTAAGTGGCTCTTGAAGCAATAATGTGTGTGGTTTTGTTTATGTAATGCCCTACTGATTGATACTAACACAATATGGAGTTATACTATCTAACGAAATCTTGTGCATTTTATGTAGAAATAAAATGGCTGGGCAGAATGTTGGTAATCTGAGTAGAAATACAATTTTATAGAAGAGGAAAAAATTATTTAAAAGGTTAAACCATCTTCTACCAAAATTAATTTCCCTGGTAACTAAGCAGTATATTTGAATTCTTAAAAAAAGATAATCAAGACTAGAAATCAAGACCACTAAAGTAATCCTAATATGCCTATAATAATTTCTAACAGTCAGAGATTTTAATGAAAATGACACCTACTCTTGTTGGCGGCAGGGAGAATGGACTCTCACCATAAAAGGGGGCTTGACAAAGGAGACATGATAACGATAGCTCCAAAGAGAGGGAAAAGAGAAACAGACTAAGTTTTATATAAAAGCAGAAGAGCCAGCTTTTAAAAATCTTGTTTATCAAGGAATTTCTAAATGATGCTCACAGAGGAAACTTTATGACAGATAAAAGGAAGTTGGGGTAGCTTGGCTTGAGATCGTGAATGTTTGTTTATATTATCAAGCTAAGTGCTTACATTTTCCCCAGCTATCTCAATCTCATGTGAAAACTTCCAATTTAGTGTCTGGAGTGTGTGTGTAATCATGAAAATGATACGGCACTGAGTGAAGTGGAGAACAAGGTGTCCTCTATAACACACACTTTTTAATCCATCTCTTTCTTTCCGTGATACTTAAAATTCAAACATGCTGTCATCCTTGCCTCGCTCTGACCACCCCAGCTGTCCTCCTGTATTCAAGAACCCTGCACCGTGCAAGTCTGAATGGGGATGGTTGAAAGAGCCATTTATTGGCTTTCTCCCTCCTACGTACACATAAACAACCTTTCATGAGCTGACTCTCATCTGTAAAAGGGAACAAATCAAGGGCATTCTGCATTTGATTGTTATGGATCCAGTTTAAGTAAATTATAGAGAGAATGCCATTGAATGGAACTGAAGAGCTTAATGTTTAAAGGAATGGTTTAGAAAATGAAGATAAACACTTGGAATTATTCATTATCTGTCCAGATAGCTTGCATTTTTCATGCCATTATTTTAACTTCCTAGCAAGATGGTTAATAATAGTCTAATGTATGAGCTCAAAGAGATTTGTGTGAGTCTTTGAGCCGAGGCTGAATTGTGAGCGTCGGAAGAACACTCCCTGCTTCCTGAACCCTGGAAGAGAGAAACTGACTGGATATTAAGAAGTCTTGTAGAGAGAGAGAAAAAAAAAAAAAAAACAATTATGAAAGGTAAGGAAACCACAGACATGGGATGATTCGGCCAGAAACTTGAGACACCCCTTTGAAAGAACAGGAAAGGTTCGTGTTAAAAAGAAAGCTAAAACCAGTGCAACTGTATGATACTCATCAATCACAGTTGCTTCCTAAGAAAGAAAGATTTTAATGAAAATATAAACAGGGGACACAAGTCACGTACCTTTTCCAGCAGCTGACGGAGCTGCCTGCTTTTGGCATCTCGGGAACAGAGATTTTGTTCTGGAGCCACCACTGTGCAAATGCATCGCCCGTCAGGGTCCTGCGCTGAGCTGTACACTTGCCACCCTTCTTTGGGGCTAATCTGAGTCTAGGGAAGACCAATAGTAAACACAAAACAGACTTTCACTATAAGTAAGGAGAAGACAGATTTGAAATATCATAAGGAAAACTTTTATTATTATTTTTAAAAGAGGTTTTCTATCTTTCTGATTCAATTTTATTGTTGCTGCTGTTTTGTGAGTGTATGTGTGTACGTAGCTCTAACAGCCTCTGGCGTCCTCAGGATCTCTACACCTTGTGTTTGAGACAGGTTCTCTCACTGGTCTGGAATGCCTCATAGCTGGCTGGTCAGCCCACCTCAGTGATCTGTTAATCTCAGCTTCGCTGATAGTTGTTTTCTGTGTTAGTGCTGAAGATCAAATTCAGGTCATCATGACTGTATAGCAATCGGTTTACTTGCTCAGCTACTTCCCTAGCCTTTGTTTCTTTGAAGTTGGAAGAGAAAAGAAGATAAGCGATTTATATTGATAGCAACTTCATTCTGTTTCACCTTCTTACAAGCGTCACTAACGAGTTTCGTGGGCTCGGATTCTCCACTATTTACTGTCTGTACATCTCACCTCACTTTTCATGCTTTGTGCAGTTTCTGATTTGAACTCCCATGTTTAGGCACTGCTACCTTCCACTTCCTCACACCTTACTGGTCTTTCTACATTAGATATGCTACTTTTTCTTCACAGGAGGAATGTAATTGATAGTAATACTTTCCTGATCATTATGCATGTCTGATATTCTGAAAGAAAACCCCCAATTAGCTTCTGGAAAAACCTACATTTTACACTCTTAATCCCTGGACTCCTGGCTTAAAAAGTAGCAACCCGGTTCTGTTACAATCTGCTTCCTGTTTACACTGGCAGTTTTACCTCGTGGACTCTCCAAACTACAGCGAAGTTGGTTTCTGTGTGCCTGATATATTCATATATTCATCAGACATTGAACTGCATAATATAGTATTGCCATTCATACTACAGTTGGCTTATTCTGTATAAAAATATGAAATTTTCCTATCTTTCATACACACACATATATATACATATATATATGTATATATGAAATCAAGGGCAAAGATTGCCGTCCTTAGATTTTCCTCACTATTGTCTTCTTTTTCAAGACAAACCTCTGTTGATTTTCAAATAATATACACAGAAGACACATTTCTTCATTCTATGCTAATGGAAGACTCTTTCCATGATTAGACTTGAAGCTGCATAACCTGGAGATGTCTCTGTTAACAATAATGGATGTTTCAATTTTCTACCGTAATCTTGTTCTATTGTAGAAGAGAAGTTTTGAGAATGGCTCGGTGCACTTTCCAGGCCTTCATTGTCCTGTTGCTCAGAAAATTTATGTTTCTTCTCTCATTGAGCTTTTCTTTGAGTATTTCCTTATCTGAAGAACGAAGATGCCTTCGTGGTTTCCAGCAGTTCGCCTCCACTGACTTAATGACACAACCATTAAACGAATCAACAAAGGAGCAGGAAATGCTGCCACTGTTATTGTTTTTCACAGAATGGGGTGTAGATGCCAAGTCTAATGTACTAACAATTTCTGCCATAGACCATGTCATCTCGTACAAAAAGCCAATACACAGGGTGCCTTGTTAACCTATATTGGGAGAAGCGTAAACTATAAACTCAGAAAGCCCATAAAGATATCATAAACCTTGTCTTCACTTTCTAATGAAAAGAATATGCCAACAGACCTGTCTTTTAGTCTCTTCATAGTTAACTGATTTTTTGAAGATAATTCCTACACTATTTTTTATTCCTGAGTAGATTGACTTCTTAATACAACCTCTCTTTTTATATATTACTATTCTTTTCTAGCTCTTGTTCCTGAAATCCAGTTAAAGAAAAAAAGATGCTCTTAGAAAAATATATTGCTAAAATTAAGTAATATATTAACTAGAAGTAGGTTATTGGTTTTAGTTATAAAAGAAACATTCAAAGATTGTCCATAGGATGAAAATAGAAATGACTTAGTGAAGTAGTTTTATCATTTAATTGAAGGCTTAAGCTGAGCAATGGCTTGGGGTTAATTTCTCTGGACATTGGCCCTTTGGGCTTCTTTTAACATTGATCACAAATCTGAAATATGCCAGAAAATTAAAGCATGGCTCTAGAATAAACTCAGCTTTGGGACAAAGGAGCAGGGCCATCCAATTATCATATTAAAATATTTTAACAGAAGTGCAAACAGTGATTATTAAGGCTGTCAGCATTTACATTGATGTTATTGGCTGAATCTTTACCTACAGAGCAGCTTGTCACACAGGGTCATGTGGTGGTCATTCTCTGTTGTTGACATAAATGGGAAGAATGAGCAGAGTTTGATTTTCATTTAGTGTTTCTTGGAACCTCCTGCTTAACAACAGTAAAGACACAAGTCACATTAATACCTTCAATTGTCTTCTTCTAAGAATTACTGAAGAGCCATGCCTTTCTGGACTGCAGTACTTTGAATGATCTGAAGTATAAAAATTTCACCTTTGTGTTAAGAAAACCAAAGTGCCTAGGACTTCTAAAGATTTTGATGCAAACTGCTGTATTTGGGACAGTGACAAATAGAGATACTTTGTAAGTATTTCTAGCACTCTCTTTTAGCATTCCCAACAAGCATTGAATAGACAACCAAAATAAAATCAACTGTGATCTCAGGGGAAAGACATACTTAGATATTTTTGGATACCCAGGACAAAAGGCCTGCTCCAATTCTGACTTACAATAACAATTATTCAAATGTCAGTAAAACTCATGTACCAAGAAGATCAAGCATTTGTAGATCTCTAGCTGCTCTAGGAAGAGTTGTATAACTTATTGTCCCTTAATATCTTGATATTTTTGAGGTCTCGCTGATACCATTCTGAGCAACCTCAGAACAAAAAGGAGTTTTCCCATAGACACACCGGGAATAATCAATAAAATTAGGGCATGAGCATGCACAGTCTGGTCACAGTACATGAAGCTTAAGAACTGTATTGAACTCTCAGTTACTTCAGTTTCCCTTAATACAAGATGCTGCTACCCCAAGGCAACATCTATTTGTACTATGGTGGAGCATAGTGGTTGGACCTGAAAGTGATACAGTTGATCATGAATGGCCCACAGCACCCACACAGAGCAGCCTTTACTGATGTAGCTCTCTTTGAACTCTTTGTGTTAATTAGAAGAACTAAATGAACTATTTAGCAGTTTTTAATATTACAACACTCATGAATATTTAAGGATGCACTAAATAAGAGAATTAAAACAATCATTTAACAGCTGGATGTGGTCTGAGTTCTTTGATTGTAGTTTAATTGCAGATCTATGCTTTAGAAACATAAAGATACCCCCTGAGAATTCTCCTGAACCACGGAGATTTGTGTCAGGAAAGATGTATCCTGAGAAGTAGGAAAAGAAGATCAAAATACATTGCATTTCAGTAGGGTTTCCTTATAGAATCCCTTCTCTTGTAATTGCATTCATTTCTTTGAAACCAATTGCCCATAGAAACATTGTTTTAGATTACAAGGAAGCCACAAAGTAAAGAATGTAGAGCATTTTTTCCAAGTCACCATTTAGTACAAAAGTGTATGTTTTCTGCACCTTTTAACCCAGAGTTCTCTACGTTCATACTCTACAGAGAGACCATCTATGTTCCTGTACTGACAGTCCAATGCAGGACTGGAGAGGAAACAGATCCCCCAGCAGCTGATTCTCAGCAGGCAAGGGCATTGATTACCTTTTGTGGAAATATGACCACTGTGACCCCAGAGAAGCAGCAAGGTAAGGGCAAATACATTACTCCCACAAAAGGGAATGCAGTCATTCCCAGGGCACAGGCAACATAGAAGACCAAGAAAAGAATCCTACACCTTTGAGTAAAAGTATGTTGGATGGTTGAATATTGATAATTTTGCTTCTCATGTTCAGTTTGTAGGTATTTCACACAAAAAAAAAGTCCAAGGAAGAAAGAAATGAAGGATCAAAATTAAAAAAAAGTGGGGTTTGACATGGGAGATGTATGGGAGCCCACCTGTGACTCAGTTTCCATCTTGAGTAATTTCTGACTTAAAGAAGTCATTTGAGTTCAATCATACCTGCTCTGCTTTTTCCTATAACCTTGAGGGCTGTGAGAGATTTCTGATTTCACCCGTAAGAAAAGAACACTCTATAAGGCAGACAGTATACTGCTGACGACAAACCTCAGAAACATCAGGGCAGAAAGCAAGGCTGCTTCCGGGCAGCAAGTACTTGTTGGAGAGAAGGCTGCTCAGTCAAGGACAGGAATGGTCTTATGGTTAGATACTGACTGATCATCTGTACTTCGCTTTTTTCTGCTTTTGTATATAAGAAAACTCTAAAAACTCGGAGCTGTTTGGCTGCTTCAGCATGACCACACATACCTACTGATTCTATCCTGTCTTCTGTTTCTTCTGACTTTTCTTTGACCTCGAGGATCCCCTATCGAGGAACCCTAGCTGACCTAATAGAAGCCGGCTCTTAAATAGATGTAAAGTAGGAAACCATCCCTCCATCAAAACCTAGATTTCAAAATGATGCTATCTGAGTGATGAAAACTCCCACAAAAGTTCTATCTAAGGACGCGTCTGGTTCCAAATAGTAAAGTGAGGAAGAGCATATTAATCGTTTCGGTTGAAAAGAAAGGGAAATTATAAGGGCAAGAATTAAAAAAGGTTGAGAGATCATGCTGGAAACTATGCTGTGGAGAATGTGTTAATAAAGATGTCACTCAGTGGCAGATTTCTTGCTATTATAAGAATCTTTGGGACTGAAATAAATAAGTATTCTTCATTCAAAGAAACCTTCAGGCTTTAAGGTGGGGGAAAAAAAACTTTTATCCATGAAAATAAAACCAATGACAGAGACAGCAAAAACATCAGTTTTAGGGTGGTTGACTTTGTCTATGTTCTTGTATATCTCGATGAGTTGAGAGTTGGGAAGGTCCATAGAAGTTTTATTTCATCACATTCTTTCTATCCAGTGAAATCTCATGCAGATGTTTTTGTGCTTCTGTTTGTCCTCTGCATGATAAGAACCCAGTGTTTGATGTGCAGCCCTCCTACTGTGGGAAACTGGAGCTTAGGACTTGAAATTTTCTCTCTCTGGAAATGTTCCCATTTGTCTCTACTTGCTTCAGACACTCAAATAAGAATAACTCCACTCCTATTCCTTGGATGATGCTTCTATGAAAAGACAATTATTATATTTTCTGTTATTCTCAAGATCTGCTATTTTGAGCTTTCAATCATCTCCCATTAATTTGTTTTATTTGTCCCATCACATAACAGATGTCAGATTCTGGAATCTTGAAAAGTCAGATAAAAAATCTGTGTGACGAATAGTAACATGTACATGGCTCTGGGCTCCTTCCTTAACACCCCAAAATGAACAAACCCCAAATACCCCCTTATCAACAATAGCTGATAAAACTAGACATTATCATTCCAAATATAAAACCACATTTGTTATTTTAGGGTAAGCTCCTTGGAAGATTACCAGCGCTGTGTTTCATAGTATTCTAGAACTTTAAGCTGACAATGTATCAGAGTAGTTGCCTATGAGGAGAAGCCAGATAGATGTCTGAAAATGTAGCATAACAAACGTCTTATGCCCATAGGTCCCTTCAAGGCCCCTTCCTACCACAGCAGTAGGGCTGGCTGTTTGAGAACAGTATCTGCTGAACACTCTCTGCTTTTTTAATTGCTCTTTTCCAGGTTATTCTTGGTAAAGTTTCCACAAGGAGAGGGATTTTTTTTTCAGAAGCTCAGTATCCAGGGGAAGTGACTTTTCATCAGAGAGAAGTGCCAGAGGGGGCCTGAGCCTTCTGAGACCTGAGGCAGACTCGCCCAGCTTCTCCAAAGGCCATGAATCCACTCCAGTGTGAAGAAAAAACTCTCAAGCAAGAAAATTAAGAGTGGTATCACCATTTAAAGAAAAACAAGAGGGACTTCATGACTTAAAGAGCTGTATTTAATTGGTTATATTTAATTAGTTCCTGGTAGGCAAAATCCTCTGAACTGGAAACCTCCCTGAACTCTTGAAACAATCACACACTTCCTACTCTGTAGGCACCTGCTTAAGCCCATTTAATTGTCTCCTAACGTTTCAAACTCATACTTTCTTGCTTCATTTTCAGGTCATTTGAAACCATTGTCTTTTTTTTTTAAGAGAAACTGTGATAATATTTGCATAACTCTGCATTTTGTTTTGTTTCTCCTGTCACAATGACTTGCAATCATGAAACACAGTTGAGACTTATGTATGTGTGGGTGTGTGCATGTGTGTGATTTCTACAACGTTGAGGGTTAATCTCATTCATATTGATTAACACAGACATAGAACACAGAAGGGTAAAATTGATAAGACAGCTGACCCACAACATTTAGCTGTGCATACTGTACTGAAGGGGTGTATCTCCTTCATCTAATTAATCATCTTGAGAGGAAGCTATGTGAAAACAGAAGTAGTTATCTCTTATGGAATTATTTGAAAGTAATGGGGGGGAACCTCTTGGTCAAAAAATCCCTTTACCTCTTCCTCGATGTCTATAATGCCGTTTAGAAGTTTCTTTTCTTCTTTATTGTAATAACTTTAAGAATGGTAGATATAAAATTGTTTTACTTAGCTTTTTTTTTTATTACTCTCTGAGGTCAAGGAGATGAGTAAACATATTTTAAATTGTGAGGATGTAGGTGTGCAGGAAGGAGATAAATAGAGAAAAGTCCAGGAATATGAGAAACAGTTTGAGCAAGGCAGTGTGAACTCTATAGACACTTGAAGCCATGAAGGCTAAGGAATAGCAGGTGAGATCCCAGAGACACATTACACTGTGCAGAAGTGTGGTCTTATGGTTTGGTTCTATATGGTTACTATAGAAATCCCATTGGTTTTGTACATATTTTGAGTCAGTTGTCCCATTGTAGAGTGTAGATGTTTGATTATCTCATTCAGAACTCAGATTAAACCCCAGAGCTCTAGGTTTCTGTGCAGTGTCTTCACTGGGGCAAGGGTTTGATTGTGTGGGAAGCAAGCAGATGGTAGAAGCCCAGCAAGTGTTTCCTCCTGCCAGAGATTTGAACTATAACCTCTTTCACACATTGCATTTCCTTCCCAGTTTTAATTGAAAAAAATATTCTGCACATATTGAATTGATGTGCAGTGTAAAGAATTGAGTGAATAAATAAATAAACGATATTGTGAACACAGCCAGGCCAGGCAGTTGCAATGGTCTGATATATCCTCCCCACATCAACATTTTTTATTTCTCTAAACATGTACTGATTCCCTCCCTCTCTACCATGGAGATTCTAAGGTATGAACAATCATCTTGAAAAATTAAGTAATAGACACTAGCTCTCACTAAAGAATCAAATAAGATGAAATAGGTTTATAATCTAATATTTCTCCATTTCAGAAAATACTAGAATACCATTTACTGATGTGTGAAGATGAGCCATATGAGACATTTAGAATTCTGTACGCTTTTCTGTTTGCTTTTGTTTGACATGGAGGAATAGCCAAAGAACTGATATACTTGGATGTACCCACATTTACAGCAATAATTCATATTTGATTGACAAATTCTCAACCAGTCATCATTCACTTTAAACTTAAGAGCATATTTAAAATTCTTAAAGAGAAAAGTATGACTCTTGGAAATTTGGTTCTCTTCATTTAATAACAGTAGAAAACATATAAGTTGGTGCCTATATATACAAAAGAGTCTATACCCCATAGTTAATATATAACTCACTATTTGTTAACAATCATCTTTCTAAGAGTGCTAATTAAACAACTGTGTTTTTTAAAATAGAAAACCTTGGACCTTGAAAACAGTTGGCTCAGTAATTATTAAATAACTAAAAATTTTGTTGTATAAATGTTCATTAATTACATATGCTGTCTGTATGGCTGTAAATCTTGACAACTCTGATGCTAGGTTTTGCTAGGCAGGTTATGGAGAGACTCCACCCAAAAGGAGCTAAGGTGCCATGAAGGACTCTCAAGAAGTAAATGGGGAAAGTAGGTTGTATCCGAATCCCATGGACTTTGCTGGTGTTTTCCATACTGGGAGAAACTGACAAATTATGTAATTCAGAGTACACGGTTAATTGTTCATTGATTGATAAGTTATTATTAGAAGCTACAAACAACACTTATAATGGAGGGCTTCTCTCTTTGGCATGTTCCACTACAATGATGTACAAGATAGAAACTTCAAGTATTTCATTTTTCTGAATACTTTATTTGATAGCAGGACAATTTTTAGAATATGTCTTTTATTTGAAAATTTACATTTTCATTTGTAAAACTACTAACTTATATTTTTCTTAAAATATTTAAGACTGTGGTTAAACACGCCTAATTTCAAAATACCAGAGAAAGCTTTACTAAAATATGTTAAGGATTAAGACTTATTAATTTTATATAGATGAAGACTATATAAGATGGATTTATGCCAGGAAATTTCTGTATGGAATACTAAATAATACAGAAAGAAGAAGTTTTTATTGGGTTTGTTTTCTGTGGTTCACAGTCTTTAGTTGTTTTACATATCTTTTTGGCCAGCGTTAATTTGCTGAGGTCGTTTTATAATTCATTTATGCTTAAAAGGTGTTGACTTCTCTGCCTGAATTAATTAGAAATTGCCATAGGCATTGCATTCCAAACGAAGAGCCTGTTGTGGTAAAAACAGATTAAGACAAATATTCTCTATAGTTTATTCTGTAGGAAAAATTATAAAGGTTTCAGACAGCACATGAAACAAAATAGTGAAAACCAAAGCATATTAAGGAATCCTTCCAGATCTCATTAATTTGGTTAAAACGTAAAATTCTTAAGAATTTAATAACACCAGCCTTCTTTTTTTTAATAGCTAATTCCCCAGCAATTTCCTCTCCCTCGTTTCTTGTTGTAACTTTAAAGTCTTCATAAATATCCATAGAGTAGAGTTATCACACAGATATTCTATCTTTGAAGTCCACCAATGAAGAGAGCAGCAGACTCCCAGTCTTTGAAATTCACAACGCCCACTATTTTAATACACCCCACGTCCCAAGACGGCCAAACCCAAGAGAGTGACTTACTAAGGTATCTGGAGCCGACAGCCTCGTGATGTTCAGTCCTACCAGGGATGGGAGAGTTTGGGACATCCAGTTTGAGATCATTGCCATGGTGCTGAGCACAGCGCCAAGCTTCAGCAGTGGAGCACTCATTGCTGTGGAGCTAATGAGTTTTCATAGTGACTGATTAGGAGCCCGGAGCCCGGCTGGCAGCGGGAGGCGTGACTGCAGCCAGCCACATCTACAGCATGAAAAGAGATCAACAGCCCAGCTCTAATCACCAGGCAGATCTGGAAACCTCCTTCCCCCACCCTCATGGCAAGTGTCTTGCCTTCCTTTTCCACCTTTCTAGGACACTTTGCAAGACAAACAAAATATTCTTGCTAGGGTTTGGTTCCTCCTAATGCTCAGAGCAGAGAGAGGTTGAAGGACAGGAGAAGGCGAGCTTTTCCAGCCCCACTGCACTGATTCTGTGAACAGAGTCGTCTCCTCTGGGTTTTGTGTATAATCAGTTTTTCTTTATCATTCATAGCAAAGTTGAAAGCCTCTAAATGGGGTTCTGCCAAAGTGCACATTTCAAATGCCAAACTTAATTTATACAGATTTCTCTGGGCAAGACCAGAGTGCCTTCAGAGGCATGAAAACAGTCTGAGTAATTTCCAAGATGATCATGCAGAGAGAACAGGAGATCACTTGTTCAAACAGCAGCCCAAAATGAGTGTCCTCACTTTAAAACCACAGCCAAAGATTAGCAGCTACTGCCGGTGTGAATGTCGCCCCTAGGCACCTTACACCCTCACACCCCAACAGACACAAGAGCGGGCCATCAAGGGAAACTTGTGTTGCTGGCTTTCTTTATTTCTAGTTTTGCCTTGGAGAGCACATACTTTCCACTCTCCTTTGGAGCTTCTCAGTCCTACTTCAGACCTCATTAGCTTTATTTTCACTTTGTGAAGTCGCACAGAACAGTACTGAAAACCGTGACCCGCAAGAACGTGTGATCTATTAAAAATGGGTGCAGGAATTGTGAGGATCTGGTTGTTGTTCCCTACTTGTCAGCAGCGAGTCAGAGTGGTGACATAAACTTCTTTAGTTTTAGTGTTTTCCTATAAAATGCATCCTTTCAGGCTGAGGCCCTCTCCAGCTCTGAAATTCAAATATTATGTGGAATTTTGTTATATTCTTTCTGTAGATATGATAAACAGGTTTCATCTCAATCTCAGGTTCTGGGTGGAACAAATTAGAGACCACTGCATTCTTTTGATCCGTTTATGCATTTTAAAACAAAAATGAAAAAGTACATTAGAGAAAATATGGAGGAATTAAGATAAAATGGAAAGAATTGAGTCAGAGAAAAGAAAAATATCATTGTTATTCCTTAGGCTAATTCTTTGTTGTATGTAAGATTTTTAGCCAAGTGTGTATGTGTGTGTGTATGTATGTATGTATGTGTGTATGTATGCATTTCAACAGTATTATCAGGACAAACACAATATTTAATACAATTGAAATAGATATTTATTTAAAGCATATGTCTGTTTTACCCTCAAGAAACTTTAAAGTGGGGTGGATGCTAAGAGCCTTGAAATGTTTCTTGAATCTATTAGCTCGGAGTCTAGTTAATATTCCTTTCTCTTTAAAATATATCCAAATGATTTCCTTTTGTCTTTATGTTTTAAAAATCACACCCAGAAAAGCAAACACCATTTCTTTTTGTCCTTAAAAATCCTGTACCATTTGAGAGATCAATAAGGATTAAGCACATCAGTCTATGCACAAAGTAGCAAGAAATAGCAGTCAAGGGAAGCAGTGTGACATTTTACATTAGTGCTACTGTCTTACAATGTAAGACTACAAAGTAGCTCTAGAAATCTAAATGTTTTGAAAATACACCTGGAACTCAACCAGCTTTAATAAAGGAGAGGGTAATTTTAGCAAAGCTTAATATCCACAATTGAAAATTAATACACATGCAATTATGGGATAGTTTAAGAAGCAATGTGGCAGATGGTAATTGTACTCATTAATGAACTATCAGTCAACAAAATAATAACATCTTTAGAAGAATATAGGATTGAATATCACAGAAGAATGGGCTCTTATTTGCACATTACAAAGAAAGGGAAAAATAACAAAAGGAACACAAATAGAATGCTCCTTTCAATTTCCCAGAGATGCAAATAAGTGAACCTGCATACTGAGAAACAACAATAGTCCAAGTGTATGATTCAGTCATGTTTATGAACAGCATAAAAGCTGAAATATGTTGTTATTACAAGAGGTTTAATTGCCACAGTGAAGTAGAAAAGCTCAAATTATAATGATTATTAATTGTGAGAAATTAAAATAACTTCAATTTACAAAGACCTAAATAGTTTGCAGTACTCTCATTACCTATTAAAGCTTTTCCATTTTAAAAGTTAGTTCTAGTTTTTTAAATGGAGGCTAGGCTTTTTTTTTTTTCTGTGTAGAAGTTAGCAGCATGTGTTTAAGAGAAGAAACCCCTTGGTTTTAGAATTTCCACAGCACAGTATGAGTGATAATGAATAAATAGTCAGAACTGCATCAAGAAACAGGAACTGTGGCCAGATCCAAGACTTCAGGATCCCCCAAATATATTTAAATTTTATCTGGTGTGTAATGCTATGGTTTAAGGTAAAACCGTGATGCCATTACTTTCATGTGGTGAAATACAACTGGCATGTTTAGGATTCAGGGTAGATATGCAGAGGCTGCACAGAGAAAAATCAGAATGAGAGACAAGGAAAAGTCACTTGGAGTGATAGTCCCATTGCTTAGGAGAGAGATGGTGAGATAACAGAAGAAATTCTCAGTGGTATTGATAAGGATTTTACTGGAGTTGTGGCAGCTCTTAGTTGATGCAACAAATGAGAGATGTGAAGGAAAATTGTCCACCAACAATCCTAGGTTTGAAGGGGGAGATGGGCATGATCCATCAGGATGAGAAATAAAGACAGGATCAAGGCTTTTGGCACAAGGTTGAATTCCTTGTCCAACACCCAATGTGAGTCACCTGTGCTACAGATAATTACAGGACAGTGATGAGTCCACATCTGAATTTCAGGAAAGAGTTAATCATTAAGGTCATACAACCTGTATATTGTGTGAAGATTGCAGACTTAAAAAAATGTAATAGTTAGTGAATCACAGTCTTAAAACTACTTGTGGTTTTATTTTGACTTTAATTAAAGATAACCATTAAATTTATTACCTATGCACGTCATTAAATGTTAACAAACACAATGTCCTCTATTTCAGATAAATAAGAAGTATAATTTTCAGTGCAACCATCTCACAGAAAATACAACCTAACTACAAATTTATTTTCTTTTTATCATCTCATAGCAAATCAATAACTATAAAATCTAGAACCAAAAATTATGGTGCATGGAATGCTGAAATCTATTGACTAATATGTTTATTCATTAGTTTCTCAAAGGTAGCCTGTCTTATTATTTCAGAGAGTGTTTAATGAAAGAACTATATGATAAATAATTAATAAGTAAATCTATTTTAAGGGAAAGATTTATAGCCAATATCATATAACACTGGCATGCTTTATTACTGTAAGTTTTTCCTTTGATTTGTAGTGTAAAAGTTTAGTGTTGCTTTAATTCTCAAAATATGTTTCCTAATTTGGGGAACATTTGGTGCTATTGAGTGTGTGATGCACGTGCCTGCATGCATACATGCTTGCATGAGTCTATGTGTGTGTTTCTGGGAAATATAGCCTAAGCAGATACTAAAAGTACATGTTGATTGGCTAAAAAATAAGAACCAAACTAGAATGGACTTGATAAATGACAAGGAATAAGCAAATTAAATTGGAATATGAAAAGAATAAGCATCAAACAGAAGACTTAAGATGCAAAGGGCTATAGAAATCAGGCCTAGATGCAGCCCTTTCTTTACTGCAGTACTAAAAGGCATTTGCTAGTGAGATGATATTAATCCTTTGAATCTACATATTGTACTCTGTAAAATGGAGAAGGGCTGTGTGGGATGGCAATTCAGAAGACTGGAATAAAGAAGACATTTGGCAGTGTTTGTAACACTGCACGCATTCAATACATGTGCTTATGTTTTGTATGGAATGATAACTTTGGGACTGGCTGAAAAGAGCAGTTGAATGAACAATGCTGTTTAAAGAATCACAGTAATATAACTTCGCAGGCTGAGTTGAGCTTTTCAGACACACAATCATACATTTTGGTCACTGTTGTTGAAGAAAACAATACAACTTTCCTGAGCGCCATCAATTTCCTAATATCTGAGCACCATGTAGAAGAGAAGGACTGAATGTGATTCTCCAAATGCTGAAAATCTGTACCAGTTACAAAATAATTCTGTAGAGTTGCGTGACCATCGCTGCCCGCTGGCAGCGTCTTTCTCCACTGTTTAGTCTACATATTCTCCTGTGTCAAAGATACATTTCTGTGCTCCTACATTAAACTGACCTTCCCAATTTCATGAAGTCATTCAAGACCTTTCAGTTTATGGTCATAATCTCTCAGCCACTTGCTAAGGCCCAGATTCCTAGGTACCAACAGCAGGTTCTGACTTAGCTGTAGCAAGAGCAAAATAATTTTTATTTCTCACAAGTTCCTGGACAGTGTTGATAGTCCAGTCTTGGTCCAGTGTTTGGACCAAGATCTCAAAGAAAACTATTTTAATTCCTCTTTTTCCAATATCAGTATTTTTCATTCTTAGTGGCTCATTCCTAGATACAGACAAGAATTATTTTGCATCTCTTAATTTATATATGAACTTCTTCAGTGCAGGGTAAACAAACCAACAGCCTATTCAAACTAGACAAGTACTCTACCACTAAGCTACTTCATGAACATTTTAGCAAATTCTTGAGCCTATTTTTTCTCCAGTAATTTCTTTCTCTCTTATCTTTATTAGTGTATCTTCTGAAGATAACTAATTCCATTCATCATCTTCAGTTTCTGTCTTCCTAATCAGATATATTGTTAACATTTTTCTCTTGTTGCACCAATACAATATAGCATGAATTCTACCCATTTCAAGGCTCTGATTCCACATTGCTAGCTCTAGCAGTCAATTTTCAGACTTCAACTTCCTTGACTTTCATCAATATTAGCTTTCTCTCCTTGAAATGATTTCTTCACTTGACATACAGAATACAGCTCACCTAGTTTTCCTCCAACTTCCTGACCTCCCTTTTTATTGCCTTTGTTGATTCTTCCTCATCTATATGCTAATGACTCCCAAATTCATTTCTTCCTCAAAGACCTCTCCTATCAATTCAGACTTGCATTTCCAATTATCTACTTGACATCTCCACTTTCAGTGTTTAATAGGCATCTTTAATTGAGCATGTTATAAACAAGCCCTTCATATGACTCCCCAAACCTGAGCAAACAAAACTAAAGGAACAACAATAACAACAAAAATACTTTCCCAAATAAACAACAATGCTATGCTTATGGATCCATTTCTGTAACCTTTACCGTTTTAGTTAGCTGGCATGTCTGTGAACTCATCTTCCACAGTTTTGTAACCAGTGATGAACTACTCATCTTTCAGTAGATAGTTCCCCACTCTCGCTCCTGCGCACAGCCCTGGTTAAACCCAGTGAGGCTCAAAGCAACAACACATGAAAAGGAAAATGAGGACATGATGGGGGGGGGGGGGAGGTGGTTGGTGAATGTGGAATGATGAGAATATGAGGAAAGGAGAATGACCAGAATATGTTAGAAATATGCATGAGACTGTAGAAGAAGACATCAATTAATTTTTTTCCATTTTCAACTGCAACTATTTCTCCATATATTTCTTGACAGTTTTATTGACAATCTAGTTTCTACCTTCCAAACGTACCTAGAACTGGACCTTTTACACAGGTACCATTCTCCTTAAAATCACGTGGTTTCTCATTGGGGTTATTACAAGATTAACCTTGATCTAAAGCCACTCCATTCACTTATTATAATTTATTAATCAAAATAATCCTGTTAAGTTATAATTTGGATGGTATTATTCTGCTAAAACCCAATAGATTTCTGTTGGAGTTACAGTAAATAATTTGAAGTGGAAAGTTTTATATAAAATATTCTCTTACATCTATTAGCTGACATTTTGTTTCTTGCAAGGTCATCTTCTAGCTCGTGGTCTTTTCCTTTCTTTTTCTCTGCTGAGATGCAGTCTTCCTATTACTGCCTCACTTGCTTTTTGTTTTCTGTACAAAAATTAGCTCTTTATGGCCATACTAACCTCTTATTCCTCCTGATTGCTTGTTTGCTTCAATCTCTTCCTATTTTTTCTCTCTCTGTAGTTGCTAGTTAAGTACTGTGTTATTTCTTCTGATTCATTATTTTCTGTTTTCTCCTCTGTAAACCAGGCTCCTTGAGGGCAGAGATACCATCACATTCCCCATATTCTTGGGGAATTCCCAGTGTACAGGAAAGTGTCAGGTATATAGTTCATTCTGAATAAAATATTACTAATTGTGAAAATAGAATTAATTGACAGTAAAGTCTATCATTACAAAACTAAACCAATATAAAATATTTAAGAATTATACTTTGCATGTGTTTTGGAATGAATGATGTGTGCTTTGTGTGTTTATGATGGTTAAAGAATCAAACATTAGTTGCAAGTACTATTTTTTTCTTCCAGTTTACAGATTTAGAAAGCAAGCAATTATGTTTCAATTCAAAAAGTACTAGTCCCAACTCTTGTTGTATTTTCTGCTGATAAGCCTCAAGTTTTTCAAAATTTAAAGGCACACAGGTGAGAGTCTTTTCCACCTTGACTAAAGGTCAGAGAGTTTGAACTTATTTTCATTCTTTCAAAGTTGTTGACAGTAGTTGAGGCTACAAACAAGAAAACTTGACTTAGGACCAGAGAGGTGGATCTGCTCCACCCTGACCTAAGGTCAGAACATTCAAGCCTATTCCTGCTCCTTCATTTTAAAATAGGAGGTTTGACATAGGAAGTGGCTGCTTACAGGATACTTGGGCAGGGTATATTTGCTGCATATCCTGACCAAAATATCAAAATACTTTACTCAGGAAATAATGGCTTGGTACTGAAGTAAGTAACTGTTCTGGTTGTTCTTTGTGTCATGTTAAAACAGGTTTTTTTTTTCCTTCTTCCACCCCTTTTATATTGGGATATAAAAGTGTATGAAAAATAAACGTGGGTAGATTCAATATTCAGTTTTCACTGAGTTTCTTTCCGGGTACTAACCTATGTTTCTTTATTTCTTTTGTAACTCTGTCTATTCTGTTGACCATTTCTCCCACCCAAATACTAACCAGGCCTGACCCTGCTATTCTTTCGAGATCAGATGAGATGGGGCGCCTTCAGGGTGCTATGGCAGTAGACTGTTGAACATTTCTAATCCTCATGCCCCTACCCTAGAACTTATAAACTTGTCGAGGCTGGTCTCTGAAACCAAAGCCATAACTAAGTGTAAGAACAATCTAGTCTAAGGCCTGTGACCTTTCAAGTTTCCTCTACCATAGTGAAAATGGAAAAAACTGTGGGTCATTGAAATGGTCAATTATTTAAAAACAAGCAAGCAAGCAAACAAAAATATTTTATCATCTATATATCTTCCACAATATCATGTATATCTTAAATGTGCAAGCTACAATAGTGAAGAGAAATAGAAAAATGAATTGGAAATAGAACTGTGTTTAATTATCTCAGTCTTATTCACATTTGCCATTGAAAACCAGAGGCCACACTTTGTTACTAAAAACCATCCTTAACAACCAACCAGAGGCCACACTTTGGTCCTGGAAAGCCATGCCCTGATACCAAAGGAAATATTTTGCATCTAGGTCACCCATTGTTCTCCTTGCCTTGAAATTTTAGTATTGTTTCAAAACCACTTGGTATGGAAAGAATAAATTTAGGTGGAAAACATTAGTGTGGATCTTTAGCGAGGGGATTTCTGTCTTCCCCTCTTTGTCTTCATCCGTGGAACTGATTGCTGCTCTATAAGCCCAGGGGATCCTCCTCTGGCAGCTGCTGTTGCTACTTCAAAGAAGAACATGGGTGTGTGAGGGAGAAACATATTCTGGTGCTTTAAAATATTATTATAACTTTTTATACAGAATTGAAAAAGTGAGGAAAATATAAATCCAAATTAAGGTAGAAGGAAATGGAAGGCAGAATGGTGGAACAGAGAGCCCTTAGTTGCCACTCTCTTGCTCTGGGTCTTAGGATCTTCATTTGGGAGATGAAGACATTTATGTGAATTAAGTTCTGTCGCTAACAGAGTGGCACACTCAAAACTATTTCTAGTCTATGCTCCTATTGTTAAACCTCTCCAGGCACAGTTTCCTCGTGTGTAGCTTGAGCTGTCAGGGAGCCTCCAACTCTTTGAAAATTGTGAGAGTAAAATATTCTGTTGCATTAACACACTTACCACAAGGTGATAAGCTATAAATCAAGTTTTTTTCATAGGCATGCCAAGGAAAACTTTAAACTGTTTCTTTAGTACAACCTGGAGAAAGAAAGGACATAGGTGTCTTTTTTATTTTATTATTTTTTATGTGAGATAAAGTATCAAGGGCCATAAAATTTATAGAAAATAGTCAATATAAAGATTTATCTTCTAGGTGGGTGGTGCTGGCACATGCCTTTGATCCCAGCACTTGGGAGACAAAGGGAGGCAGATCTCTGTGAGTTGGAGCCCAGCCTGGTCTACAAGAGCTAGTTCCAGGACAGGCTCCAAAGCTACAAAGTATCCCAGTCTTGAAGAAACAAACAAACAAACACAACCAAAAAAACCAACCAAACAAAAAGATTTATCTTCTTAAAGTATTTGAAATTTTAACTTTGGACATGCAAAATATTCATCTTTTTAGGATGTTTTTTATCTAAGGATATTATTCCAGAAGCTACAGGAAACAAACTCATTGCAAAAGATTTCTGTTAAAGCCTTCCAATTTAATCCTGCTGGTCATTGTTCTATGACATCTGCACATGCAACCCCTATGGAATGTGACTACTAATGTAACTAAATTATCAATAAGAAACAAAGCACCAAGGGACAATCAGTCACCTTAAGTAAGTTCACAAAACAAAGAAATGAAAAGCCAGAATTAGAGTGTGTAGTTGCATTCTAAATAGTAGTGTAATTCTAAGTAGAGAATATGTTCAAAGAAATGTATCTTCTTGACATGACCAAAGTTTAAACAACAATATTATAACTCGTGCTAGATTTAAAATTTTTGTTTTAAAAATAATTAGAATTATTCGGGAAAAGCACCGCAGTTTAGCAATTACCATTCTCTCAGGTGAGCACAGAAGATATAAAAAGCAGCAACTTTTCTCTTAGTGGATTTATCTTTGAATAACAGGACAGAACAAAGCTCTCACCAGGGAGACTGGCTCTCAGGTAAGGATTTAATCTCTGCCTCATTTTCATTGGATTCTAATTTCAAATTTTTCTAATTCACCTAACTCACCAGGGCAGACTCCAGTGTTAAACTATTGCCAAAAGCATATCCGCAAAAAAAAAAAAAATTGTTCGGGAAGAGAAATCTCAAAGAGCGTGAGAAATTGCCTGGTGATCAGAAAGGGGACTGTTTCAGGGCAAGCGTGAAAGAACAAAATTGGATCTTCGAGTGTGCAATTTTCTGAAAAGTTGTTACAAGTTGTTCCATAAAGCTTATCTCCCTCATGGAGATTTGAAATGTGTATTTAGTAGGAACCAAAAGTGGATGGTGGTAAACAACCCCAAACATCAAAATGAAAAAGGGAATTACATTTGTAACTGCATTTATCAAATTCGCATAAATAGCAGGAGCTCTGCTGAGCTGGTTTTGTGTATTGGCTCCAGCTGTATAGTGCCTGTCATTATTGGCCCTTCATCAATATGTGTAGTCAAGGTGGCTTTGTGATTTGAAAGCTCTGGGTAGGTAAACACAGTTAAATAAGAATTTCTACAAATCTGAACTTGGAGTGAGTCAAACATGTCATCTTTGGAAGTATCATGAGACTTGTATAGTTTTGCAAAAGTTCATCAAACTTGTTAAGACCAGACAGCTACCACAACTCCATACAGATGCAACTGGATGAGCTTACCTTGGAGTTTCTCTTTGGATTTCAAAGTAACCTGACTCAAAAACAAGTTCCTTTTGTGAATACTCATCTCACAGCATGACGGTGGCAAAGAGAAGTCAATTGACCAATAACTAATAAGGGGAAACCTTTTTGACAATGGTTGCCTCTCTTTATAAAAGTTCTTTTAATTTTTTAATGTCTTATTATTACTACTTTTTAATCTTCAAGTTTTATAGCTTAACTGTGCATTGCTTCCTATTTTCAGAAAACCATTTGTAGAACTGTGTTTCAGTTTCTTTTAAGGACACCAATGAAGTAAACATGTTAAGCCTTATTTTGGGTCATCAACTTACTATGATGAAAATTATAATATTAACAATATTTATTTTTGTTTTGTCTTTGTGTGTATGTGTAAGCATATGTGAAGGCATGTACTAAAGCACTAGTGGATGGATCAGAAAGAATCTGTTCCATCAAGACCTTCCTGCCAGGGCTGGAGAGATGGCTCAGTGGTTAAGAGCATTGCCTGCTCTTCCAAAGGTCCTGAGTTCAATTCCCAGCAACCACATGGCGGCTCACAACCATCTGTAATGAGATCTGGTGCCCTCTTCTGGCCTGCAGGCATACAGGTAGAAAGAATATTGTATACATAATAAATAAATAAATATTTTTTAAAAAAAGACCTTCCTGCCATTGTTGTCTTACACCATTACTAGAGGTCCAAGGCTGTGCACACATTGTCCTTGGGCTGGATTCTCTGGAACTATGAACTGTAATTGTCTTGTTTGTATCACTACAACACAAAACCAACTAATTCAAGGAATGAAACCAGATAGGTTTGCTAGACAAAGTAAATACAGATGGGTAACCAAAGTGGGAGAATGACAGTCACGAGAGCAGTTGGGCAGTGGTGTCAGTGCTCGGGTAGGAATTAAGAGAAAAACAGATGAGGTGTAAGACATGATCTAAGTGGAGTGTTATGAACTTCTTACATCAGACAATACAGCACTGCAGAGGTACCAGAAAGTCTGCTCCCAAACTAAAGAAGAAACAAAGCTGAAAACATGGCTGTGGGGAGGATGTGTCTTGACAGTGGTTAAAACAGACTCTTGATAGTGCTCAAAATGAGCAATGCTCAATGCGAAGCATTTAACGTCAGGTCTGAGTTGCAAAGTGGACGCTGGTTTCTGTTTCCTTGGCAACTACAAAGTTAAGATAAATGTTGAATATTGTGTCTGAAAAACCCTTATCTAAAGCTTTGCACCTGGGTTGAAAATTGAGGCTGCTTCTTGGTGTCAAAGTGACTCAAATCCTCCAGGCAAAAGTGGGCTATTCCATTTTTACTGATCCGGTTTCAAAAGGCAAAGTTTCTAATAGTCTGTGATTTTAGAGAACAAAGTACCTTGGTTCTCCATCCTTTGATAAAGTGACAAAAGCAGTTATGTAGAGGTTAACCTCATAGGCTGCTTATACAAACGAGGTGGGGAGAGGCCTACGATGTGCTGGGCTCTATACCTATCTCACCGGCAAGCGTTGTTATTGTTCTTATTATCTAGCTGTCCTCCTTTCACTCAAATAAAAGCCCATGAGAAAATTGTTTTATAAGGGGCACTGCTCAGTCGTTGCATAGTTCAAAGCACAATTTCTAATACCTAACCAGCCAGTAAAGGGATGGACCTTAGGAACCATCCCTTTACTCCGCTTTGCACGGTGGTTTAGCTAAAGCTCAACCACTTTTGCTTTTGCTAATAAAGATTCCCTGACCACATTTCACCAGAAATGTTATCTAGTTAGTAGGTTTGGAGTGCAACGTATAATTGTGCCTTTCATGAGCTCCTGGTTTTCACCTGCAACTAAATTTAATTTTTTTTTTTTTTTTTGGTTTTTCAAGACAGGGTTTCTCTGTGGTTTTGGAGCCTGTCCTGGAACTAGCTCTGTTCCAGGCTGGTCTCGAACTCACAGAGATCTGTCTGCCTCTGCCTCCCAAGTGCTGGGATTAAAGGCGTGCGCCACCACCGCCCGGCCACCTGCAACTAAATTTAAGGACACTCCCATACCCAAAGGGGCATGGAGAAACATTATAGGACCCAGCTTGTGCCCAAAAGATGAGGAGAAATTTCTATCAGATTGAGGCTTAAAGGCTGCCTGTCCAGTAAAGATTTCATGTTATAGTGAATGCTCCTTGTGACATCTCTGATACTTTAATTTTCAACTTGAATACTTTTCATGTTAACAAAGCTCAATACTATGCAATTTAATGCTTGGCTATTGGATATTTCCACTCATAAGCATGCCCTTATTGAATTCATCTACCACTCTTTGCCCCAACCATTCTTTCTGGTGTATCACCCAGGAGTTCCATTTCTCTCTCTCTCCTATAATCATCCTTTAGGTGTCAAGATATTTAAACATATCTGTTTCTGTGAAGGAATTCATGATTTTGACTACTTTTCTGATGAGATACTTTAAAGTTTTACACATCCTGGTTATTCTCGTCATACCCATTACCATTAGACATGATTGCAATGCTCAGAACACACACCTGAGATTCATCTGACCAATCTGATTCAGGTAAGTATACAAGTTCATTAACATGGCAATACACATTCACTTCTGTAGGGTTAATAGCAATCACTACAATTCCAATACACCATTCTCACCCTAGGTAATTACAGTTCTAATTGACACGGAGGAAACATGCCTCTTCTTTCGGGACAAAGGCTGTCTGTTAATGAAAAGTCCAGCCGCTTGCCCTTATGATAACATATATTTCATGCTTTAGTTGATTAAAATAGTCTTGTCGCCATGCACAGTGACTGAAGATTCTTGATAGTTTTACATCTCATTAAATATTCACTCTGCCAGGATTCCCCAAACAGCTGTTGATGCTCGCAAAGGTCAATGTCTCAGAGAACGGATGTCTGAGCAATTGTTTTAGAAATGACTGAGACTCTGAAAAGCACAGTTAAGAGATCACCAGCATTGTGTGTGTTATGCTCTCGGGCTGTGGACTCAGTTTCAGATTCAGCACTCTCTTTTGCCTGCTCTGCCGACAGTGTCAAGTATGCTCAGCCAGTTCATACACAATTGACTGACTGGAAAGTGATGCTCGTGTACATACATGGATGTTGTTCAATGCATAGTTTCCAAATCATTAATATTTTATACTTATATAAACAGAAGCAGGGTGTACTATGAGGCCTTATGGTAGCAAGCCTGGCTTTTGCACAGTGTTAATGTATCTGACCTTATTTTGGGCTCAATGTACTCATGCACATGGCTGGTTTGCTTATGTAACAGAGTCCCCTCGCTTTCTCCACTCTTGTTTCTAAAGGCCAGATATCTCCATATGAGATTCCACCTAGCAAGCCCCAACTTTTCTTCATATTTTGAATTATATATTAAAATTCGTTACTTGTGATCTGTGAGTGATTTAATTGTAGCATCATATCGTATTGATTAGATTATAATTAGATTATATCCACATCTCATATTCCTATGGCTTTTCTTGACAATGATGCCTGGTTTAAGAAAGCACAAGGTTCTCTTATGGATATGCATTTGCTATAGTAGAGAGAGTTTCAGAAACTGCTAACTTTACTTCAAGATTTGCAGCCATCTTTGTTAGAGATGTCAATATGCGTGGTTAAAGATGACAATTCAGTGACTGACAAGATGGCATCCTTGTCTCACATTCCCGGATCCTTAAAGCCCACAAACCTCAGAAGGTGAATAATAAAAATAATTCCCCCTATGCCCTTCATTTCTGTTCCCAGATATCTAAACTCTAACGCATCCCATTTGGTATTATCCCATGAGTTTGCTTTATCTGAACTATAGGTTTCTGACTTTTTGTCTGTGAGTGGGCTAGTCCAAGGATAGTGAGCAGGAATGATGTAACCTGAGATTAGAAACTATTTATCTGTACTTGATTTAATTCAAAAGGAAAAGAAAGAGATTTTTATTAATACATTTAAGACGAATGTAATACTTCTATTTGATCAAATGCTTAATTTTTCAAAGAACATAGTCTAATAGATTTGGTAAGACAGCCAATGCAATAAAGCTTCTTGCCTTCCAAAACACAGGGAAGTGAAAAACTTGTTTCATTGACGGAGAGATTTTATCAGCATGTACAGTTCTAAGGACCATTCATTTTGTATATTAAAATACAGATGAAATTAAATGTCTTTGATATCTAGAAAGTTGTTTCTACAACTAAATGTATTTGTGGAAACATGACTTTTGGTTAATATAAGTGAATATATCGTACTTATTTATACGTCCAAAATGTTACAGCTCTCTTGCAATTAAATCATTACGTTTGAAAAATTCTTTTTGTATTTTTGACTCCATATACCTATATATGCCACATGCTTGTCTTGTGCCTATGAAGGAAAAGGGAGGGTACTGGCTTTGGGTCCCCTGGAACTGGAGTTACGAACAGTCATGAGCTTTCATAAGGTTACTGGGAACCAAACTCAGGTCTTCTTCCAAAGCATCAGGTGCTCTTAGCTGCTATGCCAACTCTTCAGCACCAAGATCATGACTGCATGTCAGCCAATAGAATCATTTTAGAATAAATACAACTTTATGATGTTTTGGAATTGAGTAAAATTTCTTTAAATGTATCTATTCTGTATTTCAACAAAATAAGTTATTCCCAATACTATTGTTTAAATACTATAATTATGTTGAATAAATAGGTACTAAAAAGTGTAAAATGCATTATGTACATAGTTTATAGTTACTAATATCTTAATTTAAAACTTGCTTTCATAAAATGATAAGTAGTTTGTTAATTTGTAGAGCATATTGAGAATGTAATTTGCAATGTAAGATCTGACTAGTGCTAATTAAAAGTAGTTATAAATGAAGATGGGAAATTAAAGAATATTTAATAGTACTTAATAAATTTATCTAATTATGCAAATAAACATACATATTTTCATATTGTTTTAATTCAAGCATTTGGGATAATTTCTGCAAGATATATGATAATTGAAATGCAACGTGTAATGATCACTCATTTATCCAAATAAATAAAATTATTTTTTCTTTTATTATTGCCAAGGCTTGCTAAAGAAATTTGGCTTAATTAACTTCAAGCTTTTTGCATGTGTTTGAAAATATATGTATTTGAGTTTTTATTAAACTCAAATTTTATTGTGCCAGCAGAAAATCAAGGCTAAATAACATGCAAAATATATTAAGTTTATCTAATATAATTTTCTATAAAATACAAATAATAGATAAATAATAAAATGAATGGTGATAAGAATTTTTAGCTTATTGCAGACATAGACAATGCTGAACTGCTAGTTTGTACTGCTATCATCAGGCGGAGACAGCATTAAGATGGAACACTTAGACAAAATTTCATTTCGTATGCTCTTATGAGTTTTGCATTGCAGTACAACAAACAGATTTTTATGATCAATTCATATCATGAAACTTATCTTAATGATGAATAACTAGCACTGATTAAATTTAAGAAAATATGGACCACAGTCGTACAAAATATAAAAATGTTGACTTTCTGATTTATGTAATAGAGAGGTTTTTTTCTACCTAATCATATTAAATTAGAACTGAAGGCTTTACAATATTAAAATCTTACGACTAATCTAAATTCGACAACTACTTGAACATTCCAAGGGTGCCATTCTCTTACTGCCACAGTTATTCTCCTAGGGAGAACATTCCTGAAGGATTGTTACCTTCCTTAACAGACACTGCATGTCGCTAGAGTAAATCCACACTAGCACATGATTCCTAACTGTGATGCTTTCATGCTCTGTTGAAAGAAACACATGAGGGCCATGGTTATGGATTCCTAAATGACACTGTGATTCATGGCTGAAGAGTTTGCAAATATCTCGACTACTTTATGTTTCCTGGAGGAATGAAGAACATGCCTCATAGTTACTCTGTGACTTACTAAGGGGTAACCGGCCAGATGAAATAAATGTTTAGTGCAGTGTCTGAAATGGATTAACATTTAAAACCATGACCTGATATTTATTTTAACATTCCCATCTCATTTGGGGAGTAAATATTCTGAATAAGTAGAATGTAGTTCAATAGTAATTATGAAAATATTTTTTGTTAATTATAAAACAATTGCCTCACCATGTAGATATTTCGTTGCACCTGGAAATTTGCAAAGCCTTGGAGATACCAGTAGCCCCAAAGATTTATTACCTGTACAGTGTTCTATATTTCATCAACGTCATATTCATGCTTGTCTCTTATGATTATCCTCAAGCAAGTTTGCAGTTAGAGTGCTAGGCAGTGATTGCTGGTGTCATGTTCCCTTGTTGGCATTATCGAGAGTGTATGTGGAAAATTACCCAGTTTCAGATTAGCTACCCAAAACATATTTTCCTCATGATGCCAGGATGAGAACTCTCCGGTAATTCACTGAACATTTGTACTCTTTGCCTGGCGCTCAGCTTCTTATTCATTTCTTGCTATCTCAAAATAACTCAAACCCGGCTCATATACATCTGATGTCTCTATGCCCTTAAAAATTACTTGTTGGAGGCAGAGGCAGGCGGATCTCTGGGAGTTCGAGGCCAGCCTGGTCTACAAGAGCTAGTTCCGAGACAGGCACCAAAGCTACAGAGAAACCCTGTCTCGAAAAACCAAAAAAAAAAAAAAAAAAAAAAAAAAAAAAAAAAAAAAATTACTTGTTTCTCACAAATACTAGTAGACTGCTTCTGCAAGAAAATTCAGCTTCGGATTTCTACAACTTTTAGCCTTCTTCCTAAGGGAAGAATAAGTGAGTTTTTTCTTTCTTTCATTTGAGTTCATTTGGAGATTTAAGTAAAAATGATCATATTCATTCAAAGTAGTTTAAGCCACATATGCTGAGTCAAAATATATACAATACAAAAATTTGCCATGTTACTTTAATGACACACCCAGTATTTCTTCTTTTTATGATCCTATAAAGAAATACTGATCTTGATCTTGTATTCCTTGTATCTACTTGCTTAACGTAAGTCACATTACTTTGTAATTACTTTTGTGTTTTTCAACTGCTATATATCCTTTTAATTTGTGTCCTTTTAATTAAAATAAAATTACAGTACCAAACACCTTATGGAAATCAATGTTTTTATATGGATTCACAAATGAATGAATATGCTTTATGAATGAAGGAATCATTTTCCTTAATTTATTGCAACTTATCTATAAATCTCAGATAGAAAAATAAAATGCATGCATTATTTTGCCATTGTTGTTCAGTCAGAAGAAACAACCATAAAAAATAAAATTCAAATATTTTGCTTCATAACAAAGCTCCCAATTATCAGTCACTTTCACTGTGTATGGAAATATATGCAAAATGAAAAGTAATAAGGTTTTTTTTTGTGTGTGTGTGTTCTCACAGTAACATGAGTTTAAAATGTGCGGGGTTGGTTGACATCTTCTGAAGAAGGATTTGCCATCATCCTAAGAGCTGACAGCCTATCCGTTGACAAAAACACTAAAATAGACACAGATCTTAAAATAGTTAAACATCTCCATAGATATGTCACTCAAGAACAACAGAGCAAAACAAAACACATAAAACCTGTATCATACTAAGGAAATTGCATCTAAATGGCAACTTATTTTTAAAGATCACTGGCTTAAGCTTGGCATGTAGCTGACACCTCTAGTTCCCACACTCAGGATTTAAAGACACGAAGTTTACAGTGAACTTTGAGCATCTTCAGATACATAGCAAATTTTTGGCTATGTTGAAGTGCAGAATCTGACTTTCCCTCAAAAATCCTCCAAAAGGGGCAGGAAGATGGCTTTGGAGAAAAAGGAGTTTGCTGCCAACAGGAAAAGAGTACAAATCTCCAGAAGCTGTGTGGTAGAAGGAAAGAATAGACTCCTTCAAGTTGTCTTGCTATATCCATAACTGCAACATTGCATAAGTATCCCACCAAAGCCTAGAGAAACATTGAAGACAATGCATAAAAAGCATAGGTGCACATGCATTGCTAAATACTAAGCATATGTAAAAACATAATCTACATTACAATCATTTTATAGCTGTAGTTAGAGCTCAGTAGAGCATGCTGTGATTCTTAGCAGCAATGAAAAAAAAAGAAAAAAAGAAAAGAAAAACCAGAATATTTCTGCCTCTTTTAAGAAGAACTTGAGCAGCACACTGAACACTGGAATTCTTCATGGACAAAATAGTAAGGAAAGTTTTATGCTTAGAAGAAGAAATTCTTCTTCAGGATTCTCAAAAGGAAGAACTTGCTTTATGCAGAGTAGTTATAAAATGTATAAGAGAAATGAAATTTCACCTCTCATTTCTGATATCTGAAAATGATGGGCTGTGCCGGGCGGTGGTGGCACACGCCTTTAATCCCAGCACTCCAGAGGCAGAGGCAGGCGGATCTCTGGGAGTTCGAGGCCAGCCTGGTCTACAGAGCTAGTTCCAGGACAGGCTCCAAAGCCACAGAGAAACCCTGTCTCGAAAAACCAAAAAAAAAAAAAAAAAAAAAAAAAATGGGCTGTTTCTAGAGATGGAAACATCAGCTTCGAGAGCACAGAGACAGAAAGTGAAAAACTCAATGTTCTCAGAGTGTTCGTAAATGAGATTTTCAGATTCATTGGAAGGAAGGTAGAGATTTGAAATGATATGTAAAGAATCTTGAGTATATGCGAATTGAAGTGACTGACATTAAATGTGCCTCAAAGATTTTATGATAGTGGCATAATCATATTCATTCCTTTGTTTATTTTAGTCAAGAATTCAGTAGTTGAGTTGAGAGTGGATTTGTAATCAGTATATGTACATGACAATAATTGAGCAAAAGTATTTTCAAAAGCTAGAAAATTATTGGAAAGGATGTGAAGAAATCAATAGCCCAGCGTAACTATTTCCTCTGAGAAATGTGGGCTAGAGACTTGAAAGGGTGGTGGAGTGGGAGGTGGAGATTTAAACACTATCACTCATGAGAATGTGCACTCACACCTAAGAACTAAAGAAGGAAAATTGGGGTTGTCACAGATAGAACTTGAGAGATGGTGTGAATTTGAGATCGTAGGAGCAGAAGCACACACAGGTAAAGATAGAGGAGGCTAGAAGAGGATCCCTAGTTGTAGGGATTTAGTAGCTCATAGATGTTTTATCATCCTAAGGTGACGGCATTGTTAAATCCCATTTCTGCAGGACACCGCGGTCAAACTCATATGAATTCAACTATATGTGAGACAGGCTTTTGTCAATTTTGTCAGTCTTTGTGTTATTTTCGCTGTTAGAGGTTTTCCAACAAATTTCACTATTTTGCTGACGTATGTCAGCTTAAATAAGTATGTCTGCCAGAAGTTAGGTGTTAAGCACTTTTTCTTAGAGCAAATTTGTTGGTAATAACAGTTTACTTTTCACTTTTTAAAAATACTGTCTGTAGCACGTACTTATTTATCTCTCCTCAAGATCTCAACTGTTCTCATTTCTTCCGAGGTGAGATTTTTCCAAGCTAAATGATGAATAATTACTTTGTTAAGAAACTTTAACTTGGTATCAACAAACCAGACAAAATAAGATGTGTATGATTTTTTTTTATCATATTACTGTACCTTAATGCTTAAAATGAACATTCTGATATTTATACACATTCCAAATCTTTTCTCTATCATTTTTACTAGAGTAGCCACTCTATAATTTTTCAGTAGGATCATAAATATGATGCAAAAAAGTCCTAGGAAAACATGAAAGAAAAAAGTATTGATTTTCAGAATCTTTTAAAAAGGGAAACTTTATTTACCACAAGGTGATGGGTGCTTTTGGGAGACACGTTGCTTAAACACTTTGAGATTAAGAGGTGTATCGCCATAAAGTACAACCACTTTAGTATAAATGAATGTCATTTAGCACTGTGCTGCATTCATTTATACTAAAGTGATTGTACTTTATGGCAATACATTGAGCAGACCTAATACAATTTTAGCAGTTCTGTTTGTTTGTGAAAATCTGAATTGTATCATCTAAATTCTGTAAACACTCAATGGTGCTCATCTCTATATATTCTGTGTTTAAACCATGCTCTCACCATTTGCTTAGATATTAATATATTTTTTTCTGTTTTCTATAATACAGAAAGAAGAAAATAATGGTATTTAGAAAGCTACTGTGTAGGCTCCATGATGCAATTTGCTCAACATTTAAAAGTTTAAAGATCAAATAAATATTTATAAATATTAACAGTTATGATCATAAAGAATTTGCATGTAATTTACTCAACGTCTTTGTGTTCAACTCTCTTTTAGAAAGGTCAATCAGAAAATGCATTAACTGTCAAATGCAACAGCTTGGCTATTTGTTCATTTCTTCATAATTATGACATGTAGGTTCCTCTGAGTACAGGCATGGCTAAGATCAAAACCACCAATGATTGCTTATGCTTGAGAGGTTGTGGAGTAAGGGGAATACTCCTCCATTGGTGGTGAGAATACAAACTTGTATAACCACTTTGGAAATCAGTAAGACAGCTTTTCAGAAAGATGGGAATCAACCTACTCATGACCTAGCAATATCGCCCTTGGGCATATACCCAAAGGATGCTCAGGCATATTACAAGGACATCTGTTCAACTACGCTCATAGCAGAATTATTTGTTATCTCCTGAACATGAAAACAACCTAGATGCTCCTCAATTGAAGAATAGACTGAGAAAATGTGGTACATTTACACAATTGAGTACTACTCAGCAATAAAAGAAAGACCTCTTGTAATTTGCATGCAAATGGATAGAACTTGAAGAACAATCCTGAGTGAGCTAACCCAGACCCAGAAAGATGAACATAGTATGTATTTACTCATAAGTAGATACTAACTGTAAAGCAATGGATAATAAGCCTGTAGTCAACGATCCTAGTAACATGATCCTAAGTCACAAGGTGAACACTAAGAAAAACATATATAGATCCACCTGGAATGGGGAAATAGAAAAGATCGCCTGACAAAATTGGGAGCATGGGGATGGAGGGGAAAGGGAGGGAAAAATGGGAAGGGGAAGGAGAACTTGAGGGAACAGGATAGTTGAGATGGAAAAAGAACAGAGGTGAGAGCAAGTAAAGAGATATTTTGATCGAGGGAGCCATTATGGGGCTAGAAGAGACTTGGTACTAGAGAAATTCCCAGGAATCCACAAAGATGACCCCAGCACCCTAAGCAATAGAGGAGAGGACGACTGAACTGGCCTTGCCATGTAGTCCGATTGATGAATATCTTAATTGTCGCCATAGAACATCATCCAGCAACTGATGGAAAGAGAGA
This sequence comes from Chionomys nivalis, assembly GCF_950005125.1. NCBI lineage: Eukaryota > Metazoa > Chordata > Mammalia > Rodentia > Cricetidae > Chionomys > Chionomys nivalis. The sequence continues at coordinate 27,400,702 of NC_080103.1, read as the reverse complement.
CAGAGACCTGCAATAGAGCCCTGGGCTGAGCTCCCAAAGCCCAATAATAGGAGTAATGCTGATGATTTTGAGATATGCTAAATAAAAATAATTTGAACATTGTAGAATTTAAGTGAGATAAATAATTCCTTAATATGCTCAAATGAGAAGTTCAGTCACATGAACTACCTCATCCAGGAGACCACAGTATGTGCTACAAATACAAGTATTCTTCCATGTTTTGCTAGCATGTGAGGTATTGAATGGAAAGGATAACAGTCTAATTTCAATAAATAGGAGTGCAGATCTTATGTTCCCTTCCTATGTAGCTACCAATTGATGTGGGATTCCCCTCTGTATGCTGTGAATACGATTGGTGAATAAAGAAACTGCCTTGGCCTGTTGATATGGCAGAACTTAGGTAGATTGAAAAAACTAAATAGCATGCTGGGAGAAAGGAGACAGAGTCAGGGAGAAGCCATGTAGCCCTTCCAATGACAGACACCAGAGGGAACATTACACAGTAAGCCATAGTCACATGGCGATACAAAGATTAATAGAAATGGGTTAAATTAAGATATAAAGGTTAGCCAATAAGAAGCTAGAGCTAATGGGTTAAGCAATGATTTAAATAATATAGTTTCTGTGTCTGGACAGCCAGGAGATGAACAAGCAGCCTCCTTACTACAGCCAATTGTCCTGTTCGAAACTTTCCATAGTGACTTAAATAAAGATAAAAATTATACTCACAGTCATTGTAGAACTGTCAATTCCAGTTCCTCTTATTTACAAAATAGACCTTCTGAGTTAGAATGACTAGGGATACCTTCATGACTAGCAATTTCATTTAGCTAAATTATTTCTGACCCTGTAGTTCTGAGTAAAATCCATTTAAAGAAATTGGTTTATGAAATTCATTAAATTCACAGTGAATGAAGAAAAATGGAATGCCTCTGTGTACACCACAATTTTTAAGCAATCTCTCCTCGCTTAGCAGGCAGGAGACTTAGATGAGTACAAATTATCTGAAAAAGCAATTAAATGCATCTCTATTAAGGCTCTCAAACTTTTCTCTATGATGTTGTAATGGTGTTTATACACATTATAGTTTATTCAGACTGGATGGAATACACCACACTGATAGTGAACTCCATTGTCAACTGTAGGTTTTAGTTAATACTACATAAGTATTTGTTCATTAGTTGCAAAAAATGTACCACATCAATATAAAATTTCATCAAGAATAGTAGGACAAATGCATGTAAGCCAGAAAGAGTAAATGAGGAAAGTCACATTTCAGAGTGCTGAATACTACTCTTATCATGAATTTTTTTTATTAAGAAAACATATTTAAGACACACAATGGGTTAAATGAATGAATATAAAGTCCACATTGTTGAAAAATTATTTTAAATAGTTTTGGTTTGTCATCAGATTACTCGCCCCATGTTAAAGCCAGAGAAAAAGCCCCGTAAATGTATGTATACAAACAAAACTGAAAATGTCATAGTTTTTCATGCTTATGTCTCAGGCATCTAGTTAGAATGGCTGTGGCAAATATGAAATGATTTCCAGGAAAGATTTAAATACCTTCATGCAAATCAGTAACCACAAACTAGGTTTCAGTTAAATAATAACACAATTTAGCTTTGTTAGAAGGAGATATGGTAAAAGGTGGGAGAGCTGCTTTCATAGCTAACTGGTTTGTTCCGCTAAGAGAGAACTGATTAGAATTCTTTGGCAGATTCAGGTTTGCTCTCTTTATTTATTTACCATACTTCAGATTAAAAGGATTTGAGAAGTAACACAGCACAATAGTAAATAGTTAAGAGATGATGCCTCAGATCAGTAATTCCTAAGGTTCACTCTTTCAAATTTAATTTCCTCTTATACTTAAAAAGAAGATTGGGACCATTCATAAATATTTATTTCATGAATATTTTTTTGCAACTGTCTCCTAACAATGGGAACCACATGCTCGGGGCCACTTTGGGCGCCTAGGGAAGTGGAGAGAGTTGGCAAATGGCAGAAGACAGTGATGCCAAGTGATAGATGCCTTTTCAAGTTCCCTCTTCCAGAATGTAAATTTCAAAGCATCAGGCAAAGAGTGCTCTCTTGGAAATGATGATTTCTGGCCGCTCCACAGCTCTCACCCTCCCCAATACTTTTAAAACTGTCATTATCTCTAAGTCTGAAGAAAGACTCATGTCATAATTGTTAAACACAGACGTTTTCTGTGTCTGTTAAACAGATTACGCTCTGTTCTCAACCCTGTACATCTTTGTTTTTAGACAGAAGTGAGTTTACATTTGACTAAAGTTAGAAGTAATTTTTGCAATTGAACTTTAAGTTAGATTATCATTCACTTGGCATGTTGTACTTTTTCATATTTCTGTGCTCAGATTATCTTGTCACCCTACTTGAAATTTGTGGGGCTAAAATTGTAGAGAACCATGGTGTAGAACCTTCTTCTGTTTATGTGTTGCTTTCATTGGTTAATGAATAAAGAAACTGCCTTGGCCTTTTGACAGGGCAGGACTTGGGTAGGCAGAAAGACAGAACTGAATGCTGGGAGGAAGAAAAACAGAGTAGGAGAGACACCATGCATCTTCTGCCTGAGACAGATGATGGTTAGAATCTTTCCCGGTAAGCCACTGCATGTGGCAATATACAGATTAATAGAAATGGGTTGAATCAAGATGTGAGAGTTAGCCAATAAGAGGCTAGAGTTAATGGGCCAAGAGTGATTTAATTAATACAATTTCTGTGTGATTATTTTGGGTATAAGCTGGTGGGTAGCCAGGAACAAACAAGCAGCTACTTACAACAGAACCATTTATCCTGGATTTTAGTTTCAGCTGTAAGGAATACTGAACCATGTACCTGCCTTCATATTGCATTGTAGTGGTGTTGGTTTTTTGTGAGGTGAATGCCAGATGTATAATTTTCTAGATTCTTATGGAACTCCACCCATTTCTTAGATGTGTTAACTTGTGTAAATTTTTAAGATTATCAACTAAAAAAAAAGAATACAACCTTCATATGCAATATTTGGAATATACTTGTTGGTGAGTGACTACTTCATAGGATTAATTTGAATGAAAAGAAAGTTTACATGAGGAAATTTTTGTGACAAAAGCAACAACATACATAAAATTAATTATTCCATATGTAGGTGGTTACAAAATTGAAAGTAATACTACAACACCTTGAAATTTTTTAATTTGTTGATGATCTGAAACTTACTGGAGTTCAGCCAAAACATTATAGTCTCTAGCTTTTCATTAATTTTAAATAGTTGTCCAAGACTGACACCATCAGTGTTTTGTGTTGCGTAGAAAACCAGATGTCTCTCCATCTACTTTCTTCCCACTAGCCAAAGACCACCTGAATCTGGTTAGAATTCGTTTATCTTTTGTTGTTGCTCTTTTTTTTTTTTTTCAAGACAGGGTTTCTCTGTATAGCTTTGTCTGTCCTGGAACTAGCTCTGAAGCTGCTGCTGGTCTCTAACTCATAGAAATCTACCTGCCTCTGCCTCCTGAGTGCTGAAATTAAAGGTGTGTGTGCCATCTTTGCCCAGTTTAACCCATTCAACTTCAATTACAAGTCTGAGACCAAAAGATGAAAGTACAGAAGATACATTTCATTCTGATCAAAGATTATCTGGTTTTATTTGAATTATGTATCAGAAAATAACTTTTCAAGGAATTGTATATCAAAACATTATATAGGACACAGTAGCAGCATAATGATGACCTTTGTATATTTTAATGACTATGAGAAAATGATTTCTAAACATTTTTAATATTCAGAATGAATAGTCAAAATTTGTTTTATTCAAAATATACTATTTTTATTAAGTGATAATGATAAATTTTATATATACAAGCTTACTAGCATGCCATTTTGTTTAGCATTTGAATGTAAATTAGTTGACTACATGACATTTAGCATTGAACTTTAGTGAAATATTTTTCAGATTTTATTTATATATTTTCATTAAGGTAAGTTGATGTTTAATATCATCGTAATAAAAATTTAGTATTGTCTTCAGAATCCCTCAGAGTGTGCTGGATAAGGGTTTTCAATTTGATAATGATGGCATAAAATATTCATAGAAGGTAGTCTTGATTTTGATATAGTTTTATCCAAATAGTGCACAGAGGACTTCATGGGCATAGTGGGATTGAATTAAGTGCCCTCCCTCATGCAAGCCTTAGATTAACTCAAGTGGGACACCATGGTTTTCATTTTAGTGCAGTTTAGAGGATATAGGGAGAAATGTAGGAGTCCTTGGGAAGATTCAAACTTAGATTTTATGCCTTAGAAGAGGCACCATGAGAGAAAACTTGGTAATGTTTCTGAAAAAAAAAAAGATGGCATAGAGGATTTCATATACCATGTTATTATGTTAATAGGCATGGGCTACATTTTGCAGAATTAGGTGTTATGCATTGATGCTATGGTTGGTACACTTGTGTTACCTGTAGCAGGGTATTGTCTATGGAGTTTCTTCAATGCCATAGGAAGACAATGCTAATTTTTCATTCTGGGCACAAAAGTACATGGATATTTATGTATGTTCAGTCAAAATACTAAACCAACTCATCAATGTGAAACTGTATCCCAATAGTTCATAAACATGTATCCTACATTTACTTCAATAATGAGCAATAGTGTCACATGAAATGCTTCTTCCAGATCAGTGACTTTTGGCATTATGAGGGTTGATATAAGGAAGGCAAGAATTCACCTGTACAGGTGCTGGTGGCCATTGTTTGTAAGCTTGCCTTAGAGCAGCAATGCATCCTCTGGGTCAATGTTTTGGTAAAAATGTTGCAATGTACCTTTAGAACACAAAATAATCACTGCCCTGAAAAGGCGATACAGAATTTGCTTTAGAATAAATCTGTATGCTTTAGGATGGTCAACTGTAGTTCAATTAACATACCTCAGTTTATAGAAATAGTTTTTGGGTATGTCTTCTCACAACTTTAATCAGTAACTGTTGCCTCTCAGAGGAGCCAAATAAAATGAAAAATGTGTGTCTGAAATATCTGCGTTGAAATATTGATCATCAATGGTTGCTAGTATAATAATCTACCAATAAGATCAAACTGGATATGGGATAGCATTGTATAAAATATGTATATTTAGCATTGAGATTCTAATGAAGTCACAGAGAATTGTGACATTTCTCCAGAGAGTAGCATCAAATCCCACTGGATTCTTTTGTCAAAGACTAATGAGAAACTTGTTTTGTGTAAAAACCAGAAAAATGTGACTTGGCGCTTAAGAATTAATCACATTAGCTTCCTGTCAGCAGCAGTTTTGCATTGTATCCTCTGCACGCTCCTGACTCACAGCATAGTTTGAATGATGGATTTCCTATTTAATCCACAGTCTTTGATCACATCTGCCCTTTACACAAATGGAGACGTATTCTTTAAAATCACAATATTTCAGTTCCAGATTTTAGCTGCTTTGATGTATGCTAAATTATACAATGTTATGCTCTTACTATTTTATCTTTTCTTGTGAAATACTATGACTTTTGATATGAAGCTATTTTATAAGTCCAACTTGTATTTAATGAGTTATTTTACCTTTTGATATAGTATATTGAGTCTTTGTTCCAAATCTTTTTCATTTATTTTTTATCATGACTGCAGCATTGCTAACTTACATAACGAAAGTGTATTTGTATACAAATCTGGATTTAACTATGGGCTGATAGAACTTTTTTTCAATAGAAACCCTTCTGAATAGCCATTTTTTTTTATAGTGTATTTGGGAAACTTTTCAGAAAGCTGAGAAAAGATTACTTGGTAAATGTATTTGATAAGTTTCCTAAATATTTCCAGACTAAGAAGGCACTTCATCCCTTTAAAAGCCCTAAAACCCAAGTTCCCACTAAATTGTTTTTTATCTAAAATAAATGTATGCTATTGTAGACTTTTTTTTGAAAATCTGACAAAATTCTTTTTGCCATCTCCTAAAATATGGCACTTTACAAAGAGCAGCTGATACAATAAGCCTTCAGACCATTCACTGTCAAAAATCTCCTCTGTGTTTACAAATTTAATCTAAAGGTTATAGCCACATTCTGTTGTTTATGTGAAAAACCTCCTAAATGTGTTCTCACAGATTGCACATTTCCTTAAATATTAAAAAAATTGATACTAGACAAAACAATTTCATATGCTAACCATGAAAGATAGTGAAGTGATATATGATATATGAATATATATATAATATGTGAATCTTATATGTATATATATATGGGAGAGCATTAACTGTTTATGCACATGTATACAAAAACGTTAGTAGAAAATGCATTATTAAGATAAATGCTTTTAGGGAGGCCACTGTAATATATATATATATTCTATATTTGTTGCTAATAATCTAATTTTCAGAAATATCGTATCTAAATTATGCTTGTTAATATCAGAAAAATAGCATTATATTGTTTTAAACCTTATTGCTGTTACAATATACATATATGTTGTTACATATGCATATAATGTATACATATATAGCTATATATTATAGTTGTAAATATTTTGTTTTACATATACATGCATATATAAAAATGTATTTTAAACTTAAATGACTGAAGATGCCAAGAAAAAAGTTGTATATCTGTGCAAATGCAATCAGTACAGTGGCCTGATCCTGGAGCTGTGTCTGTCTAAGGGATAGCATTGCTTGCCTCTGTGAAAACTAGAAGGCTACCCTATCTGCATTGCCACCAGTTGCATACAGCTGGCCGGGCTTGTAGAAACACAGTGAGAGGGCTGGCTATGTGTTTGACATGTACTTCATGTTTTCAGCAGAAGATAGCATCCAAACCCCTAGTCAGGGCTGGATGACACTGACCACAGTTGCCAGGAGACAGCACTATTAATGGCTGACAAGGGCAGCAAAACAGGGATCTCTGCCAGTGATGATGCAGCTGTGAAGTGCCTCTGATGATTCACTGCTTCTACAGAAACTAGAGTGAGCAACAGCTCTTCACAAACAAACCTGAAGACCATATATCTTTCTGTTAATGTTTTAACAGTGCTCACGTCTGTCTTGGCCCTTTAAGAAATAAGAAATATAATGTAAAGGGGGGGGATGGGCACTGGTTTTAGACTAACACAATAGTCTTCATAAAATATTAATTATCTGGAGCACGTTTCTATAGAAACTATCACAGGGCCAAAATTACCTACTAATCATTTATAAGTTGTGGAGGACCTTAAAATTCACCTAATAGATGGTTTCTTTGTTGTTGTTGTTGTTTGTTTTCTTTATCTAAGATAACAAGATACAGTATAAAAACATAGACACTAGTTACTCAGGACAAAGTAGAAAGGTGAAGGAACCCACTATCACAGATAGTATTTCCTGGACACTAACCTACGCCTTGCTCTTTATGTGACACACTAACCACCACTGATGGCTCAGAATCTCAAACTGTGTTTGCAGATGGGAAAATGAAGCTTTTGTTGTCAAGCTTCTCCATTTTAATATTATGTTTTTAATGCAGATCTCTTTCAAGAAAATGTCTAGAACCTTTTCTGGATAGGCTTCTTGGGTCTGGAATGGTTTCTTTATCTGAGTAATGGTTTCTTTATCTGAGGTCTTGAAGGATGTTACCAAAGACAGAAGTAGTGAGGGCCAAATGAGCCTGCGGTTCTTCGTTGTTGCACGTTCTACTCCACAGCGAGCCTTGGGCCTTGGAGGCTGTTATCAGTGTACTATGACAGAGAATGCATGAAATCTTTTGCAATTAAAAAATAAAGCTGTGGTTATTGTTTGCGCCTTGATTAAAGAGAACCTACCTGGAATAAACACTGAATGTTGACAACGTTTACTAGCTTTATTTATTGCAAAGGTAAGAGTAGATTTTTTTTTGTTTTGGCTTTTAATAAAAACTACAATAATGTAGTTACAGGAATAAGTTGAGGCATTAATCACTGTGCTTTGAGCTACCTGACTTCTATGTGGTCAGAAGAGTATACTCTATCATGTATTCAGAAACCCATCTTCTTTAACACGTGACAGATAAATGTTTCAATAATCTTAACAATGCTCAATTACAAATTTTGGGATGTTGACTTACAAAGATATGCGTATTTCCATCTCTGTTAAGTGAAACTTTATTTTACCTGTCTGTTATCACTTTATATTGGCTAGAGCAGCAAATTAATAAGAGGAGAAATGTAATCAGATTTTTGCATCTCAAGTATCTGTATTTTTAGAGTTATAGGTTGCATACAGAAAGAGCAAAACTATTCATAAATACATTTATGACTTTAAGTATATGTATTTTATCTATTTATATTTATCCATATATTATAAATATCTTAATCATATATATGTAGACAGAAGTTTCTGTTTCATCCAGTCCCATAGCAGTTCAGTCCCAAAGAAATACACAGAGTCTTATATTAATTATAAACTGTTTGGTCTACTGTTCAGGCTTATTACTAACTACCTCTTAAACTTAAATTAACCCGTAATTCTTATCTATGATTAGCCACGTGGCTTGGTACCTTTTGCTCAGTAGGGCATTCTCAACTTGCTTCCTCTGTGTATGGCTGTTGATGGACTCTGTTTTTCATCTTCCCATAATTCTCTTAGTAAAGTTGCCCCACCTATACTTCTTGCCTCGCTATTGGCCAATCAAAATTTTAATAAACTATATGAGTGACAAATCTTTGCAGTGTACAAAAGCATTATCCCACAGCATATGTATATGGCAAGGGACTAAGAAAAAGGGAAAGGACATTTAGCCTTCCAAAGGGAGGTAAAAATGCCTATTATTTTTCTTCTTTTCTCTTCATTATATTGTCTCTTTCAATTTTTGGGATATCTCATTATCACCAGAATTATTTTTACAGCATCAATGATTATCTAGAAGACTATTTTTCTTGACTTCTTAGATATCTTTTCTATGTCTATCCACGTTTTTCCTGGAGCTTAAAATTCTCCATGTTTTAATTTCTTGCCTTGTTCCTTTCACAATTTCCTTCTTTATGTTCACAGTTTCCATGTTTCACTACTCGTACCTTAATAACATAGCTTCTGCTTTTTGGTTCTTGGGTAATTAGAATGATCACAGCATTTCCTCTCGATTTATATACAGATACCAATGACAAAAGGAAAGGCTGTTTAAAAACTAGAGTCTTGTAAAAAGTAATAATCAAAGCACTTCAGCTGATAACATTTAAGCTGAAGCTAAACTTGAGAAATGAGCAAATGAATCCTCAACTGTACTAAGTGGGATGTGTTAGTGTTCCTTCCCAAGTGTATTCAAAATAAGAAGAATTCTTTCTGGGCTGACGTTTGGAACTGAACTTAAAGAGAGGTGATGGGGAGGAAAGACAAAAAGCCTGTGACAGAAATATGAAAGTGAAGCAGAAAAACTTAAGGACTTGAGTTTTCAGTTTTAAGTTGCTTGTTCTATACGACCAAAGCACTTTTTATCTTAAATATGTGATGATCCATAGAAGTCTTGGAAAGACAGGAAGCTGGCATAAAGGTAGATAGTGAAGATGGTCCATATATCAAATAAAGACTTGGCATTTCACACCTGGTTGAATTCCAGAGCTAGAAATAAATTCAACTAGATTGGAAACAGAAGTGAGCACAAGAACACAGACGTTTGGCTTGGGGAAACCAGTTGCTGAGGCTTGCAAGTACTCTAGCTAGGATTCAGATTAGGGAAGTCATATAGGTTGATCCCAGGCACCTTCTGTGTATACCTAATTAAACTTTGTGCATCTACCTTCACATAAAGCCCGTTAACACTTAGACCTATGAGATAAAATAAATTAATTTATGAAAGCACAAAATTTAGGTATGGTTTGTTTGTTATAATGCAATAAAAAAGACTGAGGGCAAATTTCTTTACCAGTTAATAAAGAGACTGCATTTTTTTAATCAGTTTCAATTGATTCAACAAAATTGTATTAAATGTCACAGCAGCCTCTAAGTATCATAAAATAAATATCATGTGTATATTTTTCTCTTTGGTAGATCTCTTGATTGTAGAATTTTACTCTCAATTGCAAAATTTCTTGCAGAGGAGTATGAAATAAATATTTCAGGATTTATTTTTGGCAAAGTTAATGTGCAATAGATTAATTTACATCTATTGTAAACTGCCTGCAGAAAATCTTGAGTTATATAAAATAAATTATAATGCATTAGATTGAATATTTTTATGACCTACTAGGTGATGTAATAAGATAAAAAACATGGAGTGAAAAAGTAGTGATTTAAGTCCCATTAAAACTTTACTATGATAACAAAATGCAATTTTAAATAGAGAAAATTTAAAAATGATACATTGGGGAAAAGAAATTGTGCCCATCTATGACAAAGAAAAATATTTTACATTCTTCATATTTAAAAACTTTAGATTTTTATGTTAATATCTTGAACAATCTAATGGAATAATAAATAAGAAATATGGATATTTAATGTCTATACCCACTATTGTAAACCCTCTCAATGAAAGTAAATTTGAAATACTTTATATTTTTATCTTGAGAGTCACAGGTTAGACAAAAGAAAATGGTTTTGTCTATCTGTATCTAGTATTTAAATAACTAGATTGTAATCTCAAATAGCTTGTCTTTTTACATGATTTGAAGGTTTAACTCCATGATTCAGAAATCATAGTTTGGAAAGCTGACATGTAGAGTAAACATTAAAATCCATGACACACAACAACTAAATCAGACATATAAATGTTAGAGAAAAATTTCCAGGTAAGTTACTATTGCAGTCTTAAAGATTATATATGTGGATACTAAAAAAAAAATTAATGAAAAGAAGTAGTGAGGTAATTAAGTAAGGCAAGATTAGTCACTGCTTCCAATAAGGCTTAAGACTCAGTCAGCTTCCAATAAGCCTTAAGGCTCAGTCAGCCATGTAGAGCTAAGCTCTTATACACATTCTCACACTCGTACATACACGGAAGGAAGCATTTTGCAGGAAGTATCAAGATCAAATTTTGCCAGTGTTGAATTTTTTTAATAAACTTTTCTATAGCTTCCACCTTTTAAAATATTAATATTCTTTTGATTTATGTATCTTCTAAAGAATATATGAAAGTCCAAAGAAAATACCATAATGAATGGAGAAGTCTGTGCAGTGTTTAGATGTTGACTTTTACTGGAGTAAAAATGCAGTATTTTGGGCTCATTCTTTAGGAATCTTACCTATTTCACACATTTATCCTATGCGCCTATTTAATTGAATTTAAACAACTTAATAATCCACCAGTCTTGTTTTGTTTGTGACAAAGTACAGAAATTCTTGAATTATGGAAAAAAAAACCCATTTGATTCACTCTGTAAGTTGCTGTAAAAGCACAATTCAAAAAGTTGGAGATCCTGATTTTCTTTACTCAAGAAAGTAAAGTCTGATTAAACAAGCAAGATAACACTATAGATCAACACAGGTAGAACCAATTAATCTTAAAAACAAAAATTTCCACTTTCTACTTGGTAGCTCTAATCTTTCCATCTTTATAAAGTAAAATAATTTTAGGCTTACTAAATATTTGGATAATCTGTGAATCAGATTTAATAAGAATGACCTTTGTTCAAATAAACTATTCCTTACATATTATTTTCAGAGTAATTTAACTAATTTATCCTCATAATTCCTCTGGCTGAGCTAATGTCAGTACCCTGCACAGTTCTCAGTATGAAAGAGCGTTTTTTTCAGCTCTCCTTCAGGGGTTAGGGGGATTTCTCTAGAGACTTTAAATGTGTATTAGTTAATCCACTTTATGAATAATTAATTTAGCATGCAAAATTTACAGTGTCTACTTGGTTGTGTTAAAAAAAAGCAATTTAAATCCTTTGCAGAGATTCAAAGGGGAATTTTCAAAGTGGTCAATAATTTTATAAGAAATAATAATGTACTTTACCAATTGTTCCTGCAAACAGAAAAATATAATATATAAATAACATATTTGTTATTTCTTGATGAATAGTAAGTAAAAAATAAAAGAACACAAATATTCATGAACTACTAACTATTGCTTCTTATAACAAGTGTATATTTTAAATACATATTTATAGTAAATACATATTTTAGGTGAATTTGTATTTTCTCCCCCTAGATTCACAAATCCAGTCCATGGTTTTATGATGTGATAAATCATAGAAACCAATATTTATATACATGAGATAATCTATATTAGCGTCAGTTTTTTTTTAACAGAACAAGGATGATGTTTATTTGTGTGGGTGTATATGTTCTTACATGTTTATATGTGTGATACACGTTCATGTGACTGTGTGAAAATATTTATACATATGCCTTTAAAGGGTAGAAATCAACTTTGGGCACTACCACTTAGGTCTATACATTTTGGTTTTGCAATGGAGTCCCTCTTTGAGTTGGCAATCAACAAGTAGGCTTGGTTCCTGCTCAACAAATTCTAGAGATGTTCTAGTCTCCAGCTCCATAGTACCAACTTCACTAGAGCAGACCATCATATCGACCTTTATGCATGGATTCTGCACCTTGAACTCAGGTCCTCACGGGTGTACAAGCACGTCACTGACTGTGCTATAACCCAGCCAAAAATAATTCTTTACTACAAATGGTGGTGAATGACTCTGAAGATGATATGCAGAGCCACCTAATTTAATATTCCTTACCAGTATTTAAAATTTCATATGTATTAGGAAAATTAATTCCGTAAAAGTTATAAAATGCAGTTTTATTTTACTGTGTTCAGACTAAATGAAATTATCTACTTTTAAAGATATAAATGCTGAATATGAGCAAATTGATATGACTACATATTTCTCCCTGAATCTCAAATTTGCCTTTATTTGTACTATGGAGTGTAAAATTAGGCATAGGTTTTTAATTTTGAAATAATGACTTAATAAATACAATAAAGCATTTTAATATTATTTAGACTTTCAATTTCACAAACATTCATGTTCCATATTTTCTATGACTCTGCTGAGGAAGAATGGGACCTTCTCTACAATGAGTCTCTACTATGCATGTGTGAGCGACCCCTCCTGGAGACCAGTCTGCAGAGAGCTTTGAGTAGTGTGTGAGCATAGGTTCCCAAGTGTGGGTGCTGAAAATTGAACTCAGGTCTTTTGTGAGAGCAATGAGAACTTAAAATTTATTAGCAAAAAATAAAACAAAAGAGGATATGACATTGTGAAAGACATGTGTTTGAAGGTTCATGGGAGAGGCTTAGAGGGTGGGTGGGGTAGATATATGAAGGCATATTATAGCAACACAGTCAAAGAAATGCATATATAATTTAAATAGAAATTTCATCAGAGTGGGTTACTATAATTTGATCACTTTATATATTTGTTAATTAAAATTCCATACTAATACTAATAATATGAGACATAGCCAACATATCTAAATGTATCTTTAGCATACTTGAAAAAGTTTGCCTTAAATGGAGATGAAAAATTACATATAATGTACAAACACCCAAAACAGGCCTTTGGTTCAAAAATGAGGATGTAGAAAACAAAAGTACACTCAACTGTCCCTCTTCCAAAAAGAGAACAGCCAAACATGAAAGTGATTGGAGAGTGAAGATTTCTTTCTTTTTTTTTGGGGGGGGGGGGGGATTAATACTACAGATCAAAGAAACAGAACAGTAAGCCACTAGAGAAATATTTTACCTCTACCAATGCTCATACCGAAGGAGTATTCCTTAGCCTGTCTTGTATCTCTATCAAACCTCAGACTTGACACTCTCCAGTGAGTTTCTGTCTCTTCCCCTTTCTATTCATCTCTCTGTCCAGCCATAATTGCTCCTATATCCACCTCCCTAGTGCTGGGATTAAAGGTGTGCCTCAGCTCTGCTCGGGCAAAGTGATTAAAGGAGACAAATGCACTCATATTCATTTGGGTCCTTTTCTGAGAATTATCATATGCCTGTACAAGTTATATAGCAGTTATTTATATCCTCAATTAGCGGAGTTATTACTTGTTCCATTTTATCCCTTTAGTTAAATAAATTTCACTATCTGAGTTAGGAATATATTGTCTTGTTCCTACTGGATTCTACTAGAAACCTGAACTTTCATTTTACCTGCTGAGACATTTTGCATAGCAACTCTCTCTGATGAAATTTCTATTTAAATTATATATGCATTTTTTACCATAAACTAACACATTAATCCATACTGACTTCCATTAAAATAAGCTTTTCATTCACATTTTAAAGAATTATATATAAATCTAATACATTAACAATAGCTTTAAAATGATTTTACATTTTATTGTAAACTATCTCCATCAGAACTGAGTTAGATTTTTGATTATTGTCAAGACACTTCCTAAGGTAGTCTCAGAGCTGTGCTTTACAAATTCTGTCAGTTCACGACTGTGAGGTTATTAAATGAACTTAATAGGCTGTGAGAAGCTGCACGTACTGCAGTAAAATAGAATACAAAATGATATATAAGATAATAAACATATATGCACATATGAACACACATATACATGTATATCATACATGTATATGTAAGTATATACATGTACACACACACACACACACACACACATATATATATATATATATATATATATATACATTCACCGCTAACATTTGTCTATAAGTAATAATGTCCTTAGATTAAAAAGACTAGAGATGTTAGACAGGAGGTGGTGGCGCACACCTTGATCTCAGCACTCGGGAGGCAGACACAGGGGGATCTCTGAGAGTTCGAGGCCAGGCTGGTCTACAGAGCTAGTTCTAGGACAGACTCCAAATCTACGGAGAAATCCTGTCTCAAAAAAAAAAAATAGATTAGAGATGGAGATGTTAGCTCACACTTTAAGTTTTAGACAGCAAATATAGGAAAGAAGCATTATATATAATATAGATTTCAATGTGATATCTCACTTCCTTCGCGGGAAGGAGCTTTAAAGTTGAGAAATATTGCACTAGTTTCTTGGTGTGATTCTACTCACACATTGGACATTCCACCTTCTGTTTATAGTTTATAAAGAAAGGACCTCATACAAAGAGAAAAAGCAGAAACAGATGGAGGATAATAAAAAGAAATAGTTGCTTGAAGTTTTCCCAGTACAATACAAGTTTTAAATGATCATTTTAGGAAAATAGCGGATTAGGTAATTTAAATCTAAAAAAATTAGTAACAACTTTATGTGCATTGGCCTTGCTGTATTCTAGAGAAAACCTTGTGAGTTTTTCCTACAACTTGAAAAACCCCTAATGAGTAAACAAAACCTTAAAAAATGAATCTTTTCAAATGTTTTGTGACAATTCTAAACTTTATATTTCTTCCTGACTTATAAAGGTCAGGGTCCTATATAATTGTATTAAGAAAGTCACTATGACCTATGTCAGCTAGCGTGCAGAGCTCAGGTAGAGTGGAACATTGCATCTGATCTTCAAGGTTTATGAATAAGAACCTTCTTTTTCAGAATGTCTTTCAGGAGCCTTAATCAAGACAGCTGCCTTTTGCTAACTATTGGTAGAACATTTTGCCAGTTGCTTTGAAATATTAATGCACTTAATCTTTAAAAAGCCTCTTGAGGTGGGTAATATAAATTCATTCCAGTTGATTAGAAAACTGAGATTTATAAGGTTAAGAACTCACCCAAGGTCATATTCTACTAACTGGCAGATGCAGGATTTGATTTTGGGCTGATTCATAATACACACAGCAAATAGCAGTTTTGTTTGTGAAATCATTCAAAATTTTTTCTGGTTACTGTGAGGGACTATGATTCTAAATGGCAGACTGACTTCATTTTTCTCCATTTAGATGAATATTCTCAGTAATTTGACAAATTATTTTGGAGCTTGTCCTGGAACTAGCTCTTGTAGACTAGGCTGGACTTGAACTTACAGAGATCTGCCTGCCTCTGCCTCCAGAGTGCTAGGATTAAAGGTATGTGCCACCACTGCCCAGATAATTTGAGGAAGCTTTTATCACTCAGTATTTGCTTCTCAGAAAGGACAAAGTCAGATGGCAGCAAGTATTTACACAG
Organism: Chionomys nivalis; assembly: GCF_950005125.1. Taxonomy (NCBI): domain Eukaryota; kingdom Metazoa; phylum Chordata; class Mammalia; order Rodentia; family Cricetidae; genus Chionomys; species Chionomys nivalis. The sequence goes on along the minus strand of NC_080103.1, from coordinate 27,384,694 downwards.
GTTCCATAAAATATTAAAAAAGAAAAAGGATTGCTAGTGACACTGACCTAACTTGGAGCTACTATGACCTCCATTTCTGACCACAGCAAACAAAGCAATAAAGGAAGTCTCCTGACGTTTTTCATTTCACCATATCCATTAAATGGTTTCCAATTCACTGTAGTGTATTAAGTATGGTATTACATCTTGCACTGAAGCCTATCATATAATTCACTAAAAATATTCTATTGCTAAAGCTACTAATGATCAATGAGTCTTCAGTGAGCTGCGATCTCTTTGCTGTGAGAGGATCTTGCCTTGGTCCTAGAATCTGCTGACTGATTAGGGTGGTAATCACAGAAAAATGAAAGTGTCTATGTGATTTTATTAAATAAAACAAAAGCAACAATATTTAAATCATTGACAGCTTCTTCTTTATAGAAAATACATCTCTGTAACATATATTTCCATGTGATTGAGTTTTACACACTATAGAATGTCTTTTTAAGTTAGAGTCTGGTCTCTTAGACTATCTTGTTGCTTCAACAACTTACTTTACCTAAGTATTCTGAATCCTGTTTTTTTATTTCAATGTTGTGCAGAGAACTTTCCATAGGAATAGACTCTATCTCAAAGAACTATTTGTTCATTTATTTATGTACATCCACAAGATATAACTGCTTGTGTTCAATTTTATTATCACTCTGACAAAATCATTGACAAAAGAAAAACCAGAAAGAAGGAAGGGTTAATTTCAGCTCACAATTTGTGGTTCCAGTTCATCACATCAGAGAGAGCATGGTGTCAGGACCATGAAGGAGTAGGTTGCATTGTGCTCGCAGAGGATACTGTGCTTGCCACCCTTTCTCCTTTTGATTTGTTCCCATACCCAGACCTATGGAGAAGTGCTGCCCACATAGGAAGCGTTTCATAACCTCAACCAACCTAATCTAAAAATTCTCCTATAAATATGCTTAAATGTTTGTTTCCATGAGTGTTGATGCCGACAAGTTGACAGTCAAAATTATTTGTCATATTCTTCATTCCATAAAATTTTATCATTTACGTTGACTTAAGTTTATCACATATTTAGGCTACATGTTTAATTCTAGTTCTCTCTCTGCCACATTTGCAGGCACTGCTTTTCCTGAATTCTAAATGCCTCAAAGTCACATGTAAGAGTGAGAATTGGTTTCTTTCATTCCTATTAGCGCTGATATTCTGACTCCCTCTATTAAATCATGAATATTCGTAGCATTTAGGCCAGTGAATTCTCTCCAGCCATTTTTGTTAACTTATGACACTGATACCCTTATATATATGTTTTTTACATAGTAAGATCTGAAGGTCTAAACTACATTAGGATTCCTGTCCTGAACATGGGTGTTGATTTAATAAGCATAAAAATAATGTCAGCATCTATGATGGATAATTTCTCAGGTAGACTGAACATTTAACTTTTAGCTGAAGTACACATTTCTCTGCTTTTGTTGGATAATTTGTCATGGTACAAGAAAAATAACTAACACAATTGTATCATCTATCTTCATGAGGTATGCTGATAACTACTTGCATTGTCAATAAGTAGCATTACTTTGAAAGATATGTCTTGGCTATATGTAGTTCTGATTTTTAAGTCTCAAAGCAGGCTTAAAATGTTCAGTAAACCACATTTTATATTCTCATATAAGATTTGGCATTTGTTTATTGTAACTTAAGAGATTTGGTATAATTCTGAAGGATTCCTTGATTTCTAGAATGAATGACAGGGGACTGTCACTCCAACCTAAAATTGGCAACTGCATTCAACTGCCACAGTGTGCACTGCCTGTCCTTTGAAGTTTAAAATCAGTCACTGTATCCTTTTAGACATGACAGTCTTACATGGAATCTTCTACTATAAGGGTCTTTTGTCCTCATTGAAAATCTGCTCTTTTGTGTAGCCATTTACCTCAATCACACTTACTGGGTATTCTGGATAACTCTTTGTAGCTTTGAAATCAACACTTGTTACCTCACTCTAGATTTTTTACATTTTAAAAACAATTTTCCCCACTGTACGTGTCAGAAGTCAACCTCCATTAGCCTCAAACACTCTGCCTGAAGCTTTCCACCTGTCCCAATCTTCACAGAATCGAAATGACTTTTTTTTCTTTCCAGATTGGGCTGTGGCTTAAGGGAATGTTGTGGTTTGCTTGATTTTATTTCCAGACCACTAAAACTTCAAAACATGTTTCTCTGTGCCTTCCTTCCATCTTCCTCCTTCTCTCCCTCCCTCTCTTTGTTCCTTCCTTCCTTCCTTCCTTCCTTCCTTCCTTCCTTCTTTCTTTCTTTCTTTCTTTCTTTCTTTCTTTCTTTCTTTCTTTCTTTCTTATCACTCATGCATTCACTGGAGTCAAAGATTTAATTTTCTTCAAGAGCTTTTCATTTGCATTCAGACTAAATACTAGCAAGCATTCAGATCTTGACTGTTTCCTATAAAAGGCCTTTAGTTTGCAGATTTTTTTGCCTTTATTTTTCACCAGTCTCAATTTATTTTTTGCATTTAAATAAAATGGGATCCATATGACTCTTCCTCTCACTTGTATACTTAGAGAGCACTGACAGGTGGCCATCCCAGTTTCAACACTGTTTTACTTGGGAATAGGAAAGTTGAAAGCAAAGGAAAGAAAAAGTGAGCAGATAGTCAGTGAACAGATACTCTAGGCAAGACAGTCTCACCTGCCATCTTCAACCAGTCAGAATATAGCCAGCATTTATTATGGTTTCTGTCTATACAGTCACAGTTCATGAAACTACCTCCCCCAATTATAATATATCAAATTATCACTGATCATTATTATAATAGTTATGACAATTATAAGTTGTAATATGTTGAGATTTTTCAATGTAAGTCGGAGACATGTAGAGAGAGAGCACATACTAATTGGAAATGGACACTTATGAATTGTCTTTATGCATGATTGCCACAAAACTTCAGTTTGCAAGAGAACAATGTCTTCAGTGCTCAAAATGTAGGGTATCATGCCTGTATGAAATCTATAATAAATAAATAAATAAAATAAAATAAAAAAAGAACATTTTGGTTTCAAAAGCAAATATTTCGTGTATCAGTTTCTGCATCAAAGAATTTGGGCTCAGTTCAGGTGAGTGCCTCTGTCTCAATGTTTCTAAAAATCTATGCTCAGAAATGGGGTTTTCATCACATAAAGACCTTCTTTGGCAGTATCCAGAGCCTCTGCAGCTGTTAGACTGAAGGTACTGTTTCTCAGCTAATAATTGGACAAAGGAAGCTTAGTCCGTGACTGGTAGATGTTTCCTAGCACAACCTACACCATGCTAGGTACAGTCACTCCTCAAATTAGAAGGGTAGTAAGAGTAGGTAAAAGAGAAGGAAGAGAAAAAAAGACTGTATTCAATTTTTAATTGTGTCACTTTCAAATATCCTGGCTAACGAGATGATAAAGATAGCACTGGCCATCAGTATTAGAGGCAAAAATTTTTGGAGATGAAAGTTGAAAGAAATCTATTTAAAGTCATTCTAGAATGTGAACTAAATATAGTCAGTTAATGTCAGAAGTTTGCTACATAAGCTGATGCCTAAGTTTAAACAATTTGTTAATCATATTTTAAAAATGAATAGAAATGCAAAGGTTGGTTATGACACTTATTGGTGTTTCTAAGACTTTAATTCTATTTAAATTTGATTGCATTATTATGTATAAGTTCACTTCCACAGTTCAATTTGTTGTTTTTACTAAATCTTATTAAATAGTATAAAAATACAAAGAAAAACAAGATGAAATATCGTCACTTCATACAAGTGTTTAGGTGAATATTGGGCAAGACAAGTAGTGCCATTAGAGGCTTGCATCATTTAGAACATGCTAATTAAATAGTTGTTATAGCAACTGTAAAACTTGGAGAACTCTTTGGAAATTTATATTTGAGTGGGCTCTTGAATAATGCACAAAGTTTTATTGTAAGACAAAGTAGTAAATACAACAGGAAAACAAAAAAAAGAAAAACATCAACAACAAGCTTGTAGAAAATGTAGCAAACATTTGGCAAAGAAAGAGCAGTCTGAATGGAGCTGGGGAAGCTGATATAAAATATGTGCTGATACTCCCAAATGAAGATGTAAGAAAGAGTGTACAGGAATAAAGATGTGGAGGTAGTGAGCCTACTGACATCTTAAAGACAGCCAACTACATGATCAGCAACATTGAAGGCCAACAACTGAGCAGATTTAGAAGGAAGAAACCGAACTAAGAGGCTATTGTAACATTTCCAGTCTGAGTTATAATGACTCAAGAGTGGCTGACAGGATTTGGATGTGTAAAGAACATTATGATTAGAAGCCATTATATGCATACAGTTGTGGAGTACATGAACAGAGAGATGTTAAAGCTGATTTGCACATCTTAGATGTGAGGAGAGTGACACCTAACAAATATGGAAAGTCATTTGGAAAAGTAATATGCACATTGAATTTTCTGGCTTCTTATTTATTTGAAAGTATTAAAAATAAAGAAGGAAGGTGCCATACCTTACTTGATTTTAAACTTAAATGTTCTAGAGTGAGATATTAATTATTGCTTGAGATTCATGAAAGAAGAATCAAAATCTTCAGAATGAATAAAATAATCAGCTACTAGAGGGGAGATAAAGTAAAACTAGAAGCCATTTTGACAAGAAACATTTCTATTGAAAGACTGACAGAGAAAGAGAATCCAGTACCGTAAACGGTCAAAACATGTTTATAAAGAAGAGTGGTGAATGAATTGGGTCCTATGGAAGGAAGGGGAGAGACTGTGTGGAGGGTGTTGCCTATTAACTAAGATGTCAGCAACAGTTTTGAGACAAAAGCTTCAAGGTAATATTGGAGACTGTTTTCAATCCAATAACCAACACACCCATTTTATATAATAAGCCCAGACTGAGCTTTGACAGTAGGCTTAAATTTGAGAAGAAATTCTGAGAAAGTGGAGGCATCATAAGATGATCTATTTCTATAACTTTGGCAGCAAAGTAGGGGACAGATGGTGTGGAAGCTTGAAATAGTAGATGCAAAGAGAGGAAATGAATAAATTGGGAATTTTTCACCCCAAAGTAAAGGGACTATGAGAGAGAGGGGTGTTGGTGCTGAATATAAATGAAACTAAGAAGAATATGAAAATTTAGGATAGGCAAGGCCAAAACCACTATTAAAAGAGAAATGTTTGCAAGAAATCATCTGTCATCATATATACAACAAGAGAAAGGGAAGTTCCAGGAATAAGCAGTGTGTTAAAGAAACACCAGTTGGTTGGTTTTAATTGTAGTAATCAATGAAAAAAAAAAAAGACTAGTGTTTGTTTAAGGGCTATTACTTGCCAGGACCCAGCTTAGCGATTTACATTTACGAACTCATTAAAACTTTTGAAGAGCTCTATGGAGTGAGCATAGTAAAAGATCTTAATTTAAAAATTCAATGTAAGAAATTGAATTTTTAGGGAATGGAACTGTTCAAGTTTCCAGTGAGAGATAGTTTTCAGAATGCAACCTATTTCTGGCTCCATGGCTCATACTGTAGGTTACCATGGTCAGCGTGTGAGATCGCAATGTGACCATGTTGTGACTAAGGACTTACCACAGTCGAGGAGGTAAAGCGAGTCTCCTAGAAGCAGTAATGATTTGTTTGAAATTTTACTTGGGAAGGCATCACGTTTAGTAAGGTCTTGTAACTTCCAACAGAATTCAATCAAGAAGGTCCTAGAGAATTCTAGAAGTTATAAGGCCAATAATTTTGAAGAACAGAGTGGAGAAAAATCTGATGTGAACGTAGATATCAATTTGAAATGACTGATAATAGAGTTCAATCTAGAGAGGAAAAGAAGGGATACTTGTGGGGAATGACTATAGGGGACAAGCACATCCACAGCCTCACTAGCACAAAGAAAGTTATTATGTATGGGAATATAGGGAAATGCACTGTGAGGTTTTCATGGCTTCAAAAGCAGGTATCACTGTGGTAGTCATACCACATTAAAAGGTTAATTAATCCTGATACAGCCTGACATAAAAGGTTGAATGTGATGAAGATATAATTGAGGTGGGGTCACTGCCATCAGGAAACTAAGGAACATGAGACCAAAGAGACAAAGGTGTCAGCCAGTGTAGCAGGTTGACTTCTGAGTTGATAAGCAGATGATGTTGACTTCAGATTTTATGCAATGAAGTTTGCTCTTGCTACTTCATAATCTCGTTTGTTATTCATAATGCCTAATTACTTAATGTTTTCAACTTCTATTTTAGAATCTCTGACTTTTGGCATGCTTAAGGAAGAACACATTTTAAAACCACTCTGTGAACATGTATATGTGTATGTGTGTGTGTGTGTGTGTGTTTCTTAAGGAAATTTGATTCCCAAAGAGCCTCAAACAAAATATATTTTAAGCATATGATTTCACAATTGTAATACTTATGCTTGTATAAATTGTTTTCATTAGTAATAAAATGCAATAGGAACATAGTTACTATCTAGAAATAAAGGTCTAATTACAATTAAGAATAGTGTTTCATATGCTAGTATGATGATAGACACTTCACTCCCTTTCTAAATTAGGATTGCATTGGTTTTGAGAACAATGTGAATACAGGAACAGGATATGTCTTAATTTCAACAAAGCTTAATATTTTTTTTAAATATTTAAAAGATGATTATGTATATAAGGAATATTGTGGATGCAGGTGCACAAGTGTGGAAGCCAGAGGCCAGTGTGTGGTAGCCAGCTATCATCAACACATTATGTGGCCCTGGTGATCAAACTCAGGTTATAAGTCTTGTTAGCAAACACTTTTACTTGCTGGACTATTTTACCAGTCCCTATACCTTAACTTTTCCAAACTATTCTTTACTTCAATTGTTTCCAGATTGCAGTGGTCATTATCCATCCTCAAGTGACAAACTATTATTATTTACTAGAAAATGTAGGCAGTTGTATTTTTTTGCTTGTCTGTCCAGTCATAGTTCTTTATATAATAAATCTACCCTCACACACTAACTTGAAGAAACTTTGTAAGATGATCAAAATTAAATGAAAGAAGCTAGAGGGAAAATTTCTTGAGTGGTTGAAGATGGGAGAAGTTATGATTAGAGCAGATTCGAACAGAACTTCAAAACTAATCATGTCAGACAGGAAGGAAACAAAAATCTTGACTATTTTAAGAACTAGCAAGAAGTAATGTGTAACGTTTATCTGTGTGTAAGAACAGAGGGAAATGGATTTGTTATTTCTGAAGATACAGCTGCTGTCTTCCCTGAGTTGGAGATGGTCTACAATGTTTTTGGAAGAATGGGTGAAAATGAGTTTGCTAATCTTTAAGTAATTCAGTATATATTGATTTTTTTTTCTCTTTCAAGACAAGGTTTCTCTGTGGTTTTGGAGCCTGCCCTGGAACTGGCTCTTGTAGACCAGGCTGGTCTCAAACTCACAGAGATCTGCCTGCCTCTTATACTGATTTTTTTTTTTTATGAGAGGAGGAGTGTTAAAATATTTTGACATTTGGATTAATAGTAGATAAATACATAAAATCTGCAGCATACCAAAATGTGGCCAGAAATGCAAAACCTAGTGGCCAGCAACATAATTCAGTGATTGCAACACATCTCATTTTCTTATGGGAATTACTTCTTAGAAAGTGAAAATTAATGAAAATAAAACCAAGGCAGGCCACTTATCTACTTTCCATTAAAAATGATCATCACATTTTTGGAAATCAGTGACCTGGAAACTGTGAAGTTGCTATAACAACTTCTCTTGCTCCTTGTTTGTTTATTCAGGGCCAGCACCAATGCTTAAGTAATGTCTCAAATAGGCTCTGTTCAGCACATAGTAGGACACAAATGAAACTTCCAAACAGAAGAGAAGATAGAATATAGGAAAGCCTAAGGAAGTGCTTGCCAATTTATCTTCCTCTTGGGTAAGATAAAAACTATCTAGAATTTGTGACAACGAGAAATTTGATTGTCATGCCCTCATCAGTACCATTTTGTTTGCCACAAGTAAGTGCCCAATCCTTGCCTCATTCTTGAATTTTACATCTCCATGTATCCTTCCGTACTGCACAATGAACACAACAGTGGAAGAGAACACCTCCCTTCTGTTGGAGCAGTGAGTAATCTGTAGCCAACGAAGCTTTCATTGGATTGCAATCGACTCAACTAAACTTCCCGGAACATCAAAATCTCATTAAAAGCTGCCATTGAGTAAGAATGTAACTTAAGATTCTCTCAGTTATGGATGTGGGCCAACTGTGATTTAATACTCTGTATCCAGACTGGGTGAGGGAAACTGTTAACTCACACATGCCTATGCTAAATTGCTCAAAGAGTTTTTTTTTTCCATCTATTTACTAGATGAAAGGACCCTGCTGTTTGCTCTGTAAGGGTTCCCCTGTAGATTTAAGAACAATTATAAGTGAATTTCTCAGTGTGGCCCTATCATCAAGCTGCCAGCTGGTTTTCAGGATGTAAACAGAATCTAAACCCAACATTTCTACATTCCAAATGAGGGAGGACTTTTAAAACTATGACCATGGTGGCTTTCAGAATGGTGATTGTCAATTGATGCTAGAATAGTGCAGTAGAGACTTTCAAAGCACTTAACGTCCATAGCGAGGATCTCTGCAAAACTTAACAGTTGGTCCAAAGTTATGTTTAGGTTTGATGAGTAATTCAGATCTGAAAATAATTTGCACCTGATTTGAATCAGTGGCTTCTGCTGTGGCGAGGATGCTTCTATTCTCCTAAAGTTAATTCTTTATGAGTTTCATTTTCTTTCACTACCTAGTCCAATGGACTAACATCCAGTGAAGGACAGTAGAAACTCACCCAATTGTGTCTCTATTTAGTGAGAAGATCAGAAAACATACTGTATGCAGTATTTCCTTTCTTGAGGAACCAGGTGAGAAAAAGCTACCCTTTGGCCTAGAAGTTGGAGGCAAACACACAGATGATGTTATAAGCCAGCCTCAGACTCTTATAGAAAGGACTTTAGAGCACTGTTTCCCCATTTTAATTCTCTGTTGTTACGACACACGTGACTTCTATATATTTGCTGAATTCCCAAGCTGCAATACCCACGTATTTACAAATAATAGGAACCTTTGTTTAATCCAAGGATTAGAAATAATGAAACATTTCAAAAATTTGAAGACAAATGACACGTCATAGTATTTCTAACTGTACCTGCATAGGGAGCTTTAAGTTCAAATGGAGATCCTAGAGGCAATTTGTCTTTACTGCTTTTTGTAGATGTGTAAGAAACCCTAGGTACACGTGATTACTCACATATCCAGGAAAGATAAGAAACCGAAAGCTGGGTCGAGAACTAGCATCCTTTCATTCCAGCATAAGGTGGCCCTGCAATGTTTTAAAACCAAACAGGGAAACTGTAGAAGAATGTCAAGCCTCTGAGTGCCCAGGATGCTGGAGTAAAACGAGCCTCCTGAAGCAAGAAATAATGGATCGCAGACGGATACGGCACAGCCCTCTTGATAAAAGCTAAGATTTTGGCAGATGAGGTGGAAAATTGCCATAATCATTGGTATATGTGACTGACAGATACAGCCACTGGCTTTTAAATGTCTTCATTCTTCCTGGTGACCGGATTTAAATATGACATATGTATCCTGTTTAATAATATTTTGTCAACAATTAGCCACATACGTAATAATAGCCTCCTAATTTTAGGCAATTCCCTTGGCCTAATGGTAGCACAGATGCCATCAGACCAGAGTGAACGTATTGCCTGCCTGTGGCAGTGTTGGAATAAAAAGCTTATTGCTTTCCCAGTCATATGAAAATACAACATGTACAGTTATATATGCTACATAATACCGGATTATTATGTGAGTGACTATTTCTTTTTGCTTTATCGAGGTATTACTACAGCTTCCTAAACTTTGGCCTGTGTCCCTATGTGGGGCTGCATAACTAAATGAGGGGACTGGTCAAACTGTGGCAACAGTCAATTGTGTATAAATGGACAATGGCCAGAAAATAACTCAAAAACTCCGTTTTAAAAAATTAATACATAATGAACCTGAACTGCTTCAGGATGTGCTCACTCTCTTTTTGTGGCCGGACTGCAGCCTTGGTTCTGGGCACATGGCATACACACTTTGCACTGGGCATGCTCTTATGCCTTACGCAGCTGCCGGATACTGCAGGAAGCATCCTGACTTAGATTAGAGATGACTATGTATCATGAATTGCAGTAGTTTGCTGGACATCCAAAGCTTCTTTTTTTTATAGGAATTTAATGGCTTATTCATGAAATATAGACTTTAATATTTTCCCACTTAACATACAGGAAATGAACATATCTGTATTGTCTTGGAATGTTTGTTCACCAGAAACTGCTCTTTAAGTTTCAGACTGGAGAGTTTCATTGAAACAGTCTTAAATAAATTTTGGCTTGGAATTAGGAAAGGATTTCCAACCATTTCCGAAATAGCTTTGAACGCACTTCTACTGTTTTGTGTTATTTATATGAAGCAGCATTTCAGCATCAAAAATTACAAAACCAAAATATCAATCAACTCTGAAAATGGCGTTACATCCCACAGTACCAAATATTGAACCAAGATTTAATTCTTTACACGAAAATAAACAAACATGCCCCTCTCATGAGTATGCTTATTTGCCTTTGCCTTTAATAAATGGAAAAATTATATGTAGAATGAATATTTTAAAATTTTCATTAGGTTTATTTTGTTTATTTTGTGTGTATACACATACACATGTGTATGGCCACACAAGTGCTAATGGTGATCAAAGGCAACCTGAAGAAGTTGGTTTACTAGTTTTTCCAGGTGACTGTCAAACATGGGGATCAAGTTCAGTCTGCCAGATTTGGGAGTAAATATCTTTACCTGATTAGCCAACACAAATATTTTAAAATATTTTTTCTTTTGGTATATGGGGTAACTATTGGAAGAAGTTTAACAAGGACTGTCATATAATATATTTTTTATTATTTTAAAATATACATCTTAATTTTAAAAAATTTCACGGTTTGTCAAGAAAAATAGACTCATCTTTCATTTATATATTTGTGCATATTTCATATATTTCTGTTACACCAAAAATAAAAAAAAATACTAGGCTATGAATTTGAAAGTAGAAAGAAAACATATGAGGGATTACACCGAAGGTATCTGAAATAGGTAGATGAAGGAAAGGGGGTGTGTAGGAGTTACTTCTGTTTGGGTGTTGCTGTCATTGGTTAAAGAATAAAGAAACTTCCTTGGCCTAGTTGATAGAGTGGAACTTAGGTAGGCAGAGAAACCATAACTGAATGCTGGGAGGAAAAAGGGCAAAGTCAGAGAAGCCATGGATTCTCTGCAGAATTTCCAGTAAGCTACTGCAACATGGCAATACACAGATTAATGGCAATGGGTTAAACTAATATGTAAGAGTTAACCATAATAAATATAATAAGTTAGAGCTAATGGCCAAGCAGTGTTTTAATTAATACAGTTTCTGTGTGTTTATTTAGGGTGTAAGTTATCTGGGTGGCCGGGACAAACAAGGGACCCTCTCCTTGCAACAAGGGGGAAGGAGGAAAGCAATCCTATTTCAATTAAAATATATTTTTAAAAAGATTTTAAAAGGAGGCGTTAGAGAGCTGGGCAGTGGTGGCACACGCCTTTAATCCCAGCACTCGGGAGGCAGAGGCAGGCGGATCTCTGAGTTCGAGGCCAGCCTGGTCTACAAGAGCTAGTTCCAGGACAGGAACCAAAAGCTACGGAGAAACCCTGTCTCGAAAAATCAAAAAAAAAAAAAAAAAAAAAAAAGGAGGCGTTAGAATTGGGGACATGGTTAATTTGACTGCGAGCTTGCTTGCAAGCTTGAGGATTTTAGTTTAGTTATCCAGCATTCGTTTAAATCTCTACCTATGGAGACATACCTTTGTAATTCTAGAACTGGAGAAGTTGAGACAAGACCCCTGAGGCATTTTGTTTAGCCAATCTGAATGAATTGACAAGTTTTAAGCTCAATGAGAGAACTTGTCTTAAAAAACAAGTTGGGAATTGGGTGGTGGTGGCACATGCCTTAATCCCAGCATTTGGGAGGCAGAGGCCAGCCTGGGTGACAAGAGCTAGTTCCAGGACAGGCTCCAAAGCTACAGAGAAACCCTGTCTTGAAAAACCAATAAATAAATAAATAAATAAATAAATAAGTTGGAGTTAGGTTCCCCAGAGTTGACCTCAGGCCTCCACGCATAACCACATACACACATACTCATATTCACATGAATATATACATATACCTATTTAAAAATATCTTTACTCTATAACAATAAGTAATATTATGTTGGCAGCATCCTCATAAATTCATGTTTCTGTATCTTTGGTTGTATTCTTTTTACCTCTGTTTGATTTAATCTCATATGATTTTGTTGACCATGGCCTTAAAAATCAATGGGTCGGGTATAAATATAGATAGATAGCTAAATCTCACATAACTGAGATTTATAGTAGGCTCTTAACTGTGTTTGTGTAAATATACTATATGATGTTGTCACAGTAAGACATTAACCCAGCAATGTTCTACCTAGATCATTTTTCTATCCTTATTCAACATTTGACCATATGCAGTCATTTATATCTGATAATTACAATCCATATAAATACACATACATAAACACAGATGCTTATACACACATTGTTTACAATTAAAGTAAGGTTGTAATTATTTTCATATTCACAGTTTCTACTCTTTATATTTTAAACTCAAAATTTTGAAGGAAAAGACTCTCAGTTTTCTTTAACAAAGTAAATTGTAGAAATTGAGCTAAAAGGCAGTTTTAACTATTTGGCACAAGATCTTACTGTAGCAACTAAAAATTTGAGAACCTCTTTTGGTTTTAATTTTACATTGAGTTTCAATCAAAAGCTGAGGCTTGTAAGATTGTTCAGTGATAAGTGTGTTTCCAACCAAGTGTTGTGACCTGAGTTAAAACCTAGTTCCTACACGGTGGAGAGAGAAAGCCCACTCTTACAAGTTTCTCTGTGATCTCCACATGTGCTCCCACACCCATACATACACAGAATAGATAATAGATAGATAAATGAAATAAAGTCATTTTAAAAATAATAAGCTGACTGAGATAATTACATAGTCAATGTGAGGAAGGAAGGAAATACAAAGCGATTTTCAGCTTTTTACCACTATACTGAATATATTTAACACACACACACACACACACACACACACAGACACTCCCGTCAACACTCATTGTTAGGATTCTTTATACATGCCAAAGTGAGAAATAATCTCAATAGCAATGATGTATTTAAAGATATTAAATTGCATTAGGTCATATTAAAGACTGACTATGGGACACTGGGTCCCAAACTACACATCATTCTGTTAACTGCTTGTCCTTACTTGTTGTTGCTTGCACAGACTACAGGGAAAAGTAATTCATGTCATTTTGGTTTTTATATCTATTTCTATGGATTAACAAGCAGAATTGTAGAAGGAACTTATGCTACCAGGTGAGCACACGTGTGTATCAGAGACAAATTGCATCTTTCTAATCATTCCTTTCTCTTTACCTTCCTTTCCTGCCTCCCCTCTCTTACTTTTTGTTTCCATCCCTTCTCTTGTCTGAATTCCTTTACACTCTCTACCTCTTCTGTTCTCTTCCTTGCTTCATATCTCCCCCCTTCCTCCTTCCTTCTCCTAGGATGTTCTTTCTTCCTCCTCCTCTGTCTTTCTATTTGTGTCTTCTGTCTCTGTGTCTGTGTCTTTCTTTGTGTGTCCCTCTTTATGTCTCTTCCTTTGTCTCTGTCTTTCTCTTTAACCCTCATGCAGGGTCTTGTTCTCTAGAAAAGATGATCTAGAATTCTAGAACTCACTATGTAGCTCAGGTCAGCCTCAAAATAACAGCAAACTTCCTGCTTCAAACTCATAAACACTACATTGGAAGTTTCTATTGTGGTTCACATATCATTGGCATTAGTACAGTATGGAATCTGCTTTAGGTACTGTTTGCTATAACACTAACTTCTATGGACAAGAGGGAAAGTGTCTAGTCATCCTGGAGAGCCTTCTGGTTAAGTGTTATGAGTTCAAATGATATGATACTGGAAGCAGGAAGAGTTAAGAATGAGTCATGTCCCTTCTGAAACACAGCAGATACCTAGATTTCTAACATTGAATCCTCTGAACTGTCAGAGGATAAATAGTACAACTTTTAAGGACTAAGTTTGTGGCAATCTGTTATAACAACCACAGGAAGCTTGTTTAGGTCCACTAAATATTCTTGTGTCTTCTTTTTTCCTTTTTCTGGGTCTTGAGACCCTGCTGTGGATCCACTGCCGCCATCAGCACTATAATCCGTCTCATGCCTTCTTATTCTTCCTGGGGTTTCCCTATTGTAGCAGTGGGCAACCACCCAGGCATCCAGAAGGCACTGAGTAGCTAACCAGCAGAGAGGCCACAAGTAGGTCAAATCTAAAGAAAATCCCAGACATTAACAATTTTAAATATCTCCTGGGTTGTGCAATGAATCCCAATGCATCATAGGCAGCCAAGTAGGACAAAACGTGGTCAGTATATTATATATAACAATTTTTGTATAAATGAAACATTTGTCATTTTTAATATACACTCATTTTACAGAAAAACAATCAACAGATATATTGATGGGAGATTGTATTTTGTCTGATTCTATACTTTATAAAGACTAGTTAATGATTTTTTGAAATTGGTTGCTGACTAACAGATTTTGACTTGCTGTCAACAATGGGTGAATGATAATCCCCAAACACATACAACCATTCTTATCTAGGTATAATATCCCGAATACTTAATTATATATTTCTAGTTTTGAATCATATTCATGTTTCGCATATTTGCAATATAGATTTCAATTACTTTACAGCTAGCTTGAGTTATGTTGAGTTTTAAAGTTCTGATGTTAGTTGGTTATGTTGTGTGCAAACTGGTGAGTGAGTTTGTTCAAAGCATTAGGGTGTAGTAGGGGTCATTGTAATGTAACCATGGCTACTGACTAGTATTGAAATTTGTCTTTAGTTGCAGACTTGATATCCAGATGAGCTGTAGAGACATCCAATAGTGTTTTCCATATCCTATAACCACTGACAAACCACATCTGATACTGATGTGTAAGTGAAGCTCTCTAACTGCCCTTCTTCACTATGCTTTTAAACTTCCCTCCTTCCTTATGTCAAAAGAGAAACAATTCAAAATGAAAATGATTCACTTTATTTTCACTGAAAGTTTCTGGAATATATAGTAGGTAAAATGAGCTGTCTGTAGAGCAAGATAATTTTTAGCTACAGAGAAAGTTAGAAAGTTCTGGGCTAGCCCAAGATGATCAAAATGGGAAAGAAAGGAAGGAAGGAAGGAAGGAAGGAAGGAAGGAAGGAAGGAAGGAAGGAAGGAAGGAAGGAAGGAAGGAAGGAAGGAAGGAAAAGAAAGAGAGAGGGGGGGCAATAAGGAAGGAAGGAAGAAGGAAAAGAGAGGAAAAAAGCCAATATAAAAAAATGAAAATGACATTCTGAAGGGATATTATGAATGGGATGAACACAACTTTATGTCATCAAATGACATAAACAACAAAATATAAAAACTAAACTTAAAACCATGCTTTGCTGTGTCATTTTCCCTGCCTTTTGCTCTGGTTAGTATTTTAAAAGTCTTTTTATGCAATTTTGCTTGCTAGTAATTTCTTTGATGGTGAAGTCCTTAGGGATTAGGATCATGTTTAAATAATTCTCTTTGTACAGACCTTAATATAGCACAATTTCAGGATTAGTGCTTTAAAATTCTTTTTGAAGAGTGAATGTAGTTATGCTCAAATCCCTGATAAAAATCACCACATTTCTAAATTACATAAAGGCTATGTTTAAACATTCCAAAATGGAACAATTAGTAAAAACTAAGATTCAGAAAGGCCTTTAGGGAGTTTACAACTCTAGTGAGTATTTTTCACCATCAAAAATGTATGTTGATTTTTCAGAGCTATTGGCATTATAGTGTTAAAGTGTTTGAAAGGAAAACAGAACAATGGCACAGCCATTTGCAATGGTAATATTTTATGAACCTCATTATTTTTTCATGCAGAGCTTCCTTGTGAATAGAGATAATATAAAACATGCCAGTGATTTACTGGGGGACATAGTGGGTATCCTTTGAATAAAACTGAAGCAAATATCTCAACAGTAAAGTCATGATCTCCAGCAACTTA
Source organism: Chionomys nivalis (assembly GCF_950005125.1). Classification (NCBI taxonomy): domain Eukaryota; kingdom Metazoa; phylum Chordata; class Mammalia; order Rodentia; family Cricetidae; genus Chionomys; species Chionomys nivalis. The sequence goes on along the minus strand of NC_080103.1, from coordinate 27,368,444 downwards.
GAAGAAATGTATTTGGAGAGATAACAATAAAAGATAGGAGATATAAGTGGTAGAAAGTTAGAATGAAATATTTATTCAGACAAAGAATGATAATAGTATTTTTGAAAGAAAATTCATCCAGCAAAACAGCATTCAAGTCTAGACAGAGTTGAGGATGAAAATATTGGTTGGTGGTAAAAGAATTGTGTGGAACATTAGGGTTTTAGACATGTTAAGTCATGGAAAAGGGTTTTACTTTAGGAATGCTGATGGTGTGTGCCCCTCTCTAACATTAACACCTGGAAGAAGAGAAGTAAAATTAGAAAGCTCTGTGTTTATACTTTCAAGAGTTACCCTGTTTTAACCAGATTCGTGGTTTTTAGGACAAGAACTGCTATTTGAGCCTAAGAAGTTGGCACAAGAAAACATCATTTTGTCTTGAAGAGGAGATATATTTATGTGAGTCAGGCCACTTCTTTGGAGTAGCCAAATGCATTATAACACTTAAATTACTCCTTTGAGCTGCTTTATATCTTCAATCTTTGATATTGCTTCACTGGATAATAAGAAAATGTTGTGCCTGACTTAATGTCCAAATTATATTTTTCACATTAAGTATGTAAGTTGTTAATCTTAAAGGTGCCACAGGTACTCAGGTCTATGCAATAAGGCATGGTAGATCCTCAGCCAGGTAATCTTTTTTTTTCTGAACATTCTTGGCTATGGCTAACAGTCTTTGTACATCACATTTATTCTAGTTATTGCTTTGGAATTGATCTATATGGTTATGCATGCATATTATTTTCTTGGCTGCACCACCTGACCTTTAGGAGTTATCTTTTGGCTATGGGAATCTGCAAGGCTATTTGGCCTCATACATGTCCACCAGGCAGGAGTTTACAAATATTAATCAATGGGAAACATGAGTCAAAACATGACTTGTCAGAAGATTGATGGAATATGAATTCTCTTGTGCTACCCACTGAATCTTCACAACAGTCTTGTGTGATTAATTGAATGTATTTCTACTTTAAACGTGATGAGACCAATATTTAATGATGGAAAGCAAGATGCTGAACACCTCTTAATCAGAAATTTAGAGTATACATTTCATACACAGCAGAAGTAGCAGGGCTTCTTGTGTTGACTGGAGGGAGATAAGCAGAGGTTGAGAAGACATATACAAGTATATACAAGGGCCCACACTACACACATGAAGTATGTAGCATGTGGTATCTTTTAACTTGGTGTGATTTAAAGAACATCTAGGTGGTACCTTCTACCCACAGACTTTCTGACAGTCTACAATAGACTTTGTTACAATTAGGTATTTTTATGAGACCTTCATGATCTTTCCAATACAAATTTGGAAATTATTATGTTAATCTATTAAAAAGTGTGCAAGTTGTCCACCACGTGATAGAAATAGTTTTAAAATAACAAAACTAGGTATATAAACACACACACCACACACACAAATAAATAAATAAAAACACACACACAGAAAGGAAACTCAACCAAAAGAGATAAATGAGCTACAATGTTAAATTTCACTTTCAACTATTTTCTTTAAAGTTGTCCCTACTTGTAACTATAAATGGTGTGAAATTTCAAGGAAATAACTTTAATTAGCAGGAAAGCCTTCTCATGTGAATAGTCTTGAGAGTATTTAAAAAGCAAACAACTTCTACAGCAGCACTCTAAGTTTAGCTTTCTAACTTTAGCCAGGATATAAAGAAATAATTACATATCTGGCTTAGTCATAATTGCACCATCTTCTCTTTTATGAAAGGCTACAGATTGTATAACTACAGATATTGATTTTCTGCATCAGACACTTTAATTGAAAGGTCAAAAGTAAGCTACATCAGCATAGTTTGAGGTTACTAATTCTATATTAAATAATTTGAGCCATAAAGTATCACAGTTGACAAAAGGCTAAGAATTTTTTTAAGAAAGATTTCACTTCTTGGAAATGGAACATTGCTTCCATGAATCAAGGTTATAAATTTAAAACATGTACCAAAATAAATGATGTGAATTCCTCAAATTTTCAGCTTATAAATAAGACTGTTTCCAGGTTCTGGCTATTATGTGGGAGTCCCCTCTGTGTGCTGTGATTATCATTAATAAATAAAGAAACTGCCTTGGCCTGTTAATAGGGCAGAGATTAGGTAGGTGGAAAAGACTGGACGGAATGCTGGGAGGAAGAAAGCAGAGTCAGAGAGACACTATGGAGCTGCCAGAGTCAGACATGCCGAATCTTTGATGGTAAGACACTGCCACATGGTCATATACAGATTAATAGAAATGGGTTATATTGATGTAAGAGTTAGTCAATAAGAAGCTAGAGCTAATGGGCCAAGCAGTGTTTTAATTAATATAGTTTCTGTGTGATTATTTCAGGGCTAAGATAGCCAGGCAGCTGGGAACTGGGCAGCAGGAACCAACAAGCAGCTCTCTCCTCCAACACTGGGGACCCAAACAAGCAGCCCTCCCTATGTTTTTCATGGCTATGAAAAACAATGCTGCTATGAACATAGTTGAGCAAAAGTCTTTGTGGTACCATTGAGCATCCTTGGGGTATTGCTGGGTCTTGAGGAAGATTGTTTCCTAATTTTCTGAGAAATCTCCATACTGATATTCAAAGATGTTGTACCAGCTTGCACTCCAACCAGCAATGCAGGATTGTTTCCTTTATTCCACAACCACTCCAGCATAAGATGTTATCAGTGTTTTTGATCTTGGCCATTCTTACAGGTATAAGATGTAATCTCAGAGTTGTTTTGATTTACATTTCTCTGCTGGCTAAGGATGTTGAGCATTTCCTTAAGTGTCTTTCCGACATTATAGATTCCTCTTTTGAAAGTTTTCTGTTTAGGTCTGTAATCCATCTTTTTTATTGGATTATTTGTTCTTTTGATAACCAATTTCTTGACCTCTTTGTATATTTTGGAGATCAGACCTCTGTCTGATGTGGGGTTAGTGAAGATCTTTTCCCATTCTGTATGCTGTTGTTTTGTCTTGTTGACCATGTCCTTTGATTGACAGAAGCTTTTCAGTTTTAGGAGGTCCCATTTATTAATTGTTTTTCTCAGTGTTTGTGTTGTTGGGGTTATATTTAGGAAGTGGTCTCCTGTGCCAATGCATTCAAGTGTACTTTCCATTTTCTCTTCTATCAGGTTCAGTGTGGCTGGCTTTATGTTGAGGTCTTTGATCCTATTGGACTTCAGTTTTGTGCATGGTGATAGATATGGGTCTATTTTCATTCTTCTACATGTTGATATCCAGTTATGCTAGCACCATTTGTTAAATATGCTTTCTTTTTTCCATTTAAAATTTTTTTGCTTCTTTGTTAAAAATCAGGTATTTGAATATGTGTCCATTAACATTTGGGTCTTTGATTTTGTTCCATTGGGCCTCCTGTCTGTTCTTATGCCAATACCAGGCTGTTTTCAGTACCGTAGCTCTGTAGTAGAGTTTGAAGTCAGGGATTGTGAGGCCTCCAGAAGTTCTTTTATTGTACAGGATTGTTTTGGCTATCCTGGGTTTTTTGCTTTTCCATATGAAGTTGAGTACTGTTCTTTTGAGGCCTGTGAAAAATTTCCTGGGACTTTGTCTTCCTCCTCTCAGTATTCAGTTTTGTTTTCCCTTCCTAACTCTGTTTCCTTATAGCTCTGCTTTAGGCTCAAAGCAGTTTCTTTATTAACCAATAGTATTCACAGCATACAGAGGTGAATTCCCACATCATATGACTAATGTATTGGAAAAATTATCCCAAGTGAGACAAAGGAGCACTTTATTAATATATATATAATTAATGTATACATACATACATATAATTAATTAATATACACATACATATATATGTATTTGTAAATATAAAGCAGGGGTGCCCACTGTCTTGACTCTCATTCAATATCATGTTAAAAGTATTATATACAAGAATAAAGCAAGATGAAAAAGTAAAAGTTATATAAATAAATAGTAAACTCAAATTATTGCTATTTGCATTTGTAATCAATGGTCATTTTTTAAAGCTCTAAGACTTCACAAGAAAACAGATCTTTCAGCAAATTATGAGAACACACATTAACATATAAACATTATTTGCATTTCTATGTTAAAACTCGCTAAGAAACTCAAAAAACTATGGAAAAATATCCCAATTTAATGTAGATTAAGCAAATACAGCAGTAACAACAATATATCAAAAATAGGTCCTACGAATATGCTTAACCAAGGAGGGAAAAGACACTAACAATGAAAATTAAAAAAAAAAACGAAGAAAAAAATTGAAGAAGGTTATAGAAGATAGAAAGACCTGCATATTCATTGTTTGAAAAAACTATACTGCTAGAATAGCTATATTGTTGAATGAAGTCTACAGTCTCAGCACAATAGCCATAAAAATTCCAATTTCCAGACATAGAAATAAAGCTAAAAATTCACATGGAATCATAAGTAAGCAGTGAATAGCAAAAATAATAGCAACAAGAAATAACAATGTTGGAGTTATCACAATACTTGACCACAAATAATATGATAGAATCACAAGGAAAGAGACAGCATGGTACTGGCGCATTGAAAGACAAGGAAATCAAAGGCATAGAGCACAGGACTCAGAAATAAACTTGCATAGTTACAGCCACCTAATTCTGACAAAGTATAATTAGAGAAAAAAAGCAGCCTCTTCAACAAATGGTTCTGGGAAAAAGGCATATCCACATATGTGAGAATGAAATTAAACCCATATCTTCCATTCTGTGGGGAAAATCAGTTCAAAATAGATGAGAGATCTTAACATGAGAAGTGCAAAGCTGAAACTGAATGGGAAAAACAAGGCAAAATTTTCAAGACTGAGACATAGGCTTGGGCTCTCTGAAAAGGACTCAATAGCTCTAAAATCGGCAACCAGGACCAAGTTAAATGAGAAGTGTTCCAAAGCAGAGGAAACAATCATGAGAAAATGAAGCATCCTGCAAAACCAGAAGGAATCCTTTCCAACTATGATGGAGATTAATATAGAGAGAGTATAAAGAACTGTAAATACTAAACACAATGAGGACTACTGAGAACTGAAGAACAATGGCAATGGGTTCTTGATCCTATTGCACGTAATGGCTTTGTGGGAGCCCAGGTAGTTTGGATGCTCACCTTAATAGACCTGGATAAAGGTGGGTGGTCCTTGGACCTCCCACAGGGCAGGGAACCCTGCTTGCTCTTTGGGCTGAGGAGGGAGGAAGACTTGATTGGGGGAGGGGGGGAATGGGAGGGGAAGAGGCAGAAATCTTTAATAATTTAATTAATTAATTAATTAATAAAAAATAAATAAAGAAAGAAAAATAATAATCTAATAAGTAAGTGGACCAAAAACCTGAGTATTCTCTTCTCAAAAGCAGAAACAGAAAATTTCTATAAGTATTTTAAAATATTTAATTCTATATCCATCTCAGAAATGTGTATTAAATTGTTTCAGGCTACATCCAGCCCCAACAGGAGTGACTACCATCAAGAGAAAAGACCAATACATACATGCAGTGATATGAGAAAGAAGAATGCAGCTATTTGGGGTGTAAACTGCAACAGGTATCATAAAATCATGGATATTTCTAAAAAATAAAGTGTCAAATAGAACTATCACATGACCCAGCTATAACAATCTAGAATATATACAGAAATAGTTGTATCCTACCATAGAGATACTTGAACATCTGTGTGGATGCTGACATTTCACATTAGCTAAAAGTGGAGCATGTTTGTGTGTGTGTGTGTGCGCGCACACGTGCATGTGTGCACACGTGAGTGCATGTGTTGAACCTAGAATGCATATGATGGTAGTGAAGGAAGAGATATTAAAGGAATAACAATAAATGAATAATTGTAAAAATGTGACATGAAAGGAGAACCGGGCTAAAGAGGAGATGAAAGGGAACTGCAAGAAGAAGAATCAATAACAAGAAAAAAAATGACTAAAAATTCTACAATGCAACTCACTGCATTGTTTGCTATGTTTGAAAAATAAAAAATGAAATAAAATAAACACTAGTCTTTTAAAATAGAGCCAGAATATTACTGACCTTATTATATACAGCTTGGTAGCACACTGATGTCACAAGTTGCACACTGACGTCACAGATGGTAATGACTGTCATCTAACATGGCTAAGCTAGGTGGTGTGATTCAGCCACAAATTCAGAATTTAGTGGGACTTATTCTCTGCCTTTGATTAGTCAGCTATCCCCCATGCTCTCTGTCTCATTCTGTCTATCTCTCTCTGTCTCTGTCTGTCTGTCTGTCTCTCTCTCTCTGTGTGTGTTTGTGTGTGTGTGTGTGTGAGTGTGTGTATCAGTAAAGTTACCTACAGAGGCCACAAGAAAAGATCAGAACCCTGAAGCTTGAGTTAGAGGCAGCTGTAACTGTCTGACATAGGTGCCGAGAACCCAGCTCTGGTCCTCTAAGTCAGCCTTTTAACTACTGAGCCCTCTCCAGCCCCAAGTACTCAGTTTTAATAGCTTATGTACAGAATTATGTTATCTCATTGCTGAGCAATGATAGTTGAGTATATCAGTGATTTAAGCCCAAATGAATCTCCCTTCTCCTAACACTATGATGTCAGAAATTGTTCAGAGGGAAAATAAGAACTATAGATCACTTGGAAGACCTTACTGTTCTAGATTTTATATGTAAAAGTTGAAAAGCCTGCTTGAGACTCCTTCAGGCCTTTAATCAGTTTTAATATTAAAATAATAATTTCTTTTACTTTATGCAAGCACACAGGGTATCTTGGTCCTCTTTTTTCCTCATTGGCTACCCCACACTCTACCAATGTATCTACTAACATATCTCACCTCTCCCTCACTACTTCATGTTTTTATTTTCTATTAAGTCCAATAAATGTTTTCCCTACAGATACTCATATGGAATCATCTACCATGGTATGAGCACCTACAGTTTCTGAGTCTTAAGAAAAGAGACTTGCCCTGTTTTGGAAGACACAAATTTTCTCAGCTCTTCAGCTAGTGGTTAAACATCCGAAACCTTTTTCTTCTTTCATGCTGGAATTTTATATTTTTGAAGCCGTGGAAGTTTTGTGCTGATGAAATTAGCTGCCAATAGCTCCTGTGTGTAATCGCCATGTCTAATCCCAAGTCTTTCTTTTCAAAGCATCCCTCCCCATCCTCCAGCTCTCATATTTTTTCCAGGTTTTCTTCGGTGTTGTTTTCTGAGCTTTGCGGGTGGGGAAGTGCTTTGTCTACAGCACCTGGGCACACACAGCCACTTATTCTCAGCTTTGTGAACAGGAACAAGTCTCTGTAGAAACTACTACACTGCAATAAGGAGTTTTCCTGACTAAGGCTGAGAGGAGCTCATCCACGGATATGAACACAAATACACAGAAAGCTCTCTGACAACATGACCGAAGCAAAGCGATAGACATAGGTTCTCCCCTAGAGTCAATCTCTTCCCCAACTGTAGGTCCTAACAATGTTTATAGTTCTAAAACTTGGATTCTTTCCTGTGAAGCAGTCTCAAGGCCAAGCAAGAGTTGTTGATTACTCCCGCAGTCTTTCGACTATCGCACCTGCAGGTACTTTTGCCTGGTAGCTTATTATTGTAGTATTCAGGATCCAGCACTGGCTGCAAGATTATTAATGGCATTACTCCCCAGCAATATGCATATTACTTTCTGGACAATATGATAACTAGCCAATAGGGAGAGTTTATTGGTCAATCTCAGGCTGATTTTTTTAGGTGCTGTAGGCTAAAGTATTTGGTGTCTTCAACATTAGGGTCCTACCATCTGGGGTCCAAGGAGAAGAACAACAGTAACATGTTTTAGGCTCATCTGGGGCCTCCTTCACCAACAACTTGTACTTGTGTCTCACCATAAGATTTTTCATTTCATAACACATGCTTCCTGGGAGCAGTATAGTTCTCTCATAAGGGATTCCTCTATTTAAACTGCTTTTTAAAATGTTCTTTAATTAGATTATGAAATAGAGAGTTTTGTAAAATTCTTCATACATCCTTAATTTGGGTTAACTCAGCCCTAGTCTTTATTCTAGTTCCATACATACTTCTATGCACATTCCAGCTATAAAAACATATGCGACAAAAACTAGAGAAAAGATTTTTTTAATTATTTTTCTTTATTTTTGAGACTATACAATCACATTATTTATGCTTCCCTTTTCTTCCTCCAAATTTTTCCAGATTCTCCTCCTTGCTACGGATAAAATTCATCGACTATTTTCATCAATTATTGTGACATGAATATATGTGTATGCATATACATATTCATTTCTAACTGTAATTTACTCAATCTGTATAATGTTACTTGTAGGTATGTTTCCAAAGCAGACCATTTGGTATTTAACAGACAATTGGTGTGTTCTTCTCAGGGGAACACTATTTTTTGCACTCTCAGAATGTCTTATGCCCTGTTGTTCTTGTGTAGCTCAGGTTTAGGCAGCCATGTGGGTGAGACATTATGGGTCTCACCCATAGCTTTTACTATTACTAGGAAAAGTAAACAAATGCCAAACTTCCTGATCCTCTGGCTCTTAAAATCTTATGTGATGTTCTTCTGCAGTGTTCTTTGAGTGTGTAAGTTTTTTTCTTTTTATAATAGCAGCAAATTTGTGACAGCTTTGCCGATGCTTGCATTATTAATCACTGGGTCTTTTGAGTGGATTTCTATTTCATCTCGATTTCACGCCATACTCAGGTTACTATATTTCAAGTAAAGTTACATGATTAACAATTCAAAGATCTACAATAAGATACGCAAAAAAGAACTGAGCTCGTGATGTACACCCCCTTGTCTATTAATTGTTCCTCATACTTAATTGGGCATGATATCATAGCATCTGTTAGAATGCAATGTTGCATACAAGAAGGTCAATTTGATGTGTCAATGTATCTAAGAAAATATCAGTATTTTATGTACATTAGCAGCATTATGCCTTCAAGATAAAAATCATTTGATTTTTTCATGTGTTCCTTATTTAAGCTTGTGTTATTACATACAAAATAATATGAAAAGCTTAGTTTTAAAAATTATTGTAGGTCATTTCTACTTTACAATGTCCTTAGCATTTGCTATGTAATTTTTTAAAAAAATAATAGAAACCACATGACAGTTCTGTTATTTCATAGTAAAGAGGAGTAAATGAAATAATGAAGAACATTATCCTAAAATTCATAATTATTTTAAAAACTGGTACTTGCCACCTTAAAGGCAATGTTAATTATTTAATGGAGCTAGAGCACAATAAATAATCCCTCTGTTGGATCTGAGGGAGTTAAAATCACCTCCAAGAAATAAGCTGGCAAATGTTCAAAACATGGAGAAATAGATGAATGCTAAAATAAAGAAATGATTCTCCTCACAAGGTAGAACAGAGCTGGAAACTGCACTGTGCTGAGGACATTCCAGTCTTGGCATCCTTTCAGAAATTCGTATCGAGACACTTGCCAAATCATTGGGAACTTTCTATCCTCCAAAATAGATCATTGTAATGTCCTCAGTAGGAAGAATCACTATTGAATTAATGCCAGATTTATCTTTAGTTTTAAAAATTGTTATGAGTGTTAGCACAGTTATTAATAACCCACTTTGTAGATTTCAAAGAGCTTGCATTTGTATTGTCTCATTTAATTCTTTCAGCAACTCAGAGACAGACTTGCACTATCATCTTTATGTCTGTGGAGAAACTGACTCACATAGACAGAAGTGACTGAGTCAGTAAAACAGCTGAGTACTTGAGTTTTCACAGCAGGAACCTTTCCAATTCAAAAGGTACTAAAGCATATACAAAACATTTCTTTAAGATTTCTGACATTTTTATTCTCATTCCTAATACATTTCTGTGCTCTCTGCATGTGCACTGTGTTATTTAATTTGTCTAGCTTACCTTTAAGGAGTCCAAAATTTGGGAGCGGTGATATGGTAGATTGTATAGAAGATAAGAGAAAGAGTGCATGATGAATGTGATCAAAAACAAAGCCTTAAAGACTTCCTTTTGTCCTATGCCTTTTCCAGGTGAAGACACAAAAGTTCGCAACAGTGAAGAAATTCACTTTTACCTTAGATCTGTTTTGTTCCCAAGACCAAACTCTTCCCTTTAAATACCACTTCATTTAATCTTCATACCATCTCCACAAAGTAAGTACAATTCTACTCATTTTTATAGCTTTGAATATGACCTCAGAAAACTAATATTGCCAAGAGAGATGGGTTGCATGCTTAGCATTCTGGTTGGGTGAACATTTAATTTTGTTGCCATTAAGAGTACTTTTCAAAAACACAAATAAATTTCCTGTCTTAGAAGAATGAGTGGATGAAATACAATTGGAGGCTTGACTGAAAGTTCTTTCAATTTCAAAGTACCATTATTCTGTTTTAATTTTTTTGGTATTTGATGGGAGGGGTTATATGGAAAAGCAAAAGGCTGGTTTTTGTATTAATTGACTATCATAACTAAACAAATACCTTTTTGTAACCAAACACTTAACATTGAATAACTTCTATAATTATTTGAGATTCTGAGTAATTGGCTTATTATTATGTTCTTATTATAAGCCAGTTACTAAGTAACATATTGAGCTTACTTATGTAAAAAACAGAAAGGCTTAAGGTAAAACAGTTCATAAATTATATTGCTATAATCATGGATACATTAAGCTATTCCGTAAATCATCGAGGTACGCCTTTCATTCTTAATATTGCTATGAAACAAATCCCCACTGAACTAAAAACAAATTTATATTGAAGTTTAGGGCTACAGAAACCACAAACCAGAACATCATTTAAAAAATGCACATTGAAGTTTAGAAAATAAACAGCTCAAAACTTCAAGAAGTCCCTGAAAGTGATCAGATTCACTAGAAAGTTCCTCCTAAAGCATGTGTCAGTAGTAAGAACTATTAAGAGACACTCTCAGACAAGCAGGGATACCTAGAACACTCTACGATCAGCTGCACTACCTAAAAGAGTTAGACCAGCCAAGCTGCCTGCAAGAATCAGAGAAGTCAAGCTACCCTTAGGAATGGCAACAACTGAACTACCTGGAATGGACACTTTCCAACCCGTTTACCTGCCTGCAGAGTGTGCAGTGCACCCTCCGTTTTCAGCTTTCATGGGCTGTCATCAATGCTGGGTAGGCATTTCATGATAAAGTTGACGTTGAGTTATTTCTGCTCCAGTAAGTTGCTCCTCTCCATTCTCCTTTAATTAACCCCAATAACTCACTGATTTGCTAAGCTCAACAAAAAGATTCATATTCCTTGTAAAATACAAAAAATGGGGTCAGGTGTAGTGATGCACTTATTTAATCCCTGGAGGCAGAGGCAGGTGGATTTCTGTAAGGTTGAGACAAGTCCAGTCTGTAGAGTGAGTTCCAAAACAACCAGAGCTACCAAGTGAGTTCCTATCTCAAAAACAAAACAAAACAAAAATTGGATATTTTCCTTTTAAGCTATTTTTGACAATTATGATTTCAATTATAGGTTATAATTTCCTGTTATATGCCAGGAGTGTGTTTAATGAGGATATCAGAGTTCAGATGATAAGAACTCAATGATTTTTAAAAATGAATCCCTAATTGCAAGTTTATCTACTTGTAGCGCCCATATTGCACTAAAGAGGGGAATAACAGCATGTTTCAAGAATATAGTCACAAATGTGGTTTATGATAAGAGAAGCTATTTTAGCATATAAATGTATTTTAATAAATAAACTATCATTTCCCCTTTTTCTTTGATACTTCATCAAAAAATAAAATAATAAGCTATATCATAGTTTACAAATAGTAGTCACTATTTATGAAATTTTAAAGAAACAATAAATTACTGAATTACTGCTCCCATTACTGAAAGTATACAATTTTATAGCTCAAGTAAAAAACTTGCAGAAATCAAATAATAAAATTCTTCTGATGTTGAGACAGTATAAGGAACATTGTTTTGAGTAAGAATGATGGCATAATTTATAATTACCCACAATGATTTTGTTTGTGTTCATAAACTCATTTATTTTGGGAAGAATGCTGATGGCAAATATCACATTTCACTGCTCTTCCCTTTAAGGATTTCTTCTGCACAGATTTTTAAAATAAGTAGTATTCTGATTTGGGCACCCTGTTTAAATATTAATTATTTTTCTAAAGAAATTCAACAATTGTTCATTGAGCAACTACCACTGAAATGGTTACTCTGGGGATCTGCAAGAAATAGAGAGACAAGGCTGAAAAGAACTGTGCTTCAATAACCAAGCCCAACGTTTTTTATTTTTATTTAAGACTCACTCCATGATGTAGAACCCATACATGACAGTGACAAATTGACTAAGAACCTGAGGTTCTAGGTCACAGGCACAGAAGAAAATCTGTTACTATTATTCTGTTAAATGAACAAAGCAATAAAATTCTACTTCACTGTGAATAATATCGAGATAAAATTCACATTGGCCAGATATTTCTACAGACCAGATTCATAGTCACCATCTAATTTACTACTAATTTCTATTTGTTTGTTTGGTTTGGTTTTACATACAGGGCTTCTCTGTGTAGCCCTGGCTGTCTTGGAACTCACTCTGTAGACCAGCCTGGACTTAAACTAGCAGAGATACACCTGCCCCAGCCTCTGAGAGCTGGAATTAAATGTGTGTGAGACTGCCTCCTGGCTTTATTTATTACTATTTTTAAAGATATTTGTATCCTAATTTCTATTATCTATATTAATTTTTACTTTATATGCACAAGTGTTTGCCTGCATGTATTTATGTGCACTGCATGTGTGTCTAATAATAAAACGTGGCATATTTGAAGGAAACTTACTCTAGCCTGTATTGACTAGGACAGTTGTAGAGCTCTCAGAGATGCTTGTTGGGCAGGCAAAACCAATATGCATTTCCATTTGAGATCAGTAATGCAACAAACACTCTTTAAAAATCTATCAGCCACAGTTAAATGAATTCTTGATGGAGAAGCATTTCAGATAGTACTTGTTGACCATGGTAAATACATAAAAGAAGTTATTGGATTTCATCTCTACAAAACTCTATGATAATTGGCAATCAAATGAAAATTTTGAGTTATGGAGAATTCACTAAATTTCTAATACAAGGGAAGGACATGGTCTCTAAAGTAAGACTTCCTGGAGGGGTACACAGAATCCGTTTACTGTCATTTGTGTTCCTTAGAAAAGATGCAGTGATGCTTTGCCTCATTCCTTCATCTCTAAAGTGACTTGGTCCATGGAAACTGTTTGGTCTTTGCGGTACTTAATAAGTAAAACATAAGGATTTTTTTTCTATATATATATGCTCATCAAAAGCCAGTCTTTTCAGAGCATGCATTCAGTCATCAGCTGATTTCACTGTCAGTATAAAACAATGGTGTCATAAGACCGACAATCAGGAACACCGTCTCATGGCTGAGATTGAAGCAGGTGGGTCATGTTTGCTCCCATTACAGTTTTCCTCCGTTGTCCTGACAAATGCATTGATTTGTTCTTTCTTTGTATGAATCTGCCTATAACCAACTATTCTTATGAATTCCATTCAGGGTTTTCTTATTTTTAAAAAGAACCTTCCATGGAATAAGGGTTATTAAAATGCCTGCAATACCACATCACCCCCTGACAATGTATTATTTGCTGGAATATTCTCTACAGTGCTATATCACACATAATCATGGATCTAACATCAGTGCTCTTAATCAATGCTGTAAAATTAAATAAGAACTATAGTTTCTATATTTAGAGAATAATATAAGAGAAGCTGCCTTAAGCAGATGTCACAGATAGAAAGTAGCTAAATTAGTAAAGTTCGTGGAGCCCAAATTTAGTTAATATCTATGTCATCTGACTAGATGCCTTGTGGCTTAGGCAGGAAGCCTAATGGATTCTATATAAGCATATTCTGGAGAAGAGAAAATAGCAGGTAATGCTTTTTATTTGTAGGCGTGTTTCTTTAAGATGACTGACTTGAACCTGATTGCCCCAAAGAATGTTAATTTTAAAATTTACAGAAGATTCTACTTCCAGTGAGAGTACTCTTTTGCTTTGGAATATTTGCTCCTGAATATCATATATGGAGATCTGGTAGAATATATAAATATTTTAAGATTCTCCAGTGTCACATCTTTTTAAACCTGTATATTTATAATCCCAATCCAGTTACTTATTTTTACATTGCATTTTTCTACAATGGGGATTTGAAAACACTTTTGCTTTGCTAAATTCTGTGCGTGCTGGAAACACTGATGTCGCAAGTGTATTCTTAGCCTTACTTTACTAGTGGGGCTAAGAAGAATTAAAGTGAATAAAATCTGTTTAAAGGTTCATGTAATTAGTAAACCAAGGAAAATCGTCTATTTAAATCTCAAAAATGAGATATATTTCTTACATATGCACAAAAATAAAGAGAAAAATTGAGTCAATTGTCCAAAATATCAAAATCTCTGAAACATTTTACTGATCTGGATAACATCAGCTTGAACACATTTAGTTCCTGTGATTTCCTAATGGAATTTACAGAGATACCACATTTAAGCAGATACAGTTACAGGTTTATTTTATTATTACTTTTATCTTTTGAGATATAATTGCATTTCTCCTACCCTTTTCTTCATTCTAAGCCCTCAATACCTCTCATTGCTCTCTTTCAAGTACATGCCCTGTTTTTATTTATTTTTTATTTTTTGAAGATATATAATAAATGGTTTATTAGTATTATATCACAGTGCATGTTATATTCACTATAATATCCCTATCATCCTTGCATAGTTTATTACAACATGTAAAATTACAGTGGACATGACATATTAGAGCTATATTCCCATTCATCTCTGCACAGACTTTGCTAAACAAACTTTAGTCATTTTTATTTTTTTCTTTTTTAAAATTTATTTGTTTGTTTTATTTATTTATTTATTAGAGATTTCTGCCTCCTCCCCGCCACCGCCTCCCATTTCCCTCCCCCTCCCCCGATTAAGTCCCCCTCCCTCATCAGCCCTAAGAGCAATCAGGGTTCCCTGCCCTGTTGGAAGTCCAAGGACCACCCAACTCCATCCAGTTCTAGTAAGGTGATCCAAACTGCCTAGGCTCCCACAAAGCCAGTACGTGCAGTAGGATCAAAAACCCATTGCCATTGTTCTTGAGTTCTCAGTAGTCCTCATTGTCCGCTGTGTTCAGCGAGTCTGGTTTTATCCCATTTTGTCATTTTTAAATTAATTATTTTTACAGGAATATATAGGTATACACATACAACACACACACACACACACACACATGAATACATTCCTAAATATAACCTGGTCTGGTCATTTGATATTGCCATTTCTCTGGGAAAGGTTATTTCTCGCACCCTCAGAATTTTTTAGTTGCCTGTGGTTCTTTGTGTAATATTATGTCTTGATGGTCTTTGCCAAGCCTCTTTTTCATGTCTATTGTTGTCTTTGTTCAGCTCATATTTAGGTAGTCATGTTGGGGAGACTTAATAATAGCTGCTGACATTACTAGGATAGACAGTCTCACAGTAAACTCCATCAAAATTCTGAGTTGTAGAGCCCAGTCCCAACAAATTCATCCTCAAAGCAGCTCCTGCACCTAAAGCTCAGAGAACAAAGCAGGGAGAGGAAGTAGAGAGAATGTAAGAGCAGATACTCAATGAGTTTGCTTTGAGATCGTGTCTCCTCCATAATTTCACTATTATTTAATTTATTTTAGGAATGGTGTTTTGATTAGAACATTTTGCCCTTCTCTATCCTCTGTCCAAATCCTGTCACATACCTGCCCCTGCTCTCTTTCACATGTAGCCTGCAGTTGTGTTATCCTGGTGACTTTATTCTGAAATGTTTTAGTTTAACATATTTATGCATATTTAAAGTTATCTTTTCCTTTAATTCACTCAAAAATACAATTGTAAAAATACAAACACTGAAAAGTAATGACTGAAAAGATAATGACTGAGTATAATTGCTGAGGATCACAGCTTTCCACATGACTTTTGTAATGTTCACACTACCTATAAGGCCTACACAGGACCAAAGTATAGTAAAAGGTGTGTAGAAGCAAAAACTATTTCTATTACCTACAAAAGAGAAATCATATATTTCCTCTCCAGAATATTTGATACATCATTATTAATTATCTTGAGCTTAGAAAACTGGTAAATCTTGCTGTACTTAAACTGAAAAGTACTTGATTTTTATTAATTTTGAAGCAATTACTAAAATGGTTTTTTGAAGCCTTTGCATAATACCATATGCAACCTATAGAGGAATCAGCAATTAAAAAAAAAAGAATGAACTATTTGGGAAAAAAACAGAATAGTCCTGTGGTTGTGTGGCATAGGGTTTAAGTAGCGGTAGATAAAAGTAGATCAATACGGGATAACCTAATTAGCAAGCTCTTCCCTGGGGAAAACTATTTCTCTCACTCTTTCATGTTGGATTCTCCTCTGTATGCTGTGAATATGTTTGATTACCATTGGTTAATAAAGGAGCTGACCTATGGCAGGTCAGAATATATGTCAGTGGGAAAACTAAACTGAATGCAGGAAGATAGAAGGTGGAGTCAGGCAGACAGCATGTAGCTGCTGAAGGAAAATGATTCAGAACATTACTAGTAAGTAATGGCCTTGTGATGATATATAGATTAATAGAAATAGGTTAATTTAAGATGTAAGAGCTAGGAAGGAATGCACTTGAGGCATTGGCCAAACAGTGTTGTAACTAATACAGTTTCTGTGTGATTGTTTGTGTCTGGGCAGCTGGGAATTTAAAGTGGAACCTCTGCCTATAACTCTTAGCATCCCTTGGTTTCCTGTTTGTTTGTTTTTTTGGTTTTGTTTTTGAGACCTCATGAGCTTTCCTCCATCTGCATTAGTATGTCCATGGGTATCATGCTAAGGCAGTCATGTTGGTGAGACATTATTGGTGTAGCTTCTGACATCTCTGGGAGACAAAAGTACTCAGTCCTGAAACCATGTACATACAAGTTGCATTTTACAGACTGACTAGGCTGTATTTATGCATTTAGAAATATATGGTTATATGAATATATCTATATAACAACAATTAATGAAAAGATACTCCATATCTGAATGAGAACAAGGAGGGTTATATCGGAAAATTTGGATGGAGGAAAGGAAGAAATTATGGAATTATAATCTAATAAAGCAAAATAAATACTTTAAAAATAGGTTGGTGAAGGCAGTCATACTGTGGAATACTTATTCTTATCACACACAAACATATACAAACACACATTTATCATTTAAAAATTGTAAGGAAATTAATCTATATTAAATCAGTGTGTTGAGAGCTATGTGTAGCTCTAATGTAAAGTCTCATCATGTTTTTTTTTATCACAGCAGGTACCTTTTCCCATCCTGTCGTATCACAGAGCAATATGTAGTAACACAATGGTAAGAGTAAAGAATATCATAATAAACAATAATAATTCTTTTGTCTGCTTTAGTTCCTAGCTGTGACCTACACTATGGAAGATCCTTGGGAAACAATTCATGATTATACTAATTACATCATAGTACTGCAGAGGTGTGAGTCAGAGACTAATCACAGAAATAGCAGGGAATGGAGTGGAATCTAGGGGATGCTTTGAAGAATTTCATGAATATATTGTAGTGTGCTATTAAGGAGTAGCTTATTGATGAAAGCCTTATGATACTTTAATGTCTCTGAGCTACTTGCCCATTTATTCTCTTTCTGTAGCAATAGAGATGGGACTGATTCAGTCATGATTTGTATCTAGTATCTAACGTGTATCTGATAGGGTAGTCTATCTCAATGACGTTACCATGCTGATTATACCTTAAAGTTCTTAGCTTTTACAATATAGCTCATTAACCTAAGCCATTTCTATTTATTTAAATCATCTCTGTATCTATTGAAGTTCTTGACAGATTCACACCCACAGGTGTGATTGGTGTAGTAAGATTCCTGCATTAACATAAAAGTCTTCTGCAGATGTAAAAATAATCTGCCTTGTGAGTTTGGAAAAAAATTATTGTAGCTCAGAATTAATGCTAAAGATTTCAGTTTGGTCAGTGGATTTGAATGAAGTATACTAAACACACTTATTTAAGTATTGAGTTTCTAATCAGTTTTTGAGTTTCATTACTTATTAAAGCAGAAGACTGAGTTATGATGACTTTTTACCAATATATTCATGAGTACACAATGTTAAAATGGTGGATTATAAACATAGTTGTTTGCTTCATGTATGGGAGACAATTATATATCAAATAATACAGAACATTAAAAAACACAAGAATAGGATGAATCTTTCTAAGATTTCAGAATGCATTTGGTATTCCTAATTTATTTCTGGAAGGAAGTTCTTTGATACTTGTATCAAATTGCTAAAACTTGTACCAGTAATAAAGGAACTGGGGAAAAAGTCCAACCACTTTTGCCTGCTGAAAGGAAAGACTCAGTATTGTCTAGGCTCAAAGAGCACCACAGAGAAATGTAGCTTGATATTTTTTTTTTGGAAATTATTTTTATTTCTAAGAAAGAGTGGAAATTATTTTTTTACAGATAGCCACTTTCCTATCCTATGAAAGTAGAAGGAACTGCGAATGGCAATGTTCTATACCCAATGCTGTTCAGCCTAGAAAGGGATTGCGAGACAAGAAGTAAAGGCTGCCTAAAATGGATTGCTATAAAGCAGCATTTCCCCCTGAAATGATTTTCACTTGTCTTTCATATTTTTGAATGAGATAAAAAAGAAGCACCTTCCTATTAATCTATAACATTTCTTGATCCTTCTTTCAAAATTAATCCAGCCAAAGCCATCTTCCAGCATGAGGGAAGACTTTTCATGCCACTCAAAAGTTTCCCTGTGAAGCCACGACTGATGAAGTCAGCCCACCTTTTAAGATGTGAAGAATAGCGGGTATTTGGTAAGAGGATAATCAGGTTAAAGCTGGCAGTTCTGTGAAAATTTCTCTTTCATGAGTCTCTGAGGGCTGGCTACTTGGCTTTTCTAAAGCCTTAAGATTGCATTTAATCCCCTTCATTTTATTTTTAATTTCCTCTTTTCAACTGACACATAAAACTTACATGTATTTATAGGATGTAATTTGCATTTTTGTAGATGTATACATTTCATAATGTTAAAATTAAGATAAGCATATATATTCTTAAATATTTTTATTCTTTTTGAGAAAAAAATGACTGAGAGCATTCTTTTAGCACATGTGAAGTATGCAGTGCATTATTGTTCAGTATTGTCACTCTACCAAGCAAAATTTGCTTCTCTTTCCTGACTATAACTTGGCACATGATGAGTAACCTTCATTTTAAATTCTACTTAATTCAGGACCTATATTATTATTAATCATTATGCTAAACACCAGAATATTTGCCATTACATTTTTCAAAAGAACACGCACATATATTTATTTATAGACGCATAGTGAAAAATTATTGATGTATATTGTAAAAATGGCTAATTTATGGTGGTAAATTGCAGAAAATATCCTAAGAGATTATTTTCTTTCTATTTTATATTTTTGCATTTTATATAAAACTGTAAACATCTTTAGAGAAGCCATTTAAAATTAGGTGTAATAAGGAGTGAGATAGCTTGACACCAAATTTGAAGACCTGAGTTGAACCTTGAGACACACATAGTAGAAGGAGAGAGAGAGAGAGAGAGAAGTTCTGCAAAATGTCCTGTTTTCTATGTATGCTTCATGATCTATACACAATAAAAAATGCAAAAATTAAACTAAATATTAGTAGTATGTCAACATAGACTAGGATAATGAAGTAGAAACTCCAGTAACACAGGCTCTGTTTCTGCATTGTTTGCAGTCATGTCTCCCAAAGCTTCCATCAGAGAAAATATTTGATAATTTTTATGTATAAATAAAAGTAGTAAGGAATCAGTGACAACTGATTTAAAGACTGTTTTTAGAGGGTATGTAAGGTCTTCACTCAGTGTGGGACTATCTGCATTGCTAGCCTCTTTGGCTATTGTCACAGATAAAAAAAGGCATGTTTGCTACCACCAACAAGTGCATTCCATTGGAAATATAATGAGTTGTTAGGGGTATATCATGAAAAGAAGCATGTTCATTGAGTTTACTCTCCTAGTTCTTTTTACAGGATTCTAGGCATTTGTTGTTCATGAGAACAAATTTTATCTGCATCTTCAGAGTAAGAGGAAAAGAGCTTCACTCATCTGAGCACTTGCCTTCCATTGGAAAAAAGTTTTACTGGAAAATCTTTTCAGGAATGCTTCATAGGATATGCTTTCTTTTGCTTAAATTCATAATCACTTTTCCCTCCACAGCATAGATGATCTAGTGAAAGTCACTGAGAACTAAAATTTTAGGGTATCATATATTATGGTGTCTACAGGCAGAAGAATTCTAGAAGTATGATGTGTTTTAAAGTCAGTAACAACTAATACATTATGGAGACCAATTATGTGACTGGCCCTTATATATAATTTAAAATTTATTTATGTGCTTTTCTCTGAATGTGTGAATATACACGTGTGAGTACTCATTGTTGTGTTCATGTACAGCGAGGGGAAAAGAGGGTGTTGGGTGTCATTCTCTATCACACTCCATATACTCCTCTGAGGCAGGATCTCTCCCTGAACATGGTGCTCATATTTTCTCTAGAAGGCTGGAAAACAGTAAGTTCCAGCAACCTTCATTTGCATGCTACACCTGGAGATAGGATTACAGGCATGCATGAGGTGCTTGGTTTGTTACATGGGTGCTGGGACCCTAACTCTAGTCTTCATGATTTCATTTTCCAGCTCATATGTACAATTTTTGAAATAATAGTTTCTATTTTAATGAGATTATAATAAAATGGCTTCACTGCTCCCCTTCCCTTTTGTCCCTCAAATCCCTCTCATGTATCCCCTTGCTCTCGATGAAATTCACAGCCTCCTTTAATTGTCTCATATGTCCATACATGGGTATGTGTTCATAAAAACAAATACAACCTGCTTGGTCTTTATGTTAATTGTATATAAAGGTTATCAAGGAGAATGTGAGAAATAATCTTTTGCAGGGAGTAGCACAATTGGTTATCTAATAGCAAATGATTAGCTCTACTATATACATTTAAAATTTTAATTCATCTAAAAGAAAACTACACAGGGCAGGACACAGGCAACTTCTTTTTTATTGATATTCAGAGATTTTATAGTGTTTGTCACAAGGTTACAATGGATGACTGGCCTGAGACTCAGATTCTGGTTGGTTCAGATGTAAGCATATTGTCTATTGGGCTTGTTTTATTTTATAAATTTATTACACACTACCCATTGTTTCTGTGGCTTCATTTGCTGGTATTTCCTGCTACACAAGGAGGCTTCACACCCTGGGAAATTCTATGGAAATTAGAATAAAATACTGAAATGCTAGGCCTCAGGTTGTACTCAAACTGTCGCATGCTCTCTTGCTATGATATATGGGCCTGAACTCATTAGTGATGGATTCCTAGTAGTAGCAACCGAGCAGGCAAAACTTCTTAACTAAGCAGGTATTCAATCATTGTGGCACTGTAAAATGTCATGAGCACTCCCAGCGTAACTATCTTTTCATTACTTTGCTACATTTGGACAGGTGAAATCAGGAAGCATTAGAGCAGTGGCAAACCCCACCTAACTATCCACTCTAGACAGAGACATTTTGAAAAACAAACATATGAACAAACAAAAAACTCCTTTCGTGTTACTTGTTTTTCTTAATTCTGAT
Organism: Chionomys nivalis; assembly: GCF_950005125.1. Taxonomy (NCBI): domain Eukaryota; kingdom Metazoa; phylum Chordata; class Mammalia; order Rodentia; family Cricetidae; genus Chionomys; species Chionomys nivalis. The sequence goes on along the minus strand of NC_080103.1, from coordinate 27,346,705 downwards.
TCTCTAGTGTTAGAGGATTAGGGACCCACGGCTGGGTTCATCTGAATGCAGAGAGAATGGTGGAGGAATGCTTTTCTCTTTTCTCTCCAGTCACTGACAGTCCCTCATCTGTCTGAACCCCTCAGGCTTTAGGAGTTTGGAAACCTGCCACCTAGCAGGCTCCCTAGACAGAGTAATGAAAGTTAATGGACCTCCAATCCAGGTAATTCACATGAATTAAAAATAACTTAGGAAACCATTTATGGCTCTATAAAATCAAATTGGAAACACTATGTGTGGAGGTCAGAATGGTTCATTTCAAACATTCTGTCAAATGAAATAAATAAAATTTGTTTGAAACACCCCCAAATTATCAGAAAGTAAGAGGAAGCAGAATTCTCCACATTATTTTTTACATAATTGTTCTTTTTTTTTTTTTTTTTTTTTTTGGATTTTCGAGACAGGGTTTCTCCGTAGCTTTTGGTTCCTGTCCTGGAACTAACTCTTGTAGACCAGGCTGGCCTTGAACTCACAGAGATCCACCTGCCTCTGCCTCCCAAGTGCTAGAATTAAAGGCGTGTGCCACCACCGCCCGGCCCATAATTGTTCTTATAATATTTCCTTGCTTAGTTTATTCTAAAGATTTTAAGGTCTTATATTAAATGTATTTGTAAACCATAAAAATATGTAAAGAATATCTTTTTGTATGATAAATTTATTGAAGCTGCTTTATAATTTATAATAATTTTGTGGAAACTTGTATACAAGAAAGAAAAATGACATTTGTACAGAGGCTATTTAAAAATAAGGGAATGAAGTCACATTGAATTTTCTGTAGAAGGGACACAGTCTTCATGCTTCGACCATTTAATTTTGTTCTTTGTCAGAAATGGAGTTACACTTAAACTAACTCCAGGACGATTACCACATCCTTAGAAAGCGATGGTGGCGCACGCCTTTAATCCCAGCACTCGGGAGGCAGAGGCAGGCGGATCTCTGTGAGTTCGAGACCAGCCTGGTCTACAAGAGCTAGTTCCAGGACAGGCTCCAAAGCCACAGAGAAACCCTATCTCGAAAAACTAAAAAAAAAAAAAAATTAAAAAAAAAAAAAAGAGATAATTCTCACTTCTACATATGTTTATTCAAGTAGAGAGTATGCATTCACACACAAAGGTCAGTAGTGTGTGAGTTTGTCTTCAGTGAATCTTCATCAGAGTCCACGGATATGGCAATTACTGACATATCACACCAAAGGGAGGAATTACACAGGCAATGTATGAAATATTCCAAGAGGTTTCTAAAGGGAACTGACATCAAGAGGAAGTCTGCATGTCTGAGTGAAAAAAAAAAAATATATATATATATATATATATATATATATATATATATATATATACAGCTGAGGTTTTTTAATCCTGGCCTGCCACTTTCTAGTATTTGACCTTTCGGTGTTTAAGCCTTCACATCTACAGAGCAATAGTAAGAGAATCTGTTGCTGTGTTGTTTTGTGCATGAGCTCTTCACAGAGAAACTCACCAATTCTGATCTGATAGTTATTTACTATCCGATGTTTACCCATCTGTCCATGTATACAGCATGAGGAGTAGGGAGTGGAAAAGGAGCTTAGCTTGTATAAAGATCAAAAGATCTTGTAGGTTAGACCTGAGCCTTAAAGAGGAATCGATACACCTTAATGGGGCTCCAGATGATTCTCTTGGAGGAGATTGTCATTGCATGTCTTACTTTACAGTTGAGAAAATGAAAAAAAAACTTAGTAACATTTGAATAATTGTCCCAGTGGTATAAGTGGCTGAGCCAGGTTCCACATTTTTATATGAGGCCATCAAATCCGTGTTAGCTTTGAAAGGGATTATCAAAATAATAGGACCTAAAGGAATCATTTATACCGGTGGGAAGATGCATATTGCAGCATCTCTGGGGTTTGCATACACAGTGGTGTTTGCTTTGTAATTACGCTTTGTAATTAATTGTGATATATACAAACCCAAAAAGCTGCATGAAAAGCATATTTTAATAAGGAGTTAGTTGCATTAAGAAGTATTTTGATTCCAGACCACTTTCATGAATTTCTTTCATCAAACTACCTCCATGAAAATAAAATATGCTATTTCTATTTCATTTTTAAAATATTACAGGCTGAAAAGTTGGCTTTGTGGGGTAATAGCATGTACAGCTTTTGCACAGGACTTCCATTCAGTACATGGCCGTATATTTGATAGCTCATAACCACCTATAACTCCAACTCATAGGAATCTGGCACTTTCTTTTAGACTATGGCAGAGCTACTGGGGAAGGTTTGTCTTCATTAGGTATGACCTAGTGCATCTCTCCCTTTCCTTTTGTCTCCATCACGAATGTAATAACAGTTCATGCACTTCTGCATTATCACTCACAGACAGAATACACACGATAGCCACAGTGAGACTTCACAGAGAAAATGAAATAAAGGCACTGATAGCCACATTGAGCACATTCCGGATTTTAGTGAAAAATGGGGAAACATGGAAGATTGTGCCTGTTCTGCAAAATCCACCCAGTTTTTGATTTGTGCCCCATTTGACCTTGTAGAAAAGGCTCTGCAAGACCTTCTAATAAAAATTTCCAATCTGCTTTGAGTGTCTAGGAAATAGGTTCAAGAAACCTTTAGAAGCTTAATGGATAGTAAAATAAATAGGACTAAAATACAGAAATTTCTCCTTCTCAAAAATGTAAGTTATCAACTGGAGATAAGGTTATTTTTTTTTTCTCACATGGCCCAATAAGATTACCCTCAACTCTGGAGAACATAAAATATTCATGGCTCAAATTATTTTGCGTGTGATATATGGGAAAGAAGAAAGAATGTTTTGTTGTTGTTTGTTTTGATTGACTTCAAAACTTCTATAATCAAAACCTGATGATAAATTTTTCCTTTGTGTACATCCTATATGATTCCTCCTGGAATCCCCCCTAATTTGGAGGTCAGGGGAGCTGCCCTCACTGCTCTCAGGTAGTTTTCACTTAGTAAGACTACCATCAAACTCAAAAGTATCAAATATTTTCCTTCTATAAACTTTTATTTTGCTTTTCTAAACAACTTCCTACTATGAAGCCCGGCAGTCTCCTTAGTCAAGGACTTCAAGAGTGCAACACCAGCCTTTCCAGTAGTATACATTTTAAACACTATCTTGAGACAAAAATTTTAAGTTGGCTCTCAGATTGCTAACCATTTCAGAGAACATCAAATGAGATAGTAAGCATTTGCTGGGCATGCTGTGTACTTAAGAGATGTGCATAAATATCCTTTATCTTTATTTTTGTCATAACTACTCTCTGATCTTTGTGCTACCGCTATTCCATTATACAGGTGAGGAAACAACCATATCAGGTTGTTATTACTTCTTTGAAAATCTTATACTTAGTAAATTGTGATCCAAAGCCAGTTAATCGGTCTCTAAGCCTGGAACTTTTATTTTGCATTTGATAAATCTTTTAACTGCAGCAACTGTTAATGCAGCTCAAGCATGACTGTTAGCACTTACAGTTCCTATCAGACTATATGAAACTTTGCTAATGTTTAGTCTTGCTAGTGTGAGTATATCTTGAAACAAGAAATCTCCCTTCAACATTAGATTTTATATTCTGTATTGATAATAAAGCAAGTTCAAAACAAAACAAAACAAAAAAAACATTTATTATCATTTGCCTGGCTAGAGTTACCCTCAGATATGTTGTATTATTTGTGACTATTTCCAAGAGTGTTGTTTCCCTAATTCCTTTCTCAGCCCATTTATCATTTGTATGTAGGAGGGCTACTGATTTTTTTAAGTTAATCTTTCATCCATCAATTTCACTGAAAATGTTTATTAGCTGTAGGAGTTTCCTGGTAGAGTTTTTAGGATTGTGTATTATATCATAAGCAATATGATACCATATACCAATACCATATCTTTTGCAAATAGTGATACTTTGATTTCTTCCTTTTCAATTTGTATCCCCTTGATCTCCTTATTACTCTAGCTAGAACTTCAAGAACTATTCATATTGAATAGATATGGAGAGAGTGCACAGTCTTGTCTTTTTCCTGATTTTAGTGGAATTTCTTTTAAGTTTCTCTCCATTTAATTTAATATTGACTATAGGCTTTCTGTAAATTGCCTTTATTATATTTAAGTATGTTCTTTGTATCCGTGATCTCTACAAGACTTTTATCATGAAGGGGTGTTGGATTTTGACAGAAACTTTTTCAGCATCTAATGAGATGATCATGTGGGTATTTTCTTTCAATCTGTTATATGGTGAATTACATTAAAAACTTTATATGTTGAACTATCTCTGCATTTCTGGAATGAAGCCTACTTGACCATGGTGGATGGTCTTTTTGATATGTTCTTGGATTTGGTTAGAAAGTATTTTATTGAGTATTTTTGTATCAATTTTAATGAAGGAAATTGGTCTATAATTCTCTTTCTTTGTTGGATCTTTGTGTGGGTTGTACAACAGTGTGACTATGGCTTCATGAAATGATTTGGCAATGTTCCTTTTGTTTCTATTTTGTAGAATAATTTGAAGAGTAATATATTAGCTCTTCTTTGCAAGTCTAGTAGAACTCTGCACTAAAACCATCTGACCCTGGGCTTATTTTGGTTGGGAGGGTTCTAGTGGTAGAACAGGAACATAAATCCAGCCAGAAAGCCTTCAGCCTACAATTTGTCCTCCCTGAAAGATGAGCTGGGATAATGGTGGCACAGAACTTTTGGGAGAGACCAATCAATGATTGATTCAAGAAATAGTTCATGACTGACACTGCCTGGATGTCCAATAACCAGGGGCTGGATAACCCAGAGATTCAGGGTAGAACCAAACATAACTGGCCCAAAACAAAAAAAGTCAATGAAATGATTTCTATTGATATTCTGCTATACTCATAGACTTGAGTTTAGCCCAACAGTCATTAGAGAAACATCATCCAGAAACTATTGGGAGCAGATGCAGAGATCGACAGTCAGCCATTAGGCAGGGCTTTGAGAATCCTGCCAAAGAGAGGGAGGAAGAATAGTAAGAGCCAGATTGGTAGAGCACACCTGGAGAACACAGCTTACAAAATCAACTAAGCAGTGCTTGTAGAGGCTCACAGAGACTGACGTGGCAATCACAGAGCCTGTGTGAATCTGAGCTAAGTTCTCTGTGTATACGTTATGGTTGTGCAGGTTGGTGTTCTCGTGCTAACAGTAACAGTGGGAGTCGGAGAATCTTTGACTCTTTTCCTGCTCTTCGGACCCTTTTCCTTCCACTGGGTTGCCTCTTCCAGCCTTGATATAAAGAGAGGAGTCTAGTTTTATAATTTGTTGTTCTGGGTTAGATTGATAATAATGGTCTTTTCTGTCCTATTAAGATACAAGCCCTATCCAAACCCTCCCCCATCAGGTGTCACAACATGGATGCTGTCACAATCAACCACTCTGAATTCACATATCACACACAAAAACAGAAAGAAACAACTGTTGTTCCTCATGAAATCCCACTTAAGCTTGACTCACTGTATTGCCCATGCCTCTACAGCACAGGATTTACCCTGACGTTTAGCTGAAGATCAACTTTATTAGCTTTTGACATTACAATGGAGTCAAACCATTGGCACCCTACCAGGTAGCCTTTGCATCAGGGAGCTTCAACAGTAAACCTGAAGAAGTTTGCTAAATCTGATATCTCTATTGCTTTGCACTGTGCATGAGGAAAAAAAAAAACAAAAAACACAATAAATATTTGCTGAGCAAATTAAACAATTATCAAGCAAAAGATTTGTGCTCTGACCTGAGAGTTCTGTTTCCATAAGCAAAATGAAAATAAAAGTCCTCAGTGATGAGCAGTCAGTGAGCAGAGGTATTTAGAGTGATGAAGGTGACTAGCTGACTAGCAATTACTCTTTGCCCTTTACTTTGCTTTTTTTGTTCAATTTTGTTTTTGTATTCCTTCCTTCTTTCTTTCCTTCCTTCCTTCCTTCCTTCCTTCCTTCCTTCCTTCCTTCCTTTTCCCCCTGAGACAGGGTTTCACTGTGTAACTTTGGAGCCCATCCTGGCCCTCGCCCTGTATACCAGGCTGGCCTTGAAATCAGAGACCCACTTGCACCTGTCTCCCAAGTTTTGGCATTAAAGGCATGCACCACCACCACCTGGCATTTACTTTGCTATTAACTGAAGTTTTCTGTTATTTTTTTATTTCATGATGAAGAACCAGAAATTACCTGAAAAATTTTCCTTATGGAATCTATATTTTATATTATTCAGATATAAATGACCTGCTTTATAATTGCTTCACATTCAAATCTAAGAAAATGTGATTATTATTTAAGTGCAGGATCAGGGATTTCATATTTTAAATTTATTTCTTAATGAAAGCCATTGAGTATAGTAAAAGAGAAACTATGTAAAGTATTTCAATTTACCAAGAATATAATATAGGAGGTATATACATATATACAATTGTATATATAATATATAGTATATATATGATCCTATATTTAATTTTATAACAAAACCTTCTATCTCAAGAAAATGTGAGGCTTTATAATTTTTTTAAAAATTTTTCAATTTTAAACTTGTACTATAATTTTCAAAGAAGTATGATTTGTACAATTACAATGAACTGCTTATATAAAATCTTGTATACTGTTAACAAATTTCTGAGTATTTGTTCACTTTACTCCTAGGCCGTAAGTTTACCACCTTTTTTTGTTTTGTTTTGTTTATTCTGGTTTGTTTGTTTGTTTGAGTTTTTATTTCTATTTATATTATAAAAGTATTTCATATGTCATCAATAATTTGAGCACATTTCCTGGAATTTTTCTTTTTTCCTTCATAGTTAAGCACATTGGAGCTAAGATTCTATTATTATTATTATTATTGTTATTGTTATTATTATTGACTTTCTCTAAATCATATTGGGAAATTAGAGTTGATTCAAGTGAGGGAATGTTATGGAACATGTTTGTGTACAGCATAATATAAGAAATGAAACAATATTGTGTAATCAGTTTTATCATCTAAAATTTAATTTCTTCCCTATTTTCTTCCTTTGGAGAATTTGTTGTTATTCATATTATTTTTGTTTCATTTTGATGTCACCTTTTAAGAGTCTTTTTCCTGCTCATCCTCACTGTAATTTCTCAAACCCTTCTTTCTTCTGATGCCAGGAGTCAGGAGACAATATACAATTTTCCATCATCTTTTATGCTAAGGATTCTGTATTTATTTTAACCTTTAATTATATGTAAAATCATGTGTTGTTCTAGAAGAATGTAAGGGTTGAAAAGAAAAAAATCTTATTTCTTAAATCTGAAGGAAACAGGATATATTCACAGTGATGGGAATATAATAACTATTCAAATACAAAACTGAATGAGTAGATGAAAAATGGATAAGAGGACACTTTATGTTGCATATAATATTAGTAAATTGCTTTAGAATTTTTATTCAGCTTATTGGTCAAGAAAAGTTTTGGGTGGTTTAAAATTTGTATTATGATAATGACATTGATATTGAGTAGTGTTTGTGAAATGTTCACTCAATACAAATTTTTATATGGAATTACATATCACTGTTAGTAAAATACTAGATTCTGTTATTATTCTACGTTAATCATAGGAACATGGAGCATATAAAGCACACAGAGGCAACTTTTATTCAGCATTAGCTAGTAAATAGCATAAGATATTAAATGAGCATTCCTGACAATGGAATATTTATAATTTCATATATATGTTTTACAACTTTTATTCACAAATACGTCCCATGCTTTTTCAGTATAAAAGTTGGCATAACTATTTGTTAAATGTTAAACTGTTGTGTGATAAAGGACATTTGAAAAGCTTAATTCCATAAACAAAAAATTTATCATTGACAATTGGTGGCTTGCACATGGCTTCCCTTTTTCACATAGATGTGCCCTTATCATCTAATATAATGCATGGTATATAGGCGATATATTGAAAACATCTTCTGAACTGAAATATCAAGGTCATGAAGCAGTGACCTTTTCAGAACAAGATCTTTCTTTGTCCTTTTATTTATAATCCCTAGAAAACATGAGAAGATTCCTAATGTGCTTTTAACTCAATTCGTATTATTATTTCATGTTAGCTTATGTTACTCCTTTCTGCTGGGACTCTGTATATTTTCCTTTATTCTTACCTAGTAAAACATAACATTTCAAAATTCATTAACAAAATTTGTTTTATTCTTGTTGTACTAAACATGACTGTTTTCTTGTATTTTATTTCAAGGCTCTTTTTAGCAGAGCAATTTTAATATCAAACGCATGTTGAATTTGGAGAGATGGCCCAGTGGTCAAGAGCACCTGCTGCTCTTGCAGAAAACTTGGTTTAGTTCCCAGCATCCACATATCATGCCACAATTATCTGGAACTCAAATTTTCTTCAGTTTTAAATAGTCTAGCCTCTGTAAGCACCAAGTATGTAATATACACATATACATGCAGGTAAGGCACTCATACATTCAAAAAATGTTTTCAATAAATTGCATATATAGCTTATTTTATAATTTCAAAGTTACCAATGTTATCATTTTTTTCCTGGACTTTATAAACACTTCACAACACTTTCCACCAAATCACATTTATAGTTTTAAATCCTTTCAAATATTTCCTATATTTTCATATACAAGAGGTACTTGTTATTTAGTTAGAGGGCTTCACCTCAGCCCCCTGGCATCCATTTTTGGAACGTTGGGTGGAAAAACTCCATTCCAAGCTCCCTCCCCTGGGAGTTGCCTCAGACCAAACTCTACCTCTAAGAAAGCCTGCCAAATGATGACCTCTCCTGAGGGAAGATCAAGACCGCCCCCCCCCCCCCAGAGAATGAACACATGGTCTCCCAGTTTCCTGTCATCTTTTGGTTCTCTGTCTCCCTCTCCATGTTTTTCTGAAGGGCCACCCAGGGGTGCTGGCGGCCATTCATCATGGGCATTTTCTAATTTGGTCTAATTTGGTCTGATTGAAATTACTGCGATGGTGGAGAGGTTGGTCGTTTAAGGAAAAATACTGAACATTTGTCTCTATTCCTCCTCCCTGGTCACATCTCTATCATGAAATTTAAGTATTTGTTTTTTTTCAGTGGGAACTGTCCCACCCAGAGTAACCTCCAATCACTGTTCAGGTCCTATAGGGATTACATACTTTCATCCGCCTGCTGATACCCAGGAATCCTTTCTTACCTTTGTGTCCCTAACCTAGCTATTATAGTTAACATGATTTTGCTGTTCCTAAAAGAGAAAGAGAACCATTTGTAGCGACTTTTTCTTCCCTAGGCTCTACTAGGAAGACTGCATCTCAGATAAATGAAGACTTCACTTTTTCTTGTTCACATTTTAAATATTTTCTTATTATGGGTATATCTTGAATTCTCAACAGCTAAACAATATCTGGTCTTTGTTAGTTATATTATCTTTCTGCAAAGTGGTCAAAGTGGTACTCATACTACATATCATACACTTTGGTTGCTTACTTCTTTGTTGTCTGTTTCTCCCTACTATTATGTGAAGTCTTGAAGGGGGAGCTTGATGGTCCCTGACCTTCTTGATCTTTATTTGGCACTTAGGAATTACTAACCAAATATTTCATAAATAACTATAAATATTTTCTTTGATTTCCCTCATGATATGAAGCAATAAATGCAAGCTTTCTTTCATTACTTGTATTTAACAAATCACTCCAGCACTCCTCAGTGTATTGTGCTTCCTAATATTTACAGTCTTCTTTATCAGTGCTATAATTCCCAAATAAAGTATACTATTTGGCTTTTAATTTCACTGAATCCATTTATATGGATTGCTATTTACATAAACCTTGCTAGTAAGATATTTTTGGCAAAATCAGTATCTAAATGTAGCCAAAAAGGCAAAAGAACTCTTTAAATTTCTTTACATTTGTATGTATTCATTGTATGTATTTATATATGTGTGTATACACAGTGCATACATGGAGTTTGGAGGTCAACTTACAGGGATTGAATCTTGATGGTCAGATTTGGCTGCAAGTGCCTTTAACTATCAAGTTACCTCACAGCCTCTTAACGCTTCTTCAAGTCTCTATTTCTAAGCAAGTTATCACTGGGAACCCATTAGCTTTCTTATTTCCTTGAAGCAAGTGAATCCTTGAATGACCACTAAAATTCCTTCCCTTGAGCTGCTTTTGCTTGCCTTCAATATGTTTTCTGATGGTCTTGCTTGTCACTAAGACTTTTTTTGGACACTAGATGATGACTTGCCTGTTCTTGTTTCCATAATTATCCTCAACACAAGTGTTCTTTATGTTGTGAAACCAGGCTTTGTTGTTTGTGTTAAAGAATGGAGCTCTGGCCATCTAAGGCTAAAGATTACTGGGGTTCTTGCTGTCCCTCCTCTCTGCTTTGGAAGTTGCTCCCCAGTGCAGAATTGCTAGTCCCTCTTACTAATCCCACCCTGTCAGATTTTGATGTTGCCTCTGCTGAGGCACTGGTAACAAGTTCCCCTGAGACTCAAAGGAATTGGGGTGTCTCTATCAAGTATTCACCCAAAGCATGCTCCCATGCTGAGAATCCACACATGGACCAGGAAAAACCCCAGATGGCTCATTTCTCTTTCTGGGATGAATTTCCTGCCCACCTGGAGTCTTTGTGGAGAGATTGGTGGTGCGGGTGGTTCTGTTTTGTTCCACAGTCCTAATTTCACTGCCTCTTATAATGCCAAAGTTGGCCTCATTTTGTAAAATCCTAGCAATGCTTAAGATATTCTTTAGAAAACAAGGTATTTCAAATAGCATTTAAAACTCTATTCTGGTAAGGAGAACTTCTTCAATTTAGATATTAAATCTTTAGTGACTTTTGTGACAAATAAGTTAATTTCATGTTGCTTACTCACTGTTTATTTTTTTGTCATTCACTACAAATGAAAACTGCATGAAGAAATGATTTTATACAGGGAAGCAAATAACATGCAGAGTTTTTTTTTCAGAGCTTGTGTTCATCCAAAAAATGTGTGCATTGCTCATTAGTGATTAAGAATATTGCACTTTTTAAATCCAAATTACATATTTTGTAAGACTTCTTAATATACTTGAATGTCCTTTACGAACAGGATGCCATTGCTACAATTATCTGGGAGAATTGAGAGAGATGGAAAATTCAGTAGTCACAGAATATCCGTTGTCATGGTGAAAGGCAGCCACACAACAGGACAGGAGGCTCAGTACTTGTTATTTCAGAAGGAAAACTCGGAGAGAAGCAACCCTGAGACTATCAAATAGAAGAAGCATCAAACAGACTGTAGTTGGATTTTTCTTTGGGCTGACAGCTCACAAAAAACACAAAGAGACTTATTAATTATGAAAGCCTGGCCTATAGTTTAGGCTTGTCCCTTTAGCTCTATTAATTTGTTAACCCATTTCTATTCATCTACATGTTGCCATGCGGCTCATGGATTTTATGTCTCCACCTGAATGTCTTTCTCCCTCTGTGTTCATCTGGAGACTCCACTTTCCTTCTTCCTGGAGTTCTTTCTGTTCAGAAGTCCCGTCTATACCTCCTCCCTAGCTATTGGCCGGCTAGTTTTTTGCTGAACCAATCACAGTGACACATCTTCACATAGTGTAAAGGAATATTCCACAACAGTAGACTGATAAAAACTGAGTTTCCTTAAGCAGTAGAGAGCTCCCAGAGGTAGGTCTTCAGGTGAATTGAAACAGAAATCTTGAAGTTACTGTTCGGTTCTGTATTGGTGCTAAGTTGTTTTATATATTTGGATGGTCAAACTTCATGTTGACATAGTATGCCATTTCTTCTTTTTATACATCTTGCATTATTTCCAGAATATAATTTTATTTAGCTTATTAACAGTCACAAAAATAAATTCTTAACACACTATGAATCAAATAATGGACTAAGTAAAAATTTGATTAACTCTCAAAGCTTCTGTTCACGGGTCAGGAACTTAACTGGTCCAAAAGAATAGAGTCAGAAAAAGTGAATGTATGTATATGAATGATACTCTCCGAAGTTTTGAAATAACTTGTACAAAGTTGTTTCTATCTAGACAGAAATCATGAGACTTGGCAATAAATGAGTCCGTGACATATAATTAACAGAACTTTCATTTCTAGTGTGTTACTTTTTTTTTTTTTGGTTTTTTTTTTTTTTTTTTTTTTTTTTTTTTTTTTTTTTTTTTTTTGGTTTTTCGAGACAGGGTTTCTCTGTGGTTTTGGAGCCTGTCCTGGAACTAGCTCTTGTAGACCAGGCTGGTCTCGAACTCACAGAGATCCGCCTGCCTCTGCCTCCCAAGTGCTGGGATTAACATTATAGAGCCATACTATTCTTGGGTTAGTGGTATATGGATTAGTTTTATAGTAGAAATCTCTCTTCTCCTCTCCTTGCCTCGCCTCTCGTCTCTATACCTTTCCTCTCCTCTCCCCTGTGATTTGCTGCTGCACAAAAGTAGACAGATAATGGACAGGTAGTTAGATGGATGAACAGGAAGATACATGGAAAGAAATAAAAAGAAAGAAATGGATTGATACTTGGATACAGTTACGTTTATTAAAAAAGCAAGTGATGACTCAGAATGGTTTTCATACCACTAAATAAATATGAGAAGGAACTGAGTATGAAACAGAGAGAGAGAGAAAGGGAAAGTGATAGAGACAGAGAGACAGAGACAGGGACAGACAGAGAGACAGAAAGAAGCAGATAGATAGACAGAGAAAAAGACAGAGAAAGAGAGGAAGAGGAGAAGGAGGAAAGCAGAGGAGAGAGAAAGGGAGAAAAGAGGAGGAGAGTGGAGGAGGGGAAGAGGGGAAGAGTGGAGGAAGGAAGAGAGGTGCAAAGTAGTCTGGATGGGGTACATGGTAGGCATAGTAAAGATGTTAATTTTCCAGATGAAATTAGTAAGACCTCACTGGGGTCTCCTGGTAATGTGCTACCACGAAAAGAATGTAAGAGTTAGAACTGGGAGACAATTGTCTTATTTGAAGTTAGCAACTTCATAAAGGCCTCATTGATGTTTAGGAAAGAGACATAGATGAACAACTCTAAGCAATCTGTTATTAGACTGATTTATACAAGAACCTATTGATGAAGTATTAAAAGAGTGAAAGTTTAGAAATGGTGAAAAAACACAAATGTAAAATTTCTTCCCTTATCAGAACATGTAACGTGAGGTTAAGGGTTTTCTACACTGGAATATTATGTAACAGATGCTAAGAAGTCTTAAGCCTCTGACATCAGTTACCCCAGATTTCCAGACTCCTGGAGACATTTCTCAGAGGACAGAACAATGATATTTTACTTCACTGTAGAGGATATGGAGATAAAATTAACATTGGTCAGATATTTCTAATCTACAGGTCAGATTCGTAGTCATCATCTAATTTACTACTAATTTCTATTTGATTGTTCATTTTTTGGTTTTACATACAGGGCTTCTCTGTGTAGTCCTGGCTGTCCTGGACTCACTCTTTAGACCAGCTTGGCCTTAAACTCACAGAGATCCACCTGCACCTGCCTCCTGGGAGCTGGAATTAAAGGTGCATGAGACAATCTCCTGGCTTTATTTATTACTATTTTAAAAGATATTTGCATCCTAATTTGGTTTAGAAGGACAGAGAGTTGGAAGAAATGAGAGCACAAGGACTATTAGTCAAATATTTGGGCTCTGCTTAGTTATGACTGGATAATTTATTTTACGTTAATGATGTTAGGGTGGTGCATATGCACAAATATACAAATGCAAAATTCATTTAGAAACACACCTAGAATATTCAAGTGTATTCTGCATGTCTCAAGTGTCACAGTTGGTAAGTAGTATACTGAGGTAATACAACAATTATGTACAGTTAGTACATTCATATTCAAATGAAACATCTTAAGATTTTTATTTTTTTGATTATGCTATTACATCTAGAGTTCTTCGCTGTTATTAATAAATATTTCCTTTTACTGTAGAGCAATGTTTTCTATACAATTCCTTTTTTTGTATTTGATGTTTTTGTTTTTTTGTATTTTGTATTTGCCACTAAAATACCTTTCCTGTTTTCTTATTCTTACTGATGTATCTATCTTGCTGCTATTTGAAACAGTGCTTTACAGTTCTATTATTTTATGAACTTTTTAGGAGAGTTTCAATTATGACTAGACAATTGGCTGTCGTGATTGGTAGTTCTAGGCTGAACTGTTCTTTGATGCATGCTATACAGTATGAGGACTTTCAAATTAGTTTTCTCCCAGAGTTAATGAATAAATTACTGGAGAGTGATCTTTGAATAATAGAATTGCAATAGGAGAAGCTATACTGCGACCCTTGCTTTGTTCTTCTAAGAACAAAGAGAAAATGAAGAATGACCTTTTGGCCTTTCAGAAATTAGATTACAGCCTCCTCTTTGGCTAAAAACAATAACTACTGTGGACAATTATTTGCCACTCTCACTGTTTATATAGGAATTTTGAGTGAAATGATTTGTAAATGTCAGAGCTTAATAACGTACAAAAGTGTAGAGTCCCTTCTGTGTTCTAGTATCATACACCTTAACTGTAGAATGTGGCATTGAAATGCACCTACTGGTCAACCAAACATGGTTGCTGTTTCGAAGAATTCACTTAATTGTAGATCTGGTTCTGGGATGATAGTCTGAAGATTTGATAAAACTTCATAATCATTTGGTTTAAGTAAGACAAATTTTTCAATAGTTTGGATGAGTTCATATCAATTGGTTGAGACTCTCCTGCGTCTAACATCTTCCTCCCTTCCTGGGTTTCAGTCTCTTCCCCTCCTGATTGTTTGTTTCAAAACAATTCTTCTAGTGAAGTCTATGATAGGCTTCTTGCTGTCTGTAATTAACACTTCCTGACGCAAGAACATAAGTAAATATCAGTTGAAGCAGAGAAATAAGTTCTTGTATAACATCTTATTCCTCAGAGACCATTACATCGTAAGGACGTGCCTGAGTAAGAGAGTAGTGTGAAGATTCTAAAATATTAAACTGTTCTGAACTAAAAAAGATGTTATTCATTTATGTCAGCAGAACAAAATTTGGTAATATAAACTAATGACTTGCATGCTTTTTCTTTACCCTGTCTCATTCCTTACTGGTAGGATCAATCTTTTCAGTATTTGGGTTCTGGTTCAATGAGCCAGAAAAGTAACTTTGTAGTATCAGAATGTCATCCAACTGTATGTTTACTTTATTGTGAATAATGGTGAACAGTGGTCTATAAATAGTTTTATATTCCTTTAAAAAAAAGATGTTATTCTTGATGTATTATTGTCTATTATTGTAACATGCAAATGTGACATTTATACATTGTACCTGTAATAGTTTATTAACTGAAACAAGAATGTATGTATGTACATATCTATGTATGCATCCCTATGAACATCACTTAATTTAAATCTATATCTTCGTCTAAGAACTTCCAAAATATATTTGTACTGGAATGTTAAAAAGAGAATTATTATTATTATTAGTAGTAGTAGTAGTATATTTAATAATATCTTATCTGGTTATATTTACTAAAACTTCACGAATATAACATATTTATCTCAAATACTATTAGTTTCAGACTGAGATAAAAATCAGTTTCTTTCATCATCTCTTAATAATGCACGGTAAAGTAATTTCAAAACAACATTATTTAAAAGATATTATTCATATTAATAAGAAACAACTATATTTATCATATATAATATGAAATAAATTTAGATACAACTTGTAATTTTTGTGAGCTTGTTGCTGCTGCCTATTGTGTGGTCCCCATTTCCCATGGGGAAGGGAATGAAAAGATCCAGAGGCAATGGCATAGACTCAGGGAATTTCTGATACAGAAGGTCTTTATTGTGAACAGGTTGGGCGTTTTTATGGCTTATGCCCTGCCTCAAAATGAAAATTAAAAATATAAGTATATAGTAACTTTAAAAAGCCATATATAATAATTTTAAATTATCCACAACTATTACCATCATAGGTCTTATCACTGCATGAAAATTACATTCATTCCATAGATGATACTTAGCAAACTTTAAAATGTGAAGGTCAACTGTTGTCCTTGTTCTTTTGAAAACTCCAGTAACAAAAGAATGTAGTTCTTATAAAACAATTTGAAACATTGCTAAGAAAGCTGATAATAAAAGTTTATTGGTTTTATATCTTTAAGTAAACCAAATTACAAGTTAATAAGTTATCTAAAAGCCCTTTTTGAAAGAGAGAAAATTATTTGACAATGTTATTCAACCTGTGTTTCCAAGAGTTGACAAAATTTGAGTGGAAAAGTTACCAAGATTAAAAAGTGGTGTTCCTTCAATCGGCTGTACATTCCTAGTTATTCAGTCATTTGAATATTTATTTATTATTGTATTTAATATTTAATAATGCATAATTTCAGTATTGTTATAAAAACCTCAGATTGCAGAAATGAAGGACACATCCCCATATGTCATAAAGTGTTCCAAACACATTCATGTGCTGAATTATGGTACAGTAAGATAGAATTTAAATATAAGAGTGATATTGCATGAAAGTAGAGATAGGCAAACAATGACAGAGGGTGTAGGATATGATATTAGATGATTGAAGATGATCAGTGTATACTATATACATGCCTGAAATGTCATGATGAAACCTATTGTTTTGCACAACGAAAAAATAATGATAAAGCAGAAAGGATATTTATGATAATTATACAAAAACAGGTGTATTGGCTATAGTTATATGTAAAATCTAGCTGTTCTGATATATTAATTAAAATGTACTTGTTCTATATTAATTATACAAGAGAACTTAACTTTTACATGCAGAAGTCACAGCTTAGTATCTATCTCAGAACCACACATTCCCATGGCCTCATTTGAACTGAACATTCTAATATTTTGGTAGACTTTCTTAAAATATTGAAGTCTTATTTTTAAGTATATTCTCAAAGGTGGAGACTTTTAGTTCTTATGAATTATCTTAAGAATGCCTATCATCCATATTAATGACTAGAAAGCTCTATCTGCTTAAAATCTCTCTTTTATTATCTGATATGAAAGTCATCAGGAGAAATTAAACTTGATGATTTAAATAATTCCATTGTATCCAGTAGGTATTGTACTGGTGTGTCTGGATTCTTGTGGAATTTTTGCAACAGGTCTGGAGAGTCATATGGAAACCAAATGATAAATGATTTTTAAAAGTGACAAACAAAAGTACTAAAACAAGGAGCATGCAAAATTTTAAAGTATTAAAACATTCAAAGGAAACACAAAAATCGCAACAAAGACTAAGAACATATAATCCAACATAGATAGACTTTATCATTTCTGTTTTTCATTGTCATGTAACTGAAGATACTGAGTTTAAAATTCTTTTAGAATTATTTCATTTACCTTCTTTTAGAATTATTCTTATTAGAATAATTCTTTTAGAAACAATTCATTTACCTTCAATAGTACATGGTGTTGGTTAAATGGACTTACTGGATGATTTTTTAATAAATTCATTTCTTTTATCTATTTATCCTTTAAAAAATTAAAGACTAGCTAATACAATAGGTCTGTTTTCTTTTATTCTCCTTTATACTTGAGTTAGGGTACTGGAGAGATGGCTCAGAGGTTAAGAACACTTGATAGGACCCACATTGGATTCCCAGCACTCACATGATGGCTCAATCCTATCTGAAGCCATCTTCTGAAGTCTATTGGCACCA
The DNA here is from genome assembly GCF_950005125.1 of Chionomys nivalis. Classification (NCBI taxonomy): domain Eukaryota; kingdom Metazoa; phylum Chordata; class Mammalia; order Rodentia; family Cricetidae; genus Chionomys; species Chionomys nivalis. The sequence continues at coordinate 27,329,004 of NC_080103.1, read as the reverse complement.
GACATTCACATGGAACACAAACATACAGGCAGATAAAACTCTCATAAATGTAAAATAAATAAATATTTTTAAAATATTTCAAGAGATATTAGGGACATTCATGAAGGTTTGTTCTTTTAATTTTCATCCCCATCATTAGGACTTGAGTTATATAAGATTTGGAGATTTTTGCCTTACGGAATCTTAGTTAGTGTTAAATAAATATTTTTGCAAATAATTCATGACTTAACTTAACTTTCAACGCTCACATTAGAGTGTTTCACTTTAGAGTTGTCTTTGTTTTCCTTAATTACACTGGTATGTGTCTGTGTGCATGTCTTCGGTCTGTTTCATTGTGGTGAAGTCTAAATAACTCAGTGCCTAAACACCTCTTTTTCCTTCATTTGAATACATATTTCAAGTCCTTGGTTAGCATCAGTGTAAGGAAAATATGACTTTTATCTCAGTAGTTATGCGACTATGTGTATATGTATTTCAACAATAGTGAAACAAATAAAAATACTGCCCTTATAATATTTCATATGTAGGAAGTGAATGTAGAAAGGCATATAATCTAAGTCTACTTCTTAACATAACATGTTTATAAAACGTTTTGTAATTTATTCTCTTATTTTTATTTTATTTTCATAACCTTTAACAACACTACTATTATAATATTATCTAAATCATGGGTTCATTCTAAACACTCAGAATTTTGTCATTTTAATTTTGTAATTCCATTGTGGTTTCTAGGATATCATTCATTTTGCTCCCTTGAATTCAAATACCCATTTTTTCTCAACCTTCTTTTCCAGTTTTTCTCATCTTCTTGTCATCTGAATGTTGCAGTACTCAATCCTGAGGCCGTGAAAACATATTGTCAATTCTTATTCAGTGTTTCTAAGTAGAAATATCACTTTATACAAACATATAATTCTAAACATATCATACACATGTTGAGGTTTCCACAAATCATCTCATTTCCATGAAATCTATTTATACTCCTTGCAAATTACAAACTCTTTTTTTTTACTTATTTATTTATTTTTATTCTTTTTTAATTAAAATTTCCACCTGCTCCCCATTTCCCATTTCCCTCCCCTCCTCCCAAATATTGCCCTCCCCCCACTTCCCTCCCCCTATCCCCACTCCTCTTCTCCTCCCCCCACTCCATTCCCCCTCCCTCTCGATACTGAAGAGCAGTCCAAATTCCCTGCCCTGCGGGAAGACCAAGGTCCTTCTATCTACGTCCAGAAAGGTGAGCGTCCAAACAGGCTAAGCTCCCACAAAGCCAGTTCATGTATTAGGATCGAAACCTAGTGCCATTGTCCTTGGCTTCTCATCAGTCTTCATTGACCGCCATGCTTACACACAGTGACTTATGCTGGTCCAGAAATTTCTGCATTAATATATATCTTTGCTTTTAAAAATATTCATTTATCTACATATGTATAAGTATTTGCCTGCATATATATCTGTACTCTACATGTCTACCTGGTACCTTATAAAAGACAAAAGATGGTGTCTAATTTCTTGTAAATAGAATTACAGTTGGTTCTTAGCTACCACGTAGATTCTGGGAATGGAGCTCAGTTCCTTTGCAAAAATAGCAAATGTTGAGCAATTTCTTTAGTCCTTGCTTCTGATTGTTTTGTACCCACCCATGTTTTATGTACTTTTTATGGCTTACAAAGAAATGAGGGTAATGTTTGTATAACTGAAATTTGGATTACGAAAATCACTTCTCTGTCGCAAACAACTGGATGCTTGCGATTTATACTTATTTAACCTCTATCCTATAGTTTTCAAGGTCATCTGGAGTTCTGCCCTAAAGAACCTCCTAGCCCAGAACATCCTCACAGCTCTCCAAGCTTGCTGCCTTTTCTTGTTCTCAAAACACGAAAACAAATTCATCCAAAAGTTTTTGTCTTTCTTCCTCGTAGAACACTTGTCTTGATTCCTTCACATTTCCACCCAAATGCCATTTTCACAAAAACCAGTCACAACCTTAGGGGTAAAATCACATACCAACTACAGTTTTCACCTTTAAAGACGACTTGTCCGCCCCATATCCATGCTGCTAGGAATATATATATATATAATATATATATATATCAACCTACTTGAATCTCCCAGAGGAATAAGAACATTGCCCATTTTGTTGACTGCTCAGAAAAGTGGAAAGGTCAGGAAATGAAGCCAATAAGTGTTTATTGATTGGAGAAAGAAATGAATTCTAGGGCTTCAACTTAGTGCACCCTTGAAGAAGTTATTTAAGTCTCTGTATTCAGATTACAAAAGGAAATCTAACTTGCAGCATCTACTTAAAACAAGACAGTGGAACATGCTACATGTATAACTGTCACTACATTACATCAGTTGAGAAAAAGAATAAATTCTGAAATAGTAAGTTTGGATGCTCTGTATTTATGGTTTTTTATAGGCTTTTAATGCAATACTATTCTACAAGGGAAAGGGAGGCTTTAACCGACACTTCAGCAAACATACATAAAGAAATACAATGTATGTTTCTTATTTTGATACTCTGGTTGTATGCCATCTAGATGTCATAAGATACTAGACTGACTTATTGAATCATTCATGATTAGTTTAAAGTAATCATCATATTGATCTGACATTGCCAAGGGTTCCGAAAGTAAAAGAGGATGATCTACAGTCTGTAAGTGCTTCAGAATTCCAACGACTTCTATTCTTTTTTTCCCCTCTTCAACACTTAGTCACTCTGTAGCCATTTATCTTGAAGAAGTCAAAAAAAAAAAAAAACTGAAAGGTCAGCCATATTCAAGATTTCAAAGGTGTCATTTCCTCTGCAAACACACTCTATTCTTGATAAATCTTGAAATATTCTGCATCAATAAGAAGGTTTCTTTCCAAATCATAAATTACACCATCTTCTAGTTTTAAAATAAGGACACAGTCAGGGACTGAGTCAGCAAAATTATCAAAATTCAGCTTTAGTTTCCCCATACAGTCAAGAACTGCCTTACTGACAGTATACCTAAGTTTGGTTGAGACGATAGTTTATTATTCTATCCTTAAGGAAGAGGCAGTTTGTAAACTGAAAAAAAAAAGGATAGTAGATTGGGGTAACAATTTCTTAAGTAAAATTAAAATGTGCAAATATTTAAAGTTTTCCAAAGAATCTGAAAAATAAAAAAAATCTTAAATAAAATTTTCATTCCTAGAGGTGTTTTTCCCTTCTCTTTGTGTTTTCCCTTTTTTACTTGATCTTTTTAATTTTCTACTAACACTTTTGATTAGTAGTTCCTATCCAAACAGTTCTTTTAATTTTCACAGAAACAGCAGCTTTGGGGACTAGGATTTAGAAAGACCACTTCTCTAAAGACAGTAAGAGGAGTGGCTTCCTTTTCTTTTCCATGACCAACTTATTTGTGTGTCATTTTTTCTTGACTAATTTACACGATCATTTCAAATTTTAAGTTTCCTGATATTTGAAAGTTCTGTGTTAGAGTTAACAACTTATATTAGAGCCACCTGAGACATTTGTGAATAGATGATAATATACTGACTATCACATTTTGAAGCTTTATTTAAAAGGAACTCAAACATTTTCATGAATAGATGGTAAACATAATGACTATATTTACATTGAGGGCTGATCAATAATATTTTTTGAGTATCTCTGTGGGAAGAATAAGAAAAGGTATGCAGGAGAACTGTAGAATGATGAACATATACAATCAATCAATTTTCTTTCCAGTCTTTGTAGAAAATAATAAAAACATGAAGCTGAATAAAACAGACAGTGAGGGATGATCTATCCAATTACCAGTTAGCATTCATCTCTAGTCACACATTGATTTATTACCTCACAGATTAGGTTAAAGCTTTGTGTGAGAAGGGGTTTCCAGCATTATATTTGAAGATGTCTTCTGGAAAATTATGGAACTGAAAAAAACTCTAGGCCCTAGGAACATAGGAAATTGGCTACTCTCATAATCTATTTCATAATCTAGCTTCAGAATTCAAAATGATAGTCTCCAGTCAATAGTGGATGTTAGCCCCTGGCTAGTGTATATTCGTAACTGAAGGGTACTATAAATGTTAAATATGAACAATTCCTTAAAACAGTTATTTGTTTATTTAGTGTGCATAAGTGTTTTGTCTGCATGTATGTCTGTATACCATGTGCATGCCTAGTGCCCTCAGAGGTAAGACAATGTTCAGATTTCCTGAAACTAAAATTATAGAAGGTTATGGACTGCCCTGTAGATACTGGATATCATACCTGTGCCCCTTAGAAGAGCAGTAAGGGCTTTTAACCACTGAGTCACCTCTTTAGCCTTCTGTTTTTTCTTTTTATTATATAATGTTTTATTGATTATTTGATAATTTCACATTATAAACTGCAATCACATTCACTTCCCAGTCCTCCCATGTCTGCCCCCTACCCTCATGACACCCACCCATAAAAGAAAACGAGAGAGAGAGAGAGGGGGGGGGGACAAGTTCAATATGTGTTGCCCTTATACTCACTGGAGTATGGCCAAAGTCCCAGTGGACCTCAGCATGGTCTCCCTAGCAGTACAAACCACAGACAACAACACAACCCACTGTCACAGTAAGTGCCTCAGACACCATCATAACCATCAGTGGCAACATAGGCCAAGGACACCAATATGGTCTCCTGCATAGCCCGACCTATGGACATCAACACGGCTTTAGGCAACAGCAAAGATGAAGGACATTCATGTCAACTTTTAGTTTTTAAAGCAAGTGTTATGTATTGTAATAATGTTTTCATAAACAGCACACCGAGATGATGGCCTGTAGGGCATAGTGAGATTATTGTTGACAGAGAATTTTGTTCCACCCAGTCCTGCAGCTGTTCAGTCCCCAAACAAACATACAGAGCTCTACATTAATTATAAACTGATTGGCCTATTAGCTTCTTATTAACTAATTCTTACATCTTACATTAGCCCATTACTCTTGTATGTTTAGCCTCATCTTTTCAGGTGAGGCAGTCATACTTGCTTCCTCTGTGTCTGGATGACAACTGCAGACTGCCTCTTTCCTCTCCCAGAATTCTCCTGTTCTAGTTGCCCCACTTCTACTTCCTGCCTGGTCATCCCACCTATACTTCCTGCCTGGCTACTGACCAATCAGCATTTTATTAAACAAGTCTAAGAAACAAATATTTACAGGGTAAAGCCATTGTCCCGAATCATAACACAACACAGTGCTAAAAATATCTATTTGAAGTTTTTCATGTGCTATTAGAAAATGGTATATCACATCTGATTCTTTTGCTATATAAATACTGGACAATAATTTTCTGGGACAGATATTGACCAACTGTGGTTTGTGGCTCAGACTCAGCCATCTTCCAGGTTTTGAAATGAAATATGTTAGAACAAAGTCGTGCTTAGCTGTAACTAGTGTATTTGTTCTGCTCTTCTGCTCCAGCAGTGGAAATCAGGAATAGTGAGAGATGCTCTATAGTTACAATTACTATGGCTGTCAGTATCTGGTTCTTAGTGGAAAGTCTGCAGTTTGCTGCTCTAGACTTTTATAATATTTTGGCTCTCTTTGGACATCTGTACTACTAATTTACAATGAATTAGTTAAAGTTTAGAAGAAAACAGACCTTTGCTTTTCTCCAACCAAAATGATTCATCCTATTTTCAGAACTTTTGGGAGGGCCAGGCCATTTGATCAGGTTTATAGAGCAGGTACTCAGTTAAGCCCAGCTGATACTCCTGGGCAACAGATACTGACCTAGGATTTTATTCCTCTCCAATTTGTGAGCCATCAGAGTGGGTCATCAGGTCCAGAATGTTCTAGGAACCACACATGTAGGCCCATTTCAGTTCCATAGACCCAAACATAAGTCAGAGATTTTTGGAGAGGAAAGACTATTCAATGGATAATAAGCTATAGTCATATGAGGGTTATAAATGCTTATGTATTATATTTCACCATAGAGTGACCGAAGATTGGAACAATGTTCTTTGTGTTTTAAAAATGGAAGCAAGGGTGTAATTATTTTCACCATAAATACTTGATAATCATTGAGGACATAGATATGTTTAACTTGATTTGAAAGTTATATGATGGTCATAGTCCATTGTGCATGATATCTTGTCAGTATGTATAGTGTTTACAGTTTAGTATCGCATAAAGAAGATTTAACTTAAATATAAAAAAAATGATAGTGTCACAAATATGGTACAATTGACAAAACAACCTGCTCAGATGCTGAGCTACAGAAAGAGGCTTTGGAGAAAGCCTTGAGGGAGAAGAAGGAGAGTTTCTTAGACAAGAAATAAATGGAATGGTTCAGTTATTTGGATTTTTCTGGTTTTATCTGCATGAATTACAGTGTTAATATTTTACTTCCAATTGAGAGTTTATTCCTAGGATACCTGTTCATATTTGATTACAAGTATTAAAACATATATTTCAATATAAGTTTCAAATGATCTTTAGGTTATCTAATTAAAATTTGTTTTGAAGACATGACTATTTCTTTTATAATTAAGAACTGACCAAATTGTTCATTCATTTAAATAGAATTATTTCCAAAAGAAGGCTCCTTTACTAGTATGTGTTATAGAGTTAAATGTATTATGCTGTCAATTTTTATTGTAAGATTTACATCAAATTTAGTATAGCAAGGTATAATTTCTCCTATAAGAAATGCTTATTTTAGGAAAAAATAGAAATAAAAAGTGTAAAATTTTATAGTACAAAAGATAAATGTGTGTATAAATAACCTCAAAATAATAAGTATTTTGTTGAATCAGCTAATTTTGCTTTATTTCTGGTTATAGGATACATTGTCTCTTATTTGCAGTGAACATGTACTGTAATTCTTTAATTTAGATTTAAAGTATTTCTTAAGAATTTTATAGATTTCCCTAAAAGATCTCGCCCTCACTATCGATAATAGCGCTGAATAAAAACAACTGTACTTTAAACTTCATGTATACCATATATGTGAGGATTGCCTAAAAGAAAAGACAAACAGGAGTGTCTCTAAAGACTGATTCTGTGTTTTCACAATGAGCACACTTATCTCCCTGTTTTGTTCTAAGCACAGAGGAATGGTGGTGGAGGTCATTACAAACTGAAAGCGTTTTATCGGCGATGAGTTAATGGGTAGTGTTTGGAGCACTTTCAGGAAGCTGTGTATGTCTATTATGAAAACTGACCCCTTATGGGGATTTCCTTTCTACCAGACATGCTTGGGGTCAGAATACTGTGATCTGGGTAATATGGTGTTCTTTTAAAAATATAAACCTATATTTTAATGCTGGAGATGACTGAGGTCGAACCAGTTCTATGTTTTTTAGAGACCATTTTGAAAGATTAGGACTTTCTAAAATCTCTATCCGATTAATTTTGACCTGCAAACATTTGTTTAAACCTCAGGTTGCAAAATAAAAATATCAGGTTGTTTTTCTGTGGTGACACCTAATTTCTACTGAGTTCACAAAAGAGAAAAATAATGGTTAAATTGCGATAGGAGTCAGAGATCTCTTGTTGCTGAACAATAAAGGACAAGGTTAACCTATTCAGAACATATTATGTCTCTTAAAGAAAGTACAATTGATCTGGTCATTTGTAACTCAAATAATAATAATATATTTATAGTTCTTTGTACAAGCAAGAATTTGCCAGGTGTTGGTGGCCCACACCTTTAATCCCAACACTCAGGAGACAGAGGCAAGCAGATCTCTATGAATTTGAAACCAGCCTGGTCTACAAGAGCTAAATTCCAGGACAGGTTCCAAAGTTGCAGAGAAACCATGTCTAGAAAAAACAAGAAAACAAACAAACAACAGTAACACCCCCCCCCCCAAAAAAAAAAACAAGAAAGATTTCAATGTTCTAGAAGCCTTTAGGCTTTTTTTTAACTTGTCATTCCTATATAATAGGAACACTAAAGTTTCTAATAACTGTGATCACAGACAGTGTTTAATAGCTGGCTTTGCTTTTCAAACACTACCTGACTGTTGCACATACTTCATGAGACCATTGTTAAGGCTCTGAATCGTTATGTTGTTTTTCTTTACTATTACTGTTTAAGAGTGTATTCTGACTGACCTTTATCTTTGTGATCCCTGGTGCTCAGTCATGTTTGCTGAAAATTTCTCCTCATCTGTCCATCAGTGATAACAGGGTTGGGTTTTTATTTTTCATTTCTCCATATATGCATGTACATTTCCTCATTTATTAAACATTTTCAACCATCTTTAATATGTTGATATCTGTCAGGTCAACATTTTAAGTTTCAAACTCAATATAATACATTTAATTGCTTCTCAAACATGCCCCAGGTTCTTAAAACACTTAGGTGGCTCAACAGTTAAAATCATGTACTACCCCTAAAGAATCTTGGAGTATAGTTCACAGGACATATATCAGGTGGCTCACATTATATAGGTACCAAATTAAACCTTATGATATCTCTTTACCAGCACACTTCTAATCTATTTTTTTCTTCTATTCTTTATTTCAAAGATACTTGTCTTATGTTTTCAGTTCACACATTACCAAACTGGTAATTTTGCTTTTTGATTCTTTTTACTTTCTGCCATCTCTCCATTCAACATAATTCCACTTGTTGAAAAGTACCATTTTTATATATTTTTTTCTTTTCTGTTACTAGTCTTATACTTCATGGTGTTGCCATAGTGATCTTACTTAAAATGAAGTAGATTTAAACTTTCCATTAGCTTTTATTAACGGAAATATAAGCATTTAAATAAAATGGAATTTAAATTCTAATGTACTATATCCAGCCTTTTTGCATTTGCATCTGCATTCTATGCTGGTCAGTTTCCTAACTCACCTTCATTCTACTGCTTGGAGGCATCAGCTTTTTGGTGTCAACAATATTACTTTTTTCTCTTGACCTGCAAAACATTAGCTGTTTTACATTATATTTTGGGGCTTGAAATACTTCTTATGGAACGTATATTTTCTCTTTACTATGTAATCATTGTGTTTTTTTCTCAGGACTTTTTCCAGGAAAGTACATTCCCTGTGTGTATACACACACACACACACACACACACACACACACACAACTGCCTTTGAAATATTGGAGTCTTTAGGCACAAAGGTTAACTAATATCAATATGGAGCTCAGGTGCTTCACATGGACCTTCATAGTTTGTCAAATATCTATTTTGGTCATTTAGCAAAGCTAATAACGCAATTGCTCTTGAAAATACTTCCCCAAACACAACCCACAGGAACTAATACCAGGAGGAGAGAGAACATTTTCCTCATCTCTTTGGTTAGAAGAGTACTGTGCTCATATATCTGATCCTTACAAACAGTAGAGTATTTCTTGCTTTATCTCTCTCTCTTCCCCATTGGAGAAGATGATCCTCATGGGAGGTTATCCATGTTTAGACTGCTGATGGGCAAAGAGAAATCTTCATTTCACATTGCTAATGAGAGGGCTTGTCAATATTGAAGACAAATCCGTACAAGAAAACTCAGTTGAGAAAGTACCCAGCACTCATGTTTTCATGTCATGTGGGTAAAATTTCAGAAGTAAGAAATTCCTAAATTTTAAATTACATGTTTTTGTCAGCGACAAGATGGATGTGATCTGCATCCAGGCTGAATATAGCACCCACCTATTGTCTCTTTGTAGCCATCTGGGTTACCAAACTGCTTTATGTGATAACCATGTATTGTAGTTGTTTTTTTTTTAATTTTTACTATCTATTTTTATTTTTATGTGTGTGAGTGAGTGTTTTGCTTGCATGAATATCCTTGTAGAGGGCAACTGTATGCTGTAACACAACAGGGTAAGGATTGCCTATAGCTCAGACTAACAACAAATAAATTCTGTGCCTTTGTTTTGTCCTTACTTCAAAAAAAAAAAAAAAAAAAAAAAAAGAAAGAAAGAAAGTACCCAGCAGTATTTTTTTTTTGTTCTCACAACACACAAGAAAGAGTCTCTCTCTGTCTCTCAACAGCAGTTTGTCTCACAATGGTGCTCAGAGTTCACAGACAGACTAAACAAGAAAAAGCACTTCCAGTTTTCAATTGAATGGTATATTTGAGATGTCTGTGATGGATGTAATTTTAGATTCCAAGTTTATCTCTCATTCTATCTCCTCCTCTTTCATCCATGTATGAGAAGCTGAGCCTAGAGCCTCAAATATTTTATGCAAGCATACAGTCCCTGAGGGCACCCAAACCTTTTACTTTATTTATTGTCTTGACATTGGATCTTACTAAATTTCCTAGACTGGCCTAGGTACTTTCTTCTTGACTGGACTTTTGAATACATGCAAGTCTAGGCATGTACCACAATGTCCAGTCCACTCTCAAAATTTCATATCTTGTCCTAATTGAATGGAGATCCTGTGACTGTTTAACATCTTGCCCTATTTTATTATACTTTATTAATTAAAACCTTATAATGCCACTCATTTTCCCCTTGCTTTCTACTTTTCTTCTTTAACTTGTATTGTAAACTCACCAACAGGTCTGGTATTTTATACTAAGATGGTGAGGCAAAGGGATGGGGGATGAAAAGATTAAGAATATTCAGGAAGTAAAATAAAATACTTACATAAAATTTTATGGGAGACAGTAAATGACCTGAAATTAGTTGATTTTAATGATTCTGTTTTGAGCAAATGAAAGAATGCAAATATTCACTAAAACATAAAATATCAAAAAAGTTTATGTTAATGCTACAAATTAGATATCCATGAATTTTTATTTGAGCATATTAAATTTAAGTTTTTCAGGGGAGATGCAAAGTAATTTTTATGAAGTTGGCTTATAGCTCAGATTAAGACCAATAAACACAGCTAATTAATTAATCAGCTAGTTAGCTACTTAAAAAGAACATTACTATATTTGAATTAAATATTTGTCAATGATTACTATGGTCAATTGATAATACTTACTGGGGTTAGAGCTAGCAACAGAGATGGCTAAAGTGGCACCACCTTTCCAATTGTTCAGACAGACAAACTACAAGTAGGAATAAATGCCATGAGACTATGTGGAAGAAAGCAGTTCACTGAATAGATGATTCTAAAGTTCCTGAAGAGAAAAATGTAACAGATATCTTAAGACTGTAGCTCCTTCTTTCAAGTATATTGAGCAATATTTTTCCTAATTGAACAGCATGTGTAAATAATCAGAATTATTAAACTTCACAGAGCACTGAAGGTTAGCTAATGGTCCCTTATGAGAGGGGTAAAGCCAGGAGAGTAAAGTTTCCCTGTGTTTCCCAGATCTGAGAAGAAAATTCTACCCCTTTCTTCAGTTTCTGATACTCCTACAGGTCATGGTTTGACCTACTCTCTCATGATAACAAAACTATGTTGACAAACAGCTAGATTCAATTATGTGATCTATTGTTGACACAGTCTGTGAGAATGTTCTTGGCTTTGGATGCCCAATTGTATCTTATAAACATTTCAATCTAGCATTTTGGGGATCTTCTTAAAATGGGTCATTATTTTCAGTAGGCAATCTCTGAATTACTGATGATATATTTATACATGCAGGCATTTAAAGGACGGCCCTAGTACTAATTGCTGTCTGAGCACAACAATCAGCTATGTCATCTCATAATAATAGTTACCCAGATCCATACTTGGGATTATCTCTGATCTAGTAAACAGTCTTTTATTGACAGGTTTGCCTGTTGAAAAAGAGAAGACATTTAAAGAACATATAGCATGAATGTTCATTTAATGTACTGTATCAGAGTATCAAAGGAAGCAAAAAGTCAAAGGTGTGTGGGTGGGTGGGGAGTAAATTAAGAAACAACAAGGGGCCTGGTGGTATTGGCAAGCACCTTTAATCTCAGCACCTAGGAAGCACAGGCAAGTGGATCTCTGTGAGTTCAAAGCCAGCCTGGTCAATAGAGGGAGTTTCAGGACAGGTTCCATGCTATACAGAGAAATGTTGTCTTCAAAATCTAAAAGGAAAACAAAGCTAAACTAAATAAAACAAAAGAACAGTACACAGGCTACATGGCACATTGAATACACAATGAAAAGCACCTTTACCTCCAAAATTAATGGAAATTCAGATTAAATTAAAACTGGAGGAAGTGGATTAAAAATAAAAAATGGCAACATGATCTTATGAAAATATATTTGAGAAATTTATAAATTGTGTAGATTTTAGGTCTGGTCTGGATAGTTTGGGTATGTAATGTATTTATTTAGAAGTTTTTATGAATTATAAAATTTTTTAAATCTATCTTTTAATAATTGTATTGTTATTATGCTTAAAATCATAATACATGCAGCTAGCTAAAGTTCCAAGCAACGGCCAGTGAAATCAAAGATAAGCTAATGAGTCACACGTATGCTCCCTTTCTTCCGTGAGAGTTAAGAGAATTAAAAAGATGAAATGTTACATGAATTGGTCTCCGTGGGATGAAACTGAATAATTAGGGAGTGATGGGATTGCACTGTGGCTCTTAAAAGGTTAGAGACTATTAAAATTGACAAATCACCAGCTCCGAGTATCATATATCAAGGAATGTTAAGGAAGCAAGAATGGGAATTAGAGAAACCATAGACATTCCTTTTTCCCTCAGAGTATTTAATTCAGGAAATACCCCCAGGAGAAAGAGTAGGCGGCAGCATAATGCATGCATTTAAATGACAACCAGAGGAAAATGCCAGCCCACAGCAGGAAGGGAAGCAGTGACTATGGAGTGTGTGATGATTTATGTGTCTGAATGAATGAACTATTGGAGTAACATTCAGAGAAAGGCACTGGTGAGAATTTTAGAAGTCGATTTCTTTCTCAAATTTTCAGATGGTAGTATATCACTTTATTTTCTGGAACTCTTCTAAAAGTTTGCTGGAACATTAAAAAAAAAAAAAAAACCAAACCGATTTACATTACTTTTTAAAGATTGATCTCACTACATGTTGATTATGTATGTTTTTAGCATGGGAATTTTAATTTGATTTAGAAAATAATTGCCACTTTACAGTGACGTGGGATTTCCCTCTGTATGCTGTGATTACCATTAATAAATAAAGAAATTGCTTTGGACCTATAGCAGGGCAGAACTTTGGTAGGTGGGGAAAACTAAACAGAATGCTGGAAAAAAGGAGACAGAGTCAGAGAGAAGCCATTGAGTTGCTGCTGAAGACAGATGCTCTAAAGCTTTGCTGATAGGCCACGACCTCGTGGTAATTCACAGATTAAAGGAGAGGAGTTAAATTAAGATATAAGAGTTAGCCAATAAGAAGCTAGAGCTAATGGGACAAGCAGTGATTTAATTAATACAGTTTCTGTGTGATTATTTTGGAACTAAGCAGCCCCCTACTACATTACAGTGATATGGAGAATTTTTGGAGTGTAATATACCTGTTTTTTCAATAATGTTAGTGGTTATTTCTGTCACAGTAAAGTGGGAGAGATAGCTGATGTCATTAGTCTTGTTTCACTTGAGAAACAAGTTAACAATGTCTGATGCTTTGCCCTATTCACACAGTTATTATAAAGTCTGTGCTGTTTCATGCATTCTATAACACTGCACTGTATAGTTGAGGCTAAGCAGAGATTGGCTTTCTTGTAAATTTTCTTCATGATATAGTAGCTTTATACCATCATATTTTAGATAACTGTGTGCAGTCGTGCTAGTGATGAAGAGCACATCTGTAGAATTGGAACAATTTGTTAACTGTAATATATTTTGCATTAAAGTGTACTGTTGAAGGAAAGTGATAATTTGTTTTTCTCTCTAATAGTATAAGAATAATCATTTAAATGCTCTTATTTTAAAATTAGTTTTATTTGTTTATTTAATTAATTATAATTAATCATCCTTGAAACCATAGATGTACCACTAACAAAGACAGTCTCAGCAGGTTGTATATATGTGTGTGTGTGCACAAATATACATACACACATATGTTTTTAAAAATAATAATCAAAGAACAAGAAGTTGTCAGCTTGAGAAGGGTCATGGGAGGATTTGGAGGGAGGGTAGTTAAGAGTGGTTGTGTAGGGAAAAGTGAGAAAGTGAGTGAGAGGAAGTGATGTAACTCTATTTAAATTGAAAAATATTTAAAAACCATATACTTCAGAAATGCTAAGACTGTACATTTCAAATATAGCCACTAGGGAGCAAATGTGAATACAGAATGATGGGTATGTCAACTACACTGGTCATAAGACTCACACCATGCATTCAAGAAAATATATATTGTACGCTGTGCTGCTCAGTAAATCTTGTATTTGGAGCCATGGCTCTCCATTTCTCCACTTCCTTGGTCTTAGATTTGCTATTGGAATGCAATTTCCAGAGGTGCTCTGGATTCTCTAATTGTAGCATCGAAGGCTACAGTACATAAATTTCACAACTGATGTTCATTTTCTGATTTCCTCTTCAACAATACCATAGAACAAGTTTTTAAATTTTTTTTCTAATCTTACTTTCCAACCACAGTTCCTCCTCCCTACCCTCCACCTCCTAAGTATACTATAACTTTGAGATTTAAATCTAAATTAGATAAGCTAGATTCCCTGAAAGCAGAACTTCCTAAAAATTCAAATTCCCCTTTCCTTCTCTCCCATCATGCCTTATAAAGCCATCAAAAAAGTATACTTTCTTGATAGATTTCAAAATAACCAAACTATTTCTGTGACTGAAATCTATAACTTAGGAGATGATCTAAGATACTGTGCATGAAGTTCACCAGAAAGTCAATATTAAGAGATATTTTTAGAAAGTAAAATAATATATACCTAACCAAAAAGAAAAAAAAAACCTCAAAAAGCAAAAAATAAAAAAGTGAACAATTCTAGAGGTGTTAGATTTGAAATGCTGAGGTTATTTTCTTGTCTGTATAGCCTTATTTAATATTTTCCTTTTTAAATATATTTAAATTTGGCTATCTGTGTGTGGGTATGTCATAAGACTCAGTTACCTAGGGAAGTCAGATAAGGATAAGGGCATCAGATCCCCAAGAGTTACAAGTTGCTGTGAACTGCCTGACAGGGGTGTTGGGAACCAAACACAGGTCCTTTACAATAGCAGGAAGCACATCTAACCATTGGGCCACCTTCATAGTTTTATGTTTGTTTGTTTTGTTTTTAAAAAACAAACAAACAAACAAAAAACCCAAACCTAGAATGGCTACAATTTTTCCCACCAACTTTCATGTTCATTTTTGGAAATAACATTTCCTAAATATTATTAAAACTCAAATAACTAACATTGTACAGCTACTAAACTCATTGTAAATTGATGTGGAAATGTGTCCATTGCACCCAGGATGCTGTGTTCTAGAAAACACAGAATTGTCTTGCTTCTCTTACCTTGCCAATTAGTAGGGCAGTGGCTAGATCATGAGAATGCAATAATAACTGAATGTTTAATAATAGTCAAGACAGATAAACAAATTGTGTCCATAGTAGAGTTTTAACTTTCACAACCTAAAGTTCGGCCTTTGATTCATTTTTATTTTTCATTCAGCTGGCAGTTGCCAAGTATTTAGGAAAGAACCTACCTGATTCTTGAATCAGATCAAAGATGTTCATGGTGGTTGTAAATGTGCATGAGGAAATGTTGTGTCAAGAATTTTCAGGAGACAGGCTAGTACTAAACATGAAGACCTAAGGAATGGTATGTTAAAATACCTTGAGAGTTTCAGTGGCTTATGGGCGATGGGAAAGGCAAGAATCAAAACATTATCATAGGATGTTTGTATGCCACATTGAGAATTTGTAATTGATGGTTAGCATAATACCTGTTTGATGACTTCTAAGTAAAAAACAGATTGAGAACAAGGTACATTTTCATGCATTTATAAGTGAAAACAAAAGAGAAAATTCATTCATTGTAAGTGCAATATGTTTTCAAATATTCATCAAGAAATTCTCACATTTCACTGGTAAGATATATCAACTATTGAATGTACATTTACCAATATTGTAACCTTCATTTTTTTCATTTTTACATGAAAAAAAATTGAAATGGTTGCTTAAGCTTGCTTCTAACTAAGATGCTGCCGCTCTGTCTGAGGAAGGGAAGAACCTGGAAACTTTGCCTGTTGTGAGATATTCCTCCTCTCCCCTGTGAATCTGTGTTTCTCTTTGGTTGATAATAAAGCTCTTTTGGCCTATGACAAGGCAGGATATGATTAGGAGGGACAATCAAACTGAGGACTCAGAGGAAGAGAAGTGGATACAAGGAGATGCCTGGTACTTGCCAGGCAGCAAGATATACTAGAGGGTAAAGCCATGAATCATGTGGCAACACATAGATTAGTAGAAATGGGTTAATTTAAAAGTAAGAGCTAGTTAGCAATAAGCTTGAGTATTAGGTCAAACAATTTGTAATTAATATTAAGATTCTGTATGATTATTTGGGATCACGTGATCTGGACACAACACTCCACCCGCATTTATATTTGCCCTCCACTGGAGGTGAATCTTTTTTTCTTTAGGTACTGGTTTAACTCTGAATGAAATCAAGTAAAAGCCAGTACAGAAGCGTCAGTGTGCCAGCATACTGAGATAAAATGTGTCTCAGTTTCCCAGAAGTCAGTAGCAACAAAGGGCAGAAAGCAGAAACTGAATCAGATGAAAGGCAAACCTGACGAGATAGAATTTCAGAACCCATTTTTGTTTGCATGAGGGTGTGGCTATCAAGTGGGTAAAGTACAAATAAAGGTTTCTACAACAACAAATTAATAAAAGAAACTCAAATCTGTGTCTGGCTAAAAGGGGGAAAATACTGAAATGCCTCTATGAATCATGATGAAGTTTAAAAGCAGAGAAAACTGACTGGGGAGACAAGCTTTCAGGAGACTGAGGTGTGGTCTCTGGACTAGACAGCAATGAGAATTTCCTTGAGATTTGACAAAGAGTGTTTTTGGGGAAAAAAATCTTCAAATTTCTTGAATGAATACTATGATATTTAAATACCTAAGTTAATCAGAATTACTTCTAGGGGAGAGCTATGTTTCAAAAGAGTGAAGGCTGTACAATTAAGAGCTGCAGAATAAAGCAAGTATTTTGAAGGAAGATATTCAAAACATAAATTTCTGGAGAATTAGCTATTAAGTCATGCATTTATTATAAGCAGAATTACCAATACAACTGCTTTGCAAAGGATGTCAGAGGTTTCAATATAAAACTCCTATTAGATGTAGTTACTCTATAAAAATTAGCTATCCAGATCTTTGAGCATCCCACACCATCTGGTACACACGTGGAAGCCCAGATGTCCTGAGTCTTTATGTGGAGTTTAGAGTCATTGGGTATCAAACCGAGCACCACAGACATCTAATTTTGGAGAGAAGTTACACCATTGTCCATTGGATCAACTTAATTTAAATTATCATTAGTTCAAATGACATATTTTTATTGATAACATTCACTCTGCTATAATCAAGCCCTCATTCCATGTAATGTGATTGAGAGGAAGGAGGATGGGCATCAACTTTGCATTGGCTTTGCTCACTGGGAGGTAGTGGTAGAACAGCAATGACTAAAGAACAGCAAAGTATGTATATTACATGATTTACTTTTGGACTTTACCAAAAGTCTCAATGATGAGCCTATCTCAGTAAGTCTGATTACCTTCCCTCCAAAGAATATGGGAGGATAGTGCATGGGTCACTCTTTGGAGCAGCATTCTTTTTTTTTGTATTTATTTGATGTATTTCCTCATTTTCCCCCTTTTTTATTACATAAAACATTACCAATCCAAATTCTCACTCCTTCCCCTCCTCCCAATTCCCCCCCTCTCCCTAAGCAGACCCTCCTTCCACCCCTCCAACCCTAAGGAAGTGCCATGCACCACGCCCTGTGGAAAGTCCATGGACCTCCCTACTATGTCTAAGTTGAACAAGGTTTACATCCAAAGAGAATAGGATCCCATGAAGCCGGTATATGCAGTAGAGACACATCCCAGTGTGACTATCGGTGGCCCCTCCGTCTGCCCCAGCTGTCGGCCCCCTTCAGAGGGGCTTGGTTGGAGCAACATTCTTTAGCTTTGTGCAGCTGCTCTCATTCTTTCCTTTTGAAAACATATCCTTCTCTCATGCCACACATACCAACCACAGTTGGCCCCATCTACTCCTCCCAGCTCATACCCCACATCTCCTCTCCCCCAGATCCTCTTCAGCTCCATTTTATCTTCAGAAAACAACAGACCTCCAAGAAATGAGAGCCATACAGGACAGAACAAGATCCAATAAGACAAAGTGAAATTGATGCTAGATAAGGCAAGCCAATAGGAGAAAAAGTCTCAAGAGTAGGTAAAAGACATTGTTCTTCCCCCACTTTAAACAATAAATTCTTTGCTTTAAAGATTGGCTGCTGTTGATTTGGATGGAGCATACTGAGTGCTCCTTATCTTTCTTTTCATGTGCCTCAAGTATGAGGAAATCAAAAAACCACCTCGTTATTTTTTGTGCGTGTGTGTGGTTGTTGGTGATGGGTGAATGAATTCAAAAATTACTTCCCTCGTGATAAGAATCTGTTCTCCTGTTGAACTAAATTCTGATCCTTAATTTGTTCATTTAGCAGTTGTTCAGTGATATCTTGGTTTCAGTAAAGCAAAGAAAAAAAACAACATGGTATCTGTTTTAGTTATCATGAGCCCTGATATTGGAAGTAACAGAATATAACAATTTCAAGCAATTTTGAAGCTTCTATTACTATGAGCTCACAGTTCCACTATACATTTGGCAAAGAAAGGATCTTTTATCCTTTCTTTCAATTACTCTAATCATACTGGGAAAAACTTCATATCATAAAGAATTATGTTTTAGGACATTTCCCCAACAGTTGCTTGGAACTCAAAGATCATAATTTCATAGAAATAATGTAATTAATCCAGAGAATTATAGTCAATCAATAGCAGATCTAATGGGTAGGTATAATTTTAACTGTGGATCTCAGAAATAGGATGTCACCGAGTAAAGCAACTTTTACTGGAGAAAAGGGGATTTCCTTTCTTTTTATTGAAGAAAACAAACAAAAAAGAAATAGTTTTAGAACTTGGTATTACTTTACTTCTTTATTGATGTAGTAAACCAGTAACAACTCGGGAAAGAAAGGATTTTTTTTATCTTGCACTTCTAGGTGACAATCCATCACTGAAAAAAGTCAGGGTAGGAGCCTGGAGGCAGAAATTAAAGCAAAACCCTGCTTTCAGTATTGCTCTTTATTCCTTGCTCAGCTTGCTTTCTTGCAAGCCAGAACCACCTCCCTAGGAATGGCACCGCTCAAGGTGAATTGGGCCCTTCTTGATCAATCCATCAAGACAATACTACACCGACTTGCCTATAGTCCAATCTGGTAGAGGCATTCTTTTTTTTAATAGAGGGTCCCTCTCTCCAGATGACTCTGGCTGATGCCAACTTGACAGAAAGCTGGCAGGCATAAACTCCCATATCATCATCTAAAGCGCTTCCAACTCCTCCTGGTTTAAGACTGCTGAAAGAAAAAGCCAAAAATAAAAGTAAAGTCATGCCTGCCCACATATTACACTCTTACATTCCCTTGTGATATCCTTTCTTTCAAAACCAAATTTAACTGTGAATCCTAGAAATTATTTCAGAATAAGTGATTTCACTTAGAAGTGATTTAAGTTTCCCAGTGATTATATACTAGTAAGAAAGATGTCACATGATTGAATAATCTCCACCTTTGTGTGAACCAAAGAAAGGAACAAAACAAAACAAAACAGTAGTTTCTTGATACTGTCAAATACTAACTTATTTTTTTTTAAGGATAACCATTTTCTCACTGCTTTATTTTTCATTGAAGTCACCAATCTCTTTCCTTTTTTGTTCAGACTCAAATAATAGGCATCTAGCTGTAACATGATAGATTGCGTTTCCTACTTCTTTATACATATGTATATCAATCTGCGAGATGTTTTTACGACTGATCTTTTCTGCATATGCCTTTGTGTTTTGGTTGGTTGGTTTTCTCTTTCCCTTTGGTACCATGTCTAAGAAATGTCTGTGTGTTCACTGGGAAGAGGGACAGTAAAGGGAGTATGATAGTCAGAATGAAAAACAGTTTCAGGGCAGAAGGTTCAGAAAAAGAAATTCCACATCATAGCAGTTATTTAAATGGGAACAAGGACTTATTACTCCTACCAGGAAGTCGCTTCCCTCTCTATCTTCTCTTACATTCTAAATCAATACATTGTCATTTTGTGGGGAAATTCCTTTTCTTATCAAATTCAAGACTATACTTGGTGTTTTGAAGATAGCTATGAGAAATATTAGGGTTAGGATAGAGAAGAGGAGGGAGAAAATTAAGACAAAGGGCTTACATAACACTACTCTGATAGAATCACTTCTTTTATTATTCCCCCTATTCTATTTCTTCTTTGTCTCTGTTCCTTCTATTCTCCCTTGTTTTCTAACACATAATGAATCTTTACTAAGTGCATGCTTCCTTTTGGGATTTCTGCCAGATTCTGGAGAGCTAAATAATGAAGTCAGAGGTCTGTTTCATATCTTAAACATAGACACATTCTAATTGGAAAAGAATTATAAGCATAAGTAAGAAAATAATTTAAAAAATAGCATGACAGTGATTTCCTCCCCAAAAGAAAAAGATCCCCCCTGCTCTATTTACTACTGGATTAAATTTCATGCAAAACGAACAGGTAGAGCTGAAACACAGTGGGAGTTTTCAGGGAAGAAAAATAGAGCAGAGGTGCAGTCCCATTATCAAGAAGAGCAATGCAAGTAATATAAAGAGGCAGGACGGAAGCATCACATTTTGAATTTTTTTTTTTTTTTTTTTTTTTTTTTTGGTTTTTCGAGACAGGGTTTCTCTGTGGTTTTGGAGCCTGTCCTAGAACTAGCTCTGTAGACCAGGCTGGTCTCGAACTCACAGAGATCCGCCTGCCTCTGCCTCCCAAGTGCTGGGATTAAAGGCGTGCGCCACCACCGCCCGGCCACATTTTGAATTTTAAGTCACTGCGCTGCTGAGTTTAAGGCATGAGGCAGCAGAGTGATGCATAGTGAGCAATGAACAAACAGTTTATAAAAGGCTTTTTACACTCTATGTAGGAGTTTCAGTCTTGTGAAGCAGAGAAATATTCTGGAGCCTTTGATTCTGAGATAATAACCATTCTCAGTAATGGTGAGGAGGATTATGCTGACAGCAGTGGTGACAATGTAGAGGATGCTTGACTTAGTAATGGATATTACTCACATTGTGTCAACCAACTGTAGCTTGTAAATATCATAAACAGTACGTTTAGGACACCTAACCCGCCCCACACCAGTGCTTAGTCAAAATGTCTACTGCACAAGTTGTATGAACTGTGGTCACATAGCTAACTGAGAACTCTTGCTTCACAGCCCATCTTTGTCAGAAAGAATCCATCTTGTTACTTCTGGGATAAGACTAAATTCTAATTCCCAGCAGGGTTTTCACAGAATGCATAATGCTTTCGCACCATCCTAAAGTCTAAGGATCTTGAGGTGAACTACTGTAAATCAGAAACTGATGGTGCTCTGAAAATATAGCAGAGGCGACAGGAGGCATCAATTGTTCTGGCCTGTGCACATGAAGTTCTGAGCCAAAGCAGTAAAACAAGATTTCAGTGGAGAGACAGGATTATATCATACTAACAGTGCAAATGGGTAGACTAGTGATTACTTGGATGTGGTTTTTGAGATAAGAGAGGAATTTAAGATTACTTTTGCATGAAGGTTTAAGATGGCCATAAGGGTTTCACTGTATTGATTTCTCATTTGTATTTTAATAAATAAGGCTTGCCTGAAGATCAGAGAGTAAAACAGTCACATTGGTCACTCATACAGATCAGGCAGTGGTGGCACACACCTTTAATCCTAGTAGTCATAGTAGTTAGCCACAGAGGCAAGGAGGTGCTGGTGCAGACTTTTAATCCCAGCACTAGAGAGGAATATAGGACAGGAGGAAAATGAGGCTCAGAGACCAGTCTGCAGTCGCTCAGCTTTGGGAAGGATAAGACTCTTCTAGTAGCTTGGCTGTTTTACCCTCTGATCTTCAGGCAAGTTTTATTTATTAAAATACAAACCAAATATCACTACATTTCATTTTGACTGTTTTTTTTTCCTAATGTGAAAGTGAATATTTGTGAAGATTTTTAGAATGTTAGCTCTTAATGTACAAATGCCTGGCAAAGAATTTCAAAAGAGAGAGAGGCATTATTATTCACATATACTTTATAACTAGACTACATTTTTAATAACCAGGTGATGTTCAGAAAACCTAAACTGAAATGATAAATGATTCAACTGGAATGTACTTGCTTTTCTCAGTACTAAAGCTCTTTGGAAGTCTGACCAGATAAAAATTTAGCAAGACATGAAAGTGTTTAAGGAACTACAGCAGAAAGAAAAATCTATTTGCTCGTATTACATTTAACTATTTTAATATTTATTGTAACTATCAGGCAAGCTGTTGTGCATGAGTGGAGGATTCCAAATATAAATTCATAGATATCTTAGTTTTAAATACTTGATTTGCCAACAGGGTCATAATTTAATATACTTCTGCTTTAAGCAATTTAAAACTTACACATTTGGTTTACACACAAACACACTTTGCTTAATTAACATATTCATGCAAAATATAAATCGAAAATTAACTATGAAGAAATCTTTTAAACATTAACATTGGAGTCTATAATGATAAGTTCATACTTGTAATGATGTGCATCTATGTGAGTCTGTGTCTGGGCTGGCACATGTGAGTGCAGTGTCTTAGACACTGCTAGACTTAAAGATGACTGTTAGCTACCTGTCTTCTTCCTGGAGCTGGGACCTAAATCAGATAATCTACTACTAACAATATTAGTTCATAATTACTCAGCTCTCTCATCAGTCCCTAGTATTTGTGAGTGCTTATTTAAGTTTATTCTTTTCTTCTCAGATCTACACCTACATCATAATACTTTCAACAAATATTTTTTTTTTTATTTTTTACTTTGTGTGTGTGTGCATGCATGTGCCATTGTATGCTTCTGGACATTACAGGGCAAACTGAGAGGGTTCATTCCTTCTACCATGTGGTTGCAGGGATTAAACTCACATTGTAAAAACCGACAAGAGCATTTCTCTTGTCTCCCACAGGCCCATAACGAGTACTTTTTAAAAATTCAATGTGAAATTTGTTTCAAATCACCAACATTTAATTTTACAATTTTCTTATTCTGTTGAGAACATAATGACAACGTGGTACCTGCTGTTTCTTGGGCAGTTGTTTCCTTCCAATGGAAAACTGCCTTTTGTTATTTCTAAGGGTGACCTCATGTTGAATCCTATGCCTTTTGAAGACAAAATGTCCTGATGATAATGCTGCTAGCTTCATAGATTTCAGAGGCAAAATCTTAAGTGCATTGATTACTCAGTCAAAGAGGCTCCTCTCCTGCTGTGTGATCAATAGCATTCTCTAGCGGATTATTTTGTTTGGGTGAAATGCCTGCCATCTCCCGCTGGTAATTCTTCAGATTAGACATTAGGGCACTACTGTGTAAATGTTTTCAGAAGGGTGAGTCCAGATCCTTAATTTTCAGATGAAATCCACATAGTGCAGGAAGGATTACTGTGTTAAGCAATGTGATGGATCCCAGGATTCTGAAGCCCTCTCTGGTATATTCCCAAGCTTGCATCTTAACAGTGAAAATTTATAATTATAAAAATAATGCTGTCTTTAATTGTTATTGTAATATATACATTGTATTAGCTAAGCCTATTTTCTGAAGCCATCTATCTCTGTGTTTAAAAGCTTATACCTTTTCATGTGTGTAGGAAGTTACATGCTGTATTGCCTTTAGACATGTTTGCTCTAAACCGAGAGTTTCTAAATCTATAGATCTCAAATCATTCAACAACCACCTCAGAAATACCAAATGCTTCTTGTCAGGAAGTTGAAAACAAACAAACAGGATACAATTTCTGGTTTTGAGAGTTTTGCAAGTGAATCACATACATGTAGATATAACTGAAAATAATGCTGTTTAACTACTTGAGCAAAAATAAAACTGAACTCATGTAAATATCACACAACTAGATCAAGGCAAGCATTAAAACACTTGCTTAGTTCCAATCTTCTATATTCCTGTGAATTTCTATGAAGTTGGAAAGGCCATTCTGAAGCCAGGAAGTTCATTAAGGGTTTTATATAGTAACTATCTTATTACTCTTTTATAATATTAAGTTATAATTAATTATTTCCCCCTTTCTCTTTACAACCTCTCATGTAATCCCTTTCTCTCTCTGCCTCTCTAATCCATAATCACTTTTCCTTTCATTGTTTGTGTGTGTGTGTTATCTGAGTTGGAGAGAGAACATGAATGGTATTTCTTCCTTTTCATGTATGTGTGTTTGGATGCTGTTGCTTAGTATTATACATTCTTAATCTATGCATTTTCTTTAAAAATTGTGATTTAATTTTTAGAGCTGGATAATATTCCATTTAATAAATGTGCCATATTTATTATTACCTACTCTTATGTTGTTTCCACTTTCTTGCTATATTATATAGAGAAACAACAAACATAGACACACGAATATCTCTATGGTAGGCTATGTAGTTCCTCTGAGTGTATACCCAGGAGTGGAATAGTTGGGACACATTCTAGTAAAATGTTTTTCCTTTAAAAATAAAAACACAATTGTGTGGGTCTGTATTAGTCATGATTCTCCAGAGAAATAAGAATACAGAATCAATAGATTACATGTGTGTGTGTGTATGTTTGTGTAAGAGAGAGAGACAGACAGAGACAGAGACACACACAGAGAGAGGAAGAGAGAGACACATACAGAGAGAATTTATCATGCATTGGCTCATACAATTATAGAGGTTCAGATGATATTCATTGTGCCATCTTAAAAATAGAACCCTATGGAAGCTAGTGGCTTAATTTACTCTGATGTTGAAGGTTTAAAACTAAGTGGTTGATTTCTACTAGATATTTGTATCTGACACTTGAGGACTGAGAAGATGGAGCAGCAACTCAGAGATTACTGGGGGCAATTGAGAGGGAGAGAGAAGATACATTTACTTCATTGTTTCCTTCTACTCAGGCTGAATGAGTTTGAAGTCAACACACACTGGTAAGACTAGATCTTCTTGCCTCAGACTACAACACAAATGTCACTATCTTCTGGAGCACCCTCACAGACACACCCAGAAATGCTTCACCAGCAATTTGGGCATCCCTTTAGCTTAGTAAGATTGACATGGGAAACTAGTCATTACAGGAGCCTCAGAAGTTTAAAAGGTATTGTTCAAAAAGTAACAGAATGTTTGGCACTAGCATACCTTTTGATATCGGTACAAGAACTATAAAGTAATTCTATGACGAGAGAATTGTATTGTAAAGGATCTCATATGAATTTCTGGACATAGTCTGGTTTTTTTTAATTTTTTATTTTTTTTATTTTTCGAGACAGGGTTTCTCCGTGGCTTTTGGTTCCTGTCCTGGAACTAGCTCTTGTAGACCAGGCTGGCCTCGAACTCACAGAGATCTGCCTGCCTCTGCCTCCCGAGTGCTGGGATTAAAGGCGTGCACCACCACCGCCCGGCAATAGTCTGAAGAAATTTTATTACTCAAGATATAAATCATGAGCAGATGGGAAACAGTCTTGATTTACCTTTTATATTTTCCGAGGGATTTTGAAATCAGTCTCTATCTACTTTTACAAGATCACAGGTTTTCTTTGATTATTTGCTTAATTCTGTTCCAACCAATTTTAAGTAATATATTTGATATTTTTGACTCTTTAATAGTTGGCTTTTCTCATTGCTCATCTCAAAGATATCTTATTAATTTAGTGACTAACACAGGATAGAAACACAGAACTATTTGTCAAAATAATCCATTATTGTTAAACATTTTAACCCACTGCTAAGATTCTATTTCATGTTTATTTGCCTACGATTAGCATTTCCACATGTGTAGGTAGCTCCCAAGTGCACTGATTAATAAGTGGGTGGAAAGATTTGCTACATTTTTGATTGTTTTGTACACAGCATATTGTCTAAAGTCAACCAGCTAAATAGCTAATTATTTGCAAAAGTGATAACTAGACTGTAAATATTTTGGCATCATCCCCCAGCTTGATAGAGTTTTAGTTACTAACACAACATCATACTTTCACTTCTTATTAAAGGATGTTGGAATATGTTTCATTATTTAATTAATTATTTAATAATTATATACAACTGTGAGCTGTTACCAAAGTTTTTTCAGTATAGAAGACAGTAATTATGTCCTGTTAATATATTCTGTTTTTATTAGGTTTCTTGATGGAAGGCATTACTTCAATCCAGTGTGTGTTGACTTCAAACTCATTCAGCCTGAGTAGAAGGAAACAATGAAGTAAATGTATCTTCTCTCTCCCTCTCAATTGCCCCCAGTAATCTCTGAGATGCTGCTCCATCTTCTCAGTCCTCAAGTGTCAGTGTACTCAAACTTCCTAACGCTGTGACCATTAAATACAGTTACTTAAGTTGTGCTGACCCCCAACCCTAAAATGAGTTTTGCTGTTTCTTCATAACTATAATTTTGCTATTGTTAGGAATCATAATGTAAACATCTGTGTTTTTCAGTGGTTTTAGGTGACCCCCGTGAAAGGGGATCATGAGCCATAGGTTGAGAACCTCTGCTTTAACCAAATTTTTACGGTTTACTGTATATAATGCTGCAAGATTTAATCCATCATATGCTCTGAAGTCTCTTGATAATTTTCAAACGCTATGCTGTTTTGTTATCTATCCATGTCTGTCTATCATATTAATAGATTTCACCTATCTGTTATCTATCTATCTCTCTTTAATTTGTTCTGATGTCAGAAGTATATTTGAATTCTCTTGAGACAGATTTGCTCATCATGTAATTTTAGACCAAATTCTCTATAAGAAGAGAAAATTAAATTAAAAAAAATGAGCATGAAAAACCTTCTGCTTTCCAGTTGTATCTTTTGTTACCATTTATGGTACTGATTTCCCTGTGGACAACATCAGGAAGATGGTTTCTCAATGGCAACATCAGGGCCCTTGTTTTCTTGTTGATTATGACTTTGACTCATCCAACAGAAAGCCAATATGGGGCCATCAACACCTACTCTCTGAAGGGACTTGCTTTACAGATGGAAACCAGTCAAGTAATTCCCCCGCTCAATGGGAAAAAAAGCATTTCATTAACTGAAATTAACTCCCTGTCCAGGTTTCTCCTGTGCAGGCAGTTGCTGTTTGGACACTGTGATGCGGAGATTGTCAAATAATATTTAGGTTAACATTGGAAGTTACAGAGTGATAGTCCTACATGTGAATGGTACATAATTATCGAGATAACAACAAACATGATTTTAGGTTTCAAAATACAGTTGGATATAACTGTTCAACATCATAGAAATATAACATCCAGACATGAAAAATATTTACAAACATTAAAAACCAAAATAAAGAGTTCAAGAATATAAAATATATATGCTCTTTTTTCCCCTCACTGTTGTTGCTGGTAAAGGAGTTTTGAGGATGTATGAAATGATTTGCTTTGTGGTTAGTGAGCAGGTTTTTCGGTGGCTTTCTGACTCAAAGGCAGCCTTTTGTTCTACTCAAAATATCAATGGTTTGCTAAGGATAAAATCAGTCTAATTTTAGGAAAGAGAATGCCACTTAGAAATGCAAGTGACCACTGCCATTAGAAGATGTGAACATTTCATGGGTGTTGCCTGCAACACAAGAAGATGCTTGGAGATTTCCAGAGGAATTGGGATTGCCGTACAGATCTTAGCTTCCCGAAGGAGATGGCAGAGCTCGGTGCAGCAGCTCAGCTCTGTGAACGAGGATAATATATCTAGAAGAGTACATGAGAAAGACAAGGAGAAGACACCTGCAGTACACAGGCACAGGGAGATTATTTTAAAAAGCATAATGTGAGAGAAAGAGCATAAAAGCAAAGAAGCAAACGAAGAGGATGGAAAGGGAAGATTTAAAAAGTCTGCTGGAAGTCAACCAAAGCACAGCTGCCTTTAAGTAGCCATTATTAAACCCCACTGAAAACTTTCAAGTGCTTTGAAATGATTAACAGGAGTTGGGAAACAAACTTAAGATACAAAAACCTAAACCAAACCAAACCAAACCAAACAAACAAATGAATGAAAAAAGCTCCCAGTGTTAAAATACAGTATTCAATTAGTATGAATAAATAAGAGTTATTTGTGTTTGGTTACAGTTTCATTGATATTTTAAGATAAATTTACCTAAGACATAATTAGGTGATTATAAATGGTCCTCTTTTGTGTTTAAAGTCCATTTAAGGAGCCCTGATCGGGCTCTGGCTGCCAAAGTACCCCATGTAAGCAGGTGGACTGCAGTGACCATCTGGCCACTGGATAGAAGCCCAGGACAAGACAGACGTTACTGATATTTAGCTGCACCCACGCTCTACTACCCAATGGAGTGGACTTATGGAAATGCCAACCTAGGATTGAATGGATAAGCTCAGGTACAAACCCTAATGATAATTGCAGAATTGCCATACCGGCTAATATTGCTATTAGTTCTTTTTGGTTATCTTTGTCATGCAGTGTTGCAGCAACTGCCAGGAAATTCTAGCCCATATACCTTTCACAGCTTTCCTACTTTCCTGATTTGTATATAACTATCAAAGTATCAAAAGGTTAGTAATTTCTGAAGATTCTAAAGCTAACTAAAAATAATTAAAGCTTCATATGATAGATTTTTAAGTGTGCGCTATATTTTACATATTCTATAAACTCTAAATTTGAAAACTGTGACCTTCACCATGTGTCTTATTCCATAAAAGAAAAGCTTTTTTACTTTTAATTACTTCCTTAATTTACACACTTAATTACTTCCTTAATTTACACACTTAAATTTCACTGATAGACTTACTTGTTATGAGAGTAATAAAGAAAGAAAGAATACTAAAAGCACAACAAGTTGTGTCTATATATTTATTTTTATATGCATGTATATGTATAATCATAACACTGTATCTCTAATAGAGAAATAAGGCCATGAATTTGAAAGAAAGCAAAGAGGGTGACAAGATTTGGGGAGACATAATTATGTTTTAAGTTTTAAAACTTAAAGAACAAAAGTGTATATTTTAAAGAAATTATGTTAAATAACTTTTAACGAAAAAAGAATATTGTATTAAGAATATGGAAGATGGAAGGTAGAACATTGTAATTGAGATCCTTAGTTCATGTGCAAACATTTTTGACACACACTTTTAAAACTTTCTCTGAGAAGGAGGCGTGGAAGAAGTTGGAGAGAGGGAATATGGAAAAAAATGGAAAAAAGGAAAAGAGACGAGACAGTGAGATAATTACATTATAATTAAATTTATAAAAATAATTATAAAAAGTAAATACAAAACAGCAAACACAAAACAAACAGTAACTTGTCCTGAGTAATTCACTAATAGGAATGCTTTCAGTAAATGTAGCAAATAACAAAACTAACATTAGAGCCTCTGAGAATTTGAACTGTAGTCTGTAACTATGTGTCTTAGCAATGTACTAGAGGTAAAATCAACATTCTCTATTAAAACAGCCGAATTAAAAAAAAATTCTCATCAAAAAGATTCACTTGTGAGACACAATCAAACCATTTTCTGAGGCTGAAAACATAAATGTAACAGGAAAATTCTCAGACATAGTAACTAACTGATCACACTATTCCAATCACTTAAAATTAACCTCTGCCTTCTTTGACCAAATGAACTGAAATTTAGATCTGTCCAGAAGTGTGTTTTCCCTGAATGTGCACTATGAGTCTGAACAAACACCAAGGGGCCATTAGTTCAGGAACAACACAGAGGACCTAAACAAATCAAAATCACATATGTAAGAGAACTGAGCTCAATGTGCCCTCAGCAAAGATGATGCTGTACTGAAATACACTTTGTACCAGGAGACCTAGCAGGTCATTTGCTACCCATTTCTCTCGTATTTTATATATAAACCAGAAGTGGTATTCAAGAGCTAGGAGATAATCCATGCCTAAAGACAGGATTTATAAATGCCTCCATTTACTCTTCTTTTTTTCCCCAACACTTAAGGAAAACCGCTGGTTATCTTGTTGTCTCTTTAGTTATTATACTGTGAAGTAAACCCCATATCCTGCTTAAAGCTATCATTTGTGTTTTCTTTTTTTATTCACACTGGAACCACTTTGAACAACACCATTTTAAAAGATAGGCCAGGTACATTAAACATTATGAGAAGGGGTTAGATGCAGAAGGTACAAAAGGAAAGGGTCCTTTCTCACAACACATGCCAGGACTTAGGTAATGATGACTAAGATTAGCTAAATAAGTCCTGCTTAGTAGAAGGAAATTAGTACCTGGTACTGCAAACCTAGCTCACACCTATGGTGAGGCCATAGGCCCTAGCAGAAAACCTATTACTGCTACCTAAGTAAACCAGTGTAAATTCTAGCTCCATTCTTAATATGTATCCATTCTTACAGATAAGAGCATCTCTCACTCTGCACCAAGGAAACTTCTTTTCTTCAGCAGATAGAAATCATCACAAAAAGCTACAACTGGTCAAAATGCAGAGAACAACTGACTAGAGTACTCAGTCCACTGATATCTCTACAACACAATCCTTAAACCAAGACCCAGAGGACAGTGCAGAAGAGGAGGCCAAAAAGACTGTAAGAGCCAGCAGACCAGTATGGGTCATCTCCTGTCAAACAGTCTTCTATGTATGACAGGGAAAGTACAGCCAGGAAATGGAAACAGCATCGCTGCCTATACAAGACCTAAAGCTGATAGCACTGATTGACATGATAATGTAGGCAGGGAGATGTTCTCAAGACTATACTCCTTGAGGAAAAATTGGAGGCAATTAACAGTTAACCAATGAGGAAGAATTACTCTTCCTCGGGGATGTGGCTCCTGATAGGCTAGTTAATCCTAAAAGGTCAGCTCTAAAGATATATGAGGAAAAATAAATGATCTCAGCAGGTTGTGGTCATATATATATGCATGTATATGTATGTATATATACATATATATATAAAGAT
Organism: Chionomys nivalis; assembly: GCF_950005125.1. NCBI lineage: Eukaryota > Metazoa > Chordata > Mammalia > Rodentia > Cricetidae > Chionomys > Chionomys nivalis. The sequence continues at coordinate 27,297,975 of NC_080103.1, read as the reverse complement.
ATATAACAATTACAAATAAGGAAAAATATGGGTTCAGTGTTGTATAAATATAAAACATCATACGAAAAAAAAGATGACTCTAATGAAAATAACTAAGTAGCAGTTACAGAAAGCAACCCAAATTTAAGAAACTTTTTCTATATGAAATGCGAATGTCATGTATAGCAAAGTAACTTATTGAACATGAATATGGATTAATATAATTTGTTCAATAGTAGAAAAATGTGAATTATATATAGAAGAAAAGCTTGAGATAATTCACTGTTTTTTATTGTTAAAAGCAATGAAGAATTAAGAACTGTGTGGTAATTTCTTCAAAGAGCTACAAGAAAAAAAAAAGCCAAAACTAGAGAAAATATCCTTGGGTGTTTTGGTGAAATAATGACTCTTTTAGGTAACTGTAATTAGAGGATTCACAATATATATAATAAATATTGAATAATCCATATGGGTGGAAAGAGATATTAACAGCAATAAAATCATATTAATCCCCATATAACAGCCCCGGCCTCACAAGTTATGTAAATGCACTATCTGGATACTGTAAAGTTTATGAAATATTTTAATATCCAGTTCTACGATGGTCAACATGGAATTCCCAGTTCTTTATTATTGATGGCTTTTGTCTTCTTCATTTTGAATTCCTGTTTATTCTTAGACAATTCTGTCTGTCTTTTGAGGGCTGCAGTGCTGAATAGCATGTGTCTTGTATACTATGGATTCTGTCTAGGATCTTGATTTAGTAGGCGGTTCAGCTTCTGACCTGAGCTTGTATAGGGTTCATTTCATTGTTTCTTCGGTCCGAGATGTGACTCAGTCCACCAACTCTTCTTTCTTATGGATTTTTCACAATTTAGTTTTAGAGTTTGCATGGAATATCAGGTGAAGAGGTTCCTCTGAGTCAGGGTTCCTAGTACAGTAGGTGTTAGCGTTTGTGGAAAATGTTAATATGGGTCCAGTTTGGCAGGTCAGGAGCAAAGACTTTCCCAGTAGGCTTTTGCCTAGCTCACTTAACCTCTCTCTCTGGCTTCTCTAATTTGAGCTCAGTGCCCTCAAGTTGCTAGCTTCTGTTGCTTTCAGATTGTTATCTTGCCCCCACACAGCTCATCGCTCAGCCACAGGCTTGTCTCTCCAGTGTGACTCTGAGCCCACAAATGTTCAGTGACCCAGACAGAATGCTCTCCACAGCAGCTGCAGTTGCCTGAGCTATTATCTCCACAATCTCACTTCCAGGACTGACTTGTCTTGCTCTCCCTACTGTCAGGAAATGCTCCTTTGTCAGAGGTGTGGACAAGGGTTAGATCCACCTCTGAGACTTGCCTTCATGGGAAAATACAGTCTTCACCTGCTTAATGTCAACTTCTCAAAATTACTTGCTTGTCTTTGATCACTATTAGTATTGTATAAAATGGGAGTGTTTACCTGGTGCTGCTTGCTCCACTGAGACTAAGAAAAAAAAAGAACCGATTCTTTGTTAACTCAGTGGTACTGCTTTTGATTCAAACAAAAATATGTGGAAGATTCTAATCTGTGTGTTATTTTTCTTTTTCCCCATTTCTCAAACCCTGATTACTTATTACATATTATTAAAGAACATCTACCAGGTTGATCATTGGAAGACATTGGTGTTTACTATATGATTTTAGATTTATAATGTTTTTAAGTAAAATTATTTATGGAATTTGTGATTTCAAAAAAAATAAAAGTCATGAATTTGAGGAGTGAGAGGAATAACATAAGAAAATCAGGGAATAGATAAGGAGAGAATGATGTAACTGCAGTACTCATATATAAAGTTCTCAAAAGTTAGATTAAACATTACTTGAAAATTAATATCAGTTATAAACTTAGTGTATCAATTAAACAGTAGAATTTAAGATATAGGCCACATATATAATATTAATTTACTGAAAAGCAGGTGGCTGCTTGCATAGGTAGATGGAACATTTTAAAATGTTAAAAATCCTCACTCAGGATTTTTTTTCTAGTTGCATCTATTTGCCTGCAAATTTCAAGATGCCATTGTTTTTTACTGCTGAGTGGTACTGCATTGTGTAAATGTACTACATTTTCTTTTTCCATTCTTCAGTTGAGGGCCATTTAGGTTGTTTCCAGTTCTGGCTATTATGAATAATGGTGTTATGAACATAATTGAGCAAATGTCTTCCTTGTATGAGTGTGCATACTTTGGGTATATACTCCAGAGTGGTATTGCTGGGTCTTGAGATAGGTTGATTCCCAATTTTCTGAGAAATTGCCATACTGGTTTCCAAAGTGGCTGTATGAGTTTGCACTCCCACCAACTCATAAGTGGATATAATCCATAAAGAAAAGGATAGCCAGCCCACCACCCCAGAGAAATCAGGAAATAAGGAGGACCCTAAGAAAGACATACATGGATTCTCTCTGGAAAGGGGAAATAAAGAAGATCTCACGAGTAAACTGGGAGCTTGGAGTAAGAATTGAGGGTGAAAGGGGAGTGGGGAGAGAAGCAGGGGAGGAGGGCAGAGAACATGAAAGATCGGGAAAATCAAGCTGGAGAAAGGTCAGAGAGGGAGAGCAAGGAAAGACATATCTTGGTAGAGGGAGTCATTATGGGGTTAGTGAGAAACCTCACTAGGGACATTCCCGGGAATCCACAAGGATGACCCCAGCTAAGAATCTAAACACTAGTGGAGAGGGTGCCTTAATTGCCCTTCCCTTGTAATCAGATAGACGAATACCTTAATTGTCATCATAGAATCTTCATCCAGTAACTGATGGAGTCAGATGCAGAGATCTATAGCTAAGCACTGGCCGAGCTCCTTGATCCCAGCCTCAGCCTATTTGAGGAGTAGATGGTGGTAGGCTGGGGGAAGGTGGGGAGAGCTGGAGGGGGGAAGGGACAGCCCCCTGAAATTGGTATGTCAAATAAAATTAAAGATTGGTTAAAAAATAAAAATAAACAAATAAAACATTAGTTAACTACCTCGTGACCCCATGAAAGATGCATTCTTTTTCAGTTAAAATGTGTTATTTGGAGAAAAGTAGGAGACTTTAAATGAGACATGTTATTTATTGGGGTTTCAAACAAGCAATTTTATTTATCGCAATTTCCTATCTTGTAGGCCATATAATATCTGTGACAGAGGTTAAAGATTATATTTTCTTTTCATAAAATAGAAAAAGGAAGCAAGAAAAGAAGGGTGTGGACTTCACCGATGTTAACAAGATTGCCACAGGAAGTTAAATCACTTGGGAAAACTATATTAAATTACCCATGCTTACTTCATTAGTTTGATCATTTGGTAATTACACATAGTTTATAAAATATCCTAAATATCCCTATTAATTCTATTTTTTTTATTTTTTATTATATAAAAAAAAGATTTTTTTTGAATTAGCATACTAGGAGATAACCCAGTTGTGTCTATATATTTTCTGCAATTCATACTCTTTATTAACTTTACTCAACATCATTTTGGCTGGTAAAAGTTTTGTTTGTTTGTTATTGACTTCAAATTCTAACTTTTTTACTTATTTACAAATCTTGTTAGTTCAATATATTTGGTGCATATTCACCCACTACTTTAACTCACCCAAGGTTTAATTTCCCTACCCATGCAACCTTAAATCCTTTTTTTTTTTTAAACCCACCAACTCTAATTTGCTTGGCCCGTATACTCTTAGATTTAGGGCCTTCCATAGCATTGTGATTTCCTTCCCAGGGATCATTCCATTGAAGAAAACTGATTCTCTCCATATGCCTATCTTTGTCAGTAACTCTTAAGCTAAAATTGAAACTTTTTATCTCCTCTTCCTTTGCTGGCTTGAACCTTTTGTCTTGCTTGAACATGCCTGAGTCTTATGCATGCTTTAATCACCTCTATGAGTTCACATGTGCAACTATTGTATTGTTTCTGGAAAGCATTGTTTCATGTAATCATCCTCTGCCTCCGTTCTTACAACAGTCTTCTTACCCCCTCTTCACATTTCTTAAGACGTTGCATGATGTAGCTGTCCTATTTAGGGCCAAGCATTCCATAATCTTTTGTTCTTTAACACTAAATATTTATTTGTGCTACTGAGAGATAAAAAATTTAATTTTTCTGTGTTCTGATTCTTGACCAATTTTATTATCTTACATATTCCTCTTATTCCTTTACAAAGCCACCCCCTAGTGAGCTATAGTCTTTTAAAACTAAGCTTAACATTTTTCTTCCTTTGTATTTGGTATTTAATTAGAAAGACATCATATAATAGATTAAGAGCCATATGTAAGCCCCGTTTCCTTAGGCATATGCTAGAACAGAAATAAATCATTAATTATAACGAACCTCAAATTTATTTCCATTACTATAATAAGGTAAAATTAGATTTTAATCTTTGCCATGAGATTTATGAAAGAATAAAAAGTGAACTCTTGTGTAGGCTTGGTGGTAGAGAGTTATCTTGGCCGTTGGATTGTTGGAGTACACAAGAGTTGACTGCAGTTTTCTTCTATTGGCTTAAAAATGTCCCTAATAAAATATTTTTTGCCTAATATTTTGACAATATGTTTAAAATACATAACCTAGCCATTGTCAGCAATGCCTGTCTTCTTTACTAGTGTCTACTTCCAAGACCTCACAGAGGGGTCACCCTTTCAGTATTGATGTCCTGGCCATCTAGGATATATTTGGCCCAAAGCAAAGGGCAGAAGAATGATTCACCTTCCATCTCTTAAAAAAGGTGCTGGATTTTGTCCAGTTAGTGGTTCTGTTCATTTTGACACATCAAGAGAGAACTTGGCTACATGCTCCTCTGCATGATGTCAGTGAGAAAAACAGCTAGATATGGGAGAAAAATTCAAGCTTGTCTTTCCATACACATAGATACTTCAGTGTGGATTCCATGCAGGTTTTCAGGTCATTCTCTTCTGTAATGATAACTCATTCACATCTGTGGCTACTGAGTGAGCTGGTTATTTCTCTGAGAAAATGAAGAGTTACAGGATCATTTACTTGTGTCTACATGCCCTCTACTAAGCTTTCAGCCTAATTTATACTTCATGCTTTCCCTACCTGTTCTCATGGAGGAAGCCTCTATGTCCCCATAGAAAAATAAACACTCATTTCAGGCATCATTTTAGCATGATATTATTTGTTACATTTAAGAATTCAAACAAGTTTGCATTCCCACCAGCAATGGATGAGTGTACCCCTTACTCCACAACCTCTCCAACGAAGTCTATCATTGGTGTTTTTGATTTTAGCCATTCTGACAGGTATAAGATGATATCTCAAAGTTGTTTTGATTTGCATTTCCCTGATTGCTAAGGAAGTTGAGCATGACCTTAAGTGTCTTTTGGCCATTTGAACTTCTTCTGTTGAGAATTCTCTGTTCAGTTCAGTGCCCCATTTTTTAATTGGGTTGATTAGCATTTTAAAGTCTAGTTTCTTGAGTTCTTTATATATTTTGAAGATCAGATCTTTGTCTGTTGCGGGGTTGGTGAAGATCTTCTCCCAGTCAGTGGGTTGCCTTTTTGTCTTAGTGACAGTGTCCTTTGCTTTACAGAAATTTCTCAGTTTCAGGAGGTCCCATTTATACAATGATGTCCTTAGAGTTTGTGCTGCTGGGGTTATACGTAGGAAGTGTTCTCCTGTGCCCATGTGTTGTAGAGTACTTCCCACTTTCTCTTCTATCAGGTTCAGTGTGTTCAGATTGATATTGAGGTCTTTAATCCATTTGGACTTGAGTTTTGTACATGGTGATAGATATGGATCTATTTTCATTCTTCTGCAGATTGACTTCCAGTTCTGCCAGCACCATTTGTTAAAGATGCTCTCTTTCTTCCATTGTATACTTTTAGCTCCTTTATCGAAAATCAGGTGTTCATAGGTTTGTGGGTTAAAATCTGGGTCTTCTATTCGATTCCATTGGTCGACTTCTCTGTTTTTATGCCAATACCAAGCTGTTTTCAATATTGTAGCTCTGTAATGGAGTTTGAAGTCAGGGATGGTAATGCCTCCAGACATTCCTTTATTGTATAAGATTGTTTTGGCTATCCTGGGTTTTTTGTTTTTCCATATAAAATTAATTATTGTCCTCTCAAGGTCTGTGAAGAATTTTGATGGGATTTTGATGGGGATTGCATTGAATCTATAGATTGCTTTTGGTAGAATTGCCATTTTTACTATGTTGATCCTCCCAATTCAAGAGTAAGGGAGATCCTTCCATTTTCTGGCGTCCTCTTCAATTTCTTTCTTCAAAGACTTAAAGTTCTTGTCAAATAGATCTTTCACTTCCTTGGTCAGAGTTACCCCAACATGGCAGACAATGAGGGCTGCTGAGAAGCCAAGAACAAGGGCACTGGGTTTTGATCCTACTGCATGTACTGGCTTTGTGGGAGCCTAGGCTGTTTGGGTGCCCACCTTCCTAGACCTGGATGGGTGGGGGGGGATCTTGGACTTCCCACGGGGCAGGGAACCCTGACTGCTCCTCAGGCTGGAGATGGATGGGGAGGGGAGCGGGGAAAGGGAGGGAAATGGGAGGCAGAGGTGGGGAGGAGGCAGAAATTTTTAATAATAAAAAAAAGAATTCAAACAAAATCAACTTTTCATTTGATAGAATAGTCTTTAGATATATTCTATTTCTTTTTCTCTTCACAGAAGACCTACCAGGAAGGTTTATTTTTTTCTGTCTATTTTTCCAATTGTTCCTGTCCTCAGGAGAAACGTGTTAAGCATTAATTATTGAGATAAGAGCTTCTACTGAGTTCTAAAGTCTTTTCAGACCTACGTGTCCACAACCGGATCAGTTAGCTCTACCAACATTTCCAAACTCAAGAAACATATTTCTTTCTTATTATCCAAGTCATAAAAGTCGGAGTTGATTGACAGATTTCATTGCTCATTTCCATATTTATGTAGTCGTTGTATTCCTCCCTCCTTCCTCGCTATGCAAATTAAATCATATTCACAGCAAGTAAGAAGCTTCTTTTGACATGTTCATTATACCATGAAACATGCAAGCTTAAACCCCTCTGGATATCCTCCAATTTAGTTCAGAATCCTTAAGGACACCTTCAGGCACCCACCTTGTTGAGTAGTCGAATCTTTCTTCTCTGTTCTTGAAAGTCCTCTTTGTACATTCAGTTGATGTTTTCTAGATTTCTTGTCTCTCCTTAAAGATGCCACAGGCACTTGTGTTTTTCGCTGAATTTGTACTTAAATATTTTTCTGTCCTGAAAAGTTGTTTTATACTCATCTTTGTAAATCTTTCTCTTTCTTTGCTAAAGTATCAAATTCGCTATGAAGTCCATTCTGATCATTTGTTCCTACCGTAAAATGTATCTTTGCTTTTTATACTTTTGTTTGTTCACCATACAAGGCACTAACATCTCATATACAGTTTGCTCTTTCTCAGATTTATTTTTAATACTTCAATCATTTTGGCAGAGACAAACACTTGTGTTTTGTTGATTAATGCTGTGTTCTTAGATACTAGTGCTACCAGACATGTGTTAGACAACCTAAAATAACACCAAACCATTGACTCCTGGGACCTGGTTGTACAGTTGTGAAACTGGAGATAGGTGACAAAATTGTATAGCATGCTTGTTCACCTCATTGTTATTTTCTCCTATGACACACAAGTTTATTTTGTGTGGCTTGAAGTATTGAAGCTTAATTTTGATGTTACAATAGATTATTTTGTCATTTTTGAGATATAGAAGAACTTTTATAGTTAATGCATATGGGAATTGAGCAAAAGTCAAAATAAATAATTTTCTTTTAGTTCAAGATAAATCAACAATAATATAAAATAGTATATAGAATCTAAAATCAACCTGCCGCCAGAACCAAACTTTAGGTAATAACAAACTTAAGGCTGATTTAATAGAATTATCTTGTAACTAGATAGGAGTAGAATAAATTCTTTATTTGTCACAATGAGATATATGATGCCTTTAAGAATTTGATAATATTTTACATACACACATCTATCTATCTGACTGTCTGTCTATATATGTATTGTATGTATATGTGTACATCACTGTGAGGAAAACTGTGGCCCTTTCTAAGAACAGTACATGATCTTAATTGATGAGCCATTTATTCTGCTCTGAATAACACTTCAAACAGCAGTGTTACATTTTGTTGTGAAGATGCAGAACACAGTCCTATGCTCCAGCAAAGAATGTCATGAAAACCCAACTTTCATTCCCACCAGCAATGGATGAGTGTGCCCCTTACTCCACAACCTCTCCAGCAAAGGCTATCATTGGTGTTTTTGATTTTAGCCATTCTGACAGGTGTAAGATGGTATCTCAAAGTTGTTTTAATTTGCATTTCCCTTATCGCTAAGGAGGTTGAGCATGATCTTAAGTGTCTTTTGGCCATTTGAATTTCTTCTGTTGAGAATTCTCTGTTCAGTTCAGTGCCCCATTTTTTAATTGGGTTAATTAGCATTTTAAAGTCTAGTTTCTTGAGTTCTTTATATATTTTGGAGATCAGACCTTTGTCTATTGCAGGGTTGGTGAAGATCTTCTCCCAGTCAGTGGGGGGAGGGGGCAATATTTGGGAGGAGGGGGAGGGAAGTGGGAAACGGGGAGCAGGTGGAAATTTTAATTAATAAAAAAAAGAAAACCCAACTTACAGGATTTGGATAGAGCAGACAGTAACAATCTCAAAGGGCTAACAGATATACTAAGGTAAGAGAAACAAATTTCTGATGGCCAAAAGAGGTAGGTGAATGCAAAACTAGCTAATTAGGAATGCAGCAAGTGGCTATTATAGGCACAGTTGGTTATATAAGTGTAGGGATAAAGTTTCACATTACTAGTCTCATAGTTATTTTATGTACTATAGTTACCAGTAGATTGCAGATATTTTGTGAGACATTATCTTAGACAAGTCTGTGTGGCTGTTTCTAGATAAGAGTATGATTTTGAGTAATGGATCTGATATTAAACCTTGTCCTCCTAAATGTGGATTGATCACACTTGATGTGTCGAAGGTCTATTAGAACAAATATGCCAATGATAATTGTAACTTCCAGACTACGTTGGGCTGGTCTTCAGCTCTTTCTACCTTCAAATAAAACTGAAACCCTGTCTCTCACCATGTCTGGAATCTGAGGTTTTGCATGAGGACTACACTGGCACCTTGCCAGTGTCTTCATTTTTGCCAACAGAGAATGTTGGGCTTCCATAATCCCATAAGCAAATTCCTTAGAGTAAATCTGCCTCTGTCATTATATCTTCTGTCTTACATTTTCTCTGTCTCTCTGTCTCTTTCGTGCATATGTATGTCATTTATACATTAGTTTTGTTTTTTTCTGAGTACTCCAAATAACTTAACTAAATTGTGTCCCGTTTATTTGATTTCCAATTTTGCTTGAAGTTAATTAAACTTCACAAAGATGTTTTTATATGAAGTAGATCTTATCTTGAATACTTTAGATAATCATTTCTCTTCCATTTATTGTCTCTACAAGTTCTCTTCCTTCCCATCTGCATCAACGTCTGTATCTGACATACTTAGGAACAGCAGAACTCTACTCACATAGAAAAGGCTTCATTCCTTCACATGGAATTTTAGTTTGCTATGACTTCCTACATACAGTTTCCTTTTGTTGCACTAGATTTTCCTATCTTCATTGTCTAGGTTTTTTCTCTAGGTATCTCTTCCCATAGGAAATTATCCATGATCCTGTGTCCTATACAATACCTGTGTCCTATACAATACTCTGTCAAAAAATGCATTATCCAGTTCAAGTACACATAAACTTATGATAATCCTACAGTAGAAAATGAGATGGGATGTAAGAGTTAACAATTATAACACCTTTGAAAAAATTTTCTAATTCCTAAAACAGATATCTTCATGAGTATTTGTTTAAAAATTATTTCAGGGTGAAAATTGTCTATCCCTTGTTTTAAGTGAAATCATTTTGCATCACTGATTTATGGAATGATGGCTTTCTTTGCTTTACATTTTTTAAAGATGTATTTATTTTAATTTTAGATACAGCATGTTTTGCCTGCATGTATGTACATACATAACATACATACAATCCCATGGAAGTCATAAGAGTCCCGTGGAACTGGTGTTATAGTTAAAAATGTTTGAGAGTCAACAGGAGATTCCTCTGAAGAGGAAGCAAGTCCTCTTTACAACTTAGCCACTTTTAGCAGCAACTTAAATACTTTTAAAGTTAATATTTTAAAAAGGATTTAAGATTACATAAGCTAAGCCAAAAATGTTTTCTTTGATGATAATAAAGAAAGAAGCCTTCCACACTTCTGGAATGTGACGAAGAATTTTCCCAAAACTGCTTATGTATGGTCTATGTAACACATCCATTTCCTCCCAAACGACTTTCAAGGCCTGCCATTACTTTTGTTCATCACATTTTGACTAACATGTGGAAGGTGACGAAGTCATAGTCATTCCAGTACTGAGTCATAAGTTGCCTCTTCACTTTCACATCCATTGAAAATGGGTGAGAAAATTGAAATACAGCACTTATCATCAAATGATTTGAAAACTTCTTTATCAGCAAAAAATCAAATGCAAATCACTCAGATCTTTTTTTAAATTGTGTTTATTTTTGTTTGCTTTTTATATTTTTTAATTTGATGTTTTTAAGAAAGAAAAGAAGCTATCATTTTACTTTACATACCAATCCCAGTTCCCACTCCCCCCCTTCCTCCCATTTGCTTCACTTTTCTCCCCATCCCACCCCCCATCCACTCCTCAGAGAGGATAAGGCACATTACTTTGGGGAAGGGCCAAGGCCTTTCCTACTACATCTAGGCTGAGCAAGGTATCCGTCCAAAGAGAATGGGTTTCTTAGCACATTTTGAGCCACAAATCAGGAAGTACCAGGTCAAAATGTGCTAAGGAGTTTATAGAGCTGCTGCCATGGTAAATACAAAGAATTTGAGATTGTCTGCACAAGGCAGATCAAGCCAGTCAACACTACACTATGGGAGGGGGAGGATCTCCTTAAACTTCCCACCTCTGGCAGAGAATAGTTGATGGATTTTTGGGAGGGAGAATTGGTTTTCTTTGAAGATGTGTTTCTTGGTAGATTGACCATGTTCCAGTGAACGACGCTATAATCACGCAAATATCAACAACACAAATAATATGGATTTTCTAATTATATCTGACTAAAAGCAAATTTGTTATCTTGGATAATGTCTCATTTCTTTATATGCATAACATAGACAGTAAGAGGGTGAATATTTGACATGAGAGGATTCTGGTTTTTATATTATTATTTATAGTTTTGTGAGCCTCTGCCTGTGTGTGAGAGTGCACACACATGTGGAAATCAGAGAAAAGCTTTCAGGAGTTGGTTCTTCCCTTCTACTTTGAGTACTTGGGTTTCAAACTCAAGTATTGAGGATTATGTGGTAAGAGCCTTTATCAGAGCCCTTTTTGAATCCTGAACTGAAATATATTGCTCTCCCTGTTTCCTTATTGATGAATCATTTTGTTTTGACTTTGGTATATGAAGACAGTAGAAACATTATGACACTTATTCATTCATCTTCCAACTGAATTTTCAAGAGGTGATGAAAGCGAAAGACATAGAATTAAAGTCAAATATATAACATAGCTTGATGTCTCATTTGTTAATATTTCTGTGTCTATAATTATTCATATATAGTAAATCTATAAAAATTTTGTAATAGATTAATTGTGTTTTTGCAAATATAAGAAAGTCTTTATTTTTACTTTTTATTTAAATAATCTGTAAGACTGAAGCAAAAGTAGAGTCAAATAATGAACTGAATACTGATAATGCTTATTAGTTTATTAAGAATGGTATTTTGATATTCAATGTGCACATTTAGTATTCTAGAAAACTGAACCAGTAAGCCTTTTGGAGGTTTCCCAAAACAAGATTCTTAGAGCTTTCCAGAGGTAGCTTCAGGCCCTAGCTTTCCATACTACTAATTCCACATTGTTTCATTCCACATAAACTTTCCTGTTTCCTGTCAATGTATGCAGTTCTCTGCTTTGATAAGGTTGCTTTCTTCCATTGTCTCCATTTTATATTCTAAATTAATAATAATTTGATTGAACCTCTTAAGAGAGGAAAAATGTGTCTTTATCAATATGATTATGTACAAATGGACAGAATGTAATTCAGTGTTTAGAGCTTCATTCTTTGCAAATCAAGGTCCAAAAAGGAAGAGAAAATGTCCTTTATAATGAATAATTCTTCTGTCTTCTATTCTTCTTACTAGCAAGTATTATGGGTTAGTTGAACTATGAAAACTTTACTACAAAGGTGAATATTGACAGGAAGTGAGAAGCAGTCATGTCTCAGATTAATGTCTATAATAATATGTGAATGCACAGTGTTGGTACAAGGAAGTAGATATTATTGGGGTGTTTTTACCTATATACACTTCTAAGGTCTTCAAGCTTCAAGCCATCACTAAATATAAACAAACACTTTCTCTAAAATCATCTTTCCCTCCCCCCTTTTAATTTTCTCTATCCTATCCTCACTGTTGACCTGGATGGAAGTCACTTGGTAACCCAGGCAGGCCTTAATCTCCTATCAGTCTTCCTGAAGCAATGCTCCAAGTGCTGGAATTATGGGCTTCCAATATTACCACAGGCACCACTTATTTCATTTGTATTTAATCCTGATTGCTTTTATTTCTTTGCTGTACTGTTTTATACTTACATTATTTCTTAAAGTTTTTGTTTTCACTTTAGGTCAGATATTTAGACCTGTGGACTCGTCTTGCTTTGATTGACAAGAAATTTGTGATGGGTTTTCACTAAAAAAAGACACCATGAATAAATAACTGGCTTCTTTTATTGACTCAATTCTTTATCTTCAGCTATCTTCTCTCCAGTTTTGTCACAGTATAGTAAGAGCTCTATATTTGGGATGAGCTTTGCAACTACGTATATTTCTTCAAACTTATCACTGAATGCTATAATATATTTGATAACCAAACTGGAGTCACTTTAGTCTACCCTTGTCTGTCATTCAACTTCTAAAGAGTAAAATATTTCTGCAACATTGCCTGTATTATAATTAAAATTTTTTGTGAGTTTTGAGCCAGGTAATGTTTCAGTTTGTTCTGAATGGCAGTCATATTGTTAAGATATAGTCAGTGTGTCTTGAAACACATTAGGTGTGAAAATATTAACCTCTGCTGCTAGTTCCAGATATGCAATTCCCTACACATCAATAAAGGTAGATCATTCCCAGAAGTGATGGCATCTTCTGTAAGGTAATATTTCACTGGTGGCATTTTGTTACCAACACTTTGGATACAGACTCTTTATTTGAAGAATTCCTGACATCTGGAATTGCTCCCTCTAGTACTGCTATTTACATCATCTTGGGATAATGTTTCTTAATCATCTTCAACTTCGTTGGAAAAATTAAAAGGATTGCCTATTCAATTCATGCCCCTCTTTGGGGTTATCTAGATAACTGGCTTTTTGTGATGTTTAAACAACTTTATTACTGGCATATCTTTTCAGGGCATTTTAAACTACAGAATTAATGAAAAAGCATATTTTATCTGATATTACTGAGTTATGATTCAGATACATATTACTATACCTATTTCCTTAATAATTAGCTATTATACTTTAGAGTAGTGCTAACCTGAAATAGTAAGATTAGAGAAGCTTTGTCTTACATTACATAATGCCATGTAGGTCCTTACGATCATAGATCTTAAGAAGTATTTCAAAAGACTAGACTTTTGAAGCAATAAGTAATGTGCTCGCTTATTAAACAAAGTTAAGACATTATATAACCAAAGAATAACTATGAGAAACACACACACATACACACAAGTGCACACACACATTTGTTTAGATTTAAAATATTTTGATTTATAAACATGGGTAAAGAAAATGGACATTTGAAACAAGAAAACCAAACAAGGAACAGTAGATATGTGAACCTTGACATTAAGGGATATGAAACAGAGAGGACAAAGCCATGAGATCATACAGTACGCCTCATCCCATAGAGACTGTGCTAAGTTGTTGAGCTGGGAGTGAAGATTATTAAAAAAAAAAAAATACGGAGATGCTTTTCAGCATTAGTCAAGATAAGCTGATACAAAATTTTAAAGGCTATCAAATAAAAGTCCTGAAATCAGTCTTTCCCCCATCCTTAGTATCTTATCTAGTGGGAGAATTTATTAAAATAGAGAACACAACTACATTTCAAACAGAATTTTAAAGAATTGAACTATTCCCTTGTTTACTACTCCAGAGGTGGTGGGACCTGGAAGAATGGAGCCTGTAAATGAGGATTAAAGTCTCATTTAACAGCCAACTTTATTCAGAGAATCAGACAATTTATACTCTGAGGGCTAAGAGGAGTCACATTGAGTAATGTGTACTCTCACAAGGGCAAACTGCACATGGCAAAAGCATGCTTTTCCATAAAGGTATAAACAAATAACAATAGCCACTTGTAATGAGTAATACTCATTTCTATCTACTACACCTGGCAGTGGCACAAAAACACATTCTGAGAACAGTTCTGTTTTTTTGGAGAAAATGAGGTTACAAGACTCTTGTCTTCTTACAGTTTTCGCATAAGCACTAAGAATTCTCTTCATATTACTCTGTTTTTGGATAATGTTTTGAATTTGTCATTTTATGTATTTATTTATTCATTCAATAAGTACTTAATATATGGATAACAGGCTGAGATAGTTATTAGGTAGTACAGGACAAAAGAGTGGTGAAGACATAGAACACAGAGGCTGCCCTTAAGGATTTGGATAGGAAGGATTCAGAAGATGGCTTTTGCTTAGTCCATAATGGATTTGCCATGGAAGTCGAAGGATCTGAGTTACATCACCAGAACTCACACTAAAATGCAGGGAATGGAAGTTCAGGGGAGACAGAACCAGGAGGACCCCTCAAGTATGCCTGTCAACTGGTCTAGTCAAGTCAAATGAGTGAGATACAATTACTATGAGATATCTGTCTCAATAAAAATAAGGTGGGTAATGATTGAAGAAAACACCAAGAAGGTCTCAGGTTTGTACACAAGCACACACACACACACACACACCATCCTTCACATACACACCACACCACACACACACCACCCCCCCATTTTTGCACCACACCCCCCCACACCACACCACACACACACATCGCTCCTCCTTACACACACAGCACCCCCTATACCACACACACAGAGTAAAAGATACATAATATAATAAACATCTTATTACTTTAAAAAAGAGATACAATTGTAACATAAAATAGCAATAAATGCTGTATAAATATTTTTAAAGACTCGTTGGAAATTGATATGTAAATTTGGGAGAGAAAAGAGAGCCATTCTACTTCCTATTCTCCTATCGCTATTCTGTGATAGACATAGTGTCCGTGGCTATAGACATTGAGGGAGATAAAGCACTCTTAATAATGTTACTTTATTGGGATCACTTCTTTTTCAAGTGGAAGAAATACCACACAAGACTTTATAGAAAATGTTATATTTGAGCTGCATATTAAACTTATATAAAATCTTGACATACGGAAAAAAAGGAAGTTCTTTTTGGAAGGGGCAAAGCATGAGACCCACAGCATTTGCAGTTTCTTCACTAAACTTATTCTTATTCTTCTGGAGATTTGCTTTGATAGTGACAGAAGGTCTGGCCTGAACACATTGCAGCACCCTTGTTTTGGAAAAAAGAAGAGATAAACGTTCTTAGGAAACATTTTAATTTTATTGTTGTGCCAGGTGAATTGAGGTTGTTTTAGACAGGACCTGGCTACATAATACCAGGCTAGTGCAGAACTCAAGATGCTTGTTTTCCATCACTCTGAGTGTTGGGGATTACATACATTTTCCACCATGCTTAACAACAAAATTTCTTAAAATTATTTCAACAACAGTGTTTGGAAACTATTGTTAATAACATTAAAATTGCATGATGCTTTCTAGAGAGCTAAATTTATGCTAGTTCTATGCCTGTCACATTCTATCACAAGTAGTTGAGGTCATGTAAACATCGTTATTGCACAATGTGCAAACAATTTAAACTAATGTTTTCTTTTTAATACTCCTTCTCCATGAACTATTGCAAGGAAAGAGCCACTTGTTCATCCCAGCTGCCTGGCTAGCTTAGCCCCGAAATAACCACATAGAAACTGTATTAATTAAATCACTGCTTGGTCCATTGGCTCTAGTTTCTTATTGGCTAATTCTTACATCTTAATTTAACCAATTTCTATTAATCTGTGTATTGCCACGTGGCTGTGGCTTACGGGGTAACATTCTCAGCATCTGTCTCTGGAAGATCCATGGCATCTCTCTAACTCTGCCTCCTTTCTCCCACCATGACATTTAGTTTTCCCCGCCTACTTAAGTTCTGTCCTATCAACAGGACAAGGCAGTTTCTTTATTCATTAACCAATGAAAGCAATACATAAATGGAAGGCCCTTCTACACCAATGAGCAAATTCTATCAGCAATATTATTCAGTTGCTTTTATGTATTTGTTGTTCTTCATATAATTTATGTAAGTTGGGTTAGAAGAAAGGAATGGAGTCATAAATTCCTCGAATGAATTTATTGTTTGATAAACAACACCCATATACATGCTATTACAAAAATTGAGAGGCAAGATGCCAAGAACTTTGTAGAAATCTTATAAAAGTAACTAAGAATACAAATAAATCCAAAGGAAGACAGAAAAAAAGTCTACAAAGCAATTCTCCACGTAAATGTGGTCCTCTCTCCACGGCCTTCTTGCCTTGAACATTTTGAGATTCAGTAAATGACAAAAATTCCTTTCCTCATCTCTTTTTATTAAATGTTGCATTGGACTATCACAGAATTTTAATTATTTTATTGGTGTCATGCTGTATATAGTCACACAAACCTATAATTTGTACACTGGGTACAAAGAAGTGTCACATATAGGTTAGATTTGAGTTTGTATATCCAGTTTGTCTGTGATCTGCCCACAATTAGCCTAAGTAATTTGAATTATTTTTGAAATTAAGGAATCATTTGTATTTTGTTGGGAATAAGTATAAATGTAGATTTCTGCATGATGTGTTTCAATTGGAATTTTCACAAGAACTGTAGGCTGGCTTTGAGGAACTTTTCATAAATTTAACATTTCTGAAAGTTGAGAAAGGATAACAGCAAGGGAAGAGGGGCATGAGAGGTACTCTGAATGATTCCGAGGCTTTAATGTATGAGGCAAAAGGGTTTTAAGTTTGATTAAAGGTCCATTGGCAGAATTATAATATTTGCAGGTAATATTACAGTTTAAGTGTATCTTCATATATTTTAATGTTATTAGTTATTCTGGAAGTCCCATTGCCATGATATTAGTTATAGGTACGAGCTATAGCCTAATTAATTGCCAATGGGCAAGTTTAATGATGAAGAATTAAAAGACAATTCTTATGATTTCACAGTATTTATCTGATTTCATACTAGATGAGAAATGTAGAGTCCAGACTACTGCTTTCTGATTAATTACTTTGAGACATTTCATTACAATGAACCCAAAAGTTTGCCCCTTCTTGGATAGGCTGCTTGAGTTGGCATGGCCATGTTGAGTCTGACTGTGTCCATCTAGAGCTGAGTTTCCCGGCATGTTCAGCTATGTTGAATTTGATATGGGTTCTGAAGATTAATCAGGTCCTCATATTAGCACAGTAAGTATTCTTAGTCACTGAATCACCTCTCCATCCTCTAAAAATTGTATTTTAAAAGTTATTTTATAAATGTTTTAACTTCAATGTACTGTACCGCAAGCAGCAAATTTTTTTTGTTTTTTTGAGAAAGCAGCAAATAAAATTTTAAATAAATATTACAACCATAGTGTTAACTTTGTATCAAAAAACAATTTCTAAAGTTTTAACTGAGAAGAGTCATAAACTGAGTTGACAAAGTCCTACTTTTTGTTGTTTTAAAACGTTCAGGGACCATATCTCAACCATGCTTTTGAATTTAAACAAGGGTAGTGTTTAAAGACCCTTTGCTCTTATGGGAACACTTTAAGACCAGCCAGAAATGATTATTCATATATGCAAATTAACAGATCATCTCAATGACCCAATGTAACATTACATCAACTATCAAGACAGCAGTTTGATTTTGAATCTCTTCTCTTAGCTTCACTACTGCCAATTAAGTTTTGATTGCTTTTAGGTAAAATTTTGGTTAATTAACACTTAAGTAAGTCAGGTGGAATGCCTTATTATACCTTTTGCAATTTTATCCAGTTTCCTGACATATTTTCTTATTACAAAAAATGAGTTTTTTCTAAAAATTTCCAGACTTTAGAAAATTCTTGGACATGTTTTAGCTTGGGAGAATCTGCTACAGACTATGCACTTTGGTGTGGAGCCCTCACATACCTCCCACCTCTCTTCAGTGAGAAGAAATCCTTTTAGAGAGAAAATAAGTTTTCACTTTGCTTTTCAAAGAGAATGTTTCAATAAATAACACATTTTTTTCTTGAAGTAGGAAATGTTGGCCTTCGGCATCAGTAGACAGGTAAATGATCCTGTCAGGTTTGATGGATAGGTGACGAGAAAGAAGTCATAAACCATATTCCACACATGAGGGGATAGGAGAACAGGACTGTGGTGTAGAGATCAACCAATTGGAGGCCCTGAATTCCAATTATAAAAGTAGAAATAGCATGCTATTATTTTAGAGGTTTATCCTCAGGCCTTCTAATGTTGTGATCTCACTAAGTATAACCTATAAAGAAAATGATTAAATTTTGGTGAAGTATCAAATATTATTGTAGAATGAGAGAGTTATTGTATGGTGTAACAAAAAGGTTTTGAGAATATGAAGCTAGGAAGATATCTAAGTTCATAAAGAATTAACCATGTAAGAGTCAGTCTCAGTGTCCTGATCGTCATGTGTTGGGCCTCTTGTGTGCCAATAATCTCAGAACATTCTGAAGGTAGAGACAGGAAATCTTTTGGGAAAAGTCAAATCAACAAGCTTGGATTTCAGTAAGAAAGCCCCCTTAAGTAAAAACAGTGAAACAAGGTGGAGGAAGACCTCTATATGAAGATCTCCACACAGGTACAAACACACATACGCCTGCATACATATTTCATGTGTATCTGTCTGTGTTTATATGAACATGCATGTACACATGCACATGTGACATACACATGCACACACATAAGATTGCCTAATGATTTCATATTGGGGCCCTGATATCATGCTTTCTCACAATGTCATGAAAAGTGATACATATCAAGAGAAAAGCCAGAAACAAAAATAATAGACCCAAGAGTTTTCTTCTGTTAGTGAGTAGTAATCACACAAGAATCAGTTGCAAAGATTCAGGAAACACACTTTTTAAAGAAAAATGAAGGAATTCAGTGCCGCTGTAACCTTTTCAACTTTCCTGAAAGAAGAATGGGAAATAATATTCACTTTTCCAAAGTAAAAGTTCAATTAGGTTACAGACGACTTAGACAAAGTGAGAACGGAGAGATTTTTTTTCTTTTTCAAATATAGATGGGCTACCTTGAACGCTAGTTATTTATCATTACAGGGGTACTGATGTGTATCTATATAATCTTGCCAAATACCATTGATCTTTGTACTGTTTTAATTTAGGGTGATCATTTGAATGGGTATTTTGAGACATTTAGCAATATAACTATTGAAATTCCCCTCATTTCCATCACACTCATATTGCTTTCTTGCAATTCTTTTATTTAGGGCAGGAATTATGTCTATGCTTTCTTGGCTGGAACAAAATAGTTTGGTGTTGGGATTAGTGCTGAATCATAGTTATAGTTTGTGCCTGCGATGCGAACTAGCTTTACAGAGCTAAGTTCAGAGCATAATTTTTTTATTATTCTTTTTTAATTAATATTTCCACCTGCTCCCCGTTTCCCATTTCCCTCCCCTCCTCCCAAATATTGCCCCCTCCCCCCACTCCCCTCCCCCTATCCCCACTCCTCTTCTCCACCCCCCACACCATTCCCCCCCCTCTCGACACTGAAGAGCAGTCCAAACTCTCTGCCCTGCATAATTTTTTAAGTTGAGAAGAGTGCGCCCTTAATTCAAACAATGTTCTTTTAGCAAGACATTTTGAAAAACAATATTTATACTATAACTATCATGTCTTTAAAGTAGAGCAGTCTCAGCACTGTGTAGATATGTCCATTTCACCTTTTTTGAGCTGTTCCTCAAGTGGGACTTGAGTATAAACACCCTGTTTACCGCCTACCCTGAAATATTGACTTCGTCCCATCTTCATGGCTCAGCACTGCAGAGGAGAACACTCTGCGCTCTGATTCATGGGTATTGTGTTTTACTATAATGTTCAATGATGATCTGTTGGAATTTTTTTCTTGTAAAAGAATAAAGAAGCCCACTCTCCTATCAAGGTCATTACTGAACTCAATGCCTTCACTTTAAAAGCACAGAGATGCCACCTAGCAGCCATTGTCAGGAATTTTCTACCCAGACATGCTGCTGTGTCGAAGAAACTGAAAATAAAGTCAATTTGTACACGGCTCTGTTTTAAGATTGTACTATTTTTTTTGACAGTGTGGCATATTGCCTATGATTCAGATTTTTCATCACAATGGAATTGATTGACATCTCTTAAAATAAGTAATATCATATGCTTTTGAGTTTACATTTTTTTCTAAAATGATCTTGGAGCTTGTTAATTAGACTTTAATTAAGAACACATAATTCAAATGAATTTTCTGAGAAAAAAATCAATATTTCTTTATGAAAATACAAATAATTAATTAGTGGTGAATTGCCTTCCTTTGGCAAGAAACTACTAATCTTTCCAATTTTGTAATGCATTAAATGAGAAGAAAGAAATTGAGTACATGCTGAAAGTGGAGTTTATTATATGAATATAGATGTTTAAACATTTTAAATTGTAATAAAATCTGTTTCCAAGTAATTTACTATAATATGGGGATATCTAGGCACTTTATAGACTATCATTAAGACAGATAAACCCCGATTGCAGCATGGGAAGGGGAATCCATAGATGCAAACATTATATAGTCTTTCATAAGATGAAATGTGGTAGTAGTGATAGCAAGTTATTATCTTCTTAATAATTAAACAAGAAAACAGGCAGAGATTTAGAATGGTGATATCTGATGTGGATAGAATCGTATACCTTAAAATACTTTTGAATTCTAGAGATCTTCTCCTTTGCCATTTCTCTGTACTCATACATGGTTATATTTATATTTACAATCAAAACATAATTTATAAGATGGTTGATCATCAAAGAAAGGAAATTCATTCTTGAAATTTATGTTGCTCTAGTGTTCCACTCATATGAAAAGAAGCAGGTTAGATTTTCTATTTCCATTATATTTCTTAAGAAATGTCTGTATGTTCCCAAATATCAAAGGCAACTTTTCACAGTTCTGAACTTGAAAACTCTAAGCTTAACTGAAAGGAGCCGAACTACCGTTGAGAAAATGTTTACTCTGTAGGCTGATTGACAGTTATTTTGAGGGCACAATGCTACTTTTGAAATGTTCTGTTTGATAAAGCTTGGTAAGCAAATACACTTTATAAACATAGAATTAGGCTCTATTCACTCCCATAAAAGTGATATTTTGTCTACGAATCCAAAACATTCATATATTGAATTACTTGGTACAGAGTTTTTAATATTTTCTGTTATTTCATGTAAATATAGAGCAAATTATCGTGAAGATGTCTTTGAATGCTGTCTGGAAACATCTGGATGCTGAGAACAATTTGTAAAGTGAATGAGTTTCTCAACTCTATGGCATTCAGAGTTTGCCAGTGACCTAATCAGAAAGTTTAAAACACTGTATAATCGAAATTTCATAAAAAATAACAAAGATGAAATTAACAAAAGAAGGTGTTTATTTGAGGAAGTCATCTCTTTATTTAGCATAATATTAAGAACTAACTGTTGACAAAGATGGTATTTTTACATTAAAGATTCTAGTCATATTCATTCCATCAGATAAGCAGTCAATAAGAACTTGCCCTTCCAAATTCTTAAGAAAAGCCACAGCCCATGTTAAGTCCAGGAACTTATTCAGTACTAATTTATTAATTGTGTTTTTAAAAGTATACTTTTGCAAGGCATTCAAAATTAAATAGATGAGAACATGTAGTCACAAGTTTTAGCCAGTATCACTTGAAAGTCGGAATAGGATATGTCACTATAGGTGCAGGAGCATAAAGGGAAAAAATAAAAAATACATAAACAAAGTGGTGATGTCTTATCAAGTGTAAAATGTTTTACAGCTATACCTTAGTAAACACAATGTGCCATTAGGCTTATTAAGATGGCTCTCACATGTTGTTTGAAGCTTTCAGAATGTCAGCATCAGGACAACTATAGGTTGAGAATGAAATTGTTTTATTTTTCTCAGATATCTCTAAATATGAAAACCCTGCAGTATTATTATACCACTATAATTTTACACCATATACTAGGTTAGGCTTTGAGATGTCACAGTCACAATGATAGATTGTAGTTGGTTATATCTTAGTTGTAGTCCATTGTCTTAATTAAACAGACAATGCCAGCAAATAAAATAACTTTACAAGACTCAAAACACAGCACGGAATGCATTTATAATACGGCATAATTTCCCCACTCCTATCACAGTGCTGTCCACCAGGTAAGTACGGAAAGAAAAATGCTTTTCATCCCTTACTCTATCAGCTGCCTTTTCTCTGACTCTAGAGAACTCTGCATTTCTTAGAATGCTTCCCTCTCAGAAATAACCACCCTTTATCATTAAGGTTTTCCTCACACATCGCTGAAAACATGCTTCCATCGGTCTCTGCTTTGTACCAGAGGAGCTGAGCGTTCACTTTCCTTGCTGGATAATTTACAGAGTTCCACAGCTATATCGTAACTCATCCTTTCTATTGCCCTCCTTAGTTTAAGAGGCTTCTCACTTCCTGTCTCAACAAGGATCACCAGAACTTCCTTGGGGTTCCCTAATTTTCCTCAGTAAAAGGAAAGAAACACGAAGTCCCTCTCGCAGCAATGTCTTTTAGCCTTGCAGATAGTGTAGCTTTGCTGCTCTGCCCTGGGTTACAAGCTGCCTCCCCAATGTTTTGGACACAAACCGCAGCACGTCTGCGATGGGAATATTATTGACCAGCATCAGCTGGAAACGCTTCCCTGCTTTCAACAAAGAGACCGCTCACCATCTAACACAGGCATATAAACTGCATTGTTTCTACTGCAAACTCCCTCGGATGGCCCGTCCTACTTCAGAAGAGAGCATTAAGCACTGGACAGCGAATAAGCTAAATTCCCCGGAGAACCGCATTGCCCGCCACACATATACATTATCGCCTCGCCTCCGGTCCCTCCTCCCCCCCTCACAGCAGGACTCTACCTTAAGAAGCTAGCTAGCCGTCTGGTAGTTCACCTTGTTATCTTTAGAGCACTGTGGATGCACCAGCCACCACAGGGTAGCCGAAAGAAGTCCCCCGTGCCGTATTGGACATTTTGCCCCCATCTTCATCAAGTCATTACATTTTGCACATTTATTTCAAACAAGTCAAAAATATTGCCCCTACCTTGGAAGGATCTAATCCGGCAAGTAAAGACAGAAGAAGGAGGTTGAGAAGGCTGGACCTCGCCTGCATTCTGATGTGGGTTTTTGCCTCTTTTTACTCTGTTTTATGTAGCCACTCCACTCACTGCGGAGACCTTTCCCACGTCAGTTGCACTTTCTGCCTGCCAGTCAGAGCAGAGTAGAGGCAGAGGCAGCGACAGCAGAAGCAGCAGAGGCAGCAGCAGCAGCCGCCCTGGGGGGCGATCATTCCGCAGGCATCTCAGAGTGGGGAGTCGGGAGTCGGGGAGCACAGAAGGCTGGGACCCGCTGCAGCGGGCGCTGGCCGAGGTGCTGAAGCGCCTCCACCTGGTGCGCCCCGGTCTACCCTCTTCCCTTCTGCTAGCTATCCAGCCCACCTCAAAAGTTTTGACCCAAGAAGATAAAGGGAGTAACTGCTGAGAGGTGTGGAGACCTGAGCAACGGATATGACATCACTACAGCTCCTGGGGTTTTGTAGGTGGGGGAGTATTTTGCGGGAATTTGTTAACCAAAGGACTCTCACGCTCCAGTTCAGGCTTTGCTGGCAACTTGAGCTGCAGAGAGTCAGCTGTACACAGTATTATGAAACAGGCACCACACTGGAACCTTCTGTCATTGACAGAGGACTCGATTTCAAATTGGTGCTTTAGATAAAGTTTGCAACTAGACTGACAATGTTCTTTTTGGTGTTGTTTTGTTTTGTTTTTCTATTCAAGGCACATGTTTTATAGACTCATTTGGTTCTTCAGGGACATGTATGGCCACTGATGGACACTTAATTGGAAAATGTCTTGGGTAAGGCAGTGTACACTTATTTGGGGGAATTCTGTAAGTCTGAAAATACATTGCAGATATAAATGACGTGCTTTTCATATGTGCCTTTGTAGTTTCTGTTAGTACAGATATACTCCATTAGTCCCCTCAACTGATCTTTCCCTATACATCCCTGAAATCTAGTCTCCTGGTCAACTTGATCTGTGCTTGTATCTGAAGAAAATGTCATGGGGGTACACAATGGTATTACAGAATAAGTGATTTCTAAGTTTTGAACTATTCAAACTTTTTCCCCCCAAAACTGAGTCCTGGGTTGGGAGTGGGGAGACTAGTCAGCAACGAAGAGCAAGTCTTCTCTCACACTGAAACATGACCACACTCGGACAACATTATTTGTCTGAAACTCAAACAATGTAAATGTCCTCAATGAGATAAACAGATGGAAAGAATTTGACATCCACTAGAAAAGAATGTTTTCATAAAATCAGCATACTGCAGCATTTATTGTTTTTATAAGAAGCAATATTTCCTAAGAACTATGGTATGCCAACCAGAGCTATGGCCTTGCTTATGTGTACTTTCACATTAAGCAGAGAAATTGCTTGAGGTATCAGATGCATATTCTGTACAAAATTTGCCTCTAAATTTTCTCTTAAACAACTCCATTATTTTGAATGTAAACACAACAAACAGTTAGGATTTAAATGTCTAGACAGCAATAATTATGAAAGTTTCTTATCATACTGTCTCTTTCATTGAGATATTATTCATTCTGCACTTGTGTGTTAACTATTTTGATTATTTTTTTTTACAGAATGTAGATAACAGAAAGAAAACTACATCTCAAAATTTCATTATGAAGGAATGGATTGTGCATTTAAAGTGACTACAGAATAATAGAAAAGGGGTAAAATTACTTAGTAATTACTTATTTAATTAATTACAACCCAAAATCAAAGTCACATTTATAATTTACAATTAATTTTTGCATGAAAAATTGAAAGTATTTATCTTGAAACTGCCATTGTGCCCACACACTTTAGGATAACTTTCTAGAGAATCTTTATAGCTATTTTTAAATTTACATATTTAAAAAACCTATTTCCATTCTATTATTAACATGGTATCATAAAGTTTTTTAGAAATTCATATATGAGTTAGAATTCTTATTCTCAGCAATGTAAAATCCTCTGTGAGACTGAAGATTTAAAACTTAAGTTATCAAGATGTGATGGTTGGCAGAACGTTTATTGTTTCTTTTTCTTTTTTTTTTTTTTTTTTTTTTTTTTTTTGGTTTTTCGAGACAGGGTTTCTCTGTAGCTTTGGAGCCTTTCCTGGAACTAGCTCTGTAGACCAGGCTGGTCACTCACAGAGATCCGCCTGCCTCTGCCTCCCAAGTGCTGGGATTAAAGGCGTGCGCCACCACCGCCCGGCTCTTTTTCTTTTTTTATTAAAAATTTCCACCTCCTCCTCGCCTCCCTTTTCCCTTCCCCTCCCCCCACTCCCCATTCCCCTCCCTCTCCAGTCCAAAGAGCAGTCAGGGTTCCCTGCCCTGTGGGCAGTCCAAGGTCCTCCCCCCTCCATCCAGGTCTAGGAAGGTGAGCATCCAAACATGCTAGGCTCCCACAACGCCAGTACATGCAGTAGGATCAAAACCAAGTGCCATTGTCCTTGGCTTCTCAGCAGCCCTCATTGTCCACCATATTCATGTAGTCTGCAAGTACATGTAATAATTATTAGGTAATAATAATTGTACTACTAGTATTTAGATAAATTTTCTCTTCCTAAATATCATAAAACATCTACTTTATATGATGAAAACATCATAATACATTGTAAGTTTCGTGATCAACAGGTATTCTTGTAGCAACATTTCTTTTTGTAGAGATAAAATACTTTGAGTTTAGGTTCACTGTATTAGTAATTGGAATAAGAGTTCTGTGTGGACATTTGCCCTTGTAGCTCTGTATTTTTTGCATTTTTCAGCATTGGGATAGCATTTGTAACACAGGCTTTATAAAACTAAGTGCAGGAAAGCTTGCCAGATAGAACTGTAGGGAGGGATGATGATGTCTAGGGCTCTAAACTAAGTACTGTGTGGTAATTATATTACAAATGAAAACAGATGATCAAAGCATCCTTACAGCACACTTCTTCAAGAGAAACTCAGTCATTTGTAGAGAACAATCAAATTCAGTAATAAATCAAAGCTGTGCTAAACATGCCACGGTACCACAGAGCTCTAAACAAAGCAGCAGAAATCCACAAGCTCCCTACCTCCCTCTGGCTCCCTGCTAAAATAAAACAGCACAATTGCTTTTTTCTTCAAGTAGACTTTTGTGCCTTTTACTTAGTCATTTGTTTTGTGGCAAATCCTTATCACATTTCCATGCAATTAGTTTAATGACATTGAGTTCATACTGTGCAAATGCATCTGTACATAGGCATCCATGGAGTATTTCTTGTGTAAGGGGAAAAGTCCATGAAGTTCTTCGTATTTTGTTTTACCTTAGTTCATCTAAAGGGTCATTCAATTATAGGAAAGAAGTGTCTACTTTATTTCAGAAGTGTCTTATGATTTCAGATTACTAACTACTGTCACCTTAAAACATATTCCAAAATATTAACAAAATATGTAAATTTTAATGTTAATAAATCCTGAATATTAAGTAGATGCATGAAAATATTATTGGTGTGGGAAGTTCTTCTGTATATGTGTTGCTTTTATTGGTTAATAAATAAGTTGCTTTCTTCAGCCAATGGCTTTACACAATTTAGCCAGGCTGGAGGAGATATATTAGGGAGAGAGTAGGCAGAGTCAGGGAGAAGCATTACGCTGCCAGAGAAGAAAGACGTGAGCTGCCACGTAGCTCTTGCAAGTAGAAAATAATAGAAATGGGTTAATTTAAGATATAAGATCTAGCTAGCAATACACTAAAGAGATTGACCAAACAGTGATTTATATAATATAGTTTCTGTGTGGTTATTTTGGGAGTGTAGGCAACCAGAAAATGAAAAAGCAGCCTCCTCCAACATAATATATACTTGTAAATACCTCAGAATATTAGCCTGTTATACCAAGAATAGACATAATTTATTTTGAAATCTATACAGCATTACAATAACTTTATTTAGTTGCATTAAAAGTGTTAGTTTCAAAAATAAAGTTGTATGCATAGGTAATACTAAGAATAATTAAAAGTAATAAAATGTGTACTTGAAATTATAAAGGAAATTCTTATTTACATAATTCATTAAATAACCATTTTAAATATTTCCATATTGTTTGAATGAGAGGCTATGGTATATCTCCTTTATATTTTTTATGATATCTTCGTATTTTACATATATCTTAGTGTACTAAAGAAAAATCCCATATTGTTTTGGTTTCACTAACATTGAGAGATTTCATTATGTTTAAATAAAAATGAGAATTATTGAAAGATAGGATAAACCCATCAACATTTCCTTTTTACATTCATTATATAAGTGAAAATTGCTGTTGACTTAATTCCTAATGTCCCACCACGTTTTTTTTTATTTTTCTGCTCTTCTAGTCACTTCTTTAGATAATAGTTTTCACTGTTTATTTTTAAACTATTTCTATCTAATCCTCCACAGATTGTAACTGTTCTAAATTAAGAATCTGATAATTATCTGATAATTTATTGCTGCTCTATCTACTATTTATTATATGGCTTATTTCTTTATTTAATTATATTCTGGGAAGAATTTTTGAGTTTAAGCATCCAGAGCAGTGCCTTGCATTTGGGTGTCACTTAATCAACAATGTTTGGTGATTAAATAAATGAATGAGATAATTTTCCAACTACTTAATATACAGTATTTACATATGCACTGTTTCTAGATACCACTGATTAATTTCCTCTAGGCTCCTCAAAATCAGTATTTTAAGCCAACATTGTGGCTCTAGTGTATGAATTTGAGACATGATTTTCCCTATTGCAGAGAGGCCTGGAAGTCAAAGAAGATAGAAATGGCATATCAAGTTACCAACATCAAATGAAAAAGTGATATTTAATCATTTTGTTATTGAATTTTTGTTTCTATATAATCTATTAATTATTCTTATCATATATTTCCTTCTATGAAGTTGAAAAATTAAGATAGTGCCTTTAAAACACAAAGAAAAGATAACCTGTGGTAGAGGGTAGGAGTTAGTGAGGAAGTCAAGGTCCTAAGCTTGGCGTATGGCCCAGTAACATAGCCTCCTCAGCGTATTCAAGGCCCTAGGATTGGTTTTCAACACCATTAGAGGTGAAAACAGATTATCCAAGAATGAAGTTATTCATGTATTTCTTTTTAAATATTCAATTAATGAAATAAAATCAGACTGGTATCACTATCCAAATTTCAGCCAGTCTCTTACTATAAGAATTAATTTTCTTTCCTTTTTACTTTATTTTAATCATTGTGTGTGTGTGTGTCTAGGGGCAGTAATACTGTGTTTGTGTGAGTTTGGGTCTATTTTGGGAGGTCAGAGCACAACTCTGTGAGGTAAATTTTCTTTTCTAATATGGGATCCTCTGCTTGAATTCAGGTAATAGGGTTTGTACGAGTAGAACTTTTGCCCTCTGAGCCATTTCACCAGGCACAAGGCATTTGTTCTTCATAATGTCCTCTTGTAAACAGCACAAACATTTTCACTAATGGAAATCCTAAATCATTTATGTTAAGGTCATTAAATTTCTTTCCAAAGAAATTGGCTTATTTCCACAGTATATGGTAGAGTCATAAGCATGCTGTTGTTGCTAGAAAATATGGTTTGAACACACACTCCCCAAATTTCCTATTTCTCCTTTCTTTCCCTCCTCATCCTTTAGTCTCTTTTGTTTCTGACAGTTTCATGTATAGTTTCATGTCATATTTTTACATGATTTTATCTGTACAAATTGAAAGATCAACAAGTAAGAGAAAACATGCAAAATTTGTATTTCTGAGGCTGACTTTATTTGATTCTTATGATAATACCAAGCTACAACCATTTTCCATCAAAATGACATAATTTAATTCAGTTCATGGAAAAAAATCCATTGTGTAAATGTATCAAGTCTTTATCTATTTCTCTGTTTATAGATACCTAGTTTGGTTCCTGACTCAGCTATTCTAAATATTTGCAGTAAATGTTGTTATGCAAACATTTCTGGACTATGATGACCTAGTGCCCTTTGGGTAAATGCTCGGCAGGGGTTTAACTGGGCCATAGGGAGGGACTATTTTTAGTGTTTTGAAGAACTTCCACTCTGTTTTCACAGAGCTAGATTAAGTTACATTCCCATAAGCAGTATATATACCTTCTCTTTCAAAATACTTTTGTAATTACATTTAAGTACTCATTTGACATTATTAGAATTACCACCAGACAAGGAAAAGACAAAACTGGTTGATGATTTATAGTTTGTACAATGGAGCTCAAAAAACATTTGGGGTTACACAATTGCCATTTTTAACAGCGCTCTTTCAACACTACTGAAACAAACCATCTGTCAGCATAGACAAAACTTCATGACTGTAGATAGCAGGTAACAATCAGTGGAAGTTTATGCAAAATTGACATGGTAAAACTAATATTTTATTTTATATCAGGATGGCATGCTAATTAAAGCAAATAAAATTTGACAATAATTTTTTAATTGGGCTATGAAAACAATGTCATTGATTTAACAAACTAGTGAAACAAGATTATACAAAAGGAATTTATAGCCCCACTACAAACTTACTTTTTTTATCTACCACTCTGATCTTCCCAGCAATCGTGTTCCTTTCCACCCTACAATATTCTCTTGATAAAGATTATTTTGGAGAAATTCACAGCTGGACATCGTAGAAGTACTAGCAAAATGATGAAGTGTGTTGAACTTTGCTGTAGACCACTGGGCCTGACGGAGTGACAGCAGGAAATTGCAGTGACTTCTAATGGCTCATAGAGTTTAATGTCCAGTTCTTTAGTATTTAGTCAGAAGGTAGAAATGTGACTGGTAAGTTCTTAAGTTAATGAGACTATGCTATGGGTCTTTTTCTAATTAACTTTAATCTTTGCAAATCCATGAATTCAGGTTCAGCAAAGAGATGATCATTTATATAATCGCAGCTGAGTGTTTAATAAGAATGCAGAGATTCTTTCCGAATGCGAATCTGATCCTTCTGAATCCTTTAGTGGCTCCCCATTGACTCAATGGCAAAAATGTAAGTCCCTTAGCACAAAACACAGCTTATGTGTGTGGACTCAGGTCTCCCTGGAATCAGCTCACTAACTGTTACATGAAAATATTCCAGCTCTACTGATTTACTTATAACTCTTCCCAAACACCGTGTATCCTTTCCGCAGCATCTTTATAAACAACACTTTCTTCTTTCAATTTCTTTTCTTATTGTCTTTCTTTGACTTCACATTCCAATTCACTGCCAATCTCTTTCCAGGTTATAACACAGCTTTATCTCCGACATATAATTCCTCCTTTTCCTGTGGCATTTACCACTGTTCATTGCAATCATGGCTCTTAATCCCCATTTTACTCACTAGCTCTGGAATACTTGAATATTAAGAAATGTATATTTTACATCTCTTCTTACAACCATCATCATGCTACCTAAAGATCTTACTAAGTAAAAGATTAGTGGTTGAATGATAATTACATTTATATATCATAACAATTTGTGAGACAAGGGAACTTAAACCTTATGTATTTAAAGAAAGATTAAAAAGCTCTCTCTCTCTTTTAATTTAGGTAGGCATGGCTAATGAGAGACAGAGTTAGATTACAAATAGAGCCTCTAAATTTCATGATGCCACTAAATAGATGAAAATAAATCTACAGTTTGAAGACCCAGAAAGCTTAGGAGAAATAGTTTAAATAAAACTCTGCAGCGTGGTTCCCAGAAGGGCAGCAGCTGGCTACAAGGGGCAGCCGGACCCACCACCTAAGGTCTCTGTGGCTCCCAGGCTGGTAAGAGGCAGCCACTGAGAGACCTCGGTGGGTCAGTGGGGCAATCAGTCCCACGAAGAGTCATATCCGGTGAGAGACTGACATGGATAGGCACACCATGCAGAGTGAGTATTTATTGAGTGGGTTATGGTAGTAAGGGAAGGGGCAGAGAGGGAGAGAGAGAGAGAGAAAGAGATATAAAAACAGAGGGAAGAGGGGAGAGAGAAACAGAGAGAGGAGAGAGATGTGGGGACAGGAGAGGAGACCACAATCACCTCTTCTGAAGAGACAGGCAGAGAGATAGCAGGCTGGAAGCTGAGGAAGATATGCTAACCTCTGCTGAAGGGGGGGAATGGACTGGGCTTGTCTCTTAAAGGGACAGGACAGACCATTATGTTAGGTATAAGGAAGGGACTAGAGGGGTACACATAGATCTCCCTTGAAAGGGGAATAGAATTAATTTTATGCATGGATTGGAGAATGCAGAAACAGAAACAGAAGGATCAGGGAGATAGAGGAGGAGGTGAGGTTGAGGGGGGAATGACAGAAGAATCAGATAGGAAAGGCATTTGATAGGTGGTATAAAAACATAAAGTAGTGGAAATTTACTAAAATATATGAAATTGATCCTAACGAATTCTCCAAATAATGAGGGATATGGAGCCCCAGTTTGCCATATTTTTTCACCAGGTGAAACATACAGTACTGGAACTATCTAACATTCAATTGAGTTATTGGCCACCGAGGTCCTGAGAAAATCCCCAATCTTTCAAAAGAATAGGTTGCTCTCCACACACTTAACAGCACTGCCCAATTTCGAAAGCAAACAACCGAATAACTCATTGAACATAGAGACGTCAAGCAGGTGCCTACACAGAACCTGCACCCCTACATTCTAGCAACTTTGCTATGGGAACGCACTTTGCATGCTACCAACAGAGGAACATAAATATCACCTCAGCCACAAAAGTCTTTTATCCTGCAAGCAAAATACGCACGGGCAATTGTGACTCAATGTGTTTGAGGGCAACCCGCCAGAATGTCTGATTAAACTTAAGGCCCATTCTCTAAGATGGAGCTCATACCTAACAGTGCTTGCATGGACAATAACCAGAGACTAGATAGCCTAGAGATAAAGCCAAATACTACTGCTATAAAAAAAGTAATACTAGGTTGACTCCTAATGATATTCTTCTCTACTCCTAAATTAGTATATACTTTATTCAGCTATAGAAGTTTCTTCCTGCAGCATATTGGAACAAATACAGAGATTTCCCAAGCCAGACATTACATAGAGAAACATTGGAACATCTTAATGGGATGTCTCCATTAAATTCCAACTCTCAGATATCAGGGACCTCTGAGTAATAGAGGTGGGTGTATGTAAGAGCCAGAGGGAATGGAGGACAGAAAGAGAACAAGGCCTCTTAAATGAACTGAACAAACGTCATGTGGACTCACGGAGACTGAAGCATCAAACCAGGGCTGACACAGACCTGCACCAGGTCTTCTGCATATATGTTATAACTTTCAGGTTATTACTTTCACAGGTCTCCTTAGTGTGTGAACATAGAGGTCTCTGATTCTTGTGCCTTCTGTATGGGTTCTGTTCTTTTGGTTTATTTTCCTTGTGCAAATTCGATGTGATGGTGTTTGTTTTAGCTTGTTGTACTTTATTTCATCATGTGTTGTTGTTATTTCTTAGAAGCCAGTTCTTTCCCAAGGAGAGACAGAAAGGTGGTGGAACTGGCTGAGATGGGAGCTGGGGAGAATTGGAGTGTAATCAGGATATAGTGTATGAGAAAAGAACCTATTTCTATTAAGAGGGGAAATAACTATTTTATTCTGATATGGGAATTCAAAATCTCATAGGTAGCATACAACTGTATTTGGGCCTATTCGCTCATAGTGGGAGCCAGGGATGGGCTAGGTTAAAATTTGAGTCGAGGAAAAAGATCAGCAGAGGTTGGATAACAAAATGAATTTCAGTAGAGTAGAAGACAGCTGATTTCCCATGTTAAGTATCTGAACAAATTCTGATTATCAACAATGTCGCAGGAGAATCAGATAGACTGAATGGTCACAGAAAGAATTTATTTATTTCCACACAGTCAAATGGGACTCAAGAGGCAAAGATATACTGGGTTTCAGATACCTACCGAAATTACCACTGAAAAGATAAGGAAGGGACTCGGAAGGACGAAAGAAAAGCAATTCTGCTGCTCTTTGTAGGGAAGCTGCAGTCTAGATTCAACAAAGTTTATTCTCTCTACTAAAATGCAAACAGCTCAGTAATTTATGTACTTAGATTATCTGGAGGATGATTATGTCATGTGAACTACTGGGGAAATATGTACTGCATGTAGAAAATGAATGAAATTTAAGAACAGATGATTTTGCTAAGATGTATGGGTTACTGGTCAAGTACACAGTGTGTTTCTGTTTCTAATGTAGGTGGAGTCCTAAATGGGTAAGTAAGAAAGAAAAAAAACACAGAAATTTATCTGAAGTCAATATTTTATCTATGCTACTTCAAAAGCTTTTATTTTTATGTGTATGTGGTGTGTGTGTGTGAGAGAGAGAGATACATGCTTATGGTGTGTGTGTGTGTGTGTGTACGTGTGTGTATGAGTGTTCATTTAGATGCCTGTGACAATCAGAAGAGTTTGTCTGATCACCTAGAGATCAAGTTTTATGTGGTTACAAGTCTTCCTATTGAGCGACGTGAACAGAGCTGTGGTAACTCTATTCCATTCAATATACTTTAGTCTATTGCATTTGCTAGTTTTCTCAAGGTAAGAGGTGCATTTTTCTACCTCCTTACATACATGGGATGTGAGCATTTTAAATGTGATATTTAGTGTAAACTTTATGGATTTTTGAAAAGGTCGTACTTTTTTTTTTTCAGGAAAAGAACTGATTAATTTGCATACCAGTTTCTGTCTTCTAAGGAGGTTCAAATACTTTGTAGTCTAAATAATCAGTTTTCCCAAATTGCTAAGTTTCTTTTATATTCAGGGTACCTGCTAACCCCCAAGATGTATCTTCACCTGAGTGGAATGCAGATCTTTATGGTGTTTTCAGAATAAGAAAAGTCTTTTTTTGAATGCAGGTTCTGTCTGGCCATGGTGCTTCACTGCCCTCCATTGCTCAGGCTTCCTTTGCTTGGTTTCTGTGCTCTTATCTACATGTCTCCTGTCCTCCTTTCATACTTCAATTCTTCCAACTTTTGACTGTCTTATAAATAACCTGCTATTTTTATCTATGTTATATTTAGCCAGATAAATTTTGGATTCCTTATTTTTGTAATTTAATCCTTCTTTAGAGTTCTGTTGGGAGCCTCTGACTGATAAGGATTGTATTCTTACTCATTCTGAAATTTGACACAGCAATGCAAAAAATGTATTTTTTAAAAAGTTACTAATGCATCATATACAAACATATATTTGGGCATGCAAAATTATAATCATAATAACATGTACATACATTTATGCTTTTATAATTTTAGGTTCAGTTGAATAACTATGAATTCTAGAACTCTTTCTAAAGGTAGAAAATGGGCCAAGAATATCCTCATAAAAAAAAGTTTCAAAGAGTAATAATGCTGTCTTTAAATGATACCAGAGGCTTTATCAATACCGTGTTATTGGCCAAACTGGGAATATGTAAAAGGATTTAAATAATTACTATGGTTATGTAAAAATTCTGAGCAAGTAAATAATTTATTCAGGAGGCTACATGAATAAAAATGAATGGCAAACAGAAAATTAAAAATATATTTATCAAATAATGTTCCTAAAATTTTGGAAGCATTAAGTAGCCTTAATATTTTATTTTCCCATATAAAACCAGAGCATTTTTAAGAGTACAGATATTTTTAATTTTTTCTATGTTAGAGAGTTTGAAGTGAAATGTTTAATATTCATGTATTAATTAATCCCTCATATGATAGTACACCTACATTATTGGTGTCAACTTCTATCCTCTGGCAAACTCGCCATATATCTAATTGATAAAATGTAATAAATATGAATATAAGATCACCAAGTAACTAACTGTATTTACTAAAATGTGTCAATATTTTTAATAGAATTATCAGTTTGACAGTAATAAATATTTCCCTGTATTTCTTTGAATATTTTCAATCAAGTAGATAGTTAAGTATTTTCTTTGATTTAAAAAGTGTTGATTTTTCTACGATGATATGCAAGATATTCATCAGTATGACTATAGGGTAGGGCCATTTCAGGATTATTAGCATATGAGGGAACACATATATGTCATATCAATATATTTGAATAAAAAGCCTTTTCAAAGTGAAAAGTACTTCAGTTATTTCATTATTCTGATGCTCAGTAAATTTAAAGGTTTTTATAATATTCCCAGTATATTTCATAAAATACATTTTATCTTTCAGAGGATTATTTTAAATTTTCACCATGTTGCTATATGAATAATTTCCAGGATATATCATGTACTCATTTATCCAAATTTCATAACTAATTGGGTATCATCTCCTTATGGTGCCTTTGTCATAATTACCCTGGAAACTGATGATTTTGTTTTGTAAAACATCAAAGAACAATAGAGAACTATCCATTTCCTACTATGATCAAATTCAATATAAATGTAATTTCAATTAAATTATAATGGCTGTGTCCAAAATGTAAGCCAACAATAATTTTATTTTTGAGTAGAGAATCTCACTGCATGTGAAAAGCTAAAAGGATGCTTTTGTAAAAGCTTCAGATAAACCAATGAAACATATTGTATTTGTCAAGTGAGTGATTAGCATAAATGTTTTTAGCAATTCAAATGTGATAAAACCTGTGTTCTTGATGAAAATGGGAATTTTATATAATTGTTTGGTTAAAAATATTGAAGGCATATATTTCATGGTGATGATGTAAGAAATAAAACCCCAAATATGTAGAAAAATTACCAAGTATTTTTAAAGGTATGTTTGACACAAAAAAACAAACAATCTTTCTTTGTGAAATTAGCATAGTATTGAGACAAGAAAGAGCAATATCACAGATTGGAAATTGAGAATGGCATGTTAAAAACCTCAGAGTTAATATTAGATTAACTTATTATGACATTGTCTAGTAATTCCCTGAAATTTTACCCACAAATCATAGAAATAGTTAGAACATCCAAATAATCTTTGAAAGACTAGTCTATTTTTTCAACAATTGCAAGCAAGCAATTAAACATTTTAGAGTAGATATAAAAGCAACTTCTGACCAAAAAGGTATATGAATAAAATGTAAAGTAAGAAACACTTTAATGCAAGAAAAGTGAATGGGAAGTTTTAGAACATGAACAAAAAACAGACAAACAAAAATTATTAGTGCAGACAACTAAGAAATTGAGATGCTTTTTTGAAAAAAAGTACACGCTTGCTCCACATGAATTTGCTTGTAATTATCTATCACTGCTAAAGATTTTGGCCTCTGCAGGTCATCTAGATCTTGGGAGACTTTAGCAAGGTTAGAGGGACCAGGTATAAAAAGACTAATTCTACTGTTATTTGCTTTGAAGTTAAAGTGGGGCATGGGAAGCACATAGTCACTAGATTATGACAATGACAGCAATATGAGGCCAACAATAAGGTGATTTAGGCTTTTAGAGGTATGGAATGTAAAAGTGCAAGCAACCTTAAAGACTTTTGGATAGTCTTCCCTGTAGCATCCCGAAGGGAGCCCCGTTTACCATTCCTTTAGTATAAGGAGTGATACATTGAAACACTTGAGTTAAATGACACCAAAAAATCAAATGACTGTAATACATATTACAGAATATTACACTCAGATACTGAGGAATAAATACTCTTTTCATCAACACATGAAACAGTTCGCAAAATTGATCACATATTATGGCAAAAAGCAAATCACAATACTTGTGAAAATGTGTTCTGTGTCAAAAAATTAGGTATCAACTCCAATAAAAAATACAGAAAGTATATAATATCATAGAGAATAAACAATGCACTGGTGAATAAAAACTGGGTCACTGAAGAAGTCAAGAAGAAAATAAAAACTTCCTAGAATTGAGTAAGAGTGAAAATATAATTTATTAAAATCTATGGAGCATATGAAGGATGTCATATTAGGAAGGATTATGTCACTTAGACTTTGCCTCAAAAAGTTTGAGAGTTCTCAAAGTAATAGTGATGCACCCAAAAGCCTCAGAAAAAGAATACAAACCATAATTAGTAAATGGGAAGGGAAAAAACAATAAAAATAAAACAATAAATAAATGAGAATAGATGAAACAAATAATTGGTTCTTTGAAAAGATGAGTAAGACTGATAAGCCTTAGATAAATTAACTCAAAGAAAAGGAAAGAATAGACAAATAAATTAAATTACAAATGCTTGGCTGTAACAGAGACTGTTCTTTCATTTCCTGGCTACCCAGACTTAAATAATTACACAGTAACTATATCAATTACAACATGGATTGAACAATAGCTCAGGTATATTTCTAGTTATCTCTTACATTTTAAATTAACCCATTTCTATTAATCTGTGAATCATTATGAGACTGTGGTTTACCAGTAATATTCTGGCATCTGTCTCCTTTGGCAGTTACATAGTGTCTGCCTGATTTATTTTGTCCACCTAGTATATTCTGCCCTGCCATATGCCAAAGCAGCTTCTTTATTAACCAATGGTAATAAAACATATTCACAGAATACAGAGTAAAATCCCACATCATCTTCCCTTTTCTGTCTATATAAAAAGAAAGGTTTTAACTTTATATAGTAAAATTACATATAACAAAACAGGTATGAACCAAGAGTGACAATTACAATATTTCTTTACTAGTTTAAAGTTTCATATCTAATTTACCTTTTATCATAACTAAGAAAAACTATATCTATAACTATCTGTCTTCACCCCCATAAAAGAACCAAGAAGGATATAATATTGCATAAGTAAAGAGGAAGTACATTGTAAACAACTTCCAACACTCTCAAATTGACAGAGGTAGCTTGTTGCCTGGACAGCAAAGTTCTTCTGTAACATTGGGACGACCATCTTTAGCCTACAGGTTCATAGTGTCTGGCTGACTTTTCCATGAAGCAGGAAATTTGAAACATTGTTTTTTTCTATGTTGGCAGT
The DNA here is from genome assembly GCF_950005125.1 of Chionomys nivalis. Lineage (NCBI taxonomy): Eukaryota > Metazoa > Chordata > Mammalia > Rodentia > Cricetidae > Chionomys > Chionomys nivalis. The sequence continues at coordinate 27,259,552 of NC_080103.1, read as the reverse complement.
TTGTCAGTCACTTTCTTCTGTGTCTTGCAGAATGCCTGGCAGTTTCCTTTGTGAAGAAGGAACCCTGAAGAATCATTCTCTTTGGAAAGTTTAACAGTCACTTTTCTGTGAGTCATGCATGTCCAGTTTGTATAGCATACTATCAAGCAGTCCAGGCAATGCACAGTAAAGAAATGTCATCAACATACAAGTAGTATATCATGAAACTTATAAACATTTGGTATAGCAGGAGAAACTTTGAAGGCAAATAGACGATGCATATAATTGACTAAAATCTTTTCTAGATATAAATCTGATAAAGGATTAGTGTCCAGAATACACAAAGAAAAAGGTAAACTAAACAACAGAATTTTAAAAATGGATTATTGAAGCAAACCAAAAATTCCCAAATGAAGAAATGTAGATGGCCAAGAAACACTTTGCGAAGTGTTCAGCATCTTTAACCATCAGGGAAATGCAAATTAAAGCTATTTTAAGAGTCCAACTCACCTGGGTCAGAATATTCATCATCAATGCAAATGGCAACAAATTCTTTTGTAAATGTGGTAAAAGGGGAAATTGGATACACTGTTAGTGAGAGTGTATATTAGTTCAACCAATTCAGAAATCAGTATGAAGTTTTCTTAAATAAACTAGAAATAAAATTTTCATGTGGCCCAAGTATACCTCTCCTGAGTATACAGTCTAAGGATTTTTTTTATTCAACTACAGAGAAAACTTTTGTATCCATATTCATTGCTACACTCATATTAGCTTGAGAAAGAAATCAACTCAGATGTCCATAAACAGGTGCATGCATGAGAAAAAGTACAATACCGAATGTAATAAAACTCAGCTATAAAAGGAAGTGATTTAGGAATTTGTAGAAAAACATTGTGCTCAGAAGATATGATTTACTAAATGAAACATCCCAGTATAAAATATTGGATAGCTTTCTCTAAACTACTGTTCATTGGGGCCACAGAGATTTCCAACCAACACAATGTATTGACACCTCCTTGCTTACACACTATAACTACCTAGTAAGACTCTGTTTCTGAGGACAAACATGGTATATACTCACTTAAAAGTGTATATTAGCTGTAAAGAATAACTATGCTAAAAATCCACAGGCCCAGAGAGTACAGGTAACAAGGAGGTCCTAAAGGAGAATACATGGTTCCCTTTGGGAGGGGAAATAGAAGAGGTTTTGTGAGATTCATAACAGCGAGAGCAGGTGCTATCTCTAACTCTGGCTGGCTTTTGAGAACCTAGTCTTTATATTGGGTGGCCTTCCCGGCCCTAATACAAGGGGAAATGCTTTTTGCTACCTCAAATTGATAGGCCATACTTTGTTGATACACATGGAAAGCCTCCCTTTTTCTGAACAGAAAAAGAGGAAGAGTGGATTGGGGAGAGGAGCAGAGGGGCAATGGGATGGAGAGAATGGGGGAGGGTGACAGTCATCAGGATGTAAAATAAAGAAATAAATTTAATTAATTATAAAAGAAGAGTTTTCAATTAATTTAGAAGATAAACATAAAAATATCAGATATCAGCGTCATCTGACATTTTATGTTTTTAAGGGCTTGAATCTCATCCAATTCTCACTTTGTGTAGTTTATCTGAGAGATATCCTGATGCTCAAATGCAAAGCAATTTATCTGAAATAGAACTACTTCCTTGAAAATTGATCCTGATTTAACCTATCAGTTGTCACCCGTTCTGCTCATTCAGTGATTTCAGGTCTTGGGTAAACTTGGTTTGAACATTTTCCCATTCTCTGGCCTTTATGAATGCTCGAGTTTTCATTATATGTTGTCTTTATAATGATACTCTTTAAATAAAACCAAGAAATATGCCATTTGAGTAACTGATTTAAGAAATTAGAACAAACTTTTCTCAATATCTCTCTTTTTAACTATTTTATTATTATTATTGCTTGAGCAGTGGCAGTGGCCGTGATGGTAGTGCTCTTGATGTTCGAGGTCCTGTCTCTGTGTGGGTTTGTCCCTGTTTGTCCCTGTGAATGCCCTGGCCATGGAAACCAGGAATCCAGGAAAGAGAGTGGGAATTCCTGAAGCTGCAGCTACAGGAAATAGGCATTGAAAAGAAACAAAACCAAAAATTTTGTATCCTTTGAAAAATCAGTGAATGCTTTTGACCTTAAAGTCATCCCCCAAATGGCATTATTTTTCTCTAATCATGAGCAAATTGCTATTGTACATGATCAGTTCTCCAGCACTCGAACAAGACAAAAAGCAGTTTAACAAAGAGTAAAATTAGATTCAACTCTTTCTCTATCTGCTGTCTGTCTGTATGTATGTATTTATGTATGCATGTTTTTATATTTTATGTGTATCTCTCTATCACAGAGTATCTCTCCCCCCGTGTGTGTGTGTGTGTGTGTGTGTATGTGTGTGTGTGTGTGTGTGTGAGAGAGAGAGAGAGAGAGAGAGAGAGAGAGAGAGAGAGAGAGAGAGAGAAAGAGTTTTATTTGTATATTTGGTTTTTTTTTTTTAACTGGAAAATGATTATGGCATCTGGTTCAAGATACCAGAATGAACATATTTATTTACTGCTTGTCCATCTATTACTCCTTTCAACATGCAGACTTTGGTGACCTTTTTAAAATAATGTATAATGAATGTAAGGGACACAGGTTCCAAAGAAAAGGAGTCAGTAGAACAATGCAAGAAAAGAGGTGCAAAAATGTTTGAAGGGTCATTTCAGGTTCCCTCTCCTTAGTTGCCCAGGGTACCAGCTGGGGACATATTCCTGGACACCTGCGAACCCCTCAAGAGTCAAGTCTCTTGCCAACCCTAAGATGGCTCCCTTAGATAGGATATATACTTCGCTGCTCCCGTATCCATCCTTCCTATATCCCAACCATCCCAATCCTCCGAGCTCCTCCCATCCTCCCCTTCTCATATTTCTCATCCCATTTCCCCTTTGCCCCATGCCACCTCACCCGCAAGTTCCCAGTTTTTGCCCTGGAATCTTGTCTACTTCCCCCTCTCCATGCGGATGACTATATGATTTTCTTTGGGTTCACTTTCTTATTTAGCTTCTATAGGATCACACATTATATGCTTAATGTCTTTTATTTTATGGCTAGAAACCGATTATAAGTGAGTACATCCCATGTTCCTCTTTTTGAGTCTGGGATACCTCACTCAGGATAGTGTTTTCTATTTCCATCCATTTGCACGCAAAATTCGAGAAGTCATTGTTTTTTACTGCTGAGTAGTACTCTAATATGTATATATTCCACACTTTCTTCATCCATTCCTCCATTGAAGGGCATCTAGGTTGTTTCCAGGTTTTGGCTATTACAAACAATGCTGCTATGAGCATAGTTGAACAGATACTTTTGTCATTTGATGTGGCATCTCTTGGGTATATTCCCAATAGTGGTATTACTGGATCTTGGGGTAGGTTGATCCCAAATTTCCTGAGAAATCGCCACACTGATTTCCAAAGTGGTTGCACAAGTTTGCATTCCCACCAGCAATGAATGAGTGTGCCTCTTTCTCCACAACCTCTCCAGCAAAGGCTATCATTGGTGTTCTTGATTTTAGCCATTCTGACAGGTGTAAGATGGTATCTCAAAGTTGTTTTAATTTGCATTTCCCTTATCGCTAAGGAGGTTGAGCATGACCTTAGGTGTCTTTTGGCCATTTGAATTTCTTCTGTTGAGAATTCTCTGTTCAGATCAGTGCCCCATTTTTTTTATTGGGTTCATTAGCATTTTAAAGTTTAGTTTCTTGAGTTCTTTATATATTTTGGTGATCAGACCTTTGTCTGTTGCAGGGTTGGTGAAGATCTTCTCCCAGTTAGTGGGTTGCCTTTTTGTCTTAGTGACAGTGTCCTTTGCTTTACAGAAGCTACTCAGTTTTAGGAGGTCCCATTTATTCAATGTTGCCCTTAATGTCTGTGCTGCTGGGGATAAACGTAGGAAGTGATCTCCTGTACCCATATGTTGTAGAGTACTTCCAACTTTTTCTTCTATCAGGTTCAGTGTGTTCAGACTAATATTGAGGTCTTTAATCCATTTGGACTTGAGTTTTGTGCATGGTGATAGATATGGATCTATTTTCATTCTTCTACACGTTGACAACCAGTTCTGCCAGCACCATTTGTTGAAGATACTCTCTTTTTTCCATTGAATACTTTTAGCTCCTTTATCAAAAATTAGGTGTTCATAAGTTTGTGGGTTAAAATCAGGGTCTTCTACTCGGTTCCATTGGTCGACTTCTCTGTTTTTATGCCAATACCAAACTGTTTTCAATACTGAGGCTCTGCGGGAGCAGCGAAGTATATATCCTATCTAAGGGAGCCATCTTAGGGTTGGCAAGAGACTTGACTCTTGAGGGGTTCGCAGGTGTCCAGGAATATGTCCCCAGCTGGTACCTTGGGCAACTAAGGAGAGGGAACCTGAAATGACCCTATCCTATACTGATGAATATCTTGCATATCACCTTAGAACCTTCATCTGGCGATGGATCGAGGTAGAGACAGAGTCTCAATTTGGAGCAACGGTCTGAGCTCTTAAGGTCCAAATGAGGAGCAGAAGGAGGGAGAACATGAGCAAAAAATCAGGACCACGAGGGATGCACCCACCCACTGTGACAGTGGAACTGATTTATTGGGAGCCCACCAAGGCCAGCTGGTCTGGGACTGAATAAGCATGGGTTGATTCCGGACTCTCTGAGCATGGCGGTCAATGAAGACTGATGAGAAGCCAAGGACAATGGCACTAGGTTTCGATCCTAATACATGAACTGGCTTTGTGGGAGCTTAGCCTGTTTGGACGCTCACCTTTCTGGACGTAGATAGAAGGACCTTGGTCTTCCCGCAGGGCAGGGAATTTGGACTGCTCTTCAGTATCGAGAGGGAGGGGGAATGGAGTGGGGGGAGGAGAAGAGGAGTGGGGATAGGGGGAGGGAAGTGGGGGGAGGGCAATATTTGGGAGGAGGGGAGGGAAATGGGAAATGGGGAGCAGGTGGAAATTTTAATTAAAAAAGAATAAAAATAAATAAATAAGTAAAAAAAAATGTTTGAAGGGATGAAGACTCGAGAGAATGGAGAGGCTGGAAGAGGAAACCAAATTTTCTCATTTTCGCTGAGGGAGTTCTTCCTCTTCTTAATCCTGTAGTGGGTGAAGACAAGGGGATTAATTCATGATCTGTGTAGAACAGCCTGCTTCCCATTCCTCTTACACAGGCTTGCTGACTGAGCAAAGGGGCTGGATAATTACCCCCAGGATAAAAAATACACACATATAATAGGGGTGTTCTTTTAAACACAGAAGAAATTTCTTGGGAGAAAGAAGGAAGCTAACCTGAGGACTGGTAGAAAAATTAAGTCTCCTAATATATACTATAGCTTCAGAGTCAACACACACACGTTCACACAGCAATTCAGCCTCTCATATTATCACTCTAATTGTTGCTACTTGTAGCAAAATTTTGCTTTTCCTACTTATTTTTGTTTTTTTAAATGTATTTAGTGTCACAGAATATTGAACACAAACTAATAAATAAAATACATATAAATAAAAATCAACAAATCCCACCTCAGGCACTTTAAGTATAGAACACTGTGCTCAGTGCTTCTTTTATTATATCTTGCTGTTCTCTATTTCAATATTACCAGAATTCTAAATTTTGGGTTCATGTTTTATTTTTCCCAAGCGCTTTGCTATTTTTTGAGTTACAGTAATGTATTAGGAATCTCTCATAGTGTGTATCATTTGACACATTATTTCGTTACTGTCTTCCTACTCAAAGTGATTACAATTTATGAAGTTCAGTTATGCTAATGTACCATTTGTAGTTAGCGTATTTATCTTACATGGAGATGGAGGTATAATTTGTGTGTCTTAATTTTCAATTTTTTCATAAAATATGATTTGATTATATTTAATCTCCTCTTTAATTTTATGTTCTTCCCTTTCTCTTAAAACAAAGCAATCAAGAAGAAGCAAACAAGCAGAAAGAACACACACACACAAAGAAAAAACAAAACATGAAGTACATTTTGTTTTTGTCAACTACTCCCACATAGAACCTACCTTAATAGATAGTTGGTATTCTTAGTAAAACTCAGTAGGAGAAAACTGATTTTCCATTTCCCAGCAGATATCAATTGCAAGTAGCTTCTTAGTTAGGGATGGGAGTTTGTGTCCATTCAGGTACGGGCTCTACCTAAAGGAGTGTGCCTAGAATCCAACCAAGTGGTGGTTACTTGCAAAACACTTTTGCTACTACTGTTTCCAATGTATCTTATAAACAGGTCACTGTTAAAGGTGGGAGGGTTTGTAGCTAGAGGATTTGATAATGAATGCTAGTCAGTAACGCTAAAATATGCAGCAGGGCACCAGCAGGATTTTTCCACATTTGGTGACATAAAAAAATTGCATTTTAAGCAATAGGACTAATAATTACCAATGAAAAGTCATAGGACTATTTGTTGACCGTGTTTCTGACACACTGTAGAAATGGAGACTAGTTAATAAATCTAAGATACAGAGAACCTAAACAATGTATCCATTCAATATCACCATGCTAAGTACTGATAATTGAGATTAAAGTTCTGATCCAGAGACTGTGACATACTTTCTAAATAACATTACATTATCTACCATTCAAACAAATTTTTAAATATGATTCATTATATATTTTGCATGATATGTGTTAATGCCTTTACAATACGTTTTGCCTAGTCACACATTTATTATTCACTATTAAACCATTTTTCATTTGCTACAGTTTTAAATAATATGCCAAACTAACACTATGCAAAATGGATATTAGCATTTTCCATTATATTTTAGAATAAATAAAAGTGGATTTGATGTACTGAAATTTATTCACATATTTTCAAGTTTTTCAGACATGTTGTTTGCCAGTGGTACTGAATTTTGTCCTCTGCATCAAGAAGCCCTTTTCCCCTGTGTCATTAGTTTTCATTTGCCTTTAGAAAAGAAAGGGCAAGCAAAGCACTGGGGAGGAATATTTTCTCTGTGATGAATATGAACTAAATAATAAAATCTTTTGGAAAATAAACCGATTTGTAGAAAATACAAAGTCATGTTCATTTTTTCTGATCTCAAAATACTCATTACTTTTTGATGTGCACTGTGAGATGAACAAAGGCTAATAGGCACCAATAAAGCATTATTGTCTTTGTGTTTGACTGCCTCTGACATAGTATGGAAACATATACCAGAATATTCACAAAGTAGTGATGGTGTAAAGTTATAATCAAGCACATCACCATGGTAACTCAGGTTTCATCAGTAGTAAAGAACTGCTTGAGCTGAAACAAACCAAGCTGGATATTTGGTGGCCCTTAAGTGATGAGATTTTTTTTAATTTTATTTATTTATTTATTTAATTTCTTAAAGATTTCTGTCTCTTCCCCGACACTGCCTCCCATTTCCCTCCCCCGATCAAGTCTCCCTCCCTCCTCAGCCCAAAGGGCTATCAGGGTTCCCTGCCCTGTGGGAAGTCCAAGGACCACCCACCTCCATCCAGGTCTAGTAAGATGAGCATCCAAACTGCCTAGGCTCCCACAAAGCCAGTACATGCAGTAGGATCAAAAACCCATTGCCATTGTTCTCGAGTTCTCAGTAGTCCTCGTTGTCCGCTATGTTCAGCGAGTCCGGTTTTATCCCATGCTTTTTCAGACCCAGGCCAGCTGGCCTTGGTGAGTTCCCGATAGAACATCCCCATTGTCTCAGTGTGTGGGTGCCCCCCTTGCGGTCCTGAGTTCTTTGCTCATGCTCTCTCTCCTTCTGCTCCTGATTTGGACCTTGGGATTTCAGTCCAGTGCTCCAATTTGGGTCTCTGTCTCCTTTCATCGCCTGATGAAGGTTAATATTCAGGAGGATGCTACATGGGATGTACTCACTCATATTTGGTTTCTAGCCATAAATAAAGGACATTGAGCCTATAATTCATGATCCTAGAGAAGCTAAATAAGAAGGTGAACCCAAAGAAAAACATATAGACATCCTCCTGGATATTAACCTTCATCAGGCAATGAAAGGAGACAGAGACATTGGAGCAACGGACTGAAATCCCAAGGTCCAAATCAGGAGCAGAAGGAGAGAGAACATGAGCAAGGATCTCAGGACCGCAAGGGGGGCACCCACACACTGAGACAATGGGGATGTTCTATCAGGAACTCACCAAGGCCAGCTGGCCTGGGTCTGAAAAAGCATGGGATAAAACCGGACTCGCAGAACATAGCTGATAACGAGGACTACTGAGAACTCAAGAACAATGGCAATGGGTTTTTGATCCTACTGCACGTACTGGTTTTGTAGGAGCCTAGGCAGTTTGGATGCTCACCTTACTAGACCTGGATGGAGATGTGCAATCCAGATGTGCAAATCCAGATGTGGAAATCCAGATGTTCATTCCAGATGTGCAAAATCCAGATGTTCGTTCCAGATGTGCAAAATCCAGATGCTCGAAATTCCAGATATGCAAAATCCAGATGCTCGAAATTTCAGATGTTCATTCCAGATGTGAAAATCCAGATGTTCATTTCAGATGTGAAAATCCAGATGTTCATTCCAGATGTGAAAATCCAGATGTTCGAAAATCCAGATGTTCATTCCAGATGTACTGATAAACACCTTTGGTAATGTGGCAGGATACATGATCAACCCTGAAAAATCAGTTGCCTTTCTATACACCACGGATAAGGAAGCAGAGAGGGAAATCAGAGAAGCATCACCTTTCACGATAGCCACAAATAGCATAAAATACCTTGGGGTAACTCTGACCAAGGAAGTGAAAGATCTATTTGACAAGAACTTTAAGTCTTTGAAGAAAGAAATTGAAGAGGATACCAGAAAATGGAAGGATCTCCCTTGCTCTTGGATTGGGAGGATCAACATAGTAAAAATGGCAATTCTACCAAAAGCAATCTATAGATTCAATGCAATCCCCATCAAAATTCCGTCAAAATTCTTCACAGCCCTTGAGAAGACAATAATCAACTTTATATGGAAAAAACAAAAAAACCAGGATAGTCAAAACAATCTTATATAATAAAGGATCGTCTGGAGGCATTACCATCCCTGACTTCAAACTCTATTACAGAGCTATAGTATTGAAAACAGCTTGGTATTGGCATAAAAACAGAGAAGTCGAACAATGGAATCGAATAGAAGACCCTGACTTTAGCCCACAAACCTATGAACACCTGATTTTCGACAAAGGAGCTAAAAGTATACAATGGAAAAAAGAGAGCATCTTCAACAAATTGTGCTGGCAAAACTGGATGTCAATCTGTAGAAGAATGAAAATAGATCCATATCTATCACCATGCACAAAACTCAAGTCCAAATGGATTAAAGACCTCAATCAGTCTGAACACACTGAACCTGATAGAAGAGAAAGTGGGAAGTACTCTACAACACATGGGCACAGGAGATCACTTCCTACGTATAACCCCAGCAGCACAGACACTAAGGGCATCATTGAACAAATGGGATCTCCTGAGACTGAGTGATGAGATTTAAAAGCCAAGTTGACAACGTTGTCTCCCCCAGTACTGTTCACCCTGATCCCTACTCTCTTAAGGTGACCGAAGAGTTATAGAAAATAAAATCTATTTTATCAAGAAAACCCAGTCTGCCTTAATCACTATGGTTTCAGTTAGACACATGCCACAAAAACTCAGCACACACTTTACAGCTACAAAAATTAAATTTCAGTTCATATGGAAATATTTTCTTTATTATAAAATCCTTTATTTAGTATTTAATGTTGGAAAAAGATTGAACTCTCACTCTTCTATTGCTCAGTACTAGAAATGAAACTCAGGATCATGTATATTCTGCATTTGTATTCTGCCATTGAGATATACTCTCAGTCTGATATGGACATTAAGAGAGTTTTAAAAAACAAACTTGTAGTGAGAATACATTGTAATCTATTTTGAGATATTTGTTGTAATTAAACAAACATGGAATAGCTGATACAGGGTTTGGCTGAGAATTTCACAGTTGTCATTCCATCCCACATGAAAACGTTTATCATCTAATGATACTCTTATTGAAACACTGGTGGACTCTAAATACAACAAACATATTTTTGTTACATGTAAATTTTTATAACTTCAAGCATTTGCTTCTAACTTTGTTTTTGAAATATTTTATCAATTTAAGGAAACTTTCACTTGCTCATCCTTTGCTTTATACAAGTGAGAACTGTGCTTCTACCCAATGTATTGCCTACCGTTGTGTCTGTGTTAGCATTACTCGACTACACATGCTTTTCCTTTCCCGTTGTTCCTGCTGTTTATGCAGTTTGTCTTTGTAAAACCAAAGCTGGGTGTATTTCTAGTACTAGGGAGGCTGAGATAAGAGGACTGCTAAAGTTCAAGACCATTATTAACTACAGGAGATCTTATCTCAAAATATAGTAAGTAAAACATATGTGAATATGAAAGGTTAGCGTTTTAAATATCCTTATGGACTCTGCTGCTAGTTCTCTCGGTACTATTTAGCTTCATAGTTACATCCACATGATTATGCAGGAAATAATTATTTTGAATAGTTTTAACTATGTGTATTATTTAAATTAGCTGGTTTATAGAATCAATCAGTAATTAATTTTTAGTTGATATTGATGCCCAGTAAAACTTGGATATTGGACAGATCATTACCATAATGCATAGAAAATATTTTTTCTTCAGGAAGAGTAGTGTCTTCTTTCTTTCTTTTTGCTTTTTGTTTTTTTTCTTTTTTCTATACTTTTTTCAAAATGAAAACAAACTATCTTTTTTCACACACCAATCCAAGTTCCCACATCCTTTCTACCTCCTATTCCCTCCACTTATGCTCCTACCTCAACCCCATCCATTCCTCAGAGAGGGTAAGGAACATTGCTTTTGGAATGGTTTAAAGCCCTCCTACTGTATCTAGGCTGAGCAAGGTATCATCAAAAGAGAATAGGTTCCCATAAAGCCAGAACATGCAGTAGAGATAAATTCTGGTGCCACTGCCTGTGGTCCCTCAGTCTTCCTCAGCCATGCAACTGTCAACCACATTCAAAGGAACTAGTTTGGTCCTATACTTGTTCCTTCCCAGACTGGCTGGAGTTAATGAGCTCCCATTAGCTCAGGTAGACTATTCAGTGGGTGAACCCATCATGGTCTTGCTCATATTTTCACTCCTCCCACTCTTCAACTGCACTTCGGGAGCTCAGCCCAGTGCTCCACTGCGGGTCTCTGCCTCTGTTTCCATCAGATACTGAGTGAAGGTTCTATGGTTACCATCAGTCTAACTACAGAGCAAGTTAAGATCGGGCTCCCTCACTTCTATTGCTTAAGATCTTAGCTGGAATCACCCATCTGGATTCCTGGGAATTTCTCTAGAGTCAGGTTTCTTGCTAACCCTATAATGGTTCCCTCAATCAAGACATCTCTTTTTTGCTCTCATCTCTGTCCTTCCTCCTTCTCGACTATCCCATTTTCTCAAGTTCTCCTCATCTCCCACCTTCTCATGTCCTCTTCCCCTTCCACCCTCACTTCTTCCCCCCACCCCTATGCTCCCAATTTTATCAGGCAATCTTGTCTGTTTCCACTTGGATCTATACATGATTTCTTAGGGTTTATTTTATTACTTCGCATCTCTAGGATCATGCACTATAGGCTCAATATCCTTTCTTTATAGCTAGAATCCACTTATGAGTAAGTACATAACATATTCTTCTTTTTGGGTCTGGGGTTACACACTCAAAATAGTGTTTTCTAATTCCATCTATATGCAGGCAACATTTAAGATGTCATTTTTTTTTAAACTACTGAATAGTACTCTAGTGTGTAAATGAGCCCCATTTTCTTTATCTATTCTTGGGTTGAGGGGCATCTAGGTTGTTTCCAGGTTCTGGCTATTACCAATCATGCTGCTATGAATATAGTTGAACAAATGCCTTTGCAGTATGATTAAGCAATTTTGGGTATATGGGCAAGAGCGGTATTGCTGGATCCTGAGGTAGGTTGATTTCCAGTTTTCTGAGAAATCACCATACTGATTTCCAAAGTGGTTGTGTCTTCTTTATTTTTAAATTATGTCCTTAACTTTAGGTATGGTATTCCTAAGAAAATATATTAAAGCAGCTGGTAAGTGCTAAATTAAAATCTGTATTGAACTGAATTGAATGCAATCAGTAGGCAAAGTAGTACCCATAATTCTTTTTCCCCCATATAGATGTAAAGGAATACCTCAAGGAGTATGCTTTAAATAAAAGCTGCAAATTTACAGACAAGCCTGAAAATCAACACACAGTAGTGTGAAGAGACTCTGAAGAAATTCTTTTGAAATTTAGTTTGTGAATGGCTAAAAAGACTTGACAGGTAAACATAAAGCTTTTTACCGAAATATTTTACATTGTCTGTCTGTGCAGATGTCAACTTCATTCTTTCTCTACTCCATGCATCTTCTTATTAAGGAAAGAATATTGAATAATCAATAAATTGTGATAGTTGGGCTAATATGTGGGCTGTTTGTGATTTAGTACATCTTTATAAAAGGTTCTGCAATTTCTTGAAATTTATATAAAGTAATAAATTCAATATTCTGGTAGAATAATTAATATAACAATTTGTTTATACAGGTGTATATTTTAAGTTAATTCTGCACAATGTGTTAATTTGTGTGATATGTTTTTATCATTTTTATAATTACCATTATTGAAAGAATATCAAAATTACTAAATACAAAAATTTTTAATTGTGTGGCTTTTTTAAAACATGTAAACTCATTGTCTTATTGTTCAAATATATTTCAGAATTGAACTATATTCAATAAAGATAACATGTCATTTTGTAAATTTAGTATGTCAGTTTGTGGTATTCTAGATCCATTTCTTTCTTTTTTTTATTATTATTCTTTTTTAATTAAAATTTCCAACTGCTCCCCGTTTCCCATTTCCCTCCCCCTCCTCCCACATATTGCCCCCTCCCCCCACTCCCCTCCCCCATCCCCACTCCTCTTCTCCTCCCCCCAGTCCATTCCCCCTCCCTCTCGATACTGAAGAGCAGTCCAGATTCCCTGCCCTACAGGAAGACCAAGGTCCTCCCACTTCCATCCAGGCCCAGGAAGGTGAGCATCCAAACAGGCTAAGCTCCCACAAAGCCAGTTCATGTATTAGGATCGAAACCTAGTGCCATTGTCCTTGGCTTCTCATCAGCCTTCATTGTCCGCCATGTTCAGAGAGTCCAGTTTCAACCCATGCTTATTCAGTCCCAGTCCAGCTGGCCTTGGAAAGCTCCCAATAGATCAGTTCCAATGTCACAGTGGGTGGGTGCACGCCTCGTGGTCCTGATTTCCTTGCTCATGTTCTCCCTCCTTCTGCTCCTCATTTGGACCTTAAGAGCTCAGACCGTTGCTCCAAATTGGGTCTCTGTCTCTCTCTCGATCTATCGCCAGATGAAAGTTCCCGTGCCATTCTCCTTGGCCTCTCGTCAGCTCTCATTGTCTGCCACATTCAGAGAGTCCGGTTTTATCCCACGTTTTTTCAGTAGCAGTCCAGCTGGCCTTGGTGAGCTCCCAATAGATCGGCCCCACTGTCTCAGTGGTTGGGTGCACCCCTCATGGTCCTGACTTCCTTGTTCATGTTCTCTCTCCTTCTGCTCCTCATTATAACCTTGGGAGCTCAGTCCGGTGCTCCAGTGTGGGTCTCTGGCTCTATCTCCATCCATCGCTAGATGAAGGTTCTATGGCGATATGCAAGATATTCATCAGTATGATTATAGGATAGGTTAATTTCAGGTTCCCTATCCTCAGGTGCCCCAATGAACTAACTGGGGACATTGCCCTGGGCATCTGGTAGCCATTCCAAGTTCAAGTCTCTTGCCAACCCTTAGGTGGCTCCCTTACCTAAGGTATGAGTTTCCCTGCTCCCCTATCCAACCTTCCTTTATCCCCAATCTCCCCGATTCCCCCAGTTCCCCTCATCTTCTCCTTCGCACTTTTCTCTCCCCATCACCCCTCATCCCCATCCCACCCCACCCCCAAGATTCCAATTTTTTGCCCATCAATCATGTCTATTTCCCATAGCTGGGAGGATATCTATATGTTTTTCCTTGGGTTTACCCTCTTGTTTAGCTTCTTTAGGATCACAAATTATAGACTCAGTGGCCCCTATCCATGGCTAGAAACCAATTATGAGTGAGTACATCCCATGTTCTTCTTTTTGGGTCTGGGTTACCTCACTCAGGATCGTATTTTCTATTTCCATCCATTTGCATGCAAAATTCGAGAAGTCATTGTTTTTTACCGCAGAGTAGTACTCTAATGTGTATATATTCCACACTTTCTTCATCCATTCTTCCATTGAAGGGCATCTAGGTTGCTTCCAGGTTCTGGCTATTACAAATAATGCTGCTATGAACATAGTTGGACAAATGCTTTTGTCATATGATAGGGCATCTCTTGGGTATATTCCCAAGAGTGGTATTGCTGGGTCCAGGGGTAGGTTGATCCCAATTTTTCTGAGAAACCGCCACACTGATTTCCAAAGTGGCTGCACAAGTTTGCAGTCCCACCAGCAATGGATGAGGGTACCCCTTTCTCCACAACCTCTCCAGCGAAGCCTATCCTTGGTGTTTTTGATTTTAGCCATTCTGACAGGTGTAAGATGATATCTCAAAGTTGTTTTGATTTGCATTTCTCTGATCGCTAAGGAGGTTGAGCATGACCTTAAGTATCTTTTGGCCATTTGAACTTCTTCTGTTGAGAATTCTCTGTTCAGTTCAGTGCCCCATTTTTCAATTGGGTTAATTATCCTTTTAAAGTCTAGTTTCTTGAGTTCTTTATATATTTTGGAGATCAGACCTTTGTCTGTTGCGGGGTTGGTGAAGATCTTCTCCCAGTCAGTAGGCTGCCTTTTTGTCTTAATGACAGTGTCCTTTGCTTTACAGAAGCTTCTCAGTTTCAGGAGGTCCCATTTATTCAATGTTGCCCTTAATGTCTGTGCTGCTGGGGTTATACATAGGAAGTGATCTCCTGTGCCCATATGTTGTAGGGTACTTCCCATTTTCTCTTCTATCAGGTTCAGTGTGTTCAGATTGATATTGAGGTCTTTGATCCATTTGGACTTGAGTTTTGTGCATGGTGATAGATATGGGTCTATTTTCATTCTTCTACAGGTTGACATCCAATTGTTCCAGCACCATTTGTTGAAGATGCTTTCTTTCTTCCATTGTATACTTTTAGCTCCTTTATCGAAAATCAGTTGTTCATAGGTTTGTGGGTTAAAATCCGGGTCTTCTATACGATTCCATTGGTCGACTTCTCTGTTTTTATGCCAGTACCATGCTGTTTTCATTACTGTAGCTCTGTAATAGAGTTTGAAGTCAGGGATGGTAATGCCTCCAGAAGTTCCTTTATTGTATAAGATTGTTTTGGCTATCCTGGGTTTTTTGTTTCTCCATATAAAGTTGATTATTGTCCTTTCAAGATCTGTGAAGAATTTTGATGGGATTTTAATGGGGATTGCATTGAATCTATAAATTGCCCTTGGTAGAATTGCCATTTTTACTATGTTGATTCTCCCAATCCAAGAGCAAGGGAGATCCTTCCATTTTCTGGTATCCTCTTCAATTTCTTTCTTCAATGCCTTAAAGTTTTTGTCAAATAGATCTTTCACTTCCTTGGATAGAGTTACCCCAAGATATTTTATGCTGTTTGTGGCTATCGTGAAAGGTGATGATTCTCTTATTTCCCTCTCTGCTTCCATATCCTTTGTGTATAAGAGGGCGACTGATTTTTTGGAGTTGATCTTGTATCCTGCCACATTACTAAAGGCGTTTATCAGCTGTAGGAGTTCTTTGGAGGAGTTTTTGGGGTCGCTCATGTACACTATCATATCATCTGCAAATAATGCAAGTTTAACTTCTTCCTTTCCAATTTGAATCCCCTTTATCCCCTTATGTTGTCTTATTGCTATTGCTAAAACTTCGAGAACTATATTGAAGAGGTATGGAGAGAGTGGACAGCCTTGGCGTGTTCCTGATTTTAGTGGGATGGCTTTAAGTTTCTCTCCATTTAATTTGATATTAGCTGTCGGCTTGCTGTAAATAGCTTTAATTATATTTAGGTATGACCCTTGTATCCCTAATCTCTCCAAGACTTTTATCATAAAGGGATGTTGAATTTTGTCAAATGCTTTTTCAGCATCTAATGAAACGATCATATGGTTTTTTTCTTTCAGTTTATTTATATGATGGATTACATTGATAGATTTGCGTATGTTAAACCAGCCCTGCATCTCTGGTATGAAGCCTACTTGATCATAATGGATAATTTTTCTAATGTGTTCTTGGATTCGGTTTGCCAGAATTTTGTTGAGGATTTTTACGTCGATGTTCATGAGTGAGATTGGCCTGTAATTCTCTTTCTTGGTTGGGTCTTTGTGTGGTTTTGGTATCAGAGTTACTGTAGCTTCATAAAAGGAATTTGGCAATGACTCTTCTGTTTCTATATTGTGAAATACATTAAGGAGAATAGGTATTAGGTCTTCTTGGAAGTTCTGGTAGAATTCCGCATTGAAACCATCTGGTCCTGGACTTTTTTTGGAAGGGAGGTTTTTGATAACAGCTTCTAATTCTTCACGACTAACAGGTTTATTTAGGTTGTTGACCTGGTCCTGGTTTAACTTTGGTATATGGTATTTATCTAAAAAAGTGTCCATTTCTTTTACATTTTCCAGTTTTGTGGCATACAGGCTTTTGTAGTAAGATCTAATGATTCTCTGAATTTCCTCTGTGTCTGTGGTTATGTCCCCCTTTTCATTTCTGATCTTATTAATTTGCAAATTCTCTCTCTGCCGTTTGATTAGTTTGGATAGGGGTTTATCAATCTTGTTGATTTTCTCCAGGAACCAGCTTTTTGATTCATTGATTCTTTCAATTGTTTTCTGTGTTTCTATTTTGTTGATTTCAGCCCTCAGTTTGATTATTTCCAGTCTTCTACCCCTTCTAGGTGAGTCTGCTTCTTTTTTTTCTAGAGCTTTCAGGTGGGCTGTTAAGTCTCCAATGTGTGCTTTCTCTGTTTTCTTTAAGTGGGCAGTTAGTGCTATGAACTTTCCTCTCAGGACTGTTTTCATAGTGTCCCATAGGTTTGAGTATGTTGTTTCTTTATTTTCATTGTCTTCAAGGAAGAGTTTAATTTCTTTCTTTATTTCTTCCTTAATCCAGGTATGGTTCAGTAGTTGACTATTCAGTCTCCATGAGTTTGTAGGCTTTCTGGGGGTAGCATTGTTGCTGAATTCTAGCTTTAATCCATGGTGATCTGATAAGATACAGGTGGTTATTAATATTTTTTTGTAACTGTGGATGTTTGCTTTGTTACCGAGTATGTGGTCGATTTTTGAGAAGGTTCCATGAGCTGCAGAGAAGAAGGTATATTCTTTCCTATTTGGGTGGAATATTCTATAGATGTCTGTTAAGTCCATTTGATTCATTACCTCCATTAATTCTCTTATTTCTCTGTTAGGTTTCTGTCGAATTGACCTGTCCATTGGTGAGAGAGGAGTATTAAAGTCTCCAACTATTAATGTGTGTGGTTTGATGGCTGCCTTGAGTTTTAACAATGTTTCTTTTACGTACGTGGGTGCTTTTATATTAGGGGCATAGATATTCAGGATTGAGACTTCATCCTGATGAATTGTTCCCGTTATGAGTAGAAAATGTCCCTTTCCATCTCTCCTGATTGATTTAAGTTTGAAGTCAACTTTGTTAGAAATTAGTATGGCCACTCCTGCTTGTTTCTTAGGACCATTTACTTGATAAGCCTTATCCCAACCCTTTACTCTGAGTAGGTGCCTGTCTTTGTGGTTGAGGTGTGTTTCTTGTAAACAGCAGAATGTTGGATCCTGTTTTCGTATCCAATCTCTTAGTCTGTGCCTTTTTATAGGAGAGTTGAGTCCATTGACATTAAGTGATATTAATGACCAGTGGTTGTTAACTCCGGTCATTTTTTAAGTTGTAAATTTTGTGTGTTCCCCTTCTTTGTGTTGCGCTGGTGAAGGGTCTCTAGTTGTTCTAGATCCATTTCTAAATCTCTTTTATTCTCTATGATTTACTTCTGCCTTTGATGTTTAAGGTTTGGAAAGGAAATAGAATTGTGATCAGGACTTGACAAGTTAGAAACTGTCATCTAGAGGAAAGAATAGCTCATAAATTATGAACTAGAGGGGAGCATGGTGAATAGCACCACTGTATTGACTCTGTGTACCACACATTTGACAGGCTAAAAACTTTTGCATATTAAGGTTTGAAATTCTCAAAACATAACACACATTTTTTATACCATTTTCTGACAAATGAAACAAAACTGACTTCAAATGTTCTTCCTTCTTACCTCTGGTATGCCAGGCTTCTTTCTGCTGATTTTTTTTTCTCTCCTGAAGCATGTGTTGAGAGTGTGGAGAACATGTTGACTTTTAAAAAAAATAGGTAAATGAATGCTAATGGTTATCTTCAAGCTATTTATTTCCCCCCTCATACATCTCTTTTCTCTCTGTCTGTTTTCTCTTCCAGTTTTCCTGTCATGTGTTCTTACAATAGTTCCCCACAAGAAATCTAAGCCAGAACATTGGAGGATCATAGTATATAGACAAAAGCTCTTCAAAAATTTAATCAGTGTAACATCACTAGTGTTTCACAGTTTTGTATAAAAGACTATGAGTAGAATTAATGCTTTATGTCATGGTGAGAAATGAATGCCTATTGACCCACTCATGTAGTAATATTTTTTTTGTATTTTAAAAAGTAATTCCTTCCTGAAGCTCAGAACATAAAAGAGCCCCACTGGCCAGCCTTACAGACCAGGCAGTGGTGGCACACACCTTTAATCCCGGCAGCTGCACTAGTTTGTCATAGAAACTGGGTAGTAGTGGTGCACACCTTTAATCTCAGTCCTAGAGAGGAATATAAGACAAAAAGAGACAACTCTTAGTCTCATTCCTGGAGGCAGAATCTCCATTTCAGACTAAGAGTCAGTGGCTGGTTGTTTTGTTTTTCTGATCTTCAAGTAGAAATTCCAATATTTGTCTCTGAGTTTTTATTAATCATGCTACACACCTGTTTTCAGGAATTATGCTTCCTGGACATTGAGTATGTGTCAACTTAGACTGTTCTATCAAAGATTGACAAATAAATACAAGATTCAACTTCCTTCTTTCTTTTTTTTTTTTTTTTTTTTTTTTTTTTTTTTTTTTTTTTTGATTTTCAAGACAGGGTTTCTCTGTGGTTTTGGTTCCTGTCCTGGAACTAGCTTTTGTAGACCAGGCTGGCCTCGAACTCCCAGAGATCCGCCTGCCTCTGCCTCCCGAGAGCTGGGATTAAAGGCATGTGCCACCACCGCCAGGCTCAACTTCCTTCTTAAAAGCAGTGTACATTCAACATTGTAGGGATGAAGGACACAAGCCTTGAAGGCTCTAATGAAGCAGGCAGTATCAGGATGGAAGGGGATAAATTAGTTGATCTGAGAACCAAACAGAAAGAAGTTGTAGCAGGTCTGTAGCAGGGTTTTCTGGGAGTCTGGTATAACACATCTCTCCAATATTTATAAAACCAGTGGAGCTTTTCCTAGTAGCTACACTATGAGCACCTCATGATACAGAATCTTACACATTCAGATTATCTGTTTAGAGACCTATACACATGACCGATGTGCAGAGCAAGCCTGAAATTGCTTTGCTGAAGTTGGGGGGAAAAGCCTAAAATGGACTCAAGTTGATTATGAGCAATCTGTGATACATTGGAAAATCCAGAAATATTCAATGAAATGCACTATTAAGAATTGCTAAATATATAACTTGTGACAAATCCCAAGAGGGGAAGAATCACACGTAGGGTTAATTGCAATCAGTAGAAACAGATACAGAAATGGGTATGATGAAGGAAAAGTAGACCCATAGCGGTGGAGCAGTAGACCAGATATTGTGAGTTTCATATGCTTAGAAATTAAACTACTGAATAAAAGGAGAAATTTTCAGAAAAATAAAGATGGAAATTGAGTTTCAGGTATGAACAAGTACAGTACTTGAAACAAAATGATGATGGGTGTAGCATGATAGCAACAACCCAGAGACAGATACTGGGGTTCAACCTGAAGATCAGAAAAGCGAAACAGCCAGCCACTAGAGAGCTCTTTCCTCTAGGAAATCCTCAGACTGAAAGAAAACTTGTTCCTGTCTCATCCCACCTTATATTCCTTTCTAGCCCTGGGATTAAAGGTGTGTAACGAGTCATCACCACCTGAATCTTTTTCTGAATTGATCTCGTTTAGTCCACGATGGCCTTAAACTCACAGAGATCCATCCCTTCTGTCCCTATCTCCACTGGGATTAAAGGTGTGTGCCATCACTGCCTGGCTCTAATGGCTTAACTTTACCTTCTGTTTTCAGGCAGGCCTTATTTATAAAGTAAAAATACAACACCATTACAGGTGGGGTTGAAACACATTAGATACAGCAGAAAATTAAGCAAAGTCCTGATACAGCAATTATATTATTTTTAAATCAAGCATAGAGATGAGCAAAGTAAAAATAGCAAAACAAATGTCTACTACTGGATGCAGAAAAATAAATGTCTGAAAATGAGTAGAATAGTCCTGTTTTGACATGTCACTGAACACCTGATTCTGCCCTCAAAACATATCTGTCTAACTGTCTGTCTATCTGTCTGTCTGTCTGTCTGTCTGTCTGTCTATCTATCTATCTTTTCATCTCTTTGAAGTAGGGCTACAGTAAGTATCTGAGTTTTTGTGGGTAAAGGGCATAAATCTTCCATTTTCTAACATGAAAGAATGTCTTGTCTCAGAATACAGCAAGCAGAGTCAGGAGGATCACCATATTTAAGGCCTGTCTTGCCTAGTTAGTGTGATTGTATCTTTAAAAAGAAAGACAAACAGCAAGTCTTTAGAAACTCAAGATAGAACTGGACGTTAAGGGGAAAAGTATTAATTAATAAGTTTATTGGCAAAGGAATTAAATGTCTTTATTCTCATCCTATTTTGAAGGGTCTTTTCTATGGTTCATACCATTGGCTCTGGGTCAGAATGGGAGGTAGTCTGCTTCTGATAAGGGAAGCCTCACAGATGGAATGTCCCAGTGACCTCATTTTAGAACAGTTATCTCAATTGCACAGACAGAAAGGATTGCAAAGGCACCTTAGAGAGAAAACCTGGTTAAAAAGGCCCTGGGGAAGGCTGTTCTCCAGACCCTCCTAACACATACCAGGTGACCCACATTGAAGCAGGAATTTCACACAGGGGTATAGCTAGGGGAAGCCTAAGAAAGAAGTGAGTTAACAAAGGTACTGTGAAATTTTACTAAAACAATTGTAATGTGAATCACATAGATTTAAATCTCAGCTATGAAAAATTAATCTTGAAAGAATTTTAGACCCCAAGGGAACCTCTAAAGAATAGGAAGCATCAATCACCCTAGAGAAACTTATGTGCAATGGTTCTGGTGGCCACATAAAAGGAACGATGAAGCCTTGCAATAGTATGTGAAACCCTCCATCCATTGTATTCACAGACCAGAATGATTGGGGAGAGCGACATTGACAGCATGATTTACAGAGCGCGAAATTCATGGGACCAATTGCAGCCATTGTGGGAGTTCCATTAGCATCCCCATTTAAAAGAAACCATGAGCCAGCATTGTGCTAACAGGAAAATAGAGAGTATATGCAAGAACAGCCAGTAAAAGAAACAGCCATCAGTTAATAGTGTCATGCAGATGGCATTCATTTCAGAGTCCTTCCATGTTAAATATGGAGTGGGAAGTGTCATGGAATCCTAGGTTTCTTCTCTTTCACAAAATGTGCCTGAAATTGGCTTGTCCATGGTTTATATCCACATGCCACTTGAAGGCAGGTGGTACTTATAAAACATTTCTTACACACAGAGAGTTTAAGATGCAGGTTTTCGTTCACCTGTTTGGCTCCCTGCGCTGTAAGTGGCACTGTAGTCTTTTGAAATTGTTTTGGAATTGTTTCTAGAGGCTACATCAGCTGGTGAACACTTATTTTCCTGTCCCCATACATTGTTCAAAAATCCTTACCGTGGCATTCAGTACTGAAGCAATAATTTTTGCTTTTTGTTTGTGTTTTGTCAAGACAGAGTTTCTCTGTGTAACAGCTCTGGCTGTCCTTGAACTCGCTTTGTAGACCAAGTTTGTTCTCAGAGATCCAAAGAGATCTGCCTGCCTCTGCCCCTCGATTGCTGGATTAAAGGCATGCACCAGCACTGTCCAACATTGAGGTAATAATTTGAGGCAGCAATTTTAGTCCGTTTTCTCTACATTTTTTTCAAGCCTCCCCATAGAAGTAATTATCAGTTTCATCTGCTGAATGATGTCCATATTTTTTGTTACTTTGGGAAGGGTATGAAAAGACCATGTTCTTAAGCAAGGTTCATTCTTTTCTCCTTCAAAGAAGACTATACTTCTACATCTTTTTATTTTTAATTCAGATGTTAAACTCAAAAGCAGGCAGTGCTCAAGAAGGTAATGTCTGAAATTCTCCGAATACTCTGAAGTGTCTAGGTAAGAAAATCATTCTGAATCAGAAGATCACTCAAGGCATCGAATTCTATCTGAACATTTTATCCTCCTTAATTGCTCCTATATATAACTCACCACATCATTAGCTATAAAATTACGGATGGAACTGTTCATCCTATCAATCAACCAGAAATATCCGTTATAAATTGGTTTAAAATCTGTATGAGAAAGTACAAGCTTTCTTGTGGACAGCTTCACCCTGTTTTACAAATGCACCAGGATAATAATTGTGATCCATTTGTCACTTGCACAAAAGAAAGGAGCTGCCATTGAACCCCACAGTACTCCTGTGGACAGGACTTTAGTTAGTAGTGTAGTAAACACTTCTGCTCACACTTTTCTATTCCATTGTTTTACTGCTTCTGCTGTGGTTGCAACTTTGAAAGTGACACCAATGTGGTTCCAAGTCACATTGCTCTTAATGAGACCTCCATAGTGCCTGGGGTTGTCCTGAGTGTTGAGGAATCAGCACGCAGAACTGGCCAGTGATGATTTCAGGGAACTTGGAGTGCGATAAAGAAATAAAAAAGTTGCAAGGCATTATTTGAATTCACAATTCTTTTGGAGTCAGAGATGTAGCTTATTATCCTAATTTGATTTTTCATGGCTGTGATAAAATTCTGACCAATGGCACCTAGGAAGGCAAAGTTTTATTTTGTTTACAGGTACGTGTATATCCCAGGACCACTTGCTCAGGGATGCCTTCTTCCAACATGGGTTGGATCCTTCCACATCAGTGATTAATCAGAAATGCTCCACAGGCTTACTTATGGTTAGATGTGATTTCCTCAAAAGTGGTTTCCCTTTTCATAGTTGACATTAGTTTGGTTCAATCTGACAAAAGTCTAACAAAAGCTCTAATTTTATGTTTTCCTAGGAAAAAAGACACATATTTGAGTAGTGAAGGAATGATTTTAGTTTCACAGATGCAGAAAGTTAGGAAATGGATTTCTTTTTATTTAAACCACCACTGAGTGGCTTATTTTGGCTCACGGTTTGAGAGCACAGTCTATTATGGTGGGGAAGTCATAGATGTAGAAATGTGCCCACAATCAGGAAGTGGAGAGAGTAAGATGATGGTGTTCAGCTCTTCTTCCTTTGTATTCACTCAGACCCAGCAGTTAGGGCGAGTCTCCCCATCTCAATTCTCCCAGTTCAGAATCATCCCCTTAGACATGCCAATGGGTGTGTCACCTGGGTGATTCAAGATCTTTTCAAGTTTATTTTCAAACCTACAATATTATCAGCAAATATCTCCTTGTATAGAATTTCCTTTGGAAAGGATATAAAACCAGACAGTGTTGGCGCATGCCTTTAGTTCCTGTACTTCGGAGGCAGAGGCACACCGATCTCTGAGTACAAGACCAGTCTGTTCTATAGAGAGGGTTCCATGACACCCAGTGAGCCTATCTTAAAAACAAAAAAAATATAGAGGTAAATAATAATAATAATAATAACTGTAATAATAATGGGTATAATTTTGAGTTAATATATTGTATGATTTAAAATCAAAGGTCTACAAAATGCTGTCATATGTCTTTGCTCTATTTGATAGTATCTTGAAATAAGAGTAATTTAAGAGTCGTAAGATGTATAAATAATGTTTGAATGAACGGAAAAGACCAAAGAAAGGGTCCCAAATCAATTATTTCTTTGGCATTTAATATTTACAGAAAAAATGAATTCTTGGTATAAAATATAGTTTGATAGGTATACCAAAATAATAGCTAATAAGGCCAGAGAGAGTTTTACATCTTTATATGTATACACTGCTGATTGTGGTGACATACAACTATAACTTTTGCACTGAGAGAAGGGATTAGGTAATTATAAACCTACCTGGGATTGTATTTGGATTTGTCTCTTACTTGGGCAGTAGATCCTGCCTTTAAAATGCTTTAAACATCAGAGTTAAACTTGAGCCTGAAGTTCCCCTATGCTTTTTGTGACAGTTTTTTATGTCTACTAGGCTAATGTTAGGCTAAGATGAAGTAGATATCCTTAAGTTTTCTTATTCTATTTTAATCATATGATTTTGCTTAGGGTCAGGTATAAGTAATTATTCTCTTGAAGATTTTGAGAGAGAAATGAAGCATCTAGCATTTTTTAAAATACACAGGATTTGTTAAATCTGATGCTTCTCCTTAACACAGTGAGACAATAATATAATATTTTAGTATTGCTATAGGGTCTAGTTGCTCAGCATCATGTTTGTGTATATTTTGTGTACGTGTGTATAAAGGGATTCTATACATTTGATTAATACTTAATAAAATGGATAAATAAATTTTACGATTATATTTTGTCCATTTGGGGGTACTATTGAGTGTATTTAGAGAAATGAGATGTAATTGATAAGGGAACTTTATCTTTGAAAATTATCGGTGCATGAAAGGACAAATAAATGTTTGTACCTGTATATGAAGGAAAACCTTACACATTTCACACTTTTATTTGTGAACGTAGGAGTAAAAATATAAAAAACTAAATAGTATTCCCTAGTACTCTGTGTTGAATAAATAAAGGGATTCTATACATTTGATTAATACTTAATAAAATGGATAAATAAATTTTACGATTATATTTTGTCCATTTGGGGGTACTATTGAGTGTATTTAGAGAAATGAGATGTAATTGATAAGGGAACTTTATCTTTGAAAATTATCGGTGCATGAAAGGACAAATAAATGTTTGTACCTGTATATGAAGGAAAACCTTACACATTTCACACTTTTATTTGTGAACGTAGGAGTAAAAATATAAAAAACTAAATAGTATTCCCTAGTACTCTGTGTTGAATACCTACTCTAAAATCTCAGTGTTGCAAATTGCCATTATATCCAGAAGTGGGACATTCAAGAAGAGACTTGGCTATTGCATCTCTGCATCATGTGTTCTGATCATGGGATCAATGGCCACCAGTTAGATTCTGGAGTTCAGGCAGCATTAGGTGAATTGTCCTTCCACTTAAGTCACATGAGGATGTAATTCCTTCTCTCTACAGCAGTGATTCTCAATGTTTCTAATACTGTAACGTTTAATATGGTTCTTCATGTGTGGTGACCTCCCCACAATGAAATAATTCTGTTGCTACTTCAGAACTGTAATTTTGACATTGTTAGAAATCATAATGTATATATCAGAAATGTAGGCTATCTGACATACAACTCCTGTGATAGGAATATTTGACTACTAAAGTGGTCGCAACCCACAGGCTAAGAAGCACTGCTCTAGAAGATGCAGTGTCAAAGCAAACAAGCCCCTCAGAAGACAACTAAACTTACCAACACTTTGCTCTTGGAATTTCCAACCTCTAAAACCAGGAATAAATACATTCCAGTTTCCAGCTGTTATAAATTAGCCAGTCTAGTGTACTTTGTTATCACAGTGGACAATATACTAAAAAGGCTAGTATCAGATCTATAGAGATGTTCCTTTCTGATAGGACTGAAATTTTGGATCATATTGCTCCTAAAAAAAATTTACCACAATTTCTCAAAAGAAAAAAATGAAGATAATCACTTCTTCATTCTCATAGCTAGGAATGTCTTAAGTGACCAATGATGACAAGTGCAGACTGATAAGAAGGAGTTATTTTCTGTGGTGGGGTGTGTAAATTTGATGGAATTTCAAAAAAGAATATTTGGAGAGGGTTTTCTTCAGCTTTTGTTTGTAACATTAAGCACATGCATGGGGAAACAGACACATGTTATGGTGAAATAACTATAAAATTCCTATAGAATGGATGTCATTCTAGAGATTGCTCTTAATACTATGGAGAAATATGTGATAAAAATGATTATACAGTTTTTTTAAAAACCAAGCATTAATTATTATGTTAATGAACAAACGTCAAGTCCGTGTGGATCCTATTCAAACTAAATATTATATATGTTCCATTAGAAGACACAAGAATAAATGACAAATTAGGGAAGAAACTGAATCATAATATAAAAGCTATTTCGTGTTATCTGGACTCACTTTTAGAGACGTTCATTTAGACTTCCTTTCAGTAAGGAAATGTACAATGGGCTTTACCATGATTTTACCCCCCAGAGTCTCGGGTGAGTCATTAAAGAAGGATTTTGCACTGCCAAGATCTTACTTTATATTTTACTTAATTACTTAATTCACTTTCAGTCACCGGATATCAACTAATTATCGTTGAAGAATGTTGCCTGTCCTCTGAATAGTTGGAAAAAGACTCATTCCTAAATTCCTTTATTGTTTCATCCACATTTCTTTAATGGCACATTGCAATTAACTCAAGAATTTTAATTATTCTTGGTCATGTTTAAATTCATTAAACTATCACATATTAATGAAAAGATACCATTTGTACATATCTGGTCATGCAATAGTTTGTTAATACATGCCATATTCTCTATGACAGAACAGATGCTTGTCAAATGTAGTTCATAGTAATTTTTATATTCAGCTTTCTTCTGTGAATTCTTATCTCAACTTTTCCCAAAATTAGTCTTTGGAATCTCTAATGTCACAAGATCATCAGCCCCCAAATGAAGACATTTGTGATCATATATCTCTACAGATAGTGTAGAGCTAGACTGGTTTTCCTTTCTATGATTTCTATTCTGTTCTATGTAGTGTTTCCTTGGAAATCATTAGGAACACAGAATGTAAATGAATTCAGAGAAGAAAGCAAACTGTAAACCTCCAATGTCCTATTTACAAGCAACTGGATTGAGTTCTTGCTATTCTCCTCATATCAATACATTGAATGATGCAAATCCCATGGAGATTCTCCTCTTTATGAAATGATCAATAGCTCATTAAAGTATTGTCTTTCATTAAAATGTAGAGTCTATAGACTAATGTAGAAAGTGTGAGGCATTCTTTTTCCTGTTGATGAATCAGTGTGATTACCTGACTGACGACCTGGCAAGCATTAAGTTCATATGGTGATTCAGTCTCCATTGGGCTATTCATTCATCGGGATAATATACCTTTTGAAGATGCTAATTTATATTTGTTAGTGTTTCAGACTGAAATTGACTAGCTTTGGAAATAATTATAAATGACGTTTATATGCAAAACAAAAGAGGTCACTAACTCCATATTTCTCAGTTCCATATTTTTATTAGTCTGTGTCTACAGAAAATAATATAAGAAGCTGTGGTTCAATCTGAGCTTTGGACTGACATTCACCTCAGTTTCCCAAGATTGTTTTCTTTAATCATAGGGTCATCATTTCAGAAAGGAAAACATCTATCTGACTTAGGCATGTGTTTTTAAACACCAGTTCTTTCCCTCATAATTTGCCTTGAATTCTTTACTTGTTTCAACTTCATTTTCTTCACTGGAGAATGGTGAATAATATTATGTATTTCTGAAACAATATTATTGTAGGAATGGTTTTAAAATAGTAATCATGTTCATTTTCTTCTTCAAATTATTTATTTCTTATGTCCACTATTTTGAAATTTACGTTAACTTTATGAGCTAATTATATCAAGACTATATTCAAACACATTAATTATGTCCATTATTTGAGTGCTGCCTAAGACCTCTGTCTGTACCATATTGTATATCTTTTATGATAGTGAGACAGATTCAGATATTGTTCTTCAGTTTAGCTCTTTACTTACATATGGTCAATTTTGTCAATGAAGGAAATCCTATAAAGGGACATTTCTCCACATCTTTCTAAATCCTCCATTCCTTTTTCTCAGAGTTTCACTGTGTTTCCCAGTTTGATCTTTTAACCTCTGAATTACACAATCATTCTGCTTCAGTATCCCCAATAGCTAGGATTTTGAGTAACTCTCACCACATTTGGCAAAGGATTGTATTTTATTTCCTTAGTATTGTCTTCAAAGTTCTGCATAATTTTATAGCTCTTTAATCAGTGACCTTCTCTAATCGTCTTGTGTAAAATTTGCTTTTACTTATCTTGTCTAAGCATGCCCCTTTCTTGCTGCATATTTTTGTATCCATCCATCCATCCATCCATCCATCCATCCATCCCTACCATATTGCACCTTTTACATATTTGCTGTTTATCTTTCTATAGTACCCACAGCTTCCTATGCACCATTTTAGATTTGCTCAATACTTTTGTTTATTTGCTTTGCTATCTATCTATCTATCTATCTATCTATCTATCTATCTATCTATCTATCTATCTATCTATCTATCTATCTATCTTACATCCATGCTACAGCTTCTCCTCCCTCTTCTTCCAGCCCTCCAACCTCCCACCCTATTCCTATCCCTCAAACTACACCTCTACCACTTCTGTTTAACAAAAGGCAGGTCTATCAACAAAACATGGCATATCAAGTTGCAGTAAGACTAAGCATTTCCACATGTATTAAGGCTGGGCAAGGTGACCCACTAAAAGAAGAGAGTCCCAAAGGCTATGTGAAACTTTTCCTTTTTAACTTTCAATACTTCCATACCTTTGCTGGCCTACAAAGTTTGTCTTTTTCCCCCCTGAAAGTCAATTTCTCATTTGTAGTCATAAATATTGTTTGCTGTATGGAGGCCGCTATTTAGTTCCCGGCTGTTTATCTCTGAAATAAAGCAAAGGAACTGTATTATTTAAATCACTGCTTGGCCCATTAGCTCTAGCTTCTTATTGGCTAACTCTTACATCTTAATTTATCCCATTCCCATTAATGTGTGCATTACCACGAGGTCATGGCCTACCAGAAAAGTTTCAGCATGTCTGTCTCCAGTGACTCCATGGCTTCTTTATGACTCTGCCTCCTTTCTCCCAGAATTCAGCTTAGTTTTCCCCACCTATTGTTTCACTATAGCTCTTCTATAGGCCCAAAGCAGTTCCTTTAATTATCAATGGTAATCAAAGCATACAGAGGAAAATCCCACATCAATAGTTAATATATTTACATGGTTTCTTTAAGAATGTGTCAATAGAAGTATTTATATGATCAGAAATGTCTAACATAACATGGTTTTGTTCATAATAAGTTTTTCAGGTTAAAACCAGTTTTGGTTCTTGGATGTCATTTATCCTTTCTTATGAGAACAACTTAACATACCTAAATTATAAAGGATGTTCATTATCATCATCATCTTGACTCTGCAATGAACATTTTCTACAATTTTATTGCATATCTAACCATTTCTTCATTCCTTTATCTGACTATAAGCCCATTTTTCCTAAACAGATAAAAATTATCTTGGAATTCTTTTCTCTGTAATGTCCTCTTTGGCCCTGTTTGTCCTACAGGCTGCTCTTCTGTATTATCCCCCCTTCATTTTATGTTTACTTTAACATTAGAATCAAGGGGAAGAAAATGGACTCAAGATAAATGGAGATGTTAGGGATAGTGAAAGACAAAATTATATAATCAATTTCTCCTTCCTAGATAGATCCACAGTCCAGGCCTGTGCTCTAAAACTGACATCTGTGGTTCTATAGACTACAGACTACTTATAAAACACTTGATGCACACATAAGTAGATAATACTATTTGTCTTTTTGACTTGGGATTATGTCACTGAAAGTGACTTTTTTCTAGATCAATCTATTTACCTGAAAATTTCAATGTTTCACTTTTTAACAGTAGAATAATATTCAATTGTGTAAATGTACCACATATCTGATTTATTGTTATTTGTTTTATTGGTCTTGACTATTGTGACTAGTGTAAGAAAAGCTCTCAAAATAGTTTTAATTTGCATTTTCCTGATGACAAAAAATATTGAACATTTCCTTAAGTGCTAAATAGCCACTTGTATTTCATCTTTTGAGAACTTTCTCCTTAGATATGCTCCACACCACATTTTTAATTGAATTGTTTGATTTTGATGTCTGTTTTTTGCATTCGTGTTTCATATTTTTTAGATATTGTATTTGACTATATGTGTAGTTAGCAAAAATCTTTTACTCTTTTGTGCCTGTTACCTTTTTAGAGTGCTGGTGTCCTTTGTCTTTTCGATAGTTTTTATAGTAGCTTTTTAACCTATGATGTATTAGAATATTAGATCACTTTTAATTAATATTATATATGATAATAGATATTAAATACCTTTTTAAAATGTAGCTTATTGTAAGAGAGTTGTAATTGGTTCTTTTCTTACTTGAATTGGACATCCACTAATGAAACAGATCTGGGTGAACCTTAAAATAGGCAAATGTGAATTCAATGATATATTAATATTTTATCTAAAGGTTACAAGAAATGCCAAGCAAAGTGTTCTTGGGAGAGAAGAAGGAAAGGAAAGCTCATAGAATTTATAGCTAAAGTAGACATTGACCATGGGCTGAATGTGTGAGAACTTCAAAGATCGTGTTGGTAGAACTTAAATCATAATGTCAAAAAAAAAAAAAAAAAAAAAAGGAGAGAAACTTGCAGTGTTAACTTGATTTTTTAAAAAAACTCTGTCACATTCTTTCATGGTGTAATAAAATTATCAACATTCCAGAATCTGGGAATATTTAATAAGGGTAATACTTTACAACACTACATACATTGTAAAAGATGAGTATTTATTCACTTTATAAAGAGAATGGTATTAATTGCCATAAAAGATCCATTTATAGACAAGTAACAACTATAAATGTACCAACAGCTTGCCCCAAGATACTCTTCCTCTACAGCTTTGCAGCCTGCTCTACTTCTGATGGAGTAGCCTAAAGAGATATTTACTGGATTGTTGACATTTTCTTTAACTATTCCAATCTAGACAAGATCTGGTTAAAATGTCTTTATTGACTTTCCTTTATTTTTCATCCAGAATCAGTAAATGTCTGGAGAGTTTAGAAATGAGCAATCTACTCATGAAATTTATTGAAGAAGTTTTACTTCTTTACCTCACCATCCTTCTGTTGTTTTATCTCATAATAAGAGTCCAATATTTAGTACAAAATATTCACAGACTACAGCAAACATGGGAATGCTCTCTGGCTGTCATAACAAGTGGAAACAGACACTTTGCTGGGAACAGCAATAAATTTTGTCACAGAGCATTTCAGAAATGTGTCTTCATGGTTGTTGGGAATTCAGTTCACAGATGTGTTTCCTGATGATCACAAATCTTAGTTACAGATTAGCCAAGCACATTCTACTTGGAAATATCTATATCTCAGAAAACAATTTCTATGTTGTCAAAAGTTCACTAATCAAATGTCAGTCTCTTTTCAAGATTTCCTGTCTGATCAACTATGACCTAAATGCATTGCAAAAGCTAATTACTGTTGTAGTGAACATCTACTTATCTCAGTCCTATGAGCTGCTATCAGCTTGTTATTCATATCTCACACTCCTGAATTCTTCCTTATACATCCTTATTTTCAGCTGGGAAACAATGTGGGTCCTGTGCCAAAATTATTTTCCCTTTAAGTATGAGCAGTAGTAGTAGTAACTGTCAGCTTCAAGTGTTGCTCAGTGGTAGAGCTTACTCCTAGAAGCATGTCAAACCCTAAGCTTACTTCTAACATTGACAAATAAATGTTCCAATTGCTTTTTATTTTCTATACCTCCATAAACTTAAGCTTTGATTTCACTGAAAGTTGATCATTTTACAATACAAAATGAAACATATGTCTGAAAATGTTCAAACACTATGGAAAATTGGAGGGTCATTTTTCATTATAAATATTTTATGTGATGTTTAAAGTATACACAATGAGGACATAACATTCTTATCTACATATGACTACACCCAGAGAGCTGCTGGGTGAAGTCAGTGGAATAATGATTTTTGAAATATATTCTTCTTTATATCAAAAGGATTAAGTTTTTTTCCACCAATTGCTTAAAATTGAAATTAGCCTTTATTAATGTATAGAACATTCTGTTACATAAAACATTTTGTTACTCCAAATTGAGTCTCTGTCTCTACCTCGATCCATCGCCAGATGAAGGTTCTAAGGTGATATGTAAGATATTCATCAGTATAGGATAGGGTCATTTCAGGTTCCCTCTCCTCAGTTGCCCAAGGTACCAGCTGGGGACATCTCCCTGGACACCTGTGAACCCCTCTAGAGTCAAGTCTCTTGCCAACCCTAAGATGGCTCCCTTAGTTAGGATATATACTTCGCTGCTCCCCTATCCACCCTTCCTATATCCCAACCATCCCAATCCCCCGAGCTCCTCCCATCCTCCCCTTCTCATGTTTCTCATCCCATTTCCCCTTTGCCCCATGCCACCTCACCCGCAAGTTCCCAGTTTTTGCCCTGCAATCTTGTCTACTTCCCCTCTCCAGGCAGATGACTACAACGGTCTGAGCTCTTAAGGTCCAAATGAGGAGCAGAAGGAGGGAGAACATGAGCAAGAAAATCAGGACCACGAGGGATGCACCCACCCACTGTGACAGCGGATCTGATTTATTGGGAGCCTACCAAGGCCAGCTCGTCTGGGACTGAATAAGCATGGGTTGAAACTGAACTCTCTGAGCATGGCGGACAATGAAGGCTGATGAGAAGCCAAGGACAATGGCACTAGGTTTCGATCCTAATACATGAACTGGCTTTGTGGGAGCTTAGCTTGTTTAGACGCTCACCTTCCTGGAGGTAGATAGAAGACCTTCGTCTTCCCGCAGGGCAGAGAATTTGGACTGCTCTCCAGTATCGAGAGGGAGGGGAAATGGTGTCGGGGGTGGAGAAGAGGAGTGGGGATAGGGGGAGGGGAGTGGGGGAGGGGGCAATATTTGGGAGGAGGGGAGGGAAATGGGAAACGGGGAGCAGGTGAAAATATTAATTAAAAAAGAATAAAAAAATAAAATAAAAAAGAGAAATAAATACAGAGAAATATGAATAAAATATTTGTTAATTGTTTAAAAAACATTTTGTTACATATAAATAAGTTTTATTTTAATACTTATGAGTACAATACAACAAAATCACACCTGAGTCCATTAATAATTTCCTTCAAAAGTAAAATAAATACTTGGAGACTCATATCCATTTATCTCCGAGGTTCATCGTCACTAACATCTAAGAAAAGATGGCAAACTAATATTTTGATTTTGGTGAAGTCAAATAGAGGCAAGGGACTTAGGAGGTGGGTCATGAAGTGCTGATGTCAATAGTTTTCTTCCAAAGGAGTTGGAGGTAAATGTGATCAGAATACAAAACATGGAGTACGCTCTTAATAAAGGTATTTATTTAAAATAGATACCATTATAGATTAATTTATATTACAGTTTTATTATTTTGATTGCTATAAACACAAAATCATCTTAATGAAAATATTTTTTCTTTTAGAAATTTAAAAAAAATGGCCAACCTTAGAAGTAGTTGGCCACTGTAAATGTTCTACATTAAGTTTACTGAGATTACAGTTATAGTTTATAATTTGTGTTTAATTCCTATTTCCTTTTAATGTACTGTCTTGAATTCTGACAATAATATTAACTATATTCATTATTACAAGAAGTTATTTTGTAAAGAAAGATTGACAACTCCATCAAAAGTGATATTAATCAATATAAAATTGTTATATATCTACATAAAAAGTATCTATTATACTTTCTTACTCTGTCAAGAAGAGACATTTCAGGATCACAGAATTTTAGAATTGATTTATGAGTTTATGTTAACTGTTCCCAATATTGTAATGATGCGGAACTTCACTTCGCAGGTTTAAGTCATGGCTATTGCTGGGACGACTGTCTTTGAAATCACATTCAGTGTCAGCTTCTTTATGCAGTAATTGCAGATTTAAGTCATATAAAAATGGAAAGAAATGTCTCCATTTCTAATATCAAGCCTATAAATTATATTTATTGGGTAAAAGTTTTTTATGTATAAAAAGACATAATTTACTATTTCTTATTTTCAGGCCAGTAGCATAAAAATACCTAGTTCCATTGATCAAGGGCACTAATGGTCCTTAAAGTGTCCTTTTCAAGAGTGTTGGTTCTAAACACCTACTACTAAAAAGGTGGTTTTATCTTGTTCTTTCCATGCAGAGTATTTCCAGTGTTTTTTCCCTTTTAGTTCAAAGTAAAGATATTTCCCTAACATCAAAGGAGATTGGAATATGGGAGAGCTGTAGGGTCACTCTTACAGGTCAAATTTTATATGTATATTACATTATGATTTTACCTTAACAGGATCCTTTATTATAGAAAAATGTTAAACATAGATCTAGTTATTGGGCATCTCCCCACTGTCACAGAAATCATAGAAAAACACAGAAAGAAATCACTGCCTTAATGATAAATCAATTAATTTATATCCAAATGATGAAAAGTAGCCAACACAGAGTTGTGCTGTGTGTGTGTTTTGGTACTAATATATATTATATTATAAATTATTACTTAGAATAATATATGCTTTTATATAAGTATATAAAATTTAGTATATGTTTAATTATTTATATTAAATATACTTTAAATTTATATAATTATAAATGTATACACATTTGTATAAATGTGTGCACGTGGATATATGTATATATAAATATATACACTAAAATCTTACTATTTCAAAATATGTAAAAATACTTTAGTCTTTAATTTTGGTGTATATTGCTTGCCTCTCTACTAAAGTACTTTACTCATAATATGTGATAAAGACATTCCAGGGAGAGTCATTATAACTCTCTTTGAAGGCACTCACTGAAATGCCCATGTGACACACATTATAGAGCTGTCCTAAGAGGAAAATATCAGTAATGGTGTGACTCCCTGTCATTAAAAGCCTCCTTCTCATTAATTCAATTTTCTTTTGTAAAAATCTTCTCACCACTGCTAACCGACCTTTCTGATTTATAAGCCATTTTTATGTGAGCATTGTCTTAAAAGATAAAACACTCTGACCAATCGCCAGGTAACTACTCATCCAGTCTCCTCTCATCACCCTGTTAATCCAGCACATTGAATTATTACTAATTAGCTAATCATATTACCATGAATTTCGTTTTCAAGAAATAAAGAAAAATTATGATAGCTTCCAAAAGTAAAGACAAGAGGAAATTATAAAGAGTTGCAAGGTCTGTGGGAACTGGCTCTGTTTAGCTAGGACAGCACAATAAAAAAAGTTTGAAATAATAACTTATATTAGAAATACAGTTTCCAAATGAAGAGACCTCTCTGAAGACTGAAACATAATTTCATTAGACTTATCCAGACACAACTAAACAAGAAAGTTATATAAGTACAACACAGAATGAAAGAAAAATTATATATAATTTTGAGGCGTATGGTAGTAAATTCATCCTTTGGAAAGTATTGATCAAAGAATATCTATATGTACACAGTAGAGTTACCTGAAAACTTTTACATTTCTAACAGAGATGCACATAATGTTTCTCTAATGTTTATATATATACATATATATGCATATATATATATATAATTTTCCTAGCTATTTACAACCTGTGGACATTTACCATATTTATGGAGAACCCAAATATTATATTACAACATATTTTTCTATTACATATGAATATCCTTGCTTCTTAAATTATTTGAACCTGTTAGAATATCTTAGTTACCTGATTATTTAATGTTTTGAATACATTATTTGAATTTAATTTGACTGACTCACAATACCAGATTTTAATATGCATATTATTTTGAGTGATAAAGCAGAAATTTAATTCTGAAAGTAGAACAAAGAAAAATAAGATAAAATCATAAAAGACTTTGAAAGAATATGAAACACAGATTATCAAGATAGAAATGACACATATAATGTCATATAAAATTATTTTTCAAACAGACTTGATTCCATGTTGCTCTTTGGACAGATAAGGAAAACATTAAGCAGAAGTGAGAACATCAGCATCTTCAAATTACCAGCACTTTCAAAGTAAGTTCTAGAAGATATTTTGGTTTCTCATATTTTTCTTTGCAGCATTACATTTTAAGAATTTTTTCTATAATTTTTAAAAACACATGTTTGTTGTCAGTGTCAAATCTTCAGCCTTGGAAACACACATCCATGTTACATTAACCAGACTGAGCATATATGTATGTAATAACATTGTTTTCACTCCAAAAGTTTGAAACTTTGTGTGTGTGAATGTGTGTGTGTGTGTGTGTGCTTCTACAACCTTCTGTTTATACATCACTTGTATGTATATTTTCAGCGCTGACCATTTGGTACTGGATAACCAGTTAATGTGTTCTTCCCTGGGTATTGAGTTTCTCCCACTTTCAGGGTTCTGTAGTTGCTTGTAGTTCTTTTTGTAGGAATCAAACAGACCTTTCCCCATGCACTTTTGGTATGTCTGTTGCTGTAGTCATTGATAATCTCAAATTTAAGCAGTCCTGTTGATGAAAACTCATGGGTATAGCTTCTGATTTTCTTAGGAGACACAGTCTCACAACAAAATGTCTTCCTATAGACTTTTAATGGAAAAACAATTTAATAAATATATGCAAACAATAATTCCTTATCAATCTATTGACTGATACCATGACCATGGTGTCTCTTTACAAAATAAAACACTGACTAATGCAAAGGAAGAGGTAGAAAAGAAGGTAGGAACTATAAGATAGAAAAGAAAATTCATTAAATGCATTGCATTTTGATTGTAGGATAATAAATATAAATGAGAACGTTTCAAAAATATAGAATGAATATATAAAAAATAATAAATTTATTTATTGTTTTCAACTAGCTCTAAAGTTAAGTGTAAATAAAATAAAAAGTTTGTAAGCAAACAACACAACTTAAAAAGATGTACCACATTGTGTTCTGTTAAATCTGTCACACTTACAATAATCCTAATTAAAAATAAAAGTATTTTTGTGCAGTAGATTGTTCTTTAGCTATAACTGATATGCTAAAGGCTAGGATGTCTTAAAATAACTCCTTCTGGAAATAAGAGACAATATTAATTTACTGATCGATTTTATTTATATGAAATTTTGACAAATACCAAATTATGTAGAGATTTTTTTTTACTTATTTATTTATTTTTATTCTTTTTTAATTAAAATTTCCACCTGCTCCCCATTTCCCTCCCCTCCTCCCAAATATTGCCCTCCCCCCACTTCCCTCCCCCTATCCCCACTCCTCTTCTCCTCCCCCCACTCCATTCCCCCTCCCTCTCGTTACTGAAGAGCAGTCCAAATTCCCTGCCCTGCGGGAAGACCAAGGTCCTTCTATCTACGTCCAGAAAGGTGAGCGTCCAAACAGGCTAAGCTCCCACAAAGCCAGTTCATGTATTAGGATCGAAACCTAGTGCCATTGTCCTTGGCTTCTCATCAGTCTTCATTGACCGCCATGCTCAGAGAGTCCGGAATCAACCCATGCTTATTCAGTCCCAGACCAGCTGGCCTTGGTGGGCTCCCAATAAATCAGTTCCACTGTCACAGTGGGTGGGTGCATCCCTCGTGGTCCTGATTTTTTGCTCAGGGAAACACATAAAAAAACTGTGGAAGCTTTTATTATACTCATTATCTTAATTGAAAATTTCAATATATACATATATAAATATATTGACATTTACAATTAAGATAATATACATATATTATTGAATATATTGTATATTTATATATCACGTTATATTAGTATAATTTTATATATACACATATATATATTATTAAAACAGTAGGCTCAATACAGGTTTCTTTTCTAAATCTTTTCTTTTTAGTTTTTCAGATTTTTATTTTATGTATTTGACTGCTTATCCTGCATGTATGTCTGTGAACCATGTGTGTGCTTGGTGCCTATGGAGGCCAAGAAGTCCCTGGAACTGAAGTTATAGGTAATTGTCATCTGCTATCTTGCCTCAGGGAATTAAACCTGAATCCTCCTCTGAAAGAGCAGTCAATTGTCTTAATTGCTTAGCTATCACCTAGTCCTTGCTACTTATTTACTTGAGGATTTTATAGGTTGGCAAACTTTATTTGAATCATTTACATTCCATTTACCCTTCAATTCCTTCCATGGACCTCTACTATCTTCTCTTGAATTTATTTCCTCTTAAAAGTTTGTTTTTTCTGTGTGGTTGTGGTACATTTCTTTAATCCCAGCACTCAGGAGGCAGAGGCAGGCAGATCTCTGTGAGTTCATGGCCAGCCTGTTCTACAAAAGCAAGTTCCAGGGCAGCCAGGGCTACACAGAGAAACCCTGTCTCAGAAAAGCAAGAAAAAATTTTAAAAATGTTTGTATTAAATGATCTCTCTCTTTCTCTCCCTCTCTCCCTCTCTCCTCTCTCTCTCTCTCTCTCTCTCTCTCTCTCTCTCTCTCTCTCTCTTTCTCTCCCTTTTTTCTCTCTCTTGTTCATGCATGACCTTGCTTGCGCGCGTGCATGCGTGCACGCACACACACACACCCATCTACTGAATCCAATTAGTGCTACTCCTATTTGCACGTGTTTAGGCTTGACTACTTATTACTGGAATCTTATCTTTGGAAACAAACAGATAACAAAAAATCAAGTGTTCTCCTTGTAGATTTTTACCCAGGTGGGGGCCTTTTGTAACTTTGCTTCATCCAAGATGTCATGTTGGGTTTTGTGGTCATTTTAGGTCTTGTGCAGGTAGTCATAACCGTCGAGACATCACGGGAGAGACATCACCATATTTTCTAGAAGAAACCATCAAGTAGCAGTTGCTCTGGTCCTTAATCTCTTACAATCTTTTTCACTTCTTTTGTGATATTCCATGAGGTGTTGTGTTTCAAATGTCCTATTAGGGGATAGGCACTGTCACGCATTCTCCTCATTTTGAGCAGTTGTGAATATCTCTACTGG
This sequence comes from Chionomys nivalis, assembly GCF_950005125.1. Taxonomy (NCBI): domain Eukaryota; kingdom Metazoa; phylum Chordata; class Mammalia; order Rodentia; family Cricetidae; genus Chionomys; species Chionomys nivalis. The sequence goes on along the minus strand of NC_080103.1, from coordinate 27,220,320 downwards.
TATATAAAATGAAGCTTTTTTTATTTTAAAAGATGTTAGTGCTGAATTTTTCTAGTGAATATTGAAGGGAGGCATATAGAAGTTGTTAGAGAGTTAGAGAGACCACCTAAACTACACAGAGTACTGTTGCTGTTCTTGGTTGGCTCACAGGACATTGCATAAGACTCTATTTTTAAAGAATACATATGTGGGTCACAGAACTTGGAGAAATCAAGTTTGTATTGACCTGAAAGTTTCCTCCCAAAGGACCAGCTTTCATAGAGCAAGCTGAAATGGGAGAAAAATATCAGCCATCCTACACAGCTATATATCACAAGAATCACGACAATGACAGGAATATCAAGATCCCCCCAAAGTTCAATGGTAGGCCTTGTATCTTGTGGGCAAACAACTGTCAAATTTGATCTAAAGCTCACTGAATTGGATGGAACTCATGCCTGGTACTATAAAGCTGATGAAGAAGCCATGGATAAGAGGTCATAAGCCATGGAGGAGAACACGTAAATAAAGTAAACTAGTTTCTATGACCTTCTACATGACTAATATAGGTTCATTTTCAAAGTAGACATCATATATGAATAAAATGTAAAATTCAGTAATAATCTAAATGTTGAAGGCAATTATCATTAAATATAGAAGAAAAATGAGCCACATATAAATTTGTGTGTATAATATATACTTTAAAATTTAATCTCTGTATAAAATATATAATTTAATTGCATGTGAAAATTTATTTAGAGATAAATTCTTTCATAGTTAAATTAAATTATGATAATTCTTATAGGAAGTTTTCAGCAAATTCAAATTATTTTTCATCTGATTGTAGAAGGAAATATCGAGATCTCTAGGATACATTATCAAAGCTGATAATTATTAAGAAGAAAAAAAGAATATACTTTGGAAAAGCAAGGTTTTAAATATTCTGCAAGACATTAAATAATAATTTCAGCTCCCTTGTTAATGATTTAGAACACAATGTACAATGTATGTTACTCAAGTTTTCTACTAGAGAGCAACATTTCCAACTGGAGAAAAAAATTTTGAGAGGTATTCTGCTAAAAATTACTGCTGAAACTCTGAACAAAATTTAGGAAAGTACTTGCTTTCTCAGGTTCATATTCTAGAAACAATAAAAATAATCTAAAAGGAAAATGAACTCAAAGAGAAGCATGATGCCTAGTACTGGCCATTAAGATGGCAATATATAGTTCTGAGCAATAGAGAAAGATGGCATGGCCCTGTAAATAGTCTGCTCACTGAAAGTCTTTTAAAGAAAATGTTTTGTTTCAGGTCCAAGTGTTGTATTGATGCCACCACTAAGTTCCCAGCTGTTTAGCTGTGAAATAATCACACAAAAACTATATTATATAAAACACTGTTTGGCCTATTAGCTCCAACTTCTTATTAAGTTAACCCTTACATATTAATTTAACCCATTTCTATTAATCTGTGTATTGCCACATGGCTGTGGCTTACCAGCTAAAGTTCTGTCTGACTCTGGGGGGGGGGGGTACATGGCTTCACTCTGACTTTGCTTCCTTTCTCCCCGCATTCAGCTTAGTTTTCCCCTTCTAGCTCTGTTCCCCTAAAGCTCTGCTATAGGCCCAAAGCAGTTTCTTTATTAACCCAATGGTATTCACAGCATACAGATGGGAATACCACATCACCTAAGTGCAAAGAGAACCAGTTAATCTCTGGTTCACACAGTTTGGAACTAGGCTAAGTGAGTTTGAGGAGAACCAAGGAGACCATTCATACTGAACCACAATGAATGAAGAAAAAGTGTGGCAAATAAGCTAAGAGACATAGGCGGGAGCTCAGATCTGTGGCTTCTTGTACTTCACAAGTTAACTCTGAATTCATGCCAAATCAGATGGGAAAGATGTACTCTAATTTGCATTTTTCCAAAGATCAGCCTGACTGTTGTGTAGTATAAACCATTAGCAAAGCAAGAACTAGGAAGAAATTACAGAAACATAAACATGAGATTGTGATGAAATAGCATAGCACATTAATTAGTAGACAGTTTTTCAAATATGTTTTTTTTTTAATTGCTTGCAAGAGGAGGACCATGGTGAAATAAAGGATTGAATGACCAATCATGATGCCAGTATTTTGCTTAGCAGTTGGTTTTAGACTTGGCAGTGTTTATGAAAGCAAGTAACTCATTCACGTAGGATTCAAGTATCACTGTGTTTTGCATGTTAGGAAATGTATGAATACTAATGGACTTGATATGACTGTTCTGTAGACTAGCATAATTGTGCCCAAGCTCAGAGTTAAAAAATATGGTCACAGATAGATATAAATATATCTATTTTTTTACATTTATTTATCTCAATACTGGTAAGCACAGCTAGGGTTTTGTACATGCCAGGTTAATACACTATCACTAAGCTACAGTCTATGCCTCCCTTGTGTGACATTTAATATCTTGAAATGAATTGGTTCACCTACAAAATATGGATGAGAAAAAATAAATCAATTTTAAAAATCAAAGGAAGAAGCAAGAGAAGCAAGAGGAATAATATTCAAAGTAAATGAAAGACCTGTTTCCTGTAGAATTCAATGATTATGTTATGTTTAATTTGTTCAAGTGATGCTGAGGGAAAGAAAAATTGCATATCACATCATAATATATAGTTGATTAATGACAAGAAAAGCATAAGTACTGTCTTGTCTAAAGTGGGTCTTAAAAGAGAGGAGACAGCTGTCAAAAATGAAGGATATCTTATAAACGATGTGAAAATATAAAAGTTCATTACCCATGGAAGAAATACCAGGTAAAACTACATAAGAACATAACAACCAGACTGTGGTTGTGTATGCCTTTAATACTCAGGAGGTAGAGACAGGCGATTCTCTGAGTTTGTGGCCAGCCTGCTTAACAAAGTGAGTTCTAGGACATCCAAGGACAGCTAAAGTTACACAAAGAAATCCTGTATCAAAACAACAACAAAAACCAACCAAACAAACAAAAAGAAACATAACAGAAAGGGTTGTAAAGGCATACTGAGAGTGTTGAGGCCTGACCTCCTTCATTCAACTCAGCCGGGTTAGTGTGGTCCCTAGGCTTTATCTCTACAATGATGAACTCTCCTTAGGGTCCTTGAACTTAACAGTGGGCAAGATGCACATCAAAGAGTCTGTGAATGTAGAGAAGCAAGCTGATGAATTGTATATACCATCTCTTCCATAAATATTAGAGAAAAACATTTAAGGGTCCGGTTAGGGCTCTGGATTTGAAATTGAGTTCAATGGTATAAAAGAGCTAAGATATGAAAACAACAACTATCACAAACTAGTTTGTGCTTAAGAGTGGCAGGAAAGAACATAGGGTAACACTCGACGGAACTTTTAAACCTATCACTGAACTTGTACAACAGATTATAAAGAATGCTACTTGGAGAGTCTCTTAAGTTTGTACGTTCAACAGATCTTATGGATACGGAGAAACTGAGCCAAAGAACAGACCGAAGTTCTTGAAAAAGTTCTCCAGCTGGAGTTGAACTACACAATCACGGAGTTTCTATCTGTAGCGTGAAAATGAAAGCAGTGCCTTCCGGTGTTTACCTGTGATTGTGGTTTCCTGGAGAATCGATGGGGGACTTATGAGACCTGATGTGAGGTTTTACCATGAGGCTGACAGGAACTCTATGTGTTATGAAAACACACATCATAACAGAGCAAAATTTTCAGTTTAAGACGTACTCTATCATCCCTATTTACAGAAACTAATGAATTATCAGTGTTTATCAATCAAGGAAGCAGTTTGTGCAAAGGTAGTATTTTCAGAAATAACTGATGTTAACTCTGTAAATTCACAAATAATGGCATAATACAACAAATTCTCAATGTGGAACCTGGATAGAAATGTTGACTTTTGAAGAAAAAATTTTTAAATTTGTATTTATTTATTTATTTATTTATTTATTTATTTATTTATTTATTTATTTTTGTTTTCAGTACATCCTGACTGCAGTTTTCCCTTCCTCCACTCCTCCCAGCAATCGTGCACCCCCCCCACTCCTCTTTCCCACAGATCTACTCCTCCTTCAGTTCCTTTCAGAAAAGAGCAGGCTTCCCAGTGTTCTCAACTAAATTTGGCATAACAAAACACAACAAGACTAGGCACAAATCCTCAACTCATGGCTGGGCAAGGCAACTCAGAAGGTGGAATAGGACTTTGGGGTGTTTTTATTATGAGAATCGCTTTTCTTCCCTGTGTGCAGATTTTTTTTGTATCTTTAAAGTAAAATAAGATTGTTGTAGGCAATTAAACTCTGTCTTCAAATTTCACTCGAGTTATAAACTCTGAAGATAAATTTGAATTTCTAAATTATCAGAAAGTGTGACCACAGTAACAGTGAGATACATGTGTCTCACGAGAGAGAGAGATGCTCTACATTCATCAGGACACACTGTTTTCTTCATGAAGAAACTGATTTGTAAATTCTGTCTTGGAGTCCCAATGCCTCGTGACTTCGCATGTTGATGTCCTGTACTCGCACTTGGCTTTGGACTTTCTGGTGTTTATTTTCACTTCTTGAGAGTTGTTATGAGGCAGAGAGAAAATTGATCTTGCAAGATTATTATTTATTTGGAATTTCCAGGTAACATCACATTGTGAGCTTATACACATATATGTTTAGTTTTAAGGATATTCCTTTAAATTTCTTGGTGTTCAATAACTGTTAAATTGCTTATGTTGATAATTAAAAATTATAGGACTTGTCATTTCTTTTTTATTTGTTTGTTTAAGAAATAAATGAGTGTGGAAAGGCTGAGTGAGCTTCGAAAGATTTTAGTAGTTTATCCCAGCAAGGAATACCAAGAAAATGTGTCTTTTGTCATTGCTAAATATGCCATATAATATTTTATATTCAATTATCCTAGGTGTCTTTTATAAGAAGAGTATAAATAGTAAGAATTATGGATTCAAAAAGAAGGAAGAAAAACTGACAGCTAACATGGATGTATCCTAATGAAACCTTTATGTAGCATAAGTGGAAAGTAAACAAGGCCATTCACAGTAACATTAGCAGGGGAATTCATTGGCAAGCTAAACAATAGATCTACCACATGGCTCAAACACGCCACCCATATATATATGATAACTACTCTAGGTCAACATTTTGCAGAGACCCTGGCACATATATCTTTATTGTATCATTTATTGTATCACAATGTTCAAAATAGATAAGACATAGAAGCAATCTTGATGTCCATGAATAGAGGAATTAATGAAAAATATGTGCCATACATAAGTACACCGTGGATTTTTCTCCACCATAAAGAATAATGGAATTATGTAGTTTGCAAAAAAGTAGAGGTGAGATAACCATTAAACAAATTATCAGCTTCAGAAAGATATGTATTGAATAATTCCTCTGATTCCTGGATTTTATATAAACATATAAAATTACATATGATTTTATGTAATGGAATCAGAAATTACATTGCCTATAAAATAGGAAGAGGAACTGTCCAGATAAAACAAGGAACTATTTAAAGAGAGAGGGAAAGTGTAGTGGGTTGATGGGGAATATGAAGAACCGACTTCATTTTGTCCTTTGAAAATGACTTTACAGGCAGTGCATTCTGGGTTGGCGCAACCATGGCGGCTCCTGTCCTTTCCGTCTGTGTCTGCCGCCTGCCCGCGGCCTTCGCGCCGCTGCCCCGGCTTCCCACACTGGCCTTGGCCCGGCCACTCAGCATCACTGTCTGCCCTGAAGGAACCCGGAGGAGGTCCGGGACTCTGCAGTTCGCCCGGGCCCTCATGCAGGTGCCTGGAAGGGTCACACACTTGTGCCGCCAGTACAGTGACGCACCCCCTTTGACGTTAGAGGGAATTAAGGACCGAGTGCTGTATGACAAGATTGACCCAGAAAAGCTCTCAGTAAATTCTCATTTTATGAAGGACCTGGGCTTAGACAGTTTGGACCAAGTGGAGATTATTATGGCCATAGAAGACGAATTTGGATTTGAAATTCCTGATATAGATGCAGAGAAGTTAATGTGTCCACAAGAAATTATAGATTACATTGCATATAAGAAGGATGTATATGAATAAAGTTTCAGGGCCTTCTTCCTCATCCGGAGGACTCCGAGAATGCCCGATCGCATCATGGCTGACTGACAACGGTTCTGTTGGACTTATATTTAAATTGTCTGAGTGTTTTACCCTTTAAAAATAAATCTATTATAAAACTAAAAAAAAAAGAAAATGACTTTACATAACCCCAGCAGCACCCATCATGAATATACACCAACAGAAAAATGATAGAAAAGAGAAACACAGGGAAGAGAAAGAAGAGGGAGGACAGAGGAATAAAGAGTGTAGGACTAGGAGGAAGAGCAGAAAAAAAAAAAAAAAGAATGGGAGAGAGGATATAATTTCTACATATTTCTTTTGAACTCAACCGAAAGCTTCCTCTTGAAGGGAGGGTGCAAGTTTCATCCCTTAGCTCCTTATGTGCATCCATATTTGCAAGCCTTAGCTCCTCAGTCTCTAGAAAACTAGGACATTTCTCCCTCTAAAAGGCAAACAAATAAAAAACAAAACAAAATTTAAAAATAAAAAGTCAATCATAGTTTTTTACTAGGAAAAAAATTCAGTTAGTCCCCTTTGATTTTATTTCCTCCATAGACGCTTGTAGATTCCCTGGGAAATTGTGTACTTTTTATTCTAACCCTGCTGTTTTATCTCACTGCCATCTCCAAAGGCTCTTTTACTTTTCAAAATATCTTTTGTAAAATCAATAGTTTTAAAAAAATTGATTCTCCTAAAAGCTGTTGACACACAAACTTTTTTTGTTAAAAGGAGTTTATAAACTCAGAGTTCAATATATTATATCATTGAAATAGTCAAATATTGTTTTAAGGCTTCTATTTAGAATTTATGTAATGTGCCCACACATACAACTGTGTATAGTAATTTTTACGTTTCCTGTATGAACAATTTCTTAACTCCCTTTGTTCCTTGGGTCAATAATAGGTCCAGAGCTTGGATTATGTCTCAGATGCTGTCTCATTTGATGTCATCTCCTACGTATATTTTTAGATGAAGCTTTTCTTCATTTGTCCTTATGGCAACTACATCCATTGTTTTAGTTAATTTTATTAATGGTGTGCATCAAAAAACAAATACAAACCAGTAAAAGGAGGGGAAGTCTATTTAAACTCTTAATTCAATTCACCTTGGCAGAGAAGGCCTGAAGGCAGGATTTTATGGCAGGGATTTCTTCCCATGGTGGCAGAGAGCAAGCAGAGATAGCTACAGTGAGGCTCTGGGCACTGTACTGTCAAAGTCTCATTCCTCCTGACCTACTGGAGCCAGCTAGGCTCCATATCCTTAAAGGCTCTACATAAGTTCAAAAAAGACCCATGAGTTGATAACCTAGAATTCAAACCTGGAGCCTATTCAAGATACAACAACTGTTCTTTCTGCATTTATACAATTCCATCAAACAAATTTAGTAAAATTATTATTCTCTGATAATATTACTACTTTAAATTTTTTTATTATAGACTCATACCATATAGAAAGTTCCAAGATTTCCCTTCAAATTAAGCATGTCCATTGCAAAATCTTAGAATATTTTGTGTGTGTATGTGTGTTATAACATATGTATCCTTCTTTATATGGTTATACTTGATTCTCTAATCTTAATTAAAAGCAGTGTAAAAAAAATAAGTACATTTAAACTGTAAAATAGTTTAATGTTAATTCATAGATCACATTTACATTATTATTTGTATACAATTTTATTTATTATCAATGGTCTCTGAAATAATTTCACCGATTATGAGAAAAAATACTCAATGACTAAGAGATCTTTCTGTGCAAGAATGAAGACCTGAGTTCAGTGAGACACTCCCATTTCAAGGGAATTAGGTTGAGAATTATGGAGCAGGACACGTGACACTCTCCTCTAGCCTCCTATCTTCACTTACATGTGGGTACATGCCATATACATATACACCATAATCAGAAACATACATACATATAGCCTCCCACATATAAACAAATACCAAAGATATTTATTACATATACTGATGTGTTATGAGATACAAATCTAATTGACTGTCATTAATTACCATCAATTCTGAATATTTTAAAACAATTTTAAATTACCATAAATTATAAATTTAAAGACAAACTTTTGTTAACTCTCTTATAAGGTTGATAGTACAGCAAGCATGTAAAACTACATATTTAAAACTGTTAGAAAATAGAACTATTTTAATTATTTGAATGTAACGTCTTTTATTTGTGTGAGAAGTCAGTATATGAAGAGACACACACATACACATGAGTGTATTCTACATATGTGAATGCAGTTAAAATTAAAATGAAATAAGATGGCTTACTTGGGCGTTACATTATTTACTTTCATAAAGGAAAGAAGTAAGACAGTTCTTTCTTAAAACTACCATATTTAAAGGACGGTAGTGTTGTTAATCCCCATTGAGGGAGTCTAGGGGCGTCAGCAGGAGGTCAAATAATGAGACAGTGCTACCTTATCTCCCAAGCAATACACTCAGGTGGGAAGAACTTCCGACAAATAGGAAGAGGTGGCTTTCTTGTGATTAGGTAGAAATCACACTGGATACTGCAGATTCTGTTTGGTGGGTGGTGCTGTTAATAGAAGGAGAGATGAGGCAGCAGTAAACACTGCAGGTGTTCCTCATCCAAGCAGTCTGGCAGCAGGTAGCAAATCAAGGCCCCCAAACAAGTTTTTCATGCAAAGACAAGTTCTTCCCCTTTCTAAAGAGAAAAGTTAAACTATTATTTTGTTTTTTTCCTGAGATAGAAAGGAACAAAAACATTTTTCCCTCCTGGGGATCTTTGTTCTCAACTATAACGTCCAATTTACTTCCCTGTAGTTCTCTTTAGTAAGTTTGAAAATAAGAGTACAGACTAACCTTCATGTCAAGCACGTCTCTTCTGATTGCTAATACCCTGATTGTTTAGACTCTATCAGCAAGATTCGAGATAACACAGTTTACCTTGCTTTCCTGTTCTCTGAAGCAAGTATTACAGTAACACAAGCCTATCATTTTTATATTTTAAAAATTGTTTGGCTCACAGTAAATACCATGCTAAGCTAATCAAACCTTGATTTTTAACCTTGTCAAGAACCCTTTCAGTTTGTGTTCTACAGGACAAATCATTTCTAGTGTAGTAATTGATAATAGCAATGGTAGAAAATGTTGTATCGCTACTTCCTACTGTTAGTTTGTAAAACAAAGATTTAAAAAATTTGAAAATATTACAGGTCTTCTTTTTTCTTAATTTCACTTAATTGCCCCTTGACTATGCCACAGGAGTTCCTGCTGAAGAACAGGCATGGATGGGATTTGTTGTTTGACTCTGGAAAGCTGAAGCTTTCTGTTAAGCTTGGAATAAAGCTCCCAGCAAGACTAGAACTCACTGTCTCTCCTCTCTACAGTCACTAACGTTTCTCCCTAGCTACTGGAACATTTCAGTGCCAAATTTCAGAATATGAATCTGAGATTTTATTTTCTTTTATTCATTTTAGCCATTCTACTTTTTGCTACAAGGATGTCTCTAAGCATAAGTCCAGAGTCCAAAACCAGAAATTAATATTCAAACCTTCCTTTAATGGAAATAAGACATCCCTAATTGGGAAAGGGGACTTTTAAGTCTAGAGGCATTTGAATGTCAGAAAAATTACTGGATAATAAAAGCAATTTGTGGAAGTTCTTCTTGTGAGATGGAAATGTATGAAAAAGTTGAACAACTGTTAATTTACCACATTTAGATTAAAAATGTGGCTCAGCTATCTAATTCTAAGCTATTTCCCAGATTAGACTCCATTACGTCCTCGGAAAACAATCATCGACTCTAATCAAGAAGGTCAAAAAGCATCTTTCAAGGCAGCAATCAACACCAGCTGAAGAAGTATAAAAAGAAACCTGATTTGTGAATTTTCTCATTGAGATTTGCTCCTGGGAACATTAGCTTCGCATCATGGACACTCAAACCTTAAAGTATTTGACCTCGTGAGGACAGCAAAGGTCATATTTGACGTGAAAGATTGTTGAAATGCCACTTGAGAAATTGACAATTTAAAGATCTCAAGTAATTACGCTGTGCCCATTTTAAAAGAAACAAAAGTCATGTTTTTAAACAGCAGTCACTTCAGTGTTTTAAAACACAGTTCTGTCAATAATGGGCTATTTTATAATTATTGTTGCACTAGGCTTTGGCTGTGCCTTTCTAAACTTACTTCTTCTGGCCATTGCATTATTAGACTCTCCCAGGGAAATAGATATTAGAAAAAGTATATGTTATAAGGTGTGTTTTCATGATTACACTTCCAGTAAAATAAGAATCAAGTATTCTCATCTTTGCAATCATTAGAGAATCAAAAAATATTATTTAAGCAGTGTAGACAATTTTGTATAACATCTCTAAAGGGAGCAAACTTTAAACACATTCTAGGTATTTTTATGTTTTCTCTCAGACAGTGGGTGATATTTAGAGGCTATATGTATAAATTTATATTTTTAAATAAAAAGATGGGTTGAGATGTTGCTCAGTGGGTAGAGTGCTTATCTTGAATGCATGGACCTTGGTTGCATCTCCAACATTGTATAAAAAGTGTGAGAGTATATACTCATGTGTTGGTTTGAAAGAAACTGTCCCCAAAGGGAGTATCCAATACTTGGAAAGTATGAGTTTGCTGGTGTGGTCTTTTGAAAGAATTGTGTCATTGTGGAGGTGGCTTTTGAAGTCTTATATATGTTCAAACTATGCCTAGTGAGACAGTTCACTTTCTGTTACACGTACAAGATATAGAACTCTCAGCTACCTCTCTAGTACCATGTTGGCCTGCACACTGGCATGTCCCACCACGATGATAAGAGACTTAACCTCTGAACTGTAAGCAAACCACCCAATTAAATGTTTCCACTTTTAAGAGTTGTCATGGTTATGATGGTTATTCCCAGCAATAGAAACCCTAACTAAGACAACTCATAATCCCAGAAATCTGGGAGGAGGCCAGACGACCAGAGTTCAAGTTTGTTCCCAGTTGCATATTGAGCTCAAAGCCACTGTAACCTACCAGTGTTCCTATGCCAATAATCAAACAAACAAATAAAAGGTATATGAAATAATAAATAAAATAATACAAAGTTATTTTTATTAAAATCTTAACAAATTAATAATTATATAAAATAATCCATACTATCGTGCCTTAGAAATGCTCACCTAGGAAATTCCACACTGAAGATATATTGAATAAATACTTTTAGGTGTTTATAAAAATGGTTCAATTTTAAAATCAAAAGAGTAGGGAGCAATGTGAAATGACTACAATTACAATGATAAGAAAAACAGTACAGGCTTTCTATTGGTCGTCAGTCACATATCTTCTGAGGACGAATTCTTGTAAACAGAAAGTGTCTCTTCTAACTCTGCTGTTTGTTATATTAAAGTCATCAGAAACCTGCTGTGCTGTGGCAGAACTGAGGTGTCCACAATTCAATGCCTCAGATTCCCCCTGTGTTGTGAAAGAACTCTGTGAACTCAGTTTTGAGATGCCTCAAATCCAATCGTCAGTAAACAAAACAGGGTATTAGGAAGTTACTAAAAATCATATAGTTAAGAAATACCTAATGGGACAGCAATTTTTAGTATATAATGGCAAGTGAAAACAAGATTGTAAAATGACATGTGAATGAAAAATTTTCTCTTTCTTTAATTATTTTTTATACTAAAGAACAAAAGATTAGAGGCTGGCAAGGTGGGACTGAAGGTGAAGATGCCTGATGACATGTTGGATGACCTGAAAATCCCAAAATCCACAGGGTGAAAGAAAAGGAATACCTGATTTGCTCTAGTTGTCCTAGGACCCCTACATGGTCAACACCCCCAGACACATGCACAATGTGAATGTAAAAATATAACAAATTTCTGTCATGAAAATAGAGATATTCTTTTCTAAATTGGTAATATCTCTTTCACATAAAATATCATAATTTTTCAATATCTACTGTTTCATGTCATTAGTCAATTAGTAGTAATGTAGATATGAGTACATATCTTTGGAGAAAGAATGGAGAATTCATAAAAGAAGGTAAAATCAAAGAGTCTATTTTTATACACATATTTTTATATATAAAGAAGGAATATTAGTATTGAACTTTTTATTTTAATTTTTACTTTTACTAATTTTTTTCTCATTTAATATACCATGAATATGGTTTCCCTTCCTTGAATCCTCCCAGTTCCTTTTCACCTCCCACTCCCAGTGGATAAACTCCCTTTCTGTCTCTCATTAGAAAACTAAAATGATTCTAAGGAATTATAATAAAATAAGGCAAAATAATAACTATCACTTTTGAATAGAAAAGAAGAAACAAACAAAAGGAAAATAGTCCAAGAAAAAAGTAGAAGAATTAGATATAGACACAGAGACCTAATACAATAGTATAAATATTCCTTTTATTTCCATTTAACTTTTCAGAACACATCTTTATTATATAAATTAAAATGCATTCATCATTTTAAAGATTTGTTTTGAATTGTGTGTGTATGTGCTTGTGTATCTGTGTGTTGTGACAGGGCCTGCGAAGATCTGAAGAGTCAGATCCCCCTGGCACTGGAATTGCATTCATCTTGAGCACCCGGATGTGGGTGTTAGAGCCATGCTTGGGCCCTCAGCAAGAGCTGTGTGTACTTGTAGTCATTTGGACAAGAAATGTCTCTCATAGATTCTCTGGACAGTTGGTCCTCAGGGGTGATGCTCTTTGGGGGATGTTATGGGAAGGATGACTTGTAGAAGTTTGTTGTTGGGAGTGGGCATTGAGAGTTCATAACCTCATCTCACTTTCAACTCTGTGTTTCTCTTTCCTGTTTGCAGCTGAAAATGTGATCTCTCAGCCTCCTGTTCTAGGTTTTGTTTTCTTTTTCTTTTTTTTTTTTTTCTGTTACGTCTCCACCACCATCATGGACTATCTCTCTGGAATCTTAACCGATATACAGTTCTTTCTTTTACAAGTTGTTTTAGTCATTTTGCCTTATTATAGCAAGAGAAAAATAACTAATTAAGCACTCTTAATTTAGAAACCATTTTGGTTGAGCACTTAAAATGTATACATTTTTAATGTAGGTATATGTAGATGCAGGTGTGTGTGTGTGTGTGTGTGTGTGTGTGTGTGTGTGTGTGGAGGCTAGAGGACAGCATCAGGGGTCTTTTTTCAGGAGTCATCTACCTTGTGTTTTGACACCAGGTGTTCTGTTTCCCCAGAAGTCTCCCGCTCAGCTCACTGATTGACCAGAAGCCTAATGTCCACCTGTGTCTTCCCTCAGTTGTGACTACAAATATTTGCTGCCATTCCTGTCTTTTTTTTTTTTTTTTTTTGTAAAAACATGGGTTCTTGGAAAGCAAACCAGTTTTGATGGCAAACACTTTACTAACTGAGCTATCTCATAAATTCTTCAATTTTATTACATTCAGCTACAAGACAATACTTTTTCATTGCAAGATATCATCATATGCACATATTTTGCAATATTCTTCTCAACATATAACCTGAAATTCACTGCATTACCTGTATAACTGACATTTGATCTTCCACCCTTTCACTCATAATCTTCCCATGCTTTCATTCTCTGATACATGTTTCCTAAATTTAGTACCTTTTAAAAAACACCATTCATTATTTTATTCATCTAACCTCAGATCACGCAGAATATGAAATACTTGAATTATTCTTTTAGTAATTTTCATATGCTTATGTAATGCGTTGTGATTATGTTCACTCATTACCTTCTGTTAAACCCCTTCAGATCCTTCAAGACCCCTTTTTCTTCAAAGTAGGTTCCCCAATGTCTACTTCCTTGTAGAAAATGACCCTCCCCATAGTAGGGTGCAGAGGAAACTCCGAGTGATTAATGCCCAGAGTGAATATATTTTTTCACATGGGTATTACCTGGCTAGGATTCCAAGCCCATGTGAAATTGGAGAAGCTGATGCCCATTGTTGGTCATGGTGAAGAAAAATGGCCAGAGTCTGCGTGTTGGTGTTTATGAAGGGCTCATCAGAATTTCAAAAGACTAGAGACTGATTTCTTCCCCCAAACATTGACATCCCAAGACTACTTGTCTTCAGAGTCCTCTGACTGAAACTAGACCTGTGTTGTACCTAACAAACATGTTCAGATAGTAGCTTTAGTTCACTGTACATGAATGTGTGTCTGTCCTCACTTCATTCAATACATAGAGATACGCAACTATTCACCCCTAACCCAAGGGTACCATTAACAGCCGATAGCTTCCCAGGAAGGGGTAGAACCAGACCTTGTGAGTACTTTTTCAGTTTCTGGCAGAATGGTGAAAGACCTAGTCTTTTGCAGATACCCACCGCTGCTCTGTATTCATGCAACATCAGACAGTGGCTTGTTTGACTATCATGATTTTTTAATTTCTTTTGAAGCCAATAGATCCATCTGATTTCCACTTGAAAGCAACCTGGCATTGATGCTGCCAAGGGGCTGAATTCAATTAACTTCATTGTTTCTTTATCACATAGTCAACTACAGCATATACTTGCTTTGCTATAGCTATTTCTATATCTTATTGAAGAATTTTGTCTGTTTGCCTGTCTAAAAATGTCTGAAGTTCTTCAAAACAAATATTTTGATTTTTTACTTTCTCTTTAAATGACATAGAAGTTAGTAAATCATGGATTTAATAAAGTACTTGAAAATATTTGAAAAAATGCGATAAAAACTTCTTACAAAAAAATTCTCCTTTGAGCTTACCAAAATATATGTAGCAAAAAAATTTTACACCTAAAAATGATTAATTCTTTTCAGTATTGCTCATTTAATAGATGCCAAATTCACAACCCTATGAAAGTTTTATTTTTATACAGATTATTTTATATTTATGCTGAACTGTTAGATAGTGCTCCTTCCTAATCTGTGACCTATCCATTTTATTAAATATGTAACAAGTACAACTATTTACAAAGTGCCTGGGAAATTCTGGAGGCAATATGACAAAAGGGATGGAGGGTGTTCTTCAAACCTTCACAACAACAAATCTTTTATGATTATTTTTCCTTTGAAAACAATTATTACTGGTAAGCTAAAAGGAAGCAAGAAAAAAAAGAAAGAATGGCAATTAGACTAATCAAAACAGGTAGGAGTCCCACCTGTACTGGGAACTTTTCCACACCCTTGGTTCTAATCCCAAAGTCCCACTCCAAAACGGATCTGTTTCACTTCAAAGCTACCCCTGCCATCATGCACTCACCCCCACCTCCAGGTCAATATCCCCTTCTCAGAGGTAGGCTATGCCAGGCAGAAGAGGTACAGCCCTATCTGAACACTCCCACTCCCTGGGTTCAGAACCTAAAGACCCACGTTAACCTGGTCTATCCCTGTTGCCATGAACCTACCTCTCCATGGCAGGATATCCTTTACTCAAGTGCAGGCCACACCAGTGAGAGGAACATAGATACCCTGTGGTAACACAGGCTACACTAGATACCAAAAGTTCAGTCCCAACTCTCACTGAGACTAATGCTAGACCAGAAATACAGACCACAAAGATCAGAAGACCAAAGAGGAAATAGTAACCGAGGAAAAACACAGATAGCCAACAAAAACAGACTCAGAATTTGGTTCCTAGACCTATATTCATAAGAAAACCAGATGATAAGACACCTTTATAAAAACACAATCAACAATAGCTAGGGCAATATGGTACCATCAGAGCCCAGCTATCCTACTATAGCAAGCCCAGAATATTTTAACATGGCTGAAGTACAAGAAAACGACGTTAAAAATCAGCTTTATGAAGGTGACAGAGTACTTTCCTTAAAGATGAAATTAATAAAACCTTTATTTTTTATTGCTGAAAAAAATACCAATCCAAATTCTCTCTCCCTCCCCTCCTCCTCTCAGTCCCCTCCCTCTCCTTCCACAGACCGTCCCCCCACCCCTCCACCCCTAAGGAAGTGCCATGTACCCTGCTCCATGGAAAGTCCAAGGCCCTCCCTACTACATCTAGGTTGAGCGAGGTTTACATCCAAAGAGAATAGGATTCCATGAAGCCAGTATACGCAAGTAGAGACACATCGCAGTGTCACTATCAGTGGCCCCTCAGTCTGTCCCAGCTGTCAACTTCCTTCAGAGGGGCTTGGTTGTTCCCATGTTCATTCACTCCCAGTCCAGTTGGAGTTTGTGAGCTCCCATCAGTTCAAGCAAACTGTCTCAGTGGATGACCCCCTCATGGTCTTTAATTCCTTGCTCATACTCTCACTCCTTCCACTCTTTAGAAAACATTATCCTGAGTGAGTTAACCCAGACCCAAAAGAAGGAATATGGTATATGCTCACTCATAAGTGGAAGCTAGTCATAAACAAAGGACAATGAGGTAGTTCAGGATCCTAGAGAAACTAAGTAATAAGGTGAACCCAAAGAAGAACATATATAGACCTACCTGGAAATTGGAATCAGACAAAAATTTGGGAGCAGGGAGGCGGGAGGTAGAAGGAAGGCAAGAAGTGGGGTTGAGGAGAACTTGAGGGAACGAGATAGTTGAAAAGGAGGAAGAACAGATATGAGAGCAAGGAAAGAGATATTTTGATTGCGGGAGCCATTATGGAGTGAGCAAGAAACCTGGCTCTTGAAAAATGCCCAAGAACCCATAGGGATGACTCCAGCTAAGACCCTAAGCAATAGAGGAGGGGGTGTCTGATCTGATCTTACCCTGTAGTCAGACTGGTGATTATCTTAAATATCACCATAGAACCTTCGTCCAACAACAGATGGGAACAGAGGCAATGACCCACATCGGAGTACTGGAATAAAACCTTTAAATCTGGGAAAACAAAAACAAAACAATTAGAGAAAGTAAATAAATACCTTTTAAAAAACATGAAAACACAAAGAAATAATGGGAGAAAATGAATAAATACCTTAATGAAACCAAGGAAAACAAAACAGATGAAGGAAATGAATAAAACTGATCAAGACCCCAAAATAGAGAACCAATAAACAAAAGACAAATTGAGGGAGTCCTGGAGATGGAAAACCTGGGTAAGCATACAGGAACTACCAACAGAAACAACATCAGCAGAATAGAGGAGATGGATGAATGAATCTCAGATGAAGAAGATACAGTAGAAGAAATTGGTACATTGGTCAAAGCAAATAGTAAATCTAACATCCAGAAAATCTTGGACATCATGACAAGACCACACCTAAAAAATAATAGGAATAGAAGAATATATCCTGTTTAAAGGCACTGAAAATATTTTCAACAAAATCATAGAAGAAATTTTCCTAACCTAAAGAAAGACATGCTTATTAA
Organism: Chionomys nivalis; assembly: GCF_950005125.1. Classification (NCBI taxonomy): domain Eukaryota; kingdom Metazoa; phylum Chordata; class Mammalia; order Rodentia; family Cricetidae; genus Chionomys; species Chionomys nivalis. Next base: position 27,202,961 of record NC_080103.1, on the reverse strand, counting down.
AGTACAAGAAATTTATAGAACACCAGGTAGATTGAACTGAAAAAGAAAGTCCCTCACTGCATAATATTGAGACATTAAACATACAGAACATAAAAAGATTATTAAATGCTGCCAGGGAAAAAGGCCAAGTAACATATAAAGACTTAAATATTAGAATTATAGCCGGGCGGTGGTGGCACATGCCTTTATTCCCAGCACTCGGGAGGCAGAGGCAGGGGGAGGTGGTTCTCTGTGAGTTTGAGGCCAGCCTGGTCTACAAGAGCTAGTTCCAGGACAGGCTCCAAAAGCCACAGAGAAACCCTGTCTCAAAACAAACAAACAAACAAACAAAAAAATTATACCTGACTTCTCAGTTCAGACTCTAAAAACCAGAAGGGCCTGAATTGATGTCTTGCAGACTGTAGGAAACCTCAGATGCCATCCCAGACTACTATGCCTAGCAAAACTTTTATTCACCACAGATGGAGAAAACAAGATATTCCATGACAAAGTCAAATTCAACTAGTATCTATCCACAAATTCTGTCCTACAGGAGAAATTACAAAGAAATTCCAACCCAAGATAGTTAACTAAATCCATGAAAGCACAGGGAATAAATAATCTCACACTAGCAAAATCAAAATAACAGAATCACATACACACACACACATACACACACAATTACATCCATATGTATCACCCTGCACAAAACACAAGTCCAAGTGGATCAAAGAGCAGAATATATAACCAGATACACTGAACCTTACAGAAGGCAAAGTGGGGAATAGCTTTGAACACATTGGCACAGGAAATCACCTCCTGAGCAGAACATCAATAGCACAGGCACTAAGATCAGTAATTAATAAATGGGACCTCATGAAACTGAAAGGCTTCTGTAAGGCAAAGGACATCATTAATAGGACAAAAAGACAGTGTAGAGAATGGGAAATGATTTCACCAAGTCCATAGCTACCAGGGGGCTAATGTCCAAAATAAATAAAGAATTCGAGAATCTGGACATGAACAAACCAAATAATACAATTAAAAATGGGATACAGACCTAAACATATAATACTCAACAGGAGAATCTCAAATAGCCAAGAGACACTTCAAGAAATTTCTGGCATTGTTTGCCATCAGGGAAATGCAAATTAAAATGATTCTGCGATTCTGTCTTAAAGCTGTCAGAATTGTTATGATCAAAAACACAAGTGACATCTCATGCTTGTGAAAATGTGGAGCAATGGTGGCATTTCGGGGGGGGGAGGGTAAAAACCTAGTGCAGTGGAAGTCCTTAGGAATCTAGAAGGGCTGCCATAAGTAAGACTCATAGTAAGGAGATTAAAGATCCTGTAACCAGGCAAGACATCCAGTGGAAGAATTGCGACACCAATCCAGCCACAAATCCTTTGACCTACAATTTGTCCTGTCTACAAGATGAACTGTGGTAAAGGTGGCACAGAAATTCTGGTACAGAATAAGTGGTCCAGCTGGAATCCCTTGTCATGAGAAGAATTCTACCCATGACTGCTTGGAGGGCCAGGAACAAGCAGCTGGATTGCCTGGAGACCTAAGACAGGACCAAGCATGACTGGGGAAAAAGTCAATGAAATGATACTTAATGATATTCAATTTACTCATAGTTTAATGCCTATCCCATTTATCATCAGAGGGTTCTCATCCAGCAACTGATAGAAAAAGATGCAGAGAACCCCATCCAAACAGTAGGTGGTCATCAGGGAATCCTGTGAAATAGGGGGAAGAAAGAATTGTGGGAGTCAAAGTCAAGAATAACAAAAGAAAAACCGCAAATCAACTAATATTGGTTCATGGAGGCTAAGTCAATAATTAGAAAGTCTACATTGTGTCTACTTAGGTCCTCTGCATGTTGGTTATGGTTGTGTTGCTTGGTTTCCTTGTGGGACTCCAAACAGTGGGAACAGAGACTATCTTTAACTCTTTTGGCTGCTTTTAGGACCCTTTTTCTCCTACTGGATTGCCTTGACCAGCCTTAATATGAGGGGAGGTGCCTAGTCTTATTGTAATTTGATATGCCATATTTGGTTTATATCCTCGGAAGGCCTGCCCTTTTCTGAAGGGACATGAAGTTGCTTGGATCTGGGTGGAGAGTGGAGGTATGGGGAGAGAAGACTGGGAGGAGGGGACGAAGGGGAAACTGTGGTAAAGATATTTTGTATGAGAGAAAAATAAATAAATTTTAAAAATACATGTGATTAAGGGATTCTCATTGAAGAAATTATGCCTTCAGAGCCCTGAGATTATATATACATATGATTATATAATGATATATAAATATATATAATAAAATACATATATTTCCCCAGACATAAACACATCAGTGATGAACTGAAGCACCTGTTTCTCTTGTGTCTATATCTTATCACTTGTCACAAATATCCAGAATGCAGGCAGAATAATAATACAAGTCTTGTCCTAGAAATCTACCCATGCCCTTACAATGCAGTGAAACCCTGAGTTTTGAAGCACAATGTAAGAAAGAGTGTGTTATTTGATTTGAATTCAGTTTAAAGAAATATTTAAATACCAAGTTGTAAAAAAATAGACAAATTGTTAAGTGGATTATAAACACTTAAATATAATATCTCCCTGTTTCATAATGGATATTACAATGGAAATATCTAAATAACATCCCTAAGTCTTGGATCCACTAAATAAATGACATAAAAATATGTTAGGTTAGGGAATAGAGTTTTTTCAGCACTGAAGCACACTACTGATCACCCAGTGGCCTGGTATCAATTCCCATTGCTCACAAGACTACTCACAGCCTTCGTAACTCCAGTTCCAGGGAATCTGATGTCCTCTGCTGTCCTCCTTACATACCAGGAATACAAATTCACAGACATACATGCAAGGAAAAACACCAACACACAAATGAAATTTAAATGATGAGTATTCTACAAGAAGTTTAGTTATGAATGGACATTCATGTCTCAGTAGGTCTTATATTTATTTGTCTATTTATTTTAAAGACAAGTAAAATGTGTAGCAAATAAGGCACTTGTATTTATTTTTTGAATCTTTGTGTTTTTAAAAATACATGTTCTTCCTTTGATGATGATTTTATGGAATATATGCTTTTTTATTTTTCATCAAGTACGATGGTGGTTGGAAAGGTTAGCTTAGGACAGGCACTCCTGGTGTCCCACCAACTTGCTTCACGAAGCAACCATTCACTTTCTGTGGGCACCACTGCTCTTTGAAGCCCTCTTGTCTGACCTCACAGGCTACACTTTGCTATTACTTGAAATAAGAAGCACTTTATCAATGTCTGTGCACTGCTTGACCTCTTTTTCTCTGAGCCACTGTTCCCTCCCAGAATTTTTCCAATGAGCTAATAGGGTCATGAACAGAAATGGATCTAAGGCACTTGAAAGCCTCCTGATTCCGCTGTTCAGTGGTCTCATTTTTTTTTAAAGCAGCAAAATTCTTTATACCAAATGACAAAAAATAGTAAGAAGTTAAATGTATAAAAGTAGAGCATAGCTATTTGAAGCACAAGCAGTCTACCTTCCTTTTTAGCAATTTTGTTCCTGTGGAATTTCTAAAATTAATTTTTAGCAACTTCTTGTCTTCATTATTTGTGTTTGAAAGGTAACATGAAATTTTGAAAATAATAGGAAATAGCCAGTGGGAGAGAAAGTGAATGTGGTTTCTGTCTTTTCCAATATTTAAATACAAAACATTGTTTATGAGACCCTTACTGTGTCTGCATGCTGCATACTAAAGGAGCTTGTGCTCTTGATTTTTATCTGAATCCTCATGCTTCCTTCTGAGGTTGAATTTCTACCCTCACCTCTATCAATGTAATGAATGCAAGAGACAAAACAATCAATAAAGAAAAAGAGGTTATTTATTTTGTATGTATGTGCATGTTTATTTGTGGGTGTGTATGCGTGTGAATGTGGTGATACATGTATTTGTGTGCAGCTCTGTGTGTAGGAGTGGGAATGCATATGCAAAGGCCAGACAAGGACATCAGATGTTCTGCTCAGTTTCTCTCTGCCACCTTCCCTTGAAACAGCGACCCTCATTAACCCTGAAGATAGGCATGCTGTCTGAAACCTCAGTGGTCCTCTGTCCCAACAGCATAGTGCTAGAAGGTCACCCAAACTCCCTCCGCCTTATAGGAGTTCCGGGGCTTTGAACTCATGTCTTCATACTCAATCAGAAAGTGTCCCCCCCACTATCTCTCCCTAGCCCCAGAAGTTTAGTTCTGAGTACAGTTTTAGATGTTTTAGAGATCATCTTTTGCTTGTTACTTCTTTGAATATAACAAGGCAACGAATGTGTAGTCATGGAAGAGTATGGGAGAAGAAATTGCTCAGCTATGGCTAATGAGGAGCAGCAAGAGTGAAAGAAGAGGGGGCTAAGTCTTATGTGTCCTTTAAAGTCATTCCTACAATGACTTTTTCTCCCAACAAGCCCCACCTTTTAAATATTCCACCATTTCCCAGTATTAGCATGGGCTGACTATACTTTTAAGGCATAGTCCCTTGTATCAAACTCATGCATTATTAGAAATTCTGTGTAGTGGACTAGTGGGAAAACCTTTTTAATTTTTAACCTAAGGTTTTTATTTCAAAGCTGGTGAACAATGGAAGGGTAGTTTACATCTCTCATCCTCAGCTTTTCTATGGAGGAAACAGATAGCAGATAATCGCAAAACATAAAATATGCAAAATTTATCATGAATATGATCTGGGACACACTTTTCTCAATAATATTAACCTCGACAACTATTTTGGAGAGATAGAAATCAGTCCTCTCTGATACAGTTGCCTATTAAGTTGTTACCAATGCATGTGTAGGACAAATTTTTATACGTTATATTTTTAGAAAAGTTTAATGATAGGAGTTCAAATATTATTACCTCTAAGAAAGGAAATATGCAAGCTTTCCTGTCCTATGAACTGTAAACACTAGTATGAAAAACTACACTCCTTAATGTGTGCAAATCGAATCCATGGCAAACTTTAGAATTGATAATTCAGGCCCAGAGAATTCTTCCTTGTCATTTTCCTATTTCGTAAAAGTCATTATGAGTATAAATTGTGATTATCAAATAAAATTGATACATTCATGTACAACTCTTATCAGTTTTGAGTGCCATGTCATCTGTTCTATCTGTTCTCCATTTAAAAAATCTACAAATTTTGCTTAATACTTAATGACACAACTGCTCAAAGAATTAAAAAGAAGGAACATCATATGTTTAATATTAAAAGAGGGAAACCGATTTTTTCAAAATATGAAATGAAGGTTAGTGAGATGGCTCTAAGTGGATCCTCTGTATTATCCCCACAAGATTTATGTAGCATTGGGAAAAAAGGAGCCCGTAGAATACAGTAGCTAGAGAGGAAGAGTGATGTGTAGCAAACAAATGTATCTTGAGCATGATAAAGTCTTTGCACTCATAAATGATTTCAGGTATGGTTATTTTCAAGAGACCCACACACAGCTGGACCCATCCTCATTCCATCATAGATGGGCAGGTTCCCATGAGGCAACACCACTCCTCCAATAAGGGCTATTGACAGTTAATGATTTATGGGGTGGATATTATATCATTTAGTGCTGTACCCACTGGTAAGTTGCCTATATTACAGTAATTAATTTCCTACCCTCACTTGTACAAACAAAACTAATGAAACTCAGAGAGGTACAAACAAAAGGAAGATGTGAGAGTAGTGAAGGGGCTTATTCAGAAGACGGGCTTCAGCAAGAGAATGAGGAAAGTAAAAGAATAGAATGGATTAAATTCTTAGAATTCATTATATCCATGCATCATACCAACAAAGAATAAAAAAAGAAACACTCTGACCTCCGCAATGCATGCAGACATTCACAGACACATGACCATGTTCATGGACACACAATCAGAAACTGAACACATTGCAACATAGTACAATTATCTAATACAGCTTTGCTATTTGAAATCAATTAGTACATTGGATAAAATAAAGAAAAACATATCTCAATAAACACAGAATAATTATGTATGTGTATTCTTCTACCATTTGTTTGGGGACAAAGGTGTTCATTCCTATATTTAAACTAATATTTCAAACATATTTAGGTCTAAGTTTTACTTTTATTTTGTTCCACTGGTTTAGGAGGTTCTTCTGTTTATGATTTGCTTTTATTGGTTGGTCAATAAAGAAACTGCATGGACTGATAGGGCAGAACTTAGGTAAGTGGAAAAGACAGAACTAATTCTGGGAGGAAGAAAACAGAGAGAGCCACCATGGAGTCACCAGGTCAGACAGGCTGAATCTTTTCCAGTAAGCCACGACCTTGTGGTGATATACAGATTATTAGAAATGGGTTAAATCAAGATGTGAGGGTTAGCCAATAGGAGGCTAGATATAATGGGCCAGGCAGTGATTTAAATGAATACAGTGTCTGTATTTCGGGTTTAAGCTAACCAGGCGGCTGGAACAAGGGCCTTCACTCCCTGTAACATTCCACTGATCTATTTAGATCTCCTTGAGAACATATTATTGAATATGATAACTTTAGAAGAAACAATATATGAGTCTATGGGTCAATTGCAAAGCACTTGCTGAACACGTAGCTCTGTAAGGGAATCATGAGGTCAGGTCATAAAGAATATCAAGCTTTATATATTGTAATTGCATACATATATACATTAGTTTATACATGCTGATATCTAATGTATATACCAATACGTGTCTACAGCATAGTTTTAAAATTTTAAAATCTCATGTAAACACCCACACATTTTATTCTATTTCCAGGTCCAATACTCTTTTTACTTTAAGATACGCTTTTATTTAGCATAGCACCGTAAAAATCACTCATAGTGAAGCCAAATTGTCACTGCCTTGATTGCTTTTGCTAATCCCCTTCATCTAGCCTTTGAAATAATATTTATAGACTTAATAATGAGAAGGTAACAACTATGGAACAACGATTCTGTGCCAGGCAGTGTGCTAAGTGTTAGTTTATATTATCTCAGTTTATTTTAGTGGGATTCTATCAACATCAAAGCACCATTAAGAGTAAAGTGTGGAGTTACTGATGATATCCCAAGTAATTGCAAACAAGTCTAAATTATCAAGATGCCTATAGTATAATTAGAATGAGAGGTTCTTTATATAAAAATACAAATAGCACCAATTAGAATATGCAGGTTCTGAAGAACCATTCTCTGCAGAGATAATGAAAGTTCAAAATTGTACACATTTGCCAGTGTTAGGGAATTACTCCAGGGTCCACATTTGACTCAGTGAATAAGTCAATTATTAGTTTTCAACTTTAGCACATTCTTCAATTCTTTTTCTGAAAATCCTTCCAATTTTTTTTTCCCATACAAAATGTCTTTCCTTCTTTCAGACTTTATTTCACTGTCTAGTCTTCTGGTAAATATTCAATTCATTCTAGTCAATATCTAATTCACATCAAAGTCATCTTTGTGGCCAAGTCCCTGTGCCCTCCTCTGTGTGCAGCATGTAAAATATATTTTGAACATGAACATTTGACTTTATCTTGCCTTTGAGATATTAAGAAATATCATTCAAATTTTTTTTCTTGCAGTGAACTCTTGTTTGGGCTTTCCTGTGTTCATGGCTGTCTTCTTTCATGAAGACCACAGTGCTGACTAGCTACTGACTCAAATGTCCCCACATCTCTCCTCATAGTGAGTAAGGCACATTGCTTTGGGGAAGGTCCAAATCCCTCCCTACTATTTCTAGGCTGATGGAGGTATCCATTGCTGTAGGAACTCTTTCAGCCAGTAGCCTTTAAGATACCAGCCCACTTGGGCGTGGTCTCTTCTATAAATGTGAAAGTAAAGTGTGTGCTCACTTTCTCTTCTGGCTGTTGGATTCGGTTATTTTTCCCTGTCCATGCAGAGGATTTTGATCTGTGAGTCTACCGATAAATAAATAACCCTTTATTATACTCAATTCTGAGCTAGTGTGGGATTTCTTTTTAGTGTCCATCTACAATCCATCCAAAGAGAATAGGTTCCCAAAAAGCAAGTACAAGCAACAGAGACAAATCCTGATTCCACTACCAGAGTCCCCACAGTGTGCCCCTGCCATACAACTCTCATCCACATTCAGAGGGACAAATTAGAAAACTATTCAGCTGTAAAAACAATGACATTTTGAAATTTTCTTGCAAATGGATGGGACTAGAAAAAACATCTTGAGTGATGTAACTCAGACCCAGAAAGTTGAGAATGGTGTGTACGCATTCATAAGTGGATACTATCTGAAAAGCAAAGGATATTGAGTGTATAGTTTGTGATTGTAGAGACGCTAAGTAACAAGGTGAACCTCAAGAAAAACATACATAGATTCACCTGGAAAAGAGAAATAGACAAGATCACCTATCAAAATTGGGAGCATGCAGGTTTGGGGAGAAGGGCAGGCAGAAAGGAAGAGGAGGGGAGAAAAGGAAAGAGGAGAAGAACTTGAGGGAACAGGATAGATGAGAAGGAAGAAAAACAGAGATGAGAGCAAGGAAAGAGATATTTTGATTGAGGGAGCCATTCTGGGACTAGCAAGAAATCTTAGCCTGGTGCTAACTTTCCACTTATGTGTCTTTTAGTTTTGTTCAATATTAACTACAACTTTAAGTCATTTTCTAACTCACCATTAAATATCTTCTTCAGAAGAAGCCTCAGTGTGAACCCCTCTCACTGTACTCTCTTATGAACAGAATAAAGATTCCCTTTTCTGTATTTTCCCATCTTGGTTGTCACCCTATTTCCTCTCTCATGCACGTTATTTAACGTTACAAATTTTGTTTTTTTCTAACATTATTACATCCTATGTTCTCTCTTACTCTGAACTCCCTGGGATATATGACAACAATGGGCACATTGTTGGTTCCGTGAATAAGGAGAGAAGTTTATAATATTTTATTTAAGTTTAATGATTTTTCCTAATTTAAGCTATTCACATATGGCTCATTCTGGGTTTATCCAATATAATTTTTCAAAGTATTTGATTAAATACTTTAACTTATTTTGATAGACTCTAACCTTGTATCTACATGCAAATATCTGATGCTTGTTAAAGAAATTTATATCCTGACATTCATGAAAATCATGCAATGATATTGAATAGTTGGGGATAAAATATTTGATGTAAAGTACCTGAAATATACTGAAAATTAAAGTTTTTACATGTTAAGGAGGCATAATACTAAAATGATAGTTTTGTCTAGTTTAATATAAATAATCAAGTTGAACAGCAAGACATTCATATTGAATAAAGCAAAGAAAACTATAAAAATATAGAGGCACATCTAATGAGTAGGCCTTACTTTATGGTTTAACATAGAGTGCCCAGTGATGATGTTTGCTTTCAGAGCTTTGTTGAGAGTTCTATGAATGGCATAGCTCTTATTGTCTCATGGTAATAGAAATTAATGTCTTTTAGATGCAAAGACAATTTACCCACAAGGAAGTGACCTACTTGGTCTCATCTCCATTCCTTGGGAAGCTCTTGCAGGTTATAAACCAGCCAGGACAGACCCTGGGTGCTAGGGAAGCTGCAGGCAACTTAAGCTGGCACTGAAAGAATTGCTTGTGCATCAGGAACTTGCAAAGTGTAGCCACTAGTAAAATCCTTTTCTTCTGTCCCATCCAGCCTGCACTCTACTGAGGGCTGACACCAGGGATTTGTCAAATTCAGTTTCCAAGTTCCTTGTGAAGAATAAATGTACAGGTAAGTGCCCGAGTTGGTATTGCCTTCTTTTTAAAGGCAACAGTGGTGACTCTTCTAAATCTTGGTAAAGTCTCCAAGATAACACATTTTTGTAGATAAGTTCACTGTGAGAAGTTATGAATGTAAGCTGTATAGACAACTTATAGTTATTTATTTTAATAATCTGAAAGCTGAACTGACTTCTTAGAAAGAGCTGCTTTTGGTGCATTATATTCTCTATACTTCAACTAACCTAAGAGATTAACATTTTTACCTTGTTTAATAAATATTGTTAAATTGTCCAAGACTAAATAATTAAGCTAAATTAAAATGACACAATTTATCCAATGATGATTATGTGAAATATTGTTAGTGTTTATGGCTTTATTTTTGATACAGTTTATCAAAAATAGAACTGAAAAGGTAAATATTGTGTTTTCAATGTGAGGTCTAACTTTAAAGCTTGGTTTACCTTTCTATATTAAATATCACTGTTATCTTCTGGGAGACAAAAATTCATACTGGAAATGTATTAAGAAATCCTTAAATTTAATACAGTTCAGAACTATAAGAAAATGATTTTAGTCTGTTTGGGATTTCACAATATTTGGTTGGTAATTTTATGTTTGGTTTTTCACAATATTTTACTATTAAGTCTCTGTAACAAGCAGTTTTTACTTTGAGATTTTAAGTGTATTCCACTATATGAAAAAGGCTTTACCCAGACTTTTTTTCTGAGGTTAAAAGATATGATAAATTCTAGGTATATAAAAAGGCTTTCAAATTGACTTAAATGTAAAATTATTTATATTATGTCTATATTTCTTACCTTAATTAGAAAGATATTGAAAATCTAAATAACTTTTTTTTCATATATTGTCTATATCTGCTTTATATATTATAATTTACTACAGGTTTGAGATAAATTATTTTTGACTTATTTAAAAAATAATATTTTGTAATAAATAATTTTTGAAAAATTAGATTGATTTTCTTCCTTAAAACGTAATATTTGGATTCTTTTTTAAATGGCACATTTCTTGCTCAAAGATAATTACAATTGGTTGCATTTCCACAGGCAAAAATTAATGCAGTTACAGACACATTATAGCAGATTTTCTTGTCAAACTGTAAGGCAAATCTAGTTCATTTGATTATATTGATCATTTGATTATGTGACTTTCAAAACTAATGTTAAATCTTATTTTCCATCACACCCACAAAATGAAGCTTTTCATTGCTTTGAAGATCCCTCCAGTCACCCCAGCCTGTAGTGTTTCTGTGTAATTTATCATTTATACTACAGGATTTTATAAGCACATAAAAGACAGCAGGAACTGTGGCTACTCTGAAAGTGGGAATCCTTCAGAGGTTAAATCATTTTGAAGCACCAACATTTACAGGAAAATTCAGCATCTAACATCTACATTCTGGTGAAGCATTCTATCATGGATATGATTGCAAGGGCAGACTACAATCTGTACAGTTTTATGGGATTCCTTAACAGTATCTTAAAAATTGAGAATTGACAGTAACTATAGATTAAAATTTAAGAATAGTGGTTTGCCAAGGCATCTATTTCATTTATATTCTAGTGTTACCATGTGCATTATGAGTGTGTTGAATTTCCCTTGTATTTTTGGAAGCTTATCTAATGGCCTTTCTTCCCATCTCACTTACTTCCCAGATGCTAAGTGTAACCCTAAATATGTCCTTATTCATTAAGAATGATTTGCAGGTAGAGGAGTTTGATTTTGGAGTTTGCCTTACTCTTCCTGCCTTTGTTTATATAAAAGAGTTTTGTTGTAGTTATTGAGGTTTTAATTATGTTTATGTTTACCCAATTTTGGAATACTGAGTTGTGTCTCAAATGATTAGAATGCTTAACGTGTATCTTTGCTAACATGTGAAGTACCACTTTGTCACAGACATTCCCATAAGAGTTTTTGAGTTCATGCCTCTTGTAAGTTGTCAAGCTTTTTGTGTAGGCACTTCTAATTACATGGCCCCTAGCACTTTCAGAAAATATGTGCTAAAAATAAGCTGTAATTATCTTATTGTCATTGCCCACAGCCTCAATTATCTAGGATGCATCACAGACTGAGGAAAAATTGTAAAGATCATTTCGTGCAGCTTTTATAACTGACAGCTCATCCACCGAAATACCTACTTTTCACTTATTACAGAAAGCGTAGCAGTTAAGATTACCTCGCTTCTTTTAGTATATATGACAATAAAGTAAGCACATATAACTTTGAGAAGAGGGCAGTTATAGTTTAGAATAACATGGTGTTTTAAAAGTTACCATACCAAGGACTATAATTAACTCTTAAGATACAGGCCTGTTCTGAGGGGTATTCTGAGGGAAACAGATGGAGATGTGATGTTGTGATCTAGCAGGTATTTATTTCCAAGTCTAAGTTTCTCTGTGTTGTTTTGGTGCCTGTGCTGGAACTAGCTGTTATAGACCAGGCTGGCCTTGAACTCACAGAGGTCTGCCTGCCTCTACCTTCTGAGTGCTGGAATTAAAGGCGTGTGACACCACTGCCTGACCTAGGAGGTAATTTTTGAACACAGGAAAGTGTGCTTAATTTGAGACAGGTTCAATGCGCAAAGCAGCAGTTATTGAAATAGATTTAATATATATATACATATATATATCAACCCTATAGAGAGATATGAAAGTATAAAGTTTGAAATTGAGAAGTACCAAATTTTGAAGAAAAAATAAATCTTTGCAACCCTATTAGTCATTATGTCTGAAAAAGAACTAACCAGTTGCATTCTTGGGAAAGGTGTCATCTATGAAAAATCACTAATTATACTTTCTAATATCTGGATAGGTGCTTTGAGGAAGAATTTGGGGAGAGCACCCTAATGTGCTACTTTTGTTACTCAAATGTTTTTTTTTAATTTATTTAATTATTTATTACATGTGTCTGGGAGGATGCACACACACACACACACACACACACACACACACATCCACCCTCCACTCTCCCACAGTCATTTGTCTGCCCCCACACAGGGCTGTTCAGAAGACAACCAGGAGGAGTTGATCCTCTTCTTCCACTATGTGGGTTCCAGTGTCAAACTCGGGTCGTCATGCTTGGTGAGAAGCATCTTTAAATACAGAGTTAACTATCTCAGCAGCCTTATGGGTTTTGAATGGGTAAGTAAATAATTAGGTTGTGGTTCTGGTCTCTAAATTTGTTTAAATCCTAGATAAGAAACAGTGTGTGTCATGAAAATGTTCTATGAAATTATGCATACCATATAAATTATGGCAGTATGATATATCATAATAGGTCTCTATATGAATGTCTTGTCAGAATTTTTAAATGCTTTCCCTGAATTCTAGTCCATTCACTATGATTCATTCACCTCATTCAGAAAAATATTGTAGTAAAGTGCTCCTGAACAGAATGCATCTTACCTTTGCTTGCTCTAATGTGTAAACTTCGATTTGTAAATGGTTCTTTAGACTCTGAGATCATGAAATGAACAGTAAGATGTGAGGCTTGACTTCTCTTTCTCAGCTATAAAGGACACTTTGGACTTGGAATCAAAACCCATTCTGAACTTAATTAAAATATCTTTCTTAGTCAGTAATTATGAACAAAGTGAGTAATAAGTATGCATATAGCTAAACATGTTCTCATTAAAATTTTAATTTATTGATAGCATATATGTTTATATGATGAGCATATATTAACCATATGGAAATTTTTAATATTTTTTTAGAAAATTACATAATGAAATATTATGTTCCTTTAGAGAATTTTGCAGAAAATATTAGTTACATATTTTCTTAAGAAAAATTCTAATTCGTCGTAATTTCCACTGTATACTTATATGTATTTCAAATGAAGTATACTTAACCTTTTAGTTAGTACATTAGACATCTGTTAAATATTGAGTATTCATTTCTTCATACAATAATGACAGTCTTTTCAAAATAAAAGTATTCCAAATAATTTAATATACCATATGTTAATAACTTGTAATTTTCCATATCTTTTACTACTTAACAAGGCTTTGGAGTCAACAGAATGCTCATTAAATAGGATGAAATAGACATCTATTTTAGATTTCCATTTGTAAATGAATATTTACAGTAAATCAATAAAGATTTACAATCACTGGGAGCTACAGCACATGTAACTTCTCAGAACTTATTTGCAATAACTTTGTGAAATGACTATGTTCCCATAGATTGTACTTTGAGACACACTTCTTTCTTATATAAATAAATTGATCCTGGCCCCTTTTGGTATAAAAAAATATTCACTGTAAGAGACTTCTTTGCAGACTGAGAGATTCTTGAAATGGAGATTGAGAAATAGCTAATGAGAATAGACACATCTGGGCCTTCCCAAGCAGCTACTTTTAAGTAAAGGCAGCTGTGTAACTAAAGTAGACATTTCTTCAGGGACTCAGTCACCATGCATTTTTCACTTGTTCTTGGCCGTGCTGATGGCTTTGTGATCTTTGATTATAAAGTTGAATGAAGTGGTGTCGCATAGGTCCAACAATGGATAAAATAGCATAATAAAGATCTACAACAATATATAAGCTTGTCCTACTTAGTCGTGTTTCTCTGTCAATCTGCATTTTCTGTTTGTTCATGTGAAATTCTCAATATGCCATTTTAAAAAGTTTAAACTTGTTGTGTCTGATCATATCCCAAAACTGTGATTTTTATCCTGAAATCTAAGTGTTGGATCCTTGTCAAAGAAGAGGCATACAAACTCCTTCCTAGGATAATTATTTGACTTATAAGTCAATTCACTGATTAAATACAGAGATTATATATTTCTATAATATTAACAAGAGAGTGTGAAAAATAAACACTTTTTGCTCATTTATCCAGTATCAACATTATTGTCAGTAACAATGTAAAATGCTATTAAGATAATTAATACAAATTTTATTATTGCATATATTAATTAATTATTAAGTACTAAGTGAGATAAACACCATGCTCTAAGATTGCCTAAAAATTAAAATTTTAAGATTCATAGTAGTTACTCTATCATTTGAACAAATCTATAGCTTTTGTACAAAGATCCCCAAAGACCCGACATATTTCTAAAAAATGGTTTTGTAAATTAAAATAAAAATAAATTTATTCTCATTAAATGTGCGACAAAAGTCTGTATTTTATCAATTATATTTTAAATAAATGTTATATATTTATATATAATATAATTTATATTTAATTTATATATAATATATAATATACATTTTAAATAAATTTAAAACCAGACAGGCAGTAGAGGTGGGTCAACGAGAACACGGGAATTCTGGGAAAGAAAAGCTTGGTGTTCAGTCCTGACCCAGCCATAAAAGAAGCAAGATGTGACCGCCTCACCGAAAAAGGTACCAAGTCACATGGCTAACACAGACAAGAATAATGGGCTAATATAAGTTATAAGAGTTAATAAGAAGCTTGAGCTAATAAGCCAATCAGTTTATAAGTAATGTAGACCTCTGTGTGATTTCTTTGGGACTTAATAATTGCGGGAACTAGGCAGGGCAGAAAACTCAGTCAACAATTAAATGCAATAACTTATTTTTAAGTTAACTCATTTTACTAGTGCATATTAATTATACAGAATAGTGGGTTAATTCTGACATTTTCACATTTGTATATAACAATACACTCTGATCATATGCACATATGTACTCTCCTGTTCTCCCTGCCATTTATTATCTCTCTCCTGCTTTCACATCATTTTGTTTGTTTCTTAATTCTCACTTCAGAATCTTATTGAGTAGCTAAGTAGCTGTGCACAGTTGCAATTCAACTGTGAAGAGGTGATTTATGCAAATTATTTCTTCTTCTGCTTACTTGTATCAAATATTTAAATACTAATGTCTAATTTATAGCACAAATATGAGGTCACCAAAGGTCTATCTGCAAGGCATTAGACAATTAATGGACAGTAATTACTAATATTCATTACAGCAAAAATACTATGTGCAATATAGTATTTTCTGTAGTGAAATTACTGTTCCAAAATTCAATTCGTTTTTTCAACTTTTAAACTATTTAATCCTTAATTTTTGCACCATAAGTTAACCCTTCTTATATTTGTTTAGTAAATTTATTCTGAAGAGGAGATAATATGAAAATAAAGAAAATAATTTGATAAATATTAAAACAAACATATGTCATAATTCATTACTATTAGTGATACAATTTACTTATTTTTGCATTCAGATCATGCAAAATTTTATTCCTGTTAAGTTATGTTTATATGAGCCAATCTATGTAATAGCCTTATGGTGAGCAATTTTAACTCAGTTCTCATAGATTATGGGATCACAAAACTTCTAAAACCCAAACTCACCTAAATAGAATAAATATCTCTACCAAAAAAATGGAGATAACCAAAGGGATGCTATCATGCAAAGGGTCACTGAGCACAAATAACTAATAGAACCTGAATAAATGAGGTAGGCTATGACATTCTCTTCTTGAGTAATAAAGAGGTATAATAAAATAAAAAATTAATTTCAGGTAAACGTTTGATAAACGACTTTATAAACACCTCACTTCTACCCATTCTGTTCTACTGAGTTAAAGAATTAGTAACCAGCAAAGAAAATAACATCTAATTTTTTGCTTGAGTATCTCACAACAGAGACAAGAGATCATTCCCTGGTGTTTTATAAAGAGGAAAGTTTTATAAAGATTCTTCCCCATAAATAAATAACAAATGACTTTCATGCATAGAATCAAATTTCAATCAGTTACTCAAACCTATGTTGCAGATTGAACTGTACGTAGGAAAACTGTACATGACCTGTAAGTATAGATGTCCTCTCTCTATTGCAGAACAAGTCAATCTGCATCTCCGCAGGTGTGGCTCACTTTAAAAGAAATTCTCTGAGTTTAGGTTGCTCCTTGTAGCTCCTAAGTTGAATACATAATAAATTTTCATTTTTGCAAGCAAAATCTCTTTGTGCTATTATAGCAATAAACGCATTGTGTTGAATTATCTAATTAGAGGGTCTTGGTAATGCTTTATTTTCTCTCAGTGAAGTATGTGGTAAGGTGGAAAAGAGATACTCTTTAAATCCTTCCATGATGAAACTTCATATGTCATAGTAAGTTAATAATAGGAATATTTTCAAAAAGGAAGTTAAATCTTAATATTTAGGGGAAAGAAAAGAAAGCGAGGCAAAGGAAACAAGAGTGTGAACTAGTAACCCTACTGTGTAGTGATGTCAATGATAAAAGCATGAGAGATAATTGGCTTTGTGAAGTTTCTTATTAGCTTCTTTTCAACAGTTCCAATTATAGGACTGTGAGAACAAAGAATAATGAAAAAACACAAAAATACCACAAGTTTATTGAATAGACTAGTAAATGAGAGCCTTAATTAGTGGAAATTATATCAAGTTCAAAAACATTGAGTTTGGCAATGTCTGTATCAAATTACTACCTTCTTCATTCTTCACTGAATGAAACTTTGTTCTAGATGTCACTATGTAAATGCCTTACTTTGAAATTCAGAAGTCAGAAGTCAAATAGAACAAGTTATAAGTCAGAAAGCCCCATTTTTCTTCTCACTAATCTCTCCTCTTACTTTTTAAAAAATAGAGCAATGAACATAGATACATTATGCAGAACTGTGGTTGTGAACAACTTAAAGTTCTGGTGAATCCTGACAGTCAAGAAAAATTCTTCTTGAGAAAGCATTTATGTCTCAGAAAAGAAAATGAGATACAAATAAATAGTAAGAGATGAATACTTTCAAGGTGCCAGCAGCACCAATTAAAGCCCAGACAAACAGAATTAACTATTATTCTCTCTCTTTTGTGCAAGAACCAGATTCAGTTTATCGTTTGTTCTTTTTCTCTTCTCCCCACTGAAATACTTGTCTGGTCCAAGATTTTCAGTGTGACAAGACAATGATGCCCACAGAAAGTAACTCAATAACACAGAGCATGTTAGGGATTTCCCTAATATGTCTGCTTTTTCTGAAACTATAGAGAAGCCCTACTAAAGAGAAATGAGCCCTAATGTCCATTGAGCGTCTTGAATATACTACCATTATTTTAGGACTTTGCACAGATGATAACAGGTTTTCTTCTCTATAAAAAAATTGATTATCTTTGAATGCAGGAGACACAGCAAAGAAATCATCGAAACAAGCATAGCAAGATCAGATACATTTGGTTAACTAAACACAGAATCCCAGAGTTATGTAATGTAATTTGCTGCAGTTTTGAAAACTGATGTTCAAAAACCAGAACACATCTGGTTTTATATGGTTTAGACAATCTTTTCAGAAAGACATCTTTGCCAAAAAAAAAAAAAAGGATGCAGGAAGTAGAACTTAAGTAGTCTGTAGGAAATGATTAACAATTGCTGCTCGATAGACTTCTCTGCTGCTGTTAAAGAATGGGATTTAATAGCTGTGTTGCAGTCTGAAGACTTCAAGATAAAAAGGAGGAACACTGGTTGCCTGTTCCATTAGTCACTGAGTTTCAAGTTTCTGGCCTGTCTGATAATACATGAAAGTGTACTTGTGTATCTCCTTAGCATTTTCTAAGGTATCATGGAGGAGCCTTTTTTACTTTCTTTTTTTAAATTCTTCTTTCACATATTTCATCATGAACACTTTTCACACCCTCCCCTCATCACAGAACCTCTCCCCACCTCCTATATCCCCTACATCCTCTTCTCCCCTTTCCCCTTCAGAAAAGGGCAGGCTTACTAGGGATATCGAACAAACACAGCCTTTCAAGTTATAATAGAAATCCCACCTACCTTCATTCTTAGTGCCTTGTATAGTTAATTTGTTGTTTGGCAATTTTACATTCTTATGAAATATATGCCTAAAGTAATCTGACATGTAATGATTTATTAATGTGTTCTTTTAATTGCTTCTGTTTTGGAATGGAGGCACATTTTCTAGAAAGCAATGTAATCTCAAGCAATAAAAAGAGAAATCTGAGGCTGGCTTAGCCACAATCCCTGTTGGCTCCCAATTGCTTTCCTTCAGGAAAGGATTGTTCACATAGATAGCCAAATTTAAAACAAGACTATGTGTTTCCTAGGTTCCTTCATTTCCGTGTGTAAACAGTAAATTTCTATGTATGATTTCCTTTTCTTCCTTTTCTTCCTCCCTTCTTCTTTCTTTTTTTCCGATTAGATGTAGTGTGATTTTCTTTTTAACAACAAGGAATTGTGGTGAAATATGTTATTAAAGTATGATAAAGTAAACATGTATTCTATGTCCTAATTTCTTCTTTAAAATAAAATCCAAATGTCCATTATTGAGACATTTACTTCACAGCATTGAACCTTGGGAATGTCTTATTTTCTAAAACACCATACAAAGATTTTGGAGCTTCATTGAATAAAAGGGGCATGATGTCACTGAACATTAATAATGTCCTAATTCCTAGATTAAAAGAAGGATACATACATTTGAAAAATAATGGAGTCTATATTGAATATCACCCTAGACCTTAGGGCTATTATTCACCAGATCTCACTTGCTCGACCATGACCTCCAGGACTGTTTTATTGTACTGAATCTTGATCACCCATTATGCAAAGCATAATTGCAACTAAGGGAAGCAAAATGATATTAATCAGGGATAACATTGCTATGGACTTTGACCCATAGGTATAAATCTAATAAATGTGTAGCTTTTTTTCCTCATAACATAATGAGTCCTTCCTTATATCATTACTCATGGGACCAATGTGAAATCATAATAGGAATATTTAAGGCAATTAATGAGACAGATAAGAAATGATTGTATGGCTTTAATTTCCTAATCACTTTAATGTTCCAAATTAAGGTATACATCAAGCTGTGTCCATTAGAGCTATCAGTCAGATCCCTCTAAAACAATGTGATGAAAGAGTAAGAGTATAGAAAATCAGATAAAATTAAGTGAAGAAAATGTTAGTCTGAGCACCAGAGAAGCAATATTCAGATGATTAAGTCAGACGGATTGTGAAAGAGTCTATTAAGTAAGAGGCTGGGAGTACCATCTCTCAAGCAGTAAAATACACTAAGCATGCCACCAAAGAAGTCATTTTTTATTGTCCTGCCTAGATAGACCCATGTCATCTTACTCTCTGGTTCTAAGCAATCCTATAATTTGTATATTCCTTCTTTGCTGAGACATTCATCATTTCTTCAGTGATTCAAATTCAAATTTCTGTTTACCCTAATGATTTAGGTTTATTCACACACACAAATGATAATTTTTTTTAAAAAACACGTAGCTTACTTGCATCATATAGATTACATGAAACAAGTTTAAAAATGACAAAGCATCCTATTAACAGCATGTGGTCTCTGGAAAAATATATATTTTGGATACGCATTGTTTCTTATCATTGTTTTCGATGAATTGGTATGTCATTTATTTTATTCACATTAAATTGATTTATCAAAGCCTGATTTTTTAAATGAATTGTTGATGAAAGCAGAGAATGTGAAAATCTAAGAATTGGGTAATTATAGTTTTATTGATGATCAGTACAGGTAATTAAGGGGCATGATAAATTATAGCTTATATCTCATTAGATTCCATCTGATAGAAAGTGAGAAACTCATAGGCACACGAATGTTTATATACCTGTCAGAAAGGACATTCTGCATAAAAAAAAAACTGAAAGTTTTTTTGAAACAGGTTTTTTCTGTGTAGCCTTGTGACCGACCTAGAAGTAGCTCTTTAGACCAGGTTGGTCTAGTATTCAAAAAGACCTGCCTGCCTGTGCCCTCATGTACTGGGATTAGAGGTGTGCACCACCACTGCTTAGCTAGTGAAAACTCCTGTAAGAAACAAAATAAAACAAACATACAAAACACAGTTAAAATCTATTTTTTTCAAATAAAACATTCTTATTTTCCTGTGTATTCGGTTGTACCAAATACACTTAACGTGTGTGAAACAATGATTTCACCCTCCAGCATTGCACATTAAAAAAGCCTGGAAGGCATCAACTCTACCCATAAAACTATAGGTAACTGAAAAAAGCTGTGAGGGACGAGCTCATTACCAAGGAAGGGCATACCAGCTGGTTCTCCAGAGTTTAATTCCAGCCATGAAAACATACTTACAAATAAAATTCTACATACTGAACATGTTATGTTTAGAAACACACACACACACACATATATATATCTGTATATATATATATACATTCTAATGTATGTAAATGTGTATTTATAGAAATATATTTTCATACATAGATATACATGCAATAAAAAGTGGAGGAGAGCAGCCATGAATTTGACAGAGAGTGGGGAAAGGTATATGAGAAGGTTTAGAAAGAGAAAAGGGACTAAAGATAAGTAATTATAATATAATTGTTAATTAAATTAAATTAAAAACGTGAAAATAAAATACTCTCTTAATGTTACAGAATGAGCAGGCAGGAATCCGATTCCCTGATATAATGTAGAAACAAAACTTGTTTGACTGAAAATCTAAAATGACTTTTCTGATTAAAAGAAAAGAACTACCTTTTATTGTTTCCTTCCACTAATAGTTCCCTAAGCAAGATTTTAATATTAGTAGAAAATTCTAATATGATACAGAATAAAATAAGAGGGATGAAGATGTAGCTCAATTGGTAGAATACTGTTGTAGCTGACATGAAGCAACAAGTTAGATCCCCAGCACCACCTGAAACAGGCACGGTTGTATACTTCTGTGCTCCCAGAACTGAGGAGCTGCAGATTGGAGGATCAACAGCTTACAAGGGAGTTCATGGCCTGTCTGGGATACATGAGATCCTATCTTTATATAAATGAATGAAATTTAGATTTTCATTATAAAAACTATGAATTACGTGTAACCCATGTTCTCAAAAAATTTGTTTAAGTCTGTGTGGCATTTCCAATATTCAAAAAATTAGTTTTTATTGTGTCTTTTATCCAAACTACTTAGCAACTTAGGGTCTGTTATTATTTTTATAAATGTTAAAGATGCTATTAGAATGATAAAAGGTTCCACATTTTGGCTCTTAAATACATTTTAGTTTCATTTCTTTTTAATTGTTGTTGTTCTCATTATTTCCTTCGATGTGTTGTTAACCTACACCACTTTTGACTCACTTAAGTATATCTTCCTTTTTTTTTAAGGAATAGATACTTTTAAAGATTTCTAGGCTATAAGGCAAATGGAAACCATTGAAGGGTATTTAGAAATATATTAAAACTTTATAATGAAAAGGAGATTTCTGAAATTACTTATGGGCTTTTTTTTCTCATAACTTTGAAGACTCTAGAATACATTATTAAGTGGTGAGTGAATGCTTTTAATAGAAAGAATAAAACAATATTATTCTAACTAATTACTTATATCAGATTTACAATATATCCTTTAAGAGTTGAATGATAATTTAAGATTGTCAGTTTATTGTTGGGAGGGAATGGTTATAATGTTACTGGTAATATTCTATGTAAGCAGAAGAAAAAGGCAAGAAGCTCTTACATAGAGCTGGAAATCCAGAGAGAATATTTTACATAAATTCATCCATCTTTATCCTTAAGTGTTTGTTTTTATAAATGCTCTGCTCACTGCTTAGATTTTGGCATTAAATTTTACACCATGTTCTAGATTTATTTTCTGCTCATGAGTTTTCCAGCCAAAGCATTGAGTAAATATCATCTGGCGTGAAGATCTGCTATTGGCCTTTTATTCCCTGAATAATATTCCTAAAATAGAATGTATCCAATTTTGTTCTACTCATGCCTCTCAGCTTGAGGTTATATTATGCTGGTGATCTGGGGTTACTTGTCTACCTTTATGTTGCTGCTTTTGTTTTCACAACCTTATTTTATAACAAAATGTTTAAACAATTTTCATAAATTCATAGAGAAGAGGTATTTATGGAATACAGAATATTCTTAGATAATAAGTTCTTAGAAAGCTATGCTTAACCATTAAATACCTCTGAGAATTTTCTGCTAGGAAATAATTTTAAGTTCTCTAGCTGTAGGCATAAGTCATAAACCTAACAAGATATATATGAATTGTGTTTGTGTGACATACACAGCAATAATGAAAAACAGATGCTATGCATTTGAAAGAGAGTAAGAAAAGGTATATGGGTTAGAAGGAGGAAAGAGAGGGGGAAATGATGAAATAGACCAGTGATCATCAAAGAGGCTTCATCCAGCAACTTATAGGAGCAGATGCAGAGACCTACAGCCAAACATTAGGTGCAGCTCAGGGAGTCCAGTGGAAGAGAAGGGAGAAGGATCTCAAGAGCAATAGGGGTTGAGGACACCAGAAGAACACTGCCCTCAGAATCAATTAGGAAAGGCTCATAGAGGCTCACAGAAATTGAAAGGACATTCAGGGAGCCTGTATGGGTCTGACCTAGATCCTCTTCAAATATGGTTGTGTAGCTTGCTGTTCTTGTGGACTGCCTAATAGTAGTAATGAAGAAGAAGAATGTCTCTGACTCTTCTGCCCCAGACAGGGTTTCTCTGTGGTTTTTGGGTTTTGGAGCCTGTCCTGGAACTAGCTCTTGTAGACCAGGCTGGTCTCGAACTCACAGAGATCCGCCTGCCTCTGCCTCCCAAGTACTGGGATTAAAGGCGTGCGCCACCACCGCCCGGCCCTCTTCTGCCTGATCTTGTGACCCTTTTTCTCCTACTGGGTTGCTTCACCCTGTCATGATATGGGGGTTTGTGGCTAGTCTTATTGTAACTTGTTATGCTGTGTACAGTTGATATCCTTTGTCGACCTGCTTTTTTCTAAAGGGAAATGGAAGAAAAGTAGATCTGATCTGGTGGAGAGGGGAAGGAGAAAGGAAGTGGGAGGAGTAGAGGGAGGGAAACTACCTTTGTGATGTAACATATGAATTAAATGAAAGAAGTAATTACATATAATCTGGAAAAAAGGAAAGTTCACAAATTCCAGTGTAATTGGCAGCAACCTGGTAAGGGAGATGATTATGTAAACTTTGTATAAAATAATAGAAAAGTAAAAATCATGACAAAATTGAAACATTGAATATTTAAAATATCAGTGGCAGTTTTCTTCCAACTCATGAATGACCATGAAAAATATAAACCAACTGTTTCAGATGTATAGTTATCTAAGTATATCATAAATCTGAATATTTATATGAAATATTTCATAGTTAAGAGTCAAACCTAATACATCTGAAAGTTGGATTCAGCCTGGAATTATTTGATACTTCAGTACCCTCCAGAATATTTTAAAGTATTTTAGAGTTTTCTGCTAATAGAATTTATAATGGTGTCCGTTCTCTAACAAGATTATGGGACATGGATTCTCTGTGAAGGCTTTGTGGTTTAAAGACCAAAATTCCATTACATTCTAATTTGTGATCAAACCCAAGGGCTTCTGAAAACCTACATCAATGCTTTCCAAAGATATCCTCAGGCTTGTTACTTAGCAGTTCAGATTTATACATGGCAGATTCTTTCCACATTGTGCTCCCTTTAAGTTGTTTCATTTGTTAACTGTTCTTTGGTCAACCACCTTTTACCATCTGCTTTGAGCAACTGCATAAATGGAGTGTTTGGGATTAATTGTACCTCCATACTACCCAGTGGGTGTGGGAAGTCCTTCTGTATATGTGTTGCTTTCATTGGTTAATGAATAAAGAAGCTGTTTTTGGCCAATGGCTTAACAGAATATAGCCAAACTGGAAGACATATAGATATAGATATAGATATAGATATAGATATAGATATAGATATAGATATAGATATAGATATAGATATAGATATAGAGAGTAGGTGAGTCAGTGAGACACCATGTAGCTCCAGCAGAGACAGATGCCAGGGATAAAACTTTACCTGGTAAATCACAGCCACATGGCAATACACAGATTAATATAAATGGGTTAATTTAAGATAAGAGTTAGCCAGAAATACGCTTAAGCTATTGGACAGATAATATTGCAATTAATACAGATTTCTGTGTGTTTATTTTGGGAGTCGTGGAGAATGGGAAATGAACAAGAGGCATCTACTAACCGATTGGTGCCCCCACGTGGCAAACTAAGTTCACTGAAAACCTGAAAGAGTTTGGGAAAGAATTCTAGACAAACAAAAAACAGTTTAATCCATTTTTTTTGTTCTGTTTGCATTTCTTTTTCCCCCCTGATGGGCTCTGTTTGCTGGTAAAATGCTGTAACTCCTTTAAGAGAGGTCTTCCTGATTCAGCAGCATTATTAAAAGAAAGAAAAAAAAACTGCATGGTTTCAAAATGATGGCTTCCTTGGCCGTGCTGCCTGTAGGAACTCTAGTTCTTTTTACAAGACCAAGCATTTAAATGTGGTTTGTGAGAAATGTGCTACAATTTGCTTAATGGCAACACAGACATGCTGCAACCTGACTCTGATTTTAGTCAAAAGAATGACTCTCAGAGGGAATGAATGGACCGCCGACATAGTGGAGTAGGAAGAGGCAAAAGCAATGCATCCTTAGTCCTAGTAATGCCCCTTAGCATTTTAAGAAGCACTCTTGGAAAGAAAAGGATTTCAGATATACAATAGGACAGATTCAGACCTAGAAGACCACTAAACAAGACACAGTATATTTTAAAATGTATGTGGGCTTGGGAGAGAGAAGAAAAGGAGTAAAGAGATAATAAATTTAATATAAAAGAGTACAGAGAGCCGGGCGATGGTGGCGCACGCCTTTAATCCCAGCACTCGGGAGGCAGAGGCAGGCGGATCTCTGTGAGTTCGAGACCAGCCTGGTCTACAAGAGCTAGTTCCAGGACAGGCTCCAAAGCCACAGAGAAACCCTGTCTCGAAAAACCAAAAAAAAAAAAAAAAAAAAAAAAAAGTACAGAGAGCCATAGATTAAAGGAATGAAGATAATGAGGTAAATATTAAACTAGTATTAAAGGTAATTGAGTAAGAAAAATAAGCCACGTAAAGATGGATTATACACAGAGCGTCTGGATTATGTATATTATTGTGCTTTCTTTAAATTTTTTGAATGTGAAGGAGCTAAGAGAGATATTTCATTGTACGGATTGCTAAACTAAACACAGCATATATAATTTAAAGAAATCATGATTTCAGAATTTGGGTCTAAGGGTTTGTTGCTTTGGAAAAGAAGTTCTTTCTTTGTTTCCACAAAGGATGAGAACCCGTTGAATCCTTTCAAACTAATGCGAATTGATGGACTAAGACTACCAAAAAGGTCTCTGTGAGCACCTTAAAAATTACTTTGTCCAATAAAATGCAGGAAACAGCTTGGAGAGAACTACACCCAATTTCCCAAGATGAATGCTCGTAAATGTTTCTTACATTTAAAGGGGACATGCTATAGAGATTTGTCTTGGTACGGATCTTGGTTTATTGATACAGTTTAAGATTAATTTTTGTATATATATATACTATATATATATATATTCTTGATTAAGGTATTGTGTTTGTGCAGCTCATTTAAAAATGTAATGTAATATTAAGAAATATAGGTTAATGGATAATTGTCTATAATAATCAAGCTTGAAGTCATGTTAGTTTGGTTTTCTAGATATATAGGGATATATTTCAGTTAGACAGGTATTCTTTAAGTCTTTCAGAGACATTCAGAATATGACATTTAAAATGTTTAAGATTAGGACTTTTGTGACAATGAGACTCATATACTCCTGGCCGCACCATCTACTGGAACAATCAAGAGGATGATGGACATCGAAGATAATATTGTCTGAGGATAAACTCACAAAAAGAGTAGCGATCCACAGTCCTCTGAGATCCCTGGGAACTGGAACCAAATCCAGCAGCCGAGAGGCCCTCACAGGCTTTTCTTCTGCTTTTATAGTACATAACACCATGACCAAAGTGGGCTGATATATTAAAGGTATTGTCTGAAAGAGTTTCCACAGCACTTGTACACTGTAAAGATTTGTCACTCATATTGATTTAATAACATACTGACTGGCCAGTAGGCAGGCAGGAAGTATAGGCAGGGCAACCAGGCTAGGAGATTTCTGAAAAGAGAAAAGGGAGATACTCATTCTCCAATCAGATGCAGAAGTAACAAGGTGAGAATGCTTTACTGAAACATAGACAAGAATTATGGGTTAATTTAAGTCATAAGAGCTATTTCGTAATAAGCCTAAGCAATAGGCTAAACAGTTTATAATTAATATAAACCTCTGTGTGTTTCTTTGGGACTGAACCACTCCTGGACCAGGGTGGAACAGAAACTTCTGTTTACATATTGTGAAGAATCTAAATTTAAAATTAATTTTCTTTTGTTCTATAAGACTATTGTAGCTTGAACATTGCCTAACAGTTTTTATAATGTGTAGTTCATGAGGCTAATTGGTATCACCCATGAATGTTATAGTTCAGACCTTTCATAGATGTGATCATTATATCTGTCTATGAATAAGATAATTTTCACTACCCCACATATTTCATTGGATTTCAGAAAACTCTGCCACTTTCTGAGTAAACAAGAAAAACGAGAATACCATCAGACAACTTTACATATTCTCCATAGACTTTTATTCAGTTATGAATAATGTCAATTATAAAGTCACGCTCAATGAATTTTCAGTTTACTTGTGCCTGTGCATGCTGTTGTAATTGACTGTACATTTTCTCCTGGAAATTGATTTTAATATATAAACAAGAAACATCATTGCAACCAAATTAATATGATATAAAAGGCAATGAAATTCATCTGCTCAAGAAGGCAAAAAAGTCTTTTAAATGTCAAATTCATAAAACCACATATTTGGTAAAATATTCGTTTCAGGTTTGGTAATTTTCACCATAATATTTGTGAGCTTATTTTTTTCTAAAATTTTCATATTAGCCAAAACTTATAAACAATGGATGTTTTTAAAAAGATAATTCCAACACTAAAGTTATACAACGTATTTCCAGTGCAATGATTAGAAAGTGATTTTGAATTTTAACAGTTGGGTTTGTGAGAACAACTCTCCTTCTGCTGATTTAAAACATGAAGGACTTTTGAACAGGGATTATAACATGCATAATTTAAGAAATATTTAGCTGAAAAATCTTTACAATTTATGCAATGGTTAACTAAAGTAACCTAGATGTGATTAATTCCTGTAATTAGGGTAAAAGTAAAATGGATTAGAGAATTCCAAGATGTCAAGATGACTATACAGAGATGACAAACTAGAATCCTTTCTCTACTCTGTGTTCTCATGTTGTCGTTTTCTTATGACAAAATCCATCACTGTACAGGACACGAGCCTTGTAACTGATTTGTATCTGCAGTAGTCCTTTTCAGGTGTGCTCTGACATTTTCAGTGGCTTTAAAACAAATGCATAAATCTCCACATTAGAATAACACTGGTGTATTGTGTTCTTTAAACCAGAATATCAGTTTGATTTTAAGGATTCTAACCTTAGGTTTGAGCAATATCAGAAAATAATATTAATGTTCAAGTTGTAATTTAATATAGAAAAATCTTTTTTCAATCATTTATTTGTTGTCTAGCTAAGGTATGAGCATCAAACGCCTGTGCAGCTGCTAACTCTACATGGAAGTCTTTTTTTTTCATATTTAGGATAGAAATGAATGGTATCTTATAAAAAAATCTTAATACTTCTGCTCAGAGCCATAATGTCTTGTTTCGTGCTTTAAAAAGACACTACATGTAAGTATCACACAGAGAAGGAAACAAAGTAGGAATTGAAGTGTGCTATTATCAGAGGGGTGTTGGTAACGCCAGATTATATGATGTTTTTGAATTAGGAACTAGTAATATATGACTTTAACTACAGAGACATGAACACACAGAGCCCTGACAGCAAGCCAAATAAATGATTCTGCTCAGTTTTCTCGTTGAACTTGCACTTTTTTTAGGGTTTCTTTTTTTTTCTTTTTCTTTTTTTTTTTTCGAGACAGGGTTTCTCTGTGGTTTTTTGGAGACTGTCCTGGAACTAGCTCTTGTAGACCAAGCTGGTCTCGGACTCACAGAGATTCACCTGCCTCTGCCTCCCAAGTGCTGGGATTAAAGGCGTGCGCCACCACCGCCCAGCCTTTCTTAGGGTTTCTTATGGGAGTAAATGTGAGGGGTTATTTGCAGAATGTCAAATAACTCGCTGAGGAAGCCTTTGCTAGCGTTGGCTGCTAATGATGAATGCTGTATCTATGAAGTTCTCGTACAAGTAACACATCTGAGGACTTACACAAACCTCAGAAGACTGGATAGTTTCCTTACCCAGCTTTATAAACTTAAAGAGGTATATTATGTACCTAGTAGATTTCAGCAGCTTCCCGAGGTTTATGAGTTTTGTTTATTTTCTGAGATTTCTCTTTGTGTTCCTGAGTTTTAATGAACTTCCCTCTAAGAAGTGGTTCCTACAAATAGAGCCGAAATGAATGGAGGAGGTTCTAACAAGACGTCACGCTCTTCTACCACAGAAGGATATAGTAAAATGATACCTTTGTGAACCAGGAAGTAAAACCTCATCAATCTGGAAAGTGCTTGTTTTCTTAGTCAACAGATTTATGTAAAATATATTTCTGGTTTCTTTTATGACTTCCCTAGTCATGGTATTTTATTATAGCAAATCCAAGAAATAAGAAAAGTGGATTGCCTGAATGAGATTGAAAGGTCTTAAGAATCAACTGTGGTCAAGATTGTAAATTAGACAAAGTTTTGCAAATATTCCTTGTCTCAATTGCCCTAGGGAAGTAAATGCTTCCATCTTTACAGACTTGGGGCTAAATGTAGCAAATAACCTCCAATTCAAATATTGACTGAAACAATATTGCTAGTCGAATTTTTTTTTATGTAAAGCAAGGAATTTATATTACCTCAAATATTAGGAAAATATAAAACTTTATTTAGACATTTAAATAAAGATAATTGGGACTTTGGAGGTAGAAAAGCCTTGCAAGCTACCATTTTTATTCACTTTGTATGATAGAAGCAGTTTTGAGTATTTAAACACCACGCTTTATTATGTTACTTCCTGAGTGATGAAACATCTGATATTAACAATGTAAAAGAAGGTAGGATTTATTATGGATTACGGTTTCTGATTTCAGTGGCTTTGCATAGTGCTCTGTGATGGTGAGCATGGGGTAGATAAAGCTGCGCACATAGTGGCTATCGATCACCAATTAAGAGTGAAGAAAGGAGCCAGCACATGTTACCTCTAACAACTTGTGCCCTCTGGTCTACTTCTCTCTCGTACCCACCACCTCCTGATTTCTATCATCTAATAATGCCTTCAAATTATGAGTCGTTCAAGGGAATAATCCATTGGTCAGTTACAGCCCTCATAATCAAATCACTTCCCCAAAGTGTTCCTTTTGAATATTTCATCGGTAAATAATCACTAAGTTAAAGGAAATGTGCTTTTAAGAGACATTTCATGTCCTATTTATATGATGTCAAATTATTAGGAATGATTTTATTCTAATACTACATAATGATTGCCATTTATCTCTACTTAATCTTAGCATTTTTCTGAAATAAATTTATTTTTAATATATAAATAACAACATATTAAGGGTGACTACTATTATTTACCAATAACCAGTAAATATTCCGTATTTACTGCTAACATTGTGTTAGGCTGTGACTGATTTTAGGTTTAAGAAATAACTACAGTGAGTTGACAATTCTCAATCTAATTCCAGAAATATTTGTGCATGCTATTTTTAATTGTGATGTAGAATTCTGGCATTATATGCATCATCTTCATGACTGAAGGCAATGAGCTTCACAAACAGAAGGAACTGTCTTGAACTCTCAATTATAAATGTTGTATAAAGCATTTTTTCTTTGCTATACTTACATTGTATACTTTTAAATCTTAGGTATTCATTTAATTTAAGAAGTTGCATATGATTTTTCACAGAGAAATTATATCAATAGCTATATAGATCAAAATCTTACCATACCAGTCAACAATCAACACACTGAAGACAGGACTGTGAGACAGCTCATCAGCCATATGTCACAAATCCCCACAATGGGAGCTGTTATGTAACAGGAAGACACTGCATTCAGAAGCTGTGATGAGGACTTAGCTTAATTTTATGCCTGGCTGCAAAGTTCTTTACAGTTGATTCTAATTTGATTTGGATAATGATCTACAAATCAATATTGTACACGGTAATTAATACTCTAACAATTCCTTTAGAAATGAAATTTTATTCCTAGAAAGCATAAAGTGTATTATTGGCAAATGAAGTTATGAAAGGTTTCCACAGTTATACATTCTAACTTTGTCAAGTTTCTGAAAGTCTAGAAAGTATTTTCTAGAAAAGTTACTATGCTGTGTTTATTTATTTTAATATATGGCTCCAAGTTGTATATACATGATCAATTTTATATATTACAAATACTTATTATTTTATTGGAGTAAATTAAGTAGAATTAGTAAATGACTATAACTTTTAATCACTCTTCCTTTTTAATACTAATAAAATGCAAAAGTCTTGCCATTATCTGCCTAATAACGTTAATCAAAAAGAATTTTCACATGTTCTTCAAAGATCTTTGTACTAAGTATCAACCTAATGTGGTGGTAAAACTCCAGGAATAAGAAGCTGTAAAGCAAAACTACAGAATAAGAAAAAGTGATGAAAAAAAAACAGCCTCCAATTAAATTATGAAGATTTCAAAGTGAAATGGAGAAAGATCGCATTTCCCTTAATGCAGTATTAATAATTTGAACTGTGATAATGATTATTGAAAATAGGTCTGAAAAGATTTATTAGGCTCTGGGATGTTTTGCCAAGAAATTGGTTATAAATTAAGCTATGGCACACTCTTTGCTGAAAAATGTTCTTGGCAACAGTGGAAACTCAGCAGATTTATATATTAATTTATTTATTTGGGTGTGCTGATAGATGAAAGTGTGATTCAGAAAAATCTAAGTAAGTGTATCTTTACATAGGTTTTAATGAAATAATTATCTATTTATATTTTATGTGTGGTAATATTTTGCATTAATGCATGTTTGAGAACTATGCCCATGCCTAGTGTCCTTGTAGATAACTGGAGTTACTGATGTTTATGAGCAGTGAGATAGGTGCTGGGAGGAGACAGCACATCCTCTGTAAGAGCCTCAAATGTTCTTAAGAACTGATCTACCTTTTTAGCCCCTCCAGGCAGCTCCAAAATATTGAAGACATTATGTTGGAGACTTCAGTGAGAATCCAAAATTGAGTTAACTTATTTAGAACAATATGTTTAATTATTGAATTATTATGTACCACCAAACTTCCCCAATAAAGGGGAATAAAGTTTCTTATTCTACAAGAAAGCTAGGCACTGTTCTTCTCTAGAAGTTAATAAGGTGTTTAAAATTGTTTAATATTTATTACAATTGTCATAAATTCAGTTGCTTTAACAAAGTCTCTAGATGAATACACAACAATGAAACGTACATTTCTTTTATCAATGCACTATTTTTTTAAAAGTATTATACTTGATTATAAGTAGCAAGTTTTAAACATTGATTACATATTCTCTTATTTTTATTATGATTATTATTATTTGTGTGTGACGGTGCATGGTAAGGGTCAGAGAAAAACTTGCATGAATCAATTCTCAACTTGTACCATGTGGGTGTGAGGGGATGAAACTCAGCTTGTCAGATTTAATGGCTTACCCAATGAGACATCTTAATAACCCAAGCTTTCACTTCTACTGCAATAACAAAGTAAATGAATTATTAAACGTTCTATTAAAATTAGGTAAGGAAATACAGATAAAATAGGATTTAACAACTTTAAAGTGTGTTGGGGGGAGTGTTTGAACATTCTGAATCAAACTAAGTCACACAACTACAGACAAACTTTCCACTACGTTTTGATTAAAAAAAAAGAATAGTTAAAGAAAAAAAATGATGCACAAAATAAAATAACCACGGATGACAAAGATTATACACAGATTATCAGAAACAATGACATTAACACCAACATAGATGTATTCCAAGTAGCTTAGAGGAATAAATAAGGAAACCCTCAGGAAGGAAGAACTGTCTCTCTCTAAATATACATATCTCATAGATATATCAAAATTGAGTATCTTCCTCTATCAAAGTATCTACCATATGCACCTGTATATGGATTTGTATTTTCACCCAAGAAAAACAAGCATATAATCAAAGAAGTAATTAAAGAGTTAGACCTAGAGGACAAAAACAGAAGAGAGAAAGAATTGCTTATGATTTGCCTATTAGGATATTACTTTGAACTTCCCCCGCATTTTAGGAAATTTGTTTATACCTGCACTATTAATATATAACCTGCAATCTGACTAACTGCATACTCTACAGAAATGCATGGATTTGTGTATTTTACTTCTTCATTGTTTGACTTTGCAGTGCTGTTTGATAATGACTGTAAACACCAGGTCTAGTCTGATGAGGCTCTAAGGGTTTGCTTGCAGTGATTTACAATGTGCCGTTAGCTGGCTCCTCTATATCCTCACTGATGCCTTTGTATGTTATGTGCTTAACCTGTAGTCAGGTTGACCTCTTAAGTAAAATTTGTTCACAGAGCAGGACACAGAGAATCCCGTTTGATCTGTGTCTAGTTTGCTCCTACCACACAAGTCATTCTGTATGGATGATCTGGTAGACATGTGAGGTCAGTAAGACAAGACAGAGAGAATGCAATTCAATAAAACGCCTGTGATATAGATGCATTTTATTATACATACATTGCATAAAATGTCTCTAAAAGGGCTGGTGGAAAAAGAACACATATGTATCAGCAATATGTTTCACTGGAAACAAAAACATTAAAGGAACCAAAGGGATTTCTATTTAACTATATTAAATAGAACGTAGAGTTATAGAAATGATGATGGTGGGAACTGAATTAAGGAGTAAGGTGCTTGCCTTGCAAGCATGGGAACCTGAATTAAGACTCAGAATCTCCCTTTTCAGGTATTCATATCTAACACCAGTGTTGGGAGTGTACAGGATATAGGCTCACACTCTGAGGTCATTGGCTACTAAGCCAGCCCCGCCCAAATGTAAGTTCTAAAATAGTAAAAGATTCTATCTCAAAAAAAAAAAAAAAAAAGAATCTGGTGCAGAATGATACAGGAAAACACCTAAGAATAACCACTGGCTTCCGCAAGCATGTGTATGCGCACATGCAGCAACATGGAATGCGTGTTCTGGCTCACAGGACCATATCTACAGGCTTACACAACCAATAAAGTACATAGCTTGATAGTGGAAGATACCCATTATCGACTCCTGGCCTCCAAATGCACACCTACATATGTGGACTATGCTCATATACATGAACAGTTCTCATATAAACAGTCACAGAGACTTACTACATAAGTAAAATAGGATAACAACTTCAATAAAATTTATGTTTAGAAAGAACAAGAGAAAAAAACACTACGAAACAGTCAATAAGACAAGAACCACAATGTCGAACATATTAGGGATGATGCAGAGTACATTTGTACTTGACATTTCTAATCAAAGTAAAAATTTCTTAGGTAAGCACAAAACAGTTTATTTGAAATATATTTTATTCATTTATGGAGTATAGTGGGTTTGTGCACATGCGTGCTTGATTCAGAATGGTTCTAAACTTCTCAGCGTTGGCACCTCTGCAAGGGCAGTATGAATTTCTAGCTACTGAGCTATCTCGCTAGTCCCTCTGTGCTGTTTTAAGACTAGAAAGTATAAACAAAAGCATAAAAGTTTTCATATAAAAATTCCGAATGATATACTTATAAGTGAAAGTAAAGATTATTAAGAAATTAGACATTTAAAAGAATCACTAAAGAAATTATATTTCACAATACTAAAATATTTAAATAACAAGGAATATGTGACATTTTAACATACAACCAGCTGATGCTGAAACAAAACTCCTAACTTCAAGGTGAAATATGAAAATTCAAAAAGTAATATGTTTTTCCCCATAACTGATAGGATAACAGGTACATATTAATATCTTAACAAAATTGGGGTACATATAATTTCTAAAATATTATCTATAAGCTGGAAACATAAAACTACAAACTATACTTTATAACTAAAAGTCTTTTATTTACAAAAATTAATATTTTTCACAAATCAATTTCCATTCCAAAGAATTCAATTATTTTGAGAGCAATCATCAAGTAAAATTCTACTAAACTCAAAGTCATGAAAATAAAAATAATATACACATATATTCATTACATAACATTCTAAATTACTCATTTTCTAACTAGTTAAAAAAAAGAAATAAAATTACACTTTAGAATATATTTTGAATTAAAGCCATGTTACACAAAGGTAATATCTTGTAGCTGAAACATTTTTGTTATGAAACATAAACTTAATTCATGAAAAACATAAATTTCAGCAGTTTCATCTAAATTTAAAATAGAAAAACAAATATAAAAACAGCAACAGGAACATTAACCAAAAAATATAATAAAACTTCTCTGTCAAACAATTCTAGACCCATAATCACTTCATTAAAATGTTCTTAAAAACAAAACTTATCCTTTAAAACAAAACAAAGCTGAACAGAACAAAAAGATTTGTAACATTAAAACATATTTGCTCAGTTAGAAATGAGCTTCAAGTTACCGTTAGCAGTGCGATAACTACTTTGCACACCACTGCTGTTGGGTAGAGCTCCATTAACCTTAATACCTACATAAAGATCTCCACATACCCTCATGTGGTCAAAGTTTGTACTTCACTATATGAAAATAGAAATATAATGGGGACATAATTCAATTTACAGTCTACGGTAATTACAAGAAATCCAACATGTCTGTGTAGGAAATATGAGCTTCATCAGCTTTATGTTATTGGGGTAAATTGTCCCTATTCTAAAGCAACGCTTTGCTCACTGAAAAGCAGTAACAATGCTAACATACAGCTCATTACTTACAAAGGGTACAGGTGTTATATTTGGCTCAAATTTTAAATTGCTAAGGCAAACTCCATGCTTTAGTTTTTGTGGGGGGAGATGGAGGAGTGACTTTTGATTTTTGTTTGTTTTGCTTGAGTTTTTTTTTTTTTTTGTCTTATTGGTTCTTGTGTTTTGCTTTGTTTTGATTTTCATTTTGTTTTTGAGTGAGTGAGTGGAGGTGGAGAGGGAGAGAAAAGAGAGAACATGGAGATAGGAGGGAAAGAAGGTGGATAGGATGTGGGAGAAGCAGAGGGAGGAGAAAGCATGACCTAAATATATTGTGTAAAAATAAAACAGTGAGGGCATATATACATAATTAAATACACACATACACATTCATATACACACTTCCTTCTACAAATCACCAATTCATTAAAACAAGGAAAAAATTAAGGGTCAACATTGCAACATGAAATATTATTTGATTTTATGTAATTCATTTGATATTTTCAAATTCACACAAGAATTTGTTACTTTACATTGATACTGACTGGAAGCATACAAATATTTATATTTAAGAATGGAGTGTTTGAGCCAGGCGGGGGGTGGTGCATGCCCTTAGTCTCAGCAGTCAGGAGGCAGAGGAAGCAGATCTCTGTGTTTAAAGCCAGCCTGGCTACTACTACAAAGGCTAGTTCTAGGACAGGCTCCAAAGTTACACAGAGAAACCCTGTCTCAAAGGAGAAAAAAAAAAGAATGGAGTATTTTGTATGTGTACTTGCAATATCCGTATACATTTAACCAGGTGATACAGGTGATATAAAAATACATTTGTTAAGATTCAGCACACAAGTTTTGATCAAGATTATTTATGGCACTAAAAAGAAATTTCCTTAATCTGAAAAGAAAAATTCGAAGACACTCTTGGAAAAATATTATTTGTCCTGAGTTTGGGAAATGTAATAATGCAGCTGACATGGCAGTTCTCAATAGGGGTGGGTGACTGACTAGCTAAGGCAGAAAAGAAGTAGAAGCTTGTAAGGACTGGGAAGGAAATAAATAAATTGCATTGCTTGCATATAATTATTAATGCAGACAAAAGCTGAAAAATGGTCTAAACATATATTGCATCATGAAAAGTGAGGTTTTCAAGAGTGTGTGACATGGCCTTCAATTTCAGGTATTCATGTTCTATACTGATCTTTTTTCACTCATTTGTTTCAGAGAATCGCTCTCATTCTCTAAGTTGGGTCTGACTCTGCTTTGTAATTCAACCTGAGAGAGCCTGCAGCTCTTTTATCTGCTCCTCTTCCCATTTTATTCCACGCTTTTTGATTTTATGGTTCGTTGCTTGAGGGTGAAAGTCAAGATATAGGAAAACTGGAAGATCTTCAAGGAAAGAGATTCTCAAGACAAGAAGCTCCCTTTTGACACTGAGGACTCTGTTTTCCAGCCCACTTGTCTCCTTTAAGATTGTTTCTGAGTGGTTAAAGGCAGTCTTTATGTCATTGACTGATAACAAACTCACTGGAGTACTAATACTACTGATACTTAGAAGCTCTTCCGTCTTTTGTATGGGTGTGCAGTGTTCTTTGTATACGAGAGGAGACACATACACCAAACCTCTAGTCAGTGGTAGGGAAATTCTCAAACAGACCTCTTAAGATTTCTCACTTAAATGTGGGTGGTGGATGAATGATGACGTAATTTGTTAGGTGGCTCTACCTTTGTCTACTCTTGGATAGACTTTTTGTTGTCTCTATGATGTGAAGAACATTTTATTTATACTAATGAGTGTGGAAATCTAAGGTGAATAGGCAAAATGAGAAGGTACACATTTTAATAAATATTTGGAAAGCTATTAGAGAAATTTGAAGAGGACAGAGCTCAAGCATTTCCTGAAATCTAAATCACTGTCATTTCTCTGGACTCTTTATGTACCTAGAACCTAGTAACATTTTCTTTGATAAAAGACTCAAATAGATCTCACCTTTATCATGTTTCCTATAAAATAAAATAGGTGCATATCAGCTTTTCTCTTTTACAGAGGTAAAATGTAAATATTCCAACTTTGTTTAAACACTCTTTTGGTCTCCAAGCTTGATTCGTCTATCTTTTTATACACACAAACCTGCATCACTATTTTTCCTATTAGAACAACTAATGCATGTGTTTGAACGCTCTGTTTCTTTCTTACTATTTCCTAATGGAACATTTCCATGACTCAAATCATTATAGTGAAGTGTTCAAAATAGCTCAAAGTAAGAAAATAGGATTTCATGTTCCGATCAAGGACCTGCTGTACTTTTTGATTTGCCCTGAACTAAAATCTGCTGATTTCTTAGATGCTGCTTTTTCAGCTGGATATATGTACTTATAATTATAGCCTGCATCAGCCGCAGCTGCAAATTATATCCCAAGGACATGTCAAAGGCAATAAAAGACATAATAATACGATGTCCATTAAGAATTTTGAACTGGACATGATGGTATATGCAGGCCTATAATCCCAATACTAAGAAGACTGAAGAAGGAGGAAATAGAGCTTGAAGCTATCTTGGTCTCAGAAAAGAAATAAAAATGATTTAAATTTACATTTGGCTAATGAGTACAATGTTAGATG
This sequence comes from Chionomys nivalis, assembly GCF_950005125.1. Lineage (NCBI taxonomy): Eukaryota > Metazoa > Chordata > Mammalia > Rodentia > Cricetidae > Chionomys > Chionomys nivalis. The sequence goes on along the minus strand of NC_080103.1, from coordinate 27,164,805 downwards.
TCACAATTTGCACCCGAATGAACTACCATAATTCATCAAAACGAAGCCCTGTCTAGCTTTAATTTTAAATAATGAGAATTTGATGGTGAGTAGGGAAAAATGATAAAAAGAAGAGCAGTGTAGTTGTAATATTGTTTGATTTTTATTCAGAAAAATTATAGCAATTTAATACTAAAAAGAGAAACTAGGCGAAGATATTAGCATAAAGCATCAACAATTAAACCAATGAAGGAGCAGTGAATATAGAGATTGTGGGGGAGAACAGGGTGTAACACAAAAGGAATTTGTACACCTGACAAGAGGAGAAAGAACAATCGTCTAAAGTTGTTTCCATTGACTTGAGAACAACCTTCAAAACTGAATAGTAAAAAAACACAAGCTGAAAATAGGCAAAAGAGAAGTAGTCAATATCAATGTCTTTGTTATATAAAACTGACATCTACAAAACACTAGCTAGGTCCACCTTTTTGATAGGTCTTCCTGTGCTGGAGGCATTTGGAATAGAAATCTATCAGAAATAAAGTATACCGGAGAGGGCAGTGACCAAAAGATAGAGGGGAGGAAAAGGCAGAGTGAGTGTGAGAATGAGAGTGTACTGACCATATGCTCATTCAATGGAGATAAAGAACAAATGTGAAAATACAAGGGGTTTATGAATGTAACTTGCTTCAACTATAGCTATAATTTGATGAAAATTAGGTAAGAAATAGTAATCATGATACATTGTTATTATACCATCTCCTTTATCAAAGAAATTGTCAAAGGAAACTAAACAAATTATCCAGAGAAAATACTCAGGACTGTGGAACAAATGCTAATGAGACAAATATGCAAAATGGGAAAATTATGGAAATGAATAATTTAAAATGTTTCAGAGGAGATATACAAATCAGTAATTGTTGTGGATGTTATCAAATTAGTGTGGGACTGGCACACAGAACCAAGAACCTTGGAGATGATCAAGTAGGGTAAGAAAACTGAAACAAAGTGGATATGCCACTTTCAAGAGACAAAATTTAAAGAAAAAAATCTCAAATAGGTAAAATGTAAAAATCATCTTTCAGAAGGCCCTAAAATAAGAATTATTTTTAATTTCTCAGAAACCATTCATTAAAGATGAGAGTGAAGAATGAAACATTTGGTAACAAAAAAACAAGGGGGGCTGGAGAGATGGCTCAGAGGTTACGAGCATTGCCTGCTCTTCCAAAGGTCCTGAGTTCAATTCCCAGCAACCACATGGTAGCTTACAACCATCTGTAATGGGGGTCTGGTGCCCTCTTCTGGCCTGCAGGCATACACACAGACAGAATATTGTATACATAATAAATAAATAAATATTTAAAACAAATAAAAAAAGCATCAAATTTTAAAAATCTAGAATTAACAGTATTATGAAATAATCCTACAAAAGCAATAAAAAGTGATACATTCCTTCCAGAAAATCACTTAAAAAATTGCTGAAATCAATTGTGCCTGTCAAAAACATTAAAAGGGTTAACTCAGAAAGAAAAACATGGCCAATGTAGATCAGAAACTTAGTCTATATAAAGAAAGAACTAGAGGGAAAAATAACTTTAAAATGTTCTTATTTTTCATTGATATAAAATAAAGTAATTTGTTTGAAATAATAACATCTTTTCTGGTTTTATACAATTACCAATCTATCTGTCTCAATATACAATACAGTTCTTCATATTGGAAGCATTGATTATGGAGGTAGCTTATAGGCTAAAGCCCCCTGAATTCAATCAACAGAATCCACATAAAAACAGAAGGGAAAAATTGATTACAGAAAATTGTCCTTTGACTGCTACACTTGTGTCCACACCAGCATACATATACATGTTAATGTACAAGTGCACACATATATGCATATATATGTATATGCAAGCCCACATACACTAATAATTTTTAAGAAAAAGAAAAATTTAACAGCTATAACACAAATGGTAGTAGGAAGAAATGAGAATACCTGTTGTCAGATACAATGAAGCATGAAAGAATTATTTTTAAAACTGAGTGGAAAAAAGTGGGAGAATATATATTTCAACGTGTAAGGCAATGAATGTATTAAAAAGATGTATAAGTTTTATAAACAAAAAATAGAGTCCTGTGAAATGTCCAATTAAAAAGAGCTGAGTAAAAGAAAAATTAAAAACACTGATATGAACAATAAAAATCTGTAATGAGCATAATATCTACCAATCACAATGCAGCAAAAACACTTTCAGTGTTGATGGTATAGGGTACCAATAAATGACACTGTTCATGTGGTTTCAAAGCTAACCTAGCAACAAGTCTGTAAGAAATCTATCTGGGGTTGGAATCTTAGAGTTGGAAAGCTTTTCATTACTGTTTCAAATTTGTTATTTGTTATGAGTCTATTTATGCTGTTGATCTCTTTTGGTTAGTTTAAATATAATTATGCATGTTGGGTGATAAAGACCACCCCTAGAGCCATGAACTATCTAACAAAAGTCCCAGTACCTGGCACGCAAAAACTCTCTGAGAGTTACAGGTCGAGGGGGTCTAAGAGAATCCCCAAACAATTTAGATTATTGCTGATACCCTTGGTTGTCTTCCAGAATCTCCCTAGCCTAATTGTAATTAGAGAGGTTTAGTGCAGCAACTGCTGGAAACAGATGCAGACCCACAACCAAACATTAGACAGAATCCCAGGAGGCACAGAAATCTCACAGAATCTACTAACGCAGGCTCATGGGTATTCACAGAGACTGAACTGACAACCAGGGAGCATGCATGGTACAGACATAGACCCTCTAAATATATGTTACAATTGTGTAGCTTGGTCCTCTTGTAGGCCTCCTAAAAGTGGGAACAAGTGCTTATGAACATAAAATGGAAACTTCTGAGTGATACTGGATTGTGGAAGTGACTGATGATCTAAACCAGTTTATATACTTTAGGTATGGCTTAACTTTAGAGTAAAAGTCAGAAAATGAAGTGCAATGGGAGAGATGTTCTTCTTTTGCTTCCACAGGAAACAAAACATTGTGGATTTCTTCAAAATTAATAGAGAACTTATTTGATTGGGAGAGACCGCCTGGAAATCTTGGCTGTAAACATGAGAGAAGAAATACAAAACAAAACAAGAAAAACTATAAGAGAGTTGGTGTGTATGTTGGTCCCTTTACATGGGAGTAGCTCTGAAACTGGATGAAATGTCATAGCTTTTGTTTGTTACGGAGTCCTCATAACTTACTGTGTTACAGTTTGGTTATACAGTCCAAACAGACTTAAAGTGTTGTCAGATGCCTTTTACCTGTTTTAATATAAAACAAAAAAAATCATTTTTAGCTGAGTTGTACACATTGCATATTTTATACTTGTGCTACTATATATATGAAATATATATATATGAAAAAAGGCTAAGTATATATATATATATCTATATATATATATACTTTTTCATATATATATATGAAAAAGGCTAAGTAACATATAAAGGCATACCTATAAGAATTACACTCAAATTCTCAATGGAAACAATGGAAGCCAAAAGGTTCTTGTTAGGCATTATGCAGACACTAAGAGATCATGGATGCCAACCCAGACTACTATATATATCAAAGCTTTCAATTAGCATAAACAGAGAAAACAAGATATTCTATGACAAAATCAGATTTAATCAATAGCTATCCACAAACACAGCCCTACAAAAAGTACTAGAAGAGAAACTACAACCCAAGGAAGTCAGTTACACCCACAAAAACACTGGTAGTAGATAATCCCACACCACCAAATCCCCAAAAAGGGAAATGCACATATAATACCACCATCAATAACAAAAGCAAAAATAACAGGAACTAACCATCACTGGTCATTAATATTCCTTAATATCAATGGATTCAAATCACCTATAAAATGACACATGCTAAGAGATTGGATACAAAAACAAAATCCATACTTCTGCTGCATACAAAAACAAAAACCCTCAACAACAAATATAGATATCACCTCAGAGTAAAGCATTGGGAAAATATGTTCTAGTTAAATGGACCTAAGGAACATACTAATATCTATCAAAATAGACTTTAGACTAAAATTAGTCAAAAGAGATAAAGATTATTTCATATAAATGTCAGGAAATAATCATCAACTTAAAGTCTCAATTCTGAACATCAGCATTGTGAATTATTGATTAATTTGCATATGAAGGAGCCATTTTCAATATAATATTACCTTTTAGGTTTAGTGACTAAAAGCTGATGTCTTTGCGGGTTATTTCTTACCCATCAGTAAACATGGACCAATGGAGCACGTGACTTTTTTTACAATATTCTTATTTTGTTGCCTAAACTATCACCTTTATCACAAATTCAACTGTAAAAATATTTGCATCTTAAAATAGACAAAAATAACTTAATCTCTTGTAATGTGCTTACACAGAAAGTCCTGGGCTTGTATTTCTATTTCTAATGTGATCAATTGTGCTGGCCATGTAGATAGATTAAATTAAGCTTCTTAATGAATGAAATTTATTCAGTGTGAAGATCCGTTATATACCTGCTGCAAATGAACAAATTTAGAGATGTACTTTGGCATGAAACAATGATAAGGTTCTTAACATCTTTTAAAAACACTGCTTTCCAAAGTAGTTATAGAGTAAGAAAATTGTCAATATTTAGTTAAGAAACAAATAAGTTTTGGAGAAGACTCTATAAGAAACAGATAATATTTGATCATCTATTCCAACAGAGAGAAACATTATTCCCCAGTATAGGGTAACTTCACTTAAACTCTTTTCTATATTTATTTGGAAACCTCTAAAGTTGTAGGCTTATGGAACTGAAAAGATGGCTCAGTGGTTAGGAAAGATTACAATTGGAAAGATTCTTCTTTCAAAAGCCCACGGGCCTCAGTCCTACACAAACAACTAGAGACAACTGAGTAGAGGTGGTAGCAAGAGAGGTGATCCCCAGGGACGTATGCACTGATTGTTTGTTCAATGCCAAGGAACTGCTAATTCTGAACCATGTAACCTGAGTTTCAGAAAATGAACTTGGTTTCCCTCTGAGAGCAGAACATGCAATTAAGGACAGACGCACATCTTTAGCTCTTAAATATCAAGCTGCACAATGTAAGGCATAAACAAAGAATCCCAAAACTAAGAGTTTTGTGTTCCATTGACCGAGTAAATCAGGTATCACTCCTGTTTTTCTTTGTTAATGTTAGGGTTCTAGCTCAGTTTCTCATGATAACACTGCAAATATTTTGCTGACTGATTAATTCATCTCCTCAGTTTCTGAAAATTTATTTTTAAATGTTTAATATATTCTCTATTTTATATTTGGTAAGATATTTCAATGGTATGTTCTCCTTGATCATCATTCTCAGCTGCAAAATTAAATTGATTCTTACCATTTCATGTTTCATGCAAAATTTAATTTTTTTTATTTACTGTCATATTTAAGATCTCATTACCTGTATTCAATTCAGGTCAACAGTCACCTATTAGTGATTTATTATATGTCAGAGATGTACTAAGGTTTGTGGCTACTTAAATGAAATATAAACTATTGTTTTGACTAATTTTTGTAGTCTTTGGTGAGATAGCAAATGAGCCATCATAATCGTCTTATCAATATAACTGAGAATAGAAACTAGGCAAGTAAAAACATTAAAGACATCAACTTCAAAAATCTGGTTTTACCTACTGATACTAGGTACTGGTGTCATGTTGCTTCTGATACAAGAATCAATGTCTTGACATTGCCCCATGTTCCCTGAGAAGGCATTTCCACACTTGACACTCCCTTCCCGAAAGATGCTAACTGTATTCTTCTTCATACCTCATAACTGTCTAGTATATCTTTTTCTCAATGAGTTATTTTCCCAATATACTTTACATATTCATAACACTTCTCTGAAATCCACTAAACATGATCGATTACTCAATAAATAAAGATCAAACCTGTGAGAATGACATTTAAGATTCCCACGAGCCTTTTTGCTCTCAAAATCAAGAGCTTGCCTTACATCAGTCAGTCATAAGGAAAGTTCTACTATGGATCCCTTCTAAACTTCCCACATCACCCTGCAGGCTAAAACCTTTAATGCAGCAAGCCATGGAGACATTAATTTTTTATTTTTATTTTATTTTATTTTTTTTACTTTTGCTTTGTCCATTTCTTTGTCTTTAGGATGGGAATTTGATTGGAATATATTTTCTAAAAGGTGATGAGTATTAGAAAATTGTAGATAATGTCTGATTTCTGTTTCTCCAATTGTGGATATGATCTTTTTGGTCACCTTCTTTATCCCATTTGGAGCATCTCAATTAATGTTATCATTTATTTTTAAAACTCCTTCCTCAACAGTCATTAATCATTGTAATGTCCTTCATTTCCTATTATATCCATGTCATGATCCTTATCCATTGAATGGCCCATGAGCCTCCTCAGCCATATCTTGCTAAGCTTTGCTGTAGTCACTGACCATCAAAAAGATCTTCCAGAATAAATATTGTAATTCTCTTTAAATGTTGTAAAGGGCATTTTATTAAAATATGTTTGAGATTGTAAAGCTATTTCATAATACCTACTAAGTTTCAGATTCTGTTCTGGGAAAAACATACATAATTGATCATCCTTTGCAGCAGTTTAGACCTAATAAACAAAATTAAATTATAGATACTCCAAATATCTAGTGTAAAGCAAGGAGCTTATTTTTCTATTAATTACCTAATAAGTCTGATTCATACCTAAATGTAGTTGTTCTGATTCTAAATTTTTAAATTTTAGTCCATTTTGAGCAACATATCCTAATAAATATATAATTTGACCAATGTACTCAATACAAAACTTTTCAGTAGCTCTCTTAAAAGAATAGTAAAACAAATGTGTGTGCATGTGTGTGTGTGTATGCATGAGTGTGTGTATGGACACATGAATATGTAGTGGGTGTATGCATGTGCATATGTGTATCTTCCAACACATTTGTATACAGGGGGCAGAGTCTGATATCAGATGTCTTTCTCTGTCTCTCTCAGATGTATCCCCCCTTTTCAATAAAAATAATTTTTTTCTTGCACAATATATATCCTGATTATGGTTTCCCTCCCTCTACTTGTCCAATCTCCTTACACCTTTGGATATATTCCTCTTCTGTATCTCATTAGAAAACAAACAGGACTTTAAGGGATAATAATAAAATAATTTATATTAAAATAATGCTTTGTGGGAGCTTAGCCTGTTTGGATGCTCACCTTCCTAGACCTGGATGGAGGGGGGAGGACCTTGGACTTCCCACAGGGCAGGGAACCCTGACTGCTCTTAGGACTGGAGAGGGAGGGAGAAAGGAGTGGGGGGGGAGGGGGGAGGAGTGGGGGAAGAAGGAGAGGAGTGGAGGAAGGGAGAGGGAAATGGGAGGTGGGAAGGAGGCGAAAATTTTTTCAATAAAAAATGGCAAAAAAATTAAAATAATGCAAAAGTAACACACTGGAATAGGACAAAAGAAAAAAGAAAGAACAGAAGAAAAAGGGCTTAAGAGAAAGCACAAGAAATAGAGATCCACTTGTCATACACTCAGGCATCCCATAAAAACACTAAAGTGGAAGCCATAATGTAAGTATGCAAAGGACCTAGTTCAAAACTTAGGCAGGATCTGTGCACACTCCCTCAGTCTTTCTGAGTTCATATGTATGTTAATTATGTTGACTTAAAGATCTTTATTTCTTGGTGTCCTCTATCTTCTCTGACTCTTGCACTCTTTCTGCCTTCTCGTCTTCAAGGTTCCCTGTGTCCTAAGGGAAGGTTTTGATAAAGACATCCGGGGCCGAGTGTTCCAAAGTTGACCACTCTTTTTGTTTGACTGTGGATCTCTGTACTTGTTCCTAATTACTGCAGGAGGAAGGTTCTCTATTGATGACTGAGCAAGGCACTGATCTATGGGTACAGAAGAATTCATTACGAGTCATTTTACTGGGCTTTTGCTGCTGCTCTTATTTTGTTTGTTTTGGTTTTTGAACAGTAGTATTTGATTTTGCCAAGTTCCCAGTGATGAAGTTATGGACATGTACTACAATGTTTTGCTTTCTACATGGGATCTTGTTAATTGAACTCAGGTCCTTATCGTTGTCCAGCAAGTACTTTTCCAACTAAAATATCTTTGTAGTCCACGCAACATGAATTTTTAATAAACTATGCTATAATCTTTAAGAAATACATAGCCGGGTGGTGGTGGCACACGCCTTTAATCCCAGCACTCGGGAGGCAGAGGCAGGCAGATCTCTTTGAGTTTGAGGCCAGCCTGGTCTACAAGAGCTAGTTCCAGGACAGGAACCAAAAGCTACGGAGAAACCCTGTCTCGAAAAATCAAAAAAAAAAAAAAAAAAGAGAAATACATAATATTATTTTATATCTAAGTATTATTGTATGACAAGTTTAGACCCAGGAGATGGAGAAGAATTTATTTTATAGAGTTCCTAAATAATAATTTATTGGGAGGCAGAGGCAGGCGGATCTCTGTGAGTTTGAGACCAGCCTGGTCTACAAGAGCTAGTTCCAAGACAGGCTCCAAAACCACAGAGAAACCCTGTCTCGAAAAATAATAATAATAATAATAATAATAATAACAATAATAATAATAATTTATTGGATGCTCATTCAATTGCTAAAAGATGTATTCCCCCTCCCTTTCCCTTGCCCTTTTTAACTGAAAGAGATAAACCATCAAAATCAACAGATACAGCTCATCTACAGTAGATTGTAAACATTTGACCATTGTCAAGCTTAAACTGTATTGAGTTTCACTGTATATGACAAGAGAGATGATTTCTTTACCTCTTTATTTTGTGTATAATAGGTACTTGAAAGGGAATCTAGCACAAGGTACAGAGAGTTAGGCTATTGAGCACTCAGTCTTAAATGGGATGCCGTATTGGAAGTCCTTTTGGGTATGTTTTTTGCTTTTATTGGTTAATTAATAAAGAAGATGGCTTGGCCTGTGATAGGGCAGAGTAGAGCTACGTGGATGAGACTAAACTGAATGCTTGGAGAAAGAAGGTGGAGTTGTGAGAAGCCATGGAGCCACCAGAGAAGGAAGATGTGAGTTATCAGCTGGAAATTTGCCGGTAGGCCACGATCCTCATAGTAAAATATAAAATAATGGAAATGGGTTAATTATATATGTAAGAGTTAGCTAGAAATATGCTTAAGTCATTGGCCAAGCAGTGATTTAATAACAAAGTTTCTGAGTGCTTATTTTGAGTCCGGGAAGCTAGGAACAAATAAGCAGCCTCCTACAACAGGGAAGTCTTTATAAAACCCCTTCTCTCAAAGCATGGGGATCTGTGCAAAAGAAGAGGAAGAAAGATTACAAGAGCCCGAGGAAACAGGCGGCTTCAAGGTAATAGCATCTACCAGCCACAATTGGACTGATACACATATGAACTTACAGAGGCTGTGACAAAGTGCCAAAGACCTACACAGATTTAAAGAAGACAAAATCACAGCATTGAAAAGGGGAAGTAGAAACAAAGTCTCACCCATAACCAAGAAGCTATTTGCAATTTATCTGCACTGGCAAAGAGAAAAATCAGTTTTCTCCATTGGAATATCACTAGGTATATTATCCACAACCCAGAAGAGACCCATGCCCAGAAATAGTTGTCTGATACAAATGGGCACTATTTTTATTTTTGTGGTCTTTCATTTTATGTATTTTGTCTTATACATTTTTGTTTATTTGTTTTCATTTTCATTTTTGTTTTGTTTTTGAGAGAGGGTGAGAAACAGATATAGAAAAGAGATAAACCATGGAGTTTTATGAGAAAAAATATAGTGTATAGAAATTCATAAAAAGAACATTCAGAACAAAACAATACAGTTTATTTTTATTTTTTTGACTTTTCCATTCTAGTAAAAGGAAGGCAAATAAAGGAGACAGGAGATTCAGATTCAAAAAAAGCAATGTTTTGTGAGCTATATTAATAAACTCATGTTTTTTGCCTATGGAAGATAAATTTTATTTATGGAATTACTCTAGTGTTAATTATGTTTTCTGCCATTCTAGCTGCTGTTTTGAGGATATGAACTGAACTAGAATGCAATGAGAGTATATAAATTCAATAAAAGACAGAAAAGTTTGCCATGGTTGGAAAAAGGTGACCTAATGGCAGAGACAATGGGCAGAGATAGTGGCATGGCACAAAATTCAAGATATGTCTTAAAGACAGAGGGAAACTTTAGGTTTTTTTTTTTTTTAATGTTGTTTACTGTGGAAGTAAGAAAAAAAACATAATTCCAGCAACATAATAGTTGGGAGATGCAAGAAGCAAAATGAGTGTGTAAAATTCTTAGCAAAAGGTAACAGGGTCCATGCACCCAAAGAACACTGAGTGGTTGAGAAAAGGCTCATGGAAAAGGTGACGTTTGACAGAGCAGAAGTAGATATACCAGGAATAAGGAATGCAACAACATGAGGAAAATACCCAGGCAATGGGGTATTGTTTGCAGACCCTGCTACAAGATGATACATAGACTGTTCAAACTAGTAAGGAAGCTAGGCTAAGGGATTAAATGACAATTTTGAGACTTCTGAACATAAGGAAGAAAAATATGAAGGACCACATTATGCAGATAATATTTTCTGCATATGAGACATGGTTTCTTTGTGTAACTGTTCCAGCTATCCTGGAACGAGCTCTTGTAGACCAGGCTGGCCTCAAACTCTCAGAGACCCACCTGCTTCTGCCTTCTGAGTGCTAGAATTAAAGGCACGCACCACCATAGCTTGGCTAAAGAAAAAAAAAAAACATCTTTCCCCTTTTTGGCTTTCGTTCATTTTATTTCTTTTATTTTGTGCTATTATAATATACTTTCCCCATTTCCTTTTCCTCATCCTCTTCCCAAACCTTATCATTTGCTCTGAATAATAGGAGGGAGTTTTTGAAAGTGAAATTAGGCCAAAGTAATTTATATAACTCTATAGGGTCACACTAAACATATATAATCAACTGTGAGGAAGGCAATACAGAGATGAGACTGGACACTTATGCTGTATTTCAAAGATGTTGAAGGTTAATTATTTTGTCTGTCTCATAGAGAAGATTGGTTAGAAGTGGATGTGCTCAGTATTGTGTGGGTGCATGATGAGAAAGGGCAACTCAGGGCTCACCAATATGACTTTACTATATAGTTTTTACCAATATACTAACTACTTTTTGCATATAAGCACTTCAGCCTCTCAAGAATTGACCTTTGTCTGTGAATAAACAATTTCTTTGACATGGAGAACAACTTTTGTAACATCAGAATTTGGTTTTTTTCCTTCCTCCAATCATACGTTAGAGTTGCAAATATAAGAATTCTGTTCAGGCGGTGGTGGCGCAATCCTTTAATCCCAGCACTTGGGAGGCAGAGGCAGGCAGATCTCTGTGAGTTCGAGACCAGCCTGGTCTACAAGAGCTAGTTCCAGGACAGGCTCCAAAACTCTGATATATGTTTTATAATTCTGCACACAGTCGTTGCTTCTCTTTCCTAGATACTTTGGTCTATATGTTTCCTTTATTCATTTTTATCTGTGTCAATATACCATTTTTATGTAGTATTCTCCTAAAATGGTAGAAAATTTCATATGGGAATAAAATTGTAATTGGATATTTATGTACATTTAAGGAAATGCATATTAGTAATGCAACTTGACACAAACGTTTTAGCAAATATGCTCCAATGTTTAATCAAAACTTTGATTAGTAGAAGGAAAACGATTTATATAATCTGAAGAGAAATCAATGGCTATATGTTTTTACGTGCTTTTTTTAGTTTTGCTTTATTTGGTATTTTTTTTGTCTTACCTGGCTTTTTTGTTTGATTGATTTTTATTTTTTATTTTTTGCTTTTCTCTTGGAAGAAAGACAGAATAAGCATGAAGTAGGAAGGGTAGAGAAGTAGGGAGGATCTAAATAATGTTTGAGAAAGGGAAATAATGTAATTAAAAGATATAACACTAAAGTTTTTTAAAAAACTGTGAATAGAACATTATTATATCTTCTCTGCATTGTTTATGTTCACCACGTGGATAATCAGAAACAAGACTATGAATACCTAAGAATACCCTTGTTACTTATAATAAGCATATTACATGGCCATAGATATTTTTTTCTACTGAGTATTATCAATTAATACAATTTAGATATTTCTTCAGTAAATTATACTTGAATAATATCTTCATATATATATATATATTGAGAATATTTTCTTACAACTGCAATTATATCATAGTGTAGTTACAATCATCTTTTAGAAATATTTATATTTGTTTAATGAAATTTTGTTCAGTATTGACTTCTATTGTCCTTTAAGTTACACATTGATTTGTCTTCTGAACAACAGAATACTTACCTCTTTATCATGTCTTGTCCCTCCATACTCCTTTTAAATACTATCACAAATTGTTCACTTAAGACTAGTGTTGGCAGTAGCATGATATTTGCCCTTTATAAGGATGAGATATTTGCCCTTTCTCAGTCTGCTTTCTTCCACCAACCTTATACCTTCATCACCTGAAATGATCAGTGTTTCAAAGAATAGGAATTAGGCTATGTAACTTTAAATAACTTCATTAAATATGATTGCTTGGCTTAACTGTAATAATGTAACAACATACCAAAATAACCGATCATGATAATAATAATAATGTATAATATGATCACTTACATCCATGGTTCATGATGTGAAACCATATTATAATATTTGCAATAGTTGGGTTAATTATATACATATAGAAAGAAAATATACTTTAAATTACTTTCATTGGCCTGCTCTTATTACCTTACAGATGTTATATAGACTTTTAAAAATGATACCTAGAGGTATCTACTCACATGCAGAACATTCTTTCTTCAATATGAAAACAAAAATGTGTCAATATGATAAATTGAGATTGATGTGGTATATTTTAAAAATTTCTGGAACTACACAAATTAAAACATGAGGCTTAACTGCCTGACTGCTTGTGATAATAAAATGTAACCAACTCACCTAGCTCATCTCTGCTCCTAATCAAAACAGAAGTCTGCTGTAAGACTCAGATGTCAGGTCACTCAACATTTATTTTATAACATGTAAATCTCTACCATAGAATCAGCATGACAAGGAGACCTTACTCATGAGTATTCCAAAGAAAAGTATAATCGTATTTCAGTATATATTGCAAACTTATATCTAGTTCATAAATTACAGTCTTCATATCTTCATATCTACAATCTAACGTAGTCTTTGGACTTCATACAAACACTCACACACACATACAAACACACATGCCTTACATACACAAATATTATTCATGCTACAATTACTAAACAGTAGAGTTCAGCAAACCTTCCTCTCTATAGTGTCAGATATTGGATGATTTCTCTGAACTATAATTTTTCTGTCACAATAACTCAATTCAGCAATTATAGCCTGTACACTGCCTTAGAGATTTACAATGAATGAGTTTGGCTCTATTAAAATAAATCATTACTTACAAAAGCAATATTAGGAAGAATTTGAATTATAGGCCAGTAGTTTACTGACATCATTCCACACATACACAGTTGAATTTCAATTTATATTCAATACCATCCACTAATTTTAAGGCATGTCTTAAATGGCATTGAAAAGGTATAGTGATTCTCTCCCACCCCTTAATAATACCATGTCCTTGTATGTTGAAAACCCTCCAAGGCTTATGAAATATCAATAAACACAGGTTGAATAAAATAGCCAAACATTTGAACCAGGCTTCTCATTTTCCTTATGATAGAGAACTGAGTTCTCCTTAACAAGATTTTCCATCAACTGAGGAACAAGGCAATAAGGTTTGCCATTGGTGGCTTAAAAATTAATGCTTTTTTGCTTCTGCAATGGAAATATCTGAGAAATGACATAATGTTATCTTAAAATGACCTTGTAGATATGTTGACTGCAAGTATATCTAATTCATGCCTTGTAAAATGCATGTAGCACAAGCAGCTGAGTAGAGCCCAACAAAAAAGCTTTAATTATAATAAGTAAAAAATAAACAAAGTTTAGAAACTTTCAAGGGAGATAAAACAGAGATTCATAAAATGCTCAGTTGAAATATCAAAAGTATAAGATCAGAAAATAAAATAAATAGAAATAGATGGTGAGATAACCAAGAGCAAATGGAAGCACATGTAGCAGAAATTAATCCAATTTTATCAGTGAAACTAAGCCAAGTAGTAACAGTAATCTTGCATGTTCATAAATGGCATAGGTTATCAGAATGAAACAACAAGCATAACCTAAATACACAGGTATACAAAAGTGTATTTAAATGTACAACACATAAAAGTTGAAAGTAAAAGGATTCTTGAACATTTTAGCATGCTAATATTAACAGTGCATGCATATCAGACTATAGAATGTAAAGCAAAGCAAGTGTTAGGAAAAAAGAAGGCTCTTGAATAATATTAAGAGCTGTATTCTCTAAATCATTTGAAATGAGTATTTGCTCACCTATAGAGCATCAAGACATATGAAGTAAGAATTATTAGGACTTCCACATCTTGATACATGGAGGAGGGCCTTTGTCATTCTTCAACTTGGTATACCAGACATTGTTGACTCCTCAAGGGTGGCCTTACATCCTCTGAGGAGTGAATGGGGTATGGGATGGGGAGAGGTGGGGAGTGGAGGAAGGGGAGTGAGGAGGAACTAGGACTGGTATGTAAAATAAAAAAATTAAAGAAGAATTATTAGGACTTTAAATAGAAACAGAGAAATCCATTATTACATTAGAAGATCTTAACATGTATCTTTAAGAAGTGGGTAGATTTTGGTTTTAGGCAAAAGTCTGCTAATAAGATGTTTCTGCTGAATTTCAGCATCAATATATTAGATATCATTGACATCCTTTAATTGCTTCGTCACACCAGAGAAGAATACAAAGAATACAAATAACTCTCAAGCTTCTGTGGAATGTTCACCAAAATGGATAAATGCCTGTTCTTACATTCTAGCTCCTCTTCCACCATATTTCTTAATCTTTGGGTGCAAGATTGCCATAGAAGTACATTATAGATATAAATATTCAGTCATTGCCAATATTTGGAACAGTTATGAGTCTCAGCAATAGTCACTGCACACTGCCAAAAGGACCTGCCCATGACTCAATAGCCAAGAACTCCACACTCACATGTCACAAATAATTAGCTTAAGTGGGTAATAAAAGAAGAAAGACATGAAATTGGAGTAATATGTGTTGAAGGGGCATGTGAGACACCAGGGTTAGAGGTGGCAGGACTGTAGGTATGATCCAGATTTATTTCATCCATGTTTACGAGTAAACAAAGAATAGAAACATATAATAAGAAAATCATGTGCAGAACTGTTCAGTATGCATTAACACAAATAAGCACACATTCTTTCAAAGAAAAAATAGTGAGCACCTAAGTTGCTAATATCATGTGTGAAAAAAAATAGATATAGATACATACCTGAGGATGTTAGCAAGATAAAAAAAATATTATGAATGAATTATTTTACCAATGCAATTAAAATATAGGAATAGGCCAAAGTCTTAAAATACATATTTTATAAAAATCAGTGCAGAAACTCATAACCAGTGCAGGAATATATTAACACAAGTTATTCAGTTACTTTTTAATACCCTCTAAATTGAAGTATTTCCTCATGAAATAATTAACTAGAAAACAGTAATTGAACTGTTAATGTGATGTTATCCAGTAGAATGCAAATTTAAAGTTAGTATTTTATTACATTTTCCATTCTTAATTTTTAAAAAATATATCAAATTTAATTTATTAATATTAATGTGCTAATGTTAATATTTCATTATTATTAATCATAAATATGTAGGAAATTTGGTTAGGAAACATTCATAATTTCTTAGCTGATTAACACTACAAGTATTTTCTTCTATTATTACCTTTATTTGAGTTGTCACCTTCATTAAACTGCTGACATTCAAAACATCAATTTTCATATTTTTCTTACATAATTGTCTCAGTGTCAAGTCACAATAACCCTTTTATTTACAGGAAGGAAGCATCTCCTTTCCTTGCTAACCTGTTTTCATTTAATTTCCGAAGATCTTTATTCTGATATTACTTTTTACAAGGTAGGAAATCCTTTTTATTCTTAGCCTCTTCTCTGTTCACTCCTATTTTTTTTATCAGAATTTTATTAGTTGTGAAATGAATGTCTAGTCATGTCTACCTTTCTGTTTGCTACTCCAAAAGTCAAGTCTTTATTCTACAAATACGGCTAAATGTATAGCTTATAAGTCTACGGTTGATCTTATTCAGGGGGCCAAAACTGTAAACAAAATACAAAAAAAAAATTGGCTCTGCAAGTAAGGTAAATACCATTTTTATAAAATAGTCTCTAAATAATTAAATAAAATGTATGATGTACTAACAGTGATATACTATTCAGGGTAACATAAAGAGAAGAATGAAGAAAAAATTTATTTGTATGAATGTAAATGAGAAATTTCACTATCAGATGGACAGGAAATGCATCAGTAATTGACAAGTGAGCAGAAGCAAGAGACTGTGCTGAAGTTTGTTTTGCAGAAATTTTAAATAATTCTTTGAGACCTTATACTTTTATACTCTGTATCCTCTCCCCAAACTTCTCTCATATCCATCCCCTTCTCTTCTCACCCAACTTTATTCCCTCATTTTTATGTTTTTAATAAAAAGAATTACATTGCTTTCCTCTTCTGCTCCCCGCCTCCATCTTTTCCTAGTTACACTCGTTTGCGGTCCTTCCAGTCTCCCCTGACTCTCAAATCGATATTTTCTATTTCATTAATTACTATTGTGGCATTTAAACACTCTAGGTTCCGTTAATAAAAGTAACAAAGCTCTAATGTTTAAAGCAGGCAGGCAATGCAAAAGTCTTGCATTGGAAACAGATGTGACATTTTAGAGATGAACAAGTATGAACTATGACTAAGGCAGAGTAAACAGCCCTGGGGGCATCAGAAAACTGGAGGAAGGAGAATCACAATAGTAGAGTACTCCTAGGTAGCTTATACTCTCACGGGTGACCTTGAATAATCAGCTTTGAAGTATCAGAAATGTGCAAATCCATTTGAATGCTGTGAGAAGTGCTCAGAATTGAATCATAGTCTCAAAATGTTTTGTCCACATATAGTATCATATCTCGAGTGATGGGCTTTTAATTAAAATATAACCATGAATTCCAGCTTGTGTCCTAATGAACTGTTTTCTGTCTATCTTCATAAATAGTTACAGACACTGACACTCAAGATCCAGGAATTTTTCTCATAGGATCATTCCTACTTGTTATTTACTGTGACTCTTACTGATGGTCCTTTCCTTCACAGACTGACTCTCCATACAACGCAGATAATATCAATATCTGCTTCAGATCTCCATTCAGATACGAGGAATCAGAGAGAGTAAGAATAACAAGAGAGGGGAATGAGGTCGGGATGTTTAATACTTTTCCTTTCTCTTTGGTGGCTCATTCTCTCTTTCCAGGTTTTACAGGGTTCTTTTATTCCTGACACCAGTGGATGCTTCCATCCATGCCCCCCAATTTACAGGTGGTAACTGGTCTGTGGCAGCTCGCCCAGATTCCTGAGCTCCCTTGAGGGACCTCTACACTCTGCCCATGCTTCAGTAATTAGTCTCTTTGTTTACGAATCCTCTTCAAATTGTCCTAATTTGCTCGTGCCATCTGTCTGCTGTTATGACTGGAGCGGATACACCCTAAGTTCCACAGCTGCTCTGCAAACACACGTGTTTAAATTGGGAGGCGGAGGCTTCTTGGTACACATGGTGCTATTCCACGTCTCTTATCACATTGATTTTTGACACTAATTGGTTGTTGTTCCATTTTGGAGCACCCAAGCACTAACAAGTTATTAAAGCCTTAACAACTTAGGAAATCGTCAGGTCTCACTCGCTAATTCTCTAAATGGAAAAACAAGGAGAGAGTTAGTTTACTAACATTGGCGCAATGACTGGCAGGCATTCGGCTTAAATAATGCGTCTCTGCCTTGCTCTTGTATGATGAAAACCTTTCAGGTAGGACACAACAGTATCTGTTTAATTTAACAGTATCTGTTTAGTTTAACTTTATGGCCTTTTCTTTTCCACTTCCCCGTATTGCCTTCACCATTCATGGACGTTTGGAAAACCTCTAGGTAGTAGAGGCCTTTCTACTGGGACACTGTCTCCAAATGCTTACATGAATTTCCCTGGCAATAAACTGCTACTTTATTAATAAGCCTTTCTATATCCACACTATTTAAAATAGCAGCTTTGACATTTACCTATCCTCTACTTCGCTGCTTTATTTGTTTAAATATAGGTCACCTCTAATCATTTTATACTGTGTATTATATTTAATTGTTTATTTTAGAATTTCATGTATTCAAATCCAAGGGATCAATGTTTTAAAATTACAATTTATTTGGTTCCCTATCAAATCATTGATATACATAATCTTTGACACATAGGATACAGCTAATTAATATTTGTTGGATGAACAGGTAAAAGAAGGAATAAATGCTTCGCACTTTGCCAGCACGATTGTGTATTTTGATTGTGAAACACCATTGTGGCGTGATTGGGATACTTAGGAGAGTGGCAGTACTCAGGAACATTTTTGTTATATGAGGTTTTCTATGATCAGCAGGCTCACAACTTTTCCCCTGTAGACTGACTTAACTGTGCATAAAAGCAAAGGAAGAAACAAGATGTCATGCTTCTAGAAGGCAGAGATGTAAAAATCATTCTACATGAAAGGTATTCAAACAGAAGCATATGCAAGTGACAGTCTCCAGAAATTTCTGCATAACTTATCAGTGAATACACAGGCAACAGGGAGACACAGTAATAACTGGTGCTGACTCACTTGCTATGTATCCCACACTGTCTGGGAATCTAATAAGATAATAAAGCTTGTCTTAAAGCTATGACTCGGAAAATGAATTCTATGTGTTCTCTGAAAGGGAGGTTTAGGGAATTATTTTCCATTTTCATTTTAACCAGAACTTTCAACACTATTCAATAGTGTATCAGAGTACAGCATTCTGCCTATTGAGAGAATACATCATGGAATTAAAAAACAACTAGTAACAATTATGTTTTCTACAAATAGAATAGTCTGATATTCAGATATTCACTCACAATGGGACAAACTTTAGGACAGACTCAAGAGAAATCTATTCTCTAAAAGGGTGTATAAAGTTCTCCCATTTGCATATTTTGAAATTGCCATATTTTAAAAATTAATAATTTTATGCTGTTTAGTTTCGTGTATAATTGCTTGGGAAACTTGAGGTCTTTCTTTTCTTCTTTTAACCTTTTCTCTGATATAAATTTTCAGAAATTGTGGAAATATACTGAGAATTCTACATGATGTCCAATGTATTTCCTCAAAGGTAACATTTGATCAGATTTGTTTGCATTGGCTGTATTTTTTCCCTCCTGGACATATGAACACACACACACACACACACACACTAGTGTTTAAATGGATTCAAGCTTAGAAATGGTTTCTGAAACTATGAACCTTACATTGAAGATTTGTTAGGGAGGCTTCATAAATATCCAAGGTTAAGAGGAACTTATGTTGTTGAATGTTCTGAGCAAGGAAAGTCCAGTACCATTTTTTCTTATTTAAATGTGTGAGAGGAACACACATTTAAATTGTATTTTTTAATGAAGATAATCTTTTGGGTAGCTTTTCAATCACATCTCCTGTTAATGTCTTACACGTATCCTATGCTCCGATTATGCTCTGCTGGTTACAGTTGGGAAAATGACTTTTCAGACACTTTCTAGATACTTTTCTATTTATTGGTAAAAATTAGTATCTGAAGACCATGCTGGACCCAAACATGTATAAGAAAACAAACTACAAACAGATGAGTTCAACTTTAGCTCTGCATATCATGAACAAACTCACATAATATTTTTCCTTTAATTTACTCACGCCATAAATAAAATTGAATGCCTCTAGTCAAGACTATCAACTGCCCTTTCTTCTATTCCCACAGTTGTTGCTAGATCTCACTAAGTGCAGTGTTAGTGCTGACCGAATAATGTCCCTTAAGAATTTCTTCTTTTTTCTCATTTTACATGCCAAATCCAGTTCCCACTACCTCTCCTCCTTCTGCTTCCTCCACAACCCCCCCTCCATCACATCACACTATCCCACCCATCCACTCTACAGAGAGGGTAAGTCTTCCCATGGGAAGTAAACAAAGTCTGGCACAATTTTTTGAGGCAGAACCAAGGCCCTTCCCACTATATCTAGGCTGAGCAAGGTATCCTTTCAGAATGAGTTCCAAAAAGTCAGAAGAAGCAGTAGAGATAAATCCTGGTCTCACTGCCAGTGGCCCCACTGCATACCCCAGTCTTTCAGCTGCCAGCCACATTCAGGGGGCCTATTTGGCCCTATGCTGGTCCCATCTCTGTCAGGCCAGAGTTGGTGAGCTCCCATTCACTCAGGTAAGCTGTTTCAGTGGGTGTCCCCATCATGGTCTTGACCTCTTTGCTCATATTCTCACTCCTCCCACTCTTTGACTTGACTTTGGGAGCTCAGCCCAGTATTCCACTGTGGATCTCTGCATCTGCTTCCATCAATTGCTGGATGTAGGCTCTATGGTGATGTTTAAGATAATCATTAATCTGACTACAGGGCAAGGCCAGTCCTGCACCCTCTTCACTATTGCTTATGGTTTTTGCTGAGATCATCCTTGTGGATTTCTGGAAATTTCTCTAGTGCCAGGTTTCTTTCTAGTCCCATAATGGCTCCTTCAATTAAGATATCTCTTTCCTTGTTTTCTGACTCTGCCCGTCCCCTATCTTGACTATCCCATTCCTCCAAGTTCTATACCACCTCTTCTTCTCTCATTTTCCTCTCCTTCCTTCTTCCGTTCCTCCCCACCCCATGCTCCCATTTTTTCCCAGGAGATCTTGTCTATTGCTCCTTCCCAGGGGTTTCTAACTATGTTTTTCTTAGGATTCTCCTTAATACTTAGTTTTAACTGGGGTCATGGACTGTAGTCTTCTTATCCTTTGCTTTACAGCTAATATTCACCTATGAGTGGATATATACCATGCTCATCTTTCTGGATCTGGGTTTACTCATTCAGAATGATTTTTTTTCTAGTTCCATCATTTGAATGCAAATTGCAAGATGTCATTGCTTTTTATCACTCCATTGTGTAAATGCACCACATTTTCTTTATCCATTCTTCAGTTGAGGGGAATCAGATTATTTCCAGATTCTGGAAATTACAAATAATGCTGCTATGAACATAGATGAACAAATGTCTTTGTGGTATAGAAATTGAAAAATATATCATAAAATGCAAAGGTCTCCCATATTCTCGGATAGGTAGAATCAACATAATAAAATGTCATCCATACCAAAAGCAATCTACAGATTTAATCAATTCAATTCAATGAAATCCCCATCAAAAGCCCAACAAAATTTTTCATAGACCTTGAAAGAAGAATACTCAACTTCATATAGAAAAACAAAAAATCCAGGATAGCCAAAACAATCCTGTACAATAAAGGAACTTACAAAGGCATCACCATTTCTGACATCAAGCTCTATTATAGAGCTACAGTAAAGACAACAGTTTGGTAATGGCATAAAAACAGACAGGTTGACCAATGGAATAAAATTGAAGACACAGATATTAATCCAAATGCCTACGAATGCCTTATTTTTGACAAAGAATCTAAAATTATACGATGGACAAAACAAAGCATCTTCTACAAATGATGCTGACATAAATTGGTTTTCAGCATGTAGAAGAGTGCAAATAGATCCATATCTATTCCCATACACAAAACTCAAGTCTAAATGGATTAAAGACCTCAATATAAATCTGACCACACTGAACCTGGTAGAAGAGAAAGTGGGAAGTAGTCTTCAATGTATGGGCACAGAAGACCACTTACTAAATATAACCCCAGTAGCACAGACACTGAGAGCAACAATAAATAAATGGGACTTCCTGAAATTGAGAAGCTTCTGTAAAGCAAAGGATACTGCCAATAAAACAAAAAGGCAGGCTACTGAATGGGAAAAGTTCTTCACTAACCCCACATCAGACAGAGGACTGATCTCCAAAATACATTTTAAAAAACTCAAGAAATTAGACACCAAAATATCAAATAAATCAATTAAAAATGAGTACAGATCTCAACAGAGAATTCTCAACAGAAGATTCTCAAATGGCCAAAAGACACTTAAGGAAGTGTTCAACATCCTTAGCTATCAGGAAAATGCAAATCAAAATGACTCTGAGATACGATCTTACACCTGTCAGTATGGCTAAGATCAAAAACATCAATGATAGCTTATTCTAGAGAGAATGTGGAGTAATGGCAACACTCTTCCATTTCTTGTGGGTATGCAAACTTGTTCAGCCACTGTAGAAATCAATACAGTGTTTTCTCAGAAAATTGGGAGCCAACCTACAGAAGATAAAGCAGTACCACTCTTGGGCATATACACAAGGGATGCTCAACCATTTTACAAGATTTCTTAAAATGATAGAATAAACACATTTTGATCTCCAAGGAGGTAATCAATATATTAACAACTTATGATAGTGATATGTAAATGGCCCAATGTCATAATAAATAAGCAGCATTGCTCTATAATAAATATGAATCACAATTGAATTATCAGAAAGTCAATTGACTGGAATTTTATATCAGACTTCCTGTACCTGAAATATTGTTTACTTTTAAACTCTAGTACCAATGGGAAAATTTAATTTTCCTTATTTACTACACTTTCTCCAGAGTCTAAGGATGTGAATATCATACTTGAAAATATTATTTGTGCTTTTAACATGATATTACTCTAGAAGATTTAAATACAGAGATTAATAATTGTAAATGGTCACTAGAATAAAATAAAGACAAATTAGTATCAAGTTCAAAAGTACTTTTATTATTTATATTTTAAAACTTTATACATGCTATGCATGCCTCATAAAGATGGAATAATTTAGAATTCTGTAAACCCTGCTGCAAAAAATTTACAGGCATCAAGTAAGCCTCTGTGTCTTGGCTTTAAAAAGTTTTTCAATTTTCATTTTAGACAGTTCTTTTGTGTCTTCATCGGATGTGGGCTGAGAATAGAGAAAGCTGCCTTTTGTGATTCCTAAGAGATGTAAATGAACAAAATGAAACACTATTAACGGAAGCACTAGAGATGGGCTGTTGTAATTATCACATCTAAGTAGAACAAATAAAAGAATGCATGTAACTATGTGAGCCATTTCCATCTAATATCAAATTAAAACTGGTCTGAGGGGAAAATAGTTTTATAAGAAGAGAAAGTGCAAAACTGAGTAGTTCCTTTAAATGCTCTACACTTCCTATAAGCAGAACAATAGAGAAAAGCATACATGAGCAGCTATCAGAGCAAAGAGCACATAAAAATTTTTAAATCAGAACAGAGTAAGAATCTTGGACTATCAACATGGACTTAATGCCATATTTTAAAAATAATATTTCTAACCATGGCAAGCCATACTGACAAAATTGAGATATTTATAATGAGTAGTACAAAACTCGTCAGATGACCTGCAGGTTAATGGCTGTGGAATGAAGTGTCAGGATATTTCATTTGATGAACAAAAACACATTTGAACAGGTGAAATTAGCTGGAGCCGCCAGGGCATTTATTAACTGAAGAATTAGAGTCAGTATTAGAGTCCCTTGCTTAACTCTGACTAAAATACTACAAATGCAATCTAAGGCACATGGTTTCAGAGCACTCTGCTTCATAACAGATGGAAAGGCATGGGGGCGGGGCTCATGGTGGCATGAACATGTGATGGAGGTTACTAAAATCATGATGAAGCAGGAACAAAGGAAATTGAACTATAACAGGGGCAATATTCATCAAATATCTACCCACACAGGTAAATTTTCCGACTAAAAAATGTTCCAGAAGTTTCCAAAAAATAACTGAAGCCGAGGACTGTATTATCATAATAGGTACTTGTGGAGAACTTTTGACTTTCAATTAAACATATAATTATTATGAAAAAAGTCCTTTCTTTTAACAAGAAAGCTGGCTTATATGCCAAGATTATGAGGAGACTAAAAATATCTAAAAATATGCACACTGTGTGTTGCAGGAAAACTTTTTTCTGCCCTTCTAGCCCAGTCTGCATTCAAATTAGTGGAGATATAGCATTCTGGGAGTGAGAACTGTAAAGTACATCAAAACCCCCAAATAAATATTTGTTTATTTATTTATGTATTATTCAAGGATTGTTTTTCTTTATGTATATGTATTCAAATGTGCATGTAAGTGTCTATGGAGGCCAGAATAAGATGTCTGCTCCCCTGAAGTTAGAATTACAGGTAGCGAAAACTGAACTTAGATCCTGTGAAACCACGGAGCCATCTCTCCAACCTCTAAGTATATAGTTATAAAGAAATAAGATATTTCAGAAACAGTCAAGTAGCTTAAACTGCCCACCAACCAGTAATTCTACACCCAACAAATGTAATCTTCAGAAACGGAAAAAATAAGGCATTCTTAGTTCAACAGTATCAGAATTTGAAACTATGTTTTTGCAGTTCGACCGCAGAAAACATGCTGAAAATACTATTTTGACGAGCATGTTGTTAATGGTAAAATTACAGCCTGGCCTACATATTCAACAGTACAAAAAAATTCTGGAACTGGAGAAACAGTTCAGCAGTTAGGAGTGCTTTATACCCGACCATAAAGAGCAGAGCTCCGAACTTAGTACCTTCGTAAAATCAGGTGTGGGATCCAGAACGGCTGTAGACAAAGACTGACGGTGAGAATGTCTGGGCTTGATAGCCGCCAGCCTTTGCAAAAGATCAGGAGCCCCAGGTTAAACAAGACACCCTGTTAAAAATGATAAACTATAAGATCATAGAGGAGTACACCTGACCTCTCTCACACATGTGTGAAAATACCACAACATACCCACACACACACACACACACACACACACACAGTAAAAGGAGGAAGGATAAAAGCAAAAAAAAAATATGATTGGCAGTCTTTTTTTTTTACTCTGAATGTAATTCATGCCAGATTTACATACTGATATATCTAATATGATGTTTTAACATGAAAAATCAGCCATTAATTTAATTAAGGAACTGTTACATCAGGTGAATGATCTTTATTATGATTTTTTTTTTCTTTCTTTGTTTCTGGATTTTCATTATTTAATTGTGGTGTTCTGCATGTATTTCTGAGTGCATTTGTCACTGGTGATTTTAAGTGTGGAAAATTTTCTATCTATATTTTTGCAAGGTTATTTTCTTTCTTCTGTAGAGAACATGACTTATTTATATTACTTTACCTTCATTTAATTCAACATTTCTTTTCTTCTCTAACAACATAAGGGCAAGTCTAATAAAATCCTTATTTTGGTTAGGTTTAACCTACTATAGTGTTGTTGCTTGTGTCTCTAAAGTGTCATTCTGTAATGAAAGAAAGTCTTCTAACTTGCTCAAATAAACTGTCTTCCAGGTTTGTAGAACTTTGAAATTATGCGGGTTTTATCCACCTTGTACATTTTTTGTTTTCCAGCTTATTAGAGGAATCCTCTAAAATTGCTTTACTTATTATTCAATAAATGATAGAAAAGTATTCATGAAGAGATTACTGTAATTTTTATTTTTAATAAGAGAATCTTCTCCAGGATTTCCTTTACAAATAGCCAAGCAGTCATCTGTTTGTAGGCCCTGTGCATGCTGCTTCAGTCTACTTGAGTTCATATGAGCTTAACTCATGTTGAATTAGAGGGCCTCCTGACAAGTGAGGAGTGGTATTTTCCCATGACAAATATCAAGCTATATTAGATATACTGGCATTCATATAGCAATCACAGTATGCTATGCCAAATATAGTAAGAACAGGACAGCAGCAAGCAGGAGAATATACAGCAGAAGCAAGGCACATTCTGGAGATAATCTTTGGGTGTATACTCAAGAGTTGGGTACCTGGATATATTGTGCATACACCCAAAGAATGCTTCATTCTACCACATAGATATTCATTCAACTCCATTCATAGCTGTTCTATTCATAATAGCCTGAAATTGGAAACAACCTAGATCTCCCTCTACAGAAGAATAGATAAAAAGTGATACATGTACACAATGAAGTATTACTTAAACTTTTTAAAAATATGACATCATGAAACTTGCATAAAAATGGATGGAACTAGAAAAGATTGGTGGTGACCATGTTGTAGTAGCTACAAACAGCAATGGACATTTTGGAGTACTGCCACCACAGCTTCGGTCGGTACACCTGGAGGGGCAGGGATTCTCTCCAGAATGCGCCTAGCTTCTCCTGCTTGCTGCTGTCCTGATATATTATATTTGGCATGCTGTGATTGCTACATGAATGCCAGTATATCTAGTATAGTTTGATTTTGTCATGGGGAAATATCACTCCTCACTGGGAAGTTTACTTGCAGTTCATAACGGAGATGATTTTCATAGAGCAATGGCACTGAGATGTGAGATGTCCTGAGATTGGAACAAGAAAACTAGGAAGTTTCATGCAATATAGACCCATGAATTCTGTCTGTGGAAAAACGAACTGATGATCACAGGAAGCAATTATGTCGCTACACTCTTTTGGGAGCAGTGAGACCCTAGATCCTGAATTTCTTGTAATCCCTGATCTGAGTGCCTACAGCTGCTCTGAGCATGAGACCTTCCTTCAGGAGTTCCTGATGGCAGGAGAGTGGTTTCTGGTGGGTTTGGTTGGGGTGTGGCTATCTCTATATAATCTGTCCCTGAACACAATAAATGGGGCATTCTTGGGGAATTCAAGAATGACCCGTGTCGCTGTTGCTCTTTCTATGTGTGTCTGTTAACCTCCAGCCCCCTTGCCCTAAGCTCGGTAACTGGGTGCCAGCGCACAGAGCGCAGACACGGGGGCACGGTGCAGGGCAACACTCCAGGTTGAGTCTGAGTCGCTTGGTTAAAGAATTAATTACAGATTTCAGTTTGCACCTTAAAAGAAGAGAGTTGTGAAAGGAAATTAAATGACTATTGTGTACAAAGAAAAAAAGAAAAATAGGTGGTTAGTCAAAACTCTTGAGTAAAGTTTTGTGGAGTAGAAATAGGATGCTAACTGAAACTGCAAAAACATCCTGCCAATACACACTCACTCACACACACATGCATTTACACACACACACACACATACACACAAACTCACACATAAACACACAAAAACACACATACACACAAACTGGCAGAAATATACTTGGTTAGCTTAAAACTTTATTAATCAATAATAAAAGAATCATTTCTTTGAGGGGTGAAGACAATTTGAGGATAAATAATACAAAAGAAAACATTTAACTACTTGTGGGATTCTAAGAAAAACATGTAACTTGTGATCATAATGTGATTTCTTCCTGTGTAAATTTTAATTTTTTGTATAATATATAACTTGTGGTTGTAAGGTGATTTTCTTCTTGCATAGACATTTTTGTCGTAGGTGTTATAAAAGGGGATAACAGAAAAATAAAGAAGAAGGAGAAGGAGGAGGAGGAGGAGGAGGAGGAGGAGGAGGAGGAGGAGGAGGAGGAGGAGGAAAACGAAGAGATTTAAGTTTTTCCCTCAGATAGGTCTCCTGTGTATATGTTTAATTGTTGATTCTCTATCTCCTCTCCAGTTTCTCTAACTTGCCGGAGCTGGATCCCAACAAATGATAATCCTAAGTGATTTATCTCGGACTCAGAAAGACAAATATGATCATTGCCTTATTTAGCCACTATTATAAAAGTTTCTTCCTAAAGAAAATTGGGAAAAAATATGTAGAGACCCACAGCCAGACTTTACAGAGTGAGAGACCTTGAAGTACTAACCACTAAATGGAATGTCTCCACTAATTTTATGCTCTTTAAAGACAACTATGTTGTTATGTGGCAACAATATTATTAACTAATTATAAGTGATGCTTGAAAAATATTCAAGTATGGTACAATTAAAATATATTTATATGTATACCACAGGGATGGACATTACCAATGAAGGCAATAAATCAGTGTTGGAGTTTTCCATTATACTAGAAAAGGATAAACAAATGGGAAGCACACTTTTATTCAGATAGCAGGGTGATATTTAGAGAAACAATTGCTATGTAAGAAAAAACAAATCGGCAATTACTACCTGGGATAAATGATACAAGGGACTATTGCAGGAAGCCCAGGTGTTTTTATGTTAGGCTCTGACTTCCTTGTGTCTATGTGAGACAGAGAAAAGTACAGAATACTTGAAAGAATAAACAATGAGTTGAGATCTAAATGTATGCAGGAGTCAATTACATGATAAAGAATACATAAATTGCTTCCAAGCAGAAGAATCAGGTGTGTCTTTAGTACTAATTCTATATTTTCTTGACTTCTATTTTAATTATTTAGTAATTTTGCATCATTCATTACTAATGTAAATACCATTAAGGAAAAAGTTACATTATTTTTTCTTATAGTCTCTTAACCTGGATTTTGTTTTTAAGTGATATTTCCTCATTACAAACACAAAAAATTTCTGTCATAATCTCTTGTAATATACTGAAGAAATTTGTTTTTGTGTGGGCTTTAAATATTCTCAATTAAATGCCTAGACATTAGTTCTATTAAAGTTTTTCTTTGTTGTAAAAAGAAAAATACAGAAAAAAAAGATGAAAAACAGTATGCTTGAAAGAATATGTTTGATAAAAATAACAGTAATGTACAATATTATATTTATTTCAATAATCAACAGTTAAGACAATTTGAGTAGAAAAAATGTCCATATGTTATTTCTATATGAGTCTCCTCAAAAATGTGTGTCTAAAACTAACTTATACAATTGTGAAAAATGAAGTGTTAGTTATCAGACACTACACATAATAAGCTGGAGACATCTGTAACAAGCTTTCAGAGGATGCAATGATATATTTAAAAATTACATGAATTAAAAATAAAAATATTAGCCACATGGTGGTGGCACATGCCTTCAGTCCCAGGACATGGAAGGCAGAGGCAGGCAGATCTCTGTGAGTTCTAGATCAGTCTGGTCTACAGAGTGATTTCCAGGACAGCCAGGTCTGTTTCACAGATAAACCATGTCTCAAAAAAATAATATAAGTATTGAAAGTGCATTGGAAATAAAATTATGAGAGCACATAAAGGGATAAGAGAAATCTATAAAATCTATAATTGTAACTAAGATTCAGCAAAGGAATTCTCACAAAAGCTATTGAAATTAGGATAGACAATTTTTAGTATCAATTGTAATTAGTTTAAATAAATTTTGTAATTTTTTATAAAAGATCAATGTTATTTTATAATCATTAGTACATTTTTAGTGCAACTACAACTCAAAGATTAGCGATTATTTAATTGGAAATGGAAAATGTACCTGGACACACTTGTTACAATATTGATCTTGAACTCATTAATTAAACAGCTTTATAACATCAGATTTTAATATAACATTTCACCCATTGTAATTTTATCATGTTATCTAATAACTTCTTGCTTTCTCATTATAAAACTAATTTTCCTAGCAAGTCTTTAATTATCATATCATGTCAATGAAGTATTTTGAGAACAATAAAAATCAATGACTACTTAAACCATACAGCTGTTCAGATTTTGCATTTAAATTTTGATTTTAAGTAATCTACATTTTGACATCATGAGGAAACGTGATAATTTATTGTTTGCTACTCGCTTCAATTCCTCTGTCTTTTTAGCTCTTTTACCACTGAACAGTGATCAATTAATCTTACATTCTTTTAATAGGCTGCTGGCCTAAGCCTTCCCAGATAATGAAATCTAGGAGTTCCAAGTAACGGTCTAGTTAAAATAAAAGTCTGAGTACAGGAACCTCTTTTCTTAGTACAACAAGGGATTTGCTTCTTGAAAGGCCTTATTTTCCTGATGCCAGTTGCCATTAGAATGACCTAAATTGGGAGTCATTCTTTTCTCAATCATTTTCTGCGGTAACTTTGATAACTCTCTTTGATAACTCTCCTGCTCCATTTGAATGTCTATGACTCTGGCCTCCTTACTTATATTCTTTGTTGTCTCTGATCAATGTTCTTGCCACTTGATCTTTTTGCGCCTTCTTGTTTCAGTGAAAATACACCCAAATCAACTGTTTTCCTTGATTATGCTGGCTGTTAGACTGTCAGCTTACTCTTGACTATTGTAGACACATAAGTTCTAAGCCCTTCCTGTCTCTCCAGTGAATTTGTTAAGTGAAAGGCTTTCTCTGCGGTTCTCGGGCTATTAGTCTTACTCTTATTTGTACATTTTTTATATAAATGTTGAATCAGGCTAATAATTAATTGTACAGTAGTGCATCAGAAGAGGGAGGTTTCAAATCTATTTTAAGATATGAGACTTGAAAAGTGGCTAGCAAAGTACAAGACTAAAGGTCAATAGAAAGAATGTCATTTCAACCTCATTTTCAAACATCTAATAGTCTGTGTTTGAATTGTTTTAGCTTCCAATTATGAGGGAAAAAATGAGGTTTTCCTGGCTTACAAAAGCCATTATTTTGATAATAAAGGAAGTGTTATTTGATGATTTACACAATAGAGAATAGATCTGTTTTTTCTCAGGTAGTTTAGAACATATCATAAATCATTAATGAAGCCTTTCACCTAATCACAGAACGTTAGCATTTATTATTTCTGTATGCATATTATTTCTTTATATTTGTACTGAAATATGCAATTAAAACATCATGTTAAATTTTGACGTAACTTTGGCAGAAATTCAACCTATGTAATTAGGGTATGAATATGATTTTCCTTAAATTTATCCTTTAGAAGAAATTATAATGTGCTATACTCTACAATTCATTTTAATTTCATTCCATTTCAGTTTTTATGACTGGGATGTTATTATGTCACATTTGTCTTAGGAAATGTGTCTTCCTAATTTTCAATGTATCTTAATTAAAGCGTGCTGAAACTGCCAGTAGTTTGGATGGCTGTTAGCATTTTGAATTAAAGAGTGGCTACAGAGTGAGGCTTTGTATTCTGACTTCACAAACTCCATCATAATTTTCTACCACTGTGTTTATTCTAACATAACTCTTTCTTATTTGCCTGTTTCATCCTTTGATATATATTTTTTCACTATTTCTATCTCACATTTTATTTCTAATAGTTACAGTTATAATCTATAATTAAATGGTTATTATAGCAAAAATTCACAATCATAACCTTGCTTACGAACCACATAATCTGTTAAAAATCATATTTCTAAGAAATATTATGTTTGCTAGTAAGTATAAATCAGGTGTCTTCTTCATAAATGTAATTACTATTCTTATAAAATAATAAAATAATATATCCATTACCCATTATTTTATTAGCAAAGGCTTCAAATCATAAATAAATGGTGTCTGAAATATAGTTCAATTAATATCCACTATAAATACCCAATGAATGTTGCATTTACGTGTATTCGCATGTCACATGTATTTGCAAGGATTATTTCAATTAATGAAAAATTATTAATAGTAGAAATTATCTATAATATCAGTTTCACCTGCATTTTCAAAACACATAAACTAAATATTTTTTATTAAAGAGTTATTTTATTATTTTCAATTATAAATATATACATATATTTATTCATATATATATATATATGTATTGTGTTGTGTTTATACACGTGAATACAGGTGTTCCTGAGAGGTGTTGGATATCCTGCAGCATGAATTACAAGCAGTGGTAAACCACCTGATGTATGTTCTTGGAATGAGACTCAGGTCCTATGCAAGATTAATATATACTCTTAATTGTGGAGCTATCATTCCAGTTCTGGACTCGATTTCTTAAAAGAACAAATTTCACAAATCTATTCTTGATTGATTCTCATTGTCCTTTAGAATACCTATTATTTTATGTTTCCTCATGTTCCTAAAAATATCAGACCTATGCTAACTTGTTTAGAGAAGATGCTGTTTTATGAACTAAGTGAAAATCATCAACGTATGAAGAAACATGAAGATGTTTTCAGCTGGCAAACATCAATGGACTGGTTTTGTAGCACTAAACACTGTGTATGGAGAGCCAAAACTCTTTATACAGTCAGCAAATGAAATGTGTGGTCAGGTTCAAAGTCATGAAAGTGAAGGCAGGCTTCTTTCCAACTTTAGCTTCTCATCAACCTTTCTGTATAAAGAATAATTAATTGAAGCAATTCACTGAAAGAAAGAAAAATGCACGAATACTCCTGTGTGCAATAACTGGCTCTGAAGAACAGCAGACAAGAGGCATGTGTGACCATAGAAGTGTCCTGGGGGCCTGAAGAATGGGAAAAGTGTAGAGAAAAAACTGCTGTGTAGAAATAAAAATCAGAGAAGGTTGCTCTGGAAGAATTGCTGCCAGCCATCATCACACCTACAGCTCTCTCTGTCTCGGTCCTTGCCCTCACTCCCTCATGCATTCTGTTGGAATACCAGCACCACAGTTAATGGGAAAGACTTTTCCTCCTTGTGCTCACAGTTAGGTATTAGTTGATACAGCTTCATTGGTGATGGCCTTCTTGTTGGCAGAGCTGCACTGTGGTATGTGCCATGCCATGGCAAGAAACAAGAGCATGAGTACTCGTGTGCATATGTTGACACTCTTCAGCTTCTCCTACTTTTAAATCAAAGCCACCAGCATTTACCATGGTGTTCTCTCTGATGACCTCATTTTTGTCACCTACCAAAGACAACATTTCTACGCAGAAATTTGTGATCTAATAAATTTCTTGTGGTGGGGGTTAGATTCCAGCATTCATTTTCAGATGGGAAAGTTGTCTAAAGCCAGTTTCTGGGAAATAAATTAGAAGTCAAAGAGAATACATACAAAGGCTTTTCTCTAAAGTCTCCTGCTGGCTGTTAGGGAAACAAACAAGCAATGGAGGCATAGTATTTCACCATGTTTTACCTTATATTATTATTTTTTGTTTTTCTTTAGCTTCCATCTGATTAATTGTTGTGTGATATTTTGTTATCTTCATCCGAGTGCTTTATTGTTTGTTTGATGTCAGATTTTATTAAATCTTTTACATGCTTACGGCATGGTTACCATAGAAATTCATGTAGACATTAGTATCAAGTCTCTTGTTCATCATAGGTGAGCCTACAGTAGAGCTGCCAGTTCTTTGTTCAAAACCATGAACTTCCTAGATGAACTATAGTCATAACCCTAAAGTTGTTTAGGAACATGCTATTAACAAAACTTCTGATTTGGGACATTTATAGGAACTCTGGAAATGTCAAAATAAATGCATTAATGCATTTAGAAGAAAATGGAAGCATTTATTGAATTGGTATTCAAATTAATGATCCACTTTTAAAATTGAAATGAGGCTGTATAACAAATCACTTGCTTCAAGGTTCAACTCCTGATTTATATGACTCAGGCCATATTTGGTATCCAGCTCTCGAATAGGCTTCTCTTGTACTTGTCAATTATGCCACCTGTATTCCACTTTCTTTTCCTCTGGCCTCTAATGAGTCATTCCCCTTTCTAATTCTCAAGAAATTAATATGCACTTTGCACAAATACTCTTGAAATTAATTAATCCATATTCAGGACTTATACTTGAATTTTTATCTTCAAAAGAATTAGCATGTACTGCAGTCTTTGCTGACAGGTAAAAATACCCACCATTTTCAACTTGATAACTAAATAGTTATAATTCTCATTGTGTCTTGTGTTTGAAATTGCTTTTACTTATGCAACACCACTTTTACCTAGTCATGGAAAACCTCATTTTTATCATACATTACTTTAAGAATTGTTCATGTATCAAGCCGTCCAAGGCTCTGAAATATCTAAGGAAAGTTCAGAAACAATATAAGAGCCAGAGGATCGGGAGGGAGAGTGCTGAGAAATGCTGTATTCTGAACATACCCTGGCCTTTGTATTCACGAACTTGGTTGCTGTGGTTACCTGCACAAAGTCAAGCCAACAAGTTCAGTCATCATCCCCCAGGCAACAGTAATTGGAATCAGTATTGAAAAAAACCTATTAAAGATGAAGAGACATAGAAGAGACATAGGGCATCTTATTGGAGGTACCTTGATACTGATATATTGATCCCTCTGATCCTCTCTTCATCTAAGCACTCTCCTAGTGTTGCTGTTTGGGCTAGAAAGAGATGCAGAAGAAAGGATAAGCTTGTCAGGGTATGTGTTAAAGAATTGGATTTTGAAAGCCTCTAAAATTGGGAATGAAATAAATCATTTTATTCATGAAGGTAGCTCTTTTAGGTATTTCATTACAGTACCAACGAGCTCACTAAAGCATTCAGAGATTGGTTGAAGCACAAGAGTAGCTTTCATTTTGTGTCAGGTTACTCTGAACAATGCAATACACACACCATTTTCTAATTGACTACACAATTGAGCCAAACACGTATTTTTGACCTCATGTTTTTGAACATAAATCTAACAGTGACTTTCATTATGAAAATATTCCTTGGATGTGTTTTAAATCACAGGGAACATGGGGAAAAGAAGAGAAATTATTGGTACCTAGGCTAACTGTGCATCAAATAATGCAATCTTCTAAACTACAAAATTTGTAATTATTCTTTGAATTTGTAATCTAAATAACATTTTCAAAAATGAGGAAAATAAAATATTGCTCAGCACATGATGACCAAAAGTTCTTTACTTAATATAAGGTCAAACTCCCTGGGAAGGGGAAATATAAACGATTTCATGAGTGGACTGAGGGTGGGTGGTGATGGGAATTTGATCAGGTTGGAGGGCAGAAGGTGAGAGTATTGAGTGAGTTTACTGGAATGGGGAGGCGGCCTTTTAGGGTTAGGTAAAAATCTGGCACAAGGGAATTTCCCAGGAATCTGCAAGGAAGACGACAGCTAAAACTCCAAGAAATAGCAAACATGTAGCCTGAACTGGCTATCTCCTATGAGAGAGCTTTCATCCACCAACTGATGGAAACAGATTCAGAAATCCACAGTCAATTCGGTAAGTTGGGAATCCTCCAGAAGAAGGGAAGAAAGGATTGTAGGAGCCAGAGGGATCAAAGGACACCACAAGAAAGCTCATAGAATCAGCTAATTTGGGGCCATAGGGACTCACAGAGACTGAAGTCACAGCCAGGGAGCCTGCATGGGACTGACCTTGGCACTCTGTATATTACAATTCCATAGCTTGGTCCTCTTGTGGGATTCCTAACAGTGAGAACAGGGGCTGTCCCTAGCTCTTTTACTGACTGTTAGTACCCTATTCCTCATGCTCTGTCATCTTGCTCAACTTTAGTATATGGGGAGGTGCTTAGTCTTACAGAAACTTGATATGCCACATTTTTTTGATACTCATGGGATACCAGTTCTTTTCTAAACAGAAATGGAGGAGGAGTGGATTAGGAGGTGGCTGGGAATAGATGGAGAGGTAGAGACTGGGAGGAGGAAAGGGAAACAAGACCCAGGTATAAATGATAAAATAAATTAATTAAGCAAACAAACAACTCAGTAATAAAGTGCATTCACGACATAAATCAAAAGCAATAAAAGCAAATAAAAGTTTCAATTAAATAAAAAAAGAACAAACTTGTGGTATGATTTAGCATCCTTTGGGTATATACCCAAAAAATGGCAGTACTGGGCCTTTAGGTAAGTTGTTTCCTAATTTTCTGAGAAATCGCCAAACTGATTTCCAAAGTGGCTGTACCAGTTTGCTCTCCCATCAGCAATGGAGGAATATTCCCTTTACCCGACATCCTTTCCAGCATAAGTTGTCATCAGTGTTTTGATCTTGGCCATTCTTACAGGTAGGTGTAAGATGGAATCTCAGAGTTGTTTTAATTTGCATTTCTCTGATAGTTAAGGATGCTGAGCATTTCCTTAAGTGTCTTTCAGTCACTTTAGATTCCTCTGTTGAGAGTTCTCTGTTTATATCTGTACCCCATTTTTATTGGATTATTTGCTCTTTTGATGACTAATCAAGGACATGTGCTCAACTGTGTTCATAGCAGCATTATTTGTCATACCCAGAACCTGGAAACAACCTAAATGTTCCTCAACTGACAAATGGATAAAGATGTGGTACATTTACAGAATGGAGTACAAAGGAAAAATAAGCTTCACTGAGGCAGGCCAAATTTCCTTTAAAAGTAAGAGAGCTGCGAGTCTGCATTGGGACTCTAGGTTAGGCATTTTGTAATTCTCCCATCTTCATAATCATTTCCTGTAGATGTATGACTCTGAAAGTGTTTTTTCTATCAACAAGCAGGGGAGCTGTGTTCCCCTAGGAAATTCATTCTTCCTTGAGTATATCCTCCTAACCTTCCCATTAAAGAACATTATAGAGTTATGTATTTATATTCTCCAAATTCTGATGCCTGCTACTCACCAATAATGCTTATGGAAGCAAATGGGAAAGAACAGGGACACTTAGGAATCTAAAAAAGAGAATTATCTATGTAAAAGATGATGGTACTCAGGATCCAGATTCCTGTAATAACATCCAATACTCGCATAAAAAGTTCAAGCTGTACTAGGTAATTTTCTAGATCAAGAATCAAGGTTGTTCCAGAAAAGTTAGTGCATATTGCTTTGTTAGTAAGATGGGAAAGAGCATAAGGGGTCTGTGGAGTATAAGCTTGGAAGTGGTAATTACCATCCTTAAGACAGGGATAAAGCTAAGTAAACCAAAAATCAATGACTCTTCTAAATATAGCAGAAAGGTGAGGTTATAAAACAAACAAAACCAGCACACTGAAATCTGTAAAACCAGATCAATAACCCTCAGGTCTAAGATTTAATAACCTGAATCAAAGTCACAGGTGACATGATATGATAAGTATTATAAGTAAGGTATGATAGTACTGCCAGCTTAATGGAGGCTCTCTGTTTAGACAAGAAATGTAGTAAAAGTCCTTTTGTGCATAGTCTTCTAGTAAGGGGGCTACTATATGAGTTTTTACCTTTGCAACTCTCGCAAAGTTCTACTTCCTTAAATATAAAACAAAACAAAAGCAGAAATGAAATAAAACAAACAAGCAAAATTCCACATCCTATTGCTGCCAAAGAAGGGGCTTATTCACTAATCTGAAATATATACAAAGAATTTCTCATAGCTTGGGTAGTTCTTTGGGGGAAAAGCCTTACCAAAAGATTAATTTACTACAAGGAAAATAACATATTCCCTATCTCAGCCCATTCTTCTCTTTATTTCAAGATAATATACAATAGTCATATAAGTTTTCTGATGGTAACACATGTAATAAAGATTTTGGAATTAGCAGGCAGGATGTATGTTATTTGTTAAAGGTTTTAATGACGGAAATATAAAACATGCCATAAATGGTTGTAGTAGAAGCTGCCGGCTGTGTTCCTGCCACCCCAGCTCCTGGTTGCCTGGCTAACTCATGCCCCAAAATAACAACATACAAACTGTATTCTTTTAAAGACTGCTTGGCCCAATAGCTCTAGGCCTTACTGACTAACTCTCATATCCCGATCAACCCATCTCTAATAATCTGTGTAGCATCAGTCTTACCGGGAACGATTCAGCATGTCTGACCTGGCGACTTGCTTCATCGCGTCTGCCCTGGAGAGGAGCTAAGGCGTATGAGCTCACTTCCTCTTCCTCCCAGCATTCTGTTCTGTTTACTCCACCCACCTATGTTCTAACCTATGAGGGTCAAGCAGTTTCTTTTTTAATTAACCAATGACCTTCCTCCATCATTTCCCCTTTTTCTGTTTAAACAAAAAAAGGGAAGGCTTTAACTTTAACATAGCAAAATTACATATAACAAAATAGTTATCAAGTAAAAATTACAGTTACAATATTTATATCTACTTTATCTTTTACCATAACAAAGGAAAGCTATAACTATAATTAACCATTCTTCAACTCCATCAAAGACTCTAGAAAGATACAGTGTTACCTAAGCAAACAAGAAATAAGCAACTTTCAAACTCTAGAAATGACAGAGACATCTCGCTGCTTTGACAGTCACCCAAAGTTTCTCTGTATGTTGGGGCATCCATCTTCGGCCTACAGGCCCATAGTTTCCAGCAGACATTTCCATGAAGCAAGAAATTTCAAAGGCAGTTCAGTCACTATCTGCTGTGTCCTGCAGAATGTCTCGCAGGATCTCACCTTTAGGCAAGTTCAGCAGTCCTCTCTCTGCGTGTTCTTTG
This sequence comes from Chionomys nivalis, assembly GCF_950005125.1. Lineage (NCBI taxonomy): Eukaryota > Metazoa > Chordata > Mammalia > Rodentia > Cricetidae > Chionomys > Chionomys nivalis. The sequence continues at coordinate 27,126,598 of NC_080103.1, read as the reverse complement.
TGTCCAGTTTATGCAACAGTCCAGGCAAGAGCAATTTCTTGCCCAAATGGCTATCAAACTCCATAAGGATCCTCTTCGATGCCCATCTTCCTTTTGAAGTAGATTGGTGCTGCCAGGAGCAGACATGTCTCATTGTAATGAAAAGTCCTAAGTTATTAGAACATTTAAAATGCCATATTCTATAATCTTTGAAAGATATGAAGAATGCCTACCCAAAATATATCTATGTACATCTAGAAAATCTTAACTAACATGACTACAAGATGACTATTATTGATTATGCATTAACAATCTATATGCATTACATTTTTACATGAACTACACAATCACAATACCTTAATCAAGATTAGAAATACATATACATATAACAAAATTGACCTTAAATTTATATCAATAAAGTCAAATCCACACCGATGCAAATTATTCATATCTATATCATATCCCCCTTTAAATGTAAAAGAACATTTATAAACAGTATTTGGGAATATGGGCACAGTTATTTTTCTCCAAACTGCTTCCTGCTGAATGGGGGGCACTGTTATTTAGGTCTTTCATGGTTTAACCTGTGTGCTAGGTTCCTCTCAGTTGGCAGTTGAGCAAAGTAATTTTTTGAAGGTGTTTACTGCAACCTTTCAGGAGGGTGTGGTCTATCATACCATATTGGAATGGAAGCAATACACAGGGTCTCATCGTCTGTGAAAACAAAAGAAACTCCTTTCCAAAGCATCCTGTCCTTAGATTCAAATTCTGAAGTCAAGGTATTTTGAAAATATCTATCTTGGATTAGTTCAGTAGCATTTATAAACAAATATTTTTTAGCAGCTGTTGCTCCTTCCTCAGCATTCAAACAATTCAAACCGAGCATAATAGCATAAAGTATCAAAATTCTCTGTGTATTTTCCATCTTTGTGTGCTTTAGTTTAACCTCTATTTTGTTTATTTTTTCTTTTATTTTTCACTTTTTGAGACAGGTTCTCTGTATCTTTGACCTGGAATAACTCTGTAGACCAGGCTGTCCTTGACCTCTCAGAGATCCACCTGTCTCTGCCTCCCAGGCATTGGGATTAAAGGTGTATGCTACTACACCTTGAACTCACAGAGATATGTTTGTCTCTGCCTTTTAGGCACTGGGATTAAAGGCGTGTGCTACCACACCTTGAAGTCACAGAGGTCAATCTCCCTCTGCCTCCCAAGTGTTGGGATTAAAGGTGTATACTACCACACCCAACTACTTTCTTCCTTTTTTACTTTTAAGAACTTTAACATTTAGCCTGCATGTATTTTTAAGCACACTGTAAATCATTTAAAGGTTTTCTTTGTCTTCGAATCTCTCTTTACTGTATCTCTCTCATTTTCTGACCACACGAGCCTTTAAATTACTGAGCAATATGGGTAGGATTAAAGCTGTGGCTTTGCCAGCTAGATCCAGCCCATTCCTTAGCTTTCCAGCCTCATGGCAGAGATACCAGCTGTAGCCATTTTTATCGCCACAACTCTAAGGCGTTTCAAGGTCCCTGCCAGCAAGCAACTGTAACACTATATCCATAGACAACACTCAAGTCCTCTCTCTGTAGTCGGCCCTCCTGCCTCAAACAGAGTTTGCCCTGGCAGGACTTACCAGAACGCCAGCATTTTAAAACAGCACAACTTTTTTCCTGCTACAGCTGAAAACAAACAAGCATGCAGTCAGCTTTTATCAATACCATTTAAGTGTTTCATGGTAGGACCTCTTAAGAGCTACAGGGTTTTGCTGCTAAAGCTGAGTCAGGAAGCCTCTCTTAGATGAGAGCGCTTGCTTACCTTTGGCAAGCAGAGCAGATCTGAGAAATTGCTCCTACCAAGAAAACATGCTTTACTCTATTCTTTCCCAAGCTTTCTCAGGCTTTCTGTGGATTCAGTTGTCCACACGTTGGGGGCCATTCTGTAGTGGGAGCTGCAGGCTGTGTTCCTGCCGCCCCAGTTCCTGGTCGCCTGGCTAGCTTATGCTCCAAAATAACAACACACAAACTGTATTCTTCTAAAGACTGTTTGGCCCATTGGCTAACGGTGATTCACATAAACTAGGGTGCAGCAATTCCTTGTGAAATAAATGATTCCTTCTTGAAGGGAGGCTCCTTAAGATTAGAATGTAAAGGACTTAAAAGCTTCAGGAAGTCCCTGAAAGTGAACAAATTCACTAGGTGCCTCCCTTCTCAAAGTGCTTAGAAGACTCTCACATCAGTTCAGATGTCAGGAAGAAGCAAGGACCAGTCGAATAGCATGGAAAAGTCTCAGGCCATCCCACCCACCCACAGGATTTGCTCTGTAACCTGTTGAGGTAACTGTGAAACTGGGTTTCCTGCTTTCATGAAATGTCACCCATGCCTCTGTGGTATTTGATGATGAAATTGTTTTTGAGCCATATCTGTTTTTATAACTATTCTCTAATAAAAAACTATTCTCACTGGCTTGCCTATTTTCATTTTGGTAGTATCCTTTCTTTGGCCTGTTGTTGATTTCCTATCTAAATAAATAAACATTTATTCTCATCTCCCATGGAAAGTGTTACACAACAAACCTTTAAGAAAATATCAAAATAAAATACTAAATATCTAAAATAATCTACTAGAAATAGTGAGTAGCTATAAATAGCTCAAGGGAAATTGGTCATGATAATAAAAATAAATATTGATTTTGAAGCTATGTTAATTAAAAAAATTCAAAATGAAATGCAAGAAAGGGTAACATGTGCTCACTAGTTTATGTCAGCTTGAATTGTGACAAATTCAAGTCATGTGGAATGGAAAACCTCAATTGAGAATATACCCTCACAAGTTTAGCCTAATGTGCATCTTTGGTATTAGTGATTTATGTAGGAGGGTCCAGATTACTGTGAGCAGTCCAATCCCTGGTCTGATGATCCTGGGTGATACAAGAAAGCAGTCCATGAAGTAAAGAAGACCAAGCTAATAACCAGCACTCCTTTATGACCTTTGCGAGAGGGCCTTGTCTCCAGGTCCCTCCCTATTATGAATGAGTTCCTGTTTCCAGTTTCATCCGTGGTAAACTGGGCTGCAGAGCTGTAAGTAGAAATAAACCTTTTACCCCACACATTGCTTTTGACTATGGTTTTACCACGTAAATAGAAACTCTAACTAAACATTTGTGTAGTGGACATACTAAAATGACAAGAAAAAAAGAGAAAAGAGTAAGCAATACTTTAAGAGATAATGACTGAGAACATTATCCAACCAATGACAGAATCAACAAGCTAAGAATCAAAGACAAATATCAGATTCTTACCACATAGTTACATGCAGAAAACTTGATAGTTAAGTCTCACATGATGGGGAGGTTATGACAAAGCAGAAAAGTTATTATCACTCTGCCAGGAAGCAAGGGAAAGAGGATAGAGGAAAAGAACCAGGATAAGACATAGCTCTCAGTAAACCCCCCTCCCCCAGTGACCTCCTAATAGGTCTTACCACTTCCTTTTTACCATTTCCAAAAATGCTATAGCATTTGGAATCTCTCAACCAACCATCTATTAGCATGAGCCTTCAGGATCTCATTGACTGTAATGGCCGCACAGACACATCTGCAGGTATTTTCCACTAATCTCCCAGCTTTTTGAATGAGGTTATAATGAAAATAACCATCAAAATTGCTCCACATATGATGTTCATATAATGAATGCCTACTTCAAATGTTCACCCAATCTGGGAAAATTAAAAGAATAATCATCATGGTAGGATGTAGACACATGTTTAGAGGAACAGTAGCTGAGGGTTTTGCATCGATATCTGCAGGCAAATGGGGGGGGGGAAGAGTTCAAAGTCCATGACTAATGACCCACCTCCTCCAGTAAGACTACACCTACTCTAATAACACCACAACTCCTAATAGTTCCCAAACAGTCCCTAATAGTAGCTCATAGCTAAACATTAGAAAATATGAGCTAATGAGGTGCTATTCTTATTGAAACCACCACATATGACTACCATCGTGAAATGGATAAGAATTTTCTAAGCCAGGAGAATAAACATTTATAGGCAGTTTAAATAGGCTAAATGTTTGGTTTGCAATTTATTTCCAATCTAGCTCCTTTTATCACCATAAAAGCTAGCATGTAGAAAGGAACATTTAGGCTAATTTTCCAAGGAGACAGAAGAGAAAAGCTTTTGATATTTCTTGCTAGACAAGTCTCATCTGGTGTTCATATCATTTGCATGGACTCTGAACATTTTATGAGGCAAAACACCTGCCAATTAGTGCTGTAAAATCTAGGGATAAATTCCCAATATGCTGTCAGTGATATGCTTTAAATTTGTACATACACCTTCATCAGACAACCTACTTCTTTCTAAATAAGAAGGGAAATGAAATCCTATGTGAGTCAAATATTTCACTGATATGAAGGATATCAGGTCTAATTCACCAAGACCAGAGGATATCAACTCTCCTAAATGAAAGGTACATTATAATATATGCCCAAATAAGGCATTAACCACCATAAATAGATAATCATACATTTAATCATTCAAACTGGGATACACTTAAGAGAGAAAGTGCTATCATTAATTATTTTTCCAGGATATAAAATACAAACTTGTGCTATTTGGACAGTTTAAAGTTAAGATTTATTAGGGTTTAATGCAGTAACTACAGATTAAAAGCAATTAAAGGAAAAAGTGGAGTACCTCAAGTACCTAAGTTCTTCTCAGTTATTAACTCTCTTGCATAATCTTGGATTAGTAAGGTTCATAGATATGCTTCAGTGAGTGTTTGTCGATTGCTTCCTAGTATCCACATACCCTAACTGCATTATAGGTCCATTTGATTATACCTTTGCGAGTTAATCCTCCCATTTTTCTATCTATATTATCAGATGAAATTTTAGCTTAATGTTTTGGAAAACAATAATTTGAAATATCAGGGGAAAATACATGCTCACTAATATTTTAGTACTTTATTTTGTGATATTTAATTTGTAGGAACTTTGGGCCAAACAACTTTTTCATAGTAGCTGAACAAATAAAAATGAAAAGGAGCAATGGGGACCCTCAGCCAGCCAATCAAATCTTGTCATTTTTACAAAACTTCACTGGTTCATTTGGAGCATCCTATTCTAGTAATAAGAGGCATCAATATAGCAAGATACACTGACATTCTCCTGTCTTATTCAATTTAATCGTTAAGAAATCATGTTATTTATTTTCTTGGCTATCAGATTAGCATAGAGTCAAATAAACATCTATCTAATGCATAGTTCTAATTTGGATAAATTCTTGTAATACTTTTCAAAAAAATTCCTGATATTCACGACAATACCTTGTACAAACTAGACTTCTTACTATAAATTATTGAGGAAAAAAATCAATCTACTTTGTGTATGCTGCAATTTATGCAAAAAAGCTAAAAACAAATTTGTGTGGCCTAGCTATCTGAATGTAATACTTACCTGTTATGCGGTAACCTTTCTAAGCTACTTCAGGTGTGTGGCAATAGAATATACTTCTTTCCACATTCCTTACTTGAACTATATAAGAGCATTTGTGATCATAGTTTTGAGAAGATGCAACAATTTTTACTTTAGTGCTATTTTAAAATAGTATGTTTTTGCTACATTTGTCTTCATCAAAATGCAGAGTATATGGAGTCACACATAGAGAGTGGCACATATATGCATGCTTGTAAGATTTGCAATAGAGTTGAGTATTAATACAACGGCCATAAATTACAACTAAAGTAAGGATGGTAAAAATATCACTTTTATTTAGAGGTTATGTATATACATGTCAAAACTATGAGCTGAAAATGTGAAATAATCAATCAAACAGGTTATGTTGTCGACATGATGCCAAACAGCAGGCTTGATTGATATTTATTCCTAAGATAATGAATCAACTCTTCTGAACTATGGCATGCATTTATAAAAAACAGCACGGATCATGATACAGCTAAGTTTGAAGCTTCTTCTGTGGTGGCTTCCAACATGCTCATCTTGATATACAGTTCAGAAGAGCCAGGAACGAGTAGGTTTTCTAATGATCTTTCATCCCACATCACGTTGCCCTAGTCATTATGCATTTGGTAATGTTATCTTCCCTTTCACTTTATGGATGCTTCTGTGATGGTTTAATGTGGAATCACCCCCTGATTGAATTCTACAAGCATTTATTGCTATGCCCAATGACTTTTAAAATGAGACAATTCAATTTTCACCGTTTAAATCACAGAATATGTGAAATATAAAATAAATGAATAAGGACCAATAATTTTCACTCGGGACTGCAGACTTTCATTCATCTGAATTCCTCAAACCCTATCTGTTACTCTTCTCAGTCTCCTTATAGACCTCCTCCCCACTCATTTTTTAAAAATTATTTTCATACAGTATATTTTGATCATATTCTTTCCACTCCCAAACTCCTGCCAGATCCTCCTCATTTCCCTATGTATCCAAATTCAAGCTCTCTTTCTTTCTTTCTTTCTTTCTTTCTTTCTTTCTTTCTTTCTTTCTTTCTTTCTTTCAATTAAAACAAAACAAACTTAAAACAAAGGTCAAAACAAACAATGGCTGGAACCAAGAAACTATTTGCAGTTGGTATTTTCTGGTAAAGAGCAAATCAGTTTTCTCCAGTGGATTCTCATTGACGTTTCAATCACACTCCACAATAGCCCACATGCCCAGTAGTTGGCCAACATAGAACAGACATCATGTTGTATATTGTTTGTTTGCTTGCTTCTTTTTATTTTTGATGTTATTGTTGGATTGATTTTGCAGGTTCATTTCTTAATTTTGGTGTTTTTTTTTTTAATATAAATTTTTTTCGCTCCTCATTCTTTATACCCTTGTACAGTAGTATCTCCTGGGCCTTATCTTTGAATATCTGTACTCAACATTGCTTCTTTTGAACCATACCTAGCTCAGGATGTGATAAACAATAACCTGCATCCTTATGATTTCAGCGGTAATCTCTCCAAAACATTACTCTCCCTAAATGCTGCATCAACTGTCTACTTCATTACTTATAAAATTGCTAACTATCTTAAAGTTAATTTATTGTCAACCTAATCCTCTATTTGTTTGTTGTCCTTTAAACTAGTAAAACCTTAGTTAGCAGCACTTCCATTCCTCAAGGGACTCAAGGAAATTAAATAAAGTAGTTAACAAATGTAAACAAAGATATAGATGCTACCAATTTCATGAAACAGTTATAGAGGTGGAGACATCTTCCAGCCCTCTTGTACTCTATAATGTACATTATTGAAGCATATCTGAGATATTGCCACATTTTCTCTATAAACCCATTTCCTGGTGATAAAGTCCTAATTGCCCATAGCCCATAATCATTAAGAAACCTTTTATCTGGTTTCTGTATTACATTTATCTACCATTAAATGTTCAATTCAGCAGTCAGAGTGATTCTTTTAGAACAAAAAAAAAAATCCAGCCCAATCTCTCTGTTTATATCTTTTGATGCCTATTAAAATGAATCATAGAGGTCGATATGTCTTATCAGTAGATGCTACTAGTAAATAATCTAATATTGTGCAGCTGGATACTTTAGTTGATTACTCTAAAACTTCCTTGATTAAGCTAGTGCTCAGAACTCAACACCGTCATCTTAATGCTTCAAAGGATTAATTGAGTCACATATTATTTCATCGTAACTGGAGTAATTTGAATCCAAACCCTGTTGTCTGCTTAGAGGTGGTAAGACACGGGAGAATGGAGCTGATAAACAAGGAAAACTAAAGCCTCATGCAACAGTCAGCTTTTTTTTTTTTTTTTTTTTTTTTTTTTTTTTTTTTTTTTTGGTTTTTCGAGACAGGGTTTCTCTGTGGTTTTGGAGCCTGTCCTGGAACTAGCTCTTGTAGACCAGGCTGGTCTCGAACTCACAGCAACGGTCAGCTTTAATCAGAGCATCAGGCAATTTATATTCTGAGGGTTAAAGGGAATCACATGAGTAAAGTGAGCAATCACAAGGACAAGACACAGGTAGTACACAAGGTATCAAAAACATGCTTTTCCATAGGGGCATGTAAACAGATGTGATGAATAACGCACAGTAAACTGATGTCTAACAGGTATGCCTGAGAGCGGAATGCAAGCATAGTCCCACAACAATTTCAGTTTGGAAACAACTGGGGTCGCAAGACTCTTATCTCATTTACTTGGAGTAAATAACTTGGAGTTTTTTTACAAGCCCTCAGGATTCTCATCACATTATTTCCTTATTGGACCCTGTTCCAACAAAAAACATTTGTAATTTTATAAAATTAAAATTTCATATTATATATGAAAAATGAGTGAGTCCTGGAAAACCCTAAGGTCTAACATTTAAAAATCAAGATTTTGTTCAGTAGGTTAAGTAGTTTTATTCATAGTGCATATTTACAGCACACATTTACATATTAAGAAAAATGAGCACTCTGGGCTTTAAGTACTCGAAAAAAGAGATAATTAAAGATGCAGAAATAAACCTTTTGTAGAGTATTGTTCATGAGACATCTTGAAATTACTACAAATTTACTAGTGTTATTCAACTAAACCAAAAACAAGGAAAGCAGAACCAAAAATGTGTATTCAACTATGAAACCTTTTTAGTGGTGAGGGTAAAGCTGGAGTTCCATTCAATTATATAGGCAAATGAAACATTAAAAGAAATACTTTCATGAGCCTTAAGTACATGAGGATAGTTTTATAAAATTTTAAAACAAATTAAACTGGTTTAAGTCTCTATAAAACAAAAAAAAAAGTAGTTAACAAAGTCCCACTCCCAATAACTACATATAAAAGGCAAAGATTTCTATGATCCGAAGAGAAAGGGAAGAAGCGGGGAGGGGAGCAGACAAAAATATATAGCTCAATATAATCAATAAAAACTACATAGTATGAAATTTCAAATAAACACAACTCAAAAGTTTAATGTTGTATATTAAAATATAACTATTATCTCCTACATGAAATGTGCCTGTTCTCCAGGACACGTCTCATCTTAGACATTGTTAGCCAATACAAAACAAACTCCATTTTTGTGTGTATGTGTTTGTGTTGTTGTATGTTTGTTTGTTTTTCCTGTGTGTGTGTGTGTGTGTGTGTGTGAGAGAGAGAGAGAGAGAGAAAGAGAGAGAGAGAGAGAGAGAGAGAGAGTATTTTGTTTCATCTTGTTTTGCTTTATGTTTTTGTTCCTTTTTGAAAGAAAGAGAAAGAATATAGAGTTCTATTGGTAAGGAGGTAGGAAGATCATGGAGGAGTTGGTGAAAGAGAAAAACATGTTGAAAAACTATCTGGCGATGGATCGAGATAGAGACAGAGACCAAATTTGGAGCAACGGACTGAGCTCCCAAGGTCCAAATGAGGAGCAGAAGGAGGGAGAACATGAGCAAGGAAGTCAGGACCACAAGGGGTGCACCCACCCACTGTGACAGTGGAACTGATCTATTGGGAGCCCAGCTGGACTGGGACTGAATAAGCATGAGTTGAAACCGGACTCTCTGAACATGGTGGACAATGAAGGCTGATGAGAAGCCAAGGACAATGGCAGTAGGTTTTGATCCTAACTAATACATGAACAGCCTAGCCTGTTTGGATGCTCACCTTCCTGGACCTAGATAGAAGTGGGAGGACCTTGGTCTTCCCGCAGGGCAGGGAATTTGGACTGCTCTTCAGTATCGAGAGGGAGGGGGAATGGAGTGGGGGGGGGAGAAGAGGAGTGGGTATGGGGGGAGTGGGGGGAGGGGGCAATATGTGGGAGGAGGGGGGAATGGAAAACGGGGAAGAGGCGGAAATTTTAATTAAAAAAGAATAAAATAAAATAAAAAAGATTATTATTTAAAAACACTTAAATGAAGCCGGGAGTTAATGGCACACCATTTTAACCCCAGAACTCAGGAGGCAGGGACAGGCAGAACTCTGTGAGTTTGAGACCAACCTGGATTACAAGAGCTAGTTTCAGGACAGGCCTCAAAGCTTGAGAGAAACCCTGTCTCGAAAAACATTCAATTATTATTCAAATACTGGTCCCTATTTCTAAATCATTCATAGACTACGCATGAAGGAAGGAGCACTACAATTGTGATATGAACACTCACAGTTTATACACATCTTGGGATACATAAATCAGTGATTTTCATAAGATAGCAGAAACAATTAACCAAGGTAATTGTCTCATGGAAAACAAACACGCCGGGCGGTGGTGGCGCACGCCTTTAATCCCAGCACTCGGGAGGCAGAGGCAGGCGGATCTCTGGGAGTTCGAGACCAGCCTGGTCTACAGAGCTAGTTCCAGGACAGGCTCCAAAGCCACAGAGAAACCCTGTCTCGAAAAACAAAACAAAACAAAACAAAAAAAAAAAACACAAGATTTGTTTTTTTTTTTTTTTTGTTTCATCTGAATGCACTTTCTAGTCCTTAGTAGAGTAAAATTTTATCCAAACTGGAATGCCGTGGTAATTACATTATATGTTGGAGAGAAAATATTGAATCTAAAATTTCAACCCATGTAACAATGAATCAAATTTTTATGCACTAGTAATAAAAATAGAGCACTAATTTCAAAAATACATTTTTACTAGAAAACCCAAGTAATTGCCTCTTTTACTAAACTATTGTAAAACATTCTTTCAAATAATCAAAGGCATACATAGATTAGCAAATTTTTATGGTAGTTATTATATTTTAATATGTGTATGTCTGGAGACCAGGATCAAAGAATAGCTTCTTTCTTTCAGGTCACACAGAAATATAACTTATTTAAACCCTAGTTTACCAAATTTTTTAAGTATCATTCCACAATTGGATAACCAACAGGTAAGTAACATATTTTCAATTCTATTAGGGTGTGTCTTCAATTTTCTTTGTAAATTAGCATCATATTTCACTATTTACATATAATTATTGAAAAACCAAAGACACTTTCCTAAGCTGTGCAAATAATTACGTGTTCTATAATAGGCTTCCAAATGATGCATACATTTAGCAATCATAGCTAAATTTTTATGATTATAAGTGACAGATGTCTGTATCTTGCAATCATTTTAACATGACATTTTCAATTATTATAGCTCTATTGATGAAAGAAGATGAAGGCGCTCTCAGATGCCGAAGCCCATTATTTCAACTTTATATACAGCTGTCAAAGCCTAATAATTCCAAAGGAAGACAACTCTTCTGGAATAAAAATGCTTAGGGAAGGTCCTCTTGGCAATTCAGAAGTGAAAGTGATCTTGTGAATATAAATGATAAAAAAGATGAGTCCAGATCTGGCTTTTTACTTTTAACTCTCCTTGAAAATGATTCTTTAAGTTGAAATTGAAGGAATAATCCAGACCATGGTGCTTATTAAAACATAACAGCCTGTTTATTTGCTTCCATGTTTTAAGTAAATGTGGCTTAGAATATGTAATCCAGAATGTATTTTTCTTGTTCAATTAGCAAAAGAGCTATGAACTCATCAAATAGTGGGTATGTAGATATGTGACAGAGATATTTGTGCATTTATTTTATGAGCTGAAACATACACCAGCAAAACCATATTACTATTTTTTGATCATTTTATTTAAACAGCAAATATTTTGGTACAAACAAAAATTAACTAAAATAAAAACTTATTAGTTGGTAAGGTATCTGTTGTTTTAGAATAAGGATACAGGTTTGGATCTCTAACACCCTTTCCTTAACCCCAGCACTGGGAACTAGAGATAGCAGGTTCAAAAGCTTGCTGGTCAGACAGTGTAACTAAACTGAACAGTTCCATGGGCCATTGTAGTAGGAACTGCGGGCTGTGTTCTGCCGCCCGGCTCCTGGCCACCAGCTAGCTTTATACCCGAAATAACAACACACAAATTGTATTCATTTAAACACTGCTTGGCCCATTACCTCTAGCCTCTTACTGGCTAACTCTCACATCTTGACTAACCCATCTTACTAGGAAGATTCTAGCATATGTTCATCTTGGGCTGGAGCTTCGTCACGTCTGCCCCAGAGAGGAGAGGCATGGCAATTAACTAACTTTCCTTCTTCCCAGCATTCTGTTCTGTCTACTCCACCTATCTAAATCTTGCCCTATCAAAAAGCCAAGGCATTTTCTTTATTAACAAATAAGAGTCCTCCATCAGGCCATGACACAGCCTACCCCTAAAAGTCATGTGGAAAGCAATTGGGAAACACACACAGCATATATGAACATATGATACTTCTTATACATAAATATGTTCACACAAGGATGTGTACACAGACATACAAATATCATTCTTAAATTTCTGTCATCTACAGAATTTTTTTAAAAAACAATTTCTTAAAATAAGAAAGTAGGAAATTCTATTGTGAGTACTTCAACCTTATTTGCTTCCAAGAACAATTTATTTTAAATGTGCAGTTCACCATGCCTGTCAACACAGACTCTTCTGTGCCTAACAGAGTGGCCTGGCTTGTTACCTTTATCAGTCTCAGATGCTGAGAATAGACCACTGTGCTCATTAGAACACGTAAAACTGGCAATATCTTTCAACAACTCATACCAACAAATTATGGGATCTCCAGAAAGCTTGCTGTGTACAAATTTAAGAAGAATAAAGACCTATCTTAGAGAAAGAAGTAATCAGTGCAGACCCACAGCTTAACAGATGTTGGAGTCCTGTAAGTCAGGAAAGTGTCAGAAGGAAAGATGGTGAGCCAATACTTTTCCTTTCCATCAAACTGAAAAATAAAAAGAATCATGAGAGAGGCATGAAGAAAAGCTGTGTAGACCAGAAGGAGCGAGGGGAAAAGTCTGTCTTGACTTCTGTATGTCTCCAGTTTACTCCAGGGAGTAAATCTAAGTGCTTTTTATTTTCTTTTTGTTTATAGGTCATAGTGGCCTCAAGTTCACTACCACTCAAAAGAACATAGCACTTTATCAACTCACTGGTTACTATAGAGTGTGTTGAATGGCTAACATGTACGCTGTTTATAGCAGCTGGTTCAGAAAATGACCTATTACATGATGAGAATTCAGCCTAGGAAGTGATGTGATAATATACTAAATTTTAAGATATTTTTAAAAATTGGCTTGGTTAAATTGAGGCTAAACATGATATTAGATGATTTTAATGAAAATTTACATCTGAGTTTACATGACCAGAGTTTTATGGTCTTCAAGTTTGTTAGTCAGGAGATTGGAATTCCTGTCTCCCAATGCATACAGAAGTCACTTGGGCAACACTGAGAAGCACATTGTCTGTGCTAGGAGGGTTTTGCAGCCTTAGTTGAGAACACTTGAGTTTAATTAATAGAGTCTTACCCATATTACCCACCCTAACCTTCTAAGGTTTTTTTAATTAATGTTAAAAATAACAGGACTATCAGAACATACAATTGCTCAGAAATCTGAAAGTTGCAAACTAAAACATGTGCATTGTTTTGGTTATTAAACTTAAGTGTGACAATATTAAGCTGATTTGAATGTGAAGCAAAACTCTTCAGAAAAGAAATAAAATGTTTCTTTAGCTATGTTTTTATCTTGGGCATTTAGTGCTACCCTTTCTCAGTTGTTTCCATGTTTCATTATAAATATATTGTTCACTAGGTTTTAATAGGCACTAACTTCAATGTAAAATGCGCACATATGCAAAACAACAACAACAATAATAATCTTATAGTACCCTTTTTACACAAATATGTAAATGTAGGATAAAATTGTGAGATTTTGTTGTTACTTTATTATCGTCTAAGATAAAGTGTATTTATATTAAAAATATTGTTTTTAATAAGGTATTCGATTTGAAAAATGAGATTGATAAACTGGAAAATAAAACTCATTTTCTTAAGCCAGGCATGGTGGTGAATGCCTACAATTCTAGTTCTTGTAAAGTAGCCTCAGAAGCATTAGGGGTTCAATGTCGTCCTTGGCAACATACCTACTTTAGGTACTGTCTGGATATTTGAGACCCTGGCTCAAAGACAAAATCAAATTACTAGCTAAGCCCATTTTAGAACGAAGAAATTTCATATATATATACATCAGCATTGGTGTATTATACTTACCTGCTCCTCAGGACCTCTCCTAGTTACTGATAATTGTCAACTTGACACAGCCTAGAGTCATTGCAGCTGTAAAGCCTGCACTTGCTCTCTTGCTTCCAGCTCTCGCTTCTGGCAGCTAGATTCTGTTCCTCTTCCCCATTCATGCAGAGGACTGTGATCTAGGACAGTGATCTGTAAATCTCCCCTCAATAAATAACCTTTTATTATACGTAAAAACAAACAAACAAACAACAACAACAACAACAAAAAAAAACAAACAGAGAGAGAGAGAGAAATGCAACCTTAGCCTAGGTATTTCCTAGATCAGATTGGCCGATAGGCATATGTATTGATTGATGCAGGAGAGTCTGCTGTGCAAGAAAGCCAGCTAAACTAGAGCCTGTGTGCATGTCAGAGAGCGATCTAGGAAGCAGAATCCCTCTTTGATTTTTGCTGCAAGCTCCAGCTTGGTTTTCTGTCTTAAGTTTCCTCAAAGAGGAACTGGGACTTGTAAGTGTAAGCCAAATAAATTCTTTCTTCCCCTTTGTTCTTTCTGTCAGAATGCTTATCACAAAAACAGAAATAGAACCAGACACTGCCTATTAGAGTGAATATTGTTATAATATTATTTAAGGATTTTTTTTATTTTCAGTAAATAGTTTCTTGTCATCCTGGTCCCAAGAGAGTGTTCAAAATCCCAGAGAATGGAAAAGTCAGAGGTAGATTCCTTAGTTCAACACAGCGATCATGGTTTTGACACTTTTCTATCACATTTTAAAAAAATACACGTTGAAGGAATTTTGCTGCATTATTTCAATTGTTGGCTTGCTTTATTCTATTTATAAGTTGTTTCTTTTTTTTTTTTTTTTTTTATTGCTATTTTTTATATATATATATTTTTTTATAGTTGAACTTCAAAGTTTCACACAAGAGTAATTGCCTGGGCTGGAGAGATGGCACAGAGGATAAGAGCATTGACTGCTTTTTCAGAGGTCCTGAGTTCAATTCCAGCAACCCTATGGTGGCTCATAACCATTATAAGATCTGATGCCCTCTTCTGACATGCAGACAGAACACTGTATACATAGCAAATAAATCTTTTTTTTTTTTGGCTGTTGAAGTCACAAGGGCCCAGTCTTTAATGAGAGGCAAGGGGAGGGAAGGAGAGGGAAGGAAACTGGTGCACTCTGGGGTGCTCCAGGCATCTTCCTGCAGCCTCCTGCAAGGGATCTCGGGGTCCAGGGATGTCCTGTTTCAGGTCCCGAGCTTGAAGCCTCTCTGGGCATGGCCCAGGCGCTGGAGTCCTGGTCCATATCTGCTCAGAGTCGGGAGGCCTCCTGAGTTTTCTGTGTCCACCGGGGTGGGGGGGTGAGGGGGTTGGGGGGATGGGTGGTGGAGGGGTGGGGGTGGGATGGGGGGTAGAGGGGTGAGGGGGAGGGGCCTTGACACCACTGCAGCTCACCTGAGCTCTGCCACCCAGAGCACCATCAGCTTATACCTGTGTGAAGCCTCTGTGTGAAGTACCTGTGTGACCTGGACCTTGGATCCCCTGCAGTGATTGCAGCTCCTCCTCTGGTTGCACAAGTGGAGGCAGAGGCTGCAGAGCAGCAGCAAGGGGAAAAACAGCGTTGTTTTTGTTGTTGTCGTTCTTTTTTTCTTCTTTTTCTGCTTCTCCCGCGCTCTGGGAGCCAGCTACAAGCGTGGCAGGAAAAAAAAGTAATTGCCTTTTTTCCTTTTGCAATGATGCAAAAAAAATGATATTACTGTGTATTTGCATGTGCATGGGCACATGTACGCATGCTACAACATATATGTGGAATCAAGCCCAGGTTGCCAAAACTGTATATCATGCTTTTACCTCCTTCTCGCTAGCACTTTTTTCCTTTTATCTTACCAATTTACAAAAACTTATCTCCACTTCCTACTACTGGAACTGCAAATGCTCATCTCCACATTCAGCTTTTACATGGTTCCCTTAGCACAAATTCAAATAAATACCTGCAGTCAGCTATGAGGGTAAGCTGAGCAATCCAAGAGCAGAGTGGCCAGGCACTAGAGAGAACTTTAACTTCTACCAATGCTTAGACCTAAGGGGCAGTCCTCTCCTTGGGCTCCCTCCTCAGGCTCTCTCCTCAGACTAAAGGAACAATCCTCAGAATACTCTGAGCTCTTGTCTCCTCCCCTCTTATATTCCTCTCTCCATCTAGCCCTATCACTCCTGTCTCCACCCCTCTAGTGGTGGGATTGAAGGTGTGGGATCACCTCTGCAGGAGCTCTGTTTCTCTTTTAGACATTCAGTCATGTGTAACCCAGAGTGGTCTTGAACTAACAGATCCCTCTGTCTCTTTCTCCTTAGTCCTGGGATTAAAGGTGTGTGCCTTCTAGTTTACTCTGCACTCTGAACTTCAGGCAAGCTTTCTTTTTTTTTTTTTTTTTCTTTTTTTTTTTTTTTATTTTTTATTCTTTTTTAATTAAAATTTCCACCTGCTCCCCGTTTCCCATTTCCCTCCCCTCCTCCCAAATATTGCCCCCTCCCCCCACTCCCCTCCCCCTATCCCCACTCCTCTTCTCCTCCCCCCACACCATTCCCCCTCCCTCTCGATACTGAAGAGCAGTCCAAATTCTCTGCCCTGCGGGAAGACGAAGGTCTTCTATCTACGTCCAGGAAGGTGAGCTTCTAAACAGGCTAAGCTCCCACAAAGCCAGTTCATGTATTAGGATTGAAACCTAGTGCCATTGTCCTTGGCTTCTCATCAGTCTTCGTTGACCGCCATGCTCAGAGAGTCCGGAATCAACCCATGCTTATTCAGTCCCAGACCAGCTGGCCTTGGTGGGCTCCTAATAAATCAGTTCCACTGTCACAGTGGGTGGGTGCATCCCTCGTGGTCCTGATTTTTTGCTCTTGTTCTCCCTCCTTCTGCTCCTCATTTGGACCTTAAGAGCTCAGACCGTTGCTCCAAATTGAGACTCTGTCTCTACCTTGATCCATCGCCAGATGAAGGTTCTAAGGTGATATGCAAGATATTCATCAGTATAGGATAGGGTCATTTCAGGTTCCCTCTCCTTAGTTGCCCAAGGTACCAGCTGGGGACATATTCCTGGACACCTGCGAACCCCTCTAGAGTCAAGTCTCTTGCCAACCCTAAGATGGCTCCCTTAGATAGGATATATACTTCGCTGCTCCCGTATCCATCCTTCCTATATCCCAACCATCCCAATCCCCCGAGCTCCTCCCATCCTCCCCTTCTCATATTTCTCATCCCATTTCCCCTTTGCCCCATGCCACCTCACCCGCAAGTTCCCAGTTTTTGCCCTGCAATCTTGTCTACTTCCCCCTCTCCATGCGGATGACTATATGATTTTCTTTGGGTTCACTTTCTTATTTAACTTCTATAGGATCACACATTATATGCTTAATGTCTTTTACTTATGGCTAGAAACCGATTATGAGTGAGTACATCCCATGTTCCTCTTTTTGGGTCTGGGATACCTCACTCAGGATAGTGTTTTCTATTTCCATCCATTTGCACGCAAAATTCGAGAAGTCATTGTTTTTTACTGCTGAGTAGTACTCTAATATGTATATATTCCACACTTTCTTCATCCATTCCTCCATTGAAGGGCATCTAGGTTGTTTCCAGGTTTTGGCTATTACAAACAATGCTGCTATGAACATAGTTGAACAGATACTTTTGTCATTTGATGTGGCATCTCTTGGGTATATTCCCAATAGTGGTATTACTGGATCTTGGGGTAGGTTGATCCCAAATTTCCTGAGAAATCGCCACACTGATTTCCAAAGTGGTTGCACAAGTTTGCATTCCCACCAGCAATGAATGAGTGTGCCTCTTTCTCCACAACCTCTCCAGCAAAGGCTATCATTGGTGTTTTTGATTTTAGCCATTCTGACAGGTGTAAGATGGTATCTCAAAGTTGTTTTAATTTGCATTTCCCTTATCGCTAAGGAGGTTGAGCATGACCTTAGGTGTCTTTTGGCCATTTGAATTTCTTCTGTTGAGAATTCTCTGTTCAGATCAGTGCCCCATTTTTTTATTGGGTTCATTAGCATTTTAAAGTTTAGTTTCTTGAGTTCTTTATATATTTTGGTGATCAGACCTTTGTCTGTTGCAGGGTTGGTGAAGATCTTCTCCCAGTCAGTGGGTTGCCTTTTTGTCTTAGTGACAGTGTCCTTTGCTTTACAGAAGCTACTCAGTTTCAGGAGGTCCCATTTATTCAATGTTGCCCTTAATGTCTGTGCTGCTGGGGATAAACGTAGGAAGTGATCTCCTGTACCCATATGTTGTAGAGTACTTCCAACTTTTTCTTCTATCAGGTTCAGTGTGTTCAGACTAATATTGAGGTCTTTAATCCATTTGGACTTGAGTTTTGTGCATGGTGATAGATATGGATCTATTTTCATTCTTCTACACGTTGACAACCAGTTCTGCCAGCACCATTTGTTGAAGATGCTCTCTTTTTTCCATTGAATACTTTTAGCTCCTTTATCAAAAATTAGGTGTTCATAAGTTTGTGGGTTAAAATCAGGGTCTTCTACTCGGTTCCATTGATCGACTTCTCTGTTTTTATGCCAATACCAAGCTGTTTTCAATACTGAGGCTCTGTAATAGAGTTTGAGGTCAGGGATGGTAATGCCTCCAGACGATCCTTTATTATATAAGATTGTTTTGGCTATCCTGGGTTTTTTGTTTCTCCATATAAAGTTGATTATTGTCCTCTCAAGATCTGTGAAGAATTTTGATGGGATTTTAATGGGGATTGCATTGAATCTATAAATTGCCCTTGGTAGAATTGCCATTTTTACTATGTTGATCCTCCCTATCCAAGAGCAAGGGAGATCCTTCCATTTTCTGGTATCCTCCTCAATTTCTTTCTTCATTGACTTAAAGTTCTTGTCAAATAGATCCTTTACTTCCTTGGTTAGGGTTACCCCAAGATATTTTATGCTATTTGTGGCTATCGTGAAGGGTGATGCTTCTCTGATTTCCATCTCTGCTTCCTTATCCTTTGTGTATAGGAGGGCAACTGATTTTTTGGAATTGATCTTGTATCCTGCAACGCTACTAAAGGTGTTTATCAGCTGAAGGAGTTCTTTGCTGGAGTTTTTGGGGTCGCTTATGTACACTATCATATCGTCTGCAAATAATGAAAGTTTAACTTCTTCCTTTCCGATTTGAATCCCTTTGATCCCCTTATGTTGTCTTATTGCTATTGCTAGAATTTCAAGCACTATATTAAAGAGGTATGGAGAGAGTGGACAACCTTGTCGTGTTCCTGATTTTAGTGGAATAGCTTTGAGTTTCTCTCCATTTAATTTGATGTTAGCTGACGGCTTGCTATAAATAGCTTTTATTATATTTAGGAACGACCCTTGTATTCCTAATCTCTCTAAGACCTTTATCATAAAGGGATGTTGAATTTTGTCAAATGCTTTTTCCGCATCTAATGAAATGATCATATGGTTTTTTTCTTTCAGATTATTTATATGATGGATTACATTGATAGATTTTCGTATGTTGAACCAGCCCTGCATCTCTGGGATGAAGCCTACTTGATCATAATGGATAATTTTTCTAATGTGTTCTTGGATTCGGTTTGCCAGTATTTTATTGAGTATTTTTGCGTCGATGTTCATGAGTGAGATTGGCCTGTAGTTCTCTTTCTTGGTTGTGTCTTTGTGTGGTTTTGGTATCAGAGTAACTTCAGCTTCATAAAAGGAATTTGGCAATGACTTCTCTGTTTCAATATTGTGAAATACATTAAGGAGTATAGGTATTAGGTCTTCTTGGAAGTTCTGGTAGAATTCTGCATTAAAGCCGTCTGGACCTGGGCTTTTTTTGGTGGGAAGGTTTTTTATAACAACTTCTAATTCTTCGCGACTAACGGGTCTATTTAGATTGTTCACCTGGTCCTGGTTTAACTTTGGTATATGGTACTTATCTAAAAAAGTGTCCATTTCTTTTACATTTTCCAATTTTGTGGCATACAGGTTTTTGTAGTAAGATCTAATGATTCTCTGAATTTCGTCTGTGTCTGTGGTTATGTCTCCCTTTTCGTTTCTGATTTTGTTAATTTGCGTATTCTCTCTCCGCCGTTTGATTAGTTTGGATAGGGGTTTATCAATCTTATTGATTTTCTCCAAGAACCAGCTTTTTGTTTCATTGATTCTTTGGATTGTTTTCTGTGTTTCTATTTTGTTGATTTCAGCCCTCAATTTGATTATTTCCAGTCTTCTACTTCTCCTAGGTGAGTCTGCTTCTTTTCTTTCTAAAGCTTTAAGGTGGGCTATTAGGTCTCCAATGTGTGCTTTCTCCGTTTTCTTTATGTGGGCACTTAATGCTATGAACTTTCCTCTTAGCACTGCTTTCATAGTGTCCCATAGGTTTGAGTATGATGAGTCTTCGTTTTCATTGAATTCAAGAAAGACTTTAATTTCTTTCTTTATTTCTTCCTTGATCCAGGTGTGGTTCAGTAGTTGACTGTCCAATTTCCATGAGTTCATAGGCTTTCTGGGGATAGCATTGTTGTTGAATTCTAACTTTAATCCATGGTGATCTGATAAGACACAGGTGGTTACCGATATTTTTTTGTAACTGTGTAAGTTTGCTTTGTTACCGAGTATGTGGTCTATTTTCGAGAAGGTTCCATGAGCTGCAGAGAAGAAGGTATATTCTTTCTTATTTGAGTGGAATGTTCTATAGATGTCTGTTAAGTCCATTTGATTCATTACCTCCCTTAATCCTCTTATTTCTCTGTTAGGTTTCTGTCTGATTGACCTGTCCATTGGTGAGAGAGGAGTGTTGAAATCTCCTACTATTAGTGTGTGTGGTTTGATGACTGCCTTGAGTTTTAGTAACGTTTCTTTTACATAAGTGGGTGCTTTTATATTAGGGGCATAGATATTCAGGATTGAGACTTCATCCTGGTGAATTGTTCCTGTTATGAGTAAAAAATGTCCATCTCCATCTCTTTTGATTGATTTTAGTTTGAAGTCAACTTTCTTAGAAATTAGTATGGCCACACCTGCTTGTTTCTTAGGTCCGTTTGCTTGATAAACCTTTTCCCAGCCCTTTACTCTGAGTAGATGTCTGTCTTTGTGGTTGAGGTGTGTTTCTTGTAAGCAGCAGAATGTTGGATCCTGTTTTCGTATCCAATCTCTTAGCCTGTGCCTCTTTATAGGTGAGTTGAGTCCATTGATATTAAGTGATATTAATGACCAGTGGTTGTTAACTCCAGTCATTTTTCCTTTCTTTCCTTCTTTCCTTTGGTAGTAGAGTTTGTGTGTTTCCCTTCTTCAAGTTGTGCTGGTGAAGGGTCATTAGATGTCTGAGTTATTGTGGGCATTGTTGGACTCCTTGGTTTGTGATTTTCCTTCAATTACTTTCTGAAGGGCTGGATTTGTGGCTACGTATTGTTTAAATTTGTTTTTATCCTGGAAAATTTTGTTTTCTCCATTTATAGTGAACGAAAGCTTGGCTGGGTATAGAAGTCTGGGCTTGCATCCATGGTCTCGTAGTTTCTGCAGTATATCTATCCAGGACCTTCTGGCTTTCATGGTTTCCATAGAGAAATCAGGTGTAAGTCTGATAGGTTTACCTTTATAGGTAACTTGACCTTTTTCCTTTGCAGCTCTTAATATTCTTTCTTTATTCTGTATGTTTTGTGTTTTGATTATTATATGACGAGGAGATGTTTTTTTTTGATCCAGTCGATTTGGTGTTCTGTATGCTTCTTGGACCTTCAAAGGAATATCTTTCTTAAGGTTGGGAAAGTTTTCTTCTATAATTTTATTAAATATATTTTCTGGACCATTGAGCTGTAGATCTTCTCCTTCTTCTATCCCTATTATTCTTAGGTTTGGTCTTTTTATTGTGTCCCAGATTTCCTGAATGTTTTGTGATGAGAATTTGTTGGTTATGCTGTTTTCTTTGATGAGAGTGTTTATTTTCTCTATGGTATCTTCAGTGTCTGAGATTCTTTCTTCTATCTCTTGTAATCTGTTGGTGGTACTTGTCTCTGTAGTTCCTGTTCGTTTATTCAAATTTTCCATCTCCATCCTTCCCTCGGTTTGTGTTTTCTTTATTACTTCCACTTCATTCTTCAAGTCTTGAACCGTTTCCCTTACCTGTTTGATTACTTTTTCTTGTTTCTCTTGGTTTTCTTGGGTATCTTTGAGAGATTTATTCATTTCCTCTACCTTTTTGTTTGTAATCTCTAATTGGTTGTGGCAGTTTTTCACCTCCTGTTTAAGGTCCTCTATTATTTTCATAAAATTCACTTTTGAGTCGAATTCTTCTAATTCTTCTGGATTAGGGTGTACACTTCTCATTTCGGGATTCCTGGATCCTGGTGATGTCACGTTGCCTTTCAAGTTGTTGGGGGAATTCTTGCATTGGCGCCTGCCCATCTTTTCCTTCAAATGGAGCCAGGAGAGGCCTGATGTCTTGGACCAGTCTTTGCTGTGACTAACTCTCTAGGTGTATCTCCTCAGTGTAGGGGCAGGAACCGTTCCCTTCCAGGTGAACTCCTCAACACCAAAACATGGATGCGTGGTATTCCAATGACCCGCGTAAAGAAGGCCGAATGCAAGGGGTCGGGCGGGGTCAAGTAGAACACAGGCGACACTGCAGTACAAGCTGGAGGTGCCTGCGCTCCCTTTCGGGGGTTGCTGAGGCCTGCCCGCTAGGCAGGCACTCACTGCTCTGGTTGGGTATCCTTAGTGTAGGGGCGTTTGTGCTCTCTACCGGGACCGTCCGCCCCAGGATAGTACACACTCACCCGTCCCGATGAAACTTCTGGCACCTACACAGGAACTCCTGGATGCCCCAATGAGCCAGGGACTAAGGGAAGTAGGGCGCAGGCAGAGCAGGTCCAGGAGATCACAGCAGAGACTGCAGCCCCAGCAGCAGGGGCCCGCTTTCCCTGGCGGGGACCTTGAGGCCTGCCCTCTAGTCAGGCACTCACTGGTCTGGGCTGGTAGCCTTAGTGAAAGGGCAGGAAACTGTTCCACAGCTAAGGACCTTGCAGACAAGGCAGGCTTGGGGGTGGGGGTGGGGGCGGGTGTGTAGGAGAGAAAGCCTTGCAGCAGGAGCTGGGGGAGGGGCGTTTGTGCTCTCTACCGGGACCGTCTGCCCCAGGATAGCACACACTCACCCGTCTCGATGAAACTTCTCGGCACCTACACAGGAACTCCTGGATGCCCCAATGAGCCAGGGACAAAGGGAAGTAGGGCGCAGGCAGAGCAGGTCCAGGAGATCACAGCAGAGACTGCAGCCCCAGCAGCGGGGGCCCGCTTTCCCTGGCGGGGACCTTGAGGCCTGCCCTCTAGTCAGGCCCTCACTACTCTGGGTTGGTAGCCTCAGTGAAAGGGCAGGAAACTGTTCCACAGTAAAGGACCTTGCAGACAAGGCAGGCTTGGGGGTGGGGGTGGGGGGCGGGTGTGTAGGAAAGAAAGCCTTGCAGCAGGAGCTGGGGGGGGGGGGGGGCGTTTGTGCTCTCTACCGGGACAGTGCGCCCCAGGATAGCACACACTCACCCATCCAGATGGGACTTCTCAGCACCTATCTATAAGTTGTTTCTTATAAATAATTAAATCCATGCCATGTGATTTCAACTAGAATAAATACAAATTATTTAGAAATATATCAGAAAATAATAGCAGTGTAACAATTAACTGAAGCAAGTAGCAAGTATCAGAATCTTGAAAGGCAACAAAATAAAAGAAAGGGACATAGAAAGATGTCTTGTAACAGAGGCAGACTGTATCTATAAAGTGTTCTAACTAAAGAAACTGATGCAGATATTCAGGACACGATGCCAAAGAGGAGAAGCCTCACTCGCTGAGAAGTATTCCCACAGAGAGGCCTAGTGATAGACAGACAGAAAAGATCATTACAAGAGAAGACAGAATCCAAATTTCTGTTTCCCACAGTGGTATCGAGAATACATGAGAGGTGATAAAATTGGAAATGAAGGACCTTCCAGCAAGTTCTAGAATTGTTTTTGAAAAGGAGATAACAAATAACTAAAATTAGCTAAATGGGCAATAGGAGATCTCCGAAATTAGGCCAGACTAGAACAATACTAATGAGGTGAAATGTATATACTCATATAACCCGTTCAGTCTTGAAATGGTATGAAGTAGTAACAGAGATTGGAAAAAATTACTTTCAGGTTCAGATTCTCTTGATGGCATCATAGAGTGGGGAAGAATTATGAGATTTTTAAAAGAAAATGGCTTTTACATTCTAAATATATGTTTGCTGCTTTGTCCTGTGACGCTTCCAAAATGGAAGATTCATCCTGAACTCATCATCTAGAACAATGCAGTTTCTTCAGGATTGTGTTGGATGAGGGCATATGAAGAATGTGAATTCTCCCAGCAGTAATCTTGATGTTTCTCAGGTTTTTAGAGTTTGGGGGTTGTATTTTAACATATATGGCTAAATTCAGAAGAGTAACTGCTTTAACATTTACATATGACATCTATAAAAATGAAATTTATTTTTGGGTACAGTGGTATTTTATCACAGAGTAATTTCTTAGTCTGACAGAAATAAAGCACACAATATGCTCAACATTTAGATTCATATTCTGCTTGAGTAGCACAGTAATTTTTGAAGAAATAATACAATATAATGAAGAAAATATTCATCTTATTGGTAAAAGAAACTAAAAAAAATTCCCTATCATGAAACTTTTCTTGCATTTTCCCATTGTGAGTCATATATAAAATAGTTTCCATTTACAAAATTTATTCCTGGTTATGTAAAGTTACATATTTTTCAGAATGAAAGGGAAATAGTAGTTATATAATAGACAAATTACAGAAATGACTGAAAATGACAAAACATTTATAGGGAAGGCAATAATGTGAATAATAGGAGAGAGTAAATTAAAGATACACTGGGGTTTATATAAGCAGAAAAATGTTACTCATTACAATGCATTTTACTAGAGTTAAATCTTATTCTAATAGTGTTAATGCATATTAAAATTAAGCCATGGGAGACCTTCCCCTTCCTGAACAGAAACAGAGGAGACTTGGCGAAGGGAGCAGAGGAAAGGTGGGGGAGAGAATGTGAAGAACAGAGAGAGGGGAAATTGCAGTCAAGATGTAAAATAAATTAAAAATTTAATTAATAAAAAAATTAGAATGTGCATAGATCTAAGAAGCAGGGAACAATACCAGAAGCAAGTATATTAAAATATCAGAAGTAGTTATATCTAGATAATGTGCTCATTATATCTTTTTATTTATACCTTTCATAATTATCTATATTTTTTTATAATGAATGTATTTAAATCCTACTACAAGAATAATCACTGCCTAAAGAATAGTTTATTCAAGGTCATAGAACCAGATTACTGAATGCAAAAACAAATCTGGCTTTACTTTAAATAAAAGTAAAGCAGAAGGATCCCAGGCAACACTATAAAGCAATAGTCTTTCTCTATATATGAATTTGTATGTGCGAAAATGTTGGAAGACAGCAATAAAGAAGTAAGCTTTATTTTTCAAGCGTTCTTAGTTTGCGAGCTCCATTGAAGCATCACCTTTAAGTCTGGCCTCAGACAAAAACGATGAAGCAAAGCTCTGGCTTAGTGAGCAGCACACCAAGCCTTCTCTTCCCAGCACCTATTCTGGTGCGGAAGGAGAAAACTCCTTAGTTTTCCTCACAAGGGCGGTGTCTTCTCCAGTACTGTTTTCTCTGATCCCTGCACTCTTCCACTCTTCCGGCTATGTGGGCTGGCTCACCTTCATCCCCCTCACTCCATCCTCAAGACACCTCCAATTAGCCTCAGCGTTGATGTTCAGTCTAAAGCTGTCTTTCTCTCTTGCACACAGACTGTTCTACACTTAAACCACAACCTGGACAAAATATTTTTAAAAATATTCTTTCAAAATGGAAAAATACAAGCTTCATAAGACTATGGGATTCTGAGAGAGTTAGCTGCAGTAACAACTTGTCTTTGAGACAGCTCACAATTCACCCACATTTGAGATTAAATACTTAAATTATAATGAAACTTTTTAAAAAGCCATTCATTTTATTTTACAAACACAGAGAATGATAAATTTTGATAACTTGAAATCAAATATTCTGATGAAGTCATATAACATAAACATATTATTTTCACTAGTTCTTATGTCCTTTTTATATCATTCACATTATGTAGAATTTTGGAAAATATTGCATGAAACAATGTAAATTTTGACAAAGAATCCTTGAAATATAAATTCAGACTACATGATAAATGTTTTTATATCAAAGTATGAAGAGTAAATAGAGTTTTCTGGTGGGAATATACTGATAAAATACATAATTACTATGATAATATGTTTTATGTATTGGTAATATCATTCACCGAAGCAATAAGCTGAGAATAGAACCCAAGCATCTGAATTTGTATAGCACTCTGTGGTTATGTTTAATATAGACCAGCAAGTAGTGGCCTAAATGCTACTAGGTATAAATAATGTAATTCTGTTTTGAACAAAACTGAGAACATTACAATTAATAAACTATGCTTACTAACTCTTGTGCATTCTAATAACAACAAAAGGCAGCTGGTATGATAAATGTGTATGAAAAAACAACATAAAAATTAAAAATTTTGTATTGCTAAGATTAAAACTTATTAGAAATTTTGTTTAAAAAGTTTCCCCGTTTATATTCTATCTTCCTCTCCTTTCCATTCTTTCTCACAATCAAGGATAAATAATCATTATTTCAAAGGTCCTGGATATATTCTTTTAAAAACTATCTTTTTTTCATTTTGCATATCAATCCCAGTTCCTACTTCATCTCCTCCTCCCATTCTCTCCACATGCCTCCCCAACACAGCCATCCCTCCTCAGAGAGGGTTAGACACAGTGCTTTGAGGAAGGACCGAGGCACTCGCTACTATTTCTAGATTGAGCAAGGTATCCCTCCAAAGAAAATGGGTTGCAAAAAGCAGTACAAGCAGTAGGGATACATCCTGATCCCATTGCCAATGGCCCCCAGTGGGCATTTTTAATGTATTTTCATCTATACAGTTTAGTGAGTAAATTTTCTTTCCGATTCATTACCTTAACTTCAATACAGACAAGCCGAAAAACATTTAAGAAACGCTGTGGAAGATTTCACATTTTCAAGACAGTCTTGAGGGACTATGTAAAAGTAACTCATGTACGCAACTAGGAAAATAAAAGTACAAAATTGAAAAGAGTTATAATAGTAATTCAGTTCTTTTAATAATGCAGACATATTATTATTATGAAAATTCATTTCAGGTTCCCTCTCCTTAGTTGCCCAAGGTACCAGCTGGGGACATATTCCTGGACACCTGCGAACCCCTCAAGAGTCAAGTCTCTTGCCAACCCTAAGATGGCTCCCTTAGTTAGGATATATACTTCGCTGCTCCCGTATCCATCCTTCCTATATCCCAACCATCCCAATCCTCCGAGCTCCTCCCATCCTCCCCTTCTCATATTTCTCATCCCATTTCCCCTTTGCCCCATGCCACCTCACCCGCAAGTTCCCAGTTTTTGCCCTGGAATCTTGTCTACTTCCCCCTCTCCATGCGGATGACTATATGATTTTCTTTGGGTTCACTTTCTTATTTAGCTTCTATAGGATCACACATTATATGCTTAATGTCTCACCCACCCACTGTGACAGTGGAACTGATTTATTGGGAGCCCACCAAGGCCAGCTGGTCTGGGACTGAATAAGCATGGGTTGATTCCGGACTCTCTGAGCATGGCGGTCAATGAAGACTGATGAGAAGCCAAGGACAATGGCACTAGGTTTCGATCCTAATACATGAACTGGCTTTGTGGGAGCTTAGCCTGTTTGGACGCTCACCTTTCTGGACGTAGATAGAAGGACCTTGGTCTTCCCGCAGGGCAGGGAATTTGGACTGCTCTTCAGTATCGAGAGGGAGGGGGAATGGAGTGGGGGGAGGAGAAGAGGAGTGGGGATAGGGGGAGGGAAGTGGGGGGAGGGCAATATTTGGGAGGAGGGGAGGGAAATGGGAAATGGGGAGCAGGTGGAAATTTTAATTAAAAAAGAATAAAAATAAATAAATAAGTAAAAAAAAAAAAGAAAATTCATGATGATAGGGATTGAATGGCGACATTAACCATGCTTAGCAAGTATTTTAGCTCTGAGTCTTGTCTGCTGCTTTTTGTGTGCTGTTTTCCTTTAAATAATCAAAGATGTAATGAAATTAACATAATAAATAAAATTTTTTCAGAGAAAACATAAAATTTATGCTATCTAGCAAGCTTACATAAAATGTTTTTAAACTTTATTTTATTTTCTAGCCAATGGCACTAATTAGAATAGTAATCCCACCCAATTTTAGAAAAATTCACAAAGATTTTCAAACATTTTCTACCATATTTTCAGATTTTTCTTAGCTAAAATAAACAAATGACCTTAATATTTTGTGCTTTGTAGTATTTTTCCATATTCCAAACAAATGGTATGACCCTTGTATCCCTAATCTCTCCAAGACTTTTATCATAAAGGGATGTTGAATTTTGTCAAATGCTTTTTCAGCATCTAATGAAATGATTTGGGGCTGATCTAAGAATGTCTTTGTAGTCAAACTTGATGTCTTTCTATCATATGTTCTATACATCATTTACATCATTTTCTTAAAATGAATAAAGAAATAATTGAAGACATTCTTTCCATTTCCAATAATATAAATGCAAATGGTTATAACAGCCATTTTAAAGTTCCTATTTCCTCAAAAAGTACAAAAGTAAGGAAGAGTTGAAATGAATAAATTGTTATCTGTACTCAAATGCATATTTAACTCCAGGATAATGATCAATCACTTAATTATAAGTGAACTTATTACTAAGATTATTAATATTTTATGAAATTTTTATGTTGACCTCCACAATTATAGAGTTTTAAATGTCTTCAGAACAACAAAGATGAAATACAAGCTGAAGGGGCCTAAACAGAAGATCTATACATCCCTATCTTCCTGATACATTTAAGTCTTTCAGATATTTTCTTGCTATTCAATGTGCTGTTGCATCATACATTTGTAAAGATGAAATTTCCTATTATAAACCAAAGAATTAAAAGCAAATATATAACAAATTATAAAATATAAAATAATGTACATTTATCTATTTGAGGGTTTGTTTCATACTAAGAACAAAGTATAAGTACTGACTATTTTTTCCTGTGGCATGTCATTTCTAATTCTTCCATCTCTTTGCCTCTTCTCTCCTTATTTTGACTTTTAGTATACTGTAGAAGAGGAAGAAAGAAAAAACAAGATGTACTTGTATTCTGTAGAGTGGCAATCTTGTATGTTGAGGGGGAAAATATTTGTTTTGTTATTGTATATAACAATGTAATTTCTTAAAGTAGCACCAAAAGTAACAATGAAATTTCATATAGCTTCATAGTTATGCATCAGGTAAAAGAAATGAATTCACCATGCAGTGACTTTAATTCCAGCACTTTGGTGCAGAGGCAGGTAAAACTCTGTGAGTTTAAGGTTAACTCAGTTTAGAGAGTGAGTTCCAGGATAGATGAAAAAATTAAGAGAGAGAAAAAGAGAAAGAAAGAAAGAAAGAAAGAAAGAAAGAAAGAAAGAAAGAAAGAAAGAAAGAAAGAGGGAGGGGGAGGGAGGGACGGAGGGAGGAAGGGAGGGAGGGAGGGAAAAGAAAAAAAGAAAGAAATGCAGTCTATATACAAGTACATAAACCTCATGAATTATTAAAAATTAAGTCTCATCTTGGTGTAGGTTACTGTAATGAACAGTGAGAGATTGACAAAAACAAAATCAATATACAAAAAAAAACAACAACAACAAAAACCATCTCTGTTAATTCAAGGTTAACCTGGTCTACAGAGTGAGTTCCAGGACAGGCTCAAAAACTAACATAGAATCCTGTCTGGAAAAACAAATACACACACATGTACGGCACCACACAAACACACACACAAAGAGAGAGAGAGAGAGAGAAAACAAACAGAAGCAACAAAATTAAAAATTTAAATAGCACTCACTTTTATTCAGTTTCTTTTTATTAATGAAATAATTGAATCTACAAAACATACTCATACTTTCCAAAATTCACTTTATGGTGCAGATAAATATAAGAGAATGAAGTACAATAAAGATATAAATATATGAGCTGTGAAGTTCTGTACTTTCTTCTTTATTAATTAAAAGGGAAATTTACATATAAAAAACTTATAATGATATACAAAAATAATAATGAAAATCTCAAAATTTTGATTATGTAATTGTGATACATTTTCTTTCAAATATAAATCTGCTGCTATTCCAATCAAGCTCAGGACTCAGAGCTGCATCATAATGTCACTGCTTAATTTAAAGATCTACAGGTGAAATAAGGCGTAAGTGGGAAGTAGTCCACAACACATGAGCACAGGAGACCACGTCCTACATATAACCCCAGCAGCACAGACATTAAGGGCAACATTGAATAAATGGGACCTCCTTAAAACTGAGAAGCTTCTGTAAAGCAAAGGACAGTCATTAAGAAAAAGAGGCAACCTACTGATTGGGAGAAGATCTTCACAAAAGGATAGTATTTTAAAAGGCTTCACACTCCGTAGCATTTTCTCCTAAACCCGTTGTTATCTTAAATGTGCATCTGAGAAGTAAAAAGGGCATTTGGCGTTGTTGAAAAAAATATAAAAGGGATACTAACTTAACACTTAGAATCAGAGGAGTTCCTCTTGGGATGTCTCCTTAAGCTCATCTTAAGGAGGGTGGCAATTGGAAATATTGGAGAAAGGATAACTGCAAGATCTGGTAGGAGGAAAGAGAGAGAGAAAGGTGATGTAACCTATTTCAATTAAAATACATTTTTTAAAAGAGGGTTTACCGATAATTTGTTTTATTTTAACAGATTCTAGAACAATAATACTTTCTAAAATGTAATAGTTATTGAAACTGGCTGGTACACACACACACAAGCAAACAAACACAAAGAAACACACCACCTTTTGAATATCATCAGCAGAATATTAACAGATAATTACTGTCTCAGTTTTGAAGTCTTGATGCTCAGAGCACTCCTCATATTGGCAGGGTTGACTTTTTTCTGATGCTAGGGAGGAGGAATTCTGTTCTAGTCATTCCCTGTTGATGATGTCAAGAACCTGAGAGTATATAGGTCACATTCTCTAGGGGAAAACATACTACTTATTATTCTGCTAACTGAGAGTACTAATAAAATGACATCTAGCAATACAGTCTTGCACACATAAAGCATTGCTTCACTCAGTCCACATCAGATTCAGTAGATGGGTTTAACACAGAGACCCAAACTGCAGAATGTACGGAGACCTTAAAGCACTCAATCTTAAATGAGATGTATATCAATCCCTTTCCTGAAGACTCAGGGACGCAGAAAGATCAAAGTAGCCAAAAGTAGTGGGTGACTCCAAGGGAATAGTCTTCCAGAAACAGCATGGCTCCTGCATATATGAACTTGCAGAAACTGTGACATCAAGTACAAGATCTGCACAAAGTCAAACCAGACAGACAAAAAGCCAGCATGGAGATGGGAAAAGGAGCACTGATTCCCACTGGAGATTTTCAACAGTTCCTAAACCTAAACAAATGCTCAGAAAAAAAAATACGCACTCTGGTGTACTTTTTATTTTATCATAAATTTCCATTCATGACTTTTTCCACAATAGTAAACAATCGTGACAACTGCAAACAAAGGGATTTGAATTCTGCAAAAATACCAGGGAAACGCATTTTATATTGCAGGTAGTAGGCATACTCAAACCCAAAGTAAATCTTTCTTGAAGGAAAAATTTGGGTCCATGGTAGCCTTCGGCGTAGTAATTTATACACAGAAATTTATAGGTTCCTTTCTAACTGTATTTATTTGGAGGAAAAAAATACATACCTATTGTAAGAGTCTCGATATTAGCTCTTGTTTATTACATATGAAAGAAAGAAAACATCAATGCATAGTGATATCAACAAGGGTCTACGTAAATATATTTCTATAAAATCTATGATTTTTAAATTCAATAAGAATCTTATAAGAGACCAAGGACAATGGCACGGGGTTTTGATTCTACTTCATGTTCTGGCTTTGTGGGAGCCTAGACAGTTTGGATGTTCACCTTCCTAGACCTGGAAGGAGCGGGGAGGACCTTGGACTTTACACAGGGCAGGAAACCCTGACTGCTCTTGGGACTGGAGAGGGAGGAGAAGATGAGTTGGGGGAGGGGGGAGGGGCGGGAGGAGGGGGAGGGAAATGGGAGGCGGGGAGAAGGCAGAAAATTTTTTTTTCAATAAAAAAAGAATCTTTTTTTTATTATTATTATTCTTTTTTAATTAAAATTTCCACCTGCTCCCCGTTTCCCATTTCCCTCCCCTCCTCCCAAATATTGCCCCCTCCCCCCACTCCCCTCACCCTATCCCCACTCCTCTTCTCCAACCCCCACACCATTCCCCCTCCCTCTCGATACTGAAGAGCAGTCCAAATTCTCTGCCCTGCGGGAAGACGAAGGTCTTCTATCTATGTCCAGGAAGGTGAGCATCTAAACAGGCTATGCTCCCACAAAGCCAGTTCATGTATTAGGATCGAAACCTAGTGCCATTGTCCTTGGCTTCTCATCAGCCTTCATTGTCCTGCCATGCTCAGAGAGTCCAGTTTCAACCCATGCTTATTCAGTCCCAGACGAGCTGGCCTTGGTGGGCTCCCAATAAATCAGTTCCACTGTCACAGTGGGTGGGTGCATCCCTCGTGGTCCTGATTTCCTTGCTCATGTTCTCCCTCCTTCTGCTCCTCATTTGGACCTTAAGAGCTCAGACCGTTGCTCCAAATTGAGTCTCTGTCTCTACCTCGATCCATCGCCAGATGAAGGTTCTAAGGTGATATGTAAGATATTCATCAGTATAGGATAGGGTCATTTCAGGTTCCCTCTCCTCAGTTGCCCAAGGTACCAGCTGGGGACATCTCCCTGGACACCTGCGAACCCCTCTAGAGTCAAGTCTCTTGCCAACCCTAAGATGGCTCCCTTAGTTAGGATATATACTTCGCTGCTCCCGTATCCACCCTTCCTATATCCCAACCATCCCAATCCCCCGAGCTCCTCCCATCCTCCCCTTCTCATGTTTCTCATCCCATTTCCCCTTTGCCCCATGCCACCTCACCCGCAAGTTCCCAGTTTTTGCCCTGCAATCTTGTCTACTTCCCCTCTCCAGGCGGATGACTATACGATTTTCTTTGGGTTCACTTTCTTATTTAGCTTCTCTAGGATCACAAATTATATGCTCAATGTATTTTTGAGTCAATTTCAATACGCTAAGTAATATTCTAGAAATAATTTTCTTAATAATTCTTATTCTAATAAGACTTCTTCAGGAACAAACTAAGTCATTCATTACCTTAATTACTTTAATAAAAGGACATATCACCAAAAAGAAAATAAAAGCATATCACAAAATAAATTCCCAGAGAAGTTTTTTACCTTAGATTTTGAGAAATCCAACATTCTTAATAAGAGATAAAAGGATCATAATATACACTTCTTTGGAAAGTAATGAACAAGTTTAAATACATTTTTTGAATTCTTATATATTCTGTCATCTAAATTTAGACAGTAGAAAATAATTTAAAGTTTGGAGTGATAGGGGTGTTTGGAAGAACAAAGAATAAAGGATCAGATACTAGATAATTACAAATAAGAAATTCCTTTCTCATCTATGGCTTCCTAATTCTAAAGGCAAGGTACTTAGGATTGAGCTTGAGGGATTATTTATTTTAACTTTTTTATTTTATGCATTTTCTTCAGTTCCAGGATAAAGAAGCTCATTAATTATGAAGGTTGTTCACTAACTGTGAACCTAGAGATAAAATTAATTTCTTTTACTATGGACATTTCTACCCATATGCTAGACACTGGGATGCATATTGATGGCATTTCCTGTTTAGTTCTACTTGGTACCACACTATCAAGAGTGCATCTTTTTGAGAATATGAGAGAAAATAATCGAGAATAAACAGTATAACATGAACAGTGCCAAAACACTAAGAAAAAAATTAAAAAGTCAGAGCACAGTCCCATTCTACTATACGGTTTCTGTGGAGTATCAGAAAGTCTGAACCCATTGTTACTTCAGTTATTAGGGTCAGAGTCTGGGCACTGGAAACTGTTTGAACCTAAGCTAAACTTTAAGTATGAGTTTTCTTGGAAAATGATAATTCTCTGGTGTCCATTGTCTTAATGTCACTGTCCTTTCCAGTATGGCTACACACTTGTCAACTCTTATATATAATTTGACAAAGTTCCCAGGCTCCACAACTATACTTTATTTGTTTATAAAAAGGTACTCTAAAATCATCTTACTTCAGTATCACTTCAGGTATATTTACCCACTAATTTCCCAAAAAGTCTTTATTAAACTGATCACAGACTTTAAGTCAATATTTTAAACAAATCATAAATTTTGGGGGTTAAGAATCTAAGTATAGATGTTTAGGCACTTGCCCATTATTGAAACAAGGATCTGATTATACATAAGAAAAAAATTCAAGATTTTGCAATCCTGTATAAAGTGATTGGGAATTTTTACTTTGGGAAGCTAGTTAGACTCTGGCAAGAGCTGCTAACTGGAGTTGGAACTGAAAGAATCAGATGAGAAACATCTCCTAATTCATTGCAAACATTGTGCAAACTTTCTCATTTCCTGACATATTTTGTTTCTTACAAACAACAATAACTTCCATTAAAAAGATTGGAAATTTTATTCCTCTTAAAAGGTTAACTTATAGTTTTATTTAAGCATGAACGTATACATAGCTGATTAGTTCTGTTGAAAAGAATATAGAATGATTTTGGTTATAAAACTACAGAAGTCCTCTTATCTCTGTTAAAAAATGTGAGATCTTAGTGATAGTTACTTTTGGAAATTAAGAACTATATAAAATACATACACATAAATACATATGTGTATATGTAACTCTGGAACTTTTTTAAACACTCCTACCATAGCAGGTGAGCACACACAATATGTATGAATCTTTATAATCATGGTAATATTTGGCATCAGCCTTGACTTTGAATTATGAAAAGAATGTAAGTTTGTATTAAGGAAATAATGATTATACAGTTATAGAATCAATTAAGGGTTGGAGCTGGCATAGTTGAAATATTTAGAATAATGAAAATCACAGTTGTGTTTGTGCCAGTGAGAGAGTCGACAAATGATGTAAGATAGTTTTGAAGAAGGAACATGACCATCATAGACACTCTTCAATAGCACAAAAATGACTTAATATATCTTTGACATTACTTGACTTGTAGAAAATATTGAAAAGGAAGTTGTAACTCTAGAATAGTTAATATTATAGGACCGATATCATTGTCTTTACAGGGTAAAACCGTTGTCCCACAACAACATCAACAGAAAATAAATTTGTTAATATTATGTTTCATGATATTAAGAAGGAAAACTAATAATTAAAAAAAGTAAGAATGATGTAAAAATGGAAGCATTTTTGATAAGTATTTGTGCATGGAGATTTAAGAAATATCAACAAGGAAAAAGAGGTGGACATGTAATCCCAGCCCTATGGAGGAGGTATTAGCAATTGATAGCTGCTAGGATAGAGAGAGGTGGAGAACATGGTTGAAAGAAAGAAAAAAAACAGTATAAAACATTTGTTCTACAAAAAGATAAAAATGGTTCAGAGAGCACAGAATAACTATTAGCACTACCAAAGAATTCCTAAAGATGGGTTCTTCAGGAGCTGAAAAATCACACCTCAAACACCTAGAGGGAACTTGGAGTAGGAACAGGAAATAGGGTGTCATAAACCCAAACAGTGTGTCCTCATTGATGTACCTCTTTTAAAAGGCTATACTTCCTAGAGTTCATAACCTCACTAAACAGCAACTGGTGATTTTAGTGATCTCAAATATATGAACCTATGGGAGAAATTTCTTATTTAAAACACCACAAAAGGGCTTATATCTGGAAGAAGTAGATCAGCACAGGTAAGTCTAGAAAGTTCTATCTTGTCCCCATCTTTTCCTTCATCATTTTCTGCTTTTTAGCTACCATGTGGTTATTGGTGTGTATCATCAGACACTGATTCCATGAGACTGTGCCTGGAACAAAGCCAAGAAACAATCAACAAACCAGCCATGACCTAAAGCCTGAAACTATCCTCTGGGTTTTCCTCCTTTCACACCAACTTAGATACTTTTCATAGTGGTAAACATATAAATCCTCTTCAGCAGATTAGATTCAAGGCTGTCTACCATAAGAGAAGCCTCATCATCTTCAAGTCACAGTTGGAAAACTGCCTTGTCATAATCTTTTGAGAAGTATTTCCTATATAGAGAAATAAAAAGCAAACACAGATGATCACTCCAGTTTTCAAGTGTTATGAGATAAAGTTATACATAATGTCATTTAGTCCTTTTCTTTGAGGATTAGAAATGGTTATCTTTCAGGTATGCCCCTTGGGTCTATAAAAGGGTAAAGTTTCTGTTCTTGATATTTTTTTCACTGTAAGTGCCTGTGGTTTGAGACACATTTCACTTTAAGGCCTATTCAGTAACAAAGCCATTTTTTCTTTATTTCATATGTAGAGATAATTCTTTGGTTTGGAGAATGTTTAATTATTCATTATATTTACCTAGCAGCATGGATATTGAAATCATGGGCAATCGTGACTGTGAGTGATGATCAAAATTTTCCAGCAGTAAGAAGTGACCTTGAGGTCTTTGGGTTACTGCAACCTGTACAGTGAAAAGGAATACAAATATGGGAACTAGATCACATAGGGACATAGCACACATAAGAAATGATAAAACAATTCTCTGACTACTGTGTCAAAAATATTTATTGTTACTGATTTCAGCTTTGATTGTATAGCTTTAGATGGTACAAAAATCAGAAATGCGCATTAAGATATAATGAATCACAAAGGTTTTCTTACATAAAGTATATAAATATAACAACAATTCAAATGATGTCAAAAGCCTAAACATGAATAATTGGTAAACAAATTGCACAGACAATTTGTTCAGTAAATTTAGAAAAACAAGGGGTCACAAGTAAAATGAGTTTGAATGACTTTTAAAATTAATACGCGTGTGGTGTTCTTGTATCATTCCCAAAAGATCATGTCTAAACAAGCTTTCAAGTAGCACCTAGAAGGGAATATACAACCCCGAAGGGCTCAATACGTCCTAATCATCATACTATCAAAAGGTGAGAGACACCTCATTTAATCCAGGCCTGAGGCATCCCTCTTAAACAATTCTAGAGAGAGGAGAGGCTGAGTTTGAAACTCTTCCTTGAAAATCTTTTGTATAACAATTTCTGTTTAAAAACCTACCAATTTAAAGCAAATAGTGTTTTGTGTGAAAATGATTTTAGTGTATCTGCAAACAATCACATAATAATTGCTCAGGTGAAATATTACTTCTTAATCATGTGTTATGTCTGCATACAATACAAATCTGAAATACATTATTCATTTACACATCTAAGCATCTATGCAATACGCTGCTGTAAATTAAATATTGTATTATTTGTTACTATACTGCACATCAACCCAAACATAGTAGCTCAAAATAGCATATTTGATTGTTCACACAACATTTTTAGTGGGTCACTGGATAATTCTGACTCAGATTTATACTAAAAATCTGGACTGAGGTGCTACATTGGGCTGTTGTTACTTCTAGACACCAGGGAGAGATTCTGCTTTTTTGCTTAATGGTAAGTGAGCAGACCTCATAGTGTCTCTGAGTTTACTTGGGTGAGTCTTTCCAGTGTTTATTTTATATGGGGTTCTCTTCCAAAAGAGTGTAGTTGAAAAGAAAATAATGAACTAGCCAAACCTAAAGCCATGCTCCTGTACCTAGTAAAGCTTAGAAATGGCAGCCAAGTGATCTTTGTATTCTAATCTGGAAAATAACAGAAAGGCCAGTCTACATTCAAGAGGGTAGACATCATAAGAGGCAACATTGCTGCAGATCTTGGTCTGTGATATAGCTATCAAATGCCTGTCTCTCTAGCCCACATATCCAGGAAATTTTTAGTTAAATAACAATAGATTTGGAGGCAGAGATCCGAGTCCCTAATTTTCTTTATTCATTATTGAGTGCAAAAGGACACAATAAAGACACTGTCAACATGGTGTAAGATCTATTATTATTGTTATTATTACTATTAGTGTAGATATTAGTTAGAAAGAAAACATTCAAAAGCATCTATTGTTACATTTAATTATACATTTTGATTAATTCTCTACATTTTACATTCTTATTCGCATTCTACAAAATTGTTACTGATAAGGTAGAGCTAATAATTTCCATCTTTATTGCTAAATTTATTGACATAATTTTCTGCTATATTTATCTTCAATAATTTCATAGTTATGTTTCTTGAAGAGTTTCATGTGACATTTTGTCTCTCTTTTCTTAAAATACAAGTGTTTTCATCTTGCTCTTTATAGTTGATACATCACACATTTTCTTTTCTATCTTTGCAAATCAGTACACACACACAGAGAGAAACACACACATATGGTGGCTCACAACCATTTGTAATGAAATCTAGTGCTCCTTAAGGAACAGACCTGGTCATTTGTCTTCATCAACTTAGACCATGAAACTCCATATGCACAAGGACAACAAAACCACCATGTACGGGCTGCCCATGCATGCTTCATCATTAACAGAGCATAAATTTCATTAAAAGTATGTATGTATATATGTATATACACATATATTCATTTAATCATATGTGTGTATAGAATTTTAGAGTGATCCTTAGTGTTTATAATATACATACATATGTATATTGTATATTTGTAGTGCTTATATAATATATATTGTTTATAATACACATATACAACTAACATAAGTCTATTTTCAAATACTATTATTCTATTTCTTGAGTATGGTGAGTTCCCCATGAAATGAAACCAAGCTTTCATTTTTATGATTTGTTTAATTTTCACAAATAAATATAAATGAATATATACACATAAAATTGCATCAAAAGGACATTGCCAAAGTGACAAAAGAATTATACTAGTGCCGGGCGGTGGTGGCGCACGCCTTTAATCCCAGCACTTGGGAGGCAGAGGCAGGTGGATCTCTGTGAGTTCGAGACCAGCCTGGTCTACAAGAGCTAGTTCCAGGACAGGCTCCAAAACCACAGAGAAACCCTGTCTCGAAAAACCAAAAAAAAAAAAAAAAAGAAAAAAAAAAAAAGAAAAAAAAAAGAATTATACTAGTGTCTCCCATGAGTCAAAGACAGCAAAAATAAGTATTTGACTGATGAAGACTAGCCCCAAGGGGTCTTTATGTCAATGCAGTATTTATACATTTTAACATGAATCGGCATGGGTCATAAGATGCTATATAACTACAGCTGTACATATCAGTGACCAATTTATGGCTTCAATTTTAATAATTATTAAAGAAGACATAATTTTGAAACACCTAGGTAGAAAATATGTAGCACATCCTTATAGTATCTTTAAACCTTCTTACAAGATGAAATTATTCAAGAACATTTTTTATTGAAAGTAGATATTTTGATTATGACTTTATATCCCTTCCTTCTTCCTACAACAAACAAATCCCCACCTTTTGATTCTGTCTTCATTAGGATAAAACATGCACATAAAATAATAATATAAATAATAATAATGATAATAAAGTAAAATTGAATAAGATAAAAACAGAAAAACCAGAATAGAACAAAACAAGCAAACAGAAAAAAGGGACCAAGAAAACACTCAAGAAATACATATAACCAGAGACACACATGTTTACACATAACAAAATCCCTAAAACACAGAACCAGAAGCCAATATATATGCAATGTATACAAAAAAAAATGACCTGTTTAAAAAAGAAAAGAAAAAATGTAAAAAGGCTGACAAAGCTTTGTAACACAAAGAACCTCAAGAACATTTTAAGTGACTGAAAAAGATAAGAATCTCTAATTTATCACCTGAAAAAAACCTTGTCAAACTTCTGAAAAAATGTCCTTCTAAAGAACAAGCCAGTAATGACAGTGATTCATCAACTGTGGTTTATAACACACACGAATTAGGAACAATCAAATGTAAAATGAATTTTGTATTACACAGTGTGCTAGTGTAGTATTTTAAATCAAGTTTTATATGATTGGTTATTTTATAATCCAATTTTAAGCAGTATTCACAATGCACTGAGGCTTACAATATTTCAGGCAAATTCTAGTCACCATTTTATTGCCTTCGTTTTACATATAACCGAACAATCCAAGAGGCAACATAATTTTTTTCTATAATAGAATACAAATCTGAGGCACATTTTGAAGACTTAATTCAATTTTTTCTTTAAGTCATAGTTACTGTTAGTTCCAGCATGGAAAACCGTAGACAATTTTGTGTTTGCATTCTATAGATCAGCCATATGTGGTAACATAAAATAGATCCTTTTCATAACTACTGGTAAATATTGCCCCAAAACTTCAAAGTCAGAAACCTTAGCTAACTCTCATGGTAAGTAGCCTTGGGACTAGGATTAGACTCTATTCCTTCTTTCTGCTGAAGGTGCTCTTCTCCACAATGCGGGGATTAGACTTCAGTGATGAAGTTGAGTTTAGCTCCAGCCACCTTCCTATAAAGAAAAGGACAACCTGTACCTTCTCTGAATTGCCTATTATACTCCTTACTCCAGCAAATACCTAAAGAGAAACCTTGGAAAGTCCCTTACCAGGAAGGTTAACCATCTTATATGGTATGATAATAATTTTATTACCTTCCTTTTTGTGTTCTATTTTGTATTAAATCACAGGTTGATAACCGTAAGTCTTTGGAAAAATTAATTACTAAGCTTCATTTAGAAAATGAGATGAGTTTACTACACCATGCATGAGACATTTAATTCTATGGTGAACTGCCAAAGCAAAAGTACATCTCAGATATTTCTAAGTTCTGAATGCGAGTGCCGTTCATATTGTATAACTCAGATCATCTGATCAGTTTATCCTGTGTTAATTTTCAACAAGCCATAGGTCCTGTCTTCCAATGTGTTGTCTTTAAACCTTAATATTAAGATATTCTTAACCTTTTCTCCCATATCTATGCTGTATATATAGATGCTCCAGGAACGAGTCTCTTTTGTTTGTCCCTTTTATATTGTAGTCTTTCAATTCAAGTCATATCAACCTCCTGATTCTGCTATGTTGGCTTTGGTGTTTTCATAATCTAATCTCTGACTACATATTCTATTTTTCAAATTTATCTTTGGAGTCTTCCAAAAATTTTACTCATCGGGATTGTTGGTTTCTTATGAAACTAGTTTCTTTTTCTCAACCAAACAGATGTTGCTTGGATTTGTTGTTCAGCAGTTCAGTACCCATAATACTCTGTATCCCACTCATAAGAACCTTCGACATTCATTTCTTGTCTTTTTTTACAATAACTCAAAGAATTAAGCAGTATAACTGGTTCATACATTCACAACTTTAGTTCTTAAGTATATTGCTTACTATTTTACTGGCAGTCATCCAAATTGGTAATTTTCTTCATTAAAATTCATGATGTCTGGAAAACTCTTTAATTCCATTCCTTATTTTAAATTCTTTTTGATGATCTTTTACTGTTTTGGCATACTTTAGATACTTCTCTCAAATATATATATGGCAAAGGTTTCTTTTTCCATTTTATCACATTGAGTAAGCTTTCCCACAAGTTGGTGGTTATTTTTTGTGTCGCTGGTTACCTTCCTGTCCAATTTCAGACTCCATAATCCAGTTACAAATGTCATATCATTTCTCTCTCTAGCATAAACTGTGAGAGGTTTCAGTTACATAGTTTCCTCCTTTAGAATTCAGGGTTCTTTTAGTTTAGTATAAATTGTGAGAAAACTTCATCTACACAGTTTTTTCATTTAAAATTCAGGGTTTATCCAGTATTGGCCAATTACAATACAGATAGATATATCTGCCAAAATATGGATGCTTGAAAACTCTCATTGTAACAATGATTTCAATTTAGTATATTTTCATGATGTTTTATGTATATTCAAATTATCTTGTCTTCTAAAATCTTCTGCAAGTTTAACTTCTATCCTCCCAATGATTTTAAAGATTCAGTTACTAATTTTCTGATGCATTTATTTCCTGGAAGTATGAATCCAATTTACCCCCTAAAGAGATTAAATTTTCTACAAATTCTCTACCTTGGGTATTAATTCATGATAATATTTTTCTTTATTTATCTCACTATCTATTCCCTGAAACACACATTATAAAAATCATGAGGCTCTTTGTTCATGGAAATTTAATGGAAGTTTTCTCTTTCCAATCACAGTGCTGTCTTAGACCTCTAGACTTGTTGTTTGGCTCTCTGTGGTTTCTTGTTATTGGTATACTCTCTGTGCATCTTCCATATTCTTACCTCTAAATCACTAGTGTTTCATACGAGTCTCTTTTGCACTTTCAGGTTTTATACTACATACGTAGTATCACATTATACCTCTGTGGGGTGAATTAAGGTCTACTTGCTAATGACATAATATGAGACTGCTCATTTGTTCCTCAGCTGTCCAGACCAAAAATAATCACACAGAAACTATATTAGTTAAAACACTGTTTGATCTATTAGCTAGGATTCTTGTTAACTAACTCTTACATCTTAAATTAACCCAATCCAATTATTTTGTAATTTACCATGAGGCTGGTGGTTTACCTGTAAGGTTCTAGGGTGTCTGTCTCCTTCAGAAGCTACATGGCTTCTCCTTGACTTGACCTACTCTCCCTCTGTCTCTGTCTGCCTCTGTCTCTGTCTGTCTGTCTGTCTCTCTCTCTCTCTCTCTCTCTCTATATATATATATATATATATATATATATATATATATATATATATATATTCATTCACATTTCCTGTCTGAGTATATTCCATCCTTCCATAGGCCCAAAAAACTTCTTTATTGACCAATGGTAATAAAATGTATTCACACCATACAGAGGGGAATCCTGCATCCCCTCTCCTTTTCTATCTAAATAAAAAGAAATGTTTTAACATAGTAAAAATACATATAACAAAACAGGTATCAAGCAAGAATCCAGTTAAAAAAGTTTATATCTACTTTATCTTTTATCATAACTAAGTAAAACTATTATCATAACTATCTATCCTTCAACTACATCAAAGAACCCAGAAGGATAAAATATTTCCTATGTTAAGAGGAAGGGCATTGTAAGAAACTTACAAAAATCTAGAATTGTCCAGGCATCTCACTGCCTGGACAGCTACCCAAAGTTCTTCTGTAGCATTGGGGTATCCATCTTCAACCTACAGGCCCATAGTATCTGGCAATATCCTGGGCTCAGTCAAAAGATTTTCTATTTCCTGTTATATGAGGTTAGGCTTGTTACTTACCTATATTTAAATTTCTCCATTAATATAGTATGACTGAAAACAATAACTCTCTAATAATGCTGATGAAAAAATATGTTAATATATGCATAACACTAAGACTAATGCCTGTCTACTAACTCTTCAATAAATATT
Source organism: Chionomys nivalis (assembly GCF_950005125.1). Classification (NCBI taxonomy): domain Eukaryota; kingdom Metazoa; phylum Chordata; class Mammalia; order Rodentia; family Cricetidae; genus Chionomys; species Chionomys nivalis. Next base: position 27,083,027 of record NC_080103.1, on the reverse strand, counting down.
AGATCTTGCTAACGCAGTTAGGAAAGAAAACAAAACATGACTCATGTTCCGACTTTATTAGTTTAAGTTCCTTCCACGGGCAGTAATTAGTTTAAAAATTCAGTTCTTGCAGACATATGGGAGAAAGGGTAGGAGGTGTTCTTAGGAGGAATTCTACATAATGCCCAGTATAAGACAGTAGTGATACTTTAAAGCAAAGACTTCTCTAAGGTTCACAATGAATCTAAGTGTTGATAATATACTAGTACTGTCATTGAAATACCTCTTGATAGCCTAGAAACGTGAAATTGGTCACTCGGACTCCAATTCTAGGAATAGGACTAAATATGAAGATGTTGTTTCCACATATACCATATTGTGAAAAAAGGACATTCCAAACTATCTCAGAGAAGTCCCATTATTCCCATGATGATGTATTGCAGATATCGACAAATAGGGGGAAAAAGTAAATTTGACATTGCATCCCTACTATAATCCCAATGTATATGATTCTGTGTATGGAGAATATAGAAAAGATATGGTTGAAAGGAGAGATATTTCATCAAAATCTCGATAATAATGGTAACAATGTCCTTCAATGTTGGTTATTTATTCTTGTCTGGCATTAGCGTTGGTCTGCTCTAATGAGAACTATTAAGTATAATATCTGCCTTGCCCAGACAATGCTGAGAAAATCTATGGAATGTAGCTATGTTTGTAAAATTAGACATGACATTTAGCTTTTTAAGTATTCATCATAAAATTATGATCATCAAACTATGCCAACTGTTAATTACTTAAAGCTAATTAGTCTTTGTTTATAGATTGACTTGAGATAAAATGATCTTATGCTTTCCCATTGTCTGTTATCTAAAAATCTATTGATAAAAGACTTTTCAGTACTACTTCACCATGGAAAGTGGCATTATTGTGTGTGTTCCTAATTCTAATAATAATTACATAATATTCCAGGATAATCTTGGCATAACCTTAATTCTTAAATCCTACTTCATTCATCCCCAGACCTTCTTCACAAATGATTCACAACTTCATCAACCAGTAGATCTAAGAATATAGTATTAAAGAAAAATGTCACCATTTTGAGAATGAACACATTAACAGGAAGTAGAGAGCAGTTGACATTTATCTGCTATCTGACATATGGATTATGTTTACTTAAAATGATAGGATGGGAACAAAATTGACTTTAGGAGCACAAATGTTCTGTTCCATGATTAAGGCCTGGCTACATGGGGAGTCTATCAAAAAATTGTGTTGCTCTAAGACTTGGGCTGACTTTGTAGCAAATGATTATTTTGACTGATAGGGACACTGAGGTCCAGAAAGACTGATATGTTGTGGATGTCAAAAGTAACATATGAGCAGAGTTAAGACTGGATCCAGGTCATGTGCCTCCAGGATTCAGGAATAAAAGCACTCAGAGCTGTGATATAAACCTAGAAAGCAGAGCTCTGCAGAACTCAATAAAGGAGATTCACTGGGTTTTTCAAATAACCCATAATATCGTTGTGAAAGGTTTACCTGTGCCTTTTTATTCCATCTTTATTGCAAATGCTTTACTTAGATTCTAATCATAGATTTTAATTCATAAAGATGAAAGAAAAAATAAACTGCACACAGAGACTGTGTTCCAACTAGCCAGCATTTCCAAGAAGATAGAAAAGTATTTATATAAAGCATTATATTATCATATTAATATAAAATAAATAAAATACATTGTAAGACTCAAATTGTTAAAATAATAAATTTACTTGAAAATCCTTAATAACTGCTACACATTTCAATATTTATATCAACTTTAATAATATGTCACTATCAGATATGATGAGCAAAGCTTTTATGCATAAGTTTTATGATTACAAAAATAAGAACGCACTATGCTTCAGAACAAAATTTAATATACACATGCAGCTGCATATCATGTATCAACATAAACTAGAAATATACCACTGAATGACTTTATTTGTTTATCTGCTAGGAATTGAATCTAAGGTCTCAAACGTGCTATGCTACCAATGACTTGTATTTGCATCTCCTGAAATTTATTTTATAAGTACATTTAAGACAAACATATAGAATGAACATATTCTCCAAACAGAAACTTAATTAACTGATTAAACACCAAAGTACTATGTCATAAAATAAATTTCAAAGATTAACATATGATTTAATCTAACTGAATGACTTTCAACTGTTTATCACTAACATGGGATAGGAAACATTTTGTTAAACTACACTGCAGTGAGTCCTTTTGATATCATACAAAGGAACCTTTGCTGATATCCTACATAAAGGATTATAAATATTATGAAAGCTTCAAAACATCTAAATATTTTATTCAGAACATTGGAAAAACTAAAATGTGTAGTGTGGATCATATCTAAACAGTTTCTTACCACACTATTTTGAGAAGTGTTAAGGGAGACTATGCAGCTTCACTCCCTCAAACTGCTTCTTTAAAGTCATGGAGATTGCTCTATTTTTAGGTATAACACTTACTTATATCTATGACATTTTCAACAGTACACTATTTTAATTGTGTCAGAGAGATGATATTGCTATGAAAATGTTATAAAAATTGTACCTTTATACTCCATCAAATTAGATAGTAGCACATGGATTATTGAACTATTGATTTGAATACTTATTTAAGATATTATGACTTCTTGAATCATTATATATATACATATATATGTATATATGCTTATATATAATATAGCTTCCTAAGTAGTAGCTCTTATAGCTCTTATTTTGCAAGGGCCTACACAACCATTCTAAAATAAGAAAAGTATGTTAATTAATTTTAATACATATGGAAATACAAAAGAATCAAGACAATTACAACAATTCTGGACAATAATACACCAAAAATGCAGCAGATATCACCATCCCAGATGTGAAGTAAAGTAATATTACAAGGCAAAGGAAATCAGAACAACATTATACCACCTAAAGCAGACAAAATAACCAATTCATTAGACTTCAGAACCCACATCCAAGCTCACAATTCTGAAGTCACCCGATTTTTGAACAAGAAGCCAATAATACAAAACAGAAGAAAATGATCATCTTCAACATATAGAACTGCCAAGACTAGATAGTTACCTCCAGGAGAATGAAAGGAGATCCTTACCTCTCACCCTGAACAAAAAGCAGCACAAATGGATCAAGGAACTCAACATAAGTCCTAGTACCATTAGCCTGAAAAAAAAAATGTAGAGAAAATACTTCAAGTTATTAGAATAGGAAATAACTTTTTAAACGTAATCCGAATAAAGTTCATTTATGGCTAACAATTGAAAAAAAGAACATCATTAAGCAAAAAGTGCATATACAGCGAAGTATACTATCCAGTGAGTAAAGAAGCAGACTAAAGTATTAGAAAAAAATTACCAGCCACACATTTGACAGACAGTATCTATAACACGCTAAAAATCTACATTAAAATCATACATATGAAGAAAAGAAACTATTTGGGTTTTTAAGAAAATGAACCATAGAGTTAAGCTAAGAGATCTTAAGAGATATATTTAATGTTTTTAAATGATTGAGAGGTATCGTGCCCAGGAGGGCAACTATTCCTCGCTACTAGGGGAAAGTGTCCCCAAAGAAAGTGTTACCGTCCTGCTTTACTCCTCTCTTCTCAGTCTCTGGCTTCCCCAAGGAAGTGGTCACAACTTCTCTCTGCTGGTGGAAGGTTTCCCCAGTGAAAGTCTTACATCTCTGCTCTGCTCTGCTCTGCTCTATCCCTGCTTTGGTGAAAGAAAGTTTTCCCCTAAACCTAATTCAAGAGATTTATTGGGAAGGAAGACTCCAGGAGAGTGGCTCCCTCTGCCAGGGTAAAAAAGGGCAGCGTCAAACTGAACAGGTGCGGTGCTTATATACAGTTTCTTAGGGACAGAATTTTTCCAGGGAGATTTTTCAGGGTGGGACTTGGTCAAATTTCAGTACCTTGAGCTCAGATTGTCTAGGTCTCTCCTCAAGGACTGGTTGGTTTTCTGCTAAGAGATTAGTTCGTTTTCCTGCACAAGGTTTGGTGAGTTTTTTTTGCTTAGTTGGTCAGGGACAGATTTAGCTCTGATTTCAAGGCAAACGTGTATTTCTTTCACTGGCCCTTTTTAACCACTTGGCTCTAGTTTCAGCATCAGCGCATACTTCTTTCACTGGCTCTGACGCTAGTGCCAATTTGCACGTCTTTGATACTGGTTTCAGGGTCAGGATGTATTTCTTTGGATCTAGGTTGAGGGCTCTGGTATTTCTTTCACCTTTCACTGACTCTGGATTCAGGGACAGGGTGGCTTTTCTGTTTGTTTGTTTGTTTGTTTGTTTGTTTGTTTGTTTTGGCTGGCCTTCTTACCCTTCAGCTGTGCTTCAAAATGTCATTTATAGATAAATAGAGGGATGGATTGATGTATGGATGGAGGATGTATTTATAGATAGATGACAGGTTAGATAGATAAATGACTGATAATTTTGTACTATGGATTAAAACCACACAGTACTACATATTTCCACATTTTCTCAGTGTTTAATTATACTCAGAACTTTAAAACATATATCTTAAATGAAAAATATGTCACCTATCTTGCACAATTCATATAAGTAAAATAATGGTAAGTTAAGCAAGAAATATACCTTTCTAGTCTGTGAATCTATTGCTGTTCAATTTTTCCTTTGGTAAATACTTACAAATTATGACAAGTGCATTAGAGTGAAAAAAACTAGGTTACTCTAAAGTATTTCTGTACAGAAATAACTTAGTAAACTTCATTAAAATTGAGTTACTATGGAAGAACTGTTGGGAGAAATGACATTTAAACTGAAAACTACAGGAAAAGTAGAACTTGGCTTTTGAAAAATGAAAAAATAGCGAGGAATAAGAGGTCTCAGGGAGAGGGTGATTGAACAATGAATTCCATTAGAGCAATCTCACAAACAACACATGTTCTGTAAGTAGTCTGAATGTGTACCCTACCAACTGAATGTGTTATTAAATTGATATTTGAACTTTAATATCATCTGAAAGTGCCCTGAATGGCCCAGAAATTTCTTAAGCTTTATTTTGACCCTCTATGATCTTAAGGATAGCTTAGAGTTCTTCTCTTTTTGGTGCCTTTAGGTCATAATATGTAATAAGTAATATTAAGAATACTTACCTTTTATAATAAATGTTCTAAGTAAATCTTAAACAGATTAACTTTTGATTAAGTAATAATTAAAAGTTATCCAGGTAATCAAACTAGTTCATGAATATCAATATCAATACCAGAAAGAGTTTCAAAGAACAATAAGATTTTTTTAAATACAGCTAAGAGATACTGGAACCAGGCATGATGACATATGTCTACAATACCAGCATATGGGAGGTAGCAATGTGAGCATCTGGAATAAAGGTCATCAGTCACATAGTAAATGAAACTGGATTACATGACACACAATCCAAAGAACAAATACAGCTCTTCTTGAAAGTTCTGATAAAATTCTGCATTAAAACCATCAGATCCTGGGCTTTTTTTTTTGGTTGGAAGGTTTTTTTATGACAGCTTCTATTTCCTCACGACTTATAGGTCTATTTAAATTGTTCACCTGGTCTTGATTTAATTTTGGTAAATGGTACTTATCTAAAAACAAATCCATTTCTTTTACATTTTCCAATTTTGTAGCATATAAGCTTTTGTAGTAAGACCTAATGATTCTCTGAATTTCCTCAGTTCATTCATTTTGCACAGTAGAAAACATTCAAACCTGGTAAGAGTATTCATGGATGCTACTGAGGATCACACAAGTGTTTTCTATAAACACAGCTAATCTATTAAGATATCATTAGATAGTCTAATGGGAGAGGTCAACCAATTTTCCTCCCATTATTGGCAAGTTTTTGGTGTTTTTTTTTCTAAGAAAATTCACAAATGAGCACCTAAACAAATAAAAATAAAGCATTTCAAAGATCAGATAAAAAAAATACATACCATGACACATACCAGAACCTTAGTGAGGTGTGCAATATTCCTTCACCATCTGAGACATAATATAGCTATAATAACATTCTTGAAACTGTCTCTCTGTGGCTAATTCTGCATAAGATGCTTCATTGTAAGTGATTTATGTGTGGGATGTCTTTCACATTTTTCTTTCCAAATACTACAAAGTAGAAAGTTCAGCAGGTACTCCCACAAAATTGAAACTCTAATAAATATTAAAAGGGCTATTTGATATAAGAAGAAATGTTGCAATTAAAGTTGTGTACTTAACCATCACAGAGCGATATGGGCAAATTAGAGTAATTTAAAACAAAGCCTCTGGTAAGTGTTGGCTTTGCTGGTTTTTTTTTTATTTTTATTTTTCATTAGCCTTAGGTAATTATACTGGTATAGTTTGGTTCTTCTGAGAATTAAGGTATGTCTTAAACTTTTAGCACAGTAACAAAATAGTATGGTCCCCTCTTTATATTTAGCTTATATTAAAAGAAGGGATCATAACACCGGCTTTACTCACTGTGATAGCTATTCTTGGTTGTCAGATTGATTACATCTGAAATGAATTACAATCCAGAAATGGGAGACATGCCAGTGAGAAGTCTTTTGACTTCATGTGAAGTGGATGAATCCACTTCTAGTTTTGACTCTGGATCTGAATGTAGAGGCAGGACGACATTTAGTCTGTCCTATACTTTCTGCCAGAAGTATATAAAAGATCGTAGAGAAGGAAGCTTCTGTTCTTTGCCTCCTTGCACTCACCTGGTTAGTATATCCTTTGCTTCACTGGAATTGGAGCCTACGTCTCTGAGAATCCAGAATATATTGAAGATCAGATGAGATATTATCCAGCCCTCTAGACTGAGCAGCTACTGGATTCTTTGACTTTCTGTTCACAGCCAGCCATTGTTGGATTAGCTGAACTGTAAATCATTCCAATAAATCTTGTATATACATGAGAAAGAGAGAGGGAAGGGGGGGAAGAAGGGAAGGGGAGGGGGAGAAAGAGGGAGAGAGAGGGAGAGGGAGAAACGAGAGAGAGACAGACAGAGAGACAGAGAGAGAGAGAGAGAGACAGAGACAGAGACAGAGAGAGAGAGAGAGAGAGAGAGAGAGAGAGAGAGAGAGAGAGAGATTCATTCTATAATTTCTGATAATTTCCTTTACTCTATTCAAGGATGTAGTACCACAAAGAGCTAACTTGCCAAGCGATTGTGCAAGATGATATTGGTCAGTGGTGGCTTCATTGTCTGTGCCCCTCAAATTGTCTCCCGCTGGCCAGGATGGGGTCTCCAGGCTGTAGACTACCCCTGTAGTTCCAGTAGCCAGAGCCCCAGAGGTTCTGAGCCCACAGAGAAGGTTCACAGTACAAGCCTTCAAAATTCTACAAGAAAATCCTGCATTGGACCTACTTTTTGATATCTGTAAGAGATCTCACCCCTTCTTCTGCCAGTATAATGATAGAACTCACAATTATTACCTGCTGTGCTGGGATTGTGTCCGCCAAAAGTGCTGCAGAACATGTGTCCTTAACAAATCGGAATCAGGCAAAGAAAGCTTGATTCTGTGAAGAAGCTGCATTGGTTACACAGACTAAGGCATCGTTTCTCAACCTGTGGATCACAGCTCTTTAGAGGGTCACATATATGTTATTTTGTACAATAAATATTTACCTTATGTTTCATGGCACTGGCAAAATTATAATTATGAAGATGATTTTATGGTTGGGGTCATCACAATAGGAACAGCATTTAAGGGTCACAGTTTTCGGAAGGATGAGAAATGCTGCTAAAATATCTTGACTAATACACTCACTTAATAATGCAATGCTAAAAAGTGAAAATGAGGAAATATTTCATCATTATTCTAATAGTTAATACAAATGATAGGTAAATGCAGAGATGATCAGGCTGTTTAAGGTAGCATGTGAATTTCAGAGTGATGTAGTGGGGAATGCTGAATGTTAATTAGCAATGCAATAAATTTGTTCTTCTGCTTATGATGGAGCATGTGTGTGTGTCTCTGTGTGTGTGTGTGTGCTGATGATAGGCTATTAAACAAAGGACAAAGTTCTTTTCATTATGAACTCATTTTTACTTAGTCTATAAATATATAAAATATGTCATTCCAAGAAATCTATAATTGTGAAAAATAAGTAAAATTTGCTTTAATCCTGAAATTAGGAAGGTTCATGTGGTTCTGAAAACCCTGAATGCTGCAAATATCTGGAAGTGAAAAACTTCTGTAGGCAGAAGGAGAGAGACTCAGAATTTCTCAGAGAAATATATGGCAGTATTCTTAAATGGAACAAAAGACAACAGGGGAGTGATAGCCCTAGGAAAATTGTATAAATTATAATTTGTAATAGGATACAACAGAAGGTTTTGGAAAAGGCACTGCTTGTCTGACAAATATTTTTATTACTTCTTAATTATTTTGAGATCACAATATAATTATGTAATTTCTCTTTTCTCCCTCCAAACTCTTACTCCTAGCAATCTTTCAAATGCATTGCCTCTTTCATTGATTTTTGTTATATGCATATATATGCATACATACATACAGATACATGCCTATCTATAACCTTTTCACTCTGCATGTTACATGTATGTAGGTTTTTGATAGATTGTTGAACGTTGTGATATATAATTTACAAATTGGTGAGCTACTGAAATGCAATAATAGTACTGGAAAAAATGTTGGTTTTGATTTCAGTATAAACAGAGTAAAATGTTTGTGCTCGTATTTTTGCAAGTACTATGTTTGTTCACTGTGGGATCTCCCCATTAATTTGTTCTTGGGGTTCAGTCAGAAGTAGGATTCTGCCTTTGAGTGGATTGGTAAATGTTGATATCTTTTGAACAGAAGATTGATGCTGTGGACAGGAGCACATTTTAAGTGGTAAAAATGCAGAGTTAAATTTTTGCCATATCAAGCTTGAAATGTAGTTGTTTTCCAAGTGAATTTGCCACATCAAATAATGGATTTCTCAGTTTTCGATTTAAGACAGAGGTCAGGGATGGTTACACATATTGGAATTCATTAGTGCTGAGATAGTATTTTGCTCCATAAGCCACATGAGGCCAACACTGGAATAAGTAAAAAAAATTTAAAAAGGACAGAAGGAGCTCACACACCCAGAAACACATTTATCAAGTTGAAAGATGCATAAAATAGAGCAATGACTTTTTTTTTTTTTTTGCTTAAAACATCATTGACCATGAGGCCTCAAGTATGATAAAAAGAAACTGTGACAGTATGTCTTTAAAAACATAGCGGAATCTGTATTTTTAGAGACAGAGTAATAAGTTTTAATGGAGGCAAATGAATATTCAATAAAATGAGAGGTTGTAAATTAACAGTCAAATTTAGCTACATAGATGTACTTGATAACCTGGATAAAATTATTTTTAAAAGAGTACCAAAGAAAACAACCATTCTGAGTAAAGTAGCCCAAACACAGGAAGACAAATATATATTTTCTTCCATTTGTATCATTCCTTAAACATATATGAACTGACTCATAACAAAACTGTCACAATGTGCAAAATTAATGCTGATTTTTATAGTTTTATTTTTAAAGATATATTTTATTTTTAAGTATAGTAACTCTGTGTTTGCACATACACATATGTACAAATATTTTCAGAAACCAAAGGCATTGGATCCCAGAGCTATCAGTACACGTGGTTGTGAGCTGCCCTATGTGGCTGCTCAGAACTGTAATCATGCCCTCTATGAGAGAAAATGCTTATAACCTGTCTCTCAAGTCCCTATTCATGGCTTGAAAATAAAAATATTAGTTATTCTGGAATCAATCCAATATAAGATGTCATATTTTTCTCATAAAATCTAATTAAATTATAATGCTATATAATCAAATCAATTATTATTCTCAATAAACAAATAGAATTCTTAAAAACTCATATAACTCATAAACTGTACATATAATCAATAATAGTTTAGATGATAAACAATTCAATCATATCTGGGGAATATTATGTGCATCTTTCATTTTACAAAATAAGATAAAGAACTCAGGAGTGACATGGAATCGAGATGTAAGAAATAATTCACATGAATGGATAGTTATGCTCCTTAGGAAACATCACCTGCTATAAATAAGCTTCAATTTTATCCTTTTCCACAAGGTGCTAATATTAACTGAGGTCAATACATTTAGAGAATACAAATTTCACAGAACAGTAAGGTTTGCCAATACTAAATGCATTAAAAAAAACAAGTAAAAGAAAGATGGAGAAAATTTAGAACCTTTTAATATTGTGAAAATGAATGAATGTTGGGACTGTTGGTGGCAATTTATTGCCATGTTCTATTTATGTGTAACTATTTATTTACTACTAAGTGTTTAGATAAAACACTGTCAAATTGGATAATGGTAAAGTCCATTGGGATTTGAAGGATGCAAAATACGTCTATTATCATGGTATTAATAGGGAAAAGCGGATGAGAAAAACCCAAATGAATACACAGGGAATAAAATAACAAGGTGTGTCTAACAATTTGAAGCGAAATATCAAAGTTGAAAGGATTGATACATGGACAACTCATACCATTTATTCTGGGCATATAAATAGACCATAGTTTGGGTTAAATGATTAAAATTAGTCTTATCATTGCTATCATTAGTTCCACAAAAATATGATCCTTATTACTTATGAGTTTCAGGATTTATGATTCAGAGTGGCATATTGATTAGTTAAATCACTGCATCCTAAGGCTTGACATATAAGATCAACCACCTTCTCATGCATAAACCTGTCAAACTGGCCTAGTCAAGAAAAATACGCCCAAAGCTATTTCCTACTTTCAGGAGAGATGCAGAGATTAATACCATACTTAAAAATATAAAAAGCTTATAATTTTTCCTAAAACCATAAAATCCTCCAGTCTTTCATTATAGAAGCTAAATGGATATTTTAAAATGACTCAAACCCCCTCAAGCTCAATTAGATGGTAGAACTGTCACCATGTCCGATGTCGTATTGTTGTTAGATACGCGGTTACTCTCCAGGTCCCAGGCTGTACTATAGTGCTCGGAGAGACCATAAATATCTAGTTGCCTTGTAGAATTACACTCTGTCCCATAACATTCATGACATCATGATGACCACGAAAGGAAATCCTGAGATACTTTATACGGAGGCACGCATGCTAATAATCTGCATGCCAGGAGGTAGGAAGGAAACTTTACAAGATATGGAGTGTTCCTAATTTCATATGAATATCAAAGGATCTGATAGGCATAAGTAGTATACTAAAAATTACTTTTCAAAACTAAAATATATATGATTATCTATGTCACTTCTTCCTACAGACAGGAAAATATGATGCACGGCTGATAATACTCTGTAGCTAACACATTTCATTGATCAATACATTTGCTAACACAGAAATTTGCCACGTATCCTGACATTGTGAGTGACAAAAGACTGCAATGAACCAACTTTAATCTCATTTAACTCAGTCTCTTTGTTAGAGAGGCATCTGGAAGTTGGGGTTTGGAATCTGAATTTGGAAGGAGGGTATTCAATCCATAATATGAGTTCGAGGAGCAAGAAAGCTAGGGAATCCTGTGCTTACAATGTAAGTCAGACTCGGAGGCGGAAACAGAACTGAAGACCCGTGTAGGGACGAATCGATTTTATCTGTTAATTTTAAGTATATGACTATATTTAAATGATCTCAGAACGATAAAATGAAGCATGAACTACTCTGTCATCTTGGTTTCTGGTGTATTTTTCTGGTTTGTTATATCATTATTTTAATTTAATTGTGTACACGCAGAAAATCTTTCAAAAAGATAAAAATTAATTTTCTTTCTTGAATGCTGTCTCATCATTTATTGAATATTTACATATGGTGAAAATAAATATTTTTCAGTTCTTTCATTGTTGTTGCTGTTGTTTTGCTGAGACAGGGTTTCTCTGTAGCTTTAGAGCCTGTCCTGGAACTAGCACTTGTAGACCAGGATCGCCCCAAACTTACAGAGACCCGCCTGCCTCTGCCTCCAGAGTGCTGGAATTAAAGGCATGTGCCACCACTATCCTGCTCAATTTTCAGTTTCTAAGTCAACCAAAATATGCTAATTATGCTGACCTCTTCATTACCATTCTTTTAAAACTAATTAAGAATTTTGTGAAGATTATTTAATGCATATTTCAATAACAATTGACATAGTAGTCCCCTCAAATAACTAAATTATTCAGTGTTCAAAAATAAATAAAATTATTCAGTGTTCAAAAAAGAATCCATCTTTTCTAGCTGCAATGCTTTTAGATGCTAAATGAAAGAAAGCTAAGAAATAATCAAATTTATTTTTTAAGATCTATAACATATGCCAGTTTTGAACACAATAAATATAAAATATAGAAGCCTTTTGGTTTAATTCTACTTATTTTTTTTTGTTTTTGTTTTTTTGTTTTTTGTTTGTTTGTTTGTTTGTTTGAGACAGGGTTTCTCTGTGGTTTTGGAGCCTCTCCTGGAACTAGCTCTTGTAGACCAGGCTGGTCTCAAACTCACAGAGATCCGCCTGCTTCTGCCTCCCGAGTGCTGGGATTAAAGGCGTGAGCCACCACCGCCCGGCTAATTCTACTTATTTTTAACATGAAACTGATCAACCTGTTTTTTTCCTCGTGTAACAGTCTGAAGGAGACACAGAAGGGCTCGAAATGAAGCCATAGCTTACTGTTTTACCCTAGATGGACTACTATGTGAAAGGGATTTATCACTCTGATTACCTAAGAAGGATAATGAGACGAGGAACGAGAACAAATTGCAGATGAGAATTCTACAAAGGTAGAGATCAATGGGAAGGAAACTTTATAGAACAATCATGAGACTGTAAGCCACAAAAGATGAAAGGAAGTTGATAGACACTGAGGGTCCCTGTCTCTTAGTCACTGATGATTTCTCTTGGCAATGAGTACTGAACTGCATCAGACAGATACAAAGACAATGAAGCAAAAAAAAATATACAATTTATTAAACAGAAACCTTGAAAAAAAGTCTACAAAATACCAGAAAGTTATTAACGAAGTTTAATGCTTGAACACTTGAGGGTTTAGAAATGATTACTGTACTTGAAAGGGTAAATATAAACTTATTCTGTCTGTGAAAGAAAAAAGGGGCATTGAATACATGAGAAAGAAAATACACTAGGGAGAAAATAAAAGGGAATTTTGTTTTGAGTATAAGCAAAGAGATCAGGTTTTTATCCCAGTAGGAATATTTGATAGACATCAATTTTCTCTAAGAAAAATGAGAGCAGTTCATCAGTGAATAGTTTGACTCCAGCTGCTCTTTGCTGCTTGGGTGGTAGCATGAAATAGGCAAGTAATAGGGTGTAACTTGAGTTAGGATTTTTGCAGATGACTGTGGCAGAGGAAGAAATAAAAGGATCAGGGAGTCTGCAACTGAACAATTACAGATTTGGACCATGACATTATTGCTAAAAAATGGAGGAATGAAGATATAAATAGGGCCCAAGTGGCTAGAATTCTAGTTTTTTGCCAACTGTACACATACTGCATTATAATAAATTAGAAACTCTGTTTTAATACACATATGCAGAGTAGAATAGTATATGATAGCCAAATATGTAGAGTGACATTTAACAAAATGCATTTTGTATATTGCTCATTTGCATAGCAAGAATAATAACATTTGAATAAAAGCGTGCCTCAAATAACATTTTCTCAGAAGTTCAACCATTCTAATTCATTTTATGTTTTACCTGTAACTGTTAGTGACTTGTGTTTTTCTTCAATGTTTGACTTTTGAGTTACAGCATTGATGATGTTGCAAACAGATTACAGTGTTATTTTGAAAACCTTACCTAGTTTTTCTTCATGGTATTCTCTTCAATGGTTAGAAAAATTTTATTAAATGAGGGGAAAACCTTGGTAGACTGTGTGTAAAATTGAGAATACAAATATTTAGAAGTTTATCTAATCTGATTCGTAGAATCTGTCCATTATCTTAAGTATTACAAAAAAATGTATGTGGAGATAGCTTATGAGAACTCAAAATATATCATATATCTCAGACTTTCCATTGATATTACAGATTTCTTATATTTAATAAATTTTAGATAAAGCAACATGAACTTTATCCATATTATAGTATTTTATTTTTTGTTTGTGTGAGTTACTGCTGCTCAATTTTTGTGGCATTGCCTTTTGATGAAGTCTCTCACAGGGTTAGAAGTCTTTCTATTAAACACTACTGTCTGGTCTAACTCTTGGAATGGGCCTCCAATCACCTACCCTGGAGTTACAGGCTACAACAGTCACATCTGGTTTTACAATTGATGCTGAAGATTCAAACTCAAGTCTTCATGCTAAGAAAAATGTTCTCTTCAAACACCAAGTCTTCTCTAGTTGCCCAAATTAATACTTTATGATGACATGTGGTAAGCATAAATTAAATAGTTATTATCTATTTAGTTAATTTTTAATTTTTGAATTTAAAGTTTAAACCACTTTTGATTTTTAAATCCCCAAGTGTTGCAATTTAAGCTAAGATAATCTTTATTGTTTTACTATGCTTCCATTATTACTTAAATATATTTTACATCATTTCAGAAATACAGTTATTATATATGAAGTAAGATATAAAGTTGAACCAGGGAGTAAGAGAAAGTAAAAGAAAAAGTCTCACGTTTTATGGCTATTTACATAAAATGCTTATCTCCTAAGTGTTCCCTTAATCCCAAATGTTCTTTTCTGTACAAACAATGAAGGCATAGTGAGATAATCATAGCTCTGTGTTTGTGTACTGGTAGGTATAAATAAGATAAACTGTGCAAATTAGCTAGTTCTTTCTTGAGTTGTGGTTTTAGATTTAATGGACATTTAGCAAAAATGAAATGAATATTAGGCTTTATGAAATAAGAATTCTGTTGGAATGTTGTACTGCACTAAAATATGACTAATGTATAAAAATCAACATGAAAAGTACTAAGTTGGAAAACAATACATATGCGTTTTAAAACAATACATGCTCATGTTCAAGTGCATGCAGTTAGAAGTCCAAAGAAAACTACAAATCAAAAGATTACAAATAGTGTATGTTATTTCCACCTGTAGATTTCTTGTGGTACTATTCAAAAGAAAACATATTACCATCTTAACTTCTGATCCATGGATGTTACACATACACAGCACACAATAAGTGTGTGTATGTATGTATATACATGTTTATGTGTATGCAGTTGGAAGCTCAAAGAAAACCACAGCTGTCATTTTTCAGGCATCACCCCCATATTTTTCTGTTTGTTTGTATGCATGCAGACAGTAATTTCGTAAGTAAATTTCTATTTTTATTTATAATCTGTGTGTACCTGTGTACATATATGCTCAGTGTGTGTGGATGCTTAAGGAGGCTAGAAGAGGGAATCGGATCCTAGAGTACTTGAGTTATACATGGTATAGTGTCACCTGATGTGTGTGCTGAGAATTGAACACAGATCCTCTGAAAAAAAAACAAAACATACTCTTAAACACTGAGACTAGACAATGAATTTTTATTTCCTAATTTTTATGCAAATTTAACAGATTTAATGTACAATTTATAGATTTTTAAATATCAGTATAGTTTGTTACTATCATCACAATCAAAATGTACATGTAACTGTTTTAACTTTCTTAAATGTTTCTTTTTTACCTCAATGGAAACAATATCATTTCCCAAAACAAAATCCAATAAATTAAGAGGTTTGTTTTAATTTCTTGTTTTATTTACTTTTGAGAACTGCTAGAATTTCACATTGTTGTGAGCATGCTTCAGAATTTGTACATAGACCCTTTCACACTCCTCTGAAGCAGACATTTGAAATGACAGCAGGACAATTATAAAATTAACTCAGTAAAGAGCACAATATTGCTAAATGTCCCCTTGCAGTTCAGGGTAGTAATTTGCAATCCATTTTATTTGGTTTGCAATGCTTCATAGGGTAAACCACTGAGAAATGCCAGCATTATTCTTGTCATTAGATTTTTGTGTTGATCCTAACAACTGAAGGTGGATTTTACTGAAGATGACTATTATTCTCTTTTAAATAATTTTTAAAATTTTTTCTGCTTTTCTTCCATACTAAAAGTTTCAGTGATATTAATAGGAACTTGAACTACAATAATTTTGTCAAACTGAGGCACTCCTTAATTTTGATACTTACATGATTTCTCATTTAACTTTATAATGTATACAGGAGTTTAAAGAAAAATATCAATGAATTCAAAGTTCTATATTCTGAACACATAGCTCTTTTTAAGTAAGATGAGTGATCTGTCATGGAGCTGTCAATGCTCTCAGTCTTCACTGATGCTAAAGAACTGATATGTCACATGTTCTGAGGTTTAGTGATCATTTAGTAATCATTTACAAACTAGAATGCCCCCGATATTTAATGTATATTAGCTGAAACACATTTAGTTGGCTTTAATTGCATTTTACCATATCTGACTCTGAGTTTTGTTATTACGATCTCTAGTACCCCTTCCCACACACCCTTCCTTAATGTCTTTCAAATTCTTGGTATTGATTTTCATTAATTATTGTTACACAAGCCCAGTCTAAAAGGATTCATCTGCAAAACTACTCTAGCATCTGAGACTCAGGGACATTACGGAAGAGAGAGAGAAAAAAAGATTGCTACAGCCAGAAGATCAGGGTGTTTGCTGTGAGATCATGTCTATTAGTAATGTTAGAAAAAACTAGCAAGTCTTTTATGTGACACATACACTTTTTTGTTCGAGTAATTTTACAAGTCTAATTTTGGACTGAGTTTTAAATGTAACTCAGCATAAAATCAAAATACTTCATAAAAATATAGTAGAAAGAACTTCAATTTTTATTGAGAAAAAGATCTGCTGGCAGGATCTCTCTGCTCCTTTCCTTGTCAGTAAACTGCCATACACATATTGCTTGGCCACTAGGAAATTTCGTTCTCTTTCTCCATCCTTCATTTGATGGGCTATAGTGAAGACATGTTACCCTGGTTGTTATTGGTTGTGTTTTTATTTGAGCCTCTAAGCATCAGGGTTTGGGATGGTTGTGATTCTGTGTGCTAATATCTGTTCTTGTCTTTGTTGGATAGCTGTTTTTCTCCCTTGGTTTTGTTGAACTCTATGATTTTAGAATTGTGTAGTTGTTATGGGTTTCCTGAGAAGGAATGCTTCTAAGATGTTATCTAGGGTCCAGAGTAAAATGTGTTTCTAGGTATTGTCAGCTGACACCAAGGACTAGAGATGACCTGGGTGCATGGGTTGAGCAGTGGTTGAGACATCCATAGGAGAGAGGAAAGCTGGTTGAGGCATCAGGTTCTGCATAGGCCTCTGGGAGCATAAAAAGAGGAGAAGTATATGGTGAAGAGGAAAGAGAATAGGAAAGGGAAGAAGAAGAGGAATAAGAAGAAGAGAAAAATGGAGATGGAGAAGATGACCAGGATACAGCAGTTGGTCTGCTACAAAATTGGGGTAAGAAGACTGGACTATTGGAATTTAGGGGATTAAGAGAGATTAATAGCTGTCTTCAGGGTTTCCATTGCTACAAAGAGACACTATGACCATAGCAACTCTTACAGGAAAATATTTAATGGCTTACAGTTTCAGAGGTTTAGTCCATTATCTTCATAGTGGGACATGGCAACATACAGGCAAACATGGTAATGGAGCTGAGAGACCCATGTCTTGATTACCAGAAAACAGGAAGTAAACTATATCATTGGATGTAGCTTGAGCTTAAGAGACCTATCTCGAAGTCCACCCTCACAATGAGGTACTTCTTCCAACAAGGCCACACCTTACATTAGTGCCACTCCCTTTGGGAGCCATTTTCTTTCAAACCACCATACTAGGCTAACTGGTACTTTAACTAGTGAGTCTTGTAGGTTTCCAGCAAGTTCCTGTGGAAATTGTCATCTGAGACAAAGAGATGGGGTGGTAGAAGAAGAATGTAAGAGAAAATCTGCCTCAATTATTTCTTTGTTCTTCTATCATTTTATTTTTGTATCATTTTAATTAAAATATAAATGTATCTTTTATCATCTTTCATTCTTCTCTCCAGGTCTTCCTAATCTACCTCCCTTAAACACTTTCATGTACCTTCCTTACTCTCAAATTGTTTACAGTTATAGTGATTATATTGATATTGATTAAATTCATTATATATTATCTTTTAAATATTCAGTTTCCTTTGAAATCATAATATCTCTCATTTATTCATAATATACATAAAAGTAATTTTAAATTTAGCAACATTTTCCAAATCTCCTTTTCATATTAAAATTTTATGTAGTAGATTGTCTTAGTAATTTGTTATTTTATTTTTGCTCTAATGAATAAAGGGGTAAATTTAGACAAAGTTTTTTATAGCATGTTTTACAACATATTTTCTGTGTAACATACAAATTCTCTCATAGTGTTCATTTCCTAACTGAAATGAGTTTGATTTTGTTAACTGTATAGAGGTCATATAAATTTTAAATTTATAATTGGTACCTAGGACTCAGAAACTCCCATTTGAATCTGAAAGTTTGGCAGTAGAAATGGACAGTTTAATTATAAAGATAAAGAAGCCTCAGAAAGATGAGCATTTAATATATGTCAGATCATTTTATTTCTTGCAAATACTTAGTAATGACTATATTTTACATAGGATAAAAGAGAAAGCCCTTGCAGTGTTCTATAAAGCCCACTGGTTCCTCTGCCCATCACTTACCATTCTCAGCTCAATTCCTTGTTCTTTCTGTCTACTAATTGTAGACAGGATGATGACATCCTCCTGTCACTGAACTTGCTAAGTTTATCTGAAGAATTTTTATTTAGATTTTCACTTAAAAACCATTTTTATGGAGAATCTTTTCTTGTTCATTATAAAATTGCATTTGACACAAAAATTTATCCTTTATTTCATCTTTTTCCCACTACCACTTAGTGCTTAAAATATTTATTAGTTTTCTTTTATCTTAATTACCATACAATGAGTTCCATGTGTATAATTTTATTTATGATTTTTTAATTTTTTCAATTTTCTGATACTAACACAGGGTGAAGTTTAAATTTTGTAGGAGTTGTTTACAAATGTAGGCCGAAGGCAAAGAATAATTATAATTCTGAGATATTTATCTTTTGTACATATTATATTTTATTATTAAACAATCAAATCTGTTTGTTTCCTATTTCGAGAGGAAAATAGGATAGATCTAGATGGAAAAGGATATGGGGAGGAAATGGGAGGAGTGGAACAAGGGGAAATAGAATTAAGATATTTTATGTGAGGAAAAATCTCTTTCCATTAAATGGAAAGAAATTACAGTCACTCTACAGGGTTTTCTTTTTTCAGAATGTAAAGGAACTTATATATTAATACATGTATAGACTGTGCATTCCACTTCCGTCTATCCATCAGAGCTTTAGCTTCCACTCCAGTTTCATTCTTAAAAGCAAAATCAGTTAAATAACATATATAAGTGTTATTTTTCCTCCCTAAACACAAAACGTTGGCCAAGTGTAAAACTTCGAGGTATTTGACTGTTCCCAAGCATCTTATGATTTCTGAGTTCTCTTAGTATGCAGAATTCTTTAACATGTGTAGATTATCCCCGGTGTCTATCACAGCTCCTGTTGTAGGGCACATGCTATACCTTTGAGCTGTGGTTATATTAATAAGTAAATATAATCAATTCCAAAGAAAATGGAAAAAAGAGAAGACTAAAGCAATATGATATATAATTATGGAAGAAAACATAAAAGGAATTTGAAGTGATTTTTGTTTAAATAAAAAAGTCAAGTATTGTTCTGGAACTGTGTAAAACAAATCACAGAGATTTTCAAGGAGTAGAGAGTATTAAATGTGAAAGCAAAGATGAAGAACACTGAAACTTAGAAAACTAGTGTTACTATCATATTTATGTGCTGGCCTACACAAACTATTTAAAGTAAGTCACACAATCTAAAATGTATTGATTATGGTGATATCCCCCCAAAAATCATATTCTCTCCCAGAAAATATGTGCAGCTAAGCAAAAAAAGTAATGTAAACTGTTTTATGTCATTACATCATTCTAGACAGTGGACAAAGCATTGATTTCAAGAATATACTTATTAATGGGATCATAGTCACAAGAAAACCCACATGTAGAAAATAAGCACCTAAGTATATGTGAGAGCCACATAGACAACCACAGCTGTGTCAGGGCCGCAGATCCAGACATGACCCTTGCAGCAGCCCAGGCCTGGATATCACCATACCTCCACATGGCAGGCAGGCCACCCACACCACAAGTTCCTCAATGTCCTTGACTCTTGAGATCTGCTCTTCTTCCCAGCACATCTGCCTCTCTCTCCCATTTCCTTACCATATAATAGCTCAACATAACGGTGCCCAGGGCAAGCATCCTGGGGCAGAGTTACAGCTGTCCTTCATACACCAGGGCCTCTGTCACAAAGTAGCGTGAGTGAGAGAAGGAGTCTCCTTCACCCCTAGCCACCTACTGCAGGCAGGAAAGCTGGTCCCTGGATCGGGAGAGTGGGAGAGCTGCCCCTGCTGGTCATGGGCTGCAGCGCTTAGGAGAGTGGTCATTGCACCTCATCTGGGCAGCACAATAGACCTGAGCCTGTTGATGGGGTAGCAAGTGATCTAGCCTCATGACTGTGATTGAGAGATCTAGAAACAACATCTGATCTGTCACATTGTAGAGTGGGAAAAGAAGAGATGGAATTCTCCATTTTGGAAGGTAGGAGAGCTGACCTCAATAGTTGCAGAACTCAGGAAAGTGG
Organism: Chionomys nivalis; assembly: GCF_950005125.1. NCBI lineage: Eukaryota > Metazoa > Chordata > Mammalia > Rodentia > Cricetidae > Chionomys > Chionomys nivalis. Next base: position 27,062,251 of record NC_080103.1, on the reverse strand, counting down.
GTACTGTACTTCACCAGAGCAACACAGTAGAGCTGACCTTGTGGGATGGGGTGTAGGTGGGATGGGGTGTAGGTGATCCGGCCCTGTCCTTTGGAAGATGGGGGTCATAGGAAACAGTCTATACTAAGAAACAAAACAAAACAAAGCAAAGACAAAAAAAAATCTACAGGCAAATCCAGATGTGGAGTTTATTCTGTAACAATAAATAATTGTGGTTAATGTGCTTGAGAAATAAGAGGTATATATGGCAAAGAATAAAGATCACTGCAATCTAGTACATGTTGCTACTGTGTAATCAGATGTTCACTTAAGAAAGATGAACTTTCGAGTGCTTTATATTATGCAGGGATATTTTATTTGTGACTTCAGGTGTATGTGTTTCAGAGTGGTTCATGGGAAATCCCAGGTCAAAAAGACGGTCTTGCATTTCTCATCATATGGATATCTAATCACTGTTAGACACTTCATCATGTGTCACACTCTGAAAGTCAGGAAAGGGACGCTATAAGCTTTCGAGGAAGATTGATTAGATGTACATAGTAATAAAATCATGTCAGTGACAGCCCATCACTTTACTGTATCCTGTGGTTAAGAGAAAGTCACAGATCTAACCCACAGTCAAGGTGAGAGAATGACGTGTACATCAAAGGGCAGAATCTGGAATTTTCTCTGCCTTCCATAAAAGCCACATATAAGTCATGTCACGTCAAACTTGAGTTGCGTTTAATATACCTGTAACAGAAGTACTATAATATAAAAAATGCATGGAGAAAAAGAACTAAAAACATGTTAATATACACATTGATCTGGTAACCTTCCATTTCCTTTTCTCACTGGTAAAAGTTGCGTATATGATAGATGTGTCTTGTGATAGATGTAAACTCTATGGGATACTTAAACTCAGTGAACTCCAGAAAGTATTATACATTATAAGAAACTTGGTTCAGGAAACTTGGTATAGGATCCTAGCCAAGTGAAGTTAAAATGTATTTGTAATTAGTAAACATCAATAGGAAGTTACACTGAGTTTCCATTCATTGGTCTGTTTGAATTACCACATTATAACTTGAAAAGGAGAAATTCACTACTTTAAACTAAATTGTAAGAAGAATAGTGCTGGCCTGACATTACTCCTGATGTTATAATCAAGAAATCAGTATCTCTCGTTGAAACATCATTTCAACAGAAGTAGATCTACACTTGAACATAATATTGCTCTTAATATTCAAAATATAGATCTTGCAAAAAGTCTACTTATAGGTCTGTGTCACTAAATCATGAATGCCTCGGTGTGTTACATGTATGGTTACTTCTCTTGTCTTATTTAGTAGCAATGCCTTAGACACGAACTAAGTTTATTTCTGAATTTTCAGGGTTTCTTAAAGTCCAAATTAGTCTGTCCATAACAAAAGACATAGAAAATAAGAAAACAATAAGTAATCTTTTCACTAACATCATTTTTATTTTGAGGAGAACTACTTATTTTTAATTTAGATCCTAACTAAAATAAGTGAAATATATAAACAAATATTTTTCTCTTTACCATCATTATTGAAAAGCATTTGATAGTAAAGATATTTTTAGTTAGAAATTAATGTGTCATCCATATTCTAAGTTGTATATTGTTCTTCCAGCACTTTGTTAAATTTATTGAGGCAAAGATGATGAGTAAAATATTTTCTTCATTGGATGAGATTGGTAGAATTCAAGATTCTGATCATATGGCCTTCACTAACTAACTACTTCATGAAATCAAATACCCATCCCAAGTATTCATCTTGTAAATTTCTCTTGGGAATCTAAGTTTTGAAATGTGGTAATAGTGTCAGGCTCATTCTATTGTATTACTCTAAGAAGGTTTGCAAAGTTACTTGGCAAATTACATACTGTTAAATCTGCATTTGAGCTTTACTTGACTTAGTTTAGATTATCTTGAATGTTCATTCTAAGATATAATCAGCAAACAAAAAAATGTTTTCTCTCCAATTTTCTTTATTACCCATAACTACAAACTATGTAATAAATCAAATATAGCATTAGATAATGATGAAAGGCATAGAGCAAGTCAAACTTTTACAGATGATAAAGTGTCTTCATTTTATAGAATGGATTCTGAAAGTGGAGACGTTTCCATTCCACGTGATAGCAATGCACTATCACAGTGTTTCTCAATCTTCCTAAAGCTGCTACCTTTTAATACAGTTCCTTTTATCATGGTGATCCTAAATCATAATTTTTTGCTGCTATTTCATAATTTTATTTTTTTCTACTCTTGTGAATATTAATGTAAATTCCTAAGGTGAAGTATATCTGAAATGCAATCCTTGTGTAAGGGTCATTCGATCCCAAACGGGTCACGACCCATAGGCTGAGAACTGCTGTACTAGCAGATGCACTTTTGCTCTTACCAAATGGAAATCAAAGGTAGGTGAATCTCTTTGGCTAGCGTTTGTAACTTCTAGTGTTTGACAGTAGCGAGCAGCAGCATAAGGAGTGTTGGAGATGCCGACCGAATGTGGCATTGTCTGGTGTTACAGCTCTCAAACAGGCCTTGTGTGTCAGAACAGAGCTTTAAAGTGTCAAGCCGGGCGATGGTGGCACACGCCTTTAATCCCAGCACTCGGGAGGCAGAGGCAGGCGGATCTCTGTGAGTTCGAGACCAGCCTGGTCTACAGAGCTAGTTCCAGGACAGGCTCCAAAGCCACAGAGAAACCCTGTCTCGAAAAACCAAAATAAATAAATAAATAAAGTGTCCCCACCCTGTAGTGGTATATATTATTTGTGTTCTAATAAACAAATATTGTCTGAAGACCAGAGGCAAAGCTATAGAAGCTATTGGTCAGATAATTGTGATCCACAGCTTTAATCCCAAGGTTTGGGAGACAAGAGGCAAATGGATCTCTGTCAGTTCAGGGCTACCCCAGGCTACAAAAGATCAATGCAGAAACAAATCCAGGTGGTGGTGGTCTACACCTTTAATCTCAGTACTAGGGAGTCACACACCCTTAATCCCAACACTACAGGGAATATAAAATGGGAGGAAAGAGAGGCTTGGTGTGTTAATTTCTAACCACGCCAGTTTTGGTAAAGGTAAGACTTCTCTAGTGGCTTAGCTTCTTTGCTTTTCTAGGTTTTGGTTTGAACCCCAATTTCTGTATCTGGGTTTTTATTATTTATGCTTCACAACCCTATTGATGTCTTAGGTGCTTGGACCTTCATATCTTCAAGGGTTAAAATCCTTATGTCGAACTAGTAAGTTGGAATTCATTAGGCCAGTAGCAGCTGCTTATATTGTAGCTCCCAGGATTTATAAATATCGGGCTTTATTGGTCTTTGTAAGTGACTAGGTCAGAGTTCTGAAGTGTTAGAGGCAGAAGTTCTTGACTAGATTGCACTCTGGGACTCATCCAGCAAACATAGGCTGCAATTTCCTTTCTCTGGCTGTTTGCAGTCTTCCATCTATCCTGATCATCAGTACTCTGGACTCTACTTCTGTCACCCCTCTTGCTTCTACCCCAGCTGTGTCTCACACTGTTCAGTTGGTCTGAGGATATCAAGCACATGGCTGCCCTGTCACGTTTGCAAGTTCTTTTTCACACCTTGTTTTTTGAAACAGGGTTTGTTGATGAAACTTGAGCCACCTGGTTGGCCTCACTGGCTTGCAGACAAATTCTGAGATCCTCCTCTGTCCCCTAGTCCTGGGATGATACATACACATACCCAGCCATGGCCAGATCGTCATGGAGGTCAAGAGTATGAACTCAAGTGTCATGCTTGTAATCCATCACTTTACTAAATGAATCATCTTCATAGCTCCTGGATAACTGTCACAAGTAAACTAGACCAGAAAAATAGACAAACATATCTCTTTCTTTTCCAATGTCTGTATTTGTTGAATGGCAATGAAGTCACAAGGTTCAGCTGTTTCAATGACAGTAATTTGTCCTATCATCCTGATGCCTTGATAACATGGCTAAAGTTCCTTTATTTACATTTTAATTATTGGTATTTACTCTTACAGTGCATCACATAACACTCAGTATATATATATATACTGCTTGTTACTCTATGACACATACACAAAGTATCAGACGATGACTTGACATAGGATCATCACAGTGTTAAGTATCTATTACTTTATGGTGTCATGGTAAGGAAGTTACATCATGTCTTTGGTCTTGCACCCTTCCTAAGTTCTGGTGCCCGATTTTCCTAATATGATTGTAGCACACGAATGTCATTCCTCATACCTTTTATTCACACCAATCAATTTAATGAACAAGGCGGCTATATTTCTTCTCCCAGGAATGTGTCATTTATTAGTCAGGTGATGCTCAACACATGATGCACTTTCCGTTCCCTCAAGATCTTCAGTCCTTCTTCCTCCAAATGAACTCAGAAACTGCTTGTTAAATGGAGTCTCTTACTGTAAAACACAATCTAATAAATTACTGCTTTACGCAACATGAAATGACTTAGAAGAGACCATAGCCAGACCTCAGCAATTGTTTATTGGTCTTTTCACCCCACTTCTCTTTTGCTCTGCCTTCCCTCGAGAAGCATTGTCTCCCATCTCTCATAGCTAATGTTACCCAGTTTTATTTTTGCTTATTTTGTTGGCCAGTTTGTTTTTTCATTGGTAAGCTCATTGTTTACTTTCCAGGTATCATAGTGAATAGGTAAATTTGTATTTTTCTTTGTGACTTATTTTTTACAAACATGATATTCCTTAATTCCATTCATTTTTCTTGTAATCATTAATTGCGTTTTTTAATATAAGCTATTTTGTGAGGGGGTTGGGAAACTTATCTCTTCCATTATTATACTGAGACCTATTTCCTTATTTATGTACTTGCCTTCTGGGGGTGGGTATTCTGGTATTAGGGACCCATCGATTTATAACTGTTAGACCCTAGATAGCCGCAGAAACTCTATTTGTCCCAGTCTGTCCATTCTGTCCTGAGATGCTATGCACAATTTCCCAAAGCTAGGCTGTAGTCACCCAAACCCTTAAAAATGTGTGAACCACAAGAGTTCCACTCCCTTCTGATTCGTTGGCAGCCAAACCACAGAATTCCCTCATAAGATGAAACTATGTCACCATGAAAAGTCCCCAACCACTTCTCTCCATATTACCTTCTGATTGGATGGGACTGAGTAGCTGACTCTTTGTGCTTTTCCTCTTTAGAACTGGCTGCTGCCCCTGCCTGGTGGACCCGATCTGGAGCCTGAACCCTACTGCCTCCCTGATAACAGTTTTTCTATATAAATTTTTGGCATCTCGAAGCCAGTCATTTGAGGTGGATTATTCCTGGATTCTCAAACCTTAACATAATTATTATATATTACCAATGCATAGATGCCATGATTATGAAATAATCTTAATTTGTCTGGTTCTCTTTTTCTCTAAATGTTATTCATGTTGAAGTTCAGATTCTATTTGTTTGGAATATTGTCCATTTTTTTATTGTCTTTACTCATCAGGTGAGTTGATTTTAGGCAGTCCGATCTTAGGATCTTTATCCTTTCAGTATATATATATATATATATATATATATATATATATATATATATGTATATAATTACTAGAAAAACTAAGACACTTACATCAGAAACGTGTTTCACTAGACAGTTTATCTCAGGGATTTCTTAAGCCTCTTCATAGCCAAAAGACTGAGTTCTAATAATGGAAGTGGAAAGGGATTGACTATTACTGAAAATGATATGAAGAAGTTGCAAGTAATCCCATTTGTTGATCTTGAACATAGGAGGATATATGTGTGTGTGTTAATCCAAGAAGAAATTGCTGTGTAGAAATCTTTAATAAATCAAGCACAGCACTGAAGACTTATGTAGGCATAGTGTTGTTGCTTGGCAGTTCGAGAGATCCACCAGTTTTTCCTTATCAGTGATCACAACAATCCACCGTGCCTTTATGCAACACAGTGCCCAGTTTCTCATCTGGTTTCTGGGAATTGAACTCAGATGCTCATACATGTGTAGCAAACATAGTGCTTATTATTTCCCCTGCTTTAAGCCTATTTTTCTTAATTTTATATAGGCCTCAAAATTACCACATAAATTACAACTATATAGAAATGTGGTAAGCAAAAATAGAATAGAAAGAATAGAAGAGAAAGAAAATTTCACTAGCTGAGCTTCACATAGTGTCTGATTCAAGCTGTTTTCTCCTACACTCTGAGGTTTTGTTTTGCCAATGTGAATTTGAAAGCCCCGTTCACACATATTTGTGTTTTCACATAAACACACACCCCATACATTTTATAGCTCTGATCTGGTACCCAAACTGAGCTCCTTTGAAAACCAGTGAATCACTGTGCGGCAGGTTAATGCCTCTGCTCTGCCACTGCCGCTGCTCCGGGATGATGGATGATGTAACGTGCAGGCCTCCAACCGAATGAGCCACAAAACCTTCCTGCAAATTTAGGTGTTGATGAAAGATGAGCTCCCGTGAATACGAACATATGTTGTTCGTGAAAGCTCCAGAGGAACTATTAAAAATGCAGTACTCATTTTTAAGAGAGGCTTAATTACTGCGTCGACAGCATACAGCAGTATTCCTGTAATCTTCCTGTTGCAGTACTGCTGTGAGTGATTGGGAGGTGAGGTAGTCAGTAAGTGATCCCAGAAAACTGCAAGTCAAAAGGGATAATGGCCTCGTTAATGTGTCATCAGTAAGCCTCTGCAAGGAGCCCTGCCAGTGTGAAGACTGTCATGTGTCATACTGCTGTGGGACAATTGAGAGTGTTATGATATAACTGGAATGTCTACCCTTAACAACTTGTTTCTGTTATTTCAAAGATCATATACAATATATATGATTTGAATCACTGAATATATGTAGATAGTGATTCAGTTTAATTTTATATTGTTACCATCAAATAAAAGTTCACACCAGTTATATAAATAAGCTCTTGCCTGACATTCTGAATTACCTCTCTCAGTAAACAATGTCAGTCAGCTGGAGCCAAGATATAAAGATTCTTTGGGTTACTTTTACACCTCTAGTTTTCCCTGAAATGCAATGAAAGAGCCCATTTATTCTTATTAGTGGAAGCTGGGTTGGAGGAGTTACTTCGCCTAAGGGAAACAATCCATTGATTAGTAAATTAGCAGCAGAAAAATTAAGAATGTTAATATTTCTATACCTCTACACAAAGGTAAATTTTAAGAAAAAATTTAATCAAATATTGCATCTTAAATTAATTCCACATACATAAAGTTAAAATTTTTCAATTATGACCTTCACTCATCCTTGTAGTATATTGTACTCAATTGTTAAATCAAATCATTTTATGAATTTGGGCAATAAAAACTAGCTCATTTCATCAGTGTCTACTTGAATTTGTGTGTAGAACCATGTGATTTGCTCATCTCTATTTCAGTCTTGACTGTCTTTAAACCTGATAGAATCCGTTAAAGGATATTAAAAACTTTTAATGCTCTGCTTGTCTTTTGGGTTTGTCATGTACTACCTGACTCATTTTTATCTCCATCCTGTGTTCCATTATACAGACCTGGGAGATGTGCACTATAGTTTAGAGACTGTTGTAAAATGTTTCTATGTTTGGATTTATTTATGAGAATAATATGAAGAAGCCAGTGAAAATATTCCAGTGTTATGAAATGTAGCCATTAGTTTTGTAGTTGACTTTCACATCAGTTTTTGGCTATGCTGCACTTGCTGCATTTGACATACTTTCAGTATTGCTGATCTTCCTTTGGCACACTGATGCCTCCAAAGGGGTAGTTGAGATTTGCTTTAATTTAGTAGAAAAAGTTCATGGGCTGCTGCAATGAATCCTGTTCCTTCTGGACTGCCTGAGAAACTGTTTTTGCCTGTTGTGAAATATAATATCTTTTCAAACTTTAGTGAGTGGTTCCCTTATAAGTTCATTGTATGACTTTTGGCTGTGACGCTTTCAAGTGTAAATATTTCTTTCAGAGTTTAGAACCTGAACTTTTGCCAGCCTTTGTACTCTCTAATATTGATTTTTTAACTGTTAAGATGAGAATATATTTAAACAACAACAAAAAGAGGAAAATAAGAAACTGACCCATAGTGGTGTTGCTTAGAAGTATACAAACAATCACAATGGATTAGTGTATGTATGAGGGAGTAAGAAGCTACAGACATAAAAGAAACAAAAAGAAACTTCCTCTTTTTTCTTTTACTAATTAAATTTCATTTCAGCTTCCCTTCCATCATCTCCTCCAGTTCCCTTCCCTCCTTCTCCTCCTCCCACCCCTCAATCCACTCCTCTGTTTCTGTTCAGAAAGGAGAAGGCCTCCCATGGGTGTCAACAAAGCAAGACATATAATGTTGAGGTAGGGATAAGCTCTGTCTTTTGTATTAAGACTGGGCAAGGAGACCCAGTATGAGGAATACATTCCCAAAGCCAGCTCAAGCATTAGGGACAGGCCCTGATCCCCCTGCTAGGAGTCCCACAAATAGACCAAGCTACACAACTGTCGCACATATATAAGGGCCTACATGGGTCCTATGCAGACTCCCTAGCTATAGGAAGAGACCTTCTTTTAATGATTGTGCATAAAGATAATGTTGATAAAACCCACATAAGAGAGTTGTTTTGTGCTTCATGATACAATATACACATCACAAGAGGATGAATACAAAAAGCACAGTTGGTGCCTTGTGGAAGGCCCTGTACCCATGCACGCATTAACAGCACTGAGTGAACTCAGTCATATTTTAAGGAATTACATCCCATTTAAAAGAAAAAGTATATTTTCAATTATTTAGTCAAGGAAGATATAAATACTTCTAAATGTTGTATATTTAAAATTAAACATAGAAACATGTTATAATGATTTATTAACATATGATATATACATATACCTATTTCAAGGAAGCCATATGATCAATTTTTGATTTTGTATTTCTTCATTATATTGCTGAAACTAAAATCTGATATGTATGTTGTTATGATTCACATGGTTTGAAGACATAGAACTACTTTTTCCACAAATTTTAATTCCTTTCATTCACAGCACTATTGATAAATAAACATAAAACTGCTAGAAAAGCCACCTTTTAGCCTGTGGGAAGTAATTGACATCCTGCTTCTTTTGAAAATAGGATTTATTCAAAACTTGCTTTCCATGCATTTTTCCCTTACACACAATTATTTTGAGTCTAAGAAACCCTCTGCCTTTCGCTTCTACATAGGGGTAGAGGTGACATCTACACTACCAGATGAGTAGCTTTTGTATTAAGTGTTTTGGTTTGCTATGTCAATGTGAACCTGATACTGATTTCTCAAGAGAATTGGGAAGTCTCTGTCAAAGTGTGTATGAAAACGTACATTAGTTTCCTTGTTTTGACTGGCAAAACAGAATACCATAATGCTTCAAAACTACAAATTTAGTTTTACAGAATTTTAGAGGCTGAAAGTCTTTAACTATAATCTGGTAAATTCTAGATAGAATTTTTTTCCTGACTTGCAGATATCTATCCTCTTGCTGTGCCAAAACAGTTCTTCCACCTTTAGTCAAAAATATAAAGTCTCCAAAAATAACTGTCTATTAAAACTGTCGTTTATAATAATATGGCACCTGATCCTAAGGATAGTTAATGAATATTTCATTGAGTTTTGTTTGTAACATGGACTGTTGAGGACTTCATATCTTCCATTCTTTTCCATACAAGTGGGAAGATTGTATTTAACACATTTAATCTTTATGTTGGAATACATTAGACAATTCTCAAGAATTTATATATTTGTTTCTTTTTTATTTTTTTCTTTTCTTTCTTTTTTATTTTTTTTAAATACCAGTCCAAATTCCCACTTCCTCCCCTCCTCCCACTCCCCTTCCTTCTAGCTACCAAAAAGTAATAATTTGAGTGTTGATCAGAAAACCATTTGAAAAATATGTTCCATTTATGCTCTACCAATTACTGTTGATGTTTCATTTCTGGTGGTTTTTAACCTCTTGTCACATAATCAGCACTATGCCAGGAGTCACACATTATGTACTATGTTGATCTTCTCTATGGCATGCTGCAACTATTTCTTAAAATACTTCCCAGAAACATCTTAACCTTGTATATAAAGAAAGATATGGCTGAACTAGAATCACTTAGAAAACTACAGCATGCCCACTATATACCAAAGACCATAGCTTCAAAGACTTATCCTTTCTAAACTCTTACAAACCAACAGTGAAGGAATTATATGAGAGAAACATTTACGCTGAAGCAACAATGGTTTGACTTAAGTATTATTGAATGGAAACAATGTAATCACTGGCCAGTTCTTTGCAAAAGATAATTCAGCAATTGGGTTTAAACTCATTGTACCCTGGATGTACCTGATCTTGTCTGACTTGGAACCTAATCTGAGATAGCCATGGTTACTCTTAGCAGATGATATATAGTAACTGAAGAAGAAAGGAAAGTAGGTTCTATGCTCTCAATTTTTGTGCAGGGCTACTGAGCTAACACAACAATGTATTAAGACTATAAAAACGTACTGTTCTTACTTCACAAACTATTGGCCTTTACTGTTATTGACTTACAGCAAAATTGCATTTACCACTTCGGTAATCACATCCCTAATGCTTAGGCTGTGCTAATTTACCATTTAAAGTAAACCAAACCTTGGTAGAGCTGCACTGAGTATAACATTCTAATTAAAGCCTCAATAACTCAGTTGTCATTTTGTTAAATCAGTCTATTGTTCATAATTGCAAAACTGTCAAGTTAATGGGGAATTGATAATTGATTACCAATTCTGAATCTTTTAAGCCTTGATGATTTTAGTTAACTCAATAATTATTTTTTCAGTGATATATGTTTATTTACAGAGATGTTTTTTATGTTCCCTTTTAACAAAGAGAAATGATCTCATGAACTTTTCTTGCAAAATATAATACTTTCCTCAGGAGCAAATTACTAAGATAATTATCCGGCCACTCTATATTGCAACTTGGAAAAGGTCTGGCTCATCAATCTGACAGAATATAAATTTGTATGAAACAAATATTTATCATTTTGTACATGTATTCTTATTTTATTGATGGAAATGTAGTTATGATTGTTTGATAAAATTTATTATGTCTTTTCAACAAAAACTTACAAGCTTAGCACCAGAGCATATAACATTTAAAAACTGCTACCTTTCTTTTTTTCTATTGAGTAGTTATTTTGAGTAACAATGTAACAATTCCATGCCTCTGCCTTTCTAGTGTTGGGATTAAAGGCCTGCACCACCACCACCTGGCTCAGAAGGAACTTTTAAAACAGACTGGAGGGCAAGTTATAATACACATAAAATATTTGTGTGAGTTTTCCTATAGAGAAATGTCCATTTGGTAAGGAGTACTTTGTATATGAACAGACTGTTGTCCTTCAGTCACTACTATCTTCTTTATTCTGAAGCTAAGACCTGTTTCTCTATGTCTGGGGAACTTCTTAAAATATTGATAAATTATTGGTCTCGGTAAAATTATTTATATAATACCAAGATTACTTTTATTGTTGTCATTTTGACTGTTATATTTTCAACCACAGAGATAATGCCAATGCTATCATTTAAACTATTTTATTCTTTGAATTCTGGTATAACAATCAGATACAACCTTTAGATTCTTGACACCCATTTCTGCTATTAGACCAATGTAGACAGAAGTTTCTGTCTTGCCCAGTCCCATAGCAGTTCAGTCCCAAATAAACACAGAGAGGTGTATATTAATTATAAACTGTTTGGACTCTTTTCAGGTTTATTACTAACTTCCTCTTACAACTTAAATTAACGCATAATTCTTATCTATGTTTAGCCATGTGGTTTTGTACCTTTTCTCAGTGAGTCATTCTCATCTTGCTTCCTCTGCTTCTGGATGAAGACTGCATCTCTGCCTTTCATCTTCCCAGAATTGTCCTAGTATGGTTGTCCCACCTATACCTCCTGCCTGAATACTGGCTAATCAGAGTTTTATTAAACCAATATGACTAACAAATCTTTACACTGTACAAGAGTATTATCCCACAGCAGACCAAACTCAAATTTTCATTCTTACAATGCAAAGAAGATCCACAATAAATCTTTTGGAAGATACAAGTGCATATTTTAATGTTTTATTTTCTAACATAGAATGATAAATTATATTTGACAATATAAATTCACTTTCTTATCTCCATATTTTTTCTCATATAGGGTCAGAAGTTATGTTTTATGACTCATCTTCAATTTTCACGGGCTATAAGTAAGAACAAATTTCAACAAAACAAAAAAAAATAATTATCCCAAATTTCTACATTACTATATTTGGTGAATTGACTGCTGGGCCATTGGCAGCTTTAATAAATACTTATATTATCTAGCTTAAGTTGCACTCTCTTCATACTCACTTAGTAGCTAGTAGCCATGCACATAGTCTTTACATACATTTACTAGATCTGTGTCACTGTTAAGTACCTCCCCCAGAAGATTTCATCTTGCATGATCTGATTCTGTAATTGCCTGAATTTGGACTTTGGTCAAATGAAAAGAAGAAAGTAGAGTGTATGGAAGTAGATAATATTGCAGTCCTTGCAAAGAAACACATTTGTACAAGTTACTAATAGGGTCTCTATGCCACTTTGAACAGGCTTATAATGCCTGGAAAAAGATCCTGCTTTAACCTGTAAGAGAAACTACAGAGATGCAATCTATGAAAAACTGATTTATTTTTATAAATAATCTGTATGATTTTCAACATTATTTTCCAGTTGTTCAAATACATATTAATGTCATTGTCAAACAATTCAACAGACTTTGAAATTCGGGCACTTCCAAACTACAAAATATGCCCTGTTCTGGAAATAAATAAATAAAATAAAAATAAAACAACTTAAAAAGAGCATGTTTATTAACAAGACTATTGGAAAAGTTAGATTTCAGCCTACACTGAGTTTTTGCATGTATTTTTCTTCATTCTATGTTTTGCAGTACCAGTATCACTATGCTACACACACATTTGTATAGCAAATGTCACCTTCAGTGGGCAACTAATTTAATCATAGGTAAAAGTTTGATTGCTGTTAATATAGCAACAGTATTTGATAGTATTTGTCCTTGGGCAGCTATTGTTACAAGTTATGTCCATCTGCAACTCATTTGCCTCTTGAATTGGCTGTTATTTTTATTTAACAATGAGTAAATTAAAGGACTGGTTGGTTAAATAACTGCTTCCTAGTCCACAGCCAAGAAATGGCTTATCTATTAATTGTTTTCACATTTAGAATCCATCACCTGAGTCTAACGGCAGCTCCATGGCTGCTACCAGTGCGTTGTATTCCAGTCTTAGTTGCAACCACTCGCAATCTTTTCTGACATCAATCTTGTTTTCATTTAAGCTTTTTCCCCTCAAGAGCAGCAAACTCAGTAACACCTTCTATGCAGATACAATTAAATGACTAGAAAGGTCGCTCTAACCCAAGTTTCTAGGACACAGATCAAATGATTCCAAGCACTGATATAATGATGAAACCACAGCTGCTCTGACATCAGGATACACTGCAGAGTATATTGCAGCTTTCTGAGTGTTTAGTACACAGTACTTCTGTGGATTCCATAGCTAGCATCCAACCACATTTCATAGTACTCTCTCAAACAATGCCACATATGCCTCGAACCCAGGCAGCCCCCTTCTCCCTGCACATCTGCATTTTCTGAGTTTGTTCTACTATGAATTTTATTTTTATTTCTATGATTTAAAGTTTCTGAATTAGGTTTACTTTAGATTTTTTTCTTCTTTTAAAAAATAGATTTTTGGAGATCAGACCTTTGTCAGTTGCAGGGTTGGTGAAGATCTTCTCCCAGTCAGTGGGTTGCCTTTTTGTCTTAGTGACAGTGTCCTTTGCTTTACAGAAGCTTCTCAGTCTCAGGAGGTCCCATTTATTCAATGAGGCCCTTAATGTCTGTGCTGCTGGGGTTATACGTAGGAAGTGGTCTCCCGTGCCCATGTGTTGTAGAGTACTTCCCAGTTTCTCTTCTATCAGGTTCAGTGTGTTCAGACTGATATTGAGGTCTTTAATCCATTTGGACTTGAGTTTTGTGCATGGTGATAGAAATGGATCTATTTTCATTCTTCTACAGATTGACCTCCAGTTTTGCCAGCACAATTTGTTGAAGATGCTCTCTTTTATCCATTGTATACTTTTAGCTCCTTTATCGAAAATCAGGTGTTCATAGGTTTGTGGGTTAAAGTCAGGATCTTCTATTCGATTCCATTGGTCAATTTCTCTGTTTTTATGCCAATACCAAATTGTTTTCAATATTTGGTTTCTAGCCATAAATAAAGGACATTGAGCCTATAATTTGTGATCCTAGAGAAACTAAATAAGAAGGTGAACCCAAAGAAAAACATATAGGCATCCTCCTGAATATTAACCTTCATCAGGTGATGAAAGGAGACAGAGACAGAGACCCACATTGGAGCACCGGACTGAAATCTCAAGGTCCAAATCAGGAGCAGAAGGAGAGAGAGCATGAGCAAGGAACTCAGGACCGCGAGGGGTGCACCCACACACTGAGACAATGGGGATATTCTATTGGGAACTCACCAGGGTCAGCTGGCCCGGGTCTGAAAAAGCATGGGATAAAACCGGACTCGCTGAACATAGCAGACAATGAGGACTACTGAGAACTCAAGAACAATGGCAATGGGTTTTTGATCCTACTGCACGTACTGGCTTTGTGGGAGCCTAGGCAGTTTGGATGCTCACCTTAATAGACCTGGATGGAGGTGGGGGGGTCCTTGGACTTCCCACAGGACAAGGAACCCTGATTGCTCTTCGGGCTGATGAGGCAGGGGGACTTGATTGGGGGAGGGGGAGGGAAATGGGAGGCGGTGGTGGGGAGGAGGCAGAAATCTTTAATAAATAAATAAATTTAAAAAAAATAAAAAATAGATTTTTATACAATATATTTCTGATTATAGTTTCCCTCCCCCCTGCTGTTCCAAATTCCTTACTACCTTGCCTTCCATCCAGATTCATACCCTTCAATCTGTGTTAGAAAATACAGGAATAATAATGAGATAAAAAATCAGGATGGGCATGGGAACAGGAGGGATTAGGTAGTGGTGAAGGTGGAGGGAAAGAATACCAGAAACTGGAATCAGAGGTATCTCTGCGATGAACTAGAAGCCTAACACAATGGAAACTCCCAGGAATCTCTGAAAGTGACCCTATCTAAGACGCTAGCAAGGGGAAATAGAGAGCCTGAACCGGTCATCTGTAACTAGGCAAGATTTCCAGTGGAGGGACTGTGACCTCCAACCAGCCACATAACCACTGGCCAAAAATTCTCCCTGCCAACAAAATATGCTGGGACAAAGGTGGCACAGAATTTATGTGAGTGGCTAACTAATGACAGGTCTTTGAAGCCTAAACTATGAGAGGGAGTCCATCCCTAACACTGCCAATATCCCAGAGAACTAAGATCCAGGACAGACAAGAGACTTAAGATAGAACCGAACATGACAGGCAAAAAAGAAAAGAAATAAGTCAACGAAATGATTCCTAATAATATCTGCTATACTCATAGATCATTGCCTAGCCTAATTATCTTGAGTGAGGCTCACCCAGCAACTGATGGAAGCAGATACAAAGACTCACAGCCAAACATTGTGCAGACCTCAGGGAATCCCATGGAAGAGGGGGAGAAAGGATTATGGGAGCCAGAGTGGCCAAGGATACCACAAGAAAAAACATATAAACAACTAAGCAGAGCTCAGAGGCACACACAGAGACTAAACAGAAAACCAGAGAACTTGGATAGGATTGGCCTAGGCCCTCTAGACAATTGTTACAGTTATGTAGCTTGGTTTTCTTGTGGAACTCCTAACAGAGGGAGCAGATGATATCTCTGACTCTGTTATCTCCTTGTAGAACCCTTTCCTTATAGTGAATTATATACTTTAGCCTTAACAGGAGAAGAGCCTAATCTTACCGCAACTTAATTTGCCATGATTGACTGAAATACATGGGAGGCCTGTACTTTTCTGAAGAGAAAAGAGAAAGAGGGTATGTGGGGATGGAAGAAGGAAGGTTAAGGTGAGGGACTGAGGGGAGAGGAGGGAGGGGAAGCTTACATTGCTGAAATTTTCGTGTGTCCCTCGCAAATGGTTTCATACAGAACAAACACACAGAGAATGCAGATGAAAATTCTTGTGAGGTAGCACTTCACCCTACTCAGAATGGATATCGTAAGAAATCTGAAAACAAATTCTGGCAAAGATGAGTAGAGGAAATAATTGCCTGTCTGAGGAAGTGTGAACTAGTATAGCAATAATTGAAATCTTTATGGAGATTCCTCAGAATTTGAAATAATACTAAGACTACCATATGGCACTGCTGTATCACTCCTGGACTTCTCACCAAATGTCCACACATCAGAGCACTGGTCTCCTGCTCTCGACTGAGATATAATTTACTATGAGTTCAATTAAATGGCAGATCACTAAAATTTCAAGGGCAAACAATTAAATGACTTATCCCATGCAAAAATGTACAATGACTTAGGGAAATAAAAAACCTGCTGGATAAACCCAGAGGACATTCTGTGTGATATTTGATGCCTGCAGTGGAAATGACTCTTCCTGGGTCTTATGTTCCTGTAAGTTCAACTGTTTTAATGATTCATTTTAATGAGAGCTGAATGATATTTTTCCATGCTTCTATCACTGTACAGTATACAGCCTGTCTCCATTAGCTAATACAGTTCTCATGCCCCTGACTTTGTTATATCATGAACATGATTTTGCATTATATATGTGCATGGAGACTAGCTTATCTACTTTATTTAAATGTGTTCCTGACGAAGGATATAATGTACTGGGAAAAGGATCGCTACACAAATATGGGAACTAGAATTTGGATCCTCACTACCAAGCAAAAGCCTAATGTGGCTCCACCTAACTGCGCTCCCTGTATTGGGAATCACATAGGCAGATCTCCAGGGCTCACTGATTAACCTATACAGCAGACATGGGCTATCAATGCCAGAAACTACTGCTGGGGAAGCCACCAAGAAGGACATCCTGACTTTGACATTTAGCCTCTGTATATACCTGCACAGGCCAGTGCATCTGCACACACACAAACTCCCTCCAAACACACACAAACTCACTCACAACACAAGCAAACACATAACATACATGAACACACTCATACTCATACACACAAAGTAAAAGACTATCCCTTATATTTTTTTAGTTTGTTTATTTATTTGTTTGCTTTTGGTTTTCCAAGGCAACATTTCTCTGTGTAGCTTTGGAGCCTGTCCTAGAACTCACTGCGTAGACCAGTCTGGCCTCAAACTCACAGAGATCCACCTGCCTCTGCCTTCTGAGTGCTAGGATTAAAGGTGTGTACCCTCACTCTCCGGCCATCCCTTCCTTACTCCTTAAAACATGAACATTTATAATTTTTACACTGCAGCATTTTGCAAAAATGATATATATTTTGTATTGTTTTGATTTTTGAGTTTGGATCATAACCCATACTAAAGCTATGCATTTCAGTTCCCTCTGTCTCAATGGCAGAACTTCCAGGCAGCCAAGTGATTCCAGGAGTGAATCACTGGTATAGACTTGCAATATACTGTGTTGCCAAAAGGTTTTGGATATTTTGCTGATGTTAATACCACCTGTATATGAAATGACAATCTGTGTGTACATGAGATAATTAAGACTATTATAAAACAGGCTTTCCTTAGCATAATTTGCATCAGCTGTGGTTTAATGAAAGTGTTCGGTAATGGTTACATTAGACTGTAATAATTTCACAATATTCAGTAGGTTCGGTCTGTTATGTTCATGCTTGGCAGTGTTTTCAACTTATGTTACATTAATAGGTTGCTATTTAGTCATCCATTGAGAAAGATATATGTTACTTCATTCACTGTCAATAACTTACACAGGTCCCTTATGCAAATTAGGAAAAGATTTTTTAAATAGAATTTGTTTTGCTTCTTTGCAAGAATTAATACTAATAGGTTTTTAATATACTACAAGATATGCTTATTAAGTATGAATTAATAAAAATTTGACTTGCACCCAGAATGTTACACCATCTTTATGAGGGGGAGAGGGGAGTGTTTTAAGACAGGGTTTCTCTGTATCTTTGGAGCCTGTCCTGGAACTAGCTCTAATAGACCAGACTGGCCTTGAACTCATAGTGATCTGCCTGCCTCTGCTTCCCACGTGCTGGGATTAAAGACATGCACCACCATTGCCTGGCAAACAATCATTTTAATAACAGCTTGAGACATAATTTTACATCTTTTTTTAATTAAATGAGACTAAGTTCTTGTATCAACCCTTGATTTTCAGAAGTAGTATGTTAAAGCACCATGTACTATCACCTTACCAAAAATTAGAGCCATGAATACCATACACTTAAAACTGGCCTAGGGTAGCCTCATCAGTCTTACGTTTTATGCCTTTATTTTAAATATAAATGCTACTGACATATTTTGCATTTAATTTCTGTGTTCTTATTTAAATTAGTTATGTGTGTGGTTAGTCATGTAACCTCTGGTGTTGAGCATTCATATTTTCCATCCTCAGTAAAGGTTTGATATAGAATTAATGTGAAATTATTAGAGATACAACAAGTAATTTGTATCTACCTTTACGCAAATATATGTGTTATATATTACATATACAGTGCATATGTTACATATATACAAATGTATATATGTATATCATGTATAAAAATGTGCATTATATATATAAAATATATTCTAGACAGTTTTTTCCTTGTAATATTCTTTGGTTTAATGGATGGATGGTTTTCAATCACAATGTATTTAACAGTTTATGAGGCAAACTTTTATTGTTATAAAATTTGTCTAATTAAATTAGTTCACATGTTTTTAATCTTTGAGGTTTTCCTTAAGAAATTCAATTACAGCTGACCTGAAAGTACAAGTTAAATGTTCAGCAATAAACATAAGTTCTTCATTCTACTGAAACAAATGTAGTTGAGATATTTTGTCCTTTCTCTGATTCTTTTTTTGTTCTTTAAAATATAAAATTATTCAAAGTCCAGATATTATCCTGTTCTTATCACTTTCTATATTCAGATACAGATCAACTCATCTAAATGAGTCTTCTCTGCCATTCTAGAGAAATACACTAAATTACAGTTCTGAATTTATATTTCAACCCAAAGAAGAAATGAATATTTAAATATAAAAATTAGGGACTCAGGTGATAGCTCAGTGGTTAAGAGTACTTGTTGCCCTTCCAGAAGAGCTGCGTTCAGTTCCCAGAACTTACATCAGGAGACTCAATATGATCTGTGGTTTCAGCAGACCCGTCTTCCTCTTAGGACTTCCTTGAGCAGTGCAGGTCATGGTTAACATTCATATACTCAAGCAAACATACATGCACTGAACAAAATAAACAAATACATTTTCAAAAATTAGTTCTAGTTATATGACTAAGTGGAAAACTGTCACACAAGCCTATCAATATGAATTCAATCTCTGAGACCCTACCGCAGAAGTAGAGAACTGACTCCCAAAAGTTGTCCCCAGCCTCAACATCTGAAACAAGTTGTGCACGTGTTAGAACTTAACATAAAACACTGACACACACAGAGACAAATGCACAAACTCAGACACACATACACAATTAAAAATTAAATATTAATTTCAAATAATAAACAAATGTCAGTGACCAAATTTAAGTTAAAGTTTGATGTTGCATAATTATCTTATATAACTATATAGAAAACTGCTTATTAGTTTTATGAACTATTCATTTTAATACATATTAACTAATTCATTTAATTTTGGATCATCATGAAAATGTTGGTGTATTGAAAGTGTAATTGAAGTATAAGTTTCTGCTAAGGGACTAACAAGTGTAAATGAAATACAAATTCAATAATACAAATTTATTCAGTGTGAAAATAAAATGAGTGACTTTGCATCTATTACAGCTGTTTGCTTGTTTTAGATATCATTTATCAGTCAAGGAACCTTTATTATTAACCCACACTTTCAATTATCATAAAATTAGGGCATTTTCCTATTTAAATAGCTTATTTAAATACATTGATCAACATAATAAGTTTATTTATGTATGTGAAAAGTCTTTATTATAGAACAAAAATTGCTTGTTTGGGCATAGTTGATATAAAGATATAAAAGCATTTAAACAGGTGGCACACAATTTTAATCCTAGCACTCCAGAGGTAGAGACAATCTAATTCCTGTGATTTTTATGCCATTATGGTATACTAAGTTAGTTGCAGAACGACCAAGGCTACATAGTGAGTTGGTTTTTTGTTTTGTTTTGTTTTGTTTTGTGTGTGTGTGTTTGTGTGTGTGTGTGTGTGTGAAAAGAGACCATTCATTGTCATTGGTAGTCCACTATGAACAGCACCTCCCAACATTCATTGACTGTGACCAAGGGATTAGCTAGGCTAAGGAGAAATGAACATATATGAAAGCAGAATTTTAGATAAATATCCATAGACGGTTACCATCTTGCCAAGCTTCCTCCAGAAGCCCACATCATTGTTTAAAAACAAAAATTTCCCATTTGATTTTAAGTAGGGGCTACTAGGCAGAGACCTGGAGGGAGAGTTAACTTAAATTCATTTGGTTTTTACCCTTTCCTGAGCCCCTTCCCCTGTGAGTGAATCTTCCTCTGCTAGTTAATAGGTGGGAAGAAATCACTCAGCTAGAGCTTCATAAGCCACAGACAGTTGGTGATAAACAAACAATTACCTCATTACTAGTTCAAACCACTGAGTTTTTCAAGAGTTTTGTTGCTCAGCAATACACACCTGAAACACATCCACAGAAAAATGCCTGTTCTTAGTGAACTGTTCATGTGGTTATTTAGAGGTTTGTTTCATCTGAACTTGCTCACTGTAAGATGTGAAGACAGGTTTCTCCGTGGGATTCTTTAGTGTGCATACTAATGGATTTAGTGCCTACTGTATAATGCTATATTACCCCTGGAGACTTGTTAAGAAATGGGAAGTCTTGCAGGGGTTCCATAGTTAATGTTTTAAAGCATGCAGCTATAAATAGCTGTGAAGGGTAAACCAGCAGGGTGATGAGATTCTTAAAGCATTTAAAACAATTCCTAAGTAATTTCCCACAGAGATGAAACTTAAATCCATGTTTGTAAAGATGTTTAATTGATTAAAGGTTCATCAGATTCTTAGAAGAATAAACAGACTATAGATCTAAAGAAATTAAGACTTAATACATGGATTAAGTATACTTAATGACTTATGTGGTCTGCTTTCTATTTTTGTTCCAGAGTGAAAAAAACACTTCATTTACCTTGAGAGCATAGATTTATGTTTTGTGACATCTAAAATAAACAGGAGTCTATTATGCCCTTTATATATCCTTTAAAGACTTCAATATCATTTTGATTCACCTATCTTTGGATGACTAAAGCTATAGCACATAGAAAATTTCATAGTTTGTTACTAACCACATCAGTTGTGGCCTTTTAGTGTCATTTGAGAATCACAAGTTTATAGGATGGGAGCACAATGCATTGTTTTCATATTGCAACAGTAAATTTGCTGTAACCAATTCCTGAAGAAAAAAAAAATATGCATTTGTTTGGATAAGTGGTTTTCAGGAGTATTGATTGCCCATCAAGTACGTGATAAAGACAGATGTTAAAAAATATTTTATTCTGCTAGATAGAGTACTTGGTCTAGACATAATAACATGATAATAAAAAGCTTAGACCACAAGAAATGAATTTATGGTAATAAGTAAGCCCGTGCCCTGCATGAATTCCAGATTTTTATATCTATGTGGACATATATGAAGCACATTCCTCTGGATATTTAAATGTCTTAGAAATGTAATAGTCTCAATGACAACTAGTAATACCATTGAGCAAACCTGTTTCTTGCTTACCTTTTTCTGCTCAATGAAGGATATTTCCATTTTCCAGTCTTCCTCACCTAGGGAATAGTTGTATTTCTGCTTTTGCTTTGTTTTATTCATACTATGATTTCAGTTTTGCAAAATGAGTTGATTCCACCATTAAAACGTATTCAGAATCTTACTACAAAGTACCAAAGTTACTACAACTAATTCTCGTGTAATTCAAAACACAGCAATATATTTTGAAGTCTCCACAAATACTGCCTTACAGAATACCGAAAGAATGCTCATCTCTGGCGAGGACAGTGTTTGTTTTCCGTGCTCACGGTGTTTTATCCAACTGATGCACACATCACTGTTGTGCGCTCATTTCTGCTTTAAGATAACTTGGCATGTGCTGTTGACTCACTTGAACATCTCAATGCTCTCATGCCTAGCAGTACTAGAGGTCACTAAACTTGAGATCCATTATTTGTAGGAAACCACCAAATAAATTACACAAAATTATGTAAAGCCTGGAGATGTAGTAAATCAAGAAAGAAGAAAATGCCCCATAAAAGGAAAGAGAGTCATAGAATATGTGATTGAAGCAGAGAAGAGGCTGCTATGAACAGAAAGGGAACAAGTGGGCATGGAGGTAGGGTGATGGGAGAGGGTATTGAAAGAGGTAGAAATAAGTTTAATATATGTAATAAAACGTCTACACACAAATAAACTTAACACAATAAATGCAGTTGTTGTTTATGCTAAAGAAAAACAAACAGTAATATACACCTTTATCTTAAAATTCTTAGTATTTTTAAGAGTGAACTGTATATCATTAAAATGTATAAAGAACAAATGGGTATCCCATGAAAAGCCTTTTTGTCCTGTGAGTAAAATGTCAAGTTTACCATATTTTAAAAGTTCACATAAAATTGAATCTGCAAAGTGTAGAGTAAGGACATATTTTAATAAGGAAACACACTAATGAGTCCATAGGGAATTCAAGCTAATGGTTTGTTAGAGAAAAATGGCACAACAGAAAACATGAAAAGAGCACAGCAAAGTGTCTGTCCAGTAGCCAGGAATGGAGTAAAAGGAGGAGCAGAAAGACTAAAAGTATAGGCTGGGCGGTGGTGGCTCACGCCTTTAATCCCAGCACTCGGGAGGCAGAGGCAGGCGGATCTCTGGGAGTTCGAGACCAGCCTGGTCTACAAGAGCTAGTTCCGGGACAGGCACCAAAGCTACAGAGAAACCCTCTCTCAAAAAACAAACAAAAAAAAAGAGACTAAAAATATAGATGTGGTGATCTTATGAAGGAGCTTATATTTGTCAGAAGGCTAATAATTAGATTTGGAGAAATTATATAATGTCGTTTGAAAAAAGCCTTATTAAAATACAAAATAATTATGCTGCCAACTGCACAGATCATATTAAAGCTATACTAAAGCAAAGATAAATACAAATCATCAGATCATAATTATTTCCATATGTTTTCCCTATTTCTGTGTGTCTGGAATTAGTTTGGTAGATTACATTGGAACAATGGAAACATGACAGTTATTTATAACACAAATCCAGATTAAATGATGTAATAGTCAATGTTTAAAATAGATTATGTGTGTGTGTATATATATATATATACACCAACACAAAATTTAAAAATGTAATGAATTAAATGATGACTTATGATTTTGTCTGTTGTCTTATCCAAACTTAAGCCATGAAAAACTATCCATATTACTTATTAAATTTAAAGTGTACCAAACCTGTTAACATTTTTCTGATCCAATAATCATTTCTCCTATAATTAACAAAAATGTAGGTCTATTTCATTTTTATTGTATAGATTTGTCATATCACTTAAATATTTTATTATCCAACATTCATGCTAAAACTACCCTCTAAGCCACTTGTTCACTTTTTCTAACAATACATCTAATATGCCTATTATTATTTAAAACTTTAATAAATATTTCATAAACAATTTAACAGCTTGAGATTATGAAAACATTACTAAAATGAATACAGTTTTTTAACTACACAAAAGTCATTATAGGGAAGTAATGTTATGAAAAGTTGAAGCTCAGTTAAAAATTTTGGTAGGTATTCCTCATTAGGGAACAAATGAAACAGAACAGAATAAAAGTATTATATTTATCACAGAGTTACTTTAATAGTTTTAGCTTCCTGAAGCCATGGGTAAACCTTGTTTCTGCTAGCAACAGCTGCCAGGTGCATACTCAGTCAGGCGCTAATCACAGAAGGTTCATGGTCTGCTTAATGGCTCTACAAAGTCCACAGAGGAGAACCATGGTGTCATTAACAGCATCACAGCATAGCCACACCTACCTAGCCTATACCCAGCACAGTTTAGGGATTCTTGAGTCTCCTTGCTGTCTACTTTCTTGCCCCAAAGCAAGATTACACCTTGAAGAGTACACCTTCAGGAAGAATTCTCAGTATTCTTGCAAGGCTAGGATAGTTAGTTGTATGATAGAGTCTGGTCTTCCTGTTTTTATGATTCCTATCTTGTCCTGTGGTGTGTCTTTTCTTCAAATGAGTTCCCTTATGATATACTTAGAGATACTGTGCATCATATTAAAATGCCCTTAGTATATACAGCCAGTCAATATATTTCTAACTGTGAGCCAGAAAACCAAAAACAAAAGACTTTTTTCCTTATAAATTTGCTAAAACAGCCTCAGGCATTTTGTTTTAGCAACACATATATATTTAGTCAGGGACTTACCCCAGCCCCCGATATCCATTTTTGGAATGCTGGGTGGAAAACTCCATTCCAAACTCCCTCCCCTGGAAGTTGCTTCAGTCCAAATCCACCTCTGAGACAGCCTACCAATGGTGACCCCTCCCCAGGGAGAGTCAAGACCACTCCAAAAGGCTATTTAAATTGCCCCCTAGAGAATAAGCACATGGTCTCCTTGTTCCTCATGGTCCTCAATTTTTCTATATTTTCCTCTCCATGTTTTCCAAGGGTCACCTATGAGTATTGCCATCCATTAAACCTGGGTGTCTTTTAATTCAGTCTGATTTGGTCTGATTGGGATTATTTGCGTCAGCAGAGAGGTTTGTTGACCAGGAAAACTACTTAACAAATTAGAATAAAGTCCACACACTGAGTTGAAGAAGGTCATGAAACACTTAACAGCATTCTTAAACTAAATTAAATTCCAGTGTGAATAAAACTTATAACTCTAGTACACAAAACAACAGACAACATTTTTTGGATCAAAACATAAATTTTAACTTCATGGAAACCACTAGTAGTGAATGGTGCTGAGTGTTTTAAACATCATCTCAGAAGACAATACAAACTTAGAGGTTATAGAAAGCAAACAAGTTAATGAGGAAAACAATTGATTTATTTTAATGAAAATTTGACAATTAGATAATCAAAAGATTTATTCAATAGAATTGGTAAATTTGAATGAGTTGTCTTAGAATAGGAAAGCAAGAGCTGGAAGTCTGGCTAAAGAAAATGATGGAAATTTGTAAAGTTAATAAAACAGATTCAACAAACATTGAGAGAAAGAACATTTTTGGCAGCGATTTAGGTGGGGTTTTTTTTGGCTTTTTATTTCAAATTTCCATAAATATATTTTTATGCATTTCTGCCTGTAGAGGCTGAGAAATGTGGGCCTATTTCTACCTTGTCAGAGGAGTTTGGAGGTTGTTCAAATGTTTATTGCCTGTCCCAGCTCAGGATGTGACTGCTTAGTTCTTTTAACATTAAAATAGCTCATTCAAGAAGGTCCATGCCACACTGACAGGGAATCAAGACGTGCAAATGTACTTCTACTCCTTTTTTTGTTACTATGAGGTCACCTTGGGAAGGGCAGCCTTCAGCCTACCTGATCTAGAGCAGCTTCTCTACCTAGACATCAGAATGTTGTTGATTTGATGTCTCAAAGTAATAAAGCAATTGACTGTATCATGTTAATAAAGTCTTTTGTTACCTTCCCCCACCTTCCATTTACATTGTATATAAAAGCTGTGAAAGAATAACCACGCAGGTGATTTCAGGGTTTCAGTAATCACTGGAATACCCTCCCAGTATTATTCTATACTTTCTTTCTTATTGGTTTTATGTGTCTTCATATTCATTACTTGTATTTCTAAAACTCCCACTCCCCTACCCTGTTAAGAGGTGATTTTGTGGAGGCCAGACCTCGACATCTTTCCTCTCCCCAACTTCTCCCATAGCCTCTCCATATCTCCACGTCCAAATTTTCTTTTTTTATTTAAAAAAACACAAATACATAAAAAAATAAAATATACCAAAAACAAACAAAAGTCCAATATTATAAAAGCAGTCAATAAATAAGTAAATAGCAAATCTCTCTCTCTCTCTCTCTCTCTCTCTCTCTCACACACACACACACACACACATTCAATTGTAGATGGACATGGCACCTGCTTTGAAGAGCAATTTATATACCCAATATCCCTATATTAGCAAGCTAATTTTCTGTCACCCAGCTGGTATCCATTGCAAAAAATTTCTTGATTAAGGGTCAGTCCTTGTCTATGGTAAAGATTTTGATTATGGCAACTCAAATGTCTATCTTTCCTACATGCCAATGATTGAAAATCATTGTGGGAATTTTTAGTATGCTTAATTATATGGAAGTTCTCTGGGGACACTATTTACATTGACATTGTACGGCTGACATTGCCTAAAGAGTACATTGGAATAAGATATAACCTGAACTGTACTATGGAGCATGTATACTCGTAGCTATAGAATAGGACAGGACAGGGCACAGTACATGTACAAGAAGAATGAGTTCTGCCCAATAGCAGCACTCAATAGAAACCAGTGATTGAACAAGGCTATGAGAGAGTGACTGGCTGTCTTAGGGCTTCTATTATTGTGAAGAGACACAATGATCATGGGAACACTTATAAAGGAAAACATTTAATTGAGGTAGCATTTTTTTTTTTTTTATTTTCAGAGGTTTAGTCCATTATCATCGGTGTGGAGGCTGGGAGTATGGCAGCATACAGGCAGAAATGGTACTTGAGAATTCTACATCTTGATCCAAAGGCAACAGGAAGTGAACTGTCCTCCTGGGAGTAGCTCGAGCAAAGGAAACCTCAAATCCCACTCCCACATTGATATACTTCCTCCTATCACGTCACACCTACTCCAACAAAGCCACACCCCCTAATAGTACCGCTCCCTTCGGGGGCCATTTTCTTTCTAAGCACCATACTGGTCTTGTCTACAGTATACCTGAAACATTGAAATACCAAGTTATATATCATTGAAAAAATTACTATACCTAAAAGCACATGCTGGGGCTAGAGACATTTCTGAGGACTCAGGAGGGCATACTGCTCTTCCAGAAGACAGACATTTAATCACCAGCACCCACGTTAGGCAGCTCAGAACTACCTGTAACTCCTGCTCCAGGATATCTGACTTCATCTTCTGGTCTTCACAGGCAATTGCACTCATGTATACATATTATCCCAAAGACACATCCACACACATAATTTAAAACAAAATAAGAAGCTCAAAATATATTATATGAATTAGAATCAATTCTGTGTGAGTGCACAGAAAACACCACTGAATCTTAGAAACATCTTTTCCAATAGAACTCCCTTATTTCACTCTCACAGTATAGTTGAACTAACTTATATAATTATATCACAATAATGTTGATACTGAAATGATATCTAGACATTAAATAAAACTACTTTACAAAATATTGCTAGTAGAGATTAATTATCCTGATAAAAACCTGGAGTAAGGCAAAAATTATCCAATTTCTATACTAAACGATAAATCCAAATTTATTACCAAGTATAAATGATTCTAGATTGAGTGTCAAAATAGATAGTAAATAAGTAACGAAATATGAACTGGCATATAATGAATTTGAAGAGAGGGTTATTTGTATCTTTAATTCTATCTTTAGCTTAGAATTCTCAATTTAGGCACATTCACGTTGTCATTATTGTTGTGTCTTACATAAATACTAAATTAAAGTCAGACAGAAACAAATAATTTTCTATGAGCGAAAAAGGCAAGGGCCAGAGAATGGACACAGCAGAGAAATACTGACTCAAAAGGTAAGTATTCGTAAAACATTTGCCTCAGGACTGACCATCTGCTGTATGGGACCTGTGAGCTTTGAGATCTCTACCTGAGACTGTTTTACTCTGCCTGAGGTCTGTGGCCATGGCCAGATTTGACCAATTTGATCAGATAACTTTTTATCTACAATAGAATGTACTATGAATGTCTTTTTTGCTTGGGGGAGCTGCGTTGGGCTGGAATCTGAACAGATAAAGCACAGCAGATCTATCTACCACACCAAGGCTCAGTGAGCTTTCAAACTGACCACCCTCCATAAAAGTTTTACATCGCTGCTGGCAGAGCACTCTATCCTCTATTGGGATGGGACATCTGGAAGCCAGATTCGGCTTTATCCTGGCTTCCACTCAGTTAGCTGCTGTTTGCTAATTCTGATCTGGACCCATCTCTTTATGTACAATAACTGCCTGCAGCAACTTTTATTTACTCCTGATTCCTTGGTAAGCTTGTGAGCTTCTCCTTCTCCCTTTCCTGTTTCAATAAAACTTAAAAGTGGGTTGTTAATTATATTAGAACAAATGCACAGGTACAGTCCCCCTCTCTAAACATAGTTAATGAAAAATGTGGTTTCTCAGAGCAATTGAAAATAATTGTGTCTACTTTCACAGTTACTGAGGTGATCTCAATCCCCGACCCCTTCCCCCTTTCCGTATGCCCACCATCTCAATACACACTCACAGTTGTGTGTACTGATTCCAAATTCCTTCAAGAAAATAATGAAAAATTAGTGAATAATTAGAATAACAATACCGCCTGAAACATGATTTGCCTGATTTGGTAAAATATTTGTCTCATGTTTTAGCGAGAAGCACCCTGTAAAATAGCTTCTTGCCCTTGTTAATTCCATTAGAATTAAGAGTGTTCATTATACAGGATAGTACGATTGCCAAAGCATTTTTCACATTCTCTGTATAATTTTGAATGGAAATAAATGAAGTAACCATCTGATGGGTGTTACACTTAAAAATATTCACAAATACTATTTTCTGTCCATCTGAAAAACCTTTGGAAAATTGACAAAACTACTGAATCATCAGGTCTACTACCATTTTGAAACAAATTCATTATTTTTTAAAAGAATTTATACCACATAAACAAGTAAAAATATATAGTAAATACATAGTATATCGAATACATGTGAAGTAAATTAAAACTCTATGTGTTACTCCCAAGGAACCAGAATGTCTTCTGTGAGAGGGTTTCCTCTAAATATGACAGAGAGGCTATGCCTAAGGAATCTTAAGATATATTTGCCTAAAATGGCCTAAAAATCAGTATCAGTTGTCATGCAAACTTGGTTAAGTGATTATCACAAGACCTCATCCCTAGAAGAAGAAGAAGGTAATTTATATTTCCTGAGATAGGGAGAGTCAGTCTTCTTGAGAATTAGCCAACATAAAAGGGCCTCAGCATATATAAGTAATGTTAAAGGACCTCAGTAGATTGTATTATAAGCTTATATACATATTTGTGACAATTATAATTACAAAGTGAGAGGAAATGAGTTTAAGAAGGAATAAGAGAGAATAAAAAAGACAATATATTAAGTCATTTTTTTTACCTGATCTTGAAAACTCAGGCGAAAAATTCTTATACTCAGAAGAAAGCCATATTCCTGATAGTTTTAATACAACACGAGCAGGACTTTACCAGCTAGCACAAGTTAAAGGGGTGTTGGGCAATGAACACAGAGTTGCATTTCAATAATGAGTGAGTTTTGAATACTCTTTATAATTTTTACTTATTTTGTGTCACCAAGACCTAATATTGAAAATTACTGTGATATGATTAAGCAATTAAAACATATCATTTAGCTATAATTTCACATACTAATAGAAATGATTGAGCTGTAAAAGCAGTTATAAATAATGTAGATTTCAGGGAAAATGCTAAGAGTAGAACAGATCCATAGGTTACAGTTTATAAAATATTTAAAAAGCACGGAAAAATAAATAACAGTAGGCTCTTATACTACGTATAATATAACCCTATGACTAAAGAAGATATAGTTTTAGGATAGTGGTTACATATGGGTAGAATAAAGTTTAATAAAATGAAAAAAACACAAGGCTTTAAAGAATGTGGGCAACATTTAAATACTTACTGTACAAACAATTGCTTTCCAAATGCCCATTAGTGCTTATAACTTCTTAAACCTAAAGAAAAAAAAACCTGTTTTATAATGTGATAACCCACCAACATAAGAAGATCCTAAGATACTGAATGATGGATCTCACTTTGTAATAAAGACAGCTTTTGAAGAGGCCCTATAAGTTAAATTTGTGAAAAAAGAACAGGCACAGAAGCATTTTCTTTCATTGTTGACAATTTCTGTGTTTCATTTGCTCGTATAATTGATTTAGTGCTAAACCTTGTGATTAATTCTATTCGATTTGAGAACGTGTATATTTTACTAAAAGAATCATTTATGCTCAGTTTGAAATTTTCTTCAATTGAAGAGCATGCTTTTCAAAATGACATCTCATAATTGCAAAAATCATATCACAATTTTTATTTCAAAGTAAGTTATAAATTATATAGCTACATTCTCTTTTATGGTACCTTATTAAAGTATTGATTTTTCCCTATTCCATTGTTTTGACAACGTTTTCCAGAAAGATGTGAAAAGAGAAGCAAGAAATTAAATCAAAGTTGTTCAAACTTAAAATCATTAATCATCATGAATGCCTCATTCAAAATTAAGGAATGATTCCAAATTATCCTTATCTGTAAAGAGAAAAATAATGACATTTCTGGACTTCGTGCAGGCTGCCCTTTGTATCTACATAAGACTTAAGTGACTTTTGCATCATTGCTCTTTCAAAAGTCTTTCCCACAGATGTGGATTTCTGTTTGTACAGACATTTAAACCAGGCTCTGCCATCCTAATTTACATATACAGAGGGCAAAGTCTGCTTTAGGATAATCCCCGCCCAAGCTTTGTCTCCAGGAAATAAAAAGATATAGGATTTGATTTTGATTGTGCAATCCAAGAGCTTCACTAATTACAGCACTATTTTAAAATGAGTCTTGACACACCATCTTAAAGAACTAATATGGTGTGAAAGGCAAACATTTTGGGGAAGGCAGCTTCCGTTCAGCCTGCAGGGCTCTAAAATCTGCAGTGTAACAAGCAGCAGAGGAACCATTAGAAAGCAGCGGAAATGCAAGGGCATGAACAGCCCCATTAGAATGAGCTGAAGTGACAACGAGCGTGTGTATCAGAAGTTTAATTTAGTGTCTGAACGACCATGTTCATTTGATTGGGTGATACCTGAGATGATATTTTAAAGGAAATTTACCTAAAGTAGACGAAGTTAACCTAAAGACTTCATGGGTTAGAACAGAAAATGAAAAAGTAAAACAGTTTGGCTAGTTAATAATTCAAGAAGCTTGTGATTCTAGGCTGTTTGGATGCTCACCTTACTAGACCTGGAAGGAGGTCAGAGATCCTTGGACTTCCAGCAGGCAAGACAGGGAACCCTGACTGCTCTTCGGGCTGCTGAGGGAGGGGGAGTTGATTGGGGAAGGGGGAGGGAAATAGGAGGCGGTGGCAGGGAGGAGGAAGAAATCTAAAATAAATAAATAAATAAATTTAAAAAAATAAATAAAATCCCTTGTAGTCAAAATTTTTGACTCCCCCCCCCCAGGAAATTCTTATTAGTGTGAGTTCTCAGGCATTTGTAAAATGTTTTTAAAAATCTGCATCTTTTGTTTGTATCCTCCATGCTTCTTCTGTTTTGCCTGGGAGATCCAGATGATCCAGAACAAGTGTCCAACACATCCAGCTGTTCTGCTTTTTCGTACCTAACCCATGCATCACTGTTTCTTTCTGAAATGTGTGCAAAAAACCCATAGGCAGGTAATCTATAGAAAATCTATTAGCTACTATTTTAAAGTATTTGTTTTCTAAAATCATATTGCATACAATATTCAAATATTTTTCTATTTCCTGAATGTTTAAGAAAAAAATTTGAAAGTATCTCACAATACCACAGATGATATTAAAATTTGCAAGTGTGCTATTGTTACTGTGCTGGTTTCAATAAGAATAGACTTGATAATTCTATATTTGCATGCTTAGTTACCAGGGAGTAAAACTGTGTGAGAAGATTGGGAGGTGTGGCTTTGTTAGAGTAGGTGTGACCTTGTTGGAAGGTCACTCTCTCTCTCTCTCTCTCTCTCTCTCTCTCTCTCTCTCTCTCTCTCTCTCTCTCTCTCTCCTCACACTGAGGCAGCAACCATCTACCTTTAGTCTACTACCGATACAACTACTGGAGGTTCTTCCGCCTCCTTTTTTCATCATGAGCTGGGGACCAGTCGCTGTTATCCAAGTCTTTGGGGGAATAGTCAAGATTAGCAATAGCAAACTTGTATTATGCTACTTTGATGATCTTATTTTTCCTATGAAACAGTGAAACTATTATGATAGAATGTATATATTTTGTGGGAACATTCTACATTTGCTTTTTGTCTTTTTTTGGTCTCGTCCATCCTAGCATTCTGTACACAACACAGAATTAGTAAATACTGAAGTTATACATAAAAAATAAACAATCTATTTAAAGTGGATAATTCATATGTGTGTGTGTGTGTTTGTGCATGTGTGGAGCTTATGTGTGCATATGTCTGTTTACATATGTATATCAATATATGTGTACATGTATGGACAAGCCTGTAGAAGCCAGAAGTCTACAGTTAATGTTTTCCTCCAACATTCTTCATAATTTAGAAAGAGTCTGTCATTGGACCTGGAACTTGTAGCATGTCAAAGTAGCTTTCCAGCAAACCCCAGAGAAACTCCTTTCTCCACGTCCCCAGCTCTGGAATTACAGGCATTCCCTACTGTGCCCACATTTTACATAGGTCTGAGATTCCAAATGTAGATCCTCACATTTGGTGGGCATCAAGTACTTTATCAGCTAAGTTATCTTCCCATAGTTTTGAATTTATACTTTCAATGAAGAAAAGATGACTATGAACAACTTCTCAAATAAAATAAACAAGTTGTCATTCATTTTAGAAAGTTTTGATATTAGATGCTTGAAAGTTAACTTTTTCACATAAAGAATGTAGCTCAGTGGAAAGCACTTAGCTGGCACAGACTAGTGTGATCTCCAGCACTGAGCGGATCAAAGCAATGAAAGCAAATCTCAATTTCGTTTCTCTCCCTTATCTGTCACTTATTTTGCAGCTCTGCCTAATTCCAAATGAGCAGTGTATATCAATAATAAATCAGTGATAACTGTATTTAACTCATGGCTTGCCTTCACAATTTGTCTTAGAATCTCTTAAAGATACTCCATTGTGTGTAATCTTCAGACAAGTTCAGATTCAGAGCAATGGCACAGTTCTCAATTTTTTTTTCTGAGCCAAATGGCACACTGCTGTATATATTTTAGGACACAGAGAGCCTACATTGTCTAGGAAGTAATTGAAATCTTCTGAAATGTTCCTGTTATCTGTCAGCACTCAGGGTATACACACAAATGAAAGCCCCTAAAAAAATCTCATATATGGCACTAATGCATGCACTGACAGTCTTATAAAAATTAGTATTTAAACAACCGTCAAGTTCAGATCTTAATGACTCCATACCATTTCTGGATCCGTACATATTGTCGAATTACCAGACAGAAGTCAATCAGGTTTTCTTGTCTTTAACATACTTAATTAAGCAAAATTAAAAGCCGCAGTACCTTGTAAATGAAAGCTTTTGGCCATATATAGAAACACCTCTATAATTTCTGAGTTATTTTATTAATGATTATCATTTTTGGAACTAAAATCTTCTGACAATTTTTAAAGTATTTAATTTTTTTCTGGAAGTGTTCTAGAAATATGTAATTATTTTAAAGTAGGATATATTTAAAAACATTTATTTCATCTCACTTGATAAGAAAATTAATGGTAGTTTTAAAGACCTGCAAAAACCTCTCTTATTTTCAAATCTAAAATCAAGAAGCATGTGGTAGAATGCCACAGGAATTATTTTGTCATGAAATTCCCAGGGAATAGAATACCCCCAGCCTAATGTCTCACACTGATGTCTTCAAGATAGTTTAAGTAAAAAGTTGATAAAATAGGTGATACGCTTAAGTTAACAAAACTCAGTCAATAAACACAGAATACTTTTGGATATAATGGGTTATAAACTACCCATCATGGGTACTGGAACCTGATCTTAGGTCCTCTAAAAGAGCAGAACAACTTCTTAACTGCTTAGCTGTTTCCTTAGCAATGCAGTTGTAGCTCAGGCTAGCCTCAAACTCATGATCCTTTTGCTTCCACCTCTCCAGCATATCCTAACAGTGTGTATCTGCACCCACACAACGTAATGAACACGGAAATGTGGAGCCTACATAGAGCATTCACCCCTACGTGCGTTCCAGCATCTTTGGTTGGGAGAGGAATGTGCTATGTTCCTGTTTAAAAGAGAAAGACAAAAACCAAGCCAGCCACAAACCCTTTGATCAACAGGCCTGTCCTGCCTACAAGATAGGCCATGACACTTGTGGCACAAAGCCTGTGAAAGTAATTAAACAATCATAGATTTGACTTATGCCACACTCCAAGAGATAAAACCCATAACCAACACGGCTTGATAACCTCAGATTAAGTAGCCCAAGGTCTTAGGATAAGATCAAATAATACTAGCCTAAAAGAAGAAAAGAACATATTGGTTAAAAAAAAAATCGCCTGTGTTGATATTTGGTTTACCAGTGGTCCTTTTCAGCTGTCACCAAAGAAGCCTCTTCCTGCAGCGTATGGGAATAAATACAGACACCCACAGATATTACAGAGAGTAAGAGCGCTTAGAACAATAAGCCCTAAATGGGAGGTCTCCATCAAATCCCTCCCGTCAGAGCTCAGGGAACTCTGCAGAAGAGGAGGTAGAAAGAGTGTTGAGAGCCAGAGGGGATGGAGGACATCAAATAAACAAGACCCTCTAGCTCAACAAGAGCAATATTCATGAGACCTCATAAAAAATGGAAACATCATGCACAGATCCTGCAAGGATCTGCAATAGGTCCTCTGCATTTATATTATGGATTCCAATTTAGTGTTTTAGAAGATTCCAGAGTATGCAGAGTCACTGACTCTTGTGCCTTTTCTTGGGTCCCTTTTGTTTCCATTGGTTTGTCTTGCCCAACTTTGATGTGCTACTTTCTGTTTTATTATTTTTTATTTTGACATTTAAAAAATGAATGAATGGATGAAACCCACCCACTAGAGTAAGATTAACCATGAACTATCACTTACATTTGTTGGCAGAGGGAAAACTAGTTTTCTCCAACAGAGTCACACTGTGTATGTAAGCCACTCCAAGGCAGACCTCATGTTCATGAGTAGTTAATCAATACATAATAAGCTCTACAATTTTTGAGTGTCTTTATTTGGTTATAATTTGGTGGGTTTGCTGTTGCTGTTTGTATTTCGGGGTGTGGTTTTATTTTGTTTTCTTGGTTTCAGGGAAGAGTTGGTGTTGTATTCAGTTTTTGTTTGTTTTTGGAGAAAGAACTTAAAGTTAGGTTGGTAGGGAGAGAGACAAGATATAGAAGAACTTGGGAGATGGAATGGATAAAAAGGCAAATGTTTTGAGCTTTTATGTCATTTTATCAGGTTGTGTGTTTATTCTTTTTCCACGTACATTCTATTTTATTATCCATACTGTTCCTTTTTCCATAGTATTTATTATTATTAAAGAGATGAATATTGTCAATTGACTTATACTATATTTTCATCATAGTCCTTTCTATCATGCATTTGCTTTCATAATTAATATTATATAGCACGCAGTCTGAATATTGTGCTTTACACCCCAAGCATGTAGTCTAAAGCTTTAGATATAGAGTTACTGTATCAGTTCAGGTGACACAAGCAGCATCATTAAACTACTACAATCCAATTCTTTGTGAATAGTGAAATATTTCAACTGAAATACTGTGGCTAATTAAAAATCAGGATGTGTGTGTGCATGTGTTTAATGTTTACATGAAGTGTATGTCAGCCACTTGGGCTGAGGATGTTCCTGCTATAAAAAAAAGACTATAAGAAAAACCCTAGTACTAGGTATACAATAAACTCCTTTTTGATATTTTGGTCCGGAGAGTCAAAGAGACTCCCCAAAATATAGACTATTCCTGGTTGCCTCTCAGAGGATGAAAATGAATTTTTATTGCTTAAGACACCATTCACTTTGGATGTAGGATTCAGAAGAACTGAATCTGATGTGAAAGTGTCCTTCCTGAGGAATAACCAGAAAGTGCTCTGAATATTGCAAAGAGAGGGAAGTACCCTGAGTCCTACTCCCTTGTGAAGCCTATGATCCACGCCAGTGTACATCATGGCAAGATATCTCTGACGGTGAGACAGTGGCCCTCATATTTTGGTGGTAACCAATATCTGTATAATGAAATCAGCTCAAAAGGAGGCAAAACTGTGCCTAGTCCTGGAAGCCTATCCAACTCCCAAGGGCTAGTATATTTTTAGATCTTTAGATCTACTAACCCTGATTGGGTTAAGGTAATCTTTAATTTAAAATAATCCCTAACTGCATTCTCAAAACTTACCCTTATACCCTTAACTATTATCAAAGACTTTTTTTTTTCAACAGACAGAGGGCAGTGCAGGAAAACAACAACTGATCAAAACACAAAATGCAACTGATGCAGAGGTGGCCGGTTTTGATGGGTACATCTAGAGCAAAGCTCCTGTATCTAAGGCCTTAGAGGTTGAAGTTTCCGTCCCTTGTGAGCTGGCACTATTGGTTTTAGATGTCAGGTAAGGCAGTGACATCATGCCAAGGAAATCCTCATTGGGTAAAGTTCCTTATCTCATTCTATTGAAGAAATAGACAAAGGGCAAAGAAAGAAGAGTCTATAGCCAAAAATATCCCATTGAAAGGAATGCTATCCATGACCTAATTCCTCCAACAATGCCTTATTTCTAATATCTCATCCAGGTATGATGTTATCAAATGTTTAATTCATTAAAAACATCCTGTTTTATTATGCTCTATTTATTTCACAATAAATAGCCCTTATTATTACCACTTCCTACTGGGGACTAAACCTTCAACTCATTAACCTCTGAGATTATGTTATATCTAAATCATACTGAAGCAATCAAATAATCAAAATATATGGGATAAGAAATTAATATAATTCTACTTTTCTATATTTCTTCCTACGTTCTCTCTTAAAGTGCGTCAATTCTTAAATATCAAAAGTCTCATAAGTTTGATGCCTGTATGCTTAATAGAACAATAATAAACAAAACTAAAGACTGCATGAGTTTTTAAGTTTTTGTATTTAGTATTATTTAGAGAATCACCATCTTTCACTAGGGTATATACTGTAAAACTGACCTATGAACTAAAATAAATCCTTAGCCTTTTTTCTTAAAATAATATAACTAAATGATGTGAACATTGAATTCATGCACTTCATTTTCCTCCTAAAAGAAAAATATTTATTATTTTTATAGCACTCTTCTTGTCTTTCAGTGCATTTGTCTTGGAAGAAACAGAATGAGCAAGAAGGTCATTTAAAGTCATTATTCAGAGGGATAGATGAGTTTGAAAGTAGAATTTTATTGCCCACTTGAACTTAATGGGTTCCAGCACACAGAATGAAATAGAGTTTACACTGTGTCATTTACATTGACATTAACTTGGTAAGACTCAAAGGAGTTCTCTGATAACTTTGCCTGCCAAAATAAAAAATGATCTCTGGATTATGTCTGCCCTCTCTTTGATCGTTCCTAGATGAAAATTCAGCCTTTTATACTAATAAAACCTCACAGACTTGACATTAATGTTTCATGTGCACCTAATAATGAGATCTGTGGAGTTTCTTCCAGAAAATCCTTACCTTTCCTTCAGAACAAGTAGATGTGAAGTGAGATCGGCCATGTCTTACATTCCTCACAAAGTTTGTCATAAGGTAGACTGTCATTTGACTATAAGGTCAAGTAATTAAGTGACTGTTGGAAATGATTCGTTGACCAAAATATTTCTGTTTTGTCATTATAAATATTATAGTATCATAATTATAATTACTAATCTATAGTCATATACCACAATTTTAGAAAAGTATTATGCAGTATTTTTAAATGCAGGATCTATAAAATTTTAAAAGTAGAGATTATATTTTGAAGGCAATAAGTGATGCTATTCCAGAGTAAAACATTTCTGCACAATTTGAGAAAGAAAAAGAAAATACTGTAATTAACATATTTTTTAGTTCTTTAAGAATTCTATACACTATTTAAACAGGGATTGACAAGAAACACACAATCACTGATTCTTCAATAGGTTTTTATGGAAACAGAAAATAAATATTCAGGTTAATCACAGAATACAGAAAAGTTGGCCTATGATTATTTAAGCAAGCTAAAATATCAAATAAATACTGTGTCATAATCAAGTAAATGTATATCCTGTTGTCTAAATTCTGTTCTTTAGCATCTCTAGAACTTTTTAAATATTAAATTTCGTATAAAAACTATCAGAGAAAAGGGAGAAAAATGACAGAGAAAGATGGCATCCACAAATTCTCTAGCTCTATAGAAGAATCTACACAGTTGAAAAGTAAAGCACTTCAGTGTGTGTGTGTGTATTTGTGAGTGTGTGCGTGCACATGTGTGCATGTGTGTGTGTGTGTGTGTGAATGGCTTATGATGCAATTAGTCCTTAGTCCAGAACACACATACACATGTGTACATACATATATACATATATACAAACATACATACATACACATGCACATACACAATAAAAGCATGGAATGAATATAATAAAGTAAGGTAAAATAGAAATTTTGTTGAAATGTCATTTAAAATTTTATTTGCTATACAGGGTCCTGATTTTTTCTCTGTAGACAAAGAATAGTACTTAAGCAATCTCTAGAAATCACGTATGTTGAAACAATTTCTATGCATGCAATGTAGACTTAGCAATGGTTAAACAAATGTACAAGTCATAGAGGCTGAGAAACACCTATGATTAAGGAAGATCAAAGTGATATATGGACAACATGTAATTTTTTATAAAATT
Source organism: Chionomys nivalis (assembly GCF_950005125.1). Lineage (NCBI taxonomy): Eukaryota > Metazoa > Chordata > Mammalia > Rodentia > Cricetidae > Chionomys > Chionomys nivalis. The sequence continues at coordinate 27,023,178 of NC_080103.1, read as the reverse complement.
TGAAGATAATTACTATTGTTTCTCACTGATAGACTAAATAGAAATTCCATCTCATTATTACAAATTGCTAAGACAAATTATGCAGCTACAATTGGAGGCCAACACTATCCGCAGTATCAATAGACATATAAAATAGTTCAAACACCTTGGAAAATACATACTTTCTACTAAAGCTAAACATAAATGCAACATACCTCCAAGACATGTAATTCTTATACATGGAATACAGAGAAAATATTTACAGGACATGGAAGGAATACTAATAGGGGCATTTTTGTAAATTTTGTAAAATTTCAAACAACAAATCAGTTTTATAGTGAAAAGGGAATTGGAACTTGCTGGTTTCATTAAACCCCATACAGCAAGAGAGTACTGGTACAGCCAATATTATAAGTAGATATCAAAAAGTTGTATTGAATGAAGCTGTAGGCACAGAACATGACGATTTGTGATTTGATTTCATACTTCAAAAAGGCAAAATCAATCCAGTGTGAGACACGAGAATTTTATTCTTCCATAGTGGCAGTGCTTTGTCAAAGATAATTTGTTAACTTGTTTTTCTTCTCTTCTTACCTTCTTTTGCTGGCCATACTAGGGATGAAAGTAAGGATGAAGTAACTGGAGTACCACAGTTGTTCACCCTACTTTCTCAATTGAGGATTTTCCTAGGCAATTTCATATTGTGATATCCATATCCCATGTTTTGTAACTTTTGTCTATGTGAGGTAAACTTCATTTAAAAGTTTAGTAAATGTGGTCTATTAACACTTAAATACTTTGATGAACCCAGTTTTCATTCAGAAGAGACATGTGGTCAGATGAATGTCTGAACAAATGATAACCAGAAGAGCTCAAGCTCAGGAGACAACAGAAATGGCTGAAAATTTAGACAGAAGGAATCATGCCTTGTTAGGAATCTAAGGTACCAGTTTAAGTCCCTCTGGGAATCTCCATCTAGAATCTGTCATGAAAGAGATGGTCAGTGAGCAATGGAAAGACCACCTCAATGACAAATTTTTACTAGTAGCCCTACATTTTACTTGTTTAATTTTTACTTTAGAAAATACTGATAAAAAAAAAAACAGAGATATTGGTGTCAAGCTCTTGAGCAATTTATTGTACCTGACCCGAAATGTATTCATTTCAGAATGTCATATCAGAATCTGCCCAATAAGCACCCCCCGAGTGGGTCAGACATTTGAGGAATGAAGTTGAAATAATTCGGCTTATTAGGAATAAAGTTGACATAACTCGGCTTATTCATCACCATCCTAAGGAGGTGACTGATACACTGTGAGGAGATGGGTTGATTGATTTCCTGGCAAACACCCATTCTGAACTCACCATTAGAGGGTTCTGTTCATGGTCTCTAAAGTGAAGTGATCATAATTTTGAGAATGACCACTTATCTAGCCATAGGTGGCTAACATTTCATGTGTCTCTATGCTTTCACTTTCTGGGTGATTCTTAAAAACAATGATAATATGATATATCAGTTACTTCCCAAGATGGATATTTTTCTTCCAAAATTTACTGGGAGATATTTTTATCAAAAAACAGAAGTCATTCGCAGTAATTTTCTTTGCATATAATGCTGAACATTAGCATATTAGAAATGAAATCCCTTAGTGAGATGTTTCAAGAAACAGGAAAAAATACAAAATTACACTTAATCCTAAGTGTTTTATGTAACCATCACTGACACAGTGTTGTAATTCCTCTCAGGCTGTTGAGTAAGGACTGCTGGAATATGAAGGATTCTTAGTGAGTTTTTCAAGACTTTTCATCATTTAAACCCAATGCCTGGTGTTTCTTTGCTTTTTTAAAACTGAGTTACCGTAAATGCCTTCATGTTCATGATATAGTCCTAAGAAGATGACTTAGCAGGTAAGAACCCTGCTGATCAAAAAAATGAGCACATGATTTAAAATCCTCAGCATGGATATAAAAACTGATGTGTGTGTAACCCTAGCTTTTCAGAGCAGATACAAGCAGAACTTGGGATCCTACTGGCCAGACGCCTTCATGATATACTGAACTTGCAATTCAACAAAAGACCGCATTTAAAGGAAATATAAAGAAAATGATAGGGTATCTCAGGATATATAAGAAAAATGATAGTACATCTCAGGAAATATCAAGAAAATGATAGGCTGAGATTCCTTACTTCTCTTCTCTGCGCACACGTGAATAGCTACATCTATACGCATGCATATACCAGACATATACACAGAACAAGAATAATAAAAGAGTTTATTTATTTAAAAATGACATATGTAATCTAACAAGACAAAAAATGGACCTTTTGTCATCATATATCTTCTGATAAATGGTCCTCTTTGCCAACCTTTCTCTTTCCCCAACAGTTGTTAGTTATGATGAGAAGGGAAGGGGTGGGCAGGCCTTATATAAGGCACAGATGCATACAGTCCGTGGCTTGATTCCTTAGATGTCTACCTTCTTGACACCGAGAGAATGGAAAGATTTCTCCTTTTCCTCCCATGCCATCTCTTTCATCAAATACTGAGGTTTCGCTTTGGTTGAAGTCAATTCTTTCCCAAGATTCACTAGCCCTGTGGTAACTTCTCCTGGAAGTTTTAATGAGGTTTGACCTTCTCTTTTATCTTCTGTACTAAACTGTTTTGCAGTGCTGACAGAGGCGCTTTAATAACAGGTGAGCTTCACCCCTAGGCTGATTGTATTTCAGCAGAGGTTGAAGTGATCTTTGTATGTCAGGTTGTTAAATCTTTAAAAAAAAATCTGTGTGATCTTTCAAAATGAAAGTCAGTACATCAAGGCAATATAGTTCACTTTTTCTTTTTATAGACCTTTTTACATCTTTGTTCTGGACAGCTCTGAGATGCCAAAATTGACTGCTCCTTTTTCTTTACAACCTCCTACTCATGAATGGGATTCTAATATGCAAATAAGAACTTGTCAAAATAAAAAGTTCTTGTTTTAAGCTTCATAACCTTTCCACCGAACTTGAGAGCTTAGTGCCTCCGTGTGGACCTGTGGGGACTATTAAACTGTGGTTTTCAAGCATTAGGATATATTCGCAGCTAGCAATGTTCTTTATGTCTCATTCTAAATTGTTTCTGCAACAACCACCACAATTCAACATATTTTATTATAGGTTAGTAGATTCATATTTTTCTAAACTTTTTTTTAAAAATCTAAAGCCTAAGACTTCCTATCTCTCACAAAACTCTACTTATTGTAGAATTACTCACATATAAATTTGAGGTTAGCATTTAAAATTTAAATTCACATAATTTTGCTAACTTTTTAATTTTTTAAATGTATCAACTATATCATTATATTAAGGATCTAAAAATTAACTTCATAATTACTTTGTAGGAATATCACTTTTTGCTTTTCAGAATTAAAAATGATTTGTTTATTTAGTTTGTTATTTTTATTTTTATCTCATAAAATATCTCCCAAACTGTTTTCTGTGCCTCCCTTCACTCCTCTCAGCACCCTCTTAGGACTTTCTATTGTGTTAACATTTCCCTAATTTCTCTTTACCTAGAATGTGTGAAAATTCAATATATCATTGCAGTGTATATTTGACAAGAATTTAAATTCATTTCTATGAATTCATATCATCTGCAGACAGATTGATCAAATTAGAAAAGGAAAATAAAATAGTTTTAAATGGAAGGGAACTGTAAATAGAGGATCAAGTTCGGAGGGGAAAAGAGGGGGGAACAAGGGAGGCAATGCAGGGATAGGCAGTTAAAATTAAGGGCAAATTGAGGGGTAGAATGGAAACCTAAGACAGTAGAAGCTTCCTAAAAATATATACATACATGAAGGCAATCTAAATGAAATTGTCAAATAATGGAGATAGAGCGCCAGCTGGACATTTCTGATCTCCAAATAAAGTTTCCACTACTGGGAAACTAATCGATTTGTGTGTCAGATGGACACCTTGGATTCCCAAAACAGCTCATGCTATGACAAGGATATTAGTTGCTTTCCAAAAACTGATCGCAACTGACTCTATTGATGAAGACAACACAAATCATTGAACATGGAGAAGTCAAGCTAGTACCTTCCTAGAGCCTACTGACTGTTGTTCAAAGTAAAGGAAGGGAATCTGCCAAAGGAGAAAAGTAAAGAAAAATCAATCTACAAACCCTTCTATCTACAATAGTGATCAATGTGTATGATATTATAGTGCAATGGTGGCACAAAACTTGTGGAACTAAACAAACACTTTCTAGTTGGACTTAAGGCCTGTTTCATGAGATAGAAGCCATCCCCAACAGTGCTCAGGTGGTCAACTGAGACTAGACAAGCCAGGAACCTAGGGAAAACAGAATATTACTGTTCTCCTAAACAAGTATTGATGGAGGAAGGTCATCGGTTAAAAAATGAAGAAACTGCTTGGCCCTCATAGGTTAGAACATAGGTGGGTGGAGTAAACAGAACAGAATGCTGGGAGGAAGAGGAAGTGAACTCAGACTCGATAGCTCTGCTCTCTGTGGCAGATGCGATGAAGCTCCGACCCAGGATGGACGTAGGCTAGAATCTTCCCAGTAAGCGCACCTTAGGGTGCTACACACATTATTAGAAATGGGCTAGTCCAGGTGCGAGAGTTAGCCGAGAAGAGGCTAGATATAATGGGCCAAGCAGTGTTTAAAAGAATACAGTTTGTGTGTTGTTATTTCAGGGCATAAGCTAGCCAGGCTACCAGGAGCTGGGGTGGCAGGAACACAGCCCGCAGCTCCTACTAAAAAGTATAGAAAAAAGTATCAAAATCTTGCTCAGACATCATAGGAGAAGCTGCCTCCTCCAGTAGATGGGAACAAATACAGAAACCAACAATTGGACAATGTGCAGAGAATGAATGACTGTGGAACAATCAGTCCTAAATGGGAAGTCTCCACAAAATCCCTCCCCTTAGGACTCAGGAAACCCTGTAGAATACGCAGAAAGATTGTAAGAGCCCAGAGGGGATGGAGGACACCAAGGAAACAAGGTCTTCTAAATACAACTGGACCGATACACATATGAACTCAAAGAGAGTCAGTAAGCATTTACAGATCTGGACAGGAAGGGGTCCCAACGCTGAGAGTGGAAGTGGAAATAAAACCCTGTCCCTATCTCAGAAGTCATCTCCAATTGATAACTGCTCAAAAATGAAAAGTTAGTTTTCTCCAATGGATATACAAGCCACTCTTAAGTGATGCCTGATGCCCAGTAGTAGATGATCAATATAAAATCAATGAATACTTTTGGAGGTTCTTTTTTTCATAATGATTTGTAGGTTTCTTTTTTATCATACAGTTCTTTTGAATATAAATTATAGTTTCCTGTTGAGTTTATATGATGTGATGTGATGTGTGTGTGTTTCTATATGTGTGTTCCCTGAAGATTTTTCTTTGTTTCCTTTTCTTCTATTTATTTGTTTTGTCTTGTTATGGCTTGTTGGTTTTCATTTTATCTATTTTATTATTCTTTTTTGAGGGTGGGGTTTTGAGACTAGGTTTCTCTGTAGCTTTGGAGCCTGTTCTGGAACTAGCTCTTGTAGACCAGGCTGGCCTCGAACTCACAGAGATCCACCTGCCTCTGCCTCTCAAGTGCTGGGATTAAAGGCTTGCACCACCCCCGCCCGGTTATTTTATTATTATTTTTTAGATGCCCATTTGTAACATAATGAGAGAGAAACAAAGTTTTATTTGGGTGGGTGGAGAAGTCGAGAGGATCTGGGAGGAGCTAAGTGTGGAGTTGAGGAAGGAGTTGAGGGAGGAGAAATACTAATCAGAATATATTGCATTTAAAAAATCTGCATTTATTAAAAATGGCTAAACATATCTAAGCTATGACTTATACATTATGTTTTAGTAAACTCTAGGATAAATCTATGCTCTTCTATTATCCAAGAAGCCAAAGTTTCTGGATATTTTGGCTAAGAAACAGAATGTTAATTTGCATGTTTAATAATATATTATGGTGGATATTTTATTTATCCCCCATTAATATGTTAGCAATCTCTCCTCCAGTTATTTTTGAAAGCTTTGAATCTACATCCTCTACATTTTTTTTTAGTAAAAGCTGGGTCTTTCTGAAGTGTCTCTAGTGAGCATGTGTTTTCTGTCTGTTCCTGGACAGTCTGTAAGTATATTACATTCTCAGATTTCAGGACTTACATCCCCATCTCTAAAATTAAAACAAAAATTAAAGCAAGTGGTCTTTAATCTTGTTTTCATGTAGATTAGATATGTTACACCTATAATTTAATACAGAACTGTACATATGACAATCTAATTATACAAATAAGACATAGTTAAGCAAGTGCAATCAACTGTGTTTATATATATCAATTAACATTGAAGTTGAGGTCCAAATATAATCTTTAGTCTTTTGAGATAAAACCAGTAACTCTGACAAACATTTAAATTAAGCTGAAGATTAAATTATTTCTTTCAGGGATAATTTTCAATGTTATTTTTCTGCAAGATTCAATATGTTACAGCAGGACCATTAGTGTATTAATCTCTTCCTGTGGCATAGAGATGGCGTGCTGTAGAATATAAATCTTTTCAATGTTTTATAAGTCATAAAAGCCTGACTAAATGTGCATCTATCCTTCAGAGAGAAAATAATTGAGAATGCATGAACAATTTTCTTCAACCAAGTTACACACATATTTCCCCCCTCATTAAAATGAAAAATGCCATGAGCTCTGTTTCTGAAGAGAAAATCTAATAATGAAAGTAATAAAAATAACTAGTTAATTGCAGGATCTGAAAACACATGGATATTCTTTCTTCCAAGAAAAAATATATCAATACAATTACAAGTATTAATTCTAACTTATAAAACCTTTCAAGGTCTGTAGATGCTATTTGTTACCCCAAATTCTGTAGCATGCTTTACACATGATTGCAGACATCCAAATGTTAAACTAGTTACAAAGAAAACAGAATTGAGGCATGATAGTAGAGTCTATGTGAATCTTGGGCTAAAGGGGAAAAACTGATCAGAGTACATATTTTACAGGAGGATAAGGGAGAATGAGAACATCTGTACTTTTCTAATAAAAGCAGAATCTTAAGAGTAAGTGTTCAGCAGTGATGGATTAAGTCTTTTAGAGATTGAGAAACAAGCATCACAGTATCTCTGTATAAGTTAAAGGACATGGGGGGTGTTTATCACAGAATTCTCAAGTTCGCTGGATCCTGATCTATTTGTGTTTCTACCTAATGAACTACTTGCTAATGTTGTATACACGGAGTCAGAAAAAAATGCATAACTTTTTCTAGTTAATGTCTTATTGTCACATTTAAAATTTTCAATATAATTTATTGAAAGTCCTACTATGCTAACATACCTGAAACAATTTTCTAAATGTCAGCAAGCGTTTATAGGTTAGGCTAGATACATGGTACAAGAAAGTTTAACTGTCCTCTAAATTTTTGTAAACTGAAAAGATACCATCAAAATATCTTGCCTTGAGGTTATTTTAGATTTCTGGATTACAATATGATTATAATGATTTTCTTTTCCCTTTTTTCCTTCCAAAGATTGCCATATACTCTTTCCTCCTTTCCTTCAAATTCATGGGCTCTTTTCTTCATTAATGTTTACTACATATGGATAAATATTCCTAAGTATAACCTGTTCAGTCCATTTAATATTACGTGTATTTATGTTTTCAGTCTTAACTCTTTGGCACTGAACAACAAATTGGTGTGCTCTTTCCTGGGAAAGACTTCCTATCACATCTCTAGCTTACTAGGTTGCCTAGAATTCTTTTTGTAGGGTTAAAACTTTGTGGATATTTTGCCATCAAATAGCTCAGTCACTAAGATAGACAACTAATAAATGAAAACATCATGAAACCAAAAAGCTTCTGTAAGGCAACATCATACACTGTCAATGGGACAAACAACAGCCCACAGAATGGGAAAACATTTTTGTCAACTCCACATTTTATACAGAACTTATATCCAAAATATATAAAGAGAAAGCTAGACACCAACCCAGCCACAAAACCCTTCACTTACAATCTGTGCTGCCTGCAAGATGTGCTGGGGCAATAATGGTGCAGAACTTCCGGGAGTAGACAGTCAATGTCTACTTTAGCTTGAGGCCCACACGGTAAGAGATGCCCCAAGCCCTCCTGCCAGGATGGCCAGGAATCAGACTATGGTTCGCTTAGAGATATAGATTATAATTAAGTGTCACAACGTTCTTCTCATAATAATTTCTTTCTAAATAAAGGAGTATGACCACATGAAACTTCAGTGTAATTATGATGTTTACCTAAAATATCAACCATTGTCGCCATTTTCTTCTAGCTTAAACTTATGTTCTAAAACTGAACATGTATTTAGACAATCAGGAGAACTCATTTGCTTCTTTTATAATATGAGGAGACACCAGAAAAGTGCCTTCTATAACACAAGAAACAAGTCTTGTAAGAATTAACGGAGTCTCATTTATAAGCTACGAAGACGACTAAAGTTTTTTTAAATGTCTTAAACTATGACAGTTCTGTATTTGTGCCATTACTGTATTTTTAACAGAAATAATGTGAGGTTGGGGTTTTCAGAAACATGATAAGAGTTTTAAGTTGGAATCACCCTCACAGTTGATTGAAATGAAGAGTGAGAATGGAACTTCTCCACTTGTAATCTAGATGCTACTTGGTTCTTAGAGTTGATACTGGGCTGTGCTAACCCTTTAGGGTATTTAGATAAATGAATACGTGTCATTTTTTTACATATGGTAGAATTCTTGGATCCATAAAGTGGACTGCTCTGGGCTTAATATACAAGATAGAGAGAGATTCATACTACATTCGAAAGTGGTTTGTCTGATTTACCACGAATATTTTTTTACTCTGTTCTTGATTATCGTAAATGATGACTCAGTCTTCAACACACAACTTATGACTATTATAACAGACATCATTTTGTGATACTTGATAAAACTTAAAGAACAATATTCATGTGAAAAGTTGGACATATAAATGCACTGCAATTGTTAAGACTCATACAATGTATTTTGTGGAAGAACCTCTCAAAAAATAGTAAATATGTAGTCACCACCATGTCTTTTTAGTTTTATATACTGTGTGCTTGCTGAATTTGTCTTTAACTTTATTTATATTGACTTGTTTTTAGAGTGTAGGTCAGATATTTATAGTGCTCTCTAGTTTCAATTTGTCTTACAGTTCATCATGACTAGATTAGGTTACATAATTGTGCTGGAATACTTATTATTAATGTATGTTGTAGGATTTCTATATCAGCAAGTAAATTTAAATTAATTCAATCTAAACAAATGAAAATAAGAACTGGTTGAATAAATCATAGTTCTGCTGATCAATATAATCAAGTGAGAACATTAAGTATTATGATACAAATACATTTTTTATTGACAAAGATAGGCTAACATATTATTTGGAAAAGAAGAAAAAGAGGTTTGAATGCCAAAGGCATGATTTAATCCCATTGATTAGATTGCAGAATGTAAATTCTGTTGACCTTCAGAATGCACACTCCATATACCTTTGAGTATGCCAAATCTATCACTTATTTTATATAAAATGATACAGTGAAATATGTTTGCATATGAACTACATACATATTTCTGTTATACTCTCTATATTATTATTATACCTAATAAAACATACGTGCTTCTAAGAAGTATTTTTTGCCATAGTGTACAGAGAATTATGACAAGTAAAATGGTAAATGTTGGGAACTGGAGAGATGTCTCAATGGTTAAGAGGACTTTCTGCTCTTGCAGATTATCCAAATTAAGTTCCCAGAGTCCATATGTATGCTTCAAACTAGGTTTCACTAGTTCTAAGGAATCAGACATTCTCTCCTGTCCTCTATGAGCAAGAGACACTCATGCACGTGAAATAAATAAGAGTGTGTTGTTGGCGGCTGTTCATTCATTCCCAGATGCTCTGAACTGAAATAACAACTCAGAAACTATATTAATTAAATCACTACTTGGTCAATCGCTTAAGTATATTGCTAGCTAGCTCTTATTTCTTAAAACAACCTATTTCTAATATTTTATATTTTACCATGATGTTTGTGGCCTACTGGCAAGGTTCCAAAAGTGGCTGATGTCTTTCTCCTCTGTTAGTGCCATGTTTTCTCTCTGACTCCACCTATTCTCTCTCTCTATCTCTTTCAGCCTGGCTTTACTCTGTTAAGCCATTGGCTGAAGGCAGCTTCTTTATTAACCAATGGCAATGAAACATATTCACAACATACATTACCTCCCATATCACCTATCCTTTTTGTCTAAATAAAAAGGAAGGTTTTAACTTTAACATAGCAAGATTACATATAACAAAACAGGTATCAGCAAGAATTATAGTTACAATATTTATATCTACTGCCTATTTTATTATAACCAAGGAAAACTATAACTATTTATTCTCCAAATCCATCAAAGACTCAAGAAGGATATAATATTACTTAAATAAATAAGAAGTACATTATAAGCAACTTCCAAAATTCCTGAAGTGACAGAAACATTTCGCTGCCTGGATAGTCACCCAAAGTTCTTCTGTGTTTTGGGAGCATCCATCTTTAGTCCATAGTATCTAGCAAACTTTTCCATGAAGTAAGAAATTTCAAGACAGTTATGCTTATATTGGTAGTTTGTCAGTCACATTTTTCTGTGTCGTGCTGAATATCTGGCAGACTCTTTCATGAAGCAGGAACCTTGAAGGACTGTCTCAGCTTTAGGCAAGTTCAGCAGTAATTTTTCTGTGGGTCCTGCATGTCCAGTTTATACAGCATAACATCAAGAAATTCAGTCAAGGGCAGGAAGTTTCTTGCCAAAATGGCTAACAAACCCCATAAGGAGCCTCTTTGATGTTCATCATCCTCTTGAAGTAGATTGGTACATGTCTCATTGTCATGTAAAGTCCTAAGTTTTCACACATTTTAAATGTCATGTTCCATAGATCTTTGAAAGGTTTGAATGTTATCTAACTGAAATTTATATATATATATATATATGTGTGTGTGTGTGTGTGTGTGTGTGTGTAGCAAACCAAACTAATGTGACTACAAGCTTGACTACTATAGATGATTATCTCCTATCCTATATTTGTTAATTATGCACCTTTTTAAAAAAAAAATGCTAAGCAGGCGTGGCTAGTACCAATACCATGGCACTGCCTGCTTGCTCTGCCCAGTCCAACATGTTGAAGCATGTTTGTTCACTGCCTCTGAGAGCCATTCTGTCTGCCCCAGATCCAGGGTCTCAGTGGGTCTTTGTGACCATTAAGCAATTTGTAACACATTGCTCACAGACCCCATTTAAATGTTCATTCTCCTGAAATAGCCAGAGTTATTTGTGCAACTAGCACCAACCATAAAGTCTTCTTAAAGGAGTCACACAGTTTTTGCTGCTACTGCTGAGTCAGGAAGTTTTCTCATAAAAAAAAAAAACAAAAAAACAAAAACAAACAAAAACAAACAAACAAAAAAAAACATTGTGCCTCTGCTTGCTTCTAGCAAACAGAGCCCACCCAAAAACTGTTGCTACAAAAAAGCCATTCTTAACTCTGTTCTTTTGTGTCTAGAATTCCTTTTTAAGCTTTCTTAGGTTTTACGTGGATAAAATCAATCACGTTGGCACACCAATTTGTTGTCAGATGCTATTCTTTTGTTCCCAGCTACTCTGACCTGAAATAATGACTCAGATACTATATTAATTAAATCACTGCTTGCTCAATCACTGGAACGTATTGCTGGCTAGCTCTTATGATTTAAATTAACCCATTTCTATGATTTTATACTTTATCAGAAGGCTCACGGTCTACCGGCAAGGTTCCAGCTGGTGGCTAATGTCTTTTTCCTCTGGTGGCTCTGTGGTTTCTCTCTGACTCCACCTACTATCTCTATAAATCTCTTTCAGTGTGGCTTAACTCTGTTATGTCATTGGCTGAAAGCAGCTTATTTATTAATCAATGAAAAGAAAACATATTCACAGCATACATCACCTTTCACATCAATTGTGTACGATTTTTCTTAAGCCATGAGGTTTAATACAGAAGCAGCATGTTTTCAAACATTTTTAGTATGTGCTGCTTAAAGATACAGGTCAGAAGCAAATAACCTCTATATTTTCTTGTGTGTTGTGCATGTTTGTGCTACAGTGAAAATTATTTTTATTCATTAACTTGTGTTCCTCCAATTATTTTCTATATTAACTTCTTTTTGCTTAAGCACTGAAATGATATTGAAAATGTTTACATATTTATTAGTAGAAAATTAAATTAGTGGATGAGAAATAATAATATCATTCATTAAGCCACAAATATACTGAAATTATTTAAAACTCATGATAAATACAAAAATAGCTAAAGAAAATAATGTCCTGGAAAAGACAATCATATCTTCCATACTTACTTAAAAATCCAAAATCTCTAGATTATTCCATTAAATTTCAGCAATTCATCTGCAAAATTAAAATAAAACATTCTTCTATGATGCAATATTATTTAAATAAAAATATTTTGTTCCTCTTTTGGGGTTTATAAATTCAAGGTATTTTATTCAAAATCTGATATCTAAAGTAATTAAAATTTTCTATCTTTGATTATAGTTTGCTATGTCATAAACACATGAAACATTATCTGCATACTAATTTCAACAACCTAGTCACATGCTTACATAGGTAATAGTGGATATATAATGTTTAAGGTAACCATTTCATAGTGGAGGTGTCTGAATAGCAATGAGAGAAGTTCCATAAAAAATATGTATCATTTGTTAAAGAGATAGCTCAATGGGTGAAGTGCTTGTGGTGCAAAAATAAGTACCCAAGAGGCCCAGAACTCATAAAATTCTGAAGATGGTGGCATGTATTTATAATTTTAACTCTCCTGTAGAAAAAAATGGAAGGTAGGGGTACAACAGTTCCTGGAGTTTCACAGGGTAGCTAGCCTTGTGTACACAGCAATAAGATAGTCATTGAAGACTGATACCCATGTCTTCTGACCTAAGCAGCCATGTTATGGCTTGCATACTTTCACACATATACACAACTCAATCATACTAACACATCCAAATGAACACGGGAGCTATCTCTCTCTCTCCCCCCTCCCTCCCAGCTCTTCTCTCACGCCCCCCCACTCTGTGTGTGTGTTGTGTGTGTGTGTGTGTGTGTGTGTATGTGTTACAAGAACTCTGACTGAATGCACAATATGAGAAGAAAATGTCTGCTGGATTAGAAAAGCAATAGAGGAACTACTTTAAATGGGGATGGAAATCAATTCTTCCAAATTCTCAAGTATTAGATATTTATTGTGACTATGCTATCTATGAGAATAACATTGAAGCTAGGTCTGGAATATATATTAGTCTTTGTGGACCAGAGGAACCGGAAATTGCTGTCTGATACTTGTAAGATGAAAATTTGGAAAACATGGAGGTATTTTATATGAGCGAGTGCAGCAAATGCTCAAGTATTGCTCTCCACATCCTTTGTATTTAATACATATTCACCAAGCATAAATTTACAGTAGCCCTCTTCAGCTGGTACTCGTGACATAGTTAGTTTTCAAATTTCATGAGCCAAGACCTTGAAGAATTATTTTAACCAGACCAGTCTCATGATTAACTTTAACTGCTAACTTAATACATCCAAGATACATTTGCAAAAAGAGTATTAATATTACTTATATGAGATGAACAAGGGCTTCTATTACTATAAGAAGACATCATGACCAAAAGTAACTTGAAAAGGAGAGGGTTTACATCAGCTTAATAATCCTCAGGTCACACTCCATACCTGTGGAAAGACAGAGCAGGAACCCAAGGCAGAAAGCAGGAGGCAGGCACTGATAGAAGCCATATATGAACTCTGCTTATTTTCTTTCTTCTCATGGCTTCTCAGATTGCTTTATTATACATTCCAATAATACCACTTGACACTGCACTTAATAAGCTGAGTCCTTCCTTATCTTTAATTAACCAAGAAACTATTCCACAGACTTAACTACATGCCAGACAATAGAGGCAATTCCTCAACTGAAATTTCTCTTTTTCATTATGTTTGGATTTATATCAAGTTGACAAAAATTAACCAGTAAGCCCATGAGCATATCTGTGGGATTGTCTTGATTATTTGTTTTTATTTGATTTTTTCTCATGCAATGTATCACGAGTGAAGTTTCCATTCCCTCAACCCCTCCAATCCTCTGCTCCCAGATTAATTCTTCTTCTATTTCCCTTCAAAAGAGAGCATGCTTCCAAGTGATATCAACCAAACCTAGCATACCAAGTTACTGTGAGACTAGGCACAAATCCTAATATTGGCTATGGGCAAGGCTACCTAGCAGGAAGAAAAGGGTACCAAGAGCAGGCTAAAGAGTCAGAGGTACACTGCTAAGATTCCCACAAAAATACCTACTACCAACCTAACAATCATTAAGATATTCACAGAGAATCTGTTGCAGACCTATGAAGACTTGGTGATTGCCTCTTCAGTCTCTGTTACTCTACAAGCCTTACTTAACTGATTTTGTGGTTTGTGTTCTGGTATCCTCAACTTCTCTGATTTCTACAATTCCTCCTCTTCTTCTGTGGGCTTTAATGTTTGTTGGAAGATCCACTCTGAATGTAGAAAGCATCATTACCTATGGAGGCAGCTTTGAACTGTGTAAGAAAGCTAGTAGGCATAAATCTGCTTATCAAGCAACCAGGAATGACCTCTACAATTTCTGCTCCACTGTTCTGATTGTGAAGTTGGCTCCTTAGTCAGAGGTAAGGCTAAAATAGCAAAAAGACCCCCCTTCCAGTTTCTCCATCATTTTCCCTCAGTGTTATTCTGTAGTCTGAAATGTTAAGCACAATAAACCCTTCCTTCCTTATAGCTGCTTTAGTCAGTGTATTTCTCACAGCAATAGACACGAGACTACTAGAAGAGCTAGGAAGTAATATATGCAAAATGTAGATGCAGGGACCTGACTTCAAGTCTGAATTCGTAATTGCTATGCTAGCCTCCTCTGTAAGGCAGAGTTGTAATGTAATTAGATTCTGAGGTAAAAATAGGAAGTGGGGAGCTTGAGACCTGCCATAGTACCCTGAGGCAATATTGGCAGATTTTGACAATCAATATTAACATTCTTTTCCTTTCGGCCTCAGATGGCTTAAGTCATTTTATTACAAACCGCTCCAAATAAATCAGAAATGACTTTGGAATCAAAGCCATGCTAGGTGCATACCAGTGTGACTTATTCCCTCAGTGAAGGAATGAGATGGGTTAAAAGCTGCATTCTAGAAAAATAACAGGGGTGTGTGTGTGTGTGTGTGTGTGTGTGTGTGTGATCTAGGCTGAAAAGAATTAAATAAACAAAATGTCGCTGAATTAAGACAATTTTACTAAAATAGTTTGCTTTTATCACAAATAAATGTTATTATTCTCATTGAAATCTCAGCACATACCACAGAGACTTACTTTATGTGGTCCTGATAGTCTAAACACAAAGCTGACATAATTTTACTCAGAAGCAAACCATAAAATTCAATGTAGGTTCATGGGGGTAGGGTAGAAATTGATAGATTAAAAACAGCTTAGTCTTAAATATAGATTTTAGAATAGATTTCCCCACACATAACCTTCACATAGTATTTTGAGAATCCAGAAAGATATAAACCCATTTTTTCATATTACCAAGGAAGTTTTTCACCAGCTAAACTGTGTTCTGGTATATTCCTTCACAAATAGCTGCTTCTCTAGGTTCTTGTGGCAGATGAAACAGTGAATTCTAAGGCAGAAACAAGTTCCACAGGGAAATCACTTGACCTTGACCACTCTGAGTATTTACATTATAAAGAAATCCATACAATTAAATTGAATAGCCCACCACATACTATACTGTCAACTCCTCAAGTGTGTCTGATGTGTTTCCATCCACTTAGGAAAGTTTTGTGTTTTCAGTTCATTTATTTAATTACACTTTCAAGTTTTAAATGCTTAGTCAAGTTATAGTCTACCTTTTAAATGGAGTGTAACTAGATTTTAGCATATTGTGAATATTCCTTCACATATGAATAACAATTTCTAATGAAATTATGGGCCCTCCCATAAAGAACATACACTAAGCTTACACACATTGATTCTAATTTAAGAATGAACATGTTACATGCCAGGTTTTACCATTTTATAATACAAATTTCAGAGGAAAACAAATTTCAACAAACTTGTTTCAAACTGAAGACCATGGAGAATGAGACCCTTCCTAGAATGAGACCCTTTTTAAGAGAAGCGGTATGAAATAGTGACGTTTCCAAAACTTCAAACAGCAGACGCTCCTAATAATTATGAGAACTTGAACAGAAAAGGTGGAAGGTGAAGAAACAAAACTTAAGAGGAAAAATGACCTTGATGGTGAGGCAAAAGGCAGCATATATAGTGTTGGAGAGACGTTAATGCATTATAAAAGCCCCAAAAGGCGATTGGAGGAGAAAAATTATGTCTCATTTCTCTTGTATTATATTCTACCTCTGTTTCTTTTCATGACATTCATAACTAACTATAGTTAACTAATAAGAAAGAATTATCCAATTAGGAGTCAAGTGTTGGGGGGGATGAGAGTAAAGCTACAGAGAACAGGCATAGATGGATAAGAACAAAATGATTAATAATCTCTGTATAACTCTATGGTCACTCAAGGAACCTTAGTTACCTCATATTTAAAATAAGAGAAGTATAATTCCTATACACCAGCTCTGGAACATTAAATAAAACTGAATTATTGCCTTCTTATATTTGATGTTCAGTAAAGGTGAACACAAGTCTTGATCTAAAGACAAGGATATTCTTTGTATTTCTTGCTTCTAATATTCAGTATCCTCAAAATACAGTAGGAAATGAGTATTATAAAGTTGTAAGCTCAAAGGAAAGAGTAAATGTAGATTGACAATTGGTAACAGATTTAGCAGGAAAAAAAAAGCCTTTTATGAGTGGATAAGGGCATAGGCTAGGCATTAGCTCCAAAGAGGAGTCATTTTAAAGATGCACTAAGCAGAGAAAAACATTCCAATTTTCAAAATACTATCACACAATTGGTGATATGCAAGATATTCATCAGTGTGGCTATGGGAGAAGGCCAGTTCAGGCACCCTCTCCTTTGCTGCCCAAGGACCTAGCTGGGGACATCCCCTTGCATATCACCATAGAACCTTCATCCAGCGATGGATGGAGATAGAGACAGAGACCTATATTGGAGCACTGGACTAAGCTCCCAAGGTCCAGACGAAGAGCAGAAGGAAGAAGAACATGAGCAAGGTAGTCAGGACAGCGAGGGATGCGTCCACCCACTGAGACAATGGGACTGATCTAATGGGAGCTGACCAAGGCCAGCTGGACTGGGACTGAACGAGCATATGATCATATCGGACTCTCTGAATGTGACTGACAATGAGGGCTGACTGAGAAACCAATGATAATGGCACTGGGTTTTGATTCTACTGCATGTACTGGCTTTTTGGGAGCCTAGTCTGTTTGGATGCTCACCTTCCTAGACCTGGTTGGAGGGGGGAGGACCTTGGACTTCCCACAGGGCAGGGCACCAGACTTCTCTTAGGACTGGAGAGGGGTGGGGAGGGGGGGGGAATGGGAGGAAAATGGGAGGAGGGGAGGAGGTGGAATTTTTTAATAAAGAAAGAAAGAAAAAAGGAAAAACAATTTAAAAAACACTATCACACATTAGGATGCATATAGATGGAATAGAGCAGGTACAAAATTTTTATTTTTTAATTATTGTTATTATTGTAGGTGTGTGAGACGCAGACAAGACAGAAAGAATGAGTTCACTCAAGTCACCATACTTAATGAGAACAAAGGAGAAGACAGAGAACAACTTCTGTAACAGTTTTTACCTTCCAAATTGTTGAAGTCTGTCTTATTTTTCATTTCTTGTCCAGTTATAGGTTTCTATGCTAATTACTATTTACTATAATAAGCTTTGCAGATAAGGTTTGAGCAATACACTGATGTATATTTGTTTTAAGAAAAATAGAAACGGAAATTTTCTTCTCTTTATATATACTCCTAAACATAGCCTGCTCAGTATGAATAATGTAACTTATATTTATGTTTTCAGAGCTGACTGCTTGATATTGGACAACTGATTGGTGTGTTGAGGATAGATGTCTGGCCAGTGATTAGCAAGAGACCATCCTCGAAGAAGACTACATCTTCTGCTCCCAAGCACTGCTGGGTATGGGTTGATCTCATGGAGTGGGTCTGGGCCTTAAATCCAAGCTGATCTTGGTTGATTACTCCCACAAGCTTTGTGCCACGATTGCACCTGTATATCTTGCAGGCAAGTTACCATTATAGACCACAGGGTTTATAGCCGGCTTGGTACTATACAGAGTGCCTTCTAGTACTAAGAACACTAGTGTTAGGGTGGAAATTGCAGGTAGGCACCAGCTCAAACTTACTGTGTTCAATATGTAGATATTGTCTTCAACACTAGGGCTTACTATCGGTTTGTGGAGAATAATAGATAGCCTTGGAAATGGTCTTGGGTTTTTATGGTCCGTTTGTCCAGCAACTCAATTAGAGATATTCATTTTAGGCCCTGTCTCCTCAATTATTTGTCAATTCCATATAGATCACCTTCATATATATATATATATATATATATATATATATTTTAAGAAACTTATACTCCATTGGGTTTCCATACAATATCACAAATGACCCTTTGTTTTAGTTGTCCCTCTGCATATTCCCTCCCTCAGTCGTCGTTTTTGTCACCCTCCCTATGGGATCCTTCTATTTCACATCTCCTCCCTCAGTGCAGGAGAGTGCAGATAACTATCTATTCGATTTGCCCTCTAGTTACTTACTCTACCTAACCTCTGTGGTTATACTGATTAATGCCTTTTTATAGAAGTCTTTACAATTAACATCCACATATAAGGGAAAACATATTATATTTGTCTTTTTGAGTCCAAATTACCTCACTCAGAATGACTTTTTTCTAGCTCCATCCATTTATCTGTGAATCTCATTATCTCTTTTTAAAAAATATAACTCCATTTGAATTTCTTTCCCTAAACACACTCTCTCTCTCTCTCTCTCTCTCTCTCGCTCTCCCCGTGTGTGTGTATGTAGAAAGAAATGTATATATAAGAGAGAAAGAAAAAATGGATAGGAGAAAGGTAAGAGAGGGCAAGGGAAAACCATAATCAGAATATATTGTATAAAAATCTTATTTTCAATAAAAAGAGATATATAAGAAAGTAAAAAGAGAGAGAGAAAAAAAGGAAAAGGAAAGAAAGAATGCAGAGTGGCATTTCATTTGTATTTTAATAAATAAAGTTTGCCTGAAGATCATAGAGTAAAACAGCTTCACTGGTCAGCCTTACAAGACAGAGACTAGTAACACACACCTTTAATTCCAGTAGCCACGCTAGT
Organism: Chionomys nivalis; assembly: GCF_950005125.1. NCBI lineage: Eukaryota > Metazoa > Chordata > Mammalia > Rodentia > Cricetidae > Chionomys > Chionomys nivalis. The sequence goes on along the minus strand of NC_080103.1, from coordinate 27,003,744 downwards.
TGTCATAGAAACACAGCAGTGCATAACTTTAATCCTGGCCCTAGAGAGGATTATAAAATGGGAGGAAGTGGCTCTCAAACACAACCTCATTCTGAGATTTCTGGAGGCAGCATCATTATTTAGTACTGAGATCTAGGTAAGAGCCAGTGGCTGACAGTTTTGCTTTTGGAATCTTTAGGTTGAACCTCAGTTTCTCTCTCCGAGTTTTTAGTAATAGTGCTTCATTTGGTGTCCAACTTTTGGAGTACAAATTTAGGAAAAATCTGTTTGCCTGAGGCTTTTTAACCACTGTTTCTGGTTGGAGTCAGACCCAAACCTAGCCACCTGGGTTCAGGAGAAAAACTAGTGCTCCCAGTTCTCATTCACCCTGGTTTATCTTCCATGTAAAGATGGAAAACACACAAAGAATCTTGATACTGTATGTTATTGTATCATGTTTGAATTGTTTGACTGATGAGGAAGGAGCAACAGTTGCCAAAAGACATTTGATTACAAATGCTGCTGGAGTAATCCAACCTATGTATTTTGAAAATACTTTGACTTAACAGTTTAAGTTAAAAGATGCGTTACTTTGGAGAAAAGGTTTTGCTTTTATTTCCACAGGAAATTAGAGGCTGTGGGTTTATTCTGGGTTAAGAAATATATGAGTTTATCAAAAAAGACCCCATGAAAAATCTCCAATCAGAACAGATGGACTAGATGATCCAACATTTCAGAGTACCTCTGTTGTAGTTTTCTCTGAGTTCTACATCCAGAACAATCTCAAAACTACTGGTTGAAATGATCCAGTCTCAGGACTTGAACATAATCTTTGGGTCCCAGAAAGATTATCAGTGACCCCTATCAGCAGTAAGTAGTCTAGAAAACTATGCCCAAACTACCAATAAAAAGTGGATAATGGGTGTTTGTCATTGTTTAATGTGTTGGTTACAAATCGTTATTGATAATGGTCAGGAATAAAAGCTAAACAAAGATAATTAGATTCAAGGTTCTTACTTTGAAAAGAAAAAAAGGACCAGGTGGTGTTGACACATACCTTTAATTTCAACAATTGGGAGGTAGAAACAGGCAGATCTCTGTGAATTAGAAGTCAGCATGGTCTACAGAGCAAGTTCCAGGATCGGCTCCATAGCTACTGAGAAACTCTGTCTTGAAAAAAAAAAACAGCAAGCATACAAACAAATGAATAAGTAAATAAGGAAAAGAAAGAAAGGAAAAGAAAAAAGGGGGATATAGATATGACAGGATAAAAGTATTGATTATTGAATCTACTCTGAAAAGAAAAATGGAGGGTAAAGATATGATAAAATAAAAATGTAGATTATTGAATCCCCTTTTAAAAAAACAACTACTAGTTTTAAATGTTTTACATTGGTTTGGGTTTTTGTATATTGCATACAAATTTTGTATATTGATACATATTTGAGATTAATTTTGTTAAAAATACTGCACACACATTTAGAATCTTGTTCAAAGTATTGTAGCTATATAGTTCATTTAACAATGTAGTGTAAATTTCTAGTCCTTGAAAGTTGTTACTACCAACTGTTTAGAATAATAAGGAAATGCAGGTTAGTAGCTAGTCACCTATCATAATCAAACTTGTAGCCACATTAGGTAAGCTTTCAAGGTCATGCAGAGGTATATTTTACGTAGACAGGCCATCTTCAAAAACTTCAGTGATCTACAGAATATGGCATTTAAGGTGTTTTAATAACCTGGGCTCTTTTTTTATGACAATGAGACATGTCTGCTTCTAGTAGCACCAATCTATTTCAGAGAAGGTAATAGGCATCGAAGAAACTCCACATGGAGTTTTCTTTCTTTGTGGCAAAAGTAAGCCACTGGGCAAGAAAATGCCCCTGCTGCAACTGCTGACAGTATGCTGTCCTAATTAGACAAGCAGGACAAAAAATACCCTGCTTCACAGAAAAGTCTGTTGAATATGTTATGCCTGTAGGCTGAAGATGGATCCCATAACGTTACAGAGGAGTTTTTAGTGACTGTTCAGGCAGCCAGCTGTTTCTGTCATTGTTCACATTTTTTGGAAGTCATTTACTTGCACTTCCTTCTTAATCATTTAACATTATTTCCTTCTTGGATCTCTGAGGGAGGTGAAGATTAGATTGATATACTTATAGTTTACCAGATGCAAAAAGCATGTTATGATAGAAAGTAAGTACAAGACATTGGACTCATCGAGATAGGATAGATATGGAATATTTTCTCTGAATTTGTCAAATGCAAATGGATTAGACATTGTTGATGTATTAATTTCCTGTATATAGTGTATACAGTCATTGTACATATTGTGTATAGTTTTCTTTTAGTAGTTATAGCCTTCTTTTTATTTTAGACAAAAGGGGGAATGTAGTTGCATTTCATTTATATTTTAATAAATAAAACTTGGTTGAATGTCAGAGAGTAAAACAGCCCCACTGGTCAACCTTATAGACTAGACAGTGGTAACACACACCTTTAATCCCAGTAGCCAGACTAGTTGCCACAGAAACTGGGCAGGGCATGCCTTTAATTCCAGTGGTGCACACTTTTAATCCCAGCCCTAGAGAGGATTAAAAAATGTGAAGAAACAGCTCTCAAACACAGTCTCATTCTGAGATTCCTGGAGGCAGGTTCTCCTTTTCAGACTGAGGTCAAGGTAAGAGCCAGTGGCTGGCTGTTTTGCTTTTTGGATCTTCAGGTTGAACCTCAATATCTTCCTCTAAGTCTTTATTAATTGTGCTTCAACAAAGAGAGGGAGAGAGAGAGATTTACTACAAACGTGCACTTCATGACCCATGACCTCTAGGAATAAATTTGATAAAGTCTTAATATGAGAGCTCATTAGGAAAAAGAGAACATAATGCTGAAGCTCATAATGGAGCATTAAATGAGAAAGAGAGCCTTCCCTCCATATACCCTGAAAGGAGCTTCATTAGGAGCTGAGGTATGAAGTGAGACAGGAGGAGTAGCCTCTATGGGCAGCATGTCAATTGTCCTAAACAGAAAAATGGATCTCTTAGTTTCCAAAGAAACAAAAGAAATCTCTCACCATTGTAGGTTTTTGGTGGTGGATGGCATGATGTTCCACATGGCATAATTTAATATGGCCTTCTCTTCTACCAGGGGCCACAGCCACTAAACTTATCTCACCATGCAAAAGTCAGCAGCTGGGCTTCCTTGTTGCTAAAAGTCGTAGGAAAGGACTTGTCAGAAACAGGAGGGGAGGCTTCAAGAAACTTTAGCCTGATTTCTGAGAGAAGGTTAGACCCTGAAAGGTCTTTGATCTAATGTTCGATGAAAAAGTGGAGTATTTTTTATAAATATGTTTTTGTGATTCCAGAAATACTAATATGGTGCAAATATGGAAGATAGACTTAACAGAGAAAATGACTTTATTCAGCATTTATTCCTTTAAATCTTGAATCTACAATAATGGCAGATACATATGATACAGTAAATAAAATATATATAGCTTAAGAATTATAGTCATAGTATTTTATTGTATATTAGAAATTTGATTATAAAATTTGGATACTCGTGACAACAAAGAAGACTGAGATGATGAATACTCTCACTTAAATGACAACAATGAATGCTTATGCATATATGAGTGCATTTAGACATCATTTCATATGTCTTTTATATGTGTATCAGATAATTTTTAAATAAACATCTTGATTCAAGCTATTTCTCAGGGACATCAATCTTCAATAATGGTGGCCAGTTTAAAGTGTTCACCAATAATTTTCTGTTTCTAGGCTATTATTCGTAGTCATTTGTTGAGTAGCTATCTTTAAAAAGTTTGTGACTACCTCACACTATCTATTAATGAAAGTGATACATTGATTTTCTTTTTAAATGGTATTTCTATTTTCATTAATATGTTATGTAGTTAACAGTATTTAAGCACTGAAATAAATGCTATTTTGTTTTTATTTTATGCTTATATTGGTATTTTGACTGCATATGTCTGGTGCACATAGAAGCCAAAGGATGGTGTTGTTATCACTGAAATTGGAGTTACAGACAGGTGTGAACCATCAGGTAGGTGCTGGGAACCCACCTGGGTCCTCTTGAAGAGCAGTCAGAGCTCTTAACTGCATAGCAATCTTCTCATCTCCAAATACATTTGATTTTGATACTGACTAGAGAGTCTTTTCTTTCTTGGATATTAAAGCTGGAGCTCAGCATTGCTGAATATTGTCAAGAACATGAAATTTGTGTTGTGCATTCTTTATGTTAAGGAAATTACCAATGCAGCAATTATTTTTATTTATTTCTTTTCATGAATTAGCAAAAGATTCAGAAGAAGACCATTCAAGACTTGTAATGGTAAAAGACAGAGCCTTTCTCTTTAATTGGGTGCCCAGACTGGGAAAGTGTTAATTGAGTAGCCACGACTTCTATGGCAGTGGATAACTCACTATTTGAATGCTGTAAGGAACACCACAACTGAATCCTTATTTCTACTCTAATAGTCACTGTTGAATTCATAACCCCTCAGAACAATCCACAGCTGCTTGAGATGACTATACAACTACCTCTTCAATAGCTCAGCAAGAAGCCAGTAATTGGTCTAATGCTAGATTTATTTATTTTGGTCATGAGCCAACAAATACTACACAGTAAATGTACAGCTCACAGGTCTATTAGACTAACCCACAGGAGGTATGGACACTCCACATGGAGAACTCGTTTCAGCAGAGCTGGGGGAATACTTGTATTTTGGATAAGTCACTGTCAGTTCTGTAGAAATCTTGTGAAATCTTGGCATTTCTCCCTTCTATAATATCGCAGAAGTGTATAAACCTGACTTTTTCTGAAGGGCAACTGGATACCACTTCCCATACCATGAAGCTCTAGTGTGAAAGCATTCACTCAAACTTTTGCTCCCATAGCCAAAATCTACATAAAACTAGTCCCCTACAACTTCCTTTATTAACAGGACTTAAACAGCAGATTCAGGAAGGTATAATCTACTGGTCTTCTACTCCAACTTGTTACTGATATTCTGTGTTACCCTTCACCTTGGTTTCAGTGAACATAATATCATATCCCAGGTAACTAACTGATTTTACCTTTACCCCTAGAGATTCAGGGAAAATGGTGGAGTCACTAAATCAGTCTCAGAGAAATCAATTCTCACTTGGTTACTGTCAGGCATTCTGCTGGTGTCAAAAGCAAAGTCCCTAAAGGAGATTCCTTTTAAGTCAACCAACTAGACACTAATACAAATCAGGCATCTTGCCTCCCTCCCAGACCCTTGCTGTAGCTACCAAGGCTGTATTTCCAACCACAGAGAGCTTCACAGCTACGCCCCACCTGAGATATAAGGTACCTCCTTGTCAGATCCACCGGGTTTGTTGTTGTTGTTGTTTGTGATTCTGTGGAAAGGCATATTTAATACTACTGTTACTGCCTATGGGATTGCTAACTTCTCTGTATGCCTATATAAACTGAAAGCTATGTGAAGAACAGCCCCCCCTTTCCCCCGCTTCTTTCCTTCTTTCCTTCCTACCCCCAGGGAAGAAAGTAACATGCAGGAAGAACATGCTGGGGTCAGTCAATTGCTCTACTTCTCAGAGTCCTTCCCCCAGCCAGTTTGCGCCTGTCATACAGAATCTTAGCTGGACCCTGTGAGGGTGCTGAGGCTGGTACTCAAGGCCCCCAATAATTTTTGGTCCTGTGGTTGGTTGATGTGAAAGCTGTGCTGTGATTGATACAGCTGCAGTATATACTTGCATGTCACACCTCAATCATATCTTTGTCTGGCTCTATAAAGAGGCTACTAAGTTCATTTTCTTTTTCTTTCTTCTTTTTCTTTTCTTTTTCTTTTTCTTTTTTTGTTTTGTTTTGTTTTGTTTTGTTTCTCAAGACAGGCTTTCTTTGTGTAACAGTCCTAGCTGTCCTGGAACTAGCTCTTGTAGACCAGGCTGGCCTCGAACTCACAGAGATCCACCAGCCTCCTCCTCCTGAATGCTGGGATTAAAGGCATGCGAAACCACTGCACTTCATTTTCTGACTAAGCCACTTGATATCCTTTTATTCTGTCCCTTGCTGTGTTTCATTGGACTCCCCCCAAAAAAACAACAAAAAAACAAACAAACAAATAAACAAAAACTATTCTTGAATGGTCTTTGCCCATTATTAATTTTTTAATTGATTTTTATTGAGCTCTACATTTTTCTCTTCTCCCCTTCCTACCTCTCCCCTCTCCCAAGGTCCCCATGCTCCAAATTTACTCAGGAGATCTTGTCTTTTTCTACTTCCCATGTAGATTAATTAAATCTATGTGTATTTCTCTTAGGGTCCTCATTGTTTTCTAGGTTCTCTGGGATTGTGATTTGTGGGTTGGTTTTCTTTGATTTTTTTATCAAAAGTAGAGTGAGTTAGGGGGATAACATAAGAGGATAAATGGGAGTGGTTGTGATTGCAGCTGTACCCTCTGCAGCAATGGCAGAATGTTGTAATGGCAATAAGAATAGCTGAATAGTTCCATGAAGCAGACATGAAAATTTCTTAGCTTTTTCTCCTGTTGCTGTGATAAAATCCCTTATGATAGAAACTTAGAGCAGAAAGGGGTTATTTTAGCTTATAGTTGAAGGTTACCATCTTCTCAGGGAAGACACAGTGATAAGAGCTTTAAAGAGTTGGTTTTATCCCCCTTCATGAGAAAGGGGAAGGGCAGTGAGGGAGAGAAACAAAAGACATATCTTGATCCAGGGAGCCATTAAAGGGCTATTGAGAAAGACAGCACTAGGAAAAATCCCAGGAATCCTCAAAGATGAACCCAGTTAAGACTCTGAGAACAGTGGAGTACACTTAACTTGGTTTTCCCCTGATTTCAGACTGATGACTACCTTAATTGCCATCATAGAACCTTCAGTTAGCAACTGATAGAAGTAGATACAGAGCTCTACAGCAAAGCACTGGGCCCAGCTACCTGTGACCAAGAGAGGGAGGAGTGATAATATGAGCAAAGGTGTAAAGACCATGATGGTGATACCCACTGAAACAGCGGACCTGAGCTAGAGAGAGCTCACCGACTCTGGACTGATAGCAGACGAACCTGCATAGGACCAAATTAGGCCCACTAAATGTGAGGACAGTTGTGAGGCTTTGACAGTCTGTGGGACCACTGGACCAGGATTTATCCCTAGTGTTTGAACTGCTGTCTAGCAGCACATTTTTTTTTGGAGGGATACCTTGTTCAGCCTACATATGAAGGGAGAGCCTTGTTTTTTTCTCAAAGTGAAGTGTCAGACTTTGTTGGCTCCCCATGGGAAGCTTTACCTTTTCTGAGAAGTGGATGAGGAGGTGGATGGGGAGAAGGAGGAGGAAGCAGGAGGAGAGGAGCGAGAAGGACAGGGGATAGCTACATAGAATGAGAAAAGATTGTATTAAAAAATCTTAATAAATATGAGTGAGTACATCCCATGTTCCTCTTTTTGGGTCTGGCTCACCTCACTCAGGGTAGTGTTTTCTATTTCCATCCATTTGCCTGCAAAATTCAGGAAGTCATTGTTTTTTACTGCTGAGTAGTACTCTAATATGAATATATTCCATACTTTCTTCATCCATTCTTCCATTGAAGGGCATCTAGGTTGTTTCCAGGTTCTGGCTATTACAAACAATGCTGCTATGAACATAGTTGAGCATATACTTGAGGTAAGCCAGACCCAAAAAGAGGAACATGGGATATACTCACTAATATTTGGTTTCTAGCCATGAATAGGGGATGTTGAGCCTATTATGCGTGATCTTAGAGAAGCTAATTAAGAAGGTGAACCCAAAGAAAAACATTTAGGCGATGAAAGGAGACAGAGACAAAGACCCACATTGGAGCACCGGACTGAAATCTCAAGGTCCAAATCAAGAGCAGGAGACAGAGCACGAACAAGGAACTCAGGACAGCGAGGGGTGCACCCACACACTGAGACAATGGGAATGTTCTATCAGGAACTCACCAAGGCCAGCTGGCCTGGGTCTGAAAAAGCATGGGATAAAACCAGACTTGCTGAACATAATGGACAATGAGGACTACTGAGAATTCAAGAACAATGGCAATGGGTTTTTGATCCTACTGCACATACTGGCTTTGTGGGAGCCTAGGCAGTTTGGATGCTCACCTTACTAGACCTGGATGGAGGAGGGTGGTCCTTGGACTTCCCACAGGGCAGGGAACCCGGATTACTCTTAGGGATGATGAGGGAGGGGGACTTGATGGGGGAGGGGGAGGGAAATGGGAGGTGGTGGCGGGGAGAAGGCAGAAATCTTTAATAAATAAATAAATAAATAAATCTTAATGAAAAGAGTTGGTTTTATCATATTTATAATATAAGATAGAGCCATGAATTCCTGATGGTATTTGTTTAGCTCCCTTTCTCTGCTTTTATAGAGGTCTGGGACACTGACACTAGTATTTTCTTAGGACATCCATTTTCTTTACTCTGAACCCCATTTCTTCCATTTGCAACTTTCTTTATGTCCTCCAATTAAGAGAAATTTGCAGTCTCAGCTCTATTACGTTCTCCTAAGCACAAATAACTGACATAAGCATTTTGTTAATGTCATGCACTCTCAAGAAAGTTTGCTTTTCGGACTGGTTTATAAATTGTTACAATAATACTTAGAACAACTTTGTCCTTTGTACTGTACACTTGGCAGACTAGACTAGATAATTTCTCCAGCTTTCTGTGCTTTGCTTTGTTCCTAAATCACATTGAAAGTGACCCAAAGCAGCCATGCAGTAACCTAAGAGCTCCACTTTCTAGATGTCACTTCTTCAAAGATCATTCAGATTTCAATATGGCCTTCTTATAGCCCTGGGGAATGCACCCAGTGCAACCACCTCCCTTCATACTGTGTGATGGTGACCTTGTCACAACTTCCAATTAAATATTTCTTATCTTCTTCCGACATCTCATCAACTCTCCGTTCACTGCTCACTTCTCTTCTCAAATTCTTGTCACAATTCATTTAATTTCCTGGAATTCAAAACTGTCACTAATCTTTTTTTTTTTCTTTTTTAACTCTTCCAAACCTTCCATAGAATCATTTTTTATTTAGGTGCTAGAGATTGAGTTAGGGACTCATCCAAGTTAGGCAAACCCTCAATCACTGAACTACATTCTAAACCATAAAATCATTTTTACTACTCTATTCAAAAGAATTTGCCTGTACCAATGATAACTTCAAAGTCACCTTCACATTCCCATGTACGTATTAATTCCAACAAATCCACTTCCTGGTGTCAGTTTTCTCTTAGACCTTTAAGCCATTTCTATGCTAATAGCACAGCACAGTAAATTTGTTAAGTTATGAAGCAGTTAAGTAGGATAAAAGATCAAGGCACTAGTTCTGATGATGCCTTTCTTCTTCCCGAACATGGTGAGGCAACAGTGAGTGTTAGAGAAGCCTAACAGCCTCTGAAGTAGTCAATTAATTCTTGTATCTATTAATCACATACAGGGGTTAGCCCTTTCATGAAATCAGAAACAAAATCATCACCTTTTGTCTGGACTCACCTCTTCATTTCTAATGTGGAGATCAAATTTCAACTTTACTTTTATAGAGGAGAGCTCATATGCAAATAACTGTAATCTAGAATATTTGTATAACTGAAGAAATTTCTATTAAATTTTCCTGTATTAAAAATATTCCCATATTATTTATCTAGTTGACAATAGACAATGTTGTTTTTTAAAATATGCATAAAAAATAAACATGCACATATTCTGTCAAGGGCCTGGGAAATATACAGCAGGTGGTAACTAGTGTTCAGATGTCAACCCAACAGAGGAATGATTCTCTGATGGAGGAAAATCCTGTCCACGTAGGATCTGTAGGAACACTGACTCTGGAAACTGTTTCACCTGTCTGTAATTTCACATGTGAAACAGCAACTATAGTATCTCCCCATTATCTGCACTAAAATGTGTAAACTCGTGTGATGTCTACTTATAATCTCATGATGGAATCTCAATCTTATGAGCATCTATATCAGTGGACGGTCCAAAAGATGGCTTTAATTAAGCTGTGTAATTTTGATAAATAGAAAAAATGTTAGGATATGCTTCATAAATAGATCTAATTATTCACATTGACCGTGAAATAGGTCACTTAGAAGTCTATTCTCTATAATTACCTAAACTAATATTATGTTATAAAACTCAAGCTTCAACTATTTATTGTTTAGTTGCCAAATAACAATTAATCAATTAATCAAGTCCAAAGAAAATTATTCTTTTGTTCAACTTCTGAGAATAAAGCCTCACGATTAGACAGAGCTACAAAGAATGGTCTGGCTTTGTGGCCAAAGACACAGGCTCCCCCATTTTTTGTGTTCTGGGATTGCAGACAAGAGAAGAGAATATATATTGGGGTGTAGCTTTTGCTGGCCTCTGACTGCTGCTGCCTGCATGCAATTCCCATTTCCAGAGCACTCAAGGTGTGAGAAAACACGAATCAAAGACACAAACTCTGGAAGATTCCAATACAAAAGCTTTCATTATAAACAGGTTGGGGTTTTTTATTGGGTTAGGGAAACTAAGCTGCTGCTGGAACATTTTTGGTTGGTCCTTTGGAAATTGGCAGTCACTGCTGTTGTGTTATGATTGGCTAGGAGAGTACATGATTATTTACCATGCTTTTGGTTCTCTGACAGGTTGTCTTGGCCAATTTTGCTTACTCACTGTGAGTTTGCATGTACTTGCTTGTGCTTGCACTATTGGCCTGTCTCATCGGGGGCTGAGACATTTTCAATGCCACTGCCTGTGAAGGTGCCAAGCACCATATTCTTGCCTATGCATTGCTAAGGTAAATGGCTCGGCGCCTTATTGCTTACCCAAGGAATGCACTTTGTCCATGAGATGTAAGGTTTTTATTTTATTATTTTTGCTTCAAGCCTCCTGTAAAAAAATGGTATTTAAGCTAAATGAACAAAGAAGCAAGAGAGACTTTGGAAACAGAGACTTGAAACCAAAGGTTTAAAACTACAGAATTGGAACTAAAGAGATATACAGGATTATAGACAATTAGGTCAAGAGAGATAGAAATGAAGAAGAATAAAAGAGAATGACCCTCATATCATGTATGTGAGTCTTTACTCCTCACATAAAAAAAATCAAATTGAAGACCTGGGTATTAATCTACAAACCTATGAAAACCTAGTTTTTGACAAAGAAGTTAAAAGTATATAATGGAAGAAAGAAAGCATCTTTAACGAATGGTGCTTGCATAACTGGATGTCAACCCGTAGAAGAATGAAAATAGATCCATATCTATCACCATGCACAAAACTCAAGTCCAATTGGATTAAAGACCTCAATATAAATCCAACCACATTGAACTTGATAAAAGAGAAAGTGGGAAGTAGCCTGCAATGCATGGGCACAGGGGACCACTTCCTACATATAACCCAGTAGTACAGACAGTAAGACGAGGAGGGTGTGTTTAGGAGTGGGAGGGAAGTGGCAGGAGAGGAAGAACTGGAAATTTTGATTGATATTATTTATAAAGTAAAAAAAGAAAAAAAAGTAGCTTTAATCTCAGTTTTGCTTCATTGTAAACTTTTTCCTTGAACCCTGGAGGGAGCCTTGAAGAGCCAAGCTTTCAGGCTACCATTAACATTCAAATATATACTTTAAAAATTAATTATTTCAATGTTTATCCTTCTTGATGTAGAAGGCATTATGTTACCATTAAAGTGATCACTTTGAACAAAATGTCCTGGAAAATTCATGACCATTTCACATGTTTATTTCTCTATTCACTACTTAATAAAATATAGTCTAAATGATCTATACTCTTGTCGATAGGCGATGCTTCTAACATACAATACCATAATCTAATATCATTTTTTTTCTTTTTGGTTAACTGTTTAAGTAACAGAGTCACTTTCTTCTTCTCTTTTTCCTTCCTTTTTAATTAGTTTCTGTTATTTTTATGTATGAATATTTTTCTGGATGTATATCTAAGTATCATGTGTGTGCATAATACCCTTAGAGGTCAGAAGGCAGTATTGGATCCCCTGAAATTGAAGTTACAGATAGTTGTGTTACTTTTTTGGTGCTGGGAATATAACCAGGGTCCTCTGGAAGAATAGCCACTGTTCTTAACCACTGAACCACCTTTCAAACCATCAAATCACTCCTCCCTTTGTTCCCTCCCTCCCTCCCTCCCTCCCTCTCTCTCCTTCCCCCCCCCCTCGGTTGCTTATTCCAATACTAGTTATATCACAATTGCACGAATTTGCATACAATTGCACAATTTTGCATACCATGCCTGGCAGATTGGTATTGTAGTTCATAGTTCTCACTGCTGGGTCAAACTCTCAGATGTGCTTCTACTCCAGCAGCATAGTATCTCCTAGTACTACCAAAGCCAGCTCTTGGGAAAGGAGCATCCAACTTGGTTTCAGCTGGATTTCTTTGCATCTTGCAACCATAATTTGTCTTGTCTTCAGCAATAGGATCTCATCATGTAATTGTGGTAAGTAGCTAAGAGGGTGGTGTGAACCTGCATTGTTTGGGGGCGATTTCTAGAGTTTCCCTGACCAATAACTCAAAATGAAGTATCTCAAACATGGTATTGAGATATTGATTTAATGTCATATGGCTTCTAGGAGCTTCACTATAAAGCATGGCTATCTTCATATATTTTAGTATATACATTTTAATTTTGTTATAAGATATTAGGTTTAATTGTATAGCATTTAATTGAATTAAACTGTATTACATTTCCTATGACATTTACATACATTTAAAAACTTTAGTTGACCTTATTTTTGTGTTCCCTGTCTCCCCTATTCTACCACTTTCTTCCTTAAACCTATATAGTCCCGGTGTCACCCCATTCTCCATTACTATACTAGCTTCTACTATAACTGTTCCTTTAAAAATTCTCCAAAATGATCCATCCCCTAGTTTCTTTCCTCCTACAGGTAATCCAAGTTGAACAAGAAAAATTCAAGAGTTGAAGCTACAATAGTTAGCAAATAGAAGCAACCCGTATGTCTGATGAATAGGTAAGAAAATCTTCTACATATACGAAATGGAAATTTACTTTGCTTCAAAGTGATCTGTGTAGGTAAATGGGTAGAACTGAAAAAAATATACTGAGACAGAAATACAAATATCATTGTTGCTCTTGGAATTTATTCTAGTCCTGTTAAGCAGATTTCAATAATATTTAATTGTCAAATTAAAATTAAAGCCATTTATAGAATGTCCAGAGTTATGGTATACAGAATCTATTAAAAGATTGATTTTGAACATATTTAAAATGAGTATAGTCATGTTCTAAGATTTTCCCAAATGTCATTATAGTTTCAGTTTCCTTTAAAAATACAAAGGAAAGGGGGAAGCAGTTTTTAAAGGCCTACTTTGTGACCCATGAGAAAGCTAGCCTTTAGAGAAATGACTAGGCTTTGACAGAGGCCATTTTTTATTTTTACCTCTCTGCCTCTGGTAATGGCATGATGCACAGTCATCTTCTAATGCAGCAGTTCCCCAACTTGATTCTTGGGAGAATTCTGTAGGCTCAGTTCTCTAACCAGCTCTGCTCCTAAGAGTTTGCTTAACCTGGGGCAATGCAACTAATTCTGCCAGCCCTAATTTAGTTATTGGGAAAAAAGACAGTGGTTTCACTCTCTTAAAATTCCACTGAAATTATAAAGATGAGTGAGGAAACTCTAGGATGTTTTGGTTGCTCAGACAATGATTGTGTACAAGTATAAACTACCCTTAATATGTTTTAGCCTGAATTCAAACTGATGAGGCTCAACTGTTTAATAGTACATCCTATGGTGACAAGAAATTTTTATGACACCCTTGAGAGGGGCTTCTTCCACAAATGCACAATTCTTTCTCGAACTTAATAAGAGTCTTGATATGCCTCATCACAGAGTTACCATGATTGATTATATAATTTTGTGTTTCTATGAGAAAAAAATGTGAAGATAAATATGCTAAATTTTAGCCTCGTATTTTCACAGAGACACTTCTCACTGAGTGCCATGGTGCTTCGGATGAACAAAGCTTTGTCGTGCCTTTCTAAAGTAAGATAAGTGGATAGATTTCAATCGTGAGTATTTTGTCACTTGAACACATATATCAGACTGGAATGAAGGGGAACTTTGAGAGTATCAAATCTATGATTATAATAAACACTGCCTGCATTAAGTCCTATAGCCTGGCAGATAATAGTGCTTGAGGGCGAAGAAATGAAGCAATTTCTAAAATGAGCAAGCTCCATCTCACCTCAACACATTCTGATTTCTGCAGATTCACTTTTAGAGACTCTACAATGAACTATGCCAATTTTAAAAAGCAAAAGCTCAATCACTGCCATCACTCTACATTTTATTTACCTCCCTTAACTTTTTCATAGTGCTGGCTACCCCTAAACACTGTGTGTGTGTATGTGTGTATGTGTGTGTGTGTGTCTCTGCATATCTGTGTGTGTGTGTACACATAGGAATGTTGCATAATATGTGAAATCATTAAATGGGATATCTGTAATTGTTTTTACTGCTTAGTCCCTACTGCTTTATAGAGTACCCTGAAGATGTTTAATGAATGCTTGTAGAATGGGTGACTAAGGATGATTTTTACATTTTAAAATAACAAAACAGTTCTGAAAATATAGTTAAAGTGGTTCATTGGGTAAAATCACTTGCTTCACAAACATGAGAATGTGAATTCAAATCCCTAACACCCTTATAAAAAGCCAGTGCAAGTTTCTATAGCCTCAACATTGAATAGTAATTGCATGTGGATACAGGAGCTAAGTGACAAGTCAGCCTAGATGCAACAGCCACCTACCTCTGCTTTAGTTGGAAACTGTCTCAAAACAATACAGCAATAGAAGAAGAAGTGCAACATTCTTCTCTGGCCTCCACATTCAAGAACATGGAGCCATGGACCTTCATGCTCACATACCTATAAAAAATATAGAATGCTGAAGTCACACATATTTTCATTATATACATGTATATGATATTCTTGTTCTTGGAATTTTCATGCATGTGTTTATACAATGTATTTGAATCACATCTAGTCCCACTATCCATGCCTCGCTCTCCTGGGTCTCCCTATCATGTCTTTTTTTTTTTTCAACATCACATCCTCTTTTTGATTTCTTTCTTGTTTTCTTATAGCCCATTGAGTTCAGTCATGATATATTTATATGCATATATGTATGAGGCCATTCACTGGAGCGTCATCAACCAACCAGAGATCACAGTGTAAAGAAAACTGACTCTTCCTCCCAAAACAGCCATCAACAATTAATAACAGCTCCTCAGAGGAGGCCCATGTACTGACATACTTTCTTTAAGCTTTTTAATAGATGAACCATTTTAAAATAGTTTTTGAAGTGGCTATGTTGTAACTATTTTTGTACTTTAGCTGAATAAATTAGAATATCTAGAAAGATATTTGGAACATGGTTTTGCTGCATACTGAAAAACATAAGAATTTATACTTTTGAAATATTTATCAATTTGACATTCTGAGGTTATGCATTTGTAGCATATTTATTTTTTAGGTATAAATTATGCATAAAGCTTTCTATTTACATTTTTTGCCCTTTAAAAGTTAGTATGTAGCTATTAAACTACTAAGTTTATTTTGAAAGGTGTGATTGATTTACTTGTTGAACTAAGATATCAGAAGTCTGACCATTAACATTTCACGATTATGCAAATATGAATCTCCATTGTCTGGTAGTGAAGAGGACTGGGGTATAGATAGCTTGTATTGTATAAATATGAGACTATTGGCATTCATATGCTCTTGATTATTATGTATCCCTTCCCATAACTTATATTTTTGCTATCAGGCATGCTTGCCAGTATGCTTTAATCTAACACAGCTTATTTTAAACTATTCTAATTTACTACTGAGTTCTTAGGGAAAAAGCAAAGCAGTGTGTAACCTCACTAGAACTGTAGTATCTGAGCACTCGTGCAATAAAGCATATCGACTGTCTTTGAACACTGTGTGAGTTTTAGAGGCTGGGAATTCTTTTCTTTCCTCTTATGCATTTGCTTTGCTTTTGACTCATTAGTCAATGGAACTTCATAGGTGTGTGATTTCTGAAAGAAAATACATTTATACAGAGCACCAATACATATTCTAAACTGCAATGTTATTTTTTGATAAGGGTTTTATCAATATAATGAAACAACAGCTTCAAAGCCTAACAGTCAATGGGGCATTTTGTGAGCCCTTTCAAAGGAGTGCTCACAAGAATACTGAGCTAACCGAATTTAAACCCCAAACTGTACCTGATTACTTTTATAAAGAATCATTAGATGCAATGCAAGTGATCCCTTTATCCTCGGATAGTTCTTAGTCAATCTTAGTGATGATGCTTCCTTCTCTGTTGGAAAGGCAACTGCCATGCAGAGGGAGGAATAACAGTGCAACAGATAGTGCTGGGCCAGCTCTGGTTCTGTTGCTTAACATTCTATTATGATCTTTGGAAATTGAATTAGAAATGATTTATTCTTTCTTTATAAATATCAAAGTCATATTATTTATTTTACTTTTTTCACATCAAACCATGAACTTTTTCTCTATCTATCTTTCTCTTTCTCTCTTGTGTTCTCTGGTGACATCTTTCTTACTATCAAGATTATTAACACGCATAAGAAGACTAATATCCCACTGAACAACTTCCATACACATAGTCAATTTTATAATTAAGAATAAGAAAAATATTAATGCTGCATGGCTTTCAATATTAGGTTTTAAAATGAAAGCTGGCTTATCCCAATCTTGACTCTAACTTATCTACATGTTTTTTTTTTGAGGAAAAAGACCTATGAAAAATTATTTTTCAAAGTTCAGTTATCAGGTATTCTCTAGGAAATGGAGGGTTTGCACATGGCTGCCCATTGCTATGAAAGAATGCACCATTGATTGTAGCTGGTGTCAATCAGTATTATGTCATTTTTTACAAGAACCTATGTTCGTGAATTAAAAAGTGAGCAAGTAAATAAATAGATCTGAAAGAAAATTTCTAAAGTATTTCAAATTCAAATATTTGGGATAAATGTGGCAATATTGAAAATTATCAAGGACTTAGTTCCAAATAAAAGTTGATGACAACTCTGTACATTTGAATATCTCTGTACATAAAATGTTGATATAGATGTTGGTGTAAGTACACATATCTAGACCTGCAGACTCCCTCAACGTTACAATAAAAGGGAATTGCAGTATGTATAAGGAAGTAGAGAAGTATTTTAAAAGTTAAAAATGTAATATTTTCTGTGCTAAAATGAGAGTATGATTAAAACAGAAAGGATAATTTGAATGTTCCCTCATATGAAAACATATATGTTCCATTAATCAAGTTCACTGAACACTCACACTGATAGTCAAAACTGATTCTAATTTCTAAAACCTATACTATTGAACAAAAAATAAAAACTCAAATCACTTTGACATGAATTAAAAATAATAAAAGACCAGACACTTAATGCTAATCACAAATCTGTGCAACTCAACTGCTGTATAGCTTCAAAAAAAGAAAACAAACAAAAACAAAATTTCTGCTCATTATTAGGCTAAAACTTTTTATTCATAAAAGATGGGCATCAAATGCTTTCAAAGTAGTCTGATATGCTTTATAACATTGTAAATACCTCAGAAAATGTCAAGGACATTTAGTGATCACCAGTAGGAATATTTTTAGATTATACTATAGTACCCCTAAAGACAATGGGATGAGAATGAAGGGGAACTATGGTGAGTTGCATTTATGTAGGCTTCAAGAAAATAGCAGCGTGCTGCCACTATACTCATAATCTAGGAACTCTTCTACCCTTTTTTTAGGTTTGCATCAGTAGTGATTAACACAAGCAAATAAGTAAGATAAAATTCAAGGAGGAGGCCAAGTTCCCCTTAAAGGAGAAAACATAAATCATCTCTGTTACTTTGAGGTTCAGTTTTTCCTGAAAGATCTAAGCTAAAACCTGGGTAGAAAGGAATTTCTACACTAATAAACAAAATTTGGTGCATGTGGGTAGATAAAAAGGACAGTTTTTGCAAGTAGCCATGAACATGAACCAAAACAATGTTGTACTTTGAATAAAAGTTGTAGAACTGATTCAAGCCTTCCTGTAGCTTCCTTATCCTCCCAGATTTGATTCATTGAAATGACCTTGGGGACTCTGAATGATTCTAGATCCTCAAAATACTGTATCAAAGATTCCAAATTCAGACACTATAGATCAATGTAGATTTTAAAGTTATAAAACCAGATTGAATTGGGGAAAACCTCTTCCAAAAATGAAGTGAAATGATGACCTTTGTAAACTCAACCTCAGGTTTTTCCCCCTCCTCAGTACATGCTGAAACTGATCAGATCAAAAGCTGGCCAGCAGGAAACTTTACTGCTTGCACATCCATTTATTTTTAATAAACAAGCAGAGTTCTCACCATATAAAACTTACCTGCTTTCTATATTTCCTAAATGCTCAACTTTTCACTCTTCATACTAGATCAGCCATAGCTATAAAGATCTTAAGCCATTGCTGCCCTTCTCGAACTCTCTGCCATTCCCCTGAGCAACCTCAAGTAGATACAGGGCCTCTCCTCTGTATTCATTCTTCACTGAGAATTCCTGAGCTGCCCTTCACATTGCATTTCTGCATTGGGTTTGAAGGAGGCACTTGCTTACATATAAAACGCAAGATTTCCAAAAAGTCACTCCATAAATCTGTCGCCTTTTAGCCATATCATTTTTTGTGATCAGGCTTCAAATCCTCAAACATCCTATAAATATGTCACATGTATAATAGTAAAAAATGAACTAGATGACCTATTTTAATACAAGATAAAGCTGACTTCAGAATACAGTATATTATCAAGTATAAAAATGAATATTACATTATGTAAAAGCAGTCAGTTTTTTAAAAGACAGATTTTTGGTTGACTCTAAAGGAAACAAATATCTATATCCATAATTGGAGATGTCAACATTCTCCTTTCCATAACTGATTAAAAGAACAGTCAAAAATCCCAATGACATAGGAAAACCTGTCCATCTAAAGCTCTATTTGTGCAGAAACACACATTAACAGTGTTTTAAAGTTTGTTCTTATTTAATTTTTCCATAGAGTATGTTATAGTCATATTATTTTGTCTTCCCAAATTCCTACTCAGAGTCTCTCCACCTCTGTGCTCACCCAACTACATCTCCCTCTTCCTCTTCTTTCAATGAAAGATAAAAATCAAAACAAACAAACATGTGGTATGTTAACACAATGGAGTATTACTCAGCTATTAAAAACAATGATAACATGATATTTTCTGGCAAATGGATAGAACAGCAACAACAAATTATTCCTGAATGAGGTAACTCAGACCCACAAAGATAAACATGGTATGTACTCACTCATATGTGGATACTAGTCATAAAGTAAAGGATAACCAAGCTACAACCCACAGACCCAGAAATCTAAAACAAGAAGGCCTCAGAAGGTGAATGTATGAACCTCAATGTGAAGGGGAAATATAATGGACATTACCAGTGGAAGGAAGGAGACTAGAACAGGAAGTGGGGATGGGAACAGGAGTGATCAGGTTAGGGGATCTTGGAGGAAGCGAGTATTGGGAGAGATAGCTGACAGCTGGAATCTGGGGAACTAGAATCTCTGGAATGAACCAGAAATCTAGGGCAATGGAAACTACCAAGAATCTACAAGGATGACCATAGCTAAAACTCCTAGCAACAGGGGATTTGGAACCTGTACTAGCCATCACCTGTACCAGGCAAGACTTTTAAGAGAGGGATTGAGACACCAACCCAACCACAAACTGTTCAACCTACAACTTGTTCTGCCTACAAGATGTGCTGGGGTAAATATGGCAAAGAAATTATGAAATAGCACAGCTGGAAACCCATACCCTGAGAAGGAGGTCACCCCTGAGGGTCAGGACCAGAAGCAGGATATCCCAGAGACCTAGGATAAAAGCCAAGTGGGAAAAAAAGCCAATGAAATGATTCTTAATGATATTTTGCTATAGTCATAGTTTAATGCCTAGCCCTACTGTTATCAGAGATGTTTCATGCAGTAACTGCTGGAAACAGATGCAAAGACTGACAGTCTAATATTGGGAAATCCTGCGGAAGAGGGAGAGGAAGAATTATAGGACATGGTGGTGTGAGGGACACAACAAGAAAGCCCAAAGACAACTAACCTGAGCTCACCTGGTCTCACAGAAACATATTCAACAACCAGGTAGCTGGCATGAGACTGACCTAGGCTCTTTGCATGTATGTTACATTTGTGTAACATGATCTTCATGTGAGACTCCTACAGTGAGTGCAGAGGCTGTATATGACTCTCTTGTCTCCTTTTGGGACCCATTCTTCCTACTAGATTGACTCATCCAGCCTTAATAGAGGAGGTGCCTAATCTCACTGCAACTTGATATACTATGGCTGACTGATATCCATGGGACACCTGCCTGTATCTGAAGTGAAGCAGTGGAGAAGGAAAGGGTGGCCAGAACAGGTTTGGGAGAGGAACTGGAAAGAGAGGATGATGGGAATTTTTTGACTGGGATGTAAAAACAAAACAAATAACCAAACAAGCAAAGAAAACGAGTCTGTTTTGTGTTGGCTAACTACTCAAGCGTGGAGGCATCCCTTGATTGTGCTTAATATGCACAGTGACATTCCATTGGAGAAATATTGTGTATTCTTCCCCTTCTCAATGCTGGGATTGTTGCCTGTTTGAGCCTGTACAGGTCTTGTGTAGGCTGTACTATTCCTGACTACATGTATGTACCAACCTGTTGTGACTGGATGATACTGTGCTCTTAGAGTCATCTATAATCTCTGGCTTTCACGATATGTATGTCATCTTGTCTGTAGAGATTCTTGAGCCTTGGGAGAAATTTAAAACAGTTTAGAATTAAATGGAAATGAAAACACTGTATGGCGACATTATGAAGGTGAAGGCGGTTCTAAGAAGAAAGTTACAGCACTAAGTACCTACATCAAAAGGAACTGGAAAAATCTTGTACTAGTTAGGCACAGTTGAATGCCCCAGAAAACTAAGATGAAATAATACCCAAAATGGGTAGAGAGGAAGAACTAATCAAACTTGGAACCTAAATCAATAAATAATAAATAACAAATAGAAAAAATACAAAAAAAATAATAAAACAAAGAGTTGGCGCCACAAAATTATGAAACCTTTTGCCAAATTAACCAAAAGGTGGAGGATTAAAATATAATGTAAGCAGAGATTAAATAAGAAACAGTATAAATGGAACCAAGGAAATTTGGAGAATCATAAATATATACTTAAAAATCTGAATTCTACTGAAGTAGAAAACCTAAAATAAGGATGCATTTCTTGAGAGACACAGCCTATAAAGTCAAACTAAGATGAAATAAGATACTTAAGGAGACTCATAATCCGAACAGAATTTAAACATGTAATTAAAAATCTAACCAAAAAAAAAAAAATCCAAGGTCCAGATGGATTCAGCAGAATTCTTCCAGCCCTTCAAAGAAGAACCAATGCCAGAATTCCTCAAATTATTCTACAAACTTGAAACTGAAGGAACATATCTTAACTCTTTTTATGAAGTCAGTATCAGTATGATACAAAAACCACATAAAAACAGCACAAAAGAACTTTGTTGGCCAATATTCTTTATGAACAGAGTTGCAAAAATTCTCAATAAACACTTGTAAATTGAATTAAAAAACACATCCAAAATACCCACTGTCTACAGTGTTCAACTTCTTCTTTAGTGGCGTGAAACCGTATATCATGTACACAACTAACATGACCAAATTTCAATGGTATTCAATGTTCTTGTATTAACAAATGTAAATTAATAGAAATCACATTAAAGATATTCGCAGGTGATTATTAAATTAAAATCAGTTCTGAAAAATTATATGGAATTCTCCCTCTAACATTTAACAATCAACAAGCTTATATGAAACACATAGATCAAAGAGGAAGTCTTAAAAGACACATTTTTAATTATACTGGACAGGAAAGAAATGACATATCTAGATTGATGACATGCAGGGAGAGCAGTGTTCAGAAGGAAAATGATAACAAATGGTTATAATAAAATATTAGAGTCCCAGGATAAGCCAGCCACCCATGCTCAGTTATTAATCTCTTTGTCATCAGAATGAGGTGAAAAGCTTTACCCAGCCCTGTATAATACAGCTCCATAGTACCTTTTTAATTTCTTTTCTTCAGACTTGGAAGGCAAAACAACCCACCTCCTGCCTAACCTCTTCTTAGTAAGTTCTCACTGTAGCAATAGCCCTCTTCTTTCCCAAGATAAATACATTCTTCCTCCCTTTGTTCAGGTCCCTCTATTTTATTGCACTGAAATGCATTTCTAACGGTCCAATATCAACAGCAACTTATTACAGCGCATAACTGTAAGGGTGTACCAAATGGACCTCACACACCCTCGTTGAATGTGTCTTCCTCAGAAGTTCGTCAATATTCAGTGGCAAGACTCTCCTCTTCATGTTACACAGGGTCCCGGTCTAATGGAACAGGCTGCCATGTCCAATTTGTGTCTGGAAAGCCTACTAGGATCTTTCTATTCTCATTACTCACAATTCAAAATTAGTATGAAAGTGAGAAGAACATAGAATAATTATGCTTTATTTGTATGCTACTGGCCAGGCCTGAAAGCTAAAGATATAACAAATGAAAATCAATCACATGACAAGACTACATGACTGATCGTAACAGTCAAGAGGGACAATATGAATTTTGGTGAAAAATAATATGGTATCCTTTTTATTACAATGTTCAGTAGTTTCTTTTGTACAAGAAACCCATAAGCGAATGGGTTTTATTGTCTGTATATTCTGAAAACAATAAGTTATACGAAAAAAGTAGCTCAGGCTTTTCTCTTCCTCTGATTACTGATCATTTATAAACGCATAGTTATTTTCATGTTAGATAATTAATAGGCTAAGAAACTGAAGGTTTCACAGGAAATTATAAATGTATTGAATGGAAATGAAAATAATTAGCTTCATTAAAGATCTACCAATATAATGTACCAATATAATCTACCAATATATTCTTTGGAGACATAAAATAGATGATGTGATTATTTTTAGTACTGAGGATATTTAGTTATTTTTCTCATTACTGAACATTTACAACTAGAATTATGGCTCTTATCCAACCTAAGATTCTACATAAATTTCTACTATTCACTTTCCACTATATATAGCCATAAATTAATCCCAAGGAATGGTTGAATTGGGATTCTAGTAATTATGAATGTGTTGTGAAACAAAACTTGACTTTTAGCATCCGAGAGTAGCTCAAAACGTTCCCTATCCCAGTAGAGAGAAAAAGATGCTCTATTAATTGACGTGAACTACATTTTGGACACAGACATGCAAAGAAAGGAGGAATGTGAATCTCATGAAGTCAACTGCATTAGAAGTTTATAGTTACATTTTCTTTATGATCTAACAAATAGATCTTGCCTGAAGATCAGAGTACAAAGCTAGTCACACTAGTCAGTCATACAGGCCAGGCAGTAGTGGCACACACTTTAATCCTAGCAGCCACACTAGTTGGCCATAGAGGCTAGGTAGTGGTGGTGCGTGCCTTTAATACCAGCTCTATAAAACAAGATGAGACAGGAACTTGCTCTCTTTTCGGTCGGAAGTTTTCATAGGGTTAAGTGTTCTCTATTGGTTTGGCTGTTTTGTTTCTCTGATCTTTTAGCTTAAACCCCAATATCTGTCTCTGGGTTTTTATGAGTCGTGCTATAGGAGTTTTAGAAAATATATATGGAATTAGTTACATCATACAGAATATAGTAAAAGTCTTTTCAATTATAGACATAAAAATAAAATTTCAAATTTCATAACAGTCAAGAATAAGGAGACGTCCAAGCTATGCACTGCAGAGCAGAGGTTGCTGTGATGTGCATAGCACAGTGAGGTGTAGTGGCATTTCACTTGTATTTTAATAAATAAAACTTTCCTGAGGATCAGAAAAGTAAAACAGTCCCACTGGCCAGCCTTATAGACCAGGGAGTGATAACACACACCATAATCCCAGTAGACACACTAGCTTGCCACAGCAAGCAAGCAGTAGTGTTGTATGCCATTAATCACAGGCCTAAAGAGTATTATAAAACATGAGAAGACAGCCCTTTGGCTCAGTCACATTCTGAGGGTTCCTGGAAGCAGGATCACTATTTTGTACTGAGGTCGAGGTAAGAGCCAGTGGCTGGCTACTTTGCCTTTTCTGATATTCAGGTTAAACCCCAATATCTATCTCTCATCTTTTAAACTTTTTAAAATTGACTTTATTGAGCTATATATTTTTCTCTGAGTTTTTATTAATCGTGCTACAGTGAGGACTCAGAAGTGTCTCCCTGTTGCTATTTCTTTTTTTTTTTTATTCTTTTTTACTTAAAATTTCCAACTGCTCTCCGTTTCCCATTTCCCTCCCCCTCCTCCCACATATTGCCCCCTCCCCCCGCTCCCCTCCCCCTATCCCCACCCCCTAGTCCACTCCCCCTCCCTCTCGATACTGAAGAGCAGTCCAAATTCCCTGCTCTACATGAAGACCAAGGTCCTCCCACTTCTATCTAGGTCCAGGAAGGTGAGCATCCAAACAGGCTACGCTCCCACAAAGCCAGTTCATGTATTAGGATCGAAACCTAGTGCCATTGTCCTTGGCTTCTCATCAGCCTTCACTGTCCGCCTTGTTCAGAGAGTCCAGTTTCAACCCATGCTTATTCAGTCCCAGTCCAGCTGGCCTTGGAGAGCTCCCAATAGATCAGTTCCACTGTCACAGTGGGTGGGTGCACCCCTCGTGGTCCTGATTTCCTTGCTCATGTTCTCCCTCCTTCTGCTCCTCATTTGGACCTTAAGAGCTCAGACGGTTGCTCCAAATTGGGTCTCTGTCTCTCTCTCGATCCATCGCCAGATGAAAGTTCCTGTGCCATTCTCCTTGGCCTCTCGTCAGCTCTCATTGTCCACCACATTAAGAGAGTCCGGTTTTATCCCATGTTTTTTTCAGTAGCAGTCCAGCTGGCCTTGGTGAGCTCCCAATAGATCGGCTCCCCTGTCTCAGTGGTTGGGTGCTATTTCTTATAGAACTAAAACCTGTCCACACCTTGGTAAAATACATCCTGCTTGAGTAGGGAAGGAATTAATATCTTTTTCTTTTGGAAATCACTAAAATTCCCTGCTCTTTTTGTTGAAATTTCATTGCTTTTGAATAATGTATCATAATGTATGAATTTATAGGATTTATTGTAATACCACATGTACACAGTATATAATACTCCAATCTGGGTAACTGACAATTATATGATTTTATATTTTGTCTTTAAGTCTGGGTTTTAATAATGCATGTAATATACAAATTTACTACTGTAAATTATAGTTCCTTTTTTAATTTATAAAGAATCACTACTTATTATTTCTATGTTTATCCATCATAGTTAGATGGGCCCTGTTACCCAACTTCCCTCTACACTCTTTACCATGTGATTTTCCCAGACTTCAGAAACCACTATTCTACATTTTGTTGGACTCTTCTGAGTTTATATCTTATACATGGTAACTAAAAGAGATTCACTTGAATATACAACGTGATTACTAATTTATTCTTTTACCACATATGTGTAAGAGTTTTCTTTCAGTGTTAGAGTGCTCATCTAACATTTTAAGGCTCCTAGTTCAGAGTCCAGAACCAGAAATAAATGAAAGTTGCCTTGATCCACATCCTTTGCAGGAGTGGTTTGAATGTAATTGACTTCATAATCTCATACGGAGTAGTACTATCAGGACGTGGGCCTTTGTTGGAGTTGGTGTGGCCTTATTGGGGCAAATGTGTCACTGTCAGGCTGGACTTTGTGGTTTCTTTTGTTCAAGCTTCCCTAGTATGACAATCAGTCAACTTCCTGTCACGTGCAAGATGTAGCATTCTCAGCTTCGGCAAAATATCTGTCTGCATGCTGCCACGGTACCCACCCTGAATGGACTGATCCTCTGAAACTGTAAGGGAACCACCCCATTAAAATGTTTTCTTTATAAGTGTTGCAATGGTCATAGTGTCTCTTCACAGCAATTTAAAACTCTAAGACATTAGCCATCTTATTATTTTATGTACTTGATAATAGTCATTCTACTTGGTGTGATATGGTACCCTGTTATGGCTTTTATTTAATTGCTGGTGGATAATCATATTTTCAGTTTCTGGTATTTGTGATCAATTGCATCTATTCTTTTAATAAATCCCTGGACAGATCATTTGCTTGTTTTCCTTTAAAAGAATTTATTTATACTTGTGTGTGTGTGTGTTTGTATATGTTGTACACGCATGCATGCTTATGAATATCTGAGGGAAGCATGTGCAAAATCATTAGGCAGAAGGAGGAAATTAACCAGGAAAAGTTGCAAAAAGTTAAAAGATATACATTCAAGGAAGTAAGTTAATGTTTGAGTACAGAATTTATGCCAGAGAAAAAGAGAGAGACTTAAGTATGTGAAAAGACTGTAGCATTAATGGATTCAAAAATCTTCATAGGTAAAAACATGGTATATTTCATGTTTTAGCTAGCTTTTAAGAAATAATGTAGTTATTTGAGAAGAAAATCATTTAAATTGGCTATGCATAATAGTCAAAATGATCAACAATAGTCAAAATAGTTATTGGCAAATTCTAGGGCTGTATCCAATTGTCAAGCAGATAGAATTCTGTGAAGCACTTCCGACACTGAACTTGGAAGCATCAATCTGGTGCTGAACTAAGGTCACCTCCCTAAGGTAAACCACTCATAATACCAAAAAGTACTATCAAGCGACCATGAGAGAAAGGCAATCACTATCTCTACCCAACTGTAAAACCTTTGAACCACAACAATGCCTAGCCTGGAAAGATATCCTCAAGGGTACTGCAGTGGCTTTTATATCGTGGGAGAAATCAAAAGTTGCCTAACTGGACCTAAAGCTCACTCTGGGGAAGGAACATATTATCTTGTACTATAAACCTAGGTAAAATTTGTGGCTGGAGAGACTATAGACCCAATAGAACCTACTTCGTTCTCCTAAACTAATATATTCTAACAGTACTCTAAATGGTTATCCTCCTGCCTACAGAGAACTGTTTACTCTCACACCATATCAAAGAAACTTCTTTTTTCCCCCAGCAGATGGGTTTCCACAGAGATCCAGAATGATGAAAATGCAGAGAGAAAGTGGCCTTAGGATGCTCAGACCCAACTGAGAAATCTATAACATCACCTTATTCCTAAGCCTCGGGAGGGTTACCGAAAGGGAGGTGGAATGACTGTTAGGGTAAAACTAGGGCATAGCAGCTAGTGTCTTCTAGACTTAGCAGGGAAGCCCACCCAAGCAATCTCAACAATATGAATGGCTATACAAAAGGACTAGATAATGAATGCTAGCTGACGGAACAATGTAGATGAGAAAATTTCACAGGAGGTAGTTGAAGAGCAACAACCAATCAGTGGCAGCTGAAAACTCTCTGAAGAAATTGGCATAGTCACATTTGGTCATATATTTATGATATAATTAACACACATACAAACTTAATTGTAATGTTTTATCAGCATCTCATTATGTGCCACTGGTTTGCTTCAGATTCACCATTCTCTCTAGACTTGTAGTGAATGCATAGTTCTCCTGCCTCAGCCTCCTACATACCTTCCAAATATTATAGACATGCACTACCAAACCCAGATTGCTATATTTATTTTACATTTTGTTGAAGCACAATATTTATATTTATTTATAGTCTAGTACAAAAATATTCCTGTACTGTAGAACAAAGAAGTCACATTCAAACAGGTTAACTGCCATTTTATCTCAATTTCTTTATGTTGGGGATCCAAAAATACTTCCAGGTTTTTAATTATACCATTAATATTTGTACACTGTTGTTACCTTTATACACTATAAAAACAACATGTTTTCCTAAGCAATTTTCTTTAGACCTGATTTATCTATTCTTTCTCTCGTTTATCTATTATTTCTTCTCTTCTCCTTTGCCTCCAGTATTCAGTAATAATTCTTCTATTTTCTT
This sequence comes from Chionomys nivalis, assembly GCF_950005125.1. Taxonomy (NCBI): domain Eukaryota; kingdom Metazoa; phylum Chordata; class Mammalia; order Rodentia; family Cricetidae; genus Chionomys; species Chionomys nivalis. The sequence continues at coordinate 26,975,639 of NC_080103.1, read as the reverse complement.
ATTCAATGAGACTGATTCTTTTCTATTTCTTTTTGCTATGCATATTAGGAGTATAGAAGGGAAACTATCCTTTTAGTAAGTTGTGTTATTGAATCTAACAAAGTTCATAGTTCCTTTCATATTGCCACAGTCAACCAGATTTCAGTACTTAATGGATAAATAATAAAGTTTCACGGTGTATCCCTACCACTTTTTTATCCACTCAGTAATTTACTCTTCAGTTTATTCTGTATCTTAACTATTGTGAATGAATTGTAATAAACGTGGAAAGACAGGTATATGTTTACTATGATGATTCAATTTTCTTTTAATGTAACTAGTAGTGAGATTTCTTGATTATATGGTAGTTCAAACTTTTTGTAAGACTTTTCATAGTATTTTATCATAATAGTTATTTCGATTATTCTTTTAGCATTGTTTAAAACTGGCCTTTCTCAAGAATCCTTACTGTTTTTCCTTCTTTGTGTTTTTCACAAAGGCAATACAAGCTGCAGTGAGAACCTATCTTTTTGTGACTGTGTTTTCAGACATTGTTTTGCTGTTTGCTTGTCTTCCTTTGACAAATGTCTCTTTGAATTGCTCAGATCATCTTCTCAATTTGCAGTTAGATTATTCTCCTTGTTCTTCTGTTGAGTTCAGTTTGCTCTTTAGTTTATTTGTGTGCTCTGGGTATTAATTAATCCCTTCCCAAGAAACAGCTTGTATTTTCTTCCATTCTGTTGGTTTCCCTTTCCATTTTTGATGATTTCCATGCTGTGCCACAGCTTAGCTTCATGTCATCCCACTTTCACATACTTGATGGCACTTTACATTGTACTTTACTCGCTCTTCTTGATTGTATCTTGTGGTTGCTATCCCTGGAAATAAGCATTTGGAACTGTGTATTTAAATGCTCTGAATTCTTTCTTGTGTAATGGTTCTCAACCTACTTACTGCTGGGATCCTTTTATACCATTCTTCATGTTGTGGTGACCCCAACCATAAAATTCTTTTCATTGCTACTTTATAACAATATAGCTAATGTTATAAATAATAACGTAAACATCTGTGTTTTCCAATGTTTTAGGTGATTCCTGTGAAAGAGTCATTGGACCACCAAAGGATCGCCGAAAAACACTCTTCTGGTAATTTTAGGTGCTGTATTTGCATCTCTGATCTATTTCAGGTAGATGTTATATATGAAAACACAGAAGGATGCAATTTCATCATTCTGGATTCATATTTTTCAGTTTTTAGGAAACTAAAAATAGAAGAGGCAAACATTTTTCTTAATATCATTTTTAAAATCTATGGATGATATGCATTAACCTCTTCGTCCTCTCTTCCGTTTAGTCAACATTGTATATTTTATTTAAAACTATTCAACTCTACATTTAAATAAATTCACTTCTATATGTGAATTATATCATAATATAAATGAATTTAATAATTAAAAACCCATACGTAAACACAATCAAAATATGCATTTACAAATGGTAAAACGATTTTTCTACCCATGGTATTGGTTTTATTGTGCAGGGTTCAAACTTAAGATCTTGTGAACACTACTATCACTGTTACGGAACCTAAATCTCCATCACACTGGCCTACAATATACCTGTGGATCATTTTCTTGACTGAGAATTGATGAGGCAGGGAAGCCTACTGGGGCAGTTCTATCCCTGTTGAGGTTGTCCTGGGATGTATAAGAAAACTAGTTGAGCTGAGCAAGTCAAAGGAACCAAGTCAGTAAACAGCCTTCATCCTTGGTTTGTGCCTCAAAATTCTGTTTTGATTTTCTTCCTTGGCCTCTGTAAATCATAAACTCTAAGAATGAGATATAAAACAAACCCTTCTGCCAGTGGGGGAAAAATAACGGGTTTAGTATTAGCGCTTCTATGCACATATTTTTTCTTGTGTATACTGATAAGAGAGATACGTTAATCTCTCTCCTGTAGCATGCATGTACACATACAAATCTGTATACATGTTTGTTTTATTTGTATGTGAGATTTCAGGTGCTTTTTATGTTTATTCTTTCAATGATACCTATTTTCCTACTTTTGACAATAAATGTACACCTTTGTTCAGGAGGAAAAAGGAAAATAAATTTAAAATGTCAATAGTTTTCAAACTAGGAACTATACGAGCCCAATTTTTCTTTAAGATTTGCACATATAGATGCAAAATATTATATAAAAGATTATTATTAATTTTAACTATGGCATGGTTCTTAGTTATGGTTTCTATTGCTGTGAAGAGATGCCATGGCCACTGCAACTCTTATAAAAAATATCTTATTGGGTGGCTTACATTTTCAGAGATTGAGTCCATTATCAACATGGTGTGACATGGTGACATGCAGAAAAACATGGTGCTCTAGAACAAGCTGGGAGTCCTATATCTTGACACTCAGGCAGCAGCAGGTTGTCTGATACACTAGAACTGGTTTGAAGATATATGAGACCTCAAAGCTGATTCCCACAGTGACACACTTCTTCCAAGAAAGTGATGCTACAAAGCCACTAATACTACCACTCCCTATGAACTTATTGAACTATTTAAACTATTGAACTATTTAAATTACATTTAAATCACAACACATAGTATAATTGAGAAGATTAAAATAATTAATAAAGCACTAGCTAGATAAATTTTGGAATATTCAAAGAAATAAGAAAAGCAATATTAAATGAAAAGATTACTAAAATCTACATTCACATAAATAATATAGTTACTCTATTAAGCATTTAGAAAGTTAAGTGTAAAAATTAATTCAAATTTTCAAATGTAAACATAGTTTTCTGTTTGTGTTGATAATTATTTCAAGTGGACATGCAACTCACATCATTATTTAATATTTATAATGTCTTTGCTTACCTCTTTTAATTAAGATATACCATTTATGAAGCCAGTGTGTATGTGTGTGTATAAATATACACATTTATGTAGATTGTATGAGTGTGTTTAGCTCACACAATAGGTAATAGATGGTTTCAACTACACAAAGTCTTTTAAATATTAATAAAATATAGTTTTCAAAACTATGATTTTCATTAGTAAATAATTAAAAGTAAAACACTAGCAGCCAAATGCAAATGTTTTAAAACGAATACTAGCAAGGCAACTTAAGCTCATAAATGTTAGGATGTAGGAACATGTCTGCATTTACGTATTTACTGCTTTTCTTCTTGCTGACAGATTGTGTTCTCATTTGGACACGTTAAGATCTGAGAGGTGAGATAAAGACACACACAGCTGCTTTTTCCTAGAGTGCTTGGAAGCCAGACTGGTTTTCTCATAACAAATTCATTCCCTAAAATCTAGGATCTCAATATTTGGGGTTGAAAATTGGGCAAACACTTTGAAGAGGTCATTCATTTGTAAGCATTAAATTTTAGTAATAGGGCTGGACATATGATTAAGCATGCATAATGCTTGTGGCACAAGAACGAAGACCTGAATTCAAAAGCAAGGCACCTAGAAAAACCTCAAATAAACTGTTAACACATATTGGGAAAAGGAGACATTGGATCCCAGGAACTCATAAGTAAAAATAAAACCACAGTCTTCATGTTCTGCAAGAGACACAGTGTCAAAAATTAAAGTAAGGAAATTGATGGAAAAAGACATTCCACTATCACTGCTTGGAGAGCCAGCCTCCAGAAACATCGGTATCAATGGGAAATCCAGAGTCAGCATGTACTAGACTATCTGAGAGGGTGAAGTAAAAAAGACTCTCACATACACTCTTGATGATTTTCTTCTTTATTCTATATTTTTCTATGCTCTTTCCTGTGTTCTTTCTACGGTATACTTTTTTTTCTACAGCTTGTATGCCCCAACAAAGTTTCTCAGACAATCTAGGAAATACAATGTTGTTACATAGTGCTTTTCAAATGGATATTACAATGAATACATATTTTCCATAACCCTTACATGATTAAACATTTTACGGATGAAAAACAAATTATCTCAGTAACACACATACTTTCATACCTAAGCAACTTGTTATAGATTAACTGTGTAGGCAAACAAGATATTCTTCTCAGTCAGTTCTTTTACTGGCAGGCTGCACTTTGCAGTTATAAAGAAAGGGCCAATTACCTTATTACTTATCTTGAAAAGTAATCTTAACAAGGAATCTTAATTGAGTCTAAGATTTCAATGTGAAAAATAATTAGTCAGCTCTACTTTAAATTTTTGGAGTCCATACCCGTTCACCAAAAGGTTTTTTTTTTTTTAATATCAAGAGATTGAGGACAAAAATGGGTATACAAGGATTCATCATCGCCTTTGATCACCAACTAATTCTAGCAAGAAAGGCACATCAGCTAATGATATTTAGACTGATTTGTTCTTGTTCCCTGACCCTAATGAATTCTGCATTCAGCTATGTGCCTCAAACGTTAGATTATTTTCTTGGGTTTTTCATCTGAAAACTATTTGACAAAGATATCTTAGTGTAATTCCAAGTTTCTCTCTCTCTCTCTCTCTCTCTCTCTCTCTCTCTCTCTCTCTCTCTCTCTCTCTCTGTTTTTATGAAACAGAGTTTCTTTGTAACTTTGGAGCCTGTCCTGGAACTCACTTATTAGAGCAGGCTGGCCTTGAACTCATGGAGATCCACCTGTCTCTGCCTCCCGAATGCTGAGGTTAAAGGCATGTGCCACAACCACCCACAAAATCCAAATTATTCTTAAAGCTTTGTTTCAGCTGTTATGTACTTCAAAACCTGTAAACACATCTCCCAACATCAAGGTTAGAAGAATTTAAGCTAGTTAGGTTAACTGGGACTCAATTGTTTTTTCTAATAATTAACCTAAGGCACAGTTTATATGACTCCTCAATAGAAACTATTATTGTATCAGTGTGAAACTTCCTTGTTTATAATTTTAATCACCAGAACTATTTTAACTAACTTCATTGTTAACATTTAGAAAGTACAGATTAAGAAGAAAACATCTTCATAATTATCCACAGGTAAAAATGTCCCGTAGAAGGGGATGTTTCCATGAGATAAACACACTTTATTACAGTCAGTGGAGATCTCCCCATGCCCAGCCACATCACTCCAGATACTAGAGAAAGATAACAACAGCAAACATGTAAAGGCACAGCAAAAACAAAATATATTCCAGGGTCTGTGTCCTCTGGGCCTTAACTATCAGAGATTGACCAATCTGGGATTTTCCTCCTGGTGGACTGACACCTGAATTTCAATCGCCACCTGCTGCCTCTCTGACAAGACCCCTAGCACTGCAGTTTCAACCTCGGGCACCTCTAAGCATCTGACCAAGCAAGTACACATATGCTACACATATGCACACACACACATATATGTACACACATAGATTACTGAGACGTTAGTTACAAGGAAGATTATATTATTTCTGTATTTTCTAATTCAATGTGTCTTTTAAAAACTACCAAGTTTATAGTCATAATTTGTTCTTGCCGAGTACTTACAATTTAATTGTTCTTAGTCTAAATATATCCAAATTAACAAAAACAAACATATTTTCAAGCATTCTTTTACCTTTCTTAACATCTGTGAGTGTAGTAGTTTGTCACCATTTGTTATTTATGTAAAACACGCTCATGTCACCAGCTCTTGTATACTCCCTATCCTGGTAGAGAAGAATGATCTCCAACACAGCTGTCCCCAGCAATCCCTGTAGAACCTTGTAAATTTACATCATTGGCTTCCACAACAAAATTAATTTGTGCATGTTTCCTAGCAGCAATTAGCAGCCAGCACAAGTTTTAATGAAATAAACTTGTGATTCCCACAGGGACTATTTATAATGAACACTACAAAGCAGCAAGAACTTCAAACTATTTACATTAAGAATTGATTAATAACAAAGTCATTAAGCCCCATATTCGATTGCATATTGTGCCAATTTAAGGGATTCTGCTAATTAAGTAATCATAATCATTTGCATGTGCTATATCTAATTAACTTTTTATATCTCTTTAAGCTTTTCCTCCAGGACCAATAGCATTCAAGTGGCAATAGCAAAAGGAACGTTTAAACCATTTCTTGGAATATTGTTTCCTGATAAAGTGGATTTCTATGAAAACACTTGGAGAGCTTAATCAGACAAAGTGCTTGTTCAGGACGATTACTTTGGTCTACACCACACTTGCTCTTGAGGAAAAGGATTAACATTAGGTTAAGGTTAAAAGGACTTTAAATGTATCTATGTAAATGAAATTCAGAAACTTGTTTTAAATTTCTGAAGAACTTTAGTCCTAGAGCTCTAATGTGTGAAATGACAGTATCGATCTATTCTCTGTTCATGTGATTTAGACTATTACAGAGTCATCTAGGAAGATACTAAGCAGTTTTTAGTAATGGTAATCTCTATGGTAAGTGAAAGCTCATGAAAAAGATGACACATTCAGTCCTGCCTTAACAAATCTCATCTATTCTAAGAAAAATTTTAAAATAATATTTTATTACCCAACAGCATCTAGTAAAACTAACTTAATTTTCAATAACTTTAAAGTATTATAAGTCATTATACATTAAATATTTATTATGCAGTTATAAAGAATAATAATGTATAAAATTGATTACTATAAACAAAAATGGCAGACTTGATTGTAGACCTTAGCCAATTAATTATATATTATTATTTATTTAGTTTCTGCTTGTTTGTTTCCCTAAATCTGAATTTTTGTTTGGAGTGAATTGCCTGGAATTTTCCTAACAATTTACTGAGAGATGTATTTCATTATAGTTAGTTCAATTTATAGTATTGAATGTTAACTGTATTTTAAAGTTCTGTGCTGCAGCTTTGGATATAAACTTCCATTACTAGTGCTTAGAATTTTATAAAACAGTTTTGATAATTTGCATATGAAAAAATAAAAATGTATTAAGTAATGTTTCTAGGTAAGAAAAAGAACAACAGCCGGGCGGTGGTGGCGCACGCCTTTAATCGCAGCACTTGGGAGGCAGAGGCAGGCGGATCTCTGTGAGTTTGAGACCAGCCTGGTGTACAAGAGCTAGTTCCAGGACAGGCTCCAAAACCACAGAGAAACCCTGTCTCGAAAAACAAAAACAAAACAAAAAAAAGAACAACAACAACAAAAATCCTAAACCTTTTACTAATTAATCTTTCAAAGTATCAGACATTTTATCTTAATCACCACCCCCACTGAGGCTCAGATAAATGCATTAGATAAATATAAGAGGCTGAGGACTAGGGAGAGTAATTTAAAATACTGTCTTCCCTCAACAACATCATTAATTTTTGAGAGAGTAGTCATGGATGGGTTTATCACAGTCCAGTGGATTGACCCATCCTCATGGGGATGCAGCTATCATTGGACATAATGGGCTATCAGAAGAAGAAAAGAGGTGAGAGGAGGCAGTGATGAGGGTGACAAAGGAGGAAAGAGGGCAGATATGATTACTTTTCATTTTATTGTACATAAAACTATCAGCGAATAAACCAAAAAATTAAAAAACAAAGAAAATTCTTGGAAGCCAATTTAGTAGATCAATACACACACATACAGACACACACACAGAGACACACACACACACATACAGACACACACACGAGAGACACAAACAGACACACACACACACACCACCACCACTACCACCACCACCAAGAACTACAACAATAACAGAAACTGCTAGTTAAACACTGTTTCTAAATAATCTATGACCTCATTTCTTCAAGAATCTGTACCTGTTATATGTTATATTCTTATTGACTGGCAATAGTGACTCCTCTTTTGAATTCCTTACTAAAAACAAAATTAATGTATAATGTTATGCCTTTGTTAAAAATAGTCATAAAACTATCACTTGTTTATATATCGTGTATAATGTTGAGCCTGTTTGACCAAGAGAAAAATGGCAGAAACAAAACACTACCATCTTGGAGCCAAGTTCCTGTCCTCCAATATATTTTTGAGGTAGTGGTGTCTTCATAAATAAAAATGCTAAGTACCTTTAGAACAGTACTCTGTAAGTATTATTGATAGGTTTGGCTCTCAACAATTCTGAGCTCAGTTTCACCCGTCTCTATTAAGACTTCAGAATATGACTTAGGCCAGTTTGAACCATTCAAACCAGCCATTACCGCTAACTTTGAAAGGGAAACTTCATTTCAAACCAAAGGGTTAATAAAAGTTCAGTAAAAATGTGGCTATTTGAAATTATTTTTTATTTCATACATCCACACTCTTTTTTTTTTTGCTATTGTTGTGTTGTTTTGTTCTTTTTTTTTATTTTAACAACAGTCCTGGCTGTCTTGGAACTCATTCTATTGACCAGGTTGACCTTGAATTCACAAAGATCTGCCTGCCTCTGGCTCCTGAATGCTGGGATTAAAGGCATGTGCAACCACCACCTGAAAAACACTCTTTTTTTAATTAATATTTGTTAGAGCATAAACAAAATATCACAATTTCAACTTTTTGTCTAAAAGAAAAAGGAAGGCTATAACTAATAAACGAACAACTATATACAATAAGTACAATAACTATATACAATAAATGCAGACAATAATACATCAACATGTCTAGTCCATAAACATTTGACAAATTCAGAGAAAATACTCCATTATCCATCCTATTTTGGTGCCTATTTTACTTTCTATTCTAACTTGCATTAGAATACTTTTGCATAACGAAATTATCTTTTTATGTCTCACAACCTTCCACACTTTATAATTCTTTAGTGTATTACTTTTCTGAAGATGGTAACAAGGAAAACTGTAACTATAAATTCTTCAGAATAAACCTTTTTATGTTGTGAATACATTTTGTTCCCATTGGTTAATAAAATAGCTGATTTGGCCAAAGCCAGACAAAATATAGCTAGGCAGGAAATCCAAACAGATGAACAGGAAGAAGAAGGTCGGAGTCAAGACCACAGCAGCCAACCAGCTGTGGAAAAAGATGTCAAAAACCAGTAAGCCACGAGTCACATGGTAATACATAAAATAATAGAAATCAGTTACTTTACCTAGTAATTGGTTAGTTTATCTAGTAAGAGCTAGATAGTAATAAGTTTTAGCTAATAGGCCAGTTTGTCATTCATATTAAGCCTCTGAGTGATTATTTTAATAGCAGCTGCAGGACCAGTCAGAACAGGAAAAGCCTTAGTTTATATCACCTTACTTCTACATTTATTTAATATTTTCTTTTTTATATAATATACAAAATTGTGATTTCTGATTGCTCAATTTTAAATAGATACTCATATGAATAATGATTGAATACCAAAACAAGTAGGAGAATATATTAAAATGAAGAAACATATTAATATATTTATGCAAGATGTTCAGGGTTATAAATAATATGTATATTATGTCAGAGACAAGCAGGAATCTCCCCTTTGTGAAAGGCCCACAGCCACATCAGGTAGTGTGAGCAGTGTGGTAATTAACTTGAAAGTTTGTCAGACATAATGATAGATTATGTTGCCACATGAACTCTGAAACAGAGTTGACCTTAGAAATAAGGAAAAATATAAATGTATTGAAACCAGGAAAGGATAAAATTATTTACACTATTAAACTCATGACAATTTTTAACCATTTGTTATCCAAGTGTACTCACAGGAAATGTCCAGTTGCCATTTTTAAAGAGACAGTGAGCAGAAAGAAGTCTGTATTGTCTGTCTTTGTAGGAAAAAAATATGAATGTTTGAAAAGTTATATTACTGCTGCTGTTTGGTGGTTGGTGGTTTTGCATAGTATCTAATAATTAAAATGTTTTAATAATTTATTAGTATCTTAGATTGCAGGTGTGCTTTATTTGTAGTACAATGATAATTATTAAGGTTTGTATATAAAATAATTGAGAAAATTTTTCATATAAAACTTACCTTAAATAATCAAGATTATTCCTGATTATTGTTGACATGAATTACGTTTATAGGTTGGTAGTGTTTCAACATGGATGTCATGTTGGATAGTGCATTGAAAATTCTTTTCCTCTGTAGATCAATTTTCTAGGTTTAAAAATATTTTAAGAATAGGATACTTGATTTCTCTTTCAATCCTCCATTTTTATATGCACCTCAGTTTTTGAAGTTAGAGCAATAAAGGTTGAGTTTATCTGTCATCTACCTATAATGTTAGGGCACATCTAGATACTTTTATCTATCCATGTCATTTCCCACTAGACACACATGATAATGTTTCATAAACCAGAGAACAATTAGCTTCTACTTCCCACCCTTTCCTGAGAGTCAAACCTCTCTATTTACAATCACATATTCAGCTTGTCCAATGTAAAACACTTTTGGTCAACCACATATTCCTTGATGTCCTGTGTTCTAGTTCCATCTGTTCCAAGCAAAAGTAAAATGCTGTATTCACTTATTCTCAACACAACCACAGCAAATTCCTTTTATCTCATGCACTGGTCATAATTGTGTTCTTGTGCAGTTAGCCTGAATTACAGTAGACTCCATCTCATTTTGAATCAAGTTTCTGTGTCATTAAAAATAATTCCTTAATTTGTCCAGTCCTTTATTACTTCCAGGTAATACCTACTTTTCAATTAGTAATTAATTTATTTTATATCAATATAACTTTATAAGATTAATTACATACCCCAGGATATTCTTAAAATATTTAGCATATATTATCTGTACAATGCTTTGTATACTTATGTGGTATAAAGTGCACTGGTTATATCTATTGTAGTTATTAAAGTATGGTCCACAAGACCAAACAAACACAGCTTTAAAATAATGCTTCTGTCATGTGCTTGCTTTCTGAAAACACTTGAAACATTTCTCAATACTGTCATGTCGTCCTGCCCTCTGAAGATAGTCTCTATTAAGAATGTCAATTTTAGGATTATGTAAAATAATCAATATCAAAGGCTTCATCTCACAGGTCGAAAGCATTTAAAAATAGATGATGGTTTCATGAATATTGTTATAGTTATTGGTGATATATATATATCATAAATATCTAATCTCTATCTATATCTTAACCTTCTCAGAGCTAGAGCAGTATTTTGTTATCTACCTTTACAAGGACATAGCCAGCTTCTAGTAGAAGACATTGCAACCCTATGTAAAGTGAATATCATAATGGTTATAAGTACATTTAGACTTAAAAATCACTATTTAAAACTTCTATCAGCAAGAACATACATTATTAGATAATAAGAAATAGTATAATATTACTATTAGAAATATGAGAATTAAAATTCTGAAATACTTAAATTTATGACTCAAATCATGAATTTCATACATATTCAAAGTGTTAATACAATATTTTGAAGTGGAAGAATTTTCACAAGAAGCTGAAGAAAACTATTTCTGTGTTGGATATGTGAAAGTTTTTTTCAAGGGCTTATAACTTTTCTCCTAAATGTGATAATAAAATTATACTTGGAGACCATAAGTATGAAAGAGACTTGTACATTCTCAGGATATATAATATTTTGTTCACTTTCCTAGAAGTCATATTCTGGGGGAATTCTTCAAGAGAAAGATATTTCTCAAAAGAATTTCTGGCCCTTTCTGTTTTAATTGAAAATTGATCATTTTCACCTATAATATATCCTGATTATGATTTTCCTTTCCTCTGCTCTTCCGGGTACCACCCCATCTGGATCCACCCCCTTTCTGTCTTTCGTTAGAGAACAAGTGAACTTCTAAGAGACATTGATAAAATATAATAAGATAAAATGAAAAATAAGACACCAGTCAGAGAAGCAAGTAGGCTGACTACAGATCTTCACCCCTCCCTCTAGTCCTCCAAATTCAATACCCCAGTCTAACGCCCAACTCTGAAGCAGAGCCTTAGATTACTGTTGTTTATAATAGTCATAGAAAAGAAATTGGATAAGTCTTGATGTTATTTTCTTTAAAGAGTTGCTTAGAAACCTAAATGAGATCACTAGGTGGTTCCTGAGGGTCATCTGAATGTGATTACAGTTGATTACATTAAAGTACACCTCACTGGGACAAAACAAGGTAAGATATTTGTACTGGAAACAGAGTAAATAAGTATTTTTTTTTTAATATCAGGAAGTATCTGAGGGATGAAATAAGATCTTACACAAGAGCTGTATGCATTCAGGCCTTATGCCTGGCTCATTGATATTTTACCATGAAACATCTGTATTAGAAAGAAATATTGGCTGAATATGAGTTACCTTATTGCAAGTGTCCTTCATTTTAACTGGAATTTAAGTATACTCATGGGTGATGGTCATTTTTATTTTCTCATTTCCCATAATTCCTTTGACTTTTTATTTTATTTTACTTTTTTCCATTTATAATAACTTTCTTCATTGACTCAGAGCTTAAACCAGCATTGAGTTATACAGTAATCATGCTTTCTTTTAAATTTAAAACTGTAAAAATAATGAGATGATGTAAATATATGACTTATAAAACATGGAGCAGGAGATGCTGTCAGATATCTAGTACAGAATAACAGATGGATTGGCAGTGTGACAAAGACTCAATATGTATAAATGTCTATGCTTCTTTGGTCTAAAGTGTGAAGAAGGTGCTAATTTTGCATTGCTCTGATATAGAAAAGACAGAGCCTATCCACAAGTTTGTGTGAGTTATGACAGCCTAGGGAAATTAGTTCTATAAGAACACTATGTCCCAAATCCAAAGCCATAATGGCTTCATTTGTTGAGATTACAAATTCAAAGTCTCCAGGAAAATCTTAGAACCCTTGGTAATAATGCTACGTATCGTATTGTATCAGAATGTAAATATCTTGATTTCTGGCTAGGTTATAAATATATCAAACGCATTGACTATGAAAATAAATATCTATTTTTATATATATTCATCCATTTATTCAACTGAAATCTTTTAATATTCATTAATTTTCAAAGGCAATGGGTATGAAGAACCTATTTTTATATATTTAAATTTTGTGATGACATCAACATTCCATGTCTACAGTATTATTTAGCGAACAGAAAAGCTTAACTTGCTAAGAAAAACAGATTCTCACTCACAGAGGATGATTGTCATAGAAAAGATCAAATCCATTTAATTTTATGTCAAAGAGTCATTATAAAAGAAGCATCTATTGACTGCTAATATTTAACTTATGAAGATTTTACAATATTCCAAATTAGAAAACATTTTTAGGCAAACTATTCTGAAGAATTCCAAGAAGTTTTGAAGGTCAGGATTGCTACATTACAGTGATAGCATCGGGAAAGACACAAAATAACAGAATTTCTCTAGAATAAAATTGTATCAAGACAATAATAATTTGCATGCACTTTAAATTTTGAGAAAACAGGTTATGTACACTGCAAAAGATACCTGTCGCTGTTTTTAGGAACATGTTGGGAACTCACAAACATTAAGGGAAGCAACATTAAAAGATATGTTAATGAGGTGAATTCTGCCCCTTCCCAAAGACCAGATACATATGTTAAAGATCTGACTCCCAACACTTCAAATTATCAATGTATTCTGACATGGAGCCTTTAAAGAAGTAATTAGATTAGTTAAATTGGACCCTGTTAATTATGACTAGTATCTTTTAAAGGAAAGAAATGTCACCGAGCAGTGGTGGTACACACCTTTAATCCAACACTCAGGAGGCAGAGGCAGGTGGATATTTGTGAGTTCCAGACCAACCTCGTCTACACGATCTAGTTCCAGGACACACACAAAAAAACGGCAACATGCTTTCCTCATTTAAGACAGTGGCCACTTTAAGAGAACAGATCCCATAGCATGAAACCATCAGGGCATGTTGGTGGGAAGGTTGCATGGGTATTAATATCACAAGCACTTATTTATGTCTTTCAATAATCATATTGTTTTTGTTGACTATATCTGATTGGTGTTCATAGGATTAATCATGCTGTGATGAGCTGTGTAAATCAGCTTCAAGAGAGAGGGAGGACCAACCAGTGTGACAGTAACAGGGAGTGGTGTGGATATGCAAAGGGCAATTACCCAAGACTTGTTCATTTTTCTTCCATCTTTTTAATAGATGAGACTCACTTCATTGGCAGCAATGATGTCAGTCAGCTAGACAAATAATGGGGCCTTGGAGGCCATTGAGGAGAGGTGAGTCCTTCCTCACTTTACCTCCAGTTTCCCTAGAAACAAAAGAAAGAGAAATCTTTCCTTAGGATTTTAAACTATGAAAATGTGAATGTATTTGTTCTTTGTTGTGTCCCATGAAGACAAATCTATTTCTTCCTAGTTTAAGGGAATATACTCTAAATTCTACCTCTGGTCTTGAATAAAGACCTGATATTCTATACAAAACATATCTGACATTCTGTATTACCAAAATATTACATACTGTCATCTCCCTTTTTAAAGAATTAATTCAGAGTCAGGAATAGGTTCTATCAAGTAGAATGGGTCATATATCCAAATTTAAATTGTCAGTTTTTCCCCTAACATATATGCCACTATTGCACCAGTATACAGTCAAATAAAGATTTTAGTTTGTAGAGTTTGTAGCTAGGTGATACTGATTATTACTTTTCTTTTATGGTCACATGCAAATATACTTCTAGCAAGATGACAGTAAGTATTGCCTTTCAATTTGTACATCAATTTAATTTTTCAATACTTGATGTTGTAAGTAAGTTGTGTCTTCATCAACAGGACCTTCCAATTAGGTAATGGAAAGTAATTAATAGTCTCAACAATAGCGTATGGTATTTGAGAGTTCCTATGGGATGATTTTGGCCATTGAGTCAACCAGATGTAACCCATTCCAGGCTTCAGGTTTTAACAGAACTAAACTTATTAACAAAACACACAAACAACAATTAAAAACAACACAAATGTGTTACTGATGATGTGGCAGGATCCATACAACTTCTTCAGGGAACAATGCCTGAGAATAGCACAAACAGCCTCCTTGAGGTAAAGCCACTGGAAATAATGACAGGGGGGATAGCCCTGGAGATAATGGAAAGCTGCCTGCATAATTCTGGGCATGATCCAAGGAGTGTGTATGTGTGTGCTGTATGTTCTCCTTTCTTCCACTGTGATAGCCATATTGCTGGCCTGAATGAGTCAAAATATCATGAAGTTTAATATTATGTATTTGTATATCTGGTTTTGAAAGAATAATTTTAACCATAAAAGCTTTAAAGAAAGGCTATTAAATAGATGGCATCAAGAGTTAATGGGAGCATTCAAGGAATAGGAAACAAAACAGAATCGCAAAAAAAATAAAAAATGCTGTTCTCTTTTTTCTAATACGTGTATCCCAAGAAGTTAAGGGAAATTGACTTTGGGACCAGGAACAAACAGTACCAACTATTAAGAGAAAGTTTATAGGTTGTGTTGCATTTAAAACAAATGAATAAACTTGGTGTGCCCCTAGAATGGCTAGAACATTATAAAATACAGAATGGATTGATCGAGCTTTGGCTTATGAGTCAGTGAGAACCCAGACCCTATTAAATGTAAATTTTAACCACAGGAGACAAAACTGTCTCTCACTTTGCATGACACTGTATTCATATGTTCTGCCAACTGGGTAGGTGTGCCTCATTAGAGTAGTTCTTTTGTAGCTTACAAAACTGCTTAGGCTTCAAACAAAAGAGATACAGATCAAGAAAGTAAAAACTACCTGTGGGAGATGGAAGCGGAAAAAGGCAAAGAAATAAACTGGTAATTATTGCAACTGTTTTTAGAAATTTAGAATATAAAAGCTGATAGTAAAACTGTTCATACAAGCCATTGAAACTGTAAAATAAAGAGAGTTCAAGCTTTCCAGGGCCAACAGAACCAAATGGCCAAAAAGCTCTTGGTGCCGACTTCACACCACCCAGGGTTTGGAACCTGTCTTGAGCAAGGCTTCCAACACTGGTGAGGTATTTGCAAAGTCACTTGGTTATATCTCTAATAATTGAAGCACCAGAGGATCTATACAGTAACTACATCACAGACTTTATGCATTTAAACTGCCAACATTTTACATATTATATTGAAGGAAAAGGAGCCCATAACATGAACTTGCAAAGTATTCTACTTTCCCAGAAGGGTTAATTTGAGCTGAAAGTAACCATGGATCAAGAAATGTAGCGAAGAATTTTTGAGCTTGTCATGTTTTTCTAAATGCAGATAATAAGTTTCCTTTTGAGCAGAGAGTTCTCCCAATTCAAGGTAAGGAAAAGAAACTCTAGTTGTCTTCAAAGATGAAAAGACACTAAGCTAAGCTTACATCCATTGATTTTATAAAAACAGTTCTAAGTTCCCACAGTTCTCATGTATGTACTAGGCACTTCCTCACAATTATAATCCCTGAACCTCAAGCTGTTTTTCTCTGCTAAACATGGTCTATTAATACTTGTCTTAGCTTCCTTTCATTGCTGTGATAAAATACCTTGACAAAAAGCAATGTAGGAGAGAGCGAGTTTATTTTAGCACGCAGTATCAGTTATAGTCCAAGATAGATGGGAAATCGAGGTGGCAGGAAGTTGAAATGAGTAGTAACCACATCCACAGTGAGAGGAAGAAAGGAATAATTGTAGGCATATTTAGAGACCAGCTAGCTTTCTTTTTCATTATTTCTTTATTATACAATACAGGGCCCCATATTAGGAAATGCTACCTCAAAGTGGGCTGAGCCTTCCTTTATTTGTTAGCTTAGTTAAGACAATGTTCCACAGATATACCCAAACACAGCTCAGATGAGGTAATACCTCAGTGAGACTCTCTTCCAAAGTGTTCAGCTTGAGCCAAGTAGACAATTAAAGCTAGTCAGTGAAGACTTGAATTCGGGTGACTTGTAGATTCACTTATCTCATGAATATAAATATTAATATGAATTATTTGTCTTTCACCTGGTAACCTGTCCTTTGTCAATTTAATTTGCAGATTCCTAAATAGCATTTCTAAGAAAATAGAGAAAAAATATCTTCCTCAATGTTATGAAGCTGGAGATAATTCAAACTGATTTTGGGACTGGTGAGATAAGTGTATTCAAGAACCTTCAAAATTGCATATATTATTTTTTTAAGAATAAAAGACTGTCTCGGAAGATTTTATGAGTTATAAGAATCTAATAAGTGCCTTTATGTGACCTGATGTAAATTATAGAAATATTAATATTTTTGTCAGATTAGTACAATAAAAGCATCATGGAATAGACAGAGAATTTTTTCTGAAATCATGTGTTAATATATTTGACAAATATATTATAGAGAAAATAAGACAACAGTGAGAATTGAAGGATTAGTGCTGGTGCTCCACCTAACTGTATCTGAGCAGTCGCTTCATTTTTCTGGCTAATGGTGTCCTTTGTCATACAGTAGGATGGGTTAATTAAAAAACCTTTGTGTTTCAAATAATAACTGGAGACCATTAAATGTTACTGTTATCACTCATTTAAAGTCACTAATAATAAAGGCTTGTCCTTTTATATTAATATGAAAATGTATACTTAATATTTGTTCATAAGGATATTAAATAAAAGGCTATTTAAATGTGTCTACAAATTATTTTGAAGTAACATCTACTCAGTCTATACCTGGTTTGCAATACCAAAGAGGAAAAAATAAAGTGTTAACTTTTAATTATTGACGGCCCTTTTACAAGCTGTAACATGAGTAAGGGAGGAATGGATTAATGTTATGAAGGTATCAAATTAGCCACCTCTTGGGGTTTGGCTGGAAGGAAAATGACTCTGTGTGTGTTTGTGTGTGTGTGTGTGCGCGTGCGTTTCAAGGACCATTATTATTTAATCTATTTGTCCAGGATTAAAGATAGCATTATTTAAATGATATTTTTATTATATTTTATCTTCTATGTTAAGTACATTTATGTATATTCTTTATTACCATAAAAACTCATTTTTTTCTTAAAACATTCTCCTCTCTCTCTTTTTTTCTCTCTCTCTGTGTGAATGTGTGTGTGCACTTCAGCACAGAAAAATAACTACACATACAGAAGAAATTCAGAGATATCCAATATAAAATTATTCCCTGGTACAAGCAAGTAAAACCTAGTAGTTAAGAATGGGATTGAGTGCCTAAATATGACTGAGTATTAGGAAGAGAAATTATATCAATATCTACAGACATTTAAATGTGTTGTTACATTATGTAAAATCAATAGTTTAAAGAATAGTGATCTTTTCTCATTCAGAATAATAGTAAATCTTCTAAAATATTAGAATTTATCTCATGCATTATTTTTATTTGCATTTGAGATATATGGTTTGCTTGCATTGTTTTAGCATTGTGTTCATGTACATGCAGGCGCTCGAGTGCACACAGTTCTCATAATACATGTGTTGCTGTCAATGGAGAACTTGTAGGAATATATTCTCTGTTAGCAACTGCAAATCTACAAGTATACATGCAGGTGTATATGTTTTCATGGATATATTCCTGGTGACTAAAAGTTTTGGAATTTTTGGAAAGCAATAATAGGAAGAGTCTAGACTGAACTCCCAAGCTCCTTGAATTTCCTGGTTGTGTAGAACATTAAGTAAACTTCTTTTTTATTTCATTTTGATAAAATGTGAGAAATTTCGTGACAGTAACTTGAAATGTGACTTTAGGGGAAAGAAACATAAAGGCTAGGTTTTCAAAATGAAACTTCTTTTAACATTTTTTCCCTCTCATCCTTACCCCTTATTCTTTCTTTCTTTCTTCCTTTCTTCCTTTCTTCCTTTCTTCCTTTCTTTCTTTCTTTCTTTCTTTCTTTCTTTCTTTCTTTCTTTCTTTTTTTGTTTTTGCTATCCACTAGTATGACTAGAATAGTTTCATTACAATGATACATTTATATGAATCTATGTCTGTACCGATTATGGCATGAAATTAGCTTGATTAACTCCTTAAAACTAAGTAAGGCCACTCACAATTATTTTTATTTTTCATAAAAACCATGAGTAGATTCTAGCTGAAATCAGGTCCACATTACTCACTTTAGTTATGGAAGAGCTCTTTGGTCTTAAATTTATATTCTTGTCATTCATTTCACAAGTGTTCAGATTCAGGGCATTCAGATAAATTTATATTCTCTGTGACAATGCAGGTGACCCCATAGGACTTTATCTATATTTCTGAGAGGCTTTTTCAATCTCCACTAACTTTTATAATGCCTCCAGGGAGTTTCTTTTATTGATATGTGCGTGTACAGCAATACAAATGGGATTGATCTTTCCTAATCTTTTGAAAGTCAAAGCCAGCAAATACACATAATAACAAAATTGCACGAATGGATGCATCTTACAGAAACACACATTTTAGGCATAAATGATGTATTGGATTATATTTTTCGGTAGTCATCATTTTATGTTGCGATGTTTCCTAAAAATTTACATTTGGGAAGAATTGATTTTTGCAATTATGTTTACTTATCTCGTTCATAAGCAGTAGGTTCTTCAGAGAAACTGAAATATACATGGCTACCTCTGTCTAAAATATTATGAATTTCTTTGGGAACTGTCCACAGTTGTGTAACTCTAGATACAAAATCTATCACTGACAATAGTTCTATGACCCACAGCAAACGACAGTCTCTTTGATCTCCAGGTTCTTAAACTTGAAAGGGATTTTATTTTATTATACACATCTGGGGATATTTAGAGTTTCTAGAAGTGACGGAATCTTTTAAGAATTAACAACATTGGAAGCCCCTAATGATATACCTTTGTCTGCCTTTAGGCCTTTAAAGACAGCTTTAAATTTCAGACTGTTTCATCAAGACAGATTTCACTTTTTCAATGCTTCACACTCATGGTATCATTAAGATGAAACTCACATTAATTAACTGAATTGTCTAGATACCAAGGATTGAAATTGCCTTCCAGTCTCCAGTCATCAGTAAGGTTCCCCCTGGCAGAGGAGAACAACCCTGATTGAAAACCACTGAGCATATATAACTAGAACCCAAGGTCTTGCACAGGACAGACAAATGCTCTGCGACTGAGCTACGTATCTACATGAACAAGAATGATTTGGCATCATTTCCTGCAAACAGTAATGACCATTCTATCCAGCAAAGATATTGAAGTTTTTTTTCTGGAATCTCAGCAGGTGTTCCTCAGGACCTGCCGTGAGTGCTAACCACTTTTATCATTAAGTTCTTCAATACAGATACTGCATCAGTTTAGTTCAGACTTTGATCTACTAACTCAAGTCAAGCAATCATGGCTTTGCTTTATGGATCTACCTGACATCATCATGTTGGTCACCAATAGGAGCATTCACAACCCTATGCCAATAAATAAATACCCCATGCTCTCCAACATAGAAGACAGAAATGAATAAATTAAAGATATCGTTTTTATTTTCCCAGTTTTTATTTGTCCTTGATAGATATACAGAAAGGTCCCCAGGGACAAAGAAGTACTCAGTCATAACAGTGATTAGCTAAAATTTGCACAAAATTTTACAAAGTATTATATTTCTTTGCATAGTGCTCTTTCTTATCTATACCACAACTTGGCCTGATAGGGTAGAGCACAGCTAGTCAGGGAAAACTAAACTGAATGCTGGGAGAAAGAGGCTGAGTCAGTGAGAAGCCATACAGTCCCGCAAGAGACAGATGCCGGAACTTTACCTGGGTAAGCCATTGCCTTGTGGCAGTTTACAGATTAATGGAGATGGGTTCACTCTAGATGTAAGAACAAGCTAGCAATTTGCTTAAATGATTGGTCAAGCAGTGATTTAAATAATATAATTTCTGCGTAATTATTTCAGGAGTCTGGGCGGCCTATGTATATATACAACAAAGCATTCCAGGATGTATGCACTTATTTATATGTAATTGTATATTTCTCAAGTCTTTACAAGAGAGAATTATTTCAGGAAATGAAAGAAACATTCAGAAAATATTATCCAAATTCTATAAGCTTGATAAATCTATACATTCATATAAAAAAATCAAAAGAATCTGTCAATCAAACATAAAAGCGTAAAATGTCAAAATCAAATTATCAAAAGTGAATAATAATGATAACTAGTCAGTGTGCTCTTCCTTGAGAAAGACTGTTTCTCCTTCTTTCAGCATTTCTTGGATGCCTGTAGTTTTTTTTTATCTCAAACTGAAGCCTCCAGAGCTTTCCCACCATACACATTAGCATGTCTATTGATGACTTCCTGTTCAATCCATGGTTAAGCAGCTATGTTGGTGGGACTGCGTTTGGCTTCTTGGACATTCTTAGGAAACATCTCATATTCCAAAGTGATCCCTGAGCCTCAGGTGCTGCAGTTGTAGATATATCAGATGGAAGTGGGCTTTAGTGCAAAGAAAAGCTACTTTGATGAGTAGGAAAACTCACACCTATCAATGCAAAGAAAGTAAAATATGTAGAATATAATTGGAGATTATGCTGGTTTAGAAAAGTATTAGTTGTTGACTCGGAGTTACCTTTCTGTATAGTTCATGTACATTATTCATTTTTCTCAAGCACACATCCAAAATCCACAAAGACGGACTGTTAATAATTTGAAATGTTTTTGTATTATATAGTATATTTTCTAAAAATATCATGAGCAACAAAATCAAATTGCAAACCCTGGCTTTTAGAAATTAACAGTGTACTACTGCTAACTTATGAATTTATTCCTTTCTCTTCATAAATTGGGTTAAACATTCAATACAATCCAGATCAAATGAGAAGTTGATTTTAAATTCAATGAAATGGAAAGAATATTGAACAGTCAGAACAATTTTAATACCTTTTCAAAAGTTAATTTGGGTTTTTTGTATTATACACAGTATGGCACCTGTTTAAGAGAGTCCATGTAAACTAACACAAAAATTAATAAAATAAACTATAATGCCAAAATATGTTGCATATGTAAGTGGTTTGAATATTATGGAAATTCAGTGTGAGATAATGTCCTTTCATTTAACAAATAATGAGAAAACTTGATATCCATAAACGGAAAATGAGCCAGGAAACTACTTCATACTGCAGACAAATCTTATTTTAAAACAGATGTCTTCTATGGGAAAATAGAAGAAAAATTCTAGCATACTAGTTAAACAAATATTTATTGTATATGGGTTAGGCATAACACTTTTTTAAAATAATGAATTTGAATTTTAATAATCAAAGACTTTTACCCCATCAACATACCACCAACTACTGAACAGCCTGAGATGTTCTATGTTTTTGTTTTCATTGTGTGTTAGAAAATATTTTATGCCAAAAATCTTGAAATATTCTTGAAAGATGACTCGTTAAAATTATGCAAAATACTTGAACAGACACAAGAAAAAGGCAGATGGCCAAGGACCAGATGAATTTTCATATAAATACAAATGAAAACTGCAGCCGGACACAGTTATGCATCCAGAACACAGTCATGTGTCACAGCTGCAACTGTCTTACATTTTTTTACGGGGATGTAAAATGTACAACCCTTTGGCAAAACAATTTGACAGTTCATTACAAGGTTAAGAAAACATTTGTAGTATACAATAAATTTATTATTGAATATACAACAAGACCCCCAGGAAAGTAAAAATATTATTCATGTGTTATCTTTTCATAAATGATATGGCATTTACATTTTTACTAAAATAAAAGTGGGAAACAATCTGAATGCCTATCCATAAAGGAGTGGAAAAGCAGAGGATAATATATTTACTCAAGAGAATACAAGGAAAACCAACCTACTTATGCAATAGGGAGTGTAGGGAATCTCTGAAATATATGCTGAGAGAAAACAAAGAAGATATTCATGGCTATTTCTTTTAAAGGCCTTAAATATATATTCTCTTCTTCTTAAGAATCAAGTTGAATTTCATCCAAAATCCTGCATCAGCTATCACATATGTAAGAAAACATTTGGATGAACTAACCCCAGACCATCTTCAAGTCACCCAAACTGGTGCAAAATGGAGACCACTCAAAGTATTATTTTTTCCATTTATTGAAAATACATTTTTTTCTCTCATTATATAACTTGACTATGGCTACCCCTCCTGACTGTGCATGTGATGTGACTAGTGTTTTATTTTCTGGTTTCCTTTATAATGATGGGCTATAAACTGGCATTGTAAGTTTAATAAACTCTCCCTCTTTAAGCTTTTTTGTAAAAATATTTCACCATTATAAAAAATGAAACTAGAATATCAGTTATTTACAGATGACTTAAATATTTGTAAATTTGCCCCTCTTTAGTGTCAAAATATAAATGGAAAACTGAATGAGTAAATTAACAAAAATGCAGAACTTCTGGGGACTAAAATACAATTCCTAAATACAATTAATTCCAGACAAATTTTTTGGTCATAAATAGTTTTTCTCTGTGTGTGAGTGTGTACGTGTGTGTGTGTACATGATTATGTATGTACACTTATGTGGAGATGAGAATTTGGTGGTTGATCCTTTCACTTTATTCTTTAAGAGAGTCTCTCAATAGGCCTGAATCTCTCCAACTCAGTTAAACTGACTGACTAGTATTTGGAACCTAGGTTCTCATAATTATGTGGTAAAAACTTCAGACTGAGCCATCTCCCTAGAACCCAACTTCTTCTATATAGGAAAATGTTCTTTCACAATACCTTTTGACAGATGTCTGAGCCATACCACATTTTTTCCTTTTTCCTAGAATACATTTAAAAAATATATGTAGGACATATAGAGGCTCACACAAAATCTTGAAAAGTAAGTCTTATGCCATTCAAATCATAAGTCAGGAATATAAGATGCTTCCTCATATTTAACAAGAAACAAAGGAATAATATTCACCAATATGAAAAAGAAATTAGTATCCACAGCATGCTGTTCACCTTTGACAAGCCAAGCTTTTCAGGGGTAAGGGAAGAAAGCATATCAGTGTGCTGTTTTTCATCTACTAATAATAGTGGGAAAAGTTGCTGGAGTTATATAGAGCATAATTCCAGTGGTACAGAATTGGGCAGAGGGGACTTTCATTTATGTAAGAAAGTTGGCATGAATTCTTTCAGTTACCTTGTAGACAAGAAAGGTTACATTATTTTAGTAAAGGTCAATGTAATATTTCAAAGCCTAACAAAGAAAAAGTATATGAACATGATTGAATTTGTTAAACTATTGAGTATGGTATTATATTCTGACTTCAGCCCAACTAAAATGATATGGCTTTGTTGTTAAAGAAATATGCTTTAAAATCACAATGATTCAATTTGCTTGGATACATAATTTAACTTAAAGACACAGATGAGTATTGGATGACTGTTTTGCTTAATTAATATCTATGTACAAAAGAACTTTAGACTTCATAATATATGTGCTTAAACTCTCTTACAGCCCAAACTTTCTTATTCATACTTCAAACAAGGCACAGATTTCCAATATTTAAATTATAGTTTTGTTTTCATTTTACATACCAATCCAACTTCCCACTCCCTCCCTTCCTCTCATTCCCTCCACACACGCTCCCACCCCACCCCCATCAAATCCTCAGAGAGGGTAAGGCACATTGCTTTGGGCCCTCCCTACTATATCTAGGCTGAGCAAGGTATCCATCTAAAGAGAATAAATCCTGGTGCCACTGCCAGTGGCCCCTCAGTATGCCCCAGCCATGCAACTGTCAACCACAATCAGAGAGACTAGTTTGGTCCTATGATGGAAAAAGAGGTAGAGACCCTCATTGGAGCACGGGACTGAGCTCCCAAAGTCCAGTTGAAGAGTGGGAGGAATGAGAATATGAGCGAAAAGGTCAAGACCATGATATTGGTACACCCACTGAAACAGTCTACTTGAGCTAATGCGAGCTCACAAACTCCAGCCGGACTGGGAAGGCACATTTTTTTATTATTATTTTATTTTAATTAATTAATTTATTTATTTATTTTTATTCTTTTTTTTTAATTTTTGTTAAAAAAAATTTCTGCCTCCTCCCTGCCTCCCATTTCCCTCCCCCTCCTCCCGCCCCTGCCCCCCTCCCCCCACTCCTCTTCTCCTCCTTCTCCAGTCCGAAGAGCTGTCAGGGTTCCCTGCCCTGGGGAAAGTCCAAGGTCCTGCCTGCTCCATCCAGGTCTAGGAAGGTGTACATCCTGGAAGCAACCTAGATGTCCTTCAATGGAAGAATGGATGAAGAAAGTGTGGAATATATACACATTAGAGTACTACTCTGCGGTAAAAAACAATGACTTCTCGAATTTTGCATGCAAATGGATGGAAATAGAAAATACTATCCTGAGTGAGGTAACCCAGACCGAAAAAGAAGATCATGGGATGTACTCACTCATAATTGGTTTCTAGCCATGGATAGGGGCCACTGAGTCATAATTTGTGATCCTAAAGAAGCTAAATAAGAGGGTGAACCCAAGGAAAATCATATAGTTATTTTTATTCTTTTTTAATTAAAATTTCCACCTGCTCCCCGTTTCCCATTTCCCTCCCCCTCCTCCCACATATTGCCCCCTCCCCCCACACCCCTCCCCCTATCCTCACTCCTCTTCTCCTTCCCCACTCCATTCCCTTTCCCTCTGGATACTGAAGAGCAGTCCAAATTCCCTGCCCTGCGGGAAGACCACGGTCCTCCCATCTTTCACCTGTCAGAATGGCTAAAATCAAAAACACCAATGATAGCCTTTGCTGGAGAGGTTGTGGAATAAGGGGCACACTCATCCATTGCTGGTGGGAATGCAAACTTGTGCAACCACTTTGGAAATCAGTGTGGCGATTTCTCAGGAAATTTGGGATCAACCTACCCCAAGATCCAGTAATACCACTCTTGGGAATATACCCAAGAGATGCCCTATCATATGACAAAAGTATCTGTTCAACTATGTTCATAGCAGCATTGTTTGTAATAGCCAGAACCTGGAAACAACCTAGATGCCCTTCAATGGAGGAATGGATGAAGAAAGTGTGGAATATATACATATTAGAGTACTACTCAGCGGTAAAAAACAATGACTTCTCGAATTTTGCATGCAAATGGATGGAAATAGAGAACACTATCCTCTGAGTGAAGTATCCCAGACCCAAAAAGAGGAACATGCGATGTACTCACTCATAATTGGTTTCTAGCCATAAATAAAGGACATTGAGCATATAATTTGTGATCCTAGAGAAGCTAAATGAGAAAGTGAACCCAAAGAAAAACGTATAGTCATCCGCCTGGATAGGGGAAGTAGACAAGATTGCCGGACAAAAACTGGGAACTTGCGGGTGAGGTGGCATGGGGCTAAGGGGAAATGGGGTGAGAAATGTGAGAAGGGGAGGATGGGAGGAGCTTGGGGGAATGGGATGGTTAGGATATAGGAAGGGTGGATACGGGAGCAGTGAAGTATATATCCTAACTAAGGGAGCCATCTTAGGGTTGGCAAGAGACTTGACTCTAGAGGGGCACGCAGGTGTCCCCAGCTGGTACCTTGGGCAACTGAGGAGAGGGAACCTGAAATGACCCTATCCTATACTGATGAATATCTTGCATATCACCTTAGAACCTTCATAAGGCACATGTTTTATTAAATGGTTTTTGATATGTGTTGATGTGGGTTGTTGGCCTTATGCTTTGCTTTCTCATTGTATCTCTCAGATTTTGTTATGAAGGTAATAAAAACTGCTGAGGTCCACAAGAATCATGCAATGAGTTTTCAGTTGATAAGGCAGAAGGCTGACCCACCAGAACAGATGCATTCTGATGGAGAAACCCAGTATGCAGGGTGCTGGGGTCACCACCTTTTGCACATCGACTGATTCTCACAGTGGATCTCTTGTAATACCATAAGCAATCCCTTGGTGCAAAATTCGGACAAGTATGGATAAGTGAGTGCAACTTTTTTAAATGTACTGCTATATTGAGTCATTCCCCACCCCCACTCTGTGGGACTTTCAGTGGGAAATTTGGTTACACAGTCAATAACCTAGGTTCCCACAGTCTAGTCTGCACTCTGTTTCCTGAGAAACATTAGAAGCCACCTCCCTGCAACTATCTTCCATTTGGCAGGAAATGCAGTCAGGAAAGGATTCTTCCATATAGATCATATTTGGGACTTTCAAACATAAAAGAATGTCTAATTCAGAGAACTGTCTTTGTTTTGCATGTGTATATAAACTGGACACTTTACAGAACAGGAGGTGAATAGCAGAAAAATAATAAAGAAACAGATGCAAAAAAGTACGTAGTGGGGAGTTCATTTTGCCCTCACATCTTAGACCTGCACTTGCTGTAAGTCTTCTTTTTGAACCCTGAAGGGGACATTGAGGGTGGCACTCCTAAAAAGCCTCATAACCCTGAGTGGAGACATATTTCCTGCTTCTTGTACTTACTAATATGTATTGTAGATTTTACTTCATAATTTTGTTTTAGGTTAATAGGTATTAAGCGGCTTCCCAAATGTGATTACCTGCTAGCTGGTTACCTGTCTTCTGTGAAAACTGACAATTATTGTGATTTTTCTGTGGTCAGGGAATGTGTTCTCATTAGGTAGATCACAGGGTTGTTGATCTTTACTGCCATTGCTGATAGTCCTTGATCAACTGTCTATCCTTTGTCCACATATCAGAAGGTTTCAGTTTGGGATGTCTCTCCCCATGACTTGTATTGACAAATATAATAATCAGGTTGAGTAAATTTTCTATGTATTGGTAAATATCATCTCTTAGTTTTTTTTATGATTTTCCAATTTCCATAACAATAAAAGGGAATAGAATGAAAAATCATTCACACACTTAAAAACTTGTTTTGCCACATTTTTACATCGTTGACTTGTTTGCAGACAGTATAGTCATCCTTTAAAAATCTAAACCTGATTAATTTAACCATTCTAAGATTATTAATTATACAGTAAAAATTGCTAGCATATATTCAACTTTTTCCCAGGGGCAAAAATAAATGTCTCATCAGTAAACTTTTCTTCACTCTCTAAGGTAATTTTTATTCTGGTCTATGTTCCAAGTTAATGTGAAGAATAGTTTCTGCAAGAAAATTGGTTTTCTACAGAACTGAACTGAGCAAAAGAAATACACAAAACAGTTAAAAATTTGTTGAAACTGCCATAAATCTTCACTTTAAGAAAGACAGAAATCTACTGCCATTTCAGGTTATGTCTTAAACATCTAACAATTATTATTGACATGTAGGATGGTGACTAAAATTCAGTCATTGTGACTAAAAGCAGAAATAAACTTTCCAAAGCACAAAACTCATTACTACACCTTTAATAATTCAGATATTCATTTCCATATAATTCAACTTTTTCTGTGATTCTAATACCTCAAAGAATTGACTGCAGTGCCTTATATTTCATCAAAATAGCAGGTAAGCCTAGCAAAAATCTCAGATAAATGACATGAGCCATTCTTGTTCTACAAAGACAATTTACCTTTATAAGATGTGTTTGGGATTTATTGTTAGCTAAGTTAAGTACATTTTCTATGCATTAACCACATTTACTACATTTGTACTGAAAAATACACTGCCTGTGTTTTTCTTCACGGGGATACAGCAGAGTAAAGTAACAGGCACTTTCTCATGTTGAGGCCTGTGGCTAGAAGAACATGGCCTTTGACAATCACTTGAATGCAGTGTTTGCAATCATAGGTATTCGTTAACAGACAGTCAGAGTAAATGCAACAGAATAATGAACATGTGCAATTTGTCTTTAAAAGCTGTGAAACAATGTTCAGAGTTTACAAACGAAACTAAAATTGAAAAAGTCTGTTTTTCAATAACTATGTAAATACAGACATCAATCCGCATTGAACTGCCTAATGTTAACAATAGCTGAAAATTTGAGTTTTCTATCTTTAGTAATGCATAGCTTTGATGGTGGTCTTTTTTTTTCTTTCTTTCTTTTTTTTTTTTACAGAATACTCTACACCGCTTAATTGAGTGTTTATTTTTTATATTTATTTATTAAAAATTTCCACCCCTCCCATTCTCCCATTTCCCTCCCACACCTTCTTTATCCATTCTTCTATTGAGGGGCACCTAGGTTGTTTCCAGGTTCTGGCTATTACAAATAGTGCTGCTAGGAATATAGTTGAACAAATTCTTTTGTAGTATGATTGGATATCTCTTGGGTATATTCCAAAGAGTAGAACTGTGGGATCCTGAGGTAGGTTGACTCCCAGTTTCCTGAGAAACTGTCACACTAGTGGGAATGCAAACTTGTGATGGTGGTCTTTCAAAGGCAATTTTAAGGTATCATTCATTATTATTCTTTTAGTTTTGTGCTGAGGGAAGGTTTTGCTATGAAACTCAGCCTGGGATAAAACTTTTAATGATCATGTCTCAGCATTCAGAATGCTTGATTTACAGATGTATTGTAACACACCCAATTTATAAATGCTGAATATATGTGAAAGTATGTATATATGTGAAAAATGTTTGTGTGTACAGGTGCATGTGCACATGTGTGTGTGTGTGTTTGTGTGTGTATGTTTGTGAGCGAGTGAGTGAGTGTGTGTGCTATCTCACTTCAACTCAGAGCTCACATATTCAGCTCCCGGATGTGGCCACTTTGTTCTGGAGATGTTCTGCCTTCACCTTCTTAGCCCAATGTGTGTGATTGTACTTGGATCACTATGCCCACCAAGCCTTTACGTAAGTGATGAGAAACCATAGTTGGATACTCACATGTGTACACACAGCACTGTCCTCACGTAGCTAACTCCCTAGCCAGAGGATATGTTACAACTTCAGAACATGCTGAAATTATTGTAATTAATGAAACAAGTAGGTTAGATTCTCAAGAGAAACCCTACACAAATATTAAGAATATTGCATTACATTCATATGAGAGAGTTCTACCCAAGAAAGTGGCTTGCCTATAATAATAGAATAGTGACAGAGCAGTGAAGTGAAGACTCTATCAAGATTTCCCCCCTTTTTTTTTTCTTCCAGAGGTTTTCCCAAGATCCAATGATAAAGACATGGATATCTATAATTCAAATCTCTTTGTATAATGTCTAGTGGTGGGTCTCAGAATCTGCTCCCATCTGCTGCTGGAGGAGGCCTCTATGATGATGACAGAAGAAGACATGGATCTACACATACAGCAGAATATCATTAGATATCAATTCATTTTTTTTTTGTGAGTAGTATTTGGTTCTTCCCTGGGTTTCCGTTCATTGGTTCCTGGATATCCAGGCAGACCTGGACATGGGCTCCTTCTTGTGGAGGGAGCCTCAAGTTAGATCAGACATTTATGAGCCATTCCCCCAAATTCTGTGCCATCATTGCCCCAGCATATCTTTCAAGCAGTATAAATAGAAGGTCAAGAGTTTTATAGCTGGGTTAATGCCCAGGGTTCTCTTGCATTAACCTTGCTTCACCAAAGAGACTAGAACACACGATATTGATACAAAAATAAAAATGTTGATCGATGGAATTAAATTGAAGACCCAGACATAAATCCATACATCTATAGACACCTGATTTTAGATAAAGAAACCAGAAACACACACTGCAAAAAAGACAGTATCTTCAACAAATGGTGCTGATAAAACCAGATTATCTTCATGTAGAAAAATATAAACAGATCTATATTTATCACTCTGTGCAAAGCTAAAGTCCAAGTGGATCAAAGACCTCAATATAAATTCAAATAGACTAAACATGATAGAAGAGAAAGTATGAAATATTCTAGAATGTATTCACACAGTGGAAAACTTTCTCAACAGAACACACACACACACACACACACACACATATATATATATATACTTTCACTGGTTTTATACACTATGGTTAACATAGACAATGGATGCCTTTATGTTCTTTCTAATATATTTGCATCTAATACAACCCAATGTATAACACTAGCAGATTACTTTTCTGAGCATGCTTATGAGGCTATGCTTTGAATAGTATGCTTTAGATTTGAGTAACTGCATTGGTTTGAACAAATTAGTGATAAACTATGTCACCAATAATGCATCAGTATCACATTAAGGACAATAAATTAAAACAACTTCCCTTCTGAATAATTTAACAAAGAGTGAGCTGAGATTTGAGTTTGCCACTTCTCTTTCCATGTGTCTTTCGCTATTCCCTGTCTGTCCGTCATACGAATCTTTATACTGCTCTGAATGCTTCTCTGTAAGTCTGTATATCCTGATGACTGTGTCTTTCTTTATCTTTGTGTATCCCTGGGGATTTTTACATCTTTGTTTTGAATAGTCCAGAAAATATTACATGGGGGAACAATTAAGAATATTTCCCAGAAATCATTAATATGATATTACAAGGGATTAAGGCTCACTGACATCACTGACCTTAACTGACCATTCACTGCCAACAGATTTATCAATCTTATTCTCAATATTTATGGTGCACGTTTGTTTTATGAGGTTGCTTTCATCATGTTTGATGTTTGCGGCAGCTATTACATAACAAATAAACACACATGTCACCAGGTGGTGATGGTGCACACCTTTAATTCCAGTACCCAGGAGGGAGAGGCAGACAGATATCTGTGATTTCAAGGTCAGCCCGATCTACAGAGCTAGTTCTAGGACAGGCTCCAAAGTTACAGTGTAGCTCCAAGGGCCTACTTGTGGGGTTTCTGTCCTGCCCAGTTCCCACAGTTGTTAGGTCCCAAAGAAAATCACACAGAGGTCTCCATAAGTTATAAACTAATTGGCCCATTAGTTCAGGCTTCTTGTTAACTTTTATAGCTTATATTAACCCATTATTCTAATCTATGTTAGTCACATGGCTCAGTAATTTTTTCAGTGGGGCAGGTCACAACCTGCTCTTCTGTGTCTGGACAGGTCTGGGGAAGAATGGGCTTCCTCCTTCCCAGAATACTTCTCTTCTCATTGCCCCACCTCTACTTCCTGTCTGGTTGTCTGGCCTATACTTCCTGCCTGGCTACTGGCCATTCAGCGTTTATTTAAAACATAATTGACAGAATACAGAATTGTCCCACACCATTACAAAGAAACCCCTTCCCGAGAATCAAAACAACAACAAAAAGCAAACACCCACATATCTGGGTAAGAGGCATATAAAACTATGTGTTAGCTTAGGCTGTAAAAAATGATTAATTGAAAAATTAATGCCAAGTAGTTATATATTTCTCTTAAAGAAGGTTAAATGTAGTATTTTTAAATTACAAAACACATGATATTTTAAGTCTTTTAAAATACACTAGAACATTATTGAATGGAAATTTAGTCTAAAGGTAAGGAATAAATTAAATTTTATTAATAAATGTTTGTTTTATGAGACTGAAAACAATTGGAAAAGGATTATGTGTTCTAAAGGCATGAGGTGAAGTTAATAGGAAGGACAGGTCATTTTATGAAGGGCTTATGTATTTATTAGAAGACAAATCACCACAGAAGGACTGCTGTGTTTCCGATGCCTTACTCTGCCTTATTTCCCAGTTGACCAATCTGTACATCTTGGAAAGTTTGAGATTCCACAACAAAAGGATATTATAGTCTAATTATATGGGCACTGTTATAGATTGAATGTATCCCCTGTGACTTTCCTGTTGCAGCTCCTACTCAAAATAACAGAATCACTAGGTACAGCCTTTTGGCTGGGAGTAGGCCATGGTGACTCTTCTCTTAAGGACGGCAGTAAGGTCGTTGTTAAAGTGAATTGCCACAGCACTTGCTCTTCCCTTTCTGCTTTCCCTCCTACTCACTGCTATGTCTGAACATGTGTTCTCCAGAGAGTCTAACAACAAAGGTTTTTTGAAGGAAGAACATCAAACCTCTCTAGGTATAACAATCTTCATCTTGGATTGCACAAAAATGAATCGAAGACCTGGACAGACATAAAATGGACCATCAGCAGGAGACAGCAATCGAGTAACCACTTTAGAAAGCATTATCCATAGAGTTTTACTGTCATAGTAATACTACAGCATATAAAACATCTCCAATATCTATGTTCTCTATTTTATTTCCACATCTGTTTTGATTTAAAACATTACATAAAAGCCATATTCTATTCTATAGAGGGGGGAGTCACTTTGTACATCAATATCAAGCCATAAGACTTTCACATAATATATAGAAATGAAAAGAAAACAGGGAATTCAATGAAAGAAATTCTATTATATCAAATTATATCAAAAATTATATCAAAAATAAATTTACATATTAAACAAAAATATACAAATGCTGATAGAGCTTTAATAAGAAAATTTGTTATAATCAAATAATATTTGAGAGTTAAAGTAATTTTTGACAAATTCCAGACTAAGGGACTAAATTGTTTTGATACAGTTGAAATGGTCTATAATTCAAGAAAAAAGTCTAAGAAGAAAAAGGAACTAAAGACAAGTGGTTTGATATGACCAATTAGAAATGCCATTTTTGGAGATAATACGTATGTACATACATACATACATACATACATACATACATACATACATACATGAAGGAAGCGAAGGTATAGTCATACAATCCTGTAAATCTAGGAATCAGTAAGCTGAGGCAGGAGGATCGCAAGTTGGAGACATCTTAGGCTATGCCTTAGAAATGCAACAAATGAGATATGGAAAAACATTTAAGTAGTAGTAAGCAAGCAAGTGAAACAAGCCCTAAGGGATAGGATAATAATGGTGATCTTTCCTAAGGGGTAGGATAGGATAATAATGATCTTTCCTATGGGATAGGATAATAATAGTGATCTTTACTTCTGAAATCTGTTTTATTTAATCACCCATCCTATAAACATTTATTGATATTCATTTTGTTGCAAATGACAACTAATACTACTATTAAGAAAAAAATCACTGTATCATAAAGTAACACAGATACTTTGGTTTATCATGGTATTATGTGCTAATAAACCCAATGTGAATAGAAATATTCTAATTTGAATTACATTTAAAATTCTTATCAGATGAAAATTATTGCTTAGTTTGGCTGGCCTTGAAATAATTTATAACAATTTTATTAGCTTACAGTTAAGACAACATAAACAATGCAATTCCTATTTTATGATAAAGTCTGAATAACCCATTTAATTTGTTGAATACTATAAATGTAAAACAAACAGTTATATGGCACTTTATCATATCACCATAAAATCTAGAACTGTTTAAGTTGAACCCTGATAAGTCTAAAGTTGTCAGTACAGTATATATGTAAACAGTTAAGTCAGCCAAGGCACTGTACAAAAAGATAGTAATAAATAGAAGTGGAAGTAAAAGTGCCAGATATCATGAACAAAAATAATAAAAGGTATTTTTGTAGACCCCGAGGAAATACATTTTTTCAGAAAATCATTTAGTAAAGGTAGACATTAATGAGTGAAAATATTTAGGAACATTCATAGGAAACAGCCAGATATCAATTAAGGAAAAATTTGATAACCATGAAAATTCCTGCATATTTTTCCAAATAAAATTAGAATGATTTTAGAGATTTGGATTAGAAAAATGGCATGGTCTAATTAATGTTTCAAATTCAGTCTTACTACTAACTGAAGAAAAAAATAATCTATCCTGAAGTACTCAGTGGGTGGTAAGGTACACAAGTCTAGCAATCAACAAGACCAGATGCTCAACTCTATGAAAATCATAAACATCAGTGATATACAATAATGAGATTCACATTGATCATAGAAAATGTTTTATAACCTTGGGTGAGTTAAAGACACTAGAAGATTCTGAGAAAATTAATAATTCAATAAAAACCAGAGGTGCACATATTAGCATTTTCTTTACAATTCTTATTTGTATAAGAGCATCATAGCACTATTTCCCAGTCTCAGAGACTTTGATATATTTATATTCTTTCCCTTAGAGATGTGGGAGGGAAAGAGATGATGCCTACCTATGGAGGGGATGGTGACAGATAAAATTAATAGGAAACAGCATATTCACAAATGCAAGATGGTAATAAGGAAATAAATCTCAGAATAACATCTGCTGTTCTTCCTACCAGCCATCCTTCCTAATTATTTTGGTAACAGCACTTTGAGGAATGACTTTTCCCCTTCAGGAAAGTCAATGGTATCTTGACATGTTCAGATGTTAGAATAATGGTTCTAACTACCCGTACAATGACTATAAAAGGTTTAAAAAACTGAATTTAGTAAAATATTTCTATTTTTTATTTTTTAACCATGTAATTGTCTTTTGGGGTATAATTTAAAACACAATAAGCAGCAATCTCTCTCTGTTTCATTGATTATTTATGGCAAACAGAAGCATGGTTATATTCTAGCTATAGCATGTCAGATTTATTTTCTACTTTGAAGAAGAACTGCACATTTTAATTAAATTTAAGGTGTCCACCAGGAATAATAATATTGTGTGAGGAATTGCTAGTAATGGCTAAAGAAACATTGCATTTCTTCACTGTAGCCATTGTTATATCTACATGATTTTTTAAAAAGAGGAAAGCATTTTAGTGCAATAAATTTCTTATTCAACTGTGTATTTTGGTCATTGATGCATGCCTCTTTAAAGTATGATGAGTGATATGTTCTATGTATCCATTTCAATCATATTTAGATACAGTAATAATGCTACTAAAATAATAACAATGTTGCTGATCTTTTTCATTTTGATGATTGATTTTCTGATACAAACATGAGGTATACCTATTAATAACATATTTTCAATGCCTCTACATCATTTTAGTCTGACTTTCATCTTTAAAAACTAATGTGTACTGATTTCTATTATCATAAGGGGGGAAACTTTAACAATTTGATCTGTTCAAAATATACTAATTGAAGATTGAAGAATTTATTTTCTCAGGTATCAAAAAAAGTAACAGGGTATTTTTCGTTCCAATGCAAACTCTGAAGGACTTCAAAACAATTTTGTCTTAGAAGACAACATTTACCAGTTGAGAAAATTAATCACTAAAGAGTAATCACCTACTGATTTTCTTCTTCAGCTGTTAGTTTATGAGGCTATTGATTCCCTCCAGATATAATCACTGTAGGGAACACAAACTAAATAGGAATCCCACTGGCCTGAAACATGTCCATTTTATTTGGGAAACATAAGATTTGACAGCTAATAATTTCAATCAATGAAGGGTACATACATATATTTATTTAAACATATATTTATCAAGAAAAGGAAAGAAAATCAACTCTAGGAAACTAAAAACAAAACACTAGAGGTAAGGTTCTGATAGAGCCTTGAAAATAAGCTTTTTTATTTATTTATTTATTTATTTATTTTATTCTTTTTTAATTAAAATTTCCAACTGCTCCCTGTTTCCCATTTCCCTCCCCTCCTCCCACACATTGCCCCCTCCCCCCACTCCCCTCCCCCATCCCCACTCCTTTTCTCCTCCCCCCAGTCCATTCCCCCTCCCTCTCGATACTGAAGAGCAGTCCAAATTCCCTGCCCTACAGGAAGACAAAGGTCCTCCCACTTCCATCCAGGCCCAGGAAAGTGAGCATCAAAACAGGCTAAGCTCCCACAAAGCCAGTTCATGTATTAGGATCGAAACCTAGTGCCATTGTCCTTGGCTTCTCATCAGCCTTCATTGTCCGCCATGTTCAGAGAGTCCAGTTTCAACCCATGCTTATTCAGTCCCAGTCCAGCTGGCCTTGAAGAGCTCCCAATAGATCAGTTCCACTGTCACAGTGGGTGGGTGCACGCCTCGTGGTCCTGATTTCCTTGGTCATGTTCTCCCTCCTTCTGCTCCTCATTTGGACCTTAAGAGCTCAGACCATTGCTCCAATTTGGGTCTCTGTCTCTCTCTCTATCTATCGCCAGTTGAAAGTTCCTGTGCCATTCTCCTTGGCCTCTCGTCAGCTCTCATTGTCCGCCACATTCCGAGAGTCCGGTTTTATCCCATGTTTTTTCAGTAGCAGTCCAGCTGACCTTGGTGAGCTCCCAATAGATCGGCCCCACTGTCTCAGTGGTTGGGTGCACCCCTCATGGTCCTGACTTCCTTTTTCATGTTCTCTCTCCTTCTGCTCCTCATTATAACCTTGGGAGCTCAGTCCTGAAAATAAGCTTTTATCAACGCTGTTGAACTATGATCGAAATATTGCAGTAAGGTGTCACACGTGGTTTAATTAAACAACGTTCACTGATTTATTTAAATCTACAAACCCATTGGATTATTATCAGGGACTATAAAAACAGTGCTTAAGTTTAAGAATTGTGCTTTGTATGGTTGATTCAATAAGTAAATAAGTTATTTGGAGTATTGTGGAAACTGTAACTCCAGGATTTTTCTTGTTACTTAAAATTAATGCTGAAGAAGGAATAGTAAATTTTGTGAGTGGCAAGGGTAACAGAAGGTGGCTACTGAAAAATTAATATGGATCTCCCCTGTGACTGGAGAGGGTGTTCCAAGAAGTACGAAGGAAAAGTCAGCCATGCTCGAAATGAGTGT
Source organism: Chionomys nivalis (assembly GCF_950005125.1). Lineage (NCBI taxonomy): Eukaryota > Metazoa > Chordata > Mammalia > Rodentia > Cricetidae > Chionomys > Chionomys nivalis. The sequence goes on along the minus strand of NC_080103.1, from coordinate 26,938,458 downwards.
GCCGCTGAAAGATTATTCTAAACAGATGGAGGGCACAGTTCACGTCAAAGGTGGAGGACACACAGCTTATTATGGAATCACGCAAATGCTTGCAAAGTTTTGTGTCACCTGGAGATGTAACAGAATCCTCTAAATTTGAATGTACTTTGCCAGGAACTATGTGTGATGGTTCATTGCATAACTGAAGAGTGTATCTCTTTGTGATTATGCTTACTGTATTCTGTTTTCTACTTCTTCAAACGGTTTACAATTCTACAATATTGCACATCACATAGGTTTTGTATAATGAAGCAAATACTAATATTGTGAAGAGTTGTGGATACCATAGTTATAGGTGATGGAGGGTCAGGCAAAGAAGAAATATTAGTTTGCTACATTTCTACAGATGGAGAAAGAGGGAAGAATAGGAAGTTCTGTGAGGTGATAATAGCATTATTACAGCTGGTGTCTTGTGTTCTAAAACATCAAACTCAAGAAATAATGACAATAGTGTAACCTTACTTATGTGATTGGATAACTAGCTCAATTTTGACAACATGTTACAGCTGTATTCTATGCTATATGCTTCAAAACCTTACTTAATCCCCATTGCAACAACTGGATTGTCATAACTCTTACTCTAGTCATGAAGTTACAGTGAGGATTAGAGGACTATGGGGAAGGATCAGCAGTTAGAACTATATAACTATATGCTTTCTCTTAGAGAACCCACCTTCAGTTATCAGAATATCTTAGGAACCTTCAATTTCTGCTTCATGCAGATCAGTTGTTTCTAATCTCCAAGGGCACCTGCATTCATGCAGAGAGAGAGAGAGAGAAGAGAGAGAGAGAGAGAGAGAGAGAGAGAGAGAGAGAGAGAGAGAGAGAGAGAGAGGACACAGAGAGAAACAGAGAGACAGAGACAGATACAGACAGAAGGAGAGAATAATAGAATAATATAAGGTAAGTAAATAAAATTAGACTTAAATGAGTGATAATTTCAAAAAGTACACAGGTCAAAAGAAGAAATTCTGACTTTAATAAGGTTGATAAGACTGTCAAGTAAAGCTCTTTACCATTCACCCCTTTTAAGTGACTCAATAAATTTAATCCTCAAGTAAGACAAGGTTAAGGTTCTGGAGATGCCACAAGTCACATTTAGTTAGAGAAGAAAGCTAGTGCTATTCAGAGGACTAAAAGTCACAGTTCACATTTGCTTTGACTTTGTGTCTCAAGGAGGAGGGCTGTTGAACATATAGCACTTTCCATTGCCACACTCAAACCAAATCACACTCAAGAGAAGCTGAACACAGTAGTTTTCTTTTAAAATGGTTTGTGGTTTATTTTACGAGAGTTTAGAAAACATCCCACAGTATTGATTGAGGTGAGTGTATAGATCTGCAGAATACCACAATTTTAGAATAAACACTGTGAAGACAGAGCAAAAGTTATTGAATCAATTAGCAGGTCAGATAAATTCTGACAAATGCTGTAACCGCAAGGCCAAAAACATATGCAAATGCCTACACACGCATACATACACACAATATACAGACATACAAACATACACACACAGAATACACATGCACACACAATATACAGATAGGCACATACATTCACATATACTCGCACACACATGCACACCAACATATACATTCTTCAGTCATTATGAATTTGAAGAGACTCTGATGAAACTCGTGTTTCACACAGTCATTGGTTTATCCCTGAGGATGGAGATCCTTGGGGACAGAAAAGCTCATTATCATCCTTATTTCACAGGTATTAAAGGTGAAATTGAATTTCATTAAGCATCATGTGGAAATATTGTATCCTAACAGAAATAATAGCAACAATTTTCATGCCTGCACTCCTCTGCTTGTAGTTTGTTAATGTTTGTGAGTTACAATATCATCCCTGGGTCAGGGAAGAAATAAAGAAAGAAATTAAAGTCTTCCTTGAATTCAATGAAAATAAAGATGCAACATACCCAAACCTATGGGACACTATGAAAGCAGTGCTAAGAGGAAAGTTCATAGCTCTAAGTAACCACATTAAAAAAAAAAACAGAGAAAACTCACATTAGAGACTTAACAGCACAGCTGAAAGTTCTAGAAAAAAAAAGGAGCAGACTCACCCAGAAGGAGTAGAAGATTGGAAATAATTAAACTGAGGGCCGAAATCAACAAAATAGAAACACAGAAAACAATCCGAAGAATCAATGAAACAAAAAGCTGGTTCTTTGAGAAAATCAACAAGATTGACAAACCTCTATCCAAACTAATCAAAAGGCAGAGAGAGAACATGCAAATTAACAAGATCAGAAATGAAAAGGGGGACATAACAACAGACACTGAGGAAATTCAGAGAATCATTAGGTCTTACTACAAAAGCTTGTATGCCACAAAGTTGGAAAATGTGAAAGAAATGGACTTGTTTTTAGATAAATAATATTTACCAAAATTAAATCAAGACCAAGTGAACAATTTAAATAGACCTATAAGTCATGAGGAAATAGAAGCTGTCATAAAAAACATCCCAACCAAAAAAAGTCCAAATACATTTATAACAAATCTATTTTAGGATGTATTTGTAGAACAGTATACAAAGGGCTTCAAGGAATGTCAATGAAGCTCAATGTTTGAGTTCCTGAACAAATTCTGACACTGATTGTGAACACTACACACACTCATATAAACACAAAGATAGATAGATGATAGATAGATAGATAGATAGATAGATAGATAGATAGATAGATAGATAGATAGATAGATAGATATGATAGATAGATAGATAGATAGATAGATAGATAGATAGATAGATAGATAGATAGATAGATAGATAGATAGATAGATAGATAGATAGATGGAGCAGGAAAGAAAGTTATAATACCAAAACCTAGGATGCTGAGATAAGAAGGTTCTCAAGTGTGAGCTCAGCTTATGTTCTATTGTGAGATAGAATCTCTAAAAGTAAAATAAAATATTTATAATTGTTCTTATGATGAATAGGAGGACTTTGCACTGTGGTAACAAACCTCAATTCTCTTATCTCTTATACAAATATCCATAATTGCTCAAGTGTCAACTGATCCATCATCTTTATAGGCTGAAAAAGTTTTAGTTCATTTTCTTTTCCATTCTTCTGTCTTAGCAGCTGTTATCTTGTATATTTTCCTAAAACATTATTCTGCAAGCCCATTCATAAAACTCCATTTATTCAAGAGCAATCTAAATAAAAACAATATAAAAGGGATTCCCAAGTGCATTCAATAACAATGTAGATTATTTACTGCATCATAAACTTTGCAAGGTTTGTCTGCTAAAAACATCCATTTGCTACTGGGTGTATTTTAGTGTTGCTCTGTGGACAATTTGCGCCAGGCTAATGTGGAAAAACAGTTAAAGTTCTATCCTGCTTTTGCAAACACAGATGTGAGCTAGTAGCTATGAAACATATATCTGTCAAATAATGTGTATCTAGAATATATAAAGAACTCAACAACTTGCTAATAGGTTCATACAGAAGCCAATAAAACATCAAAGTGTCTTTGATGAGACACTTCATAAAATAAGAAATACAAATGGTAAATAAGCCAGAAGAAATATGTGCATCACCACTAGCCTTTAGGGAAAGCAAGTTAAAATTACAACTAGATATTATTAAACCTCCATAAAATTAAAGCAAAGCATCAACAACAGCAAATATCACAGAATAATGCAAGGAAGGAAAACAGAAACTTTAACAGATGCTGAGTGAATGCACAATGGGACACCAACTTCAGAAAACTTCTTGGGGCACAGAAAAAGCTCAGGACAAAGTGCTTGACACACAATCATGAGGGTTAGAGTTTGAATACACAGATCGTTGTGTCAAAAGCCAGATGGACAACTGCCACCCATGTTCTTATCTCCCTGGAGGCAGAAATATCAGATTTAGGGGACAAGCAGACCAGACTGACAACAAGACTGGAGAACTCAGAGTTTATTTAGACATTGAGATGTGCCTCAAAACCTGAAGCGGAAACCATTGGATGAACAACCCAAAAATCAACTGTTGGCCTCCACACACATGCACATATGTGAACATCGACCCTCACATGAACAAGCACCCACACGTATTGTTGGAACCAACCAATGATTGAGATTGGATAGCTGAATAGAGGAGCAAGGACTGAAAAAAACTAAAGAGGACAAGACAGGGACAGAAGGACTCTCAGTCAATGTGGAAAATCCCCAAGTTTCTTTCTGAACCTGCTTATATACAAACTAAAAGCAGAAGCAGAACAAAGCACAGGCAATCAGACACTATCTTAACCACATCATTCTTCTTGAGTCAAGCAACAGTCAGTCTCACTATCTCATAATGTACCTGCTGCTAGCATTAGAAGTTTTATTTTCTATCACCATGTACCTCCGGCAGATGTGAGCAGTCTGGGTTTAGCTAGATAAAATGTTCTTCTTCATGGGCTTAATCAGAACATTCTTCTAACTCTCAAGGAGACTGGAGAAAACCAGCTTGACCTTTATTGACTTATAAGTCAGAATGCATTCCAGATCGAAACTGAGTCACTTGTGGGCTCCCAGAATGCATAAATAAACATGTTATACCCACATATCCAACAAATAAAAACTTCTTTATTTTCTTCAGAATTTTACTACTTGCTTACCATGATGCAGAAGAGCGAGAGGAAGAAAGAAAGAGGTGACAAAGACTAAGGGAAATAGTAGCCCTAATTATTTTGGCAAAACAATTTTTGTAGCCTGTTCACTTTTAAAACAAAGTTTTCTATTATTTAAATAAACTGAAGTTCATGGAGATCATTCTGACAGTGCCTACTCTGGCAATATTTTAACATACCAGTAATGATGTCGTAGAGATGGAGATGGCCATCCGTTATCCATTTGTAGGATTGTTTTAACCACTAGTCAATTATATGGAGGTTCTACTGAGCTATGGTTAAAGACTCACAATGGTGATCAGTTTTTCATTGTATAATGTATTTTCTAAGCATGGGTAAGGGTCAGTTAGCATTTTACTTTGGTGAGGCTGTAAATATTATATATGCAATTATTGGGTGAAGCCTCTTCTACCTGACAAAAAGATCTCAGGAAAACACCATAACTGTGACTAGAGAAAATTCCATCATTGATAACAAATAACAACTTGAACACGATGACTCATCACACTGATATTCATACCATCTATTTTAATAAAAATATTTTATTTTCTAAGCATTGATTATCTTGCACTTGCAAAGTGTATTCATTAAAAATATGGGCGTGTAGTCAAGGCTGTGAATTCTAAGATAGGAAAGTACTCTTAATTGATAATCTTATAATAATAAATGTTTTATTATTATACATCACATAACTCATAACTATTCTTTGCTTTTTAATAGTATCTGTTAAAGTGGTAGGAAACTATCTCAACTCACATACCCTTATATAGCACAAAGAAGAGTCAACATGATATTGTAATTCCTTGGGAAGGTAGTAATTCACAAAATGCAAATATTATATGAACTTTAAAAATTATAAAGTGCAGGTTCTATCTTCTACATCTTGATGGAGTAGCCAGAGCTTACTGTGTGATTTTTAACTTCTGGCTACTCCATCAAAATCACACGTACACTTTTATATTTCATATAGGCTACAAAATGACAAACATATTATTTGTGATTCAGGTATAAGTCAATGAGAGATGAACTTACTTATTTAACACGTACATTGTAGAATAATCTATGAAGTAATGACAAAAGTGACTGAAAACTTGAGAGGTGAGCGCCAAAAATGAGGCTAAAATGTAGTGTTTCATGGAACACAGACTATGAAGACTACTATGAATAATATAAACAACTTTTTATTAACAGAAACATGAATACTTTATCATGCATACACCTTCACTTGAAAGATTTGTATTTTTGCATTCCCTTTAACAAATGAGAAGGCACCTCAATCATTTGGGATTTGACAGGTGGATGTTTTATACAATAAATGGAATTTTGTAATTCAATTCTATTTATGGGGTAGTTGAGGGCAGCAATTTTACTTATACAATTCACTTGCCAAGTTATGAATTCTGAAGCAGGATCAGTTTTTGTTATACCTAAATGTTTTGTTATACCTAAGGTATTTGTTGTGTGGAATATTTATGTATTAGACTGGTCAGCCATTATGGTTTAAGATAATATTTTGGTTGCCTTCTATTGCTCCACTTAGTTGGTTCATAAGTAACACAATATCCCTGGCGCTAATGGCTGAACATTTTTCCAGCTTAAAGCCTGTTGTTAAAATTAATAAGAATTGCTAGCTGCACGCATTAAAGTATCATTAATTTAATAACTTGCATGAGGGTCACAATTCTCAGAAGCTTCTAGCTGAGGAGAAAGTTAATATAATTTTGATAAAGGGAAACTTGGCAAATTTGCTGAACAAACTAAGAGTACACATGTTCAATTGACTCTTTGTGCACCATGAAATTATTCTAAAAAAAACCCATTAAGTTGCACAAAATGGTAGCAAACCAGTTGCTGATAGCCATGTGTTTTGTTATTAAAAATAAGATAGATGTGAATTTCAAATACATACCTAAAAATGGCATTTTTATAGTAAGCTAAAAAGAGAATGTAGCTTACATGTTACAATATATATATATAACACTTTTATAATATATATATATTATGAAAGTGTTTTAAAATAAATGTTTAAATGGATAAAAGCAAAACCTAGAAGAAAATGGGGTTTTATTTATGGGATTCTTGTAAAATTTTTTGAGAAAGCTCACCTATCATCATCACCAGTGACATAATAAACATTTTCATTAAGGTCAATAAGAATAAAAGCTCAACAAGTTGGAGAGAAAATTTTTTTTCCTAGTCAGGCAAAGGGCATTTAAGAATAATGGGAAGGAGAATTAGTTGTGAAATGTTGAACATTTTTGTCTGTCATAAAGAAATTACATATAAGGAAATCATACAACAATGAGTACTTCAACATTTCTGGTCAGCATTATGGTTGTTCGTGTAAGTTCAATCAGCCAGGCAATAGTGAGTGATGTAAATAATAGTACCAATTAGGACTTTCATTAAGTGAGCTACCCACCACACTATGAACTGCACTGATAGTCTGAGAAGTATCAAGGGTCCTTAAATTAAGAGCTAGTTACTAATAAGCTTGAGCTAATAGGCCAACTGTTTACAGTTAATATAAGCCTCTGTGTGCTTCTTTGGGAATGAATGGCTGTGGAATTGGTCAGGAAAAGAAACTTCCATCCACATTTAAGTGTTTGTAGAATTTTAAATTTTGTTCCATGGTAGCAGGGAACTAAAGAGAAAAATTCATGATAGACTTTATTAGGGCTTTACAGAAAAGGGATTTATAATAGTGTGTGTGTGCATGTGTGCGTGTGTGTGTGTGTGTGTGTTTGCCTTAGAGTCACAGGAGTAAAACAGAATGGCACAGCTGCTTAGTCTTGTGGTTGATGATAATGAGAGGATACCACTGAGCTTCAAGGAAACCATGGAGCAACTGGGGCTCTCAATGAAATGGAGCAGAATTCAGAATTGGATAAGCATTTCAAGCAATATTTTACATTGCTTCACAAAGCTGCATATCATTTGACCTAGAAAATCATTGCTTTACTAACATATATTAAATAGAAATTTAAATGTATGTAGACAGAATACATGTATAGAAACTCTGTGATATCTATGGTTTAATTTTCAAAATCAAAAAGAAAATAATTGACATGCAATGGAATAGATTATAGTTTTATTCATACAATGAATATTATATCATAGCAAAAGTGTTTCTTTATATAAAGACATGAATAATTTTAGAAGATAATGTTCAGAAAAAAGGAATATATATATATATAAAGAGAGAGAGAGAGAATATTCATATACATAGATATTCTTTGTGAAAGTTCAGAAGGGGAAAAATGGGAAAAGATGGTATCACATTTTGAGAAAGGGGTAGAATTGGATAGAAAAGATCAGAGAAAAATTAGCTTTAAGTGTTTTCTCATTCTTTATATTACTTTCACTAAACCTGAACAGTTGTATTCATTTAATTGTAAATATCATATGAAATGACTATAAATTGTATAGAATAACCAAATAAAAACATTTATTTATTTTAAAAAATCCAAAATTATTCTGTATTGCTTACCTAAACTAACCCTTATGTGTATGATCACAGTGTATGAAAAATTTATATGTAATAAATCTTCAAAGATTTTTGAAACATTTTTTTCTATATTTAATCTTTCAAAATTAAAATGTCAATGCTTAGTAGGCATTTCACTAGATTTTTCAATCATTTTTTCTTCAGCGTTCTAACCAATCGTTGAATTATTTATTTGTCATGATGCCTAGAACCCAGTGCAGGTGTCAAAACTATTCTTGTGACATTGATGGAATATGTAGAATGTCTTACTCTATCTGTTTCTCCCTTTCTCTGTTCTCTCCCTGTTTACATACATGCACATGTGTACAGTGCCCTAAGTAAATAAAAATGCAAGGTTATGCATTCAAGAAAACAATCTAATTAAGCCAGCAAATCACTAAGATCCTACTTGAAAACTGAAAAGTAATTGATTCTGTTAAATGACAATAGCAACAATAACAATAGCAAGTGTTGCTCACCAAGATAGGTTTTAACAGAAAGATTGTCAACACAGTACATTTTCCCTTCCCCTTGCATCAGAGCGCATACAAGATGGCAGGTTTTAAGAAAAGCAGAAGCATTGTATGACTGAAGCAAAACATTGTTTTCTGGACAACAAAGTAGATACAATAAGAACTCATAGCAGTGTTAACAGCATTCACAGACTTCAACAAGCTCAAGCCACAATCCTGCAGTGGAGGTGGAAGGTGCAAAGAGGACCGCCACTTACTAAGGAACAAAAGGAAATTGGGAGCCAGGAGAAGGAGAGCAAGCTTTCTTTAAAGTCATGATTTCTAATGAGTAAACCACATCAAGCCAATGGATTGCTTCATATCTAAAATTCACTGTCCAACAATTATTGGGCTCAATGGATTTAAAATAGAAATAAAGAACATGAACTGGTGTAGGTAGGAAGGTAGGAGTGGATCTTGGGTGATTTGAGGGGGTGAATATGATCAAACTGTAATGTAGATATTCTCAAATAATTAATAAAATAGTTTTTAAATGAAAAAGCAAAAAGCAATTATTATAAAACTTTACTTCTTCTGAGATTAAGATGTTTCAATACATGAAAGAAAACATTATCTTTACATTTAGGTGATTAAAAGATTGAGAAAAATAATTTAAAATATATTCTTAAGGATGCGTTGTATGTGTGTTTGTGTGTGTATGTGACATGTTGTCTGCTTTTGTATTTAGTAATTACACATGATACAGTCATATAAACAAGCCAAAGTGAGATTTCAGTTTAGAGTCTACACAGAAATAAGATCCTTCTGAATTTGGCTTATAGTGACATTCTTCATGTTCATCTATGTTGTAATCCATATCTGCATCTAATTTGTTAATACTGATTAATAGTCTACTATGAGGTATAAAGGCATACATAATTAAGTCTTCATGCAGTTAACATTTAGGTTATTTCTGTACCTTCACTGCTATGGATATGCTTCAATAAAAAAAAGAAAGTAGATTTCTCAAAAGAGTTTATGTCATGCCCATTGGGTGAATGCCCAGCAGAAGTATTGTTGATACACATGGTAATTCTATTTTTAATTTCTGAGAAAATTCCATATTGTTATTATAACTGGTTTTGGAAACGAACTAAATAGCAAATAATTTGACTTTTGATTTAATTACTATTTTATTCCCTATCTGTAATGTGATTTTATATATGATATATACATATTGTGTATATATATGTATATATATATATATATACACTGTAATGTGAACCTTACATTTAAACAAATATAAAGAAAATGAAAAGACATGGAACAACAAAATGGGAAGGGAGAAAGCAAAAAGAAAAAAATTAAAATAGAAAATAATGATAATCAAAAATAGTCAGACTTTGATTATGCAGATATGAACACACAACAAGGAGAGAAACAAACCAAAATTTTCCTTTCCTCGGCTTCAGTGTCAGAGTCAACTTCCATAGCAGCAAGAGTGAAGAGAACCAGAGTAATGGATGCAATGCTGTAAAATCTTTTTCTCTCTCTTCCTCTCCCTCCCTCTCCCGCCCTCTCCTCCCGTGTGTGTGTGTGATTATTGTTTGTGTCTTTCACAGAAGAAAAGGAGTCAAGTGGCTACTGAATTTTCACTATGACATAAAAGTATAATATTGTATGAAAAGTCCTAAAACTCTGGGGGAAAGTTTGACAAGTAGTAAAGTGTTACTTTGGTGTCTATGGCTTAGTTCTAGACTATGTTAAGGTTTGTCAAGCAAGTATGTATTTTATGAGTCTCACTTAAGTTCTTAATATCAATATAACTTAAGACTGAAGAGATCCTCCACCTGTCTACTTCAGTCTTTCTTTTGCTAAACAGTATCCAGATTGGATGTTTTTTGTTTTAAATTGAAATGAGCATCTAATCTTTTTTTATTTTTTTATTTACATTTTGATGTGGACTCAATAGTTTATATTTTGGAATACATACTCATATACAAATACAAATGTGCATGTAATAACAGCTGATTAGAACAGAGGTCATGAACTTGAGAGAGGAGGAAGAGAGAATATTGAAGGAAAGAGGGACTGTTGAAAAATCCAAATTAATATTGTCTTCAGAAAAGAGTTACCTGCCTACTACAAGAGAGTGCTTGGACCCCAAATGCTGGCTCTCAAGACACTACCAAAATGTTCTTTGATAGCTTGTCCTCACATCAAGGAAGACCAGTGGCATAAATAGTCAAATATTTGACCATATTTTGAAATGTTTTGTTTACTCTTTTTGTTTGAGATTGTTTTTTAATGAGCATCTAATCTTAATAATTATCTTAATCTACAATTGAGATAGGGCAAATGCAAAATTAAGTGTTCATTTTTTTCCTTTGCACTTTGTATTTTGTTGCCAATCTATGCTTCTGAATTGAGTTATAGCAGACTGACTTTTCCACATTTAAGTCAAACAGACAAAAAAAAATCATTAACAATGATTCTTGCACCAATCAATAAGTGGATGCTTTATAAGAATGTTGATTATCTACTCATACTTGTACTTGATAAATCCAGGCTCTCTGCAGAACCTGAAACTAGAGAAAGACTCACAAACCTCCTTTTTATTTCTCCATAATTTTTGAGAAAATAATAAATGCATCATAACCCCTTCCCTGTTCACCAAACATGTCCATATGCTCCTTCTTGTTGTTTTTCAAACTCACTGCTTCTTTTTTAATTAATTGCTTTTAGGTGCATGTATGTGCAGATGTATTCATGTGTTCATACATGCATGACACACACATATGCACATAAATGTGTGTTATGTGTGTATGTCGTGTGTGTGTGTGTGTGTGTGTGTGTGTGTGTGCTCCTAAATAAAATCTGCTCAATCTCTGTAATGTTACCTGTATGTACACTTTCAGGGCTGACCATTTAGTATTGGATAATCAATTGACGTGCTCTTCCCTAGAGAAGACTACTGTTTCCTACTCTCAGATTCCTTAGTTGTCTGCCATTCCTTGTGTAGGAGTGTGGCAACCTAATCATTCTTTGGTCTAGTTTAATATGTCTGTTTTTGTAGTCCTTGTTCCAATCATGCTTAGACAGTCATGTTGGTGAGACTTTATATTTGTAGTTCAAAACTTGCTGAAAAGTTAAATTTTAAAAATATAGATTGTACTCCCTCATTCTGCTCCTCATTTGGACCATGGAAGCACAGTCCGGTGCTCCAATGTGGGTCTCTGTCAATATCTCCATCCATCGCCAGTTGAAGGTTCTATGGTGATATGCAAGATATTCATCAGTATGGCTATAGGGTAGGGCCATTTCAGGCTCCCTCTCCTCAACTGCCCAAGGAACTAGCTGGGGACATCTCCCTGGACACCTGGGAACCCCTCTAGGGTCAAGTCTCTTGCCAACTCTAAAATTGGCCCCCTTAATTAAGATATATACTTCCCTGCTCCCATATCTACCCTTCCTTTATCCCAACCATCCCATTCCCCCAAGTTCTTCCCATTCTCCCCATCTTACTTTTCTCTCCCCATCTCCCCTTTCTCCCATCCCACCCCACCCCCAGTTCCCAGTTTTTGCCCGGCAATCTTGTCTACTTACAATATCCAGGAGGATAACTATATGTTTTCTTTGGGTTCACCTTCTTATTTAGCTTCTCTAGGATCACGAATTATAGGCTCAATGTCCTTTATTTATGGCTAGAAACCAATTATGAGTGAGTACATCCCATGTTCATCTTTTGGGGTCTGGCTTACCTCACTCAGGATAGTGTTTTCTATTTCCATTCAAAAGTCAAGACGGCGAGGGGTGCACCCACATACTGAGACAATGGGGCTGATCTATTGGGAACTCACCAAGGCCAGCTGGACTGGGTCTAAAAAAGGATGGGATAAAACCGGACTCTCTGAACATGGCGGACAATGAGGGCTGCTGAGAAGCCAAGAACAAGGGCACTAGATTTTGATCCTACTGCATGTACTGGCTTTGTGGGAGCCTAGGCTGTTTGGGTGCCCACCTTCCTAGACCTGGATGGAGGGAGGAGGACCTTGGACTTCCCACAGGGCAGGGAATCCTGACAGTTCTTTGGGCTGGAGAGGGAGGGGACCAGGGGAGGGGGAAGGGGAGGGAAATGGGAGGCGGAGTCGGGGAGGAAGCAGAAATTTTTAATAATAAAAAAATAAAATAAAACAAAACAAAATATAAATTGTATTAATTTTTACCTAACTGAGCACTGGGAATCAAGAAAGCTCTCAAAAAAATAATAGTATAATAAACAACCGATATGCCTTCACTTTTGACATATTAATTAGAAACTGATTGTTCATACATTTGATTGTTCCTAATTACAATTGGAGAGAGCTAAAATCATTTCCTCAATATGTTATCATCTTTAAGGCTTTTTTTCTATCACATCATAATCATAATGGCTTGCTTGTTTTGTTTCTCAGCTGAACATGTCATGTTTATTCTTGGCAAAGATTTATCATTTCTCAAAGTCATTCAAAGATGTAAGACATAAGCTCAAAGCAGTTTTAGCATGTTGCTAAAGATAGACAGTGACCTTCTGGGTGATGAAAAGATTTATTCTTAAGCCATATGGTCAGCCTCAGGCCTAAGACACAGGAGTTGAGGCTGGAGGGAAAGAAAACTATGACACTGATTAGTGCTTATGTTCCCATTTCAGACATGACAAAAGTCACTGAGATAATATTTTGTGACAACTAATCTGTGGTCATTAATGTGATCCATAAAAAAGAAATCATTCAAAAGGAATCATTCTGAAACATCACTCGCTAAATTTGTTGTAATTGTGAATTTTTAAACACTTTTAGTCAAGTCTAGGGAGTCAAGGCTAAGAGGCTGAAAAGATTTAGGAGACCTGATTAATTCACCTCGAATACACCTGCACTCCCATAGCTCATACTACTGATACTTCGTCTCAATTCCTGAGATGCTTTTTCATGAGTAAAAATATATTGATCTACTAAATTATTGTGCCAGTGTCAGGAAACTTTATGGTGAATGTCTAGGAAGTCACTTGTCTGCTGAAGCTGATCAAATTAATATTCAGAACATATGAAATTTTTCCTCTTATAAGACAATTTTGTAGTTACTTATTCCCTGATTCTTATTCTTAGTTGTATTCTTGGTTTGAAGGAAATAACTCATGAAATCCATCCTTCCAATAGCTGTTTGTGCTTTTCAGCTTAAAGGTAAGCTGGTAAAGATGGATAATGCCAAATTGTATGAGAACTTGCAAAATTCTACCACAATTACCCCATCTTTTTCCATAATTTAAAGTTAGACACTTCTGTGAAAGATATCACTCACTGTTAATTTAGGGCTCACCTCTTTTGTAAGAGTTTGACTATGTTCTATCAACAGTGTAGAGAAATAGTCATAAAGTAACTTGTTCAAAGAGTATAACATATTGTAGATGTAATATGATATTAAATTTATGAAAAATATTTATTACAAAATATAATTTGAAAATATGCAGAGAAGGACTTTTTTTCTTCAGTTTTGAGAGTTGAAACAAAGACCATACATATGTCAGGTCTGCATCAATATTGAGTTATAGCCTTGCACTTCAGGATATACTTTTCTTAAGGAAATCAACAACTTGTAAAACATATATGTTAAATTAGCCAACAGTCTCAATAGTAACTGTCAGGGGAGAAATAAACCATTCTCAAGCTCAACCCAGTTGAGAAAGAAACATGAAGCTCAAGTTATGATCTAGTATCCTATTAATAATCTTATTTGAAGAGATGCCATGTTTCCTACCACATTTTAAACATAGCTTCAAGGAACTCTCTTCCTTCCACTTCAAGAACAGCAATGAAAGCCAAAGTTCTGTCCATGGGAACAGAGGGTCATCATTGGCTGTGGGTGTATTCTGGTTCCTCCAAACTGTCTTTCAAGCTTTTCAGCAAAGTAAGCATTCTTTTCATTAAATGCAGAGGGAATCAGAAAGAAATAAAAGCAATAGCTTAATCAGGTCCCCAAAAGAAGGAAGACTCTATCAGAAAGATACAGTAACTGGTTATAAACAGAAAGGAATGAAAAGTGTATTCCTAAAATGAGAACTCACCTAGATTCTTCAACAGAAATGAATTTATCATTCTTCATTTTGTGCCTATGCAATCAAGAACATGATTTCATTTTATTAATTTTATTTTCCTCTTCATTTGAATGTAGAGCTTTGTAATTATTTGTATAATAAGTTTTGTGTTATTCTCTCTAAAGCTACCAGCAATCTTGCCATGTCATCCCTTCTTAAAGGAAAACCAATATTTGAAGGGTTTTCAAAAAAGAGGAGGGTTTCTGTAATTGCATAAATTTTAGAAATGTCCTAGCCCACATAGATATTGAATAGGATAATTAACAGATTTACTATCCAATAATGAAATCTTTTGGGGTTAACCAAACCTCTGAGTCTTATTTGAACACTCCCTTCCTTATTTTTTAAAATAACAATAGCCCTTATGATCTTGGATATTATTTGAGTTTGTATAACATCCTCTGATGGATAGTTTCTCAAGACATTTTAATGTCTTTCCCATTACTTCCTTATCCTAAAGGTACCCAGGTGAAATTAAATGATAAATAATTTAATATTTAATTAAATAATTTAATTTTATAGTTGCCATATTTAAAATATTCTATACATCTTTATTATTTTGTTGAGAAAATTTAGGTTCAAGCCAGGTGGTGGTGGTGATCGCCTTTAATGTCAGCACTTGGGAGGCAGAGGCAGAAAGATCTCTGTGAGTTCGAGGCCAGCCTGATTTACAGAGTAAGTTCCAGAACAACCTGAGACATATAGAGAACCCTTGTCTCAATAGACCAAAAAAAAAAAAAAGGTTCAAATTATTTGGGATAATATTTAAACCAATTTTTGTCTTTACTCATCCATCTTTTCTAAATAAAAACAGGTTTTTTAAAAAAATAAAAATAATGCTAACAAAATTTTCTTTCATACCAACAAAAGACAAATATGTTAGAAGTGTATGATTTTGATTGCTGATTCTTTTTTTTTTTTTAAATATTTATTTATTTATTATGTGTACAGCATTCCTTCCATGTATGCCCGCAAGTCAGAAGGGGGCGCCAGGTCTCATTATAGATGGCTGTGAGCCACCATGTGGTTGCTGGGAATTGAACTCAGGACCTCTGGAAGAGCAGTCAGTGCTCTTAACCACTGAGCCATCTCTCCAGCCCCTGATTGCTGATTCTTAATGTCATTACTAAAACAGTGTATTGAGGCTCTCCTGCCCTATAGTCCTTTCTTTCAACTCTGAAGGACTTACCTGGCTTCCTCCTACCCTGTGTCCCTATATGAATTTGTTCTCTTTTATCCAACAGAATCAGTTGAAACACAGACCAATGATGAACCTTGGGTCTACTTGATAGAGGACAGAGTTAAAGAAAAATATGTTTTCATCTGGTTCCTTTCCTCATATGTAAGTGCAAATACAAGTCTCATTAGAGTATGCTAATACGGTTTAAATGTAAATGTTTAAAGGTGCTTATTTGTCTGTAACATTAATCATGATGCTTCATAATAAACTTTAATTCCTCTGCATCAATATTCTCCTTTTACATATTTTGTGGAGTCTTCTCTTTTCATATAACAACCTTTGCTCGGGAGAAATAGTTATAAAATTTTGAATACACATAGGGAATCATCAAACTGAATATTTGTATTTTATAAGTTGGAAGCTGATGTCTTCAACATGGAGTTCACTTGCTTTTTGTCACATAGCTAGTTGGCAGTACATCCAGGGGTAGTCCTTTGAACCAAAGCCTAGCAGACCCAGATTTTAATTAGTAACTTGCACAGGGGAAAAAAATCTTCACAAGTTGAAGCTAACTGATAATTCATACTTTATATTCAAAGCAAACTCTCTTCTTGTAGTTTGTAATAAAAATAATTTGGCTATCAGTTTTTCTCTTCCACATTCAGACCATGAGGTAAACAAAAAGTAGTCTTGTTTTTAAGACTAGTGAAATATTTCAGTGAGTAAAAGTGCTTGTCACATGACCTGATAGCTTGAGTTAGATGCCCAGAACTCACAAGGTAGAAGGAGAGAATTAATGCGAAAGTTGAGCTTGATCTTTACATATGCATGATGTCATAAACATAAATACACATACACCACACAATTTTGTTATTTTTAAAGCTACTGGGTTATAATACAGTAACACATAGAAATCAAGCCAACAGAAATTTGCAAATTATTAAGTAAAATCTATATAAAAAATAAGCAGATGTCAAGTCTCTTTAGTTCATTTTTCCTCCTACTCAAAGAATATTACTTATCTTTCCCCACTGATTATCTAGTTGATGAGAAGTATTTATTAAATGATGATATAAAATTGCATCATTTTTCCCCTGAACTTTCAAAAGTTGTTTAGTTGCTTTGTTGAATTTGAGTGACCCATTTCTTTATGGGGATCTAGGTCAGGATTCAGTCGTAATTAGAACCTTGTTAAGCACCGCTGATGTTAATAATAGGTTTCTATAGCAAGCAGCCACTTACTGTTTACTTTTACTTTAGATAAGCTGTGAGAGGTCAGTCGTAAAGAAGAGATGGTAGAATCCGTAGTGGGGTAATGGCAGTAGCCTAGCAACAAGAGAGTTGAAGAGTTGCAGACACTGATGATGGCGGAAAGATCAGAGAACAAATGCAGTGCAGGTGGAGGCAGCAGTTGATGTTAATAGGAAGGCACGAGAGAGTGGAGAGTTGAGGATGAAGATGAGTAACAGGCTGTAATGAGCCAAAGAGAAGAGCTGTGGGTGCTGAAAACTGGAAGACTATTCACTGTGGAACTGAGGATCCCAGTACATAATGATCTTTTGGAAGGGGTTGTAACTCTAGCAGGTGCTCACTGATACTGAAAGCTAAAGCTTGTATTACCTACCAAATGTTTGGCCACTGAAATCTGAAGCCCAGAGCCACAAGCATCCAATCCATGTAGTAGAACCATGAATAAATCACTCCTCACTCTGGAGCAATAGGCCTTTAGCAATCAGGACTTTAAGTAGAATACTCTAGAATGCCAAACCAACTCTATGTTTTGTGTGGTCAAGAGCTCAGGATTTACGACCACTCTTACCCACTGAGCCTTCCAGTCCAAGTTCGATGATTTCTGTAGATCTCACATATGAACAAGATCATAATGTTTTTGTTTATGTTCCTGGATTAATCCATTCACAATATTCTCTAGATTTGTGACTATGGAAAATGACAACATTTCCCTGGTTTTTTTTTTTTTTTGAAAGATGTTGGACTAGCAAATATTCCATTGTGTGTGTCACATATTTTAAAAGTTTATTCACCTGTAGGTGTGTGCTTGGGTTATAAAGTTTGGGCGATACAGTCTATTCTCTAAGAAATAACAAAGTAGAGATATTTGGCATGCTGATTTTATCTGTTTGGGTCTGCATCCAGAAATGGCATGGCTGGGTACTGTTTTAATGTTCGCATTTTTTTCCTCAGAAGTCTCTATCCATGTTTTCTGGTATGTCTGGAATAATTTGTAATGTCCCATTCTCTTTTATTGTTATAAAAGTTTATTATATTTTGGAGCTCAGTCCTCTGTCAGATGTGGGTTGGTGAAGATCTTCTTCCATTCAGTAGACTGTCATTTTGTCTTATTGACTACATCTTTTGCTTTACAGAAGCTTTTCAGTTTCGGGCGGTCCCATTTACTTATTGTTGCTCTCAGTGTTTTTGCTACTGGAGTTATATTTAGAAAATAGTCTCCTGTGCTCATGTGTTGAAGGCTACTTCCCACTTCTATGAGGTTCAGTGTGGCTGGATTTATATTGAGGTCTTTGATCCACTGACCTTGAGTTTTGTGGATGGCAGTAGATATGGATCTATTTGCATTCTTCTACATGTGACATACAGTTTTGTCAGCACCATTTGTTGTTGAAAATGCTCTCCTTTTTTCATTGCATAATTTTAGCTCCTTTGTAAAATATCAGGTGTTCATAGGTGTCTTTCATTTAATATCCAGTTCTCTAAATCAATTCCATTGGTATACCTGTCTGTTTATATACTAATAACAAGCTGTTTTCATTACTGTAATTCTATAATAGAGCTTGATGTCAAGAATGATGGTTCTTCCAGAAGTTTTGACTATCCTGGGCTTTTTGTTTTTCCATATGATGTTAGTATTGTTCTTTCAAGGTCTGTGAAGAATTGTATTGGAGTTTTGATGAGAATTGAATCAAATATGTAGAACTGCTTTTGGTTGGATTGCCATTTTTTTATGTTGATACTGCCTATCCAAGAACTTGGGAGATCTTTCCATTTTCTCATATCTTCTTCAGAGATACCATCTTACACCAGTTAGAATAGCTAAGATTAAAAACACCAGTGATAGCTTATGTTGGAGAGGATACAGAGTAAGGGGAACACTCCTCCACTGCTGGAAGGAGTGCAAAATTGACAGACACTTTGAAAATCAGTATGGTGGTTTCTCAACATACCTCAAGACCAACTAATATGACTCTTAGGTATATACCCAAAGGATGCTCAATCATACAAAGACATTTGGTTAACTATGTTCATAGCAGCATTATTTGTAATAGCCAGAACCTGCGAACAACATAGACACTCCTCAATCAAAGAAGGGATAAAGAAAATGTGATACATTTTCACAGTGGAGTACTACTCAGTGGTTAAAAATAATGACATCTTGAAATTTGCATGTAAATGGATGGAACTAGAAAGAAACAACATGCATGAGGTAACCCAGACCCATAAAGACAAGCACAGTATGTACTCACTCATAAGTGGATATTAGACATAAAGCAAACAATGAGCATAGTTATAGTCTACAACCCCAGAGAAGCTTGGTAATAGGAGAACCTTAAAGAAAATATACATAGATCACCCTGGAAAGGAGAAATAGACAGATCTCCTGAGAAAAATTGGAAGCAGGAGGGTGGGTGGGAGAAGGGAAGGCAGAAGTGGAGGAGGAGGGGGAAAGGGAGGGGGAAGGCAACTTGAGGGAATGGGATGGATAAGATAAGGAAAGAACAGAGAGGGAGAACAAAAAAAAGAGATATCTTGATTGAGGAGAGCAAGGAAAGATGTTTCTTGATTGTGGAGGTATCAAAAAACCTGCCACTAGAGAAATTCTCAGGAATCCACAAGGATGACCCCAGCTAAGACCCTAAGCAATTGTGGCAAGGGTGCTTGAACTGGTCTTGCCCTTTATCAGGTTTATGACTATCTTAAATGTCATCATAGAACCTTCATCCAGAAACTGATGGAAGTAGATGCAGAAATCTACAACACAGCACTGGGTTGAGATACCAAAGTCCAGTAGAAGAGGGAGGAGTGATAATATGACCAAAGGGGTTAAGACCATCATGGGGTTATACATTGAAACAGTTTACCTGAGCTAATGGGAGCTCACCAACTCTGGCTTGACAGCATGGGAACCAGCCAGAATAGGACCAATTTAAATCCTCTGAATGTGGTGACTGTTGTATGGCTGGGGCAGACTGAGGGGCCACTGGCAGTGGGACCAAAATTTATACCTATTGCCTGTACTGGGTTTTTTATAACCCATTCTCTTCGGAGATACTTTGCTTAGCTTACATACATAGTGGGGAGAGCCTTGGCCCTGACTCAAAGCAATGTGCTAGATTTTGGTGACTTCCCATGGGAAGCCTTACCCTCTCTGAAGAGTGGGTGCTGGTGGCATGGCAAGGAACATGGAGGAAGTGGGAGGAAGGGAGGGAGTGGGAACTGGGATTGGTATGTAAAATGAGAAAAGATAGGTTTTTAATAAATAAATTTTAAAAATAAAAATAAATAAAAAAGAAGATAGAGAAGGTAAATATTGGGTTTGAGATGTCTTGTATAAGTCACATTTTATGCCAAACAAGTTTAATAAGAGGACTGGAGAGATGGTTCAGCAGTTAAGAGCACTGCCTGCTCTTCCAAAGTTTTGAGTTCAATTCCCAGCAACCACATTGTGGCTCACAACCCTCTGAAATGAGATCTGGTGCTCTCTTGAGGAAGAGACTTGGTCAGTTGTCCTCATCAACTTAGACCATGAAACCCAATATGGACAAGTTTATCAGAACCACCAAATATGGGCTGCCCATGTGAGCTTTAGCATTGCCGGGGCATAAATTTCCTTTTTCCTTTTCAAGTTTAGTAAGAAGTACACTGTCTTATATATGGTTTTCCTAAAAAGAGAAATGAAACAATTTTGGCAAAACATTATCATACAATATGACAATGTCAGTGGTAGTCCTAATCAGACAAAGTTGCACAAGAAGAATACAGGAAGAGTGTCACTTACAGAGTGCATAGCAAAACTGAGACAGATGAGCATAGCGCCTTGAGCTCCGAAGAATTAAGCTTGCAAGCTCTGAAGCCAGAGTCCTCCAAGTCCTGGTCCCAGGCCATATTTGGCTCTGCCTAGAATGTTCCTGGTTTTAGAGATGAAACAATGTTCTTTGTCCATACATCTGGGTCTTAGAAAAAACTCCCGTGGCCCTGGCCCAAGGCTATAAACTGCCTCTACCAAGAATGTGCCTGGTTTTGGAAAGGAACATTGTTCCTTCTCTATTTCTCAGGTCCACAGGGATAGTAGCATAGATCAGTCCAGCTATGAAAAATGAAGAGTCCACAAAATTTTCTCAGAACTGCACACTGGTTGACACATTCTTATACAAAGAAGGGCAGCAACCACTGCCATGAAAGCAGTAGTCTGAGGAGGAACTCTGATGAATGTGACCTACCTGCGAGACTTTTTATGCAATGGTGAATCTGTGTTTGTCATCATATTCTCTCCGTGTAACAAGCTGAGAAATATCATGTGTGTGTTTTCCATAGTATTGTGAGCTATCCTTTGGTATGAAATGAGCCCATGAAGAAGTGCTACGAGAGTCCTCATTTACACTTTGTGAGTACAAAGAATTCGGGACTCCTAGTGTTGTGATGGACGTCTGAGCATGTGAAGGTCTTATAGGACTGAGACCTTAACCTATGTTACCTGACACTCAATATAGAATTAAATCAGAATACTTCAGAACTGAAACGGGTTATAGGATGTCCCGGAAGTAACTGGTAAAGAAATTCTTAGAGCATGAAAATATTCTTGCTTACATTGAGAGTTCATTCAGGGACTTATCCAAAAAGGAAAAAAAAAATTCTTTTTATGCAGTTGGAAAGAAAAAGACCACAAGGGAAAGAAACTAAATTGGATTTTTCTGCGTTCATTTCAGTAATTAGTTAGTTGTAAGCATTGTTAACAGACACTGGCTTATGTTGTCATAAAAGTACATGGGCTGTACAAAAGTAATAAAATCAGGTCAGAGCAAAGGAGAGTGCAAATGCCGGCCAATTGATTATCCTTAGTATTAAACATCAAAAAAAATGAATCTGCATCTATTATAAAAATTAATATTATAACATACAGCTATTTTATTAATACATGTGTATGAATGTTTTGCCTGCAGGTAAGTCTGTGAACCATGTGCATAGTATCTGTGAAGACCTAAAGGCAACATCAAATCCCGTGGAACTAGACTTGCAGACTGCTTTTAGCCAGCATATTGGTGCTGGGTATTGAACCTGTGTGCCCTGGAAGGGCAATGAGTTCTTAGCTACTGAGTTATCATACTAACCCACAAAACTATTTTACTTTAAATTCTTTTAAATTTAATTTCTTCAAGTTTGAATATTCTTCTATTTCCTTGACAAAACTAACAAGTTCTAACTTTAGATCAAGGTTGATTGGAAGATATTTGGTAACATTCAATGTACCAATAAAACATAATTAAATTTTTTTTCATTTTGTTAATGATATTGCATATGCAATGACAAGTATTTAGCAATATTAGTTAATCTTTGAATCCATTGTGAAGGAATAAAGGCACATTAAATATGCAATTTGTGATGAACACTCTTAGCTACTATTGTGTTTTTGCTCTAATGACTCGATGTGTTTAAAGAAACAAGGCTGTTAAGCTAAAGTTGTTTTAGTTGTCAAAGCAAAGGGCTTTTAATTAAAGTAACCATAGTTTCTCCTTGAAAAATCTCATTGTCCTGCAATTAAGCTTTGAAATACAAATGAAACATGTGATAAGGAGTGACTGGTGTGGTCATGGAAGGAGGCCCTATTTCATGAAAGTTAATCCAGAATTTCTCCATTAGAGGAGTGAGAGAAACAATAAAAATAAACATTCATAGAAGGCTTAAAAGAAAGCCCTTTGGCAAATTGAACTGAAGACCTTGAAGTAAAAAAGATTCGCAAAGCCTGCAACCCTGGAAACCAGGACAGATTCTGTACACCTGAAGAGCTCTGACATAACTATCCATGGACAGAAAAATAGAAGAGACATGGAGTTTCTTAGGCCAAATGTAGATGTTCACTAGAATGATTAGTTGACAATGAATGTAATATTGGAAAGATTGCTTTATGTTCTTGAATTCAATTTAAATAGGTGATGATTGAATTATCTCAGAAATTGAAGTTGTATCTGACACTTAAAACTTTTAAAGATAAAAATTAATCCTCTTTAAAATTCCAGTATGGTCATTAGACCCAGTCATAAGTAGCTATCAAGGTCTGAAGTTAAAAAGATATGTCAGTCAATAATATGTCTACTCTTGTATATTTTTTTAACCAATGGTATTATTCTTATCAGTCTTGTGTTTCAGGAAATCACTCCCACCCTCACCCTTCCCCAAACAAAAGCAATGTGGTGTAGGAGGATCTTCTGTCTATGTGTTACTTTAATTGGTTAAATAAAGAGACTGCCTTGGCCTAGTTGATAGGGCAAACTCAGGTAGGCAGGGAAGACAGAACAGAATTGTGGGAGGAAGAAAGCAGAGACAGGCAGACACCATGGCTCTCCTCTCTGAGACGGATGCTGGTTAGACTCATGCCGGTAAGCCACAGTCAAGTGGAAATACACATTAATAGAAATAGGTTAAATAAAATGTGAGAGTTAGCCAATATGAGGCCAGGCCGTGTTTAATTAATAAAATTTCCATGTGATTATTTCAGGCATAAACTAGCTGGGTGGGAGGAAAAGTAGACCCGTGTCCTTTTACAACAACAATGAACTTTATGCACTTATTCAGAACAATTGACTATCAATACTGAGCAACAGATTTTCAAGTCTCTTTACAAATACAAGATAAAAGACTGTATGGAGGGTGGTTGTCATATTTTCACAATAAGCCACCATTAACTATTGATATGCATTTTGACAAAGAAAAAAAAGGCTCACAAGGAAAAGACTTTATCTTTGCTGTTATCTTTAGCCCCATCATCATGACAATCACTCAAACCACTTCTTATCATCAACTTAAAAGCATTGCTACTCAGCGACTTGTCAATGCTAGGCATTATCGTAAATAAGACCAGAGAGGAGTGCTTTCGCCTCCATCAATCTGGAGACTTACAAAATGCAGCAAATTTAGATGCTCATCTTGAGAAGAAGATGGAGTGAAACATCAGAGTACAATATCCCCCTGACTTTGATAATTCATCCTTTTCCATAGGTCAAAGTGAACCTGGTGCTTCTTTGCATTCTAATGTTAACAAGAGAAATGTTCAATAATGACTTTGAAAAACCGCAGAGCATGATGGTTATAAAAGATATTTCCTATCATCAAAACTAATTTCAAACTAACAAACTACGTAGAAAATCACTGGTGATGTGATTTCTCTATTTTCTTTTTAGAGCTTAATTAAAAATCTAAATAAAATAATACAATTCATGATTTCAACTCTGGAAAAGAAACTATGTATGTCTTTGAGATAGCAATTAGGTAAGCATTGTGAAACACACAAGCTAGGCACACAGGAAATACAAAAGATAAAGATAATTCTTCCTAATAATAGTCATGATGTAAAAGACTGCCAAAGTTCTCTTAACTGGTGCTTGGATACAACTTGCCACACTGTGAAGTCCTGCGGACTCAAGAAAAGCAGAATGCAGATTTTTTTCCTAAGGAGCGTCTACATACAGGTGATTGCCATCTTCCTCATATGCAATGAAACCTTACCTCACCGTAAGAAATCGAGAGTTATGAAATTATGTAAGTTTCAAAAGTTGTTTAGTTGCCATTTAATTCATGAATCAATAGAATAATTTGTTTCAGTCTAGAAATTCAATTCTGAAGACTGGAACCACAAAATAAGTGTTAAATAGGATCATGTAGTAGAAAAATGTGACCTAAGGAAAATTCTCTGTCATAATAGGCAGTCTCAGAGAATCAATGAACAGTGATCTGTGACAATGAAATACAAATTATCTTAACTACAAAGTAAACATATTTAGTGCACACAAACTGAAAATGCAATTTGCAGTGTGAAATACTCAATTTAATAGTCAGAATGATAAAGTAAACATTGAATGCCATCAGGAAGTAGTACAATGCTCATAAGAACAGCTTCAATATGAAATAAAAAAGGGAAATGAAAGATGGCAAAAGAGAATTGCACAAAAAGTACATATGGGTCACTACAACTCTTGATAAACTGTTGGAAGAAAAGTGAATTTTCAATAAGGAACAGCCCCCTAGGGAAATCAGAGCAATGACTTCATAGTCTTTTTCTAGCATATAATAGAATAAACAAGCAATACCTTTATTTGGTTAGGACTAATACTTACTCTATGAAATGTATTTTGAAATTAGTCCTTTTACTGAGATTATCATATAATTATACCACTCCTGCTTTTACTTTCTCCTTCCAAACCCTCAAACTGAAGCCTTCTTGCATTTTTTTTTTCAAATTATTGTGTTGGACAATATAACTTCACAAAACTGACAATTTTGAAAATTCTTATATATTGTAATGAATGTTTTGATAACACAAAAACCACTAATCATAGTTTCTCATAAATGTCAGTGTGATTTAAGATAAGATAAAAGAAGGGGGCTGGAAAATGGCTCAGTGAACATTAGCCTATAATGTTAATAAATAAATAGTAAATCATTAGAGTAGATTTAATACTATGTTATTTAACACGATAATAGTAGGTTCTCCTTAGGGCTTGACTAATCAGAGATTCATGACTTGATAACAAATGGTACGAGGTGTGGGTGTCATCTTGTGAAAGATGACTTAGATCCAATTAGAAAGTGGTTGATTGCTCTCATTATTTTCATATCACCTAGGACCAATGGACATGTCTTACAGTGCCAATTATTATTGTAGCTCACAGGATTCACATGTTGGTAAGACTGATGGTTGCTTTTCTTCCCTGTTATGTATGCATAGCAGCTTTGAAAACTAGAAAAGCTATCCAAGAGAGATGAAGCTCCAAAGTCAGTAGAAGCTTGGTTTCCCCATGTTCTATAACTCAAGCATGCATTATGCTCAGGAATAGATTTCTGCTCTCAAGTTCTGGGGCAGTGACAAAGAGAATCGACAATAATCTATAATATTTGGGGATCTATGGGACCTCCCTGAGCAACAATTTCAAAAGCATTAGCCCTTTGTTTGCACTAGGCCTTTGGTTTTTTACTGTTTGATGTCTAGTAGGGTCATTATCATCTCCTCCTAGGCTGACTCTATTCTAACACTCTTAATATATGCTTATATGTGTATATGCACATATAGTAATAAATCATATATATGTTAAATTATATGTATATTAGGTGTGCATGTGAATGCCTGTGTATATGTGTGTGTGATGGAAACCTCCATAAAACTGATTCTCAAGGTGATTTTAGCTCTTCTAAGTAATTAACTAAAAAACAAAGCTCAAAACTATCTGGAAGCTATCAGCTCTACTACCTTATGTATGGCTTGCAAACAGGGGTGTCAGAAAGAGGGTGTGCACCTATTTAATAAAGAAAAAAACAGCACAGAGCAATGCTCATGAGAAGTGGAGATAGATTTAGCAATAACGTCCAAATTCTTTGTTCATTCAATTTTTTCAAGTTACTTTTGGATCCTTCTTCAAGGTTGATATTTCTCAATGTTCTTCAAGGTTATGAGATGATGCTTCAATGGATCCCAAGGCAGCCAGCACAGATTACCAGCCAGAAATTCATGTTCCAAAAATTCAAGATACATAAAAAGCAATAAAGTCAGACTTGCACAGGGTTACTCCTCCTTAGGTGAATTTGAAGGAACTGCCTATGGCTGTGGCATTCAAGGGAAGAAGCTTGTTTTCATAGTGGCAAGAGGTCAGGCTTCTGATCTTACTTACTCCCCAAACCTAAAATGTTTCATGCCTTGTCAAAGAAGTAAACAAACATGAGTGAGGAAATCTTAGCTCTGAAATTTTTCCTTCTTTCTTTCCCTTCAGTTTTATGTTATTTCATTTTGTTTATACCCATTATTGAAAACTATTTTAATTATTATTATAAATGTTTGCTTCTTATTTTTTATTCCTGTATAGATTGATAGCTTTTATTTTTTAAGACTTCTTTTTCAAAGAAAAAAATATAAAACTATTCATTCAGTGTTGATGCAATATTCCTATTACTTTCATGTGGTACACTTTTGATTACTTTCTTCACAGGTCATATCATGAATGCAAGGCAAGAGAGTGAGTCACCTCCTAAAAATGTGGCCAGATACATCAATGAGACTTGTTCGCTAACCTTCATTCTCCTTGTCTGTTGCTGTTTGTCACTGCTTAAAATTCCAAGAGAGGTTACTTCAAAGTTGTACTTCAAGAACACCTACAATCAACTGGATGAAATATTTTGAAATGTTGTTTGTAAATATAATAAAATAAGAAATAAAAATTTAAAAAATTGAAAAACCTAGAGAAAAATTAACATTTAAGGAATCATTCAGTCATAGAAATATTGTTTATCATACTCTAATTTCACAATAGACTTTATTGAAATAAAAAGGAAAAAACTTAATTATATAGGTATATGAGAAAAATTATTTCAAAAATTATTTATTTTTTTTGGAATTTCAATGCCCATGAAAGTCTTTAAAATTGAATTTAATTTCACCTTTAATATCACTAAGCTTTAGTTGAGAGATGTAATTGAGGTATCACATCAGTCTTCAGGAAAACTGACTAATGAAGTCTCAAGTTCTGGGAAGTGTTAAAAGAAAGTCAGTTTTTCTCAAGGATAGTAGGAACCCAAGGGTGTGATAATTTCTTTCAGTAGCCAAATCAGCTTGAAAATACCGTCAAAAATTTTTCTAGGATAAGAGAATCATGCATGCATAAGCTGTTGAGAAACAGTAGATGTGGGAACTACCATTGATGTTCTTTTGAAATTTCCATTTATGAATGTTGCCTTCAGTACTTCTCAACTTCTCAATATTCCCTAGAAGGAAAAAGATTGTATTTTTAGAACCACTCCCAACCAACACTTACCCTGAGGTTTCTAATTATATATGCAAGAATGTATAGTCAGAGGTCAGAGAAATGAATCAGAAGTTACAAAGCACTTCCTATCCTTTCAAAAAACCCAGGTTTGGTTCCCAGCATCCACATTACTGCTCAAAAACATCTGAGACGCTTTTTATTGGGGATCCAACACCCTATTCCTGTCTACAACAAACAGCAAAGGTGCAAACAATGCATGCATATATAGAGGAAAAAACACTAACAAACATTAAATTGAATTAAAAAGAAAATGAAGTCTTTTGCCAAGATATGGAAGTCATCTGAGATCACAGTTATTCTTTATGCAGCATATAAATAAGAGTAAAGGCCGAAGGATCTTCTTTATTTACAGCCAATACAAAATTCACTAGGTACTGACAATCAAAATTAACAAATTAGTCAGATTATGGTGTGTCTTATTTGATCCAAAAAGCAGAGGAGGTTATATATTAATTTAATGTTTCATATAAGTGATGAGTGCAGCATTTCAAATGTATACAAATAGAGGTTGAATATTTAATTTCATTTTCCATGTTAAAAAAGTAATGAATACATTGGAGTATGCATACTTAAGTTACCTAATTTATCTCATTATTTTTATTTATATTTCAATTATTAATTTTTCATGTAGGAATAATAGGTTTAAGAAAGAAGAATGGTAAGTTTAATTTTACATATTCTGAATTTGAGATGACTGCTTGATATTGAAAGCAATAAAATTGCAACTGGCTAAAAAAGGCTGAAGCCAGGATTGATGACAGAGATTGACAGAGGTTTTAAGAGAGTCATTAGCATATAGATGAGACTGGATGAAGATATATAAATGCATCTAAGCTACAAGAGCCACAAGACAAGATTGGCATAACAGAGATGGTAAGATGGGAAGTCTACGGAATCAGAATAGGCAGGAAAAAATACAAAATTTAGGGTACCCAAGGATAGAAAACAGCACCTTTGAAAGGATATTTTGGAAGTGTTAAACATATCAGGATAGTCCAAAAAATGTAACCAGTAGGAATTCACTGGTATTTAAGTAATGGAATAGGTTGTGTTGAAAGGATGGTCATTAGAAAGGATTTAGGAGGAAATGATTCAAGATAATGTGTGTGTTATGTAGTATATGTTATATATTATATATATACATAATTGCTTTATTATTTATGAGTAGTATAAGATGACTTTTTATTATTTTTTTTATTTATTTATTTTATTTTATTTTTTTTTTTGGTTTTTCGAGACAGGGTTTCTCTGTGGTTTTGGAGCCTGTCCTAGAACTAGCTCTTGTAGACCAGGGTGGTCTCGAACTCACAGAGATCCGCCTGCCTCTGCCTCCCGAGTGCTGGGATTAAAGGCGTGCGCCACCACCGCCCGGCTATTTTTTACATTTTTGATTGGTTTATTTTTCTGCCTGTCTGCTTCTTGTTTTATTTGTTCAGACAGGCTCTCTGTTGTCTAGTATTGTTTGAAAGTCACTATATATCCCAAATTGGTCCCAAGCTCATGACAGTCACCTGTTGCCCTTTTCATGACATTGGATATAAAAATACTTCTAATAAAATGAAGTAGAACACTAATAAAAATAAATTAGTTATGAGAATTTTAATATAATACAGGTAAATATACAACTATCTGAAAATATGTTCATGAATGAATCATTCTTCCAATAAGGAGGAAGGTGATAACAGAGAACTATTATGTCAATTCCACATTAAAGTAACCCAAAAGAAAGATAGCTGTATTACATCTCACAAAACAAAGAATGAATATGAAATCCATACAAGTATAAACAAACATTTTTCTATTATCTCAAAATTTGGATAGACTTAAAAGTAGGAATTCCATAAATGACAACAATTGAACATGGACCACTATTTCTCTTCTACAGAGAAACCCTGTCTCGAAAAATCAAAAAAAAAAAAAAGAATGTAGAAAATGGCATCCTATTGAATATATCTCATGGATGATTACTAACTTTGATATTAGCTTATAAAATAAATTATATAAGAATATTTCTGTTAACAATAGCCATATTTTATTCAAAGAGTGAATAATTCTAAAACCATAGACTATATTTAATGTAAAACTTTATGATAGTAGAGTTTGCAAATCCTTTTCTGAATGAGCTTCAAATAAACAAAATGTTCCTCAATGAAACTGGTTGAAATTTTTAATTTAAATAGTAAACGTGTAAAAGCTTCTAAATGTTAGCAAGCACAAAAATAAAAGTTCTGAAAAGAAAATTCTGAAAAAAAATGACTCATGGAGAACTCAGATACTAAGACTGTACAACTAGTAGAAATTTTTGTTATTTTTTACCTTTTATTTTAAATACTTTTTAATCTTTTGGGATACAGCATAATTACATGATTTTCAACTTCCCTTTCTTCCACTGAAGCCATTCTGTATATCATCCTCTTTGTTCTTTTGCAAATTCATGACATCTTTTTCGTTAAATAATTTTACATATATATGCAGTTTGTGTTTATGTATGTGTGTTCATAACTACACAAAAACAATGTGCTCAGTCTTTATGATGTTGATAATATAAACAAATTTCACTATGCACATTTATCAGTTAAGAAGGAAACTTAAAATTTTAGGCATCTATTAATTAACATTCAAGCCCTGTTCTTAAATGCTGTACTTTCCCCCAGAGTTTCCTTAAGATGAAAAGACAGTTGTACAAAAAAAAAAAAAAAAAAAAAAAGCTAACAAAGTGTTATGATAAACCCATCTGCAAGAATTCCTTAGTTGCTACTCCACGAACAATTAGGACAGCTCACGTGAGCAGCTGTGCATCATTCTTGGCTTCAGTGAACAGCAGTGCACACAACATTTTAACATTATTCTCAGAGAGACTCATTTCAGAAACCACTGGGAAATGTTCAACAAAGATGAAAGTCTGGCAAGAAACTCCTCCAACTTAGGAAGTTGAGCCTTTGGACCTTGAGGTATAAAACAGTTTTAAGACTAACTTAATAACAAGGCATCAATAACCTCTAAAAAGAAGCAAGGGGATAATTCCTTCACAATGTCAGTCATCATCTCTAATTAAGTCATGAATAATTTACTAAAATATATACATAAAATTTATACATAGACTAAAATAAGAGGTAGTAACAATGCAATAGCTTTGCCTAAATATCAAACAGCCTATCAATGTAAAGATATTCTGCTGTAGTAATATATGGGATAATTTTGCAATATTAAGGGATGTAAAATAACTAGCACCAAAAACTGTTGATTCCATTCGTTTGAATTAGTTGAAGAGGCAAATCTCTAGGGAACCAAATGAATGGTGGTTACTGAGAACATATGGAGTTTTAATTTGAAGGGTATGGAGAGCTGCAACTTTTTAAGGTGGAAAGTTCTTTAGAAAGCTGTGAAACATCATTACTACCATTGGATTAAGCACTTTTAAATTTTAGTGATTAAAGTTTTAAATAACTAATCTTAAAGGCATTTGTTAAGATTATTATTGCATTTTCTCATAACCCAATATTCTCTTTTAATTTTTGAGATGAAGACAAAGAAAGAGTATCTGTGTGTATTTTACATTTTCACACTTCCCTAAAATTTTGCTTGGTTTTATTTGACAGTACCTAATATTTTCCATTTGGTTTCTGTCTTAGTTACTCTTTTATTGCTGTGAGAAAATACCATAAACAAGGTAACTCATGAAAGAAAGTGTTTAATTTGCATCTCATGGTTCCAGAGGGCTAGAGTTCATGACCATCATTGCAGGGAGAATGGCAACTGTCTAGCAGGCATAGAATTAATGTAATAACTAAGAGCTTACATGTTGATCTTCTGGCAAAAGGCAGAGACACTGGGAACAGTATGAAATTTTGAAACGTCAAAGCTTGCCTCAATGGCTGCTTCCAAAAAAGCCACATGTTCTCATCCTGACCAAAAAATTTCCTCCAGGTGGGGACCGAGCATTAAAATATATGGGCCTATGGGGTCATCTAACCACAGTTTCTAATGAAAATGTCATCAAGGTTCCCTCATATTTTAATATCTGTCAGAATAGCTTTCCTTTGCATGACTGAATACAATATTTTATTGTATACCTGTAACATTCTTCTTTGTCTATTCATCTAGCACACGATGTGGAAAGCAAATGTCAACCGTGGCCATCTCAAGAAAAGCAGGCTGTAATTTGCATAATGGCTAACATTTTGATGTCAGTTATACCTAATATAGTGCTAAATTCATAATAATCCCTCTTTGGTTGAATGTATACATAAGAAAGACTTAACATAAAAATGAAACTCAAGTTTTAAAACATTGTAAATAACAGTTACATGGTTAATAACCATGAACAACGGATGAGAACATGGAATAAAATAAATGCTGCCATATCAAAATAAATGGAGAAAATTCCATAGCACCCTAACCCTAGTTGAAGAATAATATGTAATTAACAACTGCCAATAGAAAGATTGAGCCTTCTCCAAAGATGAGCCCTCTGATTTCTTCCTAATGTCAAATGGTCATCCCTGGAAACATAAACAAGTAGGCAACACAGAACATACACGGCAGTATTGTTTATATGTTTATTCATTGGCAAATACATCTAAAAACACCAATCAAAGAAGAGGAGGACTTGGGAGTGTTAGGAAAAAGGGGGGAAAGGTGAAAAATGATGTAATTATTGATTTAAATGAAAAAAAGCATTGTGTGTCTCTTTGTGTGTATATGCATGTGAATTGAACGAATTCATGCAAATGCATTCTTGTGTATGAATGTGAGTGCATGCAAGTCACAACACATGTATGAAAGTCAGAAGACATTTTCGAGTGTGGATCCCACCTTTTCCTTTGTTGGAAGCAGGATCTCTTTGCTATTCTTCCCTTGCTTCTGCCAGTTTTGCTAGTAATTAAATTTCCTGAGCATCTCTTGTCTCCACCTCTCATCTTCCCAGAAAAACACTAGGATAGAAAACTTTAGCCCTAGCATTCATTTCTCTTGTTGTTTGTTTATTTTAATATAAGTTTTGGAGATTTGAAGTCAGGTCCTCATTAAAATCAATATTTGCTGAGAACTTTTCCCAAAACCCTTTCACAAATACCCTTGCCATAAAATTTGCAATGCATTAATATCAAGAATATCATCAGAATTTCAATATAGAAATATGGTTCTACACAATAGTCTAGTAATATTTTTCATAAATGATGGAGAACGAGGTCTGCTTGTTTTCATATTTTAAAGATCAGGATTCACAGACTCATACATTTTTAGGCTGAAGGTCAAACCCAGAATTAATGAGTAACACACAAGGGATGCCAAAATGAGCTAAGATGACGAAGGATATTTTTCTTGCCAATTTTTCCTCTCTCTGTTTATTAAAAAACAACCTGATAACAAACCAGTCCCTCATAATTAGCCAAAAAAGCCCAATCTTACTTAGCAAATATGTTCCATTTATTTCACCCTAAATATTGGGGACAAGGTTATCCTATCTCCTCTTGATAGCTCAGAACTCATAGTCTTTGTTACAAATAAGGAAATGGAAGATTTATCAAACTTATCTACCCTTTTATGGTAATTCTTGTATGGCTAAGTCCATGAAATTTCTGCATCAAATTGTGCAATTGTTTCTCTTTTCAAAGTACATTTGTCAGGTTGTGTCTTTTGCTTGCATTTTTAATTTCCACTAGAGCCTCTTCTGTGCTTATACATTTTCTCCTCATCATTGCCATTTCCCCTGGACGTCTCTTGACAGTGGATTAAGACAGCCCCTATTCTTGTTAACAGCTAGAAGTGCTAAAGGCACTTGAGTGAAGCTTTCAATGAAGATAGATCACCTGCTACAAATGCAATGTCTACAGGCTGTGCAAAAGAAAAGGCTTTTCAGGCTCCTCAAATTGAACACAGAGAAAAACAGATAATGTCTCTGCAATGCAAAGTAGGTGACAAAGGCCAGCTAACTCACCCTTGTGTTTTGGCTTATTTTTTTGTTTGTATTTATATTTAAAATTATAACATAGTCATGGCATTTCTCCTTTCCCTTTCCTCCCCGAACCACTCACATATACATTTTCTTGCTCTTCTTCAAATTCATGGCCTCTTTTTTTCTAATTGTTATGAAATGCATATATGTGTATATTTATATATGCATCTATATATACACAGATACCTATATTTAACCTGTTCAGTCCACACGTTACTTGTTTGTTTTCTGGGCTGACCTGCATTGAGCATCAATTGCTGTGTTCTTCTGTCAAGAGGACCATTTCTCCAACGTCTAGCTTTCCATAATTGCATATAGTTCTTTGTGTAGGGCTGAGGCCTCCATGAGCTTTTCCCTTCCACCTTGTCATATCCTTCAGCTTTGTCCTTGTCCAGCTCACATTTTGTCAGTTATGTTGGTGAGACTTTATGAGATCAGCAAATTTGCTAAGAGTTTGTTTCTCTTAGTAATACACTTATGTTTTTACAAGAACTATATTAATACTATTTTAGTTAAGGTGGCATGCTTAAACATTCACTGAATCCATTATCTGTAAATGGAACTCATGGCCCTATGGCATAGTTGTATCTCAGTATGTTACCTAAGTTTAACTCATTTCTTTTAGGGTGAGAGGAAGAAACACAGTATTCCTCATTTGGATTATAAGTATAAATTCTCAATTTTTAACATATAAACAATAGAGTGGAAAATTCCCTCAATTAGCTTGATGATAAAATCAAAATTAAAATCAAATCATTTAGCATTTATTTTTTTTCTTTTTTAAAAGAAAAATTTATTTTATATTGTTGATTGTATTTTGTAATTTTTTTAATATTTTTTACTTAAAATTTCCAACTGCTCCCCGTTTCCCATTTCCCTCCCCCTCCTCCCACATATTGCCCCCTCCCCCCGCTCCCCTCCCCCTATCCCCACTCCACTTCTCCTCCCCCTAGTCCACTCCCCCTCCCTCTCGATACTGAAGAGCAGTCCAAATTCCCTGCTCTACATGAAGACCAAGGTCCTCCCACTTCTATCTAGGTCCAGGAAGGTGAGCATCCAAACAGGCTACGCTCCCACAAAGCCAGTTCATGTATTAGGATCGAAACCTAGTGCCATTGTCCTTGGCTTCTCATCAGCCTTCATTGTCCGCCTTGTTCAGAGAGTCCAGTTTCAACCCATGCTTATTCAGTCCCAGTCCAGCTGGCCTTGGAGAGCTCCCAATAGATCAGTTCCACTGTCACAGTGGGTGGGTGCACCCCTCGTGGTCCTGATTTCCTTGCTCATGTTCTCCCTCCTTCTGCTCCTCATTTGGACCTTAAGAGCTCAGACGGTTGATCCAAATTGGGTCTCTGTCTCTCTCTCGATCCATCGCCAGATGAAAGTTCCTGTGCCATTCTCCTTGGCCTCTCGTCAGCTCTCATTGTCCACCACATTAAGAGAGTCCGGTTTTATCCCATGTTTTTTTTCAGTAGCAGTCCAGCTGGCCTTGGTGAGCTCCCAATAGATCGGCCCCCCTGTCTCAGTGGTTGGGTGCACCCCTCATGGTCCTGACTTCCTTGTTCATGTTCTCTCTCCTTCTGCTCCTCATTATAACCTTGGGAGCTCAGTCCGGTGCTCCAGTGTGGGTCTCTGTCTCTATCTCCATCCATCGCTAGATGAAGGTTCTATGGCGATATGCAAGATATTCATCAGTATGATTATAGGATAGGTTCATTTCAGGTTCCCTATCCTCAGGTGCCCCAATGAACTAACTGGGGACATTGCCCTGGGCTTCTGGTAGCCATTCCAGGTTCAAGTATCTTGCCAACCCTTAGGTGGCTCCCTTAACTAAGGTATGAGTTTCCCTGCTCCCCCATCCAACCTTCCTTTACCCCCAATCACCCCGATTCCCCCAGTTCCCCTCATCCTCTCCTTCACACTTTTCTCTCCCCATCTCCCCTCATCCCCATCCCACCCCACCCCCCAAGATTCCCATTTTTTGCCCATCAATCTTGTCTATTTCCCATAGCTGGGAGGATATCTATATGTTTTTCCTTGGGTTTACCCTCTTGTTTAGCTTCTTTAGGATCACAAATTATAGACTCAGTGGCCCCTATCCATGGCTAGAAACCAATTATGAGTGAGTACATCCCATGATCTTCTTTTTGGGTCTGGGTTACCTCACTCAGGATCGTATTTTCTATTTCCATCCATTTGCATGCAAAATTCGAGAAGTCATTGTTTTTTACCGCAGAGTAGTACTCTAATGTATATATATTCCACACTTTCTTCATCCATTCTTCTATTGAAGGGCATCTAGGTTGCTTCCAGGTTCTGGCTATTACAAATAATGCTGCTATGAACATAGTTGGACAAATGCTTTTGTCATATGCTAGGGTATCTCTTGGGTATATTCCCAAGAGTGCACCAACCCCGCTACAGACAAAGGTCTGATCTCCAAAATATATAAAGAACTCAAGAAACTAGACTTTAAAAGGATAATTAACCCAATTTAAAAATGGGGCACTGA
Organism: Chionomys nivalis; assembly: GCF_950005125.1. Taxonomy (NCBI): domain Eukaryota; kingdom Metazoa; phylum Chordata; class Mammalia; order Rodentia; family Cricetidae; genus Chionomys; species Chionomys nivalis. The sequence goes on along the minus strand of NC_080103.1, from coordinate 26,902,028 downwards.
ACTGAACAGAGAATTCTCATCAGAAGAAGTTAAAATGGCCAAAAGATACTTAAGGTCATGCTCAACCTCCTTAGCAATCAGAGAAATGCAAATCAAAACAACTTTGAGATATCATCTTACACCTGTCAGAATGGCTAAAATCAAAAACACCAAGGATAGCCTTTGCTGGAGAGGTTGTGGAGAAAGGGGTACCCTCATCCATTGCTGGTGGGACTGCAAACTTGTGCAACCACTTTGGAAATCAGTGTGGCGGTTTCTCAGAAAAATTGGGATCAACCTACCCCTGGACCCAGCAATAGCACTCATTTAGCATTTATTAAATTTGCTAAATAAAAAACCAAACCATAAATGCAAAGGTATATACACATTCAGCATGATTTTGGCATAGGTTAAATGTTTGCATTTGGTGTTGAGAAATTTATCCTGTCTACAGGAAAATGCAAGGCCTAGAAAGTTTTTTTGGTTTTCTATCAGCAGGACAGGAAATTAAAAGTAATATATTCATTCAGCTAGGGTTTAGCTAGCATCTAAGATAGGCTAGGAATTTGCTAGAAAGGCCATACATTTCTTTGCCAAAGTTTTGAAATATAGCATGACTCTGAAGAGAAAAGGAAAACACAAAATTAAAAATATTAGCACATTTTTATTAGTGTCCTTTCTAGTAATCAAAGTTTTCTCCTTTGATCTTGTCCTTGATTTTTCAGATGAGACACAGACACTTCAAGCAGATGTTTATTTAGCAAAGCAAGATAAAATTATAGTTTACACAAGAGAGAGATTAGAATGGCCAACAGGGGAAGGATTTGCCCTGTGAAGTGTATGTATGAGTGTGTGTGTGTCTGTGTGTGTGCACATGCATGTGTGTATTCATGGAGGGCATTCTGGGAATGATGAATTTCACAGTATAAAGAAACTAATCAATCAACAGTTTATTATGCTGTTGGACAAATTTATATTAACAAGACTAAATTCATAAAGTTAAAAGTAAAAGAAAAGTCAGAAAAAGTTTCTAGAAAATTATTACTATAACTATTATAATTTTGATCATATAAAATTGGTAACTGATTGAGAATAATGAGTGATTCTGAATTTCATATAAACACTTGGTAAATTATTTTAACTCAGTTTATAAAAAACATTAATTGTGTCTAGCCTTAATTAAATAAAGTTCTATAAAAATCATTAAACTACCTTTTGACACCTCATAATAAAGTAAATAAATACATTAGAATATAAAAGTATTCCTGACATTATAAGACAGAATTACAAATATTGAAGAGAAAGAAAGTTAGAATAAGCATTGTCCAATTTCACAAGATTCAGATGGAACCTATGTTTAAACATCAAGCATATTACTATATAAGGAAAGAAATGGATGGTTTAAAAATCAATGGATATAAACATAGGAGAATCCTATAGTATATTTGTGGCGGCATGATGTAAGGAACTCTGAAAATTATGGGCAAGTGATGAAAAACCAGTGGGTGCAACTTCTAGGGAAATGGAATCAGACTTGATTATAGTGATTCCTTATACTCTGCAGGACGAAATAACTGTGTCTGAGATTTTTTACCATGAAAATCGTGGAAACGGAGAAATTTCTTGTAAAATCAATGATAGAAACATAAAAATTAGAGAAAGTTGTGAGTGCAGTGTCTGTATGTGTTTTTTAACTGCAGCTCCTACTTGAACTCCCTGGAACCCCAACTGTCCTGTATCATCCAAGAATTTTGCTCTAGTCAAGGCTTTGGCAATGGTAAAGAGTGCAGATGAACAAGCTGCTAAAAGAGCAGCTACCTCACTGCCCCAAGAGTGTTGGCTAGTAGGCCTAGGCCATGTCTGCAGAAAAGTACAGGAAAAGTATGAAACCATGTACTTATAGAGTGATACCTACAAACATCGACTTTCTCTTCTTAAAATCCTAATCCATTCTCTACACTTCTCAGCCAATTTTTTCATTAATATATAGGTGGCCTACTGATTTTTTGAGTTAATCTTGTATCATTCATATTACTAAAGGTATTTATCAGCTGTACATGTTCACTGGCAGAATTTTTGGTGTCACTCATGCATAATTTCATATCATTTGCAAATAGTGAATGTTTGACTTCTTTCTTTCCAGTTTGCATCCCTTTGATCACCTTTTGTTGTCTTATTACTCCAGCTAGAACTGTGAGAACTATAATGAATAGATATGGAGAGAACAGACAGCCTTGTCTTATTCCTGCTTTCAGTGGAATCACTTTGAGTTCTCTACATCTAATTTAGTGTTGGCTTTAGGTTTGTTGTATATTGTCTTTATTATGTTTAGATATGCATGTTCCTTGTATGACTGATTCCTTCTAGACCTTTATCACAAAGGGATGTTGGACTTTGTCCAAAGCTTTCTTAACATCCAATGAAATGGCATATGATTCTTTTTCTTTCAGTTTGTTTGTATGTAGGATTACATTGACTGGTTTTCATGTGTTAAACCAATCCCTGCATCTCTGGAATCTCAAAATAGAGCATCAGATTCAGTGGAACCAGAGTTCCAGGTGTTTTAAAGCACTGCAACCATGTGAGTGATGTGAATTGAACTTCTGTCTTAAAACATGTTGAACTGTCTCTCTATCCTTCCTTGAACCTTACTCTTAAATTATATCTATATAAAGAGAGAATTAATGATAAAGGATAAATATGGTGGCACATGCCTTTAATCCCAGCACTCGTTTAGAGGAAGAAGCAGCGGCAGAGACAAAAGACAAATCTCTGAATTTAATGCCAGCCTGGTTTACATAGTGAGATCTAGGACAAATAGAGTTAAACAATGAGATCTTGTCTCAAAAGTTAAAAGAGAGAGAGAGAGTATGAAAAATAAACAAATCTAGTTTCTTTAATAGACCTGAGGAAAAAATTCCAGAATTTTTTTTTGCTATTATCATGAATTAAAATTAGATTAAACATTAAAATAAATCACTATCTGGCAAAAATGGAATCAATATATCTTGGACTAGGCACTATTTTTAAATTTAGGAATTAGTTGAGGAATAACTAATGAATAAATAGGTAGACATTGTTGGGAAAAACAGCTACCACCTGTGATTAGAGCATTTAGTAATCTCAGGGCAAAAAAAAAAAGCAGATACTGAGGCACTCAACAAGCTGGAACATGACAAACATGGTTCTGACAAGCCTTGCTTTTCTCTCGCATTCCCTCTGCCTTGCTAAAAACCATTAGATTACATTTCTGAAGTTATCTCCCAAGGTCCATTTCTTTATTTTGCCATTTCATCTTCCTGAGGCCAACTACCAAGGTCCAGCTTTTGAAATACTGAAGTCTGAGAATCAGAAAACCCATTTGGTTCACTTAATTAACATGGCCAATTAAAATTAAACACCTCATCTGAACATGGGATTTTCCCTTTTACCCTTATAAACTACCATTTTAAACTTCCTGTAGGTCTCATCAGAGAGAGTCCTCTCTCTCCCTTGTTCCATTCCCCTTCTCCCTCTTCACCTATTGCCTGTCTTTGTCCCTTATCCCTGCCATCCCTCTGAGGCAAATAAATCTCATCTGTGCTGAGAGTTTGGTCTTGGAATGTCTTGAATCAGCTTCAAATATCCCTACAGATAGATAATTTTCCCAAGGGTTTCATGGATTCATAAAAGAGAGATGAGGACATCTATTTGTCAACAATAAATAAGTGGTTAACTCTAATTTAAAAAAAAAAAACCATACAAATACAGAGTCAGCAAAACAGTAAGTGGATAGGGGCACTTTCTTCCAAGGCAAAGAAGCTGTTTGATTCTTGGTCCCACATCAAGGAAGAAGACCCACTCTAGAAAGTTGTCCTCTGATGGGCATGTGACCACCCCCCCCCCCCAACAAATAGGTAGTAAGATGCAAGCAGTATTGATTGGAGAGTTTTGTCTACATCTAAAGAAAGATTCTTGGGCTGAGATAGAAAACCTAAATTCAGTGCAGATCTACCTATAAATTTTCAAAATAATTTTTCTTTCAGGAATGACAGCATCCCTCTCACATCTGCTATTGACAAAATGTTGTTTATGGTACCAAATATCTATGATGCTATACATTTTAAAAGATCATTGTAGGTGTAGACAGTTGTTTCTCTCACAACTGCCAGTTTTCAAATTATCACTCAGAGGCTTATATTAATTGTAAATGATAGGCAGGAAGCTCAAACTTTTTTTTTACTATCTCTTACACTTAAATAAACCCATTTACTATTTATGCTTTGCCATTGGTGGCACCTTTATTTGCATGGCTTGTTCATCTTCTGCTCCCTATGCATCTGGGTGGCAACTTCTCTGACTCTGCCCTTCTCCTTCCCATCATCCTTTGCTTGGTTGCCCCAGCTATACTTCCTGCCTATCTACTGGCCTATTGGCATTTTATTAAACCAATTCAAGTGATAAATCTTTACTGTGTACAAGATGATTATTCTATAGCAGGTCATGAAATTTAGCTGGAAAAATTAAGAGTTATGGCTGCCTAGATAAGATTATTGTTTTTAATGTTAAAAACTAAGTAAATGAGGAAATAAGGATTCATATATTTACAAATAAGGATACAAATGGAAAAGGGAAGCTTGGAACAAGATAACTACTTTCACAATTTATTTTAGAATGTTCAAGTATGGAACTAGAGCATTACCCTGAACAATAAATAAATGAACAATAAATAGTTCATGCTGTTCTTCTAGAGCACCCAAGTTTTGCTTATCTCCTTGAAGTCAGGGAGCTTACTACCACCTCTGCCTCTAGCTTCTAGGAACCAGACACACTTTCCTGAATTCAGCAGGCATATGTGCTCATATGTAAAAATCTCTAACTCTAGAAACATACCTATTCCCATAATTACACACACAAAAAAAGGTAAAAACAAATCTTTAAAATGTCAACAAAGAAAAAGTATATGCCCCTTAACTTATCCAACATAATCATGGCCTCCTGAATTGTAAGAATAGCTAAAGGAAAGATGAAGGTCAATCTGGTTTATAGATGATAGTGGACTCTATTCATCTTAGCATACTGCGTCATAGAAATCAGGCATTTCAGAGTATTGCCCTTGCCCCTGAATTCACAAAGGCCAATTTTTGCCCTTTCCCTTAAACTTTCCCTTCACCTACCATAGGACTGGGCATTGAAGAACTATCACTCTCTGAATATCAAAGCACAGAATTATACATTTGAATTTATTACATAAAATAAAAAAACAGGATGTCAACGCAAGGATCTATACATTTGGATTTAACAAAAAATTTATATATTTTTCTCTCCTCTCAACTCATTTAGTGATCTTCACACAGCATCTGCAAATCTCATTAATATTTCTGAGACATCATGGGTGAAAGTGAAGAAATAATCCAGTAAGTGTCTGTTAGGTATTAGTTTGGGAAATAATGAGCATACTCAGCTGTCATCCAGAACACTGGGATGACCAAAGAGCAAACTATCCCTGTCACTTTCCACATCACATCGAGCTGCCTATCTGTTCTGCATATATTCTCTCCCAGAGAGAAAGATGTTTGTAAATGGCATCCTCAAAGAAGACTGATAAATAACTATATTCAGGAGCTTATTTGCAGATCCATCTGGTTATGGGAACTTACCCTTTAACATCAGGATTGTACCTAAGCAAAGTGAACATTAATTAAAGCTATGTGTGGATCTTAATTACTGCCAACCTCTCAATCTGCTTTTATGCAAATGAGTGTGTTACATGGTTTTAGAATTGAAGATGTAACTTCTTCATCAGAGAGTATAGTCCAAATATGACTTTGGACAACTTTTGTAAAGTAGAAGATATGACACAAAAGAGATTCTATGACTTGAATATTAGCAGTGGCTACAGAAATTTTTACTGAAATTGGGTGTTTGATGGATTTCACGATCGCTGAGTTTCATTGCTTTAAAGGTTTTATAGACGCACTCAATGAGAACTCAAGCATGTGCACACACAGAGGCACTTACAGAAGCACAGTAACAGGGAACACTCTGCAAAGGAATTCAGAGCTCTTTCCAACACAACTCGATATCCCTCCTTCTGCACCAAGACCCTAAAAACAGAATTCAGGGTATATCTACTGCAAATAATTCCAAATCAGCAATTAGCAGACTCTCTCTGTGTGCTTATTTAACCATCTGAACATTTTATTACTTATTGTTCCTTACAGGTTTTCTTCCCCCTACTGAGATGCCAATTTTTATAAATGAAATCTATAATAAAATTATGTATTATAAATAGTTTATATGGATTGCATAAGTGACTATTTGGAAATGTTTCCTTCCTACCAACTACACATTGGATGGATGTTCCAGTTACATGTAAGGAAAGGCAGAAGTTCCTCCACATTACATGAAACCATATTGTAGTAACACTAGAGACCTATTCAAGCCTATTCTATTCCAACATTCACTTATCAATCTCCAAATGGACAGGAATCCTAGCAGATGTTTGTAAGTTGTCATTTGAGCATACTGTCTTCAAAAGTAAAAGCCAATTTACTTTGTATTTCTGACATTACAATGCTCTTTTCCCTCTTAGTTTTCCAGTTCTAAAATTCAGTCAGAATCAAAGATTCTATTATTAATATTAATAATAATATTATTATCAATTCTATTATTTCTCTCACTGATGAAGTGGGGAAAGAGGGATGCTGTCTCTGTGAAGGTGAATCTAGAATCATCTAAAGAAAGATCTAGAACCATCTAAGAGAAACATGTCTTGGCACAAAAGTGGGTATCATATTGGTTATGTAAACTGAAGTAGTAAGATCATCTACTGTTGGTGGCATCATTCCCTAGGCTGAGATTCTACACTTCATATAAAAGTAAAAAGTGAGTCCAGTCTAAGCACTCATCTGTCTCTTTGCTTCCAGTTGCTTTAAGCTCCTGACCTCAGAACTCCCTACCAGGATATGTTATCCCTTCCACCAAGAGCCATTATGAACCCTTTCTTACTTAAGTGACTTTGCTCGGGATATTTTTAACAACAATGGGAAAGTGAGCAAGATAATCACTCATCAAAAAGAAACATTTAAATGTTGATAAAGTGGTCTTAAGTTTTCCTGAAGTTGTGTTTCACCTGGTGTGTCACTTAGCAATAGAGGAGCACTCTGGGACATTTTCTCAGGAATCCAGCAGCATTTAGTACATTTGTGTCCTTGTCCGTCCACATGATTCAAAACAAACATCAACAGATATTTAACATGAGAACTTGTTTACTTATAACAATTGGAATATCAAACATATAATAATCAATATGACTCTAATCACACAGTCCTCTGCGAAGACCATGATAGGGTCCTTATAGCATCACTATTTCTTTAAGATTCATTCTCTTACTAAGATTAAAGGCACAGAAAGGTTTTTGGCACTGCAAGACTATATTCAATTGTAATGATGAGAATCTAGCTGTTGATGTTCAAGGCATTTCCACTTTCCAAAAATTTGAAAACTAATTGACAATCACTGTCCTGAAAAAGGTTCTCTTTTGAAAAATGTAAGCTATAAATTGCTTATAAATCAAGATATGAATTAATTTATGTGTCTAAAAGTTAATTGATAGAAGATAAATGCGCTTAAGAAAATTGTAAACCCACCAAAACTATATCCAGGCAATGACATAAGTAAGATTAGGATGGAGAATTGTTATTTCTGGAATTGTGTAACAATATGTTCTTGTTTTTCTTGTAAACTTGAGATAACATAGCACAGTTGATGCTTGCTTAAACTTTGCATACAAATACGCACAATGCCAACTGGATTCAATTTATTCTGTCTTAATTTGAATTAACTTGACGGGTCTTCTGACACATGCTGAACAGACTAATTGTTGCTTATTTGGGTGCACTGAATCAGCGAAAATGGCAATCAGAATCGAGGCAGATGTTCATAGTTTCTTTGATTGCACAGAGCCTGAGGTTGGAAAATAAGAGAGTATCATTCTTCTGATTTACTGCGGTTACTGCCTGTCTCAGTACAGACGGCTCTACAAATGCAAGCATTAAAACAAGAAGATGCTGCTGAGGAGTTAGGAGTTAGGGGAGCAGCTAGGAATGCTAATTTTAACTTTACCTTTAACACATTTGACTTGCTTAGTTTCTGTGAGCAGGATTGGGAGTATTAAAGTTGTGTGAGCATAATTTTCTCCTTGTTTTCTTATTTTTTACAGTATCATTACTTTTACTATTAGAATACAATTAGTATAATCAGTTTCAAGGATAAAGATGATCATCAAGTACAGAAACAGATGTGTGATCTCAGGTTGGGGTGTAACTCAGTTGATAGAAAGCATGACCAGCATCCACAGAGACCTGGAGTTGATTTCCATCATCACGTATGACAATTATAGTAACAGATATCTTTAATTTCAATCCATGGGAGATTGAGGAAGGAGAATAAGGAATTCAAAGTCTTCCTGGACTAAATAGTGAGCTCAACTCTAAGGATATATGGAAACCTGTCTCAAAAAAGTGATCATTTGCATTAGCTGACCACTTTGCCAAATCATGCATTATGTATTATTTACAACATAAATCTTATAAAATAAAAAGAGCTAGAGTGTTATGCAATACACCAAATCTGCAACGGAATTGTAGGCTTAGTCACTCCTATGAGAAAATAAGAAAGATAAATAAGAGTTGATCTATTTAGCTTACTTTCAATACGTTAGTTATTATTAAAAGTTCATGAAAGAAGATTTGAGAGATTACATTTTAGGATGAATTTAACTCCAGTGAAGTTGTATATTTCTTGAAATTCTATCAAGTATTTTTTGGTTTTTTGTAATTTGTGATATATATAACTAATTTTTTAAGAAATAATTTTGAAACAGTCATACAGTAATTTATATAGTGTATAATTGAAACTAATTTTAGATTTTTGTGTGTTTTCTAGTTTTGATTTCTTTTTTTTTCCTCTGTGGGAGATCATTTGGTGCTACAACATTACAATTGCCAAGAAGGAAAATAGTGAATTACTGCTAAGAATTAACCTTAAGACTAGTTGATAATTTATACAGGTTTACAGTTCATGCCTGTGGTTTTGTGTCTGTTTTGTGTTTTGGGGGGTGATTTTTTTTAGTGCAAAAGGTTTAAATTTATAGTTGTGAATATTGCTTGTGTGTTTTTCTAAGTAGATTCACAAGATAATTAAAAATTCACTTTTTCTCAGAAAAAAAAAGGAGTGCTTCCAAAAGATCCACCCGAACCTCTTATAACTCCATGTACAGGGAATCTGATGCCCTCTTCTGGTTCCTGGCTATACCCAGACACTGGAGGAATGCACTCAGACACACAAGTAGATGTAAGTAAGATAATTAAAATTAAGTCTTTGAAAATAGTCAAGTATTTGTTGAGATGTGAATGTATTCATGAGTCAGCTATGGTTATTACATTTGTTTTTCTGTTTTAAAAGCACAGTTCTTTGATAGTTTAATACAATATGCATACATTTCATATATTGAAAACACAATTTTATAGTTTTCCATTTCAATATTTCAATTTTGTATTATATTTCCTTTGGTGCCTTATAATATTAATACAAATGTTATTTGAGCATCTTTATTTGTATTTTTGAAGACAATCAAATGTCCAGAGATTTCCAAACTGATTTACATTTTTATTAGTTATGTTTCACACAGCATGTGTTAATCTTATTTATTCTTTCCCTGAACTATTCCCAGATTCACCCTCCCATCCCGTCCCTCTCAATTTTTTTTCTTTAATCCTTTAAGACCAATGTATGTTGTCTAAATATCCTTGGATATGGGGACTTCTATTGGAGAAGTACAAACTTACCAAGGTCTAGACTCTTAGAGAAACCTGCTTCCACCTCCGCCAGTAACTAACAATTGCCAGTAGCTCTGGTGGATGAAGTAAGATTGTGTAGCCAACTTCTGTTTCCATGTTGGGATTTGCTCTGGCTTGAAATTACGCAGAGTTTTTTAATGCTACACCAGTCTCTGTGGTTTTATATGCTCAGCTGTTCTAATGTCTGGAATACAATATTTCTTTGTAGTCATTCACTTCCTATGGCTATTATACTCCTTCTATGCCCTTTTTGCTAAATGATTCCCAAGCCTTGGGAAGATGAATGTGGTATATACTACCTTTATGATTGAGCATTCTGTAGTCTCTTTCTATATTTTGACCAGTTGTAGATCACTGTGTTAATCCCCATCTACCACAAATAGAAGATTCTCAGATGAGGGTTGTGAGATACTTTGTTAAATGATTATAATAGTAAGTCATTAGGATTCAGGTTAATACTGTGTCAGCATGGTAGTAAGTTTCTCCCCTGCAACTCTGTGCTTCTTCCTCTGGATCACTGGCCTTCTTCCATTTGGGGGTGTGTAGGGCAGGGTGTTGCAGGGAAGAAGCCAAAATCATTAAACAGGACTTTGTGGTTTTAAACTGGCAGAGATAGCTCTCTGGGAAGACAGTTAAGTGTTAAAATTCCACTTTATTCCAAGAATAAAAGAGAATACAAAGGCTGGGGACAGTGGATGGGGCATTACCTAATTTGCATCAAGAGGTATGCTTCTATCATAAGGCTGTTAGTATGTACAGCAAGGAAAATTTCTAGCAGGAACCTGTGCCAGAGTTCAAGCTAAAGATAAGTCAACCTGGAGATGGTTTTCTCCAGGCCCTTGGCATTCTCCAGATAAGAGCAGGTAAAGACAGGGGAGGAAGGGAGTTTCCAAGTTGACTAACTATTGAGATAAAATGCCAGGCCACGAGAGACTGCAACCTCAACTAGTCAACAAACCCTTCCAGCATTTTCCAAAGCCTGTGGCAGGTCTATTCATAGGGTTTTATCCCAGTAACAGTTCAAAGTAGGAGTTTAATCTTGTGGACTGGAACCTAAACCAATTCAGAAAGTGATTGGTTGTCCCATGGTATTCATAATACTCTTGCATCAATGGACATACCTTGCAGAACACTCATTATTGTAACTATTAGGGTTCACATCTGCATGCTATTGATTATAACTTTTCTCATCCAATAGTATGCAGAGCACTATCCAGCACTATGAAAGCCTTCCAGAAGCTTCCAGGTCAGGACCAACTAGATAATCCCATGTTCTCTAGCATCTTCAATATTAGAGAGCTACCATAGCCATTGCCCTTATTTAATCTCAAAAACTTGAAATTTATTTTGAATTTTTTTCAAATATCATTGCTTCAAATGGAATCATATATTATTATTTAGTTTTGCTTATAATTATTTTCATTTCCCCTTCTCTTCTATCTCATTAGTTTACTTCCGTGTCATGTGACAAAAACCCCCACTAAATCTTAGACAAAATGCAGCCTTAAGAATGTGTACACATCCTCACAGCTAAACTATTTTCGTTTGTTTCTTTTTGTAACAGTCCTAGCTCTGTAGACCAGATTGGCTTCAAACTTCACGAATATCCACCTGTCCTCTGTCTCCAGACTGCTGGGATTAAAGGCCTGCACTGCCACCACCTGACCTGGCCTATTTTTTTTAGAAAGATACTGTGTGTAAAAAGCATATATTAGTGTATTTCTTGTAAATGTTTTCATGAAGCAAGTAGTTCTTCAGCTGTCATCCACAGTGAGAGAAAGATACCTGCAGTGTGTCAGGAGCCGTGTCCCCCCAAAATTTACAGGAAGCACCGCCGTGAGGAGTTTTTACAGAGGGCTTCACTTTCCAATTGTATTGAGAATAGTCTTATTGACCAAGCCTATCCCACACCCAAATTAACTGTTAATAGAGAGTTATCTCTTAGCAGAACCTGCCTCACATTCCAAACTATCTAGACAACTAGGTGTGTCACCTTGTGACTGCCCGACCAAGGAATCGTGACCCGACCCATCGTAACCTCTCAGACCCTGTGGACCACGTGGCAAGATCCCGTGCCCCAGCCCCCCAAGCTATTCAGGGGCTATATAAGCTGTAACCATGACCCTAATAAACGGAGGCTTTGACAAATAAGCTTAGCCTCCTTCCTGCTTATCAGCCTATGTCTTTCAGGTGGTGCCTCTCCGTGACCCTGGAATAACTGGCCAGCCAGGCGGGTTACAAACCCTAGACAGAGTAACCCGTCGAGGCGGCCTACAGCAGTGTCTCATTTTCTCTCGTTTCTCAGACTGTTTAGTGACATTTCAAAACTTACCTTTTGACTTTAAATTATATTTTAGGTTTTATCTCATTTTTAATATTTGTGTGTGTGAGTGAGTGAGAGAGAGAGAGAGTATGCATGTACACATACATGTTTGTGCATGCCACGGTGGACATGTAGGAATAATGGACAAAATGGTAACTGTGGGAGTCTGTTCTCTCCTTCCCAATGTGGGTTCCAAGATCAAACTCAGGTCATGAGACACGGTGGTAGGTGATTGTGCCACTGAATGATCATACTGGTCAGGATATGAATCAATGTTTTACAGCTTCTTCCCTTCTGCTTATTTGAAAGTGTTGTATCTCTTCATCATCTCTGTCTTAGATCATTAATTGGGTATCATTTCTAGCCCCAGTATATAAAACTATAAGTTTCCCTCCAACAATGAAAACCTAGAAAAAAATTACTCTTTATAGTGATGCAGTTTCAATTTTCAACATCATTAGACTTGATCTGCAAATATATTTTCAAATAATGAATCCGTTTTCTTAAGAATTCTATATCCATGAATATAAATGTTAACGTTGTCCTGTAAGATTCTTCAAACTAAAGCGTAAATAATTTCTAACAAGATATTCTGAACAAGTTCATGCTAAAATATTTAGAAATAAAATGAAGCAAATGGATTTTTTTCATAAATGTTTCCTGAGAAACTCATTTAAGATGACCAAAATCTCAAAAGTTCTACTATGTTTAAGGAATAAAAAATGAAATTATATTATTTACAAAGAGAAAATTTTACCTAAACAGCTCAGGTAGACAACTGAAACATTGTAATACTATTTTCTACATTACTAGTTTTTTGTCCTTATCTGTGCATACTTAAAATTAAGTTTAATTTGTAAATTAAGCAAAGTGTAAAATTAATAAAATTTCTCTCAAGATCTTATTGTATTGTACTTACTTTTCCTGTAAAGACAACAAACGATGGAGCCCTACAGGAAGAGATCAAGTGGGGAGGATAATGCAGGCTTTGTTCTGTCGCCTTAGGCTACTATGCAAGACTATTTTGCAAAGCATTACAATTTTGTAGCTGTCAATCTAAGAATGCAGGTGGCTGTTAGATGACTTGTATGCCACTAGTAGACATAGCATGGTTATTCTTGAAGAAGAGTTAATCCCGGCCTCACATGGGCTAAATAGAAGTATTGCATGGTTTCATGTTAGTCTTCAGAATGGTGCACATGTAAGGAAGCAGGGCAAGAGGAAGGTCAGGCATACCTTGAACAAAGGCTTGCAAAATTATCATGAAAAAAAAACGGTTGGCAAAGAAGAAGTTTATAAGCTGAAGTACCACTGGCAAAAGTCTAAGGAAACTTCAAAATGTCATATTGTGTCCTATGATTCATTACAATAATAAAGTGAACACCCTTGATGAAAGTTAAATATGCTAATTGTAATATACATTGTAATGGGTAACTTGTTGTAATCTCTCAAGGAGGCTGGATCAGCACACAAGGTAGAGAAATTGCTCCCCTTTCTGAGTTGATGGCGTTTAGCCAGATGTTTGACAAAGCCTAGTGGGTTAACTCTTGTTTTGGAGAGCTTGGAAAGTTAGGTCTACACCTAACCTTTATTCCGTTCTCTTTACCTAAAGAAAACAACTTTCTCTTCATAGTCCTTAAATGTTGCTTAAGCATGTAAGCTATATTTAAAGAGTAACATGAAACATATGCTTGAATATTCAGCTAATGATTATATGAAAAAGATGTATGCCTGCATGACTACTTTAGCTAATTTTGTCATAATTATTACAGTTAATTTGCAATTACACCAGATTTCAGCTGCTTTTAAATAGTCTACTTGTGTACACAGTAATTACAGCTTATACCAAACATAACAAATGAGCACATGAAAAACTTATTATGTCCTTAATTTGAAGAACACCACTTAAACATTTTTCTAAAACTAGAAAATATCTGTTGCAAAAAAAAAAAAATCAGTGAAATTAAAACACCCAGGGATAGATACTTCCAATTAGAACTTACACTTGAGAAAAACCTAACATTTGGGAAAACAATATGAGTTATTTTTCCCATGTACTCTTATCATGCAGGTGCAAGTCAAAGTTTCTCAATATATTTGCTTCATTTCTATCCCATTGAAAATAGGAAATTAAGTACTTACCATCTCAACAACCTAGGTTACATTGCATTAGGAAACAAATTCTTTCTTATAATTGAACCCCCATGACCACCATTGCTTTAAGTGCTAAAAGAAAGGTGCATATAAAAATCACTGTTAAGAACTTAATTGTAGGGGCTGGAGAGATGGCTCAGAGGTAAGAGTATTGCCTGTTCTTCCAACGGTCCTGAGTTCAATTCCCAGCAACCACATGGTGGCTCACAAGCATCTGTAATGAGGTCTGGTGCCCTCTTCTGGCCTGCAGGCATACACACAGACAGAAAGAATATTGTATACATAATAAATAAATAAATAAATAAATATTTAAAAAAAAAAAAGAACTTAATTGTAGTCCTCCAAAATTATATTTTGGTTCAAAGTAAAGTACTTAGAACCTCAAAATGTGAATGCACTTAAATATAGGTTCTTTAAAGGGGTGATTCATTTAAAAGAAGGCCAAGTACGTCTGCACTGCTCCATTTAGGATGTCCTCTTTACAATAGAAACTTGGGCACATAGCTTCAGCAAATATGAAAACTCTTGACATACTGCTTTCATATATGGAGTTATTAAAACTACAGGGAAAGAAATTTCAGCTGTTAAAGTTGTCTGTTCTAGTACATTCTTGATGGTAAGCAGCAGGGTGTGAAAAAGTCAAGAAAATGGGAAGAAATAGTGAAGAGTGTCTGATGAGATGAGGACCCTATCACAAGTAATAAAAAATAGTGAATATTTGAGAAGAAAAAGATTTTTTTTACAAAGAAAAGAATATTTTACTTACATAGTCTATAAATATGTACCCCTACTATAATATAGTCTAGTGAGTTGGGATACAATCAAATGTAAAGTAACATATTTCATCAACTACCACATCTACAAATAAATGGTTATAATAATATAAGCTAGAATATTAAATAAAACAAATAAGTGCATATTATAAAGAATTAAGAACTTATCCTGAGAACATGTGATTTTTAGATGTACCTTATATCTATGACTAATTTATTATTTTATAAATTTCAAAAATAGTGAACTTATAAATATCTAAAACTAGAATTTAAAGTAGACTTTGAGTTTTGGAGCATAGGTCACTATTAGAAATAAAACTAATTAATTGAATAGTAAAATACTGTTTGAAGAATAAATTGTCATTTTTCTAGTTAAAAGGGGCATGCCAGGAAAATGAGAAGAAGGAATACATTAATTTTGTAGTCATTGATTTTTAAAATATTGATATTTTTAACATTTAATTACAATAGAATTATATCACTTCCCCTTCTCTTTTCTCCCTTTAATCCTTCCTATCTACCATTCATCAAACCCTTCCTATGACCCTCAAGTTGATATCTACTTTTTCTTTTATTTCTAACACACACACACATACTATATATGCATATATGTGTATATGCTAAATATTTATAAATACAACCTGTAGAGTTCATTTTTATTGTCTATGTATATATGGTTTCAAGGCTACCACCATGCTTTGTACAACCAATAAGAGACCTCGCCCCCAGGAGCAGTTAGTTCTCCTCCCAATAGTTTATAATAGCCTAGAGTTCTTTGTCAAAAATGGGCCCCTACCAAATGCTTGCCTGTCCTTGTTAAAAAGTCCTTTGATACTGCCACTTGAGCAGCATTGGGTATAGATCCTACCTTAGTGAGTGGGTCTTAAATCCCATCAAAAAGTGCTTGACAGTAGTCCTCATTGTCCGTTATGTTCAGCGAGACCGGTTTTGTCCCATGCTTTTTCAGTCCCTGGCCAGCTGGCCTTGGTGAGTTCCCGATAGAACATCCCCATTGTCTCGGTGTGTGGGTGCACCCCTCGCGGTCCTGAGTTCCTTGCTCGTGCTCACTCTCCTTCTGCAGAACATAACGTACAATGAGGACTACTGAGAACTGAAGAACAATGGCAATGGGTTCTTGATCCTATTGCACGTAATGGCTTTGTGGGAGCCCAGGTAGTTTGGATGCTCACCTTAATAGACCTGGATGGAGGTGGTTGGTCCTTGGACCTCCCACAGGGTAGAGAAACCTGCTTGTTCTTTGGGCTGAGGAGGGAGGAAGACTTGATTGGGGGAGGGGGAGGGAATGGGAGGTGGTGGCGGGGAAGAGGCAGAAATCTTTAATAATTAAATAAATTAATTAATAAAAAAGAAAGAAAAAAAGTGCTTGACAACTCCTATAACATTTGTGCCACTATTGCACCAGAATTATCTTACAGACAGGTCAGTATTGTCAGTCACAGGGTAGACAGTTTGGTGATATTGACAATTACTTTTCTCTGCTAACTAAATAGTACCTTCCAGTACCAAGAACACTACTCTCTAGGGGAGAAACTTTTAGTTGTGAAGCAGCTCAATTTGTCCATATGATATTTTATTAAATAAAACAATTATGTAATGAGCAGTATAACTGAGTGTAGTGTGGGCCCATATTTCGGTTTGGCACAGTAGCCATAGCCCGGTCTGAGCTAATTACATAGCTCTGCAGACAAGCTGTCACTTCCTTAACAAAAGTCAGGATGTGCTGCTCCTAGTTTCTTTTGTTAGAATGTGGATTACCTGAGAAGAGGTGTTGGCTAAAGCTGATGACTCAAGAGTTTCAGAGGTTCGGTGCTTCCTTCCTTTTGTAACTAAGAGGATGTCTTATAGAGATGCTAATTCATGGCCTACCTGACTGCTAGATGCGGACATGACCTAAGCCCAGGCACCTGGTTGCCTAGGAGGCAGCCTAATGTGTTTTCCCCCACTGAATGTAGATATAAGATGTTCCGAGAATAAAGAGTCATTCTGGCCTTTTCCAAGATGACCTTGTAAGCTGTGTCAGTTTTATTCCTCTCGACTCCGTTTCAGCTGGGTTAGGGAATCTATGTTGGACCCACATGGGCTCCGACAGTGTAGAACATATAAAAATGTTTGAAAGCTTCATTATTATCAATCTCTTGATTGGTCATTATCAACAAATGAAATTCTTTGAAGTATAACATCAGCTTAAAAATGATTTTGTATAGAGCTGTTAACCACAGATGCACTCCAGAAAAATACTTTTGATAGTTTTGTTTATTTATGAAGTAATACACCAGTCAAAGTTAAAAGGACCCCCCTCCCAAAAATATTTAACTTTAGAAGCTGGAAGATTCCCAGACTTGTGATATGGAACCAAAGGGAAATTCTGCTTAATGCCAGGAAACCCTGTTAAGCTACAGAGAGCCATTAGAATCAACAACCATTCAGAGGTTACTGTTCTCTAGTTTCCCACCTGCTCAGACCTGAACAATAACAAAAATTTGTAAAACTGTATTAATTGCAACATTTATGACCTATTAGCGCAGGCTTCTTATTAATTAACCCTTACATCATAAATTAACCCATTCCTATTAATCTGTGTATCAGCACGAGGCTGTGGCTAGCTGGTAAGGATCTGGTGTCCGTCTCCTTTAGCAGCTACATGTTATTTCTCTCACTCCACTTACTTTCTCTCTATAGCTCTGTTTAAATTTCCTGCTTGGCTTTACTCTGCTAAGCCATTGGCCAAACAGATTCTTTACTAACCAATGGTAATAAAACATTCACAGCATACAGAAGGGAATCAACAACCCATATGTATCCAACTGACTGTCCTTACATAGCCCAGTCTCTGTGAGTAGTTGGCATATATGTTCCTGTGCTTTTCATTGCACACCTCGATTCTGTCTCCATAGTCTTGATTCAGTTACAGTATCATTGCACACAATTTCCTCTAAAACATTTTACATAGTTTTTTCCCATCATTATCATTGTTATTATTTTTTATGCGGGGGTGTTGTTCGGGAGGGGGAGACACGAGACGCGCCGGGTTGGGGAAGGAGAGACGAGACACGCGGGGTCCCACGTGGGTAAACTTTAATGGGGGAGGGTAACATACAAGGAGCGGGAGTGAAGAGACAGAAGGAAAAAAGGGAGGGGAGAGAGAGAGAGAGGAGAGAGAGGGCGGGCGGGTTGGAACGCCCATTTTTAAAGGGCTCTGGGCATTTTGGGAGGAAGTGTCCTGCGCGTGCGTGGTTCTCCATTGTACCACTGGGGTTTGTAGTCCACTTGGAGACTGTATTTTCTGCGCATGCGTGGCCTTGTCTCCAAAAGAACAACAATCATCAAATATCCCTTAAACAAGAATGATGATCATCTTGTTGTTTCTATTTTTGAATTTATATATAGATATAATACTCAGTTCCAGGAAGAGGAAGGCCACCACCTTTAGTTGCATCAGCAAAAATAAATGGAAGTTCTAGGTAGCGGGCATACGATGTGATTTATTCACTTGGGTGAAGCAGCCTGAGTGAAGAAAATTCAATAGCGTACCAGAAAGCAGGTCGCAACTGCATTGTGTAAATGTACTACATTTTCCTTATCCATTCTTCAGTCGAGGGGAATTTAGGTTGTTTCCAGGTTCTGGCTATGACAAACAAAGCTGCTATGAACATAGTTGATCACATGTCCTTGTGGCACGATTGAGCATCCTTTGGATATATACCCAAAAGTGGTATTACTGAAATCAGGGAATCAACATCCTTCACAATAGCCACAAATAGCATAAAATATCTCAGAGTAACTCTAACCAGACAAGTGGAAGACTTGTATGACAAGAACTTAAAATCTATTTTTTTTATTATTCTTTTTTAATTAATATTTCCACCTGCTCCCCGTTTCCCATTTCCCTCCCCTCCTCCCAAATATTGCCCCCTCCCCCCAATTCCCTCCCCCTATCCCCACTCCTCTTCTCCACCCCCCACACCATTCCCCCTCCCTCTCAATACTGAAGAGCAGTCCAAATTCTCTGCCCTGCGGGAAGACAAAGGTCTTCTATCTACGTCCAGGAAGGTGAGCGTCTAAACAGGCTAAGCTCCCACAAAGCCAGTTCATGTATTAGGATCGAAACCTAGTACCATTGTCCTTGGCTTCTCATCAGCCTTCATTGTCCGCCATGCTCAGAGAGTCATGAGAAGGGGAGGATGGGAGGAGCTCGGGGGATTGGGATGGTTGGGATATAGGAAGGGTGGATACGGGAGCAGCGAAGTATATATCCTAACTAAGGGAGCCATCTTAGGGTTGGCAAGAGACTTGACTCTAGAGGGGTTCGCAGATGTCCAGGGAGATGTCCCCAGCTGGTACTTTGGGCAACTGAGAAGAGGGAACCTGAAATGACCCTATCCTATACTGATAAATATCTTACATATCACCTTAGAACCTTCATCTGGCGATGGATCGAGGTAGAGACAGAGACTCAATTTGGAGCAACGGTCTGAGCTCTTAAGGTCCAAATGAGGAGCAGAAGGAGGGAGAACATGAGCAAGGAAATCAGGACCACGAGGGATGCACCCACCCACTGTGACAGTGGATCTGATTTATTGGGAGCCCACCAAGGCCAGCTCGTCTGGGACTGAATAAGAACTTAAAATCTTTGAAGAAAGAAACTGAAGAAGACATTAGAAAGTGGAAAGATCTCTCATGCTCTTGGGTAGGCAGAATTAACATAGTAAAAGTGGCAATCTTACCAAAAGCAATCTACAGATTCAGTGAAATGCCCATTAAAATCCCAGCAAAATTCTTCACAGACCTCCAAAGAATGGTACTCAACTTCATATGGAAAAGCAAAAATCCAGGATAGCCAAAACAATCCTGTACAATAAAAGAACTTCTGGAAGCATCATAATCCCCGACTTCAAACTCTATTACAGAGCTACAGTATTGAAAACATCCTGCTGTTTACACAAGAACAGACAGGATGACCAATAGAATCAAATAGAAGAGCCAGATATCAATCCACACATCTTTGAACACCTGATTTTTGACAAAGAACCAAAAAATATAAAATGGAAAAAAGAAAGCATATTTAACAAGTAGTGCTGGCATAACTGGATATCAACATGTAGAAGAATGAAAATAGATCCATATCTATCACTATGAACAAAATTCAAGTGCAAATGGATCAAAGACCTCAACATAAAGCCAGCCATACTGAACCTTATAGAAGAGAAAGTGGGAAATATACATGAAGGCATTGGCACAGGAGACTACTTCCTAAATATAACCCCAGCAGCACAGATACTGTGAGAAACAATTAATAAATGGGACTTCCTGAAAGTTAAAAGCTTCTGTAAAGCAAAAGATACGGTCAATAAGACAAAACAACAGCCTACAAAATAGGAAAAGTTCTTCACTAACCCCACATCAGACAGATGTCTGATCTCCAAAGTAGAATTTTACCTGGTAAGCCACAGTCACGGATTAATAGAAATGGGTTAAATTAAGATGTAAGAATTAGCCAAAAAGAAGCTAGAGCTAATGGGCCAAGCAATAATATAGTTTCTGTGTGTTTATTTGGGGGCTGAGTAGCTGGGAACAAACAAGAGGCCTCCTACAACACCATGGCCAACTCCATCTCTGGCTTTCAAGAAGGTGATTCTGGCTCTTTGTCGCGGTCGTGAGCTCCTAGGTGCGGCAGGCCTAGAGACGCCAACATGCCGGTTGCCAGAAGTTGGGTTTGTCTTAAGACCTATGTGACCCCACGGAGACCCTTCGAGAAGTCGCGTCTCGACCAGGAACTGAAACTCATCGGAGAATATGGGCTCCGGAACAAGCGTGAGGTGTGGAGAGTCAAATTTACCCTGGCCAAGATCCGCAAGGCCGCCCGAGAGCTGCTAACGCTGGACGAAAAGGACCCACGGCGTCTTTTTGAAGGCAATGCTCTGCTGAGGCGGCTTGTTCGCATTGGGGTGCTGGATGAGGGCAAGATGAAGCTGGATTACATCCTGGGCCTGAAGATTGAGGATTTCTTGGAGAGGCGGCTGCAGACACAAGTCTTCAAGCTGGGTTTGGCTAAATCTATTCACCATGCCCGTGTGCTCATCCGCCAGCGTCACATCAGGGTCCGCAAGCAGGTGGTGAACATCCCGTCCTTCATTGTTCGTCTGGACTCCCAGAAGCACATTGATTTCTCCCTCCAGTCTCCTTATGGTGGTGGACGACCGGGCCGAGTGAAGAGGAAGAATGCCAAGAAGGGCCAGGGTGGTGCCGGAGCTGGTGATGATGAAGAAGAAGATTAAGTTAATGTCTCCCTGGACTGGAGAATTGTCTAGTTTCCAGTTGGCTAATAAAACAGAATTAACACTTAAAAAAAAAAGAAGGTGATTCTGAGTCACATTTTGCTCTCACAATTCCCCCTTAGTTGTATCCTGAGTCAAATCCTGTTTATTGGTACATGTTTATATTGGGGTTCAATAACCATCAGCTTAATGGTACCCAACAAGAATTATCATTTATTTGAAACATGAATGATGTAAGAACCAACAGCAATTAGCAGAAGTAGAAGAGCCAAAGACCCTGTGATGGTTGACATCGGACTGACTATCTAGATGAAATGTGGAAATGAGAATGGGGATCAGTTATTTACTTTATCCCAGGTCCCCCTTTTTTGCCATTTTTTAGTATAGTCAGATAATCTCTAATAATCTGTGAGTCACTTTAAACTATACAATAACCTCTCTTTTACATAGAGCACTTTTAGTGACCTATCATACTTTAGAACTATTTAAGCTAATTAATCTTCCTGGTAATAGATCTGGGTCTAGATGTTTTCAACAAGTACCTTTAGGCACTTTAGATCTAACATTCCAGCCTGTTATGGGAAAAGGGATGATAAACTCTCTTCTGTAACTACTTCTTGCTGAAATTAGGAGGTTGTTGTTAGAGCCCAGGAAGGCTAGAATGCTAGTCAAAGGCAATGAGGTAATCCAGGTGATAGGTCATTAGAAATATTTGGTTCATTGACCAGCTGAAAAGACAGAGAGCATTCACATCAATTAGACTGGACCACAGCAAGTCCAGGGCACACAGTCATTTGGAGCAGGTTTTAGTCAGTAGCTGATGTTTGGATGTCTATCTCCCTAGTCAGATATAGACTATGTGCAAAATTAAAATTTGGGAATTTAAAGAAAATATTACATTTAGGAACTTTCAGGCTCATAGTCCTAGTAATTGGCAGAAGGAAACCCCAAAACCAGGAAAGAGGGAGACATCATCATCAAGAAAAGACTGGTAGTAAATGTTAGGCTGTACTAATCTGGAGTTCTTTTGGCATGTGAGAAGTGGATCCAAATTTTATGACTCCCTCAATTCTCTTAAGTTTACATATTTTTCAGATTACAAAAAGACATAAAAGTTTTGGTATATTAGCATTACTAATCTGTGTTGAAATCCCCATTGTAGAAAAAGCAGGTAGTAGGTATCTGCCAAAAATGGGAGTAGACTCATACCTTTGAATACTAGAAAAAGCTATAAATTTGGATTAATGAACACGAATATCTTTCCTCTGTCCACAGAGGTAGATATAGATTGCACAGAGAAACCTTGGGCCTGATGAGCAGCAGCTTTAAGTCTGTACTGAAGACAACAAAAGGATGATTAAAATCTTGAGCTTGTGACAAACTAGTAAATAGTCACTAATCTACCAACTTATCAAAACTCTATTAACGTTAAAATTCTGAAATTTTGAAATCCTAATGTAACAATAGCATTAAAAGGGAAGGAAATCTGAGACATTTTTTATTTTAACATAGCTTAAGTCACTTATTTATATATTTGCAACTTGCATTTACATCTTAAATCACTTTCTGAGATCCTCAGAACTTACTTGAACTTCCCCACCCTCAGATGTTTATATACCTTAGAACATTTTCTTCAACCTTCAAAACTTGCATAGAACATAACCTTTTTTTCTTTCCATCTAATCATTTACCAGAGACACAAGTAGCTATTACTGAGGACAGTCATTACAAATCATGTTCCTTAAGTGGAAGGTTACATCTGAATCATGTGCGTCTTTTAATATAAAGTCTGTTAGCAAGGCAAACCTGTCTATTTCCTCTCAACAGTGTATCAAATAGCACTAGGAAAAGTAAAGCTTGATCTTTACTTGTGAAACGAGCTAACAAGGTAGCTGCAGCCATGGGGAGGAACCTGGCTGTCAGCTGCTGCAAAACTGACAAAGCTATAGTTAACCTAGCTATCAACACCATCTGCTCTGAGAAGGATAAATTATAGCAGAAAATAGAAGAAATTGCCCGAGTATCAATTAAAATGACAGATGCTAGTCCACTACCTAGATAGCCATCCAAGGATTCTGTCTCCATGGTGTTGGGGGCAGAGGTACCAGGACAGCATCAGTCTTTAAGCTGCCATTCATTTCAGGTAAAATGCTTCCCATGGAGGAGGAATGTGGGGGAACTTAGCTTTCTTTTTTTAGGCAAAGTGGAGCATTCAACTCTCCAGTGTACTGCTTATGCAGTTTGGGCTGGGTTCTGGTAGCATTCGGGCAGGTTAGCCCAATGGTTAACATTACTACAATCCAGAAGAGGTCATTGTAGTGCCCTATCATCTTCTTTGGAGAATTGGGGTCACTGATAGGAACTGGGGATCTCTGTCATAGTAATCTTTTTTCATTAAACATTTCAAATAACATATTTACCGGATCTCTGATAAGTTTGAGGACCACTATTAACTAAGTATATCAGAGCTAAACAAACCTAGGCTTCACCTTGAAAACACATATAAGCTAAGTAAAGCTTTCATCTATTATTAATACTTAGCATGACTACAAGTACAGTTCTGAATACATTAAAGTATTTGATTATTTATAGGGTGACTGACCATTTACTTGTATTTCTTAATTATTCTTAACAGCTTACTAGTTTTTATAAGACAAATACTGCAGAGTTAGGACTCATTAGCAGGGACTGGGGGAGCCTGGAGGCTAGCACTGCCCTTGACAAGGTATAAGGCACCACAGCAGTGGGTAAAGGGAAAGACCTGTGTTCCTTTTGCTAGAGATAAGAATAATACAACCTTTTTACCAAGCAGGGCCTTTCTTCAAGGCCCTGAGGAAATGGGAGCTTTTTTCTAAATACCTGACCTTGGGAAAGGTCTTTATAGCTTTATCTCTGTTAAGTTTGAGCCTTAAAAAACAACTTCTGAATTGAATCTCCTTTAGTATCAAAATAAACCTTTTAACTCATAAACACAGTGCACAGAGAGACTGGGGAATATTCTGATCCTTTCATAGTACACCACTGCAGAATATAACAGGTTCTTATAGGACTCAATTTATAAACATAGCTTAAGCTTAACAAAATTAGCAAAGAAAAGTAGGTTAGACATTCCTTCTCAAGTATGAATAAACCTAAGGTATGGAAAGACATTCTCTAAGCCCAATGGTTCCCAACCTTCTCAATGCTTCAACCCTTCAGAACTATCCCCCCCATATGCTGGTGACCCCTAACCATAAAATCATTGATAGTTCACACCTGAAATTTTGCAACTGTTATAAATCACAATGCAAACATCCAGCGTTCAGGTGGCCCTAGGCTACCCCTGTAGAAAAATCAAGAAGGTGAATCCAAAGAAAAACGTATAGTCATCCGCCTGAATAGGGGAAGTAGACAAGATTGCCGGGCAAAAACTGGGAACTTGCAGGTGAGGTGGCATGGGGCTAAGGGGAAATGGGGTGAGAAACGCAAGAAGGGGAGGATGGAGGGAGCATGCTGGATTGGGATGGTTGGGATATAGGAAGGATGGTTACGGGAGCAGAGAAATATATATCCTAATTAAGGGAGCCATCTTAGGGTTGGCAAGAGACTTGACTCTAGAGGGGCTTGCAGGTGTCCAGAGAGATGTCCCCAGCTAGTACCTTGGGCAACTGAGGAGAGGGAACCTGAAATGACCCTATCCTATACCGATGAGTATCTTGCATATCACCTTAGAACCTTCATCTGGCGATGGATCGAGATAGAGACAGAGACCCAATTTGGAGCAATGAACTGAGCTCTTAAGGTCCAAATGAGGAGCAGAAGGAGGGAGAACATGAGCAAGGAAGTCAGGACCACGAGGGGTGCACCCACCCACTGTGACAGTGGAACTGATTTATTGGGAGCCCACCAAGGCCAGCTGGACTGGGACTGAATAAGCATGGGATGAAACCGGACTCTCTGAACATGGAGGACAATGAAGGCTGATGAGAAGCCAAGGACAATGGCACGAGGTTTCGATCCTAATACATGAACTGGCTTTGTGGGAGCCTAGCCTGTTTGGATGCTCACCTTCCTGGACCTAGATAGAAGTGGGAGGACCTTGGACTTCCCTCAGGGCAGGGAATTTGGACTGCTCTTCAGTATCGAGAGGGAGGGGAAATGGAGTGGGGGGGAGGGGGAGAGGATTAGGGAGAGGGGAGGGGAGTGGGGAAGGGGGCAATGCATGGGAGGAGGGGGAGGGAAATGGGAAATGGGGAGGAGGCGGAAATTTTAATTAAAAAAGAATAAACTAAATAAATAAAAGAAAAGATAAGAAAAAAATAAAATAAAATAGCTTTCTTATATCAGTATAAGAACGCAAATGGAGTAAAAAAAAAGAAAAATCTTTTGACCTCCAAAGGGTGGAGACCCATAGGCTGAGAAGTTTCTCCAAGTTCTTTGCCAGAGTGCTTAGGTCATTGTCCTGATGCATTGTAAGATATAGACATCTCAGTTTCTAGTTTTAAGTTTTTGGTATTAATAGCTGTGGCCTTAATTTTTAACCTTTACAGTTAAGTTCAAATATTAATAATATAAAACATTTTATAAACTTTAAATGTCCCATAACAGTTGCAAAATTTCAGGTGTGAACTATATTTTAAAAGCTTTATCTTAAAAAATATTCAGTTTTTATTTAAATTTTGTGTAAACCTCCAAAATTTCTTCTTAAAAAAGAGTTTAAAATCTCTCAACTTGTGCTTCCTACAATATCAAAAACAAAGTACTTTTTTTTTTACTTCAAGAAGGAAGATATAGTACACAACCACAATCTGTATAAGGCAAAACCAAGTACCAACAGCACCAAGAATTCAAAACTCAGTATCTGGGATTCAGGCACAATCCTTTGGATTTTCTTGAGAGGCTTGGATCACCTCTTTGGCCCCACCCTCATCAGTATATAACATAGCCTGCCTACTAAGTGGCAGCCTGCTCCATTTCACTGTGACTGGCGCTTCTGGTGAATATTACAAGGTACCAGCACTTCCAAAACTGCTAAGGTCCCCCATTGCAATTGGGTTCTCTTTAGGAACTCTTGCCCTGACATACCTTGACAAGTCTCAGCTGTTCTCCAAAACCCTTCAAACCAATACTATTGTAAGAAGGCTGCTTGGTTGATCCAGCTGCTCAGCAGCTCCTACCCAAAATAACAACACAGAAACTGTATTAATTAAATCATTGCTTGCTCTATTAGCTCTAGCTTCTCACTGGCTAACTCTTACATCTTAATTTAACCCACCTCCATTAATCTGTGTGGCTGTAGCTTAGCGGGTAAATTTCTGGAGTCTTTCTCCAATGGGGCTCCATGGCTTCTCTCTGACTCGTATTTCTTCCTCCCAGCATTTGGTTTAGTTTTTCTTACCTAGCTCTTTTCCCCTATAGCTCTGCTATAGGACCAAAGCAGCTTCTTTATTAAGCAATGATATTCACAGCATACATGATGAGGGGAATCCCACATCACAATACTGCCTGGATGACTCAAATTACAGTTTGGCTGCTAGCAGAAGGTACATTCTTCTATATGAATGCATGGATGTGCATTTTTAATAAGACATTGTTAGGAATATTTTCCTAACCAAGCCACTCTGCCAATGCAAAATAATCCCAATTAACCAAATCAGAACAAATTAAAAGATATCCAGGCTTAATTAGACTCCTGCACTCCCAGGTGACCCCGAGGGGAACAGGAAGCTGCCAATGCAACCACTGGAGAGAAAAAGGGAAAACCATGTGTTTATTTTCTGGGAGCAGTTTAAATAACCTGTGGGAGTGGTCTTTACCTTTCGTGAGGAGGGGTCAAAGTTCAAGGGGCACAGGGGAGGGGCGTCCAAAGATGGAGGCCAAGGCTTGGATTACAGCCATCAAACAAGCATCATTTTTAAATCCTATCTTTTATAAACTGTTTTCAGGACACAGCAGTAATTATACAATTCAAAAATACCTTGAAGACCTATTTTTGCAACCTTGGTAGGCCCACTCCATGTGGTCCCTTTTAATTGAGACAGTTGTGAAGTCACACGATGACATCCTTCTTCTCCAGCTCTAGCAAAGTTGGCTGCCAGCTATGTGGCTACCTAAATATGATGATGTCATATGACCTTGCCAACCCTAGCAAAAATGGCTATCAGTGACTGCCTGAAGATGGTGGTGAAGTCACATGACTTCCATCCTCCCCAACCCTAGCAGAGATGGCAACCAGCCATGAATGTGTTGCTTATATTGCAAAATTGAATAATGCCACATGGTCCCTTAAAGATTATCTATGTATATATTTTTAATTATCAACTCCTAGTGTTACTAGTTTAAGTTACTAAGTTAACTTTTTTTCATAAATTTTAAAGTTTTTAATCATACCAAATAAATTTATAATTCTTGAGATACAGAATGTTCACATAAACCAAATCTAATATTTTGGGCTGTTATGCTTTTATCTCTTTTTCTCATCATTGTGTTGGGCTTTTCTAACACAGGACATACATGAAACATTCAAATATGCCTGTATGCCTGAGTCTAGAGAAGCGAGAGCTATTACCTAACTCTAGAGCCAATTTTCCAACAGAACAAACAGCATAAAACAACTTTAATGTTATCTACATCCAAAAGAAATCTGAAGTCCTACTAACACAAATCTAGTGACCAGAGAGCTCAGAGATTGATTATAATACCTTACCATAGATGTAGTCACATGGTGACTGGGAGCTGGCACAGAGACAGCAAAAATATCTGAACCGTTTCTGTCTCAGCTTCATGCATGCAACAAAACTGACAGACACACCAGTCAACACAGACAAAACTTTCCAGCAAACCAGGGAGATGTGACTTTCTGAAGCACCAAACAAAACTTTCCAACAAGACAAACAAAGATTTCTGAGGGAAACAAACAAAACTTTCCAACCAGAACCAGAATCAGAGGGAAGGGTGACATTCACTATCTTCCCTGAAGGGGATAATATTGGGGTTCCATTAAAATCCCTCTATATCCCAAGTAGGAATCCCAGAACTAGACTCTCCAGGAACTCTCCAGAGATGCTAGCTGTATTTCTCAGCAGGACAGATAGCTCTAACAATCTGCAAACTGAAGGCAGCCTCAGAGCCTTGGAAAATCTGAAAATATGTACCTCCTGAAGTGGTCCCTCTGTCCTGGAGTTCTGGAGTGAAGGTCAAGCTTTCCAAATTGAGTGGGTGTTCTGAATCTCGCTGAGCTGCTAGAAAATGTTAATCCCACCAATCAAGAATAAGACCATTACCACAGTTTAAAGCTAAATTTGAAGCAAGCCTTAATTAAATACTGGCCAGGTGGATGAGCTCTGGCCAGGTCCATTTCTGGGTTTCCAAAATATGGTCTGAGTCATGGATTACAGCAGCTTACGTATTTTTTTTTATCAGAACTGACAAGGGGCAAGCATACATACTGATGTACCTACAGCCTACATTCAATCAGGGGAAAGCATACATAAATTCTGATATATTTCATGCCTGTGAACCTCCCTCCTCACGAGAAAAAGCACACCTGGTGTAGATGAGACAAACAAACTTATTTAGAGCAGTGAAAAACATGTGGCTTGTTATTTCCCATAAATAATAGTCTCAGCATTTCAGGAACTGTCTTTTCTTTGGCAAGGGGCTTGCAGATCAGAGATATTTTATTTCATGGATCTCTAAGGCATAGTAATTAAAACTTAAAATGTAACTTTGTCTCTCACATTCACCCAGGTCTACAAAGTAAGTTCCAGAACAGCTGGGGCTACAGAGAAAAACCCTGTCTTGAAAACATCAAACAAAACAAACAGAAAAAAATCTGATGTCTTAATATCCCAGTCTGTGTGAGATTTCCACCTTTTTCTGGAAATAAATATATATTATGTCTAATTTTATGTTTAATCATTAAAATTGCTAAATGAAAATAAGATAAATTTCTCTGCAGCATTAGGAGAGTGAGGGCTTCTGAAAGTCCTAAATCAGTTTACAAAGTGCAGGAAAGAGAGGAGAGAGCTTGATTAGCTTATGACCTGGAAAGCAGAGCAGACCATCTCAGAGTGTGCTGAGTGGCAAAAGGAGAGGTGAAACTCCAGATTTGTGAGTTTATTCTTTACAGAGCACCCCAAACAATTAAAAATACATGCATTTAATAAAATTACAGTTTGAGGAAACAGACTGAAAATGGGCTAGAAGCACAATAGACATATTTCATAACTTGACCAGAATAGTGGCTACATGGACTTTCTTGTTATAGTTTTCAAACTTAAACTTTATATTGAATTAGTGTTGCTGTTTGTATAGAATATCAGTACAAAATTCATTGAATAAATAATATTATGTACAATATGATGTCAAATATTTGTAAGTAACTATATATCTATACATGTGAGAAACTAAAAAAGGGAGAGAAATGGAAGGGTTGCATAGGCATGCATTAACTTTATTTCTTTCTTTTTCCAGACAGGCTTCTTTGTGTGCCCTTGGATATCCTGGATCTCACTCTTGTTCTGGCCTCAAACTCAAAGAGATTGACCTGCCTATGCATCCTGATTAAAGATGTGCACCATCGCTGTCTGTCTTCTTTTTATTTCTATAACTTTATATTTCCTTATTATTGTGTTTATATGTGTTTAATCTCGGATACACACATATCTCTCTTACATTATTCCTATTATGACATATTTTAATATAAAGGTTTTAATTTTGTTATAAATGTAGTAGATACATATGTAGTTACGAAAATGAAAAAAATTACGAGGAATTGCCTACCATTTGTAGAGTGTTTCCAGTAGTAAAATATTATAAGATACCTGTGATTATTTTCCAATATCACATCAGGGTGTTATTATAATAATCTAACTTCAGAGTCTCTCTGTCACTTCAAGGTTCTCTAACTTTGCCCTTAGTATCCATATTTTCCCTCAATTCTTTGCAACCCCTTATCTGCCCTCCATTTCTATATCTTTTTGTTATTCAATTCTATTATACAAATGGAAACAGATATTACATGGTATCCTCTGACTCATTATCGTGGAAATTGGTTCACTGAAGCTTCATTCATGTCTTTATGCCTATCAGTTATTTGTTTCCTTATGTTGTTGAATAGCATGTGACTATAAGGCTTTACCATGGTCTTAAACCCTCTAGACTGAGAAACACTGGGGTTATTGATAGCCCTAGCCTGCTATGAAAGTGTCAGTTCCAAAATTTAGCTGCTGGATTTTGTGTGAACACCTCTTAATTTCTGTGTAATAAATACATCCGTGTGTAATTAATGACATAAACTGAAGTTCCACATTTAATTTTTTGTTTAAAATTGTCTAATGTTTTACAGAGTTGCTGTGAAATTTCGTATTCATATTAACAATACATGAAATCAGTTTGATTTTGTGTTGATATGTAGTATGGTGTTACGTTTTTATTTATTTTAGAAACTGAGTCACGATAATTCATTGTGGCTTTAATTCCTATTTCACTAAAAGTTTATGATACCAAACACTTCTTCCACTGCTTATTTCCATTTGCAGTGGAATATCCATCTTCTGGTGGAATATCCATTTCTGCATTTTGGCCCACTTTCTAATTGGATTATATATTCTGTCACTGTTCATTTGGTGACTAATCTATATATTCCTTTCTCCACTGGAGCGACGTCAGAGGCAGAGTAGAAAAGTCATGACTGTCACACTTGTTCAGTATTAGTAAAGTCATCCAAACTGATAGCAGTGAAGACTTCAAATAGAGGGAGAAATCCGTTACTATTTTCACAACCAGGGTGCTCTGCTTTTCTCTGATTGATCTTTCAGACTCTTTTCAAAAATTTTAAAAAAAATTTGCAGGACTTTTTGCTTAAATGTAGTTCAAGAGGTTGCTTCATCTTATTATAGCCACTGAAATTACCCTAAATTTATTTTTAATGACTTAGCCATCCTCAAGAAATCTTGAAAGGCACCAAATTTAAGAAGTGGATAAACGAATATATCTACAATAAGAATATAACAATAATATTTAATGCACATGCAGTTTTCTGTCCACTTCTTTAAGACAGGTAGTGAAGCAGATCATGGTTCTTGTCCAGGGTCATAATCTTCAGCAACAGTCAATCTAGTTCATCTTCTCAGACTCGAATAAAGGTGTGCACTGTGGCTTTCTCTGTTTTGTTTCTCTAACAATTCAGTAATTGAGGCTAAAAACCAGGTAGAGCTTTTTCG
Organism: Chionomys nivalis; assembly: GCF_950005125.1. Taxonomy (NCBI): domain Eukaryota; kingdom Metazoa; phylum Chordata; class Mammalia; order Rodentia; family Cricetidae; genus Chionomys; species Chionomys nivalis. Next base: position 26,870,456 of record NC_080103.1, on the reverse strand, counting down.
CTAGATTGAATCAGGAATCCAGGAGGTGGTTGCTTTCCGTTTACTTTGAGTTTGAATCCCAGATTCATGAGGTTTCTTTGAAAACACGAGTGATGCTTTCCTTGCTGTTGACTTTTCCACAGCCTTGAGGAATAAGCCATTCATCAGTACTAATCCACTGGTTCTGGTTACTGCTTATATTTCCACCTTCTACATCATCTACTGTATCACTGTATCAAAACCCTTCTCTTCCCACATCCTTTCTCTGATGGTAAAAGTGGAACTAACTAACCTAGGACAACAGAATTCCAATCAGTCATCAGTTCAGTTGTCACATTTCATTGTTTCCTTCACATCTCACAGATGGCAAGGCAGCAGACGCTGGTGGCAGGCGTTCAGTTTGATAGGACCTTCCCAGTTTTTGATTGATTTCACTATTCTGGTAATAAAGGAAAACCTTCCAGTCACAGAGCCTATTGAATTGCTATATTTTTATCCTGTTTGTGATTTAACACACTTTCCCCAATAACTGGCTGATCATCCAGTTTTCATTATATTTTTAAAAAAACATTGCTCATAAAATTTTGCTTTTTTTTTCTGGACAAGTTCTTTCTTTGATCAATAATTTCTAATCATCATCTTTCTTATTCTATTTTTTTTTCCTTCTCAAGATATTAGCTCTGCACTCGGGAATAAAATGTCTAGAGAGGCAAACCGAAATGATGTAAGCCAACTGCACACAAATAGTGGGGAGTGCTCGAAGACACAGCCAATTAGAGAATGTGTGATCCTGTCCAAAAATATACACCGGACACTCGTTTCTATTGCATCAGGCTCTACAAATTTAAAAGAGAAGCCTGAAATTTGTGTTTCTAAAGATTAGCAACTAATTAAAAATTTAAAACGAAGTGTCTGTGAGGCAGTATTATTCAGAAGAACTAACATAGTTCTGAAGGACAAATCTGTCTCTTCGGTGCCCAATTTAGGACTTCTATGATCTGTTTAATAATTTCTCCTCTAGTGTTACAAAGATATCCACCAAATATGACTCCTGTGACTCATAATAATATTCCTTAGGTGGCAAGGGGGATCAGAGCAATTTAAGGTCTACCTATGGAGGAATCACGTCTCCTGTACTTTTTCAACTCCATCTGGCAAACAGTTCCCCTCTGACTCAAAGAACCATCATCTAGCTGACTGCTGGCAATTGAGCTGGGCTCCCCCAAAGAACACAACACAGGTATCAGTCCAAATCACTCTGTCCTGGGGATGGGCCTGTTTGCACTGAAAAGTTTATGATGCCACAAGCTGGTATATAGCTGTGCCTCTGCCACTGCAGTGGCAGCCGAGTGCATCTGTCACGCACACTCTGCAGACATCAATACAATTGTTATCTTAGGTGCTGGGATTTTATTTTCCGCAATCCTTTATTTACTTCATTGAGCAGTATTGAATTTTCTTCTGCCTGAGCTGGACAGTGAGACTAAATCATCAGCAGGTGTTTGAAATTGTCCTCCAGATGATTGCTTGCTTCTATTTCTGCTGTTTTTTTTTTTTTTTTTTTTTTTTTTCTTCTCTGAAGTACCGTTTTGGATTTTCAATTTCAGTGGTCAGCCCTGTGTTCCTCTTCACTGTGGAAGTTTAAACAAGTCTCTGAGGCATGGCTTCCTATTTATTCCTTGTTTCTCATGTGTCAGAACTAGATGGTCCACACCTGTGGAAACCACAGACCTTTTCACAAGACTTTCCAGCAGCATCTCGGAAAATGGTCTAGTCTTATGAAGGAAGGAAATGAAAGAAGTATTTTGTTCATATTAAAAGAAATTTGGGCAAGTTTCCCTTATGCTTTATGCCTTATGAGATTTTTTTCTACTAAAATCATAATGAAATAATTTTTAATACACCTACATTTTCTCTCTCACTGTCACTGAAATTGAAAAGTATTCTATATTTTAGTCATTTATTCTAATACTCGTGCTTTCTTGGGTCACTAATTAAGGGTACAGACATAATTTAAGATTTATTACTCTTAGTAGCACTGTTACTGCTATTATTTTTAATAATGTTTCTAATGGTTAATCTTGATTTCAACTTGAAATGATTTAGATTCCCCAAAGGCAAGCCTCTGGGCACACCTGAGGGATTATTGAGATTAGATTGATTTCTGGTTGACTCTTTGAGAGTTTTTTTTTTTTTTCTCAGTTACATAAGCTAAAGTTCAAAGATCCATTCTAAAGGTAGGTGACATCCTACAGTGGCTCTCATATAAGGAGGAGCAAGGGAGAAGCTTTGACTTATTATTCCTGCTTGCCTTTGTGCTTTTTGTGTTCACTTACTGTGCTACTAATTCTGCCCCTGCCGTCCAGTGCTGATATCAGAACCCAATTTCTTCAGCATTCCCATGTGGATTGAAGACTAGTGGTTCTCCAGGAATTCTCCTAGCCTGGAACATCTGATTGGAACAAAGATGCATCCAGCCTTGTGTACTGAGAATATACACTGTAGTGTTCAATCTCTGCTATGTGAATCAGCAAGTGAGGGCTGCCCAAATAGTATTCTCCATGTACTAGTATCCAATACTAATGTGATACCCTCAATTAATTATACTAATAAACCTTAACTAATACAATTATTTTTGTTAGTGCCTAGATTAACTTTAAATCTGAAAGGTAAGAATTTATATCTGCCTCAGGAGCCATTATTTTCTCAGAAGGAATAGAAAAATATATGTTTTTATCTCAACCTATTGCCATTTCATATGACCATCCAAACTTTAGTTTCACACCCTCCCTTTATATTTAGAATCTGTCTGCCAAAGACTATCTGATAGCTGCACAGATCAAAAAACCCTCCTGTCCCCTGAAGAGTCAATATTTATTGACAAATTTTATGTTCCCGCTTGCAGGTGTTTTGTATTCTTTTCATATCTGAGTATATGTGGAGAATATAATTGGCCTAAAGATATATACATTTTACTTTTGAATGAGTAGATCTGTAAGCAAAGTTTCCTGTTTTCTGTACTGGGAATATGAGATCTCTAAATTTAAGCTGCTAGCTACTCACTCAACAATTTCTAAGGGATATGACAGCACTGGGGAACATTCATGCATGTTTCATATGTCTGTAATAATATAAATAATAGCAGATATTTATGTAATACCTCTTATTAGGTTGCGAGGACTGTGCAGACAACAACCCACATACTAAGAGGCTGTAATTGGGTGATTCTTCTAGAGGTTAGGAACTGAGAGACCCTGTCTTTTTGCTCCCTTTTTCTATTATTATTTTTTTTAATTAATTTAATTTTTATTGAAAATTTCCACCTCCTTCCCTCCACCTAATTCCATCCCCTTCCCCCCTCCCCTCCCCCTCCCTCTCTAGTCCAAGGAGCAGTCAGGGCTCCCTACCCTATAGGAAGTCCAAGGTCCTCCCTGTTTCCCCCAGGTCCAGGAAGGTGAGCATCCAAACAGACTAGGCTCCCACAAAACCCGTCCATGCAGTAAAATCAAAATCCAGTGCCATTGTCCTTGGCTTCTCCGTCAGCCTCCACCGTCAGCCACATTCAGAGAGTCTGGTTTGATCACATGCTCCATCAGTTCCAGTCCAACTGGCCTTGGTGATCTCCCATTAGATCAGTCCTGCTGTCTCAGTGGGTGGACGCACCACTCGCGATCATGCAGGGAAGTAGATATCTTAATTAAGGGAGCCATTTTAATGTTGGCAAGAGACTTGACTCTGGAGGGGTTCCCAGGTGACCAAGGAGATGTCCCCAGCTTGTTCCTTGGGCAGCAGAGGAGAGGGTACCTGAACTGGCCTTATCCTATAGCCATACTGATGAATATCTTGCATATCACCATAGAACCTTCATCTGGCGATGGATGGAGATAGAGACAGAGACCCACATTGAAGCACTGGAATGAGCTCCCAAGGTCCATATGAAGAGCAGAAGGAGGGAGAACAAGAGCAAGGAAGTCCTGACCGCAAGGTGTGCGTCCACCCACTGAGACGGCGGGACTATTGTTTATTTTTTAAAACAATCTTTTCTCATTTTACATACCAATCCAGGTTTCTTCTTTCTCCCACTTCTCCCACCCCATCCACTCCTCAGAGAGGGTGAGGCTTCACACGAGGAAGCCAACAAAGTCTAGCACATCACTTTGAGACAGGACCAAGGTGCCACTCACTATATCTAGGCTGCGTATAGCATCCCTCCAAAGAGAATGGGCTCCAAAAAGCCAGTTCAAGCACTAGGGATAAATTTTGGCCCCACATGTTCTATTGGGAACTCACCAAGGCCAGCTGGCCGGGGTCTGAAAAAGCATGGGACAAAACCGGACTCGCAGAACATAGCGGACAATGAGGACTACTGAGAACTGAAGAACAATGGCAATGAGTTTTTGATCCTATTGCACGTAATGGCTTTGTGGGAGCCTAGGTAGTTTGGATGCTCACCTTAATAGACCTGGATGGAGGTGGGTGGTCCTTGGACCTCCCACAGGGCAGGGAAACCTGATTGCTCTTTGGGCTGAGGAGGGAGGAAGACTTGATTGGGGGAGGGGGGGAAATGGGAGGTGGTGGCGGGGAAGAGGCAGAAATCTTTAATAATTAAATTAATTAATTAATAAAAAAATAAAAGTTCTGGCCCCACTACCAGTGCCCCCTCAGATTGCTCCAGCCACACAACTGTCACCCACATTCAGAGAGTCTAGTTTGATTCTATGTAGGTTCCACAGTTGTCAGTCTGGAATCAGTGAGCTCCCACTAGCTCAGGTTAGGCTTTTCCGAGGATGAGATTGTATCTTTTGTGAGCAATAAGAAAAGGGTAAGTTCCTGCTTTGGTGCCTTCCCTGTATATGTATCTGTCTCTAGCTCAAATTTCTTCTTTCTTTGAGGAATTTTTCACAATGGATCAGATTCTTCTTCTTCTTCTTCTTCTTCTTCTTCTTCTTCTTCTTCTTCTTCTTCTTCTTCTTCTTCTTCTTCTTCTTCTTCTCCTCCTCCTCCTCCTCCTCCTCCTCCTCCTCCTCCTCCTCCTCCTCTTCTTCTCTTCTTCTTCTTCTTCTTCTTCTTCTTCTTCTTCTTCTTCTTCTTCTTCTTCTTCTTCTTCTTCTTCTTCTTCTTCTTCTTCTTTTTGTTTGTTTCCTATACAAAATTTATTCAGCCTTCAAGATTGTATTTAGTGTTCTCAGGAACACGGACAAACCATTTTAGCCTTCACTGTTCTCTTCTCTCTGATCTCTGGTCACAACAATCTAAGTCATTTTAATTATGGTACATATAGAACAAAGTTCCCTAAAGCATCATATAAGTGTAGCAATATTTTCTCAGTGAGGACTGGGACTCCTAGTAGGGCTGATCGCACTAAAGTCTCCTTACTCCAAGTTTACTGTTCTTTGCATTGAGTTCTTATATTACTTGTGGTACATTACTCTCTGTAATGAATTCCATGTCTTCACAAGTGTTGATGAATAATAGCACTGTTTATGGTAGGTATACTTTGGGCTCTTTTTTTTTAGTGTTTCCTGTTTATTATTATTATTTTATTGCTTTAAAAAATACCAATTCAAATTCCCATTCCCTCCCCTCCTCCTCCTCCCTCTCCACACTCTCCTACCCCTTCCCTTCCAATCCTGAGAAGACAAGACACCCTGCTCTGTTGCAAGTCCAAGGCCCTCACTACTACATCTAGGTTGAGCAAGGTATACATAATGGATCAGATTCTATTATATTAAACTTAACTACCTCTGTAAAGCTCTCGAAGCACAGATGATGGAATTTAAACTATGTTTATTATATAATTAGAAATAATTTTGACAATGAATGATATACATTTTTACTCTGGTTGTTTAGGGCAAAGTAACATGTAGTATAGACAATGGGAAACAGCTGTGTTATCAAGGGCTGAAGCTGTGAAGAAGCTTCGTTCTTACTGTGTTCAAAAATGATTCAATCTTGCTCATGTTCTCCCTCCTTCTGTTCCTCATTTGGACCTTGGGAGCTCAGTCCATTGCTCCAATGTGGGTCTCTGTCTCTATCTCCATCCATCGCCAGATGAAGGTTCTATGGTGATATGCAAGATATTTGTTAATATGGTTATAGGATCGGGCCATTTCAGGCTCTCTCTTCTCAGCTGCCCAAGGACTTGTTGGGTACATCTCTCTGAACTCCTGGGAACCCCTCTAGAGTCAAGGCTCTTGCCAACCCTAAAATGGCTCCCTTAATTAAGATATATACTTCCCTGCTCCCATATCCAACCTTCCATTATACCAACCATGCCATTCCCCCAAGTTCTCCCTATCCTCCCCTTCTCACTTTTCTCTCCCCATCTCCCCTTTCCCCCATCCCACCCCACCCCCCAGTTCCCAAATTTTTGCCCAACAATCTTGACTACTTCCAATATCCAGGGGGATAACTATATGTTTTTCTTTGGGTTCACCTTCTTATTTAGCTTCTCTAGGATCGCGAATTATAGGCTCACTGTCCTGTATTTATGGCTAAAAACCAATTATGAGTGAGTCAAGACCGCAAAGGGGGCACCCACCCACTGAGACAGTGGGGCTGATCTATTAGGAGATCACCAAGGCCAGCTGGACTGGGACTGAAAATGCATGGGATAAAACCGGACTCAATGAATATGGTGGACAATGAGGGCTGCTGAGAAGCCAAGGACAATGGCACTGGGTTTTGATCCTACTGCACGTACTGGCTTTGTGGGAGCCTAGCCTGTTTGGATGCTCGCCTTCCTAGACCTGGATGGAGGGGGGAGGACCTTGGACTGCCCACAGGGCAGGGAACCCTGACTGCTCTTAGGATTGGAGAGGGAGGGGTAGGGAAGTGGGAAGGGAGAAGTGGGGGGAGGGGGAGGGAAAAGGGAGGCCAGGAGGAGGCGGAAATTTTTAATTAAAAAAAAGTTTAATAAAAATAATGATTCAATCTAATGCATTTGAATGATCCAAAAATATTGAAGACTTTGAGAGAAGTAAAACTTTAATAAAAAGTAAAGCTGGACATAGTGAAAATGAAATTTGAGTAAGCATGGGGAAAAGACAGTTAAGATGGGAGGTATGCTTGAGGTCACAAAAAAAGTTTAAGTAAAAACACAAGACACGTTTATGGGGAATGAAGGGGTGGGAACAATCAGGGACATGTTGTCAGCCTTGTAGAAGATGCTCTTACTTGGGTTATTTCTCCATCACTACCTAACCTTTTGCTCTGTAAAGCGAATGTGATAGTATCTCTTGTGTGGTTCCCACGAGTACCTTCCTGAAGTAAATTCACAGTCATGAAGTCATTTTTAAATTAGTTTCTCAAAATATATCTAGTCATCTAGTAGCTGCTCTCCGGTATATACCATGTTCCGAGAAAACAATCAGAAGGAACACAGCTGTATACAATGAAAATATAGGGAAAAAATTCATGTTTTTTTAACTGAGTGAATATCAAGCATTATGTCAGGTTTTAGATATATGAAGGTTAATAGTAAAAACGATATGTTCATTAATATTATAAAAAGAATGGCCATGGGTCATTAAAAAGTCCTTCATTGCTAATTAGATAATTTAATGTTCTCCTTTTCCCAAAATTCCTCAGACTATTACATATGGCTCCTCTCAGACCAAGCATTCAATAAAACAAAATTTTTATGTATAAATGATTGAGTCCAGAGCCACGGTTAAAGTATAAACGCTGTCTTTTTTCTTTCTCCTTCAGTAGACGGGGTCTTGGGTTCCTTTTGCTGAACAGATGTGTTACTTAAAGACAAATCAGAAGCCGGGCGGTGGTGGCGCACGCCTTTAATCCCAGCACTCGGGAGGCAGAGGCAGGTGGATCTCTGTGAGTTCGAGACCAGCCTGGTCTACAAGAGCTAGTTCCAGGACAGGCTCCAAAACCACAGAGAAACCCTGTCTCGAAAAACTTAAAAAAAAAAAAAAAGACAAATCAGAGACTTCAGAAATGCTAATGCTTCTGGAAACAATGTGTATGACTCTGGAATATTCACATCACTGAGGATTCTGCTGAGAAGCTCGCATACTAGCTGGGGAGGATTCACAATGACTGCAACTGAGCTTGCTTCCAGATGCCCTGCTTGAATGAAGTTACCTAGAATTAGTTTGAAGATTTGCTTATAGCTTTTTATGTTTATTTGATGATTCATCTCTTCTTGTGCCTTACAGACACATATTTTATATAAAAAGAACTAAATTGAAGACATGATTGACTAGGATATTGTTGTGGCTTGTTCTCAAAGACGAGTCATTATTGGGATACCAAACTACCATTGAGCATGAAAAGCAGCATTTATCTCCAGCATTTGCAAACCATCTATGAAACAGTATGCTTTGCAATTTAGAAAGTTTTTCACTTATGAATATGTCAGGAATTTCATTATTACACTTACAAATTTTATTTCTACAACTTTATCAAACTAAACATAAAACATATTTTAAAAGAACAATTTTTTCATGGTCAGCATTAGAACTGTCACTTATTTATTTCTATTTTTATTAATGTGTGTTTGTGTGTGCCTGTGTGTGTAGGCGCCCAAGGAGACCAGAGGAGTGTATAGGATTGTGTGGATCTGGAGTTACAGGTTATTGTGAGGCTGCCTGAGGTAAATATTGGCCACTGAACTCACACCTTCTTTATGAACAAAACTCTCCCTTAATTACTGAGCCTCGGTCTAATTTTAATTTATTTATTTTTAAATTTATATTTGATATGCTTTTGAGCTAAGCATGCATCCAGTTAAAAATCTTTACATATACATGAATATATGAGATTTATTCTTATTTAATAACTTAAAATACATTTTTCTGTATTTTCCTGAAATAGATGAGGTACCCAAGCTTGTGTCATTAAAGGTTTAGCTTTACACTTTTGCACAAGGCTGGCTGGTGAGTTCTATAAATAAATTTTTCCTCTGTATATCTTTGTCCACCAAATTTAAAGTTAGACCCACATAGGTCTGATCAAAGAATTCTCTTTAATTGCAGATATATTTTCTTCTATGCTCTAGAATTATTCCCTTCTGGGAGGGCATGTAAATATTTTGTTTAGAATAGAGGCTTTAAATACTAGTGATTTCATGATTAGTCTCTTTCACAGTGTGTGTTAAAATGCCACTGGATAGAAGTGGTATAAGATATACATTTTACTCATCATTTTATAAAATATAAACCTTTGTGTTATGGACAGAAATACTGTCTACCTCTTTATTTTAATAGAGAGATAGAAAGGTAACTTTAAAACAGGGCTGTGCACTTTTCACTGTCCTCTTGCCGGTCGTCTTGCAGGCAGACCTGCCATTTCAAGGATACTATTATGTAAGTCCTAGTTATAATGAATAAGCATTGCAGAGACGACCCCAATTTGTGGTTTTTGAAGATAAAAGCTAACTATGTTTCTGTAACTCTTTTCTGCCACTGTTTGTTTTGTCCTGATCAAATTTCCTCATAATTATTGACTGCTGGATTTAGAGAGACAGTAACTGAGGGCTCTACATGGGTTGATAGGTAGTAATTACTGGACTTGCAATGTTGTATGCAAGACATTTTTATTTTTTGTCGGTTACTTCACGGTAAATCACCTTGCAATCTTCGTGGGTCTCTAGGCTGCAAGTGCATCAAACTGTGTCTAATCTTACAGCCAGAAGATGGGATGAGCCAAGTATAGAACTTGAGAGAGCTCTGAACCTATTAAATTCACCCTTCTGGAAAGGAAAACATCCTGGTACAAGAAAGGGAGACATGATGAGTTTGACCATGATCATTTTTCGGATGAGCTTGGACTTGCTGCTTATTAACACGGCTTGTGATGTGGTTTGCTATTGTTGTAGTTTTTCTAACCAGATAAGTAAAACTCTGCTTGTCTGGGTCTCTGTAATGATGGGTTGGTTTAGGGATTTATTACTGAACAACTAGATATTTACAGAAGTTCTGGACTGTGCATGTCATGTGTGAGTGTTTTAGGTTACATGTCAGGAAGAATACTGTGGGGCTAATAGTAATGACAGGAAATCTATGGCTGCAGCTATTACCATTTAGATGAAATGGGCTGCATGTTTAGTTTATATGGTGCAATTTTGCTACATGCAGAAGATTGAGAGAATGTGGAATGAAAGGAACACTCCTCCATTGCTGGTAGGAGTGCAAACTTGTACAGCCACTTTAGAAATCAATATGTCAATTTCACATAAAATTGGGACTCAGTATATCTCAAGACCCAACAATACCACTCTTGGGCGTATATCCAAGGGATACACACTCTTACCACAAGGATATTTTTTCAACTATGTTCATAGCAATATTATTTGTAATAGCCAGAACCTGGAAACAACCTAGATGCCCTTCAACGGAAGAACAGATAAAGAAATGTGATACATTATTACAATGGAGTACTACTCAGAGGTAAAAAAAACAATGACACCTTGAAATTTTCAGGCAAATGAATGGGACTAGAAAAAGCCATACTGGGTGTGGTAACCCAGACCCAGAAAGACAAACATGGTATTTACTCACTCATAAGTGGATATTAGATGTAAAGCAAAGGAAAACAAGCCTATAGTCCATAACTCTGAGAAGCTAGGCAGAAAGAAGAACCCTAAGAGAGACATATGTGGATTCCTCTGGGAAGGGAAATAGACAAGATCTCTTGAGAGAATTGGGAATGTGGGGTAAAGAGGAAGGGTGTAAAGGGAGTGGGGAGGGGAGAAGGGAGGAGGGGAGGAGAGCTTGAGGAAACAGGAAGGTCAATTTGGGGGAAGAACAGAGAGGGAGAACAAGGAAAGAGATATCTTGATTAAAGGAGCCATTGTGGGGTTAGGGAGAAAACTAGCATTAGGGAAGTTCCCAGGAATCCACACAGATGACCTCAGGTAAGATTCTAAGCATTACTGGAGAGGGTTACTGAATTAGCCTTCACCTGTAAACAAATTGATGACTATCTTAATTTCCATCATAGGACCTTCATTCAGTAACTGATGGAAGAAAATGCAGAAATCCATAGAAAAGCACTGGGCTGAGCTCCCAGAGTCCAGTTGAAAAGAGGGAGGAGTGATAATATGAGCAAAGGGGTCAAGACCATGATGGGGATATCCACAGAAACAGCTGACCTGAGGTAGTGAAAGCTCACTGACTCTGGACAAACAGCTGGGGAACCTGCATAGGACCAAACTTGGCCCTTTGAATGTGGGTGACACTCGGGCAGTTTGTGAGGCCACTGGTAGTGGGACCAGGATTTATCCCTAGTGCTTGAATTGGCTTTTTGGAGCCCATTCCCTATACCTTGCTCAGCCTAGATATAGGGGGAAGGGCCTTGAACCTGTCTCAAGGTGATGTGACACTTTGTTGATTATCTTTGGGAGGCCTTACCCTCCCTGAGGTGGGGATGGGGGTGGCATGTGGGGTAGAGATAAGGTGGGTTAAGTGGGAGTGGGAGATGGAGTAGGAACTGAGATTGGCATGTAAAACAAAAAAGATTGCTTTTGTAGGAGGCCACTTGTTCATTTCCCAGCTGCCCAGACTCACAAAATAACCACACAAAAACTGTATTAATTAAATCACTGCTTGACCTATTAGCTCTGACTTCTTATTGGCTAACTTTGCATATTAATTTAACCCATTTTCATTATTTTATATTTTATCATGAGGATTGTGGCCTGCTGGCAATGTTCCACTATGTCTGTCTCCAGCCGTGGCTCCATGGTTTCTCTCTGATTCCATCTCCTTTTTCCCAGCATTCAGTTAAGTTTTCCCTGCCTAGCTCTATTCTACCCTCTCACAGGCTCAAGACAGTTTCTTTATCAATCAATGATATTCATAGCATACAAAAGGGAATTCCACATCACCTCCCCTTTTCTGTTTAAATTAAAAGGAAGGCTTAGTTTTAACATTAGTAAAATTACATATAACAAAGTTTTGATTTAAAATACAATAAATTTTAGGATCATTCTCCTGAATTGTTTTATTTAAAAATGTATAAGATTACTGAAAAAAAATGTATGTTCATAGACATGTGATCTCAGTTTAAAAAATTTTTTGTTTTGCACCCTTATGTCTCTTTGGCCTCCTTGCATTTGGTGTCAAAGTAGACACTGGGAAGATGCTCAGTTAGGAGTTATACATTTGGCATTTGCATATCTATTTCAAAGAGAGGTATATATAATTATAATGCATTTAGTGAATTATGCATATATTGATGCTTTAATCCTAGTATACCTTTCTAAATAATATTATCACCAACCATGTCATGATGAATAGAAGGTAAGAGTGACAAAGATTTACTATAGTAGGTTTGTGATTCCTCATGCCAGCCATGTCCTGAGCATGAAAAATATCCTCAGCTGTAGAGAAAGAATATTTAAAATGTATAGAAGCAGAAACTCTTGTATTAAAAAATTTGGAAAATCTATGGTTCACATATGAGAAAACTTAAGAGAGTATTCTCAAATTTTAAAAATATACTAACAGATTATAATACTAAAACAAGATAAGAAATAGAAACATTTCTAAGCTATAGGTTATTGAACACATTTTTTCTTGCATATATTGGAGATATGTAATCTTTTATAAACTATATAGTTTTCCTGTGAGGAAATTTTTAAACTAACTGTGGCGTGTGTGTGTGTGTGTGTGTGTCTGTGTGTGTTAAATGTATGGTGTACAAATGACTAAGGTATTATTGAAGTATATCTGAGAGTTAATAATCATCTTTCCAAATTTTTTGATATTTTTGGACAGATTCTTTTAAAACAATTTCTATTGAAATATGTTGATTCATTCAAAATAATCCCTTGTCACTTTATTTTGGGCTTATAATTTAACTTCCTTGAAAGAGAATTATGGCAAAAGTCCTTTGTACCGGAGTGTGACCCATTCTTCCTGAAAGATCAAAATGATCATCTGTATTTTTATTCCAGTAACTTATATTTATTCAATGTCATCTAATAGATGAGCTTTATACGCTGAAACGTTATTTATTTTACAGATGAAATAAATCATAGGGAAGAGAAAAAATTTCGATATCATGTAGAAAATGATATCCATATAAGGAAAGAATAGTTATCTCTGTAGTCATTCTCTTGGAGGTCAAATTTATTTCATTTAAAAAGACAACTTTGACATGCATTGATATGCAAAATTTCTCTCATTGACATACAATGACTCATGTAAATTATCTGATATATGAAAGCTTTCCAGATGAGCAAATATTATTTTATTGTGACTTTAATACTTTTAAATAAAATGCTTGGAAAATATTTTCAGTTCTGAAATCATGAACACGTTGAGTCTTTGTAAAACATTTGCTCGTGAAAATATTTTTGTAACACTAAATATATCTTATCATTTTTTGAAAGTAGAGTATTGCCATTCATTGCTGACTGCATTATATGCTTTAGAGCTTCCTTTGAAAACCAACATGCAAGCATTATAGAATTTTCATCTGGATGGTCAAGGACGACAGTCAAAGCCTTTCTGTAGAAAAAAGTGATTTGCAGCCAGTTTATGAAAGAAAATGACCAATCCAGGTAGACAAGACTTGATTTATTGATAAAGTTCATATCTGCCTCCTCCAAAGGACATTCACAAACTTGGTTTCAGAAATAAAGAAATTATGAATTACAAATGTTCACTTTTAAATGTCAATATTACAGATTATGTTTTTGATAAATTATCAGTTAATAAATGTTCCAGTGGAAGCTGGTATCAATTAATTTAACACTTCATATAAGAAATTATAATAAAACATTTATTTCCAAGTCTTACATATATTATTTAAAATAGATACAAAGTTGAGTTGGTAATTTTTAAATTTTAATGCTAGTTAATTCAGGCTATGTGAAACAAAATACCTTAGTGGAAAAAGGAGGGTGGCTGACTGTTCTGAATAAATATGACTTTTAAAGCAGCCCACCCTTATGTATTTAGCTACTCAGTTGATCAAATGTTGAATATAATTATCTTAAAAGGAAAGGAATTGTATTTGTTGGGCAAATAAAATAATATTCGAGACTGTGATTATTATACTGCTTAGACAAGACTCAAAGAGTTCATTGTTTACAAATCTAACATTGCACAAATTCATAAACATTTGCTTAGTTTCCATCTTTAATGTTTGTTGGAATTGCTGAAGCATACTGAAGACAATGAGAGAAGATAAAGTAGAGAAATAATTGTACATAAAGTTATTTACTGGGTGGATGTTAAAATATTTTTCCATACATACGTTCCTCTTCAAAAATATAAACTTTCTTGTTTTCCATATATACAATTATTCTGTGAAATCTGGGCTCCAAAAAGAAAATATCTGAGGTATAGCACTGAATTAAGCATTAAAATGCATGATCCTTTAGGCTGAAATTCAACAAGTTCCTATCAGCAGAGAAGAGCTGATTGGCATGCGCTCCTGAAAGCCTGGGTTTGGCGCCATGTGTAATTTGTTAGTGCCATCAAATAACTGAACTCTGCAACACCAACATACACAAAGGCATTTTATTATTAATCAGAGAAAGGGAATGGGGTCATCAGAAATTACAACTGTCGTCTTTATAACACTATATTTTATTGTTACCACAGTTCCACAATTGTCATTAGCACTAGGTGGGATTGAGAGTCATGCGCAAGTCTTGGAAATAGACACATGAATGACAGCATAGAACTGTACATAAAATAATTACAGTTTATTAAACACACTTTCACTATATCTTTGATGGATGGGAATGAGCACCATGTGTTTTTACGAATATATATTTTCTCTCTCTCTTTTTTTCTACAGCACCAAAGAAATCCAAATAGGAAAAGGAGAGATGATGGTTGATATCAAGAATCAGGCCTGTTGCCATCTCAGCCACACTATCTTATACTGTTATGACTACCAGAACTTCTTCCCTCTGGCTTTGCCTCCAACAGGTGTCAGTGATTCCTAAACACGTGTTCTCTACTGTCCTTTTTGAAAACTTGCATGTGGCATGAAATGGGTTGGTGGCAGGTACCAAGGTACTTTCTCTGTTGGTTTCATATAGTCTTCATCCAAATCTTAGCCAAGGAAGCAAACTGGACCAACTTCAAATCCAAACTTCTGATTCTGATCACCAAAATCATTGATCATTACATCAATGATGGGTACCTGATCAATTTTTGGAGTATTGATCTCAATCACAGTCTTTTCATAGCCTTTTCTGGACTGTAAAAAACAAGCAGAAAGTAAAAGTTATGTCATCACTTCTTATTATTAAGATCCATGGTATTTTCTTTGTTAACTATCTAATCTGAGCTAAGACAATGAGAGAAGGGAGAGCCCCGATAACTATGTAAGAGTTCATTCGTTATCACTGATGTCCCATGATGGTTTCAATTTTGTTGACAATTATACTTGCTATTTTATATTATTCACGGTTAAAAGTGTCTGGATTAGAACATATAATTCAATATGAAATGTTCATATTCAATCTTACATGAATAAGAAAATCCTTACAACATTAGGTATACAGGGGCAGAAACATAATTATATTATGAGAAATCAGAATGAAGTGTGTCAGAACATGACCCAAGAATGGAGCTATGTGAGGGAGATTCTGAGAGTTTGTGAAAAAAAAATCTCCAAGAAAACAAGACAAGAGTCTTATGACCTCTGTTCCTCCTATACGTGGGTTTGCTCTTGGAATGTGCATTTGTGTGCCTTCCCAGCTGTAGGACATTGGAGTGAGTGTGCCTTAAATTATACATAGCTTTGGTTATTCAAAAATGTTTCCAAGCATATCCTGTCCTTGAGTTTCTTTGCAGACTGAACTCATGTGAACTTGATCATTTGATGTTGCTTAACCTTCAGAATATAAATTATCTGATGTTCTAAATAAAATTGGGTACTGCTTGAGACCTTAGTTTGCCCCATTTTTAGGCTCCGTTCTCCCAGGATAATACCACCAATTAGAGTGTTCACAAATCAGTAAGATAACAGTCAAAACATTTCTACTACTGTATTTTAATTTTATAAACCTAACAGTGAAATACCCTGGGGAGTTTTATAGCTTTGCTCATGCACTTATTTTCTCTTTTTTGTTCCTCTTGGATCAGACTCACTTGGCTAAAATCATGAACTTTGTTGCTTGCAGTTGAGACGTCTCTAGTCATTAACACTAAGCTGAAGCATTAGCTAGGATATGGAATTCCCATGTGCTAAAATAATGTTTCATCAGACAGGAGTGAAAATTAGCAGCTCTAAAGCTAGTATATTGATCTTTCCAGAGGAAAGACATGAAAAGTCATTTGCTCTATAAATGACACAATGGTATTTATACCCTCTGTCATTTTAAAATCATGGACTTTGAGAGTAACTATGTTGTTTTATTTTATTTTTTTTTTTGAGTGACTGCTGGCAATATTTTTCAGATACTGGAAGTAGACAAAATAACACATGAACTAATACTATCTTCTATTATATCTTCAAAATGAGATGTTTAGGTGTATATTCCAGAGTACTGGTGTGTATATATGTGTGTACAGTATGTGTGTACAGTGTGTGTGCACATGTGTGCTCATTCATGTTCCTTAGTGGTTTCTAATATGATTTATCTTGATATGCCACTGATAAGCACAAATCTTAATAACAATTGGTATCCATTTTAAGAGAGACATTTGGTCTTGAGCCATAGCAAGGCTGTCCACACTGCCTCATATCCACCCAGTAGCGAAGGCAAACTGAGACTGAACTCACCGCACAGCCATCATACAACGCTTTGATGTGTGGGTTGTTCTCATAGGACATCTCCTCATCATTGGATCCCAGAAACCGAAGTGCTTTATCATAACTTGCCGATGACATGTCATACCACGCAATTGACTGATGGCAGTTGTAGGTGAAATTTTGTCGGGCAGAGGCAGTCAGGAGTCTCAGGAATGTCATTTGCACCATATTAATGGAATTGCCTTCCACATCTAAATATGAGAGCTGGAAAGAAAAGAATAAAAAGGCACATGTGGACTTTTCATTTTTCTTGATATAAAGAATTCAGCACTGGCCGTGAAATGTTACTGGCAGGGCTTGGTGATACTCAGTAGAATATTATCATTTTATGAAGCAATATGACTTGCCCCAGAATGAGAGTCTTTTCTAAAAGCCCTGTTACCATCCCGATACCTCAGTTACTACAATACTGTTTAGCTTTATAACAGATTCACTTTGTCTGTTTTGGCTTTCTGATCAGTCAGTACTATAAGAAAACAAATGTCTTATCTCCAAGAGATATTTCAACATAACTATGCATCCTTTAACTCTAAGACAGTAGTAAAACAAAAATTGAGAAATTCTGGTGTGAAATAAAGGTTGGTTTTTAAACTATTTGATTTTCAGAAATTTTATAATATATCTACTTAACTGTATCTTTAATCATGCCCTGGTCTTCTATGAAGCTTTTGGTTTTTTAGAATAGATGTGAATTTATCCATTTTCAGATAATTTATAGCTTTATTTTATCAACATCACCAAGCATAATGACCCAGAAAATTTTAGGCAATATTGCATCAATAATTTCATATTTAAGAAGGAAAATATTCTTAGCTACAAATTATTATGGTGCAACATCTTTATAAATTATTTTATTTGGCATCATTGAAATGTCTGTGTTCTTAAAATGTATATAGTCTAATATTTAAACCCATTCAGATTATAGACTGAGACTATGCAAGTCTGTAGTCTCCCCCCTTAAAATTCAGTTACTTAACCCTACTAATTAACAAACTAGATGATATTCTTATGAGGTTGAAAATGTATTTGAGATGTGCTCTATACATAGTAAAATAAATTAAAATAAAATTAACACACACAATTCTAGATATGTGTGTTGCATCTCATACAGATGAAAATGCACCATGAGTATTTAGCATGTAGCTTGATGGCTTACAAGGAAATTTTAAGACAGGTGCAAGACTCCACTACAAGTCATTACTTAATATGGATAGGTGTGTGTACAAGTTAAGGAAATTAAATGCATAAATCATTACCAGTGGCAAGTAATACCATTTAAAATATTACATTAATAAGTAATTAATTACCAAGATTAGTGAGAAATTTTGAGAAATTCCTAATATATTAAAAATTTATATTTTAACAGCTTTTAATATAATTTTAGTTAGGGCCTTAATCTTACATTATCTCTAGCAATTATTAAGTCGAATTTTTAATTATATAGCAATATTTAAGTAAAACCGAACTTCATACAAAGGAGCGGTCATTTGGTTTACAACATACCTGAAACTATCAGTGAGTGGGAAAACATTCCAATTTCCATAAGTTCTTAGGGAAATGAGGAACAAAGAATAACTGGCTTTCAAGCAGACATAAATTAGAATGGGTAAAGTCAGAGATAGTAAGTAGGTGCTGGGTTTTGACTCTTGCTATTTTTAGAGAAAACAGTCTATGATGTTAAACTCAAGTTTTCATTTGATCATCCTTTTTTTTTGCAGAAATATTTTGGGTTATTTTGATTCAAATCTTTAGGCTTTAAGATACTATTGATGACTAAGACCTCCCAGACTGGCAAATGTTAGGAACCATACTGCAAGCATCATTTGTGCTTTGGCATTGAACTTCTGAGGATGAATAGTTGGAGTTTCACCTAAGGAGTTTGAGCTTTTGTTGCACGGGGGAGGACCTTGGACTTTCCACAGGGCAGGGAACCCTGACTGCTCCTGGGACTGGAGAGGGAGGAGAAGAGGAGTGGGGGGAGGGGGAGAGGGGCGGGAGGAGGGGGAGGGAAATGGGAGGCGGGGAGGAGGCGGAAAATTTTTTTTTCAATAAAAAAAAATTAAAAAAAAATCAAAAAAAAAAAAAAAAAGAAACAACCTACCAGTTTTCCCCTCTTAAATTCACTGTACCAGCTTCCTGGTTTCTCCTTTGGCCATGATGAGATTCTTACCTGTTGTGAAAGAATGAGAAAAAATGATGAAAAGCTTTGTATACATATGTATCAGACTATTGTACTAAGATTAGGAGGCTAAAACGTGTTCCAAATCCTATAGGCCTTATATTATACAAAATGGGATCTGAGCAAACTTCAAACTAGATGAAAGAAATAGAATGAAGACTGAGTCATTTGCTTCCTGATATATTTTCTGCCGAAAAATAAAGGTAGAGGCTAACTCAAAAAGAATGTTACAGGATATTAGGGAACAGAAATTATGTAAGCTATATCTTATGTATTGTGTAAGCAAGACCTCTTATGTCTTTTCCTAGGGAAGATCCTGTCCCAGCAAACAACCTCAAATCATAGACTTTTCTTCTCAAAAGACTTCCCACACATAAAGTTAGACCACTTATCTGAAGTAGTTTTCAACCATCTGACTGCTCACAGTGCTTACTAAGAAAATGACATTTATTGCCCTACTTAAACAGCATGAGAGAAATATAATTATGTAAGTTGAGTACACTTCTTCATAATGAATATCTGTCTGCATCTTAAGAGATACACCTCAAGTGTCCATAACTGTGCGGTAAAGTCAAGAAATTTCTTTGGTGAGACTAAGTATTCAAAAAATAGACATAAAGTTGGCATATGTTCACTGAAAGAAGAGATTAATATTTTACAAAATATTGCACTTTGCGCATAATATGCAGCTGCGAGTTCTATCATGTAATAATTGGGCAGAGAATACCATGCACACTCTAAGAACTGAGATTCAGCTGTGCTGTGTCATGGAAAGCCATAGAATTCTTTGAGAGCAAGCAGGTGCTTAAAGAATACATCTGGGTAGAAAATAAAGGAAAGAAGGGTCTGTAAATCGTGTGCATCAGTTTGGTGCCTTATTCATATTTATGCAAATGAAATGTTCTAATTACCCTGAAAGAAAAGCAGAGAAGTGAAAATACTACAGTGTAATTTTTCTGTTTATTTCAATATTGCAAAAACATGGCAGGAACTGTCAACATCTACCACCAAACAGATTGGTACTTACTCCCTCAGATTTTTTGTCTGGATAGATGCATGTCTCACCGCCAGCTGTGAAATTACAGTAAACTTTGAAGGAATCTCCCGAACAGCCTTGGTTAGGATCAATCCAATATTCACCTAGAAGTTAAAGCAATAACATCTCATATATAAAGCCAACAGTATGAAAATGAAAATGCATTAGATATGAAATTTTATGCTTTGATTTTGCTATATATCAGTGTATACTTGAGTAGAGTTATTTCATTTCACTTTTGCTTCAATTATTTGTAAAGAGCCTAAACAATCATTTGGAATAATCATTTTAATTATTAGCATCACTGTCTATTTAGGATTCAGTTAAAATGTAACCCTTTCAACATTATGTTTATCCATTCATATTAAATCTTCATTCAAATTAGAATCAGGTGCACTTGAGCCCACATCACACATGTATCATCATATTTTAGTAATCTCAGGTTTGTAATCAACATATTTTCATGTCTAACAAAAGAAGTTGATTGATCTACATTGCACTGGGATTTGTAACATTATTTTATAGCAAAATTTCTTATAGTAAATACAATTTCTTTTTGAACAGCATCCTATAACAAACTTCTTTCTGCTATTAAAGCCACATGTTGAAGAGAAAACAATTATGTTAATGACTATTATTTGGTGTTCTGTGAATGAAGATGGTAAATAACGAGAGTAATATAACATATTATTTCACTAAACACTGCGTTTTTACTCAGGGTTATTAGAAGATAAATTGGCTATGTGGTGATTTCTTTGCTCTCTTCCTGCAATACTTAGATTGCTACTTCAGATCAAATAAGATTTGAATTACAGCAGTCCACTGGTTATAAGTTAAGTTTCTGTGTATAAGTTGAATGTTTGTGCTTGTAATATATGTACATTTGCACATGTATGTGCATGTGGGTGGAGAAAAATGATAAATTTGTGTGTTTTCTTCTATTGTTCTACCTTTTGTTTTGAGACAGTCTCTCACTGAACCTGGAGATTTTCCATGTGGCATACTGGCTGGCTAGTGAACTCCTGGGAATCCCTTGATTCTTGCATACTGGATGGCTAGTGAGCTTCTGGGAATCTCTGGGCTCTTCTTCTACACAATTAGTATTTATGGAAGAACTGGAGCTCAAAATTCACATCATGCTTATGTAACATATTTACCCACTGAGCCATCTCTCTAGTCCCAGTTAAAACTTAAGAAGCTCTAATTGATCATTTAGTACTGGGACTTTGAAAAATAGAGTATCAACTAATTCTATGCTATCTATACCTGAAATAATTAGATGAAGTTCTTTAATTTCAATAGATCTATGTTTTTCATGTAACTTGAGTACCTTAAGTAACAAAAATATTCACATTTTTTCTGAGCATATCCACATTTGAAACAAGCTGAGATCATAAGGAAAACCATGCAAGTAAACAAAAAATAATCTATGATTTTTGCAATCACACTATGTTTAATATTTTATACACTTTTAGGAATATATAATTTTGAATCTCACAGGAAAAACTGTATCAGTTCTTTTATTTTGCATCAGTTCTTTCCATTCTTTAACAGTGTCCTTAAATATCTTTAAATAATACAATTATATATTAATAGAGGAATTCTTAAGATACATTTGTTCAGTGAACTGGTTGACTATCAGGGCTGGAGGGTGGTTCAGCACTTATAAGGACTGGCCGTTCTTCCAGATGATCTCAATTTATTTCCCAGGATCTAAATGGAGGTAGCTGCAGTACCAGGGCATCCACTACACTCTTCTGGCCTCTGTGCCATCAGGTATGCATGTGGTTCACATATGTATGCAAAATACTCAAGCATATAAAAATAGATAAAAACATTAGAACGCTAAAGCGGTTCCATATCCCAAAGATACTATGTTCAATTTATCTCTAATTTATATATCACTTGGTTAAGACTAACTTTTCTGTAAATTTTGGTATCATTTTTTTATAGAATACTCTATTAGCTCCTTAATCAGCCTCCATTGACACTGTTTTGTGCTCTTTTAATTTGCTACAAATCACTTAGCAGGCTCTTCACCACTGCTTAGCCTTAGCTATTATTTTTTGGTTTTACAAAAACATGAGGGTCTTGCTACATCATAACTTTGAAAAAGTTTACCACATTTTTCTTAGAATAATCTTTTGATTTACAGCTTGACTGATGATCTCTTTATAATTTCAGAGGAAATAAAATCTTCAAAATTATTCAAAGTAGAGCCATCTTCCTATTGTATGAGTTCATACTATTTCCATAACAAATATCATAATATGCTATCTTGTGTTTTCCTATCTATATTAGTTAGATCATATATATATATATATATATATATATATATATATATATATATATATATATATGGTTTTTTTGAGACAGGGTTTCTCTGTAGCTTTGGGGACTGTCCTGGAAATAGCTCTTGTAGACCAGGCTGGCCTCACAAAGATTCACCTGCTTCTGCCTCCCTAGTGCTGGGATTAAAGGCGTGCGCCACCACCGCCCAGCTTCTCTAGCTTTATATTTATATTTTATAATTTAGCTTTAAGTTCCTGTAGGTAGAATCACTGCTCAATAATGCTCATAAATATATAACAAATAGAGACAATCTCATTTAATTAGAGTACAAAAGTACTAAAAGTACGAATGAAGTGGGGTGCTATATAGAGATTACTGGAAAGCATAGCACACAGGCAGATCAACATTTCTGGACTTTACAGTATTTCTCATTTTAGTTCTGCTTCTACATCATACGTGATTCATAATACAGGTTCTCATGTTTACACTCAGTGATTAGTTTCACATGATTAAATCATTCATTGAGTTTTGACGTGTACAGCTTGCATGACAGAGTCATATTCATTTATATTCATTTCAGAACCCAATGATTTTGGCAGCTACCTGTTGATCGCCAGTGATTTTCAACAGAGTAGCGAGAGTAATTTTCTAGCATGTTTGCTAGAAAAGCACATCATCTCTTTGTGGAAATGATGCCATTTAAAATTAGAAATCTCTTTATAAGTCACCGCACTAAAGGTTATCTTTTGAAATAAATACCGATTTAAGAACCATGGATACTTATTTATGTAGGATCCAATTAGTGTGTTTTTGTGTTAATGGACTATGCTTTAGATAATACAATTTTGTGACTTTTTTTTAATAGTGTGCCACTTATGACTTATATTTGACTTTTCTGGGAAGTACTGAGTTATGTACACATGAATTTTAATATTAATTTAAAATCAATCATGCAAAACAGTACTTTCCTGGAAGTAAAAGAGATATGGGAATATATCAGAATAAAGTAGAAGACCAAGAACTGGAAAAATATTTAGTACTCAACAGTTTGTTAATTAGATGACTTTACCAACTTTTCATCACCCCCAAATTGTTCATTTCCCAGAAAGTAAAGATACGAGTCTGATGGAGATGGGTCTTGTATTAATCTGTTGCTTTCATTGGTTAAATAAAGAAACTGCCTTAGCCCTTCAATAGGACAGAAAATTAGGTAGGCGGAGTAGACAGAACAGAATGCTGGGAGAAAGAAGCCGAGTCAAGGAGTCGCCATGATTCGCCCACTCCAGACAGACGCAGGTTAAGATCTTTCCTGGTAAGCCAGCTCGTGGTACTACACAGAATATTAGAAATGGGTTAGATCAATATGTAAGAGCTAGCCAATAAGAGGCTGGAACTAATGGGCCAGGCAGGGTTCAAAAGAATACAGTTTCCGTGTAATTATTTCGGGGCATAAGCTCGCCATGTGGGCGGCTGGGTGCCGGGGACGCAGCCCTGCCGCTCATTATTACAACACGAGTCATTTCAGGCTGTAGGCACAGTAAAACATTATTAGTATTAAGTAAGTTGGTTGTAGTTGTTCTGGTTATGTGTGCATCAAAGGAAAATGATTTTGAAAAGAGATTTAGTTTTATTTTATGTCTATGATCATTTTGTCCAAATGTATATTTATATAATTCGTGCATACTGATGCTTGTGGAGGCCACAATTTCCTAGAATCATCTGGAACTAGACTGACAAACAGTTGGGAGCTACCATGTGGGTGATGAGAACTAAGCCCAAAACTCTGCAAGAGAAGTCAGTGATCTTAATCTCCTCCAGCTCTGAAAACTAAATTTTTGTCACAAGTCATCAAGATTTTTAAATATTGCATTGACAAATTTCTTGGATCAAATATTCAGCTGTTAAGCTACTTAATCTTATACATATTATGCAGAATAATGTACTAAATCATATTAACATATCTGTATTAGTTAGTATTAATGCAATCATTTTAACATAAGGTTAGTCATTTACATGGCCAAATATATTTGTGTTAATGATGAGGATTCAAAAGTAATCTTGGCAAAATTTAATGAAACATGATATTGCGGAGAATTTTCCAGAGCAATTCTTGGACTGCATAGTGTAAATAAGCTCCCCCCCCCATCTACAAGGCTAAAAGTGATAGTTATTTGCTTTAGTTTTATTTAGACACTATATTTATTTTATTAATAAAAATGAATATGCTAACAAGGCACTGCAGTGGCTGAGCAGCCCAGGGAATTTGCTGAGTTGTTATTGACATACCATCTGGGAAGTCTGGATGGCTAAGCTGCAGGTCTTTGCATGTTCGTGCTGGATTCGTCTGAGTGCCCATGGGAAACTTCATATGTTCAATGTCTTGTTTCAGAGAATTGAGGGAACCAAAGATTTCCTCCATTCCATCTGCATAGTCGAGAATATTATCACCTGCATCGGCCTGAATGCTTTCTGTATGTCTTCTTGTTTTTTTGGGTGACAAAATAGGTAGTGGCTGAATGACTTCTCCAGGAGGACCCTGGAAGGGAATTCACATGAACATCAGTATTTCAGAAAAGAAATTATTTTCTGAATTTAAATAATTTACTACTTATTATATTCTTTTTAGAAGTTATTTGGGTTAGTTATCTGTAGCTAAACTGATCATACATACCATATGAAAAGATTATTAAACATATATATATATGTTCTTTTATAAAAACTTTTTTATAAGAATTTTTAAAAAGAATATAGTAGACATACTGAAGTAGATGCATAAATCTGGCCATTGGCTGGTACACTATCTGTAAACTAACATAGTTAGGAATTGTGCTAACATGCTACACAGGTTTTCTGTTATTTATTAAATTAGTCTTGATGTATATAGCATATCCAGAACTATGAACTAGAATTTCTGAGAATTTAAACACTGTTACTCAGCTTTTTGGGTATCCAAACTTGTCTATTTTATTCAATAAAAACTGCTTCTGAAGGATTAAAAAATTTGCCCCATTATCATTTTCAAATATGAATATATGTACTACTTTGGAAGTAAATACCGTCAACTTAAATTTACCCACTTGTAAGAGCAGAACCGCACTAAAGAGTTAATCTGTATCATTCCTGGTTATAACGTGCCCAATGTATCTAAACATATAACATTTCTGACCCCCAGGACAAAAATTCAGATTGAAATCTTTCCTATAACTGGGATGACTGAAGATCTGATTAAATACGATGAAGTCACTGGGGAGGCCTAGTGTGTCATGACTGATGTTCTGATAAAAAAAGAAAAGAAAATGGGATCACAGAAACATAGATGTAGACAAGGCTGAGAGGCTAGGAAAAAGGATGTCATGTATGCGCTTAGAAGTTCAAATAGTTTCTTCCCCTACAGTTTTTAGAGAAAGCCAAGCCTGTGACCCTTTAAGGATTCCCAGCCTCCAGTGACACTCTGCTGGTCTTCAGCCCTGAGGTCTGATTAAACCATTACACATACAGTTGACGGAACTTCAACTAAAAGCAAACAAACAAAATCCCATAAAAACAGAATATGATTTCTTAAATATAGGTCTGTCTACACGTTAGTATTAAGGTTTTGGGAAATATCACTGTTAATAAATGACACTTATTTAGCTATTACGGTTTCGTGTTGTGCTATCACTATTTCTTATTACAATAGGGAAAAAAAACCACCCTGGGATCCGATCTTTCATCTTGATGTCTGGAGTCAGTTGTAAATCTATTTCTGTGGGCATCTATTCTGTAAGTCTCATTACAGGTGACCAAAGTGCTCATGGTTATCTTGACAAACGGATGTTTGCTATAATATACAATTTAAAAATCTTTATATTTAAGGAGTGATATCAATTAAAACATGAATCTTGACACATAGATTGATTACCTAAGTGGCCTATTTGCATTTTCCTACAAAAATCAATATTTTGATAGAATTTGCTTTTCTCTTTGTCATGTAAGTCCAGAGAAAAAAATAGCCTGCATCCATATTTCTATTGATATAGTATATTTCTTGCTAATATATACTTACTGGAGGCCCAGGAGGTCCTGGCAGACCACTGTCGCCCTTCTGTCCAGTAGGTCCCTGTTAGAAGGAAAACAGGAAAGTCTATGAAGTGAGAGGGAAATTCAACAGGCTTCATTGAATACTAATATGAAAACAAAGCACTTACAGAAGATCCTTTGTTACCCTTCGGGCCAGCAGGACCCTAGAAAACACAAAGACAAAGCCACAGGTAAAAGTGTGGACTATAGATTGCACTGACATGCTTGTCATTTTACCTCATATTTCCTTTCTCTTGAACTTACTGGTAATCCTGGAGGACCAGGAGGGCCAATGGGACCAGCAGGACCTGGGATGCCCTAGGGGGAAAAACAGCATCAAATTTAATTACTTTCTAATTTCATTTCATCTTCATGTTTGCACATTGACTGCAAAAACTCTGAACATTTAAAAACATGTAATAATGTTTTATTATGAATAAGTGAGACTCTTTGAGGGACAATCCAAACTTGTTGCCATTCATTGTAATACAGGGCTTTCCCATTATGTCTAAACCATGAAGACTATGTGGACATACATACATTTAGGCATCCCTGTAGCTTTCAAAAAAAAAAAGTCAACATGTGACATGGATTCCAGAACAGTTTGTACAAAGGTCTATGACATTGTATATTTTTTAAACTTAAATTTTATTTTTAATTTATTAAAATATTAAAAAAACAGAATGGGTAAAGCAGAATAGAGTAAGAGTTCCTTAAAGCATGCTGATAATTATGATGAACACTGTGTAATTGTGCATCTATATTTGTGCTGGTAAAATGAAGTGGGAGAGCTGTCTGTACTCACCCCATCCCCTTTGGCTCCCGGAGAACCTTGAGTCCCAGGGAGACCTCTGTCACCTTTTTCCCCTTGTTCTCCCGGAGGACCAATCAATCCAATTAAACCAGGATGTCCCTATAGAGAAGAAAGACAATAAAGTTCAGTAATATAATAAGTAAGTTAGAGCCATGATTAAATTTTTGTCATAAAATACTTGATTATTAGATCCATAAAACATAATATTAAAGGAATGGAGGGAGATTGGATAACACTTCTGTATGAAATTTAAAGTGTAAAACCTCCATCTAAGGACCATTTACTGCTTACAGGAAGAGCAGATTTATTGCTGATAAAAGAAATTTCTGAAAAAATAATAATAACCATTAGTGCTTCATTTACAAAAAACGTTTTTAAAAAGTCCAAATGGAGTGTTGGTATCATAACAACCAGAGAACTCATTATTTTAGTAAGCATTTCATTTAATATGAAATGTTTCCTATTCTTTGGGGACTGGTTTGTCTTTAAAAGAGTCCTAGAGATATAGAAAACATCCTAACTGTACTAATTCCATTATACAAATGACTCGGTTTCCTTATGTGGCAAAACACAATATAAAATCTGGGAGAGCATATTATTGTTTGAAAAAAACCATTCTGGACTAAAACTTTACTTTCATGCTTACAACCCTAAAAATGGCCACAGCTATTCAGTCTATTTTTGGGGGGAGTTATTTAGCATAACCATATGCTCTCTCTCTCCAAAGAGTGTCTTTTCAAAGGGCTCATTATAAAGAGATAGCACTCATGGTGCAGCATTTCCCCTACTATCTGCAGATTTTCCTTCTCTAAATACACTTGAGAGTCTGAGAATTGTTATCTTTACGCATAATCAAAACGACAGTGGTAGAGTTTGCAAAGGCCTTTGAAAATGTTGTCACATCTGCTATTGCTATTATAAAATCCTAATGACACTTTTTTTTTTTTACTTTTACCTTTTCTCCTTTGGAGCCAGGGTCACCTTTGAGACCAGGTAAACCAGGAGGTCCCTGAATAAAAACAAAAATAAATAAATGTATTGAGAATGAGTGCTATGGTTTGAATGGGAAATGTCCCCCAAAAGACCTTGTGTTTGATTCTCTTTCCCTTGGTGGTATGCTTCTGGAAGGCTATAGAAATCTGGCCTCCAGGCCTAGTGGCTGGCATAGAACTGTAGGGATCGCAACAGGGCTATGGGCTTCCAGGATAAGACCTCCTCTCTGCTTCTTGTTCAGCCTTTCTTATGTGAGCATACTGTCTCTGGCTTCTGCATTAGGGACAGTAGCTGGTCTCAGAACTATGTCTTTACTTCCCTGCACCTTAGAGCAAAAGAAGAAAGAAAGAAAGAAAGAAAGAAAGAAAGAAAGAAAGAAAGAAAGAAAGAAAGAAAGAAAGAAAGAAAGAAAGAAAGGGAAGGAAGAAAGAAAAGGAAGGAAGGAAGGAAGGAAGGAAGGAAGGAAGGAAGGAAGGAAGGAAGGAAGGAAGGAAGGAAGGAAGGAAGGAAGGAAGGAAGGGCAACAACAAAACAAAATAAAAAAATATCATTCTTTTTCTAATATCTAATTCTTCTGCCAAGAATTGTGTCTCAATGTCAAAAAAAGCCTATGAATTAACATTTACATTTTGAGTTGTATGAACTCTGTATTTTACAGAATTCAGTAAAAGTTAATAATAACCAGTGTTATTGCATTTCTCGGGATTATAGAGAAATTTATGGTCTTAAAATATCATGAAGTTAATGAGTAATCATAATACTGATAATTTTGGTTAAATAAATGAACATGAAATTTGAAATAAGATACAACTATATAGTTGCTCACCTGAGAAGAAAGCATAAATTATTAGTTATAATAACTGAAGCAAAATGGATTTATATGTGCAATTCATAAATATTTTGATAATAAACCCTAATTTCAAAGATTACAATATTTTCAGTAAAATTTAAAAATAATTCAAGATTTTAATAATCAAATGATATTGAAAATACAGAAAAGTCAGAAAAACATTATATTGTGATGTTTCTGTAACAAGCATATTGGGATGACTTAAAATGATAACTAATCCTGTAGAGGATTAAAAGATGACATCTAGGATACTAACTTGAAATCATAAGCGGCTATAGGTAAGTCTCTAAATTCTTATTTCATTTTCTGTTTATACTCTCTTAAATATAAGCTGATTTAATTGTGTTCTCTGGAGAAAAAGATATATTAGATACTCAATGATTCCAATATAATTTAATTCTACATCTTCAATATTCACAGCAATATTACCAAAGTAATTTTCGCATCCAGTTAAGTGTCACTTAACTTATTAGAATGGACATGCATTTTAAATCCAGGAATCTGAAACCCCAAATGCTCTTTTAGCCTATCTCATAGTACTTCTCGGAGTGGTGACAAAAACCGAGAAGATGGCGTCACTCAACCGGGGAATGCAATAGGTGTTCAAGAAAGGCAAGGCAATTTAGCAAACCATTGAAGGTGAGTCTCAAAGGAAGTGCACTAAATTAGATTCCAAAAATTTAAAGACAGAAATGGCTTCTGTGAAGCAGACAGGGGAATGAGTGACAACATTCACTATAAGAATTTACTGAATAGCCGGGCGGTGGTGGCGCATGCCTTTAATCCCAGCACTCTGGAGGCAAAGGCAGGTGGATCTCTGTGAGTTCGAGGCCAGCCTGGTCTACAAGAGCTAGTTCCAGGACAGGAACCAAAAGCTACGGAGAAACCCTGTCTCAAAAAAAAAAAAAAAAAAAAAAAAGAATTTACTGAACTGAGCTAAGGAATCAAAAGAAATGCTTAAACTTCTCAAATCTTAATTGAAAATCTTTACTTGTGAGCCAGAAATGGTTTTAGCAAATTGTAATACAGTGTTTTGACTGCAGCTATATTTTATAATATATGATACTTGACTATTTTTCTTTGCCTCAAAAGTTTATTGTGATTAAAATTCTTGCAAACTAAAAACTCTAGGAAGATGAGTGAATGCATTGGGTTGGAAGGTCACAAGACCAACATATCAATTAGGATTCTCGCTGACAAAGTCAAGAGGATCAGCGTGCTTCAGTTTAGCTATAGATTATTCTAAGCTTTAGTAACTGCCAGAGTTTTGGAAATGATCACTGTAATACAATTCCTTTTATTAACAAAGAAGCAGACATGACCTTACAAACTTGACAGGAAAATACAAGAAATTGCCCTAAAGTCTATAGACTTGCACCAACATTATATTCTTCTTCAAATACAGAGCAAAGAACACACACAAATAGTAAGGTTTTCTTTATCAGTAAGTTAAGTGATTAGAGTTCATTCCTTGTCAATTTTTGGAAACACCCCCACTTTTCCAATGGTTTGTCAGAGAAGTACAAGTGACTCCCAAAATAATATAGCACCATTTTAAAATGACTTTACATGACTTTTCAGTAGCACATATTTAAAGAAATAATATACATGGGTAAGAAAATAATCAAATAATAATATACTGATCTTATGGCATCACAGGCATAAGTGACATTCTCAGTTCAGAACAAAAATGTATGAAAGCATGAATAAGCAGTTCTAACAAAAAATAATTGCAGGAAAGAACCACATATTTGTACAAGTAACAGAAACCACTGAGAATCCTGGTTGAATCTGATATATGCCAGTCAAAAATCAGCATATTATCTACATATTGAAAACATGAATGGGGACCATATTTCTTGCTTCCTTATTATATATTCAGTTTACCAGGCACATAAGACAGTTTATAGAAATTCTTGCATCAGAGGGAAAGCTGAGTTGCACACTCATGGGGCATCCACAGCTCAGCCACTGTTACAGACACACATGTGTCTTACACCCGCGAGTTTATTCACAGTATTTAAAAATAACTATATCAATGTTAACATGATGGAAGAGGACAAGCTTTAAAACTGCCTGAATAAATATCAAAACACAATGCAAACATTATCACAAATTCTTACTCCATCATACTGTAAGGGGAAATGCTAGCAATTCTAATTGTTCATTATTGAGAAGAAATGTACTAAACATGGTTTGAGTGTTAACTCTATTTTTAAGCTTTTTAAAATAGATACTGCTCATAAATGGGTTTAGAGGTAAAGGATGTTATTCTAAGTAAGATCCTAAAAATTTGCAAACCATCCTGGATATGATGCTGTTAATCTAAACCAGTTTTATGTTTTCAGTGACTAGAAACAAAATTAGTGATGTCAGGACAGTGAAGACAGTTCAAGGTCTCTCTCTTTGTATAGAAGAGACCAAAAACTTCAACTCTGCATATAAAAAAAAATGTTCTAAATTTTCATGTTGGTATTTCCTCTTCAGGATATTATAAATGGAGAGCCCTTGGGGAGATATATAATTCATAAGCAATAAAGAGAAAAGGAAAACAGCAACCATGCATTCATAAATGTCCGAAATACACACAGGAACACTCCCCTCTGAACTGTTATGCCCTGTGAAGCATCTGCCTTGAACTACAACTCACAACTATAGAGCACTGGGTTTTAAGAAAATTCTACACCCCAAACTTGACTAAGAGGATAATAGTAAGAAGTAGTACTTAAACATGCAAAAATTCAAATATCTTAACATTTAACCACATTTAAACATGATAGAATGTTATGTATTACAACCCCATTACATAGTTTATGCGGAACATTAAAGAAAAATTTAAACTATAATTTAATAACCTTAAATTTTACTTAGGTTTGTATTTTTAAAAATTGACACTGTCGGGTATTCATCATTTTCCAAAAAGAAGATATTAATGATATTAAAATTAACAAAAAAATTAAAATTCAGTAGTTTTCCATGGAAAGTAATAAAATGCTCTCTAATAAGATCTATAGTCGAATATAAGAAGTTATAGGCACTTTCAAGAAGCAGGGAAAAAAAGACTTTATATGGAGGTAGTTGCAGAGATCTATCTACACAGTCTTGGATGTGAGTGTGAATGTATTTGTAACTAGGAGGAAAACTAGAAGGAATAAAGAATTACCTATAAAAATTTCAAGTAGATTAATTTTTAAATTCATTGTAAACCTGTCCTCACACAAGCCTCTCTACTTTCTTAGCAACTGGAAGCAAACACAGGTGACCTGGGAATGACATCCTCTGCTGGCTTCTGTCACAGAACTCGCCAAGCTACGTTCTAGCTGCTCTAAAAATAATCTCATTTGCCTGGTCAGAAACTTCTAATCCAGATTATTGGATACATATAAATGTGAATTTAGGGACCATTTAGCCACACTCACTCCAAATACAACACTGTAAAAATACAATATTTAGAAATATAATTATTTCCTTCATTTGATAATTCTTTACTCAGTGATATTACTACTCATTAGTTATGTAAGTACTTCACAAAGAGCTCATTTTAAAAACATAAGAACCTATTAGGCGGGAAATATCACCTCTATTAACTTTAATTAAACTTAATATCATTTAATGGGATAGGATCAGATGCCCTTACTATTCTCCCTTTGAAACTGCAGAGGTTGGAGGAGCATGGATCCTAATGTCATCCCACAAGCACATAGGACTGCTAATTTCTTAAAACAATGTGTTTGATTTGAAAGTGAGTGGATTTAACCTGTAACCAAAATAATACCTCACTCAAATTAAAATGTGCTACTTCTAAAATGAATCTTGCTTAGCTTAGTAGAAATGTTCATTATACACAGCATTCTGCAGATACCTCCTCTACCTCCCTATTCTCGTGAGGACTAAATAGCATTTTCCAGATTTCAGATTGATTAAAATTAGGAATATATATAGGAATTATATATATAATATATATATGATGTATATATATATTACATCACAATATTCCCAAGTGAAACCAGCAGCCAGGGAATGAGTACGTGTGTGTTGGGCCATCCTAATGCTTACCATTGTAATTTTCAAAAAATGATTTGAAATGTTCATCCTTCTTATACTGTAAACTCACATTTACTTAAGCATTAGAAACACAAATTTTGTGGACTTTAATCAGCTGGTGTGTCTGATGGTTTTATTTTTAACATTAGCTAAAGGAAATCTCCAGCAAGGTGCTTTTATTTCATCTGCTGAAAGGTCAGAATGCTTATTGGAAAATCTAACATTACAAGAAAAAAAAAAAAAAACAGGTAAATTTTAGGTGATATTTAGGCAAAGCAGTGTGCTACCAGACTCTGAATCTGCAGTGAGGACTTTACACATTAGAGGAGAATATTTCCTAAATAGTTATGCAGATCTGGAGCTGACCCAGCTTCGCCCAGGGCTCAATTTCTATGATAATCAGATTATGTATGGAGTACGTAACTAGTAATCTCATGCATCAAATCAATTAAGGATTTGACAACATTTATCTCGTTACTAAATAAGTAATCTAACTTCTGAAGGGCAATTTTCAAAAGATTTTAACACATTTATTTTATTGAGTCTATGTTAGAACTTGTGACTTTCTTAATGAAAGGAAGAGCCGAATATGTCCTGAATGATTAGAATGTGGTTCCACTTTTGATGCTTGCTGACTATGTATATATTCTAAGTAAAAACTATGTTTTGGACAAGGGGGTTGTAAATAAAATTCAAGTTACTTTAAGAAAGGATTTGGTTACTTAAAGTAAAATGTATCTCACTCCCTTACTGCTGTCAATATTCTTTACTTTTTTGATTAATACTTTCGACACAGTTATGTAAAAATCAATATTTAAAAACCTTTGCCAATTGAAGCAATTTATAAATGAAAGTGACCGGGCAAACAATGATTCTGAAGGACCTGCTTTCATTCTCATTCATGCCCATATTGTGTCAAGGA
Organism: Chionomys nivalis; assembly: GCF_950005125.1. Taxonomy (NCBI): domain Eukaryota; kingdom Metazoa; phylum Chordata; class Mammalia; order Rodentia; family Cricetidae; genus Chionomys; species Chionomys nivalis. Next base: position 26,836,548 of record NC_080103.1, on the reverse strand, counting down.
TAACTTTGGACCCTGAGACACTGTCTGAGTCCTGCATGCTTTGCTGCATTTATTAAGCATGCTGCTTGCACATGAAATTCATGGTCCAACTACACCATAAAAATAATCACATGACTTCTTAGAGCTCAGCATAATGTCCTGTTTCTGAACCTATTAATCTCAAAAAGAAAACCATTTATTTCGGCAGCTACCAACTTCGTGTGCGGACATTTCTCCATAAGTGAAGGCCCAGAAAAGAAGTTTAATCACATGCACTTCGGGGAACTGTCTGCACTGAGAAAAAAAAAATCCCTGGCTGGAACATTAGTAACATTTTCTTCTGAGTAGAAAAGACATTTCTTCTTCTAACAGATATGAGGAAGGAATATTCTCTGGGCCAAGTTGCATGCTTTACATTCTATTAGCAATATTGTTTTTCTCCTTGAATGTGCAATATTCTTTTCTAAAAAGTACAAACCTCTTTATAAAACACCACTCACAAATTCTAGCCTACAAAAAATTTATTTTGGGAATTCTCTATAAATAAAGAAAAATGACACTCACCAGAGGACCAGGGGGTCCATCTTGGCCAGCAGCACCAGGGAGTCCTTGTTCTCCCTACATAAAAGAAAATGAAATTTTGTTTGCTATCTAAGACAATATCTATTACTTTTAAATGTTGGACAAACAGAAAGAAAAGAATAGGCATCTGTAAATTGTACCACCTCAAACACACACAAACACTGTAAGGTTGTTTTTATTCTCTTTATGTGTACATGTATATACACTCGTGCATACATGTATACATACTTATATAAACACATAAACATACAGAGAGATATATGTACAAAATATTTCATCACTATGACATTAGAATTTAGATATCTTCTGCTTTATTAGTTTAGAACTTTACCACAAAATCATTATACAAATGAAATGCTTAAATATTTTTAGATGGATTCTTAAGTTATTCAAACAGTCACTTAATAACTTCTATAGAAATACTGGATTTCTTTAAAGCACACTGTAAGTTATGAAGCAACAACATTATAAGCATTTTGATTCAAAGATATTGAAATTTAAAGTTATTTTTATAGCAGTCCCTCTTAGGACAGATGCTCACCACAGGACCAGGGATGCCTCGAAGGCCTTCGGCACCAGGCTTTCCAGAAGGACCCTGAGGTCCAACAGGGCCAGTTTTCCCAGGAGGTCCTTCAGCACCAGCTTCTCCCTGTTTGAAAATGAAACATGTGGGCACATTAATAACGTTAAAGCACATGATACCGTTTAATGTGTGGAAATAGATGCCTTTCAGTGCATAAACAGCCTAACTTATCTCTTCTTCACGTCTTACCTTAGCACCTTTTTCTCCTTGCCTTCCTTCTGAACCAGGAGCCCCTGGAGGACCCTGTAAATAGGAAATTGTATTTAGACATGTAGTATCTTAAAAAACATAGTGCTGAGGAACTATATGCAAACGCAGAAACTGCTGATAGACTATTAAGGTATAGTTACATATTACTTCTCTATTTAAAACATGATAGTGAAATTTAACACTAATTTCATGTAAAAAATGCTGTTTAGATCATTTAAGATAAGCCACCAACTAATAAAGTCAAGATCATTACATAACATCAACAAAGACTGTACAAACCCAACTTCTCCACAATGCTGATGAGCAGGGTGTAGCAGTGCATGATTTTAAACCCAGCGCATGGAAGTAGAGGCAGGTGGATTGCTGTGAGTTTTCGGCAAGTCTGGGCTACAGAATGAGTTCCAGGTTATCCAGGGCTACACAGTGACACCAAGTCTCAGAAAAAAAATGCTTATAAAAAATACTGACGGTGAATACGAATGCTAGAGGTTATTTGCTATTTTGAATTTTCAGAGTTCCTTGAATATATCCAAGTTATTTGCATTTTTATCTTTAGGGATGTTTCAGAGGTGGCTCAATCTAAGAACACCTAAATATTCAAGCTTTCTAGGATCTTGCACCAGCTAAAGAAGAGTAACATGCACAATAATGAAGCTCAAAAATCTGAGGAGTTTCATTCTTATGGGAAGATTTAATTCACAAACATGTAAGATTAAAAATAATTTGATTTTTAAAACTCTAGGCTAGAGATAAAAAAGATTATACTCAAAATATCATAGAAAGGCATATGTAAAGAAAGATTTAGTAAGGAACTAATGATCTCTAAGTAATTTTCTCAGTGATAACATTTAACATTATTGACAGAGATTAGATATGGAGATTGGACAGTGTAGATACAATGGTGACATTTCATGAGACATGAAGATAATATTTTGTTTTGCTTTAGATGGTATTTCAGTATTTTACTGTGAATGCAGGCTCGTCTTTCATGTTACTTCTCAATATTATATTTATCAAATTAAATAAATATCATTCACTTCTTCAAACTCTAGTTCCAGGAACTCATTTTAAATGTGATAGCCAATGAAGATTTTTAAATCACTTATTTTTCCAATAGCATGACTGCAACCACACTTAGTAATAAAATTCGTGGTGCCTCAAAAGAATTGTATAAATTCTGTGAACTGTGGTGGTATCAATATGCTGAGTTGTAAGAGATACTTTAACTACAGGCTTTCGGTGTGCTCGTGTGGTTTACTTTTTGACAGGGAGAAGCAGATCCTGAGGGACCTGCTCCAGTGGATCTGTTTATTCAGCAGTATTTGCATTGAGCACAATCTTTGTTTTTTTCCTACCAGTACAATGTTGAGGCAGAAATTGTATTGTTACCTGAGTCAGTAGAATATATATTTTAAAAACATCACAATAACAATTATTTAGAGAAATGCAATAATGAAATTCACCTGAGCAGCAGTTCTCTTTCTCTCCTCTCCTTTCTTTATCCCTCCTTCTGGAGCTCTCCCTTTGCTGTTCTATTGCCATCTTTTTCTCATGATACCTCGATTGTGGTTTGCTTGCAAAGGCCATAGGTGATGTGGTAAGAAGTCCTTTCCTTAATTCTAAACTGCTTATGTTGAACTGTCCAGCCTGCACAGCTAGGAACCAAATGCATTTTGTTCCTTATAAGTCACTCAGTCTTTCTCTTCGGCAATGGATACACAAACAGACAAATTCAAGACCAATGGGAAACCTGTTTTTAGTTGTTTCTCATAAGTTTGCATAAAATAAACTAGTTAAATTTATCCCTAAAAGATGCTATTATTCTATTTTTTTACTCATGAAAAATGACATCATATAATTTTTTCCACTATCAGTAGTTTACAATATGATCTTATATTTTGTTCATTCTGCCATTCAGTTCGCAAATATGTACATATTACTTGTGCTACAAATTGTGCTATGCATGATGAAAAGAACTACAAAGTAAAATCAAAACCATAAGGAATATACAAAAGTTTCTTACAAAGACAAACATAAAATGTATGAAGATGAGGTCAATGTATAAAATGTGTATTTGATCCACTTCAGGGTGAAGAAAGACAAGAAAATGGCCCACCAAATGAACTAACCTGGGATCATAGGGGTTCACAGAGACTTAACTGACAAGCAGTCAAGTAGTATGTAAGGGTTTGACCTAGGTCCTGTGCATACATGTTATGGACAAGTATCTTGTGTTCTTGTGGGACTGCTAACAGCGGGAGTAGAGGTTATCTCTGATCCTTTGCCTACTTTGGTAACCCTTTTCCTTCTACTGGATTGCCTTATCCAGCCATAACAGGAGGGTTTGTGCCTACGCTTAGTGTAACTGGACATGTCATGTTTGATTGATAACTCTAGGGGAATGAAGGGAAGGAAATAAAGGAGGAGTGGATGAGAGGGGGGAAGTGGAGGGAAGCATCTGGGAAGAGAAAAGGGTGGACAAGCTGTGTTTGGAATGTAATACATACGAGAAGAATTAAGAAAGAAAGAAAGAAAGAAAGAAAGAAAGAAAGAAAGAAAGAAAGAAAGAAAGAAAGAAAGAAAGAAAGAAAAGGAAGAAAGAAAGTGAAATATATTTGACTCAGTGTTGTAGAATATAGCACTGTAGAAAAAACAGCCACAACTTCATCAGATAGGTTATGTCTGCTTATAAGAAACCATCGCCAGTGGGACTGTTGACTATTAACGTCAGAGAAAACAGTGAGAAAGAGCAGTCACTTAATCCTTTTTTGAGGGTCTAGTTGTTCAGAGCCATTTGTAAGCCACTCTCCTATAACTTTACTGCAGCATCAGTAGTAATAGGAAGTACTTGAGTATATACGGGTGTGTGGGGAATGATAATCCCATATACATAGTTATGAACAATCCATCACCTAACCTGAAGACTTTCCAATGTGGCTGTGCTGGGTAGCCCACATACTGTATGCCCCCCAACCCAAAACCCACTAGTTTGGGCTGAAAAAAAAATACCTCAGCAGTTAAGAGCACATACTGTACTTGTAGAGTACCTGATATGGGTAATATTCATATTATAATATTATACATGTATATTTATATCAATATATACTTTATTTAAGAAAATATTTAAACTCAATAGTCCCCCTAATTGAACCTTGGTGGAACCATATTTTGGGTTATTTTTGTGGATCTATAGATTCTGTTTACTTTTCTTCAAGGAAGACCTTTTAACAATCAATTATAGAAATGTTTGAATTGAAGGCTAGGGATTGAACACTCACTACATAGATAAGTTGTGTGCTGAAATTCCATAGGTCATTAATAAGTGTTGGTATCAAATATTACAGATTCATGATCCAAGGTACACGTGCTACAATATTATAACTTAATTTTCCTGCTTGTTCAATAACTATTAGAATGATGTTTCTAAGTATAATTGTCACACACAATGTTCTAATCAATACTCTATTAGTCTTAGCCATTTGTGAGATTCATGCAGAAAAAAATGGCAACATTAGTTACTAGCAATTTCAACTTCCATTATAAATCATTACAGCAAATCATTTACTGGTTTACTTTCCTTTTGCCTCCAAAGCGGGCAAATTAAAGATAAAAGATATGTTTCTTTGGATAAAATCTATATGATGCATAATGAAGACTGTACATTTTTGGGTGGGTTAAAGAGTGTTGTTTGTAATGTATTGAACTATCTCATCAGCCTGCTGAAGAATGATTACAGTTATTGTGTAGGAGGGTTGTTAAATCATTGGTCATGTCTCTGAAGATGCTGGTCATTAACACACACCTCCAGTGGCTATTTATCTCTGGGACAGAGAATTAAGAAGTTACCTGATGTGGTTTACAAATCTTCACTTTTGGTCTTAATACTCAGATCCTTCACTAGGTCTTGACACATAGGCTATCTCGGACTACAAATACATAGTGTGAAACTTCCTGTCACCCTTTACATGACCAAAAAATCAAATGTTTGACTTGCTGTTGGAGCTCTAAACATGCTACTTACACCTCCTTGGTGAAACTGTTGTAGCAAGAGTCAGTTCTAGAAATATTTGAATAATAGTCATTTAATTTGGGGAATTTTAATGCAGGCTTTGCCCTATGGTTCCTCCCCACCCCGAATCATTTTGCCATCTTTCTTCTACTCTTATTTTAAACTCTCCCTTCTAGTGAAGTCCCTCTCCAGGTTTCAGTGGAAGTTTCTTTTCATTTAAGGTGTTGTAATGCTGTTTGTAACTCTTTGTTCCATTGCTTTCCCATGACAAGGCTCAACATGGTCTCTAGGCTCTTTCTCCTACTAAACCTGATTCGTGAAGTGTGATGGGTGAGTTCCTTTTTTTGGAACCCATTTGCTGTTCCTTTCCGTTTACATGTCTAGCAAGTATGTTCTTCCAACATTCACAGAGGCAAAAATAAATTAAGTGTTGCATCAGACAAGGCTGCTGGCTGACTGGAACACAAAGGTATAAGGAGATAGCATTCTTGGGATAGCTTCATGTTATAGAATCTAATCTGTACAGTGTATGAAGGGAGTGATGTCATAAGACATTTAAGTTTTTATATGCTTCCCTCACAATTAACTCTCTGTTTAGTCACAGTTTTACTTATCACAGATTCCCAAACCTGTGTTGTTTGGTGAACATATTTAATAATAATAAAAAAACACTAAATAAAGTTGAATTTAAGGATTTCATTTTTTTGCAAAAAATTCATGAAAAATGACTTAAAATTTGTTACACAAATTTATGCTTAAACATGTATTAGCTTATTAATTTAAACACTTTTTGTATTGTGTCACCCAATGGGTTCATAACTGATATTTATTAAAACACAAATGACAAAGAATACAAAGTTAAGTTTTCTATGAAGTTACTAAAGATGAATTGTGCAATGCTTTAAATATGTATGATATAATCGAATTGTTTCATTCCCTAGCATGAGAAATTAGATATTAGGCTCATTTTATAACAATAAAACTTCAACTCAAAGAAATTAACAATGCCACACTAAATTATTTTGCAGTCAAATGACTGATAACATCTGTCTGATTCTAATGAAATCACATTATATATTATTCTGTGGTGCTACTACAATACTAAGATCCTCAGGTTTACAAGTTAGAAAAGCTGTAAGAAAATATCTTTTTTTTTTTTTTTTTTTTTTTTTTTTTTTTCGAGACAGGGTTTCTCTGTAGCTTTTGATTCCTGTCCTGGAACTAGCTCTTGTAGAGCAGGCTGGCCTCGAACTCACAGAGATCCACCTGCCTCTGCCTCCCAAGTGCTGGGATTAAAGGTGTGTGCCAACACCACCCGGCAAGAAAATATCTTTTAAAAATCTTTTTACTATATTTTCTAACATTTCAAAATAATTTAAAAATTTATACACTATATTTTGATCATACTCTTTTCTCTCCCCAAAGGTTTTTTTTAATTAATCTAATCTTTTTTTATTAAGTTAAGATTGAACTCTGGGATAAATCAACTAGTTGGATTGTCTTCAGTTTACAAGAGTTTAAGCAGCCATGCACTAGTAGCACATGCCTTTAATCCAGCATTCAAGAAGTAGAGGCAGGCGGATCTCTATGAGTTTGAGGCTAGCCTGGTCTACAAAGCTACAGAGAAACCATGTCCAGGGAGAGAGAGAGAGACAGACAGAGAGAGAGAGAGAGAGAGAGAGAGAGAGAGAGAGAGACTGTTTAAGCTTAAATTCTTAATGTTAAGGTGAACTGTATCTCATTATTAAAGTGTTGGACATTGGAGTAGCTTTTCACACCATTAAATAGATCTTATATTGATGGAGGAAAGTGGATTACTTGTCAATCAGATAAAGTCAGTTTAGTATGTTGGTTAATTTAACTTAATGTAAAAAGCAATTCAGCACATTGAGCTGAGGAGAACTCAGGTTAGATTTAATGACTTCACATGCCAAAGGAGGAAGGCCTGCATGTGTAGTGCTCAATAGTGCTCACTCAGTTTGATCCACTACATCAAAATGAATATGAATTTTCACTATCAATATGAATATGAATAAGTATTGTAAGCTTAGTGCAGTCACCACAGATATTGTACAACATGTAATACATCTATATAAAGTCTTTCTATTGTGCTTACAAACTGAGCACCAAAGCTTAAAAACAGTCCTTCATATTTTTAATTGGTATTTAAAATAAATAGGCAGATAAACTGCAATTTTGATAAGGATTATCTTCAAATAATTCACCAAAAATCAGCCCATTTTCAAAGTAATTTTATAACATGATTCATTCAAAGGATCTGAAATATACAACTGAAATTTATTTTATTTTAAAATGTCTAAAATTTCAAAATGGAAAGTTTATAAAAATCAGTTCAGGTTGTACTGCTGAGATACAAAGGTTCAAAGAGAGAAAATGTTAATAAGAGTAAGATAACTCTAGAAATAAGTAGTATTTTTAATTAATCTGTGATTTTGGGTCACTGAAGAATAAGTCACTTGAGAAAGTAATTTTTATGTTAACCCACACAGTTTATGAACATATAGATTAGACAAAAAGAGAAGTCTGTATAGAGAACATTGAAGATGATATGGGTGAAAAACACGACAATAGAACATCCATTATGAGAACTGTAAAGCATTAAGTACTTTGCAGTAAAAATATAGGATGTTTGGATAGAAAATATTCAAGTAATGAGGTTTAATGATGAATAAAATGTCCTCCAGTGAGAATAGCCTATGTAGACAAGCAATGCATTCTTGTTGGAATTTTTTCAAAAATTTAAAGAACTAAGAACAATTATCCAAAAACTATCCCTAGATTAACAGGGAGACAGTCTAATTCATTCTACAAGGCTAACATTGCCCTAGTAATGAAACCAGACAAGGACACTAAAGCTGCAGTTGAAGTATATATTATCCCTGATGATCACAACTCAGGAATTATCAATTAACAATAAACGAAATCAAACATCAAATAAAATTACTCATTAAGATCAAGTGAGATTTATTTAAACATTTAAAGACAGCTCTAATATAAAATGACTAAATATATTGCACACAACAGTAAAGAATGAAAGCCATGTGATATTGTCAATGAATGTAAAAGAGTAAAAGTTGATTTAACATATGGTCTGGTACTCCCTTTACTGATATATTTCCAAAGGGAATCAAATCCACCTACCAAATGTTCCCTGCACTTTTATACTCCGTTCAGCACCAGACATGACTGCTAAGATAGGGAATCCAACAGACAGATGAATGTCTACAGAAAATGTGGTAATTATATCTAATGGGGTACAAGTCAGCCGGACAAAAAGGTGAGATCCTGTCATTTGTGGAAAATTGAATGGAATTGGAGAGCATTATGTCATGTGACGTAAGGTAGACATGGACACCAGAAGACAAATGGCTCTTGCCTTCACTTATATATAACAGTTAAAGTGAATACAGGATAGTTTAACTAAGATGAATGCGGGGACAGGATAAAACATTACTAGTTAATAGGTACAAAAACAGATATAGAGATAACAATTTTAGTTTTTAATTGACCTCAATTGTTGTGGGATGACTATAGTTCACAATAACCTAACACAGTCTATGTACATCTCAAAGGCAGAAGCTTCAAATATGTGAAGTACAGGAGAGGTCATTGACCTGTTTTATCGATGTATATTCTAAATATGCATTAAAATATCAGATTCTTATCCATTAATACCTTATATTATTATTTCTAATTAAACTAAAATCTTTTTTATTATTAATTTTTTAACTAAAAATTTCTGCCTCCTCCCCGCCTCCCTTTTCCCTCCCCTCCCCTGACTCCCCACATCCCACTCCTCTCCCCCCTCCCTCTCCAGTCCAAAGAGTAGTCAGGGTTCCCTGCCCTGTGGGCAGTCCAAGGTCCTCCCCACTCTATCCAGGTCTAGGAAGGTGAAATCTCTCTCTTTTTTTTTTTTTTTTTTGGTTTTTCGAGACAGGGTTTCTCTGTGGTTTTGGAGCCTGTCCTGGAACTAGCTCTTGTAGACCAGGCTGGTCTCGAACTCACAGAGATCCGCCTGCCTCTGCCTCCCAAGTGCTGGGAATCTCTTTTAAGATACTACTGTAGTCAGTATTTTGCTTTCTTCAATAATTTACATGTATTTATTTACACTATGTTTGTCTTCAGGTGCACAAAAGAATGTTCATAGGGCCAAACCAAAGGACACCTTGCAGGAGTCAGTTATCTCCTTTGGTCACGTGGAACTGGGGACTGAACACAGTACACTGGACTTGTTGATCAGGGCTTTTACCCACTAAGATATCTCACCTGCACAGAAACAAGTAGTGTGACCATAGCTGCCTCTTTGCTGCTATCATCTTTATGAAACCCCTGCTTCATTAAAAATCATGGTTCCAAGTCCATGAAATTTGACAACATAAGGTCATCTACAATATAGATAGGTGCTTACATGAATCTACTGAAATGGATTCATGCTTTCACAATGTGTACACGAGACTCTGGGCATTTCACTCTCATGGAGAATGCCAGGGGCTGGAACAGGAACTGTTCAACAGCCCTCAACATTTGTTTGGAGGAGCAGGTAACTCTCAACAGAGGAGTTGTTTGACTTATTCAGACTGTGACAGCACCATGGTTAAAATGTACTCTGAGTGACGATTTTGACATTCTGAAGAAAGTGATTATTTGTCAGCCTCAGATGCTGCCTGGAGCTTGTGTGGGTAATACCGATCTAAATGCACAGGGAACAATTCAAATGAAGAATGAGAAAAACTTACTCTCTTTCCAGGAGGACCTGGTGGACCAGCCTCACCAGATGGACCAGGGGGACCCTAAGAATGAATATAGTTAGATATAAATATAAAATTCACTATTTAAAAGGCTGGGTATTTTCATAACCAACATAATTTCTCCCGGTACAAGCTGAAACTGACTTTCATCTCATTGATACACTAAAACCCTCAGCCCCCATTCAGAGACATGAATGGCTTCTAGATATCCACATAGTGAGCTGGTAAACTTATTTGACAAACTCTTCATGGATGTAGAAAAGTTCTTTGAATTTTCTCTATGGAAACTTATACCATTTAAACAGCAGTAATAGAAAATCAGCAAACACTTGACATATACGTGTATGTTTGATCATAGACTACAAACTCTGCACATTGCGACTTACTACCTATACACTTCTCACACACTAGTGATATTTGGTCCCCGTGGAAATAACTATGTGAGGATGTGTGTCATAAGTACACCTTAGATTTTCAACACCTAAGGGACAGAACCTTGTAAGAGACTCAGATTTCTTCAGAACTCCTTAATTCAATGCCTTTTATATTTTCTCCTTTCCTAAGTGGTCTATGTGGTCAAAACATTTTTGTGTCATTCCAAAAAATATTAAAATGTCTATACTATGTTTCATTTAGCCACTTGACTGAAACAGCATATGAACTACGACAAGCTACCAGTCCAATATTCTTACTTTTATATTCATTATTTGTGTTTACATTGTATTATCTTTTCATAAACAAGTGGGAGTGTGGGTGTCTTTGACTGTTTTACCTAATTTGGGGATCGTTTTTCTCCTGTTGGGTTACCTCAACCAGCCTGGACTTCAGGGTTTGTGCATTGTCTTATTCTATCTTGTGCTGTATTAGGCCCTGAAAGGCCTGCTCTTTTCTGCGGAAAAAGGGGAAAGGGGAGCTGGAGGGGACTATGAGTGGAGGGTGTGGAAGTTACTGGTGAGATGTTTTGTATGAGAGGAGATAAGACACATTAAGGAAAATAAATAATTAACATTGGGACAAGCTCATAAACAGATGATGGCATACTTTGAGAAGGGCATACCCAAAATACATAATGAACTTTAACTGTAAAAGAGTAAGCATATTGAAATGCCTTTTTAAAATGCATGGAGCTATAGAAGATGATAAAAAATAGTTAGGTTTCATGCCTACCGGTTGCCCTGGATCTCCATCTTCGCCCTTGTCACCTCCGACACCATCTTGCCCCTGTAATTGACGGTGAAAATTAACCCAAATATTTCTTATTATATCTTATTATTATAAAGGTACAAAACTTACACAGACTACTTTGGTATAGTGTTTAAATAAACTGTGATCAGGTGGATAAAATACTTATTTTTTAAATAATGGCACCTCTTCTTCTAAATACTTGGGAAATAATTAAATACTTGGGAAATAAATACTTGGGAAATCATAAGTGAGGAAGACTCGCTTGATACATAAGACTAGTATTTCAGTTCACCAGGAACAGACATAATAAAATTCAAAGTAGGATTTGCATAATAAGTGGAATTAAGAAATAAAGGCTTAACCAGGTAGTGATGGCACATGTCTTTAATCCCGGCACTCTGGAGGCAAAGGCAGGTGGATCTCTGGGAGTGCAAGGACAGCCTGGTCTAGAAGAGCTAGTTCTAGGATAGGCATCAAAGCTACACAGAGAAACCCTGTCTTGAAAGACCATAAATAAAGAAAATAGAAGAAGAAAGGAAGGAAGGAAGGAAGGAAGGAAGGAAGGAAGGAAGGAAGGAAGGAAGGAAGGAAGGAAGGTCTTGAACTTTATAATAAAGTATAGCTGTTACTTTTGCTTGGGTAATCCAAAAAAGTTTCAGGAATTGTTTAAATGAAGCACGCAGTCACATAACAGAGTGCAAGAATCACCAGTTATATAAATGTTGTGTTCGGTGTTACTTCTGTTTGTTTCATTTGTCTTTCTGTCTTTAGAAGTTCTTTTATATGATAATTTTTTTTTTTTAAGTTGTTACTGTAGACTGAGGGAACGGCCACACTAAATCATTCTTTTATTTCTCTGTCATACTTACTGCAGGGCCAGGTTCCCCAGGTGGACCAGGATCTCCAGGAAAACCAACAGGCCCCTAGAGAGACATTGTAAAAAATAAATAAATAGAATAAAACAAAAGTTTCATAATGCTATATTTTTAGATCTTCAAGAGATTAGAGTCATGGTATTGGTTGGTTAGATATATTCTCCAGACAGAAAAAAAAAATTGAAAGGAGCAAGGAATGCATACAAATATTTTCTATGAAAAGCTAGGGGAGGATTAAACACAAATTTCATCATAAAGAGAACAAACTCACTGGGTTCCCCTTGGGACCATCATCACCAGGTGGCCCCTTAGCACCAGCAGGACCCGCAGCACCAGGAGGCCCAGCTTCTCCTTTCTCTCCTCTCTCTCCTTTGGGACCCTAAAGAATACAACCAAAAGCAATAATTACTTTATAAGTACTGTTTCAAGATCTTAACCTCAATACTGTGGGTTGTATAATTCTCTGCTTTTCTAGTCTGTATACTACAATGCAAAATTTCTAACAGAATCCAAACTGAATTAATTAGATGCCAATAGTCATGAACCCTGCTGCTAGATTTTTAAAATATTTCTAGATTGTCAAGGGAATGTAATAGTTTTAATAGCAGTTTAATTTATTTTAAAATAATCCATTTTAATTAACAAATATTTTTTAATGCGGGAAGGAAATTGTTCCTTTGTTTCTATTATGAACAGTTCACTAAACACAATGTGCATAATGAACACCTTTTTAAAAGACTTAACTCATGCAAATGTGACCGTTTAAATCTTAGATACTAATCCAAATATGCAGAGGATTGTCAGTTATTAAACAATAAGTTTTTGTAGTTGTGGGCACAATATGTAAGTTGGAAAGGAAGAGTAAAAATGAACACAGTTAGGATTCAAGTTCAGTGTTGAAACACTCAACATTGTTTCCATGAATTCCTAAATATCTAATGAAGCCTAATAAGGCCCTTTAAGATTACAGAACTTACACCTGTGCCGGCTTCACCAGGGGGTCCGGGGTTCCCTGCTTCCCCAGGTTCACCCTACAAAGAAAGCATCAGATAATGGTAAGAACACAGGAATGGTGTTTTCTATCTGTAATAATGCCCTTAGGATGGGCATCCTAATTTAGATCAACCTCTATCTTACTTTACTCCTTAAAACACATCAAAAATCTAATAAGAAGAAAGAGAACTTGGATTAATCACAATAATTCAAGAAAAGAAATAGATTAAATGCTACTTTGGTTTGGAAAGATGAAATCAAGCACATGAACTCAGGTTACCACCAAGCTTTAGCAACAATCAGACATTTTCGAACAGTTTGCATTCGTGTAGCATCAAAATTCATATTATAATCAGAATTATTAATTTTAAAATGCAAGTTGTTTTTTTTTTTACTAAACTATAAATCTCTTGCTATTGAAATACATCAGTATAAAACTTGGTGCTATATTGATAATCCTATAGAAAGAGTTTAGGAAAATCAGTGTGAAATAAAGAATGTACTTAATCAAAAGTCCTGTATTTGAATGCTTAATATTATAAATCTAATTGTCTTTATGATCTTATCTTAATCCAACTAGATATTTGCCAGGTCATCTGACCAGTGAACGGAAAATGTCTTAGAAACCAGAAATCCATATTTAAATGAAGATAACATAAGGCTGTCCAATTTGTTATGTTTATGCATAAAGAATATTTACCTGCAATTTAGCTACGAAGTCTACTGCTAGTGTGCCCTTCTTAGAAATGCACAAAATATGGTGTCTTATTCCAGTGATTACTTAAGTGAAGGGATGCAGCACACACCTACACAAACACACACACACACGAACACACACACATGCACACAGACACACGTAGTGTTCCATTCAACAGTCTTGTAGGAGCTCCAACATTAGTGTCAGGATTCTGGAATGGATGGAATTCTTCTAGTTCTTAGTTTAATCACTAGTATCAAAGGTCTTCCTGCACATACTAGTGATTCTAGGCTGGTTTGAAATTTTCCTTAGTAAGTACAAACATCATTACAAAAAAGAAAATGTTTTACAAAATTTCTTGGTCTTCTTAAATACACCACATTTTGATTTCTTAAGGCATTTGTCTAGCTGTGATGGCATCAAATACTTTCTATGAATTTCTCAGTTATGGGATTGCCTGAAAATGTTGTTTTCCCCAACATAAGTGGCAAATATATACTGTATTTTGGACAATATTACAAGTAAATTCGGAAATTATTACAAGTAAAATATTGCATTTACATTATATATGAAGAAATTACTTATTAAACTATCTTAATATGATTAAATAATATGTCAGTTATTTGGGGTGATGCTATTCAGATAAATGAAATGAAACAAGTACTTTGTCATTCAAATAAATGGCAAAATGTCCACAATAAATATTTATCACATGGAATATATGCAATACTAATTAAAAACCATGAAAACTCATTGAACACAAAATATTTTCTTCTGTGTCATATTATTGTGTAGTATTACTGTGTAAAGTTGGAAATAGAAAAAACTAAGTATTTTTAAGTCAACATCAATATATTTGCTCATCTCTTTCCATCTTTATTAAAAATAAGTGAAGTGATATTTTGAAAAAATTATGTCAAATTTTCTAAAATGAAGAAAATAATGGTAGTCAAGAAGTGTGTATAGACAGTAACATGTAAGGGAAAATCTTCTACTACAAAACCTTTGAAAATAATACATAAATATTCACTTGCTTTAGGATATTAAAATGGTCTTTATGCCTACTAGAAACAAATTCATATGATATAAATCACAACTACTAAAAATGAAATCAATAGTTTCTAAAAATTTCTGCATTAAAATATTTAAAAAGTTGGTTGACAAAATTGTAAATGCATATAGCAATGCAAAGAGTTCGTCATGCTAATGAGCTCCCTTCAATGGTATGAGTAAGGTAACAGGTTACTCTATGGAAATATAATGGTGTTGTATGATAAACACTGCTGTGTAAAGCGGATGAAGGGGTCTGCAGTTACCATGCCATATTGCTAGTGTACTCTCCGTTTATTCAAGAGTGTTTCCTACAGAAGCAACAGCAAATTGCTCTGCATATTCAAGTAATTACAAATTATGTTTATTAAGAAAATGTGTTGATTATTTGTTCTGAGAAAACTGTTGAGCTATCTCCCATAAATACATGGCCCAGGAAGAACAGATTGTTTTATTTGCACAAAAGAAAACATGGCTCATGGTCAGTGACCTCTTTTTTTTCCATTGTAACCAACTTATCTAATTTTCCAAAGAGAAGTTGCAATGAAATCATTCAGAATCAATGGTGCAATTACAAATTTATAATCTATAGAAAATTATATCATATCAGATTGTTTAAAAAGTTAAGATCAGGGTTTTTTAACATTTTCTCTGCCATAAGGAAATTTTTAAAAGGAAAAAATATTGTTTTCAAATACTAAGTTTCAATTGAGGTGCTCATAAAATTTAAAAGTCACCCTAGGCAAATCATACTACATACAAACAAACACAAACAAACAAAAAAAGTTTTAAAATAAATTAATTTCAAAGGAATAGATTCAAATTAAAGACTGGTAGTAAAGTCACCAGCCTTATTGAATATTATAAGGCTCCAAAATGGCAAATTGTTATCATTTGACCTTTAACCTATGTGACATTGGTGTGAGACTTCCCCCAAAACTCCTGGTAGTAGCGAAAGTGACTGTCTTTAAGAGATTTTTAGAAGACAAAGTATTAAAAACGAAAAGAAAATACTTAAAACTATTTTTTTGTTGTTGTTTACAGTGTCCATGACATAGGTGAAGTACACTGAAATGTCTATTGAAACTATAGACTATTCCCAACTCTCTGGGCAGCACCAGAACCCAGAAGATATGTTTCCAAGAAAGAAGGTGAAGGGGAAAAATTGGTAGTATTTTTCAAGACAGTGGTGTCTCGGTTGGTGGTCTCGTCTTATGCTTTTTATGTTAGGACTATTAATCACACTGAGAATTTTTCTTCGAATAACTCTGTCTATCTCAACATATATCCTTCTCCATAAGATTATGAACAAATTTATCCACTAAGAACTAGAAAGTATAATTTGTTTCTAATTTAGTAATTAATGAGATATTTGAATAGTGTGTCATCTGAAGTTAATTATAAATACAAGAGTTGGGGTGAAAAGTAAGAGTAAACATCAATATAATGTTTATCAGTCTAATTCCATTACACTGGTTTTAGAGGGTTAACTCTTTTAATGAACATAAATGAAGTTAATTATAAAATAGAAAGTGTCAAAAAGAATTCAAAGCAAAGAAGAGAATCATGTTTCAATGTTGGAATAAAAGCACTACAGCTATCCCATTTTACATACCTTCCCAGTATAATATTTTATGGTATAAATAAATTTTTTGTTCTTCAAAACTGGTGAATCATTTTCTCAAGTAAATGTCAATGACAATTTTCTTAAAAAATTCTATTAAGATGGGAAGTTGAATACATAAATAAAAAATCAAAGAATCATTTTGACATTTTCAAAAAAAGGAAGAATAGATTTTTAAGATGAAATCATGTTTACCAGGAAAAGGGGCTGTTCTGTGCACAGATGTTATGGCACATGCCAAGAGCTTTGAAAAATGCCAGAGATGGGCTGAAGGGTAGCAATGAAAAGGTGACAGAAATCAGTGATTAATTGTTTTCTGATGTGAAAGACTCCTTTCGTCTGTGGATCAGTTGTAGAAGCGTTTCCTTTGCTTTTAAGTACCAAGTGTCACAAATGAAAGGCACTGCAGTCTCGTCAGACTTCCAGAGGCTGAAGTGGAGCTTGGCATTGTCACTTTCTAATGAAGAAACATTCACCAAATCACTGTAATTAACTAAGTCTCAGCTTTCCTTTCACGAAAGCAGAGCACGATGATTCCAACACAGCCCCGAAACAGGAAATAATCTGTGTGCAGCATTCATCGCCACAGGTGTCGATAAAAATACATCAGCATTTAATTTCAATCTGTGTAGGTTCTAGAATAAATAATACTGAATTTGTGAATATATGTAGACCACTTAGCACCAAACTTATGGTAGCAGCATGTAAAATATGCCCAGCAACGATCAAAGCTCTTTATTTCTGACTGTTTTAGCCAGCATACCCTTACCTTTTGTCCCACCCCTCCAACAGAACCAATAGAGCCTGGGGGTCCTTGTGGTCCCTGAGAAGTAGAAAGAGAAATGGAGTTATACTTTTTAAAAAATGTTCTGTTCACACACATGTATCTAGAGTGTTCAAAAAGAGTATTATGTTCAGGAATACTGAGTAAATTGAGGGGGGGGCGGAAACAAAAAGTAATGACTTTTTCAGTTGCCACATTTATTAACAGCAAATAATTTAATATATTACATCAGGTTTTAGCTTCCCCAGGATTTGGAGCATAAGGCAAAGAGATTTTCCAAACTTTGCCATGTATTTGTTATTTGAAACAAAATTCCAACGTCTATGCCCATGGAAAAATCAGGACAGGTTTACAATATGATTTTATATTGAATCAGAGTCATGACTGTATTTTAAAATAACTTACTGCATGGGAAAAACAAACCCTTTATACACTGTTAGGAAGGGGAATCTAATGACAGCTGAATATCTTTTCTAGGTGAGCAGCTACTGATATCTTTTATCAGTTCTGATCTGATAAAATTAAAGGCACGTATAAGAGAAAATAAATCTTATCCAAGAAAAAAAAATGATGAAAACAGGTGGCTTCATTTGCAAAACATGAAGTCAGAAGTAGATCACATAGACCAGAAATCTTTTGAAGGTAATGGTAGCAAAGAAGCATTATTACTTTTCCAAATTCTATAATATTCCATCAGAATACTGGATCAGTTTCTAAGGGGAGTGTCCTCCTTAAATAACCGAGAAGAGACTGTTTTCTCTCAATGAGAAGAGTGCACAAATGCACATATTTCTCTGAGTGATTTATAGACTCAAAATGCATGAGGTAAAACATTTAGGTAAAGACTTTTATGTGGATACATATGTAACAGGTGTTTAGGCAAGTATATTCAAAGACAATTACAAACCTCTCACATCATTGCCAATTGAGAAATCTTAAACTGAAGAATTCAACAACGATTTACAGAACATTTATCATATATCAGCACAGTATAAGTACACTATTCTGAGCCATATGATTCATAATAATACAAATGATATTTTTCACCAATAAATATATATTAAGTGTGATCTGGTTGTCTATTTTACATTAATGGTAAATTTTTCAGGAGAAAGGCCATTTCTTACTTTCTATTGAAATGGCACGAGTAGATGATCATTGGGTTCTCATCCATTTCTATGTATAAACCATGATGTAATTATCTCCATTATATATCATAAACCATCTGCCAGAATGCAATACTGGCACAGAACATCCTTCAGAATTAACTAGCATACACTTCAAGTACTTACATCAGCTCCATTGGGACCTTGGGGGCCTCGTGGGCCAGGAGGACCTGGTGGACCCTGAAAAAGCAAAGAAACAATGTTTGCCAAGATCACACGCAAATGTGGTTAACATTTTTATCTTTTAAGATAACTAAGATAGGCTATGAAATCACAGGCAGAAAAGAACATCAGGGTTACCAACATGCTGGATGAAGACAATATCACATCATACCAGCAAATGGCCCTTTACTTACTGATAGGAAATTAACACTTGAGAAAAAAAAACTAAAAGAACAGAAACACAGCACAAGAAGTCTACTGCTGGTATACAATATTGACAGTATACACAATAACATATTATAAAGAATATACCCAAGCATAAAGTAATTATAACATTGAAACCACAACAACAATAGCAAAAAGAAATCCAACGATGGACTAGTTTCAGAACTAGGGAGTCAAATAAAAGAATATTTGCTTTTTATTTGTGTAGAATGGTGAGGTGTATGAATTCTCAGGTTTGACATTATAGAATTGGAAATATTTAGTTGTAGTTCTACCATAAAGTTTCTATGTCCTGGATATACATTAAAATTATTCCAGAACATTTCTTCAAACACTTCTGGCAACATTTTTTACTTCTAGGTTGAAATTAAGATAGTTCAAAGTAATGAAATCAGTAAAATAAGATGATAAAATATGAAATAAAGAGAATAGACAGTAGTGAATCCCTAGTCATTAGTGGTTTTTAAAATCTCAGTTAAATTCAGTGCCACACTTGAAGCTTTTCCTAATCTGACCAATCGTATGCTCAAGAAGAATATATCAGTAACTCATGGAACCGCAGCACTCAATCTAGAAAAATGGACTGTAATGTTTCTCTCGCTGTTTCAGAGTATGACCTACTCAGCCATGTATCCTATTTATTCCTCCAGTTGAGATGCTGATGATAGGAATATTTTCAAAGTATATAATAAATCTGAGTGTTGTTCTTAAAGAGAAAGAAATGTAACTTCCAACTGTAAAACTTCAAAATATGAATAGATCCCATGCCCAGGTGCAGGTGGTCAACACAAAGCAAACTCAATGGTAATTTTGTACATGTTTTTGTCCTAATGATATTTTTCTTGTATGTTTTGGTTTCTATTTTCTTGGGATTTTATGTTTCTTGGGGTTTTTTTTTTTTGGTTATTGTCATTGTTTGTTTTAAGAGATAGGGAATGGAGTAGGTAGGTGGGAAAGGGCAAATATGATCACAATATATAGTATAAAAATGTTTATTGACATAAAAACATTAAAATATGTATTTTGAAGTAAAGCAAAATTGTCAGAAATGATGGAAGAAAAGCAATTAAGATTTCATTATATATAGGACTTCATCATATATAAGTTTCAAATATTTTGAGCAATTATTCCTTATCACATATATTTGAAAGTTTAGTTTGAGTTCTTAAAGTAAAAATGTCCTAGTTGATAATGAAAAAATATTTGTTACAATTCTCAAACTAATAATAAATTTCTCATTAAACTCGGAAGTTTTTTCACAGGATGGTAAAATTTGATTCTCCTTGCATAGTGGGTAATTATAGAATACCAATCTGAATGCTATGTATTCTTTACCTGTTCCACACCAAAATTCCAAACCAAGAGATTCACAAGACACTAGTGTGGCATTGGTTCACACAAATGGTTTAGATTCATTAAATATGGAAACTACCAAATGTTATGTAAGCACATGACATTATTCTGAAGTGGATGCAGCTAAAAGATCAATGTTTTTGAAATATATCAGCAGTTGATTATTACCAAGGATCTGAATAGGAAATAGAATTTAGCAGGAGAGCAGTACAATTTCACAATACTTTTTGTCAACACTGATGAACTGTAATAAAGCTATGAGTAGTGTTGGCATGCACAATACCATTGAATCTGAAAAACACAACCTACCATGGGTCCAACATCTCCATTTTCACCCTTTTCACCTGGCGGTCCTGGCAAACCCTGAGAAAATACAATGTAAAAGGATGTTGTCCATGTATTTTAAAAGACAGATACATTTGAAGGATTCAGAAATGGCTAAGAGAGTAAAATGCTTTCTCCACAGACATGACAACTTGTGTTGTGATCCTCCGAGCCTCAGTAACATCAGACACAGTAGCACTAATATGTAACCCCAGTTTACAGAGAGTAGGGTTAGACAGGAGATAGCTTTGTAGCTTCTTGGTCTATTAGGCAGCAGCAACACATCAGCAAACATTAAAAAAAAAATTGTCTCAAACAGTAGAAGGCAGAACAAAACCTGAAGTTACCCATAACCTAAACCCACACACAATGAAACATACTCATTTGTGCTCAAGCATACACACACTGACTGCAAAGGCAAGAAAAAATACTCTCAATAAATTTATATACCAATAAGTAAATACCAAATTAATTAAGAACTTGAAAATTAGTTTTCAGAAACAAACATATATTAAAATACTTATAGTCAATTGTTCCCTAAAATCTGACTATGTTTACAAGTAAAGTCCAAGATTTGAATAATATTTTAGGTTGAGTTTTGCCAAAATACATAAATCAATAAACAGATAAAATTTGATCTTACAAATAGCTAGCTCTTTTCTACTTCTATTATGCATATCTAGGTGAAGCATATATCAATATTGGGACATACTTTTCATTTATACTCACTGCAAGCATGATTGTAAATGTCTTTTTAAAAAAACTTATGCATGTGACTTCCACCAGTTCAATAAAGTTGGTCAAAAGAAGAGGTATGCCAGGCGGTGGTGGCGCACGCCTTTAATCCCAGCACTCGGGAGGCAGAGGCAGGCGGATCTCTGTGAGTTCGAGACCAGCCTGGTCTACAAAAGCTAGTTCCAGGACAGGCTCCAAAACCACAGAGAAACCCTGTCTCGAAAATCAAAAAAAAAAAAAAAAAATAGAGGTATTTTATGTTTTGTCTGACTGTATTTTGAATCAATTAAAGCAGGATATTCTCATTATTAGAGATTATGGAGACATCATGAGTCTCCATATGACATTATGAGTGAAATCACCTTGTTGCAAGGAATAATTAAGCAAATGATACCCCACCATTCCTCGGTCTTCATAGTTCCTAGTTTATACCTGATTCACGGATGAAGCAGATCTGTTTTAATATTTTCAATTTAAGGTGATTTGACACATAAGTGAGAAACAAAAAATAAATTAGGTCAAGAATCTACAGTTGCTACATTTTAAAAATTATAATAAAACATATTGAATATATGATATAGTCACAACCATATGAATATACAGATAAATTATAAATTACAAGTATAAAGTCATTTATGTTAGATAAGATTTCATTATTTATGCTTACTGAAATTGCTAACATTTCATCATTCGTGAAGATTCAATTAAACAATATAGATGTAATTTTGAAATTTCTAATTATATTAGCAGTTCTTATATCTGATTGGAAATAATAAAGCATCTTTTCAAAATTTTATATAAATTGTTTCTTCATATCCTCATCATAGAAGGTAATTCCTAACTAGATATTTTCTATAAATTTTGATTTTTTGTTGATTCTATAAATATAAACTATAGTCAGACCTTCAACCATGAGATTTATGGTTTAAAGGTTAATTTTACATGATTGAGAATAATCAGCTAAACTAATGGAGAATTCAGAAGTTAAAATAGTTACATATTTATTGCAACCTGACTTTATTTTCGGCTTGTTATTTTTTAAAATATGTTACTTTTCACATATGAAAAAAGATAAGCATTACTCCTGACTTTATTATAATTATCTGACAACATTAATGTTTAAATAGAAAAAAACAAGAAAGTAATGACTTTTTACTAAACACAGTAATTATTCACTGACTTTTTTACAAAGGTGTATATGTATATATTATAATTTATAATACTGCATCAAAATGTAACTAGAAAAAATTATATAATGAAATATTTAATATTGAAAATCAATACTTCTGTGATTTTATTTGTAAATATAAAAATTGCACATATAAATATTTATCCCAGTTTCATCTAACATTCTATAACTTCATAAAATCATAGGTATTGTGATTTAAATTGTTCCCCTTTTGCAAAATAACTAGTGTGAGGAAAGTAAGTATTATATAGTATCTGAATGTCACTTAAAATCAAGATATCATTGATCAACATTGGAATAGATGTGTACATAACAAGCAAGTGGAAGAAGATAGACAGGTGCTCCAAAGGTTTGCAGGAATCAACATATCACGTTAAAAGGGAAAAACAGTTGGGAGGAGAAACTGGATACAATGATGCAATATTCTTTATGAGAACTTTATAATAAATTGGAATAGAAGTTCTGGATCATTTAGATCAATTTAATATTTCTTTCTTCAAATGCATTTCATAAACTATAGAATTATCATTTAAGCTATTTTTCTTGATATACCAGCTTATTTTGTCCATTACTTAACACTCGCTGCTGCAGTCTGCTACTACATATTCTTTGAAATATTTGTCATTCATCTGAAATACTGATTCTTCTAGAGAACTATTTCAAATGACTTCTTTTATCTACTAGAGCTACAATTCTGCGCTTCATGTTTAAAACAAAAGGGCAATCGAGGTATAGCTTGATGTGTCAGAAACAAAAATCAAGCAGATGCATATTTGCATGTATGTTCAAAATTAATAATTCCTAATGAAAAAGAAGTAAAGCTTTGGTACACACACACACACAAATATAAGCAAAAACAGACTTCTGTACATGCTATTGCACACACATGCGCACTCACACACACACACCATCCCCACATGAAGTGTACACAGCATTTAATTTTACTTAGAAACCAGGGGCCCTGTTTTGCTTCCCTGCCCTAGAAACTGAGAGTGAGCAGGCAGTGAAAACCATGCAGAGGTTTCTTACCTGAAGACCTATGGGTCCAGGAGGCCCTGGGAAGCCTCGTGCACCCTCATCCCCTTTTTGTCCAAACATTCCCTGTTGTCCTCTGGGACCTGCTTCACCATCTCCTCCCTTGAGAACAGCAAGGTGCATATCAGTATTGAGGAAAACATCATGATACATGATTATAAAAACGGCAGCCATGTTTATAATCTCCTAAAGAATTGCAAAGGAGACTCAAATCCCATTGTTTGCTCCAACTAAGCCATTGTTTGATTAACAAGCATTCTTTGTTTCTGTGGTTTAGTTGATTTTAATTTGATCATCTCACCAAATACAGTAAAAATGGTCCAGTAGAAAATATAATGCTCAAATTTATTAGATACTAAAGGATGTTATACCCTTATCTAAACTATGCCACGTTTTTTAAAAATGTGGCTACATATATTAGATCACTTATGTGTGGCTCAGTGTTTAGCACATGAATAAACTTATTACCTCACAGTGTTACCTGGATATAGGAGTGACATAATTAAATCATAAATTTAATCATAGAGTTACAAGTCCCTAAATTGTGGATCAAAGAGGTATGAATACTTACAGCAATTCCAGGGGCACCAACAGGTCCTTGAAGACCTGGGGGACCAGGAGGGCCCTGAAGTAACAAACAAATCAGAAATCTTCACATCAAAGCTTCTATGGGATCAGTAAAATTAAACAAACAAAAGACAATGGCTGACCAAGATAAGCAATGACTGACCAAAGTAAACAGTGGTTAACTGAGATCTACTAAGCACCTCTGTACTCTATTGGAAATTCAGAGATAAGGCTTTCTTTTTTTTTTTTTTTTTTTTATTGTCCTGGAACTCACTTTGTAGATCAGACTGGCCTCAGCCTCAAAGAGCTCCTCCTACCTCTACCTCCTGAGTGCTGTAATTACTAGAGCAGTCATCAATTATTTTATTCCCTGAAGACTTACAGTTTCATATGTATAATCAAGATAAATTTGATATTTACTAAAAACATGAAAATGTTCCCTTCTGAAATTGTAGATATCTAAAAATAGATCTTCCCACTAACCTAAACCAATTGAAAGATGTATATTTAAAATGCTTTTTAAAATTATATATATATATATATATATATACATATATATATCAAAAGGAGCACATGAAATATACTATACCATTTTCTAATTATCAACAGGGTTCTAAGATGCTGTACATCGAATATATTACTATATGAAAAATTTCTGTGTATAACATGTGTTACACATTCAAGTACTTAAAACTACTTTGAACAATATATTGAAACCGGCAGTGGGTTGTCCATGCATAGACACATCCTTTGGCTCTTGTATGAACTAATAACGCTTTGGATAAATGGAGTCTGTTGGTTTTCGTCTTTTGTCAACTTCATAAAAGTGAGAACCATTCACAAAGAGGAAAACTCAGTTGAGCAAATGCCCCCACAAGACTGAACTGTGTGAAAGATGGTGGGACATTTTCTTAGTTAATGACTGATGTGAGAGAGTTCAGCCCATGAGAGGGGTTGCGCTACCCCTCAGCCTCTGGTCCTGAATGGTATAAAAAGTAGCTGAGCAAGGTGTAAGAAGAAAGCCAGTAAGCAGCACTTCTCCATGGCCTTGGCAGCATAGGTTCCCTTTCCCTGCCTTAAGTTCCTGTCCTGACATCCTTTGATGATGGATTGTGATTCTGCAATGTAAGATGTCAAAACTTTATCACTTTTGACCGACATATCTGTGTGATTGTGGTATTCAAATAATATTTGTCATTTCAGAATGAAATAAAATTCAGTTTTATGATGACAACAACCTTTCTTGTCTATAAGACTAACTACAGCAAATATAAAACAATTATAATCTTTTTAGTGTATTATGGATATATATACTTATACATCAATATGTTTGTACTTGATTTATTTTGTGTGTGCAGATGTGTATGTGTTTGTGTTTGTGTGTATTGTGTGTGTTGTATGTGTGCTCTATGTACATATGATTAGGCAAAGGGCAGAGTAAGATGTCTGGGTAATCAGTTCTATTACTCTTTGGCTTACTCAGTTGAGCAATGGTCTCTCACAGAACACTGACCTAGACTGACTTACAATCCTGCATGGATTCTGGAATCTCAAGACAGTTCTGCATGCTAAAGCAACGATTATCCTTGTTTGCTGAGCAGAAGCATCCCCCCAAATCCATATACATTTTTATTAAGGTAAAAGTTCTTTTGATTACTTTTTATATAAATCAACACACACTTATTTAAATTTTTTTTCCATTTAAATTCACAGGACAAATTCACAGACTTTTTGACAAAACTCTGCTGGCGCTAAATGCTACTATGGAAAAGACCCATGTAAAGGTATTAAAAGGACGATGCTCCCTCACCAAGTTGTAAGGAACTCACATTTTCGCCTTTGTCCCCTTTGCTGCCCTTTTGGCCTGGTTCTCCGATTTCACCCTGG
This sequence comes from Chionomys nivalis, assembly GCF_950005125.1. NCBI lineage: Eukaryota > Metazoa > Chordata > Mammalia > Rodentia > Cricetidae > Chionomys > Chionomys nivalis. The sequence continues at coordinate 26,810,565 of NC_080103.1, read as the reverse complement.
GTTTGAAAGAAGCATGTTAAAGCTGATTTCCAAGTTATCATATCTGAAATCTCAGCATTATCATCCAATGTTAACATTTTACTGTAGATGTAGCTACATGCTAGTACGTAAAACTGTGGTCTCAATGTAGATGCCTCTGATTTCTATAAATGATCAACAGTTAGGAAGAGGTAGTCAACATAATTCTCAGGACTACAACTAGAAATACATCTTAAAAACTGATTTTTTCCTTAATATCACCACTATAAGTTGACAATGGGAGCACATTGATCTACATACATAATATCTAAGCACACAGTAATCAAAATGGATTTTTTCTTCTCTCCCAGTTTTCCAAGTAGTAAGAATATACGAACACTATTTCATAAAATTTCTACATATTACAGTAAAATTAGAAATAAACTTGAAACAATAAAATCCTACCTTTTGGCATAAAAATCTGAGATTTATTATTCATATGTCAATAAAAAGGGGATACCATTCTACTAAAGCTTATTTATAAATCTTACGGCACAAGTTCTCAGGACTAAACATGTATAGATAATTGTGTTCAATTTACACTACTTCAAGGAAGATAACTTTTTAAAATAGAAATTATTGTTCTTTTATCATACCTATGCTTCTATTCTGTATGCTGTTTTATAGAAAGCACATTTCTTATCTTTAGAAGGCATATAGTATTTTTGGTTACACAAAAGGTATCAAAAAACTGAAAAAGATAAAACCACAAATCTTCCACTTTAGATTTAATTTTTGATTAATTATGGAGTGCCTGAGAAATCACTTATTGTGCTTTGGTATGATAGACTATCACAAAGGATAACACCAACCTTGTCTCCATCTTCACCAGGAGAGCCAGCAGGACCAGCGGGCCCTGGAAGACCCACAGGGCCTTGGATTCCATCTCTACCTGCAGGGCCTTGAGGACCCTTCTCTCCCTGCGGCGAAAAGACAATATGTCATTAATTGCTGTAAGAAACCCATAAAGGTTCTATACGGTTTAGAAACAATACATACATAAAATAACACACAAGCATAGTTCTGCATATTTTAGTTCTTATATTTGGAAAAGAAATAGTTTAATCTTTCTGGAAAACAAATGGGAAGTTGTAAAGAACAACCAGAAACAATGAGTTGCACTCTGCAAGTAATTATTAATACCAGGAAAACTTGCATCACTTTTAATAATTTATAGGTCTGTATCTATACTCTATAAAATTTATTAGAACAGCTGAAAAAAATATTTTGAAAATTTTTTTTCCAAACAAATCCTGGCAAATCAGATGGCTACTGTCTTTCTGGGCATATACCTTGCCTTCCCCAAACTAATGAGATTTCAACAGATGTTAGACTTAAACAAACATAAAATTTTATGATGTGCTTTAATATGCAACGGTTTACCCCTTTTTACAGGTATTTTGTGGATTCTATGAGTTTGGATATTTGATTTCATGTCTGCTTTTCCTGATGCCAAACAGCATGTGTGTTGACTTTCTCTTCCTCTATGGTTTCGTTTGTTCCTCTCTGGCAGTACCATTGTTTTTCTATTTGTAAATTTATATACAATGAAAGATAGAGCCTTGTTGATGAAAAAAAAAACTTCTACTGCTATAAAAAAATATGCTTTCAGGCGTTAAAATAATGTATTTTTCCATACTATAATTTCCATTGTTTTTTGGGTGACAATGTTCTAGATTGTATGCAATGATTGTTCTCTCATTTCTTTAACTGAGAAGATGCAAGTGATCAATTGTCTTGCCTTTCTGTCAGCCACTTACCTCACAGTATCCTCACCCTTTATGCTGATGCATGTTTATGTGTTCTGCCTCTAGTTACCTCTTTAAAACAGTATTTTATTAGAGCTAGGTATCAAATTCAGGGTCACACGACTGCTAGGAAATCCATTTACCATTAGTCTACATCCTGACCATTAGTCTACATATATATTCTTGTCAAATATATATGGCCTTTCTCTAAGCTACTAAAGTAACTTGCTGCTATTATCACACACTCGTGTCTTTTTCTCCCTCTCACATCATCTTACCACTACATTCAAAGAGCCAGACAGCTTATATAACCCATAGCACGGGGTGAACATATTTGCTTATCATTCCTCGAAGTGAGCAGTGGCCTCACTGTGATGCTTTGTGTTAACTGCCTGCTTGACACAAGTTAGAATTATGTAGGTGAAGGCTTTGGCCATGTCTGTGTGGGATTGTCTTGATTACATTAATTGGGATGGAAAAATCTTGTGCACTGTGGTTGATGCCATTTCTGGGCTGCTGCAGTAGATGTTGTGAGTGGAGAATGTCTAACTGAGCAATACGCACACTTTCCCCCTTGGCTCTCTGCTTTTTAGAGGTACAAAGTGATCAGCTATTTCAAGCTGTTGCTGCCTTGATTTCCCCCATGATGACTGTTAGTTCCTTGAAAAATTCGTTAAATAAATCCTTTCTCTGAGAAGTTGCTTATCTCGGAGTATTTTATCACATAAAGAAGAAAAGAAACTAAGACACTACCTTGATCTAGTTCCTACTGGCACCCAATGACATCTAACGGCAAGAGGAATAACAGCTCTGCTACAAATGTAAAACTTTACAAATGGAAATTTTGTTACTGCTTTTGTTTTGCTAAATTTATGCAACTCAACCTTTATCATAACTCCTAGACTGCATCCTTCCTCACTCAAAAGCCCACATATGTTATTTTCTGGTCATTGTTTCATCTATTTTATCGCTGTTCTGGCTCACAGAGTGATGATTATTGTGATGGTGATGGCTATTTACTGAAAACAACCCAACTCTATATGATGCTTAGAACTGTAACTGCACATGACACTCAGACTCCTATGACTGTCTTATTGTCATAGACTCCTATGACTGTCTTATTGTCATAGACTCCTATGACTGTCTTTTTGTCATAGACTCCTATGACTGTCTTGTCAGACATGGGAAATAGGCTCTGAAGTTAAGAACGTAAATGTAATTATGAACTAAGTAAATAAGAGAGAAGAGTTCTAAACTCAATTCTGAATAGAAGCCAACAGTCTTCTTCAACTTCAATATTTTCAGTTCTCATTCTTTGTTTTCTTTAACATTCTTACTTCTCATTTATCTCATTTTTATCAGGAAATAAACACATGTCTTCATGGTTGACTAATCAAGAGAGGGATTGCATCCAGGCCTATGAGTACTTTTATCTACTGCACTCTTCCTTGAGCTCCACTCACGACCATTCACCCTCTTTCTCTGTGTGCTCATAGAGCTAACCATCCACACATAAACATTACCACCAAGTGCCTACTTTCTCTACTTTTGATGGAGTCTTCTACAATGCATATCCAATATGCTCCTCTATAGTTTGATTATAGATCTCTGCTCTCTATCTCAACTCTACCTCACATGACAATAGAATGTGTTGGTTCTAAACCTATTATTCAAATGGTACTGCAGGTTGACAGTCTGACCCTCACCATTCTAAAATCATGCAAACACATGCTTATATTATAGAAAAACTATTTAAAATTGGTTTTACTAGAAATTAATGGCTCCTGTTGTCCAATTCACATTTAGTTAAAGTATTGACCTTGCTTTGTTTCATACTGATGCTTCCTCATCTCACATTACTACAACTGCAATGCCGAAGATATGTAAACTAATAGAACGTATCTATAATCTGAGGACGTGGCAGTCATGTATACAAATCATAGTTTTCTTTAGGAATCAGTTACATAATCAAAATATTTATCCCCAAATGATAAGTTGAAAAAGGTTTATCCTCCCTTCCCAATCCCACCTCCAAGAGTTTCTAATTGACTGAAAATTCGGAGATCATATTTGGGCCATAATCATCACTGTGAGCGGGTACCCTGTACACTTTTGGATTTTGTCTTCCATTTTGCTTTCCTTTCAAGATTCTGGGTTTTTATGAAAGTGTACTACGAGCTTGACTTCCACATGCCTTTTACTTCATCTAAACCTATATCTTCTGTAATTCATATTTCAACTCAGGACAAAATTTATATTTGCAATTGGGCAAACAGAATATGTTGGCCAACATTTCCATGAAGTTTCAAAAGACTTTTTCATGAATATCTGTGGGTAGTGTGACCCAACAATGCCAGAACTAACTTCTGCTAATAGATACAAGCTGATACCTTCCTTAAAATACTACTTAGTTCAGTATCTACCAGTTAGGTTTTTTCATTAACTATTTGAAAAATGAAAAGTACAAAATATGAATATATTTGTAGTTTTAGGTGTGAAAAAATGAAAGTTTAGTTGAGCAAGAATTTCATGGTCCGACTAGCCATGATATCACTCACTGTCAAAATTTGTAGGGCCTCAGTCTGCTTCTTAAATAAGTTTTCATAAGTCTCTCTAAATTAAATTGTAAAATGACTGGCAGTACTTTTTAACTTTGGTATTTGATTAAGTATTTACTTTATAAACCAAAATATATATTCACTTGAAATCATAGGATTGAATACATTATCATCATAGAACTTACATTTTCAATTTGTATGAAAAGCAACGAAGTTCCTTTCATCTGTATTCATCCTTTATTCCACAAGTTATGTACGGCCTAAATTTTTTTAATTAACTGGAATCAAAGACATTGAGCCCTTTTTCCTTTAAGAGTATAGTATAAAACATACGGCCTCAGAAAAATTCTCAGTAAAAAATAAGCAATATGCCTTTGCTGGAAAGCAAAACGTATATACAACAATGTCAAGATCAAATTCTAACATTCTGATTAAATTACAAAAACATCAGTAGGATTACCAGGGTCTGAATATGTTCCCCAAATGCATATCATAAAGATCACTGTCTATGCAATAATTAGAACGCTGGGCCTAATGAGAGATATTATTCCATTGGGCAGAGAGAAACTATGGCCTTAGAAATGGGTTGGGTGAACTGTTACAGAAGTAAATTGTTATAAAAGGGTTTTGCCCACTTTTAGACTTTCATTGTCTTAGAATAGAATAACATGAGGGCTTCCCGAGATGAAGACCCTTCATTTTGAATTTTCAGCATCCACACTATGGATAAGAATATTGCTGTTCACTATGAACTATCCACTGCAGTATGTCACAAGACATGAATATAAAAAGAAAATGTATGGACAATGAGAATAATTCCATTCCTGAATCCAAAGACCGTAAATAAATGACAGTGATATTTAAATTACTAGTTCAAACTCAACTGATTATCTCACACCTTACAGGAAAAAGTATTAAGTTATATGTTATGGGAATCATAGCACATTTTAATCTATATTGATTTAATTAGTTTGTGATTCATCTTAGAAGATGCTTTATAAAATTCAATATGATTGAATCAAAAACAGAACCAAAAGAGACAAACCTAATAAACATAATAAAGTCCACAGTAATTGAGATACAAAAAGTTTGCTTTGAATGAATATGGCATGAAATAATCACATGTTTCTTATTTTACTCACCAAAGATCAAAACTCAAACTACAGGTGAATCTCAAGTGTGTCCTGCGGGATAAGCCTGTGAACCATGGACTCACCTGAGATGGAAGTTGTATTCTGAACGTGGTAAAACATTCAACACCTTTCTACTATAAAGCAGTGAGGTCTATAAAGTTTAATCAAAACTCCCATTTTACTTTTTTAATGAACAAAATTAGAAGCCTTTTACATTAATAGCATTCCACTCTCTCCCAGATATCAGGGCTTCATAACTTGTGGGAAAACGCCATCCAGTTTAATTGAATTTTAAGGTCCTCTATTGTAAGAATACAAGCAGCTGTCTTCACATGCCGGGCATATATGCAGGGAGAATGCAGCGGAGCATGAAGAGCTGATATTCCTGAATAAAAGGTAATCTTGTGTGTGGGATGGCAGTGTCACCTATTTATCCTTCAACACTACTTACAGGAGCACCTTTTTCTCCAGCTGGACCAGGAGGGCCCTGGGGGCCTGGACGGCCTGGCAAACCAATTGGGCCTGCTGAACCCGCAGAGCCTCGCTCTCCCGGAGAACCCTAGAACATGGGAACAAGGATATCTTGTCATTATGGGAAGAACAGACACTGTCATACAAATCACTTATTTAACAACTAAAGTTAATCTACCCAAAAATTGTCAAGCTAAATATGAGAAAATTCTAATAATTCAAGAAATAGTATAACCATCACTTGAGGGATGAAATGCTGATTCCAGTATTGAGTGCAGATGCTGACATTAAGGAATTTTGATGAGCTGGGAGGTGTGGTGCACGCCTTTAAGGCCAGCACTTGGAGGCAGAGGTAAATGGATCTCTGTGAGTTCAAGGCCAGCCCGGTCTACAAGAGCTAGTTCCAAGGCAGGCTCCAAAGCAACAGAGAAACCCTTTCTCAAAAAAAATCAAAAAATCCAAAATAAAGAAAATGATGTTTGATGAAATGAAAGATACCCTGTAATTCTAGTGTTTGAGCTGGAAGCTTTGAAAATCTGTGTTCACTGCTGAACACAATGCTGCATAAATATCTATCCAGTATTGAACCCTGCATAGTTTCTTCTTGTATCATAAAGGGTTAACATATTATTTCCCTACACTGTTTACTGTCTGAAGTGTTTTCTGGACTTCACTTCAAAGTCACTAAATATATATATTTTTTTCTAAATCCAAAGTTGAGCTCACAAGATCTCAAGTATACATTATACAGTAAAGTACGCCATTAGCGCAGACTTTGGAATTTTTGTTCAGAACTTGTAAATTTACTTTGCTCCTCTACTGACCACTGACAGATGTAAATATTCTTAAATTTCTTGGTCATAATTTCCTAAAATTCTTTTGTGACAGAGTACTTCTCATTCATTTATTATATTTATAGTGATTGAATGAATTGAAAAGATTCAAGTTGACGTTACAGAGGGAAAAGGTAGCATAAAATGTGATAGGTTTTTCTCTTGATTATTTTATGCCTAAATGAAACATTTGATTTATTTTTTATAACTGCAGGGTGTCAAACTTAAGGGAAAGAAGTGTGAAGAAATTTGTCAAAATTTCAGCTGGATTTAAACAAAGAGGCATTTATGAGCTAGAATTATAAGAAAAATCACAGACAATGTTTGTCATGCTGTATAATAACCAACAAACACCTGTGTGAATATTACATGTCTACTAATCAAGTGTTATAAATCATAAATATGAGAGCATAAATGTGAGAAAAATTGCACTTAGTATTTTCTAAAATATATGTATGTATGCATGCATTTGTATTGTGCATCCTTACATCTCTTTTTCTCCCTCCATTAATGTACTTACAAATCCTTACATATATTTATATGTACAAATAATATAATGGGTATATAATAAAAACATAATTTACTAATGATGTGCATTTCTCTTTATACATTATGTGGATAATTGGCCTTTATTAAAACCCAAGTTACTCAAGTACAGTCAATAGAAATTTGCAGAACACCCACTGAATATTTATTTTCTCTAAGAATTGTGCTAAAAGACTTATGTGTCACACTAATTGATGTATTGTGATTGACATATGACTCATGGCTTTTATTTTGGAAACAATGTGCTTGTTGAAAATACAGTATTCTTAATATTTAAAATTAAACTAACTGTTTTATATAACCATTTTGTGTGTCTTAAGCAGAGATAGAATACTGTTCTGAGTCTCAGGAAGTGTGCAGAGTGTGCAGATATTATGTTATTATTAAAGAGCAAAGTATTTTACTTTCTGCCTTAAAGCATTCCTAAGATGAAATTTCAGATTAGCATCTTGCTTTTGGAGGCTGCATTAAAATTAATAACAAAATATATTGCTTTTCTGTAGTTAAAATGTTTCTCATGATCTTGTCAGATTTCATCAGCATTAAAACAAATGACGGGAAGACAAAGAGGCTTGCCAGTGCATCCCTATGCCCTAAAGTACAATGGCAAGCCCCCTTTTGTACTTGTTATTACAGAAATTTCATAAGCCTAGATATCTGTAATAATGGAATGCTCAGCACTGAATTTATTTTATCCACAAATAAATGTAAAGTGAAAATCCCTGATGGAACCCATTGATTAAACCAGTGATGTATAGTGAAGCTGAGAATTGTAAATACTCTCAGGCCAGCTTGGAACAAATAAAACTTTCTAATCCTTGAGTTACAATGAACACTGGTAAGGCACTCGCTTTCATTTCCTTGAGTTTCAGCTAAATTTTAGAAGAAAGTCCTCGTTATACATCCAGCATTTGTATACTGGGATTGTGTCCTCATGTGACAGAACCTAGGAAAACTGGATGGAATACAGTAGGTCCGAGCTTTGAGGAATTTATCCTCACGCTGAATATTCTTTGTAAAGCTTAGGTATCTAAACTGCAAAAAATATGAATTTGTGTATAGTAATATATAATTACTTTTGCATAGTAAATAAAATTATTGTATTAACAGCTATGATTAAAATAGACATAAACATGAAAATGATAACTTGATAGTGCTCACAAAGGCAGGGATTTCCCCTTATTTTTTTTCCATAACAAAACATTTGTGGTAGATACTGGCACAAAGCATTCCATAAACAAATGTGTCAGTTGTTGGGTGAGCCTTTTCTTTCTAGTCCTGGAACCAACAGTTTTCAGGTCTGGAGCATATTCTCTGTGACTTATTTTATCATCAATAAAATATGTAGAGAAATTGCTTGTGATTGGTTTCTTGAAATGTTCAATAGTATAATGTACTTTAGTGGCACAATAGAATCTCCTAAACATAGAAGTACCTCATACTACTGAACATGGAAGAACATGCCAAAACATCTTAGAAACACAGAACTATCATTTTTGTAATTTTTGAATTAGAAAGTAAAGGGTCACAAAAATTGTTTATTTTTTTATTCTTATGAATATATATGATATGAAATATTAAACACTACAGAAAACATATTTTCTTATGCTTCCAAATTTAAAAGAGAATATGCTTTTTGCATTGTGAAGATGAAACCTTCTATTCAATTTCTTTCTTTAATGCTATTTCCCCCCTTCTGCAACCCATCCCCTAAAATGTTGTGACATCTCCCTATTATCTATTAATGGTAACAAAACAAGAAACAGTGGCATTGGTGTTGATTCTTGACCAGTGAGAACGGAGGCTGTTTGTCTAACTGTTGCTCAGAAGCAGACAGTAGAGAATATATATTATCAGCTTTCTTCATTGTTTATTTCATATTCTAGGGAGGTTTTGTAAAATATATGAAAACAGAAAACAGACAAATCATCTCATCAGCATTCAGTGTAAATGGGGCTCACTGAGGAATAACAGAAAGACAAGCAAGTTCTTGTTTTTCAAAGCTATCTAGGTAGAAAGCACAAGTGTGTATTTCCTTATTTTTAAAAGGTCAAAATGACCACCCTACAATACTATGAAGTAAAGTCATTACACTATCCCAGTGATAAACTTTGAATCAAACAAAATAAAAGTTCAGATAAAGCATCAAACATTACTAGAATTCAAAATACAAACTCTGATTGATCATCTGAACGTTTTATATTAGTGTTACAATATTTTGTCATTAATCCTTGCCACCATCTCTGAATACAGATCAACCATCCTTGGGTGTAACAGTTTTGTTCTTAAGTGGAACACAAGACTCAAGAGTCATCAGTGCAGTTATTCCAAAATTTCTATTCTCTCATCTAAAAAAAAAATGAACAAATACAATGCAGTTCTCTCAGGAATAGAGAGGTAGAAAGGAGAAAAAAAGGATTATGACAAAAAACATGTAAGCTATTGAAAAAATGACAAGGAGAAATGACTCACAAAGTAGGGAATAGAATCCAACACATTAAGGTAAGGCTTAGTAACAAAAGAATATTGAACGGTGATGGGGTAAAGAAGGCATGACAAGTTTGTAAAATGTTAAACACATTTGGGAGCTTTGTGTCTCCCCCCACTCATATGCTTTCTCTATATAAAGGAAGTACCACCAAAGACAAAACAACAGCCACAAGATCCATGAGTCAATAAATAAAATAATATGTACTTTTTAAATTAATGAAAATCATAGTGGCAAAGCTCTTGACAATCCTTCATGCTTTATTTCTTTAAATCCTAATTTTAAAGGTCTTATTTTTTTTCCTATGTGTGTAGTTTGGGTTTGTACACATGAGTTCAGCAATGACTTCAGAGTCCACAAAAAGGTAGTGGATCCGCTGGAGCTGAGTTAATGATTGGTAAATCATAATTGTATAATACTGTCAAAAATCATAGTGATTTGAGTAACGTGAGGGTGTCAAAGCATCATACGGCAGAAATTAAGGGTCAGTAAGGGTAATTATATGAGTAGGCCATTGTTATTAGGATCACACAATGAAGATGATTTGCCATCCATGAGTAATAAGTTGATTTTGAAGGCAGTTGATTAGTTCTATCAGATGATGGCATAGTTAGGGAGGTATATTAAATGGATATTCAAGAACCAATGGCAAAGGACTGTGAGAGCGCAGGTAGGAAAATAAATGGAGTAAAGGAGAAGAGATAACATTTATAGGAAGAAAACAAAAGGATCAAACGAAGGAAATGATGGCAGAAATGGTGATGAAGTCACAAGCAAAGTATTTTGAAGTGATTAGCATGGCTCCAATTTGCACTGGGTAGAAGTTGGAAAGAGATTTAAGAAAACATTCAGTTATACAAGCAGATAAGGATAAGAAGATCAAATGAGAAAGGCTTCTAAATATGGCAGCTTGTGTGTGGTAGTGATACTTCAGAACATTGCTGAGAATGAAGGTGGCATAAAAATCATGAGGGCTGTACTGTGTTTCTCTGCACGTTTACTTATATCTTCAGGAATAAACGTGAGACCAACTCTGATACTTGCTCGGTGCCGATTATTTCATGATGTTACATAGTTTTGTGACAATCACTATTAGCACAGGCAATGATATTATTTTTCATTTTTATTTGATATTTTTATATCACTGAAAAATTCAAGTCTCACCAGGTACTTAATTCAGACAGAATATAATGCACATGAAATCGAAGCTTACTTTATGACTAATTATTGAATGAGAGACTGAAGAAGAAAATAAATTCAAACGAAAGTCTTTCCAGGCTTTTCCTATTCATGACATTATGTTGCTTTTAATTCTGATTTATTAGCGGTAAGACAGTTCTTTACCTCCTGTCAGAGCAAATCCTTCCAACCTCCTAAACCCTTGTGCTTCTGCACTCATTAGTGCCTGCAATTAGCAGAAACCAGGCATTGAGAGCTTTGATTGACACATGTTTATTTTCTCTTCTGCACACCATGGAATCTCAGCATGAGAATAATGATAGAAGAGCTGTAACTTACAACGATGGCGAGCATGGCCATCTATTATCATCATACTTACCACTGGACCCTGGGGGCCCTGGGGACCTTCTCCTCCTTTCAGACCAGGTGCACCCTGATAAAAGTGAACAAACAAAGAGATTGAATACATATAAATTAACTATAAATAGATAATGTGTGCTTGACAAAATGGAGATGACAGGAAGTGTTTTCTGAAATCAACAAATGCCGGTATATGTATGTATGTATGTATGTATATATATATATATATATATATATATAGAGAGAGAGAGAGAGAGAATAAAATGCCTAGATTTAAGTATAGCTCCTTTATTGCTCATGACTCTAAGCAAAAATATCATCCACATGTTTGACATATATGTTGATTATACCTGGGCTCCAGGAAGGCCTCTTTCACCTGGGAAACCACGTATTCCTGCCGGTCCATCTTTCCCTGAGATACCTTGAGGACCTGGGTCACCCTGAGAGATAAAATGCATACCATTAGCAAAATCAAATTTCTACCCAGCTTTTATGAGCAAAACCGCGAGTCTCACTCATCCTTATTAAAGAAAATATGGAAGTAGGATGTGAACATCGTTTAATTAAAGGGTTGTCATTAGGAGTGCCATTCATATTAAAATAAAATAATGCTACCTAGATGAAAGGACATATGCAAACTGGTGTTGTTATGGTCAATGAAATGATTCTTGCCTTATTACTCAGTAATTGTCTTGAAATACAATAACCTCGCACTAAATATCTTCCTGGCTAATTGTTCTGGCATTGAGTGGTAATAAGGAAATGCAGAGAACACACGTGTAGCTGATGAGGAGTATATGGAAGTTTTGAGTGAAAGGACATGGAAATTTTTAAGAAACTTTGCTTGGTCAGGAGCTAGTTAAGGCACTGGGTTCAAGAACCTTTGCAGCACCAAGAGCTAGTCGAAAACAGGAACCTTTGCAAAAGTATAAACCATGAAATGCTCCTAGAAGCTAGCCACCTGTTGACACCCAGCTTTGTGGTCTAGACAGAAGCAGGAGTAACTGCTGGGGGTGGGGGAAGGGTAAGGGAGCATGCACAAAAGTAGCTGCTTACAGGGAAAAGAGTCTGTGCAGAAGGAGTATCTAGCAAAGCCAACCCTTGACACTGAGTAAACCTGGTTTGTGGTTTTTGCCTATAGAATGTCAACCCCAAATGACGAGGGGGCTCTCCTCCCTACTGCGTTGCGACTAGCCTGGCTGCACAGAGCTCCGAATAAACCTTGCTTTTGCATTCTGGACTTGACTGGATCCTGGTGGTCTCTCTGGGGGTCGCAACCTGGGCACAACATGAGAAAGTGATTGTTCTTGATCTTGTACCTTTGCACCTTCCTTCCCTGCAGCACCAGGAAGTCCTTGCTCACCAGGAGGTCCAGGAGGCCCAGGATGCCCACGTTCACCTATTGGACCAGTCTCACCAGTCGGTCCCTAAATAGGAGAAGCAAAGCTGTATTGGAGTGTCCTTTCAATTTCGCCAGACAAATAGAAAGCAAACGCAAAGATTATTCCCTTTCATGAGATTATTTTCCTTTATATCTATGATGCCCAACAATATGCTTCCTAGAACTTAATAATAATAATAATAATAAACAAACTCAATGAAAGTAGTGTACCTAGCAAGTATTTAAAAAGCTTGCTGTAGTCTTGGTGAGAATAGTCAGATGGGCTAGGGAACTCTGTGAAGTATGCAAGGATAGTTTCTTTGTCCAGTACTAGAACTACTTGAGAAGGAAGCTAGCCCAGCTTCTCTTAAAATCCCTGTGTTATGAATGACCGTTTCACCTTATTCTTCTTTTCCTGTAATCAGCTTTACAATATAGAGACACAGATGCCACTCTGGTGGGTACTCAAGGAGTCATAATAAATCAAAGTCACTTGGAGCATAAACAAATGAAGCAGTTTTCTTTTGGTGGTAGTGGTGTGTGTGTGTGTGTGTGTGTGTGTGTGTGGTGTGACGGGAGAGGAATTTCCCTGCCCCAGAAATCCCCATACAAATAGTTAACTCATATTCAACTGACAAAGACCAAGGAATAAAGCTAAGGGGTCCTGGAACCTAGTCCTTGAGTTTACACTTGAAGCTGTACTCAAAAGCTAATTGCTGGAAGGTACGGCAAATGCTGAGGGGAAATGCGAGGCTCTCTGTGTGTACCCCTGTCTTCCTGTGGGTGCTGTTTGATAAGCTGGGGTATGGTCAGCTTTGAGTGTAAAGAGGGAATCGTGACAGTTTCTCCCCGCTAAGACAGAAAAATGAATGATTTAAGTTAAAAACAAGTACAGAGAACAATTCTAGCAGCTGAGACTGTGGAAGAGGAACACATTTTTGCAGTTGCTTCTGAGATGTCCTCACCTGTGTTTTACTAAGAGCACAACGTACTTTCATGTTCTGGCCATGGATAAAGACCACGCGCCCCCACTTTTTACATCCATTTCCAAGTTTAAGTTCCACTGTCTGTAATTACTCAAACTCTTGAACTTATCGTTAGTGCACAAACACTTCTTTTCACAAAGGCATTCACAGTTACATACTGAGTTCCCAGCCATTCTGAATGTCATGAGACTTTTGCTATTTTTATTATTAATGGCTAAAAGAATAAAGAAACATACCTGTGGTCCAACCACACCTCCTGGCCCAGGGGGACCGGTCTTTCCTTGAAATCCCTAAGAAAGTAAAGTACAATCTATAAAAGTTGTAGGCAGGATAAAGCAAAAATTAAAATTCTTCAAGATAACTGAAAAACATTTTAAATGGAAGTTTAATATTGACTAAATATTATTCTTTTCAAATATAATGTGATATTATTGTATTGATTCTTTATAAATGTTCAAAGTATTCTATTTTCATTTTTCACATTACAGTATATATTTTATTTTCAATAAAATAAGAGAATGGATATGGACAGATATGGAATAAAAATATGACAGATATGGAATAAAACTGTGTTCTTTTTTACTGTTCTACCTCATCCGGCAATACAAAAAATTTTAGCCAACCAAGATTTATAGATGATGTATGAAGGACTTTTATATTCTTTAAGATAATTAACTAATTTTCTCTATATAAATTTCTAACAGTATCATAGAACAGAATATAAAATATACTTATAAAGTTAATACTTTTCATTATTAGTAATCATATCCACTTTATAAATGTTATTCTCTAGAACCCAAAATAACAGTTAAAAATATATTTGCAAATAATCTGATCAATGAATATAAGATGGCTGAGTGCCCAATGAATTAGGCTTTGGGAATATATTCTGGTATCCACATCTTTCCAGATTCATGAATTACCTTTTCCATGTGATTTTATTTTGATAAATTTATTTCTCAAGTCATATAATATACATAAAAATTGAAGAAATAAATACAAAAACCTGAAGAGAAAAGTCTTCAAAAAAAAGCAATGAAAGCAAATTGTGCCTACACTATTTTTAATCAAGAAAATATGGAAACAGTAAAAACAAGAAAAGCAAGAAAAAATAGAAAGGGATCATTCTATGTTTGTATCACAACTTAAGGGAGAGTATTATTTATAAATTGCAGGGAAATAAAAAAATCTGAGTATTTATTATTGCAGTTCACATTACATGAAAATGAATGCATTTCTCCTATTTTTAAATTTGATTTTAAGACTTCTACTTTTGCAATACTTCTCAATGGCAAGACAAAGTTGTTCTAAAGAAAATTATCAGAGAAGTTATTTAGTATCAAATAAACTAATGAGTTTGAAAATCATGAATCAGACTACATTCTATGTATACTCACTTTAAATGCACATCTACATATGTACACCATATGCATGAATATACATAAAGTATATGTGTATATACAATTGTATGCATGAATTCACATTTACTTAATACTTCCCAGGTTATGCCAACAACCTCCAGTACTGCAATTATATCCCCATATTAGTAAACTCTCCTCTTTATAAATAGGAGATTATAAATTGCTGAACTCTGCTCTTTCTCAGTAGTTTTCAACAGGACATGACCAATAGTGTCTGGTGCCATCACCATCTCAACATGGAGATAGATTCCCTGTTGTGATTCCCTAGTAATTTTCCTCCTGGATAATACATGGATGCTATAGATAATATTTATTAACAAAGCACCTTCAATTCTCAGGTTTCCTTTAATCTTCACCTAAAACCTAAGTATTTCCCGACTGCCCTAGTAGACAGACGAGTCAAGCTATATCCGATTCTTTCCTTGATAACTTCAGACTTATATCAGGTTCACTCACTTGTCCATGCTACGCAGAACTATCATCTCAAACCAGCTAATCTAATCAACTAGATTACATACATATATCAACCTACGTCACTGAAAAATCTCCACACCGTATCAGCTTAGGCAGCTACTAGAGTGTGGTTTTGCTTTGGAAATAGTTGTAGGTTTATAGCCCATTGATCTTGCCTCTCTCTCTTAAACAGCCATATGCTTCCTGTTTGAATTTACCTATTGCTTAGGTCTGTATTGCTTTTTCCAAACTACTACTGATCAATTAAGTTTGATTTAAGAGGAAAAAATGCAATTATGACCTTTAAAAAGCATAACATTTTATGAAGGTCTTAGTAACTGCAGGAACATCAATAGTACACAAAATTAATAGAGTAACAGCTTATTACATGAATTGATTAAAGTCAATGCTTCACTGAAGAAATAGTGGAGAAATGAAAATTTACATACAAAGAGCCACATGGCTGCTAGCTCAATAATATAAATGATAGTTTAGGAGAGAGCTGGAAGATATGTCCATATGCCTGACCATACAAAACATTCAGAGCATATGCATATCGAATGAATTTGACATTAGAATCATGTAAATAAAATAAAATTAGGTAAATTATTATAATTCAGAATGAATTTTCTTGCTTCATAATGCCATACTATAAACTGCATTTGTTTTAATTTTTAGAATATTTTAAGTTAAGTTAATGTTTTCCAACGTCTCTGTGAACAGAAATTAATTCCATTAATTAATTCCAATCATTAATGAGTGATTGGAGACTCTGTTACAATAACCAAGAAAATATAGTTTATATCCTGATAATATCAAAAGGAATTTAATTATTTTTATGGTGAATACTAGATTCTACGGTGGCCCTCACATGAATTGTGTGTTTTCAAGATATAAAAAGCTATTAATACTTTTTTTATTGGGAAACCACCCCAACAAAAACAAAAAGGCTTCAAAATATAAGACGTCAAAATTTATTCTAAAAGATTTTTATTGGAGATGAATTTCAAATATAGCAAAATAACGTCTTCTTTGAAATAAAGAAACACATATACTACAAGGTATATCCACTCTGGCTTTGGAATCTTCTGCAGAAAATCTTTAAATTCTAGTCAACATGGGAAAAAAAGGTGAAAGAAAACACTTATGTTCTAACTATACGGCTGTTCACAGTTCTCAAGTCAAAATTATAATACAACTTCCTAAACCTAATCTGTCTGTGGAAATTACTAGATAGAAACATTCCTCACTCTCCAGCTAACAAATTATTTTCTTCTTGTTTTACATTTTAATGTTCATATGTTGATATGGTTTCTTTCTTTTTTTTTTTTTTACCATATACTAGTTTTATTATGTTAAGAAGAATAAAGAACAATGAAAGTTACATGTTAACTGGCCTAAGTGGTACAAAGAGGTAAGCAGCAATAAGAATGACTTATAATAATTTAATGAATATAATCATCATAGAGAAGTGGGGTCATGAATATTTTTCCAGTACAATTATTTTTAATGGCAAATGAGCTTAATTTATACCGATAATAGACAACACTTCACTGAGATAAGAATAATTATATCCTAAGGTAAGGACGGATTGAACAGGTTACTAGAATTTCGCCACAAAATAATTTAAATTGTAGGAGTATATGTCTTTAAGCTTATTTTGTTTTCCATTACTTTGGGGGCATGCCATAGTCTCTTGATATAATGTTGAATGATGATACCAAATCACATTTAAAAACTTTTTCTTTATAATTAAGTATGTGTGATACAGTTTAGCAGGGGCTAGTTCTTCAGTTTCATTGTGATTTAGCACCTAAGGCTTCAAACCCAACAGTTTAAAACACAAAAACAAACTGGAGTACAGTAAAATCTTTGTCCACTGTCTGATGCTTTCAAAGGGTACTCAAGTACTGTTAATGTATGTCAATAACATCATAGTGCCCATGTAACAAACTGGATGAAGGGGGCTGGCCAAAATATGTAAGAATCTCCATTGAGAACATAATGAAATATTAATCAGGAAATTTTATTGACAAGGCATAGCAACACAGGCCTGCAATCCCAGCTTTGGGAGACCGAGGCAGGACTGACTTGGAAGCCAATACAAGAAGTTATCTAAATCAACAAGCAATGTCCAAAAACTGTATTTCTGCATGCTTTAAAAATATCATTGAAAAAGCAAGATCAATGTAAAAAATGCCACACTTCAGTTATTTTCCATTAAATTTGCATTTAACTTTACATATTATTGTATAGAAGTTTAATTGTTTTGAGAATTTCATATAAAATATTTTCATCATATTCAACCTCCCCCATTTGATTTAATTTAGAAATGAGGGGAGTATTAATTATTAATTTTCAAGTTATTGATTCTTGAAAGATACATTAGAAGTTTGCTGGAATTGTTCTCAAGAGGTCCATGACTATGGTAAAAATGAGAGCTGCAGGATTTGAATGAGAATGTCTTTGCAAATTTGAGTGTGAGTTACTTTTAGAGATTATTGTTCTTCTTCTGGAGATACCACCAAAGAGTAAATTTTATGCTTTGGTCCTCTATGTATTTTTTGATTTGCTTTTGAAAAATTCAGATTAAAAATTTCAGGAAAAATTAATACTTGATAACCAGGAATTGTGACATGGTGAGCAAGATAAGAATTATAATGCTTTTCCCATTGCAGAAAATTGACAAACAGTTCAGCATTTGTGACAATGTAGTCCAAGAAAACTCTAAATATGTTTTAATGCTAGCAGAAGGTAGTAACTGGGTTTCCAACAAAATTGTCAAAGGTAGTTTGTGAGATCCAGTGATTGAATCCAAGAAATCATGGCCAGAAGTGAGGATTTCTGATTAAAATAACAACCCACTGAGCTAGACAGTTGTGGAGTTTAAGAATAGCAAAATAAGCAAATAAACAAACCCAACAGCCAACCAAGGGACCTGCGTTTTCTCACTGCCCATGAATTCCAACATAGAGTGAGCTGTTCAGTTAGATTACAATTGGATTTCTCGCTGAATTTTTAAAAATCAAATTACAATTTTCAACCTACATTTTTCCTATCAGACATGAAGCATATATTCAAGTCAGTTATTCCCTTACAACTCCCATTTCAGAAACTTAACTCATCCTCTAAGACTGATAGAATATTCTTTTATGTACATGGCTTATAATAAAATATTTTTCTGAGATAAGTGAATCTTGAGTGGTTCGGCGATGTGTAGCTATAAAAAGACTATAGTGGATGGATCCGGGTGGCATCTTGTGGAGGTACCAGAATATGAGATCATCTCTATCAGATCATTCTAAAAATGCTGTAGCAACAATAAGATTCATAATAATGAGCATCCTCTCTGTTCTAGTGAACTTGATAAGGCTAACACTTGCACCTATTTAGGCATTTGCTAAAATATTTTAATAATGGCTCATTGGCACCATAATGGGAACAGATGCTGAGACCCACAACCAGACATTTTAGAAGAGAGAATCTATATGGGAGATCTACATCAAATCTCTCTCAATACTCAGTGAGTCCTCCACAGATTCTAAGAGTCAGAAGGGCTGGAGGAAGCCAGGAGAACAAGGCTCTCTGACTCAGCTAAGCAAGACACATATGAGCTTACAGCAAGCACAGGGCCTGCATGGGTCTGCACCAGGCCCTCTGAGTGTGTACTATAGCTATTAGCTGAGTATTTCTATGGAACTTCAATTGTGAAATTGAATGACTCTCTGACTCTTGTGCCTGCTGTTGGGACTCTTTTCCTTTTATTGGGTCAAAAATTAATGTGATAGTTACTGCTTTATCTTTTTATATTTTATTTTGTAGTGTTTGGCTGTTATCTCTCAGAAGCCTGTTCTTTTCTAACTAGAAACAGGAAGGGATTTGGAGGAGAGAGAGGTGGGAGGCAACTGGGAGGGAAGAGGGAAGGAAAACTATAAGATAGATTGTATGAGAAAATAATTCATTTTCCATAGAAAGGGAAGAAAGAAAGCAAAAAGAAAAAAAAAGAAGCTAACTACAGTGGGTATAGCAGGGTATAATTAAACTGAGTGAGATATTAGAAATCAAATAAAACTAATCAGTACACAAAGAAAAGAAAGAAACTTGCTCCATTAATTTTAAACTAGTAATTTAACTGCTAATAATAACACAGGTTTCTAGGAAATTGTGTTGTCTGGGAGCAAATTTTATTCCAAGAACATAAAAATTAAAAAATAAAAACAAAAACTGAATCACTTACTGTCTCTCCACGCTGTCCAGGGTGTCCTGGTAGTCCATCCTTCCCAGCAGGGCCCTGGAATAACAAACATTAAAGACCCAACTCATAAATTCTTCATGAAAACTCTTCCCATGATGTTGAAGCCCAAGGGTAATATGGGAAAAAACTATCTTGCATTTCACAAAAAAATTCATTTTGTTTTATTTTATAAAAGGTGGTATTTAGTTGATTTTATATAAACTCGTTTGTGAACTGCCTTCTTAAAGAAAAACAGAGACAATGAATGGGAAATCCATAGAACTGCATTCAGAGCACATTGGATTTCAATTAATTCTTTCATATGCCTCTGTACTTTAAAATTATACATGCGTAAGTTCACTTTAGCAAAACATTAGTTTTCCAGTGCTTTAATATAAACTGTACTTTCCCTGTGTCCTATTTTAGAGAGCCTTCAGAGCTCCATTCCAAGTCAGAAAGTGGATAAAAGAGAAAGCGAGTGCCCTCTGGTGGCCATCGAATTTCTTACAAAAATGAGAAAAAAATGCTAATCTGCAAAACAATCGTCATTTTACTTTACAAACTGCTTCAAGAAAAGGAAAAACAGTTCAGTTCTAGATGTCATCAAGAATAATTGTTCCTTCAATTTCCTGAAATATCCTCCAAGAAGGAAAGTATTTAAGAAATATTAGGGAAATTTTCACTACATTACTGCTTTCTACAAAGGGACTATTTACCATGTCTGAGAAGAGAAATGACACAATTAGCTAAATACTTAAAAAACACAACCTTGTGAGGTTTCTACATTCTAAACACTTAGCAGATACTGACTATTCTTTCAACAGTCTTAGAAATTATACTCCTAAAAAGCTATTCAACATCCATTCATTTCTCAAAACAAATTTAGTAGGTATATACATTCTCTCTATTCTAAATAAATGCAGATAAATAGACATTTTAATCAAGATATTTTTATGACAGGCCCATCACCCCTCACTAATTATTTAAATAATGTTGTTTTCTACAGTCTATATTTATATATGCTATTATGGAGCCAGTTTGGGAGAAAAAAAAACAACTTTGATTTAAAATGAAGATTTCTATGGGTAACTTTCTTTCACTTTGATGAGACTCCTAGAGTGGCTGGCATGCCTCAGGGATGCTCCTGTCAATGCCCTGACTATGTCTTCTACCTTCTTCTAATTGATCCATTCCATTTCAACACACAGGCTGCTGTGTGTATTACCAGGTTTTATTTAAAATTAGTGATTGCTGAATGTGGTGATTCCAATGTTAACCTCACCCCACAGAGCAAAAGTTGGGAATTATTAATAAAAGGTCCAAAACGTTTTGTAAAATAACTAATTTTCATTTAAAACCATATATCAACTATCTCTGCATTAGCCATTAGATAGTAATAATGTATGCAGCTTTACCCAAAGCTTAGAGAGAAACAGAAATGCATAGTTAATTATTGGTTGATTGGTCAGGATGCAGCTTTGCAAAACAGCAAACTAAAATACTTGCAAATTTACCACTGTTTTAATATAGATGGAGTAAATGTGTTATAATTTGAGGTCATTATAAAGTTTTCAGACTAATAGGATGTTAGGTGAAGGATAACACATGACCCTGGCTTCCTCCCCAAAGACACTAAAATTTCATCAAATATGTGCATAGCAATCAGTGTAAGACCTATACATGTTTCTAGTAAACCTCTGAGTGTAAGCAGTAAGCATCCTGCTCCTTACTAGAGCAAATTATATTTAAGATTCTAAAATGATCACCTTTGAAATGGTGATCCTAGATCTAAATGAAAATACCATGACTTTTACTGGAGTTTCTCGATGCTCTGAGGAATAGAGATAATGGGCCAAAGAGCAGTGGTATGAGACTTTTCTTGATTTAAGTATGAATTTCAGAATTATACAACCAACACTTATACTATTCTAGTTTTTAATTTAAGATATTGCTTAGCAAGAGACATTTAAATTATGTTCCAAAAGCACCTAAGAAATTAATGTATTGAAAATGTATTCTGTAATATTTAAATTTCAATTTTATTTTATAAGGATTTTTTGTTACAATACTTACATTTTTAAAGCAAGTACATCACAAGAAATTCCATAGAAACAACTTACCTAGGTCCATAAGAGCTCATAGAATCTGAATTGGAAACCAAGGAGCCTACATGGGACCGACCTAAGCCCTCTACCTCTATGTGGCAGTTGTGACACGTGGTCTCCTAGCTGTAGGAGCATGGAATGTCCCTGATGCTTTGCTTGGCTTTGGGAAACCCATTCATCATACTGGATTGCCTTGTCTGGCCTTAATACAAAGAACGGAGCTTAGTCCTACTGCAAATTGGCATGCCATGCTTTGTTGATACCCACGGGAGGCCTGTGACTTTCTGAACAAAAAAGAGAGGAGGAATCAATGAAGGATCGAGGGTAGGAGGAGGGAGGAGACAGAAGGAGAGCAAGGAGAGGAACTGTCAGGATGTAAAACAAAAACTTAATGTTTTATAAACAGAAAGTGTTAAAATTGTAAGCTGCGCCTCTCAAGCATTAAAATATTATTGAATAAAGCAAAAGAGAATTTGTCACACTTACAGGGGGTCCTTTTGGTCCAGGGAATCCAACTGGACCCTGAGGTCCTTGAGGGCCCTGAGAATAAATAGCAGTGGAGAAAATTTAATGATAAACTTTCAAGAAGGTATCTTCATATTTTGCAGTTCATCTCCTCAGACAAAACACTGGAGGAACAAATTTCTCCCATTTTAGTCATGAAAGCATAGCAATATAATAGTGTGTACAGTACTAACTGAGAAGCCAAATAACTTTTAACGGTGGGAAACTACACATCACACCAATGTTCTTATGCCACAAGCATATGAATGTTTAGAGTTCATGTAAAATGCTAATTTTCCTAAACAAGGGCTCAACGAATATTGAAAAAGAGTGGACAGGAAGTAGGCTCCTCACAAGCACAGCAATTATTAACAAACACACAATAGTCTCAATAGTCAGTCATGAAAAGGTGGCTCTGTCCTATACCACTAAACTATTGACTATTGATAGAATCTGGGAGATTGGGATCGGCTGCTCTTTACATGGTACTCTCTGCTGAGTCCACCAGGCTCAAACAGACAGCTCCAAACCAAGTCATATAGATGCCCTGCAAAATGAAAACGGCAACGGACTTCAAGACAGGTCATTCTCTAGGAACGCATAGCTAACAGGAGCATAATAGCAGTTCCAAACCAAGTCACCCAGATACCCTGCAAAACAGAAACCGCAATGGACTCCAAGACAGTTCTGTTTCTAGCAATACAGAGCTAACAGGAGCAAACGCAACTGTCCCAAAAGCATTGCATACCCTTATCCTTACGAATTACGCCGTGGCCATAATTCTGTCATTTGTCACTTCTGCTCCCTGCATTAGACTCTTTTGTATAAAAGATAAGATGAACTTCACTCTATAATTATTCTTAATAGCAATCTACTCCAAGATGTATTTATAATACCATTCCTAACTTGATACATAATTAGTTATATTATTTATTCATACGTATTATTCAGGTTCTTATTTACATATCTTTAAAATGCATAAAGCACATCGAGTCAGAGTGGTTGTTTTGGTACCAAAAAAAATGGATCAGTAAGAGTTAAGCCTGCACTTGACAAGCACATAATTATATCTATAAGATGAAGACATATAAAATGGGACATAATATATGTTATCTCTTGTGTAATAAAACAAATATTAAGTTAAAAAATAGCTTGTTGAAGTCAGTCTGCAAGATACTTTACTTTTTATGTTATCAGTTTTTGCTTCACCAGGAAAATTCATTACTATTTGAATCTAATGATTTATCACAAATAAATACAGCTTTTTCCAAGTGACAGCATCTATCTTAAACTCAAAAGAAAGAGGGAGGTATGAATACAAAAGGTTAGCTTAACAAAAATAAACTATGTTCTGAGTTGTCATAAACAATCTAATACTTTCCATTCTAATTTAAAAATAAGATAATATATTATATATATAAATATATATATACTAAAAGAATAAATAATATTTAAAATTGCTGCCAGTAAGTGGGGAGTTAATATGGATATGTATGCGATTTACCACATACAAGAGCAGAAATATATTCCCCTATGTGGAAAATTAATAATTGGATAATTTTATTAGAAATGAGTCATTCTAGGTTACAAACGGGGAAAAAACAAAGAAAAGCAAAGCAAACAAAAACCCTTCAATCTGATATTCAAAACATACAGTCTGACTCTCAAAGTCTTTTTCTAGATACTCAGATTGTTTAATCATGGTATTTTGCAAATTAATATGTACTTTCATTGGTGCTTTAAAGCATAATAAAACTCAGTTGTTCAATGATTTGCTAAATTGTCCTATTAATTTAATGATTTGACCATTTATCTACTATATCTTTTTATGAGCATTACTTGAGCCATAAAATATATCAAATATGTACATTATTTATGAGGTCAAAATGTACAAGATGAATGGACTTAATTTGTGACTATTTCATCTAGAGAAAAAAACATGTAGTAATTTAATTAAATATGAATCAGGCCATAAAGAAACTTTAATTAAATGCTTATTTTCTTCTAATCTATTCCTATTTTGTTACAAACAGAAGCTAAATTTCAATTTACTTGTTATTCAGAAATTCAAATTCTCATGCTCAGTTTGAAGTTCTGTATCATAGGTATTTCTGTTTTTCCTTCATGAAACATCAACTTTAAAGTCTTTATAAAAATATACAAAAAAATATTGGCTGAAGAGTCTACACAAGTACAAGACCCGCACTCAAAACTCAGATTCCCTTCCAAAAAAGCTTGATGCTGTAGTCTGCATCTGTAATCTCACCATGCCCAGCAGGAGAGAGATGGCACAAACAGATGAATCCTTGGAATCATCTAGGCCAAGTAGACTGGCACACAGAGCAGAAATACAATAAAGAGGGAAAAAAGTAGAAAGAGGTTGTCTTCTGACCTCCACACATGTACCTCATTCACACACAGTGATGCCCAAGCACACACACACACACACACACACACACACACACTACACATCTTACACAAAAATATCTACAGAATGGCATAAGCATAATTTAATAATACATGGAGTAGTCGTAGAAAATTAAGACTGATTATACTCCATTGGATGTGATACAAACTTTAGATTTAAAATTATTTCAAGACCATTGCTTTCAAATAATGCTGGTTGCCTCATACCAAAACAGCCAAACAAAGGTCTTGGTTGCTCATCTGTATTTGTCTTAAGTTATATCAATTGAAAATCAATTTACTAACCAGTTTTTTATTTACTGGAATAGATGTTTTATCTTGCCTTGAATGTATATTGATTATGACTTAATGGCTACTGGTACTTGTATTTTGCCAATACAATGTGACCGTCAGTTCCATCTACGAGATGAGTAGTAATATGGAAAACAAGAAAGTGTAGGGATCAAAGTGTATTTCATTTAACAACTGTATTTTGGTTGGAATAAGTATGATAACACAGACCGAAGACACACATTATTTCCATCATTTCTATAATATTGCTTGTATTTTCTCTAGTAAACTTGTAAATAGCAGAGGAGTGGAACTCTAAAAAGTATTTCTTAACTCAGACTGGAGGCTGTACATAAATGTGTCTTTTGACACCCTTTTGTAGAATTTAAATGCCTACGAAAGTGTTAATTTTCATTGTGTATGATGCAGCTGTGTAATACGTACTCTTTCACCTGGAGGACCGGGAGGGCCATCACCGCCTGAAGTCCCCTGGCAACAAAAAAAGGAAAGAATGAAAAGAAAATCAAATTTGACCCTTCTTCACAGCATTGCAACAAAAATCACAGTAAGTTTGCATGATACCTTCGGTCCAGGTTTCCCTGTGGGACCTCTGGCACCTCTGGAACCACGAGGACCCTGCGTAAGAGACGAGAAAACTTACCCAGTGAAAAGCAAATCCAAAAACAAATGTGAAAAACTAATATCAAAATGGCATTCACTATAGTGAAACAAAGAACCTACCGTTGGACCACGTTGACCCCGGGGCCCTGGTTTGCCAGCGACTCCCTGACAAAGACAGTTCAAAGAGTTTCAGTGTATAATAATGTCACAGTATATTGGGGGGGGGGTGAGAAACAGAGACTCATATAGGGGCACAGTCACTAGCCATCTCTGGACAATATACTTATGCGCCATACCCGGGCACCTTTCTCCCCGTTGGCACCTGGAAATCCAGGAAATCCAGTGGAGCCCTGAAAGAATACAAATAATCAACAATGAATGATTGTTTTCAATTTGTATGCCACAGGTTCCAATTACTTTGGAAAACAATGATGTGTTTAGAGATAGTAGCATTTAATTAAAAAGTATGTCCTTGCTTTGGACACTCGTAATAAAAATATACAATCTTTAATTATAATTGTTAAGCCATTACAAGAGATCTCTTCTTGCATTTGAAGGGAACTTACAGTGACATCTGAAATCCTGGAAGCATGAATTCATAAAAAAACATTTTAATATTTAAATTTAAAAGTAAAATAAGAAAGTATTCACCATATCTATTATTATTAAACAGAAGTTAATGAATATTTTATGAAAATAGATTTTAATGTGATAGCCAGTACATTTGCTCCAAATCTAAAGAAAAATCACATTTCATAAATGGCAATTATAATATAAAACATTGTCATTAATTAATATTACACATCCCCTCTTTCCAAGATCTACTCCTCCTCAATTTCTCTTCAGAAAAGAGCAGGTCTCCCAAGAATATCAACCCAAAACAGTATAATAAGTTACAAGACTAGGCACAAACCCTCATATCAACACTGGGATGAGGAAACCCAGTAGGAGAAAAAAAGAGTCTCAAAAGCAGGCAAAAGAGTCAGAGCCAATCACCATCCCCACTGTTAGGAGTCCCCCAAGAACACCAAGTTACAAACCATAACATATATGCAGAGGACCTAGCTCGGACCCATACAGGCTCCTTGATTGTTGAATCGGTTTCTATGAGCTCCTTTGAGTTCCGCTTGGCTGATTCTGTAGCCCATATTTTGGAAGTGTCCTCAACCTCTCTGATTCCTACAATTCATCCTCTCCCTCTTCTTCAGGATTCCCCAAACTCAGCCTAATGTTTGGCAATGGGTTTCCAGAAACTTTTGTTTTTAAACTACATTATATTATACACCCTGAAAAGCTTCCTTCCCATTTCCTAATGTTTTAGAAGCAGACATAAAGCTCTGTGTTTCGAATCCCAGTGATCTTAATTCACATCTTATGCCTCCCTAGTACCATCCAAATAAAACAAAGGCATATATTGTCCACTGTGAGTCTATTTTTCTGTTGCTAAAGAGGGCAATGGACTATTATTAATACAACTTAATACTTTAAAGTTTAGGGGACATTTGAAAAAATTCAGGATTCATCGATAAAGAAATGTGGAGTATAAAATAATAATACTGGATAATATGGAAAAAATTCAGGTTTCATCAATAAAGAAATGTGAAGTATAAAGTGATAATACTGGATAATAAACAATGATTGTTTAAAAATGTAAAAAGCCCATAGTGCACTTAATATGAATGGACATATTTTACTAGTGAAATACAACTTAAATCCCAATAACAAAAGTTCCAGATTTTGTCTTGGGCATATGCCCAGACTCTCATCTTCTCAGACACTTTATTGACCATTCTCCAAATAGTTTTATGTCTTTATTAAATAAAGAAATAGAGAAGATAGAATTTCAAATCTTTTTCTCTCAATTTTCTAAATATTCTACCAAACATGGAAGTGGGGGGAGTTTAAAAAAAATCTATTTTAAACCATTGCATGGATGAAATTTAATAATGTATAAAACGATCTGCTGAGAGAGGAGCAGACTTGATTTTATACACATCTCTATGTACTAAGGGGGATAGAGTCACATTCTTTGACTTTTCATCTTTGTGTTTTTAAATCAACTTCTTGGCATCTAATTGCTGCCTAGAACAAAGTCCCCCAAGTGACAAATGGCCCATGTATATCAAAATAAACTGTAATGCTTTTTAAAAATACAAATTGTGAGTAGCACTCCAGACATACTTGAACTGAAAAACTCTCAGATAGGGACTTAGGAATCATTGCCCTGGACATATGTGAATCATAGCCCTCTCCAGATGACACATACTTAATGATGGAGAACAGGTGGAAGCTGGAGGTCATGAATGGAAAATTAGAACAGCCACCTGCACACCCACATCCAGAATATGACAAGCTCATTGCCATTTGAATATAGCAAAGCTTTCCTATTTAGCAGTCAAGCTAGTCAAGAAAATTGTATGTGTTGTCCCATTTCATCATGGCGGACAAACAATGATCCAAAGAATACACAATATTGAATGTGTGATGTGATTTTCAATATATTTTGTGTTGACTATCACTTGAGAACAAATGATAAAAAGTTTAAAATAAAGAACACCCTGTATATTAAAATTTTAAGGGATTTTAAAAATTTAACTTTAAAAAGAATTTGCTTTCTTTGTCTTCAGAATCAGAGGAAGTCCTATCTGTTAGTTGCTATGTGACTAAGAATTTAACATATAAATAGGATCTGGCATCTAAATGACAAATGTTAACTAAATTTTATACAAAAATGAATATGCCTGCTCTGATCAGAATAGATAACTGTCCTATTTAAAATACACTATTAAAGAAATGCTTAATATTAATGTTACTGTTTTAAATTGTTGTGTAGTATATATGAAAGCCAGAAATTTTCTCTACCTGCCAGTTTTTCATGTAAAGTTTTCTAACCAAAGTATGCAA
Source organism: Chionomys nivalis (assembly GCF_950005125.1). Taxonomy (NCBI): domain Eukaryota; kingdom Metazoa; phylum Chordata; class Mammalia; order Rodentia; family Cricetidae; genus Chionomys; species Chionomys nivalis. The sequence goes on along the minus strand of NC_080103.1, from coordinate 26,781,925 downwards.
TGCACATTCAAACTAAACACTATCTCTAAAATGGCAAAAAAAAAAAAACAAATACAAGATGACAAGGGGAAAATTAGTGCTGAAATTATTCTGTCAATAAATAAAAACTTGCACAACTATCTTGTATAATGTTCAATTATGAAAGTATTCTACTTTATGTTAGATCTTAGGTTCTAAAACAACTGTCATCTTTTATAACACTTGATGGTTTTTCTTCCCAGATTATTTTGCTCCTAAGACATTGGCAAATGACTGTTTAACTACAGGTCTTCAACTACTTAGAATTAGCAGCCAAAGTTAAATTTTCTCTAAATATTGTCTATTGCAATGTCACTTGCTTCTATAGAGGAAAAAGGCTTACGGCTTCCTTTGATTTATGATGTGAACATCACTGTTGTTTTTTTTATTTAAAACAGACCTATTGTTTCAACAACAGGAAAAAAATGGAGTTATGAAGAAAAGGAACATTAAATATGGATGTCTCAAGTCTAGACATTGCAGTTAATGGATAAAGAAATGTATCATCTCATTGTGAGCAGGAACACTTTCATTTTGCCAACTATAGGATTTTCATACTAAGAGTTCAGAGAATACTGATCAGAAAATTGATGCCAGCAAAATGGAATATATCATAATTTCATACAAACTTGCAAGATATGATGGTGCTCATTCAAATGACATTATGACAGTTTCCTATCATTTTTAAATAAAAATGAAACGTACACCATGATTTCTTGTGCATCTTAGTATACAGATTAAGAATTCACAACATAAAACTGAGATGGTTTACAGTTCTGGATTGTACAATAAATGGATCTCTACAGAAATAACTGTTGATAATTTCCAACACTTGAAAAGAATGTAAATGGAAGATAGAACAATATATTACATATAAGATGGAAAATGTGAAAGACAACTGAGCAGCAGTTTCGATCTGAGAATCATTTAAATGACACTTTACCATTTTTAAAATACATCTTATTACATAAGGAAATAAATGGTCTGTGTGAAACGATAAAAAGTCACATGGATAGATTAATATACACAGTGTAGGAAAATGAGTGTAAACTATCGTCCCCATGAGGGGAAAGACAGTTTTGTCACCCACAGGTTATCTGTGAAGCATATTAACGCATGCTTGTGATATTACCATAACTAAAATTTTCTTTATCTGTTATTCTTGCTACTTATTGTTTAAAATAGAAAAGACAAGAAAACTGACCAATATAAAATGCGTCTCATGTACACATATTTTAAAACATGAGCTGCATATAATTGTGCATTCCTGCAATTCAAGCACATTGGGTTTGAAGCAGGCGACCAGCATGAACAGTATAGCAAATCCCTGTCTTTAAAAGAAAAAAGGAATAACTACCCAAATTATTAATTAACATTTACATATTAAATTCATTTAGCTATCAATGTAATTAGTAAATACATCAAGGCTAGCCAATGATAGTTTTTATACACAAAAGCAAAGTTCATGTTTCAAAATAAACAGCAATCACAAAAAAACTCTTATAATTTAAATATTTGTAAATATTTCAAATATCAGAAACTGAAATTTGAGCAGTATAGTTGATTACACTGTGTATCCAAAAGATAAAACTATGTCAAAAATCTCTGAAACTTGTAATGTTACTTTCGTTGACTGAAAAGTAATAAGAGGTAAACACATTAAGAATATTTAAAAGATTCAGGGCTAAACAAGTGTTTCCTAAATTCTCACCAAGTGTCCTTATGAGACACAGATGGGAAAGGATGAACAAAAAGAGCCCAGGTGAAAAGGAAAAAGGTGGAAGGGCGCAGGCCCCAGTCAACAATTCCTGGAGGCAGCGTAAGTTCCAAGAGTCCAGGACAGATTGGCTCCTAGAGGTTTTGCAGGAGATGTGGTCCTAACAGAACATTGATCACAGCCCCCTGGCCTTGAGAAAGGCAACAGTGAAACTTTCAATTGTTCGACGTCACCCAAGTTTTAGATATTTGTCATGGAACTCCGGGGAAATGAATGCTACTGCAAATGAGAGCCAGAATTTTAAAAATAATGGAACAGAGTCAAAATGGCTCATTGGCTGATGGCACATTCCACCAAAACAGTGACCCAGAGTTTGATCCCTGAGACCCACATGGTGGGAGGAAATAACTGATCCCAGAAAATTGTTCCTTGTCCTTCATATATGTGACCTGGGATGTGAGCACAGATGTGTAGGTATAAGCACACATGTGCACACACATTTGAGTAAATACATGAATAGAAAAAAGAAATAGTTCAGACAACAAGAGTAAAAGAAATAAAATAGAAAGCTATTATCTTCCACATGATAGCTAATGTAACTGAAAATATTTTATTTTCTTCTCTCAAATATATTTATTCTAATTATGTCAAATGAGTTAATTAAACCTTTCTTTCATAATGACCCTGTGCCCAGAAATTCTCAAGGACATAACATAATCACAGGTTCTCTGAAACACCTGAACTTCAGGTGAGTGTGTGTGTGTGTGTGTGTGTGTGTGTGTGTGTGTATAGCATTATACATGTAAGTGTGTTTTTTATTTGGTGATAAGTATTATGCAAAAGAAAATTAGACTTCATTCTCTCTTTTCTCCATCTCTACAACTAAGTCTCTAAGGATAGGCAATTAGTTAACCTGTGTGTCACCCAGATAAGTCCATAAAGTTCAAATTATTTTACCTTAGGACCTTGTCTTCCTGGATATCCTGGCAATCCTGGAACCCCAAGTTTCCCCTAAAATTATGAAAAACACAAAAGTAAATATAAACAGCCTATATATTATTATATATAGTGAGAATTTTCTGAATTATTTGAGCAAAGTATTTATATACTTGATATAATGCAAATGTTTACCACACTTTATTTTCATCATAGCTTTTTCATTTTTATGATAAAATGAAATTCTACAACATACATATATTAAAGGTTTTACTGATTCCTGATAACAATCATTGTGCAAATAACAGTATCCTCTTTGGAAACATTTAATTTAGAAGAAGACAATTCTTACCCATTGTGAATTATAAGGCATAAATATAGAAAACAGCTTTTTTTTTTAAACATGAACACAAGTTAGTTAACAAAGTTGGAAATATATTCAGAACTTACCACTCTAACTAAAGAAAATCTTTATGATAAATTAACTCATTTATCATATTCTAACTGTAAATCAAACTATTAGGGTATGTAACAATTTCTCATTAATTGAAATTTAAATAACTGCATTTGGATACTCCTTATTCATTTGTACAAATATTGGTTAAGTCTGAGTAAATAAATTTAAAATATATTGAGAACTATAGCAAATGATGATAATTTACATGGAGTGTTATCCTTGGAATTGGGTACATGAATGTTTAACTATTCTGCTCCAGTTCAATGAAGTTATCTCTCAATGTTAAATTTTTTTTAAAAAGTGTTAAATTATAATAGGTTTAAAAAATGTATAACAAATACTGAGACCTCAGAGGATTTTATGATGAATTCATTCCCAAATATTTTTTCTTTAGTAAAGAAAAAATAATACAAGTAAGAAACTAAGTAAATGAATTGACTAAATTGTGAAATTCTGGACATCACTTTTATGATAACAAACGCATAAATAAATAACTTACGATTTTTGCATTAAATTTTTAAACTTAAGCACATAGGATATATCATTATTGATAACGTACATTTTCATAAATTATAGAGGCCAATACAGGTACAAGTTAATATGTGCAATGTTAAGTATAAGCAAAACTTTAATAATAAAAACAAAAGTTTAGCTGGAAAAATCCAGGCAAGAACATGTGCTATGACCTTGTCATTACAGACTGAGGTAAAGAATTGTAAGAGTTACAAGTGACACTGCATAGATAAGCGATTCTCAGATGGAGAATATGCAAACAAGCCCTAAGACACTTGTTTTTAATGACGTCTACTTGGATATATTATGCTACTTCAGCTTATTTCATGGTTTTATTCCATTGATTTCAAGGCAAAGGAAAATCTTTAATAATCACAAAAACTGTGTTCTTCATTAATTATATAACATACTCTATACCACTACATTTTAGAATCATTTTAAAATAAATGTGGTTAGGTAACTTGTATTCTATTAAGTGATGATGATATAAACATCAATTTAATCATGAGATGCTACATGTAGAAAAGTAAAGGGCAGTGCTTTAGAATAGTTTCTGGGACCACCGTAACAGAATAGAGCTAAGGAGGGTGGAAGGTCAGCGGACCATCATCAGCTGACAATGAATAGCAAGTGAAGTATCTACAGCCTTGATGGCTTCCTATTGTCTAACTAGCACAGCGCCCATCAGTGCAGAAAGGCAATGGGTTCCAAAACATGAACCCAGCAAGACCACCATATCAGTGATCTTAGATGGAAATGGCCATTCATCTCTTTTTAATGTCTACATAACAGCAACAAAACTTCCTTCTGGGACATATGTATGCAGGTGGAAAAATTACAGTTTTCTAATAGGGAATCTAATTTCTTTATTTTCCAGAAAACATTGCTCCCACTAGAAAAAAATATTTGAACAAATTAGAGAATTCAAAAAAATTATACCAACAGGACATGGTGGCTATTTTTACTTTGCTTTAGTATACATATGAAATAATGTTTATCATTTAATGTTTCTCATTTCCTCCCCATCAATTAAATTCAAAATTGTGTTTAAGCTTAGTGTGCACATCATCTGCGTGGCATGGTTAAGGCTATGACTTTAATCACCAATAGATAATAATTTAACCCCCAAACAATAATAATTTAAGTTCATGATATAGTAAAAAATTTCCTAAATAACTAAATTATGCATTAATCAAAATTAATGCTCTTTATTACATTAAAATAAAGATAGTAGAAATATTTTGACACAGCAATATGACCCAGGTTTTTTCAAAACAATGACTATTACATTTATCTGGAAATACTTTCTTAATATCAGGTTAAATTCAAATCTTTTGAAAAGAAACCTAATGTATATACTTTAAATAGTATCCTATGGAAATATATTCATATATTAAAAAATACCTACATTTTTGAGGGACAAATATGGTTTGATTTGATTTGATGCAGTATGTATGCCATCATTCACTGCTTCCTTTAAGCTCAGGACATTTAGACTCAGTATCAGCTGTGGGCAAGCTTTAGGACTGGCTGCTCCTGATTTAGCCCATTGCAGAAGGAGAAATGTAGCTGACTTAGGACTGAATGCTGTCTCCATACTGTAAGAGGACTGCACACTGAACACAAGAACTGTGCTGTTCACAATGACACAGAAGCACGCTGCACTGCACATGCTGTGAGATGGAAGCAAACCAACCTTCTCTCCTGCTTGGCCAGAGGGTCCTGGGTCTCCAGTTGGGCCTGCACGGCCTTTGGGCCCCTCGGGGCCATCTTCTCCTCTTGGGCCAACTTGACCCACCTCGCCCTGAAACGTAAAGTAATATGGTTTGTTCATTTAAAACACTTCTGTATTTGGAGGTGGAGATTCCAGTCTATTAGAAAATCAGGCTTTAGTGACTCTTGGTTTCTTGTCTTGCTTGTTTTCTTATGAGAAAAGGGTTGAAATAGTTTGATGTCAACAAGCATTTCATTATTGAATAAATGCCTGAAGGTGCCTAATATTTAAAAGTTTTGAGAGCTTGATGGTGCCTTATGTACACCATATTGCTCAGATAATATCTGGGACAGAAAGAGTCAGAGGCAGCGAGAGACAGAGAAATGGAGACAAAAACACACAGAAAGGGGGAGGGCAGAGAGAGACAGAGACAGAATGAGGATTCATATGGGACAGAATGGAGAATAAAGATTAGAAAGAAGTTTTGGAAACTATCATAAACAACAGTAGTAAGTTATAGAGAGATTTTGTTGAGGTTACATATTAATAAACCCATTGTTGAGGTGAGACTATCAAAATTGTATTTGGGTGTATAGTTCTATAGAAGAATGCTTATCTACCATTGTAAAAGTCCATAGGTACATCCTCAACACTACAAAAAATACAGATAGTGCATATGTCCTCCTGAAATCTCTATTAAATATAGCTTATCTTAAAAGTGCAAATATGCCAGGTGTCCTGGTTGATGCAAGCCTTTAATCTCAGCACCTGGAAGGCAGGGCAAGCAGCCTTTGTGAGTTTTGAGCTAGGTTGGGTTGGGCTACATAGTGAGTTCAAGGCAATCTGTAAGTACACAGGGAGTTCCTGTGAAGAGAAAACTCTACAGAGTACTTACTTAATGTACAGTAGACTAAAAGCATGTAGTATCTAACACAAAGCTACTATTTCTGGAAGCAGGATGAATTAAAATCATTCTCCATTGAATCTATGCCTTTAGCATGATAGATATCTTCAGACATTTGTGTCTCTTACAAAATTTAACTCAACGTTTAGAAAAACGCTGGTACTATACTATCCCTACTATCATTATGATTTCCAATATTTATACAACAATTGAAGTAAGATATCTTTGATAATATTTCACTTCACCTTTGCTTGCTGTATTTAGTGCAAAGGGAAATATATTTGTAAAGGGTGTAAGCTAATGTTTATGTGACTTGAAACAAGCTTTTCATTTTGGAGAAAGGGACCTCAATAGAGAAAATGCCCCCACAAGAGTGGCCTGGAGGCAAGCCTGTCGTGCATTTTCTAATTGAAGATGGAATTGACATGTTTGGGGCATCCTGGGATGATAGTCCCAGTGCTGAAAGAAAGCAAACTGAGCTTAACTAGAAGCAAGCTGGTAAGCAATACTACTTAATGGCCTCTGTATCAGCTACTGCCTGCAGGTTCCTCTCCAACTTTTCTCAGTGATGTACTGTTACCTGGAATAGTAACAGAAACAAACTCTTTTCTCCTTATGTTACTTTTGTTTGTGGTGTTTATCACAGCAGTAGAAAGCTGAGCTAGACATACAGTGCGTTCAAATTTATATACTTTTTACTCACTCTGTCACCTTTAAGTCCCATGTCACCTTTGAACCCTGGAAAGCCATCTTCACCCTATTATGAATATATAAGATTTTGATCAATTATTTCGAATGACTAAAAACATAAGTAGTAAAATTAATATTAATAATTAGAAAAAAATCTCCTGAGAAATAAAAATTCCAGTCATGAAACCACAAACTTTCTGTTCCATCCCAGACCTATTCCCTTATCCTGGACTTTTATCATCTTTCCACAGTGATTGGCTATAAATTAGAGAATCTTTCATAAATATATTCATGACTACCTCTCTAGCTCTTGGAGAAAATAATCATTTTTTAAATAATAGCATTTCTTTTAAGCATTCTAACAAAGAAAAAGTAAGTACTTATATACTTTAACATAAATTAAAGAACTTGACAAAATATTTTTATCCAAAGTGACTCATTTTACATTGGAATTTCCATGATTTGCTGTTTTCTCCAATGGAATGACAGTGAGCTTATGAACCACTGCAGGGCAGTGCTCGACCCTCATATTCAGAAGTAGTTGACTAACTTATAAAGGACTCCATGATTTTTGTGTGCTTTTATTAGTTACAGTAGCATAAACATGATCTATGCAGAGACAACACCAGTTGTCAAGCCAACATGGTTAGGGGAATTTTCACAAGGCTTCACTCTGAAATGAAGAGTTATGTGCTGGAAATACAGTGTTAAGGTGTGTTGTTTTTGCTATGTTGCATTTTTTTAACTCTTGAAGCTGTGGTGCTTTGTCTGCCTAGAACATCTGATGGTTTAATAAAGATCTGAATGGCCAATAGCAAGGCAGGAGAAAGAATAGGCGGACTGGCAGACAGAGAAAATATATAAGAGGAAATCGAGGAAGAAGTAGTCAGAGAAGGAGGAGGACATCAGCGGACAGCAACCCAGCTACATGACAATCCACTGAGGAACAGTAATATTTACAGAAGTAAGAGAGCATGAAAAGTATACAGGCAAAAGGTAGACAGGATAATATAAGTTAAGAAAATCTGCAAGAAAAAAGACAACGTTGGACATTTACAGCTAAGTATAAGCCTCCATGTGGTTTATTTGGGAGTTGGGTGGCAGGCCCCCCCAAAAAACCCAAAAAAGTAAAAGCATACTACTACTACAGTTATAGCCTTTTAATGGGTGCTAAGAAAGAAAGGATCAGTCTTCTCCTGGAAAAGGGCCTCTCATAAGTTATATAAACCTAAGCCGTCAGCCCTAAACACGTATGTTTAAATAAAATTAAATGGAATAAACAGGTTATGTTTAAATATACATAATGGTGTTTTGTGTATGGATGTGTAAGGGTGTTTTTTTGTATGTGTATTTGTGCATGTAAAACTAATAATAGAAGAGGCCATGAATTTAGAGAGGTCAATATGGTGTAAATACACGGCTTGTATATGAAATTTTATTTCAAAATGAGGTTTTTTCAAGATGTTGTATAGTTCCTAAATATTTGGGGGAAATGACAGTCCTCAGCATTTCTGAATTTAATTTCTTAATCACTGAAATTAAGATTTACAAATGCACATTTATTTTACACTCAGCAAATGGTACTGGTGAAATAACTTCTTTGTCGCAAAACAAGTACTGAAAAAAGATCTATTAAAGATAATTATTAAGAGATAATAGATTTAGAGGAGAAGTGACAACAGAATTTAGACAATATTGCCAGTGAAATACAGTAATTAATAGCAAAGATTTTTGTATGTATTCATGAATTGGCAAGTTTAATTTATGAAGCTGCCCAGTGTCTCAAAAAAAAAATCGCATTCAATAAAAGTCCCACCAAAATCCCAATTGCTGTGTATATGTAATAGCATGTAATGAAACAAGAGGCCATGGTTTTAAAGAGAACAAGGAGAGGTACCTGGGAGCACCTGGGAAGAGAAAAGGAAGGGATGAATGTTCTAATTATGTTATATTTTCAAAAGAGTGATTCCATTGAAATTCTCCACAGAGATTGAAGAAAATATTAAATTTCCTGTAGAGATATAAAATATCCAAGATAGCCAAAGCAATCCTGAAGATCAATAAACAGCCAAAGGGATCACCATCTTAGATATAAAACTATATTAAAGATTTCTAGATCAAATTTCTAAAACAGCATGGAACTAAATTTACAAAACAGAGTCATTAGTCAATGAATAGACATAAATTCTTACTCAGTTTTTGAAATTATACTAGAATTACATAATTCCTTCCTTGCATTTCCTGTGTGCCCCCAAATATATATTTTTATGACAAAAATAAGCCTGTTTGCAGTTAATCACAATAGGACATTGCTTCCAATAAATGGTAGAACCAATAATCTTTCCTAATTAGCCATTGATCCCTGGTGATTAATCTAACTGACACCTTAAAATCCATGACGCTCTTTAAGCACTAAGTGAACAAATGGAAACATATTCAAGTTTCAGTTGGCGATTTGTAAATTACTTAAAGGTCCAGAAAATGTCATAAACTGTTATGGTTACATGAAAAGTGAACCCCAGGTTCACGTGTTGGATGCTTGTTCTTTTCTGCTAACGCCATTGTGAAGGCTATGGGAGATCAGAAGCTGTGGCCGCTACTATAGGAGTTCACTAAGGCAGCATTTGAGGATCGTAATCAGCCTCAAGTTCTTGCTGTGCCCCACTGCACAGATGGAGTCCTATCTGCCATAGTTTCCCCACCATGATTGACTGTAACTGCTAAAACCTTGCCTGCAATAAACCTCTTCGTCCTTGAATTTTTATTTAGATTTTTGTTTGTTTGTTTTACTTTCACATTCATCAAAAGATATTGAGGATGGAATAAAGAGGCAACTCACAAAATATGAGAAAGCAAATTTGAAAGACCCATAAGGACATTAAAGAATGTTCAGCATCAATGCTCAACATCACTAATCACTATGAAAATGCCAGCGCAGGCTCCTGGGATGACTGTCGTTAAACACAAAGAGGGGATATACGTGTTGAGAGTGGAGAGAAATGGTGAGTTCTGTGTGCTGTCAGTGAGAATGTAAAGCAGACGGAGCACTAAATTACAAAATAAAGTGATATTTGAGTTCTGAGTATGTACATGACAATTGGATGCAGAATCTTAAATGTATGTATACACTTACGGTTGTGAGAAAAATAGCAATAGATATAACAGCGATCAAAGTATTCATTGATGTTCATTAGAACAGGTGAAAATAGCTGGTATGTGTGATGAAATGTTATGTAGCTTTTAAGGTAGGAAATACTTAGCTTTCATTAAAAAAAAATTAGAACTGTGAATTGTTGCAACAAAAGGGAAACACAAAGACCTACACCTGGAAGCAGTGACACAAAGCTGTGACAGGTCTAAATTAAGGGTTTGCAGACTCTTTTCCTGAGAAGTAAACCACGCTGTTTTTGAGACTCTAGTGGCAAAGTGGCCTTTTGGAGAGCAAGCTGCTCTGTGTACCGAGTGCCATTAGGGCAAAGGGAGGCTGAAGAGCGGAGATGCGCATTCGCTGCCTATTCATTACTGTCAGGACTTTCTCCCCTGAGACAGAGGTAATTACACCGTTGCCAGCTTTAGTTTAAAGAAAGCTGTGGACTGTGTCTAAGACTCAGTAAAAGTATTGAGGACTGGTTTGAACAATCCTAGTGAGTTGGTGAGTTTTATTGTTTTGTTTGGGTTTATTTATTTACCCATTTATTTAATTCTTTGAAATCAATATATAGAAGATTGTTTTTGTCTGCCCTCAAAATATTCCTAATTAATGAAAAATATAAAATAAAAAATATATTTTTAGGTATGTAATGAATATACTTTAGAATATTATTTTAAGGTGTGTTACATTTGTTTATGTTCTGGGACATTATTTTAACAATTGAAAGATGTGTTGCTGTTGTTTATGCTGCATTTGTTTAATTTTCTAAAACTGTGATTCTTTGCCTGTCTAAAACACCTGATGGTATAATAAAGAGCTTATATCAAGAAAGGAGAAAAGATAGGCAGGGCTGGTAGATGGAGCAAATAAATAGGAGGAAAAATCTGGGAGGAGAGAAAGAACAAGAAAATAAGGAGAGAAGAGCATCAGGGGTCAGCCACCCAGATACACAGCAAGCCAAAGAGTAAGGGAAAAGTAAGATGTACAGAAGTAAGAAAAGGAAAAAGCCCAGAGGGAAAAGGTAGATGGGATAAATGAAGAAAATTTGGCTAGAAATAAGCCAAGCTAAGACTGTGCATTAATAAGGAATAATAAACCTCCACGTGTGGTTTATTCGGGGGCTTGGTGATAGAATCCTTCAAAGAGCCAAGGGAGTTAAAAGTGAAAACAAACTACATTTTAGCATTCCAACATGGAGGTAGAGTAAAAGAAAATGCAACAACGTTGGTGACCATGGCTAAGCAAATAACATGTCAAGTCATGAGATTTCAAGTGCCGAATTAATGTATATTAGGAAAACAAAAAGATGGTGTCGGATTTGTTTAGAGCTGCAGAACAAAAGTTGCACGGTTTGGTTTATTTGGTTTTCTTAGTGGAAGATTGAGGGGCAGCCATGAAATCAAAAGCAGAGAACCTTAATGTCAGCGTGCTAACTTCCTCTTTCACCATTTCATAAGCATAAACACCATTACAGAGTAAGAAGGGTGTTTTATTTACTTTCAGGTGTTTGATGTTTTGGGATTTCACTCACTTACTTGTGCATTCTCAGAAAGCATCTACCACTGAGCTACACTGATCTTTAGCAACCTTTGTGTCTCCTTTTGATATATCACAGGCTGTATAACCTAATTTTATATTTTTGAAAAAAGAAATGTATATTCAAATTCATGGCAACATGGTGTAAAGGATAATAATTCTATTTAAAAACTTTCATTCATTTACCAATAATTCTCAAAACTGAGGTTTATAGTACACTGTTCTATTAGTTAGAAACAAAGGCAGAACATTTAACGATTTAGATTTAAAAGTGAAGCTTCAAACTGTAAGTTTCCCTTTGACACAATTACCTTAGTTGTCGGCATACTAGAGTCGGTATACAGAATTTGTACGCCGATTCAAACTTCTAATGATTTTTCATTGTATGTATTGCTTCTTCTTAGACTAAACGCAACTCAAAGTAACCAATAATCACTTGGTGTTTCAATGCAGAACTGTGCTACATTTATTTGCAGAAATGTTTTCTCATTTGCTTCTCCTCATCCAGAATTATCTGTCTGCCACTTTGAAACTAATTCTCCCTCCAGAAACTTACCACATGGCACCTCAACTAAACACCTTTCTTTTAAATATTGTCCACTTAATATTCCAGTAGGAAAACTGATTTGGTAAATAAATGTTTAACATGAACGTGTACATATGTCAAAGCATAGATAACATACAATACAGAAATTTAAGTTCAGCACTGCCAGACCACCACTGTTGCCCTGTCACAACAGAAAGATTTTGAGCCGTGTTCATCCAATGATGATCAAGATGAATTAGGGTTATCTTCAGAGTAGCTAATTTAATTGAAAGTGCAACACATTATTTTCAAGCATACAATTAATATCTTGCATGCCTTTAGTATCTCCCAGGAGTATTTTCTCTACCAAATAAATTTTAGTAGGAATAATAATTTATGTTTAGTTATCTAACCCCACCTAATACCAAATATATTCAATGATCACTCATAATATTATGATTGAAAAATAAATCATTCGCTTTAAACCAATGCAGTGTTACTATTAAAATAAAGAACCACACTTACCTCAACCAAACTGCTAATAAAAGGCCTGTGTTTACACTTTGTGTTTGAAAAGTTATGCAGTTATAGTATGAATTAGTTTAATCCTGATCGTCAGAAGTAGCTTCTTAGCACTGAAAGTTTATCTTTGAAGGATTTAGGAATGTCCAATACATTAAATATTTTTCTTAAAAAATCTAAAACATTGTTCTTAAGGAAAAAGACAGGCGGGGTCCTAAAGTCCTATTAAGGAGCCAGAACCTTCCACAGATTGAGGCGCCTGCATTTCTCTACCTCTGTTTGGCTTTAATTTTATTTCCTCCCAATAATAGCATTGCTACCATGCAGCATCACATACAATGTCTTTTTCACAGGAACAAATAAAAGTTATATTTTCTATTAACTTCAGTTTAGCATCTCGGGGATTTCAGTAAAGATAAAAGTGAATGAACCCTGTTATAACTAGAAGTTGTCTTCATGTCATAGCCAACCATGCAGACAGATGAACTTGTGATTTGATCAAGTTAGACACATGTAATTAAAGGGGTATTTGTGGCTAACTTGACATTCTTTTGCATCTATTTTTAGGGCCTTGGTGACAAACTTATACTTGCAACATCTGGCTAGTAAGTGATTGATCTATATATTTCAAGGAGAAAAATAAATGCTGAATACACTATAATTTCATATACTGGATGCTTGGAAATTAAAATCATCTAAAAATCATATTTTACCTTTTCTCCTTTAGATCCCTTGAGACCTCTGACACCATCTGCACCCTGTGGTATAAAACAAAAACATTAAAAGACAACGACACTTCACCTTGAAATGAAATAATGTGCAAATAATTTTGGGTTTACCTTTACGCCACGGGGACCAGGATAGCCAATGGGTCCCTGTGGACCAGGAGGACCCTGAAAAAGATCCATTGTGACTTAAATATATGGTACAGTGACAATCCTACTCATTCACATACTGCAAATAATGGTTCTAAAGTAGTAGATAAATTTAATGTTCACATAAATAATGTATAAATATTAAGTAATTCTTATTAGAATTCATCATAGTTTATATATATATATGTATACACTAAATATAAAGCATGCAGATCTACCACCATGAGAATTATTTATACAAAAATGATGATAAATTCTATTTCCTAAATTAGCTATCCTAGATATACCTGTTGGTTATACCAAAACACTTATATTGACAAGACCTTATAATTACAGGCTCTTCAGACAGATGCTTGATACCTACCAGGGCCCCCTTTTCTCCTGACTGGCCTTCTTTTCCAGGGTGACCCTACATGGAGCAAACAAACACAGTGGTGAAGATGTGGTATTAATTGTGACTGTTGATCTTGTTAAATTCTTCCCCATTTTTCTAAAAAAGTCTGAGATCACGTCTTATTTTTTTAATTATTGCAGAATTGTACAAGTTTCATGACTTTCAGGAATATTGGAAACTGCCAGTTAGAGAAAAACATAAGATTAGATTTGACGGGTACATGCTTCATTAAATACGGAATCATTTTCAAAGAATTTAGGGAAAGCACATAAAGTATTATATCCTGCTATTAGCAATTCAGCCTCAAATTCTCACACACAGCAAGTTACATATGATTTATATTCTGTATGGAAATAAAGGGACAATGTATATATGAATCTTGAAATGGTAGCAAGAGTAAGTGTTGGAAATACATAGAAAGATCAAAGACACTAATCAGATTATTATGTAATTGAAATTCCATAAATAAAAATGTATAGTTTTATCACAAATATACTCTATAGCTGAATATAGAAATAGCATAATAATTTTTTTCTTGCTCATCACAAATAAATAAATTTCAAGAAAAAATATCAATAATAATTTTAAAATGAAGTAGAAAACAGATTTTTCTACATTTCTAGAGGCTGGGGGATATCTAATGTCTAAAAAATGTTTGTGGACATTACGTGAAGAAATTAAAAAAATGCCGTGTATGTGACCTGGCCTCTCTGCTGTCTGGTTTTAGGTCAACTTACACAAGCCAGACTCCTTTAGGAAGAGGACATCTCAACTGATAAAATGGTCCAACCAGACCAGGCTATAAATAATCCTGTGTGGCATTTTTGGATTGGTGATTGGAAGAGCCCAGCCCATTGTGTGTGGTGCCAAGCCTGGACAAATGGTTCTTAGTGCTATAAGAAAGCAGACGAAGCAAAACATACTCAGAACTCCTCCAGGCCCTCTGCATTATTTCTTTCCTATGTTCCTTCCCTGCTTGAGTTCTTGTCCTGATTTTCCTAAGTGATGTTACCTGGAAGGAAGTAAGCCCATTACTCCCCAGGTTACTTTTGGTCATGCTGTTTTATCACAGCAATAAAAATCCTAAGACTGGCAGACTCCGAGGGATAAGTTCAAAAGTGGATGAGCTCATTCACTGCACTTGGTGTCTGTTTATTAAACATCACAAACACTGAAAATAAAAGCAGTCTGAAATAGTTGGCAGAGAGGAACATGTGGAATTAGGAAGGAGACATTTGTGCAGGTACTGGTGTTCAGAGTGTGAATGACTTTATTTAGAGGCTACAGTGATTTTATTAAAGAGTTCTCAATGAAATTGACATAAAGAAATGATATTGCATTATAAAGAAACCAAGGCTTAATTACTGGATCAATTCCCTCTTATTACTGCCTACATGTAATCATTTCCAAGAATCTTGTAAAATTTATTTTCTAAGACTGCATATGGAAACGTCAATGGGGAGAGAGACAGCATTGACTTACGGGAGGCCCATCAGCACCGGGAAGCCCCGCAAGCCCTGGCTTTCCTTGTGGACCCTAATCAAAAAGAGGAGAGAATTTGGTTTAAAAGAAAGGAAATGATGAAAGAATCTACATTATGCATATCAGCACAGCACTAATAACAGTGTGAACTTTAGACAGTGGCCTCTGTATGTAAGACATGCAGAAAGTGTTTTGAATATAAAAACAAATGGAAAGCAAACTCAACAGATGTCAAAAGATATAAAATATGCTACGTTTAGTCAGCTTAGCCGTTCTAAATTTTTCCTTGTTCAAGTAGATGCATTAGTTTTTAACTGGTACAATAAACTGGTGTTAACAGAGCAAAAGTGCAAATAATGAAGTTGAGAAACGCATTCCCTCACTCCCAGCACAGAGAAGTAAAGTTTTGGATACTTCATCGACAACACTATATTGATACCTAAGTAAGGTACAGCCGTAAGCTCTATTGCATGCTTGGTAAATAATGGACTGAATATACAATTGTAGCCCCATAGGATTAAAATAAAGATGAAAAATTCCTGATGCTACCCTTATAAAATCAGAGGCAAAACTTATTTACAGGGTATTTGTAGTGATACACGCAAATGCATTGTGCAACTGGCTTTATAAGGGTATTACATACATAACTCTATATACTATGTGACTTGATTATGGCAATGAATGAGTACAATAATAACTAGCATGTTTACTATACTACGTGTTTTTATTTTAAAGTCCAACTCTTCTGCTTACTGAAGAATAAGTTTACTTTAAAACATTATTCTCATATTGTCAGTCCCATATACATCTCTTCTATCAGACAAGAGGCTGCTGTATCAGGCCACTGGCCTATATCAACTAGATGTGCATATGCGCTGTTTGTGCTGGTCACATCATGATGTAGTTGTCTGCCTAAGGAGTTTCTTAGATGGTACCATCATTAATCGTCACGGATACAGTTTGGAGTTCTAGTGATGGAGTATCAGATTCTGAAACAGTTCTTGCAAACGTGTAAGGTTTCTGTGTCAGTTATTAGGTCCTGAAGTTATGTCCATCTATGTTGATGTGTGAGGTGCATAATTTAATACACATCTAACACAAGACTAACATGGAGCTGCCCAATGGGTCACTCTAGTCCTTTCTGTCCTGAAAGTCTCTAGTTTCATGTCATTCCATCACTGATAAATTTAAAACAGTGTAAAGACAAACATTACAGTTAACCTCTTTCTTAGGAGAAAATTAGGCATTCTAATGGTAACATTGACTATATCAATGACAAGGCAGTACTGCTTGCAGTTCATTTCACTAGCTGGGACGGGAAAATAGTTGACAGAGGAATGTCATCAGTGCGTCTCAGTCTCCAACACAGCTTACAGTATTTCTATTATTAGAGGCTATTGAACATAAGCATTGCACTCATGTTGACTTGACCTACAGAACTTCATAGGAAAGCACCAATTAAATCATGTGGACCAAAGCAGAAAAAAATCATCTTTTGAGAAATGTTTTTATACCCTAAATTACCTTTTGGAAAGCCTTAAAATTTCAATTTCTTTCACCAATCTGCAGTCCTACCACGTTCTACAGTTATTACCAGAAAAGGCTAAATATTTAATTGAAATATTTTGCATGTCACTTAAATTATTCTTTATTTTCAAGACATTAGACTTGTTTCTTCAAAACAACCCAGTACGCCAACAAAGAATAAATCGATTCATTACTATTACCAGCAGAGGTGCCAATGACTTGGCAAGCAATGCTGCATGAACGTTTGCCATTGATATATATTTGAGAAAATACAAGAAATGTTAAAACCCTGGCAAAATAAGATGATTTTTTAATGAAACTGAACTCAATCCATCTCCTTTTGAATGGAGGTTTCCTGACAACAGAATGTTTTATCTGCATTCTTAACTCCCTGTGCTCTCCCTGGTGAGGTGGAAATAAAGATGAATGAATGGCATATGTTTCATATTTTAATAAAAGTTAAAATTTATGAAGTGCTTCTGTGTACGATGTGAAGCAATTTATATGCATTATCCACTTTGTCTCAGTGAGTCCTGGGAAATACCAACATCTGCTATTCCATGACAGAATCAGAGTCTGAATGCATCTAGATACACATTCAAGTCTTCAAAGTCACTGACTTTAACAGACATTTACTTTGTGTCTTGGTATTTCTCACTGAGCTCATGTAGACTATCATTTGTTTTCTATAAATCAATTAACATGTGAGTAATATGAACTCTGAACTCACATATTAAATCACAGTAAATGTTCTACTTGTCAAAAATGTCAGAATAAATAGCAGGGGTAGTTTATCACTGCAAACCAGTAGTAACCTTTATTAGAAATAGAATAAAACATAAGCTATAATAACTTTATATGAAAGTTCCTAGAGATTAAAACATCTAATGCAAATAAATCACATCTGAACGTTAAATTATACATGAAAGAGTTCTTATTCACCAAGTTTAAAGTAAGAAGTGTTTTAGAAAGAATAACAGAAGAGAAGTAAATAAAATACTGCCAAATATAGACAAAATATTAAGTGCATGCCATATATAATATTTACATATTTGTCGTTTGAACTTATCTTTCTGATGGGAAAAGACTGACTGTCTTAGAATTTCCCAAGAAGATATGCTCAGAACAGAGAAAATTCTGGATTACATGTGAACAATAGCTGCAATGAGCCAAACCATATAGCTTAGTTGGGGCTCAGCAACAGGAATTCAAACACACCCATTCTCCCAAGGAGAAAACGTCTCTTAACAATCCAAGGAACACACAATAAAGTTCTGCTGGAAATGTAATAGGAACATATTTCAATGTAATTTATAATGAACAAGGGATGTTTATGAAGTGTTAGATAAAAGATAAAAGTAATAAATTTTGAAAGTCACTGATCTAAAACAAAGACCCAGGAAGGAGAGTGGCTGCTCAATGATATACTGCTTGGCTAAATAAATGGCTTAAGATAATCTTCGCGATGTATCTAAATCTCATGCTGTATTTTTCAGCACCACTACTATACTGCACAGTATCCATATAAATAGAGCACTTCAATAATCCCTTAAGAAAGGAGGGTATAAATTGCACAAGTGTGATGGTGCACACCTTTACTCTCAGCACTCAGGAGGCAGAAGCAGGCAGGTAAGAGTGGGTTAGAAGCCAACCAGGACTACACAGAGTTTCAGGTCAGACAGAATGCCATGGTGAGCTCCTGTCACAAAGAAAAAAGAAACAAAAATGATGGTGGTGGCTCATGCCTTTAATCTCAGCAAAGTGGGTTCCAGGACATCCAGCGCTACACAGAGAAAACTTGTCTTGAAAAAAAAAAAGAAAAAGAAACGAGATTTGTGAAAATTACTAATAAGCTGTCAAAACAAAAGGAGCCAAGACAGGAAATACTAAGAATGAGCACGAAGCATGATGAACCACAAGAGGAATGGTCAATAACAAGAAAGAGGAGAGACATGTGTTAACGAGGATGTGGGAAACTAGTATGTCCATGTGTCACTGGAGGAAATAAAAATAAGTGGTTCAAATTATTTTATTAAAATATATTGGAAGGAAATGAAAGTATCACATACCATAATTAACCAGACATGAAGATTATATTAACTGTTTTTCTAGTTATAATGCTGTCACAGATGTTTTGTTTTGGAGATAGAGAAGCACATAACATACGTTGGATACTGAAAATGTAAAATTAAAGTGAGGTTCCACGGCATCCATTCTGAATGCCTTGTTCTATCAGTATAGAAGCTCACAGTCTGCATACTTTGAGTCAGACTATAGTTTTTAAACAATGATAAAGTAAAGATAAACCAAAACAAAGCGAAAACACGCACTCATCTCAGTTTCTGAAATCACCATTTTTTAATAATATTGCAATCAGGGGTAAGATCTAGTAACCCTACACTCTTTTAATTTACATCTTAAAGTGTGTAAAAAAATTTTAACCAACATTTGTGCTCTACTTCAGGTTACTATACTGCTTTGATAAAATACCATATAAGGAGATATCCAGAGGCGCAAGCTAACACCTGCTGAGGGTCACAGGTACAAACTAAATTACCAGAGATTTCGAGAATAATACAACTTACTTTTTCCCCTGGAGGACCAATAGGGCCTTGCGGACCAGGAAGACCCTAGTATAGAAGAATTTATTTCATGTTAGGAATCATTTCATAAGGACACATCTTCACACCAGATGATAAAATCTAAAGCACACGGACTGGTTCACCAGCACCTCTCTCTCTTTCTCTCTCTCTCTCTCTCTCTCTCTCTCTCTCTCTCTCTCTCCACCCCCCCCCTCACACACACATACACACACTTTCTCTCTCACTTTGTCTCCCCCCATTTCCATTTGCACTGCACAGAGAGCTTCAGAGCACTGTGAGGAGTTTTGTACAAGCTTCTTTATGCAAAGAGCTTGTAATACAATTCTCTCCAGAACCTTCTGCATCTGTGGATTTTTACTATGGCATCCTGTAAATGCTATGAGTCCCTTTTTTTTTTCTTAAAAGTAAAAGTTGTCATGGTTTAAACATAATGGGTGCAACACAAAACATTCTGACACTACAACTTTTATTTCAAACAATACCATCTCAGCCTATTATCTCCCAGGAAGAAAATAGTGGATTAGAGTTACCTGAGGTCCTGGATTCCCTTGTTGACCTGGTGGTCCAGGCTCCCCTTGGGGACCCTGTATAGGAAGAAATAAAGACAAATAATTGTCTATATTTGGCAGTATTTTATTTTACTTCTCTTCTGTTATTCTTTCTAAAACACTTCTTACTTTAAACTTGGTGAATAAGAACTCTTTCATGTATAATTTAACGTTCAGATGTGATTTATTTGCGTTAGATGTTAATAAGGCTTTTGCATTACAGGGTTTTCTTTTTTAATTCTAGTTATTGAAAATCATTCACAAATCAGTTTTCACTGAAGAAGTTTGGAAAATATATTTAGCAATGTGTAAGAATTTTCTTTAATTTTACAACAAAAAGTCTACTGACATGAGTTTAAAGATCTTAACTGCATACCATGTTTCCTTTCGGTCCTTGGGGGCCATCTATACCTGCAATACCCTTCAATGAAGAACAAAATAGGTTAAAAAATTTAGGTATTAAAATGGAAAATATAAAGAATAGCCAGTAGCCTGTAGTGACTTATGATTCTTGTAATAATAAACAGAAATGGAATTTAGTATTTAACAAAAATTATGGAAGGTCTGTACTCTCCCATCCATGTCCACCCTGAAAACAATCTAACATCATTTTCCACTGGGTGCTAGGGATTCATCATAAAACTGAAAGACCTACTGCAACAGAAGGAAAAAGCAAGCACAAAGAGAATGATCAGTTACGCTGACAGGTAGCGTCCACAGAACTTACAGTACAGCAAGACACTTAACTAGATTCTGTACTCAACTCTATACAAAAGTCCTATAGAATGTTTGGCAGCAAGTTTTCTACTACAGAACCCTGATTGCTCCCAGGAATACATACAGGTTGCCCCGGAGGTCCTGGGGTTCCTCGTGGTCCCAGCAAGCCTCGTGGACCCTAGAAGGAATAAAAGAAAAATAGAAAGTTTGCATAAGAAAGGCCTTCAAAGCAAGCCTCTTTTGCTGAAAATTTTTTAATATAAAATATGTATTAAAATGTTTATTCAACTTCTCTCAGAACATTGAAATAAACATTCAGCATACCATCTTATATAATATAAATATTGCAAGTTTATACAGACACAAAAGAAAAAGTAGACAACAGTGGTTCCTACAGACACTTTCTTGGATCCAAAACATCTACAGATGCATCACTAGTAATGTTTTTAAAAAACATAATAGTTAAATGATTTTAATAACATATTTTATGTAATTTTCTAATTTGATTAGCACATTCAATTTGGTTGTTATGATAACACAGATTAAACAAACAGAAAAGGTCAGAATCTCATTTATTTTATTTTATATAAATTTCACCTTGGGAAAGCATTCATTTACTAGCTGGGTATCTATCCTAGTAGATTATAGAACCATTTTCTAGATAGAGGAATTTCAAGCTACTAACATTTACATTCACATCATCTTTCTTTCTTCTGCTGTTAAATATTCTTTTCGAGCTTTAGAAAAGTCAGGGTAATAATTACTTTGCCTATTTACTTGACGGTAGTTGACCTGGCAAGCTTTATAGTCCCAAAAGACAGCTGAGGTTAGGAAAGATTTTCAAATCTGTTTTGTTTTGTTTTGTTTTGCTTTGCTTTGCTTTGCTTTGCTTTGTTTTCCTGTCTGGCTTTGCCTACATCTCCCCAGTTAAGTTTCCTTATTATCGACATTCACTGGAGAGAAGTCATAAAATCTTATGTTTAGTACATGATATCTTAGTATCTTGCTTCTGACAAGATTAATTTACCCACCAAAAAAAATAATTCTGAAGTTACGGGTAGTATTTGAAGAATGATTTTTTATCTGCAATAAAACCTAAATAATAAGGTTTGTGACCCACAAGATGTTATATTCCACATTTATTTTTCTTGACAAAGATTTTCTTTATAACAGAAGGGCAGTTGTATACACTTCACTTTTCAATATGAAAATTATTTGGGTAATTTGTGTAAAATGCTATGTTCACTCAGGTTAATATTACCCAAATAAGTAATATTAACCACTGTTCCTCAAAGAAGAGACTGCTATTTAAAAATAAAGAAAACAGTTCCTTACAGCTTCTCCTGGAAGACCCCTGGGCCCGATCTCGCCATCTTCTCCCTGTCATTCACAAAAGGGGAGAGATTCCTTTTAAAGCAGTATCATTTCAGAAGCATGTTGTCATTTGTGTTCTAACTGTAACCAGGGCTAAAAGAAGTAAAATCTTAGTATACCCTCATTCCGTCATCACCAGGAAGGCCTGGAGGACCTTGTGGGCCTCTTTCCCCCTAAGGAGTAAACATAAACAGGATAAATGAGAAAGAAGGTTATTGTTTAAAATACATGCAATGGTCAACACAACCAGGTGAAAATGGACAGTTGTCCAAGAAAATATACATCGCCCTTACATTTCTTAGAGTAATGTCCAGATTGGTAAAATTTTAAACTAATCAGCTTTACAAGATAATATGATAGAAAATGTTTATCAAGTTTAAATAAAAGTAATTTAAAGTGAATGTAGGTAAAATAATTTCAGACAGTATTGAAGTGATTCATTAAGAATATTATTTTGTTTAATGATTGTCTTAAGAACGAGTCCACTTTGTTGTTCAAAACATTTTTTTAATCTTTGGAATATTCCATATTAAATCAGCACAACTCACAAAGACTGAAAGGAATTTTGGATTTCTTCCACAAAGCACAATTATATGTACATTTTAGCATGTGTTAGGCATATGCCACTTATTTTGTCAGGAGACTATAAGATTATGTTTTTCTTTACTCTGCAATTTACCTAAATATAGTCCTAGGTTTATTCTTTATTCTGGTGAAGAAACATATCAATAACCAAACTTATATAAAGAAGAAGGATAAAAAACGGTCTCCCTAACTTACCATTTAAGAAAACGAAGAACATACTGATTTGTTACTATTTAGCACACGGATTTCTTTAGCCTTACAGTTAATAGCTGTTGCACTGAAGTGTGCATCACAAAGAAATAGTTGCCAGGATGCCTGCAGGCATCCTCATCTGAGTTACTTCCACAGACAAGATGCAAAGAATGTGGCAACACTCAAGAAATAATATTCTCCAACTCTTCTATTAATGTGATCTTTATCATATCTGTGAACATAGATATTCTGCTTTTATTTTTGGACATAAAGAATGTTTGAAATGTCTACAAACAGTGAAGAAACATTGGTACTACCTACAAAGTTTTATCTGTATTTTTTCAATATACTTTAGGTGTAAAAATTACCAAATGGAGTCACTAATGTTTGTGTTATTGTTTCTCCTAATGCCCAAAAGTATAGCAGTACTACCTAAGCACCTAAGATTCCTATCATACCTAGAATGAAAAACCGTAACTTTATCTTACCCTATGACCTTTGTCACCCGGCAGACCCGGAAGTCCATCAAATCCTCGGTCTCCCTGTAAAATCACAATCGTATTACCATCAGATTCTCATTCTGGAATAGGACTCTAACTTTAATGTCAAGTTCACTTCATATCAAGAAATTTTATATTAAACTGTGATACTCCTAAGGATAAAGTGGCATACACGATCTGCATACAGAGTTATAAAGTTCTGACCTTAGATCCAGGTTCTCCTGGCATGCCTCGTCCTCCATCCGCACCTGGACGGCCCTGAAAATGCCCAAAGCAAAGTTAAGCAACTGGAATCTACTAACAGTAAGTACGGAGACTAAATGATGGCTGCAGTTACAACTCAAAATACAAAGGGAAAAAATGGCCATACCCTCTTTCCAGGCTTTCCTGTTGGACCAGGTGGACCTTGGACACCTCGAGGGCCCTATAGGAAAACATTTACATCACATTGCAGAAATCTTGATCCATAAAGTCAAAAGAGATGGTTTTAAAAACAGATGTACCCTATGTTCTTCTGTAAATATTTAAGCACAATAAAATCTTTCCAGTATAAAATTTTGACCAAGCAGGTCAGAAAAGCAATATTCTTAAGTGGTTTTCATATAAAAAGAACTATGTGACTATATTGCATAGTGTTTTATGTAGATGTGAATACATTCAAACAAAAGAAATATAGTGATATACTCTTAAGCCTTTATGATCAATTACTCATTTCCTTCTCAGGAGATGCTTCTACATAGCAATCACTGGGCTCCATCAACACTGGCATTTTGTTCTCTTTCCAAGCCTTTTCCAATCACCTTTCCTTTCATTATTTAAATGTCTCCTCCTAGATGACTCAACACTCAATCCACTGAACACATTGGGTTTAATCACCTCTGAGGCACGGTGAAATCTCCTATGACATTATTATCCATTAAAGTGTTCAACTAAATCCGCTTCAAGTGAGTGTATCCTTGTGCAACTGTGCACAGTGCCTAGTGCATGACTCTTCAGTCATCCGCAAAGTCAGGGATGATTATTTTCTAACTGGATATATGGACTTGCAAATCGAAGGCTAAAACTGTTCTGGAACTGTAAGGATAAGACCATTTAATAACTGGAAGTCAAAGATTATAGGTTAAAGAAACCGTTGGAGAGGAGTCTATCATGAATCTTGCCAGGATAGAAGAATATGTATACCAACACAATTGCTGCTATATTCCTTAATTAACTAATTTTATTTTATGAGTAGGTGACCAGGCGTATGTAAATGCACCATGCATATGCATGAGTCTACAAACCTCTATCATGCATAGGCATGAGCTGCAATCCCCCACATGCATGTGCATGAGCCTGTGGACTTCAGAAGAGGGCATCTGGGGTTCTAGAACTGAAGTTACAGGTGGTTGTTAGCAGCCATGTGGGTGCTGGCAACCGAATCTGGGTCTTCTGAAAGTAATGTGCTTAACTGCTGAGCCATCTCTCCAGATGTGCAATATGGATAGTCTTTAATGAAAAGTATCACCTTTGATAATACCTAACTCTTGAACTTCAAAAACCAAGAGAGACTGTATGTCCTAAAACCCTGTCATCACACACTTTCAGACTCATAAATTCGGGAAAAAGATGAACACATATAGCTTTACAAACTTCATGAAACAATAAACTTCCAGGATTTCTATGTATTTTAATACTTTCTTAAATTTCCCAGTGAATCCGTCAGTGTTTTCCTTTGCAAAGTAATTTTTGTTGTTGTTGTTTTGTTTATTTGGCTGGTTTTCATTTTTGATTTTGTTTTGTTTATTGAGACAAGGTTTCTCTATGTAGACTTGGCTATTCTGGAATTCACTCAGAAGACAAGGCTGGTCTCAAATTAAGAGATGACAGCCAGTGGTGGTGCATGCCTATATAACAATGCTAATTAAACATTCAAAGCAAGGCTACCATATGGTGAGCTAGTTAAATATTGTTACCTATTTTCTTTGGGCTACGTCCCAAAAAGTGTAGTGTCTACAAAATGGACTATTTATCAACAAGAAAATAAAGGTTGTATTGATGTACTCAAGTATGAACATGAGACCTTTTCCTGTATCAAAAGAGCTAATAATAGATGATATAAGGTATAATTTTACTTAATTATTTTTTTTCTGAAAAATGTATAAAATTTCATGATAAAGAATAGACCAGTGGTTGCCAGGTATCCGTGGGTTAAACAAGGTTCTAAGTGCAAAGGGCCAATATTAGGAAATTGCTTGGTGTCTTTTGGACATGATATAATGTTGCATTCATGAATGAACTCGTAGCCAATGTGGTTGCCTGCACACGATCAAGTATTCAACAAACTAGGATGGAGTGACCATCACTCTTAACTGAGGACTTTGTGGGAAAGTAGAGTCAGTTTTCTTCAAAAGTATAACTCCTATTAGCTCAACCATGTTCCAGTGGATGACCCATGCCCATGAGTATATGAACAGCCCAAACTGGAGTAAATTGTGTGTATAAAAATAAAAAGTAATAAAAAATAAATAAATAAATAAATAAATAAATAAATAAATAAATGAATGAATCAGGTTGGGGAAGTAGGAGGGTGGGGGTAGGCATGAGTCATAACAGGAAGAAGAGCTGGGAATAAATATGACTGAACTACCTCACTTGATATTCTTTTTTTCTTCCTTTTTTAAATTTTACATACTAGCCCCAGTTAGGCAGCTTTCAGGAGACAACATTCTAAGTTTACTCTCTGCAGAACCACAGGCTCCAGGAAGAAGGAGAGTACCTTGTAACACAGTTGCAATTGCCTCTCTATCCAATAGCCTCATGTAAACGCCATCTATTTACAAACCTGCTAGGTCCACAATTTAAATGTTGTTTGAGGAGAAAACTAATCGTAAGCCAACAGGTTACTTGGAATATAGTCAATAAAAACCATGTTTTGGGCTGAAAGGTAACATAAAAGCATTCTTTACTCTTAGCATTTCAACTGTTTTACTATGTAAATATAGATGATTTTTAAAAAGCAAGTGAAGAAAGCAAATTATCGTTTCTTACCTGCGGACCAGGATCCCCACTCTCACCTTTGGCTCCAGCTGAACCAGGACCCCCCTGATGAGAAAAATAAAACAGAAAACCATAAATTTATGCCAGCTAAACTCTTTAATTCACTACTTTCACTCAAAATAAATGAACGTGTTTTGTTAGTCAGTTTGATCTAGTTATTCAGTTCAATAACTGAATGTGTCTCTCTAAGGCATATAAGTATATGCCGTTTAAACTGCATATAAAGCACTATGTTCCATTCAAAGATGAACAGATGCCTTCTTTTAAGTCACCCTGAAGTTTTCTTTAAATTTTTTACCATGACAAACACTGTGTGATAAACAAGTTATGAGTAACCTGTGAACTGCAAAGTGGTATTATGCAGTGTCTGTTCCCGGAGTCGGAGTCAGGCGAGCTCTGAGTTCATTCACACAGTAAGGATTTTGAAAACTTGACTCTTTTATAGACATATATTTCTCAGGTCTTATGTTTAACAGTAATAAACTGCTTCAGAAAGATGCTATTGTTATCATTATAATTACTGTGAAATAATGTCGATGCATTTCCTCATATTTTGAGTTTTCCCCATAAAAATAAATCATTAAAACAAATAATGTTTACAAAATTCATATAATTTAAATAGTAAACTAAAGGCCTGGTAGACTAACTGGAAAGGGAAAATCAATTGCTTTATAAAGGAGTTGTGTAATTTAAGAATATATACTAGGTCATCCATACTATCTAAAGCTTTAGAATATTAAAATTTAATATGGCTGTCATAGCTTACTTAATGTGTTCACAAGTATGCTGATTTATTGAAATCAGTATACAATTTATTAAACTGAGTTACATCAAAATAAAAGAAACAGTGAAAATATGCTAAACGGAAAAGCAACTTTTGAGAACCCCCTAGTGGTTTTGGAGCAAAGTAACTCCTATATGTCACACAGGAAAGCTAAGATGTTAAGTCGAACATTTTTTTAATTTTTTATTAATTTATAAAGATCACTTCAAAGCTTCTAATAAAAAACTCTTGCAACTTATTTCCTGTAAAAAAAAATGAAGATTCTGCATTAAATTATATTATCAATCATTAAACTGAATAGAATTATAAAGTGGTCAGTTTATTCTTAATTAATTGACTGTGCTATATCCTCTGTATATATGCATAACTTGCTCAAAAGATTGTAGTTACATTCTCTTACCCTTAACCAAAATTATCACTTAAATGATGGGAAAGAACATGAACAGGAATATCCTTTCTATCGTCCTTTCTATCTCAAAATGTGGTAAAATGTTACATTTTCCCAATGAGTTTGTACATTTGTATCACTAACATGCAAATAAAATTCATTTCTTCTTAAGTGACTCACTGAATATTTTATTTCTTGTGTTTTGAAATGCAGAACAATAAGACTATGTGATGAACATTTGATAATCTGTTTAATATTTATATAATTGAAATTCTCTTGAATATGTAATCTGAACATTTCACAGAGGAGTATATACCAAAAATTATGTGGCATGAAAATTTAAAGTTAAAGGAATTATAAATTCATGAAAATTAATAACATCTTCACTTTTACTTTGATATATTGATATATTTATTAGTTTATTTAGTCTTTACAGTACAGAGATTGAACACAAGGCCTCATACATGCTGGACAAGCAGTAGCTCCGATCAATATCTCCAGCTCTTGCGAATGATTTTTTTCAAGTATTTACTTTACTTTTCTTTCATTGCTGTGCATGTGTCTGTGTGTGCAAATGCACTCATGTAATCAGGTACACCAGAAGGTCCAAAGTCATAGTTGGATACCCTGAAACTTGAGCTAATGGTCAAACCCAATGTGGTCTGGGAACAAGACCAAGAAACTTTGGAAGAATAGCAAATACTCTTAACCACTGAGCCATCTTTCCAGGCTCCCTAACTCTTTCATTTTGAGACAGAATCTTCTTGCATAGCTGAACTGGTCTCATCTTGTTCTATAACCCCAGGAAATAACGAACATACAATCTACTTACCATGGCCTCTTGAATACCTGGGGTTGCGGATTTGAATTGGAATGGATTGTAACAAGGGTATGTATAAAATTTATGAATAAAACCAGCTGCCACACTCCTATTCTCAATGAATATTATAATTCAATTGTAATTAGAATAATATATACTGAGTATGCTATGCTGTCTTTTTTTCTGGGTGAATTTCTGGCTTCTTTATCAAAAGTCGGGAGTCCATAGATATGTGGATTTATATCTGGGTCTTTAATTCGATTCCATTAATCAATCTATTTTCATGGCCATTTTTGCTTATTAATCCTACTAATCTCTGAATATGGGACATCTTCCTATCTTCTTTTGTCTTCTTACTGTGAACGATAATGTTTCCCTTATTTCTTTCTCAGTCCATTTTTCATTTGTATATAAGAGGGCTACTATTTTGTGTGAGTTGAATTTTCAATCCAGTTACACTGCTGAAAGGTTTTGCCACTTGTCAAAGTTTTCTGATGGAGTTTTTAGTGTCACTTATATATACTACCTTTCCATCTGCAAAAAAAAAAAAAGATACTTTGATTTTGTTCTTCCCAACTGAGGAAAGAGGAGGAATACAGACAAAATATATCTAAATTTAAATACTGTTTTAAATAATGAAAATCAAAGGAAAAGAAAAAATCTGGGAGGATTTGGGGAAGAGAAACTATAATCAAAATATATTGTATAAAAAGTTATTTTCAATTAAAATAACTATTTAAAATGTGCAATGATTATCAAAGATTTCAAATTCACCTTAGTGAAAACTCTAATATATAATTAACTTTCAAGAATTTAATGTAAAATTGCATTTTAATAATTAAGTAGAATGAAAATAAATTATAAATATGGTTTGATTAACAGATATGTGACTTTACTATATGTTTTATTCTCTCTAATTTGATGAGAGCTTTCATAAAACCTTCTGATTAAAATTATTAAAAATTAAATTCAGATTCTTTAAAAAGGAATCACTATCAGTCATATATAATAGGTTTGCTAGCCTGAGGTATGAAGAGGGTTTGGAAGATAATGTGGGACGTCATATTAGTAGGAAATTTCTAACATATATTTTATGTAACCTACCACAGGACCTGGTCTTCCAGTTAGACCCATTGGGCCAGGTGGTCCTCTCAGAGCAATCTAGAAGATAAAGCACACCAGAAACACTTGCTTAGTATATATGGTAACACAGGAGTCATTTTACATGATTTCTTTATGTAGAACATAACTAACATGATTTCCTTATGTAGAACATAACTAACATCTTTAGACATGATAACAGAAATGTTAAATTAGGATACTTGAAAAGCTGAAACACAGATCACAAAGAAAAAATACTTGATAGATGTTAAATTAGTTTGTTGTAGTGACTCTAAAGACATCATTATATCATAGTGATGGTACTAGTGAACATAAGTAGCTCTCTCAACCCTCATTTGAGGAGCTTCTTTTTGCAGTAGAAGGTGACTAACACAAAGACACACAACTTGACAGTGTGCAGAGAATGAGGGATTGAAGAGTGGTCAGCTGTAAAGGAGACGTCTATAGCACACCTCTCCTCACTCAGGGACCAAGGCACAAGAGGCAGAAAGGTACTATGAGACAGAAAACATGGATGGCGCAGTGATTTCTGGGCACAACAGGACAGTTGCACATATGAACTGAGAGCTAAAATGACAGTGTGCTAAAAACCTGCACAAAATCAAGCCAAACAAAACTGAAGCATGGACTAAGGAGTTCACTGACAGCTTTCTTCAAGGAAATGAGTGACCCATGCTCAGGGAGATGGGCTGACAGGCATCATACTGTCAACACTAAATGAACTTAGTGGGTTTACAAAACGAACACCGAAAGTACAAGAAGACAGTAATGGTAGAGCTAGTGGAGAAATTGGAAGGGAGGGAATTTGGGATTCAGGCAAAAATGCCTCAGTGAAATGATCAATCAGTAAAAAGAAAAAAAAGAGGACTAAACAAAGTTTACAGCCTCAAAGTGTTTTTAACTTCAAATAATTGCCTTAGGTTTTCAAAACAATGAAAACAATGCTTTTTTTTTTTTTTTTTTTTTTTTGGTTTTTCGAGACAAGGTTTCTCTGTGGTTTTGGAGCCTGTCCTGGAACTAGCTCTTGTAGACCAGGCTGGTCTCGAACTCACAGAGATCCGCCTGCCTCTGCCTCCAGAGTGCTGGGATTAAAGGCGTGCGCCACCACCACCGGGCAAAACAATTCATTTTTAAGAAAATATAGAAATAATCAGTTATTATAAATATTTAACAGACATAGTATGTTTTTAACTAATTTACACATATTCTCATCATAATTCACCATCACATAATCAAATAATAAGCTTTTGAGATGAATAATAGTCTTAAAGACATAAATAAATATTAAAAATGAATTAATACTTTTACTTACATATTCAGTATTTAACCATATGTATATTATGAGAATGAATAAAAAGTTACCTTAGACATGATTCAGATAAGTTTTTATATTCATAACAATCCTAAATCCCACATTTACTTTCTTCTTTGATTATAACCAGAAGAATATCAACATATCAGAAGGCATAAGATGACTTCTGATTCTTTTCTTGCTATTGTCTGAATTTTCATATGCACAACCTACTAGCTATAAAGCTAGTAGTATAAAGCTAAAAAAAAACCAAAAATAATTATCTGTTTTATAAATATATTTCTTTCATACTGTGTTCTGAGTTATTGCCATAAGCACTGGCTCACACCTTAGTAGAGAAAAATCAAGATGTGAAAGAGAAGGAACATAGATATTGACCTCTTAATATTCTGTTTAAAACGAGAATACTGTCAGAATTACCTGTGGGAATACAGAGGTCATTTGTTTAATATTAAACTAGTAAGTAATCACTACTGTAAAGATTAATATACTTTTAGTATTTTTTCATTTAAATCCATGTGATGTTTAGAAACACTGTTCCATGGACCTACAAACCATCTTTGATAAGTCACAAGGTCATGTATTTAACATCACTCACCCGAGCCTGCTGAAGAATCGCCTGAGCTTGAGCTTCCTGTGCTGAGACCACTGGTCCTTTGGAGCTGTCGCCCCCATAGCGGAACTATGAGAAGATAATGCAAACTCAAAATTAGCCTTTGACAAACTTATGAAATTAGGTTCTTTAACCATTAGACTAAAAGTTAATTAGAAGTTTAATATTTATAGAAGTCCAAAGACACTTCATAATGATACACACACACACACACAAACTTACAAACACACACACACAAATGTGTGTAAGAGAGTACAATTCTTCCTCTAACTCACACACAGCATTGTATAACACATTTTGTCATTTTCAAAGAACTATAAATCACTTGCCAATTTCAAATATTATATTTTTTTATATTCTTTTTAAAAATGTCACTATTTAATCAAGGGAAATGCTACCCACTCTATCAATTCATCCATAAGATTTCCAAGTACATTAGATTCAGTAAAATATACGGCTGTAGTTCTGTTCTGGTGACCAGAGCTTTTAAAATCTTCAAGAAGACAAAGAAAATATAAATGTCTTTTTCATCTACCCATAATCAGACATTATTAATTACTCCATAAAATTCTTAAATGCTGTCTTAATTTTTAACTTGATGGCCTGTTTGAGTCAATTTTCCACTCCACATAATTATTTCTTTGAATTTTATTATACAAAACCTAATAAAAACATTTTTCAGAGCTGTGTGGCGAATAATTAATTTTACAAGAGACTCAATATTAAGATAAAATAACTTTTGAGTAATAATGACACTAACAGCTTCTTCAAAAAGCATCAATGGTAGTCAATACTAGGGGAAAACATACACTAATGTGTTAAATAGCCTATTGTTAATCCATAAATCAGCATTTACCATGTCAGAAAGATTATGCAAATTTCACCAAATGAAGAATTATTGGAGAATTAAAACTGGTTTAGTGTAGAGATAGATATTTACTTACTAGAGTTCTATTCATTAAAATGCCTCTACTTTCAAGGGCTCTTGATTGCCTGTATTCCCACATTACAGAAATGTTTCTACTCAATTATTCAAGTACAGTATTTTTTTTTGGTTACATAATTAGAAGATGTCAAATTATCTTAATAAAACACTTTCTAAAACGTACTGGTAACATCAGCATGGTTCCAGGTGGTCCAGGTAGACCATCAGCCCCTGGTAAGCCAGGACGTCCTGGAGGGCCCTAGTAAGGAAACAAAGAAAAGCAAGCAATTAGTGCAATACATTATGATCAGAATCTGAAATTGCTAGGATGCACCACCCATTCTGAATCTATTAATCTCCTTTATGTACACACATATACACAGTATTTGATCATATTGTATTAGTTGCAAAAAACTCAAAATAGTGCATGGTTACTAATGAACAATCAAACTAAAATGCTAATTATGTTCAAAGTTGGCTTACATCTTAAAACTGCATATGAAGCCTTTCTATATATTCTGGAAGGGTTTCAGTGTCATGAAAAAGTGATAGTTTAGGCTCCTACAGTTGAAAACAGAATTAACTAGACAAAATTTGAATAAGTATTATTTAATAGACACTTAGGCAATATCTATTTAATATGTAAATATTAAATGTTGCCTATGCTTATATTCTAGATATATTAATTATCCTCTTTACAATAGTTAATTTATTAGTATAATCATTAAGTGTAACATAACATTAACATTAAGTTTGGTCATTACTAACTTAAAGTTGTGTTTTCAGTAAAAGGAAAGTTACTTTTATATAGTCAAATCTTATTTAGTAAAAGCAGGATCAAATTATAAAAATTAATATCTAGATGTAAAGGATGCAATTCAAACTCTCAATTAAAGTGATTTGAAAAATAAATAGCATATTGAGGGTTGTGAGAAATACGTCATTGGGTAAAGTGCTTGCCAAGCAAGCATGAGGATTTGAGTTCAAATATCCAGCTCCCAAACAAATGCCTGACTAACATGTCAGTTACTGGCCTGTAATTCTAGAACATTGGAAGTGGCAGACAGAAACAATATCTTGGCCAAGCTGGCTAGCAAGCTCTGGGTTCAATGAGAGAAACTAATTCAAAATATAAGATGGGGGAGATTGAGAAAACACCACATCAATGTCTATTTGGACACACTCCCTGACACACATGTTCATGCACACACACAGCGCGAACATTCACATGTGCCCACAAACATGTGAAGACAGATACATGAGTGCACACATTGCCCACACACACATTAAGTAAATAAGTAAACAAGCATTTCCATCAAGCTAGATATCTGAAATTATACACAGGAGGATTAAAACAAAGGATATCTACAGGAAGATCAAGAACAAACGTCTTGAAGTCAAATTTGAAAAACCACGTCTACTCTAACTGTTCGTGTGCATAAGGGAGTTGACAATAAAATTGGCTTACTAATGATATTGCATGAATTCTGAATGAATTCTATAGAAATTCTTTATGCCACTTAAACATGTCTGAAAAGTTAAATAAAATGCTGCACAACACCAAATTTGCAGAATTCTTACCCTCTCTCCCCAACAGAAGAAAGGCAACATGTTAAGCTGAAGGATAAATTAAAGTCTACATGCTGCACAGTAGTAACGTGACAGCCCTTCCTCACTTACTCTGTCACCAGGGTCACCGGGGGGCCCAGAAGGGCCTTGTTGACCTGGAGGACCCATTAGACCCTGCAGAGAAAAAACAGCATCAGAAGCAACTTTTTGACTTATTAGTATGCAAGTAAAGGAATTCCCTTAAAAATCAAAGGGTGCTTCATTTGTAATTTATAAATATACATTTGACTCCCAAACAACTGCCCTACTTGATTTCTTGTAAAAACGTGACATAAAGGAAACAGCTCTGTAGCCAGCACAACTGCTCCTCTATGAGGCTGTGCTCAGGGTGGAGGCTGAAGCCAAGCGAAACAGGAAGGGAGAATGAATGAAAGTTGCTGTTGTGAAACCTGGTCCCCAGCTCCGCCTGAAGAAATGGCTGTTCATAAGACTAGACCTCAAAAATGTGGCTGGAAAGCTGAACAAAAAAAGCATTTAGCTTGTCAGCATTTCAACAAATTTTTTTGCCATCACTTAAAAGCAACAATGTCATATATTTATTTGACAAAAATTTCACATCTCACACAGGCACATGTACATGTGCACAAATATAATCTATAAAGAAAGAAAAAATTCAAAATTTATTTTCATTTTTATAGACAAATGAAAAACAGGTCAAGTCTACCAAATCCTAAACTTGACAGTTTTCTTCTATAAATCAAATCAGTCTAAAATATAAACAAGTCAACTATATGACTGAAATGTTACATTCTGTAATTTTGAAAATGAAGATTACAAATCATTTACATACCGCTGGTCCTGCTGGCCCGGGTGGTCCTTCAACAAGCATTCCCTACAATGAAAAATCACCACATAACTTTAGCCTTCCCACTGACTGTATGAGCACACTAGACATTATGATTTTTAAACAAATTCTAAATTCATATTATACAAACCACTTAAAATATTTTGTATGGGAAATGAAATCATTTAAAATGATAGAAGACATAATTCTTACAATCAGAGAACCTATTCAGTTTATTTTATTATTATATAATGTATTTGGATCAAACAGTAATTTCTAATAAAGTAATTATATAAATCATACAGCAAAATCATACTAAGAAGTCACACATGAAAGAGCTAAAGTCATGATATTTCAACCAAGAAACATCTGAAACTAGAGGAAAAAATATGTAAATTCGGATTTCAAAATAAGAGAATTGAACCAGAAAAATGTCAGCTACTTTCAAAATGCAATACTCCATATATATATATATATATATATATATATATATATATATATATATAATTTTACTGAAAATTTGCTGTTCAGAAAATTTGCCCATTCACCTATTTGTATTAAATTAGAAATATTATAATTATCATTGAAAATGCATGGGCATTACACAATGACTTTTGGTGATGGTGGTTCATAAATTAAACAGTTTGGCAATTTCTGAACATATTAAACACACTTACAGGTTCAACCACAGCCGGTTCCCCCTTCTGCCCTTTCTCTCCATATGCACCATGGCCATTTATCTATTAAGTGAAAAAAAATGGTCAAAATACCTGTCAATAAATGAAGAAATTTTTAAATTTTTAACAAAAAAAATTTTAACCATCTAGCAACACTTAAAACAACACTTTAAAATGTGATCATTTCACAAAAGAAGCATTAAAGATATCAATACTGCGAAATCCACATGAACACTGTTTGAGTATGAACAAATCATTACTTCTTTAAGTTTGTGTTACAGAAACTTAAATGCATTTGTACCCTCAAAAGTGCTCTAAGGCATTAGAAATGTCACCAAATCAAATGTAGAAAGTAATCTAAATTAAAAAAATTAGAGCTAGTATTCAGAAAAATAATGACAAAATTATATAATTGTATCAATGATGAGAAATTTGATTTGAGGTACAATTCTATTTACAATATTTTAAACTGAAGACTGCAGTGAGAGCCCAAGACACAATAGCTGTCAACTCCCACTCTAGAAGAATCCATCACGGCTATGAAGCCATGGTCAGTGTCCACAGCTGATATAAGAACTCAACTCCATTTTAAACATGAAAACACATCCCCAAGACAAAGACAGGGCACAGAGCCTCATGCAGACTTACACTTGTTTCAGTAAAATCAGTTTCTGCTGGGACACCTGGGCCAAATTCTTCATTAGGGGAGATTGTTGTCCTTTCTTCATATTCCTTGTATTCATAAAAATCATATTCGCCTAAATCTCCATCTACCGGCAGATCAGAGTCCCTGCCGTCTATTCCTTTGTTTCCATACAGAACATCCTCAGAAATGTTTCTCTGGACATCATAATCCTCTCCAGTTAGATACTCTTCAGTAAAACCTTCTTCAACTGGATTTGGCTATTCAGTTAAGTTGCAGGGAATTGGAGAACATGAAGTTGACTGTTAGCAAAGCAAGGCAAGCATCTGTGACTACAGCTTAATGGTTTGTGACGTGAAGAGAGCTGACTACTCAAGCAAGACCAGAGCCTGGGAAGAGTCTGCTGAGTACCGCTGAAAGAAATATATTTGTACATACACTGATATGTACAAAGAAATATTGCTTTCAAAGCACCTTCCCCCACCAACGGCAAACATTCACACGGCGTCAGCATGTGTGTTTACTCTCACTTAAGAAAATGTGTTCTTTAAGTGAGATCACTTTAGAGTGTAAGATCTGAACAAATAAATCAAGCATAAAGCTAAATATTTGCTTAGTTTTCACATCTTATTGGATAATTTAGTAAAGTATATCCTTGGTGCAAAGATACGCCTTGTAATTTGATACTCGGTGCGGTCAGTTAACCATTAGTACCAATGGAAACTCTTCTTCCATTACCTATTCAGTGTTGTGTACTTAAGAAAGTGCCATTATTATCATGCTCTATGATTGTAATCAAGTTCAAATTAAATAAGGAATATTTACAAATTTGTTCTCAAAGACAAACTGAATATAGATAGTAGAGTAATATATACTAAATAAGTAGTATTATAGAAAGTTATGAGAATGAAAATACATGTAAATTCATTACTGTAACATTACTGAATTAAGTGTAAAAAAAAGTCCAACATCATAAAATAGTACTCTTAAATATGGAACACATACTACTGCAAAGAAGTTTCATCTCCCCTATAATGAAATCATGTTCTTAGCACTGAAGTAGAAGACCCAGAATGAATTTAGATAAGAAAGTCAACATGTTGAGCTGTTGTAACATCTCATAAGACAACTAAGACAAGGTAAATTTAAAATCTATTCACACCCTAAATACTTATAACTCTAAAGAATGTTTTTATATTATAATTATATTTCATTGGGACGAATATAAGTTTAAAATAATTATATAAATATTATTTATATAATTATATAATAATATAAATAATGGGAGGAAAATATTTACTGGTATTAAACTGAATCTTTATTGATTGTTATTTTATGATTAAAATATATATGTAATATAAAATTTAAGAGGACCTAATCAGACCTACCTATCTTGGAATATTTTCATGGAAAACAATCAAATGCATAAATAATATTATTTTAATCATAATTAACTTTAATATTGTAAAGTTATTTTAAAATTTAAACAGTTATTGAAATCTAAAATCCTTGCTGTCATCAGAATGAACACTGACTGTTCCCATGCAATAAAAAGATAATTGTATCAGCTGTTGATACAATTCTCACACCAGAGGATTCTTCTCTTGGAAGGATCATGCTGTGAATACTCTTCATAAGATGTTACAGAAGCTTGCTCAGCTGTAGGAGCAATAAAGAAAATGATAGCAGCCAATTCAGTTTGGTGATGATGGAATTTGCATGAAGCAAAGTGTCATGCAAATCCTGAAGTGACATCAACTGTAAACGCAGAATGTTTTGTAATCATCCATTGCTGGTGGGAATGCAAACTTGTGCAACCACTTTGGAAAGCAGTGTGGCGGTTTCTCAGGAAATTTGGGATCAACCTACCCCAAGATCCAGTAATACCACTCTTGGGAATATACCCAAGAGATGCCCCATCAAATGACAAAAGTATCTGTTCAACTATGTTCATAGCAGCATTATTTGTAATAGCAAGAACCTGGAAACAACCTAGATGCCCTTCAACGGAGGAATGGATGAAGAAAGTGTGGAATATATACATATTAGAGTACTACTCAGCGGTAAAAAACGACTTCTCGAATTTTGTATACAAATGGATGGAAATAGAAAACACTATCCTGAGTGAGGTATCCCAGACCCAAAAAGAGGAACATGGGATGTACTCACTCATAATTGGTTTCTAGCCATAAATATAGGACATTGAGCATATAATTTGTGATCCTAGAGAAGCTAAATAAGAAAGTGAACCCAAAGAAAATCGTATAGTCATCCGCCTAGATAGGGGAAGTAGACAAGACTGCCGGGCAAAAACTGGGAACTTGCGGGTGAGGTGGCATGGGGCTAAGGGGAAATGGGGTGAGAAACGTGAGAAGGGGAGGATGGGAGGAGCTTGGGGGAATGGGATGGTTGGGATATAGGAAGGGTGGATACGGGAGCAGCGAAGTATATATCCTAACTAAGGGAGCCATCTTAGGGTTGGCAATTATGAACTAATGAATCTGTTTCTCTAAGAATGACAACTCAAAGTTCTCAGTGACTGAGATGCTTCTCCAAGAAAAACCATCAAAACATTACATATTTTGAAAGCCACAGGGTGATTATTGCTCCCTAAGTGGATTACCTCATTAGATCCTGATAAACGCCTAGGAGACTCTGTCTGATAAGTTTCCATTGTTCCATAATTGTAGTCTTGAAAATCATCCACAATATTTGCCTGATGATAAATTCAGAAGAAAGAGAGTTAGGAAATTTGCAAATTAACCTTAAGCACATGAAAATCATGAATTAATTGAATTAGAGTGTTAGCCAAATTGGAATTGGTCTAATTGGGTTAAGACTAAGACTCATCAGAGATCTTCCATCTCATCTAGGAGAGATCTTGATTGCTTTTTTCTGACTACCTGGACCCCTAGTTTGGCATTGGCTGTTGCTGGGTAACGCTTCTTCTTCTTGGATGCATATTTTTCAGATTTGGGGAGTGTGAACTTTTTGGACTTTTTCTTTGAGCTAGTGGTCAAAGTCCTCTTCTTCTTTGTGTAATTGGATTTCTTTTTCTGTAAAATGTCATGAAAGACGAAATGGAAAACATGTAATGAGAAGGAAAACCAAGACCACGGACGGAAGGGAGGACGTGCAGAGGTCAAATGGTCAGCAAACCTCAGGGCAGCCTCTGTTGAGTCAAATCCATGATTAATGCACAGAAGTCCAAGACAGGTATGGGGTGCATCGGAGGCATGACAGAGTGGAGCATCACATACAACAGACAGTTGGGTTTACCTCTGTTTGGGCTACTGTTTCTTCAGTGACAGTGGGTGTCTCTGTTATACTCTCAATTTCTTTATAGTCTGATTCCCCATACTCATAGTCATACTCGATTATATCCTCGGGAGCATACTACGTCACAAAGGAAAAAATATTGGGCAATTTGGTTAGTTGCAAGTAATATTATTAACAGAGTGGAGATCATCTGCTTAACCTTTACTCAAAGTAAATGTTAAGAGAGATCTGGGATTAAACATGAATATTATTCTAGTGTACATAGAATCTAATGACATCAGAGTTATCAAGCAAGCTTTTTAAGAACAGAACAAGTGGTTAGGGCTGTGAAAAAAAGTAAAAGTTTTGAATAATGATTCAAACTTTTATTAAACGGTAAATATTAATTCAAAGATAGGATGTATTGTTATGGACATGGTTGTTAACTATCCAGTCTAATTTTGATTCATAAAAATCTGCGGCGAAATATCTCCCTATAAAAATAGTAATTTCTCTGGGGCTGCAGCTAAGTGGACAAGCACTCAGCAGGCAATGGTTTCAAACACAAGCATGGTGAAGATAAGACTAAAAAAGACAGTGTTTCAATAAGTATGCTTTCTCAATAAATAATATGGTGAAAAGTAAAAACATAAAGAACAGTCTCATGAAAATATTAGATGTTCACATCTATCATGGGAAACTGTAAAATATACGTGAAATATATATGACTGTATTTGGAAAATATAGACTTAAAATTTGTTTCCAATTCTCTCATTTTCTTTAAACCAGTGGTTCTCCACTTTCCTAATGCTGTGACCCTTTAATACAGTTGCCCATGTTGTGGAGACCCCAACCATAAAATTATCTCATTGATACTTCATAGCTGTAATTTTGCTACTTCTATGAGTCATAATGTAAATATCAGGGATAGCCAATGGTCTTAGGCATTGTGAAAGGGTCATTTTACTTCTACCTGCCCGTGGCTCTAAGCTAAAATCTAAATGAACATGAGAACTACTCAAGTATTACATTTTCAAAGATAGGCATACCTCAATTAACAAATCATTTCCATCATTGTTATTATTTTTCTGCTGGATTAAGTGGCCAATGTTTACAAATCTTAAAATATTTGAACTAAATTCACAACATTGTACCTTAGATATTTCTGTAATAAAAATTTAATTGGGGACCAAGTGTATTTCCCAATATCAACCATAACCTATTTATGGGATGGGGAGGAGGACAGTGTATTCACCTACAAAGCTATCTTTATGAAAATTTTAACTTTTGTTTTTAATCAAAATAACTACACACATATATGTATATATGTAAACATATGTAGATATGTATAGTGTATAAAAATTAAGAACCAAACTCAGTATCTCAATCCCCAAATATACACCTACAAAAGTAGGGAGCAACTGCTACATAATTCTCCAGATGATTTCATTGATAAAATTCTATTTGTTCTCCTGATAGCATCTCTGGGCATCTAAGGAACACTTTCTAATTTGCCAGGAAAGTAACTAGTGACTCTAAACCTTTGGGGAAATTGTGATCCCGGTATGTACCTCTGCTAAGCTCCAGTTAATATACAATTATACAGTTTCACAAGACAGTTTATGAAGCATGTTTAAACTGTGCAAGCCTGCACACCTGTTATTTAGTGGCTTTCACTCAAACTGTGTGAATGTTTCTAGATGTTGTAACCAAAGGCAATAAAGAAATATGTGCAGGGGCTGGAGAGATGGCTCAGAGGTTAAGAGCGTTGCCTGCTCTTCCAAAGGTTCTGAGTTCAATTCCCAGCAACCACATGGTGGCTCACAACCATCTGTAATGGGGTCTGGTGCCCTCTTCTGGCCTGCAGGCATACACACAGAATATTGTATACATAATAAATAAATAAATTTAAAAAAAAAAAGAAAGAAATATGTGCAGAAAATACCTTTATTTTCTTATGAGTGCCAAAATTCCAATATGATAAAAATTAAGAGATTATTTAGAATGTGTACAGAAAACACACTAAAATACATTTTGTACCTGTGTGAGTTAAATAAAATATCTACAACTACTAGAAAAATTTCTGTCTCTCTTCATATATAATATATATATGTATATGGAAATCTATGTATATATAGAAAATATATACATATATATGGAAAGTTTATGAATAAAGCATACACATAGAACATACTTATATAGAGAATATATATTTCCTAATAAGGAGATTTATATATACACAACAGAAGTATATATATACTTTATATACATAAATGTATGCTTTATGAATAAAGCATACACATAGAACATACTTATATATAGAATATATATTTCCTAATAAGGAGATCTATATATACACAACAGAAGTATATATATAATTTATATACATAAATATATATTATATATCACATATGTATACATACATACAGAGAATTTCCATATGTGTGTCTGTATGCATATATATATATATATATATATATGAGAGAGAGAGAGAGAGAGAGAGAGAGAGGGAGGGAGGGAGAGAGAGAGAGAGAAGAGAAGAGAAGAGAAGAGAAGAGAAGAGAAGAGAAGAGAAGAGAAGAGAAGAGAAGAGAAGAGAAGAGAAGAGAAGAGAGAGGCTCCTTAATCTGGCCTCAAACTTGCTGTGCACCCAAATGCGGTATTGAGTTCTTGATATTCATGCCTCCACCATGCAATTTCTTGGTTACAGGTATGGAACCACCATGTCAGACATTTATGTAAGTATTAAGTAAGAACAACGCACCAAAGAATAATGCTTCTGTAGCTACCATCACTCATGTGGGAATATAAAATATTGAGTATACACATGACTGGCTTAAAATAAAATATAAAAACCAAGAAATATTTGCAGGTCATTTTTTGTTTACAGTTTTCAATGTAATTAAATGATACAATAAAAACTAAATAATACAATAAAATACAATAAAATATAAATTATACAATAAAAATAAAAGAACTATCAGTAAAGCAATAAAAAGTTAGTTTTAAGTGTGATTAATAAAAGAGCATTTAGGCTAAGTTCTGGGATTTGAAGATAAATTTGTAAATGTTTGTCAATGTTTATCAGAGTAATTAATTTTATGTCAAGTTCCTGCTGGTAGAAAAAATGTCTTTCAATCTTCATAATTCTCTCTACTCCTGGATCTTTCTGCAAATTAGAACTGCCAGAATTCTCACAGGAGAAGTAAAGCAACTGGTAAGTATGCTTCATCAAGCAGTGGAACATATCTTTCCCGGGGGATTACTCGAGAGTCAATCAAAAGGACTGTTCCTTGTAGTCTCATTATTTTACTACCTGCTAGCCACTTCTTTAAAAAACAACAACACTATTTAGCATATGTAAATGATTCTTTGTTTACACGAAGCTGCATAACATACTTTGGGGGATACCTTTGACTTCTCACTAAGGAATTTTGAAATATCCTGAAAATAGGTATAGAGAAGTACTGGTTGTGATCAATGAAAAGTCCTGAAAGTCCGGGAGGGGAAAATAAAATAGATTTTACAGGAGGAATGCAGGTGGGTGTGTATGGAAGCATGAGAGGTCAGGTGTGTAGTGAGATGA
Source organism: Chionomys nivalis (assembly GCF_950005125.1). Taxonomy (NCBI): domain Eukaryota; kingdom Metazoa; phylum Chordata; class Mammalia; order Rodentia; family Cricetidae; genus Chionomys; species Chionomys nivalis. Next base: position 26,738,864 of record NC_080103.1, on the reverse strand, counting down.
GAGGGAGAGAGGAAGTAGAGACGTGGCTGTAATTGGGGACATTTGAGGGGTGGTGTGGAAACCTAGTGCAGTTGAAGCCTCCTGTGATGTATGGAGGTGATCCTAATGACAACTCCTTGTAGTGGGGAATATATAGAGTCTCAGTTGGCCATTTCTTGTATCTAGGCAAGGTTTCTAGGGATGGGACTGGGTTACATTCAATTGAGTTGTTGACTAAGGAGGATTCTATAGAAATCCCCAAACAACCCAGGCTGTTGCTAGAACAAAGGGCTGATCTCTGGAAAACTAAAAGTGGTACTCCATTGCTGAGGACAGCATCTACACAACTCATTGAACATGGAGAAGTCAAGCTGGTGCCTACATGGAGCCATCACCCTTATGTTTTGGTGTCTTTGGTACTGGCACAGACTACACTAAGGAGAGGCATGGATACTAACCCAGTCACAAAATGTTTGATCTACAATCTGTCCTGCCTGCCGAATATGCTAAGGCAGTGGAGGAACAGAACAGGTAGGAGTGACCAACCAGTGTCTGATTGACTCAAGATCCACTCCATGGGAGGAAGCCATATCCAACACTGCTTGGGTGACTAAGAGCCAGAGACGCCCAGGGACTTAGGGTAAAAACAACCATAATTGGTCTCAACAAAACAAAAATAAAAAGTATCATGAAATTGCTCCAAATGATATTCTGTTGTATACATAGATCTGTGTGGCATCCAGTCATCACCGGAGAGACCGCCTCTGGCATCAGATGGGAACAGATGCAGATACCCACAGCCAGATATTATGCAGAGAAAGAATCTAAATAAGAGGTCTCAATCAGGTCCCTCTGCTAAGGGCTTTGGTAATTCCCCCATAGGAGGAGGTTAGAGGGACAGTAGGACAGAAACGATGTAAGACAGTGATAGGGGAGAACAAAAGCCATCTGATTCAACTAAGCGAGATTCATCTGAGCTCACAGATACTCAGTCAACAAGAACATGTTCTACATGGGTCAGCACTAGGTCCTGTGTTTATTTATTACGCTTTTTAGCTGGGTGTTTTTATGGATTGCTTGGCTGTGGGAACATGTGGATCTCCTATACTTATGCCTGCTCTTCAGACTCCTTTCCTCATGTTAGGTTGCTGTGTTCGACTTCAATGTATTGGTTTTGCTTCATCATGCTGCATTTGATTTTGTCATATTTGGTTGTTATCTCTTACAGACCCATTTTTTCAATAAGGGGTGGAATGGGAGTGGATCCAAAGGGGAGGGGAAGTGGTAAGGAACTGTAGAGTAAGAGGGCTGGGAAACTAAAAAGGGGTGTATTGTATGGAGAAGAGAATCAAATAAAAGAAAAGAAAAACAAATGAAAAAATAAAAAGTAAAAAACAAAAATAATAATAAAAAAGTCACAAAAAACAAAAACGTGCTGTGACAGATAAATTAAATTTACTCCATGAATACTCCAGGGGAAATCTGGAACTGCGTTAAAGATGAGGTTTCTGAAATTTTTTTTCCTCACTTTTTTGTTTAGGAGAAAACAAAATAGTGAAGTCGTAAAATCTTGTGCCTTGATGAGAACTGTCATTGACCACAGATACTAACGAAAAGATGGTGTGAGACATCCGTGTTAGCAAGTTAGGTTTCTGAATATTAAAAGAAAAACACCAACCATGTAGAACTACAGAACACTAATATCTAATTTCTTACAATTGCCTGTAAGTCAGGAAGATAATTTAACATGATGAGAATATCCGAAAGAGACATAATCTCGATATCATTTATGCTGCTGCATCAGACAATGTAAACCCACTGCTGAATGAAGATGTTTGTTTTGAATGGGAATCTACCTATAGAGTACATCTCTCATCCCACGATGAGGATGGAACTGCAGCATTAGTACACACAGATGAATTTAGAATGGATTAGATGTGTTACATAAAGAAAAAAGAGTTAGAAAAAATACATATTTGAGTCACCTTACCTAGGGAAGTTCACAAATATATTAATGGAATATTAAACAATGTACTGACCCATGTTCCACATTACACTTTATGTTTAGACTTGAAAAAATGACATTGCTTTGATTTTTTTTAAGGCAGACTACCTGAAAATTCACTAGGAAAATACACATTTAGTATATAATGCCACATTTAATGGCTACCATTGAAAACTATAATAAAAATTGCTTATTTTTTATTTTTTAGGATTAATATAAAATGTTTAATTCATTCATGTATCAGTGTAGCTAATTAGGGGGAGTAAGAGTAATTCATCCTCAAAAAAATTAAACTAAAACTTTTCACTGTTGACACACTATTTTATAAGCTGTCAATCATGGCTCCACAGAACACCTGCTTCTCTTCTTCTACTAAGTAGAATCATGTATTTGCTATAACACTTTATTTTACTTATAAAAGTGGGAACTGTCAAATAAATATCATTAGTTTTGAACACAGAAATACTGACAGACTTGACATATCAGCTATAGAAACTAACCCTAACATAATGATTTTTCTCCATTGAAACCACCAAAACTATATTTAGTTAGTCATAAGGATGTAAAAGAATAATTCACTTGAACAATGTTCAAACAAAACATTTAAGTAATTTTCCTTAACTCTTTCATACTGGTCTTGCTGCTGGCTCTGAAGACCATCCTGATTTCAAAAAAGATACTAATGTTAAATTGTGGAAAAGATTTGACAACAGAATTCACTAGGATACATTACAAGCTAAAATACTGTGAAAATTTTGCAACTCCGAACTATAAAAACCAAAACATGTTGTATTAGTTATAACAATAAAACAAAAAAGTCCATTTATTCTGAGTAGTTTAAATTCAAAACATCGCATCGAATCGTGTAGATTTTAAAAGTAACATATACACTACTTGAGGTATTTTTAAAATAGACTTTTGATCTCAAAATTCAAATCCCCCTTCACAGTTTGAATCCCTTAGTTTTAAGAAAATAAATGTGAAAAGATAGCTTTCTCAGAAAATAAAACACCAATTGGTATCCAGTACCAATGTGAAGTCCTGGAAACATAGTCACACAAGTAACATGATAGGAGGCATTAGGTTGTATATGTATTTGAAAGAGAATTGAGGGGAGTACATGGGAGAGCTAGGGAGGAGGAAAAGGGAAGATGGGAAATGTAATTATATAATCTCAAAAATGTTTTACATCACGTTAAAACAAAAACAATACTTCTAATATAAATTAAAGCACTGACTATTTCCGGTGTGATTTGTCTACTTTCCTATGAGAAAAGAAATATTTTTTGAAAATTAAAAAATAAGTAAGCTTCTGATTATATAATAGGGGCTAAAATCTTCAAGACCAATCTCATTTTTTTCCCTTCATTCAGTATGAAATATCAAAAGTTGAGAAATAGCCATTACATCATAAGACATGCTCTCCTCATAGTAAGAGGTTTTCACTGTTTAAAGCAAAGAGCTGAAATACGGTGTTAAGTAATTAACTGTGAAAAAGAAAAATAAAGTGCTATATTAAACTGGGTAAATATGCTTTAAATGGAGGTCACAGCCCCACCTCTAGACCTGAGGGCCTCCTGTGTCCTGCATCCTCACCTCGTCTACCTGTGGCTCCTGAGCTTGAGCAGCAGCCTTGGATGTTGAGTCACAGTCAGGGCTGTAATGGTCACAGTAGTCATAAGCTGCCTTGGGATCATCCGTGATCAAGAACTGCTGAATATCACCCTACAAAGAGTCAGACGAGGAGGTAGTCAGCATAGGAAAATACACAGGCCTTTGACATGTTTTTTTTTTTTTTTTTTTTTTTTTTTGAGACAGGGTTTCTCTGTGGTTTTGGAGCCTGTCCTGGAACTAGCTCTTGTAGACCAGGCTGGTCTCGAACTCACAGAGATCCGCCTGCCTCTGCCTCCCGAGTGCTGGGATTAAAGGCGTGTGCCACCACCGCCCGGCCCCTTTGACATGTTTTTAAGGTCAGAGTAGCCTACATTCCAGTATACAAAGAAGAGAAATTACTTAAATACATATCATTTTAAAGAAAAGTCTCACAAGACTGAGAAAATCATAATCAATTACACTGTTCCACCTTACTGTCTGCTATAGAAAATATACTGTACATTAATCTACCTATTAATATTCAGACTTACAGAATTCACAATTAAATATACATAGTAAAATACAAATGAAATACATGAAAAAGGAACTGGACTTCAGTGGCTAAAATGTTGATTAGTTTACACTAAAATGCTATTGTTAGACAAATCTGGAATTATGTTCAGAAAAAGAAAATGCTCCCCCACTATGATAAACACATAATATGGTAAAAAAAATATACATAATAAAGCACAGATTTGGTACTGCTTGCTTAATTTGGACATGGAAATAACTGTCCCATTATATGGTAATGAACAGGGATTTTCCTTTTGCCATGTTAACTAGCTAGAACCTTCAAGTGTCTCAGAAGGCTTTCTGTATGTAGAGAACATCTACTAATTTAAATCTTCTTTCTTGATGCATAGCCTCAGGGTCAGTAATACAGGAGCTAAGAGGACCTTTTTAGGTCTTTACTGGATTTACACACAGCTCTTCTCTCTAACCAGAGGGAAGCTGTACTCAGAATCTGTTACATTTATTGAAGTAACTTCAAGTAATTTCATTTTGCTATTAACTTACAAGTTTGTGCTCCTAAAAACTCTTTGAACACACATATGTATATATGTATCTATGTATGTATGATGTATGTATGCATCTATGTGTGCACAGGCAGCACTCCAAATAAGGAGAAAAAACTAGTTTCCACTAAACATGAAATACAGCAATTGCAGTTAACATCTAGGTAAAAAATAGTATGGAACTTCCAATGGTCACACTGTTATTAATGTTTCCAATAGTTACTTACCTATATCATTAAACACTGTAAGAAGTTGACCAAATAAACAATTTTTCTGCATGACTTTTAAATATTTTCTGAATATATAGATGAATTATGTCATTGACTACTAATTTTTGGCATATAAGTACCTAAAATATATTGACAGCATTTCACAAGCCAAAACTCATTGCTTCATTGATGAGTTTTGGCTTGTGAAATGCTGTCAATGAAGCACACAGTAGCCACATCTGGGCTGTTAGAGATGAAGACACACCCATAAAATGAGAACACTGAATGCACACTTTTTTATTCTATTGCCCCATAAAAGAATAATTTGGCAATGCTGGGCACAACTAGTACATCAAGGAATAATGTCACTGGTGGTTTTCATTAGAAATTCTAATTCTTAATTTTTTTCCTAATTACCTGGGATAATCAGTCCCTTTAGTTTAACTGAAATGAACAAATTGAGAAATGCTATCTAACATCCATTCCAGAGTTACAAATTATTAAGTTCCATATTTAATTGCTAAAATACGAAATAATATAGTGTCTCATATATTAATTCTATTTCTTAAATAGATTTTGAAAGGAATATTGTTTTTCTAACCACTTGCTATTCTATTTATAGGTCTTTACTTCTCTAATGGAGTGTTGCTAATGTTTCCACTATAAATTTCTATTTCAGTATTTAATGGTTAGCCATAAAATATAGTATTGGAAAAAATTGGAAATTTCTGTAAAAATCCAATAGCACTATTTTCCCAGAAAGTATTTCACAGTGTTTTATATTAATCATATGTTGTGTTATATGACTGTCTATAAATAAACCTGAGTATCATAACAGGTGTAATGAGCTGTAAATATTATTTTTAATGCTACAATATTTTCCAGAGCTAGAAAGGGGCAAAATTATGAAATAAAGAAACCCTGTCTCGAAAAACCAAAAAAAAAAAAAAAAAAAAAAACTGGCCTCTGTACTACTGTAACATTAGAGGCATGAAAAAGACATCTTCATTCTATAATTCTCTAAAAGACAAGATTGAGATAGAGATAATAGAATTACTTCAACTAGAGAATTTTCATATTGACTGTAGGGACTTACTGGAAAAGGGCTACATGACTGTAAGAAAACAAAATCAAAGCTTTGTAAACAAATGAATGGCACTTTCCTTTGTTGAAGAATCTCACTTATACATTTATCACTGCCAATTATAAACATAATTATGTAAGCTTCTTCCATACCAAAAACGAATGCACACATTAAATCTTTTCAGTTTGATCTCTTCGCTGTCTCTCTCTCAGTCACACAAACACAAACACACACACACACACACACCACCACCACCACCACCACCACCACATACACCACCTCACCTCATTTAGTAAATTTCCATGATGATGGTTTATTTCTATTTTCTGCTCTGAAAGTGCTTACACAATACCCTATGTAGCATTTTAATTGAGATCCAGTGTATAAGTAATCACGTTTACTGAAAGAAGGTATCATATAAAATCCATCTAATATATGTGAGAATTAAGACTCTTATTTCGAGTCCAACTGTCGCTATAGAAAATCTACTGTACATTAATCTACCAAGTGTTTGGCTGAGTTCAACTCCAAGATGGCCAAGCACTGACTGTGTCATACAGCAGTGAACCTCACAGAATAAACAATGAGAATCTAGGCTCAGATAAATTGTTATAATTAATGCATGACCTAGCTGAATGATATGACCTTTATATGGATCATTTGATTGAAAGAGAACACAGGGATGGCAGTAGACATTCATATGTAACTGGGTAGCTTCATGGGATCATGGGCTAGTTCTTCCTTACAACTGACATATGATGATATCTTCAAAGTCAAGAAATTAGTATCTGCACTTTCCACAGGTTTTCAGTTTTCTCTAAGTCTTAGAACTAAGTTTCAATATTAAAACCGGAATTTCTTATGTTATAAAAGTTCCATTTCCTGGGTTGAGTAACTAATCAGAGAAACATCACCCTTCACAATAGCCAGAATGAAAATAGATACATATCTATCACCATGCACAAAACTCAAGTCCAAATGGATCAAAGACCTCAACATAAAGCCAGCCACACTGAAAGTTATAGAAGAGAAAGTAGTAAGTAGACTGAATGCATTGGAATAGGAGACCACTTCCTAAATAGAACCCCAGCAGCACAGACACTGAAAAGAACAATTAATAAATGGGACCTCCTGGAACTGAAAAGCTTCTGTAAAGCAAAGGACATGGTCAACACGACAAAACGACAGCCTACAGGATGGGAAAAGATCTTCACTAACCCCACATCTGACAGAGGTCTGATCTCCAAAATATACAAAGAACTCAAGAAAATGGTCATCAAAAGAACACATAATCCAATTTAAAAAAAAAAAAAATGGAGTACAGACCTAAACAGAGAACTCTCAACAGAGGAATCTAAAATGGCTGAAAGACACTTAAGGAAATGTTCAACATCCTTAGTCATCAGAAAAAATGCAAATCAAAATGGCTCTGAGATTCCATCTTACACTTGTAAGAATGGCCATGATCAAAAACACAGATAACTTATGCTGGAGAGGTTGTGGGGTAAAGGGAATACTCCCGCATTGCTGGTGGGAATGTAAGCTGGTACAGCCCCTTTTGATGTCAGTGTGGCAATTTCTCAGAAAATTAGGAAACAACTTTCCCTAAGACCCAGTAATACCACTTTTGGGTTTATATCCAAAGGATGCTCAATCGTGCCACAAGGACATGTGCACAACTATGTTCATAGCAGCATTGTTTTTCATATCCAGAACCTGGAAACAACTTAAATGCCCCTCAACCAAAGAATGGATAAGGAAAATGTGGTACATTAACACAATGGAGTACTACACAGTAGAAAAAAATAATAGCATCTTAAATTTTGCAGGCAAATGGATCGAGCTAGAAAACATCACTTTGAGTGATGTTATTATCACATGTACTTACTCATAAGTGATTTTAAAGCATAAAGCAAAGAAAAACAGCCCACAATTCATAATCCCAGAGAACTCAGACAACAATGAGGACCCTAAGAGAGATATAAATAGATCTAATCTCCATGGGAAGTAGAAAAAGACAAGATCTCCTGAGTAAATTGGGGTATATATTGAAATATACTTAGCACACAGGAGAAGTACCTGCATACCCACAGTCCTTCTCACTACTCACCACAATCAAACTATGGAATCATAGTCCTCCTGTTTATGAATGGATAACAAAAATGTGTTGTATATACACAATAGATGTGTACAGTGAAGATCTACCTGGTTAGATTTCATATGGAAATAAGAATTCTTCTGGGCATTGTAGGTGTGCTCTAAGAAGGCTAAATTTTGAAGCAACAGACTTGTTTATTGAACACAGCAAAGCATCTTAATAGTAGCATGGGGAAAACTGGCTGGTTTAAGTCTCACTTAGAGCGACAAGAAGGAGGCAAGGCAAAAATGTTGGGAAATATTGCAGCCTGCACAGAATAAAAGAACATAGGTTTACTGGAACAGCACTTGTGTAGCAAGGAGGATGGGGTTGAACAGCTTCAAACCAAAAAAAAAAAAACCATGATGTTAACCATTAGCAATTAATGAATGAATCTCAAACATTGTCAATGCCCTACTCCTGGTATAGGAGAGTAAGAACCTAGAAAAAGAAATTTATTTCAGAAACCATCCACTGCACACTGAGCAGGTTAAGTACACTGTGACTGTTACAGCTGAGCTTATGTGATGGCAAGCCTCAAGTACATAGCAGGTAATCGACTTTTTCAAGTAAAAAATGCAAGAGTTGGGATAATGGAAGGATCTACAGAGATTTTCCTTTATTCAAGCCTTAGAATACAGCAGTATTCTGCAACGAAGGAACCTCCACAGGAAATTGCTGACGGAGTTGTGCAGAGGAAAACTCTGTGAGCAAACATAAAGTTAAAGTAGCATCAGAAACTCTAGCAGCTTGCAGTGGTTGCTGAGGAAACCTGTGAACACTACATGCAACCAGTCCAGAAGATGATGTGATTGGACTCAGCACAGCAATAGGGGCGGGGCTCCTCAAGCCCTTGAGTACACACCTTTTGACCCAGTGTCTCCAATGTGCATGCAACAGGTGCAACATAAGGATGTAGCATTTAGCCTGCAAACGCCCAGTCTTGCCTTGGGTCAACTTCTTCCATCTACTGCTTTTAGAAGTAATTGAATTATCAGTATAAAGTTCAAGGGATGTGGCTGTAGATTTCACTTGTAATTCCTCCATGAATAAGATCCAAGAAAATCAGTTTCATGGATCTTAAAGTGATTGTCCATAAGCCAGCATGCCAGGAAAAGGGAAAGAAAGAATGTAAGAGAAAAAAAAGAAAAATCTCTGCAGCTGAAGTGTCTGGCAGTCACTACAGTGAAGGCAGTGGTGGAGCACAATGTCTACTCCATCTGATAGATGTTCCCTTCACTCCAATTACATTTGAAATTTCTGAACAACCAAATGGGTCTTGGGAGAGATTCTAATTGCATACGCAGGAAGAAGGAGGACATTGAATCTTACATGGGGTTAAAACTCTGAAGGGCTGACCAAGAAAGGCACATCAGTTGAACTGTGCCTCTGACCTACTGAGAATTCTGGATATGCCAAGACGGTAAGACCAGGCACATTGTTTTGTTCTCAAACATTCCTTACAGTGAGGGATACTTTCTCAAGTATTTTGTGGGGTGAAGGAAAGCTACCAAAATGCTGAAAGCTTTACTGTGAGTGAAATACACACCAGAGATTGCGTCAGAACCATAATTCAAAGGAAAGAATGAGAGAAACCACATCGTCACTGTCCTGACTGCAGCCCACACAACCTTGACAGGTCACCAAAACCAGCTGAAGAAACCAATTTTGTGAAAAGGAGATGTGTCCTACATTATTTAAATGTACTTCTAATCCAATAAACATTGACCAAGCATTACAGAAAACATCTGACACTGGAGAGAATCTTCCCCCAAAGTATACACCTATCTTATCCTTTCTATATGCTCAATGGTAAAAGAGTTTTCATTTGAGCGGAAGTACTAATGTGGACCCACTCCACACAGTGAAAAGGTAAAATGAATACATTGTTTAGTTAAAAGGTAACATACCTTATCCACTACTTCCTTGAAGCCTGTTTTTCTTAAATTAATAAACTCTGGAGAGTGTATTTTTCTTTTAAACTATATCAGTCAAATAGTTTTTACGGCAAACATTACTACAAACTGTTTTAATACTATAGAAAGCTTCTAAAGAAGTAAGTAAATGGTAGAAAGTCAGAAACAGTTGCAAAAACATAGAACAACAAAGAAGAAGGGTGATATTTTAGAAGGATATACTGTTACATAGCTAGTTCAATTCAGGAAAATGTTACTAATTAAGGACACCAGGAATGAACTTAGAGGGGAGAGAATGGAACTCAGGCAGAACCCTCAAAACACAGAAACTGTCTGATGCATAGGCAGGAACTACGCTGTGAGTAGCATGTGTGAAGGAAGGGACACACTGTGGACTGAAAGAGGAGGGAGGGAATTGCTGATATAGTTGGAAAGGATGGCAGAGAATAAGATGCAACCTGCAGAATTTTGCACTCAAAAGTCCCTGGGATATTATAATCAAAAAGGTGATATCAGTCATTATTCTCTCATTCCATCTTTCACTCAAGAGCTGCTTGCCAGTAACTAAGACTAGGACTCATAGAGCCACTACATAGAGGCCTGACCAGAAGAAACTAATGGACTAGACTTTACAGCATCCTTTCCACTCATGCAGGAACAATATACAGCCATTTATAGAAAGAAGTGAAGTAGCCTATGTCTTTAAAAAGAACATGTTCTATAAAAGTAGCTCCACAATACAGAAATTAATTACCTTCCTTGTATTCTGCTTTGAGCTGGACTACTTTACTTTCACATTAATGTTATGCTCACCATAAAACACAGGATAGTAAAGATGATGAAACACAATTTTTCCCAGGATAATCCAATAACTTTTAATCTTTTAAAGATTTTTTAAAGGTTGTAAATGTAGTTTATAAACCATAAAGAGAGAGTTAAAGCCCTTCCCTTTAGCTAATATTCCAAAGAATTCATGTTTGTAAACACCACATATTTCCTCAGAGTAGCATTGCCAGAAACCTAAAGTAATAAATTCCTTTTCCATTAGCCCCGCATGTTCAATCAGTCCTCTTGAGTGCTGTCCTGTTTTACTTTCTGTTGCTGAGATAAGCACAGGCATTCTTCAAACCTTTCAAAGACTACAGAATATGGCATTTAAAATGTTTTAAGAACATAGGACTTTTCATGACAGTAAGACACATCTGCTACTGGCAGCACCAAGCTACTTCAAGAGGAAGATGGGCACAGCAGAGGCTCCTTATGTCATTGGTTAGTCACTTGGGCATGAAACTGCTCTTGCCTTGACTGCTTTATGGTATGCTATGTGAACTGGACATGTAGGACCCACAGAGAGATGACTGCTGAAGTTGCCTAAGGAAGGTGAGACAGTCCTTCAGGGTGTCTGCTAGACATTCTGCAGGACACAGAAGAAAGTAACTGACAAACTGTCAATATAGGCAGAACTGTCTTTAAAATTTCATGCTTTATGGAAAGTCAGCAGATACTATGGGCCAGTAGACTGAAGATGGGTTCCTGCAACATTACAGAAGAACTTTGGGTGACTGTCCATGCAATGGAATGTCTCTGTCAATTCTAGATTTTTGAAAGTTGCTTACAATGCACTTCCTGTTTACTTAGGTAATATTATATCCTTCTGGAGTCTTTGATGGAATTGAAGAAGATACAGTTTTCCTTTGTTATGATAAAAGATAAAGTAGATATAAATATTGTAATTGTAATTCTTGCTTGATATCTGGTATATGTAATTCCCTGTGTTAAAGTTAAAACCCTCCTTTTTATTTAAACAGAAAAGGGAGGTAATTTGGGATTTTCCTCTGTAAGCTGTGAATATCATTGGTTAATAAAGAAGCTGTTTTGGGCCTGTGATAGTGTAGAGCAGAGCTAGACAAAGAAAACTAAACTGAATGCTGGGAGAAAAGAGGCAGAGTCAGAGAGAAGCCATGTAGACCCGCCAGAGACAGAAGCTGGAACTTTACCCAGTAAGCCTTGTAGCAATACACAGACTAATGGAGATGGGTTAATTTAAAGATATGAGTTAGCCAGAAATATGTTTAAGCTACTGGACAAATAGTATTGCAAATAATATGGGTTCTGTATGATTATTTTTGGAGTCTGGGCGGCCAGGAAATGAACTAGCAGCCTTCTACAACAATCCTAATCGATAATAACACTTGTTTTTGTTCTCAGGTGTTGGAGAACAAAATAATAAATTATAAACCTGTATTTAATAAAAAGTTATTTGAATCTTCTATAATTACATTTCCACCAAATTCCAAAATTAAGAGACAATTTTGGGACGTAAGTCAATTCTTACAGAATGCTCTGCTCACACAGATGTGGCCTTACACTTGTTAGGTCATTTAATCTTCATATATTTTCAGTAATACAAATAACACTCCTCATTTTACAGATGAGGTTAAATAATTAAAGTCACGCTACCCACTCTGTTCTCATCCTGAACATCATACCATGGCAGTGTGACCTCAGAGTGAACACACTAACTACCTGGCATGTGTTTCAATAACATATCTGTTTTGTTTTTGTTTCTTTGTTTTGGTAATCCACTAAATTTACCTAGTACTGCCCCTATGTACAGAACAGAGGAGCCATCCATGGGAACTTGGGAAGCCTATTAGTTATGGGCAGAGAGATAGATAACTCATTATTGATTTTACACTTCTTAAGAAAAAAAATCAACCAATAGTTCATAAGGAATGCTAAACAAATAAGTCTCCGTACTAATGCAATAACTTTATAGATTTCATTAGACATGTGGGAGGATGTAAAACTTACTGAAAGACAAGGACTTATTTATTTCAGTTCATTGCAGTCTCAATTATCCATCTGGTGATTAAAGCTATTTTTCACCATAAGTTAGGAAAGCTATCTCTCTCAAAAGACTACAAATGGCCCTAAGTTAAATAAATTTCTCCAATGATTTCAGCAGATAATAATGCATCCATTTGGAATATTTAGAGAGAAAAGCTTTGATTCTTTCAAATTACAGTACTTAGTTATCAAATTACAGCACTTGGTTATCCTCATCACAACTTCTTTCCCTCAGCAGTCATTGTAATTCTTAGATACTGATTGATGCCTTCAGCATTATTTTTAATTTCTCAAGCGAACAAATGAAATGGTTATCATCACTCACTTTCCTCCTCCTAAGACTTCTATTCTAGGAAATACGTCCTCAACATTTATGGAATACAGACAAGAATTTGAAAAGTGATTGGTAAATGCAGCAGTGACATTTTACATTTGTATTTTGTAATCAGAAACATTTTGCAGAGAACTCAGAATAAGATTGTTCTAGAAATCAACTGGAAGATAACATAACTATTCAAATTTTAAAGGTCTAGAGGATGAGGAAAGTATTAAATAAGTGTTTGGTTTTTATGGTCATTTGTGTTGTCATTATTCGTATGGCAGTAGAAGCCCTGGATGCCTCAAGCTGGCTGATGATTATAGCAACATTTTCTAGGAAAAGTGAAATGGAAAACACCCTGACTTCTGAAGAGTAGGCACCCTAGAGAAGAACCACAGATGCTGCCTTTCCTGGTCTGAGGGTTTCTTTTGGTTTCTTTCAGTCTTATTTATTTTTTATCCTGATTTTTGCCCCAGGTAGAATCTAATATCTGAACAAAGGTATGGAATTCTGTAGCTAAACTATGGGGAAAATTTAAATTTCTGCATAGAAGAACAAGGGAAAAAGTTAAAGATTGCAAACAAAATATGAGGTAAGGAAAAAAATCAAGAGAACTAATGTGGGATTTCCCTCTGTATGCTGTGAATATGTTTTATTACCATTGATTAATTAAGAAGCTGTTTCAGCATATGGCAGGACAGAATGAAGCCAGGTAGGAAATCCAAAGATATATAGAGAGAGTAGGCAGAATCAAGGAGGCACCATGTAGCTGCCAAAGGAGGCAGATGCCGGTACCCTTACCAGTAGGCAACAGCATCATGGTGATGCACAGATTAATAAAAATTGGTTAATTTAAGATGTAAGAGGTAGCTAGGAATATGCCAAAGCTATTGACCAAGCATTGTTGTAATTAATATAGTTTCTGTGTGATTATTCATGTCTGGGCAACCAGGAACAAAATAACAGTCTCCATTTACAGAGAATCACATGAATTTATATTTTAATAACACAAATTTTAAAATATCTTCAAAACTGGAAAATGTATCATGAATTAGAACCAGTTTACTAAAGAAGAATAAACTGAAATTAAAACTGTCTTTACATGCCTCATGCACCTTCCTTTTGTGGAACAGACAAAATTCTATGAAATTGCCCCCTCCCTAGGAGTTACACACTCCACTCAAACTCTGTCATAGGTGGTAAAGGGTACACATTCATGAGTTTTATTTAAGGAATTCTATAAGACCTAACAGTAGCAACCAGACAGATAATTCTGTTGGTGTCTAGGAAAGAGAACAAAAAAGAATAGTTTTTAAATAAAATGAAATAATCAGAATTTGGTCTTCTATGAAGAAGGAGGAAAAGACGTAATTCCAGACCACCTGAGTCTTCCTACAAACCTCAGGAAATAGAACTGAGAAGCACTGACAAAACTGACATTTCATTTTCTCAGACTTTCCACAAGACTCGCATGTAATATGACTACAAATTGCTTTTTCTTTTTGACACATACCCACATATTATTTTACTCTCCCTATCATGTATGCCTTTCAAGAGCAAAATTTCAAGACATATTGTTAGGTAAGATATACAATTTATGAACAAATAACAACAAAACTAAAATAGATATGGCAAAGTCAGAATTAACGGGGCTTTTTATATTTCTAATGACAAAACTTAAGGTTTTAATAAAACAAAGCAAATCTTTTGCAAGCACATAAGGCTAATGAAACACAGGTATAAAATAATCACAAAAAAGCATGTGTTATGGATCAATAAAACTGACAGAAATAGAGTGTAGCTTTAAAGAATATCATTGCTCAGACACAGCAGGGGAGAGAATCTCCTTTCAAGCACTGGTAATGGAAACTACCAGGACTAAAAAGCAAAGAGAAAAAAAATTTAAAAGGAACTGAATAAAAAGAGAAGACCTAGGAGTGTGGTGCAGTGGTAAGATACTTGTGTAGCCATGCATGAGACTCAAGGTAGGATCCACCACACCACAGGAACAATGAGCAACACAAACAACAGAATAGCCAAGAACTATGGAAAAGATTGTGTTTAGGTAGTTATGTTGGTGAGAGTTGATGGCCCTTCTGACATTCCCAGGAGATACAATCTCATAGCCACTACCCGTTTCTCTGGCTGTTACACTCTTTCTGCCCGTCTTGCTAATGAGGACTGGGTATTAAGTAAAAATAAATTTGTGCAGGTGGTAGTGGTGAACACCTTTAATCCTAGAACTTGGGAGACAGAGGCAAGTGGACCTCTGTGCATTTGAGGCCAGCATGATCTACAGAATGAGTTCCAAACCAGATATTCCCTTCCACTTTCTATGGCTGCCCCCCCCCACGTGTGTGAATGATATAACAATAGTAGTAATAACAATAAATATAAATCTTTCCTAATGTTTCCTGAGTGGTTTTGCAAATTTGCCACCATAATTCCCCTACCATTCATGAGACACTCACCCCAGAGTCAGTTTTCCATAAAAGTATAAGAACCTTTGATTGACAAAGTTTAAAGATACTGAAAGGTTAAAATGATTGTGCTTTGAAAACTTAAGAAACCATGGCTTATTTAATGATGTATTTTTTTTCTGATCAGTCTTTCCTCAAGTCTTTGAAGCATAGTGTCAGGGTGGACAAACCTGGTCACCCGTCAGGTGGACACTTTGGGCTTGCATACAGTCTATGTCCACCCACACCAGTCTCCTCTTAGTAAGACTTGTGCTAAGGTGCTGTTGTCTTAAGATAGAGGGAGCAAACAGATAACTGTCCAAGATATGTGATTCATGAGAAGTAGACCTGAAAAGAAGTCCTCTTTACAGGACAAACAAACAGACCCAGTAGAAATTTTCATTAAGATATAGGTCACGGTTATTTACTCCAATGTAAAAATATACAAAAATATTTGAAATTCCACATAATAAAAAGACATGAAAGCATAATGAAAAAGACTGCTGTATATTAATTCAATAGTAAACTGAAAACCACTATTATTTACAAATTACAAATGCACATATACATGTGTTCATACTCTACCATACAAGTGTTTACCTACACCTGTTCAGTTATTATTTTTTTCAATTACTGTGAAGAATGTTTCTTTGTACTTAGCAATTGAGAAAGGAGGAATTGAAATTTTGAGAGAGCTGCGTAGGAAGCCAGACCCTGGGATTAAGGATCAGAATGTTCTCAATCCAGAATACTTCTTCATAATTACTCTAAAGGTGTGCCAAAACCACATCATCTCGATTGCAAATGAACACATCCCATTGCATGTTCATGAATTTTGAGAAACTTTAAATCATTTTGGGTCCTGTGTACTTTGAACTTGTAAAAGATAATCATCATATCAGGATGAAAAAAATATAGGAAATATGTAATGACTGTTTTAGCACCATTGTAATCAGTTCAGTAGTTGAAACAGTTTGTGCATGAAATTATAAATACTAACTTGTAGTCACAATGTTTCCGACAAGGTGACACTTGCAGTGTTCAGACTAATGAATATCTAACATTATCATAGCATCAGTATTACTGAAACTCTTTATCACACACTAAAATAATACATATTCTCTGAAGCATTGTTCACACAATTTAAAAAAAATTGGAAATGCTACATAAGTACCAAAGTATAAACAAAGGTAAAACAAGAACTTTGGATGAAGTTTTAAAAAAAACATAATTGACCATTCATATCTGATAAACTAACTTTTTAAGAAAAGATGGTGAATTTCCACTTGGAAAGAGTCTAGTTTGGCGTTTTATATAGCCAATAACAGCATTTGGTAAATAAAGTAAATAAATTCTCACAGATGACAGCTGTGGATATTTGAATTAGATAAATATAAAATTTCATTCTGCTCAATTTTTTCTCCAAAATTTGCTCATTATTTTATTAAGTAAAAATAGGAAGTTTTCCTTTATGAACAACTAAAGTATGGTAAGATATAAGTCTAACATACAAAAGTTCATTGTTCATTTACATTTTAAAAACTAATAACAAGTAAATCCCCTCTTAAAAGTTTCATATGGTTCTACGAAAGCTCAAAATACAAAGCAGATGTTAAGAAAGATTTCTCAGAGCTCCTTGTCATAGTCACTGCAGATTTCATAGAAGATTTCTTTCCACATTATTACTCGTAATGTTTTAATACATTCTTCATTTAACACTTGCAGTTACTTCATATTTTAAATGTTATGTTAGAAAAATCAGTCATTGGAAGTGGAGAGGAGAAAAGGAAGGGCAGAAGGAAAGGAATAAAGAAATCGCTGAACATAGCAGACAATGAGGGCTGCTGTAAAGTCAAGAACAATGGCACTGGGTTTTGATCCCATTGCATGTACTGGCTTTGTGGGAGCCTAGGCTGTTTGGATGCTCACCTTACTAGACCTGGAAGGAGGTGGGAGATCCTTGGACTTCCCGCTCTCCGGACTGCTGAGGGAGGGGGAGTTGATTGGGGGAGGGGGAGGGAAATGGGAGCCGGTGGCGGGGAGGAGGCAGAAATCTTAAGAAAGAAAGAAAGAAAGAAAGAAAGAAAGAAAGAAAGAAAGAAAGAAGGAAGGAAGGAAGGAAGGAAGGAAGGAAGGAAGGAAGGAAGGAAGGAAGGAAGGAAGGAAGGAAGAAAGAAAGAAAGAAAGAAAGAAAGAAAGAAAGAAAGAAAGAAAGAAAGAAATCCACCCAGGTTCCTTCATACCACACATTTACAAAAACTAGAAAATTAGCCTATGAAACTGTCAATGAACTTTTGAAGTAAGATTATAGAAGTTATAATACTATTCTATGATATTCGTACATCCAATAAGTTTTATTTGTCCTTGTACATTCTATTAATACATAAAAATGTACAATGAGAATATTGTCACTATATATTTTCACAATTCATCCATCACTTAAATCATCATACTATAAGGGGATTATTTTATATAGAGACAAACGGCTAAGTACACAGTAATTGAAAAAGTCATCAATGAATAATATCCCAAATACAGAACTTGAAAATGCCATGAATGCTCATTGTATTTAATACTGTGCCCCCAATGATTCATATATCTGCATATGCAGTGGTCTAGCTGAGACTCTGAGTTTACAATGCTTTTTAAAAAATGTACTATCTATATTTGCATACATTTGTGCAAATTAATAGATGAGCATGTGTAAACAAAATACATAAATCATAGTATACAGATTTATGCAGTTATAGTCCCCATATTGGAAAGAATTTGGGTTAATCCCCAATGTACCCTTTAATAGATTCAGGTCTCAGTTCTATTTATGCAATAAAAAGCCTGAAAACTAATTATAAGTTACCAGATACAAAGACTGACAGATCAAAAGAACATGTATAGTAATAACTAGCAAATTACAATTGGAAAAGGTTCCATCATGACTTGTGCTTTACTTTTTAAAAAAAGACTTTAAAACTGAAAGTTCATCTTTATCAGCATTATCTCTTTTAGAAAACACGTCAAAAGAAGATAATCAGGCAGAATATATGCCTGGGATATTTCTCAGAATTAGTCTTCTTGAACAGGAAGTCGAGAAGCTATTCTCTCTATGCTGAAGGACTAAGAATAAAATTTAAGAGTGAAATGGGCTGTCCTTGCCAGGAGAACTGGACACTTGTTTTCAAATCAACCAATCTTCACAAAGCTTCCCTGGCCTTCAGGTCACCTTTGCCTAATCGTCCTCTGGCCCAACAACACAAAACATCACCACTCCACTCACGGAAGAAGAAAGTAGGTCACCCTTTAGAGTCTTGGACTCTGTTTTATGACATAATGATGACCAGAATCATTAACCCAGTTGACCTAACAGAACTTATCTTAACGAAACTTGATTGATGTTTACCTGAAACACATCTGTTTCTAATATTCTTGTTCCGAACACCATGATTCCATTGGTATCAACTATTGATCTCTCACTTCTGTCGAGGGGTTTTGTGATTTTCTTCTTACAATCAACAATCATTGTCACAGTTTTCTTCTCCACACTGATTGCGACCCGATGCCACCTGTGAAAAGGAAGGAATTGTGTTGTAAGTTTCAGAGGCTCTGGCTGCCAAATCAACGGACTCATTAGAACCTGAGCTCTAAATGTCAGCAGTGAGCTGAAATGGTTCAAAAACAGAGGCACACTTATGCCTCAGTGGTTTAGCTAGTGACAGTGTACTGCTTACCGAGGACAGCACCAGGTACTCAAAAGGGCACAGGTTCCTAAAATACGGGGATGGATTAGGCATCGGTGCCGATAAGGACATGGCCATCCTCTGCCGCGCTTTGTCTTTTCTGATGAGCACACCTGATAGAGATTGAGATGGATTTGGGTTTCTCTGTGCTCAAATGCTTTCTTCCAAAGTGGAATTCCACAAGAAAAGTCTGCTCTGGTGCTCCCCTGAGAGTGGCTGTGAAAGGGTCTGTCTCTTGACTGAATGGCTGCTCCATCTGGAGCACTGAATGTTCTAATTGTAAAACACAATGTGCTACTTTGTCTTGATCTCCATTTATTTCAAGTGTTTTCGTGTTCTTTTTCCACTTTAATTTCAAGACAGTTATAGATCACCACCATGGGCAGGATCCAAAACTGAGACACAATATCTCTCCTTCTTTCCAGGGCTGGCAAGAAGAAGAAACACTGAAAGAAAGCAGAGTCAGCGCATGTGTGGAGTGGGAGGCTCAATTCACTCCGTAGCTACTGCCCCAGCTAATTCAGGGCGGTGATGACAGGCTTAGAAGGCGGAATGTGGCCAGCCCTTGGAAGCATGCATGCTCTCCCTGCATCCTTGAAAGGGTTTTATTAACAATGTCTGGTGCTAACAGAAACTACTAAGTGAAATTCACTTGGATTCTTTAAGCCACTGTGGTTTATATTTTCTTCCAAATGAAAAGTGCTAGATTAATATTCCAGAAGTGTCTAGGAGTAGATCCATAAAATAAAATACCCAGAAACTTGCAGAGGGTTCCCAAATGTCTGTTTCATGCTGTTTGGCATAGCTATTGGTGACGACCAAGTACATTTCCATACATACGTTGTCTTTGGTATTTCCACTAGCACAATCAACCAGTGAAGGTTTGAGTAGAGCAAAAAATTATATAAGGAGTCTTAAAGTAACTTCACACAGAGAGAGCAAAATTTACACAAACTTTACGCCAAGAAGCCGGTGTGCTAATTTAAACCATTCCTAGTCTTGAGGGGTGTACTTTTCGTTAGAAGAAAATAAAAATAATTTCAATTACTAAAATCTGATCTGAACTCTAAGCTCAATTGCTTTTTAATTATTTTAAGCATGCTAATGACATGACAAAAATCATAGAATTAGATATAACATTCAATATAATAATAATAATAATACTAGACTAACTCAATTTTGAATCCTTAATTGCTCCGTTTCTCTCATGATATCCATGCCATCAATAGAACACCATTAATTTTTATGATGAAACAAAAGCTGGTGATTTTCAGCTTAATAGAAGTCATCACCTGTCTAGCTTATACTGCTAACTAGTCTTCTCTTTCATGCCTTTGTGACACTAGCAACCATCAAAACATTAATGAAGGGGCTACTACTACATAAGAAATATGTGAGTTCAATCCCTTGCACCCATGAGAACAGTGGACCTGGCAGCTTGGAATTCCAACCCCGCTGCTACAATGGCAGAGAGGTGCCATCTGGTGCTTTATTTTATGACTAGCCAGTCTAGCCTAAACCTCTAGCTTATACCAGTGTGAAATGCTGTCTCAAAAAAAAAAAAAAAAGAAAGAAAAGAAGAAAGAAACAAAGAGAGCGAGAGACAGAGAGAGGAGGGGAGGTAAGAGGAGAGGAGAGGAGAGGAGAGGAGAGGAGAGGAGAGGAGAAGAGAAGAGAAGAGAAGAGAAGAGAAGAGAAGAGAAGAGAAGAGAAGAGAAGAGAAGAGAAGAGGAAAAAAGGTAGATTGTTCCTAGGAACCAAATCCTCAAGATTGTCCTGGGTGGCATTGTCACTGCCACACACACATGCGCCCTCTCATACATCAAAATGCAAAGATTCACCTCTCTCTCTACTCCCAAACATGCACAGACATGCACACCACACATACACATGAATAAATGAAATGAAATTAAAAAGAATCAAATTAAATCTTCATGCTAAAGAAACCCAACTAATATTCACAGAGTGTTTATTTCTATTAAATAATTCTATTCCATAAATATTTGTATTTGAATACAATATTCAAATAAACAAGAGTGAGGGGACTTTTCCTGCAATGTTCCTGGCTGTAATACCAGTACCTAGATGAATGGTAGCAAAAGAATAGACAGTATATAAATATTTATGGAATGAGTGGTCAGTTGTGATGTAATCCATGATTGTTCTTAACCAACTAAAGCATATTTAAACACCAATTATTTTTGCATAGTTATTATGCCATTTGATCTGAATAAATCTGCCCCATTTTAATAGTCTTAAGAGGAGACCATGAAACTTGTGCACAGTAAATATCTGCTAATAAATCCATGAACTAAAAGTGAGTCGTGGTCCAGAGATCTAGAGTAAAACCAAACAGTACTGACAAAACCAAAAAGTCAATGAAATGATTCCTTGATATGCTGCTAGACTCATAGGATGGGGCCTAGCAGCCCAGTCATCACTGAATACTCCTCCAACAGCAGATGGAACAGATGCAGAGACACACAGTCAAACACTGGGGGAGCTAGGAATTCCACCTCAATGGGGGAGGAAAGATTTTTATGACCCAGAGGGGTCAAGGACACCAGGAAAATAGGGCCCACAGAATCAACTAAGCAGGGCTCATAGCGGCTCACAGAGACTGAGCTGCAACCATGGAGCCTGCACAGCTCTGCACCTGGTCTTCTGCAAACATGCTGTGCTTCTTTATCTTAGGTTTTTGTTGAAAACTTAACAACGGGTGAGGGGGTACCTCTGACTCTTTTGCTTGCTCCTTATTTCCTCCTACTGGGCTGCCTAGTCCAGCCTTGATATGAGGGTATATACCTAGTCTTAGTGTATCTTGTTATGCTGAATTCAGGCGATACCACTGGGGGGGGGGTGCAGATGCCGTTTCTGAAGGGAATTAGAGGAACAGTGGTTCTGGGGGAGAGGGGAGGTACGATGGGGATGGAGGAGAGGTTGCAGTTGGGATGTATTATTTGAGAAAAGAACAAATAAATAAATGAAAATAGAAAGAGAAAAATGAATGAATACTGCTACCTATATTTACTCAAGATACTATGAGACATACTTTAATACTGTAGGGTATATACATACAGCTTCTTCTCTATTTGATAATCACTCGAAATTATTTACTGAGATTTTTCTATTATTTTTAATACTTTTTCAAGCTTAAATCTATTACTATCAAGTTGGATCGAGATTATGGGAAGATATTTTTACCCAGTGAAAAAGACAGAATAAAGTAAAAGCATTTCAGTAATATAATGCAATAAGAATATCTTCTACACAACTAACCATGCATGATCATCCCCAGTTGACAAATCTACAACGTAACACCTATACCTAAACTCAGGAACACCACGGAAGAGTGGGCAGAAGGATGTTAAGAGTTAGAACCAGAAAACGTGTGATAAGAGAGAGTCTTCTATATATGAGAAGAAATCATATCATACACGTGATATCTTAAAAATACAGTCACCTAAATAAGACTTTGACAGTAGCAATACCAGTTTTGACATGCCAATGTGTACGGGAGAATACTCACAAGGTCCAAGTCCTAGACAAATATCTATAGGCAATTAAGAATTGCTAAGATAGGGAGAATCAGTCTTATCCAGGAACAAGCCTCATGATATATGTTCTTTCCTTCCACTATGTTGGTCCCAGGGATTGAACCCAAGTGAACAGGCTTGGCTACAAGTACCTTTGTCCACTGAACTATCAGAATGACTGTGGTCTCAGATTCCAATATGAAAGAGGTCTTCCCTCACCTCAGTTCTTAAAGTTGAACCACTGTTTAATTTATTGTTGTCATCACTACCCTGTTTTTCTCTCATTCATGCAGGTTTTTCTTGTTTATCGATATTGTTTTTCAGCCTTTACCTGCAGACTGTAGTCTAGACCAATTTGGGAATTTTATGGCGGTCTTTTTGGGTGTTTTCCATCAACAGCCACCAAAAAACACACTTCATAAAGACTGTTGAGTGATTAATGAAAACTTTTAGCACGGCTAACACTCTCTCACTGTATGACTTACTTCCCATCAGCGATGTTAACGGTTGAGAAGAGGGGATAGTCTTCGGGGCTGGGTTTTCCAGTGTGATCCTCAAAGAGAAAAACCGGTGATCTTCCCACCTCAACACCAACTTGCTGAATCCCGTGTTCATTATATATTGATAAAAGGAAAGCTTGAGTCCCTTTTTTGGGTTTTATTGTAAATAGTATTGAAAAATCTTCAGGAAAAACTCCACCTGAAAAGACAAAAATGAATTAGAAAGCTGAGATTTCCAAATTGTTCCCAGCTCACAATTTTCCCTGAACATTTTATATGGTCCTGATAACTAAATTCAAACAGGAAACAGTTAAACTAATAGCATAGTTGTAGAGGGCACCATATGACTACCAGGTTTTCTCTGTACATTCATTCAAGTTAAACCTCAAGGCCATTCATTTAAAGAATAATGATTATTAGAAACCGAGCCCATAGTCAGAAAGCAAGAGCATGCTACCAGTACAATTTCAAACATAGCAGAGCACCCATTTAAAATTTTTATTTATCATTTAAGATGTATGTTTAATCTACATGTATGTGAGCGGAGACGGAACGTGCACATGAGTGCAGGGGACTGTGAGCTGCCCAGTTGCAGATACTGGAGCAGAATCCTGATCCTCAACAACAGTGTGCACTCCTAGCCACTGAGTCGCTCTCCAGTCCCTGTTTTTGTTGTTTTAATTATGTATGTCTCTGCATGTGGAACCAAAACAGAAGGTGTTCATGGAGGCCAGAGACATCAGATTTTTTGGAACTGGAGTGTCATTCATTGTGAACCACCTGACAAGAGTGTTGGCAACAAAAGTCCCCTCCTCTGCAAGAACACTAAGGGCTCTAAACAGCTGAGGAATCTCTCCAGTCCCCCGAAACAATCCTCCAACATTTATTTAACCACTACTTTTGACATAAGCCTTGTATTTCTGAGTTTTGTTCAAACTGTTCCCAGACATGCTCTTTGTGAAAAGGCACTTAAACGAGGTAATAAATAAAGCATTATTTTCATCATCTATGTAAACACTTAGGAAATTTTTGATCACAAAATTCAGTTTCATTAATGGAAAACATGCCACTGAAAATCAGAACTATTAGGTATTAAGGCATATTCTCATTTTTGTTTTGTTTTTCCATGATTTTACCTCAAGTACCTACCTAACTGCCTTACCTATACAGGTGCTTCCCAAAAAATTGCTAACTGTGTCAGTTTGAGGATTGCATTAGCTACAATATATCTCTTTTATACTTGGACTCCTTGTATTATTATGGACACATTACATACTGAGTGCTAGGTTTGATTTTTCAAAGTAACAATATATATGATATATAATCACTATTAATATATATCTATGTGTATGTCATATATATGATTATATATCATACATAATATTATATTCTATAACATAATTTAGGAGAAATTTATTGCTTCAGTTAAAATTTTATACATTTTCAAAACAGATGTTTTGTTGTGAATTATATCTGAGCCAATATCAAGAACTTTCAAATTAAATCCATTCATTCTTAATTCAATTTCAGGTTGTAGTCCAAAATGATTTTTAAAGACATCATGAATATGACTACCATAGGATTCAATTTTAACGATGACAGTTCCGTTTCTGTTCATGATGACAGATGCTTATTTGTAAAGATATTATGTTTGCATCTCATTGAAGCATGATTTATTATGGCAAAAAATGTATTTTACAAATACATTCAAATGACTAAAGCTGGTTCAGTAAATGTCACTCAAAATAGAACTTTATGAATCTGCTAAAAATAGCAGTGAAAGAAAGACATTTCCCGAGTGGGAAATCTTATAAATGTATTCAAAGGAAAACTTACAGGTAGAGTGGATGCATATTTTCACACTGCACTTATATGCACAAACTAGGTAAGTGGTAACTAATACAGTATCTCAGTTAAAATGTTGGGTATTGGGCTGGTGAGATGACTTGGTAGGTAAGAACTTGTTGCCAAGCCTGATGACTTATGTTCAATACCCAGGACTAGATGATGGAAAAAGAAAGCCAACACTTGTAAACTGTCCTTTCTCTCTCTCATATGTAGACACACACACACACACACACACACACACACACACACAAAATGTCATGCAAATTAATGTAGACATGCACATAAATAAAGATAAATAAAATGTCATCCTGGGTCTTATCAGCTCCATAGCCCACAAAATATTCTTGCCATATGGTCTTAGCAAGTTACATAATTTCTCTTAGCTGAGCAAATGATGTAGAACCCAAGAACTGCTCAAGAATTTAAGTAGTCTACAACCAAAAAGGAGTCAATTAATGTTGACTGATTCTCACATTTTTAAAGTTAATACTAAACAATATTCCACAATAAAAAGTGTTTGTTTTCGATTTCTCAAGCTATCATAAAAATCCATCAGCCTATCTTTTAAATTATTTGTATCAGTTGAAATATATTGTATGTGTATATATAGAGATATATATTGATCAACTAGAATTTTTAATAAGTGTGATGGTTGGACCCAGGATCTCACATATGCTAGTCAAGAACTTTACTTCTAAAGTACATTTCTAGCTTCTACTTTAATTTAAAGTTAAAGAAAATTTAGTTTATTTGGTTTTAATAGTTTTATGGAAATCACTAGGATAGAAATAATCATAGAAGTAAGATAGAAAAGCTATAAAGCACATCACTTAACAATATGCTTTATAATTAATAGGCTACTGAAATATATAGGTAGGTAATTCAGTCTATTATTGAAGAGGGCCCAAGGTAAATAAACTCAAATTGTCCAGGATCTCATAGTGAAAAAAAGGACATTAAAACATCATAATCTGGGGTAGAAAAATGTTTATACATTTTGCCAAACAAAGTGAAAAAAATATGTATATTTAGGAAAGATGAGACATCACATCAGACATAATTGTACTCACATAAGAATAAGGGATTGTGGGAAAATTTAAAAAGTAATTGTTGAGTTTGTGCAGTATAAGTTCTGAAAAATTTAGTTTGTTAACAATACTACACTATATTAATTACATGAAGCAACATCACCAATACATAATGTACATATCAAATGTGAAGTTTAACAACTCTAAAAATTCATATTTTGAAATGTAAATACAGATTTAAGATATGCAAAATGACAGTTATTGAAAGTGCCAGTATTCAGTATTTGATATTTGTATTTATATGGAAGAATATGTGTCTATAATAACCATCATGATTATCACAGATTCAGTCACAACTCTTTTTTTTTTTTTTTTTTTGGATTTTTTTCGAGACAGGGTTTCTCCGTGGCTTTTTGGTTCCTGTCCTGGAACTAGCTCTGTAGACCAGGCTGGCCTTGAACTCACAGAGATCCGCCTGCCTCTGCCTCTCAAGTACTGGGATTAAAGGCGTGCACCACCACCGCCCGGCTCAGTCACAACTCTTAAAATGGGTTTTTATATCCACAGATTTTGCCTTAATTAATAAATATTCTATAAAATGGCATAATAGCAACGATTTTAAGAGTTTAAATTTTGTTCAATATTTTTCCAAGCAAAATATCTATCAAAAATAATTTTTTGTTTGAATGGTGATGATGATTCAATGATATTCTATATATTATGACTAATGACTACAATGATATTCAAATACATCATATGTCTTGGTCCAGTGCCTTAGATGGTTAGGCATTGCTACCTAACTAAAATACTCTGTCTATCCAATACTGTATCTTTAAATTGAGCTTAAATATCCTCTTCCTTTGATGGTTATGAAGTTGAAGGTCAACAAACAGCCTTTTTTGCAGAATATTTATATCAGATATTCCAAAGATTGCAATGAGAATTTGAAAACAACAGCTTTATTTAATTTAAAAGTATCCATTTTCAGATCTTCCAATTTAAAGTTTCATCCTGGAGCTTTGGAGGACAATATTTTCATTCTGCAACAATGTATTAATCTCTCTCCCTGGCAGAACTCCCTTTTTTAAATAATGACTGCTGAGGTATGCAATCCTCCCAACTGCGTTAATCAGGAAATGCATGGCTTTGTAAATAATGTTCACTAATTTGAAATTTATAAAGGTGACATTATCATTACTATTTTTAAGTATCACTAATGTATAATTTGCAGGAAGTTCTCCTCTCCAAGAAGAATGTACATGAGATGCCTATCATAGTAGTTTCCTATCTGAAATAGTTATTGCTAAAACCATAGGCCAGAACACAAGAATGCTAACTGGGATTAAACATTCATAGAGATAAGTTCTGCTAATTGGAGTGGAAGAAGATTCCACATGCACACATAATGGTCATTCTCTGTGAAGAAATGATCAAACACCAAATTAATTAAATTAACTACCATGACCTTGAGATAATGAGCCTATTATAAAAAATATTATAAACTGTATCTTATTTAATGTTTCTAAAACAGTCCCATTAGTACATGCTTGTCTGTTTTATTTCCTTTTCAAGACTATTGTTTTCACACTAGATATAGAAGATACATAGCTAAATGAAAAAGTGAATGTAATATTACTATTATTTTAAAAAATTAAATTGAATTTCAAAATATAATAAGGAATTAATATTTCAAGAGGCTTTAGCCTTTAACATTTAAGTATAATTATTCATTTTAGTATTTTGAATCAATAAATTGCTTTTGTTCACCAAAATTTAATGAAAACCAGAAAATATAACGAAAATTGTAATGTGTGCCCAGATGTGTTTTCAAAATACTTTAGACCAGGGTATGGTGGTACCTTAGAAGCTAAGACAGAAAGTTCACCAGTTTGAGTGCAAAGTTAAACCGCCTTGTGTGGCACACTCCTCACAGAAGAAAGAGAGAAAGAGAGAGGGAGTCAAACAAAGAGAAGTAGGAAGAGGGTAAGGAGTAAAACATCCTTTCAAGGAAATTATATTTTGTTTATAATATTGAATTCTTTTATCGTGTTTTCTGACTGATTTAAAAACTGATGCATAACATAAAAAATGAGCTCTTCTGGTAGAGAAAAAATAGACAATATGAAGAATTTAATGCTAATATTTCAGGACAATCCTAAAACATCAAATGAAGTCTGATCATATATGAGATATTGACCTCATATCATCGTGTATCATCATAATTAAATATAATTGGTCAAATTAAATAACATCTGTGAGACACAGTTTACACCTCAGTTAAACAGGAACAAGAACACTAAATTGAAGGCTAAAAAACTGGTGTGTATAAACTTCAAGAATGTGTAATGGGATGCCTGCTTTGATAATGTTAGAAATTTACAATTCCACACTCAGGGATCTTTTCCTGCATTACCATGATTTCAACATAATTAATACTATACGATCAAGTAGTCTCTCAAAGAAACAGTAAAAGATTTTTCCCAGAACTTTATCAGCAATACATGAAAATCTCCCAGGTAAAGTCTTATAAAAATCTCTAATCTCTGAATACTCAGTATTTGTGAGAAGTAACTTAGTTGTGTGTCTCAGTTACTATTTTACTGCTGTGAAGAGACAACATGACCAAGGCAACTTATAACAAAAAGCAATAATGCTTTCATTTCAGAGAATTAGTCAGTGATTATTATGGAGGGTAGCATGGCCGCAGTAAGACAAACACTAGCGCTTGCTTCTGACCCACAAGTTGGCAGCAGAGACTGTGAAATTAGACCTGTTGTAGGCTTTTGAAGTCGCAAAACACACTCTCAGTGACAGACCACCTCTAACAAGACCATATCTCCTCCAACAAGGCCCCACCTTGACCCATTTTAAACAGTTCTACTTACTAGGGAATCATCATTCATATCTATATGACTGTTACATTAACAAAATCAATTGTTAGTAGTAAAGGTTTCCTTCAATCTCCATCCATGAATATGAAATAGTCATAAAATACTGCCTTCCCATACTGTACTGCACACATAATGAATTATTAAATTTTCAAAATTAAGCATATTTCTGTTCCCAGGCTGTTAGTAACGGGAATGTTATTTTTACATTACTGGTGATTACAGTTTCTTTAATTTTTGCTATGTGAAAAATTTTATTTCATAGTATAACTGGATATTATGTAGCACAATACAAAGACTAATAAGCTAAGAAAGAATAGAGGCGACAATGACAGCAAGAGGAGCAAAGTAAAATGAGCGTACCTGGAAAGAGCTGTTTCGTTGGGGCGCTGATTTGTGCTTCCTCCGTAACTCTGTATGCAACATCTGAGTCTTTAGAATTCTTTCTGTTTGTACAAAATCCTGTTGTTTTTGATATTCCCACTGGAGAATTGTGAAAATCTAGTGCTTTTAGTATATCAACTGGAGCAGCTGAAAGATAAGTGAAAATTTTAGAAAATAAGTGAATATTTTGATATAAAAATACTTTTTGTAGTTTCAGTATTTAATTATTAAATTTTTTATTTGACAACTCTATGTTTATAGAACAGAATGCATTCAGATTATTCTCTATCACTACCTTCTCTTATCCTCTAACTCTATCAAACCTTCTTCATCTCTACCAGTCCCTTTCTCAGATTTTGTGACCTGTTTAGTTTAACCAGAGCCAACTGTATGACCCTTGTGTTGAACTATCCACTGGAGCTAGTTGACTAATTGGTTGTTACACAAATAATACCTTCTCCTCTTTCTGAATCTATTGGTATCAAATGCACCCTAACATGTACCTTAAGTGTAATTTTATGAAGTTCCTTATTCTAAGAATTTAGAATAGTAATATTACCAATTATCTCAAGATAAAATTGTAGCATAGAACTCTCAAACCCCAACAGTTAACAGGTCTAAAGAATTTAAAAGTATGTTCGCTATGACACTATTCATTATAACAAAAATCTGAAGCAAAGCGCTTCCCCTGTAAGAGGCAAATGAATAAATGACATGTGATACATATAATAGAATTTTATTAGTCATTAAAAACAGTGAACTCCTGATAGAGAAAATCATCTGACTAGCGCTGTGCGGGGTGGAATATGCTGACCCCATCACAGCATGGCGTTCACTACAAGGAATAAACCACAAAGACAAAGACATATATGATTGCTTTGAACTTTTAAAATCCCTGATTCAAAACAAAGCTTTTAATCCTCTGAATCAATGAATGAATCAAATGGGGTACTGCTTGTTTGCAAATGAACATTAAAGCCAATAATGTCAATGTGCCTAAGATGTATTGGCTTCATTCTGTATTCAAAAATAAATTAAAATTTTCCAATTAGTCCATATGCTGACCAATTTGTCATTCAGCATGCCTGATACATAGCCCATAAAATATTTAGTTTCTCACATGATCATCTCATTAGATGCCAAAAAAGCTTTTGAGAAAATACAACATCCCTTCATGATAAAGGTCTTGGAGTGAGTAGGGATACAAAGAACATGCCTAAACATAATAAAGGCAATATACAGCAAGCCAACAACCAACATCAAATTAAATGGAGAGAAACTCACAGTGATACCACTAAAATCAGAAGCAAGACAAGGTTATCCACTATTCAATATCTATTCAATATAGTTCTTGAGGTTCTAGCTAGAGCAATAAAATAACAAAAGATGATCAAGGTGATACAAATCAGAAAGGAAGAAGTCAAACTCTCAATATTTGTTGATGATATGATAGTTTGCATAAACAGCCCCAAAAATTCTATCTAAGAACTTTGACAACTCATAAACATTTTCAGTAATATAGCAGGGTATAAGATTAACTCAAAAAAATTAGTAGCCATCCTTTATAATGATGATAAATCGGCCGAGAAAGAAATCAGAGAAGCATCACCCTTCACAATAGCCACAAATAGCATAAAATATCTCAGAGTAACTCTAGCCAATCAAATGGAAGATTTGTATCACAAGAACTTAAAATATTTGAAGAAACAAATTGAAGAAAAGACCAGAAAGTGGAAAGATCTCCCATGCTCTTGGGTAGGCAGAATGAGCATAGTAAAAATGGAGATCCTACCAAAAACAATCAACAGATTCAATGCAATGCCCATAAAAATCACAGCAAAATTCTTCACAGACCTTGAAAGAATGGTACTCAACTTCATACAGAAAAGCAAAAAACCCAGGATAGCCAAAACAACCCTGTACAATAAAGAAACTTCTGGAGGCATCACAATCCCTGACTTCATACTCTACTACAGAGCTACAATATAAAAAGCAGTCTGGTATCGGCATAAAAACAGACAGAAGGACCAATGGAACTGAATCAAAGTCCCGGATATTAATCCACACACCTTCAAACACCTGATTTATCACAAAAAAAAAAGCAAATGGAAAAAAGGAAGCATATTTAAGAAATGGTGCTGGCATAAATGGATATCAACATGTAGAAGAATGAAAATAGATCCATATCTATCACCATGCACAAAACTCAAGTCCAAATGGATCAAAGACCTCAACATAAAGCCAGCCATACTGAAGCTCACAGAAGAGAAAGTGGGAAGTATACTTGAAAGCATTGGCACAGGAGACAACTTTCTAAATAGAACCCTAGTAGCACAGACTCTGAGAGAAACAATTTAAAAAAAAATGGGACCTCCTGTAATGGAAAAGCTTCTGTAAAGCAAAGAACATGATCAACAAGACAAAAGAACAGCCTACAGAATGGGAAAAGACCTTCACCAACCCCAAATCAGAATAGGTTTGATCTCCAAAATATACAAAGAACTCAAAAAATTGGTCATCAAAAGAACAAATAAATAATAATAAATAATCCAATAAAAATGGAGTGCAGACTAAACAGAGATCTCTCAACAGAAGAGTTTAAAATGGCTGAAATACACTTAAGAAAATGCTCAACATCCTTAGTCATCAGAGAAATGCAAATCAAAAGAACTCTAAGATTCCATCTTACACCAGTAAAAATGGCCAAGATCAAAAACACTGATAACAACTTATGCTGGAAATACTGTGGAGTAAAGGGAACACTCCTGCATTACTGGTGGGAGTTCAAGCTGGTACAGTCCCTTTGGATATCAGTATGGTGATTTCTTAGAAAATTAGGAAACAATCTTTCCCAAAGACCCAACAATACCAACTTTTGGGCATATATCCAAAGGATTCTCAATTGTGCCACAAGGACATGTGCTCAACTATGTTCATAGCAGCATTGTTTGTCATGCCAGAACCTGGAAACAACCTAAATGCCCCCAATGAAAGAATAGATAAGGAAAATGTGGTACATTTACATAATAGAGTACTACATAGCAGAAAAAAATAACGACATCTCAAAATTTGCAGCCAAATGGATGAGCTAGAAAACATCCAGACCCAAAAAGACAATTATCATATGTACTCACTCATAACTGGTTTTTAAACATAAAGCAAAGAAATCCAGTCTACAAATCACAATCACAGAGAACCTAGACAACAATGAGGACCCTAAGAGGACATACATAGATCTAATCTACATAGGAAGTAGAAAAAGACAAGATCTTCTGAGTTAATATGGAGCATGGGGGCCAGGGGCAAGGGTTGAAAGGGAGTGCAAAGGCAGGGAGGGGAGAAAAGAAAAATGTAGAGCTCAATAAAAATCAAAAAATAAGAAACAAAAATATTCAGGTTCTAATAGAGCCAGCACTAAAATGTTTCAGTAACTAGGCAAGAAGTCATGTCTACCTTTAGGAGTGCACAAAAACTGTTATCTTGTTCATCTATGACTGAAAGTTCTAACAAACACAAAAGAATGTAATAGTGAGTTATTAATAGGCATTACTTCTATTCTTCACCTCTTAGCATGTTGTTTATGAAATGGCTTGGTTGGAAAGAAACTGGGTTTGATTCTAGAATCAAGGAGCTAGTATCAGCACATCTTTTCTCAAAGGACAGACCACCCAGCATCTTGTCTCTTCAAGAATTATAACTTCAGTAAACATTTACTCATAATAATCCTTATAATAACACTCAACTTGTCACAGAATGTATGAATGAGCACTGAATGAGAGTTATGAAAAATGAGTGTATGATCATTCCCTTAGTTTTTTAGCTCAAGGAGAACTGATTTCTATATCTGCAGACATACACATGTGGAATTTTGCAGAGCCTGTCTTCTATGATGCCACTAGTACAATTTTCTCTGATAACAAATTGTGCACACCTATGACATATAGATGACGAGTGAAAAATCACATAGTATTCAATATAGCATACAGTGTTCGCAATTATTGGAAAGAAAAATACTTTTGTGGAAATAAGAGAAATTGAAAGGATCAAATATAGTAGACTTTTAATTCAGTCTTTGAATATTTGTTTCAAAATTTGAAGAGGATTTGAAAACCTCGTTTACACTAATCTTACTTCAAAGGGCTATTTTCAAGCCGTTCTTGCTGTCTTATTTTCTCATGTGATAAAACTAAGAAAGTAATAATTATACTGAGAGCCACGTCCAAAGATCCTAATAAGTGGCTTGTCACTAGACTACTTTAAAGGCACAAACCTTCACAAATTACATGTCTTTATTCTGCTATACACAGGAGAAAACTGAGCATCAAAGACAGTTAAGGGAACTCTCAGGACCTGTATAAATCTCGAGCCTATTTTTTTCCTCCACCATTCTTGCTGTAATAACCCACAGATGAAAACTACAAAAGAAAACTTAAAACAGTCTGAAATTATTGCAGGCCAGCTAATTGACTCCTGATGTTTGTGTTTATATTTACTTTAATTAAACTCAATTTACCTTTCAGGATATAAATTACTCTGGAAGAGAATGTGACTGAAAACCACAGCATATTATCTGCTTATTTTGTTTTATATTCTTGCTCACAGTTGAGCAAAACTTTAGAGCAGACATGAACAGAACGAAGAAGGTTGAAATTCCATGATAACTGGGCATCAATAAACAATGCACAGGACGAGACATGGCTTCCCTTTTTTCACAGTGATGACTACCACAGGACATAGACAAGCACACAAACACTGATGCCTTTCCAATTTGAAATGACTGTGATAAGAGCACCCTCCTGTTACTAGAGTCAACGTGGAGGCTCTACCGTTAAAGTACAACAAATTTCTCTGCAGGGACAGGATGCAATATCACCATTCAATCCCTGACTCACAGCTTAAAAAAAAAAAAAAGTTTCAATGTAAATTACTTTTCTAAAAAGGAATGTCTTTTTTAATATTTTTAAAGATGAAATTCAGCTTTTAAAGAGTCTTCTTTTTTCTTTTATCTCTTCCTTTGAAACTGAACAGAATAGTAAATGAAATCATTTTGAAATTCTGCCTATTTCCAACATATTCTGTCATATCTAAGTCAGTACAGTATCTTCTATTCAGTAAATGTTTCTAGTGTACACCATAGGTTTATTAAACAGGAACACAGGATGCAGGAGCCTAGTCATCACTACAGAGGCCAGTTAAAGGGCTTCCATGCTTCTCCCATCTATGTGCACTCCACTGCTTGACTGGCCTTCCTAAATTCCATGGTTCAAGCAACTCTGCTGCCTAAATTCCTTCGGTGAACCCCACTGACTTCCATATGGCATTCACATTCCACATTCCTTGCATAGGAAATCTTGATGATCTGGTCATACCCAATTTTCCTCCTAGTTCCAACCCTCACCCCCACCACAGTACATGTCTATTCTGAAGTTCCAGTGACCCAAAAATACCACCACAGTCAGTGCTGTAGAAATACTAGCTGAGACTTTATAAAATAAAATATACCCAAAGCTTCTGTCTACTATTGAGCTTTAGATAATCCTTACCCACTATCTGAAACAATTAACAGCACTTTGCCTGAGTAGGAAGCAGGAGCAAACCAAGATGCTAACTATAGAAAGCATTGTCTCTCTCCTGAATGCCAGTCTGGGTGTTCATCCTCATAGGGCACCACTCACACTCACTTGCCTATCCTTTGATTTGTACTCCCTAATTAGAAGATAATAGATGAATACACAGAGAAGTGCATCACATTCCCCTACGCTCACATACATGAGTGTGTACACAACATATAAAGACACACAAACAGAAATACTATAAAAAATGGGCTTTCTGCATTTCTGCATTCCATTAGCCTCTTGGACATTTCCATCAATTCAGCAGTTTGATCCTTGACTTTTGACCCTGTCTTTCTGTTCCCTGCAGCAACATATGGATCATCTTCCTAACATCTGTCAATATTTTGATTGTGTTGTTCTTTGGGTATGTCTTCCCCAAGCTTCTCCATATACTGCTAAAGCCTGTGTGTTATAGTGCTGGAAATTCTGACTGCTTCTGAGTTTCACCTATGTCATTTAGTGTCTATGCGGTGTGTGCACCTGGAAATAAACCACCTTCTCTGTGCACAGTTTCAAAACAAATAAAATGGTGATAATAAAAATCTTGGCCTCAAAGACCTTCCTTCACGCCAGGTGAATTTCTTACCACACCTTGGAGAACTGGCTTGCAACACTGCCTTCCTACATGGACTTGTATATGGTGCCTGATATAAATACTGTTTTACATTTTTAAATCATAGGAGACTTTGTTAGACTTGAGAATTGTATACAACTTAAACTTAGGATCCACCTGTGAAGTCTGGGAAACAGTTACACTCATTCATTTATCTGTTACCCTTAGCACTTTGTATATGTTAAGTAATCTATGGCTCCAAGGAAGTCTCTACAGATCATAAAAATCAAAGTATCTGCAACTTGCAACTTTTTGCTTTCTCTCTCTCTCTCTCTCTCTCTCTCTCTCTCTCTCTCTCTCTCTCTCTCTCTTTCTCTCTCCCCCCCCCTCAATTTAGGATTGGATTTAGGGTCTCACATATTCCAAGCACTCAACTGACCTACAACCCCATTTCTTGTTTGTTTTGTTTTTTTTCTAAACAAAATCTTACTAATTTGAGTAGGCTGGCTTTGAAATCACTTTATTTTCCAGAATGACCCTTGATTTACACTCCTGCTTTTGCCTACTGAATACCTGGTATTATGGACCTAAACCACCAGGCCAGACTAAAACATCATTCTTCTAGACCTTAGACACACCAAAAATAAATTTTGTTTTTCTCTAATGAATCCAATATACAGCATAATGAAATCTGGTAAATTCAGATCTAGTAAACTTCTTCATCTAACCCTACAACACAGAATCATTCAGAAAATCTTACTCCTTCCTGTAGGTTATGTGAGCCTATTGCAGTGCCTCATGATCACCTGGGTAACACACTAGTTTGTATTTTATCTCATTGTAACTATATATTATATGCATTCAGACATGGATTAAGTCGCAGAATCATTTCCTGATGCACACCACCTAATCTTTCCTCTCCTTCCTTGACCCCCACACCCAAAATAAGTAAAATTTAATAAATAAAAAGAATCTTAGAAAGCTATAATTCTAATGACTATGAGATATATTATTGAACCA
The DNA here is from genome assembly GCF_950005125.1 of Chionomys nivalis. Taxonomy (NCBI): domain Eukaryota; kingdom Metazoa; phylum Chordata; class Mammalia; order Rodentia; family Cricetidae; genus Chionomys; species Chionomys nivalis. Next base: position 26,702,131 of record NC_080103.1, on the reverse strand, counting down.
AGAAAGAAAGTGGCCATATATTATAATTTACTGACTACCAAGATTCTGACAGTTTTCAAAACTCATAAGACTCTTTAACAGGAGTTGACAACTATATAGGTAATTAGTAACTCAATTTCTGCAGCTGAAACTCTTCAAGTTCTTACTCAAGCTCAGAAGCTGTGATCTTTCTGGATGCACACATCTGTGCGTTAATGTGCATACCTGTGCTTGTAGCTCTGTGTGTGTGTGTGTGTGTGTGTGTGTGTGTGATACAGATTAACATGGGATGACTTTTTATAGCACTCTCTTTACATCTGCAGACAAGGTCTATCCCTAAGCCCCGAGCTCACTGATTCAGAGCTGGACTTACTGGGAGTTGAGCTCCTAGGATCCACCTTTCTTTCCACACCATTACAAGTGCAGAAGTTAAAATGCACCCCAGCACACACCATGTACATGGGTCCTGAGGATCGTAACTAAGGTTCTTCATGTTGTATAACCAGCACTCTCTTCACCAAGTGATTTCTACAATCCCAGCTATTAAGTGACTGTAAGCTACTTAAAAGCCTTCCCAAATTGCTTTATTTGGATAACCTCATTTTAAGAATGCAACATGATAATGAATTTTACTCCCAAATAAAAGAAGCTGACACATAAATACTCATCAAAAATCACTTCTATAACATCTGGTTTTTGAAAATTTCAAACTTTCTGAACATTTAGAACAACTGCATTAACTACAATCCATGTTTCCCTAAGCCACAATTAAGCTGATTCCTGTTATCTGCATTTACTGATTACATTAAAAAATACTTTTTGCAGTACAGTAGAATAATAAATGGATTTTTATCTCTAAATAGTGACCACACGCCGGGCGATGGTGGCGCATGCCTTTAATCCCAGCACTCAGGAGGCAGAGGCAGGCGGATCTCTGTGAGTTCGAGACCAGCCTGGTCTACAGTGTTAGTTCCAGGACAGGGTCCAAAGCCACAGAGAAACCCTGTCTCGAAAAAAACCAAAAAAAAAAAAAAAAAAAATAGTGACCACACATCCTGTAAAAAGTTATGCCTTTGTTTGCCTTCCAGAACTTGGAAGTAGAACTCTATTGCAGCAGACACCATGCCAGATATAGGACTTGAAAGAATTAACCTGGAATTGACCTGAAAGCCTCCTCCTTGAGGGCCTGCTCTCATAGTATTCAAGGGTTGTATGCAAGCTGCAGGCTGCTTGGGAAAAAAATAAAATAAAATAAAAAAAAATAAAACATTTAGCAGCATTACCTAACTGTGAAGCTTATGTCCACAGTGTTGAACAGCCCAGCAAAACTTCCATTAGTGCAACAGCGGTATGTATTTTATCTTGGGGGTAACCAATAGGTGAGTAATGAGACTGAATGCCCGCTCCATACGAGGGGATCCATACCTTAAAGCTGACTAGCTATCCATGCCTGGGGAGGTCGTAGACCCACAGATGAGTGTAGACTTCACACCTCATCAAAGAAGCTTCTTTATGCAGGAAATGGAACCCAAAAATGAATCAACAAATTCCAAACTAGGAAACCTAAGTGAGGTAACCCACACTCAAAAAGGCACATACTGCATGTTTTATTTTGCATATAAATGTTAGCTTTTAGTTTTTACGTAAAGGGAATCTAGACTAGGAGGATAAAATGGGGAGTGGGATGGGAACACAGAGTAATGGAGAGAATATGCGGAGGGACAACACTAAGAGCCAGTTGGAAACCTATTACTGCAGAGGCTTTCTAAGTTGTATATGCATATATGAAAAGAATTTAAATGGAGTCACCATAAAATGGAGGATATAAAGCCACAACTAGACATCTAATGGCACCAAGTAAAACCTCCAGTGCCAACAATGGATTACCTCTTGTTGAATAATTATTCAGAAATGTCCCATAAACGACCTCCGCAAACACCACAGGATATTGCCAAGACTACTGGATAGTCTCCGTAACCTGATGGTATAGCCCTATTACTAAAGAAAACACTTATGTCATAGAACATGGAAAAGGCATGCTGGGGCCTTACTAGAAACTTCACTCCTACTGAGAAGAGTTAATGGTGCTGGCAGGTACTTGGCAAGAATATTACCAGAGAAGGTCAGATTAATATCACCCAGGCACAAACTCTGCAATTAATATCAGCAGCCTGCATGCAGGTTATACTGGTACACTTGTAGCACAAATGTTATGGGGGTAACTAACCACTTTTTGATAAGATGCAAAGATATGAGATGCGATCCATATCAAACGCCGCTAAAGTAGACAAGAACCTGAGACTAGATAGGTCTTGTATCTTGGTGAAAACACAGGGACCCACAACTGGGTAACTTGCAGAGAACAAAAGAGTTTGGAGCACTCAGCCCAAAATGAAGTGACTTTATCAAATCACTCTCCTCGTGACTCAGTTTTCTATGAAGAAGAAAAAATGGGAAGATTTAAGAGCATGGATGATGAATGACTTCAAGGAAACAGTGTCTTTGAGACATACGGTACTAATAATATACTTATGAACTCACAGAGATTGCAGCCATGTACATAAGGTTCAAACCAAACAAAATCCCAGTACCAAGAAGGGGAAATGAATACAAAGTCTTAAACACTAACCAAAAAGCTATTTGCAATTGACACCTGCTGGGATGGAAAAATCATTTTCCTTCAATGGAGTATCACTAAGTATATCAATCATACTCAAGAGTAGTTGGCTAACATGAAACAGATTGCCTCTCTGCCCAGTCTCTCCCCGCAACTTTCCCTCTCCTCTGGTTCCCCCCCACACACACACCTCCACGCAGGAAAGAGCAAGCCTCTCAGTCCCACCAATCAAACAAGACCATAGCAATCAGACCAGGCACATACCATCACATCAAGGATGGAAGAAGACAACTCAGTGTGAAGAAAAGGGTACCAGAAAAAGCATAAGAGTCATAGACAGCCACCCAATAACACTTTTAGGAATCTTATAAGAACAGCAAGATACTCAGCCATAACATATATGCAGAGGATTTAGGACAGACCCCTACAGGCTCCCTTATCTCTACAAGACCCTATGAGTACTGATCAGTTGATTCTGTGGATTGTATTCTCGTGGTGTCCCCTACCCCTTGGGGAACCTATACTTTCATATTCATCTTGACCACCCCACAGCACAAAATGAAGGTAAAATACTGTAGTGGCATGTCAATTTGTATTTTAAAGTTTGCCTGAAGATTAGAAAATTAAAACAGCCAACTACTGGCTCATATCTTGACCTCAGTCTGAAAATGGTGAACCTGCCTCCAAGAAACCTCAGAATGAGAGTGATGTTGAAAGCTGACTCCTCCTGTTTTGTAATCCTCTCTAGTTCTGGGATTGAGGGTGTGCACTATATCACCTGGTTTCCATCTGCAAAGCTGATTATTGTGGTTGTTTTACCTTTCTAGTCTTCAGGCAAGCTTTATTTACTAAAGTACAAATGAAATGCCGAGCAAGGAACTCAGGACCGCGAGGGGTGCACCCACACACTGAGACAATGGGGATGTTCTATCAGGAACTCACCAAGGCCAGCTGGCCTGGGTCTGAAAAAGCATGGGATAAAACCGGACTTGCTGAACATAATGGTCAATGAGGACTACTGAGAACTCAAGAACAATGGCAATGGGTTTTTGATCCTACTGCATGTACTGGCTTTGTGGGAGCCTAGGCAGTTTGGATGCTCACCTTACTAGACCTGGATGGAGGTGGGTGGTCCTTGGACTTCCTACAGGGCAGGGAACCTGGATTACTTTTAGGGATGATGAGGGAGGGGGACTTGATGGGGGAGGAGGAGGGAAATGGGAGGTGGTGGCGGGGAGAAGGCAGAAATCTTAAATAAATAAATAAATAAATAAATAAAAACAAAATACTAATAATATTCTTTTGCTTGCATATAAATTGAAGTAAGCATGACTTAAGTGTTGTAACACTAACTAGCTGCTCATGCTTTCAATTCCAACACCAAAGAAGGTGAGACAGAAAGACTCACTCAAATTTGAGGAGAGTCTAAATTTGTAATGAATTCCTGTCAGCCTAGGTTACAGAGCAAGATCTTTACTCCAAAAGAGGAGAGGGCTGGAGAGATGCTCGGAGATTAAGAGCACCTGCTGATCTTCAGGAGAACTAGGTTTGGCTACCAGGCCTCATATGAATGTTCACAATAATCTATTACTCCAGTTTCTGTTGTTCTCAGCTTCAATATAACTTGAAGAACTTGACAAGAACATTTATTCTGCTCATCTGTTTGTGTGTTGTGTGTAAGCTAAAATGGGCAGTTTATAAGCAATAGTATATTGTAATATGCATGTAGAAACCATTACAATTTCTCAGTTTCTATTAATTACTCTTGGGCATAAAAATGGGTTAACGATATCACTACAGATTCAGGTTCCCACAAACAGTTCTATAATCAAGTTAAATATATCACCATCAATACTGCTATGCTCATATATTTACTTACACACACAATTAATACAAATAAAATAAATGTCAGCTCTCAAGGCTAAAAATTTTAATAGCCATTTTGGGAAAATATGAGTGTACAATATTTAAACAATCAAGAACACTAAGTTGAAAATGTCAGGCACAAAAATAATTAGGTTAGTTAGCTGGAATTTTCTCAATTTTATAATCAATTTCATTTTTTAAAAAATGTAATCCTATTTTGAGAAAAGTTTAGGTAAATAGAAAACAAATAATCAAATAAACATGACATATTGCAATTTTTTTAAAAAATGTTTTTCATTTATTTCACAACAAATCTTATTATTGAAATGCCAAGAAAAACTACATCATGATATATTCTGAAGTAAAACCACTGTTTAAAAAAACAAAAACATTTACACATTATGCATGTAAATGGACAGAACTAGAAAACACTATCCTGAGTGAGGTAACCCAGACCCAAAAAGATGAGTATGGTATGTACTCACTCGTAAGTGGATACTAACTCTAAACAAAGGATATTGAGCCTATAATTCATGATCCTAGAGAAGCTAAGTAACAAGGTGAACCCTAAGAAAAACATAATAGATCCACTTGAAAAGTCGAAATAGACAAGATTGCCTGAGAAAATTGGAAGCATGGGGATCAGGGGAGAAAGGAGGGTGGAAGGAGAAGAGGTGAGAGGCTGAGGGAGAACTTGAAGGAACAGGATAGTCTAGATGGAGGAAGGACAGAGATGAGAGCAAGGAAAGAGACATCTCAATTGATGGGGCTAGCAAGAAACCTGACTCTAGAGAAATTCCCTAGGATCCACAAGGATGACCCCAGTTAAGACCCTTCGAAATAGAGAGGGTGCCCAAACTGTCCTTACCCTTTAGTCAGACTGATGAATATCTTAAATATCACCATAGAACCTCCAGCAACCGATAGAAACAGAGGCAGAGACCCGCATTAGAGTACTAGACTGAGCTCTTAAAGTCCATTCGAAGAGAGAGACGAGTGAGAATATGAGCAAAGAAGTCAAGACCATAATAAGGACACCCACTGAAACAGTCTACCAGAGCTAATGGGAGCTCACCAACTGCAGCTAGGCAGGGAAGAAACAAGCATAGGTCCAAACTAGTCCCTCTGAGTGTATGACTGGGGCAGGCTGGCAGTGGCACCGGGATTTATCCAAACCGCTTGTATTGGCCTCTTTTGAACCCATTCTCTTTGAATGGGTACCTTGCTCAGCCTAGATTTAGAAGGGAGGGCTTTGGACCTTTCCCAAAACAATATGCCTTACCCTTTCTGTGGAGTGAATGGGTGTGGGGTGGAGGCGAAGGTGGAGGGGATGCGAGGAGAGGAGGGAGTGTGAACTTGGATTAATATGTATAATGAAAAAAGATAGTCTGTTTTCTTTTTGAAAAAAATAAAATTAATAAAAAACAAAAGAAAAACATAGTGGATCTCATCAAAATGAAATATATCTATACATTATTTATTTTTATCATTATTTATTATTCTCATTATAGCTTCTAAGGGTGAAGAAAAGTGCATAAAACTCAAAACTCTTGAGTTTACTCTTGATCAAAAATATTTTCTGTGAACAGAAGCAGTGTGTTTTGTGTCCTCAATAGTACTTAATCTGCTTTCAAGTTCTTTGACTAGGAATATTTGCAGTTAGCTGAAATTACAGCTAAAAATAAAAATATAAAATATTGCAATTTTAATGCAGTACAAGCTCTCCAAACACATTCATAGATGCCATTGTACCCATCAAATCAGAAAAGCTTAACTTTCACTTAAAATTTGGCTGTTCACAGCAATTGTGTGAAAATTCACAAAGCTTAAGTCTTATCAACAATGGGACTTCGGGGCAACGTGACAACTCGATTCTGTGAACGCTTGAAAACCCAAATAATTTATGACAACATTTATAGGTAAAAATTATCAGCACTACATTTTATGTAAAAGAAAATAACTTCTGCCCCTGTATTCGAAAGTGATCGTGGGCTGCCTGTGCCCTGGTCATTGATACTGCAGGGAGAGGATGCGGAAAGCCTTTCCCCGTGTTTGGAGGATCCACACTGTCCTTGCCAAACCCTGGTGCTTTTGAACAAATATTAAAAAAAAGAAAAAAAGAAAAAAAAGAAAAAAAAAAGAAAATAACTTCTGTCTTTAAGTATTAGTACTTCATTTGTTAGATGTGACAGGTTTCAGGCTCATAGTAGGAAAATGAGTAAGAAAAGGTTTCATGAAAGCCTCCAGTAGCATGAATTGTGACATCAAATAGAAAGACTATGCAGTGAGTAAATGACATTAGAGAAAATTCTGAAAGTCAGAGAAAGTGCCCTGTCCTGATTGTTTTTGATTAATTGTATTAGAAGCAAAGGGCATGAGTATAAAAACCTAAAGCAAGAAACAACTCAGGATAGCAAAAAAACTAAGAAGAAACAAAGCCTCCTCATGAGAGAATAGGAAAGCCTTTTCAGGTTCCCTATCCTCAGGTGCCCCAATGAACTAACTGGGGACATTGCCCTGGGCATCTGGTAGCCATTCCAAGTTCAAGTCTCTTGCCAACCCTTAGGTGGCTCCCTTACCTAAGGTATGAGTTTCCCTGCTCCCCTACCCAACCTTCCTTTATCCCCAATCACCCCGATTCCCCCAGTTCCCCTCATCTTCTCCTTCACACTTTTCTCTCCCCATCACCCCTCATCCCCATCCCACCCCACCCCCAAGATTCCAATTTTTTGCCCATCAGTCATGTCTATTTCCCATAGCTGGGAGGATATCTATATGTTTTTCCTTGGGTTTACCCTCTTGTTTAGCTTCTTTAGGATCACAAATTATAGACTCAGTGGCCCCTATCCATGGCTAGAAACCAATTATGAGTGAGTACATCCCATGTTCTTCTTTTTGGGTCTGGGTTACCTCACTCAGGATCGTATTTTCTATTTCCATCCATTTGCATGCAAAATTCGAGAAGTCATTGTTTTTTACCGCAGAGTAGTACTCTAATGTGTATATATTCCACACTTTCTTCATCCATTCTTCCATTGAAGGGCATCTAGGTTGCTTCCAGGTTCTGGCTATTACAAATAATGCTGCTATGAACATAGTTGAACAAATGCTTTTGTCATATGATAGGGCATCTCTTGGGTATATTCCCAAGAGTGGTATTGCTGGGTCCAGGGGTAGGTTGATCCCAATTTTTCTGAGAAACCGCCACACTGATTTCCAAAGTGGTTGCACAAGTTTGCAGTCCCACCAGCAATGGATGAGGGTACCCCTTTCTCCACAACCTCTCCAGCAAAGGCTATCCTTGGTGTTTTTGATTTTAGCCATTCTGACAGGTGTAAGATGATATCTCAAAGTTGTTTTGATTTGCATTTCTCTGATCGCTAAGGAGGTTGAGCATGACCTTAAGTATCTTTTGGCCATTTTAACTTCTTCTGTTGAGAATTCTCTGTTCAGTTCAGTGCCCCATTTTTTAATTGGGTTAATTATCCTTTTAAAGTCTAGTTTCTTGAGTTCTTTATATATTTTGGAGATCAGACCTTTGTCTGTTGCGGGGTTGGTGAAGATCTTCTTCCAGTCAGTAGGCTGCCTTTTTGTCTTAATGAACCTATCCTATAATCATACTGATGAATATCTTGCATATCGCCATAGAACCTTCATCTAGCGATGGATGGAGATAGAGCCAGAGACCCACACTGGAGCACCGGACTGAGCTCCCAAGGTTATAATGAGGAGCAGAAGGAGAGAGAACATGAACAAGGAAGTCAGGACCATGAGGGGTGCACCCAACCACTGAGACAGTGGGGCCGATCTATTGGGAGCTCACCAAGGCCAGCTGGACTGCTACTGAAAAAACATGGGATAAAACCGGACTCTCTGAATATGGCGGACAATGAGAGCTGACGAGAGGCCAAGGAGAATGGCACAGGAACTTTCATCTGGCGATAGATCGAGAGAGAGACAGAGACCCAATTTGGAGCAACGGTCTGAGCTCTTAAGGTCCAAATGAGGAGCAGAAGGAGGGAGAACATGAGCAAGGAAATCAGGACCACGAGGCGTGCACCCACCCACTGTGACAGTGGAACTGATCTATTGGGAGCTCTCCAAGACCAGCTGGACTGGGACTGAATAAGCATGGGTTGAAACTGGACTCTCTGAACATGGCGGACAATGAAGGCTGATGAGAAGCCAAGGACAATGGCACTAGGTTTCGATCCTAATACATGAACTGGCTTTGTGGGAGCTTAGCCTGTTTGGATGCTCACCTTCCTGGGCCTGGATGGAAGTGGGAGGACCTTGGTCTTCCTGTAGGGCAGGGAATTTGGACTGCTCTTCAGTATCGAGAGGGAGGGGGAATGGACTGGGGGGAGGAGAAGAGGAGTGGGGATGGGGGAGGGGAGTGGGGTAGGGGGCAATGTGTGGGAGGAGGGGGAGGGAAATGGGAAACGGGGAGCAGTTGGAAATTTTAATTAAAAAAGAATAAAAAAAAAAAGAACACAATGCCCACATTACCAAGAGATGGGGTGAGTAGTTTTTGGTTGTTTGGTGAATGCTGTCATCATTTAAGGAGCTTGACTGCAAGTGGTTATTGATCATGGTCAGAAAAGAAACTAAGCAAAGGAGATTAGATTCAGGAAAGGAAAAAAGGTGGGATATAGAAACAATTGGATAAAAAAGTAGATTATTGAATCAACTTTTAAATTAAATAAAACTACTTGTCTCAAATATTTTACAGTGGTGTGGGTTTTTGTATATTGATAGAAATTTAAGGTTATTTTATTGTACTGCATATATGCTTCTATTCTTGTTTGAGATATTTCTGTATATTGATACAAAATTTAATATGATTTTTATAGTGTATAATGTTTCTATTCTTAAGATAATTTTGTATATTTATACAAATTTAATGTAATTTTTGTTTTACTATATATATTTCTATTCTTATTTAAGGCATTGTATCTAGGCAGCTCATTTTAAAATGTAATGTAACGTTTAGTATTTGAAAGCTATTTTGGATAATAAAGACATGTTAGTTAGTCATCTATAACAACCAAACTTAGAGTCATGTTAGATATGTTTTCAAGGTAAAAGAGATATATTTTAAATAGATGAATGTTCTTCAAATACTTCAGAGAGAAACAGAATATGGTATTTAAAACACTTTCAGGGGTCTCTGAAGGGGGGGAAGACTAAGTAGTCATAGCTACAGTTTTTCTTAGTTATTATAGAAAGGAAATTAGTTACAAAACTTGGAAGTTTCCAAGAGAGAATAGATAATGTAGTTTTTGTGCGCTTGCCTAATACACATGGGCTGAACATTGTAAATGTAATTCTTATTAAATAATTGATCTTATTGCATATAGTTTTCCTATGTTAGACTTAAATAAAGTAGTTCCTTTTATTAGACAAAAAAGGGAAAAAAAAAAGAATAGGAAAGCCTTAAGGGGAGGGGGTGTCAAAGATATAGGAACGATGTGTAAGTCTTATAAGATCTCCATGGAAATTGAATTTTATTGCAAGTGATTTGAAAAACTAGTGAAAGGTTAACTGGAGACAAGCGATAGGAATCCAAATTTTTATTACTATTGTTTCTCCCTACTGGAAGTTTAAATTTCACAAAACCAAGATGAAATTAAGATTGCTCGTTCAACTAATTTTATCAAACTACTACAACTTTGGTTTATAAAATCCTTGTGTGCACTGAAGCCGAGTCACATGGTCTTAAAGAACCATCTGCAAGCCTGCAAGTGTGAGAAGGTGAAATCAGGTGTTGGAAGATGAATCACTGGGTCAGGTTCTGAACATCTGTGAGGACAACACAAACGGCAGTAGGTGATGGGCTCATGTGGTCTATGAGAGGAAGGGATCAAACTCAAAGCAGATTTTGAGGGTTTGTTTGTGTTTGAACATCGCAACTAACTACATTGCCACAACCTGACATCGAGAAAACTGGAAAGGAACAGATTTATGAAGAGAGTAAATTTAGTTTAGAGAATCAGAACTTTGAACTAGCTTAAAGACACAGCAAATACATGAATAGACTATCAAGATTACAAACCTGTAATTAAGGAAAGAAATATAGGCCAGAAGAAAACTTTAGGAGTTGGGATATTAGTCAAAGTCATATTAATTAATAATATAATTATTTTAAACAATATAATTTTGTCTGCAGAAAATAACTGAAACTTAGCAAATGCTTATACTAAATATTTCTTTCTTTAGTCAAAGTTGTTTTAAAGGTACAATGTCTCAGAATTTTTTTTTTAAATCACATTGCCTATTTCTTCTCTAGAAGATGCTATAATTTGAAAGATTGCAAGGAAAATCATACAAAATTTAGAAATTTGCATTCTTTACTTGTCTTACAATGGGGTTTTATAAAGGGATAGGCACATTTGTTTCAAGTGTTCGCTTATAAAATAGGATTATTAATTCATATGTTTACAGGTCCATTGTGAGCACAACTGTACATAAAGTATGATTTCAAGATAGACTATTACAGTTGAGAACCCTGGGTGGCTTTTTAGTAGTCTGGCTACTCTACAGAAAGCAATGTGGCACCATATTGTGAATGTCTGAGGACCCATGGTGCCAACCAACTGGGCTCCTCTCCCATGTGCTGATACCCAGTATAAACTGGCTCTGCAAAATTAAAGTACAAGGCTTCTTTTTAGACACATGCTTCTGTGCTGCACAGAAAAACGTATTTGTAAGATTGTGTACCCTCTACACTCTCCCTCAACCCTCTCTCACATTATATCCCGTTTCATCTTCTCTGCCCACACTGCCTTCTTCCCGTGCTTTCCTTTAAGTTCTTTGTAGTGTCAGTAGCTTTTCTGCCTCGGCTTTCATGTCACTTCTCAGGATGAATTCACTGGGTTTTTCAGTGTTCAATTGTTACTCTCGGGTGGCTTTTTTGTTTGTTTGTTTTTTTCTGTGTTTCGATGTCCTATTTCGTACATCTATGTGCATGGACTTCATACCATCTACTGTGACTATGCTACACATTTACTCCTGTGAATATCAGTTAATTACTGCTTTCCAAAACAGACCATTCGTTCTTTAAGGCCACACTGAGTCATTTTCTCAGTCACTGGCCTGAGCATACTTCAAGCAAGGAAACTGCACTTGCTACACTTGTGATCAATTGAGTCAGAAAGAGCACAGTCTAGCAAAGTAGACAACAGTGATTTCACATGGGATTTAAGAGAATAAATTCTTGACGCATATTTAGATTTCCACTATCACTCTTGTAGTTACACACATACCCTACGGTAACACATCCTGGTATACTGCCTTCCATTATATCTGCCTGCACACTGTGGTTATACATAGAAATGGAAAATCCTTTAATTCTTGAAACTGTTGAGTAGACTGAGTCCTCAACCGTCTCATACCATAAAATCTTGCATGAACTGAAAGAAATGTATGGTAAATACGTGAAATCCCAATTTGAGAATGAATAACTGCCATAAAATTTTCAGTGGATGCTGATTTAAAAACTAAAGCATTATTACCTAGCTTACCAAAGACCTCAGTGCTGAAAAAAAAAAGAAACATTCATTGACATTTAATGCATTCTATGCACTAGAAAACAGGATTAGAAGGTGCTTTCTTGTTGTTATCAATTAATCAGATCAATTCAAATTTGCTGAGCCACTGCATTCCGCCAATGGGATATCACAGAAATGGATTGCACCTTGCAATAATTACATCTCTTCTGACTTCTACTTTCTTGTTATATAAACTGAATAGATTCTTGTTAGATAATTTGCTTGTTTTCTAGCACAAGCAATTTTAGGTTGGGTTGTACATAAAACAATCTGTAGAACATTGTAAACCACTAATGTTTAAACTTCATTAGAAATATATTCAAAACATGCCTTCGGGTTAGGATTGAGAATGACTGATTCCAAACGGAAATCATTAACCTATTCTTTTTACATTAGTAAACTCCCCTTGCTTTATTTTTGCTGGGTGCTTTATTCAACCATTCAACAACTATTTTACTGAACAACTATTGTATTCCAGATAAGGACAAATGGCAGTCATTTCTGAAATAGATTTTTAAGTGTGCATCATGTTTGCAGTGCAGCATGAAATTATTTCGCAGTCAGCACTTAAGCTTGGGTTAGGTAGAGTGCACTCTAGTATGTTGTGCACTTTAATCCACCCTACTCTTCACAGCTGAGTGAGGTCTTTCTAAAGGAGACAGGGTCAAGCATCTATAGCAATTTACATACATAAACATACAAACCACATCTGAGTTTTCAGATTATTTTCAGAATTTTGAATTGCAATCAACACCTCTCCTTTATTCAACGACCCTTCCTCAAATATCATTTTCCTGCCCCTGTTTCAGGACTTACTGCTTTTAGTGTAACTGATACATAAAACAGATAGCAATACAAGATTATATATATGGGTTTCTTCCAAAAACTATTTAACTAACGATCTATCAGTCATTAATGCCTGGATCTTTATATGTGTCTTGCTTGAATGTGACAGTTCATAGTAGAGTAATAAGTATAATATATAAAGTATTTTATAAACCAAATAAAGATTTGTTTTATTAAAGTGATTTCATAGAGGTAAGCTGATGTTTCTAATTGCTAGTTTTTTAAAAAAAAAAGCAATTAATCCCTAATAATATACAAAACAGATAACAGGAATATTTTCAATAAATGTTCTGATAGACCGGTACTTTTTATTGAAGCTCCTTTTCTTAAACTCTAGAAGAAAAATGATTTATGACACCATCAGAGCAAAAACATCACTTCCGGTGTTCAAACCAGCTACAGACACAAAGAGAATAGAATTGATTGGTAGCTGAAGATGTTCAGAGATACCTTTGGAGAGAGAGTGGGAAATACTTTTAAAAATAAAACACTGGGGAAAAGCTCTGACTTATTTATTATTATAGAATGAGTATAGGAAAGAAAAGGGAGACCATGTGAACGATAAAGTACACATACGTAGCTCATAGAACTGAATTCAATCCTTAGAACACACATAATAAAGCAACACATGATGACATGTGTTTGTAATCCTGCAGGGGAAGAGGGTGGAGACAGTTGGATCTCTGGAGTTCCTGGTCAGCCTAGACGACTTGAAAAGGGACTTTAAGGAGGAGGGTAGGGATTGAGGTGGATGGAGTGTTAGGAATAATAGCTTAGGATGTTCCTCTATGCACATATAAACACAAAAGAAGAAAGGAAAGCTAAACATTGTTGTGCATACCTATAACTGCAGCATTTGTTAAACAAAGCCAGGTGGATCTCTGTGAGTTGGAAGTCAGCCTGGTTTACGTAGTGAGCTTCAAGTCAGTTAGGAACACATAATAAGACCCTTCTCCAATAGAAAGAGAGGAAGGAGAAGGAAAGGAAGGAAAGAAGGTATTATAAATGGTATCTATTAGATTCACGATCTGATTGTTTATTCAACTAACAAAGACACTTAGCAATTGTTACTTCTTCTAATAAGAACCTATAGCAATAAGTTTTCCCTTCCTTCCTTCCTTCCTTCCTTCCTTCCTTCCTTCCTTCCTTCCTTCCTTCCTTCCTTCCTTCATCATTGTTGGCACCATTGCATGAGAAGGCCTTCAAACTTTCATTTTATTTATCTAAATCAACTAAATTTTTATCTTGTTCCGGTCTTCTGGATGATGGAAGATGACAACTACAAACCAGATGTTAATACCGCACATTCTATCTGTCAACATGGTACGAAAACAGGAATGCAAATAAACTATATCAGATGCTATCCACCCAGGAACTTCTGGAAGAAAACTGACATATGAGGAACTTCAAAATAAGGATAATGATTTGCTTTTATTAGTCCTCTGTCTTTTGCTACATTTTTCACATTGATTCTATTCAAAGGGTCTTTTTTATTAATCTTGGTAGACATTTGTACACTGAAGGTAATAAGCCAATACACAACAATCAACTCCCAGAAAGTGACTTGGTGCTTATTGCTACAGGTTCTTATTAGAAGAAGTAAAAATTGCTAAGTACCATTGTTAGTTGAATAAACAATCAGATCATGAATCTAATAGATACCATTTATTAAATTAGTAAGTTAAAAAAAATACTCAACAGCTTCGAGTTACAGCCTCTTCAAGTGTCCCAACACCTTTGTGACTTAGGTCACCCGAGAGTATGAGTAGTAGGTTTTCGTTAAACTTAAATGTAGCTGAGAAGCAACTTGAATTGCAAGAGTGTCCTTTAGCAAGAACCTTGTTTAGTTCCCTTTAAAGACACTCAGGGCATTCACACAGTTGACATTTTGTGTGCTGTAGTAAACTTCAAGATTTGCGTATTAATTTTAGACTTCAGTTCACTGTAATCATAAGATAGTATATCCAGCTAGGACTCTTATACAAGACTGCCTGACGCTTGAGTCCACAATGTCCTACATGATGTCAGACAAGATAATTATTTTCTTTTTTAAAGTTCCCTCACAGATAAACTGAGTCCTTTATGTCAGTTTGTTTGTAGGAAAATGATAACAATGAAGAAATATTGTACACAAAGTATACACAGCACAGCCTGGTATATAACAAGCAAGTATTCAATGTTAATCCTAACTATTACATTTGCCAGAAAATATAAGGAGAAATTTTATGGGACTATGATACTTGAGTTACTTGAGAAATAAAATATAACTTGAGATGAGCAAGAAGAAAACAAAT
Organism: Chionomys nivalis; assembly: GCF_950005125.1. Lineage (NCBI taxonomy): Eukaryota > Metazoa > Chordata > Mammalia > Rodentia > Cricetidae > Chionomys > Chionomys nivalis. Next base: position 26,686,979 of record NC_080103.1, on the reverse strand, counting down.
GATTTAGAGAAACAGATCCAAAATAGAGAGAATAAAGACAAAAGTCATACCATGAAACAAATGCAGGGTCAAAGAGGGTGGGATGGAAGGATGAGAAATGATTTATCATAGGCTGGACAACATACAGTGGTACTCTATACCACACTAAATCACACTGGCAGTAACTTTAGTGCTCAATGAAAATAAAGCACCATCAACATTTCAAAGGAATTTTGACAGAAACCACTAGGTTGTGTCCACCTTTTAGACTCTAGTCTAAGGAGAAATGGCCAGTACCCCTTCAATTGCTTGCCCACAGAATGAAAGAGCACCAAGTATGTAGTAGAGTCCCTGTTAGCCTTGTCAAATACTGCAACTCTCACTCTTTCTGACTGTCATCCTTTCAGGAAGTTGTATGTGAGATCAGAGTGAGGAAGCTAAGCCAACCAGTGCGTGCCATCCAGGATTCATTCCCTGAAACCCGGATGTCAGTTTACCAGGGAGACAGAGGAAGGAAGTGTCTACTGATATTCTCTGAGCTCAGGTTCTGTGAATAGGGACCTTCATTTGCTGAACAGTCCTGGGCCTTTTAAGAGCAATTAAATTTGGTTAAAATAAGAAAGAAATGCTTTTTAAGAAAAAAAAAAGAGAGAGGGGGTTTGAGAGGACTGCAAAAGTTGATTGTGCCGGAGCACTTTTCCACAGGTTTGTTTTAGTTCTCATTTGTCACGTTGTATTTAAGCTGGTCTCTTACTCTGAAATCCGATAACCTTTCTTTTCTCTGAGTTCTTTCTGCTAAACTAATAGCACTGTCTCTAATTCCACACACAGCAAGCAAAGAGTTTGCTTTTCCAGATAACAGAAGGGCTGGTGATCAGCCAACGTCTAAAGAACCATTAGCCAAGTCAGTCGTAGGCCAGAGACTGCAACTGATCGATAGATATTACTCCCTAAATCACTTGGAAATTGTCTTTTCATCTTTTCTACAAGCTAGCATTATTCATGGTGTCCTGACACAACTGGAAGTTAGAGGAGAATTTTAACATGAAACTTCTTACCTAGGCACATCAATCGTTTCATCGTTCTGAAAGGAGAAATGAATGTACTAGACACATTCAAATAGCATAGCCATAGTTTAAAATTAAATTAAAAGCCGTGAGGTTTTTAATTAAATTGCAAGAAAAACTAGAAGAGTCTCATTTAGACAGTACACAAAGAGTGACCCTGAAAGCTGCGCTTAAATTGACTGAAGTAAGAGAATTTAAGGAAGGTGGTGACGTTCATAATGTCTCTGTACCCCTGTCTTCTTCACTAGGGAATAAAATTGCTAGGGTTTGAAAAATAAGGAGAGAGAGAGACGGGAAAGGAGGGAAGCAGGGAGGAGGGAGGGAGGGAGGAAGGGAAGGAGAGAGGAAGGAAGGAAGGAAGGAAGGAAGGAAGGAAGGAAGGAAGGAAGGAAGGAAGGAAGGAAGGAAGGAAGGAAGGAAGATCCCTCTCACCGCTTCAGCCTAGGTCACATTTCCACAGTATTAAATGAGGGACACGAAGGAATAAAAGCAGAGCTGCTGAGCATCCCTCAGCTTGCATTCCTAATGACTGCACCAACTGCCCTTAATTATGTCTCCATAGGTGAGTGGTGAAAGCAGGGCGTACTTGAATATAACAAACTCCTGCCTTTGAAGCACCTAAAAATAAATCATTCAAAATTATTTACAGGGATGGATAGAACTCATTATTTATAGTCCCTATATATGCATGCACTGTTGAACATTATTACAAGAACTCATAATAAATCCATAGAAGCAACCTCAGGTCCCTATGAACATTGATTCTTGAAGAAGAAAAAAAGAAATGGCTCTTAATTCAATATTAGCTCCTAAAGATAGCATTTCTAGAAATGAATATTGCAATACAAAATGGAAAGTTTCTTCCCTTACTTCCTAGCATTCACATATGTGACACTAGGGTCCACAGTACAACAGACAACAAGGCCACCCATTCAGACTTCCTTCATTAGCTGCACACTTATTCCCAATTTAAAGGATATTTCTGTAGTTTCAAGTATTTTAGCATTTGGAAATAAAGCTTTAATTTGAATTTGAACTATTATATTCTCTCATTTTTTAAAAAAACTAATTGTGTATTTAGAAAATGGTTGTTAACATGTATGAAGTAAAACATAATGATTCCTACCTATGAATAAAAGCCTTATAATATCATATGATATCATACATATCATATGGCAAGAATTGGTATGGAAAGAGCAAAATGGCATTTCCTCATTTGAAATATATTCACATACATAATGCATCTAATATGTGTGTGTGTCTGTACATAGATATATACATGTAATTTCCTTGGGTTATTTAGAATTTTAAATTGTGCTTTATATTGCTATTGCTTTTATTACTATTGTTGAACACTCGGTTTTCAACCAGCAATAAATGTTCATACTTTTTTAGGAGTTGTTCTTTCTACTCCAATCCAAATGATCTGATATCCACTTCACTGGTTGTATTAGCAATACATGTATGATCAAATGATGAGACATTGCATTTCTCCAAAGTTAAAAAATTAAAATTTTAAAATGCTTGCTCTTTGATTTGATTTTCTTTAAATTATCATATAAGTACCTTCCTGCTAATACTAACTCCAGTGGATCACACAAACTTGCCCATTCCATCAAGTCTAAGATTTATGTTCATATTAATTACATTTAAATATAGAACTTCATCTTACAGAGACAATCTTGTACTATATGTAATGTTTTATAAGGATTATTTAAATAACACCATTTTGTGCCTCAGTTTCCTCTTTACTAAAATGAAAAAGTCGATTCTAACTTTAGAATTCTCAAGAAAGAAATTTATCAGAGCACTTTTAACTCCTTTAAATAAATGGGCCTGTTAAACTACTCTTAAATTATTAAATCTCTTAAATGATAAACAAAATAAATGCTTAAGAAGTTAACATGAGTAAACTCTATATCCAAAAGGTATTAGAAAGTAAGTTCAACCCACCCAGTACAAAAATCAGTGTTTGTTTTGTGGTATTTTAAGGATAATTTAATTTAAAAATGTTTACCTTTTATTCTTTTATTATTTATTCATTCTAGTCATAAGTTCAAAAATTTAAACAGTAAGCAATGAAGCTGTCTTTGTACATATACTTTTCATTTGTCTACTTAATAAAATTGTCCCAAAGTGATGCAAATTACACATTATGATAATAAAACAAATAGACATTAGATGAAAGAGTCCTTGCTAACTAAATATGTGCCACTCCAACTAGTCCTTGATATATAACCGATGCAAAAATGTTTCACTCATGAGCCCTTTTATTTTATGAAAAGACACGATATTAATTATCCTACCAAATACTGCACTTCTCAGCAAGAACATAACTAATATTTTAACTTACTCTAATTAAATAAATAGAAAGACAAGCCTGAGCTCCCCACAGGTTGAATTACCACACACTCTGGAAACCAGTACCGTTTCACCTGCTGATCCCGGGCACTCAAAACAGCTCTTCTACAGTCCTCACTACCCACTGCTGGCAGTCACTAAAATTCCTCTTTGAAAGTACCAGCAGTCTACAGAACACAACTGGCTTAACAGCTAAAGGCAGAAGGCCATTATAATTAATGGTCTTTTTAAAGTTCATCTAGATATTTACAGTTACAGTATCAGTAATAGCCAGCTCTTCCTGAGACTATGATTTAAAACACACAATAAGATGTGGATTTTAACATAGGCATAGCACAGTCACTATAAATCTCAAATAAATCCTAAGTTTTTATAGTAATTTATGGACTAATTTTTGCACATAGAAAATCCCTGAAGTCCTGAGGTGAAACATAGCAAATATATTAAACATAAAACAGAAACTATTATCAGAGGCTGTCCATTAAATAACAGTCTGTATGTGTGTGAAATCATAATACAGATATTGAATACTTTCAAATTACTCTAGATTTTCAAAGCAAACAATATGTGAAATCAATTTCATTAAGCCATCCACTTCCAAAAAAAAAAAAAAAAACCGCAAAATCTTCCTCCTATATATTGCTTCAATGCTCCAGTTTTATATGAATCCCAGTTCATTTTAAATTATCTTCTGATTTAACAACTGAAGCATGCTCGCACACCTCTGGAAAATTCGTTCGATGAGGATGATACTAGAATAAGATACCTCCATTTAGAAAGCGATGATAATAAATTCCACTCAGTCTTCACAAGCTACAATTCTAAATGCTAGCTTTAGAACTCTCCCCCTCTGTGCTGACTGGGAATTTAATGCCGGTGTTTCTTTTTTAAGCATTTATTTCCTATCATTTCTTTTTTTTGAATTTAATAGGTTTAAAGAATGAATGCCTACAAGATTGGATTAACAAATAAGTAACTTTCCGCTGAGTAACACGAACTTACCAACCTCATAAAAATAAATACCCAAACCGTTCCATGTAACTATCTACTGGCTTACACTATTTTCAAAATATTTCAGGAGAAATAACATCTGTTCCTATGCTTCACTCTTTCTCTCATTCTTTAGCTTTATAAAATATGGAAACATTACTTTCTGCAACTGTAGTGATGTGGTCCTGAAATATTTTCTAAAGATGTTTTTGTGATTTATAGTTAAGAGTGCAAATAGAAAATTATGGCCTAAAAGCACAGAAATTTGACTGACTATGGAAAAGAAAAATATCTTCAAGGAGAAAACGCATTCAGGCAACCCATAATACTGGCAATCGCTGCACAAGGTCTCAAATTCTGTGCTTTTACATAACTGGCACTGGTATATTCGTGCCTACACTTGTATATGACAAGCTGAGATGAAACAGCAATCTATTCTTCCTTAGGCAAGTGACATTTTTCCCAGTGTCACTAAGTAATAGGCTTTTCTTTGCTGTGGCTGATGCTTGAATTTTGAATACTAAAGGAAACCAGCAGAGGGCAGAACTGCTGACCAACCCAACAGGCGACAAAGTACCAAAGGGAGAATGCAAACTTTTTGAGGTCGTCTGCTTTCAAAGACGCTTAGGTTTATCGTCGAAGAAGTTGCAATGAATCAACGCAAATAAATCACTGCTGCAAAATTCGAACGGAATTCCACTGTGACTCTAGGGTCACCAGTTCTCATCACGGGCTGAATGAGACTCTGCTCCTGGGAAGCGTAAAGTCCACAAACATCAGAGCCAAGGTGAGGGCTGGGCCTCCTGAAGCACTAACTCTCTTTAGGGAGCTCTCGGGTATGGTTAACAAGACCGATGGCCAGGCTCAGGTTTCTTCTAAACCTGCACGTTCAGTCCGGTTGGCATTTTTTGTGTTCCCCACTCCTCTCCTCCCTATTGCCCGGCTTCTCTCTGCACTCCTGACAAAGCTTGCTTTCTACTCTGAACTGCTCTGGCTGCCCAACTCCAAAGGCTTTCTCCTGCCAGCCGAGTCTACAGCACCTAAGGGACCGCCACAGCCAGATGCCTTTTAGGGAAAGGGCGGAGGCAAAGGAGGGAGGAGGCGGTGGGAGGAGTGAAGTCGCTCTCCCTCCTCCGGTACTGACAGGGCTACAGTGGCTACACAGGTCTGGCCATTCAATATTTGGTAGTGCCACGTAGGAACTTTTCCTTACCTCCCTCCTCCCATCCCAGGCCCACTCTTCTTCCTCCCAATCCCTCCGTCTGCCCCCCACCCTATTTGCTTGAAGACTTTCATCGCCCTCCAGGACAGTTGCATGCCCAACCTGCAAGAAGAAGCTGTTTGTAGGAGGGCGAGGATGAGTGAAGGTGAGGGGGTCATGGAGAAGATGAGGGGGCTAAACATCGGGGAAAGTGCCCCCCACACGCTGTCCTGAACTCCACTTTATCATCTGTGAAGTGTTCCATTCGGAAGCATTTCAAAATGCCACACACAAAGTGTTCTCAATCTTCTAAATTCATCCCCCTGCTTTCTCTTATATCCCTCAAAGTGAAAACAGCCCGTTTCTCACTTCCTCGCAGACAAAGAAGTTTATCACAGTTCACTTTATACCCTTTCTCTATATTTTCTCCTCAGTTCACCCTTCAAAAGATATCTCCATTAGGACCTGGAGAAACCCAAAGAGTTCTTCAAAGGGCCGAGTGCTCTGAGTAAAGACTGCTTTTGAAACAAAAGCTTTGTACGACTGCCTTCCCGTTCAAAGTAATATTTTTTTTTCTTTTTTGCAAAGTAAATGGAAAGGGACGGAGGGCTTTCTCAGCCTGCTATGTGCCTGACAGATCTTTTTAATCCTGCCACCTACCTCCTCTCTCATTACTGTCCCGCCTACATCCATCTCGCAGTCTCTCCAGTTTCCACTCCTAACCTGGTAGCAACTACAATCTGGATTTTATTTAAAAGAAGTGGGGCGAATACAAGGGGGAAGGGCACAAGAAGAATGCCGGGTGGCAATGTCCCACCTCCCCAAACTCTTTTTTTTTTTCTCCTTACCTCCTCTGACCTCTCTGGCTTGGAAGAGGAAAGTCAAGGCGAGGGTTGAGATGGTGAGATCCCAGACCCATCGTTTCGTTTTCCACCTGGACCAGGGCTCCATCTCCTAGCCCCGTGCTCACAACTGTGAACCCACGAAATTGCCACTGTAGACCAACTTCGTCCCTTCCAAGGTGTTGCCTACGTATGCTACACAGCCATCCGGAAGGGAGAGGGGGGTTAAAAAAAAATTAAAAAAATAAAAAATAAATAAAAAGTCAAAGGGCTCTATTTTTTTTTTTTTCAATTTGATGGTTTGCTTCCTTCCTGTCTCTCGCCCCCTCCTCGCCCTCTGTGGTGGCCCCGCAGACTGAGACCCTGAGATCCGTCCTACGCCTAGCCCTACCTTCAGACTGAGGGCGAATGAGAGGTTTCAAGAAAGGACCTGAAAGCACTGAGCACCCCTAAAGGCTTCATGCTGTCGGTGGGCCGGACAAGAGGCTCAGGCAGCCCCCTCCTCCGCCCACTCCCCCTCCCCGCTGTGTGCCCGCGAAACTGACAAGCAGACTGAAGGTCACACCCAATCACACGCTTCCCCGCAGCCCCAAGCCCGCCCAGTCTCAAGCCGGAGGATCCAGACTTATGCAGGCCCAACCCACCGACCACCCCCTCCCCATCCCATCTTCGCTCTCCTCCTCCCCCTTCTTCCCTTCCCAAATCCCCAAGAAGAAATGGGAGGGAGTTAGGCGGGACCCGTGCTTGGCTACTGCATTTGGGGAATGAAAGGAATTGCTGAGAAGCCACGGAGCACACGGGGCGTTCGAGGAGCTTCTGTATTCAATAAAGATACTCTACTTGCACCGGTCTGGGATCCCCTTGTCCCTAGGAAGCGGGAGGGGGAGGACGGGAAAAGGCCCACGTTTCACTGGCCGCACGGCTGGAGTCCTGGGCAGGCAGTCATAACCTTATCCTCTGCAAAAACCTTCCTAGGGCAGGCATGGAATCAGTGGGCTCTGCTCTGCCTGATCCCAAAGATATTTTTTAATTATTATTTACAGAGAAACTAAGGAAGGCCTGAAAGGGGGCGTGGATGGACCCTAAAGATCTCAATCCTCATCTTGTAGGTAAATTCTAGTTGGCGAACTGGAAAGTGGAAGGCTTCTCAAATGCCCACAGCTGCTAAAGACTCACAGAGAGGCTAAACTCTTCAAGAGCAGAGTTGAACTGTGAGGAAATGGGAGAGGGAGAAGCCATGGCAGCCGAAGCTAAAATATCAGTCATTTGCTTTTCCAGCAGATTTAAACTCTACATTTGGATGAAAGAGGCAAAGGAGGGAGTAGAGAAGGAAAGCTACAAGCAGAATTTTCCAACTGGCAGACCCCACAGTTTCTATACTGAGCCTGGTCTTAGGGCCAAAAACAGAGAAAGCCTAAGGGACTTGTTTCTAAGAAGGCTCCTCTCCTCAGGGTAGCCCTCTTAATCCTAAATATTAGATTCCCTGCCCAGTTTTTCCCATATTTGAATTATTCCATCAACTTGACTGATCCTTTCTGTTTTTAATCGTTTCTGAAATATTTCTTTCTAGCAGTGAGTGACAAGTCCAACAGTGGACTGAAGTAGGAAGATGGTACCAGCATGTATTAGACACTTGATAGAGATGTTTTGAATGAATGCTTTCTTTCTTTTTTTCTTTCTTTCTTACTTACTTTTTTTCTTTCTATTGATACAGATACTAGAAGCCAGAGCCTACTGTATTTAAGTCATATCAATGCTCAAGGGTCTTCAATTAAGTTTATCAACGTGCATGTTCATTCCTTTATTTACCACTAATCTTTAAACCATGGGGTCTTTTTAAATGATCCTTTAAAATATGCCTAATTGGATATATAAAATGTTTTCATATGGTTTGATAATTGGTAAACTAGATAGAATTGATAAAAATCGGGAGTAGATTATATTAAAGGCAACTAAAAATACTTCATTATCTATGCCTCTGCACCAAAGAACCATTCCCTAATCATGAAGTGTCTTTGAGATCACAGTTTGGAAGAGAGAAGGAGGAGAGATAGAGACAGAGAGAGAGTCTTATTTTTTTTAATGAGGTCAGAAGAATGTTTGGGATGCCATTTATCAGAGAAACAGAGCCAACTAATTCTTGAAACTATAACAATTGTTAACATACTTTACTAACATGATTTACTAGCACACTGTTTTTGAGCATGGGATGTCTAGTACAGATTAAGAACCTTGCATTGGTAAGTAATTCAGTAACTTTATTAGACCTCATCTTCTCAGATGGAAATTTTGTGTGTATTTGTGGTTTCTAAATTTTTAAAACTTGTCTTTTCTACCCAATTCTCTTTGCATGTAAAAGTCATTTTCTAAGTCTTCACTTAAACATAAAACAATGAAATGAATACATTTTAGTTTAGGAATTCTTACCTGTGAGCTGACCAGTTAAAGAGCTCCCAGCAACATGTCTAGTGCTCTAAACGGTTTTCCCCTCACTGTCTGGGGCACTGAGAATTCCATAGCCTGGTGCTACTCTAGGTGAGAATGATTCAGCCACTGCCTTCTGCTCACATCTCAGACCTCACAGCTTGTAAAAAGGGTTCTTTCAGGCAAAATATCTTTAGTGAATAGAGTTATTGCTGTCTTATGCATCTGTACCCTGCGGTCTGAATTCTTCTGGCCATTGCCCAACTAGGCATAGCCTAGGTCTGAATTTATGTCTCTTGAAGGAAACATTCTGGAGTCACAATGAGGTATAATTATGTCTAACATCTCTAGCCTGTAGCTGACTGCCAGATGTTGAGTCTCCCAGAAACCTGTCCATGGACTTTCACATGAACTCAATGAACGAGGATAAAAGCATCAAAGGGCAGAAACCAAAGAGAGCCATCCATCCAAGTGGCCTTCAGCTTCACGCTGGGGAACTTCCAGTAGAGTTATTTCCTGGGTGACCTTTCAGCCTGCCATTGTTAATTGTTTATACATAGATTCAAAATGTAATAAAATGTGACAGTTTCATTGATGCAAGTTCTTAGGTTTGAAGCATAGTTAGTTATATACTTACATTTTGTCACATGAAAAACAATGTTGAAGGCATGTTGTCAACTTTGAAGAGTAAATTTTGATGTGAAAGTCTCATAAAAAACAATGTAAAATCAGATAAAGACTAATCCCTTTCTGTGTAACAATACTTGAAATAAACCATTTCCATATTGCCATACAAGAGGACTAAACAGCAATTTTTGTTATAGGTTGGGAAGGCAGATCAAGAATAGAATGTGCTAGACAATCTTCAGAATCCATGGAAAACCCACAGTCCCTCCTTAATATCATCATAAATTTTAGGATTCACAGAGTTCCTGTTTCCGAGACAATGTTCCATGTACTGAGACCTCAATAACCACTCAGACACCACAGACACATTATCCAAGCTCGGTGTCGCTAATGCATACAGAATCAGAAGTAAAAGAGCGGTTCAATAATCCTGAAATTGTTATAGGCAGAATCAAGGGAAAGAAGGAACTGTTATAAAAATTATGTCATCTTTTAAAATAGTTCATATACAGTCTTCTTTGCTCATGTTCATCTTTTAACCTTTTCCGTTGCCTTCTTGCAGTGCTGGAAATAGAACCAGTCACCCTGCACATGGCACAAAGGGCTCTATCCCCGAACTGCATCCGCTCAACTTCCAGCTGCAATAGATGAATAGATGCATATATACATCTACACATATACAGACCAGAACAAATTGTGCTTTTACCATATTTTGACTTACTAATTTCTAAGAGAAGACTCAAACTGGCCAGAAATATTTAATAAAAGTGTATTTAATGGAGTCTTTCTTTTACAAAATCTCATGGTTTGCCTTTCGTGTTCTTTTCTAGACTTCAGGTCAATTATTTTGAGGAAAGACTGAAAAAGCAGTTTGACATTCACTTTACAGTTTTCCTATTGCATGAGTGGAAGAAATTAGCCTCTTTAAAAGTCCAGTTAGTTCCTCTTACCTCACAGATGAGTGATTGTCTTGATCAAAGTGGGAACTGAGAGGGACCAGACACGTTTGCTTCCATAATATAACCAAGTCCACAAGAACTCGCGATGACAACCGAGTATTGTAACTGTAGGACGAAATCATTTACAAAACTTCAGAGGAGCTCAAATTCAGGTCAATTTCTAACAGAGTTTTCAGATAAACAGTTTTCTGCTTTTGGAACACTGAAGAAGCCAATTGAGAGAAAATGCAGGTTCACCCTGTTTACAAGGGCCTAAGGTAAAAATCAAAGATAAGTAAACTCCAAAACCACAAAGAGTATGGTTATGTGCTTTTATGTTTCACTCCTTAATATCTTTTATTACTTAAGTTCCTTTAGTGGGGCTGGTGGGATGGATCGTGTTGCTTTTCCAGAGGATCCAAGTTCGGTTCTCAACACCATTCTTAGCTGGTCACAGCCACCTGTAACTCCAGCTTCAGGAAATCTGAATGTTTGTGAATCATCCAGTGAGTCTATTACTTTTATGTGCCCTTCTTTTATGCTTACCAACCAGTGCCACATAGATTTAAGATAGGTAAATATGGTTAAAAATGGAAATCATTCTGATTCTTAAAACATCTGTATTGAATAACTTCAAGTTAATTTGTTTTACAGCTCCTTGGTACTTAAGAGTCCTCCCAATATTGTATTTCTGCCAGTTCCAGTATGGTCAAATTATATAATATCCAAATGATGGACAAACAATAGACACTATTTCAAAACTTTTACGATCTAATCTGCAAAGACTGGGAATCACATATAAACATAAATTTTGCAAGTAACATTTATTCTGAAAGATTTCTTTTATCAAAGTGGAATGCATTTGTTATTATAAGGACATTATTTTTATTTAAAATACTTAATGATTTCCTTTGTCTTCATAACATCCTCATGAGGTAAGAATGTGGAAACTTAAGTGGTTTTATTTTTAAGAATAAGATCTGGGACATCCAAAGTTCAAATTAGGAATAAAGAAACAGATGGAATATATGAAACCTATTTGAATTTGCACAATTCGGTTCTTGCTCTTAATTTTTTCTTTGTAAAAGTTGCAATTTTAGAATACATTTTATGTCTTACATATTACATATTAAAGTGAGAATTTTAGTACTATGAATCTTATAATAAGATAGTAGAGAAATGTCAGAGCCATTGACATATTCAATATTATGCCTGACTCTTCTTGAACACTTACCTCTTGAAACGAGTGAGATAGAACAGGAGGTGATGATGGCTGGTACCAAGTCTGACAACCTACATGTGATTCTCAGCACCTTCTTGGCAGGAGGGAATTAGTTTCTATAAGTTTTTCATTGATTTCCCAACATGCACCACAGCAGACACATGCCTAGATATATATCCAGACGAACATCTATAATCAATCAATCAATCAATCAATCAATATATCTTGTGTACATTTCTAGTAAATAACAATCCCACCATGTTTTAGAAAAATCAATGAGAAGTAAATTTTATTCTGAGATCTTCTGTTTTCACTCTTTTAAAGGATTATAAACTGATTTCATATGAGACTATAGAATAAAGAAAACACTGACATTAGCTTTTATTTAATATTTTCTAAGAAAAACTGATATGGTACTATTTCATGAAACTGAAGGCATTCTAAAAATTATAAGTAGTATAAACTCAGCTAAGAAACTAAAATTGAAGATAGATTTGATAACAAGTATTTGAAAACTATTTTCTCTTGCTGTTGCTGTTGTTTGTCTTGTTGTTTTTACATTCCAACCAAAGATTCCCCTCCTTCCTGTGTTCCCAATTCTGCTCTCACCTCCCCTCTACATCCTCCAACCACTCCCCTCCACTGTTTCTCTTCAGAAACAGGCAGACCTTCCATGGACATCAGCCAGTCAATGTATATCAAGTTGTAGTGAAACTAGGCCCCTCCTCTTCTATTCTACATGAGCCAATTCAGTAGAAGGAATGAGTTTCAAAAGTAGGCAACAGAGTCAGAGACTGTTCCTTTTCCCACAATTAGAAGCCCCATAAGAGGATCGAGCTACACAACCGTAATACACTCAAAGAGGGCTTACCTAGGTCAGCCCCATGCAGGCTCCTTAGTTGTCGGTTCAAACTCTGCGAGCCCCTATGAGCCCAGGTTAGTTGATTCTGTAGATTTTCTTGTGGTTTCCTTTACCCCTTCTGGCTCCTAAAATCCATACTCTGACAAGTCCATAGGAATCTCTGAACTCTGCCCAATGTTTGGCTGTGGGTCTCTTCATCTGTTTCCATCAGTTTCTGGGTAAAGACTTTCTGAGGATGGTTGGGCTAGGCACCAGTCAAGGAGACTAGCATAATATCATTAGGAATTAGGAATCATTTAATTGACTTTATTTTTTATTCATGTTTGGTTCTATCCTAGGTCTCTGTGGTATCTGGCCTATGGGTCCTGATCCTAAGGGGTATGCTTCCTCTCAGCGTATGTGTCTCCAGCTGGGCCAGTCATTAATTGGTCACAGCAACAATTTCTGCTCCATCTTCACCCTACCGCATCTTGTAGACCACATAAATTTTAGATCTAAGAGTTTGTAGCTGGGTTGGTGTCTTAATCCCTTCACGGGAAGTCTTGTCTGGTTAGAGGAGATGGTTGGTTCAGGCTCTGTAACTCCCCATTGCTAGGTGTCTGAGCTAGGGTCATCCTCTAGATGCCTCAAAGTTTCTTTTAATCTATGTTTCTAGTTCATCCCAGAGATGCCCTAAGATTCCAGTTGTCTCTCCAACTGTATTGGCTAACTCTTACATCTTAATTTAATCCATCTCCATTAAACTGTGCACCACCATGAGGTCGTGGCCTACCAGCAAAGTTTCAGCATGTCTGACGCTGGCAGCAGCTCCATTGCTTCTCTGACTCTGCCTTGTTCCTCCCAGCATTCAGTTCTGTCTTGCCCACCTACGTAAGTTCTATCCTGCTGTAGGTCCAAAGCGGTTTCTTTATTCATTAACCAATAAAAGTAACATGTAGACAGAAGTACCTCCCATATACCACATGAAAACAAGTTACAAAGAGGAATGTGGACAATGTAGGTAGTAGTGAGTATTGGTTGTGTTCATGTGAACATAAACACAAATTACACAGAATCCTTTTCTTTTTTTTTTTCCTAAGACAGGGATTCTCTGTAAAAACAGTCCTGGCTGTTTTAGAACTCTCTCTGTAGATGAGGCTGGCCTCAAACTCATAGAGATCCACCTGCCTCTACTTCTTGAGTGCTGGGATTAAAGGTGTGTGCCACCACTGCCCAGCAGCACAGAATTCCCATGACTATGAGAAGGATAACGGAATTTGATGGGATCCTTATAGGCAGAACTGATTTTTCAGGTTATTTATTTATTTATTTGTTTATTATGTATACAACATTCCTTCCATGTATGCTTACATGCCAGAAGTGGGCACCAGATCCCATTATAGATGGCCGTGAGCCACCATGTGGTTGCTGGGAATTGAACTCAGGACCTCTGGAAGATCAGTCAGTGCTCTTAACCTCTGAGCCATCTCTCCAGCCCCCTTTTCAGGTTATTTATGTATTTAGTTAGTCATATTTTTCTTCATTAAGCTTTGATCAATGCAATGTCAAACTGTCTGCATTGTCCTCATTTGAAAAATTACTGTTTTGTAGTTGAGCTGTAATCTTTCTTCTAGGTTGGAAAGATACCCAAAGTGCATGGCTAGTTGCAGTACTCCTGTCTCCAACATATGTATTTTGAAAATGCCTTCACTTCAAATTTAAGTCAAAAGATATATTACTTAGGAGAAGAGGTTTTGCTTTGTTTCCTCAGGAAATGAGAGGCTATGGATTCATTTGGAGTTAAGAAAAATAATGTTTGATTAAGGAATACCCCTGAAAACTCTTGGATAGAAGTGTGTGGCCCAGATGATCCAATGTTTCAGAGGGCCTCTGTTGGAGTTTTCTTTGAGTTCTACATCCAGCACAGCCTAAAGACTGCTGGTGAAGGTGATCAAGCCTCACAGAATATTCCAGTCAAGACTTGACCATAATCTTAAATTTTCTTTATGTCCCCAATAAGATTATCAGTGACCCCAGTCAGTAGGAAATAGCCTAGAAAACTATGCCCACATTGCCAAAAAATGAATTATGGATGTTTGTCTTTGTTTAGAGTATTGGTTACAAGTTGTTATGGATAATGGTCAGGAAAAAGCTAAACAAAGGAGATTAGATTTAGAGTTCTTGTTTTGAAAAGGAAAGAAAGGGGGGAGGGAAAGTCCTGTGGGACAATGATCATATACCCTGTAAAAATTTGTCACTTGTCTTGGTTTAATAAAACACTTATTGGTCAGGCAGGAAGTATAGGCAGGGCGACCAGAATAGGAGAATTCTGGAAAGAGGAAAGACTCAGTCTACAGTTGTAAGCCAGATGCAGAGGAGGTGAGATGAGAATGCCTCACTGATAAAAGAAGGTACCAAGCCACATGGCTAACACAGAAAAAAAATATTGATTAATTTAAGATCTAAGAGTTAGCTAAAAATATGCCTAAACTATTGGCTAAGCAGTGTTGTAAATAATATAGTTTCTGTGTGATTATTTCGGGTCTGTTTGGCTGAGAAATAAATGAACAGTCTTTGCCTACACATTCAACATATTGAAACTGAATGTCTGTGAAATTTTTAATATATGGTTAAGAATGAAAGGAAGAAAATATCAGAGGATTCCTATTAAGATCACAAACATTTGAGTTACAAATAAAAGGTGTTTATCTGTGTTCATACAGTATGTTTAACAAGTGGCATGAAATATCTAAGCAGTATGCTGTATGCACAAAGAGCAACTCAATAAATGTTCGAATTGGCCTAAATCCTGCATTTTTACTTATATTCAAGGAAGAAAAATTCAATAATGAATTAATTAACTACCAGGAAACAATTACTTTATGTAAAAAATCACAGTTAGAAGTAAATTTACAAGATACATGTTTATTTACTAGCGTCATCTTAAATGAAACTATATTTGGAAGTATAAGAAGTACAATTTAATGATCAGAAATATTTTAATAATACAATCACACATGCATAGACATATTTATAAGAGTTAAATAGGAATTTCCAATATAAAGTAAATATAATTTAAAAATTTGCCAATAGACATTCAGGAGTTCGAATGAATGTATAGAATGTGTGTTTAGTTTCTGACTGCCGAATAGAAAAAAAGTTTTTTAAATCTGATTCATTTTCTACTATACCTGAGCTCTGAGTTCTCAGAGACATACACAAGGAATATTTCTAAGTCCTTACTCTATATAGTATTAACATATGGGTATCTCTGATTTTCATTCCAGATGTATTACTAAGACATTCTCCTGTGTCTTGAATTGGGAGAGGATTGTATGTCTCACAGTCTTAGTGGTTAAGACAAAGATAAAAGGGTATTTTTCAAGAAAAGCAATCAGCATAAGAGAAAATTGCAACTCTCCGGGGAAAATGCTAGGGCACAGTGGAAGAAATAGATGAGAAGAGAAGATGTGGGCTCAGGAAATAAGACACTGGCAAAAGCACATGCAAATAAGTGCAGAAAGAGGAGAAGCCCGGAAGGCACTTAGGAAATGCTGCTCAATGGCATATTTTCTAAGAACTCATCCCCCACTTTACGGAAAAGTACTTAGTTGTTGAATAGTTTGTCTCCAAATGAACTTGGGGGATTTCTGTTGGAAGGGGGTATTTGACGAAGTTGTCTGAGAATGCACTATAAAATATAAAAGCTAAGTAGGGTGTCCATTGGCAGTCTACTAGATAAGTATGACCCCTTTTATAAAGAAATTACAGGTGGGAGAATTCCATTGTCCTCAAGTATAATTGATCCATTATTAACATCCTGCATCAATTATTTAAGAAAAAAACAAGCCAACTTATAATTAAGGGCTTCAACAATATAAATAAAATTCTCATGATTCTGTAAGTCTGTTGGGCTCTGTTAGACAGCCCTGAAGGGACTGAAAAATCTGCCTGGGCCACTCACACACCAGCAGGAAGAGGGACTAACTAGGCAAGTGCTGAAATATAAAAGATGCATTTATTCTTATCTAGTGCCCTACTAGAGGTGGTAGAAATGCTGGATTCTGACTGGAACACTTCTACATAACCAGGCATCTGAAGCGTTATTTCAGGGTTACAAGAGAATATACGAAAGCTTTAGGCATCTCAGAGGCAGACTTCCATGTGCTTCAATTTCATCTCTGTTGCATTCTTAAGCTAAAAACCAATAATAATATAAGCCCTGCATCACTAGAAGGAGAAGAGCAATGCATGGATGCTATTGTGAGAGGAATTGGCAGTAGCCCTTTTTGGAAGTGATTTAACTCAGAAATCCCTCTGACTTCCCATGTAGACTTTTCTACTCTGAGTCCTTCCTTCCTTTGAAACCTCTTCAACTGTGTCATCTATTCAAAATACTCTATTAAGATTAGAAAAAAATATATACAGATGGGTTTGAAATGTATGAGCTTCTCCGGTTTGTTCAGAAATGTATGTTGTCAAAAACCAACTACCTGCTCTCCCCAAGACACTTCCATTCAAACAAAGAAATTATTAATTCATAGGTGTAAACAAAGTTCAACCATGCTGACTGTTTTCCCCTAAAAGCTAGGAATAGTTTCCCTCTTAATCATGTGATGCTATTCAGTGGCATTTCGATGATATCTTTGAGTACAGCTTCTTAGATTATGGTTATAATCCCTCTGAATATGCTTCTTCCATAAACTGTGTTTATCTGAAACTCAGTTGGGACATTTTAATGGCCTCTTTTTATTTTCACCCGTATTTGTGTTTATTGGATCAATAAGTGGCATATTTGTTGACAATATTTTCCAAAATGTGTGGAAAGCAGGATGTTATGGAACAGATCCTATAACACCAGAATTGGGAGACTCAATCTGGATCTGTCAAAGTTTGCAACCAACCACAGCTCCCTAACAACTCACTGTCTCAAAGGGGAAAACCATATTTTCATGGATCTTTTAAGAAGTTCAATAGCCATAGTAACATTTTTTTCATGCAGACTTTCATTTTAAAAAAGCAGTTCTATTTTTTAATACGGTGTGCTTATAAATCCTGTTGTTTAGTTGAAAAAAAGTTCTTGTCAGGTTTCACGGTTGCTGTGATGAAACACGGACCAAAACTGATTTAGAGGAACAAAGGGTTTATTTGACTTGTGAGTCACAATCAATGATGAAGAAAGTCAGGGCAGGAACTTGGAGGCAGAAACTGAAGCAGAAACTTTAGAGGAATGCTGTTTATTGGTTTGCTTTTTTCACTCATCTACCAATCTTATATCTGCTCAGGGATGGCCCCACCCACGGTGGACTTGGCCCTCTCACATCACTTATTAATCAAGAAAATGGAAGCTTGCAGACAAGACAGTCTGATAGAGGAGTGTTCTCAGCTGAGGGTCCCTGCTCCAGGTGACCCAGTTTGTCTCAAATTAACAATAACAACAACAAAAATTCACTAAGCAGCATAAGAGGTTATATAAAATAAAGCATGTCTTAAAACGTCACTAGTTTCCAGAAGGATTTTCTAAGTACAAAGATAATTGCTTTTTGTCCCAAAGTGATGTGAACATAATATTGGCTATATTTTTTCTTTTATTTTTCTAATGTCATTTACTTTAAATGTCATCTTTTCAGGAATGCAAGTTGAGACAGAAGACAGGAACTCCACAGCCTTTCCCCTATATAGTGTCATATACAAATGTCCTACTTTGCTTTCTGTAGCTGGGTTAAAACACTGATAAAAAGTAACTAGAAGAGGAAAGTGTTGATTTTCTTACATTTACCTTGTCAAAATCTACCACTGAGGGAAGTCAGAGCAGGACCTCAAAGCAGGAATGTGGAGGCAAGAACTGAAGCAGAGGTGTGGTGGAATACTGCTTACTGGTTTGTTCTCGTGGCTCCCTCAGTCTGATTTTTTGTTTACTCAAAGACACCTGCCAAGATATGGTACCATCCACAGTGGGCTGGTCTTTGCTACTTCAATCATTAGTCTAGAAAATGTCCCAATAGATTTGCCCATAGGCCCATCTGATGGAGACAGTCCTCCAGCTGGGGTTGTGTCTTCTATAAAACTGCAGCTTTTGTTAAGATGTCAAAAAAAAAAAGACAAAAGAAAGAAGGAAGCCAATAACTAGTACAACTACTCTTCTGTTCATCATTACCTATTATAATACCATTTATCATGTATGAGTTGAAATAAATTAAGTTATAGGAGTCACTCGGAAAAATTTATTGAACTCCAAGGAGTTGAGGGAACCTGTGATTAATGGTCAATTAGTATGAAGAATTACTCAGAAAGTTCAGTTTGTAATTGATTATGAAATGGAAGAGCTGAGTTTTGAGGAATCAAGCCCTCAGCCCGTGGAGACTGATATTATCTTAAGTTAGTGCCAGAAGTGAGTTTAATTGTGGGACACCTACTTAATGTTTACTGACAGCTTGGTTGGTATGAGTGGGGGTGCAAGCCTGGAATCCACACTTCTAATGTTATATATGTTCATTGAAATATGAGAATAAAAGACATTGTGGATTTATCTATGTGTATCTCATTCTGTACGATGGTGTATTTACCTATATTGTGTCTCTATATGCTGCACGATGGTGTCTTTGTTTTCCATGTCACAGCACAAAGTGTCCTTTCTCTAGCTTCCCACAGCAATTTCTTTACTATTGTTTCAAGTTTCATAATGGCCTAGCTGACCCTCCATTTCAGCATAATTACTAAAGTCAATGTCAGGTAGTTTAGGTTTGTGTTATACAACATCCTATCTTCAAATGCCAATTATAATCAGCCAACTGCTAACCACTGAGACAAGATTGAAGGCTTTAAGTTATGTAAAACATTTTCAGTGTCTTTTCTTTCCCAGATTTCCATTCTTCAAGCCAAAGCACTGAGCAACAGCTACTACGTAGGGTAGAGGTAGAATAGATAGAAAAAATGACACAAACCAGATGCCTCTTTCCCACTGTAGGTTTTCATTATGCCTGAGATAAATTCTTCAAGTTTTAACGTGGATGAGAGTGTATGGCTTTACTGTTACACTAGGATGACATGACTATACCTGAAAAACATGGTATAAAGTTATTAACATTTCTGGGACCTGTGAACTGACAGTAGATTCTTCACTTTCAGAGGTGGGAAAGAATAAATCTCACGTTTTTATTGTGTCCCATCGTGTGTCTTTCTAAAGGAGTAGATTCACCACCGACATTACCCAAATATACTCACATATGATGCTCTACAATTCAAGTTTAATTCATATTTGTACTATTTCTACAACTACTAGAGATATTTTACAGTCATTTTGAAAAACAAAACCAAAGAAATGGTTGTAAGAAGAAAGAACATATAAGTGTGAAATTTTAAGAGCCTTTCAGTTGAACGAAATTCTAAAATATGATCAAAAGTCCTAATAATGAATTTGTAAGTTCGCCACAAGACTTAATAGATGTAGGTGCCAGCAGTACAAGCCTAATACACCAGTTCAATCCCCCGAACCAGTATAAAGGCAGAAAAAGAAAAAATCTACTTTACAAAAATATGCACTGACCTCCATCATATTCTGTGGCATGTGTGCTATTGATTAATAATAATAGATTTTCAATTAATACTTTGTAAAGGAATATAAAATGGACTTGTATACATGTATCTACACTTCAGACATACATAAAAAATTGAAAGTGGATTTGGTGATCTCCTTCCCTTGGCTCCACACTAGGGCCCACAGTCCAGCAGTTTTATTAAAGGCCACAGTGGTCCTATGGACCCCAGGGAAGAAATCACCCACTGCCATCTAAAACCCTTTAAGCCTGTCCAAGAAGCACAGACTTCACCCCTACCCCTTGGAATCCATATCCTGGCCTACTGCTTTGGAAGAAGTTTTCAGCTTTACCAGAGGCCAGTCAGGATTTAGGAATCCCAGGTAAGACAACTTCTACATCCAGCTAACATTTCTAAAAACCAGCCAATAGCAGCTGACTGTACCTGCACCTTCTTTTGAGCTCCTACTAGGGCCTACAGCCATGGCAGTCTTAAGGGAAAACAGAGTGGTCCTAGGAACCCCAAGTAAGATACTGCCTTCTGCCCAAAACTCAGAGGAGACCTGCCCTTTCCTAAGCAGAAAAGGAGGAGAAATGGTTTGGGGGTGGAAGTAAAGAGAATTCAGGGGAGGAACTGGAAGAAGAGGAAGAAGGGGAAGCTACAGCCAAGATGCAAAATAAATAAATTCATAAAAATGGATTTGTTTATATGGAAGAGTGAAGTAAGGTTAACGTAAATAATTTATATATATATATATATTTTTTTTTGGGGGGGGGTTCGAGACAGGGTTTCTCTGTGGTTTTGGAGCCTATCCTGGAACTAGCTCTTGTAGATCAGGCTGGTCCCGAACTCACAGAGATCCGCCTGCCTCTGCCTCCCGAGTGCTGGGATTAAAGGCGTGCGCCACCACCGCCCAGCTTATATTTTAAAGTCATGAAAAATTTAAATATAAGAATTTGATTTTGCCACATCTTAATTTTGTGTAAATTTTAATATTACTAATATTAAGCAATTTTGTAGCATTCTGTGTATTAGTACATTGTATGTAGGTAGTTAAACATGTAAACATTACTAGATGATATATTAATCTATCATATAATAGTATATTAATATATTAATGTATATAGTTATATATTA
Source organism: Chionomys nivalis (assembly GCF_950005125.1). Taxonomy (NCBI): domain Eukaryota; kingdom Metazoa; phylum Chordata; class Mammalia; order Rodentia; family Cricetidae; genus Chionomys; species Chionomys nivalis. Next base: position 26,665,814 of record NC_080103.1, on the reverse strand, counting down.
TATATTCATGGTTCATCAGAGGTCAATTCCAAACTGTTACCCTTAGGAAAATTGTTCTATCACTGTCTCCAGTCAAAAGTTTTTAATACTTTATATGATAAGGCAATACATTTCATACCATACTCTTATTGCTAAATAACTTTCATTTATCTCTACAACAGTGTATTTTTGGTCAGGTTTATTGTGATCCATTTGACCTTGTAGGCCAAGCATAACATAATCTAATCAGGGGGTTGCCATCTATCAAGAAAAAGTCATACCTGTGGAGGTGATAAGCCATGGTCAAGAAAAACTGCTGACAGTTTGAGTGGTATGTAGCGATACAATATCACCAGTTTGATACAAAATGTTGTTGAGGTTTTTTCAGAAAGATAATATTATGCTATCAGTCAGCATTGGTAATGACTTGGCTGGACATCATGAGTGGCAATAATTTTATCTACATTGGTTCTCGTAAACCTTAAGTCCTGGGCCCACGCACAGCCTCCTTTGCTATCAGAGTGCTCTGATTGTGTTCATTCTCTTAGCCCTAGGGAAGCTAATTACAGGTGCCAGTTTTAGCCTCATTTTCTCTGTGTTTCTACTTTTTTCACGATAGATGTGCTAGTGAACACAAAAGAGACTTAATCTGCATTACTATTCCAGTAGCTCTAAATTCTTTGAGGTATTTATTTCATAAAATTCACACAGAAATTTGAGGCCTTGGTGATACTCTAATACTGCAAGAACTTCTAGACAGCAGAACCTCAATCTATGATAGAGCATATTCTTGTACCCCTATCTAAAGATAAGTATCTTTCACATAAACAATAGATTAGATCAGTATTCATAGTATGGAATATACCATAAGTTACACATCATCCTTGGTGTAATGAAAAATGTTATTTTACACTAAAAGATTTTAGGGCGTATAGCTGACATCCTGTAACAAACTGATATGCAGTCTCTCAATTTTTACATTTCTATTATTTATCTTATGTATCATATGCATGTGTGCCTTGTCTATGCCTTCAGTATAGTTAACTCTTTGGTTACTCTGTTTAATACGGCACCAATATTGTGAGTCAGTGTAGTTTTATATATAATATCCAGATAACACAGAATCCTCTTTTTATTAAGTTAGAAACAAAAGGGACAATAAAGCTAGAAGCTAAACTCTAAATAATACTCCTTTGTGAATGAATGCATAGTGTTCTTATCTGTCTTCACCACAGGATGGACAGAAAGGGTTCATGAGGTCAGTGGCTACAACCCATATATGCAAGGTCAAAGTAACAAAAATATCTGATCTGGAATACCAGCTAGAGCAGTGATTCTATGTCCATACTTCTCTCAAATCTAATTGCAAGGTTTTATCTTTAATGGTAGCATGGTAATTTCCATTGCTTCATATTGTGTTTATATTCTGTTTATAATTTGCATCTTAGTTCTGGACTCTTGAAATATGTAGCTTAGTTGATCTATTTCTGTATCTGCTATACTTCAACGAGAAAACATATATAAGGGTTGTGATAAGGATATGGTATATTCATTACAGTTCTACACTCAAGTACAAAATTAATAACTATGGGAAAGGTCCATGGGAAAGTAGACCAGGGCTAGACATGTATAAACACTCTCTTGGTTCTTAACATCCTACTCTTAAAGATAACAAAAAGGAGCCATGACTGTGGTTTCCAGGATATCCAGGGATCTATCTTATCATCATATCTAAATATCCCTTTTCCCTGTGTGGTGGTATATAGTCCTTTTTCCTGGATAATGGCCTTGTACTCAAACAACTCAGATAAAAGTATGAAAACTTACTCAATTTTGTAAATTGAAACCATTCAAATAAGTGTTGCTGGTTTTTGCAACAGTTATCTATCCATCTTTGGCTTTTGTTTTAATTAGAGATAAATAATAATTAAAAATATAAATTCTCTAAGATTCAAGACATGGCCATTTATTATTCTGATGTTTTTGAAATTACAATGTTAGTAATTTTTTCATGTTCTCCTTTTATTGTTTCTATAGCCCACTAAGTCCACTTAGTGTCACTTCTATTTGCATGGGAAGACAGACATCCACTGGAGCACCGACTCCCCACCATAGGCCACATTCTTGAAGAGAAGCTACTTTTTACCTCTTACTCACGGCATCTATAATTCTTCAAATCTTATATTCTCTACATGGTCCATTTTAAAATGCCTGATAAGAATAAATGGTATATAAATGTAATTAATCATTATTTCTTTCACCAGATTTTCTGGTTTTAACTGATTTTTGTGCAGCTCAGAAAATTTGTTTTTGAAAGATGATTAATATTTGTTGAATAAGTAATGTGTTTGTGGTAATATGGTATTTATACATCAATATTCATTTTTCTGACATTTCTATGGGGTAAGCTCTTTAGCATCCCTATTTTCCAGTTGAAAAACATGACAAATTACAAAGTTAATGTCTGGGGTCATGCAGCGAGGCCCTGCCTCTCTAGTGGTTATGCACAGGACTAATACCCAATTCTCATCTTGTTCAACATTCCTTACCCAAAAAGGAATTCTCTGATCAATTTTGCTATGGTAAGGTTCTACAATTTATTTTCAGAAAATATCATAACCTGTAATGGTATTGCTTCATTATTTTCTCATTTATTTTCTCATTTTTTGTATTAGAAAATACATACAAAAATAACTTCAATTTTTTTTTAATATGACAGCACATTGCATGGTGATGTGCTCCCTCCGAGTTCATGAATGAAGGAGCAAAAATTGCAGTGCTAGGCCATGTGAAATGAGAACCTCTCATAATTCTGCAATACAAAAAAAGTCCCTTATTTTGTTATTTTATTTGTATACGTTATCAGACCATATTACTTATTTTTGATGAAGATTACAGTAAATCTATAAAGTAGTTAGGTATAACAGACTTTTTTTGGAAAATGGACGTTTTAAAAATCTAAGTAGACATGTTAGATTTCAAAGTAAGTTTGATTAGTGTATATTTATTCTGCAAAATACTGGATTTCAGTAACCGTTTTATACAGACTTCTGAAATGTCTAAGTGTTCCTTCACTTTTAAAAATTCATCGAGGTTTTTTCACCTGTGGTCAAGGAACCTCTTCGTGTTTATCGATCTTGTGATCTAAAAGAAATTATAAATAGAACTGTTAGTAGTAACATCCACAGAGACACTAAGAGAAAGAGAATGCAGTGGGAATTCTACCAGCTAAAGCAGTGTAGAAATGGCAGAAGGCATTCCCAAGGCAGCAGGATTTCCTTCCCCTTCCTCTTTTCTTCCTAGCATTTTGTCAACCAAACAAATCACTACACTTGGTCTGTCTAGAATTTATTATTGCTAGTCCTTTTTTTTAAAGCTATTTTTGGGGAAGAAAAAGATTGCTTTGTTCTTTCTGAAGTCTGCTTTTTATTTATGCTGGCACTGGCCTACTTATGCTAAGATTTGTTCCTTTGTCTAGTCTTAGTTGCACTGGTAAATGACCTCAGCAAGTGCCCTTTCCCAGGCTGTGCAATCAACTTGATTCTGGCTTGCACAGATTATGAATGGTAGGCCTTGGCTTCACTTAGAAGATAGATCAGAGTTTATTGGGAGCCCACCAAGGCCAGCTGGTCTGGGTCTGAATAAGCATGGGTTGAAACTGGACTCTCTGAGCATGGCGGACAATGAAGGCTGATGAGAAGCCAAGGACAATGGCACTAGGTTTCGATCCTAATACATGAATTGGCTTTGTGGGAGCTTAGCCTGTTTAGACGCTCACCTTCCTGGACGTAGATAGAAGACCTTCGTCTTCCCGCAGGGCAGAGAATTTGGACTGCTCTTCAATATCGAAAGGGAGGGGGGATGGTGTGGGGGGAGGAGAAGAGGAGTGGGGATAGGGGGAGGGGAGTGGGGGGAGGGGGCAATATTTGGGAGGAGGGGAGGGAAATGGGAAACGGGGAGCAGGTGGAAATATTAATTAAAAAAGAATAAAAAAAAAGAAGATAGATCAGAGAGAAAAACCAGGTATTTTTCTTCACTGTCTGTATATTCTTGGCATTTGAGATAACACCAGAAGTAGCTGCTAATTCCTGGAGTACCTGTTGTGCTTCAAAGACCAAAACTTTATTCATTCAGTTTTATGAATTATATTTAACCTTGTCTGATTCAGAGTTGAGGGATCCAATGTCTTTATGACATACACTTAAACAAAATTTTAAAATTGTACTGACTTTAATGTCCAAAGACAAATGAAGGTCTACTCTTATGGAATCTCTAAAAGTTTTAAGTAAAATATGTGAATATTTGGGATTGCACTGAGGACTTAAGTTCTTTAGTAAAATAGTGGAGCCTGTAAGTAAAACACTTCTCTGTAGGCAGTGTCTGTCAAATCATTGATAAAATGCACTAACTGTTACACAAAATGAGGCTGTTTTAATCACAGATATCAGAAAAGCTGTGGAGTGGGGGTAAGGGGAGATGGGGAGAGAAAAGTGAGAAGGGGAGGATGGGGAGAACTTGGAGGAATGGGATGGTTGGGATGGAAGAAGGGTGGATATGGGGGCAGGGAAGTATATATCTTGATTAAGGGAGCCATTTTACGGTTTGCAAGAGATTTGTCTCTATAGGTGTTCCCAGGTGTCCATGGAGATGTCCTCAGCTAGATCCTTGGGCAGCTGAGGAGAGGGAGCCTGAAATGGCCTTATCCTATAGCCATACTGATGAATATCTTGCATATCACCATAGACCCTTCATCTGGCGATGGATGGAGATAGAGACAGAGACCCACATTGGAGCACCGGAATGAGCTCCCAAGGTCCCAATGAGGAACAGAAGGAGGGGGAACATGAGCAAGGAAGTCAGGACTGTGAGGGGTGCACCCACCCACTGAGACAGAGGGACTCATCTATTGGGAGCTCACCAAGGCCAGCTGGACTGGAACTGAAAAAGCATGGGATAAAACCGGAGTCTCTGAACATGGCGGACAATGAGGGCTGATGAGAAGCCAAGGACAATGGCACGGGGTTTTGATCCTACTTCATGTTCTGGCTTTGTGAGAGCCTAGCCAGTTTGGAAGCTCACCTTCCTAGACCTAGATGGAGGGGGGAGGACCTTGGACTTTCCACAGTGCAGGGAACCCTGACTGCTCTTCGGACTGGAGAGGGTGGGGGAAAGGAGTGGGGGGAGGGGGAGAGGAGTGGGAGGAGGAGAGTGAAATGGGAGGCTGGGAGGAGGCAGAAAAAAAATTTTTTTCAATAAAAAATAAAAAAATAAAAAAGAATAAATAATAAAATAAAAACAATATAAAACTAGTGAACAAGCTTGAAGTCTTCATGAACAAGCTTTTAGCATTTCATTGTTAGTTTATACTTATAAATTTTATTTTTTCATTGTTATACTTCTTCATCTGTCGTGTCTGTCAAGATGAAATCTGTTTAGTACAAAAATTAAATGTTTTAAAGTAACAACTGTTATTTAGAGAGGCTATAATTATCCCACATATTTAGAATAAACAAACCATTTCCATCTGGAGATCAGAAGAAAACATTCTTCTCTCTTCTCTTTCCTCCTTATATTCAGAGATGAATACCTAACACACAGTTTTGAACCTGCAGAGTGTAAATTGAATAGACCAGAAAATCTTTTAACACATTAATATTTACAGATTATACATCTCATTCAGCCTTCACAAAGACAACTTTTATAATTTTAAGTATATGTGAATTTTCATGAATATTTTCATTTATAAAATTTTGTAGCAGGCTAAAAAAAGCAACCCCCACTTCCTTTTTAGAAATAAATTTAAGTGAAACTACACTCTAACTTAGTGCTACCAACTTAAGCTTTTCAGGAGATTCTGTGGAAGTTCAAAAGACAAACTCAAGCAGTTAGGGACCCTCTTTTATGAGGTGGAGAGATTCATTCTTGCTATCTACAATATTTTTGTTGGCATTTAACCACACAGTAGCTTTGCTACACATATATTAATTTATTTAATATATACATGCAACTATAATTATTTCTTTGCTCAGTTCTTCCTCTAATAATGTTATAGGACCAACACAAAATTTGAGGTCATAGGTTACTAAATGTCACTGTCTATAGAAGTGATGACTGACTTTCAATAGATATTACTTTTTAGAATTATAACACGGATACATTGCTGAACTTGGAAATCCAGGTTCTTATTACTAAAGGAATAGATATGCCAATGAAGATGATACTCATTTTATGCCACAATTTACTTGAGTAAATGTGAAAATTCTAAATGTGTGTTTAAAGTTGACATTTCTCATTCCCATGAGCTTTAATCGTATAATTCAATAACAGGAAGGCTATTGAGGCTTTTCTAACAAACAACTAACAGTGTTAATTTCTTAGGTAACAAATTATTATTCCCATGATCACATCACACAAGAAAGTAACTTTTTCTATGGTGTGAAACATCCAGAGCCTTCATTGCTCTGTGACCAAGAAAATCAGTTGTTTCCCAACAGCCTCCTTCACATTCTATCCAAATCACAGATAATTCCTGTTGCTACTTTACCCTAGCTGCTCTTGCATTTATCCTTTTGCTTATCTGAAATAACATTTAAAGTGATTAAAGCATATTTATTTATCATAGAAAATACTCAAGAGCAAAATGATTATGTAGAAATGGTCTAAACTCCATATTACCTGGTAATTTTTAATGTGGCTATCAGAATCCTATGTAGTTTTACACTGAACTCTAAAGCATTTTAAAATAAATGTTGAAAGACACTGTGCAATTTATGAAGATCTACTGTTTATTAGTTTTTTCAACATAACTCTTTCTATTCTATCATATTTCTTCAATAATATTTCAATTATTATGTATTATTTTATTTTCATGTAACAGGATTGATTTCACAAAACATTATTGTTTGTAACTTTCCCCTTTAAATTTTATGTAACTGAAACATACTTGTAAAACTTATAGTCATACATCTAAGGATAAGATCATTAAACATTTCTTTTGCTAAGACTTCCCTGGCATGAAAAAAGTAGGTCCTACTCTAATAATGAAAGTAAGGGCTGAGTTTATTCTATTCACAAAAAAATTATTATCACTGTGAGAGAGTAATTCTCTATTGTTTTAACTTATAAATATTAATTGGTATTAAACTGACAAACATTGATGTTTTATATACTTATTTTGTGCATTTTTATTTGTTAAATTGCTTTCTCTTTGCAACTACAGCCCAGTTGTTTGTTTTTCTGAAGGACTCATCATATTGGTTCACTATATTCTTTATGGATAAGTTGATTATACATGATCCCAAAGCTGGCAAAGAATTCACTGAGAAGCAAAGGATGTCCTTGAACTCCTGCTCTCCTTGCATTTACTCCCCAAAAACCTGGTGCTACAGGTTGCTTTGCCATGTCTGGCTTCTAAACCTTCATAAATAAAAATTAGCACCTCCCTTTTCCTAAATATTTATAGAGAGATTCTATCTGGCTTGTCATTACTACTAATATTCTCTATAATATTTCTGCTAGACTGTGATTGGAGTCAATCATACTGTCTATTATTTTTTGTCTAACTTTATACTGTGTATCCATTAGTCTTGAATTCCTTATAATATTGATGGGCTACACTGTATCCTCTCTAATTTATTCTTACAAATAATAAAAGCTGGGATTTCAAGTAGACTCCATACTGTTGTATACAAAAAAAAACTTTTAAGGGTAAAATTGTTTATGGAATAATTTTCATCCATGTTAATAATCAGTTATCCCATTTTTAATAGGCTAAAAAACCTAGAAAATTTTATTTATAAATAGTTTTATGGGCAGTGGTGGTATACACCATTAATCCAAGCACTCTGGAGGCAGAGTAAATGCGTCTCAGGCCGAACTGGTCTATAGTATGAGTTCCAGGACAGTTAGTGCTGCACAGATAATTCTTGTCTTGAACAAACAAACAATAAGAACAAAAAGAGATAGAAATAGTTTTATATAAAAGTATTGGAGTGTCAGATAAAAAAAGATACCTTATATTTTCTAGAGATCAGTAAACACCAGTTTAGAAAGTATATTTTTGAAAGTAATTTGACAGTGTGGAAAAATTCAAACTAATGAATTGCAAATACTTTCAACATACTACGTTATAAGTTTAGCTACTTCCAGTATTTACTTTAAGGGGGTTGTCATTAATTTATATTAATATTGACTGAATGTGATAAATATTACCATAACACTCTACCCATCCACTTAACTGGATGTATCCATAATCTAATAAGAAATATTCAGGTTAGCAACTTCATAGTTTTATTGTTTTAGGTGAATTCCCTTTCTTAAAGAAGAATCTGTGTAGGTATAGTTTAATTTAGATAGCTCAGGTGTATCGATATAATTCAGACCAAAGAAAAGACAGAAACTTAATTCGATCTTTGTAACTTACAGGTCCATGGCAGTGGGTCTCCCTGCAGGTCCACTGGACAGGAATTGAGCTTGAGTGATATCTGAGAGGATAAATATGGAGTCCTTAGCAATGACAGGCAACATAGCATTTCTCTGGAACACAGTGGCTTAGGAGTTCAAGAAAAGATAACAGTGTCTAATATGTAACTTGGATTACATAGCTTTATTGCTGTGAATCATAGCAGATAATGAGGGAATATTTGTTGTGGGAACGTGTGCTTCATCAGAGGAAAAACCACATCATGGCTGTACTGATGAGAACTCAGACAACCTCAAAAGACAGTTGGAGAGTGAGCAAAACGTGAAAATAGGTATCACAGCCACATTCTACCCTGTCCACTCACACACTTCAGAATGTCTCATCCTTCTGGTATGCATGCAAGGTAGAGGGAGGGTTTGTTTATGTTTACAAATATGTAATAAGTATTAGTCAGTAAGATGTGATAACTTTCTATTATCAAAGTATCTTATTCTCCATGTTGAAATATAAGGTAAAACATAATAGTATGAGATTAGGATATACTGTGAAATGTTTACAGACTTATATTCCATTGTAGCTGTTTAAACAACTTTGGGGATTAAATGTGGAGAGGAAGTCAGAATACACAAAAGAATTTTAATCTTGTGTATAAGACAATCATGTCAAACACCACTTCAAATGCTAGTCATGTTAAAATATACAATTATTTATTATATAAATCATTAACTTTATATTAAACACTAATTCACATATCTGAGTCCCAGCTAAACCTCAGATGAAAGTACAAATGAAATGATCTTTGCAGGATGCACAAAAATCTCATTCAAAACTAAGTTTGTCTTCATATTCAGGCTAAGAGAAGTACAGTTTTATTGGATATATAACCAAATTTCATGAGATTTTAATTTTTCCCAGGACATATTAGTATTTGTTGTATGGATATACTTAACAGATGATGGTAATTTAATGGTATAAATTAAGGTCATCTTTTTCCGTGGAGGTCAGAACACACCCCAGGTTAACCACCAAAGACAGAACTTACTAGCTACATTGACAGAAAACCTTAAGTTAACTTGCCAACAATGACACCATGATCTGTCACCCATTTTGCCATGTTTGATAGAAAAGGGGGAAAAGCTGTAGTTTACGACAGGAACTTATGGGGATGGACATGGGGTGTGATATTGTGTGAAGACTGCATTTCTTTCTGCGGTTTCCAAAGTCATATCCACTTTTAACATGATTAAGTAATAAAATTGTGTGCTGGGCACATATAAGACTCATCCTACAAACAAGACCTACCGTACCGAACATAAAGGGGGCTCACAGAGACCATCCTTTACCTCTGACTATTAGTAGACTCTGGGACAGGAGAAACCACAGCCTTTGGTTATGTCCCCACTGCTGAGTCCACCAGCCTCCAGCAGAGCTTCAAGCCCATAACCACACAGACAGCTGTGGCTAATCTGAGTGGGTCAGACCCAAATTGAATAGTTACAAATGTCTGAGAGAGAACTAGGAGCACAAAGACGAACAAGGGTGATAGAGAGGTGTGGAGTAAGCGTGGCTGGTGAGTTATATCTATGAGAAATTGTCCAAAATCAAATTTAATTAATAAAAATAAGAAAATTGTTCCATCTTTCACATTTGCCTTGGCAACTTTACACATGAATCTTGGATGAAACCATTGAGAAAACACTGGTTGATAGTCATGAGGAAATATGAAATAATTAAAGCAACTATATTTCTTTAAACTATATTCACATGGAGTCACTGAAAAAATATAGTTTTACAAAAGGAAGTAATTCCTTTGGCTTCTCACATACTGAATTGTGTACAGAAGTTTGAGTATTACGGGAAGGGAGGTAAAAATTTACATTTTTTTCCAAGAATCTAAAATATGGAAGAGAAACCTTTTCCCATGGTAGAAGTTATATGTACATAACTTTAAAGAGATAAGAAGTATAATTCAAATTCACCAATATTTGCTGTTGTCGAAGTGAATTTGTCCGACATCAGTAACTGATCTAATACTTATTCATTCAAAAATTAAGTTAATTGGATTTGCGACAGTCCTTTTAACTCTAAAATTCAGTGTGAAAATTCTTTCTCCGGCAGCTTCCAGAGCTAGATTCTCAAAGTATCTCTATCAGAAAATCAGAAAGATGCTTGCTGATATATTATTCACTCGCACATTAAGCAAATGTTCAGTGGAAACTGACGGAGTGAAATACCTAGAATCGCCTCTAAGAACATTTTCTTAAAGGGGAAGAAAGCTCCACCGCTAGCACGTTAATACTTTCTTCACATCCCACTTGTCAAATATCCTTGACTATGTTCAGAAAATATTTGTCAAAATATGTCATAAATATAATATCAAAAATTTTCAAAATCACAAATGAAAAGTATTTAATATCAGAAATAAATGTTTCTTTACATCCTGCATAGTCCTTAGAAGTAGCAAAGTAGAATGTTTCCTAAAAGCTAAAGCCCAAGCAGGTAAGGGGTGTGGAAAATTCCATCCCGTCTGCAAATTGGATCTCATTGCTTTAAATACCAGTTTTTATGGGACAAACTGAAATATGAGGGGGCATTCTGGTGATGAAACCAAACTAGCTTCATACTTTGTACTAATGTTCTATTCCTGGAAAATTTGCGTTTCAAAGAGACATGAAAAACTGAAATTATTAAAGAAGAATTCAAAGTCTTGAGAGCTACAAGTCTGAGGTGAGGAGAGGAATGTGAGGTTTGAGAACCACAGTAAATTAGTCTAGGCGTGAACTCTGGGAAAGCCAGGGGTACCCTAAAACTACCCCAACCAGACTCATGATCTTCTGAATACTTCTATTCATGACTCTGCAGTTTCATATGCCTTATTTTAACCACAACTTTACTCCTCGCAAAATCATTTTAATAAAAGTATTTAGTTGGAAAAACCTTCATTGCTTGAAACAGAAATTTTATTATAATTTACTACTAATTATTGTCCCTACTTAGTATATATATATATATATATATATATATATATATATAAAGTAATATGATACGTGATTGAAGAAGATAGTCATCCTGTCACATGGAAAATACTTTGCAATTTCAGTCTTTATGAACAAAAAAAAATGAATTTCATTGGCACAGTAAATGGCACAATACTGAAACTTAAAGATGTATATTTAATCACTTCTCCACATTTGTGTTTTCCAATGTGATAAATACATGGTCACAAAAATTTTGCTTTGAATGTTTAGCATTGGGTTGGAGAAATATTTCCAATTAATGGTCCAGGAGTCAACTCTCCTGTCCAATTTCAATTAGTATCATTAAGCTATCATCTGCTTCAGAGAAAAAAATTCAACTTAACAAATCTGCAGTGCTGTGCAGTCAGCCAAACTCTTCTGTCTCCAGGCAGGCAGCCCAACAAAACAAAAAAACACAAAGTAAATAAATACAATAATTAACGTCACTTTCAGCTATGTACCGGAGCTCAGTGCTGCTCTGAGCTTGAACGGTGCTAGTGGAAGGAGTTGGAAAACAGGAAACAGTCAGGGGAAAAAGAGGCCCTTTCATGAATTACTGAGTCTCCAGACTCCAAGCTCCTTTCACCTCTGAATTCTCTGCATGGAAATGTGTTAATTTACCTTTACTCTGGAAAAATTAAGACATGAAGCAAATTAATAGTCTAATATAATTTAGGTAGAAAGGGTAGTTTCATCTTTAAAATAATCTGCTGCTGTTAGGGTTTGTCTGAAGAAATAAACCATTTAAGTCTTTCTCTCCAAGAAATGCTATTTCTAAAAAATAGAATGTTGTATGGTCTCTTTCAGATGAAACGTTTCTTGGCTTATTTTTAGGAGCTGCATGGGTGTTCTTAAAAAAGATATTTTAGAATAAAACTACATTTTGGGTTTCTAATTTCCATGAAATCTTTGAAATTACTTCTTTTTTAGATTCAAGGTCCTTAAATGGAAGAAAAGATGCATTTGTAGTGTGTAGTCTGTTTTTAATTTTTCCGCCCTAATTCAGTTGCCTACAAACATGAATAGAAACCTAAAAACTATTTCACACTAAATGTACTGTAGGAAGGGAGTGGTGTTAGTGGTTAGAGAAGGGGATTTGTATCTTAGTTTTTTGAGTTCTATTTCTGGCTTAACCTCTGGCATCCTTGTGGTTGAGAACAGTTACTTATACATTTGTAGACTGAGTTGTCTACCTGAGAATTGGCTGTAGTGAGTAACTTCTGCATCCCTCAAAATACTATGAATTTTAGTACATATGCAACTAAAACTAGTTTTCTTTTCAAATTTATCCCCTGATCCAACATTTCGTGATATAATCATTACAGTGTCTCGTTTCCTTGATTTTCCTCACTTTGTTCACTTGCTCCTACTGTGTGCAATAATCTAAAATATATTTGCAATTATGTCCATCATTCCACGTCCAGCCCATATCTTTTTGTATTCTGAAGTTTATTTTGCTATGGATAACTGGAATGCCTCTGGCAACATTAGATCCAAAAGGTATGTATTTGAAATAGTTCATCAGTTCCCTTCATAATCCTAAAATAAACTGTTCAAGCACACAGCAGGAACATAAAAATTCAAGTGAATTTTGATCCTTAGCTACAAAACTTCTCAAGTTATCCTACTGGTGTATTTCTTAGGGAGTTGGCATTAGATGACTGCCTCCTAAGTTCTGAATTCCAAATTTTCAGAGACTCAATGCAGTAACATGTACTCTTTCATATTCTCATCAGTTAGTTCTTTGAGTCCCAAGATTGTGTGGGCGGCTCCTCCTCACTGTTAGCAGAATGACCATCGCAGTAATTATGCAGGAGAAACAGTCAGTTTCTAGAAATGAGTCTTGTATTTAGAACTCTTATTCTCTACTTTACTTAACATTTATCATTCATCCAAACATTGTCACCATTCTAGAGACAGTAGGACCTGGAAGAATGGAGCCAATAAATGAGGCAGAAGAAAGTCTCATGTAACAGCCTACTTATTCAGAGCCTCGGCTATACTCTTGGGGCTAAGAAAGGTCACATGAGTTCTCACAAGCTCAAGGACAGGCTGAATGTGCCAAAACATGTCTTTAGACAGAGGTATATGAAGGATAGCTTGAACATTTAATTGAATAACAACAGCAAGTAAAAATGAGTAGTAGAGAAGTAAATCCACTCCTATCTACTACACCTGGGAGGCACGTGAAAATACAATCCAAGAACAATTCCCTGTGTGGAAGAAACTGGAGTCACAATGTCACAATTTTCTTGGAGTGTCCTGGAAGGCACTCAGAAATTTCCTCACATAACTGATTCATAGATCTTATTCTAACACAACATACTATGGCAAAGATGAAATATAATGGTGTCCCTACTACCAAAGAATGAATGGCTTCTTATGGAAGTAATATAAATAACTACATGACAATATATTTTACGCTTACTAGAAGATAGTTAAGAAAAGAAAGGAATTATATATAGGATAACAATTTATTCCTCCTGAGAAAACTCATGAAGGTTTTATGAAAGAATTGGTAACTTTAAGTTACAAATTTCAACAAAAACAACAAAACAGACTACACTTACATAAAATATCTTTTAAAGGTAATATAAGACTTTTGAAATATGTACTCTTGGCATTGGGTTAGTAGAGATTGTAGTCATAATCTCTCTTTGAAAAATAATATGGCTGAAGAAACTGAGTATAGAAGTCAACCAAGTGTTACATTTTTGTCAATGAGAGCTTCATTAATATTTGAATGAAGAGAGAGAAAGAGAGAGGAGAGAGAGAGAGAGAGAGAGAGAGAGAGAGAGAGAGAGAGAGAGAGAGAGATTATTGTTTTGGTCACATGATCAAACACTACATTAAAGAAAGTTTTAAAAACTTCCTTAGATTATTGGATGTCATGCCACTGACAGCTTATGTTAAAGGAATACTGACAATGTTCCATCTAAAATCCTCCATCAGTTTGACAACCTGTGCTTCCTATTTCTGTGCTAAAACTGTTCATTTTTCCAATTTGTATCACTGAGGCACTAGCTTCAGACATTTTCTTGCATGATCACTAATGTCTTCTCTTTTCTATAGCCTTCACATTCTGTTCTTATGAACCTGTATCTTGATTTCTTTTGCTGTGACAAAATACTTGACAGAAATTCCTTAAGAGAAAAAAAAGTTTAATCTGGATCACAGTTGCTGGGGGATTCAGGGCATCATAGGAGAGGGTTTAATTCATTTCTGCAGAAGTGTTAACCACTGGGGTATATCATGACCTCAAACCGGGGCAATCTAACCCAGAACTATGGTAAGCTTTTTTATTCAAAGCTCACTTGAAGTTCCCACCTCTTTCAGCTAGGTCCCCCAAATCAAAGATCCTGCTGCCTCCAAATCCAAACCACCAGAGACCAAGTGTGCAAATATGTGATCCTCTGGGGGAACATACTCCATGATACCAGAGTCCTGTTTTCATGCATTGGAATAATTCTTCATCATCATTTTCACATAATATGCTCTCCTTTTTGCCCGGCTGACATTTGGTTGCAAGTTTTTCACACAATTAAAGGAAAGAATGGAGGGAGTTAATTTTGTCCTTCAATAAATGGGGGGGGGAATCATGCGTTTCCTGTATTTTCCTGAATAACTCATTAACATTGAGGCTTTCAGCTTTTGAGTTCTATGGTTCTACATTACCCTCATTATTTGGATGGCACACACCATAACTGGTACATGTTTTAACACTAATTTAGGATTTTACTCTCCCCATTTATCTCTTTCATGGGAAAAGTTATACTTGACAATAATGGTTTTAATGAAATTGGCTGGGAATACATAATGATCTTCGCAAAACAATTCCTTTTATTTCTCTAAATAATAAAATCTACGATCACCATCTGTGCTAACATTTACTCTATTCTTATTTTTCTCTATTCAATACAATTTAAGGTTCTACCAAAATGAGTAATGAAATCTTTAAAAATTTTAATTAATGTTACTCTATTCTTAATTAATGTTTACTCTATTCTTATTTTTCTCTATTCAATACAATTTAAGGTTCTACCAAAATGAGTAATGAAATCTTTAAAAATTTTAATTAATGTTACTAGAAAGATGGGATGATGTTTTATACCACTTGTTGTTCTTCAGGACCTGAATAGAGTTCCTAAAACCTGTGTCAACATACAACTCTCTGTAATTCCAGTTCCAGGGCATTCAATACCTCTGACCTCCACGGGTATCTGTCTCCAAGTGGACATACCCACATGCAGACACACACACACACACACACCTATACATAATGAAAAATGCCTATAGACAAAACAATAAAAATAAATTCTAAAAAATATTTAATTCATTTATTACCATCTTGCCATATAGTCGGCAAATTAGTTGGTCCATGTGAATAGCAATAAATTTTATGAAATACTCTTTTTGCTATGTATTTTTTGTTTATATTCTGCTCATTTAAATTTTTATAGTAGTTGAATTATATGTCTATTAAGTAGAAATGAACATTTCAGTTTTTCTAGACTTCTCAATACTGTTTTATTATGGCATTGCATATGACTAGTTGTAAAGGCATCTCTGTGATGTATTGCCTCCAGACTTACTCCATAATATATGGATTCCTCATATCTATAAAGCTAGCATGAGCCTTTTTTGTATATTTAAGGACAGAACAGTTAGCAAGAAAATGGATCTACAAAAGACACTACAAACCAACATAATTACCAGAAAAAAAATGAAAATTTAAATGACTGATCTTAAAGGAATGTAAAATATTCTCGTCTTTGAATTACCTTTGAGCAATAGCAACTTCTTGTTCTGATTCACATATGCACATCTTTGTCTTCATCTTTAAAAGGAAACAGGGGAATAGAAGATGGCTCAGTCAGTAAAGTGTTTGCCTTACAAGCATGCAAACCTGAGTTCAATCTAGTCAAACCCCTCTGGAAAACAAAACAAAGCAAAACAGTAACAACAAAAACAAAACAAAACAAAACAAAAAAAAAAAACAGGGCACCATGGTCCAAATTCATTCTATTCTACCACTGGCCTTGCTGGCCAGCAGCTCACCTCGCATACTTGGTGAGCTCCAGGCCAATGAGAGAGTCGGTTTCAAAAATAAATGGGGGGGGAGTACCTGAAGACTGACAGCTGGTGCTTGCACAATATACACACATGAACATGAATACAGAAGAACATACACACACAGAGTATACATATACATTCCTAAACAACAGTAAAATGCACATGTGTAACACATTGTTTTTAAGTTATGTTTTTGTTTTTTAAAATACTAATAATGATATTTATTGCTAAGCAATATATTTAACATAGCACCTGCTGTCTTAGGGTTTCCTTTGCTGTGAAGAGTTACCATGACCACAGCAACTCTTTTAAAGGATAGTATTTAATTGGGGCTGGTTTACAGTTTCAGAGGTTTTGTCCTTTAGCATAATGGCAAGAAGCAAGACAGCATGCAGGCAGACATGATGCTTGAGAAGGAGCTGAGAGCTTCACATCTTGTTCTGCAGAAAACAGGAAATATCTTTGTGTCACACTGGGCATAGCTTGAGCATAGGAGACCTCAAAGCTTGCCCCCACAGTGAAACACTTCCTCCAACAAGACTACACCAACTCCAACAAGACCACACTTACTCCAATAAGACTACACCTCCTAATAGTGTCACTTGCTATGGGGGCCATTTTCTTTCAAACCACAACATCTGTTATTATATATTACCTTTATAAAGTTTAAATATTATAATACTACAAATTCATAGGAATGGTGATATACTAATGCACGTATTGCCCTTTTCCCTCTTCATGTCTAAAGATGAAATTAAAGAATTCTTAATCTACAAAAGTGGTAGCTTTTAGAAGTATTAAATTTAAGCGCCTGCTTTGTTGTAATAACCTTTTCTTTTCTATTCTTCCATCAAGCTTCTTGCTATGACATCGCAATCTCCTTAGCTTCACAGAAGCTTTGACCTCCTAGATCTTTTGCCTCTACAAATCTTTTCTTATTCTTATTATTTAATTCCATTCTTCAAAGTCATTCAATCTCACGTGTCTGTCAAGGCTTCTATATTAAAGTGTTGATCCCCAGCATGAGTGGAAGCTGTTGTTAAATAGAAGTGGGTCTTGGCAGAATTTAGGTTACTGCGTGGCACACCCTTGGGTGGGGATATGGGGATCCTGGACTGTCTTCTTTCTCTTTTAATCTCTATTTCAGAGCCACCATGTTATGAAAGATTTGACATAAAATGTGCTCCCCTAAATGGTATTTCATTTTAACACAGCTCCCTAGTCACAGGATCAAATGATTGTAGAATGAAAAATGAATACTATGAGCCAAAGTAAACCATTATTATAAGATAAATGTATGAGGAATTTTGTCCCATGATAAAATGCTGACTTAGCTCTCCAACTTAAATTCACCTTCCTTTCACTAAGCCACTTCTCTCCACCATCTTCAGCACTATTACTCGATTCTTCTGATGGCATGTGTGGGAGAGGGTAGGAAACAAAAGCGGGTCCTCAGAAATAAGGGTACTGTGTGGTGTTCCCTTGGAAGGGGCTTCTGAGACCCTGGGCCACCTTCTCTCTCTTTTAATCTCCTTTGAAGAGCTCAGAGAGAAACTCAACATTTCTATTTCTATAGAATCTTTAGTTAGTATGTCTGGTTACATTTTGTTGAAATCCAGATGTGGTATTGAATAAAAGGAGTTTTTATGAATAGAATTTTAGTGATATGGTAGGAAAATAGAGAATAAGAGGCAGACTTATGTAACCTTGCTGTAGGGCTTCAGCCTTCCAGTAAACCAATTCCTCTGGCTTGTGAACTTCACTGGGAATTTGAGTCTTTATTTTAATTCCTTAAGGCGGGCAGGATGACTGGGGAATGATAGAGTTGAGGTTTTTTTTCTTTCTGCAAGTCAGCAGCAATTAGTTCCTGATACAGCTCCTATGTGTAAAACTGGAATAAGAGAATATCTGGTAATTTTCTATTGCTATATCAAAATACTAACAATAAGTATCCTGTAATAAAAAAAAGCTTATTTAGTTCAACTCTTTTTACTGGAATATTCAAACAACATATCAATGCAGTCTTGCCATATTGCAATATAGTTGGTAAAAACGAAATGACCAAGTCCTGTGCAAAGGGGTCAGGCATATGGAGCAACTATATATTTTTTCTGTAAACTACTCATGAGAGCTAACTCTCTCTGAGAAACTAGAATTAATCTCTTCCAAGTACAATTCCCCCATTACTTAACTTCTTATATAAGGTCCAGACTCAAAAGTTCCACTAACTCAACATCGTCATTGCAATAATCAGCGCTCCAGCCGCTAGGAGAGGCCTTGTGAAGGAAACAGAATTCCATCACTGTCTTCTCTCCTCATGGCAGCATGAGGAGGTTTGGTTGGAAGCTCAGCACGATTAAAGCTCTGGTGTATAAAAGTCTTTTTTAAAAAATGCTTTAACAATATTTAAAATTATTTTGCAAACACTAGGTTTTTCTTTTTCTTCCAGACAATATGGCAGCAGTGAGTATTATTAGAGGTCATTATGAAAACCCAGGGAAGAGATGGTTTCTCTCTGACTTGGGCAATGACAATGAAATTGAAGAAATAATCAATTTGATGAAAGCTTTTGGTGTGATGAAGTATTTTATGACAAAGAAAATTCTACAACTATTATGAGATGATTCCAGGAAGTGCTACTTTATTACATCTTGACAAGCTTATTTTTTGTGTTTGAAATAGTTTATTTGAAAATTCATTTATATTAGTGGGCAAATAATACAAGCTGGGGTTATAGTTCCATAGAGAAATGCTCAGTTAGCAACCATAAGATCTTGGGCTACATCCACAGGTTACATCTGCAATAAAGCAGAAAAATACATGCACACATACGTGTGTGTGTTTGTATATATGTGATATATATAGTATATATGTACAGTATATAGAGTGTATATATATTGTATATATAGTATATATTCATATATTCATCTTGGGTTTGAAAAACAAGCACCAATTAAGTTGTTAAACAACTAAGTTCCCAGTCCACATGTGGTAGGCTACAGTAAGTTTTCGTGTATCTGTATGTTTAAAAAACTAGAAAGGTAACACTAAACCATAGTAAAACAAGTTTGAGCTGCTCTCTCCCATGGTCCCAGTTTTAATAAACCTATAATTTATTATTCTGAGTGATTTCTTCCATTTAATAATTTTCTGGTGTATATTAGTGAGAGATGGCTGAAATGGTGAAATAGAAAAAACGAACAACTCAACAATCATATTTTAATTCTATTACTGGCAAGGTGCCAAGAAACATATTTATAAAATGTACAATTATGTATTTGCTAAATGATACTGATGCACTTAAAAAGCATTGTTTGATCTATAATTTGTAATGTGTAATATATATAGAAAGTTTAGGGCTCAATGAATTTTTCTTAATTATACAATTGAATATCACTAAAATTAAAAATTAACATTAGAAAAAACAGTATTTTCTCATTCTGACATGTTCCCATGACTTTTTTCATAATTGCCATTTTTCATTAATAACTGTTATGCTAAAATCTAACAGTATATATTAACTTCAACTGCATAAAACTTTATAGTAATAAATCACACAGTGCACACTAACTGGTATTTTGCCTCATTACAAAACCATCAGCTTCTAAAAATGAATTTGAGTACTCTTAATAAGGTCTCTCTGGCTACTTGTAGACTGCCTCATGTTAATTTTCTTATAGAGTTAGTTTAAATTTATGGTTTTTTCCTTAAATTAACATTTCCTTATAATTTGTATCTGGTGCTATATATTTTGGTTAATATTGATTGGCAACATAAAGAAACTTGGATTCACTTAAGACACTCATGGGACAAGCCTGGGATGGTTTGTGCAGAATGGTTTAATTGAGGAAGACAGACTCTGAATGCATGTGGCAACTTATTCTGGAACAATGGAAGCGCAGCAAGCTCTCTAAACAGCTGAGCCATCTCTCCAGAACCCAGAGTCTTGTTACTATCACCGTTCTGCCTATAGATGCCTCCTGCTATCATATGCTGGCTTTTTTCTATGTGCATAAACTTGCATTGCTTACTTCCTTTAGTTTTGTAAATATATTTGTGTAGGCAGTCTGAACACTGGTCTTCACCTCTCAATGACAATGCCACTAAAGCAAACACTTCCTGTCCCTGCTACCCGATGTGATAAGCTGTGCCCTCAGTTTGATTTTATAGAGTACTTTCTCAAAATGAGAAACTTATATACCATCTTAAGAACACACGCATTTTTTTTCTATGATTTGTTTTGTATCTACTATTGTTTTCAGTTCTACTTAACAAAATCTTTTAGAGGAAGATTAATTAATTTTTGTTTGTGTTCATTTGTGAGTGTTTGCCAAGTGTGTGTGGGAACTTTGTGAACCCCTGAAGAGGTGTTGGATCCTCTGCAGCTAGAATTACAAAGATTGTGAGCTCCCAGATGTGGGTCCTATAAACCTTAATTGGTTTACAGCAAGCGCTCTGAACTGCTGAGCCATCTCTCCAGCTCCCATAGTGCATTGTTATAGTCTTCCTCTAGCCTCCTACTATTATTATATGCTGGGGTTTTTTTTTTTTTTTGTGTGTGTGTGTGTGTATAAATTTGTATTGCTTTCCTTCCTTTAGCTTTGTAAATATATTTGTGTTTCTATTTTTGTGTGTATATGAGTATGTGTTTACAAAATTGAGAACTTTCTGTGTTCCCTGCTCTGTGGTAGCACTAACCTGACAAGGTCACCACATTTAACAACTTCCACTTTTTCTTTCTACACTTATGATGAATTGAACTTTTCCCATTCAAAGAGTTTATAATGAAATAGTATCTGTTGCTCCATTAATAATCAAGCATATAAGAAACTTGTAAGTACATTTAGTATTTTCTTTTTATTAATCACGTATTTGAGTTTGTGATATATTCAGGTAATCCAAATGTATGTAATGCCCCAGTCAATGTTCACAAAAGCTTTGATCTCACTTATGATGAAAACAGGACCAATGGCAGAGCAAATTAGACAAAGGGTCATGATAAGAATTAACCAGCTGGATGGCAATCACCAGGATGGTAAAGTATGTAAGCAGTGTGATATTAAGGAACACAGCTTCACAACGAGAGTGGCAGTGTATAGTCCAAACAGACAATAAAAATCAAACTGAAAAACCACAACATGATTTCAAACATGTGAAGCTGCTGCTGCTGAGTACAGTTTAGTGTTGCCCAGCATCTGTCTTCTCTATTTCTTCTGATTGCCTGCCAACTATGGGAACCACAGGAATTGACTGCAGGCAAACAAAGTCCTGGACGTGGGGTGGTAATCTTTGCCACAAAATTAATGGGATGTTCTGAAAAAGACTCAGATTCAGGAGACTTTCTCTCTGCTTTAATATGTCCTGGATTTTTTCTGAGGCAACCGGTCCCCAGGACTCCATGATGTTGTGCAGCAGGCAGCAGGGAACATATGCTTATCACATTGAAAGTGTAGGAAACAAACTCTATCCAGCACTATTTCTCTCTCATATTTTTCTTGCATGCTCTTATTAGTATTATCATGATGTCTTTTACTCAGAAACTATTTCAGTTCCCAATTCAATTTTCTTGACCTTTACTGCCAAGATATTATGCAGTTGTTAAGGTGACAACTTCAACCATCAAAAACGGAACCTTTCCTCCCATGCTTTGATTTTTCTTTGTCCTACTGTTTGATGAAATAAGTAGAAGTTATTTTCTCAGCTCTTTGAGTTTCTATGCAATGAATTGCGACCTGGTTTCATACATTATCTAGCAGAAACATACATTTAAAAATAGACAGGTGACTGATATATATGATAAGTAACAGATGATAGAAAATAAACTATAGCTAAAGAGAAGATTCATAAGGATATATTTAACATAGAGCTGGGTTTTACTCAAATAAAAAAGGTAGCTGAGTGTCAGTCAATCAGAAGCAGCCAGCTCAGTGAAAGCATGCCCAAGTAAGACAAATCCTAAGCCACAGACAACCCGCTGCTATCTGCACTTGGCTTGTGTTCAGCTTATAAATTTCACTTCTCACATTTCTGGGTTGGGCTCCCAGAATATCTATTCACAAGAATTCCTACATTAAAGAACCACTTTTAGCTTAATTCGATGATATTTTAATTTACATAGTGTGATATGAGAGTATACCAGTGTCTATCCAATGAAAAAATACCTCATGAAAATAGAAGTTAAAAAAGAACTTTCAAATAGTAATAAAATCACCAGAACCCAAGTTTGACATACTTTAAGAGTTTTCAAGGGCAGTCACACTTATTTTACAAAGTTCAAAAAACAGATTAAATAAAAATAAAATATGGACAGAGCTACTTATTGTCTATGAACAAATTATAGTCAAACAGAAACCTTTAGTACAATATTTCTGAGATTCTATCCACCCTGGGAGAAAAGTCCTATAAAGATAAATTTAAGAATTGTGTCCATTAGTATGTATACATAATTCAATTAAGGCATTTAGTTTACTTACAGGTATAGTCTCAACATCTTGAAAAGGGGTGGTTACCTAGTAAATCATTAATACTTATTAAGTTCAGTACATAATACTAATTATATTGATTTGTTTTATCTTCAAGTACAACTTTAATTAATCCTAATGGCTGACAGCCAGACCAACCCAGACTACACCCGAGACAATATTAGACAATATTAGGCAATCTTTACTGATAGACATAATCTAAAATTATCTTGTTATCTTGTCCAACTTCTTGATGATAGCACGATGCATTGTTGAGTTCTCTTAAGCCACTTAACGATACACAATTGCACTTGAATTTCCATTGCACAGGTGGGCAGTTGCTAGAATGGATGGTCTATTTTCACTCCTATTTTATAACGTTTCAACTTTCATTCAAACCCCATGTTTTTCATAGAGACTGGATTTGGATACTGTGTTCCAAACACTGATTGATTTTGCTAGAGATATCGGCTACCAATCGGGGAAACAAAATAAACAGTTCACACAATGTTTCTCCGTACTGCACAGTTTTCAAAAGCCATCCATTTTGCTTTATTTCTTTCACACATTGAGCACAGTGCTAGGGACTATAGTAATAGTAATCAAATACTGTTAGAGTATTAAATATTGATTACTTTAGAACTTCCCTGTATGGAATATGACACGATACCAAAAAAAAAAAAAGTAGCCATGAGATGTTTGAAAATAGTATTTTAATTTCACACTTGCAGAAAACTACTACAAATACAATTTAGCCTAGCAACCACAGATTAAAATATCATTTTACTTAGATTGTATATACATAAGAAAAATCTTTTTTTAAATGTGTTTTACATTCCATCCACAATTTCTTCCCCCTCCCCTCCTCCTGTCTTCCCTCCATCTCCCACCACCACACCCTCTATGCACTCCTCTGAAAGGGTAAGGCCTCCTAAAGAGGGAGTCAACAAAATCTTGCAGGTCAAGTTGAGGCAGGGCCACTCCCCTCCCAACAAGCATGGAGGCAGAGCAAGACCCCACCATAGAGAATGGTCTCCAAATTGTCAATTCATGCACCATAGAGAGATCCTGGTCCCACAGCCAAGAGCCCCAGGAATCAAAGCACACGACTGTCACTCACATACAGAAGGCCTAGTTTTGTCCTATGCAGATTCCCCAGCGGTTAATATGAAGAAGTCTGTGAGTCCCATGAGATTCAGTAAACTGTCTCTGTGGCTTCTTGACCATCCTCCTCCACCTCCACCCCTGTTGCTCATATGATCCCTCTTCCCCCTTTTAAACCAGACCTCCAAAGTTCTGCCTGGTGCTTGGCTGTACTTCAGTTTCTGTATGAAGGTTCTTTGATGATAGTCAGGGTAAGTTACCAACTCGATTACTGGAGAGGGCTAGTTCAGGCACCGTCTCCACTATTACTACAGCTCTCAGCTGAGGTTCAGAACATGAGGGGACAAGAAAGTCAAGTTTGGGAAGGAACAGAGAGGGAGAGCAATGAAAGAGATATCTTTTTGTTATTATTCTTTTTTAATTAAAATTTCCACCTGCTCCCCGTTTCCCATTTCCCTCCCCTCCTCCCAAATATTGCCCGCTCCCCCCACTTCCCTCCCCCTATCCCCACTCCTCTTCTCCTCCCCCCACTCCATTCCCTCTCCCTCTCGATACTGAAGAGCATTCCAAATTCCCTGCCCTGCAGGAAGACCAAGGTCTTCTATCTACGTCCAGAAAGGTGAGCGTCCAAACAGGCTAAGCTCCCACAAAGCCAGTTCATGTATTAGGATCGAAACCTAGTGCCATTGTCCTTGGCTTCTCATCAGTCTTCATTGACCGCCATGCTCAGAGAGTCCGGAATCAGCCCATGCTTATTCAGTCCCAGACCAGCTGGCCTTGGTGGGCTCCCAATAAATCAGTTCCACTGTCACAGTGGGTGGGTGCATCCCTCGTGGTCCTGATTTTTTGCTCATGTTCTCCCTCCTTCTGCTCCTCATTTGGACCTTAAGAGCTCAGACCATTGCTCCAAATTGAGACTCTGTCTCTACCTCGATCCATCGCCAGATGAAGGTTCTAAGGTGATATGCAAGATATTCATCAGTATAGGATAGGGTCATTTCAGGTTCCCTCTCCTTAGTTGCCCAAGGTACCAGCTGGGGACATATTCCTGGACACCTGCGAACCCCTCAAGAGTCAAGTCTCTTGCCAACCCTAAGATGGCTCCCTTAGATAGGATATATACTTCGCTGCTCCCGTATCCATCCTTCCTATATCCCAACCATCCCAATCCCCCGAGCTCCTCCCATCCTCCCCTTCTCATATTTCTCATCCCATTTCCCCTTTGCCCCATGCCACCTCACCCGCAAGTTCCCAGTTTTTGCCCTGCAATCTTGTCTACTTCCCCCTCTCCATGCGGATGACTATATGATTTTCTTTGGGTTCACTTTCTTATTTAACTTCTATAGGATCACACATTATATGCTTAATGTCTTTTATTTATGGCTAGAAACCGATTATGAGTGAGTACATCCCATGTTCCTCTTTTTGGGTCTGGGATACCTCACTCAGGATAGTGTTTTCTATTTCCATCCATTTGCACGCAAAATTCGAGAAGTCATTGTTTTTTACTGCTGAGTAGTACTCTAATATGTATATATTCCACACTTTCTTCATCCATTCCTCCATTGAAGGGCATCTAGGTTGTTTCCAGGCTTTGGCTATTACAAACAATGCTGCTATGAACATAGTTGAACAGATACTTTTGTCATTTGATGTGGCATCTCTTGGGTATATTCCCAATAGTGGTATTACTGGATCTTGGGGTAGGTTGATCCCAAATTTCCTGAGAAATCGCCACACTGATTTCCAAAGTGGTTGCACAAGTTTGCATTCCCACCAGCAATGAATGAGTGTGCCTCTTTCTCCACAACCTCTCCAGCAAAGGCTATCATTGGTGTTTTTGATTTTAGCCTTCTGACAGGTGTAAGATGGTATCTCAAAGTTGTTTTAATTTGCATTTCCCTTATCGCTAAGGAGGTTGAGCATGACCTTAGGTGTCTTTTGGCCATTTGAATTTCTTCTGTTGAGAATTCTCTGTTCAGATCAGTGCCCAATTTTTTTATTGGGTTCATTAGCATTTTAAAGTTTAGTTTCTTGAGTTCTTTATATATTTTGGTGATCAGACCTTTGTCTGTAGCAGGGTTGGTGAAGATCTTCTCCCAGTCAGTGGGTTGCCTTTTTGTCTTAGTGACAGTGTCCTTTGCTTTACAGAAGCTACTCAGTTTCAGGAGGTCCCATTTATTCAATGTTGTCCTTAATGTCTGTGCTGCTGGGGATAAACGTAGGAAGTGATCTCCTGTACCCATATGTTGTAGAGTACTTCCAACTTTTTCTTCTATCAGGTTCAGTGTGTTCAGACTAATATTGAGGTCTTTAATCCATTTGGACTTGAGTTTTGTGCATGGTGATAGATATGGATCTATTTTCATTCTTCTACAGGTTGACAACCAGTTCTGCCAGCACCATTTGTTGAAGATGCTCTCTTTTTTCCATTGAATACTTTTAGCTCCTTTATCAAAAATTAGGTGTTCATAAGTTTGTGGGTTAAAATCAGGGTCTTCTACTCGGTTCCATTGATCGACTTCTCTGTTTTTATGCCAATACCAAGCTGTTTTCAATACTGAGGCTCTGTAATAGAGTTTGAGGTCAGGGATGGTAATGCCTCCAGACGATCCTTTATTATATAAGATTGTTTTGGCTATCCTGGGTTTTTTGTTTCTCCATATAAAGTTGATTATTGTCCTCTCAAGATCTGTGAAGAATTTTGATGGGATTTTAATGGGGATTGCATTGAATCTATAAATTGCCCTTGGTAGAATTGCCATTTTTACTATGTTGATCCTCCCTATCCAAGAGCAAGGGAGATCCTTCCATTTTCTGGTATCCTCCTCAATTTCTTTCTTCATTGACTTAAAGTTCTTGTCAAATAGATCCTTTACTTCCTTGGTTAGGGTTACCCCAAGATATTTTATGCTATTTGTGGCTATTGTGAAGGGTGATGCTTCTCTGATTTCCATCTCTGCTTCCTTATCCTTTGTGTATAGGAGGGCAACTGATTTTTTGGAATTGATCTTGTATCCTGCAATGCTACTAAAGGTGTTTATCAGTTGAAGGAGTTCTTTGCTGGAGTTTTTGGGGTCGCTTATGTACACTATCATATCGTCTGCAAATACTGAAAGTTTAACTTCTTCCTTTCCGATTTGAATCCCTTTGATCCCCTTATGTTGTCTTATTGCTATTGCTAGAATTTCAAGCACTATATTAAAGAGGTATGGAGAAAGTGGACAACCTTGTCGTGTTCCTGATTTTAGTGGAATAGCTTTGAGTTTCTCTCCATTTAATTTGATGTTAGCTGACGGCTTGCTATAAATAGCTTTTATTATAGTTAGGAACGACCCTTGTATTCCTAATCTCTCTAAGACCTTTATCATAAAGGGATGTTGAATTTTGTCAAATGCTTTTTCAGCATCTAATGAAATGATCATATGGTTTTTTTCTTTCAGGTTATTTATATGATGGATTACATTGATAGATTTTCGTATGTTGAACCAGCCCTGCATCTCTGGGATGAAAGAGATATCTTGATAGAGGGCACCAGTATGGGATTAGGGAGAAACCTGGTGCTAGGAAAATTCACAGGAATCCATAAGAACAATCTTATAGAATTCAAAAAGCAATTTTTGTTTATATACACTCAAAATCTGAGTAAAGCTAGCCAACTGATCAATGCTTTGTAAAAGAATATGCACTAAAATGCCTAGCAGGGTTAGTCCGATGGAAATAAATGAATTTAAGCAGTGTTTCTGTTTCCCTGTATGGCAGGCATTGTTTGAGTAGCATGGGTACTTTCATAGAATCAGCTGTGTTAAACACCACTGCCACATCTCCTGTTCTGATAACAAAAAGAGTTGATGCCGAGTCCAACTGTTCGGTTACTACAGGCCTGAAATGATTGACTTTACACCCTGAACACAAGCCCCTGCAGCTTTGCAATTGTGGTTTGGCATGTGTGAATGCAAACTTTATGAAGGACTTGTGGCTACATAATTTAGGTGAAAAAGTATAGCTATTATGGCCTGTGACACCCTTATCATTACACTGCATTTCCTGCGATTGTTTTGAAGTAACTGGATCAGAAGCTCTTGTAACAGCTCATCAAAATAAAACCTTGGAAGGTATCAGTCTCAAAACCAAGCAGTTTTCCTTTGTGTGCAGAGAACGTAGAGCTTTGTTAGCAATCTGTAGCCTTTTGTTAGTAGTATATAGGGGCAGCCTTTTGTTCAGACATTAGGGTGAAGACATCTTTAGTGTTTTCCGGTTTCAGTGACAGCTCATTCTCCTCCATTCCACCTTCAAGGTGAAACAGCTGTGCTTACATACCTTGTTAATAAATTTTGAAAAATCTATGGCCCATTTGTTATGTTTTAATATAAAACCCTTTTAATCAACAATAAGGAACAACAAAAATCATGCATCTTGTATATTCATATATTCCTGGAGTAATAAATATTACTCATCCAAGGCATAGCATACTTCTACAATAACATCCAAGTCATAACATCTGTCACTCTTCATTGTCAAACCAACGAGCAAAATCAATTTAGTTTTCTGCTAGAAATGTCAGAAGTTATTTATGATAATTTTACTTTAAGTATATACTATTTCACTTAAAATGCACGCACCAATACACACACACACACACACACACTCATATGATAATCCTCCTCTAATCCTAAAATAGATAATTATGGGAGAAAGTGAGACAGAAAGGGAGCTTCATCAAAGTAGAAAAGAGTGATATTCTTGTCCTCATGAAACAAGCCTGGCCTTGCTAGGACTGGCAACAACGCCTTTGCGGGATTTCCTGGAGAAGTTGGCTTTAGTGGCTGTGAAGATTCTTGGTAAGTATTAAGGATGTCTTCCTTTATAACATGGTGGAAAGACAACTTTACAAAGAGAATTTAGAAAGACTATACTGGAAATGTTTCTTCAGCAGGAACATTATCAGGAAAAAAATGCCCATACATGAGAGATTTGAATGTGGGGTTCTCTGAAAGCTACTGCTGTCCTTGGAGTTCACTGCAGAGCTTCCTAGTATGCTGTGATGAGTGCAAATCCTCTTTTGGATATGACTTTGATAGAGCAGCAGCATTTGAGTTGTTTCCTAAATTTTAAAACATATTTATATATTTAGCTTATGCATTTCCTTGTTTAGACCAATTTTTAGCAATATGCATTCAGCATAAACCTCCTGGATAAATGTTGTTCTAAATGCTTGGGTTAAGTTGGCATGGTAGATGGTGCTACATCCCATTCTTCTTCTTAGAAAGAATTGTTCCTGCCCAGATGAATTATGCAGCAAGGCAGCAATAGAGGAATATGACTTCACTCTGTTGTCTGACTTCACTCTGTTGTCTGACTTGTCCATATGACTTACTTTGACCAAAGAAAAAAATAGTGAGTGATCCTACTGTGTGGCTCATTAGATAGATGCACTGAAAGCTTTACTCAGTAAGCTATTCTTGAGCTCTTCATTTATAAAAGTGGATCAAGGAGGATAGCCCAGCAGAATCTAGCAGAGAGAGTTCAGCATTACTTAAAATGAACCACAGTCCTTATGTAATGTGGACAAAAATTAAACACATTTTCCAGAGAATGATAATGGTCATACAGCATTCACTCATAGAGCCAGTGAGCGATGAGGGCAGAACTTTACTCTCACAGAGGCAACGACCTACACATAATTAACTGTGGGCCCAGCATCTCTAATCGGAAAATACCGAATTTTCTCTAAACTCCAGCATTTTTTGAGGACTTACTTGTTGTCCAACATAAAATTGTATTTCTGATCTCCATTGCTGAATAACAATAAAAGTACAAGTGAGGATCACCAGTTTTACAGACATGTGCAATATGTCAGATGGATTCTGTGGCTGCAGGCCTTCAGGCTTGTGAAGAAGGTACTTTGATCACTGAGTGAATTTTATCAGTCTATTTTCATGGGATCTTGACTCTGTGTTTTCAGTTGAGATGTTCTAGGGGACTATTGTCACTAGAGAATGTCACTAGAGAATATCTTTGCAAACAAAACACACTAAAAAACCAGAGAAACACACAGACTCGAGTACAGTAAAACACTAAACAAGAACATAAAATTGAATCATAAAAGTATAAAAACATGCTCCAATTTTCATTTTCATATTTTGTAAGGTAAAGTGAAAACTAGATCTTAATTTATTCAAAACAGCATCACTAATATGAAATGAATAAAATCTGTGTAGTAACAAAGTTTACTAATGTCCCACGAAGAATGCTCACTTTCCCGCTAACTTCTGATTTTAATAGAAAACTAATCAAAAGAACAATGAAATATCTCTCCATTAAAGAAAACATTAGTTTAAGCAAAAAGAGAAGGAATTGTGCATTTTGACTAAACTTTTGACAGTAAGGCTTATTATATAGTGGTAGTAAAGATTACTATATATATTAAGAAAAAGTTTGAATTTGTTCAAGTAGCAAACCTCACATATTTCTGCAGAGTTTGCTGTTATGTATTTGCTATTGTCTGTGTGGCTCCTTCATATGGGCCACAGCTGGGACTTATGCAACATCAAAACCGTAAAATGCTCTTCTGCATAATTCCTGATGCACTTCTTATGCAGAACCTCACAGTCGTGGAGTTATGAGCATAAGCCTTAGAGAAATACATTTGGCCTTTGTATTTTTCAGCAATATCAAACAACTCATGTATTATCTTTTGTTAATTGAAAATAGTTTTTTTTTTTCATGCACTATATTCTGATTGTGGTTTCCCTTCCTCCATGTCCTCTCAGGTCCCCCTACATCCCCATCTTCCTTCTCACCTACTCACCCTTCCCTCCTTCCTCCTTCCCCTTCCCCACCTCCTTGTGAATCCAAATTCATGCCCTTTCTTGCCTTTTTTCACACAGGCATCTAAAAAAATAAAATAACAAACAAATATGAGAAGAAAAAAGCAAGCAAAAAAACTGGAAAAGATTAAAAGTAAAAGCACAAGAATTACATAAAGACATACTCAGAAATCCCATAAGCACATAAAATCAGAATCCATAATGTGAACAAAAGCAAAATCCTGAATATCACTGAGTTCATTTGGTATTTGCCATCTCTTGCTCAGCATAGGTCCTGCTTTAAGTATCATTTGTGGAACCAGGGAGACTTCATTAGAGAAAACTTATTTTTCCTTTGTGAGTGTCTACTAAATGGAGACAGCTTCTGGGTTACAGTTGAAACTTGTGCCCACTTCCCCTCTCAGCACTATGACTTCATCAATGTTAGACATGTACTGGTCCTACACATGCTGCCACAGTCTCTGTGACTTCACATGTGTGTCATTCCTGTTGTGTCTAGAAGGCCTTGCTTCCTAAGTGTCTTCCGTCTCCTCTGGCTCCACTCTTCCCACTTCCTCTTCTGCATCGTTTTCTGAGCCATGAAAAGAGGGATTTGATGAAAACATCCTTAATAAAGTCAAGTGACCCAATGTCTCTTACTGCCTACATTTTGTCTGGTTGTGGGTCTCTGTATTTGTTCCCATCTACAGCAGGAGGAAGCTTCTCTGATGATGATTGAGCGTGATTTGTGAGTACAGCAGAATGTCACTCAGAGTCACTTATTTTGATACATTTCTTCTGTATTTTCAAAGGCTCATGTAATTTGTCCACAAATGTCGGAGAGTTGATGAAAGCAATATCAGGTATACTGATATTCTAGTCTGTAGGAAAGATTCATATTTGGCAGCAGACTAGAGCCTATGTCTGTTATTCCCCCTATCAGCTATGGAAGTTATTTTCATCTTAAAGTGAGATAGATAATGTTAGTCTTGGTTATACTACGGTGGAAGACAAGCCTCATGGCTTTCAAACAGAAGAGTTCTTTTTTACTTCGGCTACATGTTCGTCATGTGTTGTCTGGACTTTCCACCACATCTTCCAACTGTGACACAGGTGGACAGAAAAACGACTGTACTAAAAGGTGTGATTGGTTGAAACTAAGAGAGTTTCCATAAATAAACAGTCAAACCCAGACACCCTGTGTCGCTTCCATTTGCAAAACATTAGTCGACACTCATCATACAACTCCACCGAAACCGGAGGGGTGGTAAACAGCATTCCTCCACAGGGCTGGGATGAAAAGCTCTACAAAAACAACTGTGGCATGGCGACAACCACAGTGCTCTTAAGTATTTTCCCTTAGCATACAGGAAGTTTCTAGCAGAGTGTTCAGGGCATATGGTAAACATTTTCCTTAAGTTCCCTTGGGCATACAACCACCGTATTAGCAAGCAACGGAAACACAGAGGAGCTGAAGTTGTTTATGGCTAATTTATGGTTTACATTGTTATATTTCTTCACTGTACATATCTTAAAAGTTCAGAAAATGTAAGCTTTAATTTAAGTCACTTCACCATGACTCATCACAACAAACCAATATGAGACTCAGCGATTGAGTCAGAAAATCTAAGAAACTACAACTTTGATATACCTGAATATTTTCCAGATTTAGGTAATATGATGGAAAGCATCTTCATATCACAAAGCATTCATTAATAATTTAAATGAAGAATTTTGAGCAATATATTTTAATAATTTAATTAAAAGATGCTTTGAAGATTATACCTAGAAAATCAATTTTATTGTCCAACAGCCTGTGATTATTTACTCCTAGAGCTAAGGACTTCCCATCTCATCTCTCTTCACTCTCAGAGGAAAGACAAATAATTTCCAACATATTCTGATGTCTAAAGTACTATATTTCTAGATTATTTTTTACAGAGTGAATTTTCTATTTTAGCATCTCTGTTTGGTTGAGACCGTGTCTTTCTAAATACCCAGGCTGGCCTCATTCATACTGACTCAGCCTCCAGAGTACTGAGACTATAGGCGAAGGGCATTACGTACAGTTCTTAAAAAGGGAAATATTTAGTGCCATTATTTCCGGTATTTATGACTATAGCAAGCACTGCTTCTTTCCATTTGTATTTGTTGGATATTTTCAGGAATAAATATTGCAATGTGTATTAGAAAATAAAATTCTTATTCAAGGGACACTATCTACAAGGAAGTATCCTGGGCATTAAGCCCTTACAATTGTTCTGCCCTCTCTTCTATGATTGTACCCAAGGCTTAAGAGTAAGGGTTACATTGCAGATGTATAAGTTGAGTTTGGGAACCCAAAAGCCACTTAATCCCTGCATTTTGATCAATTGTGGGTCTGCATAGTATTTGCTTCAAAAAGATTCTTTGAGGAGGAGGAAGCTACACATGTCTGACAGCATAAGAATAAGTGTTGAGAATAAATCCAGAAATGTTGTTAGTTAGGTAAATGGCACTAATAGGCTCTTCTCTAAGGTCTATAACTTCTCTAGGCACAGATAGCTGGCAAGCTTTACAATGCCCAGCATGAAGTCCGTTCTGTTACGTGACCCTAAGTCAGATGAGAAAGTTTTCTGGTTGCCCCCAAAAGCTGCTGTTTCCCCATTGTGGATATCTTGTACGTCCAGTCACTGCTGGAAGTCACAGGCTTTACAACAGGATAAGAGATTGTTCTTCTCTATTGGGAGCCCACCTTCACCTTCTGATACTGTGAGAACCAAGACAAATCAAGCTGTAACTTATCTAGGCACCCTGGAGGGGCAAAGTTGAGCAGGATGGGTGCTGAGGTAGTCTCTGACACACCAATCCTAACAGAGAACTCTGACCTAGTCACTTATTGTATCTTATCTTAAACCCAGAGACAACGAACTATCAGGAAGTACCCACACAACAAGGTATGCACAAAGAATCTCATCGTCTTTTTTTTGTAATAATCTTACATGGAAAATAATCAAAATCTATTTAAAACTGTGGTATATCCATACCAAGAGATACTGCACAGTGTTACAAACAAATAAATAATTAATATAAAAAATCTGATGGAACCCAAAGAAATTATCCTGAGTGAAAATGTCCATATCCAAAAGTTAATTCCACTTGGCTTATCTCAGTATTCTTGAGACTAATAACACTATAGGGATGAATTTAGATTGATCGTTGGTGAGGATTAGAAAGTTTGTGAGGAAGATGACTCCAATAACAACTGGGTACCTTGAAGCAATTTTTTGTGACAATTCAATCCTTTTTATTTTTGTGTTGATTACACAAATATATACATTTAACAAATTTAGATTGAAATTCAAATGGACTACTCATCATTAAATTAAAAGAATAGAAATGTAGAGCAACAGGGTCAGTTCTCAAGCATTAATTGATCAGCCCTGATATCATCTATGTACAGTCAACATTATATAGACGAATGAGCCGGTTGCGTTTATATATTTAGTAGTATACACATACACACGTAACAGCAATTAAAGAAATCAAGGCCCTGAATCTGAGAGAGCAAGGAGTGGGATTGTTAGAATGAGGTTTAGAATGAGGAAACAAAAGAGAGGAAAAAATGTAATTACATTTTACTTTAACGAATTAAAAATATTAAGAGAAAAACAGTGAAATCTGGGGCTGGACAGATAGTTGTGTGGGTAAGAGTGCTTATTATTCAAGCATGTGAAGCTGAATTTGAATCCCTGACACCCGGGTAAGAAGCCAGTTAGGGCCATGTATGTCTGTAATCCCAGCACTGGGGAGTAGAGACAGAACCCAGGATGTTGGGCCATGCTACCCATCCAGCTCCAGGGTCATTCAGAGACCCTTTTCAAAAGAATAATTCAGAGACACAGAACAAGACACCTAAGCTTGTCTTCTGGCCTCAGTGTACTAACATGTGTGCCTACAGAACCCATACAATATACTACACACTCAAAATAAATAACAACAAGTCAACAAAAGTAGTGAAGGTAGGAATAAAAGCTTGGGATTGTACTAATGATAATCTTCTCGTTTTAGTTGTATATGTTAAATAAATTAGGTACTACCATCAGAAGAAGTGAGCGAAAAGTACATGGGACCTCTTACTGTTAATATATATATATATTATATATCAACATATATACTAATAATATATATATCAGTAAATTTTTGAATAAGGTTCTTCCTCTTTTTCCATTTTTTAAAATTTTTTATTCCCAATACCTTCAACAGTTTCCCCTCCCTCCCCTCCTTCAAGATTCCCCCTCCTCTCAGTGGCCCTCCATTTCCCTCTCTTACAGGTTCACTCTTCCTCTGTTTCCCTTCAGAAAAGAGCAGGCCTCTTGTGGATATCAAGCAAACACAGCATAACAAGTTACAATAACCTAGGCACACCTGCAGAGGTTGAGGCTGAGAGCATTGGCTGGCAAGTGGGAAAGGGCGAGCTAAGATGATAATGTGAATGTCGGTCGTGTTTACAGCATACGAGACTAAAGAAACTAGTTAACTTTTTCATAATTGACAGAGACTTGGTCCTTTGTAAAGAAGTCAGATCTGCAATATATACTTGGAAACCAGTTGAATATTAATTTTGAAATTAATGATAGAGATCAGATTATTATGCCATTTGAAGGAATATTGGTTTTCAAAGTGATACCACAGGAAAATGTGCACATAGTATGCACCAGTTGTTTTATAGTTCACACAGGTTTATGCATAAATTAAGTATTGCTGATCCTGGCCAGGTTTGCATATATCTGTAGTGTTCAGGAAAATGTGAGTTAATGTTTGCATCTTGGAGAAAGCAGTGAGTAGATTCCTGCCTCTAACTCCAGGGCTTCTTTAGTCAGAGAGGGTGAGACCTCACATGGGATGTCCAAGACACAACCAAGGTTTTTCCTCCTGTATCTACTCTGAACCAGGTATTCCTCCATAGGGAATGGGTCCAAAGAGCTAATTCATGCACCATTAGGGTCTTGACCCCTTTGCTCATATTATTACTATGACTGGACTCTAGGAGTGTGGCCCAGTGCTTAGCTCTGGATCTCTGCATCTGCTTCCAACAGTTACTGGGTGAAAGTCCTATGAAGAGTGACCTGCAGTTCTATGATGGCAACTAAGATCGTCATCAATCTGGTTACATAGGATGGGCAGTTAAGACACTATTGCTTAGACTCTTATCTGGGATCATCCTTGTGGATTCCTGGAAATTTCCCTAGCGCCAGGTTTCTTACTAACACCATAATGGGAAGTTTAATTTTCAAAACTACTAAGTGCACTAAAATTTATAAACTTTAATAGACCTGGAAGTGATGTCCTTTGTAACTAAGGAATGCTCACATATGAAATCCTTTCCATCTCCACCCTTCTACATTTCTAGTTTGAATCCTTAATCACAGTACAGAATAACATCTTATTTTAGATAGCAGGTCTATCAGTTCCCACTAAACATGACAGTGAATAACTTGTGTTCTTCTGCTTGCACAAATGTGAGTGGAACGCAACAGCTGTGATGCAGCCATCATCCTGCAGGGTGATGGAAAAGAGGAGAGCTACTCAGAATTATGTCTTCAGTTCTAAAGGGCTAGTGTTCATGCAAAATAGATGATGAAATCCAGAGGATATTAAAGGTAATTATGAGTATTTCTCTAAAATAACATTGGTTTCCCTATACAACAGGGGAGAAAATGTAGTGGCCAGGAAAATGCTCTCCTGGCTTGGTTCTTTTCTGTTAGTTTTGAGGTTTTGGACCATCATAGCGTAATAATGTAAAAAAAATAATAATATATTATCGTCTCAGGCTTGTGACCTTTCAGAGGCTTTAGTAACACCAAAGATCATTGCCATAAAGATAAGGGGATAAGTAATGTTTTCCAGAAAGGCTTGAAGATCTAGGTACCAATAATCTCCCTCCAAATGCAGAATGTCTTCAAAAATTATACTTCTAAATCTAAGAGGATGGCTGTCTACAGTGTTTAACGGGGAAAGGAATGCTTTTGTCTGGAAATGTTTCTATTCAAAAATCTCACGGTATGAATTTAATTAGGATGTGAAAATACAATGAATGACTCTCAAAACAAAGATTCCTTAAGTCTAGACAAAAGTCAGTAGTTGATATTATTTTTCTGTTTGGATTTGCCCCAGGCCTTTCTTTTGTTTTCAAATGAATAGTTAATAAAAATTACCAAAATAGTGGGTTTTTTTTTCTATTTTTTCTCCTTAACAATAAAACCAAGAACTCAGGATGATTTGAAGTTTTAAGATAAATAATGAAGAAGTCTGGCAAATAGAATAGAAAAATTGGTGCCACTTGCCAAGAAGTTCCTTCACAGAGTAGTTAATTGCATATTCCTGAATTTATGCAGAATAAGATCTTGAGAATGTAGTTTTTAAAGAAAGAAAAATATGAATTCAGTTTGTATTTCTGGTCTTTATTTATCTTTGGCACAGATAATCCAATTCGTATCTGTAACTGTCAACTTTCTTAGCTGTAAAGTCACTGCATAAAAACTTTTCTCATGGTCATCTTGACAAATGCAAATGTATTGATCCATTCATGATACTTTATACAATATCTAATATGACATAAATGTCCTATTCAGGATTACGATTTCTGTGTTCAAACACTGTGATCAAAAGCAACTTGGAAAGAAAAGGATTTATTTGGTTTACACTTCCACATCACTAAAGAAAGCCTGAAAAAAAAATTAAAAAAAAACAACAAAAAAATAAAAATAAAAATAAAAAAAGAAAGCCTGTACAGTTAATTCAAAGAGGGCAGGAAACTGGAGGCAGAAGTTAGTATAGAGGCCATGGAGGGGTGCTTCATACTGGCTGGCTTCTTTTTTGGTGATGATAGGGGCCAGGTGCAAATAATTTCTCCTTTACCTTAGAAGGAATATCTCTACATGTACCCCACCACTGGACTCCTAAGAATTTCCCTGAGGTAGAAGACCTTTGAATTCCAGTTGGATTTTTTCCCATTATGTTCATATTTGTTATCAAATAAGTCCACAGTGTTTGATATCTCTTGTTCACTTTGTCCAGTCAACATAGCGAAGCAGTGTGATATGTTGTGGAAGAGACAGACAATCAAGATCCCATCTAATTGAAGTTATGACACAGGGCTGCACAGTAAATATATTCCCTAGGTAAAATTATTTACAGGTATACTACTGTCTTAGTCAAATGAAAGATATTGCTTCTGGTGCTCATCATGGCCAGGAACCAAGAAAAAGGCGTTTGCTAGATCAAGAGCTACATACCATGTGCCAGGAGGTGTGCTGATCTGCTCAGGTAAGGATCAGGTCAGACACAGCAGCTGCAATTGCAGCCACTGCTTCACTGAGTTTTTGATAGGCATTTATTGTTCTCCCTGATCCATCTGTCTTCTTTACTGGCCAGATAGGATACTTAAAAAACATGTGGTGGGAACAACCACCCCTGCATCTTTCAAGTTTTGATGATGACACTAATTTCTGCGATTCCTCCAGGATGTGATACTGCATTTGAGCCACTGTTTTCCCTGGCGAGAGACAACACTAAAGGCTTCCATTTGGCCTTTCCAACCAGAATAGGCCTCAGTCCCCAGATCAGGGAACCAGTGTGAGAATTATGGCAACCTTTAAGTATGTCTATACCAGTGATAAATTCTAGGACTAGGGAAATAAACACAGGATGAGTTCAGGGACACACGGGACATACTATGAGTCAGATTTCAGGCAAAACTTTATTAATCACCTGACCATAAGTCCCTACGATAACTGAGGGCCACAATGGTTTTTGGATTCTCCAGGAATGAGAATCCATTCAGAACCAGTATTCAGTAATCTCCAGAAAATCTGATTGCTTGCTTCCCCCAGTGTATAGTTACCCTTGCAAAAGGCCATTATGTCCCTCTTGAAAAGGACTGGAGAATGGCTAACAGTAAACCTCTATGGTAGTTTATCAAGTTACGTCCTCAGAAGATCCTGGCTGTCCCTTAATTCAAGGGTTTCTGGGTTTGCAAACCTGCTCAATTCTGGAACTTGGTTCACAGGCTTAGGTTTCTTTTGCCATGATCCAGTGGCAAAAGCTTTTCTTTCATTTGGTTAAGAATCCCTCTGCTCATACAGATAAAACAAAAATGCAAAAGCCTTCTTACATATTCTATGCCTGGAAATACCGAGATTGATTAGCGGGACCAAAAAGCAATATGAATCATGACTCTGCCTGTGCTACCCATTACAAGTTAAGACATTGCCTTGTCTATACTGCTCATTATGATAACTACAACTACCTCACCTTTGGCAAGTCTGTGCTGCCACCTCGTCCCTGAAACTTTAGGTTCTAATTGAACCCACTGAATTTAATTCATCCAACCCAGCAGCAGCATCTCCAACCCTAAGGCCCGGCACAAGGAAAGGAGGACAGCAAAGCCCCTCAGATGTGCTGCAGCCATTCTCACCATCTTGTGTCTTATAGGATTAGTG
Source organism: Chionomys nivalis (assembly GCF_950005125.1). NCBI lineage: Eukaryota > Metazoa > Chordata > Mammalia > Rodentia > Cricetidae > Chionomys > Chionomys nivalis. Next base: position 26,626,466 of record NC_080103.1, on the reverse strand, counting down.
AAGGATATTTCTTCTTGGCCTTTCCATTTAGAAGAGAAAGTTTTACACAGTGTGCCCATTCCAGCATTGTGATTTCCCTGAGCCTTAAAATCTCTTCATCAACACTAAACCAATGGATAGCAGACTTTTCCAACTCCATCTTCTGCAGCGCACACAACTTTCTTTTAAACACGAGCCAGCTCCACTCCACAGATGCTAGCAGGCATCCTCTGGTACTGGATCTCCAAGCTGCTGGGCCTTCTACTGTAATTGGGTTGCACTTTTACCAGTGGCTTTCTCTAGGCTCTCTTCATGGTGCAAAACCTCAACTTTTTACCATGACCCCATTCAAATGAGGACTTCTCCTGTTACTCCAGATGTACCTTCAGCAACCGCTTCTCTTGGCTCTCACAGTGTCAAGTCTCAGCTGTTCTCCATGTTCCTTTATGCCTTCCAACCAGTACTGTGTGAGAGACTCATACACATGACCAAATTTGGCTTTTAGCACTAACCTTGACAATCTCGGAACACAATATATGCTAACATATTGTTCCAGCAAAACAAAGGTTTATTTTTCTAGGTATGGTCTCTTATTGATCTTAGCATTAGAGCCTATTTCTTTGGGATTCTGACAAATACTGAAAACCAACTGAGAAAATCAAGCTCATGAACTGAATAACTGCTGGATTCTTGAACCCTGCATTGGTAGACTGCCATTATTGGACTAGCTGTACCACACACACACACAAACACAAACACAACTTCCTGAATCTATTTTATTTTGTTTGTATGTATACAGTTTCAAGGACAGTTACGATGGACAGCCGGTAAGGGGGCTTATGGCTTGGAGACACTAATTTTCCTTCTCTTAATATTATTTGCTTGTAGTTCCTGATGCACTTATTGTGCCCTACAAAAGTTTTCCCTTTCCAACTTAATATGTCCACTGTTATTGCCGTACCAGCTGCAATACCTATTAGCCACAATTATCAACATGGCAAGGTATGCATGAAGAAATTCACTAAGCGGCACTCACATGTCAGTGGCAATCAGCAACTGTTCAATTAGACTTAAGGTCTACTCAACAGGAGGGAAATCCTGTCTTGTGCTGGAAACCTAGCAATCTTCCTGGGACCAATAAATTCATAGATATTAGAAAATAACTGATTGCTACAACCTAGCCAAAACAACATAATTCTTTCCCATATTCTAAATCTTATATTTATACCCACTGAGTAATTTCCATTTCCTCATCAAAAGAGCCACTCTTTTCAGCAAATAGAGATCATCACAAAGAAACACAACTGGACACAGAGCAGCTAACAAGGGATCATGTGGAGTCCAGGCAGCCTCAAACAATACATCTTCATGGCTGCTTCATCTATGGCTCAAGGAAAATTATGGAAGAAGGGATGGGAAGATTGTAAGAGCCAGAGTAAATCTGATATGAAACAGTGTTTTTTTTTAGAAACATCTATATACAATGACAAGAATAATTAGTACTTTTAAATAAAAAATAGATAAGAAAGAAAGTGGAATCAGTGTGGCTTATGAACTGTGGTTATCAACTTGATATAATTTTTCAAGAAATTTTTCTCATATAGTTAACTTGATAACACAATCTTATCTTTATGGATGTATAATTAATAGAAGAAATTGTGAAGATTTCTTATAAGTTGTTTAAACTCTTTCAGTAGCAGTGTTCTTATCTGATAGTGACGATAATAAAGTTACCCAAAGGACTACTGCCAGGACTAAGTAGGGCAATACTTGGACAAAGCACTTGAGCATGGATGCATTACAGAAACATTATTTACTATCAGACTTGGTAAGTCAATAACAAGAGGAACCAAATCTGCTTAGACTTTTGATTGTTATTTGCTATATTTTAAGTTTACAACACTGCCTCACTTCCTACTTCAACAAGGATACTTTCCAATAAAATGTATAGAATAGAATTAGGGCAAACACCTCAAAGGGAATAAACGACAAAAGGCAAAAGAAAGGTCAGAGACCAGAAGTAAAATGAGAAAAAGAAGCCGGGCGGTGGTGGCGCACGCCTTTAATCCCAGCACTTGGGAAGCAGAGGCAGGCGGATCTCTGTAAGTTCGAGACCAGCCTGGTCTACAAGAGCTAGTTCCAGGACAGGCTCCAAAACCACAGAGAAACCCTGTCTCGAAAAACAAAAAAAAAAAAACAAAAAAAAAAAAAAAAAAATGAGAAAAAGAAGTCAAAAGAAGGTGGAGAAGTTCCGTTGCTACAGTCCTGGAACTTAGAAGGCTGGAGTGGTGAGGAGCTACAAGCCAAGCTGAGTCTCCCCTATTTAAGGAGAGTTTATTCCAAAAGAAAACAAACAACAACAAAAATCAGAGATTTATACAATCTCTACTGTTTGGTAAGAGCTTGTTTCAAAAAAGAAGAACCAAATAACAAACAAACAAACAAAAAACAGAAATAGAGTGATGTGTACAAAGATTTATTCAGATCTTAGGATGAAAATGTGTAAATAAGATTCATTAAAATCTTATGCTATTCTTTCTTACAATTTATTTCTCAAATACTATTGAAATGAATTTCCTTGGAAGAATATCATAATGTAGAGGTTCTCACCATGCTATCCTGACTCCAGAATGTCTTTGTCCTCTACTACATTTTTCATTTGGAAACAGTTATTGATGAAGATATTTTCATTTTATAAATACGGTTAATCATTCTTAAAAAGCATTTGTTACTCTTAACAATCTCTCTACTGTTTCCTCCATAGCAAAATATGATTTTAAAAAAGACTTTTTTGCATCTCTTCTTTCGGGATTTATTCTTCAAAATCCTGCATTAAAACACCCCAGTTCCAGTTTGTTTGTTTTTGTTTTGTTTGTTTTTTTTTTTGCATTATCCGTATGCTCTTAATGAAGATCATTGTGCTTAAAATCTATCCTGTAAACACAAAACTGATGAAGTATGTGTGCTGGGAAGAATGGCAGAAGAGAGAGGTATTCTTTAATAGTGTGAAGAGCATATTACAAAGAACACACCAAGCCGGGGTTCTCTGTGTAGTCCTGGTTGCCTTAGAAGTTGCTCTGTAGATCAGGTTTGCCTTGAAATCAGAAATCTGCCTGCCTGGGCCTCCCAAGTGCTGGGATTAAAGGTGTGTTCTGCCATGCCCAGTTTATTTCACACATTTAAAGGCAAGAAGTTGTCTGATTACAGTGCAAGGCAAATGCCACCCATGGATGTTAGGCAGTTTGGCAGGAGGTGCTCACTGATCACAACAGGGTCTTTGACAAGTTCTTCCTTTCCTGCCTTGTCCTAAAGGCACATGAACATTAGCACATTAGATACTCTTCTGAAACTATGGTTCTCATAAAATTTCTCTTGTAAATAATAATAAAATTATCTTGTAAAGAGACAAGGAAGTGAATTATAATTGTAGATGTATTACTTTTCAGAAATTGTCAACTTGTTTACATGGAGTTTACTTAACTCAACATCTCTTTGTAATTTCTGTAATCCAAAGTCATGGTGATCCAGGACTGGTAATGCCTACAGTACCTACAAGTCCAGCTACTGTGGAGGCTAAGGCTGGTAGATTAAGTGTTCAAGGTCTTCTTGATTTCAGAACAAATCCAAGGCCAGCTTGAACAATTCTTCTTGGCATTTTTCTCAAAAATACTATATTAATAAAGAGAGCTGGGATAGAGCTCAGCAATATGTCACTGCCCTAGCATGCACAAGTTCCGGGGTTCAATTCCAAGTTGTGAGAAGAAATCATAGTGAAAGGTTAAAAAAAAAAAAAAAAGTCAGTCTTTATCCAAACATTTCAGAAGAAAACATTAAGTGTTAAACGACTAACAAAGCAAATGGCACTGTCTTCAGCACCACACTGTGTATGTTCCGTTTGGGACAATATGACTGACACAGAGGACAGACAACAGAACATCACCCACTCAGCTGTGTGGTCCAGATGTGGACTAACAGAATTCAGAGGACATAGTACCTATGTGACCTAACAGGCTCTTAAGATTTTTGTTTTCAGCACTGTGCGCTCCCAGGAAGAATGTTTGGTATGTTGGCCTAAGACCAAATTAGTCAGTAGCTTTGAATAAAGCTATGCTTCCAAAATTGACCCTGTAATAAAGGCAGAGAACCCAGGAAAGAGCACAGCCAACAATAATGAGGCTCATTCACTGAGGCCTCCCTCACGGACCTGTTGCTTCAATAGAACCATCCAAAGGAGAAAAATATAGGGCCTGCTTGTTTCCAAAAGGCTATCAGACAGCAGAGTTTCTGAGTTCAGTTTAAATTATCTCTTCAGAGGCAAGAGAAAAATCCTATGACAATGTACTTAGTTTTACAATGCTGTTTTTATTAATTCCCTCAATGATTTCTAAGTAATTTTATAGAGTATTAATTCACATTAATTTGGTAGCAAAATACAATACTATATATTAGATTTTGTATGTGGAAAGATCTATTGATTTCTTTAAGCTCCGCTACTGGAACTTGTGAGCACTAAAGGACAGTCTAGAAAATTTACTATGGAACACTTTAGACTGCATTTTAGAACTCTCTGAAGCATTGAAGTCGATGAGCAGGCTTCCACTGTTGAGCAATTTCACACAATGAATGCACAATTGTGATTGTGGTTCTTCTTTATTATTCATAGTTAACTCCCAAGACATTTCTGCTTTTAGACATTTTCCAAATTCCAAAATTATCTGACTTCAATAATAATAATACAGTTATGCTTGTTTGTAATATGTAGAAATCAGGTCAAAGAAGGTCTTTTTATGTAAAAGAAAGTACATGGATTTAGTTACCTGCCAACCTCTTATATAGTCTAATAATTCGTCTATAAGAAATACACAGTATCCAACAAAAATAACCGTCCCAGTTTATGAAGAGGAAAATGCATTGTGAGTGGCAATATTTGAATGGTTGAAATTCTTTTAAAAACAATAAAACTTAAGAAACTAAACTTAGAAGATTCTCCATGAGCAACAAAAACTGGATTATTTCCAAATGGCCAGCAGGAGTCTTCCCCTTAGACATGTAATACATTGGTTCAGACAAAACAAATGTGATTTATTTATGTATCTTTAATAGTATTGCATTTGTGATATTTCACTTATGAGCAATGTGGCCAACATCTACACAAAGAAGCCACAGAGGAGGAAAGGAAAAATCCACATTCCATTACACAAGTGCATGGTCCCTTGGCTTGCTTCCTAGAGCAATGTGGGTGCAAACTGAAGGAAACTTGCAGAGATCTGCCAGCCCCATCCCCAACCATTTTCTTTGAATTGATGCAAAGACCCACATGAAGATGGTTAACAGGTTAAAGGGAAGTTGCTGGTGATGTTCTCTTAATAACATGCTATAGGCTGCTGAGACTCTGGGTCTCCATTTTTAGCCTTGTTCCTCTATTATCAAGATAAGTATGGTCTATTCCATTTGGTTTTGTTTCTTTCATTCAGAATCATGGAGAACTCTCTGATGTTTTTCCTGGGGGAGGATCAAGCTCAATTAAACTTTAACTATTTTAATTCTTTTAAAATTAAATGACTGGAACATCACAGGGAATTAAATTGCCAGATTCCTTAACTTTCTACTTTTTAAATTTTTTCAGAATATTTTACTTTAAGCTCAAATTTATACCATGGGATAAATTCCCTGTGTATGTTACAGTAGGGCTTACGTATACACATGTTCATGCATGCTGTATGTTTAATCAAGTATGAGATGAATTAACTTCTTAGAAAGCATAGAAAGAGATTCTTGTTTTTACCAGTCACAAATATTTTCATAAATTAAAAATGTTATTTTATTTTAGATTCATTTTGAGTATGTTTTTAATTAAGAGTTTTTGATATTTATAACTGTCTGTAAAAGTATATACTAATAATATCTGGAAGTTCAAAGTGATTCTTGCCTCTGAAACTTTCCTACATCTTTGTTAAAATCTCAAGTGTGTCATCTAATTTGAAACAGACTCGTTGATGTTTTCAACTATATTGGGTTTGTGGGTTAAACATATGAGATAGAAATAACTGAAGAAAATGTGGTTTTCTGAGGCTAGACATTCCAACTGGGGCTCTGCAACCAAGAATGTAAATACGGGAAAAGATTTATGAACCTTAGGTATTTTTTAAACTAATGATCAATGAGTGTGAATACTAAGCTTACATGTTCATCTGTTTAATTTCTACGAAAAGTTATGTTTGACGAAGAGTAGAGTCAGAGACTGTTAGGTAGATGGAACTTCTGCTCAAATACCTTTCTCGTATTATGTAAGGTTGGACACACCAAAAATAAATGATGGAGAAAGAAATGTGGCCCAGGTTCCTCTGTCTTCCTCCAGCTGGTAGGCCCTGATGCCTCTGATGTCAGCTACTTTATTTCAGTTGGAAAGGAAATAGGAAATTAATGTGAGCGAACACACACTCTTATTCAAGAAGAAGACTCTGAAACAGGATGTCCATTCTGTGACTAGTAACAAGACAGAATTCCTAGCTTTGCCATTCCAGCCGAAACTAACTTGCCTTTCTATCTTAGCAGCCTCCTTGGAATGTCTGATACCATTAACCCTGCAGGCAGAAGTGGTCAACAAAGACGAATTAATAGCTTTTGTCTGCTTCTAATGTGGCAAAGGCTTCAGGTGACATTGATCAGGTGGCCACCGTTATCTCGGTGGAGGATCACAAAAAAAATCAATCTTGTAAGGAAAAAGGAAAAGGTCAAATAAAACTGAAAAATTTGTGGCAGCAGTGAGTCAGTGGAGCACATTAAATACAGAGAAACACCGAACTGCATGACGAGCAAAAATTAATGACAAAGATAAACGAACAGGGTACAGCATGGAAAGGAAAGTCTAAAGCCATTTCTACTGTGGAAAGGACAGTGAGCTTTTAAAAAATATAAATAAACCAGCCTATGAACCACAGTCCCAGAGAACTTAAACAACAATGAGGACATTAAGAGAGACTCACATAGATCTAATCTACATGGGAAGTAGAAAAAGGCAAGATCTCCTGAGTAAATTGGGAGCATGGGGACCTTGGGGGAGGTTTGAAGGGGGGAGGGGAGAGGCAGGGACGGGGGGGGGGAGAGAAAAATGTAGAGCTCAATAAAAATCAATAAAAAAAGAAAAAAGGAAATATAAATAAATGGGTGATGCCTACCTGTTCTCTAACAGCAAGACAGCAAAATCTCCAAAAACAAAAAAATTTCTAAAATTGAGCATAAGCTAGAGTAGTCAAGATTGTAAGGTATAAGATGAGGTGAATCTGGGGCACTGAGGTTTTGTTACTGCACGTGAGAGAAGAAAGATGGTTTAATAACCATCTTGTGTGATGATTCATCTACATTTCCAACTATGTACCAACTCATTTCTCCAGCCACACAAACTCCTTTGACTGTATTTAGGTTTCTGGGCTGAAATGATATAGAATGGCCCACTCCTTTCAGCTCTGTTCTGTGTCTCTGATGTAGATAGAGTATGCACCATGTCTTGTCTGGCGTTACACACAGTATGAGCAGCCAGAACTTTTAGCATGAGAAGTTAAGGTATCTACTCAAAGACTTCTCTGCTGAAGTCAGTTATAGTGACTTCCAACCGCTTCCAGTTACCTCTCAGTTCTTGCCCCATCAATGCCAGTTCAATTACTGATGTTCTTTATGCTTCATCTCAAAACCATGGTGCGAGTCTGGAGTCTGCTTTTAAATTCCTTGTGACCATTCATTTCTCCTTTATTAGACCATTTATTTTTGATGGGCTCTAAATTAAAAGAACAGTTATTCTATACTCTCATAGAGCTTATAAGCTGGTTCAGAGAAAGGGATCAAAATTAAATTATTTACCTGAAAAAAGTATTTTATAAAAAAAAAGCGAAATTAAATTCTAAATGAACTTAAACCTAGATTCTGGCACAAAAAAAAAAAGGTAGCTATTGAGAGTTATTGTAAGGACCATCTAGATAATGTGCAGAATTCAGGGTGGGCTATTCTCATATGTCTTTATCTTGTTCCACCTCTAAGTAGGACAAATAGGTATACTTCATCAGTATATTATGGTAAAGCTATATCTTTAAAATGAATTGAAAACTAGGCTTAAAGGTGCTTATTCATTCACTCCATTGTAATTAAATTTTTATGTAATCCATCAATGTATTATTGTTTTTCAATTTCACATGTGTGTGCATGTGAGTGTGTGTTGTATTTAGGTATTTACAGAGATGAAATAACCTATGCATATGTTTTTGGAGACCAGAGGTGGATCTTGATCTTCCTGTACTGCTCTTTACTTTATCTATCTATCCACCTACCTACCTACCTATCATCTATCTATCTATCTATCTATCTATCTATCTATCTATCTACCTACCTACCTACCTATCATCTATCTATCTATCTATCTCATCTATCTATCTCATCTATCTATCTATCTATCTATCTATCTATCTATCTACCTACCTATCATCTATCTATCTATCTATCTATCTATCATCTATCTATCTATCTATCTATCTATCTATCATCTATCTACATAATATTTGATACAGTCTGTCACTGTACCTGGGGTTTGCTGTTTTGGCTAGAGTGTCTAGCCAGTGTTGTGGTTACTGATACACTGCACCTGGCTTTTACATGGTGCTAACCATCTAAATTCAGATCTTCACACTGCATTACCAAGCACTCTACCCCAACATGATCTCTAAACCCCTACTATTTTTCCTAAATTGACTGTATTCAATGAATTCTGAAATGAATTTTCAAATATTTTTGACATATCTCTCTGAAATTCCTTGCCTCGTGTTCATATGTGAACACTGTGCATACTCTAGTGATATTTACACTATCATGATGCCTGGCTTTATCCTTTGCTATCTGTAAATTTGAGTATACACACCTGCTCAGGGGTGGCCAGTTTTAGTGCAATGAAAAAGGGATAAAGTGGAGATTTAGATTCTGTTCCCTTCTCTGTCAATTGCTTGTGTGTAATCCTGGATAATCCTTGCTTTGGTCCCAATATTTATTCAGTAGATGGGATTCAAAGCAAAACTCGGTTCTAGACATTAGGAGCCTGTATGCCAAAGGGAGGTGGGATCATTCATTAAGAAGCAAGAGAGACTAGCAATGAAAATAAGAGTAGCAGAAGAATGTAATAGAGCCTACTTTAGGTGTGCTAAAGGCTATACAGCTAAGACACAATCTTCGTCGGAGTGTGAATTCCAGAACTGGATACCTGAAAAGGAGTGTCGCAGTACAAAGTAGGCTGGGCATGGTTTCCCAGCATTTGCAAGGTGCAGGTAGGAGGTTCAGGAATTTAAAATCATGTTCAGTTACACAGTGAGTACAAAGTCACACTGGATCACACACGTTCCTATCTTAAAAATGAAAATGGAACAAATAAAGCAAAGATAAAAAGAAAAATATAAGCAAAGACCATGAATCTTTGTTGATGAAATGTGTTTCTGAAACTCTTTGAACAGTTACAGATTTAAGCTGGGCTACAGAAAGCAGAACTAGAATTTTTAAGGGCATGATTCTGTGAAATTGAAAAGGTCATCACATTTGTTCCTCAAGATTTTAGGATACATTTAATGATGAATGCCAGGTTTGCTTACTGCATGCAGATTCCATATGGAATCACAAAAGTACTTTTCTGTGCACTTTACTGTTTCTTTCTTCCTAACTAATGCTAGATATAAGCACATATTCTCAGACTAATGCTCATAAAATTGTCTTAGGACTCTCTCACTCACTGTAACTTAGACCAAATTCCTCTGCCATTTTCACCACTTGAAAATAAAGCAGCTACCTGTCTGGCCCTGAAAGCGTACTTTCTTCCAAAGCTGCAAAGCCTCTGTATTAATAGAATCCCAAACATTCCATAGTGGTGGCTCAACATGCTGAAATGCGAGTTCAGAAAGCCCATTTTGATCTCCACTGTTTACTCTGACTTTCAGTGGGGGATACTGAACAAGGGTCTACAGTTCAGTACTTGAATCTGTGGTCCACTTAGGGAACCACACTGAGGGTACCTGGCACTGTTCAGAAAGCCAGGGAGACGGGCAAAAGCCTGTACTGACATTTTTCAAATGATTTCCTAAACAGAACTCTTCTATTCGACTTTTTGAAAGGAGGCTTCAGTACTAACACAGTGGGATTCAGAGGTGGACAGATGGTTGTTAACGTGTAGGAAAATGAATTTGGTGAAGGATCTGGGGTGAATAAAAAAGAGAAAGGTATGGAAAAAAGAAAGTCACAGAATAGGAGAACACTGAGGATAAAAGATTCTTTTAATCAAGTACCTGGCTTGATAGTTTAATTTGTTGGTGGAAAAACACCTCATAGAAGCACATTGTTTAATGAGATTTCTAAGGCAGGAAAGAAAATTCATCTCTAATCCAAATACTGAATTTTAATTATGAAAATAAAATTCTTCTTTTCTTTTCCTTTTTTTATCTAAATGAATTTTTTTTTCATTTATTTTACATAGTGAACAGTTTCCCTTCCTTCCTCTTCTCCTATCTCCTCCCCTTTCCCATCTATCCTCCTCCCCATCCACTCCTCCATCTTCATTCAGAAAGGGACAGGCTTCCCATGGACTTGCTCAAAGCATGGAACATCAAATTGAGGCAGGACCGAGCTCCTCCCCTTATGTCAAGGTGGGGTCAGGTAATCCAGCATGAGAAACAGGTTACCAAAAGCCAGCTAAGCACCAAGGAGAGGTCCTGCTGTCACTGCTAGATGCCTTACTAAGATATCAAGCTCCAAGATTGAATTCTTCTTCAATAGGAGAAGCAATCAAATTTAACAAGCTAGAGCAAGGGGAGATTGCATTGCACAAGCACAGTGCCGAGAAGAGCTACACCTGGTAGTTGTAATTCAGTAACGCTTCTTTTTACAGAGCAGGAAATCATCTTGTGCTGCCAATTTTATAAGAAGTGAATCTTGAACTCAGAGAGATAAGCATTAAAGCAATTTCCTTAGAGAAATTATTTGAAATGTGACAGTAATGCATTCCACAGTCAGTTCTCCCTTTATGGAGAGAAGCTATCTAAATCATCCACCACAAGGCAAGAACCTTTAGACACAACCCTGACCATGATCCATGTTCTGGTATTGTCTGTGATCTCCAGTCCATACTAGAAAGTCATAAATTCATCCAAACAGAAAACTTCATGTTGAAGTAGAAGTTACTATGGAGAAGTCAGTCAGCCGCAGTTAGACATGAGCCTCAGCACCATGTCGGAAGTGTAAAATGTGAGCCTAAACAAGGTTCTTGCCGAACAATGTCTTTCTTCACAGCGATGTAAAAATTGATGAAGTACAGCTTAAGAGGAAAAGGAAAAACAACAACAGCAATCGAAACATTGCTCTCTCGTTCAACCATGGAAAGCACGCACGGCAACTGAACTCTGGAAAGCAAGGGCTCTCTCAGCTGCTGACCCTCATAGCTATCAGTAGACAGACTCATTACCACATGGTTATCAACTTACTCCAGCAAATGAAAATTTCACAAATACCTAACCGCCACGGTGGATGTTAACGGGGTCTGGCAGGCCAATTGAAAACATATTATGTTCAAGCTCAAATTTCTTATTACACACTGTTTTCACTCTATTGATGGGAGTGGCAGGAATTATCACGGCTGTTTTCGCTTTGTTGGTCAGATTCACTGCGAAATAGTCCCTTGCTTTCAGACCCTGCCAGTTCTGATAAGGTGCAAATATTTATTCGGCTTAGGTGCAGGGACGCAGAATAAAGATTTTTATAGCACTTTTTTTTTTTTGACAAAAAGAATGACTAAAAAGGGTCAAATATTGAGTTTAGTGTATTTTGGAGATAAGATCTCTTGTATCCAAGTCTGGCTTTGGACTTGCTTTACAGCTGAGGATGACACTGAACATTTGATTCCCTTTTTCTTTTTTTGATCCCCTTTTTTTCCTCAAGTGCTGAGATAATAGCCATGTGCCACCATGCCTGACTTACAAGGTGCTAGGTATTGAACCTTGGAATCCATGCATGTGTTGCAAGCACTCTACCAGCTGAGTTACAACCCCAGTACCTAGAATATTATTATATGCTTTATAGAGAATATTAATAAATAATTATGACCTCTAATTTCTCTAGGGCAATGAAGTAGATATGAATATGTGCTTTTAATAATAGAATACTTGTTACCCAAGGTTGAGGTATGATATCTTCTGAGGGCAGTATGGACTACATAGAAATTTCTAGACTCACTGAGTCTAAGTAAATGATGACACATTGATGGAGAGATGGGGAGAGAGAGAGAGAGAGAGAGAGAGAGAGAGAGAGAGAGAGAGAAGAGAGTAAAAGTGAGTGAGATCTAGAGAGAGCCTTGTTTAGTCAATTCTAATTGAGTCAAGAACTACTATTTTCTTGCTTTTAACTTTATTTTGATTTTTTTCTCCAATTTCTTAGGTTTGTGAACAATATTTGTGAGAAGAAATCTTGATGGGTAAAGGATGGTACAAAGCAACCACAATTTGCATACATATCAAGAATCATGCAATAAATACTTGTAATCATCTAGTATGGATAAGCGTGGAGAGCGGAAATCTAAGTTTAGAATTAACAAGGCTGCTGTGGGATAATCTTTTTGTGTACTGTAAAGGTTTGTCACTCATATTGGTTTAATAAAATGCTGATTGGCTAGTAACCAGGCAGCAAGTATAGACAGAGCAACCAGACAAAGAGAATTCTGAGAAGAGGAAATGCAGAGATTCAGTCACTAACCAGATACAGAGAAAGCAAGATGAGAAAGCCTCATTGAGAATGAGAAAAGGTACCAAATCACATGACTAAACATAGATGAGAATTATGAGTTAATTTAAGTTGTTAAGAGCTAGTTAATAATGAGCGTCAACTAAGAGGCCAAACAGCTTATAATTAATATAAAACTCTGTATGTTTCTTTGGGGACAGGCAAGACAGAAACTTCTGTTTATATAAGACAGGCACCTCTTGCCAAAGTTTATATCTTCTGATTTCTCAATTTTACATTAAAAACCAGCATAACCAAGACCAAAAAGACAATGTGCCTTTAGTCTAGAGATCACACTTCTACAGCTCTTACATGAAAGCAAGGATGTGATATTGGCTTCTTAAATTTAATGGTAATGCTACAAAAAAAAGCAAAATAATAAAAATAAAAGTCCATCTTTACTAAAAATAAAATTGAAAACCCTGAGATTTGCATTACATGGTGAAATTTATATACAATCTTTGCCCTGAAAAAAATCACAGGACAAGGATGAAGTGTATCTGTGTCTTTCTTTACTAGAAGTAATGACTGAGTATCCTCAAAGACTGCTGTAACGAACTCAGGGGTTGTGTTGCTTCTATAGTTTTTTTTTTTTTTAATTATATTGCCACTTGTTACATAATCAGATAAGGTCAATAAAAAGCTTTAAATTTTTTTTACTTCCCAAGTTAATGTCATTCTTTCCGATAGTAACAGTTCCAGTTCTGAATGTCTCCTCCTCCACCATTGCAATCTCTGTCTCCCATATACAGTTTCCTCCCCATTGCAGTGGACAGGACCTGTTACTGCTTCCAACAAACTGAATTAGAAAACCAGAGAGAAGCCACTCCTGAAACCTTCTCATCCTGCAAGATGCTATGCTGACAAGAAACTCACCAAAGGGACTCGGGACTCGGTTTTCTTTCTTTCTGCTGTTTATTTTGTTTTGTTTTATTTTGCTTTTGTTTTTCGAGGCATGATTTCTCTGTAGCTTTGGAGCCTATCCTGGAACTAGTTCTTGTAGACCAGGCTGGCCTTGAACTCACAAAGATCCCTTGCCTCTGCCTCCCAAGTGCTGGAATTAAAGGCATGCACCACCATAGCTAGGCTTATCTTGCTTTCTTAATAAAATATGGGAGGATGTCAGAAATCTGACTTCAGGAGAGTGCAGAAGGTCTTAGATTTGTAGGGACAGAAACTGACTCACAACAAGAAATAAATGTGGACTTTCAGCTTCATCACCCCCATGTAAATGACTTCCGCAAGCAATGTGAGTTTAGAGGTAGATTTTTCCCTAGAAGTTTGCAAATGCAACTCTAGATTATGGTCTTGCATAATTCTAAATAGAAAACTCAGCTGAAATAATTTTTGAGATAATAAACAGGTCTATTAACCTGATCAACTTTTAATAACTTGATGTGCAACAGCAGGTAATTGGTGGAGCAATTTCTTATGATAAGACAGTAATTTGTTTTGATAATCAATAATCATTTTATTGCCAGATAATTTGCTCTGACTAATAAGGGCACAAAAAGAAAAATAAAAAAATAAAATTTGTATGTTCAAATGGACATATGTTAATGACATTTAGAGTCATCAATTAGTAACTTGAATTATATTAGATGATCAGAGTAAAATGATCAACCTTGGCCAGTAGAATTTGGAAAAGTTCTGCCATCTGTTTTTCACAAGGTCCTTGGCAGAAGGAAATGAATTACTCCCAATTTGTAGGCTTTGCCTATTTCTATACCTTAAATAACTCCACTATTATCAACTTTAAGGTATAGTGATGCCTCTGAAAGCAGAGTCAGAAAAAAAATTGCATAGTCTACATTTCCACGTGACACACAAAGACTGCTGCACACTACTAGGTTTCTCTGAGAACCAGTCCTCTGGAGTATGATGGACAGATGCCTGATTTAGAGAGTGATAAGAAAAAAAAATCCTTCCTAGAAGAGTAGCCAGAATGAAAACGCTCCTGAACGGAGATGAACTGCATTACCCGAAGAACTGGAGGAAGTATGATTTAGCTGGATCTTAAAGGTTGGGAAAAGAGAAATTCAAGAGAGAAGACTGGAAAATCAGGAAAGACTCAGATCAGACATTACTTCCTTTTATGCTATAGGAAGTTAACAGTCACCCGGAGTCCCTGGCTCAAGGTGCTTCCAGAGTTATGTACAAGAGGTTTAGAATTTCAAAGTTTGGCCTAACTGCGAAAGGAAACCATTGCACTATGAATAGCAAACAAACTCACTGTATTCTTTACGAGACAGCTAGTTCTTTGGTTAAACTTATTTTTAAAAGCCCATAAAATGTTTATGAATAAATAAGGTGAATGTTAGTCTGTTAATACCTCCGTGAGTAAGGCAAAATAATAACAGTACCTTCACCACTATAGATTTGATATTAAAACCCAAAAATTTTCAAGAAAGAAGGCTACAATATGGTAAGAACAAAAGAATTTCAGAACATTTTATTGTTTATTTTCCTTTCTGTATTTTTTTATAAAAAGAATAAATAATGGCTTGGTGATATAGATAAAATATGGTGGTGGGCACCCTACAAACCGTGTTGGAAGATACAGAAGACAAGAGTGACAGAGGGGCCATACTGAGAAAAGGAAAGAGGGCACCTGCCAATGTCATGGTCGACCAAAACATTAAACATTGGCTGGAAGCAAATGGAGTTCCCTCATTTGGTTAAAAACTTATGTCATAAAGTATGGAAATGACAGGTGCTGTCTTCAGCACTGTGGTGAGCTCACACCTGGATCACAGAACTCATTTAGAAGGTCAACATCTTAGAAATCTGTAGAAACACTGGACAGGGTTCAGAGAAAAGTAGTGAGGGTGATTACAGCTGTGAGTCTGATAGATTTATGAAGGGAGACTGAAAAGCAGAGCATGCTTTAACAAAAGCCAGGAGGAGGTGAGGCTAATTAATCTCTCAGAGTTGAAAAGGCTAGTGAACATGGAGAGAAAAGTATTATTTTCCTCAAAATGAAAAGAGAGAACAATTAGTAATACCCCAACAACTAGAAGTAAAGATCCTGACACCGAAAAATCTGTATTCTGGAGTGCTACAGAATATTCTGCATGGATAAAGATACCACAAATGCACATACATAGAAAAAATAAAACTATGTTTACTCATATATCCAGTGAATCTTTAAACACTATAATGTCAATTATAAAGGATACTGAAAAGTATTTAGCTAATAAATAGAGACAACACTATGAAGAACTTAATTCTCTCCAATTAATAACCTCAATTCAGATTTTAAACAAATCCCTTCAATACAGAAAATGACAAGTCACTTCTATGATTTATGTTTTCTGGATTCAATAAAATAGATACAACAAAGCAACCTTGAAAAGATGAATATGTGACTTAGTAAGTCCAATTACATGACTTTTTTAACATTTGCTGTAATAAAAATGGAATTCACTTTGAAATATACCTGTATACCCACAGAAAAAAAATAAATTTTTCAGAAATAGACACAGACACACATTCACACACGGGGTAGGGGTGAAGAGTTCATTTATTTTCCATGAGTCTATAAGCAATTTGAGAAGTAATGGAAAAAGCCCATTCAATTGTATAGTAGAAGAATTAAATAAATGTAAAAAACAAAAATGAGGCACAGACCTACCACGTTAGATGAGTGAGAGAAAGCAATTAAAGTAAACATGAACTTAGCCTTAAGCACACGTGTCTCACGTGTCAAGGTCAGAAGACAGCCTTGAGGTTTCAGTCTTCACGTTCTATGCTGTTTGAAACAAGGTCTCTTGTTTGGCACTGTCTATGCCAGGCTATTTATTCCATAAGTTTTTGAAAGTTCTCGATCTCAACCTCTAATCTTGATGTAAGATAGCTAGGATTAGAAGAGCACACTACCATGTCTGTCTATATAAATTCTGGAGAGCTGAACTTAATATCCTCATGCTTACACCCACTGAGCAATCTCCTTAGCTTCATCTTAATTCTAGACACCAAAACATTAGTCATTGGGGGAAAAGGCAATAAACTAGATTACAACAATTAAAATAGCAACTTTGAAATTTTAGACACAAAAGGGTAGAAAATAACTACCATTCATATAGCTTATGAAAGATTTGTATGAAGGGTATATTACAAAAATCGTCTAAAGCATTACTAGAAACACAAACATCTTCACTATATCCACACACAAAGTAGGTAAAAGACTTGAACAGAAATAAGACCGGCATCCAACTAGCAAAAAAATTAAACTAGAAAAATGTGCTATGTATAACTGGCCATCAAAGAAATACAGAATGAAATTACAATGGGTAGCTATAAACTTAACCTGTGAGTGATACTGGGAACAACAACCTAGTAAGCAAACAAATGTTAGGGAAGCATACAGAATATAAGGCTAAAGAGTGCTGCCAGAGAAGTTTTACAGTTTGAGAGCTGTTTCTTGCATTTTAATAGACTTAGCATGCATTTAAAGACTCAGGAATTCTGGTCTTAGACTAGTTAGGGATCTTTAGAGAAACGGAACAAGAAGAACGCATATATAATTACAAGTGGGCGCAAGCAGGGCCTGTAATTATAGCATTACGTTAACACTGTAGATTCTGAGTTCATGAACAGACTGTGTTAAAGAGAACAAACAGAAGGAGCTGGTGGATTTATTGAGTTGGTTTAAGCATCAGATGTGACCACAATGCCATATTGTAGGCAGAAGAGCTAGGGACGCCTGTATTCTAGTTATGGAGACTCTTTCACTTATTCACACTTCCTAAACTTTTCTATTTCTCTTGTGTTCCCCACCCTATTTAAATTACAATTTTCCTATTAAACATTAAATAATTTAGATAGAATATCATGTGTGCTCAATATAAACGCTAAGTGGAAAATAGTAATGACAACAATATACACATGCACTTGGCACAGTGTCTTGAAGTGTTAATGAAGACTGTTATAGTTGCTCTCACAAAACAATTTTTCTTCTGCAAGGAGAAAAAAATCTTTTATTAACAATAATTCTGAAAGTGGTTTCTTTCCTTATAAAAATCAAAGTATTTCATGCAGTATTTCATGCCCTTACTCTACCACCCTGGCGTTCGTACCTTTATCTAACACACCATGCAGGACCTGACTGAATGAAATCTCTCTCATAACTCCTTTGACCCCCACTGATGTGTGTGTGCTATAGCAAATAAAGAGCCAGGGGGAGAGTTCAGAAATGCAAGAGATTTGGGGTGACTGTAACTCACTGTATTCTAGGTATTAAATGTTTCCCCAACCCCACTCCTTTTCCTACTCTACTCTTTCCTTTGGAAAGCTGACTGTGAACTGCAGGGATGAGTTTCCTAGCCGCTGGCTCATTTGAATTGCACTATTGGATGTACCAACAGAAAACTGGCAGGTGTAAGGAGAGTACTTGGTCCCTGTGGATTAGCTGCTTATGTCTATTAAGGGCACAGTCCTTTGTCACCTCTTTCTTGTTGTTACAGCTCTGCCCTCCTTATGTTTCAACACCTCAGGATGGGAATAGCTTCACTCTGTCACTGTGTCAGACACCCTAGATGTTATCCCATCAGCCTGGTTCACATGAAAAAAATGACTCCTAAATTTGACCCTCTTCTGTTACTAATAAGCATGCTGTTTCTTTTCTGGTGGGGTTATGACTGATAAAATTGCAGACAGAAAGACTTGGAATTGTTTGTAGGTTTTTGTGTTTTTAAAGATTTATTTACGTGTATGTGTGTGTGAGAGAGAGTGAGACAGACAGAGACAGAGAGAAAGAGAAAGGGGAAAGACTGCATGTGCACACCCACTTGTATATGAAGTTGGTTGTAAGAATAGCTATAAAGACCAAAAGAGAGTCAAAGTCCCTGAAACTGTTGTTAAAAGGCAATTTTGAGACTTTGGATGTGAGAACTAGGAACCCAATTCTGGTCCTATGACGGAGCAGCAAGTGTTCTTAATTGCTGAGTATTTCTAGCCCCAAATCTGTGTTAGTTTAATCTTTGTCCCTGTTATAAGAAAACGACCAGCAGAAATCATTGATTTATAAGCAAAAACATTATTAATTTAAAAATATAATAAACGCAGCAGGGTGACGCATACCTTTAATCCCAGCACTCAGAAGGAAGCAACAGGTGGATCTCTGTGAGTTTGAGGCCAGCCTGATCTGCAAGAGCTAGTTCCAGGACAGGCACCAACGCTACACAGAGAAACCCTGTCTTGAAAAACCAATAAATAAATAAATAAATAAATAAAATTTAATATATTAATTATAAATGGACACACTATAATTGATATAGAGAACTTTCATGTGGCTTTTAGAAGGAAGGTTTGGCAAGCATACTTTATATCAATATTTAATCATAAAGATCATAATATCATATCTGTGCATGTAATATTGAGATATTAGGTAAACAAGAACACACCATTCAGACTTCTCTATGTCTCCCATTAACTATTCCTGTGAAATTCACTAGAACTTGGCCATGTAGTTTCAGTGTATGAATAGATTGATCCTCTGTCAAACATCTCAAGATACAACATCTCTCTATTCATGACCTCACATCTAATCAACAGTGAAACCTAAGGTTCATATAGTAGCTAGACATCACTAATGTGCAAGATTCATGTTGTGTCTATTAGTTTATCTCCTGCTATGGACCTCCAATCTGCTTCAGCTCTGAGTCAGCCCCACATGTACTGGAACATACAGGGGCTGATCATTCACAACATTTTAGTTCTTTCCATCCTCCAGAAAGTGTGCATTTCTCTTCTTCTTCTTCTTTAGCCTTGGGGCAAGTGCTACCTTTATTTGGGACAGCCCCTGAATACCTTGTTAAATTTCCCAAAATTCCAGTGAGATGGTTGGGTGGTGAAAGGTGCTTGCAGACAAGACTGAAGACCTGAGTTCTAGCCCTGGGACCCACAAGGAGGAAGGAGAGAACCAACTTCTGTGAATTGTTCTTTAGTTTACACACGTGTTGTAGCATGTGCATCCACACAGAGAATTGAACAAACAAGCAAACAATACAATAAAAGCTACCCAGTTGCAGTGCTGAGGTGCTCTCGAGTGAGAGCACAAGAAGGTGGTGATGTAGCTTATTGAGAAAACACACACACCCGAAGAGCCTCATTTAAGCCTGAGCTGTGGTGCTGCGAGCCATGGAGAACTCAATGTCAACCAATCAACAGAAGCAACTGAGAAGCAAAAGCACATGTATACTCATGTCTCTTCTATATGTGGACATTTAAAATAGCAACAGACATACAAGATTAATTTTTTTTCAAAACTTCACTTGCATGTAGTAAGACAACAACCCCGCCCTAGTTTCCAAGAATGCACTTTTGACTAATACATTTTCATTCTGTTTACCAGCTTATTGTTTTGTTGCTTCAACTATGATATTGTTTTTAATTTAGTTCCTGCTTTCCCATCCAGGTTTAATCTACTGCTAATGAGTCTTTCATATCAGTTCCTTGTGCTCTTTTAAAATGGTGTTGGTTGTTGTTTTGTTTTGTTTGGTTTGGTTTGGTTTGGTTTGGTTTGGTTTGGTTTTGGTTCTGAGTCTAGCCTTTAACGCTGAGCCATCTTTCCAACCCCAGCAGTAAGATACTGAAAGAAACAATTAATAAATGGGACCTCCTGCCTGAAACTGAAAAGCTTCTGTAAAGCAAAGGACATGGTCAACAAGACAAAACGAAAGCTTACAAAATTCGAAAAGATCTTCACTAACCCCACATCAGACAGAGGTTTGATTTTCAAAATATACAAAGAACTCAAGAAATTGGTCATCAAAAGAACAATAATCCAATAAAAAATGGAGTACAGATCTAAACAGAGAACTCTCAACAGAGGAATCTAAAATGGCTGAAAGACACTTAAGGAAATGTTCAACATCCTTAGTCATCAGAGAAATGCAAATCAAAACAACCCAGATTACACCTGCCCACCCCCTTTCCCAGTGTATCTAGTACTTGCATTGAGCTCACTTGATGTAAGAAATACTGCTGCGTATTCTCTCTAGTCTTTGTTTTCTTTTGGTTCTGGCATCTCTCTCTCTCTCTCTCTCTCTCTCTCTCTCTCTCTCTCTCTCTCTCTCTCTCTCTCTCTCTCTCTCTCTCTTTCTCTGCCCTCTGCCTGTATGTGTGTGTGCATATGCATGTGTGTGTGTGTGTGTGTGTGTGTGTACTTGTCTCCATCCACATGATGCACATGGGCATGGGCATACACATTCATAGCTCTCATGCAGTTTATCTTGGCACACTTTAACTTGCTTGCTTTTCTCTCTGCAGCAGTCAGCAACACTGCAAACTCCTTATCAATGGTTTCTCTGTAAGCTGAGTGAGATTCCAAGAGATATTTCTTCCTGCAATGTTAGGTTTTTAAGAAAGTTTTTTTAAAAAAAAAATTAATTTCCTGCTCAGAAAGAAAAAAAAAAAAACCTATTGCAAATATTTCGATAAAGAGTGGAATGGACTCCTGGCATCAGTTGGGATTAGTTACCCAGCTTCAGTGAAGTCTGCCTTAGGTCCCTCAGATTTGTGGACCAAGGGGAGACCCTGGGAGCTTCCCAAATATGATATGAAAACTTAAAACTTTCTGCTTTCATGAGTCTTGTATTAGAGTGTAAGACTTAACAGGACCGAGAGGTTCATAAGCAAAAATTAAAGCCAAGGCGCACCCTTTAGTGCTTGTCTTTAAATTCTTCTTTAGAGGGAATTTGTATAGATGTTAGTGCACACTTTAAATTTTACCCACTCAAGGTGCCTTACATTACTGAATTTTGTAATGGTTCAAATGAACCACAAGTCTATGCCCAGAACAAACCTTCAGTTACTTCATTACAAATTAAGTGAAACTCTAATGTTAATTTTTAATTTTAGAATTTTTTCCTTTTGTTTTGTTTTTGTTCATTGGTTTTTCGAGACAGGATTTCTCTGTGTAGCTTTGGAGCTTGTCCTGGAACCAGCTCTGTAGACCAGGCTGACCTTGACCCACAGAGATTTGCCTGGCTCTGCCTGGGATTAAAGGTATGTGTGCCATCTCCTGGCTAATTATCAGATCAAATTTAAACCATTTTAAGAACATTTTTCTGCTTCTTTCTAATAATTCCATCTTTCAAGAAAAAAATATAATGTTTTCTAAAATGATAATGGAGATCAACAAATTTTTGAGATCATTTGATTGTTTACCCACATTTTATGTAATGCCACTTTGTAGAGTACAGTGTTTTGATTTTGCATGATGTGCCTGAGATTATAATATTTTAATGGTTATTTTTCCAGTGGTGGCAACAATATCAGTTAATTGAAAAGACATAATTAATAAAATATCTTTGAAAGAGCAGTTTATACATGATGAGGCTTAACATAAAACCACTAGATTGTTATAGAAAAAAATAGTTTTGAAAACTGCTTGGATTACGTTTCCAATTAATTTAAGCAAATGGGTTATTTAGCCTACCCACTTTCAAGAAAGAAAATTATAGTTTCTTGTTTGTTTGGTAATACTCCAATACGGTTGGTTTTGATTTTTCTAATCTTATTATTGTTCTTTAGATGTTTGTTTTCTAGGGAGAGACAGAAAGGGTAGGACTCCACATGGGAGGGAAAATGGGGAGGAACTGGAAGGAGTAGGCAGAGGAGAAAATGTAACCAAAATATATTGCAAGAAAAAAATCTATTTTATTTTGTTTTCATTTTCTTTTATCTATTTATTTGACTTTTAAAGCAATCTTATTTTACATACCAATCCCAGTTCCCTTTCCCTCCCAACCTCCCATTCCCCTCATCTTCTCCCCGCCCAACCCCCATTCACTCTTCAGAGAGTATGATGCCTCCCATGGGAAGTCTACAAAAATTTGTCACATCACTTAAGGTACAACCAAGGCCCTCCCACCTACATCTAGGATGACCAAGGTACCCCTCCATAGAGAATGGGATCCAAAGAGCCATTTCATGCACTGGAAATAAATACTGGCTCCACTGCTAGTGGCCCCCCAAACTGCTCAGGCCACACAACTGTCACCCACATTCAGAAGACCTAGTTTGGCCTTTTGCAGGTTCTCCAGCTGTCAGATCCACTAGCTCAGGTCAGCTCTTTCTGTGGGTTTCCTCATCATGGTCTTGACCCCTTTTCTCATAATATTGCTCCTCCATCTCCATGGCAGGACTTCCAGAGTTCGGTCCAGTGCTGAGCTGTGGATCTCTGCCTCTGCTTCCATCAGTTACCCTGTGAAGGTTCTATGATTACAATTAACATAGTCATCAATCTGATTTGAGGGGAAGGGTATTTTAGGTACCCTCTCCACTACTGCTTAGATTCTTAGCTGGGGTCATCCTTGGAACTTTCCTAGTGTCTGGTTTCTTGCTAACCCTCTAATGGCTCCTTCTTTCATGGTATCTCTTTCCTTGCTCTCCATCTCTACCCTTAATCTAACCTTGGCTTCCTAATCCCTCACATTCTCCTTCCTGCTATGATTCTTGAGCTGGCTTTTCTCATGCTGGGTTGCCTTGCCCAGTCTTGATGCGGGGATAGGAGCTTGTCCTGACTCAACTTGATGTGCCATGTTTGGGAAGCTGCCATTTTCTGAACTGAGATGGAGGAGGAGTGGATGTGTGGCAGAGGGGAGGCAAAGGGAGCAGGGAGGATAGGAGACGAGGAGGAAGAAGCTGCCGTCAAGATATAAATCAATGAAAAAAATTCATTAAAAATTTGTTATTAGTTACATTAACTAAACAGGGGTCTAGTATCTCTTTAAAGACTCCACATTTCATGTACACAGTAGTTTTCTTGCCAGAAATTGGTACATGTGCTTGAAATACTTGTCCCAAAGATGTAGACTAAACAGACAAGCAGACTGGAAGCACTGGTTTTGATTTGTCAAAAAGAAGGCTGAGATTTATTGCACAACTATTCACAAAAAATAACCAATGTGTAACACCATTTTACTCATGAGAATTAATTTGAGTTGATATTAGAGAGAGCATTGAGCGGACTATTGAGAAGCTGTACGAAACAACAAACATTTTCTGCAAGGCATTTAGCACAGACTGTCTTCTTTGGACAGACAGAGAGTAATAGAATCCTCGGGCTGAAATGCCAGTGTCACCTGTTACAGTCCTAAATCTTCACTTCTTGTTTTCTCTAGCTGACTTTTCTCCTGTGCAACTCAGCCAGATGAAGCAGATATTGTATCTGCTATGCAGCTGTTTATATTTGCATAACCATGTCTCCTTTTAATTCTGCAATTGTGTATATTTATAATACTTAGTGGTACTATGTAAGATATTATGTGTATACACAAAAACACACAGATTGGGCAACCTTTACTGTCCACTTGACTGAACTGGAATCACGGGGGAAGCACACCTCTTGGTGTGTCTGCAGGGTTCCTGCCAGAGTGGTTTACCTGAGTGAGGATGGAAAACTCACCACAGAGTGAACTGCACTATTCCATGGGCTGGCGCCATGGGATAATTAAAGAATTAGAAAGCAAACTGAGCACCTGCCGTTAGATCACTCTATTTCTTGATTGTGATTGTCATGCGTCCACCTGCCTCATGCCCTCTCCATAAGGACAGTACCTTCTAACAATGATTCAGAATAATCCTTCATTACTTAAGTTGCCTTTATCAAGTATTTTGTCACAGTGATAAAAAGAGTTAATATAGAAGTATAATTGATATATTTATACTAATAAAACAAATATAAAAATAAATTTTATCATCTAATTCACAAACATTATATACTATAAATAATTAAATAGACTAGGTACATAGATTAATTAGATAGATATAATGATAGGTAGATAGATAGTTTTTTTTCTTTTCTTTTTTTTTTTTTTTACAAATGATCCAAAGAAAACAAAGGTAATTTTCCTTAATTAGTTTTACCCAGTATAATATTCATTATCCTGGGGTTTCTGAAAGGGAATTATTAAAACATTAAATGAAGGATGATAATATAGTATTTCTTTTATCTTCTCAAATGCAGTTCCTAATCCCTCCAATGATAATACTAATGTAAACCCTGTGTTTTGCCTTTCAGTGTTGCTTTTAAAGTTTTTTTTTAATTGAAAATTCCAGACATTTATGTAATATGTTTCGGTCTATGAAGTAAATATAACCCACATCTAAGGTCACCCCAAAGCTCATTCCACGGAAAAGAGGAAACCCTGACAGTCTAAGCTTCTTCCATAGCATGTATACAACTTGAAATAATCAGTTTTGGGTACATATTCCCTATAATGGGGTAGGTTTTTCAAAAAAGTAGTTTACTTTGAGTCACCCATATTTCTATAGTAACCCCTACTCACACTACAATAGTAGCTACACTAAACTTAGTGGCTCACTAAGTTTGACTTGAATGGAATCATTACTGCATTGTGTCAATAGTACTTTCTCTGGGTAAAAGACATTTGCTAATGTCTCTCTAGGAAATTTCACACAACAAAATGTACTAAGAAATTCAAATCTATGCTATAAGAAGTATAATGTATATGTGTGTGTGTTATATAAAATATATATTCTTGACACATCTCACTGTTGTAAGTTGACTATAATATACTAATGGTTTATTGATATAGTTTATTACAATAATGGAAAAAACATTTTTAGGTGCTTGAGGTATGACTAAGCAGCCAAAGGCTCTTGCTACTCTTACACTGAATTAGAGGTCAGTTTCAGGCACCCATGTCAGGAAAGGCCCAATCCAGGAGACTGAATGCCCATTTTTGACCTTTGTGCACACACACACACACACACGTGTGCTCACACCCCTATGTACATATACACACCACAGATAAAAAATCAGAAAATCTTTAAGAAAGTGTTATAGTTATTTCAGCAGGCAAAAAGAAAGGGTGGGAGATCTGAGTTTTTTAAGAAATGATAACTACCTTCCCCTAATTATCTTCTTCAGGACAGTGTTATTAAAGGAGTCTCCTAAACTGGAGAGAAAAGAAGCGATGTTCCCAGTAGGATCTTTGTTTCCAAGCCAGTCAATTCATAACTAGAGCAACCATAAATTTCTGCTTCTACTACATTTCATAAATTCAAAGAAACTTAGATTCCCACAAAGGGGTCATCTTTTTGTTTTTGTATTTATTTGTTTGTTTGTTTTGTTTTTACATCCAGACTGCATTTTCCTTTCCATCCTCTCCTTCTAGTCCCCTCAACACATCTCTCCATCCACTCTCCTCCCCTGTTTATCTTCAGAAAATCACAGGCCTCTCATGTATATCAACCATCCATAGTATATCAAGTTGCAGGGAGTTAAGTACCTCCTCTCCTATTAAGGCTGGAAGAGGAAACCTGTGGTGTGGGAAATCCTTCTGTACATGTGTTGCTTTTATTGGTTAATGAATGAAGAAGCTGCTTCTGCCCAATGGCTTAACAGAATATAGCCAGGCTTGAAAACATAAATTGAGAGAGTAGGCAGAGTCAGTGAGAAACAATGAAGCTACCCACAGGAGACAGATGCACCAGAACCTTGCTGTTAAGCCACAGTCACATGGTGATACACAGATTACTAAAAATGGATTAATTTAAGGTATAAGAGCTAGCCAGAAATATGCTTAAATTATTGGCCAAACAGTATTGCAATTAATACAGAGTTCTGTGTAATTATTTCAGGAGTCTGGGCAGCCAGGAAACAAAACAAGCAGCCTCTGACAACAGGCCTTTCCCACAACAAACCTGGTTTGAGCGAAGAGTCCCAAAATTGGGCAATTGAGTCAGAGGAAGCCCCTGTTCCCACTGTTAGGAGTCCCACAAGAAGACCAAACTACACAACTTTAACATATATGCAGAGGGCCTAATTCAGTCTCATGCAGTCTTTCTGGTTGTTGGTTCAGTCTGCCTGTTCCCCAATGAACACAGAGGGTTATCTTGTAGTGTTCTTGACCCTCCTGACCCCTATGGTTCCTACAATCCTCCTCCACTCCACAGTATTCCCCAAGCTCTCCCTAGCGTTTGGCTGTCTTTTGCATTGATTTCCATCATTTGCTGGGTGATGCCTCTCTGATGAGCATTAGGCTAGACACCAAACTATTAGCATAGCAGAATAACATTAGGAATGATTACATTGACTTTTTTTCAAGTTATGTTTGGTTCTATACTAGATTATTGAGCTATCCTACCTCTAGGTCCTGACCCTTTAAGCAGTGAGTGTCAGGGGGTGAGCACTCGCTCATGGAATGGGACTCAAGCTGGACCAGTCATTTGTTGGTCACTAGCACAATTTCTACAATAGTCTTACCCCAGTACATCTTGTTAAGCACCTTCGGCAAAGTGATTTAGATACAAAATTAGCTAAAATAAATAAATAGATAGATAGATAGATAGATAGATAGATAGATAGATAGATAGATAGAGAATAAAAAATGATCAGCAGCCCTCCTAAATACAGATATAAACAGGCTGAAAAAGAAATCAGGGAAACAACACCATTCACAATAGCAATAAATAACAAATAATATAAAATATCTTGGGGTAATTCTAACCAAGCAAGTGAAAGACACATATGACAAGGATTTCAAGTCTCTGAAGAAAGAAACAGAATACAATAGAAGGCAGCAAAATCTCCTATGCTCTTGGATTTTTAGGATTAACATAGTAAAAATGGCCTCTTTTCAAAAGCAATCTACAGATTCAGTGCAATTCCCAATAAAATTCCAATGCAACACGTTACAGACCTTGAAGGATCAATGTTTAATATGGAATATCATAAAACTCAGGACAGTTAAAACAATCTTGTACAATAAAAGAACTTCTAGATGTATCACCATCCCTGATTTTAAGCTCTACTACAGAACCATGTGCTATTGGCATAAAAACAGATAGGCTGATCAACGGAATTCAATCAAAGACCCAGATGCAAATCCACATACCTACGGACATTTGATTTTTGAACAATAACAGGCAAAATTATACAATGGGAAAAAGAAAGCACCCTCAACAAATGGTCCTATTCTAATTGGATGTCAGTAAGTAGAAGAATGCAAATAGATCCATATCTATCACATTGCACAAAACTCAAGCCCAATTGGATCAAAGACCTTAATATAAAACCAGATATACTGAATGTGATAGAAAATAAAATGTGAGCTATAGCATTAAACACATTGGCCCCAGGAGACAACTTCCTGAACATAACACCAATTGAACAGATACTAAAATCAGCAATTAATGAATTGAATTCCATGAAACTGAAGTTTCTGTAAGGCAAAGGACACCATCAAAAGAACAAAACAGCAGTCTACAGAATAGAAAAGAACATCACCAACCCCACGTCTGACAGAGGTCTAATATATATGTGTGTGTGTGTGTGTGTGTGTGTGTGTGTGTGTGTGTATCAAGAAACTAGACACCAAAAAAATCCCAACATAATCCAATTTAAAAATGAGATACTGTTCTAAACAGAGAATTCTCAACAGAGCAATTTCAAGTTGTTAAGAATCACTTAAAGAAATGTTCAACATCCTTAGCCATTAGGGAAATGCAAATCAGAACGACTCTGAAACTCTGTCATATACCTATTAAAATGGCTAAGATCAAAAGCACAAGTGACAGTACATGCTGACAAGGATGTGGAGCAAGGAGAACACTTCTCCATTGCTGGTGGGAATTCAAACTTGTACAGCCACTTTGGGAATCAATTTAGAGGTTTCTCAGAAAATTGAGTGTAGATGGAGAGTCTGCCTTCATTTCCTGGCTGCCCAGATCTGAATAATCACACAGAAACTGTATTAGTTACAACACTGTTTAGACAATGGCTCAGGCATATTCCTAACTAGCTCTTATATCTTAAATTAACCCATTTCTATTAATCTATGTATTGTCACAAGGCTGTGGTTCACCAATAATTTTCTGGTATCTTTCTCCTTCTGCAGCTATATGGCATCTCCCTGACTCTACTTCCTTTCCTCCTTTATCTCTACTTGAATTTCCCACCTTGCTATATTCTGTCCTGCCATAGGACAAAGAAGCTTCATTATTAACAAATGGTAATAAAACATACTCCTAGCATACAGTGGGAAATTCCACATCAATTGGGAATCAATCTACCTCAATACCCAGATATACCATTCTTGGGCATATACTCAAAAGACACTACATTCTACCATAAGAACACTTGCTCAACTATGTTCATAGCAGTTTTATTTAGAATTGCCAGATCCTGGAAATAACCTACTTGCCACCCAACTGAAGAATGGGTAAAGAAAATGTGATATATTTACACAACGGACTATTAATCAATTCTTAAAACAAAATGACATCAGGAAATTGGCTGTCAAAGAGATAGAACTAGAAAGGATCATCCTGAGTGTGGTAAACCAGACTTGGAAAAACAAACAAGGTATATACTATTCACTTATAAGTGGATATTATCTGTAAAGTGAAGGATAACCATGCTACAATCTACAGACCCAGAGAAGATAAGTAGCAAGGAAGGCTCAAGAAGTGGGACACATGAATCTCACTGTGAAGGAGAAATAGAGTAAACATGGCTGGTGGATGGGGAGTGCTTTGGATGGGGGTTGGGGATGGGAACAGGAGGGAATCAGGTTGGAGTAGGAGGGAAGGAGAGAATACTGGGAGAGACACTCAGAATCAGGGGAGCATCTCTGGGAAGAACTAGAAACCTAGTGCAATAGGAATTCCCAGGAATCTATAAGGGTGAACCTAGCTAAGATTCCTAGCAATGGATGATATGGAGCCTGAACTAGCCCTATCCTGTAACCATGGAAAACTTCTAGAGGAGGGATTGTAGCAGCAATTCAACCACAAAACTTTTGACCTTGGGCAATTTGTCTTGCCTAAAAGTGGACATCTTATAAAAATTTCCATGTTGTTTACCTGGCCTTTATGGAAACTCTAGTAATGTTTCCAGTGGCACTTCATCCTTCGTGTACACAGCAATAAGCATGGATCAAAGAACACTGAGAATACACTTTAAAAAGAGAGCAGACTTGTGACACAGTAAGATGATCCAAAAAATGAAGACAAATGAAACAAAAAAAATCTTCAAAAAGTATGAAAGTGCTGCATTTGGGTTAGGGCAAACCTCTTAGTTGATCCACATTTAACAGTTCTTAGTGAGTGTGTGTTCTTAGTTCAGTGGTAGGTGTCTTTCAAGATAGAAACTTTTGGGGTATTTCCCTGATGTTTCACTTCAATTATACTCCAGCTGTCTGGCAATATTCTGATCTCTCTACTCCTCATTAAACTTACAAACCACACAACACATAGTTATCAGCCTTCTGATTCTCCTTCCAGAGAATTGTCATTCCTTCTCAAAGATATAAATCTAAGCCCACATTCCTTCTTTAATCTAGGATCTACTAATTTGACTTTGAAGTTGAATTTTTCCTCATTCAAGTTTGGCACTTTAAGGGAAATATTTGGCCACCTTCAAACTATTCATTTATTTTCAGTACACACATACTTTATTAAATTCAAGTTATTCTAGGTCTTTTAAGATTACTGCTTTTATTTCAGGGAGTGAAGCTATCTAGTGCTATCATGTTGATGGCATTATGCCCACCTAGTTCAGGCACGAGACTGTCAGTGGAAGGTTTCAGTGGTTGTGTGCTTATTGCCTGGTACCTCTGTGAATGCATGGCACATCCACACAGAAATACATATTAATGATTAATAGCTTTGTGATGTTTATCTATTCAACCAGTACTAAATAAAACAAATTTGCTTATAAGAAGTGAAATTTCACTAAAATAAAAATATTAAAGGGCCTTACAGCATAAATTCTGCACATACTGATTAGCAGTTAAATATGATTCTCTCTTTCCTCACTACAAATTGGATATGTGTTTGTGTGTATACATAAACATATACACATATGGAAAAAAAAGAGGAGAAATAGGAGAATGAGAGAGAGGCTTGTATAAGACTGTATGCCACACAAATACCAAGGTGTAAAAGTGGAGGTCAGAGAAGAACTTTGGGGAGTTGTTCTTTTCTCTCCAGTACTCAGTTCCTCCTGATTGTGTGGCAAGCATTCAATCAATCCCTTCGGCCATGCAATTTTGCTCTTAATTGGCATCCTGTTGCCTCTGTCCCTACCAGAAGAAATCTCAAACATCTTATAAGACTGAACCATGGTAAGAAAGCTTGCTTGATCACCTCTTCTGCTTGATGAACACTGTATATATAAACAAATATTTCAAAATGATCATGGAAAAATAACTCTGGCTTAATAAAGATTTCCAATGAATTACTCTGATGAAGTAAAATGGCTCAAAATTAAAAGTGTAAAGAGGTGTGTATGTAGATAATATTGAATAGTCAGGAAATATCAAAAGATTTTGTAAATTATCTATGACAATATAAGGTGGTAATAATGTGACTTCTTATAAATATTTATTAAACAACATTATGATCTATAATGAACTGAAATTTCTGTTTAATGAGGAAGCTGTTAGTCTAGATTCAATACAAAAATAATTTCAGCTGCATATACATTTGTTAAAAATAGATTAAATTACTACTTTTTATAATGGAATGCCTACAGTTGTTAAATATTATGTTTTTCTATTATTCATTATTATAATGAAGACCATTTACAAATCAAGATCAAAAGATTGATTTGATTATGTATTGAAATTACAGAAAACAAGCATTGAATTATTTTATTTCACATACTCATATCTAGAACTTTTTATGTGCCAATCTCTGTTTTAACAATGCTAACTTTGTAAATCTTATCAGTTATCATTTGAATTTTACATGTGCATCCTAAATAGTGACAATCTAAAAGATTCCTCTGAAAAGTTAAGTTTATTCAAGCATACTAACAATAGGTTGTTATAAAAAATGATCAAATGTTATAGTGATGGATACAGTGAATTATCTATGAATCTCTCCTCACAAAAATCACACATGAAGTGATTCATATATCAATAGATTAATATATATATATATGAGCATTATTTCTTTATTTAAGAAATGTATAATGTTGAAAAGTATGCTATAACAAAGAATTTAAATAAGAAAAAAAAGGAGGGCTGAAGATCACTCAGTGCTTAAGAGTGTTTGATGCTCTTGCAGAGGAGCCTGTCCCAGCACCCACATAGTGGTTCACAGCTGCCTGCCACTACCTTCTAGAATATCTGATGCTCTCTTCTGAACTACACAGATACCAGACATGCACAAAGAACATATATAGAGAAGATGCTCACTCATACATGTAAAATAAAAAAGAATAAAAAGCCCATTAAAAGCATAAATCATGAATTCAACTCTAAAATGATAGAAAATAAAACAAAATTCAACAATACTAAAGAAAAAAAAAGCAACTACTGGTATGAAATATATAGCTTCCCATAAAAAGCAAATTCTATAAGTAATGTAAAATCCTGGGATACATTGTGTAAGAATAAAACAGAGGAAGCACTTTTGTAGATGATGTACCCTCATGTGATTAGAAGTTCTTATTAATAGGCCAAGCGGGTGTGGAAATATGGATGGACATCAGCTGGACTGAGCTACACCTGGGCAAAGTAAGTGATGTGTTAACATTTGTTAAGGGAAAATCATTTGCTAAGCTATCAAGAAAATGTGGGCTCTCCAGTAAAAGGAAACTTTGTCTCCTAGTTTCCAGTGGCAAAGTAGTCTACCAGAACTCCATTTTTTGGTTTGGTTTACTGTTTCTGAACTTTGATTGCCAGAAGAACTAGAAGTATCTTTCATCTCCAGCTGGCAAGAAAGTCAGGTCCCGTTTTCCAAGTCGGACTGCTATAATCCGCCTTAATGAGTCTACCACAGCTCACTCTCCACAGCCTCCAACTGGATCAAACAATAAGCAGTAGCCAAATAAACAGCAGTACACTATGGTCTCTTCACCCTGATGCGAGACTTTTTCCCTTAGTGGCTACTTGAATCCTGTTCCAAATAAAAGGTATTTTGAAAAAATTAAATAAATGATGACCCTTGAAAACGCATAAATGTTATTCTATCTGACTGAATATACCAACTCCTCTCCCAGAGGGGAAGAGTACAGAAGCTACTACACAATAATAATAACAATAATAATAATAATGCAATATAATAAGGAAATACCACTCATATTTTACAGGAAATATCACCCAATATTGTCTCATAATAAATCAACATTTATTGATCTCTAATATTAAGACCAGTGATAAATAAATTATAGAAGGAGGAAGTGGAAAGTGGCTCAGCTTGCTGAATGACTCTTAAATGTAACATCTGCTGCTGTTTCAACAACACATGAGTGGAATCTGTTTTCTTGTGCTTTCACAAATGTTGTTAATCTTGCATTCCACTCAAATAAATCTGGAATTAACAACATTCCAAAAATGGACTGAAAATGTCATCTGACTAAATATCGCATGAAAATCTAATAAAAGCAGATAGCCTTAGCCTTCATTTTAGGAAAAAAAAAAGACATTTGTTTTGTTTTTGTTCATCATAACTGAATGACTGTTTCTATGTTGTTAATGGCATTTGAAGAAGGGAAACCACACAATCAACCCATGTAACTGTATTTATCTGTTATTAGGTGTTCAATGTAAGCGAGTGTTGTTCTGAGAAAGGAAGTCAGACATAACAGATGACAGCTGGACATTGATTTGGACATGGAACGCTGTCTTGGAGCAGTACAGTGCATGACTTTGGAATTTTCAAGGACTTTCTATTCATTTTCTTTTCATATTCAAGCCAAAATTATGTAGCAAGGGCAAGTATTTGTAGTGTTTTGCAACAACAAAGAAGCAAGTTTAATAGGGAGTGTTTTCTTTAGGACCAGCCTGGTCTACAAGAGCTAGTTCCAGGACAGGCTCCAAAGCCACAGAGAAACCCTGTCTCAAAGAAACAAAAAAAAAAAAAAGGAGTGTTTTCACCTTTTTTTTTTCTTTTACACAGTAGACTGAATTACTGGGTGCACTGGCTCATGAGGCTGAAGGAAGCAGATCGCCCAGAATAGCCTGAAATAAAATCTGAGACTCTGAGTGATGGTAAATCTTAGTAATCAACTCGACTGGATATGCACTCAACAGAAAGGCAAGCTTCTAAGCACTCCTATGAAGGATTTTCTTGATCAGGTTATTTGAAGTGGGAAGATGCACCCTAAGCACAGACTTCACCTTCTGGTGGCAGTCTAGAAGATAGGACCTGCAGGAGGAAGGCTTTGCTTTCTGCTTATTTGCTCTCACTCTGCTGGCAAGTTCCTCTAACTTGTGACTTGTGGTTGTCACTACAGCATTTCTACGTCGTTATTAGAAGCAACTTCTGCTTGCCAACATAGACTGAAGCTAGCCCCTCTCGGAACAGATGGCTACTGCTGAGACATTCAGCCTCCTGGACTAAGTAATTGCTAGGATTTCTTTTTCTCTTATTTTTGGCTCTCTAGTGTAAGACAACCATTGTTGGACTACCCAGAACACAGCCTGTAAACTAATCCAGTAAATTATCTTTATTTAGATAATATACATATATTTCATAAATTTAAATAAATGTAAATATATTCTGTCTCAGGTGAAGATGGCTGGTGATATGACTCAACAGGTAAAAATATGTGTTTTTTTATGTATGACAACTTGAACTTGATCTTCAGGACCCACTAAATGGTAGGAGAGAACCAAATATTGATACAAGTTGTCCTCTGACCTCTGCGACATTCCCCCAACAAATGAATAAATGTAATAAAAACAACAAACACAGAAAAAAGAAAAAAAAACACTGTTAAAACTTACAGTATGATCATACCCACTACTTAAATTGTAAACCAAATTTCACACAGCATACGCTATTTTCTAAGACACAATAAGATAATATTTTTAATCTGTTTGAGTTCAAACAGGACCAAAATGCTACCAGCCTAAATTTAACATTGTTCTCAGACATACTTTTGGCAAAGAAACAAAGCTGTAGTTTTAACTCACAGCCTTCACCTTTTGAAGTTTTCAATTTGCTCATGCAATTATAATGTATTAACGTCAACAAGTTTATATAGATACATCTTGAATCTTTAAAAAGTTTTAACAGTTTTTTATTTTTTAATGATTAATGACAGTATTCTAGTAGCAAAATATAAATCTCTTGCTTTGTTTTATTTTGTGTGTGATAAATTTACTAGTTTGTTTTCATTTGGGTTATTATCACCAATTATAAAGCTGACCATCAATAAGACCAGACTGTCCTTTTGAAAGCTACATAGATGCTATTATGGTAATGACTCATCTCATAGTTAATAGGCGAAAATAGATTAGATAAAACATTTTAAGAAAAGGAGAGGGAGGAAAAGAGAAGGAAAGAAAGGAAGAAAATCAAGATATCATTGTAGCATTACAAATTCTTTTTGAAAAATAGTCAAACTCTTCTATGTATTCAAAGATCCAATGATCTGGCATCCTTCATGTATACAGTAAAAACATGAGCTGGAGGTACATTCTACATTTTTCAGTTACATTCTACGGTTTTATTCAATACCTGCAATATTTTGGTAACCAGAAATTGAGAGCCCTTTCATGTTTGTCAATGCTGTATTTCATGAGTCTTGCTAGCAATGCTAAATATTCACCTAGCTTCTGAGATTCTGAGAATTCTGGTTCCCCAAGCTAGAGGCTCCAGAAACACAGATGCTCAGTCAGGACTTAACATTGGATCCTAGATTTGTCTGTCTTCCTCTCTGTCTAGTGAATGCCACAGCAATTTCTGAAAGACAAACCTCCCCATGCAGAAGGTTTTGTGATTTATTTTTCAGTTGGAAGCTCGCATTCCTTGGATCTTTGTGGGAATTCTTTGAGGCCTGGGTAAAGCCTGGGATCCTCAGACAGACATGGCAACAAGCTCAACCTTGGTTGTGATAATGTGGGAGCTGCCAAAAACCAGTTTGACTAATCTCTTAAATAGTGCCTTCAATAGGTTTGATTTAAAGAGCACTAGCATGTTTTTCTGACATTTTTCTCTGCTGGCCAATAATTCATAGTGCAGACCTAGGATTATAGTTGTTTAACAGTATTCAGTGGGAAGAATAAAAAATACCAGAAAAGAGGGATTATAGCCATCAATATTCACTCTCTGATATTCACTGACATTCTTTGTCTAGTTAGGTTTTCTACAATTTTTATAAACATAGAATATCTTTTTCCTGCAGGAAGATGTTTCAAATTGAATCAATTGTAAAATCTAATTGACAGCATTCTGACACTGATTAATTTTCAGAAACCTACCCCAAGATCCAGGAATACCACTCTTGGGAATATACCCAAGAGATGCCCTATCATATGACAAAAGTATCTGTTCAATTATGTTCATAGCAGCATTGTTTGTAATAGCCAGAACCTGGAAACAACCTAGATGCCCTTCAATGGAGGAATGGATGAAGAAAGTGTGGAATATATACATATTAGAGTACTACTCAGCGGTAAAAAACAATGACTTCTCGAATTTTCCATGCAAATGGATGGAAATAGAAAACACTATCCTGAGTGAGGTATCCCAGACCCAAAAAGAGGAACATGGGATGTACTCACTCATAATTGGTTTCTAGCCATAAATAAAGGACATTGAGCATATAACTTGTGATCCTAGAGAAGCTAAATAAGAAAGTGAACACCATGTCATGTTGTATCCTCTTTGAAGATATTTTTTTTTATTTCTTGCCTATTAGTAAAAGTTTATGAATGGGATGTTGGGCCATACTGCGTCTCATTGTAAAGTATGATTGTGCTCACTTACATTTTGAGTGTTGTCGAAGATCCTTTGCTACATCTTCACCAGAATTTGAATACCTTCGTCTTTGTAATTTAAGTTTTCTGGTGAGACTGTCATTGTAATTTAATTTGCATAACTTTAATGACTTATGAGGCTAAGCTCACTAAATACTTTATTAGTCATTAAGAAAACTGCACTTGGAAAGTGCATGTTCATTCCTTTGCCTATTTTAAAGTGTCAAGTAGGAAAACCCTTTTGGGGCTGGACATAAGTTTTATATTGACTACAGATATAGCATGGAATTCTGTATTATAAACATTACTTTAAATAGGTACAATTTTCTAATATTATTTTAAGAAATTCTTTTTAAGTGTATTAGGTTTGATATTCTTATTTTTAAAAAATATTATTGATTCTAAGGTCTTGATGATAGTATTTCTCAGTTCATCAGTAGCTGATGTCATATAGGAGATACAGATTCCTTTTATTCCATATTTGGTTGTCCCAGGATCTTTTTTAGTTAAAACAAAAATAAGCTATTACTCCCCAGTGTCACTTGTGCCATAAGATGTTTTATTGTTGAGGACCAGCCTCGAAAAAAATACCTCTCACCAGGGTAAAGGCATGGGGATTTAGAAATATAGTAGAGAATATGAAGACGTGAATGAAAATAATAAAACAGAGAAACATACAAGATAGTATCAGGAGGAGGGAATTCCAGTGACTACCGAAAATTCGCCCACATTTAATTTCCAACTGCTTAAAATATCTCTGACCCCAAAAGTTAGAAGTAAGACAGAAGACTGCATGAACATGATACAAGGAAATGAACATACCAATTGAGGGCTATATTCATTCATAGTTAAATATTCTGTTGCTAGAGCAAAACAAGTCACACTTACACCCTAGACCAAAACATTCTGTAGGCAAACCACTCCCTGGGTGGAGTCCCAAATTATCTCCATAAAGGGAACTGGAATTTAGTTGGATTCTCAGACATTAGTTTGAGGTAGGAACAATCTACTTCTCTATTCCTGGACACAAGGGCTGGCTATTAGCCACACCTGTTGACAATAACCTTGAGAAAGCAGAACTCTCAGAGCCTAATAACCTTGAAGGAAATAGAGGACAGTTCCAACTCTCTGACCTTAGGTCGACGTGGAAAAGGGCCCACATTTTCGGGCCTACACATTTTATGTGGATTTTATATTTTGCTTTATTGACATATTTATGTCAGCACCATGATGTTCTCACTCTAGAGTATCTTATTAAGTCTTTCTCTTGCCAAGCTTCTACTTCTGTTCAATAAAATTGCCTTTCAATTTAAGCTTGCACCACAGAGTCACCTCAGTCTTTGACTGTGTTAGAGTACTGAGGGTCATCTTGGATCAATCTGTTAGAATGAGTATCTTTTAATGTTAACATTAGAATGTTTAATTTCAGTTTTCCTCAATTATTCTATATTTATTATATAAAATACACTTTTGGTTTTTCTATGTATTTATTGTTTGCTGAAATTAAAGTCATTATTTTTGTTTTCCAATGACTTTTCTTAATATATTGCAATAAAAGTTATTTTCATAGTATTCTACAGTTTAGTGTTCTTGTTAGATTTTATCTTGTATATATGAGTTAACAGTTTACTGAACACTTAGAATTTGTTTACTTGGTAGGCAGTAATTAATATAAAAGGAAATAAGGATGACTGACGAGTCATGTCAAAGTCATTGTAATCTGGACTGGGTGAATGCAAGTGACTATCAAACTAGTTGCTATCAAATTCTTCAGGCCAGAAAAACACCAGAAGTTAAAACTAATACATAAATTCAGATCAATTAAACAGAAATATGAGTCACCAATCTCTTAGTGGGTCACATGCTTACAAAACCACATGATATACAAGAATAGGTGCATAATGGATTAAGTAAAATGCTGTGGATCCTTAGCAGCTGCAGTGGCAGAAATGCTGCAGGACCCCGCGTGGGAGCAGGCAGTGGGCCATGTGACCAGTAGACAGCGAACAGAGGATCCCAAGAGCACTCAGTTGCAGGCAAGGATGGCACAGTTCTCTGAGTGGCTGCAGCAGGCATGAGGAGAGATAGACAGATGGGCATGCCACGAGACCATACCGTGGGTCTCTGAGCAGTTGGCCCTGGGCAAAGAGCCACGCAGCGGGCAAGAGACAGAGACATGGATAGGCACACCATGCCGAGGGAGGTTGTATATTTATTTAGTGGGTTATGGAGGGGGAAGGGGAGAAGGAGAGAAGAGCAGAAAGAGAGAGAGAGAGGCAGAGAGAGAGAGAGAGAGAGAGAGAGAGAGAGAGAGAGAGAGAGAGAGAGAGAGAAACAAAAGAGGTTAGGGGAGGAGTGGGGAGTGGGGAGAAATAGAAGCAGCCTCTTAGAGAGGGAGATGGAAAAGGAAGGGAGTCAGGCTGGAAGATCAGCTTGCCTCTGCAAACAGGGGAGGCAGTGGGCCTGGCTTGTCTCTTAAAGGGACAGGACAGATCATTACACTTATCAAAACTAAGATTAATAATAATTAAAACTGATATAATTATAGTTTAAAAATTATACTATTAAACCATAATATCCTTCTTCTTCTTCTTCTTCAAAAATAGCAACCAATATGTAAGTTACTTAGTTTTTTTCATTTTTTTTAAATTTTTTAAAATACAATCTTTTCTCACTTTACATAGCTATCTCCTTTCCCACTCCCTTCCCTTCTCTCACCCCACCCTTCCCCACCCATGCACTCCTCAGAAAGCATAAGGCTTCCCATGAGGATTCTACCTAATCAATATAATATTCTGCAATATTTTAAACAACAATAGTTTTTTCAAAGAACTCTATTCAATACAGCTCTAGGTTTTTTGAAGTGTTAGTAGGCTACCATAGTTCTTTAATTTTTAAGGTTTATTCACATATACACATACATACAAACAAACACATGCACACATAGCTTGAGTTTATAGGCATTAAGTGTTCAGGAGCCCACAGTGGTCAGAAGGCAGCATTAAATACCCTGAAACTGGAGTTACAGGCAGTTGTGAGTCACCATGTGGTTCCTGGAAGCAGAATCCTGATCCTCTGCAAGAATAGTGACTGTGTATAACCACCTAGCCATTTCTCCAGGCCCAATCATGTTTTATATACTAAGTCTGTTTTCTTCCTTCTAAACTTACTTTCAGAACTTACCAAAAGATCAAAACTAATTCTAAAAGTATGTGAATCTAATTCATGAATAAAGTCAGGTTGAGGGCTAATTATTGATGAGTATAGTAGAATTGATCTGGAATATCCATGATAGTTGTGTGTAAATAAGATGGAAATAAGAAATGCATTCACCTTCCTGGAACTGAGAAGATTTCTGAGAGAAGCAAGACAGGACTGATCCAAATAAAAACTGAGACAAATAAATCCTGCCTCAGGGGCACCAGCTAGGTGTCCAGGAGTTTTAACCTGTGGACCACAGCCCTTTTGTGTTACCCCTGAAGGACTGTGGGCCACAGGTTAAAACTTTTTTTTTTAGTTTACTTGATTCTAATTTTTTTCTTTCTTGGTTCGTGGTTTTTTCTTCCAGTCTCTGTGACCCAGCCATTCCTGAGGCAGGTTTTTATTTTTTAAATAAAATTTATTTATTATATGTGTTTTTCACATCTAGTATCTTGATCCCATTCACTTTATGGTTGGGGGTCAACACAACATTAGTAATCACAGCACTGGGAAGACTGAGAACCATTGGGGTAAATAAAGACTCTACATGCAACTAAAGTGGCCAAAACTTGTAAACCAATTAGCATTTAGCAATTCAGTACTAGGAGTAGGATTTCAGGGTAAAGTAATTTAAAGTACTTCCGGTAGGATTGAGGCCTTTTGAGATAGGGCCCACCTCCTCAGACTTACAGGAAACACTGACAGAAAGCCACAGCCTGAGGAAAAGAGGCGTGAACCTCAAATAGGAGACAAGCATATTCTAATGATATCCAGTAATACAAGCATGTTGGAATTTAAGACAGGAAACAGACACGCATGAAGCTTGACCTCCACACTTAATGTCTTTAAGACAACACTCCACAGGGGCTTCCCACAACAGACTCTGTGCATACCCCACAGAGACCTGCTAACACAGAAATCCCAGTGGTGCTCAGCAGCTTTGCCTTCTTTCATCTGGCACATCTCTGAGCTTTGCTGGCAGTCTCAACCAATGGGTTTGGATGGTTTCCTAAAGGCAACCAACAGCCCTAGTTTAACAAGGCTGTGAAAAGATCATTTCTCTTGCACCGTTGAATGCCGACAGATAGAAGAGTAAAAGACTGACGAAAGGATAAGAGTCTGGTAATGACTTTAAACTTGAAGCCACCTAGTTTTCTATTCAAAATTTAATATGCAACACCACTTAACAAATGGTTGTTGACTGTACGATTTATGCTAGGCATAGTTTGGGAGTGAAG
The DNA here is from genome assembly GCF_950005125.1 of Chionomys nivalis. Taxonomy (NCBI): domain Eukaryota; kingdom Metazoa; phylum Chordata; class Mammalia; order Rodentia; family Cricetidae; genus Chionomys; species Chionomys nivalis. The sequence continues at coordinate 26,585,566 of NC_080103.1, read as the reverse complement.
AAATTCCAACAATAAATTAAGACAAAAGTTCTTGAACTTATGATATCAAACCTGGATTAAATGTACCCTGAGGCCTGATTTATGTATGACAGAAGTTATTTTTCAAGCTTTATTTGAGATATAGTTTTCACACCTGATGTGGTGTCACATGTTTTAATCTTTTCAAGATACTGAGACAGCAGAATCTTTGTGAGTTTGAGGTTAGTCTGGGCTCCTCCATAAGACCCTGTCTGCAAGAAAACAAACCGAGATGTACTTTATACACAATGCGACTCATCCACCACAGAGTTAGCAATTTAATAGTTTTTAGTGCTGGACGGTGGTGGCACATGTCTTTAATCCCAGTACTTGGGAGGCAGAAGCAGGTGGATCTCTGTGAGGTTCAGGGCAGCCTGGACTACAAGAGCAAGTTCCAGACCAGGCTCCAAAGCTACAGAGAAACCTTGTCTTAAAACCCCCCAAAATAAAAATAAGTAAATAAATTAAAATAGTTTTTAATATGTTCATGAAATCGTAAGGATCATCATGAACTAATTCTAGGATACTTTCACCTCCCTTCAAAGAGACCTTATCACCATTAGCGGTTACATCCCTTCTTACTCTGAGGTGGACAGTAATTTGTGTCTGCATATGTTCACCAGCTCTGGACATACCAAATAAAGAGAATTAGAGGATTCTTTGGTTCCTTAACTTTGCCATGCATACTGTATTATAATGACTTCAATTATTTTTTACCAAGTTATCTGCTTCAAAATGTTATGAATGTTCAGTGAGATGTGTTACAGTTTATATTCCCTTTAGACGTTCTTTCATACCACGGGTAAGTTTTGTTTTGAATGAACACAAAGCTTTGAAAAGTTAGTTTTGTTTTAGAACTAGATACATTCTGTCAGTTTAAGGATGAGAAGAAGGTTCTGAGAAGACAGGTTGGCTGAAGGTTTCCATCAGAAGAAAGACTGGAAGCCTTGTGTCATGATTCCTGACTTTGTACTTTATGACGGGGCTTGTTTGGTGTAGATTTTCAATCATATTTACTGATAAGTCTCTGTAGTTGAGCTAAATGAAACACAATTATTTGACTCCTTTCACTTTATTTGATTTTCTCTTCTGTGATTTGAGGAAACAAATCAAGAAAATAAGAATTATCCCCAAACAGAATGATACATTTCATATTAGTTTTTAAAACTACTACAAAAATTATCCATAAAAATGTGTACCCCAAAATGTTCACAAGCACTTTGTCTTCCTCTTGACTTGACAAGTCATATGTAGCATAAAATTTTTTCAATGCAGCAGTTAGTCTATCTCTTTACCTTGTATCTCTGTCAATCTGTGCTTCTTTACTTTCTGAATTTATTTCTCTCTACAATGTATGTGAGTATATGAATGCTATACTTAAGTTCTGTGTGTACGGATGAACATCAAACAGTCTTGTGTGTTTACCTGAAATTTCTGCCTTGTTTGATACCGTGTATTTTGTAGTTTAATGGCTGTGTACACCAGGTTCAGTAGCACATAATCTTCCAGGATTCTCTTGTCTTTGCCTTCTACATAACACTAGGAGCATGGATGAACACTACTTCATCTGGCCATAGGTGGGTTTGGGTTCCAACCTTAGGTTCTCACACTTACAGGTCAAGTGTTTGTACCCACTAAGTCATCTTCCTACTTCATATTTTTCTGTTCTGAATTACCTGAAACTTTAAAGAATATACCTTAAGGTAATTCAGTGGTGGTGCATTCCTTTAATCCCAGCACTCAGGAGTCAGAGGCAGATGGATCTCTGGGAGTTTGAGGCCAGCCTGGTCTACAAATGTTAGGTCTAGGACAGGCTCCAAAGCTACAGAGAAACCCTGTCTCAAAAAAAAAAAAAAAAGAATATATCTTAAAAACAAGCATTGATTATATGTTAATATTAGAGGCAGAGGGGAGTAAGATCTCAGTGCCTTTGGAATCTATGGTTGGCTTGCTTAGCCTCTGAATTCAATGAGTATTACACTGTGTCATTAAACCAGTGTCCACCACAACTTGTTCGGAGGATTTTTGCCTCCTCTAAAGTCTGCATTCCTAAAGGAAAAGATTTGTTCAAACAGCTATGTAATGAGTTACTCAGAAGTTCCTAAAACATGCCTTTACATTTCTTGAACTTTATCTCACCCAGACTCTGAAGTTTTCTAATGGTTCTCACTTTTATGTTGTATTTTATGTCCTCTGTATATTCCGGGTTGCACCATTTTACTCCAGTTTCTTTAAACCCAATTCCCTGCTTTTAGTTCTTCTCCAAGAACAATATTTAGGATCATGTTAGATTTGGGTTTTCTGCCTCTGGTTACTGAAATACAGTGCAGATATAATTTTTGAGGTTTATGCTTCATAATTATTATTTCTGTTCCAAACTGTTCCAGCTTTAACATATGCTTAGGATATTTTCTAATGTGGCATTCATATATACTGACTACCTGTTTCACTGATGAAGATAGAAATGGAGATGTTATGTGAAATTCATTTAATCACTTTGTTCTATAGATAAATGTGAATAGTGTAAGATCAACTCATCTGTACACAGAATAAAATATGACTAAGTGGTCATTATTCTTCTACAAGCAGCACACTCTTAAATTCTAATTAACATTTAAAGACTTCGTTTTATCACCATTAATTGTAACTCTATTAGCTAGTAATAACAGGAGATTTTCATGTGACGGAGACAACACTGAAGTTGTCATTCTCAGTATGTGCTTCACCATGGAGCTGCAGTTCAGCCCTTCACAGGTTCATCCTGGACTGCTCTTCTCACCTCATATGCAAGATTAAAATCTTTCAAGATCTTCCACAACATCTCAGTCCTGGGACCCAAAGACGTGTAGAAAACCAAACCAGACATGGCTAAGCCAAATGAAACATTTGATACAGAAAGTTTAGACAGTCTCTTATCCATGAAAAGTTTATATTATAGCACAAACCTCTTATTTAATTTGGGGGTTTGTGCACGACAGGCCAATGCTCCACCACTGGCCTACATCCTCAGATGACCTCCCCCCCGCAACACAAAATAAGCCTTTAAACACATCATCTATGTTATTGGTGAGCTGGAAAGGAACTGGGATCTTGTTTGGATTCCAAGGTTATCTCTTCTGTAGTCCTGGAAAGTCAGCTTCCTCCTGGCTCCTGGGATGCAGTGTAAATACTTGAGCAGTGCCTTCAGTTCTCAAGTTAGCAATGTTCTGAATCTTCTAGTCCCACGGTACCTAAACCCCACTCCTTCCACAGCCTCTCTAAAGCTTTCTACAGGGGCCTCATAGGCTCATAGATAGAGGTTAATGTTCCAGAAATAAATGCCTATGATTTGCATGGCTAGTTTCTTTTTGTAACCACAGTAATATAAGGACAGTTTATCTTATTCTAAAACATCTTATTTTTTTACATTTCTTGAGAATTCCATACATAATGTATTTACAGCATTTCTGTCCCAAACCCTGACTCCTTCAACTCTCCAAATGTACCCTCTACTCCTTCTCAAATTTATGAATTCTTATTTTTTAAATATCATAGCATTTTAACATTTTTCTGGTGTATTTATTGGAAGCATAACCTTTCATAGATGAAAAGTTGCTGATCTGGATAATATTACTTGATTACTCATATACATTCATTGATACCACTAAAGAGCCACTGTATACAGGTTTGACTTTTACTCCTTTTGTAGGACTTTGAGTTGAAAGTGCTATGCAAAATTTTTTTCAGCATTGATGGTGATAACCTTCAACTACAGGTATCCTAAAAAGGAGGATGATAATAACTCCCTATCTGCCATCATTGCAGAGGTTTCCAGAACAAAATTCAATTTGAATGGTAATAAGTGCTAGAAGAAAACTAGAACGCCTCATGAGGACAGTGATTAACGCTTTGGGAAAGTATTTTTGTAGGGGCGGGAGAAACTGCTGAATGAGCAAAAGTGCTTATTATAAAACAAGAGGACCTGAATTGAGAACTCCACAGACAGCTGAGCATGGTTGTAGATACCTGCATCCTCAGAACAGGGTAGAAGAGAGGTGGATTCCAGTAGTTACTGGCCAGCCATATGAAAAGTTAAATTTGAGGTTTGCTGGATACCCTGTCTCCAAAATTATGGTGGAGAGCAATAGAGTACATTACCTGATCTCTTCTTTTGGTTTTGTATGCGTTGTTGATATATATCAACAATATGTATATGCATACAACTCATACATAAAAACACAAAAGCAGGCTCAACTCCTGAATTATATCCGATCTCCTGTCTCACCAAGCCTCCCAACGTGATGCCATCTAGATGATGCCTACGTAGAATTTGAATAATTGAGGTGACATGATTTTCAATTTTTTACACCTCCAGACCAAAGACCTTTTCTTTATAAATTATCCATTCTAAGATATTTGTTCTAGCAATTAAAAATTGATTAATAAACTACTCCAGGGTTTCATAATGAATATTTAATTTACTTCCTCTGTGATTTAAAAGTCCCATAGTTTAACACATAGTTCAGAGATGGAGAAAGACAATCATAAGTTAGCCCCACTGAAACAGTAATTGAAGAAGGGCAACTCTTTATTTGTGACAGTAATTACTCTATCATCATGCACTAGAGCAAAGACAGAAAAATAGTCTTAATAATTATTTAAATATGCATTAAATGTCCTTCAGTGATTAAAGGGTTGCAATTTAGTATGATCAGCATGCCTGGAAAGCCAAATCACAGTTCATTTCATTCCAGGCTTACTATTAGCTGATGTGTAGTGAAAGAGAATCCACAAAGGGAAGATGTACATTTAGAAGTCCATGGCCCCCAAATGATCCCACCCTGTAGGCTTATATATTTTTATGCTTGCTGGCCATGTTTGGAAAATTGTTTGAGAAAAATAAGGAGGTATGGCCTTGTTGGAGGAAGTGTGTCACTACTGGAAGTGGGTGTTGAGTTTTGAAAAGTCCACACAGGCCCAATCTCTCTCTCCTCTCTCTCTCTCTCTCTCTCTCTCTCTCTCTCTCTCTCTCTCTCTCTCTCTCTCTCTCTCTTCACCTTCATTCTCTCTGTTTACCCCCTCTCTCTATCCCCCCTCTCTTTCTGATTCTGGATCAGAATGTAATTTTCAACAACTTCTCCAGTACATGGCACCGTGCTTTCCACCATGATAATAATGGACTAAACCTCTGAACTGTAAGCCAACCCAATTAGTGTTTTCCTTTATAGGAGCTGCTGTGGTCACAGTGTCTCTTCCTAACATTACATTGACTAAAACAGAAATTGTAACCAGGAAGTGGGGTATTGCTGTCATAGGCCTAACTGTGATAGTTATTGACAAAACGTGGACTTTGGGTCTTTAGATAAAGAAAGAAGTTTAATGTTTTAAGTGGTAATTAATGGTCCATATTAGTAGGAGTAGGGAAGAAAATGGTAATGAGAGAAATATAGAATTATGAAGACCTGTCTCAAGATGTTTCATGAGAAAAGAATATTAGTAAGTGGTCTAGAGATCATTCTTATGGTATTTTGGCAAAGAATGGGTTTGGCTTTTACCCTTGTACAAAAAGCCTGCCTAAAGCTAAACTGAAGATTTCTGTGTTAATGACATTGACAGAGGAGATTTCAGAACAGTCTAATATTAACTGTGCCATGTAATTATTAGTGGGCAGTCTCATGCAGATTTATAAAGAAAAGAAGCAATGTGAGCAAGGAAAAATACAAAATGTACAGTTTGAGGAGACAAGGGGTACCAGGAAGTGTAATGGAGCAAAGTTCTGTGCCCATCTTGTCATGCCCTGGTCGGCGAAGTCCCCACAAAACCAACAAGGAGACCGAGTCCCATATGAAAAAGCAAAGAATCTATTTTATACAAGTTTGCAAAGTCGGTATCACTGTGTGTCCAATGTATTGGAATAATCGGAGAGCCCCGAGCTCATTTAGAGTTGTGTATTTATAGTAGTAAAGGTAGAGGTGAGGGGTTTTGGAGGTTCAAGACCCCTGATTGGCTGACATTTTTCTAGGGGTGTCCTGGTGAGTGTGCTGATGATCCTTTCTGCAACAGTTGGAACTTTAGGTACTTCCTTTGGGTGGTGCTCAGGTAATCTCAGTTTGTGGTTCTTCCTGAAACCAGGTATTGCTTCAGGATAAACAACTGAGACTCAGGCCTCCATTAAACTTATCAATGGCTGAATTCTACTCTGGCAGGTGATAATGGTTGGAAGTAAAGACCTTCCTTTGGGTGCTCTGTTTCTATTTAACTTATCATGGCTGGCTCCTACAATCTAAAGAAATAGATATTGATAAAGCCTGATGGCAAATGGAATAAAGGGAGTGGTGATCTCTAAACTTTCAACTTGTGAAAAGAAATTAAAGAAAAGTTTAGGGTCTGGTATGGTAGAACAAGTTCCAGAACAGCCAAGTTTAGGCATTGAAGGAAACCATAAGAAACAGAAAGCTGTTGATTTGAATGAGGTATTTGAATGAGGTGGACATGTGCCAGGCCCAGCAAGCAGAAGAACTTAGCAACTTCAGCCAAGTGGTTCTGACTTTAGAGTCAAGGATGAGAGAATGGGATTGTGGAATCCTCCTCTGCAGTTAGGGAAAGCTAATAAAGCCAGGTGTGTTTCAGGTGAGTCCCTGCATGGAGGCCTGAACAGGCAATTGTGTGAAGCTGTAAAGGTTAAGCCTATACTGCCTTAGAGACCATAATGTGTTGGAGATACTAGAGTCTTGGGATATTGGCTAAGGAATACTGCTAACAGGTAAGGAACTAAATCAAGAGAAATAAATGTGCTGCAGTCAAGAAAGCTGCGAGGAGTCAGAGATCTGAAGAGCACTTTGACATCAAACATGGAAATATAGAGTTTGGAATTTGTCCAGCTGGGTTTTGGTCTTGTTTTGGCCCAGCATTTTTTCATTGTGTTTCTATTCTCCCTGTTGGTAATGAATATACTGGGGCCATTGCATGCTGATCTGCTTGTAGATTTTGATTTTACATGGGGTTACACTTAAGAGATTGTCATGAGTCTCTAAAGAGACTTTGAACTTTGGAGTTGTAAACAGTGTTGAAAATGGATAGACAAAGGGCACTTTTGAAATTGGACCAAATGCATTTTGCATAATGATGTGAAGACAAGCTCATGGGGGCCAGGGAGTGGAATGTGGTAGTTTGAATGAAAATGGCTCACAGGGAGTGGCACTATTTGAAAGGATTAAAATATGTGGCCTTGTATGAGTAGGTGTGGCCTTGCTGGGAAAAGTATGTAAATATGTCACTGGGCATGGGCTTTGGGGTTCCAAATGCTCAAGCCAGCCAAATCTCTCTCTCTTTCTGTCTCTGTCTCTCTCTGTGGATGTCTTTGTCTGTGTGTGTGTGTGTGTGTGTGTGTGCTCTCTCTCTGTCTCTCACAGTATACATGTGTGTCTCTGCGTATGTATCTCTCTCTCTCCCTCGCTCCCTCCCTCCCTCTCTTCCTGCTGCCTGCTGATCAGGATGTAGAACTCTTGACTTCCTCTTCAACACCGTGTCTGCCTGCATGCCACCATGGTTCCTGCCATGACAATAATGGACTAAATATATGAACTGGTAGGCCAGTCCTAATTAAATGACTTCTTTCATATAAGTGACTGTGATCATAGTGTCTCTTCAAGGCAATAGAACATTGACTAAGACATCTGAGTTTAGTAGAAATCAAATCACTGAATCTTTAACGAACTTATCTTTAACGAGTTTAGACAAGTTGAGACAGAGTTTGATATTTTCTTAGCATTTCTTCCCTTGAACAAAGGACTCTGCTTAGAGGGCTTTTTATACATGAGAGCTATGATTTTATAATGTAAGCAAACTTTCATTTTTCTGGACTTGATTAGATTCATTTGTTGCACTTTTTTTTTTTACTATATTACATGGTCTTTATGTTGAATGTATCCCAAGGCCAAAAACATAATAAAGCTTCACGTTATCAATAACTTCCTTTACAGTTTAAGGAGTAACATGAAAACAGAAACCCAGAAGAAGGCATATTTTGAAGCAAGACTGTATAATTACCAGTGAATACAATGAGAGAGAAGGTTTCTTCGCCATATATCAAGCAGCAGAAAAGTCAGTGCTGTCTGGAAATTCCACTTAATTACGCAATATATTTCTGGGGGAGCTGAGAAATACATTGTAAATACAGAGGTCAGATACAAGAGCTCTGTAAATGGAATTTTCATTACTGTGAAATCACTGTTTGAACATATGAATATGTAAAACATCACAGAAAAGATCTTTTTACCAATGAAAGTCATTTTTAAACCCTCATGTGCTGTCCTTCACTTATAAGGTTAAAGCTACAGTACAGCCATTTAAAATAAATGCTAAGCTGTAAAATTGCCTTTAAGATGCTAACTAATTTATCGTTATTGTGTTTTCTCTGCTCTTTTAAATTTAAAAATACTTATATATTCAGATCATTTATTCTTTAAAATATTTTATTATTTTTGCATGTGTATGTCTACGCAAGTGTGTGTGTGTGTGTGTGTATCTAGTACACTTGGATGTCAAAAGAGGGTGCTGGATACCCTAAGGCTGGAGTTGGAGTTGGAGTCCAAGAATGAAACTGGATATTAAGAAAGAATAAATAATAAGTGCTTTTAAGTCATCTCTCCAGCCCCCAAATTATACTTAATATGCATTAAGTTAAATACAAAAAGATTATTCAAATGTGCCCAAAACCATATTTTTCTCAAAGAGTTTTCATGTGTGTTTCTGTGAGTGTGTATGTCTGTGTGCAGGTGTGTACAGTGTGCAAGTACACATGTGTTTGCCTATTACCCATGTGTAGGGAGGCCTGTAATTGATGTTAGAATTCTTCCTCCATTACTTCCTACCTTTCCTATTGAGATAATGCCTCTTGCTGGACCCAGATCTACCAATTTCAACTAGTTTGGCTAGTTATTTTGGCCTTGACGTCCCTTGTCTCTGTCTCTAAATTCTGGCATTGCACGTTGACGACTCTATCCATCTGGCTTTTATATGGATTCTGGGTATTTGAACTTACCCACGGAGTCCTTTTCCTAGCTGAAAATGGGCACATTATCGCATATATTTCACTTAAACAGTTCAAATGGATTTTTCTCCATTAATCTTTCCATATTAAAAGCAAATCTGGTCATTTCCCTGTTGTGTGTGTGTGTGTGTGTGTGTGTGTGTGACTGTGTGACTAAACTTGACCAGATGAAACTGATTCTGCATGTTGCCCTCCTGCCTATTTAAACTTCCCGTTGCTTGTGAAGGTGCACAGAGATCATGAAGCAACCTTTAATGCCCCATCGTATCTAGGGATTTGAAGCAAACCTTGGTTTCCAGCCTCCCTGTCTTTTGATTTTGTACCCATAAATCTACAGATATATTCTGATAGCATTCAAAAGAACATATTTTTATTTCCAGATAAAAATATAAAAAAGGTTACCTTGGTTGAGAGAATAGTACAGTTTACAGGCTTCAATAAGATAACATATAAACCAGACAACTAAATTTACATTCACAGATCTCCAGGGAATAGATAAGTGTATGGAATCTGGAAAGAGAAAATTCCATTGGGCTAAATGTAAAAAGCAGAGGCAGGGAGGTATGTCTGTTCACTAAGCTTATGCATCTGCTTCCTGAGAGCCATTCCCTACTAGGTATTCCACTGATGCCTCAGATCGTGTGCTTGGATAAATGTCACCTCCAGTGTGGAAAATATAGGGATCTAACAGGAGTCAGCATCCACAATAGCAGAAAGATGGCAATGATAACATCGGATTTAAACACTTCTGCCATTTTGTGTTTTATATTAAGTCACATGCTTAATCTTCTAGATCTTCATGTCAAGCACTGGATAGAGACAATTTAAAATGAGACAATGAGGTGAAAAAGAAAAGTTAAGCAGCTCAATAAAAGTAAAGAGTGGAAAAGTCTACAAGCCAGACTTTGAAGTGTCTTATGCTGCCTGCCTTTTAAAAATCCTCAAGTGGAGTGGAAGACAAACCCCTTTCTAAAAAGGAAAAATAGAACTTTCATTCCTCGAGACAATATATAAAAATGCAGTCACCTAGTTGGAGCTTTGTAACACTGTGATTCATACAAAACTTTTCTGGGTCAAAAGCCTTGGGTTACAGCATAGTTATGTCACTATCTAGTTGTATTCAGCACTAAACTGACTAACTTTTTATGCATGGGTTTTCTCATCTACAAAGGGGATTCAAGTACTGTTTCCTCTTATAGCTCTTTCTGAGCTTTCCCTTGGGTGATGAAGTAAAATGCTTATGTGTATCAATTGTAGAGAACTTAAATTATCCTATACAAGTAAAGTTACTCCATCAGCAGTCAGTATGTATTAACTATTGTTATTATTATTCTGTGCTTTCTGACTGACTGACACAGAATACAAGTGGGTAACTTCTTTTAAGATTGTTAGTGTACTTCTCACACAAATCTCAGTTTGCCACACAGCTAATCTACATTCTTCATTTGTCCCTTTAGACCTTTTCACCTCAGTGGTTTCTCTATGCTTTTAAAGTCTGTATTTCTTGTCTTTTCGTTATACTCTTACTTTCTTCTATTTTCTCCATATAAAACACTTAAAAGTGAACCATAACTTATATTACATTTTTCCAGTCTTAACTGCTGTTCCACCTTATAGATCCTGTTGTCCCTTCAACATGTCACAGTGCTATGTTCTAGCTTTTCATTTTTAGACGTATCAGGACAATTTCTAGCAAAAATACATACACCCAGAAGCGAGGTCTTTGTGTTGGCCTGATGGGCTGTTCTTTTCCGTCCTCATACTATGAAGTAAGTAGGATACAGAGAAAGAGAGAGAAGGATTCTTTTTTTTTTTTGTACCCTTTTTTCTTCTGCACTATTCTGGGATGTGGCTTTTTTGCACAAGATCCTTATTATATTGTATATCATGAATCATATATCATATATACTTCATTTTCACTCATTTTAGAAAACACTTCCTTTGATCTCTTTCCATCTCCACATATATCTTTGTCATTGTCCTTTTGGAGGAATTACAAATGAACATGAATGTTTTCTGAACTGTAATCCAGCACTGTGGTGGAATGTATTTTCCTGACCACTACATTGTTATAAACAAAACTCACACCGTAATTTTCCCTCAAATGACATCATAGGATTTTCTGTCCGAAGTATGAATATCTTTGGGTGAGGGAGTTAACCAGAAGTGAAAATAGATGGAAGAAAATGATATACTATACTTGGTAAGGCCTATACTCAGCATATTTTGAGCCAACATCTGTTCCTTAGATGTAATCATATGTCTCTATGGATTTTTAATGGCTGGGTGTTCAAACACAAAATATTTTAAAACAATTGACTTATAATCAAACCCTTTGAAAGTCTATAAAATATGCAATATTTATTTTAGATGTGGTAGAATATCATGATTTTATTTCAAAAAATAATGGAGGAGGTGGAGAAATGGGTTAGCTGGTAAAACACTTGCTGTACAAGCATGGGCAACTGAGCTCCATCAGCAGAGTTTCACATAAAAAGGAGAGGGATGAGCAGAGCTGAGGAAACACTCCATCAGGAAAGCAGTTGATGTGTACATGTGAAGACCCGAATTCCAGCTCAGAAGCCATGTTGTGTCCCTGTTAATCTGTAATCCCAGCATTTATTTATAACATGATTGACAGAAAACAGACAATTCTCCCGCACCATGTGAGGAAACATTTTTACTGGAACTAAATTTCATATTAATATTTAAAAGTTAAACTGATATTCAAATGTAAATATCGTAACTATAACATCAACATTCATGCTATCATTGGCCATTCTATGCATGATGATGACTATGAAAGGTACAATGATAAAATAATTCTGATTTAGTTTATTCTCTTGTAGTTTATCACATTCACCTAAGTATCAAGTAGCTACTTTGAAAAACCAATGGTTATCTTGAATATTTATATTTAAATCAGTATACACATAGGACCATCAACCCAAAGACAGGAGCTCTCTGTGTTAGGAATCAAAGAGGAGAAGGTTATATGAAGACAACAAGGGAATGGAGTGATCCATCTGAAAGTCAAGGGTGATTAGCCACTCCAGAATCTCAGAAAAGACAGTAAGGTACGCTCTCTACTGTTTTTGGAGGAAGCATGACCCTTTAGAACCTTGTTTTTAGATTCATGAACTCTAGAACAGAGGGAAGCAAACCTTTGTTATTTGAAATCACTCCATTTTCTACACCCTGGCATAGTTATGTAGTCTTAGGCATCCACGTAGTGGAAATAAAGCATATTTGAACACAAAAACTTTTAAATACCTGAACATAACAGTTGTATTTGTAATAGTCATAAAATGGAATATACAAATTTTCATCAGTAAGTGTATGAATGGAAATCTTGAATTTTGAACATACTGGATAGCCGCTAAGGAATATTAAAAGAGTGAATCATGAAGATATGAAACAGCAACAAATAAACAGAAATTTAAAAGTGAATAATGTTTTACATAAAACATTCATATGAAACACTGTACAACTCAAAATAATCTTTTGAAACATAACAAACCAGTTTTTGCCTGGAAAAGGATGAGGAGGGATAAGAGGAAAAGGATGTGAAGAAACTGGGTGACAAGAAAAGGTCATTATCTTGATTTGTGGTGATGATTTATGGTTGTACACATGTGTCAGAGCTCATTAAATCATACACATTACAATGTACTGTTGCTTGTATGTCAACCATAGTTCAATAAAGCTGAAAAAAATTAATTTTCTGGGATGAGTGCCATGAGAAAGGAGTCCTGAAATAGTTTGTGGATGCAGCGAGATGGAACTTATCCAGGCTCATGCTGAGAGGCATAAAATTGAAACTTATCAAGACATCATGCATTAACACAGAAGGAGGATAAACTTGTCTACAAAAGTGGAATTTATGATTTTGGAAAATATCTTAGCATGAGGAAGTAAAATGTCTGAACTCAAAGAGACAGATGACTTGGAGTAACTTTTACAAGCTGAATTATTTCTTGAAGTTTAAAGGAAACAGGTAGAGAGAGGTGGAGAAGCCAGAGTGTGTGAAGCAAGAAGAATGGACAAGCCTCACATTTCATTTCAATGAGTTGATTTTTTCTGAAGAATTGCAGGAATTTTTGCAGTACTCTAAGACAATTGTAAATGAGGAACTGAAAGATACGTGGCTTATTAGTAGTCATATACTAAAGAAATTTTTTGAGAAAATATTAAAAATTCTAGTATTAAATATAAATCAGTTTTGTTTGCACTCAAAATAGTTTTTTTTTTAATTTCTGCATTTATTTTCTCTGTATTCTGCCACACATTGGAGCCATATTTTACAAATAAAATTGTTAGCTGGTATCCTACCACAAACAATTATTTTTAATTTAAGAAGGTTTCTGCAGTTGTTTTAAAAGAGGTAGTTTTAAAAGACACACTTTTATCTTCCTTACATTTTAAAATGTTAAACCACCATGAATTTTATACCTTTGAGGCTCTACCATAAGAAAATATAAGAATAGTGAGAAGAATAATGATTCTTATAAGTCCATTATGATCACACTACTCCTTATCTAATCTTTTGCTTGTCTTGTTATATTATGCTTAATGCTAATGTATTATATAAGTTTCTCCTCAGAGTTGCCACATTTCAATCTTATATAATCCCAGTTGTGGTATTTTGAATGACAATGTCCCAATAGGCTAATATATTTGAATGTTTGCTTCCCACTTGGTGGAACTGCTTAGGAAGTATTAGGAGGTGTGATCTTGTAAGGAGAAGTGTGTCACTGGGGTTGGGGTTTATGGTTTCAAAAGCTCATACTATGCCTAGTCTCACTTTCTGTCCTGTGTTGTGTTTCAGATGTAAGCTCTCCAGTTTTGATTTTCCAGCCCCATTCCTGCCTACTTCTCTGCCATGGTGATCATGGACTAACTCTCTGAAAGTGTAAACAAACCCCAACTAAGTTCCTAAATTGCATTTTGAATAATGTAAGAACAATGCCACATGTACCCCTTTAAAATTACTGCATTTTAAAAATAATACATTTTCATGAACTTGGTGAGATTATTGCTGACAGGACTCTTTCTCATTCTTAACCTTTTCCAGACCCTTCTTTCCAAAATTCAAGAGGAAAATTCTCCTTGTTTATATTCTTGTAAGATGCTGAGCTTTGAGTCCTGTACTTAAACTTGAGCTCCCTGCAAAATGTCAGAGAGCTAATTTAATGCATAAGCCTTTCTCAGGCAGTACATCACGATAAATAATTATTAAAAAAATCTTGAAAGTATGCCAGAATCCCACAGTTCCAAATGCACAATAAATCACAAAATAAGTTTTTCTTTTCCCTGTCATTAGTCAATGAAGTTATAGTATGCTCAGAAGCGAATTGCTATTTAGGTTTTAGCTATATATACAAATAATAAATGAGGAAATGCATGCAGGAAAATAATGTCCTTTTGGAAGTATACAAGAGACAGACATGTTAATTCAGCCTCATAGTCCAACACTTTGGAGATTAAAGAAAGAAGATTCTGAATTCCTGGCCTGCATCAATATATAGCAATATTTCTGTATCAAAAAGAATCCCACAAAACAAGGAAGGGAACAAAAACAAGCAAAAGAACTAAAATAGATAGATGAAACAGGCCCACTCAAACACAGATAACCATTTAATATCCTCTCAAATCAAACTTCCAGAATGATGAGTAATGCTAGTAGAGCATCTTTGCTGAACAGAGATTAAGTAGTGGATATAGTAGTAACTATGTTGCTTTATAAAGCAGTTTTGTTTCAAGGTCATCCATGAAATCTCAAAAATAAGGGCAATAGTTTCCAACTGAAGCATGACTTGATCTTAGTTTTGTTGACCACACTAGAAATCTGTCTTAGCTAAATATCAGCAATTGCAATGGACACTAAGACACCCCAGGTAAGTAAATCATGTGGTTTGTTAGGATTTACGTTGAAAAAAGGAAAGCAAGTATATCAGTTTGGCTAAAGGTTTTACAGACTCACAAGGTTATCAGCAACAAGGACTTTTGATCAAATAGCTGCAGAATAATAACTATCTCCAGCGATTATAGTGTATCTATACCTACTAAAAGTAAAAAGGATAAACTAATAGGTTTAAGATTTACTACATTTTACATATATTCAAGAGAAGTCATTGGACTTTGACCTCAGGCAGTGTTCTGCTGTGATGGTGAATGAACTCTGCTTTCTCATTCCAACTATTCAAATCTGCTTACATTCTGATTCTAAGAGAAATTTAAAATTCTTCCTCATTTTATCTTAGATATACATTTAAAATTCTCAAGAACAATTGAATGATCAGTAAATTTTTTTTGTTTGAGCAATCTTGGAAATATATATCCTTGTGTTTTATTATAGACATTAGATTATAGTATATCAAGTGTGCCTTCTCTAAAAGCTAAGCTCAGGGTCATGAGAACACAAGTCAAACATGACCAATTAAGCCATGTGGAACTACTTCAGCAGGTAATTTCAAAAGAAAAAGAAAGAGGGGCAGAGATATGTCATCCAGATGCAGAAATGCCTAATCGACTTTACACAATGGAAATGAGAATTCCTAATATAATATTTGCATAAAGTTACTGACCTACTAATGCACACATGCACACACAAAGACATGGGCATTGAAACAACTCTAAATTACCTTTAAATTAATTTACCATCTTAAACTCTTTGGATTTCAAGATAAGAAATCTTTTAAGAATGAATAATAGCTATTGGAGAAAAATAAAAATTCACATACTGTCCAATGGAATCATGGAATTTTAATGACAATAATGTAGTTAATAGCAGTTACATTGCTCAATGGAAAGCTAGATGTACCTTCAAGAGAAAGGATTCAAGTTTGAGCTTAAAGAAAAATTAACTTTTCCTTTTTTTAAAAAAAAAATCTTTTTAAAATTTATTTTAAAAACAACGTTTTGTCATTTTACAGGCCAAATCAATTTCATACTCTCTCCCCTCCTTCTGATTCTTCTAACTTTCCCCAATTCCATTCCATCCCCCATCCACTCCTCAGAGTGGGTAAAGTTTCCCATGGGGATTCGACAAAGTCTAGCACATTGCTTTGAGACAGGACCAAGGCCACTGGCAGTGAGGTCAGGATTTATCCCTACTGCTTTTCCTGGGATTTTGGAACCTGTTCTCTCTGGAAGGATACCTTATTCAACCTAGATATAGGAAGGAAGGCCTTCACCAACCACATATCAGACAGAGGGCTGATCTCTAAAGTATATAAAGAATTTAAGAAATTAGACATCAAATTTCTAAACAGTCTAATTCAAAAATGGGGTACAGAACTAAACAGAGAACTCTCAACAGATGAATCTAAAATGACTAAAAGACACTGATAAGCTTCTGTACAACAAAGTACATGGAAGAGTTAATTTTAAACACCGATTTTTCACAAAGAACATCATGTATGACAGAAACAGAAAGAAAGATGTCTTCATGAAATTTTTACATCTTTAGAAAATGATTATCTATAAAATGTGTTAATTATAGAATGATATTTCTATAGGAAATGTACAGAATCAGCTTTAATTTTTAAAAACTCTTTTAATATTATGAGTATGAATGTTTTTCCTGCATGTCTTACATGTGTGCCCTTGCATTCTCAGAGTTCAAAAAAGAGCAATGGAACTGGAGTTATAGATGGCTGTGAGCCACAGTGTTGGTGCCGGAAGCTGAATGTGGATTTACTGTGGGAGCAACAATCACTCCACTGCTGGGCCATCTCTCGAGCCTCCAAACTAGCTTTTAAGAAACCTTTTTCTGAGTGTTAGTGGATGGTTAAGAGCACTGATTGCTCTTACAGAGCATTAAAGTTCTGTTACAAGGACCATATGGTGGCTCACTACCATCTAAAACTCTGCTTTCGGTGAAACCCAATAACTGCTTCTGACCACTACAGTCATCAGGCCTGAATGTGATGCACATATACACATGCAAGCCAAATATTCACACACAAAATAAAATAAATAAATCTAAACAATTTTTTTAAAAATTGTGCTTCAAATAATCACAACAAAGATTTTCATGTTGATGAGGAACTAGAGTTTTAAGAGTGTCTTTATTTGATCTTTTTTAAGACATTGTGCTTAAGCAAGAGAAAGCAAGTATAGCTTCCAGTTTGTACCTAAATTCATTACTCATGGTATTAGGAAAGGGCTAGATAAATATTTGGTCAATGGATGACATGAAAGAAGTCCTGAAAAAGAAGAGAAAACAATAGTCATGTGAATATTAAAGCCAGAAATGAAATTTAATATTGGAAAATGAACATTTTCTATATCATCATTCCTTCCTATTTTGAATACTGACAACATACCACTAAAATTTATAAGCGAACCTTACTGTGCAGTGTAAGAGTATAAGCAAATTATATTGGTATTAAAAACCACAGATAACATGTAATAATGGATAAATTCATCAAAATAATGTATTTTAATCAAAATCGCCTATAAATATTAAAATAAAATATGAAATAAAATGAAAGATATCAACAGCAAATGCATATTTCACTATTCCAAAATACTATTGAACTTTCCTCAATCCTCGCACTCGAACCATAGGTTTACAGTGCAGAAAATAATTTCATGATCCCAGGTATAAAGTCTGATTTGGTCCACAAGCACAATTACTAGTTAAAAAAACATTAAAAGCTATCATTGCAGAGATGTAAGATTATTTTAAGAATCAGCTGAAAGACCAGACAAGGCTTAATAGGAATGGTTAGGAAACTTTGAGTAGCTGAATCAACAACAGCTGTGGTTAAGTACGGCAGAGTAGCAATAAAATGAAGAATGCGAATAGGAAATGTGTTCAATTTTGGATTAGAGGATGGGGGAATAGAGTAAAAATCATATTTTTAAACTGAGTACATGCTAGTGTTGTTAACAGAAATGGAGAACAGAGATAAAAGAGTCATTTGGTAGGTGAAGTAGGGGAAAGGTGAACAGTTCAGTATGAACATGTAACACGAGGTATATCTGAAGATTTCAAGTGGAAATGTCTGAAGGGCATTTGGATGCGTGAGTCTGGGTGATAAATTGTTGTGACAGAAAAACCACTTCAGGGGTGGTGAAGGATGCCCTGGAATCTGGTGCAATCTTCCGTGAAAACACACGGAAGATGGAGACAGCATGCAAAGAAAAACCTTTTCAAGAAACAAAGGCAGGGCAATCAAGTAGGTAAATTTAATAATATTGTTGGTAAAAAATAAATTAGACGTGGTTAAGCCATCTTATAGTCTTAGATCATGCAGTGGTTAAAATAAGAATGATACACAAAGTTTATATGTTTGAGTATTTAGTTCCCAGTTGTTGGAATGTTTAGGAAGGATTAAGAGGTGTGATCTCATTGGAGGTGGTTCAACACTGGGGGTGGACTTTTAGGTATCAAAAGCCCACTGTCAACTCCATTCTTCCTCTCCTTCTTCCTCTCCCTCCCTCCTCCCTCCTCTCTCTCTTTCTCTCTCCATCTTGTGAATAAGATGTAATTTCTCAGCTACCATTCCAGGACCCTGACTTCAGCAAAGGTTTATACCATGGTGACCATGGATTAACCCTCTGAAGCTTGGCCTCCAATTTAATGCTCTCTAAGTTGCTTTGGTCATGGTGTTTATTCACAGGAATAGAACAGTAGTTAAGACGGAGATGAACAAAAATAAGCACAATATTCACTCTGCTTATTTTGGAGAAATAAAGACATTGTTTTCACTAACAAAAGCATTTTTAGCCACCTTAGCAAAACAGAAGCCAATTGTCCTGAGTTAAGGAGTGAATAGAGTGCAATTACACTTTCAAAAACTAGTTGTTAAAGAAAAAAAAATAAAAGCTCTCAAAGCATGAATGGGTGTATGAGTGTAGACGTTTGTATGAACTGTAATTGAAGCTTTTTCAGTTGCTTGAGTGCATGGAAAATAATCTCAAAAAGAGAGCAGATTTAAAATATAAAAATGAGAAAATCAGTTAACAAATTATATTTACCTATGCTATTAAAAATAAAAATCTTTCTAAGATATTAAAGTCAATCTTTGGAAAGGCAATTTTTACTATAAAATTGATAACAATAGGTGAAATTTAGACTGATTTTTTTTTCTTAATTTATTTTTTTTATTTTGATTTCAAACCACAGTTCTCTCCTCTCAACTCCCCTCAAGTCCATCCACTCCTCCCAATGGGTAAGGGCTAAAAAGAATGATTTTTTTAGTACATAGAGATTTTATTGCTTTCTGTAAGATGTGCTTATACTGAATTTGCTAATAACTAGTTCATTTTCCAGCCTATAGCCCAACAACCAATTAAAAAACAAGTAGATGTTTATATGAGTGTGAAAAATATAAAACTTACTTTTACTATAAATTGAATAATAAAAGAATGATAGCATACCAATTATGTACAAACTGCCACTTTGTACATAAAAATAAAATTTATTTCACTAAAATTCTGGAAATTTTTATTTTTGTTAATAATTAAAGTAAACATGAACCATTGTATTTGTTGTCAATATGTCTAGTTGTCTGTAAGAAGATGAAAGCTATAAACATGCTATCATTGTACTAGTAGAACAAAAAAAATAGTTAGAATATGACAAACAACCATCCCTTTCTTCCCCACAGAAATTTCACTTCGCAACCAGTTTTAGAGAAGGAGGAAAATAAGTAAACACTTGCTTAAACAGCCTCCCCAGACACATTACTGAACACTAAAATGAATAATCCATTTGGGGCTTGGAGTCACAATTTCCAGAAGTAATCTCTTTTAAAAGCAATAAGTATACAGAATCTACAATAGTATCTGAGAGTCAAATTCCTTCACTGAATTGTTTTACGTTGTCAATTTTTTTGTTTTCCTATTGCTTCTCCAATAAAATGAATAAATGTATAAAATAGTTTCTTATTGAAAGATAAAACTCAGAACTAAAATGGAGATTATTTTTGTGATTTCTGTTCAGTAAGGCTTTTTCAGGGTATAGAACAGAACAGAAAAATTCTATTGTTTTATGTAATTTGTAGTTTTGAAAATTTATCTTGAATTTTAAATTATCGTAATATCAAATTTACCATTATTCTGTATTATATGGTGAGGGGCACAAAGGTCGGGGCATTTCTGTGAATCTCACAGTAGACACCTTTGTGTAGTTATTTCACTTTTTGTACTTTTATATGGTTTCTAGGAATGCAGCTCAGGGCATGGAGTCACACAGAATTCACCTTTGCTCATAGAATCATGTCATTTGCTCTGAATTTTTCATCTTACTCAGAAACTCTATTGCTGCTTGTAAGCTTTGCTCAAACTTAGAATCTTATAATTAAGTAGGCAGGAACTAATGTCCAAAAGCACAAACAAGATTTCAGAAAAGTGAGAGGTATAAAAAATTGTTTCAATGACTGAGTATGATTTAATAATATTTATTAAAACTTCATATCATCAAATTAAAAAATGAAGATCAGGATGAATAAGATTTAAAAAGCCATAAATTTATTTGATAGAGCGGTCATCACTTCTACCAAGGTTTCTTGTAAACAACTTATTCTGTTTGTTATTATAGTAGAGTACTTTTAGCAAAGAATCTACACAAGTGATCTATACACATGATCATATAATGTCTTTTTGTGGTTTCAATATAGTTTGTTCCCTCCACAGTCAAGTGAAAATTTCCAACCTGGGAGAAGAGGCCTTTAAAGACTTAATCAGCCATGACAAGGAATGTCTCTTTCATTGAATGGATAAGTTAGTGAGAAAAAGCTGGTGTGAAAGGAGGGCACCCTCCTTTCAACTTTTTTTCTGAACTCTGACTTGCCCAGCTACTTTCCTGCCTGAAGTCAGAATACAAGGCTTACTAGAATCTGACAATTCACTCTTGGACTCCAGGGCTCAGTCAAATAAACTTCTTTTTCTTAACATATAAGCATCCTCCTGAATATTAACCTTCATCAGGCGATGAAAGGAGACAGAGACAGGGACCCACATTGGAGCACTGGACTGAAATCTCAAGGTCTAAATCAGGAGCAGAAGGAGAGAGAGCACGAGCAAGGATCTCAGGACTGCGAGGGGTGCACCTACACACTGAGACAAAGGGGATGTTCTATCAGGAACTCACCAAGGCCAGCTGGCCCAGGTCTGAAAAAGCATGGGATAAAACTGGACTCGCAGAACATAGCGGACAATGAGGACTACTGAGAAGTCAAGAACAATGGCAATGGGTTTTTGATCCTACTGCACGTACTGGCTTTGTGGGAGCCTAGGCAGTTTGGATGCTCACCTTACTAGACCTGGATGGAGGTGGGTGGTCCTTGGTCTTCGCACAGGCCAGGGAACCCTGACTGAGCTTTGGGCTGATGAGGGAGGGGGACTTGATCGGGGGAGGGGGAGGGAAATGGGAGGCGGTGGCGGGGAGCAGGCAGAAATCTTAAATAAATAAATAAAATAATAAACACCTTTTCTTTAAAATGACCCAGTATCAGACATTCAGACAGTTGCACAATATTGAGTAAGATAGCTCCCATAATAGTCTGGAAGGTAGATCTTAAACTTTCTAAATTTTAAAGTAGAAAAAAATAATGCCCAAGATGACAAATATGAATACATAATCAACTTGGTAATCAAATCCAGGTATTTCAAACCCATGATGTCATTTTGTTTCAAGATTAAAATATCTTACCATAGGAGATGATGATCCTACTTTTCTTATAGTTTCTAATTTGACAAGTGGTATGGGAAGTTCTTCTGTATATGTATTGCTTTTATTGGTTAATGAATAAAGAAACTGTTTTGGTGAGTGGCTTAGCAGAATAAAACTAGGTGGGGAAAACTAAACTGAATGCTGAAAGAAAGAAGGCAGAGTCAGTGAGATGCCATGTAGCCACCAGAGGGGAAAGACGCAAGCTGCCAGTTGGAACCTTGCCACTAGGCCACAAGCCTTCAGGTAAAATATAAAATAATGGAAATGGGTTAATTCTAGATGTAAGTGCTAGCTAGCAATATGCTTAAGTGATTTGCCAATCCTTGACTTAAATAATATAGTTTTCTGTGTGATTATTTTGAAGTACAGACCTAAACAGAGAACTCTTAACAGAGGAATCCGAAATGGCTGAAAGACACTTAAGGAAATGCTCAACATCCTTAGTCATCAGAGAAATGCAAACCAAAACAATTCTGAGATTCCATCTTACACCTGTAAGAATGACCAAGATCAAAAAAACTGATGACAACTTATGCTGGAGAGGTTGTGGGGAAAAGGGAACACTCCTGCATTGCTGGTGGGAATGCAAGCTCCCGCAGCCCCTTTGGATGTCAGTGTGGTGATTTCTCAGAAAATTAGGAAACAGCCTTCCTGAAGACCCAGTAATACCACTTTTGGGTATATATCCAAAGGATGCTCAATCGTGCCACAAGGACATGTGCACAACTATGTTCATAGCACCATTTTTTTTTTTTTGCCATAGCCAGAACCTGAAAACAACCTAAATTCCCTTCAACCGAAGAATGGATAAGGAAAATGTAGTACATTTACACAATGGAGTACTACACACCGGAAAAAATAATGACATCTTGAATTTTGCAGGCAAGTGGATGGAGCAAGAAAACATCATTTTCAGTGAGGTAATCCAGACCTAGAATGACAATTATCACATGTACTCACTCATAAGTAGTTTTTAAACATAACGCAAAGAAAACCAGACCACCAATCACAATCCCAGAGAACCTATACAACAATGAGGACCCTAAGAGAGACATACATAGATCTATTCTACATGGACAAGGTCTCCTGAGTATATTGGGAGCATGGGGACCTTGGGAAAGGGTTGAATGGGAGGAAAGAGGCAGGGAGGGGAGGAGAGAAAAATGTAGAGCTCAATAAAAATCAATCAAGAAAAATTAAAAAATAAAGGAGAGTCATGGTGGGTAAGTATTCCATTGTTCAGGGCATTCCTGGAATCTAGAAAGTATTTCTTTGTATCTTATTTACTCTGATTTGCCAATTTAAAAAGATATAAGGAAAATTGGGTTGTTATCTTATATAACAAGACATGATATACCCTTTAAACATAATTATGATGGAGCTGAAGGTCAATTCTATAGGTGATTTCATCCTTATTCTTTTATTTCATCATGACAAAAGAGAAAAAAAATATCAAAAATAGAAGAATCGTTATAAAAGTAACTTGAAAAAAACTAGCTCACTAAATCTATTGATGATTAAGTTTACAGAATAAAAATGATCACTAAGGGAGAAAAAAACTAACCAACCAACAAACAAAAACTGCCTTTCATTCCAGGATGGATGAGAAAAACTAGTTCTGTCCTGATCAACGCTGGAATCATTTGTAAATGGATCCTACTCATAAGTGCAAAGAATTTCCCAGGGCTTTGATAGTAAAGTGTAGAAAAATCTTTGGAAGGAGACAGACTCCTATGAATGGTTAAAAGATTACTCTCATACTTCTTTTTTAATGTTGTGAGTTCTATATGATACAATTTGGTTTTGAATACTATCTTGACTATTTTCTTGTCATAATAACCTAATATCAAATTGGGGGAACATAAGTATTCATTCCATTTTGTATATGTGTGTGTGTATAGGTATGTATTTGTGTGTGTATGTGTGTGTGTTAGGTACCTGCATTTTTAACTCATTCATCAAGTAACTAGGGAAACCTGGTTCAGCCTTTGAGTAGTTTGACTACAAGGAAGCTATCCCACCTGGCTTATCCACATTCATATTTTAATAGAGATGCTATCACAGCATGAAATTAAAATAGATGGATGCTTTAGAAATAAAAGTCTTAAATTATTGCATTTATTTTTATCCATCTATATTTATATTTTTAATGAAAAAGAGCTGACCTGTGAAAAAGTCACAGAGATTAAATTCCAAGGAGAACTTGAAGCATCAAGCATAACTATTTATCTCCTGATGAGTTTATATAATTTTTAGGTGGCAGCCTCAGATTCTCACTACATTAGGAATGTAGACTGAAGTTTCTGTTCATCCCAGCCCCAATGCCATTCAGTCCCAGAGGAAATGCAACAGAGGCACTTTAAGACGTTGGATCATCTGGGCATATGTTTCTATCGGTGATTTTTCAGGGGTCTTCCTTGATAAAACCTGATTTTTCTTAACCCAGAATTAATCCACAGGCTCTCATTTCCATGTAAATGAAAGCAGAACCTTTTTTCCAAAGTAACATATTTTTTGACTTAAATTTTGAAGTCAATATATTTTTAAAATATATAGGCTGGTTTAATCCAGCAGTATTTATAATAAAATGTCTTTAAGTAGCTGTTGCTCTTTTCTTAGCAGTCAAACAATTCAAAGACAACACAATAATATATAGTATCTACACTCTGTATATTTTTCATCTTTACATGACTTTTTTATTATTCTATTTCTCTTTTAAGGACTTTCTCTATCCTTTTTTCTTTCTTTCCCAAGCCTAAGAATATTTTAAAACAGATTGTAAACTGTTTAAAGTTTTTTTTTAACATCTGAATATGTCTTTGCTGTATTTCTCTTTTTCTAACCACACGAGTGTTTAATCTGCTAAATAGCATGGTTAGGAGTAAAGCTTTGGTGTGTGCCTCCACCTCATTCCTTGACTTCCTGAGAGTCTTGTTTCATGGTGGAAGGACTGGCAGAAGCCAGTTTATTACAACTCTGTAGAGTTTATAGGCCCATGCCACCACCAAGAAACATGCCACAGACTGCTCACAAAAACCATTTAAGCATTTGGTAGCAGGGCCTCTTGAAAGAGCTGTAAGGTTTTTGTTGCTAATGCTGAGTCAGGAATCCTCTAGCAAACAGACCATCCAGGAAAATATTGCTATCAAGAAGCCATGCTTGACTCTGTTCTTTTATGTTTAGAATTCCTTCCCAAGCTCTCTCAGGTTTTATGTGGATATAATTGCTGAACATTTGGCACCCTTTGTAGACAGAAGTTTCTTTTCCACTGGGACCTCCATCCATTCAGTCCCAAATAAACACACAGAGGCTTATATTAATTAGAAAGTATTTGGACTATTGCTCAGGCTTATTAATAACTACCTCTTACAGTATTGATTGACCCATAATTCTTTTTTTTTAAGATTAATTTATTAAGCATACAATGTACTGTTGGCAAGGAAGGCACCAGGTCTCATTACAGATGGTTGTGAGCCACCATGTGGTTGCTGGGAATTGAACTCAGGACCTTTGGAAGAGCAGGCAATGCTCTTAACCACTGAGCCATCTCTCCAGCCCCTGACCCATAATTCTTATTAGACACATAGCCTGTTACCTTTTCTCAGTATGGCATTTTCATCTTTCTTTCTCTGCATCTGGCTTGTGACTATGTCTCTGCCTTTCCTCTTCCCAGAATTCTCCTAGCCTGGTCACCCAGCCTATACGTCTTACCTAACTACTGGCCAATCAGTGTTTTATTAAACCAATATAAGTGACAAGTCTTTACAGTGTGCAAGAGCATTATTCCACAGCAGAAATGTGCTTAGGAGCTAGGTTTCTTTCTTTCAAGGCCAAAAATTTTAATAATTCAATAAATCAATTATGGTGTTTGGATAAAAAGGATGCTGTGCTTAAATATTATTTTCAGACTAACAGTGAATAAATCTCTACAAATTTAAAAATAACAAACAACTATTAGCTTAAAACTAATAGTCACTGTGTAAGGGCAGAAAAAAGTCTAGCACAATTAAAACATGTTGCTAAAATAAATATTTCTGAATAAAATTATCCTTGAATACTGAACCAGGACTTGCCTTTATCATTCATTCGTAATGTCTTGTCTCCTTCCTTCCTTCCTTCCTTCCCTCCTTCCTTCCTTCCTTCCTCCCTCTCTCCTTCCCTCCCTCCCTCCCTCCCTCCCTCCTTTCCTCCCTCCCTCTCTCTTTCTTTCTGTCTGTCTTTCTTTCTTTCCTCTGCCCTTATTTTAATCTGTTTTGGGAACTTGGATCATATTTCATGTTCCACATGAAGCTTTCCCAGACTGCTACTCAAAATTTTGTTTGTTTTCCTTAATCCTAACAAAATTTCTTACCAAAACCATTCCATTTCATAATAGCTTTTGGGCTAGTATTTCAATGTATGTAGAGTAGGCAGAAACTACTTAAGGCCTACAGATGATTCTCCCTGATGCTGGTATTCTGCCAACAGAAATGTATTTCACTAGAGTAAGCATTACTTTTTCTAGTCAGGCCAAATAAGATGCAAATACCACCAGATGATGTCACATGCCAAACATCTCATAACATTATCCTGCTGTCTAATCACATTGCTCTCAATAACAGAAAGCGTGGCTGGAGTAACCACATAATAATAAGGTACTTTGTGAGCCTGGTAATACTTAGGAATGAGGAAATGAAAGGAAAAACTCTGTACTCATGGTTAAAACACAGAAAAGGAACTGAAATCTTTGACGACAGATCACGTGTATCAACACTTTTCAAGTGCCAATCTTATAGATTTTTCTTATATTGATTTTTTCTTTTAATTTCTGTGATTTCCGCCTAAGAAACTGGCAAATTTCTTTAAAAGAAAATCTATTGTGTGCCAAATATTGTTTCTATTGTGTTATTGCATTATATGGTTTAAAAACTGAAAACATTTTTGGTTTAGATATTCTTTTTATTTTGACATCTTTATAACATTAAATAAACTATATAAAATGTGAAATGACTTATCTTAGTGCCACTATGAGTGATATAAGTTGCCTTTATTACGTGTGTTCGTTCAGAGTTGTGACACAGTGAAATACCGCAGGCTGGGCTGCTAAGAAATAGATGTTTATTTCTGGAGGCTGGAACATCAAAGGCCAAGGGCTGACTGGTTTGGTTCCTAGAGAGGGCCCTCCCCCCAGCTTGCTGATGATTGCTTGTGTGCTGTGTCCTTGCATGATCTTTCTTCTGTGTTTAGAGACCAGGAGACACTAGCCTTCTGATGTATTGTCTTAGAAAGAAAGACAGGTTTGTGGGTAAAGTAAGCATGAAGGTCAGAACATACATAAAGTGAAATATTCTCAGAAATAAACAAGAGACCCTGTCTCAAAAAAGGTAGGAAGCCTGACATCCAAGGTTCTCCGCTGGCATTCACATGAATGTGTTTGTGCGCACGAGCACACACACACACACACTTTTTAAAAATTACTTTATAAATAGTACCATTCAAAGTTTCCACCTCCTCCCCCCCCCTCCCACTTCCCTCCTACTCCCTCCCTCACCCTCCCTCCCTCTCCCTCCAGTCCTAAGAGAGTGCAGGGTACCCTGCTCTGTTGGAAGTCCAAGGTCCTCCCCCCTCCATCCAGGCTAAGGAAGGTATGCATCCAAATAGACTAGGATCCCAAAAGGCCAGTACATGCAGTAGAGACAAATCCCAGTGCCATTATCATTGGCTTCTCAAGTCTGCCCAATTGTCAGCCACATTCAGAGGGTCCAGTTTGATCCCATGCTCGTTCAGTCCCAGTCCAGCTGGCTTTGGTGAGCTCCCATTAGATCAGGCACACTGTCTCAGTGGTTGGACCAACCCCCCTCATGGTCCTGACTTCCTTGTTCATATTCTCCCTCCTTCTGCTCTTCAATTGAACGTTGGGAGCTCAGTCTAGTGCTCCGACGTGGGTCTCTGTCTCTATCTCCATCTGTCGCTGGATGAAGCTTCTATGGTGATATTCAAGATAGTCATCAATCTGCTTATGAGACAAGGCCAGTTCAGGCACCCTCTCTTCCACTGCCCAGGGTCCTAGATGGGGATATCTCCGTGGATACCTGGGAACCCCTCTAGAGCCAAGCCTCTTGCCAACCCCAAAATGGCTCCCTTAATTAAGATATCTTCTTTTCTGCTCCCATGTCCATCCTTCCTCCCTCTCAACCATTCCACTCCCCAAGCTCTCCCCAACCTTCCCCTTCTCCCTTCTCTCTCCCCCCTCCCCTTCTCCCCATCCCACCCCACCCTCATGTTCCCAACTTTTGCCTAGTGATCTTGTCTGCTTCCAATTTTCAGGAGGATCTATATGTTTTTTTTTTTCCTTTGGGTTTACCTGATTACTTAACTTCTCTAGGATCACGAACTATAGGCTCAATGTCCTTTGTTTATGGTTAGAATCCACTAATGAGTGAGTACATACCATATTTTAAAACTACACTGGTTTCATATTGTAAGCCACAGATTCGTCATATTGGACATGTCAGATGATGATGTTTTCCAATAAAGTAATTGGTTTTCAGCTGTTAAAAGACTAATCCTAATTCCACAATCAAGAGTTCAATTTTTTTAAATCTCAAATTTAGTTACTTCTGTAAAGGTTTTCTCTCCAAATATAGACACTTGGGGCTTATGTCTTGTGAATCTGGGAAACACAGTCTAGAATGCTATGTAGTATCAAATAAGACTCACTGGCACCCTAACATACATTGAACAAATAAATACCACCCAAGTGCAGCATCCCTCTAAACACTTATGGACATAAGGTAGGAGCACAAGATTTAATTTCTGCCTCTCTTAGAAATATGAGCATCTTAAAATAACATTTTGACTAACTTTAAAAGTAACTCATGCCAAAGGAGATATGGAATATTAGTTAGACCAAATGCATTCAATAGCTTAAATCTAGATATCTTAATATATGTTGGTTACTAACCCAGTCAATGTTAGATATTTTTAAAATTGACATGGGAAATACTAATGAGAGGGCTTATTTCCCCTTACACCACTGAATTAATGATTAGCTATCATATATGAGTTTTGCTCAGACGTGATCTTTCTCACTATTCTTTTTGTCCTCAGTGGGTATGAGAAACAATGTCTTGCAAACCTTGTTTCTTGGTCTTCAAGAGAAGATCAGCAACATGCCAGAGGAGCCCCAGTGGATAACAGAGGTAGCTAAGAGCTCAGTGGAAGTTTGTTCACTGTGGAATCTTCATTATGGTAGATAAGATGGCTTTGTAAAAGAAACTTCTCAGTGCTGAATTGAGAAGGCAGCTCAGTCCAGACTATGCCACATTAAAAAGCCAAAGTGAGACTAGACCAATTTGCAACAGAAAAGGTTTCAAGTGTCCATAATAGTACAGACCTTAAGTTTTGCCAACTCTTATCTAAACAGCACATGGCAGCAGGGATGCAGATCATCAGATAAACAAACTGATTTCAGAAAACATGATGCCCAATGAGAGCATGATGAACTAACTGTTCATGGTTGCCTGGCTCTCACTTAACGTCTCCTAAAGTCATAGCACTTCTTAAAATTCAAGTACTATCTTCAATGCCAAAGAGGATGTGGGTAATTTACTTAATCTTCATAAACATTCTAGGGAGTAAGTTCGATTTTATTTTCTAAGTTAAGAAGAGAAAAATCAAGATTTAGATAGATTGGCCCTGCCTTTTCCACAAAACCAATATGTGGCATAGAGTTCTTTGTTCAGAACTAGAGTTTATCTTTTATTTCCATTTTCTCTTTATATTCCAGATAAGACTACTGTTATATAATACGAGGATAAAATTTTAAAATAGCACCTTAACTTAAATACATAAATTAAAAGTCCTGTGGAATTATTCCTGAAGCAGTAAATATAAATAAATTTTAGAAGTAATATAATCAAAATGAAAATAATTTAAGTATAAATTTCAAGGAAACAGAAATGTAATATTACACAAAATATTTCTCTACTACACAGTGATTTAATTTTTTTATTTTATTTATTTATTTATTTTTGATTTTCGAGACAGGGTTTCTCCATAGCTTTTGGTTCCTGTCCTGGAACTAGCTCTTGCAGACCAGGCAGGCCTCGAACTCACAGAGATCCGCCTGCCTCTGCTTCCCGAGTGCTGGGATTAAAGGCATGTGCCACCACCGCCCGGCTCACAGTGATTTAATTTTATAAACTTCTATAGCATTTTGTAAAATAATAAGTAATGACCATTTGAGATAAAATACTGGAAGAAATGATTTTCAGTATACTCAGCATGTTCAAATTGCATTTTTCTGTTCTTTAAACAGAATATAAAGAAAAATATTCACAATATATTACTTAATATACACAATATATTTGCCCTCTAAATTATTTTAAAACTTATAACATAATGATGCCATGTAGGGCTTGTAAAATGGCTCAGGAGCAGGTAAAAGCTGTTAAGCTTGATTACTTGAAGTAAATCCCTGAGACTCACACAGTGGAAGGAAAACTTCCTGAAATTTGTACTGTGACCTCTACACATATTTACAAACACACATTCATACACACACGAACATAGATAAAGTATAAAATATATTCAATGCTATAAGCATACTTTGAAAAAGTCAATTAAATTACTTTATCTTGCATGAAATTTATCTATACACAGTCATTATTTCCATTGAAGTCCTTACTGGAATTGCTATAGAATTATAAGATATAAATAAATGATCTTGCTTCCTTTCTGAAGAAAAACACTATCCAACTTGTTTTCCATGAATGCTATCCAGGAAATATTAAGGTGCTAATTCCCAGAGATGGCATCTCATCAGTTTGGCTCAAGGCTATTTTCAATCTACAAAACAAATTGTTTTTATACAGTTTACCTAGCTAGTTAGTGGTGAAATTGGGAAAACATCCTGAAGTAATATCTCTACAGAGTTATGAGGGGCTTTCAGGGGTAGAGTAAGCATCTACCAGTGCATCCTTATTTTTCCTACATGACTCCTTTCGAAGGCTCCCAATGTGATAAACTTCCAAAAGATCTATAAACCACTTTCTGTTTTTCACAAAGCAAACTTATCTCCGTGTCACAGAAATTCCATGGTGCCATAGTAAATTTGAAACTAAAATGTAGACCATTTTGTGGTATAAAATTCCCTGAAAGGCAGTTCTGGAGGTAAGAGAGTTGACTTTCTGGACGTCAGTAATGACTTAGCTCTTTATCATATCAATCTATCAAAATCTTAAACAAACTACCATTTATATTGGAGTCCAATAGTATGTTATACTTTTCTTTCTCCCTTCATTTTAACTGATACTTTGAGAATTGTAAAATGTATTTTGATCACATTTGTCCCCCGGCCCCAAACACCTCACATTCCCCTTTTCCTAATCACTCCCTTTTGTTATCTTCTTCTTAAGCTGGGAATTGTGTCTTACTCAACCCTGTCCTAACACTATACTATTCACAAAACAGTTAGTTTCCAAATATTTGTTGTAATAACCTGAAGCAGCTAAAACAAGTCATCATTATTAAAGTAGTGAAAAATTATATAGCTGTTCCTAAAGAAGACCATGGTGGAACTATTAACAAGAGTAAACACAGAGAACCACACATTGCTTGATGACAGCCATATGTTCTGAGACATGCAGGAGATTTTATTCTTGTACAAGCACCATGAAGTATACTTACACCATCCTAAATAAATATGTCAATCTGTCAAGGTGCCTCTTGAAAATAACAAAATACAGTAAATTGGAGACAGAAGTGCACTCAAAAATAAGCATGAAAATAGTAAATAATGAAATCCATAATACAGCCAGTTATTATTTCTAATAAAGTAACTGTCATGTAAATAATTGTATTATACGGATACAACAGGCAGTATAGTAGCTTTATTTATTTAATCAATACCACAAACAAGTATTTATTATCTCACATCTTATGTGTAATAATAAGCAGTAGAAAAATTTAAATTACATCATTGTATGAAGACACAATTATGCAGATGGTCTATCATTGATGTAAATATTGTCATGTAGTATATGACACTATACTACATGTATTCTCTTTCGCGCTCTCTCTCTCTCCATATGTGTGTGTGTGTGTATGTACTTATGTGGGGAAATGTATTTAAAACACAAGTACATGTGTGCTCATACATGTTATGCATATCTTCTTAAATATTTACCACTAAATAAATTTTAACATGTTTTACTGAAATCATGATTCAAGCTTCACAAAATATAATTAAGTCTATCCCACATAATATTAGTTGCACATAATAATTTAAAAAAAAACAAAGATTAGGAAACACATGCTATTTAATTATTATTTTCCAATAATGACATCATAGAAAGTATTATTTTTTCATATCAACTGCAATTTTTATTCTCTAACAATTATAATTTCTATAAAATGAGAATATAAGTGAATAATTTAAAAATAGTGCCATATTTAAGGCCTACATGCACTTTATAACTCTCATAACTTTTCCATTCATTGGTATATTTGTTCTAGGGGTATGTGTGTATGTGTGTGTGTGTGCATGCATTTGCATACACTTGCATGTTCAGGTGTATGCATGTGTGGCGTCCAGCGATTGACTTCTAGAATTGTTCTCTTTTGCTTTCCTCTTAGTTTTTGAAACAGAGTCCTTCACTAAACCTCAGTCTCACTGTTTCGTCTAGACTGTCTAGGTAATAAAATCCAGAGATCTTCCCACCTGTGCCTTCCAGTGATGTACTTACAGACATGTGCCACCTAGTCCACTTTAGTTTGGGTGAAAGGCGTCCACATTCAGGTCCTTGTGCTTGGGCAGACAGCATTTTACCCATTAAGCCATAACCTCAGCACCCATTTGTTTATCTGGCAGACTTGTGTCAGTGATTTATAATGACAATTT
This sequence comes from Chionomys nivalis, assembly GCF_950005125.1. Taxonomy (NCBI): domain Eukaryota; kingdom Metazoa; phylum Chordata; class Mammalia; order Rodentia; family Cricetidae; genus Chionomys; species Chionomys nivalis. The sequence continues at coordinate 26,552,947 of NC_080103.1, read as the reverse complement.
GCTTAACATTTTGCTAACTTGGGTTATAAAAACAGAAATACAGTGGAAAGAGAGAGGGAAAGTAATGTAGAAAAGCTATGTATAGGATGTGAGGACCGGTGCCAAGTCAAACATTTTCCAAATAGTCATCTAATAAATAATTTTAGAATAACTTCAGAAACAAAAATATATAAGAATAAGTTTTAAACAATTATAAAAAGGTTTTCTATCAGTATATTTGTTCCTTATACTGAAAATGTTGAAAATGTTTTCACTTTCTCTCATTGCTTTTGTATATTTGCTTCCATGCCAAGAGGGACATCTTTGCAGCTGAACAAATAGAGATCTCCTTAGTTCACTGGATCGCTGAAATGTACACTGAATACAATTCTGAAATAGTTCAGCTTTGCTCCAAGCACCAAGATTTATTTTCTGAGCTCTTGCCAATTCCTCTACACCTGGTCAATTGCTCTTCAAAATATATGTGGCTTCATTAGTGACCCCCTTGCTCTCAAACACATAAGTCAGAGAAAGAGTAAGTCAAGTACTGAATGAGGGGCATGTATACAAATAAGGAAATGAGGCTGTGGGTGGAGTCCCCAGTCTTGCTGCCATCTGCATCACTGGACTGGAAAATCATTTAAATACATTTCTCTAGTATCTCCTATCCATTTCTAGACTTAACAACATTTCTATTCTGCAGTATATAATCATTTCCATAGTATGAAAAACAGATCTGGATGAATAAAAAGATTGCCAGAAGGACATCTGGAAGCAACATTAAAGCTTAGATTTCCATGTATAAGATTCTGGAGAAGGAGTATGGCTCCAAACAAGAGCACATAGCATCAGCCTACAGCCAACTGTCACTTCATTAAATCATCAGTTCTAATTTTTCAGTGTTGAATAATAAACATCAACTGTAACTCTGAAGAAGATAACTGGTTCCAGTGATGGATCTTGGATTTCAGGGTTTTTTTGTACCATCTAGTTAAGAAGAAGCCAAATGTAGAATGTCAGTTTATGGAAATCTTGTATGTGACAGGCTGAGGTTTCTTGGTATGCTCCTTCTGTAGCCAGTTGGAAGGCTTGTGTTCCTCCCCTGAGTGTAATGAGAGGACATCTCTTGAGCGTTGTGGCAGCACATGAAAATCTCTTCCTTGTACCCTTTAAAGCAACTACTGAATAACCCTTTGCTATGTTCTACTTTTTTTTTTTTACTTCTACTCTGAATTTGTCCATTTTTTTTCTGCGTCTTTTCTATTTGCCTTGGCCCTCAGCCCGGTAGCCATCTCTTCAGCTGGTACCAATTTGACTCCTGGGTTCTTAGAACATCATGTGCTTCTAGAGGCCAACCGGCTATGAGAATTCAGACTTCTGACAATTTATCAACACAGTCAGTGGCTGGCTGTCCCATCCCAGGCACACAGGCCTCCTGTCACCTGAGCATGTACACATCAAATGTGCTTGCTTGCTCCTCAGAGGCCTTCATTTCTGATTACTGGGAGGAATGCCTGATGATCTCCGTCAGTGGTGGTTTATAGCATCAAATTTCGCTGTGGTTGTAGAGTACAATCAGAGTAGTCAATAAGCATTAGGAAAGAGACCATGGCCTCTATTTGTCACCAGTAAAGGATGAGTTCTGTCTGTCAGTTAACTGAATTCCTATTTAATCAATTCCATAAATTGTCCACCGTGCTTATGAGCTTATATTTTCTATTTCAAAAGTCATATCCATTTGAATATTAGTGATCATTATTTTGAATAAGTAATATCCAAGTGACCTTCAATATTCAATATTTAAATGACCTTCACGTCACCCCTGAGCACAATCTGAAAATTACAAAATTTTAAAAATCCTAAAACTTATGAGTGCCAAGTGGAAAATTGTACACCTGACGTCAAAAGCCACATTTAAAACATGAATGAATAGCATATAGCAAACAGATTGATTACATACTGATATAACACAAATTAAGTCAAGACGGACAGTGGTCCAAACTGAGGGCAACATGGGAGCCTAGCATATAGTACAGTAAAACAAACCAAAAGCCCTCACATGAAGGCTGAACAAGACAACCCAAAAAAAGTTCGAAGAGAGGGCAAAAGAGTTCAAAGACATACTAGCTCCCTCAAAAACACCAAAGAGCTAACATATATGCAGATGTCATAGGTGTGTGGATTGGTATCTGGGTCTTTGATTCAGTTCCATTGGTCTTCCTGTCCATTTTTATGAGAATTCCAGGCTGTATTCAGAACTGTAGGTCTATAGTAGAGTTTGAAATCAGGGATTGTGATGGCTCCAGAAGTTCCTTTATTGTACAGGATTATTTTGGTTATTCTGAGTTTTTTGCTTATTCATATGAAGTTAAGTATTGTTCTTTCAAGGTCTGTGAAAAATTTTGTGGGGATTTTGAAGAACATTGTATTGAATTTGTAGATTGCTTTAGGTAAGATTGTCTGTTTTACTCTGTTAATTTATTTATAGTCTGAGATTTGTTTTCTTTTCCTATGATATTATCTTCATTTTTGTTTAAGGAATTTGATCAGAAATTTGTATCTTCATAAAATTTGCAATTATACTCAAAAGATAATGTAATGCTTGATCTGAGGGCAGAGACCCCTGTAATTGTTTCAATATAATGTGAAAGAATCTGAAGGGGAGTTAAAAAAAGATTTAAAAAAAAATAGAAACCTATCACTATAGAGGGTGAGGTAGGAGGACTGACATGACATGTCCAGCCTGGGCTAAGTAGTGAGGTATTATCTCAAAGAAAAGCAAGCTTGCAAAGACAAAAAGGTAACCTTTAAACATCACAAAATCTTGGTAGCATAGGTTATGAATTAAGTACATTAATTTAAATATAATTTTTATGCTTTATTGGATATTCATGTGAAATGAAAAACTGCATTAATTTGATAGATTTATTTTTCAATTATAATTTTGTATTTATGGTTTCAAAAGAAGAGGATTTGGGGGTGAAGAAATGAGTTGGTACTTAAGAGTACTGACCACTCTTTCAGAGGATATGGATTCTGTTCTCATCACCCAAGTGACAACTCACAACCATCTAGGGATCCTACCTTCATCTTCTAATCTCCAGACATGCAGCATGATGCTCAGACATACATGCAGACAAAATACCATACACATTTTTAAATTAACAAAGGCCTTAAAGATGATTCTTATGAATTGATACTTTATACATGAAATAACATACATAAATTAATATATTATCTGCAGTATGTTAACTACTGATGCTGCAAGCTAAGGATCAAATAAATGCTTAAAGCATTTAACATTAAATATAATGGGGAGAATAGCTCTGAAACCACATGTTGATAGAAAAAAAGTCCAAGCTCAATTAATATTTCCATACAATTAATATTTTTAATGATTGCTTAAAAATATGTTTACCTTCAGTCCTAGATCCAAAAATAATGAATAACCTAAAGGTATTATTCACTATATAAATTATCATTCCTCAAGTTTTGAAAAACCCACACTAATGATAGCTGTCACTATAACAAATTTTAATTATTTTTTAGACACTGCACTGGACTCTTTATTTGTATGGTTTTATTTAATCCTTGAAGCCATCTGGAAAGAATATGGTTTTCATTCCTATACATATGTAAAACTAACGATCTATAAGAACTAATTCAAGGACTCTTGTAATTTCAAGTAACAAGAGTTCTGGATTTAAAAATAAGAAAAAAACTAAAGGCTTATTCTAGCTAGCCTTTTTTTCTGGCTTTCCTAGGCAGCACAACATTATATTCATTTTGGGAATTATAATTCCTGTGCTCCACTGAGTGGGTAATTTAAAGTCTAGGCAGAAAAACTCTATATCATCTCCTCTCTGGTCGTAAGTCAACAGAAGCAATTGTCCCCTTGCAATGAACGAAATGCTTGACACAGAGCCCTTGATTATACCGGCTGCCAGGCTCTAAAAGGCTGTGGATACAATTTCCATCACAGAAGGCCTTAGATTTCCAGTTCCGTGGCATTGTAAATGGTACATCCTACACAAAATTGACCTGCTTTAAATTTTTAAAAGTAAGTTTTTGCTTCTTCTTCCAAGTAGTATTACATGAAATATTTTGATGTTTTATTCGTTTTACTAAGGGAAAAATAAAGTCAAAACACTACAATTGTCTATTTTTTTCTGTGATAACCTTATCCTGTGAACTCATCTAAATACCACAATCAAACAACTTCATTCTAGGAAGCTTTTTTCTCTATGTGAATAATTGTTTTATTTTAATTTTTTTGCCTCCTTGTTTTCCTAAGAGGAAGAGAAATAAGGCATGTAACTGGAAGAATGGGGAGGTGGGGGGAATCAGAGAAGTGAAAGAGGGGAAACCATTATTAAAATATATAATATGAAAAAATATTTTCAAGGAAAAAGTAAATTATTTAAGAAGAAAGGCTTGCTAGCATCTCTATCCAGGATAAAGAATGCTTAACCAACTCCATTTTCTCATTCATATGTATCCAACTCCATTTTTCATTTTATTTATCTATTTATTTTAAAATAGATCCTCATGTAGCCCAAAATAAAAGTAAAAGCAAATGATGACCTTGAACTTCCTCTCTACCTGCCTTAGCATTTCCAGTGCTAAATTACACACATCCAAAGACATGTCTAATAGGATAAGAATTTAATATTGTAGAAGTTACTAATTTTTATGTTCTCACACTGTTACCAAATCCAAGTCAACAATTTTCTATGCCAGTACTGAACATAAAAGCCAACCCCAAATTTATGAAATGAATTTATTGGATGGTAAACTGGTAATTTTAGAAATATGGCTTTCTGTACAAGTGTGCATTAGACAACAAGATCATTGGAACTAATTTTCTCAGCTACTCCCAGCCTTGCCTCCTCTGACTGGACTTCATTCTCAGACTAATACTGAAAGTACCAAGCCTGGTATATCTCAGGTAGAGACAACTGCTGAAGTATTAGCTTTCATCTAGAATTTTTGGTAACATATTGTCACTTCCTTGCCCTTACTGTGTCCTACATGCCTGCCAGACCCAAGTACTGAGATGCTAAGCAGTGTAATGCTACAGTTAATTATGAAAAAAAAATCTACTTAATCAAAATATCACCCAAAGTTGAGGCCCAGTTTAAGCATGGAAGAAGGGAATAAGAAAGAAAAATTGACCAAAGTCTGAAGCCATTTAGTCAAGGTAAGTGATTGTGGTAAAATTCCATAAAGTGTTTATCTTATAAACAACATAAAGCTGTTTGTTATGATTCTGGAGATCAAACGCTCCAAGATTAGAATGGAAGAAGCTTAGTGTCTTGTGAGGGTCAACAGTTTCAGGAGTGGTACCTTTATAAGTCAAAACAAACCGAGACACTTTCTTGGAATCTTTTACAATTAAAGCCAGTCCTCCCAATCATAAGGGTTGTCAAAAATCTACTTACATAACAAAGTTGCCACATCTTTAAATAATCAGTTTGGAGAATAGATTTCAACAGATGAGTTTTAAAGAAGGCAAATAACCAGGTCATAGCAAGAGCTTTGACTGTAAAGGAGAGAGTGAAGGTTCAGGGTTTGTCAACAGAAAGCTAATGCAGTGTGCCTGAATAACAAAGAGGATAGAGTCAGAATCACTATAAATGTTAAGTATGCACAGTGTTATATACCAAATTTACCACTAAGTTTTTTTCTAACTAATTTTCAAATCTCTTTTAGCATTTGTGGTTTGTACATTTGATTCATGGCTGCATTCAAGAAAAATGCCTCAGAATCTATTTAAAATGCCATTAACTTTATGCATGTGAATTTTATCAATGACACATTCATGTTATTTACCTGTCAGTTTGAAGAAATGAGACGTTACTATTTTTTAACATGCTTTTATTTATAGGTAAAAATAAAGAGTACAAATGAACCTAGTCTTTCTATATAATTAACCAAAATAGTAAACTTTTTTATTATGGCATAAAAGAAGTGACTTATAAAAAGGAAACAGCAAAATGGTTGCTAGAGTCTGGCTAAGGGTCAAAGCAATATCACTTTGGCTCCAGAATAAGACAGAAAAAGTATCGTCGACTAAGTACTTCATGGAAAATCATCTCTGAGACTTCTGCTCCAACTTATTGAGAAAATAATGCTAAAGGGTGCTTTAAGATATAAAAAAAAATCAAAACTGAACTGAAACATTAACAAGCATTTAACTTCAAGTATTTAAATAGTCTTTCAGTTAAGCCTATTAAGTTTAAAGGTAGATTGATGGGTGTGATTGTAGTTTAAAAAGCATAAGCAATATATTCACTTTTGCCAATTATGCTAGAGTTCTCTTTGAAGAAAAAATGTAATTGGCAGCAGCACTTTTTTCTATTGGAATGACAAAATATTTTAAATCAAACTAAACCGGAAATGATTCTGGATGCATCCTTCCCAATAGACAACTGTGGGGATATTTAAAGTTATACAAATTGACAAATGCTCTGAATATATTTAAATTTTATAAGGAGTCATTTGACTCATGAGTGCAGGAATTAAGCGAACTATACTCCTGAGGAGAAGGATATATATTTCCAGTACTTCTAAGCAGAAGAACTAATAAAGAGGAACAATTTTCAAGGCATCTTCAGTATTAACAAAATGACAAAAAATCTTGCTTTCTGTACTTTAAGTTTTCTGCCTTAATTGAATCAATCACTACATATTTTTATTCCAATATTTTAGCTATATGAATTTTTATAAATTTTAGTTTAGGACTTCATAATTAATTCATACAATCTGAAAAAGCTTATGTAATCCTTGACAATGTAGTAAGTAATTTAAAATGTCTGTAAAAGGGGCAGGGATAGGGGTGAGGTTGGGGGAAAGGGGAAAGGAGGAAGAAGGGAAGGACTGGCAACAGCTTGGGGGAGTGGGAGATGGAGATGGAGGAAGGGCGGATATAGGAGCAGGGAAGGAGAGACCTACATTAAGGAATCCATTTTAGGGTTGGCAAGAGACTTGGCTCTAGAGGGGATCCCAGGTGTCCACGGGGATGCCCCCAGTTAGGTCCTTGGTCACCAGAGGAGAGGGTGCCTGAACTGGCCTTGCCCCATTATCACACTGATGATTATCTCAAATATCACCATAGAACCTTCGTCCAGCAACGGATGGAGATAGAGACAGAGACCCTCATCAGGGGAACGGACTGAGCTCCCAAGGTCCAGTTGAAAGGCAGAAGGAGGGAGAAGATGAGCAAAGAAGTCAGGACCGCGAGGGGTCGGTCCACCAACTGAGGCAGTGTGCCTTTTCTAACAGGAGCTCACCAAATCCAGCTGGACCGGGTCTGAAAGAGCATGTGATCAAACTGACTCTCTGATTGTGGCTGGCAATGGGGGCTGACTGAGAAGCCATTGATAAAGGCACTGGGACTTGTTTTTATGGCATGTTCTGGCTTTTTGGGACCCTAGTCTATATGAATGAACTGCTCCCCAGGCCTGGATGTAGTGGGGAGGGCCTTGGACTTCCCACAGGGCAGGGTTCCCTGCCATCTCTCAAGCTGGGTGGGAGAGGGAGGAGGGGTGTGGAGGAGACGGAGGGGATTGGGAGGAGGGAAGGAAGTGTAAATAATTGAATGGAAAAAAAATGTTATTTTTTTTGTTTCCAGACCGAGAAAGACAAGCATGGTATTTACTCACCCATAAGCAAATACTAATCAAAAATAAAGGATAGCCATACTACGATCCACAGCCCTGGAGAGGCTGGTAACAAGGAGGGTCTAAGGGGCTACACATGGATATTCCTAGGAATGGGAAATAAAAGAGATCTGGGTGGACTGTAGGTGGAGGGTGGTGATAGGAACAAGAGGGATCAGGTTGAGGGGAGGAGAGAAGGGGAATACTGAAAGAGCTGACTGGAACCTGGGGGCACAGTCATTTCGGGTCAGGTCAAAACCTGGTACAAGGGAAACTCCCTGGCATCTAAAGGATGGCCCTAGTTTAGACTCCTACCGATGCTCAATATGTAGCCTGAATCGGCCATCTCCTCTGATCAGACAAGAGGTCCAGTGGAGGGACTGAAGCACCAACGCAACCTCATAACGTTTGAACTAGAGCCTGACCTGTCTATGGGGAGTGACCAGAGGTTGCAGAATAAGGGTCATGCAGAGATTGTGGAAGTTGCCAGCCAATGATTGGTCCAGTTTCAGATCCACACCACTAGAGTGAGCCCATCCCTGACAGTGCCTGGAGTGCCAGGACCCAGAGGCTGGAAGGCCCAGAGAACAGGGATAGAACAAAACATGATTGGAAAAAAGAAAATGCCTATGTAATGATACTTAATGATATTCTGCTACACTCATAAACTGGTGACTACCCCAATTGTCATCAGAGAGTCTTCACCTGGTAACTGATGGAAACAGATGCAGAGACTTACAGCCAAACACTAGGCTGAGCTCTGGGAATCCTGATGAAGAGAGGGAAGAAGGATTGTAGGAGGCAGAGGGACCAAAGAGAACACAAAAAGACTCACAGAAACAACTAAGCCCAGGATCATAGGAGCTCACAGAGTCTGAACCGACAATCAGGGAGCCTGCATGGGATATTATTCTGAAAACCCTAAAGCATCCTTTTGAGCAGATCATTGACCTAATGACTGTAAGGACTAAGATGAAAATCCATGAGGACCAGAGGCAGGGAAATGCTGGGCAAAATGAGCAATTATAGTAAAGCACAGACACTCTCTGTCCCTCTTGTCTCATACACTGCCTCCACTCAGCACGAAAGTCTACTCATAAAATACACACAGGGATAGAAACATACGTTTATGTAATTTTGCATAAGATAAATGAATGTCTTATATATCTTCTTTAAAATATAATACACAAATATTAAACTATGCTTCATAAATATCTCTCTTTCTAATAAATTTTGTTGATTAATTAGAAAATTTTTATCTACTTTCAAGAATACTTTGGAAATAAGATATGCTAATGGAGCTCTAAATAACTGACTCAAGAGTTATTTTCTTGGAGTGAGTTTTGCAGGTTTAGGTCAAGGAATTCTGGTACATTTTATATTTGTGAACTGTCCATATTTTTACTCTCTACTCTCTACTACTTGCTATTGGCTGGTGAATGCAGAAAAGGCTTTGTCTGTGTATTTGTTTGGGGAGAGAAAGGGAAATACTTCTAATAAATGTCTTCTGCTTGTTCATCTTAGTAGTGAACCTTTCCCCCTTTTTATAATAGTTTGGGAAACATTTCTTCCAATGATCCTTGCCAACAATGCTCTTCCACCTTGTTATGCTGGGCATCATTATGAATACTGGGAAACAGACTGTGGAGAATAAATCACAACTCCAAAATTAAAGCCAAATCACACACCACCTTAAAATTCTATCCTGTAATGTTTGGTTCATGTAAACTCACTAGAAATATAGCACAATGTTTCAGGTTCTTTTATGCTTAATTCTCATGTGCAATTACGATGCACTGTCTGAATACCTACTACTTTTGTTCCTATCACAAATACTGAGTTTCCACTACTTCTGATATCACACATATAGCTTCTCAACTTGAGTCCTGTCTTTCATAACACTTGAATTCTTGTGGGATAATATAGCCTATTTTCAAGGACCGAGTTTTCTATACACAGACTCTGACAAGATTCAATTTTCTATTTTCTGTCATATAGATAGATAGATAGATAGATAGATAGATAGATAGATAGATAGATAGATAGATACATTGGTTATATATATATATACATATATATATATACATGTACCTATCTATGTATTGATGTATCTATCATCTATCTATGTATGTATGCTTGTATCTATACTTCCCTACTTCTACATAGATTTGATATATCTATATGCATACCACCTATATTTCAAATGTACACATCTTTGTATATGCATATCAATCATCAATCTACCATCTCCATAACCACATATACATGTCATCTATTTGGAACAATTAAGTTCCCAAAGTGAATAATAAAAGAAAGATATTATATGGGAAAATCCTATCAAACAAGTTCCATGGAAGGTATCTTTGGCCTAAACTTGTGGAACAACTAGTATCAGTCAGTCCTCAGGGCTATACTTATCAGAAGATAGCGTGTTTAGAATTACTACCTTACAGCTGTTTTAAGGTCTGCCATCAGGGGTCAGTAACTTACAGGCATTTTGTTGTTGTTGTTGTTGTTGTTGTTGTTGTTATCAGGGAACATGGAACAGGTCTTAAGGCCACTCTAATGATCTGAGACTCCTTCAAAACAGACACCAGTGCTAATGGATGGAAAAGAAGGGTACTGGGAATTGGCACACATAAAACTAGCAAGAGGATACAAGATCATACAGCAGGAAATTTTATAGTTTCTGTCTCATCCAAATAATTGCTGTGCACTGGCTAGATTTATGTCAAATTCCAGAAACCAGAGTCTTCAGAAGAAAAGGATCCTCAACTGAGAAAATGTCTCTACAAGATTGGGTTGCAGGCATGCCTGCATTGACTTCTTAATTAGTGATTGATGGCGTAGAACACAGCCTATTGTTTGTGGGGCCATTCCTGGACTGGTGGTCCTAAGTTCTATAAGAACTCAGGCTGAGTAAGCCAATAAACAGCACTTTTGTATCAACTCCTGCCTCCAGGTTCCTGCCCTGTTTGAGTCGAGTGCTGACCTCCTTTGAGGATGAACTGTGATATGCAAACATAAGCTAAATAAATGCTTCTCTCCCCAGGTTGCTTTGGTCATGGTGTTTCATCATAGCAATGGTAACCCTGGATAAGACACTATAAATAAAGCAGTTAACAAGATATGTTATAGTATTCATTGTCACTTAAGTGATATTATACACGAGATTTTTATTCTCTTTTATTATTAAGAGTATTTTGCTAGGCATGTTGGGAGATTACAAGTGTCATGCCATCATAGAAAGACTACAGTCTACATGAAAGGTCGTTGTCTCTTAAATAAATTATCAAAGAAGTACTTTCAAACAAACTATGAAGAAAAGGCCATTTTTATTCAGTTTATTCATAGGAACAAGGTTTATCAACTCATAAGCTTATGGTCGAGCTAAGAACAGTTTAGTCTGGAACAGAGGGAGTAGAGCTCTGGTATTTAGCAGTTCCGACTTTATTTTTTTTCTTTCCCAGATCTGCTTCACTCCATACAATAGGTGGCCCTGTCCCTGTTTACCATCAATGCCATGTATCAAAATATGTCTTTCTCATGGATTTAATTTTCAATTGGAACTTTAATTGACTTTATTTGATGAAAGAATTTTATTATTCGAAAATTACTGTGGACAAGTTGTGAAGTGGTATATGTGTGCACCATGCAATAAAAAAAAAAACTCTAGAAGGATAACTGTGATCTGTAACATGGGACCAGGTAGGATTATGGAGGCTTTGATTTGCACAATACAGTTATCAGTGTGATAGCAAAATATCTCTAAAACAAAAAAAAAATGCCAGATGTTAGAAGAAACAATGAAACCAAGTAAAGCAAATAATGTCTTATGTCATCTGTGTTTGGGTTATTTAAATCATTTAAGTAAAGTTTAAAATATACTGTCAATGGTTTTTCACAAAACCATTTCAAATACAATGAGAACAAAACTGTCACATAAACTAAAAGTTTCTGTTCATAATGTTTCTGTAGCATTTACATGGCATACTGAATTACCACTAAGACTTTGACCTTTGAAATATGTTTTTATATTATGTGTATAGCAAAGGGGAGAAACTAAGGTATAATTCATTTTCAACACATTAAAAGCTCCTGGTCTTTGCCATCTGTTGTCCTGCCACCACACATGTTATACATGGGTCCAGGTGTACATTTGACGTTGTTGACCCCTTGACCCTTCAGTATAACCTAACTTCTCTCCAGTTACAGCAGTGAATCTACAGAATGAAAGTATGAACTTCCCTGTATCCAGTGATCAATTGAGGGAAATATATAATTCACATTGAAGCTATATTAAAAATGAGATTTTGACCTGGACATGGTGAAGTACACCTTTAATCCTATCACTTCAGAAGCAGAGGCAGGTGGATTTCTATAACATAAAAACCAACCTGGTCTATATAGCAGGTTTGAGGCCAGCCAGCAGTGCTAAATAAATCCTGTCTCAAAAAAACAGGCGATGAAAGAAGACACAGACAGAGACCCACATTGGAGCACCGGACTGAAGTCTCACGATCCAAAGGAGGAGCAGAAGGAGAGAGAGCACGAGTGAGGAACTCAGGACCGCGAGGGGTGCACCCACACACTGAGACAATGGGGATGTTCTATCGGGAACTCACCAAGGCCAGCTGGCCGGGGTCTGAAAAAGTGTGGGACAAAACTGGACTCGCTGAACATAGCAGACAATGAGGACTACTGAGAACTCATGAACAATGGCAATGGGTTTTTGATCCTATTGCACGTACTGGCTTTGTGGGAGCCTAGGTAGTTTGGATGCTCACCTTACTAGACCTGGATGGAGGTGGGTGGTCCTTGGACTTCCCACAGGACAGGGAACCCTGATTGCTCTTTGGGCTGGGGAGGGAGGAAGACTTGATTGGGGGAGGAGGAGGGAAATGCGAGGCGGTGGTGGGGAAGAGGCAGAAATCTTTAAGAAATTAATTAATTAATTAAAAAGGGGGGCACAAGTTTTTGAGTTCCTCAAAAAACCTAAGAAATAGAACATTTTCTTGACTTCCAGACAATCATATTAAGTGGCTACTGAGAATCAAGATGATAGAGGTAGATAGATGATAGATAGATAGATAGATAGATAGATAGATAGATAGATAGATAGATAGATAGATAGATAGATAGATAGATTAAATGATGCTATTTCCAAAGAAAAAAGTGATCCTGTTTTTTCCAAATATTCTTTAAATCTCTCTCCTATCACTGACATTTTCAGCAGAAGAGAAAGCAAGTATACCTTAAATTTTAACAAGCTATAAAGAGGCTTTTTTTCACAGCTAGAAAAAGACAATATCTTGTTCATAAAACAATGCCCATAACCCCTTTTTATTTTTTTCTTCTTATTTATTTATTTGTTTGTTTGTTTTTATTTTAAAATTTCCACCTCCTCCCCTCCTCCCATCTCCCTCCCACTCTCCTCTCCCCCTCCCTCTCCAGTCCAAAGAGCAGTCAGGGTTCCCTGTCCTGTGGGAAGTCCAAGGTCCTCCATAACCCCTTTTTATATTTATAAAATATAGTCCAAAGCCCAAATATGTGCCTGAAGCTCTAAATTCTATCAAACTTTCCATGATTTTTCTAAATATGTAAACTTATGATAAATTTAACTTAGAATGTAGGTACAGGAAGAATGCAAATTAGGCACAACAGTGAATAATAATAACAAGACAACAACAGTGTGTTGTAGTAGATATTTGAAAGCATTACTTAAGGAATATCCACTTCATATTTTTATACATGTAAACTCAACAAAAGGTAAGAAAAAATATAAAAGTATAAGAAATAAGGTCTTTCTGATAAGTTAAATTTTATCATGTATGGGAAAAACATTGTTGCCCATTTTTAAGACAGTGAACATCTGTGGAGATGTGTTTTTCATTTTGTCTTTCCTCTAAGTACATGTCATTACCTGTGGGTGTATGCATGTATAGACTATATCATTACATATATTTCATAGTGTAGTGTCCCCTGAATCCATAAGAAGGCTCTTCTTTCAGATGTGTTCTCTTAGAAACCCACAAATTACTACTGGAAGAGTAATACTATAGTCCCCTTGGAGTCTAGGCATTCCCAGAGAGTGCAATGTCTTCATCTGTGCACTGTGTTTTTCTATTAGAAGTCTATGAAGTTAAATCACAAGATCAAGAACAAAAATCAGCATATCTGAACCACTGACATCACAGCATGTATGACATGCTTTGTTCAGTGCTTTAACAAACAAAATTCAATCTCTATTTTACAGAAAGCGGCTGTTTCTTGTCCTACCCACAGGCTTATCTCTTCTTTTATTAAACAACTTAGTTTTTAATTCTTTTCTGTTTTTGCCTAAATAAATTACTATCTGCAATCAGATATGTATGAAAATTTTATACATGTACATAAAATACATTCAAGAAAAAATATCTATAAGTAAAATTTGCTGCGTAAGTATTGCTAAAATTTTATATACTCACTAGAACCATATATATGTTAATAAATATTTTCTACTAAATCTGACTCACTTGTTTGTAGAACAGTATTTGCAAATAAAAATGTCAGTAGCATAGCCATATTATTTCTTAATACAGTTACTTTTCTTTTCTTCTTTTTAATGTAAAATAATATCTTGTTTAGGGAGATAACTGTATGGGTATGAGTACTTGATAGGACTCAGTTATATTTTCAAGGATATAGGATACTTGGAATAACTATACTATAAAGTATCCTCATCACAAATTCAAAATCTAGTAATCAGGAGATACTTGAACAAATTGTGCCGAAACTTTACTGGAGAGGGGCCAGACCTCTACTTGGACAACTATGTAGTCTTAAACAGCCACAATAAATGCCAGTTACTTGATTTTTAACTTTTTGTCATATCTCATATTTAAGATGTATAAAACAGAATTTTCTGATCTTCTACTGATGCCCATTCCCAAAAGTATTTTTGCTTAGAGCCCTAGTTACCTTCTGATTACCATTCATCCATTTATTCATAACAAAAATTTCAGTGCTATCCCCAACTCTGTTCTCTCTTCCATAATGACAATATAATCTGAAGTCTTGTAAGACCCACCGCCAATAAGCTCCATTGTATGGTCATTTCTCTCTTTTGTCAGCCTTTTTGTTTGTATCGTTATCTAAGCAACCAAGTCTCCCATCTGTGTGCTAAAGTCACCTTGGTCATCAAACTTCTGATCTCTCTTTACAGCTCATGATGAGACGGACATAATATTTGGGGGTCAAAGACTGAGTTGTTGTGACTTATAGAAGATGGATTTGTATGTTGAGCTTACAAATGACAGATAATCATTTATTTTGGTTGTCAAACTGAAAGAAGTCAAAGGTGCTTATGCAATTATAAAAAAAAATGTGTATGTGTGTCAGGACACTTCCTGAGAAAACTAACTAAAGGAGGAGTAGGTGTCAACTTAAATATGATAGCATAATCTCAAGGACTGGGGTCTTAAATGGAATAAAAATGGAGACAACATAGAAAGAGCCTGTGAGTTTAAGGATTCTGTCTTGGTTCCTGGATACGTGTGAGCCTTTCTGCTCCACCATACTTTCTTTGCCATGACACAGTAAGATCTCTAAAACTGTAAGCAAAACTCTTCATAAAATATATATTTTGTTCTTTTGTGATGTCCTAATTTGATGTGTGATGAAAAAATTCAATCTTTATGGGATATAAATATGCCTTAAAAGACATGTAAGCATCATCAATTCTCAATCTGAAAAGAGAGAGACATGCTCACTTAACATGGCCTTAGAACTGAGGCTAGCAAGTCAAACTGATGTTTCCATGCTCAAGCTTAAGCAGCAGCTAATAATAATGAAAGGTCCTAGGCTGGTTACGTAGTTCAATAGATAAAGCTCTTACTGTACAGACATGAAATAAAGACCAACATTCAGATGCCCAGAACCGACTTTAAGCCAGCTACAGAGGTGATCTCAGTGCACCTATAGTGAAAAGGCCATAGTGCAAATGTAAGAGAATTACTGAGGATTTGTAGGCACTGGGAGATGCAGTGCTGAACAAGAGACATGCATGCTGTTGTGTGTACATAGCCACATTTACACACACACACACAGAGAGAGAGAGAGAGAGAGAGAGAGAGAGAGAGAGAGAGAGAGAGAGAGAGAGAGAAGCTATGAAAAAAAAGCCGTTTTATCAGTGGTGTTTTTTATGTTAATTTTGTTAGTGGGACTAGCCAGGGCCACAGATTTGGTGCAGCTTCGATGATTCCAAAAACCCAAAATCATAAACACTTTAGAAAGCCACAAGTCTCGCGTCTCCATTTTATTCTGTAAATTGTTACCCTCTGTGTGTCTTACAGGATTTAAATGGTCCCCAGACAGTTCAAGCTATCCAAGTAATGACTCTATCCCAAGTCTTTCTTATATATTAGCTCCTTCTACACTCTAAACAACAGTCAGATTAGAGGTGAAAACACACCATTGAGACTGGAGTTCACCAGAAATAACAAGGAAGATCCCTGTCTGTGTTTTCAGTAGACTCCTGTAAGCTCAGACATTTGGATGAGCAGAGAGGAAAGATGAAAGCATTCTTAGAGCAGTGTCAGCTTGACGCCACATGTTAATAAACACGCAGTGAGCACAGGGTGTCCGGCACCTGCTATGAGCACTTCAAATCTGTAAGTAAGGCAAGATTCTTTACGCAAAGGGATTTAGCAAAATGTAGACATGCAACAAATAATAATCTTAAAGCACTTAAAAATAAAATAAGCTTTATAAAATGCTTTGAAATGAAGATTTGGAAGAGACATGAAAAGATAAATGCAGAAGCAAGATTATAATAAGTAGAAAATGTTTAAGGACATTCTAATCAGGGAAACTATTTGCATGTAGCTTCATCCTCTGAAAGGTTGCTTGGCTCAAAGGGGAAGGCCTAGGACTTCCCACAGGGCAGGGCACCTTGACTTCTCTCAGGACTGGAAAGCGAGGGCGAGGGGGAGGGAAATGGGAGGATGGGAGGAGGTAGAAATTTTTAATAAATAAATAAATAAATAAATAAATAAATACAGAAATAAATACAGAAATGAATGTAGAGTATAAAGATAAAAGTGAGAACTGTGTATGAAAATACAGGATCTTAATAGAATTAGTATCAAACACTGGTTAATTTACTCTGAAGCTGTGAAAAATAAAAGTCCTCACATGCATGTCACCTTCTTTCTCAACACTCTTATCTTTTAATTGATGTCATTTTAGTATTTACAGTTATTATATGCACAGAACATCTCTGAGGGAATCCAAAAGCTTACTGATGTCAACTGACATTTCTTTCTCCTCTCTCTCTTCTCTCTCTCTCTCTCTCTCTCTCTCTCTCTCTCTCTCTCTCTCTCTCTCTCTTTCTCTCTCTCTCTTTCTCTCTTTCTCCTGGAATCTCTATTGATCCCAGAATAAGACAAATGTATTCTTGAAAGTCTAAAGTAAGCATCCCAGTTTTAATAAGTTTTAGAAAAATTCACTCAGCATAACCCCCTACTGACTCCCGACCAAGTGCATCTGAGGCCGTGCAAGTCCTAAGTCTGACAAGAGGGATTTCAGTGTAAGTAATTACAAGCTGCAACACAATTTCCTTAAAACTACACACATACTGGACAAATACTTATTTGTGGTTATAGAATGGGTAATGTCACTATAAAAATAGTACACCTTATAATAGTGCCGCATACCATAATTTACCTTTGCTATAACTGAAATGTCATATCATGTTCCAGCCTTAATATTTAGTAACTAACAATTTAATGTACAAATCTGCAACCTGAGTAACAGAATAGTTTTAAAAGACAAACCCTTATTCTTACAAGAGAAATATAATGGACCATGCAAAATGCCAAAGGATTATACAGAAGGGAAAATAGACTTACATTCATGAAAAATATGCAGCAACTTTCAAGTACTTTACAGAGAAAGAAGTTAAATCAGTGCAGATACTCAGGAGGGAAATGATGATTCATAAATGGTGAATGCAGGCGTGTGAGTATGATGAGACATTATTATGTATGCACATGACTTGTCAGAGAACACATTTTATAAAATAAATAACAATACTCCAAACATAATGTAAGTATAGCCTTCAAAAAAAAAAAGAGTCGAAACCTGTTAAAATTCAGTAAAAATCCATCCTATTACATCCATAACTGAATGTGATGACTGAGCAAATTCAGTCATTTCTGACCTATTTCTTGCAGGAGGGTAAAGTTAACATTGGGTCATTCTGCATTTTCACCATCAAGGTAAATCTTTCAGATAAAAATAGCAGTTAAAATAGAAATGTCAATAAAAGTATTTTTATGCATTTTAAAACATCATAAGTTGAGGATTATGAACCTAATATTAATTTATCTTGTACTGTTATCACAAAATGCCTAAGGTTATGTAATATGTAAACAGGGAATTATTTTGTTCACAGACCTGGAAGTTCAGTGGCTGTGTGATATCACTGACTTAGTTCTAGTGAGGGACCATAGAAGGTACCTTCATGACCAGAGTGCTAATGAGAATGACCACATCACAAAGCCAAAAGCAACAGATAACTCATTGCATGAGACATATATCAATACCTTCTGGTGGGGGAGTACCCAGGGACCTAATTACCATACACTAAGTCTAAACTTAAAAAGTCCCATTACCTTTTAACATAGCCACACCAAGAATCAAGCTTCCAATGAATGATTGGGGAACTGAGTCCTCTAAGAATTCAGCTACCTAATATAATATCTTGTTTATATTTCCACATGTTTTGATAGTTTATTTAAATACTCAAGGCACAGTTCAGCACAGAACATGGGTTAACATGCAATCGCATCAATGCCAGAGTTCTTAAGACTCTCTTCGCACAAAATTATTTCTGGCCTATATAAAACTTAAAAGTTAATACCTCTGTTATTATTTGAGATTTTCTAAGAAATTCAACTTAATTTGTTGAAAGCATACAGATGATATTACTAACCTAGAAAATATGTATCTCTACAGATACATAATCTCTTCCCAATGCTTTTCAATCTTCAGTTGTGACACCTTTTATTATTCTGGTAAAAAAAAAAATTAGAAGCAAAAGAAATGTAAACACTTTTCTCCTACTAGGATGTGATAGTGAATAAGAACATCAATCTTTTTTATTTTTTTAAATAAATTTAAATGCGAGGGCTATATTTACATCATTTTAACAACTCCCTCTGTCTCCAAGAAATTCAACTTCTTCTTTTATTATTCTCTCTCTCTCTCTCTGAAATACACACACACACACACACACACATACACAACCTGCTGAATCCATTTAGTATTGTGTCTTATGCTTATATGTTTAGCTCTAACTATTTGGGGTTGGCTAACCCATCAAGGCCTATCCCTCTCTTAGCAGCTGTTAATGGCTTATAGCTCTTCATTTAAGGATGGAGCCTTGTGAAATTTCCCCATCGACATTTACATGTCATTTGTGTAGTTATTGTTCAGGTCTTTTTTATTTATTTTTGTTTTGTTTTTTGAGGCAGGGTTTCCAGGCAGACCTTGAACTCACAGAGATCCTCCTGCCCCTACCTCCCGAGTGCTGGGATTAAAGGTATGTGCAACCACTGCCCAGCCTCAGGTATTTTTTAAGGCAACCACATGGCTGAAATTTCATGGTTGCAGCTTCTCTGTCACATATATAAGACACTATCTTATATACAACAAATGAAAACTACTACATAAATCCACAGCTGGTCAAACTGTGAGAACAACTGATTTCAGGATGCCAAACCTCAGATGATAGATCTATATCACAACCCCTACCTATAAATCTCAGGAAACCTCATGGAAAGGGGTAAAGAAAGGTAATGATGTTCTTTAATGAATTATAAGTAACCTAACACAAACCATTTCAAAACGGTGTGAAAGATGACACCTTCATTGTACTGAATTGAAAGAGACTTCAGGATCTAGACTCAAAAAATGCAAGCAAAATGTTAAGAAGCATTTCCATGAGAAAAAGATAATAGTATAATAGTTAGATTGGATATTAGGAAATGGGTATAAGAATTAATTAGTCTCCAAATATGGAAGCAAAAAAGGTATTTTAGCAATGTAAATGAACCTTTTATTTAATGAAGCTTAAACCTAAGGATCTCTTCATTGTAAAGCAAAACATGCATTATAAATATAAGAGAATTCCAACTGACATGGTTGAAAAAAGTGATTGAAGGAACCCTTACCACATTAACATTGAAATTTAATGTTTCTTACCAATCCTAAATCACTGACATTATATAATAATATAAATTTCTAAATGAAAGACTAAGCAGTGACAAAAATAATATGAGAAATCATCAAAGAAATAAGTCTTATCATAGGAGAGAAATCGGAGTCTTGGGGTGCTGATGGATAAGAAGAAATTCAAGAACAATAGTTGTGCATAGGTAGTACCTATTACAGAATAGAATGATAGGTTGCAGAAAATGGAGAGTTTGATGGACAGCAAGATAGATGGTAGACAGACCAAGAGAACACTCAATGTAATTGACCATTTGGTCATAAATTTTATTCTTTTCTCGGAGTTGAAGGAAATTATCCATTAACACTAATATAACATAAATAACATTAACATAAATGCAAAAATATCAGAACCAGAATGAATACACAATGTCAAAGTCATTGACTTGCATAGTGCTTTAAGAAATTTTAAAATATTTTATTCATTCTTGTATATGCATACTTTATTCATACCCACACTCTACTTCCATCATCCAACTACCAACAGATCTCCCTAACACATGCTGCCCTTCTAATTTCAAACTTCAAGCCCTCTTTTCATTTAATAATCTGCTAAATCCAATTAGTGGTGTCCATATGTGTTTGGCTATAGGACCACCTACTGGGATATGGTAACCTACCAGAGGCCACACTCATGCCCTCAACACACACACACACACACACACACACACACACACACACTGACTCTCTCTGACCTATTAGCCTTCAAACACTAATAATCTCCAAGTTCGAGGTGGGAATGCATGAACCCTTCACTGATCATGCTATAAATATGACTGGGTTGATCTTGTGAAGGTCATGTTTAGGCAGCTACAGTTGTGAATTTATTAGTACAACAGTCATGCTATATCCAAAATACACTGTTTCACAGAAGTCTTGTCCAGACTCTGACTTATACAATCTTTCTGCTCTCCTTTCTGGAATATTCCCAGAGCATAAATAAATAAATAATAAGTAAATATAAAAAAATATAAAAAAAATCATAGTAGTCTCTTTTGTGAGGGTTGTGGTTTCTCCAGTCAAGGGCTCTTTACTAATTTTACATTATCTAGAATGATTCTTGTCCTGTACAGTTGTAGTTAAGTACAACTAAGAAGCAATTGCTCTCCCTGTAAGCTCCATACCACTATTGCTCTAATGTGTACAACTGAAACTCACAAGACTCATCTCAGTAAGACTATTGATGACCTTTTTTCTCTAGCATCCCACATGGTACCTCTTCTTCTGCACTGTGAAAGTCAGCAGTTAGAGACAAAGCTTCCACGCCCTGGTTTCCTGTGATCCAAGCCTGTGGGATCTTCAGAAAGAGCATCTTGCCATTAAATTTTGGTGGGTAACCAAGAGTAATAAAAATAACTATTACTTTTTGGGGCAGTCTGCAGAAACCCCTTAACAAACAACCTGAAGTAGGTATACCACACCTGGCTCTAGGTTTTTCATTCCATAATTTATGGAGACTGTTTTTTCTATTTTTGAAATTTAATATATTTACACCATTCCTCTTCATTTTCCTCATACAAACCCTCCCATACAACCTTACCTACTCTTTCCAAATTTATGGCCTCTGTTTTCATTAATTGCTATTACAGCCATATAAGTATATATAGAATTTTATTTATAATTTTAATTTTTATTGAAAATAGATTTTCATGTAGTACATTATAACCACAGTTCCTCTCCCACAATTCCTCCCAGATCTTTCCCACCTCCCTACACACCTAAATCCACATCCTTTCTTTTTCTCTCTCACTAAAAAACAAACTGGCAACTGAAAAACAAAACAAAATGGAAAAAAGAGTAAAGAAAATCACAACAAACATGTACAGACACAGATGTAGAAACACACACAGAAAAGAGAGAAATTTAATTAAAAACACAAAATTGGAAAATATAATAATAAGCAAGGGATCTGTAATGGGGTTAGTGCCCAGATAAAGGACTATGAGACAAAAACCCTCTCAAACTACCATTTGAGTTCATCTTGTGTTGGCCATCTACTGTTGGACATGGAACCTGTCCTTAAGTTTAGTTTGTATTTGAAGAAAACTAACTTTTTCTTTCCAAGGGCCACTGTCAGTGGGAGACGGCTCTGGGTTAGGAATGGGAGTTTGTGTTTGCTTCCTCTCTCAGCACTAAAACCCCCTCTAGTTTAGACCTGAGCAAGCCCTGTGTGTGCTGCGTAATTCCCAGTGTGTCCAGGTGTGTCGCTTCTGTTTTGTCTAGATGGTCTTGTTACCTTTGTGTCGTCCACACTCACTGGCTCATATGATATTTTCACTTCCTCTTCTGCCAAGTTCCCTGAGCATTTGTGGGAAGAGTTTGAGGGAGACCATCCTAGTTAGGGCTGAGTGTCGCAAAGTCTCTTGCTCTATATTTATTTCTAGTTGTGGGTCTCTATTTGGTCTCATCTCTTGCAGGAGGAAACTTTGTTGATGATGGCTGGGCAAGACAATGATTTATGAAGACTGAAAAGTATCATTAGGATTCATTTTATTACTATGTTCCTTTAGCAGAACAGTAGAACTTGGTTACCCTTTAGGTCCATGGCCTAGATGTTCTCAAGTTCTTGGCAACCTTAGCATGTCAGGCACGTTTTCATGGAATAGACTTTATATCCAGTCAGACAGTCATTGATTACTTCCACTACTTTTGAGCCACCATTGCAACTGTATATTTTGTAGGCAGATCACCACTGTAGGTCAAAGGGTTTGTTTCTGAGTTGGTTCTTACCTTTCTCCTCCGGTATCAGGAGGAGTACCTTCTACTATCATGAATACTAGTTAATAGGAATAAAGGTTCTAGGTAGATACTGGCTCGATTTCTCTCCATCCAATGCATTATATACATGTTGTATTCAGCAATAGGGCCTCACCATCAGTTGATTGAGAGTAAACAGTAGCCTTAACAAGAGCCTGGGCTGTATAACAGTTTCCAGGGGTCTTCTTTTACTACCAATTCATTTAGATGTCATTCATTCCTGTCACTGGTGGTTTTATTTGGTGGCGAAAGTTATTTAGTTGTGGCTTTCTCTCCCCCATTATTTGGTGATTCCATTTAGATTTCTTTGATATGTATATGCTTTAAGAAGACTATAATAGGTTTATATTACCCTCAAATAGTTCTTATTTTCAGCTCTCCTTACCCATACTCACTCCTGTACCTTCCTCTTCTCTCTCTGCTCTATTTAATACTTCTGTTCCAGTTCCTCTCACATCCATCCGTAACTATATATTCTATCTTTCCTTCATCAGGGGATTCTTATCTATCCCATAGTCCTTTACTCTGTACCTAAACTCCATAGTTTGTAGATTTTAGTATGTTTTAAATCTAATCTGCTCATTCTGTATACCGTTATTGTATATATGTTTTAAAGGCTGTTTCTTTGATATTGTATAGATAACCTATTGTGCTCTTCCCTGGGGAATACTAGAGAATTTTCCCCATCTTCCCTATTTCTTAGTTGCCTGTAGTTCTTTGTGTTGGGTAGAGGCATCATGGGCTTACCTGTATACACTTTGGCATGCCTATTGTTGTGTTTGTTCAAGTCATATTTAGGAAGTCATGTTGGTGACACTTAACGGTTGTAGCTTCTGATATTACTTGCAGACACAGTCTCACGGCAAACTTCCTGATTCTCTGGTTCTTTTTTTTTTTTTTTTTTTTTTTTTTTTGGATTTTTCGAGACAGGGTTTCTCCGTAGCTTTTGGTTCCTGTCCTGGAACTAGCTCTTGTAGACCAGGCTAGTCTCGAACTCACAGAGATCCACCTGCCTCTGCCTCCCGAGTGCTGGGATTAAAGGCATGCGCCACCCGGCAATTCTCTGGTTCTTACAATCTTTTTGCCTCATCATCTGCAATGCCCCCTAAGCCATAGGTGTGGGTGTTTTTTTTTATAAATGTATTTATAAGACATATTTATTAGTATGGGACTCCACTAGGCTGCATTCTGATTAGCACCATTATAGCATGTTGCTATTGCCCTTAGCTGAACCTCAGAGGTAGAAAGTAAGTTCCTACTACTAAAGACACAGTACAATTTAGATGCAGGACTCAGAGACTCCTGAGCTGAAACTAACCAAAATGCCTCCTCTCTGACGACAGGCTTTAAAGTACTTGAAGATACAAGACAAACTGACTAAGAAAGGAAGCAACCAACAATCCCACCTATCTATGATGCTAATGAACTGCTAAAATACCTAGATGGAATAATAACCTATAGGGACAGTAGTGGCACACATATCTTAATGATAGCAAACAGACTTAAGATTCTCTCAATAGGGAAATCACACCTATTGCAGGAAACCTACCCCATTACAAGGCTAGGTAAGTCATGGATCTTGAAGGAGAACCCACAACAATCACTTCATATAGTCTTTTAAAGATTTGAAGCGAACAGGAAAAAAAACTGTGTAGGGAGACCACTGAAAAAACGTTATACAGTAAAAAAAAGAATCTTGATATGTTTCCAACTATATCCCCCTAATATTCACACACAGGGCAATTGTTTTCTGCAAATTTGTTCTTGCTGCCTGGCATAGCATCATTCACTCTCCAGCCCCATCTGTTAGGGCCCTGGCAATCTCTCAATTGCTATCTCAATGGTGTTTTATTTTTTTCCTCTCGTCTCCAAACATATGGAATCTTCTCTTCTTGTAATCTCCTTGGGCTTTCTTCCACCATTTCTGTGCTTGTTTTACATAATTTTGTATTCTTTTGTGCATTTGTCCCGCTCAAAATAC
Organism: Chionomys nivalis; assembly: GCF_950005125.1. NCBI lineage: Eukaryota > Metazoa > Chordata > Mammalia > Rodentia > Cricetidae > Chionomys > Chionomys nivalis. The sequence goes on along the minus strand of NC_080103.1, from coordinate 26,528,296 downwards.
TTAAATCTTGAGCTTATATCTTATAATATTTTTATTCCTGGAACAAGGAAGTATTTGGATAAACATTAGTCATTTTTTTTCAGATGAATGAATTTAAATAAAAATTTGGCAAGCAGCTCTCATCGGTTTAAAAAAAAAGTATCAATATATTGCCCTTGTTTGGGGAGAGAAGTGTGAAAGACTATACCCAGTGTCTGGCAAATGTTAAACATGCATTCTACTCCTGAACCAGACTCTTAGTACTGCTCTCAATTTTATTAACCACAGTTTAAACTTTGGAACAATGTTCTAATAATACGACAAGTTAGACTAATTATAGCACAAATTAAATGACTTCCATTATAATATGACCAAGAAAGTTGTAATAAAATTGAGGATCTAGTAATTTTACTTGGATATTTTATCATAATTATTTTATCACATTTATGAAGAAAAGTGATTTTAAATTTTATTCTAAACTACATGTACAAGCATATAATAGCCATTGAGATGACACAATAGCCATAAGCTTGATCACATATCATTAATTATGGGTTCCTCTGTGGTTAGCAACTCTTTAGAAAAACAATAGATAGCAGACTTTAGGCATTAAAATTGAAGAGTAGTTTCCATGTTAATAAAAATTTTTAATGACAAGAACAATTTCCTCTTTAACTATTTGATATATATTTATTTTTAAATGAGACAGGATGTCATAAATATCATTCCTCTAACATTAATTTATATTAAGCTCACAAATTAATAGCAACAGACAAAAACAGCATAGACATAACACTCCATGTAAAATACTCATCTGAGGTATATTTTACACATGCTAACCCATTAGACTTCACTGAGACTCTGAAGCAACCACTATGGTTACTACTTTTCTTTGTAGTTGAGAAAGCTGGAGCATAACCAGGCTAAGTCTTTCCTTATGCTGTGGTTTAATACCAGGCCTAGAATCAAGTGATCAGAATCCATGCCTTAAGAATCCATGCTATTGGGAGAGGGTTGAAGTGGAAAGGAAAGGCAGGGAGGGGAGCAGAGAAAAATGTAGAGCTCAATAAAAATCAATATAAAAAAGAATCCATGCTATATGGAATAGATTCTGCTGTGCTCTTAATTTGATCATTCTTCACATGAGCAAACTAAGACTTGGCAGGCAAAACCAGAATTGGAAGTCATCTGCTCTGTTTCATAAATATTGCTTTGTTTGGGCATGTTTTTGTCTGACTGGTGTTTTTCTTGTATATTATGGTTTAGAACTCTGTGTTTTTATTGGGTTGTGTTTGTTTGTGGGCATGTGTGGGCACGATTTGTGTGCTTTTTTTCTTTTATTCTGGTTTGTTTATTTGTTTTCTAAAGAGCAAGAAATAGTAATGCCGTGGAGTGTCATACATGGGCAGGGTCTTAAGAGGGGAATAGAAACTGATCAGAATATATTTTATGAGAAAACTTATTTTTAATAATATATATATGAAATAAAATAGCCATACTTCAAACAAAAATAAATAAATAAGCATTGTCCTACAGACTGCACACTGAAAGGAAACCAAACTAGTGATCAAGCTCCCCACATTATTTTTAAAAATTGCTACATTAAGTTATGGAGGGGTTGAAGAGATGATTCCGTGGCTAAGAGCACTGTCTGTTCTACCAGAGGACCCAGGTTCAATTCTTAGCATCCACATGGCAGTTCACAACTGTTTGTAACTCAAGTCCCAGAGGATGTGACACCATTACACAGACATACATGCAGACAAAACACCAATGCACATACAATAAAAAAATAAACTGTTTGCTTTAAAAAAAAAAAAAAGACAGTGAAGGGATGAACATGTAACTCTGACCATAAGGGCTTACCTAGCACACAAAGTCCTGAGCTTACTATCAAAGTCAAATCCCAGCAGAGTATACACTGGTGGGGGTGGTGATGCATGGAAGAAAGTTGAAGCAAAGGGTCAGAATAAAGAAACTGGGGGCGGGGAGAGGAGTATAGAAAGTCATACAGTAGCCGGGCGGTGGTGGCGCACGCCTTTAATCCCAGCACTCGGGAGGCAGAGGCAGGCGGATCTCTGTGAGTTCGAGACCAGCCTGGTCTACAAGAGCTAGTTCCAGGACAGGCTCCAAAACCACAGAGAAACCCTGTCTCGAAAAACCAAAAAAAAAAAAAAAAAAGAAAGTCATACAGTAGTTCTTAAATCTGCTTATATTTTATATCTTCTGAATGACCATCTCATAGTTACATACTTCTGTATTTGGCATCAAAAGCATTAATCAATTAAAATGAATTATTCCTTTTTAAATGGATTTTCATACAAATTGATGAGAAACATACTTTCAAACATGTGTTTGAATATTCTTTATGTAACATTCTTGAACTTGGACAAACTATATGAATATAAATATTCTCACAAGTTGCTTAAGCTTCTTTATGACTTTCTTCAAATGGAATAGTATTCACTATTCTGCTTGGTGTTAGATGTTTGGCTGTGCAAATGGGCAGTTTCCATGTTCAATTTCAATGGATTCTTTCTGATGTCTCAAAATAAATCCAATTATACAGCAAGCAGGGATATCGCTAAGGCCTATGTAAATAAAAATATAAAAAATTAAATATAACCTGTCATTTGGCTTGTGACTATTCAGAGACAAACCATTCATGTTGTTCCAAATAAAACGCTTGAGAATCTAAACTCTTCGCTGGGCAGTGGGTAACTAAGAATGAACCCTTCAACAGGGACAGAAAAGGCCCTTTGAAGACCCGTTTGGTCCCATTTCCCAGGATTCCTCTTTGCTTTACCATGCCCCAGACCCACTAAGAAAGATTACAGGACTTTCTTTCATCAGCCCGTGAACCACTGAGAGTGACTTCAAAGTGGATTGTTACAACGGTGCTCAGTAGTCTGTAAATATATACAGAATAATATGGAAGCTGCTCAGTGTGGGGTTCAAAGAAGCTTTCAAGCAGGGAAGGTCAAACGCAGAATATCTCAAAGCAGTTTTGTTCCGTGTTTTTCCCTAGCACCACGATTTCTCCAGGAGCTGATTTTGAGAATTTTAGATCTTTTTTTTCTGTAACTTTATCCCCATCTCCCCTCAACTTCTAACTGGCCACTACAGAACCTTGAAATCCCTTTTCATCTCACTCAGAAGTTTTGAAATTATACATTAGTGAGGGACTGTAGGGATGACTAAACTATTAAGAATACTTGTTGAGCTTCCAGATGACCTAGGTTTGATTCCCAGCATGCACATGGTGACTGACCACCATTGTAACTTGTATAAAAGAGGATATATAGGGGACCTTATATCCTCTTTTGACTTACATGTGCATCAGGCATATATGTGGTGCACAAACATATATGTAGATGATACACTCATACACATAAAATAAAAAATTCTATTTATGATGATGATGACATAGTAATGAATTTTCCAGCTTCCAATGTTCCTCCATATGTTTTTACAGAACAAAAAGCAACATTCAAAAATATAGGAAGTACATTTTTGTAAGTGATTAAATCCGTTACACAAAGGACATAGTGAATAACATTTTTAAGTGAAATAAAAGAGATGAAAAAAAAAGGAAGGGAATGAGGGAAAACAGAGAGGGGAAAATAAACAATGACTACTGAGATTAATGTGACTGATAAAATGTTTGCATTAAATTAAATACAATATGTTCATCTGTCTCATTTCTTTCTCAGTCCTTTCAGGAATATTTTAAGACAGCAGTTATTTTCTTGAGGTGTATAATCAGCTTGTGGAAGTATGAGTACATATGTGTCCTATGCTGTCTCATGATTAAAAGAGTCATTCATAAGCAATTTGTCTGTTATAATTGTCTCCCTTGCCCTTGGAGTCCAGGACCTGGCAGCCTAGTGGGGGAGTCTGACAACAGGTAGATAGATGCAAAGAGATCTGGAAGGAGATTGAGGGGAATAGAGGCAAGCAAGAGAGGAAGGGCTTGGGATGAGGAGAAAGAGAAAGGATGAAAATATAAAGGCAAAATAAAGTTTTAAAATGATCAATTCAAAGGAGAAATTGCCTGTATAATTTGTATAGTTTGTTCATAGTAAAAACACAGAGGGTTTTACACAAAAGAATATGAATGTGGCAACAGTAAGTTTAAACCTTTTAGTGAACAGGCCCTGTATAACTTCCCAGGCCATCATCCATAAAGCCAACAGTGTATGTTGAACAGACATTCACAATCACATATATGTTCACAGGTTATACTGCAGAAACTATCTTTGCATATCTCATTCTCTATCATGGTCTGCATGGGAGTTCTAGTGGATCACTCTCTGGGTATTTATAGCAACTGCTAAGGAAAGCAAAAGAAAATAGTAATCACTATAAATGGAATTTTTAATGAAACTCTTAATACACATTGCATACGTTTGTGTGTACATGTAGTAAAATAAAGTCTTTCTAGCAATTATCATATCAGAAATGTTTACTGAAGAACAATATAAAAATATCAGTACACATTTTAAAGGGTATTTTTACTTAATCAAGCTCTCTACCTTGATTTTCTTCTTCTGAAAATATAATTATCTCTATAATATATATTACTTTTTAAAAGAAATAAAAATATTAAGATCATGCTTTGACTACAAGTTTTAGGAAGAGGCTTCTCATTGATGACATCAACGGTGATATTCTGTGTCTCTGAACTTTTAAAACATTTGTCACCTGTACAACAAAGCATGTTCTGCTTCCTTGTCATGATTATATTTACAGATAAAAATCCCTGGATTCTACAAAACTTGTCTTAAGCACCCGCACAATATTCACACAATGTCTAAGAAGTTGCTTTGAACATATTAATACTTTATTATAGGATCCTTCAATAAGGAAGCCAATGAAACCTTGGTTCTGTATGTGCTTTCTTGTAAGTGAGGCCAAGGACAGTGAACATAGTTGTCAGTATATAGCTAGGCTACTGGTGGTACTATTACGGTTGGGTGGTAATAAAGAATGGTCACTTCAGCTAAAGTGGTTTTTTTCCTAAAGCTGCTGAACTGAAAACAAAGCATTGCCTTTATCCCAATTTCTGATATACAGCAAGCCTTTTCTGTCTTACTATTTCTGAACTAAGAGAAAACACAGCATACTTTCTGCAATTACAATCACATATGAAGAGGATTTTATGATGAAAAACCTTAATATCTAACATTATTAATGTTTATTGTATCTTACACATATATGTCTCAGATAATTATTTTGATAATTTCTTTTAAATTATTTTACTTCTCTTATCTGATATATAAGCAATTGATGTTAAATTTAAAAGCAATTGGAATAAAAATAGAGTGCATAACAATTTTTGTGTATACATTAATATATATATTCAGAGATATATTGATATAAATTCATATTTCCATGATTCACTTGGAAGATTTAGATTTATTTTAATTTTTGTTTTGTGTGTTTGCCTGGATGTATGGGCATGTACCAAGTGTAAACGTGGTGCTGATGGTAGCCAGAAGAGGGTGCTGGATCCCAAGAAACTGGAGGTATGTTTACTTATAAACCACCATATGGGTGCTGAGAATCAAGCTTGTGTCCTCTGGAAAAAAAAAATAGCAACTGCTTCTTAGATCTGAGCCATCACTCCATGCTTATATAAACTAAAAACACAGTAAGATATTCATCTCATCATGAGCTACATTTTAAAGGAAGCTATATGTACGGCTCTATGTGTGTGTGTGTATGTGGTGTGTGTGTGTGTGTATTCATTCCACTTTCTCTGTGGAGCCAATCTCTAGTTCTCCAGTTACATTTTGAATTCCATTTTCAGTATTCAACTCTTATTACATACATATTTTAATATGGTATTGCAGTCTTCTGTGAATTGACAAAATCAACTGTCTATTGATTAAGAATGCATTTGCTGCAAGTTCCCTAAAATCAGTTTAATTACTATAAAAATATTCTAGGTACAATCATATTTCAGAAGAGTAATGTGGTGGTTTTCATTGACAGGAGAAAACAGTGCTTGATAACGAACAAAAGTAGTTTAACGACACAAGTGACAGCTGAACGTTGTATGCATTGGAAGATATACATCCCTGTTGTCATAAAAACAAGATTAAGCATTAAGCTCCTTATATATAAATGATTATATATAACAATAGAGAGTATATTATATATAATATGTCATATATTATAAATATGTGATATAGCATACCATATATAAATAATTTATGATGAGAGTTCACTTCCAATCCCCAAGTTGCAGGCAGAGAGAGAAAGAGAACAAGATTAAGCCTGGGTGGGTTTTTAAAAGCTTGAAGCCTACCCCCCAGTGATGCACTGCTTCCAAAACGAGCACATGTCCTACAACAAGGCCACATCTACTAATATTTACCAAATAGTTCCAAAACCTGGGACCAAGCATTCATCTTGAACCTACAGGAGCCATTCTCATTCAAGCCAGCACAGCAAATTACCTAAGTTTAAGTCAATGGTTTGCAACCTGTGGGTTGCGAAACGTGTGCGGGTTGAAGAACCCTTTCATAGGAGTTGTTTTATTTTATATCCTACATATTAATTATATTTAATTATCCTACATATATTAGTTATATTTAATATCCTACATATTAAATATTCACATTACAATTCATAGCAGTAGCAAAATTACAGTAATGAAGTAGCAACAAAAGTAATTTTATACTTGGGGGTCACCACAACATAAGGAACTATTGTTATACCCAAATCTGCGAAGTCCCCTCAAAAGCCAACAAGAAGACCAAGTCCCGTATGTAAAAACAAAGTGCCTTTATTTTAGTCAAGTTTGCAAATTCGGCCTCTCCGCATGTCCAATGTATTGGATTAACCGGAGAGCCCCGAGCTCAATTAGATTTAGGTTTTTATAGTAGTAAAGATGGGGGTGAGGGGTTTCTGAGGTTCAGGACCTCTGATTGGCTGACATTTGCCTAGGGGTGTCCTTGTGAGGTGTGGTGGCAGGTGATCCTATCTACAACTGTTGGAATGTTAGGCATTTCCTTTGAAAGGTCTGTTCTTGGGCCTTGGTTGGGTCCTACAACCAGGTGTTGCAGCAGGGTAAACTACTGAGACTCAGGCCCCTTATTAAATTTATCAAGGGCTGAGTTCTACTCTGGCAGGTGGTAATGGTTGGAAATAAAGACTTCCTTTGGGTGACCTGTTCATACTTAGCTTATCATGGATGGTTCCCACACTGTATCAAAGGATCACAGAATTAGGAAAGCTGAGACCCACTAATTTAAGGCTTTTTTAATTTAAATTATAATGTAAATAAGATTTACATATGCAAAATACAAAGTTGAGCGAAAGTACTTTATTAAAATAAAGACAAACAGTAGTAACACTGAAAGCCTTTGGAAACCCATGTGAAAATTTAACATATAAACTCTTTAAAATATATGCATATATGAAAGAAATGTAAATGGAGTCACTATTTAACAGGGGAGATAATGCACAGCTTATAAATCATATGCCACCAAGAAAAACCTCCAGTGTCAAGATGGCTTTTTCATGCACTGCAAATGAACTGTAAAAAATATAAAAATCTGTCTTTTGCTTTTTATATATGTGAGGTTGCTATAATTCATCTTTCTTTATACTGTGAAAATGGTCTCATGTACCACAAAATCATAGCACAAAATGTTTTCCTTTAAGATGAAATATGCAAATAATTTGCCAAGAAAATGAAAAATTCCAAAATGTATGGAAGTATTCATAAAATATACAAATAATACTAGAACATATTGTCATTTTGTTCAAATGTTTATTTTTTATCTGTATTTCTAACATTTAACGATTCAGAGATACTGATATTTCTAAAAGGAGAAGAAAGCTCGCAATATTATTGCAATAGTAGATAGCGATAAAAAATTTGAGTTTCAATGGGAAAGAATTTTAAGGAAATGCTAGTTAGAAAAATATAATTAATTTCATCAATTAACACAAAGCATTTCTAAATCAGTACATTTAACTTTCGTGCGCAATAATTATCATTGTACAAACTGGACAACGCAAAACAAATGTAATGTTTGAACTTCTGTAAACATACACAAGGAGTTTGCAAAGAATAGGAGGCACTGTGTGCTGCTGTCTTTCAAAATAATTGTATATGTTCAGGGTTACAACAAACTGAGAAAAAAATTGCAGGGTTATTTTTAAATAGGCTTCCTTTAAACTTATCATTTTAACTGTAGTTGTTTACTGAAAAAAATATTTCCATGCTGTTGACTAGACATATGTCAATACAAACAGACAAGTTCTCTAAACCAAAATGTATCCTTACCCTCGAAAACTTGGTGTTGTGTTTGTTTGTTTTGTTTTGTTTGTATTTTTACAGCCACAATACATCACCTACTTCTTGTATAGCGAGTGTCTTATTAGAACCAGAAACATGCCAGTGTGTGAGCATAAAAGGAAATACTGGTTTTGAGGTACTGAATCTGATATTTCTTCCTTATTTCCTTATTTACAGTTCCTCTTCTTTTGGTTTTAATCTCAGGAAAAGATCAAAGACAGAAATGATGAATAAAATGACCTCATGGGTCTCTGACTATAATATATAAATGATTTAAACTTAGTCAAGAGCATCCCAAAATAAGGCATATATATGTAGTTCAGATATTTTCACAATGAAAATGTGTGAATTACTGAAGTAATGAATGAACATGTCACTTGCTTTGTCTGAATCTTTCTAGAATGTATACATAGGATCAGCATATCACATTGTATCCTATAAATTTCAATTATCATTTTATAGTTGATAATACGCAACCCCAATTAAACAAGAAAAAAACAAATGTTACTGATTTTAATAATGTATTTTGTAATTAAAATAGTATAAAAATACATAAAATAGTATAAAAATATATAAAATAGTATAATAAAACATATAAAAATATATAAAATAGTATAAAATGTTATCATAACAGGAGATTATATTTACAAGCTAATGAAATGTTTTCTATTTCTGAATAGAAATATAGTTTGTGGTTTCAATGCATTTTAATTTGTATTAGTCACATTTCAAGGACAATACTAGACACCCATGACTAACAGCTACTGCAAGTATTTGGAAGTACAGGATATAAACTTGAGGAGACTGAATTCCCACAAAGAATAATCAGGGGAAAAGGAAAACAAAGTGGTAACAGACAGACAGCAGTTCTAAAAATCACTTTCTAGTCATAGGGAAAGAAACATCTATGGAGGGAATTAGTACAGATGTGTTGTAGATGGCGTACATAGGAGAACATAGATTAGTGTGCGCCCTTTCATACCAGTAACCAGGAGGCAGAGGCATGAAAATCTCTATGAGTTCGAGGCCAGTCAAGGTTTAAATAGTGAAGTACAGACCAGCTAAAATTGAATAGCGAGACTCCTCAAAAGCAAAAACAACAACTGGAAAAAAAAAAAAAGGAAAGGAGAATGTAGAAGTCAATAAAAGGACCACATATTTCCTAATCTTAACTTTTGAGGAGCTGAGAAAGTGTCTTAAAGTGGTTGGGTAGGGAAGACAAAGGAATGTCTTTGAGCTTCTTTCTCCCAATCAAGAATCAGCTAAATCCAGAATCCTTTGCCGCCTTTGACACAAAGTACGGTTCTCTCTCTCTCTCTCTCTCTCTCTCTCTCTCTCTCTCTCTCTCTCTCTCTCTCTCTCTCTCTCTCTCTCCCTCCCTCCCTCCCTCTCTCTCTGTCTCTCTCTATCTGTGTGTGAGTGCGTGTGTGTGTGTGTTTCTGTCTGTCTGTTGATGGAGATCAATAGCTTCTGCACAGTAAACAAATATTCTAGCACTCTATTGTTTACTTCTGGCCCTAGTTTTTCAGCTCTGTTTCAACTTCAACACTGTAACATGTAAAGTTTTAAACATCCTTTTTACATATTTTAAAATTATTGTCATGCAAGTATAAGAAAATACCAAAATTTAACTAACTAAATTATGGTTTGTATAAAACAATGATGGCCTATACTGACTTTCAATTTGACAAGCTCTAGAATCAAAGAGGCAGGCATCTTGGGATGTCTGTGAGGGATTTTTAGGATCCTAAGGGCAGGTGGCCTAATCTATATTAAAAGAGAAAACACATTGAGCACCAGCAGCCATCTTCACTGTTTCCTGATGGGGAATAAAGCCAATGATCTTTAAGAAGTGGGATCAGGTTAAGGAGTGACCTTTGGGTATAGGGAGAAAAACACCAGGCGGCCCAAAGTTATTTTTCTCTGTGGTTCCCACGCTACATAGCTGAGCTTGGACTTCTCATTCCTGCTTCATGAGTTTGCTCCTTATAATAAAGAAAAATATAATTGATCTATCTTTGAGTTTGCTTGGTTTTTTCTCAACCCAAGATAATTCAACAGTTTCTTGACTCTGGATGTAGTGTGATCATGGCCTTCTACTTCTGTAGTCACACCTTCCTTCCTTGTTGGACTTGATTCTCAGAAGCTGTGATCACAGCAGCATTTTGTCACACTAATAAGAAAAACAAGCCAGGCGGTGGTGGTGCATGCCTTTAATCCCAGCACTTGGGAGGCAGAGGCAGGCGAATCTCTGAGTTTGAGGCCAGCCTCAAACTACTACAGGGTTTGAGAAACCCTGTCTCAAAAAAAAAAAAAAAAAGAAAGAAAAGAAAAGAAAAACAAAACAAAAAACCATAACCACTAGATTTTTCAGAGCAATTTTGTTTCCGTTACTCTTTATACTGTTCTCCTTTATGATATCACAAAATTGAAATACATTTTTATGCTTAATATTGATGGCTCAAACATCATATAATAAAAAAAATGAGGTTGTTTGGCTATGAACTTTACTCTCATGACAACCCTAATCTGGGACAAATAGGGCTTATCTGCTCATATCTCCATATATATAAACTTTTTCCAAGTGTAAAATTTTATACTTTATACTTTTTCTCTAAAATGAAACTAAACTTCTAATCAGTCTTCGTGACTCTTACTTGCTATTTTACATTTTACCTTGAATAGGTCTTCTATAATGAGTTATTTATTAGTTTTTTTCACTTAGTTCCTGTTTTCACACATTGCACTGAATTATTTCTTTGCAAAGTCCTGAAAGGAATCATACAAATTTAACCGTCCCCAAACATTTGCTGAATGCAGCTGGCCTCGGGTGACACAGAATAGCTTCCCAGAACCCACACACACACGCACACAAATTCACAGGTCATACTTAAATGAATGGAGCTTTTCAGGGCTGTAGAGAAGGACCTCTACTAACGTTGAAAGAACTGTTGTACCATGTATACATATTCCACCACATTTACCATCTTTATTTGTCTAGCACAAATCTTTCTGTCCAAAGCTTCACTGCATTTAGACTCTTATTCATTATTCACTATTTAATATTCATTTTTTTTCTGGGAAATGATAGGAGTTTGAATATTTAACTTGCCTTCATATAAAAATAAACAGCATGGTTAGCACCATCCCAGACATGCTAAAAGCAGCAATTGAAGTAGTTGAATCTGATCTTTGAATTCATAATTCATTTATTTGAATATATAGTTTTGGGATTATTGAATCTGAGTCATGTATTTCTTATAGAATTCTTTGTTGGCAATAATTTTACAATATGAAAAGAGCTGTCATATACAGTACTAGAATAATTAACATAATTAAGCATAATTTATTTTAAAAGGATGGGTAAATTTAGATACATAAATGCCAGATGTGAAACAACATTATCTGTTTTTTGATTTTTATTTCATCACATACATAAAAGTACATTTCTTTTTATTATATATTTATTATTTAAAATATTTCTGAATTTAAATGTATTTTATAATATTATTAGCCTCCCCCAAATCCTTCCAGATCCTCTCTCTCTCCATTCCTACACAACTTTAAGTTCTTTCTCAAAACAAAACAAAACAGCAGCTTTATTTGTAATAGCCAGAACCTGGAAACAACCTAGATGCCCCTCAATGGAAGAATGGATAAAGAAAGTGTGGAATTTGTATGCATTAGAGTACTACTCAGTGGTAAAAAACAATGACATCTTGACTTTTGCATGTAAATGGATGGAAATAGAAAGCACTATCCTGAGTGAGGTAACCCAGACCCAAAAAGATGAATTTGGTATGTATTCACTCATAAGTGGATTCTAGCCATAAATAAAGGACATTGAACCCTTTGTTGGAGAAAACCGATTTTCTCTCTCCTACCAGGTATAAATGACAGTTATGTTAACCTTTACCATAGTGACCATTAATTCATTTGTTGCTTTAACTGTAAGAAAATAATATAAAATAAGATGAACCAAAAACTATTATATCAGATTTGGACAAGAAAAAACAACAGAAGGAAAAGAGACCTGGAAAAGTCATAAGAATCTGAGACCCTCTCATTCACACACTCAGAAATCCAAAAAGCAACTAAACTGGAAGCCATATGATTATGTTCAGGGGACATGATGCAAACCAACGTAGGATGTATGCCTTATTTTCTTGATGTCTTCCATCTGCTCTGGCTCTTATACTATTTCTGCCTGCTCTTACACAGCACTCGGTGAGGAAGGATTTGATGGAAACATCCCATTTAGGACTTAGTGTTCCATGATCCCTCACTCTCTACATGTCTGATTGTGGATCTCTGCATCTGTTCCTGTCTGACACCATTGCTCTAGTTTATCTTGGGGGCAGTACACCATTGGAGACAAAAGTTTTGGAACTTACTTGCTGTTGAATGAAGAGTACCAAAGACACTAGAAAATAGGAGTAAAGGCTCTATGCAGGCACAGGGTAGACATCTCCATTTTCAGTGAGTTTGTAGGGGTTGTCTTCAGCACTGGGGCCTTGATGTCAGTTTGTAAAGAGTAGTCTATAGTCTTTTTAACGGTTCAGGTTGTCGGGGGAATTCCATGGGTATAGTAGAAGACCCGAAATAATCACACAGAAACTATATTAATTAAAACACTACTTGGCTTATTAGCTTAGACTTATTATTAACTAACTCTTACATCTTAAATAAACTCATTCCTATTATTTTGTGTTTTATTACAATGCTCATGGATTACTGGTAAGGTTCTGGGGTATCTGTCTTCTTAGGTAGCAACATGGCATCTCTCTCACCCCTCTTCTTCTTCTCTTCTATCTCTACTTGGAATTCCTGCCTTGTGCTATTCTGCCCTGTCATAGGCCCAAGAACCTTCTTTATTCATTAACTAGTAAAAGCAACACATATACAGAAGGACTTCCCACACCACCATGGGGACCCTTTGGCCAACATTTCAATTAGATGTAACCCCATCACAGCAGAAGTTTTGTTCAGTGATGAGATGGACAGTTGTGATTCTGTCTCCCCCATTATTTGTTGATTTCATTTAGATTGTCTTTATATATGTATATATTTTAGGAAGTTTCTACTGAAATAAGTTCTATACTACTCCACAAAGGCCCCTTATTCTTAGCTGTCTCTCCCTAAATTCCTTCCACAAGCCCTTTTCATTCCTGTTCCCCACTTGATTCTCCCCATTCCAACATCCCTATCTGTCATAGTTATATATCGTATGCCACTTTCCTAATGAGATCTAACTGTTCTCTCTAGTTACTTTCTTTATATCTACCCTGTGGGGTTCTAAGGATTAGTTATCATTGACTTCACAGCCAATACTCACATATAAGTGAAAACATACTATTTTTTTTCATCTGTTGGGTCTGGGCGGCCCTCATTTAGATTTTTTATTTTTGAGACAGACTTTTTCTGTAGCTTTGGAGTCTGTCCTAGAACTAGCTCTTATAGACAAGTCTGGTCTTGAACCCACAGAGATCTACTTTATTTTCAGTCTCACCATCAAGCTTCCATTTCTACTGTCATTTTGTTCTTTCAGTTCCGGAATTTTCTTTTGTAAATTGTTTCCTGTCTTCCCTGACTCTTTTTGTTTTCAGTACACCAATTTCCCTTGTAGTCCTTAATTATATTTTAGTAGCTGACTTAGCATCCTTGTCAACTACTTCTAACTTCTCCACCAGCTCTGTGGATGTGTCAGTAATAATCAGTCACCCAAAGGCCATTTTAGAAATTTCTTCCTCATGAAGGTTCTCAATTTCCAGCTGCTTGAAAACCTTCACATCTCTGCTCAGTGAGACCTCCGTGCTCTACGATAGTTACCCGATTGTCTGTTTTTCAGTTGCTCTAAGTAGTTATTTAATATACAATATCTAGAGGTACAAAGAGGAGACCAGAACTATGGTTTGTAGGGGTATTTTCTCACATTACCTATTGAAACAATGACCTGCTTGTTATCCTTTTACTTCATATATGTCAATAGCCTCCTCGTTTTAATTGACTTGATTTTCTTATTGTTTCATAATTTCCCTATTGCACTTTAACAATTTATCTCATCTGTTTCAAAAACTGCATTATTTTGAAATTATATATTCAGAAATTAAGACTTAGATTGTAATAAATATAATCTTGCTTAATTTTATCCATGTGTACTAGTTAACCTAATTATTAATAACTAAAGTCTTTATATTATATATGATATATGCCTTGCATTTAATAAAAATATGAACTATGGAGCACCTTCTTACAAGTAATGGCATTAAATGCTTCTGAGATAATTTTTCCCATAGGATACCGTTTAATGCAGAAGGTAAATATTCAATAAGTTTAACTATAGCTTCCAAAAAATTAGTTACAGGGAAAGCTGATTGCTCTGTTTAAACAACAACATTTACAGTTGGCATTTGTAGTGCCTTATGATTCACTGGGTATAGTGTAAATAAAATCGCTACCTATTTTAAGAGACATTTTAATTAAAGTAGATTGTAACAACAGAGGACAAACTAGGGCAAAAATTGTCCTAATTTTTAAAAGCACTAGCTACTTTTCCAGAGAACATGGGTTCAATATTCACCATCTACATGGTAGCTCACAACCATTCGTATGCTATTCCCAGGGGACCTAAAGCCTTCTTCCGGATTATTCAGGCATCATGCACACATGTAGTTCCATAGACACACATGCAGACAAAACACACATATACATCAAATAAATAAATAATAAATTTTTTTCTTTTGTAAACAAAATTGGAGATTTTTTGAATCTTTTTGTATTTAACTGCTTTTATTGAGCTGTACATTTTTCTCTGTGCCCCTCCCTTGTTCCAGACATGTTAGTGTATACCTTTAATTCTAGCATGGGAAACAGGCAAAGCAAGTGGACCTTTAACTTCAGCGATAGCCTGATCTACAGAGTAAGTCCCAGGACAGCCAAGGCTACACAGAGAAACCTTGTCTCAGAAAGAAAAATATGTTCCATTTTTTCTGCATGGAATACATGAGAAAAATTGTTATACTATATTTCCATATTTGTTGAAATTGTTTTCTAGTATTTCACTGACTCTCAAAAGCATTTAGTCCTAAATGCTATCTGCCAAGTAGTAATGCTTCACATGGCAAATATTTCTGGCCAATTTCTAATAATAATAAGACAATAGTGGTTTGAAAACATGAACCTTCTTTTTTAGATAGGTCAGACATTAAATTAATTCAGACAAGGGCCAAAATTATTATGAAATACTACAAAAATTATACCAAGAGCCAATAAGCAAATGAATTTATGAAATTTTACCATATAAAACATATGCTTGGAAAGACATACATGAAAATCAAATTCAAAGAGCTATACATGACAAATTCAAAATATTTTGTTTCTAGAAAGACATTTTAACTGATTTTCTTTTCAAAGATGTCTTACTGTCACTGAGTTTCTGATATTGTTTGGATCATGTGTAGAAAGAGAAGTAGCTTCCTTGAATTTCTTTGCAGAAACAATTGTATGTAAAATTCATGCCTAAATTTCACCATGCCTCTTAAATAGGCATGGCCCAAAGTGTACAAATAAAAAACAAATGTGAATAATATTAATATTATGTAATATTTTAGCACAATTAGTCAACCCACCATTGCTTTAATTACACCATTGCTCACCTAAATTATTTAAATTCTTTTCCTTGATCTTGAGATAAACTCTATAAGAAAATTACTTTCCTAAGTTGAAGAGAGTAAAACATCCTAGGGAATATTTATTATATTGTAATTGTTCAAGTATAACAAATTATAGTGCTTGTGAACACCACTTCGATTAGGATCTTAAAAATATATAGTTCTAACCTACTGGATTCTTATGGGCAGCACTGAAAACGCATTCAAAGAATCTTAAATAGTAGTGGGTAGTGGGAAGACTATGACAACAGCTACTCTTGTGGCGCAGATGCTCATCTTTTTATGATGTGCCACAGTCTCTGGTTGCCATTCCCAGGCCTTGCTTTCTCTATTAATCTACTTACAGTTAATGTTGAGAAAAGTTGCAGGGTAGAGCATCTTAATGGCAAGTTAGTTCTGCCTTACCATCATTATGTTAGATGGAATCTACTATGAACAAATCTGACTTCCCCCAATCATCATGATTCATTGCTCCTGACAATAACAATTCTTTGTATTTTGATTATATTATATTATTTATATAATATAATTATGATTTATATGTAATTATATATAATTTATAATATAATTATAATTTATATAATATATAATAATATATTATTTATATTATATTTACCCCTCCCCCAACTGCTTCCAGGTCTTCTCCACCATCCTACACATCTTATGTTCTTTCTATCTTTCAAGACAGGGAGATTAAAGAAAAAATTGAAGCATATAACAACAATAGCGACAAAGAGGAAAACATTAAAAACTTCCTTTATGAAAAGAAACAGAAATAAAATCATAACATACATGAAAGCACAAAAACTAATGAATGAAAATTTCAGTATAATAACACTCAGAAGTATCCATGATATAAATCAGTCCTTGAACTAATCAGCTGCCTGTCAAGATAACCTCCCTTGTAGCTCTGAAAACATTAATCATGATCATCATCATTTATTATTATTATCCCCAATTAATAGATTTACAATAACCTTATACCGACCATTCAGAGAATGTCCCAAAAGAAATAAGAGCAAGAGGAGCAGGATGGCTGCTTCAAGACATTCAATAAATAAGAACAATATACAAGAACAATAAAATAAAAGGAAGGTGAGAAGGGAACACAGATGGAGGAGCGATGGGTCTGAGAGAAACTGGGAGGTCAAATAGAGAACTAATATGCTAAAAATATGTTGTGTGTGATTCTCAATGAAAAAAATACTATATAGTATTATTTTAAAAGAGGCAGGTGGATCTTTGTGAGTTCGTGGCCAGCCTGGTCTACAAGAGCTAGTTCTAGGACAGGTACCAAAGCTACAGAGAAACCCTGTCTCAAAAAAAAAAAAAAAAAAGTTCAATAAATTAGATAATATTTTGAATAATACTTTTAAAAAATCTAAGAGCTTTGTGAGTAAAGTTGCTTGCTACCAAGTCTTGAGTTAGATCCATTAAATCCAAATAGTGAAAAGAGAGAAAGGACTCCCCAAAATTTTCCTCTGACAGAATGCACACACATACGCATTCACAAACAATCAAATAACAAATGAAAATAAATGTATAAAAAGGAAAGCCTTCAAAGAAAAGGACATAGCAAGGACATCTAATGTCAAACACAGATTGAGAAAGCATTAAACCTACCTGTCTGCAAATATTTTTCTTTAGCCAAGATCAATTTGGAAAAAAAAAATGAGACCTTACAAAAGTGTTTGTAGCATGTCTTCAGTGTCCAAATAAAAATACATTTCCAAATTTTATAGTATCATGTAATACATATTATAGAAGATGCCTAATTAGTCAATGGAAAGTATTAAAAAAGACATTAGGATATATAATGGAAAAGCTAATTTAGACAACAAATTATCAAAGTGTAGTTGGCCAAATGAGTAAAGTGAATTTTACAAATTAACAACTAAATTAATGTCTTCATAAAGACAATAAAAAGACAAAGTTACCTAGAGTGTACCCCCACTGGACCCTGTGATACATGCTAACAATTTCAGCTATGAGGGAGGCTAACACAGCAAAAGGATAAGTTCAAGACTGGCATGGGCTACTGCATGTGTTCAAGGACAGCCTGAATGACTTATAAGACATCTTCTCAAAACTACAATGTAAAACGAGGACTGGGAAAATAGACCACTGGGAAGATGCTAGGTTGGTGTGCTCAAGAGCAGGTATGTTCAATCCCCAGCTCTGCAAATAAAACAAGATAAGTAAGTCACATGTTGTCTTCACATGGAAAGAAAATTATTTTCAAAAAGGTTTTATACAGGGCAGATGAGATTTACCAAGTCCAAGAAGTATAACCCTGCTTAGCAAGACATCTTAGCAATAGAACAAGCAACAATAATATATTAAATAAAAAAGATATCATGTCTGATACATAATTGTAGTCTATGACTAAAAGGGGCTAACTTTATGAACTCAGGGAAGAGAAAAAGAAGATAGTAAGTGAAATATTCACACCCGAGTTAGGAGACAAAATGACTTATGAAAGACCAGAATTTGGGCTGTACTCAGATTTCTCTTTATGCATAAAGGGATGCCAAAGGACAACAAAGAATATCCACACAGCGCTTTACTGGAAAAAGTTAGTGACCTGAAAATTCCACATCAACCAATTTATTGTTCCAATATGAAAGCAGCAGAAGGCATTCCGAGCTTATAAAGACTTGGAAAATATTGTAGCCAACCCTTCTTATTGGGAAAGAAAACGTCAGTAATAGAATTCAACTGATAAATACATAAATCAAAATAAAGTACTAGTTAGGGTCACTGAGATTAAAGACTTGAGATTAATAAAGTTGAATATAAATTCAAATAGCCATCAACAAATTTGCTGAGCACTTACCATGTGCAGACTCAACAATCTTGGTCTAAGGCAGTGTCCTGTGTAGGTTCTGTTGCAGTGACAAAGAAAAGTTGAGAAGGAAAAAGTTTATTGGACATACAAGTTACATTCATCACTGAGGGATGCCAAGCAGAAATTCAAGGCAGAACCTGGAAGCAGAAATTGAAGCATAGACCATGGGAAAGATGCTTACTGGCTTGATGACCATTGCTTGCTCGGCCTGATCTCTGATACAACTCAGGACCACCTGTTCAGGAGTAGTAGAGCACAAAGTGGCCTGGGAGCTCTAACATCAACCATTAATCAAAATGCCCCCATTGACTAGCACAATGACCAATCTGATGGAAGAAAATCCTTAATTGTGGTTCCCTCTTCAAAGTTATCTCTAGTTTCTGCTAAGTTCACAAAACCTAACTTTCACAGGCACCAACAGATCCTATTGTGCCCTACCCAGATAAAGACTAGTAAGATGATACAGATGTTAAGCACTAAGAGTATCACAGAGTGGTAAAATGCGCACACACGCGTGCGCACAAAGAAAATGACAGATATAACACAGCTGGCAATTAGAGACCTGACTGAAATAAAGAAATTAATCTTTCAAGGGTCTCAAAAAAGGATCATAGGAAGCTGCTAGTTCTTGAGGTGAAGTAAGTTTGCACGTTCTATGAAAATCAAAAGGCAACTTTGAAAACAACGAAATGGTAAGAAGGGTGACAGATGCTTGCAGTCATGAGTTACCAGGTTTGACAGAGTTTTGAACAATACTTAGATAAGGACTTGGGTTTCATGCGGTGACAGTTGGAGAACCCTTTCCCAGCAGCCTCTGAATGCCTGTGGTTCTACATCTAGGACTGGAACCTTGTGAAACTTTTCTCCATCAACCTTGGAATGCCCATCATTTGGACTTTGCAAGTCTTAGTGGGAAGAAACATGTAATAAAAAGTTAGTCGTTAATCCTTTAAGCATCCATGGGTACTTGAAAGAAGGACAATAAATAAATAAATAAATAAATAAATATATATATATATATATATATATATATATATATATATATATATATTTGGTTTGTGGTGGGTTTCTTTATTCCAAGTTGCCATTTCTTCTTCTTCTTCTTCTTCTTCTTCTTCTTCTTCTTCTTCTTCTTCTTCTTCTTCTTCTTCTTCTTCTCCTCCTCCTCCTCCTCCTCCTCCTCCTCCTTCCCCTTCTTCTTCTTCTTCCAACTTTTCACCTCCTCCCCTCCTCCCATTTCCCTCCTCTTCCTCCCCTCCCCCTCCCCCTCCAGTCCAAAGAGCAGTCAGGGTTCCCTGCCCTGTGGGAAGTCTAAGGTCCTCCCCCTCCATCCAGGTCTAGGAAGTTGAGGATCCAAACAGACTAGGTTCCCACAAAACCAGTACATAGAGTAGGATCAAAACCCAGTGCCTTTGTCCTTGGCTTCTCAGTCAGCCCTCCATGTCAGCCACATAAATGTAGGCAATACAGTTTATAAATCTTGATTTCAGACTGTGACCCATATACTAAGGGGTCAGTTCTAAATATATACAAAAAAAAGGGAAGACTAATTGGACTTGGGTTGTAAATGGAAAAAAAAAGTCAAACTCTAGAGAGGGGTTAGGGAGGACGTGAGATGGCTTTAAAAGGGGAGGGAGAGAATGCAAATACAGTGTATCACATATGAAATCTCCAAAGAAATTAAAGGAAAACCAAATCCTCGTTTCAGCTGAAATGGAACCTTTGAGAAGACTACACTGACTATTGACAGCACTGAGTTGTGTGTGGCAGTGCCAATGATATCGCAGCAGAATTTGAAAATAAAATGGGTCTAGAAAAAATTATAAAGAAGTAGGAAAAGCAGAATAAAATGAGCCTAATCAGCAAAGCAGACGGCAAGTAATCTGGGGAAGTCACCTGTGCATTTTCCTGGTGACCTCTGAAATGTCTTTTGGGTACATAAGTAAAATGTAAAGTTACTAGTTTTGTTAAATTAATATTGGAATCATTAAAGCTATAAATTTTAGATGTATTTCCCTTTCCATGTGACCACCCCCTTCCTAAAGATGCCATGCCCTAATTTTGCTTTTATAGATAAATATGTAGTATTACAAAAGCTGCTTACCAAAAGTCATAAAGACAATTAAATCTTAAAGACAATGTATTATTTGTGTGTGTGTGTATGCATGCATGCATGCATGTATGCCCATGCATGTGCACACACATATGTGGGGTGTGTGTGTGTGTGTCCAGTGTGTCTGTGAGTTTCCATGTATGAATGTTTCTTCAGAGACTTGAAGAGACATCAACTCCCCTGGACCTGGAGTTACAGGCCATTGTGAGTAACCTTTTCAAGAGCAGCAAAACTTTTAACTGCTAAACAATTACTCAAGCCTCCAATGCACTGTATTTTTAACAATTAATTTCAGTTTTTAAACAAATTACCTAGATTCCAGTTAAAAAATTTATCATCCCTAATTTTAATCTTTATGTCTCAAGCAATACCACATGGAAATATTAATCGATGAGTCTTCTTTTTATCTCTTTTCTTTCCTTATGTCTTTCCTAGTGCCTTTACCTGATGGGTTTAAAACTTTCATTTTAGTTCAGTTGAACTCAGGTGTATCTCATGGCACTGATGTTAAGTTCTCAGAAATAGTATTTTATGTACATTTTTATCTCTATGAATTGAAGGACTCTTTGAAGCTATGTATCGCGTTAGCAAATTAATTACTCAATGAACAGGTATTGGTGTGTAATAACAGAATTTGCTATTGAATGAATGTTTGCATCACCCCATTCGTATTAAAGCACATCATCAAGATTGTATGTGGCAAAAAGTCTTGAGGATGTAACCCTCCTGATTAGAACGAGTGCCTTTGTATCAAGCATACAGAGAATTCTTCACTCTTTCGTAGATGTAGGATACAGATATAAGATCACACACAAGGAAGCAGGCCCTGACAAGACATCAAACATGCTAGCACTTTAATTTTCATATTCCCTCTTAGCAGAACTGTGAAACATGAATTTCTAATATTTCTAGAGCTCCACATTATGGGTTTTTGTTATAACAACCTCCATGAACTATAGCACAAGCAAAGGCAACATCTACTATCTATTACTATAGCTTGGTCTTGGCAGTAGATAGCACACCAATTAACCAAAACTGCTGTAAAATCAAAATTCAGCTCTCAGCCATAACTCCAAAACTGAAACAAAGATTTTAAAGCCATAGATTAGTAGTTCTCAACCTGTGGGTTGCAACCCCTTTGCTGGTAACATATCAGATATTTGCATTACAGTTTGTAATGGTAGCAAAATTACAGTTATGAAATAACAGTGAAATAATTTTATGACTAAGCGTCACCACAACATGAGAAACTATATTAAAGAGTCACAGCATTAGGAAGGTTGAGAACCACTGCCATAAATGAAGGCCATCTTTGCCTAAAGAATAGGTTGCCAAGTAAAACAAAAAAAACCCATATTTTACAACATGATATGATCAACATGAATATTGAGGCACTGTCAAATTATAACAAGATGAACAAATGTTGTTCCCACCCATTTACCCCTAAAGTGCAATTGTTAGAGTTGGCCTAGTTAAAAAAAAACTATTTCAATGAAAATTGAGTCAAAATCTTCCAAATTTTCAAGCTATTTTAGGAACTTTATAGTGTACTTAATTATTCTTTTGTGTCTCAATAAACTCATTTTTATTGCTGAAATAAACTTGAAATAAAAACATATTTGGCAATCAAATAGAAATATCTCTAGCTTATTATTAAAAGATGAAACTATAATACTTTACAGTATATTCTATTGTTAAAAATGTAAGTCAATTATAGTTTGAATAACTTAGATTTGTTAGCCACTATGATGAAATAACCATGATTACAGTATTCAATGATTTTTACTTAAAGCATGCACAACGCTCCAGTTCATGCTTATCATTCAATATTATCTGTCTCTAATCTGTAGCTCTATCTTAAGAAAACTGAAGAAATAATCATCATAGTATCTTCCCACAAAATAAAAACAAGTATAAAGTATTAGGCAAGGAAGGAAGTTGACAATATTAGTAAAAATCAAATCTCGATCAAAAGTTAAATTTCGCCGGGCGGTGGTGGCGCACGCCTTAATCCCAGCACTCGGGAGGCAGAGGCAGGTGGATCTCTGGGAGTTCGAGGCCAGCCTGGTCTACAAGAGCTAGTTCCGGGACGGGCACCAAAACTACAGAGAAACCCTGTCTCAAAAAACCAAAAAAACAAAAGTTAAATTTCACAGATTTTTATTTTTTAAGCTTATAAAGTATAGAACAAAAACAAGCAGACTCACCCAGACAAATATGGTATGTACTCACTCATAAGTAGACACTAGCTATAAACCAAGGATATTGAGCCCGTAGTTCATGATCTGAGGGAAGCTAGGTAATAAGGTCAACCCTAAGAAAAACATATATAAATGTACCTGGAAAGTGGAAACAGACGAGATCGCCTGAGAAAATTGGGAGTATGGGTGTGGGGGAAGAAGGGAAGGTGGAAGAGAAAGAAGAGAGGAGAAGGAGGGGGTGAAGATAACTTGAGGGAATGGGGTAGTCGAGGAGGAAGGACAAAAATGAGAGCAAGGAAAGAGATATCTTAATTGAGGGAGTCATTATAGGGTTAGGATGAAACCTGGCTCTAGAGAAATTCCTACGAATCCACAGGATGACCCCAGCTAAAACCCTAGGCAATAGAGGAGAGGGGGGCCCCATCTTGACTTGCCCTACAGTCAGACTGATGAATATCTTAAATGTCATAATAGAACCTTCATCCAGAAACTGATGAAAACAGATGCAGAAACCCACATCGGACCACTGGACTGAGCTCCCAAAATCCAGTTGAAGAGTGGGAGGAATGAGAATATGAGCAAACGGGTCAAGATCATGATGGGTTCACCCTCTGAAATAGTCTACCTGAGCCAAAGGGAGCTCACCAACTCCAGCAGGACTGGGAAGGAACAAGCATAGCATCAAACTAGTCCCTCTGAATGTGCTTGACAGTGCGTGGCTGGGGCAGACTGAAGGGTCACTGGCAGTGGCATCAGGATTCATCCCTAGTGCATATTCTGGCTTTTGGTGAACCTATTCTCTTTGGATGATACCTTGTTCAGCCTAGATATAGTAGGAAGGGCCTTGGACCTTTTCCAAAGCAATGTGTCTTACCCTCTCTGAGGACTGGATGCGGCTATAGTGGGAGGGTATGTGGAAGGGATGGGAGGAGGGGAAGGAGTGGGAACTTGGATTGGTATATATAATGAAAAATGTTTTCTTTTAAAATAATGTTTTCTTTTAAAACAAAATAAAAATAACAACAATAAAGAAAACTCTAATTATATCTAAATAAACACTTTTTATTAATTGAAAACTTCTATCATTTAATCCAGATTTTCAGTCATGTTATCTCAGTAAGTATTTTTTCGTTTAAAAAATGCCTCACATCCTACCTTTCAAATTTTGAGTATGCATTTTCCATTGCATACTATAATTTCACTTTTAAAATGTGTATTTAATTGACAAGGAGAGTTATCTATTTTTTTTTTTTAACCATGTGATGAAGCCATGTCTCCCCGGAAAAACTGGATTAGTTAAAGCAACAATGGCATGGCTCATGGTCACAGTGGTTTGATTTCCTAAGAGCAAAATCCTGTGGGAAATTTGGAATGTTCCTAAGAAATGCTCAAATACTTTTTCCACCAAAAAATATGCAGTTCAATTGTTTCACACAAATATGCACGTGTTTTGAAGATAGTTATAGAGTGCAGTTCGTGAGTACACAACCACTAAGGAAAGCTCATAAATTTCAAAATCATTCACTAACAGTTCTCTGTTAATTCTTGTGTCTAACCCCATAATCTCTCAGTCACTAACTTAACTGGAGGCTCCAGGAAAGAAGGGGGGCTATCAAAACACAAATCATGATTGCAACAATAGAATAGCTTTTTAAAAAGGTATCAATGAGTCTCTTTGCATGCAGGGTAGTTTGAATAATAATGGCCTCAATAGATTCATAAATTTGTATGCTTGGTCCCCAACTTGTGGAATTATTTGGGAATGCTTAGGATGTGGGGCCTTATTGAAGTAAGTGTGTAATGGGGATTGAGCCTTGAGTCAGTCTCTCTCTCTCTCTCTCTCTCTCTCTCTCTCTCTCTCTCTCTCTCTCGGATCAGAGTTAAGCTTTTAGCTACTGTACCAACACCATGCCTGCCTGCTGGCTTCCAATCTCCTTCCATGACGGTCACAAACTCTAATTCTTTGTAACTGCCTCCATTAAATGCTTTCTTCTATAAGTTGCCTTGGTCATGGTATTTTGTCAAGGCAATAGAAAAGTAAGGCAACATGAAACCTAATTTAGCCTGAAACTACTCCATAATAACTTAAGCTATAGCAAGTGAGAACATAATATCATGTCCCTTCTCTTCGGTTATATTGTATGAGCTATTATGAATTAGTAATATTTAATAAATAACTTTGGTGAGAATATTAAGAATATTATTAGATAAACCACTTCTACTTCACATGCACAGCAATAACAACAAACACAAAAGAGGATGCCACCGAAAGATGGATACGAGAGAAAGAGCAGGATGTATATGATCAAAGTGGTGTGAAATTCTCAGCGAATAGACACAGAACATATTTTAAAAGATGAACATGAAGGAGAAACAAAAAGAGGAAAACTGGAAAAAATGACAGGTACAATGATCTTCTGATTTGAAAGCAGGGTATGTGGCCTAATAATTTAATAACTGTGAGAAAGATGACTGCATTCATCTTACACATGGAAAGTAAAAGACGAGATCTAAACTCTGCTTGAGGCCACAGTTACTGTGGGAATTCTTGGTCATATAAGAAGGCTTCAAAGTGTCAAATAATTAAATAAATATATAAAATTTATGAAAGCTCTTGTAATTCCATAATAAAAAAATCACTATATAAAAATGGTTATAGATTTTGACAATAGCCACAGTATTACCTTACCATAAATAGGAGAATGAATAAATAAATCCTAATGCATTCCTATCATTAAGTACTATGCACCATTACAATTAAGTGTAGATGTAAGTAGCAACAGAAAAATATCCCATCAAATAATTATGCTAATGGAAAAATTAAGGCAATTATCACATATATAATTTGAAATCACAAAAATATTGATTGCATATGAACGCATTTATTTTACTATATATGAAAACGCAAAACACAAATTCAAAACAATTATAACTTAAGGATACGATGAGAAGAAAACAACATGAATAAACATTTTAGAAAGTTTCTTTTGTATATGAAAATTTATTTTTAAATAAAATGTCATGCTTGCTTTTTATAATTTTTGCATAAATGGGATAGTTTATTGTTTGTGATTAAAACAAATTTATAATTTCATACTTAACTAAAAACTCATGATTCTTATTCAAAGAACAGTTTTTGTTTTCTAGAGAGCAGAAAAGTAGTAAATGGACAATACAAGCTAACTCTTTCCACATGAAATATATAAAAGCCTTTTAACATATGAAATGCTCATTTATTCTGTGGAAAACGTTTTAAATCATCAAATACAACGCAAGTGCCAGGCAGCAATCCACATGTTGAAGGGACAGCAGTCTGATACTTCCTGGTGGAGCTTCCCGGCAACGGGAGAGGTAAACAAACAAAATTAGTTCATTAGAGACTTGACAGAAATGATACCGGCTACAAAGAAAAACTAAGCAGAGTTTCAGGCTAGTTTTTATATAAATACGGTTCTCAACACAAAACAAACACACAAACACAAACCCCAGCTCACTGTAAAAGTACTAGCAGAATTAAAGTCTCGAGACAGTGTGAAGGCAAACCTGGGCATATCTGTGTGGAGCAACTCCAGAGAGAAAGCACAGCAGAGGCCTCAAATGATACCAAGGCTCTCAGCTGGATGGAAAGCAGGGCAGTGGGAGAAGACGAAGAGGATGGTGCAGAAACTCCGTGGACTCTACAGATGGTCGAAGGGTCTGCCCATTTTTATGAATTAAATGGGAATCCTTCTAAGAAATTCTAAGTATGATCTGACATTTGTAAAAGTTATACTCTGGGTTTTGTAACACTGCAGTAAAGAAAAAGAAAGAGGCCTGAAATTAATCGCTATTGTAGTAATCTTGTGAGAGATGATATGATGGTGCCCAGAGTCCTGGTAAATGAGCATTTAAAGAACTTCTGTAAATGTGCTAACAACTCTAGGAACTGTGGGATCTTAATGCTCTGTGTGTGTGTGTTTTTGAAGCAACATGTGGCATATGAAGTTAGGGGGCACCTTAACAGGAACGTGCTTAATGCTGGCATGTGCAATGCGGTATGGTAATTGTAGGTACATGAGTTTGTATACTAATGGTTTGGCCAGAGAAAGGCTAAATGACAAACAAGGAGCCTTCTTTCTAAACGCAAATGATTGCAAAAATTTGGAAAGTTTTATCCATGTGCCACGAAGAAAAAAAAATCATAAAATACTGAAACAAATGAGGCTCTCTGACAATATTTGTTCTTCTTTTTATTTATTTATATTTATTTATTTTGATGGAAGCATCTGTGTCTGACAAGATAATCAGCACTATCTTTGTACTTTTATGAAGTAGATTGCACTACTTGGAAAAGGTCCCAGGGTCTCTAAGTGAAGAAAACAAATCCTTGTTGGATAAAAGTACACTGTGCTGACCAAATACTCTCACAACTCCTGAAAATGCCTAAGGAAAATGTGCAAGTGTTTGGGAGTTCCTGTTTTTTAGCCAAAGATCAGTTTACTCTTTGCTTCTTTCCAGTTCACTTTGTTGCCCAATGCAGCAGAAACGAACAGTAGTATCTGCAAGACAAGGAGGCTCCTGTAAATCTAGAAAATACCAGCCTATGCGAAACTCAAATCAACAGCTTGCTATATGATGTAGACAAAAGCAGTTGTCTTTTAAATTTTTCAATGAAAAATTTATCTAACTCTAAACAAATGGTATATAACTCACTGTAATACCATAATCTGTTTAGATTTATGCCACTAACCTCTTAATTACAAAATAATTTCTGAATGAACAATTTATTCAGCAATGATTAAGGTTTATTTATGTTACTTTAGAAGCTTAAAATGTTGTTCCAATTATTTAAGAATATCTCAGAGTTGACATTTTAAAAGGAATTTAGGTGGTTGAGATTTTAATGAGTGGCTATCATATCCAGATGACAGGCTATTGTTCTTCTTAGATGCCTGAGGAGCTGCTAATCATGATGACTCTCACATTGCAGCAGGCGGAGTCCTGGTGATTCCCATCCAGTCTGCTACCCACATGCTACCCAAAGCCAACAAATGAAATGTCTGCCCTGGATAGGATTTTAATTACAGTATTAAAAAGCATAACTAGCTAAAGTACATGTTTTAAGTACTGCATTGTGTCTAATCTCATATAAATATTATTTTGCTACTAAAATGAAAATGTACTTGTCCAAGATTGTGAAATGACCAGTCATTTTAATTACAAATAAACTTTTATGAGCAATTTTAGCTCACCAGTATAAATCTCAGGAAAACATTTTATTCCATTCAAAATTGCAAGTTTTATTTATCTTAGTTATTATTTCTTAATAGTGAAATGAAAAACCTTTAAGTCCTTCATATTTATATTTTCAACTGAATTAGTTAAGGTCAACTTACTTTATTTTATGTTATTATTTAAATGTTATTTCCTATTTTCCTTTATCCCTACAGTATATATTCAATTAGCTTTAGTCTTTAATTTTTAGTTGTATTAGCCAGTATTACTAATACATATTAACGTGGTACTATGGTGCTACGTGTAAGCTCAGTTCAACAGAGTAGATCATATTTACATTTGGAACATATTTTTTGTTGCTTGCAACACAAACAACAGTTTTTTACATTGATGAGCACTGAGTGTCAAGGAAATGAATGCATACACTATTGTCTTAAATTTGGCTATGATGGTAATCCCACCAGGCAAGAATAATATTACTACTACAATTTTTGAGCCAAATTTGAAGCAAGCTTTATTAAATACTGCCAAGAACAACAGACACTGTCTGAGTCCATGCCCAGGATCCCCAGGATATAGAACCAAATTACATTATTCAGATTTGTAAAGGAAAACCCACAAGGCTACCTACTTCTTTCTTTTGTCTAATCAAGGGCAAGCATACATTCTGATGTACTTGCTTCCTCCATACCTCCCACCTACGTGTGATGAAGCACATCCTGTGAACTTGGGGCAACCAAACCTGTTTACAAAAGCAAAATCACATGGCATGCTATCCGATGTGAACAGTCCGCCCCCTACACATTCCAGTGAGTTATCTGCCCTTGGGCAAGTGGCCCTTCCAGGTTAAGGTAGTAGTTTAAACTTACAACATGAACTTAGCCATCACAGTGACCCTGACTGTCATCAAATGTTGGCCCCTCTGGTTTACAATTTCCACACATTTTGATCTCAGTGCTTACTCTGTTGTTACTTTCTCAGCCTCCAATACTCCCTTACAGTCCCATGTACCTTGATTTTATTTTCTATCGGAAATTCTTATGCTCAACACTACATTAGATTTCAATACTTTCATAGACTGGTTTTCTACCTTACTATTCTCAAGGCACAAATGCATACCAGTGGAAATAAGATTCTATCTAACCATTAATTGATAGTTAGATTTACTTCTGGTTGATCTGTAACATAAAAACAATTTGTTTTTTTGTTTGTTTGTTTGTCTGTTTGTTTTTTGCTCCAAAACATCTAATGGAATTATCTCTATCAACATTTGCAATCATTTTCTGACACATTTCTGGTCATCACCTCTTATTCAGTAATGATTTTTACTCATGACTATGGTACACTTGATAAACAATCTCAGTGCTTAGGATATAATCGACAGCAGTGGAGAACAGAACAGAAGTAACCTTTACATAATTTCCAACACTCTATATGAGCTCATTAGTAAATGCTTATCTGAGTCTTTTTCTTCTAATAACGTTGAAAGTCACAAGATTCAAATAATTTCGCCAAACCCATGCAGCTTAAAAGACAGACTTCACCACCTATGGCTTGTTTTCCATCATGTGGTGCTTATATTCAGTTTGTTTGCCCATCTTAGTGCCCTTCACTTCTGCAAAAAAATTTCACATTCTAAAGACTGAAGTTCTGCAATCTGTAACAGTCCACATTCACAATCTCCTTTTTCCATGTCTTTCTTTCTCTCTAAACCTTTCTCTCCGATTTCTTTGAAACATCTTTTTCCTCCAATCACTAATTTTCATCCCAATTTATCGAATTCATCTTTGTTTTTGTTTTTAATATATATGATAAAATTGATTACTTCAAACTTTAAACTCTTCAACAGGTTCATAAACAATCCTAATCCTTTTCTACATTCTACTTGAATATATGAAGATCACTACCAAAGAAATAAAAACCTATAACAGTAAAATAAAAAACAAAGATAAAATGTATATCTATATTTATGCTATATAAAACATTTAAGTTTTTCAAATTAAGCTAGAAATAAAGCAATATGCTCACAGCCATCTTCACTGTAATCCAGCACAAACTTTCTTATTTTCAAGCTGCCTCTAGGAGGAACTCTCTATTTCCTCTTCCCTGTGTCCTGGAATCTCATTTTGTACAAAAAGAAAAAAAAGAAAAAAGAAAAGAAAAAGAAAATAAATTAACAAATAAAAAATATTTGGTCAGTTTCTCATTTTTCTGAAATCTCTTTTCCAGATTTAATTGCATTGAATGTGCTCTACTCTATTTTTCAAGTTTTAAAAGTATGCTTTTAATTTTTTATACTTTTGAGAATTCCATACCTGAATATTACATTTATATAATTTCTACCCCCTCTCTGTCTTCAGTCTCCAACTCCTATGACCTCACATTTTTAGTCAAGTTTATGACCTCTTCTATATTCATACACATTTATGCACACAACTTACCAAACCAATTTTTGTTATGTTTTGAGACAGAGTATCACTATGTAGCCGCTACTGGCCTAGAAGTCCCTAAGCAGACCAGGCTAACCTTGATCTCCCAGAGATCCTATTGCCTCTGCCTCCCCCAATGCTAGGATTAATGGAGTGCACTTCTATGCATGTCTGTGAGCCCATTAGTGCTGCCCTCAAGCACATGTGTTTATTAATGACCAATGGAATTAGGTAACCTACCAGCACACTTGCTTCTGGAGATGTCTTAGCTATGTACACTACTCTGAAATTCATACTCAAAGTATGCTTAGGTGCTACTGTGAGAGGTAGAACTTCCTCCCTATGGTCATCAGCAAGATCTAAGATAGAACCAAACATATTGAAGGGGGCGGGAAGTCAAATGAAATGGTTAGTAATGATACTTTACTATACCCAGAATCTAGTATAACCATCATCAGAGAGATTTTACCCAGCAGCTGATGGGAGCAGATGCAGAAACCGACAGCCAAACATTAGATGGAGCTCAGGAAATCTTCTAGAAGTCGGGGAGAAAGGATTGTAGAAGTCAGAGAAGTCAAGGAGTTGAGGACATGGCAAGAAAACACGAACAGTCAACTAACCAGAGCTGATAGGGGACCACAAAGACTGAATCAATAATCAAGGACCCTGTCTGACCTAGTTCCTCTGCATCTGTGTTACAGTTGTCCAGCTTGGCGTTCTTGTGGAACACCAAATAGTGGCAATGAGGACTGTTTCTGACTCTTTTGCCTGTTTTAGGAACCCTTTTCCTTTCACTGCCTCATCTGGCCTTAATATGAGTACAAGTGGCTAGTCTTATTGCACATAATATGCTATGTTTGGTAGATATCCCTCAGAGACCTGCCCGTTTCTGAAGGGAAATGGGGGAGAAGTAGATCTGAGGGAGAAGGGCGGTAGTGGTAAGGACTGGGAGGAGAAGAGGGAGAGAAAACTGTGACCAGGATGTAATATATGAGTAAAGAATGAAAACATGATACAGAGGAAAAATGTACAAATGTGGATCTTAACAGATGCAGAGAAAATTCTTTTACTTGTTTTCCTTTACTACCTACTTTCTCTGCACACTCAGCAAAACCTTCTTATAGCTACACAGTTAACGCTATAGTAAAAATCCCCAGCTGGGATACCCTAATGCTATCCCATAATCCTTTTCACTAGATATGTTTGTGATGTTTGACATTTGGAGTGCTCTTTCTTTCTCTCTCCCTCTCCCTCCCTTCCTCTCCCCCTTTCTCCTTCCTACCCTCCATCCCCACCTTCTCATAATATAGCATGTACATTTTAGTGTAAAATTTCTATATCCATCTCTATTACATCTCAAAAGGTAAATGCTTAATCTTTTCTCTAAAACCTAGTGTTCCGGCTATTTTAATCCTGTATTTTTTTTTATAGGGTTTGTAATGTTTGTCTTCTCCATTAAGCTGACTTAATGCCCTAGCCCCAAGTAATCTCTGTGGTCTCTCAAATCATTTATAGGTTATAGTTTGAATTAATCCATTTAATGTTTAACTACCAATATAACTGTAAGTCCTGGTCTCGGGCCTCTATCTTTGGAGGCCCTGCCCCTGTGCCTGCCAAACCTTAACCCCGCCCTCCCCCTGATGAGGGGCAAGGCAACCTGCTCCTGTGCCCTGCAAACCTTGACTCCTCCCCTGAAGAGGGAGGAAACAGCCCTCCAAAATCTTGACCACTCCCTTAGTCTATTTATACTGCTCCCTGTGGCCTTTTCTCTTTCCCCCAATTGGTTGCCTTTGCGGCTTCCTGTCACCCAAGAGCGCAGAAATCCCATTAAACCTGGATATTCTTTAATTTGGCTCGTTATCATTTGGCTTGATTAGGATTTTTGCGTCAGCAGAGAGCTCACGTTAGGAAAATTCGTAACAATAACTACCTTGAGTAGTTAAATATTTCCACTGAGGATATTAATTAGCACAGGAACTTAACAATGGCTGAAAATGTCTTCAGGATAAGGATCAAAATCCATCTACTGTACTTAGAAGTGGTAAGGAAGTATTGTTGTAAACCATCTTTTTGGGGGTGACTTGTGCCGCAAGCCTAGCCATGGCAGTTTTGTGTTCCAGGGTAAGGGTGTAAAGATTAGAAATGCTAGGTAGGAAGAACAGAGACAAGAAAGAAACAGAGACATAAGATAGTACCAGGAGGGCAACTCAGTGAATATTTAATGCTGAATTCTAAGTTCTGAGTTCTGAGTTTGTCCGTATTTAATTTTTTCATACAATCCCAATACAAAATAGGGGAGGGGGAGAAGAAGGTAAAAGATTGCTTTAACATAACATTAAAGACAACCAGAGCAGTTACTTGTTTCAATGCTTGAGACATAAAGCCATTAATTCTTGAGTAAAACATTTGATATTTGGGGCAGTGAACCTACCCTAGACCAAGTATCCTATAGGTAGCCGCTCCCAATGTTAAGCTTCGTATTTTAAAAGAAGGAGCCGAAGTAGGCTCAAATTCTCTGACCTTTGGTCAGTGTGGAGTCGATCCACCTCAATGGAACATCTTAACAAGTTCAAAACACCAAGTACCCACACTCTAGGTCAGGGTATATTGTTTTGTAGCCATACCTGTTGTCAACAACTTTGAAAGAGCAAAAATATGCTTAAACTCTCTCTCTCTGACCTTCAGACAAGGTGGAATAGGTTCACATCTGTTTATACCCCCAACAAAGTATTCAATAAAAATACATATATGTCCTTTTTTTAAATTTATTTTTCAAGACAGGATTTTTTTTCTTTAGCCCTAGCTTGTCCTGGAACTCACTTTGTAGGCCAGAACTCCAAGATCCACCTACCTCTCCCTCCCATGTACTGGGATTAAGGGTATGTACTATCATGCCTGGCTCCTTAATTGACATGTACAATATTCTGTTAAAAATCCCAAATCTTCACCCAATGTTATGTGTACCACCTGCAATCATAACCTTAGAAGACAAAGGTAGGAAAAGATAGAGTTCAGGACTATCAAAATACTGTCTTTAAAACTCAAAAAGAAAAAAAATCAAACAACAAAAATTTCAAATCACATCAATTTAATCAACTCTCTAAGCTACCTTTGTGACTAAAACTTGTTATATAAAAATCACACATCTGGAATGTCTGTGTCTATTCAATATGGAAGGACTTTTACCTGAGCTACAAATGAGTCAACCTGAACACTCTGTTGTTGATTTTATAGTCTTAGTAAAGCTTTTGACAGTAAAAGATGAAATAGGTCATTTTTCTTGGAGAATAAAAAATAATCATCTTCAGTAGAAATAAAATAGAAGATGACCAGTTTTCATAAAAAGAAATTTTTTTCTCCCCGCAAAGTAGAAAATTACTTCAGCATTTAATTTTAAAGGCTATGTAATTCATTAACTTTCAATCCAAAAGACTTCTATAATTCTAACACCCATAGAATAGCATGTGAAATTGAATTCAACATTTGACTGAGATTCCAAGAACAACAAATCTATGAATGTTGATGAGTACTCAATAATAAAACAACCATCATCACATTTCAAGATTATGACTCAGTGGGTTTAATTCCAAGAATAGATAGATCAATAATAATCATGGTGATAACTGAAATGAGAAAAAAAATCAGTTGATCACCTCATAAATATTAATGAGACATTTGATAGATGCCAAAACCTGCTTTTTGCTAATCACATAAAGTTTAATATTTGAGGAATATTTTATAACATGAAAATACTTAGAGTTCACTCAAATCTAACATTATGCTTTAAAGGAAATAGTGGAACCACTGCCAAAAAAAAATGCAGCTATTGGTTTCAGTATAATACTATAGTAAATGCCTTATATTATTTGTGAATTATTTGTGGATTCATAATTGAATTTCAAATGTAAACAGAAGCCTTTAGAATACAGAATTTCATTTTCTTATATATTTTAACACTTTGTGATCTGAACCTGTTTTTTTAAGATCTAGTTTTCTATGTCAACTTTTGCTTTTAAATGTGAATTTCTGGATTTGTTTTATTAGTCAAAATATTTTCTTCCTTAACAGTCCTTTTATGTCAACTGTAAACTGAATCATTGTATATACTATGGTAATAACAGGTTTAAAGATTAAAGCTCACACAAGTGGGCTAGGAATGTAGCTCTGTTTCTAGAATGTGTCTAAAACACAGAGCCCTGGGCCCAGCCGCTACTGTAAAATAAACCAGATATGGTGGCATGCCTGTAATCCCAGGAAGAGCAGCCATTCAATAGCATCTCTACTACATAGTAAGTTAAAAGAAAGCTTGGCATACATAAGACCTTGTCTTGAAAACAAAATAAAACAAAAGGAAAAACAAAACATCAACAAAAAGAAATAAAGTGTAGGAAAGTGAAATCTGGAAAGAGGAAACTGCAGCTCTGATAAGATAGTGGTTGTATTTCTTGCATCACAGACATGGATGTGTAAGCCTGAATTTCTGAGAAAAAAAACACAAGTAGTTATGCACATATGTCTGTATGCATGGTCTGTACAGGGGGATCCATGGAGACATCAGGGGAAGCTTTTTCCTCTCAGAGTACTGCTATTTCTAAACAAGCAGCATCGTGAGGTGGAAGTCAACCCTGAGACAGTGTTGTAAGAAATATCGTCACAGGAGAACAAGGACCACTGAAGAATTCTAATAGAGATTTCAATTGCTTCCTTTCTGTCCTGCAAGGTTGCTATCTTTGATGAATTATATGCAGGGATCACAGGTGGGAGCAGAATCTGAGAAGTGGTTTCTAGATTTAGATAGTAACAGTATTGCCAGTTCAGTCACAGATAATCTGTTCAATACTTGAGTAATTCTGCACTCTTCCTACACCCTCAAACACAGTTTTTAAAATTACATGAAAAGAGAGAAAACACGAGTGGGGAGAAAGGTTATGGAGGGGAGAGAAGGAAGCAGATCCTGGTATTACATGCATGCCATTCCATGTTTTTGGAGGTTGACACAGAGATATTAAAAAGTTCAAGGCTGCCCAGCACTCGGGAGGCAGATGCAGGCGGATCTCTGGGAGTTCGAGGCCAGCCTGTTCTACAAGAGCTAGTTCCAGGACAGGCACCAAAGCTACAGAGAAACCCTGTCTCAAAAAAAAAAAGTTTAAGGCCGGGCGGTGGTGGCGCACGCCTTTAATCCCAGCATTCGGGAAGCAGAGGCAGGTGGATCTCTGTGAGTTCGAGACCAGCCTGGTCTACAAGAGCTAGTTCCAGGACAGGCTCCAAAACCACAGAGAAACCCTGTCTCGAAAAACCACACACACACAAAAAAAAAAGTTCAAGGCTTTTCTGGACTATGGGAGTTATTCCATAGCTTGGATAGCTTGGGCTCTACTCTGGCACTTCACTTCCTGATCTCCTTGCAATGAGAGGCTCTCTGCGACATGCCACCACTGTGACACTATTGTTTTAGCAAGACTTGCCCACCTCAATGGAATGAAACCCCTGAAACTGTGAGCCCAAATAAATCCACCTCTACTACGTTACTTTGGTGAGGTTTTGGAAAATACGTTACTTTGGTGAGGTTTTGGAAAATATGAGAAGTACTAGCATGGATCACTAACATTGAGAAGGGAGTCATCACTGTGACAAAACTGATCAAGAGGTTCACAGATAGCTGAAATGTCTTTAGACATGTTTTTAGAGCAGCCAGCTAGACAATCTTTAGAATGTTATAAATAGAGCTTCCTGGAACATTCTAGTGGGAGTTTGGAAGACCCAACACCAATAGACATGCCAACAGTTCAGGAATTGTACTGGATCTTAGAAAGCATCAATGGGGTCAGTTTCAGAAATAGTGATTAGATTTCATCCACATAATGGATAATAATCTGTTTTCTCAAATTCTACCCTATTAAATGTTTATCAGATTTAAAAATATAGCTGAAGAGAATCATGGGAATTGGTATTTCACCAAATACCTAAGCACCATATCTTATCAATGTGTCCCAAAATTAACAATAATATGCCTATAAAAGATTATATCTGGTCAAAAATATTAAAGATACATGAGGACATGATTAAATTATATTTTGTGAATCAATGTCTGTAATAAGCATTCCAGTGTTCTCACTCTTGGAACAAATACATGTACCAGTTTGTCCAATGCAGAGTGGTCATTCTTGAAATCATATACACACAGATAAGCAACATGGACCCAGTGGGTTGCAGTTTTATATTGGTACATATGTGCATGTAATAGTAATAATCAGAAAAAAATTTAACTTTTTTTTGTATTTTTGATATTACAACTATAGAGACATTGTTGAAGGAGTTATGTTGTACATAGCACTTTTATATCATTTTAAGTGAAATTATGACTTTGTTATTGCCTTGACTTGAAGATTGAGTATGACTTAAAAATATGTTTTGGTGCAAAATCGACAAGGCCTGAGAATATAATGATTAATATTGATTGTGATTTTGGTTGGATTCAGAGGTTCCTTATTATACTTATAATAATAATAACAATAATAATAATTATTATTATATTTCTGGTATGTAATTCTAGAGGATTAGGTCATGTCACTCTCACTTACTGAATGGTTTAATCTATTATCTATTAAAGCATACTATTCAAAGCTGGATACACTGTGAATGGGGGTCTTGCACAAGAAGGAGTACATATGGCCGGGCGGTGGTGGCGCACACCTTTAATCCCAGCACTTGGGAGGCAGAGGCAGGTGGATCTCTGTGAGTTCGAGACCAGCCTGGTCTACAAGAGCTAGTTCCAGGACAGGCTCCAAAACCACAGAGAAACCCTGTCTCGAAAAACCAAAAAAAAAAAGAAGGAGTACATATGTCCTGGAGGCACGGCACGTCACAGATGCATACCTTGTCCTGGTCCATTTGCCTTCACTCTGATTTTTGGCTGATATGAGGATAAAGGTCTGTTCCACCATATCCCTCTATCATGATACTTGGCATCACCTCAGGCACAGAAACATGGAACCAACCTGTCCTGTACTGAAAACTGTCCAATTGTGGGCTAAAATTAATTCCCTTTTCTTAAAAAAATTTAACTCTTTAATTTAAAATTGTTGTCACAAGTGAAGGCTATATTGTATTCATAGATATTGTCAGATGGCTGTGTCTGGACATTGTGACTATGTGTTACTTGCCCTGTATCATTATCCTTGTAAAATTTATTATCACAAAGTGAAATAAGAAAAAAAGCCACAATATTTAAACTCCCCAAAAGGTAATAGTTTTTAATTATCTTGTGCTTTACATTATTAATCGACTTCCTTCCATAATATTTCTTTCTGTAAATCTAGATATGACATTTTAGGGACTCTAGTATAAAGTCAATTTGGAAAGCTGTTTCTCACTTTATGTTTGCACTCTATTTATTACCTAGAAAGGTACTTTCAATATTACACAAACAAGTGTTCTAAATAAAAGATGAACAGTGAGAAGTGAATGCCTAATAAACATATATAATTATATGACTAAAATAGTAAGAAGAAATATGTTCAGATGGTTAATTCATAGTGATGTTGCCTTGATAATATCATAATAAAACCGAAGTCTACCTTATGAAGATGTCCATTTTTCTGCAGTGTTAACTAAATAAGCAGAACCTCCATAAACACCACGATAAACCCAACAGCTGAGCCTTCTGCATTGGAATCTGAGTGGGACACAGAATAAAGTGAGTTCTTAGTCGAGACCAGCAGGCTGCAGTTACGACCCCTATGAATAGTAACAGTTGAAGCTCTTCTCACAGAAATAAAAATAAGAGTGTTGTTGACTCTGGCAGCTGCCAGCATGCCCTTAGCCACTGAACCTTTGGAGAAGTGATGGGCGTCTGAACACACTGTACAGTCCTGACCCACCCAAAGTTTCTAAGAGTTCTGTACATTTGCAACATTTCACCAAGAGTGTTCATTGTTTTTCACAAGATAGTTACTGCTCAGGCTTCAAATATATAACACCTTTTTCAGAAGCATCATTTTATGCTCATTAAAAGAAAGAAACTTGCCAGGTGGTGGTGATACATGCCCTTAATCCCAACACTCAGGAGGCAGAGGCAGGTGTATCTCTGTAAATTTGAAGCCAGTCTGTTCTACAGAGCAAGTTCCAGGACAGGCTCGAAAGCTACATAGAGAAACCCTGTCTCAAAAAACAAAAACAAAAAACAAAACAAAACAAAAAAAGTAAGAAACTAAAGGAAGAAAAATATTCATAAATTTAACATCCCATAAATGATTAAATGGAAATGTTAGTCCTTTGAGTACTAACTTTAAAGCCAAGAGTAATAATACCTTTTACTCCCCCAAATGTCTCAGAAGTTGAGAGCCTGCTGTTAGATAACATTATTAAATAGTTGATGTATGCCACAAGAATTAATACAACATAGAGCACAAGAATCCTAAGAGTTACATATTTTCAGAAGCTAAAGTCTAAAATAAGATCGGGTTTAGCTTAAGTTTTCAACAAAATGTTTCCTGTGAAGATCTACTAAAGAAACAAAAGATGTCCTCAAATGGCTCTTGGATATTAAAAAATGGAAATAGCTGGAGACATTGCTGTTCACTGGCTGGAGCAGGCGCCTGGTTACCTCCCAGACTAGGTCAGATGAGGTGATGCTTCCTTTGAGGAGCTGTGTTACTGTGCACCCCACTGCTGCCATTCAAACAATCTTCAGTCATGGACCTTCCCTGGAGGATGCTCCTGAAGGTTCAAAAGGGGATGCAAACTTCGTGTGGTCCCCTCCCACAGATCCACTTGTTTGTGTAAAATAATTGCTCTGCCAACAGCTTTTCTCCAAAGATTCTGATTTCCATTTATAAACATGCCATTCAATTTTTAACAACAAAATATTCAT
Source organism: Chionomys nivalis (assembly GCF_950005125.1). Classification (NCBI taxonomy): domain Eukaryota; kingdom Metazoa; phylum Chordata; class Mammalia; order Rodentia; family Cricetidae; genus Chionomys; species Chionomys nivalis. The sequence goes on along the minus strand of NC_080103.1, from coordinate 26,488,656 downwards.
AATATCAGAAAGGATTCCAAGAAAGTAACAAGCTATTCAAATAAAAAAAAATAAGTATGTAACATTATATCCACTACTATGCGGTTCAATATGACTATGAATTAATAGCTTTGAGTGTCTTATATCATTTCTGTAAAATATGTCAAAAGCAATATGTTGAAAGTAGTGAAAACATGAGACAATATGTTGAAAATAGTGAAAACATGAGACACAAAATAAGTTAACTGAAGAAATTCTTCATAAGCAAAAGTATATTTAACTTAAGATTGTATAGAAATCAGATGTCATTCAAACAATCATTTTCTAAGGCTAGAGAAAAGGAAGACATTGAGGAGGAACACATGCCTAACAATTTTGCATTCATTTATTGTAACAAAGTCAAGTATAAATAAAAAAGTTTGAATACCTATAGCTAGAAGTTCATATTGTAATAACCTGAATAATTTAATTATAAGCAAATGCAACACCGTAGAAGTTATCTATAAGTTCTGTATTCATGAGACATGTAATAATTCATTTACATATCCTCAGAATTTATGAAATATAACATAGAAACTCAAGAAAAATAAATTTTATTATACAAGTTAAGTATACAAGGGTACGCAAAAATATAGCCTTAGCATGATTGGAGTTGATTTCTAAATACTAGGCCTCTGTTCAGTAAGAAAATTCTGCATTTCAGTTTTTCGTTTAAAAGGATTGAACTAGAATAACAGTACTTCCAAAATGTAGAAACTATTTTTTTTGTTGTCAAAACATTTTCAGGGCCATTGGGGAAATAAGCAAATATTTAAAAAAAAAACTGTGGAGTCATTCAAATTATGGTAATTAGTATTATGTAAAGCTGAGTTACTATATTTAATAATCCATCATATTATGAGATAAAGCAACTGTTTCATCCATGGAAAACAGCAGATGACCTCACATGCGCAGTGGACAGTGTTAGGGAGTATCTATTTATTCATTCATGTATTCGGTTAGAAAATATTTGTTAGGAATCTATCTTCCAAAACCTGAATACATGAATAAACAAAGATCATATTTGTGAGCCGTTTGCTTTCTTTCCTTGTATCATAGTCTTCACCATCTCGCTCCACAACATGTTCTCCGAGTTGAATAAATAAGCCAGTCTAGAACCATCATGTTCACACATACTTCAGGCAATATTTGGCTCCAGTAAATTAATGGCCATTCTTTCAGAATTGATATTTATACTTATTCTATGTTCCAGTTAATTCAATTTAAAATATATCAACTAATTATAACAAATATTTCTAAATAATTATAGGGAACTATAGTTAAGAAAATTTAAAGAGAAGACAATCATTTAGTGTCTATTCAAAAAAGGCATAGACAAAGGAAAAGTCATAAAACTTAAATATGTGTGTTTACTTTGGCAAATTAGTCATTTTTTTAAGAGGTGATAGATTTTTTTCATCAGTGCACTGGTCCATGTGACTTTCTCCTCTTTTTAATTAAGGAAAAAACTGACTATAGTTTTCTTGAAATAACAAGAAAGTCAATCACAAAAAATCTAAAGGTGACTTTCCATGGTCCATGCTACCCCTGTAGTTCTTGAATCAGAATGAAAGGACTTTTCCGTTTAACAATAACTTTTCAATGTGCAAACTTAGATTGTAAATTCACATGAATGTACAGAGAAATTCCTGGAAATTAGTATTTCCCTTAGTTGCAGATTATGAAATAAATTCACAAATACTAAATGTTCTCTGTGCCCACTTTTCAAAATAGTAAATTCAATGCTAGGTGTAATAAAAATATAAATCATAGGTTACAGTTAACATATGTAATAAATACAATAATATAGAGGTAACATAATTGACATAATTAAATCACAATTGAAACACACACACACACATGCACCACCTTCTGTAAAACTTATGTAAAACACATTATAAGGGATATAGGCTAAGGACCTACCTCACTTAGTAAAGTATTTGTCTTGACTGCAGGAGACCGTGCATTCTATCTCTAGCCCCATTAAAAATAAACACAAACACAAAACAAACCAAAAATGTAAAGGAGATAGAGCTATATTTTCATGCACATTTAGAATCATTATCCCCAATAAAAAGTTTTATATTATATACCTTGGAGTCAACGGTAATGTAATCCCAACAATCCATAGCAGCCTAAAAATTATATGAAGCATATACATAGCTTCAACCTTATACAACACCACCAATTACCAGTACTAATTAATAAATCATGTAACCTTCCCTTCCTGTGGTTCTTAACCTTCCCAACACTGTGACCTTTTAACACAGTTCTTCTTGTTGTGGGGACTCCCAACTATAAAATTATTTCCTTGTTACTTTATAATTGTAATTTTGTTACTCTTATGAATTGTAAATATCTGATATGCAGGATATTTGATAAGCCACCCTTATGAGAGGATCGTTCAACCCCAAAGCGGTTAAATGTTGAGAACCCTTGGGCCAAGACCCTTTCTATTCTTTTCAGTGTATTATATCTGCATGTCCTGAAGCTGCTTTTGAGTCACAAGAAAACTTCTCTCAAGGAAAAATAATTATTTTTCCATAAAACATTCCAGTCATCTTGTACCTTGCCCGCATCTACCATTTATTGTAATTTTATCTATACCAGAGAATACTGGAAACATTTTTTCAACTTTTGAATCATTGAGTGTTAAAATCAGCACTAAACAAGAGCCAATGTTTCCAAGTCATATAACATCATCATAGAATGTATTTCTAGGAGATAAAGATAAGTAAGAAATTTTACTAAGCCAATTTTACTAAAAATTTTATTACTAAACATTAGTTAAAATTTTCAAGTTTGATATTGTAGCAACAAATTATTCCTGTAATGGGATATCTGCCATACTAAATAAAATACACATTCAAAAATGAGTTCATGTCAGATTTGCTTTTCCAAAGGCATATGTCCATGCTGATGTGTGTAGAAGGTATGTCAGAAAATGCCACAGTATTAAGTCATTCCTTTTATTCCTTTTTAATAATAATGGGTTGGTGTAAAAAAGTATGTGCTTTTCTTCTCCTAGAAATTAAGATCTTAGTTGTTAGTAATGATGTAGTTTCAGGATACAATAACATAGGCTACACCTCTGTACATTGTTAAAAAAGATAATTTTTCAAATAAATTTAACTTCAGATTTTAAAGGTTATTTTAATACATATATTATCACTTATAGTATTTGGCACAATCATTTTTTGTGAAAAAGAAAATGTGATTACTAATTTCATATTACTTGTTCTTTTAAAGTTATAAGGAATCTCCAGGATATAATTTTTAAAAGATTGGTCCTATGCTGGTTCCTTCACTGTCAGTCGAGTTGGTGGGCTCCCATTAGCTCAGGGGGTGTCTCCATCATGTTCCTGACCTCATTGCTTGTGTTCTCACTCCTCCCACTCTTTGACTTGACTTTGGGAGCTCAGCCCAGTGCTCCACTATGGATCTCTGCATTTGCTTCCGTCACTTGCTGGCTGAAGGTTCTATAATGACACTTAAGATAGTCATCAGTATGACTACAGAGAAAGGCTAATTCAGGTAACTTCTCCACTATTGCTTAGGGTCTTAGCCGGGGTCATCCTTGTGGATTCCTGGGATTTTCTCTTGTGGCAGGTTTATTGCTAGCCCCATAATGGCTCCCTCAATCAAGATATCTTTTTCCTAGCTCCCATCTCTGTACTTCCCCAATCTCGACCATGCCATTACCTCTCTCCATTCTTCTCCCCCTTCCACTTCTCCTCTCTTCTTCCCTTCTACCCCTCCCCCATGCTCCCAATTTTTCCAGAGATCTTGTCTATTAGGCCCTCTAATTGTGGTTGACAGTTGCATGGCTGGGTCAGACTAAGGGGCCACTGACAGTGAGACCAGGATTTATCCCTACTGCTTTTACTGGCTTTTTGGAACCCATTCTCTTTGGAGGGATATCTTGCTCAGCCCAGATACAGTGGAAAGGGCCTTGGTCCTGCCTAAAACAATATTAGACTTTGTTGTCTCCCCATAGGAAGCCTTACTCTCTGAGGAGTAAATGTGGGGGAGGAAGTGAGGCAGTGGGAACTGGGATTGGTATGTAAAATGAGAAAAGACAGTGTTTTTTTAAAAAAATAAATTAATTAATATTGAAAACGATTTTTTAAAAGCATAATGAAATATAAATCTTAAGAAAAAATTTTACTGAGAGCAGTGATTGTATCAAAGGTTATTAGAAATACTAGACTTTTTTTTTTTTTTTTTTTTTTTGGATTTTCGAGACAGGGTTTCTCTGTGGTTTTGGAGCCTGTCCTGGAACTAGCTCTTGTAGACCAGGCTGGTCTCGAACTCACAGAGATCCACCTGCCTCTGCCTCCCAAGTGCTGGGATTAAAGGCGTGCGCCACCACCGCCCGGCAATACTAGACTTTTTAAAAGCAAGCAGAATCAGCTAACAGAAATCCCTTTTACTCTCACAACCATCACTGAAAGATAAACAGGCATAGGCCCACTGACGACTGTCTCAGGTAGTCACTAGGTATCAAAATATTGACAAAAGGATCATGGTTTTAGTTTTATACTCTCAATCCTGGGACTTAGAACTTTTAATTGAGAGATTGAAGGTCAGAGAATTATTTTAAGTGGGCCATATGACTGCCTTTACTCTAAAAGGGAGATTACCTTCTACTACCAAGGTTTCTAAGCTAGAGCTTGTCTAATACCAACACTTCCTAAATTCTTTGCACCTGTCAACAATATTCTCTCGTTAAATTCTCCTTTGTTCTTGGACTTGTATTACAACAACCTGAAGGTTGCAGACTTTATATTTCCATTGGCCCTGTATCCCTTTCACATATTTCAATATTAGTATAACATTAAAACATTAGGTCATTTTTTCAGTTATTAAAATGTAGATAACCATTATGTGATATTTTGAAAATGATACATGCTCATACATTAATAGCATAAAATGTCTAAAAGAATTTTAACAGTGAAATTTCCTGTGGTACTAGTTAGAGTAGAAGAAATGAGCACGCTCTAGAAAAATCAAACAGTAAATAGTATCATAGCACTTTGTAATAGATCCTTGACAAAGGTGAGAAATTTTTATATATGTTTACCCACGTACAGAATGCTTCAATGTTTTTCCAATCAAAATAGTTACTCAATGGAAACAGTTTTGGTTTTTAATATTCTGCATTCACGGAAAGTATTTATTTTCTAGTACACAGTTTTGTTTATAAGTAATAAAGAAAAATATTGTTGAGAAAATAATATATGAACAAATATTTCTGCCGTATTTCAAATCACAGAGGTGCATGGGGTAACAGTGGCAGAACTACATATGACATGATTATTGTGTCTGGTGCTCTATGTTTTCAATGTAAATTTTTAAATTGTCATAAAACATGCATCTAAGTTTTCAGAAAGATTTGATGAAAACTCTAAAGAATTCAGCAAAGCAGTAAAAATGCTTTTAAGTAGAAATATTTTAACATTTCTCTTTCTAAACAAAGATTCATGATTAATCAGCACATCAATTTTCTGAAGGTCAGTACTCATTATTCTAAACAGCTATTAAATTTCAAACAAATAATTGTTACATATATACACGTTTATATTGCAGTTGTATTTTTGCAAGTATCTTGGGTTTTTATAGTTTACACGTAAACCAGAATAATTTATTTGTCTAAGAAGATGGAGAAAAATCTTTAGCCTGTATTTTTATGACATATTGGAAGAAATAAGTTATCACAATTATGTTATCCTCAGCAGAAGTTCCAGTTACACAATGAGTTGGCAAACAATACTTGAATTTCATCCCACATATTAAAGAAAAATGTTTCTAAATTATGAGAATTCAGCATTAAAATTCAAAAGGTCATAGTTTCCCATTATTATTAGTGGAAAAATCATAAGTAAATATTAAGATAAAATTTAGTTAAACTCAAAAGGATTTATCCTGGACATGTCAAAACTAAAAATGTTCACTGCTTTATTAATTTTAGATCATGTATTATGTGATTAAATAAGGATCTTTCCAATATAATAAAAGAAGCATTCAAAATTAAAAAGTCACATGCAATTTTTGAGGCAGAAAATTACACTTAAGTGTAATGACCTTGCAAATATTTCTAGTAAGATGGATGCATGTGGCTGGAGAGATGAGTCAGCAGTTAAGAGCAAGAGATGCTCTTGCAAAGAACTGGGGTCTGATTTCCACTATGCATAGGGAGGTTTATAACTGTCTGCAACTTCAGTCCCAGAGGATCCTCTGCCTTCTTTTGCTCTCTGTGAGTACTATTCATGCATGTGGTGCACTGACATGCATGTAGGCAAAACACCACACACATAAAACAATCAATCAAACAAACAAATAAATAAACATTCTAAAGCTGGAAGCTGGATAATTGTTACAACTCATGCTTAGTTACTTAGCTAAACAAAAAACCAGAGGAATCAAGCTTTCTAGTATTTTTCTTGACAGAATAAATATTCAAAAAATAATCAATGAAGTAAAAGTAAGAATACTTCAGTATAGACTATTAACAAAATCATAATAATTTGATGAATGAAATCTTAGAAAAAACAAACAAAGCAATTGTATGCACAATGTTTATATTTCAGTACTCACCCAATGCAGAAATCAGTGAAGAAATGCTTATCAAGCTGTGTATGATGAGCCCACATCATGATAAATCCATCATGATGCAGAAGTTGGTCTAATACACCTAACCTGCTGATACATTGCTGAGCACTGATCTCAGGATACTGATTTGACTACACTTGGGAAATATTATTTAACATAAAAACTCTTTAATGTCCTAAAGGTTTTTTGATTGCTGCTCTGAAAACGAAAAACAAATTGTTTTGTTTCTACATTTTACATCTTTACACTATCCTGCAGTCAAACTGCAATGTACCAGAATCATTAAAATTCACTAAATCTTATAAATTATGATTTGGATAAGTGCAAGTAAAATTTTATTTGTATAATGCCAAATCCATTGTCATATATCCAGTGCAACAAGATTGTACATAAAACTAATATATTCTCAACAGAAAGATAGGCATGCGCTTCACCATTCTCATTGACATTTTTGTGGTATAGGTGTCTAACCTAGGAACTCACATATGCTAGATCAGAATTCTGCCACTGGGCTACCTTAATTTCTGAGATGAGTTTCCTTGTACAATCCAGGCAGTTCTCAACCTCTCAGTCCTGTCTCCATCTTTCTCTAAATGCTCAGATTTCAGGAGGTTTAGTCATGTACTGCTCTTGCTCCTGTTCTAAAAGAAAAAACTTCAAAATAAATTTAATGCTAATTTTTTTAAAAAAATCAACATATGAAATATAAAAATAATGTATTTTGAATGCAGGATAAGAGAAGGCCCATCTGTAAAATACTAAGTAATACATCACTGCAACAGAAGAGCTGCCATACACCAAGAGTCACTGAATGATCTAGATGGTGTAGTGCAGGGCTGTAGTGCACAAAGCAATACTAACTATATGATGAAACCGCCCAACCTCATTCCGAATATTGAAGATTTAACACTGAAAGATAATAGACCTTAGACTAGCTGCAATAGTATTGAAGGTTTGAGTTCCTCCCAAAGTGAAAAGTTGAAATTGAATCTCTTATATTATGGTATTAGGAAGTAGAACTTTGGAGAGGTGATTGTGTCATGAGAGTAGAATGGCAGGCACACCGCACAATCTGTAAAAAGAGTGTTCACCAGAAACCAAATACACAATCTGCTGGCCTCTTGATTTTAGACATTTCAGGATTCAGAGTTATCAGAAATAAATTTCTTTGGTATAGCACATCTAAGCTTTTATACATTTTATAGGAGGCAAAATATACAAAGGCACAATTTTCAGGGGAAGGAGTAGATATATTGGAGAAAGAAACCATTCCATGAAATGTAAAATTTGCAGCTGTACCAATTGAAATCAAGGATTATTCTTCCTTTGATGGTCACAGTATGAGGATCACAGTGTCGAACACAGAGAAAACAACAAACATATGTTAATTTAATGACTAGATTAAGAGCTGTCTTGGTTCCAGTATGAAGGATTGAATAATGTGATAGACATCAAGAACAGGTTGATGCTCTATCTCAACCATGAGGCAATATCACATTCAAAATTTAAATGCCTTGGAAGAAACCTGTAACTACAAATGGAAGATAAGACAACCTTAAAGAAATTGAGTTAAGACTGTGCCAGAGGACCTTGATGAGGGAATGCAGCAGCAGAAATAAGTCCGCAGGGTGAAACAGTAGAAATATTTGGAGTGGCAGGAGCAATGCGCAATGGAGGAATCAACATAGGACTCAACCAAAATATCGCAAAATTAGCTAAATCAAATACATACTACAAGTAGAGAAAATGCCTTATTCTCTCATAAAGGATACTGTTGAGAAAAGGTCTCACAAGAATGCTCATGTTAATCATGTATTTCTGACATAAACTGATCCTCAGAGAGAGGCTGGCCATATGGGCAAAGGATATTGTACATACCAGATAAAGGACATTAAGTAACAGATCTACCATTTATTACATTCAAGCTGTGATCCAGAGACCTAAGTAAGAAATAAAGCAAGCAGCAACACTCAATCAAATGGGCAAGATTATAATTTGTATTTTATGAATGAGAATTTGAAATTCAGAAGCAAGAAGGATGTTCAAGATAATGTAATTAGCAAGTTGAGCCCATACAGCTAAACTGTTCAGATAACTTAATGTATGGGAATAAATTTGGAATGAAAACTACATACATGAGAAAAGCAAACTAGTATGTTATATGCATTTACATATATCTATATATGTGTGTATTTGTATGAAGGTTTCACAGAACACCACACAAACACAACCTTGTATAATATATTTTTGCTTGAGGTCGTGTGATATTTCTGTTACATATTACCCAACTGTGCTCCACAAAAGTCAAGGTCATTCATTTTGGAGTCATCTAGATCATCATGGATCCCTAGTATCACACAAAGACTGAGTTTCTCTTGTCAGAACCGGGGTTGTGTCTAGCATAACTCCTAAACTGTTCCAATCCCTACTATGGATATTTTGGGCATGATGATGCCACTTTAGAATTGTGGTAACAGGCCGGGCAGTGGTGGCGCACGCCTTTAATCCCAGCACTCGGGAGGCAGAGGCAGGCGGATCTCTGTGAGTTCGAGACCAGCCTGGTCTACAAGAGCTAGTTCCAGGACAGGCTCCAAAACCACAGAGAAACCCTGTCTCGAAAAACCAAAAAAAAAAAAAAAGAATTGTGATAACAATTTTCTGTTTAGTGAACACTGACGCATCATACGGACTCAAAGTTGGCCCTTACAGGCCTTCTTTTGTTCATCACAGGCTCAAATATAAAAGCTTTCATTCCTGTTTGCATGACTTTAAGAACAGGCTGGATGAAATACCTAATGTCATCCTCTCAAAGTAAGTAAAAGAAAATGCCAACCTTCTTCTTTTAAATCTTGTGCCACTGGCACTGAAATGCTCTTATAGTTTCTGTAGGCGAGCAGTGCCTTCTATTTTCCCTCAAGATCAGACTCTGCATAGGAATCATGAATTTTGTATGATAGCCAGAGCTGCAACAGCTTGCTGAATAAATAGGTTTCCCAGATACTGGGTTTTGGATACCAAGGGGCCAATAGGTTGCAAAGGAGCAATCAAGGCTTCAGTTTGTAAATTAGGTCTTCCTGTGTTCTAGCTGGCAGAGCATGAAGGTGAGTCTCCTTCATGCTGGGATTCCTCCACCCTGAAGTGAATAAGTATTTTGCCCTCATTTGCTTCCTTAATGAGTTTTTGAAGTTGAGAACAGTTGTAGGGAGTGGCTCTGTCTCTAACAGGCTGAGCTCACAGTGGATAGTTTGCTTCATGCAGCTCCTCCCTGTTTCTGTCCATACTGGGCCTGAGCCATGCTCCCTGGGTCTATGGCTCTTCTGGCCAAGGATAAGATCTCGAGTCAATGTTGAAATATTTCAGTTGGGCCTCTGGTTGGTATTTTAAAAACTGACCTGACCTGAAGCTTATTCTAAATTATTCAGACATTCAGCTACAGCAATGATCAACTTTAAGCCTCCAGTAGTACTCAAGACTAACCATTTTCACCAATGTTAATGTAATGTGACCTCAGATGTCTTCCATTGTCTGAGTACTGAATTCTCTCCAAATGTTTAGCCAATGAAGAATTTTTGTATATTTCAAAATGTTCAGCTTGTGGAACTTTATCACATTTTTTTACAGCAATGCATTCTGCCGTATGCCTTGCCATAAAATTCCAGCCTATATCTAAACATTATTCATGCTTTTAGAGCAGCTGAAAGTTTGTGTAGTGCAGATGGGACTCTCAAACTGAAAGAAACTGAATCTCAGGCAGAAATATATGCAACTAATACATATTATAAAAAGCACTGTAGGTTCTTAGCATATGTAATTTTGTAATTTTACTTTATCCTTTTGTAACTAATTTCTGGGTTTTTTTTTAAGTACTTGTAATTTTCAAGACTGGTGTATCATTCACAAATGAAGTGCAAAAGACAGCAAGAAACATATGCGGACCAGTAGCTAATGTGTGTTCTTGTCTTGGATACAAAAAGCTGAATCATTTTTGAAAATCAAAGTCTGAAAAAGGAACCTTATAAATGTCCCTTTCCAGCTTCTGCATTTTTCAGTGATCTTGGAAATAAGATAGAAATTTAATTGGAATGCCCAGAATTCCCTTGTTAACAAATATTTTCTGAATAACTATGTATTCTTTTATAGTTTTTAAAGCACTTTTTGTCTTCCATACTAAATTTCATATCAGTCTACTATCATTCTCCAAATTTGTGAAGCTTTATAAAAGTTCCTCTTAGCCATTAATTCTCCACAATGGCAACAACCATATCTCAGAATAAAATTAGTCATAATTCTAAGTATATCGGTTAATCATTCTTTTTTTTTTTTTTTTTTTTTTTTTTAGTTTTTCGAGACAGGGTTTCTCTGTAGCTTTGGAGCCTGTTCTGGAACTAGCTCTTGTAGACCAGGCTGGGCTCGAACTCACAGAGATCCACCTGCCTCTGCCTCCCGAGTGCTGGGATTAAAGGCGTGCGCCACCATCGCCCGGCTCGGTTAATCATTCTTACAAGTATATGTTGGCAGAAGATTTTTTGATCTCCAAATTACCCTACATATAACTGGTATTAATTCAACTCTATAATTTTCTTGTTTTTTTTTCTTTTTTAAGTTTACTTTTTATAGAAAGAAAACAAACTATGTTTTTTCATCCTGTTTACCAATCGCTGTTCCCACTCCCCCCACCGCTACCCCAACCCTTCCCCCCAATTCACTCCTCAGAGAGGACAAGGCACATTGCTTTGGGGAAGGTCCAAGGACCTCCCTACGATATCTAGGCTAAGCAGGGTATCCATCCAAAGAGAATGTGTTCCAAAAAGCCAGTACAAGGATCAGTAACAACTTCTTTGAAAACCTCAAGTTAACTTCATCTTCTTGTGTTAACCACATTTTCTGACCCCAATGAAAACTCACTCTCATTGTTTACATCTCTGGAATAATTCTGTTTAAGAAAACAATGTTCTGACTGGCACTAGTGGTGCACACCTTTCTTTAATCCCTGTTTCAAAATAACAGCAATAACAAAACAAACAAAGCAATGTTCTTTCACCCTTGAAAGTATGGCTGGTTAGTGTAAATTGAGACCTCTTAAAATATAGTGGGGAGTTTTTCTTTGTTGGGAATGGACTGAGCATGGAGAGAGATGTCATATTCTTCCTTTGATGTGAGTAGCAAAGCAAGCAAAGACACTACTAGCAGCAGTAGCATTGGTAGAGTGGGGGAAGAGAAAGGCAACACCAAAAAGGAAGTTTTGTTACCAAATTCAGAATTTAGCATAGCCTTATTTGCTTCATAGTTTTTTTTTTTTTTTCATTTTTCTTTTTCTATTTTTTGGTTTTTGGTTTGTCGAGACAGGATTCTCTGTAGCTTGAGAGCCTGTCCTGGAACTAGCTCTTGTACACCAGACTGGTTCCACAGAGATCTGGCCTGCCTCTACTGGGATTAAAGGCGTGCGCCACCACCCAGCCTCCAATTTCTTTCAAACTGAGATTACAGTTTGGTAATCTCAGCCCTCACAAACCTGAAAAATTATCCTCAGTTCCAGATTTTGAGGTTATGGAATTAAAGCAGCCTTCATTGTTAAAATTAATTAATTAATAAGATTCCTCTTTTGAGTAGCAGCTTGATAAGGAAGCATGGAAAAGACTGAATAAATTTTTTAGAAACACATCACAATATTTTCTCTTTTTATCATTATTTTGATATTTTTATAAATATAACTGTAAAATAAAATATTTTTCTTTGAAAAGTTCCCAAACTGAATACTCCATTTAATAAATACTAGTTTGAAAATAATTAGGTAGAACAATATATTTGTGCCTGGAAAAGAATTTTAAAATTTTGCCTTACCATCAAAGGAAAGCCTCTTTACTTTTGGAAGAAACACAGGTGTTTAGAATAAAACCACCTTTGCACCCTACAGCTTTTCAAATAGAACCTGGCATGTTGGCACACTCCTTTAATACTGGTGCTCAGAAAGCCGAAGCAAACGGATCTTTGTGAGCTTGAAGGCAGTCCAATTAACATGGAGAGTTCCAGGCCAGCCAAGGCCACGTGTTAAGATGCTATCTAAACAAACAAAAACTTTACAAAGGACTTGGTCTAGATTAAGACAACCAAAACAGTAACCAAAAAACAACAGGGTTCTTTGGAGGAACAGAACTGACACAATGAGACTATGTATATAAATGACGAATGTCATTACTGTCACGTACAGACGGTCATTCAGCTAGTTCAACAGTGGCTGTCTTCCAATGGGAAGCCTGAAAATTCAGTAGTTCTTCAGTCCATGAGGCTCGATGTCTCAGTTGCCTGTCAGTCTGAAGTCCTGAATAAGCAAACTCTCCTAACAGTCAGTTGAGAGTGAGGGCACCCAGGCAAAGGGCAAAAGCCCTTTATAAAGGCTACTACCAGAAGGAGAGGCTCAGATTAACAGTCTATCTTCCCAGCACAAGAGATCCCAAGTAAAGTTGGATTTCCCCACTTCAAATAATTTAATTAAGAAAATCTATCTTAGGTATACCCAGCTACGTGGGTTTTAGTTAATTCTAGATGTAGTCAAGCTAACAACTGAGACTAGCCATCACACAATGGCTCCTGAGAGTTCTTGTCATGTGAAGCAGAAACATGCATCTTAATCCAAAAACAGAAGTGATAATTTGGATGAGTTCCATCTTTTAAATGACCAGAAATATGACTGCAGCATCATGAGTAGCAGAGAAAATATTGGAGAACCAGCTTCCAAGAAAATGACTGCTTCTCATTCATGGCACAGACATAAACTCAGGTTCTTTGATTAGATTTATTATCCTTGTTTATACCACCAGTATGATAGGAAGGAGGATAAAATATAATAGTTATGTAAATTTTCTCTCATTTCACGAAATAAGAGAGAGAAATAAAACACTGACCACTCAACAAACCAAAGAAATTAAAAATTTTTTTGCTTGCTACAGCAATTCCAATAAGATGATTAATTCCATTTACATTTTTTTCAGTTGGTTTCTTTCATTTTTTGAGGCTAACTTTGCAGCTAGTGTTTTTTTGTTGTTGTTGTTGTTGTTTTGTTTTGTTTTTTGTTTTTTAATGTTTCTGTTTCAGCTTAAGTATACTCAATAGTCCTAAATGGTCAGTTCTAAAGTTATTAGAAACATGTTTGATTTTGCTACGGATGATAGATGTTTGTGCGTGTATACATAATTACACATATAAACACAGAAGGAAAAATACAGGAAAGAAAAAAAGAAGGGAAAATTCTGGAACTAACATTTGAATGTGTGTCAGCAAAGCCAGTTGTTTATATTACTGATTTTTAAAGCTATAAAAGTTTTGCTCATAATGTTTGCTAAATTATTTTTGCAGTGCAAAGCAAGACTGATGTCACAATAGGAAAGTTCTAAGCACAAAGGGGTGATTCTGCTAATGCTGCTTATTCTTCACAGTATGGCGAGAGTTTCTCTTCACATTGTCTTGCTTTCAGTACCCAACCTGAAATAAATGTCCCAGAAGAAGGAAGCCATGTCAGAACCAGGCAATACACATAAGGCCTCTCGTCAGCTGTGTTACACATCACTTTTACTCAGTGCTGGCTGTGGACATGAGCCAGAAGTGCTGGCCTTCCTTGAGGAAGCCGTTGCATAGCAAGGGCAATGGACAGTAGTGCCTTTGAATGCTTTCTAGACCTGTGGGGATTAATTAAGAATAACAATTAATTTGGAATAACACTGCTGCTTGCTGCAGCCTTGTCAGCACGTCTTTCTCTAAGCTCTATTATGTATGCAGCACAAGTGATTTAAACGTGACTCTGTGGAGTTGGAGTTCAAAAAAAGAAGGAAGGGAGGAAGAAAAGGGGGAAGGAAGAAGGGAGAAAAGGAAGAAGAGTATTTAAAAGTTTTAGTTAGGAAACTTGCATTTATAAGCAATATATTACTCTCAATGCTAGTCCATTGAGAAAAAAAATCTGTTACATGCTTAGGTATATCACATACAGCAGGGAGAGAAAACCTCTTGGTTTTCTCTTCCTATTAGGTGTCTACTGAAAAAAAAACAAAACAAAACAAAACAAAGACATTAAGTCAATTGGGCATGTCATTAAGCATCCTTCAGAAACACCAGGCACTTTCCTTACCAGTGACATTGGTGCTCACACCTGTGCTTAGGACCACATGTGCTATGCCTACCTTACTATCTCCTTAACAACTATCTCCTCTTCAGGTAGGGAACCCCCAAACCACACTGTTAATTCCAATTACCCTCATCGATCACCCATAGCTCCTGTCCCTAAACAGAAGCCTAGTCCACAGTGTTTTCTTGGAGAAACTCACAATTTCACTATGCAAGGACAGCGAGCATGAATAAAACAACAGACGGTAGATAGGATTCTTTCCTGATGCCTTCCATCCTTCTCAAATCCACCACCTTGTTAACAAGCATGGCGCACTGTGATCAAAAGAAAGCACTCTACCACAAAGGAGCATCCAGAGAATCTGTCCAAGATGATTAGACCATGAGGAAAACTTAAAGGGTAGAACATCAACCGACTCTCAGCACTGTGAACTCAGGGACCAGTGTGAAGTTGATACTGAAATGAAACAAACAAAAGCTAGTATCACTGCCATTTAGTATATGCAAAACTTCAGAAAGAGTCTTGTAAAAGAAGAAACTTTCTTGCTTCTAGGCATCAACAGTATTGATCTGAGCCTTTATCAGTCTACATGGGATACATATGTATGACAAATGCACACACAATAAAGATAATATGATCAACTCTCAGGGAAACTGTACTTAGGTCAGATCTAGATATCAGATATATCAGAATGGGAATTTTAAATAACTATACCTAATCTGCTGAAAAAGAAAGTGCATACACCTATCCATACTAACGGGAGCCTTTTAAAGAGATAAGGGCTAAAAGATTCAAATAATGAAGCCTTGTGAAGTGTGTGTGGTAAGACAGAAAGCTGCCTGCATATCTGTAAGTGGTCCATGCATGTGCACAGTAAGGCAGGAAGTTGTCTGCATATCTGTAAGGGGCCCAGGCATGTGCACAGTAAGACAGGAAATTGCCTGCATATCTGTAAGAGCATGTGTGTGGTTAGACAGGAAGTTTCCTGCATACCTGTAAATGATCCATGCATGTACACAGTAAGACAGGAAGCTGCCTGTATATCTGTAAATGGTCCATACATGTACACGGTAAGACAGGAAGTTGCCTGCATACCTGTAGGTGGTCAATGCATGTGTGGTAAGACAGGAAGCTGCCTGCATATCTGTAAGGGGCCCATGAACAGACATTAAAAATTCAGTAAACTGCCGGGCGGTGGTGGCGCACGCCTTTAATCCCAGCACTTGGGAGGCAGAGGCAGGCGGATCTCTGTGAGTTCGAGACCAGCCTGGTCTACAAGAGCTAGTTCCAGGACAGGCTCCAAAGCCACAGAGAAACCCTGTCTCGAAAAACAAAAAAAAAAAAAAAATTCAGTAAACTTTACAATTCATGAATACAGTTAATCTCCACTAGACCACAAAAAGGAAGGGGGTGGGATATATCAAATAAAAAATATGTGATGAAACAAAAATCAAGTAGACTAACAGTGTCATTTGAGTTAATACTAAGAGCACCAAAATAGCTTTTAAAATGTTTTTAAATGTTTTAGGATGTGATGGATGAAATTATATTTAATATAATAAAGTAGATCACTGAACCAAAAATTCAGAGAATAATGGTTCAAGGAAAGGTAGAAGGTGCTACTGAAAGTAAAAGAATAAGAAGAATGGAACCAGAAGACAAGGACTTCAGAAGAGGGGAGCAGCCTAAGCAAAAAAGACTCTTTAGGCATGAAGTGAGCTGTTCAGAATATCGAGATTTCAGTATTAAATTGCTGAAAGGAAATAAACTCAAGCCTAAATTCTATAATCAATGAAATACCATTAAAAATAATAAACATTTTCTATTAAAAAAAAACTATTTTAAAAATACTGAATTCACCCCAGAACTCATTCTGTAACAAGTAGGAAAAGTTAGACCAATCAGACCATAGACTGAGTACTAGAATCAATAGGCAATTAGATCCCATACTGCAGAAAGCCATGTGCTAAATCAAAATACACTTAATACAGTCAAGGGCTTCTCACATTTGTCTGCCTGTCTCTAATAACAGAGAGAAAAATAAGTACCCATTTCTTAAGGTTTTGAAAATACTGTTGAAAGCTACTTGCCACTTCATACAAACCTTAAAATTCAGGGAAAATGAATGCTAAATAATTAATATTGGCTATTATTGTTATTTATCAAAAGATAAAAGCTTTGTCAAAAACTATAGGGTACTGTTCTGTGGTAGACAACTTGTCTAACTTTTGTTCATTGTTACTCTCAGTATAACATTTATTGCTTAACCAGATCTGGATCTGATCCCAAGCATTGAAAAATGAATCAATAAACAAAATGAGTTCTGATGATATTCTACTACTATACTCATAGATCAGTCAGTGCCTTTGTGGTGGCGCAAATGAATGTAGACAGATTATATAGATATATACAGCTTTAATAAGGAAATAAACTTACAGGACCACAGGTTCCCGCGGTGTACCGGAAAAGCGGAGCAAAAGAAAAAAAAGGCTGCTGGGCTCACGCCCGGCAGATTTATCCGTAAACATTAGCCCGAGGCGAACACGCCCCCAATGGGTGGGGCTATGTCCCTACATGCCTTTATCCAGTAATCAGCAGCAGATGGGAAGAAATACCCATAGTCAGACATTACACAGTCTCCATCAGATCCCTCCCCTCAGAAATCAGGGACTCCCATGAAAGAGAAGGTGAAAAAATTGTAAGAGGCAGAGGAAAAGGATGACACCAGGAGAACAAGACCCTCTGAATCAACAAAACAACGTATATGAGCTCACAGAGACTGAAGCAGGAATCACAGGGCCTACATGGGTCTGCACAAGGTCCTCTGCATATATATTATCACTATTAACTTAGCGTTTTTATGGTACTCCTTATTTTGAGAATGAGTTTGTCTCTGACTCTTTTGCCTACTCTTGGAACTCTTTTCTTCCTTTTGGGTTGCCTTGTCCAACTTTAACATGAAAGTTTTGCTTCACCTTGTTATATTTTATTTTGTCATGTTTGGTTATCATCTCTAAGAAGCCTGTTCTTGAAAAACAGAATAGATCCAGAAAGGAGGAGAAGCAGGGAAAAACTAGGAGGAGAAGATGGAGAGGAAACTATAATCAGTACATATTGTATGCGAAAAGAATCTATTTTTAATAGAAAAAAACAAACTGTAATAGTTTCTGCACAAATTTTGAAGAGATATTGGCATTGCATAAAAATATTCGGCATTTTCCTTGTAGTATTATGGCAGGTCACAAAGCAACTTTCGGCAGCACACAGATCAGTGTCTCAGAAGCACAGCATAGTTGAGATAGCAGGTGATCTTTTCCACCTTCTTAAACAAGATGAAAATGCTTTTATAAAGCTATCAATGAAAAGGATTCCTTAATCCCTCAGATACTACTTTTGGCAGAGAACTATCCTATTCGACCCTTACATTAACCTTTGATGCGATGGCAGAGAATGTACATTCCTATCCATTTAAAAATGAATGAGTAAATTGAGATACAGGGAATTTAAATTGCACAGGTAGTTAGCATCCATGCCAAGAAGAGAACATAGTTTCTGCCTGAATCCAGTGCCAATTCCATGATCCCTAGACACCTTGACCAAAAAATAGTATAAAGCCAATTTATCTTGGATCATATTCAAGGGAATTTAGTTGTACTCACATTAAAAAGCAAATACATTTCTAGGTTTTCTAACATGCATGCCAAGTATAGTATTATGTAAAATTGCTACTGTTCCTAGTTTTCACATATTGAATATATGAAATTGAATCTGATTCTGTTTCAGGTGTTCTGTTCTTAAAGCTAAAGGGTAATTATGTATTCTTAAATGAATAAAATTTATTTGTCCAAATTTATTTTTTTCAGGACTGGGAGGCCTTTATTCCCTGAGCCACCTAATGCAGACCCCTGAATTTTGCTTTCCCTTTTTAAATTTTCAAATTTTTTATTAATTAAAATTTTCATTCATTTTACATCCCAACCACAGTTTCCCCTCTTCTTCTCTCCTATTCCCTCCCTGCTTCATCTCTGCCTCCCCATTCACTCATTCTGTTTCTGTTCAGAAAGGGGCACGCCTCCCATGACGTTTTTGTTCGAAATCTTTAAAGAGAAAATCAAATGAGATGCAACAAAATAAAACAATAAAGAATTAACTACAGATGTCATTCAAAATACTGAATGGGAATAGGAAGACTTTTTTATGTTAATTACTTGAGGATTCTTACTGTCATTGGTTTATTTCTTCAGATGTCAGTGACCAATTTGACTTCCTTGACTAGAATGGAAGCCTCAAGTGTCATTTTGCTTTCAAGGTTTACACCTCTGTGTGCTTTGTCAGACACTAAAATGTTGCAGTCTTACCCCGAATACAATCTTCATTCACACAAACTGTTGGCCCTTCTACTGTGTTTGCCAGCCCAGAGCTGTTTAGAAGGAGGTATTATATGTTTAGTATTCTTTCTATTTTTAAAACACTCTCACCTCTTTGACTGAAGCCAGAAGCTTTGAAGGTAGCTGCCGATAACAAAATTGGACCTGATGGGCACATGAACACTTGACACATTTTCCAGCTGGACTACCCTACAAGCCTTATCATGGGCATCTCTGGTTCCAATGAAGAGGGGCTTTCTGTAGTGCTCTGAATGGGAATTTGTTGGCCTACTCTGTGGAGAAAATGCTGCCAAATTAGACCTGGGTTGCCAGACTTCTAGTTTATAAGAAAGAGTCTCATATTGGATGTCTATGCCCTTCTTTCATATCCATTGACAGCAAAAGTTGCTTGTTTTCCTCTGATCCAAAAGGTTCGTTTGGGAAAAGAATCAGAAATGTAGAGGAAACATGATAATAAGTCAATGAGATAAGTGGACTGACTTTGAAAGCAGATCGCAAGTGAATGAATAAATAGGAATTTTGGCTTAGAGATCTTTTTTCAGGAATTAAAAGTTTGTCTTTGACTATTTCTCTGGTATTTCTTGATAGTTGGGGAAACAAAATTAGGAAGATGGCAGAGTAATCTTTATTTTCAGAAGAAAACATATTATGTTTTCATATCCATATTAACATATTTTTCCATAACTCTAGCATATGTGATTTCACTCATTAGGCAGACACTAGCCATGTTTACCTCTGCCTAAGTTTTTATAAATACCTCCTACAATTTCTCTAAGTAACACCCACGAGAACCTGTGCAGAAGATGTGGAAATGGTGTCTTAGAAACATACATGTCAGTGACTGGCACTTGTCAAGTTTAAAGTTTTTAAGTTTTAGTGGTTTGAAAACTAATTTTTTTTCTAATTAGGACAAAGACATTGAGATCATTAAAGATTTTTAGGTAAGGGTCTGTTAGAAACCAAAATATTCAGGAGCCTGATATCCTAAATTAACATTCTATCTAATAGTGTGTGCAGCAAGTCAGTGACCCTGTACAACTCACCATACTTTCTTATCTCCCTAAGGAAAATTAATGCTCAGTGAGAGATACTGTGTGGGTCTAATAGTGTAAGTGAAGTCTCTATGTGAATTACTAAGTTCAGATGAAGTATCGGGGTAGTACAAGATTTTTCTTATTTACACATATGAACATTTGTCTTCAGACACAACATGGTGTGCAATTCAAATAAGATAATATGTGCTGTGTTTTAGACACTGTTTACGCTTATATGAATATAAAGTAGTGTTATCTCTATTTTTCTAAATTCAAGTAGAAAACCAATAATAAACATACGGTGGTAACTGCACCATTCCTTTATGCCATGTCATGGCCTTCGACTTCACCTCACTTGCCCAGAAATTTGTCGTGCTGTGATTTAAAGAGAGTGTGCACAATGTCTGACAAGCCCTGAGGGAAGAAGTCATCTCAAAGGAAAACTTAAACTGCAATTTTCTTTTTTATCATTTAACTCTTAACTCCAGTGAGATCTAGGAAAACATATCTCAGATTCCAGTGGCTTCAAAGACTGGCCATCCGAGCAAGTGGCATGATCTGAGAAATATCAAGAGGCCCCACCTGAAAAATATATCTTTCCTTAGGGACATTCCTGGAATTCCCATCATTGAGAACAAACAGAAAGTCCTTTGAATATACATAGAGGTGCTAATATAACATTTGTCTATGTAACAGTTTGGACAGAAAATGAATAAAAATAATTTGACATAACTTCAAGGTGGAAAAAGAACTGGTTACACTTTAATCTTTGCTCTGGCAAAATGTTTTTTGTTTCCATACCAAATTAAAAATTCGACTTAAATTGTCAGCTTCCTAAACTGAAACCATCCAGTATATACATTATTTGCTACTGCGCATATAACATCAGATTTCTCCCTTCCATGCCTCAAATATAAAAAAAGGTTAAAATATAACCTTTAATGACATTTAGTAACAGTCTCTCAGGTCATTAAAAACATTAGCTGATTGGGAATTGCCTTTATCAAGCAGAAAAAGTGCAAAGATCAGGGTTTAACATAGAAGGGCAACTATACACAAATGACGAACAGAAGACCATCAGACAATAAGCTAGACCGGTTTCTCTCCTCCTGCCTGTTCTTGAATCCGCTTATTAAATAGCCACTCTAAGGCTTAATATAAGTTATAATTGTTTGGCCAGTGGTTTAGGCTATTTTTGGCTAGCTCTAACTATAAGTTAATCCATTTCTAATAGTTGATATTTTACCATAAGGCTCATGGCTTGCCGGGAATGTTCGGACCTCATTCTCCTTTGGCAGCAACATGACTGTACCCTAGAGTCCACCTACTCTCTCTCTCTCTCTCTCTCTCTCTCTCTCTCTCTCTCTGTGTGTGTGTGTGTGTGTGTGCGCGCGCGCATGTGTGTGTGTGTGTCTTTTTTTGGACTTCCCACCTAGTTTTACTCTGCTAAGCCTTTGGCCAAAACTTCATTCATCAATCAATAAAAGCAACACATATACAGAAAGACATCCTACATCAAATGGTGGAGTAAGGAGTAAAGTGTGATTTGAGTTATACATCACAAATTGGTCTTCTAAGATGATACAAAACTTTAGCTGAGAATGTTATAAACATGAGATCTTTTCAATTTTTATTGATAGTATATGCCAATTTTACAAAAATAATTATATTTCCACAGATCTTATTAAATCTAGATTTTACATGTGAGAAAAAAATGTGATATTTGAATTTTTGAGTATGGCTTATTTTACCTTATATGATGATCTCTCTGCTTCCACACATTTCCCAGGAAACCAAACAATGTCATTCTTTTTTTTTTTTTTTTGGTTTGTCGAGACAGGGTTTCTCTGTGGCTTTGGAGCCTGTCCTGAAACTAGCTCCTGTAGACCAGACTGACCTCGAACTCAATGAGATCCACCTGTCTCTGCCTCATGAGTACTGAAAATAAAGGCGTGTGCCACCACCGCCCTTCTCTATTTCATTATTCTTTACAAAAAATAATACTTCATTGTACATGTGGATTATATTTTCTTTAAAGAATCATCCATTTCATTAAGCAAAAGTGGGTATGTAGTAGGTTAGCCTGGAGTATCATGCAATCATAGACTTTGAGTCAATTTTGGTATTCTGCCTATTCCTGCCTTATTGCAACCCAAACGTCATGATGATTAAGCAAATTTGTAAGGATATTACCAGGCACTAACTAGTACATAAAAATTGGTGAATAGCTGGGTGGTAGTGGCACACACCTTTAATCCCAGCACTTGGAGAGCAGAGACAGTTGGATAACTGCCTGTGAGTTCGAGGCCAGCCTGGTCCACAGAGTGAGTTCCAGGACAGGCTCCAAAGCTACACAAAGAAACGATGTCTCTAAAAACCATAAAAGAAAAGTAAATTTTACAGAGGTATAAACTTACTTTTGTGTACAAAAGAATTATGAGTAATGTGTGGAATCATTACTCAAATGAAATGAAATTCAGGGTGAAATTCTGTATTGTAAAAAATCTTATATGAGGTAAATGCATAAACTAAACCAACTGAAAAAATCAAGAGATAGAAAACAGTAATATACAAATGAATACACTCTATCTTAAAGGAATAAAATACTATCACAGTATTATGCTTTGGTTCATACATGCAGTACTTCACTACTGAGGTTAAAGGTAGCCTCTGCAACCATTATGTATTTATTTGAGGACGGGATAATAAGGTATACAAGCCATGTTTCTTGGTGTTAATTGTAGGAGGCTATCAATAAGCAATTTTGTACAATTAGGCAATGATCCAAGCAGTAATGCAAGAAATTTGGAGACATCTCTATGAATGCATTATACATAAATGTATATAATTCTTTCCGTTTCAAGGATATGTCCTAAGGCCTCCACTTGATCTCTGAAACTTCATATATTACCAAACACTGTGTGTATTATATTTTGTCTCATATATAAATATAAACACTATCGCAAACTTTAGTTTCCAATATACAATAAAATACAAGTAATAATATTCAATAATAATACAGAATAGTTATGCCAATGTATTATAGTAAATGGTAAACATGATTACTTTTTACATTATTTTTTGAATCATAAATAAAATAAGGATAAATGGACGTGGAGACTTAAAATTTTAATAATATGATAACTGAGATGTCTAAGTGACTAATGGGAAGGCAGTTTAGGTCACAGGGATACACTGGACAAAGAGATGATTCATGTCCTGAAACGGGCTGTGAGATTTTATTACATTGCGCAGAATAATACACAATTTAAGACATAAATTATTCTTGTAACATTCCATTTGTTTGCATTGGACTATGGATATCCAGAAATTATTAAAACCATAGAAATTAAAACATAAACATGGGTAGATTCAATATGCTAAATGCACCAATATGTAAGTAAACATACACGCATTATCTTGCTCAGTAGGGGAAAGGGCACAAATGTGACACCTGTAACATTGAGCACACCTAGTGCCTGCATAGGATATCTCAATACTGTTATTCATACGAGGAACATAAGCTATTTTAAGAAATGGCTAGTTTTGAAACTATATATATATATAGAGAGAGAGCTAGATATAATGCAAGATAAACCTAGAGCACCTTATAACAGGAAGCATAGATTTTTTAAATATATTTCACCATAATGAGGGGAAAGTATGTCAAAGGGTTATGGCAGACAATTGAAGAACTCTTCATAACCAAAGATGAAATAACCTAAGCAACACATTTAAACTATTTGCAATATAATCCCAATTTTTAAAAAAACAGGGATTTTTTTTGTGTTGTACTGATAGAAAAAAATAACCAAATTAATGGAGAAGAGAGAAATATCTCATCCAAAAGAATTAAAGGTATTTTTTTAAAAACTACTTTACCAAAGAAAGAAGAATCCAGCTTCCCACTAACCAAGTGTGAGCTGTACTGAATGACTGCTCCTAAAGACTACAGCATTGAAAAGGAAAAAACAAGAAACTTTAGAGTGGGTAATTCTAACAAAGCTTGGCTCATGCTAGTGGCCAGCACTAATACTGATAACGTAAGTCATATTGGTAGTATGTGCCAATGTGATATAATATGAATGCCATTTTACCAGTCACCTTCCCCCCAGCCCATTACCCCAAGTGAAAACCTGAGAAAACCAACCATCATAACAATTTTAATTGATGGACAGCCTAAAAATATTTGACCAGTTCCACAAGCTGTCAAGGTCATCAAAAGAAGGAAAGTCTGAGAAACTGCCACTGGTATGAGAAACTAAGGGAGACATGAAAATAAAAGTAATGTGCTATTCTGAAAGGGATTTTAGAAAAGAAGGGGAACATTAAGGAAATCCTGCAGAACTGTGACTGAAACATGACGGTTAACAGGAGTGCATTAACACCAGTTAATTAACTTTGATAAGTGTGCCAT
Source organism: Chionomys nivalis (assembly GCF_950005125.1). Lineage (NCBI taxonomy): Eukaryota > Metazoa > Chordata > Mammalia > Rodentia > Cricetidae > Chionomys > Chionomys nivalis. Next base: position 26,464,071 of record NC_080103.1, on the reverse strand, counting down.
CCTCACCATGAGATGAGAAACGAGGCACTAACAATAGAAGACTCTAGGTTTCTGTGTGCAAAGGCATTCTCTGCTATCATTCCAGGAACTCCCCAATTCTAAACCTCTTCTAAAACAAACAAGTTTATTAAAATATATGCTCATATTACTGTTTTTAAATAATACTGAAAGAGGATTATATCATATGCAAACATTTACTGCCTCTAACTCTTCTCATCTCACAATATGAAACAGAAATCAGTTATAATATTCTGAAAGAAAATGACAATGATATATATTAAAATGCAAATTCTGGTGGATATATGCATAAAATTTTACTCCTCAAATATTGGTGTTATCTATTTTGTTGGCTTACTGTGCTACATCTGCATATGACATTTATGAAGTTCATTTTCTTTACTTGACCTTTTAAGAATTAAGAAACTAAATTGGATTTGTAGTTCACCTCTGCATCCAGGAATTTTATATTTTAATTACTTTAATATCTTCATAAAACTGTTCACTTTAAAAATATATTTTCTAGCTGATAGATTAATGGAGATAGTATATATTAAAGAAATCTCTAAAATACTCTAATTTGAATAATTTTAAACTTTTAAAACTGGATGTTATATAGAACCCAGGAGAATAATTTTCAGTCTTATTTCCCTGACTTCACTATAAAAGATCTATTTAGCTCTTAGCTGTCAGACTAGATATGGCTAAATGTTTAAACCTTTTCCCCCTGAACTGTGCTGAACACAGAGAGCCTTCTATTTTATGTTTCCTGAGTTTCTGCATTTATTTAAATAAAAATGTTACCAAGCCAAGTAAAACACCAATTTGGTGAAGCCGAGTTTAAAAAAAAACAAAACAAAAAAAAAAAAAAAACAACTAACCATGAACCAGTTCTACACGTACAAAATGAAAGGGGCCTAGTACACTCTGGCTTTATTTTTTCTTTACTTAGCTACTAATTACGAGTGGTGGCTGTAAGACAAAACCTAAAACTATGTGCTAGAGTAACTGGATATTTCAACTAAGTTCTTCTAGGAAGAAATGTACTCCAAATAACCCATTTCAATCTCAACAAGCATAAATATATTTTATTTTCCACATCGACCTGTATTGCAAATATATTTGTAAATATCAAATTTCAACCCCATCCATTCAGGATACCATGATAGATACTAAGCAATATCTAATTTTTATTTTTTTAAAATTCTAACCTTTTTGAGGAAAAAACACCTACAAAACATGGTGAGGACCATAAATTTTTTTTTTTCAATAATCAGAAGCTACAGTGAAAATCCCTTCCCAATGCACTGTGATCATTTTCTAAATGGCCCCTAGTTTAGACAAGATGATCTAATCCAGAGACTGGCTACAATGATTCCCTACCTTTGTTCAAGTAATAATTTGACCAGAAGTTATTCAATATAGTTCTCACATGAGAAAATTCATGGTATCAAATAGTATGACATTACCTACAGAGAAACTGAGGTCATTTATGTTTTATGTCATTACAATGCTGAATACAGACAGGACATAATTTTGTAAACTCACTAACCTGTCAAAAGCACTTTACAGTTATTATCAGGACCAATGAGATGTTAGTGCTAATCAGTGCTCCATGGGGTTAGAGAAACATAGAACTTCTATGTGGGTCTTTTTGGCTTGGGCCATCCCTTCCAAATAAATGTCTATCTGTGTGTGTGTCAATCTGTCCATCTGCCCCTCTGGCTCTCTGGCTCTTTCTGTGTCTCTCTGTCTCTGTGTGTATATGTTTCTGTACCTGTATGTGTGAATGTGAGTGTATGTGTGTGCAGGTGTGTGTTTACATGTGTCTCTGTATGTATGTTTTATATGTATATGATGTACCCATGTGTGATATATGAATATAACACAGATTAACACATGTGTATAGGTACACATTCTTTCATGTGTATGGAAGTCAGTTGAGGATATAAGATGTTCTGCTATATAACTGTCTATCTTATGCCTTGGGGATGGAATTTTTCACTAAACCTGGAGCTATGGTTCTAGCTAGGAAGCCTAAGCAGTCCTCTTTTCTTGCACACTCCCACAGTTCTGGTGTTCTACATTGCATGGCTATACCCCACAATTTACACACGTTCTCACAGTTCTGGGGTTGTACACTGCATGGCTAGACTCCACATTTTATGTAGGTCCTGGGGATTTGAATTCAGGTCCACAGTTTCTAAAGATCAGCCTAAGTGGCTGCATAGTCTACTCTACCACATACATGACACAAAAAAAAGGTATGTTGGCTGCAGCTTGTATCATCTAGACTTGGAGTGCTTGTTTAAGCTCATTCAGGCTATTGACAAATGTCATTTTCTTTTTGCTATATTCAGTGTGCACATTTTATTACTGATACCTGGGAGCAAAAACAAATTCCTATATGTTCTCAAGTCTCACCTTCCCCTTACAAGATGTCATTTTGCTACTTCTCTGCATAATACAGCCAAAAAAGCATCCCCTTGAAAGCAGAAAGCAACCCTCACTAGACACCAAAACCCCTGGCAGTATGATTCTTGGCTTCTTAGCTTCCAGGACTCTTTAAAGGCTTTACTGTTTATAAATCACTCAGTCTGTTAGAGCAGCAAGAAGACAGAAGACTTCTCTGAAAAGACAAAACTTACTATTTTAATTAGAAAGCCAACTTGATACCCATAATGTGGATGCAGCCGGGCGGTGGTGGCGCACGCCTTTAATCCCAGCACTTGGGAGGCAGAGGCAGGCGGATCTCTGTGAGTTCGAGACCAGCCTGGTCTACAAGAGCTAGTTCCAGGACAGGCTCCAAAACCACAGAGAAACCCTGTCTTGAAAGAGCAAAAAAAAAAAAAAAAAAAAAAAAAAAAAACCATAATGTGGATGCACAGAGTTTTTATAACTAAAGTGAAAACCCTGAGGTAGTGAAGATGTTTTTGAAGAATGGAATGAAGCACAGGACTAAAAACACCACTTACTCCAAGACAAGTGGTAGTAGATCTTTAGCACCTGATTCCTCTGGGAAAAGCAAGAATCAGGAAAGATTCTGTGATGGGTTAAAAACATATGTCAGCACTCATTAGTATTGGTCATAGTAGGAATCTATACCACTAGAGTCATGGTGAAGTTTGTAGATTTTTCTGAGATCTCTAATAGATACATTGGTAAGTGTGAATACATCTCTAGTAGGTGATTGACATGATTCCCATATTTATGCTAGAGATTTTTTTCATTGTGGTATCTCCTTTGGATAGGACTCTGAGCAGGTTTAAGACAACTCCAATAGATTTTCTTATAATGTTAGGCCACATATGGAAGAGGGGGGTTACATTAATACAACTTTCATCTCAGTGAAAGTGAATTTTGTTTACATGCAAGAGCTAACATGCCCCACAAAGCACAGATCTTGATCTAATGTAGCCTAGACATTCCTTGAACTCACTCTGTAGCTAAGAATGATCATGAACTATTGATCTCTTATTCCAAATTCTGGGATTATAAGCATGAGCCGCTACACCTGGATTTATATATTGATGAGGCTCAACCCAGGGCATTTCATGTACTGGAAAAATGCTTTATCAACTGCCTTTATTGTTAGTCCTCGGCCTGGTTTTTCTGTTTAGGTCTTTTATACGAATCAGAAAATTGTGAGACTTTATGTCCATCAAAACTATAAACTGAATCATCAAGTTTCTGGACCTATCCTAAGTTATTGGACTTAGTATAGGTAGAATGTAGTCTGCTGTCATCAGTGGGGCTCAGAGCACTCTCAGAAGAGTTTTGAAACTCATACTTACAAGTGAATTACCAATCTTCACTTCTATATGTGACATTTACAATGCTGATCTTTAACTACTTCATTTGTAATTAGAAATAGGCTACATTGTAGATCAGTTTGTCATATGGTTATTAGGAGATTTAACTACAGTTCTCACATATATTCCTATATGCAACACACATATGTGTTTTCTACACAAAGCTGAACACACACACATATATGCCTATATGATGTGACATGTATATACATTGTATAAATCCTTAGTCACTAATTAAATATATATATATATACCGCTTCATCACCTATATTGTTTTGAGTCTGCATGTATGCCTATATGATGTGACATGTATATACATTGTATAAATCCTTAGTCACTAATTAAATATATATATATATACCGCTTCATCACCTATATTGTTTTGAGTCTGCATGTTTCAAAACTGAGAAAGGTACCAATTTAAGGTGTTATCACAATAACATACAAATATCTAAGTGAGAGATACTATATAAACAATAAAATATATCAAGTCATAAAAACTGCGTGTGCAAGATGCATATATGTGTTCCCAAAAATTCTAAAATAAATATAATCCCAAACTTTAATAAAGTCACCTTTTCTTTAACAAGATAATTTTATCTCATAGGTTCTACTAAGGGGGTAGAAATTATTATTTTAATATTGTATTTATTCAGCTCATAAATTTTATTTAAATTATTTCTTTTGATGAGGAAAGCCTTCACATCATTACCTGTTTACTCATTTTGATATGTGATAAAGCCGAAAATGAAGATGTTGTACAACTGAGGTAAGACAATCAGAGAAAGCGAGTAATGGAGGCAATAAAACTCCTTACCTGGTGGCCTCTGTACTACTGAACATTTCTCCTTAACCAGGAAGTGAAGCAGCCAGTCCATCTATGGAAATCAGTGTGGTGTTTCCTCAGGAAGATAGAAATTGATCTACCTAAAGATCCATCTGTACCACTCTGGGTCATATTCCCAAAGACTACTATTTTCTAACGCTGAGATATTTGCTCAAACATATTCACTGCTACTATATCCATAATATACAGAATGTGAAGCAGTCTTGAAATTCCTCAACAAATGAATGGAAATGTTGTATATTTGCAAAATAGGACACTGTTAAGTGGTTAAAAGTAACGAAATCTGCAAGTAAATGGATGCAACTAGAACAAATCATTCATCCCAAACAGACAAGTGTTCACTCACTAAGTATAAGAAATATCAAGTTTGACAATTTTCTATGAAATGCTTAAAGTATTTTGTGTCGTCAACCGGGTAAGATTTGTAAAGGTTTTAATCGTATCCATCCAGTAATTTATTTACTCAATGGCCTGGAAGTTTGACCTTTTTCTCACTGACTCCTTTTTCCTTCCTCCATTTCCTATTCATCGGTTCTTTTCAGAGTAGCCATCTAAATATGGGGGTTCTGACCCCAGCCAAGTGGGAAAAGACATGGTCACCTCCTGAGTTAAAATAAAAACTAGGTGCATTCCTGTCTAGGTATATTCTGGCTTCCCAAGCATATCCTGATCACAGTAAAGTCTGCCTTGTCCAAACACTGAAGTTGGAATTGTGATCTCTTTTTTTGAGACATGGAACTTATTTTAAACACATTTGACTAACAAAAATACAAGCTGAAATTTCATTTTTCACATATATGAATCAGTGCCGAATGTCTCAATTATAAAGAGATTTGATCAAATAAAAGTTACAAACAGCCAGGAATTTATTCACAAAACTTTCCATAAAATTTTTTTAATTGCTCTGGTATTGGTTTTAGATAGATAGATAGATAGATAGATAGATAGATAGATAGATAGATAGATAGATAGATATAGATATAGATAGAGAGAGATGCACTAATTCTCCCTAATTGCATATATTGTTCACATTTTCATAAACATGTACTAAAATTGCCTAAGTATTTTTGAAACTTGAATTGTATTATAGACAAGTGTTTTGAAAAGGATGCTAGTTAGAATTGTCATTTTACATTATTTATGAAATTACATACTGGTCTATACATATACAAAGTATTACCTTTCATCTTATCTAAAATGAATTTATACAAACATATACATATGTAAATGCCTGCTTTTATAATCTACTGCCAATTCCTAATGAGAAAAAAACATGAATACTTCTCTTCCATAAGACGTGCTATAAAGTTAAAAGCCATTACAGTGGGCCTGTAATCTGTTCTTGAAAAAATCCAGAAACAGAGTTGCAGCGCGAGTCCAAGTCAGAACGCTGAAACTGATCCATATTGCACAGGGATCTGTGGAACTGCGAGTCTAGATTGCAGCTCTCAGCCACTAGCCAGTTTTGCCTGCATTTCCATGATCGGCTCTGTCTTCGCTCTTTAAAATACTAACAGGCTTCTTGAGGGTGGGATCAAATGACTGCCCCTCTCCCTTCACCTGTGAAATTTCAGAGCCTAGTTGAAAAGAACCATTGTTTCCTAGGAATGCCAGGCCCAGTCCAGGAAAGAAAGTCTTAATTTCAACAGGAATTTGGAGCCTGCCTGAGAAGGCCAGCCAGTTGCTTGGTGAAAACTGTGGCGATTCATTCAAGTTCTGAACAGTTATTGTCGTGATCATGTTCGCTTACTTTCAACTCCTAAGCATTCTGACTAATCGCTGTCTCTCCCTTAAATCACAGCAATGCGCACAAGTGCATGGGTGTGTACATGTCAAAGCAGAAAGGAGGAAGCATGTGTGAAACACAACATGAGCACCAGCAGAAAGCTGCTGGAGAAACCTCTTCCCCCTAAGGTTGACCTGCAGCCAAGCATAGGAGACATTGGTTTCTCTGTTCCAGCTTCTACTCCTATGTGCATTCATGTGAATAAGCTCATATGTTTAACAAGAATTTGAAGTAGGTTCCAATAAAATATGTTTGTACAAGACTACAAACTAAAGATACAGTACTCGCATTCATTCCACACTAGGATAGAAGGGGCCTGTCTGAGATATATTAAAAATAATTTCTAATGTGAAGTTGAGAATAGAAGCCAAAAGAATACATTTCTTTAAAGGGGTCAGGGGCTACTTTTTTTTCTAATTACAGCACATAGGGACTGCATAGTGGGTTCTCTAACTCTCTACTGTTAAGCTACTCTGACATTTTCTGATAGATGCTTCGAGAATTTACCAAGATTTGTTATTTTACTAATAATATCTTTATGAATCCTTAAAGATCACTTGGCCTATCAAAATTTCAAAATATCACCTAAGCATTCAAACTGAATAAAACATAAAAGTAGTATCAATAAACACCAATGATACAAACGCATCTGAATCCAGAGCATCTTTATGTTTATGTATGAGAAGACAACGAAGTACTGATGCTCACACAGCTGTGGGACCAGGGATTTTCAGAATTATTTTTTTCCAAAGAAAAAGTATAAGTAGTCTTGAATATAAACTGACATTAATTTCTACTCGACATCTAAAGATTTGTGGTAAGGTGGTCCAGACACATCACAGCCTTACCCTCTCATTTCGTAATAAAGCACTATTATTTTCTGGTAAGCTGTCACCGTGGAATTATTTTACAGAAGGAATGCTCAAAATTCAGAAGAAAAACCAAATCAACACAGATGCTAATAAGCTCACTAGATGACTCGTTTTCAGTCCTTTTCTCCTTCCTCAGATGTTTCCTGTGATTTCGGGAAAACTGAATGTTGTGCCATTGTTAGTAACTGGACTTGGGGTAGGTGGTGCACAAAAGAAAGCTTGTCCTTTTGGGACCTGGTTTAGAACCAGTTTCAGAGGACAGAAAAAAATACTCTTTTGTGGCCGCTAAAGTTCAGGAATGAATTCTGTCAGTTGTACCCAATTCCCTAAAGCACAGTCCACATTACCAACATCTAATTGGCAGGCTCTCCTTGCAACTCCCACCAGGGCCAAGGTAATGAATGGATGTAGTGAAGGTGTCCTGAGTCATCCCTACAGTGGCTCGTCTGGGCGGTAAGGCTCTGCCTTCTAACCTCCCAGATGAGTCACTCAAAGAAAAGAGAGAGGCTTCTGTGCTTGAATAGCAGTGGCATAACACAGAAGTTTTATTAAATTGAACACGCAAAAAAAAAAAAAAAAAAAAAAAAAAAGTTCTCTTCATTTGATCCAGAAAGCAAAAGGCTTAGGAGACAAAACATTCTTAATGATCACTTCCTTAGTTTCCACTCCAAACATATTCATATTTGGCATAAATATCCATTGAAATAGGTCTGAATGGGACTTCCTCCAAGCCTACTCCTGATTATTATTTACACAGCTAGAGAAGAAATTTGGCCATTCCTACTTAGAAAAGCCTCAGAATTTATTTTTATTACTAAGAACGCTTTACTGTTTGCATCTGAAAGAAAATTTGCCTATTCTCTATAGTGAATACATAGCAGTCGCATTAAACATTTAATGTTAATTCAACTTTAGCTTGCTAATTTTTAAAAATAGGTATGCCAAATTCTTACCCAAAAGTGTTTACACAAGTGCTTTGATAGTAAGCTTCCACAGGTCCCCCAAATCTAAGATTCATAATCGAACACTGCCAATTTCAGTGTTGGCAACACTGTCTCCCTCAAATCAGCGGTGTAGGGAAGAGGCTGAGCACCAAAATAAGTCAGCAGTCACAACTAAAATTAATGAATAATTCCTTAGTGTTGGAGAAAGCGCTCTCCCTTTCTTCCAAGGGACACAGACTGTTTATTTTCTTACCAAACAGTCAATATTGATTCTCTTTTCATAAATAACGAATTGCTACCTACACGTACATGGGGAGGGTACTTGTTATATTCCTAAGCCTTCTAATGCATAGTTTACATTCCAGTTCCTCCGAATGAGTAAAGACAGAGTGAGTTGTCAAGAACAAACTTCACATTGAAGAGTTAGGTACTTTGAACTTTCTTGTTACCTTCCCAGGGTTTCCACACGGGTAGTCTAAAAGACGACTCAGCAATGTTTGAATCAGCTACAAACAATAGCTCCCTCAAAATTCGGCCTTTAATTGATTACGGCTGTGTTTATAGAAGCAGAGGAGAACTTACAAAAAATGACCGATTCCCTTCATTTTGAGAGAGTTTTACTCTATTGAACAGCCCTAGTCTTTTCCCCTGTCTGTGCCCATTTGAATGCTACCTAACTAAGTAAAAATTTAAAAAAAATCACTTTAAATTACTTTTCTACAAGAATTACCTCCTCAGTATTTTTCTTAATAAGTCAAGTTCATATTTTCTAATATATTGGTTTGCTACAGGTGTGAAGTATCTAAATTAGGTGTTGTTTTCCTTGTTCCATGTCAATTTCTTCCACATGAGACAAGATAATTAAGTAGGAAATCACAAGAACTCAACTTCATGGGGTATCTTGTGTCAGGAAGCCTAAGAAACTGTAGGCAGGAAATCACAGAACTTGGCTAAACCACTCAAGCAGTAGCAGCTGTTTTATTACTTAATTTTCTAAACAAAATATAATTTGTAAGTTATATTGCATTGGTATAATGTTCTAATACTGAATAATATGCTTGTCATTCTAGTGATTTGGAGCAGGCAGAAATTAAAATTTAGTTATACTGACATAATTTCAAGAAGCTCATATGTCTGCTAACAGTGACCTCTACAGGTCAGCTAAAACAATATCATGCCCTTAGACAGTAACTGCCCTAGAGAATTGTGGCAGAAATATTAAATTAAAAACATGGAAAACTTCAATGCCAAATGACGCATTGTATTTAAAATATAACAAAAAATGTAGGCTCAGAATGTAGAAATCTGAGAATTCTAATTTCAATTCAAAGTATTCCCTGATTACAACAACAAAAAATATCCCTTTATCCACTTAGAAAAAGAAAGACCTAATAAGTGTGCTATGGTTAATACTCTGCTATGAAAAATGAAAATATCATAGTGTGAATTCTTTTTCTGAAAATAAATAAATAAATCAAAAGTCAACATAAAGGAATAAATCTATCTCCCCTGAAGGCATTGCTAGTAAGTGTTTTTCCTTACGAAGTACTTCTGAAAGCAATAGTATAAATATTTCTATAGATAGATTTTTTTTAGTTTTATTAAACTTGATAATCTGAATAAATAAACAGTAATTCTGTAGTATTTAGATATGCAAATTATTTTGGAAATTCATTCTAAAGATTTCTAGCTCAGATTAGCCAAAATCATACAATATCTACATTCTAGTTTGCAATTATATTTATATTATAAATATAAATACAGTTAAATTTGAAATTTCCATAAAAGTCTGTTTTGTAAGACAAGGATATTCTCCTTACACTCCATTACCATTCCTTTCATCAGAGCCCCTCCTCACACCAGTCCCTTGTGCTCCTCTCGCAAGCTCTACCTTGACTTCCATTGTATATGCTCGTAAATGAATGCATTACCTATAGAAGTCTAAGAACTATGAAAATGTATGATATTTGTTTTTCGGAGACTGACATAATTTGGTTTTGATTTTTCAAGACAGGGTCTCACTAGGTAGCTCTGACTGTTTTGGAACTCTGTAGACCAGGATGACCTCAAACTCAAAAAGATCCATCAGCCTCTGCCTTCCTTGGGCTGGGATTAATGGTATGTGCCATTACACCGGGCTTGGCATAATTTCTTTAAGATAACTCATTTCATTTGTATCCACTATGCTGCAAACTATAATTTTTGTTTCTCACTATGAATAAAAACTATTTAGTGAGAAACAAAAATTATAGTTTGCAGCACAGTGGATACAAATGAAATTAATATATTATATAATATATATAACTTATATATAATAGTTTTTATTCATAGTATATATATAGTATATATATATATCACATTTTCTTTACATGTTCCTCTATTTTGGACACCTATGCTAGTCCTCTTAACCATTATACAGAGTATTACAACAAACATTGGTGTCTAAGAATCTCTGGTATCTTCATTTGAAATCCTTTGAGTAAATAATCAGGTGTGGTATGACTGAGTCATCTGGATGAGCTATTTGTAATTTAAAGAGAAACCTCCATACTAACTTCATTAATCCACATCACCCGCAGTTATAAGAGTTTCCTTTCATCCACATCATCACCAGAATTTACTTTTACTTGTTTTGTTAAGAGTATCATACTGAACGGGTAAATGGAATATTGACATAATTTTGATTCTCATTTCCTACTGTCCCTCTAATAGTTTCAGAGTTTAAAGTCTTATACTATGAGCTTTCATCCACTTGAAATTGATAATCATGCAGGGTGAGATATACAGATATAGTTTTATTTTTCTATATGGTCATACCCAGTTTTCAAGCATTTTCTAAAGGTGCTGTATTTTCCCCAACTGTATTTTCAGGATTGTTGTCAAAAATATGGTATCTGTAGCTGTGTAGTTTGATACATAGGCCTTCTATTACATTGATCTATTTGTTTTTGTGCCCGTACAATCTTTATTTTGTTATTATGGTTCTGTATTAAAAATGGCTTTGGAATTATGGATATCATATCCATTGAATCTATAGATTGATTGTGGCTTTAGAGCTGTATTCACCATACTACTTCTTGAGCTTTAGAGACATTTCCATCTTCTAGTATCATCCTTAGTTCTTTCGAGTTTTCATTGCAGGGGTCTACCACACCCTTGGTCAGTTTCATTTCATTTTTTTCTAGACAATTGTCAGTGATATTATTTGTCTGATTACTTCCTCAGAATGCTTGTTATGTTACTTGGAGACGTAATCTCTCAGCAAGTTCCCTGACCCTCTTTCTGCCCCCTCGTCTACAATGTTCCCTGAGTCTTTGGTGCTGAGTGTCTTGCAGATGTATCACCGGGACTGGGCTCCTTTCTAACTCTATTCCATTATGGTCATATAGAATACAAAGAATCACTTTGGTCTTTCTATAATTTTAAGGCTTGTTTTACGTTACACTACATGACTCATTTTAGAGAGACTGCCCTAGATTGCTGGGAAGAATGTGCTTTCTTCAGTTTAGATGGAATGCCCTATAGATGTTTACTAATTCTTTTTGATCAATACTATCATTTAATTGAACTGTCCCTCTTTTTATTTATTTTTATATTTGTCAGAATGACCTGCCAGCTGGTGAGAGTAGAGGAGTCTTGCTATTTCTAATTGCTATCGGGTCATCTGTGGATTTTATCGTGTACTCTTTCCTTCATGAAATTGGATGCATCCATGTTTGCTTTTTATGGAATTAAGAGTTATATTGTCCTGTTGATGGAGTGTTTCCTTAATATGTATAAAATACTTTATCTTTCTTGGATTTAAGCCTGTTCTCTATAACATTATAGTGATAGGAAATCTTATAGAGTAAAATACGGGTTTTAGTCGTATTTGATCTGCAACATAAAACGTTGGAAAAGAACTGTGCTACTTAGTTTTCTGCAAAAAAAAAAAAGGTAGAGAGTATATAGCAGGAATTTTTTTAATGCCTGATTGATTGTTCTGTGATCTCTCATTTATTTCTTTCAAGGCAAATAATTTCTATTGTGGGTAATCATAATAAAAAGAGATGTTGAACCAATAGCTATCATCTAGCTAATACTTATTATCTTACGTCTGTTTCTCACAGCATCCCAATGAAAGAAACACTAGTATAATAATGTTTATCATCATTTTATAAAAGAAAACAAGGCACAGAGGTCTCACAACTGCCTAATGACAAAGTAGAATTTGAAACCCAACAAATCAGGTTTTAAAGTCTGTGTCTTAATCACCAGACAGAACTGCATCCTCTCTGGTACAGAGGCAAAGAGCAGAGATTGTAAACTCAGAGTGCTTGAAGTCAAACTCAGATTCACTACAGGAAAGTGTGTTTAATTCCTCTCAGTTTGTGTCCTCCTTCATACTTTAATGACTTTTTTGTATTATTTCTTTATTGATTTTTATTGAGCTCTACATTTTTCTCTGCTCCCATCCCTGGGTCTCCCCTCCCATTTAGCCCTCCCCCAAGGTCCTGATGCTCCCAATTTACTCAGGAGATCTTGTCTTTTTCTACTTCCCATGTAGATTATATCTATGTATGTCTCTCTTAAGGTCCTCATTATTGTCTAAGGTCTCTGCGATTGTGAATTGTAGGCTGGTTTTGCTAGCTTTATGTTTAAAAGCCACTTATTAGTGAGTACATGTGATAACTGTCTTTCTGGGTCTGGATTACGTCACTCAAAATGAGTTTTCTAGCTCCTGAGTTTTCTAGCTCCATCCATTTGCCTGCAAAATTCATGATGTTATTTTTTCTGCTGTGTAGCACTCCGTTGTGTAAATGTACCATATTTTCCTCATCCATTCTTCAGTTGAGGGGCATTAGGTTGTTTCCAGGTTGTGGCTATGACAAACAAAACTGCAATGAACATAGTTGAGCACATGTCCTTGTGACACAATTGAGCAATTTTTGGATATATACCCAAAAGTGGTATTACTGGGTCTTGAGGAAGGTTGTTTCCTAATTTTCTGAGAAAACACCACACTGAGATCCAAAGAGGCTGTACCAGATTGCTCTATTCTACTCCCTCAAAGTTCCTAGGCTTGGGTGTGCCCAGACCCACAGAGCAGCTGGCTCAGGCTTACTGCCTCTTCCCTTTGATTTTCCAGACTGGACCCACAGTGGTCGTGGCTCAGGCCTACTCCCTCTGAGGTCCTAGACTCATGCCTGAACCCGCAGAGATCTCTGGTTACTGCCTACTCCCTTGGAGGTCCCAGATTCACGTCCAGACTGGCAGAGGTCCTGGCTCAGGCCTACTTCCTCAGAGGTCCTAGACTCATGCCCAGACCCACAGTGGTCCTGGCTTAGATCTACTCTCTGGAAGGTCCCAGATTCACATCCAGACCCTCAGCAGTCTCTGGCTCTGGCTCACTCGATCAGTGGTTGCTCCCCTGTAACTGTTCCTATGGAGTTTGCTGTCTCAGGTCTGCTCTGGCCCAGGTTGCTGGCTCAGTCCTGGTCAGCTAGACTCTATCTGCTCTAACTCCTGTGGAGCTTGCTTTCTCCTTTAATGACTTCTTATAATGATCTTTCTAAACAGCTGGAGAAATGGCTTAAGTGTTAAGAGTGTTAAATGTTTTAAGGGTTCAGAGTGTTTGCTGTTCTTCCAAAGGATCAGAATTTGTTTGTTTCCCAGCATCCACATGAGGCTGTAGAGAACCACCACTCCAAGGAACTCAACACCCTATTCTGGCCTCCACAAGTGCATCCAAATACACGCACACACACACATACACACACACACACACTAAAATAAATAAATAAATAATCTTTTTATCATTGCTGAATGAAGTAGCTCACTGAGAAAATTCAGCACAAAGATTATAATAAAGAAGTTACTTCTCTAACATGTAAGAAGGATGAGGGCGATTAAATGATGTATAGATAAATTCTTCCTTAAGGCCAGCTGAACACAGATAATCAACCAGTTAGGGAGTATTTTAACATAAAGATAATGCATATCCTTAAACCTAAATTTAGAGTTTTTAGAAAGAAAAATGCTTGAAAGTACTGATTTATAGATCATAGAAACTGGGATAAATTTTATCAAACAGTTCATCCAAGCAGTTGTTCAACACATGAATTAATGTAACATTCTCTTGTTTTACTCAGCTGAAAAATACAGCACTTTGAAGTTTTCACACTATACTTTGAAATCACAAATTATCCGTGGTCTCAGTTCAATATTAAATATTACATTCTGGTTTCAATTACATAAATGGCCATCTTCATGAATGCAATTCAAATACTTTAGAAATTAAAAGAAAGAGCAACTATTTGGTAAAGAGCATTTAACAGTTATTATCAAATATAAAATAACATACAGTATTCAATGAAAAATAGGACTGGATTTTTTGAAGTTAAAAAAATAGAAAATTTTTAAAATAAATTTTATGTGCTTAAACAAAAATCATGCATTTCTTTGTGTGGATGTGTGTGTGTGTCTGTGTGTGTGTGTCTGTGTGTGTACCATATATATGTATGCATTGCCTGAAGAGGCCAGAAGGAGTTGAAGTCCCCAGAGTTGGGAGTTACAGGTGACTGTGACAGTTTGATGTGAGTGATGAAAACTGAACTTGATTCCTCTGGAACCACCAAATGCTCTTCAACTGAGACCTGTCTCTAGCCTCTGAAACTGCAAATTAAAATACTGTAATAATGCAAAAGCAGTCTTATTATTTACCAAAATATATAGTAATTAATGTTAGGCAAAAGTGAAAAATAAATATCTAACTGCAGTAATAACTGCCAAGGTTCCTGTACCAAAGTCTACCAAACACTCATAGGTGAATAGGTTAAGCATGGAAATTGAGGGCTTTTCTCTACAGAGATGTTAGAAAGGAATTACAGGATTAAGATTATATTTACAATTTGGGAGAAAATCGAATGAGAATCCCCTAAATCAGATTCTGCCAAAAAATAAGAGACAATATTTTTAGCTTGTAATTCAGTAAATCCCCTCTGTAGATTGAAGCCCAAGTAGCAGAACACAATGACTGCTCATTTCAGTTAGTAAGCCTTTTCTTTCCTTGCTTCCATGTTGTTCACAGTTTTCATTCATTCAGACACCATAACAAATTAGGCCAATTTTGTATTTTCCTATCATGGTGCCAGAGTGTTCTTGTGTGATATTGATGCTGGCAGAAAATATGTTTTACGGGACTCTCTGAACATGGCGGACAATGAAGGCTGATGAGAAGCCAAGGGCAATGGCACTAGGTTTCGATCCTAATACATGAACTGGCTTTGTGGGAGCTTAGCCTGTTTGGATGCTCACCTTCCTGGGCCTGGATGGAAGTGGGAGGACCTTGGTCTTCCTGTAGGGCAGGGAATTTGGACTGCTCTTCAGTATCGAGAGGGAGGGGGAATGGACTGGGGGGAGGAGAAGAGGAGTGGGGATGGGGGAGGGGAGTGGTGGGAGGGGGCAATGTGTGGGAGGAGGGGGAGGGTAATGGGAAACGGGGAGCAGTTGGAAATTTTAATTAAAAAAGAATAAAAAAAATGAGAAAAAAAAAAGAAAATATGTTTTAATAGAAGAAAGATTAGAATTTAGCTGTAAATACTAGACTTGTTCACAGAAACACCAACACATGGCTAGGAAGCTTCTTATCTCTCTACAAATAGGCACTTATGGAAATAACTAGGTTCATCCAGCCATAACCAAAGGTTCCAAATCCATAGACTCAAGTTACCAAGAATCAAAAATATTTGGAAAGAAACTGAATTTGTATTTAGAATTTACAAGTATTTTTACCATTACTCAATAAAATGCACTATAATACCTAGCTACATAATATTTACATTGTATTGGGTATTCTAAGTAATCTAAATATGAAATAAATAAAATAATATGTATAAATTGTATGTACATAATTATGCCATTTTATATAAGGGAAATGAGCATCCATCGATTTTAGTATTGAAGAATATTGAGATAAATACCCCCATGGAGAGTTTCAAAAGATGATGACAATGTATTTTAATTGGACAAACAAATGCAAGGTGACTTTGTTTTTATAAATTCTGTACCACATCATGATTTGTGTTGTGCTGCTAAATAATATGGCTGCAATAAACTTAATATTAATTTTGGTAAACTAATTTTTATTGTAATTTTAAAAAACATGCTTTCTTAGTACTTAATACGGTTCCACTTTACATTTGGTTCATGGAGTGGAAAGTTTATCATCAAAATCATTATCCCAATAAAACTTGAAAACAAATATGGAGGAAACAAGGTTGGGTAAGAGCCAGATTTTTAAATTTTCTTCAGAAAATTAAAATTTAGATAAGGAAAAATTTATAAAGAAGAAGAATAACTAAAAACTAACTGTCTTAGCTAGGGTTTAGTATTGCTGTGAAGAGACACTATGACCACAGCAACTCATAAAGAAAACATTTAATTGAGGGTAACTTGCTTACAGTTTCAGAAGTTCAGCCCATTATGATCATGAAGAAGAGCATGACAGCCTGCAGGCAGAGGTGGTGCTGGAGCTGAGAGTGCTAGATCACGCAAGTAACAGAGGTTACCCAACAGTCACACTGAGGAAGGCATGAGAAAAAGAGACTTCAAAGCCCACCCCCACAGTGACACACCTCAACCAACAACGCCATACCTCCTAATTGTGTCACTCCTTTTGGGGGGCATTTTCTTTCAAACCACCACACTAACATATTTGCTTTACAGATCAATAATATCACCCAGCACTCTGAGTGTTTGCCATAGGTCAAGTTACTGACATGTAGAAATTAACTTACTCCCTACAACAACGTGAGATGATTTGATTTCTAATATGTCTTTTCAATAGATGTCGGAAAAGACGACAAGAGACGGTCATCCTAGTTAAGACAGAGCAGAACCAGATCTGTGATGCCAAGTTGGAGATCTCTACATTCCGAGTCTTGTCCTCAATATCTATGCTAATACTTCTGCTTCTAAGGAGTTTCTGTATTCGGATCATTAATCACAGTGTTTACGATTTTTGAGCCGTCCTAACACTAGGATGTGGTCCCAGAGAATATTATGTATTTTAGACAAGACATAAACTGCAGTAGTAGATAAGAAAGAATAGAGAAACCATATGAAGTGTTCTGTAAAAACAAAACAAAACAGAAGAAGGTAACTGCAACCTCAGAAAAGATTAATCAGGTAATGTTCTATGTTGAAATATAAATCTAAGTGTCAAACAAAAGAAGTTATTAAATTACTTCTTAATGAATAGATCTTTCAAAAGAAAGGGGCTACATTTCATGAACTATATTTCATAAAACAAAGGTTGAGTTTAGAGAAAGTATAAGTTCAGATTTTTCTTCTTGGAGCTATACTGAAAATTTCAACTAAGATCTTATGTTCAGGACTATTTATTATTTTCTATTTATTAAAAATTTAGACAATATATTTTGATCACATTCTTTCCTCTCCCTCAACTCCTCTGAAATTTTCCTAAACTCCCTATCCACTAAATTTCCTGTGCACTCTATATCACCACAAAACAATGTAAAACAAAACAAATATCAGAACAGTGTAGTTCAATATGACAGCACAACTAAAACAGGTGCAGCAGAATCCAAGAGGCAACATGATAGAATTCTTCGAGAAACAACTTGACAATAAGTTAGAAAAATTGGAAAACCTTAAAAGTAGTTACATTTGGCTTACTTAGTATATGCTTTAAGGAACTACAAAAAAAGTAAAATCTAAATTATAGTACCAAACTTACTAAAGAATAGATATTCATCAAATCAAAATCCAGTAATATTATAAATAACCCAAGTCTCCACCATTAAAGCAAAAACCAAGTGAATTCTGTATATCTATATAATACAATGTAGTCATTAAACATTTGTCTTGTTTTTAGCTCTACTGAGACATAATTAAAAAGTAAAAACTATATGTATATTTATGTATAACTCAATTATGAATATGTATGATATGTAATAATCACATTTACAATCAAGTAAACTAACATCTCCTACTTTATACAACTTTTTTCTTTTTTGTGTGTGTAGTAACAACACTTAAGATCTGGGAAGTATTTATACTATATAAATAAATAACAAGAAATCAAAGCAAAGCCGGGCGGTGGTGGCGCACGCCTTTAATCCCAGCACTCGGGAGGCAGAGGTAGGCGGATCTTTGTGAGTTCGAGGCCAGCCTGGTCTACAAGAGCTAGTTCCGGGACGGGCACCAAACCTACAGAGAAACCCTGTCTCGAAAAACCAAAAAAAAAAAAAAAAAAAAAAGAAATCAAAGCAAAATATTTTACACACACATTCACACATATTTGTCAACATAACCTTTTTCAACGTAATCACAAATGTTCCTACAAAGACTAGACATAAATCAATATACTAACTGTAAATATATAAATACCAATTAAACACTCCTAAAACTTTTCTATTTTTACTTAAATTTTAATGTCACTTATTTCTCTCCTAAACACTCATTCTTCTAAAGCTTCTAGCCGGGCGGTGGTGGCGCACGCCTTTAATCCCAGCACTCGGGAGGCAGAGGCAGGCGGATCTCTGTGAGTTCGAGACCAGCCTGGTCTACAAGAGCTAGTTCCAGGACAGGCTCCAAAACCACAGAGAAACCCTGTCTCGAAAAACCAAAAAAAAAAAAAAGCTTCTATAACCACGCAACATAAGTCGAGATCTTCTCATCTACTTTTCCTGTCTCTAGTGATAGAAAAACCACAGTCTCAATGCCATCTGTGACAGCTGGTCATAGTTAATTTTTCTTCTAACTTACCTGCATTTGGAATCACTTACAAAACATCTGTCTTTGATGGTGTTTTCAGCAAGATGATTGTGAGAGAGAAGGGTGCAGCTGAACAAAAATTAGAAGCTAGAAAACAGGTGTGAAAATTGAAAGGGCGTCTGAGAACAGAGTCCCATCTGCTCCTTATGCCCCTAATTCAGCCCACATGAGACCCAACCTTACTTGTTTTCATTCTCAGGACAGCTATGCTTTTACGATTCTAATTCTGTTTGTTTCTTATATTTTTGTTTTATTTACCTTAGTTTCTATGGGTTTAACTTCTTAGTCTAACTTGAAAACCAAAGAATGGGACAGGTACATATATGTGTGTGTGTGTGTCATTTTGTATGAAAAACTAGAAAATGGGCACTAAGTAGCAAGTTACAAATCTCAGTTGTGTCTGTAAGTCTTTAACTCTCTGATCTGATGTTGCTGTGCTTTCTATTACCTCACTGGTGTGTTTCACTCAAAGGCGGAATGAGTTGGATCAGTGGAATGGAAATTCCGAGCTTAAGATTAATTCAATAATTGAAGTAGGTTAAAACGTCAAAATCTATATACAACAACTTTGGAACAAAGATTGCTCACAATGTTAATGACAATCCCAAATATGACTATCAATGCAGAAGAAAGGACATTAGTCTTATGAACTAATTAAACTCTATGAACACTCTGAACCTGCTTGGCAGCATATTATTCTTAGAGCCTTTCTCTATAAAAGCCAGCTGGACAACTCATTTCATTTGGTCTTATGAAACCCAGAACAGAGGAATCAGCCAAATAATCTAGACACAAGACATCTGACCTGTAGAATTATGAGATAATAAATTTGTAGTGCTTCAAGCCCCTAAATTTGGGGTAGTTTGTTTTTAGTAGTATAGGAATCTAGTCTACTAAAATAGGACCTTCAGCATTTACTTCTCCCTCCACACACATACGAAGCCTTCACATGACGATAATCACATGGCGATCTAAACTAAGTTGAACCCAACTTCTAGCCCACATAATTATTTTATGTTTTAAGCCAGAGAAATTCTGAGTGACTTGTCAAGCATCAACATATAGCTTACTAAAAGATATGTATAATGAATCCAATATTAAAAATAGAAAATAAATAACACTGACCTGGGGTTTGATTGATGAGTGGAAACTTGATAAAGTAGAAAAGAGGGTTGGACATGGCAACATATGCCTGAAATTCCCACACCCACGAAGGTTTGAGACCATTCTGAGCTACATAATGAACTTTTGTCAAAAACAAACAAACAAAAATAAAAAAATAAAAGAAGGAAGAAAAGAAAAGCATAGAAGAAAAAAAATACCCAGTGCAGAAAACTGTCAGAAAGAATCACACACTTGCCACAGGCATGACTCTATGAGAAGTGGTGTCTGGAAAACCAATATCTATAGAACAAGGGGAAAATGGAGCTTTAGTATACAAGGCAAGCAAGATGCAGGAAAAAGGAGTCCAAGGAAAGCTGTACTCAAGGAGGATTCTAAGAGAGGTTTGTTTGTAGTATGTTTATAGACTTTAAAATACATGTATATACTTTTGGAAAATCGTAACAAAAAAAACACAGCATTTTTAAAACAAATAAAATTTCAAAACAGAAGACACTGATTAAATAAGTAATGGCATAGCTACACTCTATAACCACATATGTGTACGGCTGCCTTTTAGATATGCAACCTCTAAATATAAACTAAGCTTGCTGAAAACGGGAGGAAAGCCACGCTCACACTTCCTCTCTTCTCCTCTAAGGAGAGCCATAAGCCCTAGTTGATCTTTCCCAGATGTGGGTCATAAAAGCCTCATTCCAGCAACATCCTCCCTGTATCTGGAAGAAAGAAATGTTCTAATCACTGAATCCCAAAAGAATCTTAATAAGTAGGTTTTGTTAAGGACCCTCCTACACTGTTTATCACCATTTTGTCCTTCGGTTGTACAGATGCATAATTGTAAAACAAAACAAAATACATTTCTCTGCTTCTTTGTAAGGAACTCAGACATGAACCACCCAAGGAATGAAAAAACATTGCTACTTTTGCCATATAAAGATAAATATATATGAATAAAAAACAATATTTAATAATTTCATAATTGAATAATTATTGCTATCCTTAAGATTAGTACTTTCAAAGTTTCCTATTATAAAAATGTGTAAGGTAGATTCTTTCTAAATTTAAATTCAGTGAAGTTATCTTCCTCCATGAAGATTAACTAAAAGTACTAAGTGCCACCAAGAATAAATAAAATCAAGATGAAACATTCATCTGACTTTTCATTGCAAAGATAATTTTCAACAAAAGCCATTTTTTTATGGATTAGCAGAGAACCATGGAATAGATTAATGAGTGAGAGTATTCACTTCATAGTGATGTCATGAGGACTAAGCAAACAAAGACACTTGGGCAAAGAGTTTGATCAGTGCTTAATCACCGGGGAAGTACGTAAGAGCGAACACTTAGAATAACTTCTAGTCACATAGTCAGTACTTAAAGTTGGACAATTATTCAATTTTGGCTCATGTGTGTCACACCAGCTCTCGTCAGCACTGTTTTCAACTCATTGGTGTTTTACAAATTTTTAAAATAATCATTAATTATATTCTTCAAAAACTGACAAGCCATGTGTTTACTTTTAATAGTACCTTATCCAAACACTTTACCCCAAATTATAGCAAAGGCTCAGATAACATAATTAAGCCTCAGTAATTTGAATTCCTACTTTACATAAACACTACTTAATACAGGGCAGGCGTTTGTTCCTTTATTGCTTCAAATTAACATTTTGAACACTTTTAATCTGGGAGTTGTGTAAAAAGGAACATTTTAAAGGTGCTTTTGGCAGGTGTTTTGGCCCGCCTCCCTGAAACTACTCATTAACACAGGAGGCATTTTCCACAGTTACAAGCCAAACCAAAGGTAAATCTTACTGGAGAAACATTCTTGCTTACTTCTCAGAAATTATTAGATTCCATTGTACACAGTACTTTTGTGTGTCAAATCATTAACAAAACCATATAGGAGCTAGGAAGAATGGACCACGTTACGCAAAGGGTAGCATATAACAAGAGGAGTCATAAAGAAAGTTGTACTTCACACATCTGGGTTGTAACTATTATCTACATTATCATCACCATTTTACTTTTATATGAAATAAATTTTTTCTCCTAGAAAATTAGCGTGAACATACATCATAGTGTGTAAGTGTGTTGGAACTGTCTCTCCTATTATTCAAGGTTCTCCTGAAAAAGACACACACTTTATTTTAAGGAAACAGTTAATATTAATACGCAGGATACAAAATAAAAAACGTGGACAGTGGTTGCATGCTTCAAAGCTCTATCTTGTGGAGGACAAGCCTGTCTGTCCCTGTCTGCTCAGGCCTTCAACTGACTGAACGTAACCTACTTATATTGCTGAGGCTGGATAGATGCCTTGCTTGAAAGAAATCAGTGTTAACAACATGCAGAAACATTCTCACACAAACATCCATAATAATGATCTACAATATACCTGAGCAAGGGGGCCAACTAAAATTGAACTAGTTAGGTATAAATAAAAACTATATTAAACTCTTTTCTTTTATCGAAAAGTTATTCTTTCCATACAATATATTCCGATTATGATTTCCCATCTCTCTACTCCTCCCTGTTTCTCCCTACCTTCCCTCCCATCCAGATCCATCTTTCTTCCTTTCCATAATCCAATATCTCTCAGCAGCTGCTATTGTTTTAATTTAAAAACTCAAAAATTCAGCCGGGCGGTGGTGGCGCACGCCTTTAATCCCAGCACTTGGGAGGCAGAGGCAGGAGGATCTCTGTGAGTTCGAGACCAGCCTGGTCTACAAGAGCTAGTTCCAGGACAGGCTCCAAAACCACAGAGAAACCCTGTCTCGAAAAACCAAAAAAATAAAAAATAAATAAAAAATAAAAACTCAAAAATTCAAAGTCACCAAACACCATACAGGATCCAGACACCCTGTGTATTTCCCATCTTTATGAGGTTTTTTTTTTAATATTAATTTACTATCTCTTTAAAGACTTTTTTCTTTTTTATTGAGCTATGTACATTTCTCTGCTCTCCTCCCTTCCTCCCCCTCTCCTTCTACCATGTCCCATACTCCCCACGCTCCGAATTTACTCAGAAGATCCTACCTTTTTCTACTTCCCGTGTAGATTAGATCCAAGTACATCTCTCATAGTGTCGTCTTTGTAGTCTAAGTTCTCTGGGATTGTGAACTGACCTGCAGAGGTCACCGGTCTGGGCCTCATCTCGTGGAGGTCACTGGCCTGTGCCTGCTCTCATGGAGGTCGCTTGCTCAGGCCTGCTCCCAGGAAGGTTGCTGGATTGGGCCCAGTTCTACAGAGGTCGCTCGCTAGCTTGGTCCTGTTCCCTCGGAGGCCACTTCCTTGTACCAGCTCCTGTGGATATCACTGACTCAGGCCTGGTTCTGTGGAGTTCATTCCCTCGTCCCTCAAGACTTTATTTTATTTATTTATTTATTTATTTATTTATTTATTTATTTATTTATTTATTTATTTATTTTGGTTTTTCGAGACAGGGTTTCTCTGTGGCTTTGGAGCCTGTCTTGGAACTAGCTCTGTAGACCAGGCTGGTCTCGAACTCACAGAGATCCGCCTGCCTCTGCCTCCCGAGTGCTGCGATTAAAGGCGTGCGCCACCATCGCCCGGCTAAGACTTTATTATTTTTAAACAATTTTTGTTTTTCGAGACAGGGTTTCTCTGTAGCTACGGAGCCTGGCCTGGAACTAGCTCTTGAAGACCAGGCTGGCCTCGAACTCACAAAGATCCGCCTGTCTCTGCCTCCTGAGTGCTGGGATTAAAGGCGTGCGCCACCACCGCCCGGCTTTTTAAACTATTTTTTTTTTTTTTTTTTTTTGGTTTTTCGAGACAGGGTTTCTCTGTGGTTTTGGAGCCTGTCCTGTTTTTAAACTATTTTTATGACTGTCTTTATTAACTACTGTTTCTTTCCTTAGCACAATTTTCAAACATTGTATAACTGTTTAGCATTTTTTTTTCAGTCTGTACCTGGATTTATGCATGTCTGTAACCTTCTGTAACCATTTGAACCAAATCTTAGTTAGCTGGCAGTTAGGCTACAAGCTACATACTTAGCCCATAGCTCTGGTGAACGGCTCTAGATCCCTGGGATTGGGCCAGCAGTCTACCACACTGGTTCTGGGCTGCAACTGCTGTTTTCCTTTCTGTGAGTCTAGCTTTATGACTGTCAAATCTACCAGCTCCAGCTCTGGGAAGGTGCTGAGCCCACTTCCCAGAGTTCCCCTGAGCATTAGCCAACTTCAGTGAGTACTCACGGAAAGTCCCGGATGGCACCTGTGGTAAAGCTCTCTGATGTGATTCTCTTATCTGTAGTCCTGTTCCATGTTGGTGTTAAGAATATTTCCTAACCGAGCTCTCTGAGGACGCAAAAATTCCCAATCAAGCCAAATCAAAACAAGCCAAATTAAGAAATATCCAGGTATAATGGGAGATCTGCGCTCTCGGGTGGCCCTGAGGGGGAAACCGGGAAGCCACAGGACCGCGACTTCCGGGAGGAAGAAAGGGAGACCACGTGTTCTTCTTTGGGGGAATCACTTAAGTGCCCTGGGGAGTGGTCCTGACCTAGCCTGCTGGGATTTGAAGTCCAGACCAGGCCTGGGGGCTGAAATAGATGCCAGGGACTGGGGTCTACGCTCCCAACCTAACATTCCAGACTCTTTGGCTATAGGCGTGACAGAAAATTGGAATGGTGCCGGGCGGTGGTGGCGCACGCCTTTAATCCCAGCACTTGGGAGGCAGAGGCAGGCGGATCTCTGTGAGTTCGAGACCAGCCTGGTCTACAAGAGCTAGTTCCAGGACAGGCTCCAAAACCACAGAGAAACCCTGTCTCGAAAAACCAAAAAAAAAAAAAAAAAAAAAAAAAAAAAGAAAATTGGAATGGTAATTATGACAAACACGTAGGCTCTCTTTGGGAACAAAGGGTGTAGACTCAAATCCAGCTACTTCCTGCGGGCATGGGGCGGCCCGGGGAAGGGTAGAGCCAGGTGTCTGTTTAGCGAGAGGTGTGGCTGGAAAGGCATCCCATGAACTGTCAACCCTGAGAAGGCAGGCATCTGTTCCTTGGGGGAGATGAGAAGGCAGGTGTCTAGGAAAAAAATTGTTATCGCTAAAGATGAGTGTGCCAGAATGAGGAGCAGGTAGGCCTTTCATTGCGGCATCCTGGAAAACCGGAGGGTGGAAGGTCCTGTCTGCTGGACAGACCAAGTGTTTTGAGTAGGTGCCCGCTTGAGCCTGAAGAGACGGTACTAGCATGGGTGTCCCAAGAGCTTGGCAGCCGAGGGGGTGGTGAGGATTACCGTGTGAGGTCCTGTCTATTGAGGCTCGAGAGACCTAGGAGTTAACTGTTTGAGTAGTCTGTCGCCCGGGGAGAGCGGGGCAGGTTTAGGGGCATTAGGGTCCACTGGTGTGGGGGCAGGGAGACAACTGTCAGCGTGTGAACGGAGAAGGGACCTTAAAAGGGAGAGGTAGGGTAGGTACCCCGCCAGTGGAGGAGTTTGAACTGGGACGTGATGGTTAAGGAGAAAGGGCCTGCCATAAAGCAGTTCAAAAGGGCTCAGGCCCGTAGGGGATAGTGGGGTGGCCCTGAGGCGAAGGCCAAGATAACCTTAGTTCAGTGGAGAGCCTGGTAGGTTGTTGTTTGATGAATCCCATTGTCCAGGAGATGTTGAGAGCTTCTGACATGAGCTCCATGACTCTGAGCCACCGCATCTGCTGTTTCCCTGGAGACTGGAAACACTTCTATCGATCCTGTAAAAGTGTCCACAAGTGGTAAGAGACAACAGAGTTTTTTATAAGTAGGCATATGGGTGAAATTAACCTGCCAATCTTTGTCCGGTTGGTGTCCACGAAGCTGGTGTATGTGAAGAGCTCCTTGTGGGTTGGCCTGGGCACACATCTGGCAGGAGGAGTGAACCTGTAAAATAGAATCTTGGAGACGGGCGGGGTTAAAAGGAGCTCCAAGAAGTGGAACAAAGCTTTGGGGAAGCAGCTAAGGATATCTCCACCCAGTAAATGTGCTGGGCAAGCCGGTATCGCTAAGAAAGAATGAGAGAAAAATTGTCCTACAAGAATGTAGGACAGTGGCAGAGTTTAAGTGGGAAGGAGCAGATCCCGTCTACCCCCATAGCTGAAATTGGTGAGGGAAACTTAAGGCCCGAGTGAGAATAAAAGTAATGGACTTACCCGCCACTTGTAGCACGACCCTAGACTAGGAGAGGGTTACGGGATATACCACGTTTGGTAGCGTCAATCTTCTGCAAGGCTGAGATGTTTGAAGGCTGGCACAGTTTCACTTGCCGATGGTGATGAGGCTGGACCTCCGTGGCTTGGCATAGAGGACAAGCCCACACAGGGGCATTGTAATTTCCAGTGTCCAGGTTGCTGGCAGATAGGGCACAACCTCAGAGCAGGTGTAGTGCAATATCATGCCATGTGACCATTTAGGCCACACTTGATAGAGCTGTGATTGATTACCCTTGTCCCTTACTGTGACCTTAGGGCAGCTGGTAAGGCCTGGGCCTGAGATTGTTGTAGCTTTGTCTGTCGGGAAGACTCAGCTGATTTTTGGGGGCATTAAAAACTTTAAAGGCCATTTTCACCAATTCCCGTATGGGAGTTTGGGAACCATCCTCAACCTCCTTTTTTTTTCCCTCTAATATCTGGTACTGACTGAGGAAGCAGAATGATTAGTAGAAAAGAAACCTAGCTGCTTTTCTACCTGAGAGAGATTTGGAAGAGAAAAGGAAACAGGGGAGGGACTAGCCCAGTGCACTGAGGGGGTTTAGGAGTGGGGGGGGGGGGAGGTAGGAGGGGGAGGGAAAGGTGGAAGTTGACCTTGAACATCCAAATTGGGCTAGGGAGGGGAAAGAACGCAGCTCCACCAGAAGGGGTTGGGAGTGTAGGCTTGAGGGAATGGGGGAGGGGCCAGTGCCGCAGCGCGGTGCTGGAGAGGCAGGCTAAGGGGGGAGGGGAAAAACATGGACAAAAAGCCATATATATGTAAGTTTTGTTTATTTGTATCAGACAGGCTCAATTTAAAAGATTTCTGTAAGAGACTTACAGGGGCAAAAACAGACCTTTGAACTGGAAGTGCCCATTTTATAGTCTATGCCCAACCATGTGGCCTAAGTCCATTTCAGAGCGTCCTCCAAAGTGGCTCTTAGGTCCAAATGGGGTTGCGGAGACCGAATGCCCGGCGTCCCGATACAAACAGATCTCCGCCTCAGCCGACCCTGATCCTGAATTATTGACCGCAACCTCACTCGAATTCCCAGTGTGAGCTCATGACTTCAATGGAAATCCGAAAATGACAAAAATAAGTATGAATGGGTCCCCCAAAACCCTATAGCATAGACAAGAAAAGAAACTCACCAAGACGCAGCCGCTGTAGCCCAGAAGCCGGTTTTAAGCGTGGCGTAGAGCTCGAACTACAGACTAGGGGCCTTTCAACAGGAGGCCTGCCACGTGGAAAGGACCTGCCCTAGCTCGGTGGGAACCTCCAAATGTTAGGAATATTTCCTAAGTGAGCTCTCTGACAACGCAAAAATTCCCAATCAAGCCAAATCAAACAAGCCAAATTAAGAAACATCCAGGTCTAATGGGAGATCTGCGCTCTCGGGTGGCCCTGAGGGGGAAACCGGGAAGCCACAGGACCGTGACTTCCGGGAGGAAGAAAGGGAGACCACGTGTTCTTCTTTTGGGGGAATCACTTAAGTACCCTGGGGAGTGGTCCTGACCTGGCCTGCTGGGATTTGAAGTCCAGACCAGGCCTGGGGGCTGAAATAGATGCCAGGGACTGGGGTCTACACTCCCAACCTAACAGTAGGAGCGCCAAAGCGCCAAATATATCTTGTCAGATGTTCTTTGGGACCTCCAGCTTCCCAATAATGACACAGAGACTTATTATTGATTATAAAAGCTTGGCTTTTAGGTTAGGGTTTTTTTTTTTCCAGCTAGCTCTTATAATGTAAATTAACCTGCTTCCATTAAACTATATTCTGACACATGGCTCATTATCTTCCATCCATAATATATGTCTGCCTCCCTCCATGTCTTGCTGGCATCTCTCACCTCTGTTCTTCCCAGAGTTCCTCTCTCCCTGGAAGTCTTGCCTATTTTCTCCTGCCTAGCTATTGGCCATTTAAGCTTTTTATTAAACCGATCAGAATGACATATCTTCAAACAGTATACAAATATCCTCCAATGAGAGAGAGAGAGAGAGAGAAAGAGAGAGAGAGAGAGAGAGAGAGAGAGAAGAACCCCTGAAATGATATTGTGAGATCAAAAAAACCTCCAATGATATCACTGAGTTTGTTTTCTGTTGGCCATTAGCTTACTTAGAGTTTCTATTGTGTATTTCTATAATGAAACACCATGACCAAAAGAAGTTGGGGAGAGAACTATTTATTTGGCTTACCTTTCCATATCACAGTCCAGCATTACATGGAGTTAGGACAGGAACTCAAGCAGGACAGAACCTGGAGGAAGGCTATACAGGCCACAGAGGAGTGCTGCTTACGGTCTTGCTCATTGAGGCTTGTTCAGCCAGCATTCTTTTTTATTTTTAGCTTTTTATTGATTTGTTGTGAATTTAATATCATGCAAACTAATCTCACTCATCTCCCCATCCCTCCATTTATGCCCTCTTCCCTTGCAAAATCCCCCTCAAAAGAAAACAAAAAGTAAAAACCATAAAAAAAAAAATCCAAGAGTATCTTGCCTTGGAAACAGCAGTGTGTTATGATGTGTTACCCAGTTTACCATTTAGCTCAAATAGTGTTAGTTTTGCCCAAATAGCATTACTTGCAAATGTTCATTGTGATGAGTCATTGGTCTAGTCTGAAGTCACTGGCTTCTGCTCCACTATCAATACTAAATCCTAAGTGGGACTCCTCTCAGACTCCTGTTGTTGCCCTGTGTCATGGAGATCCCACAGCTTTGGGTCTGCAGGATGTATACCCCTTCCCATGCTTTAGCAGTTCTTAGGTGAGGCAGATGCTGAGGTGAGCCAGTCCAAGGACCTGGAGTTTGACCTGGGTGGCAGCTGAGGCAGTTAGCCAGCCTGCTCTCCTACATCCATGCAGCCAGGACCAGCTGTCCTGCTTTGCCCAGGTAAGAGCAGGACTAACTGTCCTGCCTGTGGTAGTTGGCAAGGGGCAGGACCAAATCTCCACCACTTAAGCTATTATTGGGTGAGCTCTCCCAAACCCATACCACCAGGGCCAACACTCTACCACTGCCCTGCGGGACCTTGGAATAACTGACCCGCTGGGCGGGTTACAGTGAGGGAAGAGGACCTACTACACTCCTGAGTGTTGTAGCCAGCGAGGGGTGGAGCTGGCTCTTCTACAGGCCTTAAGCAGCTGGGAGCAGGTTGGGTGTTGCAGTTACCCGGTGCCCATACCACTAAAGGTTGGCATGGGTTGGGGCTAGCTCTCTGGAGTTCACACCCTCAGGATAGCTTATCCTCGCCTCTACCAGCATGACCAGATCTACTGTCCAGTCCAGGAAGGTTTGAGGCCTGCTCGCCCAAGTACTGCAGCTGGTAAGGTGTCACCTCTCCCACTACCATGCCCTCAAGCCCCAGTCCTCCCTCTCTTACTAGGGAGATGGGGCCACCTCTACCTGGAGCTGCAGCCAATGAGGGGTGGGGCCAGCTCTCACAGCCCTCAGACTTCAACATGGCCTCAGGTGATAGCCCAGACCAGGAATGTCCCTAAGGCCTTTGCTGGTAAAAAGGGCCACAGACAACCACACAGACTGCTGTTTGCTGCATGGCCACGGACCCAGAAATGGCTGTCGGTGGCAGAATGGGTCCAGGCATCTCTGTGGCCTCAGGTGCAGACTACTCACATCAGATTGTTCCTCACCACCCTTGCTTCTCCAGTTCTGCCTCTTTTCATAGTGCACAAGTCATTCTGCTTCTCTTTCCATACATCTCTCCATGATGCACTTGCTCATCACCACGGTACCCACCCTGCCTTGTTGCATGGCTACAGGCAGGGTATCTCAGATGTCCTCTACCTGCCCAAGTGTCTTCTACCAACCCAGGTGATTAGTATAAGTGGGCCTGTGAGCATCCAGGACCACCAGCCAAAGGATAGCACCACCCTCAATGGGCTGAGTCCCCCCATCAATTACTAATTAAGAAAATGCCTGTCAGCTTGATCTTTGAAAGACGGAATTTTCTCAATTGAAGCTTCCTTTTAGATAACTCTAGCTTGTGTCAAGTTGGCATAAAAGTAACAAGTATAATTGACCCCTTGCCAACTTGACCCCCAGACACATCACTGTTATGCCAACCTTTCCTTTCTTGTTCTTGCCCAAAATCATATATTATTATCAACATTACAATATAAACATTCCAAATTTTAAAAGTCCACAGCCTTTAAAATTCAAACTCTTAAAAATCCAGTCTCTTTTAAAATCCCGAGTCTCTCAATTGTGGGCTCCTGAAAAAAAAATAATAAAGAATTCCTCACTTCAAGAGGGAGGAAACAGGGCATAGTCATAATCTGAACAAAGTAAAAGCAAACTCTAACCAAATAAATAACTCAATATCCAATGTCTGGAATTAACTCATGATCTTCTGGGCTTCTCCACAGGGCTTGGGTCTCTTCTCTGGCTCTGTCCTATACAGCTTGTCTTCAAGGTTCAGCTGGCTGCACTCCTCTGGTGCTGCTGTTCTTGGTAATCATCCCATGGTACTGGCATCTGCTGTAACTGGGCTACGCTTTACCCAATGGCCTTTCCTGGGCTCTCTTCAGGAACTTCGACCCTGGTGTACGATGCCAGCAATGTGACTCACATAACTGAAATAAATTACAATTGAAACTGTTACCTATTATGCAAAATTAATTCTCTTACAAGAATTTTTATGGTATAAAGCATACTAGATTAATTTTGATTATGACAATTTGCAAACACTGGACAATTTTTCTAAGAATATAAAATCAATTGTGTGAGTTACTTGTTAATTACATAAAAAACAATTTTCATTAGAGATTAACAAGCTATTGCTATAAGCCCTCAAGGCACACCACTGACCAGGCCCTTCTATTGAGGACCTCCAACTGACAGGTTCTACCCACAGAACACTCTAACTGTCCTAATGACTGGACCCTGCCCCTGCCTACAGAGTAAAAAGCCCTAGTTCTGGACTTGAAACCCCACGACTCCCAGCCAGGAAAAGCTTCACCCTGAAAAGTTCCACCCACCTTCCCTAAGACATTCTGTGTAAGCTCTGCTTTCTGCTCAGGTCTTTGCTGTTTCCCACTTGAGCAGAGGCAACTACCCTCCTGGTATTCTCCCTTTCCTATAAATCTCGTGAGGTTTGTTGTGCAGCGTGACTTTATGTTCTTCTTTCACTCCCAACTGCCAGGATACCTTTCCATCTGAACTGTAACACTTAATAATTTGGTGCTGAAACCTGCAACAGGCTCTCCTACTGCCTGTCTTTCCCTTCTAAACTGCACTGGAGCTAAGCTGCACTGGGGCTGCCCTATCCCTCATCTTCAGTCCATCTGAGCAGACTCTCATGCCAGCTCATTGGTCACTAAGCACCCTGTCCACCAGCAGCAATTAGGTGCGTTTTCCCTTATGTCATTGTAAACATTTCCATGCATCTGAGAAAGTGATTGTGTGTATCCTGAAGGTAGAGTAAAACCAAGCCATAGTCTTTAAGGCTATGACTGGCCTTCTTCACCTGACCCCATCCCCCATCCACTGTAGCTGCAATTATGCAGTTTCCTTGGGCCCAACTGGGCTATTATGTCCCTTCCTGCCCTTTTCTCCACCCTTCCCTTTGGAGATTCCTGCAATCCCCAAGCTGCTCTAGGTCCCAGTGGCTTTTGTGATTCGACTCCCCAACCTTTTTCTGTAGATCAATCCCCCCTAGGGTTTTTGTCCTCTCCTTGCTGCATCTACAAGGACCCTGGTACCGGCTCTGATTCTCTCATTCAGCTCAGACAGGCTCAGCCCCTGATCCCTGTTGAGTGTGGTGATGACCCCTGAATGATTTGGCCTTTGTTCAGTCTTCCCTCAGTGCTATAAATTCCTGTGCCCACAGGCTGCAGTGACATTTTCCTCCCCCTCTCTCATCCATGGGAATGTCTTCCGTCCTGTCTCATTCTTCCTTGGATGTCTTTTATGAAACCTCTAGTCTCTCCATCTGCCCCCCAACCTGAAGAACCCTAAATTTATTCACTTTTGCAATTGAATTTTTCCTCAATACCACTTAGATAATCAATACAAGGGTCTGCCTAATAGTACCCTAGATCCTACTATTATTCAGGACCTTTACAAATACTCTCAGCAACTGGAGGAATGGAAAAAGATTCCGCATCCCTTTTTTCCCTTTTCTCTGATTCAAATCATGTTTTTTTTTTTTTTTTTTTTTTTTTTTTTTTTTTGGTTTTTCGAGACAGGGTTTCTCTGTGGTTTTGGAGCCTGTCCTGGAACTAGCTCTTGTAGACCAGACTGGTCTCGAACTCACAGAGATCCTCCTGCCTCTGTCTCCCAAGTGCTGGGATTAAAGGCGTGCGCCACCACCACCCGGCTTCAAATCATGTTTGATTTTGTTTGGTCTCACCCACCCTCCATGGTTGAATATTCTGTGTTTTAAGTTGTCAGTTGATGGATCATTAATTTTGCTGCTAAGTGGGAGCCAGGAGCTGGACATAGCAAGAGGGAGAGAAAACAAAGGAACAGACCAGTTGCAAATTGCACTTTTCACAAGCTGGTGCATCTTTCTGCTTCTTCCTGCAATGCCGGCACTCTGTCTATAGCCAGAGCTCAAAAATTTCCTATTGCTAAGCCGTCTTTGTTCTCAGCTTACTAGATTCAGTTTTACAGGGATTTAATTGTCTTTTAGGTGTCATGAGAGGCATTAGACTGTTGTTTTATGCTGCTTCACTTCAATTAAAAGCTGGCTCTAGAGTTGGGGTTATGGCTCCATCTCCTCTAGACCCAAGCATGCTTCTTAAAAGTTTCCTCCAAAGTCTCTGTCCCATATAAGGCAAGCCACCTGACTATGTGTGAGATAAGGAGAGAAAAAAAGGGGGGGGATAGAATATTGCCAGTGGGGATTATTGCTACTCATGCTTGGTTTTGGTTTTACTCTCTAAAATTTTTTTTAAAGTATAAATATTATCTCAAGATTTATGAAACAATTGTGTAAACTTTATACACCTCAGATTTGTAAGCATATTGGGTATGATTAAACCCTGTAAAATCTATAACAAAAGAAATAATTTAAAATTCACACCACTGGGATTGATAGTTAAAAATCTGTACATAGTTAGTTAATCTTAATGGAAACATGTGGCTTGTTTTCATTTTAACTGTACCCCCATCAGAATGGAGTTAGGCACGTGCTGACAACCATCTTGGTTAGGGTTTGAAAGGATGGATTTTGTCATGTGACTTCAACTTTAATCTTGATTAAAAGTGACCACATGGCATACACAAGAAAAACACAACTCCTCCTAGCAATGAGGCTTAAACCAGATGATTCTTCCACTATTTTCCATCACACAAACTTGCATCCCTCTTATCAGCCTCAACCCACAGTCCCTCTCTTCTCCTCTAGCCTCTCTGGTTTCCCTGTCTCCCTCTTCAGTAACAGGCAGCTCACCAAGTCAAGGACGAGGCAGTTCCTGACCAGAACCCTGAATAGAATGACAATATCCCAGGGAGCATCTTTGCTAGGGATCAGTTTGTAACTTGCCCCCTGGCTGGTCTTCATAAGGCTACTATTAAAGTGGTAAATTATGAAAAACAACAACAACATCAACAAAAAAAAAACTAAGATGTCATCCTGTACAAACATGACAATCCATCTCAATTCCAATTATTCTTTATCAATAAAAAATCAGGAGTCAGATGTCAGGGTAAGAACCTGGATGATCAGAGAAACAGCAGCGAACCCACCAACAACCTCCTATCTCTTCTGTTTCTTTATGCAAAAGGGCTGAGATCCTCTCTCAGGTCCACCTTATTATTTCCTGTCACCTGTCTGTCCTCAGTTCTCCAATACCTCTATGGCTAATTTTGGTCAGCTAGTGGCTAGCTTCACCCTCTGACTCTAACTATATAAGCTTCATTGTCAGAATACTATCAAAGTAGCACACATTTCCCCCTTCTGCCTGTATAAAAAGGGAAGTTGTTTTTAAAACCTAACATTGAAAAACTATATATAATAAGTATAGTAACTATATACAAGTATGTGCAGGTAAGAATTATATTAACAGTACCCATTCCATTTTTTTTTGTGCATTGTTAAAGTGTGTTGCTCTCACTATTAATAAAAAACTGATTGACTGATAGTTGAGTAGAATTTTTGTAGAAAAGAATAAGGTAAAAGATTCAAGAGATGCAGATAGAAGCAAGATGAATGTGCTGTGTTGAAAAAAGGTACCACCATTTTGCAGAAGGTAGTAAGAAATATGGGTATGGATGAAAACATAACCCAGTTGAACGAGGGTCTAAGAAAGTATTATGAAAACCTGAGACTGTGAAAGCATCAGTAAGTTCTGAGGGTCTAAGAAAGTATATTAAGGTCTGAGGAAATGAAAGCTGAAGAATGTTCTGAAGGTATAAGAACGTGTTTTAAGGCATGCAAATGAAAATTCTGAAGGTATAAGAAAGTGATCTAAGATAATTTAAAAATTTCAATTTCTTTCAACCTCTATGCTATTGTTATATTAAGCATTATTATATTATATTAATATATATTACATATTAATATATAGTTATATATTGTTATGTTGCTATGTTAATTGTTATATTAATATATATTAATATAATATATATTGTTATTTCAAAGGTTTAGGAAACCTATACTTAATGGTTCAACCAGACCACTCTGGTTTCCTGAGACTGTTCACTAGCAAGCAACCAAAAGGAGATACTTGTGCCTAAAACACCTAAATCAACTTCTAAAACACATCTCTCCATACTTGTTTTCTCTATGATCAAACAAGAGATTATTGTTGATATTGGCCAAGATTTATGGAGTCTACCCTTATTAGTTCTGTAGAAGACATGATGCATATTCAGGAAGACAGTCTCTCTTTTATGCAAAATGACCATTCTTTATATTCTAACTAATGACCATGGCATTTCAGATGGGAGACAGTGGTCACTGGTGAACTTTACTATAGTATTTATCACAGCCACCCATTAGGCACAATCAAAAAACAGAGGGTACACAACCCCTATAACCCCTCTCAACCTCTAATTATAGACATAGTAGAAGAGACCCAAAGCTTCGCAAAGGTTCTTATATTCTGTACATCACCCTTTTAGATGATATTAACCCTACCACCCTGTCATACCATCTCTGTGTCAGACCTTAACATCTGCATATTAATTGCAGAATAATGCTTGGAAAATGCTGGTTCTGTGTCCCCCCTGAGTTAAACTCATAACCATCATTTATGGCATCACCCATTGTTTTATTAGACTCTCTTATCTGGTTGCTCTAAGCCAAATATCACTAACACCCCTTATTTCTCCCACATCTCCCTGATGTGTTTATATAATTATTCTTTATCAATAAAAAAAATCTGTAATCAGATATGGGGGTAAGAATATGAATGATCAGAGAAGTAGTAGAGAAGAGACCCGTGACCTCCTATCTCTTCTCTTTTCTCCAACCAAAAGGGCTGAGATTCTCTCTAAGCCTCACCTTAATACTTCCTGCCGCCTATCTGTCCTCAGTCATCGAAAATCTCTATGGATAGTTTTGGTCAGCTGGTAGCTAGCCCCACCCTCTGATTAATGTGCTCAAAATATATCTCTGTTTGACCTTGAGAACACACCTAACATGACATAAGTTTGATTATAAGAGGTGACTAACTACAGATCTGCATTTCTTTACTATCCTAAATAGTTTGTAATAATAATTTCCAAGGACTAGAAGTTTACATTTTATTATTAAATGAGCTGCAAAGGTACACTATCTTTAAAAAGAGTAAAAACATATGTACATTATGTTCAAACAAAAATGACCTTAAATTTGAATCACTGTACAAAAATTCCATACCAATGTAAAATATTTACAATTAGTAGTTGTTTTTATATAGTTTAATATAGATTCAATAATCTACCCTTTTATGCTGTCATTTATATATCACCTCTTTTTCTTTTTAGAACAAGATTCCTTAATCTCATCTCCTTTGTTCTTCTTTTATCCTGACCATTATCAGTAACAACTTGTAACCAATCCCCTTAAAAGATAGCAAATATTCATAACCCACTGAATGATCAAAAACCATCCACCCTACCTCATGGAAAGGTGAGTGTCATGGTCTCTAGATTGTTTCCTTTTGTCTGGGGAGAAACAGCATCTCTAGGGGACTCTGAAAAACTGAGATAATGGCCAAGTCCTGGGAGAGCTAATTATATCATTTGTTGCTTGTCTCTGTGTACTGGGAAAGTATAGGGCTTCTCAAGTTCTGGCTAGAGTCGTGCATGAGGCTGAACTATCTCAGCTAACCACCTTGAAACTGTTCTGAGAAGTTTTTTTTTACCCCAGAATATAAACCTGAATGATAACAGAAGCAACAGAGAAGAGACCAACGACCTATCTCTTCTGTTCCTCTATCCAAAAGGGCTGAGATCATCTTTAAATCCCATCCTACAACTTCCTGTCTTTCTGTCCTCAATCCTTCAGAGCCTCTATAGTTAATTTTTGTCAGCTAGTGACTAGCTCTGACCTCTGATTCAAACCAAATTTATTGTCAGAATATGATCAAAGTATCACACAACCTCTCTCTTTTTGGTATCACAAACTGTATTATCAACCCGGGAACATGCTTTGTGGGCACACTGGACTTTGCGGACTGCAATAATACCTCAACCCTTGGTACTACAACCCAGCCCCTATGCCCAAATAGTCACACTGCCTTGATTCTCTGCAGCACTCAAGTTTATCACTGCCTACTTGCTGAGTGGTCTGGGACATGTGGTCTAGTCTTCCATTTTCCAAAAATAGGGGTGTTACCCAGTGAAGAACCCTTGCTGATTCACATTCCAGGTTTAGAGCAGCATGGAATGACAAAGGAACTCACTGTTCAGGTCATATCCTCTCTAGCAGTCCTGAGATTCACCGCTGGTATCACTACTGGAGCAGCAGGACTGGGTACTCCCTTAGCTATTTAGCATCAGTTTTCCTGTCAGGTCATCCAGGAGCTCCAAATGGCTGTCTGAGATCATCCTTACATTCCAGGGCAAACAGTCTCGCTGGTCAATGTAGTGCTACAAAGATGGCGAGGGTTAGATTTACTAACAGCAAAAAGAGGTGGTTTCTATTTCTTCCTCATGGAGAAATATTGCTTCTTAGTCAACCAATTAGGTATAGTAAAAGACAATATCTGACAACTCCATATGGATCTTCAAAATTGTAAGAAATAGCTCAATGCTTCTGGCCAGTGGATCGTTGACAATCCTATATGGAATTGGATACTTCCCTTCTTAACCCAGCCTTCTTCTTTTCTTAATTCTACTAGTCACACTTTGCCGTATAAATGTCTTGTCTAGATTTCAACAACAGATTCAGAAGATTTCTAACTAGACCTCTAATCAATTGCTATTACAGGATTACCGGCCCCTAGCTACAGAGCCAGAGACCAGAGACTCCTGATAATATCCTTACTGCGAAGATCAGCTTGCCCCAAAGACTTCAGTGCTCCATTCAACAAGAAGTAGTCTAATGATAGCATCGCCCCTCCATTTGGTTTATCAATAATAAACCAAAAATGGGAGAATAACTTTTTTTTTTTTTTTTTTGGTTTTTCGAGACAGGGTTTCTCTGTGGTTTTGGAGCCTTTCCTGGAACTAGCTCTTGTAGACCAGGCTGGTCTCGAACTCACAGAGATCCACCTGCCTCTGCCTCCCAAGTGCTGGGATTAAAGGCGTGCGCCACCACCGCCCGGCTGGGAGAATAACTTTTTAAGAGATTTACAAGCTATTGCTATAAGCCCCATGAGGCACACCAATGACCAGGCCCCTCCCCTGAGGATCTCCAACTGCCAGGCTCCACCTACAGAACACTCTAACTGTCCTAATTGCTGGATCCTGCCCACACCCTTGTACTGTCCGTACTACTACATGTACTATGGTACTAAGCCTATAGTGCAGAGCCTGCACTAGAGAACCATTTGTGAGCCGGGCAAGGGCCTGGAGATTTAAACACACAGAGACATGGGTCATCCTTGAAATAAGAATGCCCCCTTTATTGTGTACCAGCGCTGCTTAAATATGGATCCTTAACTGATAGCCACACCCCAGCCAAACCCACCAGAAACCACTTCCCTGCTATCAGGAACTCCTGAGGGTCTCATGCTCAGAGTAGCTGCAAACACAGGAAAACAAGTTGTTTTGCTCAGAGCACCTACAAGCTTAACAAGCTGTTTACAGGAAATTCAGGGTCTGGGTTCACAGCCCCCAACACACCCTAACAGAGAAAAAAAGCTATGGACTTGAAATCCCACCAATCCTCATGCTGGAAACCTTCGGATAAGTTGGGGAACAGGGGGTACAGTAAACTCCAGAGATCTTCCTATCTCTACCCTCAACCTCCAGTAACTGCTGAGGTTACTGGAACACAAGGAACCCTTTGACTTCTTATGTGGGTGAGTACTGGGTCTCAGTACTTAGCAAGTCCTCAAGCTTGCTAAGAAAATGCTTTTTTTCCACCCACTGAGCAACGTTTTTTTAAAATTCTGATATATATATATATATATATATATATATCTGTAAAATGAATACACATATTTTACATTCCAACCACAGTTCTCCCGTCCCCCCATCTTCCCCGCAGTCCACACCCCCATCCACTCCGGAGAGTTGTATAAACTGGTCTATCTCAGGGGTCCCAGGCAGTGGGACCAAGATTGATAGCTGATGCATGAGCTAGCTTTTTGAAGCCCATTCCCCACGGTGGGATGTCCTGCTCAGACTTGAGAGGCTTGGTCCTGACCAACTAAATTTATTTATTCATTACGTATACAATATTCTGTCTGTGTGTATGTCTGCAGGCCAGAAGAGGGCACCAGACCTCATTACAGATGGTTGTGGGCCACCATGTGGTTGCCGGGAATTGAACTCAAGACCTTTGGAAGAGCAGGCAATGCTCTTAACCACTGAGCCATCTCTCCAGCCCCCTGTAGGTGAATATTTTTAACTCCAAATATTCTTTTCAACAGTTATCAGATATTCTGGGCAAAAATAATCACGATTTTAATAAAAAGAAAAGACTAGTTTGCAACATCACCAGAGTCTCAATCTCGACTCTTCCTGTGCTCCCTGGTCTTTGGGATCTTCATCAAAAGAATTTAGAGAGGACACACAGAACATAGTAGAGAAGATAGGCTGAGTTTAAATGGGATAAAAGTAGAACACACTTGGTGTAATAGTGGATAATGGCCACAAATGTTAATAGCTTATGGCCAGAGGGATGTTTTCTGTCCTGGTGATTAACAGGCCCATTGGAATTGACTTTAATGTGAGAGGTTAATAGTATAGCCTTGCTGTAACTAGAAACCCTTGAGCAAATAGTGACCTGATAAGGTTTAAATCCTTATCTATTAAGGACTCTCCTAAAAGTTTAGAATGTTATACTGCTGGAGTGAGATTTGATAACGCGGCTGCAAATAACCCCTTACCCATAATCCTGTAAGTATCCAACAAAACTTATTGATTCACCAAATTGGGTTTTGGTGGTATCCATATTTTGTAATGGGGTCCCTATCTGGAATATGAAATACCTAAAGTAATTCACTCTTGTCCTGACTCTCATTTTGTGTCTGCTAGATACTTTGCAGTCTTTCCTACCCTGAATGGCCACACCTGCCATTCAAATTTAGAGGAATCTTAAATTTAAAATATAGTTCTATGATAAAATTTCCATTAGCTGAATTCACATTGACTCATTGCACTGCATGACACTAAATGACTGTGCTGTATACAGGGCATATGTATCAAGTGGATTTGAAAGAAATTAGAAAAATGGATGATCCCTTTAATCCCAGCACTTGGGAGGCAGAGGCAGGCGGATCTCTGTGAGTTCGAGACCAACCTGGTCTACAAGAGCTAGTTCCAGGACAGGCTCCAAAACCACAGAGAAACCCTGTCTCGAAAAACCAAAAAAAAAAAAAGAAAGAAAAATGGATGACCAACTATTTAGCTTAAGCTTCTAAAATTAGTAAACTGAAACAACTGTACACTGCTACAACTATTTTTATAAATTTTAGAACAATTTATTTTTGCTGGCAAGGGTCATTGCCTTTTACTGTTTTCCTGAATTTATTTTTAAACTAATTACTGAAAAATCACAGAAATTATATGTATTAGTGGAGTACTGTGTTTTTCCTCTGTGTATATGCAGTGCGGTGCGTAAATCAGGTTAAATGCTTCTACACTCTCAAGTATTAATAATGGCTTTTTTGATGAAAACTGGCCAAGCACTTCTGTGTGAATTTTTCTTGGGGAGACAAACAAGGTCATTTTCTCCAAACAGAAAACCAATAAAAGATTAAAGAAATTATTCAAGTCTTGGGAAACCGTTGCATTTAATTAGTGTTATTTACATGACCATGGACAACTTAAGTGTCAACATCATTGGAGAAATGTCATATTGGTGAATACTCCAATTGTCATGAGAGAGTCTTCATTCAGTAACTGACAGAAACAGATGCAGAAACCCACAGCCAAACATTGGGCCGAGCTCTGGGCTTTATCTAGTCATAAAAAGTATTTTTAAAGTTAAATTTGTAAGTCCACACAGTTCAAAAGATAAATTAAAGAGTAAATGTGAGTATAATAACTTTAAATATTACTATAATTAATGGTTTTACTACTGTCTTACGGTATTATTGTTTATTTGTAAATGACTACAATTTTAATATTTGATAAATAAAATTTGTCAAAGCATATCTAGTTCTCTGTAATTGATAGATAAATCAATAATTTCAAAAACGACCTGTAAAATTATCATGTTATTTGTAGACTCTTTTATAGTGTAGGCATTACATTATATTACAGTTTATATTATTACATGTATATGAGATTAGACATGAACTATAACATTAGGTAATTTATGTCCCAGTCAAAATGAAAATGTACTTTGGACAAGTAGTAAGGACTCCAGGTTTGACAGGATCCAGAAATATTAAATGTTATTTGAAAACTTTTTTTTACTAGATAGATGTTAATATAGTAATAAGTTAGTAGAGATGATAAAACAACATCATTATTCAAGAGAAGAACTTGTCAGGAAAATGCTGAAAGAAATGGAATGAACAGGAATAAGTCATAAGTGGTTGGTGTTGCACGATTAAACTGTCCTTTTTCTATGATTTTACCAGTCTAACAAAACATATTCAACATTTACCCCTATTGGAAGCCAGGCCTAATTAATTTATTCTTTAATAAATGATTTAATATTTTTCTAAATTTTATTTTACATTTCAACCACAGTTCTCCCTCCCACTCCTCCTACCACCTGCCCCTCGCTTCCCTCCCAGTCCACCTCCCATCCACTCCTCCCATAGGGTAAGGCCTCCTATGAGAAATCAACAAAGTCTGACACATTAAGACAGGACCAAACCCCTCCCCCCTGTATTAAGGCTGAGCGTGGCATCCCACCATAGGGAATGGGCTCCAAAAATCAAGCTAAACAATGGTCTCCCACATGCAGGCCTAGTTTAGTCCTAATGAGGCTCCACGGCTGGTGGTCTAGAGTTCATGAGTTCCCACAAACTTGATTCAGCTGGCTCTGTGGAGTTCTCCATCATGATCTTGACATCGGTTACTATATATTCCCCTCTTCCCTCTCTAACTTGATTCAGGAGTTCAGCCTGATGCTTGGTTGTGGATCTGTTCATCTGGTTTCATCAGTTACTGGATGAAGGCTCTATGATGTCAGTTAGGTATATCAGTCTGATTATAGAAGAAGCCAGTTCAGCCACCCTCCCCACTATTGCTAGGTGTCTTAGCTGGGGTCATCCTTGTGGGTTCCTGAGAATTTCCCTATAAGCCATGCTTAATTTAGGAAAGCTTGAAGCAGGCATTTATATTGCCTGGACAAGATTGCCATCTAGTGACAGAGCAGTGCAAATGCAGAATATGGTATTTTACAAAGAAAAACAACTAATGACCTGGAAAGGAACAAATAAGAGGATAAATCCAAACTAGGACCTGAAAAGGAAAGTCATTCACGCACAGTAAAACCTCAACAAAGTAGATGAGAGAACTAACGCAGATGAAGAAAAGTCAGGAAGGAAACAGAATTTTTTTTAAAGATTTATTTATTTATTAAGACTGCTGGCAAGGAAGGCACCAGGTCTCATTACAGATGGTTGTGAGCCACCATGTGGTTGCTGGGAATTGAACTTGGGACTTCTGGAAGAGCAGCCAGTGCTCTTACCCTCTGAGCCATCTCTCCAGCCCCAAGGAAACAGATTTTCAGGGGGAAAAATACAGAAATGTTGTAGGTAAAATGTCAATCGAATAAAAACAATATTGGAAAGTATCACCACTAGACTCAACAAAGAGTAAGAACAATACTAAGGATGGGTCACAAGGTTATGAAATACAATATTCAAATATTAGTGTTGGAGGGTGGGATGGCCACAAAATTTAGAAACCTTAATAAATGGTCAAGACACTAAACCTAAACATCTACAGTATAAAAGGGCCTGAGATAAAAACTAAATGCAGAAACTACTGAGTGAATCACAGTGGAAAATGACACAAATCTAGGATAAGAAATAAATATCCAGGTATGAGGCACTTACAACACAAACAAGCATGACCAGGGTTTTAGTTAGTTTTCTTTTTAGTGTGATAAAAATACCCTGACAAAAACAGCTTAATTAGATTGGGAGAGAAGTCTTAGCAGGTAAGATAACTTAATACTCTTGAAGATGATAGGGCTCAGCTTCCAGCTCCCACGTTGGTGTACTGACTGTAACTCCAGTTCTAGGTGTTCAAATGCCATCTTCTAGCCTCCAAAAGTGCATATGGTGCAAATACAGACACACAAACACACAAATATGGACATAAATAGGAACTTAAAAATAATAAATATAAACGTTGCTTAATAAAGCATTTGTTTTGGCTCAGTTTAAAGTATATCATTTAGGGGAAGTCAAGACTGCAGGGACATGAGGGAGCTGCATCCACAGTCAAGAAACAGACTGCAAGGAATATTTGTGCTTAGCTCAGCTTTTCAAACAGTCCGGCATACCATACAGGGGATGGTGTCATCTCCAGTGGTGGATTCCCCAAGTCAACCAGGCTAAACAAGGAAACCCTACAGGCTTACCCAGAAGCTACTTTAACCAAAGTAATCTCTCACAGGTATACAGGGAAACTGGCCTCCTGGCTTGTACAAATCTTTTCAAGTTGATGATTAACACTAGTCATAATAACCAGAGACTACTCTCTTTTGGGAATATATCAGTCAAGATGTAATAAATAGAAAGGGATAAAATTAAAATATGTAATCAAGCACAAAGTTAGACACTTCAATGACATGGGGTCTCTCAGCTGAAAATTACAAAGCTAGGAAAGCACGGGACAGTGCGTTTTAAGTCTTGGCAGTAGATAATTAGCAATAAATACTGCTATTTTAGCAGAGCTGTATTTTAAAACTGGTGGAAAAATAAGGTCATTTCAAGAAAAGCACAGGCTTGGGCAGTTCATAACCACCATGCTGCCGGGCGGTGGTGGCACACGCCTTTAATCCCAGCACTCGGGAGGCAGAGGCAGGCGGACCTCTGTGAGTTCGAGGCCAGCCTGGTTTACAAGAACTAGTTCCGGGACAGGCACCAAAGCTACAGAGAAACCCTGTCTCAAAAAAACCAAAAAAAAAAAAAAAAAAAAAAAAAAAACCAAACCCCACCATGCTAGTACTACACAAGATAATAAAGGGATATTCTATACAGAGAAGAAAAACAGTATGAAGTACAAGAAAGAAGAAATTTCAAAAGAGAAATATATGATGAAAATCATGCTAGGGACACCTAACAAAATTTTATCAATTAGTAAACATCTTTCAATAACAGCATTATATGTAAGTAGCCTCAATTCACCAGCCAGCATCATTA
Organism: Chionomys nivalis; assembly: GCF_950005125.1. NCBI lineage: Eukaryota > Metazoa > Chordata > Mammalia > Rodentia > Cricetidae > Chionomys > Chionomys nivalis. The sequence goes on along the minus strand of NC_080103.1, from coordinate 26,419,836 downwards.
TTTTTTCTTGTTTTTCCACAAACTATCAAAAGTTTTATACACAGAGTCATATAAAACTTTTGACAGTTTGTGGAAAAACAACAAAAATAATGATGCTGGCTGAGTGCTCCTAGCGTCTTTGGATACATTAACACAGGAAAGGAATGATCTCATGATAAAAATTAATCAACTTCTAGCATCTCAGAATGCAGTGAAGAACAACAATGAACTTAGTGATAATATTGAGCATTTCCAGATGTGCACAAACAGTCTAAAGCTTTCCAAGTGTGCCCTTAAAGAGATCTCTCCAGCAGCCACAGGGGTCATGTTGTGGAAAACCAAACTGAAGCCCTCATTGGAAGCTGACTGAATTACAATGAAAAATTCAAGCCTTATCCTTGGAAGGTGATGGCAGTTAAAGTAAGGACACTAATTGTTAAAGACCAGGATATTGTAACTTGTCATGTGATGTGTGGGAGGACCCTATTGAAGCTGAGAACTTTGAATCCTCCAGTTCTCAAGGGTTTATATCTCCTAAGGACGTGGTCTCTCTAGCCTCCACAGAGGAAGAACTCACATAGCCACCCCCTGAAATACTGCCTTTTTCACTTTTGACTGAGAAAAATTAATCCTTCATCAAGATAAGGATCATTCAACTTTTCCCTGATCTTGGGACCCTTAATCCTGAACCCTCCCCTTTGATCACCAGGACTTAAGAAAAAATTTTTCCCTAGCTTAACCTTGTCCTGTGCTCTACCAACATCTTGTCAGGTCCAAGAGGCACCAGACGGTTCCACATAGCCTGGACAGTGAAGTGAACAACTAGAAACTGCAGGACGTGGCCAGCATCCCAGCCTTCTCAGGTCCCCCAAAGAAGTTCAATGCCACACATTAGCCAGAAGTCTTGAGAACCTGGTGCCCCTACCCCAGTGTCACCTGGATCCCCTTTAGTCTCCACAACTTTTCATAGTAAGAAAAAGATGAGAATGCTGGGACTCAGGCACTATACTGGCTTGCTCTGTCCTCTGGCAGGATGCACGTAGGCAGGACCCTGACCAGCCCACGGTCCTATGGCTGCTACATCACTCCATAGCCTGTATGGAGGTGCAAGATGAAAAGGTCCCTTTAAGAGCTAAGCTCCTGTTCCTGTTCTTTTCTGCTATTCATCTGAAGGGGCAGGCAGGACTTTTCCTGTCTCCTCTTTCACTCTGTCTCTCTCTCTTCTCTTTCCCCTCCCCTTTCTCTTTCCCCACTCCCTTTATCTCAACAAATCTTCCCACTTAAGTTGTATCTGACTGGCCATGTTTGTCCCTTACCTGTTTGGGGGCTTCTGCAGGGGTCCCACCTGTGCCATTTTACAACTACCATGGTGAAACTGAATTGCTTCTACACAATGGAGGTAAGAAAGTTCATGTCTGGAGTGCAGGATATCCTTTAGGGTTTCTCTTGGTGCAACCATGTCCTGTGATTTAAAGTAAGTGAGAAATTACAACAGTCTATCCCAGGCGGGCTGACAAAGGGCACAGAGCCATCACGAGTTAAGGAATGGGCAACTCCTCCACGAAAAGTGCCAAGATATGAGGTGCTTGTCAACAGTGGAAGGAAGACAGATTGGGTAGTAGAGGAAAATAGTTATAAATAAATACCTGCTAAGGTCACATAACCAGTTGCAGAGATTAAAATTGACATGAGATTTTCTTATTTTTGTTAAGAATGTGTTTGAAAGGTCTTTGTTTTCTTTCCTCAACTTACCATGTGATATAACATCAATTAAGAGAATATTAATGGTTATATAATTTTTAAGTTTGAGCTACTAAAGAAATGCCCCTCAAGGGACATTGCCACCTATTTTAAATTTACAATGTGCTTGTGGAGGTATAGGTATACCACTTTAGGTGTAATTTTGACCTGGTTAAATATGAAATGCCTTTGTGATGGTACATGGGCTAGTTGTATCATGTTTAGGTGTTATTATGACCTGGCTATTGTTTTCATTTGGCAATTAATCATTACATGATATGATTGTGTGTGAAGTTGAAAAGGAGTGCACTTGTGATAGCTATTCTTAGTAGTCAATTTGGCTAAATCTGGAATTAAAACACAAAAATAGACAGCACAGCTGTGAAGCATTTTTGATTAATTTTAAGTGGAAAGAGCTACTTCTAATCTGGATCTTTGAGGTAGAAAAACACACCTTTAATTCAGATCTAATCTGGGCCACACCTTCTGCTGGAAACCTATATAAACACGTGGAAGAAGGAAGCCTCTGCTCTTTGCCTGCTTACTCTCACCTCACGACTAAGTCCATCCCTTCACTGGCATTAGAGCCCATTTCTTTGGGATTCTAGTATATGCTGATGAGTAACTGAGACACCCCAACTAAGGGACTGAACAGTTAGTAGATTCTTGGACTATACAGTATACAGTCATTGTTGGATTGGCTAGACCACAGCCTGTAAGCCAATCTAATACATCCCCTTTCTGTGATTATATAGAGAGGCTCATTCTATAAGTTCTGTTACTTTAGGGAACCTTGACTAGTCAACAAGTCCCATGGATCTGTTGGTCCTGAGATTACTAGAGCAGATCACCATGCTCAGTTTTTTTGTTTTAAGATCACAATATAATTACAACACTCAGCTTTTACAATTTGGATTCTGGGTTCAAACTCAAGTCTACCTGCTTTCCAGATAAGCACAGATAAGGATCGAGCTGTTTTTCCAATTCTAGGAGTACTGTTTAAAAATCAAAGCAGAAATCAAAATGAATGTGTAAGCTAAGTGATAGGGCAAGAAAGGAATATTCAATAGATCATTATAAAACAGAATACTTTTTGAGGGGAGAGGTAGCTTAAGATGGGTACACGAAACTCCATTCTTTCCCCACCCAGTGCCACCAGGCCTGCACACCTGTGTGGAACCGAGATTGTGAGTTTCTCTTCCTTAGAATGGGGTTTATGAAAGTTGGAAAGAATAAGGGCTACTTTCAGAGAAATCACGTGAGATTCAGAAGGCAGTGAGAGGGTAAAACTACTACTATGCTCACAAACGATTGGTGATCCAGGACAAAAATAAGTACAATTCATTCAAACACAGGGTGATAGTTTGTGTAACTAACAGAGATATCATCTGCCAGACGTGTATGCCTGTACAAGGGGATATGATAGACTGCACAGAACGGCCAAAATACAGCGTAAAAATTGGCCTGACAAATTACGCTGCAATCTATTGTACTGGCCTGAGGCTGTTCAGAAGACTTCTCAATAGGTTTGACGTGGAAAAGATCTATGGAAACCAAATTGAGATGAATACATTGTGGAAAGCATTAATGGTAAGCCTGGTGCCTTCACTTGTTATTTGGATGTAGGGGTTGCCTGAACCACAACTGGCAATAAAGTTTTCCACCACTTCCAAATTCTAGAACACAGTCTGCGTCTCCAGAGAGTTAGTTCCCTCCGCCAGCCACACTGATTTCCTGAAAACCTCCATTACGTTCTCAGAGAGCAACAGCCGGTACACGGTTCCGTCAGTACTCGGTTCTTGGGGCTGCAGCCTCTTTTCTTTCACATGACTGAGGTTCCTCTTCTTCGATTAGACGTGTGGCCTCCTAATGCCGTCTCTTTGGCCCCTGTTTGATGGCAACGACTCACTGAATTTGAACAGCGGCTCTAGCTACTCTCCCCGCAACCGGGCAGCGATCCAGAAGCGAAGCGAAGGTCACCGGGAAGTCATTCTCGCGAGAGTACGACCAACTCTCGCGGTATCTCCCGGGTTCCAGACTCCTTAGCGCGAGGCGGAACCTTCCTGCAGCTCACCCTCCGCGGACGCCGCCGTTTGGACGGAAGCTCCCGCGGGGCGACCCTCATCCGGCCGCTGCTTCGCGGAAGATGGCGGGGCCCGAGCCGCCGCTGCCGCGAGGAGGCCCGGGCTCCGCTTCGCTCTCCCCGCCCCGGGGAGACCGCACCCTCCTCGTCAGGCACCTGCCGGCCGAGCTGACGGCCGAGGAGAAGGAGGACTTGCTGAAGTACTTCGGGGCGCAGTCGGTGCGCGTCCTGTCCGATAAGGGGCGCCTGGTAAGCGGGGGATGGCGGGGGAGGAGGGCCGGGCCGGGGTGAAGGCGATCTGCGCGTGCGCGGCGTCCCTGGTTCTGCTGTGATCCCGGCCTTGGCTCAGACGGCGGCTGCTGCCCAGCCGCTGCCCGACCCAGTGCCCCTTTACGTGCCGTTTGTGCGCCTACCCCCAGACGTGCACATATTTCTGTTAGAGGGTTATAGACGTCTGGAAAAGGATTCTTTGAAAACTCGCGGTTGTAGAGCAGGGACTACGTTGTTTTCGGAAAAGCGAGTGAGCTATGTGACGCCTATTTTTGACAGAAAACTTTCCCCAAGGTAACGATATTTTGAAAGTTGAAAGTCCTTGTGGAATGCTTAGGTATTTTTTTTCTTGGTGCGGGTGTTTGATTTTTCTACGTTTTTAAAAGGGCAGTGCCGCACGCCTTTAATCCCAGCACTCGGGAGGCAGAGGCAGGGGGATCTCTGTGAGTTCGAGACCAGCCTGGTCTACAAGAGCTAGTTCCAGGACAGGCTCCAAAACCACAGAGAAACCCTGTCTCGAAAAACCAAATAAACAACAACAACAACAAAAGATAATAGCCTGTGGTGGAGCCAGACAGGTTTTAAAAAGTTTTAGGAGACTTTGATTGTGTACTCAAAATTGAGAATTGCTGATTTAGAAGAAAGACCCCGATATTTACGCATTTACAGTGTTATGAATTCTAACAAATGGAAACGAAAATATTCTCTGGCTCAGTCTAAATATACTAAGACCATTCCATTTTGTTTCAGAAACATACAGCATTTGCTACTTTCCCTAATGAAAAAGCAGCAGTAAAGGTATGCATTTTTCCTTATTACTAAAGCTTTCGGAGATTTCTTTTCCATTCTTAGGACAGAGTGGAAGGTAATAGTAAGCTGTCATTTTTAGAAGCAAAATCATTTGTGTTCCAAGACTTTCCCCAAAAGGCTACAGTTGACTTGGCAGATGTTAAAGCTTGTCCAGTGATTAGAAACTGAGATGTAAGAATCATAGGTTATTAAGCAAGGTAAGGATAACATCATGTATAATTTTTTAAAAAGAAATTTGAAAGGATATTAGCTAGACAATTATTTGTAATGTTTATGATACCTTATTAATATTAAAAGATATAAATCTAAGGAATCATTTGTAAAGCTGTCACCTTTGAGCTAGGCCTCAGATGAGTCATTAAATTTTGAGAAGAAAACAAATTGTTATTTCGGGTTTAGAAAACAGTAAAATTGGGCGTGGAATGTTATAAGTCAGCCAGGTGCTAAATGCAGTGGCAGAAATAAGAATAAAAAACTGAGTCTCTATATATGTAGAAGAGAGGTAGTAAATTTTGTTTAGGAGGTGACCTAACTGAACTGATTATTTTGAGAAGGCAAAAATATGGTTAGACCCATGAAAACTATTAGATTCGGTTGATACACTTAAATAGTGCAGTGGATGTAGAGAAAAATTGGAGCTGAGAAGGCTACATGGGATGCTGTTTTAGAGGCAAAGGCAAGAATATGAATCTGAAGAGGGCAATAAGAAAATTAAGGGAGAGAAGTATTTGTATACTTTGGAGAGAAATTGTTTGTGGGTCTTAGACTACAGAAGTAATTAAGTAAATAAAGTGTTGCATAAAATACACAGGGTCTGAGTTGAAATCACAGTTCTACGGAAATAAAGTTTGTAGGTCTTAGATATATAGAATTCGACAACAAAAAGAGTAGTTCCGGTTCTTAAGTTGTTTTACATTTTTATTTACTTATATGTGTGTGCATGCACATTTTATTTGCACATTTGCCACTACACACATGCGGAGGTCAGAGGACAGGAGTTGGTGTGTCCTTTCACAGCATATGTCTCAGGGATAGAACTAAGATTATATCAGTCTTAACAGCAAGCACTTTTACCCATCTGAGCTATCTTTCTAGCCCTAGTTGAGGTCTTTGAACTGATAAACTTATATGACAAAAACCATGAGGATCTTTACATCAACGTGTATTGAATTCTTATGTTGTCTGTTTATTTTGAGGAATCTTTGGAGTACTTCTGTGAAAATCGTGAACATTTTAAAATATTTTCTTGAGCTGAGAGCAAGGTTAAGAAAGCTTCTTCAAATATATAAATGGCTATGATAGTCCAAGGGAAGATTAGTCAAGAGATAAAAACAACAAAAAAACCTAGAGAAATGTTGTGTTTTAAAAAAAAGAAACGAAGGAAAAGGAATTGCAAAATTGAAAAACATGCTATATTAATTGAAAAAGAAATGAGGGAGAGAGTCTGTGATGAGACAACTGAGAAATGAGCATAATCTACTAATCAGGGTTAATCAGCCTTTTTTTTTTTTTTTTTTTTTTTTTTTTTGTTTGTTTGGAAACAGAATCTCACAGTGTGGTCCTGGTTGGCCCAGAGCTCACTGTTTAGACCAGGCTGGCATCTGACTCAGAGATGTACCTTGGCACTCTACCTTCAAAAAACAGGGAAAACTAGAAATAATGTTTGCTTTTTATAAAACACGAAAAAAGCAGAAATCTTCATCAAGAAATAATACTGTATTTTTAAACTTGTTGTTACAACTAAGAAGGTTTAAACCATGTCTCAGTTAACAGGCCACAGTCAAACTGTACACAAGAAAAGCATAAAGTTCTTCAGTCTAAGTGTGTCATGTATGATGTAAGGAAATGCCCTGTTAAGACTTAGATGTTACTGCATGATGCTAGATTATGACTGCAAATATTTAAAAGATGAAAGAAACCAAAAATCTTGAATTCAGATCCCAGACATATCAGAGATATTAAAGTTGTTTGCATCCATGTTTTGGACTATAATTGTCTGAATGATTTTATATGACTATTATTAGGGAATATAGCTCATGTACCTGAATAAAGATGTAAAACTTAATGTAGATAACATTTTCCCTTGTCTGTACCCCAAGCTCCCAAATAATAATATCGAGACTAATAAATTACGAAAGCTCGACCGAAGTAGCAATGAAATAATTTTATGTAGAGAATAACCACAATATGAGGAGATGTATTAGAGGGTCTCAGCTTATGAGAATCACTAGTCCAAAGAGTAGCTAAAGAAAGACATGAAATGATAGAGGATGGAATTTCATCACTAACAGCTGGATTTAGAATATGAACAGTTAATATGTAGTAGCACAGCAAAATGGAACATGGGGATACAAATGCTAGGGTTAGAGAGTTAAAGTTCAGTTTTCTCATTTAGTCTCCTCATTTGTCTCAAAGTAGGAATCAAGGTGCTATGCTAAGATAGGAGAAGAGACTGTGGTTAAGGAAAAAAAAGTACAGAAATTTCTCTTAGAGATCAGTGCAATTTATGCCAAGATTGTGATATATAATTGTCTGGTGTCAGTAAGGGTCATCTTGAGCTTTTTGTGGTTGAAATTTAGTGTATGACCAGAAGATTTATTATGTTTTTTTTTAATCTGTATTCAGTTTAGGTATAAGCAGTTAGCAGAATATTGAAGTCAGATTTCATCTTACTAAAGAACGGTAGGTCGAGAAGTAATAGTAGTAAAATAGCCTGAGAAGGAAGTATGTACAATATTAGTAGTGAAAAAACTATAAATTTTGTTCAATTAAGATGACTTAAGTGATTTTTCTTCTTTTTTTTGTTGTATTTTTTATTGTTGCACCTAAAGGCGTTGACAAGACTCCATCAGCTGAAACTTCTAGGTCATACTTTAGTTGTTGAATTCGCAAAAGAGCAAGATCGAGTTCATTCCCCCTGTCCCACTTCAAATACAGAGAAAAAGAAAAGGTTTGTAGATATTCATGTTCTACTCCCATTTTGAAAAGTGCTTATGTGTGTGCATGTTTGTCTAGTCATTTTTTTTTTTTTTTTTTTGGTTTTTCGAGACAGGGTTTCTCTGTGGTTTTGGAGCCTGTCCTGGAACTAGCTCTTGTAGACCAGGCTGGTCTCGAACTCACAGAGATCCGCCTGCCTCTGCCTCCCAAGTGCTGGGATTAAAGGCGTGCGCCACCACCGCCCGGCCATCCTTACTATATTTTGTCGTATTTGGTTGTTATCTCTTAGAAGGCTGTTCTTTTCTAATGAGAGGCAGAAAGAGAGCAGATCCAGAGGGAAGGAGCTGGGAGGAGGAGGAGGAGGGGAAACTGTAATCAGGAGATATTGTATAAGAAAAAAATCTTACTGATAAAAGCAAATTAAAGAGCAGTATTTTAGTTCCAAGACTAGCCTTTGCAGAGTTTCATTACGGTAGTTGACGAGTAATATGCAAAAAAATCTTCATCTTCTAGAAACTTGGCTGAATTACAGCATCCTAGTCCTTTTAATGTAAAACCTAATTTTATTAGACTCAGAAATTTAAGAGATGAAGGTGAAAGAAGTAAGGCACTACAAGTCTCTAATTTTATGCGTAGATGCACATTAAAAAGACTTGAGTTCCCTAATACAGATGTATTATATAATGTATACATTATATAATGTATACATTATATAATGTATATTTTTGTTTCCTTGGGATCATTTGGAATTGCCCTACCATGTTCATAAACTGACTAAAATCTAAGTGTAAGGATTAAGTAGAGTTTAATTATATTCTCATTTTTTCTCAGTGGTGCTTGTTTGAGAAGCCCTTTAAAGGTTTTTGTGGTTTTCTTCCTTTCTTTCTTTTTTTTTTAATGAAATTGGTTTTGTAATGATGTGTTTGAAAAGCTTTTTCTTTTCTATATACAGTTTCGTACTCTTTCCAATGATAGTATCATTTGTGTTTCTCTTTGTTCTAGGTCAGATGACACTGTGGAAGATGATAAAGAGAAGAAAGAACCTGACTTTTTAACAATAGAAAATGGAATTGCACCGAGTCATGGGTTTGTATTTTTGTTATTTTTTATTATTCTGTCTTTGTTGTTGTGTGTATGTGTGTATACATATACAAACATGTTATAAGTAAGATTGTTTTTAAAGTCAGCATTTTAGTATCTCATGTATAATTTAATGTTTTAAATTTTGAGGTATGAGGTTTTTTTCATTGAATTTAATAAGGCATAAGTCTATTAAAGTGTTCAGGTCTGTAAATGAACTCCGATAAGTGCTCTGGTAAATGCTGCTATTTTCTTTAAGGTAATGTGTATATTAAGGAATAAGATAAATACATGACTTATATCATTTGGGCAGTTTTATGTGTTAATAATATATTATCTAAAGTGAGTTACTGATATGGAATTATTAAAATGTAATAAGCATATTTCATTTTGTTTTTGTAGGCTGACTTTTCCTCTGAATTCATGCCTCAAATATATGTACCCACCACCTTCAAGCACAATCCTTGCAAATATAGTAAATGCTTTGGCAAGTGTGCCCAAATTCTATGTACAGGTATGCAGAATCAACTTAGCTTTTGCTTATGGGATAAAGTTTATAACTTGGTACTGTAGATACTGTGCTGATGCTGATACTCATAACATTTTTGGAATCTTACGAATTCCAGAGAGACAGTGTTTTACGTAGTGTTTTTAAATGTAATGAATTGTCCCATGCTACTCTCAAGTAGTAACTTCATAAATAGAGTGAATGGAGATTGAGGCTGCATTTGAAGATGTAATTTGTTATAATTGTTTCTTGAGTATAACATTGGCTTATAGAAATCCTTAAGAAAAGGTATTGGTTCAGTAAATGGTTGAGAACTTTGATAATAATATTACTTCTCAGAATTATAAAATATAGGTAGTATATATTTTCTTTTTTCTTTGTTTCATAGTCACAGTAAACTGGGCAGTTATATGAGAACATTTTCAATAGATTTTTACACTACAAGACCATTATATTCTTAGTGTTAGGAATTAAAATCAATGTATTTGTAGAAATGACAAATATTGTAGGAGGATTAAGGTTCTGAAATACTGGTGCCTTATTTTCTCTTGGTCTAAGTGTGCTTACATGCTAGGTGTGGTAGTACTTGCCTTAAATTCCAGCACTCAGAGGACAGAGGCAGGAGATCTCTGTGAGTCTAGATCAGCTTGGTCTGTATAGTGAGACTTTCTCAAAACAAAAGAATGTTTTTCCAGATTTTTTTTTTTTGGTATATGAAATATATGAGATTAATCATGACATTAATTCTATGTTACTTAAATATTTTGCTACTTTAAGGTGCTTCATCTTATGAATAAAATGAATTTGCCCACACCATTTGGACCTATTACTGCACGACCCCCTATGGTAAGAAATTCTTAGAAATTTTAGGAACCATGGTTTTCTTTCCTGAGAGGTAAATTTTATCAATTTTGTAATTTCTTCCGGTTTTCTATTCTTTAATCCCAAGAATCACAATTGATAGTATATTAATCTGTAAGTATAAGTATAAGATAATTGTATTTAACTGAACTATCTAAAAATTCGTTGCTGTGGTTTTGATCCAAATGGCAGCTAGCTTCATTTGGAAAGGATAAGTAAGGTTGCTAAAATTGTTCAATAATTTACATAGTAGGGTGTCTGCTCTTGAGGTTATTTCACAGTGATACTGTGTATTTATCAGTAATACTAATGCAAAATTATTTTTTGCTTTTAACATACAGGTAAACCTGAGTTTTCTTTGTAGTTGGCTACTATTCTATGAACTATTAACTTCCTAACTTTTTATTGTAATACCACCATGTACTTGTTGTTTAGAAAGTAATATTAGATACTATTAATACAGTAAGTTATGTCTTGTCATAGCTATTCCATTTCAAATAACAGGGAAGGAGGGATGTTTGAGTCATTCAGAAGACCCAGGTTGTCTTTATTATGTGCCTGTCCATGCTGGTTAGGATATACTGTAGGTCAGAAACAAAGGAAGGATTACATATCAAGTTCTTATGCTCTTATTCCTTGGGGTAATTTACATGGTGAACTATAAGGTATTTTTCCAAGTTTTTGATGGCTAGGGAATAAAGAAAACCTAACTGTTACCATCTAGCAATCTGCTACCACAGATATTCCCTGAATGTATGTTGAATGTATCAAAGAAGAGAAATATTTAAGAGACTCAAGAATTTATGTTGAATGAGATTCTGTTGATGACGGTTAAGAAGTTATACAAAATAGTCTGTTGTGTAAATATCATTAGTTTACATAGTATCTGTTTTGTTCTTTTAAATAGTATGAGGACTATATGCCATTGCATGCACCCCTTCCACCTACATCGCCTCAACCACCTGAGGAACCTCCCTTACCAGACGAGGATGAGGATTTATCTAGTAAAGAATCGGAATATGAAAGCAGTGATGAGGAGGACCGGCAGAGGTTTGTGATGTGACATACTTAATTTTGTTCTAAGAATAAGAATGTGAAAAAGACATGCTCTTCTATATTTCACATATACTTTATCCAAAATTAGAGTGCATTGAATTGTATCCCAAACCTCCCCAAGATCTTGAACATATATATAGTAGGTCAGTGAATACTAGGGTCTTTGGAAAAATTTTTGGATAAAGAATAATTTTTTAGATTTTTTTTTTTTTTAGTATTACAGAGTGCAATGGAGCCTCATTATTTATGGTTCCATATTTATTATTTTGCTTGTTAAAATTTTTGTAGCTCTAAAATTACTTTTTCATTAAAAAGTTGAATTATTTTTCTAACTCATAATTTTTCTTTACAAGGGCTTGTTAATAAGGTGTTTCACTAATTTGGTGTTTGCCGTGACATCATAGAAGATAGCTTCTTAGATAATAAGCATTAATTGGCTTTACATTTTAAACAGTTGAGTGCCCTGTACTCTTGTCTTCAGAATGATTTCTAGAGGAATCATATACCGTTCTCTACAGAACTTACATGTTAGTACTGCCAATAAATAACTCCCTTCATTGGTTAGCTTGAGATTCTACATGTTTATTTAAAGATTCTGTAAAGAAAAAAAAATTGTGAATTTCTTGGCAATTTTCTGGCATATAATCTAACATTTTCTTTATAAGTCCAAAAGAATAAATACTTTTTCCTTTGTGAGTGAGGCATGGTGTTGGTCACATGTCACAACTATAACTTAGTTCTACTCTCCTGTCAGGAAAGCAGCCATGTTTATAGTTGATGAATAGAAGTGGCTGTGTTCCAGCAAAACTTTATGTATATGCAAGAGCAGATAACTAGCTTGATTTGATCCTTGGACCAACACCCACCTTCAATGAGTAAGTGATGTGAATCTTAACTAACTACGCAAGAAGTCGGATCTAAAAGGAAGTATTAGTATGAGTCAGGCCTCAGAGATTTTGAAAATATATAACAATTTTACTAAGCCATTGCCCATCTAAGTAGTGATTTTCCTCTCTATGGAAAAATTAAATTGCAGGTGGGACTCATACTACCAAGTAAGAATAGATAGAATATAGTGGAAGAGAGATATTTAGCAAAGCAGGTAGTTCTTCATAGTAATCTATCTCACTATGAGCTAGCACTGCTCTGTTTGGCAGAATATATACAAAAACTGGAATACAGAGAATTCTAAATTGGATACAAAGATTAGTATGTGCAAACTGAAGAGTAGTATAAAATATTAATTTTATTAACGATTCCCTTAGATAACTTAAAAAAATTTAGTAAACTTGTGGTGCTATTTAGAAATACTTTAAAAAGTATTTGTAGTGATTCTAATTACAAATACTGTCATATTCTAGACCAAACTCGATTTAATTTTTATAAGTTTATATTTAGAAATGTCGTATGAAATACTGCCTAAAATTCATCTTCAATCTTAAAAGAGAACAAAACCAGTTTCTAATGCATGTTTTTATTTAGTGATAATTTATTTACATTTTAACAAATAAAGCTTGCCTGGTGATCAGAGTGCAGAACTAAGCCGCTAGAGGCCAAGGAGTAGTGGTACACACCTTTAATCCCAGGACTCAAGACAGGCAGAGAGATGGATCTTGTTTATTTCAAGGCTACCGTGCACTAAATGAGATTGACTCTGAAGAGAAACAACTCACACAAAGGTGATCCCAGCACTTGGGAATCCTACACCTTTTAATCCCATCACTAGGGAGGTGGAGACCAGAGTTATATGGCTGACAGAGAGAAATATGATATGAGAAGAGACTGGAGCTTACTGCATTCTGAAGTTTGATGGAGACAGTTGCAGCCAGAGGACAAAATCTGAGGAGACAGTCGGCAGACAGGGCCCACCCTTTGGTCTGAGCATTGGTAGAACTAAAAGGTCTCTTTAGTGGCCGGCTGCACTGCTTCTCTGATCCTTCAGCTTTCATGCCCTAATGTCTGACTACAGGTTAGTCAGCATTTATTTATTAAAACCAAATAGAATTTGTGCTACGTTTTTATTACTTTCTGGGAACAAAACAATTTTTAAGAAATATATTTAGTTGTCAGATATTTATTAATGTCTTATTATGTGCCTGGTCTTGTTTTAGAAGGTTAGTGTATTTTTGGTGGATAATTTTGATATTGATGTGTAGTTTAAATATTTAAATGTTTGATTTTTTGGGGAGGGGGGTTTCAAGACAGGGTTTTTCTAGTTTTGGAGCCTGTCCTGGAACTAGCTCTTGTAGACCAGGCTGGTCTCGAACTCACAGAGATCCTCCTGCCTCTGTCTCCCCAGTGCTGGGATTAAAGGCGTGTGCCAACGCTACCTGGCTAAATATTTGTATTTTTAATAACATTTTTATTGTGTTTGGTTTGGAGACTTCTAGAAAATGTCCTAGCTGTTCAGCCCTAGCTGCTAGGAATTTGCTATATATACCTGGCCATGTTCTGTTAGTAAATTAAAATAAAAGGCACAAATAATACAATATTTTTGTGTATTATAAGTTTTATGGCATTTTATTTGAATATCTGATATTCATAATGAAAATTTTTAAATTGGTAATGTAAAATCTGGCCAATATTTTAAAAATAGGATTTAAATGGTACAGGTCAATTTAAGATGTGAATTTTTGTCAAATCGATTATGTGTGTATTGGTGGCTTTAAAGTTAACCTAATTAGGTTTAAATATATTTCTTATTAAAGATAAAAACTATATTCTAGAATACCAACTCTTATTTGCCTCCCCGTTTCTTAACAGAATGAACAAACTAATGGAGCTAGCAAATCTTCAGCCCAAAAGACCCAAAGCCACAAAGCCACGCCAAGTGAGAAAAAAGCGAAAATTAAAGGACATGTTGAATATACCTTCATCAACTTCACATAGGTAGCTTTATGTATACTTATGAAATGAAGGTTGTTTGTATGTTCTTTGTGTATTCACTTAACTCAGGTTATTCTTCAGTCTGACAGTTTGTTAATTGATTACTGGTATTATATACAACTTTTCTTCTGTTACAACTCTGGGCAGTTAATGTTTAGTATGGATCTTATTTGGATATTTTGGTATCTATCACAAAGGAGATATTAAAAACAGCACTCTCAGGAATTTATGAAACTTGCAGTTAAAATAGACACGCATATAACATGTTATATCAAAAGGAGGGTGTGGCTAGGCTTTTTTCTAGTAAACAGGTGAAAGTATAAGCATATACTACATAGTATGAGATTTCACAGCAGTCAAGTTTTCTAAAAACTTTTATTAAAAAAACTGATCATGGTAGCACACTTGGTTGGTTACTGGGTTTCTGTTTGCCAAACTCACAGAGTTTTTAAAATTCTATTTGTTTACCAGCATTTGATAATACTCAGTATTTATTTCAGATTAGCATCTTTTATCAGGTATATTTACTACTTCTTACTAGTGTTTGCAGTTTTAACTTCATTTCACTCTTCTGCAAGTTACATTTTAATAGAAATAATCTTATGTATAAATTAATGACATCTTAACCTCTTTCTATGTTGATAGGCTTTTTTTTTTTTTTTTTTTTTTTTGGTTTTTTCGAGACAGGGTTTCTCTGTAGCTTTGGTGCCTGTCCTGGAACTAACTCTTGTAGACCAGGCTGGCCTCGAACTCACAGAGATCTGCCTGCCTCTGCCTCCCAAGTGCTGGGATTAAAGGCGTGCGCCACCACCGCCCGGCTTGATAGGGCATTTCTTTGCTTTTAATTCTTATAGCATTGCGAAATAGCAAAAACACTGTAAGTCACATTTTCTGGTAGCTGTTTTATACAGTAAAAAATAAGCAAATCAGGGCCAATAATGATAATTATTTAATCCATTATACTCAAGTATTTCATCATACAATCTGTATATAAAAGTTACTGAGCAGTTAGACATTTTTCTTTACAGAAATTCACTAATTGCATGTAGCTGCTGACTGTTGAGTTGCATACCACATCACTGATTACACAGTGTACAATATATACTGCATTAAAAGCACTGCCAGATGATGAGGTATATAGCTGTAATCCTGGCACTTGGGAGAAGGGCGCAGAATGCTTAGAAGTCAAAGTAATTCTCTACTATATAAACCAAGCTTAAGCCTGTCTTAAATTGACTGGCAAGGTAGTTCCCTGGGTAAAGGTTCCTGTGGCCAGTGATGATAATTAGAGTTTGATCCTAAATATCCATATTGTGGAAGAAAATAACTGTCACAGTTTGTCTTCTGATGTAAAAATATTCCCTACCACACATGCAAAATACATGTAAAACAAAAAAAAAATCTGCTGTTTAAAATGAATGGTTAAATCCTAACTTTTTCATTTACCATTGACTTTAAACTTTGAACATCTTTTAATTTTAGTTTCCTCATCTATAAATTAGGTGTTTAATAGTATCATTACCAACTATTGAGCTTTATTGGACTACTAACTCTAGTCAGTTTGTATATTCCCTAAAATATATAGAATGTTTTATTTGTCATCATGAGCTTTTTAAAGAATATCTGAAGTAATGTTCTTAGAATTTTATTTTAAATTATAATCATATGTTGTGATTGTTTTTTATTATAAATACCAGTTTGCATCCTGTGCTGTTACCATCAGATGTATTTGACCAACCACAACCTGTAGGTAATAAAAAAATTGAATTCAATATATCTAACAACATGCCAGCGGCATTTAAGAAAGATTTGGAGAAGGAGCAGAATAATGAGGAAAAGAAATCTGGTAAGAGAAATTAGTTATTTCATAGACTTTTCAACCTTTTTTTAATGTTAAAATAAAATTTTATAATAGTGTTTGTCAGCTTTACTTAAAGTATGCAGTTAGAGACTTGAGATTCTAGCTCATTTGATAGAGAACATGCATGGAACTCTGTGTTTAGTCCCCAGTACTTCATAAACAGCATGGAAATGTAGCTTGTAATTAATTCCAATGTTTGTGAAACGGAGGCAGGAGACTCAGAAGTTTGGGACGTCCTTGGTTAATGGTTGGAATAAATTAGACTTTATCCAAAATGTAAGAAAAAATTATCAAACATTAACATATATATGGTTAGATGAGTCTCAATATCATGGACTAACATTTTCAACTCTTACTTAATAAAACTTAAGCTAAGTGGAAAGATTGTTACCGTTGCTTTTTATTTTCTGGTATTTTGAGATAGGATTCTCTATGCATACCAAAGCATGTTAAAACCCATGGAGTTCTCCTTTCCCAAGTGCTAAACATCAAGGCTGTGTTTATTAATTCCTGTCTCTTCTTATTAATTTTTTGCAAGTGATAACATCTCCATGAAATTTAGGGTTTTGCTGATTATCGAGGGGTAGGGAGGTTAATGGAATGTTTGTATCCCCAAATGTATCTTTTGTATTTTTTTTCCAGACTAACATGTTGACACAAATCTTTTAATTTATGTTGAAAGGAGTGAGGCTGTTTAACAGCATTCTGATGTCACATTCTGAAATTCTTATAACCATTTTAGATTATCTTGAGTCACTGTATTTGGCTAGAATATTATCATTTTTATAATTTAATTAATTGCACATTTAGCTTAGCATATAGTTACTACTATTTTAGAATGAGTAGGATAAACAATCAATTGCTACATACAGTATACACATTCTTATCTAATGTTGAGCATTTTCATCAGATTCCCATTTGGTACATCAAACGGAATATGCTAAGGCTTAATTCCTTTTCTTTCCTCTTTGCCCCCTAAGGAGTACTACAAATCAAGCGTTTGACTCTTTAGCTGTTGTCTATATCTGCCTTCATGCTACAATAACAGAACTGAAGGGTCAAAACCAAAGTCTTGCCTTGGCCCACAAAACCCTAAAGCACTCTTCTTTGAATATTTATAGGAAAGATTATCCTGTTTCTGTTCTGAAATACTGAGAAACATTAAATTACCAAATTGTACTTTTGTAAATTGTAAGTAGAAAACAGGAAAATAAACCTAAAATATGTTTTGGAATATGAAAGGATTTTTTGTTGGTTTGTTTTCTTTTGGTTTTATTCTTATGACTGATATTAACGTTGAACTCTTAGATTCACCAGACACTGAACTTGATGACTCCAATACAGGATTTGGAAAAATCTTCCCCAAACCCAATTTGAACATCACAGAAGAGGTTAAAGACGATTCTGATGAAATGCCTTCAGAATGTATTTCTCGAAGGGAGTTGGACAAAGGTCGAATTTCTAGAGAAGGTAATTTAATGACATAAACCAACTCATAATCCATCTCATACTTTGTATCTCATGTCTTACTGAAATTAGAACTCTACAGGTCATTTACATTAAGATAGACACTTTAGTATCTTTCTAGAATTAGTTTAATGACACTTCTTTGTTTTTTTAAAAACTCACTTCATACTGGGGAAGTTCCTTACCATACAGTGTTTGCAGTAAATATTTGGTAATCAGTTTCACAAGGCTGAAGTTACGTATTGTGTATATAAAAGAGTTGACAAATCATTATCATAGAATATCTAAAGTAGATACAAGGTCATTATTAAAATTCAGTGATTAGAAATCTGAATTTAGGATTTTATATAGCAACATTATTCTTAAAATTATTTTCATATATTTTAACCATTTTCTATGTGACAAAATACCAGGACCAAAGAAACTACAAAAGAAGCATTTAACTGGGTTATTGTTTTCAGAGCTTTAGACTCCATGATTGCAGAACAAAGACATGGTAGAGGCAACTGAATGTTCATGTCTGTATCCACAAACTGTAGGAAGAGAGAACACAATAGAAATAACGCAAGTCTTTAGAAATCATAAAGCCTTTTGCCAGTGACACACCTCCTCCTCCAAAGCCACACCTTCTAATTGTTTCTAAACAATTCTGCCAACTGGTGATTATGTGTTCAAACATAGGAGCTCCTAGCCCCCATTCAAACCAACATACTATTATTTTTTTTTTATTTTAGTATTTTTTTTAATACCTTTCTTCACAATAATAAGGAATTAGCCTTCAATTAATATCTTTGAATATAAAATCTAATTTTCCAAAGCAGATAAATATGAGGAACCATAAAGAGGTTTGGAGACCTTTGTCTGAAATTTCTGGCTATAAATTGTGAATCCTTTATTCCTACATTTGAACATGACAGTGACTAATGATTTGGGAAATGCATTTTAAGCAGAATAGTTAATAAATGGTTTTCATCCATATTTAGGAGTTTAGTAAAATGGCTTTTATTTTGGTAGAACTCTTCAAATGGATTGTGGAACAAATTTTTATTCTATATAGTTGAGAAATTTTAAACAAAGGTTCAATTTTTTAAGTAATACATTTTAGATTTTAATATAAATTTGTGAAATATTGTTATTACTATCTGTTAACATTTTCATAAAGCTTATATTTTGCCTTTTTTAGCAGTTACAATTGAATGTTATTTTAAAAATTGCTAAAGGTATTTTAATTTTGTATCTTTATTTTGCTTTGTTCTTAAAAAGAAATGGAAACCCTGTCGGTTTTCAGAAGTTACGAACCTGGTGAACCAAACTGCCGAATTTATGTAAAGAATTTAGCTAGACATGTTCAAGAAAAGGTAAGGTGAAATTTGCAATTTGATTTTGTTGTTTTGCTCCCCCCCCCCGGTTTTCTTATTTGTCTATGTTCTTCTTACCCTTTTTTATTATTGTTAATTTCAAATTCTAGGACCTTAAATTTATCTTTGGAAGATATGTTGACTTTTCTTCAGAAACACAGCGGATAATGTAAGTGGCAGACATAATTGCAAATTGTGTTTTATGTGTTACAAATTCACCATGTTCTGTTACGCTTGTTTTTTTTCTTTAGCGCTGAAACTCACATGGTAATTCATTTGTTCTCCTGTGTAAATGTCCTTTTATCAGTCTAGAACAGGAATAGATATATTTCTATGTAAATGAGCAAATAAAATTTTTAAAATTTTAAATCAGATATTTCCTACAACTGTTCAATTTTTCTTAGTATGAAAGCTTATATTGACTGTATGTAAAGAAATGTTTATTGTTATATTCTACTAAATAACCTGTATGTACAGAACTTCTGATAAATTTTGTCTGAAACCTTTTGACACTAAAGTATTGTTACTCAGCTTCCTTTTTTAAAACTTATTTATTTATTCATTTATTTATTTCTATGTTGCCTAAGAACTATGTGGAGAGCTTGGTTCAATGATTTTATTGGCCCATCTCCAAAAATAGGTTTTCTAGTTTGGTCAGAGCTCTGGATTTGCATTTCTAAAATTGGTTTTAGCTATTTAATTTTATCTCATTTCTAAGTGAAACCAATACTTTCAAATCTTACCTGCCTTGTATGTCATTTGGATATATTTTATGTTCATATGTATAAGTACATACAAGATAGATATTATAAAGATTGTATTTCCAGTATTATCTTGCCTATAATTACAATTTGAGGTAAAAGAAAGTATGGATTTAGGAAAAGCTGTAGATCCCCCTATGACTTCTGAGAGAAGTAATGTTGAAAATTTCACTGCAAAAAAATGCACTGCATTTTCACTGTGTGTATTTGTGTGTTCACAAAAATACTTAGGTGGATGATTACACCTGTTTGTGTGTATGCACCTGTATATGTTTTTACACACCCTCCTCTTTATGTGTTTGTGCTTGAGACAAGTATTTTTTTGGTTTTTCGAGACAGGGTTTCTCTGTAGCTTTGGTGCCCATCCCGGAACTAGCTCTTGTAGACCAGGCTGGCTACAAACTCCCAGAGATCCTCCTGCCTCTGGCTCCCGAGTGCTGGGATTAAAGGCGTGCGCCACCACCGCCCGGCGAGACAAGTATTTTTATTGGCCTGATACCAAGTTGTGAAAATGGGTAGTCTGGCTGACCAGTAAATCAGGGGCCATATGTTTCTACCTCCCTGTTTCTGCAATTATAAGCATTACATCACTATGCCCAGCCTTTTCTTTTGTTTCTTTGCTTATTTGTTTGTTTTAATGAGAGTTTATGAGATTGAAGTTGGACTTTTGTGCAAGCAAAGTAAACACATTTCTATCTGTACTCTTACGAGGCCTGCCAGTTGATACTATATGTTTTTTTTTCTTTTGTTTGTTTTTTGAGTTTATAATACTGGATCATGTTTTGTAGTTTGCAATCTCATTTTTATAAATAGATTTTTAAAATAGTTTTATGTCCCAATATTTATATAATTATGTTGTAGAATAATAAGACACTGGGGGAGTATACTAGGAATAATGTGTAACATTATCCCTATGCTTGGAAGAGTCATTCTTTGTCTATGTACCATTAATAAAATGATAGCTTTGAGTATCTAGCAAATCCTCTATCTACTGTAAAAGTTTGTAAATGTTCATAATAATGTAAATTCAATATTGTAAACCAATTACTTAATTAAATTAATTTCTTAGCCTTTTATTCTTTTTTTAATCACTTGAGTATATAATATTGAACTCATTGCAAGATGTGTGTAAAAAGATTAATTAAAAATTTTTAGCTTGCTTTGTTGTTAGTATAACTATACTAGAACCCTGGATCATAGTAAAACAAGAAATTAAGAGTTTGCTTTTATCCATGCTAGTGATATAATTTTAAAACTATGAGCATAGCAGAATTGTTGCTTGTTAAGAACAATACAAAATATAATTTTGGAATATCTAATTCAGATATTTAACTAATAGCTCTGTTGTTACATTGAAATAGTAGATTTTTGAATAGTTAAGACCTTTGACTCATGATTTTAATTACTATTTGGTTTTTTCTTTTACTTCTAGGTTTGATATTCGCTTGATGAAAGAAGGACGCATGAAAGGACAAGCTTTTATTGGACTTCCAAATGAAAAAGCCGCTGCTAAAGCCTTAAAAGAAGCTAATGGCTATGTTCTTTTTGGAAAACCCATGGTGGTTGTATCCTTTAACTCAATCCCTTCTAAAACCCTGGGGTTTTTTATAAGTGGGGTATAAATAATTAATTTCAAGTTGTTATTTATAATAATATCAACAATTGTTATTCAAGGTTGAGTTGTTACTTATAGTTCAACATGCATTAGCTCAGTCAAGTGACAAATTTCCTTAATCATTATTGTAAAATATTTAACTTTAGCAATTTAAGGGAAAGTCCAGCCAAGTTTATACATTTATTCAGCTCTAAATTATTTTATGTTAAGGTAAAAACATACTATCTAGAAATATACTTGGAGTCACTGAAGGGATTCAGTATAGAGTTATTGTAATTCACATTTCTACTTTGGAATTTAAGTGACCAAAATACATCTATCATTGCACGGCTGTCTTGTAGTAAAATCGTTTTAAATTAGTGAGGGTACAGTTAAGAAATGTGACAATTATAAAGAAGAGCAGATACTTTTTAATACCTTTCAAATTGTGAACATTATGCAAGACTTAGGAAAAATTTTAATGCTATTTTCTATTCTGCGTTAGATATTAGGACTGTATAGTTTGTATTTTTATATATTAGATCTTGATAAAAATAGCACTTTATGTTCACTATGGGACCCTTAATTTTAACGCATTAGCAGTTTGCTCGATCTGCTAGACCAAAACAAGACTCTAAAGAAGGAAAACGAAAATGATAGGAATGGATAAAGGTAAGTTTGGAGAAAACAGTGAAAGATACGATGGTTACTTGGAGTAAAAGCAAGCAAGCATAAAAGTCTTGTGGATTACTACTATTCAGACATATAATTTTTTAATAAAATTTCTGCCTATATAGTCGATTCTCATTAGCTTCAAAATTGTCACTAGAATAAAATCAGCTTGTATGTAACTTTTAGAGAAAATTTTCTGGGTGGAATGCATTGGTTTTTACTTTGTATATATTCCTTGCATGATGTTTGTAATTTCTAACCATTGTTGTAATGACTTGGAGAGCTTGATAAAAACAGGTTGCTGGTCCTTCCCTCCAAGATTTTCTATGTCAGTAGTTCAGAGGTGGGTGACAGGTAGTCCCATTTATCCTATGGTTAAGGAATTTCTCAGCATTTAGTAATTGTAATACCGAAAGCAACAGTATCTGGGAAGCCAGGACTAATTGGGTATTCTTACTGGCACTGTTCCAGTTGTACAGTCATTGAGTTCGTGAATAACAATGAGGTGATTGCTCTAGGGACCTCACTGAAAACATCAGTGCTGTGTATTTAGAATGATCATCAATTTTTTCAAACATGATTTTGTGGCATAATCTTTTACAACACAGTCACTACTTATGTGAGAAAATGATTTCAAAGGGTAGAGTTAGAGATTTTAAATTATGTTACTTTGAGAAACGAGTGGAAATAATCCATTCAGGATTTTTTGGGGTGTGAGCTAGAGATATTTTACTTTTAGTTATTGTACTCTTAGATCCTGAAAGAACATGTAAAAATAATCGCTCAAAATTGCTGTTGGGGGGGTATCAAAATAGGAAGATTTGCATACTTTATAATCTCTGTGAGTTTCTTGGAGTATTTAAGCTTACTTTCAAGACAGTCAGATGTCTTAAATACTGTGCAGAAAAAGAATTTTAGTCTGTATTTTAGTAAATCATTTATAAATCTACTGCTACCGATTAGCAAAGAAAATAAACTACGTTCTGCTGTTCTTCCTTAGAAGCATTCCTGCGTAAATACTGCTGTAATACTGTCATACAAGAGTATCCTTTCTTGTTGTATCCTTTTTGGGGCAGTGGTTTTGTTTCATTTTGTTTTCTAGAAATGCTTTGTCTGCCATCTATCTAGAGTAAGCAATACTTTTTATAATCAAATGAAATATTTCTCAAATTAGTTTTGTAGCTTGATCAGATATTTTACGTGTATTTTAGATCGACTGTTTAATTTTCTACATTATCATATAATCAAGGAGTTTTGTTCAAGGAAAGTTAGTGAATCAGGTCCCTTACTGTATACATATGCTTTACTACAGAATCTGGTAGTATTTCTTCTATACGTGAATTTCCTCAATCTACTTCAGGAACATGCTTTCCGTTTCATGGTATATCCCATTTAAGTGTTGTTCTAGTTTCATTTTGTTGCTATGACAAATACGCTGACAAAAAACAACTTAGGGATGGAGGGACTTATTTGTGTTATAATTCCAAGTTACAACTCATTGTTGTGGGGAAGGCACGGCATGAATTTAAAGTATAATATCCACAGTCAATCAGAAAGAGAATAAACCCATAGATCTTTTCTTGATTAGTCTGAGCTAGTTTTTCCTCTCAGGGTCCCCTTTCCTAAGGAACAGTGCTACCCAAAATTGACTGAGTCTTAACATCTATCAAGGCCAGGTTATGCCCTCAGACCAACATAGCCTAGATAGTATTTATTATGACTGTCTTCCCAGGTTATTCGGTGTTGTGTCAAGTTGACAGTTAAAGCTGTCTAGCACAGTTCTATATACTATGTTCTAAAATTTGGCTGGGAAAGGATATTTTTTCTTTAGTAATAAATATATTGAAAACTAATAAGATTTCTATAAAATTCTCAACAGTACTTATCACATTGAAAGTCTAACTGAAATGTCTTTGACAATTGGAAGGATTTTCCTTATTCTTGGTCTTTTCAAAACTAAAGTGAAAAATTCAAAAACAAAATTTATGTATGTGTGTTCAAATTTTGACATACGTATATATAAATTTGAAAAGAATAACAGATAAGACATGCTAGACTTCAGATAGCTTAGTCAATTTTTTTCTAGAACTAAGAACAATGATTCCAGGCTGTATGATAACTACAATCTCTCTGAACAATCGGTCTCAAATTTTCCTGCACATTTATATCCTGAGAACTTTAAATTAGGTAATAATGAATTACCTGCTTTCTATCTTAAGAGTTTGATTCTAGTGTATTACTAATGTAGAGAGAACCACCATGGAAGAGTTTCTATGTATAAATATTTCTAGACTCTTTATTATAGAGCTAATAAATAAAAATCACTTGGAATAACTTCCAGTAATATATTTTGAATGGTTCCCTTAGTAGTAGAAAGGACCACTGAGAACTGTAGATAATACTTTGTTAAAGTGATTGACCATTGTATACCAACTTAATAAGGCATACAATGTTATTTTAGCAGTAAAATAAAAATGCTCAACATTTTGTGGGAAATGGTGCTAATATAATTGTGTAAAACTACTCGAAATTCTCTTGTCACCCTAATAGTAGAAGCTTTCCAAAACTGAGATTATAGTCACTTGCTATATACAATTTAAATATTTAGATTTAAATATTATAAGTAGCAGTTATTTTGTTGTATTGACATGATTCACTAATTTTCTCCGTATAAGTATTCGGGCTTTTTAAAGTTAATGAATTGAATTATTTTCAATGGAATTTTATGGTGTTTTAGGTTCCTTCTGAATTCTCTGCCTTTCAAGTACTGTGGAATTATGAGAGAAGAAATTTGCCCTCTGGACTATGGAACTGTGCGTAACAACTTTGAAAGCACTCAAAAATCTCATGTTTTCACATTAGTGTTTGAAGATACTTTATAATAGTTTATTGCATATATAATAAATTATTTTCTTCTCAGCAGTGTTCATAATTTTTCATTACTTAACCTATATGGCTAAGGAAGTGTAACTTAGCAATTAATATAAACTAATTAACTATAAAATAATTATTATAAATTAATTTTTTAGTACTAGCTATACATTTTCCTTTATACTTCCTAATCCTATTTTCCATTCCTACCTATATACAATGCACTTTCACACATATTTTTAAAAAATATTATTTGGGTAATTATTTTAAGAGGAGTTTCAGTTTTTACTGATACTATTGCCTGCTGTTTTGGTAATGGTAGATTTGTCTGTTATAAAGTATTAATATTAGTGATCATTTCTAACCTAGAATTTGAATTTTATATCTTTAAAATTAATTTCTGTAGAAATATTGCTGAAAGGTAAAGATGTTTCTCATAGTTAATTATTTCTTTTGCTTGATAAAATTTATTTTTATTTATTTATTTATTTATTTTGGTTTTTCGAGACAGGGTTTCTCTGTGGTTTTGGAGCCTGTCCTGGAACTAGCTCTTGTAGACCAGGCTGGTCTCGAACTCACAGAGATCCGCCTGCCTCTGCCTCCTGAGTGCTGGGATTAAAGGCGTGCGCCACCACCGCCCGACTGATAAAATTTATTTTTAATAGAAGAATTAGATGTTTTTACAAAGGCTTTTATTTGTCACTTATATATTTATATATAGAATATACCTTAACCTTAGAGCTGCTCTCCAAAGGCTGGTGCCTTCATTGATATGTCCTTGAGAATTATAACTGTTTCCTTTGTTTTTATGGCATTGCAAAATTGGCAGAATAAAAGAATTCAATATAGGGATTAGAAATAGAGGTGAACCCTGAGACATGCTGATAATGTTTAGCTTGCCATAAACAGAGAACAAAAAGGAAAATCTTGATCTGATGCAGACAGTAGACAAATACAGTAATTCCTCAATGAGTCACTAACAATGAGTTGTTAAGATTAAGGTTTAGCTGTACACGTGACCTGGATCAGAATGAACTAGTTAGCTGGATGAAATGAGAAATAATATTCAGTCAAATGGAAGAGAAGGTTTTTTAAAAAAAAAAAAAATTGAGAGCAATTCTTTCAGGTAAATAATCCTTGTATGTTTAGTTGTCTAAAACTTTTTGTTTCAAAATTATATGTGCATATACTGTCTTGCATTATCTCATCCATTTAGAAGATAACTCCTAAAATTTGTCTTTTTTTTTTCTCTGTGAAGAAGTTTTCCACATATTTATCATGAATCATAAAATATTATTCCAAGACAGGACTGTAATTTATTTTACTGAATAGATGGATTTTTAAATACATTTTTCATTTGTGTTGAGATTAAATATCAGTGAAATTACTAGTTCTCCACATTAATTATAGTTATTCTAATTAAATTACATTGTAGAATCCATAAAATAATACTCAATATCAAAATAATTTCTAAACCACCCATAATATGACTTTGACAAAGAATATAAGTAAAAATATGTATTAAATTAGACCAATGTATGGACATTTCTTGATTGTCATTTTTTAAAATAGGTATTTCATCTTAAGGATGTGATTTAATTGCTCATAATGATAAAGATAGTAATAGTTATACCATTGTAATGATGTATTTTCTAGATTAAATTTAATTAATGATCTTCTATATAAAAAAAATTTGCTGTCTAAAATTTGTCTTTTAAGTGGACAAGAGAAATAAGTCTTTAATGGGCCATTTATTAACAAGTTTTTGTTTTGCTTTTAAGATTGACAAGGACCAGGATCTTTCCCTGGTGCATAAGCAGGCTTTTTGGAGCCCATTCCCTATGGTGGATACCTTGCTCCGCCTTGATGGAAGGAGGAGGGGCTTGGTTCTGCTTCAGCTTAATATGCCAGGCTTTGTTGAGTCAGAGGCCTTCCCCTTTTTGAGGAGGGGATGGAGGTGGGTTAGGGGAGTGAACAGAAGAGGAGGGAGGGCGAACTATGGTTGATATATCAAATGAATAAAAAATTAAAAGATTGACAAGGAAACTGTGGTAATGGGACTGATTAGATGATGAAACATTGTAGAAAGGAGAGAAATATTTCTGAATTAGAAATTTTGCATATTAAGCCTGGCGGTGGTGGCGCACGCCTTTAATCCCAGCACTCGGGAGGCAGAGGCAGGCGGATCTCTGTGAGTTCGAGACCAGCCTGGTCTACAAGAGCTAGTTCCAGGACAGGCTCCAAAACCACAGAGCAACCCTGTCTCGAAAAACCAAAAAAAAAAAAAAAAAAAAAGAAAGAAATCTTGCATATTAATAGGATAGTTTTAAAGAGGAAAACAAGTAGCTCATAAATACTAATACTGTGAAAGACAAATTTTCAGTCTATATATTTTTAGTTTGATAGGTCATGTAACATTTTTGTTGATATTATGTTAAAACTTTTATGTTTACATGGCAAATGCCTGAGAATATCATCATCCTAAAGGAGGAAAGATTCATTTTGTCTTAAAGTTTCAGAAAGTTTAGTCCATAGTTGCTGACTCCCATTAATTCTGGGCCTATGGTCAGATAGTACAACGTGGTTGAAGGCCATTTAGGAATGAATTGCTACATTGCAGCAGACAGAAACCTTAAAGACAAAAACTTGGAAAGACCATGACAAGAACAATCCACATGATCAATTTTTTTTTCACATAGGTCCCCTCTAAAAATTTATAGTACTTCACAAAATAGTGAAGTACTGTCTTCTGCCTAAGTGCTGTCCTTGAATACAGGTTCAGGGTATGAATTTAATCAAAGATGAGATTTTCCTGAATGAGTGTAACAAAAGCTAAAAAGGAACAAGGGTCTTGAACTTAAGAAGGATAGTCCAAGGGATAAAGTGAAGTAGAAGTTGAGACAGGCTGGGTGATGGCACAGGCCTTTAATCCCAGTACTCCTGAGGCAGGCAGATCTCTGAGTTTGGAACACCAGTCTACAAATTGAATTCCATGATAGCCAGAGCTATACTGGTAAACCCTGTCTCAAAAAGGAAAAACAAACAAACAAACAAAAAAGCTTGAGACTGTAGAAATCAAATGATAGTATTAGAAATATCAAATAATTAGCAAAAAATGTCTTCGGAATTTTAAAATGCCAAAGACTGGCAAATTAAATATTATGAATAGTATGCAGAAGTGCCACTGCTCTTTGATGACTTCATGTATTAAATGTGATTTTTTTGATATACTATGTACATTAGTCCGAAGACTTTTTTGTTTTTTTCCTGTGATTAATTCTTATTCAAATATTAGATACTGTGTTTATGCTGACAGAATAACTCAAATAAGTCCAAAAGTCATCCACATGACTTTTTTGAGAATAAAAAATATAAGTAATGAAATAAAATTTCAGGAACTTATTTCACATATATTCAGTCAATTGGGACTTTGACACAGTGAGATGCCTATTCAGTAGACATAAAGTTGTGTTTTGGTGTTTTTAAAATACATCTATGCACAAATGGAATATTTGAACACCCATATAAAAAACATATATAGTCCTCACACAAAAACATATTCAAGAGATGTGCCTATTGTAGAATGGAAAACTAAAACTTAAACATACGAGATAAAATAACTGACTCCAACATCAATTGGTTGATTCATTTAAGATGTGGATTTCAGACAGTAATTTTGCATTGCAAAAGCCCTTAATAAGGAGATGTAATTGATATAGAGAAATTTTTGTAAAGCATACATTTCATGGCAATTGTATTTAAAACATAAAGGAATCAAAATAGGAAAGAACAGAAAATGGGCAACACACACAAAACTGAGGAACAGAATTGAATAGACACTTAGTCCAAGGGCATTTTAGCAAGTTAGCACCCAAATGTTTGTGAACATCACATGCCTTTGGGAAATGTAACTGTAAAGGAAACAAGCTTAAAACTTATTGTCACAGCATTTTCAAAAATTTTTGTGAAGGCTGACTCTAGGATGCACAAGGCATAACTGTAACTACTCAATTCAAATGTAGATGAACAAGTTGGGTGTAAAATTTTATTTGAGAGTTTGGGACACTATAACTTTATTATAGTTCTCTCTATAAAGGTACTGTATCGAAACTGTAGATCAAACAACATTTTAATATGTAAATATACATAATAAAGTTCATTTGTCCTATTCTATGCCTTTTGTGATTTGTGTATATGCTTGTGTTAAGTAGTATAGAGTTTCCCATGATAAGCTTTGATTTGCCTTGGATATTTTATCATGAGATACCAAGCTTATTAAACACAATTTTTTACCTCATTTAAAGTAATTTTAAGTATGCTTTTTAAGGATTTTTCTTAATCTGTGATTTATTTTATGTATGAAGTATCAGCCCATTTGAGGATATTTGTCGTTACTATTGCTGTTAATAGGAGCATTTTGCCTGTATCTGCAGATGTCAATGCAATTTTTTTGGTCTTAATTATTTCCTTTCATACCTCTCTGAACCTTGATTTCCATATTAATAGGTGTGAACTGTCCACATAAATTTATAAAACATCTGTTACTACTGCTGCTTATTAAATGACATATATCTACAGTTTCTGTGTGACAAAATTTACAAAGTAATTTCTAATATAGAACATATGTCATTTATGGGAAAATATAGCAATGTCCTACTTTTATTTTTTTTATTATTATTTTTTTAAAGATTTATTTATTTATGTATTCATTCAGTCAGTCAGTCAAGTATCCTGCCTGTAGGCCAGAAGAGGGCACCAGATCTCATTGTAGGTGATTGTGAGCCACCATGTGGTTGCTGGGAATTGAACTCAGGGGAAGAGCAGTCAGTGCTCTTAACCATTGAGCCATCTCTCCAGCCCAATGTCCTACTTTTAATTTAGAAAAAGTAAGGAGTTATAGTTTACCAAAAAGAATCGCACTTATTATTGCTCTGATGTTCCCCAACTACTAAATTTCAGAGAGAATTTTGTACTTAACCTAAATTTTATAAGGAATGAAAGCAAAATCCATGTATCTTCTGTCTACCACTGCTTTAAACATAGGCACTGCCTTAGAGTAAAAGGGTGGATAACAATAATTAAATGGGAGTAGGAAGCATGTAGGTGTTGCTATCCTTTTATCTGACAAAAAGACTTCAAACTATGATCAGAAAAGGTAAAGAAACTTCATTCTAATTAAGGGCACAATTAATCAAAAAGATACTACTGTCTGGAACATATTTGCACCAAACTCTTTGGTACCCAGTTTCATTAAAAACATACAAGTACTGAATTTAAAGACAAAGATTAATACTAACCCATTAATAGGTGATTTCAATTCCCTTCTCCAAATGACAGATCATGTGGAAAAAACTAAGCATATTAGACTTAATTGACAAAAATCAAATGGACTTGACAGATGCCTACAAAATAATTTTACCCAAACACCAAAGAATATACATTCTTTCCAGCAGCACATAGAAACTTTTATAATAGACTACATCCTGGGACAAATTGCTATGAATTCAAAGATAATGAAATGACTTCTTTGGCAAAAGTGCAGTTAAACAAATCGACAGCAAACAAATCTGTAATAAGTGCATTTTTGGAGATTAAACATTACCAAATGATGAGTGTAAAAAAGGAAATCAAGAAAGCAAAGGTTTCCTGCAACTAAATGAATGGAAATAGAACCCAGGGACACATTGAAAGCAAACTCATAAGAGAAATTTATAGCTCTACATATTTACATTAATTCTATATTCAAAATAGCAAATGGAAGCAACTGAAATGTCAAGGAGTCGATAGTGGTGGCGCACGCCTTTAATCCCAGCACTCGGGAGGCAGAGGCAGGCGGATCTCTGTGAGTTCGAGGCCAGCCTGGTCTATAAGAGCTAGTGCCAGGACAGGCTCCAAAGCTACAGAGAAACCTTGTCTCGAAAAACTTTAAAAAAAAAAAAAAGAAAGAAATGTGACTATACACCATAGAATACTATTCAGTTAATAAAATGAAACCATGTAATTTACAAGTAAATAGAACTAGAAAGGATCATATTGTGTGATGCAACCCTCAGAAAGGCATATGTCACATGTTCTCTCTCTCTGGAGTCTCCTAGCTCTAAATCTTCAGATGTGAGTATATATAATGATAATGAAGTAACTAGAGAAACCAGGAAATGAGACCATTGCAATGGTGCATTGTTGTGGGATCAATAGGGAAGAATAGTATGGTACAAATGATCTGATTAGCAAAGTAGGAAAAAAAGGGGGGGGGGATGTTCTCATTAGGGAGAGAGATGGGAGAAAAGTGTGTGGGACATGGTAGAATAACCATAATGATATCTGCAAAAGTCACATACAATCATACTACTTACTATTTTAAAGCCCTATAATACACGTAAATATAAAACACATAAAAAGTTTTAATGAACACTTTTCATTTGCGATGGCAATATTTATTCTAAGAACCAAGGACCACTGTGGTTGAATGAAAATGTGAGAATGATTCCCATAGAAATGTGTTTGGAAGGTTGGTTTTAAGTTGTCATAAAAGGATTTTGAAAAGGATTAGGAGGCATATAAAGGCAAACATATCATAATTACACTCAATTTCTCAAAAGAAACTCTACAAGCCAGAAGGTTCTGGACAGACATTCTGCAGACACTAAGAGACTGTAAATGCCAGCCCAGACTACTATAGCCAGCAAAGCTTTAAATTGCCATAGACGAAAAGACAAGCTATTCCATGACAAAACCAGATTTTTTTTAAATTTATTTATTTCTTTTGGGGGGGTGGTTTTTTTTATTTTATTTATTTTTTTTATTAATTAATTAATTTAATTATTAAAGATTTCTGCCTCTTCCCCGCCACCACCCCCCATTCCCTCCCCCTCCCCCAATCAAGTCTTCCTTCCTCCTCAGCCCAAAGAGCAAGCAGGTTTCTCTGCCCTGTGGGAGGTCCAAGGACCACTGGGGGGGGTGGTTTTCTAGACAGGGTTTCTCTGTGGTTTTGGAGCCTGTCCTGGAACTAGCTCTTGTAGACCAGGCTGGTCTTGAACTCACAAAGATCCGCCTGCCTCTGCCTCCCGAGTGCTGGGATTAAAGGCGTGCGCCGCCACCGCCCGGCTAAAACCAGATTTTTTTTAAAAAAAAAATTTAGTCCTACAGAAACTACCAGAAAGAAAACTACAACCCCAAAAGTTAGTTGCACCCATGAAAATACAGGCAATAGATAATCCCACACTAGCAAAACCCGAAGAAGGGAAAGCCACACAATACCACCAACAACAATAAAACCAAAAATAACATTAACAATGATCATTAATAATTTCTTAATACCAATGGACTCAATTGACCCTTAAAAAGACACATGTTAACTGAATGGATAGAAAAACAGGGAATGACTTGCTGCATGCAAGAAACATCTTAATTTCAAAGACAAACCATTACCTCAGGATTGGTGTAGAGGTTCTTCTGTTCATGTGTTGCTTTCATTGGTTTATGAATAAAGAAACTGCTTTGGGCCTGATAGAGCAGAACTTAGGTAGGCAGAGAAGACAGAACTGAATGCTGGAAAGAAGGGCAGAGTAAGAGACACCATGGATCTTCTGCCTGAGAGGGTTGCTGGTTAGAAACTTGCCGGTAAGCCACAGTCACGTGGCAATACACAGATTAATGGAATTGAGTAAAACTAATATGTGAGAGTTAGCTAATAAGTTAGAGCTAATGGGCCAGGCAGTGTTTAAATTAATGAAGTTTCTGTGTTATTTAGGGGGCCAAGCTAGCCGGGCAGCAGGAATAAACAAAGGGCCCTGCTCCTTGTAACACAGGATAAAGGGTTAAGAAAAAACTTTCTAATCAAATGGACTTAAGAAGCAAACTGGTGTACCTTTCCTAATATCTAATAAAATAGATTTCAAACTAAAATGGAAAAAGATGGAGAAGGATATTTCATATTCATCACAGTGAAAATTTGTCAAGATGAAGTCTCAGTTCTAAACATCTCTACCCCAAATACAAGTCCACAAACATTTACCAAAGAGACATTACTAAAACTTAAATCATATATCAAACCGCACATACTAATAGTGGCAGACTTCAATATCCTACTCTCACCATTGGACAGGTCTTCCAGACAGAATCATAGCAGAGAAATAAGGGAAATGATTCAGATGGACTTAAAAGATATCTATAGAACATTTCATTCAAACATAAAAGAATATACCTTCTCATCTCATGGAATCTTCTCAAAAATTGACCACATACTCGGTAGCAAAGAAAATATCAACAGATAT
This sequence comes from Chionomys nivalis, assembly GCF_950005125.1. Classification (NCBI taxonomy): domain Eukaryota; kingdom Metazoa; phylum Chordata; class Mammalia; order Rodentia; family Cricetidae; genus Chionomys; species Chionomys nivalis. Next base: position 26,386,769 of record NC_080103.1, on the reverse strand, counting down.
TTTTAAAAAATGGAATAACCTGCATCTTATCAGAAAACCATGACATAAACTTAGAATTCAACAACACTAATCGCAGAAAACCTACAAGCTCATGGAAATTGAACAGTGCTCAACTGAATCAGCACTGGGTCAAGGAAGAAATAAAGACTTCCTAGAAAATGAAAATAGAAATACAACATAACCAAACTTATGACACAATGAAAGCAGTGCTAAGAGGGAAGTTCATAGCACTAACTGCCTACATAAAGAACATGGAAGAACTCTCACACTAATGACTTAACAGCATATCTGAAAGCTCTAGAACAAAAAGAAGCAGACACCCAAAAGGAGTAGATTCCAGGAAATAATTTGAAGGATGAAATCAAATAAAAACAATATAAAGAATCAATGAAATAAAGTTTTGGTACTTTGAGAAAATCCACAAGATAGATAAACCCTTATCAAAATTAAAAGGCAGAGAGATTACCCAAATTAACAAGATCAGAAATGAAAACAGGGACATAACAACAGACACTGAGGAAATCCAGAGAACAGTTAGATCATACTTTGAAAACCTGTACTTCACAAAATTGGAAAATTTAAAATAAATGGGAAATTTTCTGGATTTGATACCACATACCAAAATTAAAGCCAAATAAACAATTTACATAGATCTACAACCCTTGAGGAAATAGAAGTCATTATCAGAATTCTCCCAACCACAATAATTACAACAACAAAAACACCCTAGGACCAGGTGGGTTTCCATGCAGAATTTGAAAGAGGAGCTAATACCAATACTCAAGTTGTTTGTTCCACACAATAGAAAGAGGAACACTGCCAAACTCTTTTTGATGTTACAGTTACCTGATAACCAAATCACATTAAGATTCAAGAAAAAGAATTTAACAGCTCAATCTCCTTCATGAACATTTATGTGAAAATATTCAATAAAATATCAGCAAATGAAATTCAAGAACACAAAAAAATCATTCACTATGATCAAGTAGGCTTCAGCCTAGAGATATAGAGATATTCCAACATATAAAATTTTGTCAATATCTACCCTATAAATAAACTGAAAGAAATAAAAACATGATCATATTATTAGGTTCTGAAAAAGCCTTTGGCAAAATCTAACACCCTTTCATGATAAAGGTCTTGGAGAGATCAGACATACAAGAAACATACTTAAACATAACAAAAGCAATATACAGCAAGTCAACAGCTAACATCAAACTAAATGAAGAGAAACTCAACATGATCCCACTAAAATCAAGAACAACAGAAAGCTTATTCACTCCATATCCATTCATAATAGTACTTGAAGTACTGACTAGAGCAATAAGACAATAAAGGGAATCAAGGGGATGCAGACTGGAAGGGAAGAAGTCAAACTTTCACTGTTTGCAGATGATATGATAATATACATAAGTGACCCCCAAAATTCTACCAGATAACACCCACAGCTGATAAACACCTTCAGTAATGTGCCATGATACAAGATGAACTCAAAAAAATCTGTAGCCCTCTCATACACAAATGATAAATGGGCTGAAAAAGAAACTAGGGAAACATTACCCTTTACAATAGCCACAAATAACAAAATATCTTGGGGTAACTCTAACCAAACAAATGAAAGATCTGTATCACAAGAACTTTAAGATATCAGACAATGGAAAGATCTCCCATGTTCTTGGATGGGTAGGATTAACATAGTAAAAATTGCCATCTTACCAATGCAATCTACAGACTCAATGTAATCTCCATCAAAATGCCAACATAATTTTTCACAGACCTTGAAAGAACAATACTCAATATGAAAAAACAAAAATCCCAGGATAAGCAAAACAATTTTGTACAACAGAAGAACTTTTAAAGGCATCACCGTTTCTGACTTCAAGCTCTACTGTAGAGCTATAGTAATGAAAACAGCTTGATATTGACGTAAAAACAGACACATGAATCAATGGAATTGAATTAAAGACCCTGATACTAATCCACACACCTATGAACACCTGATTTTTGACAACTCAAAATTGTACAATGGAAAAACAAAAGCATTTCAATAAATGTTTGTGACATGGGGCTGGAGAGATGGCTCAGAGGATAGGAGCACTGGCTGCTCTTCCAGAGGTCCTGAGTTCAATTCCCAGCAACCACATGGTGGCTCACAACCATCTGTAATGAGGTCTGGTGCCCTCTTCTGGCCCACAGGGATACATGCAGACAGAATATTGTATATCTAATAAATAAATCTTAAAAAAAAAGAACTCTACAAAAAATGTGACTTAACTGGATGTTGACATGTAGCAGAATGCAAATATATCCATATCTTTCCCCATGGAAAAAGCACAGTCCAAGTGGATCAAACGCTTCAACATAAATCCAGAAACACTGAACCTGATAGAAGAGAACGTGTGAAATAGCCTTGAATGCATTGGCACAGGAGATTGCTTTCTAAATATAACCTTAGTAGCACAGACTATGAGAGCAACAAACAATAAATGGAACCTCCTGAAACAGAATCTTCAGTAAAGCAAAGGACATTGTCAATAAGACAAAATGACAGCCTACAGAAAAAGAGGGATGATCTCCAATATACAACTCAAGAAAGTAGATATCAAAATACCAAATAATCAAATTTTAAAAAATGACATACAGATCCAAGTAGAATTCTCAACAAAATAAACTCAAATGGCCGAACGAAATTTAAGAAATTTCTTGACATCCTTAGCTATCAGTGAAATGCAAGTCAAAATGACTTTGTAATACCATCTTATACCTGTCAGAATGGCTAAGATTAAAAAAAGAAAGCATCAATGATAGCTTATGCTTGTGAGGATGTGCAGACAGGGAACACTCCTCCATTACTGGTAGGAGTGCAGACTTGTACAGACATTTTGGAAATCAATATGATGGCTTCTCAGAAAATTAGTAATCAGTCTACATCAAGACCCAGCAATACTACTCTTGGGAATACACCCAAAGGTTACACACTTATACCACAAAGACATGCCATGTTCATATCAGTCTTATTTGTAATAGCCGGAACCTATAATGCCCCTCAACCAAAAATAATGGAAAAAGAAAATGAGATACGTTTACACAATGGAGTACTACTCAGCAGTAACAATGACATCTTGAAATTGGCAGGAAAATGAATGAACCTAGAAAAAAAAAATCCTAAGTGAGGTAACACAGACCCAGAAATACAAACATGGTACGTATTCCCTTAGAAGTACATATTAGGTGTAAAGCAAAGGATAACCAAGCTTCAGTCCACAATCCTAGAGAAGCTAAGTAAAAAGGAAGAGCCTAAGTGGGACATATATGGAGGGCCTCAGGAAGAAAAATTGATAAAATCTGCTGGGTAAACTGGAGTGGTGTAGAAGTGAGAAGATGGGGGATGGGAACGTGAGAGATCAAGAAGACCAAGTTGACAGAGGGACAAAATGGGAGAGCGATGAAAGACGTATCTTGATAAAGGGAGCCATTATGAGTTTAGAGAGAAACTTGGTGTTAGAGAAATTCTCAGGAATCCACAGAGTGACCCCAGAGAAGACTCCTAGCAATAGTGGAGGGGACGTTTCCTTTTTAATCAGATTAATGACTACCCTAATTGTCATAGAACCTACATCTAGTAGCTGATAGAAGATGTGGTGAACCATAGCCAAGAAACGCTGGACTGAGCTCCTGGACTTCAGCTGAAGAGAGGAAGGAGGGATCATATAAACAAGGTTCAAAAGCATGAAGGGCAAAACCAGAAAGACAGCTGACCTAAGCTGTTAGGAGCTCAGGGCCTATGGACTGCCATCTGGGCAGCCTGCAAAGGACCAAATCAGATTCTCAGAATGTGGGTGACAGTTATGTGACTTGATCTGTTGTGGGAGTTCCTTGGTAGTGGCATCAGGACCTATTCCATGTGTATGCGCAAGCTTTTTGGAGCCCATTCCCTATGGTAGGATACCCTTCTCAGCCTTGATACATGAGTGAGGTGCTTGGTTCAAGTTGGTATGCCTGTCTTTGTTGACTCTCAAAGGAAGGCCTTACCAGCTCTGAGGAGTGGCTGGGAGGTGTTAAGCGGTAAGTGAGGGGGTGAAAGAAGGCGAACTGGGGTTGGTATGTAAACCGAAAAGTAATATTTTAATAAAACATTAACAAGTAGCTTTATTTAGACTGAGATGGATGTGTGTGAGTGTACATATATGCATTTAAAAAACAAGCCATGGATTTGAAAAGAAGCAAGGAGCGGTATATAGAAGGGTTTGAGTGGATGAAATTGAATAGGTAAATGACATAATCATTTTATAATTTCAAAATAGAATAGTTTAAAAACTATTTCTCAAATCTATCTAATCAAATCATGTTAAAAAAATTGTATTGAGTTGGGTGGTTGCCATACACACCTTTGATCCCAACACTTGGGAAGCAGAGACAGATTTCTGCCAATTTTGTCTACTAAGTGAGTTCTGAGACAGTCAAGGCTACCTAGAGAAACCCTGTCTCAAAAAAAAAAAAGTACAGAAAGTTAGTTCCATTGTGATGTTAATCCAAGGTACCTTTTATGACTGTCATAAAAGGTTTGTATTCATATTGTGTGGTAAAGTGCCAAAATCTTTTGCTTTCCACATTCTGTCATTTGATCAAACAGTATTGCCTGATTAAGAGGATATGACAAAGTGAATGCCTGTTGCAAATATCAAACCTTTTAATGTCTTGATTTCAACTTCATGGAAATTAAATTTTTACTATATAGAAATAATTTAAAATAAAGACATTAGAGATAATATAGAAATGAATTTATAGTATGTATGCATGGACAAGATTCATATTTCTAAAAATTAATTTGTCAAGCTGTTTTAAATATTGTGGGAACAATTTTAATAATGTAGAGTAATGTTATTAACAGATTCACTCTGTCTGAAACTACTGAAAGTAAGAACTATTGTAATTAGAAGTAAAAGTAGGAGTTTTTGTCCTTATATCTCATTTAATCCAATATTATTTTATTGTTAATTTTGATTTATTAAATAATGTTTTAGATCAGATTATAATTACCATTTCAGAGCACTGTTAACTGAAAAAGTCAACAAGCTGGCACTACATATGAATACAGTTCTGCCACAGCTACATGCCAATGCAAGGTACATTTTTGTTTTCAAAATATGAGCTGGTTGTTACGGATGCCCATATTCATCTGCAGTCTCTTGGCCACACATGGAATTGATTTATTAAAGACATCCAGAAAATATTTCAGCAATGCCAGTAAATGTGTCCTAAAACACTTATAGTGCATTATAAAATGAAACAGTGTGCACATTACAAAATTTCCAGGGCAGGGAAATAGAGGGAGGGCATATTTGAAATAACAATGACTGAAACTTTACTAGACCTAAGGAAAGAACTGGACAATCCAATACAAGAAACTTAAAGAATCCAGTGAACTTAAATATAACAAACCTACCCTGAGGCATGTTGCAATTAGTTTATTAAAATTAGCATCAAATAAATGACTTGTGTAAAATTAACCTACTTATAGGTTACAAGTGAATTTTTCAGCAAAAATTTGATGTTGTTGGAGGCCGTATAATGATATGTCTTAAGTACTGAAAGAGGGGCTTGAGAGGTCAACAAATAAATTGCTGCTCCCCTCCACCAACTTGGGTGGACATCCCATGCTCAAGGCCATACCAGTCAGAAGAACAGGTAGGGAACCTGCACACAGAACTCTCCCACTCCCTTGGTTCAGTTCCCACAGACCCAATCAGCTGCCACCACTTTCCTCCCCACCCCTAACTCAGCTACTATGTCACAATTCCCAACTAGGGCAGATGTTTCTTGCTCAAGTGCAGGCCACAGCAGCCAGATCAGGCAAAAAACAAAACAAAACAAAAAAAAAACTCAAGCAGAGATTCACTGGAGTTCTTGCTATCATAGGACCCAGGGGCTTAGGTTTAATGGGATGTTGGTGCAGGCCATCCACAGTTTCTCAAAACCGCCTTCTGTCCTCATCACACAGAATTTTCAACATGGATGCTTCCTTTTTCAGGCCTGCAAGGAGAATTTCTAGAGGGAAATAGACCAAGCTCTACTCAACCTAATGTAATGAAGTAACTAAAGGAAGTCAGAGACACTGTCTACATTCTGAGTTGGGGGCCATTATACAAAGTCACAGAAATCAGGAGGTCAAGATCATCGGGGCCCTCACACCTCCGTGCAGATCGTATGATTATGTCACTGCATTTCTGCATACATAAAAATCACTGGAAATGAGCCAATTGCTGTATTCTGTTGGTCCTAGCAGAGCACAGAGGAAGAGTGCTCATTCCTAGCTATGTCTTAAGGAAGCTTCATGGAGGAGGATACATTTGAGCTAGTAAAGTCTGGGAATTGAAGGACTGTAGTCACAGGGGGCTTTTCATGACACCTCGGGTCCACAGGACACTTCTGAGTATCCCACACATCTCACCTTTCTGGATGCTTCACAACATCCATGATGCTTAGAGACACAGAAACTTCCAAGATGCACGCTTATAAGCATAAAGATTCTCCTATCTTGTACCACACCTCAGATCATAGAGTGGGGTCAACAGTGTAGTCTGATTTGAAGAAGTGAGTTGATGTCCACTATCATTGTCAGGGCAAGATACGTATGGCCTTTCTGAGTTCAGGCTGCTAGAACCGAGTTGACCTAGTCCAGTCCAATCCAGCCAGTCTGTTAAAAGAGTCTGTGCTACACAGTCAAGGACATACAGGGAAGGCCTTGCAGAGTCAAGGGAGGAACTGCTAGGGCTATAGAAAGAGATAACCAGACCAGTTTTTCTCCCCACAAGTGATAGAGCATACAACCAAGAGAGAACTATTCCTGGGGAGCCCCGGGCATGTGAAGGGTGTCACAGTTCTACAGTGATCCCAACTGGACTTTGTCAGGTGCCTACTCACATACATCAGCTCACACATGCCTGCACATGGAGGCCCTGCTCTGTGCACACTCTTCTGAGGGGACAAGTTTACTTCTGGATGCCTGACCTGAATTGACTTCTTATGCTCTGGACTGGAGTTGGGTGACTGCCAGTCTATGGTAGGGGAGTGACCAGAGGGCAGGCTGTCCTGGATCCTGCTGCTAAGCCAGCTGTCACTCACTGACGTGGCTAAGTTGGAAACATTTACCAAACCTCGGTCCTGGTGCCCTCTGGAGCAGATGGTACCCCGCTGGTCACCTCCTGCTCTGATGTAGGTCCTGGTGTGCTCTGGAGCAGATGGTCCCCCGCTGGTCACCTCCCGCTCTGGCTCCCTTCCTTTCTTGGGTCATCTTCCCTGCTTTTCTTTTTGCTTTTCTTCTTGGACATCTTCTCTACCACATGCACATCCTGCTGTTCCCTCTGACCTCATTTGAGGTCAAATTGACTGCACTCTATGGACATCTGGGTTCTTTCCCCATCTCTTTCTGTTTCTTACTACTTTCTCTATTCATATCTGCTTCTCTTTCCTCCCATCATTTTGAATCTGCAGAAGTTGTCTTTCTGTTAAACATCAGCCACCAGGCATAGTAGAGCATGCCCGTAATCCCCAGGTTGAGATAGGAGGATTATTATGAGGGTGAGGTAGAATGAACTATACAATAAGTGCTAGGCCAGTCAGGTATTAAGACATGGGTCTTTCAGACCCTGTCTCAAAACAATAGTAACAACAAAAACATGCAAAATAAGACAAAAACAACCGGCAGCAGTTTTCAGTATATAAACTCTCTTTTATTGTCCTAGACTTATTTATCGGGCTGGCAAGGACAGGGATCTGGAACCTATGACCTTTGAATATGTCCCTGGCCCTCTCCTTCCACCTATATATACAGTTCAAATCCATAGGTATTTAGGCCCAGCCTGATACTGGAGTGCAGTGAGAAATGGCTTCTTTTCATACATACGTCAGTTTGTTAGCACATCCCCATCTCCAGACAGGATGCACACACAAAGGACACAGACCTCTGCTTATATAAGGTCTTCACAAACAGCACTGTGGCAAAATGAGCAAGCAGGCAGAGAGGTGAGAGTCTCAGGCAATATCAGTGTACCTTATTCTATTGAATCAGTTCCTGGATCCTTCCTAGGGGTCTACTTGGCTCCAATAGACTTCAAGGTTGTAAATCCCAGTCTAGAAAAGCTGGTAACTTGAGGAATGAGCAGGAAGCCCCAGCCTGGGGATGGGATGACTGCTACCTGCTCCTCCCTTTCCTCTGACAACATTTCAGGTGATTTAAGGTCTCGCAGACTGTCTTTTGTGGCTCTCCCTACCCTCAAAGAAGGGGGAGAGATCTGGGGTAACTGAATGTAGGCTGTAAACCTGTCACAGTCCACTGTAGCAGAGCCTGACCTGCCACGAGACTGCGCAGGTCTACCTGCACAACCTTTGCAAGGGTGTTGAGACTGCAGAATTATTTATGAGAGTTCTCTAGCCTCTGTCCCTCCAAGCAGTCAGGAATCTGACCCTTGGGGCTCTCCTGTCAAACAAATGTTGCACAAACTTTAATTGATCTTAATTAAAAAAAAAGCTGTTGTCAGCTATCAGGGAGGAAAAGCTGAAGGATCAGAGAAGCAGAGCAGCCAGTCACTAGATAGAAATTTTACTTCTACTAATACTCAGACAAAAGGGGCAATCCTGTCCTCAGACCCCTCTTTAGACTGCATCCTCAGACTGACGAGTCCTCAGACTAACTGCTTCAGATTACACTGAGCTCTTGCCTCCTCCCACCTTATATTTCTCTTTCTACCCAGCCATATCACTCCTGTCACCTCCCTCCTAGTGCTGGTATTAAAGGCTTGGGATCCCACGTACTGGGATCACCTTTGTGTGAGCTTTGTTTCTCTTTTAGACAGTCAATCTCCTTTAGGGCATGGTGGTCTTGAACTAAACAAGATCCTTCTATCTTTCTCTTTCATATCATACCCTGGGATTAAAGATGTATACCCCACCACTCCCTGGCCTCTAGTGGCTTAGCTTTGCACTCTGATATTCAGGCAAGCTTTATTTGTTAAAACACAAAGTATCACTACAAAGAATTTTTTAATTGGTTATTTTAATTTCATTTTACATTCCAGCCACAGTTCTCCCTTCCATAAGTTTGCCTTCCCCCCATGCCCCTCTCATCCACTCCTCCCAATGGGTAAGGGCTCTGATGGAAAGTCGACAAAGCCTGGCACATTAAGTTGGGTCCCCCATCCCTACTCCCCACGGGTGCATTAAGACTTAGCATGACATTCTAATAAAGAGAATATGCTCCAACAAGCTAGTTCATGCACCAGGGATAGATCCTGATCCAACTGTTCGGTGTCTCACATACAGTTCAAGCTTTACCAGTGTGTTCCACATAAAGTGGGGGGGCTAGTTTGGTCAATGCTCCACAGCTGTCAGCCTAGAGTTCACGATTTTCCATGAGAATGGTTTAGCTGTCTCTGTAGATTTCTCCATCATGATCTTGACCACCCTTGCTCATATATTCCCTCCTCCCTCTCTTTGACTGGTTTCTCAGAGCTTGGCCTGATGCTTGGGTATGTCTGCATCTCATTCCATCAGTTATTGGATGGAGGCTCTATGATTATAGTTGTGGTATTCACCAATCTGATTATAGGAGAAGGGCGGTTCAGATACCCTTCCCATTATTGCTAGGAGTCTTAGATGGGGTCATTGTTATTAATTCTTGGAAATTTCCCTAGAACCAGGTTTCTCCTTAATTCCATAGTGGCTCTTTGAAGGTATCTCATTCACTGCTCTCCCACTCTTCCCCCCAACAGGAACTTCCCATAGCCTCATGTTCTCATCCCACTTCCCCTCTCATTTTACCACTCCCCCTTGTCCCTGGTATACACAGGAGATCTCATCTAATTAACTATTAAAATAGTCTTTGTGGTTCTGGGGATAGTTATCTTTGGCCTCATGCAATGTGATAGGCAACCATTACTCTAACTGAGCTACATTCCCAATCCTGAAATACCTCCTCTCTCTTCTTGCTCTTCTTTTTCTTTAGTTTGACACATATACATAGAAACATGGGTGAGAGGCTGAATCTTTTCTTTTTTAAAAAATTTGAGAATATCATGCATGATTATTGTAATTATGCCATTTCAACCCATCAACTCTTTCCATGCCCCATGTATATTCTATATTGTTCTCAAATTTATGTTCTCTTATTTATTTATTGTTACACACACACACACACACACACACATACATAGAGAGAGGGAGCAAGAGAGAGAAAGAGAGAGTTCATTTGAGTATGTCCTTTGGATTGATCACTTGTTAATCTATCAGGAGACTTGTCACAAGAGAAGTTCAGTTTTCCTTATCTCAGTTGCCATTAATTGCCTTTAGCTTTTCATCTAAGGTTGAGCCCTCCTGAAAATTCTTCCATTCATATTATGCTTTTGCAGTAAAGCAAAAAGGATGTCTTTCTCAACTGAGTGCCATCTAAAATATATGATGACCATTTATACCTCAACTGTCAGGTGAATTATTCATATAAAGTATAGACTCTAGAGTATTTAAAGTTGATGGACAAATATGACCTTCAACTCTGTTAGAAGTTTTTTGGTTAAAGTTTATTTCATTTAAATTACTTCCAGGTGCTTATTGCCTTGTGGTTGTTCCCTGTTTTCAGAGTCTTAGCATAGCATAACATTAAATGATACATTGTTGCTGAAGATGGTACTCTCCTACAGCTCTCTGGAACTAGAGGAGTAACAAAATTGATTTATTGATTGCAGAACTGGCTTGAAGGAATAAGCATTGTTTCATCAAATTCTCAAACTAGATCCAAGGTTTAAAGAACTTCAGGCTTATGGTGTGGGCATGACTGCCAATTACTTCCCACGAGGAACATGTGCTTTAGCATTGAACAAGAAGCCTCTGTTATGTCCCATTCACACCTACAACCCTTTGGCAGCCAAGCCTTGAGGGACATTTGCACTTTGTGCTTAGTTAGATTTCTGTTTCTCTGCACTTTCCCAATGTCTTATCATCCCATCTGTGATTTCTGAATCTCTTTCAAACTATCTAGTTAGGATACAGTGTATATTTGTAATTCTTTTAAAATTCATTCATCATATGCAGAATATTCGAACTTGCCATCTTCATTCATCCCAAAAATGATTGCTAAAATCAGTAACAGTTGACATGTCTTATTTCACATAAAAATATTATATGCCAGTTTCTAATCAGCCAAAAAATGATTGAGGCTGTAGGATATGAAGGGTTAATACTGAAAGCAAAAATATAAAGTAGATACTTGTGGAGAAATGGGATTCCCATGACTGGATAAGGGATTAAGAAACACAGATACAGGGCTGCCAAGGAATAGAATTTTTCTTTACAAATGTACATGGCAGGCAGTTTTGAGTGTCAGTTTGGAGTATCTTCTTGAAATGAACCATGTATCCTGGTCAGGAGAAAGTATGCTTGACCTGAGATCCAGGGACAGTCAAAAGTTTGTTCTCAGGTGATCTTCCTGAAAGAGTTCCCTAACAAATGACTGTTTAGTCACATGCTATGAAGTCTGTTGGGGGCCAGTTTTTTTTGTAGTCTAGGCTATTAGAATTATAATGAGGTATGGATCAGTTCACAGCATGGCATTTCAGAGATGACGACATATTCAGAGGCAGACTTTTTATTGATATGATCGAGTTACTCTTGTGGTATACTGGCAGATTATGTTTATAACTTTTATACAAAATGCAGTAGAATCAACAGATGGGTTTATATGAGACTAAAAAATTTTATGTACAGCACAAAAAACAAAACAAAACAGAAAAAAAACCTACCAACCGTTTAAAAAAGTTCACAGAATGGGAGAAAATCTTTTTTTTAAATTTTTATTCTTTTTTAATTAAAATTTCCACCTGCTCCCCGTTTCCCATTTCCCTCCCCTCCTCCCAAATATTACCCCCTCCTCCCACTCCCCTCCCCCATCCCCACTCCTCTTCTCCTCCCCCCACACCATTCCCCCTCCCTCTCGATACTGAAGAGCAGTCCAAATTCCCTGCCCTGCGGGAAGACGAAGGTCTTCTATCTATGTCCAGGAAGGTGAGCGTCTAAACAAGCTAAGCTCCCACAAAGCCAGTTCATGTATTAGGATCGAAACCTAGTGCCATTGTCCTTGGCTTCTCATCAGCCTTCATTGTCCACCATGCTCAGAGAGTCCAGTTTCAACCCATGCTTATTCAGTCCCAGTCCAGCTGGCCTTGGTGGGCTCCCAATAAATCAGTTCCACTGTCACAGTGGGTGAGTGCATCCCTCGTGGTCCTGATTTCTTTGCTCATGTTCTCCTTCCTTCTGCTCCTCATTTGGACCTTAAGAGCTCAGACCGTTGCTCCAAATTGAGTCTCTGTCTCTACCTCGATCCCTTGCCAGATGAAGGTTCTAAGGTGATATGTAAGATATTCATCAGTATAGGATAGGGTCATTTCAGGTTCCCTCTCCTCAGTTGCCCAAGGTACCAGCTGGGGACATCTCCCTGGACACCTGCGAACCCCTCTAGAGTCAAGTCTTTTGCCAACCCTAAGATGGCTCCCTTAGTTAGGATATATACTTCGCTGCTCCCGTATCCACCCTTCCTATATCCCAACCATCCCAATCCCCCAAGCTCCTCCCATCCTCCCCTTCTCACATTTCTCATCCCATTTCCCCTTCGCCCCATGCCACCTCACCCGCAAGTTCCCAGTTTTTGCCCTGCAATCTTGTCTACTTCCCCTCTCCAGGCGGATGACTATACGATTTTCTTTGGGTTCACTTTCTTATTAGCTTCTCTAGGATCACAAATTATATGCTCAATGTCCTTTATTTATGGCTAGAAACCGATTATGAGTGAGTACATCCCATGTTCCTCTTTTTGGGTCTGGGATACCTCACTCAGGATAGTGTTTTCTATTTCCATCCATTTGCACGCAAAATTCGAGAAGTCATTGTTTTTTACCGCTGAGTAGTACTCTAATATGTATATATTCCACACTTTCTTCATCCATTCCTCCATTGAAGGGCATCTAGGTTGTTTCCAGGTTCTGGCTATTACAAACAATGCTGCTATGAACATAGTTGAACAGATACTTTTGTCATATGATAGGGCATCTCTTGGGTATATTCCCAAGAGTGGTATTACTGGATCTTGGGGTAGGTTGATCCCAAATTTCCTGAGAAATCGCCACACTGATTTCCAAAGTGGTTGCACAAGTTTGCATTCCCACCAGCAATGGATGAGTGTGCCCCTTTCTGGGAGAAAATCTTTATCAGCTATATTTCCAACAGACAGAGGTCCAAAACTCATAATTTATAAATAATATAAATAATTAAATACCAAGGAAGCAAAATGAACAAATGGGTCAATAAAATAGATACCTCTCACCAGAAGAAACTGAAATGGACAGACTATTTTAAAAGTGTTCAGTGTTCAAATAAATTAAACTTACTACAGAGTCTCACCTTAGTCAGAATGGCTATCATTAAGAAATCTGTCAATAAATGTGGCAAAGGATAAAGGGAAAGAAAAACTCTTATTCACTATTGGCAGGATTGCAAATTAATGTAGCTATTAGGGAAATTAACTTGGAAACTCTTCACAAAATAAAAGTCGAACTAGTGTAGGCTACACCCATGCCACTCATTGGCATGTAGGGCAATAGTGACATTTCTTACCATGGAGAGAGTTGCACATGCATGTTTATTACTGCTACACTCACAACAAAAAGGGAATTGCCTAGATTTCAATCAAAAGCTGATGAATAATGAAAATATCATATACATGCATCATGGAATATTATCCAAGTGTTAAGAAAAATGGAGTAATAAAAATTGAAGAAAATGCCCGAGCATAGAAAGTATAATATTAAGTGAGATGACCCAAACTCAGAAGGAAGAAAGAATGGGAAAAAAACCCAGCAAATTCTCTGTCATATTCTGTTCCAGCCTTTAATGTAAATCCATATTGTATATATGTATGTGTGTATATATATATATGTGTGTGTGTGTGTATGTATGTGTATAAATGGACATACACATAGGTAAAATCTAAAAATTTAGAAAGGAGACCTAGACAGTATAACATTAGGTGATAAGAAAGAATGGAATATAGAAAAAAGGCACAAGAATCATAAAAAAATATGTGGCACAAGAATCATAAAAAAATATGTATGTAAAGATATTTCTCCTAATTTCAGTTCCATTATAGTCACCACATCATGATAAATGTGTGATTTCAACTTTCTGCGTATTGAAGAAGTAATACTATTTTCCTATTCCAAAGAATCAAACATGAATTTCCTTTGTCACTGTTTTGAGGAAATGATCTTGAAAGTTCATTTTTTCTTTTAATTCTACTGATTATTAAGCAATAAGACTTAGACACACTAGTTACTAAGGATATTTGTCACATTGGCTTATTTAGAGTAAGCAATTAAAATATGTTTCAAGGTGAGGTTTTTGTTTTTTTTTTAACTGAAAATTTCCTATTTTTCTTCTGTTCAAAAGCAAATCAAATTATTCTATTACTATGCTATTTAATATGTAAGTTTTATTGCTAGATGTGAAGTCTGGTTAAAAGTTTCAAGTAATAATTTAACATGTTAGAGTTTTCATTCTTTATTGTATTTCAGATGTGTACAAAGAAACTTCTGGTTCTTTCAGTAGAATAAAACAGCAGAATGTACAAACTTAAGCCTCTCTTCTAAACAACAGAGAGTACTTCAATACATGGTAGTGTACGCTGTCACTCTTGATAGCAGGAGCCCAAAGTTTCCCCAGTGACAAAAAACACACATTATTCTTTTTCAATGATGCAGTGCAGAATTTGGCGGCGCAAGTTTTAAGAATATAGAATACAAATACAATTTCCAATACTAAAAGTGCATTAGTAATTTTCAATCACTGTAGAAAAATCCCAGATATAAATGGAAGGAAAGATTTACTTTGTTTCACAGTTTAAAAGATTTCATTATAATCCGCTTCCTCTATTATGTGTAAACTGTGATGAGGGAGAAAATAATGACAGAGATCATGAGTTGGAGTAAAGCTTTTCATTTCATGTTCATGAAGTGGAGAGAGATAGGAGGGAGCCAGGGACAAAACATTCTTCAAAGGTATGTCCTCAGTGATGTTCTTCTTCAACCGTGCAATCCTTTATGTTACCTCTGAATAATAACTCATGACCAGATTAATTCATTGATGTAGTAACTACCCTACTTATTTTATCACTTTTTAATATGTTCATAAGTTGGGGATGAAACTTCCTCTATATGTGTATTTTTGGAAGATGCCATATATTCAAATAGCAACCTTCCTCTTCTGGCCGCAACAGATTCATGTGCACATCAAAATTCAAAGTACATTTAGCCAGACTATAGGAGTTCCAAACGTCTCAGTCATCATGTATATCTTAAAATTCAAGTCCTGAATTTCCTTTGAGAACTAAAGAAAGCATCTGATCTGTGATACTCTGTAGAAAATTTACTCTGCGCTTTCAGTGTAAGGTGCCATGGGGTGAAAGGTTCATTTTCAAGAGGAGGAATAGAAAATAGTGAAAGCAAAACCAAGGAAAGAACAAGACCCAATAAAAAAAATGCCAAATCCTGTGTCTCTACACCTAGCACTTTGACCACATTGCACTGTGGTGTGAGCTTCCAAATCTTGGGAATTCACATCTCCATCACCTCGCCAGATACAGCAGACATAAACTAACGTATTTTGGCTCTGTTCATGCCCTGTGCTTTCCTCAACAGATATTCAATATCCATAAATACCTGTAACTCTTAAATAACATCTTAGCTTCATTTTTTAATGTTTCTTGAATCATATGTTAGAGGAATTTTGATTCTCCTAGCCTCCCACATCTTCTTGTAAAAGTTTGGTTGAAGTTTGTATGACTCAAGTTTCCATCACTATACCTGAAAGACCTCCATTGTCATATGGATGTCAGGAATATCTACTAAAAACTTGAGCAATATGTGTTCCATCACTAATCACTGCTGCAGTAACCACTGAGAACCAGGAGAACTAAGTGTGGGGATGTGAACTTTGAGACAGGAAATCTGAAGATAAATTCTTTAAAAGTCAGTGTCTTCCCAATGATTATATGTTTTGACTTAGTGTAGCTTGTTGTGGATATGGTCTGACCAATTCCTGAGAAACCTTCATTGGACTTTTACTAAACCTTCAAGGTGAATTTCTTCATTATTTTCTCATGATGCTAATTTCTTTAGCTACTAGGTTTTTAAGTCCCAACTTTAAGCTTGTTTCTTTCCTCACCAAACTGAAAGTTTTTTAATCCCGCTTTGCTTTATGTTTCTGATTCCCATTGTATTGCTGAAAGCAGCCAAAAAAAAAAAAAAAATAGCCCTATAATACCACTTGAGTGCTGAGCTGCTCTGGAATTTTTACTATCATATTAGTTAGCCTCTTTTCTACAAATTGAGCCCTCCACAATTTTTCATATATGCTCTCATATGTAAAATGGGGTCACTGTAGTATGTAAATGTGATTTTCTATTTTTTGAATTTCTATTTCTTATTGTATGTATTATATATTACCCTAAGTTTTTTTGTGTTTTTTTCCTGTTATCTTGGAATTCTTGAAGGGAATGTGTTCTAAACACAGTAACTCTACCCAGTTGTTCTTCCAAAGCCACAACAGAGGACAATCTGATTAGCTAACGTACCTCCCTGAAGAAACCACGAGTTCCAAGGGCGTCTTTGCAGGATGTGTTCGGCAGCAAGACAGGGAAACCACATCCTAATCCTGAGCAACATAGCCTCATCATCCTGCTGCCAATTCCAAGTTGCCAGGCATCAGGAAGTACTTGTGCGCTGGACCACTAGAGTATCCCATGATTTGTGCTCTCACTTGATAAATTCTTTATTGATATACATCCTATGGGTGTGAGTCAAGTCCCTGAGAAAGAATTAGAATGAACCTCTCCCGCCACACCCATGTGTTATCCATGTGCCAAGGAAACCAGAATCGGAGAAATTGCCTCCCATCTGCAGGGGAAAGAATTAAAGGAATTCGTGAGTTTCCTTTTACAATTTTGATGAAAAGTTTTAGAAAAAGAATTGTTGATAATAGTGGTGACTGGACTCCACAGTTAAGGACCTAAATTTGGTTCCTAGCCCCCGCGTTAATCAGCTCACAGTCATGTAAAATTCCGACTCCAAGAGATCAGATTTTTTTTTTCTGGCCTCCATGGAAGCCTGTATGCATTTTTATATATACACAGAGACATACATATACCCAGAGAGATAAAATACAACAAATCTTTAAAAATAACAACAGTGATTAATAGTTATACAAATGAGTCATCTCAAACTACAAGTATGTTATTGTTGACATTCCAAAGAAAAGTGTTAGTCTTACATTAGACTCTTGGGTTCTGTATGGGAGTATTGCTGACTGGTCTGCCCTTGAATTTTCAAATACAGGAGGAGACTTGAATAAACACATAGTAGGAATTCCAAAAAAAAAAAAAAAAAAAAAAAAAAAAAAAAAAAAAAAACTTGTTCTGCCCTTTTGCTTACATTCATGTAACCTGTTGTCCTATATTTCCCTAGGCCTCTCATATTCATCACTTATCTATTGTAAAAATTTTGTATGCTTTCTGTTATAGTCTATAATTCTGGATTGATTTTAGTTCATCAGAGATGTGTTTGGTTAGTTCAGTATTCTAGATTTAATTTTTTCTGACTGTGGGAGGTACTAATATTGGAAGTTGTTTTGTTATTAATAATATTTTATGTGATTGGGACATCATGATGGCTGTTATACTGGTGATAGTATATTAAGTGCCTTCTGAAAATCAACAATTGCATTCATGATTGAAAATTTTAGATATTCTTTCTCTGGATTGGTAAAATGCTCATTATTTTATTTGTTGTTGTTTCTTGGCATAGCTTCTGCCTAGTCCGGTCTTCAGGCTAATTCAAATAATTTCTTAGTATATGATAACTCTACATTCCAATTTACTCTGACATTATGTTTGATCTGAAATTTGTGTTTTTTATTATTTATTTTTATTATTTATTACTTATTGAAGCTTTGTATAGTTCTTTTGCTAGGTACTTTTCTCCAAGACTGATACTCTTTGCTGTGTAGGCAGAAAAGAAAGTGTGTGCCTTCCAGGGTCTCTTAAGTTTCAGTTGTTGATATTAATGTTAAAGTTGTGCTGCTTCCCATCACAGAAAATAGGGATAACAGTAGGAAGAATAATCTTACACTGTATTGTAAATATATTTTGTATATATCACTGAGCTGATTAACTTGTTTGTGATAAAGTTATATAACTTCGAATATTATGTCAGTGGTCAGTCTATTTATGGCATTCTTTCTTTAATGAATTGAATTCTACAAACTCTAGCAATTGCCAGGAAGGAGTTTATTGGCTTAAACAAACATGTTTGTATAAATATTATCACCAATTATTGAATAAAAGATAGCTATTCCTATCTCAGCTTCAGCAACTTTAGTCTCTGTGAACAACTGAGTTGCTTCATAACGTGTACTACAGCAGTCTCCGCTTCTATACCATTCAAACTTAACCATTAATGCCAGTAACAGTCAGATTTCACATTACACTTTGTATAATAATACATACATGACCTACATCATATGTATATAGTATATAAGTTATAGAATAGCTATGAACATATTTAAACAAGTCAATGAACATAGAGTTGGTACTGAAGTCACTTGTAGAGAGCAGTGGCTGGAACACAATATTGATTGTCAGAAGGTAAGAGATTAATTTAGCCACAAGATGCTAAGGCACAAAACAACCAGGAGCAGGTTCATGTGACAGGCAATTCTGAGTGTCACCCTGAAACTATGTACCATTGACATGAGAAACCATGCTTGACCTGAAGCCTGGACAAAGCAAGAAGCTCTTTCTCGGGTGTTTTTTCCAAAATGTCACCTGAGAAGTGTCAGAGTGATGGGTTGAATAGTACAGCATTATCATCTAGTATTACCACTTCCTTTATAATCTCATGGGAGGAAGTTACATTGATTAACACATGTATCTGGTAATTCTGATATCATTTTGAATAGTCACAAATGGAGTTTTTAATTACCATGAATTAATATTCAGTCTGTCTTTTGATGGGCTGGTAAGTAGACAGTTGCTGATTAGTTGTTTAAACATGATACAGTGTTCTACTTTGATCACTGTTCTTATAATGGAATAACTAATAAAAAACTATTGCCACAAAATATAGAAAACTCAGGGTAGCATATACTCCAAAAGCTGCTGTTCTAGTCACACTGAACTTTTAAAATCAAAGCACAGCCTGTTCACTACAATCTACCCCATGACTCTGACACCAGAATTGCAATGGCTATGTGTCCAGAGGAAACACACATTGTTCTTTCTACATGGTGCATTTTATAGAGATTATCTGTGAAAGGTTTTTGGAAGCAAAGTCCAAATAGAATTGCCAAAAATAAGAACAATGTTTTTCCTAGCTGATAATAAATTCTGCTGCTAAGATTAGGGCAACCATTCTTGACCCAGAGCAGAATAGTCCAACTGCACTGGAAGGCCGCACATGGTATGTGTTCTTTGAAGGACATGCTAGCTTGTTTGAATACAAATTTTGTGTTTGTATTTTTATGTTATTTTTTCAGTGCAGTTGAATTTGTATTTTATGTTATGGCTGCTTGTTTGTTGAAGCCCATAGTCTTCTTTGCTTATTGATTGTGGAAGGTATTGTGTGCTGTTTTGAGTGGAATTAAATGATATTCAGTAATTATTTCACTAGACATGACAATACTTAAGTGTAACTGGGTATCCATATCATTTCACAAAGTAATTAGTTAAGGAAAATATAACATGAACAGTCCCATAAGATATAAAATTATATTTAAAAATTCTATCTCAACAATCTACATATATATCATCATTAAATCAGAAACCTACAATGTGATTAAAACTATGTCACAGGGGCTAGAGAGATGGCTCGTCAGTTAGGAGCACTGGCTACACTCCAAAGATAAGGGTTCAGTTTCTAGCACCCACATGGCAAATCCAGGGGATCTGACACCGTCACAATACATAGATGCAGGCAAGCATCTATACATCAAATAAATAAACAAATCTTACAAAAAAACACTGTCACAAATTAGTCAAAAGAGACACAGCAATTTTCATTAAAATAATGTTAGGTGCATTATCTGATGCTTGCTTCTCCTCTTTATGATGCTTTGTGTATTTCATTTACTAGCCTGTTCCTCATGAGAATAAGGCCCTTCCTTCCGTGTGGTATGATTTCCCATCGCATTAAGCATGAAGTTTTGATCTGTGTTAATTGAGGCTATTCTAACTCTGTGGTCATCTATGACAAAGAGGGATATAATATTACACTACAGTACAAAGCATGCATTGACTTACCAGAGTTAATTTTTAGTTTCATTTTAAACAAATGGTTTAATTTATTTGAAAAAATATATTATTTAGCCACAAAGATGCTAAGGCACAAAACAACCAGGTGCAGGTTCATGTGACAGGCAATTCTGAGTGTCACCCTAAAACTATGTACCATTGACAGGAGAAACCATGCTTGAGCTGAAGCCTGGAGAAAGCAAGAAGTTCTTTTTCAGGTGCTTTTTCCAAAATGTCCCCTGGAGAAGTGTCAGAGTGATGGGCGTTTACTTGTTTAAACAGGGCATTCTTCTTTGACACTTAAACTCAAGATGTAGTGCCTTGTGGCAAACTTCTCCTTATTAAATCAGTTCACTCAGGCAAAGCATAGCCTGAATGTTACTATTCTGTCCATCAGAGCGAACCCCAGATCAGGGCAAGGCTTTTCTCCACATATATTTAAAGAGATTCTACAAAACCCAGCTTTGATAATAAAAAATTATAAATGGACCATGTGGAAGTAGTATTAATCGAAATGTTAGTATCAGTAATACCATTTGTATATGTCCTTTAAGTTATAAAAAAGTGGGAAGAAGCTACCAAAACATACCTAAGAAGTCAAACACAGTTTAACGTTGCAACTTTTATGGTTCCCATTTCTGATAAATATAGCTTAGTGTATATGAAAGGAATAAATAAAATTTTAAGATCATTTAATTTTTATGGATGAGTATGTGCCTGAGTGTATGTGTGTGTATTGTGTATGTGCTGGAGTCCACGATGTTCAGAAAATGGCATTGGATCCCCTGGAATTGGAGTTACAGGTGAATGTGAACTGCCACGAAGGTGCTAGAAACTGAAAGTGGGCCCTCTGCAAGAGTAGCAAACACTTATAAGTTATGTCTCCAGCTCCAATAAATATGCAAATAAATATTCATGCATTTAACACTTGTAAAGGCATCTTGTCATAAACACAAAATATTTTAAATTAGGAACTGCTGAAAATATTTTTACACTGAATGTTTATTAAATACAGCAGATGTCTTCAGAATACCTTCAAAAGACTGAAAGAAAACTATTTTTATAATTCTATTTATGCAATAAATTCAACAGTAAAAGTAAAAAAGACAGTATCAGTTTTAGACCACTAAGTAACAGAATTTGTCTGAGAATATAGTCACCAAAAATTATAAAGTAAGTATTTTGGATGATCAAAGTAATCCTACGTAAAACTTCTGAGCTATCAGACACGTACGTAGAAAATAAAGTGGCAAGCATATGGTCTAACCTACACTATTTTCCCTATTTCAAAAGTAATATGATTAAATTTGAGCATGGTTTAAAAATAAACACACGAACTATAAACTTAGACTATAAGAAACCAAATATAATTCAATAATAAGAATAATTCAATATAAGAAGATTGTCTTTGTCAAAAACCCAAGCATTTTCAGACAAGATTTTATAGCAAAAACTGCCTATGCAAACTGTGACAACAAAATCAATCAGCAACAACAAAACATTGAATGTGAGTTTAGCACAAAATAAATGAGAGGCCAGATTAATGACCATGGTAAATCTTTTATATATCAAAATATATAACTCTGACTAGAAACTCACCAATTTCAAAATTATTGAATCAATTTTATGTTAAAAAAGTCAAGACCAAGGGAGGGAGAGGAGATTAGGAATATTAAGAAATATACAATCAAAAAAAAAAGAAATATACAATCAAATTGGGAGATATTTAAAATACTAACACAAGTAATTATTAAGGACCATTTGGACATGTCTATAAATATACCTGTCTTTTCCACAGTCATTTACCCGTGAGTTCAGACAGTGACTCTTCTAGAGAATTCGAACAGGACAGTAATCTACTGTCAACAGGACAAAGATCACATAGGAAATATTTATTCTTGTATTGCCCTAATTATTTTATGCAATGGACATTTATTATTTGAGACTTTGCTGTTACAAGAAAGGTTCTGATGAGCATGTGTGCATGTTTCTCTGTGTGCATAGGTGAGCCATCCTGCAGCACAGATAAATATAAACAGAATTTACACTATATTTAGAATTATAATGCCCAATATGCCTTAAAATACATAGCACTTTGTATTTTCTTTTCTGTTCTTTCTTTCTTTCTTTCTTTCCTTCTTTCTTTCTTTCTTTCTTTCTTTCTTTCTTTCTTTCTTTCTTTCTTTTTTTTTTTTTTTTAGACAGGGCTTCTCTGCAGCTATGAAACCTGTCCTGGAACTAGCCCTTGTAGACCAGACTGGCCTTGAACTCACAGAGATCCCCTGCCTCTGTCTGCCAACACCACCCAACATATTTTCTTTTTTCTTTATAGGGCACTATTGAATTATTTTTCATACTCTAACAGATAATTTGTGCTTTTGTGTTTCATATTTTTGCCTTTATGGTTGAAAAAGGTAGTTTAAGCTATGCTATGTTTCTTTGATCATCTTTCCTGTTGAAAAGGTTTGCCATTTTGTTTCAAATTTCTTTCTATTTTTCCCTCTCATTTAGTACCTAGAGCTCTTATGTTTTCATTATTTTTTTTTTTTCTTTTGGTTTTTTGAGACAGGGTTTCTCTGTAGCTTTGGTGCCTGTCCTGGAACTAGCTCTTGTAGACCAGGCTGGCCTCGAACTCACAGAGATCCGCCTACCTCTGCCTCCCGAGTGCTGGGATTAAAGGCGTGCGCCACCACCGCCCGGCTGTTTTCATTATTTTTATAATATATTGTTAGATTCTTCCAGCCTATTGCTTATTTTTCAGTACTTATTCTGCTACAAGTTTAGTTGTGTATAGGTTAGTAATTAGGATAGCACCATAGATATTCTAGAGTTATTTTTTCAAACTTTTACTTTGTAAAATTGTTTTTAATGTTAAAATTTGCTATTTAAGCACATGCCACTGTCTGTTCTTACTCCTCATCTTTCATAGACGTTAAATAAAAATAGATATATGTGACTTTAAATAAAAAATTAAGAAATGCGTATTAGATAGATTTATCAAAGTGGAAAGTCATTCTATAATTTTTTTCACACTTGGACTAGAAATTTGTCTTAAGTTAGAGCTCTTTGCTAGCAAACCAAAGTTCCAGGTTTATCTTCACAGCTACAATAAAATGGGGTGGGGGTTGATTAATATTGAAAGTTATATTACCATTTTATTTTAATTTATTTTTTAAATTTCATTTTACATTCCATCCACAGTTCTTTCCCCATCCCTCCTCCCATGCTCCTCTGCCATCCTGCCTCCCTACCTACCCCTGATACCTACTCCTCCATCCAACCCCCCATCCACTCCTCTCAATGGGTAAGGGTTCCCATGGGAGTCAACAAAGTCTGACACATTAAGTTGGGGCAGCATCAAGCTCTCCCCACTGCATTAAGATTGAGGAAGGCATCCAACCATAGGGAATGGGCTCCAAAAAGCTATCTCATGCATCAGGGATAGATTTTGTTCCTACTGCCAGGTACCTCACAGATAGTTCAAGCTTCACCACTGTCTTCCACATATTGAGGGTCTAGTTCAGTTTTATGGAGTCTCCACAGCTGTCAGTCTAGAGTTGCTGAGTTTCCACGAGCTTGGTTCAGTTGTCTCTGTAGATTTCTCCATCATGATCTTGACCTCCCTTGCTCATCTATTCCCTCCTTCCACTCTTCGATTGGATTCCTGGAGCTCAGCCTTGTGCTTAGTTGTCGATCTTTGAATCTGGTTTTTTCATTTCCCGGATAAAAGCTCTAAGATTGTAGTTGGGGTATTCACCAATCTGATTACAGGGGAAGTACAGTCTGGCTCTCTCTCTCCTATTGCATGGATTATTGCTGGGGTCATTGTGGATTCTTGGGGACTTCCCTATACCAGGTTTCTCCCTAACAGGACAGTGGCTCTCTCTATCAAGATCTGTCTTTCATTGCCTTCCCACTCTGTCCCTCTCCCGACTCTACCACCCAGTTCTCTTACGCTTTCATCTCCCTCTTTAACGCCCCCCTCCCCACTACTAGTTTACCTGGGAGATCTCATCTAATTCCCCTTCCCTGGGTGTTTCATGTGTCCCTCCTTGTTACCTAGCTTCTCTGGAGCTGTGGATTGTAGTCTGGTTATTTTTTGCTTTACACCTAATATCCACTTATGAGTGATTACATACCTTGTTTGTCTGAGTCTGGGTTACCTCACTGAAGATGTTTTTTTCTAGCTCCATCCACTTGCCTACAAATTTCATGATGGCATTGTTTTTCACAACTGAGTAATACTCCATTGCATAAATGTGCCATATTTTCTTTATCCTTTCTTCAGGTGAGGAGCATCTAGGCTATTTCCAGGTTCTGGCTATTAGAAATAATGCTGCTGTGAATATTGGTCAAGTGTCCCTGTGGTATATTTGCATATGCTTTCGGTATATGCCCTGGAGTGGTATTGCTGGGTCTTAATGTAGATTATACCCATTTAACCATTTGGAAAGTACTGAATTAAATTATTCCAAAATTTTCTTTCATTGTTAATATTTTACAACACTTGATTTATTTCCCTTTGGCATCATACATCCCATGAGAAATGAATGCTATTTAAATATGTGGTTTAAACTGAGCACTAGAAACAAATGTGTTTATTAATCACTAGAGCAAATACTGTTTTAGGGAAATAAAACCCTGAATTCCAGTGACTTACAAATGTCAAATTTGATTTTCATGTTCATCTAAGATCAACAAGGAGATTCTTAGGAGTCTCTTCACCATCAAAAGAAAGAAATGAAAATGAAAAGTCCATTTTGACATGTGGAGGCCTCTAAATAAAACGTTTGTTCCTATTATGCTGTCATCTTTTTAATTGATTAAATTTGACTCAGTGATAAGCTAATATGATATTTAAAATTATTTCACTAGAATCTTAACCCTTATATTTTACATAAATGATTCAGAGGAAAATTTGAAAGTAGGAGGAAAAGTTGTGTTTTCAGAAAGCAAACTGGTGAGTTATGTTGTAATAGAAGAAGTGGTACAGCTGGTTAAGGACATCAGGGTGGTGTGCCCAGTCCACCGTCGGTCACCTTGGAGATCATATCACAATACTGACAGATATCTGCTGCGCACCACACCCCCGTGTCTGCAATCTGTGCTCTGGCACCCAGTTCGCGAGGTTCAGGCAAGGGGGCTGGAGGTTAAAATACACAGACACACACAGACAAAGAGACAGCGACACGGGTCATCCTTGAATTCCCCAAGAATGCCCCCTTTATTGTGTTCAGGGGCAGATTATATAGAGATAGCCACGCCCCAGCCAAACCCAACAGAAACCACTCTCCTGCCATCAGGAACTCCTGAAGGTCTCATGCTCATAGCAGCTGTAGGCACTCAGATCAGGGGAAAGCAAGTTGTTTACAAGAAATTCAGGATCTGGGGTCTCACTGCTCCCAACAGACATCATATTTGGAGAATTATATAAGGTTTTAAGAGTGAATGTTAAAAGGATGAGATTATAGAAAACTATAAAAATCTTAATTGTAAAACAAAGTTTTTGATAAACCTGTAATTGCTATCCACAATACTTAGGCGATTTCATTTCACAATCGTCTACCAAATGCCTCTGAGTAACGGTAGGAAGTGAAACAGAAGGCTCCACAAGTTATGATGATGTAAAGCAAGAGTAATAAAATTCAAAGAGAAATCTCCTCTATCATGATGACTGGGTAACATACTGATTTATGCATATACAGAACATCATTAAGAATCATCTTATTGACTAGTAGTGTTTGGTTATTCGCTAGACCTCTGGGCTATCTGGTCTCTGGTCATTGGTTACCCAAGCAATGTTGGGTATGGGTTCATTTTTCTAAAGTGTACCTTAGATCAAATCAGAAACTGGTTGGCTATTCCCACAGTTCTATGCCACCATTGCCCTCGCATACATTGTAGGTAGGGAATATTGTAGATTAAAGACCTTGTGACTAGTTTAGTGTCCACATTTCTCTTTCAGTAGCGTGTGGAGTGCCTTCCCACTGCAGGGAGTAGGGCATGAGGATGAGGCTCCATGTAGTCACCAGTTCAACCTCTTCATATTCACTGAATTGTGTGGCATTGTTCTCAGCAATTGAGTCCTGCTATCAGTTTGTGAAAAACAGCATTTTTGTCTTATTAACAGGCTTGGCTGTTTGGGGATTTACATGGGAACTCTTTGTCCAACATCAACTGAATGTACCCTAGTACCACAATGGAAGCCTACAAGGCCGGGGTTCCACATCATTAATTACTAGAAGTCCTCATTATGATCACTTTTTTTTTATAGGTTTCAGGAAGTTTCCGATGTCATAAGTTTCCATACCACCTCCTGAGTGCCCATTGTTCCAGCTCTCTCTTCCTGCACTCTCTCCTTCAACCCTATCTCTCCCCACCCCCTGCTCTTGTCTCTGCTCTCCTCCGGTCTGCTCATATTTTTGTTTTCCCCTCTCAAGGTTATCCTTGTATTTCCTCCTATACCACTCCTTTTTCCATAACCACTTTGAGTCTATGGGCTACAGCTTTGTTATCATTTACTTAATGGCTAATACTCCTTAATAATTGAATACATACTATATTTATCTTTTTGGCTCTCGGTTACCTCACTCAAGATAATTTTTTTATAATGTCATCCATTTTCCATATATATAAAATGCTAATATATATTTTTGTTGATTGGGTTGTTTCCAGGTTCTGGCTATGATGAATAAAACTGCAGTGAACATAGTTGAGAAAGTGTCCTTGTGGTAGGACAGAGCATTCTTTGGCTATATGACCAAGATGGTGTAACTGGTTCTTGGGATAGATCAATTCCCAACATTCTTTTTTTTTTTTAAATTATTTATTTATTTATTTATTTATTTATTTATTTATTTATTTATTATGTATACAATATTCTGTCTGCATGTATGACTGAAGGCCAGAAGAGGGCACCAGACCTCATTACAGATGGTTATGAGCCACCATGTGATTGCTGGGAATTGAACTCAGGACCTTTGGAAGAGCAGGCAATGCTCTTAACCACTGAGCCATCTCTCCAACCCAATTCTCAACATTCTTTTTTTTTTTTTTTTTTTTTTTTTTTAATTCTCAACATTCTTAAGAACACTGTTTTGATTTCCATAGTGACTATACAAGTTTACACTCTCACCAGCAATGGAGGAGTTCCCCTTGCTCCACAATCTTGCCCGCCTGAGCTATCACTTACATTATTGATCTTAGCCATTCTGACAAATGTAAGATCGAATCTCAAGATGGTTATGATTGCATTTCCTTAGTGGCTAAGGATGTTGAACACTTCTACTTTTTAATTTTTCTTTAAAAAAATTGAAAATATATTCTTCTCTCTTACAATAATACATCCTGATCATAGCTTCCTCTCCCTCCACCCTTCTCACCAAGATCCACTCCCCCCTTGTCCCCTCTTCAGCAAAGAACAGGCCTTCTAGAGACAATAACCAAGCAGGACAAAGCAAGATACAATAGACAAGGCAAAGGCCCTCATATCAAGGCTGGGTGAGGCAACTTCATAGGAAGAAAATTGTCAAGAGCAGGCCAAGGAGTCAGAGATACACCTTCACCCACTAACAGCCATAATAAATAAGCAGAGAACCTGACGCAAACGCATGTAGGTTCTGTGCTTACCACTTCAGTGTTCAGCCCCTGTGAGCTCTGTTTAGCTGATTTGGTGCCAAGAACATTTCATCAATCATTTCTCAGCAATTTGAGAGTCTTCTGTTGAAAATTCTCTGTTTAGATCTGCATGACATTTTTTTTTAATTACATTATCTGATGTTTGGATATTTAGTTTCTTGAGTTCTTTATACAATTTGGCTATTAGATAGAAGACTTTATATTGGATGTGGAGTTGCTAAAACTCTTTTTCTATTCTCGTAGCTGCCAGTTTGTTTTTTATCTTCTGGAAACTTTTCATTTTCCTGAGTTCCCATTTATTAAGTGTTAATCTTAGTGCCTGTTCTATCAAGTTCAGTTCAGAAAATTATCTTCTGTGCCAATGATTTCAAGGCTATTCCTCACTGTTGCTGATGTCTTTAATCCATTTGGACTTGAGTTTTGTGCAGGGTGAAAGATATGGTTCTATTTGCACTCTTCTGTGCTCTGACCTCTAGCTTGACCAGCCCAATTTGCTAAAGATACTTTCTGTTTTCTGGCTTATTTATAAAAAAAAAATAGTTTCAATGTGGGTTTGGGTTTATGCCTGTGTGTTTGTTGATTCCATTGACCAGCATGTCTGTTTTCTTCAACACCACATGGGTTTTGTTACTATAGCTCTGTAGTACAAAGTTATATCAGTGACAGTGTTACCTCCAGCTGTTCTTTTATTTTTCAAGATAGTTTTTGATATGCTGGGTTTTTCTGTTTTTTTTCTCATGATGTTGAGAATTTGCTTTTAATGATCTGCAAATTACTGTGTTTAAGTTTTGATGGAGATTACACTGAATCTTTAGTTTGCTTTTGTTTTACATTAACAGTAAAAATGGCCATTTTTTACTATGTTAATCCTTCTGAGCCATGAACATGGAGATCTTTCCATCTTCTAATATATTCTTCAACTTCTTTTTTCAAAGACTTGAAGTTTTTGTTGTACAACTCTTTCCCTTGCTTGGTTAGATGTACCACAAGGTATTTTCTACTATTTGAGACTATTGTTAAAGTTGTTTCCCTGATTTTTTTTTCTCAGTATGTTTGTCATTTGTATCTAGGAGGGCTGCTTATTTTTTCAGGGTTATTCTTGTTTCCAGTCACTTCACTGAAGATATTTGTTAGATGTAGGAGTTCCCTGGTAGAATTTTTCAGTCCACTTATTTATACTCTGATATAATCTTTAAATAATTGTACTTTGACTTTTTCTTTTCCATTTTGTACCTCTTTGATCTCCACCATTTTTCTTACTGCTCTAACTTGAACTTTCACTACTTTATTGAATAGATATAGAGAGGTAGTACGCTGTGTCATGCTCTTGATTTTAATGGACTTTCTGTAAACTTCTCCCCATTTAGTTATATTATACAAGTAATTACTACTACTGGGTATCATATTGCAAAGTAGAACTTCAGAAATTTTGCTGGAATAAAGAATACACTGATTTTTAGTAGATATATTCTTCCATTGTGAATCATTACATAAACCTAATTTACTTGGTCTCCCTGGTCCTGTGTGTATGTTTTTGTGTTTATTGCAAGGCTTAAAATAGACTATAATATATATTTTCTGAGACTGTGTTCATTTATTAAAAATGGGAACATAATTCATATCAATATCTGAGTAATATCTGGAACTTAGTGTATGTCTGCTATAGCCATTTACTGAGAAGAAAAGAGACTTTACCAATCATTTGCTAGGCCTATGAATATTAGATATTAAGTACATATTAATAAAATTTGGTTTAGAATGGTGAATTGTAAATATTAATATACTTATAATACAAATCAATCAGTTCAATAATGTAATCTAAAAACTGTCATGCATAAACATTTTCTAATTTTACCTGGGTTATAAATGTAGACTAAAAAATGTTCTTTTAGTTGAGTACTTGGGTCATGAGAATAACATGAAATATCATAGAAGCTTGGAATTGTCTGTGAAATATGAAAAAGTCTAGTTTTCTTTAAGAGAGTGTTTATGCAGTTTGTTGGGGGAAGGAGCAAAGAGGAGCATCAGAATTGAGAGAGGAATAATTAAACCTGTATCAGTCTTGTTATTCTTCTCAGGTCTGATACGTTCTCCTTTATTCTCCTTAATAAGTGGTAGTACCTTCAAAAACCTAGATGTTTAGCATTTCTCTTTTTCTTGCTATTAGGCAACTGTGGACCATATTGTTTGCAATCCTTTACAGTTTATAAATAACTAGTACTTGAATATTGATTCACGTTAGCTTTTATTTCACTGTACTCTTTCTAATTTTTATTTTTCAGGAATAAAGTGGTTGCTAGAAAAAAACACTAAAAACATCATAGCAAAATGAAGTTCTTCCTTCTGCTTTCCTTCATTGGGTTCTGCTGGGCTCAGTATGACCCACATACTCTATATGGACGAAGCTCTATTGTCCATTTGTTTGAGTGGCGCTGGGCTGATATTGCCAAGGAATGTGAGAGATACTTAGCTCCTAATGGATTTGGAGGGGTGCAGGTAATATTTGTTCACAATTTAAATGCAGAGTTCACTGTGCATATATAAAATTGTTTTCTATTATATTTTTGATTATTTTTAGCAATGTTTTACTTCATATATAACTTTTTTGAGGAAGAAAAAACTTAGGGTAAGTTTGTGTCTTGTTTTAGGACACCAGGAGGCCCTCTCCATTGTGCTGTCAATGTTTTTAGTGGTTCTAAAGAATAGGTCTACAAGTACACAACTTAAGACTTGCAGAATCATTCATATTTTTCTAAAGGGTTTATTTATTTATTTAAAGTAAACTGTAATCTGATAATCTTGTTTGTTTTATTTGTAGGTCTCTCCACCCAATGAAAATCTAGTAGTTAACAATCCTTCAAGACCTTGGTGGGAAAGATATCAACCAATTAGCTACAAAATATGCTCACGGTCTGGAAATGAAGATGAATTCAAAGATATGGTGACTAGGTGTAACAATGTTGGGGTAAGTGAAGTCATATTTCCTTTGAAGTCATTATTTGAAAAACCAATTTCAATCTTGTATTTCTTATTCTTCTTGAGAAAAATGCTTCATACTTTAATTTTTGTTTATATTTTACTTATAGTTCAGAAGTAACTACTGCTTTATGGTCATGAAAATTTCTTTTATAGAAACCATTTATAGAAGAACACTCATAAAGAACAACTTTGCTATTAATCCTCACAGTCACACTCATTTTCTACGATCCCTTTTTCTAGTCAAGAATTAGAAATTTCAGATTTAATATTTACTGCCATTTTATGATAAATAACTATTTCTCCATTTAATATAGATCAGTATCTACCCTTTTTTCCCTTCAGATATTAAAAATGACTCAAATTAACTCCTTTTAAAATCAACAATATCCAAATTTTAACACAATTCTAGTTTTTTTTAAAACAGTACTTTTCATTTGATTTTATAGTGATAACAGTTTCCGGCTTTCCACTTATCTGTTCTGTAAATCTTCAACTAAATATTAGAGCTGTTTGTGATCTTCATTTTACATTGGTTTTCTTTCACACATGACTTTTTGTATTGTCTAAAATTAAACTATAATGTATCAATATCTATATATCTATCTATCCATCCATCTATCTTTTATCTGTCCATAATTTATCTATCTATCTATCTATCTATCTATCTATCTATCTATCTATCTATCTATCTATCATCTATCTATGCATCTATCTCATGCTTTCTGTAAAGTTTAAGTACACACATTTTATGTCTGTAAATTAAGCTGAAGCACACACTTTTCTCTTCGAGGTCCGTATTTATGTGGATGCTGTCATGAATCACATGTGTGGAGTAGGGGCTGAAGCAGGAACAAGCAGCACATGTGGAAGTTATTTCAACCCAGGAACCAGGGACTTCCCAGAAGTTCCATACTCTGGTTGGGATTTTAATGATGGCAAATGTACGACTTCAAGTGGAGGCATTGAAAGCTACAATGATGCTGCTCAGGTGAGGAAGATAATCAGAATTTAAAAAAAAAATCTGCCCTCAGTATGTATATAGATCTTTTAGAATACTATTTGAAACACAGTTTAGAATCCTTAGTAAACATATTACTAAAATCTAGAAATGCAAATCAGTCTTTAAAAAGCTTCTCCTAGTTATTTAATGGCTCAAGGAAAGCGCTTTAAATATTAGAATTTCTGGGTTTGACTATTTACCACATTAAAAGAAAGACAAGAGAAAGAAACAAAGCATTTTCTCAATCAACTAATAATATTAACTACTTTATTTCCCCATAGTTCAGTCTTCATAATGGAAATCTTCTTAAGGTGTATTCACAATAGATTGTGAATGTTCCCAGTGTCCCAGGAACAGGCTTTATGAAGCTTCCTATAGACATGAATACGCGAATAGTCAAAAAGATTCTCAGGTGACAGGTAACATTTGAAACAATAACCATTTTGTCTTGCTTGCTTATTTGTTTGTTTCAATAGGTCAGAGACTGCCGTCTTACTGGTCTTTTGGATCTTGCACTTGGAAAAGACTATGTTCGTACCACGTTGGCTAACTATTTGAACCATCTCATTGACATTGGTGTGGCAGGGTTCAGACTTGATGCTTCTAAACACATGTGGCCTGGAGATATAAAGGCGATTCTGGACAAACTGAATAACTTAAATACACAATGGTTCTCTGAAGGAAGCAGACCTCTCATTTATCAAGAGGTAAAGTAATCCATATATATGTATATGTAAATGACATCATTTTTGTTAACCAGAAGATGGATGGAAGATTTTATTAAAGACAATTTCAATAGGTTAATGCCTGAGTGCCTTATGAAATGTGCAATTTATTTAACACTTTTATTGGGTGATAATAGGTTTAATTCTTTTTTTTTATTTATACATGTGTTTAATGAGTAATAGTATCAAGTTTGCTGTAATAAACAGATGTCAGGCTTTATTCCCAGAAAAGGAAGGCTAATATACCATCTTTTCTAAGTTAACACAATGCAGTTTTTTTAAATTTATTTAAAAAAAAATAAATTAATTCTTTACTAAAATAAGAGTCTAAGGGAGTGTAGAAAATTTGTGTAGCCTGTGACATTATTGGGCCATTTAGTGTATACTCGGAGACAATTATGCAAGACAGAAAATCTTTGTC
Organism: Chionomys nivalis; assembly: GCF_950005125.1. NCBI lineage: Eukaryota > Metazoa > Chordata > Mammalia > Rodentia > Cricetidae > Chionomys > Chionomys nivalis. The sequence goes on along the minus strand of NC_080103.1, from coordinate 26,353,623 downwards.
ATTGACATCAGCAAGTCTTTCTAAATTTAACTCGTTTTTTACATATTCAAAAAAAGTTTTAATTTTTAATTATATAAATAATACATGTTTGATTTGGGAAAATAAGATTTATGTATACCTTTTCAGTTTTTTCATTTGGATGGAGATATATGGTTGTTGCAATAATTGTTTCTCTCCAGAAACAAATTAATCAAAAGAAAACCCCTCAAAAACCAAAAATCCAACCGTAAAAATAAAGTTAGACATACACTCTCTCTCTCTCTCAATCTCTCTCTCTCTCTCACACACAAACACATACACACATGAGATATATGTGTGTGGATCGGTTGATTTATATTATATACAAGCCTTTGTGCATCAATTGCTACTTTGATTTTTTTTTTTAAATCCAAAATGATGCTGTCAGAATAGAATCTCTTAAAAGAGTAGTAGTTTCACTGGGCAATGGTGGCACAAGCCTTTAGTCCCAGCACTTGGAAGGCAGAGGCAGGCGGATCTCTGTGAGTTTGAAGCCAGCCTGGTTTACAAGAGGTAGTTCCAGGACAGGTTCCAAAGCTACAGAGAAACTCTGTCTTGAAAAACCAAAAAAACAAAAAAACAAACAAAAAAAAAAAAAAAAAAGAAGAAGAAAAGAAAGAAAAAGAAAGAAAAAGAAAGAGTAATGGTTTCAAAGCTCCAAGCACAATCCAGGCCCACTGAGGGGAGGGTCCAGTGTTGTTTACATTAAAACAAGCAGCGGCTTCCAGTCACCTCCTCCAGAAATGCATTCCTACAGCCACAATCAGATGGTCACTGTGCAGTCAACCTCACTCTTTCTGCCGTTCCTGAAAATACTCATCAAACATGGAGGAAGATTCTTCTTCCTGTTCCTTTGGCTCCTTAAACTCCAAGTCCTCGCCATACTGAATGGCAAAGTCGATGTGCTGGAGCACAATGTTCATGCTCTCCTCGTCCGACTGATCGTATGGCAGAAACCGAACCATGCTGTAGTCATCAATCAAGCCACACACAGCTTTTGTCAATTTCTAGAAATTTTGGCTTCTTAAATCACCTGTTGAATCTTCTAGCAGAGAGTACATGTCTGGATCTAGAAACCAGGAAAGATCTTAACCTGCGTCTGTGTCGGGTGAGAGAATCATGGCGACTCCTAAATTTAACTCTTGTCTGAGGTATTAAGTGTGTAAATTTGGGTAAACGGATTAATATTTCTGTTCACATTTTTCATGTGAAGAGGTTAGAATTGTTTTTTATTTGATTTCATTGGAAAACTAAATAAATTTGTAAGTGTTGAAATTGTTTATCTGACAGAAAGTAATTTGTATGAATTTCTAAATTTTCAATTATATGTTAAATTGAAATATGTCAGCCTTCTTTATTGGACAAGAAATGGCACTAGCATTAAGTTTCTTTCAATAGTGATGCATATGTTTTATAAAGAATCAAAGAAAATCAGTTAAAGCATCAAAGACATAAGAAATTTATAGGATATTAATATTACTTTACCCAACTGACAGTTTTCCCCCTTTATCTCTACTAGGTGATTGATCTGGGTGGTGAGGCGGTGACAAGTTCTGAGTACTATGGAAATGGCCGTGTGACAGAATTCAAGTATGGAGCAAAACTGGGCAATGTTATCCGCAAGTGGAATGGAGAGAAGATGGCCTATTTAAAGTAAATATACACCATCTCTCAATTAGATTTTGGTAATTATAATCTTCTAAAGTCAGACATTACTTTAAAACCATTTACTCATAAATAAAGCTATAATGTGGCCATTTTGTTCTACTTATATAGTGCAATAATTAATTTGAAATGTTTGTTTATAATATAGAGTGCAATATTCAATCTTATTTTGTTTTTCATTTTACATAATGTGATATGGAATTTTTACCCTTCTTGAGTTTATCTACATTACAATGTTACAGGAGCAATGTGAATGAAAAGCAAATAATAGCATACATAGAATCATGAAACATGTTAGACAATTATATATGTGTATATGCACATACCTAGAAGAAATTTTTCCTGTGGAATAATCACTTAGCTTGAGAATCAGTAGTTAAATCTCAATAGATTTAGTAGTTAAATCTAAGTAGAAAGAGATACAGATTTAGGGTAGTCTAAAGGTGTTGTAAAATAATAATATATTCATATTTTTTTAAAAAATAGGAACTGGGGCGAAGGTTGGGGTTTCATGCCTTCTGATAGAGCCCTTGTCTTTGTGGACAACCATGATAATCAGCGAGGTCATGGGGCTGGAGGATCATCCATCCTGACATTTTGGGATGCTAGGTAAATAAAACTATTCTTTGATGATTTGTTACTTGCCCTTTAGTGATTGCAAGTTTTTTATTCTTCTATTATAATATTATTTTGTAATTTTCAGACTCTATAAAATGGCAGTTGGATTTATGTTGGCTCATCCTTATGGACTCACACGAGTAATGTCAAGTTATTACTGGCCAAGATATTTTGAGAATGGAGAGGTAAGTTTGAATACATTTTTTCTAAGAAAAGGGAAGCAGTCATGTTTCAATTTTACATAAAATTTTTTCATAAAATACATGTCATCAAATATTTATTTACTGTAATGTTAGCAATATAAGCTTATTACAGAAGTATCCACTGCTTTTTCAGTATTAAAAAAACCTTGAAAATTATAGAACAAGGTACATAAAGCAAAACACAGGCATCTAATCATACTTACCTTGTCAATTTGATATGGAGATTGTGCATGGTAATACCTTTAAAGAAGGGAAACAAGTTTGCTTAATGCTATACTGGAGTTCTGCCTCATCTCGGGCATTGCACCAGCCAGCGCTGAAAGAGGATAGTTGAAGGACAGCTCATTTATTAGGAGGAAGCAGCTGACAGTTATAGCCCAGGAAGAATAGCCAGTTGGAATCATGTGGTGGTATACCTTTGGGGCCAGGAGAAGGAACCTCATAAGGTCATGTAGAAAAGAAAGGATATTTTAGTGGTCAGATAAATGGCAACCAGTCCTCATGGCCTTGGAGATGCATGCACTTATCAGTTGCTATGTGCACCTAGGCACTACACCCAGGGATGTCTTTCTGCTGAGGTCTGATAGCATCTGAGCAAGGCAGGGGATGGGTATGGAGTTGAAGGAAGAAGTGGCCAAATCTTACCTCTCAGAATGAGAAAAATCTAGGTTTCAGGCATACTTCAACATCTTAGCTTCAGGCCAGTCCTGTAGTTTAAAACTTGACCAAGATAAGTATTTGCTATGTACTTTTACATTTTTCAATGGAATGGAAAGAAATCATTCAGTTGAACTGGGGTTATCTAAAAAATACGCCTACAAAATTATGTTAAACTAAGCAAACAAATTTGAAGACTCATTCAGGAAATCTAAAGATGGCAAAATATTATGCAATACATTAATCTGAACAGTTTCAAAAAGCAATAACGGTCTAGGGAGATGACTTAGAGGGTAAAACTCTTGCAGGAGGGATAAGGGTTCAGTTCCTTGACATCTTGCAATGCTAAGAAGTTTGTCTCAACACAATTGCCCGATAGGTGGAGATCACAGATTTCTGGACCACCAAAATGGTTAGCTCTAGGTTTAGGAGAGAAACCCTTCCTATATTGACAGTGGAGAGAATGCTTGTTCAATTGCTTCAGGAAGATGTGTAAATGTGTTGACAATCATGAAATGCATATTAAAACTTTTGAAAATTTATTACAGAATATCAGGGTATATTTATTAGTACTTTTATTTAAAAGATGGTATGGAACATAAACTAATATAAATTTGGAAATTAATTATACTTGTTAAAGAATTTTACAGACATCATATTTTTATAACAACAAACTGTTATTTCTATTTTATAAATGATGAAATTTAGGCCTAGAGATCTTATGTATGTTTAATGAGTTTTTAAAATCATTGGTACTGAAACCTTTTCTTTAATCCTTATCTTTCTGGTACAAATGCTCTTACCACTTTTGTGACATTAAAGAAGTAAGAGAGATAATAAGAAGTTATTGCATGAAAAGGCTCTGAGTGAATAAAAATGTGTAATTCTTTGAAATATGGCTCTAGAAAATTATGGTGTATATACTCAAATAGGAAAACTCAGTAAAGGTCTGTATAAATGTTGAAAAAGTTAGACACTAAGTAGATACTTTAGAGACTCAAGTAGCAGAATTTTTTTTAGTTTAGTGCAATGGAAATGAGAATATGCATGTTAAAATCCTGAAAATTTTCTCTTTAATTAAGGATGTCAATAATTGGGTTGGACCACCAAATGACAATGGAGCAACCAAAGAAGTGACGATTAATGCAGACACCACTTGTGGCAATGGCTGGGTCTGTGAACATCGATGGCGCCAGATCAGGTTGGGAGTGTCCCCTACAGATCTTGTCTAATAAGAGAATTGTTTAACTTTTTGTTTTAAATTTTTGAATATAAAGGGCACGAGCATTTTACGTGTAATTGTGCTTTTAGGAACATGGTTGCCTTCAGAAACATAGTCGGTTTTGAGCCTTTCTCAAACTGGTGGGATAATGGCAGCAACCAAGTAGCTTTTGGCAGAGGAAACAAAGGATTCATTGTCTTTAACAATGATGACTGGTAAGTGGAAATCAATTAAAGTAGGATTGTATATTCTTATTTTTTAGACACTTCCTTTCACTTCCTGTTCATTTGTAGCTGAAAATATTTTCATTGATAGATTTAAATAAGCATAGTGACTTGAAAACTAGAAAAAAATGATGCTTGCTCTTAACTTGTTTCTATATTTTTGTAGATTCCAAGTAGAGTTTTGGTATAGTTCTTTATGTATTCTTCCGCTGTCATGTGCATATATTCTCACTCATATACTCATCTGTACAAAGCATATACACATTCAATAAAAATCTTAAAAATCAGCAACAAACATGGACATTATATTCAAAGTATATCCCCATTTCCTAGCTCTGTATCACAACTATTTCTTTTTCTGTTTCTTTGTTATCTAATCTTAAATTCTCTGCCTTTGTGTGATGAATAGTTTCAATGCATTTGTAAACTTGCTATGGCTGATGGTTTTCCTCAGGAGGCAGTTGAGTTTGGTTCTACAGATTCCAAAGATTGGCCTTCCATTTTTGATCCAAGCTTCTTTTTTTTTCTCCTTTAACATTTTCCTATATATACAACTATACTTAGAGAATCTCAGTGCAAGTAGTTGAAAATCTCAGTTGGGAGGTTTTTATTTTTTCTCATTTGGATTATTTTATTAGTTTCTTTTTTGATACTGTGATTGATTAAATAGCATGAACAAGTCAACTTACAGAAGAAAGATTTCATTTGGCCTGCAAATCCAGGGGTTAGACTTTGTGAAAGCAGGGCATGAAGGGAGGAGCCCTGATGGCTTACACTATGAACCACAGTACAGCACAGAAAGAGCTGATTAGATAATGTAGGAGTGTTTTTTTCTCAAGGTCTACTTTCAATGACACAATATCTCCAATTATCTACCTATCTATTTATCTATATCTATCTATCTTGATTCTAAGTTTTATTTTTATAGTACCAAGTTTAGGAAATTATTTAATTTGGAGATAGTCTGTTTTCTTGAAGTTGGCTTTGTTGAACTTGACTTTTTACTTTTACTTTTTCAGGTCTTTGTCAACAACTTTACAAACTGGTCTCCCTGCTGGCACATATTGTGATATCATTTCTGGAGATAAAGTTAATGGCTATTGCACCGGAATTCAAGTCTATGTTTCTGACGATGGCACTGCTCAATTTTCTATTAGTAACTCTGCTGAAGACCCATTTATTGCTATCCATGTGGAATCAAAAATATAAAATTTAAAATAAATACGTACTGAGAGCATCAAAAAATCATTTGTTTTTTTTTCTTTTGCATAATTTAATTTTTATACTTCAGCCACATTTAGTAAAATCTATTACAGCAATAAAACTGAATTGGTAAAAAAGCATATTAAAATTGTACATAAGTTTAAGAAAGTTACATACAGGCTTTTAATATATTTTAGATGATTATCTTTCAATTATTTGTCAAAGGCAATTCCCAGATTTAAGATGATGTCCTGTCAAACATACTGTTTTATCACAAGTACCATTTGTTCCATAGTACCCTAATGTCTCTTCTTTATTGAATATATTTTTCTTTATTTCATATATAAAGTATATACGTATATATAATTATTCTTATCTTATTCACTCACTTATCTTCCATTATTTTCTTCCATTTTCTACCAGATGCCTTCTTCTTCTTCCTGACAAATCACTTACTCCTCTATTTTTTCTTGTCTTTTCTTTTTAAAGGTCTAATGTGTAAATTTCCAGCCCTCCATACTGCTTATTTTGTTGACTCTGAAGAAATCCTGCCTTAGAGAATTCCTTTTAAGACCTGGAAATTACTTTAGTGACTTTGTCTTTTCAAGCAAATGTGCATTTCCATGCACTGAAGCTTGTGATGTGTGGAACAGCCCCTTTCGGACAGCTCTTTCATTTGTTCCAGTCATTAACAATAGGCTTTTCCTTAAGGATTACAATTGCTTTTCATAAACTGGCCTTATCTGTAGTTTGTGAGCCATTTATCCTCCAAAACTGAACATTTTAAATATATATCTTTCTACTATATTTATTGTTCTTTTCTATATGGACCTTGATTAGAATGGCAAGAAAAATTATTCTGTAAGCCCCGGTCTCTGGTCTCCATCTTTGGAGGCCCCATCCCTGTGCCCTCCAAGTCTCAAGATCAATCCCTCCCTGGAGGAGGGTCAAGATGAGCCCACCAAAATCTTGACCATGCCCTTAGTCCATTTAAACTGCCTTCCTGGAAAGTTTCCTCATGGTCTCTTTTCCTTCCTCCTGGTCATATTAGCCGCCTCCCGGTTCCCCCTTGGGGCCACTGGAGAGTGCAGGAATCCCATTAAACCTGAATATTTTAAAATTTGGTTTGTTGTGATTTGTCTTGATTGGGATTTTTGTATGGGCAGAGAGCTCGCATTAGGAAAAATTTCTAACATCTTGGAGGTCCCACTGGGTAGGGTGGCATTTCCATGTGGCCCTAGGCCAGGTGTCAAAAGTCTCTAGTCCACAATCTGAGCTCTCTACACCATGTTAAAACGGGCCCCTGGGCCTACAGCAGCTGCGTCTTGGTGAGTCCCTTTTTCTTGTCTATACTACAGGGTGTTGGGGGGACCCATTTGTACTTACTTTTGTCAATTATTGGACTCTTGTTGAAGCTGTGAGCTCACGCTAAGGGTTTTATCTCAGCAGCAGCCAGACTGGCAAGACTGGGCTTGGCTGAGGTGGGATTTGTTTGTTTTGGGACACCAAGTATTCAATTTCCACAACCCCGTTGGGCCTGAGAACTATTTTAGCAGACGGGCTGTAATAGATTTAGGCTGCTTGGTTGGGCATAGACTTTAAAATGGGCACTTGCAGTTGAAAGTCAGATCCACTGTCTCCCTTGGAATGCCTCTTACAAAATCTTAAAATTGGGCTTGTCTGACACAATTTGTCCCGAACGGCTAATTTCCCTATGCACTAAGATTTGGCCTCAGTATAATCTTGAAAATGGGATGTGTTGGTCAACAGAAGGAAGCCTTGAGCTTACCGACGTCTGGGACCTAGAAAATTTTTGTCACCATAAGGACAAATGGGCAGATCTTACGTACGTCCACGATTTTTGGGCTCTGTGCTTCCACCCTTCCCTTAGTAGCCAGCGTCTCGCAGCACCAATCTCCATAGCTAAATCTGCAATGCCTCCGAATTCCCAGTCATCTGGGAATTGGGACCCCGACAATTCCAGCTGAAATATACAGCCAGAGGCACAGCCCCCTCGCCCACTCACTCAAGCCTACACTACCCAACCCCCTCCCGTGGAGCAACATTCTCTTCATTCCTCTCCTTCCCAGAAAAACTTCTCCCATCCTAATCTGAAGGTTCAAGGTCAACTTCCACCTTCCCCACCTCCCCTCCCCTTCCTACCTCATCTCTCTGCCTTTGGACCCCCTTTGCACACTGAGCTAGCCCCTCCCAAGCCTCCCCAGTTTCCTCCCATACCAGATCTCAGTGTAGCTCTGCCCTTTTCTGTCCTCTTAGGGAGGTGGTGGGAGTTGATGGCATTATGAAAGTTCATGTTCCCTTTTCTCTTCCAGATCTCTCTGATAGAAAAGTGACTAGATTCCTTTTCTAATAATCCTTCTGCATATATCAAGGAGTTTTATTTGTCCCAGACCTACAATCTTACCTGGCATGACTATCACATCATCCAAGCTTCTACTCTCACTACTGAGGAGCGAAATAGAATTCAGGTAGCAGCTAGGTAATATGATCGACACTACAGTCCCTGTGGGAGAAGTGGCTGTGCTGGTCAGAGAACCAAACTGGGACTATCAACCTGGCCAAAGTAGCTAACAGAGGCGGGACATCATGGTCCGTTGTCTCCTTCAGGGTATGGAAATGGTCTCAGAAAAAGTAGTTAATTTTGACAAATTCCAAGAGATTACACAGCTAACAGATGAAAATCCAGCCATTTTTTAAAATCAGTTACAAGAGACCATGGTACAATATACCAGGCTAGATCCAGCCTCCCCAGCAGGAGCCATGGTCTTGGCTACCCATTTCATTTCTCAGGCAGCACCAGATATTAGGAAAACGTTAAGAAAGGTTTAGGAGTGTCCCCATATGGGAATTGGTGAAAACGGCCTTTAAAGTTTTTAATGCCCAAAAAGAAACAGCTGAGTCTTCCCAACAAACAAGACTACAACAGGTAGGTACCTTACATACCCAGGCCTTAGCAGCCGCCCTAAGGCCACAGGAAGGGGGGACAAAGGAAGCCAACAACAAGGCTCTACCCTGATAGAGCCCAGCATAAGTCAACCTCACAGGCAAGCTATTTCAAGTGTGGCCTAAATGGTCATGTGGCATAATATTGCACTATGCCTCCTCCGAGGTTATGTCCTATCTGCCAGCAACCTAGAGACTGGATATCACAATGCCCCCATGCAGGCTTGTCCTATATGCCACGCCATGGAGGTCCAGCCTCACCAACATCAGCAAGTGAAACTGTGCCAGCCCTCGAACTTCTCAGAGGATTGATGCTGCCCAGACTTGGTGTATCCTGTAATCCTATCCGTGCCTAGGGTAATGCTACAGGTAGTGGGTGAGTCCATTACTTTTCTATTGGACACGGGAGCTACCTATACTGTTCTAACTTCTCACTCAGGCTTTACATTCCCCTCAGCAGTTTCAGTTATGGGGGTAGACATGACCTGTTCCTCCCCCACTTAAAACTTTGCCACTGCCCTGCATTCTTGCAGGACAATTTTTCTCTCATTCTTTCTTAATACCTGCTTGCCCAGCACATTTACTGGGTCCTTAGCCACTTCAGGGTCACACTCACTTTCGCCCCCGCCCCCCACTCTTCTGAGTCACACTTTCTTTTCACTTTAACAGCCTCTCAGGTTGCTGCCCCAGACTATTCTGTTCCTACACTCCCTTACCCAGTAGAGCCTCAAGTATGGGACACTTCTACTCCTCTGATTGCTACTCACTACCAGCCAGTGCCAGTTCACCTTAAAGACCCTTCATCCTTCCCTTCCAGACCCCAGTCTCCTATTTCTGAAACCCACCACTGAGGCCTTAAGCCTATCATCACCCATCTCCTGTCTCAAGGACTTTTAATTCCTATCGACTCACCTTGTAACACTCCAATTCTTCCTGTGTGGAAGTCCTCTGGCACCCACCGCCTAGTTCATTCCAGTTCACCCAGTGGTTAACAACCTTTACAATCTTCTGTCTGACATCTCTCCTGCCACCTCCTACTTTACAGTTCTAGACCTAAAAGATGCCCTTTTCACTTTTCCTTTACACCCTGACTCATACTTCCTTTTTGCCTTCACCTGGGAGGACCCTGACTCCCGGTCCTCCAGACAGCTTACGTGGACTATTCTCCCTCAAGGTTTTCGAGACAGTCCCCATTTCTCTGGTTTGAGATCTCTCAAACATTGGAACAGGTTCCACGATGCTTCTCCAGTACGTGGACGACCTACTTCTTTCTTTCTTTCTTTTTCTTTTTTATTTATTTTTTTATTTTTGAGACAGGGTTTCTCCGTAGCTTTTTGGTTCCTGTCCTGGAACTAGCTCTTGTAGACCAGGCTGGCCTCGAACTCACAGAGATCCTCCTGCCTCTGCCTCCCGAGTGCTGGGATTAAAGGCGTGCGCCACCACCGCCCGGCTTCATCTCTATTTCTTTATGGCAGTTTTTCACCTCCTGTTTAAGGTCCTCTATTATTTTCATATAGTTCCGTTTAAAGTCGATTTCTTCTATTTCTTCTGGAGTAGGGTGTTCAATTCTTCTTGTTTTGGGATCCCTGGATTCAGGTGATGTCATGTTGCCTTTCAGGTTGTTGGAGGAATTCTTGCATTGGCGCCTGGCCTTTTCTTCCTTCAAATGGAGCCAGGAGAGGCCTGGTGTCTTGGTCCAGACTTTGCTGTGACTGACTCTCTGGGTGGATCTCCTCACTGTAGGAGCAGGAACTGTCCCTGTCTGGATGGAACTCCTCCGCACTGAAACAGGGATGCCTGGTATCCTCCTCTGGGTGGATAGCCCATCAGGATAAAACTCTTCAGCACTGAAAAACTCCAACTCCCCCCCCCACCAAAAAAAAGAAGACAAATTTTGAAAATTGATTCTAATCCTGGTCTCCCATCTTTTCCCCTCCCTAATAGTGAGAAGTTTCAGACATTTAGTTATCTAGCTGGCCATCTGTTACTGAATTTATCTATGGGTGAGGGTGCCTGCAACATGTCAGTAATAGATTCCCAGGCTTTTGTGTGAGATGAATGTAGAAGGAGCTAATGATAGATGATAGCTAAGGGCACCACCTGTTGGAAGGATGCTTGAGATTGACCAGAACTTTTATCCTGTTTTCATTGTAACCTTTCATTTGGCAATTTCAATCTTTGAAAACTTTTTGTCTGAAAATATCTCTGCTCATTCTGTGTTTTGGATTCCCTGAAGAAAATATGTGTCTTGCTGTCATCTGGTCTTATATGAGGGAATGACAATGTGAAGAAAAATACCTTTCCACCTAATCTGAGGAAAAAAGAAGTTTGAAAAGAGTGGCCCTTATGTTGAATAACGTGAAGTCCATGATTAAAGTGGTAGCATCCTAAAGCCAAAGTGGTACTCCCGGAAATATTTCACAGGTCACAAGTAGAAATTTAAAACCAATTTATCTATAAAGTAACAGAAAATAAAAATGACCATTTGGGTGGAAACATTTATTTTCAACATAAAAAATGTTGAAAAGTATGTTTTAAATATTATTTCGAAAGTGCTAAGTTAACACTTGATAACATTGTCCTTTCACAGAATATAAAATCTGAATTGTGTAAATTGCTGTGTGATGATTCTTTTGTACACTGTGAATATGTGTTACTCTCATTAGTTGATAATAATCTGTTTTGGCCCTTGGCAAGGCAGGAAAAGCTGGATTTAGGAATCAAAGTAGGAGCTCAAAGAAAGTGGCAGAATTGGAGAAGATGCCACAAGCTATCCAAGAAGGAGGATGCTGGGGATGAGTAAGCCATGGATCACATGACAATACGTAGATGAATAGGAATAAATTGGTTTAAATGTACAAGCTAGTCAATAATTTGGGGACCCAGATATAGACCTACAACCTCCTGATATTTTTTTGACAGGCTTCAAAAAATAAATAGAGAAAAAGACAGCTTCCTTACCAAATGATACTAAAAATGAAATATCTATATGTAGAAGAATGGAACTGTATTTCTCTCACATTGCACAAAATTCAACTCCAAATGAATCAAGGATTTCAACGCAAAACCCAAATCTTTGAAATTGTTAGAGAAAAAAAAAGAAAGTACACGACTAGATACAGAAACAGGCAATGACTTTAAAAATAGGACTTTAATTGCTCAGGAAATAAGAACAGCAATTTACAAATGGAGTGTTGTGAAGTTATAAAATTTTTGTACCAGAATGTAAATTGGCAATCATGTGACGAAGCCACTTATAGAATGGAAAAAACACCCCATGCCCGCTAAATATCTGATAGAGGAAAAAAATATCTAGAAAAGTCAAAGATCTCAAGAAATTAAACACCAAGAAGGAAAACAACCCAATCAAAAATTGGTTCATGGAATTAAACAGAAAATTCTGCCCCCCAAAATGAAATATGAACAGTTCAAAAAGTGTTAAACACACACACAAAAAAGTGTTTAAACATCATGAGGCCCCAGACAAATGTGAATTAAAAGTACTTTATGATTTCATTTTGCCTCAGTCAGAATGGATATAAGAAAATTACAGCAGATTCTGGAGAGGTAGTGGGAAAGTAGGATCCTTACTCCTCATTGGTAGGAACGTAGATTCGTGCCACCTCTATGCAAATCAGTGTGGAGGTTTGTTGAAAAGCTAAAAGTGTAACTTCTTTATGATCTAGCTACATCAAACTTGGGTGTGTGCCTAAAGGACTTTACAGCCCAATTCATGGATCTATTTACAATATCTCAGTAATTTAATCAGACTAGATGTACATCAACTGATGACTGAAACATACATATACACACATACATGCATAATGAAATATGTAATGTACATTTATATAATGTAATTCTATTCATCCATAAAAATAAAACTGAACTTTGAATAAAAGTTGATGAAAATGAAAAATATTATTCTGAGTGAAGTAGCCAGGCTCAGGAAGAAAATGTTGAATCCAGAGACTCGCTTCAAATGGAGATTTTTGTTTTTAAATTTAAGTGGGCTTACAGAAGCCAATGAGCAAGAATAAAGGCATGTAAGTGGCAAACTATAGGGGGAATTATAAAAACACTAAATTTGAAACTGGGGAGATACTAGATGTAAAGAGGTTTAAATGCTTGTGATAGGTTGGATAAGGGGAGAAGGGAAATGAGAACAGGGGCTAAGAACATCTAAGAATACACAAAAAAACCATAAAAAAACCCCATTGATTTATAAATACAACATTTAATTACAACTCAAGTAAAAATTAATAAAACAAATTAGAACAGAGGCACCCTTATCAGACAGATAATATTGTTCACAGAATCATAGACTTTGAAACAAAAATCCTAGTGTCTGATGGGAGCTACCTACCTCCTTATTATTTGTTGGCTAAAGAAGCCCCAGAGAAACCCAACAAAATATAGATTGTAATTCATCTCATTTGACCACCATACCTTGGTGGTAATCCATATTGATGAAAATACCACATTTAGGTTACATGTGCCAGAGTAAACAAGATAGAACCTAACTGGTAGCACTCTTCCTGCTACCTAGGGTTCACAGTGTCTGATGATGGCATATAGGATATTGAGGTTGAAAATGCATCACCTATATTATTCAGCTCCAAATTATTTATGCTACAATACTGACAAACTAGGCAGGTTATGCTCATCAGTGCAATAGTGGTGATATGAATATTTTAGATTAAAAACCTCAAAATAAGTAATTGATTTTGAGGTATATACCATACTAGGGAATACACACAAGAGGCTATCAACCTGATTAAAAGCCTGTGGTAGGGAAATATAAGTATCCAAGTGGTGAACACACTACCATTTTTCTCTAAGTGAATATATTATCAAACTTCCTTATAAAAATATATGCCTACGGGCTTATGAAAGTCTCAGCTTGGGAATATGAGTTTTTGCAGAGAATGATGGTTAATAAATAGACTTACATATGATCCAAGTGCTGAGAATAAGTGACTAATCAGTGCTCAAGACGTGTATATAGTCTCCTATTCCTAAGACCCAGGATTTCACTAGAGAGAGGATGGAATAAGAATCTGAAGATGAATAAGAGTTAAGAAGCACTGATAACCAGATATGACATTGTCATTACAACCATGAACACTGAGCATGTATGGATACCTGCACAAGAATAGGCCTTCTAGCTTTCCATCACATATAGAGGAGGTTTTCATTAATGTATTCTTTCTTGAGGAACTAATGGCTGAGAATGGTTTTTGGAGAAGGGAGTGTCACTATTTTCTAATGGTGTAGTGCCTGGGAAAATAGGTAGGAAGAATAAGGGAATAAGAAAGGAAGGAAGGTGGACATACAGGAGTAATAGAGGAATAAATACATGCACAATATTTTGTATATATGAGAAATCATCAAAAAATTTAAAGAGTTAACACATGCAAAACATGAGAATTAACAAACAAGATTACTCCTTATCTATACACAGACAGCTCAGGCTATATGAAATAGCATTGAAAATGCATGTTCAGGAGGGCAATTTAGCAATCCATTTTTATAGTATGTTAACATAACAATCATGATAAAATAATAGTAGGTTCAACAGACTTTAAAAACCTTAAAACTTTTGTGAAACATAAGATCCTATATAACTAGAGTTATGAACCAAATTTAATTTAAAATATATTCAAATAAATATTTAATAACATTTATGAAAGAATTTTAAGACTAATGATTTTCTTGTATCCTGATAATTTCTTTTGTTTTCTCTTATTATTCATTTTGGTTGCTTGAGGAAATTAAATTTCAAGAAAAAAATATTGGTATTTCATGTCATATCACACAGAAAGTTTTATTTTTAGGTTAATGAAGCTGCAGCTATTAACTATTAAAACAGTCTTTGTGGTGCTGGAGATAGTACCTATGGCCTCATGCAACACGATAGGCAACCATAACTCTAACTGAGCTATACTCCCAGTCCTGAAATACCTCCTCCTCCTTTTTTTGCTCTTCTTTTTCTTTAGTTTGACACATACACATAGGAACATGGATGTTTTTAAGTTGCATCTTTTCTTTTCTTTTTCTTGCTTAAAAATATTGAGAATCTCATACAAGATTATTATAATTTTGCCATTTCTACCAATCCATCTCCTTTCCTGTCCCCATATATTGTTCTCAGATTCATGGTCTCTTATTTATTTATTGGTAAGCACACACACACACACACACACACACACGGTTCATATGAGTACATTCTTAGGATGGATCACTTGGTATTGTTAACATATCAGGAAGCTTGTCATAGAGTAGACTAATTTCCCTCCTCTCAGTAGCCATTGATTGCTTTTAGCTCTTCATCTAAGGTGAGAATTCATGAAAATTCTCCCGTCCATGTTAAGCTATTGCAGTAAAACAAAAAGATGTCTTTCTAAACTGAATTCTTTCTTATAAGCACATATTCTCATTGTTCTTAATAATAAAGACCCAGAGTCAGCTATCAGGAGGTGAAAGCTGAAGGTTCAGAGAAGCAGAGCAGCCAGCCACTGGAGTTCTTACCTCTACCAAAACTCAGAACAAAGGGGCCATCCTGTCCTTAGACTGTCTCCTCAGACTGCATCCTGCCTCAGACTGCACTGAGTTTCTTTCTTCTCCTGCCTTATATTCTTCTCTCTGCCCAGCCATGTCAAGCTTGTCTCCACCTCCTTAGTGCTAGGATTCAATGCATGGGATCCCCAGAGCTAGGATCACCTCTGTGTGAGTTGTTTCTCTTTTAGACTGGATCAATTTCCTTTAGCCTCTGTCTGCCTCTGTCCTCCAAGTCCTGGGATTAAAGGTATGTATCCCCACTGCCTGGTCTCTAGTGGCTTAGTTCTGCACTCTGACTTCAGGCGAGTGTATTTGCTAAAACACAAACTAAATATTATTACACTATCTAAAATAGATGATGGCCATTTACATTTCAACTATCAAGTGAATTACTCATATCAAGTATAGACTCTGGAGTATTTTAACCTGTTGGACAAGTATGACCCTCAGCTCCATTAGAACGTTCTTGCTTAAAGTGTGCTCAAATTAAAATATTTACAGGTACTTATTGCTTTGTGGTCATTCCGTTTCAGGGCCCTAGAATAGAATAACAATAAATAATACATTATTGGTGACGATGGTACTCTCCTATCACTCTCTGGAACTAGAGGAGTAACAAAGTCGATCTCCTATCAATTGCTGAATTGGCATGAAGGAAGAATCCTTGTTTCTTCAAATTCTCCAACTAGATCCAAGACTTTAAAGAACTGCAGGCTTATGCTTTGGGCATGACTGCCAATTACTTCTCACCAGGAACATCTGTGTTTTCTCCCATCCACACCTACAACCCTCTGGGGATTCTCATGAATTGACGGACTGCTTTGCACTTTGTGCTGAGTTAGACTTCTCTTTCTCTGTGCTTTTCCTGTGTCTTCTCATCCTGCCTATGATTTCTGATGCTCTTTCAAAGTATCTCGTTAGCATGCAGTCTATATTTGCAATTCTTGAAATTAATTCACTGTATGTAGAATATCTTATCCTGCCATCTCCATCCATTCCATCATTGGTTGCAAAACTCAGTAAGCGTTTATATGTTTTATTTCACATAAAAATATGATATGCCAGTTACCAAACAGCCAAAAAATTGATTGAGGTTATAGAGTGTGAAGGTTTAATAGTGAAAGCAATAATACACGGTAGATACTTGTGCAGAAAGGTGATACCCATGTCCAGATAAGGGATTAATGAACACAGATACAGGACTACCAGGGAACAGAACTTTCAAGTACAAATCTACATGGCAGGCAGTTTGAGTGTCAGTTTTTAATATCATCTTGAAGTGGACCATGTATCCTGGTCAGGAGAAAGTATGCTTGACTTGAGATCCAGGAACAATCAGATGTTAATCCTCAGGTGATCTTCCTGAAAGAGTTCCCTAACAAATGGATGTGGAATCACATGCTCTGAAAATCTGTTGGGGCCAGTTCTTCTTTTATAGTCTAGGGTGAGGGAATTATACTGGGGTGTTGATCAGTTCACACAATGATGTTTCAGAGATGACTTTAAATGTTCAGAGGCAGAATTTTTATTGACATTATTGAATTACTCTTGAGCCATACTGGCAGATTTTGTTTATACAAACCAAAACCAAACCAAAAGAAAACAAAAACCAAAAATCAAAAACAAAAGCAAAAACAGAAAGGGGTCTAATACTCACAATTTTGAAATAGTATAAATAATTTAACACTAAGGAAACAAAATGAACAACTGAGGAATAGGATAAATAATTCTCACAGGAAGAAACCCAAATGGCCACTGACTATTTAAAAGGTTTTCAGTGTTCAAACAAATTAAACTTATTACAAAATACCATTTCACTTTAGTCAGAATGGCTATCATTAAGAAATCTGTCAACAAATGTAGCAGAAGATGAAGAGAAAGAAAAACTCTAATTCACTGCTGGCAGGATTGCAAATTAATGTAGCTATTACGGAAATTAACTAGGAAAGTCTTCACAAAATAAAAACCAAGCTAGTAGAGAATACACCTATGCCACTCATGGGCAACTAGTGCAATTGCTACAACCTTATCTATTGTAGTCTTAGAAAACCAGCTCCAAGTCTGCACACAGGTTTGCAAGGAATCTTTATTGTGATTTATTCTATCTAGGGTTAGTAAAGGAACACACATGTCGTTCTGGTGTAACTCTCTTTATTTTTTCATGTTGCTGACTTCTGTATTTTTTCATGTTGGCTCCAGATTTTCTTTGTTCTTAACACACACACACACATACACACACACACACACTCATACTCACGCTCCAATAGACTCTTTCATGCTGCATAGAGGAGTAACATTTTAAGGTCACATTCCAGTAAATGATATGAGACAGAGCTACCCCAATAACATACAAGCAATAAATTTCAACTTTTTAATTGGCTGTAAAGTGCAGTTGTAGCAGCAAATAATCAGTCATTGTGTTATCTATCTAAAGAGATAATCTTATAAGGCGGTAAAAAGGTTAGAAAGCAAAACTGTTGAGGAGTCTAAGAAAAAGAAGGAATTTGTGCATATATCCTATATTCCTGAGTATATTAAACATTTATTTTATTTTTAAAAACAATCTTTATTTTTCACACACTAATCCTATATTCCTCCCTTTTCTCCTCCTGCTTTCCCCATCTTTCCCTATGCCATCCTTCATCTTCTCTTCAGAGAGGGTAAGGTCTCCCATGGGGAGTCAACAAAGTTTGTCAAATCAAAATGACTAAAGACAGAAGCCTTCCCGGCTGCATCTACCTGGGCAAGATATCCCCCCGCAGAGGAAATGGACTCCAAAAAGCCAGTACAATCAGTAGGTTTAATCCTGGTCCCACGGCCAGTGTCCCAGAGACTGCACAAGCCACACAACTACCACCCACATTTAGAGAACCTTGTTTGGTCATATGCAGGTTCCCTAGCTGTCAATCTGGAGTCAGTGAGTGCCCACCAGCTCAGGTCTGCTGTTTCTGTGAGTTTCCCCATCGTGAATTTGACACCTTTGCTCATATTATTGCTCCTCTGCTAACATTTTGTGATTAGCAGAAATACTGGGCTTTCTCCAGACACTCTGGAGAAAAGCTTTTGTTGGGACCCAGGTGTATATCTTAAATCTCCTAGTATAAGTCCATTAGGCATTTTCCAAGGCTCAGTGAAATTAAGAAACACATTAAATCTTAAAATATATTTTCCTACACTGCGTGTAACTATAGACTATAAAAAAGGAAACTTACAACTCTTTATCGGGGCCATGAAGTCAGATTATTCTTTGTAGCCTTTTGCAGAGTTAATTTTTGTTCTAGATAATTAGTCAGAAAAAGGGAGAGAAACTGCAATGGTAATTAAGTCGCTTTGTGCCTAACCATGGTTCAACAAATCAGATAGATGGCAGTTTTGTGTTTGTGGACTAGTCTGCATTTCTGTCTAGTCCCTTAACACCCATTAGCAGGGAACCTTTCTAATCTGAACTGACTTTGACCCTCAAAAATCAGTTAATAGTACGAAAGGCTGTCTTATTAGCTAGAAATGCAATCACTAGCCTATGTCAGCCTGAGCTGTGATATAAAACAGCTTTCAGGGATTATATAATTACTGACTTGTGCAGTATTTCTTTGTATAGCCTACACATCAAACTTTGTAGCTAACATTTTAGAGATCAAATAAACAATACAATTTAAGAAGGAGTCATCTTCTAGAAAGTCCACAGATATAAATGCTCATAAGATTGAGATAGATACATTATAATATGGTAGTGGGGAAATACCCACACCATATCCATAATATCAGATACCAAAGATACAGCAGAAGCAAAAGACAGTTTGGAGTCTGTATTCTCGTAGACTTTGATTGAATGAGACAAATCCATCAGAGAGCTGTTCTTCTGGTGAACTGGCACCTGGCCTTCAATTGCCATTTGCTGCCCCTCTGATATGGCCAATGGCAACCAGCACTTGCCACAGAGATAGCTGCACATCCATGTTTGTTACTGCTCCACTCACAACAAGAAGGAAATGGCCTATATGTCAATCAAAAGTTGATGGATAATGAAAATGTGGTATTCATACATCATGGAATATTATACAAAATTAAAGAAAAACAATCAAATTTTAGAAATATTCCTTGGAATAGAGAAGTGAGAAGACCCAAACTCAGAAGGAAAGAAAGAAAGAAAGAAAAAAAGAAAGAAAGAAAGAAAGAAAGAAAGAACACTAAAAATTTAGTAAGGAGTCATAGATAGCATAATGTTAGGTGATGAGAGAGGATATAATTTAGGCAAAAACCATGAAAATCCTAAGACTATGTAGAGATATTTTCCCCTTATTTCAATTCTACTATAGTCACCACATAATGATTGATTTATGCTTTCAACTGTCTGTGTATTGAAGAAGAAATACTATTTTCATATTCCAAAAAAATCCAACATGTATTATTGTTTTCATGAAATGATTATGAAAGTTCATTTTTCTTTTAATTCTACTGATCATTAACTCAATAGAAATTAACACTGAGTATGTTTGTCACATTGATTCATTTAGAACAAGATATTTTTTTTCTTTTTTTTTTCTTGCTGATTTTTTTTATTAATTAATTAATTTAATTATTAAAGATTTCTGCCTCTTCCCCGCCACCACCTCCCATTCCCTCCCCCTCCCCCAATCAAGTCTTCCTTCCTCCTCAGCCCAAAGAGTAAGCAGGTTTCTCTGCCCTGTGGGAGGTCCAAGGACCACCCACCTCCATCCAGGTCTATTAAGGTGAGCATCCAAACTACCTGGGCTCCCACAAAGCCATTACATGCAATAGGATCAAGAACCCATTGCCATTGTTCTTCAGTTCTCAGTAGTCCTCATTGTCCATTAAGAACAAGATATTTTTAAAAATGTTTTAAAGGTGAGTGTTTTTAACTGACAATTTCCCATTTTTCTTCTGTTCAAAGTTATATCAAATCATTCTCTTACTATGCTATTTAACATGTAAGTTGTACTGCTATATGTGAACTTTCAAGTAATATTTTAATATATTCCAATTTACTTTATTTTTTTAAGATGTATACAAAGAAACTTCTGGTTTATGCAAAAGAAAATAAAATAAGGCAACATACAAACTGAAAGCCTTTTTTCTACAACACAGAGTACTTCAATGCATGATAGTATTCACTGTCACTCTTGATAGCAGGAGACCAAAGTGTCCCCAGTGACAAGCACATGCATATTATTCTTTTTAAGTGATGCAATGCAGAATTTGGTGGCACACATCTTAAGGATATAGAATCCAAATTAAGTTTTCAGTCACAAAAGTGCACTAGTAATTTTCCATCACTGTGAAAAAATATTCCAGGAAAAAAAAAGGCAGGAAGGATTTACTTTGTTTCATGGTTTGGGAGATTTCATTACACATCCACTTCCTTTATTACATGTAAACTGGTTTGTGAGGCAGAACAATACAGGGATCACGAGCAGGAACAAAGTGTGTCATTTCATGTTCATTAACTGGGGAAATACAGGAAGGAGCCAGAGACAAAACATTCCTTCAAAGCTATGCCCTCAGGGACTTTCTTCTTTAACCATGAAATTCCTTTTGCTATCTCTGTCAGTAATAATTCATGACTAGTTTAATTCACTGCTGTAGTAATCACCCTACTTATTACTTTTTACTATGTTCATAAGTTGGGGATGAAACTTCCAATATATATGTATTTTGGGAAGATGCTATATGTTACATATATGGTACAGCAACCTTCCTCTTCTGCCCCCCCCACAGATGCATGTGCATTTCAAATTCAAATTACATTTAGCCAGACTTCAAGAGTTCCAAAAGTCTCAGTCATCATGTATATCTTAAAATTCAAGACTGGAATTTCCTTTGAGGACTAAAGAAAGCATCTGTTCTGTGATACTCTGTAGAAGATTTTACTCTCTTTGCTTTCAGTGTAAGGAGCCATGGGGTGAAAGATTCGTTGTCAAGAGGAGGAATAGAAAATAGTGAAAGTAAAACCAAGGAAAGAACAAGACCCAATAAGAAAATGTTAAATCCTATGTCTTCACACCTAGCACTCTGACCAAATTGCACTGTTGTATGAGCTTACAAATCTTAGGAATTCACATCTCCATCCTCTTGCTGGATACAGCAGACATAATCTCTGTCTTATTCTGGCTCTGTTCATGGCCTGGGCTTTCCTCAATAGATTTTTCACATCCATAATATCTGTAACTTTTACATAACAACTTAGCATTAGCTTCATTTTTTTAATGTTTCGTGAATCATATGTTGGAGGGCTACGTGCATGAATTTTGATTCACCTAGCCTCCCACATCTTCCTGTAAAAGTATGATCGAAGCTTGCCTGACTCCACAGCTTTCTATCACTACACCTGAAAAAAACTCCATCATCATATGGATGGCATGAATGTCTACTATTAACTTGAGCAATATATTGTATTAAAATAACTCTTTAATCACTGCTGTGGTAGCATTGAGAACCAGAACTATGTGGGAACGTGATGTTGTTTGAAACAGACAATCTGGAGATACATTTTTTTTTCTTTTAAAAATCAGTGTCTTCCCAATGATTCTACACCTTTTTTTTATTTAAATTTATTTATTTATTAAAGATTTCTGCCTCCTCCCCGCCACCGCCTCCCATTTCCCTCCCCTTCCCCCAATCAAGTCCCCCTCCCTCGTCAGCCCTAAGAGCAATCAGGGTTCCCTGCCCTGTGGGAAGTCCAAGGACCACCCACCTCCATCCAGGTCTAGTAAGGTGAGCATCCAAACTGCCAGTATGTGCAGTAGGATCAAAAACCCATTGCCCGTACTGGCTTTGTGGGAGCCTAGGCAGTTTGGATGCTCCCACAAAGCCAGTACGTGCAGTAGGATCAAAAACCCGTTGCCGACGGGCGGTGGTGGGGCATGCCTTTAATCCCAGCACTCGGGAGGCAGAGGCAGGCGAATCTTTGGGAGTTCGAGGCCAGCCTGGTCTACAAGAGCTAGTTCCAGGATGGGCACCAAAGCTACAGAGAAACCCTGTCTCGAAAAACCAAAACCAAACCAAAACAAAACAAACAAAACAAAACAAACAAACAAACAAACAAACAAACAAAAAAACATTGCCATTGTTCTTGACTTCTCAGCAGTCCTCATTGTCCGCTATGTTCAGCGAGTCCGGTTTTATCCCATGCTTTTTCAGACCCAGGCCAGCTGGTCTTGGTGAGTTCCTGATAGAACATCCCCATTGTCTCAGTGTGTGGGTGCACCCTCGCGGTCCTGAGTTTCTTGCTCGTGCTCTCTCTCCTTCTGCTCCTGATTTGGACCTTGAGATTTCAGTCCGGTGCTTCAATGTGGGTCTTTGTCTCTGTCTCCTTTCATCGCCTGATGAAGGTTAATATTCAGGAGGATGCCTATATGTTTTTCTTTGGGTTCATCTTCTTATTTAGCTTCTCTAGGATCACGAATTATAGGCTCAATGCCCTTTATTTATGGCTAGAAACCAAATATGAGTGAGTACATCCCATGTTCCTCTTTTTGGGTCTGGCTCACCTCCCTCAGGATAGTGTTTTCTATTTCTGTCCATTTGCATGCAAAATTCAAGAAGTCATTGTTTTTTACTGCTGAGTAGTACTCTAATATGTATATATTCCATACTTTCTTCATCCATTCTTCCATTGAAGGGCATCTAGGTTGTTTTCAGGTTCTGGCTATTACAAACAGTGCTGCTATGAACATAGTTGAGCATATACTTTTGTTGTATGATAGGGCATCTCTTGGGTATATTCCCAAGAGTGGTATTGCTGGGTTCAGGGGTAGGTTGATCCCGAATTTCCTGAGAAACTGCCACACTGCTTTCCAAAGTGGTTGCACAAGTTTGCATTCCCACCAGCAATGGATGAATGTACCCCTTTCTCCACAACCTCTCCAGCAAAGGCTATCGTTGGTGTTTTTTAGATTCTACACCTTTTATTGGTATAGATTGCAGTGGATATGGTCTAACCAATTCCTGAATCACCTTCATTGCACTTTTGCTATACCTTCAAGGTGGCAGGAAGTTATATTGATCAGCACATATGTCTGGTGTTCCTAATATCATTTGGAAAAATTGCAAATAATTTTTTTTAAGAATTATAAAGAAATGATCAGTCTGTCTTTTGATGTGCTCCTAGGCATGTGATGGCTGTTTACTGGTCTAAGGTGTTGTAAAGTTGTCTACTTTGATAATTGTTTTCATAATGGAAGAGCTAATGCCTCATGCAGTGGATAAATCAGGGTAGTATACAACCCAAAATCTATTATTTTATTCAGTATTGAACTGTTCAGGTAGAAGCACAGACTGTTCTCTACAGTGTTCCCCATTACTCTGACACCTGAGGTGCAATGGTTCTGTGACCAGAGGAAACACACATTGTTCTTTCTACATGGTGCATTATGGAGATTACCGGTGAATGTTTTATGAAAGCAGAATCCAAGAAGAACAGCCAAAAATAAGAACAATGTTTTTTTCTAGCTGATAATAAATTCTGCTGCTCAGATGAGGGCAACCACTCTTGACCCAGAGCAGAATAGTCCAACTGCACTGGAAGGCTGCACATGGTATGTGTTCTTTGAAGGCTATGCTTTTTTGTTTCAGTACAAATTTCATGTTAGTGTCTTAATGTTATTTTGTCAGTGCAACTGAGTTTGTATTCTGTGTTATGGCTGCATGTTTGTTGAAACCCATTGACTTGTTTGCTTATTGCTAGTAGAAGGCATTGGGAGCTATTTTAGTGGAATAAATGATATTCAGTAATTATTCAATTCTACATGAAAATACCTAAACATATGCTCATATATGAGTTTACATACCACTTCAAAATATAATTAGTTACGGAAAATTTAACATGAACAGTCACATAAGATATAAAATTAAACATTCTCCCTCAACAATCAACATATATAACATTGTTAAACCAGAAACCTGCAATATGATTAGAACTATGTCAAAGGGGCTGGAGATTTGGTTCAAGATTTAAGAGCATGGGTTGCTTACCCAAAGGACCAGGTTCCATTTCAAGCACCCACATGACATTTCTCAGCTGTCTACAGTTCTATTTCCAGTGACCTGACACCCTCAGACAAACATGTATGCAGGCAAACACCAGTGTACATCAAAAAAACATTGTCGAGGTTTGATGCCCCAACATAAACTATTTTCCCCTCTCTTTGGACTGGCGTGGGGGCACGGGAATAATTGAGACACAGTTCACACAGAAATATCAGAAGGGAGTCTCAAGTTTCACTCAAATTCTGAAGATCACCTGTGTTTATTATCCAAACACCTTTTATCCCCCAAGGTAAACTAAGGTGGAAGTTCATTAACATTCTGTTTCAAGGGTAGCAGGACTACAGTCATGTCTGCAGCTCAGTCACTACCTTGGAGTTCATACCTTTTCTCAGGCAATCTGCATAAATACCAAATAAAAGGAGCAACCTTTTCTGAGCTTTTGTTAGGGTAGTAACAACCCATCTAGAAGGGTACATGACTGCTCCAGATACCAACCACGACCTGAGAACTTTGTTGTCACACCTTGTAGAAATATGGGCCTACAATCCACTCTCTCTTATAAATTTTAATAAAACTTGTGGTTCTGCAACTGGACAGAATGATCACACCTGGCTTGGGCAAAGACCTCTTTATTTATTCAAGTTTTCCCATCTTTGGAATAGCCGTTTATATATGCAAGCTCCTGTATTAGGCATCTGGGAAGAAGCTTCAAACCCATCATTGACTGCTGATCTCTGTGAAGAAAAGATATTAATGGAGAGAAACACTTTTGGGCCTTGTGTCTCAGAGCCATACTTTCTTGTCAGGATAAATTATAATGCTTTATGAATAATTAGGCTCCCAAAGGTTATAGTCTCCTATATAAAGGAGAAGAGAATCACCTGAGTTGAAAACATTTCTTCTGCTAGCTTAGAGCACCTCTTAAATCTTTTACATCATATCAAAATCTAAAATTCTTTAACATATGCATTAACTCCCAACATTTACAGGTTATGTCAAATTTTTCTCAGCAGTTGACAGGTCAGTATCATAATTCTTAGCATTGTTGGTCAATACCAACTTTTCCAAATATCTTTGTCAGTACCATAATTCTCAGCATTGTTGGTCATTACCAACTCTTCCAAATCTCTTTAGGTCAGTACCGTGATTCTCAGCATTATTGGTCAATACCAGCTTTTCTCAACATCTTTTATGCAGTTACAAATATCAGGTCAAGACCAGTAAGAGAATAATGACATTGCTGTTATCAAATACCAGTTTCAGTCTCTGAGCAGCTGTAAAATCCTTAGGCTGCCTCTTAACTTCATTCATTTCTTATTTTGAGTCTTTCTTTCCCTGAGGGGAAAGTTTAGGTCTTAGTTCTCAGGTCCAATATTTTAACCAAAATGAGTTCTGTGTCCCAGAAATTAAAACAGTCAAATGTTCAGTCTACATCTTAGTAAAAGTAAACAGGATTCATACTTCAGCAAGTTGCAACCATCGTAGTCACTCATCAGCGTCTCTTTGTCTGGAATGTCTGGAGGCAAGAATGGCACTGTGCAGTGTAGGGTGGCAGTGACAGTGGGTCCTGAATCAGGCATTCCTTTCTGTGGCAGCTGGGAAAGCTGGATCACAGATTCCTCCTCAATCTCCTCTTGTTTCATTTCCCCTGCTGGGCCATTATCAATTATGATGTCATCAGGTATGGTATCCTTCTGCTGAATGCACTGAGCTAGTCGCTCTGGGAACCAGTCATCCTGGGAAAAATAGAGATTCCCTTGACCCCAAATTAATATTGGTCTGGCCCTTTCCATATTCCAGTGCAAGGGTCTCTCCACCTTGCTTTAGCAAAATTGCTCTTTGTACTATTATGCCACAATCTGTCTGCTGATGATCGCTCATGGACATCCATATTTAGAAAACTTAGTGTAAACAGTGCATGAATTAAGGCATTATGTGGCATTTGAGGATACAACTCTCCTGCTTTGTTTTTGGACTTGTGTTTTCAAGAAGCTATGTACACATTCCACAGTTCCTTGCCCTTGAGGATTATAAGGAATACTGGTCTTATGTATGATATTTCATTGGGTACAAAATCTTTGAAATGTTCTGTTAACGTATCTGGACCCATCGTCTGTCTTTATTACTTTTGGGTTTCCCATGCATGGAAAGCAATTCAAGCAATGAGTTATTACATGCTTGGCGGCTTCACCAGTTTTTGCAGTGGCCATCATGAATTCTGAATACATATCGATTGCCACATGAACATATCTCAATTTTCCAAATTCAGTAACATGAGTAACATCCATTCGCCATATATGATTAGGAAGCAGTCCTTGGGGATTTACCCCTAAATGAGGCATGGGTAGATACTGTGGGCATCTCTCACATTGCTTAACAATTTGGCGAGCAGCTTCTCTGGTCAGCTTAAATTGTTATCTTAAACTGTTTTGATGGTGCAAAGCATGCAACTGCTGAGCAAGTTCACTCTGAGATAGAACAATTATTTTTGTAAGTTCGTCAGCTAAAGCATTATCTTCAGCTAATGGACCAGGAAGATTTGAATGTGCGCTGATATGTTCCTTAAAATATGGTAACTTTGAATGTGAAATGGCCTCCTGAATGTTCTGAAACAATATCTCAACTTGTTTATTGCTAGTCCCTGTATAAGGGAGGGTTTCCTATATTTTCAAAGCATTATAAATATACTGGCTGTAAGTATATAGATTAAATTTTTTTTTCAAAATTTTTAAACACTAAAGCTATAGCTCACAGCTCAACTATTTGTGCTGAAGCTGGTTCTGTCTGCACATGTCCTTTACCATTGACCACATAAGAAGCCTTCCCATTAGATGAGCCACCAGTGAAAATTAACAAAGCATCTTTTATGGGATCTTTTGCTACCATCTTAGGAAAAATGAATGAATGCAGTTGTGTAAACTGCAGTTACTGGTCAGCTAGAAAAAGATTATTGATCTGACCTTGAAATTGAGCAAATACAATTGCTCAAGAATCACTATTTTGGAATAACCATTCAATTTGCTGCTTAATGTATGGAACATTGATCACAGCTGGTTCTTTGCCAAAATATTTTCCTGATAAAATAGATTCTATCCTGATCTTCTGTGCTAAGCATGCTACTGCTTCAAAATAAGGATTAGGTAATAATCCTTGTTGAAACATCTGATAAATAACAGCTGTGCTGGGGGAATATAAATATACCCCCATTCTGGACATAATATCTTAGCCCCATAAATTCATGGGTAAGTAAGGACTAATATATGGTCAAAAAGTTCCTTTATTGCCTTCCCCATCTTTCCAATGCAATTCATTACTATTCTGTTCAGGATTTCTAGTTTGACCAATTCTTTGTAGTTTTGTAATGGTCTCCGTTTTTGACCACTTAGAAGGCCACTGGCTGGCAGGTATAACTGAAATATCTGAGCCAGTATCTAGAAGGTCAGAAAATCTTTTTCCATTTATAAACAAAGTGAGTTCTGGTCTCTGAGGACCTATGGCTTGTACCCAATATGCATCAGATGAACCAAATCTGTTTTTTCCTCTCTTTTCTTTCTTACTCTGATTATTGGTTTACACAGCAGGAAGTAAAAATTAATTGTGCAAGCCTCTGACCTGCTTTTACTATGGTAACTCTACTTGGTAAGTGAGTCATTACCTTGATCTTTCCCTCAAAATTAGCATCAATGACTTCAGGAGCCACAATGATCCCTTGCATAGTTGAGCTACTTCTCCCTAACAATAATCCTACAGTACCTTTTGGTAAAGGACAATAGACCCCTGTGGGGAGAGCTTGTACCCCCCACTTCAGGGGTCAGAACTGTGTTTATGGAAGAGCTGATATCAAGCCCTGCACTTCCTGGGGTTGCTCTAAAAAGGTCCTGTATAGATTTCCTTGTGGGAGAACAGATTGTTGGATTGCCCCATAATTTTGTCTTGGGTTCTGAGGCTGGCCCCTGTGTCCATTTCCAGAAAGGGGATTTCCTAGATCATCTCTTTTTGACCTGCACTCACTAGTCCAATGCTTTCCTCTCTTGCATCTCCTACATAATCCTGGTTCTCTTCTAGTACTAGGGCTTTTTCTTCTATCAGAACATCATCTGACCTGACGCCCCAGAAGACTGCAACCTTCCTGTAATTTGCATTCTCCCTGGGGCTAGGTCTCCCTGCTGGGATAAGACATAATTAATTGTCTTTCTCTGTAAGGCAGCAGCTATGGCCATTCCTTGTGTATATGATTGGCTAATATCCGAGCAAATTTGGATATAATCTGCAATGTTACGCTGCTTTTTAAAAGGTCTTATAGCCACCCTGTTACATACAGCATTGGTGTTCTCAAAGGCTAACTGTTTAATTATTATCTATCCTGCTTCTGAGTCTCCAATCAACTTATGAGATGCCTGTGTTATTCTGGAAACAAAATCCTGAAATAACTCATCTGGTCCATATCTTATACTAGATAACTCCTCAGTCTGTTCTTTTAACAATGGAAGCTTACTATAGGCCTTCTTGGCTGCTGCACTAACTTGGACATATGCTGCTATATCATATTCTAACTGTTGACTTGTTCCTGTATAAGGTCTCTCACCTACAAACATCTCATATGGAATAGGAATCTGCTGAGCTCTGTTTCTCTTGGCTGTGGCCTGACATTGTTCTGTAAATTCAGTTTTCCACAATAGATAATCTCCTCCTGACAGGCAAGCCTTGGCTATCTGCTTCCAATACGCTGGTGGCAGAGCTTCTATAGCTATATTTTCCACCAGTGACTGGGTAAAGGATGCCGTGGCACCATATTGAGTGCAAGCAGTTTTTAATTATTTGAGTAACTTAAATGATTATAGGAGTATGTATTCTAAGCAGATTTCCTAGACCGTCTCTCTACTCCATTACTGGGAACAATTGAAATCCTTACATCTCTTCCCCTCTGCTAATGCCTTCTCTGATACAAGTTTGTAGAGGAGATTCACTGCTATTGTTATGCTTCTGTTTTGCTCTCTGTGCTCTGAGCTGTTGTCGGGTCTAAACCTGCTATTACTGTAGGAAGAGAATTGCTCTTCTGATGAGCGTCTTGTATCTGCATAGTTTCTAGTCTTTGTAATAGCAAGGTTACCATCCTTCTCAAGCCTTTTATTTCTTTCTGAACCCTATCATCCCGTCTCTATCTCTCAGGGCTGCTGTTTGCTAGTGAGGGCAATGAAGACTCCCTTTCATAATCCAAATCATTAGTCTCTGACCTATTGTAACTGCTGTGCTCTGTGAGAGTATCTAGCAGCTCCTCAGGTGGCACGGATGGAATTGTCGCCTGCTGGTCAGGATTTAAGCCCAACCTTTCCTGTGTTAGCATCCAGAAATAAGGCATATCTTCAGGGATGGTTTCTGGTTCATAATTACAATAATGTTGTTGAATCCTCATTCCCCCTCCTTTCCATGCTGCAACATCTAAGGTCCTGCACTTGGAAAACCGAGGGCATATCTCCTCTATGAATTCTAAAAATTCCTGTGTCTGATGCTACTGTACTCTCTCTCCCCTGTCTTTTAATATGTCTCCTATTAACTGTATAGCCATTTGATTGCTTTTTTCTTGTCCCATATTTCTATATTTACAAATTTTTACTCCTGATATTACTGTCCTGCTTTATTTATCTGAGTGCTCACTACTCACATATCCATGTGTGGTGATATTTTTTTTTCTTGCATGTTTCTCATGTTCTCGTCCATACTTCTGGTCCCTTCTTTGGCATTTCTCGAGGTTCAGTGGTCAGTCTCACGTTGCAGCTACCACTATGTCTGGGTCTGATGCCCCAACATAAGCCATTTTTCCTCTCTCTGGACCAGTGTGGAGGCACAGGAATAATTGAGACACAGTTCACACAACAATATCGGAAGGGAGCCTCAGGATTCATTCAAATCCTAAAGAACACCCATGTTTATTATCCAAACACCTTTTATCCCCCAAAGTAAACTAAGGTGGGAGTTCATAAGCATTCTGTTTCCAGGGTAGCAGTACTACAGTCAGGTCCACAACTAGGTCACTAGCTTGGAATTAACACCCCTTCTCAGGCATCTACATAATTACAAAAGAAAAGGAGCAGCATATCCTGCCTGAGCTTTTGTTAGGGTAGCGACAGCCTGTCTGGAAGGGTCCATGGCAGTATCTCCATAGAATGAGTTTGCAGTGATTCATAATTAATAATAAATAAATAAATAATAAATAAATAATAAATAATAAAATATCCTATAAAAATAATGGTGTATTGATGATAGATTTATCAATGTGGAAATTCGATAATTTTTGGAAACTTGAGCTAGAGATAGATCTCAATGCCAGACTTGCTTTGTTAGCAAACCAAAAAGTCCCAGATTTATCTCCAGAACAACAATAAAAGGAGATTGATAAAAAAATGAAAATTATATTGGTTTTCTATAACAGTGTGGAAATCACAAAATTAAATTATTCTAAGATTTTCTTTCATTGTTAATATTTTGCAACACTTGGATTTGTTACTCCTTTGGCATCATACAACCCATGAGAAATTAATGCTATTAGAACATGTTGTGAATTAAATTGATCACTGGAACAAAATGTCCTTGTAAGAAAGTATTACGTTTTAATTAAAAAAAAAACTTGAAAACTTTCAATGACTTGTAAATGTCAAATTTGATTTTCATGTTCATCTAAGATCAAATGAGGAATTCTTAAAAGTCTTTTTGTCATGAAAGGAAAGAAAAGAAAATGTTCATTTTTAACAGGTGCAATGTTGGAGGCCTTTAAGTAAATTTTTTTCACATTTGGTTGTTAGCATCACATATTCATTCTCAGCTGTGTATATAATAATATAAATGGAAAAGAATTAAATCCTCTCTGGTCATAATACATTTCTCTAAGATTGAAGTGTAAAGTAACAGAAGCAAGTAATCTCATTTTGAGTGAACATTTAAAGAGAAGAAAACTGACTACAATGTTTACTTTCATTACCTTCATTTTTTTCTATATTCCAAGGTATTTTCAACAACAAAAAATTATTTGATTTTATCATAGCAACTAATAAGGGACAAGGTAAGAAAAGGGATCTCACTCTGGAGTTGGACTGTTTGGCTTAGAATTATGACTGCAATATTTCCTGTTATATGATTTTGAACCAATCTCACTACCTACTTGATCCATAATTTTCTTTTCTCATTCTAAGTGTACTGATGATTGCAGTTTCTCTCTACAGGTGTATGAGGAAACATGTCACTAAACATTAAGTGTTCTTCTTAGAAGTTTTGTCTTTTTTCAAAAAAAGTCTCATTTAACAATAGTTTTATCATTTGAATAGTGAGGACATCGTAAATCCTATGAATTTAATATTTTCTTTAAGCATGACATGGTGGGTGACAAATTCAGACCTAACAATTTGATCCAGTGAGTTGTTCCCATTATGGTCTTATCTATTTTATTGATTCAGTTTGGCTCACTAATTAGAGACAAGCTAAGTTAATCATTAAAATTACTTTTCTAGACTCTTAACCCTTATATTTTACATAAATGCTTCAGAGGAAAAATTGAACATAGGAGGAAAAGCGCATATTGAGAAAGCAAACTGGTGAGTTATGTTGCAATAGAAGAGGTGATACAGCTGGTTAAGGACAGCAGGGTGGTGGTGCCCAGTCCACTGTCAGTCACCTTGGAGATCAGCTCACAATGCTGACAGAAGTCATATTTGGACAATTATATAAGGTTTTCAAGAGTGAACGTTGAAAGAATGAGATGATAGAACATTATAAAATTATAAATCTATCCTTTTTTTCAACTGAACAGAAATTGAAACCAAAACATTGAAATTCCTCTTGTATAATTGGGAAACACTTAACGGTAGGTTTGGATGATTTTTTATTTATACAAGTTACTGTGGTAAGTTATTTAAAAATATATGCATTTTTATTTTTTTACTTTCCACCTGTTTGTATTTAAATAGGAGTTGTTAATGTTTTATTATTTAATGGTTTCACCGTCCTTTTTAGGTTTAAGGGTTTCATGGTCTTTTATCAATTTGTGGACAGATCATGTTTGCTTGTCCAGCAGCACAGAATGTACTATTTGTGTTGGAAACAGTCCAGAGCCTTGGCTCAAAACTTATCTTTAATTCTAGAGTACTGGCCTTCATATGCAACTTATGCTAAGTGAAAGTTTAAATATTTTTCTGTTGGGTGGTATTGGTGGATAAATACTTACTGATTTAAGACACAATCCAACGTACAATTCAGAGAAATTATGAATTATTTTAAGTAAAACAGCCATAACTTGAATAATTTTTTTTTAACTTGAATAATTTTTATGTAATATATCTTCCTAACATTTTAGAATATTAAAAACTGGAAAAACAAAGCATGGACACTTTCAACACTTAGAGATAGTCAATGAGATATAGATGATAAAATTACATGTGAAGATTAGAGAAACTCTAATATTTTAATGATCCTAATACTAAATTGTTAACTATAAAGATATTTAACTATGAGACTTCTAGGCTTCTAACTACTAATGGCAAGAGTAGTTAAGCAGCTTCTTCTTGGTCATCATTAATTCATTTTCATAATGTCTTAGTGTGCTATCAATTTCAGGAAAAATCCAATATGAATAATTTTGCAAACAATTAGCATTTACATATGCAAACTGGAAATATAGAGATATAAATACAAATTAGAGTTTACTATTTTTTTAACATTTAGACCAAGTTTCTTCTAATTATATGACTTCTGTTTCCCTAAGTAGAGTTTAAGTTAAATGCCTACATTTAAGTTTGATTTATTAAGAGGAATTCTGAATTTATAATAGAGTTCTTCCTCTTTAATATTTATCATAAAATAATAATAAGACACCCATTTTATAAGATTGATTTAAAAAAGGCTTTGATAATATTATGTTTAATTTTCAGTTAGATATTTTATTTTATTTTTTAAAACAATCTTCCTTTAGTTTACATATCCATCCAAGTTCCCTCTCCCTCCTCAACTCTCACTCCTCTCATTTATTTCCCCAGCCCCTATCCACTTTTCAGAGAGGGTGGGGCCTCCTAAGGAACTCAACAAAGTCTGTCCCATAGCTTGAGGCAGATCAAGGCATGTTCCCTCCCCTGTCTAGGCTAAGCAAGTTTTCCTTCCATAGGCAATGGGCTTCAAAAACTCAGTTTATGCCTATGAATAAATATTGGCTCCACTGTCAATGTCCCTACAAACTGCCCAAGTCACACATCAGTTAGATTTCTTAATGTTAAGTAAGATTTTTAATTTTTTCTTACATATTTTATCTTGCATTATGTATATTTAAGGAATATTATGCTATTCAAATAATTACTAAATTGGGGTTGTCAGCATTTCCACTTCATAATTTTTTTATAAACCTGTTATTGCTGCCTATAATACATAGGTGATTTATATTTCTCAATAGCCTATCGAATGCCTTATGAGTCACTACAGGAAATGAGGCTCCACAAAAGTTATGATGAGGATCAAGAAACATTAAGTAATCTGTTTTCCTAAGTATGCACTGTGTATGTATATTGTGATACTACAAAGTATCTATAAATATTGTACATGCTTTCTTAAAAATTTAAGTATCTAAGATTCTTGAGAGAAACTGTTTTGTTGTTTAGATGACATCAAATTCGAATGTTCTAATATATATATATATGAAATTGAACTCAAAGCCACATATATACTAGGCAATGGACTATGTACTTAGCTCTATTTGACATTATTATTACTTAAAATTTCTTACTTATATACAAGGTATTGTGAACAGATTCCCTTCCCTTTTATCTTCTCTAAGTCCTATACCCACAGTTTTAATGTCTTTTGCAACTAGTCCAACTGCTTTTTCTTTATTTTTCTGTGCAAGACTTGGGAATATGATCATATTTGCTATGCGTTTACACTTGCAAAATCATGTTTAATCCATAAGGCAAGGTTATTACAGTGTTTAACTCTGTCCAGATCTTAGATTCTTCTTTTTTATAAAAACAACAGACTATCTTTTTTTTCATTTTACATACTCATCCCAGTTCCCACTCCCTCCTCTCCTCCCATTCCCTTCACCATGCCTTCTGCCCCACCCTCCATCAGAGAGGGTAAGAAACATTGCTTTGGTGAAGGTCCAAGGTCCTCCCTGCTATATCTTGGCTGAACAAGATATTCCTCCAGAGAATATGGTTCCCAAAAAGCTAGTACAAGCAGTAGGGTTATATCCTGGTGCTACCGCAAATGGACCCACAGTCTACCCCAGTCATATAACTGTCGCCCACATTAAGAGGGTCTAGTTGTTCCTATGTTGCATCTTTCCCTGTCTGGCTGGAGTTGGTGAGCTCCTATTAGCTCATATAAACTGTTCAGTGGGTGTCCCGATCATGATCTTGAGCTCTTTGCTCATGTTCTCACTTCTTTCACTCTTCAACTGGACTTGGGGAGCTCTCATCTCTGCCCTTCCTCCAGCTCTACTATCCCATTCACTCAAGTTCTCCTACCCCCATCCTTCTCCCCTTTTCCTTCTTTTCTGTCTTCCCTTCTCTCCATACCCCTATGATTCATCACAGAAAACATTAAAACCAACAAATTCTTAGATTCTTTTTTTAAAAAATGAACAATTATTTTATATGGTTGTCTGCTTTGCTTGCACCATGTGCATGAAGTACCCTCAGAGGCTTAAAAAGGGAGTTGTATCCTCAGGAACTGGAGAGTTGTAGGGAGTTGGGAATTACATGTCGGTGCAGAGCATCAAACACAGGTCCTCTGGAAGAGCAGAAGACACTATTAATGCCTGAGACATCACTCCAAGCCCAATTCTTACTATATTTCCAGACACTCTTCCATGAAGTTTTCTGGGTCCCATTGTGGATAATATAGAGTTGGGGCTGAACTCAGTCCTTTGAAGAGTCATTGCTCTAACTGTCACCCATTGCTAAAGAGTTCTTTGTATAAGAATGAGACATATTTCAATCTTTGGTGGTAAACATAAGTATGTAGGAAACAATTCAACTGCATGTTTATTTAACAAAACATTAGTAATAGCTGCTATCATAAGACCCATGTTCACCCAGGCCATAAATAATTGACCATGTTTACAATACCGTGTTTCAGTTTTGAAGGTGATTACATTGAATCTTTAGTTTTCTTTTGGTAGGATGTTCATTTTTACTATGTTAATTCTCCTGAGCTGTGAGCATGGGTGTTCTTTTCATCTTCTGAAATCTTCACTTTCTTTTTTCAAGTACTTGATGATTTTGTTGTACAAGTCTTTCTCTTGCTTGGCTAGAGTTAC
The DNA here is from genome assembly GCF_950005125.1 of Chionomys nivalis. Lineage (NCBI taxonomy): Eukaryota > Metazoa > Chordata > Mammalia > Rodentia > Cricetidae > Chionomys > Chionomys nivalis. The sequence goes on along the minus strand of NC_080103.1, from coordinate 26,317,989 downwards.
CCCCAAGGTATTTTGTATTGTTGCAGGCTGTTGTGAAAGTTCTTTCTCTGATTTTTTTCTTAGTCTGTTTGCCATTTGTGTATCGAGGGCTAGTCATTTTTAGATCTTGTTTCCAGTCACTTCACTGATTATGTTTATCAGATTTAAGAGTTCCTTGCTGGAATTTTTGGGGTCACTTTAATATACTCTGGTACAATCTGCAAATCTCCACCAGTTTTCTTACTGCTCTAGCTAGAACTTCAAATACTCTATTGAATACATATGGAGAGAGTGTACAACCTTTCATGTTCCTGATTTTAGTGGAGTTGTTGTGAATTTCTCTCCATTTAATTTGGTTAAACAAGTAATTACTACAAATGGGTATTACATTGTAAAGTAGAGCTTCAGAAATATTGCTAAAATAAAAAATACACTGACTTTAAGTTAGACATATTATCAAATTCTGCCACTGTCAATTATTAAATAAGACAAATTGACTTAGTTACCCTGGTCCTGTGTGTATGTTTTTGTGTATATCGCAAGCCTTAGAATTGACTCTAATATATAGTTTCTGGTCTAGCGTTCATTTACTAAAAATGAGGAACTTAGTGCATGTCTATTACAGCCATTTAGTGGGAACATAAGAGAATTTACTGATGATTTGCTAGGACTAGGAATATTATGCCTGAAGGAAACCTTTAATACACTTTGGTTCAGAAAGGGGAATGTGTAAATATTAATATATTTATAATAAAAATCAAACAATTCAAGGGTATAATCGCCAAACTTGTCACAGATAAAACATTTACTGATTTTACCCGAGAATATAAATGTAGACTAAAACAAAAACATTTTTCAGTTGCATAAGCACCATTTACCTAAGGGTAGTGGGTCATAGGAAGAGCACGGATTATCATGGAAGTGTGGAACTGCCTGTGAAATATGAAAAGTATAGTTTTGTTAATAGTAGTGTTCATGCAGTTTGTTGGGGGAAGGAGCAAAAGAGAGCATCAGTATTGACAGAGGAATAATTAAACCTGTATCAGTCTTGTTATTCTTCTCAGGTCTGATATGTTTTCCTTTATTCTCGTTAATGAGTGATAGTACCTTCAAAAACCTAGATGTTTAGCATTTCTCTTTTTCTTGTTATTAGGCAACTGTGGACCATATGATTTGTAATCCTTTACAGTTTATAAATAACTAGTACTCAAAAATTGATTCACGTTAGCTTTTATTTCATTGTACCCTTTCCCCTTTTCTTTCTAATTTTTATTTTTCAGGAATAAAGTGGTTGTTAGAAAAAAACCACTAAAAACATCGTAGAAAAATGAAGTTCTTCCTTCTGCTTTCCTTCATTGGGTTCTGCTGGGCTCAGTATGACCCACATACTCTATATGGACGAAGCGCTATTGTCCACCTGTTTGAGTGGCGCTGGGCTGATATTGCCAAGGAATGTGAGAGATACTTAGCTCCTAAAGGATTTGCAGGGGTGCAGGTAATATTGGTTCACAATTTAAATGCAGAGTGCACTGTGGTTATATAAAATTGTTTTCTATTACATTTTTGATTATTTTTAAGCAATGTTTTACTTCACACATAGCTTTCTTGACAAAGAAAAAAGTTTAGGGGATGGTAACTTTGTATCTTGTTTTAGGACACCAGGAGGCCCTCTCCATTGTGCTGTCAATGTTTTTAGTGGTTCTAAAATATAGATCTACAAGTACACAACCTAAGAATTGCAGGATCATTCATAGTTTTCTACAAGATTTGTTTATGTAAAGTAAACCATGATAATCTTGGTTGTTTTATTTGTAGGTCTCTCCACCCAATGAGAATCTTGTAGTTAACAATCCTTCAAGACCTTGGTGGGAAAGATACCAACCAATTAGCTACAAAATATGTTCAAGGTCTGGAAATGAAGATGAATTCAAGGATATGGTGACTAGGTGTAACAATGTTGGGGTAAGTGAAGTCATATTTCCTTTGAAGTTATTTGAAAAACTTTTTTCTGTCTTATGTTTTCTATTCTTCTTGAAAAGAAACATTCAGACTTTATTTTTTTCCTTACATTTTAGCTGCAACTCAAAATTAACTCCCTTTTTATGGTCAGTTTTTTAAAAAATTTCTTTCATATGAACCATTTAAAGCAATGTTTAGGGGGATGGTAACTTTGTATCTTCTTTTATAACACAAGGAGACTCTCTCCATTTTACTGTCAACATTTTTAGTGGTTCTAACAAACCATAAAGCAACACTTGAACTATTTATCCTTGTAACCACACTCATTTTCTACCAACCATTTTCTAGTCAGGTAATAGAAATTTCAAGTGCAATACTTACTTTCACTTTTATGGTAAATAGCTATTTCTCCTTTTAATAATGACCAGTATCTATCATTTTTTTTCCTTCAGAGACTAAAAATGACTCACATTAACTCCTTTTAAGAACAATAATGTCCATTATTCTTATCCTAATTATATATTTTTTTTTTAAAAAAATAACACATTTCATTTGATTTTAGTGATAACAGTTGCTGGGTTTTCATTTATGAGCTTTATAAATCCTCAAGCTAATATTAGGACTGTTCATGATTGTCATTTCACATTGGTTTTCTTTCACACTTGACTTTTGTCTTGTCTAAAATTAAAATATAAAACAGCATATCTATCTATCTATCTATCTATCTATCTATCTATCTATCTATCTATCTACCTATCTATCTACCTATCATCCATCTATCTATCATCTATCTATCTATCTATCTATCTATCTATCTATCTATCTATCATCATCATCTATCTACCTACCTACCTATCATCTATCTATCTATCATCTATCTATCTATCTATCTATCTATCCATCCATCCATTTATTTGAGTGTTCTGTGCAGTCTAATTATATACATTTTACCTTTCTATTTTAATTTGAATAACACACTTTTCTGTTCAGGTCCGTATTTATGTGGATGCTGTCATTAACCACATGTGTGGAGAAGGGGCTCAAGCAGGAACCAGCAGCACATGTGGAAGTTATTTCAACCCACAAACCAGGGACTTCTCTGGAGTTCCATACTCTGGTTGGGATTTTAACGATGGCAAATGTAGAACTGGAAGTGGAGGCATTGAAAGCTACAGTGATGCTGCTCAGGTGAGGAAAATGATCAGAATAAAAAATTCTCTCCTCAGTATGCACATAGAACTTTTGGAATACTATTTGAAATGTAGTTTGGATTCCTTAAGCAATGCATTACTAGGTGTTAGAAATGCAAATAAATCTTCAAAAACATTTCTAGTTATTTGATGTTTTAAAGTTTGATTTGTTTACCAGTATAAAAGAAAGAAATAAAAGGAATGGAAAAGAGAGAGGAAGACAAAGGGTTTTCTCTCAATCAACTATAATATTACCTATGTCATTTCCTCATTGTTCAATCTTCATGCTGGAAGATATTTTTAAGGTGTATTCACAGTAGAACATGAATGTTCCCACTGCCCCATGAATAGGCTTTATGAAGCTTCCTAATAGACCAATTGGTAAATATGTGACTAGTCAAAGGGAGTCTGAGGTGACAGGTGACATTTAAAACAATCATCATTTTGTTTTGCTTGTTTTTTTTTGTTTGTTTGTTTCAATAGGTCAGAGACTGTCGTCTTACCGGTCTTTTGGATCTTGCACTTGGGAAAGATTATGTTCGTGGCAAGGTGGCTGACTATATGAACCATCTCATTGACATTGGTGTTGCAGGATTCAGACTTGATGCTTCTAAGCACATGTGGCCTGGAGACATAAAGGCAATTTTGGACAAACTGCATAACTTAAATACAAAATGGTTCTCTCAAGGAAGCAGGCCTTTCATTTTCCAAGAGGTAAAGTAATACACACACACACACACACACACACACACACACACACACACACACACATATATAAATGACATCAGTTTTGCTAGCCAGAAGATGGATGGAAGATTTTATTAAACATAATTTCAATAAATTAATGTCTGAATATCTTATTAAATGTGAAATTTCTTTAACTCTCTTTTATTTAGATATAACAGACTTAATTCTTTTCCAGAATAAGGGTTTAAAGCAGTGTAGAGAATTTGTGTAGCCTGCGATACTATTGGTTCAATTAGTGTATACTCAAGGATGATTATGCCAAGCAGAAAATTTATAGCCATTAACTCCAGCTTGTCTTTCTAAATTTGACTCCTGTCTGAAGTATTATTCAATGTGTAATATTTGGGTAAGCTGATTAATATTTCTGTGCACATTTTTCATGTGAAGAGGTTAGAGTTTGTAATTGATTTCTTTAGAAAATAACATGAATTTTAATTGCTGAATTCATCTGTAAGTAAGTACTTTGAAGGTCTGAATTTCTGAATTTCAAATTATATATTAAATTTAAATATTATTTATTGGACAAAAATGTCATTGTCACCAAATTTCTTTCAATTATAAAGAAATAGGAAAACCTAATTTGAGCATCAACAGCATAAAGAATTTAAAAGATATTATTTTGACATTGAATATTTTAATATTACTTTATCCAGTTTATGACAGTTTCCTCTATATCTCTACTAGGTAATTGATCTGGGTGGTGAGGCAATTACAAGTAGTGAGTACTTTGGAAATGGCCGTGTGACAGAATTCAAGTATGGAGCAAAACTGGGCACAGTTATGCGCAAGTGGAATGGAGAGAAGATGGCCTATTTAAAGTAAATACACCATACTTTGTTATTTTGTCTGTCACATATGTGTTGTCAATCAAATACATGGACATCTTAGAACATTCTAATTTATTAAATATTTATGAAGAAATTTACTATCAAGAAGGTTCACTGCTCTTGAAATCACAATTAATCATCTGTAATTAATTATTTTCATTTTAATTGTCAATAACAAGGAAGCATTTAGAAACACCAAGCGTCACCTAGAGATTTTTTTTTCTGTCTGAGATATAAGCCAACTAGGGTTTGATAATTATAATCTGTTAAAGTCAGGATATTACTTCAAAAACTATTCTACTCATAAATAAAACTATAATGTGGACACACTATTATGTTTATGTATTGCAATAAATTAGTTTGAAATGTTAAACTATTTATAAAATGCAGTGTAATATTCAATCTTATCTTATTTTTCATTTTTTCATAATGTGACATGGATATTTACCCTTCATGAGTTTATCTACATTACTTTATACTCTTACATGAGTAATGTGAATGAAATACAAATAAGCCTACCATACCTAGAATCATGGGATATGTTAGGCAATTATATATGTGTATATACACATACCTGGGAGAAATTTTTTCCTGTGGAATAATCTTTATGTTATATAATCAGTAGTTAAATAAAAATAGATTACAGAAAGAGATACAGATTTAGGGTAACCTAAAGGTATTGTAAAACAATAATATATACATATTTTTTAAAAATAGGAACTGGGGTGAAGGTTGGGGTTTCATGCCTTCTGATAGAGCCCTAGTCTTTGTGGACAATCATGATAATCAGCGAGGTCATGGAGCTGGAGGATCATCCATCCTGACCTTCTGGGATGCTAGGTAGGCAAAACCATTTTTCACTGCTTTGTTACTTGTCTTTTATTGATGATAAATTTTCTATTCTTCTATTATAATATTATTTTGTAATTTTCAGACTCTATAAAATGGCAGTTGGATTTATGTTGGCTCATCCTTATGGATTCACACGAGTAATGTCAAGTTACCATTGGCCAAGATATTTTCAGAATGGAAAAGTATGTTTGAATATAGTTTTTCAATAAAAGGGAAGAGGTTATAATTTCACACAAAATTTGTTGCATGAAAAACCTGCCACCAAATACCAATATACTGTAATTTTAGTAATGTAAGTATATTATAAAAGTACCAACTACTTTATCATTATGAGAAAATCTTGAAAAGTAGAGATCAAGGAACAAAAGGGAAAACATAGGAGTTTAATAGTACTTACCTCGTCAATGATATATAGAGATTGTGCATCGGAACACCTGCAAAGAAGGTAAAAAGTTCATTTAATGTTGGACTAGAATTCTGCCTTATCCCTGGAGAACTCTTGCCAGGGCTGAAGGAGTACCGGAAAGAATTACCAGAAAGAACAGCAAGAGACTTTTGGAGAACAGGTCTTTTATTAAGAGAGGGCAAAGAACAGTTATACCTTAGAAAGAAAGGCTGTTTGGGCCCATGTGATGGTATGTTACTGGATGGGGGCAGGAACAACCAGTGTGCTTCATGTACATACATGGGAGCAGCAAGGGCCAGGGCAAGAAACCTTATAAGATCATATAGAAAAGAAAGAACTTCCAGCCTGGGATGTTTTTCTCTTCAGATATACAACAACGAGTTTTCATAGCCTTGGAGAAACATGAGCTTATCAGTTGCTACATCCACCAGGATACGATAGTACCCTGGGATGTCTATCTGTTGGGGTTTGTTGGTGTAGAGCAGGCAGGGGATGTGGGATATGGGTGAGGCATATGGAGCGGGGAGCAGTCAAACTCCTGCAGCTCTCAGGATGAGAAAATCTGGGGATTTTGGCATGCTTCTACCCCATCTTAGTTTTGGGCCAGACCTGCCGTTTAAAACTTGAGCAAGATAAATATTTGGTAAATACTTTTAGAATATTTTGATGGAAAGAAAAGAAATCATTTGGTGTAACTGAGATTAACTAATATATATATAATACTCATATATATGAATTATGTTAAATGAATCAAATAAATTTGAAAAATGATTCAAGAATACTAAGCATTATGAAAATATCATGCAATACTTTAACTGAACCATTTCAAAAAACAACCAAGTGCCTGAGAAGATGACATAGATGGTAAAGCTCTTGAAGACAGTACAGGGGTTCATCTCCCTGGCATGTTGCAATGTTGAGCAGTTTGGTATCTGTAACACAACTACTCAACAGAAAGGAACCACAGATTTGTAGATCATCAAATTGGATAGTTTTTTGTTTAGAAGAGAGACCTTTCCTCTACTGTCAATGGAGAGACTGTTTTTACGTTGTTTTAGGAAGATGTGTAAATGTGTTGGCAATCATAAAATGCATATTAAAACTTTGGAAAATGTATCATAGAATATTAGAATATATTTATTAGTACTTTTATTTAAGAGATGGTATGAAACCTAAGCTTATATTAATTTAAAAATTAATTATACTTACTAAGGAAGTTCTACAGATATTTATATTTTATAGTAAGCAAACAATATTTTTATTTTATCGATGATGAGATTCAGGGATAGAGGACTTATGTATCTTGAATGAGTTTTCTTTTTTTTTTTGGTTTTTCGAGACAGGGTTTCTCTGTGGCTTTGGAGCCTGTCCTGGAACTAGCTCTTGCAGACCAGGCTGGTCTCGAACTCACAGTGATTCACCTGCCTCTGCCTCCCAAGTGCTGGGATTAAAGGCGTGTGCCACCACCGCCCGGCTTTGAATGAGTTTTCTTAAGACATTTCTTGGTACTGGATTCTGTCCCTCATTAATCTTTCTGATACAAATGCTCTTACCACTTTAGTGATACTAAAGAAGTAGAGAAATATTAAGAAGTTATTGCTTGGAAAGGCTCTGAGCGAATAAAAGTGTGTATAAATAAAAATGTCATATTTCTCTGAAATATGACTCTAGAGAAATAGTAATGTTCCAAAGTTAGACACTAAGTATATACTATAGAGAATCAAGTAGCAGAACTTTTTTAGTTTAGTGCAATGAAAATGGAACATGAATCTTAAAATCCTGCAATTTTTTCTTGTAATTAAGGATATCAACGATTGGGTTGGACCACCAAATGACAATGGAGCAACCAAAGAAGTGACGATTAATGCAGACACCACTTGTGGCAATGGCTGGGTCTGTGAACATCGATGGCGCCAGATAAGGTTGGGAGTGTCCCCTACAGATCTTGTCTAATAAGAAATTGTTTAACTTTTTGTTTTAAGTTGTTGAATATAAAGGGCACGAGCATTTTACGTGATATTGTGCTTTTAGGAACATGGTTGCCTTCAGAAACATAGTCGGTTTTCAGCCTTTCTCAAACTGGTGGGATAATGGCAGCAATCAAGTAGCTTTTGGCAGAGGAAACAAAGGATTCATTGTCTTTAACAATGATGACTGGTAAGTAGAAATCAATTAAAATAGGATTGTATACTTTTATACTTTTACATCTTTCCTTTTGCTTCCTGCTTATTTGTAGCTGAAAATATTATTGTTAATGGGTTTAAGAAAGCATAGTTACCTGAAAACTAGAAAAAAAAGATGCTTCTCTCAATTTGTTTCTCCATTTTTTATAAATTTTGTTTTAAGTAGAATTCTTTTTTTGCTGTTGTTTTTGGTGTATGCTTACACTGTCATATTCATATATTCTCATTCATATACTCTTGTGATATCTGTACAAAGCATATAAACATTCAGCGAGTTTTAAAATCAGTGACAGTATGGGCATTATTAGATTCAAAATACTTTCCCCCATGTCCTAGCTCTGTATAACAACTATTTATTTTTCTGTTCCCTTGTTATCTAAACTTAAATTTTCTGCCTCTATGTGATGAATTGTTTTAATGCATTTGTCTACTTACTCTGGCTGTTGGTTTTTCTCAGGAGGCAATTGAGTTTTTTTTTTCTACAATTCTAGATTATTGCCCTTCTGTTTTTGATGCATGTGTATGTTTTCTTCTCCTTGAGCATTTTCCTATTTGTATACAACTATATGTAGAGAATCTTTGTGCAAGTAGTTGGCAATCTCAGTGGAAAGTTTCATGTTTTGCTCAATTGGATTATTGTTAGTTTCTTTTCTGATGCTGTGATCAAACATCATGAGCAAGACAACTTACAGAAGAAAGATTTTATTTGGGCTTGCAATTCCAGGTCATTAGAATGGAAAAGTAAGGAATGAGGGCAGGAATAGGAAGCTGATTACTCACACTTTGAACCACAATACAATACAAAAAGTGCTAACTGGAGAATGTAGGAGTCTTTCCCTCTCAAGGGCTGCATTCAGTGACACAGTTCCTCCACACCCACATTAGCTAACCTCCCCAAACTATGCCACCACATGGAAACCAAATTTTTAATTTAACAAGTGCTCTTTTTACATATCTAGCTATGTATCATAATCTATATCTATTTCTGTGTCATCTATCATCTATGTATCTATCTTTCTTTTTATATCTATCTATCTATCTATCTATCTATCTATCTATCTATCTATCTATCTATCATCTGTCTATCTGTCTATCTATCTATCTATCTATCTATCTATCTATCTATCTATCTATCTATCTATCATCTATCATCTATCTATCTATCTATATATGATCTATCTATATTGATCTGTCTATCTTTATGGCTAGTAAATTATAACTTATAATTACACACCACAAAGTTTAGGAAGTTACTTAATTTGGAGCTGGTCTGCTTTCTTGAATTTGTTTGAATTTGACTCTTTTTTCCTTTTCAGGTCATTGTCAACAACTTTACAAACTGGTCTCCCTGCTGGCACGTACTGTGACATCATTTCTGGAGATAAAATTGATGGCTATTGCACTGGAATTAAAGTCTATGTTTCTGGTGATGGCACTGCACAATTTTCTATTAGTAACACTGCTGAAGACCCATTTATTGCAATCCATGTTGAATCAAAACTATAAAATTTAAAATAAATTCATACTGAGAGCATCAATCATTTGTATTTCCTTTCTTTTACGTAATTTAATTTTATACTTCATTCACCCTTATAAAATCTGTAACAGTAATCAACTTGAATTCGTAAAAAATGCTTATTGAAATCAATGTAATTTTGCGAAAATTACATACAGGGATTTTAAAATGTTATAGAAGATTCTCGTTAAATTCTTTGTTAATGGCAATTCTCAGATCTATGAAGATATCCTGACAAATATATTGTTTTATCTCAAGTACCACTTGTTTCATAGTACCCTAATTTCTCTTCTTTCATATGTATGTGTGTGTGTATGCATATATATATATATATACACACACACACATATATATGTAATCACTTTGATCTTATTCATTTCCTTTTCTTCCATTTTCTCTCCCATTTTTCAACAGATTCCTTCTTTTTTTTTATTGAAAAAAAATTTCCGCCTCCTCCCAGCCTCCTATTTCCCTCCTCCTCCTCCCACTCTTCTCCCCCTCCCCCCACTCCTCTTCTCCTCCCTCTCTAGTCCGAAGAGCAGTCAGGGTTCCCTGCACTGTGGAAAGTCCAAGGTCCTCCCCCCTCCATCCAGGTCTAGGAAGGTGAGCATCCAAACTGGCTAGGCTCCCACAAAGCCAGAACGTGAAGTAGGATTAAAACCCAGTGTCATTGTCCTTGGCTTCTCATTAGCCCTCATTGTCCGCCGTGTTCAGAGAGTCCGGTTTTATCCCATGCATTTTCAGTTCCAGTCCAGCTGGCCTTGGTGAGCTCCCAATAGATGAGTCCCTCTGTCTCAGTGGATGGGTGCACCCCTCGCGGCCCTGACTTCCTTGCTCATGTTCTCCCTCCTTCTGCTCCTCATTGGGACCTTGGGAGCTCATTCCGGTGCTCCAATGTGGGTCTCTGTCTCTATCTCCTTCCATCACCAGATGAAGGTTCTAGGGTGATATGCAAGATATTCATCAGTATGGCTATAGGATGGGGCCATTTCAGGTTCCCTATCCTCAGCTGCCCAAGGAACTAACTGGGGACATCCCCTTGGGCACCTGGGAGCCCCCCTAGGTTCAAGTCTCTTGCGAACCCTAAGATGGCTCCCTTAATTAAGATATATGCTTCCCTGCTCCTATATCCGTCTTTCTTTTATCCCAATCATCCAATTTCCCCAAGTTTCCCCCATCCTCCCCTTCTCACTTTTCTCTCCCCATCTGCCCTTACCCCTATCCCACTCCACCCACAAGATCCCAATTTTTTGCTCGGCAATCTTGTCTATTTCCCATATCCAGGAGGATAACTAACTATATGTTTTTCTTTGGGTTCACAAATTATTTATTTAGCTTCTTTAGGATCACAATTATAGACTCGATGTCGTTTATTTATGACTAGAAACCAGTTATGAGTGAGTACATCCATGTTCATCTTTTTGGGTCTGGGACACCTCACTCAGGATAGTGTTTTCTATTTCCATCCATTTGTATGCAAAATCCAAGAAGTCATTGTTTTGTACCGCTGAGTAGTACTCTAATGTATATATATTCCACACTTTCTTCATCCATTCTTCCATTGAAGGACATCTAGGTTGTTTTCAGGTTCTGGCTATTACAAATAATGCTGCTGTGAACATAGTTGAACAAATGCTTTTGTAATATGATAGGGCATCTCTTGGGTATATTCCCAAGAGTGGTATTGCTGGGTCCATGGGTAGGTTGATCCCGAATTTCCTGAGAAACCGCCACACTGATTTCCAAAGTGGTTGGACAAGTTTGCATTCCCACCAGCAATGGATGAGGGTACCCCTTTCTCCACAACCTCTCCAGCAAAGACTATCATTGGTGTTTTTGATTTTAGCCATTCTGAGAGGTGTAAGATGATATCTCAAAGTTGTTTTGATTTGCATTTCCCTGATCGCTAAGGAGGTTGAGCATGACCTTAAGTGTCTTTTGGCTATTTGAACTTCTTCTGTTGAGAATTCTCTGTTCAAATCAGTTCCCCGTTTTTTAATTGGGTTATTTAGCATTTTAACGTCTAGTTTGAGTTCTTTATATATTTTGGAGATCAGACCTTTTCTGTTGTGGGGTTGGTGAAGATCTTCTCCCAGTCAGTAGGCTGCCTTTTTGTCTTAGTGACAGTGTCCTTTGCTTTACAGAAGGTTCTCAGTTTCACGAGGTCCCATTTATTCAATGTTGCCCTTAATGTCTGTGCTGCTGGGGTTATACATAGGAAGCAATCTCCTGTGCCCATATGTTGTAGGGTACTTCCCACTTTCTCTTCTATCAGGTTCAGTGTGTTCACATTGATATTGAGGTCTTTGATCCATTGGGACTTAAGTTTTATGCATGGTGATAGATATGGGTCTATTTTCATTCTTCTACAGGTTGACATCCAGTTGTGCCAGCACCATTTGTTGAAGATGCTTTCTTTCTTTCATTGTATACTTTTAGCTCCTTTATTGAAAATGAGGTGTTCATATATTTGTGGGTTAAAATCCGGGTCTTCTATATGATTCCATTGGTCGACTTCTCTGTTTTTATGCAAATACCACACTGTTTTCATTACCGTAGCTCTGTAATAGAATTTGAAATCAGGAATGGTAATGCCTCCAGAAGTTCCTTTATTGTATAAGATTGTTTTGGCTATCCTGGGTTTTTTGTTTTTCCATATAAAGTTGATTATTATCCTCTCAAGATCTGTGAAGAATTTTGATGGGACCTTGATGGGATTGCATTGAATCTATAAATTGCCTTTGGTAGAATTGCCATTTTTACTATGTTGATCCTCCCAGTCCAAGAGCAAAGGAAATCCTCCCATTTTCTGGTATCCTCTTTAATTTCTTTCTTCAATGCCTTAAAGTTCTTGTCAAATAGATCTTTCACTTCCTTGGTTAGAGTTACCTCAAGATATTTTATGCTGTTTGTGGCTATCGTGAAGGGTGATGCTTCTCTGATTTCCCTCTCTGCTTCCATATCCTTTGTGTATAGGAGGGCAACTGGTTTTTTGGAGTTGATCTTGTATCCTGCCACATTACTAAAGGTGTTCATCAGCTGTAGGAATTCTTCGGTAGAGTTTTTGGGGTCACTTATGTATACTATCATATCATCTGCAAATAACGAAAGTTTAACTTCTTCCTTTCCAATACGGATCTCCTTGATCCCCTTATGTTGTCTTATTGCTATTGCTAGAACTTCAAGCACTATATTGAAGAGGTATGGAGAGAGTGGACAACCTTGTCGTGTCCCTGATTTTAGTGGGATGGCTTTGAGGTTTTCTCCGTTTAATTTAATGTTAGCTGTCGGCTTGCTGTAAATAGCTTTAATTATATTTAGGTATGACTCTTGTATCCCTAATCTCTCCAGGACCTTTATCATAAAGAGGTGTCGGATTTGGTCGAATGCTTTTTCAGCATCTAATGAAATGGTCATATGGTTTTTTTCTTTCAGTTTATTTATATGATGGATTACATTGATAGATTTGCATATGTTGAACCAGCCCTGCATCTCTGGGATGAAGCCTACTTGATCAAAATGGATAATTTTTCTAATGTGTTCTTGGATTCGGTTTGCCAGTATTTTATTGGGAATTTTTGCGTCGATGTTCATGAGTGAGATTGGCCTGTAATTCTCTTTATTGGTTGAGTCTTTGTGAGGTTTTGGTATCAGGGTGACTGTAGCTTCATAAAAGGAATTTGGCAATGATTCTTCTGTTTCTATATTGTGAAATACATTAAGGAGTATAGGTATTAGGTCTTCTTGGAAGTTCTGGTAGAATTCCGCATTGAAACCACCTGGTCCTTGGCTTTTTTTTGGTAGGGAGGTTTTTGATAACAGCTTCTAATTCTTCGCGACTAACAGGTCTATTTAGATTGTTCACCTGGTCCTGGTTTAACTTTGGTATATGGTATTTATCTAAAAAAGTGTCCATTTCTTTTACATTTTCCAGTTTTGTGGCATACAGGCTTTTGTAGTAAGATCTAATGATTCTCTGAATTTCCTCTGTGTCTGTGGTTATGTCCCCCTTTTCATTTCTAATCTTATTAATTTGCAAATTCTCTCTCTGCCGTTTGATTAGTTTGGATAGTGGTTTATCAATCTTGTTGATTTTCTCCAGGAACCAGCTTTTTGTTTCATTGATTCTTTCAATTGTTTTCTGTGTTTCTATTTTGTTGATTTCAGCCCTTAGTTTGATTATTTCCAGTGTTTTACTCCTTCTAGGTGAGTCTGCTTCTTTTTTTTTCCAGAGCTTTCAGGTGGGCTGTTAAGTCTCCAATGTGTGCTTTCTCTGTTTTCTTTAAGTGGGCACTTAGTGCTATGAACTTTCCTCTTAGGACTGCTTTCATAGTGTCCCATAAGTTTGAGTATGTTGAGTCTTTGTTTTCATTTAGTTCAAGAAAGACTTTAATTTCTTTCTTTATTTCTTCCTTGATCCAGGTGTGGTTCAGTAGTTGACTACTCAGTTTCCATGAGTTTGTAAGCTCTGGGGGTAGCATTGTTGTTGAATTCTAACTTTAATCCATGGTGATCTGATAAGACACAGGTGGTTACTAATATTTTTTTGTAACTGTGTAAGTTTGCTTTGTTACCGAGTATGTGGTCAAATTTCGAGAAGGTTCCATGAGCTGCAGAGAAGAAGGTATATTCTCTCCTATTTGGGTGGAATATTCTATAGATGTCTGTTAAGTCCATTTGATTCATTACTTCCATTAATTCTCTTATTTCTCTGTTAGGTTTCTGTCTGGTTGACCTGTCCATTGATGAGAGAAGAGTGTTGAAATCTCCTACTATTAGTGTGTGTGGTTTGATGACTGCCTTGAGTTTTAGCAATGTTTCTTTTATGTAAGTGTGTTCTTTTAAATTAGGGGCATAGATATGCAGGATTGAGATTTCATCCTGATGAATTGTTCCTGTTATGAGTATAAAATGTCCCTCTCCATCTCTTCTGATTGATTTAAGGTTGAAGTCAACTTTGTTAGAAATTAGTATGGCCACACCTGCTTGTTTCTTAGGCCAATTTGCTTGATAAGCCTTATCCCAGCCCTTTACTCTGAGTAGGTGCCTGTCTTTGTGGTTGAGGTGTAAACAGCAGAATGTTGGATCCTGTTTTTGTATTTAATCTCTTAGCCTGTGCCTTTTTATAGGTGAGTTGATGGACAGAGAATTTTCAACAGAAAAATTCCAAATGGCCAAAAGATACTTAAGGACACGCTCAGATTTCCTAGCTATCAGGGAAATGGAAATCAAAACAACTTTAAGATACCATCTTACACGTGTCAGAATGGTGAAAAATCAAAGCACCAATGATAAGCTATGCTGGAGAGGATGTGGAGTAAGGGCTGGTTGGAATGCAAACTTGTGCAACCACTTTGCAAATCAGTGTGGCATTTTCTCACGAAACTGGGAGTCAACCTACCTCAGGATCCAGCAATACCACTCTTGGTAATATACCCAAGAAATGTCCAATCATACTACAAAAGCATTTTTTCAACTATGTTCAAAGCAGCACTATTTATAATAGCCAGAACCTAGGAAAAACCTAGATACCCCTCAATGGAGGCATGGATAAAGAAAATGTGGAACATCTACACATTAGTGTACTACTCAGTGGTAAAAAACAATGACATCTTGAATTTTGCATGCAAATGGATGGAAATGGAAAACACTATTCTGAGTGAGATAACCCAGGCCCAAAAAGATGAATATAGTATGTTCTTACTCATTAGTGGATTCTAGCCATAAACAAAGGACATTGAGCCTATAGTTCACGATCCTAGAGAAGTAAATAATAAGGTGAACCCAATGAAAAACATATAAAGATCCTCCTAGAAATTGGAAGCAGACAAGACCACCAGGCAAAAGTTGGGAGCATGGGGGTAGGAGTGGAGTGGGGGGAAGGAGAGAGACAGATAGAGAAGTAAGAAGGGGAAGATTGGGTAGAGCTTGGGCGAGTGGGATGGTTGAGATGGAGGAAGGGCAGATATGGGAGCAGGGAAGAACATATGTTAATTAAAGGAGCCATTTTAGGGTTGGCAAGAGACTTGACTCTAGAGGGGTTCCCAGGTGTCCATGGTCATGTCCCCAGCTAGGACCCTTAGGCAGTAGAGGAGAGGGTGCCTGAACTGGCCTTGTCCCATAGCCACACTGATGAATATCTTGAATATCACCATAGAACCTTAGTCCAGCCATGGATAGAGATAGAGATAGAGACATTGGAGCACTGGACTGATTTCCCAATATCCCATTGAAGAGCAGAAGGAGGAAGAACATGAGCAAGAAAGTCAGGACCACGTGGGTTCGTCCACCCACTGAGATGGTGTGACTGATCTAATAGGAGCTCACCAAGGCTAGCTGGACTAGGACTGAATGAGCATGTGATCAAACCAGACTCTCTGAATGTTGCTGACAATGGGGGCTGACTGAGAAGCCAATGATAATGGCGCTGGGATTCGAATCTACTGCATGTACTGGCTTTTTGGGATCCTAGTCTGTTTCGATGCACACCTTCCTAGGCCTGGATGAGTGGGGGAGGGCCTTGGACTTCACACAGGGCATGGTACCCTGCCCTCCCTTAGAACTAGAGGGGGAGGGTGGAAGGTGAGTGGGGAAGCAGGAGTAAAATGGGAGGAGGGGAAGAAGTGGAAATTTTGAATGATATTATTTATAAAGCAATAAAAAAAATAAATAAATAAATAAGAAAGAAGTGCTAATGCAAAGTGACCAAATTAGTTGTAAAGTGGACCAAATTAATTGCAAAATGTCCAAATTATTTTCTGGCACGAATCTCAGAAAATCTCACCTGTTAAGAAATTGGTGCTAAGAGAGGGAGAATCAGGTTACTCCCTGATAAAATATCAAATGCTAAGTGGTCTTCTCTAAATATATATACATATGCTTGTCACTAAATGGAATCAGCAGGTTGTATTTATATATACATACACATATATGTAATAATTAAGAGAATAAATCATGAATTAGAAAGGTGAAGCAAGGTATAAGGAGGAGTTGGAGGACAGAGTGTGTAGGCCTAAAATCATGTGAATAGAGTATACAAATATCAAATTCTTCTATAAAAGAAATAAATGTAAAAATGAAATAAAATAAAATCACAGAGACAAAAAGTTCTTTTTTTGTTACTTTATAAATACTAATCAAAATTCCCACTTTCTTCCCTCCTCCCACTACCTTCCTGCCTTATTGTTGTTAAATTCTAACTTTACTCCATGGTGATCAGATAAGACAAAATGTCTTAAAACTTTTCATTTCTTCTTGGTGACTTTGAGTATATCCATCCACCTTTACAACTTTGATACCCTTTACCCCTCACATATTCCTTGCATTGTCTAAAGCACTACTTGACTCCTTCAAACTTTTCTGCTCCTGTTGTAATTTTGAAATGTATTTTATTTGCTGGAAAGAAATTTCATCTTATTTATTACATAAATTCAATCCCATTATTAATTAATTATTTTACCCATTCTTGTCTGTTAGAATTGATTTTTGTGTTAATAAGATCCTGAAGCAATTTATCCATAATTCTCTTAAAATTGTTACCCTGTATTAAACTTTATTTGTTGACTGAATTTTCTATCCCAAAGAAATACACAGAGGTCTACATTAATCATAACCTGATTGGCCTAATAACTCAGGCTTCTTATTAACTCATATATCTTATATTTTCCCATAATTCTTGACTATGTTATTCATGTTGCTTGATACCTTGTTTGGCAAGGCAGTCACATCTTTCTTTCACTGTGTCTGGCTTCTTCTGTGTCTGGATGATGACTGCAGACTGCCTCTTTCCTTCTTCCAGAATTCTCTTGTTCTCGTTTTCCCGCCTATACTTTCTGCCTGGCTACTGGACAATCAGCATTTTATTAAACAAGTGAAAGAAACAAACATTACAGGGTAAAACCATTGTCCCACAGCATTTATTACCATTTGTTTCTGTGCATGGTCTGTGTCTCCTCTAGAACACATCTAATAGAATATAATACAAGTCATATATATGACTTAACATTTATAATTGTCAGTTAAAATGAAGCAAAAATACAAGAATTAGTATTAATAAAATAGTTTTATTTTACCTAATATAGCATGATATGTTCTTTGAAGATTTAAGTACTATGAAATTATTTTTCCCTTCTATTTGTATACTGAATCTGAAATGCAAAGTCTGTTTTTCACTAGTCATTAATTCTCTTTAGACTAACAACATTTCACAGTCAATAGCCAATTATTGATAGTGTCTAATATTGGAAAGGACATCTTTAGCGTTCTAGTGTAATAAATACATTGTAATAAAAAGAACACTGAATTGCAATTAAACCTATTGAAAATGCTTAATCTGATATTTATTATATGGGCATGACTGATTTCCTCGGTTTCTTTGATCCATAGTTTTTATGTGTATGGAGTTTTTTAAGGATGAGACCTTAGTGATCACAAAATTTCTGATTTAGTGTTTATTTATGTAAAAACAAGGGCATTACTCAATTCAACATCTTGGCCTTTACCTGGATCTTGGAACTTAAGGGTTTGTCACAGTCATTTATTGAGCACAGAACACATTACCACTGTTATGGCATTGTCTAGTCCTCATAGAGCTTCAATGGTTCTTTTCCTGTTCCGAATGGTGTCACCTGGCCTAATTCAACGGCCTCATCTAATTTCAGTTTCCCCTCTCCTACAAGCTCTAATGTCATTGACATTTCTGTTGTTTTTAAATATTTCTTCACTATTCTAAATTCTTTTCATCTGTAAGCATTACTTTGCTATGATCTCTTTTTCTCTGATATTCAAAGCATCCTCTGCTAATCTTCATCCAAACTACAAGGTCACATTCTTAGGAGTAGTCTCCAAATGCAAGACATCCATGTTAAACTCACTCTATTGTCAATTTTCTCATGATCTTCATCTATGTTATGCTATTAACACCATTAATGCTTTAGTAATATTTATGCTGTTTTCTTTTTATACTAAAAAGAACTTATAAAATAGGAACCTGCTTTGTTCATCATTATAGTCCTCATATACTCTTTCTTTGGCAAAATGAAAACACTAACTCATCACTGGCTAAATGGAAGGGTGGGTTGTTTCTTAACCTATACTATATTTTCTTTCATAGGTATTGAGGTACATTGTAAAAAGCAATGAATTTTTATTTTTTATTAAGCAATGTTTCAGGAATACTGCTCTGACCACTGATTGATCCTATGGATTGATGAAGGGGAAATGCATATATGTATGATCCAGAGGCATTTAAATTTAATGTCATTCCTTATATAATTTTTATTAATTTATTTGTTTTGAGGATTTTCTATATATATTCTTCTGAACTGCCAGATATCCTAATTTATTTTTCACTTCAGTACTAAAATAGCAGGTACATGCCATTATGTTTTTCAGTTTCTTAAAACTGAAAGAAATTATTAAAATGAAAAAAAATCTTAGTAGGGAGCCAAAAGCCAAATTGATGATCCCATGACTATTTATATAAAAATAAAGATTTATATATGGAAAGTTCTAGATATATTTGATTTCAGTTGTGATGTACTATTGGAGGACATAACAAACAAAATGTAATACCAATCAAATAATATTTGACCTTAAAAAATATTAGGTTTAGGCCTCTCTCTTCCTATCCCACCCAGCTTGCATCCAGAACCCTCCTCCCCTCTGCCCGCCTTCCCTCTTTGGGCACTTAACTCCACCCAGCTCAGCCTGTCTAGGCACTGGGGTCGAACCCTCAGGGCAAGCGGGCGGGCGGGAGTTCCTGTGTGTCAATAACCTGCCTGCATCAAGCAAGGTAGGCGCTTTGTTTATGAACTACCCAACCAGCATGGAGATCTGATCTCGGCACCAGGAGAGCCATCACTGGAGCACCAGGAGAGCCATCACTGGGGAGTGCCATCACTGGGAAGGTACAACAGTAGGCAAGGAGACCTGATCCTGTAAAATAAGATTCATAGGGGAGCACTCAGAGGAAGAGATGGGCAGGTGCCAATGAAAGAATTCAACCAACAATCTGAAAAACAATATGAAACCACCAGAACCCAGTGACCTCACAACAGGAGGTCATGAACACCTTAATCAAGAAGAAGTAGAAAAAATGACTTTATGAAAGTGATTGATGCCCTTAAACAGCATGTAAAAAATGCCCTTATAGAAATGGATAAGAAGTATAACAGAAAGTTTGAAGAATTGAGTAAATCAGTGAATGATACCCTAGGAAACCAAGGAAAAACAATCAAACAGATAATGGAAACAGTTCAAGACTTGAAAACTGAAATGGAGGCAAAGAAGAAAACACAAACAGAGAGCCGGCTGGACATGGAAATCTAGGTAAACGAATAGAGACTACAGAAACAAGCATAACCAACAGAATACAAGAGATAGAAGAAAGAATCTCAGATTCTGAAGATACCATAGAGAAAATAAACATGCTGATCAAAGAAAACAGCAAGGCCAACAAACTCTCATCACAAAACATTCAGGAAATATAGGACACAATAAAAAGACCAAACCTAAGAATAATAGGAGTAGAAGAAGTGGAAGAAGCGCAGCTCAACAGTCCAGAAAATATATTTAATAAAATTATAGAAGAAAACTTTCCAAACCTAAAGAGAGATAAACCTATGAAGGTTCAAGAAGCATACAGAACACCAAATAGGCTGGATCAAAAAAAAAACCAAACCATCCCCTCGCCATATAATAATCAAAACACAAAGCATACAGAATAAAGAAAGAATATTAAGAGCTGCAAAGGAAAAAGGCCAAGATACTTATAAAGGTAAACCTATCAGACTTACACCTGACTGCTCTATGGAAACCATGAAAGCCAGAAGGTCCTGGACAGATGTATTGCAGAAACTAAGAGACCGTGGATGCAAGCCCAGACTACTATACCCAGCCAAGCTTTCGTTCACTATAAATGGAGAAAACAAAATTTTCCAGGATAAAAACAAATTTACAAAATATGTAGCCATAAATCCACTTACAGAAAGTAATAGAAGGAAAATCACTAACCAAGGAGTCCAACAATGACCACAATAACTCAGACATCTAGAGACCCTTCACCAGTGCAACTCAAAGAAGGGAAACACACAAACTCTACTACTAAAAAAGTGACCAGAGTTAACAACCACTGGTCATTAATATCACTTAATGTCAATGGACTCAACTCACCTATAAAAAGGCACAGACTAAGAGATTGGATATGAAAACAGGATCAAACATTCTGCTGTTTACAAGAAACACACCTCAACCACAAAGACAGGCACCTACTCAGAGTAAAGGGCTGGGATAAGGCTTATCAAGCAAATTGGCCTAAGAAACAAGCAGGTGTGGCCATACTAATTTCTAACAAAGTTGACTTGAAACTAAAATCAATCAGAAGAGATGGAGAGGGACATTTTCTACTCATAACATGAACAGTTCATCAGGATGAAGTCTCAATCCTGAATATCTATGCCCCTAATATAAAAGCACCCACGTACGTAAAAGAAACATTGCTAAAACTCAAGCCAGACATCAAACCGCACACACTAATAGTAGGAGACTTTAATACTCCTCTCTCACCAATGGACAGGTCAATTAGACAGAAACCTAACAGAGAAATAAGAGAATTAATGGAGGTAATGAATCAAATGGACTTAACAGACATCTATAGAATATTCCACCCAAATAGGAGAGAATATACCTTCTTCAGCTCATGGAACCTTCTCGAAAATTGACCATATACTCGGTAACAAAGCAAACATCCAGAGTTACAAAAAAAAATATTAGTAACCACCTGTATCTTATCAGATCACCATGGATTAAAGCTAGAATTCAACAACAATGCTACCGCCAGAAAGCCTACAAACTCATGGAAACAGAACAGTTAACTACTGATCCATACCTGGATTAAGTAGGAAATAAAGAAAGAAATTAAAGTCTTCCTTGAATTCAATGAAAATAAAGAAACAACATACTCAAACTTATGGGACACTATGAAAGCAGTCCTAAGAGGAAAGTTCATAGCACTAAGTGCCCACTTAAAGAAAACAGAGAAAGCACACATTGAAGATTTAACAGCCCACCTGAAAGCTCTAGAAAAAAAAGAAGCAGACTCACCTAGGAGTCTGGAAATAATCAAACTGTGGGCTGAAATCAACAAAATAGAAACACAGAAAACAATTGAAAGAATCAATGAAACAAAAAGCTGGTTCCTGGAGAAAATCAACAAGATTGATAAACCCCTATCCAGACTAATCAAACGGCAGAGAGAGAATTTGCAAATTAATAAGATCAGAAATGAAAAGGGGGACATAACCACAGACACAGAAAATTCAGAGAATCATTAGATCTTACTACAAAAGGCTGTATGTCACAAAACTGGAAAATGTAAAAGAAATGGACACTTTTTTAGATAAATACCATATACCAAAGTTAAACCAAGACCAGGTGAACAACCTAAATAGACCTGTTAGTCACGAAGAATTAGAAGCTGTCATCAAAAACCTCCCTTCCAAAATAAGCCAAGGACCAGATGGTTTCAATGCGGAATTCTACCAGAACTTCCAAGAAGACCTAATACCTATACTCCTTAATGTATTTCACAATATAGAAATAGAGGAGTTATTGCCAAATTCCTTTTATGAAGCTACAGTAAGTCTGATACCAAAACCTCACAAAGACTCAACCAAGAAAGAGAATTACAGGCCAATCTCACTCATGAACATCGACGCAAAAATTCTCAACAAAATACTGGTAAACCGAATCCAAGAACCCATTAGAAAAATTATCCATTATGATCAAGTAGGCTTCATCCCAGAGATGCAGGGCTGGTTCAACATATGAAAATCTATAAATGTAATCCATCATATAAATAAACGGAAAGAAAAAAACCATATGATCGTTTCATTAGATGCTGAAAAAGCATTTGACAAAATTCAACATCCCTTTATGATAAAAGTCTTGGAGATATTAGGGATACAAGGGTCATACCTAAATATAATTAAAGCTATTTACAGCAAGCGAACAGCTAATATCAAATTAAATGGAGAGAAACTTAAAGCCATCCCACTAAAATCAGGAACACGCCAAGGCTGTCCACTCTCTCCATACCTCTTCAATATAGTCCCTGAAGTTTTAGCAATAGCAATAAGACAACATAAGGGGAGCAAGGGGTTTCGAATTGGAAAGGAAGAAGTTAAACTTGCATTATTTGCAGATGATATGATAGTGTACATAAGCGACCCCAAAAACTCCACCAAAGAACTCCTACAGCTGATAAGCACCTTTAGCAATGTGGCAGGATACAAGACCAACTCCAAAAAATCGGTCGCCCTCTTATACACAAAGGATATGGAAGCAGAGAGGGAAATAAGAGAACCATCACCTTTCACGATAGCCACAAACAGCATAAAATATCTTGGGGTAACTCTAACCAAGGAAGTGAAAGATCTATTTGACAAGAACTTTAAGGCATTGAAGAAAGAAATTGAAGAGGATACCAGAAAATGGAGGAATCTCCCCTGCTCTCGGATTGGGAGGATCAACATAGTAAAAATGGCAATTCTACCAAAGGCAATTTATAGATTCAATGCAATCCCATCAAGGTCCCATCAAAATTCTTCACAGATCTTGAGAGGATAATAATCAACTTTATATGGAAAAACAAAAAACCCAGGATAGCCAAAACAATCTTATACAATAAAGGAACTTCTGGCGGCATTACCATCCCTGACTTCAAACTCTATTACAGAGCTACAGTAATGAAAACAGCGTGGTACTGGCATAAAAACAGAGAAGTCGACCAATGGAATCGTATAGAAGATCCGGATTTTAACCCACAAACCTATGAACACCTCATTTTCGATAAAGGAGCTGAAAGTATACAATGAAAGAAAGAAAGCATCTTCAACAAATGGTGCTGGCACAACTGGATGTCAACCTGTAGAAGAATGAAAATAGACCCATATCTATCACCATGCACAAAAATCAAGTCCCAATGGATCAAAGACCTCAATATCAATGTGAACACACTGAACCTGATAGAAGAGAAAGTGGGAAGTACCCTACAACACATGGGCACAGGAGATTGCTTCCTATGTATAACCCCAGCAGCACAGACATTAAGGGCAACATTGAATAAATGGGACCTCGTGAAACTGAGAACCTTCTGTAAAGCAAAGGACACTGTCACTAAGACAAAAAGGCAGCCTACTTGACTGGGAGAAGATCTTCACCAACCCCACAACAGACAAAGGTCTGATCTCCAAAATATATAAAGAACTCAAGAAACTAGATGTTAAAATGCTAAATAACCCAGTTAAAAAATGGGGAGCTGATTTGAACAGAGAATTCTCAACAGAAGAAGTTCAAATAGCCAAAAGACACTTAAGGTCATGCTCAACCTCCTTAGCGATCAGAGAAATGCGAATCAAAACAACTTTGAGATATCATCTTACACCTGTCATAATGGCTAAAATCAAAAACACCAAGGATAGCCTTTGCTGGAGAGGTTGTGGAGAAAGGGGTACCCTCATCCATTGCTGGTGGGAATGCAAACTTGTCCAACCACTTTGGAAATCAGTGTGGCGGTTTCTCAGGAAATTTGGGATAACCTACCCCTGGACCCAGCAATACCACTCTTGGGAATATACCCAAGAGATGCCCTATCATATGACAAAAGCATTTGTTCAACTATGTTCATAGCAGCATTATTTGTAATAGCCAGAACCTGGAAGCAACCTAGATGTCCTTCAATGGAAGAATGGATGAAGAAAGTGTGGAATATATACATACATTAGAGTACTACTCTTCGGTAAAAAACAATGACTTCTCGAATTTTGCATGCAAATGGATGGAAATAGAAAATACTATCCTGAGTGAGGTAACCCAGACCCAAAAAGAAGATCATGGGATGTACTCACTCATAATTGGTTTCTAGCCGTGGATAGGGGCCACTGAGTCTATAATTTGTGATCCTAAAGAAGCTAAATAAGAGGGTGAGCTCAAGGAAAAACATAGTTATCCTCCTGGCTATGGGAAGTAGACAAGATTGCCGGGCAAAAAAATTGGAATCTTGGGGGTGGGGTGGGATGTGGGTAAGGGGAGATGGGGAGGGAAAAGTGTGAAGGAGAGGATGGGGGGAACTTGGGGAAATGGGATGATTGGAGATAAAGGAAGGTTGGATAGGTGAGCAGGGAAGCACATATCTTAGTTAAGGGAGCCACCTAAGGGTTGGCAAGAGACTTGCCTCTAGAGGTGTTCCCAGGTGTCCAAGCAGATGTCCCCAGTTAGTTCCTTGGACAGCTGAGGATAGGGAACCTGAAATGAACCTATCCTATAGCCACACTGATGATTATCTTGCATATCACCTTAGAACCTTCATCTGGCGATGGATGGAGATAGAGACAGAGACCCACACTGGAGCACCGGACTGAGCTCTCAAGGTCCTAACGAGGAGCATAAGGAGGGAGAACATGAGCAAGGAAGGCAGGACCACGAGGGGTGCACCCACCCACTGAGACAGTGGGTCTGATCTATTGGGAGCTCACCAAGGCCAGCTGGACTGTGACTGAAAAAGCATGTGATCAAACCGGACTCTCTGAACATGGCGGACAATGAGAGCTGATGAGAGGCCAAGGACAATGGCACTGGGTTTTGATCCTATTTCATGTTCTGGCTTTGTGGGAGCCTAGACATTTTGGATGTTCACCTTCATAGACCTGGATGGAGTGGGGAGTATCTTGGACTTTCAACAGGGCAGGGAACCCTGACTGCTCTTGGGGCTGGAGAGGGAGGAGAAGAGGAGTGGGGAAGGGGGAGAGGGGCGGGAGGAGGGGGAGGGAAATGGGAGGGGGGGAGGAAGCGGAAAATTTTTTTTCAATAAAAAAAAAAGAAGCAAAGGAGATGGGAAAAAAAAAGAAAAAAAATACTAGGTTTATTCTCCATGGGAGTTTCTGAGGATTCTTCATCTGCTCACATCATTGCTGCTAATCTCTTTCAGATTATAGCTTGTACTCTAAATATTTATTCATGAACATTTACTTTGCAAAATTTCCCTCTTTCAGCATATAAAGAGTTGGTACGGAGAACACAGACAACTTCAAAGCAAAATGAAGTTCTTCCTATTGCTTTCCCTTATTGGGTTCTGCTGGGCTCAGTATAACCCACACACTCAATCAGGACGGACTTCTATCGTCCACCTGTTTGAGTGGCGCTGGGTTGATATTGCCAAGGAATGTGAGAGATACTTAGCTCCCAAGGGATTCGGAGGTGTGCAGGTAAGATTTGTTTAAAATTCAAATGTAGAGTTCACTGTGCTCACATCAAAATGTATTCTAATCAAGACCAGTGAGTTTGAAGGATAGCTTCTTTTCACACGTAACTTTCCTGTGGAAGGAAACGTTTTGGTAGGGGTGGCTTCTTTATACTTTGTTGTAGGATATTTACATGGGAACACTGCGATATCCTTCCATATTTTCATGTGGTTGTTAATAAACAACACCCTGCATGTGCACAGGGTGAGAAACAACATTGGATCACTGATAGGTTTTTATTAAGATTTAATTATGTAAGGTAAGTTTTAATCCAGCATTAATTATAATAGTTCTATTTGTAGGTCTCTCCACCCAATGAAAACATTGTGATTTCTAATCCGTCAAGGCCATGGTGGGAAAGATACCAACCAATTAGCTACAAAATATGCACAAGGTCTGGAAATGAAGATGAATTCAAGGACATGGTGAAGAGGTGCAACAATGTTGGTGTAAGTGAAGTCACATTTTCTTTACAGTTATTATATATACAATATTTCCTTTGTTTCAAATTCTTTCTGCTTGAGTAGAAGATTTTACATTTCTGAAATCTTACATTGCATTTTTTTTATTAATAAAAATATACTTATGTCTTATTGTCACCTTTTTAATTTTTTAATACTGCAAAATGTTTACTATTAAAATTAATAGCTACAAACTCTTTTTGTTAATACAAACATATTTTTGTTAGGTATTAGGCCATATGTGAGTATTAAGTTATTTTATGTAATTCCTTTTTCTCCCCACAATTCTTAGATTTTCTTTCCCTTCATTGTGTTTAATGGTAAGCACCTACTTTCTCCTATAATGAAGAGATAGCTATTTACCTCTGGTCTTCAGATTCACAACATATATTGCAATCACAGTACTTCTAGTGATCCTGAAAAATTTGAAACACAATACTCTCATATTTAAGCTCTGTTTTGCTTCCTCAAAAATAGATTTTTTTGTTTATAATTGTAATAGTTTTTGCTTACCTCCACTGAACAGGTTTATATAATTTTCTTTTTTTTAATTTTTAAAAAAATATTATTTATTTATTATGTATTCAATATTCTGTCTGTGTGTATGTCTGCAGGCCAGAAGAGCACATCAGACATCATTACAGATGGTTGTGAGCCACCATGTGGTTGCCGGGAATTGAACTGAGGACCTTTGGAAGAGCAGGCAATGCTCTTAACCACTGAGCCATCTCTCCAGCCCCTATATCATTTTCTTAATATTAGGATACTGTTAATCTAATTTCACATTATTTTCATTTCCCACTTGACTCTCTTTTCTAACATAAATCTATCAAGAATCAGAAGATGTATTTTGGAGATTTCCTCGCATGTTACAATTTTTCTACTGAAACTTTAGATTACTGACTTCAGCTGAAGCAAGCACTTTTCTTCCCAGGTCCGTATTTATGTGGATGCAGTTATTAACCACATGTGTGGTGCAGGCGGTGGTGCAGGGACAAGCAGTACCTGTGGAACTTACTACAATGCCAATAACAGGGACTTCCCTGGAGTTTCATATTCTGCTAACCATTTTAATGACGGAAAATGCAATGGAGAAATTAATAACTACAATGATGCTAATCAGGTAATGAGAGAAATATTAATCAGAATAAAGAAGCATCAAAGTATCTAGAAATGCACAAGGAATTTATGAATAACCATTAGACATATTCAGATTCCATAGGAAAAGAGGTCCTATGAAAGAAATCTTGAAAATAGAAATGGAAAAAATGTACTGGATTTTTGTTGCATGATTTTTAGGGATACACCAAAATCAATTATGAAATAGAGACATACTTTGGTGACCTTGGGTGAAAATTTTAAAAGCATGGTTTCATCAATTATATAAACATTGCAGTATGGAAAAATTATTAGAAATAACAGTAACTATTTTAAAACCATTTCAATTATTGGCTATATTTCCACATTTGAAGTAGTACACTTACTTAGCTTATAAAATTTTCTGGAATAGAATCTGCAAACAATGAAAAATAAAGGAAGATTAAATATAAAATAAAATAAATGAAATAAAGAGAGAAAGGGAGCAAGAGGAGATCAGAAGTTTTGAGAGAATAGGGAGAAGGGATGGGGAAGAGAAAGAAAAAAAATAGAGAAAAAGATGGAGAAAAAAAGAATTAGCCAGGTTAATTCTTACTAATTTTAGTTGATATTTCTGTATCTACCACAAAAATATTTTAAAATCTGTGTTCCAATTAAATTATCAGTACTCCTCATGTTCTAAGGAAAGACAATGTCTATGATCTAAGTAAATGCAATAAGAAAATATCCATTTGTAAATGAATGAACGACTGATTGAAGAAATAAATTCATAGGCCATACATGATATTTTATACATCAATCATCTTTTTAAAAAAGGTCAGAAATTGTCGTCTGACTGGCCTTCTGGATCTTGCACTTGATAAAAGTTATGTTCGTGGCAAGGTTGCTGACTACATGAACCATCTCATTGACATTGGTGTAGCAGGGTTCAGAATTGATGCTGCTAAGCACATGTGGCCTGGAGACATAAAGGCGATTTTGGACAAACTGCATAATTTAAATACAAAATGGTTCTCTGCAGGAAGCAAGCCATTCATTTTTCAAGAGGTAAAACAATATACATGTTTTTTTAATTTAATACTATAATTTAATTGCAATGTTCTCCCACCCCTTTCCTCCCTCTAAACTCTTCCATATATGCCTACATATTCTCCTTAAAGTTTGTGGGATTTCTTTTGACTCTTTGCTTATTGAACATAGACACTATATATATATTTATATTCATATTCATATATATTATATATACATATTTAAGAACATATTTGTATATACTAATATACACATATTCTTAAATTACATAAATTTATATACTTGTTTCTAAATATTTTTAAAATTGTTAAACATATTGTATTTAGGAATATATATGTATATGTATGTACAAATAGTCTATATTGCTAAAATATATTTATATATTTGTATTAGGCAACCATTCATATAGTCTTCCTTGATTTTTATTTCCCAATTTCCTCAATTGCCATAGTTCTTTCTATATTACCTTGTATAATTTTGAGCCCTTGTGGACTATTTCTTAAATGTCATCAGTTTGTAAATTAGTTAGTTGATTTTACTAAGCATAAAATTCATAATGTAGGTTAATATTTCTGTCAGTTATACACTGTAGAATTCAATTACTTAATAATAGATTGTTGTTATTTGTAGGTAGCACAGTTAATTCTTTACCACAGCAGGTTCCAACTTTGTACAAATTTGATTAATTCATTTTCTAAATCCCCAGATATCATTATAAAAGATAGAGCACTCATATTGTTATTTATTTCAAGCCAGTCTTTCAGAGTTTGAGATTCATTTCACAGTATCAGTTTGCAAAGTGATGAAGACTGCTGTGTGGCAATAATATATTTGAAGTGTACTGGGGATAATGCATTTGAAGCTCTGTTTCCCTGGAAACACTAATGAGTTTATAAACACTTCTATGCTCATTTGACAGCAAGCATTATATCCATGTGAACTAAGGAATTTTCCCCTATGTTAACCACCCTGGAGGATAAGAAGTGACCCTAACATTTGGATTCTTTAAATATTGTGACACACAATTCTTGAAAAAATCAGAATCTTAGTAGAAAGAAAACCATTAGGATCATTTCAAATAACAAAAATATTATAAAGATTTCTGAATGACATTATATTTAGGTAACATGCTTTAACGTTATATTAAAAAATACAGCTGACTCAATGTATCTACTAGGTCATTGATCTCGGTGGCGAGGCAATTAAAAGTAGTGAGTACTTTGGAAATGGTCGTGTGACAGAATTCAAGTATGGAGCAAAACTTGGCACAGTTATCCGCAAGTGGAGTGGAGAGAAGATGGCCTATTTAAAGTAAATATATACCATTTATTCATTTGATCTGTCATAGGTTTTATGTCATTTGATATCAGTACGTTATAGTACTACTCTCATTTAAACAACTATGATTAATTATTAGGCTCAATGTTTTTAAACTCCACCAAATTATTTTTCTGTTTGGGATGTCATTCACCAGGTAGCCCTAGAAATCCAAAGTTTCACTTAGTGATTTTTGCCTGTTTGTAATAAATCCATTACTTTACAGGAATGTTTATTTATGGTCTATTAAAGCTAGATTATTATTACAAGAATAGCTATATTCATAAATGATACTTATAATGTAAAGTATGAAGTTTACATATTTTATATCAAAGAATTAATTTGAAATTTTTAGTGTTTTTATAATAATAGCACTGCAGATTTCTACTTTACATAACATCAAATGGATTTTTTGCTTTTCAAGTCCATAAAATTACAGTACATGAAAAATTTAAAGAAAATAAAAATTTTTAAGAACAAAAGATTATACCATAACAACCAAAAGGGATATATATTATCATAGAAAATAATATTCTATGTTCATATATATACATATATATGTGTTTGTGTGTTCATGTGTTCCTATAAGAGAGATTTAATATGGAATTGTCATTTATTTAGGTAATTCAGGATGCCCTATGTAAAGTTAGTCTAAGCATTGTGAAATAATAATTTGCTTTTTTTTTTAAAATGTAGGAACTGGGGAGAAGGTTGGGGTTTTGTGCCTTCTGATAGAGCCCTTGTATTTGTGGACAACCATGATAATCAGCGAGGACATGGTGCTGGAGGATCATCCATCCTGACCTTCTGGGATGCTAGGTGGGAGAACATTCTTTGCTGTTGTGTAATCTCCTTTTAACGATGGCATTACTTTATATACTTCTGCTTTAATACCATTTTTAAATTTTCAGAATGTATAAAATGGCAGTTGGATTTATGTTGGCTCATCCTTATGGATTTACGCGAGTAATGTCAAGTTACCGTTGGACAAGAAAGTTCCAGAATGGAAAAGTAAGTCTTGAAATTCTTCAAAGAACATTGTAATTTAGAAAAGAAAGAGGTTTCGATTTAATTTCACATGAAATTATAGTGAATGATACTTATTATTACATGTTTATTCACCAATTTTTGTACAGTAAGGAAATTGAAAATGTACCTGATAGGAAAAGCAGTAATTTAAATATGAGAAAGGACAGAATAAAAATAGGTATTCCTGATAAAGTCCACCATAAAAGTTAACAGGGGATAGTGTCTGCTAACATTGAGTAGAATTTCAAATTCTTTCTAATTCAATGTTAGTGTATTAAGATATTTTTATTTTTTCCTGTGGAAAAAGAAGGTATCTGATTTGAAGGAAATTAAGGAGTATAATAGATAGAAATTTCTGAAAATTACACAACAATGATTTCCTAGAAGTCTATAAACAATATGTGTTTACAGAATTATAAACAATATAAGTTGTTGATTAGGTACCTAAGCAGAAACAATTTTAAAATTAATCTAAGAATTACAAACATTATGTATTGTTTGTTAAGTGCAAAAGTTTAAATAATTTCAAAATCAATCTAGGAAATAAGACCTTTAGATATCTGGCAGACTATGTGAAGTTTTTCTTTCAATTCAAGAATATAGCTTCAGAGAGAAACATCAAATATAAAGTAGAAATAAATGTTTCTTCTTTAGACAACTGAAAACCAATTTTTCCTATATTCTTTTCAAAATGAGTTTCTTTCTTTTTTATTGAAATTTGCTCTATTCCTGAAGAGCTTTCAGACCAGAATGAGCCTTTCTATTTTTCAGAAATGTATTTACCATTCAACTATCATCAAATGTTCATTTATACTTTGTTAAGCCCTATAAGGAAAGTCAGGATATTTTATAAACATTCTTTTATAAAAGAAATCAACTAATGTTAGCTTATAAATTGTTATATTAAAAGCATTTTCATATATGCTCTTGAAATTTCTGGGTAGCTTAGAACTATGCCCCATTTTTATGGATAAACTGAGGCACATGTATATTATATATGAAGATGGAGACTTCTCAGGTAGTGACTGAAGTCTGTTCTCTAATGCCAGTGTTCCTGTCTCTAATTGTACTGATATTAGATGACATTGAGAGATTTTAGTTGTATTGAGAAGTGATATTAGTGGTACTTCTTTGATAGAAAGTGAAAAGTTTAAGAATTGCTTCTGTCGGTTTGAATTGAGTAGTAGAGAATCTGAATTTGTACAGAACTGAAGGTTCATAAAACACTGCAGGACTTAGATTAAAATTAGACACTCCAAAGAAAGAAGTAGCATAAAAGGTTTACACCAGTGGAAAGAATTGGGCAGATACAAGCACTCAAATGACCTGATTCTTTCAATAATTAAGGATGTGAATGACTGGATTGGACCACCTAATAAAAATGGAGTAACAAAAGAAGTGACCATTAATGCAGACACGACTTGTGGCAATGACTGGGTCTGCGAACATCGATGGCGCCAAATAAGGTGGGAATTTCCCCACGGACCTTGTCTAATAAGAAAGTGACTTAACTTCTGTTTAAAATTGTTGAAGTTTACTGGTACCAGCATTTCACATGATGCTGTGCTTTTAGGAACATGGTTGCCTTCAGAAACGTAGTCAATGGTCAGCCTTTCTCAAACTGGTGGGATAATGGCAGCAACCAAGTAGCTTTTGGCAGAGGAAACAAAGGATTCATCGTGTTTAACAATGACGACAAGTAAGTCAGTATCAGTTAAAGTGGGATCATATACTATTATATGCTTAGATCTTTTCTTTTCCTGTTCATTTATATCTTTCATATGTGAAAAATCGTTAAATAATGAATTTATGCCCAAAAATAATTGTTCAGAATACAGAAGAAAAAAAATATTTGCTTATATATTATTTCTTTTAACATAGCTCCAAATGGCAGTAGTATGTATTCATATTTGCAAACTCATTTGACACATTTCACAAAGCATATAAATAGTAAATATAAGTCTTAACATCATTAAACAATGTATCATAATAGGACAGGCGTACTTTTCTACTACCTTTGCATATCACCTACTTGTTATCCATCATACTTATACAGAGTCTTCAATTTCTATCTGTTTTTAAATATTTAAAAATATATGAATATTTGAATCTGGTCTATGAGTGTCTTCAATAAGCTGCTGAGTTTTGATTTTAAAACTTTCATTATTGCCCTTCCACTGTGGTTCTTTCATCTGAATGGTTTAGCTAAGATACCAGGAGTGGAGGCTAAAGTCTTTAATGCCAGCAGGCAGAGACACCCATATTGCTAGGGGTTTGAGGCCAAGGATGTGTAATGAGATCCTGTCTCTCAAAAAACAAAGCAAACCGTCAAAAAATAATGCTTACTCAGAGAATCTCTTTGAGAGTCAGTGATCTGTCTCATACTAAATCAGCTGTCTTTTTGTTCCACAAGTCATATTTTATTGGTTTAGAACAAAATAATTTAAGGTACATAATTTTTTGAACGAACATATGTTTACTGGTTTAGGAATACTAGAATCACTTTATACAGACAGTTTCCTATTACAAACTTGTATGTATCCATACAAATGCTAGATAATGTTTAATTATAGAAAAAGTCCTTTGTGGTGTCTTATAATCTAATAACTTTGGGAGAAAATGATGCTGCTAACATTTTTAAAAGACATCAGTTTAAATCCATCAGAGCATGAACTTGAAAGAATGATGGTTCTCACAGGAGCCCTTTACTACTGAGCACTACTGGATTCTCTAGCTTTCTTTGCCCATGAAACTAACAGACATTATAATAATGCCTACAGTGTGGAGAATTCTCTTACTCCTCCACTTACTGTATTTTCTTTGGGTTTCACTGACTTTTTTTTTCTTGTATCATCCAAATATTTATTACAAAGGAAAAATGGAAAAATAGCAAATCTATGCAAGAGAAATCCAGAAGACACCATTTCAGCAGCACCTGCAATAAGACACACAGGCTCTATTTACTCCTAAATGAACACCAAGGCTCGTTACTGCTGTCTGTTTCCCTCAAAATCTAGAGCCACAGGATAGCCATGTGAAATCATCAGAAAAACCTAAATTGAGAGGTAGTCTTCAAAATGCCTCCTCAATATTCTTTTTTTTAATTTTTTTTACGATTTTTTAATTCTTTTTTAATTAAAATTTCCACCTGTCCCCGTTTCCCATTTCCCTCCCCCTCCTCCCAAATATTGCCCCTCCCCCCACTCCCCTTTCCCTATCCCCACTCCTCTTCTCCTCCCCCCACTCCATTCCCCCTCCCTCTCGATACTGAAGAGCAGTACAAATTCCCTGCCCTGCGGGAAGACCAAGGTCCTCCCACTTCTGTCTAGGTCCAGGAAGGTGATTGTCCAAACAGGCTAAGCTCCCACAAAGCCAGTTCATGTATTAGGATAGAAACCTAGTGCCATTGTCCTTGGCTTCTCATCAGCCTTCATTGTCTGCCATGCTCAGAGAGTCCAATTTCAACCCATGCTTATTCAGTCCCAGTCCAGCTGGCCTTGGTGGGCTCCCAATAAATCAGTTCCACTGTCACAGTGGGTGGGTGCACCCCTCGTGGTCCTGACTTCCTTGCTCATGTTCTCCCTCCTTCTGCTCCTCATTTGGACCTTAAGAGTTCAGACCGTTGC
Source organism: Chionomys nivalis (assembly GCF_950005125.1). Taxonomy (NCBI): domain Eukaryota; kingdom Metazoa; phylum Chordata; class Mammalia; order Rodentia; family Cricetidae; genus Chionomys; species Chionomys nivalis. The sequence goes on along the minus strand of NC_080103.1, from coordinate 26,283,472 downwards.
TCCAAATTGAGTCTCTGTCTCTATCTCGATCCATCGCCAGATGAAGGTTCTAAGGTGATATGTAAGATATTCATCTGTATAGGATAGGGTCATTTCAGGTTCCCTCTCCTCAGTTGCCCAAGGTACCAGCTGGGGACATCTCCCTGGACACCTGCAAGCCCCTCTAGAGTCAAGTCTCTTGCCAACCCTAAGATGGCTCCCTTTCACTGACTTTTTTTTAAGGATCTATATCAAAAGTGTGAGATATTTATAATTTTATCGATAACAGACCTTCCTGCACTTGAGTGGTTTAAATTTATGTAAAATACTTCTTTTTTCAGGGCTTTGTCAAAAACTTTACAGACCGGTCTTCCTGCTGGAACATACTGTGATGTCATTTCTGGAGATAAGATAAATGGCAAATGCACTGGAACTAAAGTCAGTGTTGGCAGTGATGGCAAAGCTCAGTTTTCTATTAGTAACTCTGCTGAAGACCCATTTATTGCAATCCATGCTGAATCAAAATTGTAAGAACCAAATTAAATGCATGTAAAACAACAATTGAGCGTGTCTCATTTTTTTCATATGTGCCTTATTATTTTTTATTTTTCTCTTCTTTATTATGATGTGTGCATGTGTGTTGTTTATTTTGAGCCCTGGAATATATGTAGGGTGTTGGAACAGCCTGTGTCATGGCTTTGCCTATCTCCCTTTGCCCAAGGGCTGTGAGGTCACACTTAAGTCATCAGACTTTCCAGGAAAGCACCTTTACATGCTCAGCAATGTTGCTAACTCATAAGTAACTTAATTTCAGAGTTTCTTTCTTTTAATTAAAAGCCATAAACAATAAACATAAATATGCAGAAATTATAAACCCCACCTATATTATCAGATAACAATATCTAAGATTTACTATGTATTAGCAGAAAATCCATATTTTTTCCAAGAAAATTCTCAGAACTCTGATTGCATCCTTACAAATATATTGCTTTACCATCAATGTAATCTCCATCATGTATTTCTAGATAGTGAATAAAAATTATTTTTAATAAAAATTCACTCACCGTCTAATCACTAAGTAAACATACCTTTGGCCACCTGGAAATACATAATTGTTTAATTTTATCTAGCTATCACTTTATTCAAGTTTCTCTTATAAATAGTGATTCAAGAAAAATTATTTTTTCCTAATTCCACACTACACACACGTATACTGTATGTTGATATGTACACTGTATGTTGATTATAAATCAACATCCCATAATATTCCCATATCATCTTTGATATTTTTTCCATTTCCATTTTTTTCCATTTCCCATTCACTTTAAAGCACCCATACCCATGCACACACATGTTCAATTTTTTGTTTAGTTGATATTTGGCACATAAGTACAATGCCTTCATGAATGAGAGTGGAAAGCTATTTTCTTGATAAAAACAAATTGTCATTGCTTACAGCACTGAAGAATATGACTCCATATACTGAAGCAATGACTAACAGTCAAGAAGCCATTCATGATGTCTTGGGACCTTTCAGTTTTGCTTGATTTACAGTGGAAAGTTGATATCCCCAGAGTTCTACGGGACTTATGCAGACAAACACTGACATTGTATGTGCATGGGTGCAACAGTTACATCCTGAACAGATGACTCATCTTCCCAGTATTCCTTTCATTCTGTGACTCTTACATGATCACTTCCTTAATCATCTATTTTGCCCGGAAATGGCTATAGAAAAGTTCTTTTAGGGAGGAAATCTCGAGTCCTTTTTATGCTTCTCACTTAATTTTTTGAGAGGTGGTGTTCCATGAAAGCATAGTAGACTTTCTGACACAAAACTGATGAGAAAACCCGGCTCTTCTAGCAGTTCTTTCTAGAAAATTCCTCTTGGTTAGATATGTAAAAATTCTTCAGGTAACTGGAGAATATGCACAATAATAGTAGTACCTTGGTCCCTAGTTCTGTTAATTTTAATAAGCATGTAATTACAGCCATGATCAAATGTCCTGCTATGAATCATGTCGAAAATCTACCCACAAAGATATTAGCTAAGTTGTAGCTGTTAGGCCAATATTGGACCAGGTAGCATAAATTTATTTTTTTTCTCATTGATACATGAGCCAAATTGAACTAGCCATAGTTTTGTGAATACTTTTGTATATCAGTACCAAAGAGATTTGATAGGATTTTGTCATGCCTGCCACTCACCTTTATTTAATACTATGATTGTTTTGTGGCTGTATTGTCCAATTAAGCTGAGTAGTTCTCTTCCGGTTTCTGTTTATTTCTTGTTTTTTTTTTTTTTAATTAAAAAGCTAACAAATAATGGATTTTCATATGATTCTTTCATCTATATATAGTTTGGTTGATCCACTTCCATCACTTTAATTCATCATCGACTGATCTTTATATTCAGCCCACACTCTTCCTGTCTTTCATATCATGTGTATTCTAACAGCAAACTCATGTCCCATTTTGTGTCATTTAAATGTCCCTCTCTCTAGCTCTTTTGATCCTTTTACAGACTCAGTCTCTCACAAAAATCTAAAATGTTTCAAAACAAGATTTGCATGAGAGATTTCATACATCATTTGTCTATCTAAGCCTGGGATACTTCAATCCTTACTCTGTTATCTAGTTTTATCAATCTGAGATAAATTTTCAGATCCATGTTTTTTAAGTTTACTATAATACATTGTACATTTGGAACAGATTCTCATTATTTCTTTTTTTGTTGGTGGGTATCTAGTATTGATTCTATTTCTTAGGCATTTAGAAGAGAGCAAAATGGAATTTGGTTCTTCAAATACTTTTCTTAACTAGCATAGAGAGTTTGTTAGGTTTATGTCTTAAAGTATTAGAGGTAAAATATGTAGTCACTCAGATTTTATTTTTGAGAACCTGTTACACTGGTTTCCACAGTGATTGTTCTTTTGTAAGTTCTTCCCAAGGGGAGGACCTTATGTTTTCCTCCTCACTAGGGCAGCACTAGCTATAAGTTGGTTCATTGGTGATAGTCACTCTGTAGTCGTGAGATAGAACCTAAAGGTATTTTAATTTGTATTTCCTTATAGGTAAATATATTTATTTGTCATTTTATCTCTTATTTTCACAACATAATATTTATCTCCATATTTTATTTTATCCAATAAATGTTTAAATATAAATAAATGTAATTGTTTCCCCCATTTCTTCTTCTTTCTCTAATCTCTACTCTGGTCCATCTTTTCAGTTGATTCCATTCAACCACTTTTTGCAAATTTTGGATCATTTATCTCTCATTATTATCTTTATCATCTTCATCATCATTATCATATTAACAATGGGCTTGGAACATTTGAATTGTATTTGATATGAAAGCCTCATTTCTGAAGGTTCAATGCATCCTGAAAAGTGATAGATACAATCAAAAGTCCTACGAGGCTAGATGCCTATGACTCACAAAAATGGCAACAATACCAAGATTGCCTTACGGTGTAATGTGTCACTCATATTTTGGCAGTAATAAACAACTATCTTTTTTTTTTTACTTTCAACATCTTTTATTATACTGTAAATTGGTACCAAACAGCACCATCCCAACATACAAAGAAGTCCATTAGCAAGCAAGTAACTCCATTGCATGTCCTCCAATGTCTCCTAATGTTAGGTGATACCTTTTTCTTTGATTTAACAAATATTGCTATAAATTTTCAAAATGTCAGGTAATATGTTCATGGATTAGAATATATATAATCAGTGTTGGGAAACTTATGTGTGTGTGTATGCATGTATGTATGAATGCAAAATCCCTGAGTTCTAGGCCAGCCTGGTTCTAGGACTGAGTTAGTTCCAGGACAACCAGAAACCCTTGTCTCGAAAAAACAAATAGACAATAAACAGTGTCATAATAAACCATAAAGTGATGTTTTGAATGAATAATTAAAAAGCTGAGGAGTCCATGTAAGTTCAAAAACTAGTAAACAAAATTAGTGTTACTGCTAAACTAAATTTACTCTTTGAGTCACAGTGAGTAAATACTAATGTATCTATGATAAATGATTAGAAACAAGAAATAAAACCAACTAGAAAACATGAAAAAAAAAGAATGGCTTAGAGGGTCAGGAAGACTTCCAAGAAATGTTGCCCTTGAACGTACTTAGAAAGACAAGTGTTTTCTTTTTTTCTTTTTTAAATTATTATTATTAAAAATTTCCACCTCCTCCCCTCCTCCCATTTCCCTCCCTCATCCCCCCACGTCCCCTCCCCCACCCACTCCAGTCCAAAGAGCAGTCAGGGTTCCCTGCCCTGTGGGAAGTCCAAGGTCCTCCCCCCTCCATCCAGGTCTAGGAAGGTGAGCATCCAAACAGGCTAAGCTCCCACAAAGCCAGTACATGCAGTAGGATCAAAACCCAGTGCCATTGTCCTTGGCTTCTCAGTCAGCACTCATTGTCCGCCATGTTCAGAGAGTCCGGTTTGATCACATGCTCCATCAGTTCGAGTTCAGCTGGCCTTGGTGAGCTCCCATTGGATCAGCCCCACCGTCTCAGTGGGTGGGTGCACCCCTCGCGGTCCTGACTTCCTTGCTCATGTTCTCCCTCCTTCTGCTCCTCATTTGGACCTTGGGAGCTCAGTCCGGTGCTCCAATGTGGGTCTCTGTCTCTATCTCCATCCATTGCCAGATGAATGTTCTATGGTGGTATGCAAGATACTCATCAGTATGGCTATAGGATTGGGCTATTTCAGGCTCCCTCTCATCAGCTGCCCAAGGAACTAGCTAGGGACATCTCCTTGGACACCTGGGAACACCTCTAGAGGCAAGTCTCTTGCTAAGCCTAAAATGGCTCCCTTAATTAAGATATATACTTCCCTGCTCCCATATCTACCCTTCTTCCATCCCAACCCTCCCATCCCCCAAGCTCTCCCCATTCTCCCCTTCTCACTTTTCTCTCCCCATCTCCCCTTACCCCCCACCCCCACCCCCAAGTTCCCAGTTTTTGCCTGGCCATCCTGTCTACTTCCAATATCCAGGAGGATAATTATATGTTTTTCCTTGGGTTCACCTTCTTATTTAGCTTCTCTAGGATCATGACTTATAGGATCTGGCCTTAAGGCTACTCTACAGGAGAAAAATCACATTTTTTTTTTAAATCCTAGCCAACTATTCAGGGCCCGCGATGCTAGGAATGTTAGAAAACATACCACCACCATTCTACTAGACCAGCATAATTCCAAAATGCTTATAAATACTTAATCTTATACACACTGCACATAAAAGAAACTTCTGTTTTTAATGGGCTGTTAATGAAAAATCTCAACTGACCAAAGTACAGAGATCAACTGATATGTGCAGCTCCCCTTGATAGATCCACAACATTAGCTCTACACTGTGGGCTCAGGGAAGATCACAGCAGAGGAGGCAGAAAGATTTTCAGAATCCACAGGACCAGAATGTCTGGTGTAAAATGCTGTCTCCTAGAAATAACATGGAAACTTTACCTGTGATACCTCAAATACAGCACTGCCTAATCAAGATCTAAACAGGTACATTACAAATAGACATGCTAAAGTAGGAGGGGCAAATCTCACAGGGTTCCCACTACCATATAAATCACTAGAAGAAGCTAAAGACTGCTGAGAGAGAGGAAGAATTAGTTTTCCCATGGATCAGCCCATTTTGCTCATATAATATGAAGTGGTCAGTCCTGAAATCACATACATACAAGCCATATTCAATGGATTCAGCAAGTTTTATTTATAGATTTATGCATCCATTATCTATTGTTGAAAATTATTTTTATTGTTTGGAGCTGAGTTTTTTGGTACATTCTTATAATTCCATCATTTGGGAGCAGATGTACAGGCTAGCAAGAGTTTATAAATAGCATACTATATATTCAAAGTACCAGCCTAGCCATGCATACACAGGATCATGCCTCAAGAAATCGATAAACTAAAATATAGTATTTTGATGTATATACTTAACAGTTTGGCTTTTGATCTTTTCTGTGATGTATAGCATTTTCTACCTAAGTTCAAAAGTGAGGCAAAGCAGATGGATAAATAGAAATCTCTGCAGTAGCATGTATGTTTTCTTTTATGTATGTGCCTGAGAGTGGCTTGGAAAAGCCATGTAGTCCAGCTATATACCGCTTGTGAAAACCTTCCACACTGATTACATAGTGGATGTACCAATTTGCTTTTCCATCGGCAGTGAACAGGTGTTCCCAACCTTCGATGTGCAGCAGCATTAGGCATTATTATTGCTACTTTTCTTAGTCCTTTTGATTGGAGTGAGATGAACTATCAATGTCATTTTAATTCGTAAGATCCTTATAAGCCATGAATACAGAGTAGTTGTTTAAATTTTTTCTCAACCATTTGTCTTTCATCTTTTTGAGTATTTTGTTTGGTTCTGAGAACAATTTGTTCACTTCAATTCCTTGTCTGTTTAAATGTTTGTGCTCTTTGCAAATTCTTTGCTTTTAACACTGTATTAGATTTATACCTTATATTTCACTTAGGGTTATTATTGCTGTGATGAGACACTAGGACAAAAGTCAACTTGGGGAGGAAAGGGGAAGGCTTTATTCTACTGCCAGTTCCATGTAACAGTTTTTGTGTGTATGTGTGTGTCTATATTTTTTCAAACATGGGTCCTGTTCTTACCTGGGCTTTGAATACCCAATAAGACTCCATTGGAGAAAGCTACATTTTCTTTTCAGGGCAGTAGATGTCAGTTAGAGATAGTGTCTGGGTTAGGGATAAGGAACTATTTTTACCTCCATTCTTAGACTAAGACCTAATCTGAATTAGATCTGTTCAGGCTCTGTGCATGTTGCTACAGGCCAGAAATGCATCCGTCTCATTGTGTGTAGAAAGTCTCGCTTCCTTGGTGTTATCCATCTCCATTGGGATTACAAGATTCCATAGACAGAAGTCTTCTTAAATAGTAGCTAGCTTGTGTAGTATTGTCAATTTTGGGAACCAAGAGGAAAATCATTTCCTTGGCTTTTTCACCCCTGCTATTTTGCTGATATACTTGGGATGTACTCTTTCTAAATTGTGTGGAGTCTCCATTAATTTCCTGATTACTGTTTTGCAGCTTATTTCAGATTCTTCCTGAAGCTTCTGGTCAACTCAGCTTGAGTATCATCAGCCTTCTGGGCAATACTGTCAATTTCTGTTTGTTTGCAATCATTGCATAAAGATAGATCAGTCTTGAATAAGTTTAATTACCATACAAAAATCAATTCATTTGTACTTTTCATGTTATTGTCTTTCCTCTTATTGCACAGACATATGTGACAAAGACAGCAAAAGTCATAAAGCCCGCACGGCTGCTTGACAAAGCTCCAGCAAGGCTGATCTGCATGATGGTCACTGTGACACTTTTGGTTTTGATCTCCATGTGTTGCATGCTTGAGAGGTTTCTAATATTTGTTCAGGTTCAGGATATTTTATTAATGGAATACTCCCTATGAATCAATGCCTTCTCCCAAGAATGCTGCTTCTCATCTTCCACAGAAAAGTCTTGAGCAATGTGCCCCTCCTCCATTTAGGAAGATATCCTTATCAACTTGAAGGTCTTCCTTATGTCTTGTAGGTTGTGACACACATAAAGAAGACAAAGTTCTCTTTGTGAGGCTCTGAGATATTCTTGAAACATCTGTCCCTCTACTTATTCAGGGACAAGACAATAAAAACAAAATAAACTAAAAATATAAACAAGACTTGATGGGCTAGAGGAGCTGGCTGCAGATCAGGTTGCAAACTGTTTCAGACACTCAGACGACAATGTGGTATATACAGCAACAGAGTTAGACCAGCTGAAGTTATCTCTGTACTATGCAGGGACTTATATAGATGAACAAAGAATGGGGTAGAATGATGATAAAAGAATGTGCTGTCAGGACCTCCCTTTATAGAAAAGTTAGTTTGTGCAGAGTCATTGTGATGTAATATGGCAAAGAACAAAAGAATGCTGGGATTAGACATAGAAACAATTTCTATTAGGATAAAATATAAACATTATGTTATACCAGAAATTGAATAATAACTGTAGAAGCTTTTGCCTGAGGGATTTTCTTGGGCACTCTGACCATAAGAATCAATAACACACTGCTTGGAACATGGCATTCTGTCTGAACTGGCTTGAGATTTTCATTCTTTTAGCATTTTTGAAGCCACAGAAGCTGTCATTCTGGGAATGAGTGTTGGAGTAGGGCCACTTGTTTGTCCCCGGCTGCCAAGAACACAGAAACTGTATTAATTAAATCACTGCATTGCTCATTAGCTCTAGCTTATTTGCTAACTCTTTTTTCTTTTCTTATTTTTTTTATTAATTTTTATTGAGCTCTACATTTATATTTTCCATTCCCAGGTGAATCTATGTATGTTTTTCCTAGCTTCTCTAGGATTGTGAACTATAGTTTTGTTATCCTTTGCTTTACAGCAAGTATCCAATTATGAATGAGTACACATCATGTTCTTCTTTCTGGACCTGGGTTACCTCACTCAGGCTGTGTTTTTCCAGTTCAGTCCTTTTCCATGCAAATTTCAAAGTGTCTTTGCTTTTTACTGCTGAGTAGTACTCTGTTGTTTAAATGTACCACATTTTCTTTATTTATTTTTCAGTTGAGGGGCATCTAGGTTTTTTTCAGGTTCTGGCTATTAGAAATAATGCTGCTATGAACAAAGTTGAACAGATGCTGGACACTCTTATAATTCTTCTTCTTTCTACTGACTAAACAGTTGTTGTTGCAAAATTCTTAATATTTTTCTCTACACTGATGTTTGTTGGGAACAAAAGGGTCCATTCTGGTTTCCTTTTCATTTTTTTCTCTGTTCATTCTTCTTTTTCTTTACTTCATAGAGGGAAATTCCTGTGGCCCTCAACTAAATTGTTGAAATGTTATGATTTATATAATTATTAAGTCATAAATAGGAAATACTGGCTTGAAAATTTTCTACATTATTTTATTCTACCAATCTTGTGCTGATTACTCTGAAATAACTGTTTCATCATGCTGCATTTTGAACTAAATTTTCTATTATTTTCCTGAATGCTAAGAAACACAGCTTTTAAGCACACAAGTAATTTTATGAACCAGTTTAATTACTTAGATAAGGACGTCTAAGAAAAACTACAGCCTACCATTCCTATGAGTCGGCTTCAGAGAGATCAAGGAACCTGCCTATGGAGGATTGTGTACCACCAGTTGTTTTCCTTCTTTGTTTAAAGCACAGAGAACCAGAAAAAAGTCTACTCTCAATGTATAAGCAAAAAAACAGTTAATTCATGGGAAAATTTTTGCAAGCACTTGGAAAGACAAAAATTACAGCTATCTGGATTGCTTGACTTCAGTAGAGACTAAAAATGAGAAAATAAATGACAGTGCTTGGATTTACATTTCTTTTAATAGTACCTTGCAGTCAGTCATTAAAATATACCAATTTTCTATGAGAATAGTCACAAAGGTAATTGTTAAGGCACTGAAGGTAGGTGTGTGTAACATCAGTATGTCTGTGATAGAAATCTTTAAAAAGAAAAGTTAAAGTGATAGTTTGGTCAAAGGAAGTAACAAAATAAAGAAGAATGTGTGGGAACACGTGCAGCACAGTTGTGGATAAAATGATTTCTTATCATTGTTTGTTCTCCAGGAGCACATAAAATATTCTGAGAAACCGAGAACTTTTGATATTAAAATGATAAATGTAATGGAAGAATGTCAAACTTTTACTCTGAGGGTGAGAACACAGCAAGTGCTTACACCAGTATGACTAGAGCCAGTAAAAAAGATAATAATACAGTGATGATAATAATGTTGTTCCAAATAAATACACTGATATTTCACTGAACTCACTAAGATAACTGCATTATTTGCAATAACTAGTTTAATCATGGTAATGACCTTGGAAGTACAATTTACTTTTTTAGTTCATTTTGTTTATAATCGCAACAGTTTCTATTTAGCTCCATTTAACAGATCCATATTATTTTCTTAACATTAGGATACTGTTGATCTAATTTCACATTTTTTTCCTTTCCCACTTGACTCTCTTTTCTAAAATAAATCAATCAAGAATCAGAAGATATATTTTGGAGATTTGCTAGCATGTTATGAGCTTGTTATTGGATCTTTAGATTCATGAGTCTAGCCGAAGCAAGCACTTTTCTTCTCCAGGTCTGTATTTATGTGGATGCAGGTGGTGGTGCAGGGACAAGCAGTACCGGTGGAACTTACTTCAAGGCCAATAACAGGGAATTCCCAGAAGTTCCATATTCTGCTTATGATTTTAATGATAGAAAATGCAATGGAGACATTTATAACTACAATGATGCTAGTCAGGTAATGAGAGAAATATTAATTGGAATAAAGAAGCATAAAGGCTTCTAGGAATGCACAAAGAATTTATGGATAACCATTAGACATATATCCAGAGTCCACAGGCAAAGAGGTCACTATAAAAGAAATCTTGAAAAATAGAAATGGACAAAATGTGCTGGATTTTTGTTGCATGATTTTATAATGATACAACAAAAATCAATAATGAAATGGGGACATGCATTCTTGAACTTGGGTAAAAAAATTAAAACCATGGTTTCATCAATTATATAAACACTTAAGTATTCAAAAATTATTAGAAATAACAATTACTATTTAAAAACAATTTCAATTATTAGGCTATATTTTCACATTTGAAGTACTACTCTTACTTAACTTGTGGAATTTCCTGGAATAGAATCTGAAAAAAATGAAAAATGAAGAAAGATTAAAAATAAAATAAATAATATAAAGAAAGATAGAAAAGGGAGAAAGAGGATATCACAAGTATAGAGAGAAGAGGGAAAAGAGAAATTAGAATAAAGGTAGAGAAAGAAAGAGAAAAAATAGCCAGTTAAAATTCTTACCAATTTTAGCTGATATTTCTGTATCTACCATAAAAAAATATTTTAAAATCTGTGTCCAAATTAAAACATTATTACTTCTCATGTTCTAAGGAAAGAAAGACAATATCCTATGATCTAAGTAAATGCAATAAGAAAATATTCATTTGTTAATGAATGAAGGACTGAATGAAGCAAAGAATTCATAGGCCATACATAACATTTTATACATCAATCATTTTTTTTTAAAAATAGGTCAGAAACAAGATTGCTGGGCAAAAAATTGGGATCTTGGGGGTGGGGTGGGATGGGGGTAAGGGGAGATGGGGAGAGAAAAGTGAGAAGGAGAGGATGGGGGGAACTTGGGGAATTGGGATGGTTGGGATAAAGGAAGGATGGATATGGGAGCAGAGAAGCATATATCTTAATTAAGGGAGTCATCTTAGCATTGGCAAGAGACTTGAACCTAGAGGGGCTCCCAGGTGCCCAGGGCAATGTCCCCAGTTAGTTCCTTGGGCAGCTGAGGATAGGCAACCTGAAATGGCCCTATCCTATAGCCATACTGATGAATATCTTGCATATCACCATAGAACCTTCATCTGGCGATGGATGGAGATAGAGACAGAGACCCACATTGGAGCACCGGAATGAGCTCCCAAGGTCCCAATGAGGAGCAGAAGGAGGGAGAACATGAGCAAGGAAGTCAGGACCGCGAGGGGTGCACCCACCCACTGAGACAGAGGGACTGATCTATTTGGAGCTCACCAAGGCCAGCTGGACTGGAAATGAAAATGCGTGGGATAAAACCGGACTCTCTGAACACGGTGGACAATGAGGGCTGATGAAAAGCCAAGGACAATGATACTGGGTTTTGATTCTACTTCATGTTCTGGCTTTGTGGGAGCCTAGCCAGTTTGGACACTCACCTTCCTAGACCTAGATGGAGGGGGGAGGACCTTGGACTTTCCACAGTGCAGGGAACACTGACTGCTCTTCGTACTGAAGAGGGAGGGGGAAAGGAGTGGGGGGAGGGGGAGAGGAGTGGGAGGCAGGGGAGGGAAATGGGAGGCTGGGAGGAGGCGGAAATTTTTTTTCAATAAAAAATAAAAAAATAGGTCAGAAATTGTCATCTGTCTGGCCTTCTGCATCTTGCACTTGATAAAGATTATGTTCATGGCAAGGTGGCTGACTACATGAACCATCTCATTGACATTGGTGTAGCAGGGTTCAGACTTGATGCTGCTAAGGACATGTGGCCTGGAGAAATAAAGGCGATTTTGGACAAACTGCATAACCTAAATATACAATGGTTCTCTCAAGGAAGCAGACCTTCCATTATTGAAGAGGTAAAGTAATACATGTATGTATATATGAATGACAACAGTTTTGCTAGCCAGAAGATGAATGGAAGATTTTATTAAACATAATTTCAATAGGTTAGTGTCTGAGTACCTTATTAAATGTATAATTTATTTAGCTCCCTTTTATTTAGATATAATAGACTTAATTATTTTTCCAGAATAAGGCTTTAAATGAGTTAGAGAATTTGTGTAGGCTGTGATACTACTGGATCAATTAGTGTGTACTCAGGGACGATTATGCCAGGCAGAAAGTCTTATTCATTGACTCCAGCCTCTCTTTCCAAATTTGACTCTTGTCTGAGGTATTATTCATTGTGTAAAATTTGGGTAAACTGTCTTTAGCTCTAATACCTAACAATTCTCACAGACTTACCTGCAGGCAAAACACCATGCACATAAAATGAAAGTAAAAACAAAAACAAAAAACAAACAAAATATGATGTGCAGAATAAAACAACATGAAGGTAAAAAGAAGTAAGAGAAAATAATTGCAAATACTCTGACTGGTAAGCAATTCATGCTTGGACTACACAAAGGGCCTTTATAACTCCTTATAAATAACAAATCCATTATCTGATTTAAGGTATAAGAAAAAATACATGATATATTCCTCTTGAACATGAGTACCATAATATCAGGATGACATAAGTAAATCATGTTTAAGTATAAAAAATACAGTAAGTCAATACCACAAGAAATTTAATCCAATAACACAAACATCTATTTAATATTTAATATGTAATTAAATAAATGTTTAAAAATAATTTATAATAATTTAATACATAATATTAAATATTGTTTTAATAAAATCATGTAACCTTAGCATGGCTTGATTGCTTCAGAAAAGTCCTATCTTCTTAAAAGGTTACATTCTGAGGGCTGGTCTTAGTCCTTCAATTTTTTTTTTTTAAATTTAGTTTCAATGTTTTTAGTTTTGCAAGGTGATGTAAACAATTTAGTTCTTCACAGTTTTCCTTTTGAGATAAGCACAAAGGAAAGATGTAAAGTACTCAATAATTTGTTGAAAGTTCTAATGAATGAGAAAAGTCAATATAAAGAAATAAAGAACACAGATAGAAGAAATGAAGTTAAAATATTTGTACTTTCTTATGCTATAATCATTTATTAAGAAAACCCTAAAGATGGCTACAAAACCCTGTGTAACTAATTCATTTAGCGATGACATAACTAAATTTTTATATTTATATACTAGAAAGGTAAAAGTGACTTTAAATATATTTTCAGGATAATATTAGAAATATAAAATAATTAACAATAAATGTATCAAGTAGACCTGTACAGTAAGAATTATTAAACATTTCAGGAACAAGATGTTTAAGTTATTCAAATAAAATCAAGGCCTTAATAATATAGTGTAGAATGGCATTTTAAAGTTCCAAAGAGTGGCAAAGTCAAATATTATGAATAAAATGTAGAAGCAGCACAGCTATTTGATGACTTCATGTATTAAATGTTATTTTCACTTTGAACAAGGATTTGAAAAATTGGCAAGTATTTATAATGTCTATGAATATAATATAAATGATTTTTTTAGTTATAAGCACATATGATATAAAAACTGTTTATGGAAAATGCTGTTCATACTTTCTCATCAGAGTTTGTTCAAAATGAAAACAAATGTGTACTAGTATCTGATTGGATAACCATATGATGGTACATTAATTCCACAGAATGTCACATAGCAATATGGAGCATAAGACTATCTAATATACATTTAGTGACTGTCATCTTCATCTAGTTTTGGGGGCCTGGCCAATCCCCCCTTTTTAAGTAATTCAGTCAAAACACCCAGCCAACTCCTTATAGAACTGCTACACTCTTGTAACATTATGTCCAACCTAAATGTCTATGTTTAGGGAAAGACAGCCATTATAATCCAAAGGTCATTGAAGCAAAATTTATTCATCTCACAATTTATTCCTTCATTCAGGGAAACAATCCAACTTAATAAGACAAAAATCCACTTGGCTTTGATTAATTTCTTCATGTGTCTTAGAGTTGATTGAACTGCTTCTGGTCAGGTGGATGTGAAGGTTGTAGGAGGAGCTGCTTGTTTGTCTCAGCTACCCAAACAAAATAATCACATAGAAATTGTGTTAATTAAAACATTTGCTTGCCCATTATCACTAGCTTCTTTATGGCTAACTCTTATATTAATCTAACCCATTTCTATTAATCTATCAATGCCATGTGGCAGTGGCTTACTGGCAAAGATTAGGCATGCCTTACTCTGGCAGCTCCATGGATTCTCTCTGACTCTGCCTTCTTCCTCCCAGCATTCTGTTTAGTTTTCCCTGCCTGCTTATGTTATGCCCTATTAACAGGCCAAGGAAATTTCTTTATTCATTAATGGTAATCACAGCACACAGAGGGGACTTCCACATCACCTCCCTTTTTCTGTTTAACTAAAAAGAAGGCTTTTCCTTTAACATAGTAAAATTACATATAACAAAACAGGTATCAAGTCAGAATTACAGTTACAATATTGATATCTACTTTCTATCTATTCTTCAACACCATCAAAGACTCCAGAAGGATATAATATTACCTAAGTTAACAGAAAGTGCATTGCAAGCAACTTCCAAAATTCTAGAATTGACAGAGACATCTTACTGCCTGAACAGTCACCCAAATTCTTCTGCACCATTGGTTCATCCATCTTCAGTCTACAGGTCATATTCTCCAGCAGACTACCTAAACATATGCTCATATCTGGGTATACACACAATTTCATAATATAATTAGTTAAAGAATATTTAACATGAACAGCCACATAAGATATAAAATTAAATTTAAAAATTCTCCCTCAACAAAACATATATATCATTGTTAAACGAGAAACCTGCAATATTATTAGAACTATGTCAAAGGGGCTGGAGAAATGGATCAGGCTTTAAGAGCACGGGTTGCTTATCCAAATGTCCCAGGTTCAATTCTGAGCACCCATGTAGCAGTTCACGATTGTCTGCAGTTCCAGTTCCAGTGATCTGACATCCTCACACAGACATGCATGAAGGCAAACACCAATGTACATCAAATAAACATACCTTTAAAAAGAGAGTGTCACAAGTTAATAAAAACAGACACAAGAATTTTCATAAATAATGTTAGGTTCATGATCTGATGCTTGCTTCTCTTCTTTATGATGCTTTGTGCATTTACTTTACTAGCCAGTTCCACATCAGAATAAGGTCCTTCTCTTTGTTAGTGGTATGACTTTCAATCTCATTAAGCATGACATTTTCATCTGTGTTGACAGATGAAATTAAGCATTGGCCTACATGGCCTACATGCAATTATAACTATTTCCAGCCCTGTGCTCTAGCATGACAAAGATGTAACTTTATGTTACAGTACAAAACTAGCCTTGGCTTACCAGAGTTAATGTTCAGTTTCTTATCACAAGTCTCCGTAGGGATTTGTTTGTATCACTACATGGTTTAATTTGTTTGAAAAATTAAATTACTTCAAATATTTTGCAATAGTGATTTTATTTGTTGAATTTCAGTGGAAGCATGGTAAGTTCTCTAATTCTTATTAGGAAAATAAGCAAGGAGTGTAATCATATATATCTGACCTTCTATCCTTGTCAGAATTTGAAAGTTTATTTCTTTCATCAGCTTTAAGTCACAAAAGGACTTTTGAATTAACTTTATAAACCTGACAATGACAATCTTAGTTCTATACTCCCCTAAGTTTTGATTGGTAAGTTAATAACATGCTATTCATTATACTTGACATGATGACATATGAATGACAGAGCAACAAATAAATATATGCAGAGATCATGGGTGTAAAGAGTCAGTATTGAAAGTAAGCTCGAGAACAAATACTGGTGTAGAAGGTTGATACTGCTGGCTAAATAAATGATTAAGAGACCCGTCCCAGTGCTGCCAAGACAGAGAAATTAAGCATTGGCATACATGGCAGGCAGCTGTGAGTGCCTTTTTGATGGGCCTTCCTGAAGTGGGCCATGTGGAATTGGAAGGAGAAACCATTTTTAACTGAACTATGAGCACAGCTGGACATTCTCTTGTTGTTCCACCCCAGTAATTCTCTGATAAATGACTCAGTGATGGATAGGCAGTTGTGTTTTTATCTTGGAGTGTCTTTGTTTATAGTCCTTAGTATGGGAGACTGAACTGGAGTCATAGATGGAGTTCATGTGTCTGATAGTTCTCTTATTTTTGAACTATCCATGGGAGGGAATTGTTATTGGCACTAATAAATAATTTACCAGTGGTGGCCTGTGCTGTGCTGGCAGGTGGGTGTTTACTTGTATATACAGGACATTCTACTTTGGCACTTACTCTCAAGATGTAGTTTCTTGAGGCAAACTTCTCCTTATTAAATCAATTCATGCAGGCAAAGCATAGCCTGAATGTTACTATTCTGTCCAACAGAGTAGACAAAGACAGGGCATAGGCGTTTCTCCATATATATTTAAAGAGATTCTACAAAACCCAACTTTGATAGTAAAAATTTACAAATAGACCATGTGGAAGTAGGATTAATAGAAATGTTAGTTTCAGTGATACCATTTATATAGTTTTTTAAGTTACAAAAAATGGGAAGACACTACCCAAAACAAATCCCTAAGAAGTCAAACATAGTTTAGAGTTGCATCTTTTATGACTTGCGTTTCTGATAAATACAGCACATTTACACCAAAGGAATAAGCAAATTTTAAAATTGGTTTTTTATATTTTCCCTTTACTTAAACTTTACAAAATTAAAATTTTACTGTTAGAAGTGATAAAACATGCACTTTTCTAAATAGGAACAAATATAATGTAAATATCGACCACATATTAGGAAGAGGAAAAACTTAATAGTTAAAAGAGAAAACAATTAACCTAGAAACTACATAGAAATTTCCTTCATAGCCTCCCAGTACAGAGGAAAGGAAGACAAGACATAGATGTATGTCTGTCAATGGAGTACTGAGAACTTAAGCAGTCCAAACAGATGTTAGCATGTCGGGAAAGCATAGTAAATCTCATCTCTTCATATTGTATCTTATCAAATATATTTTAAGAACTCTCAACTATTAGTCAGGGGTTTTTCCCTTAGCTTATTTTCTTTTTTGTTACTCTTCTTCTTCTTCTTCTTCTTCTTCTTCTTCTTCTTCTTCTTCTTCTTCTTCTTCTTCTTCTTCTTCTTCTTCTTCTTCTTTTTGTTATTAGTACTTAAGTGTTTTTAGCCCCGGTGTATGAACTGGCTTTGTGGATCCCATTCCCTGTGGTAGGGATACCTTGCTCAGCCTAGTTACAGGGGCAGAGCCTTGGTCTAGCCTCAGTGTGATATGCCAGACTTTGTTGACAGCCCATAGGAGTTCTTACACTCTATAAGGAGCTAATGGGGGTGGAGTGGGTGAAGAAAGTGTAGCAGGGGGATGGGAATGAAGGAGAACTGGAATTGGTATGCAAAATAGAGATGGTTTAAAAAATAAAATTAATTTATTTTTATAAATATGTGTGTGTGTAAATAAATTATATAAATAAGTATACCTGAATATATGTGTGTACATCATGTAGGTGTTAGAGTCCATTTGTTCAGAAAATGGTATTGGATGTCCTGAAAGTGGAGTTACTGGTGAGTGTGAACTTCCATGTATGTACAAGAAACTTAATCTGGGTCCTCTGCAAGAGTAATAAATGCTTCTAAGTTTTTTTCTCCAGCTCCAAGAAACATACAAATAAAAATACAAGCATTTGACATTTATAAAGATTTCTGGTCATAAACACAAAATATTTTAAAGTTGTAACTGCAGACAGAAGTTTCCATCCTGTCCAGTCTCGTAACTGTTCAATCCCAAAGAAACACACAGACTTATAATAGGTGTAAATTTTTTGAACTATGAGCTCAAACTTATTATTAACTAGCTCTTATAACTTAAACTAACTCATAATTCTGGCCTATGTGTAAGCACACGGCTTTCTACATTTTCTAAGTGAGGAATTCTCATCTTACTTTCTTTGCGTGTAGCTGGTGGCTACATCTGTTCCTTTGTACTTCCCAAAATTCTCAGTCTGGTGTCTCTGCCTATAATCCCTGCCTGGCTACTGGTCAATCAGCATTTTATTATACCAATATGAGTGACAAATCTTTACAGTGTCCAAAAGCATTATGCCACAGCAAGTGACTGGTGAAAATATTTTTACATGGAATGCTTATAAAATACCACAGATGTCTTCAGAATATCTTCAAAGAACTGAAATAAATTATTTTGACGACACTATTTATGTAGTAATTTGAACAATAAACATAAAAAACAGAGTCAGTTTTAGAACACCAAGTAACAGAATTTGTCTGAGGAGATAGTCACCCAAAAAGCAATAAATTAGTTTGGATGCCTAGTGTAATCCTAGATGGAATTTCTGAGCTATTAGATAAATAAGTAGAAAGCAAATTGACAAACACATGGGCTAATCTACACTATTTTCCCCCATTTCTAAAGATGATTTCTTTTAGGATTAAATATGAGGATAGTTTAAGAATGAACACAGGGTCTATATACTTAGAAGAAATGTCCGCTTGTCTTAATGTCACTTTACTTTCTCTGGCAAATAGCATCGATGTTTCTTTGAATTTCAAAAATCTGCATGATGTAATCTCCATAACAGAATAGAAACAGAATGCATAATATCTACTGTGGCAACAGGAAAATTATATTACATAAACAATGTTTAAGTAGACAAGACATTAAAAAGAAAAAATTAATAATTCAGTAAGAATGTACATTTAGGCTGGGCAGTGGTGGAGCACACCTTTAATCCCAGTACTCAGTAGGCAGAGGCAGAAGGATGTGAGTTCGAGGCCAGTATGGTCTACAGTGTAAGTTCTAGGACAGCTAGGGCTGTTACATGGAGAATACCTGTCTCAAAAACCAAAAATGTGTATTTAAATGCAAATATATATTAGTACGGTATTCCAATATAAGAAAATTGTTTCTGTTAAAAACACAAGCATTTCCAGGTAGGATTTTAAAAACTGATAAAAGTTGTTGATGAAAATAAAATGCTATAATAAAAAGCACCCATTTACACTGTGGCAACAACAGCAAGACAAACAGACAAATAAGTGTAGTAAGGGCTGCGGGCCTCTTCCCACAGCCCGGCTCATGGTTGCCTGGCTAGCTTATGCCCCAAAATAACGACACACAAACTCTATTCTTTTAAACACTGCTTGGCCCATTTCTATTCATGTATGTAGCACCCCAGGTGCGCTTACCGGGAAGATTCTAGCCTACATCCATCCTGGGTTGGAGTTTCATCGCGTCTGCTCTGGAGAGGAGAGCATGGCGTCTGTCTCTGAGAGGAGCTGCCTTGCATCTGAGCTCACTTCCTCTTCCTCCCAGCATTCTATTCTGTCTACTCCACCCACCTAAGGGGTAGCCTATCAAATGGGCCAAGGCAGTTTGTTTATTGACAAATGACCTTCCTCCATCATTTCCCTTTTTTCTGTTTAAACAAAAAAAAAAAAAGGAAGGCTTTAACTTTAACATAGCAAAATTACATATAACAAAACAGTTATCAAGTAAAAATTACAATATTTACATCTATTTTATCTTTATCATAACTAAAGAAAACTATAACTATCTATCTATTATTCAACTCCATCAAAGACTCCAGAAGAATACAATATTACCTAAGCAAACAAAAAGTAAGCAACTTCTAAACTCTAGAAATGACAGAGACATCTCACTGCCTGGACAGTCACCCAAAGTTCCTCTGTACCGTTGGGGCATCCATCTTCGGCCTAAAGGTCCATAGTATCCAGAGACATTTCCATGAAGCTGGAAATTTCAAAGGCAGTTCAGTCACTATCTGCTGTGTCCTGCAGAATGTCTCGCAGACTCCTTCATGAATCAGGAACCCCGAAAGATCATCTCACCATTAGGCAAGTTCAGTAGTCCTCTCTCTGTGGGTTCTCTATGTCCAGTTTATACAATAGTCCAGGCAAGAGCAGTTTCTTGCCCAAATAGCTATCAAACTCCATAAGGTGCCTCTTCGATGCCCATCTTCTTTCTTCTTGAAGTAGATTGGTGCTGCCAGGAGCAGATGTGTCTCATTGTCATGAAAAACCTTAAGTTATTAAAACACTTAAAATGCCATATTTTATAATCTTTGAAAGATATGAAGAATGCCTATTTAAAATATATCTATGTGCATCTAGAAAATCTAACTAACATGACTACAAGCTTGACTATTATTGATAATTATCTATTAACAACCTATATACATTACATTTTTAAGTGAACTACACAATCACAATACCTTAATCAATATCAGAAATACATATACATATAATAAAATTGACCTTAAATTAATATCAGTAAACCAAGATTCATATCAATGCAAATTATTCACATCTATATCATCTCCCCCTTTAAATGTAAAAGAACATTTATAAACAATATGTGGGAACATGGGCGCAGTTTTTTCTCTCCAAACTGCTTCCTGCTGAATGGGGGCGCTGTTATTCGGGTCTTTTATGGGATAACCTGTCTGCTAGGTTCATCTCAGTTGGCAGTTGAGCGAAGCAATTTTTTAAGGGTGTTCACAGCAACCCTTCAGGAGGGCGTGGTCTATCATACCATATCGTGATCAAAGAAGCAATCCACAGTGTCTCATCTTCTGTGAAAACAAAAGAAACTCTTTTCCAAAGTATCATATCCTTAGATCCAAATTCTGAAGTCAAGGTATTTTGAAAATATCTATCTTGGATTAGTTCAGCAGCATTTATAAACAAATGTCTTTTAGCAGATGTTGCTCTTTCCTCAGCATTCAAACAATTCAAAGAGAGCATAATAGCATACAGTATCAAGATTTTCTGTGTACTTTCCATCTTTGTGCGGCTTTATTTTAACTCTATTTTGTTTATTTTTACTTTTGTTTTATATTTTCTGTATATCTTTGTCCTGGAATAACTCTTTAGACCAGGCTGTCCTTGAACTCTCAGAGATCTGTCTGTCTCTGCCTCCCAGGCATTGGGATTAAAGGCGTGTGCTACCACACCTTGAAGTCACAGAGGTCAATCTCCCTCTGTCTCCTAAGTGTTGGGATTAAAGGTGTGTACTACCACACCCAACTGCTTTCTTCCTTATTTTTTTTAAGAACTTTTAGCCTGCATATACTTTTAACACACTGTAAACAATTTAGAAATTTTCTTTGTCTTTGAATCTCTCTTTACTGTATATCTCTCTTTTTCTGACCACACGAGCCTTTAAATTACTGAGCAATATGGGTAGGATTAAAGCCTTGGCTTTGCCAGCTAAATCCAGGCCATTCCTTAGCTTTCCAGCCTCATGGCGGAGGTACCGGCTGTAGCCATGTTTACCACCACAACTCTGTGGCGTTTCAAGGTCTTTGCCAACAAGCAAACTGCAGCATTACATCCACAGACAACAATCAAGTCCTCTCTCTGTAGTCGGCCCTCCTGCCTCAAACAGTCAAGAGTTTGCCCTGGCAGGATGGCCCAGAAAGCCGGCATTTTAAAACAGCACAACTTTTTTCCTGCTACGGCTGAAAACCGAAAAGCATGCCTTCAGCTTTTCACCAACACCGTTTTAAGTATTTCGTGGCAGGACCTCTTAAATGAGCTGCAAGGTTTCACAGCTGAAGCTGAGTCAGGAAGCCTCTCTTAGATGAGTGCACTTGCTTGCCTCTAGCAAGCAGAGCAGACCCGAGAAATTGCTGCTACCAAGAAAACACGCTTTACTCTATTCTTTCCCAAGCTTTCTCAGGCTTTCTGTAGATTCAGTGCCCCATGTCTGGGCGACATCTGTAGTAAGGGCTGCGGGCCTCTTCCCACAGCCCGGCTCATGGTTGCCTGGCTAGCTTATGCCCCAAAATAACGACACACAAACTCTATTCTTTTAAACACTGCTTGGCCCATTTCTATTCATGTATGTAGCACCCCAGGTGCACTTACCGGGAAGATTCTAGCCTACATCCATCCTGGGTTGGAGTTTCATCGCGTCTGCTCTGGAGAGGAGAGCATGGCGTCTGTCTCTGAGAGGAGCTGCCTTGCATCTGAGCTCACTTCCTCTTCCTCCCAGCATTCTATTCTGTCTACTCCACCCACCTAAGGGGTAGCCTATCAAATGGGCCAAGGCAGTTTGTTTATTGACAAATGACCTTCCTCCATCAAATAAGAAGAAAAACCCAGTGAATATAGCTATGTGAATTTCACACAAAGTAAATTAGAGCCCAAATTAATGGCCATGGTAAATCTTTTATATATAAAAATATTTTACTCTGGCTAGAAATCTACCAATTTCCAAATCTTTGCATCAATTTTACATTTCAAAAGAACAAGGTAAAGGGGGTAAGAGATTATAATTTTTTTTTTTTTTTTTTTGGTTTTTCGAGACAGGGTTTCTCTGTGGTTTTGGAGCCTGTCCTGGAACTAGCTCTTGTAGATCAGGCTGGTCTCGAACTCACAGAGATCCGCCTGCCTCTGCCTCCCGAGTGCTGGGATTAAAGGCGTGCGCCACCCACCACCGCCCGGCACCACAAATAATTATTAAGGACCAAATGAACATGTCAGATAGTGAGTCTTCTAAAGAATTTGAACAGTACAGTACTCTTCGGTCAACAGGACTAAGATCACATAGGAAACATTTATTCTTGTATTCATCTCATTTTTATACCGTGAACATTTATTACTTGAAACTTTCCTGTTATAAGAAAGGTTCTAATAATGGACAATGAGGACTACTGAGAACTCAAGAACAATGGGAATGGGTTTTTGATCCTACTGCACGTACTGGCTTTGTGGGAGCCTAGGCAGTTTGGATGCTCACCTTACTAGCCCTGGATGGAGCTGGGTGGTCCTTGGACTTCCCACAGGGCAGGGAACCCGGATTACTCTTAGGGATGATGAGGGAGGGGGACTTGATGGGGGAGGGGAAGGGAAATGGGAGGTGGTGACGGGGAAAAGGCAGAAATCTTTAATAAATAAATAAAGAAATAAAAATAATAAAAAAGAAAGGTTCTAATTAGCATGTGTGAATGTTTCTCTGTACCTTTCTGAATGAAAAAAAAGTATGTTAAGCTATATTATGCAATTTTACCACCTTTTCCCGTAGAAATGTTCTACTCATTTTATACCAAATTTCTTTCTATTTTCCCTTTTATTTAGTAACTAGAATTCTTATGTTTTCATTGTTTTTATAATACATTCTTAAATTATTCTTCTAATCTAGTGCTTAACTTTTAGTGTTTGTTCTGGTACAAGTTTAGGTATGTATAAGTAATTAGGGTAGTACCACAGGTTTTTAGAATTATTTTTTCAACCATTTACTTCATACAATTGTTAATTTTAAAATTTAATATTTTAGCACATGCCACTTGTCTATATTTACTTCTCATCTTCTATAAATGTTAAATAAGAACAAATGTATGTGACTTCAAATAACAGCCACACAAAAAATAAGACAGTATGGTGTATTCCATTGTGTTCTTGTTACTATGGCTTTGTAATATTGTAATATAATTTCAAATACTGCATTGTGATGCCTAAAGTGTGCTCTTTCTTAGGAAGCTTTTGTGATCGTCTGAATTTCTATATGAATTATAGGAATTATTTTCTAGTTGTTGAATAATATCATTAAACTTGTAATGAGTATTGCATTGATTCTGCAGATCACTTTCTATAATGCATCATTTCTACAGTATTAATTATGTCAGTCCATGAGTTTCTTAGTTAGAGTTTCTATTAATGTGCTGAAATGCCATAACCAAAAAAACTGGGGTGTAAAGGGTTTATTTAGTTTACAATTCCATATGACAGCACATCATAGACAGAATCAGGGCAGGGACTTACTCTCTATGGCTTTCTTAGCCTGCTTCTTATAGAAGTATAAGTAATAAGGGTACTGTCAGACCAGATATGGCAATGGCACAACCCACAGTGGGCTGGGCTCTCCCACATAAGTGACACACATACATACTTTTGGTATCAGAATGGCAATATCTCCATAGAATGAGTTTGCAGTGATTAACAATTAATAATACAAAATAATTAACAAAATATCCTATAAAAATAATGGTGTATAATGATAGATTTATCAATGTTGAAAGTTTATAATTTTTCGAAACTTGAGCTAAAGACATATCTCAAAGCTAGATTGCTTTGTTAGCAAAGAAAAAGTCCCAGATTTATCTTCAAGACAGTAAAAGGAATTAGATAAAAATGATAATTATATTGGTTTTCTATAACAGTGTGGAAATCACTAAATTAAATTATTCTAAAATTTTCTTTTATTGTTAACGTTTTGAAACACTTGGATTTATTATACATTTGTCATCATACAACCCATGAGAAGTTAATGCTATTAGAACATGTTGTGAATTAAATTGATTACTGGAACAAAATATCTTTATTAATCAGTAAGAAAGTATTATGTTTTAGTAAAAAAAAAAAAAACCCTGAAAGCTGTCAATGCCTTGTAAATGTCAAACTTGATTTTCATGTTCGTCTAAAATCAAAAATAGAATTCTTAGAAGTCTCTTTGTCATGAAAGGAAAGAGAAGAAAAAGTTCATTTTTAACATGTGCAATTTTGGAGGTCTTTAAGTAAAACATTTTTCTACGTTTAATTGTCAGCATTACATATTCATTCTCAGGTGTGTATGTAATAATATAAATGCAAAAGAATTAAATCCTCCCTAGACATAATACATTTCTCTGTGTAATGTTGAAGAGTAATGTAACAGAAGCATGTAATCTCATTTTGAGTGAACATTTTAACCAAGAAAACTGACTACAATGTTCACTTTCATTATCTTCAAATTTTTTCTATATTCCAAGCTATTTTCTTTTCTTTTTTTTTTTTTTTTTTTTTTTTTTTGGTTTTTCGAGACAGGGTTTCTCTGTGGTTTTGGAGCCTGTCCTGGAACTAGCTCTGTAGACCAGGCTGGTCTCGAACTCACAGAGATCCGCCTGCCTCTGCCTCCCAAGTGCTGGGATTAAAGGCGTGCGCCACCACCGCCCGGCCAAGCTATTTTCAACAATAAAAAATTATCTGATTTTATCAAGGCAACTATTAAAGGACAAGGTAGGAAGAGGTATGTCACTCTGGACTGTTTGGATTAGACTTATGACTGCAATATTTCCTGTTATATGAGTTTGAAACAATCTCACCACCACCTTGATCCATAACTTTCTTTTCTCATTCTAAGTGTACTGATGATTACAATTCATCTCTACAGGTGTATGAGGAAACATGTCACTAAACATTAAGAGTTTTTCTTAGAAGTTTTGTGTTTTTTAAAAAGTCATGTTAACAATAGTTTTATTATTTGATAAATGAGCACATCGCAAATTCTATGAACTTAATATTGTCTTCAAGCATCACATTGTGGGTGCTAAATTTAGACCTAACAATAGGCATTTGATCCAGTGAGATTGTTCCCATTAAGGTCTCATCCATCTTATTGATTCAGTTTTTCTCACTAATTAGAGACAAGAAAAGCTGATCTTTAAAATTATTTTATAGTCTCATACCCTTGTAATTTACATAAATGACTCAGAAGAAAATTTGAAAGTAGGAGGATAGGTTGAATATTGAGAAAACAAACTGGTGACTTATGTTGCAATACAAGAGGTGGCAAAGCAGCAGCTGAGGGAAGGCAGTGGCTTGTTAAGGACACCAGGGTGGTGGTGCCCAGTCCACCATCAGTCACCTTGGAGATCAGATTACAATGCTGACAGAAATCATATTAATAATTATATAAAGTTTTCAAGAGTGAATGTTGAAAGGATGAGATTATAGAAAATCACAAAACTCAAAATCTGGTCTTTTTTTTTTTTTTTCAACTGAAGAGAAACTGAAACCAAAACTTTGAAATTCCACTTGTTTTATAAACTGGCAAACACTGAACGGTAGGTCTGAATGATTTTTATTTATACAAGTTACTGTGGTAATTTTAAAACTACATGCATTTTTTTACTTTCCACCTGTTTGTACTTAAGTAAACGTTGTTCGTGTTCCATTATTTAATGGTTTCACCGTCCTTTTAGGTTTAAAGGTTTCATGGTCTTTTATCGGTTTGTGGACAGATCGTGTTTGCTTGCCCCGCAGCACAGAATGTACTACTTGTGTTGGAAACGCTCCAGAGCCTTGGCTCAAAACTTATCTTTAATTCTAGAGTACTGGCCTTCATGTACAACTTATGCTAAGCAGAAGTTTATATATTTTTCTGTTGGGTGGTATTGGTGGATAAATGCTTACTGATTTGATACAGAATCCAATGTACAATTCAGAGAAATTATGAATGATTTTTTAAGTAAAGCAGCCATAATCTGAATAATTTTTATGTAAATATCTCCCTAACACTTTAGAAAGTTAAAAACTGGAAAAATAAACCATGGACGCTTTCAGCACTTAGAGATAGTGTCAATGAGTTATAGATGATAAAATTACATATGAAGATTAAAGAAACTCTAATATTTTAATGACCATGAAATTAAATTGTTCACTATAAAGGTATTTTACTATGAAACCTCTAGGCTACCAACTACTAATGGCAAGAAAAGGTAAGCTGCCTATTGTTGGTCATCATTAATTCATTTTCATAATGTCTTAGTGTGCTATCAATTTCAGGAAGAATCAAATATGAATAATTTTTCAAGCAATTGATATTTACATATGCAAACAGGGAAATATAGAGATATAAATACAAATTAGAGTTTGCTACATTTTAAATATTTAGACCAAGTTTCTTCTAATTATATGACTTTCCTATGCTTAAATACAGTTTAAGCTAAATGCCAAAATTTAAGTTTGATTCATTAAGAGGAATTCTGAATTTATACTCGAGTCCTTCCTCTTTAATATTTATACTGAAATAATAAGACACCCATTTTATAAGATTGATTAGAAAAATGCTTTTGATAATATTATGTTTAATTTTCAGTTAGCAATTTTATTTTATTTTTTAACACAATCTTCCTTTAGTTTACATATCCATCCCAGTTTCCTCTCCCTCCTCAACTCTCACTCCTCCCATGTTTTCCTTCCAGCCCCTGTCCACTCCTCAGAGAGGGTGAGGCCTCCTAAGGGAGTAAACAAAGTCTGTCCCAGAACTTGAGGCAGATCAAGGTGTGTTCCCTCTCCTGTCTAGGCTAAGCAAGGTATCCCTGCAGAGGCAATGGGCTTCAAAAACTCAGTTCATGCCCTAGGAATGAATATTGGTTCCACTGCCAATGGCCTTAAACTCCCCAAGCCACACATCAGTTACATTTCTTAATGTTAGCTAATATTTTTAATTTTTTCTTACATATTTTAACTTGCTTTATGCATATTTAAGAAATATTACACTATTCAAATAATTACTAAACTGGGGTTGTCAGCATTTCCACTTCATAATTTTTTTATAAACCTGTAATTGCTGCCCACAGTACATAGGTGATTTATATTTCACAATAGCCTATCAAATACCTTATCAGTGACTACAGGAAATGAGATGAAAGGCTCCACAAAAAGTTATTTTGAGGACCAAAAATCACTAAATAATCTGTTTTCCCAAGTATGTATTGTGTCTGTCTATTGAATACCACAAAGTAGCTATAAATATTATACATGCCTCTTGAAAATTTAAGTATCTATACTTCTTGAAAAGAATTGCTTTCTTGTTTAGATGATATCAAATTCAAATGTTTATATATATATATATATATATATATATATATTTGAACTCAAAGCCACATATATACTAGGCAATGGACTATGTCCTTAACTCTATTTGACATTATTATTATTTAAAATTTTTTACTTATATACAAGGTATTGTGAACAGATTCCTTTCCTCTTTATCTTCTCTAAGTCCTATACCCACAGTTTTAACATATTTTGTAACTAGTCCAACTTCTTTTTTTTATTCCTCTGTGCAAGTCATGAGCATATGATCATATTTGCTATGTGTTTACACTTGCAAAATCATGTTTAATCCATAAGGCAAGGCATTACAGTGTTTAACTCTGCCCTCCAGATCTTAGATTCTTCTTTTTAAATTTTTTTTTATAAAGAAAACAAAGTATATTTTACATACCAGTCCCAGTTCCCACTCTCACGTCTCCTCCCATTCCCTCCACTTCCCTTCTACCCCACCTTCCATCAGAGAGGATAAGAAACATGATTTGGGGAATGTCCAGGGCCTTCCCTATTATATCTTTGCTGAGCAAGATATTCCTCCAGAGAATATGGTTCCCAAAAAGCTAGTTCAAGCTGTAGGGATATATCCTGGAGCTACTGCAAGTGGCCCCATAGTCTGCCCAGCCATACAACTATCACCCACATTTAGAGGGTCTAGTTTGGTCCTATGTTGGTTCCTTCCCTGTCTGGCTGGAGTTGGTAAGCTCCCATTAGCTCACATAAATGGTTTCAGTGAGTGTACTCATCATGTAAACTGTTTCAGTGGATGACAACCTCATGATCTTGAGATCTTTGCTCGTGTTCTCACTCCTCTCACTCTTCAACTGGACTTGGGAAGCTTAGATCAGTGTTCTGCTGTGGGTCTGTGCCTTTGTTTCCATCAGTTGCTGGATGAAGGTTCTAATCTGACATTTAGGATATTCATCAATCTGACTACAGGGCAAGGCCAGTTCGGGCACCTTCTCCACTATTGCTTAGAGTCTCAACTGGGGTCATGCTTGTGGATTCCCGAGAATTTCTCTAGTGTAAGTTTTCTTACTATCCCCATAATGGCTCCCTCAATCAAAATAGCTCTTTCATTTCTATCATCTCTGCCCTTCTTCCAGCTCTACTATCCCATTCACTCAAGTTCTCCTACCCTCATCCTTCTCCTCTTCTCCTCCTCTTCAGCCTTCCCTTCTCCCCCTACCACTATGATTCATCAGTCAAAGACAACATTAAAGCCAACAAATTCTTAGATATTTTTTAAAAAATGAACAATTATTTTATATGCTTGGATGCTTTGCTTGCATGCTTATCTTGCACCATGTGCATGAATACCCTCAGAGGCTAGAAAAGGGAGTTGTATCCTCTGGAACTGGAGTTACAGAGAGTTGGGAATTACATGTCTGTGCTGAGAATCAAACACAGGTCCTCTGGAAGAGCAGAGGACACTATTAATGCCTGCAACATCAGTCCAGTCCCAAGCTCTTACTGTATTTCCAGACCCTCTTCCATGATGTTTTCTGGAGTCCATTGTAGATAATATAGAGTGGGGGCTGAGCTCAGTCCTTTGAAGAGTTATGAGTCATTGCTGTGACTGTCTCCCATTGCTAAAGAGTTCTTTGTGTAAGGCAGAGACATATATCAATCTTTAGTGGTAAACATAAATATGTAGAAAGGAATTTAATTGTCTGTTTATTTAACAAAACATGGGTAATAGCTACTATCATAGAACCCATCATCTCCCAGGCCGTAAATAATTGACTAGGTTATACAATACTGTGTTGTGGTTTTGAAGAAGAAAAGAAAGTTTTCTTTCGGTAGGATGTTCATTTTCCTATTTTAATCCTCCTGAGCCAATGAACATGGTGTTCTTTCCATCTTCTGATATCTTCTTCACTTTCCTTTTTCAAGGACTTGAAGATTTTGTTTTACAAGTCTTTCACTTGCTTGGCTAGCGTTACCTGTGAGATATTTTGTATTGCTGGAGGCTGTTATGAAAGATTTTCTCTAATTGTTTTCTCAATCTGTTTGTCATTTGTGAATAGGAGGGCTAGTCATTTTTTTTTTTTTTTTGCTTTTTCAAGACAGGGTTTCTCTGTGGTTTTGGAGCCTGTCCTGGAACTAGCTCTTGTAGACCAGGCTGGTCTCGAACTCACAGAGATCCGCCTGCCTCTGCCTCCCGAGTGCTGGGATTAAAGGTGTGTGCCACCACCGCCCGGCAGGGCTAGTCATTTTTAAATCTTGTTTCCAGTCACTTCACTGATTATGTTTATCAGATTTAGGAGTTCCTTGTTGGAATTTTTGGGGTCACTTGTATATACTCTGGTATAATCTGCAAATATCCATCAGTTTTCTTACTGCTCTAGCTAGAACTTCAAATACTGTATTGAATAGA
Source organism: Chionomys nivalis (assembly GCF_950005125.1). Lineage (NCBI taxonomy): Eukaryota > Metazoa > Chordata > Mammalia > Rodentia > Cricetidae > Chionomys > Chionomys nivalis. The sequence continues at coordinate 26,253,198 of NC_080103.1, read as the reverse complement.
TATGGAGAGAGTGTACAACCTTTCATGTTCTTGATTTTAGTGCAGTTGCTGTGAATTTCTCTCTGTTTAATTTGATTAAACAAGTAATTACTACTAATCGTTTTGTATTGTAAAGTAGAACAGAAATTTTGCTGAAATAAAAATACACTGACATTCAGTTAGACATATTATCAAATTCTGTCATTTGTCAATTATTATATAAGCCAAATTGACATAGTTACCCTGGTTCTTTATGTATGTTTTTGTGTATAACGCAAGTCTTAGAATTGACTCTAATATATAGTTTCTGGTATAGCATTCATTTACGAAAAATGAAGAACTCAGTGTATATCTATTACAGCCATTTACTGAGAACATAAGAAAATTAACTCATCATTTTCTAGAACTAGGAATATTATGTCTGATGTAAACCTTGACTACCGTTTGGGTCAGAAAGGGTAATGTGTAAATATTAATATATTTATAATACAAATCAAACAATTCAAGAATATAATCCCCAAACTTGTCACACATAAAACATTGAATAATTAAACCTGAAAATATAAAAGGAGACTAAAACAAAAACGTTTTTCACTTGAATGTGTACCATTTTCCTTAGGGTAGTGGGTCCTAGGAAGAACGTGGATTATCATGGAAATGTGAAATTGCCTGTGAAATATAAAAAAGTATAGTTTTGTTAAAGATAGTGTTCATGCAGTTTGTTGGGATAAGAAGCAAAAAGGAGCATCAGAGGAATAATTAAACCTGTATCAGTCTTGTTATTCTTCTCAGGTCTGATACATTCTCCTTTATTCTCCTTAATAAGTGGTAGTACCTTCAAATACCTAGACGTTTAGCCTTTGTCTTTTTCTTGTTATTAGGCTCTTGTGGACCATATTATTAGTAATACTTTACAGTTTATAAAGAACTAATACTCAAATATTGATTTATGTTAGCTTTTATTTCATTATACTCTTTCCCCTTTATTTTCTCTTTTTTAATTTTCAGGAATAAAGTGGCTGTTAGAAAAAACACTAACAACATCATAGCAAAATGAAATTCTTCCTACTGTTTTCCTTCATTGGATTCTGCTGGGCTCAATATGAGCCACACACTGAAAAAGGACGAACCTCTATTGTCCATCTGTTCGAGTGGCGCTGGGTTGATATTGCCAAGGAATGTGAGAGATACTTAGCTCCTAATGGATTTGGAGGGGTGCAGGTAATATTTGTTCATAATTTAAATGCGGAGTTCCATTATATTTTTGATTATTTTTAAGCAATGTTTTACTTCACACATAACTTTCTTGACGAAGAAAAAACTTTAGGGGATGATAACTTTGTATCTTGTTTTAGGACACCAGGAGGCCCTCTCCATTGTGCTGTCAATGTTTTTAGTGGTTCTAACACAGCAGATCCACAAGTACACAACCAAAGAATTGGAGGATCATTCATAGTTTTCTACAGGATTTATTTATGAAAAGTAAGTCATAATTAATCTGATAATCTTAATTGTTTCATTTGTAGGTATCTCCACCAAATGAACATCTTGTAGTTAACAATCTTTCAAGACCTTGGTGGGAAAGATACCAACCAATTAGCTACAAAATATGTTCAAGGTCTGGAAATGAAGATGAATTCAAGGATATGGTGACTAGGTGTAACAATGTTGGGGTAAGTGAAGTCATATTTCCTTTGAAGTTGTTATCTGAAAAACCATTATCTGTCTTTTGTTTTCTATTCTTCTTGAAAGTGAACTTTCAGACTTTAATTTTTTCTTTACATTTTAGCTACAACTCAAAATTTACTTCTGCTTTATGGTCAATTTTGAAAAATTCTTTCATATGAACCATTTAAAGAGAAGTTTAGGGGATGGAAACTTGGTATCTTGTCTTATGACAAGAGGAGGCTCTCTCCATTGTAATGTCAACATTTTAATGGTTCTAATGTAAACTTTTATTATTTATCTGTATAACCACACTTATTTTCTACAAACCATTTTCTAGTTAAGTATTAGAAATTTTACATGCAATAACTTACTTTCAATTTATGGTAAATAACTATTTCTCATTTTAATAACGACCAGTATCCACCATTCTTTTTCCTCAGAGAGTAAAACTAACTCACATTAACTCCTTTCAAGACAATAATGTCCACTTTCTCTTAACCTAATTATATATTTATTAAAAATAATGCTTTTCATTTGATTTTAGTGAAAACAGTTTCTGATTTTCCTCTTATCATCTTAATAAATCCTCAAGCTAATATTAGGACTGTTCATGATTGCCATTTCACGTTGGTTTTTCTTTCACATTTGACTTTTTTCTTTTCTAAAATTAAACCATAAAATAGTATATCTATCTATCATCTATCTCTCTACCTGTCTGCCTGTCTGCTTATCTATCTATCTATCTATCTATCTATCTATCTATCTATCTATCTATCTATCTATCTCTATCTATCTATCTATCTATCTATCTATCTATCTATCTATCTATCTATCTATCTATCTATCTATCTATCCATCTATCCCTCTATCTATATATTTGTGTGTTCTATGCAGTCTAATTATATACATTTTATCTCTCTAATTTAATTTGAATAACACATTTTTCTGTTCAGGTTCGTATTTATGTGGATGCTGTCATTAACCACATGTGTGGAGAAGGGGCTCAAGCAGGAACCAGCAGCACATGTGGAAGTTATTTCAACCCACAAACCAGGGACTTCTCTGGAGTTCCATACTCGGGTTGGGATTTTAACGATGGCAAATGTAGAAGTGGAAGTGGAGGCATTGAAAGCTACAGTGATGCTGCTCAGGTGAGGAAAATGATCAGCATAAAAAATTTTGTTCTCATGGGATGTACTCACTCATATTTGGTTTCTAGCCATAAATAAAGGACATTGAGACTCTAATTCATGATTCTAGAGAAGCTAAATAAGAAGGTGAACCCAAAGAAAAACATATAAGCATCCTCCTGAATATTAACCTTCATCAGGCGATGAAAGAAGAGAGAGACAGAGACCAACATTGGAGCACTGGACTGAAGTCTCACGATCCAAAGGAGGAGCAGAAGGAGAGTGAGCACGAGCAAGGAACTCAGGACCGAGAGGGGTGCACCCACACACTGAGGCAATGGGGATGTTCTATCGGGAACTCACCAAGGCCAGCTGGCCGGGGTCCGAAAAAGCATGGGACAAAACCGGTCTCGCTGAACATAATGGACAATGAGGACTACTGAGAACTGAAGAACAATGGCAATGGGTTCTTGATCCTATTGCACGTAATGGCTTTGTGGGAGCCCAGGTAGTTTGGATGCTCACCTTAATAGACCTGGATGGAGGTGGGTGGTCCTTGGACCTCCCACAGGACAGAGAAACCAGCTTGCTCTTTGGGCTGAGGAGGGAGGAAGACTTGATTGGGGGAGGGGGAGGGAATGGGAGGTGGTGGCGGGGAAGAGGCAGAAATCTTTAATAATTAAATAAATTAATTAATATAAAAAAATAAAAATAAAAAAAGAAAAAAAATTTTGTTCTCAGTATGCACATAGAACCTTTTAAATACTATTTGAAATGTAGTTTAGATTCCTTAAACAACATATTACTAGGCATTAGAAATGCAAATAAATCTTCAAAAACATTCTTAACATTCTTTTAGTTATTTGATGTCTCAAAGTTTGATTCTTGTCCCACATTAAGAGAAAGATATAAAGAATGGAAAAGATAGAGGAAAACCAACGGTTTCCTCAATCAACTCTAATATTACCTATGTCATTTCCTCATAGTTAAATCTTCATACTGAAAAATCTTCTTAGGGTGTATTCACAGTAGAATGTGAATGTTCACACTATCCCATGAATAGGCTTTAAGAAGCTTCCTAATACACCAATTGGTGAATATGTGACTAGTCAAATGGAGTGTGAGGTGAGAGGTGATATTTAAATCAATCACCATTTTGTTAGGCTTGTTTATTTGTTTCTTTCAATAGGTCAGAGATTGTCGTCTGGTTGGCCTTCTGGATCTTGCACTTGAGAAAGATTATGTTCGTGGCAAGGTGGCTGACTACATGAACCATCTCATTGACATTGGTGTAGCAGGGTTCAGACTTGATGCTGCTAAGCACATGTGGCCTGGAGACATAAAGGCGATTTTTGATAAACTGCATAACCTAAACACAACATGGTTTGATTCAGGAAGCAGACCTTTCATTTTTCAAGAGGTAAAGTAATACACGTGTGTATGTATAAATGACATCAGCTTTGCTAGCCAGAAGATAGATGGAAGATTTTATTAAACATAATTTCTATAGGTTAATATCTGAATACCTTATTGAATGTACAATTTCTTTAACTCCCTTTTATTTAGATATAATAGACTTAATTCTATTCCAGAATAAGGCTTTAAAGGAGTTAGAGAATTTGTGTAGGCTGCAATATTACTGGATCAATTAGTGTATACTCAGGGATGATTACGCCAGTCAGAAAATCTTAGTCATTGACTCCAGCCTGTCTTTCTGAATTTGACTCTTGTCTGAGGTACTATTCAATGTATAAAATTTGGGCAAACAGATTAATATTTATGTGCACATTTTTCATGTGAAGAGGTTAGCACAGTTTTGTATTTGATTTCTTTGGAAAACTAAATGAATTTTAATTGCTGAACTTATCTTTCAGTAAGTACTTTGAAGGTATGAATTTCTAAATTTTAAATTACATATTATATTTAAATATTCTTTATTGAACAAAAATGACATTGTCAGCAAATTTCTTTCAATAGTGATGCATATACTTTATAAAGAAATAGGAAGAACCAATTTGAGCATCAAGAGTCTAAAGAATTTAAAGATACTATTTTGACATTGAACATTTTAATACTACTTTATTCAAATGACAGTTTCCCCTACATCTCTACTAGGTCATTGATCTGGGTGGTGAGGCAATTACAAGTAGTGAGTACTATGGAAATGGTCGTGTGACAGAATTCAAGTATGGAGCAAAACTGGGCACAGTTATCCGCAAGTGGAGTGGAGAGAAGATGGCCTATTTAAAGTAAATACATCATGCTTTGTTATTTTGTCTGTCACATATGTGTTGTTACCCCAATACATGATCATATTCTAATTTATTAAATATTTACCAAGAATTAGCTATCAAGAAGGTTCACTGCTGTCTAAATCACAATTAATCATCTGGAATTAATTATTTTCATTATAATTGTCAATAACAAGAGGGCATCTAGAAACACAAAGTATCACCTAGAGATTTTTTTTTCTGTCTGAGAAATGAGCCAACTAGAGTTTGGTAATTATAATCTGCTAAAGTCAAGATATTACTTTAAAAATCCTTCTACTAATAAATAAAACTATAATGTGAACATACTGTTACACTTATATATTGCAATAAATTAATCTGAAATGTCAAACCTGGAAGAAATTTTTTTCCTGTGGAATAATCTTTTAGTTGTAGAATCAGTAGTTTAATGGAAATAGATTACAAAAAGAGGTACAGATTTAAGGTAACCTAAAGGTACTGTAAAACAATAATATATACATATTTTTCAAAATAGGAACTGGGGTGAAGGTTGGGGTTTCATGCCTTCTGATAGAGCCCTTGTCTTTGTGGACAACCATGATAATCAGCGAGGTCATGGAGCTGGAGGATCATCCATCCTGACCTTCTGGGATGCTAGGTAGGCAAAACCATTTTTTCACTGCTTTGTTATTTGTCTTTTATTTATGATAAATTTTCTATTCTTCTATTATAATATTATTTTGTAATTTTCAGACTCTATAAAATGGCAGTTGGATTTATGTTGGCTCATCCTTATGGATTCACACGAGTAATGTCAAGTTACCATTGGCCAAGATATTTTGAGAATGGAAAAGTATGTTTGAATATATTTTTTCAATAAAAGGGAAGAGGTTATAATTTCACACAAAATTATTTGCATAAAATACATGCCACCAAATATTAATATGCTGTAATTTTAGTAATGTAAGTATATTATAAAAGTACCAACTACTTTATCACTGTGAGAAAAATCTTGAAAAGTAGAGATCAAGGAACAAAAGGGAAAACATAGGAGAAATACTCATGAGGTTCCAAAGTTAGACACTAAGTAGATACCATAGAAAATCAAGTAGCAGAACTTTTTTAGCTTAGTGCATTAAAAATGGAACATGAGCCGGGCGGTGGTGGCGCACGCCTTTAATCCCAGCACTCGGGAGGCAGAGGCAGGTGGATCTCTGGGAGTTCGAGGCCAGCCTGGTCTACAAGAGCTAGTTCCAGGAAAGGCACCAAAAACTACAGAGAAACCCTGTCTCGAAAAAAAAAAAAAAAATGGAACATGAATGTTAAAATCCCACAATATTTTCCTGTAATTAAGGATATCAACGATTGGGTTGGACCACCAAATGACAATGGAGCAACCAAAGAAGTGACAATAAATGCAGACACCACTTGTGGCAATGGCTGGGTTTGTGAACATCGATGGCGCCAGATAAGGTTGGGAGTGTCCCCTACAGATCTTGTCTAATAAGAAATTGTTTAACTTTTTGTTTTAAGTTGTTGAATATAAAGGGCACGAGCATTTTACGTGATATTGTGCTTTTAGGAACATGGTTGTCTTCAGAAACGTAGTCAACCGTCAGCCTTTCTCAAACTGGTGGGATAATGGCAGCAATCAAGTAGCTTTTGGCAGAGGAAACAAAGGATTCATTGTCTTTAACAATGATGACTGGTAAGTGGAAATCAATTAAAGTAGGATTGTTTACTTTTGTACTTTTACATCTTTCCTTTTGCTTCCTGCTCATTTGCAGTTGAAAATATTTTTGTTAAAGGATTAAAGAAAGCACATTTAGGCCGGGCGGTGGTGACGCACGCCTTTAATCCCAGCACTCGGGAGGCAGAGGCAGGCGGATCTCTGTGAGTTCGAGACCAGCCTGGTCTACAAGAGCTAGTTCCAGGACAGGCTCCAAAACCACAGAGAAACCCTGTCTCGAAAAACCGAAAAAAAAAAAAAAAAAAAAAGAGAGAAAGAACATTTACCTGAAAACTGTATGAAAAAAGATGCTTGTTATTAATTTGTTTCTTCATTTTTATAGATTTTGTTTTAAGTAGAATTTTGTTTTGCTGTTGTTTTTGGTGTATTTTTACACTGTCATATTCATATACATGTGTGATATACGCATGTGATATCTGTACAAAGCATATAAATATTCAGTAAGTCTTAAAATCAGTGAATGTATGAACATTATTAGGTTCAAAATACTTTCCCCCATCTCCTAGCTCTGTATCACAACTATTTGTTTTCTGTTCTTTTGTTATATAATCTTAAATTCTCTGCCTCTGTGTGATGAATAGTTTCAATGTATTTTTATACTTGCTCTGGCTGATGGTTTTTCTCAGGAGGCAATTGAGTTTTCTTCTACAGTTCTAGCTTATTGCCTTTTTGTTTTTGATGCGTGCATGTATTTTTCTTCTCCTTGAACATTTTCCTATATGTATACAACTATACTTACACAATCTTTGTGCAAGCAGTTGACAGTATCAGTGGCAAGTTTCATTTTTTGCTCAATTGGATTATTGTATTAGCTTCTTTTCTGATGCTGTGATTAAACAGCATGAGCAAGTCAACTTACAGAAGAAAGATTTTATTTGGGCTTGCAAATCCAGGGGGCTAGAAGGGGAAAGCAAGGTATGAGGGCAGGAGCAGGAAGCTGATGACTCACACTTTGTACCACAGTACAATACAGAAAGCGCTAACTGGAGAAGGCAGGAGTCTTTTCCTCTCAAGGGCTGCCTTCAGTGACACAGTTCCTCCACATCCACATTAGCTAACCTCCCCAAACTATGCCACCACATGGGAACCAAATTTTTAAATTAACAAGTGCTCTTTTTACATATCTATTTATATACCATAATCTATATCTAGTTCTCTATCTATCTATCTATCTATCTATCTATCTATCTATCTATCTATCTATCTATCATCTACCATCTATCTATCATCTATCTATCATCTATCTATCTATCTATCTATCTATCTATCTATCTATCTATCTATCTATCTATCTATCTATCTATCTATCATCTACCATCTATCTATCATCTATCTATCATCTATCTATCTATCTATCTATCTATCTATCTATCTATCTATCTATCTATCTATCTATCTATCTATCTATATCTATCATCTATCTATCTATCTATCTATCTATCTATCTATCTATCTATCTATCTATCTATCTATCTATCTATCTATCTACCTATCATCTATCTATCTATCATCTATCTATCTATCATCTATCTATCTATCTATCTATCTATCTATCTATCTATCTATCTATCTATCTCTCTATCTCAATCTGTCTAACTTTATGGCTAGCAAATTATAACATATTTACATACCACAAAGTCTAGGAAATTACTCAATTTGGAGACAGACTGTTTTCTTGAATTTTTATATTTGAATTTTACTCTATTTTTTCCTTTTCAGGTCATTGTCAACAACTTTACAAACTGGTCTTGCTGCTGGTACATACTGTGACGTCATTTCTGGAGATAAAATTGATGGCTATTGCACCGGAATTAAAGTCTATGTTTCTGGTGATGGCACTGCACAGTTTTCTATTAGTAACTCTGCTGAAGACCCATTTATTGCAATCCATGTTGAATCAAAACTATAAAATTTAAAATAAATTCATACTGAGAGCATCAATCATTTGTATTTCCTTTCTTTTGCATAATTTAACTTTTATACTTCATTCACACTTATAAAATCTGTAACACCAATGAACTTGAATTGGTAAAAAATGCTTATTGAAATCAATGTAATTTTGAGAAAATTACAAACAGGGATTTTAATATGTTTTAGAAGATTCTCTTTAAATTATTTGTCAATGTCAATCTCAGATCTAAGAAGATATCTTGACAAAAATATTGTTTTATCTCAAGTACCATTTGTTTCATAGTACCCTAATTTTGCTTCTTTATTAAATATATTTTCCTAATTTCATATGTATATATATGTAATTACTTTTATCCTATTCACTTTCTTGTCTTCTATTTTCCCCTCCCATTTTTTACCAGATCCCTCCTTCTTCCCAACAAACATTCTCGTCCCCATTTTTTTTTTACATCTTTTTTGACCAGCTCCTTTTAGATAGGGTTGCCTGCAAGAGCACGGGTAGAAAGTTATTACTTGAACATTATTACTTGAACAAAACTAACTGGCCAGTGTATAAAACACCGAGGAATATAATCTACCCCATGTTAGCAACTGTTAATTGCTTATAGCTCCCAGTAAGGGATGGGGCCAATCCATAGTGGAATCATTGTGTGACAAGTATTAAGCAGAACTTGTGTACTTAGTCAATAGTCAGTGAGTTTATGAAAGCAATAGTTCATTCATGTACCAATGGCATCATCTCACATCACTCCCTTCTATCCTGTTCTTTTCTTTTCTTTCCACCACCTCTTCTATGATATTCCCTGATCTTTGAATGGGGTTTTATAGATATCCCCTTCTAGTATGAGTGCTCAGCAGTCTCTTATTTGCCCAAACCGAACATCTTTAATATATATATATTATATATTCCTACTGTATTTATTGTTATTTACTATATAAATCTTGATTAGAATAGTGAGTATAATCATTCCACAGTCTCATTGTACTCTCCTTTGAAATTTCCTCTGCAGAGCTCATTACTCCACCATGTTAAAATCCAGTCTCAGTCTAGGTGTCAGAAAAATATATCAGATTTCATGTGAAGAATTTCGAGGCCAGGAGCTTCCAGAGTCCATGTTGTTCTGTGAACCCTCTTGAACCTGACCTCCACTTTTAGTAATTCTCTTTGTTTTCTGGTATTCTCTATCAAACCAAAAATAAGAAAAAAAAACCCCAAAACTCTATACTTTGAGCATTTAATGACTGTCTAGTTCCCAATTCCAAACTCCTCCTTATTTGTCCATCGTGTATTCCAAAGCCTACAGATTGTGTGGATTTTCAGAGTTATTTCTTGGTACTAATTGCTAATAAGTCTTATCATGGCAATCAGAAATGACTTGGAAAGAACTAGCTTCATGTTGGAAGGAATACAAACCATAGGGCAGAGAAAGCAGCCTCCATGTGCTTTTCATACTGTCCTGCAGAAACAAGCAGAGAGGAAAGAGGAAATGGAGCAACACTGAAAAACTTTGAATCTTTCTCCAGGGAATATCCTCTCCTAGCAAGGCTCCATCTCCTAGAGGTACCATAGATTCTCTAAACTTACCACAATCGGAGTACAATGTTGAAAATTTCATGAGCCCACGAGGGACACTTAATATTTACATTCAAACTATAGAAATGTGCCTCCTATCCTATCCTCTATCCTCACCTACTTTACTGTCTTCTGTCACATTTGTTTTTTATGCATAATAATCCATGTGTCGTAAGACTGTAGTACAGTATATTGTATTTCTCTGGTTAAACTTGGGATGGCATTTGGCTGTGGATAACTAGTCAGCCCACACAAATATTTAATATGAAGACGGACATCTAGATCTCTTTGTGTAGACTTTATTAAGATTGCCTTTATATATTTCACTTAACTAAGTTTCTATACCACCCCTCAATTGCCCCTCAATTCTAGCTGTCTCTCACTGAATTCCCTCCATCATCACTATCTACCCTCTCTCTTCCTAGATTATCCTCCTGTTCTGTATTTCCTCTCCTCCAGCTGCAGTCCACCAATAAAATAGGTTTTATCTCCCTCACCTAAGGATATCTACGTATTCCCCCATAGTCTCTTCTTCTATGTCCAATATCTCTGGATCTACATATTATAACCAGGCTAACACTAATTTATAATATACAATATATATGGACTGGAGAGATGGCTCAGCCATTAAAGGTTAAGCTCACAACCAAAATACAATATATAAGTATTTTAAATTTTATATTTATTTAAATATCAAACTAACTTCAAGAAATAATATTTTACATTAATAGAAAATTTAGTCAACGAAAAATTATGGAAAAGAAAATCAAAATCAAAATAAATTATTACACTAACATGAATGCTTATATATTTTTATCTGCTTGTTTCTTCCTGATAAAGGAGTTTCTGATTTTATTTTCTCAAGAATTAATGATTTCCATAGGAAGTTCCTGGGTCTATGTTTCTATGCTCATTTCTTTAAACACATAATTCCTTCCTGAATGTAGCACATCTCCTGGCTTCTATTGTGAGGTCAACACATCCTTGAAATACATTGACTTATTTGATTCTATTATCCAATGTTTCTCTGCTGCTGTTGTTCCTTTCTCATTAGTATTAAGAAAATTCAAGGTTAAGAAAGCATTATGTAATCCATTTCTGGGGGTATTTTCTTTTTGTTTAGCATATCCTTTATAGTTCTATTCTTTATAGTTCTATCTTTCTATAACTGCCTGACCTGATTGTGTGGTATACCTGTAATATGATTTATATAATAATAAACAAAAAACTTTCATTTTCTTAGAGACATATGTTGGATCATCACTGACTTTATTTCTGCAGGAACGCCCATGATGGTCATAACTTCTATTAAATGTGTGATTACTGAATCTGCCTTTTCTGAGCTCAAAGCAGTTGCTCATTGAAAAACTGAATAAGTGCCAATGGTGTGGGGTACATATTTTAATTTTCAAAATTCTGCAAAATGGAACACATCCATCTGCCAGAATTCATTCCTTTGAGTACTCTTGGGGTTGGTCTTTGCAGGTAGTGCTGTTTGGTTATAGAAAAAACAAGTAGGGCATCTCTTTATATTCTTCTTAGCTTGTTGCCATGTATTAGAAAACTCTTTCTTTAAACCTTTGCTGTTTATTTAATGTTTCTTATGGAATTCTGAAGCCTTCAATACACTTCCAATCAGAAATCAATCAATTTCTTCATTACCTTGTGCTAGAGGACCCGGCAGACCAGTATGGGATCAGATATATATTATGTATATGTTACAAAGCCTATTCCCGATTATATCTTGAACTTGCATCAATAATGAAGTCAATTTTGTATTATCTGGTATAAATTCAGGGGTTTCAATATACAAGACAACTCTTTCTGCATATTGTGAATCAGTAACTATATTAAGAGGTTCTTTAAAATCCCTTAGTTCCACGAGAATAGCATATAATTTTGCCTTTTGGACAGAATTATAAAGACTTTGTTCCACCTTACTTAAATCTTCTGATTTCTAATCTACTTATCCTGATTTATTTGCATCAATTTAGAATGTACAGGCTCCAGTTATTGGTTTGTCCCATAAAATGTGGAGAAGGATCCAAGTAGTTCTTTTTATAAGGTTAATTCTACCACTTTTGGGATAATTGCTATTAATCTATCCTAAAAAAATTGGCACAAACTCTTTTCCAAGGTTCATTGTCTTCCCATAATTTTTTAATTTCATCAGAAGTAAATGTCACTATAATCTCTGTTGTGTCTATACCTGCTAGTTGACAAAGTCTCAATTTTCCTTTTGTAATTAATTCAGAGACTTTTTCTACATAAGATTTTAATTTTTTACTTGGTTTATGTGATAAAATATTTATTCTAAAATAATATTTTTCCTTTTCATTAAAATTCCTGTGGGGGAAATTCTGGAATTAAATATGCAATCATGATTTGGAATTACCCTATTCAAATATGCCTCCTGTAATTTTTTTCACCAACAATCAATTCCTTTTCCACTTCAGCTGTTAATTCTCTGTCACTATTTGTCTTTGTTACCACATAAGTTGTGTTTAAATGGACTGTTAGATCAGGTATTATTCCAATAGCTGATCATAGACTGGAAATGCCACCTAACAATCTTTGAAAGTCTTTAAGAGTCTGGAATCAATCCCTCCTAATTTGTACCTTTTTGTGTTCTAATTTATGTAATTTTATAACCTAGGTATTTGGCAGAATCTCCTCTCTGTATTTTTTCAGGAACAATTTGTAATCCCCATTTTGGTAAAACGTTCTATACTTCTTCAATCCTTCTAAAGTATATATGTTTGAATCAGATAGCAAAATGTCATCCGTGTAGTGGTAAATTATAAGTTTAGGAAAATTTTCACAAATTATTTTCAATGGCTGACTTACAAAGTAGTGGCATAGGGTAGAGCTATTGAACATTCCCTGTGGAAAAATGGTCCACTAGTATCTTCTAGCATGTTGAGAATTATTATAAGTAGACATCGTGAAAACAAATTTTTCTCTATCCTTTTCTTGTAAAGATATAGTGGAGAAACAATCTTTAAAATCAATAACTATAAGTGGCCATACTTCTGGTAATAGAGAAGGGAGAGGAATTTCAGATTGTAGAGGTCCCATAGGTTGAATTACCTTATTGACAGCTCTTAGATCTATCACCATTCTCCATTTACCAGATTTCTTTTTAACAACAAATACAGGAGAATTCCAAAAACTTTGTCTATTCTTCAATATGGTAACCATCTAGTTGCTCCTGTACCTCTGTTCTGAAGCCTGCAGTTTATCTTCTGTTAACAGCCACTGTTTATCCCATATTGGTTTCTCCATTAATAATTTAAACATAGGGCTGTTGGTACCTCTAAAGGTTTGCTAATTGCTTTGTGTTCTTGTACAGTCTGAAAGGATGCTAATTTTTGTGTACAATACTTTACAATATCCTTCCCAGAATTATCAGTCTGGGATTTCAGGAATGTTAATCTGGGTATTCCATTGCTAGTCACGATCCATAAATTCACAACAATATTAGCCGTGTATGGCCCCAGCTTTCTTCTCTGTCCTTCTAGCCCTGTGCTTTCAACCCATCTCATGCTATGTTTAACTTGACATAGCATTCCAATTTCCAGTGACTAAACATCTGTCTCTTGAAGAGGCCAATTTGGATGCCAAGATTCTGGAGTAATGATATCATGTTCACACCCATGTCTATCAAACCCACAATAACAATGCCGTTTATACACACTCTAAGCTTTGATCTTTGATCATTAATAGAAAATATGTGGTAACAAAGACAAATAGTGGCAGAGAATTAACTGCCAGAAAATATGTTTCCTATTGAAATTTTTGATTTATCCTCCATGTTTATTCCGTCATCCAGAACAGTATGGTTTTTTACAGAAGTCTCTGGATTTTTTCATTTTCCTGCAGTGACATGTTTTCCACTGTGACTGGGAATGACAGGGCCACTTTTGACTTGGGGGCCTGCAAGATGCCCCCCAAGGATTTTCTCAGTGGTATTAGGTTGTCTTGTCTGTCTATTGTTGATATGCTTTCATTGGTCCAATGTCAGCCTTTACCACACCTTCTACATATACCTGAAGGCTGAGTCCTTCTATTCTTGCCATTCCCAGAGGATATATTATTCCTAGGAATTTCTTGTCTACAATCTCTTTTTAGATGTTCTATTCTATCACAATTAAACCATTTGGTATTTTGATGTCTCCTTATACCTTTGGAAATTGCTTCTCCTACCCAAGATTCAGTATTATAATCAAATGTCTCAACATTCATTGTATACAGAACACAAGTCATAAGTTATGATAGCTTGCTTAATTTCTTTTAGATCATTCATTCCTATAGGTATCTAGCTATCTTCCTTGGATCTTTTTGGGTCTTTAGAATGTGATGCTTTGTCAGAGTAGATTACAGGGTAGGAAGCTAAAACCCTGGGTAACTCATCTCTGACAAGAACTGACAATATTAAATCCTGTCTAGTGATTTCATCGAAGCACCTAGCCTCTGGTCTTCATTCCAAACATGTGATTCCAAGGTCTGAAGTTTTTCCTTTAACGATAACACCTTATCTTTTGACGTTATTGCATAATGTGCAGATTGCCATCCTGGAGAGATACTCTATCTGCTAACCTATTATAACTTTTTAACAAAGTTTAACAATTTTGATTGTTAAATTTAACAGTATGAATTCTTTCAGATAGTTTCTCAGTAGCCTTAGACATGTATTCAATTTTGTCTGTCAAATTAATGTATTAATTTTTTCAGGTAACTTTTGATATTCGATAATATTAATCCTGTCAGCTAGCTGTTCATTATTAGTCTGTAAAGACTGTTTCATTTCTAAAAGTGCCTCATTCTTGGCTCTGTTATCAAACCATTTTCTTAAGGATATAATATGAAGAAAAATAATTTAGTCCCAATGTCCAGTTAATGGATGTATCACAACCATATAAGCCTTGCAGAATATATTCCATAGTATTAACAAAAAAGCTAGTAAAAATTTCCGTGGTAATGTTGTCTGCCATTATATAACTTTCAGGTTTATTGATTTATTAATTCCTAAAATATTTACCTGGTATGAGGTCCAGTAAATTGCCTTAGGTGTAAAAATCTTATTGTCCAGCAGGTGTTGTGGTTACAGAGTCACGACTAGAGGTGCAAACTGGTGCTAGGAACAATCCTGAGCTGCTTAGGTTTCCACATCTTGGTGCTGGTTAAATACTTAGAAATATGCTTTGCTTGACAAATTAAAAGCAATTAAATCAATTCCATACACAAAACAAGAAGCCCAGAACTCAGGAGCTAGGAGTACAAGCTGGAAGCCGTGCAAGTCATCACCAGGCAGGGAATGCATCTGGGAATGCTTCAGAGTGGTGTGTGTGTGTGTGTGTGTGTGTGTGTGTTTGTGTGCAAGCTTGAGAAATTCCTAAGTCGCCTCACGCAGTTAGCTGTGTGCTGTGGATGGACCCTTTTAGGCCTTTAATCCAATTCACCTGGTAGGTGTGGATCTCGGCCTTACATGGGTTTCAGATGAAGAAGGAGGTTTAAAAGAAATCCCACACTAGCTCAGAATTGAATATCATAGAGGGTTATTTATTTAGGGGTA
Organism: Chionomys nivalis; assembly: GCF_950005125.1. Classification (NCBI taxonomy): domain Eukaryota; kingdom Metazoa; phylum Chordata; class Mammalia; order Rodentia; family Cricetidae; genus Chionomys; species Chionomys nivalis. The sequence continues at coordinate 26,237,381 of NC_080103.1, read as the reverse complement.
GACTCACAGATCACAATGTTCTACTCGAAAGGGGAACTGCAACCGAATGCACAGTTGGAAGAGACGCCAGAGGCGCGCTTTACATATTCATATAAAATATAAGAGGCCACACCCAAGTGGGTGGGGAACTTAAAGGCTACTGCCTGTAGGAATTGCTACAGCTGTCAGAGTTATCTAGAGGAATACAATCAATAGAATGAATACTAAAAGGAGGTTTATTTGATTAGCTCACATGATGTAGCTTTGGTAGTATATCAGTGCCTGTCGTCACACTGGAAAGACTGAAAACTTAGCTGCTCAGTGCAGAGGCTCATAGTGCTGATCATAGTGCCAATCTGGCTGTACAGAGGAATTTTGGAGGGCCACTGGTCTTCAGTGCTTGTTGAAAGGCTGAGGAATCTTGGTTTATTTGTTTGAGATGGTATCTCACTATTTAGCCCTGGTAGGACTTAAGCTAATAGAGATGTGTCTGCATTTGTCTCCCAAGTGCTTAGTTTAGAGATATGACCATGCTCCAAGAATCTAGGTTTTGATATCGGGCACAGAATGGTAGTCACAACATAAGCAGCAGTGGAAGTTTCAACAACTTAAATGAATTCATCAGAAAAACAAAATATCAGGCCAAAACAGAAAAAAAAAAACCAACAACTGCAACAAAATAAAAGAAAAACCACATCCAAACAAAACAAAACAAACAAGCAAACAGATAACATAAAAAAACACAACCAAACAAAAAATCCTAAGCAGGCAAAAAGCAAAACATTTTTCTTGGACTTACTCCTATGTTACTGACACTGCTCATATTTAGAGTGGATCTTTCTATTTCAATTAATGTAATTAAGGGAGGCCCTATTCCAGACTCTCTCAAGCTGACAACAATTTGAAGCATCAAGATTTTTAAACTTTGTTGTATTCACCGTCCCTTTTCTACCTAATCCCTTCCTGTGAGCTCATACATTAAATATATTTTTCAGTAACAAAAACCTCACTAGAAACAATGTAAGGGAACAAAGTTCTATTTTTTTCTTTCAGTTTAAGAACATATAATACTTTTTTGATATTTCAGGGCTCCTTCTTCCTTTTCCTATTGAGATAAGTGGCTTCAGTCACATGCTATGTTATCATTAAGTATTTCTTTCTTTATATGTTTAATTTTTTAGGTTTGTTGAAAGAATATGTTAAGATGCCCAGGAGCACAGAATGTACTATTTACACTGGAAACATTACTGACTCTTGGCTCAAAATATGTCAATATTGTCAGAGATCTTGTTCATAGACTTGAAAAAGGTTTTCTTTGTTGTTTGTCTCTAACCTTCACTTGAGACTTATGTGAAACTCAAGTTCTTATCATTTTTGGGGGTATGCCTCACTGGAAAGTGAATAATTTTGCAGAACACAATGATAATTTAGAAAAATTATGTGTTATTTCTAGTAAGTGCAGCCATTAACTTGATTAACTTATACATAGTATTTCTATATAAAGTGTTAAACTTTTGAGAAGTGAAAAAACTGAAAATATAAAAGAGCTCACATTTAGATATAAATATAAATAATAAAATTGTGTGCAAATATTTAATGAAGTAATTTTCAAAATTTTATTAAGACATGAGGATTTTTATTTTAATGATAATTAACTATGTGGCCCCTTGGGCAATAAATACAATATGAAGAACAGATAATTTGTCTCTCATTGATAATTTTAGTTAATTCACTTGCATTCATAAGACCTTAGTATACAATAAAAGAAAGGCTACCTACAACTAAAGGGATTAAAGGACAAATTTTGTAAATAAATGAGAGAACAGGAAGTTACAAAGTACAAATAGTTTTAAAGTTTGTTATTTTTTTCTATAAATTTGCATAGATCCCAAAATTATATAGCTTTTTGTGTCTTAACCATGAGTTAAAATAATTAAATCATGAAACTTAATATGTTCAGAGATATTTCAAATTTTTGGTAGTGCCATTCCTTTATAATATTGCTTTTGTATGCATTAAATAAAATATAGAAACCTTCTATCTAGTATTGATTAGAAAAATACTTTTGGGAATACTATGTTTAATTTTGAGTATGAGTTTTCTTCTTAATATTAGACTCAATTTTTAAATTTTACCCTTTTATATACTTTTAATTATACATATTTAGTGCCTGCAATTTGGCAAATAATTACCCAATATATAAACACAAAATCAAGATAATTAGCATTTCCATTAAAGTTACAAAAGTGCAATTATTTGTAATATTTTATATCAATAGTCAACGAATTACTACCTGAAGAAAGATTAAGACACCTATCATAAAATTATGAAATGAGCTAAGAAATATAACATAATCTTCATAAATAAATATGGACTCTGTATATGTCTACTTTCATATGACAGGGTAGTCATAAATATTGTATGCATTTATATATGCATACATACCCAAAGATAATTATTTTTCTCTTAAGATCTTATCAAATGTCCCAGTGTGTGCGTGTGTGTTTGTGTGTTTGTGTGTGTGTGTGTGTATTACTAATAATTGAATTCAAAGCAAATAAGTGCTAAGCAGAGATTTTAACATGACCTACATCCCTAGGGCTGTTTTACATTTTAAAAATTTGACCAATAGTGTATATAATATATATTGTATATCTTATTCCCCTCCCCATTTCATTTTTTTTCTCATACTTATTGACTACCATCTTCTTCCTGAGTAGTCAGTCTTTCACTTTCTTGTCCCTTTACCTTCTTGTGTGCAAGTCTTTAAAGATAGTCTCAGCTGCTGTGTATTCATGCTACAATCAAAACAATTTTTAAAAAGATAAAATGAAAGCAAAAAAGAATTAAAATTATATTTTGTTCATTAACTTTGTTGCTCTAGAATCCTTACTAATTCCAGATGATAGGAGCTGGACTGGGGAGACAATAGAGATGGGGAAATGTGTAAGGAAAGTAAAAAGAACAGAGGGTTCAGAAGAGATTGCATACAAATTATGTAGTATTAATTTATTAGGATAGCAGATTATAATAGAAAAAATTCTTTGTTATTTACCATGTATAGGTCAATGAAAATTGCCTGCCTTGTCAAGCTTTCAATCTAAAATCGTGACAGTTTACAAGGTACCAAATGTAAGTTTATAAGTAAGTTCTACAATCAGCAGTGATCTAATCCAATTTTGATCTTTGTGTGATACAATAAAGAATTGCCAGGAGTGATATATCTATAAGTATAATAGTGGCACATTCCAAAATCATTATAGCCACTTTCTGATTGGACCTTAAGTTTGCTCCATGGCACGTATCATGTTTTTTTTACTCTAAACCTTCTTGAAGCCCTATAACTTTTTAGGTCACATACTGGATTTTCTTACCAATATTTTGTTAAATAGACATGTAGTTATAATATTTTTAAATATTTGTGTTAATAATCATTGACTAGAGAAACTCTCAGTTTTAGTTAGAGAAGCCTCATTTAGCAGTAGGTAACAATCAAGTCAAAGACTCACAAGTCTTATTATCTTTTTAAAATTGTTTTTATTGATCTATGTATTTTTCTCTACTCTCCCTTCTCCCTTCGACCCTCTGCCATGATCTTGATGCTCCCAATTTACTCTGGAGATCTCTACTTTTTCTATTTCCCATGTAGATTAGATCCATGTATGTCTTTTTTAGGGTTGTATTTGTTTTCTAGGTTCTCTGGGGTTGTAAATTGTTGGCTGTTTTTTCTTTGCTTTATGTCCAAAAGCAATTTGTAAGTGAATACATGTTATACTTGTCTTTCTGGGTCTAAGTTAGCTCACTCAATATGATATTTCCTAGATCCATCCAATTGCCTGAAAATTTCAAGATGTTATTGCTTTTTCTTCAGTGTAGTACTTCATTTTATAAATGTACCACATTTTTCTTTATTCATTCTTCAGTCAAGGGGCATTTAGGTTGTTTCCAGATTATGGATACTACAAATACTGCTCCTATGAACATAGTTGAGCACATATCTTTTTGGTATGATTGAGCAGAATCAATCCAATGGCCATCCAAATCACAGCAAAATTCTTCACAGACCTCGAAAGAACAATACTCAATTTCATATTGAAAAGCAAAAAGCCAGATAGCCAAAAACAATCCTGTACAATAAAGGAACTTCTGGAGGCATCACAATTCCTAACTTCAAACTCTACCACAGAGCTAAATTACTGAAAACAGTCAGTTATTGGCATAACAACAGACAGGAGGGCCAATGGAATCAAATCAAAGACCAGGATATCAACCCACACACATATGAACATCTGATTTTTGGCAAAGAAGCAAAAAATATAAAATGGAAAAAGGAAATCATATTCAACAAATGGTGCTGGCATAACTAGATATCAACATGTAGAAGAATGAAAATAGATCTATATCTATCACCATGCACAAAACTCAAGTCCAAATAGATCAAAGACCTCAACATAGAATCAACTATACTGAACCTCATAGAAAAGAAAGTAGGAAGTACACTTGAAGGCATTGGCACAGAAGAGCAGCTCCTAAATATAACAGCAGTAACACAGACACTGAGAAGAATAATTAATAAATGGGACCTCCAGAAACTGAGAAACTTCCATAAAGAAAAGGATACAGTCAACAAGACAAAATGGCAGCCTACAGAATGGGAAAAGATCTTCACCAACCCCACATCAATCAGAGGGCTGATCTCTAAAATATACAAAGAACTCAAGAAATTAGTCATCAAAAAAACAAATAATCCAATTTAATAATGGAGTACAGAACTAAACAGATAATTCTTAACAAATGAATTTAAAATGACTAAATGACAAGGAAATGCTTAACATCCAAAGGCATCATAGAAATCCAAATCAAAACAACTCTGAGACTCCATCTTGTATCTGTCAGAATGGCCAAGATTAAAAACACTGATGACAGCTTATGCTGAAGAGGTTGTGGGTAAAGGGAACACTCCTGTATTGTTGGTGGAAATACAAACTGGTATAGCCCCTTTGGAAACCAGTATGGTGATTTCTCAGAAAATTAGAAAACAAGTTACCTTAAGACCCAGCAATACTACTTTTGGGTATATACCACAAGGACATTCAGTCATACCACAAAGCAAAACATACTTTAAATAAATGGATCTTCAGTGGCTTGCCCTTCATTTTTCACTCTTGGTTTTGGAATAAATGGCTGCTTCCAGACTGGAGAATCATCAGCTTCTCACCATGCATGGGAATGCCTGAGCAGTCTCAATTGAACACTGTTTTTCTGGAGAGCCTCTCTTCTTCAATCTACAGTGGTTGGCAAACAAATTTGTGATTTAATGTTTTACAATAACAGCGACCACACTAGCAGGAGCAGTGACAATATAGAAATAGGGGAAATAATATCTTGAGCAGGATACAAAGGTCAGTAGGCAAGTATTTAACTCTGAATTGTTCTACCTTCCTAAAAGGCACCACCAACTTAGAACCAAGTGTTTCAACATGTGATCGTTAGGTCATTTTACCATTCATATTTAGAACATAATACTATACTGCCCATCTTAATTTTAACCCTGATCTGCCTTTCTTTCCATTCTCTGTACATTATTTGCTTTTGATGAATAAAAAATTATATATTGTAAATGTATGAGTGAAACCGATTGTACTTCAACTGAAATAGCCTGAACATTACTCACAACTGTAGATAAATGATCAGCCAACACAAATCTTCCATATAAAGAGGGACAACTGGATCTCTTTATGTTGTCTTTAACATGGACAAGTTAGGCCCATGTTATAATAGTCTCATGGATTCCCCAGAAAATTCCTGATTGAATTTTTACTTATTTTTCTTTATATTTTTAAATATTTATTGTTTTTTCATTCCACATATCAATCCAAGTACCCACTCCCTCTCCTCCTCTCATTCCCTCCACAAACCCTCCCACCTCACCCCCATCAAATCCTCAGAGAGGGTAAAGCACATTGCTTTGGGGATGGTCCAAGACCCTCCCTAATACATATAGGCTGAGCAAGGTATCATCCAAAGAGAATAGGTTCCCCAAAGCAAGTATGCAGTAGGGATAAATCCTGGTGCCATTTCCTGTGGCCCCGTAGTCTGTCCCAGCCATGTAATTGTCAGCCATATTCATAAAGACTGGTTTCGTCCTATGCATTTACCTTCCCTGTCTGGCTGGAGTTGTTGAGCTCCCATTAGCTCAGCTAGACTTTTTTAGTGGGTGTACCCATCATAGTCTTGACTTCTTTGATCATATTTTCATTCCTCCCAATTTCAATTGGACTTTGGAGCTCAGTCCAGTGCTCCAATGTGGGTCTCTGCCTCTGTTGTCATCAGTCGCTGGATGAAGGTTATATAATGATATTTAAGCTATTCATAAATCTGACCACAGTGCAAGTCAAGATTTGGCCCCATCTCCTCTATGGCTTAGGGTCTTAGCTGGCTCTACTTATTTTTCATTGACTGAAATTTTATTGGGCAGGACAAGTAAAAAGCCAATTCCATAGACTTTATAGAAACTCCATAAAGATCTGAAAACTGGGATTCTTCATTATTTGGACAGACTTCATTTTTTATTTTAATTTTTTTTAAAAGAGAAATAAACTTTTTTTTTAATTTTACATACCAATCCCATTTCCCCCTCCCTTCCTCTTCCCATTCCCTCTACCTATCCATCCCTCATCTCCCACCCATTCCTCAGAGAGGATAAAGCACATTGTTTTGAGGAAGGTCCAAGGACCTCCCTACTATATCTAGGCTGAGCAAGATATCCATCCAAATAGAATAAGCTCCCTAAAAGCCAGTACAAACAACAGAGATAAGTCCTGGTGATATGTCCCCTCAGTCTTCACCAGTCATATAACTGTCAGCCACATTCATCGGCTCCAGATTTGACATTTGCTGGTTCCTTCCTTGTCTGGCTGGAGTTGGTGAGCTGCCATTAGCCCAAAAAAACTGTTTCAGTGGGTATCCCTATCATAGTCTTGAGCTCTTTGCTCCTATTCTCACTCTTCCAACTCTTCAGCTGGACTTGGGAGCACAGCTCAGTGCTCTACTGAGGGTGTGTGTCTCTGTTTCTATCAGTTGCTGGATTAAGGTTCTATAGTGACATTTAAGATAGTCATCAATCTGACTATTGGCCAAGTTCAGTTCAGGCACTCTCCTCTGTTGCTTAGGGTCTTATCTGGGGACTCCTTGTGGATTCCTTGGAATTTATTTAGTTTCTTACTAGCCCCATAATGACTCAGTCAATCTAAATATCTCTTTCTTTGCTCTCTTCTCTGTCCTTCCTCCATCTTGACTACCTTGATCCCTCAAGTTCTCCTCCCCTTCCACTTCTCCCCTCCTCTTTCCTTTCCAACCTCCCTTCCTCCCACCCATATGTTCCCAATTTTGTGAAATATAGTCTATTTGCTCTTTCCAGATGGATCTATGTAAGTTCTTTTAGGGTTCACCTTGTTACTTAATTTCTCTAGGATCATGAATTACAGGCTCAATATTCTTTGCTTTACAGCTTGTATCCAATTATGAGTGAGTACATACTGTTTTAGTCTTTTGTCTTTCTAGGTCTGGGTTATCTCTCTCAATTCCATCCATTTGCATGCAAATTTCTTTTTTTTTTATTGAAAAAAAATTTTCAGCCTCCTCCCCGCCTCCCATTTCCCTCCCCCTCCTCCCGCCCCTCTCCCCTCCCCCCACTCCTCTTCTTCTCCCTCTCCAGCCCCAAGAACAGTCAGGGTTCCCTGCCCTGTGGAAAGTCCAAGGTTCTTCCCACTCCATCCAGGTCTAGGAAGGTGAACATCCAAACTGTCTAGGCTCCCACAAAGCCAGAACATGAAGTAGGATCAAAACCCCATGCCATTGTCCTTGGCCTCTCATCAGCTCTCATTGTCCCCATGTTCAGAGAGTCCGGTTTTATCCCATGCTTTTTCAGTCACAGTCCAGCTGGCCTTGGTGAGCTCCTAATAGATCAGACCCACTGTCTCAGTGGGTGGGTACACCCCTCGTGGTCCTGCCTTCCTTGCTCATGTTCTCCCTCCTTCTGCTCCTCGTTAGGACCTTGGGAGCTCAGTCCGGTGCTCCAGTGTGGGTCTCTGTCTCTATCTCCATCCATCGCTAGATGAAGGTTCTATGGTGATATGCAAGATATTCATCAGTATGGCTATAGGATAGGGTCATTTCAGGTTCCCTATCCTCAGCTGCCCAAGGAAATAACTGGGGACATTGCCCTGGAACCTGGTAGCCACTCCAGGTTCAAGTCTTTTGCCAACCCTTAGGTGGCTCCCTTAACTAAGATATGTGCTTCCCTGCTCACCTATCCAACCTTCCTTTATCTCCAATCATCCCGTTTCCCCAAGTTCCCCCCATCCTCTCCTTCACACTTTTCTCTCCCCATCTCCCCTTACCCCCATCCCACCCCACCCCCAAGATTCCAATTTTGCCCGGCAATCTTGTCTACTTCCCATAGCCAGGAGGATAACTATATGTTTTTCCTTGGGCTCACCCTCTTATTTAGCTTTTTTAGGATCACAAATTATAGACTCAGTGGCCCCTATCCACGGCTAGAAACCAATTATGAGTGAGTACATCCCATGATCTTCTTTTTGGGTCTGGGTTACCTCACTCAGGATAGTATTTTCTATTTCCATCCATTTGCATGTAAAATTCAAGAAGTCATTGTTTTTTTTACTGCAGAGTAGTACTGTAATGTATAAGAAGACCCGGATTTTAACCCACAAACCTATGAACACCTCATTTTCGATAAAGGAGCTAAAAGTATACAATGGAAGAAAGAAAGCATCTTCAACAAATGGTGCTGGCACAACTGGATGTCAACCTGTAGAAGAATGAAAATAGACCCATATCTATCACCATGCACAAAAATCAAGTCCAAATGGATCAAAGACCTCAATATCAATGTGAACACACTGAACCTGATAGAAGAGAAAATGGGAAGTACCCTACAACACATGGGCACAGGAGATCGCTTCCTATGTATAACCCCAAAAGCACAGACATTAAGGGCAACATTGAATAAATGGGATCTCCTGAAACTGAGAAGCTTCTGTAAAGCAAAGGACACTGTCACTAAGACAAAAAGGCAGCTTACTGACTGGGAGACGATCTTCACCAACCCCACAACAGACAAAGGTCTGATCTCCAAAATATATAAAGAACTCAAGAAACTAGATGTTAAAATGCTAAATAACCCAATTAAAAAATGGGGCACTGATTTGAACAGAGAATTCTCAACAGAAGAAGTTCAAATGGCCAAAAGATACGTAAGGTCATGCTCAACCTCCTTAGCGACCAGAGAAATGCAAATCAAAACAACTTTGAGATATCATCTTACACCTGTCAGAATGGCTAAAATCAAAAACACCAAGGATAGCCTTTGCTGGAGAGGTTGTGGAGAAAGGGGTACCCTCATCCATTGCTGGTGGGAATGCAAACTTGTGCAACCACTTTGGAGATCAGTGTGGCGGTTTCTCAGGAAATTTGGGATCAACCTACCCCTGGACCCAGCAATACCACTCTTGGGAATATACCCAAGAGATGCCCTATCATATGACAAAAGCATTTGTTCAACTATGTTCACAGCAGCATTATTTGTAATAGCCAGAACCCGGAAGCAACCTAGATGCCCTTCAATGGAAGAATGGATGAAGAAAGTGTGGAATATATATGCATGCAAATTTCAAGACGTCCTTTTTTTTTAAATCACTGAGTAGTACTACAATATGTATATGTACCACATTTTCTTTATCCATTTGTTGGGTGAGGGACATTTAACCTGTTTGCAGATTCTGGCTATTATAAATAATACTGCTATGAACATAGCTGAACACATGTTCTTATATTATGATTGAGTATCTTTTGGGTATATGCCAAAGAATAGCTTTCCTGGGTCCTGAGGTAGGTTGATACCCAACTTTCTGAGAAACTGCCATACTGATTTCCAGAGTGGTAGCACATGTTTGCATTCCCACTAGCAATGTAGTAATGTTCCCCTTACTACATCCTCTGCAGAATAATCTATTGTTGGTGTTTGTGATCGTAGCCATTCTGAGTGGTGTAAGATGGTATCTCACATGGTTTCGATATGCATATCCCTGATGTCTAAAGATGTTGAACATTTCCTTGAGTGTCTTTTGACCACTTGAGACTCCTCTGTTGAGAATTCTCTGTTTAGCTCTGTAATTTTGGCTTCTTTGTCAAAAATCAGGTGTTCATAGGTGTGTGGATTAATATCTGGGCCTTCGATTAGATTCCATTGGCCAACCTTTATTTTATAAACATATAACATACTTTATTTCTTTCTTTACAAATTTGTTTTCAGTGATCTTTCCAAACACAATCAGAGTTCCCATCTTCCCAAAAATCTTTTTTTTAAAAATAAACTTTGCATACTTTCCTGTCCGAGGAAAAACAATGAACCTGGTTGTCTTTGTAAATATTGATCCAGTTGACCTGTGTGGTCACCAAAAAAAAAAAAAAAAAAAAAAAAAAAAGATGTTCAATACCCAGCAGCTTTCATTACTGTAGCTCTATAATAGAGCTTTGATATCATGAATGGTGATGCCTCCGGAAGTCCCTTTATTGTACAGGATTGTTTTGGCTATCCTGGGTTTTTTGCTTTTTCATATGTGAAGAAGAAGCACACATAAAAAATCCCACATTAGCTCAGAATTGAGAAATAGATGTTTATTTATTTAGGGATAGACTCACAAATTAGAATCCTCTGCTGGAACGGAGATCAGAAACAGAATGATGCAGTCAGAAAAAGAGAGGCTGGATACATGTTCTACATTGGCATAAATAGTATAAGAGACCATGTTTCAGTGTGTGGGTAACTACTTGCTATAAGATTTCCTGTAGCACCTCTTCCTTTTGTTTAAATAAGAGAGTACTAAGCCTAATACAAAATTATATACAATAAGAATAAATATATTAAATAGTTATTCTATCCTAACTAGTTTAATTCTTGTGTAATAAATGACTTTGCCAAGTTTTGAGAGGAAAATAAATACAACTATCTAGTCTTCAACCCCATTGAAGATTTGAGAAGGGAAATATTACTTGAGTAAGCAGGAAGTGCAGTCAAGCATTTTCTAAATTGTGCAACAAATGACAGAGGGAACTGGCTACCTGGGCAATCACCCCAAATCTCAACTGCAATGTTGAAGCAACCAAATTTGGCTAAGGCCTAGAGTAACTGACAGACCATTTTCTGAGGCAGGAAATTTTTCAAAACAGTCCTACTTATTCATTTCTGGAGGCCATGTACTTGGCATTTGGTTGAGGCATGGGCAGTTCTTTGCCCAAAGGCCAGTTTTTCCAAGAAGAAAACAAGCTCCAAGTGGAGTGCTTTTGCTGCTCAGCGTTCTCTCAGGAATAGATCGGTGCTACAAGGAGCAATCGTGTCTCAGTTCAACAGAACCCTAAATTATTTAAATACCATAGACTACAGCTCTTTGAAGTTGTTGAAGATTACCTATTCATGCAGAATACAATCTCTATGTATCTAAAGAACCTGATTAGTCTAACTATAAGTATGACAATCATAGATAGCTATTAATATATAATTCCTAATATCTATATAACTTAAAAAATAAGACTTCATATTAGAATATTATATAATAAACAACTATGCATCAAGTGAGGACAATGACTTCAAAATGTAAACAATGTATAAGTATCTTGATCATAGGTTGAAATGTTCATTGCAATATGATAAATACAACCCCTTTGGATGTCAGTGTGGTAATTTCTCAGAAAATTAGGAAACAACCTTCCTCAAGACCCAGTAATACCACTTTGGGGTATATATACAAAGGATGCTCAATCGTGCCAATAGGACATGTGCTCAACTATGCTCATAGCAGCTTTATTTGTCATAGCCAGAACATGGAAACCAAATAAATGCCCTTCGACTGAAAATGGATAGAAAAATGTGGTACATTTACACTATGGAGTACTACACAGCAGAAAAAAATAATGTTTTTCAGGAAAATGCTTGGACCTAGAAAACATTATTTTAAGTGAGGTAACCCAGATACAGAAAGACAATTATCGTATGTACTCACTCATATGTAGTTTTTAAATGTAAAGCAAAAAAAAAATCAGCCTACAAACCAAAATCCCAGAGAACTTAAACAACAATGAGGACACTAAGAGAGACTCACATAGATCTAATCTACATGGGAAGTAGAAAAAGACAAGATCTCCTGAGTAAATTGGGAGTGTGGGGACCTTGGGGGAGAATTGAATGGGGGAGGGGAGAGGCAGGGAGGGGAGCAGAGAAAAATGTAGAGCTCAATATAAATCAATTTACAAAAGAAAACATGTCTTAAGCAGAGGTAGAAGTATGAATGCAGACAATATTCAATATAACTTAACTTTGTATCAATATACAAGAATCTATACCTATAAATAATAACTCAGAAGTATTCATTCTATTATTCACTATTATTATTTATTATTTAATGTCATCCCTTTTATCCTTTATATAATTCTTATTAATTTATTTGTTTTGAGGGCTTTCCATAAATTCTGCCGAATTGTATATTATCTTAATTTATCTTTCACACTACTACTAAGATAGGAGGTACATGCCATCATGATTTTCAGTTTCTTAAAATTCTAAGAAATTATTAAAATTAGAAAAAAATCATAGTAGGGAAAAAAAGCTGAATTGATGGTCCCATAATTATTTGTAAGAGGCAATACAAAGATTTAACGATGGAAAGTACTAGATATATTTGGTTTCAGTTGTGATGTATTCTTGGAGGACATAACAAACCAGATGTAATACCAATAAAATAATATTTGACCTTAAAAATTATTAAGTTTATTCTCCATGGGAGTTTCTGAGAATTCTCCAGCTGCTCATACCATTATGTTAATCTTTTATAGATTATAGCTTGTACTCTAAATATTTATTCATGAACATTTCCTTTCAAAATGTCCCTCTTTCAGCGAATAAATAGGTGGTAGAGAGAACGCTGACAACTTCAAATCAAAATGAAGTTCTTCCTATTGCTTTCCCTCATTGGGTTCTGCTGGGCTCAGTATGACCCACACACTCAATATGGACGGACTTCTATTGTCCACCTGTTTGAGTGGCGCTGGGTTGATATTGCCAAGGAATGTGAGAGATACTTAGCTCCTAAGGGATTCGGAGGGGTTCAGGTAAGATTTGTTTAATATTTAAATGCAGAGTTCACTCTGCTCACACAACAGAGTTTTCTAATCAAGATTAGCAAGGTTGGAGGATAACTTTTTTCCTTTAGAGGGAAACATTTTGATGGGGTGGCCTCTTTATACTTTGTTACAGGGTCCTGAAGTGGGAATTCTGCAATGTCTTTGCTTATTTTTACATGGTAGTTAATCAACAGAGCCGCACGTGCACAGGGTGAGAAATAACATCAGGTCACTGATAGGTTTCTGTCAAGATTTAATTATGTGAAGTAAGCATTAATCCAGCACTAATTATATTAACTCTATTTGTAGGTCTCTCCACCCAATGAAAACATTGTGGTTTATAATCCATATAGGCCATGGTGGGAAAGATACCAACCAATTAGCTACAAAATATGCACAAGGTCTGGAAATGAAGATGAATTCAGGGACATGGTGAAGAGGTGCAACAATGTTGGTGTAAGTGAAGTCACATTTTCTTTTCAGTGATTATATATAAAATATTTCTCTTTGTTTCAAGTTCTTTCTGTTTGAGTGGAAGATTTAAAATTTCTGAAATCTTATATTGCATTTTTATCTATTATTAAAAATGTACTTCTCTCTTATTGTCACCTTTTAAATTTTTTAATATAACAAAATGTTCACTTTTAGAATTAATAACTACAAATACTTAACAGATTTCTGATAGGCATTGAGCCAGATGTGGGGATTAATTCATCTTATAGGATTCCTTTTTCTCCCCACAATTCTTGGGCTTTCTTCCCCATCTTTGTCTTTAATGGTAAGTATCTACTTACTCCTATAATGAAGAGATAGCTATCTACCTTCTGGACTTCTGATGCACAGCACATATTGTAATCACAGTTTTTCTAGTGATCCTGCAAAACTTCAAATACAATACTCTCATTTTATACCCTGTTTTGCTTCCTAAAAACAGATTTTTTTTGTTTATAATCACAACAGTTTCTGTTTTGCTCCATTTCAATATCCTTTTCTAAATATTAGGACTAGTGTTGATCTTATTTCACATTAGTCTCCCTTCCCACTTGACTCTCTTTTCTAAAATGAATCTGTAAATAATTAGAAGATAGGTTTTGGAGATTTGCTAGCATGTTATGAGTTTGCCATTAAAACTTTAGATTCCTGAGTCTAGTTGAAGCATGTACTTTTCTTCTCCAGGTCCGTATTTATGTAGATGCAGTTATTAACCACATGTGTGGCGCAGGCGGTGGTGCAGGGACAAGCAGTACCTGTGGAAGTTACTACAATGCCAATAACAGGGACTTCCCAGCAGTTCCATACTCTGCTTGGGATTTTAATGATGGAAAATGCGATGGAGAAATTAATAACTACAATGATGCTAATCAGGTAATGAGAGAAATATTAATCAGAATAAAGAAGCATCTAGGTATCTAGAAGTGCACAATTAATTTATAAATTACCATTAGACATGTTCAAATACCATAGGAAAAGAGGTCACTATGACAGAGAGCTTGAAAAATAGAAATGGAAAAATGTGCTGGATTTTTGTTTCATTATTTTGTAAGGATACACCAAAAGTCAATGATGAAATAGAGACATGCTCTGGTTACCTTGGATGAAAAACTTAAATGTTTTATTTCATGTTTTTATCGTTTATATAAACATTGCAGTGTGGAAAATTACTAGAAACAATAAATCTAAATAAATTATTATAAATTATAAATAAATCTAATAAATTATTAGAAACAACAATAAATATTTTAAAACCATTTCAAATATTAGGAAGTGTTTTCACAATTGGAGTAGTACACTTACTTAACATATGGAAGATTTCAGAATAGAATCTGTGAACTATGAAAAATAAAGAAAGAATAAAAAATTGAAAGAGAGGAGAAGAAGAGGAGATCAGAAGCATAAAGAGGGAGAAGGAATGGAGAAGAAACAGAGGAAAAAAAGGTAGAGAAAGAGAGATATAAGAAAGAACTACCCAGCTAAGATTCTTAACAATTTTATCTGATATTTTCTGCATCTGCAACAGAAAATATTTTAAAATCCATGTCCAAATTAAAACATCAGTACTTCCCATGTTCTAAGGAAAGGCAATATACTATGATCTAAGTAAAGGCAATAAGAAAATACCCACTTGTAAATGAATGAGGAACTGAATGAAGAAACGAATTTATAGATTATACATAACATTTTATCATCAATCATTTTTTAAAAATAGGTCAGAAATTGTCGTCTGACTGGCCTTCTGGATCTTGCACTTGAGAAAGATTATGTTCGAGGCGTGATAGCTGACTACATGAACCGTCTCATCGACATGGGTGTAGCAGGGTTCAGACTTGATGCTGCTAAGCACATGTGGCCCGGAGACATAAAGGCGATTTTGGATAAACTGCATAACCTAAATACACAATGGTTCTCTGCAGGAAGCAGACCTTTCATTTTCCAAGAAGTAAAACAATATACATGTTCATTTATAAATTATATTATAATTAATTTGCAATGTCTCTTCCTTCTTTTTCCTCCCTCTAAACTCTTCCATATACCCCTCCATACTTTCTTTTGACTCTTTGTTATTGAACACACATACTATATATGTGTTCTTTTATATTATATATACATATTGAGGAGCATATATATATTTATACACTTATGTCCTTAAATTACATATTTTATGTGTTCCTAAATATTTTACCATTGTTAAACATATTGCATTTAAGAATATATGTATATATAAACATATATGCTTTTAATTATAACTGACATTCTATATTGCTAGAAATATACTTATTTATTGGTACTAGACAAACCATTGATATTGTTTTCCCTGATTTTTATCTCCAAATTTCCTCATTTGCCTATAGTTCTTTCTGTATTTGGTAGTGTAATGTTGAGGCATTGTGGTCCTTTTCTTATATGTCATCATTTTGTAAATCAGAGAGTAGATAGATTTTACTAAGCATAAAATGTATAATGTAGGTTAATATCAGTTATACACTGTAGAACTCAATTATTTGTTAATATGATTGCAGTTATTCATAGGTAGCACATTTACTTCTTTACCACAGCAGGTTCTAAGTTAGTGCAAACTTCATTAATGATACTGTTACAAAAGATAGAGTAATCATAATTGTTTTTTGTCTCAAGTCAATCTTTCAGAGTATAAGATTTGTCTCATTGTATCAGGCTTGTAAGTGTTTAGACAAATTGATGAAGCTTTCTGCATGGCAGTAATATCATTTGAAGCATACTGGGCATAATGCCTTTGAAGCCCATTTGTTTGGAAATACTAATGAGTTCATAAACACTTCTGATACTCACTTGACAGTAAACATTATATCAGTGTGAACTAATGAATATTCCCAGTCAGTCACCCTGGAGGATAAAAAGTGACCCTGTCATTTGATTACTTTCAATATTGTGACTGACAGTTTATGAGGAATCAGAATCTTAGTATAAGAAAAAATATTATCATTTCAAATAACAAAAATATTATAAGGAGTTCCGAGTGACATTATATTTAAGTAATATGCCCTGAATTTATATTAGAAATTACAGCTGACTCAATGTATCTACTAGGTCATTGATCTGGGTGGCGAGGCAATTACAAGTAGTGAGTACTTTGGAAATGGTCGTGTGACAGAATTCAAGTATGGAGCAAAACTGGGCACTGTTATCCGCAAGTGGAGTGGAGAGAAGATGGCCTATTTAAAGTAAATATACACCATTTCTTCATTTGATCTGTCATGGATTTTATGTCATTTGATATCAGTACGTTATAACTTCAACTATTCTCATTTAAACAATTTTGAAGTGGTTGATTATTAGGCTCAATGTTTTTAAACACTGCCTAATAATCTTTTCGTTTGGGATGTCAATCACCAGGTATCCCTGGAAAATCAAAGTTTAACTTAAGGATTTTTGTCCGTTTGTAGTATATCCATTGCATTCCAGGAATGCTTATTTATTGTCTATTAAAGTTAGATTATTATTACAAGAATAGCTATGTTCATAAATGAAACTTATAATGTCAAATATGAGTTTACATATGTTATATCAAATAATTAATTTGAAAATTTGAGTGTTTTTATGATACTAGAACTGTAGATTTCTACTTTATATAACATAAATGGATTTTTTGTTTTTCAAGTCCATAAAACTACAATTCAATGAAAATTTTAAATAAAATAAACTTTAAGAACAAAAAGATTATACTGTAACCTCTAAATGAGGATATATAATCATAGAAAATGATATTATATATATGTTTATATGTACCTATAACAGAGATTTAAAATGTAATTGTCATTTGTTTAGATAACGCAGGATGCCATATGTAAAGTTAGTCTAAGCATTTTGAAATAATAATTTACTTTTTTTAAATGTAGGAACTGGGGAGAAGGTTGGGGTTTTGTGCCTAATGACAGAGCCCTTGTGTTTGTGGACAACCATGATAATCAGCGAGGACATGGTGCTGGAGGTGCATCCATCCTGACCTTCTGGGATGCTAGGTGGGAGAACATTCTTTGCTGTGTTTGTGTAACCTGCTTTTAATGATGGCATTACATTATATAATTCTGATTTAATACCATTTTTAAACTTTCAGAATGTATAAAATGGCAGTTGGATTTATGTTGGCTCATCCCTATGGGTTTACACGAGTAATGTCAAGTTACCGTTGGACAAGAAACATCCAGAACGGACAAGTAGGCCTTGATGTTCTTCAAAGTATATCTTAACCTAAAAAGGAAGAGGTTCTGTTTTAATTTTACATTAAGTTAGAACATGTGATACTTATTATGAGTTGTTTATTTATCAAGCTTTGGTACCGTAAGAACATTGAAAATGTACCTGATTGGAAAAGCAGTAATTTACATAGGAGAAAAAAACAGAATGAAAACTGGTGTTCCTGATAAAGTTTGACCAAAAACAGTTAACGGGGCATAATGTCTGCTAACATTGAATAGAATTTCAAATTCTTTTCAAATCAATGTTAGTGTATTAAGGTACTTTTATTTTTTCCTGTGGGAAAAAGGTAGTTGATTTGAAGAAAATTAAGAAATATAATAGATATAAATTTTTGAAAATTACAGGACAATGATTTGACAGGTAGTCTGTAAACAATATGTGTTTATAGAAGTATAAACAGTATGAGTTGTTGATTAGGTACCTAAGCAGAAACAATTTTTAAATTAATCTAAGAATTACAAACATTATGTGTTATTTGTTAGGTGGAGAAGTTTAAACAATTTCAAAATTAATCAAGAAAATAAGACCAAAAGATATTTGAAAGACTATGTGAAGTTTTCTCTTTCAATGCTAGAAACTAGAATGACAGAGAAATATCAAATATAAAATAGAAATATTTCTTTTTTAGACAATTAAATTTTCTTATTCAAAATGAGCTTTCTTCTGTTTTTTTTTTTTTTTTAATTTGTTCTATTGCTGAAAAGCTTTCAGGCTTGGATTGAGCCTTTCTAATTTTCAGAAATGTATTTACAATTCAACCATCATCATATGTGCATTTATACTTTGTTTAGCTCAATAACGAAAGTCGGGATATTTTATAAACACATTTCACCAACAATTAGTAAGAAATAAACTAATATTAGTGTATAAATTGTTATATTAAAGGCATTTTCATATATGCTCTTGAAATTTCTGAGTAGCTAACCACTATGCTTCAGTTTTATGGATAAACTGAGGCACATTGAGATTATGTATGAAGATGGAGACTTCTAAGGTAGTGACTAAAGCCTGTTCTCTAATGCCGGTGTTCCTGTCTCTAATTGTATTCATATTAGGTGACACTGAAGAGATTTTAGTGGTACTGAGAAGTGATATTTGTGATACTTCTTTGATAGAAAGTGAGAAGTTTAAGAATTGTTACTGTCGGTTTGAATTGAGTAGTAGAAATATGAATTTGCAGAGACGTGAAGGGCTCAGTGAAGGTCTGTGAAACACTGCAGGACTTAGATTAAAATTAGACACTCCAGAGAAAGAAGTAGCATAAGAGGTTTGGTTTGGGTTTGCTGTACTGGAAAGAATTTGGCAGACACACATTCAAATGACCTGATTCTTTCAATAACTAAGGATAAGAATGACTGGATTGGACCACCCAATAACAATGGAGTCACCAAGGAAGTGACCATTAATCCAGACACAACTTGTGGCAATGACTGGGTCTGTGAACATCGATGGCGCCAGATAAGGTGGGAATTTCCCAACAGATATTGTCTAATAAGAAAGTTATTTAACTTCTTTTTAAAACTGTTGAAGTTGAAGGGTACCAACATTTCACATGATATTGTGCTTTTAGGAACATGGTTGCCTTCAGAAACGTAGTCAATGGTCAGCCTTTCTCAAACTGGTGGGATAACGGCAGCAACCAAGTAGCTTTTGGCAGAGGAAACAAAGGATTCATTGTCTTTAACAATGACGACTGGTAAGTCAGTATCAGTTAAAGTGGGATCATATACTATTATATGTTTAGATTTTTCTTTTCTTTTCCTTTATATTTATATCTTTTGTATGTGAAAATTCTTAAAATAATGAATTCATGCCAAATAATAAATGTTCAGGGTACAAAGAAAACCAATATTTGTTTATATATTTTTTTCTTTTAGCACAATCTTGTATTGAGATCTTTTAACCTAGCTTAAAATGGTAGTAGCATGTATTCATATTTGCAAGCTCATTTGGCACATTTGGCAAAGCATATAAATAGTATATAAGTATTCACATCATTAAACAATGAATCAAATTAGGACTGGAGTACTTTTCCACTACTTTTTGCTCCGTTATACTTATACACTGTCTTCAATGTTCTAGCTCTTTGTTTTTGTATATTTAAAAAAAATATGTACTTTTGAATCTGGTCTATGAGTGTCTTCAAGAAGCTGTTGAGTTTTGCTTTTAAAACTTTCATTATTGTCCTTCCACTGTGGTTCTTTCATCTGAGTCTTACTCTGTGGTTCCCTTATTTGTAGTGGTCTAGTTCAGATACCAGGAGTGGAGACCAAAATCTTGAATACCAACAGACAGAAGAACCCATATTGCCATGAGTTTAAGGTCAAGGATGCATGAAGAGATCCTGTCTCTCAAAAAAATAAAACAAATAGTCAAAAAATAATATTTACTCAGAGAAACTCTTTGAGAGTCAGTGAATTGTCTCAATTCTAAATCAGCTGTCTATCAGATTGAGAATCTTTCCCACAAGTCATAATTTATTGGTTAAAAACAAAATATCAGGTATATAATTTTTTGAAAAAACACATGGCTGGTGGTTTGGGAACATCAGAATTACTTTATACAGACAGTTTCCTAATACAAACTTGTATGTATCCATACAAATGCTAGATAATGTTTAATTCTAGAATAAATCCTCTGTGGTGCCTTGTAATCTAATAACTTTGGGAGAAAATGATGCTGTTAATGTTTTTGAGTCCTCAGTTTAAATCCAGCAGAACATGGACTGGAAAGAATGGAGGTTCTCGTAAGAGCCCTTTACTACTGAGATTCACTGTCAGGTAGCAGTCACCATAGCCCATGAAACTAAGAGACATTTATAATGATTTTGATTTGGAGAATTCTCTTACTGATCCATGCAGTCTTATTATTGGAATTCTCTTGGTGACGCTTGATTACTTTTTGATGTATATCACAAGTTTGAGACTTTTTTTTTGTTTGTTTTATTGATAACAGATTTTCCAGCGCTTGAATGGGTTGAATTTAAGTTAAATCCTCCCTTTTTTTTCAGGTCTTTGTCAACAACTTTACAGACCGGTCTTCCTGCTGGCACATACTGTGATGTCATTTCTGGAGACAAGATTGATGGCAACTGCACCGGAATTAAAGTCTATGTTGGCAATGATGGCAAAGCTCACTTTTCTATTAGTAACTCTGCTGAAGACCCATTTATTGCAATCCATGTTGAAGCAAAATTGTAAGAACCAAATTAAATACATATAAAGCATCAACTGAGTGTGTTTCTTTTCTCATATGTGCCTTTTTATTTTTTATTTTTCTCTTCTTTATTATGATGTTTGCATGCATGATGTTTACATCTCAGCACTAGAACATATGCAGGATTTTGGAACAACCTGTGTCATGGCTTTGCCTCTCTCATTTTTCCCAAGGTCTGTTGATCACACTTAAGTCATCAGGCTTCCCAGGAAAGCACCTTTAGACGCTCTGCAATGTTGCTAGCTCATAAGTAACTTAAATTTATTTTTTTCTTTAGTTAAAAGACATAAACAATCCACTGAAATAGGCAGAAATTACAAACCTCACATGTATTCATTAGATAACAATATCCAAAGCTTACTATGTATTAGCAGAAAATCTATTTTTTCCAAGAAAATTCTCAAAACTTTGATTTCATCCTGAGAAATACATTGCTCTAACACTAATGTAATGTCCATCAAGTAATTTTAGACATTGTATTAAAAACTATTTTTAATAAAAATTAACTCACAATCTAATCACTTATTAAACATGCCTTTGACTACCTTGAAATGCATCATTATTTAGTTTTATCTAGCTACCACTTTTTTCAAATTTTTCTTATAAATATTTATTTCAAGAAAAAATTAATTTTTCCTAATTTCACAGTATATATATACATATAATGTATGTTGATCATACATCAAAGTCCCATAATATTCACTTATATCTTATAACTTCCATCTTTCCTATTAACTTTAATGCACCCATAACCATGCACATTCATGTTCAAATCTTTTTTTGATATCTGGCATGTAAGTACAATACCTCCATAAATGAGAATGGAAAGTTATTTACTTGTTAAAAACAATTGCCAGTGGTTACATCACTGAAGAATATGACTCTATACACCCCATCAATGACTAACAGCTAAGAAGCCATTCATGAAGCTTTGGATCCTTACAGTTATTGCCTGATCTCCAGTGCAATGTTTACGCCCCTAGTCTTCTGTGGGACTTATGCAGGCAAACAGTGATATTGTGGTGCATTAGTGGAACAGTTACATCCTGAACAGATGGCTCATCTTCCCACTATTTGCATTCTCTGACTCTTACATGATCATTTCCTTGACCATCTATTTGTAGCCTAGAAATGGTTACAAAGAACTTGCTTTTAGGGAGAAATGCTCATTAGTTACTCATTTTTGCAGTTGGATGAATTATGACTATCAGCACTAGCTGTCATTAACTGCAAACACAAACCTGTCAAAGCTCAGTAAAACATGGCAGACCCTTTATTTACCACTTACCAAGTTCTTTTTATGCCTCTCACTTAATTTTTTGAGAAGTGGTGTTCCATGGGAGAGCAGTGTACTTTCTGACACAAAACTGATGAAGAAATCTGGCTCTCCTAGCAGTTCTTTTTTTGCCAATTCTATTTTGGTTGTATAGGTAAAAATGATTTAGGCAATTGAACACTATGCCTATTTGATGAAACAATAGCAATACACTGTAACTATTTCTGTTAATTTTAATGACCATGAACTTACAGCTATGATCAAATGAGCTGCTACAAATCATGTTAAAATCCACCCACAAAGATATTAGTTAAGTCTGTTCGTGCTACGCCAATATTGGACCAGATAGCACTAAATTAAATTTTTTTCTCAATGATAAACAAGCCCAACTGAACCATTCCATAGTTCATTAAATTCTTTGGCATAATAGTAACAAAGTGATTTTACGGGATTATTTCATGCCTGGCACTTGGCTTTGTTTAATATTACGATGTTTTTGTGGTTGTATTTTCCTACTAAGCAGAGTAGTTCTCTTCAGATTCTGTTTATTTGTAGGTTTTTTTTTTATTCTTTTTTACTTAAAATTTCCAACTGCTCCCCGTTTCCCATTTCCCTCCCCCTCCTCCCACATATTGCCCCCTCCCCCCGCTCCCCTCCCCCTATCTCCACTCCACTTCTCCTCCCCCTAGTCCACTAAGCTGTCAAAGTAGTAGATTTTCATATGGATTTTTCATCCATATGTAGTTTGGTTAATCTTACTCTATCAATTTAATTCATCACCCACTGATCCTCATACTCAGCCCATCCTTTCTACCCTGTTGCTCTACCTTACTTTCATATCATGTGTATTGTAAACACAAACCCTGTGCCCGATTTTCTGTGTCATTTTTTTTATTTATTATGTATACAATATTCTGTCTGTGTGTATGTCTGAAGGCCAGAAGAGGGTGCCAGACCTCATTACAGATGGTTGTGAGCCGCCATGTGGTTGCTGGGAATTGAACTCAGGACCTTGGAAGAACAGGCAGTGCTCTTAACCACTGAGCCATCTCTCCAGTCCCTTCTGTGTCATTTTAATGCTCCTTCTCTAGTTCTTTTTATATTTTTACAGATGCCATTTTACACAAAAATCTAAAGTGTTTGAAAACAAGATTCACATGAGAGATTTCATACAACATTTATCTATCTAAACCTGGGATATGTCACTTTATACTATATTTCCTAGTTTTTATCAATCTCAGATAATTTTTCAAATTGATGTTTTTCTTTATAGTTGAATATAATTCCATTGTACATTTGTACAAATTCTCATTATTTCTTTCTCAGGTGGTGGATATTCACTATTGAATCTATTTGCTAGGTATTTAGAAGAGAGTAAAATTGAATTCATTTCTTTAAATATTTTTCTTTACTAGCATATGGAGTCTGTTAGGTTTATGTCTTAAAGTACTAGAGGTAAGACTTGTGGTGGCTCAGATTTCACATTTTGAGAAACCTTCACACTAATTTCCATAGTGATTGTTCTTGTTTAAGTTCTTCCAAACGGTGAGGGCTTATATTCCCCTCTCCTCAAAGACAGGGCAGCAATTGCTGTAACTTGGTTCCTTGGTGATAGCCTTTCTGTATTGGTGAAATAGAACCTAAAGATACTTGTAATTTGTATTCCCATATAGGTATGAGTGTTGTATATTTTAAAATATATTTACTTGCCATTTTATTTCTTATTTTCATATTACAATATTTATCTCTATATCATATTTTATGTAATAAATGTTTAAATATAAATAAATGTAATTACTTCCCTCATTTCTTCTTTCTCTAATCTCTACTCTGTGTCATCCTTTCAGTTGTTTTCATTCTACCATTTGTTGGAAATTTTTGACCATTTTCTATCATTATCATCACCATCATCATCATTATTATCATATTAACAATGGCCTTGGAAGATTTGAATTGTATCTGAAAGTCTCATTTCTTAAGGTATTATGCATACTGACAAGTGATAGATACAACCAAAAGTCCTACACAGCTTTGATTCCAATGAATCAAAACAATGGCAACAATGCCAAGATTGCATTACAGTCTAATAGTGTTTCTCATATCTTGGCAGTAACCAACAACTATCTAACTGGACGTGAGGCTCACTCTACAGGAGGAAATTCACTTCTGGTTCTGGAATCCTAGCCAGCTACCCAGGGCTAGTGAGGCTATTAATCTTAGAGAATATACAACCACCATCCTACTAGACCAGCATAATTATAAAATTATTATAGACACTTATCCTTATGCAGGTATGTGTAGAAATAACTCCCCATAAAATAAGCTTCTCTTTTTAATAGGCTGTTATCAAAAATCTCAACAGACCAAAATACAGAGATCAACTGATTGATTTGTGCAGCTCCACTTGATAGATCCACATTACTAGTCTTACATCATGGGCTCAGGGAAAATAACAGAAGAGGTGCAGAAAGATTTTTAAGAGCCGCAGGACTAGAATGTCTGCTGTGAGACTGTCCTCAGAAATGACATGGAAGCTTTGTACCTCAAACATATCACTAGCTAATCAAGAAATAAACATATACATTATGAATAAACATGCTAAAGTAGTAAGGGAAAATCTCACAGGGTCCCCATCCCCATAGAAATTACGAGAAGAAACTAGAGGCTACTGAGACAGGGAGAATTAGTTTTCCCCAGGGATCAGCCCATTTTGGTCATCTGATATCAAATGGTGAATCTTGAAATCATATGCATATAAGCCACATTAGTGCATTTAGCTATTTTTATTTATAGATTTATACATCCATAATCTATTGTTGGAAAATTATGTTTATTGTTTGGAGCTAAACTTGATGACACATTCTTATAATTCCATAAATGGGGAGCAGATGCAGAGGTTGGCAGATATCTGTGAGTTTGTATATACCAAAGTCTATATTCAAAGTTGCAGCTCTGCCATTGTTGCATAGTAAGACCCTGCCTCAAGACATCAATAAAATAAAATATGGTATTTTTATGCATATAATTAATAGTTTGAATTTCAATCTTTCATCAGATTGATAGCAGGTGAAGATTTTTCACATTCTTTCTGTTGTCTCTTCTTTCAACTGAGTATTTTTTGCTTTAAAGTTCCTTTTTATTATAATGACATTCTGTTTGCCCAAAGTTGGTTTTATTATTGTTCAACTAGAAATACGATTCAAAAAGTTCACGCCTGATCATATAGCAGACATATTTTTATTTTTTGAATATTTGACACCTTTGTTCCCATACTTGCCACATCAGTTTGCAATCCCATCATCAAAGGATGAGTTTTCTCTCTTTCCTGTGTGCCTTCAGCATTACTTTTGTCTCTCCCCATTAATCTTTGCATTTTTTCCCCAAATAGCTCCATATATAACTAGAATTTGCTCAAAGCCAATATTTCAACTTTGTTACTTTATAATTATTTTCCCTAATATTTCTTTATATCTATCACAATTTTCACTGAAAACTGCTGTCAATATTTGCGTTTTTTTTTTTGCAGTTTCACTTAAGCTAATCAAGGTTATTTTGAATTGCAAGATCATAAGCCACATTATTCCCAAATAATCATGCATTTTATATCTCATCAAGTTGTAACTATTAACCATCAAGATTCCACTCTCCTATATTTTTCTTCCATTCCCTTTTCTCTTCTTTCCTTCTAACCTCAGTTGTTAATTTCTTTCTTATTGTGACAATTGCCAGACTCCAAGCTACTTACTTATGGAATTTTTTATGTTTCCTTTAGTATAGGTGAATTCAATCTTTTAAGAAAATTATTAGTAGAAGTCACTTATGAACTTTGTAGTGAAATAAGGAGTTAGTTTATGTCATATGGTAATTTCCAGGGTTTCATATACAGTATTAAGTTTGTGGACTGATCATGTTTGCTTGTCTAACACCAAATGTCATACATTTGTGTTGAAAACACTGCTTGGGTATGGTTCAAAATGTATCCTTAATATCACATATCTGGTAGGCAAACTTCATGAGATCTGTCATCTTTCTCTAACCTTAACACACAGTTCATGCTAAACTTAGGTTCATGTCTTCTGCTCTGCATGCTACAAATTATAGGTTGAAGGCTTTGGTTGGATTAGTTCCTAGTCCCACCACAGGAAGGGCAAGACTCTATTTGAATGCTAAAGGCAAGATTCAAAACACTTCAAATCCTCTATAGCTTCCTGTTTTCATATATAAATAACATTCTTTTAAAAATCCTACTCAGCCTGGTGGTGGTGGCGCACACCTTTAATCCCAGCACTTGGGAGGCAGAGGCAGGCAGATCTCTGTGAGTTCGAGATCAGCCTGGTCTACAAGAGCTAGTCCAGGACAGGCTCCAAAACCACAGAGAAACCCTGTCTCGAAAAACCAAAAAAAAAAAAAAAAAAAATCTTTTCTTAGCTAAGAAAGATCGTTCAAATATATTAGGATACGTCCAATGGAATATATGTATATATATATATATATATATATATATATATATATATATATATATACACACACACTAATGGACAGAATCCTGTTATATAATAGTAAATGGAAAAACAAAATTTAAGAACTGCTTATGTGATTTGAATTATTTTCTAAACATTAGATGATGCTTTGCTTTCTCTTTTTCATACATTTTTATTTTATTAAACAGTTTATGAATAGTGTCATAATTAAATGAGTATACTACTTGTGATTGCCTTATCAAGATATTTCTCCTTTTCATTAAATTTTGTTTTTTTATTAATGTTTCTGACCTATTTCTTTTTTACTTTTAAACAATTTTAAAACAGTCTTTTCTTAATTTATATTACAACCTCAGTTCCCTCTCCCTTCCCTCCTCTTGCTCCTGCAATTTTCTCCCATCCAACTCCCTATCCATTCCTCAGAGAAGGTGAAGCCTCCTATGAGAGGTCAACAAAGTCTGTCATATCACTTGAGGCAGGACCCAGTCCCTTCTCCATTTAGCTAGGTTGAGCAAGGAATTCCTCCATAGGAAATGGGCTCCAAAACACTATTTCTTTATCCATTCTTTAGGTGAGGAGCATCTAAATTGCTTCCTGGTTCTGCCTATTACAAATAATGTTGCTATGGACATTGTTGAGGAAATGTCTTTGTGCTATTAATGTGCATCCTTTAGGTATATGCCCAAGAGTAGTATTGCTGGGTCTTGAGGCATATTGATTTTCAGTTTTCTGAGAAATTGCCATACTGATTTCCATAGTGACAGTACAAGTTTGCACTTCCACCAGCAGTGGAGGAGTGTTCCCTTTACTCCACATCCTCTCCAGCATAAACTCTCATTTGTGTTTTTATTTTAGTCATTTTAGTATGTCATAGTTGTCTTGAGTTGCATTTTACAAGTTTGTTGAACCTTCACTTTAGTGCATTTTAGTCATTTGATACTCCTGTTTTAATTTTCTGTTTACATTTCTACCCCATTTTTAATTATATTTGGTATTTTTATGTCTAGTTTCTTGAGCTCTTTATATATTTTGAAGACTAGTCCTTCTGTCAGATGTAGGATTGATGAAGATTTTTTCCCATTCAGTAGGGTGCCTTTTTGTCTCATTGACTGTGTCCTTTGCTTTACAGAAGCTTGTTAGTATCAGGAAGTCCCATTTATTAAACTTTGCTCTCAATGTCTGTTTTACTAGGGTTATATTTAGGAAGTTGTCTCTTGTGCCCCTGTATTGAAGACTACTTCTCACTTTCTCTTCTATCAGGTTCAGTGTGGTAAAAAATTATATTAAATCTATAATCCATTTGGAATTGAATTTTGTGCATGGGGATAGATATACATCTATTTGCATTTTTCTCTATGTTGACATCCAGTTATGACAACACCATTTGTTAAAGATGCTTTCTTTTTGCAATTGTATAACTTTACCCTCTTTTTCAAAAATCAGGTGATCATAGGTGTGTCGATTAATCTCTGGATCTTCGATTCAATTCCATTTGTAAATTGTCAACTTGTCTGATTTTATACCAAAATCAAGCTGTTTTTTATTACTGTAGCACTATAATAGAGCTTGATGTCAGGGATGGCGATACCTCCAGAAGTTCCTCTATTGTACACAAGATTGTTTTGGCTATCCTGGATGTTTTGTTTTTCCATAGAGGTGATTATTGTTCTTTGAAGGTCTGTGAAGGATGTGTTAGAATTTTGATGGGGATTGCATTGAATATACAGATTGCTTTGGATCGGATGGTCATTTTTATTATTTAATCCTACCTATTTAAGAACATGGGAGATCTTTTCATTTTCTGGTATCATCTACAATTTCTGTCTTCAAAGACTTAATGTTCCTTTTCAATAAGTCTTTGACTGGACAGATTTTAACAATCTTCTGCACTGTCATAATTTTCATCCTTACTGTCAAACTTCACTACTGCCTCCTTTACTAATGTGCAAGTTTCCTAATGTTTTTTCTTCATTGTCTCTGTCTTCAAAGCAATCAAATGCTCTTGGAAAATGACCAAATTAGTTGCAAAATTACCAAATTGGTTTCTGGCAGGAATCTCAGAAGGACTCATCTGTTGGTGAGGAGCTCCAGTTAAGGAATGGCTGTAAAGAAATGGAGAATCAGATTATTTTCTGATAAATTATCAAATGAAAAGTGGTCATCTATAAATACATATACATATGCACATCACTAAAGTGATGGAGGAAGGTCATTGGTTAATAAAGAAACTTCCTTGGCCCATTTGATAGGCCAGCCCTTAGGTGGGTGGAGTAAACAGAACAGAATGCTGGGAGGAAAAGGAAGTGAGGTAAGATGCCTCAGACAGATGTCATGCCACCCCTCTCCAGAGCAGATGTGATGAAGCTCCGACCCAGGATGGACGTAGGCTAGAATCTTCCTGATAAGCACACCTCATGGTACTACACACATTAATAGAAATGGGCCAAGCAGTGTTTTATATGAATACAGTTTGTGTGTCATTATTTTGGGGCATAAGCTAGCCAGGTGGCTGGGAGTCAGGTGGCAGGAACGCAGTCTGTAGCTCCATCAACACTAAAGAGCTTAACAGATTGTATTTAATATAGATACACATATATTCAATAATTAAGAAGAAATAATGAATTAGAAAGATGAAGCAGGGGACAAGGATCAATTGAAGGAGAGAGAAGGTAGGCTTAAAATAATATGAATATCTCAGAGTTGTTTAGATTTCCATTTTCTTGATAGTTAAAGAAGTTGAACATATCCTTAAGTATCTTTTGGCCATTTGATATTCTTCTGTTGATAATTCTATGTTTAGTTCAGTACACCACTTTTTAATTGGGCTATTTAGAATTTTAATGTCTAATTTCTTGAGTTCTTTGTCTGATGTGGGGTTGGTGGAGATATTTCCCATTTCATTTTTTGTCTTATTGGCTGTGTCCCTTGCTTTACAGAAGCTTCTCAGTTTAAGGCGGTCCCATTTATTTGTTGTTGCTCTTATTGTCTATGCTGCTGGAGTTATATTTAGGAAGTGGTCTTCTGTGCCTATGCATTAAAGGCTACTTCCCACTTTCTCCTCTTCAAGGTTCAGTGTGGTCAGATTTATATTGAGGTCTTAAATACATTTGAACTTGAGTTTTGTGCATAGTGACAGATATGGATCTACTTTCATTCTTCTACAGGTTGACATCCAGTTATGCCAGCATCATTTGTTGAAAATGCCTTCTTTTTCCCACTGTATAATTTTAGATTCTTTGTCAAAAATCAGATGTTCATAGGTATGTGGATTAATATCCAGGTCTTCAATTCGATTCTATTGGAAAGCATCTCTGTTTTTATGCCATTACCAAGCTGTTTTCATTAGTGTTACTCTGTAATAGAGCTTGTTGTCAGATAAAATCCTACATCTGCCAGAATGGCTAAGATCAAAATCACTAATGATAGCTTATGCTGGAGAGGGTGTGAAGCAAGGGGAACACTCATCCATTGCTGGTGGGAATGCAAACTCGTGCAACCACTTTGGAAATCAGTGTGACCATTTCTCAGAAAACTGGGAATCAACCTACATCAGGATACAGCAATACCACTCTTGGGAATATACCCAAAAGAAGCTCAGTCATATTATGAAAGCATTTGTTCAGCTATGTTCATAGCAGCATTATTTGTAATAGCCAGAACCAGGAAACAACCTAGATGCCCCTCAAAGGAAGAATGGATAAAGAAATTGTGGCACATCTACACATTAAAGTACTATTCTCTGGTGAAAAGCAATGACATCTTGAATGTTACATGTAAAAGGATGGAATTGGAAAACATTATCCTGAGTGAGGTAACCCAGACCCCCCCCCAAACAAATATGGTATGTACTTACTCATAAGTGGATACTAGTCATAAACAAAGGACATTGAGACTATAGTTTATGATCCTAGAGAAACCAAGTAATAATGTGAACTCAAAGAAAACCCTATATATACCCACCTGGAAATTGGAAACAGAAAATATTTGGGAGCATGAAGGAAGGTGGGAGAAGGAAGGGGAGAAGGGGGGGTTGAGGAGAACTTGAGGGAATGGGATAGTTGAGATGGAGGAAGGACAGATATGTGAGCAAGGAAAGAGATATGTTGATTGAGGGAGCCATTATGGGGTTAGCAAGAAACCTGGCTCTAGAAAAATGCCGAGGAATCCACAAGGATAACTCCAGCTAAGACCCTAAATAATAGAGGAGAGGGTGTCTGAACTGGCCTTACACTGTAGTCAGAATGATGATTTTATTATATCACCATAGAACCTTCGTACAAAACAGATAGGAACAGAGGAAATGTCCCCCATGAGAGCACTGGACGGAGCTATCAATATACAGTTCAAGAGTGGAAGGAGTGAGAGTATGAGCAAAAAATTCAAGACCGGGAGGGGTGTGTGCAATGAGACAATTTTCCTGAGATAATGGTAGCTCACCAACTCCAACTGGAATGGGAGTGAACAAGTACTGGAACAAACAAGTCCCTCTGAAGGGGGTTGACGGTTAGGGCAGACTATGAGAGTAATACTGGGATTTGTCTCTACCGCATGTACTGGCTTCTTGGGATCCTATTCTCTTTGGATGTAAACCTTCCTCAACCTAGATGTAATAGGGAGGGCCTTGGACTTTCCACAGGGAGAGGTGTATCGCACTCTTTTAAGATTGGAGGGGTGAGGTGAGAGGGTCTGTGGAGGGAGTGGGAGGGGAGTGGGAAAAAGGGAGGGAGTGAGAAGAGAGGAGGAGTGGGAAGTGGGGAAGTAGTGGGAATTTGGATTGGTATTTTTTAAGTAATAAAAATATAAAAGAAGAAAAAATAATGTAAATAATGTATCCAAGTATGGTATTCTCAATTAAAAGAAATAAATGCAAGAATAAAGTAAAAATAAAGTGCAAAAATGGTCTTGACCTTTTCATAAAAGAATTTTTATTTTCTTCTTAGTGACTTTGAGTAAGTCCATCCACCTTTACAACTTTGACACCCTTTAATCCTCAAACATTCCATACATTGTCTAAAGCACTACTTGACTTCTAAAACTTTTCTGATCCCGTTCCAACTTTTGATATGTTATTCTTTTACTGAAAAGAAATTTTACCTTATTTATTACTTAAGTTTAGTCCCATTATTTAAATTAATTATTTTACCCATTCATGTCAGTCTGTATTGAGTTTCATGTTAAGAAGATCCTGGAGCAATTTACCCATAATACTCTTAAAATAGTTATTATATATTGAACTTTATTACCATTTGTTTCTGTGCATGGGCTGTGTCTTCTCTCAGTCATGTGTGCCTCTAGAACACATCTAATAGAATTAAATATAAATCATGTATGTGTCTTAAAATTTATAATTGTCAATTAAAATGAAGCAAAATACAAGAATAAATGTTAATAAAATAGTTTTATTTTACCTAATGTATAATGAAATGTTCTTTAAAGATGTAAACAATATGAAATGATTATTCCCTTCTATTAGTATACTAACAACAAAGCAAAGTTTATTTTTTTTACTATCATGAATCTCTCTATACTAACAACATTCCACAGTCAATAGCCAATTATTGATAGTGTCTCATATTGAAAAGCATAGCTTTAGTATTTTATTGTAATAAATAGTACATTATAATGAAAACACTAAATTGCAATGAGACCTATTAAAAATGCTTTTCTGATATTTATTATATGGACATGACTGAATTCCTCAGTTGCGTTGGTCCATATTTTTATGTGTATGGGGATTTTTTAGGATTAGAATTGAGTGAATAAGACAATTTCTAATTTATTGTTCATTTATGTAAAAATGAGGATGTTACTCATTTCAAGAACTTGGCCAATACCTGGAACTTAGAACATAAAAGTTTGTCTATACAGTCAGTATTGAGCACAGAACACATTATTGTTATTATAGCATTATCTAGTCCTCATAGAGTCTCAATGGTTCTCTTCCTGTTCAGAATGGTGTCACATGGCTTAATTCAATAACCTCATCTGATTTCAGTTTCCCCTTTCATAGAAACTCTAATGCTATTGACATTTCTGTTGTTTTTAATATTTCTACAATATTCTAAATTCTTTTCATCTATAAACTTTACTTTGCCATGATTTTTATTCTGTGGAGATCAAAGCTTCCTCTGCTACTCATTATTCAAACCAGTGGCAAGGTCCCATTCTTAGGAGTAGTCCCCAAACAATGAGTTAGCAAGACAGCCATGTTAAACTCACTATCGTCAATTTTACTCATTATGTTCATTCATCTATGTTATGCTATTAACACCATTAATGCTTTAGTAATATTTAAGCTGTTTTTTTAATCTAAAAGAAAGTTCTAGAATAAGAACCTGCTTTATTCATTATTATGTCCCTCACATCCTCAGTCTTTGGAAAATGAGAACACTAACTCATCACTTGCTAAATTGAATGGTCAGTTGTTTCTTAACCTATACTATATTTTCTTTCATAGGATTTGAAGTACATTGTTAAAGACAATGAATTTTTACTTTTTATTAAGTACTATTTCAGGAAGTAAAGATACTTAGCTCTCACAATAAACTTTACTGCTCTGACCACTGATTGATCCTATGGATTGTTAAAGGATAATTCCATATACCTATGATCCAGAGGCATTTAAATTTAATGTCATACCTTACATACTTCTTATTAATTTGTTTGTTTTGAGGGCTTTTTATATATATTCTGCTGACTTCCACTATATTCTATTTTTCTTTCTCCCTAGTACTGAGTTATTGGGTACATACCCAATAACTTTTCCATTTCTTAATAATCAATGATGTTATTAAAACACAAAAAATATAGGGAGCAAATGCTGAATTGATGATCCCATGACTATTTGTAATGGGGAATACAAAGATTTAAAGATGGAAAGTCCTAGACATATTTGGTTTAAGTTGCAATGTATTATTGAAGGACATAACAAACAAGATGTAATACCAATCAAATAGTACTTGACCTTAAAAAACATTAAGTTTATTCTCCATGGGAGTTTCTGAGTATTCTTCAGCTGCTCACACCATTGCTGCTAATCTTGTTTAGATTATAACTTGTACTCTAAATATTTATTCATGAACATTTACTTTGAAAAATGTACCTCTTTCAGAATATAAAGAGGCACTAGAGAGAACTCTGACAACTTCAAAGCAAAATGAAGTTCTTCCTATTGCTTTCCTTTATTGGGTTCTGCTGGGCTCAGTATAACCCACACACTCAACCAGGACGGACTTCTATCGTCCACCTGTTTGAGTGGCGCTGGGTTGATATTGCCAAGGAATGTGAGCGATACTTAGGTCCTAAGGGATTCGGAGGGGTTCAGGTAAGATTTGTTTAAAATTTAAATGAAGACTTCACTGTGCTGACATAAAAGAGTATTCTAGTAATAGTGAGTTTGGAGGATAACTTATTTTCACCCATAACTTTCCTGTGGAAGAAAACATTTTGCTGGGGACAACTTCTTTTTACTTAATTGTTGGGTCTGTAAGTGGGAACACGGTAATGTCCTTCCATATTTTCAGGTTGTTGGTAATGGGCACAGGGTGAAAAATTACACTGGATTCTACAAGATCGAATTATGCAAAGGAAGCTTTATCCAGCACTAATAGAACTAGTAGTTCTATTTGTAGGTCTCTCCACCCAATGAAAACATTGTGGTTAATGATCCACCAAGGCCATGGTGGGAAAGATACCAACCAATTAGCTACAAAATATGCACAAGGTCTGGAAATGAAGATGAATTCAGGGACATGGTGAAGAGATGCAACGATGTTGGTGTAAGTGAAGTCACATTTTCTATATAGTCATTTTATATAAAATATTTCTTTTTGTTTCAAGTTCTTTTTGGTTGACTAGAAGATTTTAAGTCTCGGAAATCTTACTTTGCATTTTTATCTATTATTCAAAATATATTTCTGTCTTATTGTTACCTTTAAAATTCTTTAATACAGCAAAATGTTCACTTTTAAAATTAATAACTAAAAATATTTAACAAATTTCTGTTAGACGTTGTGACATATGTGAGAATTAAATCATTTTGTATGATTCCGTTTTTTCCCACATTCTTGGGTTTGCTTTCCCATGATTACTTTTAACGGTAAGTAGCCATTTTCTCCTATAATATATATCTAATTACCTTAGTTCTTCAGACACATAACAGATATTGTAATCTAAGATCTTCTAGTGATCCCGCAAAATTTGAAACACAATACTCTCATTTTATACTGTGTTTTGCTTTCTCAAAAATGGATTTTTTGTTTATAATTGCAATAGTTTGTGTTTAGCTCCATTTAAGATTTCCATATTCTTTTCTAAATATTAGGACTATTGATGATCTCATTTCATATTAGTTTCCTTTTCTACTTGACTCTCTTTATTCAAATGAATCTATAAGGAATCAGAAGACATATTTTGGAGATTTTCTAGCATGTTATGAGTTTGCCATTGAAACTAAATTCCCGAGTCTATCTGAAGCAATCACTTTTCTCCTCCAGGTCCGTATTTATGTGGATGCAGTTATTAACCACATGTGTGGCTTAGACCGTGGTGCAGGGACAAGCAGTACCTGTGGAACTTACTACAATGCCAATAACAGGGAATTCCCAGGAGTTCCATATTCCTCTTCGGATTTTAATGATGGAAAATGCAACCGAGATATTTATAACTACCATGATGCTTATGAGGTAATAAAAGAAATATTAATCAGAATAAAGAAGCATCTAGGTATCTCAAAGTGCACAATCAATTTATAAATTATCACTAGAAATATTGAGATTCCATAGAAAGAGAGGTCACTATGACAGAAAACTTGAAAAATAGAAATGGAAAAATGTGCTACATTTTTTTGTATTATTTTCTAAGTATAGAGCAAAAGTCAATAATAAAATAGAGACATGCTCTTTGGTGACATTGTCTGAAAAATTTAAAAGTATATTATTTTCTAAGTATAGAGCAAAAGTCAATAATAAAATAGAGACATGCTCTTTGGTGACATTGTCTGAAAAATTTAAAAGCATGGTTTTATCAATTGTATAAACATTGCAGAATGGATAGAGAGGAGAGGGAGAAGGGATGGAGACATTAAAGAAAACAGTGGTAGAGAGAGAGAGAAATAAAAAGAATTAACCAGATAAAATTCTTATCAATCTTATCTGATATTTACTTTATCTACCACAGAATATATTTTAAAATCTCTGTCCAAAACAAAACATCAGTACTTCTCATGTTCTCCTGTTCTAAGGAAAGGCAATATCCTATGTTCTAAGGAATGCAATAGGAAAATATCCACTTGTAATTGAAAGAGGAACTGAAGAAAGAAATGAATTAAAAAACAATGCATGACTTTTTACATACATTAATCATTTAAAAAATAGGTCAGAAATTGTCGTCTGTCTGGCCTTCTGGATCTTGCACTTGATAAAGGTGATGTTCGTTGCAAGGTGGCTGACTACATGAACCATCTCATAGACATGGGTGTAGCAGGGTTCAGACTTGATGCTGCTAAGCACATGTGGCCTGGAGACATAAAGGCGATTTTGGATAAACTGCATAACCTAACCACAACATGGTTTTCTCCAGGAAGCAGACCTTTCATTTTTCAAGAGGTAAAAGAATATACATGTTTATTTAAAAATTATATTATAATTTAATTGCAATGTTTTTCTGTTCCCTTTCCTTCCTTTATACTCATCTATAAATGCTTGCATATATTCCTTAAAGTTTGTAGAATTTCCTTTGACCATTTGTTATTGCACACACACACATATGTATATATGTGTTTGCACTTATATATGCATATATTTATATTTAATAGAATATGAGCATATATACTCATATCCATATGTTCTTAAATAACTTATATGTATATACATATGTTCCTTAATATTATTAAACATATTAAACATTTTATATTTAAGAATATTTGGATATATGTATATATGAATATGTGTTCTTAAATATAACTGATATAGTCTATATTGCTAAAATATATTTATATATTGGTACTAGACAACCAATTGATATGGTCTTCCCTGATATCCATCTTTCAATTTCCTCAGTTGCTTATAATTCTTTCTATATTTTTTTGTATAGTGTTGAGCCCACATAGACTTTTTCTTAAATGTTATCATTTCGTAAATCACAAGGTAGCTAGGAGATTTTACTAAGCATAAAAAACATAATGCAGGTTAATATCTCAGTCTGTTATACCCTGTAGAATTGTATTGTTTATTAATAGGATTGCAGTTATTCATAGCATGCTTTGTTCTTTACCACAGCAGGTTCTAAGTTAGTGCAAACTACATTAATTTCATTTTCTAACTCTTCAGATACCATTTTAAAAGATAGACCAATCAAATTAGATTTTGCCTCAAGCCAATCTTTCAGAGTTTAAGATTCATCTCATGGTATCAAGTTTGTAAATGTTTAAACAAATTGATGAACTTTTCTGCATGGTGATAATATTATTTTAAGTTTTCTGGAGATAAGGCCTTTGAAGCTCTGTTTTCTTGGAAAAACTGTTGAGTTAATAAACACTTCTAATTCTCACTTGAGAGCAAGCATTATATCAGTGTGAGCTAGTTAATTTTTCCCTCTGTCAGCCACCCTGGAGGATGAAAATTGACCCTGTTTTTCAATATTGTGACATAAGGATTTCTGAATGACATTATATTTAGATAATATGCTCTAAATTTATATGAAAAATTACAGTTGCCCCAATGTATCTACTAGGTCATTGATCTGGGTGGCGAGGCAATTACAAGTAGTGAGTACTTTGAAAATGGTCGTGTGACAGAATTCAAGTATGGAGCAAAACTTGGCACAGTTATCCGCAAGTGGAGTGGAGAGAAGATGACCTATTTAAAGTAAATATACACTATTTCTTCATTTGAGATATCAGATTTCACGCCATTTGGTATCAATAAGTTATAGCCTCAACTATTCCCATTTAAATAATTATGAGTGGTTGATTATTAGGCTCAGTATTTCTAAACTCCACCCAATTTTCTTTTCCATTTGTTATGTCAATCACAAGGTAGCCCTGAAAATACAAAAATCCAAAGGGATTTTTGTTTGTTTGTAGTAAATCCATTACATTCCAGGAATGTTTTACTATGGTCTGTTAAAGATAGATTATTATTACAAAATAGCTGTATTCATAAGTGATATTTATAATGTGGTCAAGTATGAAGTTTATATATTTTATAACAAAAAAGTAATTGGAAAATTTGAGTGATTTTATGATGCTTGCACTGCAGAATACTACTCTATATAACGCCAAATGGATATTTTGCGTTTTATGTCCATAGAAATACAATACAGTGAAAAATCTAAAGAAAATAAACATTTTAAGAACAAAAAGAGAGTCTCCATGATTCTCCCACTCCAGACAGACGCAGGTTAAGATCTTTCCTGAGGATGAGACTCTGTGGATTGCGTCTATCCCAATATGGTATGATAGACCACGCCCTCTTAAAAGGTTGCTGTGAACACCTTCAGAAAATTACTTCATTCAACTGCCGACTGAGATGACCCTGACACACAGGTTACACCATAAAAGATCTGAATACAGCGCCCCCATTCAGCAGAAAACAGTTTGGAGAGAAAAAACTACGCCCATATTCCCAAATACTGTTTATGAATATTCTTTTACATTTAAAGGGGGATATGATATAGATATGAATAATTTGCGTTGGTATAGATTTTAAGGTCAATTTTGTTATATGTATATGCATATTTCTAATCTTGATTAAGGTATTGTGATTGTATAGTTCATTTAAAAATATAATGTATATAGGTTGTTAATGGATAATCATCAATAATAGTCAAGCTTGTAGTCATGTTATTTAGATTTTCTATATGTGCATAGATATATTTTAGATAGGCATTCTTCATATCTTTCAAAGACTACAGAATATGGCATGTAAAATATTTTAATAACTTAGGGCTTTTCATGACAATGAGACACGTCTGCTCCTGGCAGCACCAATCTACTTCAAGAGGAAGATGGGCATCGAAGAGGCTCCTTATGGAGTTTGATAGCCATTTGGGCAAGAAACTGCTCTTGCCTGGACTGATGCATAAACTGGACACAAAGAACCCACAGAGAGGACTGCTGAACTTGCCTAAAGGTGAGATGATCTTTCGGGGTTCCTGACTCATGAAAGAGTCTGCGAGACATTCTGCAGGACACAGCAGAAAGTGACTGAACTGCTTTGGAATTTCCTTCTTCATGGAAATGTCTGCTGGATACTATGGGCCTGAAGGCTGAAGATGGATGCCCCAACAGTACAAAAGAACTTTGGGTGACTGTCCAGGCAGTGAGATGTCTCTGTCATTTCTAGAGTTTTGGATCTCTTGTTTGCTTAGGTAATATTATATCCTTCTGGAGTCTTTGATGGAGTTGAAGAATGGTTAGTTATAGTTATAGTTTTCCTTAGTTATGATAAAAGATAAAATAGATATAAATATTGTAACTTTGATTCTTGCTTGATAACTGTTTTGCTATATGTAATCTTACTATGTTAAAGTGAAAGCCTTTCTTTTTTGTTTAAACAGAAAAAGGGGAAATGATGGAGGAGTTAATTTCATTGGTTAAATAAAGAAACTGCCTTAGCCCTTTAATAGGACAGAAAATTAGGTAGGCGGAGTAGACAGAACAGGATGCTGGGAGAAAGAAGCTGAGTCAGGAGTTGCCATGATTCTCCTACTCCAGACAGATGCAGGTTAAGATCTTTCCTGGTAAGCCAGCTCATGGTGCTACACAAAATATTAGAAATGGGTTAGATCAATATGTAAGAGCTAGCCAATAAGTGGCTGGAACTAATGGGCCAGGCAGTGTTCAAAAGAAAAAAAGAACAAAAAGATTATACTGTAACCCCTAAATGAGGATATATAATCATAGAAAATAATTTCATACACACACACACACACACACACATATATATATATATGTTTATATGTGCCTATAACAGAGATTTAAAATGGAATTGTCATTTATTTAGACAACTGAGGATGTGATATGTAAAGTTAATCTAAGCATTGTGAAATAATAATTTGTTTTTTTAATGTAGGAACTGGGGAGAAGACTGGAGTTTTGTGCCTACTAACAGAGCCCTTGTGTTCGTGGACAACCATGATAATCAGCGAGGACATGGTGCTGGTGGTGCATCCATCCTGACCTTCTGGGATGCTAGGTGGGAGAACATTCTTTGCTGTTGTGTAACCTGCTTTTAATGATGGCATTACATTATATAATTCTAATTTAATACCATTTTTAAATTTTCAGAATGTATAAAATGGCAGTTGGATTTATGTTGGCTCATCCTTATGGATTCACTCGAATAATGTCAAGTTATTATTGGGAAAGAAACATCCAGAATGGACAAGTATGTCTTGAAGTTCTTCAATGTTCATCTTAATCTTGAAAAGCAAGAGGTTCTGGTTTAATTTCACATGAAGTTAAAGCATATTATACTAATTATTAATTGTTTATTTACCAAGTTTTTATACAGTAAGGACATTGCAAACGTATGTGATTGGAAAAGTAGTAATTTAAATAGGAGAAAGGACAGAATGAAAACAACTGTTCCTGATAAAGTCCGACCATAAAAGTTAACGGGGGATAATGTTTTCTAGCATTGAATAGAATTCCAATTTTTTTTTTCTAAAGCAATGTTAGCATATTAAGATACTTTTACTTTTTTTCTGTGGAAAAAGACAGTAGCTGATTTTAGGGAAATTAAGGAATATAATAGAGAGAAATTATGAAAATTACACCACAGTGATTTTATAGGGAGTCTATAAACAATATGTGCTTATAGAATTATAAGCAATATGAGTTGTTATTTAGGTGCCTGAACAGAAAAAAATTAAAATTATTCTAAGAATTACAAATATTATGTGCTGTTGGTTAGATATGTATTGTTGGTTAGGTACAAAAGCTTAAGAAATTTCAAAATTAGTCTAGAAATTAAGACCATCTGAAAGACTATGTGAAGTTTTCTGTTTCAATACAGGAATCTAGAATCATAGAGAGAAACATCAACTATAAAATATAAATGTTTCTTCTTTAGATATCAGAAAGACAGTTTTTCCTGTTTTCCTTTTGAAATGAGTTTCCTTCTGTTTTTATTGAAGTTTGTTCTATTCCTGAAGAACCTTCAGGCTTGGAATGATCTCTTTATCTCTTTCATAAATGTATTTATAATTTAGACATCTTCAAATATGCTTGTATACTTTGTTAAGCTCAATAAAGAAAGTCAGGTTATTTTATAACCACATTTTACCAGCAAGTAGTAAGAAATCAAATAATATTAATTTAGAAATTGTTATATTAAAAGTCTTCTCATATATGTCCTTAAATTTTTTGAGTAGCCAACAACTATGCCCCTGTTTTATGAAAAACTGAGGCACTTTCATGCAATGCATAACAATGTAGACTTCTTAGGAAGTGACTGAAGTCTGTTCTCTAATGCCATTGTTTGGCTCCAATTGTCTTGATGTTAGGCGACTTTGAAGAGCTTTTAGTGGTTTTGAGAAACTACTACTTTGATAGAAAGTGAGATGTTTAAGAATTGCTACTGTCATTTTGAATTGAGTAGAGAATGTGAATTTACACAGAAGTGAAGGACATAGTGAAGGTCTGTAAAACACCGAAGGACTTAGATTAAAATTAGACTCTGCCAAGAAAGAAGTATAATAAGAAGTTTGGTTTGGGTTTGCTCTAGTGGAAAGAATTGCGCAGACACAAACATTCAACTAACCTGAATCTTTCAATAATTAAGGATGTGAATGACTGGATTGGACCACCTAATGACAATGGAGTTACCAAGGAAGTGACCATTAATCCAGACACAACTTGTGGCAATGGCTGGGTCTGTGAACATCGATGGCGCCAAATAAGGTGGGAATTTCCCCACAGACCTTGTCTAATAAGAAAGTTGTTTAACTTTTTGTTTTAAATTGTTGAGGTTTAAGGGTACCTGCATTTCACATGATACTGTGCTTTTAGGAACATGGTTGCCTTCAGAAACGTAGTCGATGGTCAGCCTTTTTCAAACTGGTGGGATAATGGCAGCAACCAAGTAGCTTTTGGCAGAGGAAACAAAGGATTCATTGTCTTTAACAATGATGACTGGTAAGTCAGTATCAGTAAAATTGGGTTCGTATACTCATATGCTTAGATCTTTCTTTTATGTTTCTGTTCCTTATCTCCTTTCTATGTGAAAAAAATTTTAGACAGTGAATTTATGCCAAAATTTAAACATTCAGTGTACAGAAGAAAATCAATATTTGCTTATGTAATTTTTTCCTTTAAATAAAATCTTGTATTTGAGATCTTTGAACAAAGAATACAGTGGCAGCAGCATATCTTCATATTTGCAAGTTCATTTGACACATTTCACAAAGCATATAAGTAGTAAATATAAGTCTTAACATTATTAAACAATGTATTATATTAGGACTGGAGTACTTTCCACCTATATTTGAAAATAACTTACTTTTTATTCATTGTACTTATACACAGTCTTCAATGTTCTATCTTCTTGTTTTTAAATATTTAAAAATACATGTATACTTGCATCTGTCTATGAGTGTCTTCAAGGGCCTGCTGTGTTTTTCTTTTAAAACTTTCATTATTTTTTTTCCACTGTGTTTTTTTCATCTGAGTCTTACTCTATGGTTCCCTCATCTGTAGTTGTCTAGCTCAGATAACAGGAGCGGATGCCAAAGTCTTTAATGTCATCAAGTAGAGGTACCCATATTTTCTTGAACTTGAGGCAAGTTGATCTTTGTAGTGTGTTCTAGGGGAGTCAAGCTGTTCAAAAAGACTCTGTCTCTCAAAAAAAATATCCTAACAAACACACAATCAAAAATTAATACTTACTCAGAGAATCTCTTTGAAAGCCAGTAAAATGCCTTGATACAAAATCAGCTACCTATCAGATCAAGAATTTTTTCCATAAGTCATATTTTATTGGTTGAAAGCAAAGGAATTTAGGTGCATCATTTATTGAAAGAACACATGGCTGGTATTTCAGGAACACCAGAATTACTTTATGCAGTTTCCTAATACAAATTTGTATGTATCCATATAAATCCTAGATAATGTTTAATTCTAGAAAAAAATCCTTTATGGTGTAATGTAATCTAATAACTTTGGGAGAAAATGATGCTGTTAACATTTTTTGAAGTCATCAGTTTAAATCCAGCAGAGCACGAACTTGAAAGAATGATGGTCCTCACAGGAGCCCTTTACTACTGAGCACTACTGGATTCTCTGGCTTTCTTTGATGGGTAGCAGTCACAATAGCCCCTAAAACTAACAGACATTTATAATAATCTCTTTGGTCTGGAGAATTCTCTTTCTTCCTCACTTGCAGTCTTGT
Source organism: Chionomys nivalis (assembly GCF_950005125.1). NCBI lineage: Eukaryota > Metazoa > Chordata > Mammalia > Rodentia > Cricetidae > Chionomys > Chionomys nivalis. Next base: position 26,194,104 of record NC_080103.1, on the reverse strand, counting down.
TTTTGGGATTTGCTTAATGATACTCTGAATCTTTAGTGATCTATATCACAAGGTTGAGACATTTATTGTTTTATTGATAATGGATCTTCTTGCATTTGAGTGGGTTGAATTTAAGTTAAATACTCTTTTTTTCCCAGGGCTTTGTTAATAACTTTACAGACTGGTCTTCCTGCTGGAACTTACTGTGATGTCATTTCTGGAGACAAGATTGATGGCAATTGCACTGGAATTAAAGTATATGTTGAAAATGATGGCACAGCTCAATTTTCTATTAGTAACTGTGCTGAAGACCCATTTATTGCTATCCATGCTGAATCAAAATTGTAAGAACCAAATTAAATACATATAAAGCATTGAATGTGTTTCTTTTTTCATGTGTGCCTTATTATTTTAACTTTTCTCTTCTTGTTTTATGATATGTGCATATGTGATGTTTATATCTGAACACTGAATATATAAAGGATTTTGGAACAACCTGTGTCATTGCTTTGCCCCTCTCCCTTTCCCAATGGGCTGTGGGTTCATACTTAAGTCAAAAGACTTCCCATTTACCTGCTGAGCAATGTTGCTAAGCTCATAAGTAACTTAATTTTAGAGTTTCATTCCTTTAATTAAAAGCCAGAACAATCCACTTAAATGGGTAGAAATTAAAAATTTCACATATATTCATTTGATAACATCGACAATTTTTATATATTAGCAGAACATTTATTTTTCCCAAAAATTTTTCAGAGCTCTGAATTGCATCCTGACAAATACAATGCTTTACATTAATGTAATTTCCATCATGTACTTTAAGACATTACATGAAAAATTATTTTTAAAAAATTTCACTCACAGTCTAATCACTTATTAAGCATTCCCTTGGCCACTTAGAAATGCATCATTGTTTACTTATTTCTAGCTACCAGTTTATTCAAATTTCTTTTATTTCAAGAGAAAATTAATTTTTCCTATTCTAGAGTAGACACTGACACATATATGTTGATCATACATCAAAATACCATAATATTCACGTATTATTTTCTATCTTCCATCTTTCCCATTCCCTTTAAAGTACCTCTACCATGCACACACATGCACCTCTCCCCATGCACACACATTCTCAAGTCTTTTTGTTGATATCTGACAAGTAAAATGCCATCATGAGAGTGGAAGATTATTTTTTGATAAAAACAAATTACTAATGGATACAGCGCTGCAAAATATACCCTCCGTATACCCTATCAATGACTAACAGCTAATAAGTTATTCAATAAACCTTGGGACCTTACAGTTATTGCCTGATCCACAGTGGAATGGTGCTGTTCCCAGAGTTCTGTGGGACTTAGGCAGACAAACTCTGATATAGTATTTGCATGGGTGCAGCGCACAATGCCTGCCTGCCCACTATGTACCACAGTACAGTTCATGAGCTGGGCAAGGGCCTGGAGATTGAAACACACAAAGACTCACAGAGACAACACAGACAGAGACACACCTCTAGTCACAGAGCTAGCCATTTATTTAACTGTCAATTGATTGACAATTCATGTTTATTATCACATGAAACAAAGACCTTGGAATCTTCAGAAAAAAATGAATGATTTTAGCTGTAATGTTGCCTCTAAAGGAAAAAGTTAAGATAAAAATTATTTCCAATAACCATATTAAAATTAAAATACAGGATTGGACATCTTGGGATACCATAAAGAGAACCAGATTATGCCTCCCAAAATTGTACCATGTTGGCTTAAATGTCTTTTGAGCTGAAGACCATTAGCTCCCTCAACTCACAGTTTTCTAAGATTAAGACATACATTTCCATTGCTTAAACATATTTTTTCCTGTAAGAACAATGTAACCTCTTAATTAATGTCCCAGTGATCCTTGATATGCTCACTGGACAAGGCAATTTTGTCCATCCTGTCCATCAGACTCAGATTGGCCATCAATCCAACAGATTTCTGACCTGGTCTTCAAGGCTCTTATGCTATGTACCCTGTGAAGCACTTCAGCTGACTTTCATAATCTTTATTCAACAGTCAGGAAAACTTTTACTGATTTTCAAGTTGCACGTGTCAATAAGGCAATGGAGCAGAGAGTAGATCTGGGTCCCACTAAGGAAATATTAATCAATCAATTGGTTTGGGAAGGGCTTAATGCCCCACCCACAATGTTATCTGCAATGAGAACATTTACAAATGGGTACTGGCCACAAGTGATCTTGACCCCAGTAACGGTTTCATCACTGTCCTCACTGCTTCCCTGGATGCCCTCCTTGCCAAACACAGACCAAGAGCCCTCAAGTAGATAGATCTTTCTGAGAATGTGGCAAGCCGGGTCTTCAATGTCCCTGGGTAAAGCCTAGGATGCTATGTCACAAATGCAATAAGAGATTTCATTGGGCAAGGGAATGTAGATCACAATTTGCCAAAGCACCAATCCCTTTAAACCCCAGGTGGGGTGATTTTTCAGTCCCACCAGTAAGAGGGGGCTATGGTAATCCAAAAATCTATTGGACACTCTCTATTTTTCCATCCTCCCCAGTGCTGACTTGAAGTACAAACTATTAGAGGCTTGGGGGACATCGGTGTGGACATAACTATTTTGAAACAAATAGAGGTGCTCTGTTTCCTCTATTGAAAATTTAGACCTGGTTCTCTTCATTTGGCTGATTGGAAGGCCAACAAGATTAAAAACTTACCACCTGTCCAGTTCGTTGGAAAGACCTTGGTGGCAATAAAGGAGTCATTCACCCTATCATTTCTATAGTACTGAGAAACATCTGCAGTAGAGACATCCTTCATGATATGGGTACTGTCCTAACAATGATGATAGAGTTTTCTTTGATAACTTTCATGTTCATAAAATGACAAGTTTAGCAAACTATGATCCTATGCATTAGTTGTCCCCCAATTCTAAGGACCATTGTCCCTTAGAAATCTACCATAATTGAGCCTCTTAGCCCCATTCAATTGACATGGGCCTTGAATCAAAAAATCTGGGAAGAACAGTGACTTATAATTGAACCCAAGGTGTCAATCTTATAGAAATCAGGTGCAGAACAAGGAAAGATAAAGCTACAGAACCAACCACGAGCAAACATTTTTTTCTGATACATATGCAAGTTATTTTATATTCTTGCCTAAGATAATTTGTAAATTGATAGAAATTCAAAATTATATAATTTTATTGTTTATATTTTATTTCTATTTACAATAGTTTTGTATACAATATAAAATTATTTTCATTATACTGGATGTATGCATGTTTCTATATCTGCTTAAGATATTGCGTAGATTGATAAAATTTAAAGATATTTTTGTCATATTTTGTTATGTATTTCTAGCTCTGATCAAGATATCTTTATTGTTACAATTTTGAGGTCCTTGTCCTCATGCTATACATGTGTTGAAAGATTGCTTATGTTCATATTATGAAACTTTAGTCTTTAAAATATATAAGTTGATAAGTATCACAGATTAACAGTCACCCATGTTTGTCATGCCTTTTGGCACATAAGACTGGCAATTGCCCTGTCTGTCTCTCAACAATTTAGTAACTTCCTGGAATATTGGAAGATTCCTGATACCACTGGAATCCCTTGAAATTTGCAGGGAAAACCATTGTGGAGAGAATCAAAAGAAATCTTCGGAAACGCTTGTACAGGACTATCTCACCAGAGACTAGGAGAGATCTTCAACTGGGTTATGACTTTTGACTCTTCATTTTTAGATAAAGTTTGGCATAATATAAAAGGGCTATTTGATCCCACCTGGATGCACACATATGTCTTAATTGGTAAATGGTATTGCTAAACTTTATTCTCTTTAAATGTCTCCTACAGTATTTTTGGCAGCAGTGGGCAGCAGATGAGGCAACTCTTTATGTGGTAAAATCTCTCAGGCATCTCTCTTGCAGTCCTCTGCAGGAGGTTACACATGCCTATTTATCTGGAGTTCCAAAGGTGGTATACCTAGTTCCCCCACTCTGGCAGCTCTCCAGGAATGAATGCTCTTTGAGAGCTAGTAGTCAATGATGGATAAGAGTTTGCTTGACAGGACAATATAAGACAGGCACAGTACAATTGCTGAACCCTCTTTTTTTTTTTTTTTTTTTGGTTTTTCGAGACAGGGTTTCTCTGTGGTTTTGGAGCCTGTCCTGGAACTAGCTCTTGAACTAGCTTTTGTATACCAGGCTGGTCTTGAACTCACAGAGATCTGCCTGCCTCTGCCTCCCGAGTGCTGGGATTAAAGGCATGCGCCACCACTGCCCGGCTTTGCTGAACTCTCTTGAGGTAGGATCAATAAGGCCTGAGCAAGGAACTCTGGTTCTTGCTGAAATCCATGTAACATAAAAAGGAGTGGATATGTAGAAAGATAAGGGCTACAAGGCTGAGAGATGAGTCTACCTGAGGGCCTAGCAACAGGCACTGATAGAGGTCCTGCTCATGCCTAGCCAGTGAGGGACAACCAATCTCAATGAGTTGGAATGCAGCTAGGGTTCTAGGAGGAGGGTATATAAGGCTGTCCTTATTGTCAAATAAACAAGTCTGTTTTGCCACTTGCTTGACTCCTGAAATCTGTGCTGTTGACTCCCCTTTCTTGCTCCTCCTCTGAGAGAGCCATTAGGCCCTTGTGAGGATATGAGCAAGATTTTTTCTTTCTTTTCTCTCTAGATAGTGCTATTCTTGCCTAGAATGGGAAAGTTTACAATGTCAATTTTTAACACAGGACACTTTATAACAAAGTCACAGTCAAAGGAGTGATAGGAGAAAAATCACATACCTTTATTTCAATAATGAGATTAAATATATATTCTTTATTATATATTATTTGCATAATTGTGTATTTACTAGTTGATTATTTATATTTGAGTTTAATTCTGATGACTAAAATTTCTTAGAGTGAGAAGTTTTGTTTGCTTGCTTGTTTTTTGTAACATTGTGAATCAATTCAAAAGCCTCACAAATATAGGACAAGATACTTATACTTAAGTTACAAATAAGCCTGATGGGAGGGGTTGATAATTTTAAATATAACATAATTATGCAATGATACCATACTCTATTAATGCTTAAGTTACAACGCAAAATAATAGGTATTCTTGAAACATTTTCATATTTATGTGTGCCTTATTCTGTTCTCATCTATTCCTGTCTTCAACATTCTGTCTCCTCTTGATGTTCCACTCCTTATCCACAGTATTATTCTGCTTTCATGTCTTAATTATTCTAAGTGCCTCTTTTTTCTGAACACACTGCCCCCTTGAATATGAAAATATTATAAAAACCCCAATATCAATGAGATTTCTTTTTTGAAAATTACAGTACAGGCAGATAGGGGAGTTAAGTTGTAGCCTGTCACACCATCTCCTGTGGAGTCTGTGTGGTCTCTCATGTAAGATGTGGTACAAGCTTCAAGAAAGAGTGCCCACAGAGAAGGTGTGTTTGCCATGTTCCCTGTATTGGAACCCTTGCACTTTTGGCATTACCTGTTTATGTTCTTAAAAATAGAATCTGGTTTCTTATGGAAGAAAAGATAGTATGTTTAAGTTTCCAGAGTCTACTGATGAGCCATTTCCATATACAAGAGTATATGATGTTAATGGAGGAAGATGGGTAATATTCAAGGAAAAAAGATTTCCAGGTTTAATCTGCTGCTTAGTAAATAAAGAACAAAAGGCAAACTTAATTAAGCAATTAAGACAGATTCAGCAAAAATGGGTTACGGATAGAAGAGAGAGATAAAAGCCAGTAACTTTTTGAGATTAGTTTTTGGAAAGGTTTGAAAAGGAGTTAGACATATGGAGAAGGTGAAGGAAATAAGAAGTTCTTCTGCACAGATTGCAGAAATATAAAAAGACTGTAGACTGTGTTACTGTTAACCACAATCACTTGCCCTTAGATCAAAATGCCATGAACTCATAGCCTAGATAAAGATTTATATTGAAACCAATGCCAAGTCATGTCTAGCATGACCAACTGCGGACTCACACCATGTCTGATGAAAATTTACTCTCATGTATCTGATATAATGATTCTAAGAATAATATGTACCTCATGAAAAAAAATGCATGCTGTTAATCAATCTTGTCTGTATAAAGGATGAACCTCCTGCCTAGCAAAGATGCATTCAGATGCAATTCATTTAAGTGTTGTGTCTATTTATCCTTCGCCAACTCCTTACTCACCTATTCCTGAGATTCTGTCCCATGGGTCCCAATGCTACAGCTGAGCTAGGCCATCACAGTAGTACTATTTCCTTCCTGCTCTGGTAAAATTGAAATCATTGGCAGAGCATCCTTCATCGCTTTTCTATTGGGGCACAGAAATAAGGAGTGTAAAATTCTTTTATATTTTCTTTCCATGTGTTATGTTAAATGTTTTAATAGCTCGATAGTTAATTTTTAGACTTATCATCAGCATATAAAGAAATTGATTTCTCTGTGACATATTGAGGCACATAGACCAGTATGTTTTGTTTTTTTCAGCTTCCCTTCCCCATTACCTTCAATTATCCCCATTATCCCAATCATGCTGACAACCTAGCTACCATTAAAAAGTTGTTTCTTTTTCTTCTGTAACACATATTTAATTTAAATATTATGGCTTCTGTGTGATTATTTTGGGGCTGAGCAATGAGGATAGCCAGGTGGCCAGAAACCAACAAGCAGCTCTCCTCTTCTACATGCTTCTATCTGATTGCTAAAGATGCCAGAGAATTTATAGTATTTATTGACTATTGTGTGCTTTGTTTGAGAATTGTCTATTCAGTTCAGTTCATTGGCCTGTTTCTTGACTGGGATATTAGTATTTTGGAATTTCTTTATTGATTCATTTTTGAGGCACATACTTCATTGAGTCTATATATGAGAAGCTTTTTCGTTTCCTGTTAGTCATCTTTTGTCGTTTTGACATGATGCTTCTATCTTATTCTTGAGAACTCCCAATGTATTTACAAATCTTTCATGTTTTAAGAAAGTTCATGGTTATATGTGACGCAACATTACAGCCATGCTAAGAACACAGACAGCTTTTGAGCATCAGGTTGGACATATTTGCTCTTTAGTCATGTTGGTTTTCTTTTCTATCTGTAAACTTATTATATTCATGAAACTTCAGGGGGATATTTTCCAAACTACTGAAGCATCTTTTAGAAAATATCCACCTAGACGTATAATGCAAAATTTTTAAAATTTTATTTGTTCATATGAGTGCTCTATTTGCATGTATACCTGCATGACATAAGAAGTCATAAGATCCCCTTACAGATGATTGGTTACTAATATTTTTGGTAACTGTGGATGTTTGCTTTGTCACCGAGTATGTGGTCAATTTTCAAGAAGGTTCCATGAGCTGCAGAGAAGAAGATATATTCTTTCCTATTTGGGTGGAATATTCTATAGATGTCTGTTAAGTCCATTTGATTCATTACCTCCATTAATTCTCTTATTTCTCTGTTAGATTTCTGACTAATTGACCTGTCCATTGGTGAGAGAGGAATGTTGAAGTCTCCTACTATTAGTGTGTGCGGTTTGATGCCTGCCTTGAGTTTTAGCAATGTTTCTTTTATGTATGTGGGTGCTTTTATATTAAGGGCATAGATATTCAGGATTGAGACTTCATTCTGATGAATTGTTCCTGTTATGAGTAGAAAATGTCCCTCTCCATCTCTTCTGATTGATTTAAGTTTGAAGTCAACTTTGTTAGAAATTAGTATGGCTACACCTGCTTGTTTCTTAGGTCCATTTGCTTGATAAGCCTTATCCCAGCCCTTTACTCTGAGTAGATGTCTGTCTTTGTGGTTGGGGTGTGTTTCTTGTAAACAGCAGAATGTTGGATCCTGTTTTCGTACCCAATCTCTTAGCCTGTGCCTTTTTATAGGTGAGTTGAGTCCATTGACATTAAGTGATATTAATGACCAGTGGTTGTTAACTCCGGTCACGTTTTTAGTAGTAGAGTTTGTGTGTTTCCCTTCTTTGAGTTGCGCTGGTGAAGGGTCTCTAGATGTCTGAGTTATTGTGGTCATTGTTGGACTCCTTGGTTAGTGATTTCTATTACTTTCTGTAAGGCTGGATTTGTGGCTATGTATTGTTTAAATTTGTTTTTATCCTGGAAATTTTTGTTTTCTCCATTTATAGTGAACGAAAGCTTGGCTGGGTATAGTAGTCTGGGCTTGCATCCATGGTCTCTTAGTTTCTGCAATACATCTATCCAGGACCTTCTGGCTTTCATGGTTTCCATAGAGAAGTCAGGTGTAAGTCTGATAGGTTTACCTTTATAAGTATTTTGGCCTTTTTCCTTTGCAGCTCTTAATGTTCTTTCTTTATTCTGTATGCTTTGTGTTTTGATTATTATATGGCGAGGGGATGTTTTTTTTTTTTTTTGATCCAGCCTATTTGGTGTTCTGTATGCTTCTTGAACCTTCATAGGTATATCTTTCTTTAGGTTGGGAAAGTTTTCTTCTATAATTTTATTAAATATATTTTCTGTATCGTTGAGCTGTGCTTCTTCCCCTTCTTCTACTCCTATTATTCTTAGGTTTGGTCTTTTTATTGTGTCCCAGATTTCCTGAATGTTTTGTGATGAGAGATTTTTGGCCTTGCTGTTTTCTTTGATCAGCGTGTTTATTTTCTCTATGGTATCTTCAGAATCTGAGATTCTTTTTTCTATCTCATGTATTCTGTTGGTTATGCTTGTTTCTGTAGTCTCTATTCGTTTACCTAGATTTCCATGTCCAGCCGGCTCTCTGTTTGTGTTTTCTTCTTTGCCTCCATTTCAGTTTTCAAGTCTTGAACTGTTTCCATTATCTGTTTGATTGTTTTTCCTTGGTTTCCTAGGGTATCATTCACTGATTTACTCAATTCTTCAAACTTTCTGTTATACTTCTCATTTATTTCTATAAGGGCCCCTTACAGATGATTGAGAGCTAGAATTTTTTTTAGCAGTTTTGAAGTTTCAGGTTTTACATCAAAATCTTTCAACCATTTTGAACTGAGTTCTGTATAAGATCAGTGATATGGATCTAGTTTCATACTTTATTGTATCTTGTTTTGTTATGTTTGGTTGTCATCTCTCAAAGGCCTGTTCTTTTCTGAAGAGGGAATGGAGAGAAAATAGAACTGGGGGAAATGGGTGGTAGAGTGGAGAGCTGTGAGGAGTGGAGGGAGGGAAAAACTGTGGTGGGGATATATGAGAGAATTGGTTTTCAATTAAATATATGTAGGTATTGAATTTCCCTGTTGCCACATATGGAAGAGACCCTTATTTTGTTCAGTTTGTGTTTTGGACACCTTTGTTAAAGATTATATGGATATTTCTATGTTGGTATATTTCCATGTCCACAATCCTATTCAACTGGTTGCACGTATTAATATTGGTTAACCCAATTTATAAAGTTCTTTTGAAATTGAACGGGGATGTTGGGACTCTCCTAAGGATGATTGCTTTTTCCGATACAGTGAGATGTAAAATACAGCTTATGTTCCTGGTAGTACATTTAATAAGCCCTGGGCTGATTCTAAAGTAGGAACTACTCATAATTCTATTTTAGGAATTTGTATTCTATGGCTGTCAGTTTTCACTGTAATTTAATTTGCTTAAGATATTATAACTCATTTCTTTTTTTTGTTTAACATATAAATTTTCTGAATATTTTACATTTTTTCAAGAGAACATACATAAATATAGCCTGAAAAATATGTTTACATCATTAGAGATAATATTGTATGGTGCCAATGACAAACAAAGGCCTGTATCTTGTTGACACAATGATGAGATAATTAATAAAAATACATTTCTGAAATATCTCTATTAACACATTATTAGAGACAAATTAATAGATGTACTCAGGTACTTATAATATTTGATATAAAAGGAAAAAATGATCTTACCTTCCAGTTTGAGGTTCTATAATTTAATAGAAGTCTCTTCACAATTTGCATTTATTTCTCTATTTAATACAAAACATACTAAGACTATATCTGAAGCACACACACAAACGGGGTTTAATATTTCTCTGGTATCCTTGGATTAAATTCCTGATTACCCAAGTTAAGATTTGAGACTATCATTGTTTATGTAAAACAAGTAAAGATTAATATAATGATTAGTTTTTTGCTTTTATTCACCCTAAAGCTTATACTTGCTAATATACTTTCAGAATCCAAATTGAAATACAAAATCTAATCAACTGATTTTCATTAAAGCTTCTGTATCTTTTTCAAGCTTAGATAGGAACCTAGTAAATATTTACTAGAAAAAACAAAGAAATTTCATCTCTAAAATGTCCTTTTCCATATGTCTTCCTAGTCAATATTATTAAATAGCTAACAATGCTGAAATCTTTAAGATACAGCAAATGAATTATGAATTGCATGGTATTCTAAGGTATAAAATGAATATGTTTTCAAATTTGAATACTTTCATTGTATGAAGAAATGCCACAAGCCTAATTTAAATATTAACCAATAGTTATTATGCAGCTGTACTTATCTAGCAAAGGATGACTGGGCCTAGGGCATTGATGTGGAAATCTGGGCCTATCTTTGGTTTATCTGAGTCCCTTTTATTGTTTTACTTGAGGTTATTAGTAAATACAAAAGTTGTATTTAGATCTCTGATTTATATGTGCCTGTTTTGTGAACATATTCTCTGAATTATATAATGAAGAAATGATGTACGCTCACACAACACAAAAGTAACCTATAACAAAGAAAACTTCATAATAAACTATCCAGATTTTTGGTTCATCCAGGCAAAGGGTACTGAGGTAGTATATGCACAGTTTTGAGGTGATAGTATAGAGTATAAATCACTTGAACTTCAAATAGGAAGATCTGAGTTCAGATCATTATAATGCTGTATGCTGAGTCTGCTCTTTCCTTTTCCGGCCACTCAGATCCAAATAATCACACAGAAACTATGTTAATTACAGCACTGTTTGGTCAATAGTTTAGGCATATTTCTGGCCAACTCTTACACCTTAAATTAACCCATTTCTATTAACCTGTATATCACCATGAGGCTGTGACCTACGGGTAACTTTTTGGCTGACTACTGGCACCATTCTCCTTTGACAGCTACACGACATTTCTCTATTCTGCCTACTTTCTCTCTGTATATCTGTTTGGATTTCCCACCTGGATTTCCTCTACTAAGCCATTGGTCAAAATAGCTTCTTTAATAACCAATGGTAAAAAACACATTGATAGGATGTAGTCAGTGGGGAATCCCACATCATAGTGCACTCTAAACTGGAAGTGGAAGTGTACATTTGCACTACAGTCCTCTTATTATGAGATGAGAGGAGTAAAAGAAGAATCTCCTGAATTGGGTGAGTCAGATAACCAGTGCACATGGTGGAAGATAAGATTCTCTGTCTCAAACAATATAGAAAGAGAATGTTGCCATCCAAAACTGTCCTCACATTTACATATACACCTGTGCGCGTGCGCACATGCACACACACACACACATATACCACGCTCATTCATATATACTTAAAAAATAATATATCAATATATTATATATATTAAATATAGTTCTACATTCACATATATACTCTCTACCATATATAAAAATACCCCACTCTATATATAATTAATATATTCTTTTTACATAACATATAGTATTAATATATAAATTATATATTCCCCAATTTGCTCCAACTCACTCTAACCTAATGCTCTAATGTATGTACATAAGCAGTAGATATATAAAAGAGGTCTACTCATAATAAGAATGAGTAAAAAGGAATTATATATCATCTATGTTAAATAATTTCAAAAAGGGAAAGGAAGATGAACATGCTGAATAAACTTGCCAACAATACAGCATTAACATATTCTAAAATATAGAAGCAATTTTGAACAGGAATTTAACAATTATACTTTATACTAACAATGCAGTGATATGGAATTTAAACCTAAACAAAAGATATAAGTTGATAAGAAACTTCTATTACACTTTTAGTAAATGAAACAAAATAGTTAGAAATATGCTTCATGATTGAAATTCTCAAAATTGAAATGTTTCAAATGAAGTCAAATATCAATAGATTGACTGGAGCCTAAAATTAGGGAAATCTTCTGGATAATTTGGCAAAAGAAAAAAAAGACAGAAAAAATTGAATAGAAGAAATTTAAAACATTGATGCAAGAATTTTATTATTTAAATAAGAAGTTGATAAACTATGAGATATTAACATATGTGTTCCCACACCCAACAAATTCAACAATTAAATAATTGTCCATGAGCTCAAAGTGTTTTTCAGGACTGCTTAAGTGCTCACAGGTTTATGATAAAGCAAAATAAATAAAAAAATAGAGAGACTAAGTATCAAATAATTTGTGAGAGAATGGCATAGCTGTGTACCAGATAAATGTAGAAACAGTTACATAAAAATTAAGGCTAAAGCCGGGCGGTTGGTGGCGCACGCCTTTAATCCCACCACTCGGGAGGCAGAGGCAGGCGGATCTCTGTGAGTTCGAGACCAGCCTGGTCTACAAGAGCTAGTTCCAGGACAGGCTCCAAAAACACAGAGAAACCCTGTCTCAAAAAACCAAAAAAAAAAAAAAAAAAAAAAAAATTAAGGCTAAAATTGGTAACTGACAACACAGTCTCTAATTTCCTATTCTGCATATGACACTGACATCTTTTGCCAATGAGATAGTGAAGAATTATTGCTTCCCAAGAGGAAAGAGACCATAGTTACTCCCTCAACCCACACTATAGAAAAAGCGAGCAAGCAAACAAACAAAACACTCTTGTTGCTTTGATGTGGGATTCCCACTATGCTGTGAATACCATCGGTGAATAAAAAAAAAAAAAACTGCTTTGGCTTGGTGATAGGGCAGAACTTATATAGGTGGAGGAAAACTAAACTGAATGTTGGAGAAAGGAGGCAGAATCAGAGAGAAGCCACGTGGGTCCTGCTGGAGACAAATGCTAGAGAGAACTTTACCTGGTAAGCCACAACTATGTGACAATACACAGATTAATGGAGATGGGTTAAGTTAAGATGTAAAAGTTATCCAGTAAGAAGCTGGAGCTAATTGACCAAGCAATGATTTAATTAATACAGTTTCTGTGTGGTTATTTCGGGTCTGAGCAACTGGGAACAAACTAGTGGCTTCCTTACAACATTGCTATGTGTTATGGTTTGAAAAAACTTTAATCCTAACAAACTCATTATAACATTGGGACTTTGGAAGAGGGTAATGCTGTTCTCACAAGTGAATTTTTACCTGCATGAGACAGGATAGGATACTGTGAGTGTGGGTTGATATAAAGCAACTCGACATCTCCACTGCATCTTTACATTCACATACTTTGCCAACTTGGGATGCATTAGCTATTTATAAGAGTCATGAACCAAATGAACATCTGGTATACATATAACATACACAACTTCAGGTATTGTCGAACAAAACATGTAAACATGGACTAAGGCAAATTACAAAATGAATAAAACCTCGGTCTCTCAGGTTTTTCATGTGTCCTTCCAAAGATGAGTGACAAACATCCTGACACAGAAGCATGATTTAGCTTAATCAAAAAGAATCTCAACATAGGCAAAAAATGAAGAATATAAAGCTATGGGGGAAACATTCAAACATGAAATAAAATATACTACTATTGTATTACTGCAAATTATAGTGATAAGAGAAATAATATCTAGAGACTTAATCTTAGGTATAATGACTATAGTCACTAAAAGGACTTTTGACCTTAAAATAACTTTGACTGATTTTAAATACTTCCAGCAAACACAAACCTTCCACCAACCACAAATACAACATACAGTGATAGATGTGCTTAAGGGTTGATGCGTAAAATCATTGTATAATTGCATACATATATCAAAATGTCTTTCACTTATATTGTCCATTCCTAGAATCAAGAATTTATATGAATTCTCCTAGAGATTTCACAGAATCTGGTAAATCTAGAAGAAAATATTGGACTTAACCTTTTAAACTTCTTCAAGTTAGATGAAGTTGGTTCAATAGTGATGCATATGATTTAGATTCTCCTTAATTGTATATTAGAATCATTGATATCTTAAGGAGTGAATTTTGAATTTTAAAAATACAGCAAGAATAGTTTGAGAAAAGTGATTTATTCTGTGAATTATTGAAAGCTCACACAATTAATCATCTGCCTTGTGTGAATACTATGCTTGCTGGTAGGTCAGATACACCTGTGTTCTTATAGCTGCCAAGTATGTCATTACATGTCAACCAGAAAACTGTTGACATATTGCCAATTAGGTTGAGGCTTCCTGTCACCCTGTCCCAGATTTTATTGCTCTTGGATGAATGATGTGCAAGTACAAGTCAATATGTTAGGGACAGTGAAAAAAAGTTTAGAAAATCTGTTACATATAATTGGAACAGCAAGTTCATGTATGGTTTGAGCATTCTCACAGTCCAGAGATTTTGTTGGTTAAACATTAAGTGAGGAGCTGTCAACATTTTCAAAGGGGGCACACACCTCAGAAGGTTGTTCAGAAAAATATTTTTCAAAATTTATTATCATACTCCTCATTTTGTATCATCTTTTAGAAATATGGTAACATGAGAAAAAAGTATAGTAATTTGAGAGAATAAAACTGTTACTAAAAGAGAAAATTATATTCTGGGTAGTAGTAGCACATGCCTTTAATCCCAGTACTCTGGAGGAAGAGGCAAACAGATCTGAGTTAAAACACAGGTTTTCCAGGATGGCCAGAGATACATAGAGAAAACCTGTCTCAAAAAAATCCAAATAAAGCAAAAAAGAAAAATCTTTGTAATTATTCAAATATCTATTAAATATCTATAAATATATATAAATATTTATCTATAAATATTTATATCTATAAATATCTGAAAACAGTATGTATGACATGGCTATTGTACTTTGAAACTAGGTAACTGGGATTACCTGAACAAATATATGCTACATTAAATACATCAACAACCTGTTATGGAATAGAAAAAGTCTTATGTGACCCCACAACTTGAGAATTTATATACAGTTAATGGTTGATGGGGAAGAGAGACAATTTCCTCAGTAGTATAATCACTGGGCTGGTACCTGTACAAATCTTTATGTAACTGGGCCATGGAACAAAGAATATAAGACATTAAAGTGGAAGACTAATAGGGAAGAGGAATGGTATCAGTAGGAGTTGGGGAAAGGATTAGAAAGCAATGGATATAAATATGATTGCTTGGACAAAGTTAATTTTTTTGCTCATTGTTAAATTTTGTCATTTGATATTAGAATATATTCTTAATAAGTATAATTATGTTTTTTGACATGCAGCTTTTTACTTTTTTGCAATGACTCATTTGTTTCACTTTTATGGAGCATTGAAATATTAATTTATAGATATTGAAATAGTTTTGAGACAAAAACCAAATTTTAATATTGAAAATAGTAAGGAAGCATCAGAAATTTTTCTTTATTTTTTTATTGAAAATGTATTCTTCCTCATACAATAGATCCTAACCACAGTTTCCTTTCCCTGAACTCTTCCCGGCTCCCCATATCTCTATCTCCTCCAAGTTTACTATCTCTCCATTTCTTCTTCATAAAAGATCAGGCTACCAAGAGACTAGAGTCAAACTGGACAAAACAAGTTACAAAACATCAAAGCAGAAGCCCTTATACCAACGCTGGAAAAGGCAGCCCAACGGGAAAAAAGAGTCTCAAGAGCTGGAAAAAGAGTCAGATACATAACTGATTCCACTTAGGAGTCCCACAAAACCACAATGCTAACAGCCAAAATATATATACAAGGACCTTGTGCAGAACCTTGTCAGTCCTTTTCTTGCGGCTTCAGTCTCTGTAAGCCCATATGAGCACCCTTCAGTGGGCCATGTTATTCTAGTGTCCTCTGTCCCCACTAACTCCTAAAATCTCTCCTTCTCCTTTTCAATGGGACTCCCTGAACTCCAAGGAGAGGGAGCCAAAGAAGACCTCTACTTTAGCATCTGCATAATGTCTGGCTGTAGGTCTCTGCATCCACTCCTATCTGCTGTCTGAGGAACCCTTTATGATGTGGATTGAACAATGCACCAATCTTTGAGTATAGCAGAATATCACTAGGAATCTTTTCGTTTGCCAGTCATGTTGCGTTCTACCCTAGGTGTGTGAGCTATTCACTTATGTTCCCGGAGCAGTGTAGGGCATGGACTCACTCTTGTGTGTAGTCTTCAATTTAAACCTAACATTTGTTGTCCACTCCACACACCTTTCAGATTGTAGGAGAGACTGTAGATTAAGGGTGTTGTGGCTGGGTTGGTTCCAGACGTCTCTTCCCAATAACCTTCCCACAATATAGAAATTAAAACAGAGAGGTAAAGACTCCACGCAGGAATCAGTTGTACCCTATATATTCAATGAGCTGTGTGGATGTTGTCCTCTGCAATAAATCAGTTTTCAGAGGGCAATCCTCTGCTGTAGCATCAGCCTGGGTTATTTAGGGATATGCACTTGGTCCCCTTGGTGAACAACTCAACTGAATATAATTCAGACTCACCACTGCATTCTCCATTACTATAAGACCTCATCACTGTCACCTTCATAGCTTACGGGAATTTTCCACTGCACTATGTTTCTACAACACCTCCCAAATGTACCCCAATTCCTGCTGTCTGTCCCCACACTCCTACTCCCACACCTCATCTCTCCTGCTCCAATCCCACCTGCCAAATTTCATCAACAGTATGTTTGTCTCAGACAGTTGGTAGCTCAAGAAATTTCACAGAGGAGACGAGCACTTTGAAGATGAAGAGCTTAGTGGGGGGAGTACTGAAAGCTGACAGTGTCCATTGAGAACTATCAAGGACGCTGACCCTGTTGCAACTGCATGAGATGTGACCAAATATTCAACATCATTCAAGAGCATTTGACATTTGGAGCAAATCACTAGGGTGAGACATTATAACGTTTAAAATTTTAGTGAATAAAGATGTATGTATTTGTGATTGTTTATGAATCAAATTTCCTCCTGAATTGAAATTTCCGTTGCCAAAATCTAATATGTATATGAAAATGACATAGCAAGCCCATTAATATATAGAATAATTATTGGTTAATAAAACAGTAAGAATAATTTATTAGTCACATAAATTGGCAAAATAAGAAGAAGCATAAAGATGGTCATTTACTCACATTTGAGGACAAGTTTCAAGTTTGTGGCATTCTGTACATTTAGATTTCACAAAATAATTCATATAGATATATATAATATGTAATATAATATATAAACAACATAAATGATAATATAAATAATATATATTTTATAAATTATATGTATTGAAATGTTCAGTATTTAATGAGGTAAGAAATTAAGTAGAGTTTAATTTCTAAAGTAAAAGAGAGGGTGGGCTGAGGACGTGGCTTGGTATCAGACGTTTTGTTTGACGTGCTAGAGACCCTTTGACCCCAGCAGTATAAAAACAATGATCCAAAGTAAAAATAGAAAAGCAAAAGAGACTGGAGGGTATAGGTCTACAAAGACAGATAAAGAGCTGCTACAGGGAATAGGAAATGACTTCAAAGCTATCTCTACAACTTATCAAACCAATGAGTTAGAATAAAGGTAAAGAACAGGAGGCATAGATGTAAACATTTGTAAGGACAAATGCTTAGCTTGTCCTCAGTGACCATGGTAATCTCAGTAGAGTATTGAAACTGGAAACTTAACTGAGATGCTGATTCAAGTAAATAAATATTTCAGTATAACTGTATCTTAATAATGGAATCTTTAAAATAACCAGATAATATGTGTTTTGTAGAATTAATCATCTTGCAAAAAGTATATGTTTATGAGATTAGTAATTAAAAACAATGTTTTTAATATTTTTGGTATATCTGTATACCCTGGTGGTTTTGTAGCATTGGAAATTTTATTTTTAAGCTTTCTAGAATTGTAGTTGAACTGAAGTAGACAGCTTATACGTTCTCTGACTTCCTTTTAAATACTAGTAAATTGTCACTAGGAAGTTTTTTTTTCATGGTTCCCAACACATTTAAGGGATTTGCAGCTGCTCTGAGAAAAGATCTGATAACATTTAATTTATAATCAATTCTTGTCATTATTTGTACAACTCATTGTAAGAGAAACTGCTTTATGAATATATAGGATACTAGCATAGATTTAAAAATGTGGTTTATTTCCAGGAAGGTGAGCGTCTAAACAGGCTAAGCTCCCACAAAGCCGGTTCATGTATTAGGATCGAAACCTAGTGCCATTGTCCTTGGCTTCTCATCTGCCTTCATTGTCCGCCATGCTCAGAGAGTCCGGAATCAACCCATGCTTATTCAGTCCCAGACCAGCTGGCCTTGGTGGGCTCCCAATAAATCAGTTCCACTGTCACAGTGGGTGGGTGCATCCCTCGTGGTCCTGATTTTTTGCTCATGTTCTCCCTCCTTCTGCTCCTCATTTGGACCTTAAGAGCTCAGACCGTTGCTCCAAATTGAGTCTCTGTCTCTACCTCGATCCATCGCCAGATGAAGGTTCTAAGGTGATATGTAAGATATTCATCAGTATAGGACAGGGTCATTTCAGGTTCCCTCTCCTCAGTTGCCCAAGGTACCAGCTGGGGACATCTCCCTGGACACCTGTGAACCCCTCTAGAGTCAAGTCTCTTGCCAACCCTAAGATGGCTCCCTTAGATAGGATATACACTTCGCTGCTCCCGTATCCTCCTGGAAGTAGATAGAAGACCTTCGTCTTCCCGCAGGGCAGAGAATTTGGACTGCTCTTCAGTATCAAGAGGGAGGGGGGATGGTGTGGGGGGAGGAGAAGAGGAGTGGGGATAGGGGGAGGGAAGTGGGGGGAGGGGGCAATATTTGGGAGGAGGGGAGGGAAATGGGAAACGGGGAGCAGGTGGAAATTTTAATTAAAAAAGAATAAAAAAAAATAAATAAAATACATTTAAAAAGAAAAAACAAAACAAAACAAAAAAAATTCGAAAAAAAAGTAAAATAAAATAAATAAAAAAGATTTGTTGATATACTACAAGAATTAAAAAACATAAAAAAAATGCCTTACCATAATAAAATTCCCCTTGTTGATAAAAAAAAAAAAATGTGGTTTATTGTTCTTTAGTTCTCAGTAGTCCTCATTGTCCGTTATGTTCAGTGAGACCGGTTTTCTCCCATGCTTTTTCAGACCCGGGCCAGCTGGCCTTGGTGAGTTCCCGATAGAACATCCCCTTTGCCTCAGTGTGTGGGTGCACCCCTCGCGGTCCTGAGTTCCCTGCTCGTGCTCAGTCTCCTTCTGCTCCTCCTTTGGATCGTGAGACTTCAGTCCAGTGCTCCAATGTTGGTCTCTGTCTCTGTCTTCTTTCATCGCCTGATGAAGGTTAATATTCAGGAGGATGCTTATATGTTTTTCTTTGGGTTCACCTTCTTATTTAGCTTCTCTAGAATCACAAATTATAGTCTCAAAGTCCTTTATTTATGGCTAGAAACCACAGGGCAGAGAAACCTGCTTGCTCTTTGGGCTGAGGAGGGAGGAAGACTTGATTGGGGGAGGGAGAGGGAATGGGAGGTGGTGGCAGGGAAGAGGCAGAAATCTTTAATAATTAAATAAATTAATTAATAAAAAAATAAAGAAAAAAATAAATAAAAAAAAGAATTGGGGAAGAAATGTGGTTTATTTAAATTGCTTTATATACCAAACAGGGTTAATTTTCCCTAAATAATTACTGAAATTGATCAAGTAGAAAGGCACATAAATTTGTTTGTTTTACAGTAAAGATGGTCAGTTTACTCATATCCCTGGGATTGTTACACCTTCCATATCTCATCACATCTACCATTTTAGAAAATATTTACTTCTAATTAATTTGCTCTCATTATTTCTCCTAACAATTTAAAAATAGTAATTGTACATTTTATACATATAATTTATGCAAATACAAATATGTACATAAACACAATTTCACACGGAATCATTATTATTAATTATCACTTATTGATCATTATTTAATATCATTCCTGTATTACTTACAAAGTGGCTTTCAACTGCCCAAGACATAGGAAAATAAGGCATTATTAGTTTAAACTAAATAAACTTTTTAGTATAATGGCATGAAGCAAAAGTATAGTTTATGGTACATACTAGCATATTAGAGCAGAATAGTAATTGTCATATTTCACTAGTTAATAGCATATATCCTAAGAAAGAAATGAGCAGAGGTAAAAGAGATAGTTTTTCATTGTTTTAGACCTGTGGTTTTTAACCTTGCTGAGACTGTGGTTCTTTTACAGTTTTACATGTTGTGGTGATCCCCAAACCATAAAATTATTTTTGCTGTTATTTCATAACAGTCATTTTAATACAGTTGTAAATCATAATATAAATATTTTTGGAGATAGAGGTTTACTAAAAGCATCATAATCCACAGGTTGAGAACCACTGCTTTACATGATGGGGGATATCTGCAGCAATGTAAACAGAACACTGAGTGGCTGGGTATTTTAGATCATGTGTGACTCATATAAGAGCCAGCTTCCTTCTATTCTTTAGCTCTGCCACACTTAATATGTACTCGTCCACCATATGGGAATATTTTTCACAGAAAATCACCTACATTATGTATTCAACATTTAATTTATTCTATTATTAATGTATATTATTTTTCTATGAATACAATCAATTTTATACTGACATTGTAAATATGTGCAGAATTACTTTTTCTTTTTTATCTCTCATTTATTCCTTTTCTTTTTCTTCCCTCCCTTATCTCTCTTTCTTTCTTTTTGCTCTATGTTTAGGATAAAATGTAAGTCCTTATAAAAGTTAAGTAAACACTTTGCCACTGAGACACACCTCCACCCCTAGAATTATTCATTTACTTTACATTGTTTCAAATATAGTTAGTCAATATAATATTATGTACTGATAACTGGCAGTATAATTTTTCAACGTTGTAAGTTGTCACAAATGAAAAGAAAAAATTATTGGGTTGTTTCTGATTTTATCTCTGACTTTCTGTTTCCACATCCACTTTTGCTGCTGTAAGTATATCCAGAATTTCCAAATACCACAGTTGATTGCTTGTGACTACAGTTTGGAATAGAAACTAAAGTCTTGATTAATTTTGGACTTCCAAGTGTTGGTATACACATCACTCTTCTCAAATAAGACACTATTTTACTGAACTTAAAGTTCTGAAGATTCTGAATGTTTATATTTGTTTTTTTTATAATGAGATTGATAGAACTAAATAACAAATCTATAATTCAGACAAAACTGCCCCAATGCTTGTCCTCTTGGTTCGTCCTGATTGTTGTGTTGGTTTATAGATATTTTACTTCATGCTACTATTTTCTAATAGTGTTTTATCGTCAAGAAAAAGAAAGCATCTCACCAATGCACAAACTTCTAGGGGGAAAATGTTCTTTCTCCTCCCAAACTACATAATGATTTTTTCTTTAATCTTTTTCATTTTTGCTTAATCTAGCCTGGGGAAAACATAATTCCCTTTAATTTTCTTTCATAAAATAACATGGAATACTGGAAAGAAATTAATATCTAGCTATCTTCAGGGAATAAATGTCTTATTATATTATTTTAAAGTTATGATTAAAGATAAAATATATGACAGCCAATATATGAAAAAAAGAGTCATTTTACATAAAAGACTCATTTAAAAAACTAAAACTTTTCTTCAAGGCAAATGGCAGGTGAATTTATGACTTCCTAGGAGTATAATAAAAGGTCTTCAACTTTTTTGAAACATTCTAAGATTAGGAACATTGATGAACTAATTATAATATTTAATTCGATGAATCATTATTACTGTACAGCATACACTGATCAGTAAGAATAAAATACTCTGTTTTCAAGAAGCTTAAAATTTGAAAAACTTTTTTATTCTTTTTTTGATCACTTTATGACATGATTGGTGCCTTATTGGGATATTACAGAAAAATCCACCTTAGAATACTGATAACTGGGAAGAAAAAATAATTAGCCATATGTAATAGTGGTGTTTGTCTATCGTCAATTTTTAGCACTAAGAAGTTTTGGTTGTGTGGCCCTATTGGCAGTATAGACATAACCTCACAGAGTGGAAAGGGGCCGAGCTGGACTCCTGGGCAAAGGAACTTCAATTTCTCTTGCTATTAGCAAGAACTTTGTTAAAGTAACTTATATTTAGAAAAAATTACTATTGGTTTTTATTTTTATCAATACCTTTTCATGAGTATTATCAATGCTTCAGAGAAATAACTAAGGAAGTTAGTGTTTTGGCTTTCTAGTTTAGATATTTCTGACAATAATTTTATGACTCTATGATTTCTGGACTGTAATGTGGAATAAAGAAGTGTCAGAAACTCTGTGTGAGAACAGAGCTGGTCATTACATTGTGATCTCGAAATATATATAAGGACCAAATTTCTCTTTCAGGGCATAATGTCATGACTCATTTTCTCTAACTTGGCCCTACTCTTTCTCATCACCACTTCTCGACAATGTCAACATATTATGGACCCACCAAGGAATTAATCAAATGATTAATCAGGATGTAATCATAAGCTAGCAGCTAAGTCCCAATTTATGAACCTGTGATTAACATGTCATATAAAACTATAATAATACTCAATGTAAATTATTTGTCTGGACTCAGTTTGATGTACCAAACTTTATTATATTTTATGCCATTATAAACCATGTTATAAAATGATGTAATTATTTAATATGTGTTTGTATTACTATAAATATATCAACTACATGCTAGGAGATTTCTTCTAGTTTTATTACTGAGTAGGCATTTTAATATATATATATCATTTTTCTTTTATTTAAAGTTTCTTTTCAAATGTGTATTCTGCTTATTGTTTCCCTTCTCCTATCCTTTCAGTTCTTTCTATCACCTTTTCCATCTCAATCTATACATTTTCTATCTCTCCTTAAAAAACAAACAGGCATCTAAGGAATAATAATAAAATATAATACAATGAAAAGAACATAACAAGAAACTAAACAAAGAAAAGCACAAGAAACATATATAGATGCAGGAACACACATGTTTGCACCCTCAGGAATCCCATAGAAACTCCAAATCCGAAGCCATATATATGTAAAGGACCTGTAAGGATGGAACAAACAAAACAAACAAACTGAATCAAATCAAAACAGAACAAAACAAACAACAATAACAGTCCCTGATTGTAAGGATCCACCAAAGATGCCATTGAGTGTATTTTGTATTGACTTTCACTGGGCATGGGGCTTACGCTTAATAGTGGTTTGTTCCTAGCGAGATTACTTTGGTTGAAAATTTTTCGTCTGCAAATGCACATGCCCTGGAGAGAGTTTCTGAGTTAGGGATATATATCAATCTCTGGGATCCCACCTAGTGCAGATCTGTGTTGTCCCTGTGCAGGCTTTCACAGTCTTCGTGAGCATGTACTTGTGGTAGCTCTCCTGTCACTAGAGGGACTTGATTCCTTGCTCTCCTCCGCCTCCTCTTGCTCTTAGACCCTCATTGCCTCCTCTCTAAGAGGATTATCTGAGTCCTGAGGTGGGGGATTTGGTCCCTTTTAGACTTGAGAGTTCCAAGATCTCTCACTTTCTGCATAATATCTGCCTGCGTGTTTCTGTATTCGTCCTCATTTGCTGCAGGAGGAAGCTTCCCTGATGAAGACTGAACAAGGCGCAGAACTATGAATATTTCTTATAATAGGAAAACAACTGAATACAGACACTTTCCTTATAGTATCAAAAAAAAAAAGAGAGAAAACATGTTCACAATAGGATCAGCAGCCTGTCCTTTTTTCTTTATGTCAAATATTGAGTGAGGGAAACTGGAAAAATTCCAGGCATATTGTGCCTTCTTACTAATGAAACTGATTTTTGCTTCATTGTAATATTTAGTAGCTTCTCTTTTTATAATATTTTAGTTATTAATAGACTCATATTATTATTCTGTTCCATATCTTCTCTTTAACACCTGCTATATACACCTCTTTGCATTCTTTCAAATTCACGGTCTCTTTCTTTTAATTGTTGGTATTGAGTGTGCATGTATGTATTTGTGTGTTCCTATATATATAAATACAACCTGCACAGTACATATTATTCTCATATTTTGGGGCTGATCATTTTGTTATTGGGTAGTTAATTGGTGTTCTCTACCCTGGGGGAGACTATTTCTTCTGGTATATGATTTCTTAGCTGCTTATATTTTTTGTTTAGCATTGTAACTTCACAGATTTTTACCTTCCATGTTAACATATCTATTGGTATCATCTTTGCCCTAGTCATGCTTAGGCTGGTATGTTGGTGATACTTTATGAGTTAAGCTTCTAATAAATTTCTAGGAGATACAATCTGATGGAAAATTTTTTTTTCCTCTGGTCCTTACAATATTTTTATCTTGCACTCATCTCTGAACCTTAGATACAGATGTTGTATCTGGGGTAACTGCTCTTATCCTCCATTGTAACCAGAGGGTTAAGGTATGTCCCTATTGCTGAAGACACCATGTGCTTTAGACATGCCAAAAGGCACCATGTAATTTTCAAACAATGGAAACAACCAATGGTTCTACTAAGCTAAGATGCCTATGAGCCACAGCAATGACTAGCATGTCACGTTAATTCTAACACATAATTCTACACATAACTTGGTAGTAATCCACAACTTTCTACCAGGACTTAAGACCAACTCAAGAGAGAAACCATGCCTGGTACTGGAAACCTAACCACTTACCAAAACTAATGATGTCATGAATCTTGGAGGGGAATCTATAACCACTGTTTAACTAAACGAACACAATCCACAACTGCATTCTCAATATTTGCCTTTATGTTCACAGATAAGTAAAATTCTCACCTCTCATCAAGAGAGCTCTTTCTTTTTTTTTCAATTTTCGAGACAGGGTTTCTCTGTAGCTTTTGGTTCCTGTCCTGGAACTAGCTCTTGTAGACCAGGCTGGCCTCGTACTCACAGAGATCCGCCTGCCTCTGTCTCCTGAGTGCTGGGATTAAAGGCGTGTGCCACCATTGCCCGGCTAGAGAGCTCTTTTCTTTTCTTTCTTTCTTTTTTTTTTGAAACAGATTTTTTGGAATTGAAACAGACTCCATTGTAAAAAGCCACAGCCATTTAAAATTTACAGTTTCAGAACCCAATACCAAGTGATACATAAAAAACACAATTTCTGGGAAAAAAATTGGAAAGATACAAAACATTTTAAAGTTTTTAAGTTGGCCATTAATTTTAAGTAATATAAATGTTGTCTCCATTGTGTATGCTTTTTAAATTTTTTATTAGTAATTGGTTTACTCCAAATAAAGAATCTTAGTTTTTGAAATAATAGAGTAGAAACATATAGTAAAAAATAAGTGCTTTAGGTAATACAAAGGTATATTGTTCTTTTCCAAATATTTGCTAAAATGTTATATTTTTGTTAAAGAACTCTGAGAGAAGAAAATCATTTTTCTTCTCTCTGAATTGTTCCTAACTCTAGAATTGCAAAATAGTATCAATCTGCCATTCAGCTTCTTGTTTGACAAATTTGTATACAGCTAACTTTGTTTGTTTGTCTTTCTGTTTGAGTAAAAGGTTCTCAAGAGTAGTTGACTAAACTCAGAATAATATTTTTTGATGAATTTCTATAAAGAAAACATACTAAATTAAGTATCTGCTTCAAAACATTGAATAGTATTGCTTAGAGTAGGAAGGCAATACAAGTTATAATTTAATTTTTAGCAAAAGATTATAAAATATACAGATCAACTATTCTTTTTATATCATAGTTTACCAATATACATCAACAATTATGGAGGAAAAGGAATAAAAATAATGTCAAAATTTTGCCACAAGGTGGCACTGTTGCTTTAGATATGAGAATTGTATCAAAATTTTTTTTCTTCGGGATGATCTTCTAAACTGTTTGGAATATATTGTGAATATATCATATTACCTGAAGGATTTCGACTTTCCGGTAAACATTAAAAGAAGACCATCCACAATTAGCATTGCCTTCTGGCTGGAATCTCTGCTGTTTTTCTTCTACCCTCTCAAGGTCTATGAAGTTCCATGTCTCAAATCAGCTTTGATTGAATTCAGATATCTTAATCCAATCTAATATCCTTAGGAGAAAAATCAGACAGACCTCTTTCGGTTCATACCACTTCAATTTTAGATTGTCATTTTTTTGTTGTTATTTGATGTAGGGAACAATTGATTTCATATCACAAAATGTTAGTATTAGGATGTGACAATCAACTTTTATCCATTACCTGTTGGGTGACTGATCAGGATTAGTTTCATGAAATAGAAACAAATGAAAGGTTGTTAATGGGTAGTTTAGAGAAAAATTAAAATCATACCTCTATTACCCAAGTATATCTTATGTGTATAAAATAGAAATGAAAAATGAGTCAATTAATATTGCCTGCCCATATTCTTTGAAATAAGTACTTAGCTTTACTCTATGTGAATGCATAATCTATTGTTTTGCAAGTATAATTGGAGCTGGAGAGTGTTATTTTCTTTGCATGATGACAGGACTCTTAAAATAAAGTGTCTGAGGTACAGAAGCCAGAGGTGAGGGGTGATGTTCATTAAATATGTTAAAAAGATTAATAAGGATAAAGTTTGCCAAAGGCAGACAGTCACCTTCACAACTATAATAAGGAAAGAAAGAAACCAACACGAACATTCTTCTGGCCAGGGTTTAGCAACATAATTAACATAAAGGGAAAGAATAGAACAGTAACATAAAGCTTATCAAATTGTATCATCATAAGGAATAATTGAGGGAGACCCGAAAAGGGTACATGAAAGAGTGTCACAGTCCTGCCAGTCTTTATGCTCTAGCTAACAGTAATGAACTAGTTGTCTGAGCATACTTTTCACTGGTCACATGAAGAAGAAAAAAAGAAAGAAGGCTCTGAGATTGTACATATTAAATACAAAAGAGAAAGTAAAAACAGTACCTAAATTCTCCATATTGCGTGCTGTCATAAGCACAATCAGAGGAGTTCTTCATAATATTTCATCCCCACACATTATTTAATCCTGAGTTTTCTGTCCTTCACTTGCTGTAAATACATGTCACTCTTTACCCCTGTGAACTTTGTGTTTGAAACAGCACACAAAATATGTCTAGTTTTGATTACATGAATGAATTTTATACATCAGCATATATAGATAAATTTCTGTATTCTGTATTAATAGAAAAACTGCAGGAGATGTGAATTTTGATGTTATTATCAGAGAATTCCTAACACTTGTTTTTATCTGTCCAATATGGGGATGTCTGGCAATATCTTTCTCAAATTATTACAGTAACACATTTTATATGAAATGTATGCATAAGTTTGAAGATTCAGAATATTTTGTCTGAAGCAAGCAATAGACCTCATCAGGTGATATTCTTCCATTAGTTTTAGTGAATTTTGGTTCTAGTTATAGTGTTTAATTGACATGATATATAATTGCCATTTTTTTTACAAGTTCAAGGGTACAGGAGGATTTCTCCTAGCTTTCAAGGCCCACATTTTCATTTGCTGTTGCTATTATGTACTAACCAAGTTTTCTTTCCTGTTATAACTAATTTTTCTGTGGAATGAGTTAAGGAAAGTATTTAAGAGGAGAGAAATAAATTTACATTCCGATTTTAAAATTTAGCTTCTCAATATTACTGTTGGTATTTGAGGACCATACTATCCACTCTAAATTATGGATAGCATAGTTCAAGGTAATGTCTAGATTTGAACTTCAATGGAAGTCATTAACTCACTTCTATGCAAATCTTTGATACACAATGAAGTTAATTGAATGGAAAATAGGCTGAAAAGAAAATTATTATCTTAATAAATACAAAGAAAATATATAGGAAGTTAGTAGCAAAACATCTCACCAAAATTACTGGAATAGCACAATATAAATTTGTTGAAGGGAGGGGACCTATTGTTCTTCCCAGCAGCCTTTACACCCAAAATAACCACACAGAAACTATTAATTAAGTCACTGCTTGGCCCTTTAGCTCTAGCTTCTTATTGGCTAACTCTTGCATATTAATTTAACCCATTTCTATTAAGCTGTATATTGCCATGTAGTTTACTGGCAAATATTCGGCATGTCTATCTCTGGTGTATCCATATCGTCTCCCTGACTCTGCCTTCTCCCAGCATTCAGTCCAGTTTTCCCTGCCTACTTAAGTTCTGCCCCATCAACAGACCAAAGCAGGCAGTTTCTTTATCCATTAACCAATAAGAGCAACACAGAGACAAGTCCCTCCCACACCGCAATTTTTATTCTAAAAAGTATAAAATAACACAAGTTTGCTATGCTAAATTCTAAGATGTCCCTAAGGTTTGCCTTCTAAAAGGGTACTCACGAGTATGATAGAATATAGACTTCTATGATTAACTTACATTATATGGCATAGCAGTCTGTAATGTGTGTTATCTGTATTAGATATGTTCTATCCAAAAGAAAACAAACCTTTAAAAATAGTAAAGCTCTTGCTTAAGAGAGATGTCTTTATAAGAAAGGAAACCAATTTGAGGAAGGGTTTGCACTGCTGGCTTTGTGCATGGAGGTTGCTACTTTTATTTAAGGACATTAAGACATTTTCTGAATATAACAGTCTTATCTTACTCATACATACCACTCAGCACAGGCACTTTGATCTTAGCGCTAGTTCTGTAGGACACCAAATCTCAGAACAACCACATAAACTCAGAAGAGAATAGCAAGTTTCCACAATCATGGATCCTAGTATAATGCTTGATTTTAGTTTTGCCTTGAAAAGGTGAGGAGAGATGACAACTATGTGGATATTTGACACATGGAACAGTGAGATAAGAAATGTATTTCATTTTGAGTCACAGAATTTGTGATATTTTTGTGTAGGAACTCAAAATCAAGACCCATGATGAAGACCCATTTGAGTAATGAGTCTTTATATTATCTCTGACAGTAGTATTGTAAAACATGTGATTACCTCTGTAGGTAGTTTTAATTTAAGAATGGTTCTTTTCTAACTTATGATAATATCATTAGTGATCATTTGACTACAGTTTTGATACATTTCATTCAGCTGTCTCACTGATGAGTCCTAGAGTAAACAAATAGTGAAGGCAACATAATCAGAGTTTTATTTAAACAATTGTCTTAGTAGTAGGATAGGAGAAACATTACTGGAAAGAAATATAAATCAGTTTTTGTTAGAGGTGTAGAAAAATAGTAGTAGATGGTGGGAATGGACAAGATGACTGAAATATATGTTAAAGAAAATTAATTTTGATGGCACTTTGATATAAAAATAATTCAGCACTGTTGGAATTCATTCCACAATTATGTTTGGGGTACTAGCCTTAGGGTATGATCTTTTGTCTGTGGGTGTGATCTCTTATAAGGAAAGAGGGAGACAATCACTCTCTCTCTCTCTCTCTCTTGCTCTTGTGATGGCTTGGATGATAGTGGTGATGCAAGCAGCTTGCTGTTGGTGCTCATTCCCCTTGGATGAAACAGATGTGGTGGCATCTAACCTGCCCTGTGTTCACCCCTATTACACATCTAAATAAATTCATTTAACCCTCCACCAGATTCTTGTGGATTCTTGCTATCTCTCGCACCCAATGTGGGGCCTTAAGGATCTTAACCCTGCCACACACCAGCACACACTGCCCTTTTGCAGGCACATTTCTGCATCACACAACTTGTGTAGTATCCTCACCACAGTTCAGGATTATTCCATGTGAAACTATACGGACATTGCTTCTGTTGGTTGCACTGAGGCCATATCTTTTCTACTTTCCCCAAAGATTTGAAAGAGATAGAAATAAAAGATTCTAGGTTTATAGCAATCTTTAGGTGTTAGCAATGACAAAACAGATGAAGGTAAGCAAACTCGGAGTTTGCATAGTCAAGTTTGTCATCAACTGCAACTCATAGCACTTAAGGTCTTCTGGAGCTGCAACTATGTGCTCACACTCACTCATTTCTACCTGTTTCATCTTTGAGGGATGGCATAGATTCCTCTGCTCTGTGGACCCACTCATGTCACATTTCAGCCTCATTTTAATGTTTTCTTTGTCTCAACCAAAATGCCGTTATAACCCAAACTGGAATCATGATTTTTGCTTTAAAATATACATTGCAGTAGAGTTGTCCTTTTCATAGATGTAGTCCACTATTTTCTTTTATTGAGGAATGGGAGTTCTGGTTATACAAAGTCAAGACTCTGTAATGCTCTAACTGTGAAAACCATTACAAGCTTGTACTTTGCCCACTGGCCAAAGTGAGCACTTGCATTAACTTTTAAGAATGGATGGAAATTTTCTTGTCTAATAAAGACTAGTCATTGCATTGACTCTTCCAAATAAAGACATATTTTGCAACTTCAAGTTTCAACTTCTCATAAAAATAATGTTAAAAGAAATGAATAAAATAAAAAATTCAATGACTAATTATTAAGAACATGTATGTATACACTAAAGAATATAGAAGTAAGCAAAATCCACCAGAATTCTATTCTGCATTCTCAGTGATTAAACTGATGGCCCCTTGATTTTTAGAAAGTTGAGTATAATGGGCCAGTTTGAAAGCTAGTATTGAAATTTCAGTGCTTTATCCTTTCTTGAAATAAAGTAAAAATTTAAAAAACAATCACATTGGCAAGGAAATTTCATTTTTTCTTGTGAATACCATTTGATTATTTCTCTAATATCACTTAAACTTCATGGTAAGAAAACATGAGGAAAAAAGAACCAAGCAAATAGTAAGCATAAAACTAGATCAAAGTAAACATGAAAATATTTTTTATTCATAAATACAATATTTCTATCTCCTTTGCTTATCAACATGGGCCAAAAAGTGAAATTCATGAAAATGTATCATGGTAAAATGAACAAATGATGAGTATAAAAGAAAATCCAAGTAAAATTTGGAACTTTGTGTGAAAGATTCTGAAGTCTCAATCTCCTTCTAACACAAACAATTCAGGAGAGAACTGTACTCAAGGTTATTAAATAGTGCCCACTGTAGCTGTGTAGGCTCACTAACCTCTGTTCATTTAAACTATCATTGTACAGCATAAATAGATACCCAGTACTTTATTCTCTGCCCAGAACATAGTTGATATGATGGACTATTTTTGCTAAATTTTTATCTTAAAAAAATCCAACATGCATTATAATATGCACAATAAACTGCACATCCTTCTACTTAAGCATTCAGGATCTTTAAATTTAGTTTCAGAATTGCTCATCTTGTCTGTGCTGTGTAATTTGAAATAAATGTGACAGAATGTCATTTTTTTGTCCAAGAACTTTTCAGTGGTGCAAACGGTCACAAATACAATGTCTTATTTTATTAGTTGAAACTTCTAGTGAGCCCATCATTTTGCAGTAATGCATATATATGAAATGTGTATAAAATATTTCTGGAAAACATGCTGTGATATAGTTCATTTCATTATAAAAAGTGCTTATCAGTATTAGTTACTGGATTTGGAAAAAAATGTCTGGATTTAAACATAACTCTCTACCTTGATCAAAAGGTCTGTGTAACACATGTACCATTCATTATTTGAAACTGAGATTACACCAAGCCAAAAGGAAGTCAATCTGAAGGATGTTGGAAAATCTAATAGAATCAGCAAACACTTAACACTGGCACAAGAACTCAGCAGTCACAGACTAGAGTAATCATAGGCTATGCATCTCTGTTTTATTCAGTGGGTTACAGTTTTTGCTTTCATTGCCAACCACTTTATTTCCAAATGATAGAAACACAGCTGTTAACAGCTTTATAATTTAAAATTTATCAACACCTAAAAATCATTGGAAAGGCACCAATTCCAGTAACCATCAGCTCTGGCCAAAAGTGAAATAAAATAATTTAAGCATGGAGATGTGGAAATTATGTGGCCAGACTGGAAGGCTATAGCTTCCAGAAAGTCTCAAGGAGGAGACGTGTTAGAAACAATTGCACACTGTTTCTTTCTTGCAGCTCTGAGTCTTAAATCACTGAGTTATACAGCTTCTGAAATAAATTATCCTTCTGCATGCTTGTTGTTTTACAGGTATCTATATGTGTGTTGTAGGTAGTTTGTTACTTTGGAAGGTCAGGAGCAAAATATAAATAAGTAATAGGATGTCTGCGAGAGGAATCTATCCAAAGTTCAAGACTATAATGTGACATTTTTGAACATACATTTAAATTGACAGGCCATTAATGTAAATTTTTAATAAGGGTAGAAATATAAAGCAGATGGTTTCAGTTCACATTAAATGTGTCATGGCTATCTTGTCATACTGACGTTATGGCAAAATGAGTTGAACCAAAGAACACAACAGATTTTGAGTGAAATTAAAAAGAGTGTCTGAATGACTTTATTTAACAATTTTATGCTCCCTAGTTTACTGTCGCATTTTAAAAATCAACTTTATAGGCTTAATGCTTTTAGCGGACTCTAAAAATTTTTAATTTTTAAAGTCTTCACCTTAAAACACCAAATAAATTATCTCTTACTGGAAAGAATTTTATTTAGTCATTATTCACTAATAAGTGGACATATCATGCTGTGATCAAAAAAATCATTCCTTTGATTTTCAGACTCTATTTTTCTAATATTTTAGTGTAGAAATTTCAATCAAACAGTAAGTACAGAAGATGCCATAATAAAATTGTTTTGTACCATTGTTCAACTTAAATAATGCCTCCATGTAGGTTAATTTTGAGACAAGATTCTCTTTATAACTCTCCTATAATGATTTGTTTCTTTTAAATGTTAGTATATCACATCAAATACTAAATTATTTTTGTTGTTATTATTTCAATACTTTTGAAATATAGTTTAGTTATTGGTATCTCACCATTATAAGATGTATTTTTTAAAATATTTATTTATTAATTATGTATACAATATTCTGTCTGTGTGTATGCCTGCAGGCCAGAAGAGGGCACCAGACCTCATTACAGATGGTTGTGAGCCACCATGTGGTTGCTGGGAATTGAACTCAGGACCTTTGGAAGAGCAGGCAATGCTCTTAACCTCTGAGCCATCTCTCCAGCCCTATAAGATGCATTTTTATAAGGTTATATACTTCTAACTCACCTTTCCTTTCTCCTTTCTTTGAGTGTATATGTGTGTGTCCCTGCATGTGTTCATGAATATGGATGCTCAAGTGTGATGCTGCAAATCTTCCTAGATCACTTTTTCACCATATTCTTTGAGCCAGACTCTCAATCAAATGTAGATATTGATGATATGGGTAGTATCACAAGACACTTATGTGAATTCTGGATTTGAACTCTGGTTCTCTTGTTTACATAGCAATGCTTTAACCACTGTTCTATTTCTTCAGGTATTGTACCTCAAAAATGTATAAAATTTTATTTATTGTCTTTGTTTCACAGCTGAGCCTGACTGATTCCAGAGTTTAATGATACAGAGAAATAATCATAGTTGGAATTGTAATAAGGTCCCATAATTCTTTATAAAAATAAGTTAGATTTTGGGTATTTCTTATGGAGAAGCTCAGCCCAAGTGTTAATTAATTTTTAGAATGGATAAAGAAATCAGAAAAAATATAACTGTAATTTAGCAATATAAGTTTCATTCCACTTGCATTAAGTCATAAACAAACACCTTTTAAACCATTAAATATACTCAGTTATTAAAATTCTTAAGAAATGGGCATCTTAGTCAGAATTTTATTTCTGTAATCCAACACCACAACTAAGAAAACCTATAAAATGAAGTGTTTGATTACTGTAGATTACTTTTGGTAAGATTGCCATTTTTAGTATGTTAATTCTACCTATCAAAGAGCATGGAGATCTTTCCACTTTTTGATGTCTTCTTCAATTTTTTTTTCTTCAAAGATTTAAAGTTCTTGTCATACAAGTCTTCACTTGTTTGGTTAGCATACATATTGTATGCTATTTGTGGCTATTATGAAGGGTGTTGTTTCTCTGATTTCTTTCTCTACGCATTTATCATTTGTGTAAAGGAGGGCTACTGTCATAACCAGAACCTGGAAACAACCTAAATTGGAAACAACCGAGAATTAATAAAGAAATGTGGTACATTTACACGATTGAGTACTACACAGCAGAAAAAAATAATGACTTCTTGAAATTTGTAGGCAAAGGGATGGAGATAGTAAACCTCATATTGAGTGAGGTAACCCAAACACAGAAAGCCAATTATCATATGTACTCATAAGTAGCTTTTTAATATAAAGCAATGAAAACCAGCCTACAAATAAAAATCCCAGAGAACCTAAACAGCAATGAGAACCCTAAGGGACACAGACATGAATCTAATCTATAAGTGAAGTATTAAAAGACAAGTTGTCCTGAATAAATTGGGAGCATGGGGACCTTGGGGGAGAGTTGAAGGGGAGGGGAGAGGAAGGGAGGAGAGCAGAGAAAAGTGTAAACCACAATAAAATCAATTAAAAAAAAACAAAAGAAGGAAAGGCAGAAAAAAATAAGGAGCCAGTGAAGCAGGACAGTAGAGTATAAATGATCAAACATCAATGTTATTTTCTCATGACCACCTCACAAAAGGTTATAGCCCAAGAAAAGCATCATCTCAACTGTGTGAACATCACACAGTATAATATGCAATCATGGATGATAGTTTAACACACAGCTAAGCTTTATGTTATATTGCCTATTGCTATAATTTATTGAATAGTTATGCCTTACAATCTAGAAAAGACACAGACAGTAAAATATAAAACAAGAACAAATGCTATACTCACTCAGAATGTATGTGAATGTAGTCTTGAGGACTTGAAGTACCAGAGTGATTCAATGAGTGTGGAGGAATGTGAGGCCCAGGACTCTGACATACACTAAAGCAGTCTTTTTAAATACCGTGTGATTAGCCTAATTAAAGTTACAACAAACTATGTCTTTAGTAATAAACATAGCTTACTGAAATTGTTTTCTAATTTATAACCTTTTATAAAACTTAACTTCAAAACATAATAGTACAATTTTAGTATGTTTCTCTTATTATAAACCATTTTCGTCCACTTTTTAATTTTTATTTATTTAATTTGTCAACTAATTGTCAAAACTTAACACTGCTCCTCCTCTATGTAGGGTCAGAAGCATCAATATTTGTGTCTTCTTCTTCCATAGACTGTCACATTGGCAATTAGCCCACACAGGCTGCCATATCCTGTTGTGATAGGGCCTTTTTGTTTTTGTTTAAATAAGAAGAATCTCGGGGGAGCAGTTCTTTTGCCAGTGTTGCTGCACAAGGGGTTTTAGAAAAGGAGAGGACGTGTCTCAGGCTGTGTGCCTGTAAAGAGGATCAGGGAAGAAGACTCAGAGGCTAATGTGAAATGGGATCTGATCTCTTGCAGATGGACTGGTCACATGAACTGGCTGCTACCTAGATTTCCTACATAAAAGTATGCATGTATGTGTATCTACATAATAATACAATATAGCAAATACATAAACTACATAATCATTATCATTATTATAATTGTATATAATTGTGCATAGTCCAGTCTACAGCTCTTACACCTGGCAGTTGAAAAGCCTTGATTACACCAGCAGCACTGGGTACATGCGAGTTATGAATTGCTTTATGACTTTAGGAGAATTGCAAAAACACTAACTGTTGAGAATTTTATAATCTTATGAGATAATAACTTTATAGATTAATTATTTACTGAAACTACCTGACAGCTTGTGATTGAATTAACAAGTTTAATTTAGTAACACTTAATGTAACAAATCAGTCTAATACACCATGTTATAAAATATCAAGAAGAAATATCACATAAATATTTGCATTAATATATGGAAATCATATGTCAGGTTAAGCACCTATTCAAGACAAAAATTGCTCAGAAAATAAAAATAGATAGGAAGAAAGGTGAAAATGCTGTAATTATATTTTAATTTTTCAACATAAAAGAATAGATGGGAAGTAACACAATTTACTAAGGAGCAGCTCTATATGTAACAGGAAAATGGGAAATATTTCCTGTTAAAAAATCAAGACAGAGAAAGCCCATCATCCATATTCTTACAAAAGATGTTTGTAAATTTTCTAGGAATAAAGAGAAGAAAATCTAAAGGGGAATGAAGGAAAGCTGTAGGTCACAAAGAAAGAAATATCATTACTCCTCTCTAAAATACAATGAAAAACTGTCAAATACAATGAAGAAAAATGCATATATATGAAATATGTTATTCCTTATTATACATATAAATATATATAACATTTATATTTATCTCCTATATTTATAACATTATAAATCATAAATATTATATTTTTAAATTTTAAATAAACATATTTAAATATAAATACATACTCTTTGTAAAACTAAATATAATATATTACCCTATGATCAAGCAATAAATATTCCGGCAATTCATTTCTCCAGAGATGAGCAAACTCCTGTACACAGATGTTTCTATTATCCTGATTATTGGTATTCCAAAACTGCCTACACCAGATTGTGTTTCTACAAG
Source organism: Chionomys nivalis (assembly GCF_950005125.1). Classification (NCBI taxonomy): domain Eukaryota; kingdom Metazoa; phylum Chordata; class Mammalia; order Rodentia; family Cricetidae; genus Chionomys; species Chionomys nivalis. The sequence continues at coordinate 26,157,640 of NC_080103.1, read as the reverse complement.
CAAATAGTTAAGCAAACTTCTTCTTTTCTATTTTTATTTTTATATTATTATTACAAATTTTCACCTCCTCCCCTCCTCCCATTTCCCTCTCCCTTTCCCCCATTTCCCCTCCTCCTCCCTCCAGTCCAAAGAGCAGTCAGGATTCCCTGCCCTGTGGGAAGTCCAAGGTCCTCCCGGCTTTATCCAGGTCTAAGAAGGTGAGGATTCAAACAGGCTAGGTTCCCACAAAGACAGTACATGAAGTAGGATCAAAATCCAGTGCCATTGTCCTTGGCTTCTCAGTCAGCCCTCATTGTCAGCCACGTTCAGAGAGTCCATTTTGCTCACATGCTCCATCAGTCCCAGTCCAGATGGGCTTGGTGTGTTCCTATTAGATTAGCCCCACGGACACAGTGGGTGGGCGAACCCCTCGTGGTCCTGACTTCCTTGCTCTTGTTCTCTCTCCTTCTGCTCCTCATTTGGACCTTGGGAGCTCAGTCCAGTGCTCCAATGTGAGTCTCTGTCTCTATCTCCATCCATCGCCAGATGAAGGTTCTATGGTGATATGCAAGATATGGCTATAGGATAGGGCCAGTTCAGGCGACCTCTCCTCCGCTGCTCAAGGAACAATCTGGGGACTTCTCCTTGGACACCTGGGAACCTCTCTAGAGTCCAGTCTGTTGCGAACTCTCAAATGGCTTCCCTGATCCCATATCCACTCTTCCTCCATCTCAACCATCCCATTCCCCCAAGCTCTCCCCATCCTCCCCTTCTCACTTCTCTCTCCCCATCTCCCCTTACCCCCATCCCACCCCTACCAAGCAAACTTCTATATACATGGCACAGAAGGCTACTTCAGAGCAAAAAGAAAAATAGTTAACTGTAAACCAAGTAAACACCCTCAATAAACCTCCAGAACTATTCCAGTGAGAAACTACATTTACATCTTACTCTTGAGAGACAAAAATACATTATACATAGAATAAAAATGGCTATTAATTCTCAGATGATTTGAGAGGAGAGAAACATTGCGGCTCTAAACACATTAAAATATAATTACATAAATGATATGATTTGAAAACACTCATGTTTTTAACACTTAATGCACAGCTGAACATACTTAGGCAGTTTCCTGATGGAAGTTGATGGAAGGGCCTATGTGGGTCAGGAATCCCCATGGGTGGGTCCTTTGGTGTTTATTACTTCTGTATCTATTCTCCCTCTTTCTTGCATCTTTTGCACTAGTCCATCAACTGCTGGGCTCTGCTCTCCAAAGCAGTCCAAAACACAGTTTGCTGAGCCTAAATAAACTCTTCTCTCAAGTTATTTACAGTGACATAAATGTCACTCATACAACAGGGGACCATGATGAGGGTGTCCAAACATAGATATGCTCTGTATTTTAGCTGTATTAATGTCAAAATTTTGTGTACACTATTATAATATATTTTAAAGAGAATTGTTACAAAGGGTATATGTGTCAATTCTTCAGCTATATATTAACTTATAATCATTGCAAAAGTAAACGTTTAGATGAAAACACTAACCATCTGGTAGTTCGTAGCCTCTTTATTAGTCTATATCTTTATTTTTCAAGAATTTTATGTGAATGTATTTTCTCACTCAGAATATTTCTGGAATTTATTCAGGATATTTTCTTGGTTAATAGTTAGATATTTTTTTCAATTAAACTTCTTTTTATAAAATAAACCTCATTCCATTGTTGTTTAAGTTGTAGAAAAAAACTATATGGTGTGGGGAATGCTGTCACTCTATAACTTTCCAGTTGTTCTTGTCCTTGATGAGATAAATGTACAAACTATTTTTGGATCAGCAGAGGAATATCATTACTGAAGAGGATTGAATTTTTGTTTTCCCCATTGAATAAAGGTGAGAAAGAATGTGACTACAATAAATTAAAAATGAAGGACATATTATGTATAATACATAGACAGCACGGCAGTCATGTTTTACTTAGTAAACATGTCAATGGGATCGTAATATTTAAAGAGTAAAAAAAAATTCTTCTGTGTTTTTCTATTAAAACTTAGGAATAAAACATACTATAAAATTATATCGACATCATAAAATAAATCAGTTTGGTAATCTATTCTTGAATAACAAACATAAATAGGTCTTCTAAGGTTTATTTGGAATTCACCACTTTAAGTATTTTAATCCATACTTAAATGTACTACTCTGAATTAGAACAATATATTTCCATTTTTAAGAGTTTTGAAATCTCATTCAAAGCAAGAGATACATGAATATTAAATCTTCTTATACCATTTCCATTTATGATCTCTTAAATCATTGATTTGTATTTTTATATTGTTTATTACCCTCCATGTAAATATAGAAAATAGAATTCAACAAAGCAATCAAAAAAACAAAAAGCATATCCAAAATAAAATGACACCAAAGATTAAAAAACACTAATGACAATTGACTTTGTGTATCATTGAAACAATGATGCATTCTTTTTTTTAATATTTATTTATTTATTATGTATACAATATTCTGTCTGTGTGTATGCCTGCAGGCCAGAAGAGGGCACCAGACCCCATTACAGATGGATGTGAGCCACCATGTGGTTGCTGGGAATTGAACTCAGAACCTTTGGAAGAGCAGGCAATGCTCTTAACCTCTGAGCCATCTCTCCAGCCCCGTGCATTCTTTTTTTTATTAACTGTTGTGTGGTGGTACTTTGTTTATCATCTAACAAATAAAGCTTGCCTAAAGATCAGAGTGCAAAGCTAGGCATACTAATAAGCCAAACTGGCAAAACAGAGATTGCACACATCTTTAATCCCCTAAACCACATTAGTTAGCCATAGATACCAGGCAGTGGTGGTACACATCTTTAATAGCAACACTAGAGCAGAATATGAAGTGAGATGAGACAGGAACTCACTCTTTTTTCTCTGAATATTTCATAGAGGTGAGAACTCTCTAGTGGCTTCATTGCTTTGATTTTCTGATCTTCTATGAATCCCAATACATGACTCTGTGCTTTTAATTTTTTTCTGAATCTGGCACCCAACACACAAAAAATGTCATTTGCCTGTGGCCTTACAGCAAATGACATAGACCAGAGCAACATATGGCTAGAATCACTCACCTACCAGCTGAGTTTTCTATATTATCTCCTGGTGGGCTGCCCATTAACCCCCTTCTTGGACTGCTGCCAAACTAGGTAGCTACCTTGAAATCCAGTCACTTTTATTTTTCTTTTGAGGCAGTGTCTCACATCTTCATCATCATCAGTGGCAGATTTGATGAGAAAATTGGGAATTCTTTAAGGGAAGAATTAGATAAAACGGAGAGTATTTCCCATGTTAAAAAAATAAAGGACATTGAGCCTATAATTCGTGATCCTAGAGAAGCTAAATATGAAGGTGAACCCAAATAATAAAAATCCTCCCGGATATTGGAAGTGGACAAGATTGCCGGAGAGGGGATGGGGATGGGGTGGGAAAAAGCAGAGATGGGGAGAGAGAAGGGAGAAGGGAAGGATGGGGAGATCTTGAGGAAATGGGATGGTTGGGATGGAAGAGGGGTGGATGTGGGAGCAGGGAAGTATATATCTTAATTAAGGGAGCCATTTTAGGGTCGGCGAGAGACTTGACACTAGAGATGTTCCCAGGTGTCAATGGAGATGTCCCCAGCTAGATCCTTGGGCAGATGAGGAAAGGGAGCCTGAGATGGCCCTATCCTATAGCCATACTGATGAATATCTTGCATATCACCATAGAAACTTCATCTGGCAATGGATGAAGCTAGAGACAGAGACCCATATTGGAACACTGGACTGAGCTCCTAAGGTCCAAATGAGGAGCAGAAGGAGGTAGAACATGAGCAAGGAAATCTTGGCCATTCTTACAGGTGTATGATGAAATCTCAGAGTTATTTTGATTTGCATTTCTCTGATGACTAAGGATGTTGAACATTTCATTAAGTATCTTTCAGCCATTTTAGATTTCTCTGTTGAGAGTTCTCTGTTTAGGTCTGTACTCCATTTTTTATTGGATTATTTGTTCTTTTGATGACCAATTTTTTGAGTTCTTTGTGTATTTTGGAGATTAGACCTTTGTCTGATGTGGGGTTAGTGAAGATCTTTTCCCATTCTGTAGGCTATTGTTTTGTCTTGTTGACCATGTCCTTTGCTTTACAGAATCTTTTAAGTTTCTGAGGTCCAGTTTATTAATTGTATCTCTCAGTGTCTGTGCTACTGGGGTTATATTTAGAAGTGGTCTCCAGGCCAGTGCATTCAAGTGTACTTCCCACTTTCTCTTCTATGAGGTTTGGTGTCGCTGGCTTTATGTTGAGGTCTTGATCCATTTGGACTTGAGTGTTGTGTGTGGTGATAGATATGGGTCTATTTTCTTTCTTCTACATGTTGATATCCATTTATGCTAGAACCATTTATTAAATATGTTTTCTTTTTTCCATTTTATATTTTTTGTTTCTTTTCAAAAATCAGGTGTTCAAAGGTGTATGGATTAATATCCAGGTCTTCGATTCAGTTCCATTGGTCCTCCTGTCTGCTTTTATGCCAATACCAGGCTGTTTATTTGAAGTATTCTTTTCTCACTATAGTTATCCATCACTGTTAAATTTCTCTGATAGACTGTTTTCACTTTAAAATGTTATAGCATTACCTCATCTTTATGTATATTTGTTTGATCCATTAGAGAACAGCAGAATTTTGCTTAAATTCCACATTATTTACAAATATTCAGCCTCTTTTTTATTATGAATTATAATTTATTCTATTTTGATGAGAGAAAATGCATTACATAACCTGTTTTTGTTTTCAATTTGTGAGAGTGTGTCTCTCTGTGTGTTTCTGAGACCATTTAGTAAAACTTATATACAAACATTTGTTTCAGTCTTCTAACTTGTGACTGAAAAATGTACAAGACTGTTTTATTCCTGAAGAAAACTGTTCTGCATCTTGAAGCAATCACCGATTTCCTGAAACTCTTTGTACAGCAATAAAACCCTGTGAAACTTCTCTTATCCATTTTGCCATGTTTACTAGGACCTCACTATGCAGGTATTGTTCAGGTAGCCGTATTGTTGTGATTTTATGTGTCTAGTTTATGTAAATTTAAGGATCTGGAGAGACAGTCTAGAGGGTATATACTCATGAGTACTCCTGTTTTCACCCCAGCACCCATGGAACAAGCTAACCATACAGTATACAACAGTAATCACAGGTCTAACTTAGGCGAACATAAGAAAATCAATGGGGCTTGCTTTCTTCCTGCATAGTAGAGATCATAGTAAGCCAAGGTTCAGAGAAAGATTCTACTTCTGAATAGTCGGAGAGGGACAGAAAGGAACACCAGACACCCTCTTCTGCCTTCATGTGCATATACATGTGTCAAACAGACCCATATCCACAAAAATAAACATACCATTCGCAAGAAAACTCAAAATGTATCATGAATGTTGAGACATTTGATATGATTGACAGTAGCTGAATTTCACGTAATTATGAAAACTTTAATATTTAATCATAGAAAATGAATCTAAATATCAATGTAATGGAAAAAACATGCAAGGAACTTGGATATTTCTGTAAGTTTATAATAGAAGTAAATGTCATTCATCATTTTCATTTCATAAGATAACATTATTTTCCAGGCAATCAGACTCTTACCATTAATGGAGAAACCATTAACACACTGGCAGATGATGACACAGTAGTTGTCATTTATGCTGTTGAGCATTCTCCAAATGACGTCTCGAGAAGAGTCCCACCAACAACATTGCATGCCCACTGTGGGGAAACCAACATTAAAACACAGCTGCAGCTGGGTGATCCTTCTAAGACAAGAAGAGACTGTCTCCAGCTCAGTTCAAACAGCTACTGCAGTATCCTCCTGCTGTTATTGATCCCGTTATTTGGAAACAGGCCAAAGTGGATAACCCTTATTCTGAAAATATAATTCCTGTCTCAGGAGTGGGTTTCATATAACTGCTTTAAAGACTAAACTTTCAAGAATGGATTCCTAAGCAACTCAGACCAGATTAGATAGCATATCTGAATTTATTAGTGAACTACACAATTAATTTACAACTATGGCCAAAATAGCACAAAACAAAAGTAAACTCATTGATCTCTCTCACAGAACCTTACATGTCCTAATCAAATAGAAAATTCAAAAGAACCTTATTATGCTATAGAGGCTGATGAAGAATATATTTAGGGTGAACTAAATGCACCTATCAAGTTCAAAGGTGAATGAACTGATGTCCCAAATCAGGATGCAGAATTATTTTGGAGCTGTAAAATCTGAGGAGTGGTATTACATAGATACAGCCCAATATTAGAAACCAAGCAGCATTTGAAACAAAAGTAAGAAGGCCTTAGTAATTAGATAAGCATCATAAAAGTTTATCTAGAAGATATGAAACTGGTAGAATATGGATTGAATGAAACAATCCGTAACAGAGGCAGTATATTTAGTTGACAGTTTGCATACTTGCTCCAGTTTATAAACTGCATTTTCTTGCTGCATCAGGTATTTCTTATGATGACCACATGGACAGGAAAAAATGCTACTTTTCTTGGGTGGGATATTTGTGGTGCCTAAGAAATTACTGTATAGTAAAGCTGAAATGATCATCACAAAGCTCTTCATAAAGAACCTTTGAAAAATATATATGTAAAAGCACACAATTAACCCAAGCCTTTGTTCCAATTTGCAAAGAGAAATCACTACTGGTACTAGAAGCCTAGCTAGATTCCCAGGATGACAAGTGGCGGGTATGGTCTTTAGTAGTCTTTAGAAAATGATCTACTAGTGACACTTTGGCAGAGCAGGATAGTTGCTTACTACATTGTAAATCTTATTCACAAACTCACAGAGAAATGCAGCTGACCCCTCTCAACAAAGAAGCCCATCTGTACAGAAATGGATACAATCACAGACAACTGTAACTGGACACGATGCAAAGATCATTGGATTATGGCTAGCCTAGACCCAACTGCTATATCTTTATTACAACTTCTACACCTATACCTTAGGGAACATCACAGAAAAGAGGATAGAAATATTGTAAGAGAAAACATAACTGGAAGCCCATTGTGAAGCAGTCTCCTAGAAATGTTTGCGTAAACCAGATTTCAAAAATAGCAGTGTTGGTTCATGCAATGGTTGTTGGGAGCAGTGAGACCTCAGTTCCTGAATTTCTTATAATCCCCTGCTCTAAGTGCCTACAGCTGCTCTGAGCATGAGACCTTCAGGAGTTTCTGATGACAGGAGAGTGGTTTCTGGTGGGTTTGGCTAGGGCATGGCTATCTCTATACAATCTGCCCCTGAACACAATAAAGGGAGCATTCTTGGGGAATTCAAGGATGACCCGTGTCGCTGTCTCTCTGTCTGTGTGTGTCTGTGTATTTTAACCTCCAGCCCCCTTGCCCAAAGCTCGTGAACTGGTTAATAGAGCACCGAGCACAGACACGAGGGAGCGGTGCGCGGCAATGGTATTTTAATATATGTTAAAATGTTACTATAGAAGGGGAGATATTTCACTGTGTCCTACCACTAGACAAACAATTATAAGAAACTAATAGCTATGGTAAGAGAAGAAGCCTCTTCTATGGATGAGCCCAATTATTGGTTGGAAATGCAGAGTGATAACCCTTGAAACCATATCCACACCAGTTAAACAGACTCAGCAAGTTTTACATATATATATATATACACATATCCATTGTATATGTATATGTATATATATATATATATTGTTAGTTAGTTAGTTGAATATATATATTTGTGCACACACACAAAGTAAAAGATGCTATCTTGAGAGTAAAGGGCAATGGATAGGTTCAAGAGAGGGACTGGAGGGAGGAAAGGATTGAGGTGGTGATGTTAGTCCATTTTAGTTTAAAATATTAGTAGAAGGACACCAGCATACTATAAATTACATAAACATATGGAAGAGAAATCTTCATGCTAGAAATTAGCAATGGCTATGTAAACTAAAAACTTTTTCTCTAATCTGTGCTAGCCTATCATAAAGTTATAAACTAAAAAAACCTTATTTCAGAGATTTTGCAAGATTAGATAATTTAATACCAAATTTTAAATGCAAATATTTCAAAAAGTCCACTCAACTTGGTTAAGAAATATTATCAATTACAACAATTAGAATGTGAGAGGCAATTTCTAGCAATTTTCATTTTTCACCATGATTAATGAGGCAATAAAATTCATGAGCTGAGAGGGGTCGAGTTCACTCAGGAGATGAACCAGAAATACATAAAAGTAGGCATTGACTTAGAGAAGTCATTTGTTGCCCTCTTTAATAAACTGGTTTGTAATGAATTATCTATTTGTATGACCTGTATAATCTACACCTTTGCTACTGCAGTCTACAGTTAGAATATAATAAGATTTCTTAGCTTTTTTTTTTACTTAGTGACATGTCAACTGAGAATGTTTTTCTGTGAAGAACAAGTGAAAAAATTTAAATTATATCTAACAATGGATATGGATACGCATATATTAATGCATATATATCTATAAATTTAATCCATTTCATTATTCTAAAGTTGCTTATTATATATTCAACAAAATAGTCACTTGTTCATGGTGAAAATCTGCCTGTGTTTTCAAGTAAGAAATGAATACACTGCGCTAGGATTATCAGTTTAGAATTTTAATTTTTGATTTTCACTGATAGAATAATTTTAAAAATGCATCATCAATTAAACTGAAAACCATTGCTTAAGTATGGATTGTGGCAGGTATATATGCATGTATTAGCAATCAGTTTGGGAAAATATGACTTCAATAAGTATAAATCCAATCAATATTTTAAGGTTTTGTGGTAGACTAAATGATATCCACAGATTGCATTGATTTCTGTGATTTACAATTTTCAGCAATACATTGGCCCAATTTCATATGTCTTGCTATGAAAAAATATCTTGACAAAAGGCAGCTAGGGGAGATATGCCTTATTTTAGCTCATAGTTTCAGGTTACAGTCTTTCATTGTCAGGAAGCCAAGTGAGTAATATGAAATAGCACACCTGTGGTCAAGAGCAAAGAGGAATGAAGACACACATTCTCACTTTCTCACTTGCTTACTTTTGTTTCTATCTTGATTTCTGTACTCTTACATAGTTCAGGACCCCATGTCTAGTGAATCGTACCAACCATACTTAATTAAGATAATATTTATATAATGAAATTCCCAAAGTGGAATTACTTTAAAGAAAAAGTAATAAAAAGTTCATAACTTACAATTTTTGTGTCAGGTTGTTCCAAACAACATGATGAGCAGAGTTCCTGCGGATTTCCTGGCTACATCATGACACAACAATGAAGTGGAAAGAACCTTGCTGCATCCAGAGGAGGAACTGACAGATTCTATGGCAAGATAGAAAGCAAGCTAGCAGGGATACGCTAGACTTACTCTTTTTTAATAATTGCATTGCATTCAAAACTAAGAAGTTCAAGCCGGGCGGTGGTGGCGCACGCCTTTAATCCCAGCACTCGGGAGGCAGAGGCAGGTGAATCTCTGTGAGTTCGAGACCAGCCTGGTCTACAAGAGCTAGTTCCAGGACAGGCTCCAAAACCACAGAGAAACCCTGTCTCGAAAAACCAAAAAAAAAAAAAAAACTAAGAAGTTCAGCTATCTTGGGAGACATTAATCTGTTCGTGATGTAGAGGCTCCGTGGCCTCATTACTTCCCATAGGGTCCCTCTTAATTGTCCTATACCTCAAATCTGCTATAATGGGTATCAAGCTTCCATCACACAATACTAAGAAGACATATCATAGCAGACTATAGTGGGATTTTCTTTCAGGAAATATTCTAGTAATTATGCCTTTTATATTGATGGATATCCATGTCCTTATACTCTTTTTCCTGAACCCCTGAATGCCTGAAGCCCTGAACCCCTGAGTCTATAAATCTGAACAATTAAATCTGTCTGTAAACACGATTTGCTATGTTTGCCTGTGAAGGAGCAAGGTCGAGTTTGGAATAGCGTTTTTTTGTTTGTTTGTTTGTTTTTTGTTTTTTGTCTGTCTGTTCTTTTTTTTCCCTTTGAGGATTCCTGAAATAGATTTTAGAGACTGTTAAAAGTGAAATATTTGGATCAGCAGGATGTGTCACTGGTAAAGGCTCTGGCTGTCAAGCCTGATTACCTGAGTTCAGTCTCTTAGGATAAAACAGCGAAGAGAGAAAATGGACTATTTACAATATGTCCTATCTATGCACTGTTGCATGTGATATCTTTTCCTTCCAAACAATGATTAAGTAAGCGTAATACAAGGCATTTAAAAAGTAAACCATTTCTAAAATTTTATGTTGACTTTGTAGTTGGGAAGACTGGAGAGTGGCAGGTCACATTCCTATGTTTCTGACATGCTTTTATCTGTGATTTGCACATTAAATGCAAAGTTACTTTCTTCTCTGTTTTGTTCCTAGGAACATAAATTGTGAAGTTTAGAATATACTAAAAGAGTTATAAATCCTCACACAAGATGCCAAGTTCGTATCCACCAGTATCTTGTGGATGAAAGAAAATTTTGACAAGGAGTACAGAATGGCTGTGTATGTCAACAAAACACCTTAATACTTGGAAAGCAGCGATTGCTACTAAATTCCTTTCCAGGCCCATTCAGGAGTTTTCTATGCTATAAAAATCAATGATTTGTTGCCTATTTTTAAAATTCTGGTCAACCAGCAGGAGCCAGGCAGAAAATGAAGCCAGTGCAGAGGGAAACAGCCAAAAGAGCGAAAGACTTGAGTTCTGATGACAACATTTATGGCCCCTGGATCCAACTGTGCCTGAAGCTAGTGGTATATCCCCTGGACTTTGCAGTTATGTGAACCAATAAATACCCTTTTTGTTGAAGTTAAAAAAAAATTTTCTGGTCAACAGACAGAAAGTGTTTGCATTCTGCACTGAACTCAAAATTTTACCTACATTTATGTGACAGTTTTCATTACATGAGGTTTCTCAAATGAGATAATAGTCTTAAGAATAAGTGCAGGACACTTCTTTATGAACTTCACATTTTCATGTTTCATAACATTCTTTCAATTTGAATATTTTGAAAGAGCATCATGTTCAATACATGGGTTCTATGGGTTCTAATAAATATTTACTTAATTAATAAAATAGTAAATATGTAATGTTTCAAACACTGTCTATAACATTTTTCCACTATTTTTTGTTTTATTTAACATTTTCTATTTTATGTAAATTTTTGTCATACAATATTTTCTCATTATGGCTTCTCCTCCCATAACTCCTTCCCACCTTTCCACGTACCCAAATGCACACCATTTCTCTCCCTCTATCTCTCTTTCTCTCTCATTATGATACAAAAAGGAATATAAAAATATTAATAAAGTTAAAAAACCTATAAATTAAAAACAAACAATTCAGACTAGAAAAAAATGAGCAGAAGAAAAAAGACAAAGACAATTCATATATATATGTATATATATATACACATATATATATGCAGAAAGACACACACTAGGAAACACAGAAATCCCATAAAAACACAAAACTGAAAATCATAATGTCTACAAATGAACTTTAAGTGGTTTTATTGTTGTTTTTGCTGATGTTGATGCTGTTTTTCAGTTCTGAGAAAGCATAGAACCTCAAAAGTGTCATTTTGATTTCATTTCGTGCAGGCCGTGTACTGCTTGGTATGGTTCCTACCCTTAGAAGTGGTTTGTAAACCTTGACAGATTGTTGGAAGAATCTAGTTTCTCATTTGTGAGGAGTTATCAAGTAAAGATAGATTCTGATTTGCATTTCCCTGATTGCTAAGGAAGTTCAACATGACCCTTAAGTATCTTTTGGCCATTTGAAATTCTTGTGTTGAGAATTCTCTGTTCAGTTCAGTACCCCATTTTTAAATTGGGTTATTTAGAATTTTAATGTCTAGTTTCTTGAGTTTTTTCTATATTTTGGGGATCAGACCTTTGTCTGATGTGGGGTTGGTGAAGATCTTCTCCCATTCAGTAGGATGCCTTTTTGTCTTAATGACAGTGCCCTTTGCTTTACAGAAGCTTCTCAGTTTCAGGAGGTCCCATTTATTCATTATTGCTCTTATTGTCTGTGCTACTTGGGTTATACGTAGGAGGTGGTCTCCTGTGCCTGTGTGTTGCAGTCTACTTCCCACTTTCTCTTCTATCAGGTTCAGTGTGGTCAGAATTGTATTGAGATCTTTAATCCATTTGGACTTGAGTTTTGTGCATGGTGATAGATATGGATCTATTTTCATTCTTCTACAGGTCGACATCCAGTTATGCCAACACCATTTGTTAAAGATGCTTTCTTTCTTCCGTTGTATAATTTTAGCTCCTTTGTTGAAAATCGGGTGTTCATAGGTTTGTGAATTAATGTCTTAGTCTTTCATTTGATTCCATTGGTCAATGTCACTGTTTTTATGCCAATACCAAGCTGTTTTCATTACAGTAGCTCTGTAATAGAGTTTGAACGCAGGGGTGGTAATGGCTCCAGAAGTTCCTTTATTGTGTAGGATTGTTTTGGCTATCCTGGGTTTTCTGTTTTTCCATATAAAGTTGATTATTGTTCTCTCAAAGTCTGTGAAGAATTTTGTTTGGGATTGCATTGATCTATAGATTGCCTTTGGTAGAACTTCCATTTTTACTATGTTGATCCTCCCAATCCAAGAGCATGGGAGATCCTTCCATTTTTTGGTATCCTCTTCAGTTTCTTTCTTCAAAGCCTTAAAGTTCTTGTCAAATAGATCTTTCACTTTATTGGTTAGTGTTACCCCAAGATACTTTATGCTATTTGTGTCTACCATGAAAGGTGAAGTTTCTCTGATTTCCCTCTCTGCTTCTTTATTGTTTGTGTATAGGAGGGCTACTGATGTTTTTGAGTTGATCTTGTATCCTGCCACATCACTGAATGTATTTATTAGCTGTAGGAGTTCTTTGGTAGAGTATTTGGGGTCACTGGGAAATACAAATCAAAACAACTTTGAGATACCATCTTAGACATGTCAGAATGACTAAAATCAAAAACACCAATGATAACCTATGCTGGAGAGGATGTGGAATAAGGGGAACACTCATCCATTGCTGGTGGGAATGCAAATTTGTGCAACCATTTTGAAAATCAGTGTGGCGGTTTCTCAGGAAATTGGAAATCAACTTACTTCAGAATCCAGCAATACCACTCTTAATAATATACCCAAGAGATGCCCAATCATACTACAAAAGTATTTGTTCAACAATGTTCATAGCAGTGTTATTTGTAATAGCCAGAACCTGGAAACAACCTAGATGACCCTCAATGTAAGAATGGATAAAGAAAGTGTGGAACATATACACATTGGAGTTCTACTCAGCGGTAGAAAACAATGACATCTTGGATTTTGCATGCAAATGGATGGAAATAGAAAACATCATCCTGAGTGAGATAACCCAGACCCAAAAAGATGAATGTGGTATGTATTCACTCATTAGTGTACTAGCCATAAACAAAGGACACTGAGTCTATAGTTCATGATCCTAGAGAAGCCAAATAATAAGGTGAACCCAAAGAAAAACATATATAGATCCTCCTGGAAATTGGAAGCAGATAAGATTGCCGGACAAAAGTTGGGAGCATGGTGGTGGGTGTGTGGGGAAGGTGGGGGAAGCGGAGACGAGGAGAGAGAAGAGAGAAGGGTGGATTGGGGAAAGCTTGGGGGAGTGGGATGGCTGAGTTGGAGGAAGGGTAGATATATGAGCAGGAAAGAAGATAGCTTAATTAAGGGATCCATTTTAGGGTTGGCAAGATACTTGGCTCTAGAGGGGATCCCAGGTGTCCCTAGCTAGGTCGTTGGACAGCAGAGAAGAGGGTGCCTAAACTGGTCTTGTCACATAGTCACACTGATGAATTTATCGAATATCACCATAGAACCGTCAGGCAATGGATAGAGACAGAGACAGAGACACACATTGGAGCACTGGACTGAGTTCCCAAGGTCCAGTTGAAGAGTAGAAGGAGGGAGAAGATGAGAAAGGAAGTCTGGACCGCAAGGGGTTGGTCCACCCACTGAGAGAGTGTGCCTGATCTAATGGAAACACACCAAAGCCAGCTGGACTGGGTCTGGATGAGCATGGGATCAAACCAGACTTTCTGGATGTGGCTGACAATGGTGGCTGACTGAGAAGCCAGTGATAATGGCAGTAGGATTTGTTTTTACTGCACGTACTGGCTTTTTGGGATCCTAGTCTGTTTGGATGCACACCTTCCTAGGCTTGGATGGAGGGGGGAGGGAGTTGGATTTCCCAAGGGGTATGCTGCCCTCTCTTAGGACTAGAGGGGGAGGGAGGAGGGTGAGTGGGGGTGAGTGGGGCAGTGGGAGGGAAATGGGAAGAGGTAAGTGGAAATTCTAAATGGTATTATTTATAAAGTAATTAAAAATAATAGCTTCTGGTTTAGGATTATGGCCTTGTTTTCAATTTCCCCTCAGCCTGGGACTCTATCTAGCCTATACCTGTGAAGATACTGCACATTCCACTACTCTGAGAGTTCATTAGTGTGTCATTTCTGTTCTCTCTTTCTAGAAAGCTAGTGTTTGCTTGGCATTCTCTATCTGCTTTAGCTCTTCCTGTCTTTCTGTTCTCTCTTTCTAGAAAGCTAGTGTTTGCTTGGCATTCTCTATCTGCTTTAGCTCTTCCTGTCTTTCTGACTCCTTTTCTGCATAGTTTGCTGAGCTCTGAGTTGAAAGGTTTGATGAAGAGATGACATCTGAGTATTTCAAGGTCTCTCACTCTCTGCACATTGTCCAGCTGGGTGTTTTTGTGTTTGTTCCCATCTGAGACAGCATCTCTTACTATATCCGTACACACAAATACTACATGCAACTTTCCATTTCTCATAGAAATGATTGCATAATGTTTAGGTTCAGTAGCTGATCTAAGGCTGTGCAGTATTAATCATGAAGATTAACTAAAGCAAATTGTTTGAATAACTTCTGCTCTTTGTCAGACCTCAAGAATATGTGTTATGGTCTGCGAATATACCATGAAGAGGCCTCACATAGTACTTAGTTAAGTTCTACCATGCATCTGCAGGGTCAGAGGTGACATGTCTGGGGGAGATGTAAGAGAATGACACAAACTGGGAATGATGAAAATGACATATAATGATGTCATCGGCAGAAGTAACTGTACACACTAGACAAAAAACAAAAGAGATCTCAGACAAAAATCCCAGAGACAAAATGAGAACAATTATCAACCTTATTCAGTGGAGTAGGAAACTAAATAATGGGGCAGAAAGGAGCTGCCATGAAGGATCAGATGTACATTTAAGGGAGTCAGTATGTTTCCTGAGGAAAAATCTTTGCAGCACCTAAGAACTGGCAAGAAGATAATTTTTCAACAGTTTAGAAGTTATTGATGGGAGTGGGCTGAATCTAGACATAAAAAGAAGGCACCTAACAATTCACTGTGTTATTTTCCTATTTGATATCATATAATCTACTGCATGTAGCGTATAAGAGAATAATTATTTCTTACATTCATTTTTAACCAATGAAAATTGAGCCTAATTCATATGTATATTAGAGAGACGTAATCACTTACCAATAATATAAAGTAACATTTTTTCCTTATCCTTTAGCAGAAAAAAGGGAAAGCATAAAATGTATAACACAGAGAGCATGAAAATGCTTGCTGTGTGCTTTCACAAGTGTATATAATTGTAAGTCAAATATTCAAGTTCTGACTTTCTTAGACATCTCTGATACTTGTTTTGATAGACTTTCTTTCTGTTCCCAATTCACCTTCTTTTGGGAGTAAATAGTGAAATGTGGAAAACTGCCTAAGCTGGCAGAAAAACCCTACTACAGCATGAAGGCACAGCAATGGAGATGCAGTATAGAAAACACAGTTCTTCTTAACTATAACTATTTTTCTATATTTTTTATTAGGTTGTAGTGATACTACATTTTCTTTCCTTTTCTTTCCAATAACCATTTCACCCTGAGAGCAATGTTCTCTCCTGAGGGCCAGAGACTGACATTTCTGTAGACTTAATCTATATGTTCGAGGACACATCAAAGGTTAAGTAAATTCCATTTTTAATGCCATGATCACTAAATTGGAAATGTTAGCAGCTTTAAGTTTTGACAACTCTGGCCCTTAATTTTGAATAAAGATTCTTTCAATATTGTAAGATACCAGATGCTACACAATATGAATGGACTTTACAATTCTACAGAATGGTGCTTTACAAACATGTTTGATGAATCTTTGGTTGGGTTTTAAAATAAAATTCATCTAAACACATTATAGCAAGTGAAAATATGAACTGCATTTTCTTTTACTTTTAATCCTAATATACCATTATATTTCACCATTCCCTTTCCTTTCCCCAAATCCTCTTATGTACTGCTTCTTGCTCTTTTTCAAAATCACAATCATTTTTATTTATTACTATTCAATACATAAATATGTATATCTATACACACACACATATATGTATTCCTAATTTTAAAATTAGATATGCAAAAAGAGTTAACCAAACTGTTTCTTTCTAAGATTATAATCTAATTATAAGAAAATCTATTTCAGAAGAGCATTTTATAACTTATGTGATTTTATCTTATCAGTGCCAAGTTGTCTTATAGTTAGCAGATTTAAAGTCAATCTTACGCTGCCTTTTTTACTAAGTGACTTTGCAAAGGCAGAATAAAGTGAAAGCAAAAGTAATCAAAACACTTGTTACCACTGAGCATTAGGGACAAATTCAGGGTACATCGACTGACAGGGAATGCTGATCTGTAGTTAACACCTGGATGTTTCTATTTATAGAAGGATATCACAAGTTAAACACAGAAGAAATGGTTCACAAATCCAATAAAATTTGGAATGCACAACAGCCTGCAATACCAGGGGATTTTTCACCCAATATGTTTGCCAACAAATCAATAACAAGAGTAAATCCTTCTGCATAGTGGGCAATCAAATTCTCCATAACAGGTACTCCTACCTAAATTAATAGAATCCCAGAAGAGCTGTGTATGTTTCAAAGCCAATATCACTGAAGCTTAAAATTCACATGTGTTAAGCAGGAAGATATTTCTTAATAATGTCTCAAACAAAGGGAAATTATGTGAAGACTTTGAATTAAATGTTCCCATGCTGAGTGGCCTCAATTTAAATTGCTCGTGTCTCTATAGGGCGTGTTTCCCATTGTCTATATCTTTTTAAAGATGAAGAATGTATAAAGATTTCTAAAAGTATTATTGTCTTCCCTACAATGGTTGACTGTAATTGTTTGCTGTAAAGATTGTACTGGATAACATGCTCATTGAGATAGCTATCATAACTCATGTGCTCAGGATAAGCTGAAAAGACATCCCTGCCTGTAGCTTTTTTTAGCCATCCAGAAGAAAATCAGTAATTGCTCTTCTCTTTCTCAAGATCCTGACAGAATTTACTGTATTATTTACTTGATATTCCTTCTGTCACTTGCCCGTAATATAAGGACCTAACACACACTTTATTGAACAAATAAGAAGGCCATAGTGAAGAGGCAACAGAGCATATGTAAGATTTTTGCTGTCATGTTACTTTGAAGGTTGTGATTTAGATGGAAGAAAAACATTAAAAGAAAAATTAGGTTAAAATTTTGCTTTATTTGACAGACCCAGTTTTCTAATATCTCAGCATCATGCTAGACAATCTAGGAAGTTTTAGAATAGTTGTATAAAAGTTTGTTTTTAACAGCTATTATCTGTCAATAATGGTAGTAGGTATGAGAGATATGGATGGAAAAGCCAATATAGTTCTTCTTAAAGATATCACAACTGAATAAAAAAGATCTGCTTGCAGAAATCTTTAAAATTATTAACAAGACATTTAATGTATTATTTTTTTTATTTATCAACACCAATATGTAGAAAAGTTAAGTCTAGTGTTACATTCAAATAATCTATTCTTGTTTCTTTGAATCAGAACTAAAATCACATGGCTAACTTAATGTATTTAAGAATACTACCTTTGAATCTATTTTTAAGAAAAGTGTCTTTATGTACGACTCCTTAATACTTTTTTAGTTATATGAAAGAAAAGAGACAGAAACAAAGATGGTGAGATCTAAAGCATTAGGAAGGTTAGGGTGATATAAAGAGCAATAAATGTATATATTCTAATGTCTTTACATCTTCCTCAAGATACATGCACACTCATATTCATTATTTCTCCTTCCATGACAACAAGCAGGTGGTGGAATGAGCCTGGTTATCCATTGAAGAACTGATGAATGTGCTTAGGAATAAATCTAATCAAGGAAGGAACAATCTCTCCAAGAAAACTCATGAAAGCAAAGAAACTGAAGACACTGAGAAAAGATACTTAAAATCGAATTGTCTCCTGGTTTTGAGTATCACTCACTAGTCTATGGCAGTAATTTAAAGATTATGGGACCTTTAGAAGCTGTGAACTCTCCAATTAAGGTAGATCACTAGAGAAGAATCTGAAGACTGTTTCTGTTTCATAGTCCTCACTCCATGAAAACAAAGTCTCTCCAACTGTAAGTCACAGTGATTTTTTTCTCCATTAAATTGCTACTATGAGGTTGTTGTCATGGCAAAAGGAAAGTAAGGATGGTGATTTCTCATGTCTAAAGTTACCTGCAGATACAATTCAGTTCCCATAAATTCCAGTGACATTTCTGTAGAGTTACAAAGAAGCCATTTTATAATTAACATTGTGCTGGGAGAAAGAAGCTGAGTCAGGAGTCCCCATGATTCTCCCACTCCAGACAGACGCAGGTTAAGATCTTCTCTGGTAAGCCAGCTCGTGGTACTACACCGAATATTAGAAATGGGTTAGATCAATATGTAAGAGCTAGCCAAATAAGAGGCTGGAGCTAATGGGCCAGGCAGTGATTAAAAGAATACAGTTTCCGTGTAATTATTTCGGGGTATAAGCTAACCATGCGGGCGGCTGGGTGCCGGGGACGTAGCCCTGCCGCTTATATTACAACAGAGTGGCGCCCAAAACTGCCTTGACCCATTTATAGGCCAGCCCTTAGGTGGGTGGAGTAAACAGACAAAATGCTGGGAGAAAGAAGCCGAGTCAGTGAGTCGCCATGATTCTCCCACTCCAGACAGACGCAGGTTAAGATCTTTCCTGGTAAGCCAGCTCATGGGCTACACAAAATATTAAAAATGGGTTAGATCAATATGTAAGAGCTAGCCAATAAGAGGCTGGCGCTAAAGAGCCAAACAGTGTTCAAAAAAATACAGTTTCCATATAATTATTTCGGGACATAAGCTAGTCATGCGGGCGGCTGGGTGCCGGGGACGCAGCCCTGCCGCTCATATTACAACAACATTGAATCACAACAGGGCACAGGTAGTAAAAATAATATGGGGCAAAGAAAAAATAGTGGAGGCAGTGACTTTACCATTTGATTTCCACTTATAAAATGTAATTTCCTCCAAAACGTATTTATTGAATCAGCTTTAATTTGATATTTTATTTCTTATCTCGGTTGAAAGAAATTCAGTTCTCAGTTCTTAGAACTGTCTATTTTTTCAAACATCACTCTTTCCATAGCAATAATTACATTTAACACATTATTAGGATTTGAGCTCTGTTAGCTGTTTTTTTCTGCTTATTTTCTTGCATATTTGTCTTTTATTTTTGCTGTTCTTTTCAAAATCTCACTATGTAGCCCTTAGCGGGGCTGCAACTGCTTATGTAGACTTAGGCTAGACTTTGTAGTCACAAGACTTTTGGCATTTAGCCCAACATGATTTATACATTTTTTTGTTTGACTACAGCTCTATCATATGAATTTAAAGTAGAACTTGAAGAATCATAGAAAATCAAAAATAATTCTTGAGTGAATTAATGACAGACTTTAAAAAATCCACAGAAATTTAATTAAAAGCATTAAATCAGGACTTTAAATCAGCATTAAATCAGACAAGTAACTATATAGCAATTTATAGTTTAACGAATGTTCCTTTAGATAAAATATGCTTGGTTTTTGATAATTTGCAATGCTTTGATTGGTTTGCTTATTTTGTTTAATTGATTTGATTCCAACAAGGGAGCACATATGTTGTAATTAGTGCTGTGGTCTGGTTCAATTTTGAGTTAGGCAATAAAAAGAAATTAGATCTTCTAATTTTGTCAGATGCACTAGGTTTTTAAAATTATCTGTTATTGCTCAGGGATTGGTAATTAAAGAATTGTAATTCCTGAGCGTTAACTATTTCAATGGAAATTTTTCTTACCAATACCATAATACTGGGACATTTAACACTACCTACTGCCCCTCCAGAGACTCTATTGCATTGGTTTTTGAGAAATCAGATTATCCCAAACTTCTCCCATGTCTAGAGGCCAGTCTTGTTCAACTTTTAGGTGTCACTTTTGTCAAGATTTCTAGACTTGCCTTTCCTTCCCCTTCCTTTACAGAGCTGTCCTACAGGGAAGCATCTATTTTGCCTTGCAAGGTTCCTAATCACTGGTGGCCCTTGTCTTTTAGCGCCATAAACATTTTCTAACAGAAGTCATGACCTACTAAATGCCTCACAAGCATGTATCTAGATCTCATTACTTCATTTTGCAATGTTTAGTGTGGCTTAAGGATATAAAGGCAATAAATCCTTTGCTTTGGGGGTTCTTGATAGTACGATTGCTTCTTGTATCACAAACGTTTCTTTCAAAGTACAAAGCAATAGTGATAAGGCTTTATTTAATATTCATTAATATATTAAAATGTTCCTGTATTTTTTCTTAGAAAGCAGTTTCCAACAAAATTATTAACTAAGTAGTTTTTTATTGTATTTAAACTAGAATTGTTTTTAGTGATTATGTTGGTTAGTGTTATGACAACTTAACACTAAGTAGAGCCATTTGGAAAGAAAAAAATAATTGAGAAAAATACACCCATCATATTGGCATGTTGGCAAATCAAGGAAGAAGTTTCCTAATTAGTGATTGATGTTGAAGGACTCAAGGCACTGTGGGTAGTGACACCCTTCAGCTGCTAGCAATCAGTGCTATAAGGAAATAGACTGAACAAGCCTTAATATAAATGGAGGCTGCTCATTTGTTTCCCTGTTGCCCAGACCGAAATTATCATGCAGAAACTATATAATTACAATGTTTGGCCTATTAGCTCAGGCTTTTTATTAAGTAACTCCTATATCTTAAATTATACAAAACAGTTTATTATCTTAAATTATACAAAACAGTTATCAAACAAGAATTATATTTATAATATTGACTTCACTTACTGTTTGCAAATTGTGGAAAATATTCTATCATCTATCCTATCTTTGTGAGTCTAAAGTTTGATGTTTAAATGATATTTTATCATAACTTAGAAAAGCTATAACTATCTGTCTTCAATGCCATCAAAGACCTCAGAAGGATATAATATTACCTAAATAAAGAGGAAGTACATTTTAAGCAACGTCCAAACTTCTAGAAATGACAAAGTCATCTTGCTGCCTGGACAGTCACCTAAAGTTCATCTATAATATTGGAGCATCTGTCTTCCGCCTACAGGCATATAGTATCTGGCAGACATTTTCATGAAGCAGGAAACTTGAACATTTGTTGAACCTTTATACTGGTAAGTTGCTTTCATCACTTGATTTCTTCTCTGTGCTGCAGAGTGTCTGACAGGTTCTTTTGTGAAACAGGAACCCTGAAGGACTGTTTTATCTCCTTTAAGCAGGTTTAGCAGTCACTTTTGTGGGTCTTGCATGTCCAGTTCATACAGCATACCATAAAGCAGTCTAGGCAATAACATTTTCTTGCCCAAATGGCTAGCCTTGTCAATTTGAAGACAAATTCCATAACAAGTTTCTTGGATGCCAATCAACCTCTCTGAAATAATTGGTGTTGCCTAAAGCAGACATATCTCACGGTCAAGAAAAGTCTATGTTCTTAAAACCTTTTAAATGCCATTTTCTGTAGGTCTTTGAAGTGTTAAATATTATCTTTCTAACTGAAATATATTTTTGTATATCTAGAAATCCTATCAAACATGACTACAAGTTTGACTATTATAAATGACTATTAACCTACAATTTTAAATATACATTACATTTTTAAATGAGATGCACAAACAAAACACCTTAAACAAGAACAGAAATACATATACAGTGTAACAAAATTGACCTTAAATTTGTATCAATAGACCAAGATCTACACCAATGCAAAGAATTTATCCTTATATCATATCCTCTTTTAAATGAAAACAAACATTTATAAACAATTATTGAGAAATTTGGGAGTCTTTCTCCAAACTGTTTCCTGTTGCTTGTTTGGCAAAATGTTTTTAGGTTTCATGGAGACCTTTGTGGGGAGGGTTTTTGTTTTATCAAACCACATTATCCTGAAAGGAATCAACTAGTTCTCATCTTTTGTGGAAACAAAATCAGAAACTTTTTTTAAAGTGACATATCCTTAGACTCAAATTTTGAAGTCCAAGGTACCTTATGTTGGTTTAGCTTAGCAGCCCACAGAATCAAATGTCTCTTTCTAGTTGAAGAAAACACAATAATATAAAGAATCAAGACTCTCTGTGTATATTTTATTTCTATGTGGCTTACTGTTTTTTTATGACTTTAATTTTTACTGTCTGCACTGTTTTTATCTTATCTTTACTATCTCTTTAAAGACTTTGTTTTATATTTTAAAACTACTTACTATTTTTACAACTGTCTATATTCTTGTTTTTCTTTCTCCCAAGCCTACATACATTTTTTAAACACACTATGACCCATGCAGAGGTTTATTTATGTCTGAATTTGTCTTTGTTCTATATCTGTAATTATTTTCTTACTAGGAGTAGTTTGAAAATAGTAAGCAGATTGCTCACAGGAGCCCTGTATGCTGATTCCACCTCTCTTGGCCTTTCAATATGGCAGAGGTATGTTTACTACTAACTTTTTGACCCATGCTCTTTGCTCCAGCTTCAGGGATTCAGAAGATCTATGTCACCAGTAGTCAATTTGTAGCAC
The DNA here is from genome assembly GCF_950005125.1 of Chionomys nivalis. Classification (NCBI taxonomy): domain Eukaryota; kingdom Metazoa; phylum Chordata; class Mammalia; order Rodentia; family Cricetidae; genus Chionomys; species Chionomys nivalis. The sequence goes on along the minus strand of NC_080103.1, from coordinate 26,134,641 downwards.
TCTACTCACAAACTCCATTCAAGTGCTCTGTAGCCTGATCTCCTAAAAGAGCCGGAGCCATTCATTTGTGCTGCCAGTATGAACCAGGAAGTCATTTCTTAAATAATTTCCCATTTGCTCACTGCAGGCAAACACGGTCAATATAAAAAAAAATGGGGCTGCCAAGAAGCTCCAATTGACTTTTGTTTTTGTGGGTCTAGAAGCCCCCCTTTAAAAGGTTTTTGAAGATTTATGTGGATGTACGTTGCTGATTGTTTGGGTGCCATTTTTTAAATGGAGGTTGCTCATTCACTTTCCAGCCACCTAGACCTGAATAACCACACAGAAACTATATTAATTATAACACTATTTTGGCTATTATTTCCAGTTTTTTGTTAAGTAACTCTTATATTTTAAATTCATCCATTTTTATTAATCTATGTATCACAATGAGGAACAAACCCCAGAAAGATGCATTCCCCCAAAGCTTCTGCATCAGTCCTGCTTGCCTTAAGTCCCTGCCCTGACTTCCCTTCAAGATGGAATAACTCTTTTCTCCCCAAGATTTTAAGGATTATGACACTGTAGGATTAGGGACCTTAACACATTGTTCTAATCTTATTGGCTTCAAATAATCCCTTAACCCATTGAATATAACTCAAAGAAGCCAGACTAACTAGTTATGATCAACTAATTTCTTGCTGCATAATGAACCACTCAAATATATACACCTTATAGTTTTCATGATCATCTATCTTAGATTTTTTTGTATATTTACAATTCCCATATTTGAATTATCTCCACACTTCCACACTGTGGTTAGATCAAGATTGGCCCTACTTATTTCTAGTACACCTTTAGCTACTAGGCTGACAAATATATCTTGACAACTTGTTGTAGCTTCAGGAATATACAGACTGCTAGAAGTATAGAGGGGAAGAGAAAAGGAACCCAATGTCAGTGAGGGAAACCCTTCCCAATAAGAGTTGGCATTGATCTAACAATTGAAGGAGCAGAAAGGAAAATGAGCCAGAGATTAATGGGAGAATACTATAATTATTAACCTAAGATCGAATACATTTGCTATCAGCCTAAAGTACTAAGCTGGCTAAGAGAGACTGCAAGCTGAAGTTTTAGTAGAGAAAGAACAGAAACTGCAATCTCAACTTACTGAAGTGATTTCTAGGGAAATTTTTAAAAAAGTAGGTAGACCTTTCTAGCATTGATATGGATTCTCTTAGATGTGGAAAGCACATTAAATTAAAGGACATTCAATGGCAAACTAGCTGCCGGAGGCCTGAATAAATTTAGCCTACGTGTTTGGTTTTTCCTGATTTTTAACAATCTGGACGAATATATTTCAGTGTAGGCCAATTTCATATGAAAATTGAAGGTTTTAGCAATGTTATATCCTATTTCTATGTTATATTCTATTTTTAATCTGAGTGGCTATTCTGTTAAATGGACTTCAGACTTCTCAGGTGAATCCAGTCCTAAAAGTGTCCCATTGCCACATTTATGTAAGTAAATCTGTCAGTTTCCTATTTCTCATTGAATATGTATGGTTTGCATTGTGGAGGGAAAATACAGTTCTTCATCTTTCATCAACAATGGAGAAATGAAAGATACACAAAGAACCATGTGTTTCTGGAAGGAAAAGTGAAGGAAAATTTGTGAGGATTTTTTTATTTGTGAATATACAAGTGAGAAGCTAGGCTGTCATGGGAGACATACATAGTAAGAAGGTATTCCCAGGACTTTCAAAAAGGTTTGCAACCTTAGATGATTTTCAGTCCTGCAGCTGGTCTGCATAGTTTTGAGGCTGTAACATTAAAAAGTTCCTAAACCTTAGTCACCCCAAACTATGTCAATTTCTAATTAAAATGAATTATTTTTCTTTTGTTTTCTTTTAATCTTGAAGAACTTTATTTTACCTTATACTTTTTTTAAGCAATCTTTTTTTTTTAAATTTTACATACCAATCCCAGTTCCCTCTCCCTCCCCTCTCTGTTTTATGAGTGTATTCACTGTTATAAATAAGCCATGTTAAAGCTATTGTATCCAAGCAAGAGAAAAAGTTAACTGAAAGTTATTTTGATTATGATTCTCCTATATCGTCAACTCCAGTCATTTGAAATGTTGGTTTGTAAGTGATTATATTACAACTAATAGTGTACAAAAAAAATCCCCACATTTGACCAAGTGTGTGTGTGTGTGTGTGTGTATAAATGTATGAGTCACACACACACAAATATATATATATATATTTATATATTTCAGACAATGTTAGGAAATGAGAAAGAATATACTGTCCACTGTAATTTAAAAAGTATTCAGTCTGAGGCAGGCTATGTATTAATTGATCTACAGATGTGATGAATTGTAAAATCCAATCAGGATAAATAGCAAACCTATGGAAGGTGATGCATATAATTTAGGGATACATATTTAGCTTTTTCTGTGCATACATACACACATAGCTATGTGTGGACTTTATATATGCATGTATACATTATGCATTTATAAAGTTAACCTTTCAACTTTGAGCACTAATATATACTAACTGCTTAGTAAGAAGAGAGAAAGGAAATTCTCAATCCAGAAATGTTCCAAAATTGAATATACAAAGCTGTAACGTAGTCAGTCTCACAGGATTGTCATTCATCAGTCAGTAAAACTTTTAACTAAGTTGTATATGAGAAGTCCTGAAAATAAATACATATGGGGCCATGCATATACTTGGAATAAACTTTGAACTTAAAAACAGTTATGCTCTGTTTTTATACTTATATATTCATTTATTGATATATTTTAAGGTCAAGTAAATCACTGGTTATTCTTTCTGCAAATAAAACCATGCTTTAGGCTAAAAAAAAAAGGATCAAACACTAAAAATCCCAGAAAAATTTTGTCTACATTAGTAGCAAAGCTTCTTTTCATTTGTAATATGGCAAAGTTTGGGTACCATCATAAAGACTTGGGCTCATAGGGTATGTGTTTAGAACTCATAGTTGTGTCTAATGGACTATTTTGGAATCTAGATATTATATAAAATACTACTAGCATATAAAAATATGATAAAAAATTCTCATAAACAATTAAGATGATTAAAATAATAAAAATATTTTATTGTATAAGTGATTCCTTATTTATGAATACTTTATTAAATATTTTTATATACACTATATTTATTTTTACCGTACTCCTTCCTCTCTGCCAACTCCTTTTTCTCTCCTTTTTTTACCTACCAAATTTTACGTTGTCTCTCTAGCTCTCTCAAAAAAATCTAAAATATCTAAAAATCAAAACAAATGAATACCACAAACAAAAATATAATAAAATAAAAATTACTACAACAAACCAAAATGAACAATGCATAAAGTAGACATAGAGTCCATTTGCCGTTGTCCAACTACTCATGGGCCTGGGGCTTGCTCTGACATGTGGGTAATAAAGTCAGAGACATTGGAGAAAACCAATTATCTCTTTGCCAATGGGTGTCAGTTACAGGTAGCTTTTTGCATAGAAGTGGTACTTTGTCTTTTCTTTCTCATCACCATGCTGGAATTTTATCTGGAGTTGAATTTATACAGACCTTCTGCATGTTATCCCTGTCTTTGAGTTTGTATTGGGTATCGACCATGATGTTTGACTGCTTGTTTCCTTGACAGCTCTTAGAATCATTCATACCCTAAGTGTGAATCAGCTATCTTTGTTTTTATGCTTTTACCATATATTAAATAAACAAAATGTTTTTCGGAATGAATCTGAGGAAAGATATATTTATTGGAGAAAAGCAGTCAATATTATTATTAACTTTCAATAATAATTGATTTTTTATCATTTCAAGATGGTGGATTTGAACTCCACATGGATCTAGTACATTAGCAACAAGGTTATGATGTACTCCATGTAATGGTGTTCCCGTTTTTATAATTTATCTCATCAGATTCTGTACATCCTTCAAATTCATGTTCTATCTCTGTCTCTCCCTCTTCTTCTCTCTTGGCAATGAACAAACTGTAATAAAAACTCATTAAAATATGATACTAATTAAGAAACAGAATTTTTCCCTTGGAGACTTCCTGCTATGCAAAGTAAAACCATACCTATGTGGTGGGTGAAACATTTCAAAGTACTTTTATATTATAATGCTTTAAAAGTATGTAATCATTGAATGAATAAAGGAGCTTTGTCAGACACACTTTGTCGTCTTATATAATTCCACTTAGAAGACTGTAGACTAATTAGATGCATCTCCCTATGGTTTCATTTCCTTTATATTCATTTTTTTTCTGAACTTGCTAGATACATCCTTTTGCAGTTTAACTTTTCTTTTGAAGAAATTGCTTTTAATTACAAATTTGAAAAGACGAACAAAACTCACCTAACATCAAGCCATAAAAATGTTCAGTGGGTGGTGATAACCACATGGTGGTCAACTTAATGCAAGGTGATTTGTTCCCAGGACTCTGAGTGCAATCCTGCTGAACTAAACTAAAATTCTTGTGTCAACCCTGTCCTGTTGTGCAAATCAATCAAGTTAGTACCCTTTGTGCTCTTGTGCACATTAGAGATTCCAGTGCTTGCATCCTACATGCATTTACAGAAGAGGCTGGGAAAGCAGCCACTCTCCAGTCCTGCACTCAATCCCAGCATGATACGCAATAATGACCTGTCAAGAGAGGAGGTTGTCTACTCTCACACTGTGAAATATCCTGAGACACTTTCTTTATAAACTAAAGGAAAAAAAAAAAAACAGATTCAGCAGGACTCAAGGCAAGAAATCATGCCCTCAACTTCAAAAGTGCCTCACAATCTTCAAAAATATTTTTTCAGGTGGTATTTTCACCTTGGTGTGTTTTTATGTGTCCTTTAAAAAATTATAAAAATGAAAAGGATGGCCAGAAGCAGTTTCTAAGCCACAAAGCTTTGCCATCTCCTTTTCAAGATTTGGGGATTAGCCATTTATCTTGTTTCCTTTGAAGGGTTGTTTTCTTGCTTCCAAACATTCATTGATTTAGTTTTACCTTTTGTCCATTCATAATGCAATAGCTTTTGAATGGTTGATATGTGTACCTTAGTTGTAGTGTTGAACTTACCAGAATTAATTCCAAGTGTAAAAGTAGTATTAATTCATCTTTTACAGGAAATTAGTTCATCTTCATCATGCTAAAGAAGGATGTTTAAAATTTTCTTATGTAAAATCTGACTAGGAAAAGAATCTGTCACAGAAAAATTTACATCCACTTCTAAAACAAAAACTGCACAAATTTGAAGGATCCCGAGAGTCTCTGAAACATAATGTTGCTGATTGGGTTGCAGTAAAGAGAACGTATCCTAAGAGATTTCAGCATAATGGTATTAGAGAGCTGCACTCACAGAAAAATAAAAGTGCATGGATAAAATACTGAACTGAAGCTGCAAGGTGGAATTCACATTGCTTCACGCAATCCTATGCACTCAGGACAATCATCCTCAAGAGTGGAGTGGTCTCTAGTGGAATTCTCCCGCACTGATTTCCCATCAGATGTCTTTAGTCCACTGTAGTACACTCGGATTTAGAACAGACTGCTGACTAAAGTCTGTCTTCTGATACCTGGGCACCAAAGCCTCCAGCAAATGGAGTTGGTTGAAACAATGATTCCTGTGACATCCTGCTCACTAGGGCTCCATTCTTATCAACTTTCTTTCTTTCCTTCCGTACTTCTCTCTCTCTCTCTCTCTCTCTCTCTCTCTCTCTCTCTCTCTCTCTCTCTCTCTCTCTCTCTCTCTCTCTTTCCCCTTTAGCTACAGAAGCAGTTTTCTGATTTTACATCTAAAATTTAATCCATATACCAGATAAGAAAATAATTTGATGGATATAGTTTTGACTTATTTACACTTGAGTACATTCTAAGTATAATTTACTAAGTTGTTCTTAATTATTTTTGCTTTTATTTTGTGGCCATTGTTTTGTGAGATGGAATTTTTCTGCATAACAGGCCTGGCTGAACTGGAACTCCACCTTTTGTAGACCAAAGTGGCCTTGAGCTCATGGAGATCCACCTGCCTCTGCTTCCTTAGTGCTGAAATTAAAATAGGTGTTTTAAATTTTTTGGTTTTTGTTAGATAATAGAATTTAATACTTTTTCCACTGGGCAAATGATTTAAAACAGGTATTAAAAGAACAAGAAGCATGAAAAGTTGGGAGAGCTGACTGCTATTGAATTCAGTGAACACAACAGACAATCCCTTATCCTTAATCTTTTTGGTAAAAGGAGGTACAGATAGGTCTGGCTAAAAAATAGAAATCAATGGAAACAGAATAGAAGGAATCATTATTTTCAACATTTTAAATAGAATAAACTGATACAGAAACTAGAGGAAGGATAATAGAATGCTTTCTTTTTACACAGTAACAGAAATATTGTTAGTGACTTTTACCTTTTATCAACTCACATTTTTATAGAATTACATTTTAGCTTGTATATAGCTATACAAAATGGGGAGTGCTATTTTCAGGATGTCTTGTTTAATTCTCCAAATGATCAGGAAGACCATAAGGGATGACATGACAGCATGGCAAAATTTCAGTAAGTAATAGCAGGTTTCCAGCAGAGATTTTTGAGGAATGAATAGAGGGAACAGTGGGGGCTTTAATTTCTGAATGTTTAACACAGAAACGCATTGGGAGAAGTGGTAAATTTTAGAGGGCAAACTAATTTGAACAGGAGTAAGAGAGCAATTTTAGTGAGAGTAGATCCAGGATACATCCCATTTTTATTCATGATTCATTTCAAATGAGACAGTGTTTTCAGGAAGAGATGCATGAAACAGTTAGATAGACATATAGGAGCACTGAAAATAAAACAGCTTGCTTCAGAGCAAGTGATACCTTTGCTACATTAGACTCCACTGGGCTAGAAGGTAGTGTTTTGGAAAGTGAGCAGAAAATGAGGATTGCTGGTAGGTTTATGTAATTTTGGATCAAAGATTTGTCTGAGGTTCTAGTGGCCAGTTCTACATCAGGTATTCAAAATGAGTTAATTTTTCTGAACTCCAATTTACTTATTATTAAAAGTAGAAATAATTACTTTAATAATCTCTTTAAAGTAAACATAAATTTTGGGGCAGTTTGCAATTTCAAAGATGGTCGTTATTGAGAAATTATGGTTGTTAATAATCTGAGGAATAAAGATATCATAGTAATAGCCACAGTAAGAGTTGTTGAAAATATATTAAGTATACAAAATAAGGCAATTGTTTGCCCAATATATTATGTAAGTCTAGTAGCTTAAATTATGCACTAGAGACCTACTTCCTTCTCTTTAATGGCTTACATGTATTATCAAATGAAGTAAAAATTAAGTATATATCAGGTAGATACACACAGAATAAGGTTAATCTAAGTGAATGAATTAATTAATGAACTAACACAATGGGTAATTATAACCCGGTTTCAAAGTTTCAAGGAAAGTGTCTGGGAAGAATGTTTTATAACATGAGTTATTCATCTGACATCAAGGATTTTGCTGATCTTGCAGAGTACACCAGCACTCTCAAGGCAGTTCAGAACCATCTGTAACTACAGCTAACTCCAATATCAAAGAGATCCTTTGTTCTCTGCAGATAATCAGCATATACACAGGTTCACATATGGTACACTTACACACATGCACATGAACTATTCATATCTATAGCACAAACATAAATAAATCTTTAAAAAGTGGTCTGTGTGAGATTTGGACAGAAGTTATTTATAATCAAAAATAATTATAAGCTCAAAGGGTAGACTGTCTGCTGAGAGAACTTTACTACAAAGATATAGAGTTAAGATCCATGAGCAGATAAAAAGATTATGCAGAAAAATGACAGACACAGTGATAGATGATGTAAATGAATATTTTATTAAATATAGTTACTTTGTCTAGAATAGCATCTGGCACTTGGTCATATGCAGTGAATACTGTTTTTTAATATATAAGAAAATACAGCATGAAAAAATATGGATATTAAGTAAGGACAGAAGTTGGTTAATATAGAAAAATACTAATAATATTTCAAAAATGAGCAAAGACCCATTAGAAGATAAAAATAGAAATTCTTTAAAGTATGGATATAACTGGATACAAGATGATGCTAAGAAAATGGGAAATAAAATTAAGGGAATGAAATAGCCACCAGTTTCATATAGTATCTTTCACATGGCATTGACTGAGGTGTCCTTTTGAGTGCAGCAGAACTAGTTGAATTACGTGGGTGTTATGTTTGGAATAGGGTTAATGAATATCTCTCAGAATCCTTTGATCTGAACTTTTGGTCCCTGCTGTGTCAGTACTGAAGAGTAATATTAAGATTAGAAGCAAAGTAGTTATGTTATAGATACCAGCCTCAAAAGAGCTGAAAACTCATGATTCAGACAAGGTTATTTCTCATGAGAATGGAGTGCTATAAAGAACTTTGCCTGATGCCATCTTTTGCTGCACTTCTTGTCTGGTCACAAATCTCTCCCATTTGTATTCACTCAGTATGATGCTATCTGCCTGCCAGAATGTGATGTTACTAGAAGATAACACCTTATTATTTAATCTCTAAGAGTTTCATCCCATTTATGGATGCTGACCTTTAAAAAGAATATGACTTAAAAAACTCTGTTGATTAATCATGAGCGTCAACTTTATAGGACTGAAAAATCCTATTCATTTACTAATTCTGAGTGTATTTGTAAAGGCATTTCTATTGGATCATGAGGGCACTAAACTGTTGATGAACTCAGAGTTTATTAGACTACTAAGAAATTGTGTGACTATGGAAGGCAAAAGAACTGGGTTGCAATAAATAATAATTTTTGCTTGTCTTATCTCTAAGAAAGTCACTTAAATTTTAAACAAAGCTAGAAGGTGTATGACTGAAAAAGTATGCCTGTTTTAAAATATGCAATTTAGCCATGCAATCAAAATGACTTATTCTCTATTTTTAATATTTGAATAATTGCTTTTGGGGCCTGAGAGATGGATTAGTAATCAGAAGCATTTGTTTCTCTGGCAGAGGACAACATTTGGTTCTCAGCACCCACTGGGTGGCTATAAACACCTGCAACTCCAGTTGAGGGGACTCTAACACCTTCTTTTGACTGCTGCCACAGGTACCAGACATGTATGTGGCATACATACATATAATAGAGAGCAAAATATTCCTATTCAAAAATAAAACAAATCTTAAAAAAATAAGAATTAAGATATGTACTTTTTCAAGACTTCTTTGAGAACTAATGTGAGAGTGTATCAAGAGTTGTGTTCTTTGTGCTAATGCTAAGTAATTGTTTAAATAAGCTTTAACAATAGAACCAGTAAAGGTACTGTCTTTTGCAAATTTAAGATTTATACTAAAAAATTGATTATATGTTTCATTACTTCATTTCTTCATTCATCTAAAGCAAATGAAAATTCATTCGAAAACAGCATTGAGTGTATATGTAAAATTTGAGAAAAGAAATAAAACATGAATAACAAATGCAAGACACAAACAAAAGTAAGGCTCTTTTCAAATAGTTCAAACTAAGAATTACATGGTGTATATCTGTATCTATCATCCTGAGTGAGGTATAAATCAAACCTAGATAGATAAACATGGTATGTACTCACTCAGAAGTGAATATTAGATGAAAAGGAAAGGATAACCAGTCCCTAGTCCATGATCCCATAGAAGCTAGGTAACAAGGAGAACCCTAAGAGAGACATACATGGATGCCCCTGTAAAGGGGAAATAGAGGAGACCTCCTGATAAAATTAGGAGGGGAAGATAAGGGAATTTGTAATTGGAGAGGTAGTGAAGAAGGCAAGGAGGAGAACACGAGGAAACCAGATAGTCAAAAAGGGGGAAGGACAGTGAGGGAAAAGAGAGAGATCTTGATTTACAGAGCAATCAAATGGCTAGCAAAATACATAGTACTATGGAAATTCCCAGGAATCCTCAAAGAGGATCCCAGAAAAGACTCTAAGTAACAGTGGAGAGGGCACCTCCATTGGCCTTCCACTATAATCAAACTGATGACTACCTTAACTGTCATAGAAACTTCAACCAGCAACTCATGAAAGCAGATACAGAGATCTATAGGGAAGCACTGGGCCAAGCTACCTGAGATCAGACCAGGAGAGGGATGAGCGACAATATGAGCAAAGGTGTGAAGACCATGATAGTGACACCCAGAGAAACAGCTTACCTGAGCTAGTGAGAGCTCACTGACTTTGCACTAATAGCAGACAAGCCTGCATAGGACAAAATTCGGCCCACTGAATATGAGGGATAGTTGTGAGGCTTGGGCAGTCTGTGGGGTCACTAGCTGTGGGACTAGGATTTATCCTTATTGCCTGAACTGGCATCTAAGAGCACATTCATTTCAGAGCAATACCCTGCTCAGCCTAGATCTGGGGGAAGGGCATTGGTCTAGCCCCGAAGTGAAGTGTCAGACTTTGTTGACTCCCCATAGGAAACTTTATTCTTTCTAAGGAGTTGATGGGGAGGTGGGTTGGGGTGAAAGGTGGAGGAAGCAGGAGGATGGATGGAAATGGGAACAGGGATAGCTATGTAAAAGGAGAAAAATTGCATCGAAAATTCTTAAAAATAAATAATGCTTGTATTAGATACACAGACACATAAAAACCAGGATAAAACATGTTTATTGTTCATAAGAGCCTAATTTACACAATAATGTAGACTGAGAATCCATAACATGTCATTAATAAGCTTGAATGTTTGGAAATCAAGTTATGGAAATTAGTTTGTTATCTGAAACAGTGAGAAACGGGGATCTCTTGATGTAATCCAGTACAAAGCCTAAGAAAAGAGGGGATGGCCGGGCCGTGGTGGCGCATGCCTTTAATCCCAGAACTCGGGAGGCAGAGGCAGGCAGATCTCTGTGAGTTCGAGTCCAGCCTGGTCTACAAGAGCTAGTTCCAGGACAGGCTCCAAAAACCACAGAGAAACCCTGTCTCGAAAATCAAAAAAAAAAAAAAAAAAAAAAAAAAAAAAAAAGAAAAGAAAAGAGAGGATGTCCTTGGTGTAGGAGTGAGGCAGGAGAAAGCAATGCATACCTCCTTGCTGTTGCGTCTTGCTATATCCTGTGCAGACTTTGTCAGATTAGATGCTGCCTATCATCAGTGGGGAGGAAAAGTTGTTTTTCTTTTTTACTCAGCTTCAGACACTAATCCCATATACAAGCATGTACATAGAAAAACTCAGAAGAAATATTTAGTCTGGGAACATGTTGACACACAGAACTCATAGTCACACTATACAAACAGAAACTCCACTACTCTTTGAAGACATAAATCTATGAGATGATATAATTTCACAAACTTAATAGACTTTCACTATTTTGAACTGACTTTTCCCTTTACCAATACTATTTTGACCCACTGTAATTCATCCTTCTAAATAACCACTCTGATTTTGATTAATTATATCTTAATGCACAACTCCTTGAGATGAGTGTATGGTAGTTGGTATTAAGAAGAGAAAGCAAATTAGAAGTGTTATTTATGTTCAAATAATTTAGCAACATGTATTTTATCAAATAATTTGAAGAGAGGCGAACTATGTAAATGATCACTTGTGTAACACAGATTAATATAAGGAATGTGAGTTGCAAGAACCACCAGGCAGGATGTTTATAAAGACAATTAAAACTTAGTAAATCAGTAAACATGAAGAATGAATGTCATTCTACAAAGAAAGAATATATTGAGGACTCTAAAGGATATTTATTGCTCCTGGAACATATATGCAGAGTAGGATTGCTGGCTGTAACAGAGTAGAGATGTGCCTGGTAGCTCTCAAGCAAAATTAATATAGTGCCCTTGCCTTGGGTTGAAAAACACCACTCTAATGAATAAACGATGGTAGTCATAGATTTTCTGTTTGAAGAAATGATGGATGTATTACTCAATAAGCAGCTGGTCTATAGAAAAAGTCTGGTTTCTTATCATATATCCTCCATATGGGGATGCAGGCATTTGCATAGAAATGAATTGATTTGAGAAAGGGCAGAAGAGGGGCAGCGACTGAGAGAGTTGGCAGAGCAGGCAAAAACAAAGTGCAGAGGAAAATATCCTCATGGCTTTGTTTAATAAGACTCAGTTCTGCAAACGGTATAGAGCACCCTTGATGATTTAACTAATGTGAACCCTCATATTCATGTGGTGTGTCAGTAAATATGAGAAAATATGACTTTTTAAAGAGGAGTAATTACTGTTTTGTGTTTGTAAGTTATTCATTTACACATATTCTAGTTAACAAAGCTGAAAATAAAAGTGGAAAATTGTCATATGAAGAATTTAAATGGAACTTTATTTATATTTTATTTCTTAAACTTTTAAAGATAATTTTAGTTTCTCAAGAAATTATTTGAAGTATATGTTGATTTTTTGTTTTTTCTTTTAGCCTAGTTAATTGGAAATAAGTTTATATGGATTTATATAATTATATTTTACCTAAGAAATTGTTCTAGTCTATTCCCCTTTCTCTACTATAAATGATATATTATGGGAAGTCTTTCTATATATGTGTTGCCTAAAGGTGAGATGATCCTTTGGGTTCCTGATTCATGAAAGAGTTTGCTAGACATATTTCAGGACACAGAAGACAAACTGCCAATGTAGGTGGAACTCTTTGAAATTTCCTGTTGATAAAAAAGTCTTCCAGATACTTTGTGCCAATAGGCTGAAGATGAGTGCCCACTATGTTACAGAATAACTTTAGGTGACTGCCCAAGTAGTGAGATATCTCTGTCAATTCTAGAGTTTTGGAAGTTGCTTATAATGCACTTCCTATTTACTTAGGTAATATTGCATCCTTCTGCGGTCTTTGATAGAATTGAAGAATATATAGGTATAGTTATAATTTTCCTTAGTTACTATAAACTATAAAGTATATATAAATATTATAACTATAATTTTTGCTTGATACCTGTTTTTATATGTAATTTTACTAAGTAAAAGTTAAAACTTTTTTTGATTTAAACAGAAAAGGGTAAATGGTATGGTTTGTTGTTCTGTATATATGTTGCTTTTATTGGTTAATGAATACAACAACTGTCTTAGGCCTGCACAGGGCAGAAGAGAGGTAAGCAGGGAAAACTAAACTGAATGCTTGGAGAAAGAAGGCAGTGTCAAAGAGACACCACAGAGCTGCCAAAGGATAAAGACACAAGCCACCAACTGGAACCTTGCCTATAGGCCAGAAGCCTCATGGTAAAATATAAAATAATAAAAATGGGTTAAATTAAAATGTAAAAGCTACCAATAAGAAGCTAGATCTAACAGGCCAAGCAGTAATTTAATTAATACAGTTTCTGTGTGGTTATTTTGGGACTGAGCAGCCGGGAACAAACAAGGAGGCTCCTTCAATAGATGAATAGGTAGATATATAGATGGATATTTCTAAATAAAACAAACATATATATGTATGTATAAATATCTAATGTCTTCAAGAAAATAACTTTTAATAAGTGTTTGAAAAAAAAAGGAATCCTGCAGAATTGCTGTTCCAAAATATACTAAAATGCATTATATATTATCAGATGTTGAACACTTATCAAAATATTTTTTCTCTTCTTTCTTTTCCCCCTAATATTTGATATTGAATGCACAAGTTTCCAAATATGCTAGGTAAGTGTTCTCCAACTGAACTACATTTCTTTTTAAACAGATTTGAAAAACAGTTTTGAGAAAAACATTTTTAGGCGCTAAAATTCTACATTATTAACATTAGTAAGAAGGAAAAGCAATGTTTATGAAGTCAAATTCTAAATTCAGCATCATTCCATCTGTCAATGTTTCACGTACATTGGAAGCCACTGCAATGCCTATTTCATTTTTCTTCATGTACTTGACTAACAAACAGGTTGAACAGTGTTTTCCCCCATAAAATTGTTTTATCCATAGTTCTTCTTTTTATGATCCCTTATACACTTTTAAATTTTTAAATGAGGTTTATATGTCAATGACTAAGAACCAGGCTTTGGAATCAGATGCATCTGGATTTCATGTTTATGCCTAAACTGAAGTATAGCATTAGACATGTTATTTGGCTTCTATATGTTGATTTCAATATCTCTAAACTGGGGACAATATCAACTTCTCTGGTACACTAAAATTAAATAATAAATTATCCCCCAAGAACCCACACACATTCATGTCTAAGCAACTTTTTACTGAGTAACAAAGCATAAGCAAGCAAGATATTTTTCTCTTACTATCATGTTGCATTTTTGGTTAAAGAGAAAGGACCAATAATTGTATTTATCTCTTACAAAAAGTCTTAAAATAATTACAAATTTAAACTTTTATATATGAAAAACTATCAGTCATTTCCACCCTAAGTTCTCAAGTTGCATACCCACTTGGTTTGGGAGGTCCTTCAGTCTATGTGTTGCTTTCATTGGTTAATAAATAATGAAGCTGCTTGGCCTGTTGATATGGCAGAACTCAGGTAGGTGGGGAAAACTAAATAGCATACAGAGAGGAAGAAGGCAAAGTCAGAGAGACACTATGGATCTGTCAGAGACAGATGCTGGGAATTTTACCCTGTAAGCCACTTCCACATGGCGATACACAGTTTAATAAAAAATGAGTTAAATTAAGATGTCAGAATTAACCAATAAAAAACTAGAGCTAATGGGCCAAGCAGTGATTTAATTAATATAGTTTCTATGTGGTTATTTTGGGGCTAAGCTAGCAAGGCAACCAGGACGAACAAGCAGCCCTCTCCTTGCAATACCCATTCCTTAAAAGTTTTTTATTAAATAATATTGGGAAGTTGCTTGCAGAAATGGGTACAAAAAATTAACCATCTCCCCTGATCTCTAATCTATCCTAGTAAGAAAAGTATGTCAGCCACAATAGTCAGGCTGCCTGCCATCAATTTTGTTTCCTGACCTCAAGAGTCTCTCACTCAACTATTAATAGTGTGTCTTTCTAAACTATATGGTTCCCCCACGATTTTCTACCTCAGAGACATTTACAAAAACATCTTAATCTAACCTTAAGTCATTATTTTAGCTATGACACATACTGAAACATGTGAACGCATCTCCCAATATTAAAGATTATAAGGCTCCTCAAGAGAAATTTATAAATCCCAGCTGTGTTACACTCCCTTATTCCTATTTTCTACCTTCTGCAGCCCCTGCTCATCCATAGTTATGACAACACTATATCTTAACCTTGCCTGTGTTAATTTTCCCACTATAATGACATCTATCATAATCCCTTACTATATTTGTTAGAAACTCTTAATAATTAAAATTCTATTTAAACTAACACTATTATTGTATAAAACCATTACTTCAGTTAAACAGTACAGATTGATGAAATCATCTTCATAATAATCCACAGGTAAAAAAATGCCCAATAGGACTGGATATTTCCCTGAGGTTATAATTCTACATTAAAATCAGTAGGGATTTACCCACACCTATTCACACCATGACAGATACAGAGAAAGATGGAGGCAGCAAACACATAAAGGCACAGCAGCTGCAACAGACATTCTGAAGTTGAAATCCTCGGGGCCATGCCTATCTGGGAATCACCCATCAGTGCCTTATTTCATGTTGGACTGAACTCCAGGAGCTCAGCTGCCTTCTGTTGTCCCTCGTATCAGGTCACCAGCATGCAGCCTATGCTCTTAACCACGGAACCATCTTTCCAGCTTTATTCCATTTTTATTGTTGCAACTTTCTATTAACTTCACACACACATAATCTTTCTATAAAGGCTACCAATATTTGCTAAGGTAAACATGGTGATAGTTAACATTTTAAATTTTAAACATGTTGCCTAAATTTTCACATGTGGTTTCTCTCATTAAAGCATGAAAATCTGTATTTCTGAACATTTTAAAAATCACATTTTGACTCTAAAAATAAGAACTTTCCTATTAAAAGAACTTTAAATTTTAAAAAGGGAAAGAATGTGACTAATGATAAGAGGTACTACTGTTGGCTATCAAATGCAAATAAATACGTTATTGGTTTGTCACAGTGGAGAAGAGCAGTGATGGCTGAAGAAGATTGTATACAGCTAAAAATCCGTGTGTTTACTTCAGGTTATTTTTTTCAGCTTTCATTCAGCATTCTAGGATATACCTATATTTGTTCATTTTTAATATAAACATTTTATATATTATATGCATCTAACCCATTAATAAATATTTAATCTCTGATGATTTATTTGCTTAGATACCAATACATTTTTTCAAGTGTTCATATTGTACAATTAAACAGAAAAAATTTCCTTGAATTAGTAAGTAGAGATTATGTTTGTAATCTCTAAATGTTTATACATCTCTATTTGTGATGATTACCTAACATCTTTTGGTTGTTTTTGGCTGTTTTATACCTGAAAGAGAGGTAACTTTTAAGTTAAATGTATTTAGAATTGACTTGACAACCAAGTTAATTGGAATGTTATAAGGCTTTGCTTTCTAATGGAAAATAATTCTTTTGAGAGTAGCATCTTCCTTTTTAAAAGAGAGATCACAGACCAAGTGAGACACATGAGGGTGGCCATTAGAGAGAAGGATGAATGCCAGTTTGTGAAGTGCTGCTTTTACTGTCCCAGGAGACTCGCTGCCAAACACACTCGAGAAGGAAATACTAAATCAGATATCTGTATATGTGCAGCATCCACCATGTTTGCTCTGAGCAGAAGGAGCCATATGAAACAAGACAGCAAAGGTGAAATCCAACTAGATAGCCTACTTTATTGCCATGGCAACACAACCCTGATGAAAAGTAGAAAAACAATAAAATATAAATGGAAAAAGGGAAAGCCATGCCGTGAATACCCATGATCGGAGAGAGGTGTACCCATGACAGAGTTTAGCATTGTCACTTGTGGTTGATTTCTTATACAAAGTCATGGGTACTGCTTCTGGGAAATGCTAATTTAAAAATAACATTTTTTTCTGAATTATTCAATTTGTCCAGTTAGCAAATTCAGATTTATATGTGTAAAATGTAGCTTCAGATTAAAATCTTAAGCTTTACTGAAGAGGTCAAAGTATTAACCTGCCACTCTCTCAATGCCTTCTGATATTATGCTGCCATCATATGGGATAAATTGTGTGTTCATTCACTAAGCAGAGTTCCTCAGTATTCTGCTGCATAATTCAAATTAATGCTGTAGTTAATTTGTCTAGATAGTCTTCTCAAAATCTTCCATTATTACTAAAAATATTTTCCTCTCAATCTATTTATTGGCACGTAGTTTAGTATAGAGAGAATATATTTTTCTCTCCATTCAAAATTTCACTCTCATAGCTTCCTTCATCTCTACAGACAGAGACTTATAAGGTCTTCCAATGATAATTTTTGTTCAGATTAAACTTCTGGTTTACAGCAGAAGTCTGAGAAAGCATGTTAAGTTTTTCTGTTAAAATATTTATTTCTGAAGTAATAAAACCTACCAAAAAAATTTATACTTCACAAATATATGCAGATATGCAACAGTTATAAAAATCACTTTCAATTCATTATTACAATTTTAAACTATTAATAAATATATGAAGTATTTTATACTGACTTTTAGTAATATGTAGATCTGAATGTGTTAGTCTTCATGTGTATACATAGATAGGTATTACAAACCTAGATATAGGATACTATGTATCTTGTATTTATATGTCTATGTTAACTTTTTTGTTCCTTTTTCTGAATTTGAATCTTTAACACAATTGAGTAGTCTTTATCTTAATCAAAATTCATTTTGTGTTTATTGTGATGAACCTGGTTAGAAATGAATTAATTTGCCTTTTATTTGTTACTTAACACACATTAAAAATAATAGTTTCACTGAATATATTTTTTATTTTAGAAAGCCGTATTTAGTACTTAGAGCATGTTGTTTTCTGATTTAGTTTTCTTTATTTTTCATGACAACTTAACCATTAATTATAACAATATGACGTAAATATCACTTTTAAGACTTCTCCATATTTGTCACATGTAATTAAATAATCTACAGAGCTATAATTCTCTTTCTGCAGATATTATTTGGTTGTTAATTGAAGTTGCTAAATCTGTGTATTAATTTTTTTCAAGTCTGGGGGTTTAAGGTCACCATTATAATTTAAGTTTGTTTTTCACCTTTTCTTTTCTTCTAGAATTATATAGATTTGACAATAAGATGCTTGCTATTTTTTCATATAATCCTTAAATATCTGTTTAATCATTTATTTCCCAAGTTCTTTTTCTTGATTGTTTAATTAAATAAAACCATCGTTCTATCCCTAAACTCACTAATTATTCCTTTGGATACAATAAGCATTTCAAATAATGTGTATCAAGCAGGACTTTAATTTAAGCAATTATACATTTTAATTTATTTCTAGATTTTAAATTAGATCTTTAAAAATTATTTTTGTTTCTCACAGAACTTAGTTACAGGTTTAATACTTTCCTTTGCTCATTTGGCAATGAATTCCTTGGATTCTTTTAATATGTAAGTAATGCTACTTTAACACCTGTAAATCAAGCATATAGGCAAAATTGAGATATATTTTGAATAGATGTGCCCTATACCCAGTTTTTTCTTAATGTCCTAATGTATTCTTCTTCTTAATGAATAGTTGTTTGTAATCCTGTTTTATAAATAACATAGTGTAGCCATTCTTTTTGTTCTTCCAAAGCTTTCTTTGTTTTGGTGATGAGTTATGCTTCTGAACTCATGCTGAAAATTTCTTCTTTGTTGCATGTGATCAAATGTATCAACTTAGTTTTTACTAAATCTTTACTTATTATTTTGACTCCTTAAGTATTTTCCATTTACTTCTATATTTCAGAGACAAGCAAATGTTTCCTTTAGGGAATATGCTGGTATTTCAATCTCATATTTTCCCCATGTCTCCTCTATCTGTGGGAAAGAAGTCTTATGCACAAAAAGACCACATGTTCATCTTTTTCTTGTCTTCCACTTTCACTGACCTCTCTGTCGTTTTCTGGATGTCCTTAGTGTAGCTGCCATTTATGAATTTATGAACAATTTTTTATCTCATTTCTCCTATATCTTTCTTGTTTCCAACTATTTCTGCTAAATTTCGACAAGCTCTTTTAGTAACTTGGGTCTACCTTCAGCAGCAGGTGAGGCTGTGAGATTTTGATAACATGTGAGCGCTGCCAGGCAAAGAGCAATAACATTTTCTCACTGAACCTACTGTCCCTATTTGCTGCCCAACTTTTTTTTTCTAGTTTCCTGAAATGTTTCATAAGAAGCTGACCAATGTTCTAGTTCTTTTTCTTATGACATGAATTGCTCATTTTCTCTTCAGATGAGCTGTTAAAAATAAAAGCTCTCTTTGTTATACAAGAGAAAGAAATTTGAGTTAGTTAATATCTTTGTATAACCCTAAAATAAAACCCTTGTGAAGAGTTTGATTTAATCTCCAGTGGACATACTTATTACAAGTAATCAGGTCAGTTAGATGTCTTTATTTTGACATCTAAATGTTCCAAAAATTAAAGCAGGAACATTAACCAAATATCATTTTACATAGCCAAATGATACACTAAATATTGTGTTATATATTTATACAATGCAGGCATTGCAATTCTAAATATCTGAAGAATGTCATGTTCCATAATTTTAGTATGAGATATTATACAGAATAAGCTTTCTCATTTCAAAAAGAAGAAATGAGGGCATAGCAAGAAATAATCTGCTGGAAACAAATTCACAACAACAAAAGCCAGTTAGAAGAAAAAACTCTAAATACTGAATCCCATATGTAGCAACTGAGGCTACCTATAGATTCACATAGTCACAAAGAGCTTGAGTAGCCTTATTCTCTATGTCTGCTGCCTGCAACATAGTTTCTTTTATGGCTTTAGCTTTCTTCAATCATCCCTCAATAGACTTACTATTGCTAACATCCAGAGATCCCAATTGTATAACTTGCTACATCATCACAAATTCATGTAGACCCCTCAGAGCCTTCCTGCATGTGCTATAGCATTGTTACACATTCACCAGGTTCAATGGCTCTTTGATACCAGGGAGTATGTTTCTCTGACACCATTAGTATTGAATGTTTAATGCATTCTAAATGAGTGCCATGTGAGCAATGCTGTCTTGTTCTACTATAAGCTCTGGATCCATCCTGCACACCTTAGACCACAATTAACAAACTTTGTGCTGAGCCGAAAGAAGCAAGATTAATCCTGTTTCCAGGAGCAGAGAATTACTTTGGTATGGTGAGTTTAGAATGTCTCTTTTCAACTAAATTTGCATTTCCACAAATTATTATCTTTGATGGGTAGGATCACACCTTTAAGGAACCATTTTTTTTGATTTGTTACATTCTCTCTCTCTCTCTCTCTCTCTCTCTCTCTCTCTCTCTCTGTGTGTGTGTGTGTGTGTAACGTGCATGTGTTATTGCAAAAGAATGTGCAGATTAAAGGATAGCTTATAGGAATCAATTATCTATTTTCACCGTGTGAGTTTGTGGACCTTACTGATATCATCAGCCTGAGTGTCAAGTGCCTTTACCTGGACAGCCTCTTGACTTATTTTATCAGTACAGAGTAGGTTTCTCATAAGTAATATCCTCTTCTATAGCATCTACCTTAGCTGTAAGTTTAAAATTGCTAGAGCTGTTATCATTAACAAAGATGCATGCACATATGTATATGTATTTGTGTATACACACACACACACACATTTCTCTAGGCTCAGCACAAAGTTTGTTCATTGTGATCTAACCCTTGGTTGTAGATCTGAATAAGAATGGTCAGTACTTAGAAGGTTATATTAGGCATGTATATATATATATATACATGTATATATACATATATATGTGTGTGTGCATATAAATATATGTATACTTACAATAACAATCAGCAAAAAAATGTGCCATGAATTTGAAGAAAAGGGGAAGACTATGGAAGGGTTTGAAGGGAAGAATGGGAAGGGATAAATGTTTTAATTATATTTAAAATCTCATAATAAAAAATATAAAAAAGAATGGTCAATAATAATAATTGCACAAACTTAATGTTCTCATGTTCTGAAATTCATTCCATCAAAGACACAACTCCTGAACTTTAAAGTCAGTCTCAATCAAGTTCTTAGGGCACAGGAAACATTCAGTCAAATTCTTTAATAAAGTATTACATGGGTGGCTTCTTGAACAGTTCCTGATCAAGTACTTGCATGTTTGGTCTCTACATTCTTCATTTCACTCAGGCTTCTTGTCCTTCAACCCCCATCCCCAAAAGGCCAATTAAACTACTCACAACATTTGATATATTTTATATCTCATAGTTGTAAATGCTTCCAATTTTTTCCTGAAAACGAGTTCTAAACACTTATTACCTAAAGGTCAAGACTGTCTAGTCAATGACCCCAATTGCCTACCAATTTTTCATATTAGTTACTTATCTCTGTTGAAAACTAACCTGGAAAAGGCAACTTGAAGAATGAAAGGCTTATTTTCGCTTACAATTTTGGAGCATCGTGTATCCTGGAGCAGAAGTCATGGCAACAAAAGTTAGAGGAAGTTATCTGTTTGCTCTTTGTAGAAATGAAATGTAGAGAGACAGGTAAGGATAAATGTTGGCACTAGACAAACTTTCTTTCTCTGTTTGGCTGTTAGTATGGCCATTCCCATATCAGTTAACCTAATCACAAAAATGACCAGAGATACGTCTCTAAGGTGATTGTGGATCCTGTTGAGTTAGCAGTGAAATATTGGAACACACAATTCGAAAATGCTCTTGAACTTAGCCCACTTTCCTTATAATTTTTAGTGAGTCTAGAGTTCTCATTATTGTGAAGACAAGTAAGAATGTGTAGAACTTTTATGACATGAGATACAATTGACTTTGTGAGGATTAGGGTGGGATCTAGCCTAATAACCATGCCCAATGTGGCTTGATCCTGGAAACCAGACTGTACTGTAAGGGAGTGAAGAAATGACAGACACACAGACATACATGCAGAAAAGCTCTGCTTTCTTTCATCTGAACTATTATATACATCACAGAAAGGAGAAATTAGCTAATCTCAGTAGAATTTCTCTGAAGTGGATCAGTATAAGGCTGCAAACATTAATGAGGAGGAAGGTGTGTTCAATGATTTATTTATTTATTTTAGTCTTTTGAGACAGGGTTTCTCTGTAGCTTTGGAGCCTGTCCTGGAACTAGCTCTTGTAGATCAGGCTGGCCTAGAACTCCCAGAGATCCGCCTGCCTCTGCCTCCCGAGTGCTGGGATTAAAGGCGTGCGCCACCACCACCCGGCGTGTTCAATGATCTGCGTATTTTGTCAACATATCTACATGGATCAGAGTTAAACTCACAACTCATTGACTCTGAGCTGGGGAAGGCTTTGTCAGGTCTTCAGAGTCTGGGTACTGGGTATTTGCTTGAATGTGCCCAGGCCAACAATACACATTCGCTCAGGACTTCATTTGTTTCATATGCATGTGCTCCGGGCTTCCTTTGCTCCCCATGTTTTAGAAGGACATGTATGCATCTGCTGTCCTTTATTTGTCCCGTATGTGGCCGACTATCCTGCATTTTTCACAGTAATAAAGATTAACAGTAAACACAAATGCCTTAACCTCTAGCTCTTCAGCTAAATTAAATATAGAAAGTCCTTCCTGGGACCGATATGCATTTGCTTCTCCACTTTCTGACCAGAATATTGAATTCCCCAGGCTCCTCTTCTATATCCTTTCTGTATAATGTACTCTTGAATTTAATTTTAATTTATTTTTATATAAAATGTGTCTCTTAGTGATCAAAAGACAACACACCGAACTTATAGGATATAAATAGAAATTATGGATTTAAAACAAATATTTTTAAATAAAATCAAAATAATTTTCTGTTTGTTTGAGAGATATTGTTTTTCAGTGTACTATACCTGAAATTTCAGGTGCATGTCTTAGACATGTTTGTTGCCTCCTCTTTCCTACTGTACCGTTTCTGAGAAGCTCAAACTAACGGGCCAGCTGTGGTATTCCAAGTCTTTCTCTGCTACTTTGGCTTTTCACCTCTTGTGCCTGTACATTTCTCCACTGTGTCAAATCATTTTCTTCTTGATGTCTCCTATATTTGAATCATTGCCTTCATCTGACTGCTAGCAGTCAGTTTCCAGTGGAAGTGAAAATCTACATTCTTTGCCTTCGAGATTATCTCTCCACCTGAGGATCAGATCTGTCTCAGTTTTATGATACCCTTTACAAAATGTCTTTGTAGTCTCTAAAATTTTTCACTTGGAGGATCTTATTTAATTTACTTAACAACTTTATAAAGAGCAGGCACCATCAACTCCTTTTTATATTTAGAAAATTTGAGTCAGAATTAAGTTTCTTTCTTTCAGGTTTATGATACTGGGAATTGAACTAGGGTCTCACATATGCTAGGCAAGTGCTCAGCATTAAGTTATATTCTTAGCTCTAGCTGAGTTTCCAAATTATGATATTGGTAACTGACAGAAAAAATTCTTCAAGTTCTCTATCTTTCACAACCAGTAACTTTTCCATGATCATATTTTATGCTTGCTTTGGGGTATTCTGAAGGGTGAGATAGATTAAGACACCTAGAAAAGTCGGTTCAGTTAGACAGAAGATGGATTCTTCACTTGCAAATTAGACATTACACTAACACATTTCCTCTGATGTGGGAAGGAATTTTGTTTGAATATTAGTGCTTACCTTTCCTAGAGTAACTTCTGAAAATATGTAATCGTTGTTCTTAAAGGAGCTCATTAATTTCCACAATATGGGAATTGCTCACGATTTTTACTAAAACCTGTTGCTTTTTAAAAATGTACCAAATTCCACTACCTTGAGCACACTCAAGTGATCTGTCTTTTACTCGTCCACTCTTACCATCTTTTTTTCTCCTGAACCCATCAAGCTTTACCCTGCCTCCAACAAATCGACTTCTATTAAATGTGAGCAATTTTAGCTTTCATCAAAGTTATCAGTAAACAGCATGTTGCTAAATTTAATGGTTAGTCTTCAGATTTCTCTTTGGTCTATCAGTCGTATTTGACACCTAATTACTCCTTTCTCTTGGAATATTTCCTAGTCTGGACTTCAAGCACTACTTTGTCTCTGTACTTCTTTATGGCTACTGGTTCTCTGTGTTTCATGAACTTTTTCATCTGAAACCTATAAGGAGTAAGATTTGATATTTTGAATTCATTTCTTCAAATACATTTATAGTATAGTTAACTGTCCTTACACTCACTCGTTCACAACCAAGCAAATATACTGATTACATCCAAATGCATTTCTCCAACAGAAAGCATTGTATTCCATTATGGAGTTATGTGGCCTATAATCTATTTGTCATCTTCACTTGGACATTATCAAAGTTATCTCAGAATTGTTATCATTAAGTCTTAACTTGTATGTATGTCATTAGATCTTATGTAAATGTCTAAAAGCTGTTTTTTATTTTTTATTTGTTGCATGGTCACCCACATGTTGATCATTTCAGTTGTTTAAACCAAATATTAATTAGCAAATGTTTTGGTCAGACAGAGCCAAAAACCGATACCAGTAGCTTGAAGAATTTTTAGCTCATGGGCCTCCACTTAAATAAAGTCAAATCCCATGGAAAAAATTTCAAAGTCGGGTGTAGTTGAACAAAATTAGCCAGTCTATTAAATAGAGATAACAGATACTCTATGCTTCAGAATTAAGTGCAGGCTTGAGAGGAGGACAGAGGAACAAACAAAAAATGGGGAAAGTACTTAAGAAAAGCAAATTAGTCCAGGTACCTCTAACGATGTCATATCTTAGAGTTTTTCTTAAATAACTATGTATGTGAGTATTGCATATTTTCAAACCATGTTATTCCAAGGGTAAAATTTACAAGCAGATTCGGTGAAACATTTGAAGTTGTTTACCTATTTCTTTTCAGTTGTTTTGATCATATCAGTTTGAGATGTCTTTAAAAATTGAATAATGTTTAGGTAGATTAGGTAGAGCAATATTTAACTTTTTGATTCCCAACCATACTGTATATTCAGGCATATTTTTCTCCTTAGGACCCTTAATTTTCCTTATCTTTTTATGCTATCTTATAAATCTGTTTCATGATGCCCCTGTATCAAATTATGATCCATTCCATGATTTAATATACTGCAAATTTTGGTCTTCGCTGGTATTAGTAGAACAGGATTTAATTGCAAGCTGTCAGCATAAAGTAGTCTCTTGGGATTTTTCAGTTTTCAGGGTCTCTTCATACCCTGTTCCTCTCTCACATCTTCTACCACTATATGCCTTCCTTCCTCTCTGATTCAAAACTCAGCCTGCCTCATAGTCAAGAATAATTTTCCCATCTACAGATTACTTTCTTTTCATCTGTAATGTAGAATTTTTCCTGTCAAGAAACAATCACAGATTCTAGTTTTAATTTGGGGGGAGGCTTTATTTATAACCACCAAATAGTCAAGCTTAAAGTCATTCTTGATAGTCTACATTCTCCTATGGCCTATGTCCAAATTTAAGTCCATACTTTGTCATTCTAGATTTGAAATGTGTGTATTGCTGAAACTTATATCAATTACTGTGATAAACTCATTGGAATAATTGTCATATGTGAAAATCATTACTTTTAGCTATTTCTATTGCTTCTGACCTGACTACTGCCATGGGTTGTTTTCTACCCAAAAGAGAGTGTCCTTGTTAAAGCAGTCTAATCATCAATTCCTAAAGGCTAAAAAATCTTTGAAAAATATTAAGAATTATCATCTTGGATCATATTTACATTATACCTCTATTTACCTGCCAATGCTTGTTCCTTCATACATTTTATTGAAACCATGTCTGCCTATTTCCTGGGTAAGAATTTTACTTCTGTACCCATGTTCTTAGAAAGATTTTTCTCTAGATTGTTCTAGAAGACTGCAGCTTTCATTACCTTTAGATTTCTATCATTGTAGAAGGTAGATTTCCCAATATTCTCATAGTAGTCTTATGCATAAATATTTTATACTTATTTATTTTTCATTTTGCACATTTAAAACCAGTTGGGACATTTTATTTTATTTTTTTGATTAATATTTTCTGGATGTCTTCTCAAGATTTTTGTGGTAACATACCTGTATCTCTATAGCTAGATAATGCTTGGCAAACTACAAATACTTTCATACTGAATGGTTGAAGAAATGACATGATTAAGTCATATAGTGTTATAGAATGTGTTTGTTTATAGTATTTGTCAGAAACTGTGACTACATTTCAAACCAGTGCTATTATCTACTTGCTTTTACTGACTATATTAAATTACATAACAACCTAGTATAGCGGACACCTAGCCATCTATTTCTTATGTAACATGTCCACAGACTCATCTGTTATTAACTGTTATGACTAGACAATCCCAGTACACACAGGAAAAATTAGATTAATGAAGAAGGTGGGAACTAATGTAAGTGGTGGGAAAAGTGGAAAAATTTATCAATGCAGAGATTTTGTATTAAAAGAAATATATGAAAAAATATGAGCTGATGTGAAGAAAAAAAACTGTCAAAATCACAGAAACATATTTGCTCATGTCTACACGTGTGTGTGTGTGTGTGTGTGTGTGTGTGTGTGTGTGTGTGTATGAAAGAGAAAGAGAGAGGGGGCAGAGAAAATAAGAGATATAGTAAAATCAAATTTATCCCAAAATTGTTTTGCTTGAAACCTTGCCATAAGCCACAGCCATGCGGCGATATACAAATTAATAAAAATTAATCAAATTAAGATGTAAAAGCTAGCCAATAAAAAGCTAGAGCTAATAGGCCAAATAGTAAAGTAATTAATACAGTTTCTCTGTGATTATTTTAATTTTGGGCAGTTGGGAACAGACAAGTAGCCTCCTACAACAGGTTTCTCTCATAAAATAAATAAATAAATTCTAAGAACTCTTGTTAGCAAATCAAGAACCAGGAGCATGACAATTATAGTAAACAAGGAAAACCAATTCAGGAGGAATATAAGAATTATGGAATTATGTAATCAGTTTAATTGATTTACTTGTTTTATTTTTTCCCCTAAAGCCAAATGAGACAGTGGCTTCTTGAGTTCAGCTGGTTATTAGGGTGATTATTTTTCTTCCATAATTGGCTTTATTGAGTTGGAAAATAAACCTCATATCTGGAAGTAGTTTTGCAATGTAGAACATGTGTCTTAAGTTGAAGACCCACTGTCTCAAAAATCCAGAAATTTACGAATTACATTTTTTTAATGTTTGCATTTCAAAAGTTGACCTTCAGAGTTTTGAAAGGTTGATTGATCAACAAATATGTAGCTAGCTATCAAATGAATGCATGATTTTTTAAGTTTTTATTACTGAAATGGTATGAGAGCTTCTCTCATATGATAGATTCCAACCAGTTTCTCCTCTTGCCACTTCTTCCAGGTTTTCCGCAACTCACCCCTTCCCCTGATCTACTGGGCCAAACAATGTCTGGTTAAACTTGAGCCACCCAAGACAGGAAACAAGTGTCCTATACTGCCTGAATAGACAGGAACCTGAGATTGAATAGCCTAGAATCCAAGGGTAGAACCAAAGACTTTCGACTAAAAAATACAGAAAGAAAAGAAAAAACTGATTTTTAATATATTTATAAGTCAGTGCCTAGTCCATTTATCATTAGAGAGTTCTCAGGTGGCGGGTGGGAGCAGATGCATGACCCACACTCAGAAATTATGCAGAGAAGTCTAAATTGGAGGTCCCCATTGGGTCCATCCTCTTTGAGACTGGAGAACCCCAACAGATGGGGTGGGAAGATTGTATGAGTCAGAGTGGATAGAAGACACCAGGAGAACATGAGCCACTGATTCAAGTAAACAGGGCTCATATAGGCTCACAGAGAACGAAGCAGGAAGCACAGGGCCTGCATGGGTCTGTTCCAGGTTCTCCAAGTATGTGGTATGGCTGATAGCTTGATGTTTTTATGGAACTCCTAACGGGGAGCTGGTGTGTCTCTGACTCTTTTGTCTGCTTTTGGTATTCTTTTCATTCTATTAGGTTGCCTTGTACAGCCATTATATTCATTCAAGGCTTTTGCAGCATCTCAGTTTTCCTTGTTTTTTCTTGTTTTAATTTTAGCTACTGGTTTATGATGTCACCATACTATGTGAGATACAAAGCTTCTTCATTTTTTAATGTATTTTTATAAACTTTATTGTAAAATGTGTGTATGTAAGAAAAGAACCTTTGCTTTGCATCAATTATTCACTTTAAGTGAGTACCATGCTTTTCTATCTGGGTCTGGGTTACATCACTCAGGTTTTTTTTTTTTTTTTCTAGTTCCATCCATTTTCATGGAAATTTCAGAATGTCATTGTTTCTTACCACTGAGTAGTACTATATTGTGTAAATGTACCATATTTTCTTAATTCATTCTTCGGTTAAGGGACACCTAGGTTGTTTCCAGGTTCTGGCTATTATGAATAATACCTCTTTGAACACAGTTGTGCAAATATCCTTATGAGTGTGCATTCTTTGGATGTATGCCCAAGAGTGGTATTACTGTGCCTTGAGGTAGACTAATTCCTCGTTTTTTGTTTTTTTGTTTGTTTGTTTGTTTGAGCCACACTGATTTCCAAAGTGGTTGTACAAGTTTGCATTCCCACCAGCAATGTTCCCCTTACTCCATATCTTCTCCAGCACAAGATATCTTGGTGGTTTTATTCTTAGTCATTCTGAATTGCATCTCAGAGTTGTTTTGATTTGTATTTTTCTGATGACTAAGGATGTGAAGCAATTTTTTAAGTGTCTTTCTGTCATTTGTAATTCTTCTGTTGATAGTGAAATCCAGGTAAATTTTCTTAAATAAATAGATGATTATCTTATATGCCATTAATAGTCTATATGTTATTTTCAAGTTTCACATGGCTTGTTAAAATACTGTACTTTTAAGGTATTATTGTTCATTATTTGTGATTTATCTGGTTTATATGCTCTGGAAAGTGGAAAAGAGTTAAATAGTTAATGGGTGGTAGCATGAATCCACTGTAGTGGATTACTACCAGCAGTGTATACTGGGTTTTAAAGGAAAATTTTAATATTTGAAAACACTGTTATACCTAGAAAACCTTAATTACATTTTGGTCTTAATATTTTAAAAATTGTCTGCTTTTCATATTAACTGTGATTAAAATTGAGTTATATAGAGATATATGGCATTTTTACTTGAAGCTAATATATAATACTTTATGTATTTTTTCAGGTTTAATGATTGTACATGAAGATTGTGTGAAATAATATATACTCTTGGTTTCCAACAATTTTTAAGATTGTAAAGCAGTTTATTCTTGTGTTATATATTTTGGTCATTCATAAACTAAAGAAAAAAATGAAATAATAGACTTTGCAAATAGAGATGTCATTTAAGACCAAAGAAGAATATTAGGTTTATGAATAGTCAAATTATTTTATTAACAAGGCTGAAGAGAATTAATATTCCTTATCCAGTTTCACAATTGAAGCAAATTCACTATTATACTAAAGAGCATACCCCTGGAGATTCTTTCTGAGCTGAAATAATTTGACAAATCTGTGGTTAATTATCTTCATCTCTGAGTACACCAACAACAGCCAAAGAAAAAAATAAAACAGAAGACAAATGGCCCATGAACTGTGCAAGCCTTTCCCTTTACAAGTGGCCCAGTAGGAGCATTATTTAGTATGCTTACTGCCAATGCTAGGCTCTTGGAAACTCCTCTGCATTCCATCCTTGCTTTCTGGGTTAATGGAGGGCTTACATGTTCAGAGCTGTCAATGAGCATCTTTCTCCCATCCCTGCATCAATTCCAAAAGAGGGTGAAAGAACAAAGAATGTAATCTTTTTCCATGTAATCTAAGAGTACTCAATTATTTGAGCACTCTGAGATCGTTATTTTATCATTTTAAAGAGCATGCAGTTAATTGAAGGATAAAGTGATCTGAGTTAAACAAACGGCACAGTTGTTTTAATTGCTTCCCTATGGTGAACCATACCATGCTTTCAAGTTTTCAAAGAGCTTGTTTTGTTAAAGTCTGTTCCTCTCTCCCACTTTTAAATCTTGTTGGTATAGTCATTTGCTAGCTTCCTCATTATAAACATACATTTCTTCTGCTTTACTATTGAAGCTACTCTGTTGAAAATTTCAGAATTCCCTTATTATCATTTCTGTTCCATGAAGACAGCAGAAACTTCTTTTTCTCAAGGCAATGTTGTATTCATTACTAATCTGTGACTTACGTTTTATTTTCTAAAAGTTTCGTAAGCTTGTCAATGGTAGTATAAATGTTTTTATCCTATTGAAGTTTTTATAATGATATTCTACAATGATTTATAATGTATTTTCAACAATATTAAATACATTAGAAAATTAAACTTATCATAATAATTGGAAAACATTTATGAACTGTGTACTTAACAATAATAGTAAAAAGATTAAGTTATAATTATTTACGACAAGTCAAATGATCCAGACAGAGCTCACTGTTTCTTTATTTTCTTATGGTTGTCAACAGATGCACGAGGGATATTGCTCAGGGACTATCTTGTACTATTTTTCTTATTTTCTGGTTCTGGGGATTTAACCCAGTTCATTTCTGCCACAGAGATACAGCCCAGTTCTAGTTCCTAAGTTTTTCTTTCTGTTTTGGAATGGGTCTCATTTTGGTATCCACAATGGCCTTGAAATCACACTCCTCTCTCAGTTTCCAGAAGAACTGTAAGACTGTAGCACTTTATCTGTCTAACTTCTCTCTTTATTATAAACATGATAATTACAAACTATGAATACTTCAGGCACCCAGCCACTTAGAAATGCAACCATCTTACAGCTTTGTCCTTTTGCTGAGAGCTTCTTTGTGCATTCTTCATCACTGTGAGCAACTGTACCGTTTACTTTAATACCTGTGCTCTGAATACATGTATATTATCCATGGTGTCTTCAAGTCAGTGGTCCTTGTATTCTTTAATTCAGGGTTCATCATTAAGTATGACATGTAAAATATTTGAAAGCCGCTCAACCAACATATTTTGGCCAACATGATGGACAAATATATGAAGATATTTGATAGTCTGTGCTTCTGAATAAACAATATTTTTTATCAGATGATGAGTCTAAATTTAAATTTCATCCAGACTATTCTTAGTTCGTCAATGGTTTGAAAGACTTGAGAGAGTAACACCACACTTACCAAGTAGAGCAGTGTTCTAGGAAGATGTGTCATAAATGACAAATTCCTATTACTGTTGTGCATTATAAGTAGCAGGTGGATAGAATAGAGCAAGTAAAACTTAGAACCTTCATCTGGCGATGGATCGAGGTAGAGACAGAGACTCAATTTGGAGCAACGGTCTGAGCTCTTAAGGTCCAAATGAGGAGCAGAAGGAGGGAGAACATGAGCAAGGAAATCAGGACCACGAGGGATGCACCCACCCACTGTGACAGTGGAACTGATTTATTGTGAGCCCACCAAGGCCAGCTGGTCTGGGACTGAATAAGCATGGGTTGAAACTGGACTCTCTGAGCATGGCGGACAATGAAGGTTGATGAGAAGCCAAGGACAATGGCACTAGGTTTCGATCTTAATACATGAACTGGCTTTGTGGGAGCTTAGCCTGTTTAGACGCTCACCTTCCTGGACATAGATAGAAGACCTTCGTCTTCCCGCAGGGCAGAGAATTTGGACTGCTCTTCAGTATGGAGAGGGAGGGGGAACTGTGTGGGGGGAGGATAAGAGGAGTGGGGATAGGGGGAGGGGAATGGGGGGAGGGGGCAATATTTGGGAGGTTGGGAGGGAAATGGGAAACGGGAAGCAGGTGGAAAAAAGTAAAAATAAATAATAAATAAATAAATAAATAAATAAATAAATAAAGTGTAATAGGTCAGCAAGCTTTGAACAAATAATATAATAGATCCAGAAAATAAAAAAGACTCTTAGATCTTTAAAATATAAAAAAAAAAGACTAATGTGGGGGTGTTGATTGGTACATACCATCTTATAAGCTATATTATTTGCCTGTTGCAATGAATAATGTTTAACAAGATTTCGTACAAAAAATATCATTTCCCCATAATTCTTGAGACAAGAACTTTTATGCTGTAAGTAGCAGCATGTCTTCTACCAAGAATGTATTATAAAATGTTTCACTGCCTCTCTTTAGCCTCTGGTGTCTGCTTGAAATCTTCCACATGTCTTAGTTAATTGTTTTATATTTTTTGTTGTTGTTTTTATTTTCTAAGATAACCTAACTGTGTAACAATTCCGACTGTCATGAAACTTGCTTTGTAGACCTGATCTCAAACTCAGAGATCCAACTGCCTTTGCCTCCTAAGTACTGGAATTTAATCACCTGACCTTATGGTTATATTTCTTATCTATGTTCTTATCATTGGGTGGGGCTCACCTGTTCTGTCTTTGTGACCAAACATTGCTCTTATACTAAAGATAATAGCCATGGGAATAGACTCACCTTAATTCATGGGTATATTGACTTGACTTGTCTGCGTCTTCAGAGTCTGTGCATCAAATTAGGTTATATTCTGATGTAGATACATATTTAGAATGGGCTATTCAATTGAGTACATAAACTAAGGAGCTGAATCTGGGTTTTGGAATGAAAATGTAAAGCACTGGCCTTTTTTACAATTTATATCTTTGTTTGGACATGTCACAAGGCACAATTATCAATCTAACAGGATATCACAATAATTGCCATGATAGTTCACCAAGAGTTCATATTTAAATATTATTTCCAGGAGACAGTATAAACGTGTCAAAGGAACTTAAAGTGACAGGATTAGAACAAGGTAAATAGGTCATTTGAGGGAACTGTTCAATGTCCTTTATTTATGGCTAGAATCCACCAATAAGTGAGTACATACTATATTCCTCTTTTTGGGTCTGGGTTACCTCACTCAGGATAGTGTTCTCTATTTCCATCCATTTGCATGCAAAATTTAAGATGTCATTGTTTTTTACTGCTGAGTAGTACTCTAATGCGTATATATTCCGTACTTTCTTTACCCATTCTTTTTTCTTTTTCTCCCCCCTGGTACATAAGCCCTTCTTTAATAGCACATGGAGGCTTAAATACCCAGCAGTCAATGGTTAACAGGTGAAAATCCCATCCTCTGATCTTCTTGGCAAGGCACAGCTTTTAGTAATTTCAATTAGAAGGCTCTAGCAGGGAAGAGCAGCTAAAAGCCAGGACTCCAATTGGTCCCAAAACTTAACTAGCCGAAAATATGTGTAAAGTATACTTTTGATAAAGAACTGTTTCTAAAATACAGAAAGCTAATAGCCAACATTCCAAATTAGTATCACTTATGGAAATATTGACAGATATTTCACTAGAGAAATGATGCGGGATTACTAAATATGTGACAACTCATTCATTGTCATTAAACACGATCACCTGTATAATTCACAAATAAATTGCTAAGTGATTATCATCAAATCCTTAAGAGAGTTAATATTTTAAAATATACGTTAGTAGTAGTAGTAGTAGTATTTGGTAGCAATCACTAGTAGGGACAAATTTCCTGTTTAATTTGAATTAGATGATAGCTTGGATATTAATCATACAAGGCACTAATAACAAGAACTCTAAATAAAAGCTATTGGCATATGCAAAACCGAGGGATTTTGCATACATACCTACATGCATACATATGCATGTAGGTATGTATGCAAATTTTTTGAAACAGTTTCTCTGAATAACTTTTGTGCCTGTCCTGAAACTATCTCTTTTTGACTAGACTTGCCTTAAACTTAAAGAGATCCACTTGCCTCTACCTCCCAAGTTCTGGGATTAAAGGCCTGCACCACCACCACCACCTGGCTATTTCTCTTAAGATAGTAAACAGTGCTGGGTGTGGTACCACACGTGTTTAATCCCAGGGCTGGGGGACAGAGGTAGACTGACCTTTATGAGTTCTAGGCCAGCCTGGTTCTAGGACAGAGTTAGTTCCAGGACAACCAGAAACCCTTGTCTCGAAAAAACAAGTAGAGAATAAACAGTGTCATAATAAACCAAAAAGTGATATTTTGAATGAATAATTAAAAAGCTGAGGAGTTCATATAAGTTCAAAAATTAGTAAACAAAATTAGTGTTACTGCTAAACTAAATTTACTCTCTGGGTCACAGTGAGTAAATACTAATGTATCTATGATAAATGATTAGAAACAAGAAATAAAAACCATCTAGAAAACATGAAAACACGATTTGTCTAATGACTGATGCTTTGTTGTCTGAGTGAAAGATAATAACTACAATACTTCAATATTACTAAGTATAAGTCTTTATGTTTTAAAATTTTATAAATGTTTAAATTATTTCAGTGTATGGTGTCCAAGGAGATGTCCCCAGCTTGTTCCTTGAGCAGCTGAGGAGAGGGCGCCTGATGAATATCTTGCATATCACCGTAGAACCTTCATCTGGCGATGGATGGAGATAGAAACAGAGACGCACAGTGGAGCACTGGACTGAGCTCCCAAGGTCCAAATGAGGAGCAAAAGGAGAGAGAACATGAGCAAGGAAGCCAGGGCCGTGAGGGGTGCGCCCACCCACTGTGACGGTGGGACTGATCTATTAGGAGATCACCAAGGCCAGCTGGTGAGTTGGGTGGATGGAGCATGTGATCAAACCGGACTCTCTGAACGTGGCTGACATGGAGGGCTGACTGAGAATCCAAGGACAATGGCACTGAGTTTTGATTCTACTGCATGTACTGGCTTTGTGGGAGCCTAGTCTGTTTGGATGCTCACCTTCCTAGACCTGGATGGAGATGGGAGGACCTTGGACTTCCCACAGGGCAGGGAATCCTGACTGCATTTTGGACTGGAGAGGGAGGGGAAGGGGAGAATGGGGGGAGGGAGAGGGAAATGGGAGGAGGTGAGGAGGTGAAAATTTGTAATAATAATAATAATAATAATAATAATAATAATAATAATAGAAAAAAGAATATATGGAATCCAGCACTTGGGTTTAAGTATTCAAGAAGTCAAATCTTTATGTTTTCCCATTTTACACACCATAATGAAATTTGAAGATTTGTTAATTGAAGAAAGTTCAACACATGATCTCTGAATCTCAGAAGTTGGGACAGGATATGACTTTGAACACATAATTTTTTATTGTTTTTATTGAGATATATATTTTTTCTCTGCTCCCCTTCTTTCCTCCCCCTCCCCCTTCTACTCTTTCTCATAATCACCACACTCCTAGTTTACTCGAGAGACCTTATCTTTTTCTACTTCCCATGTAGATTAGAACCATGTGTGTTTCTCTTAGTGTCCTCTTTGTTGTCTAGATCTCTAGGATTGTGTACTGTAGCCTAGTTTTTCTTTACTTCATGTCTAAAAGCCCCTTATAAGTGAGTACATATTGTATTTGTCATTCTTGGTCTGGCTTACCTCTCTTAATGCGATGTTTTCTAGATCCATCCCTTTGCCCTTAAATTTTGGGATGTCATTATTTTTTCCATTGTATAGTATACCATTGTATAAATGTACCACAACTTCTTATCCATTCTTCATTCAAGGGACATTTAGATTGTTTCCAAGTTCTAGCTGTGTCAAACAATGCTGCTATGAACATGGATGAGCACATGTCCTTGGGTATTATTGAGCATCCTTTGGTTTATACTCAAAAGTGGTTTTGTTGGGTCTTGATGTAGGTTGTTTCTTAATTTTTGGACACATTATTTAAAACAGGTAAGTTGTGAATACAGAGAATTTATTTTTGAAGGGTGTTTCTCACTATGAATAATTTTTAATTATTTCATTTCTTTGCAAAGAGTTAAATATTATTCATCTCATATAGAAAATTGAAACATACAAACATATACATTCTCTCTCTCTCTCTTTCTCTCTCTCTCTCACACACACACACACACACACACACACTCACACACACATCTTGTATTTATTGTGTCTCTTAGTAATGCCAGAAGCTATACCCATAAAATCTCACAAAAAATACTGGTCAAAGATGACATTGGTGGGCATGCCAAAGTAGATGGGAAAAGTCCACAATTCCTCAACCCTACTCAAAGAACTATAGACAACTCACGAAAGCTGGGAGCAGGAGAGATGCTTCCCAGGGAAGATCACACCAACTGTTTGTCTGGTGTCAAATGATCTACCATGAAAACATAAATACGTGCAGCATTGTATGAACTCAGTAGCTTATTCATATAAATATTGATATGCAGGTATAACAATGAATTACAAAAAGAGACCATGAATTTGAAGTAGAGTAAGATTTACACAGAAAGGTTTGGAGGGAGGGAAGGCTAAAGAAGGGAAGAGAAAGAAAGAAGGGAAGGAAAAGGAAAGGAAGAGTAGGGATAAAGAGTATAGTCAAATTATAATATCAAAATAAAAATACTGCAAACTATAATTTGTAATGTAATTCTTAGAAAGATAAAACAACATTGTAACTCTTTAAATAACATGCTCTAAATTGTAAAGAAAAAGTCATTGAAAATTAAAATAAATTCATGGTATAGGTGGAAAGAACTGAAAAGAAGCATTCAGCAATAAAGGAGACACTTAGGAGAAAGCAGATAAAAGGAAGAAAACAGTTACATCCCCCATTTTATAAACTCAAGCAGAAATATAAGTGTTCCAAAGCAAACAGAGTATGGCTGATGATCTTACAAACAGATTGTAGAGATTAAAATACAAAAAAGTTGTCCTGCTCAGGATCTAGATTTATCAGTAAAAGGTGATTCAGAACTTCCGTCTCTAGGGAGTAAGACCCTCACAAAAGCGGCTTGGGGAAGAAAGGTTTTCTAGGGTTCAGCCTATAACTTCCCGGAAGTCAAAGAAGTAGGCACTTGAAGCAACAAATTACATCACATCTATGTTTAAGGGGAGAGAGAAATGAATCACTATAAGGATGCTCCATTCAATCCTTACTCTGTTCTCTACGCCAGGATCCCATCACAGTGGATGCTGTTTTGAGATTGGGTCTTCATGTATCAATTAATATCAATAAGAAAATACATGAGAAAAATTCCCACAAGCCGTCTGATCTAATTAATCTCTCATTGAGTTTCTCTTCCCAGTTGATTCTAAATTGTTTCGTGTTGATAATAAAAATAATTACATTTTGTATGATATTTATAAACATTTTATTAAGCATTTTTTGGTCTATTTTGAATGATGATGTTGGCCTTTATTGGCAAGAGGAAAAAAATTGATCACTCTCTGGCTTCTAGCTTGCCAGCATGCACAAACACTGTTCTCGGTTGTTGATATGGCTACATATGTTGTACGTAATATTGACTTTATCAGTTTGGACCCAAATTGAGCTCTGCAAAGAATATCATGAATCTTTTCAGTTAACCTTCATGAATCTTTGTGGAATACGATAAAGTCTTTTTTGTTTTTAATAAAGTGTAATAATGAAAGCTGACATTGTTCTTTTGCTGTGTGTGCCTATCTGCATCTTTCTGTTTTTGAGAAGAGGGAGATTTTGTTTCTGTTTTCAAATGAACAAAGTGATTTTAGGGATTTTAAACTCACACATCCCAATCTTCAATTAACACTCAAACTAAATACTGTGATATCAAAACTATAAAGTGGTTAAAATCCATTTTGAAGGTTTTATTTAAGTTAAGCAGTCTTTATGAAATTATTAGAAACAGGTATAGAGAATGGTGTCTGAAACAGAAATTCTTGTAAGAAAAATCAGAATCTGAATTGGTTCCTGCTCCCAAAGACAGAAGCCTATCTGTAAGAAAGTATTGTCACCATCTGTGATGAATTTAAATTAAAAAAAATTAGTAAACTTAAGTGAAGATTAATTCACAGAATATTTATAAATCAGTATTTAGAACTTCCTACTTTTTGAGTAATGAACAGTTCTCTGTTTATAAAATCATCATGAATACTAGTCTTACTAAGGCAAAAAATGAATCTTGATTCATCTGATTCAGAAACAGCCTAGAACAATAATTTCCAATGTATAAGTTATGGAATTACTGGGCAAAAATGTTATTCTGTTTTAATATACATTGGATTTAAAATTCATGGATTTTATAATTTATCATATAAGTCAGGAGAACAAACTGTTTCCCTGGTTTATATTTTTGGATGAAAGACATGGTCACATAGAAGGTAAGGCTACATGGAGAGAGATGCTTGCCATTCCAAATCCCCCTTTGGATATGAGCCTTCAAGGGGAACATTGTTTGCTGACTTGTGCACTTAGACTTTTTAATTAGTGCTGGAAATTGAAGAGAAGCTTAATAAGCAATCAA
The DNA here is from genome assembly GCF_950005125.1 of Chionomys nivalis. NCBI lineage: Eukaryota > Metazoa > Chordata > Mammalia > Rodentia > Cricetidae > Chionomys > Chionomys nivalis. The sequence goes on along the minus strand of NC_080103.1, from coordinate 26,096,399 downwards.
TTACAAAATAAATAACTCTTACCTTCTAAATACTACACCTGGCTGATCTAATAGGAAAGATGCACACTATTATGGTCAGATGAGTAATTTTCTTTTTTGTTCTGCCAAGAAATGAGATGCACAATTAAACAACCTAGAGTTTTGTTTTCCTTTCAAATTTCAACTTGAATAGCAATTGCTTAATGTCCTATTTTCTATATTTAACTTAAACTATCACTCACAAATATAAGTTTTTTAAAGCATTGTTATTTCAATTTGTTTGGGATAATCCATTTCTAGTAATCTCATATATATATTTACATGCATATATATGCATGTATATATTTACATGCATATGTATTTCTTAAAATATTGAAACATGATTTTTTTATTTACTCTGAGAACAGAGAAAATAGTGATAGAGGAATAGGAAATTTTTATGTACATGACCTCTTATCAGTTCTGTATGCCATATTATTTTTCTGATTCATATGGAAATATATATATATCACAAACAATTATTTGTATCACAATATGTGCATATTTGTATATGAAGGTGTATATTTGTTGTAACACTACAGTAGTCGAAACTGTGTACTTATTTTACTGTCAGAAAGAGAGGGAGACACCATCCTGAATGTGGATAATTTTGCTGTGTTAGTAGAATGTTTGAAAAAGGGAGAAACTGACAATCAACTACCCAGTGACAGAAACTTTTGTTCTCTATATTTTAAGGGCTGGGTGAGCAGCATCATTGTTTCCCATTGGTTTGCTTCAGGCAGGATAATTGTTAGAAATATGCTAAAGAATACCAAAGAAAAACAAAACACAACACAAAGGAAACATTAATAAGGCATTAGAGAGTAAATCAGTTTAGTGAGCACAATCTTCATTTTTGCATACATATTATCAGTCATCGTGATTGTTCTATGTTTTAACGTCAGTTTCTTCTTCTCTGTGTTCAGTTGTACCCGGAGAAGGTAGAGGAAAACTATCTAAAGTATCTTATCTAAAATTATTCTTCAAAGTCAGTTATCACTGTTATGACATACACTGCCCAGAATAATTATTATTGGAACATTGAATTTATGTCTTGATTATCACCTACCTTAGTAGGAAAACTCTTAAAAACAAAGTTTACTATAAAATTATCTTTTCAACACTGTCTCAACAACACCTAAATGTGTTTAAGATATAGCAACAATTTAAAAATAATTCTTAAATAAATATTATCCATGGCGACCGTCTGATGAGTGTAGTGCTACTGATCTTCCCCTGGCTTACACTTCTGGATGAGAAGGTACTTTAAAACATGATGTTTTGATTGTTTAAAAATTCTGAGGAGTGAAAGTTGTATAAACATTGTAGATTGACTTCTTTCTTTTCAATTTTTTATTTTTTCAAAAGAAAACAAACTATATTTTTTATTTTAAATACCAAATCCTCATTCCCACTTCCTCCCCTCCTCCCATTTCCTCCACCTACCCCTCCACCCCACCCCTCATCCTCTCTTCAGAGACAGTAAGGCACATTGCTTGGGGTAAGGGCCCAGACCCTCCCTACTATATCTATGCTGAGGGAGGTCTCCACCCAAAAAGAATAGGTTCTCCCAAAGTCAATACAAGAAGTAGGAATAAACCCTGGTGCCACTGCCAGGAACCTCACAGTCTTCCCCAGGCATGCAACTGTTACCCACATTCAGAGGGATTAGTTTGAACCTAGGCTGTTTCCTTCCCTGTCTGACTGGAGTTGGGGAGCTCCCATTAGCTTAGGTAAACTGTTTCAGTGGATGTACCCACCACAACCCTTCATGATAAAGGTCTTGGAGAGATCAGGGATACAAGGAACGTATCTAATCATGATAAAAGCAATACACAGCAAGTTGATAGCCAACACCCAATTAAAAAAAGAAAATCAAAGTGATTCCACTAAAATCAAGACAAGACAAAGCTGTCTACTGTCTCCGAATCTATTCACCATAGTGCTTGAAGTTCTACCAGGAACAATAAGACAAGAATAGGAGATCAAGGGGATTCAAATTGGAAGAAGTCAAACTTTCATTATTTGCAGATGTTACATAAGTGACGCCAACAACTCTACCAGAGAGCTTCTACAGCTGATAAATATTTTCAGTGGTATGGAAGGATACAACATAACTCAAAAAAAAAATCAGTAGTCTTTCTATATACAAGTGATAAAGAAGCTGAGAAAGAAATCAGAGCAACATCACCCTTCACGACAGCAACAAATAACCTAAAATATCTGAGCATAACACTAACCAAAAAAGTGTAGAGCTGTTCTACAATAACTTTAAGTCTTTGGAGAAAGAAATTGAAGAAGATATCAGAAAATGGAAAAATCTCCCATGTTCTTGGATAGGTAGGATCAACATAATAAAAATGGCAATCTTACCAAAAGCAGATTGACTTCTTAATCTTGCCTTTTACACTGGCACTTTAACATGCGGCCTGAAGATGGCAGCATTGAATAAAGTTCGACATTTTTTTTCTAGTCAAGGCTTTTACAAATAATTTTAATTACAGTCTTACATTTTAAACATCTTCTCCACACTTTTGTTTACTACAGTGTACAACAGAGAATTTTACTGATTTTTTATACTCTAACCTTGAGAATAAATGTGGAACAATTTTGAAGAATGAGAGCTAATCTAGGTAATGTTCAATGTAGCTTTGTTCAAATTTTCAGACTTTAAAGTCAGTTTTAAATATGACATATGTTTCTTACTACCAAAATTTTTATTAATAAATGTGCTTAAGTGTAGGACAATGTGTCTTTTTTTGATATGTAAAATTATTTTCTGCCATATTTAAACAAATTTAAAACAAAAATTGGATTAAATATATTTATAAATAAAATGAAGGCTCCACAACAAATACCATATTACACCATCATAATAACAAACATAATATTAGAAATCACTATAATGTACAAGTTTACTAATCTTTTTGATGATCAAATCTGGATATGTGTTGTTGTATTTTCTATTTTTCTCCATTTGGAGGTCTTAGCGACTTCATAAAGCAAGTTCTACTAATCCATATTCACCCAAATATTCAAAGCCTTCCTGTGAAATAAAAAGGTAGCAAGCAATGTGTCACAGAGGTTAATTGACTTTATATGAGACCTGTCAGTGCAAAGCTAAAAATGGATCCCTGAAATTCTTATCTCTAGACAATAACAAATGCCCATGGTTATAATTCTATTATTAAGTTCGCAGACATTGGATATAACAGCCACTACCTAGCTTCTGAGAGATAGACAAATTCATGGATTTGTCATATTTAGGCTGTGTGTGTGTGTGTGTGTGTGTGTGTAATGCATGTTCTGGTGAAGTTTTATGCATACCATAAAAGAGTCTAAATGTGTCTATTACATAAACTAACAATTGGTCTACTTCTACATCATATTAAATATAGACATAGGAGAATGCCTTAAATTCGCTAAGGAGGCACTTTTGAATCAATTAGAACTTTTAAAGATCATTTTAAGATTGACAAATAAAGGAGTTGCCTTGTCTGATAAAGGTGATATGAGGGAGTCATCAAAACAGATTTAAGTGCTGTAAGATAGCAAAAGGAAGCTGGTGTGTAGGGAACTAATCATGAATTGGATAGATCCGGAAGCAGCATGAAGCAGATGGATCCTTGTAGCAGGTGCAGAGAAAATGTGCCCAGAGATTCTATTCACAAGTCTTCAAGACTGCACATACATACACTATCAAGACGGACTGTGTGCCACTGTGACTTGACAATGGACAGTTGCCAGATGAAGAAATCAGATAGGTGGTATGTCCTATGACAGACCGCTATTTCTTTTCCCTTGGCTTCAGGCCATGTTTACTGATGTTCATTGACATTTTCATTTTCCATAAAGAGCCCTTCCTCCTCTCTATGAGGCCAGCCTGATATACAGTTCTTTATGCTCCAACCTTGAACATACTTCTCTCATATCATTAATCAGAACTGTGGACCACATACCCACATGGAGGGAACTAGATAATCTTATTTTGTACATATCAGAGAACTCAACCTGGTCCCTTGGTTTACAATGCAGACTATGCATTTCTATAACAAACTTCCAGAATTGTGTTAATAGGAAAATAAAGAGTATTTGATTAAGAAGTCATTCTTAAAATGATCCTTTTAAGAAATTTCTACTACCAAAGCCAACACTAATGTAGTATGTTTTTATTAAAGGAAGTATAACTTCTATTTTCAAATAAATAATTATACAAAATTTAGAGACAGAGACCCACATTGGAGCACTGGACTGAGCTCCCAAGGTCCAAATGAGGAGCAGAAGAAGAGAGAACATTGGCAAGGAAGTCAGGACCGCAGGGAGTGCGCCCACCCACTGAGACGGTGGGGCTGATCTAATGGGAGCTCACCAAAGGAAGCTGGACTGGGACTGATGGAGCATATGTTCAAACCGGACTCTCTGAACGTGGCTGACCAGGAGGACTGACTGAGAAGTCAAGGACAATGGTACTGGGTTTTGATTCTACTGCATGTACTGGTTTTGTGGGAGCCTAGTCTGTTTGGATGCTCACCTTCCTAGACCTGGATGGAGGGGTGAGGACCTTGGACTTCCCACAGGGCAGGGAATCCTGACTGCTCTTTGGACTGGAGAGGGAGGGGAAGGGGAGGGTAGGGGGAGGGAGAGGGAAATAGGAGGAGGGGAGGAGGTGAAAATTTTAAGTAAAAATAAATAAATAAAAAAGAATTGACCAAACAAAAAAAAATTAAAAAAATTAAATCTTAAAACAGTTAGTGTACTTGATGATTATAAAAAGTTTATTAGGTTCAAGCCTATAAATTGAGTTAAATAGACAAGCTGGACTCTAGTAAATAAACAGGTTTGTAAACATATGTTCTTCAGTTATCTTTGGCCTTCTATGTCCTTAGAGAATAGTTCTTCATTTAGTAATCAAGAAGGAACAAAGCTTGAAGCAGTGCTTTGCATGTAAGTATGGATCAACTTGTACAGTGTATGGGAAACTAGCTTATTATTGAAACATACACATTGATTCAGACAGGCAGACAAACATACAGACATACACATATATACAGTTCTCTGAATGATAGAAAACTTGTTCATGATACGCCCCATTGAACATTTACAACTCCTTGCTTTAGTTTTCTTTTCTTTTGTTGTGGCAAAACACTCTTGACCAAAAGCAAATTGGGGCAAGAAGGGATGTATTCTAGCTTAGAAGCTGCAGTTCATCATTGGTCGAAGTAACAGTAGGGGTTCAGGAACCTGGACCCATGGAACTAACACTGCTTACTGGTTCATGCTCTATCTCACGTTCACCTAGCTTTCTTCTACAGCTTGATGCCTACCTCACTAGGGATGGTGCTACCTACAGTATGCATACTACTCCTATGTCAATCATTAATCAAGACATTCTTTCATAGACATTGGTACAGGACAATAATATTGACGCAATTCTTCAATTGATAAGAGGTGACTCTAGGTTTTGTTAAGTAAACAATGAAATTAACCAGTATATTCAGCTTATGTTATACTGAAAGTGTTAATTTATTTGTTTACCTTTTTATATTTATTGCAATATCCATGGGAAAGGGAATTTATAATATTTCTATGTATATCTTCAGAGTCTCAAACAGCATGTGATGTAAAATAATACATATTGAGAAAACATTTGTTGACTGATAGGTTTGGTGAATGAACCTTCATTGATGAACTTTACCAAAAGAATTTACTCTGGTGTCTCTAGAATCTCTCAAACTGGAGATATAAGTTAAGGTAAATTGATTGCTATTAATGAATGAAGTCAGCTTTTTAAAGAAATTTATTTGTCTATCTTTTAATCAGGTTTCTCACATTATTTGTTTTATTCTAAACCTGTCTCTATATTCAAGTAAACAATAACATGTCAGGCTTCAGATAGTGTGCTGTGGTTCTTTAGTAGTCATGTAGTACTCTGATTCTGCTTGCTATATTTTTGTCATGGACCGGTTCTAAACATAAACCATCCTTAAATTGAATAGTACTCTTAACAGAGAGAAAGTTTTGTCATTAACTTGACTTGGAGCAAGTCTTTTCACCGTAGTAACCAATAGTGCAAGTGCAGTGTCAACTATACGCAAAACTGTGGTGTGAGCAATGTATGTTTATGAGCTTTAAACAAAGAGGGAAGTGGAAATCCTACTGTGCAGAGATAAAAAAATGTGCTCTAGAAATTTCTACAGTGTAAATTAACTTGTCATTCATTCATGCCTTCATCCATTCATTTAAAATGTCTTTCCAGTCTACTTGAGATAAAGTATTGGAATAGGGAATTACAAAGGGGAGATGACAATGACAGTCTTCTATAAGTCATTGAAATTCTTTTTTCCTTTTTTTTCCTTGTTTAAGTATTCTCTGAACTTTCTGGACTAAAGGGAAGGGTTTAAAATTTAACACGGTTTGATTTTTAATACAAAAGAAATGTTTTACTTTCTCAGTTTCACAATTTAATGAACAGACTCATTGGTTCAGCACAACAAACCATTTCTTGGGGCAATCACTAAGCTTTCTAGAAATCTTGATAATATTGTATAAAATGATTACTTTGATACTACTAACTAGGATTTCCTTAAAATCAACTGTTGAAGTAAACTGAACACAAACTTTTCATGAGTTCGTAAGCTCATTTCTTTATACCATTGAATTTTCTACAGTTTAATTGAATATTCTACAGTTTATGCATTCATTCATCTACTAAAGACACCTTAATGTCACCCAACATGTAGCTTTTGTGAATAAGTTCTTATAAGCATCCATTTTCTATGCACAAATGTTTTCTTTCTTTTCTTTTTTTTTTGGTGCTAAGCAGCAAGATTGCTTGATTGTTTGCCTATTGTATGTTCTGCTTTATAAGAAATTGCCAGACAAATGTAGAAGTGAGTTCTTGCCAGATAAACATGAAGAACCACATACCTCCAATCTTCTCTAGCATGTGATATTGTTATTGTTCTAAATTTTGATCTTTCTAATGGAATTGAAATTGTATATCTTCATTTTTATTGATTTTTTGTGATGCTAGAAATGTGCAGAGTTTTCATCTGTTTGCCTTTGGAATAGCTTCATTGGTGAGATCTTTAAGACATTTTTTTTCTATTTTATTGCCCATTTCAGAAGCAGGATATTTATTTTCCTACAGAATATTAAAAGTTTGATATAAATTTTCAAATCAGTTTTTCTAATTTGGGTATTTCCTATAGTCTATGGGCAATCTTGCTATTCTCCTAAGAACAAAGCACCAATTTTACTGAAATTCATTTCACCACACTTGTTTTTATGTAGGTTGTTGTATCAAGCATGGTTGTTTCTAAAAAGTTACTGCTAAATCCAAGGACATTTATTTCAGCGGTTTGTTAAGTTTCCCTGTAAGGTTATATGTATGCTTACATTAAGTTGTTTTCTGTGAAGTGTGTAAACTGTATAAATGTTTTTGTTATTTGAATAAACATATTTTTACTGTAATGATTAAAGTCATTTATATTATTGTTTTATTAATAAATAGTGGTGAGGAGTCATATATTTGGGTAAATAGTGATAGATCTACAGGGTGATGGAGAAAATGATTAGAAACTTCTAATCTCCATGCTTCCCCTGCTCAAAAGGGCCACACATCTCCTGTGGCCCCTCCTTGTTCTACTAGTGTGTCCATCTATCTCTTTTGAGTACTCATGAAAATTCTATGGTTCATTCTGACTTGTTAAATATGGACCAGGCCTCTGAAGCAAGGCCTGACTCCATTGGCGGTCTCAAAGCAAAAACACAAACAAATCTCCTGCAACATTTCCTTTCTTCCTTTTGTCAAAAAAAGAGGAAAGTTGGTAACTCAACATAGTTAAACTACATACAATAAGAACAATTATCAAATAAAAATTACATTCACAATGTCCAAACAATTTGTATTTGGCAAATTCAGAGAAAATATTCCATTATCTAACCTTTCTTGGTGAGTTCAAAGTTTTGTACCTACTTTACTTTCTATCATAACTTTAAAAAAAGGCACTGATAACTATATAGTCTCATATTCAAATTCCATCAGAGACCTAAGAAGGATATATTATGTGAGTAAACAGGAAGTATAAAGCAAACAACATCTAAAATTATAGGAGCAGCAAAGAAATCTGGCTGACTGAACAGTCAGCCCAAAATTCTTCTGCAACATTTGGGCATCCATCTTTGCTTTACAGACATATAGTATCTGACAGAATTTTTGTGAAGCAGAAAAATTTGAAAGACTGTCCTACCTTGTCTTGGCAATGTTCAGCAATCATTTTCTTTTATGTCTTGCTTGGCCAATATGGACAGTATGCTGTCAACATTTGAAGCAAGGACAGTTTCTTGCCCAGTGACTAACTTTGCTGCAAAGAAAGCAAACTCTATATGGAGGTTCTTTGATGCCCATCATTTTTTTTTAAGTAAATTGGTGCTATCAGGAGCACATGTATCTCACTGTCATGGAAAGTTTTATGTTATGATAACATTTTAAATGTCATATTCTGTAGGTCTCTGAAGTGTTTAAAGAGTATCTGTCTATTTAACATATATCCCTGTTTGACCTTGAAAACATACGTAGCATGATTATAAGTTTGATTATTATAGATGATTATCTACCGACCTGTTTTTCTTTATTAGTCTATTAGATTTCAAGTATGAGAACTTTACATCCCATTTTAAAATGAGCTACATAGGTATAATATCTTAAACAAGAATGGAAACTTATATAAAGTATAAAAAAATGTAACCTTAAATTTGGGTCAGTATACAAAAATATCTTAAACAAGAGTATAAACATATGAATATTTATATAATAACAATAATAACCTTTAATTTCTATCAATTTACAAAAAGTCCATCCATGTAAAATATTTGAGGCTAGCAGTTGCTTTTTAATTTGAAAGAAAATTCCATAATCTATTACTACATTTTATCATTCCTAAAATTCCCTTGTTTTCTTTTTTTTTTGTTTTTTTTCAGTCTTCAAATATCTTTTATTGGAAGGCCATGCATTGCCTTCATTTATTGTATCTGAAATCACTGTACAGTTACTTTTGTGAAAACACTGCCTGCATTTTCTTTTTTTTTCTTTTTTTTATTTTTTTATTGTTTATTTATTAAGGATTTCTGCCTTCTCCCCGCCACCACCTCCCATTTCCCTCCCCCTCCCCCATCAAGTCCCTCTCCCTCATCATCCCTAAGAGTAATCCAGGTTCCCTGCCCTGTGGGAAGTCCAAGGACCACCCACCTCCATCCAGGTCTAGTAAGGTGAGCATCCAAACTGCCTAGGCTCCCACAAAGCCAGTACGTGCAGTAGGATCAAAACAGGAAACGGAGCTGGAACAATAAAAAGACCAGACTTACACCTTGTTTTCTTTTCAAAAAGAGATACCTGAATCTAATTCCCTTTGCTTACCTTTCTACCTGTCAATGACAAATAACAACTTATAAACCAATGCCCTATACAATGATAATTATACATAACCCACCAAGTGACCAGAAACCACACCTCCCACAAATTGAGAATGTGAGCATCTTGTTCTTAAAATTACTTCCTATTATTTTGGTATAACAATATCTTAGGGAACTCTGAGAAAACTACAATAATGATCAAGTCCTGGGAGAGCTAGCTGCTCTCCTGTCTTGCTGTGATGGAAAAGTGAAGTGCTTATCTGAAGTCCTGACTGGAGTAGTTCAGGAGGCTGGACCATATTAGCTTACCAATTTGAAATTTTCATGAGCAGTTTGTAGTCCAAAGCTGATCTCTGAGTGGTGTTTGTCAGCTAGCCATACTTCCACAACACAGGTATAATCATCATGAGATCCTATCAACCTTTTGGAAACTTCGAAGGTCCCTGTTAGGAATAGCCATGGTTCACTGCCAGAAACATAAAATTTTAAATGTCACATGCATCAGATCTTGAAGTGGTTCAAGGACCACAAATATCTATTAAATACATTGGGCATATAGAAGCTTAATTCCTAGTTATCTGCTTCAGACTCCAGCCTAAACTAAAATTAGGTAAAGCCTATTTCCAGAATAATTATTACTCCATATGACCATTAATATCATATCATGCCATGTTATTTATAAGATTAACATATATATGTTAATCTTATAAATTTTGAGATAATATTTATACCTTAGAAAAAGTTTTAAGGAGTCAAAATAAAACCAAATGATTATAAGATTAGTGTCAATAGAATAGTGCCTTAATTTTATTTTTTCTTCTACCCTATAGTATGTGGTTCTTCCAAAATGAGACAAAGATTTTGGATTTTCCTGTAACAAACAAGCTTAGGTTTAGAGTAGGGGATATCTATGGTCCAACTCCAATGCCAGTTTTAATTTTTAATTGAATTGGGACTACAAAAAAACCATTTGCCTTATATGTGTTTAGAGAACAGCAGAAACAAACATTTGGGAATAATAATGAGATTTTACTGATTTGAAGTGTGGTAAACCATTAGGCCAATTTACTCTTTGTCATGGGACATTATCCCTGGATGATATGTCCTTCTTCTTCAAATGTCTCATTTGTCTAGCAGTCTTCAGATTCCTTAGTTGGATGCTTTTATTCTCATTTTTTTATGTCCCAAGTATTGGGATTACAATCCTAATCATCATGGCTGTATCAAGCAGTTAAATTTCTATTAATGACTTTTGATTCCATATTAATAAGAGCTTATGACTTCCTTTAATTTCCTTTGACTTTAAGGAGTACTATAATCTCTTATCATATTCTAAAGAAGATTGCAGAAGGTAGTATAATTTCTTAAATGTCTAATGGAATTGGATTCACTGAGGCTAAAAATAGTTCTTTTATGCTATTTTACTTATTCTTTTACATATAATACCCACTTTTACATTCATCTGCATTTCTGATCCATGTTAATATTATTTTCTAGTGAATATAGTTCAATGCAACGTGAAAGTGAAGAATAATGGAAAATATAGAATGTATTATTTTCTAAGAAAGTCTCTATATATGTCTGTTTCCATAGATAATATGGAGTAACACAGTCTGTTTTTTTTTTATTTCTAATCATTTTAGGATAATGCACTTTTCCTCATGTCATTTTTTCTGTAGAGTATTTTAAAATTTTAGTCTTCCAAAAGTAACATTAAAAAAGTAAAGATTTTTTCAGCAGATTATTTTTTATTACTTTATAAATAATACTTTTCAAAATTTCCACTTCCTTTCCTCCTCCCACTTCCCTCCCACTCCCCTACTCCCCCTCCCCCTCCAGTCCTAACAGAGGGTAAAGTACCCTGCCCTGTTGGAAGTCCAAGGCACTTGCCCCTCCATCCAGGCTTAGGAAGGTATGCATCTAAATAGACTAGGGTTCCAAAAAGCCAGTACATGCAGTGAAGACAAATCTCAGTGCCATTATCATTGGCTTCTCAGGCTGCCCCAATTGTCAGCCACATTCAGAGGGTCCAGGTTGATCCCATGCTCATTCAGTCCCAGTCCAGCTGGATTTGTGAGGTCCCATTACCTCAGGCACACTGTCTGAGTAATAAGGTGAACCCAACAAAAAACATATATTGATCCTCCTGGAAATTGGAAGCAGACAAGCTTGCCAGGCAAAAGTTGGGAGCATGGGAGAAGGGGTCGGGTGCGGGAAAGGGGAGGGGGGAGAAAGAAGAGAGAAGGGGAGGGCTGGGGAGAGCTTGTGGGAGTGGGATGGTTGAGATGGAGGAAAGATGGATATGGGAGCAGGGAAGAAGATGCCTTAAGTAAGGGAGCTATTTTGGGGTTGACAAGAGGTTTGGCTCTAGAGGGGTTGCCAGGTGTATACGGAGATGTCCCAGCTAGGACCATGGGCAGTGGAGAAGAGGGTGTCTGAACTGGCCTTATCCAGTAGTCAAAGTGATGACTACTTTGAATATCACCGTAGAAGCTTGGTCCAGTGACAGATGGAGTTAAAGACAGAGACCAACATTGGAGCACTGGACTGAGCTCCCAAGGTCCAATTGAAGAGTGGAAGGAGGGAGATTTTTTAAAACTATATTTTGTGTATATATATGTTTTTAACTACATGCATGTTTGTCCACCACATGCGTTCAGTGCCCACCAAATTTGTAAAACTCTAAAGGGCATCAGATTCTCTATACCTGGAGTTAAAAGGCAGTGGTTAACTTCCGTCTATGTGCTGTGATCTGACTACTCATCTTCTGCTGAACAAGTACTCTTAACAACAGAATCATGTCTCCAGTCTCAAAGGTAAGATGCCTTTTCCTCCACCTTTTATTTTTTGAGGACTTACATTCATATTTTGCTTCTGGTGCTGTACAAAATATAAAGTTTTGTGTCTAACTTTATAATTACTCTTTATTATATTTACCTGAATATGACAAGGGAGGTGGGAAGTTCATGGTTTTTAGGACACTAAAAAGAGTTGCTGAATTTTTAGGTGTTTGTTTAATTGTTACATAGATGGCTGATCATCTCTAAGCTTTTTACACCAGAAGTTTATTATAAACTTTAATGTTCAACATCTGCAAATCCAAAATACCAATGTAGTTTAAGTGAAGCTATGAGTAAGTATCCACTACTATAAGTGTTTTCAACCAGTCAGAGCCACTGTCGTCCATCCCAGGGTGCTCTATGGATGTAAAAATCCTTTTATATATGGATCAATTCAGAGGGGTGGCTTGTAAAAGTATCATAATGCAGCTTATCTCTGAGCAGTGAAAAGATAAAAGCAAAAGCTTTACATATACATGAATGGGAAAAGGAGTATGATTTTTCTGATTATAACTGAATAGTAAAACCCTAAATGACTCCTTTTTGGTCCCGCAATAAAGCTGTTCTAACTGCACAAGTAAGGTGGGCAAAGAGTCTCTCTAAAATTCATAGCAATGCACATGCTGAAATCGCCTCACACTCTGTGAAGAGCTACAGAATTTAGTTCCCAAGCTATTTGCCATTAAGTCATAGGATTCAATGACTTCTCTAATTTAAATTGCTCTGTCACCTTTTGAGACTAAATTTCACAGCAGAGACAATCATCTCGACTTTATCTGCTTGTACTGACTACTATAAATGTTAACCCCACTTCAGTTGCTAATAGTGTTATTTTTCTCTTGAACAGCAGAATAAGTGTTCAGTATCACAAAGAATGTTTTAGAAAGAAAAATAAAGGGAAAATTTGGATTGCCTAACACTTCATCGGGAAACATTTCAAAGAATAACAATAGATGCATTTTTAAGCATTTTCAGAACTTAAAGTTGTATTTCTAGGTATGAAGTCAGCATTTTACTGACTTCCTTTCATGATGGAAGTGTGAGAAATAAGGTGAAGAAAATTCTATCCTTATCAACACACTGTTGGTCATGGTCTTAACTCAACTCTAGAAAGCAGATATGACACTGGGACTGTAGATTTTTCTCTTTGATGTAAAGCACTTACTGTCCTTTCAGAATACCTGAGTTTCATTCCCTGCACTCAGGTAAGGTGGCCCGCAAGTAACTGTATCCCTAGGCCTTTTTGGCTGCTCACACATATGTGTATATGCAAATGCACCTGCATGAACACACACACATACATATAAATAAAAATAAATATATAAAAGCAGAAAAATAACACACACTGTGTAGAAGTTGTCTGAAGTAGTTTTTCATAAATATTAATAATTCCATATCATAAAAGTATTAGGCATTATTTTCAACTACATTTTATTATTTAAGCCAGTGGTGGTTGCTCATTCCTTTAATCCAGTTCTTGGGGAGTAGAGACATGCAGATCTCTATGAGTTTGAGGCCAGCCTGGTCTACGAGAGCTAATTCCAGGATATTCAGGGCTACATAGAGAAAACTTGTCTCAAAAATAGCACAACAAAACAAAACATTTGATAATGTACTACTCAGTTTCAAGGATTATGGAACGCCTACAGTATATGTGGAAATCTTTCTTCCATCTTTAATTCTGTTGATTGTTTTATATATTTTTATAATATTGCTACTCTAGTTGGAATAAACATACGCAAATAGTATGCTATCTGAAATAAAGTTGAGCCTTTATTCTGAAAAAAATCATTTTACTTTGAAACATCCCTTTTGAGAAATGTTAAGCTACATTATAGAGTTTGGTATATGAATATGTGTGGCGTATGTCTGTGTGTAGATATTATTTGTACAATCACATGATATTTGTGTCAGTGTGTCTTCTTCATATGGTTCTCCACATTTTTTTAAAGTGACTCCTTGTGAACTAGAAGTTCCCAGTTTCATAAGACTGGCTGGTCAGTCAGCTCCAGGGATCATTTTGTCTCTGTCTTCTCAAATCCAGGGTACACAGATGAATAATGTCTTGCACGACCTTTATTTGATTATAGAGGGCTCAACCTCAGGGTCTCAAGCTTGCTCACCAAGCATTTTACCTACCGAGCCCTTTCTCCAAGTCTCTGTGGCTCTTGTTTCTTATGTTGGTTAAAAGTTAATTTTCTTAAAACCAGAAATCAATTCATTGTCTCCTTGAACTGTTTTCTTTCTCTGACAATAGCCACATTTCTTGTATTCAAGTATCAAGGAGATTCCTGTTGTATCCTGTGCACTATTTTTCTCAGATTTTCTGGCTCCAGTTGCAGCAATCGTGCTCTTCATAATCAACATGCATGCAGTGTATTCATGAAAGCTCTACTTTGGGAAGAGTTGAAAGAAAGAAAACAGCATCAAACAAGTCAATAGAAATAATGATCTTGTACTCATGCCACTGATCCATATACGTATTTCTAGAAAAACGTTTAGACTGTTCTTTGGGCCCTTGTCTGTGTGTAAACTGGATTTCTGTCATAAATTATTTATTCAGGAATCCCTTCCTTTAATCAATATATATTTTTAAGAATTTTTATTAAATTAGAGAGAGAGAAAGATAAAGAGAGTGTGTGTTTGTGTGTATTCATGCTATTCATACCCTGGCATGCTTGCGGAGGTCACAGAAAAAAAATGGGACATAGTTTCCTTATTTCACTATGTAGGCTCTAGGATTTAAAGTCAGGATGCTGCGCTGGGTGCCAAGCATCATACCTACTGAGTTGTCTCATTTATTCAACGTATTTTTATTATTTTATTCTGATCTTGCTTAGCAATGTTCTGTATCTCCCCACTGCATTGTTAAAATTATTCACTCTAGTGTTCTTATAACCAATTTAATAATTACTTTTATTTGTCAGCTTTTTATTCACAGAAAAATATGGCATCACTGTTTAAAAAAGGAGATATGAAAGTAACCGTTCTGTAATGAAAATTGAAATCCAAACAAATAATAAAAATATCTGCTCAATGCTTATTCCAAATAAAAAAATGGCAGCTATTTATAAAGAGTGTATAGGATTCCTGTAATGATGTCCTAATGAAATACTTAATTTTGATAACTGTTTTAATGTTTATATTTCAAAGTTCACAAACTGCTGAACTAAAAAAGGATATTGTTGAAGAAGATATTTCCTTTTTGAAATTAGCACCTTTTTATATTCATTTTATTTTTGAGATTATAAAATTGTGTAATTCCTCTTTTCTTCCATCTGATCCCTCCCATATACCTCCGCTTGCTCTCTTTCAGACTCATTGTCGATGTTTCATTAATTGTTTTTACATAAATATATTCTAAGCACATAAATAGAACTTTTCAATTTGTATACAGCACCAAATGAAGACACAACTCAGTTCTCTTACAAAAACTATGTTCTGCTTTTCAAAGCATTTAATTTCTAAGATACAGGCTTATATATAAATACCCCAAACAAGTTTATTTTTAAATTAAGAAGATCAAATTTGGGAAGAAGATGTGATTTGGGGGATACCTGGGAGATGTCCAGGGAGGTGGGGGGGGGGCTGGTGAGATAACAAAAGCATATTAAATACGCATGAAATTTCAAGTTATTTCAAGACATCTAAGAACATATGGGGCATTTTCTAGCAATTAGTAATCTTTAGTACATACCCTTAAAATGAACAGTGTGCTTCTCAATAGTGTTCTATAGAATCACTTTAGATCATAGCTAGACATAGTTTTGGTATGTTTTACTTTTAGTACCACTCTCATTTTATTATAGTCACTCGTTAATAAAGTTTCATTATGTCTGTAAGTATATTAACTGCATACTTAATTTAGCAAATAATATGAATGCTAATTTTGATTTAATTGGCTGTGACAATCATGGCCTACTGTATTCAGCTAGATATGTTTCCAGAAACATTTTAAATAACAATGCTTTAGTATTAAAATTGACTAATAACACGCCATTACATTTAGAATAAAGTCAATATTCTATTCAGTGGTTAGATAGAGCTCAGTGCATGCTTGATTTTAAAGATAGACGTCTTGGAGGCACTTTAGCTAGTTCCCACTCACTTTATCGCATTCTTTGACAGCATTACTGGATTTTGCTATCCCAAAAGGAAAACTTTTTCTCACATTAAAGTTATTCTTTGAGCTCAGTTGTAATTTTCTATATTGTCAATTCATTGTGACTCTTTCAATGTTACTCTAATTAATTGCCCTATGTTGGCGTTATGCTCATGTTTCTTCATCTATAATCTATGTTAGCTACTTTAATTGTAAAATTTAAAATTGTAATTGGTTGCCAAATTCTTTGAAATAAATTTAAAACTTTTGGCTGTTACTCACAGAAAATAAAGTATTTATCTTTTCAGTACCAGAATCCATCTGTAGATAGACTCATATAATAAGAATAATTAGTTCTGTAACATAGACTATAGAAAATCTAATATAAAATTCCTTTAGATAAATTATCTGCATTCATGTGTGTATACATATATACACATATAATGTGGATATATATATGAGAGTAAGAGAAAATAATAACAAACCCACTTAACAAAATCCCTTTTATTTTCACCGAGTTTTCTCTTGTATAATGTGATGTAAAAATATTTTACTTAACTTATCTTAAGTAATATTTTTCTTAATTTTATGGTGTTAGAAATTATCTTATGACTAATGTTTGATTATCAGAAGCTAAAACATGGAGTTCAACTATGCCTTCCCTTCTCTCTAGAAAAAAAAGTACAGTTAAGTCAATTTAAGAAAATAGAAATATTAGGGACTGAAAAAAAGCTACTCAATGGTCAAGAACATTTGTTGTTCTTGCAGTGGGCCTGGGTTTGGAACCCACCATTTTCATAGAGGCTCATAACTACCTATAAATCCAGTTCTTGGGGATTATATGCTTCTTCTGAACTCTCTGAGCAGTAAACAGCCACTTAGCACACATTCATGTGGACAAACATACGTGTGTCAAAAACATAAAAATAAAATAAACAAATCATGAAAGCATCAATTCACTACTACAATTTTAGAATTTAATTAAATGCAGAATGTCCACAAAAACATATTTTTAACAAATTAAAAAGTTAATATCACTTGGGTATATTCCCAATAGTGGTATTGCTGGGTCTTGGGGTAGGTTGATCCCAAATTTCCTGAGAAATCGCCACACTGATTTCCAAAGTGGTTGCACAAGTTTGCATTCCCACCAGCAATGAATGAGTATGCCCCTTTCTCCACAACCTCTCCAGCAAAGGCTATCATTGGTGTTTTTGATTTTAGCCATTCTGACAGGTGTAAGATGGTATCTCAAAGTTGTTTTAATTTGCATTTCCCTTATCGCTAAGGAGGTTGAGCATGACCTTAAGTGTCTTTTGGCCATTTGAATTTCTTCTGTTGAGAATTCTCTGTTCAGTTCAGTGCCCCATTTTTTTATTGGGTTAATTAGCATTTTAAAGTCTAGTTTCTGGAGTTCTTTATATATTTTGGAGATCAGACCTTTGTCTGTTGCAGGGTTGGTGAAGATCTTCTCCCAGTCAGTGGGTTGCCTTTTTGTCTTAGTCACAGTGTCCTTTGCTTTACAGAAGCTACTCAGTTTCAGGAGGTCCCATTTATTCAATGTTGTCCTTAATGTCTGTGCTGCTGGGGATAAACGTAGGAAGTGATCTCCTGTACCCATATGTTGTAGAGTACTTCCCACTTTTTCTTCTATCAGGTTCAGTGTGTTCAGACTAATATTGAGGTCTTTAATCCATTTGGACTTGAGTTTTGTGCATGGTGATAGATATAAATCTATTTTCATTCTTCTACACGTTGACAACCAGTTCTGCCAGCACCATTTGTTGAAGATGCTCTCTTTTTTCCATTGAATACTTTTAGCTCCTTTATCAAAAATTAGGTGTTCATATGTTTGTGGGTTAAAATCAGGGTCTTCTACTCGGTTCCATTGATCGACTTCTCTGTTTTTATGCCAATACCAAGCTGTTTTCAATACTGAGGCTCTGTAATAGAGTTTGAGGTTAGGGATGGTAATGCCTCCAGACGATCCTTTATTATATAAGATTTTTTTGGCTATCCTGGGTTTTTTGTTTCTCCATATAAAGTTGATTAATGTCCTCTCAAGATCTGTGAAGAATTTTGATGGGATTTTAATGGGGATTGCATTGAATCTATAAATTGCCCTTGGTAGAATTGCCATTTTTACTATGTTGATCCTCCCAATCCAAGAGCAAGGGAGATCCTTCCATTTTCTGGTATCCTCCTCAATTTCTTTCTTCATAGACTTAAAGTTCTTGTCAAATAGATCCCTCACTTCCTTGGTTAGAGTTACCCCAAGATATTTTATGCTATTTGTGGCTATCGTGAAGGGTGATGCTTCTCTGATTTCCATCTCTGCTTCCTTATCCTTTGTGTATAGGAGGGCAACTGATGCCCCATCAAATGACAAATGTATCTGTTCAACTATGTTCATAGCAGCATTGTTTGTAATAGCCAAAACCTGGAAACAACCTAGATGCCCTTCAATGGAGGAATGCATGAAGAAAGTGTGGAATATATACATATTAGAGTACTACTCAGCGGTAAAAAACAATGACTTCTCGAATTTTGCGTGCAAATGGATGGAAATAGAAAACACTATCCTGAGTGAGGTATCCCAGACCCAAAAAGAGGAACATGGGATGTACTCACTCATAATCAGTTTCTAGCCATAAATAAAGGACATTGAGCATATAATTTGTGATCCTAGAGAAGCTAAATAAGAAAGTGAACCCAAAGAAAATCGTATAGTCATCCGCCTGGAGAGGGGAAGTAGACGAGATTGCGGGGCAAAAACTGGGAACTTGCGGGTGAGGTGGCATGGGGCAAAGGGGAAATGGGATGAGAAACATGAGAAGGGGAGGATGGGAGGAGCTCGGGGTATTGGGATGGTTGGGATATAGGAAGGGTGGATACGGGAGCAGCGAAGTATATATCCTAACTAAGGGAGCCATCTTAGGGTTGGCAAGAGACTTGACTCTAGAGGGGTTCGCAGGTGTCCAGAGAGATGTCCCCAGCTGGTACCTTGGGCAACTGAGGAGAGGGAACCTGAAATGACCCTATCCTATACTGAGGAATATCTTACATATCACCTTAGAACCTTCATCTGGCGATGGATCAAGGTAGAGACAGAGACTCAATTTGGAGCAACGGTCTGAGCTCTTAAGGCCCAAATGAGGAGCAGAAGGAGGGAGAACATGAGCAAGGAAGTCAGGACCATGAGGGATGCACCCACCCACTGTGACAGTGGAACTGATTTATTGGGAGCCCACCAAGGCCAGCTGGTCTGGGACTGAATAAGCATGGGTTGAAACTGGATTCTCTGAGCATGGCGGACAATGAAGGCTGATGAGAAGCCAAGGACAATGGCACTAGGTTTTGATCCTAATACATGAACTGGCTTTGTGGGAGCTTAGCCTGTTTAGACGCTCACCTTCCTGGACGTAGATAGAAGACCTTCGTCTTCCCACAGGGCAGAGAATTTGGACTGCTCTTCAGTATCCAGAGGGAGGGGGAACTGTGTGGGGGGAGGAGAAGAGGAGTGAGGATAGGGGGAGGGGAGTAGGGGGAGGGGGCAATATTTGGGAGGAGGGGAGGGAAATGGGAAAGGGGGAGCAGGTGGAAATTTTAATTAAAAAAGAATAAAAAAAAGTTAATATAATATCAATTAATTATTTGACTTTGAAAAAGAAATTTGTATTTTTGGTTGTGAGAAACCACGTCTTGAAAAACCAAAAAAAAAAAGGTAAATTTCTCAAAAATACATGAATTTTAATCAGTAAAAAATATACCCGTGCTTACAGGAGAAAATGTTATTTTGATCAAAAACTCTCCGAACAGACATTGGTTTAATGCTGTGAACATAGAAGCCCTGAACCTCACAGAGAGGACCTTGATAGGCAAGCCCAGGGAATGGTGATACATATAAAAATGGCCAGTTGCTAAGGACTAGGAAGCCTATAAATACTCATTGAATGTTTGGCTTCCTAATCATTCTAAATTTGTTGTTGAGGGATCACTATATAAATATAAGGCACAGAAACGGGAAATTAAGAAGACAAAAGTCAGCTTTCAAAAACATGTTTGCCTACAGATAAAATGAAAGGCATAAGCAGAACCCTGGAGGTTATACAGGGCTCTATAAGTCATTGGAACAAAGATATTTAAAAATAACTTGGAGACTTTTAGAAGGTGGAGTAAAGAAAGATATCAGATAATTCTACTAAGGATCATGAAGTCGGATCCCGCAAAGCTGTATAAAGTACATGAAGAGACATATTTCTTCATCCTAAACAAAAGGATAGGGTGGTGATAACATAAGCGTGATCCAAGATACCATACTACGCCATGAAGAGAGAAAATGGGGGAATGATTTTCTATATTAACGAATCATGCCTTGTAGTTTCCAGATGAAAACAATGAGAATAATTAATCTGTTATAAATACAGAGGCTATGAACATGCTTTTATTGATTTGCCATGAATGATAGGGAATACTTCATTTCAATTTTTTTTTAAATTTTTGAGACAGTTTTTTTTTTCTATGTTGTTTTGGTGTAATGCCTGTCATGGAACTTGCTCTGTAGACCAGACTGGCCTTGAACTCACATCACAGAGATCCTCTTGCCTCTGCCTCCCAAGTGCTATGATTAAAGGTGTGCATCACCACATTGAATAAATGGAAAGATGCAAGATGCAGCTCTCTCTCAACTAAACCTCTTGGAAGGTGGTTGAAAATGTCAAATTGTAGATGCAAATGTTTACCCAATCTAGGTTCATAAAAGATTATGTAAGTAAGAGCTTGACAATCTCTAGGTTCAGGTTCATCATTTTCAAAATGCTGGGATGAGAGAGACAAGGGATGTTGCTTTTATCAGAGAATTCTGAAGGCTTGTAACAGATACAAATATCAATACAAAATAATGACAAAAAACGTTATTACTTTTTCAAGTAAAAAATAATTATGTTAATTTATAACAGTACTTTCAAGATACAAACAGGAAACATATGTAGCATATCCTGTAAATTTCACATTGAGTATATGCCTTAGTTTTAATACTTTAAAAATAACATAAATCATTTCAAAAATTTTTACCACTGTCTTTGTAAAGCTTGAATTTCTTGACCTGTAATTTTTAAAATAATTTTATTAATTTAACCTCTGGTCCTCATTCTGCACATATGATCTCAAGTTATAAATGATTAACATTAATGATAACTTCTCATCCTTGGATATTATTTGGATGGCATGCAGAGTATTTTCTTAGAGAGATATTCTGTGCTATCTTATCATAACTTTTTAACAGGTTTTGGTAGTCAAATTCAAAGGTATAAATTTTTTCAAGTCTTCTTTTAGCACCTTTTGTTTTGCCCAGATAACGACCCTCAGAGAATCCACCAGGAACCAGAGAAGACCAGACTGCAAAAGCAAGGTCACTTCTTTATTGCAAGTACAGGTTAGCCAGAAACTTCCATCTCCAATATCCCATAGCAGCAAGGTAGAGAGAGAAGTTAAAAGTTACTCTGTGGGGTTATGTTTTAAAGGTAATACTACAAGCAAGCCTTTCAGAGCAGCTCTGGAATGGGCGCAAGGTCTTTTGCTCTTTCCCATCCTGTTATGTTAGTTTGTTCTTTATTTTCAGTGCAAGGTCATTAGGTGGCTGCTGTCCTTGTGCTTTGGAGTTTCCTGGGTGGGACGGAGGGAAGGAAAGCACTATCTTTCTGGGAACATGAAACTGTTCTGTGTTTCTAATTTTAAAACATTCTGCTAGGAAGTTTCTTCTCATCCCTTTGAGAACAAGGGGTGAGGGTCTCACACTTTGACACGGATTAAATTTTTTCTGTCAAATTAATTTATCCTTTCCAACGGTATTAATTTTTTTGCTCACTTTTGATTTTCGATAGTATAAATCCTATCAGCTAGCTGTTCATTATTAGACTGTAAAGACTGTATTATTTCAGCCAGGCGGTGGTGGCACACGCCTTTAATTCCAGCACTTGGGAGGCAGAGGCAGGCAGATCTCTGTGAGTTCCAGACCAGCCTGGTCTACAAGAGCTAGTTCCAAGCCGGGCGATGGTGGCGCACGCCTTTAATCCCAGCACTCGGGAGGCAGAGGCAGGCGGATCTCTGTGAGTTCGAGACCAGCCTGGTCTACAGAGCTAGTTCCAGGACAGGCTCCAAAGCCACAGAGAAACCCTGTCTCGAAAAACCAAAAAAAAAAAAAAAAAAAAAAAAAAAAGAGAGAGCTAGTTCCAGGACAGGCTCCAAAGCCACAGAGAAACCCTGTCTCGAAAAACCAAAAAAAAAAAAAAAAAAAAAGACTGTATTATTTCTAAACGTGCTTCATTTTTGGCTCTGTTATCAAACCATATTTTTTAAAGATATAATATTAAAAACACAACAAAACCATAATATCAAATAAATGGATGCATCAGAGAAACCATATAAGCCTTGAAGACTATCATCCATAACATAAGCACAAAGGTTATTAAATTTCTGCATGGTGATATGGTCTTCCATTATCTAACATTCAAATCTATCTATCTATTTATTTATTTATTTATTGAACTTACCTCCATTAAAAGATTTCAGTAAATTGTTATCTGAGAACAGAAGCTGAAAGCTGCACAAATCGCCATGCAGCAGTGAAAGTATGTGTGGGGGGCAAGCGAGCTCGAGCCTGGGAAGTTGTCAAATTGCCATGCGGTGGGCCCTCCAAATGGGTAGCTCCTCTGTGGCAGAGTTTTGGGGGAAAAATCACTTAATAGATAAAATCAAGCCAGGCGAGTTGGGGTAGGAGACCTTTAGCAAGAACCTTTTGAGCCAGTCCCGGTAGGCATGGAGTGGTGATCCACATGAATTTGTAGTCGAAAACGTTGGGGGCCAAAGGAAGCACGATTAGTAAAAACTCGGGGTTACAAATTGGGGTTCACCCTGTAGATCAAAAATGCAAAACAGCCAGCCACTGGCTCTTACTTTGACCACAGTCTGAAATGGCAATCATGCCTCCTGAAATCTCAGGAGACTGTATCTGAAAACTATCTTCCCCCATCTTGTATTCTTCTCTAAGGCTGGGATTAAAGGTCCGCACCACCGTCATTAAAGGCATGTACTGCCCAGTTTTTAAAGCAACTAGTGTGGCTACTTGGGATTAAAACTGTGTGTAATTATGGCTACTAAGATTAAAGATGTGTGTCACTGTGGCTACTTGAATTAAAAATGTGTTTTACCATAATCTGGTCTGTAAGGATAACAAATGGGACTGTTTTATTCTCAGATCTTCAGACAGGCTTTATTAAAATACAGTTGAAATGACATTACAACTCATTGTTAAGTATTTATTCATATAAGGGAAGAAAGTAATGGATATTGGTTTTAAAAAGATAAATAGGAAAGCAATTGAAAGATTGATGAAAAAATCATGTTATGATAATTACCATGTAGACAAATTAGGTAGGATTAAATGATATTTACCTTTAGAATAGTTGTTATTTATATGCCTTAGTCTCTTTCCTATTACTGCGAAGAACACAAAGACCTCAGCAACTCTTATAAAGTAAAGCATTTAATTAGGGCTTGCTTAGAGTTCAGAAGTTCAGTCCATTATTAGCATGGCAAGATGAACGCAAACATGGTGCTGGAGACCTTGACAGTTCTATACAAGGATCATCTGTAGTTAGCAGGAAGAAAGAGAGAGAGATTAGGCCTGTCTTGAGCTTTTGAAACCTGAAAACACACCTCCATTTATATATTTCCTCCAAGAATGCCTCATCATGCTCCAACAAAGCCATCCCTCATAATCCCTCTCAGGTAGCACCATTCCCTAAAAACCAAGCATTAAAATACATGAGCCTGTGGGAGCCATTCCTATCCAAGTGTTTGCAAAGATGTAGATCACTGTCCTTGTAATGTATAGGTTCTCTCTCTGTGTGTATGTGCACGTGTGTGTGTGTGTGTTTACAGTAAAGACTATCTTTGTAGCATAGGATAGCTCTAAACTCATTATATATCAAAGTGGAGCTTTGAAACACAATATTTTCTGAAGTCTGGGCATTCTGGTCTATCAAGATTTTAGAAAGAAAGTGAAATAAGATTACAGAGATTCTTCACTACTGTTGTTGTAACTTTTGTTAATTTTGAATCTGAAGAATAAAGTGTGTATGTATTAGTACATTTTATATGGGTAAAATGATACTGATGATGTGATGGATTTTATTTTATTCTATAAAGTGTTGTCTGTGAGAATCCAATCTAATGCGTATTGGAAACAGTTTAAATACATACTGATAAAATGTTTTGAGGTGAAAAGAAAGAGGAGACAGGCATGAGATAGTATTTTCCAAGTGTATAAAAGTAATTATATTACTAATAAAAGTCTAAATTTTGCAAATATGAATTGAGAGGGAATTACAGTGATTGCTATGTCTCAGTGTGTATACGTGTGTGGGTGTATAAATACCACAGGCAAATGTAGCAATGTGCACTTTAGTAGGGATGCCTTTGGGACCATTTGATATTTCTTATCTATAGTAATAATAACATGGTAGTCAAATAATAAATATTAATTACACAAGATTTTAAAAAGTTTAATGCACAGTTCATGATTTTCCTTACTTTTCCCTTGTGTCTTAAATTTACAAAAATTTTGGTCATATTGGAAGATTACTAGGATAATTAAAACTGACAAGCAGAGGTTATCAGTAGATAAAATTTTAGCTAGGTAAACAGGGGAGTGAGGAAGCTGAAACAAAGGCCTCGAATATTGAAGGGGAAAAAAAAGAAAAGAGCAATAGGGGAGGGAACACAAGGAGAAAGAGCTAAAATTCTGTGCTATTTGAGGGGTTGTATGGTATCCTAATACAGTAGAAGCTTATTTAAACATATGCAATTATGAATAAGATTTAAATGGAATAACCAAGAAACAAGTGAGGCAAAGCCACAGCTAGGAATCTCTCATTAGTAAATGAATGTCCAGTTTCAGAAATGGGTTACATCTATTCAAGTTGTTGGACAAAGGGGTTGCATGCAAATCCCTAATTATCCCAGGTCATCAAGGCTGTTTCTTGTTCTGCAGAAGACAACTGTAAATTCCTATTCCTGAAAACAACAATGAGAAAAGGCAATTTTGTGCCTACCTAATGCCTTCAGCCATACTGAAACACATCTAACAAGTGCCCAAATGATTTAAACACTTTTCCTTTGAATGTTCCTTGTCTTAGTCACTATTCTGTTTCTGAAAAGACATACACTCCATGGTAAACAAGCAACTAATCATTCAAATATAGGGCTGGATGATAGCCATTCTTACTAAAATCAACACATGCTCCTCTCTGTGCCACCTAGGCAAGTAACAATATCATAAAGCAAAAACTGCATTCAGTTTAGCTTATAAAGTACACATAGTAAATTTTTTTTTTTTTTTTTTTGGTTTTTCGAGACAGGGTTTCTCTGTGGTTTTGGAGCCTGTCCTGGAACTAGCTCTTGTAGACCAGGCTGGTCTCGAACTCACAGAGATCCACCTGCCTCTGCCTCCCAAGTGCTGGGATTAAAGGCGTGCACCACCACCGCCCGGCCACATAGTAAATTATAATCTTCAATCATTTCTGAGATTCTTGGCAATCTCTTAACTGAAAAACCAAAATTAAAAAAAAAAAAAAAAAAAAAAAAAACAGATCATGCACTTCTAACATACAATGACACAAAGCAAGAACAAAACCAGTAGGGGAAACTCAAAATTTTCTATTTCTATGTTTAACACTAAAGTGCTCTTCAGATCTCCAACTACTTCCAATTTTGTTGACTGCAACATACTTCTGTCTCTTGGGCTGGTTCTGTACCTAGCCTGCAGCTCTTCTTTGAAGTATCCTATTACTCTGGTACCTCCACCATCTTTGAGTCTCCAGAACAATTTAGTCTTCATCTTCACAGCTTCTGCAGTGGCCTTTCTTTCAATTCAGGGATACCTTTGAAACACACCTAGTATCAGCAGTTTTCCTTAGCCATACAGGGAGATTTTACAACCTCTTTCTTGAATTGTTGACTCTAAAAGCCACCAAGTTCTATTGCTTGCTAGGGCTGGAACATGGCCCACTCATCTGTATATGCTTTCTGTTTTTGATTGTTTCCTTCACTACTTAAGCTTTTCTTTAATTCTTTTTGACAAATTGTAATCTTAGCTGGGTGGGGTCTTTTTCTGGGATCACCATTTCTTTTATTCTATTTAGCACCAGGCTTTTCTGTGTGAACATCTTATCTCCTGGAGCACTTGTCTTCACTCCATTTTACGTTCTGGTGGTCCTTGATTCCTCAAACTGTACGTTGTGCATTTTTGCTTGCTTCTCTTACTCTTTTTCATTATAGATCTGCACAAGGGTGACAACTAATAACTACACAAAAGAGTCAATACTAGACTAATTTGAAATCTCTACCAATGCCGTTAATCCAAATACCCCAAAACTATTCAATTTAGCCTTGGACAGATCTGTTTGCTTTTGTTTTTTTTGTTTATTTTATATATATAAAATACATTATAGAGTAATATATAATGTGTTAGTAGTATATGTTGCTGTATATTATATATTACTAATTCATATAAATATATGCAAACATAAGAATTTAAAAAGTAGGTGAAAATATTTGTTAATAGGCATATATATATATATATTATGAATAAGTTACTGACATATAGTGTCTGATGATAGCTACAATTAATGGAATATGTATTTTAGTAGATTTCCACTGTTATATCACAGTGTTTTTCATTATTGTATTACATTCACTCAGTAAAATGAATTGCAAATAATGTTGATTTCATGGGTCACCAGTGAGATACAGCTATATCTTTTTTAACTAAGAATGAAGATTCTTTCATTAAATTTATGTCACTGTAATTAATAAGACAAGTGGTATTTTATAGTAATTTTTACATGTGCCTTGTTATATTGAAATGTTCACTCCATAGACAGGAAAAGGTATTTGTTTTGTTTGTGGATAATTCCACACACACAGTAAGCACTTAATTTTTGTTACTAATGAATAAATGGAAAAAGATACCATGACCCTGCCAGAATGGATACTAAAGTTTCATCAGTTCTTTACGTAAAGATTGAATTTTATTATCTGTATGCATAGCACCTGATAAATGCTTCTCTGGTTGAGACTGGTTTTCTGCAGTCATATTGAAGGTTAGCCCCAGTCTCTACCAGAATTAGATCTTTGAAAATTAAGTATTTAAAATGCCTTACTTGATTTATTGTACTTCTTGCAGAATAGCAAAAGTCATCCTAATCACTTCTTGAAAATAATCAGTTATTTAAATTTAAATCAATCTCCAATTTTATGCAAATGTTCAATATTATAATTCTCAAGTGAAGGAAATATAAATGTATGAAATTTAATCCTCTGACATATGGAAAGTTAATATAGAATGTACATGGGCAAAAGATAAAAGTTTTAAAAGGAAGATATATTTACTATTTGGAAAAAATAGCAAAAATGGGTATGGATATTTTATGTAAAATAAAGAAATGATAAATGTTTCTAGGTAAAATCAATTTAAATAAGTGTATTGTGGATTCTCCTCATCTTTATTTTTTTCCTTGTCTCTATTTTCCCAGCATATCACTTCACTTTTCAAAGATCAGTTGGTTAAAAGCAATATTGAACACCCTATTTCTGAATGTTATCTTCTGTTCAACCCTTTATTTCCCTGCCTGTGTTACTGTCCTATGCCTGAAATATTAATGTTAGTTAATATAAATGTTAAGTGTTAGTGTTTCAGAACTCAAGTTAAATGTGGCTTTCTTCATTTGCTTAAACTCCTTAGGTCAGAATGTTCTACACATTTCAGGCATGTAATTCGAGAATGTGTATCTCTAGACTAGATCTTATCTTGGATCTGTGAGTATAATGTGCCAATGGAACAGGCTTTGCCTTCAGATCTTGTATTCACTAGAATTTTCTCCAGAGCTGATAGCCTTTATATATTAAGAAGGTATCGGGTGACCAATTTCTCACTCTTATGAGTCACCAGAAACCATTTCCCTGTCATTCTCTCACCTCATGCAACGAGATAACAAAAAACATGGTTAATGTGTTCTCTACCAGTTTCCATTTAAAAACGTTTTCAAGCCATATTCCATGAAACAGAAGCAGTTTTAGATATTCTTTGCACAAAAAGGAAGTGTAATATAGGAATTTCAGTGCCTACAGGGTCATGGGATTGTAAAGAGGACTAGAATCCAGTGTAAATGACAATGATTGCCAGAAGAGGGTAGATCTAGCCTTCCAAGTGCTAACCCTGCACAATCAGCAAAGTGGGGAGCAGAAGCCAGCCACACTGAGTTCAGACACCCTTGGGTGTAACTGTGAATCAGGGATCAGATGTTACAATCAGGAAATGATGGTAGTTCTGCTGTGACTGTACCTAGTTAAAGTAAGGAAAAAGAGATTATTTAATGACATTGAATTTTTATAATTTTGTTTCAAAGTGGGTCATTAGCAAAAATAATTATAGAAAATTCAAATAATTGATATAATAGATTGTCTCAATCTGTTCACATTTTCTTATGTGAATTCAAAGTATTTTATAAGTACAAACTATCTGAGGCTTTGTGCTAATTCATGCTCTTCCCTGTTGTAGGTAATATAATTTCTTGGCCGTCATTTAATGTGAAATTGGAAATAATAATTATCATCAGAGAGAACTTTTACAAGTAAATGAACCACTTACATATTTCATGTATTTTCTCTAATGAAATGATAGCCTATGGATACATAAAATAATTTTTGTTCTGTATAATAAATACATGTATTATTATTGTAATATAACAATGGTAAATATGTGCTGCCATGCTTGGCTGCAGCTGGAAAATGATCCTTCCTGCCCTTTTTATTTTTAAGAACCAGCTAGTCATTTTTAAAAGTAACTTGTCACCTGTTTTCACTTTATACAAAATAAAATAAAAAGGTTTTACTGCTGGGTTTTAAGAAACCTTTGTGAAAATGGATAGGATGTGAATGAAGACAGATGATTACATAATTATTATGTTATTGCATAATAATAGCTCAAGATGAAAAATTAAAGGAGCAGTGGCTTTTGCAATTAGATGGCTCAGTGGATAAGGATGCTTACCACTCAACCTGACATCCTGGATTCCCACTTTGAATACTGGCCCACAGAAGGTACTGAATCTTTTAACATATTATATACAGGATACATGAACCCTCTTATTTTTCCTTTATTTATTTGATATATATATATATATATATATATATATTAAAACTAAAACATACCTCCCTTCTCTTTCCTCTCATCCAACCACTGCTATTTAACCCATTATTGTTTTCTTTCAGATTAATCATCTTTTTTAAAATAATTATTTCCTGAATAAATAAATTCCTGTTATTTGTTAGATTGTGTAATATGTCATAAATTTTATAATTCTTATTTTCAATTTAATAATTGTCTTTTCTGTTTCTTATTCTGAATTTCAAAATAATGTCTCTAGTCTTTTCATATTATAAATACTTAATATGATATAAATATCTGTTGGCATGTAAAATGAATTAAATTAAATAATTTTTTTTTTTTTTTTTTTTTTTTTTGGTTTTTAGAGACAGGGTTTCTCTGTGGTTTTGGAGCCTGTCCTGGAACTAGCTCTTGTAGACTAGGCTGGTCTCGAACTCACAGAGATCCGCCTGCCTCTGCCTCCCAAGTGCTGGGATTAAAGGCGTGCGCCACCACCGCCCGGCAATAAAAATTATTTGGATGTGGAGTCAGTGGCAGAAATAAAATACATTTTGCAGTATTCTGTTGTTATAATAAGGCCGTTTGCTTTTTCATTTCCCTGCCACACAGTAGCTCAGACCTGAAATAAACACACAGAAAGTTATTATTTAAAACACTTGGCTCCATAGTACCAACTTCTTATTGGCTAGCACTTACACATTATATTAACTTGCTTCTATTAATCTGTATATCATCATGTGGCTGTGGCTTACCTGGTAAAATTCCCAGCATCTGTCTCTGGCTGGGCTACATGGCTTCTCCTTAACTCCTCTCTCTTTCTCCCAGCATTCGGTTTAGTTTTCTCCACCTATCTACCCTATCAGGCCCAAACTGTTTCTTTTTTATTAGCCAATGGTATTCACAGCATGCAGAGGAAAATCCCACATCATTCTGTAACATATTTAAATTCTATTCATAAGAAATGCCACATTATTTTCAATGGAATCATTGTTTTAAACTACATGCAAAACAATAAATAAATATAATATGATCTAATCTCAGTGAAGAAGATATGCTGAGACATATAAGATGTACTGACTAGGGTGCTTATAATACATTTTTGGACAAATACTTGAAATATTACATATTAACCACTTACTAGAAAACATTTTGATAAAAGAGATTTTTCATAACAATTTCAGAGACTATTTAATAGTAAAGAAAAGGAAAAAGAAGGTGAAAATACAGGGATCTATAGAAAAATGGCAGGATGGATAATTCCAAGAGATGAAAATATACTAGATAATTATGGATTCATGGGCAGGGTATGAAATAGGGGAGCAAACAGAGGAAGATGGAAGTGGGATCAGAGAGAGAGAATCTGAAAGGGGCAGTTAAAACTGAGGGCCTTATGGAAACATAATAAAGTAGATGTTTCCATATATAATCACCATATATATACATATATGCACATACACACATACATACACACATAAGTACATATATATGTCTATGACACAATGAAATTGTCAATTAGCAGGGGAGACAGAGTCCCATCTAGACATATCTTGTCACCAATTAAAGATTTCAGTGCTGAGGATAGGTTATATTTAATCAAATTTTTGGCCAAAGGAGTAACCATGGGAACCCCAAAGATCCAAGGCTATTGTAAAGGCTATTGGTGGCTTTATACAAACTGACAGTAAGGCACTATTGTTGGAGAAAGCACCTATACAGCTCATTCAGCACAGAGAAACTGAGGTTTGCCTATCTAGTACCATCCTACAGACATGTACCCATTGTACAGGAAGGTATTCTGCATGTTATCAAAGGAGGAAGATAAACACCAACTCAGCTGCAAATGCTTCAATCTATGAGAATGACTTTCCTGCAAGATCCAGTGATGCAATAGTGGCACAAAACTTGTTGGAATCATCAAACATTATCTGATTTGAATTAAGGCACAATCCAGGAGAAGAAACTACACTCAACTCTGCTTGAATGGCCAAAAACCTGAGACTAGCTAGGCCAGGTACCTAAGGAAAATCCAAATATTCCTGTTCTGCCAAAGAAAGGTTGCAATAAAATAACTCCTAATGACACCCAACCATACTCATACATCAGTGTCTTACTCAGTTGTTATCAGAGAAGCTTCCCTCTTCAGCCGATGGGAAGAAATACAGTCACAGAGCCAGATAATGTGCATGGAACGAGAGACTCTCAATGGGATGGTCTATCCTTCAAATCCCTCCTTCACACCTTGAGGAACCCTGAAGAAATAGAGATTAAGAGAGTGTAATGTAATGCTAAAAGAGTGCAGTGTGAGAATGTGGTAGCATGCACAAGACATGCAGGGTCTGTACCAGATGGGGGGTCTTAGAACTGAAAGAAGTGGGCACACATATCCATATCTAACCTAGAACCTGGGAGGCAGAGGCAGGTGGATCTCTAAGTTTGACTTTCTTTTTCTTGAGAATTAGAAAGCTATTTAAGAGCTTTCTTTATAGAGACATTTAAATAAAAGAGTAGTTTTCTCCAAGGATTTTCAGTGGGGAAAAACACTTAGTACTTGGCTCCACTCCCAGTCATAGATGGTCAATACTAAATGAACTCAGTGGCATCTTTGGGGTTCTTTGGTTTTGTTTGATTCTTCCACTTTACACTTTTTTTTTGCATTTATATTATGACTTCTTGTGTTCCAGTTTGGAATTTTATGAGATTCGTGAGTGTGTTAATATTTGTATCTTTGCATCTATATGTATTTCTTGTGTTTCTTTTTTTTTTAGCTCTTTTAAATTTTTCTCTTAGCTGTTTACAATATTTCTATTTGCTTTTGAATTGTATATTTTTTATTATTATACTTGAGATGCTTATTTATTTTCTAATGAAAGATAAAATAAGTTTGTACTTAGATGGAGAAATGGTGAGAAACAGGAAGGAATAGGGATAGGGGAAACCAAAAAAAAAAAAAAGAATATATTGTATTAGAAAAAAATCTACTTCCAATTAAAAAATAAAAGAATAAAAAGAAATTTGAGAGATGTCATGGAGAACGAAAATACCAAGAAAAGCTTTGGCTCAAGATGACATTCAAGTGTAAGTGTAAGTTTTTTTAAGGTTATCTAATGCTTAGAGAAGTAGAAGGTCTTGCCATGCCTGTGAGGAGGGTGGTACATATTTGTTTCATGTGATACTTAGCAACAAATGAAAATAAATAAACATAAATGGAAATAATTATATTTAATATTCATAAAAACTTTAATGCCCTTATGTCCTATCATGAAATCTGAATAAACTTTCATTCTCATATTAAACAATTGAGTGATATTCTTGACTATCTGGGCATCTTATAAATGTGTGCTTACAATGAGTAAGATATCGAGACAAATCCTCACAACAATTCCCCTATTTTTACACATGAGAAAATTGAGGGTCATATACAAATATTATGTATTTTAATTAATGAAAAGTGTTTGGAGTGCCAACCAATTCTCTTACATCAAAGAGAGTATTCTTAAAATTTTTGCTGTTATTCAAGCAAAATTTAGAGACTAAGCAAGAAATGGAATAATCTAAAATTGTGACCCTGGTGATAACTATAAAGACTACTGATTTAAAAAGTGAATGAAATATAAATCCAATTTGGAAATTCTATTCATAAAGTGAGTAGTATAAAGAGTCATTACTTTGAGTGAAAGTATTAACTATTTTCTCAAATCTGTTAGAGGATAAAGTGGCATTACTTGAAAGTACTGTTATCTCAAAGATAACTTTGGAAAATCTCTAGGTTAAAAAAAGCAATTGAAAAGCATAAAGCTATAAGTTGTACCTAAATAACAAGAAAAATCTTGCTCATAAATTGAACAGTCTGGTGAGAAATGTGCTTAATCAACCTGAAGTAAACTTGGAAAAAGACATTAATAATGGCTAGTAAAAATGTTTGTGGAACACTTTTGTGTAGCATGCACCACAGAAGGTAAGTGGCAATGAGTATTTTGCAATAAGAATTTCAAGAGCACAACAGTGTTGATGTAGAAGTTGGGAGAATTATGTAGATGCCATTTGCCACAAACATTAGTAAATGTTTAATATTTATAATAAGTAATATAACAATTGAAATTCATATAGGTTATCAGACAATCAGAAGTTTTCAATTCTTCCATTTCTTTTCATTCTTTTATAAATGTGTCTCACACTACTTTGAGAAATGCTTCATAAAATATTTGTAAGTAAGGTATCAAATTCTCTACCCCTTAAATTTAACATTTTTTTCTGTTGATTTATACAAAGATTTGAATATATAAAACATATGGGCACCCATTATTTCAATGATATGCCCTGTAGCTCATTTCCTAATTAGTCAGTTTTTAACATTTTGGTCTGTTTAGATGTGTCTACATGTTTAAATCGTGTCTATTTCTATTTGCTAATGTATTTAAAGTATTACAAACTTAAATCTTTGTACATTTAAAATTTCAGTAACCTTGTGTAAAATAAAATTCTGTAACATGATATTATATATATGTGTGTGTGTGTATGTGTGTATCTCACACAGGCAAAATTAGCACTTTAATACATAATGTTCCATTTCTTTTATTTTAGTAATATTGCTATTTACAATGTGGTCTTAAATGAGGAACCAATCAAGTTTCAGTCATTGCAACAACTGTATTCCAGAATTTACTTTTACTCTATTTTTTAATTATTTTTGAGACAGGATCTCTTTCTGTATCTCAAGTTGGCATTGAACATGCAATCTTTCTGCCACAGATACCTAAGTGTTGATTTTCACACCTGGATCAAATAACATGCCAATCTTTTAAATTATAGCATGTAAAAAAAAGTAAAGTCTAATGGGCTAGAATACCCTACATTTTATAAATGACATTATATTTTCTCTTGTTTTTCAGTAGTGTTTCCCTTCAAAATTTTGTCTCAAACTTGCAGAGCTGAAAACTGATAAATATGCTTCATGATTGGCTTCATCACTAAACAAACCAATCTGATCCATATTAAATCAGTTACATGTATTAAAACATGCTTGAAAACATTGGTACAAATGGTGAAATCTCATTATTGTCTTCTTGAATATGGGATAGGCTTTAAAATAGACAAAAGGTGGTAATATAAAGGAATATACATACATATTCTTACATATTATATAATATACAGTCATGCAATGTCAATTTGTGAAAATAGAGGTTATGTATTTGAAGGAGAATGGGGACGGATATTTTGAAATGTTTGGAGGGAGGAAAGGGAAGGAAGAAATATAATTAAATTGTAATCTCAAAAAATAAAAAAATATGCAAAATAGATTAAAAAGGGAAGGGTAGAGCATACATTGTCACACATTTATGCTCTTTTCTATCCTGCCCACTCTGAAAGCTGAATTATATAAAAATGTGACCTTTCCAAAAGGCAGCAGCAGGGGCTTGTATATGGAAAAGGATAAATAAGTTTATACTACTTTTCATTCTTATGGATAGTCCACCAATAGAAACTATTTTATCAATTAATCTACCATATGCAGACAGAGAACTTTTGTTCATTTTGCATACTTAGTTTTTATTGTACTATATTGAATGAAGTAGAGATAATTTGGAAACAAAACCAACTAGAAACTAGGTGCATGGAATCTCTTAGAGAAGTCTACACTCAACGTATACTCTTGCTTAAGTTTTCCATTCTGAGTGCCTCTCTTTTAATTTTAACCATCACTGATAAGTAAAAGCCCCATCATTGCTTCATTAAAAAAATAACAGCACTTTGGTTGCCTATTATGATTAGAAAAAATATGGAAAATAGTGTTTAGAAATTTAAAGTGCAGACCACATAAGATACACACACAAACATATACACACAGACAACATACAAGCAGATGAGGAAATGCTAAAAGTTGAGGCAGAGAAAACATATTGAGATAATGAGAGGCACATTTAGGAGAAAACTCAGAAAAGCTGGGTCATGAAGTCACTGAAGCAGTCAGAACTATGAGTTTCTTTGACAAATGGAGTGGGTCACAAGAGCTGCTGCTGAGCTAGGAAAATTACTGCTGAGCCTCCATAACTGCAACTAAACCAAAATAGAGATGACTATTGTTTTAGTTCCTTATGAGTACTCGTTCTTTAGTTCCAGGCATACATTTCTTTGTTTCTTTCATTTTCATTTTATCTGCACATAACCCTCATTACTAGAAACAACTTTTCTTTTCTATAGGGAATATCTTTTCCCTGGCAACCTGAAGATGATAACAAACAGAATTCTCCATCTAGCATGGCTTACCCTGCTATATATGCTTTACACTGCATCTCTATGAACCAAGGCTTGCAATCAATCTACGTAAACTGACAATTTCTTGTATGTTATTTCATACATTTTAATCATATCCAACCAAAATCTTCCTATCACTCCAGATCTATCAATCTTTTATTTCCTATCTACCTATTCTATTTTAAAAATTAGTTGAAATATTACATTGTTATTATTATTATAGAATTTTCAAGAATAGTTTTTCTGTGTAGCCCTGGCTGTCTTGGAACTTAAACTCACAGAAATTCACCTATCTCTGTCTACTGAGAACTGGGATTAAAGGTATCCACCACCACCACCTGGCACATTATCATTTTTTTAATTTCCTTTTAAAAAATGTCTTTTTCTTTCATACAATAAATCCCAGCCACAGCCTTTATGCCATCCCTTCCTCTCAACCCCCACCCCTGTCCTTAGATCCAATGCTTCTCCATTTCCCTTTAAAGAAGAGTAGACCTCACAAGGATTTAATCAAATTTGGCATAGCAAGATGCAAAACATTAGGCATGAAACTTCATATTAAGGCTAGATGAGACAACCTAGTAGGATAAAAAGGATCTCAAAAGCAGGCAAATGAGTTAGAGACAGACCTGTCTTCCACTGTTTCGAGTCCCACAAGAACACCCAAGTTAGACAACTGTAACACTTATGTACAGGATTTATGTCAGACCTACACAGGGTCGCTTATTGTTGCTTTAGTCTGCGTAAAGCGCCAACGAGTCCTATTTAGTTGATTTGGTTGATTATGAAGGCCTGGTTCTCCTGGTGTCTTTGACACCCCTGGGTCCTAAAAGCCTTCCTCTTCTTTTTCTGCAAATGTTTAGAGGTGGGTTTCTCTATCTGCAACCCTCAGTTATTGGACTAAGTCTCTCTGATGACAGTTGGGCTAGGCTCTGCTCTATGAGTCTTGCAAAATATCATTAGGAAGAATTTTACTTCTTTTCCTTTTTTTCTTTTGTCAATCGTGTTTGTTTCTAACCTAGGTCTCTGAGATTCCAGCTTCCAGTTGCTTGCCATTTACACAGAGTCAGTTTAGACCAGTTATTGGTTGTGCAGTCCCACAATATTGGAATCCCCATTGCCTCACTGCATCTTGCAGGCAGGGCAGGTGTATGTCAGATTTTGTGCCTGGTTTGTTGTCCCAGTTCCACCACTGGGAGCCTACTCTGCTAACAAAAGATGGCTAGTTTAGGTTTCATAGCCTCCATTACTAGGAGTCCTTTTTAGGGTCAAGCTCAGTTTATCCTGTCTCCTCCTTCTTACCCATCTAATGTACGCCTACACTCTCTCCCAAGTCCACAAACCTTCTCTCCTTCAATCATTCTTGCTACAAATAATTAAAAATTTATCAGTACATAAATACAACCTGCTGAGTGCATTCAATTTCACCTGCATGTAAATGTTTCTATGCCTGATCACTTAGAATTCGATAACTTTATTCCTGGGGGAAGACTAATTCTACTATCTCTCAACAGTCATTAATTGATGATCATCTAGGGATGGGGATTTGTGAGATTTCCCGTATCTACCTGGCATGTGATTTATGTTAGAATTGCTTGAGTCTTCATTTAGGCAACCATGCTGTTGAGATTTCATGGGTGTAGCTTTCCTATCATAGATACAACACGGTCTCAGCAGACTTTCTGGTTCTCTGGCTTTTACAGTTTTCCCCTGCTTTCTTTCATGAAGTTTTCTGAGCCTTAGTTAAAGTGGTTGTTTTTTAGATGCTTCAATTAACGATGAAGCACCCCAAGGTCAGTCGTTCTTTGTATTTTGGCTACTTGTAGCTTTCTATAATGGTCTACTTCTGCTCCAAACAGAAGTTTCTTTGATAAGGGGTGAGAGCTACACTAATCAGTGGTTATGTAAAGAAATATATTTCATGTAGTTAGGAAATGATACTGCTTTGGCAAAGTGTCATAGTGCATTCTCTCACTGGGTTTATGACCTCAGCAGTCATTGGTTACTGTCCACTCTTAATATTAATAAGATCAGTACAATAATTGAAAGGAATAGAGGCAGTTGCATTTGAATACAAAGAATGTTGCAAAGTTCCCAACAACAGATGTTCTGCTCCAAAAATAAATGATTTTTCTTGCAGAGTTCTCAAGAACCAAATGAACATTTGGTTTTCTAAAACAGATTCCAGAGGAGTGTTTAGTTCTTTTCAAAATTTAATGCATAATTTTAAATTGGAATATTTTTTAATTTAGTATTAAACTATCTTCATGTAACCTTGATACTTATCATATATCTAAATTTAGAATGGATGTCTATGTTAACTGTGGTTTGTCTCTCCTGAAAGTCACTTTAGGAGACCTACTCACTGATAAATCCAATTTATCACAATTTATTCTTTGAATACTACTTTAGGGATCATGCTTAAATTACTTTGCCTAATCAAAATTTAGAAATATTTTCTTCAAGAAGTTTGGGTATTTTGAATAAAGTCAATGATTTTTAAACATTATGTTAATCTTGTTTACTTGGAATACATCCCCCTCAAAGATAATGCATCATTATTTTGTGTAATACAAAGCTTAATTGCTATGTTTCTGTTGGGAATATTTTGTTTATGCTAATGAGAAGTATTGGCCTGTAATTTTACTTGTGGGACAGAAAGCACACCCTCTTTTTCAATATCATGTAAAAATTGGGTATATTTTAGTTTAATAGAATTTTATAATGAAATGATATGGCCCTAGAGTTTTCTATGTGACAAAATATAAAAACAAATACAATTACTTTAACGCTCATTCAGCCCTTCAGGTTCTTTCTTTAAAAGCAGGCTTCAGATATTTATATACTTCAAGCAATATGTCCATATTTTGTAAGTTTTAAAATCTATTTCTATAACCTACATGATTGATTTCGTTATTATCCATTATATTTCTGTAGTGTCTAGTATTATAATCCATCATTTGTGGCATTGGTTGCCACCTTACATTATCTGTGAGCGGCTATAGCTATGACTTTTCAATTTTACTGTAATTGTTTTCTTAGTGTTTGTATATGCATATGCATATCCAGTGTGTATGTGTGTGTTTATATGTTGTTTGTGTGTTTATATGTTGTGTGTATGTGCATGTCCTACAGTGCCTGTGTGGTAGTCAGAAGACAATTGGCAAGAATTGATTCTCTCCTCCCACTACATGAGTCCTGTGAAAAAACTCAGATTGTCTGACTTTTCATTTAGTACACTTATCCAGGAAGTCACTTTGTTTGCTCTTACTGATATTCTTTTATTTTTATTTCAATATTCAGTGATTCAAAATATATTTGAAATTAAAATGTAATTTCATTATTTCCCTTACTTTTACTTCCCTTAAACACTTCACCCTTTACCCTGCTCTCTTTCAAATTTATGACTCTTTTTTTTTGTTCTCTCTCTCTCTCTCTCTCTCTCTCTCTCTCTCTCTCTCTGTGTGTGTGTGTGTTTGATTCTATTGTAGTTTTCTTGATTTTAATCCATTCATTGCAGACGCAATCTTACTAGGAACCCAAACCTGTCCTGAATCCACATTCTTCCTGACTCAGCCTACTGCATTCAAGGATTATAGACATATATCAAAACCATGTTCTTTGTTTTAGTTTCATTAAAATTAATTTGTGTTTCAGTTCATTTTTAGTTTCTGAGGCTGTATATTAACTTGAAGTTTATCTTTTATTGGTTTTATTATGTGACTTTAATGTTACAGATATTCCTATGTACAAATTTTAGGTACATATTGTATACTAAATTTTTTATTTCATTCTAATGAAATTATTATATTAAAAAACTATTGTCTTTCTTCATACTTTTGAAGTTTAAAAAAAAATCACTAAGTTTTTTCCATACTTTTTTTCTAGGTTATATTAGAACACACACACACACACATAGACACACACACACATATGCACAAATACACAATATTGTTGTGTATTCTACACAATGAATTTTCTAGTCTCGTTATGAGAATCAGGACTCTTGACTGTTGGCTTGAACCTTATTGTTCATTACTGATAATTCCTTTAGGCAGTTCTTCCTTGGGATAGTTTACTAACCCTTGGGATAGTTTACTAACAGAAAAGAACTGAGCAGACCTCTGGTGACCACTGTGAGAAATACTACAATGCTTCACTTTCTATTTTCACTTATAATTTTTCCAGGATCTTTCCTGGATTTTAGTTTGGGCCTTCTCCAAATCCCATTTTTTTTTTCTGGAAGCTATTTGTCTCTTTCTGGCCTCTTATCCTAAAACAAAAATGCAGTATGCAGAGATGACCATAGTACTCACTATGCTGTTCCTTTTGAGGCTTGCTGTCTCTTATGTGATCTTCAAGACCTTGCCAATTATTATTTTGTATACTTTTCATTAGTTTAGGTAAAATGTAAGTTATTTTTATTCCATGTTTTCCTGAAACAGAATAACAACTTATTTTTATTGGCACATAGATCCTCATGTTATAATCATCCTGGCAGAAGTGAGATGTCCTAAAGACACACTTGTGCCTCACCCTTT
This sequence comes from Chionomys nivalis, assembly GCF_950005125.1. Classification (NCBI taxonomy): domain Eukaryota; kingdom Metazoa; phylum Chordata; class Mammalia; order Rodentia; family Cricetidae; genus Chionomys; species Chionomys nivalis. Next base: position 26,056,004 of record NC_080103.1, on the reverse strand, counting down.
GGTATTGGACTATTCAAATATGTACTCTAAGAAAGGTGAAGTTAGATCCATATCTATCTCCATGCATAACACTCAAGTTCAAATGGATTAAAGACCTCAATATAAATTTGACCACATTAAACCTGATAGAAGTGAAAGTGGGAAGTCATCTTCAATGCATGGGCACAGGAGACCACTTCCTAAATATAACCCCTGAAGCACAGACACTGGGAACAACAATAAATAAATGTGATAAATTGAAACTGAGAAGCTTCTGTAAAGCAAAGGACACAGTGAAGAAGACAAAAAAGCAGTCTACTGAATGGGAAAACATCTTTATCAACCCCACATCAGACAAAGAACTGATCTCCAAAATATATAAATAACTAGAAATTAGACATCAAAATTCTAAATAACCAAATTTAAACATGGGATATAGAACCAAACAGATAATTCTCAGCAAAAGAATCTCAAATGCCCAAAAGATACTAAAGGAAATGTTCAACATCTTAAGCCATCAGGAAAATGCAAATCAAAACAACTCTGAGATACCATCTTACACCTGTCAGAATGGTTAAGATAAAAAATACCAATGATAGCTTATGCTGGAGAGGATGTGGAGTAAGGGGAACACTCATCCATTGCTGGTCGGAATGCAAACTTGTACAAACACTTTGGAAATCAGTATGATGGTTTGTCAGAAAATTGGGAATCAATCTACATCAGGATCCAGCAATACCAGTTCTTGGACATATACCCAAAAGATGCTGAATCATATTTCAAAGGCATTTGTTAAACTATGTTTATAGCAGCATTATTTGTAATAGCCAGGACCTGGAAACAATCTAGATGCCCCTCAACCAAAGAATGGATAAAGTACACATTAGAGTACTATTCAGCAGTAAAAAACAATGACATCTTGAATTTTGCATGTAAATGGATAAACTAGAAAACACCATCCTGAGTGAGGTAACACAGACCCCCCCCCAAAAAAATAATATGCTATGTACTGACTCATAAGTGGATACTAGCTTTAAACAAAGGATATTGAGCCTATAATTCATGATCTTATTCAAGTTAAGAAATAAGGTGAACCCAAATAAATAAATACATATAGATCCACCTGGAAATTGCAACAGACAAGATCGCCTGACAAAATTGGGAGCATAGTGCTGGGAGAAGAAGGGAGGATAGAAGGGGAAGAAGAGGAGAGAAGGTGAGGGATGAGGAGAAATGGAGAAAATGGGATAGTAGAGATGGAGGAAAGACAGAGATGAGAGCAAGGAAAGAGATATCTTGATTAAGGGAGCTATTATAGGCTTAGCAAAAACCTGGCTCTAGAGAAATTCTCAGGAATCCACAAGGATGACCCTATCTAGTAACCTAAGCAATTGAGGAGAGGGGCCCAATCTTGACTTGTAGTCAGCCTGATGAATATCCTCTTTTTGTGTGGTTTTTTGAGACAATGTTTCTCTGTAGCTTTGGAACCTGTATTGAAACTAGTTCTTGTAGACCAGGCTGGCCTTGAACTCACAGAGATCTGCCTGCCTCTGCCTCCCTGTGCCAGGATTAAAAGTGTGTGCCACCACTGCCTGGCTGAATATCTTAAATATCACTATAGAACCTTCATCCAGCAACTGATGGAAACAGAGGCAGAGACCTGCACTGGAGCCCTGGACTGAGCTCCAGAGGTCCAATTGAAGAGCGGAAGGAAAGAGAATGTGAGCAAAGAGGTCAAGACCATGATGGGTTCACCCACTGAAACAGTCTATCTGAGCTAGTGGGAGCTCACCAACTCCAGCCAGACTGGGAAGGAGGAAGTATGGAAACAAACTGGTTCCTCTGAGTGTGATTGACAGCTGCATGGCTGGGGCAGACTGAGGGGTCACTTTCAGTGGCACCAGGATTTATCTCTACTGCATGTACTGGCTTTTTGGGAACCTATTCTCTTTGGATGTATGGCTTGCTTGGCCTGGATATAGTGGGGAGGGCCTTGGACCTTTCACAGGGCAGTGTGCTTTGCCTTCTCTAAGGATTAGATGGGGGTGGGGTGGGAGGGTATGTGCAGGGAGTGAGGGGAGGGAGTGGAAACTTGGATTGGTATGTATAGTGAAAAAGGATAGTTTGATATATATATATATCCTATATATATATGAATATCCATAGAAATATCATAATTACTCATAATTAGGAAAGAGAAAGAGAAAGGCTTTTAAGACAAGATCTCATAGAGCTTTGGCAACTTGCAAGTCTATATTTCCAGAGACATAAAAAACAAGATACTAGTGAGTCAATGTATATGTGGCCACAGCTTGATCAAAACAGTATAGTTATATACAACTCTTGATCTCTTTTTAAATTCAAATGTAATGTTAGGACCCTGAAGATGGACTTGGGTTGGGAGAGTCACTGAGTTGTCTGTGTTTCTTCCCAGTTTGGACACAGTGAATAACTAACTCTTCTTTCTCTACCACTCACTGTTACTTAAATTTGCATACTGGATATGGGTGTCCACGTCTAACTAAATGAGGCTGCTCAAGGCCAGGATCTGACCTTATAATTCCCATTATCAATTGACATTTTGGAAATTAACTCTTTGGAATTACCTGTCTCTTTGAGGGTTTCTATATTTTAATTGAAAATTTTCTTTTCTAATTAACTCCAGGGTTTGACTATCAGGAAGATCTACCTTTACCCCATGAAGGGTCTTTGACTAGCACTGTTCTATGAAATTGTCAGATGGGAGAAAAGACATTTCACCTCTGGTGCAGAAGGCTAGATTTCCTTTTACAGCTCAGATTCATCAAGTCTGTGCTCAGAGACTGTGTCCCTTTGGGTTAGACCTGGAACTTCTGTTGTCTGTCACTTGCTTCACTGAAGCCCATGTTACTAATTCCTGATAATAGCGGTTCTCACTTGACTTGGCTTTCTTTTTCTTCTATTTGATTTTGACAAATCTTCTTTTGCCATGATTGCAAAAGAAATTAAATCTAAAACTTCTGCAATTTGCAATCTCACATGGAATTACTTTTAATATGTAAAACTAAACATTTTTTCCTGTACCAATCTCTCATCTCTTTCTCTCAGACACAAGAAAATCATAAGTGCAAGGCAACACATAGAAAACATACTCCTTCAATTTCCCTGCAATTTTAATTGGCCCATTTTAAAAAATTATTTTCTGAAACATGAAAGTCAATTATTTTACAACTTTTGGAATCAAAGTCCTATTCAATATTTTTGGATCACCTGAAGATGATCGAAATTGAAAGTCCAAAAATTTAAACGTGTAAACCAAACTATTGATTCTCTATGAGTCAGATCACTGGCATGTTCATTCATCTTTCAGGCAGAAGGTTTGCTTTAAAAAAAGAGATGGGGGATGTTTCAGAGCAATTATTCATGGAAGCTTTATTTCTCAATTACTTCCTTTTAATTTTCCACTTGGAAGATGACCATTTTGAATAAAAATTTATTTTCAAGTCTTTGTCCTCTGAAAGCTATACTGAAAAATTCAATTACCTTGCATAAATTATAATGTTCCAAGGGCATTCCTCATTTTCAGAGGAGTCTATAAAATTAATACAAATTTAAAAGTAGCTACGCAAGTTTATTTTTCAAAATTACAGATTCACTTCCTACTACCAGCAAAATTTCCCACAGTGCACTCAGCTTTGTCGTCTAGAATTTGTCACGGTGCATTAAAGTCTTTTTGGCTCTCTTTATTCAAAGCTCTCCCAACTTAAGGCTTGGTATCAGAATATATACTAAGGTGAAACTTGCCCTGAAGCACTTCTACCACTCTCAAAATTCTTATCTAAGGTATAAATAAAAGTTTTTTCTTCTTTTCTTTAGAAAAATCTTCTAATATGTGAATCCATTGTTTCAATTTGCTGTCAAAGGCTGTGTTATTTCAATGGATTTAATTTTTAAATTAGAAAATCCTTAATATCTATTATGGTGACCATAGAAAAAACTTGTATAATTATGTAATTTATTTCTTTTAAACAGTTTCTTAAAAACATGTTAGACTAAGAGCCATCTGTTTTATGAAAAGAATTTTACCCTTTGAGAACTTAATACATGAACAAAATGTATTTTGATCATCTCAAACCCATTTACTCCCCAATAACTCCATTAAAATTCCCTTCTGATACTTTATACCCCTCTTAACTGCATATCCTCGCTTAAGTTTTTAATTACTTGCTAAATCCAAATTATGATGCCTGTATCTTCATGGATATAGAGCCATTTACCATGACATGATTGACCTACCAGTGATCACTCCCCTGGAGAAAACTAATATCCTCTCTCCTATAAGCCATCACCCATCAATAGCTCCTCAACAGTGGTTAGGGCTATGCTGACTAGGTTGATTTTGTCCAGCTTTGTACAGGTAACCATAGGTGCTCTGTATTTATGACCATATTGGTCCTGTCATAAACAGTAGACACAATTTGATCCCAATCTTCCCCAACCTCTGGCTCATACAATCTTTTGAAATTATACATATTAAGTTGGAATTTTAATTAAGGTCTAAAGTTATTCTTGGGTATTTTAATGAGAACTAAATAAGAGAGCATAATAAAATATCAATTTTTTTTTATTTTAAAAGCTTTATTAAAATATAAGTTATATATGAGAATTATATATGTTTAACATATACATTTTGATGAATCTGAACATATTGCAGGTACCATAATACTGTCACCATAGTCAAGGTACCACACACATCTATCACCTTTAAAAAAAAAAACATCAAATTTTAAATGAACTGAAATCATGAAAGAGGAACCTTTCATGAAACAAAAAAGCAAACTAAGAAGATGACAGGGCTACAGATAAATCAATAAGCAGATATTGTAGCATACATCATCATAATTTGGATATGCAGATTAAGCTGCAAATATTCTCTGTAATGTAACTGATGAAATCATAAAAATACTAAAGCAGTGTATGACATTGGCAATTATACAGTGTGGGTAGAAGTTGTGTAGAAGCTGGCTCTTTATATGATTGAAATTGTCAGTTCAGTAACATATTTGTGTTTTATCTTTATGAATTACATAAAATTTTATGAGGTATAATGCATTTGCCATGATAACAAATAAAATATTTATAGACACAAAGAAAATCAAAAGTATGCCTTCAGAGAATATCACTGAAATACAAAAGAAAGCGGTAGAATGAGTCACAAAAAGCTGCGAAATACACATCCTTATGAGATAGTTCATGTCTGTGGAAGGAGCATGAAGCTCCTTTCTCACATATCTGTTACCCAGTACACCAAGAAAGGAATGCTGTTGCTGGCTTGATTTCTCTTTCTAAAGTTTCTGTGTGGAGTCCCAGACCATGGGATAGTGTTACCCACATTTAATGTGGGTCGTTCCCCTTCAGTTAATTCTTCCAATAAAGATCCTCATAGACACACTCAAATGCATGTCTCACTGACATCCTAAGTGTTTGTCAAAATAGATTTTTGAACATATTTGTGTTTGTGTGTGATAATCTCTCTCTGTGTGTGTTTGCATGTATGTGTTTACTAGCTACAGTTTGCTTGTAGTAGTCATGATAACTTATATGGATTCAATTCTCTCCTATCTTTAGGGTCCCAAGGTTTTCACTAAGATTGGCAGACTGGACAACAGGCACAGGCACATTTACTGCTTTCCTGGGTCTTTCTTTCTTCTTTTACTGAATATGTAAGCATTATAATATATATTAAAATATATAATAAAATATAAAAACATATTTTTCCTGTAGTATATTCTGATTTTCGTTACCTTCCCCCAACTTCCACAATGTTCTCCAAACCTCTTCTTTCACTGCATCTATACCCTTCCTATCTCTCATTAAAAACAAACAGATAATGAATAATAATAAAATGAAATAAAACAAAAAGATTTTCTGGAAGAAGACAAAGCAAGCAGGCAAGGATAAAAGCAGAAGCAAAAGAGCCAAAGAAAAAACATGGTATGAAAATGTTGTTATAGAAACATACACATTTATCCACCATATAACCTTTAAAAACATAAAATAAGAAACCACAATATATATGGCAAAGACTTGTAAAGTAAAAAAAAAAAAAAAATCCTGTTCAGTCATAATCAGAGAAGCTTCCTCCAAAAGCACATGGTAACAGAGACTCGCAACTGGGCAATATGAAAATACGAAAAGCATTAAAGAGTTTGGAAAACTCAATCCTAAACTGGGTTTCTCCATCAAATCGCTTCTCTAATATTTCAGGGAACCTTGTGGAGAGGAGACAAAAGAATGTAAGAATCTGAGGGAATGAAAGACATCAAGGAAACAGGGCCCCTAGAGACATCAGAACTGACAAACACAGGAACTCACAGAGACTGTTGTAGAATGTGCAAGGTCTGTACATGTCTAGGGCAGATGTAGTCCTAAACTGTGATGGGAAGTGGACTCAAGCCCCATTCCTAACCCAATAATCTATTCCTAATTGATAAACACTCACAGACAAAAAATTAGATTTCTTCAATTGAGTCTTACTGTATAGATTCGTGGGTTTGTTGCTGCTACCCTGTTTCCCAGGAGGCAGGAGGTGTGATGACACAGAGGCAAGCTTCTGGTCCACTGACAAGTTTTCTTGGCCAATTTTGCTTACTCATTGTGAGTTTGCGTGCACTTGCTTGTGTTTGCACTATTGCCCTGTCTCATCTCACCCTTTCTTTCTTTTATATTTTTTATTGGGCAAGCTAGTGGGAGGTATGGACACCATGCAACAAGTTTAGAGGGGTCTAGCAGGGATTTTATGTGATCCCATACTTAGCCAAAACACGTAGGTTCAATAGATGAACCCATTTTGAGTTAAGTTGTATAGGATTAACAAACGTTTGATTGTATAATCCCAATAGGCTATCGCTAAGTTGCCAACTGGCCAAGAACATGTTAGAAACTCTATATGGATTTTAACAAAGGGACTGAAATCGAGGATCAGAATTGACCCTTACCAAATAGTGCAAGGTTTATATTTTTTCATCTAATAAATCAATTTGTTATTGTAAATTTATAATGACTGTAAGAAAGTGAGCACTAATTAACTGTTGTGGGCTGAGGGCCGCAGCTGATTGTTCTATGGCAATATTTAAGGCATTAGCCATAGATCCTGTTTGAATAAGAAAGGTCATAGTGACTGTTCCTTCAGCTACCATAAGCAAGATGGTTGCAGTCATTGCTGTAGTTATTATAAAAAAAATCTCGCTTCATTCTAGTGGGATTCACTAGCTCTACTTTGTGATAATGGGGAACAGGGGCAACAGGCACCCATAAGAATGTAGAAATAGAACCAGGCGGTGTTGGCGCATGCCTTTAATCCCAGCACTCGGGAGGCAGAGGCAGGCGGATCTCTGTGAGTTTGAGACCAGCCTGGTCTACAAGAGCTAGTCCCAGGACAGGCTCCAAAACCACAGAGAAACCCTGTCTCGAAAAACCAAAAAAAAAAAAAAAAAAAAAAAAAAAAGAATGCAGAAATAGAAACCAGGACCACCTAAAAGGCTTCTTTAAGATTTTAGCCAGCACCCAGCATGCAGAGGCTTGCTGTGCAGATTACATCTGCATTGTTAAGTAAAAGGAAGAAGGGGAAGTTGGCACAGATGGGAATGCCTTTGAAAGTAACATTTGTTTTAGGATTATTTGAACAGAATCCTAAAATATTTATTGCCCTTAAAGGTTCCATTATGGTAATTTCCTCCTCATAAGAATAGGAGGGTTCTAAAGTCTATGCAAGCATGATTTCCACAGAGGGGCCAATTGCCAAAAGGGTCCTATTGACCTGAGCAGAATTTCTGTAGAATTTTTTAGTGCTTATCAAATCATTAACCCAGGGTGCTCTTATCCAAATGAATAATTACCTTTTTCCCCTAACAACAAATGGTCAGATATGAGAAATACAATGATCCCAGAATATGAGTAGTTCAATTTTTGTAGGTTAGTAGCATTAGCAGAGAGGAGTTGTCTGGGATTTTTTTTGGGTTTGTGTCTGGCCGAATATCTTGACTTGGCACCCATATTGATTTGGTTGGTTCTGTGTAAACATAGAAGCATAACCTTGCCCTCTTGTTAATAGGGGGGTGGGAAATCGCCAGACATTAGTTAGGTGATCCCTCCATCTCACTAGTGGGAGTGGAGTTTCCCAAGAGAGAGAAGCCCAGTGTCTATGAGCAAAGCTAAGGCTCTCCTCATCAAAGGCCAAGAAAATATTTTGTGAAGAAGACCTCCACCAAGGCTTGGCAAGCACCCCTTTTATTTTCGGAGGAAACCTTGGCCAACTCTTCTTTTAGGGAGTGGTTTATTCTTTCCAAAATAGCCTGGCCTTGGGAAATATAGGGAAGTCCTGTTGAGTGTTTGATTGTCCAGTTCTGTAAGAAGTCTTTAAAGTTTGAGAGGCTTGTGCTGGACCATTGCCAGTTTTTATTGCCCAGGGTACCTCCATAAGCAACATAGCTGTCTTTAGTGCCTTGATAGCTTATGTGACCTTCTCCATTGTTTGGGACAGAGCATACACAAAAGAGGAGTGGGTCTCAATAATTACATGTATATATGTAAACTTGCCAAAGGGGGTATAATGAGTGATATCCATCTGCCAAAGTGTCTTGGAAATCAATTCCCTGGGGTTTACGCTTGCCTTATTCAAAATATAAGACACTCACCCCTTATTCTCAAAGGGGCAAAAAGAAATTTCCTAGCAGAATGTTTCCCTGGGAAGATAGTGGCCTTCCCCTCTCCCACCCAGAAGATTCTGAGCACAAGATCACTTAGCTCAGCCCAGCCAGCCACCTGGTACAGGCTGATAAAGATGCCTAACTCAAGAACAGTGGCCTTGCTCTAAGAACAAGGAAAAAGCTAACTTAGCAGGATGGGAGGGAGCAAAAGTCCTTGCACCCATACCAAAGCAGCTTCAAAAAGCCTGTTTGTAATTATGTCTTTAAAAGCTTACCCTACAGAGGAGATACAACTCCTCTCTCTACATCGTTGTAACAGGGTCAATAGACAGGGGTTCCAAACATGTTTGTACTATGCTGATTAAACCTTGCTTATTACAATCTGGGCCTTCCTTGTGGTCTCTCTCTGGGGGTCGTACTCTGGGCACAACAAGAGGTCCCAACAGGGCCAATATGGCACATGTGGTACAAGTTCTAGTTAAATATTTATAGCAGAGCAAGGGTAAATCAGGTAAACATTTCCCCTCTATGGAAGGAGTACTATTCATGATGGGCCCCAGAAAGATCCTATGAGGAGGGGCAGCAAAGAAGAAAGCAGGCAGAAGACACAATGTGAGTGACAAGAACTGCATCTCGATCTTGCATTCTGCTCCAAGTTCAAGCTAGTGGAAGTAGCTGAGGAGAATGTTCCAAATCTGAAAGGGAAAGAGGATTCAACTACAGTCAAATGGCCAAAGACTGCCCAGAAATTAAGAGACCAGCCACCACCCCAATGGCTCTTTAATAGATGGTCATGTAAGCAGATTAGTTGAAAAGAAGAAAGAAATGAAAATGTAGGGTTAAAACAAAAAAGTCCCAACTCACCAAGGGCTTAGGAAATGAAAATAGGTGTCAACTCACCGAAAACAGCTGAAGGTACAAACTCAAGACACTGGTGGAGAGTCAGGATGGGGACAGCAGCCAGGGCAACAAGAAAGAAACAAGCCAAAAATAAAAGAAATAAAGGTAAGGGGGACCTAAAAAGAAAGCAAAGGATAGGATCCATCCTGGTTGGGTGCCAGTTGTAGTTTTTGTGGAAGGTTGCTGCTGTCTGTTGTGGGGGTACCCATTTCCCGGGGCTCAAGGAATGAGAAGATGGAGGTAGGCAAAGACACAGACTCCGGGAGATTCCAATACAGAAACTCTTTATTGTAAACAGATTTTTTTTTTATGGGGTTAGGGAAATTAAGCTGCCACAAGAGCATTTCTGGTTGGTCCTTTTGAAACTGGCAGTCACTACTGGTGTGTTGTGATTGGCTAATCATTAATTACTATTACTATGCTTTTAGTCTGCTGACAGGTTGTCTTGGCCTATTTTACTTACTCATTTTGAGTTTGCACGAGCTTGCTTGTACTTTTGCTATTGCCCTGCCTCATTATTGGGGATACAAACAAACCATCAGGTGTAGCACCCATGCCCAGCAGTAGGTGACCAAGAACAAACGAACACAATGGCATTTTTAGAGTTTCTTTGTCTCAGGTTTTTCTTAATAAAACTGAATTATCAATCTAAGTCAACCTTTAAAGTATAATTCTTTTAAACATTATACCATAGCACAGAATTTTAGCCACAACATTCACCTTTTATGAATAAAGGCTCATTTCTATCCCATAACACAAGAATTCACCAAGTCTAACAGTTTTAATATTGTTTGAAAGTCTATTTTGAAGTCGTTTAAAGATACTCAAAACAATTTCTGAACTATAAACATTCACTTACATCATAAAAAGTTACATATTTTAAGTGTACAATGTACCAAACATTACTCTTTTAAAATGGAAGAAAGGGACATATCAAGGAATAACCGTGTCAAATTAAGAATGAAACATATCAAAGCCAACACCAAATTCTCCAGCTCTAGGTCCTGCATCTGGTGCTTTAGTGATGTCATCTATACTGTACTTAGTAGTTAGCCCATTCCCTCAAGCTCTGTTGCCCACATCACACCGTGCCCTCTCTTGAATTGGCTTCACTTGGTGTTTGCAGCTTTTTTTTTTCATTTGCTATTCAACATTTCTGAAATTTCTAGCATCCAAGGATTGCCACTAATACACAGGGCTTACTTTCACAGCTCTAAGCATAGCCTAATTAATGAGTTCTATATAGACAATCTGCCTCTTTTATATGGTGCTGAACCCAAAACAACCTCTGGAACCTTGGCACAAGCTGTTAACTGAGGGAAAGTGGTGACACTCCTACAAATTGTTAAGATTCCAAGTGTCTTTCCCAAAGTCAATGAAATTAACTAGCAAACCATAGTGGAAGCTAAAATGGAAAATGTAAGATTACACCTAATTAAACTACACATTTTTAAACAATGTAGAGAACAGTAGGTCACAGGAAAAATTACAAACTATTTGGAAGGGAATGATAACTGAAACCCAAGGCACATGGTGTGCATTCAACACAGTGCTAAAATCAGATTCAAGTCTACAAATACACACATTAAGAAAATAGAAGCTATATATAGTTGTTCAATCTTGTAATCACAAGCACTTAGAACTGAAATTTGTAAGGATCATGAGTTTGAGGCCATCCTGACCTACTTTGTGAGACCCTTCAAAATTAAGAAGAAGTAAAAGGGGAGGAAAAGGAGAGTGAATAAGAGGATGTGAAATACAAAAGGAGATATTTCAAATTAGCATTATAATTTTACATCGTATTTAATTGAAATAGGAATTTGAAGTAGATCTCAAAGCTTGGATATATAAAAAAGCAAAGATTATAGATAAATGCTAGAGATAATATAACATATAATGAAACTAAGAATTAGATTTGAGAATATACACTTTGGGTGATAATCATTAACAAAAATAATGAGAAAATATAAATAAACCAAACCCAATAAAAAGACAGAATATTAACACCAAAACCAGGAAAGAGTTATTGACAACAATCCATGTGAGAGATTTAATAATCAGAATATTTAAGGAAGTGAGAACAAAGAAACAAACAAACAAAAAAGAGTCACAGAAACAACAGAATTCTAATTGGTTTAGGAATCTAATCAAATAGTATTCAATAGAAACAATGTTCCTCATCCTCAGCAATTATGGAATGCAAATTACAACAACTTTGCGATTTAATCCCTCTCCAGTCAAAGAGGCTAAGATTAACAAACAACTGATAACAGCAGTGATGAAGCTGTGGCAAATGAGAAACTCTCAGGAATTGTTAGTGGGAATTAAAATTATTGCAGTGAAGTCACTCTGGAAATCAGTAGGAAAGATCCTCAAAAAAAAAAGTAAAACTAAATCTTCCATAAGACCAAGTTAAAATAATTATAAAATAACCTCAAAATAAACCACATAGTGGGCAAACTAGAGGAAATAATTAACTGAAACATAAAGGTTACACAACTGAATCATAAAGAATAAAATCAGTAGAATAGCCAATAATTAATAAAAAGATTGATTCAATAATTAAGAATCTTCCATAAAAGAGAATTCACAACTATATAGATTCTCTGGAAAATTCTATTTAACATTTGTAGAATTAATGGGAAATTATTCTGAAAATTTTTCAACAATTTGTAGAAGAATGAAAATGCTCAAATTCATTCTAATCGGACATTATTACTCTGATACCAAGGCCAGACAAAATTGTTGCTAAAAAATAAATTTGTGCAGCAGCATCTCTGTAAATATTCTTATCAAAATCCCAGTAAACCAATTTAAATTAAAATGGATTATAAATAATAAAAACTTAAAATTTATACCCAGCCTACAAAGATACTTTACCAGACCACAGTCTGTAATTGTAATAAGCATTATTAGAAGAATAAAGGAAGAGTACATAATTGTTATAGATGATTTAGGAAGAATGTACGAGGATCCAAAATTTTTGATGGTAAAGAAAAGAACAAACACATATACACAGACACCCACACAAACACACACATGGTAGGTGGATCTCTATAAGTTCAAAGACAGCCTGGTCTACAAGAGCTAGTTCTAAGACAAGCTCCAAAAGTTACAGAGAAAACAAACAAACAAACAAAAAAAAAAAAAAAGAAAAGATTAAAAAAAAAACTTAGGAAGTCATCATAATCAATGTTGAGAGAGAGAATGATGTTTTATCCTACAACATGTGGAGCAGGAGAAGGTCAACAGACTATCTGTTACCAATCAGATAGTATTGGAAATCCTTGCCACAGTATTTAGGAATGACTGATGATACATAATGCTCACCAAATTGGAAAGGAAGACATAACATCATCCATAAAAATGTCATGATTTATGTTTTCAATACATAAATCTCCAGATATTCTATACAATTACTGATTTGCAGAATACAAATTAAGCATATAAAATACTCATTTACAAATATCAAGTATGAGCAATTTAAAAAGAGAATGTAGCTATAATTCCATAAATAAACAAGAGACTCATTAAGAATAATATTGATAGGAATGGTGGTGTGAATAATGTTTTACCCCAGCACTTGGCAAGCTAAAGCACACACTTTGTTTGGTTTGAGACAGTCTCAGTGTACAGCACCATATGACTTGGAATAATTATGAAGAACTGGCTTCAAACTCACAAAAATGGACTTCTAATATGATGTTTGGAAAAGTATGTGGAAGTGTACAGATACACAAATCAATTGAGTCAATTGGAGATGTCAGAAATAGTTATATGGAGTATCAAATGACTTTTATCAAGGTTGGTATGACTATTTAGAGAGAAAAGGGCTCTGCTAGTATCCAGGCATCTGATATGTACTGGCCAGTCATTGGGGTTCCTGAGATGATATGTCCTCAGCTGCAGCCACTAAGAAAGCATCTGTGCAAATTTGCTATGTTCCCCTTTCTCTCTCTCTGTCTCTCTCTGTCCCTCTCTCTCTTTTATTTCTGCTACATTTGCCCCCAAGAACCAGTTTCTTCTCCCCCCTTTTCTGCCCCCTTCTCTGCTCTTTCTCTCCACTCTTCCAAAAATTCCTTATGTGAGCCTGGCTGTATGGCATGAGTTCTCTTTAAAACAGTTTTAAATAATTACAAGTTCTCTGTAACAAATGATTCTAGGAAAAAAGGTAAACAAATATAACACAATAAAGGTGAATTCCTTTCTTATATCAGATAGAAACATATGTATCCTAAAATTATAAAGCTAGAAGAAATACACAGCCTTATGATTTCTAATATTTGTTAATTCGAAATTGCACAAACAGCATTAATTTGAAATTTCACAAACTGCATGATCTTTAAGTAAAGAAAGAGGACAAATTTAAACTTTTAAAAATGGAAATAACCAATAACACACTGAGAAGTGGAAAAGCAACTTTCAAAATCAGAAACAAATATATTCCATATATATATGCTAATATCTAAGTGCCCTAAATAATTCCTAACATTCATGCAATAAACTTGCATAAACTTTCATTCCAAAGTGATTATCAAATGGATAAGAAGCAGAAAAAATCTGAATGAAAAATAAAATGTATTTTAAATGCTAACATATCAAGATGACCATTATTAAAAATGAAAACAAAGAAAGAAAGAAAGAAAGAAAGAAAGAAAAAAAGAAAGAAAGGAAAAAAAAAAGAAAAAAAGAAAACATATCCATTTGGAAAAAATGGGACCTTTACCTATTGTGATTGGAATATTAACATGTTGTCATTGCCACAACTATTATTTGAGATTACTCTAAAATTTAAAATAAAATCACACTGTGAGCAAATATTTGTACTTCTGCATGTACCCAGAATAACTGAAAATGGACATCTGAAAGGGATATATTTATATCTGTTTTCATAGCAGAATGATTCTATAATAGGTAATGTATCTAAATAATGTATCTCTATTGGGATAAATGATCAAATATAACATGACATATAAGAAAACAATGAAGATTATTTCAGATTTGAATTGGGAGGACATTTTCATATGGAGAGAATCACTTGATGGTATTAAAATATTTTAGAATATTTGTGTAAAAGTATTTGATCTCTTTCACAAAAACTTCAGCAATGCTGAAGTTTTATGAGTAGTTTAAAAGTCTGCACATATTTGGGAGGCAAAAGCACACAGATCTGAGTTCTAGTCCAGTCTGATTTACAGAGTGAGTTTCACAACCAGGCCTCTTACAGAGAGAAACCCTCTCTCAAAAACTAACAACAATAAAACAATAACTAAGAAGTTTGTACACATGTAGGTGTGTGTATATGTGTGTATGTGTGTGTGTTTGTGTGTATGTGTGGGTGTGTGCATGTGTATAACATAACAGGAAGCTGACATTTACTTTAATAGCAGACTAGATACTTACACTACTGGTTATATGAATACTTTTACTAAAATAAATTTGTTTACACGTACACACATATAAACACACATTTAAGTCCAGCTCAAATTTGATTTAACTAGTTTTCCATTCTTCTTCATCTAATTCTTATTATATCTTCCATAGATATAAACAATTTAGAGTCAGATTGATTTAAAACTCAATAATCTAAGATAATAACAATCATGGTAATAGTATACAGTATATTCGTTTTTCATGTTCAGTGCTAGAAGCAATTATTCTAGAGTGCTGGTTAAATAATATAAGCTGCACATAAAACATTGGCTGATCTTACTTGATATCACCCCTGGTGAGAGAAAAAGAAACTGTCTGACTCATTTTTAGATGAAGTGATTACTGTCAAGATATTAAGCAGTTTCCTCTTCTTAAAGAAAGCAGTCTAAGTCAGTTTTTCTAAAAATAGAATTTTTCTTCAATAGCATATTTTCATGCCTGAAATTTCATGGCAGTTTAACATCATGTGTTTTAGCACCTGATGAAAAGCAAAAACAAATATCCACCAAGATAAAGTCTACGGGAAACCAACAATATCAAACATAGATACAGATGAATATTGTATATAGAAGTTAAGGTTTTTTTATTCTCTTTTGTTTCTATCTTATGTAAATGTACTTATACTAATGATGCTGGTTAGTAAGTAAATGGATCTTCATGGCCATGAAATGACATTGACTTTTGTAATCATAGCCTTTGTGTGTAGTATTCAAGTAGAGGATGTTCATAAAGCAAAGCCTCCTCTCTCAGACATGTCTACAAAAGTGATAACCATTCTCACTAATTAGCTGATCTTTGAGCTATAATTAATCTGGGATAAATTAAGTTATGGGTATTAAGGATAAGGAAGCATTAAAGGCAAGCAAATTATTGAAATATTAGTGTCAGAAGAGATTTTTATGTAAGCAGTACATCCTAAGGAAAGTACAAGGTTCGATATGATTTTCTGATTCAACTAAGAAAGCTGATAAGAATTCCCAAACCTTAACCTGGGAAGTTTAGTGAAAGTAAATCTCCAAGTAGCTCTCTTAAATATAACATACTATGATCATTGTCAGTTTTGATACAAATAGTGTGGGTCATGTTCATTTCAAAGAAAATTTCATGCCTAACCATGAATAAGCATAAATCTATTATTAGAGAAGTAAACAAGCAGACATTTGAGATTTAACATTTGGAAAATAGCAAGTAAAATTTATTAATAGCATTGTTACATTTAAAATATCAGCAGCTTGCTACTAGGAATTTATTCACAAATAGAATTGTGTGCTATTATATAAATTTGTCTAATAAATCTCAAAGAGTGCCATCAAGATATGACATTAAAATGCTCCTGTACATTCTCTGCATTTGCATGCATAATTGGATAGAAAACTTGGATGACATTCTATTGTGACATCTGCCAGCTAATATAAAAGCTAATATAAAATGAATCAGTTTAAATACATGAAGATTAATTTAACTTTCAATGTCTTAGAATTAATTTTAAAGGTGCATGCAAAACTGTAGTTGGCAACATAAATCATGTGATTTTATAAATTTTGACTTTATACTAAAGACAAAGTCTTTTAGATGCGGGTTCTCTTGGATTTTATTATCTATTTATACATGTTCCTTGGCAACTTTAATTTAGAATTTAGTCTTGCTTAAGATTTTAACTCTCAAGTAATTATGCTTTATGACACATTTGGGTCTTTAAATTTGAATGGGTTTAGCATGGTAAATTAGTGTGTGCAAGTTTCATCTCACCAACATATTGGAACTCTTCCATTTTGGTATCAAGTAAAAAAGCAAATTATGATGAACTTAGAATTTTAATGGACTGAAATTAATCTTCTGTAGCTCTTTTGGTAAGTGTGAACCTAATGGATCTGCTTTCTATCCTAATTACAATTAGTTACAACAGTGCAATTTATCATGCAAAAGAGCTTTTTGTTTGTTACATCAAAGACCTTGCAGTACAACTGATAGAAATTTCTGCCTATGGATGCCTATACATAATGAATACTCTAGGAAGTTTTAATGAAGCTTTCTGTTCTCAGAAACCTGAACGGACCCTTTGGAATTCAGAAAAAAAACCTCTAAATTATCCTGTTGTAATCTCAAATATCCCTGTTCCCAGCGATGGAAAGAGAATAAAATGGAGGCCAAAGGAAATGTTACACCTTTCCCTCTGGTTTCATTGCCCATTCACTTTGTCTTGAAGTAGAAGTTGCATAAGGAGTATATCAGCCATATTCTTACACCAGAATTTAGCATTCATTTCTCACAAAAATATACATACCTCATTTAATATTAGAACTCTTGTACAAATTTGATAGTTAGCTTGATTCATTGAAGTCAGCCCTTACATCTCAACTTTAGTCTTAGTCTCTGCTCTGAAACAACTAGAAACTCCCTCCAGAGACTTAGGATAGCCTCCCATCCCCACCCCTCTCCTCTCTCCTTTTCATTTAGGATAGTCCTTTGCTGTGTTTGTTTATTCTAAATATTTACTGTCATTTTAGAATGTGTATTGACCTTGTTAGAATCTGAAGGAACTAGACTGAACATGAAGTTATTACTCTTCCAGGAGATGTTGGACAATGGCTCAGTGTTTAAAAACACTAGCTACTCTTGCCAAGGACTCATGATTGACTCCTCTAATCCTATCAAAGCTTCGAATCTACCATGAAATAATCAACTGTGATTTCCTGAGAGCTTGTGATTTACTTACAACAATAAAACATCACTAGATGAGGTGTCTTTTGGGACTTACCTCTTCTTCATGTAGCACTAAACTATTGGTTCATTTTGGTCTTAGAGATTTTTAATACTGATTTCCTCTCTCTAGCACAATATTTGGTTGCAAATTCTTTGCTTTTACAGAATAAAAGTGTATGGTGATAATTAAATTTCATTTACTTATTGCTGTATTTAATGCATATGAGCATTACAATGAAATGTTTGCATGAATTGAGGTAAATTGTTGTCCTAGGTCAATATAAAATCAGAAAATATACATTTTTGTTATGTTTCATGAGGTCTAACATTTAGTGTTAGAGTTTTCAGAAGATTATGTTACTATATGTAATATTTCTAATGATTGTCCAGCCATTTTGAAACACATCTTCCTATTCTAAATAACAGTGAAATATTAAGGAAAACATATCAGTATTAATTTTATGTTCTAAGATATTTGCAAAGAATGTTTAATTTGGTAAAGTTATGCTTATTTTCTTATGCTCTAGTTATGGTAAAATGAAGTGTTCAGTATTTTACAGCAAGAGAATAGCTCATATGGTTCAGATTAAATGTATTTAATCACAGCATAAATTAATTCCTTTAGCAATATAAATTCTTCAGAGTTAACTATTTCTTCACAAAGCATGTCTAGTTATTTTAAACTAACCCTTTAACTATTGCTATGTGAATCTATAAAATAATTTTGATTTCTAATTTTAAATATGTATCAAAAGGTAACATTTCCTTTATGAGATGAATGAGCACTTAAAAAGATTATTTTCAAATTCTCAACTTCATCTTACAATTGAAAGAGTAATTTTTTTATTTAACATTTTTTTTTATTGAAAAAAAAATTTTCCGCTTCCTCCCCGCCTCCCATTTCCCTCCCCCTCCTCCCGCCCCTCTCCCCCTACCCCCACTCCTCTTCTCCCTCTCCAGTCCCAAGAGCAGTCAGGGTTCCCTGCCCTGTGGAAAGTCCAAGGTCCTCCCTCCTCCATCCAGGTCTAGGAAGGTGAACATCCAAACTGTCTAGGCTCCCACAAAGCCAGAACATGCAGTAGGATCAAAACCCCCTGCCATTGTCCTTGGCCTCTCGTCAGCTCTTGTTGTGCCATGTTCAGAGAGTCCGGTTTTATCCCATGTTTTTTCAGTCCCAGTCCAGCTGGCCTTGGTGAGCTCCCAATAGATCGGCCCCACTGTCTCAGTGGATGGGTGCACCCCTCGTGGTCCTGACTTCCTTGTTCATGTTCTCCCTCCTTCTGCTCCTCATTAGGACTTTGGGAGCTCAGTCTCTATCTCCATCCATCGCTAGATGAAGGTCATAGGGCCAATGAGATGGAAAAGTGAGTAAAGAACTTGCCACAGAAATCTGAGTGCCTGGAGGTATGTTACTTTAATGCACTTGCTGTGGAATGAAAGAAAGTTGATACCTGCAACTGACTGGCCAATTAGTCTAAATGAAATGCTAAGCTTTCAATGAGAGATCAGATCCCTCCCTCTGACAATTAACTGGTAATATGATTGAAGAAAGACATCCAAAGATCAGCCATTGCCCTCCACTTGGGTCCACACAGATGAGTATACCAATACCTATACAGCTTATGCAAGCATACACACACACACACACACACACACACACACTCACAAACACACACACACACACTCTCACACACACACCATATGTTCACATAAACAAAAATTTCACTGAAGGGATCATCACACTGAAAACCTTTTCTTCATTCTACATTTGTTATCAAGTTTGTTGAGACATTTTCTAGCCTGAAAATGTTCATCCATCTCAGTTGCCATATCACTGTGTTTTTTTTTTATTTACCGCAGACTATTTTGTATAAGGAATGAATAAAGTTGATTTACCAAGAGCATTAAAAACAGCATATAATACATTTTAGGAGCTATGTCTTCACACTTCAAAAGGTGACAGTGTAGGTTTCCTCCGCAGGTTTTTATCGCATTTGGAAGAACTGGGTCAGAAATCAGAGCCGCATTTTTTTGCAAATGCCTGGATTTAACTCTAAGGAGGTTATAGGTCTGTCTGTGACTCACATTTATTAAAGAACTATCTTGGGATTTGCAACCAAACTTTCCAAATAAAGTCTTCCCTTTTCAGTTTAATAACACATACCAATAAAAAGTTTAAGGTGTACGCATATAATAATATTTTTAATTGTTTTATAAAATTATGCCTTTAGTTTTATGGTAAATTTTCATACTTACATCTTCATTAGCAATCCTGCATTTCCTAAGTAGTACTATATTATCTAAACTCAAGGACACCAGAACAAAAGTATAGTTTTAGGAAATAGAAGACTAAAATGTTATTCTAGACTGTACAAGTTTTTCTACCATGATAATATGGGGCAAATAAAATCAATGACTAAAACTTAAGAAATATAAAAACCAATTCATACTTTAATTGACCATGCTGACTTGTGGGTAACATTATGTTGTTAATATGGTCATAAATTTTAAATTCTTTCTTTGTAATTACTGAGCCAATGAATAATAAATTAAGACATACAAAACCTTCACTGGGGTGTATGAATGAACAGAGAAATGAATGCAGAATGATGTGAGAGAAAAAGCCTTATGCCCTTTGAAAAGTGCAATGCCAGTCTGCGCTCATCAGTGTGGCTGAAATGTGACTGTTTGTATATAACTTTTTTGGCCATACTTCAATAGAGAAGGAAACATTACAAATTACTCTGAAAAATATATATCAATGTTCCCCCATCTTGACTCTCTCTCTGTCTGTCTCTCTCCTCCTCCTCCTTTTCCTTCTTCCCTACCTCCATTCCTCTCCCATATTCTCTGTCTCTCTCTCTGTCTCTCTCTCTGTCTCTCTCTCTCAATTTAATAAAAGGCAATCATTACAGAAGCAAAATACTTGTGGCACTTACATAATATTGAGAAACACACTCACCCATATGCATGTCTATGGCCACGAGAGTTACAGCAGGTGAGAACAGATGCTCACAGGCCAATCCATCAGATGAGTGATTCTCTGATAGGGAGCCCCACCTGGAAAGACCATGAAAACCAATTGCTCTTGTTTGTGATTTCTCTTATAAATCAATTTGTCTCTTCCCTAAGAACTTCATTTCTTCCTTAATAATAACTTCCGGTGTTTTCCAATTGCTTGTATGTTTATGTCATGAGAATATTCCATCTACTAGGCACACATGTCTGTGTGTGGTCAAGAAGAAGAGTTTCCATTTAGTGATATAGTTTTCACATATAGACTAAGTATGGGACATGTTTTATAGCTGAATGTATTTGTTCAATGAGGACTGTAGACACATTATATCCTGATTTGTTACTCTTTACTCAGACTAATATCAAAAATATCAATTTTTCTTCAGTCTTACACAAGCTGCCAAAATTAGCTCACTTTTGTCTCAGAGCACATTCAATCTAGACCGAAGGATTTTTTGTAAATAGATAATAAATTTGAAACTTTACAGTTATTTACAAGGTCAGAACTACACGTGTCCAACCAAGGTTAGTAAGGAAAGCATGCCAATTCTTTGCTTACTATTCTAATAGCAATTGACCTATGTCTCAATTCCAGAATTGCTAAAGCCTTCCATGGGAGTCAACAAAGCATAGCATATCCAGATTAGGCAGGACAAAGCTCTTCCCCCTTACATCAAGGCAGGGCAAAAGCATCCACCACAGGGAATAGGTTCTAAAGAGCCCATCTCATACATCAGGTACAGGACCTGGTCCAACTCTAGGGACCCCACAGTAGACCAAGCTACACAATCATCACCCACATGCAGAGGGACTATGTCAGTCCCATTTCGACTCCATACCTGTCAATCCAGATTTTGTGAGATTCCCCAAACTCAGGTCAGCTGTCTTCTTGAATTTTTGTGCCAGTAAGTTTCCATGTCATGATCTTGATTTCTCCTACCTCTCGACCCCTCACCCCCATTTCCCCACTTAGCCTTTCTCATAAAGGGAGTTTCTTCCCTCCCTTTAACTGTACTCTCAGACCTCTGCCCACTGCTTGGCTGTTTATCTCAGCAACTGTTTTCATCAGTTACTAGATGAAGGTTTCTTTTTGTCTTACTGGGTCTGTATTACCTTACCCAGGATGGAATTTTTCTAGTCTATCCATTTGCTGGCAAATTTCAAGAAGTCATTGGTTTTTTTTTTGTTGTTGTTGTTTGTTTGTTTTTTGAATTTCTTTTACTGCTGAGTAATACTCTATTTTCAGGTGTACCACATTTTCTTTTTCTATTCTTCAGTTGTGTGGTATCTAGGTGCTTTCCAGGTTCAGGCTCTTAAAAATAATGCTGCCTAGTTGAACAAGTGTCCTTATAGTATAATTGAGCATCCTTTGAATATATGCCCAGGATTGATATTGCATGGTCGTGTGGTAGATTGATTCCCAATTTTCTGAGAAATTGCCATATTGATTTCCAATGTGGCTGTACAAGTTTGCACTCCCATTAACAGTGGAGGAGTGCTCCTTTATTCCACATCCTCTAAACATAGACTATCATTAGCATTTTTTATTTTGTCCATCCTGACAAATATAAGATGGTATCTGAGTCATGTTGATTTACATTCCTCGATAGCTAAAGATGTTAAACAATTATTTAATTGTATCTCAGTGATTAGGGTTCTTCTATTGAAAATTCTAAGTTTAAATCTGTACCCCGCTTTTAATAGGATTATTTGGTATTTTGATTTCTAGTTTCTTGAGTTCCTTATGTATTTTGGATATCAGTTCTTTGTCAGATGTGGGATTGGTAAAAAAATCTTTCCCCAAAATCCGTGCTGCTGTTTTGTCTTATTGACTATATTTTTACATTACGGAAGTTTTTCTGTTTCAGGAGGTTTCATTTATTAATTGTCAATATCAGTGTTTTGGCTGCTCATGTTATATTCAGGAACTAGACTCCTGTGCCAGTATGTAAAGATTACTTCCCACTTGAGAGATATTTCTTATAATATGCTCAACAAAGATTCTTTTTTCATTGAAGAACACTCAATCTAGAATGAGAAATCTGCAATCAGAGATACAATTTAGGACTGGGAGACTCATCTCAACAATATATTCATATAAATCTGTGATAACTTTTGCGAATTTGATAGTTTTTAGTCTAAAAAGAGGCAGAAAATATTTTTTATTATATACCTTGCAATCATCAAAGGTTTTATTATCTCTACAAGAAAAGAAAAACAAGACTAGCTTTTAAAATCAACTAATGGGATATAGACACCAACAAACACAACCACATATCATTAGACTCCAGTACATCAAACAAGATGTCTGACTTGTCCTTGAGATATAACAAGATGAATTCACCATTTACCAGTGTGGAATTAGTAGAATGAGATTGCTTCTACAAAGGTCCAAAATTCAATTCCCAGCACCCATGTTGAGAAGCTCACACCACCTGTATCTCCAATTCCAAGGATCTGATGACCTCTTTCTGCCCCTGTGGGCACCAGTATTTATGTGGTTCACATGCATCCAATCAGAAACACACAGATGTCCATTCATTGAAACTATGTACATTATTTTTCTCAATATTTGAAATCCCTTGTTCTCTTATCTGGTTAGTATTGTTTCTATCAAGCATGAATGTCACCCTGATCCTTGGGTGAGGCAACCTGAGGTTTGAGTAGAGAATAAAGGAGAGACAACAGGCGCTAACAAATAAGTATTCAATGAAATAAAATTTAGGAAATAAAGTAATTTTTGTGAGAATAGCAAGGCCAGGAAACTTCAACTAAAGGAGCAGATTCAAAGAGTCCTAAATTAGTGGTAGCTTTTACTGAATTGAACATGAAAACTACTCTCAGACAAGGACAATGTGAGCCTCCTGTAGAAAACAGTTCACTCTATCTCCTGCCGTCAGTTACTCTTGGTTTTGATTTTGTGGTCAATTCAAGGCAGTTCTTTGTGGGCTTAAGCTCGGGATGTATGTTTGAAATAAGAGGTTGCTCACTACAGCTCTTACTCTAATTTACCTTTCATTTATTTCTTTTATCTAAGCCTGGGTATCTAGTTACATTTAGTATTACACTTTACCCTTCAGTTCTGTGGGTGAGTAAATCCTTCCTATTGATGCCTCCTTGTCTCCATAATCCGAAACTGCTCTGTCATTTTGCTTTAAACTTGCAACCACAAGAAGTTTTTAATTGATTGACAAGTTTATTGTTTGTTTAAATTTTTATGTGTGTATATCTTGTGAGGGTAGAAGGAAAGGGCATATAATTACTAGAGTGCACAAATGGAAGTCAGAACAATTTTTTTGATTCAGTTTTCTCTTTCCATATTTCATAGGTTCCAGTGATTTCTTCATCAGCAAAAAGTAGAAGAATTAAAATCAGGAATGAACTCAGATCAGGAACACTTAAAATGTTTCTTCCATGTAAGAGTTCAAAGACAAGTAAGGATCCAAAATTTGGATTGAACTTGTCTTTGCGAAACTTCAGCTCTATATAAGCTGTCTACATTTGAAATTTCTCAGTGATGTTAAAAAAATGAAAATTGTTTTTTATTACCCTTCACATTAAGTCTTTAACAATTCATTTTACAGGATAGAAAATTAAGAAATCTAGCCCAAGGAGTATGATAAATCAGACATGCCTCTCAGCTTTGATGGTCTGGATTCAACAAAACTTCAAGTCCAAGAGTTCAGGGAGAGTATTTTATAAGGATCACATCAACACTGGTCCTATCGCAGTTAAATAAAACTCATAGAAATATCTCTGTCTTATTTGTCCTAGGTTTCTTGGTTTGCTAAGTCTGATGTTTTATTATGCTGACAGTTTGACGTCTGTAATACCTACATTATTTTGAATGTTAATCAGAACAAGTCACGTGGTCTTCTCTTGTTCTCATTAGGCACTATAGCTGGCTTGGTACACGTGGAATATCAATGAATTTTCCTATGAGTAATGGAATTTTTGAACAGCTTTCGAGAAAGGTCATTGCAACTTAAATAGCAAAGATGTTTGGGCTAGTGAAATAATACAGTCTATTTAAAATTTAAAACAAGCCAAATTTACTTTGTTTATGTAAGATTCCTAATTTAAAATGGGACTTATCCATGTTATCAATATTTTAATTACAATATTAGATATTTGTGACTGTGGAGTTGGCTTATTGCATAAAAGTATTGTTCTGCAATCTTGAGGAACTGAGTTTGAATCCTTAACATTCATATATGTAACCTCTATGGCCAGAAATACTTGTAATGAATATTTCTTTTTACATTTGCACATTTATTTGAGCAATAACTGTTCTCATTTGTTGGAATAGATGAGTTTAAATTTAATAATAGGAAGCTTTATCTGTACAATGTAATTTTGATTACTTGCCAGATTTTCTAGCAATTTTGTGTGCATGAGTGCATGTGTACATGAGTGCAATTTTGTGTGCATGTGTACACGAATATAGATGCCCTCACTCATGAATGTTCATATGGAGACCAGAGGCCAGAGTTAAGCAATGTTTGTCATTTATCTTACTCCCTCTTATTTTATGAAACATAATCTCTTAGTGAAAGTGAAGTTGACTTTTTCAGCTAGATTAGGGGTCGCTAAGTCACCTGGACATGTTTAGACCTGCTCTACCCTGTTTCAGTTCCATGATTACTGGCACGTGATGTCTAATTCTATTTTGGGGGGTTCTGGGGATTAGAATTCAGGTCCTCGGGTTTGGGCAGCTAACACTTTACTCACTGAGCCATCTCCCTAACTCTTGAGAAACTTTAATGATAATTTCAGAAATCTACTTTAAAATATTTTATTTAGTAGCTTTACTCAGAAGGAATGTCTTTTTAAGTTAGGTTACTTTTCTCCTTGGGAAATAAAAAAAAAAGGAAAGACACAGAATTTTAAAAGCATGTATTTTGTAGCATTAGACCTCTATCATGGATAAAATTCCCAAGAGCAGAGACTCATTGAAGTTTTTTTTTTTTTTAGAAATTTTTCCTTACTTTTGCTATTCAGACTCTTGCTAACATTTTAATGATACAGCTGAGATGCTGGGAAATTGGGTAGAAAATAGCTATTGAGGGTTCAAAAACAGATCAGAACTTCTGTCAGCCCCATGAGGCTAATAAGAGAAAACTAGAACTCCGACATTAATAAACTAGGAACTTGTGGGCTCAAGATCCTGGAGGGGAACACAGATCAGACATCACCAGTCAAGGACAGTAGCTCCTTTTCACTTGTAGCTCTCCACTGATTTGTGACTTTGAATTGACAGGATGAATAACTAAGCAGAACTTTTAAGAATATGAAAAATTTTACTGCCTGTCTGTTCATTCCAAGCAGATATACACAAGAATCTTGTCATAAGAATCATGTCACCAAAGTGAATGAGCCCTGGTAAAAATAACATGGTTTCATCTGTCACCTTATGTCACAAGACAAATGCCTTGCTTTTCTGTCTTTTTAAAATTAAACCAGGTTTCCCAAACAGTGAAACATTCCTGCTATCTCACTCCCTCTATTCTTTAAACTTGTGTAGGTTCTTTAAATCTTAACTACCAACCAGATATTGAAAAACAACTCTGAAAACCTTTTGTAATGTACTTATACAAAATTTCATGAAAATAGGGACACTATATTGTTCCATGTGTTAAAATAAAGAAATGTAAAATTTTTAAATATATTTATGAACAACTATAAAAATAAATGTTATTCCATAGCTAAATCATAAATACATTATTAAAATAAAATAACTATAATTTCATATCCTATAGTTCATTAAATTAAATTCAAACCCAACATATCATGGAATTATGAGAAAACTGCAAGCATATCCTCTTCTGCAGGTTAGCAGGGGGCTGGCAGCTGACATTGAAGAGAGATTGGATCTCTCCATCTCACCAGGGGCAAGGGTGATGCCCCTGTGCTTATAAGCTGGGCCCAGCTCTTTGTCATAAAATTTGAGAAAGTTCATATGGAAAAGAATCTCTGTTAAGGTCAGATGAGAATCTCTTCTAGCCTGTGGTGAGATCACCCTGGTAAACAGCTTCTTAAGAGCTCTGTTGGTTTTCTTCACAATGACTTGTCCTTGTGGATTGTAGGGAATGCCAGTGGTGTAGAAAATCTTCCAAGGCCCCAGAAAGTCATTGAATTGTTGACAGGCATAGGCAGAGCCATACATGCTGACACATAGGCATATTAAAATACAATAATATTCTACTGAACATATATGTCTCATTTATCATCTATCAATCATCTAATTATCTATCATCTATCTATCTCTATCTATCTATCATTTATTATACCTATCAGTCTATCAATATATACTTAAGTTGCTTAGCCAAGGAAAGGTATTAAAGAGCCAAAACAAAAAGAGGAATAGCATTTTGGGGAGATAACGAGTTCTGACAACAATATTTCTGAGATTTCTATTTTTTTTCCACATCAGGTGACTCTTCTGACAGAAACACTGGATTTTTCTTCTAACAACATGATTGTGTTTAGAGAAGGAGAGAGCCATGCTCCAAAACCAAAGCCAGCTTTGATTTTCAATTGAAATGAGATTACAACTTTTCTGAGAAGTAAAAAGATATGGATATTTAGGCCATGAGTTCTAATATGTGACAGGTACCAGGGCTCAGTCCTCTGAGTTTTTATTGGAATCATGAGTGATGAGAGTGGAGGAGGGGATTGCATAGGGCTATATTTTTATTAGAAGTATAGGGAGCCCGGCTAAGATCTTGTTTGTTTGTTTTTTTGTGAGTGATTGTCAGTTTGATATTATATCTACAATGATACTATCTGATAAACCATTCAGTCCAGCAATGTCCAGGAGATTAGCCTGTCCTATCCAGTTATTCTCTAAAAGTGTTTTCCTAAGGAAGAAGATGGACAATGTTTCAACTAAAGGAATGCCTCCAATCAAGGGCTCCAGGAGCACTCACATTGTCCCATGAATCTGAATACTTTTCATACCAGGTCTACAAAAATACTGTTTAATCTCCAAAGTAATCTCACACTTTCCTGCAAAACTAGTCTGAAGGCTCAGAATAATCTATCTTTTGTTTACATTTTCATTATAAACCTTAATACAATTGACTCTAAGGGACTTATGACTCACGTTCACTTCTGTGAAGCTGAAAGTGCTGGGGTGGGCATTTGCTCCCCACACAGCTGGTTCTATGATTTCTCTAAAGAGTTTCTCTATAAATTGACAATTAAAGGGTTACAACTGCTTTGCTATCTTTTGAGTCATTCTTCTCTTTCAATGTCTGGAAAATGAACCCAGGTGGGCAGATTACAAGCACACAGCCCCAGGTGTATCGCTTACTCCTTGTCCTCCAGCAGCACCAGTACATAGCACGGGAAGCTGGCCTTGTTGCCATGGTTCTAGCAGCACCAGGTGAGAAGCCCCAGTGCCAACTTCACTCAACTGAAGATCAACCTCAGGAAGCCAAGGGTGTACACTGGTAGCAGCAGCATGAAGTTGTGGCCATTGCTGCATCCACCCACCAGCTTCCAAGAGTCAAAGGAGACCAGGAGCTGTGAGGACACACCGAACCTGCCAACTGCAGTTTCTGTCTGCCAGACAGGCCCATGCTTCTATGTCTCAGACCACCCCCCAAATCCCAGTGGCTCCACAGAAACAGTCGGCATCCTGGACAGCTCCAGTAGGCTCCGACTCCAGCTTTACCACTGATGTGCTGCCATAGCTGCACAGGCTGCCGAAGCCCAAAAGGTTGCTTATGATGCCCACTTTATAGGAGGCAGGTGCCAGAAGGTCTTCCAATTGCACATCAGGCTAAGGAAGGCTGTTATGTCTGAGCCTTTGCCTCATAGTGTCACCTGCTCCAGAGCCTTGGACAGCACCCTGAGACCTCAGTCAAGCAGGACGTTCACACCAGTCACAGTTCTCACAACTCAGAACTGGCCAGCACCAGACTCTGGGCCCTCATCTCCTGTGCCACCATGCAGTTCACTTCTCCCTGCTAAGGCAAATGTATTACTCCCACAGATGACAGGTAACTCCACCTCGCCTGACAGCACTGCTCTGAAGGGTACACCGGGAGATCAAGAGTCAGTGGATTTGGGATTGTATAGGACCTTTATGTTATGTAATTAGTGGGAAGCTTCTGTAGTTCTTTAGGCCACAGCCTTATGTCCAAATGGTATCTCCAGATGGACAACATTAGGGAGTTGAGTCTTGGTTCTGACTCCTGGGGGGTCAGCCCTTATCTGGAGACACCGGGCAAACCAAAACAGAAAAAAAAAATGCTTTTCTAACTAAAAGGACAGGCAATCATGATGGACAACACACAAAAAAATGAAAGGATGAAGGTCCCAGAGCTTACTTACCAAAGAGACCAAAGTGCCTTTTTATTCAAAATACGCTATCTTCCCGGGCGGTGGTGGCGCACGCCTTTAATCCCAGCACTCGGGATGCAGAGGCAGGCGGATCTCTGGGAGTTCGAGGCCAGCCTGGTCTACAAGAGCTTGTTCCGGGACGGGCACCAAAGCTGCAGAGAAACCCTATCTCAAAAACCAAAAAAAAAAAAAAAAACCCAAAAAATACATTATCTTGGAGGCATTGTGCAGCACCATGATTGAGGAGAGGATGACTAGAGCCTGTTCCCCGAAAAACACAAAAATCACAGCCTCAATGACAAAAAAGGACTCTGAGCAGGTGAGCTCAAAACCTGTTATAAGTCCCTATTCTGGGTGACAGATGTTGCTGAGTCCTAATGTTCTCCTTGGGGAGTGGGTGAGAAGGTGCAAAGTCAATGAACCCAGATGCCGGCAGTCAGGTAGAAGGTGTGAGACATATTTGTTTATTTAACAACGGGGAAAAACTTATAAACCCTCCCAGCACCTAGGTGTTCTGATCTGTTTCCAGTTGACATCATATATTTGCCCCACATTGGTAAGACATGATCAGGAATTCTGACAACGCCTGTTGCTAGGCACTCAAGAAACATTGCTTGGTCCCTCCTCATTGGCTAGGCATGGTTAGGATGTCCTACAGCACCAGTCATTTCATTTCCAGGTTGACTCCTATTGGTCTTGTAAGTCTTAACTTACTACAATGTGAATCAAATAAGGCAAAATTAATCAAGTTACAAACATTATTTGCAGTTGCTTTTATGGCAGTTATACCTTAAACGAGTTAATAAAATCAAACAATATAATAACAATAATAAGCATAATAATCTAAGATCAAGTTTGCCAAAATAGAGAGTCCTGAAAGCATGAACTTTATAATATTACTTAAATTTTTCATTACTTTGAAGTGTTGAGTTCATGTTCTCTTTTTAATTGCCTTAAAAATCTTCCTTACAATCCCTATGCATATAAACTTCAAATACTCTTAAAAATAATGTGTAAACATATTACAGCTAGAATTTTATCATTTTCTCAATAACACACTATAAAACACAATGTGGAAGCAGGTGGGAAGGTGTTAATGGTTTTTTAGAAAGTACATGTATAAAAGTAAGCTGAAAATCTTATTATTATAAAATTATAGAGGCACATGCATTTATACAGCTATATCAGAATGTAATGCTACTCATTTACATTGAACAGTACTGAAGCTTTGCCCTCTGTAGGTTAGCCATTCTGAGAGAATTTTCTGACTATTTTTTTCCAGAATTAAAGTATCATATGTCTAAATGTACATTTACAATTTTATGCTTAAAAAATTCATAAATATCACACATAAAAACAACTGCAGTAGCAATTTCTTCAACAAAGTCGTAAAGAATGTAAGTCACATGACATTCCTGAAATACATGGTGGGAGTGCTAATAGCCACCAGAATGTACAATATCTTCCTGCCAATATGCCAAAAATATATCTAAATTTTAATTAATTAATTAATTTATTACAGTGTGGTATAATGTATGTGTGTGTGCACTTTGTGTGTGTGTGTATGTGTGTGTGTGCGCACGTGCTTATTGTACTCATTTGGTGTACATGTTATATTTGGTTAAATGTGTATGTGGTATGTGTGTGTATATAGTGTGCTCGTGTGATTATGTATATTTGTGGTGTTTAAGTTTGTGTATAGTGTATGTGGTATATGAGTTGTGTGTGTGTAGTTTGAGGTGTGTGTGGATGTTTGTGAGTGTGTGTGCACTTGTGTGTGTGTGTGTGTTAGAGGACAACCTGAAAGAGTGGTTATCTTTCTACCACATGGGTCTTGGAGATTCAACTCAAATCACGAGGATTAGTAACTCATATCTTTACCTGCTGGACACTCTTGTCAGCTATATCAGTCTATCTGTCTACTTTTATTTTTTTTAGTGACAGATAACTGTTATATACCATCATTCAAAATAGTACTTACTAGCAAATATACTGATCTCAATCAACCAAGAAGATTTCTTTGTTTCTAAAGTCATGCCTGAAGCTTGTGCAAGAATGTGTAGCCTGCTGGTAGTTCCAGAGACTGTTGGAATTCCACAAATTTTCTAGGTATTATCTTAACTAGGACTTTCTGTTGTGACTTGGCTTCTTTAACATGTGTCTGCATAACCTCCAAGGCTATCAATTATATAGTTGTCATCTACCTGAGTCTGTCATTGCTGTAGAACAATGATCTTTTTCCTGTCCCTTGTATTATTTTTAATAAAATGCTGATTGGCCAGTAGCCATGAAGGAAGTATAGGTGGGGCAACCAGGTAGGAAGTAGAGGGGGAAGAAGGAGAATGCTAGGAAGAGGAAAGAGAAGTCTGCAGTAGTGACCCAGCCTCAGAGAAAGCAATATGTGACTGCCTCGAAAAAAAGGTACCAAGCCACGTGGCTAATTCAGACAAGAATTATGGGCTAATGTAAGTTATAAGAATTAGTTAATAAGAAGTCTGAGCTAATGGGCCAATCAGTTCATAACTAATGTAGACTTCTGTGTATTTCTGTGAAACTGAATGACTACAAAACTGGGTGGGACAGAAAAACCTCAGTCAACATGTCATTATCTCAAAGCTCTGTCATTCTGTCCATCTAGGAATTAGCATCATTAGCTGTTGTATATATTGGCACGTACCCTCTGGATCAGCAAGTAAAGAGGACTTTTACCCACTTAAAATATGGTTAGGAACCCTGCATCGTATTTATCCTAAGATTTTGTGGAACAACACTCTAGCTCTGAAGATTGCCAGATGCTGAGGTACTGATGGTATCTCTTTGCTGATGTCCTCAACCCAACATACTTCCCGGGACACTCCCCTGAGTTCTCACCAAGGTATTATACCAACTGATTAGCCAATAGATCCTGAGTGATATGGTTATTTCCTCAGGATGTTGCTGTAACAGAACGTAGCCAGGCACTTTCCAGTATTAATTGGGAGAATTTATCCTACGTGTTTGCTATGGTAACAATGGTAACAAGTGTTCTTTTCTTCCCGAGAACCAAGTCACTTTTTCTGTTCCTAGGTTTGAAAAGAAGATTATGATGAGAAAGAAATCAGGATATTTTAACGTTGATTAAAGTAAAATCATCTCAGTTTCTTGTTCATCTATGTTTAATCCATTCTAAGTGCATTAAACAAAATCATTATTGTTCATGTAGTATTTGGTAAAAAAAAATGAAAAATTTCAAATTTGGTATGAATACTTACCATTTATTTTAATTTTTAGTCTTCCATTTCCAATACTTGGTCCTCTTTTACCTTCCTTTTTCAGCTGTTTGCCTGAAAAAGTTGAAAAGGAAAATTTATCTTTCATGCTAAATTAGATTTAACATTTTTACCCTTTTTAACTGCTTTGAACACACAAAAGCAACATTTTATTGTGACTCTGATGAGTTTGCTAACTCTAAATCAGTTATATACTCTCAGCATGACAAAAATCACAATGTAGTACTCCTTCTGAACTTGGATTTAGTTCATACCTTAGAATATAGAGTTATAACAAAATAACCCCGCCATCTGTAGGTCTACATATCATAATATCATTTTATCTTTATTATCACAACATTTCTTCACAAATTCATAAGTTTATGAGAATGAACACAGCTATTACCCTCTGAATCTGTCAGTAAAATAGGCATTCATGATAAGTAAATTGCCTGGAAAACATTTATACTGAACATGACTTTAATGATATGTTGTACCTATAAAAGAGATATAAAAAATTACACATTTTATATTGTAGACTTGGGAAGTAAAAGTCATTTGAAGAATTAAACATGTTGCCACTCACAAAACAACAACAACATTAAACCTTGCCAGGTGCAATGTGCTATTGTTAGGAATTAACTTTAGAGGAAAAAAAACCACTTTCTTCCACAGGAGCTGAAAAATCTAACACTGTGTCATGAAGGGACATCTTTACAAAATCCTTGGACAATTGTGAGTTTTGTTTTGTTTTGTTTTGTTTTTATACTGTACCTGTTAGGATAATAAGAAAGTAAAAGAAAAAGTCTCTGAGGTAAAATCAATTACATTTTGAAATAAAAACATTGAAAAGTAATTCAGGAGCCTGTAACACAAGAAAAAGCATACATTTGAATTTTTCTCATTGATCCAAAGTCATTTTACATTCATAGACAGTTCTGAAAGCTAGGTGTGGGTTATGCAGATGGTTGCCCAACTCCCTAAGAACTCTTAAACATTTAATGGCTTCTACAGGAGGAAAAGATATTTAAACTCTAAAAAACATAGATAACCTGTTGAATACCTTTGTTAATTTCTGATTTAACCTATATATTTTTTCATTCAAAGACACTTATAGTAGCCTTGTTTTATATGTTCTTGGTACTGTGAAAGATAATCAGAGGATTACATCTCAACACAAAGATGTCAATGCATCCTAAAGATTTCAAGATAACATACTGCATTCTTAAGGTGAGGAGATAAGATCCATAATGAAGACAATGAATGAAGAAATGGCACTAGGTTTCAATCCTACTGCATGAACTGGCTTTGTGGGAGCCTAGCCTGTTTGGATGCTCACCTTCCTGGACCTGGATGGAGCAGGGAGGACCTTGGACTTCCCACAAGGCAGGGAATCCAGACTGCTCTTCAGACTGAGAGGCAGGGGGAATGGAGCAGGGGGAGGGGGAGAGGAGTAGGGAGAGGGGAAGAGGAGGGAGGAGGAGGAGGGAAATGGGAGGCGGAGAGAAGGCAGAAATTTTTTTTAACAAAAATAAATAAATAAATAATAATAAAAAAGAATTAACAAATGAAAATCCAGCAAATCTCATTTGAAAGAGAGTGATAGCAATGATATGTCTCACTAAGAATAATTCTGGAGCTTAATTGGAGATTTATAATGTTATATTAAAGTTGCAGTTGGATGGACATTTTATCAAGCATTTTTACTGAAAATATTTTTTCATACAATATATTCTAATCATAGTTTTCCCTCCATCATTTCCTCTTAGATTCTGCTCATATCCTCATCCACCCAACTCCACCTTCTTTCTCCCTCTTTCCCTAGAATACAAGCAAGTAAACATAAACAAAACAGAGTAACATAAAAAACAAAGAAAATTTATGAAACACAGATATACACAGACTCTATTTCTTATACACACATGCACACACACACACACACACACACACCTTAAAAATTTAAATCACACTTCCATGGCACTTCTAAAGTCTTAACTCAGAAACTATTTTGTATTAAGTAAATAAAATATACTATTATAATATGAAACACTTGGCCAAATATAAGTGTTAGTAGTCTTATCGTAGACTTCAAAAAAAATATTATGTTCTTAAACTTGTTATTTAAAGTAATAATAGGGTACATTCAAACTAAAATCTTCTGAAATGCTGTATGACTTCCTTGCATTGACTTGTACACAATTGAGCTAATACATTTTGTTACTAGAGTTTCGCAGATCAAATCCGAGGAGTATACTATATTTTCCCCAAGTATTGGCTAGTTAAATAAAGGACTAATTCATTTCCACTGTAACGTGTATGTATAACTGAGCTGTTTGACTATTTGGAGGTTGGGTAGTAGTAGATAATGTGTCTCCTGGTATTATACTCCACAAGCAATAATCAAACTTAACCAGAGACTTTGTCGTTTTTGTCTAATCTGCAGACTCACTCTTCTTTGTATGGTGAAGTTTCTGGGAAGAATATAGTATCGAAATTAAAAGATACTATGAGGAGAGTGGAGGGCAAAATTTGATATTTTAGCCCTCATAATAAGTTGTTTGTAGATAACACGTGGTCAAAATGAGAAGTTTCAGGTTACTTGAGATATGAAAGTCTAAAGTCATTTATAATTTTATTCATTGCTTCAGTTATTTTTTGAATGAAAATATTTATTTACTTTATATTTCAGCTGCAATTTCCCCTCCATCATATCCTCCCTGTTTCTGTCCTGCAGTCTTCTCTGTTGGCAATCTCCAATTCAGTTCTTCTACCTTTTTGTTTAGGAAAGGACAGGTCTCACATGAATATCAATAAAACAAGACCTATCAAGTTAAAGTAAGACTAAGTACCTCCCAATATATTAATGCTGAGCAAGGTGACCCAGTATGAGAAATAAGGTGCCAAGGGTCAGTAACAGTGAAACTCCTGTTCCCACTGTTAGGAGTCCGACAAGAGGACCAGTTTACAGAATTGTAACACATAATGCTGAGTGGCTTGGGGAATCCTATTCGGTTTCCCTGGATGTCTCTATGTGCCTCTATGAGTCAACATTAGTTGATGTTCTGAGTTTTCTTACAGTGCCTTAACCCTTCTGTCTTCTACAATTCCTTTTCCTACTCTTCTATAGGATTCCATGAGCTCTGCCTAACTGTGGGTCTGCATCTGTTTCTATTAGTTGCTGGATGAAGCCTCTTTGACAGCAGTTGGGCTAGGGACCAATCTATGTATGTAACAGCACATCATTCCATTGCCACTGTTTTTCTCCAGTTGTGTTTAGTTCTATTCTGTATCTCGTCATCCAGTCAGTGGGTTCTGATTCTTCAGGAAGTGTTGTGTGGGGGGGGGTTCTCCTGTCATGGGGTTTAGGCTAGACCGGTCATTCATTGTCCACTACTTCAATGTCTAAGCCACACTTAGCCTGTCACATCCCATAGGCAGGACAAACCGTTAGTTAAATGTTATGTGGCTTGAATGATTTCCCACTCCCTGCACTGGAAGGCTTGCCTGGTGAGCGGAGATGGCCAGTTAAGGCTATGTATATGATAATCCTGCAGATCTTAGCTAGGGTCATTATTTCAGATTCCCAGGAGATTCCCTTGTTTTTATCTGACCCTGAAATATCCCCCTTTCCAGTAGTCTCTTTCAGTACTGTCCCACTCAATCCTCCATCTAACCTCAATGATCATGATTCCATCCCCACTGACCATTAGTCCACTCATACAATCTCGTATATTTTCCTTTCTCAGGGAGATCCAGCTGTCATCCCTGGAACCCTCCTTGTGACCTAGTTCTCTGGGTCTG
Organism: Chionomys nivalis; assembly: GCF_950005125.1. Taxonomy (NCBI): domain Eukaryota; kingdom Metazoa; phylum Chordata; class Mammalia; order Rodentia; family Cricetidae; genus Chionomys; species Chionomys nivalis. The sequence continues at coordinate 26,019,889 of NC_080103.1, read as the reverse complement.
TAAATTATTACATGATTATTCTTCATTTTACAACTAACATTCACCAATAAATAAGCATAAACCAAGTTTGTCTTTCTGGGTCTGGGTTATTTCTTGCAAGATGATTTTTTTTCTACTTCCATCTATTTGTCTCCAAATTTCCTAGTGTCCTTGTTTTTAAAAGCTGAGTAATACTCCATTGTATATATGTACCACAGTTTCTTTATCCTTTTCTTAATTGAGGTACATCTAAGTTGTTTCTAGTTTCCGGTTATTACAATCAAAGCTGCTATAAACATATTTGAGCTCATATCCTTGTGGTACGATTGAGCGTCCTTTAGGTAAATGTCCAAGATTGGTATATCTGGGTCTTGTGTTAGACTGACTACTAGTTTTCTGAAAAAACACCAAACTTACTTCCAAAGTGGCTATACAAGTTTGCACTCCCACCAGAAATCGAGTAGCATTCCACTTGCTCGCTCCACATCCTCTCCAGTGTGAGTTTTCACTGCTGTCTCTGATCTTAGTCATTCTGACAGATGTAAGAAGGAACTTCCGAGCCATTTTGATTTGAATTTCCCTCATGGCTGAGGGTATTGAACATCTCCCTAAATGTTTCTTCTTCATTTGAGATTCATCCGTTGAGAATTCTCTTTTTAGATCTGTACCCCACATTTAATCAGATTATTTGGTGTGTTGACTTCTAATATTTTTAGTTCTTTATATATTTTGAAAATTAACCTTCTTTCAGATGTGAGGCTTGTGAATGAATATCATTCCCCATTCTATAGGCTGTCAGTCTGTCCTATTAATGGTGTCCTTTGTCTCACAGAAACTTTTCAGTTTCATGAGATCCAATTTATTAAGTATTGATCTTTGGGTTTGTGCTATTGACGTCCTGTTTAGGAGTTGTCTCATCTGCCAAGGTGAACAAGGCTGTTTCCCACATTCTTTTCTATCAAGTTCAGGGTGTCTGCATTTATGTTTTGGTCTTCGATCCACCTGGACTTGGGTTTTGTGCAGGGTGGTAGATATGGATATCTTTGGTCCTTCTACATGCCGTTATCCAGTTAGAATAGCATTTGTGGAAGATGCTTCCCTTTTTCCACTGTATAATTTTGGCTTCATTGTCGAAAATCAGATGTTCATAGGTGAGTGAATTTTTCTCTGGGCCTTCCATTCAATTCCATATCCACCTGTCTTTTTTTTAATGCCAATATCATGTAGTTTTTATTACCATTGCTTTGTAGTAGAGCTTAAAATCAGGGATAGTGATACTTTGTTAGTTCTTTTACTGTACAGGGTAGTTTTAGCTACCATGGGTTTTTTTTTAATCTTCCATATGTAGTTAAGTATTTTTTTCTTTTAAGTCTGTAAAGAATTGTGTTGGGATTTTAAAGAGCATCGAGTCTTTAGATTGCTTTTGGTAAGATGGCCATTTTTACTAGGTTAATGCTACCAATCCATGAACATGGGATATATTTCTATCCTCTGAAATCTTATTTAATTACTTTCTTTAAATACTTGAAATTGTTTTCATACAAGTATTTTAATTCCTTTGTTAGATTTACAAAAACATATTTTATATTATGTGAAGCTATTGTAAAGGATGTTAGTTCCTTGATTTCTTTCTCTGTCCATTTATTGTTTGTGTATAGGAAGGCTACTCACTTTTTTTGAGTTAATCTTGCATCCACCCACTTGACTAAAGGTGTTTATCAACTGTAGAAGTTCCCTGGTAGAGTTGTTGGGGTAACTTATGTATACAATCATATCATCTGTGAAGAAGGATACATTGACTTCTTCATTGCCAATTTGTTATCCCTGTTTTTTCCTTTGCTTGTCTTAGGCTCTAGCTAAAACTTTAAGAACTATGTTGAAGCTGGGCGGTGGTGGCGCACGCCTTTAATCCCAGCACTTGGGAGGCAGAGGCAGGCGGATCTCTGTGAGTTCGAGACCAGCCTGGTCTACAAGAACTAGGTCCAGGACAGGCTCCAAAGCCACAGAGAAACCCTGTCTCAAAAAAAAAGAACTATGTTGAATAGATATAGAGAATCATTGCTATAACTCTTAATTTCATAATACATCTAAGTAGTTCCTCTTGCCCAGAACTTTCACCACTGGTGCAAATGACCTTTGCCTTTTCATATGGGATCCCTGTTTGCCTTGTGGCTTTCCTCAAATGTTGAATATAAATGTGTTTATTAAAAAGGGATTAGAATAATGAGTATTTATAATCTAGCAATAAATCCTTTGGATGTTTGCTGGAGGTCAACATAAGAATAAAAGAATTTACTGAGAACTCTTTACATGGGGATTGACTGCAATATATGGAAGGCTTCATTGCTGCTTCTGCCAGCAGAGAACAAGAGTTTGAACTCAGCTGTGACTCAAACAAGACAAACAAAGAGAACTTTTTAGTTATTAGCATCTAAACCTGAAATAGATAATACTATTTATAATTTTCTTAAATAAATAATGACTATAAAGAAAAATGCATAAAAACATGCAATAATGTAAAGTGTTGGGAAGACAGAGGGAACTATGATTCTGTCTGTCTGTCTGTCTGTCTGTTTTCACATTTTAATGCAGTGCCTAGAGAGAACAGAGAGAGAATCATATATCCTGAAACTAGGAGTTTCTGCTGTGCTTGTGATTCATCTCATATGGGTGATGGGAACTAAACATGGGGCATTTGCAAAACCAGTACGTACTTTTAACTATTAAGTCACCTCTTCCACTCCTTATGATACTATACTTTATGACAAAGTGTAAATAGCCTTGTTTCCTTTCATTCTATTACTTACCACTATTTTCTTTCCTACACTTTTGATAGTATTCAATCATTTGCCTCAACTGTATGTAGAAAGATTAAACAGAATAATGTCTTTCACTTTTACAGTTGGGTTTCTATTGTAATGCAAAATGTTCTGAAGGGGAAATTTTCAGGAATTACTCTTTATGAAAGGAAACTTAGAAGCAACTTAGTACAAAATATCTGCTTATAGAGCCAGTCTTATGTCTTTCTTTATAGAAACTGAGCTTTTACAGATTCATTCTCATTGTTAGAGTCAGCTTTTCAAAATTAATTTGTAGTTTGGCTCAGAAAGTAATTTACATAGTATAAGAAAAATATGTTCTTTGATTTTGTGCCTCATTGGAAATTCATTTTGATTATTGGGATTTCAAAGTAATGATTTAAGTAATAATCAATGATATTATAATTCATATTAATTTGAGTTCATTTGATATACAATGCATATTTTCCTTAGGAAGAAAAACAGTCACTGGAATAGAAAAGATAAAAATAGCTTCACATGCATACTGCCACTGCTCAGCTTTGTGGCTGACTTGATTGTGGCCTCTACATTATAAATGAAGAGACTTGATCCCCAAAAGTGCTGGGATCCTGACAGATTCACACAGCACAAAAAAGTGAGCATGGGAATTTGAACACACTCAAGCAATACTCACCTATTTCCTGAAAAGGCAAGCAAGAATCATTTGACTGTTTTTGGAAAACAGATATGGTATGAAGCAGACATGTGGAGTAATTGCATGTAGAAGGCAGGAAATATGTGCCCTGATGGTTGCCTTTTTAAAGAACCAAAAGTTTAATTAAATAATTGTCATGTCTGGACAGGCACTTTTCCATGGATTTGATAAAAATACAAGTGTAAGTTTCCTGATCTCTAATCAGTTCAGATAAGCAAACCCATATTTTTTTTAAAAAAATATTCTCTATATTTACAAAGAGGGCTGAAGGTAGTGGGCAGTGATTGGATAGTCTTACTTTGTACTTTGAAGAAATTCCTCTTTTCTCTGTCCCAAAGTGAAGATAGTATTCTTCCTGTCTATGAAATTAAAGATTTAGAAATTAAATTTAATATCAAAAGGAAATTAAAGATGATGTACAAGGTATGTGACAAGCATTGCTACTATGCATCATTAGTCAGATTTTATGACACCTTACTATGTCTCCAGTGTTATCTTTCACAATACCAATAACATCTTGCAGCACAAAATAAAATCATTATGATCATTAAAGTAAGAAGCCACATAAAATGCATCACTTTATCATTTTTTAATGTTTAATGTGTTCCTTATATTAATTTATTACGAATACTGTACAGAATTCATCACACTAAATGCTACCTGAAGAAACTACAAACTAAACAGCTAACTGGAGAAATCATCCTCTCCTGCTTCTAAAGTCCAGTGGACTGAAATCAAAGTGTTGGCAGGATCGTGCTTTTTCCAATGGACTGAGGTAACTCCTTCCTTGTCCATTCTATTATTTGATAATTACAAATATATCTTGGCATATAGGTGTATCATTATAATATTTTCCATTGATGATATGAGTGTTTTTCTCCTGTGTATGTATAAAATTCTTCTCATTCATAAGATCATATTGGATTATGGATTGACTATACTCTTCTATGACCTTACCATATTCATTCACATTTTCGGTAAAACTATTTCGAGATAAGCATACATTAATGGGCAATGGAGTGGACCTGATCCCTATATCTTTTTGAGAGAAAACAATTCAAATTTTAAAAGTATTCAACTTGATTTTTAAAATGCTATCAAAATTATTGATCTGTTTCAGTGGGTCTAGTTTGTTTATAGTAATAATATTATTAGGACCAAACAAACATGAGATGAGGTGCTCCATCTGTACACTCATTTCTCTATCTCTGCTCCTTCTTTATTGCCAGCATAGCTGCTGACATCCCACTTGCTTTATACTTCATGAATTGTGTGCATCATACATTCTGTGCATAATTATTTTATTCAGCATAACGTAGAAGAGTTTTACCTGAAGTACTAAGTTGTTCTGGCTAACACAGTGCCATTTTCTAGTGTCTAGAGAAAGACTTTATGTGGAAATATCATTATTAATCATCAAACTAGTAGTTTATAGACAGGTGATTAATACAATAACCAATTATCTGAAATGTATACAATAACTCAATATACTCATATTTATTAGATTGGAAATGTATTACATACCCATATGCACATAACAGAAGAGCATTGGAAACTGAGTTCAATAAATCCCAGTGATTCTGTAAAGTATTGTTTATTGCCCTTTGGTGTTTCATGAATGCCTCTAATTTACCTTTGTGTGTGTGTGTGTGGTTTGTGTGTGTGTGTTTACAGCCTCTATAGAATTTATACATTGATAAAATGTTAATACAAACTGCTGAGTTGTGGTTTGGAACTTTTTCATAGTATAAATAATACTTTCATAACCAATTCTGAAGCAAATGAACATTATTTCTAATGAAGGTCGTTAGCAGTAGGAAATTTCTCTTAATTTATAGTCAAGGCATATTTTTGGGTGGTCAAACATTCTTAGTTCTGATGTGCCAAGTGAAGTAATTTTAACATGTCCATCCAACAGATGTTATTGCCAGCACTATGGACTGCATTTGGAAGGTAGACAGATACCTCTCAGTGTGTTTGGATATACATGGGTTAGGGCTTTTCTCCAGGAGAAGAAGGGTACAAATGCCAAATACTAAGACCTAAACACTATGAGACATGATGGGGACAATGTGGTGTAGAAATGTACTATGTGGACTGTGACTGAAATGGAATAAATATTTTTCTTTAGAGGAGAGCACCCAAGAAGAAGAAACCACCATAACTTCAGTATTCATTAACTCAATCCATTTCATGACATATGTTCTATGGGCAAGAGTCTTTGTGTTATGTTAAGATAGTCATAAATGTTTTCTACAGTACTTCTAATAAATGATAATGTATCAAGTCCAAATTTCTTTTTGTGTCTGCGTATGTTTAATTTTATGGCTAGATAAGGCCCTGTGTTATTTCTCCTTAATTTCATTTGCTTGTCTAATCTATTATACTGAATTTAATCATTTAGATTTTTCATTTTAGAAATAAATGCCCTGGTGTATAATTGCTGACTAAATTTTTCTTAAATAAATTTAAACAGTTAAATCTGTTATGGCAACAAATAATTAGAATATTCTGTTTCTTCACCCTCCCCCCACTCTAGGAAACATTCTGTCTTAAGAAGTTACCATCCAAGATGGAAAATTTTAATCTTGGAGAAAACTACAACATAATACTGCATCTTAATCTAATATTTTACAATCCATCCTCACATTACATGAAGATTTCTTATAAGATATAGAATTCATTTGTTTTAGTAACCGTGTTCTTCAAAGTCTATTGCAATGGCTCATACAAATATAAACAAATAAATCATTTTTTTTCACTTAATGTATTAACTGATAAGAAGACCAGTAGACTTTTTAAAAGTTTTAAAGAAACTTCATGCAATGGGCACACACAGGAGGTGCCGAGAAAATGAAAGCAAAGTTAGTAATAGATAATCAGGTTCCTATCCAGAGTGTAAGTTAATTTAATACTCATGGATAAAATCCTGTTGCAATGGACAGGAATCATTTGCATCACTACTGGTGTAAAACTTAACAGAGCTCTAATAGCTTAGCCCAGAGAAAGTTCATATCCCTACTGACTTAAATAATTCTAGAAGGACTTGTTAGTAAGTTCCATGTTTTACTTCACTTACATTTTTGTGTTCAATTTCAAAGTTTTTAAAAGTTCTTGCAATGATACACATGTGTTTATCACCTTTGTTTAGTAACCAATTGAAAACTTCAATTTTGAATAGCTGCATTAGGTTTCTTCAGCTCCTTTTCTACTCAGAGATGGAGAAATGGAGAGAGTACTGGGTAAAGCTGCTGTTTAGTAGCAGAAACAATCTTTAAATTGGCACAAAAAGAGCTCAAATCTGTGTGGGAGCCCTAGCTCTGTCATTAAGTAGTTGTGCAGTATTGGGTAAGCTTGGGCTTCTCTGAGCTTTATTTACTTTTGTCTGTAATGTCAGAATGTTAATATGTACTTTGAGAACTTGCTTTGAAAACGCAAGATTAAAAAGAAGAAAATGCTGTGTAAATGGGAAAGTGCTATATAGGAGTGAATTGCTGTTTTTATGGTATTTTTCCACCAGGGTTTTGGGGGTAGATACATTCCACCTCAATTTCATTTTGTCCACTGGTGTACCATTAAGTAGATTGCTGCAGAAATGATACCTCTCTCACAAAGAGGAAAATCTGTCTACATTTAACCCTGTTTATAAAACCACAATCTGTGCAAAACTATTTGCTCTTTTGGAAATTCAGTCAACACAAACTCTTGAATAAACATTTAAGAGATCCATGTTTTTCTTGGCCAAAAGCTTAGGCCCTGAGAAATACTCTTTTTCTAATTGATTGATTTTATTGATCTATAAATTTTTCTTTGCTCTACTCCCTTGCTCTCCCCTCCCCTTCAACCCTCTCCCACAGTCCCCATGCTCCCGATTGATTCAGGGGATCTTATTATTTTTCTACTTCCCATGTAGATTAGATCCATGTATGTCACTCTTAGGGTCCTCATTGTTGTCTAGGTTCTCTGGGATTGTGATTTTTAGACTGGTTTTCTTTGCTTTATTTAAAAATAAAAACACTTATGAATGAGTACATATGATAGTTGTCTTTCTGGGTCTGGGTTACCTGACACAATCTTGCCTTCTAACTTGTGTGTGATTCTGACTCGTAAAGAACATGATATGTGATTCCCATGAAGATGTGCTTTTGCTAATATTTTAGTAGAAAAATAATTTGTAAGACAGCAAATGCTTTTATCTATCGTCTTTTCTTGAGGTCTGTAGAGCTCAGTTGTTTCAATGAATGAAGAAATACTGGTTTTATTATTTATTGTATTCTTGTGATTTTTTTATGAAAGGCTAATTTTTCTAGCATGCGGCTTGTCCTTACTGCATTAGCATTTTGAGAGATATAATCGACAGTATTTTCAACTTTAAATAAAAAATTGTTTGCTTCTCAAACATGCAATCCATGTGGTACCGGAATGAGATTGTTCTGAAGTCATTTACATACCATGATACTTGTGCAAGACTGGTGATACGTTGGAAAGGGGAAAGTTATGTGAGAATAATATGAAAAGAGAGGAAGAAATTGATAAAAAGGAAACTTTAAATCATTATTTATTTGAAAAGCTTGCCTTTGTGTCAATGCTTTTAAGTAATTATCATTGTATATATCTGTGTATGTGTGTACACAATGTGTGTGGTGTGTGGGTGTGTGAGTGAATATGCAAGTATTGATCAAAGAACAAACTTTAGGACTCTCATTTCTCTGCCTCCTCTTTATTTTTGAGGCAGAATCTCACTTGCCGTTTCTTTCACACTGCATTCTTCAGAATGGCAGGGCTGGGAGCTTATGTGTAATGGTCTTATCTTGATATTCCTTTTCTTTAAGAGCGCTGGAAACAAAAATCCTCACCTACACATCTAGCTTTCTCCCTGCACTCCAGGGATTGAACTCAAATCATCTGGATACTCAGCAAGCACTGTGCTTTGACTAACTGAGACAAATTGTTGTTCCAATATCATAATAGTCTAATCTCAAAAATTGCAGCCTTTGCTTTATTTTTCTTTTGTTTACCAACAATAATTTGTCTCTCATTGTTAACAAAATTAAATCAGCAAACAAATAACTAAATAGGACACTGGAAGTGGAAATTAAATTTCATTGCAGCAAGAATGATACTTTGAATATTACTAAGTGACTTATAATAGAAAAATGAACAGAAAGGATTTAGAGAGACATTTTGACAATCACTGGCTTTCTCAATGGAATTATAAGTGTATGAGCTATAAGGGAAAAGCTTAAATTTACCCCATGTTAGTTGAGTCCCTCCTGACAACTTCCTAAAATGAATAATAATAATAATAAGGTAGAACAAGAATGAAAATGGTCTTAATAGCATGGATCTCACAATTTTTTACTTTTATTGCACATTTCCAGAAGAAACTCCCAAAGTCAATTTGGTAGGTGTGATGCAGCCTTACATTCTGAAGCAAATGCCAGGTTTCCTAATGAGGATGTTCAATTTTGAAAGCAGTTCTGTAGGTTGAGATTCATCACTAACCTTCTGCAATGGAAAAGATGATATTGAATGTGTCAGATGCCTGATAAGGCTCATGACACAATGTATTTAGAATGTATAATCAGTGTTCTAGCTAGTTCCTTGTTCTTGAAAAAGGCAAAGTTGCTGTGAGTGAGCGTTTTTAGAGACACTTTGATATCAGCTACATAAGAAAGTGTCAAAACTCTCACATATAACCTATAAGTAGATTAAAAATTAGAAAAAATTATATTTTATCTTAATGTTAAAGTAATTGTGGGAAGCACTGGAGAGATGGCTCAGTGACTAAGAGCACTTGCTACTTTTATAGAGAACCAGAGGTTTGTTCAAAGCACCCATATTGGATAATTAACAACCAGCTAAATTCCAGCTCAACGGGATCCAGCACACTCTTCTGGCCTGGACAGTACACTTGTACACACACACACACACACACACACACACATACACACACGAATAGGAAACTAAGCAAAGTTTCTTAGATTCTTCTCTGTGCCATTGTGTACAATAGTGCTTTTTCAGCAAACAAAAGTAAATGTATAATTTATTATGAATAGAAAAACACTTGATGTATCTAGCACATGTTAAAGATTCATAAGTATTTATTGTATGCATGAATTGATTTGATTTTAGACAGAAATTCCAAATTGGCATCATGGTCTATATGATTATATTTAAGGACTCAAAGTAATTATTATGAGGGAACTTTAAAAAGCCAGGGATGTAGGTCTCAACTTTTTAAGAAATTCAAAGTCCTTAGAAAAGGAACTTGAGAAGATTCCTGACAGCTAATAGGTTACCTGTTTTTAGTGCTGGATCTGAAACACAGTAACTTTAAAAGAGGAGACTGTTAGTTAAAACAGAAAGAAAAAGGAAATGTACTTCATGCTGAAATAGGATCATACAAGTTAGAGTCCTGTTCATCCTCCTTAACCATTTTCGTCTTACCCCAATAAGATTAAAGGCAAAGTGAAACCTTGGCATTTGAAGCATTAGAAACATCGCAAAGGAAGATTGCAGTATTATTAAACAGCAATACTGACAACAGAAGAAAATGAGTCATTCTTCTGGGAACTGTGTACCCAGGAGTGATGTGAGAGGTCCTTCTGTCTATGTGTTGCTTTTATTGGTTAATGAATAAAGAAACTGCATTGGCCTGTTCATAGGCCAGAGCTTAGGTAGGCAGAGAAAACCAAACTGAATACTGGGAGAAAGAAGGGCAGAGTCAGAGAGAAGCCTTGTAGCCCATCAGAGCCATATAGAACTTTAGCCAGTAAGCCACAGCCACATGGTGACACACAGATTAGTAGAAATGGGTTATATTAATATGTAAGAGTTAGTCAGTAAGAAGCTAGAGATAATGGGACAAACAGTGATTTAATTAATATGGTTTCTGTGTGATTATTTCGGTTCTGGGCAGCCAGGACAAAGCAGCTGCCTTCCTGCTACACAGGAAAAGAGAGAAGAGCTCCTGGTAACTGAGCGCTAGTGAGCACAGTCAGTATCTGTCCATCTGAAAAATAAAATGGCAGATGGCAGAAGTCAGCAGACTGGTGACCCTCTATGCTATTATAGGAATGAGTGTCCTTTGAGGCCAGTGGAGAACAACCCCTCCGGTATGTTCAAATTTGTACCTTATGTGCTCCTTCATTGGTAACAAAAGAAAAGGAATTATCGCCATTAGTCCTCCTTAGTGTTTGCACAACATGAAAGGGTGGAGATATCAGGACTTTTTGGAGGTCCATTAAAGAAAAGCTACTTCCTCCTGTAGCTACTTCCTCCTGTAGCTGTCCTTTAATGGACCTCCAAAATAAGGGAATCTCCCTTTGGCATTTGGGGAGGGGGAAAGGGGTGCCCAGCATTATGTTCCGCTGCCAAGATTAGAATACTGCATTTTCTTGGTTCTTTCTTAGTACTTTTCCCAGCTCTAAGCCCATCCTTCAACTGGCCAAGAGAGCCCTCCCCACAGGAATCTTATTCACCTGAAGACTCAGGCCATGGGAAATGTAATTAAGCCTTTATCAAGATCATTCACTTATTCTTTCAGGGGATTATTCCATCAGGCAGTCAGTTAAAGAGCTTCTCTCAAGCAGCTAAGCTTGCCTGCTTTGCTTTTCTGAGTTAAAACACACACACACACACACACACCACACACACACACAAACCACTTTTTCCTTTTCTTGCAGATGCTGACCCAAATCCCAAGCCTGTCTTTCCTGAAACTTTGGCCTTCCTCACTTTTTCTCAAGAGCCCTTCCCCCTGTCATGTAGCTGCTTGTCTACCTGACCTCCATTGCTGAACACACCAGTTCTCTGGAACCATACGTCAAAATGTATGACTTTCATTCTTCTTCTTCTCCATGTTCCTCCTCTCAGAAGCTGCCAAGATTTATAGTTCGCTGCTGTTTTCCTGTCAAATTCTAATAAAATTACCCTTGAACATTCTTGAGTCCATTTTAAAATTCTTCTATTAATGAGAGTAAGAACCCAAATGGAGCCCATATTTCTCTGGTAACATTTATATAAATACCCAGTTAATATCAATGTAAAGCATCAAAAAGGAAGGTGAGGAATCCTGACATGCTATGTGCAATAGCCAGTTTACTTATTTAGGGTTAGTTGAAAATCTCATGAAGCAGAGGGAAATTGGTGCGGCTAAGCTGACCATCTGAGGATATACATCAGTGTCACAGAAGTGAATGAATTCATCATTTTATAAACACTATCCATCTACCATATTAGCATGGCCAGAAACCCATTCAGCTGCAATTTCTAGCTCTATGAAGAGGGATTTATAAGGCAATGAAACCATAAAAACATAGCCCATTTAAGCCTAATCTTCCACCAATAGGGAGTTAAAAAAAAAAAGAAAAAGAAGGAGGAAGAGAAAGCCTAAACCAGCATGGTGGCACTTTGCCTAGACATTTTATTTCCTTGAATAAAGCTGTTGGAGATGAACACCTGCACATTTTGAACATGATCTCATTGCATAATGGGTAATTCGGTAAGTGCACTGTGGTTCCAGGTGTCATTGTCTTTTCAGTCTTTGGCATGCAGAAATGTAGCATTTACATGACAAATGATGGCATGAGTTTTGGCTGTGATGGCATATTCTGCTCTGGGAAGATATGCAGAAAGGGACCAGCAGCTGAGGCCAATTTGACATAACGCTTATCCGCTTGGCTAGTTTCTTTTGAACTTCTCTGGGTATCTGTGGGGCCCTGGGTGCCACTGTTCATACTACAGCTGTGGCAATAAATGGCAAACAAAGCAGTTGCTGCTACCCTGAATTAAATCCACTTTCATGTTAGTCAGACAGAAGATACTTCTACTATGTTAATGGAACAGGCTTTTTTTAAAAAAAAAATTAAAATGGGTCAGTGATGACACATCTTAACATTTCCCTAGTTCCTTTGAAGTATTCATGGAAACTGAAATATGAAGCCCTTATGGAGCAGGTCAAGTTTCACACATACATAATTCATTCTTAATGCTTTTCTTTCCAAAAGTTTGTCCTGGAGTCAGAGGAATGTGGCAATATTAAAAGACCAATCCAGTGTGCGGGCATACTTTCATTTCCCACTTCTCAAAATAACTACAAAAGAACCAAAAGCTTTCGTGGAAGATATTTATATAAATACATGCATTGTTAAGTATAAAATAGTGAAGTAATGGATGCTTGGAAATATTCTTTTTATGTGAGTAGCTCAAGTAAAGCAAGTAGCATGGAGATATGTTTATGTCAGGGTTGGAAAAAACGTCATTGAAAGTCACATTTCAAATCATAGGAAAAGAAAATTCTCAAGTTGATGCTTGCATGAATGATACTTCTCGTAATATTCTTTAACTCATAAAGTAAGTTTTACTAACCCCTTGCCAGGGGCAAGCTACTATTCTGAGTACTAAAATTAAATTTCCTTTTTGATCCTTTAGGAAATTGTAAAGATTTTGACCACAGAGTTGTTCTATGTGTTTGAAATAACTGTCAGTTGTCATCACTCTCTTACCAAAAGGCAAGAGATTTCTAAAAATATTACATAGAAAGTCATATATTTAAAAATTATCCATATCCAAATATAAGGTAAAGACTCCCATACTTACATAATCAAAATAACATTTTCTAACATCAAGTACCAGCTTGTACTGTTCAGTTCTCCAAACTACAGGTAAAGTGACAGTCTTTTTTTTTTTTCTTTTTTAAATTCAGAACTCTTCAGTGTCATCTCTGATGTTAGGCTACATTTATGCACCTTAATAAATCTCAGCATCTTTAGTCTCTTAAAAGTAAGAGACAAAAAAACTGTCTAAACTGACTGAAGCTATCAAAGCACTTCTCAATGCTTTGGTCTAGGCTGGAGGTCTAGGGAGTGGTACTTCTAAGGCACAGCATGTAGAGCCCATTCTCCCTACCTTAGTCTCCTAGCAACACCCACGTGATCTTACAAAAACATAATTGCTTATCATTTAAGCCATATATATGAGGCTTTCCTCATCACAGTTTAATTTTGAGAAAACTTAATGCAGAATGTTCTATCTATGATTGAGGTAGTATCATCAACAAAAGCCAAGGGCTTTATGAGATATTGAATAAAGAAACAGAAGATGACACTAAGGACAGCAATATCCTGGAAAAACAGCAGAGTTTGATAAGACATTTCATAAGCTGTTCATTTGGAGGTAATAGTGTATATTTAATAAACATTGAGCTGTAGATATAAAGGTTTTGAGCCAAATGGTGGTAGAGTGTGTTTTATATTAATTGATCAATTCGAAAAATATTTTAAGTAAGAACAGGGTATTGGTAAGTAGTTTCTAAAGAGAGAATAAAGGGGAACTACACTGTACCTAGAGACTTATAGAATATATAAAGTACTTCTAATTTAGGGCTTTTCTTTGTTTTGTTTTGTTTATAATGAAAAGATTCTTAAATTAGTAGAAAACCTAATGGTTAAAGAAGTCATTGTTTATTATGATATGCATTACCAAGTTGGAGACAAAGTCTAAATAAAATGCTGGTCTCAAAGTCATTCTGTGACGTGGCTTCAAAGTCTCTAAATTATAATCCTATCCAGTAACTGCCTCTTCCTCCTTTGCTCTGCCATCTTGTTCATGAAGGCTTTCTCTCTTGTTTTACTTTAACTTCTCTGTCTTAATGGCATTCCCATTCTGAGTTTTAAAGGGAAGTTCTTCCCTCCTTTTACAGACCTATTCATCTTGTGTCTGACATAATGTGTTATTCCCTTTTAATGCTTTTCCTCTGAAAAACTTGTTCATGGCCTCATTGTCTCCAAGCCCTTCCTATGGATAAATTAGGGGCAATTCTATGTCAGCTCCTTTGCTGAACCAACCTACCTGCTGCAATGTCTTGCTTCTATTTAAGAACCAACAATGTCAGATTCTGAAAAAGTTTGTTTCTTCCTCTTAGCCAGTTAGCCCATTGCTGTATGGGAATCCATTTAGAATAGTACTTGGAAGATTCATCTCTTGTAGGCACTGGTGTTAACAAAGGAATCATGCCTTGTTGACCTCATCTAAAGCAATCACCCCAATACCCAAATTCCAAGTCCTATCACATTAGAATTTCAACACAGAACTGTACAATTTAACCAACAGGATCTCACAAATTAAACATAAAATGAAATCAAGAGCTAGAAGATGAGGAGAGGGGAGATGTAAGGAAGAATAATGACTTCTTAACATGCAAAAGAAAACAAGCAAAATTTAATTTATTTCTTTTAATTATATCATCAAAAATGCTTTCTGTCTTATTTTAAATAGACTCTAAATAGTCTAAGAATAAAATGCCACTGTTCCTACCAACATTTTGCAGGTAAATAAACAACAGCAGAACTTGTTTAGTGACAAGTTTGAAGAATCTTAATAGCTATGGGCCAAAAGAGTGTTCTCTAGGAAAACCAAATGCCTGTACAGTAATAGACACATTTCTTGATTATATGTAAAAATGGGGTTGAATAGACGTTCTATCATTTAAGCAGCGTAATATTTTCAGCATATTTTGTGACTATTTAAATCTGTTTCTATATAAGTATTTATTGCAATTGAATTATCCTTTTTTTCCTTGATATAATTTATATACTTATGTCAGTAAGACAAGTATAATTCATACTTGTCTTATTTTAAATAGAAAAATTTTCAGTCCAAAAGGAATTCTAATGATACCTGATTTGGACCAGAGGTCACATCACACTGTGTGGACATAGCTTTTAAATAATATATTCAGAGGGTGCAGAGGGAGCAAATGTTTACATTTCCTTCGTCATAGGAATAAACACAGCTGTAGTTTATTATTGGTTACAATGATTCACTTTCTCTACACATTTACCTTACTCCTGTAACCACAGTCTTTGGTTTAAAGAATTTGTTTGCCAGTTCGCTAGGAATGTTGGTTCGTTTTGATACGACTGAAAACAAAGTTAAATTGCAGCGAGGTGTGTTAGTTTTCCGTGCATCTTTCATCTATACCAGAGACTGAAGTGAGAAAACATATGGGGCCAAATGCAGCTTATACAAGTCTAAGCCCAATAAAACCACTGGTGAAAAGATGATACTATATACGTATCTATATGTGTGTGTGTGTTGTAAGGAGGATGCTTGTTTGTTTCTTGGCTGCCCAGACTCCCGAAATAACCACACAGAAACTATATTAATTAAATCACTGCTTGGCCCATTAGCTCTAGCTTCTTACTGGTTAACTCTTACATCTTAATTTAACCCATCTCTATTAATCTGTTCATCACCACGAGGTCATAGCCTACCAGCAAAGTTTCAGCTCATCTGTCTCTGGTGGCGGATCCATGACTTCTTCCTGACTCTGCCTTCCTTCTCCCAGTGTTCAGTTTAGTTTTTCCCATCTGCGCTATCAGGTCAAGCCAGTTTCTTTATTAACCAGTGGTATTCACAGCATACAGAGAGGAATCCCACATCGTGCGTGTGTGTGAAAGGTAGCTATTAAATATTGTGGTTTCTTAAAAATGAATACCAATATTTTAGAAACCAACGAATAAGAGACAAAGTATTTTAAACTCTGAAAAAATAAAGATTTTTACAAGGCTAATTGATAACAGCAAGGTTTAACTTTTTTTTAGTATAGTTTCACTCCAATTATGTATACATGTTTTGGAGTTGTATGTAAAATTTATGTGAAGGAAGACAATACACAAAAAGAAAGTCAAAACTATTTTTCAAAAGTAGAGATGAGAAAGTTTATAAAGTTTCTAGTTAGAATATTTAGATTCATTTCATGTTTAGCCAATGACTAGTCACATGGTTTTGAAGGAAGAAACTTTAATTTTCCTTGTTTTATTACTTTAATCACATGTTTTTATCTACCCTAGAAACAGTTATGGATGTGTAGTTATTAATATATAGATGAGTTGTTGTACTACTTCTTACAAGTTGTAAATAAATGGTTAGAAACTATGACAGTTGTTTTGATATTTGCATTTTAACAATGTATTTTAGTTATTTGTGAAGTTATGTTTTGTGTTTGTGTTGTATGTAAATGTGTTTCTAATATGTGAGTGTAGATACACAAGCCTGTGTGTATACATGCCAAGGTCAGAGATGGATGTCAGGTACCTTTCTCTATCCCTTTTCATCTGTTTTGGAAGGATCTCAGTTGTTTTAATATTCCTGCAAACTGGGTAGCTAACTTCTTGTATTTGCCTGTCTCTAGTACCCAGTATTGGATTTATAGGTATATTTCTTCATACCTCGCTTGTATGTTGGTGCTTGGGATACACACCCAGGTTCTCTTACTTATACAGGAAGCAGTATACATACCCAGAAAATACACATTCCATTTTTCACAAAAACAAACCAAACCAAACCAAACAAACAACAAAAATAGGTTATGTCAGACAAAAGTCAAAATCACAAAGCTGAAAATTTAATCTGTCATGTTTTAATATAAAAAGTTATAAAATGTTAAAGAGTCTATTAAGGAGAAGAAAGGATACCTGTTCAAAAAGAATGGTGAAGAGCTAGCAGACAACTGCAGAGTGAAGCACATCAGGGCTCAGCGGATGGTCTTCAGAGAAGCCGGCTGATTATCTCCAGGCATTGTAAAGAATAGCTTGAAAGTGACCTAGAAAAAAAAAAAAGATGGAGCAGCAGTCATTACAAAAGATTCACGTCTCCAGATCTCAGTAACATTCTTTGCACCCAGTGGGATAAAGTTTGGTGAAGTCCTCGTTTATGTACTAAGAAAATAAAATAATAAAAAGATTAATGAAGGCTTGTTGCCTGCCGAGAAAGAACATGCTGAATTCTTAGCTTTTACAGGTATTTAGTAAGGTAAGAGAATGATTGTTGAGCAAAGAATGGAACTCCTCCATTCAGAGAGGCAGACATGCTTGGATCAGGAGGGTCTTTGAGACAAGGCAAACAGAAAGAGGCTAAGTCAATCATGAATTTAAAAGGTGTGTTTTTACAATTGGGGGCATGCATGTGACTTACCAGTATACTTCTAAGCCAAATATTGTGATAGAAAAATCAGAATTGATCAATACAGATTCCTTTTTTTGATGCTTTGTATTCAATATCACAAGGCATGAATTTTGAGGTATTAAAGACTGAATGCAAGACATTGCTCACAAAACATCTGCTGCCTCACCACTGAGTTGTATCCCCAGTCCAAGGCATGAATGATTGACCACATATACTGAAGTATCCTAAAAACAACTAAATTGCATAGTAAAATATGCTGTGGCTTTTCGTACAGTACTTAACCTACTGAGGTTGAAGGTTGTTCATTTATCTAAAATTGTAATTAATGTGAATAACCTTTTATGTTTAAAGTTTCCCTTTCAATTTTTATTTTATGTGTATGGGTGTTTTGCATGTATGCGTATCTGTGTACCACAGGAGTAGGTGAGTACCATCCTAGTGCAGAAGACAGGGTTTGATCCCTTGGAACACAAGTGACACATGTTTGTATTTTACTGTGGGGTTGCTAGTACTCAAACGCAGTTTCTTTGGAAGAGCAGTCAGTGCTTTTAATCTCTGAGCAAACTCTCTTGCTCTACTGTTTTCTTCCCAGTTGAATGGAAATCTTCCATTGTACATGAATATAACTGAACAAATAAATAGTTCCTAAATAGACGGCTATTCTAAAGGTGAAGTACCTCACTGAACATGCCATGTCTATGCAAGCCAGTAGATTCCTACAAGTGCATCACTATGTAACACCACACAGATCAAGAAAAACCATTGCCAGACACTCTAAATGTTCCTTCCTATAACTATAACTGTTGAGTTATCATCTTTTTCTGAAGGGCAACCATATTTCTGACCCATGACAACAAAAGTTATTGTCCGTTCCCATGGTCTTTAAAGAAATGGAGATACATGGTATATCTTCATTCTTTATCTCTGGCTTCTAGCATTAAAACTAGTAGCATTTAACATGGACATTTAAGACAAGTACTAGGCAACATAATAGCTACGAAGGACTCACCCAAAAGAGTTGGCAGTTTAGAACCAGTTGGGGAAATGTTTTAAGTAACCCGCAGAAATACTGAAATTGGAATATTCTCAGAACACATTGGAAGTTGTGGATGGAGCATATTAAGATCCTTCATCCTAGGTTTTAACGGCTCCTCAGAGGAGCCACAGGTCATTGAGCACAGGAAGATTTAGAAGGTAAAGTGATCCTACCATCATTTACTTATTATTGCTATGACTAGAAAAACTGTATTTTTCTGTGCAGACTTTATTACAGACCACATAATCAAAAACTATTTCCAAACAATAATTACAAAATAAATTTACAATCATATTTCTAGACAATAAAGAGCTATCAACAGGTTCAAAGAAGATGAACCTTATACTAAATTATGTGCCTTATGGTGCTATATATTGATGCCATAGAACATATTTAATTAAAAAGTAATACAAATTGTACAAATTCTACACAGAAAAGCCATTCGAAAGCATGCAGTTAGAAATAACTCAGTTAAGGGAAAGGATAGTCAGTCTTGGGCATATAACCAAAGGATGCTCAATCTTACCACAAGGACACTTGCTCAACTATGTTCATAGCGGTACTATTCATAATAGCCAGAACCTAGAAAACACCTCTCCGAACTTTCACTCAGTAACTGATGGAAGTAGATGCAGAAATTCACAGCCTAGCACTGTGCCAATTTCACAAAGTCCTGTCGAAAAGAGGGAGCATGAATTGTATGGGTGGTCAAGGTCATGATGGTGAAACCCAATGACTGGGCATTGGGTTTTATCAAATGCTTTGTCCTATTTTCCCATATGGTGACACCACTTGCTTCCTTTACTCTATTATTTTTATTTAATTTTTAAATTAAACAAAATTATCTAAATTATAATTAGTGATTTCAAAACACTGAAAAAACCTTGCATAATAAATATTCATACATTTGCTTATGGAGCACTAGTATTTTATACATATTTAATTCAATTTGTTATTTCAAGCTTTAGTTTTTATTTTAGTATTTGTATATGTGGTGTAGGTATGTGATATGTACTCTGTGATGTATTCAGTAGATAACATAGGTTTCAAAGAAGTTGGTATGTAAATGTGTTGACAAAAATAAACATTTGGACAGGAAACATTAAAGGTAGATTTAGCAAAATATGCAGTATATATGCATGAAATTCTAAAACAATTGATATAATAATATTTAGCACTTTGTCTTCTGTTTTCATAAATCCCTCAAAATAGAATTTATACCAAATAATGAATAAAAAATTAAATAAACAATGTACTTAATTGCTTCTACAAAAACATTAATAGAAACACAGGTGTTATTTTTCCAAGAAAACACAATTCTTAATGTGTATTTGCTTAACAATTCAGCATAAAATATCTGTGGAAAGAAAATGGGGCAGCAATAAAAACAGAGGGGCATACTATTTCATTTGAAGTTTGAAAATCCATCTATTTATGCCTGACAAGTTTAGGTTTACACATACACAAGGTGATAACTGAACTGAAGAATACCATCAGTTAATTTGATGTAGTTGACGTTGAACCAAATTTATAGAACAATGACAGACTATTCATACTTTTGATAGTTACATGCAGCATTCACTTGCATTATTTTCTCAGACATTACCCAGATTTAAATTAACATAAAATAAGGGAAATGATGGAAAATATGCTTTCAGGCTACCGTATGATAAAACTAGAAATAAGTAGCAGAAAAAATTCTGTAAAAGTTTCAGAGTTTAAAGTAAGAAGTATTACCCTCTTTGTTTTGAATATGAATATTCTTAGACTCTCACTGGTAATAATTAGATGACTTTTTATCTAATAGACATTTTGAATGCCACACATTCACTGTTCTAGACAATCAAATGTTACTAGACTATTTCATCACAGCAGAATGTTAGATGAGGTCATTTTTTATGTTGAAATAATTTTGCAATTGAAAACAAATGGAAAAGGGTGGTAAACTAATAAAATAAGCCAGCAAATATAATAAGGCAAGTAAAAAGGGCTTCTTAATTTATAAAGTTCTATAGCTATATATCTGAAGTAAGGCTTTCAGCAGGAAATGTAATTAGATGTATGGGGTTTGATTCATTTTGCTTAACTCAGTGTTGTAGCTCCTTCTGTACTGTTGCTAGAAGTTTACAGTTTTCTTTGTTTGGTGTACTCAGATCTCAGTAGCTTTTGTGTTCATGTGGCATGCTACAATTATCACAAGAGATATGGGTGTCTTTATTGAAATACATCAGTGGTCTTGAGAAAATAATTACTGCTCATGGCTTGAATTTACCACCCTCCTGAACTAATTAAAAATGACTATAGAGTGAATTCTATAGTTAACATTCTTTATCAAAACAGAGGGCAGGAGAATATAATGAATAATTCTCCAAAAGTAGAAGGTGTGCCAAGAGGAGGAAAGCATGGAAACCAAAGATAGTCATAAGACATAGTACGTAAAACAATGTAATGTGACTTCATGAAATTGTGCAGGAATATGTGTGTAAAACTCGGAAACAGTCTGTGGTAATACAACTAGTAACTGGCATCACATGTTCTATGTGTGCTGGTGCACAGCAACTACAACCTAGGCACTCAGGAGCAGAGTGAGGAGGAACAGAAGCAGTCAAATAGTACATTTAGGCCACAGTACTCTACAGGACAGTCAATCTCAGCAAAACAAAAATCAACCAATAAAGGAAAGAAAGCAAACAAACAAGAACATGTCAAAGCTGAGAGAAGAATCAGTGTTGAACTTACATATGAAACAGATATTCTTATATATGAAATACGTAGAGTAAATATTTAGAGTGTTTCACAGGAAAAAAGAGATTATAAATTATTTCATTAGAAATACAAAAACTGAGCACCCCATTAGAATTTTAACCCATGAAAATTTTTCTTAAGAACTGTAATTGATTAGTGCTAATTACTTATTTTCAGCCTCAAATCCTCCATGGCTGTGTATATTCAAAATAAGATAAGTAAGGACTAAAGTAAGTAAGTCAATAAGTAAAAATAAAAAAGAGAACTAAGATGTTCTTTATTATCAAAATAAAATACCTGCAGCACTGACAGATAATGAGGTAAAAATATTTTAAAATTGTTACAAAATACCTGCTGATATTCACCTAGTTTTTGTTTTACTCATATCGTCCTTCTTAGAAATTTTTTAGGTTAATCGTCACAACCAAGCTAGTTTTGGGCAAGTGAATGAAAGTAAAATTAGACTTTATCCTTCCTGTATACTTTTCTGTTTGTTGGTAAAAACTGTCCTGTTTCCCTAGTTTTCTGTAGAAGTGAATACATTGCATGCATTTGTAATGTGTTCTTATGAAAGACATCCTATAATGACAAGTGGCATTTATAAAGGGTAAATGAAGGAAATAGCAAGTTCATGTATTTTCTTTAATAAAAAGAAGAAAGAGTAGAACCTATTTTTGCCTGTGGTATATTTATATTAGATAATAACTCATATATATTCATGTCTAGATTTCATATTACATATATTTTCATCTTTTCTTAATAGATACAATTAATCTTTCAGGAATCTAAAAAAATAATGTAGTTAAGCTGTAAACCAGATTCGTAATTTTACAGAGATGGGAAAATGTTGACCTTTGACATTTATTGACTTTGGAATGACTGCTAAAGGAGAACATATATACTAGTGGCCTGCTGTGGTGTGAATGTGAACTGTTTTCCATAGATTCAGATGTATTTACATGTGATCACTAATAGACTTGTATTTGCACTACTTGATGGAGTTTTTGATTCTACCATACTGATCAATATGGATTTATTTTTAAAACCATCAAGTCATATTCAGACTGAATGTAACAGCTGTTCTTTCATTCAAATAGTTCATATATTTTGACCACATTTTCCTTCTGTGACTTCTCATCAATTCCCTCATTTTATGCGTTAGTTTGCTTCTTTCTCTTGTGTCAAATTATATAAATGAGAGATATTAAATAATAGAAAACTTGGAGTTTTTATTTTTGAGTCTGTCCTATTTGGTATAACATAATATCTAGATACATGCAGTTTATTGCAAATGACATAATTCCATCCTTCTTTATGACTGGATGAAATCCATTGTGCATTACTGTCCAAAGTAATTTACATTTCAACAAGTCTACTGTGAGAATTCCTTGTCCCTTTCCAATGCTCATCTTTTTTAAATAAAATGTTATATAATTTATGATTTGCTACTACAATAAATTACTGTATATGAATAGCTAAAATATTGGCCAATGGGTAGTTAGTTATGTGAGTTGGCCTAGGACATTTGTGGCTAACATTTTAGCTACTTGGTGTGACATTTCAACATTTTGAACCCAGACACAGTGATATTTTGAATAATTTCATAGATGTTGTTATGGATGAGTATAGAATTATTGGTTAACAGTTTTTACCATTCACTGAAAAAGTAATTATTTTATTTTATTTAATATCCATTGAACGAAATAAATAATGTAAAAACAGTTAACTATACTTTATTTTCACTAACTGTCCAAATTATAAACTGATTTTAATCAATATTACAGGAAAAGAAAGTTTTACATTCAAGGCATCTTACTCTGGAGCATCTAACCACAAGAAACTCATTTAAATATAATCATAGATCAGTGTAATAGAGATGGACACACATTGAAAATACTTTGTAGTCATATTCTACCGAGAACAGTTTTTGCTGATAAAGTACTATGATTTATAAGCTATATCTCCTTTCATTCACGAATCCACATGAGTCAGGGATCTGGGTCTCATTAAGAAATGTCAATATGAGTTATGTGTGTCAATTAAAAGCCTTTTCAAAGTGATATAATTTCTCTATTCGTCTTTGTATTTGCTCCAACTACAGGTGTTGATGGCTCCTCAAGTGTAGTGTAGACCTAAGGTAGAAAACAGCCTGAAACAAATACTTCCTCTGCCTGACACCTCCGTGAGGTCATTGAGTTAATACGAAATAAAAATCAGCATGTTTTAAACCACTAAATTTTTACTGCAATCACAGTTGTGCTAACAATTATATCTAGAGAATTTCTGAAATTCTGTTTATAGGCTGAAAAACTGGCAGGAACATTGGAAAAGCAAAAGTCAAATTGAAAGGCAAATACCACCAATGAATTAGTCACAAACTCACACTCCTGTTTTCACAGGTAAATGCTTAGATTGTGATGTGGTTTGTCATCCACATTAGTGCTGGGAATAAATCTGGCCTTGTTCTTTCTGGAAAACTGGACTGTCTGAAGTTGCTGAAGTTCTTGCAGCCTTCTATAGTACTAGTTGTTGAAAAGTGAGTATCTACCATTTTTAGCAATAGCAGAAATCATTAACCTGACACACGGTGAAGATTCATCTTTGAAGGTCATCAGAGGAGCACAAAGATAGCATACAACACATTTGTTTAAAGAAATCAATTCTTACTGAACAATTTAACCCCAAGAATGAATAACCAAATTAATAAATGGTGAGCTTCCTGTAGATTTTCTGGGTCAGAAATTCATTCACAGACCACCTGAGTGATTTCAGTGAAATGTCATTTATAAGGGACTTTATAGGGCTTTTTGACATGTACTGTATTCATAGTGACTAGAGAATCTGTTTTCAAAATGTTTCACTCATGTGACTGCTGGTGGGATCATCAGTCACTGCCACATGAGTCTCTTCATGAAACTTACTGTGGTCATGATACAGTACAAGAACGCTGAAAAATGAGTGATCACCAAATAAAAGAAGACAGAAACCACTGTGTCTACTATAAATTATCCTCATAAATCATATTCTTTCACTTCTGCCATATTTTATTGGTACTTCAAACCAATATTAATGTGTTTGTCAGGGCTATTCACAAGGATGCAGCTATCAAGAGGCAGTGTATCAGTGAGAGACATTTCAGAAGCAAGTCACCTCCAGAAGACTGGCATTCATTCTGTGATTTGCTATTTCTGATTGACTGTATGATTTTAATCGTAGTATCTGTCAACCTCACAAAAGAGGCGAGAATCATTTTACTAATTCTGAGAGTACTAGATATTGCTTAGAATTTGACTACATAGTTTATTTTTCTATCAATTATGGAATCCTAGTCTACTTTGTCATGTGTCCAGAGTGGTTTTGGTAATTAAAAATGAGTACCACCTTGATTTTAAGTAGCTTATATCATCATATAATCCAAATCAGCAGGAGATATTTCTATCACTTCTATATTTTTGATGGTTACCTGTCATGCTTATTAAATCTCTCTCTCTCTCTCTCTCTCTCTCTCTCTCTCTCTCTCTCTCTCTCTCTCTCTCTCGTGCATTCAAGTGTATCATGTTTGTACATGTCACTGGGTAATGCAGAGGTCCAGAAGGAATCCTATGCTGTCCATCTTTATCATCATTTGAGACAGGATGATTACTGCTTACACTAGAGTAGCTGAACCACAATCTTCTGAGAATTATTCTGTTTCTGTTTCCATTTGCTATGGGAATGGCAGGTTGACAGACACATGTTACATTTTGAGGCTTTATGGCTGCTGTTGATCTTAAATCAGGTGTTTATACTTTGTGCAACAAGCATGTTACATACTGAGACATCTTTCAAGTCTCCCTTATCTTTTAGAAACTTTGAGCTAAAGGGAGATCCTAGACTTTTTGTTCAGGAAAGAATTCCAGAACTACTTAGTCTGATTTCTAGCTGGGTTTTATTAAATTACAAAGGATGGTTACAAGAAAGACAGTTGCTCAGAAAGAAATACACACTTGAGATGACAAGTCTTCCAAACCCCTGAGTGTCATCAAATATGATGACAATTGATAAACAGATCACAATAATGCAAGAACTAATGGTACTGAAAGTGAATAATTATGCTTGTGATTCTTGAAAAATGTATAGGAAATTAATAATGCCCTACCTGAGCACATAGGTTTTCAGTATAAATCGTCTCTATATAAAGAGAATACCTTTTTTATGTTGAAAACCTTCAAATCAAATGTTAAAAGTTTTGGATTTCTTGCTTTTCTATAGGTAAGAGGCTAATCAGATTCCAGAATGAGGGGTTTGGTGTAGGAGTTCTTCTGTTTGTGTGTTGCTTTCATTGGTTAATGAATAAAGAAACTGCCTTGCCCTAGTTGATAGGGCAGAACTTAGGTAGGTGGGGAAGACAAAACTGAATGTTGGGAGGAAGAGAGGCAGAGGAGGAGAGAGACACCATGGATCCACTGGAGACAGATGCTGTATTTTCCCCAGTAAGCCACTGCCACGTGGCAATACACAGATTAATAGAAATGGGTTAAATTAATATATAAGAGTTGGCCAGTAAGAGGTTAGAGCTAATGGGCCAAGGGGTGACTTCATTAATACAGTTTCTATGTGCTTATTTTGGGGCTAAGCTAGCTGGGTGGCCAGGATGAACAAGCAGCCCCTCCTTGCAACAGGGGTTCCTTTTTCTTCCTATAGTCTCATAATTTTATGAACCTTTCTATCCTGCTTTTTTATTATTATCAGAGATCTATAAACAAATAGAATATTAAAATAAAATGCAGGACCAAGACCAGGTGAACGATCTAAATAGACTTATTAGTCACGAAGAACTAGAAACTGTTATCAAAAATCTCCCTTCCAAAAAAAGCCCAGGACCAGATGGTTTCAATGCAGAATTCTACCAGAACTTCCAAGAAGAGCTAATACCCATACTCCTTAATGTATTTCAAAATATAGAAACAGAAGAGTCATTGTCAAATTCCTTTTATGAAGCTACAGTTACCCTGATACCAAAACCACACAAAGACCCAACCAAGAAAGAAAATTACAGGCCTATCTCACTCATGAATATCAATGCAAAAATTCTCAATAAAATACTGAACACATTAGAAAAATTATCCATTATGGTCAAGTAGGCTTCATCCCAGAGATGCAGGACTGGTTCAACATATGCAAATCTATCAATGTAATCCACCATATAAATAAACTGAAAGAAAAAAACCATATGATCATTTCATTAGATGCTGAAAAAGCATTCAACAAAATTCAACACCCTTTTATGATAAAGGTCTTGGAGAGATTAGAGATACAAGGGTCATACCTAAATATAATAAAAGCTATTTACAGCAAGCCGACAGCTAACATTAAATTAAACGGAGAAAAACTCAAAGCCATCCCACTAAAATCAGGAACATGACAAGGATGTCCACTCTCTTCATACTTCTTCAATATAGTGCTTGAAGTTCTAGCAATAGCAATAAGACAACATAAGGGGATCAAGGGGACTCGTATTGGAAAGGAAGAGGTTAAGCTTTCGTTATTTGCAGATGATATGATAGTATACATAAGCGACCCCAAAAACTCTACCAAAGAACTCCTACAGCTGATAAACACCTTTAGTAATGTGGCAGGATACAAGAGCAACTCCAAAAAGTCAGTTGCCTTCCTATACACAAAGGATAAGGAAGCAGAGAGGGAAATCAGAGAAGCATCACCTTTCACGATAGCCTCAAATAGCATAAAATATCTTGGGGTAACTCTGACCAAGGAAGTGAAAAATCTATTTGACAAGAACTTTAAGTCTTTGAAGAAAGAAATAGAAGAGTACACCAGAAAATGGAAGGATCTCCCTTGCTCTTGGATTGGGAGGGTCAACATAGTAAAAATGGCAATTCTACCAAAAGCAATCTATAGATTCAATGAAATCCCCATCAAAATCCCATCAAAATTCTTCACAGATCTGGAGAAGACAATAATCAACTTTATATGGAAAAACAAAAAACCCAGGATAGCCAAAATAATCTTATATAATAAAGGATCATCTGGAGGCATTACCATCCCTGACTTCAAACTCTACTACAGAGCTGCAGTATTGAAAACAGTTTGGTATTGGCATAAAAACAGAGAAGTTGACCAATGGAATCGAATAGAAGACCCTGACTTTAACCCACAAACCTATGAACACCTGATTTTCGATAAAGGGACTAAAAGTATACAATGGAAAAAAGAGAGCATCTTCAACAAATTGTGCTGGCAAAACTGGATGACAATCTGTATAAGAATGAAAATAGATCCATATCTATCACCATGCACAAAACTCAAGTCCAAATAGATTAAAGACCTCAATATCAGTCCGAACACACTGAACCTGACAGAAGAAAAAGTGGGAAGTACTCTACAACATATGGGTACAGGAGATCACTTCCTACGTATAACCCCAGCAGCCTCATTGAATAAATGGGACCTCCTGAGACTGAGAAGCTTCTGTAAAGCAAAGGACACTGTCACTAAGACAAAAAGGCAACCCACTGACTGGGAGAAGATCTTCACCAACCCCGCAACTGACAAAAGTCTGATTTCCAAAATATATAAAGAACTCAAGAAACTAGACCGTAAAAGGTTATTCAACCCAATTATAAAATGGGGCACTGAGCTGAACAGAGAATTCTCAACAGAAGAAGTTCAAATGACTAAAAGACACTTAAGGTCATGCTCAACTTCCTTAGCGATCAGGGAAATGCAAATCAAGACAACTTTAAGATACCATCTTACACCTGTTAGAATGGCTAAAATAAAAAACACCAATGATAGCCTTTGCTGGAGAGGTTGTGGAGAAAGGGGTACACTCATCCATTGCTGGTGGGAATGCAAACTTGTGCAACCACTTTGGAAAGCAGTGTGGCAGTTTCTCAGGAAATTCGGGATCAACCTACCCCTGGACACAGCAATACCACTCTTGGGAATATACCCAAGAGATGCCCTATCATACAACAAAAGTATATGCTCAATTATGCTCATAGCAGCATTGTTTGTAATAGCCAGAACCTGGAAACAACCTAGATGCCCTTCAGTGGAAGAATGGATGAAGAAAGTATGGAATATATACATATTAGAGTACTGCTCAGCAGTAAAAAAACATTGACTTCTTGAATTTTTGCATGCAAATGGATGGAAATAGAAAACACTATCCTGAGTGAGTTAAGCCAGACCCCAAAAGAGGAACATGGGATGTACTCACTCATATTTGGTTTCTATCCATAAATAAAGGACATTGAGCCTATAATTCGTGATCCTAGAGAAACTAAATAAGAAGGTGAACCCAAAGAAAAACATATAGGCATCCTCCTGAATATTAACTTTCATCAGGCGATGAAAGGAGACAGAGGCAGAGACCCACATTGGAGCACCGGACAGAAATCTGAAGGTCCAAATCAGGAGCAGAAGGAGAGAGAACACGAGCGAGGAACTCAGGACCACGAGGGGTGCACCCACACACTGAGACAATGGGGATGTTCTATTGGGAACTCAACAAGGCCAGCTGGCCTGGGTCTCAAAAAGCTTGGGATAAACTAGAGTAATTTGCATTCACTTTCATTGGATAAAAACTGCTTGATACTTAATTTTTCCATTACCTAAATACTAAATACCAGGATTTTCCTCATAAGACTATCCTGCTGCTATTACTAACTCTTAAGCTCAAATAATGCAGATTAGAAAACGTGGTAAATTGTCAACTTCTGACAACATATAAAATAATTACTGATAAGTCCATATTTTCCCTGGGATAAGGACTCTATTAACAAATAAATTCTATCAGATACCCATAAAACTTCATCAAAATAAAATTGGGACAGATTTCTAAGCTGCAATATGCAAAATCTAATCATATATGTGTGTGTGTGTGTATGTGTGTGTGTGTGTGTGTGTGTTTATGTGTGTGTATTACATAGAGACTTCATATTACATAGAGATTCAAAGAGTAAGTCTGGGGAAATATGTCATGATGAATACTTGCTAATGAAGCATGAGGACCTGTTTGAATCTATACCAATCACATGAAAGCATACCAAGAAAAAAATGGCCCTCTAAATCAACATAAACAAAGCTCTTAAAAACTGGTAGAGAATGAAGCTCCATGCATAGGGCCAACATGGGTCCTCACCACGTCGTCTGAGTATATATTATGACTTTCAGTTTAATGTTTTGTGGGATTCCTGAGTATGTAAAAAGTGGGTGTCTGGCAATTAGGTTCTTCTGTTTCTTTGTCCTGTACAACTTTGAAGTAATAGTTTTTAATATTATTATATGTTAGTTTGTTAATTATTAATAATAAAAAAACAAATGAAAATCCAGCCACTGCAATAAGGGATGACATCTGACCTGTCATTTATGCCTACTAGGAAAGGAAAAAACTCAGGATTTTCAATTAAGTGACAATGAATATATCAACCACTCTAGGGTAGGCCACAGATCAAGAGGATTTAACCAAATTATAATATACTCCACATTTTGTTTGGTTACAGTTAGATGAATCTGCCTACATATAGGAAAAGCAAACCTTAGAAATTATAAATGCAGGCCCAATTTGTGCTGTGCGTCAATCTCTTTATCTCATGTTATCTTCTGAATTCTGTCTTATATAGGATACCGCAGTATTCAAGCATTTACGTTATTTCACATATTGTTCAAATCTCTTGAGTGCAATAGCTCAATGTAGCTCATTTATGAAAATGCATGGATAGTATAGCGCTTTTCCTGTAATGTCAGGGTGGTGGCACATGTCTTTATTCCCAGCAGTCAGGAGGCAGAGGCAGGCAGATCTCGGTGAGTTCATGGCTAGCCTGGTCTACAGAATGAGTTCCAAGACAGCCAGAACTGTTACACAGAGAAACGTTATCTCAAAAAAGAAATCATTGAAGGAAGTCATTAAAACCATACAACATTGTCCCAGTGAGTTTCTGGATCTACTGAAAACTATCCAAAATTCTATGTAGAGTAGGTAGCTGAAATTTGCACATGGGTCACTGGGAGAGTTTATACACAGAGGAATGACTTCCGTATTGGATGACACTTCACTCTTATTTTAACAGCATTTAAAAAAAAACAATGCACATGAACTAAGCTAAAAATTTCAAATCTTGTCTATGCAAGACAGTCCAGGTGGTCATGTTTGGTAAATGCTCAGTGGATGCTGTAGATTGACCTCAGAATCAAGATTGGTATAATCAAAATAAAGATTATGTATACTCAAAATAAGATCAAACAGCAAACAAATGAATACAACAGGAAGATGAGCAGGATAAGGAGAGAAGGAAGTAAATAAATAGGAAATGAACACGGAAATAAAAGAGGGAAAGACAGAGACAGATGACAGACATGGAACAGAGAAGCCTTGATAGAGAGATGTGTTTAGAGATCATTAGAAACTTTACTAAAAGCTGCTGAGGTGGTAGACTACCAAGAAAAGGACTTAAATTACAAAGAATGAATTAAATACAGAGATTACCATTTTCTTTTTAACCATTAGAGCTACTAATTAGAATATATTGCTAAAATATTTAGTTTTAGTGTTTGCTTTCTTTATTTAAGAAATAGTCCTTTATTTTCTTAATATTATGATACAAATTTGCATTATATACATGTATTGTAAGAATATAATATTAGAAACTAGATTATAATATCGAAAACAATATGAATAACCCGGTATGTAATCAGAAAAAAATCTTTTTATTTTCTGTGCTAAAATGCGTATAAATCTCTTGCATAACAGATGGTTAGGAGATGGAAATTTTGTATTAGCTAGGTTCTATATAGGAAAATAATCAGGGGTACTTATATGAATGTTTTACACCATACAGTCTGGGTAATCTGGCAGTGGATTTTCAATGTGAAATTGGTGGTGCTGAGACCTTGTAGGTAATTATTCTTTGATTCTGATGCCACAACAGACATGACCAGCTATGTAAGGGCTAGAGAATTCCTGGACAACCACTAATCTTCAGTGCACAATGAAACTGGAAATATTAGGTTCTGATATTAGCAGCAGCAACAGTAGCAAAGGTAACAGCAAAGGTGGCAGCGGCGGCAGCAGCAAAGCAGACAGCAGCAACAGCAGCAGCAGCAACAACAAAAACAACAACAACAAGACATCAAGACACTTACCAGTGAGACAGAAAGACAAATCATTTTCCTTTCAAGGTCCTGCTATCATCCACCCAGAGATTATTACCTACCTTTAGAGTATGTTTTCATATTTCAAATAATATATCACAAAAATCCTAAACAAGTGTGTCCCACAGCTTACATCTTAGTTGAATTCTTATTAAGGTTGAAAACTAGTATTGGTATCATAAAATTATTTAAAGAACTAAAGACAAACAAACAACAACAAAAATAAAACCAAACAGCACAAAAATATATATGATGGATCAGTCTCTTCTACAGAACTGCTTTTTATGAGTTAACTTCTAACAAAATACCTCTGTAATCAAACTTCTTAGAATAGTAACCAGTTTTTATTGGTTATATTCAATATATGTATGATTACATATATTTATGCCCTTACACTTGAAGCATTATATAGGAAGTAAAACAGAATATTTTCAAATAGTACACAGGAAGTTCAAAGAAATGGGTAGAATCTTGGGATCATATATAAATGTCAAAAAACAAACAAAAACATACAGAGTGATAGAGACATAGAAGCATTACTCCATTCTTAAGGATTTCTTGTAGAAGGAAACATGGTGTTTGACAATCAGTGATCAAAATCACAGCTTCTTAGCAGAATACTTACAGGTATGTTGGTCAAGTTGCTCATGCAGCATCCTGAAGCTGCAGTATTGAATACAAGCACTGTCCTCTTAGATGTACACATTCAGTGAGACTCAGATAATCTCACTAAAACCATTGGTTTGCAATTCTTTCATCAGCCATCTGGTCAGTGTCAAGCCCCTTAATTAACTCAGAGACCTGAGCCTGTTCTAAAGCTATTCCTTTTGATTCACTAGTTTCTCCAGTCATTAATTTTACTTATTATTGACAAAGTTTATCTTTATGGAATCACTGTGCCTTTTAATTGAACATCTTTAATTTACTTTATTCTAATCAAATTCATTTATTTATTTGCGTTCTTCCCTACTGGAAATAGCACCATGCTTGGCTAGTTGTACAAACAACTCAAACTACTGAGTAATCAGTTTTTATTTCTGTTAGCAAGCTTTTAAATTGTTTAATAATATAAAGAAGATACTTTAAACACTGCATGCTGACACTATCAATGGCACAAATCTAAGTATTTGAAATGCTTCAGTCAAGTTGATTTTCCAGAAATCAGTGAGAAATTTTAGCTTACTAAGAAGTTCAATGTTTATTCATCTTTTGCCAGTAGGAAAGGAGATCCAAGTTGGCACACCCAATCAGTTTCTAATTTTCAAGAATGCATTACTATTAATACTTGCAAAAAGTAAAGTCTAGATTTTAAAGCCAAAAAAGATCTAATGGCATGAATTTATTAGAACTTGGAATATTCTGCTATAAATATTAAAATGGGACCTAAGGAGCTATTTTGGAGGCTGTGGGTCTAGTTAAAAGATTAGAGTAGTAATCTAGACAAAAAATTAGGAATGATGTCAAACAAACAAAGGAAATGAGGATATGTAAAATGTCTTGAAGCCTAGACATCGTTTTTTTCCTGTTATTGAAAACAGTCATGATTATGGCTTTCCTCTCCTCTACTTCTTCCATCTCCTCCCCACTTCCTATCTCATCTTAATCCACCCACTTTTCATTTCTCATTAGAAAACAGAAGTCTATGGTACAAGATTAAAATTAAAAATGTATACTAAGGTAAAATGTAATAATATGAATCAAAAACTAACTTACCAGAATTGGACGAAACAAACAGAAGAAAGAGTTTTAAAATCCAAAGAGAAGACATAAGAAATAGACTCACATTTGCACACTTGTCCACAGTTGCTCTACCCTCTTCCCTGGACAGAGTGGCCTATAGGAGTGCAAACAGTGCCTACAGGAGTGTGGGATGAGGATGAAGTGATGAGACGGGCAAAACTGAAGAGGAAGATCTATGTGTTCTACCGGTGAGGGGGAAGGAAGGACTTGAGCCTGTAGCAGGTAGTTTCCTACCCAGCAGTGGATGCAAAAGAGGGCAGGATTTGGAAGACAGAAGGGAGAACTGAAGATCTTCAGTTGGCCTTCAGTCAACACTTTGAAATGTAAACTCAGTAATGAGTGGAAGGATATTTCAGACAGAAAACGGAATATTTAAAATGCAGGTACCAGGCAGTTTTGAAAAGTATTAACTTTGTCCACTGGTTATCTACTGGGCATGTTTGGAATATTGAAAGTTCAAAGCCAGCAGGGGCTGCATAGCAAGAGTCTGTATCCAATATATAATAAATATCCCTCAAGTAAAAATCCTCAAATACAATTAGCAACAATACTAATATTCTGATGGCTACAACTTACTTTCTTCATTGGTTGGAAGACAATGCGAAACTGTATCATTCCGGTTAAGGGAAAATATGCTTTTTCACTGAATCATACAGGTGAGTTCTCACCATCAAATCTGCACACAGTTTCTTCTCTGTGCCTTCCTCTAAAATTTCCTGTCAGATTGTCTTAGCTTCCTCTTCTATTTCCTTGCCATCTGACTGGATAAACACCAGTTTCTTTTGTATAATCCAGTGTCTTAATACTGGTCTCCGTTAATGTTAAGCAGTCAGTCCTTGCTCGGAATCTCTGTTGCAACTGGCTTATTATTCTTTCTACAGAGTTTGTTTATCATTAATGAAATTTATCTAATAATTGCAATCTCAAAGGAGAAATGCTCTTAAAATTATAACTATAATTAAATGTATTAATAATCACAGGTGTGGAGTTTATATAGAATACATTTTTTAAAATTTGAAAGTTTTATAACATAGGTATGTGCTTTTACAAACACAAATTATTGCATGTAAGTTGTGTTTTATTATATTAAATGAAAGTGAAGGAGTTGCTAATTCACACTACTCAATTTCCCCCTGTTTTTGGAAAACAATAGATGAAATGTTAGACATTAATTGATGAATTCTGTGATTCCTCTAAGAAGGAAAATTATTTATTCATGAGCTATAAAAATACAAATTATTTCTGCACATTAGAAGGGAGCAAATATTAAATTTAGGTAGATACTAATAAATTTTTCCATTGAATCTAATTATGGGTGTCATTTCAAAGCTATTTTTATTTCTCCTTTGGCTTGGTGGTACTTTTTATTTCTAATGAAGTGTATTTAGAGACAACAGGTAAATACACATAGATCTTGCTTTTCTTATTTTAAATATCAAAGATATGTGTTTCTATTATTTTTCTCTCATTCTTGAAAGAGAAAAAGAAAGACCAAGGATGAATAGGAAAATCAACTAGGGTCTTATTTGGTGAAGTATATTTTAAAAATAGGTCAGGTTGTGTCTTAGAAATAATTATTATTGTTGTGATGAAGCTACATGACTAAAAGTGACTTGTAGAGGAAAGAGCATATTTGGCTTATGGTTCCACAGCACAGTTCATCATGGAAAGAAGTCAGGACAAGAACTCAAGCAGAGTAGGTGCCAGTATGTGAGAACTGATGAAGAGGTCATTAAAATGTGGGTATATGTGTGTTGTTACTGCATTGCTTCTCTTGTCTTGCTCAGTCTTTGTTTTTATAGAAGTTAGTACCTTCTCGCCATGGATGGCATCATCTTGAATGGGCTGGACCCTTCCATATCAATCCTAATTAAGAAAATGCTCTACAGCTTGTCTAGAGTGGGATCTTATGGACACATTTTTCTTTTTACTTGCCTTTTTCTTTTATTTTTTTCTTAATTTTGAATTTATTAAACTTATTTTTATTTTGTGTAAATTAGTGTTTGACATGCATGGATTTCTGAGTAGGGTGTCAGATGCTCTGGAATTGGAGTTACAGAGAGATGTGAGTTGCCATGTGGGTGCCGGGAATCAAACCCATTTCCTCTGAAAGAGCAGCCAGTGCTCTGAACACTGAGCCATCTCTGCAGCTTTTATCACATTTTCTTAATTGAGGTTATCACTTCTCAGATGCCTTTAATTTGTGTCAAGTTGGCTTAAATCTAGCAAGCACAGACAGTTATTGTTAAAACTTATTTAGATGAATTGTGTCTTAGTTTATTATTGTGACTATATCTGGTTTTGAGGCAAATCTTTTTTGGTCTAAATTTGTGATCTATACTAATATTGGTTAATATTTCCCATTTTCATGTGTATTTGCGTGTGCATATGTGAGTGTGGGGAGTTGCATGAGTGTATGTATGTCCATATATGTGCATGAGCAGGCATAAAGAAGCTTCTTACTGATGTGAGCAGCACCATTCTATGTCTCCTACAGCTGTGTACATTGTTCAACCACTGTCTAGCTCTTTAAGTGTATCAGATGGACGCCACATCATTACCTTTTTCAGAGTGGTTACATCTCAAAGATCTCATGAATAAATACCCAGTTTTACTTTTGTGGATCCAGTATCTTTTTTATATGTTCTTTTCCATTTGTAGCCTTTATGGTTGTTTGTTTTATAGTTCATCTGGACAATGATTGGGCAGGAGGAGGTTGGGGTAAGGGTAGTCAGTATGTATGATATCTGTGTATGAAAATAAGCTTTAAAAATTTAAATTTAAAAATCTTCAGAAATATGTTTTAAATCAAATGATGAACAAATTTATTTTTCTATTGAAATATCTATTTTTAAGATTTATTACTTTTGTATTAAGTGTACGTGTGAGTGTGTACATGTATCTATCTGTACAACGTGTGTACCTGAGAGATGCAGAAGAGGGAGATGGATCCTTTGGAATTGGAGTAACAGGCAGTTGTGAGCCTCCGCGTTGGTGCTGGGAACCAGTGCTTATAATCACTGAAACATCTGCACAGCTACCTGAAGTTTATATTTTCAGTTCTACTAATGATTTCAAAGTTAAGTCAACCTCCTCATTTTTCTTAGCATTGTTATAATATTTTCGAGTAACAAAATCAGGAAGCAATATTCATGCTAATATAAAATATTTATGATAAGTGCCTCAGACAAGATCCAGAAAATATCAATTAAAATATCAAATAATAAAATTAATATTATTTTTCTGTAGATTTAGTTTAAATATTTAATTATATAATAGAAAGGGACAAAACCATATAATTATATAATATATTGCATAGTATTAATATGGTCATGGTTTTAGCTAATTCCAAGCTATTCAAATTTTAGAATAGTTTATTAGACAGAGTACATTTTTACTTATACTTGCAAAACAACAAATATCACCATAAATTCTGCTATATGTAATTAATTTCTTTTACTTTTAAACACTAAATCAGTAAAATTATTTTAACACTAAATTAATAAAAACCGTGGTTGGGCTAAATTGTATGAGAGAAAAATCTTTAATTAATTTTTAAAAACATACAAAAAAGACATTGTGCTTTTAATGTGACACTAAATTGAACTATTGAGTATTTTATCAAATTGTTTTCACCTTAACTCAAAATGAGATTAATCTGTAATTTTATTTTCTTGTCTTGATATCAGAAATAAAGTGGCCTTATAAAAAAGTAAAATTTATTTTTGATAAAGTACATTTCTGTGTACATTGAAATGTTTTTAAAAATGTCAATTAAAGAAGACTTGGCTTACAGTTCAGTGTACAACTTAGTTATTAGTTTCTAGTGAGAACCTGGATTCAATTATGAACAACAAAACAAAACAATTATGGGAATTCAAGAGTAAGTATATTAAAAATTACAATTATTATAAATTTTCACAAATCTCAGATACCAAACCCATACATTTAGTTTTAAAAATCAATAAAGTTAAATGCATGTAAATTTAAAGTACCCAAATATTTTGTTAGAATGTCAGGGATTTATAAATTCCCTTGTTCAAAAGATTCACCACATGTTGCTGAAGTTTAAATATATTGTATTTCAAAGATGTAACAAAACAGTGTTTTCCTGAGAGTAAGCTGTGTGACTGTGTTTCATTTTATCTTGTAGAGATGGTTCAGTGGTTAGCAACATTTATATAGTACAGAACATCTGTGTTCAGTTCTGAGCATTCACATCATGCAGCACATAAATACTTTTATGTCCAGACTGGCAGATCTAATACTCTCTCCTGGTCTCTGTAGGTACTACATTCATATGCATAAAATTATAAAACCCATACAGAGACACACAATACTCACATACATAGTCATTATTGAAAGGGGAGCTCAATGACTTGATCCTGAACAAAAACTGTACCTCCAAATAAAGATTAATTTATTAGAGTTTATTGATAATCTTTGCAGTAATATTCTTTCTTTCTTTATTTTTATTAAAATTATTATTATTATATTATTTTTTTCCACCTCCTCCCATTTCCCTCTCCATCTCCCCACTCACCCTTTCCCTCCCTTCCAGTCCAAAGAGCAGTCAGGATTCCCTGCCCTGTGGGAAGTTCAAGGTCCTCCCCACCTCCATCCAAGTCTAGGAAGGTGAGCATCCAAACAGACTAGGCTCCCATAAAGCCAGTACATGCAATAGGAACAAAACCCAGTGCCTTGGCCTCTCAGTCAGCCCTCATTGTCCGTCACATTCAGAGAGTCCGGTTTGATCACGTGCTCCAACAGTCCCAGTCCAGCTGGCCTTGGTGAGCTCCCATTAGAACAGCCCCACCATCTGAGTGGATGGGCACACCCCTAAGGGTCCTGACTTCTTTGCTCATGTTCTCCCTTCTTCTGCTCCTCATTTGGACATTGGGAGCTCAGTCCAGTGCTCCAATGTGGGTCTCTGTCTCTATCTCCATCCATCGCCAGATGAAGTTTCTATGGTGATATGCAAGATATTCATCACTATGGCTATAGGATAGGGCCATTTCAGGCTCCCTCTCCTCAGCTGCCCAAGGAACTAGCTGGGGACATCTTCATGGACACCTGGGAACCCCTCTAGAGTCAAGTCTCTCGCCAAACCTAAAATGGCTCCCTTAATTAAGATATATACATCTCTGCTCCCATATCCACCCTTCCTCCATCCCATTCGTCCCATTCTCCCAAGCTCTCCCCATCCTCCCCTTCTCAGTTTTCTCTCCCCATCTCCCCTTACCCCCACCCCATCCCACCCCCACCCTCCAGTAAGGTGAAGGAGGCCCTTTGTATATGTGTTGCTTTTATTGGTTAATTAAAAAAAGAAACTGCCTTGACCTGTGATAAGGCAGAGTAGAGCTAGGTGGAAAAAACTAAATTGAATGTTCAGAAAAAAGTGAAGTCGAGAGATGCCCTATAGCAACTAGAGGAGAAAGATGCAAGCCAGAGCCCTCATGATAAAATCTTCTCCCAACAAAATTGGTTCATCAACATAGTCTGAAACGTTTGGGGCTAATGCCCACCACCCACTTTGGTTCCTGATGCTTATGTGCCCACTCATGGTCTGTAGGAAACTAGCTAAGACCATGCCCATGGCTTAGCACGCCCCACCCGGGCAGGCAGCAGAAACAGGTGTACTAGGCATACACAAGCACAAGAGCATGGCCGATTTCTGCCTCCAAACACAGGTATATTTCCAGGCCATGAAGTGTGCTGCATGGCAGATTTAGCTTTTACTCAGATAAAAAGGGTTTATATGACGCACGGCGCTTCCCAGAGTTGAGGTGGTGAAGATAGTTCCCAGTGGGCATTCTTAGAGGCAGGAAACACACTTCCTGCATGTTGGACTGGGTGCAGCAAACAGGCAGGGCCATGCTGGCCCTAACCACATCTGCTTAGCATATAAAAAGGTGCTTCTGGTGAGAAAATAATTACAAATACACAATAAAGACAGGTTCAGATAAAGCAGACCTCTAAATGGGTCATAGTGTTGGATAAGCGTACATAAGCCTCAGAGAGAGAAGAAAAAGAATATAGAGAGTTATAAAAAGAAGTAAATGTTTTAAAAAAAATAAAACAAAGCTCATTTAAAAGTTGTAGTGGAGGAACCACTTGTTCATTCCGGCCACTTCACCCTGAAATAATCTCATAGAAACTGTATTATTTAAATTACTGCTTGGCCCATTAGCTCTAATGGCTCACTATTCCATATTAATTTAACCCATCTCCATTAATCTGTGCATCACCATAAGGTTGTGGCCAACCAGAAAATTTTGGATGTGTCTGTCTCCAGCAGCTCCAAGCCATCTCTCTGACTCTGCCTTCTTTCTCCCAGCAATCAGTTTAACTTTTCCCACTTAGCACTGTTTCCCTATAGCTCTGCTATAGGCCCAAAGCAGTTCCTTTATTAACCAATGATATTCACAGCATACAGAAGGGAATTCCATATCATTTCCTTTTTATGTTTAAATGAAAAGGAAGGCTTTATCTTCAACAAAGTAAAATTACATATAATGTAATGGTTAGCCATTTGGGCAAGAAACTTATCTTCCCTGAACTTCTTGACTGGACTTGCAAGACCCACGGAAAAATAATTGCTAAAGTTGCCTAAAGAAGGTGAGGCAGTCCTTCGTGGTTCCTGTTTCATGAAAGAGTCTGTCAGACATTCAGCAGGACACAGAAGAAAGTGAATGAGAAACTCTCAATATAGCTGGAACTGTCTTTGAAATTTCCTGTTTCATGAAAAAGTCTGTTGGATACTATGGGCTGTAGGCTG
The DNA here is from genome assembly GCF_950005125.1 of Chionomys nivalis. NCBI lineage: Eukaryota > Metazoa > Chordata > Mammalia > Rodentia > Cricetidae > Chionomys > Chionomys nivalis. The sequence continues at coordinate 25,979,987 of NC_080103.1, read as the reverse complement.
AAGGTGGGTGACCCAACAATACAGAAGAACTTTGGGTGACTGTCTAGGCAGCAAGGTGTCTCTGACAATTCTAGAGTTTGGAAGTTGTTACAAAGCACTTCCTGTTTACTTAGGTAATACTATGTCCTTCTGGGGTCTTTGATGGAGTTTTTGTTGGGTTTTGGATGAAGAATAGATAGTTATAGTTATGGTTTTCCATAGTTATGATAACAAATAAAGCAGGTATAAATATTGTAACTGTAATTCTTGCTTGATACCTGTTTTGCTATATGTAATTTTACTATGTTGAAGTTATAAGCCTTCCTTTTTATTTAAACAGAAAAGGGGAAAAGGTATGGGATGTCCTTCTGTATATGTGTTTCTTTTATTTGTTAATGAATAAAGACATTGCCTTGGTCTGTGATAGGGCAAAGTAGAGCTAGGCAGGACAAACTAAACTGAATGCTAGGAGAAAAAAAGACAGTGTTGAGAGACGCCACATAACCACCAGAGTGGAAAAAAATGAGATACTACCCTTGCCGGTAGGCCACAACCCTCACAGTAAAATATAAAATAATGGAAATGGGTTAATTCTAGATGTAAGAGCTAGCTGGTAATATGCTTAAGCTATTGGCCAAACAGAATTGCAAATAATATAGTTTCTGAGTGATTACTTCAGGTCTAAGCAGCTAGAAATGAATGAGCAGCCTCCCCCAACACCAGTAACATTGGCAAAAATAAAAATAAAAAATAAGAGAATCATTAAACCCAAAAATAATGTTAGAGAGCTTAGAAAAAGAAACAGTGATCCAAGCAGCTTTTTATTGTCATCATGACTTGCTTTCCATGTATCTCAATTAATTAAGACAGCATTCTTCCTGGGGTTTAGACACTCTCATACATGAACCTCTTGAGGTGATGTTTTTGTTTTACATGAGGATTCCTGTGGTGCCACTTTAGCTTCGTTGCTGTAGATTGAAAGCTGATCACGCAGCTGACCATGAATTTGCTCCTGAAATAATGCCCTTGTGGGATATCTAATATGGAAAAGTGTTATATGCTTTCAATTGCTGTTATTTATGTCAGAATATCTTTGACCAGTGAACTAACAGAGAAGATTGGTTGTGAAAACACCTGGCCAGTGTCTGCATGGAAACTTCTACAGCCCGGGTTTGTCTGGCTGTTTCCAATACAACACCCAATCAGTCTTTACTCAGAATGAGTTCCCAGGACACCTGTAGAGTCTCAATGTGTTAAGGCATCACAGAATACTACATTCCCTCCTCTGGCCAAAAGAGGACTGTGTAATTCCTTCTCAATTCTGTATCTTGTATGGGATAATGTAAATACTCTTTCCTCGGAGGAGGAATAAAACCCCTCAAAGTTTCCTTTTGACTGGAATCTTTTCCTTTTCTAACAGGGTCTCCAGCGGCTTGAGAGTGTATCCCCTGCAAGTAATTTTAACTTGCACTTCCCATTAACATATTTGATAGACATTTTGTTTTTCAGATCCACCTGTTTCCTCATCATCCAATTGTTTGTTTGTAATTTGTTTTTAAAAAGTTCCTTGGAGCTGTAATATTTCAATTAAACGGAACATCTTTCTAATGTTACTGAAGCTTATTTTTCATGTCACTTTGTATGCAAACCCAATGATTTCTAAGTGAATTTACAAATTGGATACATACCACTAAAATTAGTTTTTGAACATTTTCACATCCCCTTAAAGTTCCTAAATATCTCCTGCAGTTTAACCTTCATTGTATTGTCTATTACCCCTTTCCTAGAAGATTCACATGTTCAAGTAATTTCCTACAAATTGAAATCATGAAGTAGGTGATGAGTTTTATCTGGTGCCTTCACTCTACTAGTGTCAATGGTTCCGTATTTGTCAACTGAATAATATTTCACTATAAAGCAGTCATGAATAATGTCTTTTAACCCACCAGTTGATAGACATTAAAATGTCTAAGACTTGGGGTTTATGGACTATTCTACTGATGCTTTTTCTGTATCAAAACTCTTTTATAGAAAAGTACTTCCTTGTACAATGATATTTTTAATTGGGATAATAGGAAGTTGTAAAAAATTATTCAATCAAGCATTTCATTTTTAGTTAATGAATATTTAAATAAGCATAATTTTTAATGAAAAGAGCTCATTATACCTAAGCATTTTACTGTAGATATCTATGCTACTAATATTGTTAAATTTAGTAAATATTATCAAAAGAAATTTGTAATAGAATGTTCTGGCTAAATGTTACTTTCTGTTGACAGTGTAATAACTGAATTTATCAATGTTAATATTAAGTGTCTATATTTCTATACTAAGCTTAGATTTTTTCCATTATAAACATTTAAAGTATTGTGTGTGCCCTTTTAAAAAAATTTAATAATAGAAATCCTTTTTTGTTTTATATTTCATACATTCAAACAGGTCAAAAACTTAATTTTATTTCAGGAGTCAGAGTTAAACACTTAATTTTGTCTCTACATATTTGAATGGGGAGACATTTTGATCATCTTGAGATTGTTAGGAACACAGAAATTAGTAGTCAGCTACCAACATAGAACCTGAATAAGCCAGCACTGAACGTTTTCCTGTTTGTTCTCAGAAACATTTTATTTCTAAAGAAGCACCCTCCCGCAGTGGTTATCTTTTTCTAGGCTTGCGGAAATTCCAGGAGGACTCCTGTTAGATCGCTTTCCACAAAGATTACATTCTCTTTGGAGTTCAGATACCATACATCAAAACACGGGAGCTTTTGCAAGTTTTCTCTCAACGGGGGGAAAATTTCCCCTACAAACTAAAGGCAAAGTCAAAAGTGAGTAAACAACTTTCCAGCTCTCTTCTCTGTGTCTCCTTCTTTGAAGAATAAGACCGCACTGCACAGTGCTTCTGCTATGCTTTATCACCGTGAACCAGTGACAGAAACATGGTATATATGCACTTGTAATGGGGAGACTTTTAGGGTTTAATTGCTTTCTCTTGGTTCAAGACTTTCTTAGCTATAGGCAAAACATCTACATAGCAAGCAAGATTATTTCTGAAACAAATATTTTCTAAATTTGATTTTTGCATTTTTTAAAAAGGAGAGTGATCGTTTTTTATTGTAGATTTTTGAGTTACATATCATGTCTGGTGTGTGTTGTATATCATGTCTGGGGTGAGTCACTTCTCACTTTTCTAATCTTCCTAGGAGTCCCATAACAGTTTCCCCAGCTTCACTGTCAGCAGACACTTCGGCTGCTAGGTGCTTAATAGTCACAGAGACTGGATGGTATCATTGGTGCATAGCAGAGTAAAAATTTGGTGTTCTCATGATCAATCATCTTTGGGGACACACAGCTACCATTATTGATGGCAACAGGGGAAATGAGTGAAATATGGGGACTCTGCTTCATTTTAGCAGATACAGAAAAGCAAGAAGAAATTGTGTGTGTGTGTGTGTATGTGCACACGTGCTTATATATGTGTGGTCTTGTATGCATGTGCTTCTGTTAGGCACAGTCTCGGCTCAGTAGAAATGATACGCACTGTGAGTTGACACAGACCAAGCAAGCATTAGTCTTCTTTTTATAGGTGAAAATTTAAGGTTCAAAGAAAAGCCTAGTCTTCTGGGGTGACACCTGTAGTTAGTGGCAGAGCTGACTCAAAATAAATTAGGGTTAATATTCCTGTTAAAATAATGGAAAATATAAATAAAGGCGAATCACCTTTTCTTTCATTGATTATGCTTGATGCTTGAGGCTTGGATCTTATCTTTTCTTAGGGTGAGAAACAACTAAACTCTGTGGCTAATTTACAACTATCAGTCGTGTAATTGCATCTGCCAAATTTTGAGAGTCATAGTATTGCTGTCTTTTTATAAATTCTTTTATTTCTAGCTGTGATTTTCGAGTTTCCTTTCATCTATATTTCACTTGATGTGTATATATTTGTGGCTCATATCTCTTCTCTAGACTTGCCTTTTTATTACTCAGTGTCCTCTTTTATCCTGTTTATTGCTTTTAATCTTAAATTCTGCCTTGTCGGATATTAATTTTACATCTTTTGCTTGTCTTCCATTAGCATATCCATTTTATCTAACGACTCATCTATTAATTTTAACCTTTAATTTTCACTGTTCTTGAAAATGTGTGCTGTAAATATCATTCAGGCTGGTTCTTGAACCGCTATCTGATACTTTGTCTATGTTGATGAAAGGATTTCATGAGTAAACATTATGTTTAATATACAGTATACTGGATTCATCTATTCTACTTCCTAGCTACCTTCATGTTTTCCTTGATGACAGTTCATTAGCTTTTGCTTCTTTTAGGAAGATGTTCTCCCTTCCACTTTATTGCCCTTTCTATTAAGGAGTCTCTGTGGAAAGTCTCAGTCTTTCTGGATATATTTGCTTTTGTTCTCTATGATTAAGCATTCTGTTCCATTAAGTATGCTCAAATTATTTACAATTTCACTAAATGGAAACAAATCATTTATGCTGTCATTTCTATTATTCTTAACCCTTTTTTAGTATTGAGTTTATTTTTTATTTTTTAATCACTGAATGAAACTCTTTACTATCTAGAGTAGTAGTAATTTTATTCAGAAAATCTGTATACATAAGTATATGTTGGTGTGTATGTGTTTATGCGGTTGTGTGCATGTGTGCATTTGGGTACACATGGAAGCCAGACATCAACACTGGATGTCTTTCTCAGACATATTTCATCTTGTTTTTGAGACAAGGCCTCTCACACTCTTCCCCCTTATTTTTCAAGACATGGTCTTTCAATGAATTTGGAACTTATCAGTTCAGCTAGGTTGAGTGGCTCATGAACCCCTGCCCAATGAATGATGGTTTTACAGATGTTTGCTGATGTGCCCACCATTTTTATGTGGGAATCGGAGACCCAAGCTTGGTCTTTCATACATGCACGGCAGGTACTTTATCAATTGAGCCATTTCCCAAGATACTATTCAAATGTTTGATCGAAACAGAAAGGTGTGGCTTCATGCTTTGATCACTGACCCCAAACTCCAGAGCTATGAGAAACAAGTTTCCTTTTATTATAAATTACTCAGTCTGTGGTATGCTCTTATACCAAACAAAAATAGGATTCTAGTATGGTGGTGCACACCTTTAATCTTGCAGTCAGGGGGCAAAGGCAGTTGAATTTTTGTAAGTTTAAGGGCCATCCTGGTCTAGCCATAGCAAGTTCCAGTCAAGACAAGTCTACACAGTAAGACCCTGTCTCAAAATTTTAATGAATTAAGTTTAATGAATTAACTAAACAAAACAAACAAGACACACTAAGAGAAAGACTCAGTGTTTACTGCACTAAACCAGAAGAATACTGAAGGTGCTTTTAGGTCACTCATCTCTAGGTGTCCTTCTCCTATCATTTAAACTCTTTGCTCTGTAGGAAAAAAAAAAAAAAGCCTTCATCATGAGCAACAACCAACTTTATTTTTTACCAGACTGTAACACCAAGGGAATCCTTAGATATATCACCTGAAAGTTACTAGTCCACAAAGCTGGACTCATTCATTAAAGAGACTACATGTTCACACTAAGACCTCTGATGGGCAATACGAGAAAATTACAGTAAATACCCACACTTCTTCTGCTCTCTACCCTCATAACTACAAAGTCCTGTTTCCCTTTTACAGAGGGAGAAAGAGAGAGTACCTTCTGCCTCCTGGAATAATTCGCATAATCATAACTATACTTTTGGAAAAACATTTTAACCCTTTTATTTATCTTCCCTTTTGCTTTTTTTCCATTTTGTCACCATTCATCATTTTTATTCTAAAGATACCACTGAAAATTGTATTTTAGTTTTATAATATTTATACTATTTATTCATGTTACTAACATTATTTGTGTGTGCGTGCACAAGCATGTGGAGAGATAGAGAGGTGTTGCACATACTACGAGATCTGCGTGGAATTCAGGAAACAACCTGCTCTCCTTTCCTAAGAAATGGGCCTCAGGAACAAAATTCAGTTAGGTTAGCTTGTGAAGCAAGCACTTTTCCTCATGGGACCATCTTTTTAGGATGCAAATTCATTTCTGTGCGCTCTCTTTTTTTGGCTTTCTTACTCTCACCACATCACTTATACAATGATAATCTAGTTCTGTTTCCTACTAACTCAAGTATAGCCTCCCAAACCACAATACTTTTCAGACAACATATCTAAAACAATTAAAAATAAATATAATAACCCTAAATGAGAAAATAATACCTTTATGAGTATTTTATGTATATTAGATAATTAATTGGTTTATTGATAAAGGATAACATGATGCTTCTCCAAGTTTGTCTTGATCTCTTTATTTTCATGTCTAAGCCTGTTGAGCACTAACATTCCAGGGTGGGCTACCATGTCCAGGTCTACATGGCCATTTTAGAGCAGTGAGCCTCATACATATTGTAAAAGCAATATAAGCATTATATGACATTATAATGTGGAACTGAAATACTGAATTTTATGAAAGCATTACTTTACAGGTTCAGGGGACTGTGCATACTGCCTCACATTCGCAAAACTTTGCAGCATACTTGATTAGTGCACACTTTACAGCATACTCGCTTTTCTCAAAAGAAATAGAAATTCAAAGATGTTAAGTGCTGACCTAAGGTAAAGATTAACTAATGGTATACTTGAGCTTGTTTTTTCAATGGAATAGAAAGGGACAATGGTAAACAAGAGACCATTATTAATTTACTTAACTTAAAAAAAAGATTGGGTATATGTTAAGGGTTACATACATAATATATGTGTATACATATTACATATGTTTGTATATATATATATATGAATGTAGAATATAAGTATAAGGTATACACCTTATCAAATTTACATAAAAGTCATTGATATTACTTCAAATGTTAAACCTGCTTCTGAAAACATTGACTTTTTGGAAACAAGACTGCTTAATAAGGTTTATGGCTACTCCATTCATGAAAAGTGCATGAGAAAGTGTTTCAAAATAGCTTTAGGTTATAGACCTTATCACATTCAAGGTTATTAATGCAGTGAGACATGGCACAGCATGAAATGTACTGTAGTCATTTATACTGAGAGTTCAGCACTCATGCACTCCTGTGTGAATTAAAGCATATAGTGCTCTCCTGAACCAGAGGGTCATGTAAATGATGCTGATTTGATTGAAAAAAATGGCTTCATCAAATTTTATTTGTAAAGTGTAAGTCTATAGTGTTATACTGACGATGAGGTTTAAATGTTCCAGCTAGATAAATTACACAGTGCTATAATGGACAGCTTACCAATGACATCAGTTTCCTGATTATATTGGATTATTCTATTTGAACTATGTTTGAATTCTGAAGGCATGCATGGATCATGGGAAATTAGAAAATTAACATACAGTCAATACTATGCCCTTTAATTACATTTCCACAAGTTTAAACATACATAAGGATATAAATCTGTACATTTGTATGTATTTAGAGACCATATCAACTTCTGGTACTAAATCTTAATAAACCAATACTGCTCTCTGTCTTTTTCCTCCCCCATCTTTCACTCTCTCTCCCCTTCCTTCTTTGTCCCTGCTGTGGTGTCACATAGCCTCAGCCGTCCTTTGTGTCATTCTCAGATTTTTTCTGTTTCTTTTACTTCTCTGACTTTCCTGCCAATACTTTCTTCCTTGTATGTAAATGTATAAATGCATATTAATACATGTTGTCTTGCATTCTGAATACCACTTTCCACATCCTTTCACAACATAATCTCAATATAATTCCCTCTTACTGGTATCACACCTACCACCACTCCGTTTTTAACGGAAAAAAAAAATCAACTGTTTTTTTTACTATACCTATTCCTATCTCAAATCTTCATTACCAAACCTTGACTCAAAAGACAAGTTAGGAGTTATGTCTTCATTCATAATTATGAAGCTATAGATGGCTTAATTATTATGAGTTTTTTTGTTGTTATTGGCTTGCCATTGTTGTTTTTTCATGAGTCTTTTTGGATCCATCTTGTCTCTTACACTTTAGATCATTCTTTAGTGGTCTCTACTCCCTTGCTTGACATTATATCACATTAATGCATCACTTTAGGTATCTTTTCTTATTTTCTTTCAGCATTTTTACTTTATACTCTTTAAAGAACATATTTCCTAAGCTTCTATCCTTACTCCTCCTTCAATTCTCCATGCACAGGAACAAGTTATTAACATACTCTGAATTTTCAGTGCTTGTTATCTAAAAACAACTGTCTCTTTGGAGCAATAGCCACAAATATATACTCCTATTGCATTTCATCAGCTGAAGGATCCTCAAAGTATGTGACTTTATTATTAGCTTTTTTGTCAAATCTTCATATGTAAGAGTCATCCTTAGCTTTGCCATTTCCTATGTGTTCATCAATGTACAGAATAAATATGCAATGAGATCACTGTTGCTGAGTTTATATCTGTACTGAGTCCGTATTTTTAACTTTTCTGTATATAGTGATATGATATTTTATTTCAAGACATAATTTTGCAAGTTATTCAATATTTTTAAATATTTTAACATTTTGTTAATCTTACTGCTCTAAATAGGTTCTTTACGTGTCATTTTCATTGCAGTTTTCCCTTAGTTCTTGGTTTAATTTTTTCATTGACTATATTTTATAGAGTACATATATTTGAGATTGAAATATTGTTTCCTGACTTTATACACTGATATTTGACAAGGGTTGTTTTCTTCCTTCTGTGCAATTTTATTTCATGTATAAATTTCTATACTCATAATTGAGGTCAAAATGCCAATTTTAAACAGTAGAATTCTTAATATTTCTCTTAATATAATGTAAATGTCATTCCTATGTTTGGTGAATGCATTATTTAAAAACAATAGATGATCGTGGTGTGCCTTTCTACAAGGCCAGAGTTTATTTTATAATAACAAATTCAAAGGATATGGATATTTAAATTGAACAAATTTGCCATATATTCTTGTTTTCCTTGCTATCTTTCCCTAAGCAAACACAGATGCTTTTAACCCATTCTTAATTACAGGTGCCAGTATCACAAAAATATATCTTATTCATTTGTTGTTTATCAAGTAACTAAAAGGGGTTAAATCAAGAGGCTTCAGAAGTAAACTGATAGAAATATAAGTCATCTTTATTGAGAAGGCAAGAAACCCAGCTAAACTGGAGAGAAGGAGCAAGAGGAAGCAGCAACTCTTAGTATCACTGGTGTGAGAACTGTGCTGTAGAGTGTTCCCAGCTTCAGAGGTGAAAGGGAAGGAATGAGTACAGATGAAGAAACAAGTGGATAATTACACGATATGTTCAGGTCCAGAAGACTGCCAAACAACATGAACGCATGCCATGATAACATGGAAAGAACATAGTCTGAATCCAAGGAACCATTTGAAACTCTCATCTGTTTTTATTTGATGTACACTAGGTGGACAGATGACAGGCTATCAGAAGGGGCTATCACCATCACATTGCTGAGTGACCTTCTTTTTTATGTAGCATAGGTGAGGAATTTCCAGGTTTTGTTTATCTGGGAAGTTCTTGAGCCAGGTTTCTCTTTTTTGATTTGAGTACATCCACCCATGTACACCTACAAGCTTGATTAGCCCTGATAAATTTAGAGTGTGTCACCCTTTCTACTCCCAAGAATAAATCTGTGGATGCATGGGTGACACCATGTTCTATGTACCCATCATGTGCACAGTCATCCTTCTTCTAACTCAAGTCCCCCAGAGAAAGGCAAAGTTTGAAAATCCCCTGTTTTACAAATGGCAACTAAAACTTAAAGTGGACATAGCCTGATCTCAGTACCTCCATATTCTCTTTTCTTGTATCTAATTCCTGCATGTCACTAATCATTTCCCTCATTATATAATTTTATTTCAAGAAAATTATTCAATTGAATTAACATTCTTTATATTTTGTTTCAATCACCTTTATTCCCATGAAATTCATGAGGTGTTGTACTTCTAGTTTATTTCATTGCTCGTAATCTACTCAATGTTTGAAGAATAACTGTGAAGTCTAAGATTAAAAGAAATATCAATCATACAAGCGATTTTCAAATTGATGTTAATATATTGCAGTTAAAATAAGAATTTTCCAAAATTAATGATTCTTTACTCCCAAATTTAACTTTGGCCAGATGTAAGCATTAGGGAAAATATCACCTTTCTAATTTCTTTTATAACTATGGATCTTGAATTTTGGATAGAAATATATTAATTTTAAATTGTTATATACTTAACTAAAATATGTACATTCATGTTGCTAAAACTTAGCAGCTTAAAACTAACCCCATTTATTGCCACTCTGATCTCTTGGCCAGAAATCAAGGTGGGCTTGCATGGATTCTCCGCTCTCAGTGTCAGCAGAGGAAACACAAGGGTTCACCGGTTCTGATCTGATAATAGAATTCATTTCTTACCTTCCTTAGAATACTGGCAAATTAACATATGTGTGATCATAAAGTTGAAGCCTTACTTTCTTACTTGGCCCCCAGTTCTGTTAAATGGCCTCCTCTCTCCTCAAAGGAGACATGAATCTGAGTGCCCTGTGCTTTCTGGTGACTGTCTCAGAAACAAGTGACACTGCAGAGAGATGAAAGATTAACCAGACATCACAGTAAAAATAATGATCCCTTGGCTATAAATTTAAAAGTTACTACATAATGATCCCTTGGCTATAAATTTAAAAGTTACTATACTAGGCTTGGATAAAGAGGAAGAAGAGAGACAGGTGAAAATGCTGTGGCCACAAGAAGAAAGATAATTAAAAAGGCAAGGCACACCATTGAAAACATCTGAAAGTCAATTTCAGCCCAAGTTAAGTGTGAAGCTAATGGAATAAATGTGAAATAAAATCCATATTAAAAGATATCAAACTCCCAAGCTCAAGGTCATGAAAATCAGAGAAATATTAGAGAAAATTTCTGAGATGAAAGTAGAAATAAGTTAAATAGAATGATGCTGGAGAGATGACAAATTAATGTCAATGTTGTTTCTTCTCTAAATTAAATGTGTGCACATTACAATTTCCTTCCCAAGATACTGTGTTTCTAGCATGTAGTTTCTGTATTGTTGTGTCACAATATCCAACAAACAGCAAATTAAAAAGAAACAATCTGAGTCAAACTGTACTTTCAAATCCCTGTTTATGATGTCCATATGTATCTAATTTTGCTGAAGGTACCAGAGATTCTGGTTAGATTTCATAGGAAGTTTGTATTTTTCATTCTTTCTTGAACTCGGTGAAATTCTACTGCAGTAGAAATCTCTTTGAAGTTGGGTTGATATGCCAATGTCGAATCAAATTTTATGAACTTCAAAGCCTGCTCTGTTGCACAGGATATCCTGGTGAGGCTAGATATTGCAAAGAGAAATGAGAATACTTCCTGAACATTTTAACTAACTCGGTCCTAAAACACTATGTAAACTTTCTCATTTGTGAAGAATCACTGTATTTTTATATATTTGGAATATTGTATATTTTGTTATTATTCTCTTATTTCAAATTTTTGATGTAAGAACATTTTATGGTGTAGAATCTGTTCAGCTTATTTTATCTGGGATTTTACTTTGTTTTCTTCCTGAAAGAAGTATTTGTAAGATCTCTGAATTCTCATGAATGTTTCATCTATGTGTCCTTGGATAAATTATATACAAAAATAGAAATCACAAGAAAAATCTACATTACAAAACTTTTAAGAAGGAAGAGCACAGTGTGTGTGTCCTTAAAATTCACTTGAAGTTAATTTAGAGCATTCAATTAAGGTTAATTTCTTTCTTGTTTCTTTATAAATGGCTGGGAACTATTCGCCCAGTTAATGATCAGGTTAAGTTATTTTGATTGATTACCTGCATTGTTGAGGATATAAAGGATTGTGTTTAAAATGAAGAGGTATCCTATTAGAAAGCTATCTTATAATACTCTTCAAATAAATCAAAAGCTTTATAAAAAGACAACAGTCCTTGTAAATTATTTTGTATTTACATGATTGTAAAAAAAGATTAATTAAATAAAGGTGCTCATTTTTTCAAATTAATATTGAGAGTAAGATATATACTAGGGCAAAAAGAAATAAAACAAATATGCCTGTCCTTATGAAACTCCCTTTTATAGGATGGAAAGAACCATTAAAAGCATAACAGATAAGTAAATTAAATAATAACAGTAAGAAACAGTAATTGTATCAAAGTATTCCAAAAAAGGCGAGTTGCAAAACCAGATTGGCAGGGTCAAGAAGATTGTTCATGAATTGTATGCAAATTTTGTAAGAACCACAAGAGGTAAGCCTTGATGACTTAGGAGTCAAGACTTGAAGGGATGAGAGTAAGTGCTGGGGAAAGTCAAAATGATGAAGATAGAAGTGTCCTATGATGCGAACCATGCAGGGAGAGAATGAGGGATTAGAAGAGAGTAGAGGAAGCTTATTATGTAGGTAACTAATGATACTTTAAAACTCAAATATTATGCAGTCAATCTTAAAGGGGAAAACTGAATGATTTTGAAATGTGGTGTTATAGTTGATTTGTTGAGACAAAGCTGTTGTACTTGTAAATGAAAGAGATAGCAGGGTACCAGTAGACCACTATTCACACAGTGGTAGAAAAACTATCACTCCCAGATTTACTCACACATAGTATGGGGGGAAAGAGATGAATGGAGGGATTATGGATGACTCAGAAGATTTGTTTTTAAGTGGCAAAAAACAGTGGAACTGTTATCAAGATTGTAGGGGAATAAATCCATGAGGAATACGTAGTTTGTTGCTGGTGCTTTGTTAGTGGGGTAAACAAATTCAATTTGAAGAAATAACCTTATCTTTGTGACACAATCTCCTCTTCATATGTATTTCAAAAAGAACACTATTTTAATAAAGTTAAAGTATTTAAGGACTACTCTAGGGAGACACACTTCCCACTTTATGTTACATCAGTTTCAAACCTCATAATTTTAGCAAACCTTCCATAGTGATTTTGGGGACCTATCCCTGTTGCTTGTACCAAATATAAATTATATTTTTCTTCTATTGCCTATTGAGTAAAAGCACGGATCACAGATACAATGGATATGTTACCCTTTTATTTTTTAATGTTGACAGTTTTTTTGAGGAAATGGATAAACTTTAGAGTAGGATATAAATATATTTTGAAGAAGTGATTATTTTTCCAGAAAGAAGCACTTTAATCAAGTCATTTTATTATAGAAGTATCTTTCAGAAGGGATTGGGTAGAATGACTGAAACAAACTCCAAAAACTAATTACTTTTCTGGTCAATCAAAAAGAAATAAAAATGTTAAATTTTTTCAAATGTAATTCATGCCATAGTAAATATAGTTGTGATTAAACTTATTTTTAGAGCTAAAATATTTTTTATCTGACTTAAATAATCAATGTACTCAGATATCCTAGCTTTATTTATCTCTTTTTAAAAAATGATAAACTTCATCTTCCCTACATCTTGAATTGCTTAATCCAGAATGTCACCCAAAGATAAATGTGTTGTTTGCACTGGGAGACAGTAGAACTTTTAGGAGGTTGGACTTGGAAAGGTAGTTAGATCATTGCAGATGCATCCTGAAAATGGGCATTACCTGCAGATGGTATGCCTGAGCTCTGAAATCTGTCCTGGTCAGCCCTCTTCTGACTCCTGTTTTGGTTTCTAGACATAATGAGAGTAGCAGCTCTGACCAAACAGGTCTTAATACCAGAAAGTTCTACCTGCCACTGGTCCCAAAGTGTTAGAAACAAGTCACCATTGAATGAGGCCTCCCAAGCAGAGAGTCCTAAATGAATGTTACCCCTTTTTATGCTTGTTATATTGGGGATTTTCACAGGAGTCAAAAAGATGAATTACATTTGATATGCAAACAATGTTAATAAAACTGTACACAGTCATGTATAAGATATATATGCATGCATTTACATACACATGCATGAATATGATCTAAAATGTTCAATTTCTTTTTGTCATCTATCATCATAACACTTCCTGGGAGTTTAAGAAATTTCTTCTGAATTTACTGTAGAATCAATATGACTTTAAGAATCATAGCTAATTCCCAATCTGGCAATGGAATGCAAGTAGAGTGTTCTATTAGTCAAAGGAATCAATGTGTTACCCAACAAATCTGAAGAATAAACAGTCTTTAACTGACTACCTTTAAGTGACTCTTTTATGTTATTTTTCTATAGTAATTTTTAAATAATTTGCAGAAAAATTAGCATAATATGATTTGAAGAAGAATCTTCTTTTTTCCTGCTATAATTTCATTCAAGACTAATTTTAAAGCCTTTGGGAAATAATATAATTATAAAAAATATGAAAAACTCACACAAGGTGTTCAGACAGTTCTCAAATTTCAACTGTAGTTGTTATTTTAATTATGTTTAATATCTCTATTTCACTATAGAAAGCTCAACGGGCCCCAGCCTACCCAGAGGACTATATGTCTGGATAAAAATGAGATAAATCAGGAAATGACAGATACAAAAAAGTCACTTCATTCAAATAGTATAAATGATAATATAGTAAAAGAACCTGTATCATATGAAGAAGATGACTTGATGTTTCTATGTCTAGAATCATATCCATTTTGTCCATTGTAACTGTTCACATTAATTAGGCAGCATATTCTGAATCTCCCCTCAGAATATTCATCATCCACAAGGCCAGACAGGATCGGTATACAAAAGACTGGCAGCCAACCTGCAAGGATGCTGTGGTGGACTTCACAGACTGCTAACAGCTGTCATTATTCAATATTACTAAACATGTATTGTTATTTTTGTGGTTTGGAAAATTCACAAAGGCAATCTTGGCTCTTAAAACAGCCCATGCTGAGTAAACTAATTGGAAGATGATTCATGCTGTTGCTCCAATGACATATACATAACTCTCTGTGTAAACATTGAGCTGTTTTAGGCAGCCATTGACATTGCTATTTTGCCAGAAGAAATTACTGCAGGGGACAACAGAGACACACAGTCTATCTACTCCCACCATGCACACACAAAAAAGGCCTTCTAGGCAGTGGTTTCAGTTCAGCACATTCATTACCTTTTAATCGCTTCTTAATTGCATTGTGACCTCTCACATAAGAAGCTAAATGTATGTGACTGAAACCAGCATGGGGTTGGCATGAGTCCAGTGTAAAACCTTTTTCTCAGTTGGCATATATAGAAAAAATGTATATATATATATATATATGTGTGTGTGTGTGTGTGTGTGTGTGTGTGTGTGTGTGCGAAAATACCTTAATACTACAAATGTTTATTTCACCCAGCTATTTATCATGATGTATAGCATTAAATACAGCTCATATGAAAAATTTAAATGCCAAAGCATTCAATAAATGTACTTCCAGGGTCAGATGTTAAAAATGTTTGAGAAAAAAGAAGAACCAATTTCAAAATTAAGCCTTTTATTTAAGTATCCTCGCTATGGAGAATAATTCTAAGATGAAAGATAAGTGTGCGTATTTTAGGTCCGTGCAGAGTAAGCACACTGCCATAAAAAATAAACTACCATGCCAAGCACTGCGAGAACTGAGATATAAAACTGGTGCTTTCTTGGAAGATTTACTCAAAGCTGTTTCTCCATCGCTCATAGACTGCACACACATCATCCAACTTTCAAAAAAAAAAAAGTGCAATTGGAAAGCTCATGTTTCTGGGCCTCAAAAGAAAATTGTCATAATTCAGAACCCTAACTAGAGTTCTCAGCTCGCCTCACCTATCTATATTTCTTTCCTATACCTATTTTCATAGTGCAGTAAAACAAAGTAAAAATGTCAACAGGAGAAAATTAACTCATTCTCTTCTTTCAATTCTTAAGTCAGCTTTTTATTACCAATTAAAGTTGTTTTCAGAAAAAAAAATTAGAATCAGCAAGAAATGTAGCTCCTTTCAAAGCAGGTAAAATACCAGTCTTGTCTCAGCATAAAGGCCAGCAGGTAGTCAGTGGTACTGACCTGGGCCAGATCAAATGCTATCAGTATCAGGCTTTATCTTTGATGTCATATTCAGGTGTTTAAGTGCAATGCTCATGCTCATTCAGCTTTGATGGTTGTAGTCATTCAGAGTTATAGAAGACCAGTATGAGCAGGAAATCAGTGTGCTTGGATACAAATGAAGAAGCCAGCAAAAGGAATTATAATTTCTCTATTTGTTGCTAGTATTGTGATTAGACAACCTTTAAGAGGGGAACGTGCTATTTGAATGTCATAAGAATTAGCAAACAGGGGAAAGAAATTTAATGCTACAGATATATTGTGGTAACTGAATTTTAAAGTAATGTTCTTAAATAAGGAAGGCATGTTGGAATCCAATACACACACACACACACACACACACACACAGAGTGATCATTTGATACTTCAGAACATGGGCAATCCATCAAGTGGAAAGTGGGAATAGGTAACATGATAAAAAAAAATGGTAGAACAGTGAGGGAGTCCCTTGATTCAGAAGAGAAAAACATGGAGTTAAGAATTGGTCTCTGAAATGAAACACACAGGGATTGGAAGAGTAAAAATAATTTTGCAATAAAAATAATCTTTAATGTCAATAGATGGTGAAAGTTGATATTATAAGAGAATGAGAAGGAAAATGATGGGCAGTTGTCAAAGGTTGGAACGTATGAAGAGTGTCAAATAGAGAGCAATTGTGCATGACGCATCTAGATGTTGACTATGGAAGAGAATGACTAGAGTGGTCCTTGGCCAAAAATAGTTGTAGAAAACAGAGTATGTAAAAGGAAGACTAGATTCTGTTAAAGTGGCCTGAAGAATAACCTCGAATTTTACCAGTGATAAATGTCAGCAAATGGGACCGTGAGCCTCAAGTGAACAGGATAAACATAATAGTGGGCTCTGAAAGCTGGCAAGGCTCTCAAATTGATAGCTCCAAACTCATAGCCAAATGAACAGGCCAGGGAATTAATCCCAGGGGGACAAAAAAGAAAACCAATAGTGAGGAATATGTGACAGGAATTTGTAAATATGCAAAAGGAACTGGTAAGAGTGGGAGGGAAATTAATCATATTGTATGGAGAATAACCAGAACACATCTCATAGCTAGTTAATTGCCAAATAACAACAATTAATATGAAAAGACTTTTATAAAACTCACAGAATTTGGTATACTACTTAACCCTTATATTTTTATTCATTAAATAATAATGACATATGATAGTCAAATAAATAAATAACAAGAATGTTTCACTTGGGTAAATGACTCCATAAGAATATTATAATAATACATGTGCTCAGCATGTGTTATCCTTTCCACATACTATAATAACCATTTGATTGTTGGCCTTTTTCTTTCTCTGACAAGATAAACAAGGAAAACAAGTTAGGGAAAGAAATACTAACTTGGCTCATGATTTTAGAATCTTTGGTCCAAGGCCACCTGACTCTACCACATCAGCATGTGTATGACAAAGTATCATTAAACTGAGCTCATGGGCAGAAGAGGCTCTTTAGAAATGTATCTCATTTTTCAAATCTGCTGTCTAGCTTCCAGCTGTAAGCTTACATAATGGCTACATCTCAAAATTTATAACAACTGAAGTTTAACCAACATTTTCCGTGGTACACACAATACTCAAAGCAATATGAAACCCCTTGGAATTTACCCTACAAATATAGCCAGATTTACTTTTGGATATGAAGTAGTAGAGTATGTAGGTCACTAAGTATAACACACACAGAGAGAGAGGGGAGAGAGAGAGAGAGAGAGAGAGAGAGAGAGAGAGAGAGAGAGAGAGAGAGAGAGAGAGAGAGAGAGAGGGCAAAGCAGAGGAAGAGGGAGTAAGGTGAAAGACCCCTGGTTGGGACCTTCCCTCAGGTGGAGACCCCGGACCCACAGACCAGGCCGAGACCACGAGTCGGATGCAAACTGCAAGAGGTTTATTAGGTAGACACAGGTACCTGTGGGCGGCAAAGTCTTTCGGAGGACTTGCGCGCCTGCAGACTGGGAGGAGGACTTTTTATAGGAAAGAGGGCAGCAAAAAGCAATTTACAGAAGCAGAAGCTTGGTTATCGGAATGAGGCGGGGGGCATGAATGGTTTTCCTCTCCCAGCATGGATGGCTGGCAGCAGACATCCTGCTCTTATCTTATAGATATCTACTTTGCAGCCATCTTGCTTTGTAGATGTCCTATCTTATAGATATCTTGTTTTCCTATCACGAGAGCAGGCTAGCTGCTGATCTTGAGAATCTTTCAAGCAAACAGGACGTTCTCCCTGGGAGCCTGCTAGCTGCGGGTTCTGAGGAGGGGGTCTGTAGGGTCTTTCAAAGGTATATTTGGTTCCTTTTTGGTTGTTTGAGACAAGTTTTCTCTGTGTAGCTCTGGCTGTCATGAAACTACACCAGGTTGGCCTCTAACTCACAGAGACCTGCCTGCTGCTGCCTCCAAAGTGCTGAGATTAAATTCATGCACCACCATCATCCACCTGCAAATAGTTATTTTATAAGAATCAGTGGAAAACTTCAGTAAGAATTCAAGAGAATCAAATATCCAAACTATAAACAAATATTAGATTGCATTTTACCCTAGGAGTTCAGCAGTTTGCAAAACAAAAAACTTTAATTTGTAGGTAATGAGAGTTTTATCGTCTACCCTTGTTTTTCTTGCCCCACAAATCTAACTAGTCAAAAGTTTGTGTGTCTCCTTCCAAGGCTTGAAAAATCAGACAAAAATCTGCACTTCAGAATTCCAGGAGAGTTCCTATTTTAGAGAGGGAACTAAATTATTTACAAGCTTGACACAAAAGAAAATACTTCATTAATACCACATATATCTATTTAAGAACACTAAAATAGTTCCAAAAGAAACATAAATTGACTGAAACACGGACTGCGACTGTACAGAGAAGACCAAGAGGTGACTGATCACCCACCAGCTAAGCAGCCTACACTCTAGTCTCTCAGTACAGAGAAAAACCCCAGGCCCCTCCCCCACCTGCATCAGCTTCACTAGCCAGTCAGCAAACAAGCCTCCTGCAGGTAGGCTTCTCCAACACTTCCACCCCATCAATCAGACCCTGTAGCTACAAGGCCTACTTTGCCCCCAAAGCCACCTATCCCCTAGACCTCAGAGGAGCTCTGAAGCACAGGCTGCAACTGCACAGAGAAAACTAATAGTTTAGTGATCGTTCACCAACCTGGAAACCCTACTCCCCAGGCTGACAGTATCGGACAAAACCCCAGGCCCCTCCCCCAGATGTCTCAAATTCCTTTGCCAGCCAGCACTCAACTGTCCTGCAAGTAGGCTGTTCCAACATCTTCAAGGCATTGATTGGACTTACACTGTAAGCCCACCAAACCCACCTATTCCCCACAATTTCAGAGAAACTCTGAAGCAGAGGCTGTGACTGCACAGAGCAGACCAAGAGAGTGGACCAAGAGAGCAGGTCAAGAGAGACCTCAGCTGCTCCTTAAGACATAGACAGCAACAGTACAGAGCAGACCAAGAGCTCCTCTCTAAAACATAGACAGCAACTGCAAGTATTGAATCAAGAGACAAAAATACCACTGACACCAATTGTAGAAAGTGATGGGTAGGTGCTAATTCAAGAATTCATTTAACAACCTAAAAAGCAACAAAGTGACACCGGAACCCAACGGTGACACAAAAGAAAGACTTGAACATCCTAATCCAGAAGAAATAGAAGAAATTGATTTTAAGTGTAATTTTATGTAGATGGTAGAAACCCTGAAAGAGGAAATGAAATTTTTTTTAAAGAAATGGAAAAAAAGACAAGCAAAAATTGAAGAAATCAATAAATTTCTAAAAGAAAACCAAGAAAAAACAAACAGGTGAAGCAAACAGTTCAAACTATTCAAAATTTGAAAACTGAAATAAACAGAGAATTTTCAACAGAAGAATCTCAAATAGCCGAAAGACATTTAACAAAATGTTCAACAACTTTAGCCATCAGGGAAATGCAAATAAAATGACTCTGAGATACCGTCTTATACCAGTTAGAATGGATAAGATCAAAAACACCAATGATAGCTTATGCTGGAGAGAATATGGAGAAAGGGAAACACTCCTCCATTGATGGTAGGAAAGCAAACTTATACAAATACTTTGGAACTCAGTATGATGTTTTCTCAGAAAGTTGGGAATCAACCAAGCAATGCCACTTTTGCACATATACCCAAAGGATGCTCATTCATACTACAAGGACATTTGTTCAGCTATGCCCATAGCAGCCTTCTTTTTAATTGCCAGAGCCTGGAAACAACCTACATGCCGCTCAACTGTCGTAGTAAGGCCGCTTGTTTGTTTCCTGGCTTGGGCCATTAACCCTAGCTTCTTATTTTCTAACCCTTACATCTTAAGTTAACCCATTTCCACTAATCTGTGCATCACCAAGAGGTCATGACCTAACAGCAAAGTTTCAGCACATCTCTTTCCAGGAGCAGCTCCATGGCTTCTCCCTGACTCCGCCTGTAGACTTTCTCTTCCTTCTGTTTCCCCAGATCCAAGGCCCTCATCTCTGCAGTGGAACACTCATGGCAACGTCAAATTTCCTTGTCCCCTTCCTATCTCTCTTGGATCTAACAGATCTTCTTAAATTTGCTTAGTGTTTTGCTGTAGATTCCAATCCCAACAAATACATCATGCTAAGCCAAAGGCCACTCTTCCCAGGGCAAAAATGTAGGCTAAAGGTGGATCCACGCCTCTCCTACTGCTTCAGAGATCCAACATACCCCACCCCCAAGTCTCATCCCTAGCTCTGTAGCGAAAAATCTGTTTTGGTCTTCCTTCAGTCTCTGACACCATCCTCAATGGTTCACAAAAATCTTCTGCCCCAATTTTCAGTTCATCCCTCAACCCATCCCTATATTCCAGCCTCCAACAACATCAAGCTTACACTGGAAACAGCAGCTAAATAGAACAGTAAAACAGCTTACAGAAGGCCCTCATCAGTCTCTGCTCCCCTTCAAATTCAATCCTATAGTCTAGTCTAGGGAACTGTAACAGAGCAACAGTTGCAGTCTTCCTTCCTTTACCCACCCACAAATCCATTCCCCCACCATCTCCACTGAAGCTTCCTACACCTTTTCGGTAACTATATTCCAGACCTTAACTCTAGCAGACACCCCTTGCTTAACCGCAGGCTACATGTGCTAAAAACTCAAGGAGGCTTCCTATACACCTTTTCTTCTCTCTCTACTACCCAAAAATACATTCCTACTGTTGCATCTCTAAATCTGCAACAGAGCATCTTTGCCAACCTTCCCTGTCCCCTGCTATCATCTCCTGCGGATCCTATAGTTATTTCTACCACCACATGTTGCTTTGTTCCAAAATTCAACCCCAGCAGACATTTTTGCTCATGCAAGCATTGTCTTCCCAGGGCAACATGCAGACTGTAGGAGCCCACATAATATTTCTACTGATCCTGAAATCTAATCCCACCAGTCTCATCCCCAGCTTTGTACCTGGGAACCTGTTGTGGTCTTCCCTTCCTATTTGATTCACCTTCTCTTCTACATTTTCTCCTCCCAACTCATTTCAAGATCTTAGCCTCAATAACAACTGGCTTTCCCTGTGAACACACCAGCTAAGGAGCACAGGAAAAGAGGCAGGACATAGCCACCACACTTTCCAAAATTCAGAGAGGAAATAGGAACCAAGGAACAAAGCACCCATCAAACTAAGACAAAGCCAAAAATCAGCATGTAGGCCTAGAATCATCCTGAATGCAGATGCTAAGAGACCAGCAAATAAATAAATAAACAAACAAATAAAAGTAAATATAACCAAGTGTTTAGTTTTCTGGGACTCCTGATAGTGGCAGTGGGGGTGTCTCTGACTCTTTCATCTACTCAGAGAAATTGTTTCCTCCTACTTGGTTGTACTGTATTTTGCTATGGGATGTTCAGTCAATATTCCTAAGAGACCTGTTCTTTTCTCAAGGGAAATGGAGGAGGACCGGATGTGAGGGAGAGGGAAACTTGGGGAGAAAAGGAATGGGAGTAAGGGAGGAAGAAGAAGCTGTTGTGGGACACCTATTATGGAGAGCTGCTAACAGGAAGTAGAAGCAGCCCAAGAGAAAAAGGGGTGTTGCAGTTAATATTGCTCAAAGGATTTGGAGATCTGAAGATCATTTTGACATCAGACATGGAGATAGAGAGTCTAGAGTTTGCCCAGATAATTTTTGTTCTTGCTTTGGTCCAGTATTCCCTCACTATTCTTGCTTTCCTACTTGTTGGAATGATGGTATGTATCCTGTGCCATTATATGTTAGAAGTCTATGATCTGCTTTTTGATTTTGTTTTTACAGGAAAATACAATTAAGAGAACATATGTATCTCAGAGAAGACATCAAGCTTCACTTTTTAAATAAATTTGAGACTTTTATAGACTATGGGAACTTTTAAGATTAGACTGAATACATTTTTTGTGTTATGATATGGCTGCAAGCCTGTGGACCCCAGAGAGTGGAGTATGGTGCTTTAAAAGAGTATGGGCCCCAAATGGAATGGCAGTATTAAAAGGTGTGGCCTTGCTGGAGCACATGTGGGCATGTTGAAGGAAGCGTGTCATTTTGTGGGTGGGCTTTGAGGTCTCCTATGCTGAAACTGTGCCCGCCCAGTGTCACAGTACAGCTTCTGTTACCTGTGAATCAAGATGTAGACCCCTCTCTTCTCTCCAGCACCATGGTTGCCTCCACATTCTCAACTCCTGCCACTATGTTAATGGACTAAACTTCTGAACTGTAAGTCACAGCAAGTAAATGTTTTACTTTGTAGGAGTTGCTGTAGTCAAGGTGTCTCTTCACAGCAATAGAAACCCTAAGATTGCCAAGTATATGAATGTCTTCAAAGAGGAAATAACAAAAGATCCTTGACAAATTCCAGGAAAAAAAAATCAAACAATAAATTAGAATAAATAAATAAATCCTTTAAAGAAATTCAAGAAGACATAAGCAAAGTATTGAAGGAAAGGAAAAAAATGGTTCTAAGACCTAAAAATGGAAATTGGATCATTAAAGAAAACACAAAATGATGCAGTTTGGGAAATTAAAACAAAAGAATTAGACATGAATTACAGAGAAAGCTTCACCTACTGAGTACAAGGGATAGAAGAGAGAAGCTCAGACATTGAAAATGCTATAGTAGATATGGATACATCTGTCAAAGAAAGTGTTAAATCTAAAAATATCCTGACAAAAAGCATCCAGGTAACCTGGGACACTACAAAAAGACCAAGATCTAAGAGTAACAGGAATGGAAGAAGGAGAAGAATCTCAAAGGCCTAGAAAAATATTTTCAAGAAAATCATAGAAGAAATTTTTCTAACCTGGAGTAGGAAGAACCTATCAAAGTATAAAAAGCATCCAGAACACCAAATAGACTGTGGTAGAAAAGAAACTCCATTCGCCACATAAAAAACAACAACAAAAAACAAATATACTCAACAAAGAAAGATATTAAAAACTGAAAGAGAAAAAGACCAAGTAACATATAAAGGCAGACGTATTAAAATTGCAAATGATTTCTCAGTACAGAATCTAAAAGTCAGAAGGGACTGATTAGATGTGCTTCAGACTCAGAGAGACCACAATGCCAGCCAAGATCACTCTATCCAAGATTACTCTATTCAATCACGATATATAGAGAAAATAAAAAATTCCATGATGATGAAGTCAAATTTAAATATTCAAACTCATGCAATTTACTAAAGAATTAAATCTGCAGTGAAATATCAATGCCATTTTAGGACTGAAAATTATAAAAATTATAAAAACCACAGTAAACCTTTAAATATATATTTATAATTTAAAGATCCCTCATAAAATATAGATGCCCTAAGCTGACATTTAGTATACTATAAACATAAAAATGAAGCATCAGAAGAAAAGAAAACATAAAAACAACTGACAAATAGGCTGTGGGTTAAAATATAACATGTGTAACTGTAGAAACATTGACAAAAATCCAAATGAAATAAAAAATTGTAACTGGCATAGAATGTAATAAAGTAGAAACTCTTAATTGAGGAATATCTATCAAATGAAGGGATATAAGACATGCTGATATACCATAACATAACTGCTGAAAATCAGAAGAAAATCAAAACAACACCAAAGGGAAAAAGTAACAATTGAGAAAAATGAGAGCCGATTATAATAAGATAAGAATAAATACAAAGGTCACATTGTAAGTATAAAAATTGTGATGAACAGATTGTAGAGATGGCTCCATCATTAAGCGTATTTTCTGGGAGCTTAGCCTGTTTTGATGCTCACCTTCCTGGGCCTGGATGGAAGTGGGAGGACCTTGGTCTTTCTGTAGGGCAGGGAATTTGGACTGCTCTTCAGTATCGAGAGGGAGGGGGAATGGACTGGGGGGAGGAGAAGAGGAGTGGGGATGGGGGAGGGGAGTGGGGGGAGGGGGCAATGTGTGGGAGGAGGGGAGGGAAATGGGAAACGGGGAGCAGTTGGAAATTTTAATTAAAAAAGAATAAAAAAAAAAAAGTATTTTCGCTCTTGCAGAGCACACACATGGTTTTCAGGCACATGTATCATGTGGTTGGTAATCATCTGAATCTGTAGATCTGAGTAATCTGAAATGCTTTGCGGCTCCTAATGGAACATGCATTCACATTCATATGGACACAGAGAACATACAAATTCACATAATTTTAAAAAGCAAAAGCAAGAATGCTTGTAAATTATGAAAAAAACTGTCAATAACTTCTAAATCTTGATAACGATGGTTATCAACTAAAGCAGTTATGGCTCTTAGGATATAGGACATAATTTAAAATGTTTGTTGTAATCAGAGAAGGGTCTCTGAAAATTTAATGGGAAAAAGCAAAAGGCAAACACCTATGAGACGTACAAAAATTTCACAATGTTAACTAACCTGTACGATTGATAGGTGTGTCACTTTCAAATGAGGCACTACAAGAACAATTTTTATTTTCAAAGAATCTAGAATTTTTATATGAATATTGTAACTAAATTATTTTCATAGTTTTTTGAAAGTTATAAAGGGTTTTACCTGGTCACTATTTCCCCATGGTCATTATTCTGAAGGATCTTCACATTAGTTCCCTTTCACAATCTGGTTCTCTCCTACAGGACTAAATGCATTCACTTTTAATGTCTACTTTAATTACATGTTCTATACTTGTACAACACAAATATAAATAAATTTAACTGTGCGCATAGTTATTTGTTTAATCTGTATCTCAAAAACAAATAATTCTATGGATACAGATGTATCTTAGAATTATGAGCAAAACTTAAGTCATGTGTGTTCATGTATATTATGGTTAAATACCTAAGACAAAATTAATTTGAAGACTAAATACCTTGCTGGAGGGTATATTTGCATTTATTGTAAATTATTTGAAGAGCATGAAAACATTGGAACAGGGGTCGAACAATTAGTTTTTGAATGCTTAATTAGCACATGGGATGCTGGTAGAATGAGCATTGGACAATGTGTTGACAATATTCTCATTTTAATTCTTGTGGAGGCACCCATAAAAGTTCACATTGCTATTATGTTTAAGAACTCATCTCTAACTTCACTTCTAATCTTTACAATAACATAAATAGTATAGATTTGCATACAATCCTAAATGTAAAGATTTAAATGGGTCTAATGACACAGTTCTGTAAATGCAGAACTTTGTGTGTGTGTGTGTGTGTGTGTGTGAGAGAGAGAGAGAGAGAGAGAGAGAGAATTTGTGTGTATGTGTGTGTGTGTGTGTTTGTGTGCATGTATACATAGGTACACAATGAAGCAGAAAAGTCAGCCTCAGGTACAGTATGGGCTTCTTGGTAAGTATTTGTTTCAAAACAAATACAATATTAAATAAATAAATATAAAATTTCATGTTCTCTAAACAGCCTAATGTCAAGTTTGAATTTACACTCTCTTTTTATCCCTTTTCCAAAAAGTAGATAATTTTCCAATGCAATATATCCTGCAGTTGATACTTTAAAGTTATTAAAAGGCTCCAGTGACAGATGTCATAGTTTAGGAGTTAAAATTCTTGTCACCAAGCCATGTGCAAGGATATGTGCACAAACTCTGAGTAAATAAATAAATAGATTAGATAGATGGATGATAGATAGATAGATAGATGCAATTTTAAAATAGAGTTGAAGCAAGAACCTACAAAAATCTAATAACCAGTTTGTTAAGGGATGCAATGAAAAGACAAACTCACAGATAATCAGACTCTGCCACTGATCCAGCTGCCTTCCTCCAGACATTCTGCCCAAAGGTGAAGAGCACCAACCTCAAGCACTCTCTCCACTGGCTGCTCCATTTTGACAAACCAGGAGAGCTTGAGAGCAAGAGAGAGCAAGCGACCGCTCCCTGAGCTTTAAGTTGTGTCCTAGGCAAACAAGACCATGCCCTAGGGTTTGCTGCCCAACAGTCATTGGCAAAATGGTTTTAAATACTACCACAAAGAATATTTCAAAATTTATATTCATTTGTTCTCTTAAAAATTAACTATACAAAAAATAAGAACATGTACTTGAATAAACTCAAAAGATTACTAGACCTAATTTTTGAATGACTATTTAATATAACTCCCTTAAATATTCTCAACATAACCAAGTGTAATGTTGCACACTCTCAACCCAGCAATGAAGCAGAGGCAGATGAATCTTTGTGAGTTTCAGTGGAGTTCATTCAAATATGTATCTAGATTGGTCTTTTTTTTTTTTCTGGCACACTGTAAGTTCAGAAAAATTTTGTCTTTTTCCTGAATGGTTCTTTAATTTGTTTTCCCTCAGCTGTATGGAGGAAGAAATCAGAGGTCATTTATGCTAACATTAATATACATTTGTCATTGAACTAGACGATTTCCCAACTGGGCAATGCCACATTTCCAATGGCCTACCAATTAATGACTGTATAATTGACTCATCTGCAAATCTTGCAAAGCAATAATTTGACTAAGTAAATTGAAGCTGCCACTGCAAAAATTCTGCAGAGCTGTGGCGTAATTGACTACTCTTGGAATACTTGATCTTAGAAGCCCTGGGGATAATCAATACTAGTTTCATTTGGAAATGGTTTGTTTCTATAACCATCACACAGACTTTCTGAATTACTGATATTTTGATGACTTGCTTATTTGGTTGAGAACAGAAAAGCTGTATCTAACTCAAACTTTATAGCACAATAAATTTCCCAAAGTATCGTGACTTTAAAATCAGTCAAATTGAATGAAGTTTCAAGTACTATTTATTTTCCAAAATATTACTGCTTATGCAAACAAAAGAGGTAATCTAACATTCCCTCTGTAGCCATCACATGATAAGTTACACAGTGGCGCTACTCCCTTTTAAAAATTAGAAAGGAAGTTTTCAGTCTGACTGCTTGATGACCTTTTTAAACAGTGGCCTTCTAGACAATTCATGGTTGAAGATTTATGAGACTCACCATTTAAGTAAGAGTGGGAATTCTGATAACAGAGACCATAATCACTATAATTTTCATAGTTCAATAATTATGGGATCCATTAGTTAGCCAAGTGAGCAGACAAAATTGAGCATTTTGATGGTCTAATAACTGAAAAGTCAGGAATAGTAAATGGGAAAAATTCATACAACTAAAATGCATTCCTAGTATAAGCTGTGTAGATATATTTTAAATTATTGTTGTTATTATTATTTGTGTGTATGTTTCTGTGTGTGTGTGTGTGTGTCTGTGCACATGTGCCACAGCTCACGGATACAGCTCATGTGCAGTCTGTTCTCTTCTACCTTTTCATGGGTTTTTGCAGATCAAGCTCACATTATCAGATTTTTGCAACAAGTAATTTTTACATGCCAAATCATCTAACTGATCATAGATGTTTAAATCTAAAGTTTTGGCTTTGTAACTCAGTTTTGTTTAATAGTTAGAGGCAGAAGCTAAATTTCAGCACTAACGTCTCTTAATTTCTGAGTTGATATTGAAACAATATGACTTTCCTTAATAATAAGGGAGAATTCTTTGATGAGATGAAATACTTTTTCACAGGTAGTAAAATTTTATCCTAAAATTCATATACCAAGAACACATACATACACACCTAAACTCACACACACATACACACACAAGACACACATGTATACATACATATATGTATATATACCTTGATTATAATCATATTTACTTCACAACTTTTGTAATCACAGGCAACCCAGTAATGAAAAATAAAACTATAAGTCAATTTGACAAATATGTATTAATACTTATCAGACATAAGCATTTTCCATCAACAATCCTAATATAGACGCTTTTACAGTATTAACAAATTTTTCTTTAGTCAAATGTATGGTACTGTATGACTCTCAGGATATCTACTAACCAAGCAAAAAAATATAAAGAAGTATGCTATACCTTGTTATTTGGCTTCTCTAAGCTTGGGAACTATAGGCTTAATGTCCTTTGATTATGGCTAGAGTCCACTAATGATTAAGTACATACCATAGATCCTAGTGGAAATTGGAAGCAAACAAGATCGCTGGGCTAAAGTTGGGAGTATGGGGGTGGGGGTAGGGTGGGGATGGGAATGGGGAAGGGGAGAAGGGGAGAGAGAAGGGAGAAAGGAAAGACTGGAGAGGGGTTGGGGGAGTGGGAGGGTTGAGATGGAGGAAGGGAGAATATAAGAGCAGGGAAGAAGATATCTACATTAAGGGAGCCATTTTAGGGTTAAAGGACTTGGCTATAGAGGAGATCCCAAGGTGTCCACGGGGATGTCCCCAGCTAGTTCCTTGGGTAGCAGAGGAGAGGGTGCCTGAACTGTTCTCGCCCCACTATCACACTGATGATTATCTCGAATATCACCATAGAATCTTCATCGGGCTACTGATGGAGATTGAGAGAGAGACCCTCATCAGAGCAACAGACTGAGCTCCCAAGGTCCAGTTGAAGAGCAGAAGGAGGGAGAAGATGAGCAAGGAAGTCTGGACCCCAAGGTGTTGGTCCACCCACTGAGACAGTGTGCCTGTTCTAATGGGAGCTCACCAAATCCAGCTGGACCGGGACTGAAAGAGCAAGTGATCAAACCGGACTCTCTGAATGTGGCTGAACATGGGGGCTGACTGAGAAGCCATTGATAAAGGCACTGGGCCTTGTTTCTACTGCATGTACTGGCTTTTTGAGACCCTAGTCTGTTTGGATGCAATGCTTCCTAGGCCTGAATGTAAAGGGGAGGGTCTTGGACTTTCCACAGGGTAGGGTTCCCTGCCCTCTCTTAAGGAGGGAGGGCAAGGTAGGAAGGTGAGTGGGGGGGGGGGTAGGGGAATGAGAGGAGGGGAGGATGTGTAAATTTTTGAAAGGAAAAAAAATTTAAAAAGAAGTAAGGTATAATTTTCTATGTTTCAGAAGATAGATCTAAAGAATAAACCCGAGTCATTATTGTGACAGATCATTTCTGGGAAATGAATGAATGAAGTCTCTAAGTACTGATTATGCAAACTGAAGGAGCTTTACTGAAGTGTGTTCTTATACAGCTTTGGCTTACGCATGGGGATAGAGAGTATTCCTTAGTATCAAAGTACTGCGGCCTGACTTAGGTATATCGGCATGTGTATATTGCTATGCAAGAGAATCAGAAAAATTGCCATTACATTTCCAGTCTCAAAACAGACTTTTATTTCAATCGATACACACTTTTAACAGTGGGTGTGAGAAGTGTCTCTGGATGTGTATGAGTCAAGGGTACAGGAAATGCACACACATTATATAACTTTTCAGAGTCATATCTGTGTCCTCAGAATCATTGAGATTTTATTAAAATTTCCACTAGAGACAGAGACCCAACTTGGAGCAACGGTCTGAGCTCTTAAGGTCCAAATGAGGAGCAGAAGGAGGGAGAACATGAGCAAGGAAATCAGGACCACGAGGCGTGCACCCACCCACTGTGACAGTGGAACTGATCTATTGGGAGCTCTCCAAGGCCAGCTGGACTGGGACTGAATAAGCATGGGTTGAAACTGGACTCTCTGAACATGGCGGACAATGAAGGCTGATGAGAAGCCAAGGACAATGGCACTAGGTTTCGATCCTAATACATGAACTGGCTTTGTGGGAGCTTAGCCTGTTTGGATGCTCACCTTCCTGGGCCTGGATGGAAGTGGGAGGACCTTGGTCTTCCTGTAGGGCAGGGAATTTGGACTGCTCTTCAGTATCGAGAGGGAGGGGGAATGGACTGGGGGGAGGAGAAGAGGAGTGGGGATGGGGGAGGGGAGTGGGGGGAGGGAGCAATGTGTGGGAGGAGGGGGAGGGGAATGGGAAACGGGGAGCAGTTGGAAATTTTAATTAAAAAAGAATAAAAATAAATAAATAAAAAAAATTTCCACTATTTACTAACTCTGATCTCTGATAGTATATAGAAGTCATTCATAATATTTTGGGTTAAATATCAATATATATCGCACAGAAATGTTTGAGGTCACATAGCAAAATGTATAAAGTTCCTGGAGTAAAACATAATAACTGTGTTCATTATTCTAAAACATTATCATAACATTTAAATTTTTGAAGTTAATTATAACTAATAATATTTATCAAGGATATACTATTTTGAAAATGCAATGAATACTTTATTTAAGTATTAATTTATTTACTTATTCCAACTCATCACACATAAATATAACTGGTAGGTAAGAAATGAAAACACAGAGAAATAAAGTATAACTACTAGTCTATAATTCAGGGTTCTCTTTTTGTGGGTCAAATAACAGGGAATGAAGAATATTGGGGAATAACTGCATATGCATTAAACTTTTGAAACTATTTTTCTCATCATCATTCCTTAAACACCACCATATAATTACTACTTATAGGATGTATACTTTGAATTACATATACTAGGTAATCTTGAGATTTGTAGAATGTGCAGAAGGAAGGATGCAAATGTCGTGTAAATGCTACAGTATTTTTTGAAAGGGACTTGATCATCAGGGCCTTTTGTGCCCACGAGGCCTTGCAGCTGACCCCCAATGAAATTAGTAAGATAACTACAATTAGTCCAACATTACATAGATAGTAGACCTAGGTTGGAAGTGTCAGCTCTCATAAGAAATTGTGGAATACTGTTCGTTAGCATAGGTAGTCAGAGTCAATGTTTGCTGTTCCATTTTAGATGAACCCTGAATGCTAACAAGTAACTGGAGGGTTTTCTCCAACTTGCAAGTTCCAGAATAACCATTCTGAGACTTAATATTGATTACAAACTGTTTGGCCTGTTAGTTCAGTCTTTCACTAACTAGCTATTACAACTTAAATTAGACCATTTCTGTAAGTCTGTATTTTACTACAAGGCTTGGGACATGCTATTTCACATCTTGTTTCTCCAGCAGCTACGGGCATCTCCCAGACAATGCTTACTTTCTCTCTGTATTCAGTTTGGCTTTCTGACCTAGCTATATTCTGCCCTGCAATTGGCCAAATTAGCTTCTTTATTAGCCAATAATAATAAAATGTATTCACAGCCTACAGAAAAGCACCCCAGAAGACTACAAAGGCACAGGGGTACAGTAGTATGTACATAGAGATTAAACCCTCAAGTCTGAAAAAGAATGACTGTATGCAGTGTTAGGATAGAAAATTAAAGTTCTACATTCATTGGCTGCTACATACCGTAACACAGTGTATATACACACAGGTCAACTATTGTCAGTGTGTGCATAAGCAAGCCAGTAGTTCTGTTTCCTTAAGTTTCATATGCTTATTCAACATTTGTAATGAATTACACACATTGAAATAAGATAATTACATAAAGGCATTCTGATAATATTTCTTCAAATACAAATTTTAAATTTATTATCTCATTAATATGATGAAAAATGCTGTATAATTCCAGGTATAATTTGAATAATAATTTATAAGACATATTTTTAGAAGAAATTTATGTGTAATTTTCTAAAGTATATTTCAATTCCAATCTTTAGAAATGAGTTACATTTTTAGCTTCATTAAATGTCAAACATCCTGCCTGTGTCTTTTGCCTTTTCTATCCTAGAAGTGTAGAATGAAAGAGATATTCCAAGGTGATGAACAAAAGTTGTCCAAATAATATTCTTTTTCCATCTGAGATCCATAGTCCTGTACCCTATTTTTAATAAGCTATTGATAAACACCACTCCAAAGTCTTTGATGAGAGATAAAAACAAACTTTTAAGAGCTTGCTTTCCTTTTAAGTAAGAAACTTGAACTTTTGCAGAAAAAGCATAGTTGGCTGCAGTTTTCAAAGTTAACTGTACGTTCTGAAGCTATTTATATTCTTCAAAAAATGGAAGAAACATTTTTTAAATCAAACTGAGACAAAGGCAATGAGACAGTATTTGACTGTGCTCAAAATATAATATTTCTTCAAGATTAGGCTATGGAGTTAAGCACAGTGTGTAGTTTTCTTTTAAACAATTTATTTCTGCCAGCATTCTGTTTTGGGCTGAGGACTTTGAAAGCTAATTAAAGCCATATTGAATGGTTTTGACCAAAGCTAAACAATGATGAATTTTCAGAATATTTTTTTGTTCTCTAATATTAGTTTCTCCACAGAAAGAAAGCTTCACCTCCTAATCTCTCTGGTTCTGGCTTCTCCTTTGTCTGGATTTCTCCACTCCCAGGCCCTAATAAAATCCCAAATAATATTCTAAAATCAGAAATTTAGACATAAAATATCTTATAATTTTAATTTTCTTAATGATTTTTCTAATAAAAATAAAAATCCTGATTTCTATTAAATTTCAACAAGAAGGTGATGGTTTTATTTGCATTTTAGGATCACTTAAAGATGTTATATAAATCTATCTAGAAAAAATAGATCAAACATAATTATATATACATCAGGTACAGGGAAGTTCAGCCCCGAATGCCATCTAAATTGAGCCATTAGAAAAAAATGTTAAAGTGCACACATATAGGAAAAAATAAGACAATCAAAAGCAGACATTATGTTCATTTTATAAATTTAATACTAGCCTAAACTTTTGGTTTAAGGAAATATATTTGTCTCACCAATTGACTCCAAATTTTGTGACCATTCCTTTTATTAATGACAGCAGATAATTACTCTTCAAGTTACCAAACTGCATTTATTATTTCGCAGGACACCAAAGTGATCGATCTATCACATGCCACTTAACTCTGAAATGTCTGCTGTCAAATTTGAACTAATCTACTGAAAAGCTCTTGTCTAAAGTATGTGTCAAGTCTGGTAGGTAGTAGGGACTCCTTATCCAGTACTTAGCTTATATAATTATTTTGTACTCTTTGATTTTCCAATGAAACAGGATAAAAACATTCTTTTGGATGTTTTCTTGTTAATAATATTTCCATTACCAATAAGCTATAACACTGCTATAAGAGACTTCTTCAAACTTCAAATACTTACCTAAATAACAATCTTGAATTGCTCACCATTTCCTCACTTTAGAATTAGTGATTCCCACTGACACTGTTTTGAAAGGAGTTACTTTTGATTCTATGTTCTCTTATTTTAATAAATTGTAATTTATAGTTGATCAATATCTCAAAAATTTCCATCAAATTCTTTAAGGAAAATTTACATAAAAAGAAAATGTTCCTAACTTTGGCTATCTTATATTTTGCTAAAGAAAACACATAACCTTCAATCTGTTGTATTCTTAGCCCCTTTCTCTTCCTGGCACCTACTCAGTTCTTTACTGTTCACCTCATTATGTATGTAGTGATAATAGAGACAGCAACAAGTAGGCATTGCTAACTTTTATCACTTTTAGAGAAATTTCAGTCTACAAGTGTTGCATGGAGAGTGGGCCCTTTTCTTCCTTCCCGACCACCCAGCTTGTTTACACCCAAAATAATCACACAGAAACTGTATTCATTTAAACACTGCCTGGACAATTAGCTCTAACTTTTTATTGGTAGTCTTATATCATAATTTAACTCATTTCTATTAATCTGTGTATTGCCACATGACTGTGGCTTACCGGCAAGATCCTAACCAGTGTCTGTCTCAAACAGGAGATCTATGACATCTGCCACTCTGCCCTTTTTCCCAGCATTCACTTCTGTCCTCTCCTACCTAAGTTCTGCTCTACAAGGCCCAAAGCAGTTTCTTTATTTATTAGCCAATGAAAGCAACACACAAACAGAAGAAACTCCCACACCATACAAGGACATTACTGCAATGAATATTATATCCCAGTAACATTGAATGCACAGTGTTCATTGTAGGTAACCAAAAAGATTGGGAATTTAGATTTAGACTTGAAGGTGTACCTGATGTTGATTATATATTGTTTGGAAATTGTGGGCAAAGACAATGTTGAACACAACTGTTCCATGTAAAACTACCATACTATATTGTAGATTTTGAAGGCTCATTTAAAAAATCTACTAGGGTTTTGTGAATCTTATGAGCAGGGTTTTAGTTTCCACACTCTAGGAAACTAACATATTGTGAAGAGATATACATACATGAAGTGACAATGTACCCTTAAGCCTAATATTTATGTATTTATAAAATGCTTTTTTAAATGTTATAAAATTAGGTAAGGATTTTATATTTCCTGAGTATGATAAAAATCAAGAATATTTGGTAACTAGTTAAATGACATTAAAATGAAATATTGTATGTTGTATTTTTGTCATAATTATCTACAAAAGAACGTCAAGACAGTGAGCATAATTTCTAGTTGATGCAAATTAAAAATGAAATGTTAAAGGCTGTAATAAAATGCATTTAATTATGTTCGTATAAGACAAGTAGATTCAATACTACTTCTCTTAAATGAATCTCTGTCTACCCATTTAGTTCTTCATCATGTTTCAACTTAAAATTGAACATCAGTAACTCTCTCCATCATTGTATTTCAACAAATCTCATCATACTTATGACCCTCATACTAAAATTTATACCAGTAAAAGACAAATATAGTTTTAAAAGAAAATGCAAGCAACTAGATTATTACAGAATATCTCATTAGTAGGGTAGTAGAAATAGTATTTTTTGAGTACTGGAATATCAATTTGCAAGTCAGAACTCTAAACCATCACTTATTTCTATTTTTAGTCTGTATCTTGTCTAACATCTGAAATAAAAATGTTAATTCACTTTTAAAGGTTAATAGTTGCCTAAGTGGTTCATAAAATAGAAGTTTAAACATAGCTGCTTGCAAAATTTAATGAGAGGGCAAACTCAAGTTCACCTTGTCTTTTTATCTTCCTTAGCTTTGTTGTCTGGAGACATGTAAGTGTCCACAGATGATTATATCAATTGCAGGATTATGTAGTATAGGCTCAGAGCAGCTTAAATAGTTCAACATCTGTGCAATTGAGGTTCCCATGGCACAGGATTGGGATTTATGCAGAGGAGAAACACATATTCCAGAGGTCTATCATATCATCAGAGTCCAGAGAATGCTGCAGAAATCTGCAACCAGCAATAGCACTTGTATTCACCTAAGCCAGCCAAAGCACTCTGTTGATTAAGAACTGAGACATCATAACAAAACTAAATGTGATTTTCTTTGTATTTAACAATTGTAGACATCCAAGCACACCAACGTACTTATATTAACCATAGCAACAGCCTATTTAGATAATCACTTTAACATGCAGGTGTTTCCAAATTCTTTCTAAAACACTTTCTATGTTTTCCCGTTACCTTGTAATAAATGATAGGATTAAAGGTTCTCAGCTGGTGTATAGACTGCTCATTGACCCTGATTTTAGTCGAGTTGGAAAACTTAAAATAGCAATATTGAACACTTTGTTAAACTTATGTTCCAGAGAAGCAGTTTTCGCTTTCTCTGATCTGTGTACTACATTCTCTATGCCATTATACTGACTACATGAATGTGTTTATATTTGGGAATGTGTGTTGGCTAGGTATTTAGAATTCAGACTTAAATTTAACATTCTATATTTTATCTAAGAGATACACAGGGAGTTTCACAAGGTCTTAAGATGTATTTGATTTAAAGAAGATAGGTAGAAGGAGCTAATTATAGTGTCTTTTGGATAGAGACTCTGTATTTCCCAAGGTATAAGACAACTCTCCCCCAATAAGAACTATTGAATTCCAAAAGTTGAAAGAATAGAATTTAAGAAATCTTTCCTAAATTTTAAAGGAAAGTTGTGCATTATCATTCATTTTTCTTCCCAGATGGTTGGGCCTTTCGTTGGTTTGTTCTCTCACAGAAGCTTCTAGCTACTCTTGAGAATGTGTGAGTAGTCGTTAGAAGTGCTTCACTTTTAATGAGAGATGCTGAGAGAGCTATTTAGTGTGAAGAGTAAATGAAGCAAAAATTACATCTCCTGAAGTCATTGGACAGCACTGCACAGTACTACAATCCCAGGAGGATTTCTGGATAAACAAACACAATTATATTCTTGAGAAACTGGACTTTAAGTTTCAGTACTAAAAAGTAGGAATAAGGAAAATATTATTAAAATGCACTAAATTATCAGGAGATTGATACTTTGATACATGATTTTTAATTTTCTGCATGTTTGTTTAAAAACTGTGAACTAATATTTGCTTGATGGAAAAAAGAAAAAAAACAAAGAACAAATTTAGGGTTGTGGCATGTTTACTTTCTGAGGCAAATTAATAAGATGCAACTTAAATACTTGTATAATTACCAAAGACAATAGATGCTAACATTGAGCATGAGGGTGACACAGCAGCAGAAAATGCCAAAAAGTCAAAATGAATCCTGTGGGTAAAGACTTAGCTTTGCACTTACATAAGTCTCTGACTTATAAATCAAAATATAAATTATATGAATATCAACTCATTTATTTTTATGCAAGATAAAGATTCAGAAAGGTCATAGAAACTGTATTTTGAGACATGCTGTCTTATCTAAATGAACATAAGAAAATAGTTATGTTATCATTGCCATTGTCTGAAAACGAAATACCATCCAACAAGCACATAACTGAAGGATTGGCCCAAAGTGATATATTTACTCTTTGAAGGTACTTCAAAATGTAGCCCAATGACTGTATCTTGTTTAAGCAATAGATTAACCTCTTGACGGATTCAAAGCATTATGGCATTGTTAACATAAAAGTAATTATTGGTTGTACAACCTGGAAACTCAGATCTTGTTCCTAAATTCTCTTTTCATCACTTATTGTTTACTATCTTCCATGAGGCAGCAGCTATATTTCATCTGTTTGAGTTTTCTCCCCCACCTCTTCATGATGCAGAAATGAAGCCTACTGGTCGTTGCTTGAAAATATAAATATGTGAGCCAAAATAAATTTTTCTCCTTTGTTCACTTGCTTGTGTGTTTTACTAATGAGATAGGAAACTAATTAGTGCATTAATAAGAATAAGGGAAAAATAACACACACGTATCTTGCAATTTAAGTAAACACTTCCTCTGAAATCATTTTTAATATTGCCTTTTTGGGCTTAATAATTATTTCTTCCTAATATATATATATATATATATATATATATATATATATATACACAACTCTGGAAGAAATATAGCACATTCAGTCTAGAGTATTCAACAAAGTGTCTCTGTATGTTTGAAAAGGTCTACCAAATATATTTCTTCAGAAATACGACAGAAAATTAATAGTGCTAACCATGGCCAGTCAAACTTTCAATTTGTAGAAGATTTGAAGAAATTAAAGCAATATATTTCAACAAAGTAGTTACTCTCAAAATGTTTTATTTCACAGTAGCAAGTCTGAAATATAAGGAGCAGTGACCTAAATTTAAGCCCACAAAGAGGGAAAATGAATATATGAGTATAAGGACCAGTTTTTACTTAGAGAACAAAGGGTCTCATGATATGGTCAGTGGAAATAAAAACCAGGCTAGATTGGAGGGTTCTCAGCAAGAATGAGGCTGAGACAAATTTATTTTAAGCAATCAGGCCTTTTATAAATTTATCAAAACAGAATATAATGGTAGTAATGTTCTCAGGGAAAATGCTATGTGACAATAGATAATACATAGTACGGTTTCTTTTAATATGAGTAGGGTCATCTGTCTTTTCAGTTTGCCTTTATTCATTCTTTACCTCCTACAAAGGAAATGCTCACATATTGTAAGGACATGGAAAATTCTAAGAAAATTTGCTTGATCAAGAGCTGGTTAAGGCACTGGGTTCAAGAAACTTTGGAGCTTCAAGAGTTAGCTGGAAACAGGAACCTTTGCAAAAGTTAAAAACAACTCTCCCTTGCATCTTCATCTAGTCCCCTGTCAACACCCAGCTTTGTGGTCTAGATAGGAGCAGAAAATCATTGCTTGAGAGGAGGGCGAGGGGCATTCACAGAAGCAGAAGTAGCTGCTTAAAGAAGGAAGAGGGTATGCAGAAGTAGTCCATACCCTGTACTCAGCAAAACTATCCCCCTTGACCCTAAGTAAAACCTGGCTTGCGTTTTTTGCCTATATTTATGTCAACCCCAAATGAATTGCGGGAACTCTCCCCACTACTCTGAGTTGTGAATGGAGGCTTTGAGCTCCTAGCTAGCTGGACTATGTGCGTGTGCACTGAATAAACCTTTCTTTTGCGTTCTGGACTTGCCTGGATTCTGGTAGTGTCTCTCTGGGGGTCTCAACTTGGGCACAACAATATCACATTATCACATTCTATTCACAAGAAAATAGAATTATACAAATTATTTTTCTGTGTCTGGGACATTATTTCCCTGGAATGGATAATATATTTGTCTTCAAGTATACTGTGTATACTTGCATTTCCCTCAATTCTCTATTAGTCTAGCTTTTATATGGATTTAAAAAGATATTATTCATATATTCAGTGTTACTGAACTGATCCTTCTTAAATTCACATAGCATGCTGAAGTAATTATACTTGATTAATTCTACCTTAATAAGTTTTTACTGATGTT
Organism: Chionomys nivalis; assembly: GCF_950005125.1. Taxonomy (NCBI): domain Eukaryota; kingdom Metazoa; phylum Chordata; class Mammalia; order Rodentia; family Cricetidae; genus Chionomys; species Chionomys nivalis. Next base: position 25,941,146 of record NC_080103.1, on the reverse strand, counting down.
CAGAATTGTTTGTCATAACAAAATACACAGTAACTGATATTCTTAAAATTATAATACCTCATAATTCTCATTACTTTTGGTAATATAGTTCAATTAACTTGAAGTTTCACTTTTTTATATTAGGAAAATCTGCTGAAAATAACTGCATAGCAATGATATAAATAAATTGAAAATGTTATCTGTTTAACAATCAGTCCCATGTTCCTTGGTGTTTGTCAGATGCTCCTGATATAATTTATTTTCATCAACAAAGAGCTAAACTTGTTGGATGCTCTAAAAACAAACTGTTCAAAATCACAAGTGATTCAATCATTTCTAGAGAAAAAACTCATTTAAAATTCCTGGTTTAATATGTGATCTTTAATTGATGCTATAAGATATTCACCTTCCTATTCAGTAGAAGCTATCATGCCTACAGAAAATTAATCTGATTTTAATGCATAGACAGCAGAAATGATATGAGGAAAGTTCGGCATCATATTGTAGGATAATCTTTTTTACACTATGAAGATGTGTCTCTGACTAAGGCACCTTGGATTGTTTTAATAAAGAGCTGAAAGGCTATTAGCTAGGCATGAGAAATAGGTGGGACTTCCAAGGAGAGAGAGGAACCTGGAAATATCTGAGGTGTGCGGATTAAGCAACCATGCCAAAAAGGGAGTTCGTTATACAGAAGGGAGAAAAGATAAAGAGCAAAGTGCTGAATGTAGTTTAACAGTAATGGGCTAATTTCTTAGAACTAATAGAAAACAAGCCTAACCTAAGATCAAGTTTTTATAATTAATAATCTGTCTCTGTGCCATTATTTGGGGGCTGGTAGTCAAAAGAAAGTCTGACTACAGCATCATTCTACTGCAAATCTTCTGTACTCAGCAGAAAAGCAGCAAAACTCTCCAACCAATTATTATAGTACATGAATGCCAGAAACTTGTAATCTACAAGACAATCCAAAAATTACAAAGCTTTAATGTATTCAGTCATTTATCAAAAATAATTTGGATTATAATAATATATTTCCTTTCATGACCTTGAATTTGACTTAAACTATGTAACACCTATGGTGATATTTTGTTTATGCTCTAATAAATAAAGCTTGATTGAAGATCAGAGTGTACATCTAACCATCTTCAAGTAAACTTTATCTGTTATAACACAAACAAAATTATCATCATGAACATGTTCTATAATGTTGTCAGATACTGCTCCATGAGTTTTTATATGCCAATTATAGGTTCCAAAATGAAGTATAATTAGTCATACCCTGCCTTTCATAATTAGTAAGAAATTTGCTGTGGGCTTGAACATCCAGAACCAAGTGCAAAGAGAAGCATAATGTAGAGTACATAATAATGAGACTTAGAAATAATTTACTGACCTGAGGTGAAATATGAACATGGGGTTATCAACCATATGTGAGTTAAGGGTAAAACTGGTTTTCCAAGCGTCTCCATTTCAGTTAAGATTTCTTGCTGTGAATAGACATAATGACCATGGTTACTCTTATAAGGGAATCATTTAATTTTGGCTGGCTTACAGGGTCAGAGGTTTAGTCCATTATTGTCATCATGAGAAGCACGGCAAAGGAGTTCAACATCTGGACAGGCAGGTAGCAAGAACAGAGAGTGAACCAGTGGGCCTGGCTTGAGCTTCTGAAATCTCAAAGCTCACTCCCTGTGACATATTTCCCCCAATAAGGTCCACCTTCAATAATTCCACTCCCTATGAATCATTCAAACCAGCACACTATCATAGAAGGAAACAAAGGCCAAATTTAATAACTTTGTATAGCATTGATTTTCAATCTGTTTACACTCACACTTACTTACTTTGCAATAATTTAGTTCAAGTTCTTTACATATGATATTTCCTATCAGTGCTTAATATCTAAAGACACTAACCTTTATGTCTAGTGTTGGATAATCTTTTAGACACAAATGCAATACTAAAGTTCCTAATGTAGTGATACTGAAGATCCAAATATATAGAATTCATTCTCACTCTAATACCCATGCCTTGGCTTCTTCTTAGGACTTCTGGATGAGAATTCAAGTTCTCTAAGGACTTCATTATACAGTCTTCTCAGTTCTGTGTTTTCTATTCATCTACCATGACTATCCAATCAGCCCTCAGTCCCGACAAGACTCTCACACTTTTCTCACTGCTGCTTGTGTGCTAAGTGTGAGGGTTCTTACAGTGTACTTCAACAAATATTCTGGTACCTTATCTGAATCTCATTTAATTCACAAACAAGGTAGTTGCTGTATTATATTTATGCACTCTATTTTCAGTCGAGAGCATTGGCCTTCTCAGGAACATTTACTAAGCATTTTGAGTGTCATGAGCTAGGTGTTTATCTCCTCCAGAACACTGGTGCATCTAAGTATTCTAAGTAGTTTGTTAATGCTATTTCACCACAAGAGATTTAGTAGGAAGAGAATTAAGTGGAGCTGTACAGACTGGGTCATCATGGTTACATTGGTAGCTTTTGAAGAAGAGAAGCATTCTGTGCCACGCTTGTTCTTCTTTGTAATTTGGGTGTTTTCCATGTGTTAACAGGAAGATCTTCCTTACACGTTAAGAAGATGCTGGCAACTGCCTTTGTAATTCACAACTCTAAAACAATGAGATAAATAAATTTCCTCATGACTTACACAGTTTGTGGTAATTAGTTATAGAAACAGAAAAGTAGACTTAGAGACACAAGTATGAATCATTGTCAAGATTTTTAGGTGAACTGGCCTTATTATTTTCTGCATTTATACTATGCTACAGAGTTACTTTTGTACCTTTAACTGAAACTGCAAGACAATCCCACATTAATTTAAGCATAATTAGGGTGAATGAGCTTTAGGTTAACACGATGGGCTTAAGTGAATCAAGTAAATTCAAGTTAATGTAAGAAAATGAGAAAAATAGATTTACAAATAAACAGAGCTATCATTTAAATCCATCACTCATTACATATATATCTTTGAGGTAATATGGTTAATTTCAGAGGTTTAATTGCTTATTATCTTGCTTATTTTCAAACAATAATAATATAGTTTTTCAAATAATAATATTTTTTTATTTTACTGAATTTTTGTAAACCCAAAATTAAAACTTTAGTAAGATATAACAGGCTTAAGAAATTAGGAAAACTATAAATGATATTTATGTGTCCAAATGAAATGAGTCAAGAATTATTTAAATAGTTCAAATGAGGTACATGCCAAATTTCCTGTGTACTTAAGGGTTTACTAGATATCTAGCTTTAAGAGGTATTGAAGATTATGCATATCTAATAGAAGTAACATTAAGCTATCATGAAATCCTTTATTTCTTCTAAAAAAAATGGCCAAAAAAATGAATGCTCATAAGTGCACACATTCTTCTTAAGCAATAAACTGTTGTGACCAAAATGTTTAATGTCATACTAAAAATACTTCTTCTGTCATTGCTGTGGCACAAGAGTAGTAAGAAAAATATTAGACTCTTCTTGCTCTGCTTGTGAGAAACCATTACTAGAGTCTAAATGTAATCACACCCATGGGGAAATTTTAACTGGAAGCCTGGCAACTTTTTCAATCTCCACAATTAAAAAATTGTGAAGTTCCAAACAATCTAATGACAAATTCCTTGCCGTGTAGAGGATCTCCTTTTGAGAAAACTGTTTCAGTTCACATCAAAGGGAACAATATGATCCTAATTGCTCTTTATTCCTAATTTCTTTATTCAATAGTCATGATGCATTGGTCATTCCATCACCTTGACCTTGGCCACTGGGCATCCCACTGTCCTATTTTCCATTCTCTGCACTTTAGACTTGTTTCTGTGTTTCCCCACTGGTACATCCTCATATCTGCAATGTTTCAATGATTCCCTTTGGCTCCTTATTCCTTTCCTGAGTATTCTATCTTTTAAGAATCTCATTTAGTCACATGAAATACAGCCTGTATTCTGCTGGCTTCCAAAAATAAGTGCTATTTCTGGACCTTTTTATCTTAACACTTCACTTAACTCCTCTTCCTCCTTTCAAATGACAGCCACTGGCCTAGTCAACAAGAACTTTTTTTTTTTTTTTTTTTTTTTTGGTTTTTTGAGACAAGGTTTCTCTGTAGCTTTGGTGCCTGTCCCGGAACTAGCTCTTGTAGACCAGGCTGGCGTCAAACTCACAGAGATCCGTCTGCCTCTGCCTCCCGAGTACTGGGATTAAAGGCGTGCACCACGGGCCGGCTAGTCAACAAGAACTTTGGCTATCAATGAGTGTTTAGATCAGGTGTTTGAGAACACCTGTGTGTTGAGACGCCCCACAAGGGTGAATATAATGTATTTACCTTATGACTCATAACAGTAGAAAAATTACACTTATGAAGTACTAACAAAATAATTTTATGATTATGGGTCACCCCAACATGAGTTGGTATTAAAGGTTCACAACTTTAGGAAGGTTGACAGCCACTGGTCTGGATCCTGATCTCTCCTTGAACTTTATTTAGTTATGATGTGCTTTCTTGAAGACAAATATATTCTTTTTCCTTAGGTCAAAGGTGAGGAATATCACAATGCTTCTCTTAATTTTATATCATATTCATTTCAACATAAAATTCCACTTGCAAATATGCAAATATGTAGTCAGTTTCCAATCATTTCACACTAACTCAAAGATCCTTGTCTAAGTCAATATATTTCTTTTCTTTATGCTGAAGTATTTCAGGGTGTCTTACATGGCTTCTGCCATTTTGGGAAGTCGTTGTACTGGTTTAGTCATACCAATCTTGTTAAGAAGTTGTTTTTTTGTTCAACACTGTTAATTACTCTTCCATCTCGCTTAGCAAAGAGTCAATCCAGCTACATATTGCCCCACTCATACTGGTTCTTATAGTTTGCATAAAGAGCTCAAGGGACACTCATCCTGTATTCACCAAGACTAGAATTTTGGGCTGAATGCATATGATAAATACAAAAGCCTTTTGGTCACAGATTCCTCCCTTGCAAATTAAAACTAAGTAACACCAACATAGAATTAGGAGTCATGTAAACCTTTTCTTCAACTCCAATTTCTTCTGTTTCCTGACTTTGTAACCTTAACAAAATTTTATATGTAATTAAGCAAGAAGTGAAGAGCCACTAGCATATCATTTCTTAAGTCCTGCATCAGTAAATACCTTTGAGTATTTTCTTTGAGCCTATTTTTGTGAGATGTTTTAAATGTTGCAGAGGGTTCACTGAACAAAAGAGGAAAAAGTTCTTGGTGCTATGAAACCCACATTTCAGTGACTTGAAAACATACCTGAATCAAATTAAATAGGAATGCTGGGCAGCAGTGTGAACTGCGTAGGTGGTACTTGTTGGAGCAAATCGAAATGGAGGAAACACTTGAACCCAGATTCATATGAGTCCAAATTCCAAGGTATTTGTAATCTTTTTATATTGCTCTGTCTCTGCTCTCTGATATCTTCAGAATTGTCGTGCATACAGTAAAGCAGGAGTTAGATAAACACTTACTCATTAAATTTTACCCAAACTCTCAAAAGGCTTAGGTATGGAGAAGAGTATTGGAAGGCAGACAGTCTAATGAGCAGATGTGAGCATCACACCTGCAGTTTTTAAAGGAAAGCAAAGGAAATCCACTGTCCTTTTCATGAGGAAATGAAACCATTCCCTACAGAGACTGCTCTGAGTTTTGCTTTATTTCCATGAACTGGGTTACTAAGAGGTTCTGATCAAAAGGTAAATTTAGGTATGTCTCACACTGCTAAAGCTGATTTTATATTTTAAAAGTAGTATGTAAAAAGTTACTTTTAGAGATCTATTGATTAAAGCCCCACAGGAGATTACAATGAAGAAAATACAATAGTATTTTTAAAATTCTGCCATTATGCTTACAACATAGCTTCCAAATTAACCTGTTAAACTTAATATACATTTGTGCATTAATACATATGGGTTTAGAGTTAAATAAAAACAATCATAGTATATGAAACATTTGTGAACCATGTTTATCCTATTCCTTAGTAGTTAATGAATATATATAGTATCTACTAACTAATTATATTACACTATCCTCTAAATTATTTATTTATTTGAATCTGTTTTCACCTTTGAGAGTGGCAGTACTATACCCCTTTTAATTTCAGATTTTAATATCTTACTTAACCCTGACTTCAGGAAATTTTTAAACACAAAATTTCATTGCCTCACTGAGAAACATCAAATGAAATTGTTTTGATTGCAACTAAAACTTGGTGTTTTAAAGATTTCACCAGGTATTTATAACTTGCAGATAGAATTGAGACTCTCTAATGGATGATTCATTTACTATACTAACTGTGCTGCTGTTCGAACTCATTCTCCCACTCATAGCCCAATCTACTCTTTGATGCCAAATATATCAACACTGCAATTATTATTTCTACTTTTTATCCTTACCTCCCTTGCTTCCATATAGTTACTTTAAAGATTCTCAACAGGAAATCCTGCATTAAGGGAAGAATGCAGATCCAAGCCTCCTTCCCTCATAGTCTAAACTGCCCTTTACTTAGACAAAATAGTAAGCATAACCACAGATTTGTGATATAGCAGTTTAGCATTTTTTTTAACAGAATGACTAATGGATCACCAATTTTCTTAAGTCTTAGAATAGTTTGTCTACATCTTTTATTTGTTTGTTATTTATTTAGCTCCTGTTTTCTTTTTTATCTATTTATCTTGTTAAACTACAGCCAGAATATTAAAAACCAATATTCTTTATTTATTATACTCAAAATATACTTGTTACCAAGACACGGATTATCAGTCAACATTTCATACACTGAATGGAACCAAAATATCTCATCCAGATCATTGAAACATAAAGCATTTATAATAAATACAATCTCATCTCTTTCTTATCTGAAACCTTCCCATTTTGTAACACAAAATGAGCTAGCTATGTAAGCCTTTCTAATAATGAGGTAGCAAGAAACCACCTCTTCTTATTGCACTTTAGTATCTACATATTTAGAGAATTTATTCAAACTTAATTAATGGAAACCTTAATGATAAGGTAAGTATGCTGGGTAAAGGCACATAAAGTCAACTTGGAACTGAGACATCAATTATTGAGTCAAGTGTTTATAATATCTTGACAATTTCAGTAAATCGTGTTTAAGAAAAATAGTGTAGCATCAATAAGAATGGAACCTGGTAGGGGATGCAGGATAATTGATAGTAAACTTGTCTAGAATACAATTGGGAGGTGAAGGCAGGGGAGAAAACCCAAGATTGGTCTCAACCACATAATGATGAGACTGGTGAGGAACACATAACTATCTCAAAAACAAAAGAGTAACCAGTGAATAGCAGTGACATAATGTCTACTTTAGATTACATGAGTCTAGTTTGGGGGATGCGTAATGTAAATACTATTTTGAACACTTTTCTCTCCGAACTGCTCCATTGGAGTCAAAAGTCAATCAATAAGATATAAACAAATTCCCTTGCTGGAGGGGTGTCTTTCCTAATGCCTCTAAACTTTCTATCATGCACCTTTACCAAGTAAACTCCAATATAAGAATAAATATGTAGATATTGATCCAGGAAAATTGTGTAAATTAAATTATTCTGCTTTAAATACAGATAACTTAAAACACACTGTAGCACTTATACATTTGGAGAAAAAGGTTTGAACTATTATATAAAAGGAAGCATAAAGAGGGAAACAGCAAAACTATTTTTCTTATATATTAATATCAATATATTTTCCTTTAATTTAGGTCTTGTATAAGTACATGTTCGATATATGTCTGTAATCATGTGTACATGTGAGGAGGCATATGTTTGTATGTGCACATGTATATATAAGTATGTGGAGGTTAGAACTTGGAGCTGGTTGTCTTCTCAATCATTCTTTTTATTTATTAAGGCAAAATCTCCCACAAAGTTTAGAGCTTTGCAAATATGTTGTCTGGGTAGCCAAGTTGCTTTGGGGAACTCCTGTCTGTGCCACTTAAGCACTGTGATGACAGATGGACAGTCATCACAACTCAGTGGATTTTGTGTAAGTGGAGCAGGTCCAAACTGTAGTACTCATGACTGTACAAAGAGGACTTTATCCACTGAATTATCTCCCCAGTCCCTTATTCAACAGTTTTTATATATAATATGTAATGTGTACATTATCCTAGAGAGCTTTATACAAATGAAGACACAGATGTCAATAGATACCAGCACTGGGCTGGTTAGATGTTTCAGCCAGTAAAGGTGTTTGCAGGTAAGTTTAATGTCCTCTAGAACCCACATAGTAAAAGGAGAAAACAGTCTTGCAAATTGCTTTTTATCTTCACAAATATAAAACTGTCATGTGTGTTGACACACATAATCACATGCACACACACAGAGAAACATTAAAAATAAATAAATATAAAATAAATTTTAAAATCTACTACTATAGTGATTAAAATAATAGTGGTAAAAGTAATAATTCCCATGCATTGTACTACTACTAATAGAAGTGAAGATAGAAGTAATAATAGAAAGAGTAGCTAAATTAATAATACAATATATAGACATTTAGAATTCAGAATTTAATTTGTATTATTGTATTCCTGAGAATGACATAAGATTTTCACCTATAAACCTACATAGTATTATCCTACAATCTTGAAACATAATTACACCTTGAGTAAAGTATTTCCATAATTGAGGCATATATCCACCTGTATTCCTGGTCTCCCCATACAAGATCAAATCATAGATATTTGACCCCTAAATATCCAGACTATTTCAAATATTCCAGTGCAAGTGATCTCAAGTCACCTTTCAATCATTTTTAGTCATTCATGTGGGTTCTAGAATAATTTAATTTTCACAATTTTCCTGGATCAATATCTACATATTTATTCTTATATTGGAGTTTACTTGGTAAAGGTGCATGATAGAAAGTTTAAGGGCATTAGGAAAGACACCCCTCCCCCAAGGGAAAATTTCTGAGCATAGAGCTAGACTGGGAACAGGTACATCTGTGGGTTGTGACAGAAATTAGGCTACAGAAAAACATGTAGACACATTGTAGCCCATGATAATAAATTATCACATTTAAGTCAAACCCGAGTGTGGTGTTGCACGAGAAAAAAAGAGTGGGCAGGGATCTTGTTCCATTATATGTAAGTAGGAACAGTTAAAGATTTTGATAAAATATATATCTCAGAACCATCAGTGGTACTTTTATCTTTGCCTTGCCAACACAAGTCTGTGTTGTTACTGATTTATCTCAAGCATCCACATAGGTGGAGCATAGGCAAGTGATGATGTTATACCTGCATGGGAAACAATGGACACGAAACGTGTGGTACTGTGGGTTGTATAGCTGAATTTGTAAAAGAAATTCTTGGCTGAGTAAAATTTGATAATTCACATTGACTGTGAAATTGATGTTAATATTGCATGTCATAAGTCATTTCTGCCACAATCTCTATTTCTCGGGAGAATTTGTTTTTAATATAAGCATATTTTATACTTGAAATTATTACAGCAATGTCACATCTCATCGATACATAAGATACCAGTAGTCTGCAACTAAATAAAAATTTAAAGAGAGCAATTATACACATGGAAGAATGTACAGGGAGAGAAAATAAACTGATTAGTGTATTAAACTAAAGGGCTTTTTGTTTTATGAATCTGCCATTTAAAATGTTGTACCACCATTACTATGTCTGGGAATATAATCATGTTATAGACATTTATTTATAAAGTATTTTATTATGTTTAAAAAATCTATTTGAAAAGTATTTATCCTCATTCAAATGCACAGACTATAACTGTAAATACTAGGTTGATTCCTCTGCAATTATAAAATAACAGATTTAGGATTCTGTCAATATTCTCTAAATTCATGTGTTAATGAACTGATTTCTAGAAAATAGTAGTGTAAGATGTGAAGAATCTAAAAGTATGAAGGATCTCCTAGGCAAATTACAAATAAAATATCTTCATAATAAGATATTGTGCTTTGCTTTCTTTCTTTCTTTGTTTTGACTAACAACATATTCATGGTCACATGAGCCTAGTCCCCAAGGCTCAGAACCTTGTGCTGACTGAATCATATCCAAATGTATTTCAGAAACTTTGTGCCTAATTTCAGAACATAAAACTTACTGTCATCAAAGTCCTGATATTCTGAAACTTAATGAAATGGTTAATAATGAAGTTCTGTTATAGATCAGTGCCTGGTCCTGTCTTCATCAGACAAGCATCCTTCACCAGCTTATGGGAGTGGATGTAGTAGCCCACAGGCAAACACTAGGTGGCCAGAGAGCCCAAGTAGGAGGTATCCATTGGGTCCCTCCACTTGGAACTCATAGAACCAGCATAAGAGAAGGAGGAGAAATTGTGGGAGCCAGAGGGTTTAAAGAAAACAGAGGGCAGAAACAACTAAGCAGGACACATGCGCCTTCAAGGAGACTGAATAAACAAAGTATGTGGGCACTAGGTTCTCTAGCAGATGTTATAATTCTTGGTTTGGTGTTTGGTGGAACTCCTAGGAGTGGAAATGCAGGTATCATTGATTCCTTTTCCTGTTCTTGGGAGCTGTTTCATATTAACGAATTGCCTTACCCAGCCTTGATATGATATGAAGGTATGTGCCTAATTTTATCATATCTTATTGTGCTATGTTTGGTTGATGTCCATGGGAAACCTGTTCTTCTCTGGGGTCAGATGTGGAGGAGGTTTTCAGGGAATGTATTTGAGGGAGAGGGGAGGTGAGGAGTACTGGAAGGAGTGGATGGAAGGGAAGTTGAAGTTGGATGAGAAAGCAAAATAAAATAAAATAAAAAGAGTAAAAAGAATGCTAACAGTCTGTAAATCTATACTTTCAGGGTAAACTCACTTCAGTTATCTGTCCCAGGCAGTCTCAGACACTTCTCTCTGGCTGACGTGAACAAAACAGGTGATTGAAATAAGGAATTCAATCCAAATTAGAATTCAACAAAGAAATAAAATTGCTGAAGAAAAGTCAAACTGAAACTGACTAGAAATGAAAAACTAATTGAGCCTTAAAAATTAGTGGTAAGCCTCATCAGTAGACTGTATCATGTGAATACCTAGGCTGTAACTGAAAGTATAGCAACTGGCTGATTCTGTTAAACCTAATGATATTCTTAGAGAAAAGCATGAGCATAACTTGGGATACCTTTGTGATACCAGGAAAGAATATCATATTGTAGATCTAGAAGAAAAAGAACAGCATACCGAAGGCATAAAGTATTTTTTCAATAAAATCATAAAATAAATATTTGAAAGCCTAGAAGAAGAGCTGCCTATCCAGTTACAAAAGACCAATGGATCATTAACAACATGGTGATAGATTAGATACTCCTCATGACATGTTATAATAACAACAATAAAGAAATGAGACCCCAACATTTCCATCGAAAGCTTCTAGGACTGAAAAATACATTCATAAAAGTAGTAATATATAAAATCAACACACAAAAAATCAATTGCTTTCCTATTCATAAATGAAAAACACACTACAAAAGAAATTAGAGACAAAAAATCTTACCCACATTATCCACAAATCTTAAATAAAGTAGTGAATAATCCTAACTAAAAAGAACAAAAGACCCAGCAATAATCTTTAAGAAACTCAAAGGAAGAATGAATAATGGCAAAGAATATTTATGATGCCCACAGATGGGAAAAAATTGAAAATATAAAAATGGCCATCCTATAAAAAGCAAACTACAAATTCAATGTAACCTGAATTAAAATACATGGCCCTTTCTTCACAAAAAAAAATGGAGAAAACAATCTCAAAATTTATGTGGAGGCATAAGAGACCAAGATTAGCCAAAGTAGTCTTGAAGAACAATAAAAAGGATGCTACAGAAAGTATCACCAAGCTTTATTTCAGTTTATACCTTAAGCCATAGTAATAACAATTATATCATGGCAAAAAAGGCAGACTCATAGATCAAATGAATAGAGTAAAATCACCATTTGAAACTCCACACATCTGCCGGGCGGTGGTGGCACACGCCTTTAATCCCAGCATTTGGGAGGCAGAGGCAGGTGGATCTCTGTGAGTTCGAGGCCAGCCTGGTCTACAAGAGCTAGTTCCTGGACAGGAACCAAAAGCTACGGAGAAACCCTGTCTCGAAAAAAAAAAAAAAAAAAAAAAAAAAGAAACTCCACACATCTAAATCTACTTGATTCTTTAATCTTTCAACCCAAGGAATAAATCTAACAAGTAGAATGCATTTGTTATAAATGAAACAGGGTAAATAATTAAGAATAGAGTAGGTTAAATGAAGTAGGTAGAAATGTTAGATCATAGAAATATAAGATTATGGTACTAACTGAGATTCGTGTATTCAATTATCTTGAACAAAATACTGACTCTATTTCATATGTATCTCAAAAGGAGCCAAGGGATTGATAAACTGAAAACATGCTGCAGTGAGAAGCAAGACAGAGAGAAAAAAGGCTCGATGGGATGTTATAATCAGTGAGAGATGTTGGAATGATGAAATGAATAATATGGTGAAGAGATGAAAATTAGTCTAACAAGATGTATTAATAAATTGCACATGGCAAAATGCAGACCATCACAAGTATTTTGGGAAAAAAAGGAATGTAAAAATGGGTAGTATCTAAGTTATTTTATATCAGAATATTTGCTCAGCATGCGCAATGTTTGTGGTTGATTATCTAGTATGATAAAGAAACTGATAGTTTACTACATGGTTTTGGGAGGGTAGAGACAATGAGTTAATCGTAATAAAAACTTTGGAGCCTCAAGTGTTATTTGAAGGAAAGAATTGGCAATGAAGCATGGACAGCATGATATGTCTGAAAAAATGTATTGTATATGCAAATTTTGTCAAATAAAAATGTGAAATCTTGGTTGTGTATATGATTTGAGAGTTCACGGAAAACTGCTGACTAGGGTAGATATGGAAAAAGATGAACTGTCGACTGAAGTTGTTCATTCATTCTTGGCCTCACAGACCCAAAATAATCACACATAAAAAATTATTTTCAATACTCTTTGGCCAATATCTTAAGCAAATTTCTAGCTGTCTCTTATATCCTAAACTAATCCATCTCCATTAATTCATGCATCACCACTAGAGGTCAGGCAGTGGTGGCATACACACCTTTAATGTCTATGAGTCAAGGCTACCCTGAGCTATACAAAAATCAATGCAGAAACAAATCTAGGTGATGATGGTCTACACCTTTAATCCCAGTACTAGGTAGTCATATGCCTTTAATGCTAGCACTAGAGGTAAAATAAAATGAGAGGAGAAAGAGGCTTAGTCTGCTTAAGCTGCTTAGTCTGCAGTCTCCCAACCTTGGTTTAGATAGGACTTCTCTAGTGGCTTGGCTGCTTTGCTTTTCTGGTTTTTGGATTGAACCCTAATATCTTTCTCTGGGCTTTTATTAATCATGTCACAAGGGAATGACACTTAAAGTCTGTGCAAGGCATCAGTAGGCAAACAGATAAAGATGGTGAAGTGGAATTTAGAGTCTGGTAATGAGAGTCAGTACCCATGTGTTTTAGGGTTGAGAGGACAGTTCACACAAATTAAGTACAGAATCCTATGGGGTGAACAATTGAGCATATGTTAATGACTTAAGTAACTATCCAACTAAAGGTGATATGGCTTCAGTCCTATAAGCAAGATCAAATATAAAAATAATGTACTTCACAAAATTAGTAACAGAAAATTTACAGTTGAATAGAATAAACAATATCTTCAGTCTGAGGCATTTAGAGTTTAAAATTCCCCCTATCTCATCTACAGGGCAATATCTGCCCACTCAAACATGTCAGCTTGAAATAAAGACAGACGAAATGCAGTATGGGGAAAAACTGTCTGTCACTTAAATAAAATTACACCCCAGACAAATCCTAAATAGGATATTGCAATCAAGACCATACGTAAGAACTGTGCTGAAGAAGTCATTTAAAATGTTTGTTCATCTTAAAATAGTGACAAGGTCCAGTTGAAGAGCAGAAGGGGGGAGAAGATGAGCAAGGAAGTCTGGACCTCGAGGGTTTGGTTCACCCACTGAGACAGTGTGCCTGTTCTAATGGGAGCTCACCAAATCCAGCTGGACAGGGACTGAATGAGCATGCGATCAAACCGGACTCTCTGAATGTGGCTGAAAATGGGGGCTTACTGAGAAGCCACTGATAAAGGCACTGGGCCTTGTTTCTACTGCATGTACTGGCTTTTTGGGACCCTAGTCTATTTGGATGCAAAGCTTCCTAGGCCTGGATGTAAGGGGGAGGGCCTTGGACTTCCCACAGGGCAGGCTTCCCTCCCTCTCTTAAGGAGGGAGGGGGAGGGAGGAGGGGGAGTGGGGGACTGAGAGGGGAATGGGAGGAGGGAAGGAAGTATAAAATTTTGAATGGAAAAATAAAAAAAATAAAATAGTGACAATGATTGAGTAGAGGTAGGAATATAAATATAGTATGACAGTGATTGATGATGCAGTGAGGAAGACTGAAATCTAGTCTAATGTCCTACTAGCTTATAAAAAAACATTTTTTTTTCAGAAAAATGAGGATATCAGCTTTTTTGATAATGTCCTTTAGAAACAAAAGAGTAAAGTAACTGGAGTTATGCAGTCATCAACATTGTAATGAACTCTAGTCCGTTTAATTGTCTCAATTCTTTTCACTCAAAATCCCTTCATGATTTACAGCTTAAATCAAAACATCCTTTTATTTAATCCTGTTACATGCCTTCCTAAATTATGTTATATATGAGAAGATTCTTCTGTGTGTGATCTTCTAGCTTCTTCAGAATTTCGGGTAAAATCAACACTGGGGAAGAATAGAACTTTGTCAATTTTCTCCATTAATACACAGTTGCACTTTGTTATATGATACATGAATATTTTTCATAAGTAAAGCAGATTAAAATTGTGTACTACCGAAACAGATTGTCAGTATTCAGGAATCATTCGCATCTTGAATTCTTTCTTCTTAATATTTTTTCTTCTTTCCTTCCTTCTTTTCGTTCTTTCTTTTTTGGTGAAAACAGATTCCTCTCTCATGCAATACATCCAGAAACAGTCTCCCTTTCACTTCCCTCCCTTTCACCCCCATCTCTCTTCTCTCATAGATCTACTCCCTTTCTGTTTTCTGTTGAGGAAAGAGCAGGTCTCTAAGAGATTATAGCCAAGCACGTGAAAACAGGATTCATTAAGACAAGGTAATCCAATAGGAGTCCCAAAAGCAGGGAAAAAGTTCAGAGGCACACCTGTTCCCACTGATGTAGTCCCAAAAAACCACCATGCTAACAGCCATAGCCTATACACAGAAGACCTGATGCTGCCCATGAAGACCCAACATTACCTCTTTAATCACTGAGAGCTCATGTTAACCCTACATAGTTGATTAAGTGGCCATGTTCTACTTTTGTCCTCTATACCCGCTGACTCTTACAATCCTCTTCCTTCTACAGGTGTTTCTGATCTCCAAATGGAGGGAACCAACAGAGACTTCCAATTTAGACTCTCCCCGTAATGTCTCTGTGCAGGTGGTTTCTAAGGTATGGCTATTTTATGCTCAGAGTATTTTTAACAATTTGTGTATGTAGTTTGTCCCATTTCCTACTGTCTGTCACTAGCACATCCAAAAATACATTAGAAAAACTGTGGATAATCATAATCACAACAACACAGATATCAAACAAATTTCTTATTACAATAATTGTAACTAAGTCAACATATGTCTACTTTTCCCAGACACTTTCCTGTTTGATTCCATCATGTTTCCTGTTTGATTCCATCATGCCATATGACAATATGAAACTCATATTACAGAAAACTTATGTGTGGTGATGATGACTCATGAGACATATAATAGACACTGGCATCCGGCAGGGCCCCGACTTTCAGCTGTACAGGCTTTTTAACTGCAAGACTTCTTCATAAGATGCATGCAATTTAGGACTGGACACTATGCTAGGAATGTGTATGATTTAGGGTAACTAAATACTTGCTGGTTTATTCAAAGCCAAGTGTCTAGTGATTGACAACACAATTAAACATTAAACAATGTTAACCAAAGAGTTATGCTCTATGATAAGTAACCACTTTTGAAGTGGTATACTTGTGTAGTGGTATTTGTTTGTAAAATGTGGCTGTGGAAAGTTGTAAGACATGTGTAATTGAAGCAGTACAGGATTTTGTATTAATCACTAATTTTCCCATTGCTTGTATATCTTTATTGGACTTCAAAAAATACTAAGCAAGTTGTTTATGTATACTAAACTCCAATTTATATTTGAACTCCTAAAATGTACTTCATGATAGCATTTGACTACTATCTGCGTAATGGTTTATTGAGTGCTAAAAGCATAAGTAAATATTGGTACTTCCAAATGATTTTTATTTATAAATGTTTGACTGAAATTAAAATTGGATAAATATCACTCCCTAAACTAATATTAAAATAAAAATATGCCATATTTTTAAAAAGTAATTTTATCAGAATATCAGTTTTTTGGAAGTAATTCTATAGTTTTTAAAATGCCTAGGAAGATTTTCTAAACTTTTCATTTAATAAATCCTGCTCTAATGTGTTTCTTTGGTATTGATACACAGTCACAAAGTACTAAATCCTTTTGAAAAAAATATCCATAGTGATTATCCAAAGCTGGAAAATTAAATATAATATGCATATAATAACCCCAAATAGTGAAGTTTTACTTTTCTTGCTTCCAGTAGTTAAACTGAATTTAAAATGCTGACGTTTTTTGCTTTTTTTTTTTTAAATCAAACCACTTGACACAGCTAAATACTAGTGGTGAGCAACAGCACTGTGGGTTAGAAGATGGAATGAGTGAAAGAAAACTTAAATGGAGCTCAAGTTTGATGGACATGTGAACACAAACTTCTTTAGAATCTGAAAGGTGTGGTGACTCGGTGGTTAAAGAGAAAAGGTTATATAAACGAGGCTGGCAGTGTGATTGAACACAGGGTAGAAATCTTTGTATTCTTTTGATTATGGTCCTTATTAAAAGGTAATATCAAGGATTGCTACCTGGTAAAATGCATCAAACTCATGCATCTTTGCAAGTTTTTTTTTTTTTTTTTTTTTTTAACTTGATGAGGGAGAAAGAAAGGAACATGTCAGTAATGAAATGAATCTTAAATTTAGGAAAGGAAGGTAATTTCGATACTTTGACTGAACAGACATCTTGTTTGACTAGCAATGATCATGGACCCAATTTCTTGTCAAACACGTTCGTTTCTTGCTGTCAGAGAGTGCTATTCCATTCCTGGTATTTCAGCATCAGTCTTTTGCTATTACAAAACCGATGCCGTTGGCTGTCAGGACTTTACAGTTTCAATTGGCAGACTTATCTGTCTTCAGCAGGATTAGACAGAAATATTTCTCATTCAGAGGCTGCTCCTGTGGAAGATGGCAGCAGCCCCAGGAAATTTGAGTACATTAGCTTCAAAGGACCTGCCTGCCACCCTCTGACAGTACCTTCCAATCTCCTGCTCCCTAGGTGGATCTTTTTTTTTTTCAGCTTAAACATGGATTTCTAGCATTGCTTGAAAATGTTAGCAATTTCTATGTGTTAATATTATATTTTGTAAATAAAAATATAAATAATTTTTAGTCAATGAATTTTTGTCTTTTCTGGTAAATGGTGTAAAAAAATCTGTGGAAGATGGAAGAAACTAAAATACAAATAATAGCAGACTAGACCAAAAAGAATATGTGATGGAGAACACCTTCAATTATTTGTAAACTTAAAATAGTTTTCAATTAATAATTTTTATTTACAGTGCTATATAGTTTCCTGAGAAAATAATGAAATAGAGGCTTAGCTATTACCAAATAATGTTGGTTTTGTGCTTCTGAAAAATTTCAAGTACATTTTCCTTCCTGCTTTGTCCTTTCTCTGTCCTGCGACATTTGTCAAATGACTAACAAACCTACAGGGTGTCTCGAGAGTGGTTTTGAGTATGCATGTGTGTGCATGTGTGTGACAATGCTTGTATCCTTTCCCATAACTGACTGCATCTCTTAGTATTTATGTGCCTCTAAAACCTTGTTAAGTGCTTTATAATCTAGTCACTGAATATTTTATTACTCTGTAAAAATCTGCAAACATCTCTACTCAGAAAATGCCAACCCGTGTTTTAGTATGAGCAAATAGTCTGCAACATTGAAAAATGTCAGAGACCACAGCTGACTCTGATTATTTGTGTAGGGAAATAAAATCGATAGAGACTATTTCTCTAATGCCTACTTTTAATAAGCTATGTTTGTAAATCATGGATTTGTTTGGTTTATTTTATTACTTTCACTACTGGTCTATCTATCTATCTATCTATCTATCTATCTATCTATCTATCTATCTATTTATTTATTTATTGTCCCTACATTCACAGAAAAGAAAGGTGATGAATAAGTATCCTATTCCGTATGTTTTTTAGTGTGTTCTCAGAAAGTAAAATAGCATGTGATTTTTTTATTCAGATCAATTTTTTTAACTATCAAAGAAGAGCCACAAAACAGAGTTAAACCAAACATCCCTACTATGCAAGTCAGTGCACATATATTCAAAAATAGGTAAACACTAAACTATAGTATTAGATAAGTAATCAAATTAAATTGCAATTTTCTTTCAGGATTATAAATCAGAGTTTATACGGTTAATGCCATAAGAAAAAATATTTTGCACTGACAAAAATTACAGTGTTTTTTCCTATAGATAAATAATCAGGAAACCAGTTGCCTCAACTAGAAATGGAAAGGAAAATTTTGCAATTCTTCCAATGTTCAGAAACTTCCAAATACAGTGTTTTACTCATGGGTTCCTGATTCCACTGGGGATGCTTTACGCATAGACCTAAGTAGACAATGTAAATACTTCACTTTCTTCATCCTTTTACTGTGTTTATCTCAAGAGTTTTGTTTCTGAGTATAGATGATATCTCCTTTAGATATTTATCAACCTGAAGATTGTAATGTGTATTTGTTGTAGTTTGTGATCTTTTGTACCCAGTAATACTAAGCTCCTATGATTCATATGTTTTTGAATTATCTATTTTAGAAATGAGCAATGTGATACAATGGAAACTTTTGGTGGCAGAGAGCAAAGGGTGAATGCAAAGGAGATATAATTCTAATATAATCACAAATACTATTATTTTCTTATTATGAAACAGTGCTCAATTACCCCTGCAAATTTGCTTACATAAATACAGATTTACTTATTCAGTAATATTTAATACTTTCCTAAGTTCTCTTTTTAAAAATATGGAATTGCTTCATACTGACAGTGTTCCAATACGAGAACGTTTTTTTCTTACATCTCATGTCATTAAAAATTATGCATGCCTGAAAAACAGCATATCCCGATTGAGTCATCTCAATGTAAATAAAAATGCAAAGAGGCAAAGTTGATAATATTACCAAAAAAATTGGTGTTTAGGGTATAATATGGAGAGTCATACTGCACAGATGTTTGCCAGAAATGAGATCTGCACCTCAATTGAGTGAGAGTATTGCCTGCTTTATTGCTGTGCCTATGTACAGCAGGCAAGGGTAGGGACTGTGACCTTGAATGCATCACAGAAGCACAAGCTGCTTTACAAAAGAAAAAAAGGAAAGAAAAAGGAAAAAGAAATCATTGCCTAGAGCAAGTCACTTCAAATGATTTTTTGTTCCAGAAACACTGAAAAAGTAAATAATTCTCAAACCTGTTATGAACATGACTGTATCTAGTGCTCAGATCAAAGGTGGGATGTGTGATGGTATAATTATAGTCAAGATAAAAGACGGAAATGAGAAGTTGTTTCTTTTTTTTTTTTTCAGTAACATTGCAGGTTCAATGAGAATTGGGACCTATATTTTCTGCAGTGTACCTTGGCAGACAAGGACCTAGTCTTTTCTCTGTGGATTGTTGTCATTGAATGTTCCAAGTGCGAGGATCCACAATGTACTTGATCTTGAGGAATTAACAAGTAACACAGTTTGTCCTAAATGTGTGTGAATGTGTAAACTGAGCCACAGGTTTCTTTAAAACTGAAATCTAGTCTTCACATGCCTCAAACTTTCAAAATAGTGGAAGCATTTATGGTAATTAAATTCAAAAGAAAAACATTTCTCATAAAATTTTAGCTTTACCATGAAATATCAAAACTTTCATGAATTAGGCCAAAAGATTTGTATGTTTTTCTGATGCTCTTATCTCTTTAGTTTGATCTTCCAAAATAAGAGAATTTCATATAATTAGGCCTTAAGAAGTATTTCCTGAAAATTATAACTAATAAATTTAACAAATATTTTTAATTTTCAATTAAAAGAAATACCGGCAGTATTATTTACCACAAAAGAAAACAGGAGTCATGGCTATCAACCCAGATCCTGGCTGCTGCTGGGCCATGAACCCAGATATGACCCTTGGCACCAGCCTGGTTCCTGATGACACTATGGCCCTGTGAGCCAGAGTAGGCCACCCAGATCTGCCTGGTTCTGGTCGCAACATGGCCTTTGGACACAACATGGCCACAGGGTGTGGCCCTAATCCTAGGCATTCATATGGACTTTGGGGGCACCATGATCCATGGATATCAACACAGACCCCAACTGTGCTACGATCTCTGATGCAGACATAGTTCCATTTAGCAGCAAGGGATCTGACTTTATCATAGCCTCAGGTGGCCGAACAAGCCATTCAGATTGGTACGGTCCCCTTAGTAGTGTGGACCTCAGTCAGCAATATTGTCCCAAATGATAACCCAGATTCCTAGCATAAGCATGGCCTTTGATAATATCATTAGTCATGAACATAACCCAGACCCTCACTGTGGGAGCACCATGGACTCAAACATGGCCCTCAGCTTCAACCTAGCCAAGGTGTCACCATAGGAACTTGTGGCTATACAGGTCACTCAGATCTGTATGGCCCTTCCTATAGCATGTCCCTCCGATCCTCACCTGGCCTTAGGTCAATGACCCAGGCCTGGGGTATTTGCACACTTTTAGTAGTATTAGGAGTCATGGATATCAACCCAGACCCTGGCTGTGATAGGGCCAAGGACAAAGACATGATCCTAGTAGGGCTTGGATGTCACTATGGCTCTGAATGGCAGCACAGACCACTCAAATATACATGGACCTAGCAGCAACATGGCCCTCGGACACCAGCATGGACTCAGAAGTCAGAAGAATTCCCCATGCCTTGGTGGCAACATGGATCATAGGCATCAATACAGATCCTAGCTGTGACCAGTATACAGAACCAGACACAGCCCTAGGAGCATCTCAGGTCCAGATGTCTCTCCAATCTGAGTGGCAACCATCACCTCAAAACCTTGCTTCTTCAGGAATGCCTCTTACTGCAGCAAATGAACCATTCTGCCTCTTGTTCTCTTCTATTTCTCCAGCATATATTTGCTCATTGTAATAGCACCTTGTGGTGCCCAGTGAGCTTGTGGATGCCATTAGGTAGGTCTGGCCATGAGAACCCAGGCTGCTCTGTGGTATTTTTTGTGTGACTGAACATAAGGGGATCTGTAAATGTCTTGTTTAATAGTGTATTCTAACCATATCACAAAGAAGGGAAACTCAACTCCTAGTGACTACCTTGAACAGAGATCCATTTGCCTGCAAATTTCAAGATGTCATTATTTTTCTCTGCTATATAGTACTCCATTGTGTAAATGTACCACATTTTCCTTAGTCATTCTTCAGTAGAGGGGCATTTAGGTTATTTTCAGGTTCTGGCTATGACAAACAATGCTGCTATGAACATAGCTGAGCACATGCTTTTGTGGTATGATTGAACATTCTGTGGATATATATCCAAAAGTGGTATTGCTGAGTCTTGAGGAAGGTTGTTTCCTAATTTTCTGAGAAATCACCATTTCTCTGATGACTATGAATATTGAGCATTTCCTTAAGTGTCTCAAATTTTCTCATGCAACTAAACAATATACAGTGCAGCAATGAACTTCAGTTGCATGTTAAATCAGAAACACACAGATGAGACAAAGGTAGACGCAACTGTATTCACTTGGGAATCAAATAACTTCTTTGAGGTTAAAAGCTAAGTGCGAATTTGCTGAATTAATGATAGCACTCATAGCTCTGAAAGTTAATTTATAAACACTACTCTAATATACAAAGGAGTAATAAAAACAGTGAAGATAATGATAAAAATTAACTGAGGAACAAGAATGAGTAGAATGTTTTTGACTTAGCATGTTTGGTAAATTTTTTCTTTCTTTCTTTCTTTCTTTCTTTCTTTCTTTCTTTCTTTCTTTCTTTCTTTCTTTCTTTCAGATTTCTGCCTCTTCCCTGCCACTGCCTCTCATTTCTGTCCCCCTCCCCCGATCAAGTCTCCCTCCCTTGTCAGCCCAAAGAGCAATCAGGGTTCCCTGCCCTGTGGGAAGTTCAAGGACCACCCACCTTCATCCAGGTCTAGTAAGGTGGGCATCCAAATTTCCTAGGCTCCCACAAAGCCAGTACATGCAGTAGGATCAAAAGCCCATTGCCATTGTTCTTGAGTTCTCAGTAGTCCTCATTGTCCACTATGTTCAGCGAGTCGGGTTTTATCCCATGCTTTTTCAGACCCGGGCCAGCTGGCCTTGGTGAGTTCCCAACAGAACATCCCCATTGTCTCAGTGTGTGGGTGCACCTCTCGCGGTCCTGAGTTCCTTGCACGTGCTCTCTCTCCTTCTCCTCTTGATTTGGACCTTGAGATTTCAGTCCGGTGCTCCAATGTGGGTCTCGGTCTCTGTTACCTTTCATCGCCTGATGAAGGTTAATATTCAGGAGGATGCTTATATGTTTTTCTTTGGGTTCACCTTCTTATTTAGCTTCTCTAGGATCACGAATTATAGGCTCAATGTCTAAATAATAAAAAGAAAAGTGGCCATGGAAAAGGAGATGCTCAAAGGCTAGAAGGATTAGGAGGAAAAGGAAAAGAAAGAGTTTGCAGATAAAGAAAAAAAGAAGGTGGAAAGACAAGAAAGAAAGGAAGGAATGTTAGGTCAGCAGAGAAAAGAAAAGTTAATGAAAGGGAAAAATGAATGGAAGCGAAAAATGGGGAATTAATGGGAGGAAGTAATAGGAAACAGAAATAATTAGAAATTAAAAGGGAGGTCCCATTTATTCATTGTTGTTCTCAGTGTCTGTGCTACTGGGGTTATAGTTAGGAAGTGGTCTCTTGAGCCCATGCATTGAAGACTACTTCCCACTTGCTCTTCTATCAGGTTCATCGTGGTCAGATTTATATTGAGGTATTTATTCCATTTGGACTTGAGTTTCATGCATGGTGATAGATATGGGTCTATTTTCATTCTTCTACATGTTTACATCCAATTATGCTAGCTCCATTTGATGAACATGCTCTCTTTTTTCCATTGTATAAATTTAGCTTCTTTGTCAAAAATCACATGTCCATATGTGTGTGGATTAATATCTAGGTCTTCAATTGGATTCCATTGGTCAACATCTCGTTTTTTATGCCAATACCAAGCTGTTTTCATTACTGTAGCTCTGTAGTAGAGCTTGATGTCTAGGATAGTAATGCCTCCAAAAGTTATACAGGATTGTTTTGGCTATTCTGGGTTATTTGTTTTTCATATGAAACTGATTATTGTTCTTTCAATATCTGTGAAGAATTGTGTTGGGATTTTAATGGGGATTGCATTGAATCTACAGATTGCTTTTGGTAGGGTTGCCATTTTTACTATGTTGAGCCTTCCTATCCAAAAGCATGGGAGATCTTTCCATTTTATGTTATTTTCTTCAATTTCTTTCTTCAAAGACTTAAAGTTCTTGTCAAATAGGTCTTTCACTTCCTTGGTTAGTGTTGCTCCAAGATATTTTATGTTATTTGTGGCTATTGTGAAAGGTGATATTTCTCTGATTTCCGTCTCAGCTTCTTAATAATTTTTGCATGGGAAGGCTACTGATTTTTTGAGTTGATCTTGTAACCTGCCACATCACTGAAGGTATTTATCTGCTTTCGGAGTTCTCTGGTAGAGTTTTTGGGGTCACTTACATACACTATCATATAATCTGCAAATAACGAAAGCTTGATTTCTTCCTTTCCAATTCGAATCCCCTTGTTCTTCCTTTGGTATCTTATTGCTATTGCTAAAACTTCAAGAACTATGTTGAAGAGATATGGATAGAGTGAAGAGCCTTGTCTTGTTGCTGATTTTAGTGGAATTGCTTTGAGTTTCTTTCCATTTAATTTGATGTTAGCTGTCGGCTTGATGTATATTGCTTTCATTATATTTAGATATGATCTTTGTATCCCTGATCTTCTCTCCAAGACATTTATCATGAGGGGTGTTGGATTTTGTCAAATGCTTTTTCAGCATCTAATGAAATGATTATATGGTTACTTTTAGAGTACTACTCAGCAGTAAAAAACAATGACATCTTCAATTTTGCATGCAAATAGATAGAATTAGAAAACACTATCCTGAGTGAGTAAATTTTCTTGTTTTGTGAACTTCACATATGTTTTTATTTTTGGTCAATTTTACATAAAAGATTGAAATATTGCAGCTACCTGTAATTACTTAACATTTCTTTGAAATTTTTGTTGACTAATGATTATAAAAGAATAGGTACAAAGACAAATCATATACATTTAAAATATTATAGTTTATCAAAAGGTGAAGATTAAACCAGTAATTTGAACATTTGTACTTCTCCAGGAATAAAGAATTGCTTGCTTATAAACATTTAATATACTTAATTTTTGCCTAAATTAAAACCAAACACAAGTTGTCATTATTCAAATTTAAATTTGTATGTTAACCTACCAATAAATTTCATGTCAGAATAAATTATTTAGTATATTTAGTTCCATAATTATTTATATTTCTTTATGTGATGGCCTACCAAATTAAATAAAGATACTTGGATTCTTGTTTTGCATCGACTTTCGTGAAGCATCTGGAGTATACTGCAATGCACAAATGATATGCCCTGATCAAAAGTCTTCGTGATTTCTCATTTCATTTAAATAAAACCTGAAAGACTTAACATCAGCACCCAAGATTTTCATATTATTTTCCACCTTGTATGTATAATCTGTTCTTTTTTATTGAGAATAGATGTTTCTTGCAATATACTCTGATAATGGTTCCTCATCCCCTAACTTCTCTCAGATTCTCCCCATCCCTTAGTGCAGGGACTTTTGTACAACAGGAAGCAGAGTTATTCTAACAGACAGGAAATTGAGAACATCAAGGAAACAGAACCATGTAAGCACAACTGGACCAGGCAAACATATGAACTAATAGAGAATCCAGCAGGAAGCGTAGGACCTGCACCGTTCTGGGTGTGATATGCGTTCTGACAGTGGGAATTCATACAATCTATATCCCTAACCCAGAACCTATCTCCAATTGATAACCACTCACAAATAATAAACTGATTTTTTCCACCAAAGTTTCAGTGAGTAGACAAATTACTGTTAAGGACAAGCAACATACCCATCAGTAGATGGTTAACACAAAACAAAACAATGTTTTCAGAAGTTTGTATTTGTTTACTTATTTATTTATTCATTATTTATATTATTTTTATCTGAAGAGTCTTTTGCTTATATATTATACTTTCAAATTTTGTGTTTTTGTGGGATTTCTGAGTTTACCAGTGTGTGTGTCTCTGTGGATATCTGGGGACATCCAATTTAGGACAGAGTGCTAAGGTATTTCACTTTCTGTACATTGTTCATATTTGACTAGTATTTATTCCCAACGATTACAAGCAGAAGCTTTTTGGATGATGTCTGAGAAGTACAATCTCTTTGTATTGCCTATATTTTAATTATAGCAGCACTATTTTTTAAAATAAATTTAATATCTCTTACACATTTTAGCCTAACTAGAGTGACCACTAACTAGCATGCTCTTTGGAGTTACCTCCAGTGGATTCTTTCTTTTAATTCTTATCCAAATCATCTACACATAAAACTACCCAGAATTCCAAATCACTCAATGATATTTATCCTATTTATCACAAACTAATATTTCATAAGATTTTATTGTCTTTAATCTCAATGTTTAATATTAACTACACAGAGACCTCTCTTCTCATAAAAAACAACTAAGAATATTTGAAATAAAAGTTAATTTATAACAACTGTATCATGTTGATTTTATCATCAACCTTGCTTCTTTATCCTTCAAGCTATACCCTTACATTTCATGCAATTTCATGCTCCTCATTAATGAGACAAAATCTATTTTCCTCTACATAGTTTTGGTTTGATCTTTATTGGTGTTGCCTGATTAATGACCATAGAATAACCATTTTCAGGCCTTAAAATACCATATAAATTTTGCTTTGATTGCTTTTACACCATAGAGTATATATGTATACTGGTATAAGCTGCCCTTGGATAGGCAACCAATAAATAAAGAGTTAAAACAGAGCTTTATCTCCCTAGTTTTTTAAGATGAGACCATCCTATATCCACCATCAGCTGAATATCAGACAGGAAAGGACAACACAGCAAGGTGTATAGCAGATCAGAGTTTTATAAATGGGTTCCATCAATACTGTTACAGTAAGTCATTTCCCAGTTTCATGATAAATGTTTTAAGCCAATTACATGGAATTATTGAGTCAGAAGAAAAATCATACAACCACAATCCATAAAATTTCATGCAATGTAGCATTAATGTGTGTCAGTTGAAGAGTCTCTAAGCTACATTTGAGGATGTCTTCCTCGAGCTAAGGATTTGTATCTCTTCATAAAGCATTTCTAAATTTAAAAAAGTTTAAATAAAATTTATCCTTCTCTCTCTATTTCCATTTCTTTTGTTAACAGTGCCATTACACTAGGCAAGTACTTACGACTTTCAACCAGTATTGACTTATTCTTTTTCCTCATGCAAGTTCACTGTTTTCTTATCATATGGAAGCCTGGAGTCCTTGACTTCTTACTGACTTATTTCATAATTTAGTCAAGACCAACCGTTCTGGATATTAACATAGCAAAAATAGTAAACCCATTGTTATATTTATTAGTGTTTTATAATGTTAACGATCTGTTTTATTTAATAGGAGAATGAACTCCAAAGACTTTTCTTCTGACCTACATGTGTGCATCATGGGAAACTAATATTCTCACTAACAATAGTAATTAAAAAACAACTGTATCAGTCAAGACTTCTGTATTTTACTTCAGACCACCATAGCAGTTATGAACGATGAACTCATTTCTTTCTGTAATATTCTTCAACCAGAACAATAGTAACCAAGTTTTTTACTGGTAAGATTACTCAAAGATCTTTAAAGATCTATTTTCAAGTAGCTTTTAGATGTATTCTAAAATACACTACATGCTGATACTGGAAGAATTGCACTAGGCAGAAAATCCTAAATTTTATAAATCTTATATTCATCTGTTAAAATGAAGAAAATTATTATCCTCTTCTGGTCCAATGTAGTCAATGTAATATACAATGGCTTTCTGTGTCTTCCTAGATATCAGACCAATTCTTTGACCTCTAATAGCAAAAAGCTGAACATTCAGGAAGGTTAATATACAGATTGCCATGATGAAAAGAGGCAATGATTTTAGTGAAAATATTTATTTGCTCCCATGGCTATTCCAGATATGAATTTTTTAGGCAATTACTATGATCAAAGGAAGTTTCTGACTGACAGCTGCAAAGCAAAGCAGCTGTCAAATGGCCTAGGGCTTTTTCTGACTTTCATTACTTCTGGTTAATATGTTTACACTGCATCTTGTAAATTTATCCTATGTCTGTGCACAGAGATCTTCCTAGGTAACTGCCATGTTGGCCCAAAAATCTTGTCCTGTCAAAATCCCAGAAGTCACAAATCAGAGATGCATAGGTGGTACACTAAACAAAAGGAAACTTTCCTATGTAGCTAGAATAAGCCTGAGAAAGGACAGGGGGGATTAAAGGATGGGGGTATGGAGGTGACTGGAGAATTTTAAATAAGAAAAATCATAACAGTAAGTGATTGATTTTTCCCTACCCCAAGGCTAACCTCCACTTCTGCTTAGTTCAGGTTATAGTAAATTATATTACAGGAAGTCTAATACTGTTGGAAATCATGCAAGTTTCTTCCTTTCTTCACACAAGTTTAGTAGTTTTTAAAATTCCTCTCATTCAGTAACCTCAAAAGTACTTGGCAACTGAAAACTTTTGGTATCAATTTATATGTGGGTTCATAGGGCATATATACTGTAATCTCTGTTTCACACTATCACACTATGATGTATATTTTATTAACAATAATATTTTAATATTATTAATAATATTTTACTCTTTCCAAAAATGAGTTTGGGAGGGAAAATTACATTTTAAAGTCATCTTTAATTATACACGCTCCAGAAATGAGTTTGGGAGGAAAAAACTATATTTTAAAGTCATCTTATTTTGCTAAATCATAAAATTTGATTATTACCTTACCCAAAATACTCATTCTCCTCTGGAGTTGTTGCTTTGCATCATAATAGTTACTGATTGTGGCACTTTGTAGAGATAATACAATGATAGAAGGCTTTGCATATGACCAGAGATGCCTTTATATATAAACATATTCTCAGGACTCTGACTGATATTAGTAGTGACTTTCAATAGGGCTATGGGTGTGAGCACATTTTTTGTCCAACAGCAAGCTCTCAAATAACCATATGTAGATTTATTATTATGAAACCTCAGCTGAGAGCTTAATCTTGTTTCTAACTAGCTCTTATAACTTAAACTGACCTATTTCTATTAATCTACATGCTGCTACATGGCTAATGGCTTCTTGCCTCATCTCCTACTTGTTACTCTTCCTGTGCATCTGGCTGGTGACTCCACCTTCTTCCCAATGTTACCTCTGACCTGAAAAATCCTGCCTAGTTTTTGGTTGTTTAGCTTTTTATGAAACCAATCACAGAGTCATATCATCACAAGAGTACAAAGGAATGTTCCACAACATTTCCCCCTTGTTGTTTAAATAAAGAGGAATGTTTTTAAACTTTAACATAGTTAAACTATATACACTAAAAATTATCAAGTAAGAATTTTATTTACAATATTCAGTTCATTTGTATTTGTCAAATTTAGAGAAAGTACTCCATTACATATCCTCTCTTTATGAGCCTAAAGTTTTGTGCCTAATTTATCTTCTATGAAAGCTAAAACTATCTAGTCTTCAACGTTATCAGAAACCTGAGAAGGACAGACTATTATCTGAGTAAATAGGAAGTATAGTCTATGCCAGTTTCAAACCTATAGAATGACAGACATATGGATGCCCAGACAGTGACCCAAAGTTTATCTGCATTCAATCTTTGCCTTAAGGCCTAGAATATTGGGCAGACACTTCCATGAAACAGGAAGTTTGAAGAACTGTCCCATCTTTTTTCTGCAAAGTTCAACAGTCACTTTCCTGTGTGTTCTGCAGAATATCTGGCAGACTTTTCTACGAAGCAGGAATTCTGAATGACTGTCCCATCTTATCTTGACAAAGTTCAAGAGTCTTTTTCCTTTATTTCTTGCTTGACTAGTTTGTACAACATAGTATCAGAAGCCCAGACAAGGTCAGTTTCTTCTTCAAATGGCTAGTTTTGCCACATTGAAAGCAAACTTCATATGGAGCTTCTTCGACACCCGTCATTTCTGAAGTAAATTTGTATTGACAGGAGCAGATGTGTCTCATTGTCATTAAACAGACTAAATAAAAGCAAGTGAGAGAAAATAAACTGAAAAGAAAGAAAACTGAAAGTGACAGTAAAGCATTTGTGATGGCTCCCACCTGGAATGGCACTGGAGGCCAAGGCAAGAGACCTGAGGCTTGAGACCTTCTGGAGTTACATAGTAAGACTAGGCTCTGGTCTTCAATGAACAGAACAAAAGGTGAGTATATGAAGATGATGGGCCATAGTCTCATGGACTTACCTACAGACAAAAATTTACATTTATATTTTGAAGACAATAAAGAAGCCTTGAATGGAGGAGTGTGCTGCTTAAAACTTACAGTAGGTTGGAGACAGGGCCTGAAGGAACAGCCACCATCACCAAAATCCCAAGAATCTAGCAATGAGACCATAGCTATCAAGGGGCTAATTGAACTCTGTAGTACTCATTGGTCAACATATTGAAATCTGGTATTAATAAAATGTCAAAATAGAATACATGGTTAAAATAAAACAAAAGTATGTTGATTGTTTGAAGTGAAAGTGAAAAAGAAAGCCTGCTAAATCATTGGGCAAATTGGGAAATTATTTTAAATAAACAGATCACATCAATAAAAAAAAGTCTAATTAAAACACTTTAAGTGCCATATTGTAAAGGTCTTTGAAGTGTTTGAAGTCTCTGCATCTATCTAAAATATATCTCTGTTTAACCTTGAAAAGATACCTAACATGACTACAAGTTTGTTATAGGTAATGAACTACCAGCCTGAATTTCTTTATTATACTAAATAACTTGTGATAATAACATCTCAGTACCAGAAATTTACATCAAATTGTTAAGTGAGCTGTATAGGTTACATATCTTAAACAAGAACAGAAACATATGTATAATATGTTTTAAAAATGTCACCTTAAATTTGTATCAATATTTAAAATCAGAGCAACAGACTGAGCCCCCAAGGTCCAGTTGAAGAGCAGATGGAGGGAGAAGATGAGCAAGGAAGTCTGGACTCTGAGGGGTTGGTCCACCCACTGAGACAGTGTGCTTGTTCTAATGGGAGCTCACCAAATCCAGGTGGACCAGGACTGAATGAGCATGAGATCAAACAGGATTCTCTGAATGTGGCTGTAAATGTGGGCTGACGGAGAAGCCATTGATAAAGGTACTGGGACTTATTTCTACTGCATGTACTGGCTTTTTGGGACCCTAGTCTATTTGTCTATTTGGATGCAAAGTTTCCCAGGACTGGATGTAGGGAGGGGGGTGGACTTCCCACAGGGCAGGGTTCCCTGCCCTCTCTTAAGGAGAGAGGGGGAGGGAGGAGCATGAGTGGGAGAGCAGGAGGGGAATAGGAGGAGGGGAGGAAGTATAAATTTTTGAATGGAAAAATAAAAAGAAACTATGAAAATGAAAAATATTTAAGATCTGTAGCTGTTTTCTTAGTTTAAAGGTAGATTTAAAAACCTCTCCATTCATCATGTAATTTCTATGGCCCTCCTTTTTCTTTTCAGAATGAGACACCTGAATCTAATCTCTTTTGTTTAGTTTTTAATTAATTAACTAATTAATTAATTGGCCATAACTAATATCAACTTGTAACCAATCCATCAAAACAATGACAAACACCCATAACCCACTGAATGACCAAAACCACACAGCTTATCGCTTGGGAATGTGAACACTGTGTTCTCAAGATTGCTTTCTGTTTTCTGTGGGTGCTGTCATCTTTTCAGGACCCTGAAAAAAAAATAGGATAATAGTCAGGTCCTGGCTAGAACAATTTTTGAGGCTGGACTATCTCAAACAGCAGTCTTGAAGATGTTCTAGATGCAGAATTCTGAGAAAACTTTAACAGAGTCACTGCACGAGTTGGATCACCTGGGCCACCTGTTTTCATTTGTGTTGATTCTCCTGACTGAAAATACACAAACTTTCAAAAATAACATACATATCTGCAATAATATAAGTATGGGCTATGCATTGTACAGAAGTCAGCCAAAGTTGATTTTTTTTGTTTTATATTTGAACAGGTAAAAATATATGTCACTTTTCTTGTAGTTATTTTAAATTTATTTTTTATGTCTGTAACCAGGGTTTTCAAGAGTACTTCACTCATCAGATCTGATCTTCATCAGACATTCATTTCCTGTTTTTGAGACAGAGTTTCTCTGTGTAACAGCCTGAGCTAGTCCTGGAACTAGCTCTTTTAGACCAGGCTGTGGTTGAACTAAAAGAGATCTTCCTGCCTTTGCCTCCCAAGTGCTGGGAATGAAGATGTGTGCCCCCACCACCTGGCTGACATTTTAAAAGTATATAGGTTGGTTTAATTTAGCAGTTTATGTAGTCCAATGTCTATCAACAGCTATTCTTTACTCATTAGCAATCAAAACAATTAAAATCATACCATAACATACAGGATCCAGACTCTGTTGTATTTCCCCATCTCTACGTGGCTTTTTTAAAGTTTATAAATGACTTACATTTTATATGACTGTCTATATCCATTTTATATTTTTCTTAAGCCTTTGTACATTTTTAAACACTCTGTAACCTGTCTGACCTTTTCTTCTCTCTGAACCTGCTTTACTGTGCATCTGTAAGTTTTTCTGTCTGCCTGAGCAAGATCTTAAACCACTGTGTGGCTTATGATGTGCTAGGGACTCAAGACTATAGGTGTGGCCAAGAGATGCATCTCTGTGTTACAACCTACATAAGACACTTCCAGCTAGCAAGCTGTGCTTGGTTCTATTTTTGTGTGCTTAGAATACTTTTTTAAGCTTTGTCACATCTTATGAAGAAATACGTTTCTGGTCTTTGAGTGCCATTTATAAGATTTTTCTGTCCTGCCAGCAAGCTCCCAAATAACCACATGGAGACTTATTACTGATTATGAAAACTCTACAAGGAATTGGCTCTTATACCTTGAATTAACCTATTTCTATTAATTTGCATGCTGTCATGTGACTCATGGCTTGTTACCTCATCTCCTACATGTCATGTTTCCTCTTAGTTTGGCTGGTGGCTCATCCTTCTTTATCTCAATGTTCTCTCTGTTCCCATGATCTTGCCTAGTTATTAATCATTTAGCCATTATTAAATAAATCACAGTGACATAATTTCACAGTGTAAAGGAATATTCTACACCATTTGTGACAGAAAGGTTTCAGATTCTCTGTTTTTAAAGCAAGTTTTTTTTTTATTATATTTCCAAAAGGAGAATATATCTTCCAAAATGAAATTTTTATTATCATAAGTGGTAGCTTTAATTTTATCTCAGAATTCACTAAATCTTCAATTTTATAGAAATATTTCTTTTTTAATATACTCTCATACCACATCTGAAAATTAAAAAAAAAATGAGTGTTACAGAGAATTCATTATATACACCCTAGTGATAATGTTTATAATTTTTTAAACAAAACCTGTTAAGGGTAGTTTTATTTTATTTTATTTTATTTTATTTTATTTTATTTTCAGTTTTTCCTGAAAATGAATCTGACTGTCCTGGAACATACTCTGTAGACCTGACTTATCTCAAACTCAAAGAGATGCATCTGCTTGTACCTCCTGAGAGCTGGGATAAAAGTGTCAACCACAACCACAAGGGTCATTTTAATTGTAGTTCATAATAAGGACAATTATAAATATGAATTAATATGTATGTCATATATAGATTTTTTTCTTAAGATACATTCTATTAAATAATATAGATAAATGTGTCTGTTTTTCTTCCAAGTTATCTGGAGAAGCAAAAGTGCCAATAAAAGGATAGCCTAGAATAAATGACAGAAGACTGAGTGATACTTTGTAGATTTTATAAAAATAGCTAAGTGAGAACTGGAATCTTTATTACTTATCAAGCTTTATTTTAATGTCTTTTTTTAATTTTAATTTTTAATTTTAAAAAATTTTTAATTTTAAGATGTTACAGTGTATGCTTTTCTTATTAAAGCAAATTTAAAGATCCTTGTTAGAATCGATAACATAAAGGATTTCAGAGCACGCAACAAAATATCAGTAAGGTTTTCTTAATGTGAACACGACACAGAGTTCACACAACAGCGTGGACCTTAAAAGTCTTGAGTGTTGGATCCCTCGCAGGGCAGGCTGGCTAGTACAACGGAGGAGGTCCCCGTGCTGTCTAACGGAGGAGGCCCCCTCACTGTTTCTTCTTTTTGCCTCTCTAACGTTGTCACCATCATGAAGTGCACATCTTGGGGAATGTGAGGCAATGGTGCAGGATTTTTTTTCACTCAGGCTGCCTGTGCATTGCCATCCAAATCCCAACTGCTACTCTGGCTGGAAGAAAAACACATGTTGTGTGAACCAGAAAGAGTGCAGCAAAGTGGCTTTAGCACAGTATCTGCCCTGGAACTTCTACCTTTCATGTTCAACATTACAGGTTAGAGGGAGGAAAGGATAGGGATTTTTAATGTAATTGTTTTGAATTAAAGCATATTTAAAATAAATAAATAATCCATTACCAATTAAATTTATTTAAAAGTTTTATTCAATTTTATCACCAATATGCATAATTTATCATATCATAATTTATGTTTGTGTGTCCTTTAATAAAAGAAAACCAAAGTCAAAACCAATTATAAAATATGGTTCAATCCAATTCAGTATATTTGCACCTGTTCAAAAATCCTCTTTATTATTTCATATTGGCCACTCTACTTGTTCTATTATTTCAAACCACATTTTTTCTGTAACATCCACATCCATAGTACTCTTAGATTCTGGCTTATATTTGCATAGTTTTTCCTCTGATGTGCCTTTGCATAAAAAGCACAAGTCTTCAAATCAAGAAGAAATTAAATTCAGAAATAACATCTGTGACTACACATTTAAAAAGCTTTATTAAACATTTGAAAACATGCATTATTTTAGATAGAAAAATAAAACTGGGGAATTCAGATGATTTTGCAAGAGGCTCTATATTATGTTGAACTAAAGCAATGCCTTAATATTATATTAAAGATTGAGAAATATATAAAAACTTACAAGCTAAATCCATTTTTAAGAATTCTATATGAACATATATCAGAAAAATTGAGTTCTAAGTGGTTTTCTTTTTAAGCTACTAGTAAAATTTAACCATGTTAAATTTTGTTTCAATATAGCTTAAGAGTGTTAGTCAGTTTTCATGTTTTTAAAATATGTGTATAAAATAATTCATATAACCAGAACCAGTTAATCTATAGACATTTAATAAATTATTTTATACATGAACACTATAATGGTGTTTATGCATAAAATGATTAACAAAACCGAAATCTATATGTCACTTGGCTTGTGTGCTTCTGTACATGCAAGTGAAAAGCTTACACCATTCTATTTACCTCCAGACACATTAGATAATTATATTATTAGAT
Source organism: Chionomys nivalis (assembly GCF_950005125.1). Taxonomy (NCBI): domain Eukaryota; kingdom Metazoa; phylum Chordata; class Mammalia; order Rodentia; family Cricetidae; genus Chionomys; species Chionomys nivalis. The sequence goes on along the minus strand of NC_080103.1, from coordinate 25,906,119 downwards.
GTTGAATTTATATTGTTTTGTTAAAAAAGAACCTTGGATCTTTGTAATTTAAAAATCATATTGGAGAATATAATTTGTATACTTTCTTCTTTCTAGCACATATTTAAAGGTTAAATTTAAAAGTAATAGTAAAGGTTCTAAAGTAGATGAAGACATTGGGTCATTCTGTCCTTTCTCACTCAGCCTCCCACATTAGGGCATTAAAATAGGAATCTCTAACATACAAAATCAGTGCTTGGGACACAGTAATTATTTCATAAATACCATGAAGTTTAATTATGAATATTAATATAGCTAAGAAAAAATTTAGGTTCATAATAAAATACAACACTGACCCACTCCTCTTTATTCCAGGGTGCTAATATTCAGGGTTTTTTGTGGGGCATAGAACTGAAAGAATTAATGAATGTTAAAGGGGAGATGAATATATTTCCTTAAAAGGATTGTCAGAGTCATTTAACAATGTTTCTCTCACACAAGAGAGGCCAAGTAACTTTTAGTTCTTTACACAGTTCATAAAGCTGGATGCTTCCAGGGTCCAATCTGGTGCTGAAAGATTGCATGATTCCTGAACAGCAGGTGGTACTTAGTCAACATTAGAAGCCTGAAGAATCTGATTTTAACATTAGAAAATATATCATAAGTGGCAGCAATGGAGTAGATGTGTTTGACAATGTGAAAGCCACTCAAGCAAAAAACAGACAAGAAAGTCTCTTCCTATCAATTAAGACAATTGAAGAAACATCTCATCAGCGATCCTGATGTAGACAATATTTCCCTAAGGTACACTTTCCAAAGTATTCTAAATTGGTCAAGTTGACAAAAAATCACTACTCTGGCCTTTAACAACTTTACCTACAAACAGTTCACTTTAAACCACAGCTTTGTACCTCTTGTCCTCAGAGTTCCTTATTTATCTCACATATAAACTATAGTAAAATATCCCAGATCCTAGATTCAAATAAGGCTTCATTTTCAGTGCCTTTTCTGAGAACTGTGGGAAATACAGACATTCCACACAGCACTAGACCCCAGATACTTACAATGTCTTTTAAGCAATGATATCATGTGGACAATGTGTACCACATTGCCAAGTTCTGATCCTAGCTTGACATACAGACTGCAATACTGCCACCCTTAGATGGCAGTTGTGTGCTGACTATAAAGAAACATTTTCTACTGTCTTAATAGAGTACAGGAGCTGGTGCTGATCTTTTGAACAATTATGGCTTCTTCTTCAACCACAGTATATATCCAGCACACACAGAGACTTATCCAAAATATCACACAAGTTTTCCTTATTCTTTTTGTTGGAAGAATTTTTGCTCTTTTCCAAAATCCAATGAGAATGGTCTGAGTACTCCACATTTCTCTCATCATTCCCATTGTCAAGCTCACACAAAAATGCTTATTAATCTCTGTTCTCATCAATTAATGGATTTTCTAGCACAACATGTGGAATGCTTCCCTGTTTCCCCCATAAAGTATTCCACTGCATAAAAGTCACATATTCAGGTAACAATACCTCCATTAATACTGATTTCTATGTTACTTTCATGTTTGATGCTGGAATAAAATATCCTTAAACCACAGAATAAATCCCATCCCTGTAGAAGGAACATGAGATAGCTAGTCATATCATATCTATATTTGGTAGCAGAGATAAAAACTTGCATCCATGCTTGCCAGCTTGCATGCAAACTGCAAGATTTTCCACTATTTAACAGTTCAGGATCCCCGTTAATCACAAAGATTTGTTTCTTTCCATATTAATGAATTTAGTTAAACTATTTTCCAAAGACATGCCAACAGGCCACTACAATGTAAATAGGCCCTAATGGCATTTTCTTTCAAGGTAATTCTGGAGTGTGTCACAATGGAAATTAAAGGTTACCATCATAGGTGGGTTTGCTTGTTTGATTGCTTTGTTTAATTTTTCTGTTTTTATATATAAATAAAGGATTGGGATTTTTCAGTGACCATATATGCCAACATAAAGTAAGGATCATAGAAGCAGTGAAAGAAGGAAGAGGGATGTTTCTCTGTATGACATTTGTCTTATTTAGAAATATATCCTATCTGTCTATATTTTCTCCATTTGGATCCTCTTCCATATAAGTATGTAGATACACAGAATAGATAAGTTGATGTTAAATTTGATTAAGTTCATCCAGAATCTCTTTACAGGGTCCTAAGCAACGGAAAACTACACGAATTCAAGTGTTGCATTACTAATTCATGGGGAAACAGTAAGATGACCAATATTAGGAATATTTATTTCTTAGGGAATTATATTATTATGCTCAGTAATTTCCATCCTTGGAAAATTCAGAATTGGCATATACTATTTGTTATTATTGTTAATTTCTAGAGGCCTATGAATGCCTATAGAACTACAGATTTCTGTGGATCTGGAAAACCTGCAGCCACCATGAATAGTTAGCAATGCATATGCTCTCCAGCTCTTTGGAAAAGCAGAAAGTAATACGACCTGCCATAATCCAGCGTGCTTAGAGCATTATTTTAAACTAAATGTTTGTGACGTTTTGATTGTACATGGACACAGGAGACCACTTGCTAAATATAACACCAGCAGCACAGACACTAAGAACAAACAACAATGAGACAAAATTGCAGCCTACAGAATGGGAAAAGATCTGCATTAACCCCACATCTAACAGAGGGTTGATCTCCAATATATATAAAAACTCAAAAATTTTTGCCTGGCAATCTTGTCTACTTCCAATATCAAGGAGGATAACTATATGTTTTTCTTTGGGTTCACCTTCTTATTTAGCTTCTCTAGGATCACGAATTACAGGCTCAATGTCCTTTATTTATGGGAACTTGGGGGTGGGGTGGGATGGGGGTAAGGGGAAATGGGGAGAGAAAAGTGAGAAGGGGAGGATGGGGAGAGCTTGGTAGAATGGAATGGTTGGGATAAAGGAAGGGTTAATATGGGTGTAGGAAAGTATATATCTTAATTAACGGAGCCATTTTAGGGTTGGCAAGAGACTTGACTCTAGAGGGGTTCCCAGGTGTCCAGGGAGATGTCCCCAGCTAGTTCCTTGGGCAGCTGAGGAGAGGAAACCTGAAATGGCCCTATCTTATAGCCATACTGATGAATATCTTGCATATCACCATAGGACCTTCATCTGGCGATGGATGGAGATAGAGACAGAGACCCACATTGGAGCACCATACTGAGATCTCAAGGTCCAAATGAGGAGCAGAAGGAGGGAGAACATGAGCAAGGAAGTCAGGACTGGAAGGGGTGCACCCACACACTGAGATAGTGGGGCTGATCTATTGGGAACTCACCAAGGCCAGCTGGACTGGAACTGAAAAAGCATTGGATAAAACCGGACTCTCTGTACATGGCGGACAATGAGGGCTAATGAGAAGCCAACGACAATGGCACTGAGTCTTGATACTACTGCATATACTGGCTTTGTGGGAGCCTAGCCTGTTTGGATGCTCACCATCCTAGACCTGGACGGAAGGGGGAGGACCTTGAACTTCCCACAGGGCAGGGAACCCTGACTGCTCTTTGGACTGGAGAGGAAGGGGGAGAGGAGTAGGGGGAGGGGGAGGGAAATGGGAGGCAGGGAGGAGGCGGAAATTTTTTCAAAAAAAAAATGGTGACACTGAAAAACAACACTTCTAACACGCAAGTGTGCATTTAGAAAAGAATTAATTTGAGTTGAGATTTTTGGTTATTTGGTTATTTCAATACATTAAAAGTTTTTATTGAAAAAAACTCAAAAACTAGACATCAAATAATCCAATTAGTACAGAGTTAAACATAAAATTCTTAACTGAAGAATCTCAAATGTCCAAAAGACATTTGAGGAATTGCTCAATTTCCATAGCCACCAGGGAAATGTGAATCAAAATGATTCTGAGATACCATCCTATGCCTTTCAGAAAGGCTGAAGACCAAAAACACTGATAACACCTTGTGCTGAAGAGGATGTGGTACAAGAGGAATACTCTTCCACTGTTGGGAGGAGTGCAAACTTATACAGCCACTTTGGAAATCAGTATGGTGTTTTTTCAGAAAACTGGGAATCAATATACCTCAAGACCCAGAAATGCCACTCTTGGGCATATACCCAAAGAAAATATGATCATATAACAAAAATATGTCATGGAGAGACGTTTAGCTATACAGTCCAAAAAAATTTATAAAGTTGACAGATGTTTTTTACTTGCTCATATATAAAACAAAACTTATCTTCAGCTGGCTTGTGTATACCACATACACTATACTTGTGTTGATGCAAATATATAAGCTACTTGTGTAATTATGTGTGTTTTCAGAACAAGGGGACCAGACATCAATGAAAATGGGTGACCCTGTGATCCGCACTTTCAGAGTTGCAGTTTCCTGTTACAGTTTGCTCAGTCCTGTATTCAGATCATTTTTAGGCTGCTAGCTAAGATGATCCAGTCTCACAGGACATCAGATAAGCCTTATACTTTGGCATTACACAAAGACTATAGAGCAAACGCTATAGTTCATCTTCATAGAAAATGAACATTATCTCCGTTTTCTCAGGGTCCTCTGGAGATACCATCATTCCCAGAGAGAAGAAAGCTGTCTAGAGAATAGAACACCAACACTTGCAAGAGGTCGGGTGGGTTGCTTTGGGTCATTCAGTGGGTTATGGATGTTTGCTTTTGTTTGGGGGAATAGAGGAATATAGGACAAGCAAACAACTATTAATCTCAAATATTTTACACTGGTATGGATTTTGGTATATTGATAATAATTTAAAGTTACTTTATATTGTATATATGTTTTTTACAATTGTTTAAGGTATTGAAACTATGCAACTCATTTCCAAATATGTAATTAAGAAATTCATATTAGTAGTTAGACATCTGTAATAATCACACTTATAGTCAAGTTAGGTATGTTTTCATAGTTAAACAAATATATTTTGGGTAGATAGGTCATCTTCAAATATTTTAGAGACCTACAGAATATGCATTTAAAATATCTAATAACCTAAGGTTTTTCATGACGGTGTGACACATCTGCTCTTCGCAGCATCAGTTTGCTTCAAAAAAAGGGCATTGAAGAACCTCCAGATGGAGTTTGCTTTCATGTGGCAATTTATCCATTTGTGCAAGAAACTGCACTTGCCTTTATTGCTGATAGTCAATGTTGCAAAGAAACTTGGGGTTACTGCCAAGGTTGCCAGTGCCTAACATTGCACTTCTTGTTTACTTGGGTAATATATTCTTTTCATGTTTTGATGGAGTTGAAGATGAGAGAGTTTTCCTTGCTACCAAATTCAAAACAGAAATTCCCAAAAGAGGTATATAATCTATAAGGTTGAGAGACATAAAAACTTAAATTGTTTATCTAAGAAAATGATTTGAGTTTGGCAAAACAAGCTAAGATATAAAGTTACACAACTAAGAATTCACCAAGATAGGATAGATAATGCAGTATTTTCTCTGAATTTGACAAATACAAATGGATTGAATACTTTAAATGTAATTATTACTTGATAATTGTATGTATTATACATAATCATACTATGTCAAAGCTAAAAATCTTTCTTTTGTTTAGACAAAAAGAACAAAATGCTGTAGAATATTTGATTAGCTATATAAAGATGTGATGCTGTTTTACCTATCCTATCTAAGGCAACTGATAGGTCTAATAAAAATAATGAATGGTAGGTAGTGATGGAGGAAGTATAGGTGGGACATCTGAGCAGGGAGAGTAAGTAGGAGGAAGAATTTAGGCTTGGGCATTAGGGGAAGAGGAAGAAAAAAAGATTCCAGGGAGACACCAGGCATCAGCCAACCACTAATGGAGGAAGCTGTATAGTAGGACATACAGAAAGAAAGGAAAATGTAAATGAATAAATGTAGGGCAATTTAAGACAAAAGATCTAATGGGACATGCCTAAGATAGGCTGCACATTCATAATAATAAGTCTGCCTGTCATTTGGGAGTTGTCTGGTGAACCAAAGAAAAAATTTAACTACACTGTGCCATTGGTTGCTGGAACTATGTTTGAGAGCTTCACTGAGAGAAATACAAGGACTTCAGGACCAGTCTTTGAATAGTAGAAAATACAAAATAATAATTGTTGATTATGGTAGTGTACTGACTTTTGAAATAATTTTTTTATAAAGCATTACGTATATAAAATAAAACTTCAACAAAAATTTAATGAGAAAATTGCACTACCTAATATTTTATCAATTTAGCACATGTTTTATTATAGGTATTTACTAATCATGAAAGAACTTTCTTGTCATATTCTGTTATTCACAAAAGGCTATATATATTAAGCAAAATTAAACTTACTTTATTGTCACAAGTACTCATAACACTACTTTTTAAATTAGATAATTTAAATTACCTATATGTGATTCATTCCCTCCTTATTTGTAAAATGTAAAAAATTGAGCCTCACATTGCTGTATACTGTAAATAAGAAAATGACAGAGTCTGTGCAGCATAATGTAGTATGTTCATTAAAAATAGGTACATACACTATGACATATAAAGACCATATCAAAAAAATCTTATGCTAACAATTAAAAATCATGTCATTTGATGAGAATATCTGTTGTTTCAGTTGCTGTCATTAATTTATTTCTTGCTATGAGGTAAATGGAATTATCTTGTACAAAAGCTCAATGAATATAAAAGTGTGAAAAAGAAAATGAAAAGGGTACTCAACAATAACACATAAATCCATATGTAAAGATATATTGGTGCTAATTTTATTCCTTTCTTCAATTTATTAAAATGTCAAATATTTTTCATATTCATAGTGCTATTTCTTATAATATTGTTATAATTTTGTTGATAAAGAACAGATATGATTATTGGAATGATTGAATCAAACAAATGAATTAAAGGATGATGTCTTATTTTTATTTCTGTGAAGAGACAGGATGACCAATAAGGTAACTATTTAACAACAACAAAACCCTACTTAATTTGGAGGTTTGTTTACAGTTTCAGATGGGCCATCCTTTACTATCATAGCAGAGAACATGACAGCACACATACAGGCATTTCTCTGGAGCAGTAGCTGAGAGTTTACACTTTATTAGCATTAGAGACAGCAGAAAGGCTGGCTTAAGATTTTGAAACCTCAAACCCCACCCCCAGTGACAAACTTCTTTCAACAGGCCTCCCTCCTAATCCTTCCTGAAACAGTTTCATCAGCTAGGAACCTAGCATTCAAATATGCGAGATTTTGGTGGGCATTTTCCTTTAAACCACCATAGATAACGTACTATCTTCATTATTAATGTTTACCTTTATATTTATGTTTAAAATTTAAATTAGGAAAATATGCACTTTTGTGAAAAATTTAAATTTCTTTTCAATTTTAAGAATTAAGAAATATGTGTTTCTGAGTATAAACATCTCATATGGGTGCCTGTGGAGCCCCCCAAAAGTGTGTCTTGTCTCCTGGAGCTTGCATTATAGGCAGTATGATCTGCCTGTTGGTACTGGGAATCAAATTTTGGTTCTCTGCAAGAGCAATATACACTTTTAACTGCTGAGTCATCTTTTCATTCCTGAAGAAAAGCAAACAATTTTCCTAACCAAACATCCTTCTCCACCAGCCTACCCTATCTTCCTAGTCAGCCTCCCTTCTTCTTTTAGGCACCACCTCTACTACTGTAGTCAATAAAATTCCAAACAACTCTGTCCATATTTACTGCCCATGTTTCCTCTAGTGATATTTTGTTTGTAATCTAGCAAATAAAGCTTTCCTTAATATAAGAGTTCCACTAGTTAGCCATAGAGGCCAGGTAGAGGCAGCACACCCCTTTAATCCCCATCACTCAGGAGACAGAGGCAGAGAGATCTCTGTGAGTTCAAGGCCAATTTGAGCTACACTAAATTGAATCTGTCTAAAAGAGAAACAGAGCTCACACAAAGGTGACCCCAGTACTTGGGATCATGTGCCTTTAATCCCAGCACTAGGGAGGTGGAGACAGGAGTGATATGGCTGGGCAAAGAGAGGAACTTATGGTGGGAGATAGGAGCTCAGTCTGAGAAGCAGTTTTAGGATTCATAGAGATAGGATTACCCCTTCAGTCTGAGCATTGGTAGAGGTAAGAATTCTCCAGTGGTTGACTGCTCTGCTTCTATGATCCTTCAGCTAACATCCAATAATATCTGACTCCGGGTTTATATTATTAAGACCAATTAGCATTAGAGCTACAATTTCCTTTCACTGGTTTCTCTGCTATTGCCTGTATTAAGACCATTTTTTTAATATTCAGGTTAGCACTTATGCTTTCTCAAATTATCTTGATACTTTAAACTCTGTTTTTTTTAATGTCTTCTCTATGCAGCAAAAGTACCCCAGATCCTCTCAGAAATAGAAATGAAGTAAAAATGTCAATATATTTTAGTCACACACTTACAAAGAACATACTTCTTGTTATTCCGTTCTTGAATTAAAAATCATACATATTTCTTTCATCCATACATATTTATGCCAGTTGTTATATACATAACTTGAAAACAGTTTTGTGTAACTCTGAAACCATTTTGTGTAACTCAGAAGTCATTTTATGTGACTTGAAAAATTACAATGCCTGAGCTATCATCTAGGCAGCTCTGATCAATAAGCCCTTGGGCAGGCCACCTGGAAGCTTAGATACCCTAGCATAGTGCAGGTATTGTTACACTAATGAACTATCTTCAAAGCAGTCCTGATATGCTGGTGAACTAGCCCAGGTTATGAACACTCTTAATACAATGTTATTGTCCAATGAAAGCAATACTAACACACATCCATGTTTCTGAGACATGGCTTCTCTGGCCCAGGTACTGATGCTATCCACTGTAAGAGGACATGAGGCTCTGGAGTGTCTCAGTACACTCCTGACTTCAGTGTCCCATGAACTTCTATCACTGTTGCCTGTACCACGCAGGTCTGCCTGCCAGCATAGCTGCTGGCCCATGCACTCAGCTACCTCCTGGACTCAGTGAGTGACACCCGCTCAGCCTGCCATAGCTGAAGGACTGCACAGAAGACATACATTGAGCTCTCTCCCACTTCAAAGTTTGCAAGCCTTCCTTTCCCTCTGGGAAGCAGATAAACTTGTGTCTCAGTCTTTCCACCCAGTTAGAGATCTTTTCAAAACCCAGCATATAAAATTCCTGTCCCTGTGCATCTGCAATGTAACATTTTTTTTTACCTTTTACACTGTCGTTTTATTTCTCTTTGCTTCGTTAATTTTATCCAAACCATGTTATCAACTCAAAGAAGCCTTTATTCATTTTCCTTAATACTAGATTATAGTCTCTGTAAACAACAGCCCTCCCTTGTTCCCTTCTTTGTTTCTCACTTTCTCTCTTGTTTCATCATGGGCACTCAATAATTAATTATCAGGTGAACAAAGGCTATAAAAAGATTCTTTCTGCTCAATCTCTTTGAAAGAATGGAAGAACACAAATGAAATGCCCCTAGACACTTAAACACACTGATTTGTGTTCCCAGAGATCTTTTTTGCTTATCTAGGAGCTCACCTCATTTATCTTTCTGCCTTTGCAAAGACTGAGTTCTGGGTTAGGTTTAGCTTCAGGCTTCTTTTTCCCCACACATTGCAGATTCCATTCATACCCTCTGGATAATCCTTCTCAATCTTTTTTTTTTTCAGACTCCTCTTCAGCTATATAAAGAGAGACTATAATTCTTACACTCTTTGTCTTCTCTTCAATTGTTTAGTATATAGCAATGACCCTGAAAGCAAGATCTGTAGATCAGAAATCTACTCTGACTCTGACTTTGGTGTCTCAGTACTGAATAAATTAACTTGACCTCCTCAGGCTGTTTCAAATTAAGTATAAATGTAATAATGATGATGATGATGATGATGATGATGATGATAAATAGCAATAATAAAATCTACCCCAAACAACCTCTGGTTTTCACACGCTCAGTAAATTAATAAACAGATAATGCAAGTGACAAAATTAGAAGTCAATGATTTTGCAGTTTCTGTGATCTCTAAACATGTAGCAAATCTGTCTTCTTCCAGTCTCACCTACATAGTGCTATATCTTATTGAGCAACCAAACCTCAACTAGTAAAGACTTTCTTCCTCTGTAAACAGATTAACTTATATTTTTCTCCTATAATAAAGGGAAATATTTCACATGCCTACAATGGTTTACATGATCAGAATACCAATCTAATGTCAGAATCTCTCCCAAGCAACTTTCAACTATAGTTGATTTTCCAATATCTTGAATTTTTACATGTGAATTAATCTTATGAAATAAATAAAACTTGTTGATCTTTTATTCATGATTGATATATTTTGTGTTTAAATTTAAGAGTCCTAGTTATTTTAATGTCTCCAATACTTCTGAAGGTCTTAGTTCAAATTTTTGTCTCTATAGATTTTTTTCATCATTATTTACACCGTTTTATTTTCCTACCATGTAATCACATAAGAAAAATTTGCTGTCAGTTTTAGAGCTCTATTCTGTCAGACACTCTTTGTTTCCTGCTTTTTGCTTTGTGTGGGGCAGTGTTGACAGTCATCAGCTTCCAGAATTTATCACTTCTTTATGTGTTTCTGACTCTAAAGTCTTATTTGACTCCAATTTTAAATACTTTAATTCCATTACATTAATGCGAGTCACAGTTACAGAAGAGTTTTAAAGCATTTTTTTCAATTTCGCTAATTAAACTGTGTACCCCATGAAAATATATAAACAGTCTAGAGGATGTTCAACACTAGCTTTGCAAATTAATGCTTCTAACAGGGAAAGGCAGCATAGATGATACCATTTCCCCAGTTGTAGATTCTTTTTTAACTTTTAAGGTTAACTACTAAGATAATTAAATCTTTCTTTGTCCTCTGTCAATATATTAATACAGGTAACACTCTGCCTATTTAAACACTGCTGAAATCTCTCAGGTATAATTTATTCCTGCTATGCAAGCTGAAATGCAGATTTCTATGACCTTCTCTTTCCCCTAGTGACTTGGACAGTTATTCAATCACTTATGGTTATTTAAGTACCAGATTATATCAGTCTCTATAGCTGTCCCACAGGACACTGAAAGAGATACCTAAGGGTCACTTAACTAACAGAACGATGTCAAAATTCACAACACCGTGGAAAATGTCAATAGATAGAACATTGCAACAATTTCTTTTCCTGTATTTCAATTACAAAATCTTTTCCTAATAACAAAAGAAAGCAATCTCTAAATCCAATTCAGGTGGCTAACACAAAGAAAATCAACTCTTATGTAAGTAAAATAAGGCAAGTTACTGTAAAATACCAAGGAAGTGTGCATTTTACCTGTAATAGCCAATTTAATGTTTTATTATATCATTTTACAATCATCAAATAAATTGGTTATAGAATATGGAAGTAATTTATAGCAATGGAATAATGTAACACAATCTAATAAAATGTGCTCATAATTTTGACTCTATAAATTCATGTGGTTCAAGTTATTTTAACACTAAAAATAAATGAAGTGGATAATATGTGCAGGAAACTCAAACAACTTTGTTTATATTATTGCTAAAGGATATAATAACCTGTCAACATAATGGGGAAATATATAAAGTATAGTAAAGGCTCTCTTGGACATTTATCAGTTACATAAGGAGTCATTGCTAAAATAAGAAACGGGCTTAGAGAATATATTTGTAAAAATCGACTCAGCCTGTAATAACTTTGAAGTAAACTGACCAGATCCATGTGTTAAAGCCCTCTCATGTTCCAAACAGGGAAGGACTTTCTGTGAGTTCACAAAGGTCACAGAGGCTCTGGTCCCTGCTGCTGCAGAGAGGGCAGCTTGAGCATAGGATTGCAGTTTATAAATTATCCATTACCTTACAACCGTGGTGATAAATTAGTACATCTAAGGCTGAAAATCAGATCGGAAAGTGAGAGAAGTCACATAAAGGAAATGAATCTTTACTCAGAGAGGCTCTCCCTGTGAAATTCTAACACTGAGCTGATGAAATGGAACTCTTGGGGGCCTTGAGAGGAGATAAATGCAGTTTTGGAAGTAAATGAAATAAGTGATTAGGAGTTAGTTTGTGACTACAGTGGATAGTTTCTTAAGTGGCCCCTAGTTTGTCTTTCCCATTATCATACCTTGCATGATCAGCTCTTTTTTTGTGGAGGCTGGGAGCAACCCATGCCCAATGGAAGACAGTTTAGGGAAAGAAATAGCACTCTGTGATTTGATAGAGTGTAGTCTCTTCCTTCTGGTCTACCTCCCTTTGTTGTATTAGATAGAGTAGGTCGTTGTGTTTTGATGTGTGTTCTAGGAAGAAGTTTTCATGTAAAGGAAATGAAGGATGTCCCCATTTAACAGCCAGTAAAGTTTAGAAACTCAGATACTCAATTCAACAGAAATTAAATTCTGCCCTCCATTGGAAATAGTTTGATGTGGCTGTACAGTAGATCCCACTCATGAGGAAATGTTCCAGTCGGCCATATGTTGCAATGGTCCAGGCTGACCTCTGTGGCAATACCAATGTTGTTCAGTATTTCATAGTTCTGGGAAACCTGAAAAGGTTCTGCTGCTGTACCAAACTGTACCTTGACTCCCAAACTACAGAGAATATAAAACAATAAATGTGTTCTCTGTCATCGTACTAATATAACATTGACACATAGGAATCTGTAATATATATTCAACTGAATATTAAAATTTATATAATGACAAAATGTAGTGTATCTGGTTTAAAATATGAATAAATGAGTAGAAATTTCTTTTTTAAAACATCACCAGCTTTTTTGTGTTTTGTTCTTTTATAAATTAGCAATTTGATCAAAACAAATATTGCTCAAAAGTGATGGTGTATTCAGTGCACTTGGGGTAAGAAAGACTGAGCTTCCTATAATATGAATATATGTTTCTGAGATGTGGCAAGAGGTTACACAAGATCATATTTCTTTAAGTAAAGGTGATGTCAACTTAGTGCGAGCTGTGCATAGGCATTGTTCACTGCCTAGTCCTGGAAATTCCTTCCTGCATTTTTCTTAACATTTTTAAATTTATTCTTTTTGTCTTTCACATCATGCATCTTGATTCTATTCATATCTCAGTCCCTTTGCATCTGCCCCCTGGCCTTGCAACACTTCCCCCAAAGAATAAAATATAAGAGAAAAAAAGGAAAGGAAAAATTTCATCATGAGAGCTGTAGTATAATACAGTGAGTCACGCAGTAAGCCCTTTTGTCCATATATCTTTACTTGCAAGTATTTAATTCAAAGAATCATCTATCTGGCTCAAGGCCTCTGGTTTCTGTTACAATATTGATCCTGGACCCTCACTGGCACTCTTCTTGAATACCTGGTGCTGTTCTGTGTCATGGAGTTCCTCCAGCTTTGGATCTGCAAGACCAGCCTTTTACTGTGCTCCCATAGATCATAGATGAGGTGAACGTTGGGTTGGCCAACTCATAACCCTGGTTCTGGGCCTGGGTTGTTGCAGGGTTGCTCAACCTGCCGGCTTTCCACTGTCCTCACCACTAGGGTGAGTTGTTCAACATTACACTGGCTGGTTCATCCTTTACAGCAATAAACAAGTGGCTGGTCCGGTTCTCCTGCTTCCATGCCTTCAGGGTCAGCACTCAGCACACCTGGATCATCTGGCCAGCTGTACTGTGTTGCCCAGAGAAAGTGCGGGGGGGAGGGGGACAGCTTTTCTGCACTGATGATTTCAGGGCAATCTCTCCAATCCCCAACGGTGATGAGGGGTGCTACAGGCGTAAGAGCATCTCTCTCTGAGCCACATCACCATATGGCAGATGTGGATCGAGGCCAAATCTCCAGTGCTCACGTTCTTGGTGACAGTTTACCTGTACCATTGTCAACAGGGTCTGCTCTGCTGTGCTACCCAGACGAGGTGCAGGGCCTGCTTTTCTGAGTGTTGCAGGTGGTAAAGGGAAGGGTCAGTTTCCTAGCCAGCTAGAGGCAGTGTGTGTGTGTGGGGGGGGGGGGGGAGCAAACTTTCCTCACTCTCACTGCCAAACCAAAGAGGAAGATGGCCACATCTGCCTTCTGCCTCCGGGTTTCAGGTGGGCCCATCTTTTTTCAGCAGATCCCGGTATGGAGAGCCACAGGCATATGTATAGGTCTCCTTGTCCTGCTTAGTCCATCATTAAGCTGTACAGGAACATGCTTCCTCATCACAAAGAGATTATGTCCAGTGACAGGGTGGGCTCCTGTTTGGTGAGAAATTATTGTGGGAGTCCTCTCATGGGCCAGGGCGAGAAAGCCCAGATTGCATTTGGTTGAATTCTGTCTGCCCAAGCTACAATTTTAGAAGGGTGGAATATTTATATATTTAATTATATAATTTGTGTGTGTATGTGTGTGTGTGCGTGTGTGTGTGTGGTTGCCTATGTTGTGTGCAAATGTGCAGGTGATGATGTCTGTCAGAGGAAATCAGTCTCTAACTTATTACTTTGAGATAGGATTTTCCTCTAAATATAGAGATCCCTGCTTTTTTTTTTTTTTTCAGCCTGCTACCATGCAGCAGGCCTCGGTGTTCTTTCTTTTGTGTCCCACTTCTGTCCTTTACTTTGTTGATGAAAAACTGAACTAGGGTTCATAACTTTCTCCCTATCTCCCAAGAACTGTATTATTCCTTACCAATCCATTCATTCATTCTTATAAATTTACTGGAAATTGCGGATTTTGCCATACAGATGTTAGGTAGTGTTAGTATTTCAGAGACTTATAATCCATTGTGGCAGAGGAGGTGTTCTGCCTGATGCTTACCAAAGAGAAATATAAGCTCAACATTTTCTAGCAATTATAAATCTCTTTTCTAAAGACAAGAAAAATATAGTTTATATGTTCCAAGCTTCTGCAAAGGATATAAAATTCATGATACATAGAAGCTAGAATGAAGCTTTATGGATTATAGAAAAATGAATTTTCATTTTTGTATCAGCAACACACACATGTATACATATATTAGCTACATCAGAAAGTTGAAGGCACAAGGTTGAGTAACTAACCGTGAGCATATTTTTTACATCAGACAAATCAAGAAATTTACTGGGAAGAAATCTTCAATGCTCATTCTTTTCCACATCTTTTGTAAAAATTTCCCACATAAATAAACAATCCCAAATAAAACTTGTTATATGGTAAAGATAAATGTCATTATGTCTCTAAAATTCTTATAATACTACTCTGAGACCAAGTGAACACTTAAACCCCCTTTCTCTTGTAAAGCCGCTTTACTATGTAGCAGTAGTCTTTCCTCAGGATACCCATTTTAACTATAGTGAAATTTTTACTATATTTTATAATAAATAATTTTTAAAGGAATCCTAACCTTTTCACAACATAGGAAAACATTATAAAAGATACTTAACCGGATAAGTCAATGGCTAAAATTTAACCTAAAGGAAAATGAGAAGTAATGTTTTAATATCAACAGACTCTTGAAGGGAGATTTGCATTTACCCACTTACACTTAGATAACAAGTTAGTTGTAAAGAATAATAATTGAGTAAATACTATAACACATGCTTTTAAACTTCTTGTGTTTTAACAAGTTTAAGTATGAGATGTAATAGTAATTGTGCCAGCTCATTTTGATGGCAACTTGACACAATTTAAAGTTATGTGGAAGGAGCAAACCTCAATTTGCAAAATTCTTCTAAAAGAAAAGTTTGCAGGCAAGGCAATGGGACACTTTCTTAACCAGTTATTGATGTGGGAGAGTCCAGCCCATTCTCCAAGGTGCCATCTTTTGGGATAGTTGTTCTAGGTGCTATAAGTAAGTAGGTTGAGTAAGCCAGTAAGTAACACTCCTTCTTAAACTTTGCATCAGCTCCTGCTTCTAGGGCCTTGTCCTATTTGAGTACCTGTGCGGATTTGCCCTAGATAATAAAGTATGAAATAGAAGTGTAAGAAAAATAACCCCCTCTCATCACAGTTCCTTTTGACCACATTGTTTCATCATAGCAGGTGAAGCCCTAGTTAATACATTAACATAAAGATTACAAAATACTGTTACACTATATAATAATACCAAGAAGAAAATGAGATAAAATGAGATCCTTATTCTTTAAGACACGGGTCCATGAAAAACCAAGCTGATATGTGACCTGATACAGACATTCAGTTGTCAAATGAAGGTTCACTAGACATCAATCTGGACCGCAGTAGTCAGTCACTAATGTTAAGTGGGAGAAAGTTACCATGGAGATTATGATGAATCAGCTGGTAGAAAATTATGGCAGTCATAGCAAAAATATGCATTTCATCTAAAATTTGAAAATGAGGAGTCAAAAATCTCATTAGGTATCATTATTTCATTAGAGAGTGTCATTTTCTTGATATCTTATTCTGCCAATATCGAATTATCAATTATTTAGCAATTTCCATTTATTATTCTTTATCACATAAAATTTGATCTAAGGTTGTGCCCCTCCATGATCATGAATATAAAGCACAAAATTGCTCTAATGACTAATTCTCGCACAGAATTACCTATTAAAACAATAAATAAACCACATGTTAAAACAAACCTATATTTTAAAATAATTTGCATTACAATGTCTTTTACTAATCCTTGGCTCTTCCTTTTTCTTAAAATAATAGCTGCTCATATGATCATTTTATGCACTTGCCCTCTTTTTGTCTTATTCACTGGAGGTTATAAGAAACACATTCAGTCATTTTATATTGTCAATGAGGTCACCAACCCTCTCCACATATGGCCGATTTGGCATTATAGGAAACATTACATAGGTCAAAAGGTAAAACACAAACCAGTGAAGCACAGGGGAAGTTATGGTCCTCAGCCATGTGCAACATAGCACATCTGTAGAAGACTTGAACAAAGACTTGCAGCTCCTGCTAAGAAGGAAATTGAGAAAATAAAATAGAGTTGAAAAACTGAATCACAAGGATCAAAGAGAGCCTTTATTTAAAGATATCACTGATACCTATGATATTTCATGGAGTTTGTAATCAGATTAAATAATCAAAATCAATATTCTGGGAAAGAAACCTAGGTGACACACATACATACACACACACAATTGAAATTTGTGTTCTCACAATGCTTCTGGGAAGTCCGTATATGGTGGTTCTGGTGGGTTTCATGGTCCAAGTTGATGAGGATGACTGACCAGGTCTCTTCCTCAAGAGGGCACTAGATCTCATTTCAGATTGATGTGAGTCACCATGTTGTTGCTGGTAATTGAACTCAGGACCTTTGGAAAAGCAGGCAGCGTACTCTTAACCTCTGAGCTATCTCTCCAGCCATACATATATTCTTATCCTATTACTATCTGACCATCACCTACTCCCTGTTTTTATTATTACAATTATAACAGAAGTAGGGTAATAGCTTAGTACATGTTGTGGTGAATACTAATTGATTAAGGGAACACATGTAAAAGAATCATTTTGCTGTTAGGAACGTGCTGATTTCTCCATTTGATAAGCATGAAACAAGCAAAAATGAAAGGTTTAGAAGGTATTGAGAAGAAACTGTGCTAAAGGTAGTACACCCTTCCATTTCTGAAATTTTCATATACAATATAAATGCCTGTGCTCTATCATCAAAGATTATAAATGTGAAGTGTGTGTGTGTAATAATTTGAATAAAAAGTTTAAATAATGTCATAACCATAAATGTCTTCTATTAAAATTCTCTTTTTCACAAACAATGCTACTTCAAAAATTAATTATCTTTCTTTACATCAGTAGATGTATGTTGGGATAATCTCTTTGTACATTGAGATGTATCTCTGTTTCATCTCACCTCCCTAAAACAGCTTCTGATTGATTTGATAAATTGCTAAACAGTCAATAATTAGACAGGAAGAAGAGATGTAGAATTTCTAGGGAGAGACTGAAACTCTGGGCAAGAATCGAAAGTGGAAGGATTCACCAGGCAGACATGGAGGAAATCAGACATATGGCACTGAGGAGAGATGAGGAATCATATGGCAGAAGGTGGATTGCATGAATGGGTTAATTAAAACGTTTTAAAAGCTAGTTGGCAACAAGCTTAAGTCTAAGCTAAACTTTTGCAATGACAAATGTCTCTTTGTCATTATTTGGGAGATGGTGGTCCAAAGAAAGTGTGATTATAAATATATCAGATAATGGTGTAAGGAAAACAAACTCCAAAACATAATTATCTGATTTTATTTGACACAATATTATTTCATGCTACTAATCAAGTCAAGTAGTAGAAAGTTATTGGTGTGTATGAATGTCATTCTTGATAGAGTACCATTAAGAAAGTGATTTTCTGAAATAGAAGTTAATATTCCCTCTCTTAGAGAATGATTATCAACATTTTCCCAATATGATTAAATACATAAGCTCGTCATCATCATTCTCAGTAGAAACACTCACACAGATGGTGGTCTTAATGGTACCTAATTTTCATTTTTATTCAGATTTCTGAGTTCATTAGAGAGCAATGTAGAAATGAGGGTAGATTTAGCATAGCTCTTCCCATTTGGATAACAAGAAATCTCCTTCATAGCTTCTCTATTCAAGACTTTCTTGAGATTTCAAAGTAGTCATCAGCTATGCTTTTAAGGAAAAGCAAATATAAAATAATCTTCCAGAAGGCAGGGAATCATTCCAAGGACATGTCCAATTTGCTCATAATATTCAGGGTATCATATAAATAAATGACCACAGAGAATTTTATTATACTGCCTTGAAGGAGTTCTATTTTTTCCTTAAGCATTCTATGTTCCCTTTGGTGTATCTCAGATATACTTTAACAACGGGAATTCTACAGTTCATTCATGGCATTGCCTGTCCCTCCCTTCTGTCACCTATTATTGAGGTTATCACTAGGCATAGCATTCAGATTAATGTACAGTTCTCACTTGTGTCATATAACAAATGAGTTAGACTCACAGTTTGAGGGTCATGATGTTCTACAGTTGATGATGCAATTTATATTTGTTTCCCTAAAGTGTGATATCTATATTTGCAGAGGGAACACTTCAGATTTTATAGACGCCGGCAGTTCCTGTCAAGGAGACATAAAATGCAGATCAGAATTCACACACTGTTTTCATCCTGTAAGAGTTTGGTTTGGTATTTTCCATTGAAATCTCAAAAATAGAATAGTAATGAATTGTTTCATGTCAATAAGCTCTGGAGATAAACTTGTCTCCCCACTCAGCACTAGGGTTAAGGACTTACTTATATTACTGTAATTACATTTTTGTGAGTGCTGTTTTTCTAGGCTAAGTTTCTCAAACCTGCATAGCAAATGAGTCATTTTCGGAACCCCTTTATTTTGCTTTTATTTTTTATGTTTTAATTTCTATTGACCTTTTGTCAAAAATTTATGTAACTGGCAAAAGCTCAATAATTAAAGTATGGGGTTTTACAATGTGCATTAATTTACAATTTACAAAATGTCAAACATTTAAGTAAAAGTGAGAACTTGCTGTCAACTCTCCATCCCTGACTTACAGGACCCACTCTTTTTTTTTTTTTTTTTGGTTTTTTGAGACAGGGTTTCTCTGTGGCTTTGGAGCCTGTCCTGGAACTAGCTCTTGTAGACAGGCTGGCCTCGAACTCCCAGAGAGCCGCCTGCCTCTGCCTCCCGAGTGCTGGGATTAAAGGCGTGCGCCACCACCGCCCGGCAGGACCCACTCTTTTACAGACCTACATTTCAGTCCATTTTTGTAATTCTTTGTTCTTATTTTTGTGATATTGAACAATCCACTTAATTTCTTTATACTTCAGTTACCTTATTATAAAATGAAGATTAATAATAGTATTTTTCTAGAACTCCAGTTGAAGGAAATAAATAGTATTATGATCTTGAAGTCATCATAACACTCAGGATGTACAGAGTACTTGATGGATGATCACTATTAGAATTATTATCTCAAGCATAACATTTGTCATATTCTTAAATTTCAACACTTGTTTGAATAAAATACTTTTCATGAACCAGGCACATAACTGAACATTGGCAGAATATTAACTACAGTCATAAAATTCTGATTTGTTATCAGTTAAGTATTTATGAATATAAATTCCAAACTGTGAAGCTCCTGGAATTCTGCAAATAATGATTATAATGTTACAAATACCATTGAACAACACATATGTTAATAATGATCTATGAAAATAAGAGGTTGTCATTTGTTGTGTTTTCCTTGAACTTTACATGTTAGAGACTGTCGAGTGCTCAGTCCTAGACAAGACACCTATATCGTCTTGCCGAAGGCCCAAAAAAATACCATGGAAAAAGAGAGAAGAAGATGGTAAGAACTGGAGGAAGTAGAGGAAGACTATGAAATGCTTATTTACTATGCATAAGAACTACATAGTAAAATAAAACATGAACATGCATGCTATAGTAGATTAGAAGAAAATGGATCATCAAGAGTGGAAAGGTGATAAAATGGTATTGGGGTGGGTGGATATGATCACAGTGCATTGTATAAATGTCGAAAATGGCCAAGGACTGTGAAATAAAAACAGTGATGACTTCACATCTAATGAATGTCCTACACTAAAAATGATTGTGTGGTTAATGAGCAAATTATGAAATAACAGTAAAGATTTTATTTGAAACATTATAAATATTGGTGTATTTTTCATTTAGTAACCTAATTTTTGTATTTTGACCAGATTTTTTTCAATTCTCATGAATTTTACTTCATGTATTCTTTTATTGTTCATGTTTACTAAAGTCAAATAAGCCTTCATCAAAATGTCTGCATATGTTATCAGGGCATTTTACTCTTGCTTAAGGGAAGTTCACTAATTGGAATAGTTGTATCAGAAAGCTGAAATGACTACAGCAATTTCTGAAGATAGTAATGAAGTCTATAACGTTTACTGACTATATTTAGGAAGAAATTTGTATGGCATATGTCAGTTTGTTGATAACATTAGTCTATAGGATGTTCAAATTTGGAGTCAGTTGTCAGAAAACTTGCTATGATTTTATCAACTAAATATATATTATTCTAAATAATGTATCATTCTTAATATAATTATAAAATTATGCCTATTAAACTATAAATATATTCCATATCAAGGAACTTTATTCATCTATAAAATCAGCTTATCTAATGAAGCTTGTACTGAGATTTCAAAAATGTAGGCATGTTTAATTCTGATTTTTTGGTTTTGACCTCTACATGAATGAGGTTTGGGGTTTCATTCTTTCATCAAGATCACCTAAACTTTGCTTACAGCAGCAACCAGACTACCTCATCTTCTTATTATTTATTTGTTTGCTGGAGTGGCATTTCTCATTTCCATCAAGAATTTAGTTCTTGGATTCACAGTTGCTAACTAGCATTATAGACTTAGCTTCAAGCCTAGCTTGGATTTTCACAACTTTTAAGAATACACCTTTTGATTCTAACCAAGGCCACTGCAAGGCCATTACATGTCTTCCTCTTCCTTGAGTATTTGGTCTACATTGTGGAATTAACATGTCTGACTCAACACTAATTTGCTTCAGGTGATGGGGAAGTCTAAGTAGATGAGTTTCTGGGTCACAGAAAACTCATCCCACGTGTTCTGTGTTCTGTTTATTGTAACCACCCCTTTCTTTATTTTGCAAGGACAGCCTTCGCCTTCCTAATATTTCAACTCATCTCTTTCTCATCATATACAGAATGATGATTCAAAACTAGCTCAGGACTGGTTTACCTGAAATGGCCCTGGTCACTTTTCTTTGTCTTCAAATGCAATGATATTGTAATAAGATGAGCTCAGTGTTTGTAAATTCATCTAAACCTTGTGGCTATTTATTCAGGCAAGATAATATAAAACAAACAAAATGCAACAAAATACTTTTCATATTCCAAAATGCATAAGCCATAGGGGAATCCCCAGTGGTTAAGAGTATGTATTGCTCTTGCAGATCATCTGAGTTTGTTTCCCATCCCTATATCATAAGGCTCATAATACCCCTATAGCCCCAGTGTTGACATCCATGTATACCTTCTCCACATCTAATTTAAGCAACACAAAATAAATCTTCAAATGGCATAGGAGAAGACTACCAATGACACTTAAAGCTGGAGAAAGATGGTAATACTTCTAAGGGTTACTCTCCATTGTCAATTTTTTTTTATTATTTGACCCCTTTGGCATTAATGGAGTACATATTTGGGTGTGTTGTAAGACTGTTTTCAGAGTGTTTAATTGATAAGAGAGGACCTGGTCTGACTGTGAGTTTCCCAATCTCAAGGGCTGAAGTCCTACAATATATAAAAAGAGTGTGCTGGGCACAGCTTGTTATAAATACAGATGAGCAAATTGTGTGTCTTTCCAAATATGAGAATATATTTAATATCAATACTTTATAATCTATGTGAGTTTCAATGGCTGAACTTCATCAAGCAAACTTGATTTGCCTTGATGATTTGACAATGTAAGCATGTTTTTTTAATATTAACTATAAGGTTACACATTAAACATCATAGAGTAAAACATACTTACATATTTATATTTGTAGTATATGCAAAGAGTAGAAAGTATTAAAGGCTAAAGTAGAGGTTATAAAATGACTCAGTGAGTATGAACAATTCCTAAACCTGACACCAAGCCAAGTGTGGACCTCAGGAAATAATACACATTTACAAGCAAAATGAATTTCTGAAAAATTCTTCTGGCATACCAGTTTTTGCCACAAGGATTCGGTCTCATCTGACAAATCCCTGCTAAAATGCAGACATTCAGCAATGGCAATGAGATTTAAAAGAGAAACGGTGTGATTGGATAAGTTATAATCTTTGGATATTTAAATGGTTGTAACATGAAAGAAAAATAAAAGACCAAAAATGAAAAAAAATGTATTGATGACATCAAAAGGTGGAGAAAAACTCAGATAATAGGAACCCAAATGCAAAAACAATTATACAAACCTGAAAGGGAATAAACAAGTTCTCATCATAAATTTAATATAACACAGAGTACTTGTTGAAAAAATATAGCTCAGAACAGAAAGTATGGCTGAGCATCATGACCACTCATTATTT
Organism: Chionomys nivalis; assembly: GCF_950005125.1. Taxonomy (NCBI): domain Eukaryota; kingdom Metazoa; phylum Chordata; class Mammalia; order Rodentia; family Cricetidae; genus Chionomys; species Chionomys nivalis. Next base: position 25,883,103 of record NC_080103.1, on the reverse strand, counting down.
AATGTTTGGGTTAGAATATCTAACGAAGAAGAATCTTCACAGGACTCCTCTGGCACATGGGTTTGTGACTCAAGAGTTTTAGGTCACATACAGAATGAAGAAACAAGTGTCTGTTTCAAGGAACTAAAATAGTCCAAGATAATGTGGCTCTGGATTTAGAGCATGATAGCTCCCTGCAGCCCCTGAGGTTAGAGCATCCTTCAGTGGGGAACACAGATGAGTCTTCTTTCTTAGAACATCAGCTAAGAGTTTACTCCTTGGCCAGCCATCACATTTTCTAAATAATCATATTTTATGAATGGGGAAGCTAAATAATATTCTACAACTGATTAAGGAGGTTAAGTTCTAGGTTGTAATAAAGAAGAAGTGGAGTATTCAAGAGAGAAATAATTGGTAAAGTGGTTAAGGAAGAAATTCCTGGTTCACAGCAAATTTGTTTCTAGTTTTGCTTTTTGTGTCCTCTATCTCACAAAACATTTACATATAACTTATAATGGTAAAACTTAATATGACCTAAGGATGTAAAAAGTAGATGAAGGAAATTGGTACTTTAATAAAGTAAAACTGTTATTAAGACAGTGCTTTTTTTACTTTATTAAAACCAGTGTTTTATAAAGAATGAGAAAATTTTCAAAATCACACAGTTAAATTAATTTTTTATTTCAGAGTTTTGAATATTTTCTCTTATTTCTTTACTTATTTATCTTTTAAGATCAACTTTTTAGGTACCTCTGCATGGATAAACTAATCTTTTTCTTTTAAATAAATGTTTAATTGAATATGGTTATATCATTTTCCTCCTTCTTTTTATTCTGCCAACTCCTCTACCAAGCTAGAGCCCTTTTTGAGCTCATAGTCTCTTTTTCTATGATGTTATTGTGACATGTATGTGTGTGTGTGTGTGTGAGAGAGAGAGAGAGAGAGAGAGAGAGAGAGAGAATTAGGAAAGAAGAAAGAAAAAAGAAAGGAAGAAAGAAAGAAGGAAGGAAGGAAGGAAGGAAGGAAGAAAGGAAGGAAGGAAGGAAGGAAGGAAGAGTGGGTCTAAAGGTTGACCACTGTACACTGAACAACCAATAATGGAGCTCATCCTAGGGAGAAGCTACTTTTCCTCCTCCTAGAAATCATTATATAATAATATAATCATTACACACACACACACACACATCGCTTAAGAGTGTGAATCTTGGAAGATTTCCCCTCCCACTTCAACATTACATTGATAGTACCAATATTCAAATACAGTGTTTGCAGCCGTTTCTAGAATAGTCTATTTCACAGATGACTTTTTGGTATTCTGTTTCTTACACTGATTCTGTCTCCTTTTCTACTGCATTTCCTGAACTGCAGATGCAGGAGTGGTGATATAAATGTGTGCTTCTAGGCTGGGATTTTAATGTTGTGTTGATTTCTGTATTTATTCCAACTATGGTTTCATGTGATAGCCTTTATTTGCTGAAAGGAGATGCTTAATATTTGTTTTGTTTTGTTTTTTGAGACTGGAATTTGCTTTGTCGCTCTGGCTGTCCTGCAACTAGCTTTGTAGACCAGGATGACCTTAATGTCACACAGATCCGTCTGCCTCTGCCTTCTAATTGTGGGGATTAAAGGTGTGTACCACAACAACTCAGCAGGAGAAGCTTTTTTTATTAGAGGTTTGTAGCTACACATTTCCATGGGTATAAGGATAAAATTTAGACTGTAATAGGCATTATGCTGGCCTAGCAAACTGGCAGCAGTAGATTGTCTTCTAATACCCATGACTGCACTAGGTGAAAAAGTTGATTAGATTTCCAATACTTGACATGATCTTAGGCATTTCCATAATCTTTAGTTGATGTGGGATTTGCCTCTGTGTGCTGTGATTACCATTAATGAATAAAGAAACTGCTTTGGATCTATAGAAAGGAAAGTTAGGCTAAAAGCTGGGAGAAAGAAGGGCAGAGATAGAGGTAGATGAAGGAAAATCATCAGTCTCTCCAGACAAAGAACGGTACTTTTAAGGTTTTCACTCTACGGAGAGGTCCTTTACCACGAGAAACATGGTTAATATGAGACACCTCCAATATGACCGAAGACAGGTTTAGTGATACTTGAAGTAGAGTGCCACTGATTAATGTGTAACCACAGTCATCTGTCTGAAGCAAAGTGACAATGAGGCTGGCTGTGCTTCCCACCCTGTTCACAACCATACCTGATTAGATCCCACTATCTACAAGTCCTGTGTATTTTATCTGCAGCATTGCTGTTCTTCTGTCTTTGCCTTCTAGTTGATTCCATATACCAAGGGGACCCTACTTCCATGCCTCCCGTTATGAAGAAATATGTCCTTTTAAACCATGAATCAAATGAAGCCTTTCTTTCTTTTGGTTGCTTTTTGTTGTATTAGATCATAACCCTCTAACTTTCTTTTCCTCAGAAATCAGATCATGCCCCTCACGCTTCCATTCTACTTATCCCTAGGAATTCTATTCCTTCAAGTTGTGACTATGGTCAAAATAGTACTCCCCTTTCCATTGCTGAGTTTATGGTCCTATCCAGCATCTGTTTCTTCCATGCCAGCAGTCACATAGGCTGTGCCAGACTAAATCATGAGCTGTGGAATTTTCTACTAACCTTTAAAAAGCTACGAAAGTAAGAGATAGCTTTGGCTCTTGTAATCTGAAGTAATCAGGATTCCTTTCATAATGTGCCTGGCAGGTACTGACCCTACTTACCACTTCACACTATCTCTAATAATGAACTTCTTTTCTAGGTTATAGAAGGGAAGTTTCTAGCTCTCATTTCAAGGTCTTACCATACTGTCTCTGGTATGGTACTCTTTCTCTCAAAATAATCTCTCAATTATGGCCCAATCACAGTCACCCATGTTCTCAAGGTACTATTTTTTTTAATAAAGCTTAGTTGACAGGTAATTCCATGTCCTCTCCTGTGCCATACCAAGTTGCTATGTATGACCTGGATTTTTGTTATAATCATTGACTGAAAGTCCATGATGATGAAAAAATTAAACAAAAATAATGAAAATTAAACAATGTTAATAGGTTACCAAAATGTGCCATAAGCATGATCTGAGCACATGCCATTTAAAATTTTGTGGTTATACATTTACTAATGTGAGTTCCAAAACTTTTATTTTTGTATAATAAAATATGACTTTTTAAATCACATTAAAATGAAATATGACTGTAAGACAATTAAAAACAAACTGGTTTGAGAAACAATGTATTAGCAGATTTGTAAGATATATGTGATCTCCATATGTAACAGTATGCCCTGCTGTACGTAGGAAGGGAATGAGGATGAATTTAATATAAAATGGAAAAGGCGTTTTTCTCAACTATCATTTCAAATCCCACTTAACTTGACATTTCTGGACATCTCTCAATAAAACTTTCAACTTCAATTTTGTTTTTATCTTTTAAAAGAAAAATTAAGCTCACAGATGAAGCACTGGGCCTTTAAAATGCAAATTTTATCATGTTTTCTCTATGATCTGATAGCTATCCTTTAAAATGCAAATTTAGAGCATCATCCATTAGCAGATAAAAAAGATAATTGGGAATTATACAAATGAGCAAAAAAAACCATGAAAGCTTCACCCACCCTCCTCCAGAAATTTTAGTAAAGTCATTGCTCACACCTTGTTTTATCTTCAAAAAAAATGGATTCAAATATTTTACAAAATCATAAGTTTTAGATTGATAATATATTGAGCACAGATAAATCTTTTAAAATAAAAACTATATATTTTCCAAGGTCTTTGAGAAACACTTTTTAGTTTTTAATATCTTGTACTTATCCATAAATATATCTCTAGACAGTTTACATCTTTTGAGGCTACTATAAGATTGAAATATATTATCCTCCTAATTTATTTTTAGATTACTTGTAGATATTACATAAAAATGGATATCTTAAATGTATTTTTCTACATCTTTTCTTTCAATATTTATTAAACCTTAGGTGTCTTTGTGAGTCTTTATTCATCAGTTTGTAATTTTTTTGTACATCTGATCACTCATCTTTTCCTGGAGAGATGGCTTGGCAGTTATGAGATCTTGGTGATCTTACAGAGGATCCTACTTCAGCCCTCTATACCCTAATTATAAGGTTCACGATTATTTGATCCATTTTTTTTTGTCTTCAAGCACTGTACTAATGTGAACACACACCCATCCAAATTCACAAACCTGTACTTAATTGAAGATAAATTTTAAAAAGATAATTCAGCTTAGATATAAGTAATTTTACTTATTTTTGACATAATGTTTTTATTACAACTGTTAAGGCAGTAAATTTTAAGTTCGACATAATTCTGTTTTCTGTTGCCTTTTAAAAGTGTTAGATTTTTAAATAAGTTTTCTTTACTTTTGAGATTATAATCACATCATTTCCTCTCTCCAAACCCTCCCGCATACGCCTTCTTGATCTCTTTTAAATTCATGAACTCTTTTTCCACTTACGGCTGTTATAAGCTCCCTTTGCATAAATATGTTTAAAATGCTCAAATAAAGAGTTGGGGAAGCAGTTCAGTAGTGAAGAGGACTAGCAGTTCTTGCAAACGACACAATATCCACATGACCTGTCTCAACTGACTCTTAGATTCAGTTGCAGGAGATGATATGCCTTTCTCTAGCTTCCATCAGTTTCTACCCAAACATAGTGTACATATAAACAAGTTGGTTCTCTCCCCTTCTTTTGGAAATATTTATTGGCTATTACAAAGATCTTCATTGTCAAAAAACAGAGAAAAGGTGACTATGGGGTACCCTTCTCAAATTGTTACATTTACAGAATTTCTATACTTTAGGTACACAGAAAATTGTGAGAGGCAGCAGAAAAACATGTATGATCTAGAGGATCAGCTCACCTGCACCCAATGAGTGTCTTCTGACCATGACTGGGTAGCTGCACCAATCTCAACATGATTGCCTAAACCAGACTAGTGTAATGATAATACTAGTTTGCATGTCAATGTATATGGAGAAATTTTCCAAGGACACCTCCCTAGAAAAAGGACTATAAACAATTAATGAGTACTTAGAGAAGAAAATTAGTTTTCTTCAGATATAAGCCTCCATACCCAATTCCAAGTAAGCATTCCTGAATACATGTAGACATGAGCAACACTAAACAGATTTCAGTAAATTACGTACATACATATATACATATGGATATATGAGTGTATATATTATATATAATTAATATGTGTGTATATATATTAATTAAAGGAAAGGTCATGAATTTAAAAGAGACCTAAGGGAATCATCAGAGAAGTCATAAAGATGAGGAGGGTGGAAATGTTGGAAATATAGCACATGAAATTTCAAAAATAATGCATTTAAAAATATTTTTAAACAATTCAAGAGAGCTTATGCTACTTCCAGTTTCCTGGTATAGCTGGAATTTGGGGTTAAGACCTCTGTTAGTCCCATCATGCGCAGCTCACTTCTCTTCCATAAAAGACAATTGAAACACAAATGACAAATTTGACAGATTAAAGAACATAGTTTGGTGTGGCCACATTATGAAAAGAAACAAATAAATGGTATAAGCACCCCAAAGTTCATCTTTATGTGTTTTAACATGAGGTTTCAGCTGAAAGTCATATGATATACATAATTAAGCATTTGTTGAAGATCTTTTCTTTGGTATACTTCTTTTGTCTCTTCCTCAAATATCAGATGTCTGTAGTTTTTGGTTTTCATCTATATGTCTTCTATTTTCTCCAATTAGACTACATGTCTTCTTGTGTGTGTGTCAATATAAAAATATTTTATTACTATACCTCTCTCATGCTCCTTGAAGTCTGAAAAGACAACCCCTCTAGTATCACCAGGCATGAGCAAAATCCTCAAAAGAGTTGATCATTGTAGTTCAATTGGCCCTCAAAACAATATGTATTATGACTGTTACTGCTGTTTACTTCTCAGAACTTGAAAAAATGCCTCTATGACTGAAGATTGCAACCTTAGGACTCAGGACTTGGATCATTTCAACTGCATCTAACATGAAAGTCTCCTTTCTGTGTTCTAGACTTATTAAAAGCAATATATATATATGTTACAGTGAGTTGCCAAGTTAAAGAAACAATTGTTAGAAACCTGACAAACCTCCTGAAAGCACGGGGGTCTTGGGTCTTAGTAGGGAATCTAGTACTGCCACTGTGTTAGATTAGTATAATTTCTAACTACATTTTAAATCATGTTCTCATATCCACAGATAAGTGTAGCTACCACCCTCATCAAGGAAGTTCCAGCAAATAAAGTTCCAGCAAATAAAGACCATCACAGCAATCTACAAATGGACACAATGTAAAAACCAGCAGATCATGGGACACTCAGTAACAATTGATATATTTATATCACAACTCCTTCATCTATGGGAACGTTGCAAAAGAGGAGACAGAAGAATTGTAGGAGTCAGAATACCAGGAAACTTATTCTAAAAGAGACTTTCTTAGAAATGGCTGCATAAGCAATAGATGGACAATAGCAGCATCACCAGACATGCTAATGCTGCGGGGGAGAAATAGCAAGGACTCATACAACTAGACAAAGAAACACAGGCAGCAGATGACTATCACGAAAGGGAGAATTAGTGTCTACTAAAGAGCCCTTATTTGGTTGTCCAATACAAAGTAGACATCCATCAAATCCCATACACACAAACAACAAAATTTCAGCAAAAATATTCAGCAGGTTGCATTTCTATACTCTCTCTCTCTCTCTCTCTCTCTCTCTCTCTCTCTCTCTCTCTCTCTCACACACACACACACACACACACATACACACACATGCACATACAGAGACACAAACACATCAACAGACATATGACAACAGAGTAATTATGGGTGAGTCAGTCAATTTATGAGTGATGGGGAAACAAAAGAAGATCATGAATGGGTCTGGGGAGAAACTAGGGAGAAGAAAAGGAAGAGGAAAACAATGTAATTATATTTCAATTAAAATGTATAAAACGGGAAAAAATTCAAATTTGCTTGAATTTTTCATGTTGTGTGAGCGTAACATAAAACCTTAACAGATGGAGAAACAACTACTTCTCCAGAAAATGTTAGCTCTATGATACTGATAACTTATCACACAGCTAAAACCACACATGCAAGTTTCCTATAGTTTGTTTAATCTTTTCTATAAATTTTAACACTGCTGCAGGCAAGGCAGAGGCAAGTTGAGAATTTTTCTTTCTCCAATTCTGCCCAAGCCAAATAAGCCTATTGCATTTCCGTCATGCTCACACTCCGGTCACTCCAGATTTATAGAGACTTTAGGGTTTTTCTAATCATAAAATGATATTAGGCTTTTCCAGATGTTCTATCCATAACCACTGGGATACATATGTGTCATCTTTGTCCTTACTTCATTAACTAATAATATTACACTGACCTTCATTAGTTGTTGTTATTATTTTGTTTTTTAAGATAAGATTTTTCTGTGTAACAGCCCAGGTTGTCTTAAAACTCAATTTATAGGTCATTTTAGCATCGAACTCACAGAAATTAATTTGCTTCTGTCTCCCAAGTGCTGGGATTAAAGGCATGGACCCCCACCATCCAACTAACAGACTCACACACACACACATATACGGGGGGTGGGAGAGAGAGAGAGAGAGAGAGAGAGAGAGAGAGAGAGAGAGAGAGAAGGAATTAGACCAGTATTGTCCCCATAAAATAAACTGAATTCCAATTTGTCAAACAATGTAATCATTATGGTACATGAGTTTTAATTTGCTATTATTTGGTTAAACCTATTCGTATCTATATTATGAGTGTATGAATTTCTTATGGTATTTTCATTTAGATTCAGATTTTTTAAGTGAACTCAATGCTTCTATTTGTAAAGAGATTGTAATGATTTCATCTTTAAAATTTTGAAAGTTTTGCCAGTGGAGGTATTCAGTCTTTCTATGTTAATTTGCAACATGAACGCATTTCTGCATGTTTGGGTAGAATATTGTGGAATCATGAGTAATCACACACACAAATGTGTGAAGAAATCAGATAATCTTTAAACTCTTTGACATTTTAGAAATTTGAGCCTGTAAAAACAGTTTGATAATGGACAGATTAACAGAATAGTAATTTATAAATTTATAAATAGTCAAATATGAGTCACATAAAATATAAAATTCAAAACTTGGATAATGATGGACTGGGCTGTGGTTGCAAACACCTTTAATCCCACCACTTGGGAGGCAGAGGCATGTGGATCTCTATGAGTTCAAGACAAGCCTGATCTACAAAAGCTACTTACAGAACAGGCCCAAAAACTACAGAGAAACCCTGTCTTGAAAAACAAACAAACAAAAAAAAAAAAAAGAAAAAATGGATAATTGATTCAAATTCTTTCTTGAGAGAAAAGAAGGTTATAGGTACACAGAGCAAACAGTTATTAATGTTTAAGGTGAATTGTAAATTATTCAAAATAGAAAGGAATCATGGTTTTGAGTTCTGGGAAGGATAGAGTAAAGTAAAACACAGAGATGGTAAGAACAGAACTACACTGCACACAAAAGCTGTTGGATTAGAAAATAAACTATCAATCTCCAAACATAATATGCCTTCGTTAATAAATGTTTATGATATATTCTTAGTTTTTCTTGCTCTTTAGACCTTTTCTATTATAAGAGTAGATTTGTGCCGGGCGGTGGTGGCGCACGCCTTTAATCCCAGCACTTGGGAGGCAGAGGCAGGCGGATCTCTGTGAGTTCGAGACCAGCCTGGTCTACAAGAGCTAGTTCCAGGACAGGCTCCAAAACCAAAAAAAAAAAAAAAAGAGTAGATTTGTTTTATTAGTTCCTTGGAGGCCACGGCTCTCTTTTTGAATCCAACCATCAGGTATTATCAGTTTCAGAAATACCCTAGTTATTATCTCTTGGCGTATTTATTCTTTTATGTTTACATTTGAGCTTTAAATGTACATGGTTTCCCTCTCATTATGATTCTAACAGACCTTACTTTTCTAATTTTCTATCATTTTATTTTACTTAGCTTTTGCCAATGCAACATTTTTGGAAAACTAATTTCATTCCAGCATAAAGCTAGATATAGTGGCACATGCCCATATTCCTATTGGAGAAGCATACCAGGGACTGATAGCAGCTTGGGCTATACCATAAGACACCATCTCAAACAAAACAAAAACCAAATGAAACCAGTTGTTTCCTTCATTGATCTCTCAGGTACTGCTGACCCTTTTTAAAAATCTTAATTTAAACGCTTTCTTAGCTTTCATATTCTTTTCTTCATTTTATGTAACTGTCTTATGGTTGTCATATTGGTTATCTGTTTGAAAAGTCATTGTTTGGTTCCTTTAGTGTATAAATTACAAAGAAAATTGTTTTCATTTTATGTTTTTGGTGCTAGAGAGCAAACCCAGGCATTAGGCATGCCAAGAAATCTCTCAGCCACTGAGCTGCTAATTGGAATTGGAACTCTCTCTGTCTCTTATCCTCTTTCTTCCCTAACCAATCATGTATGTGTTTCATCATGTGTTTGGTCATCTTTTCCTGGTGACAGGAACTGATCCCTTTATATTAAAGTTTTAATTTCTTTCCCTTTTTTGTTTTTTTTTTGGGTGTTTACTGTTTCTGTTTTTTCATATATTTTGTCTTTACTATTTGAACTTTTCATCAACATTATTGTCATGAAATTCTTTCATAATTATAAAGTGGAGAATAAAAATATTTTCTTTTTTTTTGCCATATTTGTCCACTATAATAATTTTCATTTTTTTTATTTTAAATGTTTTTTTATTCTTTTTTAATTAAAATTTCCAACTGCTCCCCGTTTCCCATTTCCCTCCCCCTCCTCCCACATATTGCCCCCTCCCCCCGGTCCCCTCCCCCTATCCCCACTCCACTTCTCCTCCCCCTAGTCCACTCCCCCTCCCTCTCGATACTGAAGAGCAGTCCAAATTCCCTGCTCTACAGGAAGACCAAGGTCCTCCCACTTCTATCTAGGTCCAGGAAGGTGAGCATCCAAACAGGCTACGCTCCCACAAAGCCAGTTCATGTATTAGGATCGAAACCTAGTGCCATTGTCCTTGGCTTCTCATCAGCCTTCATTGTCCGCCTTGTTCAGAGAGTCCAGTTTCAACCCATGCTTATTCAGTCCCAGTCCAGCTGGCCTTGGAGAGCTCCCAATAGATCAGTTCCACTGTCACAGTGGGTGGGTGCACGCCTCGTGGTCCTGATTTCCTTGCTCATGTTCTCCCTCCTTCTGCTCCTCATTTGGACCTTAAGAGCTCAGACGGTTGCTCCAAATTGGGTCTCTGTCTCTCTCTCGATCCATCGCCAGATGAAAGTTCCTGTGCCATTCTCCTTGGCCTCTCGTCAGCTCTCATTGTCCACCACATTCAGAGAGTCCGGTTTTATCCCATGTTTTTTTCAGTAGCAGTCCAGCTGGCCTTGGTGAGCTCCCAATAGATCGGCCCCCCTGTCTCAGCCAAGTTACTTATAAAGAACCTTCATCTAGCGATGGATGGAGATAGAGACAGAGACCCACACTGGAGCACCGGACTGAGCTCCTAAGGTTATAATGAGGAGCAGAAGGAGAGAGAACATGAACAAGGAAGTCAGGACCATGAGGGGTGCACCCAAAAATATTTTCTATAAGAAGGTCTTGGCCCACATTGTGAAAAACTGACTGAACTTATGCTGTCATAGTTTCAAACTCATTCCTAGCAGAAGGTCACAACTGTTCTCATTCACTTCTGCTAATACATCTCTTCTTTCACAGTAGAAGCTATATAAAGTGATTTACTAGTGTATGCTTGTGCATATACAAATGTGTGTCTAGGTGGGCTCCCTAGCATGAGTCTGTGAGAAGGCTAGAAGTTGACAATGGAACAACCTCAGTTGATTCTATACTTTTCTTTTTGAGTCAGGGTCTCTGACTGAAGCGAATTTCATTATTGCGTCTGAATTTGGTAGTGAGCTCCATTTGAGATCCATCAAATCTTGGGTGAAAGATGTACGCCACCATGCTTCAATTTTTGTGTGCCTGTTGAGGCTCCACAGCTATATCCTGATACGTTCATAGAAGTGTTTTACCCAGCAGCCCTCTGCCCAGCTCCTCCCATGGTTTATGAACAAAATCTTTAATGGCTGCATACCAATTCACTTTGGCAGTCTTAAGTGGATATTTAAGCCAGCATGTATCCTAAGTAATAGAACAGATCAATACACCAAACAAAAAGTAATAAAACGTAGCGAAAATTATGAGCTTTAAATGAAAAAAAACACATGATTTATAAATCTTTTCCAAAGCATGATGCTCATGAAGGGAAGTAAAATTATTCTTCACTCCCATCTAACAATCATGCTCATGCAAATGGACTCTAACAATCAAGGTCAACAGCTGTCACAGCCAGATGGCCCTTAACTTGAAAGTAGTTAACATGTACTCGGGTGGTTATATTTCCTTAAACGTATTTTATATAGTCTGTCCCATTTTTGTTAAACTCAGTAGTTACTGAACAGTTGAATACTCTATTCTATCAATTTTTATTAAAGTATCTTTAATGAACAATAAAATTTTGAATGACAGGATTTCTGAAATTCTCATCATGTAATCCAAGCCTTTAAACTGACAAATTGTTGCTGATCTTGGTAAATCAAATCTATTTAAAAAAACCTAAAAATTATTCTTTACTTTTAGGTAAACAGCTTTTATTTGATATATTTACTAGCTTAGTGGGAAGTATTTAAGTTTCCAAGATTAACACATAAAGGGGAATATCAGCAATATTAAGAATGGAAACATTTTGTACAAAGTGTAGATGTAAGGAAGCCATGCTGGTTAACTGTATTGACTCTAAAGCAACTATCACTCATTAAAACCAAAACTTGGAATACCTTAAAACTAACATCTTGGAATACAGAAAATAGTATTTTGTTGATTTATAAATCTATAAGGTCATCTTCATGGAGCTTTAAAATTTTGAGTCTTCTTGTGGAGTGACTTTTTGTTCATTGGTTGTTTTGGTTTTCATTTTCTTTTTGTTTTGAGAGAAAGAGAAGGAAAATAAAATTGGGCAGATAGGAAGTGGGAATATCTGGGAGAAGTTATAGGGAGGGGAAAGAATTTGCTCAAAATGTACTCCATTGTGATTTAAATTGGTCTTCAAAAACATTTTATTTTTACTTCAAAAGGCTATAAATTAAAAGAATATTTGACAAAGGATAGCACACTTTTTTTTAAAGCTATGTTATTAGGCTCAAGATTTTCGTTTTTCTCTTATAAAACCAAAATACTAATTATTTTGGCAAAGTAGTTGTCTTTATATTAAGTTTCTAGACAATATTGAACAATTATTAACCAGGCAGTTTTATGACCACTTTATGAGTGTACAAAATTAATTTTATTTTCTCTTCTTGAAAAGAAACAGAGTGGACAGGGAAGCATAAATAACAGTAAAGCCCTTTTAAAAGCTTCATAAAGCTACTACTATAGGAACGTCTTAATATCATCATAGACATACATACATACACCTATGTATACATATGTACATATATACATATGTATTCATATCTGCAGAGATGTTAATTGGAATTATTCTATAATATAATTTGGTTGGCTGTGGGAAAATGCCTTTCACAGATACCATAGGCTATCCAATAAAAGCCTAGTCCCAAATATGAGTTGCCTTTTATAGAGTTGTGGGCCAGTGTGACTGCAGACACTTCCAGACATTACAGACAATTATCATAGTCTTTGTTCCTTTCCTGAACTTGATGGTAAAATACTATTGCTAAAGATTTGAGTCATGGAAGATGAAAAGATCAAGCTTGTACTGACCTAGAAGCATCATCCTTTCTGCTACATTTTCATGGGGTTGAAAGGTATTATACATGCTACTGGAGAAGAAAAGTAATCATCAATCTCAACCAACTTTGATCCATACCAGATACATTAAGGATAGTTCCTAGAAAGACAGATCCATTGGATTATAGTAAATTAAATATTATTGGAGAAACCAATGACTTTTGGACTTTATTTAAAGCCTGCTCCACAGGCAGAAGGCATATCCAACACTGTTAATGGAACTAAGAACATATGTCTATGTGGGGCATAATCTCTAGAGAAGAATCTACTGCTATTATTATGCAAAATAACTGTAGTATTAAGCCACCTGTAGGCTGTTTTAGGCTGTCTTCTAAAGATATGTCATTATACCCATAAATTACTGCATCTTTCAGTTCTTGTTGGGAAAGCTTCTGTTTACTGTAGATAGTGATTAACAAAGAGATCAACAGGTTATCGTCATGAACAATATGCTCAAACCAGAACAATCAAAACATGCATGGAGGGATGTTCAATCAAGTCCTACTTCTGGCTATGGAGCTATTGAAACTATTGGTGCTGGGGGAGGGAGAGCCAGGTATATGAAATTCTCAAATTCAAAAAAATGGACTAAATAAATAGTGTATTAACTAATATTTCAGATATTCTTTGATCAAGTAACATTTCTATTGAACATTGAATTAACGACTTGAAAATCATTAATCATATTGATGATTTTTATCTTTTTCCTTTTACTTTTTCAATTAACAAAATAAGGACATTATGTATTTTAATATTTGGGGTCTTGAGATTGTATCAAAATGTGATATAAAGACAAAAGCTGTGTATAGTATGACTTTCTTATTTACCAAAAGAGATCAATAGTTTGTTCCAAGAACAAACATAAGTTGTTTAATTATGCTAAATCAGATTAATTGATTTCTTCCTTAACTGACCTGATGTTTTCTTCATAACATTCTGTTATGGTCTTGTTGTTGTTTTCCTGGAAGCTCATTCTTGGTTCTTTTCTTTGCCCCATGTTTTGATTCAGGTGAGTTTTTGTACAGTTTCTCAGTGACCTTTACTTGGAAAATAATTTGAGGAAAATCATTAGTGAAATTATGATACAATTTAAACTGGTGTATGAAGAGAAAGGTTTCTTAGAAGGAGTATCAATTAGAGCTATGTCCCTCCTATAGAACTATGTATATAATTTTGCTCAGATAAAAAATATATAATCACTACTGGAGTTGAGATAGGGAGAGAGACAGCAGCGAGGGGCTAGAGTTACTACAGTCTGAAAATTCATTTGATCTGCAAATCCTTTGGCTTTGGGGGAAGTGACCAGCTGTTAAAATTTTGGATCAGGAGAGTTACAGGACTAACATCCTCTTAAAAATTGCAAACCGGACTCTCTGAACGTGGCGATCAATGAGGGCTGACTGAGAAGTCAAGGACAATGGCACGGGGTTTTGATCCTACTGCATGTACTGGCTTTGTGGGAGCCTAGTCTGTTTGGATGCTCACCTTCCTAGACCTGGATGGAGGGAGGAGGACCTTGGACTTCCCACAGTGCAAGGAACCCTGAGTGCTCTTTGGACTGGAGAGGGAGGGGGAGGGGAGTGGGGGAGGAGGAGGAAAATGAGAGGTGGGGAGGAAGCAGAAATTTTTAATAAAAAAATTGCACTTTAGGGGTTAGCATTACATTTAGTTTGTGAGGAATTTTATAGTCTAAGATTGAAAGAAAGGAGTTCATTTGGGATAGAAATACCGCAACAGCACAGGTGAAATGTAACGAAATTTCTGAAACAAATCATGCAGCTGATTTTATGAGAAATAACAGGATATTAAATATACTGTGAAAGTCGAACAAACAGAATTGACTGATAGCTTAGATGTGAATATTGAAAGGAACAAAGGACTCAATAATTAGTTAGTTATTGGTTTGGGAAATTTGCTGACATTTGTTAAAGACAAGGAGTATTGAAACAGATGGCTACAGAAGTGGTGTTTAGGGGTAGGGTCATAGGAAGATTTATGATTTGGATATGTTGACTCCCGAATGAGCACTGGACCTGCATGGGAAAATGAGGAAGAAGTATTTGACTATGTGTTTGAATGAAGATCACGATTTTTTTGTTTTGTTTTTACATTTAGACCTATTAGCTGAGAAGAATAATATAAAGATGGCATGTAGACCCATGAATCTCACTTATCATAATTTTCTATGAATTGAGAAAACTACCAAGCACATCACCTTTTATAACATCAGTACTAGAAAAAAAATGAAATGAACTGTGAATGAGAAGAGAAGGAATGTTCACAATGAGAGGACATTGCCAAGAGTGTGAAGTCCTGGAGGCTGGGAGCGGACACAGAACAGTAAATCTCAAACTCTTTGTGTGTTTTGTCATCTTATGATGACTTGGAAATGATATGTAGACAATAAAAATCCTACTTTAAATTTTGAGATTTTATCTCTTCAAAGCATGGAAGCACTTTTGCAAAGTGGGGAAATGACAAAAGGTCATGGTTCCTAATCAATCAATGATTCACAAGAGTACACAACTATGTTCTACGGTCTTCTGTATTGGTAATGTCAAGATATCTGATGAGCCTGGGGTATTAAATACATTTTTAATTTATGAAATTTTCAATTTATGGTAAATTTATTGGGCTAGAGCTCCAGTGTAAGTCAGGGAGCATAAATTGATAGTGTATTGACTAATATTTCAGATGTTATTTGTCAAGTAACATTTCTATTGAACATTGAATTAACAACTTGAAAATCATTAATCATATTGGTGATTTTTTCTTTTTCCTTTTTTCTTTTTCAAACAACATTGACTTTTTATGTTTTGTGCTTGGACATTGGTTCTTGCATTTTGTGCATGCCAGTCAAATAGTCTTCCATTGGGTCCTATAGTAGCCCAGAAAATATCCTCAGTAGTGTTGAATTATGAAAGTTTGATGAGTATGGTTTAAAGTAGAAGCTGAAGTGTGAAATTCTACACAGAATGCAGGAAGAATATTTTGAAAGTTTTATATATATATACTTGAGAAGTGAAAAGTCTCTGCCATTATCCACTTGCTGGAATTGTTCTATAGAATTTTCTTGTCTGCAACAATAGTACTCTGTTTTCCTGTTACCTCCTCTACACTTAAAAATCTGTTAGTTATTATATCCAATTGTTCCCTTCGTATCTTTTTGTTATGCAAATAAAGTGACTGTTTTGTTTCTCTTTTTCTTCAGGTTTCAACCTGAATATATAGTTTCCATATAACTTTTATTTTGGGTACTTAACTCTAATTCAATCACCTCACAACTACCTGGCAAAGTAAGTATGCTGTGCCAAAATGAAGAAATATATTTTGTTCAAAACCTATAAAGGACTGTGTATTACCTTTACAGTAGGTACACATTTCATTTTACCGTGGAAAAAATATCTAATTATACTATATCTCCTATATATCTAACTATACCACTTTTTGGTTAAAAAACTTACCATCACTAATTATTTCCTGATTGAGAAAAAAATCTATTTCCTTCATTAGCCATGCTAGGCCCTGTGACATAGGGCTCCTCTTTATTCTTCTGCTTACCCTCTAGTAAGCTTCACAAACAATAGGAGAAGAAATGTTCCAGTTTTTTCAATACTGTATTTCAAAATCATCAGATTTTTTTTTTGAATTAATTCTTTAAGAAATGGATAAACAAGTGGTTGGAAATAGGTTAGTACTTCTGTGAGCAGTGCTCTTGGAGAGGACTAGAATTTAGTTCTCAGATTCAGGTAAAGCATTTCCTCAATTACCCGTAATCCAGCTCTTCTTGACTTTGCAAGCACCTGTATTTACTGGAGCATATTTGCACCACAGACATGCTCACTCATATATGAACACAATTAAAAATAAATTGAGTCCTTCAAAAAATGAAGAAATTAATTCTTTCCTGTGTTTCCCTATGGCTGTCTAACAAGTTTTGAGAAAACAACTGTGATCATCTTTCATGCAATAGAACAGAGTAGAACACATAAATGTCCACACATTTCTAAATCTTTTTTTCTGATTGTTTTATTTGTTGGATGGCACTTTTATGACAAGGTCTAGATATCTCAGATTACATCTTTTCTCATCCTGGCACTACTATTATTTACCACCAAATATGACTTATTCTTCATTTTATGATGTCACCACTTATTAATTGGGGGAAGTAAGTTCATGAGGTTTTCAAAAATTTTTTTATTTAAAAATTTCCACCTCCTCCCATTTCCCTTCACCTCCCTTAACTCCCCTTTCCCCTCCTTCTCCAGTCTAAAAAACAGGTCAGGATTTTCTGCCCTGTGGGAAGTCCAAGGTCCTCTCCCCTCCATTCAGGTCTAGGAAGGTGAGCATCCAAACAGACTAGGCTCCCACAAAGCCAGTACATGCAGTAGAATTAAAACCCAGTGCCATTGTCCTTGGCTTCTCAGTGAGCCCTCATTGTCAGCCACGTTCAGAAAGTCCGGTTTGATCACATGCTCCATCAGTTGCAGTCCAGCTGGCCTTGGTGAGTTCCCATTAGATCAGCCCCGCCATCTCAGTGAATGGGCGCACCCCTCGCGGTCCTGACTATTATTTTTATATCTTTCTCCCTTTCACGAGCGTATGATGACTGAATTAAGGAAATCAGGCATGGCAGAAAATGTTTTGACTTACCATCTTGACAGTCTACTTCCTTCATTTCTTCATGTTTCCTATCTCTGTTTTCCATCTACTTTAACATTCCTCTCAACACCTCCAAAGGCTGCTACTGTGTTCACTTTAACTCAACAAACAGTTTAAATTGTGCAAGGGAAACGTCTTTAAGAAAATAATAGTAATACATCACAGTGGTTTTCAATCATCTACCCTGGTCAGAAGTATGAACATGTGCTGTTTATAGATCTATGGACAATGAAGATAAGGACAGGTTACTTTTGGACACATTTTAAAGAATATCACAAGAAATTCATCCAATATAAATTACACCTGAGACCCACCACAGCTCACTGTCCTATTAAATAGCTTATTATTGCCAAAACTCTATCCTTATTACGTATTTTATGAGCTTACTACTGGGTGAAAACTCTCACATGATATGACACTGCAAATGAATGTTATTTTTATTTTTTAATTAAGTAAATGACAATTATGAAAAAGAAACAGCTGCTGCTGTCACACTCAATGTCTCAGGAGTTACAAGTCTGCCCATGAATAAGGAGACATGGGGATTCAATACTGAGCATGTCTGACAATACCTGTCTCCTTCCACAAATGACTAAGTATGCTAAAGTACATGCACCATTTAAAATAACATGTAAGGCTGATATGGTAAGCTGGCATTCTTTACCTAACGAAAGCACCTTTTTGAAAGTACATTTATAAAGCAACACGGTTACTCTGAAACAGTGCAAATATTTGTTTAGAAACAATTACAAAATTAAAAATAATCCTTTCTATCTACCAGGTCTCTGTAGACAAAAGTATAAAGTCAACATAATATCACATGGAGGAAATATAACTGATAGGTTATAGTATTATTCTCAGTGGCAAACTGTGAGACTCAATACCATTAAGTAAAAGCAAAATCTTTCTTGTATAGCTTAAGAATTGGTCACTAAAAAAAATTAAAACATGTAACCTGAGCAAATGGCTTCATTTACTTTTCAGAGCTATGGGTTGTTCAGTTGGCTGCAATGGCAAAATCATAGCAGGCAGTTAAATGAGGTCCCTTGGGATGGAAAGATTCTGCTTCTGTAGATTAAAAATGTAGTAAAATAAGAAAAACAGGAGTAAGAAAATTTGTAAATAAAACTTGTTTAAAAAGAGGCAAACTTATAGAGGTATGTTAGTATGATTGAATATGTTTAGAAATAGTGAAAGTGAGATATTTCAAATTAAAATGCGTATTTATATAAAAGACTTGACTCAAGAAGTTATGTAGCTTTTATTATGTTATCACTGAAATTTCTTTTTTCCTTGTTTTTGTTTGTTTGTTTTGTTTCTGAAAGGTTTCATCCTGTATTGTAAGCTTGTCTAGAATGCACTATGTTGCATATGTGGATCTCAAACTGACCCTCACAAGAGTTGAAATTACAGTCTTGGTCTAACGCATGCAAATTTGTCACTAAAATTCCCCTTTTGATATTAGTTAGGACATTTCCAGATTTTTTAGATAAAAAGAAGATAATATCTTAAATAATATTGAATTGAACACCACAAGAATTTAAATTCACGGCATTGAGAAACGGCTCAGCAGTTAAAAACACTTGATACTCGTTCAGACAATACAGGTTAACTTCTATCATGCATATGGGGTTTACAACCATCCGTAGATGCAGTTACAGGGGATCTTCTACCCTCTTCTTATTTTCCTGGATGCCTTGCATATACGCTGTGTACATATCTACATGCACAGGAAGCACACTTACACATAACACAAAAATGTCAATTTATCTTAATGCAATTGGTTCAGTTTCAAACTTTGGAAAAAAAATCTCAAAAATGTAAAATAACCATTAGTTACGGTTGTAGTTTTGAGTGAAAGCCACCAAAAGCAGACAAGTGTAAAACGCATTCTTTTTAAATTGTTTTGGTTTTGTCTTTGTCTCAGTATTTCATCTTTTTAGTATCTCCTTTGTATTTTAACATATCTTTATTAGATATACAGATGCTTACGTTTAAAAAATAGAAAGAAAACAAATACACACGTTTCTGAGTCCATATGCTTTTAATTTCTAGTAATACAATATTTAGATTTTGTTCTAAATCATATATGGAGACTGTGATGACCTCTGGCATGCTGAAAAAAAAAAAGGAAAAAGATGTTGGGAAGAGGAAATAGGGAACTTGCTTTCCCAGAGCTCTGAAGTTGCTGATGGTGATCACAGTTGGTAAGCTCTGCTAGCCTTCTTCTTAGAACTGGCAGTTTCGTTCATTTTTTGTTGCGGGGTGAAAGCACTTTTAAAAAATAAAAACTGGAAATCATACCAGGAGCAATTGTTCCCAGAACAACTGTTTTCATTGTGTGTGTTTTCCCCTGTGGCATCTCAGCTCTCTGTTTTAATTGAACATAACAAGCATGTTCTCATTCATACATACAATTCCTGCAGCTAGATAGGTGCTCTTATAGACAGAGAGTGAGAGAGGAGTAAATGGTTAGAAGGATTTTAGATATTTTAAGAACAAATACAATATTTTAAAACTGCGTCCCAAATATCCAGTTTCCTCAAAACTTCGTTTTTATAGTGGATCATTAATTGAACTTGTTTGTTGCTAAAATAATTAACTCATCCTCTGAAAATACAGTCAATCTTACTTTAGAAAATGAACTCTGCCATGATCTTAACTTTTTAGTCCGACTGAAGTATTTCAATTAATTCTAAAATCATCCTCTGCCCCACACTGACTTTGCTTTGTCCATGTATTCTCATTTTGCCAGCATGTCTCCAGATCCTACACGTGTGCTAATATATATATATATATATAGGCTACTTTTCTATGTTACTGATTAAGTATGCCTTGTAAATTGGCAACGTATGGAAAAATAGACTAAAAGGTAGTCTCCTGGTATGTATTGAGCTAAATGAATGATTTCGGTAAATAAATGTGTATATATTGCCATTCCAAAATTATGGAGATCACATTAATTTTTACAAGAGGATTATATTATATTAATATATAATATATTTTCATTTTTTGTTTTAAATTACATTATTATTATTATTATTATTATGGTGCCTGAAGGGACAGCTATGGGTTCTAGAAACTGAACTCTTATATTTTCGGTTGTGAGCCTAGCCTTTAACAGCTGAGCCAATCCTCCAGGCCTTTATTTTATTTTTTAAGCAGTCTTTTCTTTTTAATTATACATACCAATCCCAATTCTCTCTCCCTCCGGTCCTCTCGCTCTCCCCAACTACCCTGCCCTAACTGTATCCATTCCTCAGAGAGTATCAAGCCTCTCATGTGGAGTCAATAAAGTCTGTCAAGATACTTGAGGCTGAACCAAGACCCTCCCTTCTGTATCTAGGTAGAACAAGTTATGCCTCCATAGGAAATGGGCTCCAAAAACTCAGTTCATGCAATAGGGATAAATACAGGTTCCATTGTCAGTGACCCCCACAAACTGCCCAAGTCATGCAACTTTCACATACATTCAGAGGTTCTAATTCAGTCCTATGCAGCTCCCCAGCTGTATCTTGAAATCTGCAGGCAGGTGGACAAAGAAAAAAAAATTATCCTTCATGACGTAACCCAGTACCTGACAGACAAACGTGATATATCCTCACTCATAACTGGATATTAGACATAAAGCAAAGAATAGTCAGCCTGCAGTCCACAAATCCAGAGAAACCAGGAAACAAGAAAATTGGCAGCACAGGGGAAGATGGGAGGTATAAGGGATGTAGTAAGGAGAGACAGGGAGGGAGAGAAAAACATGAGGGATTGGGAAGACTGACCATGTTGAGGGAAGGTCAGTGAAGGAGAACAAGGAAAGAGATATCTTGATAGAGGGAACCATTATGGGATTAGCAAGAAGCCTGGCACAAGGGAAATTTGCTAAGACTCCAGTATTAATGGAAAGGGTACTTTAATTGTCCTCCCCCTGTAATCAGATTGATGACTCCCTTAATTGTCATCATAGAAATTCATCCAGTAACTGATGGAAGCAGATGCAGAGATCCACAGCTTCTTTTAATATTTTATTTAGTTTAGAAAACAACCATGGTTCCCCCTCTTTTCCCTCCTCTGCTGCCTCCAGCTCCTCCTTAAGCCATTACCTCCCCAGCAAGTGTAAGGCCTCCCCTAGGGAGTCAACAAAACCTTGCATGTGAAGTTGAGGAAGGAACAAGCCACTCCCAGGTGCATCAAGCTTGAGAAAGGCATCTCATCCTAGGGACCTGGCTCCTAAAGACCAGTTCCTGGACCAGAGATAGATCCTGGCCCCACTGCCAGGGGCCCCTCAAAGAGATCAAGAGTTCATTAAAGGTGGCTTATTTGTTTTATAGAAGATAAGCATTTAGACTGATCCATTGTTTTTAGAAACTAAGGTGCAAATTGAAGTCATGTGTTTCAAGCCACTTGTTTTGTGCAGTACTGGTTAAAGTGTAGTAACTCCCATTTTGAGACCTTCTACCACACAAGTGCATGAATTCTTTGTTACAAGTTCAAATGTGATTCCCAGATGCCTTTTTTTCTTTGCCTGTCTTCAGCAGTTAATATTAACAAAACATGTTTATTCATATAAAGAGAAGAAATGAGATCCCATTTAAGAAAACTGACTAAATAGATTTCTTTTACATTTCATTAGCGCTTTGGGTAAAGAAAGTGTTTTCTGAATGAGATTGAGGGTAAGGAATCATTTATGTGTAAATGAGAAATTTTCCCCACAAACATAGCTGATCTCTGGGTAAAACATAAGATGGGAATTCTGGCCACACACAGAAGGAATAATGAAAGTGTCATACAGATGTTAGTGTAAGATGATTAAAAATACTTGACTTTCGCTTCTGGACTATTTCATAATACCATATTGGTAATACTAATGAATAAAATATGATTTTCTTACTCACATAATTGAAATCTACCCATAGAGGTGTGGATTTATGAGGCTTAAATGGAATGGTGGAGTGAAAGATGATAGAACTCAAGAGAGAAAGCAAGAATCAAGTAACGCTTGTAGTACACTAAGCTCTAAATATCAAGTGTAACGTAGGGCAGGACATTCATTACATGCCAAATCCCAGTCATCAGGCTAAAAATAATAATAAAGTTTGAATCAATTAGAGACATGCCAGCATATTTACTAGTGTGTGTGATTGACACTGGCTGAGTTGCTCCACAGAGTGTGGCTGCCTCCCTCCTGCTGTCGTTCATCCATACTTCTAACCTCATTTATTCTTCTTCATTTTTTTCATTTTCCTCCTATTCTGTGGATTTGTGCTTATAAGGCAAAATTTTTACCACTCACTCAGCTGTATTCCTGACCCTTTTTTAACTTTTATTTATTTATTTGCTATTTTTGTAATATGTTCTCACTTATGCATGCACGTTAGCTTTGAATCTACTCTGCAATCCAGCCAGTCCCTGAAGTTGCAATCTTTCCCCCCTCCAACTCTTGAGTCAATGGCCTATACCACCAGACCAGGATGCTACCTTCATAGATTTATTTTATTAACTTAAGAACTAAATAATACTTAAAATTCTTTTTATAATTTGTTTTTTTCCAAACTCTCAAATGATAAAATGTTCCCCACTGAATCTTCTCTATTTACAATATCTGACACATTTAAATACTCATTAAGTATTTGTTAAGTGAAAACAAGTATGATTGCTGGTATTATCTAAAACTTTGATTATAGTTATGATGAAAATTATCTTATGTATATAGAATATTGGATTTATTATGTGTCTCTGGTTTTTCGTCTTTGATGACTCTTAATAAAACACCAAGTCCTGCTTAGTTTCAACAAAAGTCCCTATTTTGCAGAGGGAACATCAAGTGTTCAGGAGCACTGTGTCAGGAAGCGGGGTAAGAGACCAACTCTTGGATTAAATGATGCACCTACAACCCTATGACTCAGTAAACTTTAATAACATTACTTGAAAATATACATTTGAATATAATATAATAGCATGTTAATGGTCTTAATAAGAGAAAAAAATTCTAAAATAGTAAAGATCTTCAGAAATCAACACAAGTTGGGTGGCTATTCTCACTGTTTTCTTCCTAACACTTTAAAACCTTTTCTCTTCATTTTACTTTTAGACTTTTCTCAGAAAATTCTTAGGAATCATACATGTGCTGTAAACCTAGAATTTACCGCCAAATCTGTAGAATTACTCACTTTTCATTCAATAAAGCCAATCAAATTTTAAAATGCATCTCTATTGAACAAAAGGAATGCTTTTGTTTTTTTCTAACTGCTGATATCTGGCATAATGCTTAGCAAAATAATGAAATAGAATTTTATTAATAAATGAGAAATATTTCACTACTAGTTGATGATAACAAGGCAAGTCATTAGGTTGTCTCAGTTCTTATTCTATACTCTGATTGTGACAATCAGTAGACCTAAAAGATATAAAACTTCCCTCAACATGTCTACCTGTAAGAAAAATGACCCTCATGAGAAAAAACCCTAGCTATATACACAAGAGAAGGCATGTAGTATATCACTACATCATATTTAGGATTTTTTTGAGTTTATTTTTTTCTCCCAGTTCACCAGAATGTTACTGTTCTGAGGAGTACTCTCTCATTTTATACAACAACAACAATAAAAACCCCTTAGTTTCTGTTACTATGTGTACCTAATAAAATCCTTTGTACTAGTATATAAGAACCAGGAAATCTTTTGAAGATGTTCCCTGATTCAGTCTTTGCTTATAATGCCATGGTTAAAATCAACTTGATCCTAATGAATACCACATGAATTGACTTGATATTTCACTCATACAACTTTTAGTAGAGGAATGTTAAATTTATCTGTAAGGCTAGAAAGTAAAATGTTTCATACTATTTCATATGCAAGAAAAATTTTAAATTGTAAAAAAGAATAGAATGGATTTTTCTGCTTAATATTTACTCTTCTCAACTTATTTTGATTCAGTATAGGGTTTTGCTGTACAAAAATATACAGGTGATACTTATTCAATAGAAAATGAAATAAGAATTTGTATCGGTTTTTCCAATTGGCTTTGGTTCCTCACTTGGGTTCACAAAGTAACTAAAATAAGCTTGCATCTCTGTTTCGACTTTCTATCTCTTTTACTTTAAGTCTGACTTCTGATTTTCTCTAAGTAACCTTTCTCATTAATCTTCAATATTGAAGCACAAGATAAGTGATTGTCCCGTTCCTTTAGTAGCTCTTCTTTCCAGGAAGACCTAAGCTTCAAAGAACAGGTCATCTGACTTCAAAAGTGGCCAACCATTTACAAAGGTGAGGACTGCTTATGGAAACAGAAGTATTCGTTCATCTTACAGTTCCTACTCATCTTATAGGAGCCAGATCCTGTCAGGAATGACAGTAATTAATTTAGAACCACCTGCAGAAGAAAAGCTCTAAGATTGATGGGTGGTTAGTATTTTGTTATTGCTGTTTATTTGTTTGATTTTTAAGAGCTAGAATCTGTAGCCTACCTCTAAGTGTCTGGATTCCAGCCACTTTGGCTTTAGTACTAGAATAGATGGTAGTATTGGTAAATGTCCCTATGGAGAAGTTAGTTAAATATCAGAGACTTGAAGGTAATTCAGAATGTCTTCTGCCTATGGTCCATAAAACTTTAAGAATCTTCAAAAGAATTGGTTACTCTTCAAAATTTTTTTTTTAAAAAAAATGGTTCTGAGCCAGATGTCTGTCTCTTGGCAGAGATATGACAACCTTAGCTGCCTAAAAGTTCATTATAAGATTATAAGATTATAATCTAAGCAACAGCTATCTGATAGAGAGCCAAGCCATACCTTGCTACCTCTCTTAAAAGTTAATTTAAAAGAACTGGTCGGTTACCTGAAACATCCCCGTGAGGAACCAGCTATTTGTCGAGACTCTAGAAACAAAATAAAAGCCAACTAACATGTGGACAGGCACAAGGCTGGCTTTGGCTGCTGCCCACAATTTGATAAAAATATTGTAATATTAGACACAGGCTCTTGTGGTATCTGTTACAAATGAGACTAAAGTGAGTAAGAAGGATTTTTGCTGTCACGTAAGGAGAGGCTATTTCTTCTAAAGAGGACAAGGAATCTGAGGCCGTTGACTCATTGCTTGCCATGTGGAATCCAGAGAGAAGCAGTGGAAACCAGAGAAGGGCAGCCTATGGGCTGCCTGTCATTCTCTGAACTCCTATCAGAAAAATTCCTCCTATGGAATGCACCTCCTATTCATCTCCTCTTAGCCCTGTTTGAGTTTAGATTTACATGAGAATGTGCCATACTTTAGTCTTGATTCTGGGACTCCATGATTTTATTTAGTCAGAGAAAATTAATTGAAAGAAAAATCTGGCCAGCAATATCAGTCTCCACTTACAAACCTTTCCTTGGTAAATGCATGGATATAGAATCTGCCCTTTTCTGTCAGATTTACTTCGGGTAATTCTTTTTGCATATTTTATTTGCGAATAACACTATTGGCTACAGGTCCGGGCCCAGCACACTGCAATTTAGACCCATGTGCCTTCCTCTTTCCATTCTTAAAGAAAATCAAGATTTTATACATTTTTGAAGATCACTACTAGTGCAAAGGAATGAGAATTGATTGTGTTGTTTGAAATGGGAAGGGAATAGCACTAAAAGCACATAAACTGTCATTTGTTCATGTATAAATAACAAAAAAGTACTCATTTACCATTTTATTTCTTGTGTGCTACACTTTTCCTCCAAGCATAAATTTTGTTAATACTCTGGAGCAATGATCTCAGTGTGGTTTTATATTAAATATTTAAATTTGGAAGAATTATAAAGCAAATTTTGTGTTTTCAGGATTAGAGCTGTAAACTGCAATCACTCTGAATGATATTATAACTCTTCAAACCAAGAAGTTACACAGTAAGATTAATGACAATATTATCGAAGTATATTAATGTTGAGAAACTCAAACATTTATTACTGTTCCTGTTAAATTGTTATATTTTTTGCCTAGGAATAGGAACAAATCACAGAATTGCCTTAGATATAAAAATATTTTGTTCTTTTGAATGCTTGTGTTCTTTGCCACTGAACCCAATGTTTCCATATATTATGTTGGTTATGCTATTTAGAGAAATGGTAATTATATCTACTATACCTATCAAATAATTATAAAAATTATGAATGAAACTCAAAATTTAGGCCTTTTAAGAAAATTCCTTGTCCATTCAATTGGAACAACTGGAACTTCAGAAGTATGCCAGAGGAACGCAGCACAGTTTACACAGGAGTTTGTCACCATTGCCGAGAAGGTGGGTTATTTATAAAGCAAACTTGTGAATTTCTATCTGGTCCCACCCAAGATGTTTAAGTTTCTAATACAATCAGAAAGGAAGATGAATGGGAAAGTGTACTAACAGGATAGCTCTTATGACACAGTTCTCCAGTAATGACAACTCTTGGACAAGTCTGATCTTGTCTTTTCATGCATGACTGGTAATTTCCCCAACAACTTTTCCTTCAAAACTATCATTACAGATTTTCCCATATGGGAGTTAGGGAATTGCAGAGCTCTGCCAAGAAAGATCGCTATGTTGTTTTGTTTCTTATTACACAATCATTAACTTAGAATAGGAATAGCATCCCTTCATCTTTTACAGTTCATTTTGGATTTAGTCGCACCTTCTGCGGCCCTTAGCCCACTCACGTTAGTGTAATCAAACAGAAAAGTTCTGAAAGATCTCTTTTTATTTACTCTTGTAAGCTCCATCGTGGCTTTTGCCCTATAGACATCTGTGTCTAAATCATTAGCTGTAAAGTTGTTATCTTCTCAGTTTCCCAGGTTAGTTTCTAGTTCATTGTATAACTGGTTTTTCTTCTGGTCAATGCTAATCAATTCATAGAATTATACCTTCACTATACATAAACTCACAGTTTATCTCCATTTGACGAATGAATATATAAAATTATGATAAGCATTATATATATTGCATATCATATATACTTAATAATAGAAAACAAAATATTTGCACAACCATATGAATTATCAAATTTACAAGATTTATTTTTTGCATTTTTAATAATTAAACAGAAATTCTTGCCATCCTTTTTACTTTTAAAGGTGAAACATTTTGTTTACACTTAAAGGTAGCATGCTAGAGCAGTTTTTAAAGTTGAAATGTAATGCTAGATAAAAGGCATTGATTATTGTAGCCCTTATTTAATTAACTGGCAATTTTACAAAATCTGCATTTTGTATGAGATTATTTATTATATAATGGGAACATAGACACTTCATCTTTCTGGAACTATTTCAGTGCCTCTGAATATATAAGTCTATATAAAACATCTGTCAATAATTTTCAGGTCTCAATTTTGTGAGATAACTTTGTCATATTATCCCCTGCTTCTATAATTTTTTCAGTGGCATAATAGTACGCAATAGCAATTTTTAAATATATTAATTTAAAATATGCTAATGGATAGATAAATTTACTGAGGCCTGTAAATAATACTCAACAATAAATGGAAATAATCCTCTGGGATATATATGCAACTATCTGGTCATGATATATAGGAAAGAATATTTTGGAAGTATTTATATGCTTAATGTCCCTACTAAATATTTAAATTTAAAGAAGGAAGCTTGCCTTTGCGGATTATGTAAAGATGTTGCTTGATAGAGTCTCTGGAAAAACAACCAATTAATTGTTGAAATTTATAAATGCAACCTATCTTAGGGTTTCTATTACTGCAATAAAATACTATGACCAAAGATACTCGGGGAGGAAAGGGTATATTTTATATTTGGCTTACCCTTCTACATTCTAACCCTTCATTGAAGAAAGTTAGGAATAAGAACTCAAACAGGGCTAGTAACTGGAGGCAGAAGCTGATACAGAGACCATTGTCAAAAAAATAAAAATGCCTGGAAGTGTTGTGGGTTTTACTCTTTTCGCTTTTTGAGGAACTAACCACCCAGCTCCCAAACAAATCACACACATGAAGGCTTTTTATTACTTATGAATGCCCAGCCTTAGCTTGTCTTGTTTCTTGCAAGTTTTTCTTAACTTAAGCTGTCCTGACTACCTTATGCCTCTGGACTTTTATCTTTCTCTATTTCTGTATACCTTTCTTTACTTCTTTCTCTGTGGCTTGGGGTATAGCTGGGTGGTTGACCCTTGATATTCTCCTCTCCTTGTTCTCTTGCTCTTTGTTCTCATTGATTCTTCTTTCATTTATACTTTCTGCCAGCTATCCCTACCTATCATTGCTCCTGCCTTGCTATTGGCTGTTCAGCTCTTTATTAAGTTAATCAGGTGTTTTAGAGGGGCAAAGAATCACAGCTTTACACTTAACCAAATGCAGGATAAACAAAAGTAACACGCCTGAAACTAGTATTTTCCAAAATTTCCCATTTTTTTCTTTTAAACGAAAGTGAAAAATTTTAACTTTAACATAAGACTGTATACAATAAGAAAAATTATTAAGTAAAGATTACTTTCACAATGTACTAAATTCCAATTCATTTGTGTCTGGTAATTTAAAAGAAAATACTTCATAATATATCCTATCTTAGTAAATCCACAATTTTATCCCTTGCTTACTTTCTATTGTATCTAAGAAAATCTGCAACAATAATTATTTAGTCTTCAATTTTGTCAAATGAACCATTTAAATAAACAAAACATGCATTACAAACAACTAAAAACTCTAGAAATGACAGAGAGATCTTACTGCCTAGACAGTCACACAGTTTCTTTGACATTGGGGAATTCATCTTCAGTCTACAGGCCCATAGTATCTGGAAGAGTTTTTAATGAAACAGGAAATTTGACAGACTGTTCTGCCTATTTAGCAACTTGTCAGTCACTTTCTTCTTTGTCCTGTAGACATAAGAAAACTCACAGAATCAACTAATCTGGACTCATAGGGGATCACAGAGACTCAACCCACAGCCAGAGTCTGCATGGAACTGACCTAGACATTCTGCATGTATATTACAGTTTTGTAGCTTGGTCCTCTTATGGGACTCCAAACAGAAGGAAAAGAGGCTCTCTCAGACTTTTTTTTTTTTTTTTTTTTTTTTTTTTTTTAGATTTATTTATTTATACAGTATCCTGCCTGTAGGCCAGAAGAGGGCACCAGATCTCATTATAGGTGGTTGTGAGCCACCACATGGTTGCTGGGAATTGAACTCAGGACCTCTGGAAGAGCAATCAGTGCTCTTAACCACTGAGCCATCTCTCTAGCCCCTCTCAGACTCTTTTTATAAGCTCTTGGGACCCTATTACTTGTACTGGGTCACCTTGTCCAGTGTTAATACATAGGGAGGTGCTTAGTTTTACTGCAACTTGATAAGCCATCTTATATCTATATCTGTGGGAGACATGCCTTTTCTGGAACAGAAATGGGGGAGGAGTAGATTTGGAAGTGGGAACAGAAGGGGGTTTGTTGGGAATGGGAGGAGAAGAGGGAGGAGAAAGCTCAGCAGGATGGTAACATGAATAAATAATAAAAAATATTGGATCACATTTTCAAAAAAAAAATAAAATCAGCCTCTGCTGGGTGGACTGGCACATCCTTTCGTTTCAGCACTCTGCCGAAAGAGAGCAATCTCAATGAGTTTGGAGCGCAGTCTACAAAGTGAAGGACAGAACAGTGAATGCTGCAGAGTGAGAGCCTCTCTTGAAAAAAAAAAAAAAAAAAAGCAATCACCCATCCACCTACCCAAACAAACAAGCAAATAAATAACTAAAAGATAAATGTGTCCATTCATTTCTTACATGCACTGATGCCTTCACCAGGATATTTTCTCAAATTAGAAGTATCTATTCAACTGAATTAGAAACACTACATACCATAGTCTGACCTTGAAGCTTCAGAAAGTAAATTTGTTAATGGAAAAACCCCAAGGAAAAGAAAACCACTTTAAGACTAATAGTTTTAGTAACTAGGGCTGAGCTAGTTTGGGTATTATGATCTCTAATGAAATACTGAATTGTGACTCACTTAATTTCTCCTCAGTCGTCAACTATTGCCATTTACTGAATTCTCCAGCCTTTGTATGCAGTTGTATGCTGAAATGTTCTGATTTGGGGCATATCAGTTGAAACAAAAACATCTATTTCTAAGTGCATTTTTTTTTAGTGTGTACTTTTTTAGAGAATGCCACCTGAGAATAAATATATAGACCATAAAATATTGACACTTCTAATTCCACCATCTATAAAGTTCAATGTTAGGTACCTTTTCCGCTTCCACCATTCACTACATGCCTTTAATGTCTGTCTTTTATTCACTGTATCTTAGTAATGTCTATTGAAGTAGTAAATATGGAAGGTATTAAATCAGGATAGCTGACTACACATCACTATCATATTTGTATTCTAAAAGAGAGCAAACACAGACATCCAGGCATTCACCACTACAGGGAGGCCTTTACATACCACAGAAAATGCACTAGTGCAAATTAATACTGTTTCATTCTTTTATGATTGGAACATTTATAGACACACAGTCTACCCATCTTTGCATTCTGATCCTTCTTTGCAATCTCACAGCCCAGTGGTTGTTTATGGCTCCCTTTTTTTTTTCTCCATAGCAGTTGAATATATTAGTCATCTTGCTTTATAAAATAAAACGATTCATATATAGCATGATTTCATATTTTTCTTGCTTTATTTTCACAGCTTCTGTATTCTATTTTTTTTTTTTTCGGTTTTTTGAGACAGGGTTTCTCTGTGGCTTTGGAGCCTGTCCTGGAACTAGCTCTTGTAGACCAGGCTGGTCTCAAACTCACAGAGATTCACCTGCCTCTGCCTCCCAAGTGCTGGGATTAAAGGCGTGCGCCACCACCGCCCGGCAGCTTCTGTATTCTATAGATAACAAAAATGTTTTAGTGGTTGTTTATTTTTTGTAACTTTTTTCTATTTATTTATTTTGTGTTCATGGGGTATGGATTAGGGCCTGACACCGCAAATGTAGAGATTGAAGGATAACTTGTAAGGCTCCTTGCATTTCGCTTTGTGGGTCAAGGGATTGAGATCTGGTTATCAATCTTTGTGGCAAATGACTTTACCACTGACTATCTTGTCTACCCAGGAGATTTCAAAGGGCCTTTTTAAAAGGATATTTGTCTTCTCCTCCCCCCACTCCATTCCCTCTCCCTCTCCATACTGTAGAGCAGTCCAAATTCCCTGCCCTGCAGGAAGACCGGGGGAGGGAAATGGGAAACGGGGAGCAGGTGGAAATTTTAATTAAAAAAGAATAAAAATAAATAAAAAAAATAAAAACCACTTTTTAAAACAATCCTCTACTTCTGGATGAAAATCTTCCCAGATTAATTTAACAAAATAAAATACTAGCTCTTAAAAAAAAAAAAAAGGATATTTGTCCTTTCACAGGCTTGTAAATTTCTTTGTTATTTTGGGCTTCTTTCTTCCTGGATCGTTTGAAGTTTTCTTTCATCCATTGTCTAAGAGCAGGGATGTCATTTCCAAAAACACAAACGACATCAGTGCTGTTAAATATCTTGTATGATTTAAAGTTTTTTTTTCTGTTTCAAGTACATATATATTTTTTACTTTGATACAGAACTCATTTTAGAAAATTACAATTATTTATTAAAATTGCCGATCTTTCTTCTGTGTTATCAGTGCATCAGAGTCTCAAGGAGTACTTGTTCATGAACTCCTTGTTTCAAAAACGTCTTTACTACTGATGCTGGAGAATTGAGGGAGCAAGATGAACTACTGAGGATAAACGTGCCAAAGCTCTCAAAAGTTTTGTCCTCTGCCAGACCTTTATTGCACATGGTAGAACACAGAAAGTTTGGGCCATCAAACATTCCTTCATAAAATAAGCAATCTCATTTAAGAACAGAGGCTTTTAAACTGAGCATATGAGAAATTGTGAAGTGAGGGTTATTAACGCAGAACCAAATTACTTGAGAGCAGGCAAAATAGTGGATGCTCATAATGGATTCTTCTAGTCATATGTCATCTAAAAAGCTCATAATTTCTACACGTGAAGGAAAATTGGGTTGGAGGGAAGACCAGGAAAGGATTTTTCATTTTAATCCAGGATTAATTTTATTATATGTTGAGGGTGCATATTGAAGCACATACTGGATATTGATTCATAATCCCATTTAATATGATATGGCACACATGTTTAAAAGCAATTTATTTCAGCTGCTCCCCAAAGCTGCCTGAAATCCTATTAAGAAAGGGCCCTCTGAAAAATGCATCTTACTTGTTGTAAAGGGTTTACAAATACAGGTATGTGAGTAATCCTAGCTCAACAACAAATGTTATCTCTAATGCAATGCCATGTTGAGCAGGCATAAGCTTCTCTGACTCAAGTTATGCACAAAGCAGATATTAGGGGCATACAACTTATCTCTGCCTTGGATACTTGGCTAAATAGAAAATTGGGTCTGTGAAGATGAAATACTGTTATCTAAAGTGATGCTTATTCACCCAGCAAATGTTTAGTATATGACCCGACAAGCTAGATGCAGCTTTACGCCCATAAGATAAATTGATGGCAGTGAGGGACATGAGAAACTGATATTAAATTATCACAATAAAGTCACACTGTAAAGAAAAGTAATGATTCTTTGAAGGCAATAATAAATGCAGACATTGTGAAATGCGGCAAAATTACAATTTGGCAATCTTTTATAGAAAAAGCTCACAGTGTGACCGAGTATATTCAAAATCCAAGGGAAAAACCGAACAAAGTTCAAAAAACAGAGTTTCTGGAACCTTGATAGCATCAATATAATTTTTTACCTCTGTTAGAGTGTATCTGACAAAGAAAGTTTATTTAGAGAACACCAACATATGGCTTTGGGACAAGTGTCAGAAACGGGCACATGATAATCTGGCTGACCCTTGAACTGACAAGGAAAACATTTTATTCTGTTGTTAAAATATTAATACACAGGTATATAATAGGATAGAGAAAGAGGAGCTAAACACCTTCGATGTAAAAAAGACACTATGATTTCAAGTTTACAGTATTTTCTCATAATTGATAAGACAATTTGAACACAGCATAAACTAAAGGGAGACAATAGAGTAAAAACTGATACAAATACACACACAAACACAAACACACACACACACATGCAATGGCCAAAAATATATTTATGCTAACTAAAGCATTTTTTTTGGCTTTCTAATTCTATTTCCAGTGTTGTTTCTAGATCTAGGCAAGAATATCTTCTGCATAATACTGATGGTCTTGACTCTTGCTGGGATTTGAGTCCTTTTACCTCCTTCTAAACACATGAATGTTTATTTGCATGATTTTTATATTTGTTTTGGTTTCTTACATTTCTCTTCTTGATTGAAGTGTTGTATGAGTATTCTTAGTGTATTACTTGGAGGATGATCCATAGGCCAGTGATGCAAATGCTTATATTTTTTCTATTATTATCAGAGTAAATGAAGAACAATTTCATATTTGTTAATTACTTTTATCATTTTGAAAATTTTGTACTTAATCCGTTAAATGTGTGTGTTTTAAGTTTTGTTATAAAGTCTAATTATATAATCTCAGCATCAACCCTAAAAACTGTGATTATAGACATCTCTTACTATAACGCATCTCAAAATGAAGATTAAATTTATGTACACAGTCCATAACCATCTAATAATGTCCCTCATACAGATAAAGAGTTAATTATGATACTGAACACATTGTTTCTTCAATGCTTCTGGTCTCATTGGGTGGTCCTCTATATCTCCTGTCTCTGATTCAGAGATTTATGTGTTAATAAGTATCTCCCACCCCAGCCACTTTATGTTAACTTCAGATTTCTGAGTCAGCTTCAAGACTGCATTTTTAAAAAATGTGGCCCACACATTGTTTCAGAGCAATACTGCATTATTGGTACCAGTGACACTACTTCTCTTATTAACTTGCTTCCGTGTTCATTAGCACTTATAGGTCAAGAGGTAGTCTCCTAATGAATGCACTAACTACAGTAGTTTTCTATGTCTTAGGGTGCTGTAACTGAAGCAGGAAATATATTCTGGTTGGATCTTTTATGTGTTCATAGCTTGGTTTCACTGTAGTGATGTTCAAAGTAGGGTCAAGGGGAAGTAATTTGTAACATGTCTTTTGATTTTATGGATGCTTGATTCACAGTTTCCTAACTTACTAGACATATAGACATTTTTGAACATGGACTGTGATAACAAGAACTGGATCAGTAGGGGAGCGTACTTGAAGGGGGCACTGTCTTCAGCTGCTTCCTCTCTGGTCTTTCTTCTTTTTTATAATTATTACTTTTTGTCTGAAATTACAGTATAGTTACATCACCTCCCCCTTCCCTTTCCTCCCTCGAAACACTCCTATATAACACTACTTTTTTCTCTTTAAAATTCAAGAAATCTTTGTTTCCTTAACTGATATGACATGGATATTGGTATATTCATAGATTATGTGGTGAGCAGCTTTGCTCTGCAATGTACTGTCCCCCACAATTTTCTTCTTTACAGAAGAAAAGGATGCCATATATACCTTCCCAAGACTTGAGAGTAGGAGTCAAATTAAATATTTCCTTCTTGTATGTTCTTGGTCTCAGGTACTTTGATGCTGCAATTGGAACCTGAGGAGCATGAGTGTAATTACAATGTGTTGGATTAGAAAATTAAGAAATCAAATCTGAAAAAATGGGGAAATAGTTTAGTTTTATTGGATAAGAATTGAATTTTGATAGAAAAATCAGATTTTTTAAAAATACATAATCTAATGTGATTGTTTTTCTTACTTCCTGACAGAGTTAGCTGTGGCTGTTTTTAAAATATCTTTAATTTATTTATCAAATTCTACTAAAACAAAGTCTCATGCTACAACCCAGACCAGTTCAAACTCAGGATTCACCTGTCTAAACTTCTAAAGTGTTAACAATTACAAGCATGAAAAACAATGCTTAGTTTATCTGAAGTTTTAAATGGCATTTTTTTTTTGTAGAAAAAATAATTAGTGCGATGGATAATACTGATGAGACATTCCTTACAGAATTGTTTCCAAGAATTGTGAACAGAATTGTTTACAGGAAAAAACCTAATCATGACTATTACGAAAGCATCAAATCAGACTTAATCATTTATTCCTGCATATATAACATTGCCAAGCACTTGCGTGCTTGTCATTTGTGCTAGTTTGGTAAAATATCATGCCCTAACACTTTATCTTTGCCATTAGCCACAAGAGCTGACCTGCACCTGGTACTTGGACTGTCACCAATTCTCTTAAATGGAAATCCCCAGGCTGCCAACGCAATAGCTCGCTGGAATTGGAACACATCAGAAGACGAATGGGAAGCTTTCTGTTCATCAAAGTTCTCTCTATCTCTGTTTAACATCCTGGTATGTTTTAATATACTTGCTACAGTACACCGAGCACTGCTCACATCATTCATAGCATTTTCAAAGCTCAGGAAAGTACTACCATAGCTACTGAGGTAAGAGGTTTCATAAAAAATTATGCTTAACTCACTACAATACATTTCTGCCAACCTTCGAAAATAAGTTAATTGTGTTTAAGTCTCTTGAGTGAATCAGTATTATTCTTACAAGATGATCCTGCTAAGAAAAGAAAAACACAGCCCAGGATATGCAAGCCTTTGCTCTCTTACATCTAAATTTATGCTTGAGGTGTTTTTATTAAAACTTGGAACATATTAGTGAGTATCCACCTTAATAATGTCACCTTGGAGCATGTATGTGAACATTTTTTTGCTGATTGTTTTATGCAACATAACATGGTGTTTCTTTGATTTGCACTTGATTCTTGTTTCAAAATGAGTTCAACATGACATAGTTTTTTTTCAGACATTTAGCTTAGCAAGCCTCATCATTTATGCTTCAGTTGAGTTTTAGCACCATGCAGGACTTCCAGGAGATGGCTGTGCTTCACATTCTTTTCCTTAGAACAGAAAACTCTTGATAAACCTATAATAATCAACTAAACTGGTATGCTCTCATGGCTTCTGATTCTTAGTGAGGGAATATGAATTTCAAAAACCTTTTTCTACCAAGGGTTACATTTGTGAAGTACAGAATATTGTTATAACTTAATGCATGCTACAAAGATATTAAGTTTTGTGGGGGAAAAGGAGGATGGTTAGAATTTCTACTTGACATATTTTGTTAACCGGACATGTCTTATTTCATAATTGTGATAACAATATATTCTATGTATAACGGAAATAATAACGAATTTAAAGGGGTAGGAGTAACAGTTTGAAACTGTTAGAACATCCAGGACCTCGCATGTACAGATAGAAGCAAGCTCATCTTCACAGGGAAGGAAGTTTCTGTGCCTGGAATTCTTAGACAGAACCCCCTACACCTCTCTACAATTGCTTCATTATTTATGAGAGTCTTAGTATTAAACCCAGAAAATAAAATTTGTAATTTCAGCTGAAGTAGGTGTTCTGATTAGATGACTACTGTTGTGGTAAAATACTATTACTAAAAGCAATGTAAAGAAGATAGAATTTATTTTCCTTATAGCCAAAATTGGGGGAAGGAAAGGAAGGGACTCAAGGCTGGAACATGGCGGCCAAAATTGAAGCAGAAGACAAGTGAGAATGCTGTTTATGGGGTTGTTCAGCCTAATTTCTTAAACCACCCAGGGCCACCTTTCCATGGTTGTCGTGGCACAGAGTGTTCTTGGTATTTCCATACCAATTTTAATCAAGAAAATAACCCACAGATTAAAATATAGAACAATCTAATAGACATACTTTCTCAAATGAGAATTCCTTTTCATAGATGACTACAGTTTGTGTCAGTTTGACAAAAAACTAAACTGGGAAAGTTTGTAAGAAAGAGTTTAATTTAGTATTTTATGTTTCTTAATGAAAATGATAATTTTCATTATAAGTACAAAATATTGTCAAAAATTTAAAAGACAAAAATATGAATTATTTGCTTTGCTTCAAACTGGTTAACGACCAATCAGAACCATTAAAAAAAAACCAATGGATTGAAGAATGAAATACAGAATTTTAATGTTGTGGAATAATCTTTTGTGAAGATGTCTTTGACAAGGTGCCTTCTACTGGTTTAATGAAAATCTAAACAGCCAATAGTTAGGCAAGAGGTTTAGGTGGGAATTCCAGACCAAGAGAGGACGCTAGGAAGAAGAGAGTCTGTAGATGTCAGTCAGATGCCAGGAAGACATGGAGGAAATTGTACAACATGAAATAAAGGTAAAAAGCTATGATGTGAAATGTATATCAATAAAAATGGGTTCATGTAAGTTTGAAGTGCTAGTGGGAATATTCTAAGCTAAGGCTGAGCTATAATAATAATAGTAATAATAATAATAATAATAATAATAATAATAATAATGTCTCCATGCCATTATTTGTGAGCTAGTGGCACAGAGAAAAAAAATCTATCTAGTTCCTTGTATATATCCTTTTAATTAAGTATATGGACTTACTAATTTCTTACAAACACAATTAAAATATCAACATTGTATTGGGTAGTATTCTGTAGAAGAATAGAGTTGATAGAATGAATATGTATTACAAAATGATTCATTAGATTTGCTTACAACCAACAGACTGTGCAATCTAACAATAGCCATCTGCACACTGGAGAAGCTGGGAACTCTGAGCTAATTATTTACAAGGATGAAGGCCTCCACAGTCCCAATCTGATATCAAAAGCCTGGATAATTTCAGGAGTGCTGGTGGTCTTTAGAACACATTGGAAGAATGAGAGATGGGGAATGCTATATCAGTAGAGAATGGCAGAAGATGATGCAGTAACAAGAAAGATGCATTCACTCGGTAATGATGACCTGACACAACCAGCACTGATTTTCTGAAGAACTTTTTGTATCTGCACCACCACAAAAAGGTACTCTCTCCTGGGTTGACTTTCAGTTTATTCTTTCTGGAAATGCTCTCACAGATGCACAGAAAACATCATTTCTCAATTGAGTGTGGAGCAAATAAAGTTACAGTCCCATTTAAGGGTCACATATATTCAACACGAAGACATGATAATCAATTGTCAAGTCAAAACAAAAATTCAAACTGCAAATGACAAAAAGTCATATATACAAGCCATGCATCTAATAAATGCTGATATGTTTGATATGAAATGAACTCCTATCCATCACAGTAAGAAAAGTAAGTCACAAAAAATACTTTAAATATGCAAAAGCCTTCAATAGATATACATTACCACCTCCAGTCCCTGGAAATCAAGATTAGTTCATATGTCTTCATGTGGAATATATCCTTTGTCAGCTTAACTACCCCATGTACAGTCTGTACATTATCCTATAAAAACTTTGCAGTCTCATGGCTACCATAGATTCTGCTGCTATTCATACTTTACAGAAATCTAGAACATGTTATTGCAAAACTTTAACAAGAAATCTAGATTAGAAATTTGTATTTATTTTATTTCAAAATTGTTCCTTGTACTGCTGCTTATGGTGGTCATACATTCAGGTAATGGAAACATTGAATAATAAGTAATTTTGTAACAAATGTGTTTATTTTTCTTTTTAAATTATTTTTGTGTCATAAAGAATAAATTAGTCAGATAATCAAAATATTCTTGCGATGGCCGATCTTGATTATCAATTTGACACCCTTCGGAAGAAGGCGTCTGAGTTGCTGAATTGCTGCTCTCGGTTCAGCCTGTGGTAATTTTCTCAATTGCTAATTCATAGAAGATGGCTCAGCCCACAGGGCTGCATCATCGCTGGGTAAGTGGACCTGGGTGGATCCTATGGAAGGTGAAGCAGAAGAATTGTAGGAGACACAGGGAGTGGAGGACACTAGGAGGACACAGCCCACTCAGTCTATTAAGCAGGGCCCATGTGAGCTCACAGAGATTGAAATAAGGGCCTTTCAGGTCTCTGCACCAATCTGCTTATAGGTTATTGGTACTTATTGATCTGCTTATAGGTTACTTATAGGTGTCTCTCATACGTTTCCCTGCTCTTAGGAAATTTTTCCTCCTTTTGGGTTACCTTGCCCAGTTTGTTACAAGTTTTTTTCCTCTTTGTCTTATTGTATTTTTTTTTAGTCATGTTTGGTTGTTGTCTCTTGTATATGAGGTTTGAGTTTTTTTTTTTTTTTTTCTGATGGAACAAAAAGGGAGAGTGCTTCCAAAAGAGAGGGGAGGTGGGGGGATGCTGGGCAGTGTGAAGGGAGATAAAACTGTGGTTGGGATGTGTTGTATAGAATAAACAAGCAAACAAAATGATAGGTAGCCAAGAATGTGTAAAGGTACAAGCCAGTAGGCAGTGTTCTTCCATCATGGTTTCTATCTCAATCTCCTCATTTGAATTTCTGACTTGAATTCCCTATGACATTGACCCTTTCCTCACCCTCACATGGTTGATCTTGGCCATTGTATTGATTACAACAACTGGAAAGTAATTTGAAGAAAAAAAACTATTCAGGTAAGTTTCTTTGAAGTAAATATTTCGTACTAATATTCTGTCTCTCTGTCTCTCTCTCTGTGTCTCGTGTGTGTGTGTGTGTGTGTGTGTGTTTGCGTGTGTGTGCTTATCTGCGTGTGCAGGCCTGAGATGACACAGGAGGCCTAATATTTTCCCCGATTTCTCTCTGTCTATTCATTTGAGGGAAGGTCTCTGCCTATAGCTGGCATTGATTTATGGACTAGGATGGACGTCAGCAGGACTAGAAGTTCTCCTGCCTCTGCCTCCCTCAGAACTGTGGTTAGAGCTTATTTTTAGAACACGTGGCTAAGTATTGTGATCCAAGCTTTGATCCTTTTGATTGCAAAAAAAGTGGTTTTTAACCTTTGAAGAGTCTTTACTGCTACCAAGTCTTTTCATTCATTGTCTTTCCAATTTTGGAATATTAGCTGACATCTTAACATCTGAAGCCACACTTGAAAATTTCTCCTCTGAGAATTGGGGAGCATTGAAGACTTTCTTTCAAAAACTCTGTGTTGTTTCTTGTAATGCTTCATTGTTCCTGTTGCTCAATCTATTCATTTGCCATAGCATTTGGAATGCTATTTGCCTGACTAATTCCTGAAGCAG
Organism: Chionomys nivalis; assembly: GCF_950005125.1. Lineage (NCBI taxonomy): Eukaryota > Metazoa > Chordata > Mammalia > Rodentia > Cricetidae > Chionomys > Chionomys nivalis. The sequence continues at coordinate 25,842,583 of NC_080103.1, read as the reverse complement.
GCCACTTATCATTTTAAATAATGAATTGCTCTCCTCTATATGCAAATATGTCAAGCTTCCACACACACAAAAAAACGTTCTCTAACTTGTCTCTTGTAATTACTTTTGCATTTATGAAACTAGCTACCATGTTTTTATTGTAAATGGATCACTATAGCTATTTAAACAACGTAACCTCTTCATTTCTCAACAATTAAAAACACATAAGCTTTGAGATATTTTACCACCTTGCATGAAATTGGGCAATTATTTAACCAATTAAAATTATAAAGACATCACACATACAGTATCTGTTTCAACAGCATAGTTCAAAACACTGTGCTCTCATAAGTATTGATACTTTATTATTTGTCTGAATAACTACGTTATTCCTATACATTTAAGTGGATTTTGGGCAAAATAGATAATGAAAGCACCTACGATTGAAGAAAAGCATAGCTAGTTTTAAAACTTAATTATTCCTGCCAGCAAACAGAAAAAAAAAGCACCTCTTAAACAACAGTATTGCCACTGTTTTGAATACAAAACATATTTCTCACTGTAAATTCTGCTCCATGATTATACTAAATACATTGATAAACAAACATGTAAAATTAAACTTTCACACTTGCTTCACTAAGGTTGCATTCATCACCACATGGAAATTACATAGATATGAGCTTGAGTATGTTTCTGATCACTTGTGAAGATACTCGTGAAGTCAAGTAAAAAAGAATCGACACCCTGAAGCTTGTAATAACTTCAAAAATATGTTGAGTGTTAAGGAGATGTCGGCCACTGATCAAGGTCCTTTATATATTTTATTTAGAATTCTAAAGTTACATGGAATGACCATCATCTCACTTTATTGGTGATTTATATAAAAAAAGCACAAAATCACAAGACTAATGTATATTGTAGCCATAATTTATTTCCAAACAGGAAACTGTTTTCACAAATGACAATAAAACACATAAAAACTCAGTGTTTTGTGTATGTAAAGAGCCACCAAGTTGAGAAACAAAGAATGAGCACTGTGTAACCATTGTCCCTTACTTTCTACCTACAAGATTACATTGTCTTTGAATGCCTAAATGTCTGGCATAGGCCCCATGATAATGTGTTTAACCCAAGCCATAGGGCAGCATCCAGTGATCCACAGAGTGGAAAAGTCAATTTCACTCTAGGGACCATGAAGCTTATTAACAAACATTAGTAATTTTAACAATTAACAAGAAGTACTTTCTGTTTTTCACTCACAAGAAAAATTCTAAAATATATATTCTTTAAATATTACATCGAAAACCCCACTGAGAAACTTTTTTGGAACTTTTATCTTTAGCATATTGAGTTGAATTGCATAATATTTATGTAATTTTGTTAGACTGGAGTTTATGTTAAAAGATTTTGCTGCCTTGAACTTTGAATTTTATTAAGAAAAAAATCTCACCCAAATCTATGATTGTTTTGAGCTTAGATAAGAGCTAAAGGGATGATGAAGCCAAAATAATATTTTAACCTTCTTTTCATAGTCAATTTAAAAACATTTCAATAGGAAAAAACTATGTTAACTTAATATAACCATGAAAAAATAAATTAACTTGTAAACTAGATTTAAAATAGCACCTGCTGCATTTTAGATCAGTTTTTCAATAGATAGGCATACAAGGTGTTCTAATCGTGAAGGCATTAGACAGAGACAAATCTGTCATATAAGGTGTTGCCACTACAAATTGTTTGTAAAAATAGAAACACATTTCAGTAACACCATGCTTAACATTTTCCATCCTCTTTCTTTGTTCTATAACACTATTTAATGGCATAAATATATATATCTGAGAAGATAAAAGAGAAGCAGGTGTTTTAGTTTGTTCAGCCAGAACATGAGTTCCAGCTCTGTATAGAGAGGTGAAAAGTCTCCTCTATATGCTGAACTTTCCAGAGTCATCCTATAATTTTGAAAATAATTTCATTGAGATGAAGCAGTGTTTCACTTTTTCACTTTTAAGTTTGTATCAAGATTAAATGTAGCAATATAATTGCCTGTGAAAATGGATTAATTTTGAAAATTATAACCAATACTTTTATACCTTTAAAGAAATAATGGTTTGAATCTATTTAGCACAATATTCACTTTAAAATACTTGCCATGTATTAGATATCATTCTCCTAATAGTAAATGGAAGATTTTACTTAGAAATCTTTCCTGTTGATGGTAACATTTCAGTGTAAGAAAACAAATAATTGTAACATGGTATAAAGCAGTCCTTGAAATATCTTTAATTTGGCATGCTTGACTTCATCTTCGCTCTAGGAGTCAGATACACTCTGTTCCAGAAGAGTAGTCATTTGGTTATTTACTTCTCTTTTTTTAGTTCAGAATAAACCACAAACAGAATTTTAATGTCAGAAAAATTACAGCCCCTTCATTTTATTACACCTTACCAGGAGAAAATCGCCGTGATAGAGCCATACTCTCAGCCCTCAGTCATTCATTCTCTTCAGCTTCATTCTCGAGACAACGACATTTCACTTTCAGCCTCCAACGGTACTGAGGAATGTATCAGTGAATAGAATTCAGTATGTACATAAAAGGATGCAGTGAACAAATAGAAGAGAGATGGCAAAATGCACAGAAGACAACAGCACTATGATCGTCTTACCTGTTGGAGGTGAATATAGGAAAAGCTGTTACATCTGCTTGTATCAAATTTGCCAAACTCATCAGTGTGTTTCATCCCACTGACAAGCTGGCATGATGTGAGTTAGTGAAAAATGAACTCACCTGAAGCAGTTCATGTTCTTGTAACAATGCTAGTGATATGAAAGCGCTAGAAACTTTCTCCTGAAAATAAGTAATAAGTTTCACATCTTGCTTACCTTTAAGTGAACCATATGCGTGCCTTGTACTGTGCCTTTTTAAATCGCATTCCCTCATGTTCTTTTCTCCCCTTCCCTTTTACCCTCCTCCTCCCCCTTTTCCTCTTTCATGCTCCCAATATTATCAGGAGATCTTGTCTATCACTCCTTTTCAGGGGGATCCATGCATGCTTCTCTTAGGGTTCTCCATGCTACCTAACATCCCTGGAGTTGTGGAATATAGGCTGGTTTTCCTTTGCTTTATATCTAATATCCACTTATGAGTGTGTACATACGGTGTTTGTCTTTCTGTGTCTGGGTTATCTCACTCAGAATGTATTTTTTAATATCTAATTCAATCCATTTACATGTAAATTTCAAGATGTCATTGTTTTTAACCACTGAGTAATTCTTCATTGTGTAAATGTACCACATTTTCTTTATTCATTCTTTGGTTGAAGGGAATCTAGGTTGTTCTCAGGTTTGACCATTACAGATAATGATGCTATTGAATGAATGAATGCTCTTGTGGTAGGAATGTGCATCCTTTGGGTGTATGTCCAAGAGTGATATTGGTGGGTCTTGAGGTGGATTGATTCCCAATTTTCTGGCAAACCGCCATACTGATTCCCAAAGTGGCTATAAAATTTTATACTCCCACCAGAAATGAAGGAGTGGTTTCCTTTCTCTGTATCTTCTTCAACATGAGTGATCGTTGGTGTTTTTCATCTTATCCATTCTGAAAGGTATAAGAGGCTATCTCAGGACCACGAGGGGTGCACCCACACACTGAGACAATGGGGATGTTCTATCAGGAACTCACCAAGGCCAGCTGGCCTGGGTCTGAAAAAGCATGGGATAAAACCAGACTTGCTGAACATAACGGACAATGAGGTCTACTGAGAACTCAAGAACAATGGCAATGGGTTTTTGATCCTACTGCACGTACTGGCTTTGTGGGAGCCTAGGCAGTTTGGATGCTCACCTTACTAGACCTGGATGGAGCTGGGTGGTCCTTGGACTTCCCACAGGGCAGGGAACCCGGATTACTCTTAGGGATGATGAGGGAGGGGTCTTGATGGGGGAGGGGAAGGGAAATGGGAGGTGGCGGGGAGAAGGCAGAAATCTTTAATAAATAAATAAATAAATAGGAAAAAAAGAAAGAAAAAAAAGAGGCTATCTCAGAGACATTTTTATTTGCCTTTCCCTGATAGCTAAGGATGTTGAACAATTCCTTAAGTGCTTTTCAGTCATTTAAAATTCTTCTGTTGCGAATTCTCTGTTTAGATCTATATGCCATTTTTAAATTGTATTATTTGGCATTTCCATGCCAAGATTTTAAAGTTCTTTATATATTTTGGAGACCAATCCTCTGTCTTATGTAGGGTTCTTGAAGATCTTTTTCCATTCAGGTGCTGTCATTTTGCCTAATTGAATATGTCCTTTGCCTTACAGAAGCTTCTCAGTTTCAGGAGGTTCCATTTATTAATTATTGTTCTCAATGTCTGTGCTACTGGTGTTATATTTAGGAAGTGGTCTTCTGTGCCCATGCATTCAAGGAGACATCCCACTTTATCTTCTATGAGGTTCAGTGTGGTCGGATTTAAACTGAGGTCTTTGATCCATTTGGACTTGAGTTTTATGCATGGGGATAGATATGAATCTATTTGCATTCTTCTACATGATGGCATCCAGTTATGCCAGCACCATTTTTTGAAGATGCTTTTTCCCATTGTATAATTTTAGCTTCTTCACCAAAAATCAGGTGTTTATAAGTATGAGAATTAATATTAGGGTCTATGAAGAGATAACTTGAGGGGGCTGGAGAGATGGCTCAGAGGTTAAGAGCACTGATTGCTCTTTCTAGAGGTCCTGAATTCAATTTCCAGCAACCACATGGTGACTCACAGACATCTATAATGAGATCTGGTGCCCTCTTCTGGCATGCAAGCATACCTGGAAGAAAGGTTGTATACATACTAAATAAATAAATCTTAAAAAAAAAAAAAAAGAAGATAACTTGATTGAAGAAGCCATTATGGGGTAGCAAGAAACCTGAGACTAGGGACATTCCAAGGAATCCACAAGAATGATACCAGCTAAGACCCTGGGCAATAATGGGGAGGGTACCTGAACTGGCCTTCACCTGTAATCAGATTGAAGGCTACCTTAATTGTCATCATAGAACATTCATCCAGTAACTGATGGAAGCTAATGCCAAGATCTACAGCAAAGGGGCTGGAGAGATGGCTCAGTGGTTAAGAGCATTGCCTGCTCTTCCAAAGGTCCTGAGTTCAATTCCCAGCAACCACATGGTGGCTCACAGCCATCTAAAAATGAGATCTGATGCCTTCTTCTGGCCTGCAGGCAAACAGAGAATATTGTATACATAATAAATAAATAAATAAATAAATAAATAAATAAATAAATAAATAAATAAATAAAATATTTAAAAAAAAAAAAAGATCTACAGCAAAGCACTGAACTGAGCGCCCAAAGTCAAGTTGGAGAGAGGGAGGAGTTGAGAATATGAGCAGAGGGGTCAAAACCATGACAGGGAAACCCACAGAAACAGTTTGCCTGAGCTAGTGGGAGCTCACTGTGTTCAAACTGATACCATAGCCGAGAAAATAAGGAAATTTTAATATGAAAAATGTCTGCAGCTTGCTTATGGTTCACATAACTGGCTTCTAAAAATGCCCACTTGGTCCAACACTTGTAGATCTCACTGGTGTTTTGTCTCATCATGCACTATTTTTCACTTTAGAAACTATTAAGAGAAGTCAAGAACATTATTCAAGTTTACCATATTGTTGGGTATACGTATATTTACTCTCAATCTATTATTCTTTTAAATATATTACCTATCACTTCAAATAACTGATTTATGAAACTTTTTATATTAGCTGTTCAATCTACTGTGGTAAATATAATAAAAACTAGCATTTCAAAAATTTTTATTAGTTGCTTTTATATGTATTTTTCTGTAAAGAATAAATAGCTTTAGAGTTCTTCTCTGGTTTTTGTTTTATTTTGTTTTATGTGGTTTTATATATTTTTATAAGAGTACACAAGAAAGTATTGATATTATGTAGTGTCTCTAATTTGTTGCCATATGTTGAACTCTGTCAACACAATTTGTTCTTCTGCCCTCTCTGACACTTTTGAAAACAATGAAAACGCTAAAATCAAAACAGGGTGTATGTTGTCAGAGAATTATAAAAACTGTATAGTCCACATGCTCTGGTTAATAACTGAGCACGTGGAAAGAACAGGGGAACTCAGTAAGAATCAACAGCACTCATTTGCACAAGTATCTTTTGATGTCTTACTGTAAACACTGAGATCGTTTGGAAGAAATGTTTTATGCATCACTCTTTGAAATTGTCTTCAGCTGCAGGTTTGGAATAGACATCAAGGTGTTCGTAGGATTGTGTGTGAATGTGTGAATGTGAATGCAAAAAAAAAAAAAAGGAACATTTTATTTCTTTAGATCGATGTAATTATACACAACAGTAAAATAGGCACCATAAAAAAGACTCCCTTGGAGTTTAAAAGACCATAAGCTGATGCTAATAATGCTGTAATAAAATCCCCTTATATAAAAAATATTTCACTATAATTAACATTGAAAATAGAATATTCTTGCTTTAATTTAATTTACTTATTCATTATTGTAGTGGGTAGAATAAATTGTATTAATAATTCAGTAATATTAGCATTGTATACTCTCAGTTATCTATCTAATATTGAAAGTTTCCAAAAATAGTCTGAACTCATTTAGGCCTTGGTCACATATCATGTCATGAAAGAAAATGAAGCCCCGTGGCTACTACAATAACCACAAGTAGATTTGAGATACAATTGCATCATTTTAATTGAATCTTCTGCTATATCTCTAAGACTTTTCAGAAAAACTTTACATATTCTGAAAATGAATCTTAATTTTCTCTTAATAGTTTCTAAAGTGAAAAATAGTGAATGATGAGACAAAATACCAGTGAGATCTACAAGTGTTAGACCAAGTGGGCATTTTTAGAAGCCAGTTATGCGAACCATAAGCAAGCTGCAGACATTTGTTCATATTAAAATTTCCTCATTTTCTTAGCTGTGCATTTCCTAACGAGACAGAGGTATCTGTGATGTTTTGAGTGCATCCATTATATCACACATCCTTATCAGTTCCTTATCTCTTTTTGTACCTTTTATCTCTTAGACCTAAATTACCTTTAATTTTGACAGAGTTTCTATTTTACGTCTTGAAGCAAAACAAGTCTATTGTGGTCTAAAATATCATTCTTTTTTCAATTACATTTACAAATGGTTTATTGATTTATGTTAAATGTCAAGATGGTATTATCTTACTTTTGTTTGCTGGATGCTATGGCTGACACATAGGTTGCAATTAAAAATAGGGAAAAAATAATTGCTCCTCAGATTTAGTAAAGTTTTCATATACTGGAATTTCTTCTAGTGCAGCATTTGCTCCTCCAGAGGTCCTGAGTTCTCTTTAAAACTGCCTATATCTGCCTATATCTTTTTAAAGATATTTATGTATTATTAATCTCTTAGATTGCCCAGAGACAGACATTTGTTCATCATCAATATTTAGCACAATATTTAAAATTCATCTTGGTCTAAATCTTGGACTATTATCTTAGGCTTAAAATTATTTATGATTACACTACTCTGTTCAATAATACAGGATGACCAGTCAGTATTTCCATTGGTGAATACTTGCCTTGGCTCTCCTCTCCTCTCCTCTCCTCTCCTCTCCTCTCCTCTCCTCTCCTCTCCTCTCCTCTCCTCTCCTCCCCTCCCCTCCCCTCCCCTCCCCTCCCCTCCCCTCCCCTCCCCTTCTCTCCTCTCCTCTCCTGTCTGCTACTCTTCTTCCTTCCTCTCTTCCTTCCTTCATGCTTTACCCCCTTCCTTCTTATCTTCTTTTCTTGGCTGCTATTGAAAACTAGAGAATACATGTTTTCATAATAGAAGAACGAAGTTGGCTGGTGAGGTGGTTCAGCAGCTCAGTATTTTTCTTCAAGATCAGAGTTCAGAGCTAAGTCACTCATTAGCCTAAGAATGCAGGCAGTGGTGACACACACCTTTAAACACAACACTCAGGAAGCAGAGGCAGATGGATCTCTGATTCAGTCTAAAAGAGAAACAACCAGATGATGGTGACTCACACCACTAATCCCAGTATTTGGGAGTCACAAGACTTAAATCTCAGCACTTAAGACAGGAGTGATATGGCTGGGCATATAGAGGAGTATAAGACTGGGGGAGACAGGAACTCTCAAGCAATCTGAGGCAGCAGTTTGAACAAGCAGTTTGAGGCAGCAGTCTATAACAGTCAGTCTGAACATGCAGTCTAAGGACAGGATCAATCCTTTGGTCTGACCATTGGTAGAGGTAAGAACTCTCTAGTGGCTGGCTGGCTGCTCTGTTTCTCTGCTTTCAACCCCTAATATCTGACTTTATATTTTTATTATTAAGAACAATTAGAATTCATTTTGCATTGCACCTGGCTTTTTTCAGGGTATTTTATCACAGAAATGGAACAAAATAATAAGACAATATGTATTACTACCAAATACTTTAAACAAAAATAAAGTAGGAAAACGAATACAAAAATGGTAAGTGGAACTGCAGTATGGAAAAAACAGCACCAGGAAACATTCTATTTTTCACTCTTCAGGAACAGAGGAGAGAAGCTATCTTAGAAAAAACAGAACAGTTCACCTTCTTATTTAGCTTCTCTAGGATCACGAATTATAGGCTCCATGTCCTTTATTTATGGCTAGAATCCGCTTATGAGTGAGGACATACCATACTCATCTTTTTGTGTCTGGGTTATCTCACTCAATAAAGTGTTTTCTATTTCCATCCATTTGCATACAAAATTCAAGATGTCATTGCTTTTTACCACTGAGTAAAACTCTAAAGTGTATATGTTCCACACCTTCTTTATCCATTCTTCTATTGAGGGGCACCTAGGTTGTTTCCAGGTTCTGGCTATTACAAATAGTGCTGCTATGAACATAGTTGAACAGATGCTTTTGTAGTACGATTGGGCATCTCTTGGGTATATTCCCAAGAGTGGAAATGCTGGGTTTTGAGGTAGGTTGACTCCCAGTTTCCTGAGAAACCGCCACACTGATTTCCAAAGTGGTTGCATTAGTGCCAAAATAATTACTAACTGAAAATAGATCTCTGGGTAAACAAAAAACTTAATCAATACCAATCCTAGGGCCAAAAATCTGAATGCAAAAGCATGAAGAACATGGAAAAGTTGAGGTAACATGAATCCTCAAACAAATCAATAATCACACAATAATGTCCTCCATAGATAGTGAATTATATGAAATCTCTATGAATTCAAAAGAATGGCTGTTGTATGGTCAGAGAAATTAAAGCTGATAAAATAAAAATTTGAATGAATTTCAAGAGAACACAAATGGTTTGATAAGATAATGACTCAAATGCAGTATATGAAAGTGAAATTTAATTAAGAGACAGAAATAGTGAAAAAATAATCCATAATACTAGAATAAAAAATTATCATACCAAATAAAAAGTTATATAGAAAGTTTCAGCATCAAAATTAATCATGGAAGTAAACAATATAAATGTTTAAAAAGATGTCAAGAAATTAGAACATGCAAACAATGACAAATAAATGAATAGGAGGATATGAATAAAATTTTCAAGGCCTAATGTACAGCAAGAAAAGGAAAGAATTATATAAACCATGGATTAAAATTATGAAGATTTGCTTATTGAAATTACAGGAAATATTTTCATTAAAATTGTAACAGATTTTGTAAAATACATGGCAATGAATATATTTGGACCTTTCAAACTCCATGTGTATTAAAATAGAGAATTTCCATATATATATATATATATATATATATATATATATATATATATATACACTAAATATGCAGAATGAAGGCAGTCTACTGAAAGTTGGAAGTAGATACATCAAAACACTTCTAAAGAATAGGCCAAAAGAATAACATCAAATTACTCTTAACAGAAATCATGAAAGTCAGAAGGGATTGGAATGATGTAATTCAAGCTCTGATAAATGATGCCTGTCAACCTAAACTAGTATGTGCTTCAAATCTTTCTGTTATAACTTAGAGAGAAAGATAAATTCCCAGAGTAAAATTGTTTAGAGAATTCATGACCACTAAACTAGCTCTATACAAATTATTGAAAGGAATCTTTCTGATTGAAGAGTACAATAAACACAAATATAAAAATCCACAAAGAATAAACAGTTCTAGATTAATAGTTCATAATAATAAGTTAATGAATAAGTAGAAAATAATAATAAAAATTAGAAAAAATGATATGATGCAATTAATATCATTCATTAACAATTTTGAGTGCTAATGGTCTAAACTCTTCAATCAAAATGCTCAGACTAAAAATGGATTAAAGAGAGCACAGATGAAGATGAAGGAAGGAGAAATAAATGTCACTGTTTGTGTTTCAAAAACCAATAATAAAACAAATTATTTCATAATGAAACACATTTACAATGCATTTATGCATGCATAATTTATTCATATATATCATTTTTATTTCTCCTGACTCCACCTTCCTTCTCCCAGCATTCAGTTTAGTTTTCCCTGTCTGGCTCTGTTCTGTTAAGCCATTGGCCAAAACAGATTCTTTATTAACCAATGGTATTCACAGCATACAGAGGGGGATCCCACATCACCATGTGACTAGGTAACTTTTCTCAGTAAGGCATTCTCTTCTTGCTTCCTCTGCATCTGGCTGATGACTGCTTCTGTCATTTGTCTTCCAAGAATTCTCCTATCCTGGTCACCATGCCTGACTACTAGCCAATCAGTGTTTTATTAAACCACTATGAGTGACGAATCCTTACACTGTACAAGAGAGCATTATCCCACAGCAATATAGGTAAGTAAAATGGTTACCCTCTATTAAAGAAATTTCATTTCTTTTCAATAGATGAGGACTCTAACAGAGATCCAAAACAATTTAAAATTCAGATAATTCTTGATTATAGCATATACAGCTTCAGTTGATATATCTACAATGTAAACCTAAAGCTTAGAAAAATCAAGTAAAAGAGGGCAAAAACATTGTAAGAACCTAAGGCTGAGGATGCTTACTGATGGATCATATTCTAGAAATGACTAGGAAGCTGTACTATTAAAATCTCGACATGATAATTGTGCAACAATTCATGTAAAATAGTTACTGACAATCACACTAAATAAACTAATGAAGAATGTGTGTCCTTTACCAATGGACAGACAAGAGAAGGCCAATGCTTACAAAAAATATCTCTTGTTCTTTATGGTTGGGAACATAACGTTTTGAAGACAAAAATCATAATTCCATCAGTGTTCAAAATGGGGTTACATCAGTGAGATGGTAGCCTAATATCCTCTGTATTTTTCAGAGCTTAGTACTATTTTGTATATTCTAGGTTCTACACAACAATAATTTTTTATCTACACTTCCTCTAGTTATTTTACTTTTATGTTTATCTTGCACAAACATTAATTATTTTGGATAATATATCTGGATCATGGTCAGAGTCCTGGGCAGTCCCAAAACTGCTGCAAAGTTGGATATGACTGTTGGGAGATGGACAGATGAAACTGTCAAGGCAAACACAAAATAGAGTCAGGGAACGATGGTCTGACCTTAGTCACTTCAGTTGTTTAAACAAGATCTGCATAATTGCATAACAACAACCTTGAGACATTCTGCCATTGATTGTGGAAATTTTACCTTGGCTATATTGAGGATTCTGTGGTTCCATTTGTATTTTAAGATTTTTTTTTCTGTATCTGTCAAGGACAGTGTGAATTTAAAGGGAATTAAATTCGATGTGTAGATTGTTTTCTATAATATAGCCAATATAAATAATGATGAGGGAAGTGATAATGATGAAACTATTGAAGGCCTGCTTTAAGTTATATCTCAGAGCTGTAGTAGGTAACATAGCATAATTCTTACATATAAATACATACATAGATAGACTCAAATATAAACACATGCAACTACAACCATATGATTCCATCAAAGAGTCAAAAAAAAAAAAAAAACTCCCACTGATAGATAGGCTATTCAACAAATGATGTTGGGAAAACTGCAAACCCTTATGTAAAATAATGATACTGGTTTCTCATTTCTTCTGTCACATAAAATTAAGAATTTTTTTTGCTGGCTAGTTTTAAGTCAGTTTGATACAACCTAGAGTCTTCTGAAAGAAAGGAACCTCAATTGAGAAAATACTTTCATAAGATCTGGCTATACTGCATATTCTTAATTAGTGACTGATAGGAAATTTCCTTTCCATTGTGGGTGGTACCATTCTTGGCTGCTGATCCTGGATTCTGTAAGAAAGCAGGATGAATAAGCCATGAGCAGCAATTAAGTAAACAGCATAATACCACAGCTTCTGTAAGATCTCCAGGCTCCAGGATCCTGTCATGTTCGAGTTTCTGTCCTAAAGTCTTTCAATAATGGACGATGATGTATAAGTACAAATCCAATAACACCTTTCCTTCCCATCTTGCTTTGGTCAGTGTTTCATCACAGCAATAGCATCTGTAACAAGGACATTCCATATGAATCAAGAATATTAACATAAAACCTAAAACTCTGAAATTGTGTGAGAAAACTTGGGAAAACACATCAATATATTGATATAGGCAAGGACTTTTTAATAGTACTATAGTCACTATGGTAATGATATTATCAGCAATGAACAGATTAGACTTTATGATTTTTTTTTTTTTTTGGTTTTTCGAGACAAGGTTTCTCTGTGGCTTTGGAGCCTGTCCTGGAACTAGCTCTTGTAGACCAGGCTGGTCTCGAACTCACAGAGATCCGCCTGCCTCTGCCTCCCGAGTGCTGGGATTAAAGGCGTGCGCCACCACCGCCCGGCTAGACTTTATGACATTGAGACGATCCCTCAACTCAAAGGAAACTGAGTGTTGTTTCAAAGACTTCTTATTGACAAAAACACACATGTCACAAATGTCCAACTTACTGAACCAATAAGTTTTTCTTGTAGTATTTACAGAAATATAGTGTTACTAAAAGGAGCACAAATGACTCAATGACAGCTGAATCAGCCAAGTGCATCCAAGCACGGTGATAATCACCAAAGCCAGAAATCTGGAGCACACTGCACAGCCTGCAAACAGAGGAAGTCATAAGCTAGTGTCCTTTCTAGGTGGTTAAGTTGGTCTAAGCCTCTTCTAGGAAGCTTAGCCAGTTTTTTTTTTTTTTTTTTTTCTTCACGTTTTCTGTTGTTCTCTGCTTTTTCAAGAGAACTTGTTGTCTGAGGACTCCACTGAAGCTTGGTTTATCTGAGAATAGTATGCAACAGTCCTTACTGTTTACTCTTGGAGATGCAGGGACTTAGTGAATTTGCTCAGTTTCAGGGACTTGATGCTATTTTGACTCATTTAATTCCTTTCTGAAGGAGATTGGAAGTAGTATGGCAGGTTTCGATCTGGGTAAAAATTGCTACACAATATCAGATAGAGACAGGGTGTACAAAAATTAAAAAAAAAAATCTTTGCTAGCATTACAGCTACCAGACTATCAGTACCAAAATATTTTAACTAAAATATTATAACTAAAAGGCCACATAAATAAGAAATCATTGCATGTACTGGCTTTGAGGGAGCCTAGTCTGTTTAGATGCGCACCTTCCTGGACCTGGATGGAGGGGGGAGGACCTTTGACTTACCACAGGGCAGGGAACCCTGACTGCTCTTTGGACTGGAGACTGAGGGGGAGGGGAATAGGGGGAGGAAAATGGAAGGTGGGGAAAAGGTGGAAATTTTTAATAATAAAATAAATAAATCATATTGACTATTCAATAAATAAAATTATGAAAAGTGTATATAATTTACAAAAGCTGAAATAATAATTTTTAGTAAAACATGAGTAAAATATTGAAGTTCACTAGCTATCAAAGGAATACAATTATAAAAGTCTTGAGTTTTCATCACACTCCAGTGAGAAGGACAGTCATTCAGAAAACAAATAATAAGTGTTGTCCAGGTTGTGGGAAAAAAAAAGGAACCATTAAAAATGGATAATAAGAATAGAAACTATTACATATATTATGAGAATATATATGTCATTACTCAAAAATTAAAAATAGATTACCATGTGATTCAGCTACACCACTCCTGGACATTTAACTAAAGTACCTCACTCAACGTGTCACAGAGAAATTGATATATATTGCAGCACTCAGCAAATCTAAGTCATGAACCAAAGTAGGCGTCTAGTAGCAGAGGTATGAATTTAAAAATGTAGTTTACATATTTTCACTTTAAATAAGAACAAAGTCATGTCATTTGTTTGATACAGGTTGAAAATGGAGATAAATATATATATATATATATATATATATATATATATATATATATATATATAACAAATTAAGGCAAACTCAGAAAGTCAAATAAAGTCTCCTTTTTTTTTTTGTTTTTCCTACATGTTACATAGGTCCATAGAAGCATATATGTAAATATGAAAGTAGACACAAAATTGTCTTTGGGAACAAAGTGGCTAGTGGGAGAAGGGAGAAGGGTCAGAGTAGGGTAGCGCCACCGGGGAAATATACTCAGTGCTTAATGCCCTCTCAAATGAAACTCTCTCATGGAATATATTATATTAGATAAATTTATTAAGGCCAAAAGTTCAATGGATTTTAATATCTGAATAGTGTCACAATTTCATAATAAAAGTATTGTCTAAAAAGTAAAATAAAGCCACTTTATGATTTACCTACTTAGCCATGCTCTAGAAAACACTCTTGCTATTCTTTGTCTATTTCATATGATTGAAATACCACAGAAGACTATTTGGACTAATTTTCTTTGAGAAATGTATAGTTTATGAATTTATGGTGCTTCATTGATAAAAACAATCAGTATTAACATTATATCACTTTGATTTATATGTCTATATATTCACAAATTGTATCTCCTTCTAATTGTATGACAGTTTGTATGGACAAATTTATTAATATGTATAAAACTATTGCGTGTTTATTTTTACCCCTTTGTAAGTTGTGTTAATATCTTTAAGGCCTATTAATAAATGAATATATAGAAGTCCAATTATTAGGTCATATGTCAGCTATGTTTTAGCTTTGCAAAGTATTGCAGAACTGTATGATGAACTAGCTATACAACTTTGCAATCCCACCAGTAAGAATTATCTACTCAAAAAGTTCCATGCTCCCACTAACTTTTAAAATGTAATTCACTTTTATTACAATGTAAGATATTTCATTATTTTTTATTGAAACTTTAATTTTAATGTACTAATGAAAAACAATCTGGAAAACTTTTGTCTTGTGGTTATTTTTAATCTTTGTATTTAATGCTTTAATTTCTAAAAAGTACACAGGTACTTGATAGAGAGCTCTGTGCATCTTTTGACACTTATGTATTTTAGCTCAGATTCTCAAGTGAGGTTATAACAGGCCTGTACCACAGTGTTTATAATTTCTTTATATGAGGCAATATACTTTTGAGTATTTTAAAATGTTTTTTTCTTTGAGCTAACTAATTTTTATACATTTTGAGTCCAAGTCATTCCTCAGATACATGTTTTTATAAAGAGTTTCTAAGTCTGTGGCTTATCTGCTCAAGCATGCCTAACATGGAAAGCCCATATAGAGGGGTCTATTGAACTTGTCCATTTTTGGGTTTCATGGTCTTCTATAAACATTTTTCGTATAGCAGTTTCTGACTTTATTATTCTAACTTTAACTTTTGACTGTCCTCTTATTTAGACAAAAGGGGGAGGGCTGTGGGAAAACTTCCAGCCAATAGCCGTTAAAACATTGTCCCAATTATGGTGTGGTCTTATGTACTATAAATGCAAACAAACAAACAAACAAAAAAAGCACGTGTAGACATCTTGGCTGCTGTATTCAGTTCCAGTTCCCAGCACAAACAGAGGCCTGCCGATCACTACCCTTTCTGTGAATTTATTCTCAAATAATTAAATGTTGGATATACTCTATTCTGAGTGACTGTGAAACTCTTTTGTGCTCTAACACCTGATATGGAGTTTTGTTTTAAAAACTCAACCAAATATGGGACGAAAAGTTTTCAGTTATATTGTTTTATGAAATTTGATGGATTTGAATTGAAAATTTGATTATGTTATATATTGTATATTAGTTTACTTAATGTGTTATACATATATCTATACCAATTTTCTTCCAGTATTATTAATTTTTGTTTGTTAGAATTTTTAAATTTATTTTATTTTTATTCTTAAGAAAAAAACTATCTTTTTTAAATTTTACATACGAATCCCAGTTCCCCTTTCTTCCTTCTCCCATTTCCTCTACCTAAACCCCCACACCATCCTCCATACACTCCTCAGAAAGGTTAAGGCACATTGCTTTGAAGAAGGTAAAAAGGCCCTTCCTACTATATCCAGACTGAGAAAGGTATGCATCCAAAGAAAATGGGTTCCCAGAAAGCCAGTACAATCATCATGGAAAAATCCTAGTGCCCCTGTCAGTGACCCTGCTGTTTGCCCCAGCCATACAACTGCCACCGACATTCAGAGTGTCTAGTTTGGTTCTGTGCTGGTTCTTTCCCTGTCTGACTGGAGTTGGTGAGCTCTCATTAGCTCAGGTAAACTGTTTCAGTGGATGTCTCCATCCTGGTCTTGACCACTTTGCTCATATTCTCACTCCTCCCACTCTTCAACTGAATTTTGGGTGCTCAGCCCAGTGCTCTACTGCAGGTTTCTGCTTTTTTTCCCATCAGTTGCTGGATGAAGGTTGTATGGTGATGTTTAAGATAGTAATCAATCTGACTGCAGGGCAAATCAAGATCAGGCCCCCTCTCTTCTATTGCTTGTGGTCTTAGCTAGGGTGATCCTTGTGGATGTCTGGGAATTATTCTAGTGCCAGGTTTCTTGCTAGACCCATAATGGTTTCCTCAATAAAAATATCTTTTTCCTTGCTCTCATCTCTGTCTTTCTTCCACTTGTCTATCCTGTTCCCTCAAGTTCTCCTTTCCCCTCCCCCCCCCTCCTTCTGCCCTTCTCCCCTTAACCCCATGCTTCCAATTTTGTCAAGACATCTTGTCTATTTTGCCTTCCCAGGGGGATTCATATATATTTCTCTTAGGGTCACCTTGCTACTTAGCTTCTCTGGGGTCATGGACTATAAACTTGTTATCCTTTGCTTTACACTTAGTATCCACTTTTGAGTGAGTACTTTCATCTTTCTGGTTCACGGTTACCTCATTCAGAATGGTGTTTTCTAGTTACATCCATTTCCATGTCAATTTAAAGATGCCATTTTTTCTTCTTTTTTTTCCCATTAAGTAGTTCTCCATTTGTGTAAATGCATCATGTTTTCTTTATCCATGTTTAGGTTGCTTCCAGGTTTTAGCTATTGTAAATAATGCTGCTGTGAGCACCGTTGAACAAATGTCCTTGGAGTATAATTAAGCATCATTTAGGTATATGCCCAAGAGTGGTACTGCTGGGTCCTGGGGTAGGTGGATTCCCAATTTTCTGAGAAACCATCATAAGCATTTCCAGAGTGGTTGTGTAGGTTTGCATTTCCACCAGCAATGGAGGAGTGGTCCCCTTTCTAAACATCCTCTCCACTATAAGCTATCATTGGTGTTTTTGATCTTAGCCATTCTAACTGGTGTAAGATGGTCATTTTGAGTTGCATTTCCCTGATGGCTAAGAATGTTAACCATCTCCTTATGTATCTTTGAGATTCTTCTGTTTAGAATTCTCTGTTTAGTTCTTTACCACATTTTTAATTGGTTCATTTGGAATTTTGATCTCTAATTTCTTGAGTTATTTTTTAATATATTTTGAAATCAGTCCTCTAACTTATGTGTGGTTGATGAAGATCTTTTTCCATTCATTTTTGTCTTATTGACTATTTTCCATGCTTTACAGAAGATTTTCAGTTTCAGGATATCACATTTATTTATTTTTTTTATCTCTCTCTCAGTATCTCTGCTACTGGGGTTATATTTAGTAATTGGCCTCCTGTGCCCATGCATTGAAAGCTACTTAGCACTTTCTCTTCTATCAGGCTCAGTGTGTTTGGATTTATATTGAAGTCTTTAATTGATTTAGACTTGAGTTTTGTGCATGGGGATAGATATGGATCTGTTTGCATTCTTCTACATGCTAACATCCAATTATGTCAGCACCATTTGTTGAAGATGCTTTTTTTCCATTGTAAAATTTTAATTTCTTTGTCAAAAATCAGGTGTTCATAGGTTGTAGATTAATATCTGGGTCTTCAATTTGATTCTACTGGTTAACCTCTCTGTTTTTATGCCAATACAAGCTGTTTTCATCACTATAGCTCTGTAATAGAGCTTGACGTCAGGGATGGTGCTGCCTCTGTAAGTTCCTTTATTGTACAGGATTGTTTTGGCTATCTTTGGTTTTTTGCTTTTCATATGAAATTGATTATTCTCCTTTCAAGATTTGTGAAGAATTGTGTAGGGATTTTGATGGAAATTGCATTGAATCTATAGATTTCTTTTGGTAGGATTGCTATTTTTTTTATGTTGATCTTACCAATCCATGAACATGGGAAATCTTTCCTTTTTTGGTATCTTCTTCAATTTCTTTCTTCAAAGTCTTAAAGCTCTTTTTGAATAAGTCTTTCAATTTTTGGCTAGTGTTACCCCAAGATATTTTATGTCATTTGTGACTATTGGGAAGAGTGATGATTTCTTTCTCAGATTCTTTATCATTTGTACATAGGAGGGTTACTGATTTTTTGAATTGATCTTGTATCCTGCCATATTATTGGAGTTATTTATCAGCTGTAGGAATTCACTGGTAGAGTTTTGGGGGTTGCATATGTATATGATCATATTATCTGCAAATAACAAATGTTTGACTTCTTCCTTTCCAGTGTGAATCCTGTTAGTTTCCTTTTATTGTCTTAATGCTCTAGCACTAGAACTTCAAGAACTATTTTGAACAGATATGCAGAGAGTGGGCAACCTTTTCTTGTTCATGACTTTAGTGGAATGAGTTTGAGTTTCTCTCCATTTAATTTGATGTTGGCTGTTATCTTTTTGTATATTGCTTTATTATGTTTAGATGTGTTCCTTGTATCCCTGATCTTTCCAAGACTTTTATCATGAAGGGTTGCTGGATTTTGTCAAACGCTTTTGTAGCTTCAACTGAGATGATCATATGTTGTTTTTTCTTTCAGTTTATTTACATGATTGATTACATTGATAGATATTGTATGGTGAACCATCCCTGAATCTCTGGGATGAAGCTGGCTTGATCATGGTGGATGATTTCTTTGATATGTTCTTGGATTCAGTTTACTAATATTTCATTGAATATTTTTGCATCTACGTTCGTGAGTGAGATTGGTCTGTAATTCTCTTTCTTGATTGAATCTTTGTGTTGTTTAAATACAGAGTAACTACAACCTCATAAAAAGAGTTTGACAATGTTTTTTTCTCTTTCTTTATGTGGAATACTTTGAGGAGTATAGGTATGAGTCATCTTTGAAGATCTGGTAGAATTCTACCCTGAAACCATATAGCCCCAGGCTTTTTTTGAGGGGGTGGGTTGGGAGACTTTTGAAGAATGCTTCTTCTTCCTTGTAGGTTATGGATCTATTTAAATTGTTCACTTTTCTTGATTTAATTTTGTTATATGTTAACTCTCCAGAAAAACTTGCCTGCTGGCTGTTTAGAAAAGCAAAGACAGGTTAAGGAGAGTTCTGGGGTTTTGTTTCACTATAGATGGCCTAGAAATTAGGGTCTTAGATTGTTTTCCTACCTACAATGGGTTTTGAACTTCTGGAAGCATTAATAAAAGTAGCTACTTTTATAACTGTATCTGAAAGGTATTGTTAGTATAGAAATAAGAAAGCAAGTAAAGCAATGCTATTGTATCTTATTATTTTAAATTCTATTTCCTACTTTTTGTGGTGATGAAGCAGTGAAGGTTTCTATAATATAGCTTTGTATATTTTACATGTCCTTTTCTCTTTAGTTTTATCAGGAATTGGATGCCAATCAAAGGGGGTGACATCTTGGAACTACACATTGTCATTCATGGAGCACATCAGTACAATGATTGTCCAGTCCTGATGATACTAATGAAGCTATAAACACCCCCTAAATGATGGAGTAAAGGAGAATTAGGAGACTGTCACCTGAAATTCTAGCTATGGTTCTTTCTCTCACCTCAGCTAAAGTGATTGTGGGAGATGCTTAAATATACAGGAAGAGAATGGTGAAGTTAAAAGGAGGGCTTCATGATACATTTTCCTGTGATATCATCATCCATGTTGGAATTTTGCAGTGAAACAGCTGTCTTACTGTTATTACATTCATGCCAGTAAATTATAATTCATCTTTGTAAAACAAAAACAGAAACAGAAACAACAGAAGATTCATTGACTTTTTGATTTCATCACGTTAGACTTCGTGAAATCATGCTTTCGTTTGATTGCTGCAGAGTGATCAGATGTTCATGTGCATCTCCCAGAAACATCAGAGCTACAGTAGTCTTCAAACCTTTTCCTGTGGGCAACTTTAGTCCCTATTCTGCTAGAATTGTGATAGTTTTTTTTTCTCATAAACTGTTCAATCAAATGTTTTTTTTTTCTTTTCTACTTTTTTTTTTATACTTTTTTCTATGTCTACATTTACTTTTTTCGAAAAATACTTTGGCACTTGCAGGTACTTGATGGTTTCACCATTTGGTTTTAAACTCTCCCTCAGTCCGTTAGCATTTATTACCATATCCATCATTACTCCTGTTAACCTCTCAGTATTGTTCCAAGTGTCCAACAACTTTTATTTTATTATTTTTCTCATTATATTAGTGTATTTCATTTTATTGCATTACTGTATAGCTTTCCTGAATGTCTCTTGCTCTTTTCACTTTTCATTTGTGTTGACATACCCATAGTTTATAAATTCTGATTATCTCCTGAATTCTGCCCAAGTTATGATGATCTAGTCAGGGGATTTATTAATTCTTTAGTAGTTTTAATTTGTTCATTTTCTACCATATTTTTTGTGCCTTGGGTTTACTTTTTCTCATTCGTGTTCATATTGCTTGTATATTCCTGCATATTAACAGCCTTTACCGTAAGACTCTTAATCATATTATTATTAGATATTGAAATGTCTTTTTTGGCAATTCCACAATTCCACATTATATAAATTATATAAATTCTTCCTGTCTTGTATCTGAATACACACACACACACAGACATACACACACATATACATCCACTCTGTATCTTAAATCATATATTGGGTACTGGTGAGCTTAAATCCCAACATGACAGCTCCTGGATTCCTGTGGAAAGAGATAAAGAGAATCTTAATGAGAAATTATCTGAATTGTATTGATCTGTGGTCATGTCTTGAGGAATTTCTTTAGTGAAACTAATTGAGTTGGGAAAGGTAATCCTGAATATGGATGACTCCATTTCATGGCAGGGTTCAGGAATATACAAGAGTATAGAATGTTTGATGAGAGGAAACAAGCATAGAGGCATCATGTGTCCATTTGTTTGCCTTTGCTCCTGACTGTGGATGTAATGTGATCAACTTTTTTCATTCATCTGATTCTTTGACTTTACTACAATGGTGGAATGTAATTATAAATTAAGTTAAAATCTTTCTTTCCAAAGTTATTTAAGGTCATGGTACTTGTCACAGCAACAGAAATGAAAATGGAACATTTTGTAACTTTTGGAAATATTATTATCCAGCTTAATTTCAATTTCTTTTTTTTTTTTTTGATTTTCTTCACTTGCACCTTTTTTTCCTTTCTTTTTTTATTACTTAATTAAAATTTTCCACCTCCTCCCCTCCTCCCATTTCTCTCCTGCTCCCTCCATCCCCCTTCCCCTCCCTCTCCAGTCCAAAGAGCAGTCAGGGTTCCCTGCCCTGTGGGAAGTCCAAGGTCTTCCCCCCTCCATCCAGGACTAGGAAGGTGAGCATCCAAACAGACTAGGCTCCCACAAAGCCAGAACATGCAGTAGGATCAAAACCCAGTGCCTGCTCTTGGGGCTGGAGAGGGAGGAGAAGAGGAGTGGGGGGAGGGGGAGAGAGGCGGGAAGAGGGGGAGGGAAATGGGAGGCTGGGAGGAGGCGGAAAATTTTTTTCAATAAAAAAATAAAAAAAAAAATTCACACACAAAAAACAAAAAAACAACAACAAAAAAAAACCCCCAAAACCCAGTGCCATTGTCCTTGGCTTCTCAGTCAGCCCTCCTTGTCAGCTCCGTTCAGGGAGTCCGGTTTGATCACATGCTCCATCATCCAGGGGGCCTTGGTGAGCTCCCTTTAGATCAGCCCCACCGTCTCAGTGGGTGGGCACACCCCTTGCGGTCCTAACTTCCTTGCTCATGTTCTCCCTCCTTCTGATAACCTTTGCTGGAGAGGATGTGGAGTAAGAGGAACACTCATCCATTGCTGGTGGGAATGCAAACTTGTGCAACCACTTTGGAAATCAGTGTGGCGGTTTCTCAGGAAATTTGGGATCAACCTACCCCTGGACCCAGCAATACCACTCTTGGGAATATACCCAAGAGATGCCCTATCATACAACAAAAGTATATGCTCAACTATATTCATAGCAGCATTGTTTGTAATAGCCAGCACCTGGAAACAACCAAGATGTGCATCAATGGAAGAATGAATGAAGAAAGTAAGGAATATATACATGTTAGTGTACTACTTAGCAGGAAAAAAACAATGACTTTTTGAATTTTGCATGCAAATGGATGGAAATAGAAAACACTATCCTGAATGCGGTAAGCCAGACCCAAAAAGAGGAACATGGGATGTACTCACTCATATTTGGTTTCTAGTCATTACTAAAGGACATTGAGCCTATAATATGAGATCCTAGAGAAGCTAAATAAGAAGGTAAACCCAAAGAAACACATATAGTTATCCTCCTGATAATGGAAGGAGACAAGATTGCCAGGCAAAAATTGGAAACTTGGGGGTGGGGATGGGGTGGGGGTAAGGGGAGATCGGGAGAAAAAAGTGAGAAGAGGAGGATGGGGAGAGCTTGGGGGAATGGGACAGTTGGGATGGAGGCAGGGTGGATATGGGAGTAGGGAAGTATAATTTCAATTTCTTATATCTTAAATTTAAGGTAGTTTCTTCTAGAATATTGTAGTACTGAAAGTATAGCAACCATTTGCTTGCATTTTTATAACTTGAATATCTTAGTTATGGCAGATTTCTTCAGAAATCTTTTGATCTTGCTTGAACAGATAGATAGTCAATCAAAATGGAGATGACTGAAGAACATTTTGTATCCTGAGACCTCAACTCTGATGGCAACTTTCCATTACTGAATGAAGTTTTTCAGCTGATTTTATCAGATATTAATCTATCTAGCTTTTTCCCAGCCCTTAAGTCTATCGTAAAATGCCACCAAATTGTTTCTGCTTCTGAGCTATTAATTCAAGATTGGCAAATACCTCATAGAAAAGGTAAGCACCCCTGTATCTTATATCTGCCTTGAATCTTGGCTCCTTCCCTGTTTGGAATATTCTTACCTATGGTAAGATTTTTCATACATTTATTTTTAAAATCAAGGTATCTACTTGTTCTTACAAAGAGAGTAGTTAATACCTTAAGCTGTCCACTTATTAGCAGAATCAGAAATTCTATAATCATTTATAAAAGTTGATTATTGTGTCTTTCATTAAAAATATATGGAAAACAGAGGTTAAATTATTGAATGCTGTATATATCATTACATTCAAATAACTAATTTAAAAACAATATTTCACAATATGAATATCATTAGAAAAATATGTAGTAATTATAATTTTAAGCTCTGGTCCTAAGAGAATGTCATGGGATGTTTATAAGCTCTCTTTCTTTTTCTTTCTTTTTTTTGTTTTACAGAATCTGTCCCACTGATGTGAGATAACTTAAAAGTAGGATATCATTGCTGTTACAGTAGTCTAAAATGTTTACCCATGTTTTTAGTAGTTTTAAGAAATTTTCTCACTTTTTTATGCTTTTCTAGGACATTATAATTTGATTTTCAAAGCTGCTATGCTTTTTTGTAAGTTTCTCCTTGAAATTGTAATTCTCAAAAATATTCAGAATATGTGACTAATAAACTCATAAAATGAGGAAAATTGGGTAATCTTCAGAATTATGTTTATACAGAACTTTTATATCATGTGAAAGCTGCATAATTTAGAGCAGCAGTCCTACAACAATATATGCCAAAAAAGAATGCATTAGCTATCATTTTTAGCAATGTAGATTGTGCTAGTTTCTATGTGAATAACATAAGTATGGTTATTATCAACATCAGAGTTTATTGTTAGAATACTGGGACTTTATTCTCTTCTCTGCTGTTTAATGAGAACATCTCTTTGATAACAAACTAAATACCTTTCTTAAATAATATTTAAAAATAGCACTGATACTTTATTAGAATTTTTGTGTTGTATTATTTTGAACATTATTTTTAATTTGACAGTTTTGAAACTGTCAGTGAAGTCTGTCATTTTCTTTCTTCTTTCAGTTCACTGACCTTGTATTGCTTCACCTAAACAGCTCTTTATGTGCTATTGTATATAACCATAATTTGCTTGTTATTCTTTCACAGTGTACAGCAAGAGCAGGATTCTTCATATGCTTTATTACTGACTAGGCAAATTAGAAGCTAAAGAACTGATATCTGATATCAAAGTTGTTTTTATCATAACACACCTGCCTTCTCTGTAGCATTTTCTAGTTATAATGATCATTTTAAACCCCTATATTTATATTTTATGTACATCCTTTGTATTAGTCTCAATCCACTTAATTGATATCTAAAAAAAGAAAACTCTACCCTTTCTAAGGTAAATAAGGCTGTTTCTATCCTTTTTATCAACTGCTGCCTCTCACATTAATTACAATGCACAGAGAAGGCAAAAATGCAAATTGCATGGCTAAAAATACAGTAAAACAACACACTCAATTCTAAGAAACTAATTTCTATAATTTCTAATTTAGATATAATAATTCAAAACACAGTTGACACTCAACATGCAGACAAATATGAAACTGGAGGAAGAGGAAGGAAGTTAATTTATGAGAATGGAGGAAGGGAAGGAACTTAAAAGGCAAGCTTTAAGGAGAATCAATGCCATAAAGTTTTAGAGGTCAATTTCAAGTTTCTTTATACCTAAACATAAGAATAAATCAGGGGAGACTATGTAGCTTTTCTTTTCTAACAGAAACATGTTTTTAATGGTGGGATTGTTTAACTTCTCAGTTCCAAATGCTGAGAGGAATAAGACCATGTAGTTTGGTTCTAGGTGGCTTCTGACAGCTACTGTGCTTATGCAAAAATAATTAAAAGTGTATCTAGAGAGCCCTTCAGACAGAACCTTCTAGAAAACTTAAGTGCTATCATAGCTTTGGATGGATAATAATGGAAGACAGAAGCTACATATACTATCTAGCAATATAAATTTAAGAAAAGTTAACACTCAGGCATGATAATCAACCATCTCTGAACACTGAATACAACTACTTCTGTAAAGTTCACTGTTATTTATGACTAACAATTCAGCACTGAGTAGTCAAAGAACACTTGGGACAAATATTACATTTCGTTAAATGAACAGTGTTACAACTGCAAACACAACGGAAGACATTGATATTTCCACAATGAGCAAGAATGTGAATATTTTAGTAGCTATCATTTTATTAACAGAAGGTTCCACATTTACATGTAAAGGTAAGGTCATCCAAAAACCTGGTGACAGATACACAGGTTGTTTTCATTTCGTTTTTGGGATTTTACAACTACTTCCTCAGCAAAGATGCAAGTGTAGACATCCCCTCAATGTTTTAATGTAAATCTCTTCCTGTTTAAACCCATTATTGGAATGGCTGGTTCACAGAGTTGTTCTTGTTCCAGTTTTTTTTTGTTTTTGTTTTTGTTTTTTTTTTGGAACAACTTCTATATCACTTTTCACAGATTTTTACAGATTCACATTTCTACCAAGAGCATATTAGGACTCCCCCCTTTTTTTTTTCAATTCCAACCAGCACCCACTTTCTCTCTTCCTCTCTCTCTTTTTTTGTCCATTCTTACTGGTATGTAGGAATAGGCAATATTCCTCTGTATTCTTGATTTATATTTCCCTGACCATTACTAATGTTGACCACTTTCTTCTCATGTGTTTTAACTGTTGGTTTACTTGCTTTATAATGGGCATGTAAATATAAACCTGCACATGCACACACATATATGTATACACACACGATGTTTTTAATTATTTACAAAATGTTGAGCCTATAATCTTACATTTGATGCAGTTTTATTCATCTTCACTTTGATATCAGTCCGATTGTCACTGATTTTGCTCTTGTTTCCATTTCATAAGTTTCCTGTTCTTATTTTCATTTATTCACTCATAATTTCATGTATAATGTATTTCATATATACACTCAAGAATATGTGATCATATACAACCCCTCTTATTCCCTTAGTTTCCTCATTAATATTATCCCACAGTAGTGGTTAAATTTCAAAATAAATTTTTTAGTTTTTTTATCTTAAATTGTGTGTATGTGTTTTGTGTGTGTGTGTGTGTGTGTGTGTGTGGTCTGTCTCTGGGTATCTGTGTGTGGGAGTATGTAGACACTGATTCATGTGCACAGAGAATTCAGATGAAGACCTTATATCTTCTGGAACTGGAGTAATATGCAATAATGAACTGCTTGATTCAGGTTCTTAAATCCCACCTTGAGCCATCTTCAAGAGCAATATGCATTCCTAGCATTTGAACCATCTCCCTAGCCCTGATCCCCAATCACTTTATTCTTCTATTACATTTATGTATTCTTTCATATAATACATTCCAGCCACAAACTTCCCTCCCTTTCTTTCTCCTAAGCCCCTTCCCACATGTCTTCTCCTCCAGATCCTCAATATCCCTTTAGAAAAGAATAGGCCTCCTAGTAATATAAACCATGTCTTATATCAAGGTTAGAAAATCTCAAATCTTAAATGTCAACTTGACATAAGATATATTTTATGTCCTGGAAAGTCACAAGTGAGGAATTATCTGAACTGATCTTAAACTATGGGCATGTCTATGGTTCATTGAATTGGTTGTTGATTTTTATAGGAAAGCCTATTGCAATACAGGCTACAAAATCTCAGACTGGACCTGAAGTGTATAAAAATTAAAAAAAAAACTAGCTGAGACTAAGAAGCAAACATGGATCATGAGTAAATTTGATTCACTGTTTTTGAGTGTGAAGGTATTAGCTCCTTGGGTTTATATCTTAATTTTCCCCAAGTTACAAACTACAATATATAATGGTAAGCAAATTAATACCATTTCTCCTTAACCTTGTTTGATTCAGAGGATTTGCGTGGTGTCAGAAATAAAAGTAGGACACCCTAAACATGCCTTCTCAAACTTTAAAGTTACTGCTTTTTATAGTTTGTAGAAACTTCACCCTATATATGTAAGTGTGGGGCCATCTACCAGTGTACAGGGAAACTATCAATGGCTCCAGAGCTCCAAAAGAAATATTTTTATTTATCCAGCATCTACCAACTTCTCAAAAGCTCCCACTGAAGAGTGAAGGCTTATGTGATCTTTGCCCACCCACTTCAGAGCTTCAGTCATCTTGATCTTGTGCATATCTTGTATAGATCATGACATCTGCTTCTAGGCCATGAATGCAAAGTCGTGTCATTTCAACAATTTAACATCTATTTTAGAAATATTTTATGTATTTCCTGAAATTCATTTTGATAGTTTGTTGATAAATTTAAAAATTTATATCCAGATCTTACTAAGTCAAAAATATATATTTCAGAATATTATAATATACTATGAGTTACTTCTTTTCTTATGTCTTTTTCAATTTTGATGTGTAGAAACTGATGAATGGGTGAATTATATAGTAAATACATATAATAGAATTATTCAGCCATATAAATAAAAAACCTTATTGGTAACTTTAGCAGAAATAGAACTTGTAAAGAGTATCATAAATAAATTGTACAGGCATTGAAAGCCAATCAGCACATGATTTCAAGCATACATAGAATTTCAAACAGTAGATCCTGCAGTGAGTGAGAGTAGCATGGTGTTTGTTAAAGACTGTTCCTTTGATAGAAGGCTTTGGATTCTGGGTACCATTCCAGTTCAGGGAGTTGTATCAACAAGTGACAGAGAAACTGAAAGGAAAACTGTGGGATCCTTGAAAGAAAATTTCTACAAGTGTGTAAATAAGCTAAATTCTCAACAAAATTTAGACTCAGCAGCTGTGGCTATGACTGAGAAGACTGTACAATACTGGCATGTGGAAAGCAGGATTTCTAATTAACTAACATTCCTAATGACTGTCAAATTTGGTTACATCAAAGGAGTGATGGAAAGTGAGACCAGCCATCATACAAAGGTTAAGATTTGAATAGGCAGAGTATCCTATCACCAGAACAAACAGAAATGGAGGTGATGCTGCATAAGCAGAAAAGAATTTGACTGAGATTAGAAGTCTTTTCTGTATTAGATCTTAAAACTAAGTCTAGGGCTGATAGTGTAGTTGGTAAAAGCATTTGAGTGTGGTGTGAACCCTACGACCAACACTGTGGCAGGAGAGAAGAGATATTGCAAAGTAGTCATTTAACCTTTGACCTCCCCTTACATAGCATTGAATTTATATACCTATATTATCCTCCCTACCCACCACAGACAAAAAACTCAAAGATGAAACAATGACAGAAAATCAAATCTTTAAAGACTTGCAGCTATCTTATCTTTGACAAGAAAATCCCCAAGGACCCTTAGCTCTGATCTAGGATTGTCCAAGGTCATGTTGTGTATTCTACTTCTGTGTATATTTGCTATTTTCTGGCAATGCCATCTGATGGCCTGACTGTGAATGTTCATCTAGGGCTGATGAGAGAACTTCAGTTTTACAAACTTGTGATCTTAGATTCTTCCTAAAGATTATGTGGAAACATTTGGAGTGGGTTCCAGAATTTTTTATGAGGGAAAACCCATGCAAATACTCTTGTCTGATTTTATTTTTACTTCACTCCATCCTCCCTGGATCACATTAAAATCTCTTCTACTTTCATAGATCTATGTAAGGTGATTAGGTTTAAACGACATAATCACTGTCTAGTATTTTATGAACAATGATGTGGTATGTCCTTCTATATATGTGTTGCTTTTATTGACTAATGAATTAAGCTGTTTCAGACAATGGCTTAGCAGAGTAAAGCCAGATGGGAAATCCAAACAAGATATATAGAGAGAGCAACTAGGTGGAATCAGGGAGATGCCATGTAGCTACAGAAAGAGACAGATGCTGTAACCTTACCAGCAGGCCACAACCTCGGGGTGATACACAGATTAAATAAAAATAGGTTAACTTACCATATAAGAGCTGGCTAGGAATGTGCCTATGCTATTGGCCAAACAGTGTTGTAATTACTATCATTTCTGTGTGATTGTTCAGGTCTGGGAAGCCAGAAAACAAATGATCAGGCTCCATTTACAAAACAGCTCTGAATATTACCTGTGAAATATCTCCCGAATTAGGAATCCTGATGTAAAAATACAATTTTTAATTTCACTCCTAGTTTATTATTCGCTTTTTTATTAAACAGAAATATACTTGAACTAAGCATCCCCTCCTTATGACCCAAACTCCCAAAATGAGAATCTTTTTTCAGTGACTCAACATATATTGTTAAAATGAGAGTGAACAGACCCACACATGCTTACACACATCTGGACTACCCCTATCTCACCAAAATGTAAGAAAATCACCAAACTAAATCAATCCCAATCATCTTATAAGGTATCATACCAAAGGTATATACTGTCAATTATACATGCACATTCTTTGTAATGAGTAAGAATGTGGCATAATTGAGGTTGTAAAATAAATTCAAGATTGTTGACTTTTTAAAAGTTTTTTAATATAAAAATGTTAACTGGAGAGATGGCACAACATTTAAGAATACTGACTGATCTTCAATAGGCCGTGAATTCATTTCCCAGTAACTAAATGGTGCCTCACAACCATCTGTAATGAGATCTAGTGCCCTCTTCTGGACTGCAGGCAGAACACTGTATACATCATTTTATCTTTTTACTTTTTATTTATTTATTTATTTTGATTTTTCACATTTAGGTCTTTAATAATCTAAAATTAATTTTTATGTACACTGAGATTTAATTATAATGTTCAAATTTTTCTATGCCTAGTATATCGATCTAGCATATTTTAAAATAGTTTTTCTTTTTCTACATTTATTTATAATGCCATTTAATTCTTTTTTATTATTGTTATTAAAAATTTCTACCTCCTCCCATTTCCCTCCCCCATACCCTCACTTCTCCTACCGCTCCCTTTCCAGTCCAAAGAGCAGTCAGGGTTCCCTGCCCTGTGGGAAGTCCAAGGTCCTCGCTGCTCCATCCAGGTCTAAGAAGGTGAGGATCCAAACAGACTAGGTTCCCACAAAGCCAGTACATGCAGTAGGATCAAAATCCAGTGCCATTGTCCTTGGCTTCTCAGTCAGCCCTCATTGTTCAACACGTTCAGAGAGTCCGGTTTGATCACATGCTTCATCAGTCCCAGTCCAGCTGGCCTTGGTGTGTTCCTATTAGTTCAGCCCCACCGACACAGTGGGTGGGCCAACCCCTCGTGGTCCTGACTTCTTGCTCATGTTCTCTCTCCTTCTGCTCCTCATTTGGACCTTGGGAGCTCAGTCCAGTGCTCCAATGTGAGTCTCTGTCTCTATCTCCATCCATCGCCAGATGAAGGTTCTATGGTGATATGCAAGATATGGCTATAGGGAAGGGCCAGTTCAGGCTCCCCCTCCTCAGCTGTCCAAGGAACTAGCTAGGGACATCTCCTTTGACACCTGGGAACCCCTCTAGAGTCAAGTCTCTTGCCAAGCCTAAAATGGCTCCCTTAGTTAAGATATATACTTCCCTGTTCCCATATCCACCCCTCCTCCATCCCAACCCTCCCATTCTCCCAAGCTCTCCCCCTCTTCCCTTTCTCACTTTTCTCTCCCCATCTCCTCTTACCCCCACCCCACCCCACCCCCAAGTTCCCAATTTTTGCCTGACCATCTTGTCTACTTCCAATATCCAGGAGGATAATGATATGTTTTTCTTTGGGTTCACCTTCTTAATTAGCTTCTCTAGGATCACGAATTATAGGCTCAATGTCCTTTATTTTTGGCTAGAATCCAGTTATTACTTGTATGTTTTATTGTTTATTTTGTGTGTTCCCAGTGATCATGCTCAGGTTTTTGTATACTCAACTGAGTCTTAATCTGCATCTCTTATGTTTTTTTTCTTTCAAATGTGCACACAAACATGTTTCTCTAAATACATATTTCCGTTTCCAAGCATAAAGTTAATTTAAACAATCTTTACTTTGATATTCCATGCATCTTGAAATTTAAAATTATCTAAGCATAAAAATTCATTCATGTATGTAAGGAAACCTAATGATTGCAAAAACTTTCAATAATGAAAAGCTCAGAGGCTCATTAATCAGTAATGAATTAACAATCTTAGTTGTCATCATCAATCATCATAAACAGGAGAATGGGAGCATGAGACACTTTAGATTACTTATACTTAACACTCTTTCAACTTTGGTTATTAATTTAAAGATGAGCAAATCCTATGTTCGCAATAAAAATATGACACTAATTTGATTATCA
This sequence comes from Chionomys nivalis, assembly GCF_950005125.1. Taxonomy (NCBI): domain Eukaryota; kingdom Metazoa; phylum Chordata; class Mammalia; order Rodentia; family Cricetidae; genus Chionomys; species Chionomys nivalis. The sequence continues at coordinate 25,810,958 of NC_080103.1, read as the reverse complement.
AAGTTTTTTACTTTTGATAGTTTAAATATTTAGGTATTCATATCCTTAGTATTTATTTTTTAGTAATATGAACATATACAGAAAAAAATGTTATTCAATTATGGTCAAAGTCATCTATGTTTTCTGCAAATGTATTTGAGTCATAATTATAATTCTAATACATTCTATTTGTTTTAAAACGCATGCCTATATATTTAATCTTATATTTAACTTGAACAGGTGAGAAATATAAGATAGGTTATGAGAAAAAGCAGACTTTTATGAATTGTTAAAGATGTTTAGGAATGGTGTGGTGAGAAATAGGAAAACAGAAAATTATAAATAATGGTAATGACTCTAAATTATAGAAAATATTTAATTACTTTTATGAAAATGTATAACTTCATTGTTACTTTTATTTTTCAAATTAAATAGAAGTTGGAGTTCAGAAATTTGATCATCCATATATAATCTTCTTTGATTAATGATGTGATTTATCAGGTTTGGGTTTAACCTTTTGGGTAACATTTAAATATAGAACTTAAAACAATCTCTTCAATAATCTCTTTTTGTTTTTCTGTTCATCAGTCCCTTCTTAAGAAAATGTAGCTTGAGCCAGGAAGTTCCCTAGCCTGGGAAATAGAAGTAGAAACCTCTTGGAAAACACATGGCAGGTGAATTTGATGACAAGATTAACATTCCCGTACAAAGAACAAGTCCACAACTACCATAGGATTCAAAGCCAACTATAGATTTGTTGGGATGTTGACACCACCTGTATAACCTAACAGCAGTGGAGAAAATCTTCATTATGTCACTCAGATTGTTGCCTGCAGGTGGTTGTGAGTTGCCTATGTGGATGCAGGAAACCAAACAGGGAAATGGAGGTATTTTATAAAGCCAGATAGGCCATTTAAAAAGAAACATTTCACATTTTCTTTCATATGAGGAATTTGCCTTCAAATAGAATATGTTCATTTATATCTACGACACAAAAAATAAGGTGGATGATGATCAAACATGAAAAGACATAAAATAGTGTCAATAAGAAAGGATATAGGATAAAAGAAAACAATATTACTCTTTACTGTTATGTGGAATCTAGATTTAAATGTATATGAACAATATTTGAAATATCATAATGAAGCCTATTACCTAATATGGTAACTAAATGCTTTAAAGAAAACAAAACAAAATTAGGTGTCGTGGTTTGAATGCAAATGTTGTCCATTGTCACATTTGAATGCTTGGTACCAATTAGTGAAATAGTTTGGGAAGGTTTAGGGGGTGTGTCATAGATTTAGTAGGAAGGTGTGCTGTTGTTGGTGAAGGTTTGTTCTTAGAGATGGACTTTCAGGTTTCAAAAGGCTCCTGCCAGATCCAGTCTTTCCCATTCTCTGCCTTCTGCTTATGGATCAGGATGCTCTTAGCTACTTCTTCAGCACCATGCCTTCCTTTGTGCCATGAGACTCCCTGCCATCATGATTATTGTACTAAACCTCTAAAACTGAAAGGAAGCCCCAATTAAATTTTTCCTTTTAAAAGATTTTCCTTGGTCCTCGTGCATTTTCCCAGCAAAAGAACAGGGACTAAAACACTGGGCTAATATTAATAACAGTTTATTAGAGAAAATTTCTTGGAATTAAAATAAAATTTTGAATTATAGACAACATTTAGAAATGATTTATCTAGTAAAATATAGATGTAGACTAGAAATAACTGGCTAACTCAATAATGGAAGATAAAACATTACAGCTGAAAATGAAAATGCTATTTTGATAGAGGAAATAGGGAAAAGGAGGACCAGTGGCTCAGGGGGAGAGGGAAGGTGGGAAGATAGGAGAAGGGGATATGGGAAGGATGTGGATTTAATGTATCGGAGAAGAATAAAGAAAAACAAAAACAAATAAACACATGAACAGAATCTTACTGTTCACAACCATTGAAATATTTCACTTCATGTGACTCTACACTCATAGATTCTCACCCACATGAGAACTCAAATGTGAAATGAACAAGGATAACACCAATGAACTTGACAAACTAATCAAACAGAGAAAAACCCTCGAGGCCTCAACTCTACACAAAAACAATAGGCAACTTACAAAAGCTGGGAATGGGAGAAGTTTTCCTCACATTTTCTTCAAGGAAAAGAACACAAAAAAATGCTGTACAGTACTAAATAATTAGTCCTGAAAAAAATACATGCAGATATTATTGTATGGACTATATAAGTTCTATTTAGGAATATGTGTATTTATACAAATACTTATATTCACACAATAACAGTCAATAGAATTAGACCATGAATTTGAAGGTGTGTATAGAAGGATTTGTAGAAGTGTTTGGAGGGTCTGAAGAAATAGATAACTACTAAAATTAAATTATAATATCAAAAATATAAAAAATTAAAATATGTGAATGCAAATAAAACACATCACGATTAAATCACATTCTACTGAAAATTAGAAAATATATTTTGCTGTGGAATAATCACTTTGTACACTATGAAGATTTGTCATTGTGATTAGTTCAATTATCAAGATGACTGACCAATAGCTGAACAGAATGAGGCTGTATAGGAGAATGACACCAGGAGAATGATGGAGGAAAGAAGGAAACAGTCTGGCGTCATCAGCCATGCATAAAGAGAGCAGGAGATGGATGTGCCATGCTAAAAGTGTTACTGCCTCATGACAGAGCATAAATAATAAATAGGAATAAACTTAAAATGTAAAAGCTTATTAGTAATAAGCCTGAGGTATTGAGCAAAAATTTACAATTAATAGTAAGCCCCTAAGTGTTTGTTTGAGAGATACTAAAGGATAGGAAATCTCTGCCTACATTATTCTCCACCTCTTCTTAGACTATATCTACCTGATACTTAAAATAAGAATGACAATACCAAGTGCTCTTGTGCATGCTTTTAAGGTTAGGAACTATTATAGATAAACCATCAGTGATAATATAATATGCTGTTTTTAATTTGTAAAATATTTGACAGTTTCTTATAAAGTAAAACATAAATTTTCATAGTATATGAAAATACTCTTCACTTCTGAAAATGAAATTAAAATTTATATTACACTAGGAGGTATATAAAACTCTTTATGTTTTCATATTCATAGTTACTAACAAGTGGATTATTATAAAATTGACTTCCATCTCTAAGATGGATGATTACTGCATAATTAAAAATAAACACTCAATATAAATAATAAGTTGGAAGAATAATAAATACTAGATAGTCTAAATTAATGAATAAATCTAGTCTCAAAATTTAGATGCTTTTAATTTTTTATATGGTTAGGTGGAAAAGGCAAAACAATAAGGACAGTGAAAGCTCATTTGTCTCTTGAGGCTGGATGGGAAATAACAAAAGAAATGTCAGCATGGTGCTATGGTGGTAGGTCAGTTTATAAAAAATGCCTAGTACACATGAGGATCCCTTAATAGCCACACAAATGTAAACGAGACAGTTGTAAGACTGTTTAATTGAGATGTCATTGCTGGAAAATCAGAGACAGAGTGATCCTTAGGGAGCTCTAACCAGCAAATTTAGTATCCTTGGTGATTCTCAGGTCAGTGAGAAACCCTGCCTCGAAATAAGGTGACTGGTTCCGAGGAATGATGCATTCTGTCCTCCTAAAGCATAAACACATAAATGGCATGTGTTCTGGTACACACAGGTGAAGATACGCACACAAAGACATATACAAATACACTAAAAATAAGCCTTTGTATCAAATATTTGTGACAGCGCTAGTATATTCATACAGTATCCTTTATTAAAACAAACATAAAGGAATTTGAGGTTGGAGCTTGGAGAAGGTGATTAATTCATTGTGTAATACCCATATGGATAGATTAGGGTCCTTATCAATTTTTTTCAGACAGCTGATTTATCCATTTTTATCTCTCCTGCTCTGTTTAGACTCAGTGATCCTTCCCTCTGAGAGATATATAGCAAAGTAACACCTGGGAAGTAGACATCAGCCTTCACCAAAATGTAATCATTCAATTAATCTTTCTTGTCTATTTCTCTGGAAGCAGAAGAAAGAAATACAATACTGTTTCATATACTGTTTTTTACATTTTTTTGTTTTAGAAACACTAAAAGACAAAAAGACATATTAAAAAGGAAAATGGTATTGCCATATTTACTTTAAGTTTTGTATTTGATCATATAATCAGAAGATGAATAAGATCATTATGTGTTGACAGAAGCTTCTGTCTGGGTCCATCAGCCATTCAGTCCCAAAGAAATTCACAGAGGTCTACATTAATTATAAAGTAATTGTACTAGTAGCTCAGGCTTCTTATTAACTCTTATAACTTTTATTAGCACATAATTCTTGTCTATGTTAGCCACGTGTCTTGGTACTTTTTTCAGAGAGGCAGTCATATCTTGCTTGCTCTGTGTCTGGTTTCCTCTGTGTCAACTGCAGACTGAAACTTCCCTCTTCCCAGAATTCTCATTGCCCCACCTCTACATCTTACCTGGTCACCCCACCTATACTTCCTGCCTGGTTACTGGCCAGTCAATGTTCATTTAAAATACAAGTGACAGGATACAGACCATTGTCCCACAGAAATTCTGTAAAGATATTAAAAGAAATATAACTTACCTCAACATATCCTAACATAAGTTACATATAGGTTTTCATTCTTTTTCTTGGCTTAAGAACAACTGAATCACAAGGAACAAAAAAATTATTCCCTAATTTGAATAAACATTTGTTGACATTATCCTCTGACTGGCACCAAGGCTTGTGTCCTCAGTTTACTAACAAGGTTAAATAAACATTAATTAAGAAATCTTGTTATACCTATTTCCATAGATTACTGTTTTAGTTAAAATGAGAACTGTATTTGATCATATCAGGGTATAATGAATCCATACATAAAACAGAATATTTTTTAAGTGGTTCAATATGTCTGCTTTGTTTTAGGAGTTAGATTTGCCTAAATTCTTGACTTTCTTGATTATGTAATCACATATACTCTATGCAAGTTCTTAGTATCATCTGTTCATTCACAATGATGGATGCACATAATCTTCTGTGGCAGAGCTATTTGGGAACTTTAGAAAATACTGCATATTGCAGATAATTGATTTTGTATGACTGCATCTTATAAAAGGTGCATAAAACAGTGCAAAAATGACACTATTTAAATATCATGGCAATATTTTACTTGCATGTAATTATCCATGTTTCTGTGGGTATATTCATTGTTTAGATAGCTTGCATTATATAAGTTTTAGAAATTAAAATAAATATTTTAGAAATATGGATCCTGTCCAACTCGGTGTCACACACCTGTAACCCCAGTTTCACAGAAGCTGGAGCAGCTTTCCACAAGTCCAGTCCCAGCCTGCGCTGTATTATGAAAGTTCTGTCTCAACAAAAAATAAATAAATGAAAAATACTGAAGGAAAAACAAAAAATATCAAGCACAGAGTAAAGCCACCAATAAAAACAACTTTTCTCACCCTTTACTTGTATGGAAATATGTTTGGCATTTTAATTATGTGGTTAAAACTAAGTTGTTTCTCCCTCCCTCCCTCTCCCTCTCTCTCCCTCTCCCTCTCACTCTCTCTCTCTCTCTCTCTCTCTCTCTCTCTCTCTGTGCTGTTTTTGATACAGGGCTTCTCTGTAGCTTTGAAGCCTAACCTGGAACTAGCTCTTGTAGACCAGGCTGACCTTGAACTCATAGAGATCTGCCTGCCAAATCTAAGTTCTTATTTCTTAGTGGAGCTCAAGAAGCTTATGGGACTCTGTAGAACAGAGATAGGAAGGATTATAGGAACCAAAAGGGTCGAGGACAAAGGAGAATACAACCAAGAGAACCAACTAAACAGGTCTCATAGGGGCTCACAGAAACTAAAGCTACAAACATTGAGACTGCATGGGTGTAAATCAGGCCCTCCGTATACATAGTATGGTAATTTTTAGCTTATTTTTTGTTGGACTCCAACCAGTGGAAGTGGTGGTGTCTTTAAGTCTTTTTCTTGTTGGTGAGCCTTTTTTCTTCCTACTGGGTTGTCTTGTCTAGCATTGATAGGAGTGTTTATGCTGAATCTTATTGTAATTTGTTTGTTTTTATATTAACAGGAGATGATACTGGGAGAACTAGGCTTTCACAGGGATGCGTCCCCTGCCTTGTTTTACAATACTTAGTTGTCAGCCATAGTCCTAAATTTTGGAATGAGTGGTTGTCAGACATAGGTGGGTAGGTTAGGAGAAGGAGAAGGAGACAGAGATGGTGTAATTATACAAAGAATAATATCCAGTTGTTAGATTTCAAATTGTCTTTTAACCACACTTAACATCTTTAATCTCCTAAGTATGCAAAGAGTGCTTCTGGAAGTATTTAACTACTGTGTTTTCTCACTTGATATACTGTCCCAAAGTGCTTGCCCCCATTCTCTTATGTCTTTACTTACCTAGGATTTCTTCACTCTTCTTTTTCTCTGCTGTATGTTCTTCCATTTTCAGCTCTTGTATTCTTTAATATGTTTCTTATTAACACTAACAGGCATAGTCATGATGTCCATAACTGTTGTCCTCTTCTGGCTATGAGATGCTAGCTAGAATCTCAATGTTGCTTCAGAGTTTTGTAGCTTTCACTGATAACAGTTTGAACTTTTCACTATAAATCTAGCCATTTTCATAATTGGCCTTTCAAACGTTCACTTAGCTTTACATTAATAATAGATTCAGAATAAAGCATTATTGGAATAAATTTTGTGAATGAAGCTATGTGAGGAGACTTCTGAGACCTTGCGAGAAAACCAAAGAAAATAGTCAATAACTTCTTTACTTAAATTTATTTATAAATTTTCAAAATTAATGTTTATTTTATTCATTTTAATTCATTGATCTCTCAGCCTTTGTTATTTCATAGGACCCTAGTGTGTGAAAAGTTTGAGAGTTTATAATTTTTTAAAACAATCTTTTCTCATTTTACATACCAAGCCCAGTTCCCACTCCCTCCCCTCCTCCAGCTCTCCCACTCACTTTTCACCCACCCCACTATCCATCCATTCACTTCTCAGAGAGGGCAAAGCTTCCCATGGGAAGGCAACAAAGTCTAGCACATCACTTTGAGGCAGGGCCAAAGCCCCCCTTCTCATTCTATCTAGGCTGAACAAGGAATCCCTTCAAAGAGAATAGGCTCCAAAAAGCCAGTTCAAGCACTAGGGATAAATCCTGGTCCCACTACCAGTGGCCCCACAGATTGCGCAAGGCATGCAGTGGTCATCCACATTCAGAAGGCCTAGTTTAGTCTAATGCTGGGGCCCCTGCTGTCAGTGAGCTCCCATTAGCTCAGTTAAGCTGCTTCAGTTGCTTTCCCCATCATGGTCTTGTCCCCTTTGTTCATATTATTGCTCCTTCCTTTCTTTGACTGGACTTTGGGAGCTCAGCCCAGTGCTTTACTGTAGGTCTCTCTATTTGCTTCCATTAGTTGCTGGATGAGGGTTCTATTATATTTCCTCCAAAACCTGGGCTGTTCGTCCCTCTGCCAGGTGTAATAATAGGAGTGGGTTGCACTTCAGGTTGCCCATAATCTTAACCATTATTGCTCAGAATGTTTGTAAATGCAAATTGTCCTAATAACTGTACTCAGCCTAAACTCATGTGGACTTCCTCCTGTCACTGTATACGGCTTAAATTCAAATGATGGTTACTCATATGACTTTGCCTAACCATCAGAATGCTCTTAGAATATAAATTATCTGATTCTCTGAATACAGTTGTCTATTGCATGAGACTTTAGTCTGCCTCATTTTTAGGCTCTACTCTCCCAGTTTCATGCACCAACTAGAGAAGTAACAGAGCAGGCATGGTTTAATCTTTTTACCTCCATAGATCCTGTAAGTTAAAGAAGGCTAAATGATCCAAACTGGCCTGGCAGAAATCTTCAGTATTTCAAATATTGTGGATGGAAGAGATAATATGCTATTGTTTTTGAATAAAGATATGTGATAATTTTGAAATTGAGTCTCAATCAAGCTCAAAAATTTAAATGTAAAATGCTGTGAGACAATAGTCTTGTACACTGTAAAGTTTCTCAGTTGTACTTGTTTAATAAAATGCTGATTGGCCAGTAGCCACACAGGAAGTATAGGCAAGGTGACTAGAACAGGAGAATTCTAGGAAAGGCTCATTTCTGCAGTCATCACTGAAACACAGAGGAAGCAAGATGAGAATACCACGCTGATAAAAGATACCAAGCCAAATTGATAGCACAGGTAAGAATTATGGGTTAATATAGGATGTGAGAGTTAATAAGAAGCCTGAGCTGCTAGACCAACCAGTTTATAGTTAATGTAGGCCTCTGTGTGTTTCTTTGGGACTGAATGGCTGTAGGACTGGGCAGGACAGAAATCTTTTTCAACATAAAAATGATTAAAGAGGTCACTTTTATTTTCTGTGCGTGTGTACATGCCTGCATGTGTGTACCAAGGCACATATGTGAAGGTCAAAGAGCTTTTAGAAGTGAGTTATCTCCTTCCCCTGTATGAATTATGGGAACTCAATTCATTTACCCACTGTGCCATCACAACCATCAGAATTCACAAATTTAAAGTCTGGACTAAAATGTTGCTAGTGAAAGAATGAAGATTAATTTTATTTCCAATTCTTCCCCATGGTCATCTTTGTCTCTCCTCTTTTCTTCATTTGCTGAATGGGTATCATTCTCATTCCTGTTGAGCAACTGTAAAAAAAAAAAATTACTTCTCTTTCCAGAGAAATAATGTAAAAATGAAAAACATCCCTAAACAGTAAATTTATTTTCTTGAGACTCCTGAGAGAATATCTGCTCTTCTCAAAGATATGCATTTTTCATTATCTCATATAAAATTATATAACTTTGCAAAAACTGACTCCTATATCAATCCCTGTTAATTAGAATATTATCCTTTACAAACACTGACATAAAATATTAGATATTGATTTTGTGATATAGTATATTCTGACTTCTTGCTTTCTCATTGTTTTTGGTTCACCAATTTGTTAGTAACTGCGATATTCAGAATGATGCAACAATATACATGATCTGACAGATAAGGCAAGATTTGACTAGTATTTCTTGGCACTGTGTGCTAGTTGTTTCTAGACATCCTTTGGAATTTCTGTCCTAGAGAAAATGAAGACTAATTTTTATGGGTCACTCTAAATAGAAGTTAATTTCTTTTTCCAGATTTGGACATATAATTCCCGTCAATAATGAATTTGAAACTGACTTTCAAGAGAAAAGTGAACCCATGTGGCAGGTTTAAAGTGAAAAAGAACTTTGTTATCCCAAAGTCATAACTACCACCCTGCAGAGAATGGCACAGAAAGAAACCTGCTCATATCAGCTTATATTCTTGGTACACACATATTGCACTCTGAGCCTGTGAAAGCACAGAGACCAAGACTTATTATGAATGTCCCTTAGGTATGCAGATGCCACAGCACAGAGTAAGACTAGCTGAGAGAAGGGGAACAAAGAGAAAGATGCAAGAGTGACTTTGCTTAGAGCTATGTTTTCATCTTTACTATGGAAATTGTCACATTATGTCTCCCTGGGAGAACCCAGAGATTTTTATGAGCAAACAAACTTAGTTTTCTAAATGTAAGACGTGACTTACCTCAGCTTCATATTGAGTTTATTAGAATGCAGACTTATTCATAGGCAAGAAATCCTTTTACTTTCTTTTTCTTTAGTGTCATTTCAAATTCCCTATCATAGAACGTAAAGATCATTACACTGATAGTGCCTTCAATAAGCAAAATCAAGTTAAAATCTTTTTTTAATTTTACTAAGAATTTTTATAAGTTAAATGCCAATATTCATCCAGCATAAAGAAATGGAAGATTGAGGGAAAAGTTTCAGAAGTAAATTTGTATATTATTTTATATCAGCATGTATGTAGATAAAGATCAACTCAATAAATATTGTAGATTGAATTGGAGATGCATTTCATTGGTTAGCTGGAGAAGTGGAGAGCTAGTATTGGCTTATTTCAATACATGTGCAATAAACAAAGCTTTTGAACCACAATACAAACATTATTCTTTGTGTGCAATCCTGGGGTTATTTACAAAGGGGGCTTGGCTTTTTAACAATTTGAATGGACTTCCTCATATTTTTTAATAGCTAGAGATCCAAAGAGTAGCTGACAGCTAGAGAACTCTCTTCTCATGAATGAAAACAAGGTAATTAAATTCAAGAAAGGAAACATTTTCCTTATAGAACCCTTAATCAACCACCTTTCTTATCTAAAAAAAAATGGAACTTTATGACTTGACAATAATAAAGCGGATTGTGTATGTCTATGAAAGAACAATGAACATATATCTACCAAAGAAATATCATTTTGGTCAAGTAAAACAAATTACTTATAATTTGACATTAAAAGTTCATTTTTAAAAAGTGTATTGTTCAAGAGTTCAGTAGTATTGTTGAAATTCACCTGCAAGATTTTTGTTATATACTTTATACTTAGGTATATTAAATTTTTGTAAAATATTATGCTATTAAATGCTATACTTAGAAAAATATTCTTGTAAACAATGACTTTTGGACTTGTTTTTCAAATTTTAGGATCTAAGAAGATAAATTTTATTTATGCCAAGCAATATTCTCTGAAATACACCAAAGACTTAATAAAATATAGATGTGTGTCATAACATGTCACCATGAATCTTTTTTTGAATGGGGGAAAAGGTTCATTGGTTTACACTTCTGGATCACAATTCATTGTTGAGGGGAATCAGGTTAGAAAACCAAGCAGGAGCTTGCTGCAGAAGCAATGGAGAAACAGTGCTCACTGACTTTCCTACAGACTCACACTTTAATAGCTTTCTTATAAAGCTGAAGACCAACCACCCAGGGAATTTTGCCTCCCACAGTAGGCTGAACTCTTTCAAACCAATTAACAATCACAATAATCTCCCACAGATATGCATACAAACCAGTCTGATCTCAGCAACCCTCCTTTTAGAATCACTTCTTAGGTTACTCTAGTTCTCAACCTGTGGGAAGCCTTTGAGATCAGATCTCCCGCATATCAGATATTTACATTATAATTCATAGCAGTAACAAAATTATAATTAGATGTTACACTGAAATAATTTTATGATTGGGGGTCACTACAACATGAGGAACTGTGTTAAAGGGTCTCAATATTAAGAAAGTTGAAAACCACTGCTCTAGACTGCTGTCAAATTGATAGTTAAAGCTACAGGACAGAGCCCAAACAGCATACAATCCAAATAACAAATAATAATATGTGATCAAGTCTTCTGAGCATCAAGGAGTTTAAATGAGTTTGCCTAGGTTTGAAGTTCATTTTACTTTATCTCTAAACTTGCTGGTCTTTTTTTAAAATATATATATATTACTCAAACTGGTACTGGTGGCACCTACCTTTGATATCAGAATAAAGGAAACAAGGGTAGATGGATTTCTGTGAGTTTGAAGCCTGGTCTACCAATCAGGGATGCACAGTGGGTCCCTGGATAAAAATGCTACAATAAAATCAGAACAAATTATTTTACCTTAACTGCAAAATGAAGCAAAATCTTCAGCATTTGGTAAGATAAGGTACACGGATAGTTGCAAATGTAAGTTCAAGACAAGTCTGAAATACATAGCAAGACACTATCATGGAGAAAGACTGAGTTCAAGGCCAGGTCGGCTACAGAGCAAGACCCTGACATGGAGAGAGATTGAGGTAGAGAGACGGAAGGGATACAGAAGAAATTTTCCAGGGAGGGGGAGGGAAAGAGAGGGAGAGAGAGGAAGAAGAAAAAGAGGAAGAGGGAGGAAACTTTTTATAAACTCCTAAGGCATCATGAATCTTAAAGAGTGGCATTCATTGTTTATCATCTTTATTTTATAGAATCTGCACTTACAAAGGGGATCCATACTATGATTAACGTGATAAATTTTGGGCCACTATTTTGCTTTGATATTTCTTTTTCAGGAACTTTTTTTTCTATTCTCATGTTCCCTTTAAATGAACTGCTTATGTCCAGAGGGCTCTAAATATCACTTTATGAACAGGGGAGGACCTCACTGCCACAGCCATGGTGAGACCATGGAGGCTGCTCTCTCTAAAATAAGATCCGGAGTTGATACACTAAAAATAAGTGTACTTAAACTAGGGATTGCTTAAGACTAGGTGGATAAGAGTAGGACTGAACTTCTTGTGGATTCCTGGGGATTTCTCTTGTGCCAGGTTTCTTGCTAACCCCATAATGGCTCCATCAATCAAAAATATCTCTTTCCCTGCTCTCATCTTTATTCTTCCTCCATGTCATTTATCCTGGTTCTCCCTTTCCCTCCCCTTCTCTCCTGCTCTTCCTTTTCTGCCCTGTCTTTTCCCTCCACCCACATGCTCCCAATTTTGTCAGGAGATCTTATCAATTTCTTCTTTCCAGGTGAATCTATGTATGTTTTTCTTAGGGTTAACCTTGTTACTTAGCTTTTCTAGGATCATGGACTATAGGCTCATTATCCTTTGCTTTACAACTAGTATCCACTTATGAGTGAGGACATACCATGTTCAGCTTTCTGCATTTGGGTTACCTCACTCAGGATGGTTTGCCTTAGTTCCATTTATTTGCATGCAAATTTTAAGACGTCATTGTTTTTTTATTATCATTTTACACGTGGAAGTCTTCAACAGTTTCCACTGTCAGTTACTTGAAGACTAACTTTAAGTTCTGTGCGTCACATTGGAGTGCTTACCATTTAGGGCTTACAGATGAATTATGGTGTTTGGTTAGAAAAAAATTCAGAGGACAAGGACAATTGGGAAAAATGGACAGTGATCAATTTACTTGAGGAGCCTGGAGTTTAAGGATCAGCTATGATAGATATAGTGGAAATCTTGAAGTATTTAAAAGATATAATGAAAACAGAAAAATGGTTTATTAGATTATATTTGAATTGCTATATACCTTCTGTCTTACAGTCTTTAAAATACAAAATTTCTCAGGATAACATTAATTGTTATGAGTAATGGAATAAACAATAGTCCATTTTCTAACAACTTTTCTCAAGTTCCTAGTTAATGTTAATGGAATAATTCTTAGATTTTTCTTTCTTTCTTTCGTTTTTCAAGACAGAGTTTCTCTGTAGCTTTGGAGCCTATTCTGGAACTAGCTCTTGTAGACCAGGTTGGTTTTGCACTCACAGAGACCCACCCGCCTCTGTCTCCTGAGTCCTGGGATGAAAGGCGTGTGCCTCCACCACCCATCTTAGATTTTTCTTTTTTACTTTAGCTACTGTACTCAGTAAAAACCAAGCCTTTGGCTACTTTGTTTACTTCAGATTATCATCATTATCATTACCCAGCATAGAAGCACTTAGCTAGCTATATGGACCAGAGGACTTGTTTATAACTTTCACCAATACAGTGTAACAACTCAGGTTCCACAGCATCTGTTACCTATGTTGGATACTAGCGCAGGGTAGAATTTATAGCTTTAGGCCCACTGAGATATTTCCATGACTAATGAACGACCAATAGAACAAAATCATGAAACCTGTGGTTTGAGAAGAAAGATTTATAACTTCTTATGTAGGTCATTAGGCAAGTTGATAAGACAGACCATTACTTATTTGTAGTGTGGGTAATGAGAAAACAACATCATTTAAAGCATTCAGGAAGAGAGTGAATTTTTTTGTTTGTTTATTTCTTTTGTTTTTTGGACACAGGGTTTCTCTGTGGTTTTGGAGCCTGTCCTGGAACTAGCTCTTGTAGACCAGGCTGGTCTCGAACTCACAGAGATCTGCCTGCCTCTGCCTCCCAAGTGCTGGGATTAAAGGTGTGCGCCAACACTGCCCAGCCGAGAATGAATTTCTTCACACACTGAATTTCTTATCTAAGCTGTCAATTTTGCTGAGTCCCATTATCTATTAAGGTGAGTACTCCTGAATGCGGATGTATGCAGCCAGTGAACCCTGTGTTCACACAACCCTGTCACACATCCAACAAGCAATCTATCTATTCATTGATGAAGAGCTTGAAATATTTGCTCCACAGTGTTATGAATTGTAAAGTGAAATGAAAGGTTGATAGTAAGACAAAAATATTTACTTCAGTAGGTTCATTAATTTCCTTTTACACATTATTCTTTTGTGTACAATTTACCATCTATTTTTCTTTTGGTTGAATAGACCAAAGCAACCAGAAAATTTAATCATTACATTTGATGTGCATGTTTTCATATCTTAGGGTTGCTCTTCCTCCACAAAATATAGAAGTTCTTTGCATGATACTTGTATTGCTAATTACCTGTTTTCTACCCAACATTTTCCCTAGCTGCAGCAACAATGGAGTATCTCATATGTCAGTAGTGCATTTATAACACACATTTATGTTGCAATAAAACAGCAACAAATAATCATTTCTACAAATACAACTTTATATTCTTTCTTCTTATCATTGAATATGTGATCCACTTAACTTGAATCCAGCATGTTAGTCCATCACAAATATTAAATATCAATTTTCATTTTAGATAAAAATAACAGCATAAAAATACTTTCTTATTCACCACTGAAATGCTTTCTAATTATGTCTGTAACAATTACAGATATGTTCTTTTCTTATTTGTCTCCTATAAAATTATTAATCCAAATAAGTCCAATGTCTTTTATTTACACATAATATTGAATGTAATTGTCAATTCAAGTAAAAAAAAGGGTAGATCAATCAGTGATCATAATTAAAGATTTAAAGGCTTACATCAGGGTCAGTTAACATCACTAAGCGCTCTTCCAGAGAACCCAGACACAATTCCCAATATCTGCATGGCAGCTAGCAAATGTCTGAGATTCAAGAACTAACACTCTCACAAGACATACATGCAGGAAAAACACCAATACACATAAAATAAAAATAATTTATTTTTAAAAAGAAGGTTTGCATCAAAACTTTGCATGAATATGCTATTGTATCATAATAAATTTGAAGCTTATTTATATAAACTATCTTTATTCACAGTTCTCCCTATGTTTCATACAAAGAGAAATATACTCCCAGAGAGACAGAAGGCTTATTCTTTTCCTAACCTGGATTATTTTGTATCTACTTCCTCACTGCCTCAGTGCCTTTAATTTATCTTGTTCATTTATATTCAATGACATCTTAATTAATGAGCCTTACTTGTTTAAAAGAATACATCAGAACATGACTGATGAGATTCATTTAAAGTACCTAACATTTCTAGTACCTGTTTTATCAAGTAATTATATTCCCACCTCTTTCCTTCAGATCAGGAGCTAGTCTAACTTCCTAATCTAGACAAATAATATCCTACAAAATTCTCTCCTATATTTATGCTTTTTGTACATTTTACTATGACGAATAATTTGGATTGCATATAAAAATTCTTAATATCAAGTTTTTCTAGGTATTACTCTTAATCTTTTACTTTTTAAAAATATGATCTACAAAGCTACTGTCTTTCTAATTTACAATTTTTTCGTTAGCTTCTAGACTTCCTACTTTATCAATAAAATCTTTGTGGCAACATTTGACTACTTATGAGTAGCATTATTTTACTGGACTGGTTTTCAAAGTTAAATGAAAGCAAGCAATTTTATTAATGTATAATAAGATATTACAATATCTTAAAATTTATATAAATAGAAAGAAAATCTTAGTATTTGTATTGGCTAACACTGTAATAGCTTGAGAGGGTCACAGAAAGCATAGGCATTTGACTTCACATTACCTACTTGTGTGAAAACTCTCTGATCAGCAGAGCATGTGAATATAAAGACTGTGTAAGCAAATGCTCTCTTTAGTGCTGGTAGATCTCATACAGTGAATATAGGACCATATTAAAAGAAATGGAAAAAACAAGCAAAAAACAACCCAAAACACCAAGTTCTAAAGAAATTTTTCTGTCTGAAGGCCTCAGGGGAAATATTGGCCTTTTAGAGCCAGATAGTCAACAACATCTTTGCTGTTAGAATCTCTCTAGTGTGATGAATTTTAAAATGTAGCATATAGTTGCAAGTTTTTCTTGTCTGGATTATTTTAATTCACCTGTATTTGCAGCTTGACAACATACTGTATTAAAATTCCTTCCCTTTTCACACTACAAAAGCCAATATCTGTGTAAATATATTGATAGATGGTAGAGACAGACACATTCAGAAATATGCAATAAGAGATGCACATATACTCTGTCTCTAGACAAACATGATCAAATTTAATCAATTTATATAGTATTTTTAGAAATAACTAAATATAGCTTACAGAGTGGCAATTCAGCCTCAGATTTTTTACTTTAAACACATGTACATTCATTTCAATATGATTTATTTTCTCTCACCCTGTGTCTATGAGTTTGCATTATATGACTGTTTATTAGCTCATTTTCATTTTATACAAATAGTCATTTTTTATATATTATTGTGTGATTATATAGGTATATGAAGTTTGTGCATAAGTGGGAACATGTGTGTAGTGTGTTTGTGTGTTTGTGGGTGTGTGTGTATGTCCTGCATTCAATATGGTATATATCTGGAGATTAGAAGACTACCTTTGGATTTTGTTCTCTTCTTCCACTATGGGTTCTAAAAATCAAATAAGGTCATTAGGATTTTAAACCAAGCTTTTCCCCAACATTTTTATCATTTTTGTGCATATTTCTAGCCCTTACTATCACTTTCTAACTTCACATTAAAATGAAGGCACACACACACACATATATATATATATATATCCTTTTCATATATATACATATATATATGTTTGGGTGTGTGTGTCTCTGTATGTGCATATTTATATGTATATATACACACATATATACACACATATATATTTTTCTTATGATCATTACTTTTTTCATATTGTTATTCTAAAACCAAACACTTGGGTTTTTCTATAAATATCTGAATACTAATGTTAAACTAAAACAATCTATTTATATGCATGTACATTCAATTATAATTTTCAGTGTATAAAAATTTGATACAATTATAGAGTGATCTGTTTGCACTATAAGAAAAATAAAATGTATCCTGCAAGCATGGGTTGATTCCGGACTCTCTGAGCATGGCGGTCAATGAAGACTGATGAGAAGCCAAGGACAATGGCACTAGGTTTCGATCCTAATACATGAACTGGCTTTGTGGGAGCTTAGCCTGTTTGGACGCTCACCTTTCTGGACGTAGATAGAAGGACCTTAGTCTTCCCGCAGGGCAGGGAATTTGGACTGCTCTTCAGTATCGAGAGGGAGGGGGAATGGAGTGGGGGGAGGAGAAGAGGAGTGGGGATAGGGGGAGGGAAGTGGGGGGAGGGCAATATTTGGGAGGAGGGGAGGGAAATGGGAAATGGGGAGCAGGTGGAAATTTTAATTAAAAAAGAATAAAAATAAATAAATAAGTAAAAAAAAAAAAAAAAAAGAAAAATAAAATGTTTCCTTAATGGTAAAACAGAACAGATTAATTTGACTGTGGAAAATGCCAGTCAACTTACACAAGTGAATATATCACTGAGACATTTTTGGGTGAAAAGATGCATACAGTGAGCCAAATTCTCATTATATATTCTAGAATAGTAAGAATGATCATTTTTAGATAAATATGAGCATGAGAGAATTGCTACTGTGGGCTAAATTGAAATAAGTAAATGATCAAATGAGTTTTTCTTAAGTTTTAAGTACTTTTCTCTAAGTACTTTTCTCAAATTACAGTATTTGCAGACAGAAATAAATTTAAACGACAAGGCCTCCTAGCCTTCATTATAAAAGTATCAAGTAAATTAGTAGGGATCACAGCGGGGTTTTATTATCAAGGAAGAAATTAGTTTGGTGTCTTTTTAAACACAATTTTGGAACTGTGAGTTCACTGGAAGGCAAAGTAAGAAATATGTGTGGCTGTCACGTCGAAGTGTTCATTAACTCTCATCTCTTCTCTAATATCTTTTGCAATTTTCTCTCTTCTCCTTGTCCCTGTTTCATTCCCTAATTATACTGTCTCTTGTTTTTGCCCACTTAATGCATTGATAGAAGTATACAAGGCATCATGTAATAATTATAATTAATTTTCTTGTGCTCAGAGGATAAGTAGAGAAGCACTGTGGATTTCATATTTAACTGCTCTTGGAACCTTCAAAATTCAAAACTGAATTTAACACATCTAACCTGTAGAGCACCACAGTAAACAACACACAGACTGCCAAGTATTGGTTGTTCACACTTCTTTTCTGTGACTAATTACAATTTGCTGCATCTTGTGGCTCTCCAGAATTATTGAAAGGTAACATTCCACAAGCTTGCATCTCAAGGGAATGATCCAAAAGCAAATGTTGAAGTGTGGATTTTACTGAGTTCATATTGCTTTAATAACATCATAAAGTTGACCTATTGTAAACTGAACTGCTATATGTCAGGGATCATCTGTAAATCACTTGTGAAACAGATAATTTCCTTATGATTCATTCACAGGAAATTTCCTTGTTAATATATTTTGGAGAGTTCTAGCAGAACTGTGTAGCCAGTTTATAAATACAAGAAAGGAAATTACATTTTGTTAAGGTTTTAAGGATACCTGGGGTAGAAAAATCCATCTATGGAGTTAGACATTTAGGACCATTTGGGAATTTTTAATTTATCCAGTCCTGATACATATATTAAATAAAAATTGCTGGTAGTAGAGTTCAGTATGAAACGTTCATAATTAGTACCTATACTTTTCAAGAAAGGATAGAGGTGGAAAATGGAGCCGATCATCTTAGTAATATAATTGAAGTAAAAAATTTGGCTGGGAATTCTGTTTATGTGTTTCAGAATTTCAAAGATGAATTCTATCATTATTTGCAGATATCTTTGCCAAATATTTATGTTAGATATGTAATGATAAGTTCATCTTAGCAAAATTACTATAACAAATTTGCAAGAGGGTGCATTACTAACATTTCATGGTAGAAGATAAAATTTAGAAAAATCTATCATTCTTTTATTTCCCCTTAATCACTCTCCTCTCTTTGTCTCTCCTTCCTGACTTTCACCTTTTTTGTTTTCTTCCTCTCATCTCTTTACGTTTCTCCCTAAATCTCATTTCTTTTCTTCTCTTTTCCTTCAACATGCATTAATGCTAGATTATCATTTACTAATATTATTTTAGTATAGGGAATAGCCTGGAAACAAAACACAAAATAGACAATTAAATAGCTTAACCAAGGTTAAATAGCTTAGCTGAAATTATGAACAACTGAAAAAGTTACTTTCTGATATAATGAATATTAATATGAAGACAAATGTATCATTATAACAGTTATTGATGATAGAACTTTTTCATTAAGATGGTCAGAATTCATAGTTTAATTCATTTAGAATAAACAAAAGATGGCCCATTGCAAAGATAAATGGTGGTGGACACCTTTAATCCCAGCACTCAGGAGACAGAGGCAGATGGAACTCTGTGAGTTTGAGGCCAACCTGGCATACAAGAGCTATGTCCAGGACAGGTTCAAAGCTGTAGAGAAACCCTGTCTTGAAAATAAAAACAAAAAAGAAAGAAAAGCAGATGTAAAGAACCAAATATGAAATACAACTTTGTACATTTAACTAACTTAGAGAGGGCAAGAGAATTTGATCCTCATTTATCTGTAATCCAGCACATATCGTATATTCTTTGGTTTTTTTGTTTTTGTTTTTTTGTTTTTTCGAGACAGGGTTTCTCTGTGGTTTTGGAGCCTGTCCTGGAACTAGCTCTGGTAGACCAGGCTGGTCTCGAACTCACAGAGATCCACCTGCCTCTGCCTCCCAAGTGCTGGGATTAAAGGCGTGTGCCATCAACTCGTATATTCTTAAGATATAGCAAATGTACCCCAGCCACAATTTTCTTTATACTGATGATTTATTTTAAAATTAAATTATGTAATCTATTTTATTCATAGAATTTTTTAAGCAGGGACCAGTTTAAAATGAGTGTTTTCTAGTATAACATTTACACTCACTGTGGGTTTCCTATTATGAATAACACTCACTAAATACTTTATTTGCGTGAGTTTATAGTATATTAGTTTTATGCAAATTGTTTTAATATTTTAATTTATATATCAATATGTAAAATTAATAAAAATTCTACTCAATTTCTTTTCTGTTTTAACCTGGTAAATAGGTTTTTGATTTTTACAGGGTTTTTCTGTCTCTTTGGAGCCTGTCCTGCAACTAGCTCTTGTAGACCAGGCTGGTCTGGAACTCACAGATACACCAGCCTCTCCTTCCTGAGTGTTGGGATTAAAGGCCTGAGCAACCACATGAATGAGCATTTTAATGTTTTTATTTCATTGTTCTTCAATTTTGCCTTTTTCAGGTTTATTATAATTTCTGTAAACATGTAAAGAACTCCAAGTTCATATAATACTGTGACAAAAAAAGTATGTAACTGAAAAGGAATAAAAATATTTCAACATAACTGCTAAGCCACATAACGTAATAGTTCTAGAACAACACATTGCCATTATAGTTAGAAATCAGAGAACTGATGTGTCCTCACACATACAAATAAAGCAATAAAGGAGAGATCTGCACCTGTGTTAAAGAATCTCCAAGACCAAGTGACTGCATTCATATTTATGGAGAATTAGAGAGCTAGAGCAGAGCCAATTTATCATCAGCTTTTGTTGTCGCACTGAAAGTTATTCGTTTTCTACATTCATGTCTGACCTCTGACCTTATAACTCTTAAAAATTTTACAAGGTGTTTTAAAGAAAACATTAGTTTCCACCAATTCAAGAAACAAGAACATCACAAGATAGCATCTGAATTCTACAGAATATTTTTTCTGCCTTCTTGATTTTTTTTTACAAAAGTTTTAAAAATATTTCTATTTAAACATATATTTATTCTGTTATAAAAAGTCCTGGATGTGTTACTTGTTTGAACACAGCTGGATGTAACATGCATGACTTTAGGGAGTTTCCTGACTGGGCCAATTGGTCAATTAAGTAAGAGTTGACACACACATACAAAAAAGATAGAGTCTGTTTGGACATTCTCTAATGGAGATGGACCAATATTAACTCAAAAAAGTACCATTTTTATTACATGCAGCACTAAGAAGGAGGAGGCTGCCTAGTTAATCTTAGTAGGTTATCTCTGAATGGAAGCAGACTCAGGATATAGTCATCGAGGATGAGAACGTGTGGAGACCCACCAAAAAATTTGAGCCTATTCAATCTTGTCTGAAGATTAAATAGATTGAGTTTATTTTTGCTCTTTCAAAATAGGTGACAATAGGTGTGGCTACAGAATGAAATATTCTTACCTAGGGTGTGGTTACTTGGTGTTTTGAACATTAAGATGGCCCATAAAATTAGATCTGTTCCACCATGACCAAAGGGTAGATAACTCTAACCTACTGTTGCTTCTTCTTTTGAAATAGGACGCTTGCCTTAGGGAGTGGCTGCCTTTAGGATACTTGGTTTAGAGAGGGTTCCCTTCCTGCCCCAAACATTAAATGTCTTTGCTCAGGAATTAATAGCTTGATTTCTTAAGCAGTGGAACAAATAACTGTTCTGGTTGTCCTTTGTATCATGTTAAAGCAGTCTTTAACTCTCTTCCTCCCTTTTGTATTGGGGTAAAATACAAAAATTAAAGGTGGGCAAACTTAAAGCTCAAAATTCAAAAATTCATCATTCGGGATTCACTGAATGGCCCTCCTGTTCCTTTCCTGTGTCTCTGTGTTTCTTTCTTATCTCTCTTCTTCCTATATAACACTTCTAATTGTCACACTCCTACCCTGAAACATATGAACTCATTGTGGCTCAGACGAAGGTAGAAGTCACCCCCCAAAAGTGACTTCCGAGAAAGAAGATATGGGTTTATCTAAGATAAATTAACTGTAATGGTCCGTGCTTCTAGCAAAGAAAGCTTTGCCATTTTTTGAAGTTAGAAACGTCAAATTAAAAACCTGGAAAACTCAAAACGTGAAATGTACAAAACTGGAAATTCCCTTGGTTCTGAGGCATTGGTGTCCTTGATATGGCTATTATAATTACAATTACACTGGCCTGCCCTATCGCCTGGGTATCCTTTCCCTTTAAGAGACAACCTCTGGCCCACTCCCAAACTCCCACTTTCCTCCCAGGCAAACTGAACTTGGTCCTCCTCCTCCTCTCTCTCTCTCTCTCTTTCTCTCTCTCTCTTCCTGCTCTTGTTTGGAAGAGTCAGTTCCCCGTCTCCCTCCTCCCCGTTCTCTCCCCCCTTTCTCTTTGTCCCTCTATCTATCTCCCTTTCCCCCATATCCACCTACTATATACCCTCCCAATACCCACTAAATAAACATTTCATACCTAAACTCTCTCTGCATTGCATATCTGTCTGTCTTCCACCCACTGCAGTCCCACCAGCACGAGACCTGCCAGGATCACTGGTGCCGTAAATCATAACAATGGCCACTCACATCAATATACATATTCTCTTTGTAATGTCTGGGTACAATACATCTGTGATGTCTGAGCCACACTTGATCATAACCACCCTTGATCATATTTGACTACAGAATAAATTTACAAATTCTTTTGATGTGGAAACTGTGCTTTTGTTTTGATGGCATGAACTCTAACTGAATAAACATTAAATTGAATCGAATATTAATATTTTATTACAGGTGTGTGCATGCATTTAAGAGTCTGTGTACACCAGGACAGGCTCCAAAGCCACAGAGAAACCCTGTCTCGAAAAACCAAAAAAAAAAAAAAAAAAAAAAAGAGTCTGTGTACATGTTCATGCAATAAGGCATGCTTATGGATGTCATAGAGCAACTTGTATGACTCTCTTCTACTATCTGGAAACAAAGTATGGGTAATCTGGTCACATATTCGTGCTTATTGACAAACACCTCATCCCACTGGGCTATCATTCCAGGTCTATGTGAAATATTTTTAAATAGTTTATTTTTTAAAGATCATCGTGTAATATATTATATAGCATTATCATAAGTTAAAAGGTTTCTTTTTGTGACGTACCTGTCCTTTGATCTTCCTCAATTTTTGCTGCCACTGTTTATAATCCTTAAGTTCCTTGTCATATTTTTTCTCTCTTATATCTCATGTGTCCTTTTACACATATTCCCTTCTTTCTCATCACCTAATATTGTCATTAATTTGTCACCTTTCTAGCCTTCCATATCTACATGTGTGACTATATGAAATCAAATTTTCTGTACAGCAAAAGATAAGTAAAATACACACAATGGGGGGAATCTGTATGAGCTATATATTTACAATAAGAAAAAAAAAGAGAAAAGGCCAGGGCAGGAACACAAAGCAGGAATATAGAGGCAGGAAGTAAAGCATAAGCCATGAAGAATATTTGTTTATAATCATTTTTCTTGTTTGCGGTTTTATAGATTACAGGGACACCTACCCGGAGATTGCACCACTGACAATGGTTTGGGCCTTCCCACATCAGTCATTAGTCAAGAAAATGGCTTACAGGCTTGCATAAATTCAATATGACGGTATCAGTTTCTAAATTCAGTTTCTCTTCCAGGTAACTGTAGCCTTTGTCTAGATTACACAGAAAAATCCAACCAGGACAACGCATATGAAGAAATATGAAAAACAAATGTTGGAAATAATGTCAAAAAAAGGAACCCTATTCACTACGAGGGAATAAACAAATTAGTAGTGACATCATAGAAGTCAGTATGGAGGTTCCTCAGACAACTATAAATAGAACAACAAACTATATTACGTAGTTATAAAACTATCAGTCATCTATATGAAGGACTCTGCTTCCTACCACAAACTTTTACATACATACTTATTCCTACTATATTCTGATATTAGGTTTTAAGGTATACAGAATAGTTGATACAAATAATGAAAAAATACACAGACAAAAATTTTTAAAAAATAAAAGTTAAAAATTTACTTTTTTCTTCAGTAAATTATTTCATGTTTTGACCTTCTGTGTCATATTGGCATAAATTCATATCCTCAAGAGAACAAATGCATATATTACAATACAATGCTCTTAAAAACAATAGTATTAAGATAGTTTGTTTTTTGTCCAAAGAATTACAGCAGACATACTGTTAAATAAGCTAAACAAAAATAAAGCCATGAATTTTAGCAAAATAACATTTTTAAGAGATTTTAGTATATATTGCTGAATAAAAAATGATTGAAAATATAGCAAGACGTAACACATAAAAGATTACATCAATTTAAAGTAAACATTACATATTCAGTATATAGTATATGTGACATTGAATTTAAAATAAAAGCGGAAATAAAACTTCTGAAAGGTCACAGTACGTGTGCAATAAATAGTACTTAGCAAGTTTGTTGAGGTGTTTACCATTGTTCTAGGCAAGAAAAAAAATACTTCATTAAACTAAAAGCCATTAATTTTGAAGTGTTCCAATTTTAGTTAACGAGCCCACAGGATTCATTAGCAGTGAAGGTCAATGATGTAACCAGATTCCTAAATTTGTCTTTATCTCTGGTTATATGACCCATTGTTCTGGGTCTTGCTAGGTCTATCATGCAGCAATCAATCAGACTGCCACCTAACAAGTGCCACAACAAAGTGCTGGAGTATAAATATCAGATAGTTTTTGTGGACTATGTGCATTATAGTATGTTCCAATTTCTTTATTTAATTTGTACCTCAATAAAAACAAAACAAAAGAAAACCAAAAAGAACACGTAAGATTGAAAATAAAAAAGATAGATGCATCTATTACCAAACACAATTGCATTTTGATTGACTAAGTGGGATGTTTGGTTCTATTTTATAAGTCAAGAAAATACTGAAAGAATATATCTATAAAATATGTCATATTGAAATTTCCAAAACTAGGAAGCAAGTAAACTATGTCTTGAAAAAAAATACACAAGATTTCAATTAGTAGTGTTTTTAAGTTATAGTTTGGTATATATAAATTTGATTTTTTGTTAATATCTTTACTTACATGTGCAAGCATTCATTTTTTGGACAATAATTTCAAATATCTTTAATTTTACATACATACTTATGAAAATGCATTTTGTTTCACACAGTGTATTGTGGTTATGGTTCCCCTCTCTTAACTTCTTCTAGATCCTCCTCAATTCTCCAATAAGCCTAATCCAAACACTTTTTTTCTCAAGTATTTTTAAGATTCTAATAAGCAGTAGTGTGACAGCTTAAAATGGACTAGGATTCACAAATATTCAACAATCTCTATGCTGAAAAATAAGGTACACCAACCAGGGGAAAGGAACAACAATCAGGGAAAATGATCAGCAGTAGATTATGAAACCTAAGTAGTCAATGGATTGAATGTTTTATATTGAGTCATGTAGACTAGAATGATCAATTTACACCAAAGATAAAACTTTTGTGGTCATAGCTTTTTGGAGGGACATGGTCTCTCTGTGTAACAGCATTGGCTGTCCTTGGGCTTTCTTTGTAGACCAGAAAGGACTTGAACTCACAGAACTCCTCCCGCCTCTGTCTCTTGAGTGCAGGGACTAAAGGCAGGTGCCACCACTCCCTGACATCATAAATTTCTTCTAGCAAGAGTATTGCTGTAAACATCACAATCTTCTACTCTATTTTGCCTCTTTTCATGCCCATATATGCCACTACCATACCATGCTTAACTCTGTTCTTTTGTGTCTAGGATTCCTTTTTAAGCTTTCTCAGGTTTTAGGTGGATTTAGTCCACCACGTTGGTGTATCAGTTTGTTGTTTAGAGGCCACTTTTTGATTCCTGGCCAACCAGCAGCTCAGCTCCAAAATTGCCACCCCAAAACTATATTAATTAAATTAGTTTTGGCCCATTAACTCTAGCGTCTTATTGGCTAACTCTTAGATGCTAATTTAATCAATTTCTACTAATCTGTGAATCACCATGATACTGTGGCTTACTGAGACAAGTTCTGGCATCTATCTCCAGTGGGGTTACATGGCTTCTCCTCACTAAGTGATTCAAAATCTGCTAGCATTATTATAAATAAACAAGTCAAAAGATGAGGAAATGTGAGGTAAAGGGCCTTAATGTTTAATTTAATTTTAATGTTAAATTATAGGAACAACAGTGATATATTTTATTTGTATTCACACAAAAATGTTTTATATTGTCTTAAATTTTTGACTGTTACTCTTGTACTTACAGAATATGACATAAAAATTAGTATTCTCCCAATTCCAAATCTTAATTATTGCCAATTGAGTGGCAAAGAATAAACCTTCATTGCCAATATTTAACTCATTTTAAATCTTTAGTACTTTCTGAGATAATTGAATAAGACAGTCTTTGTGAAATCATTTGATAGAGATATGGTGAAACAATAAGTTAGGCACATTATTTTTTGTTCCGCTAATAGGATGTACCAGAGAAAATTGGCCTTAGAGTTCAAAATAACTATTCTGACTTTGTCTTTTAAGTACTGCTGTACTCTAAGAAGGTGTGCTTAATTTGAAAATTAATCCCTTTCTTTATAGAAAGTCTTCAAAGTAATGGAAGAGCAGTTTATATAAAATAACAAATGTGTTTTTAATTACTTATTTATTTTCTATATTACATGTCAATGATGGATGATGTAACACAAGAATGCTTTCTAAATTATACCTCAATTAATAACAACAAAAAGTTCTCCATCAATCTTTTTTAAAAGATCCTTGGTTAAAATTTTCTATTCTATTTGTTTCTCTTATATTTTAGTTCTATTTACAGTAAGAATTTATTTTCTGAATAAGAAAAGCCTCTGCTGTTGATTTTTGGTTGGATACTCAAGGAATACACCTTAAATTGATAGCTTCCATTTTGGTTCGCTCACCTTCTTATAAATCTTTCCATATAATTGCTAGGCACAAATTACACATGAAATACATATTTCTTTGTACTATTTATTAAATACTATCAAAATAAAAATATTAAAAATATATAATTATGAAATATAATTTAAAAATTTTGAAATTGAAGGAATTCTAAAGGTCTTATTGAGTTACCTTTCTTTTTCAATTATAATTACAACATTAAAACTCATTCAAATTCTCATACACACATATGTGTTTATGTGTGTGTTTCTGAATTTTTAATTTATAAATTCTCATCCAAGTCCTCCTACAATAATAAACATATAACCTAGGTGATCACAGAACATTTAAAATATAATCTGGCTTTATTTTATGTCTTTTTGGTCCCATCTGACTGTAGACTCTTGGTAACCTTCTATATTCTGAAGAAGAATTGGAATGGGAATGAATCTGGCAGAGGGAGAGAGAGAGAGAGAGAGAGAGAGAGAGAGAGAGAGAGAGAGAGAGAGAGCTGGATGGAGCTGGAAGAAGTTGAGAAGGAACTCTATGAAGAGTAGGAAATAAATGGCAGTAGCTTTCTTATGTTGATATGTTTGAACACTTGGTTTTGACTGGTGGCCCTGTTTTAAGGAGAACTCAGAACTGAAGTAGTGGGTGTATGGGGAGAAAGTATTGAGGTTTATGTTATGATTCTCATTTGTATGAAGATCTGAAGAAGTCAGTAGACCCAATGGCATACTCTTGCTGCAATGATGCAGCCTGACCTTACTACTACTGGACTGTCAGACCTTGGTTTATACCTGAATTCTACCCTCAAATCATATTAAAAGAAGCTCTCTTTCCTTGAGAGAAAAGTTACTCTTTTTTTTTTTTTTTGATTTTCGAGATAGGGTGGCCTTGAACTCACAGAGATCCTCCTGCCTCTGCCTCCAGAGTGCTGGGATTAAAGGCGTGCACCACCACTGCCCGGCAAAAGTTACTCTTTTTGCTTATTTGGTTTTTGATCAAGTATTTTTAACAGCAATGAAAAGTATTAAATAATAGTGATAAATGACAATAAGAAGTCGAGGCATTACTGTCATAAAGCTATCATTAGTAGATATTTGGAGAACAGTGTGGAACACAGGACCAGAGCAGTCCTACAATTCTGATATCAAAACTTTGTGGGACATTCTGGTGTAAGCTCAGAAAACCAGTAGGCAAAAAGATTGTTAGGAAGAATTTTTCTAGATACTTTACACAGGCACAATGATTCTAATGGGAACAGGGGGAGAAGTCATTCATGTGATAATTATACAAAGAACCTGCCAGAGATATGTCAATTTCCTGTATATTTTAGTGGTGTTATCATTATTTTGTGGAAGAAATTTCATGACATCATACTCTGCATTCACATTTACTAAAACACAACAGAGTGGAAAACAAAAGTGTGGAGAAATCTGTAGTTTGGCATGAAAAGCAGTTTGAACCTGATTAAATTTGTTAACAGGAAAAACAAGATGGTTTAGAACAAAATAATTGCATTTGTGAAAGACTGTATAGAAGTTAAAGAAGAAACCATATGCTATGAAGTACAACCTCTTATTTGAAAGACCCTCCAATGTATAATTGTTTTTTCTCAAATGTAATAAAATAAAAATGTCTTGAAAATGAAAATTTTATTTCTCTTTTGCCTTAGATAGTTGACACATAACTAATACCTGCCACGACTGTGTATTTGTATAGTAAAATATTTGAATACACTCTGTAAAGATTTGTCAATGTGATTGGTTAAATGAAAAGCTAAAAGACCAGTAGCAAGGCAGTTGGTATATGCAAGACTTTTGGACAGAGACAGCTCTGAGAAGAATAAAGGAGGAGATGCCAGAGAACATGGAGAGGAAACAAAAGACACAAAATGGAAGAAAGGTAAAAAAAACTAGACAAAGAATGAATTAATATAAATGCATAATTTTGTGGGAGGTCCTTCTGTCTATGTGCTGCTTTTATTGGTTAATGAATAAAGACACTGGCTTGGCTTATAGCATGGTAGAAGGAAGGCAAAATTAGAGAGAGAAGCCATGGAGCTGCTGGAGACAGGTGTGCTGAAACTTTGCTGGTAGGCCATGACCTTGTGGTGATGCACAGATTACTAGAAATGGGTTAAATTAAGATGCAAGAGTTGACCAAAAGGAAGTTAGAACTAATGGACCAAGCAGTGTTTTAATTAATCCTGTATCTGTGTGACTATTTGGGGTCTAAGCAAGCCGGACAGGTGAGAACCAACAAGCATCCACCTCCAACATAATTTATGTTATAAGAGCTAGTTAGAAACAAGCCTAAGCTAAGACTTAGCTTTCATAATTAGTAACAAGTCTCTGTATCATGATTTAGAGGCTGATGTGCTACAAAAACATGCTAAGTTTGTGGCATAATGAAATTGTAGATTTGGGAATAGAAAAAAAAACCATACAAAACCAAAGCTATTCTTTTGTTTAATGTTTTCAATAGTATATGATCAATATTTATTGCTTTATATTTTTAGTTATATAAAATTTATTCTTAGCAAATGCTCATGTTTCTCAAATAATATAAATAATTTATTAAATTTTTGAAATTTCTATAGTAAGTATATATCAAATTATTCTTCACACTAAAACCTTATACAGCTCTATCAATGAGGTGCTAATTATACTAGCCAAATTAATCAAACTTATATTATTACTCTATCTGCAATGGTGTTCCTAAGGAATCTGATATTTTATTTGGTGTACTGGGTAAAATGTATTTACCTCCCTATTATATATGCACAAAATTCCAGTTTGTTGAAGTTCCCTCCAAAATCATAGGGAACCAGAATTTATTTTTTCGCATTAAAATTTGAACTGACATTTACATAAAACTCTTTTGCTTGCCTTTTACTAAATTATGGACTTTTGAAAATAGCATTATTTTTTATTTTTATTGAGTACTACATTTTTCTTTATTATTATTATTATTAAAAATTTCCACCTCCTCCCATTTCCCTCCCCCATCTCCCCACTTCCCCTCCCCCTTCCTCTTCAGTCCAAAGAGCAGTCAGGGTTCCCTGCCCTTTGGGAAGTCCAAGGTCCTCCCCACTCCATCCAGGTCTAGGAAGGTGAGCATCCAAACAAACTAGGCTCCCACAAAGCCAGTATATGCAGTAGGATCAAAACCCAGTGCCATTGTCCTTGGCTTCTCAGTCAGCACTCATTGTCCGCCATGTTCAGGGAGTCCGGTTTGATCACATGCTCCATCAGTCCCAGTTCATCTGGCCTTGGTGAGCTCCCATTAGATTGGCCCCACCGACTCAGTGGGTGGGAGCACCCCTCGAGGTCCTGACTTCTTTGCTCATGTTCTCCCTTCTGCTTTTCATTTGGATCTTGGGAGCTCAGTCCAGTGCTCCAATGTGGGTTTCTGTCTCTCTCCATCCATTGCCAGATGAAGGTTCTATGGTGATACGCAAGATATTCGTCAGTATGGCAATAGGATAGGGTCATTTCAGGCTCCCTCTCGTCAGCTGCCCAAGGAACTAACTAGGGACATCTCCTTGGACACCTGGGAACCCCTCTAGAGGCAAGTCTCTTGCCAAGCCTAAAATGGCTCCCTTAATTAAGATATATAGACTTCTCTGCTCCCATATCTACCCTTCCTCCATCCGAACCCTCCCATTCCCCCAAGCTCTCCCCATCTTCCCCTTCTCACTTTTATCTCCCCATCTCCCCTTATCCCCACCCTACCCCCAAGTTTCCAATTTTTGCCTGGCAATCTTGTCTACTTCCAATATCCAGGAGGATAACTATATGTTTTTCTTTGGGTTCACCTCATTTAGCTTCTCTAGGATCACGACTTATAGGATCAATGTCCTTTATTTATGGCTAGAATCCACTTATGAGTGAGTACATACTCATCTTTTTGGGTCTGGGTTACCTCACTCAGGATAGTGTTTTCTATTTCCATCCATTTGCATGCAAAATTCAAGATGTCTTTGTTTTTTACCACTGAGTATACTCTAATGCATATATATTCCACATTTTCTTTCTCTGATCCCTTCCCTGCCTCTCCCCTCTCCTTCAACCCTCCCACAAGATTTTAGTTAAATTTAAGCTGAGAAATAAATCTGACTAAATTAGAGTGTCTTTCTATGTCACAGACTTTTCTCCACATTCAATATTGTGAAGCGTTGGAATATGTAATCATGACTAGATCTTGGTCTCTTACTGAGATTTAACTTTCCCTAACTGGTTAACTGTGGACTATCAAAGTACTATATGATCACAATGACCTGGGTGTTATTAGAAGCACTGAAATTAAGGTGGGAACTATTCAGAAGGACTACAACATAAAATTCAATAATATGAAAATATTGAAAACTGGATTAGCACTGATGTAAGACACTGTCAATAATGATTTAAATCTTACTGTACATTCTTATGCTGGTTTTTAAATGATGGATGTCCTATTTTAAAACAGTAATAAAATTACTATGTCAGAAACTAAGGATGAGAATACAGATCACAGTGTAACATTATGATTAACTTATCATTGTTAATTTGCTACAACTTAGAATCATCTGGAAACATAGCTTCAGCTGAGGAAATACTTAAATCAGCAGGCCTATGGGGATATGTATAGGAGGTGTGGACTATAGAGGCCCAGTTTAAGAGATTTCAGAAGCGAACAATATTATCAACTTGGTTAAAAACATAAATTGTTACAATATGTTGCCATTAAAGGTGTTTGATTTATACACTTGTCCTAAGGATCTGACTGAGGTATATTAGTAAGTATCAGATTAATTACCTTGGCAGAAAGTTCAAGACAGATTAATATTGACTCTGATATGTGATTATTAGTAATAACTTTGATTCCTGTCTACAATCAAAAGAGGCATGAGAGCCAAAAAAGAAATGAAAAATGTAGTTTGAAGCTGATAGAGCACCAGAGAATTAATGTTGGATCCAAGGCTTTGTGCTGCTAGAGATCAGGAAAGGCCTGAAGTGAAATGGAACTAAATGGGAACTGTCCACAAAGTAACACCCCACCAAACTGCTTGGGTAAGAGTTTCTAACTTGTGAAGAAAAAAATAAAACTTGTGGAATTTCTTTCCCTAAAAAAATTTCTTTTCCTAAAAAAGAAAATCTTATGAAAATATGATTCAAGGGGACAAGATCTACCCCAATTGGGGCACTAAACTTGGTAGTAATTTCCCTTAGTTCTGGCTTTAAACTCATGAAGGAGGCAGGAATTGGGGAGCTTTCCTCCACAGTTGATAATACCTACTAAGCCAAGAGATGGTAATAGAAGGGTAGTCCCTGCATGAAAGACCTGATTGGCTGTTGGAAGAACCAAAGATGTTGGATCTTCCAGACCTATGAGACATCTGCCAAGGTGCTCTATGGACAGGGGGTAGAACCAACCCAAAAGAGAGAAGTATATTGCATGCCCTAGACCTGAAAATGAAGCCATTTAAATTTGTTGACATCAGACATGAAGATATATATTTTGGAATTTGCCCTGCTGAGTTTTGGTCATGTATTTCACCAGGTATTGCCTCATTGTGTCCCTTTTCTATATTTTGTTATAGTTATGCATATTCAAACTAATATTTTATGACTCCTTTAGTATGTCTCCAAATCACTATGTAATATTCTAGTTCCAAATAATAAAGATTTTGTATTACAAAAAATTAAGTAACATTTACCTAATAGTCTAAAATTATAAAATTTAAAGTTTTACTTATGCTATTTTAGTGTTTTTATGATACCTTTTATTAGTTATTAGCAATTCAGTATTTTGTGATCTATCATCTTTTCTAAATCATGTAATAATGACTCCAGACTAAATAAAATAGAAATTGACTTATGATTAATTTGAAAACAGAATATTCATGAGTTATTCCATTTCTATTCTTATGGCTTTAAAATTCTCTTAATAGGTGGGTACTTTTAGAGAAATAATTGACTAGGTCATTCACTCTAAACAGGCATTTGATTTTTATTAAGCCCAGACACATTGTGATAGAATTAAAATATCTAATTTCCATTAAAACTAAAATAAAAAATTAACATTTTATTCATAATGAAATTTTACTGTGTTATGACAAGCTCATCATTATAATTTAAGCATTATGGTTTTTTTTTTTTTTTTTTTGGTTTTTTGAGACAGGGTTTCTCTGTGGTTTTGGAGTCTGTCCTGGAACTAGCTCTTGTAGACTAGGCTGGTCTCGAACTCACAGAGATCCGCCTGCCTCTGCCTCCCGAGTGCTGGGATTAAAGGCGTGCGCCACCACCGCCTGGCTAAGCATTATGTTTGAATGCACATTTTTTCAACATCCGAGAATATTTTGGTTCTTTTGTCAATTTGCTTATAGCAAATCTTTTGTGTGTGTGTCCATGGCAAAAATTCCCTAATAAATTTAAGAAATAGTCAAATAATTTAAGAAATAGTCAAATGGTCTCAATACTGAAGGATAAATATTATTTAAGTGGTTTTTTATAATCCCTATTGGTGAAACTACTATCTGTGACTTGAGTAGTGTTAGATAAAATTACATGAGTCAGAGTAACAGAACTGATCCTTGATGGATGATGCTTGAATGAGAATTTTTACCTTCCCAGTTTCTACCCCACTGCTGGAAAGAATCCTGAGTGAGGTGCAGGTTTGATTGGAAGTATGTTATACCATTATTCATGAAACTCTTATTTCCCCATAAGTAATTCACTTGATTAGAATTCAACCATTCATGCATTTCACTCATTAACAAGTATATTTAACAAGTTCTTATTATGTGCATACACAGTGGTAGATCAGGTAAGCAGGGAAATAGATACAATAAGATGCTAATTATTATGTCAGTTTTATTTCAAGTGAAAAATATGTGAAATATTTATTATATACATAATTATACTATAAAGAAATGAAAAGTCATATAAACAGTTGTAGTAGCCCTTATCAAGAGTCCTACTGCATTCAGTGAATTTTGAAGGAGGATTTTCTGTGTGATAGTATTCATTCTGACATTCAAGTGTTGATTAAAAGTGAACAATGAGAAAAATAGCAAAGTACAGAAAGTTACAAGTTGAGATCATCTCAAGCCAGGTTGCTGAGATTTCATTAGAAACTTCAAAATTTGAAGTAAAAAATGTAAACACTCTTCATAGCTTGCTCACTGAGAGTCAAGGAATAATGCAAAGAGATTAAGTTCGGAAATACATGATGAGTAATGCAGAGGTTTCTTGGCCGCATGGAACTTTCTGTACTGTTATTAGAAAAAGAAGTTTGAAGAAGTTACATCAGAATATTAAATTATAATACGATTATATTTGCTCTGAGTTGTCATTGTTAGTAACTGAGTTCTGTTTTTCAGATCAATTTTCTGGACTGATAGAGAAATGTGAAAAGGTATAGATAAAATCACTGATCACATCATGATGGAAGGACCTATTTCAAATGCATGGCTTGATTTCAGGAGTCTGAAACTATGGAGTAAGTAGTGAGGGTAATAATGAGAGGTAAGGTATTTTACACACACACACACACACACACACACACACACACACACGTTTTTGTCAGGTCCTTTACAAAGAATATTAATTATCTTATGTGTATTCTAAGACAAGAAGCTCTAAGTAAGCTATGTATTTGAATCATCTCCTTGTGCAATCTGCAAGTCTCCCCGAGGACATGTTGCATCGATCTAATATTAACACCTTTTGTTCATATTAAAGTGCGTCTGAGAATGTCGAAGTTCCTTGCTGAAAGCATGTAATAACACTTAAAATACCTCATGCAACTCATCTTGAACTAAAATCTAATGCATCATAGTATCCCATTTTAATGTATATCATTGGTATCAAGAAAATAGGGTAACTACCGTGTCTCTTCTGATTGAAGTCGTCATCGAGTTGAAGTGAATTTGTCTTTTACCACAGTAACTTCAACACTGAGTTTCTGGAGTAATGAGAATAGTAAGACTGCAGCCACTTCATCTTATAACAGGCAAAACACTAACCAGAACAGAGTACCTTTCCTGATTCCCCTTTTGGCAAATCCCCCCCCCCCCCAAGTTGTGGGTGAAATGGCCATGAGAATGTGAGCCTGGGAGAGCCTTCTCTGCCACTTATCTGTCATGGGGTGATATGACAAGGGAAAGATGCCCTCCTTCCCTTAATCCTTGCCACCCAGGCAGGCAGAAGAGTTGGCCCTGTATCTCATCATTTGCGGCACTCGGCAAAGTGGGCCCTGCACCTTCACCTGGGCAGGACAGAAGAGCTGTACCTGGTGGTGTGGATACAGGTGACTCAGCACCTAGAGTATGAGAACAAGCGAGCCCCTTGCTGCTTGCTGCTTTGGTTGGATTAGCCAGGCCAGTGCTGGAGAGCTCACCGTGGTGGTGACGATGGAAAGCTGGTAGGCTGACCAACCCTGTCACCATCCAGGCCAGAACCAATACTATGATATGACTCACACCAGCATCCTCCCCATCTAGGATCTTTTGGAACCTGGGCAAGGGCCAGTCATGCAGATCCAGAGCTGCATGACATCCATGTCCCAGGGCAACAACAGAATAATGAAAAGGAAACCAATAACGGCCCAGTATTGAGAAGTCAGAGGCCTTGAAACAGACCTGTGACTAATTGCAATGAACATTTGCAGTTGAATAAGGAAATTAGTTTAAATTTCAGTAAAACAGCCAAATAAGAACTAATGTGGTTTTGACTTCATTTTTTAAAATTTTATTGATTTTTATTCAGCTCTACATTTTTTCTCTGCTCCCCTCCCTGCCTCTCCCCTCCACTTCAACCTTCTCCTAAGGTCCCCAAGCTCCCAATTTACTCAGGAGATCTTGTATTTTTCTACTTCCCATGTAGATTAGATCTATATATGTCACTCTCAGGATCCTCATTGTTGTCAAGGTTTTCTGGGATTGTGATTTGTAAGCTGGTTTTCTTTGATTTTTATGTTTGAAAACCAGCTATGAGTGAGGACATGTGATACTTGTCTTTCTGTGTTAGCTTACTCAAAATGTTTTCTAGCTCCATCCACATGCCTGGAAAATTCAAGTTATCATTATTTTTTATGTTGTGTAGTACTCTATTGTGTAAATGTACCACATTTTTCTTATCTATTCTTCGGTTGAGGGGCATTTCGGTTGTTTCCAGGTTTTGGCTATGACAATCAATGCTGCTATGAACATAGTTGAGCACATGTCCTTGTGGCACGATTGAGCATCCTTTGGATATATACCCAAAAGTGGTATTACTGGGTCCCGAGGAAGGTTGTTTCCTAATTTTCTGAGAAATCGCCACACTGACATCCAAAGGGGCTGTACCAGCTTGCACTCCCACCAGCAATGCAAAAGTGTTTCCTTTACCACACAATCTCTCCAGCATAAGGTATCATCAGTGTTTTTGACCTCAGCCATTCTTACAAGTGTAAGATAGAATCTCAGAGTTGTTTAGATTTGCATTTCTCTAATGACTCAGGATGTTGAACATTTCTGTAAGTGTCTTTCAGCCATTTCAGATTCCTCTGTTGAGAGTTCTCTGTTTAGGTCTGTATTCCATTTTTTATTGGAATAATTGCCGTGCACCGCACCCCTGTGTCTGCACTCTGTGCGCTGGCACCCCGTTCGCGAGCTTTGGGCAAGGAGGCTAGAGGTTAAAATACACACAGACCGAGAGACAGCGACACGGGTCATGCTTGAATTCCCCAAGAATGCCCCCTTTATTGTGTTCAGGGGCAGATTGTATAGAGATAGCCACACCCCAGCCAAGCCCACCAGAAACCACTCTCCTGCCATCAGGAACTCCTGAAGGTCTTGTGCTCAGAGCAGCTGTAGGCTCTCAGATCAGGGGATTACAAGAAATTCAGGATCTGGAGTCTCACTGCTCCCAACAATAATTGTTCTTTTGATGACCAATTTCTTGAGATAGTTGTATGTTTTGGAGATCAGACCTCTGTCTGATGTGGAGTTGGTGAAGATTTTTTCCCATTTTGTAGGCTGTCATTTTGTCTTGCTGACTGAGTCCTTTGCTTTGCTTTACAGAAGCTTTTCAGTTTCAGGAGGTTCCATTTATTAATTGTTTCTCTCACTGTGCTACTGGGATTATATTTAGGAAGTGGTCTCCTGTGCCAATGCATCCAATTGTACTTCCCACTTTCTCTTCTGTGAGGTTCAGTGTAGTTGATTTTATATTAAGATCCTAGATCCATTTGGGCTTGAGTTTTGTACACAGTGATAGATACACATCTATTTTCATTCTTCTACATGTTGATATCCACTTATACCAGCACCATTTGTTGAATATGCTTTTTTCCATTTTATATTTTTTACACTTTGTCAAAACTCAAGATTTTGAAGGTGTTTGGATTGACTTGTGTGTCTTTCTTTTCTATTGGTCCTCCTGTCTGTAGTAGAGTTTGAAGTCAGGGATTGTGATGCCTTCTGAAGTTCTTTTATTGTATAAGATTGTTTTAGCTATCCTTGGTTTTTTGCTTTTCCATATGAAGTTGAGTATCGTTTATTGAGATCTGTTAAATTTTTTCCTGAGACTGTGATGGATTTTTCCTGCATTGAATCTGTAGATTACTTTGGTAAGATTGCCATTTTTGCTATATTATTTCTACCTACCCAAGAGCATGGGGAATTTGTCCATTTTTGGTCTTCAAAGATTTAAAGTTCTGGTTATACAAGTCTTAAACTTGTTTGGTTAAAATTACTCCAAAATATTTAATGTTATTTGTGGCTATTGTGAATGGTGTTGTTTCTCTGATTTATTTATCAGCCCTTTTATCATCTGAATAAAGTAGAGCTACTAATTTTTTTGCATTAATACTGTATTCAGCTATATTACTGAATGTGTTTATGAGTTGCAGAAATTTCTTGGTAGATTTCTTGGGGTTGCTTATGTATTTGATCATATCTATCATATCATCAGCAAATAGTGAGAGTTTAATTTCTTTTTTGATTTGTATCCCTTTGATCTCTCTCTCTCTTTATTAACTATGAATATTTTTATTTTGCAGACAGTTGCAAGTCAAACCTTAAGTAGTTGTAAACA
The DNA here is from genome assembly GCF_950005125.1 of Chionomys nivalis. NCBI lineage: Eukaryota > Metazoa > Chordata > Mammalia > Rodentia > Cricetidae > Chionomys > Chionomys nivalis. Next base: position 25,773,127 of record NC_080103.1, on the reverse strand, counting down.
TTTTCCCCCACCTCTTATTACCATATATTTCCATAGCATATTTTATGAAACAAACCTAAGTGCCTTAAGAAATTGTCTACTTTTTTGAGACTATATGCAAACTATAAAAGATTGTATACTTACATGTTACATGAAATAGCAAGTCAAGAATATGAATGAAATCAATGCAGTCATGAATAATGATATAATATTTAATTCTCAAATTTATATAAATGCATATTTGCCATTTGTATTAGTGTTACTTTTGTTAACCTGTCTAACAATGTTTAAAATTCCCCAAATTTTTATAAATTTGCATTTTCAACATATTTTCTAATCTCTAAATAAAAGTATATATTATTTCCTAAATACTGGCACATATGCATCTAAAATTTTATTACTAATTATTTGTGTTCACACATATATATTTATGTGATGAGTAGCACATGGGAGAGGAAGAAATTTCAACTTTGTTTATATGACCATATGTATTTGAAGATAGTTTGGTGCACTTTAACTAGGTTATCCCATCAATTTCACAATGTCAAACTTCTTATGAAACATTATATAATTAACAAAATAATACATATATAAAATATGTTATATGTGTACACACACGCATATAATCTAGAATGTTTTTATACCTTCACTCTATGTTGTGAGAAACATATAAGTGAACGAGCACTGATATTCTTAAATGAAGTGAGCTACAGAATAATTAAAAAGAGACAGATCATCAAGAGGAACTTGTTGAGTTAAATTGTAGAGTGACTTTGAAAGATAAAAGGCATTATACCTATACAAATATAGAAAGAGAAATTTGTGAAAAATAAGAAAAGCAAGGTATCAAAAAAGTGTTTGAATATTTTCTAGCAGATTCCTATTTATATGTTCTATTTTGTGTATCAGTTTTTAAAGGCACTTTTTAATTTACTTGCATGTTTAAATCATCATTATCATTAAATGCCTTCAAAATTTTTAACATGTTCTTCATTGTATTAATTTTATACATTAACTGATACTAACCAATCATAACAGGTTTCTATTAATAATAAAAATTAAGAAAAATTAAAGAATTTATTCTAAATTTTTCAAAACATGAGATACAAGTCCAATTGCATTTGACCTTATTTCTTGTGATATTAAACATTATTCAGTATTATATTTTAAAGAATTACCCCAAACCAGCACAAATCACATTGTTCTAAAAACCAGTAATGTTAATCTAAAGTAATTTTGCATTTTCAAAATATATAATTGAACAAGGATCAAGCTTGATTGAAATTTCAAGGAAAAAATGTACTGCAACATATGAAGAACATAATTTACCTTGACACAACATCATTATTTGTTAAGATAAATTAATAAACAGCACCTTTGGGTATACCCAATCTATTCAATTGTTGTCAGTGTTGATTAGAATATCTGTCGAAGCTATAATAAACTGTGACCGTATTAATATATGATAGTTCCTTTTGTTTATTTAATGTAAAGCAATACCCCTAACTCATTACACCAATCATGACTTTTCATGAGTCTCCTCTTACAGTGTTCAAACGAGCAATGTCATTAGTCACATTTTATGGTTTCTCAAAGTGGTTATAAGTTAGAGATACAGGGATGATTTAAAAAGGCAATACATAATCTTATTATTTGTTTTAAAGTTGTAGGAGTTTTAATTGCAAAGAGGCAAAAATGCCCTAAATGGAGCAAATATTAATGAGTTTTATGATTCTATCTTCTGATTGCAACAACATTCATTTTTAATATTCTGTAAGTAATTTTGCATTAAATATTACCATTTTCATCTCTCATTTATCAACATTTGTGCTTATAACAGAATTTTGCTGTAAATAAGTTATGTTTGCATTACTTTAATCATAATAATTATAACTTTAAATCACAGTTTTTATAATAGGTTTACAAAATAAATGCCAATAATTTAAAGGATAAGTCTAAGAATAGTCACCCTGTAATATACCTCAAGGAATTTTAGAATTTATATAATGTAATAAACTGTTGATCATTGGATAATTGGCTTTCATATACAATTAAGCTTTCTTAGAAACTGGTAGGGTCACATGAGAGTATCCAACTGAAGATTACTGCTAGTCCTCCAGAATCTTCGTTAGTCCTTATTCCATGATGGACTGATGACATGCTCATTTTTCTGTAGGCTAACGGTGCCATTAATAAGTTCTGTGAGGTCATGATTGTAATGATTGTGTCATACCCAGAATGCAATATTTTATAGACCTTCTCCTTCTCTTCTGGTTCTTACATTCTTACCTCACTTTCTTCCAAGGCATTCCCTATGGCTCAGTTGCTAATATAAGGTGTTGTTTAGGGCTGAGCTTTCAAGCATAACTTATGCTCAAAATCCTAAGGAGCTATGAGGCTCTACATTTACCAAATCACACAGACAGTACTGGTTAAAGTCTATGGGTTACAAAAGAAAAAAACCATGAAGTGAGAAAAAGGCCTATTATGGGAAGCCCAAGTTGGTGAGGGGTGGAGATAATCAGAAATACAAAATCAACAGAAATCCTGAGAAAAGGTAAAATTGGAATAATAATCCAAGGACTTGTAACTTGAGAACATGCATAAAACATGAAGATAGTTAGGGTTGAGCTGAGACAAAAATAAAAGATAGAAAAAAACCCTAATTATTTGCTAAGTTACTCGAAAATACGTTAAATGTAAACAATATAAGTTTAACACCTAAAATATACAAGTGCCAAGCATAAAACACAAGATTTATATATTACTATAATCAAGACATATATTGCCTAAATATCTAAGAGAAATTTCTAAGAACACAATCTATCTAAATGTACAATGAAAGAGCACAGAGCTCAAGAACAAAATAGAACAAATAATGAATTATAAAAGTCACATTACAAGGTGATTTACTAATTATCCTTAAACACAAACTATATGAATGTATGATACATATGTAAGTAGAACTCAAGTAAAAAATAACAACCACACATTAGTTTGGGACATTGCCTCTTTATTGTCACAGAATGCATAAAATTGATAAGATGTAAGTTGGGTGTGAAATATCATACATGTAAACCCATCATTCATGAGGTTACATTAGGAAAATTGCAATGAGACTGTAGCAAACCAGAGTTTCAGATGAGGAGCCAGAACAGCCTGGGTTACAGAGTGAAATGGACTCCAAAAGAAAAAATATGGTAAATATGGATTAGATTTCATGGAAATATACATAATAGTAGACCAACCAGCAGAGGAGACATATATTTACATGTGGAAATAGATATAAACATGCCCCATCATATGCTTAATGTATATAAAAACATTGAAATTACAAAACTTTTAAAATACAACATCAGAAAGGAAATGAAAATAATGAAATCAGTAAAAATGGGTGCTTTCAAAAAATTGGAATCCTTCAAAGAAGAGTTCACAAGAATGCTAAGAAAATATCTGGAGATCTAGGAAAAAGAATGAAGCATTGTATAAAGAGGACGAAGAAAGGCAGAATGAATGCAACTGGTAAGATTGTTTTTCAGTAGAAAAACAAACAAAAAACTGCTAAATAGAGTCCAGACAGGCAGGCAGACAACAGGAGAAAACTCTGTAGAGTGGGACAAAGATAATACAACAGAGAATAGAAAAGCAAGTATATATTTTGAGAAAGAACAAAATTTTTAAAAAAATCCTTACGTATAGTTTGAGAGGAAAAAGACTTTATTGAATTTTGTGAAGGATGTATAGGTATTATTAGTAACACCATACAGACTCTCCCCCAATGCCCAACACTTGCATTCCTCCCTTAGCAAAGGAAAAAGAGAAAAGCAGTTACAAGAGATACCCCAGAAGGAAAAAGAGAGTGAGATGGACGATGGGAGCAACTATGCCCATTAATCAGACAGCCTAGAAAGACAATCAGTCTTTAAAATGAAGAACTTCCATTAAAGATAAACCAGAAGCCAGATGCCATCTTTGGAGACTTTTATCTAACACTGAAAGAAAAATTAATGCCATTTCTTCTCAAACTCAGTCAAGGGTGTTTAAAAGGGTCAATACTCCATACTGGGTTCTACTAGGCCAGAATCATTGTTTTACTAAAATTGAATAAAACAACCAAATACCAAATATTAAAGAAAAAATTTCAGAATAATTTTAGTAAATACTGAGGCAAAAATCCTTATGAAAATACTAAGTTGAATTGAACAACAAAATGAATGTATTATTTACCTTGAACACCTGGAATTTGTATCTTGGAAGTTATGAACTTTTAAGGGAGGCAAATTCATAAACATACAACACTCATCAACAAAAGGAAAAGCTATTAAGAGAAGCTATTAAGGATCATCTGTGGTTACTGCCAATCTGGGCCATACTATCTCCTGGCAGATTCCATGAAAAGATTTCAAGGAAGGACATATTTGTTTTTGGCCTGTTCATTGGCAAGGTCATCTATCTTCTTCCTGACATGTTCCATTTCTTCACTGCTATTGGTACCTTCATCAGTGGGATTCCAAGAGAGATTTAAAACTTATCACTCTGTAGATTTCCCCTTCATGATCTTGACCTCCCTCGCTCATAAGATTCCCTGAGCTCAGCCTGGCCTGGTGCTTGCTTGTGGATCTCTGCATCTGCTTCCATCAGTTACTGAATGAAGCCTCTATGATGATAATTAGGGTAATCATCAATCTGATTACAGGGGTTAGGGTATTCACCAATCAGATTACAGGAGAAGGCCACTTCAGACACCCTCTACATTATTGCTAGGAGTCATAGTTGGGGTCATTCTAGTGGTTTCCTGGAAATTTCCCTAGGACCAGGTTTCTCCCTAACTCCATAATGACTTCTTCTATCAAAGATATATCTTTAACTGCTCTCCCACTCCATCCCTCACCCAACTAGACCACCTCATTCCCTCATGCCCTCATCCTCCATTCCCTCCCCTCTATAGTCCCCTTTATTCCCAGTTTACCCAGGAGATCTCATCTATTTCCCTTTCCTATGGCCCTCCATGTCACAACAATGGAACTCAAAAACTCTAGACCAACAGCTGTGAATCTTGCATGCGACTGAACTAGCCCCTCTGCGTGTGGGAGACAATTGTGTAGCTTGGTCTTTTTGTGGGGCCCCAGGCAGTAGGACAAGGTTCTAACCCTTGTGCATAAGCTGGCTTTTTGGAGTCTATTTCGTATGGTGGGATGTCTTGCTCAAACTTGATGCATGGAGGAGAGGCTTGGTCCTGCCTCAATTTATTGTGCCAGGCATTTTTGACTCCCCATGGGAGGACTTACCTTTAGGGTAACTTGATGGTGGTAGGCAGTTGCAGCAAGGGGGAGCAGAGGAGCAGCTTGAAGAGAACTATAGTTGGAATGAAAAATGAATTAAAAATAAATAAAACAGAAACAAAAACAAATAACAACAATAATACAAACTTTCAGCTCTCAAGGACTTCCCTGGGAATCAATACCAGATTGAGACTGCAGAGTTATCTGGAAAACTTCAAGATCCTTTTCATAAAAAGATAGCCAGGTCAGGCAAATCTGACCACAGGCGGTAAGTTACTTTAATAAATCCCCTCTCTCTCTCTCTCTCTCTCTCTCTCTCTCTCTCTCTCTCTCTCTCTCTCTCTCGTGTGTGTGTGTTTGTTTTCACAATGCTCATTCTTTCATTCTGTTTTTTTTAGAACCCTGACGAATATGTTTACAAAATTAAAACTAAAGTCAATTCAAGATTTGAAATGAAGGTAGTCCAAGAGAATAGAAATAGAGAATTTGTGATTTTGATCACCTGCTGTGTTGTAATAAATAAATCATCAGTGGAAGATGGTTAATCATTCTAGGAATCTTATCTTCAAAAGTCAAAAATATTTAACTTTACCATTACTGTATTCTACTTTGGTAAAGTGGAAAATATTAGGTGCTCTTGTACTGACTTTTCCAGGCAGAGAGAGTACATATAAATTCAATGTTTACAAATGGTATAGATTTACCATAAATGAAGCTTATTTTTTTATAATATCTGCAAGGTTATGTACTATTTATGCAACACTGAAAATGATTGCAAATATTTTTCTAGACAGAAAACTACTGAACCTACAAATCTGTCTTTACTTTAAGGTATCTAAGGAGTTGAGCATATGAAATCAAATTTCTGAAATTGCTTCCAAAAGCCTTGATAAATGATGTTATCCATCATCTCTAATGTGAACTGTTTGACATTAATTATTTTTACATCATGAACTGACTAAGGATCATGGTCAGGTTATTACATCAGTAAAATATTGACTTGTTGTGAAATATTCTTGAGGAGACATTCAATTCTAAAATCTTGAGAGTTGGAATTCACTGGAGTCCTATAAGCAATTATAGATTATAAGACATTATACACATCCAGTATGTCACAGCTCCTATATACTGTCTCTGTAAAGTATGATATATATCAATTTTTAAAAAGCCCTCTGATAAATACTAAAGAGCAGTGGCATGTTAAAAGTAATTATCATCATGAATATGTATGTGTGTGTTTTAACTGACATAATTTCACATAAATTTGGCTAATCTGCCCATAATTTGATAATAGATGTACAAATTGACACAATTAATATAATTTGCTAACATTAAAGCTATTTCATATAATTCTTAATTATATATACAAAGAAATCTAGAATTGTTGTTTTTTACCTGTTATCCAGTTATGAAATACTAAATAGTTGAACATTAAAGAATATGAGACAGCAGATGAATATTCTCCAAGTTTTAATATTTAGTTAAGTCAGCCTATTGAGGACTGAAATTTAAATTTTTAACTTTTCTAGCCCTAAAATTAAGGCATACATGAATTTAACAGTATTAACAAAATAATGAAAAGCAAGTACTTTAATTCTAGTACTTAGCCTGAGCAAGTTTTAGATACTTTTCTTTTCACACATAACAATTTACTGTCATGCATAATTAAGTCTCTAGTGAAATTGCTTTTCAATAATTTCTTAGAGGACAAATGATTAAACTAGCATACCCGGTTTTTATTAACTAAGGGAACTTTTCTAGTGGAATTAAACAAAACTGATTTCGTTATTTCAGAACTATTTCAAGATAGGATCCAGGACTCCTATTTTCTATTTGATTTGCTGTAGCTTGGCCAGTGCTGGAGTAAGGAGATCATTATACATAGTGAAGAGAGGCCAAACACAGGGAACATCAGGATAGCTTCTGATCTGCAATGATAGCTTTTCTAAAAATCAGAAGAGAGAGACAGGGCAGAGAGAGAGAGAAAGACAGAGAGAAACATAGAAGAGAGAATCAGAGAGAAGGGGAGACAAGAGGAACACGATAGAGACAAAGAGGCAGAGACAGAGAGAAACAGAGCCAAAGAAGAAAGGAAGAGAGACAAAGATGGAAAGACACAGAAATAGAGAATGAAAGAGCAACAGATAGAGGAGACAGATGAAGACAGACATACAGAGATATAAACAGAAAAGACAGCGACAGAGAGAGACAGAGGAAAAAAGAGAGAGAGAAATCCAAGGAGAGACAGAGACAGAGGAGGGAGAGGGGAATTCTTTGAGCAGCATGACAATTATAACTCTCTTTATCCTGGTTATGAGATATAGTTCTTGTTATGTAATGAAAAGATAACATTTGAGTAATGTAGTACAATAATATGAACCATACATATCTTACTGTGCCAAAAAACATGACAATTCTTTTTTACTGCCTCAGTGTCTGGTAGCACGTCTTACAGTTAATTTTAATACATTAACTCATAAGTTTTTATCACAGGGTTATAACATACTTTTAAAATGGGATTAAAAAAAACTGAACAGCCATTTTTCAAAGATGATGTACAAAGTACCCACATACATATGAAAATAATGTTCAATATCTATATCCCTTAAGAATATAAAACTCAAAGTAAAAAATCTTTTCTTCCAAGTAAAAAGGTTTACTATCAGATATAGAGTAAAAAAAACTTGCTAGGCCACAGAAAGAAATATTAACTGTTTATTTTTGTTGTTTGGTGACAAATACTAACATGAAATCACAATCTTTAGAACTCTGATACTCAAGATGTACAAATACAAATAAAACAAAGAAAAATCAATGATAAAAAGTACAGAAATTTGTACGCTGCTTTAACAGACAATCAACATTTTGTTTCCAGCAACCACATCAGACAGCTCAACTATTAGAGACACAAAAGTCCTTCTCTGCACCAATTCTTAGGTGCACTAGCAATACTAATCTTGCAGTGTTCTCCTCAAAGGAAGAAATACCTCCTTTCCATCTAGAAGGCTGTGAGGGCATGTTGTGAATGACCTGGTGACCTTTGGTATCTGTAGAGTCAGACTTTGCCCAACTCCCCCAGAATGATTATCACAGATCTAAGTTACTAGATCGTTGTCTGTTTCTCAGTCAGTAGAACGTATCTTAAGGAAAATGTCACATGTACTTACCGTCTGACCATCTCTACATTATCTCTGTCAGAGACTGCATCAGATCCTAGTCCCTTAGGCTATCTTAATGGTTACATATACTTAGTTGAGTTCAGATGTAGTTATGCCTTCTTGTTCAATAAGAATTGTGTTACATTAGGATTTTTCCCCAAATTTTAAGGTTTTTTTTTTTTTTTTTTTTTGGTTTTTTGAGACAGGGTTTCTCTGTGGTTTTTTTGGAGCCTGTCCTGGAACTAGCTCTTGTAGACCAGGCTGGTCTCGAACTCACAGAGATCCGCCTGCCTCTGCCTCCCGAGTGCTGGGATTAAAGGCGTGTGCCACCACCGCCCGGCAATTTTACGGTTTTTAAATAAGTTTAAAATAAGCACCTGCTGTCAGATTCACTAGAATTTTGAACCAGTACATGATGCTCATGTCTCTGCTGGTGAGGTATGAGAACAGAGGCACAGCAAGGTTCACTCAGTATTGACTTTAAGGTTTTCTCAGCCTTCATTAGTAAATAAACAGTGTAAATGTATATTGAGCACCGCATGTGTTGACGTTCAAAAAAAACCTGATTTTTAAAAGTTCATCAACTTTAATTTCACCTTTGTATTACTAATACAAGAAACCATAGCCTGAATCACACACACAAACAACAGACAAACACACCAGAAATCTATTGTCTTCTATTTCTGTAGGCTAAATTTTCTTTTTTTTAAATTTTATTCTTTTTTAATTAAAGTTTCCACCTCCTCCCCATTTCCCATTTCCCTCCCCCTCCTCCCACATATTGCCCCCTCCCCCCACTCCCCTCCTCCTATCCCCACCTCTCTTCTCCTCCCCCCACTCCATTCCCCCTCCCTCTCCATACTGAATAGCCCTACTAGTGATCTAAAAATCTGGGTGTTAGCAAGACTTGATGTGTGATATTTTGATTGTGTTCTGACAAATAAAGCTTGTTTAGAGTTGGAGAGCAGAGATAGCTACTAGCCAACAATAAACGTTTGGGGGACTTTAGAGAGAGCACACAGGAAGTGGTAAGGAGGGCTGACAGAAAATCTTGGCCCTTTTGGAAAGAGGAATGGAAGAGGTAGTCACTGGTGGCTGGTTCCCTGGTTCTCTAAACTTTAAGGCTTTGATGCCGATTTCTGACTTTGTTTTTATTGATAAAGATTACCTAGATTTTTGTTTCAAAGACTTTTTTTAAACCTAGCATTTTGTTTTTGCATTTTAGCTGCTGTCCACATTCCCTGATCACCATCAAATAGTCATCTATTAATTTAAAAACTCTTTCACAGTCACTCTTCCTCTTGACTTTCTGTGATGGTTGGTGTGAGTCACAGACTTGACTTGATTAAGAAGTATAGAGATGGATACAGCTCTGACCCAGGAAGTCTGTGGGTATGTTTATAGAGGGAATTAGCTAAGTGGAGAATTCTAATACAAATTTAATTAATTTAAAATATTTTAAAAAGTCTACATAAATCAAAGAAAAACTAGCCTACAGTCCACAATGTCAGAGAACATAGATAACCAAGAGGACCCTAAGAGAGACATGCCTGGAATTAGGATAATAAAAAACAAGATCTTTGGAGTAAATCTGGAGCATGGGGGTCATGGGAGAGGGTAGAATAGGAGAATGGATCAAGGGAGGGGAGGGGAGAAAAATGTATAGTGCAATAAAACAATAAAAATGGGTTAAAATAATTATTTCTCTTACATACTATGCAATTGGTTTCCCATATCTCACAAACACTTTTCAACACATAATACAATTGGTTTTTGTATCTTCACATACGTGAAAAAGTTTTCTGTGGTGTCTTTCTGTAAGTATATGTTTAACTACATGTGTCATTGTTTTCTGGAACACATTCAAATTCCTAGCCAACTGAATTTACTAGCTAGAAGTTTCTAGAGAACGTTTCCAATTCATTTGAAAGAACATTGCTATTAAGGATATATAATTTGTTTTTAACAGAAAGCATTGTTTTGATTTTATTTCTATTTACTTTAAAATATATCTTAAGTAAAATTGGTTATAGTAAAAGTACTGATTTATATACTGATTAATATTTCATTACTATCAATATCTTTATATATCTTACACGGAAATACATACTTCTATTTGGTTTTTATTCATAATTGCATGCATATACTATTTCTAAATGATACCACACTAATAATATTTACAAACTGATGCATAATCTCTCCAGAACTAAATTTGGTTCTTTTTTTTCAAGACAGCGTTTCTAAATTCAGTTCTTATATCATCCTTTTTTTTCTTGCTGCTGACATATCTGTCTCTCAGGAAATAGTTTTCTGCAATCATTTCCTTTCATCTTTTCATATTTATGCTTCCCTCTTACTCTATTTCACATTCCCCTTGCAAATATTAAAAGAGCTATTCTTCTTTTTCTTATTTCTGCTTTATTTTTATTATTATTCTGTAGATTATTCATCACCACCTTGAAGCTGATCACAGTAAGATTCTGCAAATGACCTCAAACTGTGTCTTTCAGATGTCCAATGTTTATGCAAATTTTATCCTAATTATCCCAAAGTTTTCTCTAATAGTGACCTCAAGAGTATGACCCTACTTCATAAACATCTTCTCATACTAATAGTGTATGGATGCTCCTATTTCCTTTCTTCCCTTGTGAATAAAAATTGCTAAACTCCCATGCACTTTAATGGCACTTAAAAGGAGACCCAGTGGGGAGTCTCAGCAGAGCTCATGAAGTGTCTGACCTGTTGAATAAGAGTAATGTGCAGACCATGATCACCTTCATGTGTTCCTTACGAAAGAATTAACAAAAAAAAGACATCAATTCAGTAAATATATGAAGCAATATGTGTACTTTTCTGATAACAAAATGAACCTGTTGGGGAACATTAAATCAGGTAGTTCAGTGTTTTGCAATTTGCATTTTATCTAACATGTGTGTGTGACCCCAAAAATTCTACAAAGTAACTCCTACAACTCCTAAACACCTTCAGTAATGTAGCAGGACAAAAGATAAACTCAAACAAATAAGTAAACATCTTACATACAAATGATAAAGGGACTGAGAAAGATATCAGAGAAACATCATCTTCAAAATAGCAAAAATAACATATAATACCTTGGGGTAACCCTAACCAAACAAGTGGAAGATTTGTATGAAAAAACTTTAAGTCTTTGAAGAAAGAAATTGAAGAAGACGCCATAATATAGAAAGACCTCACACGCTCTTGGGTAGGTAGAATAAACATAGTAAAAATGGCAGTCTTACCAAAAGTAATCTACGGATTCAATGCAATGCCCCAGCCAAATTCTTCACAGATCTCAAAAGAACAATACTCAACTTCATATTGAAAAGCACAAAACCCAGGATTGCCAAAACAATCCTTTACAAAAAAAAAGAGGAACTTCTGGAGGCATCACTATCCCTGATTTCAAACTCTATTGCAGAGCTACAGTAATGAAAGTGACCAGGTATTGACAAATAAAAACAGACAGGAGGACCAATGGAATCTAATAAAAAACCCAGATATCAATCTACACACCTACTAACCCCTGGCTTTTTATAAAGAAGCTAAAAATACACTATGGAAAAAATAAAGCATGTTCAGCAAATGGTGTTGGCATAACTGGATATCAATATGTAGAAAAATGAAAATAGATCCATGTCTATCCCCATGAAAAAACTCACATCCAAATGGATCAAAGACCTCAACATGAAACTAACCACTCTGAATTTCTCTGAAAAGAAAATAGGAAGTACAGTTGAACTGCCACAGGAGACCATTTCCTTAATATAACCCCAGTAACACAAACAATGAGAGCAACAATTAATAAATGGGACCTCCTGAAACTGAGAAGCATCTTTGAAACAAAAGATATGATCAACAAGACAAAACAGCATCCTACAGAATTGAAAGGATCCTCACCAACCCCACATCGAACAGAGGACTGTTCTCCAAAATACACAAAGAACTTATGAAACTTGACATCTAAAGAATAAATAATCCAATAAAAAATTGAGTAGAGATCTAAATAGAGAACTCTCAATAGACAAATCTCAAATGGCTAAAAGACACCTAAAGAAATGCTCAACATCCTTAGTCATTAGAGAAATAAAATCAAAACAATCCTGAGATTTCATCTTATATGTGTCAAAATGGCTAAGATCAAAAGCAGGGATAACAGCTTATGCTGAAGAGGATATGGGGTATAAGGAATACTCTTCCATCACTGGTGGGAGTGCAAACGTTTATAGCCACTTTGGAAATTAGTATCATGATTTCTCAGAAAATTAGAAAACAATCTACCTCAAGATCGAGCAATACCACTTTTGGGTATATACTCAAAGGATACTCAATCATGCCACAAGGACATGTGCTCTACTATGTTCATAGCAACATTATCTGTCATAGCCAAAACCTGGAAACAACCTAAATGCCCCCATACCTAACAACTGGTAAGGAACATGTGGTATATTTACACAGCAGAAAAAAATAATCACATCTTGAAATTTGCAGGCAAATGAATGAATCTAGAAAACATCATACTGAGTGAGGTAATCCAGACATAGAAAGAAAAAACTATAATATGTATTCACTCTTAAGTGGCTTTTAGACATAAAGAAAGAAAAACCAACTATAATCCACAATCCTAGAGAACCTAAACAGCAAAGAGCACCCTAAGAGAGACATACATGGATCTAAATAGGAAAGTGTAAAAGGATATATCTCCTGAGTAAATTAGGAGAGTTATTGTCATGGGAGAGGGTAAAAATGGAGAGGGAAGAAAGGGAGAGAACAGAGAAAAATGTATATCACAATAAAAATAAAGATATAAAAAAGAATTATATGTAATACATGTAACTGTTTGTGTCTATGTTTATAACTTGATTATATGCTAATAATTCAGAGGTTAAATGTATTTCAAAGCAATGCCTTTTATTTATTTAAGGGAAATTAGTTGATGTATAGTTATATATACAGATATATACATTATAATATGTTAATGATTTTCCAAAATTCTTTTGTGCGACATTCTCTTGTGGCAGGAAAATTTTTGCCGTATATCATCCTTTATATGTACAATTTAATTGTAAAGTTGAGAATTAAAAAAGAAATATCATGGGATGCTTTGAAACACAAAACAAATTTTCTCAAAATAATCTTAATTTTAAAAATTTTTTTAGATTAATTAATTAATTAATTTAAAATTTCTACCTCTTCCCATCCTCCCATTTCCCTCCCACTCCCCCTACTCCCCTCCCTCTAGCTCTCCAGTCCAAAGAGAAGTCAGGGTGCCCTGCCCTGTGGGAAGTCCAAGGCCCTCCCCCCTCCATCCAGGTCTAGGAAGGTTTGCATCCCAACAGACTAGGCTCCCAAAAAGCCAGTACATGCAACAGAAACAAAACCCAGTGTCATTGTCATTGGCTTCTCAGTCAGCCCTCATTGTCAGCCACATTCAGAGAGTCCAGTTTGATCACATGCTCATTTAGTCCCAGTGGCCTTGGTGAGCTCCCATTAGATCAATCCCACCATCTCCCCACCCCTCACCGTCCTGACTTCCTTTCTCATGTTCTCCATTTTTCTGCTTTTCATCTGGGCCTTGGGAGCTCAGTCCTGTGCTCCAATGTGTGTCTCTGTCTCTATCTCCATCCATCGCCAGATGAAGGTTCTATGGTGATATGCAAGATATTCATCAGTGTGGCTATGGGAGAAGGCCAGTTCAGTCACCCTCTCCTCGGCTGCCCAAGGACCTAGCTGGGGAAATCCCCTTGGATACCTGGGAACCCCTCTAGAGCCAAATCTGTCACCAACCCTAAAATGGCTTCCTTAGTTAAGATATCTTCTTCTCCGCTCCTATATCCACCCTTCCTCCATCTCAACCATCCCATTCCCACAAGCTCTCCTCAATCCTTTCCTTCTCCCTTCTCTCTCCCCATCTCCCCCAAACCTTTTAAATAATCTTAATTTTTAAATTAAATTTTTATTGAGTATATTTTACAAAGTTGGAAATAAAATTTTGCATACTTATTTTTTGTAATGTATGCAAGTGCAATACAAACGCAGGTGGGATTTTTAAATCTTACTCAGTTTTTAATTAAGAACACACCGAGGTTGATGTTTGACACAGAATAAACCTGCATGGTAGTTTAATGTAGCATTGGAATAAAAATACAAGGGAGGTGTTTAGTCCTACCCCAATCCTATATGAAAGCTTTTTAATACCCATAAGAATCCTGTGCCCTTCTGAACAAGAAAAAGAGGATGAGTAGATTGGTGGGGCAGGGCAGAGGAAAGTTGGGGGGAGGAAATGGGAGAAAGGGGGTAAGGAAAACTGCAATCCAGCTGTAAAATAAATGACTAAATCTAATTAATAAAAATAAAACAAAACAAAGTTGAGAACCTGATAGAAAATTAGTCAGAATTAAGCAGGTTTCTCAATGCCTAGGTTAGGCACTATTGATTGCCATTAAATAGTCACTCAAACTCCAAATATCACTTTCTCTGATATTGGAAAGCATATTAATCAAAAAGCATAAATAAAGGTATGCTTTATTTTATGTAAATTATTCTTTAGAATGTTATAATGTAAAAACCAATCATTTGATTTTATCTCTGTGAATCCAAACTTCATAAATGAGCATAAAACTTTGTAGGCTGCATAAAGTTACTTCTCTAACAGTAGAAATTGAAAAGCCCTCTGTGGAAGTATAAGCTGGAATTGCCTTTTCAAAGAAATTTATGATTTTATTACAGCTACATATTGACTATTCGTCTAGCAACCCGCAGGCAGAAAGTAACAGTTTATTTATTCAAACTGCAAATGAAATTGGGCAAGAAAAGTAATTAGCAAGTAACAAACAAAATAATGGAAAAGCACCATGAAAACAGTTTGGAATTTATATGGGTTGTCAGATTGTTAGAAAAATAACACTTTAATTTTAAAAGCAAGTAAAGTTTTAGTAGATGTGTATATATGTGTACCTTTGCATAAAACCCCAACTTCCAAAACTTATGTACACAGATTTCAAAGATATTATTAAGAAGTATTTTTTTGCTTCTCTAATAATTTTAAATTCTTCTTAGTATAATGATAAATATTCTGTTTAGAAAAAACTTCTTATGAAAGGATATTTTTAGGTAGAGTCTTGTTATTCTGGGCTTTGGCATGTCTGTGATAGGTTTTCTTTTTCAAAAAGATCTTTATTAGCATTGCAAACTATAAAGCTAAAACATAGGTTTGGAAAAGAAAGTCTTACAACATGGCAAAGATATTTATATTACCAACATCTATAAGTTATCAGGATGAGGGTGGGGTATGATTCTGCCTTCTTCTGAGCAGAACATAAGTAAATATACTTAGAAAACTTGAACAGTGACAGACAGAACTCTAGGGATGTTTAACCTTACAGTAAGAATCATTTAAACATTCTTAAGTTTCCGAAATTATGGGCAAGATTGGTAGCACAGTTATGTACACTTACAGCTAGCTCTTCATTTCTTTTTTATTTTTTAAATCTCTTTAAAATTATCATTTTTGTTAAGCAGTTATAAGGAATATGCTAAAACTTCTTAGTGTGTGAGTGAGGTGGCTTTGAATTTCAATTCTTGTTAAAAAAATGTTAATCATATTCTGTGCCACATCTCTACCAGAAACTTATTTTTGTTCAGATTTTGCATGGGAATTCTCATGGCAACAATACATGCAGAATATACAAATACCCATTCATTTTCAGACAGTCCTCGAAGTTTCTTTTGCTTAACAAACCTTTCTCCTGAAATCAGAGTTTAGTTTGCTTACCGGTGTTTTTTGGATGAACCAGAACTCATGGTAGATGATGAAATACAGAACAAATTCTACATTATCTTATTGATAATTAGACATCATACAGATGTTTCTATATTTATGAGATAATTTTTGCTTTTGCTTTCTATTTCATGTGACTAAGAAATGAAAACAAGTATTAAAAATTTTAGAATCTGTGAAGATATACTAGATCATGTGATGTGATAGTTTGAATTATAATGGTCTCATAGGTTCATATACTTAAATGTTTAGGGAATGGAATTAGGAAGTATGGGCTTGTTGGAGCAGATGTGGTCTTTTTGGTGTAGGTGTGGCCTTATTGAAGTAGAGGTGTCCTTGTTATCGTAGTTGTGGCCTAGCTGGAGGAAGTATGTCACTGGACACTGGAGGTGTGCTTTGGGTTTTCAGAAGTCCAAGTGAAGCCTATTGGTATGCTCTCTCTCTCTCTCTCTCTCTCTCTCTCTCTCTCTCTCTCTCTGTGTGTGTGTGTGTGTTTCCAGGCTGCCAAAAAAGATGTAGAGCTCTCAGATACATCTCCTGCACCATATCTGCCTGCCTGAGGCCATGATAATAATGGATAAAACCTCTGAATGTAATCAAGCCTCAATTAAATGTTTTCTTTTATAAGAGTTGCTCTGGTCATGAAATCTCTTCACAGCAATAGAACACCGACTAAGACATACAGTATATTTTATGGATGCTCAGTTTCTTGCTGTAGTTGACAATCTACTACTACCTTCAAGAAAAGTGGCCACAAAATTTATTTATATCCCTTCTCTAAGACTCTGTCTCCTAAAACCTTGTCTTTATCTCATTTCCCAAGGAGTATTAAAATTGTTTCTTTTTTCATTCCTGTGTTTATCTCTTCTTTTTTGTATATTAATTTGAAATTTTATGCTTCTTTCATAGGAATGTATTAGTCTGATTTTGAATACTCATTTCTGGTGGAAGAGCCTTGAATTTAAGTCAAAATTATCTTGGCATATATATTTCTCTGCCATCACTCTGACATTTCCATATTACATGTTATTGAAATTTCCATTAGCTTTTCACAATCACTTCATAAATTAGGCATAGATATTAATACTTAAAGTTATAATAAAATTATATGGATACGGTTTTGATAGGAAGCAATTCATAGGAAATCGTGTTATATCATGTCACCAATGATCCTTTAATGTGCATTTCTTTCAACATTTCAGCTTGTCTTTGTCAACTACTTTATTACCACTTTGCAAAAGTAAGTATTAGATGAAGATAAAATTACTGTCGTGAACTTAAATTGCTCAGAAATTACTTTTGATATTACTTTGTCTGTTTTTTTCTACTTTTTTTTTTTACTTTTGTCCTTGATAAAGGCAGGTATTTTCCAGGTGAACTCAATATACATGAGTGAATGAAATGAAAGCTGTAACTGCAAACACTTTTGCTATTGGTACCATGTCACCAGACTCGGTAGAGTGTCTGCCTAATAAGATCTCCTTTGAGAAAAGTTGCTATATCATTAAACAAAAACCCAAATACTTTGGTCCGTGAAACTTAAAAATTAATTTTTATAATAGTTTTCTGGACTATTTTGGATGCCAATATTTTCCTTAATACCGTAGATTAATAGAGAAAGGGTTACTAATTTCCTTTCTCTACAGTTCAAATGACAAGTAATAAGAGATAAATTACACTTATACATTAAGTTCAATATCTGACCTCTGAAATGCTTGATTTGCATGTGTATGGTTACTGACAATCAGCAAAGTACTCTTGAAAACTTCTGGAAACAAAGTATGTTCACTCTGATTATTGGAATGGACCATCTAATTTAGTTCAGTATACATAAAAAAGTGATCCTGTGGAGTCTTTCAATTAGCTTGATTCCTTCTGCAATGCACTGGATTAAAAACATAGCAAGCTACATCAGCAGCAAAGTTTTCACAAAGTGTTGTACTCCCTTTTGAATGCCAAGGTCACTGTATGGACAGTACAAAAACTGCAAGCAGGAAAGCACAAAGAAGGGCAATTTCAGTGTTGCTTTTGATTTTTATGGCATTGAGAAAGAAAAAGAGAACAGGTCACAGTGAAGACGAAATGTCATTGTGAGTTGGCTCTGGGTTTTAGCATGAGATAAAATCAGTCATCCTCAGATGGCATGGTTTCTTTATAGCATATAAAATCAATGTTTCTGTGATGAGAGTAAAGTGTAAAAAAGCAAAAAAGAAATGAGATTTTTCTGTTGTAAGTATTACAAGATTAGTTTTGATCATAGCAATTCGGTTTTCAGTAACCAATTTAAAATTAACAAAAAGTAAACGAGCAACTTGTATGTTTATAGTTGGTTGCACGGTATCCAACTCAATACAAACAAGACTGAAAAATGTGCCAGAGAATCAAGTTTATCACTGGCAATAATATATATTTTACAATACTAAAAGGAAGAAACTTTATTGGTTAAGTATGAAAAAAATATTTATTCACAAACTCTTCTAAACATTTTACATATCAATTGACCTAATTCCCTCTATATTTTATAACATATGTATGTATTTATATACTATAATATACATCCCTTTATATACTGTGCCTATAACTACCTAGTATCTATAATTTATAAATATATGATGAAATATATCCCCCTATATATTAAATATATTTCATTATTATTATTAAAAAGAAAATGTTTAGTTCCAAATATTAATACAATTTAATTATAGCAGAGAAGGAAGATAAGAAAATTGCTTAATGTTTCAAAATTCCTGGCATGTGATTCTTTGAGGTTCAGGGACAATACATTAGCATCCCAGGTGACCTCGGAGTTTTCAAACTTACTTTTTAAACATACTTCTAATAGTATTCATGATCTAAAATGTAAATAGATAAAATTCTTCTTTAAGGAATAAAATACAAAGTGTTCAAATATATTTTATATTTTTCTTTCCTTCTTTCAATTACATATATTTGTGAATCTACCCATGCCATTACCATGTTAGTTTCTTTCATGTTTACTCTCTGTTTCCTATCATTTCTCTCTTTTTCTATTTCTAAGTTTTAATATTTTCTCACAGATTCTATTCTCCTCACTTTTCAATATGTTTAGTCTTGCTTTTTGTCTCTTAGATTTCTATGACTCTTAGACTTATATTCTTTTTTTATTATTTTTATTTATTTATTTATTAAAGATTTCTGCCTTCTCCCCGCCACCACCTCCCATTTCCCTCCCCCTCCCCCATCAAGTCCCCCTCCCTCATCATCCCTAAGAGTAATCCGGGTTCCCTGCCCTGTGGGAAGTCCAAGGACCACCCACCTCCATCCAGGTCTAGTAAGGTGAGCATCCAAACTGCCTAGGCTCCCACAAAGTCAGTACGTGCAGTAGGATCAAAAACCCATTGCCATTGTTCTTAAGTTCTCAGTAGTCCTCATTGTCTATTATGTTCAGGAAGTCCGGTTTTATCCCATGCTTTTTCAGACCCAGGCCAGCTAGCCTTGGTGAGTTCCTGATAGAACATCTCCATTGTCTCAGTGTGTGGGTGCACCCCTCGCGGTCCTGAGTTCCTTGCTCGTGCTCTGTCTCCTGCTCTTGATTTGGACCTTGAGATTTCAGTCCGGTGCTCCAATGTGGGTCTTTGTCTCTGTCTCCTTTCATCGCCTAAATGTTTTTCTTTGGGTTCACCTTCTTAATTAGCTTCTCTAGGATCACGCATAATAGGCTCAACATCCCCTATTCATGGCTAGAAACCAAATATGAGTGAGTACATCCCAGGTTCCTCTTTTTGGGTCTGGCTCACCTCACTCAGGATAGTGTTTTCTATTTCTGTCCATTTGCCTGCAAAATTCAGGAAGTCATTGTTTTTTACTGCCGAGTAATACTCTAATATGTATATATTCCATACTTTCTTCATCAATTCTTCCATTGAATGGCATCTAGGTTGTTTCCAGGTTCTGGCTATTACAAACAATGCTGCTATGAACATAGTTGAGCATATACTTTTGTTGTATGATAGGGCATTCAACACTTCCTACGTACAACCCCAGCAGCACAGACATTAAGGGCATCATTGAATAAATAGGACCTCCTGAAACTGAGAAGCTTCTGTAAAGCAAAGGACACTGTCACTAAGACAAAAAGGCAACCCACTGACTGGGAGAAGATCTTCACCAACCCCGCAACAGACAAAGGTCTGATCTCCAAAATATATAGAGAACTCAAGAAAGTAGACCGTAAAGGGCTAATCAACCCAATTAAAAAATGGGGCACTGCGATGAACAGAGAATTCTCAACAGAAGAAGTTCGAATGGCCAAAAGACATTTAAGGTCACGCTCAACTTCCTTAGCGATCAGGGAAATGCAAATCAAGACAACTTTAAAATACCATCTTACATCTGTCAGAATGGCTAAAATAAAAAACACCAATGATAGCCTTTGCTGGAGAGTTGTGGAGAAAGGGGTACACTCATCCATTGCTGGTGGGAATGCGAACTTGTGCAACCACTTTGGATTTTCCAAAATCCAAAATCCAGTGTGGCGGTTTCTCAGGAATTTCGGGATCCACCTACCCCTGGACCCAGCAATACTAGACTTATATTCTTTGAGGAGAAGCCAGGGCAGAAAAAACTATTGAACATAAGGATCAGAAATTAGGATATAGATTACCAAAGAAGTAAATCTGCTTTCACTTAATGGTATCTGAACCCAACTAGAATATCAAAATAAACAGACTAAATATTACTCAGATAGCTGAAGCAACAGTGCTTTTGAGTAGACTTCAAGGTTATTTATTTATTTGTTGGAAGCTATCATTTGAATTGGTAGACTTATTGAAAAAGATTCAACCTCGCAAATGTGGCCACACATCACTAGTCACTACAATCCTGAATAGAGAGAAAAATGTAGATTGCATATGAATTATTTTCTTTGCCTTTGATTTAATATATTCATCTTCTGCCCTTGAACATCAACGTTCCCAACTCTCCAACTTTCTGATTGACATAAGTTAGACCAGTGACTTCTGTTTCTCCAGCTTGTAAACAGTTTGTTAATGACTTTTCTTCTAAGTTGGTGAGCCAACTCTTTTGATCAAAAATGCCTCGTCCATCCTTCTCTTCATCCTTCCCTCTCTAGGATGTGTTTTCAACAATCATAGTAGCAATAATTAATGTGATACCCCAATACTATATTCCCCTTCTCTTTTCCTCCAGCATTACTGCATCTTTTATATCCAGGCCTAGGGTATTCTTGAGTCCTTTACATTTCTCAAGTGTTATTTGGCAGTAGATTAGTAGTTACCCATTTGAGACTGCACACATGTACATGACTGTTTCTCTAATTTAAGAAGGTGGAAATCTATCTTGAAAAGTGTGTCTTTGCCTTTGATTTTTATACACATCAGTTATGTAATTCAAATCTTCAAAACAGATCATGAATAAAATGATGACTTTATTTAGATTTGTTTTTGTTCTTAGAGTTCACATACACAAACTCTTCAACAATTCTTTCACAATGACAAAAATTCTTACACTTTGATCTTAATTTATAACAACTTGTTTGCATTATACAGCAGTTGTAATTATTTCTTGGACCTGATGTTTAAATTTTCTTTATTTTTCTTTCACTTTGACCCTTATTTATGGAATAAAGAATAAAAATGTGTGAATCCAATTATATAATATACGTTCCTATGGTTGAATTTATTTTTGCAAAATTTTAGGTAGAGAAAATCTGTACCATTGTTTATGGGTAAGTTTTAATTGTATGAACACTGTTCTCCACAAAAACAAAACAATAAAAATTAAATCTATTTTGTATTTAAGTTTGTGGTACTTCTAGTAACTAAACACTTAACTATGTTTTCTGATTTTGAAATACTTTTCCAGTTGTTTTTATCCTCAACAAATCTGCCTCCTCTGTTGAGAAATGTGTTATTTATCTTTTTAAACAAAATATTATTTGAGAATTTCAAACATTTTAATTTGGTCATATTCATCTCACCCATTTTTATCCACATCCATACCAGTTATTACTCACTAAAAATGAAAGCTCATTGAGTATATTTAGAGTTACCTATATATTCTTGAGTATATGACTATTTACTGGCAGAAATTAGTAGATTATGTAGGACCTTTCCCTTCGAGAAAATTGATTCTCTTTCCCCAGCAGCCACCTTTTGCTATCACCTCAAGGGTGGGACTTCATGCATGCACACATAATATTATTCTGGGGAGAGCAATTTTTTTCTGACTTGAACTTGAACAAGACTCTGTACACATAGCCATAAACACTCTGCTTTTTTAACCACTGCCTAACAGCCATTTATCAACACATGATTTGCATTTTAGAGTTAGAAATCGAAAACATATCACATACATTTCGTTCTTTTTACTATGTTGCAGTTTCACATCATAGCACTTTGAATATAGTCAGTGCTTTTTATATATGTGCCGGGTTTTCTGGCAGAAAGAGCGAGGGCAGAGCTGCACCTACCGCACTCTCCCTGGGGCTGAGCAGAATGGATTGTCAAATAATCCAGCCTTCCCCTGGGCCATTCGGGAGTCTGTCGAAGCAGGATTTCATTTACTGGTATCAGGCAGGAACTTCTATAGGGTTCTGATGGGCGTGGAGAAGCTTGGGATGGGTTGAGGCAGAGCAAGGGCCAATAATATTCTGCCATGTTAGTGGTGGCTGGGCAGAGGCGGATCTAGGTCAGGATGTGCTGAGTCACTCACATTTGGAAGTCATGGCAAAAGGCAGGTCTCCATGCTAGGCTCAGGAAGCTACACTGGCCTCACACCTGGGCTTCATGAGAGGCCCAACAAACATGTACATGTGCTTGTTACTTATTCTAAATACCAGAACAAACTTGTGCTCTTATATTTATTTTCTTCAGTATTTTGGGACAAGGATAATATAGGGAATATTATTTGCAATATTTTATGCAGTGTTATATTTACTTCCTAAAAGCTTAACAACGAATTCTGTGTGCAGAACACTATAAATCTAGAAATAAGTAACATACCTTGCAGCCAGCATTATATTATTTATATCAAACGAGATTGTTGAAATGCAGCTTCAGTGCTGTAGCCATGATTTCTGCTTATATCATGAAAACAAGTCTAGCTACATTTTCTTTTTTTATCTCATACATTATCACAAACCTAACTGAAAAAAGGAAAAAAAGAAAAGAAAAGAAATTTTGCAAAGTTATTGGAAAGAATTAATTTATACTTCGTGTAAATATTTCCACATTATCACATTATCAACACATAGAGTAGTCTGGTTACTAGAGCATAGATAGTGCTTAGACATTAGTGTGTTGATAAAACAAAGCAATGCCCACTAATTATACACTGAGAATTTATTCAGCCTTCAAAATGGAACTTTTATTAACCTCGGTTTATCTTCATATTTTGCGTAAATTATTGCAACTCAAAACTCAGAAGAGAGATGCTGGCTTAGGGAGAAACATACAAACAAACAACAAAAACAGCTAAAAATGATAGCAAGAAATTGAATTACACTCATGTTTTTCTCCTTTGTAGTTGATTTCTAACTTTCAATGAATTATTTTCTATGAAGTATTTTTATGGTAACTTTTTAACATGTAGCAAATTTTGGGCAAAACATGGATTAAACATTCATTACCTCAACAGGAGTTGCTTATTGCTGGTCAGTGATAATGATTTTAGAGAAGGTCAATACAGAGCAAAATTGAAAATTCAGGTTCGCTTTCTGTTCTCTGTGGCAAGTAGGTAATCTTACTTACGTGTGATTAAGAGGATCATTTGGAGGATAAATGAGAGTAATTACATATAATACAGATTTTGGTGTGACTACATGCTAATAAATCACACCAGTACATATTTATTTTACTAGATTCAGTGAAGAAAAAAAAAGGGAAACCTCATGGGTTTTCTCCTATTTCTCCAGACCCATTTTCCACTCATTTGCATGTGCTTCTCTTTTTAAAATTACTTGTAATCTTTGAAAACTGTACAATGTACTTGCATCAGATTCACCAACTCCTTCCTGATTCACCCCCTCTTAACTATTCATTTCAGTATTTGTACTCAGTTTTCATTTTTAAAACCCAACAAGTTCAATTTGTGGTGTCCATATACTCAGATATTTGTCCTTCCACTAGAGCATGGTGGACCTACTAGTAGCCAAATCCTTAAACAAAACCAGCTCCTCTTTTACAGATGGTATCAATCAGCAATAGCTCCACAGCTGTGAGTACACTCCATGTCCAGCTCCCCTCTTCAAGGCCAGATTTGGTTAGTTAGCTTTTTATATGGTATGTATTAGGGGTTTTGATGCCTCCTTACATGGTAATGTTAGCCAAACTTTATTTATAGATTTGTATATTCTAAGAAGCTACTACAATAGTAGTTTTCCATGTATTTCAAATGTCTTTGGTTTTAGTTACCCTTCCATATTCCCTTCTCTACCATATCCTTCCAGGCCTTACCCAAATTAAACATTTCTATTCTGTTATTAGTCTTTAACTACCAACCAGGGTCTCCTTTTTCATGAAAGCCTAATGTGAAAGCCACAATTTCCTGGTGTCTAGGAATACTCAAATGTATACCTGAGGATTGTAAGTTAACATAAAGAAATGAGAAAAAAATTTAATTTTTCTTCAGAATCTGGATGACTTTCCTGAGAAAAATTGCTTTCAGCTGTATGTATTTATCTGTTAATTTCATAATGATGTGTTTCTTAGCAACTGAATAATAAATACTCCATACTGTAAAAGTATCAGCTGATGGGCACATCTTCATTGTTCACATGTGCAGGCTATTATGAAGAGAGATGCCATGGGACAATGGCCTTTTATCCTGTCACTTGTTTTCAGCCACCCATTTTCTCTTCCTTCTCAAAGGTTATAAAATTGTCATTCTTAGAATCTGTTTCCTGATTAGCTTTATCATTATAGATATTTTATGTGATGTTAGCTCAATCAAATCATTTGTATTACCACTTAATATTTATTTCTTAATCATTTTCTTTAAAACAGTATAAATTTTGGAAAACCAGAATGCTTGAATTTATATTTACAAACTCTCACGTGCAAGTTCATATATATTAGGAATGTATATATTAAATTGATACCATTTACTCCTACAATTCATGAATGTGGAAATCATAAAGTTTTATATATCTGTACTGGGAGACAGAGAATTTTAGCCATACAAATAACTATAAAACTAAATTCCCAGTGCATGGAAACTATTCTTATACTTTCTAGAGAATTCATATACAGTGGTAACTAAGATTTTTGGACAGTGGTTTTAGATCTGATACATTTTAGCAATTTTTAATTTTTTTTCTTAAAATCTCCACAATCAAAGTTATGAACTAATGTACTATCTCAAAATAAGATATTTGGGAACTGGAGAAATGACTCAGTGGTTAATAGTGCATACTGCTCTTGCACAGGATTCAATTTTTGTTCTCAGTACTCAGTCTGTGTGGCTCATAACTCATTTTAATTCTAACTCCACATGGATGAGAGTCAGCAAGGCTACATGAGCTCAATATGTATAAAACCACATAGATATAAACTTACACATGATTTAAAATAAAACTAAAAATTTTAAAAACTAAAAAATTAAATATGAAAATACAGTTACAGTTAATTGAACTCTGTCAGTATTATTTTTTAAAAGTTCAAAATCAATATAACAACGCTTTTTATTTGAATATGTAAAAATTCATTAGAAAAATGTTTATTTAGCATTTTATATACAGTTTTTCCTAGTGCCCAGTGAACATTTATCATTACATTTTTCATTGAATAAAACATCGTTTTGACTTGCAATTATTCTAATAATTATTTAAAACAAAACATTGGAGGTTCATTTAAATTTATTTAACAACACAATACATAACATACTTTGTTTATTTATTTATTGTTTATGTATTGTGGTTTTTGGAAACAGGGATACTCTGTTTACCCCTGGCTGTTTTAAATCCTGCTTTTCAGACCAGGCAGGCTCTATCTCAGAGACCCACCTGCTTTGGCCTCTGAGTGCTTGGATTAAAGGCATGTGCCAATACCACCCCGCTAAAATTTAGTGTAAATTGAAACAATAATGTTTTAAAACTGTCATATCATAAAATGTGCAATTGTGGTAAATCTAAGATGACATTTTGTGGTTGTTTTTACCTTTAATTTTATTCCCTAGAAGCATTTACTACAAGTTTTTTTTTGTTATATTTAATATTTAAATAAAAATTTAATTACGTTTATCCGTTACCGTTCCTCCTTCCAAATCTTTTCTATAATCCTGACCCTCCCTACTCTCTTTTAAATTCTTGACTTCTTTTTTCACTAATTGTTATTGTGTCAACAGAACAGAAATGTCACCAATGAGCATGCCAAACTAGATGAGGAAATGCCCATAAAATCTTAATCCTACACAAAGAACTATAAGCAACTAAGAAAAGTGAGGAGCTGGGGAGGTGCTCTTCCCCCCTAAAAGTACAGCAATTGGTCCTCTTTTGCCAAAGGGTCAATCTAAATACATGCGTACAAACAACATTGGACCGACTAACAGGTTCCATTTGTGCATACTTATTAAGCTTCATTTTTTTCATTGGTAATATTAAGCTAATAATATCTACTTTCAGACCAGAAGAATTATATTTACTTACAGGAGTAATTAGTAGAGACTTAGATTCAGATAAAAAGACCGATACTTGGTCTTCAATATAGAAAATTGTCTATATTTATTTTAACTATATACATTGTTAACATCCTTCAAATTTTTAGACAGATTCTTAACATGGGCAAATAACTTGTTTGAAGATGTGAAACACTGCTGGTAATTTATAGAAATTTTGTACCTCATAAGTAAACACTGAAACATGTTTTCTATACAGGATTAAATGAGGCTAAACAAATTAAAAACAGTAAGTTCAATAAAGGTGGGGAGAACAAATCAAGTACACAGGTGGGGCTCTATGTAGACACTAAACTGAAAGTAGCCACAACTGCTGCGTTTAATTAAATTTGAAAATCCCACTTTGATCAAAGTGCCCCATACAGACAGAGCAGGTTGGTTGAATCAATCACAGCTTTTAGTTTTGATTAAATGTAACTTCTCTGCAGATTTGCAATTGAAAACAATCAATGTAGGTAAAATAGTGGACAGTTGACACAAAGCTATCTGAGATTTAATACGTACGTATAAACAAATGAAATATGACTTACCTTGAGGATAAACTTAAGCCTATATATTGAGACTAAATCTTTTTTGGTTTCATATTGTAATAGCGGCACTTACAACAGATACGTGAGCCTTAGTACCAGCAAATCTACAAAGAAACAAACTTGAAATCTCCTATCCCACTTTTATGAGCAGAAACAGTATTAGCTCTCCAGTACCCATATTTCTTTCTTTAAGTATGCAATGAATATGGGGTCCTTTGTACAAATACAGCTTGAACTGTTAGTGTTATCTCCGGAGTAGGAAGTGGAAAGAGGATCTTCTAATTCATTTCATCCCTTGATGTGCTTTTTCTTAACTTTTTAAAGAAATCAAGTTACTTCTCTATATGTTGGCTGAATGCTTATAATCATAGCCAGTTAAATTAAACCATATATGGCTAATTTTAAATCATACATCAAATCTTGTTTAAATAAATGAAGTAATTTCTTTTTTAGTTAAATAATTAGTCGATTTTTTCCAGCTTAATCACAATTTCCTCTCTACTTTTTTTTTTTTTTTTTTTTTTTTTGGTTTTTCGAGACAAGGTTTCTCTGTGGCTTTGGAGCCTGTCCTGGAACTAGCTCTGGTAGACCAGGCTGGTCTCGAACTCACAGAGATCCGCCTGCCTCTGCCTCCCGAGTGCTGGGATTAAAGGCGTGCGCCATCACAGTCCGGCTCCTCTCTTCTTCTACCAATCCCTCCCCAAACTGCCGCACATCCTTTCCTCCTCTTTTCTTTGAAATAAATGCAGGCCTTCCATGTATATCATTCAGACATGGCATAAAAAATTGCAGTATGACTAGGTTTCACCTCTCCTATTAAGCCCGGAAGAGGCAACCGAGCAGAAGGAAAGGGTCCCAAGAGCAGGTAACAGAGTAAGATACAGCCCCTGCTGCGACTGTTAGGAGTCTCACAAGAAGAACCAACGAGGTGATTGCTCAAAAAGCAATCAAATTTCATATAGTGACATGTGGCAATCAGAAATTTCAATATGTATTTTTAAGGTCCTAAGAGGCATTCAGTAAAATAAAGATGCAGCGTTAGAAGTATTCTGAAGACAGCACAGTTATTTCTTGTGGTGCATACCTTGATCCTGTGTCTACATCTGGTTCATAGTTTACATGATGCAGTCATTGACAAGATTTAAAAACATGCTAAAAATTGAGGCAGAGAAAAAAAATTGTCTGTTTTATATCTAACCTACTACTTCCAGAGAAATAAATATTTGTTCTGACTAAAGGTTCCCACCAGGTTGACATATGGTAAAATTAGGAGATAATCCAAAACTGCCATTATTTCAGACCTCAATAGCAAATTTAAATGCTTACGTTGAACTGATTTTAAGATTAGCAACTTACTCTTGGGACTTTGCAGACTTTGCTGCAAGGTGTTAGATCAAATAAAGATATTACAATGGAACAAAGGATAGGAGGATTTCTACTTCTGAAGTAACAAAAGCATTGTGTTCCTGGATCACTAAATTGTTTCAAAATATTCCTGTTACTTTTCTCCTTCCAGTCATTTGGTTTTCTGTTGATTTTACAATAACTGCATACTTTCTCTTTCATTTTTAGATTCTTTAATTTCTTACTATTTCTTTCTACTTACTTTCTCTGTTAGTTCCTTTCCAATAACCACTTCTGATGATCATAATAAACATAATTAGTGTTTACCATTCTAGATTAATTGCTAACTTGATAACTGCGTTCACTAGCAAAGACTATTATTTAAACTTATCCTGTTAAACAAAAGACTTTTTGGGCCAAGGACATAATGTGGAAATAATGATATTAAAAATAATGATAAGAACCAAGGAATGCAAACTTTCAAATTTTACCTTTCAGTAATGTTGTTTTTGAACAATTTCAAATACAGATTATTCTCATCCCTACCTTTTTGTTCTCTTCTTACAAACATATCTTTTTCTCTTTACAAATTCTTTTCCCTAGTCACATTCATGTCTTTGTGTGTGTGTGTATGTGTATGTGTGTGAGAGAGAGAGACCCACAGGGCTTAATCAGAACCACCTGTATGACCATAGATTTACTACTAGCTAATCAGTGAGCACACAACTGAAGATGCATTCTATGCTTTTAATAAAATTTTATGTCAAGATGGATGGCAATCTTCTGAGTTTATGACAAGAAATAAAAAATAACCAAATGTAATAATTTCTTTCAAATTTATCAACAATGACAAACATTTCATTAAGAAAGGTAAAAAATATAATAATTAAATAATGTAAAAATGATCCTAAGTCACTGTATCCAAAAGAGATAAATTAGGTAATGTTATATTTATTTACATCTGTTCATAACAATAATAAATTGATAGATGAAGTCTCATGTCTCATGTGGTAATTTTTATAAAATAATTTTAAGTACTCCTTGTTGCTACGTGTAGCATTGTTTGTGCTAGAATGACCTTGTTGTTTGAGCGGTTACATTTACAGATTAGAAATACAGAGAGATTTTTTAGAAACTCCATTGTACATCAATATTAGCCTTAGTGATATTTCCAAATAATTTCTATCCTTATGAACAATGAGAAAGTGTGCTCTTATATTTCTATGTCCCCAAGGGCATCTCACAAAGGTTATGGTTTGTGTCTGTTATTGAAGTTTTGTGGAGATAAATACCTGTGCTACTTTCAAAGACCTAGATAGATAAGTATGTCTGTCAAATTGCAGTCAGAATCTGTCAGAATGAAGTATGACACATTCTTTCAATTCCTGCCCTCTGCTTTTTCTTTAGCATTTTTCATGTGCAGTCTGGCTGTGAATTGTATAGATATTCTGAACTGCTGATGATAGGGATATTGAACTGCTTCTAACTCTAAGATTACTATAATTAGTAAAACAAGCTCTTAGGGTCTTCTAGCACAGAAGTTCTCAAGACAATGTCTTGTGAGGACTTGGATAATATCTATAAGAATGTGAATTAAAGGCTTAGATTTTACAGCAATATCAGATTCCTGAAGCTCAAGAATGGGGCTCAAATTATTTTTCCCTTTGTGAACCAAATGAGTCTCTCTAAGTAGTGAAAGCTGACTTCTCACAGTTCTCCTTTCTTGGCATTTGGAGGGTGTGGGATTATGTGGGAGTTACAATGTGCACATCAGTGCTCAATTTTAAAAGTCCCAGTGATTTTGTTGTTGCTTGTTTGGGTTAATTTATTTTTATTGTTTTGTTTTGTTTTCCTACTATGTGGTGTTGAACCCAATGTTTCAAATCTGTAAGGAAATCTTAACATTGCGTGAAAATTAGAACTCTGACTTTGATCGGCATTGAGAATGTTATTCATTAGAGGATAATATTGAAAACTACAATGGAGGTTAAATTTAATTGTGGCAATATTCTTTATGTTCCTACTAACATCTTCATTGTCACAAATCATTTGACTTAAGCCAGGTGGGTATATTAAATAAAAATGTTTATTGTTAGGCATTGGTTTTCTAATGGCTGCATATGTCTCTTCTACTTTCTTCTTGAAAATATACTTATTCTGCAAATGTAATTATATATGAATCATACAAACTGAATAGTATAATCCTATACTTCTCTACAGTATGTACCAATAACAACACCTCTCAGAAAAATGTCAATGGCTTCCAATTGATTTTTTTAAATTGGTCTGAAAGTCTTAATGTCTCTGTGTAACTTTTCTGTCCATTCCTATTTTTAAGTAGAAAAGAATTTTCTGGCTTAAAATTATTTTTTTTTTATTTTTTGAGATGATAGGTTTTTTGTTTTTATTCTTTTGTCATATATTATGTCCCAATTGTCATTTCCCCTCCTTCCCCTTTCCCAATATCTTTCACCCACATCCTCCTCACTCCCACATTCATCTCTACGCCTCTTTTCAGAAAAGATAAGGTGTTCCAGGGACATCAATCATATATAGCATAACATTCTATATAAGACCAGGCATATACCATCACATCAATGTTGGAAAAGGCAACCCAGTAGTAGAAAAAGGGTCCCACAATTAGGCAAAAGAGTCAAAGATAACCTCCACCCTAACATCTCCCCATTCCTACTGTTATGAATTTCACAAGAACACAAAACTACTGAGATGTGGGAGTATCTAGATCAGACCCCTATTGACTCCTTGAGTCCTTTACCATTCTGACTTCTCTGACCCATCCTTCCATTGCTCCACAGGACTCCCAGCACTCCTCCTAATATTTGGATGTGAGACTCTTCATATGCTCCCATCACTTGCTTGGTGAAATCTCTTCGCTATTTTTGATAACATTTTTCCTAGGGTCAGGTAGCAGAACACTCTGCAGGCAAGACAAAATGTAGGTCAAAGGTTTTGTGAATTGGTTGATGTTCCAATCCCTCTCCTTGAGGCCATGCCAGGTCGCAGATGATGACCAGTTCAGATTCTTTGTCCCCCATTATTAGGAGTCTTTGCTATGGTTGCTGTCATAGATTACATGAAGTTACCAGAAATATTGGGGGTGGGTGGGGCTGGAAACATGAGGGATCAGATGGTCAGTAGTAAAATAATCAAAAATGGCTAGAAGTAGAAGGAAACAAGGGGGTGAGAATTTACTTTTATCCATTTCATAATATTCCTATTTTAATGTATGTATCGTTATCTTTTTATGTGTTTGCTGTTGTTATTCAGATTATAAACACCCGATTATAAACATTATAAATATTACTATCATTACATGTAGTTCTTATATACATATATACTTTTGAGGCATTAGTCTCTCCAATATTCTTTACTCATAGTATAATACAGTTTGTGTCACTGTTATTTCCAGTCTTTTTGTGCTTTAGAACTAGCACCTTGACTGTCATCAAATGATGGTATAATTAACGATGTTTTCATGAATGAGTGAAAGCAAGGAGTTATATAATCCATAATATTCTAGGAGACAAATATGATTTTAAAATATTGTCTCTGTGAAAAGACACAGGAACACAGATGATTAAAGTAACGCTAAGGACTCTGAGAATTTGACTCCATTTTTCTGTGCCTGTGTTGCTCCCACTATACCTGGTATATTTCTCTATTTCATTAGGTTGTGTTAATCCTTGGGCATTGACCTATGTTGTTTTGTTTATACGTTATAACTAAATTATCAAATTTGTCTGCCCTTCCTAAAAAAATTGCATCAAAAGATAATAGTAAACAGAAGTTGACTCAGTCCTTTTTACAAGATACTTTCATCTATTAAGAGTCAGTATCAGTGCAAATATCACTAGGAGAAATAGAAAATTAGTATTAAATTAAACTAATGTGTATAGCTCTGTCACCTTTTGTAACAAGACAGCATATAAAATGAACCGCTGTGGTTAAAAATCATTGGGGTGCTTCTCAGAAGAGATTATTATTATTATTATTATTATTATTATTATTATTATTATTTTCTGTTGCTTTAAGACAGGATCTCCTTATGTAGTTCTGGCTACTCACTAAGTAGACAAGGCTGACCTTAAATCTTAGAGATCACCCTGCCTCAGTGTCACAAGCTGTGACATTTGCCATTATGACTGAAAAGAGAATTTTTTAAATAAAAAATATATATTTAAAAAAGAAACAAGAGCGATTGCAACAGATGAGTGAAGTAATATCAAAAGTGAAAACATATCCCTGTTCCCAATCTACCAATTAATTTTGATTTTATTATAATGTAATAATACTATCACAATCAAAGTTGTTTGTACCTTTAATATTTTTCTGTATAATTATACACACACACACTTTCCTAAATGTATTATGCTAGTCTCATATCAGCACTGAGTACAAACTCAAAATTGATTCAGAACTTGGATTTGAATCCTAGATTACTAAACACCAAAACATTATCGTTCCTTATTATTTAATCCTCTTCCTTAAAGTAAAAATATATGTAATATTTTAGGAAAGATATTTAAAAATGTATCTGATAAAAGTGTAAAGCATTCTGTTGAGCTCATCAAACAAACTAAAAAACTTATCAAATTAGTCTGCATCAAGTGCTTTCAAACACACTTCATATCCTTCTGTGTGGCATTCTTGATCTCAAACATAATATCAAATTCTGGCTTTGACATTTTGCAAACAACCACAAAAACAGAGAAAACAATATTAAATTATAGGCAAGAGAAAAGAGAAGGGTACAATGAGCTATTCCCTTTCTTTGTTTATTGTCAGAAAGCAATTTTAAAATTTTTCTTATAAAATATTGCAGTGGTCCAATAATGCACCTTTTTCACTATGAATTTGATTTGATAGCATCGATCATCTGAAAAGAAGCATAAGGCAATTGGGGCAGCAGATGACCTTTATTACATGGCTTTCTAAACCTCTTCTCCCATGCTTACATGCTTGAAGAAATTTAAGAGGTAATAACCAGCAAGATTGTGTTCTACATCTTTGTTTTCCTAAACTAAATAACATTGATCTCTATACATCCATCTAATTGATTTTTTAATTTATGCAAAGAAAAGTAATTATCAAACGTCTATTCTGTCATGGTGACTAATCAGTTTCTCTGTGTCCTGTATTTTACAGCTCTTAAAAATGCTGTGTCAGTGATAACGGTTATTAACACATTCAGCACATGTCGAATGTTCTACATTAATGGTCAGATAACCTTTATAAATGAGAAGACTTCTACTGGATTGCTTAATAAAACACAATAATCAATGAGGAAAGCAGTACATAAAGGCATACGTAACTTTTAGAAACTTTTTTCTCCGAGATAGGAAAAACACAAGTATAAATTTTTGTTCCTTCTGAAGCACACTTGTAAAAATAACTTGTTGGTCATCTGAATTCGTTTATATCAACCAAGTAAAATTCTGTATGAAATGTGGCCTAAGACCCAAGCTGTGGTTTAATTATAACAATTTCACAGGTGTGAGCAATCGAAGATTTATTTAATGTTATGTGCCTGTTAGGAATGAGGTTCAGAAGAATGACGTCCGAGAGTTGTAATACAAATACCCATAGTCAGTTTGTGATTAGGTGAGAACTTTACCTAAACCATTGCCTATTGTCAAAGAAAATGATTCAACAGGATAGGTGGACTTTGGGGAAAAAGTGCACTACTACAAGGGTGATCAATATTTTAGAAAAATAATTTCCCAGAGTTCTGTATTTTTCAGTTTGTCTCCTAGCCTACACATGTTCATCTGAACAAAAGAATCTAGGACGAATGAAGATGAAAAATGAATAATGAAAATATGTACATGTTTAATCTGAATTTGGTTTTATTCCATCCAGTGGTCTTAGTTATGTGTTAGTTGTAAAGCTTTGTAGTCTAAAAGTATTTGTATTCTAAAAGTATTTGCAGGGCTGGAGAGATGGCTCAGAGGTTAAGAGCATTGCCTGTTCTTCCAAAGGTCTTGAGTTCAATTCCCAGCAACCACATGGTGGCTCACAACCAACTGTAATGAGGTTTGGTGCCCTCTTCTGGCCTGCAGACATACATACACACAGACAGAATATCGTATACATGATAAATAAATTAATATTTAAAAAAATAAAAAATAAAAGTATTTGCATTCTATGTGGTAGATCTTTATAGACCTAACACATAATCCACAATTATATACATTTCTCTCAAGTTCATTGTGTGGTAAACGGTGAAAGCCACTTTTTAAAATTATTTCTTTGACTTTTTG
The DNA here is from genome assembly GCF_950005125.1 of Chionomys nivalis. Classification (NCBI taxonomy): domain Eukaryota; kingdom Metazoa; phylum Chordata; class Mammalia; order Rodentia; family Cricetidae; genus Chionomys; species Chionomys nivalis. The sequence goes on along the minus strand of NC_080103.1, from coordinate 25,738,081 downwards.
AAATTAAAATATAAAAATATTCTGTCTCCCCTCTCTTTCTTCCATCCAAACTCTCCCATATACTTGCTCTCTTTCAAATTCATGGCCTCTTTTTCATCAACTGTTATTAAATACAAATATGTATATGGACTTACACCCATTACTAAATATAACCTGCTCAGTAATGGTATGTATGTTTTTCAAGGCTGACTATTTGCTGATGTAACATATGGGTGTGCTTTTCCTTGGTGAAGACTGTTTATCCCACAGTTAGCACACATACACATGAACACACATATGCACAAGCGCACACACACACACGACACATAGCCATAATAAACAAAAGCAAAGAAATAAATAAAAGTCATGTGTCATTTTATGTTGGGAGCAGTGAGACCCCAGATCCTGAATTTCTTGTAATCCTCTGATATGAGTGCCTACAGCTGCTCTGAGCAGGAGACCTTCAGGAGTTCCTGATGGCAGGAGAGTGGTTTCTGGTGGGTTTGTCTGGGGCGTGGCTATCTCTATATAATCTGCCCCTGAACACAATAAAGGCATTCTTGGGGAATTCAAGGATGACCCGCTTCTCTGTCTGTCTGTCTGTGTGTGATTGTGTATTTTAACCTCCTGCCCCTTGCCCGAAGCTCGCGAACTGGGTGCCAGTGCACAGAGCGCAGACACGAGGGCGCAGTGGGCGGCAATTTTAGGTTAAAAAAAAAAAAGCAGACTCAAATGTGAAAGTACAGAATTCAAAATCTAATTCTATGCACAGAAAATCCAGACTCAGCTCAAAACTGTTATTACTAATGAACAAATTAGAGAAGTTGCATGGTAAGTTGTGTTTGTATACATTAATATTGAAAGTTATCAATATACTTTGGTTATATATAATGGGAGGCCTTACCTTTTCTGGGGAGTGAATCGGAGTAGAGTGGGAGGGAGTTTGGGGGAGCAGATAGAGGGGAGGGAAGAGGAACTGTGGTTTATACCTTCTATTTCTTCTTTCCAAACCCTTGCTCACATTCTAATTCCAGGCCTAGGTTTACATAGTTAATACCTGCTGCAATGAGTAGTACATGCATAGGAATACATATAACACACGGTTTACAGTTTTGTATGCAGAGGAAAATAAATCACCAATGAATAGAGATTGATTTGGTCCCATGCCGTCTTCATGTGGATGACAGTTTGATCTGTTTGAAGGACCTTTGACAGTGGGACAGGTATCTATTCCTGGTACTTGAGCTGACTTTTTGGAGCCCATTCCCTATTGTGGGATGCCTTGATCAGCCTCGAAGCAGGGGTTGGGGCTTGGTCCTATCTCAATTGATGTGCCAAGGCTTAACTCCCCATGGGAGGACTTACCTTTTCAGAGTTTGGATGGGGAGTAGGGTGGGAGGAACTTTGGGGGAGCAGTGGGAGAAAAGAAAGGGGGAACTGTGGTTGATATGTAAAATAAATAAAAAATTAAAATAAAAAGATACTGAAAAGATAATTCTAAATGAAAAGGTCCCCTTTCTTGTGATGTAAAATGTTTGATTTACCTGAATTATTAGATATAATGTAGTCTTCATTAAAATTCTAGTGGCACTTTTGACCAAAAGAAGCAAAGCAATCTTAAAATCTGTGGAACTAAAATATATTCCAAATAACTGGAGTCATGACAAAATCAAAACTGAGCAAGACCAATGCTGAATATATCATTCAAGTTTGAATAAGGTGGAAAGGGCAGCACTTCTCACAGCAGTGTGCATACAAAAAAATGCATAGCTCTTGGGCAGGAAGAGAAAATCCAGAGTTAACATCAGAGCTTAGATTTGATAACTGGATACTTATATGAGAGAACACGAGAGAAATACATTATATTTTTAAACCTTGCACAGATGTCAACTCAAAGTATGCAAAAGAATAAGTCTAAGACTTGATGCGAAATCTCTAGGAAAATGTATGAGATAAAGTCCCAGTCACGTGAATCTTCTTTTTTTTTTAATTAATTTATTTATTTATTTTTTAAATTTCCACCTGCTCCCCGTTTCCCATTTCCCTCCCCTCCTCCCAAATATTGCCCCCTCCCCCCACTTCCCTCCCCCAACTCCATTCCCCCTCCCTCTCGATACTGAAGAGCAGTCCAAATTCTGTGCCCTGCGGGAAGACCAAGGTCCTTCTATCTATGTCCAGAAAGGTGAGCGTCCAAACAGGCTAAGCTCCCACAAAGCCAGTTCATGTATTAGGATCGAAACCTAGTGCCATTGTCCTTGGCTTCTCATCAGCCTTCATTGACCGCCATGCTCAGAGAGTCCGGAATCAACCCATGCTTATTCAGTCCCAGACCAGCTGGCCTTGGTGGGCTCCCAATAAATCGGTTCCACTGTCACAGTGGGTGGGTGCATCCCTCGTGGTCCTGATTTTTTGCTCATGTTCTCCCTCCTTCTGCTCCTCATTTGGACCTTAAGCGCTCAGACCGTTGCTCCAAATTGAGACTCTGTCTCTACCTCGATCCATCGCCAGATGAAGGTTCTAAGGTGATATGCAAGATATTCATCAGTATAGGATAGGGTCATTTCAGGTTCCCTCTCCTTAGTTGCCCAAGGTACCAGCTGGGGACATATTCCTGGACACCTGCGAACCCCTCAAGAGTCAAGTCTCTTGCCAACCCTAAGATGGCTCCCTTAGATAGGATATATACTTCGCTGCTCCCGTATCCATCCTTCCTATATCCCAACCATCCCAATCCCCCGAGCTCCTCCCATCCTCCCCTTCTCATGTTTCTCATCCCATTTCCCCTTTGCCCCATGCCACCTCACCCGCAAGTTCCCAGTTTTTGCCCTGCAATCTTGTCTACTTCCCCCTCTCCATGCGGATGACTATATGATTTTCTTTGGGTTCACTTTCTTATTTAACTTCTATAGGATCACACATTATATGTTTAATGTCTTTTATTTATGGCTAGAAACCGATTATGAGTGAGTACATCCCATGTTCCTCTTTTTGGGTCTGGGATACCTCACTCAGGATAGTGTTTTCTATTTCCATCCATTTGCACGCAAAATTCGAGAAGTCCTTTTTTTTTTACTGCTGAGTAGTACTCTAATATGTATATATTCCACACTTTCTTCATCCATTCCTCCATTGAAGGGCATCTAGGTTGTTTCCAGGTTTTGGCTATTACAAACAGTGCTGCTATGAACATAGTTGAACAGATACTTTTGTCATTTGATGTGGCATCTCTTGGGTATATTCCCAATAGTGGTATTACTGGATCGTGGGGTAGGTTGATCCCAAATTTCCTGAGAAATCGCCACACTGATTTCCAAAGTGGTTGCACAAGTTTGCATTCCCACCAGCAATGAATGAGTGTGCCTCTTTCTCCACAACCTCGCCAGCAAAGGCTATCATTGGTGTTTTTGATTTTAGCCATTCTGACAGGTGTAAGATGGTATCTCAAAGTTGTTTTAATTTGCATTTCCCTTATCGCTAAGGAGGTTGAGCATGACCTTAAGTGTCTTTTGGCCATTTGAATTTCTTCTGTTGAGAATTCTCTGTTCAGATCAGTGCCCCGGCAATTTATAGATTCAATGCAATCCCCATTAAAATCCCATCAAAATTCTTCACAGATCTTGAGAGGACAATAATCAACTTTATATGGAGAAACAAAAAACCCAGGATAGCCAAAACAATCTTATATAATAAAGGATCGTCTGGAGGCATTACCATCCCTGACCTCAAACTCTATTACAGAGCCTCAGTATTGCAAACAGCTTGGTATTGGCATAAAAACAGAGAAGTCGATCAATGGAACCGAGTAGAAGACCCTGATTTTAACCCACAAACTTATGAACACCTAATTTTTGATAAAGGAGCTAAAAGTATTCAATGGAAAAAAGAGAGCATCTTCAACAAATGGTGCTGGCAGAACTGGTTGTCAACGTGTAGAAGAATGAAAATAGATCCATATCTATCACCATGCACAAAACTCAAGTCCAAATGGATTAAAGACCTCAATATTAGTCTGAACACACTGAACCGGATAGAAGAAAAAGTTGGAAGTACTCTACAACATATGGGTACAGGAGATCACTTCCTATGTTTATCCCCAGCAGCACAGACATTAAGGACAACATTGAATAAATGGGACCTCCTGAAACTGAGTAGCTTCTGTAAAGCAAAGGACACTGTCACTAAGACAAAAAGGCAACCCACTGACTGGGAGAAGATCTTCACCAACCCTGCAACAGACAAAGGTCTGATCACCAAAATATATAAAGAACTCAAGAAACTAAACTTTAAAATGCTAATGAACACGTGAATCTTCTTGATGTATGTTTAAATATGATGCCAACTCACAGTGAGCAAAAGCAAAAATTAAGATTAATTTATATCAAAAATGGTACAATAAAAATTTAACCAATGCAGTGAAAAGACAACCTGCTGAGCTGAGCTAGAAAATATATCTGTGAATCACAATCTATTTGTAGTTAATATTTACAAAATAAAACTCATATATTATGATAGAAAAATATAATCTTGTTAAAATAGGCAAACACATAAAATGATATTTCTCAAAGGAGATGTACATGATCCATAGGTATGCGAAACTTTGTTCACCAGAATAATTATTTTTTTATAGGAAACTAGAATCAAAATTCCAATGATAGTACCCTTTATACATCTTTAAAGATAGATTTTGGTTGAACAAAAGATGAGAGTGCAATTTCTGGTAAGGATATAGGGAATAGAATACTTATGTCTTGGGTCACGGGAGTTTAAGTAGGTACAGTTATTGTAATAAGAACTCAGATGATACTTCTCAAAAGTATCAAAAAGACCAATACCATGTGATTCAGGTATCTCACTTTTAAGTGTGCACACAAAAAATAAACTTTTATATTAAGCAGACGTATGTATTATATACCCATTGCAAAAGTATTCACAAAAAAGGGGGAAAAGGAAAACAAAAAATATGTATAAGAAACTAACATGCTCACTGCAATGACAATGGTGCCAAAAAGCTTGTGGGACTAACCAACCAATGTGTGATTTGATTTCAGTACAATAAAAGCTATATGTGACAAATATCTAGTCAACACTACAGCCTAGGGGAAAAACATGAAAACATATCCCCCAAAATCTAGGTTAGGAAAAGGATATTTCACTCAAACTAATCTTTATTATAATGCTGTTTGACATCTCATTTATACCAAATAATCAAAGAAGATGACAGGGAATATATTTGAGGGAGTCAAATTGTTTCTGTTTATAGAAGTTACAATACTATAATTAATAGATGCTTAAAAATCAACCAGAATAGTCTTAGGATTGATAAATTTCAAAATATATGTGCACACACAACCATTCATATATACATATACAACATATATGTATATGCACATATATATGTACATACACACAAAATAAAGGTACAAAGATCTGTAGTTTTTTTATAAGTCAAAATTCACTTTTAATGTAGGAAGTAAATGAAGATAATGCTAAAGAGAAATCATGGTCCCTGAATCAGAGTAAAATCAAAGAAAACACTAGAACAATGAAAGAACATTGATGCTTATGGATCAATAAAATTAAAATTGCAAAAATTACCATATTAGTTAATGTCATTTACATTTCATGCAGTACTAACAAAATTCTAATGTCATTTTTATAAATATAAATTTCAAATGATAGGACAAACTATAAAGACTAGACAAAGCAAGTGAAACAATATTAGTTAATGATGATGTTATAAAGTAGAAAGAAAAATTAGAATAACAGAAAGAGTTGGGATAGGAGATTGTGGAATAGAAAGATACTCCTGTATGAAGCTCTATAGTAATAATAAATAAATGTAAAAATAGATAGTACAATCCATGGGAGAGGACTGTCTATAAACACTAACCTTCTACAATCTTAAAAAATCCTTAGAAGATGACAATCCTTAGAGGAAAAGAAATGTTCGAAGTATAACAGAATTCAGACTATTTTATAGAAAGAAGTATCAAAACAGCATTATTCTGACAAACATCCATTCAAGTAACAAGAACTGAAAAATGGTGAATCCTCAATAAATATAGGCATATATAGAAATATGAATTAATACAAAAGTTGCAAGAACCAACAATAGTGAAAACATTATTAAAGAACTTTTTAAAAAGGTGTTTTTACTAACATAGAAATGTAAAAAGAACCAAAATAGATGGAACATTATTAAAGAACTTTTATAAAAGGTGTTTTGACTAACATAGAAATGTAAATTAAAATTAAGTATTAGAAAATAACAAAGCAAGACATAGAGAAATTTTAATTGATCTTCATATATTTAGTTACTTTTAATTCATTCTTGGTTAAAAAATACACCATTAGATAGTAATAGAACCCTGACTGACTTTTTAAGATAAGTTTTTAATAATAAGCGTTAACAAATTCTCTATTTTTTTAAAAAAATATGCTACCTGTCAGCATCCAATGGTATATTTTTAGATGTCCACATATCATATTTTAGGTTGTTTATAGACTGCACAACTACAAAAAAACATGCAATATTTGTGATTCTGTGTTTGACTTCTATTCCTTAACATTATGATTACCATTCTCATCCTTTTGTGGGAAGCATCATGATTTTATTTTCATGGCCATATATATGAGTAGTATATTTTCTTCATTCAGTCATCTTTTAAAGAGTGTCTAAACAGATTCCTGCATTGGATGTCATGGGTAGCACTACAGGAAACATAGTTATGTCTGTATTATATGCTATCTTTGACACATTCTATACAAAGTTTGAAATAATATGTAAATTTCTTTCCAATTCTATTATTTTAGCTTTTATTTTAGAGGAAACCCTGATAGCAGTTTGACTGATTCATATTCCCAGCACAGTACCTAAAAGTTAAATTTGTCTATGCAGCCTTGCACTGGCTCTCATTTTCTTGTGACTGAGAATATAAGATCTCTGTGTAGATTCAATATGCCTTTCCTCAATGATTAAGAATGGGTATTGTTCCTCTTACATCAGTAACTCTTCACCCTTGAGAATCTATATTGAAAACACTAAGCATTTTATTTTAAAATCACCCCTTAAAATGTCATGATTTAGGTGAGTCTGAGACACCTTAAGTGACACATCGTGTTTCATGTATCCTTCTATTTCAATACAAAATTCTAGCATAGATCAGGGGATATTTAATGCATGCCAGTCAAAGTCCTAAGAATATGAATATGGCAAACACAGAAAAATAAGCCATGGAGTATCATCTATTTTCATGTTTCTTTTTCCCTGCTAGAACTAAGGCTTTCACTTTAATGCTTTTGTCCTAAATTTCTTAAAGAAAATTGCTAATTTTTACTTTAAAAATTTGAAATCATGGGACCCATCAAAAATTGCCAAAATATCCAACATTATGTTTAGAATGTTCTAGATCCCATTTATTCATACAATTTATGAAAAATGACAAGATATTGTGAACTATTATATGACACCTATTTAATGAGCTACTAGTGGCTTTGTATTTTGAAAGCCTTTAAAAAGTAAATTATTATATTTGAGAAATATATTAGCTATTTCAAGAATTTTCAACTTATTTTTAATTATTTTGATATAAAGAACCATAAGAGTTCTATGTCTTGTGTTTATAATCTGGGTTCATTGCTATATTTGACTTGCTGAATTTTAATGTCCTAGTCCACTGAGCCATATTTAGACGACAACATATAAAACAATTCTAAACATCTTCACAGAAGGCACTTGTGTCGAAAAATTGGCAAGCTCCTAATTTCAGTGCATGTCTTGGAAAAATAGTCTTCATTATGTGAAAAAAAAATCTAGCAGTTTCACTGGAATTTGTGAACTAAATCAAAGCATCATCACTGGCAAAAAGATAGTTGAAGCCATTTGCTTTTCCTAAATATGACAGTATGTGAATTGGAAACAGCATAAAATAAACTGATGAAGCAGGTGTGAACCAGACTCTAACTGGAAGAGTGCCAGGTGATCAGCTCCACCAACATTTTATTATCTAACCAGAAACACATTTTGTTGATATTGAGACTTCTTCCCTCTAGATTAACTTCTGCCAACTGGATATAGTTCACTGCACATAATGGCCATAACTATGCCGGCACAGGTAACTGATTGGCATTATAAACTATTCTTCAACAAAGGTTTTTCTCTGTGCACAAGCCAAGATTTTGAAATGACCATGCAACTTCAGCTCTTTCTCCAGCTCTTTATGCAGGACAAATTAGAAATGCATGTTTCTGCTTTCTTCACAGCAAATGTGTCTTTATAATTGAAAAAGCAGTCAGAGGAAGACAATGCAATTGTCTTAGGAGTGTGAACTAACAAATATACAAAGTTAGCTCTAGCAAGAATAATGCATCCTAAAATAGAAGATGTAGTGTGGGAGGGACAGACCCATAATCCAGAAGAGATTTCAATTATTTTTCTAGTCCAATAATATAGCTGGTTTACAGATTTATTGTGAACAAAAGGGCATAAGATGGAGAGAGAAGAAGAGATATTAGCTCAAAAACACTATTAAAATTAGATAGTATTTTTTTATGTAGAGCACTTGCTAGGTTGATAGAAAAAAATGGTCACTGCTGTACTAGAAAATGAAATTAAGAAAAAAAATCACTCACTAAAGATACATGGTTGTTTGAGTTCTCTTAGGTGTATACAATATTGAATACAATCCTGAATATTTATAAATGATTTTTCTCCTGAATCTAATATAACAGAAAATATGTTTATTGAAAACAGATTCCTCTCTCATACAGTACATCCCAACCACAATTTCCCCTTCTTCTATTTCACCCAACTCCCCGCACCCTCCCTTTCCCATATATCTACTTCTCCGTTTCCTCTTTAGCAGAACAAGAGGCTTCTAAGGGAAAACAGCCAAACAGAATAAAAGAAGATAAAATAAGTAAATACAAAGGCCCTCATAGTGAGGCTGGAAAGGAAACCCCATAACAGGAAAAGAGTAACAAAAAAAAAAAAAGACAAAAGGGTGAGAGATAATCCAGCTCTATTAGTAGTCGTACAAAAACACCAAGGTGAAAACCATAACATACACAGAGAACCTGGTGCAGATCCATAAAGACTCTGTGCTTGCTGCTTCAGTCTTTGGGAGACCACGTGAGCTCTTCTTTGCTGATTCAGTGAATTATATTCTTCTGGTGTCCTCCATCTCATCCGATGACTAGAATTTTTTGTTCCTCTTTTTCACACATTCCCTGATAGTCCAAGGCAGAAAACCAATGCAGACCTCAAGTTATGAATCTCTCTTTCGACATATTATCTTCCTGTGGGTCTCTGCATCTTCTTCAAGTTAGAGTTACAGACAATTGCAATTAGCCTAAAATGATATTGGAAAACAAACTCCTGTCTTCTGAAAAACAAATAAGTTCTCTAAAATTCTCAACAATCTTTGAAAACTCTGTGTATCTTAACCTTGTTATATTAATTAGGAAGTGCATTCTCTTTCTTTTAGGAAAGAACTATATTCAATCACATGATTTACTTTGGCATGTCTCATTAAAAGATTGTTTTATTGAAAGATATGCAACATATAATTCATTTATTCTCATAAATAAATTCCAAGTACTACAAAACTACACACACACACACACACACACACACACACACACACACACACACACACGATAGATTTTCAGTGTTCCTCTTCAGTTTTTGTAATGACCACCAGAGGGCGGTACAGGGCATAGCGCAATATTGGATTACTTGGCATAATACCTTGATAAGATGTACTTCTTGTCACAAAGCAGAGGCCATTCATGAGGGACATGAAAAGTTCTTCAGCGCGTTTTGCATTTAACCAAGTCTCTCAGAAAGGCAATATTCAAAATACAACTGCAGTGGAGTACACCTTCTTTTCAAAGATTTTCATTACAAATTAACCACATACCTTAGACTAAACTGAAAACCCAATGTTATCTTCACTTTTCCACTAAAAGGTAATGGAAACAGTTATTAACACTGCTTTTTCTGGTCTTCCCTAGTCTCTCTGGAGCTGTCTCTATTTGGGGATTCTCATCTTACCTGAGAAACTACCTGCTGGTGATTTATTTCATGGTTCTACTGTAGGGTGCACCTCTATGTAATTGTTTTCTTAATGTTTCAATATAAGTAACCACATTTATCAAATTTATTAAAGCTAAAACAGGCACATAGAAGAATAATTAATATTTTTATAAAAGAATGGCTTCAAAGTCCTTCAGACTTTCCACAACTGCTTTGTTCTTTTTCTTTCTTAATGTTTGCTTAAAAACTTGACCACAAAGAAAAGAGGCGTTGGGTACCCTGGATGAAGAATTACAGGTCAACATGGGTGGAACAGTATTCATTCTTAACCACTCAACCATCTCCAGCCCTGGTTACTTAAAACTTTAACATTTCCACATTTTAAGAATAAGTTTCGAGCTATTAAATTGAAGGCGCAAGTCATAAACAATCCCACACCAGTTTGGAATTGTGATTAATAGGGTGGTATTTATTTAAAGGGGAATAAACTTACAGATCACCGTCCCAGACAACAGCCCTCTGCAATTAGGAAGAAGTCTAGTCGCCGAACCGGAGCAGGAAGTAAAGAGAGCGAGGAGGGAAGTAGCCGCTTTTTTAAAGGGAAAGAGACCACGCCCCAATGGGCTGGTATCTCAGCGGCTATTGGCTGGAGGAGTGGAAGGATCTCCCGCAACATTAAATCATTTTAATCTTAAATGTAGTGTGTCTGTCACAGTTATACTTACAAATGGTTGGGTTAACTATTTTTGATCATTTCGTTTAATTATGACATTTTCTTTATTAGCAGTTTGGATCTTTCTTCCAATGAATGGATCAACAGGTGCTTTCATTTATTTAAGAATCTTAGCTTTAGTCTTCTTATCAATTGACTGGTAGACTCAGCCCCTTAAAGATTTCTTTTTCTTAACTTCAGTAAGGGTTTTCATTTAACAGAAAATGAAGCAAGAAAGAGGGTAGTATGCTCATTAGAAATATTAGGAAGTTATATGAATGACAACTAGTAATTTTGAAATGTAGGAAAAACCTGAATATTTAACCCCAAAATTATTCTTTTTGTTATGAAAAGTTGGGACTTTGAAGTTGGAGAAGGAAAAGAGCTTTTAATCCAGAACATTCATTTCTTGCCTTCAGGAGAAAGGAGCTCAGACCTATTTAAAATAAATTTTGTGATGTAATTTCATATTAGAAAGTTTAAATTTGATTTATTCTATAACTTCTGCTAAGCTCTGATGGATATATTTTTCTAAACATAGGGAGATATAAAATGAATTCCCAGTACATCTTCAATATATGAACCCTTCCTTGTCATTCACGGACAGAACATTCAAAAGTGATTGGCTTGATCAACAGGTGGTAGAATGGTCACAAAAATTCTCAAGATAATTATTTTAAATAAAGACATTCCAAAAGACAAACCCATGTTTCAAATAAATTAGAAAGTCCTAATTGCGGGATTGAAGTCTACACTTTTAATCTCTAGAAAAATATTTATACACCTTTGATGTTGAATTTGAGAGTAGACATTATAACGATGATTTCCATAATTTAGTGTTAACAAAGTACATAAATGAGAACTTTATTAAGAACAGCAAATACACGACAGAGTTGCTAATCATGCCTGAAATTACAGTCACAATTTTCTAAAACCCAGCGTGTATTGACACCCTCATTCCATATCTATTCTACTCTCTGGAAAGCAAATTACTTTCTAGAGTCATACGAGTAAAATTATATGACTGCATATTTAGAAAAAAAGAAGAAAATCAACATTAAATAATTTTACTATACAGATGGTATACTCTTTTAGGTTTTATGCCATACTCTTTTAAGTTTAAATCTTAATATTTCTGTATATGAATAATTTCTCTGTCTATATGCCATTGTATTTATGGTACTCTTGTGAATTACCTAGAAATTCTTTGTCCAAATGATTACAGTGCAAAATATTACTTTTATGTATTAATGATGAGGATGTAATAGAGATTTTGTACCATTTGACATGTACCATACTACCCTATATTTTACAATGTTTTAAAGATAAGAGATCATTATGAAGAAACATTACAGTGAACAGTAATCTTTGCTCTTTCTTTCACACACCAGAAATCACTTCCCAGCAGATGCTTCCTGAAAAGCATGCTGCAAATGACTGACTCTAAACACTGAACTACATTCAATTTCAAGAAAAAAACTTGCTTTTTGTTTAGTGATGGTAATGTTTTCAAAGATGTTTACTATTAATTAATCCTCACATATTTTTTAAATTTTTCTCTATAGTACATTTAATTTAATTACTCACTCTATTCCACTTCTCTATTGAAGTAACAAATGCTATACTAGCAATTATCAATGTTTTAAATTAATTTAACCAAACATAGACTATTTGTCATTTCTCAAAGTTCTGTTTTAGTCAGGATACTATTACTCATGTGGTGAATCATGATATTTTTACCTTTATTTGTCTTTAGTGCCTTTCTGCAGACTGCACACTAATGTATAACCATGCAACCAAAACTCATAATAGAAATATACCACATTCATACATGAGCAATAGTAAAAAGATCCAGGAATATAAATAATATGGCTGGATATGTGTAAGCTGCCAAGATATGGAATAGAAACACAATCACTGCAGGTATTCATGGAATCTGAACCTTTCAGACTTGCCCTGTAACATGTCAAATTAATTAGCAGCAGTATTTAGTGGCTAGAAAAGGGTGGAAAAGATTACATGGGGATGTATTCTAAGTGCAAATGTGTGAACTTGCTTCATCACTGCTTTGTGCCTTCAAAGTTCAATAAATCATCTTATGTCCTTACCATCAATTTATTTTCTACTGAAATATATTTTACAGAAATAAAATATTTTTTTCGGCAGAAATATTTTTTATTACCACTGATGTTTGATTTACATATTACTTAAACATGAATATAACCATTCTAAACTACTTCTCATTTCAAATAAGAATTGATGAACATCCAAGCACCACACATAGTTAGGTGATTAAACTGTATTAATGAGTTAATAGTGACATTAAATAGGAGATGATCATCTGCAGGATAATAATTAACTATTTACTAAATAGAACTTTGGCTTTATAAAAAAAAACAAGAACACTTGTTTAGACACAAAGCATGCATCACTAGTCTCAAATTCTGTCCTACTATAAATGGTTTTCTATCAAAAAGCAAATATCATAATTATAACATAACATTTCTAATGAGGGTTAAAGCAAAATCAAATTTTCTGTTACAGAAAGGTTAAAAAATTGTCAAATATGATAATCTTCATGTGAATATTTTCCACTAGGAAAGGGACAGATAATTGATCATATAACCATATTTATTTAGAAAATACTAATACAAAGTTTACAGCAGTCAAAATAAGCAAAGCCAAGCCAGAATTTCTGGGTCAATATAAAATAATACCACCTATCTATATACAAAAGCTTTTAGCAAAATGAAGAAAAATATCTGTACCTAGTTAAATGCCATAACTAAAATAGAAGAAGAAAAAATATTTGTTTAAAAAATTACAGATCTACAAAACTGCAACAGAAGACTTTAAAAAATACATGTAAGAAGCAGAAGAGATGGCTCAAAAATTTAGAACACACATTATTTTTTCAGAGGATGAAATTTTGGTTTCCAGTATCCATATCTGTGGCCCATCTATCTGTCCCTCTCTATCTTTAATATCAAACTTATTCCACATTTTCATTTCTAGTGGAATTCTTAAGGCTGAAAATCCCAGGCAAAAACCCATGTGGGCAAGAAGAAAAAAGTGACCACACTTCCATGTATTACTTTTGTATTTTATATGAATTTCAAATTAATGTTGTATCTTGCCTTTTCAAAATATTTTATAAGTATGTATCACAATGCTAATACATGAAAATGTTAAATCTAAAATATTATAATTTTTAATTTATAGCATTGATAAATCTATAAGATGCAGTGGTGCAATACAGGCAAACATTTGTACGACTGATCAACCACTACCTTTTCAATGCTTTTCTCTATAAAAATAAGGTTTGTACAATTCTTTAGTTTCAGAGTTTAATGGACTCAGAAACCTGACAATAAACATAAGGGTACAATCTGAATCTTTCGCTTTTCTTTTCAGTGATGTCTCTTGTGAGTTTACTTTGGCAACTGAAGTGAAAATGGACACATAAGATGAAGACATTAAGATTTCTAAGTGTATTATCTGGTGCTTACAAAGAAATAAAAATTACGAAAGGGGAAAGGATTTGATGTTCTCAATGTATGTTCAAATTTGGAGGTATTCTGACTAAAGGTAGTTATACGAAATACTAAAACTATTAAAACATGCAGTCTTCAAAGGAATATTGATGGTTATTAATGAAGCATTTTATACATTGAACAAAAATAAATTAAACAATTCTATGAATTGTCATATAAATCCTCAGTATCTAGTGTATACTTCCTTCTAAAGTGAAAGTTATTACTATATTCTCAAATTACATTTCGAAACTGAAATCAGTGTTTTTTGATTAATTGCAATAAAAAATTTAATGTTGTGTTTGCTCACTTATACTTGGTACATAAAATTTTGTTTATATTTATAAATAATAAGATATTGTTCATTAAAAAGTAATGTAATAATAATTCTTACAAGTGTGAAATGTATAGACACAAATAGTCATATTTCAAGGAAATAATTTACTGTTTAAAGTATTCACAAATTAGGATAGTGTCTAATAAGATAAAAATAATATTTCTTGATGATCCAGCCTCCTTCTCTTCTTTGTCTGACACACAGCACACACATGCAAACACACAATTATAACAAAGAAAGAATACCCAGTCAAATCTCCATGCATCATGCAACATATAAGAAGCAAACATGACTAGCATTTTGACAATTTAGCTTTTATTCAGCCTAGATTTATGTACACAGAAATCACAACCAACTTTTACAATTACATTTTTGAAAAATTATAACCCTTCTCTTTTTATCTCAAGCACACAGAAATCTTGATATTTCTACAAAAATAATATTAAGCAAACATGTTCCAAACAATTATAACAAAAATATCAAAACACTTTGCTCATTTTAACTATAAATTCTATATCAACTGATAAAGAAGTACATGGTTGTGTTAAAAATATTGCTTAACAAATAAATGATAGGCTAAAAACCAACATGTAAGAAGTATACACATAGAGTTTAATATTGCCCTCTGCATTTCTAATATGAGTTCACTAGCCATCTATAGAATGTAGCTGTTCTATTGCAAAAGATGATACATATGTATTTTTCATTATCTATGCAGGCTAGCAGATGTCACTCTGGTTAATACACTGAGTAATCATTCATGAAGGGTAATGGTCCATTTGGTGGTGGGCAAAATGACAGAATGAGAAGGATTTAGTCCACCTATTTCATGTTAATGACAACAGGATCAGTAGATTAGAAGTGTCAGTTGCTCAGTCATCAGTCTTTAAAATTGTTTGTTCTGACGATAATTTATGGCCATGGTTACATAAGCTGCATTGCCAAATCTCTATAATTATTACAGAGATTTAACCGAGCACAGAGAATGAATGTTGCTGTAAGCTAAACAAAGACCCCATATTATGATATTCAGCCTGATAAGCCATCAATTCATATCATGTGTTTCTCCTAGGAGAAATTGAGAGAAGCTTGATGAAAAACCAAAGAAAAAGTGTTTTTTTAGGTTATATAATTTCTTTTTACTTTTATAAAACTATAAAGCAGGCATTTAAGAATGAATAATATTTTTATTAGATTTTGAATAAAAGATATAAATCCAGATTCCAACTCCCTCTCCTCCCATTCCTTCCACACAGCCTCCTACTCCACTCCCTCGAATCCTAAAAGGGGCAAGGCACCCTGTCCTGTAGAAGGTCAAAGGCCCTCCCCACTGTATCCAGGCTGAGCAAGGTATACCTCCAAAGAGAACAGGATCCCGAAAAGCCAGTACCTGTAACAGAGACAAATCCCAGTGCCACTGCCAGTGACCCCTCAGTCTGCCCCAGCCATACAACTGTCAACCACATTCAGAGGGACCAGCTTGGTCCTATGCTTGTTCCTTCCCAGTCCAGCTGGTGTTGGTGAACTCTTGTTAGCTTAGGCAAACTGCTTCAGTGGATGAACCCTTCATGGTCTTGACCTCTTGTTCATATTCTCACTCCTTCCACTTTTCAAATGGACCTTGGGAGCTCAGTCCAGTGATCCGATGTGGGACTCTGCTTCTGTTTCCATCTGTTGCTGGACGAAGTTTCTATGTATTTAAGATAATCATCAATCTGAATACAAGACAGTGCCAGTTCATGCACCATCTGATAGAAAAAGTGAGATTACTTGCATTATTGTACTGCTAAAACACACGTAAGAGTATCAAAGGTAATCTTATTAATAATCTGCTACGAGAAGTTAGTTTTTCCTGAATCCAGATTTTAATAAGTATTTATATTTCCTTGTATCCTTTCTCACCTTGTTATTTCATAAGGTAAAAATGTACTTTTCATGTTTTAATGTGACATTCTTACAACTTATTCATTTAAAATTAATAGAATTTTTATGTCTTTGGTGTTTTAGCTTGATTTATTTATTTTTTATTATTCTGTTAGTTTTTCTAGTGAGTTCCTAAAATATGGTTTTTGTCTTATTTTTTCAATGTATGCTTGGTTAGTATATTTTCACCAATAGACCATGAACCATCTTCTAACTTCACAAATGAGTATGGAAAATACATTTTTTTCATTTCGTTTTTTTTATTAAAATTGTTTTTAGTTAGAAATTTCCGCCTCCTCCCCGCCTCCCATTTTCTTTCCCCCTCCCCCCACTCCCCACACTGCACTCCCCTCCCCCTCCCTCTCCAGTCCAAAGAGCAGTCAGGGTTCCCTGCCCTGTGGGCAGTCCAAGGTCCTCCCTCCTCCATCCAGGTCTAGGAAGGTGATCATCCAAACTCTAGGGATAGAAGATGAAAAATATTTTAAATTAGTTCTGAGGTATGTCAATATGAAAACTGTGAATAGTATCTTTGAATGTAGAGGATTCAGTTTCTTCAAGCTCTGGGTCAAGAAATGGATCACATTTAGTGACTCATCATCATGGAATATCAGTTTTTAGTTATCAGAGTAAATATAGCTTAAATAAACAATTATTTTACAAATGAATCACAGAAGCTGCTTTCTTCACAAAAAGCGCGTGATGAACTCGTGATTCATAATTGGGAGAATCTAATTTGTATACTTTTCTGAGATTTCAATCCCCACTCAAAATCAGTATGTCACAACAAACCAGAGTAACATCCATATGAAGGTCATAGAAAGGGAGCTAGAATCCATGTGATGTGGCCGTGTCAGTGACACTACAACATTAGTTTCTCTGTTCTATATCAGGTCCTCTGTACAACCTGGACAAACCTTTCAGAAAGTCATGTCTGCAATTATAACCTGGTTTCTGGGTTTTATTTTCATATTAGGATATAACGTGTGTGTGTGTGTGTGTATCACAAATTTTAAACTCATACAGCATAAATCCTTAAGTCCATCACTGAGTTTATCTTAATTTTTTTTTGGCCATTGTAGGTGATTTATTCTAATATGAATATCAGAATCACTTTGTAAATTGTATGTAATGAGCAAGCAAAAGGTTTTTGAATCTATTCATGGTAACAATGATTCAAAACCAATCAGTATGAACAGAGATACATTAATATTGTGTCTTTTTAACCCTAAATACTGTACTAAAAGTTTCAATAGATTTTAAATAAATCTATGAAACAATTAAATAAATCTAAGAAATAAAACAAGTAAAATAACTAATAATATGTTCTGACTTGATACTTTGCAAGTTACATAGCATATCGAGTTAGCTTAACTTGTTAGACCTCTGAAGAAACAGGCATCATATTGGCTACAGCTGCAGCTTGGTGTTAAAGTGTTTTCCTGACATACATAAGGACCAGATTTGATCTCTAGTCCTAGAATTGTAAAACCAAACAAAAACTAAAGTAACAAAATAATAAAATAGAAAATTAAAAAATTAATTCCCAGAAATTACAGGATTAAAATACATATCATAATTTTATATATTCATAATTTATCAATATTTTAAACCTCAAGAAAGATAAATGGACTTCTCTATAAGGGTTAATGAGAACAGCAGTGTATGAACAGGAACTGGAAGAAACAACCTCAAAACAGTTCTAGAAATACTGGACTAATGTGTAGACTATATATACCAAAGGCTATTTATATTGTATTTTATTCTAGCAAAAGATAAAGTGAAATATTTAATTAAGAAAATAATACAATTCATGATTTTTAATTATTATGAATGTTGAGACTGAAAAATCAAATGCCTGTAGAGAAAGAATCATGCATATTTCATAACTATATTCAAGACAAAGGTGATTTTAATAAAACCAGAATAATGAATGTATGACGTTGAGATGGACTTATTAGAAAAATTAAGCATTATTTATTGATAAATTAAATGATTCTCTAGTCTGAAAGCTTGTCTAGTTTACATTAAGTAACATATTATTGGATAATTATTATACTAGAATTAAGTTGAAGTGGTGACTGAACTGATTGTTTTCTTTTTTTTTATTAATTAATTTATTTAATTATTAAAGATTTCTGCCTCTTCCCCGCCACCACCTCCCATTCCCTCCCCCTCCCCCAATCAAGTCTTCCTTCATCCTCAGCCCAAAGAGCAAGCAGGTTTCTCTGCCCTGTGGGAGGTCCAAGGACCACCCACCTCCATCCAGGTCTATTAAGGTGAGCATCCAAACTACCTGGGCTCCCACAAAGCCATTACGTGCAATAGGATCAAGAACCCATTGCCATTGTTCTTCAGTTCTCAGTAGTCCTCATTGTCCATTATGTTCAGCGAGACCGGTTTTGTCCCATGCTTTTTCAGACCCCGGCCAGCTGGCCTTGGTGAGTTCCCGATAGAACATCCCCATTGCCTCAGTGTGTGGGTGCACCCCTCGCAGTCCTGAGTTCCTTGCTCGTGCTCACTCTCCTTCTGCTCAACCACTTTGGAAATCAGTGTGGCGGTTTCTCAGGAAAGTCGGGTTCAACCTACCTCTCGACCCAGCAATACCACTATTGGGAATATACCCAAGAGATGCCCAAACATACAACAAAAGTATATGCTCAACTATGTTCATAGCAGCATTGTTTGTAATAGCTAGAACCTGGAAACAACCTAGATGTCCTTCAATGGAAGAATGGATGAAGAAAGTATGGAATATATACATATTAGAGTACTACTCAGCAGTAAAAAACAATGACTTCTTGAATTTTGCATACAAATGGACGGAAATAGAAAACACTATCCTGAGTGAGGTAAGTCAGACCCAAAAAGAGGAACATGGGATGTACTCACTCATATTTGGTTTCTAGCCATAAATAAAGGACATTGAGACTATAATTCGTGATTCTAGAGAAGCTAAATAAGAAAGTGAACCCAAAGAAAAACATATAAGCATCCCCCTGAATATTAACCTTCTTCAGGCGATGAAAGAAGACAGAGACAGAGACCAACATTGGAGCACTGGACTGAAGTCTCACGATCCAAAGGAGGAGCAGAAGGAGAGTGAGCACGAGCAAGGAACTCAGGATTGTTCTGTTTTCTAAGACATAATAGTTTTGGAGACTTAGAAAATGGAAAGAGCTAGTGTACTTTCAAATGTATTTTAATCAACCTTCCTTGTAAATACCTTTAGTAGTTTCAAATTAGCAATTAATTGTGCTAATGTAAGAATTAGATATTCAAAAAGGCTAATGAAAAGCAAGTGTGTTTGAACTGAATGTAATATCTGAGTTTTTTATTTACCGTGTTTTCTGCAATATTCTTGACTGGATTGTTTGCTGATATTTTTCAAGGCACTCAGGTTATTAAAACATCTTTAGGCCCTACAAAGTCATATATGTAGGGTGGGGCCCCAGTTATTTCATCTATGTATGGAATATACTTCTAATCCCTGTCTCCATGAATTCTCTTTTAACGAAGACAAATCACTGCCATGAGTTCATAATAGCTTATTGAACACAATCGGAGTTTATTGGCTTCATAATATTAATGAAATTGAAACTATGTGTTTATTAAACATAAATTTATAGGAAGAAGTTTATTTTTTCCTGGTTAAAACTAGTCAACAGTAGTGATAAAAAATTTCATAGGTCAGAGTAGAAAATCAAAAACAGAACTATCATCTGTAAATGCAAAACGTATGATAGTGTTACATAGAGAAAAAACACAGACACCAGGAACCGACAATGTAGTTATTCAGAAGGAAGGATCAGTGCAAGCTGTGTTCCTGGCTCCAGCACCAAGCACTGTGAAGTTCAAGTCTCTCCCATCACTTTCAGCTGAGCTCTCGAGGGTAATACATTTCAATGTCAGCATTGTAAGGATGAAACACACGATAAGATTTTACCTTAACAATGGAAAATTATGCACTTTCAATAAATATTTTTGATTATTTTTCTCTAGCAGTACATAGTCATCACCAAATTCATTATTTTACAACCAGAGAATAATGATTTAGAAATTCTCTTGGTAGATTAAATTGCAAGGTAGAAAAAGAATATTAACAGTAATGGATTTGGGATGAGACACATCAGAATCATAGCTTTGGGTGAAATGTTTCTTGTAATTTTGAAACTATCAATTTTTGGGTACAGCTATGTTGATTATGTGGTTATTTATGTTAAAGAGTAGAGGTTTGGGTGTCTGGAAATTAAAAAAAAAACTTTTTCACATAAGTTATTTTCTAGGATTATATCCAGGAGGCAACTTCAGAGGTGTATTAGCAACTTAGGTTTTTCAGTTGTGCACACCTTCTTTGCTGTGTATAAAAAGATTGAAATTGAGGGTTTTTTATTGATTAATTCAATCTGTAATGGTTGCTTGTTTGAAAGATAGTATTTTGTTTTTAATGTTTATCTTGGAAAGATTTAAGTAACAATGCTCCAAATTAACATCCCTTTCTGTAAAATTATAATAAAATAATTTTAATGTTTATATTTATATGTAATAGTTTGAATTTCTTTGGCCTCAAAAGATTCTTGCATTAAAATCTAATTACAGGTGGAAGTTAATAGGAGTTGAAACCTTATAGTAGGTTATTTTCTTGTAAGAGCAGACTCATGAATGAGATCAGTTCCCTATTCTAACACATAAAGGCACAGCAGTAATGTGCCGTCTATGAAGGCATTTACCCTCAATAGGCACTGATAACCCAGATACTCCACTTCAAACTTCCCAGACTCTACAAGTATGGAAAATTGCTACTGTTAGGAGGCATCCAACCCTTATGATTGTGACTAGTTCTACTGTCCCAAAAGCACTTAAGAGGTTTCTATTTACAGCTAAGTGACTAGATATGTAGTCTAGGGATGACAAATCAATAAAAATGATGTAGTTAGTACAGTATATTTAATTCTTATCCTGTGACGTATTTTCTTAAAACTTTATTTTTACCATCAATAATAGAGTCTAGTAGTCCTATATTGTATTATGTTATTTTGCATTATGAAGATACATTCTGCACTTATCTGATATACTCTTGATTTCTAAATACAATTTCTAAAAATTATATAATATATCCATCATTTTATTGAACTGTAAAAGCAAAACATAAATACATACATAATATAATATATGTTATTATATTTAATAATGACATAAAAATATATAGTTAGAAAATAGCCCAAATAAGATGTTACAGATAAAGTTAGAGTTAGAGGCACAGAACTCTAGAAAGAATATTTTAAAAATACATTCAGGTGAGAAAATTGTGGGTTCGCACAATTTATATTTAAGTAAAAACCTTCTTTTAATTAGACATTTTTATCATTGCTTTTACCATTTTATTTCTCCTGATGTTCTTTGAGGTCATTTTAACAATTTATAGTGAAATCCCATGTGCGTTTTTAACTAATTGAATCAAGTCTGTAAATTAATTCATACCAGGCTGTCATTTTAATAAGTCCCTGTATGGCACTTGCTACATCATACAATTTATTCATTTTTTAAAAAATGTCCTTAGCTAACTTTTAACCTTTTTATCATTTTTCCAAAGAACTCTTATTGTTTTAATTCTTAATATACTTTAATAATTACTTGAGAATTTAAAATGTATCACTTCACGTAGCTTTTCTCAAAGGTTTCTCATGGTGGTGAGGGTAGTTAATCAATTGCAATTCACTTAATTTTCACATTAATGCATTTAGTAATATTGGAATATGTTACTCTTAATAACCTATAGGCTAATATGAAAAGCAAAAACTTCTATATTAATACTAAATTCCCTGAAAATCACATTTAATAGGAAACATAGGTTCACTATGTAATATAGTGATTATGTAGAGTTTTTAGGAAACTTACTAATTAATTTCTATTTGCAAGATTTCGTCTATGGCACTTTCTAAGAACTCTCACACAAGAAACATTTGGTGTATTTTAAACAGAACATTGAATTTAAAAAGTCACTCCTAACATGTTAAATGCTTGTTTCTGCCATTTACAATCCTCGTTGTCATATGCTAAGCTATTTTTCATCTTTATATCTTTACACAGCATGTTTGGTTCAATTCTGCATCACAGTTTACCTTGAATGTCACACTAAGCAAATATTTCTTCAAAATATGTCAGGACAGAGAAGCATCAATGCTCAGAAAAGGTTGAATGTGGTTACCTGCTCCTATATCACTTGATAAATATGAGGCTAAATCATAAAAAAATTGTATTTGAGAAACTTCTTCTACGTCTACAAATATTCAAGCTATAATTCCTCTGTATCCTAGGTTTCACCTTCACAGCTTCATGTAGTGGCCTTTCAGGAATTCTTTACAGAAGGAAAAACCTGACACATGGTGTGTGTCCTCTGTAGTCATCTGAATCCGGCAGACATGGACAATGATGTTAAATGATGTTCCATTTCAAAATAGAGCCTTGTACACTTGGACCAAAATTGATATGGCTTCTGTGTGCGTATTTGGGTTTTTAAACAAGAAACCTCATCATAAACACTTTCAGTTTAGAGTATCTTCTTTTAAATTAATTTTATTTTCACAAAATGGAGTGGTCAGTCCTTGGGTATTATCTTCATAGAATGTTCGCTATTGTCCTAAAACAAAGCTCCCAGTTTCATTTGAGTGACAATAATCTTTTACCAGTCATCATTATTTGTTGTTTGTATTTTCTTTGTCTAGAATCTAAATCTTTTTGTTGGAACATAGCTAATCACCAAACACACACACACACACACACACACACACACACACACACTTCTTTTTCTACTTTTTTCTATTTATGATTATAGACATGAAAAAAATTGATACTACTGTGAACTAATCTTGATCGAAACCATACATTATCCTTCCCTGAGAAATTTTCTTTGTCATGATAGTCTATTTCTTTAAATTTAAACTCACTCAATTTCCCAGGATAAAGCCATATTAAAGCCTGATCTTTATCAAAATACTTAGCTTACATCTGAGTTCCTGGGATAGTTCTTAATATCTTGAGATAAATCAACATAGTCAGTGTTTTTCAAGCTCCATAGCATGACTCATTAATCTCTATTTATAATCTCTGTCTTGTTCAGTCAAAAGTTCTAAACTTTCCCTGGTTTGTCCTACAATGTTCTGAAACACTAAAAGCTCTCAGTAAGGTTTATATATATGTAACTAACACAGAAAATTGATACCAGGATGGATATATATAATTTTATAAAATATAATTTATAATTTAAAAATATATATTTTAGATGGACATAATTTTATGGTATATATAATGCATACTTTTATAATATAAATTACATATAACTCATTGTTATAAATTTTTGAGGGAATACATTTTTGTTGTAATAGGTGAGGAGGGATAGAGCTAAGTTTGTTCTTCCCATAGTAATTAAGTTTATCTAGAAAAATCCCTTACATATTTACCCAGAAATCTAAAGCCAAGTCAGTTTAAATCCTATCAAGTTGACAGTATTTAGCTACCACATTGTGATAAAAGTCTACATTTGTATAATTTATAAATAAAATGCTAAACAAAGACTAACATATTCACAAGGTAACTTGAATTTTTCTATCTTTGAAAACTTGTAGGATGTATGAATACTTATGTAAATGTTATGGCAGGATAGATAATATTGCAGCAAAAAAATCAAAAAACTTGAATAGCTTGAATGTTAAAATTTATTTGTACTAGGATAAGTTAATCACAGCATATGTAAAGTGGAAGAGTAGCCTTTTAAAACTTGTTTTCACTCAAGAATCCATGCTGAGAAAAATTACAATCATTTAGAATAACATTTAATTCTGGGGCTTGAAAACACACCAAAAAGTTAAGTGCTGACAGCTGCTCACATGATAATATTAAATAATGAGATTCAGAAAGTCATTAATAACTTTTTTCCACTATGTACCCAATGCATCATTTTATAACCGAGTTCTCAGGATCCAGAACTAAGAGAAAAAAAAAAGATATATGGAGTACAGATCTGACAGATCTCTCTACTGATGAAAAATAGCAATTCACTTGTGTATCACTTAAATGTAAACACATAAACAATTTATTATTAATATAATGGATGTACTAAAAGGATTTTATACTATACCTTGACCAAAGAATCCCTCCAGAGACAAAGGGTTCCGAGAAGCCAGAAAAAGTAGAAGGGATAAATCCTTGTATCACTGCCTGCTGACTCCACAGTCTGCTCCAGTCATTTGTCACTCAAATTCAGAGGACTTATAGTCCACGATCCCAGAAAAGCTAAGCCACAAGGAGAATCCTAAGAGAAACATATATAGATCCCCCTGGGAAGTGAAAATAGACAAAATATTCTGAGTAAATTGGGAGCATGAGGGTGTAGGGAAAAGGGAAGGCAGAAGTGGAGGAGGCGGTAAGAAGGGGAGTGGGTAGAAGAACTTGAGGAAACAGGATGGCCAATATGGGGGTAGAACAGAGACAGAGAGGAAGCAGAGATATCTTTGCGAGGGAGCCAAAATTGCCAGGAATCCACAAGGATAATCCCAGCTAAGATCTTAAGCAAAAATGGAGAGAGTGCCAGAACTAGCCTTGCTCTGTAGTAAGATAGATGACTATCTTCAAAGTTATCATAGGCCTCTTTCAGCCATCTTCCTGCGCCGCCACCATGGTGCGCATGAACGTCCTGGCTGACACACTAAAGAGCATCAACAATGCAGAGAAGAGAGGCAAATGCCAGGTCCTCATCAGGCCCTGCTCCAAAGTCATTGTTCTGTTCCTAACCATGACGATGAAGCAGGGTTACATTGGTGAATTTTTTTTTTTTTTATTATATATTTTTTTTTATTTTTTTTTAATTAAAATTTCCAACTGCTCCCCGTTTCCCATTTCCCTCCCCTCCTCCCACACATTGCCCCCTCCCCCCTCTCCCCTCCCCTATCCCCACTCCTCTT
Organism: Chionomys nivalis; assembly: GCF_950005125.1. Classification (NCBI taxonomy): domain Eukaryota; kingdom Metazoa; phylum Chordata; class Mammalia; order Rodentia; family Cricetidae; genus Chionomys; species Chionomys nivalis. The sequence continues at coordinate 25,712,604 of NC_080103.1, read as the reverse complement.
CTCCTCCCCCCAGTCCATTCCCCCTCCCTCTCGCTACTGAAGAGCAGTCCAAATTCCCTGCCCTACAGGAAGACCAAGGTCCTCCCACTTCCATCCAGGCCCAGGAAGGTGAGCATCAAAACAGGCTAAGCTCCCACAAAGCCAGTTCATGTATTAGGATCGAAACCTAGTGCCATTGTCCTTGGCTTCTCATCAGCCTTCATTGTCCGCCATGTTCAGAGAGTCCAGTTTCAACCCATGCTTATTCAGTCCCAGTCCAGCTGGCCTTGGAGAGGGAACTGGGGGAATCGGGGTGAATGGGGATAAAGAAAGGTTGGATAGGGGAGCAGGGAAACTCATACCTTAGGTAAGGGAGCCACCTAAGGGGTGACAAGAGACTTGAACTTGGAATGGCTACCAGATGCCCAGGGCAATGTCCCCAGTTAGTTCATTGGGGCACCTGAGGATAGGGAACCTGAAATGAACCTATCCTATAATCTTACTGATGAATATCTTGCATATCGCCATAGAACCTTCATCTAGCGATGGATGGAGATAGAGCCAGAGACCCACACTGGAGCAACGGACTGAGCTCCCAAGGTTATAATGAGGAGCAGAAGGAGAGAGAACATGAACAAGGAAGTCAGGACCATGAGGGGTGCACCCAACCACTGAGACAGTGGGGCCGATCTATTGGGAGCTCACCAAGGTCAGCTGGACTGCTACTGAAAAAAACATGGGATAAAACCGGACTCTCGGAATGTGGCGGACAATGAGAGCTGACGAGAGGCCAAGGAGAATGGCACAGGAACTTTCATCTGGCGATGGATCGAGAGAGAGACAGAGACCCAATTTGGATCATCCGTCTGAGCTCTTAAGGTCCAAATGAAGAGCAGAAGGAGGGAGAACATGAGCAAGGAAATCAGGACCACGAGGCGTGCACCCACCCACAGTGACAATGGAACTGATCTATTGGGAGCTCTACATTGGTGAATTTGAAATCATTGACGACCACAGAGCTGGGAAGATCGTTGTGAACCTCACAGGCAGGTTGAACAAGTGTGGAGTGATAAGCCCTAGATTTGATGTGCATCTCAAAGACCTAGAAAAATGGCAGAAAAATCTGCTCCCGTCCCGTCAGTCTGGCTTCATTGTACTGACCACTTCAGCTGGCATCATGGACCATGAAGAGGCAAGACGAAAGCACGCAGGACGGGAAAAACCGGGATTCTTTTCCTAGAGATGTAAAACATAAATAAAAAGACTTTATGGACTATAAAAAAAGTTATCATAGCACCTACCTACCAGAACTGATGGAAGAAGATGTAGAGATCTACAACAGAGCACTGGGCTGAACTCCAAAAGTCCTGTCAAAGACTGGGAAGAGTGAGAATATGAGCAAAAAACTCAGTATTACAGGGATACTACCGAAACAGCTAACCTGAGATAATGGGAGCCTACCAACGCAGACCTGATAGTGAGGGAATTAGCGTAGGATCAAAGTAAGGTAAATTTTTAATAAAGGATTTTTTTTTTAGTCTTTGCTTTTCTTTTCTCATTTTGTCAAAGGCATTGCTATATTACCATTAGTGGTGAAGAGAGAGTTCCAAAAATAATTTTTGAATGATTTGTCACCTATTTTATTAGTCAATGGGTAGATCTAATATAAAGGTGTTTTTCTGTCCATTTTAATTTATGCAATTTATTATTTTCAATTTTTATAGTCTTGGAGACTGTCTTAGGTAAAATGGGACAAATTGTTTACTGTGAATGACAAGATCAACTGATAAAAATCTACCAAATATAGAGTTCTGTACCAGTTAAAGCTATCTCAATCCCTGAAAAAAACACAAATAAGAGGATGTTTTTAGCTTCCATTGTCTCATGATGCAAAACCCATCTTAATTTATACATGTGAATGTTGTTGTCACACAATCTAAAAATTCTGAACTCATTAAAACTTTATGCATGCAAGTAAATAACACATGCCTGTAATGAACTGCACAGTAAACACAAACTTGGACTTAACAATTCTTTCCCCGGAAGATTTGTTTCCTTGTATTTGTAGCCATTTGGGTCTACTACAGAACTTTTGCTCATAGATAAAACAGTGATAAGCTCAAGGCCCTAATGTTCAATTCTGTGACTCACCTACTGTTTTCTTTTAGGTTTATGAGTCAGTTCATATCTAAGTGCACTAGAGTACACAAGAATTACAATGATAACCACACACATTTAATCTTCCCACTTGAACAGCATCATGAACAGGTAACTTGAAAACAGTTACAGGTTATAAAATTCTAATAATATTTTATTTCCATTATTACAAAAATAAAGGGTGGTTTTTAATTAATTTTGAGATTATAATTTAATTACAATATTTCTCCCTTCCATTCTTTCTCCAAACCAGCTCATATACTCTTACCTGCTGTTCTTCCAATTTATGGACTATTTTATGTTTTATAATTAAGAAATTTTATTGTTTGCATTGGGTAAAGTCTAAATTTTTCAAATAGATAGCTGTCCTGTTTCCCTTAAATTTTAAAACAATATCTTGTAACATCACACTGTGAAAAAAGGATTCAGTTTCTCTTTTTGCATGCATAAATATGATATTTTACTTCATATAGCCATAATAATGTGCTTGGGTATGGTTTTATTTTCATAATTATTCCTCTTTTGCTATAACTTGATTAGACTCTAGAGCAAAAGCATTAAATATATTATTTCATTGTTATAGTCACAGCCAAATGAGCATAATAGAGTCATCTTTCATCTTAAAATGACAATTAAAACATAATTTTAAGGTGATCTACTAACTGAATTAAATACACAGGCATAATTCTATATATATGGCATGCTTTATTATTAGAAGCCACAATATTCAAATATCTAAAATGCCTCTAAAAGCACTGCTATTAATATTGTTACTATATAATAATTTTATGTAGCAAAATACATGTTTGAGGAGGCTTCTTGTTCTTCCTGGCCTCCTAGCTATCTTAGTCCCAAAATAATCACATGGAAACTGTATTAATTAAATCACTGCTTGGCCCATTCACTCTAACTTCTTATTGGCTAACTCTTACATATTAATTTATTCCATTTCTATTAATCTGTGTATCACCATATTTCAGTGGCTTACCAGGTAATATTCTCAGTGTCTGTCTCAGGTGGGGGACCCATGCTTCTCCCTCACTCTATCTTCTTCCTCCCAGCATTCAGTTTTGTTTTCTCCACCTAGCTCTGTTCTATCCTATCACGAGCTCAAAGCAGTTCTTTATTCATTAACCAATAAAAGCAACACATAGACATAAAGACTTCCCATACCATTTCCTCTTTTCTGTTTAAACCAAAAGGAAGGCTTTAACTTTAACATAGTAAAATTAAATATAACAAAATAGGTATAATATTTATATCTACTTCATCTTTTATCATAATTAATAAAAGCTATAGCTATATCTATAAATTCTTCAACTTCATCAAAGACTCCAAAAGTATATAATATTACCTAAGTAAACAGGAAGTTCATTGTAAGCAACTTCCAAAACTATAGAATTGACAGAGACAGCTCGCTGACTGGATAGTCACCCAAAGTTCTTCCTCACCATTGAGGTAGCCATCTTCAGCCTACAGGCCCATAGTGTCCTGAAGACATTTCCATGAAGCAGGAAACTTCAAAGACAGTTCTGCCTATTTTGACAGTGTGTCAGTCACTTTAAAGACTTTTTTTTTTTTTTAACGATTTACTTCTTTTTCTTTTCCAACTTTCTAATCCAACACTGTGACCCATTTAGAGATCTTTTATGTCTGAATATGTCCTTATTGCATTATCTATAATTCTTTACTATCCAGGAGAACTTCTTAAAATGCTAAGCTCATTCCATTTGTATACATTGGAAAGATCTCATGTGTTTCTCTTATTGCTTAACAGCGATCATGTAGAATTTTGTACAGGAAACTCACATATTTTCTAGCAAGCACCTGCAAACTCAGTCCCAGTGTAATTTTTATAGAAAGATTCTGGTAGTTTTATGGTAACATTGATTAGAAATTATCTGCCATATAAAACGTATGCCCTAAAATTTAGTAAAGGTTTATGTCTACTTGTAAAAAGTCATATGATAGCATTGTATACTTAATTAAACAATTTAGGTAGTCAAATATTTGTTACCACTGTATCATAATAGTGAATTAAGAGGATTTTCAACATTTTTCAAACACTATTCTTTTAAATTTTTTCTATTTTTTCAAATATCTAATTGTGCTAAATTTAATATTTTTTATTTTTACACTGACAATTATCTGGTTTGTTTTTATTAGGTGAGGTTAAACATCCATATTCTCTTATCATGAGAATTTTTATTATTTTATTACTTAAAAGAATACCAATCCAAATTCCCACTTCCTCCCCAGGCCCTCCCATCCCTCCCTGCTTCAATGCTAAGAGAGTACAAGGTACCCTGCCCTGTGGCAAGTCCAAGGCCCTCCTACTACATCTAGGTTGATCCAGGTACACATCCAAAGAGAATAGAATAACAAAAGCAGGCAAATGTAGTAGAGACAAATTCCAGTGATATTGTCAGTGATCCCTCAGTCTGCCCCAACTGTCAACCACAGTCAGAGGGACTAGTTTGATCCCATGCTTGTTAACTCCCAGTCCAGTTGGAGTTGTTGAGCTCCCATTAGCTCAGGCAAACTGTCTCAGTGGGTGAACCCCTCAGGTTCTTGACCTCCTTGCTCATATTCTCACTTCTTCCACTCTTCAATGGACCTTGGGAGCTCAGTCCAGTGCTCTGAGTATTGGCATAAAAACAGAGACACTGACCAATGGAATTGAGTTGAAGACCCAAATATTAATCCACACACCTATGAACACATGATTTTTTAACAAAGAAACTAAAAATATACAATGGTAAAAAGAAAGCATCTTCAACAAATGGTGTTGGCATAACTGGATATCAACCTGTAGAAGAATGAAAATAGATCCATACCTATCACCATGCACAACACTCAAGTTAAAATGGATTAAAGAACTCAATATAATTCGACCTCATGGAAACTGATAGAAAAGAAAATAGGAAGTAGCCTTCAATACATGGACACAGGAGACCACTTCCTACATATAACCCCAGTAGCACAGACAATAAGAGAACAAGAAATAAGTGGGACCTCATGAAACTGAGAAGCTTCTGTAAAGCAAAGGACACAGTCAATAAGACAAAAAGGCAGCTTACTTAAAGGGAAAAGATCTTCATCTACCCCATATCAGACAAAGGACTGATCTCCAAAATATATAAAGAACTCAAGAAATCAGACATTAGAATTCTAAATAACCCAATTAAAAATGGTGTACTGAGCTAAACAGAGATTTTTCAACAGAAGAATTTAAAATGGTCAAAATATACTTAAGGACATGCTCAACTTCCTTAGCTATCAGGGAAATGCAAATCAAAACTACTCTGAGATACCATCTTACACCTATCAGAGTGGCTAAGATCAAAACCACCAATGATAGCCAATGCTGGATAGGATGTGGGGTAAGGGGAACACTCATTCGTTGCTGATGGGAATGCAAACTTGTGCAACCACTATGGAAATCAGTATGGAGGTTTCTCAGATAATTGGAAATCAACCTACATCAATATCTAGCAATACCATTCTTGGGAATATACCCCAAACATGCTCAATCATACTACAAAAGCATTTGTTCATCAATCTTCATAGCAGCATTATTTTTAATATTCAGAACCTGGAACCAACCTAGATGCCCCTCAACTGAAGAATGGATCAAGAAAGTGTGGCACACTTACTACTCAGCAGGAAAAACAATGACATCTTGAATTATGCATGCAAATGGATGGGAAAAGAAAACACTATCCTGAGTGAGGTAACACAGATCCAAAAATGACTATGGTATGTACTCACTCACAAGTGGATACTAGTCATAAACAAATGACATTGAGCCTATAGTTCATGAACCTAGAGAAGCTAAGTAATAAGACGAAACCAATGGAAAACATATATAGACCCACCTGGAAAATGGAAACAGACAAGAGCTCCTGACAAAATTAGGAGCATAGAGGCAGGTAGGAGAAGCAAGTGGAGAAGGGGAGGGTTAAGGGGAACTTAAGGGAATAAGATAGTAGAGATGAAAGAAGAACAGATATGAGAGTAAGGAAAGAGATATCTTGATTGAAGAAGCCATTATGTGGTTAGCAAGAAGCCTGGCTCTAGAAAAATTCCCAGGAATCCACAAGGATGGCCCCAGCTAAGACCCTAAGCAATCAAGGAAAAGGTGCCTGAACTGGCCTTGCCCTGTAGTCAGACTAATTATTATCTTAAATATCACCATAGAACCTTCATTCAATAAGATTTTCTCACTAAAATATTATGTAATTAAAAAGTTTCCATCTTTCAAATTGCCACATGATAGAACATTAATGTCCAGAGGACAATGTAAAGAAATTGAATTGATATTAAATTAACCAAAATGGGGGTAATCAAGGTTAAATTATGTTTTAAAATTCTAGCAGAAAAAAATATTAATATCAAGAAGGGTCCACTGTGACTCATTAGGGAAGCAGAATTTATAATTGATTAACTTGAGGTTATTCAGTTCTAAGTCTGCCTCCTTCCCTCTCAGAGATCCTACCCTTTACAATATCATCACATAATAATTCCCAAAAGCCAAGTTATAGGTAAATATAATGTAAGAAAACACTGGAAAAGGAGATCACCAGATGACAATCAGCATTATTTTCATTCATTACTTTGAATAATCAGCATACTGCTAATATTTCTATAGTGAAACCCTTGAGGCTTGCTAGAGTGGACTGTGTTCTCAGATACAAATCAAATTTAATCCTCAATTCATCAGGTATTTTTATAATCAGTTATTTGTTCCTTCATGAAAAAGTAAGACAGAATTTAATAAGGAAGGGATATTTTTACAATAAATGAATATCATTGGGCCAGGAAAGAATTGGACCACATATCTCAAACTATGTCTAAAAGTAAAGTGACAATGGATAGGTATAAGAATAAAAATAAACTTTAAATACAAAATGTTGGAACATATCTTCATTATTTAAGGTTTAAATAATGTTATTTATAACACTAAAAATAGAAATACCAAAAGTAAGGAAAAGAATAAAGAAAAGGAGAAAAATTAAGTCGCATTTTGAGTTTCTAAGGATTATAATATGAAAAGGAGAAATCAACACAATGAAAGCATATATTTTTTCTAAGAAAGTAATTTCTGTTTTAAAGTAAAAATAATCAACCATAAAATCCACTTTATTAGAATGGACAAAATATATGAATAGAACAACCTTTATATATTAGGTATTTCTGACCAAGAAGAAAGCATGGAAAGGTGCTCTAAACAATTAAGAAGATAAATTCTGGCAAACGCCATAGACATTATGAGATAAAATTTCACTCATAGACGGACTAACTAACAACCATTATTGAAGATATTTAAAATACTATTGCTCTTCTGTATATAGAATAATGTGTTCATTTGGGAAAAGAAGTTTACAATACCACAGAAAACATGGTTTCATCTTATAATTCTCAACTTGCTTATTGTCCTCTAAGAATATTTTAATTATGTGCTCACAGTTTGTCAGAATATCATGTATAAAGTCTCAAGTAGAGAAAAATCAAATGTCCTTCGAATGATAAATGGAGTGATCTATGTGGTACACCCATTTGGCAAATATAGTTTACTCATGAAATAAAAAAAAAATCTCATCATGGGAATGTGCTACAGTATAAGTTAACTTTGACAGTTGTTTTTCTTATTTTATTTTTTAAATTTTTATGCAAGCTGTTTATTATCGTATCTTTTCCTATATATTCTAACTACTCCCAGATTCTCTCAGTCACACATTTTCTTTCTCTTACAACAAAACAAAATCTCTCTCTCTCTCTCTCTCTCTCTCTCTCTCTCAACTCTTCCTCCCCCCACTCTCTCTCTCTCTCTCTCTCACACACACACACACACACACACACACACACACACACACACACACACACACACTTAACCTGGAGTCTTTTGTTGGCCATCTGTACTTGATCATATGGCCTGTTTTGGATTGCAGTTGAAACACCTGGTGTCACTCCATAAAGAACACTATTTTCCCTCTTCCAGCAGTTTTCAATTACAAATGGCTTCATGCTTATGTGGGCTTTTGTTTCCAGATTGTCTTTTCTGTGCTGTGTTTTTGTTCAGCTTGATATTTTGAGTTTTTTTGTGCATGTTATCACAGTCTTTATAAATTTGAATTTTCATCAGTATTGTACCTAGAAAATTATATTTCCTTATAATCATCTACAACTATGATCCTTACAACTTTTTCTCCTTCCTCTTCTGCTCTGAAGGGAAAATTTTGATAATGGCATCCCTTTAGGACTGAGTTCTATACAATCTCTGATAATTTGTACACTGTCCCAGGTGTACGTCTCTATGCTAATTTCCTTCTTTGCATGAAATTTCTCCTAAAGACATTTGAATGATGCATTGATCCTCCTTCAATAGCACGTACAGCACATTCTAGTAGTAGGGACAATAGTCTGTAAGATTGAAGCTTCCAGTCTAGGACCAATTTATTTTCTCTATATTCAGTGTAATAAGTGAGTGTTGTCTCCGGCAAAAGCTTATAATGTTTGGTAGCATCTAGTTGCAGCTCTGACCAATAAGTTAAAAAGACATAACACATTCCTGGTATTCTGATTTTTTTACTTAGCACTGTAGGATGTCTGTCTAGTACAGGTATTGTCTCTTATTGTCTATTATGTGGTAGCTTCATTTAAACTTCTTTTGTGTATAATTGTATTTTTTGAAGAGTATACTGCAGCATTTTAAACTGGCTTTACAATGGCTTCCAGTGTAAGTAAAAAAAAGTCAAAAAATTCTTTTTTGTTTTTCAACAACATATTTATTTATTATGTATACAGTGTTCTGCCTGTATGTATGACTTCAGGCCAAAGGAGGACATCAAATCTCATTGCGGATGGTTGTGATCCACCATGTGGTGGCTGGGAATTGAATTCATGACCTATTGAAGAGCATTTAACCTCTTAAACTCTTAGCCATCTCTCCAAACCATCACAGAATTTCTTATATATAACTACAGTTATATTATCTTTTGTTAAATTATATGTACAGAGAAAAAGTATAGAGTAAAAAGGATGTAATGATGAAAGGTTTTTTAATGAGCTTGGATCATGATTTCAAATGAATTAGAATCAGTCGAAAAACAAACCTCGAAATTCCTGAGAAACTGCCACACTGTTTTCCAAAGTGGTTGCACAAGTTTGCATTCCCACCAGCAATGGATGAGTGTACCCCTTTCTCCACAACCTCTCCAGCAAAGGCTATCATTGGTGTTTTTGATTTTAGCCATTCTGACAGGTGTAAGATGGTATCTTAAAGTTGTCTTGATTTGCATTTCCCTGATCGCTAGGGAAGTCGAGCATGACCTTAAATGTCTTTTGGCCATTCGAACTTCTGTTGAGAATTCTCTGTTCAGCTCAGTGACCCATTTTTTAATTGGGTTGATTAGCCCTTTACGGTCTACTTTCTTGAGTTCTCTATATATTTTGGAGATCAGACCTTTTTCTGTTGCAGGAGACAGAGCATGAGCAAGGAACTCAGGACCGCGAGGGGTGCACCCACACACTGAGACAATGGGGATGTTCTATCAGGAACTCACCAAGGCCAGCTGGCCTGGGTCTGAAAAAAGCATGGGATAAAACCAGATTTGCTGAACATAATGGACAATGAGGACTACTGAGAACTCAAGAACAATGGCAATGGGTTTTTGATCCTACTGCACGTACTGGCTTTGTGGGAGCCTAGGCAGTTTGGATGCTCACCTTACTAGACCTGGATGGAGGTGGCTGGTCCTTGGACTTCCCACAGGGCAGGGAACTTGGATTACTATTGGGGATGATGAGGGAGGGGGACTTGATGGTGGCGGGAAAAAGGCAGAAATCTTTAATAAATAAATAAACAATAAAAAATAAAAAAAAACAAAAAACAAAAGATTGTGGCTCCTTCTAAAGGAGCCTCTGATGCTTGCACCTAGGGGGAAAAAAAGAAAAAGAAAAAGAAAAACAAACCTCAACAATGACAACAAAACAGAAAGGATTGTGTGTAGCATGTTTTGCACACGGTTGAACATGTAGGTTGATAAAGTGGACCTGGGTTCTAATTCCAGAATCTTGTTTTTTTTAATAAAGACCTGATCTCTTCCAATGGTGGAATTTAATTACTTTAATTATTTCATAAACTTAGAAGTAAGATTTGTATCTGAGAATGTCCATTGCTGAAGACACCATATATTTTGAAACTATAACTAAGAGGAATGGCTTTAAATCAGTTAGACACTCCTTTTCCTTAGGACTAGCACTCATAACATTGTGGGGAGCTGTGAAGCTTCCAGTGGAGTAAAGAAGTCATTAGTCCTATCCAAACAGAACACCTACACATCATAGCAGTGACTAAAGAGGCAAGATATTCTGAAAGGTCTCAATAGTAGCATTGATGTCATAGGAGAAACAAGCAGCAATTTAATTGGACTTAAGACCAGCATAATCAGAGGAAACTCATACTGGTACTATATAATTAAACAACTATCTGTGTCTGGTTAAGTCATAGAACTAAGAAAAGAAGCTATTTTAGCCACTTTTTAAAACTGATTTACTTTCTAACTGCTTTCTAAATAATTATCCTTCTATGCACAGATGAAGGTTGCATTCACCACTCCTCAAAGATTTTCTTTATTTTAAATCAAAGACTATAAGAGAAAGATAAAACTGACAAAATTAAAAAAAAATAAATAAGACTAACCTTGCAATGCCTGTCCCGAAACTAGAATATGTACAACATAAACCCTGAAAGTATGACTCAGGAATTAATGCATGCAAACAGTAAGACTCGGAGAACCAGAACTTTGGCTACAAGATAATATCATATTAAGAAATAAAGCCATGACATATAGGTGGGAAGGGAGAAGGTAGAAATGCAAACAACTGAGGTGAACAGTTTTGAGTGACTATGATAATAATCTTTTTGAAAGCTTGAAAGAATTAATAAAAATTATGTCATTACACAAAATAAAATGTTTTTAAAGCATTACTCAGAAAAACTGACTCTATACAGGGCTTTGTCATGTTTAAGACAATGGCAATTTCATCCTTGTTCATAAGGTATCTAAGGACTTTTGATTCCAAATTGTATTCCAGTTCTTGTTCTCATTCAATAAACACTTCCCCAGTCTGCTGAAAAACAAAGCCAACAACATCCTTCTTTGTGGACACCAAAAGAAATAGTCCAATATTTTCACAATTGAAAATTAAGCTTAGGTTAAAACATTGAATTTTATATATATTATAGTACTTTTCATACTTTTCTCCATTTTTTTAGCTGAACTAGTTTTCTACTTCCATATAATTAATGGAAACAAAATCTTTCTGTCTAGTATATTACCTTTAAAAAAATGTTTCTATCTCTTTATAACCACCTAAACATTTAAGATGATTGGTATTGATTAAACAAATAAAACAAATCCTTTACTTTAAAGGCAATTTCAAGTGATTATGCTGTTATGAGTTTATAATTATGTGCGTGTGTGTTTGTATATGTGTGTTTAAATGCCTTTTCTCTGGGATATCATATAACCTCTGCCAGCTAACATGCACAAATGCAGGGGAGTGAATTCAATTTCCTTTAGAAAGTTTGTTTCCCAGTTGTGAGAGATACTAGAATTAAAATGTTAGTGTGTATTATTACATTTTCATTTGTGTTTAAATCCAGTAAACATTCCTTGCAATCACAGTGGTGTTACCAGAAATTGTATGTGCTCTGGAAACAAAACTGTCTTGTTAATCTGAATTCATGCATTTGTTTGATGCAGAATTTCCCCTTATTCCAGTAGCCACCACACGGTGAATATTATAAATCAGCAAATGGTGAGGGATGAATCTTCAGTATGTACAAAATAACAGTAAGCCAGGACGACTTGGTGAGGGATAAGCTAAAGTGCGCATATTTTTCCACATGAATGTTCTTGTACCCTTGTTGAGTAGAGAAAGCTTACTTGGCATTCTTTAAGTGGGGATTTTATTTTTGTAGCTTTAAGAAAGCAAAGCAAAAATAATCACTGCATATATTGATATCAGCTGGCATTATTGCAAATATTGTATAATTTTAATTATTATGGCAATTAGACAAATCTTCGAAAATACTTCCCTAGTTCTGGGACAGGCACCAAAGCTACAGAGAAACCCTGTCTCGAAAAACAAACAAACAAGTTCTAGAAAATACTTCCAATGAGCCAAAGTCATATGTTTTTTGCTTTTAACATGGTGTTTTAAGGCCCTTGCCATATGGTGTCTCAAATAAGTTTAAAAAATTTTCTTCTCTGGATAGCATTAGAACTTATTAGGTAACAGGGTGTGTACAAGTCATTTAAGAATGGAATAACATTTATATTTTTAAATGTCTTTGGTATTGTATCACTTATGAAAAGCTTGCCACCAAATGAGTTTGAGTATTTATAGTCTTGCCCTATGTGCAGTAAATGTCTATTTCTCCCACATGTGAATAAAGATGTGATAGTTCAGACTCCCTTTTTTTGCCACCTGCTGCCGTATTGTTCCTTTATAGACTCTTCTTCTGGATCCTTAAGCTAAAATAAACTCTTTCTTTCATGAGTCACCTTTGCCCATTGTGTTTTATCATAGCAAGAATATAAATAATACTGGAACATTGCATGCCAATCTCTCATGTAGCCCCACCTCCATATTGAGCGAAATTGCTGTCTTCAGTTCTTAGCTTCATATTTAGCTGATAGCACTTCTAATGTTGAGCACAGAAACACAATTTGTCCAACTTATAATGCCTGTAGTGACTCATACCCCATTTCTGAGGCTAACCACTGTATCTTTTATGTGTTTGTGTAATATAAAAAACACATAATCAACCTGTAAGTATAAATTTAACTTAGAATGAGCATAGTTGAAAATATTTTATTTCCTGTTTGTGCGTAATTTGCCTGCAAGTATTTTTGTGCCCCAAGTTTATGCTTGGTAAAGATGATGTCCAGAAGGTAGAATTGGACCTCCTTGATCTTGTTATAAAGATGGGTTTGAGCTGCTGTATGCATGTTGAGAATCAAAGCCAGGTCCAGTGAAGGATGAGCCAGTGCTCCTAACCACTGGGACATCCCTTTAAGCAGAATTAAACATGATTTCAATGGACAAAGATAGGAAGTAACGGTGAAAGCTATATGGGGATGCAAAGGAGAGAATGAAGAATATATTAGTATAAATTTCTTAGTCTATACAGCCACCGTATTACAGAGAAAGAGAAAGAGAAGAGAGGAGAAGAGAACAAAAGGGAGGGAGAGAGGGAGGGAGGCAGAGAAGGAGGGAGGGAGGAAGAGAGAGAGAGAGAGAGAGAGAGAGAGAGAGAGAGAGAGAGAGAGAGAGAGGATATTATTGCCCAATAAAGTAAATGAATGATGTATGTCTGGATATGGGAAGGGAACCTCCATTATTTCTTTGCTGTAGTAGATTATCATTTTACTAGAAAGAGATAAGTTTTTTGTGTATAATTGTACATAAAAGCATGTATGTATATATACACATATGTGCTTTTAATTTTCTATTTTTCTTTGATTATTACAAGAAGGTGGTATTTTTCCTATGTTCATTCTTATACATATAAAACTTGAATATGGTTATGCAACCATTCTTTAAAAATATTGGGTAGGTAAATATATTTTAAAGATATATAATTCTTCAAGAAATTTATCTATAATATTGGCTGGTTTTGTCTGTTATATCATAATTTATAAATACACTAATATTAGGTAAATCAGTAACTTGAAATAGGTTTTCAGGTTAATATGAGTTGGAGACAAATTTCCATAAAATTGGTAGATGCTGTATCTTTTAATGATTTCTCCTGTTGTACAAGTCAACTCAATAAAAATATCAAATAGTGAGTATTTCCAGATCAAGCACATATCATTGTGGTTGATTTTCACTCTTTCTAATGTGTCAGTAGCAGTTTGCCAATTATAACTATAAGGAATAATAAACCCAAAACTAATTTAGGAAACCACTGACTTCTTAAATTACAGTGCTAGCAATGATTATTGAAGTGTGAAACAAAGCTGGAGCACACAGTTCTAATAAAGATGCACAGCCATACTTACTTATTGATGAAATAGAACAGAACTAGGTTGTTTCTTTTGCTATAGGATGGGTTCACAGTCTAGAAATGAACTAACTTGTGTACTGACTGAAAACTGTATGCCAGTATTCATTACATATGCATTAAAGTTTCCAGTATACACATAAAATTATAGACAGTGAAATGCAAATATTAATATTCACCAATTAATATTGGCCTCATAATTTGAATGTAAAATCTTCAAAGACTTATCTGTGGAATTTGTGGTCCCCAGCATCTTATCTTCTCTCTGCTGCTTGTCAGGAGGCAGAGTTCTGTTTTAATACATGCTTCTGCCATTATATTTTTTATCAATATATCCTAAAGAGTCATGGAGCAAAGGTACCATGGAATGTATCTTCTAAAACTGTGACTCAGGATGAATCTATCCTCCTTTAAATTTGTTTTTTTTTCCCATTGGTATTTGGTCACAATAGAGAAAACCCTAAATAACATGCTTAGAAAGTAACTTTTTAAAGTATGATCCATAGAAAAATAACCATACTAATAAATGTTATTATAGGGAAATTAAAAAGAATTCTAAAATAATCTCAGTATTTATAAATAATGAGTTAAAATCTCTCTCTCTCTCTCTCTCTCTCTCTATATATATATATATATATATATATGTATATATTTGTGCTCAATAAAAAAGAAAAAAAGCCTTGGAATTCAGATTATAGTTAAGAGAGAGGAATCAATTCTAATGTTAATATAAAATTGTGTCTCTGGATTCCTAATTTAAATTTCTCTGATTTAATTTCAATAATTTGGCTGAAATTTTAGCCCAGTAGTTAGTGTGCATACAAGGCTACAGCATTGCAAAATAAACCAGTTAAGAAATTATGTAATTCAGGCAGTGGTTAGAGAAGACACAAATTGGTTTCGAAAACATTAATTACAATGCTCCCAAAATAATAAATCCCATCTTCTCTACTAGAGAAATGGATAGTGAAATAAACTATTGCAAATCCATAGATACATGAGATGCATGGGGAATGAATGGAGTTTACATACTCTAACCATAGTAGAGCTCTATATATAGGTGACCTAGTGAGAAACTTTAGTAGCTACATTATTCCAACTAAACACTCAAGGCAGAATTCTGTTCCATACTCATGGTCCAGTCTAGTGTCTAAGTAATCTTAAATAAATGCTGTGTTTTTCTTCTTGTTTTACAAAAAGTAGAAGAAAACAATTTTGTGCATAGACTTCTCCAAAATTCACTTTAATCTTATTTTCTTGAGTTGCTTTTTAAATAGTCTGTCAGTCCCACTTGCAAAAAAGAAAAAAAGGAAAAGAAAAGAAAGAAAGAAAGAAAGAAAAAAGAAAGAAAGAAAGAAAGAAAGAAAGAAAAGAAAATCCAAAGAAATGAATGTTCTAAGTGTTCATATATACACAGGTGTATTAGGTTAAAACACATTTTATTAAAGAATCTAACTTTATCTTTATACTATAACAGATTTAAATTATTCTTTTAGTCTGATATCATGAGAGACATTCTGATTCCCTTGGCTTTGACATCTGTGCTCTTTGGAAACCTTTGCCCAATGTTTTTATTAACTCAATTTAATAGAACCCTTTTTATGGTGACCTTAAGAATTTAATAACTCCTCAATGCAAGGACAATACCACCTGCAGTCTCCAGTGGGATTAAACTCTGGTAGTTCAATATGTCTGCAGGAACACATTAAAGCAAAGAAGGGTGGAGGGAGAGGCAGCTACACAGATCAGTCACTTCCCTAAAACCAACAAGATAACTCTACTGGCTATGATGGTTAATCCCTGACATGTGGGAATCATAGTGATTGCTATGATAATATGCACCTCTCTCCTAGCATCTCAATAATATTAATCTAACTCTTTTTTGTTTTATATCACATCTAACTTTTTATTTATTTATTTATTATAGAAATCTGCCTCCTCCCTGCCACTGCCTCCCATTTCCCTCCCCCTCCCCCAATCAACTCACCCTCCCTCAGCAGCCCTAAGATCAGTCAGAGTTCCCTGCCCTGTGGGAAGTCCAAGAATCTCCCACCTCCTTCCAGGTCTAGTAAGGTGAGCATCCAAACAGCCTAGGCTCGCACAAAGCCAGTACGTGCAGTAGGATCAAAACCCAGTGCCATTGTTCTTGACCTCTCAGCAGCCCTAACTCTTATGACAGTGAGTATAGTGATCTTCAATTCCAACTTGCATCTCCTCTTGACAGACACACTGCATATTTTATAGATCTGATCAATATGTTATTAGTCAACAACCTGACACTAGCCCTTGAATTCATCTTTTTTTCTGTCAACCCAGCAGTTTCTAGTCTTTTGTAACCTCATTCCTGTGATATAGATGGGATATGGCTTAGTGCAATTAAGATAAAATTAACTCTTTTTCTCAGGTGATACTTTCCTTCTATGTTAATTCAAATCTCTGTAGACAGCTGCTTCAAGCACATAATTTTATGCTTGACCTTTTATGTGTGAGATTAAAGTAGTACAGATATTTGCATGGGAATCAATGAGCTGTCTGTCTGTTTTCACCCTCCTTTACCTTCAGAGTCCTGCTGGAAAATACTCAACTGAACACATGCGGGTGCTAAATGACAGTGATATATTTATTTGAGTTTCAGAAAAGACTCTGTCACTTTAGTTTTGTATTTAGTATATGTGGCATCTTTGTCATTTTGATAGGTGAATTAATAACATGGATGACAGGACCATAAGGATTATTGTAAATTTGACAATCTAGAACTGTTCTAACAAGTTGTAATTTGCAAAACTAGTCATCTATACTTTTTGTGCTCATAATATTACCTGATAAAAAGTGATGTGATAGATGATTATTTATTATATTTAATAATATACACTTAATATAAAAATATTAAGTCAAGGCAGTCTTGTCATTTGATCTATACAGAGATCGTGTTGAATAATTTAGCAAGCATATTTTCAAGATCCTAGTATGTATACCTTTGATTTTCACTGGCTGTCATCTTCTAAATACAACAGATCTACTATCCTCAGAGCAGCATTGAGCGGAATTTGTCTCCTGGGCAAAATTGTCTCCATTTTCCTACTCCTGTATCCGACAGCCAATCATACCCTGAGCTGCCTTTGGGCTCTATCTTCCTGGAAGGCATTCCAAAATCTTACTTTCCTCTACAAATAAAGTTTTCTCTGAAAGCAAGATAAATGACAAGTCAGTTCCACTTATGGGTGATATTTAAAGAAATATATTGTTTCCCATGAGATTTGTGAGAATGAAAATCTTTGACTCTGACACAGAGAAGTGAAGCAGAACAATCATTTTTATTTCTTAGACTCTATAGGACAGTTTTCAAAAATTTTCTGATTATGTTATAAATGCCCTAAAATAGCAAAATATACAACCAATAGAGAATATGAATAGGCATTATAGTTCATATTCAGATCCACAAACCCAAAATAACTTTACTTGTTAGATTTTTGCCATCTTAACACACCTTAGTGTCACTTGGAATGGGTGAATCTCAACTGAATAAACAATTCCATCAGATTGGCCGATAGGCATGTCTGTGCATGCTGCAAAGCCTTAATTGTTGACTGATATAGAATGGCACATTTCGTCACTTATGGTACCACCCCTGACCAGAAAAGCATGTCTTCTTTCCCTCATAATGAACGTTCTCTCCCTATGTGTTTGTCAAAGACTCTGCCTTTGTTTTTATAAACTTCATAAAGAATGTTAGCTTTTATTCATTCTATTTACAACTAAATAGTAATTTCACATAGACTTTTTTCTTATCAGATATGGAATACTCTCTTTTCCTTTAAATAAAATTGATTCCTTTTGTGCTCTCAATAAATTGTTATTACTGCAGACATGGATTAAACTCAGCTGAACAGTTTAAAGTTTTATTTACTTTCAAATGCAAATGGATACCATGGCCAGATGTGAAAACTTTATAATGATTGTTTACATAGCATGTACTGGTCTTGAAGATAAGGTGCAATGCAACTTGCTGGATTTTTTTTTTTTTTTTTTTTAAGCAATGAACACAGAAAGTAAAGAAGCTTAGTGTGACCTTGGCTGCTGTTGGTAGCACAGATGCCTCTGTTGCTCACAATACATTAGGTTTTGACTATGTACAGATAAGTATTAGACATTCTTGTTTGATAAGACAAATGTTCTCCTAAGACTTCATTACTCCATTATGGTGCTTAAAAATCTAATGGTACAGTAGGAATTTTGCTCCTAAAAAGGTATAATCTATGTCTGTGAATCTGATTTGTTATACTGAGCTTCTTCCTTCCCATTGATTCACGTAATTTTCCTTCAACAAAACCCTACGGGAGTGCTCAAAATCATTTGGTGAAACCTTTCTGTTTTCTGTCCAGAGATGATATAATTGTTGCAGTAACATTCATCAGATGCACGCAGAATAAATTCACCTTCAAAGATGACCTGTACACTGTTCACTTTCCAAGAATTCTAGTTTTGTTTTTAAATTATTACTATTTTTGACAGGATGTTCATTCATATATTTGTAAAACTTGGGCCAAGATACAGAGTAACAATACTTAGTACTACATTTTATTTGATTTATGTATATTAAAATTCTTAAAAGAAAAATATTTAATGTTTACAAAATATTTATTAATATATATACATGAATATTTGGCTTTAAACATATTGCAAATCAAATGATAATTAGCTACGAGTGGTATTAAACAACACCCATGCCTTTTTCCTTAAGTCAGTTGATGTTCATATCTGCATTAACAAAATTATAGCTAATGAAAAAAAGGAAGACAAAACATAAGCGTACACTGGCAAATTGGTAGAATCTTATATTCCTGTTCATTTACTTCTTCAGTTCAGTTCAGTTCATTAAAGTCCCAGAATTCTCAATGTACCAGAGTCCAGGTTGACCACCTGTGTTTAGATTTGGCTCCATATTCCATGAAAACCTCTGAAAACAAGGTCTAGTGCTCTACCTGACATGCCTCGTTGGTAGACTGTGTCTATTTGGCACAGAAAAATAGAAATGTACTCGTTGTTTGCCTCCACACTGCCTGTCTTTTTTCTTCTTAATTGGCACCTGGCCCTTGTTCAAGTGGTGGGAAGCAGACCCTCCTTGTGTGCTCGACAGCTGAGCAGCTGTGGTTAGTCTACTTCCTTCAAAATGATTCTAAGCTTCATCCCCGAACTTAGATTTTAGCTATCTTCGAAGAGAAAAAAAAGGGGGAGGGGAGAAACTGCAAATAAACCTTTCACCTGGAAAAAAAGATAAAAGAAAATTTCATATAAAGACACCATCTAGGAGCCCAAAGAAAGATACGGTAGAGACAGACTATTTAAAAATCTGCTCTGATAATCCTAGTAACTTAAGAGAAGAATGAAAGTTTCCTGAAAGAGCCCAGAGAAGCCCAAATAAAGCACAATCCATGTAATTCTTTACTTTGGAACTCTACTAATATCTTTCCTTTGGAGAAGTGTTCTCATCATTATCTGGAGTAAAATTTTTTCTTTGTTTGTTTTCTATATGAAAAATATTAACATAAAATAAAAATTTGAAAGTGAAAATAAAAAGTAACATATTTCATAGAAATTAATAATAAAGCTTTTTAAAATAGAAATTCTGTCCGTAAATTTTAGAAATTTTCATAAAACTTAGGTGATTTTTTATTTAAAATAGAATTCAGCTGACACACTTGTGTTTCTAGTTTAAATCTGAGATGAATAGATGCCCAAGTAACAGATTTTCATATATATGTCTTAGAATGTCAATAAACAAGTATCAGTAGCTACCAGGGAGTCTACAGCTCATCTTCACATGAAGTTCTTATATGACCAATATCATGTACTGACTTATCCACTGACCATACTCAGACTAGTAATTATCTTGTAAGTTTTGGATTCTCCTTTAATAGTATGATGTTCTTCTCTTCTTTGTATTTTTTACACTATATAAGACACTGATTCTTTAGCCTCTGTAAAAAAAAATAGAACATTTTGTAGTGAATTATAGATTCTCAAGTGCCATGAGCCATTCGGTAGTACACAGTTCCCTGCATAGGATGTAAGGAATTGGCAAGGGAAGAAAGTGAGCTAGGCAGTGATGGTCAGGAGAATCTTGCAGTCTGACTGCCTGGCAGCCACGGTGTTTATTTATACAGAATTTAGTAAGTAGTGATACATTCATGTTGTTCCAAAACATAGATCATTTCATTTTTGGTTATGGAATTGTGTTTCACTTCCTTTTGCTCATCTTTTAATCAACATTTATAAACCATGACAGAACAGCTACCATTTTCAAATGAATATCCCTCAAGTTTTGATATCATTGATAAACAGAGTTATCAATGTTACTCTTTAACCCCATAACCCAATTTTTAAGAATCTAGAGGCATATGACAAGATTTCCTTATGCTAGTTGTTTTTGTGGCCGTATGGACATTAGACCAAAACATTCCCCAAGCCTTCCGAGCATACTGTCATATCCAAAGTAGCATATAATTAACTCTTAATGGTCATAGTGGCCCAAGAAATATCCCCAGGTCAATGTTGCTGCAGCTATTATTCAAATTCTGCACAATACAATGATTATCATTTATATCTTTATAGAATACGGTTATCATCTTTCTATGTCATTCTTTGCCCACCCGTATAAGTCTCTGTGTAGGACAGAGGAACCTTTAGTCAACCTAACTTTATTACTATATATGCCATGTAATTGCCTGAGTATAAAATGGGAAGAGGCTTACAATCTGAACTGTGACCAACTCCTTTAGCCCACCTAGTCTTACTGACCTCTTTGAGTTTACTTGGTTTTGATTATCTTGTTTCTGAGTAAGCACATGGTCAGATGTTTCAAAAATGTCTCATAGCCTCTGGCTTCTTTATGTGTATCAAAACCTCCAAGACATAAGGACGACCTTACAGTAGATAAGGATATCTCCCTAAAACGGGGAGAATAATGTCTTCAGAACAGTCCTGGGGAAGCTTAGAAATAGCATTCCTTAAAGAAGGCATAAATGATTCATAAGAAGTTTTCCATCAATCCAATATCCCCAAATTGTTCATATATTAAAAGTCTCCCAAAGATGCAACAGGTGGAGATGAAAACCAAAGATGGCATGACAGCCATCATGTGGTTCAGCTTCTAAAGTTTCCCTAACTTTTTCTTCTTAAATGATTTGTTCCAGCTCCTATATCTCATGCTCATTGGTGCCACTTAGGTAATAATTTCTATAGAAGATTCAACTTCTTACACAGCTAATTCTCCAAGGGAATGATCATAAATTTTATTCTTAACATTGGCTTTCACAAGTATTGGTACATTTTCTCAGGTCTAGTCTTCGGTGAGGGGCTCTTTAACAGCAAGGAATTCAAACATTAAACATGTCAAAGACATAGGAAAGAGTTGTGCATCAACTTCAAGCAAGGACAATGAAAGATCAGTCTAAGTTGTCCGAGAACTGCAGTGTTAATTTCATTCTATAGATGATTAAATTTATCTAGCTCCTCATGCATATGTTAGATTTGAAGGTCTACTTGCTGTTTAGTTCCTGTAATTGTGAAAGAGATTCTATCATCAGAATGTCATTATGTTAGGATCAGCTGAGCTCCCATGTCTCCACTAATACTTCTCCATTCTAATACAGGTTTCAGGATCTACAGTCCTGGAGTGCAGACTAGATCACACTAGGTCTTCACAGACAACTAAACACAGTTTTGTTATGTTTTGTCTTAAGACAAGAAGACCTTTATTTTAGGCATTGTTTCAAGATGAATACACCAGACACTAATTAAGACTTAACAGTTAGGTGGCTCTTTCCATTGTGATGGACAGGCAGTGACAGCTCACTTGCATCTTTGCAAATCATAATATATATATCAGACTATAAGCCGTGGAAAATATCACCCTCAGATCCTCCCCAAAAATACCCACTTCTGCTAGCATGGCTATAGTTCTATAGATACCACAGCTCCTCAAATGAAAATAAACAGCTGGTAATAAATATTCAAACACAGGAACTATGAAGGATATTTTATATTCAAATAATAACAATCTTCGCACCTGTATAACTTCAAGGATAACTGAACCTGACTTGGTTTATTGACACAGTAGCCATGGTTTTTGACCTCCTATATTGTGTCTATAGCCACAATAATAGGTATAAAGATGAGTCATTAATGTATGAATGCCATATAGGGAGTATTATTGCATTCTGTACATAAGAATTTTTCCTATTAGGCAACATTATAATTAACATCATTTTATACATTACTTGGTCTTCTCTATTCCTAGCAAAAGAACTAGTCTCCTCCATTTCCATGAATATAAATATTAATGGATTGTTAATTAAAAACTGAATACTTGTGTTTCCCAAATTAATTTTTAATCTTTTTTAAAATCTCATTTTACATTCCAACCAGTTCTCCCCCACCCTTTCCTCTGCCCTATTACCTTCTTCCAGTCCATCCCCCATCTACTCTTCCTAACAGTTAAGTGCTCCAATAGGGAGTCATCAAAGTCTGGCACATTAAGTTGAGGCAGGACCAAGCCCCTCCGCACTGCATTAAGACTAGCCTTGGCATCCCCCCACAGGGGATGGACTTCAGCAAGCTAAGCTCATGCATCTGGGGTAGATCCTAGTCCTAGTACCAGGGCCTTCTCAGATAGTCAGAGATTAACCACAATCTCCCACATATGGAGGGCCTAGTTCGGTCCCATGGAATCTCCACAGCTGTTAGTCTAGAGTTCCATGAGTTCGGTACAGCTGCTTTGATTTCTCCATCACGATCTTGACCTCTTTTGCTTACATATTCCTCCTCCCTCTCGTCGATTGTATTCTCAGAGCTTGGGCTGGTGCTTGGTTGTGGATCTCTGCATCTGGCTTCATCAATTACTGGAAGAAGGCTCTATGATGATAATTGGGGTATTCACCAATCTGATTACGGGGAAGGACAGTTCGGGCACCCTCTCTGTTATGGCTAGGAGGAGACTTAGCTGGGTCGTTCCTGTCCGTTCTTGTGAATTTCCCTAGCACCAGGTTTCTCTCTAACCACACATTGTCTCTCTATCAAGATGTCTCTTTCATTGCTCTCCCACTCCATTCCTCTCCCCCTTGACCATCTTTTTCTTTCATATCCTCATTTTCTATACCCTCTGCTTTGGTACCACCAGTGGCTCCCAGTGTACACAGGAGCTCTTACCGATCCCCCCTTCTCAGGTTAAACCATGTGTACCTCTTAGGTTCCTCCTTGTTACCTAGCTTCTATGGAACTGTGGATTTTAGTCTGATTATCCTTTCCTTTATGTCTAATATTTCTTTATGAGTCAGTACATACTGTGTTTGTATTTCTGAGTCTGGGTTATTTCACTCAGGATTTTTTTGTTTGTTTGTTCATCCCTTTGTCTGCAAATTTCATGCCATTGTTTTTTTTTAATTTATTTTTTTTTATTGAAAAAATTTTTCCGCCTCCTCCCCGCCTCCCATTTCCCTCCCCATCCTCCCGCCCCTCTCCCCCTCCCCCCACTCCTCTTCTCCTCCCTCTCCAGTCCCAGGAGCAATCAGGGTTCCCTGCCCTGTGGAAAGTCCAAGGTCCTCCCCTCTCCATCCAGATCTAGGAAGGTGAACATCCAAACTGTCTAGGCTCCCACAAAGCCAGAACCTGAAGTAGGATCAAAACCCCGTGCCATTGTCCTTGGCCTCTCGTCAGCTCATGCCATTGTTTTAAGTGTTGTAATTGAATTTTGATATGTCATATAGGGATTATTCAGTAAATGATTTTCTGCATTTATACTTTCCTAAAAGTGCTAAAATTAAACCCTTCAGCAAATCCCCAAATGTCCTGTGAAGCATGATTAATAAAAACTCAGAAGCAGATATTGGGGTTCAACCTGAAGACCAGAAATGCAAAGCTGGCAGCCGCTGACTCTTACCTCAGTCTCAGTCTAAAAATGTTGATCCTGCCTCCAAAAATCCTCCGAATGAGACTGAGAATGAGAGTTGTCTCCTGCCATTTTATAATCCTCTCTAGTTCTGGGATTAAAGGCATGCACCCATATTGCCTGGTTTCTATGGCAAGCTGGTGTGGCTACTAGTATTAAAGGTTTGTGTCATTGTGGCTACTGGTGCGTGTCATTGCTGCCTGGTCTGTAAGGCTGGATGGTGTGGCTTTTTACTTTTCTGAACTTCGGGCAAGCTTATTTGTTAAAATGCAAATGAAATGTCACTATTGTCACGTAGCAAGCACAATTGTTAAAGAATCTCTGATTGATTAGTTTTACACCCTAAACTAGTCAACAATAGCAAAACTATCTCTAGAACCAGTGTTAATTAAGCCTGTTAGGATTGCGGAAGAGGAAATATATGTCATTGTTGAAGACTGCCACATTTGGCATATGTTGAAGACAGGCCTCAACAAAATACACTTCTTTCCAAGGTAGAGGCTTGGGGATTGAAGAAATATAAGTGAAAGATAACAAGATACATAAATCAATAAGACTGAAAACACGGGACACTATAGGCTGGGAGTTTCAGGCATTATTCAGATCCTGAAAATCACCTGTGTTTATTTTTTCCACAGCTTTTATACGAAAGATAAACTGGAGGAGAAGGTAGCAAAGGCGTCATTAACGTAATAGCACAAGACTTCCCATTATCAGCGTTCTGTTGCCTAGGTAGCGGGATGATTCAAATCACATATACTTGGTTAACACTGGTCAGTAGGTAGAAAACACCTCCTCCCCAGGTGACTTCAAAGTTACAATGAAAGGATCAGAGGTACATTGGCATATCCTGACTACCTGTCAGGATAGAGTTTACTTAACTTCAAAAATCACCAGGCGGCCACCTCCTGTATAGGAAGGTGCAAATTGCACCTGTTAGTCTCCTCACATATGTCCAAGTGATGGGTCTCACATATTATGAATACTGGATTTAACTTTTTCAAGTTTCAATTCCTTTTGCTTGAAATGGTGCCAGTTGTTTCATGCAATTCAGAGAGTTTTGGTGAGTAGTTAAATACATGAATTTGTTTCATGCCTGGAGATACAGCTCAAGTGGCAGAGTGCTCTTAGTGTCAATGAAGCCCTCAATGATTCCTAGCATGGACTTAACTTGACATATGGTGATGCATAAATCCTAGCAAGCAGGTAGAAGGATCAGGAGATCATCCTCTGCTTATTTGCCAGGTTCAAAGGCAGCCTGGACTACACCAGACCATTTCTGGTTCAAAGAAGAAGATATGAAGAGTTTGTGCAAAAGATTGGAAGAGTTGTAAACTCTTTAATGCTTTCTCCTTAATAACACTGAACTATTTAACTCTAAATTTAATACAATCAATTTATTTATTGTTTTTAAAAGTAAGGAAGGAACACAAAAACAAAAGGATGTGATATCAAAAATATGTGTATTCCTTTTTGAATAAAGAATATTTGCTTTAACTCTAAACATTTCTTATGGCTTTTTTAAATCCATTGGAAAAAACTACAGCTGACACTTATCTGTATGATCACGGTGAGTTTTTGTTGTATTATTTACTCAAGTTAAAATAAATTGTGGAAATAAAATAAAACCCAAAAATGTGACACTTGATGACTTTATTATAGGAAGGCGGTCACATAATAAGTCACGAATGTCAATAATTTGGTTTTTATATTTGAAAAACTACATGTTTTTAATTTTAAAGGCCTTATGAATGATGATCCCACAACTAGGTAAGGTATTGGAAATGTAGTAGTATGTAGCCGTTCCCGTAAAGGACAATATCACTGTCATTACTACTGACGACTTTGCTTTCACTGCTGTCATCAGTAAGTTTCTGGGCACTTATTAACAAAAACAAAATTACTACAAAAAGTAAAACTGTTGATTTTTCTCAGATGATTCAATATCTTAAAGAGCACTTAAAAAACCTAGGCAAGAAGAAATGAAACACATAAACGGCCATGGACACAACATCAACTGGCATTTTTGTAGCCTTCAATTTTGCAGGTAAAATGCATTTAAAACTTTTGTCCATAAAATTCATAGAGGATTGGGGATTGAAGAAATATAAGTGAAAGATAAGAAGATACATAAATCAATAAGACTGAAAACACAGGACAGTATAGGCAGGGAGTTTCAGGCATTATTCAGATCCTGAAAATCACCTGTGTTTATTTTTTCCACAGCTTTTTCTCTTTATTTTATTTTTGCTAGGTTTAAACAGACTCAATGAATGTTCATTGTCTTTTGGCATTCAAATATTATCTTCAAGAGTCCATAAAGATGATTCTATATATTGTTAGTATATAGCATCTTGTTGTACTAAGAATTGCATAGAAAATTGTATATTGCTAGAAAATACTACAATGTACACTATATCAATTTATGCCATAAATATAAAACTAAAGATTTAAATTTCAAGCATGGACATTCAAATTACACATGTGATCAAAAGTGGAATTTGTATGACAAATTTTAAGCTTTTTATTTGCAAAAGTTTCATCCTCGTAATAAGATGTCATAGATATAATGACTCCTTTTATATCATGGAAAATATTTAGAAATATTTAATATTTTAATTTTGAAGAGACTTCTGGGCAAGCTGACAAATTTGAAGTTGCATATGAATGCTGAATGGATATAGTTAAGGGAATTAACATTAGAATTACACAGAACTATACAAAGCTGCTGCTAAAAATCCAACAGCTTGTTGACTACTGTATGCTGTATATCCAAGCCAACTATGGCCACAGATGGAAGTGGAAAACAAAACCATCGCTGTTGCTGTTTGAGTAGCGACTGGCATAAACATTCAATTGATTTGAAATTACCACGTTTGACTAGACACTTGGCTCAGCAGTTAAAAACATTTGTTGCTCTTATAGAGGACCAAGGCTCATTTCCCAGCATCCATATGGCAGTCCTCAACCAACAGCAGCTCAAGGCTCAAGGGATCTGATGCCTTATTCTCAGTCATGTGGACACCAGAAACACACATGGTGCACATACACATGTGTAGGCAAACACTTGTGTGCATGAAGTAATAAAATTAATAATCGTGTGAGTTAGCTGCTATGTGCCATTTCAACTTATGTATAAAATGTGTGTCAATCAAATTAGTTATTATCATAATCATTACCTTAAATACTTGCCTATTCTATAATGTCATTAAAATACTGCAAATATATTTTAAAATATTAAGATAAAGCTGCTGTTTTCCAAAGGGCACCAGCATTTATTTTTCCTGTGCATAACATTGGATTAATTGACCACTCAGACATACTTTCCTTAGGTGATAGAAAGCACTATTCTATTCCAAATATTAATGAAATGCTTTTTAAAAATACACATTAGTCATTTCATGGATGTCTTTCACAATTTGTTAAATATAGTGTCTTCAAGATTCATTATTGTAGTTATGTATTTTAGGCAATTTATCCTATTCATTTTTATGGCTAAATAACATCTCTGTATATAGCAGGTAACTATCATCAGATGTTCTGAGTTTTAAATTGCTCAATATGAGTACAATGCAGAACTTAATTCTTATAAATTAAACAATTTAGTTTGGAGTCCATTGCAAAATTAAGGACATGCAGATATCAGCAGCTTTCTCCAAGTGTACTGGTAGCAGACTAATACAATCTCACTAATTCAGGATATTTTTTTGAAAGTCTCAGGATGTCACTGGCTTGTCAGATCACTTAAGAGGCAATACTGTTAATCTTGTAGGGAAATGATCCTTACTAAATTCAAATGAACATCAATAGATAGGCAGATATTAGTATTATCATGGTCCACAGAGACACATACTTAGGACTACACATATTGAAGGGATGCAGCATAGATATCAAATCTATAATGATACAGTTAGCATCTGCTATTATCATTTGAATTGTTCATTTGTTTTCATTACTATGGGTATCATTATGCTATTTTTATGTATTTAAAAAAAAAACATTCTTTTTCTTTTACATACCAATTCCATTCCCCCTTTCTCCACACTCCAGGTCTCCACACCTTCTCCCCCTAGTCCCCTATCCCCTCCTCAGAATGGATAAGGCCTCCTACGGGGAGTCAACAAAGTCTGTCATAGCACATGAGGCAAAACCAAGGTCCTCCCCCTATATATAGACTGAGCAAGGTATCACTCCATAGGGACTGATCTCCAAAAAGCCAGTACATGCACTAAGAATAAATCTTGATCCCAACTGCCAGTGGCCCTACAAACTGCCCAAGTTGCATAACTGTACTCTATATTCAGAGTGCCTAGTTCAGTCTGATGAAGGTTCTCCAGCTGTCAATCTGGAGTCAATGAACTCCCTAGCTCGGGTCAGCTGTCTCCTTTGGTTTTCCCATAGTGATTTTGACTCCTTTGCTCATAATATCGCTACTCCTTCTCTTCAACTGGACTCAGGGAGCTAAGTCCATTTCTTAATTGTAAATCTCTGCATCTGAAAAAAAAAAGAAAAGAAAAAAACAACCTTAGTGAGGTAACCTAGACCCAGAAAGACAAACACAGTATGTTCTCACTCATAAGTGGTTATTAGACATAAAGTAAAGGATAATTAGCCTCCAGTCTATAGCCCCAGAGAAGCTTGGTAATAAGGAAGACCCTAAGGGAGGCATACACGGATCCCAAGGGGAAAGGAAAATAGACAAGAATTCCTGAATAAATTGGGAGTATGAGAAAGAGGGAGGGAGGAGAAAAGGAGAAGGGGAGGTGGGAAGAGAATATTTGAGAACAAGATGGTTGAGTTTGAGGAAGGACAGAGAAGGAGGACAAGGAACGTGATATCTTGATAGAGGGAGTCATTATGCAGTTAGTGAGAAATCTGGTGCTAGGGACTAGTCTCCACCTGTAATCAGATTTATGACAACATCAATTGTCTTAATAGAACCTTTATCCAGCATTTGATTTTTTTAAAGTTCACATTAATTCAAAATCAATCGTGATTGCAACAAACCTGGCACTAAGGAAATTCCCAGGAATCCACATAGATGACCCCAACTAAGACCCTAAGCAATAGTGGAGAGGGAACCTGAACTGGCTTCCTCTGTAAACAGATTGATGACTACTCTAATGTCATCATAGAACCTTCATCCAGTAACTAGTTGTGCAGAGATCCACTACTAGAACTGGGCTGAGCCTCCAGAATCCAGCCGAAGATCAGGAGGAACGATTATTTGAGAAAAAGGTTGAAGGTCATGATGAAGAAACTCACAGAAACAGCTTACCTGAGATGGGAGCTCACTGACCCTGAACTGGCAGCTCAGAAACCTGCATAAGGTCCAAACTGTGCACTCTGAATGTGGGTAACAACAGTTGTGTGGCTGCAGAAGTCTGTGTAGCCACTGGCAGTGGGACTAGGATTTATCTCCACTGATTGGACTAGCTTTTCAGAGCCAATACTCTTTGGAGGGTTACCTTGCTCACTCTAGATAGAGAGAGCTGGGCCTAGACCAGACTCAATGCGATGGGACATACTTTGTTGATTCCCCATAGGCAACTTTACTCTCTCTGAGGAGTGGGTGGTGGGTGGGGAAAGCATGAAGAGTGGAGGAAGAGAAAACTGTCATTGGAGTTTAATATAGGCATAGGAGCCATAATATTAGAAATTAGAGTCTGGGTTAGAAATAGAGTTAAATGGCAAAATTTACCTATTTTCTTAACATGCATTCAGATCTCCACTACCTCCTGCCTTAGCTAAAAGGAGGCTTTCATCCTTTTCTGCGTATTCTATGATTTTGAAATAATATGTTTATTCTACATTATAGAATGATATGCCCATGATTATCCTTTGTTCATACCTAATTTTGAATAATTATCTACATTTCTGGATTAGCTTCTTACAAATAATTTCTATGATTAAGTCTTAAAACCGAACATTTCACCTTTATATCACCACCCATTTGAAGTAACTTTCATTTAAAAAAAATTTGATTTCTTTATTTTCTTGCCTTAAATAGGATGAGCTCTGGAAACTCCCCTCCTCATTTTATATTTTCACCAAGATTATATTGAAGCTCTGAATGCAATAAATCCTGCATTTTACAATTTTTCTTAGTTTGTGTTTGTCTTTAGAATCAGTGATGAATATAGGATCTTCTTCAATATTCTGTCTCAGGTTTTACATATATAATAAGAGCGTTCAGTGAACAATGAGCAAACAAGAAATAATAAATTTTTTTAATTTAATCATAATTAACTGATATTAACCTTTACAAGTAGATTCAAATTGCCTTAATTTTATTTTCTATTATCTATTTCTCTTTTGTAATTCCATTGTAATTTTTAAATACAAACTCATATTTTGCTTTACCTCAGTAAAAATATTAAATTATAACCAGCAAAATTATTCCCATTCAACAGTAACATATATTTTACTATTAGCACATTTCTCAAACCTTAGTCATATTACGGTTATCACAGCAAAAAATAATTCCTAAAATAGACAGATATTCAAATGTATTAAGTCTTCAATTTACAGTATTATAATTAGAAAATAAAACATGCAAGGAAGGATCAAATATCAGTCCAAATAATTTTCAAATAATATAACATTTTGGTCTAACTGAAAGATAAAAAAATTACAAAAGTTAAAACAATATAAGATATAGTGTTGTCTGAGACTGCACTTTTGTTTCCTGGCTGCACAGACCTGGATAATCATACAGAACTATGCCAATTACAACACTGTTTGGCCAATAGCTTAGGCATATTCCTAGCTAGCTCTTACATTTTAATTTAACCCATTTCTATTAGCCTATGTATTGCCATTAGCCTGAGATTTACCAGTGCTGGCAAGTCATTTCTTCAGGGGCTACATGGTTCGTGCTTTACTCTGCCTTCTATCCTCTATCTCTGCTTGGATTTTCTTCCTTGCTTTATTCTACTATGCCTTAGGTCAATGGAGCCTCTTTATTTTTTAATGAAAATAAAACATAATCACAGCATACAGAGGAGAAACCCACATCAACCTAGTGTCTAAAATAAACGATCTTCACTAGAGACATTGTAATATTCTGTCCCTTTAAGAGACAACTCAGACACAGTATCATTTGAGATTCCTGGAGACAGGATCACCCTTTTTGGACTGAGGTCGAAGTAAGAGCCAGTAGCTGGCTACTTTGCTTTTTGGGTCTTCAGGTTAAATCTCAATTTCTCTCAGACTTTTTATTAATCATGCTTCATCCCAGTTTCTCAGACTTAGATATTCTATTAACCACTCCTCTAAAGATGAAAGCGTTTGATTTTCTGTGACATGACTTTTAAAATTATTAAGTTTGACCTCAGTTTGAACCAAAGTGTCACAAAAAAGCAAATCTTTCCAGTCTGTGCAAATTAAAAATTAAGTGTTAAATAATCAAATCTTTCAATGTAGTTATTAAAGTTCATGAAATGGTTTTGTCTCTCTCATTCTGAGATCAGTGTTGAAGGCATGAATGAAACTGATATATCCCACAGTCTACTCCTATCTGTGGCTCTCAACAGGAAATAGATTTTGCATATATCACTGGAGCACATCACAAGGATAATGTGGTATTTCGTGGGTCACTCAACATAGAAAATCTATTATCTCATCTCTTAATGGCACTGAATAGAGAATAAGTATGAAAAATAGTGTTCATACTTCAGAAACCCCTTAAAATTAATTTTCCATGTCTTTAGATATGTCTTTAAATTTCTTTTGCAAATGTAATATTAATAACAGATTGAAACTAAAAATCAATCAAAACCAAGTAAAAGTTGTGTGGTTATCATAGCCAGTTAATCTTACAAATAAACAAATATAGTATTTTTATTTATTTCTGTTTCATTGTAGTTGTTAGATAGGTTTTCTTCATAATATTCATCTAGAAAAAAATAAATTTTATAGATCTATAATGAAGAAAAGGAAAAAATAATTCCAAAATAGTCATTTTAAAACAATGCATCCCCTAAATATTTCATAAACCACTTTTAAACACTCTAAGGTTTGCGTATAAATGGTTCAAGACTAGACAAGGATAAAATCGATATATTTAAATACTCATGTGTCATTAAAAATAACATCTGTAATTTATTATTATATCAAATACAAAGAAAACTTTGTGATGTTGTAAAACCAACCACTTTTTCAGAAATATCCAAGAGTGTTAGAAATAGCACAGAAACTATTAGTTAGAAATACTTCCAGGTCTTATTATTGAAGAACCACAAATATAAAGGTTTGTACAGAACACTGACCCAACAAAGATGCCCACATGCTAGACCTCTAGGACTTATAAATATTTCACCCTGCATGGCAAAATGGACTTGCAGCTATGGTAAGGTAAGCATAGTGGGACTATGATTTGATCTTCATCATATATAATATTTTATGAGGGACACAAGGAAATTACAGACATAGAGAGTAGGACTATGACATAGATAGTAGGACTATGACATAGATAGTAGGACTATTACATAGATAGTAGGACTATTACATAGATAGTAGGACTATGACATAGATAGTAGTACTATTACATGGATAGTAGTACTATTACATAGATAGTAGGACTGCTACATAGATAGTAGGACTGCTACATAGATAGTAGGACTATTACATAGATAGTAGGACTATTACATGGATAGTAGGACTATTACATGGATAGTAGGACTATTACATGGATAGTAGGACTATTACATGGATAGTAGGACTATTACAGTATCGGGGAAAACATCTGCAGATTTGTATTCCACTTCAGGACTGTCAAAGAGGACAAGACCCCAGAAACAAAATAGACTCTAGATGAGAGAGAGAGAGAGAGAGAGAGAGAGAGAGAGAGAGAGAGAGATGGAGGAAGGTCATTGGTTAAAAAATAAAGAAACTGCTTGGCCCTCATAGGTTAGAACATAGGTGGGTGGAGTAAACAGAACAGAACGCTGGGAGGAAGAGGAAGTGAGCTCAGACTCAATAGCTCTCCTCTCTGGAGCAGATGCGATGAAGCTCCAACCCAGGATGGACGTAGGCTAGGCTAGAATCTTCCCTGTGAGCACACCTTGGGGTGCTACATACATGAATAGAAATGGGCCAAGCAGTGTTTAAATGAATAGAGTTTGTGTGTTGTTATTTTGGGGCATCAGCTAGCCAAGCTACCAGGAGCTGGGGCGGCAGGAACACAGCCCACAGCTCCCACTACAAGAGAGAGAGAGAGATTATTTTTCTTCAACATATTGAAGCAATTTAGTGCTTTAGCTTCAGTAGACTTTCTTCTTAGGAAGAATTAAGGACTTTCTTCTCCAGAAATTTTCATAGTCACAATAGAAAAACAGATTACATTGATTAGGGGCAGGGAACTTCTGGTGATTATCTACAGCAATAGTTAGACAGTAGTAATCCACTTCTTTTATGATTTAATTTTCCTTTTTAATTATACTTTCCTGTAAAATATAACTAGAAGTGATTTGAATGCATTAAGTTTAAATAAGATTTGGTAGCTGGGTTCAGTGTCGAAAAACTGGCAAAAAGCAAGAAGATTCCATTAGCAGGCAAATACCACATTTTTTTGTGAAATTATGAGAATTAATGTTGGCAAAGAACTTGAATGAAGTACAGTAGGAAGTACTTACAATGAACACAAGTTGCACTGTTGTCAAAGCTCGATATATTGTGTTTATTCAGTAATAATAACCCCAACAACAACAACAACAACTATTTCTTACCAGCATAGAGGCGTGGGAAAAAAGGAAGACAATTCACACAATAGTATCAGGAAGGAGTTTCAGGACTTATTCAGATCCCGAAATCCCCGTGTTAAATTTTCCAACCGCTTTTCTATCAGTATAAACTGCGGGAGAAGGTAGCAAACAAGCTTCATTAACGTTCTGTTTCCTAGGTAGTGGGAATGATTCAAGACACATTTACTTGGTCAACCCTTGGTCCTGGAGGCTGAAAACACCTGGTCTCCAGGTGACCTCATAGTTACATTGGAAAGGAGCAGAATTACATTAGCACAACCTGACACACAGGATGTCTTTACTTTAAAAGTGCCAGGTGACCACTTGCTGTGTGAAAGGTGTAATTTGCACCTGTAAGCCCTCAGATTCTCTGGCCACCATTCTAATTTTGTAATTTGGAAAAGGATTAACATGTTTTGTTTTGTTTATTTTTGTATGGATTTTTAAATTTACTAGCAATCCCACTTAGTTCTGAGACATTTTGTTGGTAGATTGTGATTACTGGACACTAAAAATTTGAGAGCCATGTTCTTGGCTACCACAGTGTTTAGAACAGTTGTCCAGTGTTGTGATCCCTTAATGCAATTCCTCATGGTATGGTAACCCTACAGTCATAAAATTATTTTCATTCATGATTTCATAATTGTAATTTTGGTATAGCTAAAAATCATAATATAAATACCTGTGTTTTCTGATGATCTTAGGTGACCTTGGTAAAAAGTCATTTGACTCCCCCAACAGGGCCATGATTCACAGGTTGAGCACTGCTTGTCTAGAAAAATAATACATTTCTTTAAAAAAGGAATCCAATTGAAGTCTATTTTGCTTTATGTCTCATAATAGTAACATAGACAAAAACACACAAAACTGCATGATTTTATTACTAACTAAAAAATGATGATTTTATTACTAATTCTATTACTTTACAAGTCAGGGGTATATTCAGATGTTATTCAGCAAAGAGCCTCAGTGGACTGTAGAGTTAAAAACTGTCTACTTTATCTGGATTATCTAGCTGTTGAAGAATAATTATAAATAATCTTCCTTTAAAATTTATTATAACAACCTGTTTCATTTCTGATTGTGTTAATGTGATTATCCCATTTTTCCTTTTATCTTCTTTTCTTTCACATTCTGGTGAATAGGTGTCGTATTTGGGATTTCTATTGTGATGAAGTATTGTGACCAACACTAGAACCAAAGGCAGCTTGGGGAAAAAAGAACTTATTTAACCTTGTAATTCTATATAAAGTCTACCACTGATAGAAGGTAAGGCAGGAATTCAAACAAACCAGGGACTAGGAGGTAGGAGCTGATGCAGAGGTTATGGAGGAGTGCTGCTTACAGGCTTGCTTCTGAGACTTTCTTAACCTGTTTTCTTATACACTACAGATCTACCTGCCCTAGTGTGACACTGTTCACATAGGCTGGATCTTTCCATATCAAACACTAATTACAAAAATATCACAACAGTCTGCCCACAGGCCAATCTTGTTAGGACATTTTCTCACTTGAGTCTTCCACTTCCCAAATTTCTCTATATTTTGTCAATTTAATATAAAATTAACCAACATACCAGCTCTAAAAATAATGCCTTGTCAACCAAGTCAGTTTTTTTTATTCAAAATTATTTTCTTCTTTTGTCCCACATTTATTTCAGCTCTTTTTTTTATTACTTTTATTATTATTTTACTAACATTTGGCTTAGCTCATTTCTAGTCTCCTAAAGCCTTGAGATGTCAGACAAGATTGTTTACTTGAGATCATTCTTTTCAAATACAAGCGTTTCTCACCACAAACATCTCTTTTAGAATTGCTTTTGCTACATCCCATAAGTTTTAGTATAGCCCATTTCTGTTTCATTTTTCTAAAAATACTTTCTGATTAGACTTTGAATTTCTCTACTTGCTTAAGAGAATGTTGTTTAATTTCCACATACTTGTGAATTTTCTAATTTACCTTCTGCTACTAACTTCAAACTTTAGACAAATGTGTTTAGAAAATACACTCAGCATGATTTTAGTTTTCTTATTTTTTTAGAAGTAGTTTTATGACTCAAATGAACTATATACTCCAAAGAATGTTCCATATGTACTATAGAGTATCAGAATTTTAAAGTCAATTGATTATAAATATGTAATCAACAAATTGTGAGGAAAATAGAGATAACTGAGTCACAGGTGGAAATATGCCTCAGTGCATGCATAAAGTGTAGAGTTAGGGTTGAGAATATGACTCAGTGGGAAAAGT
The DNA here is from genome assembly GCF_950005125.1 of Chionomys nivalis. NCBI lineage: Eukaryota > Metazoa > Chordata > Mammalia > Rodentia > Cricetidae > Chionomys > Chionomys nivalis. The sequence continues at coordinate 25,676,450 of NC_080103.1, read as the reverse complement.
ATCTGTCTCTCATGCATGAGGACCTAAGTTCAATACACAGAACCACATAAAGCTGGATATAGTTAGACGTGTTTGTACCTAACTATGGTGAAATGGGATGTGGTGATAGGAGACTTACTGGAAGCAACTGGGCCAATTATCCTGACATGCACTCGTAACTCTTTATTGTGTTGGGACTCTCAAACATCAGAATATGCCAGCTCAAGTTTGTATAATCAAATATAGGACTTCACTGATTCAGTCAAATAATAAAAATGTTAACATATGTCTTCCCACCAACATCTTTGAAATAGAAATACTCTCATTATATATGTATGTATATGCATATACCTATATATGACATTTCTAATATGTATAGACACATGTATATATATAGATACACAAAATATGTATATATGTATATATATATGTGTGTGGTGTGTGGGCAGTCAATGTAGTGAATATAATTAACTTTATCTCTGTCCTAACAGGTCAGCTGCTGTTATACGACAGTGATAGAGAAAGAGAAAGCATTCTCTGTTTCTCTCTCTATTATCTCATGTTGATGGTAAATGGATAGCAGTATTAGACAAACAGGAGTTATTGAGCAGCGTTCCAGGGGCTTCAAGACTGAAGTTATGTCACATATCATCAGAACAACAAATGCTAGACCATTGCTAAGAGACTGTTAGAATGGACAATATTGTGTGGGCTAGTTGGTCCAATTATGTTTACTCATGTAGGTTTATGAAGGATTAGAGACATAATGGAATGCTGTTGTTTTCAGAACTTCCTAATAGAGCAAATAGGTCTGAATCACAAGTGTGGCCTTAAGTCAATGAATTGCTTCATTTCCGACATCTTTCCTGTGTTTTTGATGTTCTCATTTCACCTTTTATACTCAGAAAAGATGCTAATGTGCCTTAGAAAAAAGGAACTCCTGTCAACACATGTCCATTTTAGAAATAGTCTATGAAACAGTGAAAATTTCCTCAAGGGGGAATACTTTAAAAGGCCGTCCCGACTCTAGCACTCTACATGTCTCTTTTGCAGTGCTTCAGAATTCTGCTTTTCTCTCTGTAAAGCCCTTTGGAGGTCCCACAGATATGTGCACAAGAAGGTAATATCTAAAATGATAGACCTAGAAATCTTCAGTTCTGGGCATTCCACAGAGAACTTTACATAAGGCAGTACGTAAATCTTCTAAAATCTGTTCTGTTCAGAATAACAATACCAGCAAATTCTGTTCTATTTTCCTATTCCATTGACTGCTAATGCTGGCCTGCAACTGGGAGCTCTATGTGGAATGACTTACAGCTTCTTCAATTAGATGTTATTCTGTCAGACCCTGCCACACAACCCACCATTTCCCCGGGCAAATTACCTGTCTGTTTATAGCAGCAACCCACCGAACTGAAGTGCAATACTGACAAACCAATTTTTCAAATGAATTTGTAGCGACTTCCCCCGAAAGCAAGACAGCGGAAAAAAGAATGTGGTTCTCACAAGAGAGAAATAGATTTCCTGCTTTGGCTGTTTAGAAGAACTTCAGATGATAAACGAGCTGGAAACAACAGTATCTGCTGGTGTTCATGGTAAATGTCTCTGTATCATTCATCCAGTTATCAAAATATTCAAGGTATCTGAGTAATATTTAAAAAGATACTCAAGAAATATTGATACTGTTTCTGTCATTCTACCTATATTCCCCAAACAAACAAAATGTTATGGTAAAAATTTTCAAAAATGAATCTCTAATATTCCGGTATAGATAACGTATATCCTCAAGTCTGAATACATATATGTGCATCTCTTCTGATTATTGACACAATTTCCTCTTGATTTTGAAACTTTTGTCTTAATCATTTTGCACATACATGTGGTTTTTCATACTTAATTGGTTGTTTCCATATGTACTATGTGTGCAGTGTGAGCTTATATGTCTGTGTTTATTCTTATGTATAGCTATGTTTAGGCACATGCCACCACTGATATATGTTGGGAATATATATTACTTCATTGCTTAATAAAGAACGGACTGCCTGATAGCTGGCCATGATAAAATTAGGTGGGATAGCCAAACTGAGAATGCTGGAAGGAAAAATGGCAAAGTCTGGAGCCTTCAGCCAGACATAGAGGGAGCAAAACATGCTGGAAAACAGGCAAAACCACGAGCAACATTGCAATATATATAAATTAACAGAAACTGGTTAATTTAATTTGTGAAAACTACATAGTAATAACCCTGAGCGATCAGCTTATCATTTCAAATTAATAATAAGCTTCAGAGGGAATAATTGGGAGCAACCACCAGCACAGAAAAACTAAAACTCTGTCAACAGTTGATAGTAAGTCCTCTATTAATTAAATATCTCAGGGACTTGGAGCTATTCTTTACAGTTGTACTTAGATATGGCAATTGGAAATTTTCTTCTTTAATCCCATTAGTTAATCTTTAAGACGACAACCTCTACTATCGTGTGTTAACTCTTGGGGCCTACATTGAAAGTATAAGCCAGAAGAAGAGACCACTATACACAAACATATGTCAGTTCAGCTGGATGGATTAGTTCCATATTTGTCTTTAACACATTCTCCTTCTGACTTTTCACTTTGCACTCATCAACCACTATTCAAATTAAATAAATAGCTGACAGAGAGATTATTCGAAGGCCAGTTGCTAAATACCTTCTCATGAAGCAATATCTCTACAATATTCGGTCTTCTCATTATAAAAGTCTTTTAATACTGTCTTTATATTTGTCAGACACTTTCTGGGTTGATGATTTAAGCTCATGTATTTTATAATGTAACCATTTTGAAATGTGAATTGTGGTTGTTTGTTATTTTGGATAAGATCTCTTCTATCATATTCTACTTGTTGATGGCCTTTTAATACTTCCAATATCTTAAAGAAAAAATTACCAAAAGGAAATCCTAAGAATTGGTTATGTGCCTCTAAACAAAATTTTACTAATGGTTAGTGCCAAAAGAATGTTGAAGGAAGGCACAAATACTAAGTATTTCCCCCTGAAAGACAAAATTATCCACTGATTTCAGTCTGCCCTTTATTGCATTGTTTGGGAGTTACTCAATTAAAGAAAGGATATAAATATGAAAGTTGTACACTAAGTACTTTTGCTGCAAACTGCAACATGAGTACTTTATTTCCCTATTCTTCATGGTTTATAGATTACAGTAAAATTATGAACTGATTATCCAAAAAGGTTTGAAATCAATCATTGAGGCCTATGACTGTGTCCATCAATCAATAATCAGTCATCAGAGCAAGAAGAATAGGTTTTCTCATGTGTCCCCTTCCAAACTTCTCTACATAGTGAACTGTAGGTCAGCCTGGACTGCAGTGTATAACTATCTGAAGTAAACAAGACAACAGAAAATTATGTATTTATTCCTTTATGTATTTATTCCTATGAATAATTACATCTATGTAGAGAGATATATGTCTTTTAAAAATGCTTGTAACTGGAAATATCTTACATTATTTTTTAAACTCTGCTTAATTTGAAATCTTTACCTTAAAGTATTAGATGGTAAACCTTAGGTATAAACAACTCATAAATATTGAATTGCTCACTTCTTTACTATCCCAACTTGCTTTCTACAGAGAGAGATACTATCACTGTTTACTGTGCCCACATTTTTAGCCTTTCTACCATAAGACACTCAGCAGTCATTCCAGTAATCATTAAATATTTTGTGTTCTTGAAGTGTTATTGTAAAAATATCTTAATTTTTATCATTATTCCATCAAAATAAATATTAAAATGTCTGAAACTTTGCATCAGCAAAAATTAAGTTAAACTAAGTATCCTTTCTGAGAACATGTGCATTGCCATACATTTGTGATCCTAAATTATAAAAGTACTTATTTCATAAATGTCATAAATAGTAGCATTCCCTTCTCAAGTAGTCCATTCTTTCCTACTTGTATTTACTGCATGTATGAGTGATGTTCATGTCTGTGCAAGAGGAAAACTTTTCATTGCTATTAGTTCTCTGTTTCAACATTTATGTTGGTTCCAGGGGTTGAATTTACGTCACCAGTCTTTCAAAACAAGTACCTCTGCTCACAGAGCATCTCTCCAGTCTTAAAACATTCTTTTCTTGAAATTAAGTAATCATATTTAAATATAAGTGAAGATTAGCCCTCATAAACAATAATAGAGCAAGTTAATAATAAAATAATCCTCTCTGTAACAATACACATTTATATTCAGAGAAGCAGTATTTCCTACAGTGAGCACTGATATAATTGAGTTCACCATTACTTCTGTCTCCTAAGTCAGCAAGTGAAGTTGCTTCAAAGTCCATGATAATCATTAATCAAAAACAGTTACTTTACTCTCCCATCTCTCAAATATTATTTTTTTTAAATTTATTTTATGTGCATTGGTGTGAAGGTGTTAGATCTCCTGGAACTGGAGTTACAGATAGTTGTGAACAGCCATATGGGTGCTGTGGGAATTGAATCGGTTGTTCTGGAATAACAGCCAGTGCTCTTAGTGACTGAGCCGTCTCTAGGCAACCTCAAATATTCTTGACTTCTTTATGATCAGTTTTTTTTATATTACTGTTAGGTTTTTTGCTTGTTTTTTTTAAATTCACTAATTTATTTTGTTAAAAAAATTCTTCATTTTACATATCAATACCACTCTCTCAACCTTCCCCCTAATCCCACACCCCATCCACACCTCAGAGAGGGTAAGACTTCCCATGGGGAGTCACCAGTTTCTAGCACATCTCCTTGAGACAGGACCAAGTTTATCCCTACTGTATCTAGACTGAACAAGATATCCCTTCAAAGAAAACTGTTTCCAAAAAGCCAATTCAAACAGTAGGAATCCTGCTCCCACTGCCAGTGCCCCACAGTCTTTGCCAGTCACAGAACTGTCACCCACATTCAGAGGGCCTAGTTTGGTCCTACGCTGGTTAGTTTTATTTTTATAATCTTCCTGGTTAAAAAAAATTAATCTAACTAATACTCAAGCCATTTTCCTTTGTAATAAGTGTTCCTGAATGGCTGTTATTATAATCTCTATGAACCCTAAAAGTCCAGTGTCAAGAGAAGAGACTATGTTGCTCTAATTATTCTTTGCACTTATCCTCACAATAATGGCAAACTCATACATCCATCATTATCTGTGCAATCAGCGAGAGGCGACATACAGTAATGCATAGACGCACCAAGGTATGACTTGAATAGACATTCCTTGAGAAAACGATTTAAAACTCCATTGCTATGTGAATTTCCAACTTGCTTAGATATACAAGTTCTATGCACAACATTTCTATTTCATTAAGCTGTCCTTCTAGGGCAGTCAACACTTGTAGTTTTTTTTCCTGTCAATAATTGCAAGCTTGAGAGCTCCATAATGAGAGCAAGGTGTTACATATTGTTTAAAATATTATCATAGGAAATAAAACCTGTTCAAAACCCTTTGTGTCCTATATAAGCCATTAATTAGCTTCATTTTAAAGGAGCATCAAAACTACAAGGGAAAGGAAAGTGGATTGACAGAGGAAGTTTACAGACTTAGGACATTAAAATTCTTTATCTTTAGTGAAAGCTGTTATACAAGCTCATAAATTTTATTAAAATGTTTGATGACAGAGAATTTATTGCTCCTTAAGTATAGAATAAAATTCCGAATTCATACATGACTTGTAAATTTTAACCTACAATTGTTACACGTTTTCAGTCTGTAAGGGGAAAATAAGGAAATAAATGAGGGCTATTTTTATATAAAACTAAAATGCAAATTTCTTACTTCACAATTAAAATGATCTAAAACAATGTCATATTTGTATATTCAATATTGAAAGGTGAAGATGTTTTATAAATTCTTGTTATATGTGCTGATGAGATTCATTTGCTCTCTCCCATCACATTTTGCAAAAGAACCAAAATAAAATAAATTATCAGACTGGTAACCCCTAAGTGTTTTATGCAGAGGAAAAACATACAGGTGAGGCAATGAGATAAACTTTAAGTTAGAAAAAGCTAGGAGGCTAACTCATCTCATTACAAAAATCCTACGGGTAAATCCTGCTTGAAAACCAACAACACTTGGAATTAATGGCTTCTGTACTTTCAAATTCATCATTCTTGCATACTGGAAGTAAAAGTTGTGTAGCTTGGTTTTCTTGTGGTACTCCTAACAGTGGGAATGGGGAGTGTCTCTGACTCCTTTGCCTACTCCTGTGGCCATTTTCCTCTTCCCTGGGTTGCTTCGTCCAGCCTTGATGCCCTTCAATGGAGGAATGGATGAAGAAAGTGTGGAATATATACATATTAGAGTACTACTCAGTGGTAAAAAACAATGACTTCTCGAATTTTGCGTGCAAATGGATGGAAATAGAAAACACTATCCTGAGTGAGGTATCCCAGACCCAAAAAGAGGAACATGGGATGTACTCACTCATAATCGGTTTCTAGCCATAAATAAAGGACATTGAGCATATAATTTGTGATCCTAGAGAAGCTAAATAAGAAAGTGAACCCAAAGAAAATCGTATAGTCATCCGCCTGGAGAGGGGAAGTAGACAAGATTGCAGGGCAAAAACTGGGAACTTGCGGGTGAGGTGGCATGGGGCAAAGGGGAAATGGGATGAGAAACATGAGAAGGGGAGGATGGGAGGAGCTCCGGGGATTGGGTTGGTTGGGATATAGGAAGGGTGGATACGGGAGCAGCGAAGTATATATCCTAACTAAGGGAGCCATCTTAGGGTTGGCAAGAGACTTGACTCTAGAGGGGTTCGCAGGTGTCCAGGGAGATGTCCCCAGCTGGTACCTTGGACAACTGAGGAGAGGGAACCTGAAATGACCCTATCCTATACTGATGAATGTCTTACATATCACCTTAGAACCTTCATCTGGCGATGGATCGAGGTAGAGACAGAGACTCAATTTGGAGCAACGGTCTGAGCTCTTAAGGCCCAAATGAGGAGCAGAAGGAGGGAGAACATGAGCAAGGAAATCAGGACCACGAGGGATGCACCCACCCACTGTGACAGTGGATCTGATTTATTGGGAGCCCACCAAGGCCAGCTCGTCTGGGACTGAATAAGCATGGGTTGAAACTGGACTCTCTGAGCATGGCGGACAATCAAGGCTGATGAGAAGCCAAGGACAATGGCACTAGGTTTCGATCCTAATACATGAACTGCCTTTGTGGGAGCTTAGCCTGTTTAGACGCTCACCTTCCTGGAGGTAGATAGAAGACCTTCGTCTTCCCGCAGGGCAGAGAATTTGGACTGCTCTTCAGTAGCGAAAGGGAGGGGGAATGGTGTGGGGGGTGGAGAAGAGGAGTGGGGATAGGGGGAGGGGAGTGGGGGGAGGGAGCAATATTTGGGAGGAGGGGAGGGAAATGGGAAACGGGGAGCAGGTGGAAATATTAATTAAAAAAGAATAATAAAAAAAAAGATTTTTGCCTACTCTTTTTGTAACTTGTTAGGCTGTGTTAGGTTGATGTCTCTTGGAGCCTGCTCTTTCTGAAGGGAAAGGGAGGTAGCGCTTGGACTGAGAGGAGAGGATGAAGAAAAAACTGTATAGGATGTAGTTATCTGAGAATAAAAAATAAATTTAATAATAAAGAAAACAAACAACAAAACAACTTCACATCATTGAAGTGCTTCCAGAGAATCATCCCACAGAAGCTTGCAACTCAACTAGGTAGGATAAAAATAATCCAGATTGTACTGGTGTATGGAGCTATGAGTAGTCATGGAGAACATCTGAAGGTTGGCACTTTGAGAGACCAGACATGGTCATTGGTGAAGGTGCAGCCTCAACAGCAATCGAAGGCCCAGGATTATAAGCCCATGTAGAGAAGTTGAGGCTGAGCACCATAAAGAGAGTCAATGAGAAGTATTGGTGAAAACACAACCCAAAAGCAGAAAACTCCATCAGTTTGGAGAGGCCGGTACCATGGGAAGACCACCAAAAAGAGCAAAAGCAAGGAGTAGATCATGAATGATCTAATAAGGCAACTGTGTGTGTCCAGCAGGCAGATATGTAAAATTGAGGTCAATCTTTTCCAGGAGCCCAGCAGACTTGAACAAATCCCAGATATTAGACATTGCGTTAGTTTGTGTTTTGTTCAGGTTGTTTCTGTTCTCTGTTCATATATCTTGAAGTAAAGATTATTTAATTTATTTTTGATTTTATATGTGCTCACAGTTGAGAGACTGAATTTTTAAGGAAGTTCTATATTTTAAAAGAGATTTTGAGTTTTAAAAAGAGTGAAATTTAAAGTGCTTGTATTTGTAAAAACAGTAGAACTTTTTAACTTTGTAAATTGCTTTATATTGTGATGTTGATTTTAATGCGTCATTTTGGGGATGAGCAAGATAGGAAAGGTTGTGGCTTAAAAGAGTTGAGTTTGTGTGTCAAGCTGACGAGGGGCCAGTTGTAGTGCCCAATTTTATGTCAACATCACACAAGCTAGGATGATCAGAGAGGAGGAAAACTCATCTGAGGAAATGCCTCCTTAAAATGCAGTGTAAGACATTTTCTTAATTAGTGATCCATGGGAGAAGACTCAGCTCATTGTGGTTGGGACCATTTCTGGGGTGCTCGTCCTGGGTCTATAAATAAGCAAGCTAAACAAGTCATTGGTGTGCAAATGAGTAAACAGTATTCCTCCATTACCTCTGCATCAACTCCAGCCTCCAGGTTTCAGCCGTTTGAATTCCTGTCCTGGCTTTCTTTAATAATGGAGTATGATGTGGACATATAAGGCAAATCAACCCTTTCCTTTCCAGCTTGCTTTTGGTTATAATATTTTGTTACAGCAATAGAACCCCTGAGATACTATTTTACTACTAAAGAAATGCAATGAATGCTAATGACATTTTGTTATATTAATGCAACAGTCCCTTTCTTGTCCCTCATCAGAGAATCTTCCTACTGCAACATATGGGAACAAATTCAAAAATCTACAACCAGACATTGCGCACAAAGTGGGAGATAAAGCCGGGCGGTGGTGGCACACACCTTTAATCCCAGCACTTGGGAGGCAGAGGCAGGCGGATCTCTGTGAGTTCGAGGCCAGCCTGGTCTACAAGAGCTAGTTCCAGGACAGGAACCAAAAAGCTACGGAGAAACCCTGTCCAGAAAATCCAAAAAAAAAAAAAAAAAAAAAAAAAAAAAGAGAGAGAGAGAAAGAAAGAAAAGAAAGTGGGAGATATTGTAACACTCAATCCTAAGCAGGATGTCTCCATCAAATTCCTCCTCTCAGGTCTCAGAGAAGCCTGAAGTAAAACAAGCAGAAAGAGGATAAGAGTCAGAAGAAAAGAGATCATCAAGGGAAGGATGCCTTTTAAAGACAGTAGGAACAGCTCACATATGAACTCACAGATACATGGGCAGCATGCGCTAGCCCTGCATTGGTTTGCACAAAATGGAGCCCTAGAGCTGAAAGAAGTGGACACAAAATTCCATCCTTAATCTAGAAGCTATATCCAATGGGAAATCATTTGTAATTTCTCTCCAAGAGTCTCCCTAAGAAAACAAACTACTCTCAATGGCAGGGCTCCATTTCCAGCAGGAGATGGCCCACAGAAAACAAAATTAAAGGCTTCTTCGGAGGTTCTTTTTCTCATAATGCCTTTTAAATTCTGACTTGCTCTTCTACCCTTCCTTCCTTCCTTCCTTCCTTCCTTCCTTCCTTCCTTCCTTCCTTCCTTCCTTCCTCCCTCCCTCCCTCCCTCCCTCCCTCCCTCCCTCCTTCCCTCCCTCCTTCCTTCCTTCCTTCCTTCTTTCCTTTCTTCCTTCCTTCCTTCTTTCTTTCAAAATCTTTGCTTCCTCTCTCTTCTCTCCCTCCATTCCTCCCTCCTTCCTTAATTAAATTACAGCTCCTCTATCTATCTATTATTGCTTACATTTTGTGTTTTTATGGGATTCACGAACATGTGAACTAATTAGTCTCTGTATCTGTTTCTTGTGTCTTTTCTTTCTGTTTGTTTTGTCTTGTTAGGATGTTTTTGTTTTGTTTTCTTTTATCTTATTTTATTTTGCTATTGTTCCCTAAATGCATGTTTTCTAATGATAGGTAGAAAGACCATACATCCAGAGAAAACAGAAAGGACAGAGAGGAGTGATGTTTGGATGAACCATAATTAAGAAATATTGTATAAAAATAAGGCATCTGTTTTCAATATAAGAAAAGAAAAATTGCTTTTAACATAGTGGTTGGGAAACAGAGGAAAAGACAGGATGTGGACAGGAAGACACACCCACTAAGAAAAAAACTTATTGGATCAGATGGTATTGAAAAAAACTACATTGAATGTAGTTAATAACGTCCATCTACAAAATACTACATTTATTTACAAATTTTATATTTCCAGACAATTATTTATGACAGTAAGTTACAATCTGAGTATCATGTATAAAAACACTAATCAAATCTAAATTCTAAGTATTGAAAGTAAAGCAGAGCTTAAATAAGTAGTTCTCTTAGAAGCAAAGTCTTAAAATAGGCATGATTTTTGTCTCTGTGGTTAAACATGTATTTCACTTTATAAAATATTATATTTGTTAGAGTCTGTTGAATTCTTCAGTATGAAACTTTTTATTCAGTAACATCCTTGCCTTTACAAGACAAAAAATTTTAAAAGCCAAATTATGACATCTTGAGTAAATATCATAACTAAATATTTCAAGAAAGTGAATAATATTTTTAATAATAATAATTATATTGGATTTTTAATAAAGCAATTATTTTAACTATCTCAATAATATGTGACAAGTATTTTCTTTTGAATTATTTTGACATTATAAGTAAAATTTTCAGCATGAAAATATAGAACAAAAGTGCAAGTTTTATTTTTTTGTCTTTTAATTTAAAAATCAGTACATAACCTCCATAAAATTAAAATAAAATTATACTTTCAGTATAATCTTTTAGGATGCATTGGTTTATGAATATGGCCCATGTTAAGAATTAGCAGAGAAGAGCAGAGGGGAAATCCAGCAGAGAGGAAATCAGTTTGGTCTCCAAATTATGAAGTTAGAGAAAGGTTTCCTGCTGTCAACCAACTTTAGGATAGAGGCAACTTAGCTCTTCCGTGTTTGTCAAAGGGGCCACAACCTTTCTGAGACCTTGTACTTCATCCTTGCAGAAACTGGAACTAACACATCCTTGTATGCTCCATAGAAAGGAGTCATTAAAAATGATTTAAAAATGGTAAGTTTGTGCTCTTTTTTTATGTAAGAATAAACGTGGTACTTACCTACCCTGCCACTGTGGCCATGAGAACTAGTAATACCCTAAATGTGGAAAATGCAAAGAGATGATAAAATAACAACAGCAACAGCAGCAGCAGCAAAACAAAACAAACAAACAAAGAAACAAACAAACAAACAAAAAAAAAAACAACCCTAGCGTGGCTTTTCATTCCAGGTAGAGAAGTAGATGCAGACTTGACTATTGTAAATTGATTTTCATTCCTCCTTTTCCCTTCTTCATTCTTATTTTTTACTCTTAAAATTTTCATTTCCCCTTCTTGCTTTATGCTTGTTCCATAAAATAGCTGAGTTTTTCTCATGAGGTCAATAAACCCACCACAGCATATATTGATCAAATTTATGTTTAACCTAGTAGCCTGCTCTTTTTTTCTCCACTGATTTTCAGAATAGGGAATTTACTGAGGGATCACTGGCAGTAGCACCAGGATTTATCCCTACTGCTTGTACTGACTTTTTGGGAACCTACTATCTTTGGATGGATACCTTGCTCAGCCTAGATATAGTAGGGAGTACCTTGGTTTTTCCTCAGAGTAATGTGCCTTACCCTCTCTGAGGAGTGGATTTGGGTGGGGTAGGTGGGAAGGTGGAGGGAATGGGAAGAGGACAGGGAGTGATAACTAGGATTGGTACATAAAATAAAAAAAAATAGCTTGTTTTTTCTAAAAAAAAAAGAAAAAGAAAGACAAGAAAAGAAAAAAGCAAGTTTATGTTATATACTTTAGAATCTATTTTTACAACTGATAATTATGAAAGGGAAAACTATGTTTGAAATGATCTTGCTAAGCAGCCAGCATTATCTTCTAATTTCTGATACTCTTGACTTCACCTTTTGAGAATTTGCTTTACTGAAAAGCAAAGAAGCTCAACACTTGACTTCAACATGCCATATTTTTTTATAGAAATAAGTGAAATAGTAGAATTTTATAGTTCATGAACAGCCACAATAGTCACAACACCAAGGATAAAGAAAGGAATTTATGAGTATATTGGTATGTATTTTCAGTATGCTTTCCAGACACTTTGGAGTTTTAAATGTCTATCCATACATTACATTGGATGAGGCTTAATTGATTTATCTAGGCATTACTATATCCTCATCACATCTTCAAATCTAAAGTTATTCCTACCAAGGAGGAAATCACAAAGGCTCAGAAAATACCTATTCAAAATTTTTTGTAGATTGAATATTGATAAAAAATTACGATTTTAATTAATGCACTATATAATACTTAGTTCCACTGTTTTCTTTTCTAGCTTTATAGTAAATGCATAGAAGGTTCCCATAAAGCAGAAATGTATTATCCATCTTTAAATCCTGCAATTCTTAGCAAAGTGTATTATAGTATTAAAATGAAACTTACAGACAGACTGATAAATAATGACCATTTTGTGATTTATTGTATGTTCTCCTAATTAGAAAACATAGTTCCTTTCTAAACTCTCCACTTCACACTATGGCAATGAAACTCATCACCATATATCTATTATACCACAAATACAGAATGAGTGAGCACAAAAGCCAACTAATGATGTTGAAAGAGGACTAGATTCAAAGTCAGGTAATAGAAATACACTTCCCAGATCGGCTTTTCAGCAGAAATTCAAAACTTATGTCTTTGGGTCTCTCTTTCATCTACATGATTTCAATTTGAATAAAACTTCTCTATAAAGGTCACAGTCAAATTTTACATTAATTGTTTGACAGTTCCTAGTGTTGTACATAGCACATCATTTAAATATTCCTGAATTTTAAATTATGAATATTTTTATTCATTTCTTATGAAAATTTAACAAAGTAGAAGTAGTCTCTTTATTTACATGCCACAAGTAAATTGTAATGCCTGCCAATAACAATGTTTCCATGAATAGCCATGAGTTCCAGATGTTTACCTGCAGCTGACTCTTACACAGCTGTTTCCCACCTCTAGCTTTCTGATCAGATTCCACCTTTGACATCCTCCAGAACCCTGGCTTGCACTATCTGCCCATGTCTTACCCTCCAGTTATAATATCTCCTGCAAATAGAAGTTAATATATGTTCTTTTCTTTTATCAAGCAATTTTCACAGATAATTTCCACTTTCTTCTTCAATTCTATTCTGTTATGATTTTCAGTTGTTTGACTTTATTTTTTTTTTAGAAATTTCTTAAATATCTTAATTATTCCTATGGCTCCCTGATACACTATCTTCTGGTATCCAAAGTAACCTTTCTAAGCTTTGCAACCAATCATATATCTTCTCCTTATGATCCTTAATATCTTACAAAATATAATCAGTTCAGCACAAAATAACTCCATGAAATGGATCATTCATCTTCAAAGATTTCATATGGTCCAGTCATGCAAATATTTTCATGACAATTATTATACTTCTCTAAAATCTTTAGTGGATGTTTGTTCAAATAGATGAGCATTTCCAAAGTTATTTACAAATTTTAATTAAAATATTGTTATCAAGAAATCTATATGTATATTGCTTTAAAATAAATATAATTTAAAGTATAGAATGCAAAACTTTAACTAATTAAAAAGTAAACCAATGGCAGAACAAATCTAATATAGAAAGTCTTTAGGATCATAGAATTTATACATAAACAAGAAAAATGTTAATGCTGCATGGTTCAGTACAAAGCAGGCAAATATATTATAATGAAGTAAATAATCCCAGAGTCTATCTTCAAAAATATAAAGAATAATATTATTGAGGATTTAATCATAATTGTCCAATTTCGGAGTTAAAAACAATAACAGGAATATTCCTTTTTTCAGTAGTCTTGTTTAATGCTGATCATGGATATAAGTTATAGCTAAGACAAACACATGTATGTTGCACAATTAATAAAAACTTAGAGAGAGAAATTGGGGTTCATCTTAAAGTTCTAAAAGCCAGTGCAGTCAGCCACTGGTTCTTACCTCGCCCTCAGTCTGAAATGATGATCCTGCCTCCAAGAATCTCAGAATGAGACTGAGCCTGAGAGTTGTCTCCTCCCATTTCATAATCCTCTCTAGTTCTGGGATTAAAGGCATACACCATGACCACCTGGTTTCTATGGAAAACTAAAGTGGCTACTGGGATTAAATTTGCTATTGTTCCCTGGTCGATAAAGCTGGTCAGTGTGGTTATTTTACTTTTCGATCCTCAGGCAAGTTTGATTTATTAAAATACAAGTAAAATACTACTGTACATAGAGCTGAAAGTGAGCGGTGATGGCTTAGGGCCTAGAAAGACGAAACATTAGGAACATAAGAATTTTATACATAAGTCCCAGATATATTTTAATATTTGTGTGAGTGTGTGTTTGTATGTGTGGGTATTTACATCATAATGTCATTCCCCTTATTCTTTATTTAACATTCCAAGGTTTCAATCAAAAAAAGATCTGGAGCTGGGTGCTGGTGGCAACCCCTTTAATCCCAGCACTCGGGAGGCAGAGGCAGGCAGATCTCTGTGAGCTCGAGGCCAGCATGGTCAACAAGAGCTAGTTCCAGGACAGACTCCAAAGCTAGAGAGAAACCCTGTCTTGAAAAATAAAGAACAAACAAACAAGCAAACAAAAGATATGGAATGAAATTGAGTATAGTAATATATATAAATATAATTATATATATAATATATATATAGAGAGAGAGAGAAAGAGAGAGAGAGAGAGAAAGAGAGAGAGAGAGAGAGGGAGAGAGGGATAAAGAGATAGACAAGGCAAACAGAGACGCTTATATATCTTTTAAACTTTTAAAAGAATTTATGTTCTATTTATGTTTTACTGAAAATAGATTATTTTGTACAATAAATTCTGATCGTATTTTCTTATCTAGCAACACCTATTTTTATCTCATATTGCAAAAGCAGATTATCTTAGAGGTGGCTTTTGAAGAACAGATGGAGAGAGTGCCACTAAAACTTTAAGGCTGTACAGCTGAAGTTTTATATCAAGAGCATGCTGCCATAAATTATAAACCCTGTGTCTGGATTTTACTAGATACGCAGTGTAAGTGAAAAGAACAATCTCCACTCTGGTATTGTCTTTAACTTATAGATTATGATTTCAGATGAAGGATTATTATTCCATTATGAAAAAAAATTTCACTTTCAACGATTGTCACAGGAAAAACTAACTGTTCAAATTTACAAAACACAATTTCGATTTTTATTGAATTTTGATGAATGCATTCTAACTTCATCTAATGTTTTAGTTCTTTTTTTCTAGCTATGATATGATGCATTGAAGTAATATATAATGCAAGAAAACTACATTTTTGCCAATGAAATGAGATTTCTGATTGACAGAATGTCAGTTGATTCATAGTTCCTTGCATATGTATTTAAAATGAAATGATTTGAGTTGTTGAACTTTTACATTGACACTCTTCAGAAGTTAATTCAATATCAATGGAAAAGACATTGCTCATAGTATATGCTATTTTTCAAAGCCATTAATTGCAAAAATAAATAAAAGCAGTTGATGATGAAAGCTTTGATGCATAGCTTCTGCGAGCTAGGCAGACTCTGAGCACTATGCTTTAGTCATTTTCTGAGCAATATATCACTTTATATTTCAGCTATAGATGAAGAAACAAGCAGGGCATTTTTGCAACTATCTAATTGCATGTAATTTACCAGTTGGCATCATTTAGCAAAAGAGTAAAACCAGCAAGTCAACACAATTGCTCACTTAGGAAATTTATGTCATGGCAAGAGAAAGAAATATGGTTCTTTCCAATGATGCAATAAGAAAGATAATTGTCAGAAAACACAGCAAATGCAAGGAAAATGTACTGAAAATATGCTTTAGAATGACCAAGATTATATCTCTGAATAGCCTTCAAATTGACTTTTGTCACCTAATTTTATTCTGGTGCCATAATAACCCTTTTTATTATGACAAATGGGATCAAATCTTCAGTTGATTTAATTTAATCATGGGAACAATTGATGGTCTGTTTTACAGTTCATATATTCTAATCTTTCCAACATGGTTTGGATTGTGGGACTTCTAATCAGCATATTTTAGACAGAGTGAACAATGGAAGATAGGATCATAGCTGTATTAACTGCTTTGTTTACTGCTGTGACAAAATACCAGACAGGAAGCCACTTAAGGAGAAGGATTCGTTTTTGCTTCATAGTTTTAAGGTACGGTGGGGTGGGGTATGACATCAGGAGAATCTCACCTTTGTGATGATGGGAGCTTGGTCATTTTGGGGCAGATCAGACCACTCAAGTGGGTAAATATTAATGCTTCACTGGGCTTTTGTTCCTTTTTCCTTTTCATTCTTCTGAGACATCAGTCCATGAAAGATCATCATCCATTCTTGGTAGACCTTCTTTCCATGTTTAATTTTTCTGGAAATACTATATGTTTAAGCACAGAGATATTTCTTTTAGGTGACTTCAAAACCAGTCAAGTTGAGAGTAAATATAAACCATCAAATAAGTCTTTGATAAATGATAAATAAATGAAAATTATAAGTCTTTGACAAATAGGACAACGTGTTTTAACTATATTTTATATTCTAAGACACAAAGCCAGGTAAATACAGCTTCCCGTTTTAGAGTCCGGAGACACACAATCCTTGATTTTGCCATTAGTTCGAAAGCTTTCCATTCTTGATGTCCTCATGTAGAAAATAAATGTAATACCTAATTTTAACTCCCTGCGGGACACTGTCAAATTATTCCTGAATACAATAGGAAAAAAATCCTTCAGTTCTTATTGAGTATCTTCAGGCTTTTTCTTTACAAATTCTATATGCTTACAGAAATTAATAACACCTAACATATCAGATTATTTTGGATAATAAGGGAAGTAACCCATGCACAGCAACCGTAAGTCACTGGTGATTGTTCTGTGGAATTTGTATATAGCTTCTTTGTTATTCTTATATAAAAAGTCTAAGCAGTATAAATGTTTAAAGTGATAGGAGGGGTATGTCTTATGGGATGATATTTAAATATGAAAGCAGAAGACAGCTGATGAAGGACAGCAATATGATAGCCAATACTGAGACTATGTTAGCCAAGCATCATGTTAGAACCTGCTAGAAGAAAGAGTGGTCTTCTCTAAAGCTCAGTGATGGAATACTTCTTTAGCATACAAGAGATCCCGGATCCAATCATCAGTACTGTATATAACAAACAATAAATGAGGGAAATCATAGAATAAAAGTTTGCTGAATTTTTGGCAAATATTGAGGAGTTTGTGTATTATACTTAGCACAACAGTGGCTCCTGGGTGCCTTCTGAAATGAAACATTACCTTTGTGCAAGGATATGGTTAATTGTCTATTAGATTTTACTTCACCCAACTCTTAGAGCCTGTAGGACTTTTTTGAGCCTATCCAGTCAAATAACTGTAGGACATTCATAAGTTGAAAATATAAATTAGTCCTATCAATATTAAATAAGATGGATTTCTGTCTTCTGGTATTCCCCTCTCAGAAGGAAATAGCCTTGAGCAAAGTCAGAGCCTTTCTGCATAGTAAACTCTTGTTTACTTCTCCCTGTCTCTATTTTATCTTATCCGAAAATATAAAACTGCAACTTCAAAGTCATTAGGAATAGAAAGCCTGTCCTACACTTGAATATCCTTCAAATGAAGTACACTCCTGAGGAAGAATTTAATGATTATAGTACCAGAGTGATGTTCCCAACACCCCTGAAGTTCTGCAATGAAGGTCATTCTACAAGGAGTTCCCAGAAGCAGAGGCACACAGCTCTGCTGAAAATCCAGAATTAGCACTTCAGGAGTTTGCTTTCAGAGATAAATTTGATTCTCTGTCTTGTCTCTTTGTCCGACAATCATCTCTCTAGCTTTATTTTAAAGCTAATAATAATGCAGACATCAAAAAGAACATGGTGAGTTAGAAACTGCCTGTGCATCAAAGAACAAATCTTTCATGCATATGTTTCATACCAGAAACTCTGTTTCTGATTTCACCATGGCAACTAATTTGGAAGATGGGAAGCTCTTACCATGATAAGATTCTTCCTTGCTCTGTGAAGAAGGTGTAAACAAACTCTGCAGCTGCTATAGCAAGGAATAAGGCTTAGTGCTCTATTTTAAACAAAATGTGCTCTGCAGAGCCTTTCTGTATATGTTGCTATTTCCTTTATATATTTTATGTTTTCTCCTCATTATGCAAAGAAGCTATTAAGTTGCCTTATGGAAAATTTTAAATTATTTCTAATATTAGTTATTTTGGCTGTTATTCAACTCAGTTAAGTAGGTAGAGCTATTCTCTGAAGAAAAAGTCATGAAAATAAAATACAGATATAACAGAAGACAAGACAAAACTAATATACAGAGGTGAAATGTTATTTGAACTATTGGAACATACTTTCAAAGCAAATCATGTACAGCGTAAAAGACAAATCCAAATGTCAATAAAAAATAAAATTTTCTCAACTTCGTCAATGTCAGTAATATTTAAAAAAAAAGAAGAAATGAAACCTCTAAATTTATTTGGAGAATTTTTTTTTTTAGCTGTGAGAAGTGAACCCATGGCCTCTTGTATGAGAAACAATATTTCGACCAACTGTTTAATCCCCTAAGCTGAAATTTGTAACTGAGTTCTGATATCAAGTGTTGGGGTTTATAAAGAACCTCATATGACAATGATCAGTAACAGATTTATTTAATGCAAGATGTATAACATTCTAAAATTTTAATCTTTATTTTGCCTCTGATAAAAATGCGGACTCTACTACTACTACTGCTTCTCTCTCTCTCTCTCTCTCTCTCTCTCTCTCTCTCTCTCTCTCTCTCTCTCTCCATACACACACACACACACATATATGCCCAATTTGTCACAAATTAATTCACCAGATTTTAGTCTCCATGAAGTCATTAGCTGATAATATTTGGAGACTAATAGCACTTTTTTTTTTTAAATCAGTCTCTACTTTCTAGTCTTCAGAGACCATAATCCCTTACTCTCTTAATGGTTGATTATTCCTTAGGAGTATTTTTAAGGGTTCTTGCTAATATATTTCACATGCCCTTTCCTCTAATATGGTGGCTGCTTTTTAAGAAATTAATTGGTTAAATTTTAATTTCAGTGTAATAACATCTGTGTGAACTTATTCATCAATTTAACTGCCAATTGATGACTTTCCTTAACTAAATTACAAAGACATTGTTGTAAGAAAATCCTAATTACTCTTATTAAGTAAAACCCAGAATCAAACTTTAGGGGGTGAAAACTGCAGGATCAGAGAGGCAGTGCAGTTCCTCACCTGAGTTCTTACTCGCTCAGACCGAAAGGCAAGATACTGTCTCTACAAATCCTCAGACTGAATGTTCATACTGAATATCTTGAGGTCCTGTTCCTTTCATCCTTATAGTCCTCTTGGGTTAATCTAATGTAACCCAGGGTAGCCTTGAACTCACAGAGATCTGTCTGCCTCTGCCTCCTGAGTGCTGGGAATAAAGGTGTGTGCCACCACTGCCTGGGCTCTATGGCTAACTAGTGACTAGCTCTGCACTTTGATCTTCAGGCAAGCTTTATTTGTTAGATCACAAACAAAATATCACCATACATTGGTATTGACTTTAGCAATCTTGTATGAGTATTTAAGTAGATAAATATTTTAACGGGATTGCCTTATTTTCTCAAGGTCTTTTCAATTTAAGTGTGTGAAGTCATTAAAAACCGGGGTCAACAATGCAAGCTCTATCTATCAATTTGAGTTTATAAAAAATTTAAAAATAGGATGAATTACAAAACTACAATTTAAAATGTTAGCCAGTTATGAGTTGTAGTTTATCAGTCACTTCTATGCGTCTCCTTCACGTTTGCCATAACGCCTGTCCTTAACACAAACTACTATTTTTAATGATAAATTCTGTAATAAACAGCTTACACAAACACCCTTATAGTCTTTGGAGGAACATGAGTACACCAATTTAACTTCAAACTCACTATACGATTAAATGTTAAAAAAGGAAGAAATTTTAATATTTAAACTCAGATCTCATAGAATGTAATCTTTAGCAATTATTTTAGATTACCTTTTGTACACTTTTAGGCAGAAATATGGGTACCAAAATGGATCCACCATAAACTACTAATAATTAATTGTTCCATTAATACTTATATGCACTTTCAAAGTTCTCTTTTTAGCTATAGATATTTTATTCCATGATTAAGCCTCTTTCACAAGCACTATTAATATTTCTTGGAAATAGTGATTAATTATATAAAATTAAGAGGATCCTATTTTGGCTAAATCAAATACCTTGTCCTCATGAACATAAATATTATTTAAAAACATTTTAAAACAGTTTTGACTTGTCTTTTTATGTTATAATGTTCTGATTTATTGACTCTTTGCTAAAAAATTAAAAATAAAGTTTTTCTAGAACTATATCTTTTGGTTTTGTATTTCTAGTCTGTTTCTTCAGAGTTCCCAATGTTTAGTAACTATTTGCCCTGGTTAGGAGAAAAATAAACTAGGTCTATCGATTCATTTCTTTTGCTCTTTGGACTGAACAGACACAAACCCTCAATCTCAGTTCAGAATTCATATTGCTTTGAAGTATTTGTGATCAATCTTATGCTCACCAATCTGTATGCACCGTTGTGATGGGCAGGATTATTTGGTCCTTTGGGCTAGCTTTCTAAGAGGTCTCTCTAAGCTAGAAAACTGACCAGCTATGATTTTAACCACTTTACCCAACTTGTGCTGTCAAATGGTGAGGATTTCAAGGATTAAGGAAACAAATGTTTCTATTTATCCCCTAAAATTGATGTTTGTTCTCTGTTTAGCTGGGTATCCATAGGATGACAATTTAAAAAAAATGAGAAAATTTGAAAAGTAAATAAATTTTTATTTTATTTTATTTATTTATTTATTAAATATTTCTGCCTCCCCCCCGCCTCCCATTTCCCTCCCCCTCACCCAATCAAGTCCCCCTCCCTCATCAGCTCGAAGAGCAGTCAGGGTTCTTAAGATTTTATATGATTCTCTTCCAAATTTTAATGGAGGATACCTGAAATTGTATGTTGATATTCTTTGTGTTGAAAATTTGCTTTTCTTTATTTTCATATTTCAATGTCTTCATTTTATCCTTATTTTTAAAGATAAAGTTGCTGGATATAGTAACCTTAATAAAAGTTATTTGATATTCTATAAATTTTATGTTACAATCTTTCAAATATAAAAAGACATCACACACCAAAATTAACGATACCCCAAATCCTCCCTGCATAACTTAATGAATTTCTATATAAAAAACAATTCTGACGATCTGGAGCTTTTGCACCTTAATTATAAAATGTATTTTTGTTACTTTTGTTCCACTAACTCCACAAAAAGATCTATGACAAATTTAGAGATGGTAAAACAATCAGATTTAGATCCTCCTTCTTACCTTGTGTGAATTGACAGCATTCAGTCATCACACACAATCTAACACTAGACAATTCTCTCTTTTCTTTGTTTTACTGAACCTTGCATACATTTGCATATATATATACATATATATGTTCTACATATGAAGAGATCATACTGCTATTTTTTATCTGAGATTGTGTAACCTCACCTATTATTGTATATCCTAACTCTATTCATTTGTACACAATATGTCGTGGTTACATTAATTTTTAGCACTGAAAAAATTCCATTTTAAATATGCAAGTTTTAGTTCGAGACCAGCCTCGTCTACAAGAGCTAGTTCCAGGACAGGCTCCAAAACCACAGAGAAACCCTGTCTCAAAAAACCAAAATAAAATAAAATAAAATAAAATAAAAATGCAAGTTTCAACATTTGTTGATGGACAACTAGATTGATTCCAATTCCTTGTTACACTGAATAAAGCAGGAATAAAATAAAAGTTATTCTATCAAGCCTTGAAATATATGGCATGCTTTTCTGCCCTCTGGAGTTTTTACTGAGAAATTTTTTTATTGCTCTGATGGGATTTTCAGTAAGTGATTTCTGTATTTTTCGTTTCTTTGATATGTAGAATTTATTTTCTGGTTATATCTGTTTGAAAAAGTTCATATCTTTCCATAGATTTGTAAAACTTTAACAGTTGTATCACTGAATACTTTTCTTACTGCTTTAGGATGAGTCTTGCTGCCATCTGTCGTACAAAAATTCTTAAGATTGGTTTCTTGTTCCTCAGACTTCTTGAATATCATGATCATAATTATTACCTGTTTTCTTTATTGTTTCTAAGTGTAATGCTGCATTAGCACTACTTTTTAACCAAGATATTATTTAATCCATTTGATTTATTACATTAATAATGTATTGAGCTTTTCAAAATCAGAATTTCTGGGTTTTATTTTAATACTCTATATAATTTGGAAATTTTATTTTACTTATTACATCTGGCTTATTATTATTATTAAGTCTGGCTTTTTTAACGCTGAAATGGTTGATCCCTTTTAAAATCAATGATGACTTTTAAAATTGGAGCTTTATCAGTAGGGAAACTACCAGGAATCCTCAAGGATGACTCCAGCTGTAAAGGTCTAAAAATGTGAGCCTATTTCCATCTTGTCTGAAGGTCAGAAAGTTTTAGCTTGCTGAAAGTTGTTGACAACAAGTGTGGCTACACCTTGTGACCGAGGATTACTTCGTCTTTTTGACATTAATATAGTCCATATAGGTAGAACCACTCCACCCTGTCCAGTGGTCAGTATATTCAAGCATACTCTTGCTCCTTCTTTTGAAATAGAAGGTTTGACCTTGGGAGTGACTACCTTCAGGATACTTGGTGTAGGGTGGATTCAGTGCTTAAACAACAGAATGCAATGACTCGGTGTCTCGAAGTTTTAAAGCATGTCACTGTTCTAGTAGTCCTTTGTGTCATTCCTCCTGTTGTATTGGGATATAAAAGTGTATGGAAAATTAAATACAGATGGATTTTAGTATTCACAGGAACTCCCTCTCAGTATTATCCTATGTTTTATGGGATTTTTTTATTATTATTTTTACTTGTGTCTTCATACCCTTTATTAACTTTTGTATTACGCATACCTCTATCCTGGTAAGCAATATTTTTGTTAAAGCTGGTCTGTAATCAACAGTGTAGAGGACACATAAATTGTCCTTCCTCTGTAATCAAACTGATGACTACCTTAATTGTTATCATAGAACCTTCAACCAGCAACTGACAGAAGCAGACACAAAGACCTATAGCAAACCCCTGGACCGAACTAGTTGAGGACAGCCTAAGAGAGGGAGGAGCGATACTACGAGCAAATGGATCAAGCCCATGATGGTGATAGCCACAGAAACAGCTGACCTGAGATAGTAAGAGCTCACTGACTCTGGACTCATAGCACGCACATGTGAGCTGACTGAATGTGGGGGGCAGTTGTGAGGTTTGGAGTCTGTGGGGCCACTGGTAGTGGGATCAAGATTTATCCCTAGTGATTGAACTGACATCCAGAAGCAATTCTTTTTGGAGGGATACCTTGTTCAGCCTAGATATCGGTGGGGAGGGTCTTGGTCTTGCCTAGAAGTGAAGTGTCAGACTATGTTGACTCCCCATAGGATGCCTTACACTTTGTGAGGAGTGGACAGGGGATGGGAAGAAGGGGGGAAGTAGGAGTAGAGAAGGGAATGGGAATGGGGATAGCGATGTAAAATGAAAAAAAAAAAATGATCCTAGAGAAGCTAAATAAGAAGGTGAACCCAAAGAAAAACATATAGTTATCCTCCTGGATAATGGAAGGAGACAAGATTGCCAGGCAAAAATTGGAAACTTGGGGGTGGGGGTGGGGTGGGGAGAAGGGGAGATGGGGAGAAAAAAAGTGAGAATGGGGAGATGGGGAGAGCTTGGGGAATGGGACTGTTGAGATGGAGGAAGGGTGGATATGGGAGCAGGGAAGTATATATCTTAATTAAGGGAACCATTTTAGGGTTGGCAAGAGACTTGACTCTAGAGGTATACCCAGGTGTCCATGGAGATGTCCACAGTTAGATCCTTGGGCAGCTGAGGAGAGGGAGACTGAAATGGCCCTATCCTATAGCCATATTGATGAATATCTTGCATATCACCATAGAACCTTCATCTGGCGATGGATGGAGATAGAGACAGAGACCCACATTGGAGCACTAGACTGAGCTCCCAAGGTCCAAATAAGCAGAGGGAGGGAGGACATGAGCAAGTTTGTCAGGACCGCGAGGTGTGCGCCCACCCACTGAAATGGTGGGGCTGATCTAATGGGAGCTCACCAAAGCAAGCTGGACTGGGACTGATGGAGCATGTGATCAAACCGGACTCTGAACGTGGCTGACAATGAGTGCTGACTGAGAAGTCAAGGACATTGGCGCTGGGTTTTGATCCTACTGCATGTACTGGCTTTATGGGAGCCTAGTCATTGTGGGATGCTCACCTTCCTAGACCTGGATGGAGGGGGGAGGACCTTGGACTTCCCACAGGGAATGGAACCCTGACTGCTCTTTGGACTGGAGACGGGGCGGGGGGATTGGGGGAGGGGGAGGAAAATGGGAGGAGGGGGAAATTTTTAAGTAAAAATAAATAAAGAAAAAAAGAAAGAAATTCTTAATAAAAAATTTTTATTTTTTTGGGTACATTATTATTTTCTCATTTCCACATATGCATGCCTACACACACACACACACACACACACACGTATGCCTGCACACACACATACAAGGTCTTCACAGATAAATATCTCTAGAAATGACTTCAGACCTCTCTTAGAGTTTTGTCTCCTTAGTAGCAATCACGCTTAAATATTAGAACGATCATGATATTAAATGAAGAAAATCTGTAATGTAAATACCTTAGACAGCATTGTGATAGTAATCTAGTAATATTGGTAATTATGTTGTGGTTTATATTATATATAAGTTAAAATAATTATAGTATATTAAAATAGATATTAATTAATTGATATTAGTTCTAATTTCAATTAGAGACTTGGGGCTAGAGAGATGACTCAGTCAAGAGCATCTGTTGCTCTATCAGAGGAACCTAGTTTGATTCTTAGTACCACATTGAGCAGCTTAAAACTATCCTGTAATCATAACCCCAGGGGATCTCATATCCTTTTCTAATATTTGTAACAGCCTCCCACACTTGGTGTCTAAGAAATGTAGAAATAATTTTTTTTAAAAAAATTAACAGTTAAAAACACAAAGCACAACTTTCTTAGATCAATTATATAAAGTAATTTTATACTAAAGGTTATAAAGGCATGCTCTATTTATTTATCTATTTATCTATCTATTCATTTATTTGTTTGTGTATTTACTTATTTTTATCTTTCAGGCTGGGATTTCTCTGTGTAGCCCAGGCTGTCCAAGAACTCACTTTGTAGACCAGGTTGGTTTTGAACTTACAGAGATCTGCCTGCTTATGACACCATAGTGCTGGAATAAATGTGTTTTCCGCTGCTACTCAGCTCAGTATGCATTTTTATATTTAGCAAAGTCGAATTTTAACTGGATGGCATATATTTTAATCAAATATTTAATAATCATGGACTTGCAACTCAACTGACTTAAATTGTGCTGTGGCTGGAAAGATGTCAGAACAGCTAAGCGCAGTGGCTACTCTGCAGAGGAGCTGAATTTAATTCCTATTTCAGCACATGTCTGTAACTTGTATCAAGGGACCTAACGCTTCTTCTGACCTCTGTGGCATCAGACATCCATGTGGTTCAGACTTACATACAGGCAATTAATTTACAGATGCTGAAAAGCTACTGAAAAAAAAACAAACAAGCAAAAGCATGTTTATAACAAGTTTCCAAGCTACTGGCATTTAAAATTTGAAATGTTAAAATTAACATTTAGCAATAATTATATAAGCTCAATTGTAGTAATACATATAACTTATAGATTATCAATTGTATAATGTTAAGATATTTATAAAATTTCTGTGGGGTGATTTTAGGGTAAAATGAGTTTTAGTGAGCAAACAGCACATTGCTGTATCATTAAATTAGAAGTATTTTAATGAGTTTAGAATTTAGTTTCTATGTAGTCATTTTCATAACTGATATAGGTGCTAGGATGTTGTTGTCTTTACTTGCCATCTATGACTATATATTAAGCATACTTTAATATGATATAATTTTATCATATTAAAAAGATGCTAAGCTTTGATATTTAACAAGTAAAAATAATTCCACAATAATTATTTTTTCAGGTGAGAACATCTTCAGTTACTTTTGAAATATACAAAATGGTTTAACACATAAAATGGCATTTTCAAAACCTAAATTATTATGAGATATCGCATCTATGCTGATTATTTAGCACAATGATTTCCAAACTGTATAATTTGTAATATTCAAATTATAGTGAAATAGGCCTGCCCCAAGATCCTTAGCATCTCTGGTAGTCTACTGAGTTTACACCAGTTCCTTTGTGCCAAAATTCTTCAAGACAATACAGATTCAGCTTTCTAGAGAGCTTTTTCTAACGGATAGTGGGCAAAACATGGGCTTGTATGACTTGAGATTTGTATCACAGCTGCATTAATCATGCATCATCTTACACTTGAAAAATTAATGCAAGGACTATAATACACCAAGAAATCAATAATATGGTAAAGGAGATTTGGAGCTTTGTTTCTTGGTATTTTCAAGATCATCCTTGCAGTATGTCTAGGGTTATTTAAATCTGTTCTGCAGAAAAATACACTTCGGATACAAATGTGCGAACTCCAAACACATCTAACCTTTTCACTTGAAAAATTTTCCCAAATGACATTGACATGAGCAGTAATAGCTACTCAGCATGTATGTGAGTAGCCAATTTGAAACTCTCATAAATATAAGCATCACTTAAATCCTCCTCAGTCCTCTTAGCTACTGTGACCTGGGAGAGAGCGATTTGCTTTTTTCCTAATACATTGTTAATAGGGAAAGGACAGCTACTGAGTGTGTTTAACAGAATGAGGCGACTTGGTATTAGACAGAGAGTATAATTGAAATGTAAGTGATTGAAGCATAACAAAAATCACCAGCAAAGGCTGTTATCACTCCAGTCAAGAGTTCAGTGTAGTCTTCAATTACTTCCTGTAATTTCTGGATAGAAGCCTTCACTAACTCTCTTGCTGTTTCACAGGAGACTTTGTGATGTCAGAATTATTACCTGAGGTTACAGCCCTGTGACTCTGTTGAGCTCTTCAAGGCTTGTCAAGCACAGTAATTATGTTTACTAGAAGTCTCTCACCTCTCATACTCATGTGCCTTAATCATACACACAGCATAAAGCTATAAAGTATGCGGCTATAGAATAAAAAGTAGGTGTTTAAACGTTCTTCTCAGGTATACACAGTTATGCCTGAGACCTAAAAATTAGTGTAATCCTTACACATGAAATTCTGCTGCTGTTTTTAAACATAGTATGATAGCACTGCATTTTACCTTGTATCAAAATATTATTTTGAATTGCATTTTGTCTCCTATAATGGTACATATCAGAATTACCATTTTACAGTAATTTGCTAAGATAATATTTATAATTAAGGATAAGTGAAATATGTTCACTTTGTGTAAAAGGTGCTACTTGAAAATACTTTTAAACCAGAAAATTTTCTGAAAATTTTTCAAACTGACTGAGTCTCTTTAAATTTAAATTTTATTCACTAACACTAACTGAACGGACTCTGAACAGCATTTATCTTAAAATTATAATAAATTTGAATAGAAGTATAATATTCTCAGCTTATAAAATTTAGTCTCAGCTATATATTTCCATTTTCTCATATTCTTGATAGAAACACAATTTGGATTACAGAATTCCTTTACACAAAAAATAATGTAAATACATAAAAATCTACCCAATTGTAAGACAGTATGAGAGCATTTGGGAAAATAATTAAATATTTATTCATGATAAATTTTCTTTAATTCAAAACAATACATGTAATAAAAAAGTCATTTATATATAATTCTGATTTTAAAATATTAATGCAAATTAAATATTTGTTATGTAAACAATAAAATATAAATAACAATCCAAAGACTGAGAGAACTGTTGTTTTTATGAAAAGGGACGAAGATCAATATCTGGAGTATATAAATACTTCTAGCAGCTTAAGCAATAATAGCTCAGTGGTTAAAAGAACTGCTTTACCAAAGGACTTGAGCTTGTATCTCAGACCACATACTTAACAGCCCACAGCATCCTGTACCTTTGCCTCCAGGGGATTAAGTATACTTTTCTTGCCTCCAATGGCATTCTCACACACACAAGATAGTAAAACAAGCAAACGCATTTTAAAATTTTTATTTTTCTATCTGAAATCATAAATTCTTTATTTATCCCATATTTCAAAGTAATATTAATTATTTAAGAATATAAATATGTATTACTCTCTTGAATTTCAGTTTATCCTTCCTCTATTATTCTTGGTTCCTGCCCATCTTCTTTCCCTTCAGGGTCCACTCCATTTCTGTCTCTTCCTAGAAAGGAACTGGGTTCTAAAAACTAAAAATGAAACATAACAAAATAAAATGTGATAAAATAAACTCCATAGTTTTGAAATTGGACAAGGCAAATAACAAAAAGAAAGAACCCCAACAGAAGGTCTTAAAATCAGATACCCACTCATTAACATACCCAGGATTGTCATAAAAACACTAAACTGAAAGTCATAATACATATACAAAGGACCTCGTACAGACCCATCCTTGCTGCCTCAGTCTCTGTGAGTTCGTATAATCTTAGTTCAGTTCTTGTAGATGTCCTTATTTTTCTGGATTCCTCACATCCCTGACTCTTATACTCCTTCTACCTTCTCTTCCTCAGTGTTCCATGTGTTCTGAGGAGAAGAATTTTAAAGAGACATCCCATTTAGAGATGTGTGCTCCAGGTCTCTTTGTATATATCATGTCTAGCTGTGTTTTTCTGTATATGGTTCCATCTCCAGCATGAGAAAGTCTTTTTGCTGCATAAAGTGATGATCATTGGGGTTATCATTTGGAGTCATTTTAACATTTTTTTAAAGACTGGTAGAATTTGGACTTACCCTAGATCTCTCTGCTGTTTATTCTTCGGTTCTTGTTCACCTAACCTAAGCAAGTGTAGGGTATGGGTCTAATCTCATGGAGTGGACCTTATCAAATCAGACCATGGTTGGTTACTCCATGTGTTTTATGTCACCCTTGTTTTATCATATGGTTGACAACATTCTATTTCAAAGAGTTTGTTTGGGTTGGTGTATATACTTCCCCTTTTGTAGAGTACCTTCCCATACAAAGGCATCAGAACACAGGGACAAAGTTTCTGTGTAGGCCCTAACTTAACTTTTCCATGTTCAATGAATTTTAAGTGTGTGTTGTCTTCAGCAATGATACCTTGCTATCAGTTTGTTGAGAGCAACCTATTGTCTTGGACTAAGTTGTTTGGGGATTCCGGCAGTACTACTTTGACCAATGGTCAATTGGATGTAAACCATTCCTGATACCAGAAAACCTAATGTATACAACTAGAAAAAAAATATTTTCAAATTCAATGATGTCCAGGATAGAATACAGAAAGAGAGAATAAAATGACAAATAAGGGTAAGAAAATATGAAAGTTGCATGGATCATAGGGGAACATGACATAGATGTTGAGAATGAAAACTATAAGACTTAAGATGATCAGAACAGTACAAGAATGTGTGTGACATTATCTACCACACATTTCCAGTCTAATAATTCTTAAGTGTACAAAAATGTGTACTAGAAATGAACAGTGTAAAGATGAACTTAAACTATTAGAAACTATAGTCTATTTGAGTAAGAAATTTCAAAGACTGATGGATAGAAATATGCATAAATATAGAAAAATAGATTAAAATTAGACATATCTCATGTTTACCTTATTATACAATATGCTGATACATTAGTGGTGGATAACAGTTTTCCCCTAATTGAAATATTCTACCTTGTAGGGAAACTTCTTATGTTAGAAGGGAAAGAAGTCAAAATAAGCTTGAAAATTACATGAAAGAGACCAGATATACTTGGCCCCTCCCTCCCAATAAACAATAAACACTGCTGAGAGTCACTCATAGCAGATCCGTGCTGCAAAGAAAATTCTCAAATGAGTCAAGATGCAAAGAAGACTTTGATACTAGACCAGCTAACTTCCTAAAAAGAGCAGAGACCAACTGAGTTGCCAGTAAGAGGTTTATAGCAACTATGTCACTTGGAGAGAACATTCTCCAACAGTTATCTCAGTTTTTTTTTTTATTCTAGTGGAATAAAACTGGGTTGCTAGCTGAATATAAAGTTAATATTGAAAATGGACTGTAATTACAAATATTAAATTTGTTAAGGTTGAGGGATAACTCTGTGATCACTATAAGATAGCATCAAATGCAAAGTACTATAATATTGAACTTTAGGCTATATTATTTACAGTTGTGAATTATTGATGAGAAATATTATTTTACATATCCTTTGTCCTTTCAGAGATAAGATACAGAAAAGGTTCAGTTATATATAGGAAGATTATATATCAAGTGGAAGCTTGAATTTGTTATCTAATCACCTTGGGAGACATAGGCAAGGGGATCATTAGTGTAAGGCCTTGTTTGTGTTACTGGGTGAATGAAAAAGCAGCCTGAGAAACATAGTGAGTTTTTGACTTGAAATAAAGAATAGATAGTAGGATTTATGTGTAACTCAGTAATAGAGTGTTTGTCGAGTGTTCATGAGACTTGGTTCAATGAACAGCACTGTAAAAAAAAACTCATATATCAACTTGTTACTTATGGAAAAGTTAATGTTAATGGAAAAACTGTAACAGATATTTAATGTGTCAACTTAGGTAGGTTATAGTACTCAGTCATTTGATTATTTACTAATCTTGGTGCTGCTGTAAAGGCATTTTCTAGATGTGGATAACACCTATAATCAATTGACTTTAAGTAGATTACTTTCTACAGTCCTGGTCTCATCCAATCAGTTGAAAGTTTATAATTATAAAGCTGAATTTTCCCTGAGGAATTATGGCTCAACATGATAATATCACTTCCTGGCCAGATGTCTCTGGTCTGATAGACTGTCTTGTAGATTGATGTCTTACTAAATTACATAAACACATGAGCCAATCAATGGGTGAATCTGAATTGACTTACCTCTCTCTGTCCCCCCATCCCTCACTCCACACAAACAAAATCTAAACCATCATCAAAGCAGGTAGTTATTATTAAATAATTATCCTGTACTGGAATATATAGATTTCTCTTGTCACTTTTCTCTAAGCAATACAGTACGTTATTTATTTTTATGGAATTTACATTACATTGGATATAAGTAATACAGAAATATTTTATAGTATACAGGTGATATGCATAGGTTCCAGTATGTAGTGCATGCTTTTATAAATATTACAGGGGTTTCCATATTTTGATTTCCATGTTGGTGACTACAGAAGCTTCCCAAGAAGATAAAGGGGCATAATTATTTATATGTACTCTTCTCTTGGTTGTCTGTGTATTGAATGCTGAATGATACCCAGTAAAAGAGATAAAGCAAGAAGAGGAATATAAAGATAAAGATATACGACAAGTTACTTTCTCATATTTCTTTTAATCCTGTCCTCTGGCAAGGCATTGTGTTGTTCAGATGGTCTGCTCAGTCTACATTTCCACGTCTGGAGCTGCAATACAGCTGTAGTCATTTCTAGAATCTTCATCTGTTGTTTATAGGGAAAATGATTAGAGATATAGACAAAAGTATTATCTAAATGAGAAAATGTTACCTGGCTATCCCACTTGAGATTCAGATAAAGGCCTCTATGTCACTGTGTGAAGAGGGGCCAATTTGTATCTCTGTGTCTCTCCATCGGAGGCTCACTGTTTCCAGTGGGTGCATCCTCACAATGCCAGCTTCTGCAGACACAAAAACCCATTATAGCTTAGTTTTTCACCTATTCCCACACTTGATGTTGATTCAACTTGTTATGTTTTATTGAGGAATTCTTTCTTAATTTTGGTAAAGAGTAGGATGCCTATAGAACCGCATGTGACTTGCATTAACTTTTCATATAGAAGTAGACTGCATACATACCTTACTTCCTTTGTTTCTATATACCCAATTTCTTTTAATGACTGTTGTTTGTTTTATTTTGTTTTTAATTTTGATATGGAGCAGTAAAGATGGTAAGAACCAGAAGGGATGAATGACACCAAAAATTAAGAACTTCCAAACACAAGAGGACCAATGCACATACAGACTCAAAGAAACTACAGCAGCATAAATAGGACTCACATAAATCTAAGCCAGATGGGGCTTTGGAACTGAGAGGGAAACTGGATGTTAGACCCCATACCTAACTTAGAAGATAACTATAATTGAAAACAGCTCAAAAAGGAAATATCAGTCAATGTGTTTTCAGATTTTGTGATTCTGTGGTGTGCATGCACAAATATGCTTGTGCAAGTGTGTGTGTGTGTATGTGCAGGTATTATGTTTACTATTCTTTTTATGTCTGTTTGCTTTGTTTTATTTTGGTTATATTTGCTTGTTTTCTTTTTTGTTTTCAAAAGAGAGCAAGAATGAAGGCATATAGTAGGATGGTTAAGGATGGTGAGGAGAATCTGGGAAGAGGTAAAAATTCTTATAATTGCATACATAACAACATATACATATATTCTCCTTTAAAAATTCAAGACACAGCAGGGTAAAATCCATTTTATTCAATTTTAAATTAAAAATATTGTGTCATTTTAAATTAAATTGAAAAATACTGGGTATTTTATTTTTATTGAGATTATAATTACAGAATTTCTATATGGGCACTCTTCAATATTTCACTCTTCTTCTTCTTCTTCTTCTTCTTCTTCTTCTTCTTCTTCTTCTTCTTCTTCTTCTTCTTCTTCTTCTTCTTCTTCTTCTTCTTCTTCTTCTTCCTCTCCAGCTTCTCTCATATCTTTCTCACCCCAGTTCAAGATATTTTATTCTTCAGTCATGATTGTTATGCACACACACGAGAGAGAGAGAGGATTCTATGCATATATCTACTTTATTACTCTACTTTGTGAACTAAGTCACTCTTTCTAGGAAACCTTAACACTTAGCCTCTTTAACTACGAACCTTCTACCAAAAGTTTGCTATTACAAACTTAGTACTTCAAACACTCCTTTTAATGTTTTAATATATTTCTTTAAACAGTTATCTATTAGTAAAGATGCAGCTTTTAAAATACTTTGAAAGTACTTTCTTGTAGCGTTATGATGGTTAAGCAGGTGAAGGCACTTGCTTCCAGGCCTGAGGCTGTGAGCTCTCCTCAATGTTTAACATGAAAAAAATGCAAAACTGATTCCTGATAGTTGTCTTTTACCTCCACCCACAGAACAAGTCACACTCATGATCACACAATATAAATACAAAAATTTAGCACAATTAATAAATTAATAAAAACTCAAGAGATGAAAATTGGTGTTAAGCTGTTGTTTTGGTTTTCAGATATTCAGGTTGAACTCAAATTTCTCTCTCTAAGTGTTTATTAATTATACTTCAACAAAATATTAAGTAAAGTATAAAATGAAAGTTCTTTCCTTATGTGAGAAAATTTATCCAATATATAGCCTCAGTTATCTTACAAAAAAAATACAGATGCAATTGTTATGGAAAATATACATATAAGTGTTGCAGGAATTAATATTTAGTAAAATCATAAGAAAGCATACCTCAGGAATATAGTAGGGATATTTTCTAAGCACGTTGTTACAAAAAGCAAAATTTAAGACACTCCCAAATTGCTTTATAGTTTGAGCTTCATATTAAGAAGAGTCAAATCCTTATAGTTTTCTAAGTAGAATAATTAGGCTCAGGAAGTTGAGTACATAGTAAGCTTGTGTTGGAGTAGGTGACAGAAGACACACACATTGAGTTTCCAGAAGCACAGAGGACTAATTAAAATTTCCAGCCTCAAAGAAAACTGAGAGCATAGCGGACCATCACTCACCCATAGAGATATGCTCTGAGAAAACAATCAAAATGAGTTAGAAATTGCAGAGACCTTGACCTCATTGTGTTTCACTTAACTGAGGACAAAGTATCCCTGAGTGCAAGGGGATGAACAGACATGACTTCACCTTTACATAAATCAATCTCCACAGGATGCTCACCTGCAAGAGTGAGAGTCTCTTGTGTGCATTCATGAATAAATGTTAATGCTAATGAGCACAGGGACAGTAGTAATTCCACATCTATCCATACTATCTCTGAGAAGTCCCTCGTAAGAAACATGGTTATGAAATTTGGGCTCGGCCGGGCGGTGGTGGCGCACACCTTTAATCCCAGCACTTGGGAGGCAGAGGCAGGCGGATCTCTGTGAGTTCGAGACCAGCCTGGTCTACAAGAGCTAGTTCCAGGACAGGCTCCAAAACCACAGAGAAACCCTGTCTCGAAAAATAAAAAAAAAAAAAAGAAAAAAAGAAAGAAAGAAAGAAAGAAAGAAAGAAAGAAAGAAAGAAAAAAAGAAAGAAAAAAGAAATTTGGGCTCACATCCCAGTTTGAAAATGAAACATATCAGAGGGTCAGCACACAGTAGCTCCCTTCCCTATTGTGTAAAGATGCTCTGTTTCTAAATACTGTAAGTCAAACTAATATTTTCCTAAAGGAATCTCATAGTCACAGTTTATGTTTGTCATACAGAGGAGATATGGAATGGTCACAATCAATGCTGCCTTGGCATGCAACACAACTGTCATTGTACACAACATGCAAACAAATGTGAAGCACTATAAACTTATTTAATATTTTGTATAACAAATTTGTATATAACATTTTTCGATTAAATAATATCAAGAAAGGCTCTTCTAAAATAAAAATAATCAAACTACACTAACATAAAGTAGACCTGTGTCTTCATTGGTGGATTCTATCAGTGTCCAAATTAAGGGAAATAGAAATTCTCTATTATATCTTCCATGGAACAAGAAAAGTACAAGGTGATTTTTCTGACTATTGCGTCAAGGCCAACATTTCTCAAAGAACTAGAGATGTATATTACTCAACAGAAATTATATGTTCCCATAATTCATAAACATAGCTGTAAAAAAAACCCTGACAGTAACCAATAGGAGATACATCAGTAACATATTATACATTCACCAGAAATAGACACATTGTTATCAGATGAAGAAAAGTAATTGTGTTTAGAAAAGTGAATCCTGTAATAAATGTTGCTGGAACACATGGACATTTATACTCACAAATGCAAAGGTTAATCACCAGAGATAAACTTTTCCCCCACAGAAAACTTCTCAAAATGTACCATTGACTAACAGGGCCTGCAGTTTTGGTGGGCTTGTTGCTGCTGCCTGTTGTGCAATTGCTATTTCTCCAGGGGTGGGGGGGGGGCAGGGGGTGAGAAGATGCAGAGGCAATGACACAGACTCTGAGAGATTCCAATGTAGAGGTTCTTTATTGTAAAAATGTCTGGGGGTTTTATGGGGTTAGGGAAATTAGGCTGCTGCAAGAACTTTTCTGGTTGGTCCTTTTGAAACTGACAGCCACTGCTGGTGTGTTGCGATTGTCTCATAGTGTGCATTATTAGTTACCAAGCTTTTGGTCTGCTAACAGGTTGTCTTGGTCAGTTTTGCTTACTCATTGTGATTTTGCATGCGCTTGCTTGTGCTTGCGCTATTGTCCTGCCTCATCTCACTCTTTTTATTTTATTTTTATTATGCACCCTAGTGGGAATTATGGATGTTTATATCCTCATGAACCACTTAGTATTTTGTGCTGTGCCTTTCTTAGGTTGGTCTGCTGGACAGTCTGATACCCATCTTTGACTACCAGTCTTCGAAGAGCTGTTTCCCCGAAGTTCTCAAAAAGTCAGAAGCAATACTTTTAGGCAAACAAGGGCTTTAAATGTCCTCCTACATTTGTGTTAGTCAAGCACGGACCATCTCCTTTGGAGGTTTTGGTCCAGTGTGCTCCATAACCACTAACACCTGGGGTGTTGCCTTTTCACCTGCTGTAGTCAGGATCGTAGCTGTAGGAGACACTTAAGCAGAAATATGAGAGCCACCACCACCCCTCCCATTAGGCACCATGCAACAAGTTTAGAGGTGTCCAGCAGGAACACACACACACACACACACACACACACACACACACAGAGAGAGAGAGAGAGAGAGAGAGAGAGAGAGAGAGAGGACATATCTGAGAAAAATAGTAATTTGTGGCAACAAAAGTGAGTTAAATCACTTAGGAATCATCTCCTCTATATGCTATTATCCCTTCCCTTCACTGCTTATTCATGGCAAAAATATTTCTTGAGTTCATATATTTCTTCACCATCTTTTCTATACTCTTACAAAAGCTATATTTATGAAACAATAAGTAATTACTTACCATTATGTATGGTATTGTAAACAATGCCACATCTATAGTAATGCCATGGGTTGTCATTCATTTTCTAAGCTTCAGGCAATTCAGAAAGACAAAGTCATATGATGGCAATTTTCAAGCAACTTCAAAGATTGTATAGCCAATCAGATTATCAAGCAATGCAAAATATTTTTGAAAAAATGGATGCATAATAATAAGAGCAAAGCCTAATACAGCCATAAACATCTTAAAGTATCTTGATATCATAAGCTAATTATATAATCATCTTCCCTTTCTCCCTCTAATATCTTCCAAATTCAATATCTGCCCTTGTTACTTTCCAAATTTATGGCCTTTTCTACTTTAAATGTTGCTAAATATATATGTTGTGCGTGTATGTGTGTGTGTGTTTATGTGTGCAAACAAACCTGCACAATTCATATAATGTTTCACACATATATTCCAGGGAAAACCATTTAGTATTGTAAAACCAATTTGTTTGCTTTTCCTATGGAAAACCATTTTTTTCCTGTCCTCATCATTTATTAGCTGCCTCTAGTTCTTCCTTCTGGTTTGTGGCTAGATGAACTTTCCCCCTTCCACATTAGCATTTCCTGTGGTGTCCTCCTTGTTGAGCTTATATTTGACAGGCATGTTAGTGAGAATCCTTTGTATAGCTTCTTAAATCCCCAGAACACACAATGTTGCAAGCTTCTCCCTTTTCTTCTGGCTCCTGCAATCTTTCTGCCTGCTCTTTCTCAATGATTCCTGAGAATTATTAGCATCTCTATACTTGGATCTAAGATTTGTTCAATAAAAGGGAAGCCATACGTGATACTTTATATTTAGTCAACTACCATAAAGTCATGGATCTTGGAGGAGAACCTGCAATCATCATTTTACTATATCAACAGAATGTCTTACTATACTCTAAGTATTTGTTCTTATATTCACAGAGAAGTGTCATTCTTACCCCTCATTAAAGAAACTTTTATTTGAAGCAGACAGCTTAAACTTTATTGTGCATCAGTACAAGGGAATACAAGATAACAAATATCACAATCATAGGCAAGATATTGACACTGGTAATGACGATGTAGAAGAAAGAAGAATCAAAGGATTTGCTGTATTCAAATTCAAACGTTTGCTGACCATAAAAGTATTCAAAAGTTTTAACTTACAAAAGCTTAGAAGTAGATCGATCACCTCCCACCACTATTAAATTAAGAAAATTTACATACATACTAGATTATGCCCTTTCTTATAAGTCTATATACTAATGTTCAAGTAATGAGACACCAAAGTGATGATAAGCAAAATATGTTTTACCAATTCTATGAAAACTGAATACTAAAAAAATTGTTATTTCTTTTCATATTTTCCCTTTAAAATTTATCTCATTCATATACAATTTCTCATTGTTCTGAATTGTGCTGCTACATTATTTTTGAGCACTATCCTACTTGGTAGGTGACATATAATATTGTCTTTCTTTGAACATTTTTTGTAACAAAAACTGAATGAATACACTTCTGGAATCTACTTCTACAGATTCTTTGTCTCTAAAGTAATGCTCATTCACCAAGACAACAAAAAACACTGAATCTGGAAAATTGTGTTAATGGATACTAATGGATTATGACATTATTCTCCTAAGTAACAAAGCTGCTTTTGAAATGGGTCTGTCTAAAGATGCAAGGATATGTGGTTTTAAGTGTAGAGAAAAACACTGTGGAGAATAATTATAGCTGGAGGAATTTTATACAATGACTGTTTTTTCTTCCCCGCCACCACCAAAAAAAAAGAAAAAAGTTGACCTTTGAGGGCAACTTTTCTAAGAGAATATTTGGGTAAGGAAAACAAATTTCTTTGGTGGTGGAAACAGTGTGACAATAAAATTAAGCCCACATGTCAAGCCTTGAGACAAACTTTGAAAGCATTACTCTCTATTGGTATATATTCTATACATGCATATATATGTTCTAGTTCATCTGTAAGGTAATTAATGAAAAACATAAAAGTGTTACTAGAAGTAAAATTGTTACAATTTTTATATTCTATCATGCTTTTCTAGAAAATGTGTTGAGATTCATTTCAACTTTTTTATTGGAATGCTTGATTTTTCATGTAGTATTCTTTTTATATAGTCATATTCCTACTGTGAAATCAATGGTTAAATGTTTTATACAGAATCATTAATTTCTTTCAATAATTTACTCTGACTTTGTTTCACAATTTGGATATTTTGAAATCCCTACTCTTTGACAAGAAGCAGTTGGAGTGTCCAGCTATGTTGCTGGTTTACTGCATGCCACATACGCTTAGTAGCACATCTGTCTCCAATCCCTAAGCTTCTATCAGTTGTCTCTGCAAAGAAACACATGCTTACTGTTTTCTTTGCACTCATACTGTGATTATTTTCAATCCTGTGTCTGAATTATTTCTCAGTTTAGAGTGGATTCTTTTATATCCAGACAGTTGGAGTTCGGATACTCTACAGTTCCTAACTTGACCTCAGACACTGAACAATGTGTGGCTAATGACTGTGGAACTTTGCAAGTAAGAGACAATGCCCAAGATGAATATCCTTCAGAAAAAAAATAACTGAAGAATTTATATAAAAGGTCA
Source organism: Chionomys nivalis (assembly GCF_950005125.1). Classification (NCBI taxonomy): domain Eukaryota; kingdom Metazoa; phylum Chordata; class Mammalia; order Rodentia; family Cricetidae; genus Chionomys; species Chionomys nivalis. The sequence continues at coordinate 25,637,291 of NC_080103.1, read as the reverse complement.
AAGATAATGTGTGTTTTAGCTCTATTGTAAGTCTCATCTCTAGTAATTATTTCAACAATATATAAATAGCAGTGGAAAAAATGTTCATTCTTTTTTTTAAGCTTTAATATTTCTTTAATTTAGCAAATATTGATAAATTTCATCCATGTCCAAATACTACATTCAGCTTTTTATTATGGCCCACCCATGTGCTCCTTGTAGCAATAATGTAAGGTAAATGCTGTGTTGTTTTCTGGATCATTCAAACGGGAAAATTGAAACACTAAAGAAATTACTTGGACAAATTTACAAGCGACTAAATAAAAAAGCCAGGATTTTAAAGTAGGCAATCCAGTTCCTGAGCTATGGACTTAGCATTGTACTATTTTAATGATGCTCAGCTCAGAAACAAAAAGTCCAGTTTTTAGGTGTGCATTTCTTTTTTTTTATTATTATTAATTAATTTATTTAATTATTAAAGATTTCTGCCTCTTCCCCGCCACCACCTCCCATTCCCTCCCCCTCCCCCAATATAAGAAGGTGAACCCAAAGAAAAACATATAAGCATCCCCCTGAATATTAACCTTCATCAGGCGATGAAAGAAGACAGAGACAGAGACCAACATTGGAGCACTGGACTGAAGTCTCACGATCCAAAGGAGGAGCAGAAGGAGAGTGAGCACGAGCAAGGAACTCAGGACTGCGAGGGGTGCACCCACACACTGAGGCAATGGGGATGTTCTATCGGGAACTCACCAAGGCCAGCTGGCCGGGGTCTGAAAAAGCATGGGACAAAACCGGTCTCGCTGAACATAATGGACAATGAGGACTACTGAGAACTGAAGAACAATGGCAATGGGTTCTTGATCCTATTGCACGTAATGGCTTTGTGGGAGCCCAGGTAGTTTGGATGCTCACCTTAATAGACCTGGATGGAGGTGGGTGGTCCTTGGACCTCCCACGGGGCAGAGAAACCTGCTTGCTCTTTGGGCTGAGGAGGAAAAAATATTCATTCTTGAAGTGAACCCAGAATCTTGTGTTAATATTCTCCCCTACAGGTCTCTGTGATATCCATTACTGGTACAGCCATGGCAGGTGACACTGACTACATGGTACTGGTGAACATTTTCTGTAAATAAATTGTAGGAACTTGTGCTCTAACTTTTCCTGATCAGACTTATATGTGTCATTTTTTTGTTGTTTTACATGTAGTTTTTATCAAGTCAAAAAAGAATTTTAAGTGCAATGTTTATTACTTACTGTCAAATAAAATTTAACAACTGAGAAATATTAATGTTTTCGTTGTACGTATGTAAGACAGTAGTTACTATCCTTCAATGCTGTCAGGGTCATGGGATACAAACATATGACTTTCTCTTGTTTAGTCCAAGTACACTTCATGTGAGATAAATTATGTCATATTTTGACATGAAATAAAACCACCTAGGCAGAATTATCTTGATTAAGTTCTCATGTTATACCACCAAGTTTTTATGTGACAAACACCAAGCCAAAACATCCACCAAAAGTAACTGAGTGATTAAAACATTGAAACAAAAATTCTCTCTTTTATTGAGGCTGTGCATCCATAAAGAGAGTACTAGAGGTTAGGTACGTGGTGAGGGTACACCCTTTGTTCATATATGGTAGCTTATAATAACTCCTTTTTCATTGTAGAAATGACAAATGCTTTAGCCTACAGAAGGAAGTGCTAGTCAGCTCTTCAGTCCCTGTGTAACAGCACAAGTCTACCATGTACACATGTAGTGTACAGACATGCATGAGGCAATGCACCCATTCTCATAAATAAGTCAACCATTTCTTAAGTCTCAGGGTTCTACAGTTTAAGTATCAGTCAACGGATGGAGAAAAAATCACTGTATTTATACAATAAAGTTTTATCCAGCCATAAAGAAGCAAATGATAACATATACATCTTAATCATCATAATCAACTTCTTCAGCTTGCATAATGAAGAGTAAGGTGCCACATAAAAGAGGAATGTTTATGTATACAGCATATGTAGTTAGGCATAAAGTGATACAAAGAGATAGATGGTTTATTCAAAAACATTCAACTCACTTCATATGCATATATTGCATGTTAATAAAACTTTGCTTACTCACTGAAGAACTAGTTGTCAGAGTGTGACAAACTTTCAGCATACTGTCAGAAGCAAGATGACTGTATAAATTCCAGGGATCTTTAGATTGTCAATGGATTTCCATGAGGATACACGTGTGAGCAGGAAGCCAACTATGGAATTCATATTTTTAACCAAGTCATCTCACATATTCAAATCTCAATAGTATAATTTAAGAGGGACTAAGTTTTTGATAAACTGATACAGGTTTCTGAAGACAAAATATACAGAGAGCAGCACAGAATGGAAATGTCCACATATTTGAACAATTAATCTCAAAACAATTATCAGTGTATTTTGCATTCTTGTAAAAGATAAATCCAGAAGAACACTGGCATTGTACGAGAGCTGACACCAGCTATATAAATTGACCTAAGATTTATAAGGATTCTAAGAATCTCAGATGTAGAGATGGCTTAGAGGTTATAAGCAGTGGCTGCTCTTCCAGAGGATTAACTTTTTGGTCATAGCACTTACTTGACCCCTCGTAACTGTAACTCAAGTTCCAGGGCATCTGATGCCATCTCCTGAGCTCTACAAACAATGTACACATGTAGTATACAGACATGCTTGAGGCAATGCACCCATTCTCATAAATAAAAATAAATCAACAATTTTTTTAAGTCTCAGGGTCCTACAGCTTAAGTCAACAGATTGATGGAGAAAAAAAAAACACTGTGTTTACACAATAAAGTTTTATCCAGCCATAAAGAAGCAAATGATATCATATACATCATAATCAGAAAATAGATGCAATTATTGGTATATTAAATAAAAAAGTCAGATCCCAAATGACATATATTACATATTGTTTTTCAATGTTGCTTCTAAGTCATGTGTGTATATGTGTGTGTGTTCATTTGTGTTTGTAAACCTGTATTTGTTCATAAATGTGAAAAGGGGGCTATTTTAGGAAGGGTACCAGTGAGAGGTGGATAGGTAAGTAATGGGAGAAGATAAGGGGATAATTTGGTTTAAAATCATATTATACATATATAAGAATGCCATAATAAAACTAGTTCATTACACTGGGCAGTAATAAATATAATATAATTAAAAATGCATTGATTTGCACCAGATCCTATGCATATATGTTCTAAATATTAGCTTAATTGTGCGAGGCAATGGGTCTCTGATTCTTTTGCCTACTCTTGAGACTCTGTTTCCTATTGGGTTGCCTTGTCCAACATTAATACTAGGACTTTTGCCTTGTCTTGTTGTCTCCTGTTTTGTCCTATTTGGCTGTCATCTCCTGGAGGCTTGCTCTTCTCTGAAGATGAAGTGGAAGAGAGGAGGACCTGAAAAAGACTGATAGTTGGGTGTGGGGAGCTACAAGGAGTAGAGGGAGAGCAAATTGTGGTTGAGTTATAGTGAATGAGAGAAAAAATTATTTTCAATAAAAAATATGCTGTGACAAAATTATTTTACTGAATCATTAACAAAAAAGCAGATAGAAAGATATTCTGATTGTACTTCACAACACCTATATTGAGCAGAATTCAGCCTCTGTATGGAAACATCTTCTGTCCTCTGAGAGCTGTATTTAGGTACACATAACCAAACGCAGGAACACAGATATAAACACATGTCTAAAAATGGAATCATTAAAATGTACTAATTGAAGAAAGACATATGAATTAATGCAAATGCTTTTAGTTTTAGCAGAAAGATATAATATGCAAATTTAGCTAAATTTTGTGAAATTGCTAAAGAGAAATGAGGATTCTGTTAACAGGTTTCATTCAGTCATGATGTTTTGGTTTTCATATCCCAAGAATGTGTCCTTTTAATGATATTCAGAATTAGTGTTTCAGTTGGGAACTTTGATCTCAATCCTATAATAAGTTAGAATCACAAATTCATCTGCAATTTGTCATGTGTCAGCCATGAGAATTTCCCATACTCCTTACTGTATTCCTTCCTCCGGAGATGCAATCACAATCTTTATTGTGTGACTGACAACTTTGTTTTACCCTTTAATGTTTATCATTGAACATCTTCCATTAATAATTGAGATTCCAAGTTTTTATTATCATGTGATTCGAATTTTAACAATTTTCTATCATCTCTGGCTATTTTCCTGAATAATAATTACTCTTCCTTCTATCATGTGTGCTCTTTGATATTAATATAATATTTTATATTAGTGGTTTTATTATTCTTTTTAAAAAACATTTTTTTCTTTTATAATTATTGTTATTATTAAAAATTTCCACCTCCTCCCCTCCTCCCATTCCATCCCCCATCCCCCCACTTCCCCTCCCTCTCCCTCTCCAGTCAAAAGATCAGTCAGGGTTCCCTGCCCTGTGGGAAGTCCAAGGTCCTCCCCCTTCCATCCAGGTCTAGGAAGGTGAGCATCCCACAATGCCTAGGCTCCCACAAAGCCAGTACATGCAGTAGGATCAAAACCCAGTGCCATTGTCCTTGGCTTCTCAGTCAGCACTCATTGTCCGCCAAGTTCAGAGAGTCCGGTTTGATCACATGCTCCATCAGTCCCAGTTCTACCTACCCTAGGCAGAGCTCTACATTAGATCAAAGGATTTGCTCTACCCAGGTCTAATTTGGTGAATCAACGAACTTGCTGTGCTTTCTTATAAGTAAATTGGTGAAGAAGCCTTGTTTAGCGTTGATGTAAAGGAGAGAAGGTTGATCCTTCCTCAACTTGATGTGTCAGGCCTTGTTGAATGCCTTTGGGAAACTTTATCCTTTCTGAGGTGTGGATGGGGGAGTAAGAAGGGAGGTGGAACGAACGAGATGAGAGAAGGAAGGGGAAATTATGGTTGATATTGAAAAAAAATAAAATTATTTTTTAATTAATTAATTTATTTATTTATTTATTTATTAAAGATTTCTGCCTTCTCCCCGCCACCGCCTCCCATTTCCCTCCCCCTCCCCCATCAATTCCCCCTCCCTCATCATCCCTAAGAGTAATCCGGGTTCCCTGCCCTGTGGGAAGTCCAAGGACCACCCACCTCCATCCAGGTCTAGTAAGGTGAGCATCCAAACTGCCTAGGCTCCCACAAAGCCAGTACGTGCAGTAGGATCAAAAACCCATTGCCATTGTTCTTGAGTTCTCAGTAGTCCTCATTGTCCGCTCTGTTCAGCGAGTCCGGTTTTATCCCATGCTTCTTCAGACCCAGGCCAGCTGGCCTTGGTGAGTTCCTGATAGAACATCTCCATTGTCTCAGTGTGTGGATGCACCCCTAGCGGTCCTGAGTTCCTTGCTCGTGCTCTCTCTCCTTCTGCTCCTGATTTGGACCTTGGGATTTCAGTCCAGTGCTCCAATGTGGGTCTCTGTCTCTGTCTCCTTTCATCGCCTGATGAAGGTTAATATTCAGGAGCATGCCTACATGTTTTTCTTTGGGTTCACCTTCTTATTTAACTTCTCTAGGATCATGTATAATAGGCTCAATGTCCTTTATTTATCTCTAGAAACCAAATATGAGTGAGTACATCCCATGTTCCTCTTTTTGGGTCTGGCTTACCTCACTCAGGATAGTGTTTTCTATTTCCGTCCATTTGCCTGCAAAATTCAGGAAGTCATTGTTTTTTACTGCTGAGTAGTACTCTAATACGTATATATTCCATAATTTCTTCATCCATTCTTCCACTGAAGGGCATCTAGGTTGTTTCCAGGTTCTGGCTATTACAAACAATGCTGCTATGAACATAGTTGAGCATATACTTTTGTTGTATAATAGGGCATTTCTTGGGTATATTCCCAAGAGTGGTATTGCTGGGTCCAGGGGTAGGTTGATCCCGAAATTCCTGAGAAACCGCTACACTGTTTTCCAAAGTGGTTGCACAAGTTTGCATTCCCACCAGCAATGGATGAGTGTGCCCCTTTCTCCACAACCTCTCCAGCAAAGGCTATCATTGGTGTTTTTTATTTTAGCCATTCTGACAGGTGTAAGATGGTATCTTAAAGTTGTCTTGATTTGCATTTCCCTGATCGCTAAGGAAGTTGAGCATGACCTTACATGTCTTTTGGCCATTCGAACTTCTGTTGAGAATTTTCTGTTCAGCTCAGTGCCCCATTTTTTAATTGGGTCGATTAGCCCTTTACGGTCTACTTTCTTGAGTTCATTATATATTTTGAAGATCAGACCTTTGTCAGTTGCGGGGTTGGTGAAGATCTTCTCCCAGTCAGTGGGTTTCCTTTTTGTTTTAGTGACAGTGTCCTTTGCTTTACAGAAGCTTCTCAGTCTCAGGAGGTCCCATTTATTCAATGATGCCCCTAATGTCTGTGCTGCTGGGGTTGTACGTAGGAAATGTTCTCCTGTGCCCATGTGTTGTAGAGTACTTCCCACTTTCTCTTCTATCAGGTTCAGTGTGTTCGGACTGATATTGAGGTCTTTAATGCATTTGGACTTGAGTTTTGAGCATGGTGATAGATATGGATCTATTTTCATTCTTCTACAGATTGACATCCTATTTTGCCAGCAGCATTTGTTGAAGATGTTCTCTGTTTTCCATTGTATACTTTTAGCTCCTTTATCAAAAATCAGGTGTTCATAGGTTTGTGCGTTAAAGCTAGGGTCTTCTATTCAATTCCATTGGTCTACTTATCTGTTTCTATGCCAATACCAAGCTGTTTTCAATACTGTAGCTCTGTAATAGAGTTTGAAGTCAGGGATGGTAATGCCTCCAGAAGTTCCTTTATTGTATAAGATTGTTTGGGCTATCCTGGATTTTTTGTTTTTCCATATAAAGTTGATTATTGTCTTTTCCAGATCTGTGAAGAATTTTGATGGGATTTTGATGGGGATTGCATATGATAGTATACATAAGCGATCCCAAAAACTCTACCAAAGAACTCCTACAGCTGATAAACACCTTTGGGAATGTGGCAGGATACAAGATCAACCTCAAAAAATTAGTTGCAGGAAGCAGAGAGGGATATCAGAGAAACATCACCTTTCATGATAGCCGCAAATAGCATAAAATATCTTGGGGTAACTCTAACCAAGGAAGTGAAAGATCTATTTAACAAGAACTTTAAGTCTTTGAAGAAAGAAATGGATGAGGACACCAGAAAATGGAAGGATCTCCCTTGCTCTTGGATTAGGAGGATCAACATAGTAAAAATGGCAATTCTACCAAAAGCAATCTATAGATTCAAAAATAAAAATTATTAAATAAAAAGTATGTCTCTTTGATTTTTTTATAATTATTCCATCTTCACTAACATCTTTTTGTTAATGAACCATATCGTTTTCTCTTTCTTCCTTTCTTCCTTCCTTCATTTCTTTCTTTCTTTCTTTTAATTTATTTTGTTTGTATTTTCTTTAGTAAACAAATTAAAGCCAGTTGCTTCAGAGTCTTTGGTAATATTGAAGCATGGTTTTATTTAAGATTTGGCTCTTGTTATTTTCTATTTTCTAGGTGGGTCATGATCCTGTATTTTATTTTATTTCATGTGCTTCTGTTAAAATTTAGAAAGTGGAAAACTGTCAAGCACTTTCAGATAGTTTATGTGTAGAAGAATATCTCTGTTAACCAGATGACAAAGCACAATCTTGGTTCTCCCAGCAGTCCTGTGGACACAGAATCACTGTATATGTGCATTTCTTTTCTTCCCTCCTGCTGTTTGTAATTTTTTTTGATTTCATTGAGAAACCCATTTCTGATACCTCTCAGTGTTTTGTATTTCTTATTTCTTGTTTTTTTGTATTCATATTCACTTTAATCTTCACACAGCAAAAAAGTTATCAAAGATATATTCCACTAAAGGTCAGAGGTATAATCAGCTCAATACTTTTTCATACAAGTTCCATGTCACAGGTTTCTTCCTCTGTCATGTACCATAGAGCCCAAAGCTGTTTTAATAATTTGTAACTTGTTATCAAAACCATGATTGGGTTCCTGTCAATCCCCACCAGTTTCTGAGGCAGTAAAGATAGCCAATGATCATTTAAGAAATTCCCAAGTAAGTGAGAATAAGAAAAGGATCCAGTTGTACTGTGAGAAGAGCTAGGAATCAGCTGTGCCCACATCCTTGCATTGGTGAGTCACTTGGACTGCAGGTAAGAAAAGATGAAAGAGCAGTGGTTGAGAAATCAACTGGTTTGGGTGAAGTTTCTTGTCAATTGGGTGTTTGTTTGCTGTGCCTTCTTAATTGGCATCTACTGTATTCAGAAATGATTTTGAGTCCTATTTTGCTTATCATTTCAGTTCTTGTATTCCCTATTTACACCATTCAAAATACACTCAATAGTTCTTGGTGGACAGGAAGATTATGATACACTAAAGCAATCTTAAGAATGCCTGCAAAATGTGAAAGGCTTTGTACAGTTGTAGCATGCCACGGCTCTGTCAGCTGTCATGTTTTCAGGGTCTGGCACTAAGCCCGTTGCCGCCATTTGCTAGTTGTCCCTAGTTAGTAAACAACTTCTGCGCATGCTTGCCACTGGCCCAAGAGTGGTTTGAATTCCACTTATCAATTGCTCACACGTCTTGCTCACGCAATCACATCAGTGTGGGCCGAGCCAATCAAGGAATGACACATCATAGGCGGACCAGCTTGGGGTCTTTTTGCCTCCATCTTATCTTCAGTCTTCTGCGCTCCAATAAAGTACGTTTCAAGAAGAATCCTGTTGTGGTCGTCTTCTCTGCTGGCAGAGTTGCGCGCCACATACAGTATTGTATGTAAAATTCTTTCATTCTCCATGGTTTTGTTTTCTACCTAACTAAATAAATTATTTAATGTTGCATGTTCTGCCATATTATTTAATCTTAATTTTGTAAAACTCTGAAATTCTAGAAATTATTCAAATTTATAGTACACAATTTATATAAGCATTTAAGGTAAATTTTAAACTTTAGTACTACTAATATCATCTTTATGGATTATAAATATTGTCATTTTATTGATTATGCAAAGAACAATTTGTCATTATGCTATTGAGAAGAAATGAAAGCAATGTAAATAAATAAAAATGAGATTTTTTTACCCAGTAAACTTGGTTGCCACATTGCTGTGCATTTTTGTTTTATTATTTGAGTTGTAGAGTAAAGTACTTTCTGACTTTTTTCCAAGTGTTACTGAGAAATCAAGGCCATAGTTTAATTCATTGTCAATCCTGGATTTCCTCCAAATCAAACCAGAGTGTCAAAAAAAGAGACATGTGACTACAGGAAGACAAAAACAGATGTTTATGGAAGAATTTTTATCCTCTAAAATGTTATACATTTTCTAAAATGTTTCTTCTCATTAATATCATTTTATTACCAGTAAGACAAGAAGATAAAGTTTATGAAATCATAGATAGAATAATCTCTCTAAGGCAATGGGTGGATTTTCCTGATGAAAACAAACATTCGGACCTTTACAATTCACCACTAAACAACATAAAATTATAGGTTCCAGCATGGTTATCCAGTAGATTTTTTTACAGGACTACAAGATATTCAAGTAACCTTCACTAGGAAGGCCTATATTAGTATGAACAATAATGTTGTGGGATAAATGCTCTTGTACCCTGTAGATCTGTCACTTGCATTGGCTTAATAAAACACTCATTGGACAGTAGCTAGGCAGGAAGTATAGTTGGGGCATCCAGACTGGAATTCAGGGAAGAGGAAAGGCTCAGTCTGCAGTTACCAGCCAGCTACAGAGGAAGTAAGATGAGTATGCCTCACTGATAAAAGGTGCAAAGCCATGTGGCTAACATTGACAAGAATTATGTGTTATTTTGGGTTGTAAGAACTAGTTAATAATAAGCCTGAGCTAAAAGGCCAAACAGTTTATAACCAATATAAGCCTCTGTGTATTTTGTTGGGACTGAGTGGCTGCAGGACAAGTTAGGACAGAAGTTTGCATCTACACAATAATGTCACACAAGACACTTAAATGCCTTAACTAATTTTGACCTTCTATAAAATCAGGTATTCCTGGTTTTATACTATTCCTGATTTTATACTGAGAACAAGGCAGTTGATGGACAATAGTGAATGAGCAACTAGAATCTCATTTGAGGGTCTGGCATTTCTACCTCTCTCCTTCTGGAAAGAATGTTGACAGCATCATCAAAGTGCTAACTGTCATTGTATAGCTGTTCTTACTGTGTTCTCATGGATAAGGAGCCAATGTAATTTACAGGTTTTTATGTTCTTTCACTAACATGTACAAGCTGTATCAAAACTTGATGATATGCACTACAATCTACGTGTTTCTATTTTAATAAAAAATTTAAGCAAAACCATTTAACATGTTTTTAGTAATTGTTTTTAACCATTTAACCTCATATTATAGATTACATATTATTTTCAAGACTAAATACATAGTGAGCATGACTTTCATAGTTGGCTCTCAATCATTACATATACTGATTCTTCAATTAAAACGAATAATATTGCTTTAGGTTTTATTTCTAAATTACTGCACATTATTTTCTATTTTTCCCAGATTCATAAAAATGAATAATGCGTACTTTCAAAGAATACATTAAGTTGAAATTGGCTCAGCTCAATATGTTAAGGAATATATAATTTAGTACCAATTACATTAAAACTTAAAATGTGATAAAGCAGAAATTTTAAAGTTTTAGAAGATATTTTGTTATCGGTTACTTTCTGTTTTTTTACAGCTTTTTCATAATTCTAAGATATATATATATATATATATATTCCAAAAGATAAAAAGTAATCTTATATTATTTAAGCACAAAATATGTTGACATATTAAAAAATAAGTTATTGATTAAAATATCACAATTATATTTCTTACCACTTTACTCATTGCAAACCCTTCTATATATCTCATCTTAATTGCTTCCAAATTAATAGCCTCCTCTATCATTAATTGTTGTAATCTGCACATATGTGTATGTACATACATGTATGCTCCTAAATATAATGTACTCTGACTATATAATGTTACTTGTATGTATTTTTTTTCAGGGCTAACCATTTGGTATTATATAAACAATTGGTAAACTCTTCCTTGGAGAAGACTTTCTCCCACTGTCATTATTCCTTAGATTTCTGTAACTTATCTGTATGTGTGTATATGTGTGCATCTCTCTCTCTGTCTTTCTGTGTCTCTGTGTATCTCTGTCTCTGTCTCTGTCTCTCTCTCTCTCTCTTGTGTTTATGTAGTATGGATGTCTGATGGACTTTCCCCTATCAACCTATCAACTTTGGCACATCTAGTATTGTTGTTCTTGATCCGGAAAATATAAGGTAAAATTGTCCAGTGTTTGGCTGGGAGAGAGAGGCATCAACAGTGAGGAAGAGGCAGCTATTCTGAACTATATAAAGAATTGTTGAAATAAGAGCTGTGCAGAATGTGAGTGAAGTGTGTGTGTGTGTGTGTGTGTGTGTGTGTGTGTGTGTGTGTGTGAAGAACTAAGGAAGACTAAAAAATGTGAAGAACTAAGTGGGCAAAAGAATGAGTTAGTGGAGATTGGGTGAATCATGTACAAGTATTGTTGAGTGTGTGTGTGAGAGAGATGTGTCAAAGAGCTGCTGTTACACAGAGAAAATGTGTAGAGAGTTGTGTGAGAGTGTGTGAAGGAACTGGATGAAGTACACAGCTGTGTGGAATTTTGTGACTTGTGGAAGCAAGAGATATGAAACTGTATAGAAAAGAGATGTAGGAAAAAGATTTTCAAAATGAAATAAAGAAAGTTACCATCAGAAAGTGTGGGTATTTCCTTACTTTTCCTTCAGATAGGAAAAGTCCAGCAATCAGATAGATAAGAATTTTTCCTACCATTAGCTAGAGAAGCTCAGTTTACATCATATTCATGTTTTTTTGCATACCCTGGTACAGACTGGGGAGTGGGCCCCAAGTTAGTCATAAGTTTCCATTATAGATTTTCAGCACTCTTCACACCCTAGAGAATTTTTTAACAGTTGTAGGCTTCATGGAGTTGGATAGATAGATCCAGATATTATCAGGGCTCCTGCATAAAATTACACTAATAATTCTTTTTCTATAAAAGAAAAACAATTTTGGTATAACGCTTTAACTTACTCTGGGTTCTGTATAGGAACAGAACAAATTCATATTAAATGGGAGATTAATTGAATATTGGGTAATTAAATATGATTTGGCAATGCAGCCATGGCTATCTTCACTGTGGAGAAACTGAGAATCAGTAATTGTTCAGTCAGTGAGAATGAAACATAAAACCCTAATTTGACTTTAATGCCTTAAAAATTTCTGAACAACAGTTGACATCACTTAGGTTGGTTTTTCCATGTCAATTAATCTAAAAACAAACTCTGTCAAACTTATGCCTGGAGTTTTTTCTTTTAGTTAATTAAAAATTCAGTGAAGTGTGGTTCCTAAAAGGAGGGAAAAAAATCAAGATAATGTTCATTTCAGTTTTGCAACTATAGAAAAGCCATCAAGTGTGAAGTTTTATATTTTAATTTAGAACAGTAAGGTAAATGTCAGAATGAAATTAAAAGACTAGAAATAAAATTTAAATTTTCAAAGGCAAATCTTAAAAGAGTACCAATAAGAAATATAAAGTAAGTATGTAGTTTCTTTTCTTAACTAATTTAGGAATACCTAAACCCATTTAAAAGTAGCCCTGAGGAAGATTTTGTGCTTTTATGTTTTTCTTTATGCCATAAATGTTTGAGAGGGTATAATAGTTTCGTGGAAGAAAACATAAAATATAAGGATTAGAGTTTAGAACATAAACACAGTGAAAACATACATTAAGGTAAACCTAAATATTTTCTCCTACAAAACAATAGCAATGGAAAAGATTACTGGGCCATTGTACTTCCTACAAATAGAAACCAAATAAACCACTAAAAGTTTAGATGTTTAATTAAAGGTAATGTTCTATCCTGTAATTTAGTGGAAAATTAACCATATCTGCATCAACTTAAATGTTTTATATAAAATTCATTAAAATTTCTTATTTATAAGAAGAATCTGAAACATTCAAATAATGTGTCCCTGTCATTTGTATTACCAGCCAAAGTATGTTCTGAAAAGTTTCATATGAGTATCACGGTTACTGAAAGCTGCATCAATTATTAAATTAACAGACCTTTTTTTAGAGTTATTATTAAAATAATCTCAAATTATATTCCTTCAGTAGAATGGTATCAGAATTTTTACTTGGCATGGATAAGCAATTTCTTTCTTCTGAGTATTAAGGTTTACTTTGTTGAAATCATTGCTTCCTATTAACAGAATCAGAGATGAACAGGGAAACACTACCTCAGGCACAAAGTTAATTCAGAACATGTAAGGCAATTTTTTAAAAAGGAAAATTCAATTAAGTTATAAAATCTAAATGAAATGTAGGAGTTTCTAGATACATTACAAATAAAGTTTGTATCAAAATGTTATCTACTAAGATCATATTGGCTTTATCTCAGAGATACAATAATAGTTTTAAAATCTTGCATCAGATTTTTTTTTATTTTTTTGGTTTTTCGAGACAGGGTTTCTCTGTGGTTTTGGAGTCTGTCCTGGAACTAGCTCTTGTAGACCAGGCTGGACTCGAACTCACAGAGATCCACCTGCCTCTGCCTCCCAAGTGCTGGAATTAAAGGCGTGCGCCACCACCGCCCGGCTAAAATCTTGCATCAATAAATATAATAATTCATAGAAATTAACTTAAAGACAAAATTATCTTACCAGAGCTAGAAAAGTCAAAAAAAGACATATACACAAATCAATGGAAGCTGTATCCATGGGATTTCAACAATATAGTTGCCTAAACAAGATCTACATAATGACAACCTCAGATAGAGGAACAATAAATCCAAGGAGAAAATTTCATGAGGCCCAGATAGATGAAAAACTACAGGTAGTCAATGACTTCATAGGGAGACATCAGGTTTCTCCAGGGTTGAGTCCCCTGAGAAGTTAACTAATCCCAAGTATTTAAGAACACATGTACACAAGAGGAATACTAAATGGACTTTGTAGAATGTATATGGGGATTGTGGGTGCAAATAGATATGTGTGTGTAAAAATCATAATTAAAAAGACGTAAATTTTAGATGACATGAGGGAAGACACAGGAGTTGGAGGGCTGAACACATATAAATGAGTACTCATTTATGTAATTGAAAAATAAAAACATTAACGTAAATAAAAATGGAAAGCTTGTAATCCATTCTTGAAAAAAAAAAAGGGTATAAGGAAGTGATCAAGTGGTCCTTTAATGAAGGAATCATCACGAGTAGGCTCCTCTTGGTACTATTTATTCACAACAGAGCACAGTGACATCTTATATTTCAAGCCTCTGTCCGTATGATAGGCTCAGTGCTGGAAAGAGCAGCATGGATCCCAGGATGCCTTCTGGATAGCCCTAACAAGCTTCCCATGTGGTAACCCCTGGACTCTACCTCCTATACTCCAGAGCAGTAATCAGTCCCTGTTGCAGTTCCCATGAGCCCAGGAGTAGACTGGGTCTCTTCTCACGTGAACACTGTAAGAAGGCTTGTCTTGGACATGTGGGAAGCTGACTGACCTAAATCAATTTATTCTGGGATTCATTTGTACTTTTTATGTTTATTTCCATTTCTGGAATATACACTTCAATTCTGAAATCACATATATAATTTCTAGCACTGAGCCTATAGTGCAAAAAGTGGCCAGAAATATGTGATGTCATTGTGTTCCCGCTGCTTTGAAGAAAGCACTAAGATGTTACGCATCTTGATTCCTTCATTGATGGGTAACTTGGCCACTTCCTTGTAATCTTTTTTTAGTTATACATCTTCCATTTTCCATATTGTATCTTTATTTATGTCTACTAACAACTGTAGTCCGTTATGCCATGTGTGGTTTGAGATAGCCTGTAAGATTCATTATTAGAACATGGTAGCTAGGATTGATAGTTTTCCCTGTGGTTGCTGTTATTTTTAAAGTTTACTTTAAATAAAGGTATGATAGCTACTATTTACACTTAACTATTATTTGGGTTGTTCAAAGTTTATCCATCATCTCATGAATACATTATTGAATGCAAAGACTCCCTAAGAAATCAAAAGTACAGAGGAACTGATAATAAAAACAACCTTTGGGGGGGGGGTGGTGAGTGATGGATACTACAGTCTATTTTAATGCTTAGAATTTAAAAGATAGTTTGAGACCTATTACACAGTATTTATTTTAAGAAACTTGTTTGACGGACTCTGTGATCCAGAAACTATATAAAAAACTGAAAGTATGAATAGGGAGTACATCTGAAACTCATGTGCCATCTGGAGAAACAAGCTTTGTGGATGGTTTACTGTTAAGGGTTTGATTAATTATGCCACTGAATTGGAAAACAAATTATTCCATGGTCTTCATCTCTATATCTAGGGGTCTCTAAATTAAATGAAGGAACATGCTAAATTGTAGGGTCTCAGAAAGTTTTGATGAATAAAGAAGAGCAATGTTCTCTTCTCCCTTGATATTTCCACTACAGTTTCCCTTATAAAAGGAATGGGTGCTTTGAAATACAGACCCCAAATTGGTTCTGATATGATAATATTGCATTTCAATATTTTTTATCTTTTGTGTACTCAGAAATACTAAAAATCAAACACTTTTGAGTGCTTTTTTCCCTATTCCCACAACGAGGCTTTAAACTGTTTAGTGGTTTCTAAGCAAGGTGGTGTTGCGGCTGCTTTGTGTCATAGCCTTAGGCTGCAAATGCTCAGAGTTCCCAATTTTATCCTTCAAAATTATTCTGACTGCTCTGAGCATTGTGGGGCAGCAGTACAGACACAGACATTTGGGTGAAAATAAGTGAACATTTGTAATAAATAGCAGTTGCCTTAACTTGTAAGTAACATACAGTCTGAAAAGAATGGCCGTGCTGAACTCGCACATGGGGACTTGCTGGGTACATGGGTATTATTAATTGCATATTATTTTAAATCTATCACCAACTGAATAATTTAAGATATGTGTAACTGGTCCTTTTAGGCTTTTTAAACGTATTTTTTCCCTCTGATGACAATTTTTTTTAATTTTTTTTTTTTTTTTTGGAAATGATATGTTAGAGTAACATTTTCTAGATTTTTCTATTTCTTCTTCAGAACATAATGGCTTGGGACATAGAAACATGCAGTCATGGAGACATACAGACACAAACACACACATACAACTAATATGTGAAAACCACACAAATACATAGACTAGTTCAGTATAAAATTATACCTGTAAATTTTATGGGATAAAGATTTCACTGGTTAAAATTGTTTAAAAATTCGATATAATATTTGGAAAGATTACAGTAAAAAAACATAGTCATTTTCTTATAGAAATAAAAGTAGTCAAAATGTTTAACAAAACTGAAATTTAGAGAAATTGCATTTTGTAGGGTTTTTTTTTTTTTTTTTTTTTTTTTTTGAGACAGGGTTTCTCTGTGTAAGAGTTCTGGCAGTCCTGGAACTTGCTTTATAGATCAGGCTAGCTTTGAACTCACTACAATCTGCCAGGCTCTGCTTCCCAAGCTGTGGGACATGAGTTTAATCCCCAAAATACATTTTTGGACATAGTAATTGTTATTTTTTCTTTAAAAATTTAATACATGTATGAACTGTATTTCTATCACATCCATTGCATTTCATCTTCCCAACTCTTTCAGGAGTCCATGAAAATATGTCACCTGCCCAACTTTATGTCATCCTTTAGATTGAGTAACACACGGAATACAATTAATGCTATTGGTACAGGGCCTGGGAATCCAGCCATACATTGGAATATGGTTCAATTATTAGTAGGCACAACTACAAAGAAAAATGACTTTCCTGCCTTCAGTAGCGTTAGTTTTCAAGGATGCTATATAATTGTAAACACATAGAAGAGCCATCAGCAATGTATATTTAAAGCTCTCCTAAGACTCTTTTGTCAATTCTGAGTGTTTATACATACATGCAATATGCATATATGTATAATTTACGATTATATTATGTAATAAACTTAAAATACAGTTATAATGTGTAAAATCTAAAACATATGCAAGTATTTAAGTATATATGTGTAATGATAAACATACAGAAGTAAGATATTCAATTTAATGATCTTAAAATGTTTATATTTTAAATTTGTAGGCATAGCTGTATATTATATGTATCTTGTATTTATATTTGTATGTTTTATAAATATGTGACATATAAGTTTGTCATATAAAAATATATAGTACTCATTATGTATACAATATATGTCTTATATAAAACAAGCCTGGTTTGGTGAAGATTATCTCTATGTTTAGTTTAACACAGTTACATATTTATCATTTATAGTTATAAATTATTGTTTGTCCAAAGAAACATTTTAGAATATTTTTAGTCACTTGTGTTAGGCTAACTTATTTAAAACAAAACTTGCTTAAAATATCTTTAAAAAAACTGTCAAATTCTGTGGATTATCTAATACTTATTTTTTAAATTAAATTGAAATACATTGACATACAAATACATATAGAGACCAAAAGATATTTTTATTTCACAAAGACTTACCATGCATATAACTTTTTTTCCATTGAACTATACTCAAACTGGCAAAAATGGTAAATATAACCCCCCCCAAAAAATAGACCAATTTGGAAAATTGTAGATAAATAAAATACCTAAATTAACAAATTTTGCACAGTAAGTATTCTGAATGTTTGAGTTAAACCCTCTTTCATTAATACTTGTAGGTATTTTGGATGCATAAGTTTCTGCACACCACTGTGTGTCTGGTGCTGTGCAATTAGCATATAGGCATAGGATTGCCTAAAAGTTTGTGTACTATCAAGTTTCTGAACTTAACCTTGTGTATATTACCTTTGTACTCTGGAAGCTCAGTCAGTTCTCTAAACCACTGAGCCATCTCTGCAATCCCATGATACTGCATAGTGTTTTATTTGAAAATGTTTTCTTTGCTGTGGAGAAAATTAATAACTAAAAGATACTTATACATGAATAAGTAACACAGCTTCTAAGACTTTAAATTAAATGTATTGAAAAGAAAGACATGGTATTGAGGAAGCTACATTCGTTCCTATATATAATGCTATATTTATGTAAACTTGGCACAACTTTAGTCATCTGAGAAGAGGAAATCTCAATGAACAAAATACCATTATAAAGACTGAACTGTTGGTCAGCCTGTAGAACATTTTCATAATTAGTGATTTACAGCCACTATAGGTGTTGCTATCCTTGGGATGTTGGTCTCAGGTTTTATAAAAATGCAGGGTGAACAAGCAAGCATCTGGAGCAATCAAGTAAGCAGTATCCTTCCATGGCCACTCCACCAGTTCTTTTCTCCAGGAACCTGCCATGTTTGAATTGCGGTCCTGGCTTTCTTCAGTTATGGTCGACAGTATTAAAGCATAAGTCAAGTGTACCCTTTCTCCCCAACTTGGTATCTGATAGTGGTGTTTTCTCATAAAAATCGTAACTCTATCTAAGGCTCTGTGTGTATACAGTTCAATCTTTATTCTTACTCATGTATAATATCTTTTAGTTATAAATTTTCTCCACAGCAAAGAAAACATTTTCAAATAGATTAATATTTGAATAATGATCATGGGGTTTCAGAGAAGGCTCAGTGGTTTACAGAACTGATTGAGGTTCCAGAGCACACAGAAGGAAATAACGTATTTTTTTTTCTCTCTTTTCTCCCTTCCTCCTTCATTTCTCCCTCAGTCATTGACACAGCATCTCATGTAGCCTTGGTTTTACTATATATAGACAAGGATTACCTTATTTTTGATTCCTATTTTGACACATCCACTCTGGAATGGAAAGACCCCAGGCACTAAGCTCTCCTTGATAATGTATTTTTTTCAAAATTAAACTTGAAATAATATTTTCAAAATAATTTAAAATAATTTTTATTTGCATCACTTCTCCCTCGACATTGTGTGATCCATAGTCATCTCTTTTCTGTTCTCCAAATTTTCAACTATAGCCAGGGATACCATCCTTAGATAGAAAATTGAACAATCCCTTATATTACATCATGAATCCAGAATGAAAATTACTCAACGATAACCTAATTCTTGCATGAAATAAGAAAGTTAGAGAAATAGTCATTTAACTAATGGACCATTTAGCAAATTAATACAAATTGGCCATTTAGTGAACTAACTGGCAAGAACTAACTTGGATCAATGAAACTTGTCCTGACAATTCTATAAACATAATCTCTTAACACTTAAATAGAGAAGAATTAATAAAATGAATAGAATTAGCACAAAATACACAGCAAATAAAAAAGAATGTGGATGCTATAAACACACATTCACTTAAAACAAAGACCTGTGATGAACAAACCATATGCTACAAACTAAAAGAACTGCAAATATTCTTGAAGTCTCAATCACTGACTTGAGATAAAACTGTCAAAGCTTTCTAAAGGATTCTCAAGGCTTAAACAATTCAATGTCTCCAATGAATCTAAAACACATTTTAGAATACTTCATCCCCCTGAATACTACACAGTTAACTTTGATAAAAATCAAGCCATAAAATAGACCACAAAATAAGGAACACTGTCTGAATGGAAAGTAATACAATATGATGAGAATACAATTATTTAAAAATTATCATTTATCATCATGTATGCCATGGCAATGCCTGAGCATGCATGGACATCCCATCTATGGCGGTTCTCCAGCTATTTCAATTCTGGGCAGTCCTAGATGTATATGTTATTATCATATCCAATGTTCCACCGTCATCCATTATTCGATCTAGGATTTTGGGGGCCGTCCTCTTTGTTTTTTTCCATGCAGTCCTCTAAACCCTGATATCTTAGGTTATTTGCTTTCATTTATTCTCATAACATGGCCAAAATATCTCAAGCACAGTTGCTGCATTCTATAGTTTACTTTCTTCTGTAGTTGGAGATATTTCTTAATGTTATAATTGCACAGTCTATCACTTCATGTGTCACTGATAATACTTTTGAGACATGCCATCTCAAACTTATTCAGCTGCTGTTCTGAGGAGCATTCCATTGTCCAGATTTTGGCATTATAAAGAAGGCACCTGAGGGCAAAAATCTCATATACTTGTAACTTTGTTGTTGTCGTTATGTCTCTTGCTGACCAAACCTTTCCTAGTGCCTGGAATGCAGCTATCCATAACTATTACTATTTGCCTTTTGATGTCTGAAATAGTTCCCTCCTTTGAACTGAGGTTTCTTCCCAGAGAGACAAAGTTGACTCTTTGCTTGAGGTTCTGATTCTTTATTATAGTGTTAAAATCCTTACGTGCCCTTCCTAAGTGTTTGTCTCAGTATTCTCAATGTTTACTTTCTTACCCATCCAAATTCTCATTCCCTCCTCCCATTCCCTCCACACACCCTCTACCCCACCCCATCCAATCCTAAGAGAGGGCAAGGTACCCTTCCCTGTGGAAGGTCCAAGGCCCTTCCCCAATACACCCAGGCTGAGCAAGGTATGTATCCAAAGACAATAGGATCCCTCAAAGCTAGTACATGCACCAGAGACAAATCCCATTGCCACTGCCAGTAGCCCTTCAGTCTGTCCCAGCCATACAACTATCAATCACATTCAGAGGGACTAGCTTGGTCTTATGCTTGTTCCTTCCCAGTTCTGCTGGAGTTGGTGAGCTCCCATTATCTCAAACTGCTTCAGTGGATGAACCTCTCACGGTCTTGACCTCTTTTCTCATATTCTCATTTTTTCTATTCTTCAATTGGATTTTGGGAGCTCAGTCCAGTGCTGTGCTGTGGGACTCTGGCTCTGTTTTCATCTGTTGCTTGATGAAGGTTCTATGGTGATATTTAAGATAGTCATCAATCTGAATACAGGGCAATGCAAGTTCAGGCACCCTCTCCACTACTGCCTAGGGTCTTAGCTGGGACCATCCTTGTGGACTCCTGGGAACCTCTCCAGAGCCAGGCTTCCCACCAACCTCACAATGACTCTCCCAATCAAGATATCTCTCTTCTTTATCTCATATCTGTCCCCACTCTATCTTGACCATCCCATTCCCCCAAGGTCTTCTCAACTTACCCAAAGGGAAGGGGAAGGAGAAGAAGAAAAAGGAAGGGTTAAGGATATATAATTTTATAGAAGCAGAATTTCCTTAAGAAGGTAGTAAATAACTTGAATATCTCTCATATTGACCACTGCACATGCTAAAAGTCTTGAGATTCCTGTAATAATTGGACAATTTGCATAGCTTTAATAATTACTAGGCATAGGTGCCTTGGCATCATCCCTTCCCATATATGTAGGGATCTTCCAATCATTATTCAACTTAATATCTGACAACTCAGTTCCAAAGTTCCATTGGTTTCCATTTGTCTAAGCCTTCTCTCTAGCAGCTATCTTCTATGTAAAATTGTTTATCATGTGAATGTGTGTTCATTATAAAGGAATAGCATGTGAGAGCATTAGATAAGGTTCAGTCTAACAGACAATCCATGGCCAGGATAGCCCTACTGAAGACATTATATAAAAAGAAATAATACCTATTTATGAGTTGTGTGTGTATGTGTGTTCAGTGTCATAGTTTTGTTTATATGCAAAGTGATCATACTATTAACACAATTTTGGGTCATATCCTGTGCCTTAACAACCAAGGTTTAGTTTCAAATCATTAATAAACAAATTAGAAGAGAAAAATGCAAGTAAAAGGTAGAGGGAGAACTTTTAAATTCAGACACATTGTAGAAAGACAATCATATGGAGTGACTATTTTCTATTCAACTTCTGGGTCTTGAAGTGAGGTTTACATTTAAATACAGAAAAGCAGTCTCTGTCAAGCTGTGATAATGCCTATCATCGAAGCAACATCATTTATGTAAGTTTGGAAATCTATTTCCTTGGGAGGAAAGTTTCAGAGAGAAAAATTTCCCCCTTTTTGGTCTACGGTTTTCTTCTTCCAGTGTGAGGTGTACAAAGAAATTGTAACTGTGGGGGATCCATTATTTAATAGGTTGATAGTTATAGTGTTGTTTTATAATGTATTTATTTCAGTCAGGCTGCTTACTTTAGCATCAATATAATGGTCACTGTGATTTTAACAAGAAAGAAGACTGGCACTATCCCGGATGAACTTAGTTGCAGATTAATCACAATGGTATACTTGCATGTTAATTAAAAGATGTATCAAAAAGATTATTTGCTGATATTAAATTGTCTTTTCTCAGAGATGAAGCAATGGTTCAACACCTAAGTAAATAAACATAGCAAATCAAATAAATGTCTTTAAAGATGAAAAAGCCTATGGTAATCTGAATAGGTGCAAAATGGGCAGAAAAAAAGACATGTGTATCAATGGGCACTGTATTAGTGGAATCTCAACAACATGGTTTTCTAAGCAAGACTTATATAAGGGAAAGATCAGTTAAAGTATATGCTGACTAGTTTCACGTCAACTTGACTCAAACCAGATTACTGGAGAGGAGGGAGCATTAACTGAGAAGAAAATGCCTCAATAAGATCAGGCAATATGCGGGCATGTAGGGTACTTATCAATTAGTTATTGACAGAGGAGTGCCCAACCCATTGTGGGCGGAGTCATCCCTGAGAAACGGTTGGTTTAATTTTTAAAAAAGCCACTCCAGCGATGCAAAGAACTCTAATCAAACCAGATTAGACTGAATTAAAATGCCCATATTTAATAAATGTGGCACTCTCAGGTGGACTGAAGCAGCATGGTAGGGAGGGATCCCACCTAAACCGGAAACCCTGTGTTCCTGGTGTGAGCCTAAATACCCAGTGGGATTGGTCCTGACCATCCGCGGGGAGGGGTCAGTACTTGGCAGGCTGGTATTGGAGTCCAAGCACACGGCAGGCTGAGAATTGGAGTCTAACTTAAAATGTATTCCAGACTCTTTGGATATAGGGACTGTTAGAGGGCTGGGGTCTCACTTTTGACCAAACATCCCAGAGTCCTTGTATATAAGGGCATTGGCTCAAATCTGGCTAGTTCCTGCAGGCATGAGGTGACATGGAAAAGGGGAAAGCTGGGAGTTCATGTGCTAACACTCAGTGAGAGGTGTGGCTGGAGCAGCATCTGGTTTGCTGTCATCCAGGTATATGAGAAGGCAGGTGGCTAGGAGAAAAAGATATTGTAATTATTGACCCCGTGAAATGGGGCTAGCCATTGGATGAGGCACAATAGCATATAACCCCTGGGTTTTTAAAAAACAGACTTTTGTTGGCAGGTGTCCTTAATCCAGAAATACTTTACCAATGGTGAAGTCCCAGGAGCTGGTTCAGGTCCTTTGGTGTTGACTGGGAAGCACTTTGTAGGTTGGTCTTCACTCAGGCAGCAGGAGTGGCCTGCAAAATATGCTTGAAACTGGCTGGGGTTGGCAAAGGCTTTGGAGACTGTTATTGTTTGTTTGCTTGCTTTTGTTTTTTTAATTTTTTCCCAGACCTGATTTTGATACAGCAGTAGAATTTTACCAGGAACCTGTGAGAGAAATGGAAGAGATTTACATTTTGGTGTCATAGCAAAAGGCTATTGCTTTAAGTTAAGACAATTAACGTAATCAGGAACCCTAGATTTTTAAGATATACCTGAAACTTGTTAGGCACATCTGTTTGTCTTTTAGTAAGAAACTTTATTAAATGCCATGGATGAAGTAATAAGTTAACAGTACCTTAAGTTATCAAATGTCATTAGACAGATCTGAGAGGGATAAATGAGCAAAAATAAGATAGCATTTTACTTATGCAGGCAATCCCAAAGTCTCTTCTTAGTTCTTGGAGAACACCAGTCTTAGAAGCTGTGCTTGCCATTAGCTGCTGAGCACAAGAGACCCAAAGATTTTTCCTGTGGAGGAAGATTTGGTCTACCTGTCTTGGCAGGATGAAAAGATCTATTTGCCAGGTGAAGAATCATCCAGGAAGCTGAAGAGGTGAAAGGCCGCTTTTTGCTGTGTGGGTTGTTTTACCAAACCCAGAGGCAAGGCCTGGCGGTGGAAGGTCTTCTGACTTCTCAGAGCAGCTAAAGGGTGATGCAGAAGCTGCACGTCTGTGTTAGAAGCTCTTGTTGTTAAAATGCCATGCCCTCAGATCTGTAAAGGCATTTGAGAACTAAGTACCATTACCTGTTATTTAAACCAAGCATATAAGCTAAGCTTAGGCATGTATTTTTATCTAATTAGTTACAGTTTATCAGTGCTGGTAGATGTAAGAAGATTAAAAGGAATATTTTAATAAGTCAAAGAACCTTAAAATGAGCACATATACACACAGAAACATTTATAAACTTACACAGACATACTGTGGGCACATCATTAGACAGACAAACAAAACATTTTCAGAAACCTGTGTTAGCTTACCAACTTAAAATTTTCATGTATTTATGTGTCAGAAGCCAGGAGGGTGGAAGGATGGGGGAAACTGATTTATTTTTTTAAAAAATTTTAGAGTGAGACAAACAGCAAACAGCTTAAGGAAGCAGAGAGGGGGTGGCAGGGCAGGAGAGTGTGGCAGAAACCATGAGCTTTTGGAGTCTTGCTAAGTTAGGTGTTAGTCCCAATTTAAAAGGATTTTTTTTTTTTTTTTTTTTAAAGGCTGCCTAAGCAGCAAACAGCAGGGAGGGGGTGGGAGCAGAGCAGGGCTAGAGTGATTCTGGCATAGGCAGCAGAGGCCAGGAAAAGAGCTTATGGGTGAGTGCTGTTCTGAGCGGAAGGGCAATGGCATCTTCTGCTGTCCTTGGCTGATGGAAAGTGAGTTGGATTTAGATACCTGAATCTGAAACAGGACAGGAGCTGGCCGCATTTCCAGGTGCTTCTCGGAGTTCCGGAGCCCCATGGGCTCCAGAGAGATGGAAGTGGGGGCAGGACAAACCACTGGCCATGAATAAGCAAAGAGACAAAGAGACAAATGTGGGGGCGGGATGAGAGCATTGTTAATTTAGGTTAGATAGTCCCAGTTTAAAAGGATTTTTATAAATGCCGTCTAAGGGCATTTTGGAATTGGATTGGAATCACAAGAAACCCAATAGAAACACATGCTTGTGTGACTCAAGCCTGTTGTCATGCATGCACCGAGCAGAGCCCTTGAGTCAGATTGGGGGTGCATGAGAAATGATTGAGGACATCTCCCCACACCCAAGTCCCATCTCAGTGAAAGCCCCTGACTTTTGCCTGTTGATCAGGCTTCCAAGCTTCAGCGGAAAATCCGAAAAGTGAATGGGTCACCGCAAGACCCTACCAGCAATGCAGTTTAAAAGAGGAACTCATCAAGTGAAGCCAATCTTGCCTGAGGAGGGCACACAGAAAGGGCGTTTTCCAGCAGGCAGAGGGGGGTGGGGTCTGGGACTGCGGGGGGGAGGGGGAACAGACCCTTTTTGGTGAAACCTCTATCTGTTTGGTTTAACCTTAAGAAAAACCACTCTTCCTATGCACAGAACGCCAGTCAAACCAGATTAGACCAAATTAAAATGCCCATGTTTAATAAATGCGGTACTCTTGGGAGAGGAGTTTAAGGAAACCTAAAACCACGTGTTCCTTTTTCCTGTGCCAGCCAAAATACACTCCGTGGAAGTGGTCCTGACCCTCCGTGGAAAGCGGTCAGCACTTGGCAGGCGGGAATTGGAGTCCAGGGCTTGGCAGGATGGGAATTGGAGTCTAACTCAATATTACAAGAAGGTGTACCTTGGTTTGGTAAGAAAGCTGAGCAAGCCATCAGGAGCAGGCCAGGAAGCAGAACTCCTTCATGGTCTCTACATCAGCTCCTGCCTCCTGGTTCCTCTCCTGTTTGACTGAGTTCTTGCCCTGACATCCTTCAATGATGAACAGTGATGTGGAAGTATAAATCTAATAAACCCTTTCTTCCCTGAGTTGCTTTGGCCATAATGTTTCATCCCAGCAATAATAACCCTAACTAAGACAAATATGCAAACATCAATGGTAGAAAATTCACAAGGCTTCACATCTAGATGAAATGTGATGAGTAATTGATATAAATAATAACAAACCTTACACACACACACACACAAACGCACAAGTTGTAGAGAAGATGAGATGATGTAGGTCAAGATCTTAATTACAATTTATCTTGTGCTATCTTTAGCAAACCAAGAAGATATTTCTTGCCCACCTCTAATTCTGATCTAATGTGACTAACATATAAGAACAATTGAAATGAATTAACTTATCAAAATTTAACGGGGTTTATTTTGGGGTTAAGCCCAATAAACCTCTCAGGGTCATGAAATATTTACTATGCCAGGCCAAAACCTGCCTAATTGGGTATAAGTGTAGAAAAAAAAAATCAGCTCATATACATTACCACTACAAGCTTCATTCCTTGGAAGGAAGGAGAAGCAAAAAGTAGCAGTATAAGGTATAAGGGGTGATCTCTACAAAGCTTTCAGTTTATATAGACATACATACAACTTCATAATCTCCTAGGCGGTAACAACAGTGTCAAGCATGCATTTTTATAGAGTCACAAAAATTCTGTGAATCTGATAAGGAGTCACCTTATGTCTGGAAGGGACATGGTTGTTAAGTTTTCCTGTTGCTGGGAACTCAGCGTTGGTAGCTATACTAACCTGTGGGCTTGATTTGCATTAGTGTGTAGCTGATTGAATTAAAAGGAATCTCTTTTGGAAATCTTGCTTTTGACTCCAGCAGGGTGCCAAAGTGATTTCTCTCTCTGAAGCTAGTTTAAGTGACGCAGGCCTTTTTCCTGTATAAACAGTTAGTTTCCTGGGTTATGATCGTATGTTGAAACCAAGGTGAAGGGTAAATCCATAATTTAGTAAACTGTCAAGTTAGAACAAAGGGTTAGTAGATTATACCTACCTGCATCTGCCTCTTTTCTTATCAGGGAGTTCTGTCAATAAAGATTTGTGGAGGACCCTTTTTTTTTTTATGCAGATCTTTGTCTGTGAGAACAAAAGGCTTGACTGAGTGAACCCTTTTCACACAGCTTTATGCTGTGAGGGAGGTATCTGGTTGTCCTACAGGAAAAGTCAGGTTTATACGCTGCTGAGATATTATAAAAGGGAGAAATGCCATGATTTCACAAGATTTCTACAGAATTGGCAGTGACTTATCCAAAGGACAGGTGAGCCCATAGCTCTGCAAAAACGGGTCAGTCCAAGTGGCTGTTTACATATACAATTTCCATTGATTAATCCAAAAGACCTGTCAGGTGTACATTTACTGTATAATTCTTGTGGGCTAACCACAAAAACAAACAAAGAAACAAACAAAACAAAACAGAACAAAACTCTTTATTTCACAGACTATAAAATCTTCAGGGAAATGTCCCCATGTTGGAACATAAATTTGAGGTAACCTAATTTTGTATTCGGGGACTGTAGTCACTCACATTTAGTTTCAGAATAAATTACTTCTCATTTCCTTAAGATACAACTTGTACTTTTTAACCAGCAGTGCTGGCACACAACTTTAATCCTAGCATCTGGGAGACAAAGGCAGATCTCTGAATGTGAGACTAGCCTGGTCTACAGAGTGTAGTTCCAGGACAGTCAGTGCTACACAGAAAAACTATTTCAAAATATAAATAAGCAAATGTGAGTTCTGTTTTAGTGCCTATATCATCCCTCATTGAGTTACATTTGCAGCCCTAATATTTTAGGGTTTTATGTTACTCCATTAAAATAAAATATGCAAGTGGATTTTTAAAATATTTTAATATTTGCTGCATTTAACATGCTTAACATTTTTTTTGCCATCATGACTATTTTTCTGTTGTAAGAATTTTTTTCTTTTGAAACTGCATACATTTGCTTCATATAACATTCTTCATTATTCTTTAATTGTTTAATAGAATAATAGAATGAGGAAACTAAGAGCCCACTGTAGTGTCTGAAGATTCTCCTGGAGATCTAGCATGAGACCCCATTACATGAGCGTGCTTAATAGGCAGTCAAGTGAAGAGTGTGGATTTTGCTTAGTTGACAGTGTTTAGGTTCTTGATTCTTTTGTAATTTAAATTCCCCCTGCATGTCTCTAGAGGACAATAACTCAGAGACCTCATTTCAGCTGCAGCCATAGTACCTTCCTGCAATCATTCAAGTGGAAGTGAAAGATGATGCCCCAGCTATTATTAACCTGATATTTTGTCAAATAAACAGACATATAAATGGTTCTACAGAGTATTTAAATAATAAATGAGATGAATTCTCGATGAATACATTGTCCTTTAAAGCTAGGTGAGTCTCCTTCCTTAGAGAAAATGTTAGGACTCTTCATATTAACTTGTTAGTGTCAACAAAAAACTGAGATTGTCGAACAAATTTTAAAAAAATACAGTTCACATGTGAATTATTCTAGCAGAACAAATGCATTATATACTTTA
This sequence comes from Chionomys nivalis, assembly GCF_950005125.1. Classification (NCBI taxonomy): domain Eukaryota; kingdom Metazoa; phylum Chordata; class Mammalia; order Rodentia; family Cricetidae; genus Chionomys; species Chionomys nivalis. The sequence goes on along the minus strand of NC_080103.1, from coordinate 25,608,929 downwards.
TTTTGAGACACAGAGACAGATACACACAAACACACTCTGCCATATCAAGCACTTCAACAAATGTTCCTTACATATTTTAGGATAGTTCAAGTATGAATAATGATTTCTAGATTAAGTATCTTATGTGGGAACATCCTGCTATTTACTGAATAGTACTGAATCTTGAATTAAATGTAATCAATACACTTAATCTAATCTATCAGTCATTTAATTCTCCAAGTCACAGTTATGTAGGGTTTTGTTTCTTAGGTTATGTTTTCTCTCTCTTTTAATATAGAAAAGGAGTTAACAAATCAATGACAAGGGCTAAAATGAGGATCTTGAATCAATTTTACAAAAACATGAAATAGTAACTTCTTATGTTTATTATTCTTTCGGTTGAACGCATTTATTTCTTAGAAGAATTCAACAAAGCTAACGACAAGTTTTCATTGGGTTTACACAGCTCATACAATATAGATTCTACTTGGTCTTTTTGTTCAATGCTGCAACTAAGTTGAATAGGCAGCATCAATTTCTTTCAAGAATATCAGGCATTGAAAGCAAGGCAGGACCTCACGTCAGCTGTAACAGGGCTTCAACTGCCTCTTGTGTATTCATGTTACTCCTGACAACAGCTTTTGAACATAAACTCGCTTCTTGAATTAAAATTTGGGTCAAAAGTAAAATGTTTTAAAATCATGTTGCTCTTTAATAATGAATCGGTAGCTGGATGCAAACTCCACATGAAAAGCACATAACAATATCAATATATTAATTTTATTTTCATTAATATAATATTTTTCAGAGAAGAGATGTAGGTCAGTTGTCAAAGTGCTTTCCTTAAGACATGAGCTGAGTTTGAGTTCCAAACCCAGTAATGTGTATTGCGGTTCTTACCTATGAACGCTGCACTCAGGGGAATTAGTCAGGAGGACCACTAGTTCATGGTCATCCTTAGCAATATGTTTATTTCACAGTCAGTTTGCCCTAGTGATAACCTGTTTCAAAAATAGCAATTATTATTATAGTAATCTTTCAGCTCCAGTAAATAATGTCACCCAGTTAAGTATTTAACATCTCTGCTTTTGTAAACTGTTTTCCTAAAACTTATTGGTAAACTAATCAAAAAATGGTTATTTTATTATCATCTTTTTCAATAAAGATGTTTTGCTGGAAATGTTTAACATATTGTTTGGTTAATTTGCTGAAAATTTCTTAATGATTGAGTCTGAGATATGTAAAATTTTAATTTAAAGTAAATATATTTTAGATATTTCAAAGGATTGTTATCTTAGGACTGAATATTTTAAATTATGGCATCCATAAACTTTATAATGAAAGTGCATTGAAACTTCCAACCAGTCACTCTTTATTTTATACAGTTAAAATTTCCATTGTCCACTGTCACCAAACAAAAGTGATGAGGTGGGTAGGTTTATATATTTCCTATAAAAATCTCTCTCAGCTGGTATCTGTAATGTAGTGCTTATCATATACATTTCCCTCACAAAAATTTCTCTCATCTTTTGCACTGATATTTGTGAAGGTCATTCTTGTTTGTCAACTTGACATAGTAACCATAGCTGAGGAAACCTCAGTTGAGAAATTTCTTCCAAAACATTGGCCTGTGAGAATGTCTGTGTGATTTTTTTTATATATATAATAGATTCAGGAGGATTCTGTCCACTGTCATGGTACCATCTCTGAGCAGTAGGTCTGGGATATATAGTACAATCGATGAATTTTGCCTGGGAGCAAGACAGTGAGCAACATTTCTCCATGATTTCTGCTCCAGTTCTTGACTCTAGGTTTTTATCTTGAGTTCATGTCTCAACTTCTTTTGTTGATGGTCTGTGAATTGTAAGAAGAAATGAATGTTTTCCTCTCCCAATTGCTTTTAATCAGTGTTTAATGACAGCAATGAAAAGAAAATTTAAAATGGAAATTGCAACAGCAGTGGAAACTTGCTGCGATAGACCTGATCATATGAAATTTATGCCTTGTAAAGTTTTGTGGGAGGAAAGTGAAGGATTTGAAAGCTTTGGGCTTCAAAAGCCACTGAATACTAAGATCATAGTGGACTTATGTAGGAACTTGGGAGATAATACTGAAACCAAACCCCTAAGTAATGTTCCCTTGTGGATCTGTTTCTGTTTCCTTCCTAAGGTATTTCCCTTGAGCTCTTTCCTTGACCCTCCTATATGATGGGCTATAACAGGTGAACTGTCATAAACCAATTTTTTTTCCCAAATTAGTACCTCTCAATGTTTTACCACAGCACCTGAAACCTAGCTATGTAGAGGAAACATAAAGTCTTTTCATATCCCTGAACAATATATATTCTATCTTAAAATCTAGTCACATGGGTTTTAGTTCATAATATAATACTCTTTGTTAAAATCTGAAGATTTCCTCAAATTTCTGAGTCTTATCAGTAGCATAGAATGAAAGGCAACGAAATGTGCCTTGAAAAGATGTTGGTAAGACAACAAATTAATTTAATTAAAAGTATTATAGTGACACGGTGTAGCATGTGAAATCACATTCAGCCAAATCTAATGATCTGTGTTCAAATTCTAGAATACACATAAAGTTGGTGAGAGAGAATTAGTGCAACATACTTGTTCTTTGTCCTTGAGTGCCTTCACATATGCCCCTATATATAATGATGATGATGATGATGATAATAATAATAAATGTTTAATAATTAAAATAATAGTACCTAGGGAATTACATAGGATAACTTATACTATTCATTTTAGAAATTAATCTTAATTTGAAAAATTCAATCAATCTTATTCTCTGAAAGCAATGTTTTGTTCAAGTTTGACACATTTTGTGTTAGTCCATGGTTGTTAATCTAAATATATCTGACATTTTAATTTTATAGATATTCTCAGTTTAGTCTCAGAAGTCTAGTCTTAGCATTTAGTCTCAGAAGACACTCAATTTTTTAAGTAGTGTGGAAAAATTTAAAGACTGAGAATTTTAGAACTTGTGTTGAATGCATTTTACATCTGAATTATATCTTCTTAGCTTGTAATATTTTTCAGTAGAGGACTTTCATTGGAAAATATTTATTATTAACATTATAGTATCTAGGATTACTAGAAAAGGAATCCCATGTACATGTCTGCAAGAGGATTAGTTATATTAGTTTAAGTTGAAAAACCCACTGACATACATGCATGGTTTTATTTATATGAGTGTTTTTGCCTCCTCCTATTTTGCTTTGTTTTGCCATGTTTGGTTGTTGTCTCTTAAAGACCTGCTCTTTTCTGAGGGGAAATGGAGGGGGATCTGAACTGGAGGAAAGGAGAGATAAAGGGGAGCTTGGAGAAGTAGGGGTGGGAAATTGTTGTTAGCATGTATTGTATGAGAGATGAATCTATTTTCAGAAAAACAAGTCAAGGAAAAATGTTAACTCAATATAAGCAGTCATCACTCTCTGTTTCCTACTGTAAATGCATTTATTTGGGTCTTCTCTACTATTTTGTACTATTGTGTCCCCTTGAGCTATAAGCCAAATTAATCTCTATTTCCTATAATTTGTTTCAGGTAATATATTTTGCCACATTCCTGAAACAAGTAACTAACTTATCCCTCTTCATTTACATCTGATCTTAGATGAGCTTATTTTATTAATTGAGAAATCCACATCTTTTGTGTGTGTGTGTGTGTTTCTTGTTTCTCTATTAACTGCACTAGAGTTAAGCTACTTATGTAGAAAGCATACTTTACATTTCAATAGGTGGAGGACAGTGAGAAACACTAAGCAGATTCCCTGGATAATTTCATTTGTTGGAATGTCTTATAAAATAAGACAAATCATTCAAAGATGACATATAGTTTAGTTTATCCTATCTATGTTAGTAATGGAAAAGTTAGCATCTTTTCCTTTTTAGAGATTTATTCTTATTTTTGTTTATGTGTTCATGCTCTTTTTTTTACTTGAGCGATTGTGATATGTGCCTGGGAACCAGAGTATAAGGCCAAATCTCTGGGAGTTAATTTTACAAGTAGTTGTAAGCTACATAATGTGGGCTCAATAAACCAAATTTAGACTCTCTAGAAGAGTACCAGGTGCTCTTAACCACTTGAGCAATGAAGTTTTATCAAAGTATTTTATAATTGAAAAGTTGCATTTCAAAATGCCATTGCTTTGAGTGGAAAGTGTTCTAAACTTACATATTAATATTTAAATGTTTGCTCTAAATGGTTGTTTTTGCTACTTTTACATAATTACTGTGAACCATAGGAAAGAGGGTTAATATTTACGGGAAGCATTAAAATTGACGAGCTGAAGAAAATACCACAAAACAGTTTATCTACAAATCCCTTCTAAAGAAGTTCCCAGATAATCTTAAAATAATACAAGATGATGATAAGTAGTATTTTTTTTTTTTTGGTTTTTCGAGCCAGGGTTTTTGATAGAAATACAGTTATTTAAGTCACTATACAGGTAACAATGCTTTATTATTGAGCCAGGTAGATTTACATATACTCATAAGGTTATCTTTGGATATATCACGAGTTTGTTCTTAAATTGGTCTACATGAGATTTCAGTCTAAAGAAATTATATTTGATCATTCTACTTATTGCTCAATGCTAATATTCAATGTCTGTGTGTTATTATAGATTGAGGTAAAAATCTAACCTTTCTCCTATCCATCACTTTTTATAGTATAATGTGCTTATTCTGAGTTTCTTAACCTCCTAGTAATCAGGAACTTTCATTGGCTCCTTCTCAAAAATGTATACTCAAGTGACCTTAGATTTTCTTTTCTAACCTGAATCTCAGTTCAAAATGCCTAAGGCTAAAATATTACTTTCTGCCTGTAGCAATCCTCTGCACCTTGCCTCATCTTGAACCATCCTTACTTTCCCCATCTCCCAACACGTCCATATATCATGCTTGATTTTTTTTAAGCTTAATGCAAACTCTAGGTTAAGGTCATACTTGAAATTTTCAGTCTTTCACTTTCTTTTTCTTACTCTTTTCTTTATATAAAGAGACTAATAATTTAATTTGTAATGTGTTTTTTACTTGCTAAAGCCTCTTTACTATTCCCTTTAATGATGAATTCTTTAATGATTCTAAGATTGATGCCTTGTGGTTTGTTCATTATTCTCTGTAGAACTGTAAACCAAATAGAATTAGGTGACCTTCAACTTCAGATCAGCCAGAGTTACACTGAAAAGAGTAGCTATGTAATTCTGACAGTAAAGAGTTCTTAACACACATTTCCTCCATATTTAGATATTAAATTTTATATTTTATGTTTCCCATAACTTAATACCAATATTAAAATAACATTAACATATAGCTAAATGATAATGACAACATCTAATTTGATTTTGAAATAAAAATAATGACAATTACAACAAGACTATCTGGAATAGTCTTCAACAATTATTAAGGAAATAGTAGAAGTTATGGTTGTAGCAATTTTATAACAATCATAGCCTGCAGAAAAGCTGATTTCTTGAAAAACAATATTTAAATTTATTTTTATACAACAAAGGGAAAATTGTCAAAATTCATAAAATATGTAGTGAATATATATTGCTATTAGTTTTTCTTCTAATATGTTGTTACAACTGAAAACTACCTTTCTTGAAGACCCCGTCAAATACTATTACTGTATTTTAAAACAGAGTGTTGGAATATTTAAAATATACCTGTTACATTTCTATTTTAGCAGAAGGTGAACAAGAACAGATTTATAGGTCAATTCGTTCTTCAACCAAAGTAATTACAAGAAATATCAATACAGTCAATCAATTTGTAATTATATGTTTGTGAATTATCCAGTTGATTAATTACCAAACTGATTAGTTCAAATTTTTTTATCTTCTCAATTAGCTTGCCTCTAATAATCCTGGAAATTTCTGACTATGTCCTGGCTATTGCTTTATTAAAGGGATATTTTAAACCTTGGACTTCCCACAAGGAAGGGAATCCTGACTGCTCTTTGGACTGGAGAGGGAGGGGAAGGGGGATGGGGGGAGCGGAAGGGAAATGGGAGGAGGGGAGGAGGTGGAAAATTTTAATTAAATAATAAAAAAAAGGAGGAAAAAATGCCTAAGAAATTAACTCAGAGTTCACCTATTACTAAAGTGTGAGTCTCATAGTTTAAATACTTGAATATCTAGTGTTTTTAAGCACTGAGAAAAACAATGTTCCTTAGAATGCTATCTCTTCAGCAACAGAGTCCCATTCTCTACTACTGAGAGTCAATGCAAGGAATTCAGGGTCTGATCTGAAATCGGTTTTGCAGTAGTCTAAGTTTCTTGCTTCCAGAAAATTAAGTAATGAAATAAAACGCACAAAACTATGAAAGTTGACAATAAAGAGAAATGATTAAATAGTAAGACCAAGCTATAATACCGAAAAAATACACAACTACCAGCACTGCCAGATGCACATAGATGTTCAAGAGACACTCACAAACCATAGCTGTTTAATTGAACTAAACACACACTCACCAGGAGGGAAATCATCTCTGGTAAAATTCTGGCCAACTTCCCTGGGCTCATCAGGTTATGGACTAATTTGCTAGATCATGTCCTGACTACATTCTAAATTTTATCCTTATGCCCACAAACAAGTGCATTTACCACCCATTTTATCTTATTTTATTTTTTTAAAGATTTATTTACTTATTATGTACACAGTGTTCAGCCTCCATGTATGCCTGCAGGCCAGAAGAGGGCGCCAGATCTCATTATAAATGGTTGTGAGCCACCATGTGGTTGCTGGGAATTGAACTCAGGACCTCAGGAAGAGCAGTCAGTGCTCTTAACCTCTGAGCCATCTCTCCAGCCCCTTTACCACCCATTTTAAAGAAGCCTTTCTTCAAGCAGTAGGGATAAATCCTGGTCCCACTGCCAGTGTCCCAACAGACTTCCCCAGCCACACAACTGTCATCCACATTCAGAGGGCCTAGTTTGGTCCTATGCAGTTGCCCTGCTGTCAGTCCAGAGTCAGGGACCTCCCACTCTCTCAGGTCAGTGATTGGTATATGAGATAATATTGTTTTAAAAAATAAAGCCATAAATAAAGGACATTGAGCCTATAATTCGTGATCCTAGAGAAGTTAAATAAGAAGGTGTACCCAAAGAAAAACATATAGGCATCCTACTGGATATTAACCTTCATCATGCGATGAAAGAAGACAGAGACAGAGACCCACATTGGAGCACCAGACTGAAATCCCAAGGTCCAAATCAGGAGCAGAAGGAGAGAGAGCACGAGCAAGGAATTCAGGAAAGTGAGGGGTGCACCCACACACTGAGACAATGGGGTTGATCTATCGGTATCTCACCAAGGCCAGCTGGACTGGGTATGAAAAAGCATGGGATAAAACTGGACTTGCTGAATATAGTGGACAATGAGGCCTACTGAGAAGTCAAGAACAATGGTACTGGATTTTGATCCTACTGCACGTACTGGCTTATTGGGAGCCTAGGTTCTTTAGATGCTCACCTTACTAGACATGGAAGGAGGTGGGAGGTCCTTGGACTTTGCACAGGGCAGGGAACCCTGACTGCTCTTAGGCCTGATGAGGGAGGGGGACTTGATTGGGGGAGGGGGGGAAATGGGAGGTGGTGGCGGGGAGGAGGCAGAAATCTTTAATAAATAAAAAAAATAAACACAAAAAGAAAAGAAAAAAATTACAGTAAATGTAGAACATCACAAAAGACACACCTGGACATAATGCAAAGATGACAGCTAGACAAGAACCAGCAGAAAAATCTACATGGCAGAAACCACATCTATGGCTTGGTTTGCATCACAGAAGACAGGATGAAAGATTTTAAGAGCTGGAATACCAAGAGGCCTGTTTTTAAACACTCTTTCTTGAAATGGTTCACTTAACAAACGCAGCAAAATCAATGTCAATGGACATGTTAACATGAAAGGAGAAAAATCCCACATGTAACTTTGTACTGCTGGGAGAAGGAGAATTAGGCTCTCCCAGGAATGAGCCCCTTTATTGGTTATCCAAACACAGAGAAAGCAAAAATAGACTGGACAGAATATATACATATATGTGTGTGTATCTTCAGTATACACATACACACAATCTATATATGGTTCTAGCAAAAATAATCAAAAACAAGGAAGCTTTTAACTTGAGAGAATATGGGATAATGGGAGGTGTTTAAGGGAGGGCAAGTGGGAAAGACTGGATGGAGAAAAGTTATATAATTATATCTCAGTTAAAATAATAATAATATAATACTTTTAAACAGAAAGAAAGAAGGCTAAGCAGGTCACAAAGATCAAGCCAGTAAGTAGAATTTCTCCATGCCCTCTGCTTCAGTTTCTTCCTTCAAGGTCCACTTGGAGTTCCTGTTCTGACTTTCTTTAATGATAACTGAGACCTGGGATTTGTAAGAGAAAAACATCCTTCACTTGCTCAAATAAAATAAAATAAAAAAAAAGATGAGAAAGTTAATTTCTCTTTCAGATTAGTGTTGAACAGTGATGATCGAAATGTAATTTTATCTGAAATAAAGAATCCATCTTGTTTGTGCTTAAATTTAATCTAAAATTTCAAAAAATGCAGAATATTTTATGGGAACATTTGGGAAAGAAAAAAATTATTGTATGTTTCTACAACTATGTGACATTTTTCTACATACTGAAAATACAATAAGAAAATTCATACCAACGTATTTATTTATGATTATTAAATATGCACTATAATCAAGCATAGATATAACTATATTAAAATTACTCTAATGATCCAGTACATCAAATACCCATTTCCCTTACCACAGAAATTTAGGTTATATATTAATGATGTAAGCGATATTATCATCTTAAAATTTTATTCCAACAAGAAAGACCCCAGCATTTGACTCATGATCATTATATGCTACACTTTCATCATACACACTGAAGACACAAAGCATGAACTGTAAAAAAGAGGCATGTTTTCTTTTATTCTCCCTGGAATGTTATCTACATAAGGACTATCTCTCAGGAATCCCAACACTCAGAAATATTAGTATTAGCTTCATGTTTGTTGCAGTTAGGGGGAAGATGCAAGCATCATCTTCTTCCCAACCAACTTATGGCTCTCTCAGGCCCTCTGTGGGTCTTAGTTTCCAGCACTGAGGGAAAGCCAAGGAAGACCCTGAGGCAGCTAATCACTTTGTGTCTGTAACCATTAGGAAAGAGCAATGAATTTATGCATGCTATTGCACAATTCTATTTCTCCACTTTTATGTCCTTCAAGATTTCTGCATATAATAAGTGTCTTGACACAGTTGATTTGTTGATCTTCTCACATTAATTGTATTAATTAAGGAAATCCAAGCCTGGTGCTGGTGCTGTGTGAATACCTGCTATTCCAGCACTCAAAAGGCAGAGGTAAATATATGCATAGATTCAAGGTAGCATTATCAACAAAGACATTTCTTTTTTCTTTTTTTATTTTCCCACAGATCTTTTTAATATAAAACAATGATAAAACACATCTCAATTCTGCAAACTGCCAGCATGTCTTGTTTCTACAAGATGCACACTAGACTGAAGACTACATAGCAATAAGTCCGTAAGAGCATTTGGTTGGGAAAAATAGAAAAAGCAGCTCTCCGGGGTGCCTGGGTGCAGCCGACCACTAGAGCAGTCCTTGTCTTTTCAGATCCTCATATGTTTTCTTGTTCACAACATTTCCACTGGAGTCTTCATACTCTTCCTCAAAAAAGATATTTCTAATTAAGCCTGGGCTACATAACTATACACTGTCTAAAAACAAACAAAAGAAATGAAATATTACAGTGTCACAAGTATCCAGAGGCTCATTTTGTAGGTAACTCTTAGATTCTAGGTTGACAATACCATAAAACCTCCACCCTGTGCCAACTTGAATTCTCAACTGCATCACTTTTAAGCCATTATATATTACCCTTGGGGACACAGGTTTAAGTTCATGATGTAATATACATTACATTCACTTAGATTTTAAAATGATCTTTGCCGGGCGGTGGTGGCACACGCCTTTAATCCCAGCACTTGGGAAGCAGAGGCAGGCGGATCTCTGTGAGTTTGAGACCAGCCTGGTCTACAAGAGCTAGTTCCAGAACAGGCTCCAAAACCACAGAGAAACTCTGTCTCAAAGAACCAAAAAAAAAAAAAAAAGAGAAAAAAAATGATCTTTTACAACTTCAATAGTATATGAGTCTAAAGTGTTTTTACTTGAATTTCTATAAATGAAATATAAATAGAATATCCCCAACATATAATGACACAAATTACATTATTTTAATTTCGTTTATTACAAATAATGCTGCTATGAACATAGTTGAGAAAATGTCTTTGTGTTATAATTGTGATCCTTTGTATACAGGTCTGGATCTTGAGGTAGATTTGCTCCCAGTTTCCTGATAAAGATGAATTAATAAAGAAAATGTGGTATATTTATACATGGAGTATTAACAGCATTTAAAAAAATATTATCTTGGAATTTGCAGCCAAATGGATGGAACTGGAAATTGGCTTGGTCCTGCCTCATACTGGTATCCTAGACCTTGTCGATTCCCCAAGAAAGGCCTTACCTCTCTGATGAATGGATAGGGTATGGGATGGGGGAGATGGAGAGAGGAGCAGGGGAGGGAGGGTGAATTGTGGCTAGTAAGTAAAATTCTAAAAAATTTATAAAAATTTAAATAAAAATACTTATTAACAAAGAGTAATTTTATTTCAGAAGGAATGGTTCAGGGCATTAGAAAAATCTGAAGCAAAAGTCAACAGAACTAATTGTAAACCTTGCAGCTCCATGTCTTAACTCTCAGGATCTTATTGTAATTTTCCAGGCTTCTGATGGCTTAGGCATCTACACCTCTCAAGTACTGTGACCTTAAGCATACATGGCATCTTCTGTTAGTCTGATAAATCTTATACCTCAGTTACCTTAGTACACATTCTATGATTATCGTAGGAGATCACTTGTTTGATCCCAGCTGCTCAGCCCTAAAGTAATCACACAGAAACCACATTTGCAATAGTGTTAGTCCAACAGCTTAAGTGTATTTCTGGCTAACTCATATATTAAATTAACCAGTCTCCATGAATCTGTGTATTGCCACGAGGTTGTGGCTTACTTGGTAAAATCCTGTCTCCGGCAGGGCAACATGGCTTCTCTGTGACTCTGCCTTCTGTTTCCCAGCATTCAGTATAGTATTCCCCCCTAGTTTTATTTTGCTAACCTACTAGCTGAAACAACTTTTTTATTCATTAACCAATAAAAGTAACACATAGACAAAAGGAACTCACACACCATTTCTTATTTTCTGTTTAAATAAAAAAGAAAGCTTTTAACTTTAACATAGTAAAATTACTTAAGCATACATGGCATCTTCTCTAAGTCTGATAAATCTTATACCCTTAGCTACCCTCAGTAGACATTCTATGATCATGACATTTCAAGTACCTTAGAGTTTCTACCACAACCAAAGTCACATCTTCACAGAATCCAATAGCCTCTCAGGATCTTTCAAAAGGGCCACTGCCTACTATATACTACAGAGGTTCAGTTTCGCTCCACGACTTATTAAATCCTAAGATTTTCATGGCTATAAAAATAGTACAACTTGGTCAATTTTGTCAGTTTCTATTGTGATCCTGAGACATAGCCTGGCCCCATAGAATCAAAACTCTACCAATGTCTGCGTGCAGATGCTGGGAAAGCTTTTCCTTGCAATTGTTGTGAGAAGTAAACACTTTCAACAGGGCTCTCCTCTAAATTAAATTGAATTTTCACAAGATTAGGCCTCTGGTGGATGGTTGTTCATCTTCAAGAAATCACCTCTGTTGCGCCAAAAAAGATCCGGACATTTCTTATTTAGTGGTGGGTGGTTACCTCTTTAATCAACATAACTATGTTATTCAGAAACAGAGTGAATTCTGACCAGTAGTGAAGTTTTGCAAACCAAATTAGTCAATGATCTGTAAAGCTGACTTCATTCAGACTCTCAAGACATAGGCAGAGTAAAAGCAAATTCTGGTACAAACTATTGCTTGAATGACTGCCAGCCCAGCTCTAGGCAGAGACCCTGCTCTCCACTGAAACTTCCTGAAGAGTCTCTTCTAGTCACATTTTTCCAACCATTATTAAACTTTTAACCTCCTCCGTAGTAGCCCACCAAGCTCTGCTTACAGCATCCAACTTCATTTTCAGATCAAAGTTCCAAATTCTTACAAACTGCTTCCATAAAATAGCTCCAAAAGACTTAAGAGTCGCATGGTCCACAACAACACAGTCACAGCAAAGACACCATTGGTTCCACGTTATGTGTTAATTTTCCTTTTCACTATAATAAAATATCCTGAGAAAAGCAATTTAGGTAGAAAGAGGTTCATTCTATTTCAGTTCCAGGTTATAGTTCATTATTGCCAGGAATGCAAGTCATTAAAGGTTTGAGTTTCCTGAGTCTTACTAGCCAACAATCCTGGAAAAAGAGAAAAATTTTAAGAAGATAAAATAACTATACTCCAGAGTATAAATACAATACTCTTTTTGTTTTTGTCTATATAGACAATTATGAGAAGCATGGTAATGAAGGAATCTTTGTTATATAATAGCTGGATGGAATGTACATGCTCTTTTATTTTGGAATGAAAACTAATGCAATGGTCACAGTTTTGAATAATACAATGTTTTGATACTTAGAAGGGTGTGAGTATATGTATATATAATATTTGGATGAGAAATCTAGGCTTGGTTTAGCTGAGATCTCTGCACTTCAATATCCCTTATTCAGTTGTTTCCCTTATAAGGAATAGCTTGAAAGATTTTTTTTGTTGTTTTTCTGTTTACATTTTTCTCTTACTACAGAGCAAAATATAACTGAATACAACATAAAACACCCATTTTCTTTGCTTTGATCATATTTGCATCTTTCATGAATTTACCAAGAAATATAAATTCCCTATAGTTAGAACCATTCAGACCATCAGTAGGGTTTCTTAGTGTTGATGGAACTATCGATCATATAAACATTAAAATGATGTCTGCTGTAGCAAATGCCAATAAAGTAGTTGTACATTAATCAGAAAATCGATACTTTGGTCAATAGAAAGGTAACATTTGACAGAATGCTGCTGCTGCAAGACCTAGTAGCAAAGGGTCAGAAGCTAAATAACACAGCAAGTGACCCATTTATTTGGCTTCAAGCTGTTTTCAAATTGTATACAAAGAAAAATCAACTACTGAACCAAATCCTCAGAAGCTCTACAGTCATTCATTTGGAGTCTGTTTTGGCAAAGTAAAGGCTAATTTTCTGCTGTAGTATACTTTATTTGTTTAATTTCTAAATATTTATATATTTCTTATATTGTATATTATGGTTTAACTACTTACTCTAAATATATTACTCAGTTGGAAGATCAAGTAAATAAAAGTTTTTGAATAAATAGTCCTTTAGAGAATAGATGTTCAAATAATTCTTTTATTTTTATTATGGTATCTGTTCTGTCAGGGCTTATTAAAAAGAATAAGAAAGAATACATTTTTACAATAAAAGTCTTGAGGCTCTATTTCTTTAGTTTTTCTACATACTCTTAGAGTCTAAAACTTGATTGTTAGTGTATTGATATTAATGTACTGTATATAGGTGTGTGAATCCTATAGTCCGGGTCAGTTTACAATAATTGTTCTATTTAGAAACATTCAACAAGTATTTATAATGTAGCAACACACTTATTGTCTTTAAAGATTTGCTCTGTGTGTAGCAGAGTCCTTAGACTAGACTACCTTTTAAATAATATAGAAAGCATAGAATTGACAAAATTCCAGGTTTTTGTTTTAAGTGTCACGTGGAAATAATTGAAAATAAAATAATGTTTAAAATTATTAATCTTATAAATACATTATAAATAACATACAATTTTACCATATCATAATAAGTCTAACTATTTAAAGAACTTTTAGTTTTCAAACAATATAGTTAGAACCATCAGGCAAAATTTGTTATAAATAGAGGCCCATATAACTTCACACGGTTGGGCAATTATTGATTGCACATTACAAAATAATATGTGATTCATTACTTTTTATTCCCCTATAATATGGAAAAGGAAGCAAGGAAATATATGACAATTCAGTAAGGAAGTTGGCTTTATTGTTGTTAAAAATTATATTTTATTGTATTGTGACTGAATTACTTAAAATAATCACAAGCTTGTTAAAGAGATGGTTATGTGTTTCCAGAGAAATTTATTACATTTATATCTGTTCCTTTTTATTCAAAACAAACACTTTAGATTTTAAAGATCACAGATCAAGGATGACTTACCAATGACAATGGGAACAACTTCAACCTAGTAAATTATTATTTGAGAAAAATTATCATAATGATTAGAATGAACACTTACATCAATTTTTCAAGTTCAGATTGTAAGTAATAATTATATTCTACAAAAACTACTACTGAAAATAACTGGAATTAACAACCACTGGTCATTAATATCACTTAATATCAATGGACTCAATTCACCTATAAAAAGATGCATGCTAACAGAAAGTATATGAAAACAGGATTTAACCTTCTGCTGTATACAAGAAAGACAACCTCAAAGACAAACACTACCTTGAAGTAAAGGGTTGGAAAAAGTTTTTCCAACCAAGTGGACCTAAGAAATAAGCTAGTGAAGCTATCCTAATATCTAACAAAATAGATTTCAAACTAAAATCAATTCGAAGAGATGGAGAAGGACACTTTATTCTCATAGCAAGAACAATAAATCAAGATGTACTCTCAATCCTGAACATCTATGCCACTAATACAAGATCACCCACATATGTAAAAGAAACCCCCACACAATAATAGTAGGAAACATCAACCCCTCATTCTCACCAATGAACAGGTCAACCAGAAAGAAACTTAACAGAGTAATAAAAGAACTAACAGATGTAGTAAAACAATAACAGACATCTATAGAACATTCCACCAAAACACAAAAGAATATAACTTCTCAGCACCTCATGGAAACTTCTCTAAAATTGAGCACATATTCAGTAACAAAAAACTTCCACAGAAACAAAAATTATTTGGGAGGAGGGGAGGAGGTGGAAAAATTTCCCTCCCCCTCTCCCCTTCCCCTTCCCCTCCCTCTCCAGTCTTAAGAGCAGTCAGGGTTCCCTGCCCTGCGGGAAGTCCAAGGTCCTCCCCCTTCCATCCAGGTCTAGGAAGGTGAGCATCCAAACAGACTAGGTTCCCATAAAGCCCGTCCATGCAGTAGAATCAAAACCCAGTGCCATTGTCCTTTGCTTCTCAGTCAACCCTCATTGTCAGCCACATTCAGAGAATCCAGATTGATAACATATAACTCTAACTTCTTATCTGCTAACTTTTACATCTTAATTTAACTCACCTCCATTAGTCTGTGCATTGCCACGAGGTTGTGATCTACCAGCAAAGTTTCAGTGCATCTGTCTCCAACAGCAGCTCCATGGCTTCTTCCTGACTCTCTGCCTCATTTCTCTGAGAATTCAGTTTAGGTTTTCACTACCTAGCTCTGTTCTACCCTATCAGACCAAACCAGTTTCTTTATTGACCAATGATATTCACAGCATACAGTGAGGAATCCCACATCAAGAAGAGACTAATCTTTAACCTAGGTAGCAAATTAGAAGTCAGATCCTCCAAAAAGAAAATCCAGATGCAACTGGTGGTGGTGGTGCATGCCTTTAATTCTAGCACTCAGGAGGAAGAGGCAGGCAGATATCTGTGAGTTCAAGGCCAGCATGGTCTGTCTCCAAATCTAGTTTCAGAACAGGCTCCAAAGCTACAGAGAAATTCTGTCTTGAACCCCAGCCCCCCTAAAAAAATAATCAATAAAATAAGCCTAGATGCTAAGTCTGTTAAAACAATTGCAAACAAAGAAAGTAAAACGACATAAAAAACATAGAGTAAATTAAGTACACAAGAACCCATGAAAAGAGATATATAGGTCAAGATAATCAGCTTAGTTAAAGTAGTATTTTTTCTTATTTATATTTGTTTTTATTCCATAATTGGGATTATATTATGCTGACCTTCTTTTTAAAAATAAATTTATTTATTTATTTTTATAATTTTATATATAAGCACCATATTTATAGTATTTCTAATTCTCTCCCTAGTCTACAACCCTTTCACATTTTCTCATTCTCTCTCAAATTTATGATTCCTTATTACACAATTACTAACATTAAATATATGAATATGGATATATATGTGAAGACATACACAGTTTAATATATTTAAAACCTACTAAACAACTTATTTTTTCTCATATACATATGTCTTTAAGACTGGACGCATGAGACTGGATGACATAGAAGAGAGCATATCCCTGCAGAAAACTGTTTGTCTCTCTCTTAGATTGATGGTCCGCATCTGTCATGTTGGAGGAGGGCCTTGTGGGGTTCCACTCACCTACATGAAAGTGAGAGTTTTCATGAAGTGAGTCTTGTTTAGCTAACCATATTGTTGGTTGTTGGTTTCATAGGTACAGACATGTTATCTGTTATTTCTAGAAGATACTGTCTCACAGTAGGTATGCTGATCTTCTGCATCTTACAATATTTACTCTCATAACAGTTCCACAATTTCCCCTGCACCTTCAGTGTACGAGTTGCATTGCAGATGATTAACTTGTCCTGAACACTCCATAGTAACTTACTGGTCATTTTTTTCAATTGTTGATATCTGTCATGTTCTCTGTTGTTAAAAGATTCTTTGATTTTATGTGAAAGCCTCACATTCCTGTGAATGCAAGGTATTTTGAATACAGTTAGATATTTTATTGGTTTAGGAAGGTGACAGAAGTAGGCTCTTCTCTAGAATCTATGACCTCATCAATTACAGGTGGTTGGCTAGGTTTACGGAACAAGGCATGAATTCCTTTTTGTTGAGAATGTCTGAAATCTAGTTAGACAATTATTGGTCAATTCTAAATTAAAGTGCAACTGCTGGGAAATTTAGGCTTCTTGCCACTCAGGTCATTGTTTTGATTCTCAAACTTTATATCTGGATAGGATTGTTGCCTAATTTTTTTCTCTTGGAAATTTTCATATTATTTTTCAATACCACAAGAATTAATGAGAAACAAGTTTCCCTAGTCAGTTCCTGCTGGATTCTCACAAGTTCTATCTCTGAAGTATGTAGTACATTCAGCAATAGAATTTATCTTCATTTCCCAAAACACAATCAAGGGTGATGGTAATGGCTCATATTGTTTGTCGAGTCTTTTGAAATCCTCTAGTCAGCAATAAAGGGAGGTTTCCTTTATGTGACATAGGCTGAAGTTAGATAGTTTATTATGCTTGAAGGTTACAAAATTCTATTTGAACTATATATAACATATTATATAAGCAATTTTAAATGAGTTTCCAAAGTAACATTTTCTTATGTGTTTTTTAAACATCCTTATTGTTATTTACATCCTGACTTTGAACTAAACTGGAGTCCTGGACATTGATTTCCTCAGGCATATTTTTTTTCCAATTTTATCAACAGAGATGATTTGATTCTTCTTTCTTTAAACTTGAATATAACAGTTGTCCCTTGTCATATTATATACCAATCACATGCCCAGAAACTCTATGTCAAATTGTATATAACACCAAGTGGAAACCTGTAGGTATAATGGGCTAAACTAGTAATGGGAATAAATTGTAATAATGTCCAAAAAAAGATTTATGAGTTGCAACTTAAAGGAATTGTGCATATGTTAGCAAATAACATTGTAGAAAAGGTTGCATACAATTTTAGAGTTACTCTAATATTAATTATTCATTGACCATGAACAAAAATAAGGGGCTTTATTTATCATCAATATTAGGAGCATAACTATAGTTAGAAAGAAGTAAGTAAGGCAAATTAAAATGTGAACCATACACCACAAATCTAGCTATTCATTTACCTTTTTAATTGAAATACAGCAGACAAATTAATTTCACTGCTTAAAAATATATACACAACATTACAGTCAGCTTAAGGAGAAAACATATTTTGGGTCTCTTTCTTCAATTATGTCATGACTTTAAAATAAAAGAAATAATACTTATTAAAATATAGCTTGTACAAATGTTATTCCATTTAAATTCTACAGGAAATTTAGATTCATATGACATTATTTATTATAAAGAGAATAACTAACAATTCCCCACCAGTACCAGAAATAATATTTTAAAAAAAACTCTCATATTTTTGTATGGGTATAAACCTGTTATCTAGACACATTTGGGATTTATGTTTAGCATAACTCAATTTTCTACATCTTCACTTTTTATAAAACTAATACTACCAGGAACCATTTCAGAATCTGAATGACTGACAATCACATTCAGTAATATATATATATATATATATATATATATATATATATATATATATATATAGCTAAACTATGTGCTTACTACGGGGATATTATATTAAAATAATTTAATCTTGGCATTACATTTCCTCTTCTTAACTCTCAGAATTGTCCGTAAATTTTAGATACACATTTCCTTGTAATTATTTATTACGTTTGCAACTGTCCCTTATAACTAGTGAAACTAATGAACTTGTAGCTAAAAATATATGATATATTTTTACTGGACTGAAAGTAAATGTTACAACAGTACATTACAACAATAAAGTAGATAAAGAGTATTATTTTTCAGAAATGGCAAAAGTGCCAAAACATGCACACACATAAATGATGTAAATGAGTACTTTCATATTTTAGAGGAAACAATTATTGTCAATTATCAACCTGAATAATCTAACACCTGGGAGTTGAGCTTTTAGGCATGGGGAATTATCTTCTATTTATTAATTTATGTGGAAGCCCCACCTTGACTATGGGCATAACTATTCCCTTGGCAGAAGATCCTAGATTTAAAAAATGAATAAAGCAAGCTAAGCCTTATAAAACATCTTATGCTCTCTTTTTCCTTACAGCAAATTTGTAGAGAGTAGAGGAATTACTGACGGAGTGAAGTCCTAAATAAATTGATATTTTGACATGGTCGAAATCCCATGAGGACTCAGAGATCATTTGGCCCATAAATAAAATTATTAACCATATGGCCAAGGCTCAAGATAAATTCAAGAGTTCCTGCGAGTTTCTTCCTGCTCTCTGTGTCTGGCCTCTGGCCTCTAGCCACTTCCCTCGTGTCAGGGCCCCGAAACGGCAATCTGCGCTTCTGCCTCAGTCCAAGAAACCCAAATCGGCTCCTTCCCCGAAACTGGAGGACAAGTCTGCCTCTCCCGGCCTGCCGAAGGGAGAAAAAGAACAGCAAGAAGCAATTGAACACATTGACGAAGTACAAAATGAAATAGACAGACTTAATGAACAAGCAAGTGAGGAAATACTAAAAGTAGAACAAAAATATAACAAACTCCGCCAACCATTTTTTCAGAAGAGGTCAGAATTGATCGCTAAAATCCCAAATTTTTGGGTAACCACATTTGTCAATCATCCACAAGTGTCTGCACTGCTTGGGGAGGAAGACGAAGAGGCTCTGCATTATTTAACCAGAGTTGAAGTAACAGAATTTGAAGACATTAAATCAGGTTACAGAATAGATTTTTATTTTGATGAAAATCCCTACTTCGAAAATAAAGTTCTCTCCAAAGAATTTCATCTGAATGAGAGTGGTGACCCATCCTCAAAGTCCACTGAAATCAAATGGAAATCTGGAAAGGATTTGACAAAACGCTCGAGTCAAACACAGAATAAGGCCAGCAGGAAGAGACAACACGAAGAGCCAGAGAGCTTCTTTACCTGGTTTACTGACCACTCTGATGCAGGTGCAGATGAGTTAGGAGAAGTCATCAAAGATGACATTTGGCCAAACCCCTTGCAGTACTATTTGGTTCCTGATATGGACGATGAAGAGGGAGAGGCAGAAGATGATGATGATGATGAAGAAGAAGAAGAAGGCTTAGAAGATATTGATGAGGAAGGAGATGACGGCAAAGAAGATGAAGATGAAGATGATGATGAAGGGGAAGAAGGAGAGGAGGATGACGGCGAGGATGACTAGCACAGAAGACTGATGGATTCCGACTCTTTTTTATTTTCTTTTTATTTTTTAAATTTCTCCAGTCCCTGGGAGCAAGTTGCAGTCATTTCCCTCCTGTCCCCAATCCCTCTTGTGCTCAGTCGCCCTGTTTCTGAGGTCTCGCTTCTCAATACCATGGTTCTCAACTTATTTTTGGGGAAATGTCTTGAGCAAAATACAATGGGAAAAGAATCTCCACTACTCTGTTCTACATTCATTTTTATCTTTTCTTGTCTTGAACTGTGGATTCAACACCACCACCACCGTGCTCTGTGGGAAAAAAGAAAAGCCCTCCAGCCCCTTTGGCTCTGCTGGAGGCTGGGGGGTGCTAGGCCCCTGTGTAGTAGTGCATAGAATTCTAGCTTTTTTCCTTTCTCTGTATATTGGGCTCAGAGATTACACTGTGTCTATGTGAATACAGACAGTTAGCATTTACCAACATGAAAAAAAAAAAAAAAAAGATAAATTCAAAATTTTTTTTTTTTTTTGGTATTTTAAGTATAGGTGTTTATGGATTATTGGTCAGTGTGAGCTCCCATTAGTTCAGTCCCATTGTCTCAGTGAGTGGACGCACCCCTCGCGGTCCTGACTTCCTTGCTCATGTTCTCCCTCCTTCTGCTCGTCATTTGGACCTTGGGAGCTCAGTCCAGTGCTCCAATGTGGGTCACTGTCTCTATCTTCATCCATGGCCGGAAGAAGGTTCTATGGTAATATGCAAGATATTCATCAGTGTGACTATAGGTTCAGGCACCCTCTCCTCTGCTGCCCACGGAACTAGTTGGGGAAATCCCCTCAGATACCTGGGAACACCGCTAGAGCCAAGACTCTAGCCAATCCTAAAATGGCTCCCTTGGTCAGGAAATCTTCCCTGCTCCTATATCCACCCTTCCTCCTTCTCAATTATCCCCCTCTCCCCAATCCTCCCCTTCTCACTTTTCTTTCACCATCTCCCCTTTCCCCAAATCCAACCCCACCCCTCTGCTCTCAACTTTTGCTCAACGATCTTGTCAACTTCCAATATCCAGGAGGATAAATATATGTTTTTCTTTGGGGACACCTTCTTATTTAGCTTTTCTAGGACCAAGAACTATAGGCTCAATGTCCTTTGTTTATGGCTAGAATCCGCTTATGAGTGAGTACATACTGTATTCCTCTTTTTGGGTCTGGGTTATCTCACTCAGTAAAGTGTTTTCTATTTCCATCCATTTGCACGCAAAGTTCAAGATATTGTTTTTTAGCACTGAGTAGAACTCTAAAGTATATATGTGCCACACCTTCTTTATCCATTCTTCTATTGAGGGGCACCTAGATTGTTTCCAGGTTCTGGCTATTACAAATAGTGCTGCTATGAACATAGTTGAACCTGCTGCTCTTTTGGATCCCATGATTCAAGCGGTGAAGTGGAGGATTCTGATTTGTGAGTTTACCCTTTAAATAAATATCTCGATTCTGAGCTAGTGTGGGATTTCTTTTAAGCTTCCGACATCATAACAGCTTCCCTGGAGATGAGAGGGAGAGGGGAGCTAGCCACTAGTTAACCATAGAGGCCAGGGATTAATAACACATACCTTTAATCCCAACATTTGGGAGGAAGCAGGAAGATCAGGCGTTGAAGACAACCTTAGGCTACATGAGACTGAACCAGTATAAAAGAGAAACAGTCAGCCAGTGGTGGCTCAAACCTCTGATCCCAGCACTTGGGATCTTCTGTCTTTGATCCCAGCACATGGGAGGTACATGCCTTTGATCATAGTACATGGGAGGCCCACACCATTAATCTCAGCTTCCAGAGGTAGAGACAGAAATATAAGGAGAGTGGAGACAGGATCTCATGCCCATTCATTCTGAGGATTCATAGTGACAGGATCACCCCCATTCTGCCTGAGACTTCATAAAGATAAGAAACACAACCCAAGGAGATCCGGGGTTGGAAAAAAGGAAGAATTCAAAGTATTTTTCTTTGCAGATGATATGATGGTATACATAAGTGAACCTAGAAAATTCTACCAGGGAACTCTTACAACTGATAGCAAAGTGGCTAGACAAGATTAATTCCAAAAATGCAGTAGTCCTTCTGTATGCAAATAACAAACAAATGGAGAAAAAAATACAGAAAACAACCTTATCTTATTGATGAAAACATTTCCCATACTCGTGGACAATTAGGATTAACATTGCAAAAATACCATACTACATGTACTGGATGTCTTTGTGTGTCAACTTGATACAAGATAGACTCATCAGAGCCCCAGTTGAGGAAATGCCTTCATGAGATCCAGCTGTATTTTCGCAATTAGTAATCAGTGGGGAAGAGCCCAGTCCATGGTGGATGGTGCCACTCCTTGGCTTCTGTTCCTGAGTTCTATAAGAAGGTGGGTTAAGTAAGCCAGTAGAAGCAAGCCAGTAAGTCTATCCCCATACATGACCTCTGTATCAGCACCTGCTTCAGCGATCTTGCCCTGTTTGCTTTCCTGTCCTGACTTCCTTCAACTATTAACAACAATGCTGAAGAGTAAGCCTAAAAAATCCTTTTCTCCCCAACTTTATTTTTAATAACAGTATTTTCATCACGGCAATAGAACCCCTAACTAAGACACAGGTCTAATGAAACCTCCATTGACATTCCAACACATTAATTCAAAGAAGTTGAAAGGACAATTGTCAACTTCATGTAGAAACACGAAAAGCCAGCATTTTTGATCAATCCTGACCCTGAACTATAAAGGAACTGTAGGAGGTTTCACCATTCCTTATCTCAAGGTATATCACAAAGATAGAGTAATAAAAAAATGTTTAGTATTGACATAAAAACAGAAAACCTAAGCCTTAGAATTGAAGTGAAGAATTAGACATAAACCTACACACCTATGGACACATGATTTTTGATAAAGGAATAAATACACATTGGTAAAATAGAACATCTTAACAAACTTTACTTGTCAAACTTTATGGCTGCATATATAAGAATGGAAATAGGTCCATAACTATAACTTTTAACAAAGCTAAACTCTTTATGGACCAACGACTTCAACACAAAGCCAGGTACACTGAACCTGATAGAAGTAAAAGTAAGGAATGGCCTTGGACACATTGACCCAAAAGACTTCCTGAAATGAACGTGGTTAGCACAGCCCTGGGATCACTAATTAACAATGGTACCAGAAACCTTCTGCACAGCAAAGCACACATTATCCACCATTTGAATAAAGGGCAAACTACAGCAATTGAAAATACTTCCATCAACTCCTATCACACAGAAGGCAAATGTCCAAAATGTATAAAGAACTTATAAAATTTGAATTTTAAAAAGTAAATAAATGAATCAATTATAAATGGGATACTTAGCCAAACAGAATTCTTAAAAGAGGAATCTCAAATAGCTCTGAAATATTTAAAGAAATTTTCAACATCCTTATCCACTGAGGAAATCAAAACTACTTTGAGATTTCCTTCTTAAATCTATAAGATAGGCTAAGATCAATAACATATATGACAGCTATTTTTTACACATTGTTGGCAGGGCTCTAAACTTATACAGTAACTATTGAAATCTGTATGGTGGTTCCTAGATAGATAGGAATTAGTCTTCATACCACGAAAAGGATACTTACTCAACTATGTCAACTATAGCTCTATTTGTAATAACCAGAATCTGGAAAAATTTAGATGTCCCTCAGCATATAAATAGATAAAGAACATATAGTATATTTACATAATGAATTGTTACTCAGCTCTTAAAGAGAATGACATTATGAATTTTGCAGGCAACTTAGTGGAACTAGATAAAACTATCCAGAGAGAAGTAACCAATACCTAGAATAAAAATATTTTATATTTGCTTATATCTGGATATATTCCATTAAATAAATGATAGGCAATCTACAGTCTATAAACCCAGATTGTTTAGGTATAGCAGAATGGTGTAGATCAGGTTCCTTCTTTTATTCATATGGATGTCCCTGAGATGAGGAAATGGAAATGATTGTATGGATGTACTGAAGTGATTGAGGGAGATGAAGAAGGTCTGGATAATCAGGTATTTAGGGGAGGAGAGATGGTATTAAGGGTGGGTTTATTCAAGAGATAGCAATAATTGAATGGCATTTGAGGGTGGTATGGAAACTTAGGGCAATGGAAACTTCCTGTAATATATAATGTTGATACTAATAAGGGAGAGATAACCAATACAGGCTACCTCTTGTCATCAAATGCAGCTTCCAGAACTCGGAGTAAATTTCATGCAATTGAGTTGTTTGCCGAAGGGGTACCATGGTTATCCCCAAACAATTTAAGACAATGGGTAACTCTTCACAAACTGACAGCAAGTCCATGTTTTTGTAAATGACACCCCCCACACACAAAGTATTCAACATGAACAGGTAAAGCTGTTGCCTAAACTGAGGCTTTATCCCCATGTTCTAGGGTCTATGATACAGCAAGATATTCCCCAAGCTGCCAAAAAAGGAAAGAGAACATCAAGCCAACTACAAAACATTTGATATACAATCTGCCATGCCTGCAAACTATGCTAGGGCAATGATGGCACAAACATACGGGGTAATCAGCTTCCCTGATTTGAGTGAAGGTCTATTCCATGAGATGGAACCCGTACCTCACACTGCCGGAGTGACCATGAACAAGAGACAATAGCCCAAAGACCTAGATTAAACCCAAATATTACAGATCTTCATTAAAAAATGTAACAGTAAAAAGACTCATAAGACTGTTATATTCATAGATCAGAATCTTATTCAGAATTCATCAGAGAGGATTCTCTTTCAGCAGATTAAAAAACAGAGATACACACACACACACTCTCTCTCTCTCTCACACACACAGAGAGAGAGAGAGAGACAGAGACAGAGAGACAGAGAGAGAGAGAGAGACAGAGAGAGAGAGAGAGAGAGAGATCGTGCTCTTGGGACACACAGCTAGAAATGAGATGTCTTCACAAAACCCTTCACTTCAGAGCTCAGGGATCCCTGTGAAAGAAGTGGTATAATGAGGTGGGCAGAGAGAGTGGACATAGGAAAACAGGAGAGCAAAGCCCTCTAAAACAGCTGGTTCAAGCTCATATGAACTCAGAGGCTGAAACAGCAATCACAAGGCTACACAGGTCTGTACCAGTTCCTCTGCCTATATACTATAGCTTTCATTTAGTACTTTTATGGTACTCCTGAATGTATAAGCAGGTGAGTCTCTAATTCTTATGCCTTTCCTTGGGATTCTTTTATTTTTCTAGTAGGTTGTCTTCTCCAGTTTTCATATGATTTTTTTTAATCTGATTATATTTTATTTTGTTGTGTTTTGTTTTATCTCCTAGAGTCCTGTTCTTTCCTAGAGACTGAAAGAAAAGGAGCAGATCTTGATGGGAAAGGTGGTTGGGAGGAATTAGGTGGCATAGAGGGATTTTGTATGAGAAAATAATCTGTGTTTAATAAAGAGGGAAAATAAATTCTACCAATAATGAATTAATAAACATAAATATATATACAATGTATGTTTATACAATATATATATATATAAAATATAGAAGTCTGCAAATTATAATGTTACTTTTATGGTTCACAAGTTAATTATACTAATGTTGTTTTATAATAAATATGTTTAATTCTCTTAACTATATTAAATGCAAATGCACAGATTATTAATCATAAACAAATTTTATTTATAATATAACATGATACTAAGTTATACTTAACAATGTTGCTAAAATTATTATAATATCCTCATTCTGTGGTGAAATGCATTAGAAAACCTTCAAAGAATCTTTTATATTCTGTTATCTTCATTTAATTTTCAATATTATATGTAATTAAACATGTACCATTGGTGCAGGACAATTGTCTTTATTCTGTTAATTATGTTTTAAATAAATGCTGATTGACCAGTAGCCAGGCAGGAAGTATAGACAGGACAACCAGACAGGAAGTAGAGGCAGGTCTGAATATGTGTTCTTATGTGTACTGGGTTTTTATTTCAAATGCGGATGATTCGGTTTATTTCTCAAAGTGTTGTATTATACGAATATGTTAAAAGAGTCACTATTCTACATTTGGGGGAAAACTCTTCAATTTGGTATTTTGTTGTATAAAATGATATAATTTCTGGCTGTCACTAACCATTAAATCTAAGCAATGTACAACTCTACTTTAATCACTGAATATCTAACATACTGTAAAGCGCAAGGAGAATGGAACTAGAGTAGAAAAAGTTACCTTCACTGTAAAATGTCAGTGCTGTTGATTTGGTCTTTAGTGTGTTCTAATCCTCAATACCAATTAGCACATTTTATGACTCTATTTGGATGCTCTCCAAACTTGTCTGTGCCACTACTCTTCATAATGACTTTATTTAAAAAGGCTGCCTCAGCCTTTGCTGTTTAGAGGTGGTCTGCTATCAACTGCTGGAATTGCTACATATATTAAGCAGATGTCTCTACTACATATTTTTAATTAGTTGAAGAGTATTTGTAATTTTCCTCATATTTCCAATGATATTAGTCATTCATTGCCAGACCTCCAGGTCATCATTCAAATCAAACAGAAAGCACCCAAGGGAAGGCAGCATCTAAGGCCGAGCATATGTCTTGGTACTTTCTCAACTTAACAACTTATCAATGACGGTTCAAAAAAAAAAAAAGTAACAAATGAGAGGAAGAGGGACAGGAACAAAGGAAGGAGAAAACGAAGGAGGAAAGAAAAAGGAAGGAAGAACGAAAGAAAAGGAAAAGAAAGTCAAACATTTCATTCTCAGTTTATAGTTTATGAAAGAATGCTTAATAATCACAGTTTTCTGAGAATGACCCTTATTATCATTCAGCTATTCCAGGAAGAAAATATTGATAAAATATTTGAGTACCCAGATGATAAAAGTAAGATTTTGACTGTACAATTGGCCACAAACCACCTGGTTGAAAATGAGAGAGAGAGATAATATTTATGATCTACATGAAAGAGTGATCAGGAAGTGTTTAAGATGCTCATCGTATGTGAAATTAAAGATTGCAGAAGTACGTGGTAACTACATCTCCTAATGGTTTGGAATAGGGTGTGGCATGATCAGTCATAGCTTTTACTTCTTCCCATTGCCTTGTTTTATATGGGGTTATAAAGATCATATTATCACCTTCATGTGAAAATTTAGTGCACAGAAAGTACAAGCAAAGTGCTGATTGTTTAACATAAAACATCATAAATCCCCATTAAAATTTCCCCTATTGAATCTTTGTTCTTTGGAGAGAGTTGTTTACATCCATTTAAAAATCAATCTCTTAACCAATTGGTGACAGATTTTGGTAAAAATTGGCCAAAACATGATAAAAAAAATGCCAACACACAGACAATGTAGTACACCATACAAATGAACATGCATGCAAAATCTTTGGAAGAAGATGGCAGTTTTTCATTTTTCAATTGAAAAATTCCAAATCAGATTTTGCATATGATTAATCAGAAAATCATGTAAAATGTACAGCATAGTTTCTGACAAAATCAAATAATGATTTATTTTATTTTCTCTTGATGTAAATGCTGAAACTAAGGTTTAAAAATACTTCCACAGAGGAAACATTGGTAAATCTTGTCAAACTGATATTTTCTTTATTTGTTTGGGTATTACCAGTTTGGGAGTTCATAATATTTCCTAGTTTGCTTAGTGCATGTTTGGTATTTATTTTATTGATTTTATTCAGGGTTTTCTTTATTTTGTCAAGTGAAGATTTTTTTCAAGTCCAACCTACATGATGTTCCCCATGCTTCTTGGTCATTGTTAGGCTCCTTCTTTTTGTTGGGGTAATTTTTTTCTATAATTTTGTTGAAAATATGTCCTGTGCCTTGACTTGTGTTTCTTTTCCTTTTTCTATTCCTATTATTGTATATGTTTGGCCATTTCAGGAAGTCCAGAATTTCATGAATATTTTGTGTCTGGAATTTTGCAGATTTTACACCTTTTTTGACTGTTTTATCCACTTTTTTTTTTAAATCGGGGATTCATTACCTGATATTCTCTCTTTCATCTCTTGTTCTCTCGGTGAGGATTTTTTCTGAGGTTCCTCTTCGAGTTTCTAAATTTTACATTTTCAATTATAATTTATTTTGTTTTTTTTAGTAATATTATTTTTACTTTAATGTCTTAAAAAGTTTCTTCAATTCATTCCACATATATTTAATCACATCCACTTTAAGGTAAGTAAAGTACACAAACTAGCTATTTTGAAGTTCTTGTCTTGAGTTTCAACTGAAATGAATTTGTCAGAGGCAACTCTAATAAGGTTACTGGTTTCTGGTAGAGACCTGTTGTTCTGGTTGGCATTAATGGTTTCTTCACTAATGTCTAAGTATCTGTGTTTGGTATGATTATAATTCTACATTTTGTAAGCTTATCTTATGTTTGTTGAGTGCTTGTTCTGTTCCTTGATTTCTGTTGTCCTGCCTCATTCTTAGGAGAATGTGGTGGTTGTTGGTTACCTGGAAAAGAATACTTCTGAGATCTTGCAAGTTGTGTCACTTTGGGATTCAAAGTAGAATATATTTCTGGTTTTTGGAAGTAGACATGAAGTGATGAGAATGTGCTATAAGGGAGGGGGATTTAGTGGGTCCATAGGAGGGAAGGAAAGTTGCATCTGCTCCAAGGATCTACAGAGTCCCTAGGTAGTAGAAGAGAGAGAACACAAGCCCCTGTGTGTAGTCTATTATGAGGCTGGGATGGGACTGGGGATTTGTAAAAGAGGACCAGGAAGGAAACTGGGGATTGACTACCTCATTCTTAAGCCACTACTAGCTGATTTGTTTTCAGGATAGAGAAAGCCTCCAGTGAAAGACAAAAACTTGAATACACGTCCAGAAACAAAACACATTTTTTTGCTTCATTCTATTGTTCAGAATCCATTTTCCCTTGCTTCTTAAATTTGGCTTCTGTATAGAGATCCACATAGTGTTCAGTGGGTATCCTGCAGTTATAAGGAGTCACACACATCCCAACTGTCCATACCTCTTCATCTAGGAGCAGCACCTTGTTAACAACACCGTCACCCACACTGAGATATGAAGTAGTCTTTGTTTTATACTGAAATTGTTTAGTTTAAGTTTACAGCACCAAGCATAACTCCCCTCCTATTCATTTAATCTTGGATACAAGTAAACAGTTTGGATTATCTCTAAGGTAAAGGGCCACTATTGTACCATTAAAAATATTATACTGGGAATTTAATCAGTCAATAAATTTCATCTTTGCTTCAATTTTAGACTCTTTCCTATCTTGTAAGTAATTAGTTGGTGAAGAAAATTATCACATTCCGTTAGTGGCTATGATATACTGAAAATAACAAATAGTTTCTCTAAGAAGGATAGATAGAATACTTAAAAATAGTGATACATGCTGCACTAATACTGGCATGTCAAAATAAAATCAAGTTCCCAATAATTCTTTCTGCAAATTAAACAGGGGTCCACCTTACAAAACACCAAAAAGAGATAGGTAACTTGGTGATGGTATCAGCTAATTAAACATGCTTAATGGATTCTATATTCCCTTAGATTCTTGCCAGCTGCAATGATAAATACTCTGACTAAAGCTCATAGTTGAAGTTATAAACCATTATGGAAAGAAATTCATGTGAGTAGAAACTAAAGACAGCTAGCAGTTTTACATTCACGATTAATAAACAGATGGATAAGAGCTGTTTTGGTAATGTTCAACTCTCCTTCCTCCAAGATTCCAACCAAGTAAATGGAGAGCACTCACAAAGGACTGTTAATGAGCCTCAATTGATAAATTAAGATAAATAATAAGATAAAACTAAATAAAGATATTCTTTTACAGGCATGCACAGAGGTCCATTGCCTAGTTTCTGTCAAGTAGATAATAAACACTAACTATACTGTTGTCCTAAACAAAGCATTGAAAATTATATTGAAGGCTTCATGATTCTAGATACCTGAAAGAAAAACTTAATTATTTTTAAAGATTTTTGGCACTATTGGGAAGATATATGCATGTCATTATAACTACAATCTAGAGGTTATTTTCCCTTTAATATATTCCAATACTTTATCTTTCTTAGAAATGTTCTTTTGTGTTGTTTTGCTGTCTCTTCAATAATCTGTTGGGCACTGGAGTCTCCCCCCCCCTTCTCTCTCTCTCTCTCTCTCTCTCTCTCTCTCTCTCTATATATATATATATATATATATATATATATGTGTGTGTGTGTGTGTGTGTGTGTGTGTGTGTGTGTGTGTGTAAGTCCACATATACCGGTGTGTAATTTATATGGATTCTAGATACAAAGACTGATTCTCATTCCTCATCAGGAACTATCAACTTTACTTCCTGAGAAAAGATCACTTCCTGGGACTTGGAACTCAAGACTTAGTATAGGCACGCAGACTAGAATATGTGCAGGATCTTCCTGTATTTGTCTATACATAGTGATTGTTTTGCCTATTTTTTCCTTACTTAAGAGGTATGTAAATTTAGGTTGCCAAGATTTTGTGGTAAGCATTTTCCAGCTGAGTTATCTCTTCTAAACCCCTCATTGTCAATCTGAAATAATCAGTATGATCTTCTCTTACAGACTCACTCTTACACGCAAACATTAAATTGGTAAAGACAAATGTTTTTCGAGACCAGATGCAGTTATTAGAGAGCTATGCAAGGGTACCTGACAATGAGGTCATTGTTATCTCAGCTCTTCAAATTAAAAATATTGGTTTCTGCTTTGCATTTTAATCATGTGCTAGCATCATCATAGATTTCAGATACCTCATGAAAAAAAGCTCGTTTTTTGATGCCAAAATTAAGCATAATAATATGCTGTGGCATTTTTGTTGTTGTTGTCGTTCTCATGATTTGATATCCAGAGAAATGATATTCTGTCTTCCTGTTACCAAAAGAAAGAATTTTACCTTATTTCAAAATGATGGAGTTTTGAAATTTATGAAAATGATAAGTTTACTTAATCTCAATGATGTTTTTAGGCTGAAATTGTTCGTGCTTGGATAGATAGGGTGAGCTCAGAAGAAGTTATAGAAAACTGATCTTTAGTCACAATATCATAAAGTATTAATATTTAACTAAATACATTTAGTAAATGTCTTATTTTGTAGAGAGTGTTGGAAGAATGTAAATATTTAAATGTAATAAGAAAAATTTCTCACTTTCTGATTTCATTTGTAAAATAAAAGAAATACATTCTTTAAGCATAAATATACAAATATTTTGATATTACCAATTCTATTATTTTTCTAAAATATACATTACATTAAGAATTATCTTTTTGACTTTAAAATTGAGTTCTCTTTTAAGGAAATAAATATGCATAGAAAAATTTGTCATATTTTAGTGACATGAAGCACATATTGCTCTCATGAGATCTGAGCGTTTAAATTTCTGTCACTCAGTGGGTCAGCTAGATTTGTAGAAGATTCCCACCTTTAAAAAGAATAATAACATAGTGTCATGAAATAGTTTAAAGCTGTGTATCTATTATAATTCACACACACATATATATTAAAATGACTAAATGGTTCATTGTACCATTAAAAAATAACATTGAAGAAGACAACACAAAAACAGTGAAAAGTAAATTAAGACAATGAAAAAAATAAAAACAAATAAATTATATTAAATATTCTATGTTACAGTCATTGTGCTCTCTTGACATTGGGGCTCAATCCTGAAATTCATAGTTTCTTCCTATGAGAAGGCACTCTTGTCCTTGCCTTCATTTTTCCTGACATTTCATAATAATGTCCATTTGATAAAATGAGGATACATTGTGCTTTTAACCTCTAGAATCACTTTATCAAGTTTGAATAGAGATGAAATAAACAAAATGTCTATTTATGCATTTTATATATTTAATTCATAAAATATAAAGTTGGAACAAAAAATGAGAACTCAGACATCTCAATGCTTCTCCATATCCATAAAACTTAACACTTAAAATGTTAATTTAAAAGATTAACAAATGCTTGGATTCTCTATAACTGTTAGCTATGGACATTATACACATCGAATCAACTATTTTCACAGAAGAATTCTACAATTAATAAAATCCCACGAGTTTATTATAACTTCTACTTATTTTCATCAATTTCCTTCGATAGTTGTTTATATGTATTAGCTTAGTATATTAACAAAATTATTGATAACCATGAAAATAAAGTTAGAACTATATTTTATCAAAAATAGTAATTATAAAATTGTTAGTCATATCATAATAATAAATAATAAAGAGTAATAAAACCAAAATAATTTGCAAAATTGAAATCCCTATCAAAATATACTTAATTTTATTAAATATTACTTCCATTTTAAATAACAGCCTGACTTAAATTTCCATCTTTCAATTGCAAGAGAAGAGCTCTCTTTAGGGACTGGGTAATACATCTCCTTCCCTTCTTTCATAAAATTTTCAAGCAAAACGTACTGAAAATATGTTGAAATGCAGATGACTTATCTACAACAGATTACACTTCATTGTTATTCATTCTTCAGAAGAAAACCTTTCAGTCCTGAAAGTGAAATAATTTCTTGGGCACAGAAGCCAGGCTACAGTGTTTCCTGCTTCCCTCAGCTGGGAATCAAGCTTTGCAAAGGTCAGACCCTCCTTTCCTAGCTGTCCTGAACCTTAGAGGATTTGACTCTCCATGAACATTGGTTCCTAACAGTTTTTCTTGCTTGTCTGCTTGTCTGTAAATAGTACAACTTTTACTCATACCTAAGTGAACGAAGTGGTAATGCAAGTGATAAATGTATATTTGATTAGGCAGCTGGCTATGCTGTGAGATTCAAAGCTTTAGAAACTCTGATAGAATTCTGGATGCTGAGTGCATGCAATGTATCCTTTCAGACTTAGGAGTCTTTAGGAAGGCAAGTTACTCAGAGTCTTCCTCTGAGACAGGTAATTATGGGTTTTCCCAAGTGCTGATAGCTGTGCATGTATGCACTTCTACTAAACAGCAGTATCTCACTAAGTTAGGTACTTTCTTATTTATTTACTAGTCTTCGGATATTATCATACCTATGTTCAAGTTTCTACATGGTTTTTGATAAAGCATCTAAAATTGTGTAATTAACATGCAGAAATTTTAATTTCTATTTAGTCTAGAATTTATATGTTATTTACACAAATTGTAAATACATTTCAGAGCTCTGTAGCTACTATCTTTTCCTTCATTCATATTAGTTTCTTTGAGGAATGAAAAATATTTAATAGAAATGTAATATTGGCAATCATTTACAGACATATTTATTTTTCTGTGTGTGAAATAATTCGATGCTCTACAGTAACAAAACATTTTCCATATATCTTTGAAAATGCAATTGTTTTATTTTCACAGTTAGATTTTTTAATTACATTGCAACTCTATGTTCAATTGTGAAATTTGGCAGGTCTTTAGAGTGTTATTAAATTGTTTCGATATTTACACGGCAAAATCTATAGCTAATTCTGCTCCACAGAACTCAGCACAGCAAATTACAAGTAATTGGACATATTCCTGTGTGCTGGGATTAAAGGCTTGAGCCACCACTGCCCGACTATGATTACATCTTTTATTCCTGTAACTTCATCATTCTCTACATGAAATAAATTATTTCCTAATAAATTATTATGTCATATACTTATGAGGTCCTGCCAACAAGTGTTATTTAATAACATAAATTAGAGAAGGAATATATTTTATTAAAATTTTTAATACATTTTTTCTCATTTTACTTAGCTATCCCTGTTTCCACTCCCTCCCCTTATCCTTCTCCCCTGACTTTGCCATCCACTCCTCAGAAAAGGTAAGGCATCATCAAAGTCTGACCCCTCATAGGCAAGACAAAGGTTCTCCCACTTTCTTTAGACTGAGCAAGGTATGTCTCCATAAAGAATGTGTTCCATGATGCCAGTTCATACACTAGGGAGAAATCATGGTCCCACTGCCAGTGGACCCACAAACTGCCCAAGACTCACAACTGTCCCCCACATTCAGTGGGCTACTTTGGTCCTATGCAGGTTCCCCACTACCAGTCCAGAGTCAGTGTTCTCTCTCTAGCTCTGATCAGCTGTTTCCATGGGTATCCCCATCATGGTTTTGACGATTTACCTCATATTGTCACTTCTCCCTCTGTTGGACTGAACTCCAGTAGCTCGGCACTGTGCTTTGCTGTAGATTCTGTATCTGCTTCCATCAGTTGCTGGAAACTCTTTGTACAAGGAAACAGTTACCCTAGTATCCAAATCACATAAGAATAAAACTAAGAAAGAGAATTACAGACAAATCTCCCTCGTGAACATTGATGTGAAAATACTTAGTAAAGTACTGGGAAACTAAATCCAAGAATAAATAAAAAAACAATAGTCTACCATGATTAAGTTGGCTTCATCCCACAGATGAAGGGATGGCTTGACATATGGAAATGTATCAGTGTATTCCATCATGTAAACAAACTGAAAGAATAATACCATATGATCATCTTAATAGATGCTGAAAAAGCATTTGACAAATTCAGCACCCCTTCAAAATAAACGTCTTGGAGAGTTCGGGGATACAAGGAAAATCTTTTCTAATGGCAAGATATTATGGACACAGGTATTTTATTATTTTATACTATCTAAATATTTATGTCTGAAGTCAGAACAGACTTTTCCCTTTATTTGTTAGTTGATAACATCACTAGATTCAAGCACCCTTTACAGGATGACAAATGTATAGTGACATAATTTCTGCTAAGTTCTAGGATGGAGGACCCAATTATTTACTACACATATTTATCAAGATAACAACTTTTAATGATTTCTTTCCTTTTTAATTTTAAGTTTGTGTACATTGGTTTTGCTTACATGGATGTCTGTGTGAGGTGTCAGATTCCCTAGCCCTGGAAGTTACACATAGTTGTGAACTGTCAGTTGAGTTCTGGGAGTTGAACCTCAGTCCTTTGAAAGAGTAGCCAGTGCAATCAACTGCTGAGACATCTTTCTATGCCTGTTTACTATATTCTCCTGAAATTCATGTAGCAGGATTCTCTAAGCACCCATGTATTCTCCCGTAATAGGTCCTTTGATTGAAAGTCCTCGCCTCACCATTATTTGTATAATTTTAAGCTTAAATAGAAATATTAATTCTACCACTTAAAGTTTAAAATTCACTCCACCATCAAATGCATACATACATATGTCTGATGTATATGCAAATAGCATATGTAAGCAATATGGCTATATCACTCATACATATATATGTGTGTAAATATAATTTTACACCTATCATCATATGTTTCTGTTTATAAGCAACACCTCTACACACTTGTATCTTCATTCAGATTTTTTCCTTCTTGTACATGAATACATTGTATATCTTCCAATGTAGATTCAATTATTTTTAATTTAATTAGAATTTTTTAATGTTTTTTACACACTGACCATAGTTTCTACTCCTTCATCTCCTCCTGTTACTTCACCTCCTAACTACTCCCAAGTAGTCATCACAATCGACTCCTCCTCCCTTACTATTCAGAAAGGGACACAACTCCCATGGGCTCCAACAAAACATGGCACATCAAGTCGAGGCAGAACTGAGCTCCTACCGTTGTATAAAGGCTGGAAGAAGTCCTCCAAAGCCAACTAAGCTCCAGGGACAGGTCCTGATCTTACTGTTAGGAACGTTACAAACAAATCAAGCTACATAATTGTCCACACACATGGAGAGGGCCTAAGTTAGTCCCAAGCAGGCTCCCAAATTGTTGGTTCAGAATCCATGAGCCCCCAGGAGCTCAGGTCAGCAATCTCTGTGGCTTTCCCTTTCATGACCTTGACCCCTGACTCCTACAATCCCTCCTCCCTTTCTTTAGGAGGACTCCCAAGCTCCACCCAGCACTTGGCCAGACCTCTGTATCTGTTTCCATCAGTTACTGTATAAATGCTCTCTGATGGCTAGGATAGTCCCACCTGATTACAGTAGATGGCCAGTTGCTAGGAGAATTAGCTGGTGTCATCTTTGTGAATTTTTGTGGGTTTCCCTGGCACCAGGTTTATCCCTAAACTCGAAATGGGCCCCCTATCTCTTTCTTTACTCTCCCGCTTCATCTCAACCACAACACATCTCCCTCATTCAGCCTGCCCAAACTGCTCCCTCAATTTTCCGTCTCCCATCCCCCCTCCCCCATACTCACCCTCTGTTTTCCCGAATGATCTCTTTGATTTCCCCTCCCCAGGGAAATCCAAGCATCCCTCTTTGGACCCCCCTTATTGTCTACCCTCTCCGAGGCTGTGGAGTGTAGGTTGATTATCCTATAGTATACTCCTAATATCCACTTATGAATGAGTACATCCCATATTTGTCTTTCTGTGACTGGGTTAACTCACTCAGCATTAGTTTTTTTTCTAATTCCATCCATTTACCTAAACATTTCATGATGTCACTGATTTTCGTACAGCTGAGTAAATTGTTCACTGTTTAAATGTAGCATAGTTTCTTTATCCATTTTTTTTTCAGATGAGGGACATCTAAGTTATTTCCAGGATCTGGCTATTACAAATAATGCTGCTATCAACATAGTTGAACAAGTATCTTTGTGGTATGATTGAGCATCTTTTGAGTATATGCCTAAGATTGGTATAGCTGTGTCTTGAGGTTAATTGATTCTCAAATTTCTGAGAAGCTGCCATACTGATTTCCAAAGTTGCTGTACAAATTTGTACTCTCACCGTCAGCGGAGGAGTGTTCCTCTTACTCCATATCTTCTCCAACATAAGCTATCATCAGTGTCTTTGATCTTAGTCATTTGACAGGTTAAAGATGGTATTTCAGAAGTTTCTCAGCTTTAGGAGCTTCCATTTATTAATTGTCAATCTCAGTGTTTATGCTACTGGTGTTATAATCAGAGAGTATTTGCCTGTGCCAATGCTTAAATGATTTAACCATAAAATTTACAAAAACCACTTTCCAATAAATGTTTCATCTAAACACATTTTCAAGATATGAAGTAGAATATCTGTTTTCTCTTTCATGTAACCAAACATAGCCTGTACATGTAAGACAGGGAAAACTCATGATATCCAGGTTTCCTTTCAGGCTTTTTCTGCTTGTCTGTTGTAACATAACCTAACAGCAATAAAGTACTATATTTATCACTCTTCTTAATATCAAAGACCCACATAGATGCTGTGACTGCTGTAATACTTTGCAATTCAACTACTGAGAAGCCAAAAATAGGTAGTTTCTTGTGCTTTTTGTGTACAAGTCTAGCTAAGTTGTTGATTTCCATACTCAGTTAGAAAACCAGTGAGGAATGAGTAAATAGGAACACTGTCTTCCAAATAAACACACTGTGTGTATATACATTAGTGTGTTTACATAAAACTACTTTAATGGTCAAATAAATATATTTTCAATTTTATAATAACTTGTAAATTGAAAATTAACATTATAGGCATGTGCAAATTAATGGAGAGATTTTATTTAGCCTTAAAGCCTTCCTCACTAATTTTAATTTGCAAATCCATAGTATCTCATCTAGACCAGAAATGTAATGGCATCAGTTCAACAGTAGATCCCATTTAATTTTATCAGTTTCATAATTATTCATATATATATATATACATATATATATATAAATTTCCCACACATGCATCATTGTGAAAACATCTCCAGAGTCAGGGAATGGAACCACTCTATTTCCACTCTAGAAACAGCCACACATAGTCCATAGCTGCGCTCCATCTCTGCACTTCCATTGTCTTGAGAATTTTATGTAAGTGAATTGCACAATATGGAATATTTGTAGACAGGGTTGCACATTAATTTCTTTAGATAAGTGCAAGTTGGAACACTTAATAAGTTATTGTTTTTTATTTCTGAAGTGTTCTGTTGTAAACGTGTATCTCACATTAAGAACTGATGGATTTTGACATTTGTGTTATTCTCAATTTTGGATTAGTATGAGTCTGATTTTTCTGAATTAAAATGTGTCTGGGAATGTTATTTATATGTTGTATAGTGAGGACAAATTTTATATGTGATGATTTTCAAATACTTTTCAGAATGGCTTTAGTAACTCACTTTCTCATTAGTCAAGTGTGATTCATGTATTGACTGTATTTTTGTCAGTATTCAAATTATTTTATATAATTAAATTTAAAAAGAAACTTTGGTTTTTCTAAGACTATATAACCAAAAAATGGACCCATCAATTATTATGTTAATATTTGTGTACACACATGCACACAGATAAATAGATAGATAGAATTTAATAGATGATAAACAGTGTATATGTGGTATATAGCTATATATACAATATATATATAGAAACGCATGTATGCATGTAATAAAAATAATCAAAGAAAATAGTCTAATTTTTGAAAATACAGGGTAATGTCAGATTATTAATAAGCAAGACCTGGAAGAAGGAAATATTATTTAGGGTGAGCCCTTGACAATTATTTTCAGGAATAAACCTCTACATTTTCTCATTTTCTACCATTTGTTTGCTCTAAGGTAAACAACTTTGCTCCACTTAACTCTCACCCTGCCATGACATTCTGCCTCCCTACAGCCACAAAATAATGAGAATGCTAACCATGAGCAGAAATTTCAGAAATCATGAAACAATTAAGTGCTTTTTTTTTTTTTTCTCATACATACTCACAGTGACATAAAGCTAAACCAAACAGTTGAGATCTTGCCTGGCAGGTTTCTTCTCTGCAGGGTTACCCCCTTGACTTCTTAAAGCACCTTTAAAAAAGACAATAGCCATGCAATGTCTACAATAAAGGGATAAAGATTATGGTCAAACATTTCCTTTTGAGAATTTCTGCAAGGGAAATATGCTTGTTTTCCTATATATCATATGTTGTCATGCATACTGCACAAATTTATGTTCAAAAGTTTATTACATCAGTATGAATTCAGAGATGTATTTTACATTTTGGTTTTCATTACTATTGTGTTGTAAAAATGGTTTCAGCTACAGTTACAGAAACCTCTTTCAGGTGACACATAATTACACTAAATATGTCAGCTTCATATTATGCCTTTTTTTTCACTTCTCGTAGTCTGGGAGGCAGCTGGTTCATATCAAGTATTTGTTGATACAGTCTTTGAATGGGCCATGTCTTTAAGAAGTGCTCTTCAATTTAACTCTAGAATAGCTTTAGCAGACAAAACAGAGACTGTCAATATGCTTATTTGTACTAAAGTGTCAGATGTGGTCTCTTACCTGAAAGACCAAGCAAACGTGTTCTCATTTCTGTCAAAGTATAAACAAATGTAAGCACATCTATTTCTATATGTCATCTATAATTCTCTTATAGTATTAATGTAAGCATGTACTTACACTTGTATTTATAATTCCATGAAACATAATTCTGATTTCTAATATTTTATAGGCACTAAGGGATGCAAAACAATGAAACAGACATCATATTTTCAATATATATATGGATAGCACAAGCCATGGGTTTATTAGACTAAATATGATATATTGAAAAGACTATAATCTTGCCACACAATTTACTCGGCATTTCTATCAAAATAATCAGCCTACATATGTCTCACTTGTTTCTGTTTCTCTTTTTGTCCAATTAAATTTTTGTCTCTAATTTCATCGTGAGCAAATTATCATGACTAATATAGCTTCATATGAAACACATTGAAATGATGTAATGTAGGTCACTGAACTATGCTCTTCCCTTTACCAGGATTATACCTTTTACTTTTTTACATGTGCTTTAGAAAATATTTTCCCTATCACAAAAATAATATCTTAAGGTGTAATTGTCAGTATGTTCAAATCAATAAATAAATTTGAGTAACAATAATAACTTAGTAATATTTTGAAACATGAATATCTTTGATTTCTTTCACAATTTTAAACTTTTGGTATGTAAATACTGTGCATTAAATAAGTATAAAAGAGTCTTAGAATCCAAGATCAAAATAACATACTTAACTAAAATTTAGATATTAGCAGGGCTACATTTTGTCTCAGAGATCTAGGTTGAATATTATTTTTTCAATTTCTGGTAGTGACTTGAATTATTTTGTTACTGTTCATTTTTATCTTCATACCAACAACTGTCTATTGAGCACTTATGAGTTAGTAGTTCTTCTTTCTTCAATATTTTAATACACTTCTTTTTATTTTATGAATTAATATGACTGCATTCCTATAATCAAAATATGTAACAGAAATACCTTACAAGAAGAAAAGATTATTTTGCTCACAGGTTCAAAGATTTGAGCCAAAAGTGTGAAGAACCCACGGCAAAGCAGAAATGCTTACATCATGGTGGGACAAGAGACGGAAGGAATGGGGCTGGATGTGAAATAGTTGACTCTTCACATTTTAATGTGTCTGTACCCCTGCTTATGTGATAATGCCATAAGAAAGTACTATATAAATTTTGTTTTAAGTGAATATTTCTGGAAAAATCCTCACATATCCACCAAGAAATGTGTGACACACATCTG
Organism: Chionomys nivalis; assembly: GCF_950005125.1. Taxonomy (NCBI): domain Eukaryota; kingdom Metazoa; phylum Chordata; class Mammalia; order Rodentia; family Cricetidae; genus Chionomys; species Chionomys nivalis. The sequence goes on along the minus strand of NC_080103.1, from coordinate 25,568,436 downwards.
CTGAGATATTCTAAATGAAGTCAAATAGACAATGAAGAATAATAATCAGGATATTGACTCTGAGATAACCCAGAATAATCTATGTCTCAAACTCTTGTGAACAGTAATATGTATCATATTTTAGTTCTTTGATAATTTTATACAATATTTTTGATAATATTCACTATACAGCTACTCCTTGATCAATTCAAGCTTTTCTACTCACCCTACTTTCTGCCCTCCTTTATATTCCTTTATAACTTGCATGTTAATTGTTTCAGAATTTCACATTTAATTTCTCTCTCTCTTTCGCTCTGTCTCTCTGTGCATATGTATGTGTGTGTGTAGTTGTGAATTCAGATGTAGAAATTAGAGACTGAGTTCAAGAGGTTTTTATTATTATATATCCACTTAATTAGGTCTTGCCAGTTGGCTAATCTGACTGACCAGGCAAGGCTTTTGAACCACTCTGTCTTCATATATAAATTCTGAGATTACATAAATGAGCTACCCTGCTCAGATTTTTATTTGGACTATGGGTAATCAAAACACAGATCTCTATGCTTACAGAGAGAGAACTTTAATGACAGAGTCAACTCCCCATTCTTGATTTAAAATTTTTAAAATTATAATTATTTGTATATTTCCATGGTTGGAGAGACTGCTGGAGAACACACATGGAAGTCAGAGGTCAGGAGTAAGAGATAAGAAATAATCAGTAACAATAAATTTTGTTTGAGAACATCATTTTAAAACAGTGTGTGGCATGCTAAATAAAATGAAATAATTGAAAAACTATAGGAGATTTTTAACTGAATATTCTATTTTGAGGAATATAGAATTAAAATCTGCTTCTATTTGTACTCCCATTACTGAGTCCACTTGCTTATAGGTTAATAAATTCAGGATGAATTAAAATTATTATTATACTTACTTACAGAAAACTTCATAAGTCTATACCAGAGTTGGGAATATACAAATATGTATACATTTTCCATTCATCAGAGTTTTTTAAATCATACAGTTAATTAACAATAACACTATTTTTATGTGTGTGTATGTATGTAATGCTAATTAGTGGTAAACAAAGAAGCCATGGATTTGAAAAAGAGCAAAAGATAAAAATCTATTAAAACGTCACCATTTTTCTGGTGTACCTGTTATTATGTAATACATACCACTGCTAATCAACAGCAACAAAATTTATTATTATGTATTTGTTTCCATTTAGGTGACAGAGTGAAGATAACAAATCATGACACATTACAGAAAACTTAATGGAAATCTGTGGGATGCTAATTGTTCTCTGCTATTGCTATGTGATAATGTCTTACAAAAGCTCTTTAAAATGAGTCCAATAAGACATGGTGTAATTTTCTTGGTACTTTGGCTTCTATACAACTTTTCTAAATGCTCCAAGAACAGTTAGTGTTAAGAAGCATGCTGCTAAAAGTGTGAGTTTTCGTTAGCAACTTGTAAAGGGAAAGTAGTCACCAAAAATTACAATACATTTTATAATAATGTTTTACTAATTTGAGTCCATTTGTTCTGATTTTACCCGACTTCGGCTAGAAACATTCATACATATTTGAATACAGGTCTGAGTTCTGAAATGTGATTATCATGATTTTATTATTTTAATAAAAGGAAAACAGCTAAGATAAAAATCTACTGAAAGAAAAAGATTTGAAGTCACCTTTTCAATTTAGTGAACCTGGAGGCTGAAGAAAAGCAAGTAGGCCTGTCTCTATCTCCATCCATCGCTAGATGAAGGTTCTATGGTGATATGCAAGATATTCATCAGTATGGCTATAGGATAGGGTCATTTCAGGTTCCCTATCCTCAGCTGCCCAAGGAAATAACTGGGGACATTGCCCTGGCACCAGGTAGCCACTCCAGGTTCAAGTCTCTTGCCAACCCTTAGGTGGCTCCCTTAACTAAGATATGTGCTTCCCTGTTCACCTATCCAACCTTCCTTTATCTCCAATCATCCCATTTCCCCAAGTTCCCCCCATCCTCTCCTTCACACTTTTCTCTCCCCATCTCCCCTTACCCCCATCCCACCCCACCCCCAAGATTCCAATTTTTTGCCCGACAATCTTGTCTACTTCCCATAGCCAGGAGGATAACTATATGTTTTTCCTCGGGCTCACCCTCTTATTTAGCTTCTTTAGGATCACAAATTATAGACTCAGTGGCCCCCATCCACGGCTAGAAACCAATTATGAGTGAGTACATCCCATGGTCTTCTTTTTGGGTCTGGGTTACCTCACTCAGGATAGTATTTTCTATTTCCATCCATTTGCATGCAAAATTCTAGAAGTCATTGTTTTTTACCGCAGAATAGTACTCTAATGTATATATATTCCACACTTTCTTCAACCATTCTTCCATTGAAGGATATCTAGGTTGCTTCCAGGTTCTGCCTATTACAAATAATGCTGCTACCGGACTGAGCTCCCAAGGTCTTAATGAGGAGCAGAAGGAGGGAGAACATGAACAAGGAAGTCAGGACCATGAGGGGTGCACCCACCCACTGTGACAGTGGAACTGATTTATTGGGAGCCCACCAAGGCCAGCTGGTCTGGGACTGAATAAGCATGGGTTGATTCTGGACTCTCTGAACATGGCGGACAATGAGAGCTGACGAGAGGCCAAGGACAATGGCACGGGGTTTTGATCCTACTTCATGTTCTGGCTTTGTGGGAGCCTAGACAGTTTGGATGTTCACCTTCCTAGACCTGGATGGAGTGGGGAGGACCTTGGTCTTTCCACAGGGCTGGGAATCCTGACTGCTCTTGGGGCTGGAGAGGGAGGAGAAGAGGAGTGGGGGGAGGGGGGAGGGATGGGAGGAGGGGGAGGGAAATGGAAGGCGGGGAGGAAGCGGAAAATTTTTTTTTTAAAAAAATATAAAATAAAATAATTAAAGTTAAAAAAAAAGAAAAGAAAAGCAAGTAGAGAGAAACTATGTAAGCCGTGTTAATGCTGTATGAAAGCCAAAAAAAAAAAGTTCAAATGTATAACCTGAAAGAAAGAAGTCATTTACACTACATAAGAAAATTATTTTAAAGACAAGTTTATTAGCATAAGACATGAGAAAAAATCAAAGTATTTGGTTTTCTATTAAGTACATTTGCTTAGTTGAACTTTTATTTTTTTAAAGAGTATGTGTTGTTAGATAAACAATGTTTTTTTTAATTTTCAATAGTTAATATTGTTTTATAATCTTAAAGGTTAACTGAACTTACAATGACAATATGCTAAAAATAATACTGATAAAATCCATCTTTAGTTAAAATGTAGAATAGATCACACAAACATATAAATAAGTAAGAATCCTATATTTTTTAAAAATATTATTTTATTTGCTTTTTAGTTATAGTTACATCATTTCCTTTTCCATCCCTACCTTCGTCCCTCCCAAATACCTCTCCTTGGTATCTCATATTCATGGTGCCTTTGACAAATTGTTACATACATGTATGTGTATTTCAGAATCTTTACCTGTAAAATCTCACTAGCATGGTTATATATGAAAATAATCACAAGGCCAGCAGTCAACAAGACAAAGCTGACAGGCTAAAGCCTATGAGGCCTCAATACCACACAAAGTACTGTAGTAAACTGAGGAATGCCGAGCACAAGAATTGATCTTCCCTAGAAAAACTGTGCATCTATTATCAAAGGTCAGCCCTGAAAGCATGCATATTGGTAAAATCATATAAACTATGATGGTTTTATTTATGTATTATAGTATTTTTAAAGAAACATACATTATATTAGTATGAACTTTAACATATATACTTATAGGTATTTTATATAATGAAAACAATTTATCATAGTTGACGTTCAATTCATGGATCTCTGGTTAAAGTGGATTATAATTTTATTTTATTTTAACTGAGTAACTCTGGTTACTCAGTTTTCTGAGATAATATCTACAGATAATTTATCTTTTGGTGATATGTTCATCATTTCAGCCTTCCTGTGCTTCCATCCAAATATTCCTTCTTTCTTTCTCTTAAATTTATAGTCTTTTGTTACACTAATGGTTGCTATACACATAATCTATACATATTACTAATATATTTGGAAATACAACTTATTCAATATGTATAATTTTACTATTATGTATGTTTTCAAGGATGATAATAATATGATATTGGATAATCAGTTCCTTTGATTTTCCCAAGGAAGAATATTTCCCCCACTCCCAGAATTCTATTTTTTTTTTTTTTTGGTTTTATTTTGTTTTTGGTAAGAATGAGAAATTGTTGTCTTTCCTCTATCCATTTTTATATACCCATTGTTCTTGGGTTTATTTCATTTGCATTTACAATTTATTAGCTGTTACAGAAAGGTTCTGTAACAAATCCTTATTTTATTTTTATTAAATAGTATATAAGCCAACCCTATATTCATTTTGAACAATATGACAAAATTTGAGCTAAAATGACTTTGGTAGTTTATAATCCAAGATTAAGGGTAGACTGACTTTACTTTAAAAAAAAAAGTGGACAGAAGACATTTTGTTCTAAGAGACATTTTCTACTAGGCATATAATTTAAAAGTTATCTAAAGCTAAAACTACTTCATATGAATTAAATATTCTTAGGATTGCAGAAGGTAAAAAGTTTCCATCACTTTGAATATGTTTTTCTCCTCTGTTTACCATAGCATATTCTGGCAGGAATTGTTAGCCTTTTTAGAATGGGAGATAAGTAAATTTTGGGTGTGTTAACTCAGTGAGATTTTGAGGTAGTGTGTTAGTGTATTACAACACACTAAATCACAATATTGTATATCTTTAGTTACTTTAAATGTGTTTTGTAGGCACAAAAAATGTTAAAAAAACATTTAATTTGATCCTAAAACTTATTGTCTAGTTTATTTTTATTCTATTGATTATTGTCTGTATTATTTTCTCCATGTGGTACTCCATAATGAAAGTTTTTTATAACTTCATTGAAACACACATTCGATTGCAATTAAATAATTAAAATGAATTGATACCAATGTTTGGATTATGGAGATATTTTTCTTGAGTTTATAAAAATGTCAAGTTGGTATTATCATGTTGGAAATGAGCAACATAAAATCACAATGGAAGATAAACTAGAGAAAATAACAAGTGCTTCAGAGACACTTATACATTGAGTAGTAAAGATATTTCAAAGGGGAACATCATGGACTGTCAAAATTAAAAGAATAAGACATACAGAATTCTACGCATCAATTAGTGAACATTGAATTGGTAATTACACTCACTGCACGATAAAAGTTTCCATCATTTCTACATATTATGCTGACTCCTTGGTCTATCATACTAAAATAATACTACATCTGTATTACAATTATGATTTTTACACATTAAATATTTTTTGATTAATATAAGCCAAGAAAACTGTGAGGTTTGAAAAATAGGTCAGTGAATCAAGGTGTTTGCTGGGTAAGTCTGACAATGTGAGTTCAATATCAAGTGTTCAATTTAAGTCTGACAGCTTGAGTTCAATCTCAGGAACCAATGGTAGTATATAAGAACTGATGCTTAAAAATGACTGAACTTGATTAATTTTAATTTGGGATTGTTAAAGGGAAAAATTCAATACAATAAAACAGTAAATCAACAATAAAATATATTGTAAAGGAAAAATTATTATATATTATTATAGAAAATAATCATTATTACAGTTAATATTCCTCTTTTTCTCTATTGTTTTCCTTTTCTTTCAGTTTTCTTTTGAAAGGCAAAGAATTTAGACTGTAGTGTAAATGAAGAAGAGAAGACAAAGGGTCATGATTTCCACAGGAAAGTAGCTTTCTCCCTACAGAGACCAGTGTTCATCAATTGGGGTCATTTGATCATGACACTGATGCAGAAATCAGTGAAACAGAAAATAGTTTTAATGGAAAGGTGCTGCATTCTTAACAGTAGGATTCATTAGTATATCCCTCTAAAATTGGGAGGGCAAATTTCAGTTGTTGGAGGTTAATTAAAAAATAGATAAATATAGATATTTTCCCTAGAGCTGAATGTAATATCTCAAGTCTAAAATATTCAGATATTAAATATCCATACATTGACATAGATATTTTTATTATAAGTAAGAGAAAATAGTAGATATGGAAGTGGGATTGATCTTAATGTGTTTTTGTCTTTTTTATAGTTTGTGTTTAATTTGTCTTTGACATAAGTAAAATTAAACATGCTCATTAATTGCAGCACAAATAGCATATGTGTATTATGACAATATTTTGATAAAAGCCTAAATATTAAAGTGACATTTTACTAATAGTTGCATATAGTGAGTAATTTTCACTTTTATTAAAGAAACTCTTAAAAATATATAAGGTCTCTATATTCTTACCATAGCTAATTTTATTATATCCCTTTATTGTGTGATTATTGGAAAGTATATATTTTATCTGGCTAAATTTATAAATAAAATAATGGTTTTAGCCAATATTTTCTTGTTTCATTTATACTTATTTATATGCATGTGGTTGAGTGGGTTTTGCATGTGTATATAAGTGTCTGACAAGGAAAGAGGCACTGGATATTCTGGAACTAGACAGAACAAATGACCTGAGTGGTGGGTGGTGGGTGCTTGGTATTCTGGAAGAATAATATACTTGTTTAACTATTGAGTTTTTTTTCTAGCCCTAGTATTATTTCTTTATTAAAATGCATTTTGTTCATGTTTAAAAGTTGGTAAAAATAATAATACAAATATCTGTCTTGGTTTGGAAGAAAGTGGCCCCTAAAGGGAGAGGAAACTATTAGAAGGTATGACCTTGTTGGAGGAAGTGTGTCACCGTGAGGCCTCTTTTGCTTAAGCTTCCCTGGGTGTGACAGTAGGGTGGCTTTCTGTTGTTTAAGCTCTCAGATCTACCTTTCCATTGCCATGCTCTCTTCCATGATGATAATGGACTGAACCTCAGAACTGTAAGCAAGCCTCCTCAACTCCTCAACTAAATATTTTACTTTATAAGAATTGTTGTAGTCATGGTGTCTCTTCACAGAAATAAAAACCCTAACTAAGAGAGAAGTTGGTACTAGGGACTGGGGTATTGTGATAGGCCTGATCATGATATTGTTTGAAGCAATATGGACTTCAGTAGTTTGAGTTAGAAAGACAGGTGAATGGTTTAAACTCCACTTAATGGACCATACTCGTAAGAACATGGAAGACAGTGGTGCTGCCTTTAATTTGATGAACTTTTGAAGGTCGAATCAATAGGATTCAGAGAAGAATTTTATTATGATGCCTAGAGATCATTCATACGATATTTTGTTGAAGAAAGTGGCTGCTTTTTGCCCTTGTTTGTATGAATCTAGCTGAGGTAGTGAAAAATTTTGGATTAATTACATTGGCAGAAGACATCACAAAAGAACCCAGAATAGACTCTGTCATGTGGATATTAGTAGTAACTCTAATGAAGATTTATAGTGAAAAGTAGCAACATCATCAGTGTAAATTACAAAATAATAATTTTTATGTGACAGAGCACTAGGAAGTAGAATAGAGCTAACCTCTATGGTCAAGAAAATAAACTGATTAAGAAAGGGAATAATGGATGTAGTAACCTCAGGACAAAGTCATGCCCATCTATATTTCCAGTTATTGAAAAGGAACTAAAGAAAACCTTAGAGGCAAGTGTGGTAGGGCACACCTTTACTTTCAGTATTCAAAAGGCAGAGGTTTGTGGACCTCTGAGTTTGAGTACAGCCTGGTCTACAGTGGAGGTTTCAGGATAGCCAAGCTTAGGCAGTGAATGTGAGTAAGCTGGTGAAGATACAAGTGAAACAGGACCAAGTTCCAGCCCCAGTAATCAACAGAACTTGGCAGCTTTGGCCACATGTTTCTGATTTTAGAGTTAATGATAAAAGAAATGGGCCCATTTTTAAGGAAAATTACTAAGGCCAGGGATATTTCAGGGGTGCCTTTGAATGCAAGCTTCATATAGAGGTCATCTCCTGAAGCTGTGAAGTTGAAGCCTGGATTAGAAGATAAAGAAAATCTGAAAAAAAAAAAAAAAAAAGGATCACAGAATTTTAGCATGATGATATAATCTAGAATAACTTCTTTTTTCTTTTAGGACTGTGTTGCTGTGTGATTTGTCTCTTAAATTTTCAGGGATAATAAAGGAAATGTGGTAATACAGATCATTATTTGTGTAATTTTCTCTCATTTATGCAATTTGCATTAGCTTTATCCCTTTCATATAGACACTATACTGACCTGCATTCCATCAGAGAACAGAGAGCTCACACTCATTAAGACATGTGGAAGAATACAATAAGGAGCTACTTGCAAAGCTTTGCACATCATATAGGCAAGAACACAAAAGAGGGCTGCAGCCATGGAGTTACATTAGTTTTTTAATTATCATTCCAATGCCCATGAGGGATAAAAAATGGTGTAGATTACTGCTACAGGAGAGCATTTTGTACAAATGTTATTTTGTAAGGGTAATGATCTTCAATTAAAATGAATAACCAGTCAAAATGAATCCCAGAGAGAGAAGATATAGATTATTTAAATATCACTCCTCTCTTTCCCATACCATTTTCCCTTTTCTGTTTAAATAAAAAGGAAGGTTTTAATTTTAACATAGTAAAACTACATATAGCAAGAGAGGTATCAAGTAAAATTAAAGTTACAATATTTATATCTACTTTATATTTTGTCATAACTGAGGAAAATTATGATTATAAGTGTCTATTTGTTGACACCATCAAAGACTCCAGAAAGATATATTACCTAAGTTAACCAGAAGTGCATTATAAGCAACTTCCAATATATCTCTCTGGATATATTCAAGTACAACAAAATTGAACAAGAAGGCCACTAGTTCATTCTCCCCTGCCCAGACCATAAAATAATCACTGAGAAACTTTATTATTAGAAACACTGTTTGGCCAATAGCCTAAGTATATTGCTAACTAGCTCTTATATCCTAACTAACCAACCTCCATTAATCTGTGCATCACCATGAGGTTGTGGTCTACCAGCCACGTTTTGGTGGGCTTCAGCGAAGACATTTGACTCCAGCAAGGCTCCATGGCTTCTCACTGACTCTGTCTACTGTCTCCCAGAATTCCACTTAGTTTTCTTGCCTTGCTCTATTTTACTCTATCACAGGCCTAAAAAGTGTCTTTATTCATTAACTAATGAAAGCAACACACGTAGATAGTTAGAATTGAAAGGGAGTGCAGGGTTTGGGATGGCAGGATTAACTGAGAAGGAGGAGAGAAGAGGTGTATAAGGGAATGAATACAGGGAAGAACAGCTAAAACTAAGGGCCATTTGTTGGATGATATGGAAAACTGACATAACCAAAAATTTTAAAAATTTATACAATGTAATCATAATCATCAAATAAGGAGCAGAGAAAAACAAAGCTCCAGATAGACATTTATATGTAACTGTCTGCTAATATTAATAATAAAAAGATCTAACCTTCTTCTCTAGTCTCTTACTCTATACCTAATCTCTGCATGGATTTTATCCTTATTATCCAAAATTTAACAGTTAACATTCACATATCAGCAAGCATGTAACAAATTTGTATTTTTGGGTCTGGGTGACCTCACTCAAGATGATCTAGTATAGTTTCATCTATTTACATGAAAATTTCATTTTGTCATTATTATTATAGCAGATTAATATTCCACTGTATAACTGTACCACATTTTCTCTATCCATTCATTCATTGATAGACATTTGAATTGTGTTCATTTACTGAATATTATGAATAGAACAGCAATGAACACCAGTGAGAAAATAACTCTGTGGTATAGTAATTTGTCCTTTGGGTATGTGTCTAAAAGTTGTATAGCTAGATCTTGTGTCAGATCAATTCCAAGCTTCCTGATTAGTCATCATACTGATTTTTCATAATGGTTGTAAAAGTCTGTGCTCCCACCAGCAATAATTCCTTTATTGTAAAGTAACAGATATTAGTTGGTGAATAAATTAATTTGATTAAAAAAATAAGCTAATGTAACCATTTTACTTCTGATAGTTTTGAAAAGCTAAGAACAATCCTAGAGGATAGACATTAAGCATTATTCTATTTTTCTACTTGTTTGACTTTTAATGAGATAATTATTCCTTACAATAAAGGCTTTATTTTACATCCTTTCCTTGAGGTCATGTTGGAAAAATCTAATTATTCTTGAATTTGTTAATTACATAACTTTAGTATATTTTTCATTTTATAACAAATAGAAAAATTCATAATCATAAGGATAGTCAGTATAATTTAATTTAAAGTTATCCAGGGATTACAAATTATAGTTCTGAAATATGTGTCAAATTTCAATTCAGTCATTATATTTATACATTTTTGTATGAAAAGATAATTTGCATTTTTAAATGAAGCAAAATAGCCAAGTTTCTTACTAACTTGTTTGCATTCTTACTTTTGAAAGCTATTTTGAAATTTTTTTTTTCATGGGACCTCGCCTTTTATTCCTCTTTCCTTTTCAAATTTTAAATTTTTCAAAATTTGCAATATATTTTAATCACAATCTTTTCCCTCCCCAATTCCTCCTACATCCTCCATACCTACCCAAGCCCCACTCCCCTCCCCCTCCCTCTCCTGTCAAAAGAGCAGTCAGGGTTCCCTGCTCTGTGAGCAGTCCAAGGTCCTCCCCCCTCCATCCAGGTCTAGGAAGGTGAGCATCCAAACCGGCTAGGCTCCCACAAAGCCAGTTCATGCAGTAGGATCAAAACTCAGTGCCATTGTCCTTGGCTTCTCAGCAGCCCTCATTGTCCACCATATTCAGAGAGTCTGGTTTTATCCCATGCTTATTCAGTCCCAGTCTAGCTGTGAGCTCCCAATAGATCAGCCCCGCCGTCTCAGTGGGTGGGTGCACCCCTTGCGTTCTTGACTTCCTTGCTCATGTTCTCCCTCCTTCTGTTCCTCATTTGGACCTTGGGAGCTCAGTTCATTGCTCCAATGTGGGTCTCTGTCTCTATCTCCATTCATCGCCAGATGAAGGTTCTATGGTGATATGCAAGATATTCATTAGTATGGTTATAGGATCGGGCCATTTGAGGCTCTCTCTCTTCAGCTGTTCAAGGACTTAGTTGGGTACATCTCTTTGGACCCCTGGGAACCCCTCTAGAGTCAAGGCTCTTGCCAACCCTAAAATGGTTCCTTTAATTAAGATATATACTTCCCTGCTCCCATATCCATCCTTCCATTATCCCAACCATCCCATTCCCCCAAGCTCTCCCCATCCTCCCCATCTCACTTTTCTCTCCCCATCTCCCCTGCCCCCATTCCACCCCACCCCCCAGTTCCCAATTTTTGTCCAGCAATCTTGTCTACTTCCAATATCCAGGAAGATAACTGTATGTTTTTCTTTGGGTTCACCTTCTTATTTAGCTTCTCCAGGATCGCGAATTATAGGCTCAATATCCTATATTTATGGCTAAAACCCAATTATGAGTGAGTACATCCCATGTTCATCTTTTTGGGTCTGGGTTACCTCACTCAGGGTAGTGTTTTCTATTTCCATCCATTTGCATGCAAAATTCAAGAAGTCATTGTTTTTTACAGTTGAATAGTACTCTAATGTGTATATATTCCACACTTTCTTCATCCATTCTTCCGTTCTAGGTTGTTTCCAGGTTCTGGCTATTACAAATAATGCTGCTATGAACATAGTTGAAAAAATATTTTTGTATCATGATAGGGCACAGGAGATCACTTACTATGTATAACCCCAGCAGCACAGACATTAAGGACAACATTGAATAAATCGGACCTCCTGAAACTGAGAAGCTTCTGTAATGCAAAGGACACTGTCACTAAGACAAAAAGGCAAGCCACTGACTGGGAGAAGATCTTCACCAACCCCACAACAGACAAAGGTCTGATCTCCAAAATATATAAAGAACTCAAGAAACTAGATTTTAAAATGCTAATTAACCCAATTAAAAAATGGGTCACTGAACTGAACAGAGAATTCTCAACATTAGAAATTAAAATGGCCAAAAGACACTTAAGGTCATGCTCAACCTCCTTAGCGATCAGGGAAATGCAAATCAAAACAACTTCGAGATACCATCTTACACTTGTCAGAATGGCTAAAATCAAAAACACCAATGATAACCTTTGCTGGAGAGGTTGTGGAGAAAGGGGTACACTATTTTGTAAATTTAAAAGAATAGACATTTTAAGAAATAGCTATTTGTAAAATGGTAAAGAATATAATTGCTGTGGAGGAAAATAATTTTGAATAAATCATTATCAGTTGATATTTCAACCAAATATCTTATATTTAAATAATTAAGAGGGACACACATTGAGGACCCCAGGAAGGAAGATAGTTAAGATTTTCTGTGTTACTGGCAGAATGGTAGAAGGGAGGGGGTAGGAGCATGAGGAGTTAAGACTGAGTAGGAGGAGAGTCAGAAAAGGAGAGCAATGGGAAAGATATCTTGATAGAAGTAGCAATTATGGGCTTAGGGTGAAACATGGTGTAAAGAGAAATTGTCAGGGGGGTTGGAGAGATGGCTTGGAGGTTAAGAGCACTGGTTGCTCTTCCAGAGTTCCTGAGTTCAATTCCCAGCAAGCACAAGGTGGCTAACAACCATCTATAAGTTCTGGGGCCCTCTTCTGTTGGGCAGGCATACATGTAGACTGAACATTGTATACATAATCAATAAATTAATTAATCAAAAAAAGAAATTATTTTTTTTTTAGAAAAAGAGATAAATTATCAGGAATCCACAAGTATGACCCCCAGCTAAGAATCTTAGCCATAGTAGAGAGGGTGTCTGAACGGTTCTTACCCTTTAATCAGATTAGTGGCTATCGTAATTGTCATCATAAAACCTACTTCCAGTAACTGATGGAAGCAGAAGCAGTGACCCACAGGCAAGCACTGGTCTGAGCTGCTGAAGTTCAGCTGAATACAAGGAGGGGGGATTATATGAACAAGTTGGGTCAAGAACATTATGGAGAAGACCACAGAAACAACAGACATGAGCCAGTAGGAGATTAACGACTATGGACTGACAACTGAGGAACTGGCATGGAACCGTACTAGACCCTCTAAATGTGGGTGACAGTTGTGTTACTTGATCTGTTGGGGAGGCCCTTGCAATGGCACCAGGACCTATTCCATGTGCATGAACTGAGGTTTTGGCATCCTTTCCCTAAAGTAAGCTACCTTGCTTAGCCTTAATAGGGGGTCATGACTAGAGTTCTGTCTCAAGGTGGTATCCCAGACCTTGTTGACTCCCCAAGGAAGGCTTTATCCCCTCTGGGGAGTAAATTGGGTATGGAAAGGGGGAAGGTGGGGTTGAGATAAGGGGAAAAATTGGGGTTGTTATGTAAGATAAAAGGTAATTTTTTAAATAAAAAATGAAAAAAATTCACTTTGCAAACCAATGCAAGTTACCCCTTCCTCCTATTCTCCCATCCACACTTCCCCATCCCACCTCCCATCCACTCTTCAGAGAAGGATTAGTCATGGCTACATCCATATTTCCTCAAATTTCATAATTTAACTTTTATAGAACAGTGCTATTCCATTGTATATATGTGCACATGTTCATAGTCTATTCACCAATGATTGGAATCTTAGACATTTCCATTTTGGGGGCTCTTGTTAAGAGAGGAATAAATATTGTGAATATTTATTAAAAAGTCAAATTTATGAGAATCTACCTATAAAAAGAAAGAATTGTACCACTTCTGAGAACAGTCTCTAAAGACTCCATATTATACTAAGCACTTCTTAAAAACTTCAGCTGCACCATTGCTAGGGATAACACGGTACTTTCTGCTTGCCTGTCAAGTCTAAAACTTAAGCTGTGTCATTACTATTATATATGCGGTACTTACTACTTCCGCTGCCTAGTCCAGCATGGTGGAGCCTCTGAGAATCACACACACCATCCCAGTCTCAGGCACACAGCCAGTCCATGTTGCCATTAAGGGAGCTGCAGGAGTCTGCTCACAAACCCCATCTCAAGCTCCATCTCATGAAAGAGCCAGCGGTCATGCTAGCATCATGGCCCATGGCCAAGAAGCTGCTGTTTTGAAACCATGTGGCTTCTACTCCTGAATCAGTAAGACCTCTCTTAAAGGAACTGCAGCACGATGCCAGTACTTGTTCTTCCCTGTCACATGGATAGCTTAGACCTAAAATAGTCACACAGAAACTTTAATAATTAAATCACTGCTTAGCCCATTAGCTCTAGGTTCTTATTGGCTAACTCTGACATTTTAATCTAACTCATCTCTATAAATCTGTGCATCACCACAAGGCTGTGGCCTACTAGCAGAGTTTCAGCACATCTATCTCTGGCAGAGACTTTATGCTTCTCCTCTTTCCTCCTTCTTCTCCTATGCTATAGCCTAAGTCAGTTTTCTTTATTCATTAACCAATAAAATCAACACATAGACAGAAGGACCACCCAAACCATTAATATAAGTTATATGTTCTTGAGACATTGGCAACTTCATATCCTCACATTATGCTAGTGACTTCAATTTTCTGTATTTTACAATTTTACTCTATATAACTATTAAATTATCTGAAATAAGTCAACCTCATAGGCTGATTTTTTTTGTCCTGCAACCACTCACAAATAATCATTCATTGGCCTAATATTACTTTCAAATGCTTGGCCAATAGCTTAGGCCAATAAAATCTAACTCTTTCATTTAAATTAATCCATATTTCTTGTGTAGCCCATGTTTAACCAATCTTTCCTTTCTACCTTCTGTCATTCTGAGTTATCTTTTCTCAGTAAAACACGCTTATCTCCTACTTCTTCTGTCTCTGCTGGTGGCTTCTCTCACTCTGTCCTTCCTCCTCCCAAGTATTCTGTCTGTCCCAGAGTGTCTTACCCAATCCCTTCCTGCCTCGTCATCAGCCACTCAGCTTTTTATCAATGACATTTATTAACATTGAGATACATATTTACACGTTTCCACAACACAGAGTCTTATGAGTTTTTTATGCATTGCTGTAATACTCGGCTCTGTCAACAATAACTATTACTGCAACATTGTCAAAGACAAAGTTAAAGGATGTAACATTTGCAGAATCATTGTTGTTGACCTAAGAAATACTAACATTATTATCATGCCTTTTATGCATCAAATTCATTTTCCAAACAGGCCATTTGCCTTCATTTTATATTTGAAAAGGTCAAGTCCCCTGCTTTAAGAATTATGAAACAATAGCTGGTGTAGTTTAAATGTTTCTAGGCAACAAAAACTGATGCCTGAATCAAAGGAAGGACGAGTCTTTTAAAACAAAGATAACATAAACCATGAAGGACGAAGTGACAAAGCAGCTGGCCTGCTATCCTCTGCTGAATCAGTTCTTGACCTATACCCTGTGTTTTTAGTAGCCAGATGGTCTGAGAATTATTTTTAAGTGTGTGATATCAAATAGAAGTCAAGAAGGAATAGGGAATTACAATAATACCTATACAGAATATTGAAAAAATTGGGAAAATAAAAGGAAAAGTTGGATTTGATACACAAAATAATAATTTTTAGCAACTCCTTATGGACATTACAACTTAAAAATTACTATCATTTTGCATCATATTGGTCTCAGAAATACTAGAATTTTTCTTTTTAATAACTCTTTCAATGATAATAGCTTAATCGCTTGGCAAATATGAACTATCAGTAATCTCATTTATATGCATTTTGCTCTTCTCCCAAGATCCTGTTACTAAATTAATAGATTTTATTGTAATGAATCTGATAATAAATCTCTCTTTGTTAAAATGTGAATTTCACCATATTTTAAATGAATAAACACATGTAATAAAATTTTGTTGCGAGATCATTCCACTCTCATTAATATTAACGAATTTATATGTTAAATATTGTGAAAAATCAGTTGGAAAAACAGTTTGCACTCAACTTTATTCCATTCCCTAATGCATAGTAATAGTCTTACTTGACTAAAATTTATTCTGATGAACTGAATTAATGGAGAAAACAAGATGTTTAAATACAACATGAAAATTTATAGTTCACAAGACAAAAACATTTTTATGATATTTGATTTGTTAATTTATGAAATCCTCATTACTATATAAATGCTAATTAGTCACTGTTGTTATGAGACATAAAGAAATATTAGCATTAAATACACAAAACTGTTATTTTCTGTAAAACTAATTGGTACTTCTATATTTATTTCTGTTTTTCTAAAGAACACTCCCATTTGAATAATAAAGTTGTAGAATATTACACTAGACTCCATTTCAAGACAATATGTATAAATTAAGCAAATGAGGTCTATTAATAATTAGTACTCTATAATCCTTAACCATCAATTTGGGTTCCAAATACCACACAACAGATTATATACTTAGTTTAAAGTATTGATGTAACAAAATGTTTGAATATGACAGTATACATCTTTCAATCATCATGTTCAGAAGTTCTGTTAATGCTGGGGCATGAATGAGACCTCTATTGAAGGTCTAATTTTCAATGATCAGCTCTAATGTATACATATGATGCACTTTGACCTACATGTTTGTATCCCATGAAGTAAATGCAGCTAGAGAGTATGACAATATTAATTAACACTACACTAAAACATTTAAATAAATAAAGCAAGTTATATGTAGTATTGCTATACATCACTCAGAATTTCTAATTTTACTGTACCAACTTTTTAAAAAGATGAGACAACGCTACGGCTACCTGAACATTGAAGTATAGTACATGACATGGATTTTATCTACTGTTGACTTTTGTACTTGGATGCAAGTGCAAAAGAGAACACTGAGTGACAATCAGGAAGCTATGACTACAGGTTGTGAAAGGTTGATATATGAATGATTGATACTCCAGGTAGGAGAAAGGAAAGTGCGAAATTTTATACTATTATATAAAGCGACATAAAATTTGAATGTTTACATATGTATTAATTTTTCATCTTTCTATTTAAAATTTTGTACTATAGTTCTCTGAGTAACAGAAATAATATACATTATTTCTTGATAACAGTGAAATACAGATAGGATCAAAGACAAAAATTATTTTGTTGTATGAAATTATGTTGATTTACCAATTTAGTGCTTCTAAGTAAATCATGGGAGAGCATTGTATAATCTGTATTTTTATATAAATATATGTATTTATAAACCTATTTTTAAATAAAAATTATGAAAAAATGTAGAACTCAGCTTGTACATAGTGTCAATGTTTTATGTGATATTATATCTAAGTTATATATATATATGTATATATATATCAGTTTCCTCTTAGAGACACATTATGTTTGTATTTTGTATTATTTATAGTGATTTTATTGACTAATTTTATTATTATTGTGTTTGTATAGTTTAATGACATTCTTACATTAGCTTGCTTGTTTATCTATTTTCACTCCTTTGCCATTTTCCTGACACCAGTGAGGATTTTGATTTGTCTAGCCTCACATGGTAGTACATGCACTTAAAATCAGAACTGTCAAAGCAGAGAAAGAGGAATCTCTGTGATCTTGAGGCCAACTAGGGCTAGATAGTAAGACCCTTTATAAAAACAAAAAAATCCCAACAATTTTAAATTGCTATTTTGAAAATACATAATAATTCTTGATTTTTTGATTCTAAGACCTATAATAATTATATTTCTATATATCTTTTTACATATACCTATCTGTGAATGTCTGTGTATATATGTATGTATGTGTCTATCTGCCTTTCTATCTATATTTTCTTTACCTATGTAAATGTTTAGAACTTCAAGTAATATATCTCAATCATATAATTCTTAGTACCAGTAATTTATGATATTTATGATACATATCATATAAAATACAGTAAAATTCTTAATTACTTTATGATACATTTAATACATTTTATCAACAGGTGTAAATATTTAACTAAATAGATGGTAGGTTTGATATCATACTTACCCTAATTCTGTCCTTCCTTCTCTAAAATGCATGGTTTTCTGTGCTATAATTTGTCTTTCCCTTAAAGGAAAAGTATCTATCATTCGTTTTAGAGCCAGTCTGTTTTTCTCTTAGTGTTTATTCATTGGGTAGAGTTTGTTTCACTAAAGGAATTTAATGAATATGCAATTGTCTATTGATGTTCATTTTCTTTCGATAACTTAATGATATTCCTTTAACTCTCAGAGGACAACAAATTTGTCCACATTATTTGTGCACATGTGAGTTCTCAAAACTTGGGTTTCAGTATCCAGATATTCTTCTTAACTTGAAGAGTAAAATGATGCAGTCCATTTCTCACCTTACACCCCAAAGTATGCAGATATCAGCTTTAAGTTATGACTCATCTGATACTATATGTATAAGAAACTAGATATCTCCATATCTGGCTCTTTATTTTAAAGGAATTTCTTCTCCATGGCCTGCTTTTGCTTGTTTGCTACCAGAAAATTAAGACTAATTCAATATTTATTATTCAACATTCCAAATACTATGTATGACTTGGTATTCCTATCACTATTAAGCAACAATAATGAAAGCAGAATTAACAAAGTAGTTTTCTCCATATTCTGAGTCTTCTCTTCACCACTTTTCTGTCTCCAGCACTTTCAGTGCTTCTGTTCCTGCACATCAGCAAAATGACACCTTGAACAGATCTAGAATTCATACATAGCCACAGGAGAACAAAGAACAACTTCTCTTAAAGGAAGATATGTTGTAAGATAATATTCTCTAGTTGGTTTTGCTGACGGTGTCTATTACAAAGTTTCACTTTCAAAGAGTTTTTTGACCAGTGCCTTCGAGACAAAGCAGAAAAAGGCAGTAGATTCTATTTAGATTTATTTTCAAATTTTCACTAGTCTTCCTTCCACCCTCTATTATTTTCTTTTTGGAGTACTAAGGAGGCATTTATTTTTTCATCTATATTTCACCCAGAGTTTTTCTATCAATAACTGAGAAAAATAAACTGTAGCGGTTTCAATCAATCTTTGACAAAATCAGAATCTTATCACCATTATTATTTAATGAATAACTATTACAACCAATCAGAAATCAGTTTTTTTATCTTATAATTAATGGTTGTTTGAATACATCCAGCGTTTCTTTCAGTTGTTCAGTAGTCTAAAATAACTTTATGTTCTGTCTGAAAAATTAGTATTACTTTTATCTCACTAAAATTGAAAAACTGGATTTTCTCCTTATTTTAACTAAGAATAAGGTTTATATGCTACCATATTGATTAAGACTAATTAAAGTTTACTTAATTGCATATGACATCTACATAAACCACTAGACTTCTGAAATATAATTGTCCCAACTGCAGTAATAGCTAAATATTGTGCAACTGATTGCTTGTAATTGAGACATTCCTGCTTGGAAGAATTTCTAGCCTTCAGAAAGTAAATAAAACATTTTTTTTTGAACTTTAAGACACCTTTTCAAGAGGTTCCTGAAATTTATAGGATGCACAATTTTACTTCTCAAAGTAAGTATTTGTTGGGAAAAGGAGAAGTTCTTATTGGCCAAACTACCTGCAATTTTATGTGGAGATACAGAAATGTAAGTTGTCACCCATGCTGACATATGTGTTTTTGGCTATGGAGTAGCTGTCACCAATGCTTCTATGCATAATCATCATACAAGCCTACCCATGGCTTGATTGTACTTCCTGCCTACTCAAGTAATATTATCTCTCCTCTCAGTCCTTTGATGGATTAGATAGTCATAGTTATCTTTCTCTTATGACTTAGCTAAGCCATTTCCAATGCAAGACTTAGATTCCTTAGGATAGAATATTTATGAAAACATATACCATGTGTTTCTTCCTTAATATTTTTAATACTGGGTGTAATTCTAATTTTATACTTGGTATATGTTCCTAGTGTATATAGTTTGTTACTGGTTTTGGAACTCTCTTATTTACTCAAAAGGGGGAAGTGATGGGGAACCTCAGTCAGCCAATGATGTTTAAAAGGTTGGACCAGGATAGGGTGTGACCTTTGGGTACCCAGAGAAAACCCCCTATCTTCCCAGGGCTTGCTTTCTCTAGTTCCCATGCTACAAAACTGAGATTGGACTTTTTGTTCCTGTTTTGTGAGTTACCCCTTAAAATAAAGAAAATATAACGAGAATATTTTGGAGTTAGATTGGGATTCTTTGACCTGCATCCTCACCCCTCAACAGTTGGCCACTCTTTTTAATCAGATCTTACTCTGGAGAGACTATAGTGCTGTATAGAATTTATTCTTGAAGACATTAGTGACACAGATTTGACTATCATTAGATAAGAAATTATAATCACTGTCTTGTAACCAGAAAGAAGCACAGCAAACACCCAGGATCCCTTTCCTCTCTCTACATTTGACCTAGGTCTCCTGTCCATGAACAGTCTCTTTACAAGACAGGTTTCAAGTGAATTTCTTTCTTTTTTCAGGACTGCAAGCAGAGAAGCCTGAATAGCTCTTTACTACATTCCTCATTTGTACCCCATGCCAAAGTTACACGAATTAGTGATGAGCTATGAGAAGAATCCTGCCTCAGAATTTTGCATGTAATGTTCTTTTCACTCTTCTTGTAGAGCCAGGAGAAGACAGCAGAGTATTTAAAAGCAAACAACAATTCAAATGTGCTCCCTAGTCAGTATTTCTCTGGGATGGAGTTTATTGTCTCTCTGTTTATGGAGAGGTTATTTAGGTAACTGGTAAAAAATATCACACTAATTTTTGCTCTTTGAGTAACTAAGAATAAAAATTAGTCTGGCAATTAACACTCACACAATCACACACACATATGTGTACCATAAATCTTATAATGAATATTAGCATGGAGATTAATTGCTTTGAAAAAATATTGGTTTTTTAATTTTATTTTTTTTTAAGAATAGCTCATGTTTTGAAATTTCTTCCTCTTTGGATTTTTCAATCAATGGTTTCAGTGAAGAATATCTTTTGTCTTCTTTTTTTTTATTTATTTTTATTTTTATTCTTTTTTAATTAAAATTTCCACCTGTTCCCCGTTTCCCATTTCCCTCCCCTCCTCCCAAATATTGCCCCCTTCCCCCGGTCCCCTCCCTCTATCCCCACTCCTCTTCTCCTCCCCCCTCACCATTCCCCCTCCCTCTCGATACTGAAGAGCAGTCCAAATTCTCTGCCCTGCGGGAAGACGAAGGTCTTCTATCTACGTCTAGGAAGGTGAGCGTCTAAACAGGCTAAGCTCCCACAAAGCCAGTTCATGTATTAGGATCGAAACCTAGTGCCATTGTCCTTGGCTTCTCATCAGCCTTCATTGTCCGCCATGCTCAGAGAGTCCAGAATCAACCCATGCTTATTCAGTCCCAGACCAGCTGGCCTTGGTGGGCTCCCAATAAATCAGTTCCACTGTCCCAGTGGGTGGGTGCATCCCTCGTGGTCCTGATTTCCTTGCTCATGTTCTCCCTCCTTCTGCTCCTCATTTGGACCTTAAGAGCTCAGACCGTTGCTCCAAATTGAGACTCTGTCTCTACCTTGATCCATCGCCAGATGAAGGTTCTAAGGTGATATGCAAGATATTCATCAGTATAGGATAGGGTCATTTCAGGTTCCCTCTCCTTAGTTGCCCAAGGTACCAGCTGGGGACATATTCCTGGACACCTGCGAACCCCTCAAGAGTCAAGTCTCTTGCCAACCCTAAGATGGCTCCCTTAGATAGGATATACACTTCGCTGCTCCCATATCCTCCCTTCCTATATCCCAACCATCCCAATCCCCCGAGCTCCTCCCATCCTCCCCTTCTCATGTTTCTCATCCCATTTCCCCTTTGCCCCATGCCACCTCACCCGCAAGATCCCAGTTTTTGCCCTGCAATCTTGTCTACTTCCCCTCTCCATGCGGATGACTATATGATTTTCTTTGGGTTCACTTTCTTATTTATCTTCTCTAGGATCACAAATTATATGCTTAATGTCTTTTATTTATGGCTAGAAACCGATTATGAGTGAGTACATCCCATGTTCCTCTTTTTGGGTCTTTTCAATTATAATTAAAAATAATTACATGATATTCCTTTTAACTCTTCTCTCTTCAATAGCTTTAAATCTTTCCATTAATTTTCCTTTTCAAATACAGAACTATTAATGTTTCATCTATCACCTATCTACCTATCTTTCTTATCTATCTGTCTATCTATCTATCTATCTATCTATCTATCTATCTATCTATCATCTATCTCTCTATAAATTTGTATATATAGCTATAAAAATAAATATATAAATACAATTTTCAATTACCCTTAGTGTTCTTTTACATATATATTATGATTGACAAATTGGGATTGGGCCAATCTCTGGGGAAGACATTATCTTTTCTCAATGAAATTAAATTGCCTGTAGCTTCTTTCATAAAACTTTAATTTGTTTCATTCTTTAGAAGGTTATCTCAAATGTTCTCTCAAAACTGTTTTCTTTTTTTTTTTTTTTTGTAGACCAGGGTGGCCTTGAACTCACAGAGATCAGCCTGCCTCTGCCTCCCGAGTGCTGGGATTAAAGGCGTGCGCCACCACTGCCTGGCCTGTTGTGTGTTTTCTGTTGAGAACTTAGTACAATCAGTTCTTTTGTGAGTTACGGGCACTCAGAAGTATCAGAGTCTTTGGATCTTTAGAAATAACAAACATTGTTTGCTAGTTTGCAAATATCATGAAAGGAAGATCTGGTTCCCACTCCATGTTTTAGTAACAGCATAAAGAAATTGACCGACTGGTTTGGGTGAAATAATAGTTCTCTAATGTCCTCTATAAAATTTCATCCAACTCCCAATATCATATATATTAGTAAAATTCTAAGTGATGTTTAGAGTCTAAGTATTATGTTCCCATTCAGCATCAGTTATAATTTTAACTTCCTAGTTTTCTCTAGTTCCTCAATTTAATCCAGTTCAATAGATATTACTGTTAACTAATATATTTTCTCTTTATATCTGCTATTTTCTTACATTTCTGTTTAGTTAGACATGTGCTAGACATTTTCTAAACATTGCTTAAGTTAAACTGCTATATGTATCATTTATTTCAGAATTGGAAATAGTTAATCTTTTTTTATTATTAAAATAAATTATTAAATCTGATTGCTATTGTTCCTTTAGGAGGAAAATGACCATTTTCAATGAACAAATATCTAGATTTTTCCCAATTGTTCAGTGAAGTGAACCTTCTGGGGGATAACTGCATGCAGACAGGTGGTGCTGACAAGGAAGGCACTTAAAAATGTAAAACAGCTTCTCAGAAGAATAAAAGATATTAAATTTTTGAAGGTCACATCTGTACATTCTAATAGGAGGGCAGATTGCACTTCCTCCCATACCCCTGAGACTAGTCTGTATCAAACAACAGCCATTTTCTCCTAAACATATTTTATTACCACTCTATACATTAATAATTCTTCCTCAATAAAATTATGCATTCGATTGGAGAATATTTCAGTTTGAAGCATTGCCTTTTACTTTTTTCCAGGTTGTGAATCTGGATATCTCAGGCTATACAATTTGAGTTCATTTTCCATCATGATTTCTTTTTGAGGCTTACCATGGCAATGGTTCAATTATGAATATGCAAACAGCATGAGCAATGCTTTGCCCTTGCAAATATTTCTGAGAGTTGCTGCAGCTGATGTTACCTTACAAGTACTATTACTTTTTACTTTAACTATTCTATTGAATATAGAACTTTAAATGCTTAATATGCATTAAATCATTTTGACTGTATTGTATCTCCTTTAACTGTTTTATTGAACATAGGACTTCAAACGATTAATAGCTATTAGAACATTTTGACTATATTGCATCTACGTTAACTGTTCTATTGAACATAGGACTTTAAATGATTAAATTAATTAGAAAAATTTGACTGTCTTGCATCTACTTTTACATAATTTATATATAATTTCAAGGCACTCAAAATTTGTGCTATCCAGTATTCTGTTTAACATTTCTCAATTTTTAATGAGATAGTCACCATAGGTTTATGTTTGAATACTTGGTTAAAATTCAGTGGAACTATTTGGAAATAATTAGGAACTTGGCCTTGTTGGAGGAAGAATTTTGCTGGTGATGAGTTATGAGGTTTCAAAAGCCTACCCCAAACCTTGTCAGTTGTCTCATTGTTTGGGCCTTCAACCTGTGACTCAGTATATCTACTCTCAGATACTATCCTAATTCTATGTCTGCCTGCTTCTATACTATCCTATGATCCAACAATCACATAACCTAAGCCTCTGGAACCATAATAGCCAATAATATTTGTATCCTTTATAAATGGCTTTGGTCATTTTTAAGTAGCTATGAATCCAGTAAAATGATTTAAGTCACTAATTCTGTGTATTTGAGGGTATTAGGACCTCAGTCTCAGAGTCTTCCTCTTTTATTTTCTAATATGTGCATAATTTTCTCTATCAGTCTTTTGCCCCAACATCATAGTCCAAATGCAATAGGCCCAAGTGTTTGATCATTCACCAAAATTTTAAATCCAAGATAAAATAAATTTTATTTAATTTGGTTTCCCAAACAAAGACTTAGCTGACACAGTTAACTCTATTTGTGTTTTATAATGTTGTACGTTCTCACAACTTATGGTTCTTCTCAGTAAAAGTGAAATATATTTCCCTTGTCTTCATTTTAAATCCCATGTACAGAATCTAAATAAGAAGTGAATATCAGGTCTCTTCCCTTGGGCTCCATACTAGGTCTTAAAACAACAATAGCCATATGGGAGACCAGGTTGATCTTAGAAATTTCTCATAAGACAACGTCCACTGCCCACATAACCCATTTAAAATCTTCCCAACAATCCTAGACTGCACATCCTCCTGTGTCCCCATCTTCTCCACCTTTGGCTCCATGTCCCAGTCTGCAAGACTTGAAGAAGTCTTCTGCTTCATCAGACGCCAGACTCTATCAAGTGACCCCGCAGGTCTACAAATTTAGAATAGTTCTGCTTTACCAGAGGCCAAGCTGAATCTAAGGACCCTAACAGCAGCAGTTGTCCTGGAGACCAGGCTAGTATTACAGACCCCAGAGGCCAGAAAAGATCTAGGAGCCCCAGTCTGTACCATATCTTCTTCTACAACTTCAGAAGAAGACTTTGGCTTTACCAGAGGCCATTCCAGATACAGCGATCCCAGCAGACTGAAGACAACCTAGTCACCAGATACCTTAGCAATTTAGGCAAAATTTTCAGATAGTAGAGAGAAATCAAGGAACAAAACAACCATATGCAATGACAGTCACAAGAATCCATATCTAGACTTGTAACCATCCAAAATCCAGATGTTTAAATGGCAGCATAAGAACACAATAAATTACAGAAAAAGCAAAACTAGGAAACAAAAGCATCACTAGAGCCCAGTTATCCTACAACAGCAAGACCTGAACAATTCAACTGATGTAAAAGAAAATGACCCTTAAAATTACTTTAAGAACATAATAGAGATCCTTAATGAGGATTTGAAAAATACCTTTAAAAAATCAAGGAAAACACAAAATGAAATTGGAAAATGGCCTATCCTCCTGTAACCTCAGTGAAACTTTGAAACACAGCTTGCTCCAATACTGAGGGGACTTAAGAGGTGAGTGAACAGCCACACAGCAGGATGTCCCACCCTCGAGGTCCTCCCCAGTGGGACAAAACTCTGGCCAGTCCCAAAAACTTCCTAGGTTTTTCTAGCCAGCCAACAGGGAGTTGCCTGCAGACAGGCTCCCCGAAACCACAAACCCCTACAGCCTACTAGCCACACCCCGCTCCCAAACCCACCTATCCACCTGCAACCTAGGTGGAACTCTGAAGCACAGCTTGCTCCAATACTGAAAGGATTTAGTTGAATGAGCTGTCACAGGGTGGGATGCCATACTCTCTAGGTCCTCCCCAGTGGGACAAAACCTCAGGCCCCTCCCCCAATTCCCTCAGAGTTCTAACCAGCCAGCAGGGAGTTTCCTATGGCTAGGCTCCTGCAAAACCCAAACCCATCCAATAGACACCCTAAGCTAATAGCCACACCCCACCAAAAGCTGAGAGCTTGCTATAATACTGAGGGAACCTAGATCTTGCTACAACACTGAGGAGATTAAGAGAGAGCACCAAGACAGCACGAAGATCAAGCAAGCAGGCTTATAGAGACCTCAGAGGCTTTCTGAGACAGACATTGACAGTACAGAGCAGATCAAGAAAAACTCCCAAACACTTAGACAACCACTGCAAAGATTGAACAAAACAGTTATAGGGAGAGGGCAAAATTCATCAGTCATTTTTCTCTGTGTCTTGCCAAATACCTGTCAGAATCTTTTGTGAAGCAGGAATCCTGAAGGACCATCCCACCTTGTATTGCAAAGTTCAACAGTCACTTTCCTGAGATTCCTGCATGTCCAGTTTATACAGCATAATGTCAAGCAGTCAAGGCAAAAACAGTTTCTTGCCCAAATGGCTACTCTTGTCACACTGAAAGAAACTCTTATGAAGTTTCCTTGACATCCATCATTTTCTCTAAAGTAAATTTTGTTGTGCCGTGAGCATTTACGCCTCATTGTCATAAAAATCTTATAATAACAAAATATTTTAAATGTCATATTCTTTTTGTTTTTTTAAAGATTATTGATTTTATTTTCAAAAATTACAGGACACAGTAATATCCAGAGTTAAGTAAATATTACATTCCTAAATGCTTTCATTATGAAGCAAAGTCACCACAGCTGAATACAATTTCTGTTTAGGTTCTTTTCTTTTTTTAAAAAGTAATTTTTATTGAGCTTTATATTTTTCTCTGCTCCCGTCACTGCCTCTCCCCTACCCCCTTCAACCCTTCTCAAAGTTGCCATACTTCCAATTTACTCAGGAGATCTTGTTTGTTTCTACTTTCTGCTTCCCATGTAGATTAGATCTATGTAAGTCTCTCTTAGTGTCCTCATTTTTGTCTAAGTTCTCTGGGACTGTGGTTTGTAGGCTGTTTTTTTGTTTTTGGTTTATATTTAAAAACCACCTATGAGTGAGTACATGTGATAATTGTCTTTCTGTGTCTGGGTTACCTTACTCAATGTTTTCTAGCTCCACCTATTTTCCTGAAAAATTCAAGATGTCATTATTTTTTTTCTGTTGTGTAGTACTCCATTGTGTAAATATACACATTTTCCTTATCCATTCTTTGGTTGAGGGGCATTTAGGTTGTTTCCAGGTTTTAGCTATGACAAACAAAGCTGCTATGAACATACTTGAGCACATGTCCTTCTGGCACTGTTGGGCATCCTTTGGATATATACCCAAAAGTGGTATTACTGGGTCTTGAGGAAGGTTGTTTCCTAATCTTCTGAGAAATTGCCACACTGGCATCCAAAGGGGTTGTACCAGCTTGCATTCCCACCAGCAATGCAGAAGTTTTCCCTATTCACCACAACCTCTGCAGCATAAGTTGTCATCACTGTTTTTGTTAAATGCCATATTCTATAGAGAAGAGGTTTCAAGAATGGACTGGATGGGTTAGGATGAAAATCTGAGAGATCAGGTATTGGGAACCAATGAGGAGAGTACTGAAAGAGACTATTGAAATGGGGACAGATTTCAGAATTAGGTAAAAATCTAGGCCAAGGGAATCTCCCAGGAATCTACAAGGAAGAGGAAAGACCAAAGCTTAGACTCCTAGTCATAGCAGATAAGTAGCCTGACTGGGCATTTCATCTAACCAGATTGGTGCCTAGCCCAAATATAATCAGAGACATGGCATCTAGCAACTAACAGAAACAGATGTCAACTCATAGTCAAACATTATGTGAAATTTGGTCAACCTAAGTAACAGGAGGCAAAAGGATTGTAGGAGCCCAAAAGGTCATGGACACCATAGGAGAATTCACTGAATCAGCTAATCTCGGCTCATCAGGGCTCACAGAGACTGAACTGACAAAAGGGGAGCCTGGACCGGTCTTACCAAGGTACTCTGCATATATGTTATAGTTGTGTAGCTTGGTCCTCTTGTGGGACTCCTAACAGTGAGAAGAGAGGCTACTTTCGACTCTTTTACAGGCCTTTGGTACTCATATCGGGCCACTTTGCTCCACCTTAATATGTGGGAAATTGTTTAGTCTTATTACATCTTGATTTACTAGGTTCGTTGAAACTCACGAGACACCTGCTCTTTTGGGTTGCTGGGAGGAATAGAGGGGAAATGAAGGATAACGAACTAAAAAGAGAAGTGAGAGGGAAATCTAGGGTTAGAATATAAAATAAGTTAATACAGAAATTTATTAAAAGAGTGAATCCCCAGTATCCCTGGTCATTAGGCCACACATTAGTTTAGATTTTAAAAAGTTTCCCTCCAGACTTCCAGCACTGGATTTATATCATTAATTACATTTTGTGTATAAAACATAATTTTATATGTAAAAAAAATAGTTCATAATTGACATTTTTCTCAGTTTATTTAAAGATAACATAACATGTCTTTTACCTAAATGCTTTAATCTTTAATTCCAACTCTAATAATATCATGAAATTTGAAGGCAAATGGATAAAGCCAGAAAAAAATTTTTGAATTAGGTAACCCAGACCCAGAAAGGCAAACATGGCGTGCAATTGGAACACCAACCTAACCACATAAGCTTTGGTCCTGCTTGTGGAATGTGCTAGGATAATGGTGGTACAGAGGTTAAGGAAGTGGCCAACTAGTGACTGGTCCAGGTTCAAATTTATGGCAATAGAATGAACCCACTGCTGACACTGCCTGGACTGCCAGAACCCAGAACTTGGATGGTCCAGAGACCTAGGATAGAACCAAGCATGATAATAGAAGAAGAAATAAAGTCAAGTTGATAAAGCCTAATGATATTCTGTTATACTCATAGATTGGTGACTACTCCAATTATCATCAGATAGGCTTAATCAAATAACCGACAGAAACGATGTAGAGACACACACTCAAACATTAGGTCAAGCTCAAAGAATAGTGATGGAGATAGAGAGGAAGAATTGAAGGAGACAGATGGGTCAAGGTCACCACAAGAAACCATACAGAATTAAATAACTTCAGCTCAGAAGAGCTCACTGAATCTGAAACAACAACCAGAGAAACTGCATGAGACAGACTTAGGCCCTCTACATATATATGAAAGGTTTGTAGATTGGGCTACTTACAGGACTTGTAGCAATGGGGGCAGGCATTATCTCTAACACTTTGATTCTTGGGAAACTATTCCTTGTATTGCCTTCCTTTGCTCAGTCTTAATAGAAGCAGAGGTGCTTAGTCTTACTGCCACTTGTTATGCCAAGATTTTTGCTTTCCATGGGAGGGCTCCCCCTTTCTGAACAGAAAAGTAAGAGAAGATTGGGGTGGGGGAAAATAAGGGAGGGACAGGAGGGAATGGAAGAAGAGGAGAAAGGGGATATGCAGTTGGAAGTATAAGAAATAAATAATTTTAATTAATAAAAAATAAGCACTTCTATTTATACAGTATGTGCCCTTGTGTTCTCAGAGGACTTAATTTTCTCCTGTAAAATGCAGTCAGTTAGGGAGAAGCTACACAAGATACATGTGATACTTAAATACTCAGATTTAAAGGGGTGCTTAAATGCCTTTACATGCAAAAATATTGTCTTAATTGAAAATAATTTCTCTCAGCAGATCTATTAGTTAACAGTGTGAAGGGGTGGTGAGATAAGAGTGAAAAGTGGCCAAGATGGAAATTCATAAAGTGACACATCTTTAGGTGACCTACACAAGACTCACTTACCTCTTTTTATGACTTGTTTCCAATAACAATGTTTTGCATTCCTGTTACACCTCCTGAAACGGAGCATCTTATTGCCTGGAATGCATCAATAAATGAGGGACTTGAAAATATTCAAGTTCATCCTGCAAATGCGTGTTCTACTGCATGTTTACATAGAGATCACAATGTAGGTAACACAGACATTGTTTGAAGGATATATTGATGTGTTCAATACTCCAAAAGGTACAGAAAATCCCCTTCTGGGAAAAGAATGAGCTACTTTTAGTGTGCACAGAAAATGCAGAATGAAAAAATAGAAAGGAACAGTCCCTTTACTAAGGGAGTAATTTTAACTCTTCTATATTTTGGTCATCATTTCAACAAACTGAAAGACAATGGCCAAGGCGAAGCAATACACGATGTTTTCGCTTGTAATACCTACCAGTTTTGGTTTTTGCTTTTGTGCCATTGTGAAGTAAAACAAAATTACATTCGAGTAATTACGTAGGTGTGTGTGTTTTTAGCCTTCATATTAATTTCCAATAAAATAAAATATTTATCTATGACAATGCCAATTCAGAAACTTTTATCACTTTTGAGGTATGCCAGGACTCTGTCCCTGGAGTACAACTTCTAATCTTGCTGTTTTCAGATGTTAGATAATGAGCTGATAGGTTCTAATCAACTTGTAAAAGAGTAAAATGATTGTTTGCACTATTGTTTTATGAGAAAATTTTTGAAAAATATTATGGAGAAAATTTAATTTGCTATCATAAACATATTTATCATTCCTATCCAGATGAGCAAAACATAAGATTTGTGCATATATTTGTGGATTTTATCAATATTTACAAATATATCCAAGATTATGGAGGTTTATATCATACTGATAAAGGGTTACAAATAACTTTAAAAGTTACATAACATTTTTTAGTACTTTCATTCTCAACACATATGATCTAAAATATTGTCAATTTAATAGGGAAAGATGTATGACTATCTCAAAAACATATCATAGAATTATACAAGATATAAAATACTTTCAAAGAATTTAAAGAGTAGAACTAGGTAAATATTGGCATTTTAAATGTTCATGAAGACTCAAATTATTTCAGCCTATTTTGAATATAAATTTAACATTTTATCAGAAACTATAAAAAAGCTTGTAAACATATAATCATTCTTATCTGTTTTATATATTGGTCAAATTCTCATTATATGTACACAAAATTATATTATATAGGCAAAACTTACCTATTTATTAAAACTCATTCCAGGCATATGCAACATCTCCACAAATATCTACAAATGTTCTCAGAGGAAGTTTTGTTTCTGAGAAGCTATAACTCTTTTTTAGTTAACTGACTATTTATTTATTCTTTATTTAACCTTAAAACCACATATTCTTGACATAAAAGTACTCTGAAAAGCAGAGAATGAAAATGGCTATTATTATGCACTTGTTACAAAGTTCAGCATGTAGTATAGTCAATGAATACTAAAGAAGAAGAAATAACTTTGCACACTAAATTTTCAAGCAAATTCTTAATTTGTAAAGATCATATTTACTATCTAGCCTAGACTACCTATCATGTAGGAAGGGAGAAAGGATGGAAAAGATGGAGAGACTACAGGTAGAATGGAAATACTTACATTTCTCAATTCTAGTAATATTTTAAGAATGTTAATTCATATATATAGTATAATAATTTATAGTGATAAATTAATAACCATATAGAGCAAATTATTTGAATAAGTCACCAAAATTATAAAAATCTTAAGTATACTACTTGCTACTTTTAAAATCAAAACAATGAAATCACTTTGATTTCAAGTAATAGGAATTCCCTAAAAAATAAAAAAAGAACTGTTTATGTCAATTCAATCCATAAAAATAACCTCAGAAATTTTGTACAAAAAATGAACTTGAAGGCACAGTTTATATCTGGATTCCTAAGGAATAAGCGTTAAACTATAGTATGACAGGGAAATAAATATTTAAAATCCATATAAAATTTCATTTGGTTAACCCCTCCTTTACAACTTTATCAAGAAAAAAATCCACAGTGAAACTGGCTTATAATTAGAAAGAAATATTAGAAATTAGAGTTTCTTTAAGAATTATGTGTACTAATATAAACTTTGGGCATGTGATTAAATTATGAAACTATATTTTGTATATGAAGATGCAGGAAAAGGCAGAGTGTTTCTAAACTAAGATTATTTAAGAATATCAAATCATGAAAACAGTGTATGTAAAAGTCATACCTTTTGGCTCTCCACCCTTCTTTCCAAAAACCAGAGACAACAGATTGGAAACTGTCAGAAAACTCCATATTTTTCTTATACTTTTTTCCAGTTATGAAAAGACAGAAAAATTCCTAAGTGTGTCTACATTTGAAACCCAAACAATCATTAAAATAACAAAGACAAAAGTAAATATAATGGACCTTAAGGAAAATAAAAACCATGTTAGAGGTTAGTAGCTAGATGTGACAGGTAAGAGTTTATTTGGCTTCTACAATCTCAATAAATCAAAGCATGAAGTCTATGCCACGGGATAATTATCGCTGATTTGCTGCTGAAGGATTATTCATGATTTTCTATAAAATATGCTGTCAAAAATCTCAGTAGTATTTATGGAGTAGCTTGACTTTTTAAGTGCCTTCTGCTAGACAAAATTTTTAAGTAGGGAAAATAAAGTATGTTCAGCACTTTCACAGTCAACAGGTCTGGTGCAATTTTTCATTGATGTGAATAATTAAGGAATGTGTGAATGATGCCTAGACTTATTATTTGTTTACTTGTAAACAATATTAACTAGACTTAACTAAACTATCCCATTCATCTTGCACTCTTCATAAGCAAAATTATATTCAGATAAGCTCATTGAGAAAGCTGTTTGGAAATTATTTAGATATGTGGATGACATGAAAGTTGGTTTAATGCTAATAAACTTATACATAATTTACTGATAAATATTGTTTTACAATATTTCAAATATAATTGTCATTGTGACTGATAAAGTTGTTTCTATAATGTGTAATTATTAATTTTGCTAATGCATTGTCATTCTTTTAGTTAGAAGAGAGTTGAACTAGAAATTTCATTTATTCAATGAATTTGTGACCACCTAGAAAGAAATAATTGTATTTCTATAGAAATCAAACATGGAGAATGCCAAAATATTGGTGTAATTTATCATAATTAATGGCAACATATAAAATAAAATCATAGAGCTAGTGACTTTACATATTATATAAAATTGTCTTATTCTTTACAAACAAACAAATAGGAAACAAAATAAAATGAGTAACTAAATCATTTTTTATTTTTATTTAATTTGTGTATTTTTGCGTGAGTTTCTAAAAGAGTTTTGTCTGTGATTTCTTTCTCAACTTCTTTATCATTTCTATATAGGAGGGATATATATATATATATATATATATATATATATATATATATATATATCCTTGATGTTGAAGTGTGTCTCCTTGATGTATCAGAAGAAAGAATTCTGTGGTTTTATCCATTTTTTAGTCTATGTAATTTTTTTTTTATTTTTGGAGAATTGAAACCATTGATTTTGAAGCTAACTATGACTAATGATGCATGATTACTGTTAAATTGTTATTGTTTTTGCTGCTGCTGCTCTGCTAGTGATAGTGGAAGTTGTGGTGTATGTGTGCTTTCCTTCTTTTGTTTTTGCTGTTGTGAGATTATTAATTTCTTGTGTTTTCATGGGTGTAGTTAACCTCTATTGGTTCTAGTTTTCCTTCTAGCATCTTCTGTAGAGCTGGATTTATAGATAGAGAGTGTTTAAATTGAATTTATAGTGTAATATCTTATTTTATCAATCTATTGTGATTAAAATTGTGCTGGGTATAGTAGTCTATACAAGAATCTTCAACCTATTAGAGTCTCTACTGAAAATTTGAGTGTAATAAGGTGGCTTTCTTTTCTGGTCCAATCTATTTGTTGTGTCCAATCTATTTGCTTCTTCTACCTTCATAGACATCTCCTTTATGTTATGAAATTGTTCTTTTGTGATTTTGTTGAAAAGGTTTTCTAGATCTTTGACTAGGGATTCTTATTCTTCCTTTTTTTTTGTATTACTCTTATGTTTGATCTTTTCATATTGTTCCAGATTTTCTGAATATTTTACATCAGGAATTTCTCACATTTAACATTTTCTTTGACCTATGAAATTATTTTCTCAATAATGTCTTCAGTGCCTGATATTGTCTTTTTCATTTCTCATTTTCTGTTGGTGAACCCTGCCTTTGAGTTTTTGTTGAAACTATTACAATTTTCATTCCAGATTTTCCTCTGTTTGTGTTTTATTTATTGCTTCTCTTTCCATTTACATATCTTCAGCAGTCTATTAATTCCCTTCCATTGTATGTTTGAATTTTCATGATTTTTCTTTAAGGAATATATATATTCTCCTTTGGGGAATCTATTCAGTTCCTTTCATTGTTTGTTCTTTCCTGTATTATAAGCTAATTATTAATTTAATATTTAAGGACCTATATAATCTTCATAGAGTTTATTTTATTTATTTATTTGTTTGTTTATTTATTTATTTATTTGTTTGTTTGTTTGTTTGTTTGTTTTTCAAGACAGGGTTTCTCTATGACTTTGGAGCCTGTCCTGGAACTTGCTCTGTAGACCAGGCTGGTCTCGAACTCGCAGAGATCCGCCTGCCTCTGCCTCCCGAGTGCTAGGATTAATGGCGTGCTCCACCATCGCCCTGCTCATAGAGTTTATTTTAAGGTATTTCTTTCTCTTGTGTTTCAACTCTGTTGAAATATTCAGAGTTTCTGTGGTATGACAGCTGAGCTGTAGTGGAGATATATTTACCTGACTGTTAGTGATTGTTTTCTTAGCTTTGCATCTAGGCATCTGAGTTTGAAATAATCAACGGTCTTGGTGCTCACTTCTGGGTTTGCCTTTTGTGAGAGTGTTTTGTTCCTTCTTTTCTTTCTCGTTTCTTTCAGAGAAAGTCCTAGTGATATGTCTCCTTCTCAGCTTCTCTGTTCACAGGGAGTTTCCTCTGGTGCTGGTGCTGGTGTCAGGAATGAAGCTATGAATGGGAGGTTTGGAGTTAGTTGCTCTGGACCTCAGAGGGACAAGGTTCACCAATGTTATTTTACAGCACTAGTGAGGAAGGAATGACTGCATCTAGGGAACAGAGAGGAGAGAGAAAGACAGAGAGAGAAAAAAGAGAGAGATAGAGAGAGACAGAGAGAGAGACAGAGAGACAGAGAGAGCAGGTGTTTCCTTGGTTTGGAGGCTGAGATAAAGGGATGAGTGATGGAAGGAAGTTTAAGAGGGAATGGTGTCTGTGATCCACAGGAGATGTGGACATTAGAGAAGGGAGACTGCAGCTGGTAATCTCTTGTATCACTAGGGATAAGACTGAATTATTGGGCTCCAGGAACAGAAAGAATTCTGTAGAAAGTGTTTTCTATCCTTCCAAGTCCTGAAGCCACAACAGTTCACTTCCAAAGAAACACACGGGGACCTACATTATTTATAAACTGGTTGGCTAATTAGCGCAGGCTTTCTTTTTAACTCTTTTATCTTATTTTGACCCACAATCCACATGGCTTAGAAACTTTTATCAGTGAGGCATTTTCATCTTGCTTCCTCTGCATCTGGGTAAAGACTGCAGACTGAGCCTTTCCCAGAATTCCCCCCTTTCTGGTTGCCCAGTCTATATGTCCTGCTGTGCTACTGGCCAATCAGCATTGTATTAAACCAATACAAGAGACAGATCATTACAGGGTATAAGACCATTGTCACACAATAGAATTCTGAAGAACATTTAAAAACACTTTACAGTAAGATGCAAATATTTACAATAAATAGAGTTATTTGCATAACATAGTAAAGTCAGTTTTCCTGAAACAGTGTATATGCTTAATTTGTTAGCACAAATCAACCTAAGGATTTTTACTTGTATTAAGTTATGCTGTGATCATTGTTATTAGTTTAAAATATAAAGAAGTAGTGAATATTGTACATATTTAAAATACTCTATTGGTTATGTATATGCAGGTGTTTGTACATGAATGTTTGAACACACACATACATGCCTTGCATTGTGGAATCCAGAAGAAATTCCACGGTGTTAAACTTCAGCTGTTATCTGCTTTTCTTATTAAATTTTTATTAAAATATAATTATATCATTTCCTTTTTCCCTGTCCTCCCCTAACTCCTCTTTCCATTTAAAAATAAAGTTTTCTTTAATTATTATTATTATTATTTACACACACATGTAGACAAACACACATTTATCTACGTTATTATGAAAATACAGCCTGATGAATAGTATAATGTGACTTTTGCATATATTATTTTGAGGCTGACTACATTTTATTAGATAGCTAAGTATGGGCCTCATCCTGAGTCTGGGCTTATTATCTCTCTCCCAGCTGTCATTTACATTTAATTCTTTGTCTGTGAGCAAAAAAAAAAAAATGATGACATTTCCAACTTGCACATTAGCATGACTATTGATTTTTTCATTGTTTAAATTTTACTTTGTCTACCGTATTGTTGAGATCATGGTTGTAGTTTCCCTGCTATTTCTAGGAGACACATTCACATGGTAGATTAGCTGGTCCTCTGGCATGTAAAACTATCTGACCTACTCTTCCTGGATGTTCCTAGAACCTTAGTGGCATGAGTTGAATTGGAGATGTATCTGTTGTTGTTGGGCTTCCCAGAATTTGTTGATCTCCATAGAATAGTCATAATATATGTTTTGTTTGTGTGTTTATTCTTGGTTTATAAAGGACTTCTTAATTGGCCTGAAATTTCAGAGTAGACATAGTTGAACCCCAGTCCCAGAAATCTCCTGATCTCTGCCTTCCCATTTTGGAACTGTAAGAAAGTGCTAATTTAAATGACTTTTTCCCCACATCAGATTTGTATCCTATCAATGTATATGAATTATAATTTTAAAAATCATATAAAAATTAATAATATAATTTTATCACCATTATAGAATTATATATTTTAGAGTTCCTTGGAGTCCAAAACAAGAAGTTAAGTTACATACCATCAGCTATATAATGAGGTCTTAATACTTTAAAAAGAATAAGTAGTCTGACAGAGAATGCAGTGTACTGTCATGCTATATAAACAAATATTTTAGAAGTATGTTATTTATATAAACTGGATATCTTGACAAAAATCTTTTTGCATCTCCATTGTATAATGTGTAGTAGATGAATAAAGAGGTTCTTGAGTTTAATCCATACTCCACTGTGCTTTCAATCAATCCCTTTTAGATGGCAATCCTGAGTGGGCTATGAAGATATGAGGAGTCTTAACCTGAATAACTAAGAGTTAAGAGGAGTCTTAACTTGGATGCTAAGCTGGTCTATCAGGTAGTATCGAGAAATGCTCATGACTAACATGTCTAACAGTTAGTCTCCTCCCCTTTAGTACTTCTGTGTGTAAGAAAAAGTCTAAAGCAACAGTCTCACTTTCACTGTTTTCTTTAGGTAATAGGAAAAATTGATAATCTATATACAAATATGCCATGGGATATAGAATTGTTTCATCTCACATAGAATTAGTTATACAATGAACTGTTTTCAGAAGTTTATTTAAAATATTAATATACTTTATTTTAAAAGAAAAAATGTGAACAAAGGAAATGAAAACAAATTATTCTGAATTATTTTGACATACAACATATTTTTTCTTGTTATAAAACAACCAAATGATTTGAGAAATGGCTCTCAGCAAAAGTGATAAATATATAATATTGGTAAATTTTCTTTAATATATTAATCATATTTTCATTTCAACCTTTGTGACATACATATATATGTATGTATAACAAAAAATAATTTTTACTCTGGAATCAGAGTTAATCTGTTTCTTTGGAATTATTTCAAATTATTATAATAAATGGTATTTGATAAAGTCATCATGTTTTTTAATATAATTATTAATTTTAGTATAATTTAAAAACTTGCTACTCACTGAATTTCATTTGTTTTACTGCAGCATTATGTATTTATAGTAAAAATGAATATAACTTTAAAAATACAAGTAATTATCTCTTTTTTCTCATACTGTATATTTATATAGAAATGTGTGTGTGGATGTATATTTATGTTTGTAGATAGTTCTCTACAATGATTTTAAATAAAGTTTCTATGAGGCTTCCTATACTGTAATAATTTTTCTATTTGTAATTTGCAAAATGTATATTCTTAGTAAATTACCAAAATATACATCTTGAAAGCTACATGAAGATTAAGTGTCTAAGGTGAGCTTCAACATATTTAGTTCCTATAACAATACATACTGTACACCCAGATTAGAGAAGAATATAATATTATGTAACTTTGATTTTAAAATTTTATGCTTCATACAAGGCAACCTATGAAGACGATAGAAAGTATTTTCAGGTACTAGGAATATTTTTCTTCTTTCAATGATACATTTTAAGCTAATGATTTTTTTCCTTCTTCAGTCAATGCAACCCTGGGTGTTTTAGGAGGACATCATAGTGGTTAATTGATTGCCACAAAGCCTCTCATACACTAAAAGCATGGTGTAATAGATTGGGAACTTAAATCAGATCTACACTGACTTTAACTTTGCTTTCATCCTTGTAGGTGGTCTAACCACCTTTGTGCTTTAAATATCAGCTTGGTAAGGCAGAATTAAGATAAACTCATTGGACAGCATTATTGATTGATCTCATTTGGGAATGAAATTGAGACAGAAAAGTTTTAAATGAGACATTCCTTTCAACAATTTGCTTGAACATACATAGAAACACTTTTATACAGCACAAAATGACCTTTGGAATAAAGAATTCAACATGCTGTGTGAGTTTTCTTTTTGTTAATATGAATCATGCGGCTGCATGATGCAATTGACCTGAAAAAGTAACTCAGAGCTGTGTAGAAATAGCAATTCAATAAATTTGTGAAAGAAAAGCATATGAATTTATTTTAAGTCTATTACTTAGCACTTTTCTATGTATGAAATTTCAGATTTAATGTTAAATTTTTATGATATTAAGTTTTATGTAATTGGTACTATTTTTCATTGAAATTTTACATCAACAATAAAAATTGTTTGAACAATAGATGTTTTCATTTATTAATGGAACTAAATTTGATTACAATATTCAAGCCAAAATAGTAATCAGCCCACAATGTATACTAAACATATATCATTATATAATATATACTAAAACAGTTATCCTTGA
Source organism: Chionomys nivalis (assembly GCF_950005125.1). Taxonomy (NCBI): domain Eukaryota; kingdom Metazoa; phylum Chordata; class Mammalia; order Rodentia; family Cricetidae; genus Chionomys; species Chionomys nivalis. The sequence continues at coordinate 25,529,529 of NC_080103.1, read as the reverse complement.
AATTTTCTGTAGCATTCTCTTACAGTCTATGTCATAATTTGTGTTCATTTCATAGACTTAATCACAAACATTTCCAATATGTCAGTCTATAAGAATACATTTGTAGCTAATGATTTAGTGCAATGAAATAAGTAAATTATTTTGAAAAAAAAACAGAGCTGGAGAGGTTGCTCAGAAGCTAAAAGTACTTGTCATTCTTATAGAATATCCGAGTTAAGCTTCCAGCTTTAACATGATGCCTCATAACTCTAAAAAACTAAGGTTTACATGCTCAAACTTCATTTTCCAAACTCTCCATGATCCTGGCACAAATGTGATCCATGTACATATAAGGAAGAGAGCATTCTTGACATGAAACTAAATAAAACATCTTGAACAGCAAAAGAATGTTGTGCACATATTTTGTAGGCAGAGACTGCTTTTTTATTTCCCGACTGCACAAATTGTAATAACCACAAATAAACTAATTACAAGACTGTTTGGCTAATAACTCAGACATATTTCTAGCTAGCTAGTATGTTTTTAATTAACCCATTTCTATTAACCTGTGTATCACCATGAGGTTGTGATCTACCAGTAAGGTAAGGTTATGGTGGGGGTCTGTCTCCTTTGGCAGCTACATGGTGTCTCTCTAACTCCGCATACTCTCTCTATGTATTGCTGTACTGATTTCCATCCTAGATTTACTCTGCTAAGCCATTGGCCAAAACAGCTTTATTCATTAATCAATAAAATCAATACATATACAAAAGGATATCCTACACAATCTCCCCATTTCTGTCTAAATAAAAAGAAAGGCTTTAACTTTAACATAGTAAAAATTACATATACATATACAAACCAGTTATAAAGCAAGAACTACAGTTATAATATTTCTTTGTGAGTCTAAAATTTTATATTTAATTTATCTTTTTATCATAACTAAGAAGCTCTATAACTGTCTGTCTTCAACTCTTCAAAGACCCCAGAAGGAAATAATATGACCTAAGTAAGCAGGAAGTACAATGTAAGCATGCTAAAGCTCTAGAAATGACTGAGATGTCACCCTGCCTAGACAGTTACCCAAAATTCTTCTATTATTTTGGGGCATCCATCTTCAGCCTATAGATCCATAGTATCTGGCAGGCTTTTTCATGAAGCAGGAAATATGAAAAGTTATTTCACCTATCTTGGCAGAGTTCATCAGTTGCTTTCTTCTGTGTATTGCAGAATGTCTGGAAAATTCTTTTGTTAGGCAAGAATCCTCAAGGACCCTCCCCCCCCCAACTTTTGATGAAGCCGTCACTTTTCTATGGGTTCTGTTTGTCCAGTTCATACAGCATACCATGAAGCAGTCCAGGCAAGAGCAATTTTTTTTCCAAAATGACTAGCCTTATCATATTTAAGGCAAATTCTATAATGATTTTCTTCAATGCCCATCAACCTCTCTGAAGTAACTGATGCTGCCAGATGTAGACATGTCTCACTGTTGAGAAAAGTCTAAGTTCCTAAAACATTTTAAATGCCATAGTCCATATAATATTATAATAATATTCATAATCCAGACTCACTATGTATTTTTCATCTTTATGTGGCTCATTTTTTACTCCTTTAGTCTATGACTATCTGTACTCTTTTATATTACTTTTACTGTCTCTTTAAAGACTTTTATTCTTTAAGCCTATTCTTTTTAATAACTGTCTGCACTCTTTTACTTCTTTCTCCTAAGCCTATATACATTTATCCAACACTCTGACCCATTAAGAGGTTTATTTCTGTCTAAATCTGTATTTATAATGTATCACTACTCATTTTCAGACCAGAAGCTAAACTTTTTTAAATGCTAATCAGGCATGGCTAACACCAATTTCACCGCCCTGCCTGTTTATTCTAACATGGTGGAGTTATGTCCATTTGTCAGATCTGCGAGCCATGCTCACCGCTCCAGCTTCAGTGACGCAGTGTGTCTATGTCACCATTAAACAATTTGTAACAAGTTGTTCACAGATCCCATTTAAGTGCTGGACCTCTTAAAAAAGCCAGAGTTTACTCTCTCAGCACTAGTAAAGAAACTGGATCTTAAAGATGTCATCATTTTTTTTTACCACTAACAATGAGTTGGGAAGATTTCTCTTAAAGAAGCCCTGCCTCTGCTTTCTTCCAGCAAACAGAGTCTATTTGAAAAAATATGGCTACCAAAAAGCTGTACTTTACTCTGTTCTTTCATTTCTAGGATTCCTTCCCAAGTTATCTCATGTTTTATGTGAATGTAGTTTCCCCACGTTTGGGCACCATTTTAATTATATCACTGTTCATCCAATAACTAAAGCACATTTCTAGGTAGCTCTTACATCTTGAATTAACCCATTTCTGTTAATCTGTGTATCAATACAAGTTAGTGGCTTACCAGTAAGGTAAGGTTCCCATGGGCATCTTTCTCTTTCTGTAACTACATGGCGTCTCTCTGACTCTACCTACTCTCTATATATATACCTTTGTTTGGAATTCTCACCTGGTTTTACTCTGCTAAGCCATTGGCCTAAACAGCTTTATTCATTAACCAATAAAAGCAACACATATGTGAAAGGGAATACCACATCAATATTTTAAAATTCAGCCCCAAAAATCAACAGCTAAGAATTTCAGTGAACACAGTAGTAAATTATATTTTAAAATACTACTGAAACCCTTGTCAATCCTTTTCCCATTTCACAAAATGACAGATTTAATGACTGTGTTTGGATCCATTGCTATGCCAGAGAATTTGTATCATGATGTATTATTTCTATGTAATCTTTTCTGAAAGTAATTTTGTTTACATAACTTCTTATTCCATGTAACTAAGGTGTTTGAAGAAAAATTGATAATACAAAGAGTGAGTTAGGTGCGAATTTTGTGAGGATCAATTTCCCAAAGTACTCTACAGTTTGTATGTGTGGATTATTTCTGCCACATATTTAGAACATCAAGTATAATTAGTGACACCAAAGCTTTACAGGAAAAGACCATGTGATTCTTTGTTTACCTAGTTGGAGAGTTAAATGAAATGAATGGGTGAAAATATAGGTAGTAATTTGTGAATTAAAACAATAAATCACCATTATCTAAATAACTGTTAAATCCTGAAGCCAGGAATAGCTTGAAGAGAGGGAGGAATCAGCTGTCCTAATAATATGCACAGGAACAAGTGGCTTCAGTTTTGTGCAACATTGGTTAATGGATACTGAAAAATGGCATGTCTCATAGTTTGATGCTGACTGAAAAGGAATTTGCTTTGTTCACAGACATTGGCCGTTCTGTTACTAGTATATGCACAGTTGTTTATGCATTCCATTCACAGATGTATTAGCATTAAAGTCATATATTTATCTTAAAGTTCTCCATGGTGTGGACTTTGTAAATTCTAGAAAAACTTTATGTTTATCCCTTAAAGTTGGTATATTCAATTATTCTTTTATTCTCTTACAATGAACATGTTTCAAAATTATATGCTAGAAAGATTTTCAAATTAAGACAACCTTTACAAAATTATATTAATAGAATTATTACAATCAATATGTGATTTTTAAGAAATGCAAAGCAAATAGATATTTCCTGGAGACTAATACATGGGAGTGTTTAAATACAGCACGTATCTAAAATGTCTCATCTGTAACTTATATTTGCTCTTGAAATAGCATTTTCTGCTATCTTGCTAAGAATAAACTATGCATCAGAAATCATGTACCACACACACAGAGAGTTAAGGTAAATATCATCCTTATTGGTTATTACTTTCAAACAAAATGAGAATATGATCAAGAGGAACAAACAAATTGAGATTATTTTAAGCTTGTATTATTGCTTAAAATAAAATTTATATAAATAAGTAGAAATAGTTAATTATTTTTACGCAAGTATTTGCATGTATATCTTCTGCTTAGGACATTTAGTAAATGTTATACTGGATCATACATCTTAACAGATAAGTACAATTTTGTTTGAGAGGTTTCCTCTATAAAATACACATGATTTGTTTTCCCTCAATGCCAATCAGTACTGATTTACTACACAGATAATTATGGATGAATGTGTGAAAAGTCTGTCTAATAGAATTCTGTCAATCAATGCCTAGTCCAACTTTCTCATTACATGTTTGCCAAAACTATATGATGGAATTTGCCTGGTGACATTTCAGGGATAGTGACTTTGATATCGAAGGAAATGTTTCAGGTTCATTTCATTACCTTAGAAAAGTAAAAGCAAATTTGCCTTATAAAAAGCAATTACTTCTTAGCTGACCAGGGCACAATAGCAATATAAGAGAGATTTCTCATTCCACTATTCAAATCCTGAACCAGCAAACTACTGTTTGATTTTGCTTTAAGCCAATTTTACCATGTTTGAATTGCAAAAGCATTTAATCTTCATAAAGTAGGTTATTATAATGGAGATCATATTGTATTGGAAGGGAATACCATCGAGGAGGCAGTGGGTATTGGGATAATTTTAGTATTTGTCACATTTTAAAAGCATTGTTAGCTAAAAATATTTATGAACACTTCGAGTACTTATTATAAATTGGCACTGCACAGTTTTTGAAGACAGGCTTCTATTTCAAGCTGTTAATTATACATATTTTAAATTAGATTAGCATTAAAATATTTTAAGAATTCCACCAAACAATGGCTATTCTGACCAAGATACTAGAGATATATTATTAACAAGTTATATATATTCACTTAGCTGCAGTCCTTTAATTTTACACTTCATAATATAAATCATTCATATATGCTAATTTGAGGGTACATTACAAGTTATAGAAATGTGGTAGGTAGGGTGTTCTATACCATTAAGTACTTACTATATTCAGTATGAAGACTAAACAGGGACAGGTGAAATTTTTCCATCATATATCACCAAAAAAAAAATCGAAAAACCTAAAAGTTGAGATCATGGGAAGAATTGTGAAATTTAGGTTAAATAACAGTTTTTGTTTGCTTTTAATCTTGATTAAGCAAACCTTGTAAACATATTTTTTTAAGTAAAGCCCTAGTGTAAAGTCACAAAGCAAAAGAGAAGATGTTGTAATGAGTGCATGGAATGTAGAGAATGTGGTTTTTGAATTTCCAGCAGCATTAGAATTAGCAAAGATAGCAATAAAAAAAAAAGGTAAAGTTTAGGATTTAAAAATTGGTTTCTTTGATTTTGTGAAACAGTTATATTCTCTATATAAGGCTGGCTGCCCTCACACACACTAAATTATACTTGCCTGTGTTTTCTAGACTTCTATGATAATGGCTATGAGACATCAAGCCTGTAAATATAGATTTAGATATAGATATAAATATAGATATAAATGATATAGATCCAGATATAGAGTGTTTTAAAATTTATAATTTATAACACTAAAATTAAAGATTTAACATTACAAAGATAATAACTTTGTATTTGGGATTACTACAAAATGAGAATGTTAGTATATGTTTACAACATTAGGAAGTTTGTCAATCACTGCTTTACAATGATTGTTCACTTAATTACTTTACCCATTCTAAATATTTGGTGCTCTTAACATGTTCCCTCTTCTATTTGAAAATCTCAAGGCATAAAACACATTACCTATATGGGTTTTACCAGGTCTTCTGTGTATATGTTATAGCTATTAGTTTAGTATTTTTATGGGACTCTTGACCATGAAAAGAAGTGGATCTCTGAATCTCTTGGCTGCTCTTGGGAATATTTTCCTGCTGTGTTGTTAACATCTGCAACTTTGATATGATGGTTTTTGGTTCATCTTATTATATGCTATTTAGTCATGTTTGCTTGTTGTCTCTTAGAAGCCTGTTCTTTTCTAATGAGGGACAGAAAAGAAGTAGACTTAAAGGGATGGGGAGGTGGGGACGAATGGGAAGAAATAGAGGGAAGGTGTTGTGAAATAATCTTTTAGTACTTTGTAAAGACACATTTTTGCCGAGGCACCTTTGGACTGTCTTAATAAAGTGCTAAATAGCCAATAGCTAGGCAAGAAGCATATACAGGACTTCATTATTTTGTACTGTTAAGTCCCTAAGACAAAGAACAATTACATATGTCATCTAACATAGAGGCTCAAAAATTTGCTTAAGGCCTGAGAAGGTTTTCTGATGACTGTGGTCTCTTAGTTAGGCTTGCCTACAGAGGTGTGGCTCGTTTAATAGGCTTTGCCTAGCAGAGGAGCAATTGAGCAGTCAACACCTGGTACATATATCTGCCATATATGGACTCAAATTCTCATACTAGGGCAGATAAATATACTGCCAGGGTCTTTACCTGTCTACAGGAGGTTAGGCTATCACAGATCTGAGTGGTGGGGGCAGTTAGCCATCAGCACCTCTATATGTGGCAGTCTAGCTTTCTAAGGGTTGTCCTCTATGTTCAGAGGATGCTACAGGTGCACAATAAAGTGAAGTCCAGACCGAGAAAACCTCTAAACAGATAATATATGTTTAAAATGTGCTTAGATGCCCTTGCTTTGACTGCTCACAGTTTGCTATACAAACTGGACAAGCAAGACACAAAGAAAATTGTCTACCACCTTTGTCAAAACAAGGTATGATGGACAATCAAAAGCCACTTGATCAAACTTGAATACTGCGTTGTTGTAGAAAAAATTTGGTGAAACATTCTAGTCTGCCATGTGTCTTTGACATTTTTTTGTTTTGGAAGTTGCTTGCTCAATACTTCCTGTTTAATCGGGTAATTTTATGTCCTTCTTGACTCTTTGACGAATTTAAATTTGGATAGTTGGTGTTAGTGCTTCCATAATTTTGATATAGTATAAATCAGCTATAAAATTTTGTAGTCATCAAGATAGGATAGATAATGGAGTATTTAATTTAAAAATGTCAAATATTAATGGGCTAAACATTGTGAATGCATTTTCTTCTTCTTCTTCTTCTTCTTCTTCTTCTTCTTCTTCTTCTTCTTCTTCTTCTTCTTCTTCTTCTTCTTCTTCTTCTTCTTCTTCTTCTTCTTCTTCTTCTTCTTCTTCTTCTTCTCTTGACCGTGTTTCTCTGTAGCTTTGGAGCCTGTACTGGAACTCAATCTGCAGATGAGGCTGGCCTCAAACTCACAAAGATATACATGCTTCTGCCTTCTGAGTACTAGGATTAAAGGCATGTGCCACCACCACCCTTAATTAATAATTTTTCTTATATTATAAAATTTTACAGTATTAGAGTTAAAACATTTTCTTTTTATCTAGACAAAAATGTGGAAATGTTTTAAGAATAATCTTTTTGCACACTCTGAAAATGTGTTTTTGCTAAGGTGCCTTCTGATTAGTTTAATAAAGAGTTAAATACTCAGTCTCTAGGCAGGAGGCACAGACAGCACTTCCAGGCACAGAGAGGAATCAGGAATGACATAGGGTAAAGAATCCAGCCAGATTTGGAATGGTTTGGACACACAAAATGAAATAAAAGTAAAAGTCATACTATGGCACATTAATAAAAATATGGCTTAACTTAAGTTGTAAGTGTTAGCTAACAACAAATCTAAGCTATAGGCTGAGCTTTCACAATGCGTAAGAAGTCTGCATGTCATTATTTGTGGGCTGGAAGTGCTGATGAGAAGTCCAGCTACAGGAGTGGAAACTGTTATCAAGATGTATTATATAAGGAAATGATATATTTTCAATAAAAAAAGAAAATCCCAAGGTGAATAGAATTGCTTTGCAATATTTGTAAAAACTTGAAGTTATAAATAATCTCACAAAGTAATTAAATTAAATTCATTATTTCCTTTGAGTATGAATGCACTGTTTTGTATGCATTAGGAAAGTTTCATTTCTGAGCTAGGAGTAGCTCATCTCTCTCTTTTTCTAGACTCTTCAGGATAATTAAATATTATTTAGTACCATTTATAGAAAACTGGAACTTTAGGGAAAGTATAACCAAGTGATGGAAGTTTCTTACAGAAAATTAAATTTACAGATGGCATGTGAGCACAATTTAACTATATTTGATCCAGGTTTGCATTATGTTTTCAATTGAAAGGCATCCTAATATTTCATGTGCTAAAAGCTTGGTTGTTAATACAGAAATGCTGGAAAGTGGACATTCCAGGAAGTGATTGGATAATGAAAGATATGACTTCATATCGTGGTTATCTTATTGATAAAATTTTAAAGTTGTGAACTTAGATGAACTTTCAAGGTAGTAAAGCCCAGCAGATGCATGAGTATGTATCTATAATCTATCTATTCATCTATCTCTCTGTCTGTCATCATCATCAACTAATCACCTGTGTATCTTTCTATTTCCATCCAGTCTAGCCTCCCCACTCTTTCTCTCTTACTTGCTGTGTTATTCCATGAGGTTCTCTGCCTCTTCCGACCAATGTACCAGTCACCAGAATGATATTTTCACATTTTTATAGGCCAAAATATAACTCAGAAGAAAAAATCAAAATGTGAACCAAAGTATTTATTTCTCATTCAACAACTTATTCCCAGACATATTAGCATAGAGCTGAATGACAACAGAGTCAACTGATCATGACAGAAAACTGCAAAACCTATGAGGCAAAATATATATATTTCTTCTCTTAAATTGCTTCTTTCAAATATTTCTCCCAGCAACCAACAATAGGAAAACTATACCATTTTCTCTAATAATATTTTATATATAATCTGCATTATTTTATTTCAATTCAGACCATCTTTCTTAAAGACATAATTTATAATACCAAGAATATGAATGTTGAATATCTGAGAGATCAAGAACATGAAAACATATTTCTGAAGAAAATTATTTTGATTTAAAATATTGTTGTTTACAAATTTATTATGGTATTTTAAAAGACACTATAACAACACAAAATACTTTAAATACCACATAGCATGAAAAATAATAATAAACATTGATGCATTTAAAAGCAGTGAGCTATAATAACAGTAGCCACCCAAGGATTTTATCACTACTCTTCTTTCCATCCATTCTTTGGAAGACTGAGTGATTCAAGTAAGTGTCATACAATATCTTTACTTTTCTCAGTGACACCTTTGGTTTACCATCACTCTTATATTTCACTTATTCGATGATATACCTCAACATTTTTCCTAGTACATCATTTTTTTTATTCTATCTTGTGTATATGTCATCTTTTGCTTATTTATTTGTGTACTAATGAATATTGATAAAATTTGCATCTTTTAGATTTATTAAGTTAGGGTGCATTGTATGTACTTATTAAAAAATTTCATAGGTATGACAGTATAAATCTTGGAAGTAATAATCATCAAAATTAATTCTGTTTTTATATATTAAAAGAAATGGTATACTGGTTTCCAATGTCACTCTGCCACTTTATTCTTCTCCCAAGAATTCTAAGCTTTCTAATATCTCCCCATCTTTGTAGAGAGCTATTTCCTAATTTATCTTTTACTTACAATTGCTCTCATGGGTTTGAAGCTACATGCCACTTTTGTTTGGCTTTGTTTTGTCCGATGATGGGTGACACTGTGCAGGATTTTGTGTTGTCACTATCAATTAGAGATCTTTAGAGAAATGTCTTTTCACTCCTTGGTGATTGTTGATTTTGATTGATGTTTTCACATTGTGGAGTTTTGTTTTAAATATTTTTTGGATCTTTCTTCTGTAGCAAATGATCTATAGATAGTTTCTCCTTTTCCGTGTGTATTTGTCCCTTTTAAATACCTATAATCACAATACCTAAAAGAAAAATTCGAAGAAGGGGAAGGTATATGGTGTCAAAAAGTTTCAATCCATTACAGAAGGAACAGCATTTTAAGATAGTTCACGAAAGAAGGAATGTGTGAAAGAGGCTATTTCTATCACAGCAGAGAAGAATACAGAAATTTCAGAAAGCAGTGGGTCACATCTGTTTAAAATTTTATCGTGGTTACCTAGTTATGCTGACCTGGCCATTCTTACAGGTGTAAGATGGAATATCAGAGTTATTTTGATTTGCATTTCTCTGATGATTAAGGATGTTTAACATTTCCTTAAATGTCTTTCAACCTTAAATGTCTTTCAACCTTAAATGTTTTTCAATTTCTCTGTTGAGAGTTCTCTGTTTAGGTCTGTACTCCATTTTTTATTGGATTATGGGTCTTTTTTTTGGATCAGCAATTAATTTCTTGAGTTCTTTGTATAATTTGGAGATCAGACCTCTGATGTGGGGTTAATGAAGATCTTTGCCCATTCTGCAGGCTGTCTTTATGTCTTGTTGACGCTATCCTTTGCTTTACATAAGCTTTTCAGTTTCAAGAGGTCCCATTTACTAATTGTTTCTCTCAGTGTCTGTGCCACTGGGGTTATATTTAAGAAGTGATCTCCTGTGCCAGTGCATTCAAGAGTACTTCCCACTTTCTCATCTAAAAGGTTCAGTGTAGATGGCTTTATGTTGAAGTCTTTGATCCATTTGGACTTGAGTTTCGTGCACAGCGATTGATATAGATCTATTTTCATTCTTCTACATGTTGATATCCAGTTATGCCAGCACCATTTGTTAAATATTCTTTCTTTTTTCCATTTGATATTTTTTGCTTCTTTGTCAAAAATCAGGTGTTCTGAGGTGTGTGGATTAATATTCGGGTCTTTGATCTGGTCCCATTGGTCCTCCTGTCTGTTTTTATGTCAATGCCAGGCTGTTTTCAGTACTGTAACTCTGTAGTAGAGTTTGAAGTCAGAGATTGTGATGCCTCCAGAATTTCCTATAGGAACTTGTACAGGATTGTTTTAGATATCCTGAGGTTTTTTGTTTTTTGTTTGTTTGTTTTTTTTGTTGTTGTTGTTTTGTTTTCCTTATGTAATTGAGTATTGCTCTCTCAAAGTCTGCGAAGAATTTTGCTGGTATTTTGGGATTTTGATGGACATTGCAATAAATCTGTAGGTTGCTTTCGGTAAGATTTTTATTTTTACTATGTTAATTCTACCTGCCCAAGAGCATGGGAGATCATTCCACTTTCTAGTGTCTTCTTCAATTTCTTTCTTCAAAGATTTAGAGTTCTTGTCATATAAGTCTTCTACTTGTTTGGTTAGAGTTACTCTGAAATATTTTATGCTATTTGTAGCTACTGAGAAGTGTGATGTTTCTCTGATTTCTGTTGGTTATACTTGTCTCTGTAGTTCCTGTTTATTTACCCAGATTTTTCATTTTCTGAGTTCCCTTGGTTTATGTTTTCTTTATTACCTCTATTTCTATCTTCATGTCTTGAACTGTTTCTTTCACCTGTTTGATTGCTTTTGCTTGGTTTTCTCTGAGTGATTTATTAATTTTTTCCAGCTTTCTGTTTGTCGTCTCCTTTATTTCTTTTAGGGAGGGCTAGAAGGCAGGCTCTCTGCTGGCAGCTCAAAGTGCTGAGGGACTTTGGGAAGGGCCCCTGGCTTTTCACCCACAGGGAGATGTTAGGGAGTTGGGGGTCCAGGGCCATAGGACCCCTGCCTACATGCCTCCTATGTCCCCCAAGTTTGGACGCAGGACGTATGGGAAGGGTCCATGAAGCTCACAGGAAACGGCCATCCAGAATTTCTTTTTTACTTGTTATTCACATCATTCAAATATATTCAGATCATTTTGACATTCTTTTCACCAGTTAAAAATATTATACTATTTTACTATCCCACAATACTCAGGTTCAGGTTTCCTCAACGCTGAAGTTTTTGTTTTTTTCTTGTTTTCTGTTTTTCTGGAGTCTTTCCAACTTTATTACCGGCATATGCCTACTATAGACCCTAAAATATCTTCTTAAACCAAGTAAATAGCAAAAATTAATAAAGCACTACATCAGAGTTTTAGATGTTTACATTCATAATTTTCTCTGTTATTTTTTTAGAAGTTTTAGTCATATTAACTTTAGCATGAGACCAGTTCAAAGATTTAGAATATTAACACAATCTATGATTAAGACTCAAGACACTTGGGAATGACTGGGGAATAAACTTCTAAGTATCTTTAAGTTGTGTCTTACATGTACGACAAAAAATCATGTTCCCTAAATTAAGAAAAAAAATGACTTGAATAAATATTGTTTTCCCTTCAAAGTACATGCTTGTTGTTATAATGAGTCATGTGCACAATTGCTTAGGATTCAGAATGGTAGCTGAAAATACACCATGCCACAGACGCTAGTGTAGAAGAAAAAATGAAAAAGCAAATGTTATGATTTTTATTTAGACTCTTTTCAAAGGAGAGATGAGACCCAATTGAAGAAAAGTCACAAGACAATTAATAAACACTACTTTTCATCTCACTGCTTTGCAGTTATTACCTCATTTTTTATAGCTTTATGGGTTTGTTCTTGCCACCCTAATCTTTCCCTCTTGCAATTTTGTGTTGATTTAAACTCTGCTTTGCGATGGCTCTTTTAGGCTAGGGAGTTCTCCATTAATAGTGTGCTTGCCTAGCATTTTCTCTATATCCTTCGCTGCTCTATTTAAGAGTTAAAAGAGTGTGTGATAAAATTGAAATATGTCTTTGTAAAAATGAAATAGGGAACTTGTTGTAGTATATTAAGAAGATTAGGCAACATTAAGAGAGTTCTAGAATGTCCAGGTTTTAGCGACTGCTTGCTTAATTGCACTCATATCTATAAAGACACTTGGTGATACTCGATTGCATCCTCCCTCAAGGTCATATTGTCCTAATACTGCAGGTGACAAGCACAAAAGAAATTCATGAGGCAGTACTGTGCCTGCATGCATTTAGCTTTTTCTGTCAAAACATCTAGGAAATGCTTGCAGACATGCTTTTAAAAGGTCTAATGAATTATAAATGATAATAAGTCTGTCTTGATTTCAAAGGGATAAGCCTTTTACCCCTCACAATTTTACTTGGAATTTTAAGGATTTTTTTTTACTTAAGTATTTTAAGTTTAAATATATGATGCATTGTGCCAAAGTAGTATTAGCAGGAGTCAATATAGCTACTAAGTTTTACAAATCACATATAAGATAATCTTTTTAATAGAAAAAAAAACCCACAAACACACACAGAATTGCACATAAACACACAAACACACATCCCTACAAAACCATTGGCACTGTCTTAGTACTGTTATATACATATACAATAAAATTTTTACTTTGAAATTTTCAAATAAAATTTGTAAAATCAAGGGCATAATCATCATACAATGTGAGAAGTATTAATAATTGATTTTAATCTCTCTATATATAATTACTCCAAAATGAGATGACACTATATATATAATAGAAAACTGAATATCTGAGTTAACATGATTATTATACTTGATGTGGGTTAAAAATAATGCTTAATTATTAAAGTATATATCATCATGAAATTGCATTAGAAATTAATAAGTGGTATACATCTCCATCTATTTTATTTGTTCATTTTATGAACTGTACAGGTGTGATGGCTATCCTAGGTTGCCAACCTAACAATATATTAAATTAACTAAAATACAAATGGTTGAACACACCTAATAAAGATTTATCCTCCAGTAAATTATTTGAAGTGGAAAGACCTACTTCTAATCCAGATATTGGAGTTGGGAAAGTACAGTTTTAATCCAAACCTTTTGAGGGAGGAGTATGCCTCATACATATGATAGATACACTTCTTCTACTCTCAACATGTATAAATGATATGGAAGAAGGAAGTTGGCTTTCTTTTTACCTAATTTTCTTTTTTACTTCAAAGTCTACTCCACCCACTCCTTCCTTTACTGCCATTAGAACCTACCAGTGGGATTCCAACAGATAATGAACAACAGTTGAGACATCCGGCCTCAAGGACTGGGCAGCTACTGGATTCTTGGAACTTCCAATGGTAGGCAGCAATTGTTGGACTAACTGGAGAACAGCCTATAAGTCACTCTAATTATATATATATATATATATATATATATATATATATAGAGAGAGAGAGAGAGAGAGAGAGAGAGAGAGAGAGAGATACTATTTCTATGATATAGGCTCTGCTAGAAAACCATGACTATTACAATGGGGAAAGTCACCAATATGAATCTTCTGATTTCAGCTTATGTTTGAAGTTACCATGATTTTTCATATTATGAAACATACAGCTTTTGAGAAATCTCAATTAAGTTACACACTTGTTCAGCCCATTTTCTATACTGTAGCATTATATAGCAAGCTTTATAAATTTATAATACTCTGCATCATTGGGAATTACTATAAAATGAATGGGAATTATGTATATTAATATAATTTTTACTCTTGGCATTTATTTAGTATGTAAAAACACATATGCTTTTAAAGTGATTTATATATTTTCACATTTTAACCTGTTTTAAAAAAATCTATGTAAAGGCCTTCTATATACAGAAAATATTTTGTAAACAAAAAAAACGCCTAAGAAGTCACATATTAGTATAAATTCCCAGTTAATATTGAAGAGGGTAATAAAGAGATTGTATCTTTGTATTTGATTTGTATTAATCTCATTTCTCCATGAGATTGTGATACATTAAATGTCAAAGAGAAACATTAATTACTATAGACCAGTGTCTTTATGCTATGATGCATAGAGTTGAAAAATATGCTTTCATCCATAGTCAATTGACAGGCTTTGTTCTGAATAGCTTATTATTTTGACAAAAAATTTTAGTTAATATCTCCACATAGTCATTAAGTAGCAACATATTAAACTTTCATTTGAACCACATTTATGTTTTTTGTGTCTTTAACATTATTTTACATCTAATGAAAATAGAAATGATAATGATTTTAATTTTTTTATTTTAAATTTCAACTTGCTGATGATTCTTATCTGATCATCAAATACACACCTGCATGAAAATATGATAATATCTAGAGAAAGTGGGAAGTGCCCTACAACATATGGGCAGAGGAGATCGCTTCCTATGTATAACCCCAGCAGCACACTCATTAAAGGCAACATTCAATAAATGGGACCTACTGAAACTGAGAAGCTTCTGTAAAGCAAAGGACACTGTCACTAAGACAAAAAGGCAACCTGCTGACTGAGAGAAGATCTTCACCAACCCCACAACAGACAAAGGTCTGATCTCCAAAATATATAAAGAACTCAAGAAACTAGACTTTAAAAGGATAATTAACCCAATTAAAAAATGGGGCACTGAACTGAACAGAGAATTCTCAACAGAAGAAGTTCAAATGGTCAAAAGACACTTAATGTCATGCTCAACCTCCTTAGCGATCAGGGAAATGCAAATCAAAACAACTTTGAGATACCATCTTACACCTGTCAGAATGGCTAAAATCAAAAACACCAATGATAACCTTTGCTGGAAAGGTTGTGGAGAAAGGGGTACACTCATCCATTGCTGGTGGGAATGCAAACTTGTGCAACCACTTTGAAAATCAGTGTGCTGGTTTCTCAGGAAATTCGGGATCAACTTACCCCAGGACCCAGCAATACCACTCTTTGGAATATACCCAAGAGATGCCCTGTCATATTACAAAAGCATTTGTTCAACTATGTTCATAGCAGCATTGTTTGTAATAGCCAGAACCTGGAAACAACGTAGATGTCCTTCAGTGGAAGAATGGATGAAGAAAGTGTGGAATATATACATATTAGAGTACTACTCAGTGGTAAAAAAACAATGACATCTTGAATTTTGCATGCAAATGGATGGAAATAGAAAACACTATCCTGAGTGAGGTAACCCAGACCCAAAAAGACGAACATGGGATGTACTCACTCATAAATGGTTTCTAGCCATAAACAAAGGACATTGAGACTATAATTTGTGATCCTAAAGAAGCTAAATAAGAAGGTGAACCCAAAGAAAAACATATAGTTATCCTCCTGGATATGGGAAGTAGACAAGATTGCCGAGCAAAAAATTGGGATCTTGAGGGTGGGGTGGAATGGGGGTAAGGGGAGATGGGGAGAGAAAAGTGAGAAGGGGAAGATGGGGAGAACTTGGGGAAATGGGATGGTTGGGATAAAGGAAGGGTGGATATGGGAGCAGGGAAGTATATATCTTAATTAAGGAAGCCATTTTAGGGTTGGCAAGAGACTTGACCCTAGAGGGGCTCCCAGGTGCCCAAGGCGATGTCCCCCCAGTTAGTTCCTTGAGCAGCTGAGGATAGGGAACCTGAAATGGCCCTATCCTATAGCCATACTGATGAATATCTTGCATATCACCATAGAACCTTCATCTGGCGATGGATGGAGATAGAGACAGAGACCCACATTGGAGCACCAGAATGAGCTCCCAAGGTCCAAATGAGGAGCAGAAGGAGGGAGAACATGAGCAAAGAAGTCAGGACCGCGAGGGGTGAACCCACCCACTGAGACAGTGGGACTGATCTATTGGGAGCTCACCAAGGCCAGCTGGACTGTGACTGAAAAAGCATGGGATAAAACCGGACTCTCTGAACATGGCTGACAATGAGGGCTGATGAGAAGCCAAGGACAATGGCACTGGGTTTTGATCCTACTGCATGTTCTGGCTTTGTGGGAGCCTAGCCAGTATGGATGCTCACCTTCCTAGGCCTGGAAGGAGCGGGGAGGACCTTGGACTTTCCCACAGGGCAGGGAACCCTGACTGCTCTTTGGACTGGAGAAGGAGGGGGAGAGGAGTAGGAGGAGCGGGATGGAAATCGGAGCCTGGGAGGAGGCAGAAATTTTTTTTCAATAAAAAAAAACGATTATATCTCATTAATATCAGCAATTATTTTGTACTGATAAAAGCTTTAATTATTTGTAATAGCAAAATAAAATAAAAATGTGAAATTTATACTGAAATCATTATCTCTAAAATATTTTTCCTTTAAATTTATCATCAAATTACTTATTTATAATATTAAAAATTTTTGTTTTCTGTACTTTAATTTAAATAACAGGTTGGAAAATGTGAGAGAAAAGTAGCATTGCTAAAATGTCGCTGGGGGGGGGATTGTCTGTACTTCAAAATATTATTGTTAAGAAATTGGTAGGGCTTCCCCAGGGATAGTTGGACTCTGCAGCAGGGGATCTGATGCTGTCCCTCTTGGAAGAGAACTCTAGAGAGATGGCCACACCCCTCACCACAGGTAGAGGAGAGTTGTTGCCAATTACCTGGAACTGAGACATCTGGTTTTGCCCTCTCCTAATGGCCTGGAAGAACCAGTTCAGGTACCACCCAGTGATTCATTGGAATGAACATTTTGTGGGTGGGACTGCTTGGATAAAAGGTATATCCTGCATGACACACAGCAACACCTGATTCTACTAATGAATGAAGAGGTGTTGAGAAGTTGGAGGAGCGAGATTTTTTTTGTTTCTTTGTTTTGTAATTATTTAGTTTGAGGGGATACTGCAGAGTTAAAGGTGTGTATGGAGAGAATGGGAGATGAGCAGGATCGGGGTACATGATATGAAATTTCTAAATACTCAATAAAGAATTATGTTTAAAATTTTAAAAAAAGGGAAGGTAATGGGGAGAAAGACTTCCCTTCCTTCCTTCCTTCCTTCCTTCCTTCCTTCCTTCCTTCCTTCCTTCCTTCCTTCCTTCCTTTCTTCCTTCCTTCCTTCCTTTCTTTTATTCTCAATTCCCCAAACAGAGCTTTCTTGGAAGTAAGGCACATTTTTTGACTTTTCAATTTAAGTTTCTATGTCATCTTTTCTCAGAAATCCATATTTCATGCTAGCATGCTACCGCTGCTTGGTAAATATACAAAACCATGTATCATTGACACTTCTGGCAGTAATTGTTTTACTTTAATAAGCTAATTTATGGAATTATGGGTATTACCTAGATTAAAGATGGTTTTATTGAAAAATTAGTATTATTCAAATTTAGTAGTATTCAAATATGTCTCAAGATGGGACAATCACGTAGGTAACCTTTTTAGACAGAATTTTAATGTAACTGCTACAATATTGATGATTCCAGAATATCATCTACTTATATTAATGGACATTTGACTGAGCACCATGGGGTAATTCTATTCATTTTTACAAGGGAAATATAATTATTTATGGTTTTATTAGTTTATTCATGTTTAATCAAAATGGATTCATTTTTCTGACGTTTTACAGGTTATGTTTAGTAGAAGTACCTGTTAAATATTTTCCAGTGAATACCAGTGGAAGGATGGAAGATTTTAAGATTATTTTGCTGTTGGTTAGAGAGTGCTATTAGTAAGGTTCTCTCCTAAGACTTTTCAGTTTCTTTTTTAATTTTCTCATCTGTATAAAATGGTCTGATCACATTAAAAACAAGGCGACTATTTCTTACCATGTCACTATTAAACCTCTGTGTCAATCGTTATGATGAATGGGGTCAATTTACATTATGATTTTAACTTTTTTTTTTTTTGAAAAAAAATTTTCCGCCTCCTCCCGCCTCCCATTTCCCTCCCCCTCCTCCCGCCCCTCTCCCCCCCACTCCTCTTCTCCTCCCTGTCCAGTCTGAAGAGCAGTCAGGGTTCCCTGCCCTGTGGAAAGTCCAAGGTCCTCCCCCTCCATCCAGGTCTAGGAAGGTGAACATCCAAACTGGCTAGGCTCCCACAAAGCCAGAACATGAAGTAGAATCAAAACCCTGTGCCATTGTCCTTGGCCTCTCATCATCTCTCATTGTCTGCCATGTTCAGAGAGTCCGGTTTCATCATATTTAAATATAATTCATCAGAATATATTGCTAGTTGTCAGAGTGGAAATGATAAGTTTTAATCTGTTCATTAAACAGTGACAACTCAACTTCAAAAAGGCAGCCAATCACTTGAGGACATATTCTGAAATTCAGCCAATTGGTAGCTATTCTTTAATGGTCAATATTGTCTTAAGATCACTCTCCTAGACTCAGATAAATTTGATATAAAATAGAAACTTATATAATTCATGTTATGAAGACTGGGATATACTTACCTTTACTGCAGTTTCTACTTTTGCTGGTACCATAGCACTCCATGCCTTTATTACCACCTTTTTTTAAATAAGCAGATAAACATTTTAATTACCTCTAATACTCTTTAGTATAAGCAAATAGAACTTGTATTAAGGTGTAGAGAGATTGAAAGTTCACCATTTTTTTTTTAATTACCATGTTTTTACATACTGAAAAAGTTGCATTTATTTGGGTGGTGGTGGCGCACACTTTTAATCCCAGCACTTGGGAGGCAGAGGCAGGCGGATCTCAAGGAGTTCGAGGCCAGCCTGGTCTACAAGAGCTAGTTCCAGGACAGGGCCAAAGCTACAGAGAGACCCTGTCTCGAAAAACCAAAAAAAAAAAAAAAAATGCATTTAAAACAAGTCATACAATTACATCACATATGGACACTAACCTCTAGTATCTTTCAGCCCATTCAACTGTTATCATCCAGCAACACATTTTAAAAATTAAATCTTTTTTAGTTTCATCATATTCCCTTAACTCAACTCCCAACACTTTTCTCATCCACACCCTTTACTATCTACTAAAATTGTAATTCTCTCTTTCCCATCAAACCATTTTTTCTTATTGAAAATACTTCTTTCATATAATATATTCTGATCATGATTTCCACTTTACTTTCTCCCAGACCCTCCCCAAACTTCCCAAGTTTATAGATGCATACTCTTCCACTGGAGCATGTTTGACTTACAAGTGATGACACACTTAGAAAAACATGTCTCTCATTCTACAATGTTATAAATTTCCAATAGTTATGAATTTAGGGATGGAATTTTATACCAAACTCCACTATCTATATATTCGCTTTGCCTTGAATTTAGGTTTTGCACATTCTGTCACTACCACTGTGAGTCTACATGTCCATTCATCTTGAGATGTCCAGAAGACATCTTTACTTATAATCATCCACCACTTCTGCCTCTTATACTATTATTACCAATCTTCTGAAATGGTTTCTAATCCTTAGAAGAATGAGTTGTATATATTTTCCATTTAGAGCAGGGAATTCCTTTTTTTTTATTCTCTGGAAATTGATAATTTGTAGGCTTCTGTGCTATCAGAATCTAATATAAATAGAAGCTTCTCCTCTGAGGATTGACAGATATATTGATCAATGAGCATAAAGTCATAACAATAAGTTTAATTCAGTGCTGAGCTAGCAAAATAATAGTATGTTATCTCACTGGGCGGTGGTGGTGCACGCCTTTAATCTCAGCACTCGGGAGGCAGAGACAGGCGGATCTCTGTGAGTTCGAGGCCAGCCTGGTCTACAAGAGCTAGTTCCAGGACAGGAACCAAAAGCTACGGAGAAACCCTGTCTCGAAAAATCAAAAAAAAAAAAAAATAGTAGGTTATCTCCTAGGACATATAAACTGTATCCCCATAGGGTTTTGGCAAAGTGATGTTGCCAGTTACAGGTTTTATCTTGTGAACTTTAAATTCAAGTAGAACATAGTTGGTTACTTCCATAATGGTGTAGCACTATTGCACAGGTAAGTATGTCTTGACAAGTAGTCATTATTGTAGCTCACAGGTGGTCAGGTGGTACACATGATAATTACTTCTCTCTTCCAGTAGTGCGCATAGTATCGTCTAACTTCTTTCAAACAAGTCAGATCAGGGTGGTAGTGGCGCATGCCTTTTTAATCCCAGCACTCAGGTGGCAGTGGCAGGTAGATCTTTTGAGATTGAGGCCAGCCTGGTGTACAAGAGCTAGTTCCAGGACAGGGCCAAAGCTACAGAGAAATCCCGACTCAAAAAAATTCTATAAAACAAAAAAAACAAAAAAATAAATCTAGTCAGTAGAGATGAATTCCAAAATATTCTCTACTTACTATTTTCAGAGAAACATAGAATCACAAAGATATTATTCTAAACAGCTTGAAAATATTACACAAATGTGAACTCCTCCAATACTTTGTTAATAAAACTATTAAAGATAACAAGACAAGTCAGAAAATTATTTTAAAGTGATACAATTGATGTATTTAAATAGAAATAGTATATGTAGATAAATATATATTATATTTTGAAAATCATTTTCAAAATACAGATATATTTCCAAGGTCATATAGTTTAATTGTTTGTCACAGGTGTTTTAGATGTGCTATTTCTAAGTAACTTTTAAATATTTTCACTTTATTCTGTATTATTAGTTTATAGAAGCATGAGCATATATATGTGAGTATTTATGTGTGTATATATGTGTGTGCGTGTGTGATTTTTATCATTTATTTGAAGATTTTGTAGTTAGGGAAAAATAAAAGGTTTGTGAAGCTACATTTATGAAATATGTATGTATTTCAAAATAATTCGAAATTATTTGTTTCAATTTTAAATAATGCAGTGAGTAGGTATGTGAGAGTGATAAACTTTACAGCCTGTTTAGGTGGAAGGATGCCATTCTGCATTATCATCATCATCATCATCATCATCTTTCAACCAGAATGCTGTCTCCACTTCTTCCTTTCCTCCCAGTCCTTCCTCCACCTCCTCATTAATTCCTTCATTTGTGCTCAGAAAAGGGCAGGCCTTCTATTGATGATGTGGAATGTTCTTCTGTGTATGTGTTGCTCTTATTGCTTAACGAATAAAGCTGATTTGGCTGATGGCAGGGCAAAATATAGCAATATTGGAAGAGATATAGAAAGAGAGTAGGCAGAGTCAATGAAACACCATGTAGCTGTCAAAGGAGGAAGATGCTAGAACTGTGCCCAGTAAGTCACAGCCTCATGGTGATGGGTAGAATAATAGAAATAGGTTAATGTAAGATGTAAGAGATAATCAATAAGAATACTGAGCTAATAGGCCGAGCAGTGTTATAATTAATATAGTTTCTGTGTGATTATTCAGGTCTGGGAGGCCGGGGATTGAATGAACAGCTTCCAATTATACATGGATATCAATAAGCATTGCATATCAAGTTGCAGGAAGACTAGGCACCTCTCTTCCTATTAAGGCTGGAAAAGGTAACCAATTATGAGGAATAGGGTGCCAAAGTCATCAGAATGGCCATAGATGGGTCCTGGTTCCATTGTTAGGATTTCCACAAGAAAACCAAGATATACAACTGTCACATATATGCAGATTACCTAAGTCAGTCCCATGCAGGCTCCCTAGTTGTCAGTTCAGTCTCTGTGAGTCCTTATGAGCCCAAGTTAGTTCATTTGGTTGGTTTTCTTAAGGTATCTTGAATCATCTGACTCCTTCAATTCTTCCTCTCCTTCTTCCTCATGATTCAGGAGCTCTACCTAATGCTTGACTGGGGAGGGGGAGGGGTCTCTGCATCTGTTTATATCAGTTGCTAAATAAAGCCTCTCTGATTACAGTTGGGATAAGCATTAATTTATGAGTACAACAAAATATCAGTAGGCACCATTACATTAATATTTTATTTTTCTTTTCTTTCTTCTTCATGTTTTCTTTCTTCCTTCCTTCCTTCCTTCCTTCCTCTCTCTCTCTCTCTCTCTCTCTCTCTCTCTCTCTCTCTCTCTCTCTTTCTTTCTTTTCTTTCTTTCTTTTTTATTCCAGCTGTGTGTGGTTCTTTTTTTTTTCTTTTTTTTTCTTTTTTTTTTACTTATTTATTTATTTTTATTCTTTTTTAATTAAAATTTCCACCTGCTCCCCATTTCCCATTTCCCTCCCCTCCTCCCAAATATTGCCCTCCCCCCACTTCCCTCCCCCTATCCCCACTCCTCTTCTCCTCCCCCCACTCCATTCCCCCTCCCTCTCGATACTGAAGAGCAGTCCAAATTCCCTGCCCTGCGGGAAGACCAAGGTCCTTCTATCTACGTCCAGAAAGGTGAGCGTCCAAACAGGCTAAGCTCCCACAAAGCCAGTTCATGTATTAGGATCGAAACCTAGTGCCATTGTCCTTGGCTTCTCATCAGTCTGGCCCATCCATCCTCTGGGTCCCAGTGTTCCAGGCAGCATCAGTAATGGGCTCCCTCTTGTGGCATGATCAAGAAGTATGTTTTTTTGTTGTGTTTATTGTTGCTGATTGCTGTTTTATTTTGTTTTATTTTAATTCTAATGCATATTCCCCTTGTCATAAAGTAGCATAATAGTAACATTATGTTACATAAAGTAATATAATAGAAGCTCTTTATTAGTCCTGCCAACATAAATTTAAGAATGCTATTTTAAGCAAACTCAGTAAACACTGGCTCCAGTAACAAATGCATTTCACCTTTATTATTGTAAATTATAGTTTTGTAGGATAGTGCTGTGCCTGTACACTTACTATTCCCTCTGTATTCCTTAATTTTATTTTTACCACAACACCATATGACTCTCTAGCTTTAAAATATCTTCTGTATGATAGTTTATAGGAAGTCAAAAGTTTTCCCTGCATTAGTCTAACCTTAGTTTAACAAATGCGACTTTTTGTTAATTTTCAACACACTGCAGACAATTAATTTTCTAAGTACAGTAAAACAAAGTTACTTTATTGGAAATAAGGCATGCATGTAACTGATTCATCAATGTCACCTTCATATTCATTAAGGCTTCGACATCTTCTAATTCATTTGTATCTGCCAGTGAAACAATTGTTATTTCATAAGATTATACCTAAGGCATTTAATAGATCCAGTGGAGATATGCATATACATATATATATATTATATATGTATACACATACACACACACATATATAGTCACACACACACATATGTGAATTTGAAAGGAAATGAGCTGTATAAGAAGGATTGGGGGAAGCAAAGGAGGAGAAATTAAGTAAATAAAGTAAACATATGTTGCAAGGAACCGCTTGTTTGTCTCAGCCTCCCAGCTAGCTTAGCCCCGAAATAACCACACAGAAACTGTACTAATTAAATCACTGCTTAGCCCATTAGCTCTAGTTTCTTATTGGTTAATTCTTACATCTTAATTTAACCCATTTTTATTAATCTTTGTATCGCCATGTGGCAGGGGCTTACTGGCTAAGTTTCAGAAGCATGTCTTACTCTGGCAATGAATCTATAGAGTTTCCCAGACTCTGCCTTCTTCATCCCAGTATTCAGTTGCATCTTTCCCGCCCACCTAAATTCTGCCCTATCAACAGGCCAGGATAGTTTCTTTATTCACTAACCAATGAAAGCTGCACATGTACAGAAAGGCCTCCCACACCACACATATTTTAAATAAAAAGAAAAAAATACATGAAACCAATAATTCCCAGGAAAAGGAGATAATTGGAATTGCAGCTCCCTAACCATCTGTTAATAATTTGTCTAAAACATGTATGCCTTTCTTTACTAAAATTCTGATTTGGAAAGGAAAATCTATAGTGATAACATAATAATAATTGTAGACAGCTTGAACTTAATTAAGATATAGTGCACTTAGAGACTAGTACCTATCATTAGTTTATAGACAGAAGAAACAACTTTACTATCCATATACCCAAATATCAATCATTGTGGCTTCTGAATTATGAAAAATATAAGGTAATTCTCAATAATACTGGCCATGAAGAATTCTAAACATTCTTAAACCAAACCTAAAAGTAGTCCTTAAACAATTAATGCATCTTTCAATGATGTTGCTCTCTAAATTTAAGCCATGTTTTAAAATTTCCATTCACAAATGAAGAACATATAAAAGCAAGGATACAGTGACCTTTAAGATAATTTGCCAGACAATAAACTGATGCTTTGCTCAATACACAATCTTCTCGTACCAGCCGCCTTTCAGAGGTGAGTTTCATTTATGGGGTATCACAAAATATTACAACCATTGTAATTGAGATAAAGTTTATAACACCCAAAAGCCTTAATGCAGGTCACTTGTTTTCAACCTCATCTGCTTTTGTTTGAAAAATACTCTTTTTTTTAATCTTCTACTTTGTAAAAGATTTAGAAGTCCTTCACGAAGACAAACAAGAATTTTAGATATAAGGTGTTGGGGACCCTTCGCCAACTTCCTCGGTTATGGATGACCCTGGGTAGTTCCACAGAGATCAGGACACAGGGGATGCAGAGTAGGAGATACAACTGCATTCTTTGTTGCAAAGCCAGTGCTCTTTTTATAATACTCAAATCACGATTCAAACTAGGTTCCCATAATACAGGAAAATAGTTTCATAAACTAGTAACTTGGTTGCAAATAATTTCAAGAGCTTTGTGCCCTAGTTAATCTAACCAAAAAGCCTGGTGTTATGGGAATAACTCTTGTTGTAATATAACATGTAAAAACATCTCATTAGAAGGCAAACCACAGCCTAATCAGAGCCTTTGAACTACAGTGCACATCTGTGTTCTCAAGGACTGACTATTGGCAAGGCACTCTACTGATGGGAGAGGTTTGCTTCCTTCCATCTTGGTTTGCCAAGCCCATCAGAAAGAATGCTACCTCAAGTCACCCCTACACGAGTTCCTATGCAGTTCAAATCTGGCCCTCTACAATAAAGTAGTTGAGTCTACATTATAATCTGTGTAAAGGGAATCATGTAAAATTTTGGAAACACAGTTTACGTGGACCCAAATACTACTTATTTACTGGGGAAAATATCATCAAGTGACTGACATCTACAGTTATGTATATTACTTATGTAAATATTAGTTATTTCCTATTGAAAATCTATATTTCGTTGATTAATATAACAATGAATATTTTTATTTATCTATCAAAATAGGTTTTATGTAATAAACCTAAAAACATATTTTCAAATAATTTTAAAATTAACTGAAATTGATTAAAGGACAAAGTTGAGTACTTACAGTAGAATCATATGAATATAAATAAACATGAATATGTTTTGAAGTTGTTTAACAACTTAAAATGACATTTAATCCTGTCTCTTATACCAATTAGTAGTGGCAATCGTTTAGATGAAGTCATGTAAGAGAGTGAGCTTACAGAGGGACTTAAAAAAATTAACTTACAATGGCATTGAAAAACTATTTATCAACATTCAAGTTTCCAAAATTAAATTATAGATTGTAGTCTAGATGCTTTGAAGTAGTTATTCTTAGAAGGGCATTACTGCCAGATGGAGTCCTAGAGGTAAGAGAAGAAATGGACACACACTCCCATTCCTAACCAAGAAACTGTCTCCAACTGATAACCACTTGCAAATGAAAATTTACTTTCTTCTAAGTGATGCCCATTGGGGAGACAAACCGCTCTTAAGGGTAGGCCTCATGCACATTATACGACCACCACCACCACCACCACAACAAATTCGACATCTTCTTTTGTGTTTCTTTTTCTCATTAAACATAAGGTATTTTCATTATTTTCATATTTTTATTTTGGAATTATTCTCTTCCTCCCTCTCTCTGTCTCTCTCTATTGCTCTCTTCCTCCCTCCCCCTCTCTGTCTCTCTGTTAAACATAGAGATCCTCTGAGTATATGTTTAGTCTTGCAGTTTTGTATATTTTTATGACATTCCTGAGTGTGCGAATGAGTGGATCTCTGTGTCTGTATTTTGTCTATATGTTTTCCTTGTGGAACAATTTAATATTTGAGAAAGATGACAGAATGATTGGGTCAAATACACCAACATGAAAGCCTAGGATGGACCGCCTGAGGCTCTAAGGACAAAGCATGCTCATGACCAGTGATGATAGACTGAGTGGGACAAATAGATCCCAAATCAGGTCCAAAGTGGACCATCGTGTACTCTGAGGAGAAACCATGGTCCTTTTCAGCACCATGATGGACTGACTTGGGCAACTAGACGTTCTGCTCTGTCTCTAGTGGAGAAACCCAGCCTTCCCTTGTGGCACTAGTCAGACATGTCCTGTGCCCTACTACGGTGAGCAAATGTGTTGCGGGGAGGGGGGGGCGAGAGAGAGAGAGAGAGAGAGAGAGAGAGAGAGAGAGAGAGAGAGAGAGAGAGAGAGAAATGGTTCGTGTGCTATGGACAAAGGTATATGTGAAGAGGTAAAAGCAATGAGAAGCGGGCTGAGATGGATAGCTTAATTGCTATGTAGGGCCATGGTATATCTGGGCCTGGACTACTCTGCCAGATCCCACATCTGGGTTTGTGGCCCTGGTGTAACAATGGCCTGTGTTGCAGTCTATGACTCTTCATACCACCAAAGGATGAGAGGATAGGGCTATATAGAGTTGGCCCTACCTCTCATTGGCAACAACGCAACTCTAGTGAAAACTGGTCCAGCCCCTAACTGCCTGAGGCACTCGGGAGAAAGGTTTTATACCTCCTGTTCACAGGGGCATGGAAGAGTTGGTCCTGATACATGATAATGGGAGATAAGATCACTCCACTCTTGGCTGCCAAGAGGAGGCATGGGTGAGGAAATGATGCACTCTTTCCTGTGCCTTTCTCAAACTGAAGCAGGTGGGGATCTAAAACACCTTACCAGGTGAATCACTCCAGAAAATGGGCTATGAGATTCACTTGGTCACGGTTATAGAGTTTACCCTACAGACAAGGGTGCAGATGACTCAGCCCTGAGGGTGTAAGAGGGTCTTAGCTGGTACCGTCTTCTTTATTTGTGGTGTGGTGTAGCAGGTGATCAAAATATGCCCTCACCCTGCTCTTGCCATCTCTACCTGGTGAGGCAGCTGACACTACCCACTAGGAAAAGTAGGCCCTGCCCCTCATGTGGGCAGCACAGTGGAGATGACCGTGTTGACAGGAAGGTGAGCTGTCCCATGAATATGAGTATGAGAGGTCTGCGTTGCCCCTCATCTGTCACGTGGTGACATGGGTGGGGGAGAGATCCTACACCCCTCTGCACATGGCGTGGGTGGTATAGCTGGCCCTGAGGTCATAAGAATGGAAGAGCTACTCCTACCCCTCATCAGATGCAGCACTCAGGAGAGCAGGCCCTGCATCTTGCCTGGGCAGTACAGTAGAATTGATCCCCTTGTTGGAGGTGTGGGTGGGCCAGCCCTAAAGTTTTGTGTATGGGAGAGCTGTCCTCACTATTATTTGTCATGTGGACATGTGGAAGATGAAGAGGTGCCTCCTTACTCCTAGTCCATAAATGTTTGTGACTGACAAAGGAATGACTATCCCAATTACCATTTACAACACTCAGCACAGAAATAAGGGCCCTGCTCCTTCCCTGGGCATCAAAGTACATCTGATTCTATTCATGAACTAGATGTGAGAGTGAGATAACAGGCAACACCCTTCTTGTCTGCCATGTGGTGATGAGGGTAAAAGAAAGATGCCCTCTTTCTTTGTTCCTCCTTTTCAACCCTTCTCCATTTGGAACTCTCAGGTTCCAATCCTACATCCTTTACCTTCTACTCCCCTTTCCAGATTACCAAGGAGATCGTAATTAATTTTCTCTCAATGGGACATACATGTTTGTCTTTCTTAGGGTCCTCCAATTTACCTGACTTTTCTAGGCTTGTAGATTTTAGCCTGGCAATCCATTGCTTTACATCTAATATCCACTTCTCAGTAAGTACATACTGTGTTTGTCTTTCTGGGTCTGGGTTTCCTAACTCAGAAAGTTTCCTTCTTGTTCCATTTATTTGCCTGAAAGTGTCAATATATTTTTTTCATCACTGAGAAATACTGCATTGTGTATATCTACCATGTTATTTTTTTCTAATTTTCAGTTGAGGGGCATATAGTTTTATTTTTCCAGGTCCTGACATTTACAAATGATGCTGCTATGAACATACTTGAGCAAATGTCTCTGTATATGATGTTGTATCCTTTGGGGATATGACCAGTAGTGGTATTTCTGAATCTTGAGGTAAATTGATTCTCCGTTTTCTGAGAAACTGCCATACTGATTTCCAAAGTGGCTGTTCAAATTTGCCTCCCACCAGCAATGGAGAAGTGTTCCCCTACTTCACATCCTCTCCAGCATAAGCTGTCTTCAGTGTTTCTTATCTTAGCCATTTTTTAAAAAAAATTAAATATTTTTGTATTTTTGAGAATTTTATTCATGGGTGCTGTATTTTCTTCATATTTACCTCTTCATTCATATTCCAATCTGTCCCATTCCCCTCCAATAGATATTATTAAGTCTTATATTTTTAAATATTACTTTTATTGTACTGAATCCTGGGTACTCTAACATACTAGATAAATACTTTAACTCTAACCTACAATTCAAGAATTGTTATCTAAACAGTATTGAACTTTTCTACCTTGATAATGATCTATGTTTACATTTTATTTACAAGTTCTTCAAATCCTTAGAGATAATAAATATTTTTTGTGTTATTTTGTTACCCATTTTGAATGTTTAAGATTTTGGGTAAGTTGTTTCTAATCTTGTCATCAACTTTTAATGCTATTTTAGATGATAATTATTTTCATGTACTTATATAATTAGTAGTTATCTAAAAGCATCTGCTTTTCCAAAAGTCATCTTGTAAACATAACAAACATATTTTTGCTATTTACTATGGAAACTCATTCTGCTATAATGATATTTGAAACAATAACATTAATTATTGATTAGGTAAATGAGCGCTACATTTATTAGGCTATATTTAGTACAAGGAAACCTTGAATGAGTATCATTGAACATCAAACAGTTTAAGAAAACTCCTACTAAAGTAGTATGCTTACCTTTGGTATAGACCACACAAGTTTAGCATACAACATATACAGAGATATTTCAGAACAAGGAAAATGATATCTTGTGAACACGTGTGTGTGTGTGTGTATCATGTATTTTTGCACTATTTCTCAAGTTCTCAGGAGTATATCATAAGAATTAATTGAAGTGGCTATATCACTGCTGCTCTTAAAGTGGAAATGGCTAATTATGGGAAACAAGACCTGAGGTTGCTAGGTGCTTACAAAGGACAGCAACATCATTTTGATACAAAGACAAAAGCTGTCATAATGTAATGAAAAATATCTAAATATATTTAAATATATAAGATAAGAAATTCTCATGTTTTTGATTCAGTTGGAAGAAGCCTTGAGGGACTTTAGGGAAGGGGCAAGTCTTAAAGAAAATCAGCGACTCCAGTTACACAATAGTCCTACAGAATATGATGTCTTAATTTTTGACATAAATAACATATCCGAGACAGGGTCAGATTTATAATACAAAGAAAATACAGTCTAGTGGATGTGATCAAAGTGTATGTGACACCTAGTGGTGAAAGACGCGTTCAGTCTCTTGAATTTTTGTTGAAAGAGAACTTGGCAGTAATATTTTCTAATCCAAGCAAATTTGAATGAAGAATCATTGTGGAATAATAAAACATAAACAAAATATTGATATTACTTTGATATTCTTATCAGACATCAAATAGCAATTGTAGATTAAGTGACAGATTCTCAAAGTCTTGGTGTCCTAGAACAAAAAGAGCTTTCTGTCTCAGCTCTGGTGATCAAAATTCAAAATGAAGGTGGCAATAAGGATGTGCTCACCCCTAAGTATCTGAACTTAGCTCTATACATCCTAGTTGTTGCTGAGATTCTTGAGCTGTGTACTTGACATGAAAGTGTCTGACATTAACTTTACAGTATTGTCTATGGACACTAGTCTTCATATATAAAAAACATCTGTAATTTGATTTATTATCCACTCTACTCCAACATAGTAAAACCCTGTATGTCTAAAAAAATATTGGCTGACGTTTAGATATCTTGAAAAGGATAAAAGATTAATGTCTAAAGAACATATCTTCAGTCATTATCATAGACTATGGTTTTCAATGAGATTTCCTAAGACAAAATTATATATCCAGTGAAAATAAATCTCAGGATCAAACCCCAAGTACCCCAATATTTATAAGCCATTAGTTGAGAAGTAAGTCAATCAATCTCTATGGAGACTAGAGAATCAGAAACAGTTACAGAGATAATCTGAAGAAAGCTGGAAAATGGCACAAGAAAATAAATCAATAATCAACTCTGTTAAATGCATCTAGTAACATACACAAAATAATAGAAAAAAATAATCACTTTTTATTAATTTAATGACATATGAAAAATAAAGACATTCACTAGTCTGCACTAATATTTGTACATCACTGATTGTTTTGACAAGACTAGTTGTCAGGAGATATAAGACAAAATATAACAGTTATAAACACCAAAAAGAGCATCCATTTAATAGAAATAGCATTAAGTCAGCAAGTTTATAAATAAAGCATATGGATCAACAGTAGAATAATGAAATGGGTTTTACTTTTTTTCTCTCTCTAAAAGTTGATAGGATACAGAAACAATTGGGTTCAACCAGATTCCAGAGAGCCCATACAGAAAAAAATTACAAATGGCTGGATGGAAAGTATAATCATCATTTATTTTTTCTTCACTAAAGAGAATATATAATTTTATATTAATTGAGTGAATTTGAAGAAGATGAGAAGTAACTTACATTAAATATAAAAATATAATATTATTTGAAAAATAAAAGTCTCTACTCACAATGTAAGTTTGAAAAGAGTAGGAGTCCACCCAAGACGTTAGAACAAAAAGAAAGAAACGTTAAGCAGAGGTGTTGGTAAATATTATACTTAATACTTTGACGACCGCTTATCGTTTTTCCTAATTAATTTGCACAGCCTAGTATGTGTATTTTACAGTTCACATTTCCCATGTCATATGGAGACATATTTCGTCGACAAATATTTCATTTTTAATGAAAACAGTGTAATCAAATTTTGCAGTTAATGAGTAATCATAGTTCAGTATAAAACAAAATATCAGATTTCTAACTGTTTGGATTATAAATTTTCAGTATAGTGTATAGTGTATTTACTGTTTGGCATTTTTTCATATCAACATCTACTAATCTCCCTAAGTATCACATAACTTATGTATGTGTTATTAAATTCTAAATTTATAAGCATCTGTCTTTTAATATGAAAACAACTAGCAAAATTTAACCATTTAAAGATAGAATGTTGTTTTGTGAAAAGTTGCAAATAATTGATATGTTACTGGAAAAGTTGATATGTTCATTGGTACTAATCATTCAAAAAATATAATCTTTTTCCCCCAAATAACATCAAAATAAATCAATGCTTTACATGTTTTGCAATAAGCTATTAAAAATAGATGAAAATATCTTATGAATAATGAAAATAGTTTCAAATAACAAGTATTGTTGTTAAAATGATTTTATGCTTATGATATTTTTCATTTTTCTGTCTCTCTCTCTCTCTCTCTCTTTTTTTTTTTTTTTTTTTTTTTTTTTTTTTTTTTTTTGAGACTTAGTTTTCTCTGTATAACTGCTCTGGCTGTCCTGGAATTTATGTTGCAGATCACACTGACCTTGAACTCACAGGATGCTCCTGACTTTGCCTCCCAAGTACCAGAATTACAGTTGTGTGCCACCAGGTGTGGCACACACCTTTAATCCAGGCACTTGGGAACCAGAGGCAGGCAGATCTCTGTGAGCTGTGAGTTCGAAGCCAGCCTGGTCGACAAGAGCTAGTTCCAGGACAGGCTCTAAAACTACAGTGAAACCCTATCTTGACAGCGGGGCTAATCTAATGGGAGCTCACCAAGGTCAGTGGGACTGGAACTGATGGAGCATGTGATCAAACTGGACTCTCTGAACGTGGCTGACAATGAGGGCTGACTGAGAAGCCAAGGACAATGGCACTGGATTTTGATTCTACTGCATGTACTGGCTTTGTGGGAGCCTAGTCTGTTTGGATGCTCACCTTCCTAGACGTGGATGGAGTGGGGAGGACCTTGGACTTCCCACAGGACGGGGAACCCTGACTGCTCTTTGGACTGGAGAGGAAGGTGGAGGGGTAGTGAGGGGAGGGGGAGGGAAATGGGAGGAGGTGGAAATTTTTAATAAAAAAAAACAAAAAAGAAACCTTGTCTTGAAAAATCATAACAACAACAAAAAAAGTTATGTGGAACCACACCTGGTGACGTTTCTTTCAATGTAGATATGACTTTAATATGTAGTGATCTTTTATTTGTATTTTAATAAATAAAGCTTTCCTGGAGATTAGAGAATAAAACAGCCAGACAGGTCAGTGGTGACATATACCTTTAATCCTAGTAGCTACATTAGTTTGCCATAGAAACCCGATGGTAATGTGCACATCTTTAATCCAAGCACTAGAGAGAAATATAAGATAGGAGAAGACAGCTCTTGCTCTCAGTCAGTCTTATTCTGAAGATTCCTGGAGACAGAATCACCATTTGGAATGAGGTAGAAGTAAAAGCCTGGCTGCTTTGCTTTTCTGACCTTCAGGTTGAACCCTGATATCTGTCTCCAGGATTTTATTAATTCATGCTACATTTATATTCAATCTATAGATTTAATAAAATATATTTGAACTGATCTGATTTAAGACCCACTCCAGATACAGAACTTATACCTGATATTGCTAAGGTGACCAAGAACCTAAAACTAGATAGCCAAGGTATGTAAAGCGTACATACACGTTATTTCATATATTTTATTTATGAAATCATATTTTCAATATTTTATTTTAAAGTGTGTTAAATTTATTATATTTTTATGCATGGTTTAAAAATACTCACTGAGGTTAATTAAAGTTCATCTTGTATTTTAATTGAAATTTTTATAACTTAATTGGAAACTTTATTAACTTTAAATTTGCAATTTCAATTTATTGAAAAATGAAAACATGACTGAAATCCACTAGTACATTTAACAATTGTTTATAATCAAAATTTCCTAAGGCATAAATTATTGTTTCATCATGACACTTTGTTTATTTCTCTTCCATTATATTATATTTTTATGTATTTTCTCACTTTAGTATCAGGTTATTATACAAACTTTAATCGCACAGTACCAGTTGTGTCCATACCTTTTAATTACTAAGGAAAATTTCTCCCATATCTTTGTTCAGGACGAGTTGTGTATGTGTGTGTGTGTGTGTGTGTGTATGTTAAAAATAACTGCAAATTTTAGGTAAAAGCTAATCCTTGAGACTCACAAATAATTTAGATCAAATAGCTGTTTAATTTATAAACCAAAGAAAGCAGAATAAAATTAATGTATAAGACACATTACCATGCTAAAATAATATATTTATATTTTGATAAGATTTGGGTGGTCCTTGGACTTCCCACAGGGCAGGGAACCCGGATTACTCTTAGGGATGATGAGGGAGGGGAACTTGATGGGGGAGGGGGAGGGAAATGGGAGGTGGTGGCAGGGAGAAGGCAGAAATCTTTAATAAATAAATAAATAAATAAATAAATAAATAAAGATTCATGTATATCCATGGGGAATGGTAATTTCAAAAGAAATTTTCAGGACATTTGAATTTATTTCCATAAAAATTTGTTATGAAAGACAGACTGTGACATGCCTTCCTTCCTGTGTCTGCATATATTTGATCGTGTATGTATCTGAGCACCGGCATCATATCTGATCTAGCACAAAGCTGGTAATGCCTCTGAAGATTTTTCAAAGCATGGCTTAAAGTGACTGCCACAATGACAGGCTTCATTTTCTCACAAAGCTTTCCAGAGCCCTGTAAATGCTCAGCTAAATGTTCGGAATTTGACAGACTGCACCTGCAAAGGGGATGTTTTATTTCTCAATTACTGTTCTGTAGACTCTATAATATTTAATCTTTTAAAACACAAGGGTAATACAGAGAAGATAAAGTTGAAAGGCTTATTTTCCAAAAGGCAGGGACTAAAACCTATCAAGCTAGAAAAACTAGACAGTTAATTTCCTCCACCCTTTGCAAAGGGAAGTTTGCCACTCGCTTGTGACTAGACCTTCCCCTACCATAGACAACTTGAGACTGGATGTTTTCCAGACATCATTTCCTGGCTCTGTCTGTTCGATAAGACATGATATTGTTGTGATAGAATGTACTTTTTAAGGAGCAGCAAGGTATTCCTGACTGTGCAAAAGAACTAATCAGCATCTATGAAAATAAATATGATATATGAGGCTGAAATAAAACTTAAATGTTTTAAACCTTCTAGCGAAATCTCTATCAACTCTGAATTAAAATATCAAACTGTTAAATAACCTGAAAATAAATTACTGCAAAGCTGTTTAGTCATAATTAATGTCAATATCTCTTGACTGCTTTGGTTTAAGAAAGTTTAGACTTAATACAAATAAGAACAGATACGGTGTTTTCTTTAGGAAAATTAATAAGTTGAGACTGTAAGATTTAAATACAAGACTGTTTGGTAGGAGATTATGCCTTCAATATATAAAAAGTAAGCTGCACCTAATCAGATTCTCTGGGTTCAGTCACACACAGAGACATTCAGTAGATCAAAATTACATGTAACTTAAATTCAGGTAACCTCTGCTGATCTTCAAGAGCACCTGTGATTTTTTTATACTTATGTATAAAATAAAAATATGATTTAATCAGCTTCTGTGATAAGTCATCTTAAAAGTAAGTACTAATAGGTTTTGACTAGTGCCCATTTTTATTCTCTTTTGGCAAAAATGTTCATTAATTCAAATTTTTTATTAATTTACAGGACAGTGGGCAGTTATCACATATATTAACAGTCCAGATAGTATATATACAATATTATATAGGTAGAAATTTGCCTTGCCTAGTAATATAAATAAACTTATATTCACTAATAAAGTGAAACTAACCACTTTCTTTTGATTGGGTAATGGGAAGAAAATAATAAATCATTTGGAGAGTGTCTTTATATTTTCATTGGTTTTACATTTAATTTTTGATAATTTCATCACAATCCATTTCCTTTCCAAGTCCTCTACTGCCCTATATTCCCTCTCAAATTCATGACCTATTCTCCTATAATTATTGTTACATACTTACAGACAGACATGTGTATAAAAATGCATTTCTCATATATGTATTTATTTAAGGTTTCCCAATGGGGAATCTATAATATTGAGGTGTTCATTTCTGGTGAAAACTGACTCTAGATCTCTCAGAAGCCATTAATTTTCTGTTTTTTAATTAATATTACAATTATTTATTTTCTTTACACACAACACACACTCAATAATATACCTATGGAGATGAGACAACAACTTACGAATTTTGATTCTTTCCTTCTACAAAGTAAGCCTCAAAAATTGAACCCCTGGTGTCATTATTGGAAGCAAATACTATCATCCACCAAGCGCTCTGGTTGACCTTTATTTTTTTTTATTAATATACAAACTAAAGGGGTTTTATGCAAAATTCCACATACATTTGCTTAGTATGCTATACTAACTGATATAACTAACTAGAGATTTATTTTCCAAAAATATATTTTTATTTCATTGGGTTATGTTTTAAATATTTTTTTGATTCAGAAAATGATATTTGACTTTTTCTGTATTTGCACAGAAAAAAAACCACCAAAGATAATACTCAAAGATAATTTTTCTCTAAGTCATAGGTCAGTTCCTCTACTGCTAATGCCATCAATTATTCCATCCATTAGCATTCAGATACCATATGGGGGTATACATCTCACTTCTTACTGTTTGAATCTCCCACTTCAGCTTTATTCCAATTGATTTCCTCATATACATCAAATATAGATACTAAATCAGAATGCTAATAGGTTCCAAATTTGTGATGTTAACATCTTTTCTTTCTGTCCCCTAGACACAGGCACTGTTACACATTAGTGAGCGAGCAAGTTTATCTTTCTACCTTATTCTCTAAACATAATTTCTTCATCATGTTTTCTTAACTATGGGATTTATTTGATCTGCGATGTTATTTTTATGATTCATTTAGTCATATGTGATTTTTTAATAAGGAGAGGATTACTTTTCATGAATTTGCTTTAGAGTTATTACAGTACCAAAATTAGAGATATCAAATTTGTCTAATATAGTAATTTCTTTAAAAGGAGAGAAATATTGGCAGCTGTGTTATTCCAGAGGCTCAAAACACAGTATGAGACAATTTCCAGTTCAGCAATCAGAAGCTTGTTAAGACATCAGGACTAGAAAGTAAAATAATTTATTTTATCTGACAATGATAGATTGAAATTAGACTATAAATGAATTAGAAAAGTTGTAGATAATTAGTTTTCAAAATTCCACTTAACTGAGGTGTCAGGATTGCCATACAAATCACATTTAAAAAAATTATTTTCTGATTTTCCATGGCAAACTGATGAGCCACCATCAGATAAATAAAATTACAAAATATAATTTAAAAATATATTCTTTGTAGTCTTTAAAACATTATAAGCCAATTTAAAATATTTTAATCTGACAATAGAATAAACAATAACTAACTCTGAAATATGTTGACTCTTAAACCATGATGGTCCACACAATGTCACAGGGCCTTTTGTGTCCTTAAAATTTTATGTGAAATTAAACTCTCAAATCATTTTGAGACTACAATCACTTGCATTAAATCCTTATAATTTAATTTAAAATGATATAATAGCTTTTTAATTGTCTTTAAAATCAATGAATTTAAGATTCTCAGTTAATATAATAAATCTAAATATATGAAGTATATTACTAAAAATTTATGGACTTTTTTAATAAAAATTTTCACAGGTTTGTCATAAATAGTCATAAATACATGCAATCCTTGTACTTGGTAGGCAGGAGATAAAAAAATTAGAATTCCAGACAAATACTCCAAGTTATAACAATGCTGCCACGAGCCTGAGCTACGTGAAACTCGCCTCCTACATATCTATCTATTTATCTATGTGTGAATGTATAGACACATGTAACATAGTGTGAAATATGAAGACAAACTATAGAAATTTTAGGCATTCTTCTCCTTCCATAATATGGATATTGTAGCTGGAACTCAGGTCAACAGGTTTGGCAACAAATACCCTTACCTTCCATCTTAGTTACTGTTCTGTTGCTATGAAGACACACCATGACCAAGTCATGTTTTATAAAAGGAAGAATGTAATTGGGAGCTTGCTAGGCCTGATAGAAGAGTATGTAGAGCCGCAGTCACATAGATCAGACAGTCTCTAGATCAGCTTCACTTACCCAAAAATTTACTTGTCGGGATACTGTTGCCAATACAGTTGTGAATAACCGAGAGAATGCCCTGTTTCGTACTTGCCCTTCCCCACTAATATTCAGTTATCATCAATATCATTTTTAGCCAAATCAAGTGTATCAGTCAACCTGCCACAATTACTTGTTGCGATTTTTTATCCATAAAATTTGACATTAGAAGAACACATGCTGTAGGTGATGGTCATATACTTTTTGTGAAAAAGAAACTATTCTCATACTTTTTGTACGACTGAAGCTATCTCTTGGCTTCATAGTCATGCAGGTGCTGGAATTCCCAACTCAGACCCTCATATGGAAAGAGAGTAGGAAGCATTCCAACTGCTGTTTTCCCTCCTTTCTCTAATCTCAGTCCCCAACCCCCAGCACATTTCCTGGCCTCCCTCTCCATCCGCTCCTCTGTTTCTCTCCAAAAAGCGGAGGCCCCACAGGAATATCAACAAAACATGGCATATAAAGTTGCAGTAAAAGCAGGCACATATCCTGATATTAAGGCTGGACAAGGCAACTTAGTCAAAGAATTGGGTTCCAAAAGCAGGCAGAAGAGTCAGAGACAGCCTATGCTCCCACTGTCAGGAATTCCACAAGAAGACCATGCTGCACAACTGTGACATAAATGCAGTGGGCTTTGGTCGGTCCTATGAAGGCTCCCTGGTTGCCAACTGAGTCTCTGTAAGCCCCTACGAGGCCACAGTTTAGATGATTTTTTGGCCTTTTTTTTTTGTGTGTGTGTGTGTGTGTGTGTGTGTGTGTGTGTGTGTCTGTGTGCTTAAGCCATTGGTGTCCTACAATCCAGCAGCCTGCCTGAGTTCCAGAGCCCTAATGTTTGACTATTAGTCTCTGCATCTGTTTCCTTCAGATGTTGAAAGAAGCCTCTCTGGTGAATATTATAACTGGGCTAGGCACCAATTTATGAATATAGCAGACTATTGTTAGGAATCATTGCACTGATTTTTTTCCAGTCTTGTTTGGTTCAAAGACTAGACTCACAACCAAAAATACTGTTTTCATTTTAATTAATATTTAGTTTTGTCACCTTTTGTTCTCTGTCTCTCTATATTACTGTCTTACAGTCTGCCTGTCTGTGTGTCTCTCTTTGGTGTGTGTGTATGTGTGTGTGTGTGTCTCCCTGTCTATCTATATGCCTCTGTGTGTTTGAATGTTGACTGTGAAAAATATCAATCTAATAATTACATTTAATACCTGTAAAGAATGGGGACATAGTTCAACAGAATATAGATAATATAGTTTATCACAATAAAATTAGATTATATGAATTTAGATTGTTCACTTCATAGTTTAAAGCTAGTATATATGCATTATATATGGGGGTTAGTTGTCACGACCTTTACTAAATGACAAAGCTGGGCAATGCTCAGAGAGTCTTTCCACAGAATATTCTCTCCTATTTGTGCTGTAGACAAAATGAGTACAAGACATTGAAATGTAAAGATTTAGTTCGTAAGTGTCATTCTGGTTAACTTTTTGGATATAGGATCCCATGAGGAAGTTGTAAAAACACATCACTCTGCCCTGTTTTGAGTTACTGATTTGTTGGTCTGAGATGCAGGTGGAGAACATTTCTGAAGGGATTTTTCAGGAACATGCTGGAAAACTAAATTGAGAAATAAAAAAATATGACTTTTTTATTTTATTTTACCCCATGTAGCACTTATATAGTTGCTTAAATCTCCTGCATTTATAGTATGTTTAAAAACTTTAAGACTTTTGCCTTCAAGTTTTAAGTTTTGCTTTGTTTGTGCCTTTCCCTGAAATCTCTTGCATGTCTTAATAGGATTTAACCATGGTTTCTCTTATTGTCCTCCACGTTTGTTGTTGCCTTTTCTGTATTAATATCCGCTCCTTCTCATACTCAATTCGTACAGTCCCTGCTCAGCATCTTTTATTCCTGGTGACAGCAGCTCTTAGCTCATTCATGTTGAGTTGGTGTATCTGACTAGTGTTTGTGATTATGGAAATACGCTGCTCTCACCAAATGCTTGCAGGTACAGAAACCTAAATCAAAGAAGAATGCTGTCTACAACTCAGACACAGTCAGACAGTACAGGATGCAGATACACAATATACATGGCTAGGAAGATACAATCATTGACTGATGATAAATGAACCAAGTGATAGAAATATATATATACAGACATCATCCTTCTAATGAAAATTTTCCACACAGCTTCCTTTTCTCAGAATATAAATATGAATGCTTTTAAATGCCCTACAAGTCCCCAGATGTTTCACATTCTCCAGCCATATGCTTATATAAGTCTCATTCCACTTCCCTCTTTGTCTTATTTTGCTTGAAGACCAGATGCTTTTCCCAGCTTCTACATTTTAATGCTGTAAAAAGTTTTGCTCACTGGATTCCATTGATTGGATTTGTAAACTTCCAGTCATTATTGTAGTGGACATTTTAAAATTAGCATTGATCTGTTATTTCTCACCTTAAGAGAAGACTTTCCATTCCTTCTAATTTCCTGTCCATCTCTTCCACTATGAGTGATCAGCTTCAATTTTGTTAGAAGGAACCCATTACTTATGCATTCCTCCTTGCTATGAATTCCAAGCATGTTTTGTTTTATTTTCCTCAATCTGAAAGCACAATTACTAAGTAAAAATACCGTCATAAATGCTTCAGAGACTAGGCTTCCTTTATATGCAACCGTGATGCTGCTATCTCCTTTCTACTCTCTTACTTCCAATTTCAGTGAGATTACTAAAATGTTATCTATATAATGATATGAAATATTTTATTATACAAACAGTATAAAAATAATATTAAAAGGTATCAGATATTTTCCTTTAAGTGGTTATTATTGCTTCTTGAAAGTATATATATATATATATATATATATATATATATTAAAGATTTTATTTATTACATATACAATACAGTGTTCTGCCTCCATGTGTGCCTGCAGGCCAGAAGAGGGCACCGGATCTCATTTTAGATGGTTGTGAGCCACCATGTGGTTGCTGGGAATTGAACTCAGGACCTCTGGAAGAACAGTCAGTGTCCTTAACCTCTGAGCCATCTCTCCAGCCCCCTGAAAGTATATTTTTAACAGAGCAAAAAACATATATTACTTATTTTGTCTTTATCACTTAAATAATATGTTTGAATTATTGGTCTATTTCAATTACCGTGCAGTTATTTTATGCTTCCTTTTATGTATCTGTATGCACACATGCACACAGACACACACATATACAATGTATATGTTATTACCAATTGTTATTTTGGATCATTTGCCTTTTAACCTTCTCAAAACTTATTACAAAATCATGAAGATTTATTTCTGCAATTTCTCTAATTTTTAGAATTGATATTTTAGCTCTGAATTAGAGATTCTGTTATCTGTTTTAAGTTCTGATCATGATTTTGTAAATAGTGAAAGCAGTAAATGTGTCCTTATCTCTCTTATATCACATGTAAGCCTTATTAAAAATAGATGAATAGGGAGTAGAAGATGCTACTGAAGTTAATAAAAATATGAATACATTTTTCTGTTCTTATTTATTTATTTATTTTATAATTTCCTTTCTCATTCTAATCACAGTTCTTTTTCTTCCCACATTTTATGTTCCACGATGTAAAAGAACTGAAAATACTTTTGTTGGACAAAGCTTTCATTCTTTATTTTTAAATCTTAATCTAAATACCGAGAGAAATATTGTTTGAAGGAAATTGCATATGCTGTCAGTTGTTTTGTGATAGGTGCCTAAAATTACTTCTCAAAAGTTTAAGATTATATGTTCTGTTTGTTTAATATTCATTATAAAGTGATTTTAATACATATGTGTATGAATGTGTGTTAATTTTCTCTTAATTTGTTTAATAGTCCGCGAATGAGGAAAACATTTCAACATTAAGTGTTGTTCATGGTATGAACATCTTTTCCTATGGTTTTCACTTTTAATTTTATTTCATATTATTCAATGTCTATAACTAATATCCCTGCAGCTATTATGTGAACCAGATACGTGTAGGAGCTGTGGAGGCCTAAAGAGAACACTGAGCTCCCTGGATCAGGTCTTACAAAGGACTATAAACTGACATCTGATACTGGAATGAACCCAGGTAGTCTGGAAGAGTAACCAGTGCTTGTAACGCAATCTCTTCATCTTCAGGTTTTTCCTTTTTACTTCTTTTATTTCTGGGGTTTACAACCAGCCTATAATGGTCTTGTAATTGCTCCATTTAATGATGATGCAGCCTAAAAGGGGTGGAATTCTCAGCTCTGTGGTGAACTTTTTATTCCTAATGGTTGTGATGTTTTAAGTAATAGATAATCC
This sequence comes from Chionomys nivalis, assembly GCF_950005125.1. NCBI lineage: Eukaryota > Metazoa > Chordata > Mammalia > Rodentia > Cricetidae > Chionomys > Chionomys nivalis. The sequence goes on along the minus strand of NC_080103.1, from coordinate 25,487,531 downwards.
TTAGCACTAAAATAATACTGACTTTCAGATTTTATTAAGCTTATATTCTCTTAATTTTCATCACATCTTTATTTTTTTGTCAGAGCACCACGTATCCAACACTAGTTTCTGCTTTCTACATGCTCTGCTTCTAATGGAAATTCTTTGTTTTTCTGTATATTGACAACACTGCTCTCATGGAGGTAATTTCCAACTGGTATATGTCTTCTTTTTCAAATTCTCTTGTCTGTATTGTACAAAATGTGTTGTATCTGTGTTTCTCACATAGTGTTAATAACTTTCCTATTTATCAGTGATGTTTGAGTGTTCTCCATTGTATTTGTTATGTTCAAATACCAATGGATATGCAAGTTAATCAGAACTGAAGTCATTAGGTGTCTACTTACTGAATAATAGCACCTGAAATTATGGAAATCTGTCAGAAGAATAATATTATAGATTTGTCTCATGGTGAAGACATGTGAAATATGAAATATCTACTTTTATTCCTTTCTACATCCTACCTAATGTACTTTCTATAAATAGTAATGTCTATTTATCAACTAGTATCTAATGTGTATTTGAGATTCATTGAGAACTTGCTTATATTCTCATAATACTTGTATAATCCATCTAACTTGTTAAATAATATTTTCAGGAAAATATTTGGGAAAAGTTATAACTTCAGCTATTTAAAATGTTCATATTATGAATGCGGTAAAAATAAGAATTCTCACTGATTATACTTTCTCAGGGTAATATTAAAATAAACTAATTATTTTTTTAAATATTAATGATGTATACAAAATTAATTTAATTCACCTCAATTTGTTTTATCTTGAAGTATTGTAGATCTCATATGCACTAATGCCTCTAAGAAACTATAATAGTAGAACATAACAAAAATATCTATATACTGAATTTATGAGCCATAGGAATGGTTTATGTGATGCCTTAATATACTCCTCCTCCAAAATACATATGCTATGAAAGGTAGTAAAAAAAAAAAAAGAGAGAGAACGTTCTAGCTTCACTCTCAGAAATGAGAAGGCCATTGCTGCATACAAACAGACCTTTTAAAACGAAACACAGTGTTTTAATTGAATGGCCTGCTGAGCCGAACAAAAATCAAGTCTCTCCCAGACTCTAACTGACCGTCATACACTTTAAGTAAAAGCAAGCGAAATGCCACTCCATGATTCCAGAGAATGTTTTGGCTCTCACGGTGCTTTGCAAAAGCTTTCAGCAAGGTTTTTTATAATTGTATTTTCACTCCGTGTTAAAAGAAATCTCTAATCAAAGTGTTTTTCTAATCTCTCAGGTACTTCCCTACCTGGGCTGCATGGGAGATCACTGTGACTCAAAGGGGAGCCTTCGGTGTAAAATTTAAACCAATTTTGGCAAAGTTCAATGAAGCAGTAGATAATTGAGTTTCTTAAGTAGTGAAACTGCCTTTTAAGAACTTTCCTAAAAAAATGCTTAGTTTTTTATAAAATATTTTAAGCTTTGTAACTATCACAATAAAATCTATGCTGTATAAATGTTGCATTTACACATATATTAAATAGTTTATTGGACATGTATGCAATAGATAGTTCTGAGTACTATAAATGTAACAAACTCGGGAATAATTAGAGACAATTTTAAAAACTATGCTAAAATATTTAATGCATAAAGAATAATATTAAATATTTTTTAAGATACGAAGGAGTGTAATTGACAGATTTCAAGAGAGGATTCATGTCCTCCAATCATGGTTAGAAAATAGGACGTTTGATCGCCTGGTGAAGGTTAATATTCAGGAGGATGCTTATATGTTTTTCTTTGGGTTCACCTTCTTATTTAGCTTCTCTAGAATCACGAATTATACAGAGACAGAGACCAACATTGGAGCACTGGACTGAAGTCTCACGATCCAAAGGAGGAGCAGAAGGAGAGAGAGCACGAGCAAGGAACTCAGGACAGCGAGGGGTGCACCCACACACTGAGGCAATGGGGATGTTCTATCGGGAACTCACCAAGGCCAGCTGGCCGGGGTCTGAAAAAGCATGGGACAAAACCGGTCTCGCTGAACATAACGGACAATGAGGACTACTGAGAACTGAAGAACAATGGCAATGGGTTCTTGATCCTTTTGCACGTAATGGCTTTGTGGGAGCCCAGGTAGTTTGGATGCTCACATTAATAGACCTGGATGGAGGTGGGTGGTTTTTGGACCTCCCACAGGGCAGAGAAACCTGCTTGCTCTTTGGGCTGAGGAGGGAGGAAGACTTGATTGGGGGAGGGAGGGAATGGGAGGTGGTGGCGGGGAAGAGGCAGAAATCTTTAATAATTAAATAAATTAATTAATAATAAAAAAGAAAATAGGACGTTTGTACATATTTGCACATCTATTCTTCATCATAATACAGATCGCTATCTTAATGTCAAAATTCCTTTATGAATTTTGGAGTGAGATTTATGTTACTTTTAATCTAGTATGTTGTATATAAGTTTTAATACATTAAGGCTTCTTATCATTTTTGAAGTTAGAAAAATACAATACAAACATGCTAATCAGAGCATAAATGAAATCCATAATAACATTATGACTCTCATTTCCATTAATATTTGGATTGGCTCATTAAATGTGAAAATTCAGATAATATTTTAAATTTTTTAGGGAAAATGCAAGTTTGTTTCCACAGAGATTTTACAATATGACCAAATGTGTGCTATAGGAATCATATAAAAGCTATTGCTTAAGTAGGTGGCTGTCTCCCTTTACGCAAACAATATTTTTATCATTCTAGCATAAAACAATTCTCTTATCCATCTTCTGACAAGAATAGTCAAAGGGTCAACCTAAATCATAACTCTAGCTCAAATCTATTCTATTGTATACCATTTCAGGATCCTATGAGTATTGTCTATATAACTTTCATTAGTTTAATAATTTACAAATAAAATATCTTAAAGTCCCTGTATATACCCTTCACTGTAATAATATAAAATAAAGATGGTAGTGCAATTGTATTATTAAAAAAGAAAACTGTAAAATCTTAATAGCGATTTGCACATTGTCATAGAAAGATTATGAGACAAGAATTGCAAAGAAAGGTGTCCTGTAGGTACATTAATATACTTGGCTTCATAAAGCAATTATTTGAAAAAAAGATACTTTAAAATTAAAAACATCATTTTACATATTTACAATAATTTTATAGAAGGACTGTTACTGTGAAATTATATTACACCCTTGGAAGAAATTTCCAGGAAATTTTCTTCAATGAGTTTCTAGTAGCACACCACCATAGTACTTTTTCTCTTGAGAATTGTCCCAGCATTTGCCATAATACTGATATCTCTGTTGCAAAACTAAGTGCATCTAAATGTGAAATATATAAATGAGCAAAATTTTCTACATGTTAAATTTAAAATATATAAATGTAATGCATGATATATAGAATAAATTATATAGGGTATATCTATTATATATGTATTCACAATGCACATTTGTGTATATGAACACACAATATTTTATACATATAAATACATATATGTATGTATATGCTGTTCTCATCCATTATTAATCATATGGAGTCTAATAGATAAATGACAACATATTAAGTTGTCTGCAACCAATGAAAATTTGATGCCCAACACCAAATAATATAACTATAAAAATGACATTGATATATATCAATGAGAATACAAAATAACATGTTGGTAGGGATGGGGTAAAAGTCATAAGACTATTGAAAATAATTTATTCTGAGCTACAGATTATCAGGCTTTTACCAGGTCTATAATCTCTAATGAGTTATCTAATCGTAAGTGGCAAATCCTACACACACACACACACACACACGTAAAATGCAGAGTCCGTTTAATGTTTTTAGTGTGAAACGTATAAGCGCCTATCTATTTAAATATATAGACAATTCAAGAAAAGATTTTGAATTTGAGAGTAAGTAGGGAAAATACAGGAGGATATAGAAAAGGGAAAGAAAGAAGTACATAAAGCATGATGTATAAATGTACTCTATGACTATATACATAAATTTTACATATATAGTACTCATTTGTGTAATTCTCAAAAATACAAAAAAATTCTTAAAAAATAAAAAGGTGAATATAATAAAAGAAAATTGGAAAATAAATGAGTATACATACTTACCAGAAAATGGTATGTAGAAGAACTAAAGTCAGTAGATCACATCCAATTACTAGTATTTAATTTAAGTTGTTAAAAAGTATTAGAAATAAATAAGTGATACATAAAATTAAACTTAAGGCAGAGTGATACATTTACTAGTTAATATGTTTAATTATATGAAATTTTAGTTTTGTAACTAGAAAGATCTTTTTTAAAAAGATAATAAAACATGTCATTAAAAACAAAAATCAATTGGGAAGCATAATTATAGCTAATTGTTTAAAAACATGTAATAAATGAAAAAATAAAAAGTATATTAATTGATAATTTCAGTTTGGTAATATATACTTTATACATATTTGTATTTAAGTACAATTACCTGATAACACATTATAATGTTTCCAATGAAATTTATTAAAGCAAGGAGAGCTAAGTGAAAAATTTGCAGGGAGAGGAAAAAGGAGAAATTATTTAACTATATTTTGATATCAATAAATGAATTTATAATTCAAAGTTTTTTATTAGATTCATAAAATAAATATCAGGTGTAATCTCAGATTATACCACATATCTATATACCACTGATGGCCTGTGAATAAATGTTATTTTCCTTAAGTAATCTAAAATATTTACAATTCTAATGAAAGTTGTGATATCATTTCTTCCACAAACTTATTGTGAAGATGTCATGATTTGGGTCTGTAAAATTTCCATAACATAGCCTCAAGGGCATCATGGATTTAACTATCTTTAAATACATACTTTAAATTAATGTTATAACCAAGTTAAAGAAAGGTTGATTAATAAGACTATGAAAAGTGATGTCATTCATCTTTAACCCATTTTCCTCTTATTTCTAAGTAAATATATGAGACTTATATTCCAAACCCACATTCAGAATTCAAGAAGTCTACAAAATACCCAGCAGTAAAAAATGCATTAACCTCATGGATGTCTGTGAAAGAACTAGGGAGGAAAATAGGTGATAAAATTATATTGCCTGTGCCTTTCAGTTTTAGTGTATCCATTACTGGCATGGGACTAAGGTTCTTATGGAGGGGGCATTACAGCCAACTATGTTTACACTGAGGTTGATAAATCCATATTATCAACTACTTATAGATAATAGTTTAATACAAAATAAATACACCTTTAAAAATATGTTCAGTAAAGTATGTTTCTTAAACTCTAAAAATGAGTAATTCGTCACGGGTAGAATATTTGTATTTTTAAGTCCTATTCACGTTGCTGATGAGAAATCCCCAATGAAGACGACTAAGAAATAAGAAAAACTAATGCACTTAACATTTAATATCTTACATCATTGGAAACATTATTATGTGTTCTGGGCTTTTGAAAAATTATATATCAAGTGCATAGTCCACACTAATGTAGAATCTAAAGACAACTTCAGTCGTTAATCCACTAAAATTTCATTTTCTGATTGATTCAAAGTAGGCAAAAATGATGATAACAGTAGACATTTTAGAATCACAAAGAAGCAGGTAGAACCTAACAAAGCAGTGCTCCAGAACAGGTGACACCTCCCAGGAAAGACACCAAGTGGAAATACCTGACATTCCAAACCATTAGATAAAGTGACTAAATGTCCCGAAAACTTGGACTCACCCACACCCAATTGATAAGGGCACTGACTTCCTATTTTTTTGAAATTCCTTCATGGTCTGATAGCTAAAGTAAATGTGGGGTATTTACTATGTAAATTTGACTATTGGAAGAAAGCATGAATGTTATCACTATGAGGTCCATGGAAGGTCCATTGCCTGTACAGGAATATTTTGGGAAATGAATCCCATTGTGCAGGGAAGAATCAGGACTAAACAAGGTTTTTACAGATTTGACAGTGACTTTTCCAAAAGACAAGTGTTATCAAAGCACTGCTGAATGGGTTTTCCATGTGGAGTGTCCATACCGAAATTACTTGGCGTGAGTGAGAAGGAACCACAAAACATGCCGCAAACCCACTTAGGAGTTTATTAGACAGAGTGCGCACAGGCCTGTGGAATTGATTTGCAGAGAGAGAGAGAGAGAGACAGAGAGACAGAGAGACAGAGAGACAGAGAGAGAGAGAGAGAGAGACAGACAGAGAAAGAGACAGAGAGAGAGAGAGAGAGAGACACACGGAGGGAGCATCCAGCTTTTAAAAGCTGCCTAGCACGTGCACACAGGGATTGGTGTGACTACATCATACACAGATAACGAAAATCACTTATTTTCGCGAGGGCATAGCTGAGTCATACAGGGATGTAACTAAACATGCATGCATGTGGGTCACGCAGGGGTCGTGCTTTAACATTCAGGCACTTCTGACTGAGGGCTTGTCTGCACGTGCCTGGCTTAGAACCCCGAAGTGCAGGCTTACTTGTGGCTAAATAATTACACATACTCCCATGTATTAGTCTAATAAATCTGTGAGCTGTATATTTACTGTATAAAACTTGTGGGCTCACCCCAAGGACTATTACATGTTTGGTTAATGATGAAGGTCTCAAAAAATTTTGTCCATATTACCAGGATTTTTAGCAGATATCTGAAGTGGGAAATCAATAGATATGAATTTTGAAGAGTCAAAGTCAGATTTAACTAGCCAACGAATGATTTAGTTTCTCTTCTCAAATCTCTCTCTAGACTCTCAGCTACTCACTTTATCCTAACTACTCTTTATTTTGATATTTTAAAACATGTAAATATGGCTATGGTCTTGAGTCTTAACAATACTTCTAATACTTCAAGTTGGTATATTGTCCAGTTATAAAGGTTTCAGGAATTGTCATTGTAACCAAAGAAAACTAAATAGTGTGTCATTTTCACCATAAAAGGCATTTTTAATTATGTCCCATAGGTATCTACATATTATTAGTACTATTTCTTTTTTTTTTTTTAAATATTTATTTATTTATTTATTTATTATGTATACAATATTCTGTCTGTGTATGCCTGCAGGCCAGAAGAGGGCACCAGACCCCATTACAGATGGTTGTGAGCCACCATGTGGTTGCTGGGAATTGAACTCAGGACCTTTGGAAGAGCAGGCAATGCTCTTAACCTCTGAGCCATCTCTCCAGCCCCATTAGTACTATTTCTTATACTATGTTGTTTGTTACTTAATTGGAATTTTTCTACCTTCTGTTAGAAAGATATGAAGAGACTTCAGTTACATAGAGCTCCTAAGTAATTTCAAAAGACTTTGTATTTCACTATATATAGTAATGAGCCCATTAGATAAATTTCTTAGAGATAATATTTTTCAAGTGTGTGATTATGGTTGATTGTGATGTTGAATCCTCATTGAATGTGATGATGAATCCTGAATAGAGGACAAGTCAAAGCAATGTTGGTGATAAACTGAAAACTGAAGTTTGAAATTTTTGAGGTATCACTACAGATAAATAAAGTTGTTTTGGATTAAAGGATAATTAACATTAATGATAATACATGGAAACTGTGAATAAACAATTGGGTGATACAAAACATTTAGAATTGGGAGAAAAATACAATTGAAAATACTTATGGCTAAACATCGCAACAAATAACTATGAGTAGTAAATTTATATAAGAGTTTCAAACTGGCCTTCAACTCATTCTATAGTTTTTCCCAGCTACAAATGTGCAGTCCTTCTGCATTTGCCACTGTAGAATGCTAAGCATGCATATGGCTCAGTTTGAGGTAGTGACATTAATGGATTATTTCAAATTTTAATTTTATGTTTGATTGTTAAAGTACAACTATATATATGATGTACTTAATTCTCAAGGAACTTCTTGAAAGAAGGGGAAAGATTGCAAGTCAGAGGACTAGGAACTCTGTTGATAGACTGTGTCTCCTAGAAATTGCTGCATAAACAAGATCTGCACACTTACAGTATTAAAAGACATGTTACTGCAGAAGGGGGAAATCTCTATGTGGCCAACTGTTATATAAAATTATAAAGGTAGAAATGCTGAGTGTGAGTGTATTGGTTTTCATCAGAAAGAGGACACCCCAATGGTTATCCAATGCAAAGTAGTCAACTAGAAATCATATATATGCAAACAACAAAAATAGATTCGGCAGGTTTCATTTACAAATTTGTATGCATATGTATGAATAATAAAAAAAAGAGAAAGTGTCAATTTGAGAGAGAATGAGAGGAACTAAATGGTGAAGGGGTTGGAGAAAAAGAAATTATATACTTAATATAATTTATACAAACATATATATTAAAATCAATTTTGTATACACCTTATATAGGGAATTCACTTCAATGTCATCATTTATGGAAATGTTAATATATTTAAAATTTAAAATATTTCTTTTTTTCCTACAACTGTTTAGGCTCAATATTGCATAAAATTTCTAATAGAACACCAATAGGAAAACTCTTTTTACATTCTATGTTACTTAATTGTTAATATTTCATGTGATATTTAGCTTGAACTAATCATATTTGGTTATAGCCAGAGTCTCGGGTAGTCACAGGCTGGCTGAAAATTCACTCTCTATGGATGGAAGTATGATGACCATGAACTACTCATCACTCTCTTTCTACCTCCTGAGTTCTGGAGTTACAGATGTGCCTGCATCTCTTGCTTTTATGCACTGGGTGGAATGAACTGAAAGCTGCTCAGGCGGGCAGTTATCCACTGAGCTCAAGTTCCACCCTTTGGGTATTTTTATCTGAGTAATTATAGCAAATATTCTTCACTATTAACAATTTGCTATGCTTAATCCAGGTAAAATTTTTATTTATATCATATTATTAATTTAGATTAGGACAGAAAATTTCAAAAGAATAATTTAGTTTAGATCTTTTCAGATCTCAAAATTAATTAGTAGAATTTAAGATGTGTCTCCACAGATCACCTAGGTATTGAATATTTGATACCTGTAACTATTGCAAGTAATTGAGAATTCAAACTAGTTAGTGACTATGAGAAAATTTGCATTCATTTTAATATATTAAGACTTCAAAATTAACATTTAATGTTCAGAACGGAGACTTACAATGTGAGTGTGGAATCATGATTGTGGCATTTGGACTTGATTAGTTGAAGCAAAACTTCCCTAGAGCCCTTTTCATTACACCTTTCTAAGGATAGTTATACATTTTTGATTTCCAATTTCATGGGAATCAGGATCATATTTTAACAATTTGTATTCATTTTCCAATGTAAGAGTTAGCAATACACAATAAATTGCATTAAATACATTATTTTTAATAATAAACAAAGGCTGCTTAAGTGGTATTTAAAATTATTTTTTATATTTGTAAAAAGTTAAAAGTACAGAAAATAATAAAAAGTAATGTTTAATTAAAACTTTATCATTTCCTATTAGAAAGTTTCCTTAAATTTTAACTCAAGTATTTTAAGCTTTGAAGAATGTCCTTGATAAAGAGAGAAGGATGGTCACAATGAGATTAAATATGCCAAAGGGGCAAATTAAATTATGTCTCCAGACCACTTTGAACAAAAATATTTACAAAACAAACATGTCATATTGATTGTCTTTGCAGAAAATCTTTTTTTTATTAATTAATTTATTTAATTATTAAAGATTTCTGCCTCTTCCCCGCCACCACGTCCCATTCCCTCCCCCTCCCCCAATCAAGTCTTCCTCCCTCCTCAGCCCAAAGAGCAAGCAGGTTTCTCTGCCCTGTGGGAGGTCCAAGGACCACCCACCTCCATCCAGGTCTATTAAGGTGAGCATCCAAACTACCTGGGCTCCCACAAAGCCATTACGTGCAATAGGAACAAGAACCCATTGCCATTGTTCTTCAGTTCTCAGTAGTCCTCATTGTCCGTTATGTTCAGCGAGACCGGTTTTGTCCCATGCTTTTTCAGACCCCGGCCAGCTGGCCTTGGTGAGTTCCTGATAGAACATCCCCATTGCCTCAGTGTGTGGGTGCACCCCTCGCTGTCCTGAGTTCCTTGCTCGTGCTCACTCTCCTTCTGCTCCTCCCTTGGATCGTGAGACTTAGTCCAGTGCTCAAATGTTGGTCTCTGTCTCTGTCTTCTTTCATCGCCTGATGAAGGTTAATATTCAGGAGGATGCTTATATGTTTTTCTTTGGGTTCACCTTCTTATTTAGCTTCTCTAGAATCATGAATTATAGTCTCAATGTCCTTTATTTATGGCTAGAAACCAAATATGAGTGAGTACATCCCATGTTCCTCTTTTTGGGTCTGGCTTACCTCACTCAGGATAGTGTTTTCAATTTCCGTCCATTTGTATGCAAAATTCAAGAAGTCATTGTTTTTTACTGCTGAGTAGTACTCTAATATGTATATATTCCATACTTTCTTCATCCATTCTTCCATTGAAGGACATCTATGTTGTTTCCAGGTTCTGGCTATTACAAACAATGCTGCTATGAACATAGTTGAGCATATACTTTTGTTGTATGTTTGGGCATCTCTTGGGTATATTCCCAATAGTGGTATTGTTGAGTCGAGAGGTAGGTCAACCCGACTTTCCTGAGAAACCACCACACTGCTTTCCAAAGTGGTTGCACAAGTTTGCATTCTCACCAGCAATGGATGAGAGTGCCCCTTTCTCCACAACCTCTCCAGCAGAGGCTATCATTGGTGTTTTTGATTTTAGCCATTCTGACCGGTGTAAGATGGTATCTTAATGTTGTCTTGATTTGCATTTCCCTGATTGCTAAGGAAGTTGAGCACGATCTTAAGTGTCTTTTGGCCATTTGAACTTCTTCTGTTGAAAAGTCTCTGTTCAGCTCAGTGCCCCATTTTATAATTGGATTGATTAACCTTTTACGGTCTAATTTCTTGAGTTCTTTATATATTTTGGATATCAGACCTTTGTCAGTTGTGGGGTTGGTGAAGATCTTCTCCCAGTCAGTGGGTTGCCTTTCTGTCTTAGTGACAGTGTCCTTTGCTTTACAGAAGCTTCTCAGTCTCAGGAGGTCCCATTTATTCAATGATGTCCTTAGTGTTTGTGCTGCTGGGGTTATATGTAGGAAATGTTCTCCTGTGCCCATGTGTTGTAGAGTACTTCCCACTTTCTCTTCTATCAGATTCAGTGTGTTTGGACTGATATTGAGGTCTTTAATCCATTTGGACTTGAGTTTTGTGCATGGTGATAGATATGGATCTATTTTCATTCTTCTACAGATTGACATCCAGTTTTGCCAGCACAATTTATTGAAGATGCTCTCTTTTTTCCATTGTATACTTTTAGCTCCTTTATCAAAAATCAGGTGTTCATAGGTTTGTGGGCTAAAGTCAGGGTCTTCTATTCTATTCCATTGGTCGACTTCTCTGTTTTTATGCCAGTACCAACCTGTTTTCAGTACTGTAGGTCTGTAATAGAGTTTGAAGTCAGGGATGGTAATGCCTCCAGACGATCCTTTATTGTATAAGATTGTTTTGGCTATCCTGGGTTTTTTGTTTTTCCATATAAAGTTGATTATTGTCTTCTCCAGATCTGTGAAGAATTTTGATGGGATTTTGATGGGGATTGCGTTGAATCTATAGATTGCTTTTGGTAGAATTGCCATTTTTACTATGTTGATCCTCCCAATCCAAGAGCAAGGGAGGTCCTTCCATTTTCTGGTGTCCTCTTCAATTTCTTTCTTCAAAGACTTAAAGTTCTTGCCAAATAGATCTTTCACTTCCTTGGTCAGAGTTACCCCAAGGTATTTTATGCTATTTGTGGCTATCGTGAAAGGTGATGCTTCTCTGATTTCCCTCTCTGCTTCCTTATCCTTAGTGTATAGGAAGGCAACTGATTTTTTGGAGTTGATTTTGTAACCTGCCACATTACCAAAGGTGTTTATCAGCTGTAGGAGTTCTTTGGTAGAGTTTTTGGGGTCGCTTATGTATACTATCATATCATCTGCAAATAATGAAAGCTTAACTTCTTCCTTTCCAATATGGATCCCCTTGATCCCCTTATGTTGTCTTATTGCTATTGCTAGAACTTCAAGCACTATATTGAAGAGGTATGGAGAGAGTGGACATCCTTGTTGTGTTCCTGATTTTAGTGGGATGGCTTTGAGTTTTTCTCCATTTAATTTAATGTTAGCTGTCGGCTTGCTGTAAATAGCTTTTATTATATTTAGGTATGACCCTTGTATCCCTAATCTCTCCAAGACCTTTATCATAAAGGGGTGTTGAATTTTGTCGAATGCTTTTTCAGCATCTAATGAAATGATCATATGGTTTTTTTCTTTCAATTTATTTATATGGTTGATTACATTGATAGATTTGCGTATGTTGAACCAGCCCTGCATCTCTGGAATGAAGCCTACTTGATCATAATGGATAACTTTTCTAATGTGTTCTTGGATTCGGTTTGCCAGTATTTTATTGAGAATTTTTGCGTCGATGTTCATGAGTGAGATTGGCCTGTAATTCTCTTTCTTGGTTGGGCAGAAAATCTTAATATTTAGCACATTTAGATTATCTTTTAAACTTCTTAATCATGAACCTTAGTAGTCATCTGTGCTAAACAAGTGTTCAAATATTAACATATCAACTCTTAAGCTGTTGCAGATTTGGAGTTTTTATATTTATGTATTAGTGTTTTGCCTGCATACGTATCAGTGTATTATCATGTGAGTGTCTGAACCAGAGAGGTAAGTAGAGGATTTTAGATGCCCTGAAATTGGAGTTACAGATGGTAGTAAGCCAATATTTTGGTCCTTATCATTGAATCTGTTTTTTTTTTTTCAGATCCATAGTGCCCTCAACCACTGAGTCACCTGACAACCTAATCCATAACATTTCCACTAAATGAGAAAAAAAAATACGTAAGTATTCCAACTGCTTTCTTGTTTGGATAATGATGTATATATCTTGACAATAATGTTCTTCATTGAATTTTGCTGGGAATCTAAGAAGGAAACATTGCTGTCTCTCATTACAGAGGTTCTTTTTAATTGAATTTTGTTTTTATACAATAAATTCTAATCATGTGTTTTATATTTGCCAATCTTCACTAATCTTCTCCATCTGCCTACCCATCCAACTCCACTTCATTTCTTTCTCTAATAAAGCAAGAAAAACACAGACCAAAAAAGCAAACAACACACATGCCACACATAAAATCCAAACAATCAAAAAATTAGTAAAACAAGTAAATGTATGCAACATCCCATATAAGATAAAGAAACCTACACAATACCATTACACCATTGAGTTTGTTTTATGTTGGTCATTCTCCTGGTGTGGTATTTAATGTACATAATAAGTCACATTCTAATTTTTTTTATAAGCAGGTTCCAATTGCAGGTAGATTCTTAAGGATGGAAAACTACGCCAGTTTGATGCTCTTAGTGCTGGATACCATCTGGCTTGGACCTGTGCAGGCTTTGTGTACACCCTGTGCATGCTTCCACAGTCTTTGAATTCATATGCACATGAGTCTTACTATGTCTGGAAGACACTATTTACTTGGAATCACCCATCACTCTGGTTCTTAGCAATCTTTTTCCTCCTCTTTTTTACAGACCTAAAAGACCTGAGAGTTTGATGAAACATTGTTCTTAGGAATGAGTGTTCCAATACCTTTTACTTTATACACATTGCCCATTTCTAAGCTATGCTAGTTCCCATCCAAGAGAAACTTATCTACTGTGGGTTTAACGATTCACAAGAAAAAGGTTACAAAAGCTACAGATGATGCCTATACACCAGGAACCTTGAGATCAGGCATTGCCATGGTTACTCATACACCTCAGATGAAGCTTTTGTAACCTTATTATTGAAAGAAGTTTTTTGTTGAATGTGTATATATAAGCTAGGTGAAGGAAAAAGTGAGAGAAAATTGGAGTAAGAGAATTAGAGCTGGAGAATTGAAACTGGAGAATGAGGGCTGGAAATAAAATGAGCTTTATCCTCAGATTGCATGTGCGAGTCTTTTTCTCTCAGATAGAAATTTATTCCTGAAGACCTTTAGATGAAAAATATCCTAAGCCCTGATGCTCTAAAGGCGTTCTCTCTACTGCTCTAGGTGCTTCCCTCGGATCTGGACTCACAGAATGTGGTATTAATAAACAAATATTCAATGCCATCTCATGAGAAGAGAGACCATGTCCCTTCCTTGTTTTAAAAAATAGATACTACACACGTGCACACACACACATACACACACACGAAAGTATAAAATTCTTAATGCATGTACATACATCAGAGGGCTACTTTGAGACTACTTTCACCTCTAAACAATTGCCCTTTGTTACTTAATTCCAAACTAGCTCCTTCTTCAAATATTACCCTCATATTCAAACACACCCTTGTTTAATAAATTTCCAAATAACGCAATTTTCTGTCTAAACTATTTGAATAATAAAATACTAGGTGTCCTTTCATTTTATAATCTTTTTCAGCCATCTCCTTAATCTTACAACCATCACTTCCAGCAGTATAAGAAAATATTCAGTTCATTAGACCTGGCAGTCAGGAGCTTTCAGACCTTTGCTTATGTTCTGGTTGCCTTCCTGTTATAGTCTCTTCTATTTGTGCAGAAAGTCATAATTTCATGGTTAACCAAATTAACTGTGTGGAAACCTGCAATGTTAATTTTCCAGTTAGCCATTTCACTTTCATGTTCAAGTTCTTCTTAAGCATATTTCGTATTTTAACTGTGGCTCTTGTAAATGGGTCATAAATCCCACAGAGGCACGGAAGGTTACATCTCTACTTAAACCTGCTATTTTAGTTCATTTCTGGACTATTCTACTCCTTTCATTCTTATATTTTCACAAAGTGGGAGAACTTACAACAATAATTGAATTTTTTCTCTACTTAAAACATTAGACTAAATATATTTTAAACTATTTTTCAGTTTGTATGGGGAAATAAAATTTTATGTGTAAAATAAAGCTACTCATTTAAAGCCATGCAATACTACAGAACGCAAAAGCCATACTATACTCTCACTTATGCCATTACATAACATTAACTTCATTGCAGTTGAAAGATTACGATCGATGAGAATTAAATATTAATAAATGTATTTTGAGTATAATACATCTTCAAAATTTAAAAATGAAATTTCAGGATAAGAGACAATTTTGAATATAGTTAAAAGGAACAGGAGTATTTTAGCATCTTTGTGTGACATTTTTGTAGTAATTCCTCCCCTGTGGTTTGTATTTGCTTGTTGCTGTAGTAGGTACATTCTTCTTCCCATAGCTGCATAGATTATGTTTTCCTTTTTTGCTTATCTCTGCTAAAATTGTAACACACAGCTGAAGTCACCTGTGTCAACTGCAGGCCACAGAAACTTGGAATGGCCATGTAGGTAAACCTCTCACACGTGATTTGAAGAGAATAGAAATGCCACAAAAATTTTTCAAACCACGGTTTATTGCATGAAACACACAAAAAGTTTACAGCACGAGGAGTTCCTTTCTTACACCAGAATGATTGCTCTACACATTGAGAGACAAGTCCAGGCAAGTTAAACTGTCTACCAGGAAATGCTAGTAACTGTTCTTATCATCATGTTCTCAAATACAGACCCAAGAACAAGATAACTTCTGTCCCAATAACTTACTGCCATACTTTCCTAATAAAATCAAAATCTTTTCTTTGATCTTAGAGTATAGTAAAGACCAACTTATCCTGAATATGTTTTCCAGACTGTAATCCATATTTCTGTTCAATTTTATTTTATCTTATGTTTAATTAATTGGCCGGGCGGTGGTGGCGCACGCCTTTAATCCCAGCACTCAGGAGGCAGAGGCAGGCGGATCTCTGTGAGTTCGAGACCAGCCTGGTCTACAAGAGCTAGTTCCAGGACAGGCTCTAAAACCACAGAGAAACCCTGTCTCGAAAAACCAAAAATAATAATAATAATAATAATAATAATAATAATAATAATTGTAAGTAAATAAATATCTTCCCAGCATATATCTATATGTGTTGGGTGTGTGTCTGGGGCCGATCGAGGTCGGAAGAGGGCAACAGATCACTGGAACTGGAGTAAGAATTGTTGGAGACATCCTGTAACTGATCAAAATAAAATTTGTATCCTCTGCAAGAGAAATAGTTAATCTACATTACTCAATCATCTTTCCAGAAGTCATTTTAAAATAAATGATACTTTGTTGAAGTTCAACTATGCATTATTCTGAGAGATCAATTCTTAAATTGAATATTTTTTCCATTACTCATTATTTCTTTAACATGTTTAATTTATTTTACGACCTTGAAGTGACACTAAAATAGATGATATTTAAACATTCTAAATGTAACCAAGAATATTGTAAGCATGGAAATAAAATGACTCTTCTGTTTATTGCTTCACACTCAGCAGCAGCTAGGATATGCCCAAACAAGCTATGTCAGAGTGTTATTTGAAGAGGTAAACTGTCTTCAATTCACAAATTTTGGTTCATTAGTATTGTTTGGAGTGCCGAAATTCCTTTAGGCTTTAAAGAAAATAATGTTGAACAATTATTTAAATGTCTTTCCACCATTTGAGATTTTTCTGTTGAGAATTCTATATTTAGATCTCTACCACATTTTTGAATTAGATAATTCGTTATTTAGATGTCTCATTTCTGGTGTACTTTATATATTTAAAGGTCAAACCACTGTCACATGTGGGGTTGGTGAAGATCTTTTCCCATTTTGTATTACTGATACGTCCCTTGCCTTACAGAGGCTTTTCAGGAGTTCCCATTTATTGATTATCAATCCCAATGTCTGTGCTACTGGTGTTTCATTCAGGAAGTAGTCTTCTGTGCTACTGTGTTCAAGGTTACTTTCCACTTTCTCCCCTATCAGCTCAAGTGTAAATGGGTTCATGTTAAGGTCTTCAATCCACTTGGACTTAATTTCTGTGTAGGGCAATAGATAAAGGTCTATCTGCATTCTTCTACATGCTACTATCCAGTTATTCCAGTATTATTTCTTGAAGATGTTTTCTTTTTTCATTGTATATTTTTACTGCTAGAAATAAAATAGTACCACACTAGCCTGGAATAGAGTATAATAAAGGTTTCTTTACTTAGCAGTGGACACACAGATCATCAGTTCTCTGTGACCATGACAAAAGTAGGCTAGTATCTTAAAGGTTATTGACTGAAAAAGTTTCCTAGCGTGTCTCCCTTTTGTCTAAATAAGAGAGTTCTAAGCCCAAAACAAAACTATATATAATAAAAAACAAAAACTAAGTTAAAAAGTTAGAATTGCAACCAGCATAAACAATATCAAGCAAGAAACATATGCTAAATGTTTCAATAGTTAACCTATCCAAAGGAATCTTATTCATATATGAGAATTGACTTAGATAAGTCATCAGAGGAAAGCAACTATATCTAGTCTTCAGACTTATAAAAGACCTGAGAAGAGAAATAATAATATTTGAGCAAATAGGAAGCAAAAACAAGCAACTTCCAAAAGGTGCAATAAATGACAGAGATAACTGGCAACCTGAACAATCATCCAAAGTTGAGGCAACTAATTTTGGCTAAGGTCTAGAGTAACTGACAGACCATTTTAGAGGCAGGAAAAATTTCAAACCCATCGTAACCTGTCTTGGCAAGGTTTGGCAGTCTTTTTCCTTGTATCCTACTTTTCCAGTCTAGATAGCATGCATTTTTGTCAGTGGTCAAGGAATGAGCACTTCTTTGACCAGAGGTCAGTTTTGCCAAGAATAAAGCAAGCTCCAAGTGGAGTATCTTTGGTGCCCAACATTTTCTTGGGAATAGATTAGTGCTGCCAGGAGCAATTGTGTCTCACATCAAGAGAATCCTACAGTTCTTTGAAGTGAATGAAGATTACCTATCATAGAGATTGTATCTCACAGTCTCTGTGCACCTAAAGAACCTGATTAGACTAACTATGACAAACACGGATGATTATTGACCTCTAATTCTTAACACTTAGTTTAAAGACTAAGGCTTCATATTAGAATATTAAACAATCTTCAAACAACTGTGCAGCAAATGAGGACAGCGACTTCAAAATGTAAACAGTGTTTAAGTATATTGATCAGAGGTAGAAATGTATAGTACAATATGATAAATATATCCTAAAACTGAATCAATACAGAAAATATCTTTTTTTTTTTTTTTTCGAGACAGGGTTTCTCTGTGGTTTTGGAGCCTGTCCTGGAACTATCACTTGTAGACCAGGCTGGACTCGAACTCACAGAGATCCGCCTGCCTCTGCCTCCCGAGTGCTGGGATTAAAGGCATACAGAAAATATCTTAAGAAGAGGTAGAAACATGCATGTATACAATGTGACAAAATAACTTTGCATAGGTCACAAATATTCTAGACAAAAATAGGAGCATATTCAATACAACAAATATAATTTGAATTTGTTTCAATATACATGAATCTATACCAACATCATTTCTCCAAATTGATTGGTTTATCACCTTGTGGATTGGAGCTAACAAATATCACTTTTAGATACCATTGCCATCATTTTTATAACTTTGAAAATACATGTTGTTAAATATTTAACAGTTACTAATATGATAAAATATATCTAAATTTTAATTTCTTTCCAAAGATGAAGACTGCATTTCCCAACCACGCAGACCTGAATAATCGCACATGAAATTTTTTAATTCCAACACTGTTTGTTCAAAGTCAGATGATATTCTAGATAGCTCTCATATCATAAATTAACCTATTTCTATTATGTTCTAATTTTCCATGAGATTTGTGGTTTGCTACCTCTTGGGGAGGGGGGGCAGCTACATGGTATTTCTCTGACTCTGCCTATTCTATCTGTATATTTTTTCTGCCTGGCTATATTCTGCCATGCCATAGGCCAAAGCAGCTTCTTCATTAACCAATAGTTAAGAAAACAAAAACAAAAATAAAATCATAGCTTACAGAGAGTAATCCCACATAATCTTACCTTTTCTGTCAAAATAAAATTGAAGGTTTTAACTTTTGCATATTAAAATTACATGAAACAAAATAGGTCAAGTAAAAATTACAGCTACAATATTTAGTCTATTTGTATCTGGAAAGTATTATATCTAATCTATCTTTTATCATAACTAAGGAAAACTATAAATACAACTATCTGTGTTGAACTCCATCAAAGACCCCCTAAGGATATAATAATTGCCTTTTCTTACACAGACCCACATACTGCAGAAACAGGAATAAGTTTTCAAACTAAAACATCATGTAACGTATCAGGATGTGAAGATGAACATTTACCAGTCATATAACCTCAGTAGCAAAGACACTCAGAGCAACTATAAATGAATGGAACCTCCACTGAGAAGTTTCTGTAAAACAAAGGACACAGTCAATAAGACAAAACTTATACACAACCTAAAGAATGATATGCTTATGAAGGTATAAGAAGCTTACAAAACATCAAATAGATTGTACTAAAAAGACAATACCCTTGCCATATATTAACCAAAACATAAAACATAAAAAAATAAAGAATATTAAGAGCTGCAAAGGAAAAAGGCCAAGTAATACATAAGAAAAACCTACCAGAATTACTGACTTCCCAATGGAAACAATGATAGTCAGAAGCTCCTGAAAAGATGTGCTGCAGACACCAAGACACCACAGAAGCAAGCCCCGTCTACTATACCTAGCAAAGCTTCCACTCACAATTGATGGAGAAAACAAGATATTCCATGGCAAAACAAATTTTAAATACTACTTACTCACTAATCAAGCCTTACAGAAATTACTAGAAGGAAAACACCAACTGAGGGAAGCTAACTGCACCCACATAAACACAGGCAACAGACATCCACACACCAGAAAATCCCAAAGAAGGAAAACACACAAAACATCAAAAATTAACAGGAATTAACAATCACTGGTCATTAATATCTCATAATACCAATGAACTCATTTCATTTAAAAAAAGACACAGTCTACCAGAATGGATACGAAAGTAGGATCCATCCTTCTGTTGTACAAAAAAAACCACACCAACACACCTCATCCTCAAAGACAGACATTGTCTTAGAGTAAAGGGATAGGAAAAGATTTTCTCATCAAATGGACCCAAGAAACAAGTGGGTGTATCGATCCTAATATTAATAAAATAGCTTTAAACTAAAATCAATTAGAAGTTATGGAGAATGACCTTCATACTAATGATAGGAAAAATTCATCAAAATGAAGTCTCAATCCTGAACATTTATGTCCCAAGTACAGGAGCACCCACATATGTAAAAGAAACATTACAAAAACACAAATTGCACATCAAACCCCACAAACTAATAATAGGAAACTTCTTTCCCAATGGACAGGTCAACCAGACAGAAACTTAACAGAGAACTAAGAAAATAACAGATGTTGGCCTATCCTCCTACAACCTCGATGTAACTCTGACACATAAATTGCTCCAATGCTGAAGGGACTTAAGAGGTGAGTGAACAGCCACATGGCAGGTCGCCCCACTCTCTATTACCTCCACAGTGGGAAGAAACCCAGGACCCTCTCCCAGCTCTCTCAGCTTTTCTAGCCAGCCAGCAGGTAGGTTCCTGTGGCTAGGCTACCACAAAACCCAAACCCAACCACTGGATCCCCCAAGCTACTAACCACACCTCACATAAGAGCTGAGAGCTTGCTATAATACTGAGGGGGCAACGAGCTTGCTACAACACTGAGGTGATTAAGAGAGAGCACCAAGAGAGCAAACCAGAAGAGAAGATCAAGAGAGCAGACATATAGAGACCTCAGAGGCTTTCTGAGACAGACATTGACAGTACAGAGCAGAACAAGAAAAACTTCCAAACAGTAACTGCAAGGATTGGATCAAGATACAAAGACACTGTGGCCTCGTTTGAAGAAAGAGATGGGTAGTATTGTGCTGAACTTTGGTAACTCTGAGGAGTAGATGGGAGGTGGAATTTGGGGGATGGAGTGGGAACTTGGATTGGTCTGTAAAATGAGAAAGGATAGTTATTTTAAAAATAAATATTTAGAGAAAGAAACGAAGAAAGGAAGGAAGAAAATAAGGAAGGAAGGAAGGAAGGAAGGAAGGAAGGAAGGAAGGAAGGAAGGAAGGAAGGAAGGAAGGAAGGAAGGACAAAAAAAAAGTAGGTATGCGAATCAATTGATATGTCATTCTCTGAAGTATTTGTTAAAGGATAAAGTGTTGGTTACTTGCTTCCTGAACTGCATTTCAATCAGTATTCCAGGTCCACTGATTCGGAACTAAGTACTTGACATACAGTACAGAAAATTTAAGTAACATTACCTAAGTACATTAGAGCTTTTTCTAAAACGCAAACCTTCCTAAGACCTTCCACTCACTGATTGTAGTTTAGCTTACTGTTTATTATTCATATTTCTTTGTCTTTTTGTGATTGATTTTCTTTTCAGGGACAGCACTTCAGCTCACCAACTTTCTCTTTTATATTTATTTTAAGCTATTCACATGCAGAGATGCTTTGCAAGTCAAGTTATTCTTGACTTAATTTCTGGGGCTAGATTTTTCAGTCTTTTAAATTCTGATTATGCTGTTTTGACTAAAGAATTATTGAGACTTTTAAATACTAAAAATCACATTTTAATATATCTCTCTTTCTCAATATATTCCTTCTTTTCTAATTTATATTTGGCATTTACAAGGAAAAAATCATTAGCTGTATCTTTTCTGTCCTATGTCCATCTTGAAAAAGCTAGTGATTTTGCAATAACTGTATTCTAGTTCCTGACAAATTTGAGTTCCCTAGGAACTTAATTTACCAATAATTTGTTGCTAGTTTTATGATATTGTACTTTGCACATGCATATGGAAATCAGAAGACAACCCATAGAACTTACTCAGGATTAGCTGAAAGTTTTAAAATGATATTCATAAGTGATTGTGTTAAATTTTTCTTCTAGGGGAAACCCGAATTATAACATTCATTTTCCGGTTATATCTTGAACTCCCATGCATGACGGTGTAAAATTGTTCAAATAGGATTGGTTTTATATGTGATCCAGTTTTGCTCCATTGAAGACATTTTGAATATAAAATATTAGGTAGTAAAAGTAGTAAAGTATTGAATTTATCATGTTTACTAGCACTGAGTGGGAGTCTATATTGGATAGATGTAGAGAAAATATGACACTGATTCATTCAAATAGTACTCGAATCAAAAGCTTCACTTACCCATTAAACCCAAATACATACACATCAACACAAATAAGTCCTTCAAGAAAAGCACTATTCATATTCTTACTGTAACCCCACTCAAAACAGCAATTATTACAAATAATGGTACTGTTTTAAAATAGTTCCTGAAAATGATGTAATTAGAAACAATCAAATTAGTGCTTAGTGAGGTACTGTTAAAAGATTCATGACAATGAAAGAGCTTGGTCAAAAGGACAGAGTTTTCTGGCTTGGTTATTATCTACTGTGTAAGACTGACTGCCTCTTCATTCAGGACACACTGGGTTAATTATTCTAAATGCAGGTCTTATTGAGTGATATTATTCCCTATTCTTTGTGACTTGGAATGTTCCTATTACTCTTTCCCCTTTCTGCAATCAGTTGAGTCATCACAAAACCCGCATCCAAAATATTGAGGCAGTAGTTTTAGGTCTCAGCCTCCAGAAAAATAAATGACATAAACGTTAAAAAAATAAATAATTAGGCTGTGAAAGGTATCTTATGTGCAATTATAATGTCATTCATATTATTAGTGGCCATTTAGAGCATGGCACCATTATATCCTTAAAGAGTTCTGAGAAAAAAAAAACTCCCTCTAAAGTCTTATATAAAATGCTACCTTATTGTGGTAACAGAGGGTTAAGAAAATTGATTTTCACTTGTAGGTAAGTAGATGGGGTAAGTGGATGTATTTAATTTTTGAAATTAAATACTCACATTAAGAGCAGCATGTAACACACTTACGAAGGAAGACTAAAACTGTTGGTATAGCTTAGCCATAGTACCCTGCTAGCTTCAAAGGTAAGTATTAATCAATATTAATAATATTTTATCATTAACAATTATAAGAAATGCATTTCATATATAAAGACAAAATATGTAAAACATATAGTTGTTTTCCATCGAATGAATGAATATAAAAAATAAAATAAAACAAATACTTCAGACATACAGGAATAAAAGATATGCAAATGAATGTTGTTCCCTGTTCTTGTAGAACCTGAATGGTCAGTGACTGTTCTTTACAATACCATTAATATTTTACCAGAAACATTCATTAGTTTATGGTTTGTTTCTCAGATGGAAGGAATGCTAATCACATCTCCATAAATTTGTTTCTATGTAAGCCAGGTTAGGCATGATCAGGACCTATGACAGCTGCAGGCAGACACTTGGTTGGATCCTTTTGGCCTGGTAAGCCTTAACTTCCTACATATGCATCATTTTTTTATTTTTTACATGGTTGCTAAGCTGGAGCCAGAGTTGTTTGCTCAGATTTTATTAACCTCACTTCAGGAGGGCTCAGCAACTGGACGATTTCTGTTTTAGTATGGCCCGCCTAACAAGTTTTTACCTGTCATTGACTAACAGCCCTGCATGAGCATTCATTCCTGGAGAGCTGCTGCCAGGGTTGGAGAACTAGGAAGTAGCCTTTTGAATTTCAGATTAACAGACATGCATAATCTCCTGCAGAGGACTGCAAGAAGGATGCCTAAGAGCCATTCCTGAAGAGTCACCTTAGTTGCTACCTGCTGATGTCAGATCTGCTGCAGGAAACATTTAAAGAGAATAAGGATTAACAATGCCATCAACCAATTAATGCATATGTGAGCAGCTAGGAGGGATCAAATAGCCTTTTCATATTATGACAAAATTTTTCAAAACATGAAGAGTCAAAAGCCTTAACCTCTGCTTTTAATAAATCATTTTTGCGGGGAGGAGGCAATGAGAGCAATAAAGGGGAGTACATACATTACCCATTCTGGGTGATTTTCTCCTTCGTGGAAGCTGGCTGATCCATGGTCGGGTGCAAATCTCTTACCAGGAACCATATTGGCAATGTTGTAAGGGGGAATTCAGGTTTGGTTAAAGACATTTCATCCCAGGTTGACTAGGAAGGCTTCTGCTGGCCTTCCAGGAACGAGATGGAGGTTGCTGCATCATTGGGGGTTATACCAAAGTGTGACAGAATTTCTGCCTTCAGCTGCAAGTGGACATTGAGGCTCTTTACTCCAAGAGTCTGGTAGTGGAGGGGTGGAGGAGTGGAGTGGAGTGGCAGGAATTGAGCTAACAGGGAAGCTACACAGGTGATCTTAACTGTGGCTTCACTCTCCTCAGCATATTTGGTTGAGTTAGAGCTGTCTGCTCCCTTATCATCTGTTGCAAAGAACTTCTTGTTCATCCTGGCCACCCAGAACTAAAATAACCACACAGATTCTATACTAATTAGATCACTGCTTGGCCTATTATCTCTAACTTCTTTTTGGCTAACTCTGCCATCTTAATTTAATCCATCCATTAATCTGTGTGTCGCCACATGGCTGTGGCTTACTGGCAAGATTTGGCATGTTTCACTCTGGTGGCGGCAGCTCCATGGTATCTCTCTGGTTCCAGGCTTCTTTCTCCCAGCAGTCAGTTCTGTCTTCCCTGCCTACCTAAGTTCTGCCCTATCAACAGTCAAAGGCAGTTTCTTTATTCATTAATGGTAATGACAGCACACAGAGGGGACTTCCACATCATTCATCAGATGTCATAGAGATATAAGACACAGAAGTGGTGAAGATAATGGATTGGTTACCCATTTTGTAGAGGGAGAGAGCAGGCAG
This sequence comes from Chionomys nivalis, assembly GCF_950005125.1. Taxonomy (NCBI): domain Eukaryota; kingdom Metazoa; phylum Chordata; class Mammalia; order Rodentia; family Cricetidae; genus Chionomys; species Chionomys nivalis. Next base: position 25,462,724 of record NC_080103.1, on the reverse strand, counting down.
GCAAGAAGTCAAAGAAAATATGGCAGTCAACAGGGGTGGAAAATTGTCTCAGGCCTTCATGTTTTATGCTTAGTAGAGGCACAGGATGAACCCAAACAGAAAAATGTGCTTTGCCAACTAAACAGGCAGAAAACACGAGAGACAACACAAAAGAAGGAAAGGATTGGGTTCCAATGCTTACCTGTCAAAGGGACCGAGAACACATTGAGGGGTCTTCTCAAAAAAATACAATGTACTGGTGGTGTTGTTCAGCACCACAAGTAAGGAGAGGGAGATGACTAATACCAGTTTCAGGCACAACCCAAAAATTATAGCCTCAATGAAGAAAGGACTCTGACCAGGCAAGTTCAAAACCTATGTTAGAAGTCACAGTTCTGGGTACCAAATATTGCTGGATCATAACAGTTTCCTCAGTGGAGGGGTGAGAAGTCTCAGCATCCAAGTCACAGATGCAGGCAGTCAAGTGAAAGGAGAACAACAGACTCATTTATTTATTAATAGGCAGAACCTTATATACTCTCCCAGCACCCAAGTGTTTTGACCTGTTGACATTGCATGTTCACCCATCATTAGTTAGGCACGCTCAGGATCTCTGACAATCCTTAGGCAGCATTGTGTGGTTGCTACCTATTGGGTAGGCATGATCAGGCCCTCTGATACCAACAAGCCGGTTCCAGGTTGGCTCTTTTTGGCTTTATAGGCCTTAACTCTCTTCAGGGCTGCAGATGGATTTTCCTGGGAAGGGAAAAGAGATTTTGATGGTGTTCTGGTCACAGATCAGGGGGGAAACTGATGGCTGTGGGTGGAGGGATAGAGGACTGGGACAGATGACTGGAATTTGGGGGCATTTTGGAGGTGAGGTAATAACATAGTGCAATGGGACTCCGTAGAAATCTATAAAAGTAACTGTAGTGAAAAGTCTTAGTAATGGGAGATAAACAGCCTGAACTAGCCATATACTGTAACCATATGAGACTTCCAGTAGTATAAGACTGGAACCTCAATTCATCCGTGAAACCTTAGATCTTCAATTTGCCCTGACTGCAAGATGTGCAGGTAGAGCAGTACTTGTGGGTGTGGACAGCCAATGACTGGTCCAGTTTGAGAGCCACACCATGAGAGGTGGTCCAAGTCTGACACTATCTGACTGGCTGGGAACCAGAGCTGGATAGACTAGAGATATAGGATAGAACCAGACATGTCTGACAAAAAAGGTCAATGAAATAATTCCTAAAAATACCCTGCTATACTTGTAGAACTAAGCCTAGAATAGTCGTTATCAGAGTGGTTTCATTCAGAAACTTATGTGATCAGATGCAGAGACCCAAAGCCAAACATGATGCAGAACTTTGAGAATGGTGTAGAAGATGGGGAAAAACATATAAATATAAACCACATGAAAAAAATTTACAACCAGAGAATAAATGGTGCACAAACATCCTGCCTCAGTTTCGGAAAGGAGACAGAGATGGAGAAGAGCTTAATTGCTATTCTAAGTGATAAATTCTATTGACAGATACAACGGGCTTGTCACAGAGCACAGAAAACCCCCATCACTTCAAAGATAATGAAAATGAGAGAAGTGGTATTTAAACTAAGTATCCTATTTACATGTTAACTTCTTTGAATGCGCTCATATTTACAGTACATATGTCTTAAAAAATCTTAAAAGTCAGGCTGCACTTACTGAGCAATTTGCAATTTTTTATACAAGAACACAGCAACAATTATAGCATGCATTTTTCTTGAGAAAAAAGTGTACTCATGTGAATTTTGTGACCTGGTTTTAAGCTTAATGTAATATATTGTAGTAGAGATAAAGCAAAGTTCTTTTCACTGGCATAAAAAAAACGTACTTGTAATACATTTAACAGATTTCTATCCCATTTTGAAAATAATTGCATGTTTCAATCAATTTCCCTTTGCATATGAAAAGAAAAAATCACTTGAAATTTATTTGAAATGGAACCAATCTTAAAGCAGTGCAAGATAGTCATTTGTTTAGGAATGGTTGCAGTAGCAAGAAAAAAAATACCTAAGATGCTTATTTAAATATGAAATTACTTTAAAATGGTACATATAAAATCAAAGTTTAAATTCCCATAGTTAAATTTAGTAGTACATAAAGGATAAATTTCAATTAATTAGGTGGGTTGTTTTAGTAACAGGAATACATAAATGAACAAAAGTAGAAATAGGAATATTAATGTAGTTCTTAGTGGAGACATAAAACCACAAATTGGATTTACTTTGTTGAATTCTGTGATAATCATTAGCCTATGTCATCTAGGATATAAAAGAACTAGCATCCAAGAGGAAACTGGTACTATGAGCATGAGAAATTTCAAGGATAACCAAACCATGACATACAAGTGTGTTCATTTGTCTGTAATACATTGAATGAAGCCTGCCAAAATATTACTAATCCAATCCCTGTCTTCTCTCAACCTAAAATGAATATACAAGCTTTTAGTTTCTGAAGATTCTAATGACAACTAAGGTAAAGGATAGATGATACCTTTTACTTTTTTCCTTGAATTATACTTTTGAAGATCCCATAAAGTTATTTCAAAAGAACATATGTTATTTCAGGTATAGATGGGAGAGTGAAAATCATTTTCTTTGATTTTATAATTACAAAATAATAATAAATATAAATAAATAATTAGCAGATGCTGTGGAACTCACATTGACAATTTCCTCACTTGATCATTGACCAGGAAGGTTAAAATCTGGGCTATAGTAGCAACCTCCTAGATACTTTGAGTATTGTGAACACATTTTTTTTTTCTCAATTAATCACATGAAACAATAAACGCAAATGATTGCAATACAGCTAAAATATATTCAAATGCATAGCTCAATGTTTGTTATTACTTATTTTATGTAATTACTTATTTTAATAAAGAAGATTGTATGTGCAACAAGAGCATAAATTTAACAACATTAAATAAGTTTAAGTATTTAACCAGGCTAAAACTTTTGCTATTATTGTTAGTGCTGTGTCAGGGTCTTACCATTTTGTAATTATCATGTCTCAGACTCATAATCTTCTGACTTCTGCCTCTAAAATGCTGAGGTTACAAACATCTAGCTCTTCCTGCCTTGAACTTTAATAGGAATGAAAGTCTAACGACATCTCCAATGATATGAGTGACACAACCTCTCCTATTTCATGTTGAAGGTTTTCTTAATGAGTCACAATTTTGTTTATTTCCAGGAAGTTTGAACATCTTTAATCACTACACACTGAGTGTCTGGAAAATCTGAGAGTTTAGAACAAAGCACTTAAACACGGTCTCTATTCTCAAAAATCACACAGCTGTATCATGATAATAAAAGAGCTGCCAAGTACTGCAGGTCTCAGCTTTGTAGAGGATAATAACCAGCTGTGGTGGGCTCATGAAGCACGTCTGTGGGGATGCTCTGTCTAAGTGGATTTACTTAGAAAGGTGAATCTGATTATCCATAGGAGGCTAAACAGTAACTTCAAATTCAAAGTTCTGCTGCATGCTTTTAATTGTGTATCAAAGTTAGTCACTTGAAATGAATCTTTATGAATTAAATTAAATTATATTACTTATTAGAAGTTATTAAGCAATAAAGGTTAGGATTAATAAGTAATTACATTCAAAAGTCTTAGAGAAGACTTAAGCTGATTGTTGAATAATAAAACAAAATGTTAAATAACATTTTTAAAAAATTCATGTAAATTTAGAATTTGCATTTGGGGTCAACACTGCCTTCAAACAAGACATGCATTACATTGTTCACAAATGGAGATGTCATGTTGCCAAGGTCAGTTAAAAGTTAAAGGTATTATAAAAAGTGTGCATTTTTAATATAATATGCTATAATCACCATTATATAGTTTTAATATATATATATTAATTAATAGTATTCATATTTTAAAAGTTGAATAAAATATGGAGTTATGACTTGGTCTTTTAAAAATGTTAAATTAATAAAATGAATATAATGTGTAAATAAATATGTATTTTTTGAACGTGAGTTTCAACTTCTAACTAGCTTACATGTCATATTTATATTAAAAATTATCTAAGTATATATTTGTATACATATATATGCATAGGTCAAGTCAAAGTAATTATATTTATATCTCCTTAATCATGTTTAATGGTTCTATAACGGTATAATAATTGTAATTATGATATAAAGCAAAGACATGGATTTGTGAAATGTCATGTTAAGAAAAGAAAGAAATATGATCCTTGCTCTTCATGTTCCCTCAGTCTGCTCAATAACAAATAAGGTGTGTGCTTATGCGTCTCTCTTCATCACATTGCAGTGTTGTTTTTTAATATTTGGAAGACAATAATTTTACAGTGACTGAACTTGCAATACACGCAGTGATGATTTATAAGTGCTTCCCTATTAGAGTGGTCTTTCCAGTGTATTTAACTCTGTCTATTTTATAATAACCAACTAAACTTTCAAATAGCACTATGATTTGATTTGTATCTAGCAGATGAAATGTAAACTTTGCTTATTTTTATACGGATCGCAATATTTCAATGAGTAAACATTATAATGGTAAGAAGAAACTTTAGCAAAACTATTTTTGTGCGTAAGAGGAAGCAACCTTTTGTGATTTTATTTGTAGATTCAGCATTAAGGGGCTCCTTCTTTATTTTGTACTGAATATACTTTAACTTAGAACAATAAAACTTGAAACAAACGAGCTTAATATTATCAAGCACAAAGATAATGAGATAAAATTACTAGAAGGGTTTAAAAAAAAAACTTTGTGGCACTTTTTTTTCAAATTTCTTTCCTTTTTTTAAAAAAAAAGAAAGCAAACTATCTTTTTCATTTTACATAGCAATCCCAGTTCCGACTCCCTAACCTACTCCCATTTTGTCCAACTAACCCCTACTCCATCCAACGTGGCACTTTTTTTATGAAGCTCTGAAATGAAATACATAATGAAAAATACCTACATATTTGCTTATACTGTTAATTTCAATGGGCACAGCTTTCTAGGCCTGGATAGGCAGGAGGACCTTGAACTTCCCACAGGACAAGGTTCCCTACCCTCTTTCAAGCAGGAAGGGGGAGGGAGGAGGGTGAGTAGGAGAGTGGGAGGGGAATTGGAAGAGGGGAGGAAGTGTAAATTTCTGAATGGAAAAATAAAAATAAATAAAAAGATGATTCTCTTTTTTGGTAAGCAGGGAAAGCTTATTCATCTAGAATATTTTAGAAATGCCAGTGTATGGTTTTCAAAGATAGATTTCAGTTCACTTTTAGTTTATTTTCCTGCAGATGAGATTCTCAATGTGTATATCATAAGCTTGCTGCTGACTTATTTGATAATTGTCATTTTTGTCCTTTTCATTTCTAAACTAAAGGAAAATTAGCTGTAAATATTTCTCTACAAGTAAGTGCATTATCATTTGAATTTATTTTTCTGGTTAAAGACTACAGCACTGAGTAGTGGAAATTGCTGCAGGTATATGTTTAATCCTTTTTTCCCATAATAGCTAAAAGGTTATTCAACGAATTCATGTCATTTTACATTGTATTCATATATACAAGAATGGCATTGTGCTGAGAACACCTGTGGCTGTGTCCAAAAAGTAGAACTTAGGTTATTTGTTGTATTTTTAAATAAAACTTTTAAGTAAAATAAAATATCTTAGACTCCAGGCTGAAGAATATTTGTTTTATTTAAAACACTATGTTTTGTGACTTCTAATTGGTTTTTAAATAAGAAAACAGGTGTCAGATATTAGGGGGTGAAAGCTGAAAGATGAGAGAAGCAGAGCAGCCAGTCACTAGTTGTTACCTCTATGAAATTCTCAGACTGAATGGGGTTCCTCTCTCTAAAAGTCCTCAGACTCAATGACATCTCTACAAAACCTCAGAATGAAACTTCAGCTAATGTCTCCTTCCAACTAATATTCCTCTCCCCACTCAGCCATATCCCTTAACTTCTCTACTTCCCCAGTGCTGGGATGAAAGGTATGAGCCACCACCATCTGGCTCTGCTTCTCTTTGAGACTGATTAATATTGAATAACCCATTGTGACTTTGAACTCACAGAGATCTGTTTGTCTTTGTCTCTCAAGTGTTGGGATTAAAGGTAACTACCAACAAGGTGCTATGACTAACTAGTGTAGCTAGCTCCACACTCTGATCTTCAGGTAAGTTTTATTTCTTAAATCAAAATCAAAGTATAACCACAATACTATCAGTTAAGTTTTACATAATAATTCTGTAATTTAAAACTAAAATTTTATAATATACGTAGTTTAAAAGTGATTACATTTCATTGTATTTCAGCCAGCAATGATGGTGCATGCATTTAATCCCAGCACCTGGGAGGCAGAGACAGGCAGACCTCTGTGAATTCTAAGTCAGCCTGGTCTACGGGAGCTAGTTCCAGGACAGGCTCCAAAGCTACAGAGAAACCCTGTCTCAAAAAAGAATCCCCCTCCCCAAATTTTTTCATTGTATTTCAATTTCATTAAAAATGCATAATCACAAAATTTATGAAATGATGAAAGTATAGCATGTTACATAAAATGCACAAATAATAATTTTAATTTAAAATAATAGTAATTTATAGTTTATGATTACAGCAGTATGTGATCTTTAAACATGTTTCAGCCTATTCATTTTGTCTGATAGCTGTCAGGCTTCTGTGGGGTCTGAGTCCTACTACAGATGATGTTTGCCCCTAGCCAAACATTTTAATTGGTATCTGGTCCTCTTGTTCTGAAAATGCATAAACTTTTAAAGGTAACATACAAGGAAATATTAATGTAAATACATATTTAATTATGTCTTATTCACAAGTTATACAGAGATAATTCTTTGGTTTTATGTTTGAGCATGTAAAATATATGTCATGTATTTTGTAGTTTTCTAGGTTTATTTCTTCATGTGTGAAGTCAAAAATTTCAGAATGTCTTTTTGTGGTCAACATGAGAGACATGAGACTAGTCAACCACATTTGACCCTATTTCTGTACATTTAAACCTTTGTATAAAGCTTTCTCAGGTTTTATATCTATGTATGTGGCTCTAGATATTGAATGCCATTCTTGTTCATTAGTTGTTCTCAAATAAACACACTGAAGCTTATATTAATTGTAAATGCCTGGCCAGTAGCTCTGGCTTATTATTAACTAACTGTTAAATTTAAATTTAGCCTATATTCTTATTTATGCTCTGCCACATGGTAGTACCTTTATTAACATGATGCATTTATCTCCTGCTCCCTAGGTCTGGCTGGTGCCTCCTGACTTTGCCTTTCTTCCTTTCCACATTCTCAATTTAGTTTACCCTGTTCAACTGTTGGCCAGTCAGTTTCTTTATTAACCAATGAAAGTAATTCACATTCATAGTGTATACAAGGATCATTTCATAGCATTCAAATTTCTTTTTAGATAAGAAATATAGGAGAATCCAAAGGACTAGTCGATTCCTCAATATGTTCAGAATTTAACTGCTCGTGTACCAGCTCTTCCAGTGCCTGGAATTTCTCTGAGTTCAAAGGTCATTTTTGTTAGTTAACAATTTATAGGTATGGCTGTTGAAATCTTTGAAAGACCAATGATTGCTATGAACTGCTTATTTTATCCCAAATGATAGGTGGCATTCTTGACAATGCCTTTAATAATTCTCTCAGAAGCATTCTTTATTTTATGTTTTTTTTCCTGAAATTGGAAGAATGTTAATCTGTGTTTTCTATTCCTGCAACAATCTATGTCCCCATAAATTCATTACTATGCTAGCAACAGGCTAAACATGGCTTTAAATTTCCTATTATTCCTTCTCCCCCATACACTCAATCCAGCTTGTACTTTGTTTTTACCTGAAATAAAGTTCAAATCTGAGAATCTGAACATTAACCTCCTGAAGGGGCCAATCTGAATGCCAAGACTTTCCTGAAACCGTTGTTACATCTATAACTGTGTCTACCAAGTCTTCAATTATAATACTATTTATTTGTATTTTTAACTTTAGTCTTTGATCATTTCTATAAGTTTGTCACAGTACTTGCTCTATAGTATCTCCTGAAAAAATTGCTTCATCTGCTAAAGCTGTTCTGTCATCCAGAGCAATATAGATTTAATAACTTTTAATTAATTAAAACTTTTAATTGCTCTATGAATGAGCTTTTCCAATATTTACAATGAATTATTGAACCAAATTTGATATTAGAATCTTCAGAAAATCTCCTAATGCATACCACATGAAAGGACTGTTTTCTTTTTTTTTAATTTTTTTTTATCAATTTTTTATTTATTTTACATTCCAGCCATCGTTTTCCCACCATCCTCTCATCCTGCTTCCTTCCCTCCATCTCCTTTCTACTCTTCCATTCACTCTTCAGAATTTGAGTTCTTACTTATTTTTATTAATTTAAATTTTTATTTAAAAATATTTTTTTTTTCATTTTACCTACCAGTCCAAGTTCTCCCTCCCCTCCTCCTGCTCTTTCACCTTCTGGATTCTCCACCTCCCATCCACTCCTAAGAGAGGGTAAGTTCACCCATTTGAGTCAGCATAGCATGGCATATCAATTTGAGGCAGGACCAAGCTCCTCCCCTTTGTATCAAGACTGAGTAAAGCATCCCACCATAGGGAATACATTGCAAAAGGCCAGCTAATGAATCATGGAGAAATGCTGGTCCCACTGCTAGAGGCCTTACAAACTGACCAAGCTACACAACTGTCACCCCTACATGCAAAGGACCACAGTCAGTCCCACACAGACTCCCCAGGTGTGGATCCAGAGTCTGTGTGCTCCCATAAGCTTGGTCACCTGTTTCTGTGGGTTTCCCAGTCATGATCTTGACCATCCTTGGTCATATAATTCATCCTCCCTCTCTTCACTTGGATTCCCGGAGCTCAGCCCAGTTCTTGACTGTAGATCAGTTACAGGGTGAAGTTTCTATGAGGACAATTAGGGATATTAGATATAAAGCAAATGATAACCAGTCTAGAATCCACAGCCATGGAGAAGCTAGGTAACAAGGACATACCTAAGTAGGACACATGGATTGGCACTGAGATGGGGAAATAAAGATCTCCTGGATGAGCTAGGAGCAGGTAGGGAGAGGGAAGGGCTTGGGGATGGGAAGATGGCTGAGTTGGGGGATGGAGAGGTAGAGTAATTAAAGTGATATCTTGATAGTAGAGCCATAATGGGATCTGAGAGTAACCTAGTTCCCAAGAAGCTTACGGGAATACACAATGACTGTTTTCTTAAACGTCTTTAGATTTAATATTTCCAAAGGATTAAATTATATTTCTGCATAACCTCCAAGGTACCTACTGTCTGTTGGCTGTTCTTGTATAATAACTGGATAAGCTAAGTTTGGTTTTCTAATAACCTTGGGTTGCCCCTTTTCTGTTTCATCATGCAGTGGTATGGTAGGTTATTTTCTAAATTCCTCTGCATTTGGATATTTTTCTTATTTATATTAGTAGGTCATTCTGAGGCTGGTATCTCATCATTATTAAGTCAAATTTTCATATTTGACACAGTTATCAAACCACCTTTTTAAGGATAAAATATTAGTTATCAAACTTAACTGATATCAATTATTATTAAATTGACAATATATCAATTTCAGCTAAGTCAGTTATCCCAACATTTATTTATTTTTCTTTTGCATGCCATCCATTGTGGCCCTATGCAGAATCCTAACTCCCTGAATCGTCATATTTCCATTTTTGAATGTGGTAAACATTCATCTCTGTACTTCCCAGGTATCTTACCAAATCTGTTGACATCTTTGTTTGTCCACTGCCGTGGCACCTGAAACATGAGTGACAGATGACACAGGGGGCACAGCCTACACAGGGTACTTGGTCTCCCCTAGATTCTCAGGCAGTCAGGCTGTCCTGGTGGATACAGGGACACATATGGCAGAGGTGTGGCATTATGTGAGGGCATTACTACACAAACACAACCTAGGTGACAGAACCAGCAGAGGGCAGCTATACCTGATTCCTCAGCTGTATATGGGAACAGAGTGCGCTTTGTGCATGTCTGGAGGGTTAACTGCTGCAAAAGGCCAAGCCAGCGTTTTAAAACAAGTATAGTGCAGCAGTGTGAGTTTCTTAGAACCAGGGAGCAAATGCAGTGGTACCACACAGGAGAAGCCTGTAACCAACGGGGAGGACTGGGGGGCTGTGAGGGCAGGAGTGCCTGGATAAGGAGTGACTGTTGCAATGGGAAGAAGAGGCAGTTTTAGAAGCAACTGCAGTGATCTCTCATAACACATGGGATGCAAAATCTGTTTATTTAAGTTGTCATATTACCTTTATAGACTAACAAGTTAATTATTGGCGTAAAACCCTGATATATCAAAGAAGTGGTTGAGAAGCAACCAGCTGATCTTCTCCACACTTACAAGAATGAAGAGATCATAAAAGTCTCTAAGTCCCTCCCTACTACTGTCTGTGCGTCTGCTCTGCAGGTATTCCTGGCTTCTCTATGGATAAATCTAGTCCTGTAGTCACTGGTTCTGCCCCTGAGTTACAAATTAACTTGATTAAGAGTCTGGGGTGTCACTATGTGATCAAATGTACAGCAACAGGAGGCCTGCTCATTTCTGAAGGGAATGGATTTTGCAAAGAGGAACTGGAAGTGGGAGACTGAGGGAGGATGAGGTCAGGATGTAGTTGTATATGAGGGAAAAACAAAGAAAAAGAAAAAAAAACAACATAAAGAAAACAAACAAATATGGGTAAAACCTCAATTGGATTAGTGAAAAATTAGAAGGATCAGAAATTACTTCATTATATGTGGTCAATAAATTCTTGACAAGTGTACCATGAATAAAGATATAACAGGAAAATGTTAATATTTTCTTTCATTTTTCAAAATTAAGATTTTATTAGGCTTAAGCCTCAATTATAGAAGAATTATATTTACTTTTATTCCTATTTTTAACTTTACAGGTATTTTTTCTAATAGCTCATGATTTTTGAATCCTATTTATTATTTTCTTGCATGTCTACCACTGTCTATATGTGTTTCTCCTACTCTTTCATTGACCTCATGTATTTTTTGTTGTTTGTTTGACTTATTCTATTTTTAATGCAAAATATTCTGGTAGTAGTTGGGGGAGGATAAATTATATTTCAAAATATTTCTATGTATACAAAGTATACATATATATATATATATATGAGGAGAAATAACATGTTTTCTTTTTTCTAAGTGGAAATTGGAAATGCTTTTCATCATTTTGATAGATCAGATCCTCCCAGGTCCTCCCCGTCTTCCCACCCCCTGAAATCCACACCATTTTGGCCATTTAGTTCTTGTTCTTTTTTAAACCAATTAGGTGTTTTAAACAGGCAAAATAACACAGCTTCACAAAGTAAAACAAAAGCAAGATAATAGAATACAACGTATCTTTACATCATTAAACAAATGATTCACAGCATAAACAATTGCAACACATCTTAAAATAATACTATGTAACAACAGGTATATTTTGGAAGGTTAATACCCTAGCAACCAACAAGATAGAAATAAAGAGCAATATGAGTTATCATCATATACCAATTTTGATGACTGCTATAAAAAGCAGTGGTGACTTCTAAAAACGAGGTACCAAGTGTTTGAATGATTATAAAAAAGGAAATGTATATTACTGTGAAGAATTTAGATTATTGCATAAACTATAGAATGATTTTCATAAGAAATTAAAAGATGTCTTATATGGAATATCATCTTTTCTGAGGAATTAGATGTCAAATAAGTGAGATTTACTCCTGAAAGAAGCCCATTCTTTCATCCTATGTAATTATTCTAATATATAAAAAGTACAAGTAATCTCAATGAGATATTTCAATGATATCTCAATTGAGTACAATTAACTCAATGATAAGTTATCACACATACAATCATTTCTAACATGCATCATGAGTCTTTCCAATTATGAATCTAACATCATCATACAAATGATTCATACATGTCTATATGAAATATGCTTTTTCAAAATAAAAGTTACTTCATTAACTTGTACAATGAAACCAAAGATACTAATTTAAAATTATGGTTAAACTAAATACAATGTTATCTACCAACTACCACTCAGGAATACTATAATTTTTATTGGAAAAATCAATTAATTACTTTGACTTTTGACAAGACACTAAAGATAAACAGTTAGCAATAAATGTCCTTAAAATAGTTCACATTTAGTTTGTTTGCAATATTCCTATTGACAGATTGAATTAATTAGGCATTCAATGAAATTCATGACTGTATTTAATCTGGTCCACTGAAAGACATTCTGCTTGTTAAGATAATAAGCTCGTACTTTTGCAAAGATTGTCTTCTTTCTTTTTTTTGTTTTCAGCTATGCAAATTAATCATTCTATGATTATTAAATTTTATTATCACAGCAAAATATTTTAATATTTTAGCAAATTTAATGATTTTATGTTTGTTTCATCCAAAAAGCAGATAAGAGAAAAATATTTTTTCCTCCAGAATAACACATATCAATTACCATACTAGATTTTTTTGTTTCTATATAAATTATGTTATTAATACACATATCTAAAATACAACAAGAATGCACATTATGAAACTGAGAGATTAAAATTTTTGCATTATCTACAGAAAATCTGGCTGAAAGTCTTTCCTTCCTAGGACCCTAATATCTATAAATTTTCATTTAAAATCAAAAATATAAACATCTCATAAAATGACAAGAAGTCATTAATTATCACCCAAATAAAAATTTAGAAGTATTAATATCATCATAATGCTCAGGAAAAAGATACTTTAAGTTTTAATAATGTTGTTTGGTGTGTTCTGACAGGTTGAAAATACACATAAACACACATACACAAATGTATATATGTTTGTATATGTAGCCCAGTTAGTGGAATTATATTAGTGAAGTTGATATTCAGAACTTCTTCCTTGATGTGGGAACTCCTTCAGCCAATGGCCTTTGAGATGCTGGACTACTTTGGGCATGGCCTTGGGGTACTATAAAAACAGATGTAGAAACATGTGCTCTCTATCTCTGCTGTTGGACTTGTTTCCTGCTCCCTGCTTGTGCAGAGGACTGTTGATTTGTGAGTCTACCCCTAAATAAAGAACCCTTTATTATACCCCATTCTGAGCTAGTGTGGGATTACTTTATGGTGGTCATTTATATTGGGTGCCCACATGGATCCAGTCTCCATTAGTATTGGTAGTGGCCCAAAACCCCAGAAGGGCTCCCACTCCTTTCCACTCTCCCCATGGTGATCACGCCTCTGCAGCTCACTCACCGCGCATGCGTTGTGGTGACTTATATGCTTACTGCCCAGAGCAGAGACTTCTCTGGTTTGTGTTATTGTCTTGTGAACACTGGGTTCCCTGATAGGCTGGCCACCAAAAAGCCTCTTTGTGTATGGAACCAGATTAATTGATTTCATTACGTAAAACATATTTGGTAGTATTTGAAACTGCTGACAATGTAGAACCAAGTGAGGTCACAGGGGAACCAAGCAAGACTGTCACATCTCTCTGCCATGTGTACCCACAATTGCAACACCTGCTGGCCAATAAAGATTATTATACCTACAACAATTTTCTGAGGAGCCATAATGAGTTATGTTCATTTGATTAATAATTAAATCAGTAAATCTGAAAATTATTTAATGACAGACAATACCACCACCCAGGAATTTCATAACCTTTTTGAATATTCTATGGACAGTATTATGCAAGGCTTATATAAGTTTTCTGCTACATCCATTTTTTTCTTGTATTGGGACATAGTTTGGTCCGTCTTATTATCTCTCTTTTTTTTTTCCCCCAAAAGCACAGTTTTATTTATACAGTCCTAACCAGCTCAGTAGAAGGAGGAGTGGGAGAGGGTTCCATCTTCAACCCAGGGGCCTCTGGGATGTTGGTTTGCTGTCACCAAACACACAGGCAAGTGGCATCCTGAATTTGTTTGGTAAAGTGATGACAACGTTTAGTCTCTCTCTGCTAGAGCAACAAGGTGAGCGTCGATCTCTGCTTCTGAGAGAATCCTGAATTTAGAATTTTCGACTGTAACTACTCCAACATCTATTTCTGAAGGCTTGAAGTCAATCGACAGAACAGTAGACAGAACAGTAGACAGGCATGTGATTGCAGTTTCCACTGGTTGTTCAAATGTCCAATCAAATTTCTTCTTCACTTTTTTTTCGAGGAAGCTGGTTGACTCTGTCTGTTTGACGCCTTCTGCGGTGGCTTTAAAGCCACAGTAGTAGCCTGCAGGGTCACACTTGTACACTTGAGGACCTTGTTCTTCATCGATACCAATTTAAATCATACAACAACCGAGCGGCCTCATCTCCGCATTCTGTGTGTAGACCTGAGAAATATCAGCGATTCTTTCACACAGCATGTCCACAGGAATCTCATAGCCATACTTGTATTGCCAGTTAGCTGCCTCATAGCGTGCCCTCTGTACCTGGGATCTGCTGTCAGCTGTCACCTCAGTCATCACACAGCCAATGTTCTTGGTTATCTTGAACAAGTGGGTCACTGTGCTGGAACCCAGTAATTTGTCGGGTACTTTCTTCTGTGTGACAATTACTGCACAGTCTTTTCCTCTGACAGCCACAGATGTGAGTCCACTCTGGTTAATAGCCTTAAAAGCATATTCTACTTGGTAGAGTCGGCCCTCGGGAGAGAAAATAGTAATGTTGCGGTCAAAACCGGTGCTGGACCCACGGGACATGGCGTACCCCCTATTTCAAACACAAAATGTACCCCGTAGCACACACCCCAGGCACACAAGTCCCTCCTGGAAATAATCTCATATTATATCTTTAAAAGGATGGTTTGATACCAGAATCAAGAATGAAGATTTATTTTAGGAATGATACAGTCTGTACAGACTAATAACGAACAGCTAGCTGACAAGATTTATACCACTGAAAATCAAAAGTTAGCTGAAAAAATTAATAACATTGTGAAGGATAACAGCAACTTGATGGAAAAATTCGATCCATGTCACTGGGTTATAAGACCTTACAAAAGGGTGCTGAGAAAATATCTGTAAGAATTCATAATATTGAAATTGACAGTAAAGATCTGTCGAAAAGTTATGATAAGTTAGCAGATAGAGTATCTTTCCAGGAAGGCACCCTGCATAATATTCAGATATTATCCAAGGATGAGAAGTTATCATTAATGGGAAACTATTATAACTTGGAATCATATGTGCATAATGAGGTCCAGAAGTATTTGTGTTGATGAAATCATTAGAAATATTCACAGGTTAAGAGATTTAGGCTTTCAAAGTCACAGTGGTAAAAAGATTTGAAAGATTGAGGAAATTATTGGAACTGATGAACATAGAGAGAAGGTACAAGGAAAGGATGTAACCTCATCAGTATATGTCAGAGATGACTTACCAAGAGTTTTAACTACTTACCTCATAATCAACACTGACAAATCATCAGTTAGTAAATACCCCAAATGAATCAAAGAATGTAAGTGGAAACCTATATATATGAATTATCTAAAGGAAAATAATTAAGCAGTAATATCTTAAGGCTTGCTTTCACTTAGGAAGATGGTAAAGATGTGGGCTTCAAGCAATAAGGCAATATCAAGTGATTGGCTTCAATTAGTCTCAGCAGATCTTGAAGTTGGACTAGAATTACCATGGAAATGATACTAGGGAGAAATGAAAAAAAAATGAACTACAGGGAAGAGCCAAAGGATTTGAGGCGTCCCCAGATCAGAATATTGGCTTGCATTCTGAATTTGTTAGGAAGATTGTAAAGACATGGGCTTCTAGTGTTAAGGCAATGCCACATGACTGACTTAAGTTAGTTTCAGCTGTCTTGGGTAATGGGCCTCAACTGATTTAGAAATGTTATTTCAGGGAAGAGGCAAAACCTTTAGAACAACAGGGAAGAACAAACGGACCTTTGACTTCCCAAGATCAAATTCTTGGTGACGGCACTTATGCTGACCCACAGGCTCAAGTTCTTTGTGATGAACAAATCTTGTCCTTTTGCCACAAAGCAGACTTAAATGCTTGGGACAGGATTCAAGAACTAAGAAAAATAATTAAATCATATACCAGGGTTAAAAAGGATAGCCTTTGCTGGAGAGGTTGTGGAGAAAGGGGTACCCTCATCCATTGCTGGTGGGACTGCAAACTTGTGCAACCACTTTGGAAATCAGTGTGGCGGTTTCTCAGAAAAATTGGGATCAACCTACCCCTGGACCCAGCAATACCACTCTTGGGAATATACCCAAGAGATGCCCTATCATATGACAAAAGCATTTGTCCAACTATGTTCATAGCAGCATTATTTGTAATAGCCAGAACCTGGAAGCAACCTAGATGCCCTTCAATAGAAGAATGGATGAAGAAAGTGTGGAATATATATACATTAGAGTACTACTCTGCGGTAAAAAACAATGACTTCTAGAATTTTGCATGCAAATGGATGGAAATAGAAAATACGATCCTGAGTGAGGTAACCCAGACCCAAAAAGAAGAACATGGGATGTACTCTCTCATAATTGGTTTCTAGCCATGGATAGAGGCCACTGAGTCTATAATTTGTGATCCTAAAGAAGCTAAACAAGAGGGTAAACCCAAGGAAAAACATATAGATATCCTCCCAGCTATGGGAAATAGACATGACTGATGGGCAAAAAATTGGAATCTTGTGGGTGGGGTGGGATGGGGATGAGGGGTGATGGGGAGAGAAAAGTGTGAAGGAGAAGATGAGGGGAACTGGGGGAATCGGGGTGTTTGGGGATAAAGGAAGGTTGGATAGGGGAGCAGGGAAACTCATACCTTAGGTAAGGGAGCCACCTAAGGGTTGGCAAGAGACTTGACCTTGGAATGGCTACCAGATGCCCAGGGCAATGTCCCCAGTTAGTTCATTGGGGCACCTGAGGATAGGGAACCTGAAATGAACCTATCCTATAATCATACTGATGAATATCTTGCATATCGCCATAGAACCTTCATCTAGCGATGGATGGAGATAGAGCCAGAGACCCACACTGGAGCACCGGACTGAGCTCCCAAGGTTATAATGAGGAGCAGAAGGAGAGAGAACATGAACAAGGAAGTCAGGACCATGAGGGGTGCACCCAACCACTGAGACAGTGGGGCCGATCTATTGGGAGCTCACCAAGGCCAGCTGAACTGCTACTGAAAAAACATGGGATAAAACTGGACTCTCTGAATGTGGCAGACAATGAGAGCTGACGAGAGGCCAAGGAGAATGGCACAGGAAATTTCATTTGGCGATAGATCGAGAGAGAGACAGAGACCCAAATTGGAGCAACGGTCTGAGCTCTTAAGGTCCAAATGAGGAGCAGAAGGAGGGAGAACATGAGCAAGGAAATCAGGACCACGAGGCGTGCACCCACCCACTGTGACAGTGGAACTGATCTATTGGGAGCTCTCCAAGGCCAGCTGGACTGGGACTGAATAAGCATGGGTTGAAACTGGACTCTCTGAACATGGCAGACAATGAAGGCTGATGAGAAGCCAAGGACAATGGCACTAGGTTTTGATCCTAATACATGAACTGGCTTTGTGGGAGCTTAGCCTGTTTGGATGCTCACCTTCCTGGGCCTGGATGGAAGTGGGAGGACCTTGGTCTTCCTGTAGGGCAGGGAATTTGGACTGCTCTTCAGTATCGAGAGGGAGGGGGAATGGACTGGGGGGGAGGAGAAGAGGAGTGGGGATGGGGGAGGGGAGTGGGGGGAGGGGGCAATGTGTGGGAGGAGGGGGAGGGAAATGGGAAACGGGGAGCAGCTGGAAATTTTAATTAAAAAAAGAATAAAAAAAAAAGAAAAAAAAGGCCAAAAAAGCACCCTTTAGTTTTTTTTTATTTATTTTATTTATTTTTTTTTTTAACAAAGATTAAGTAATGCTGTACAAATAGGAGTAACAGACCCAGAAGATAAGTACTTATTGAATCTCTGGCTTTTAAAAATGCCACCTTAGAATGCAAAAAGATACTTGGGCACTTAAACATTAGATTGACACCAATGGATGAATGGATCCTACACACAGTGAACATTGAGGCATATGAGTGTAACACTGAGGTTTGGATAGGAGAAGCAATTCCCAAAAGTATGAGGAGACATCATAATGCCAAATGTCTTAATTGTGATATAATAGGACTTCAGAGAAGGGATTGCAGACAAGGCATTCCTAAAAATAATTTCTCCTCTGGGACAGCAAAAATAGAAGGTTTCAATCTTCTGGATTATGTTGGAGATATGGCAAAGGCCTATATTAGAACAATGAACGTAGATCGACAAAAGACAAATAACACAATCCAATATCATCAGAAAATTCCTTGGTGAAATTCTTGCAGGCCCTCAGGTCAAATATGGTCCAATCATTCCCAGTCACTTATGTAGGACATGTTGAATTCACACTGTATACTTTTGAGCTGTTCAAGACTTCTTAAAATTTCACCATTTTGTAAAATGACATTACAACACTGTGGGAGTGGAAGTGTATTTTGCATCTTCAAACACCTGGGCATGGTAGGGGGGTGGATTTAATGACCTCTCACTACATGTCTTTTGCTTATAGACAGTATTCATAAGCAGTTACATAGTTTATTTATTTATTTATTTAAGATTTCTCCCTCCTCCCTGCCACCACCTCCCATTTCCCTCCTCCTCCCCAAATCAAGTCCCCCTCCCTCATCAGTCCAAAGAGCAGTCAGGGTTCCCTGCCCTGTGGGAAGTCCGAGGACCTCCCACTTCCTTCCAGGTCTAGTAAGGTGAGCATCCAAACAGCCTAGGCTCCCACAAAGCCAGTACGTGCAGTAGGATCAAAACCCAGTGCCACTGTTCTTGAGTTCTCAGCAGTCTTCATTGTCCGCTATGTTCAGCGAGTCCGGTTTTATTCCATGCTTTTTCAGACCCAGTCCAGCTGGCCTTGGTAAGTTCCCGATAGATCATCCCCATTGTCTCAGTATGTGGGTTCACCCTTCGCAGTCCTGAGTTCCTTGCTCGTGCTCTCTCTCCTTCTGCTCCTGATTTGGACCTTGAGATTTCATTCCAGTGCTCCAATGTGGGTTTCTGTCTCTGTTACCTTTCATCGCCTGATGAAGGTTAATATGTTTTTCTTTGGGTTCACCTTCTTATTTAGCTTCTCTAGGATCACGTATAATAGGCTCAATGTCCTTTATTTATGGCTAGAAACCAAATATAGTGAGTATATCCCATGTTCCTCTTTTTGGGTCTGGCTTACCTCACTCAGGATAGTGTTTTCTATTTCCGTCCATTTGTATGCAAAATTCAAGAAGTCATTATTTTTTAATTCTGAGTAGTACTCTAATATGTATATATTCCATACTTTCTTCATCCATTCTTCCATTGAAGGGCATCTAGGTTTTTTCCAGGTTTTGGCTATTACAAACAATGCTGCTACGAACATAGTTGAGCATATACTTTTGTTGTATGATAGGGCATCTCTTGGGTATATTCCCAAAAGTGGTATTGCTGGGTCCAGGGGTAGGTTGATCCCGAATTTCCTGAGAAACCACCACTCTGCTTTCCAAAGTGGTTGCACAAGTTTGCATTCCCACCAGCGATGGATGAGTGTACCCCTTACTCCACAACCTTTCCAGCAAAGGCTATCATTGGTGTTTTTGATTTTAGCCATTCTGACAGGTGTAAGATGGTATCTTAAAGTTGTCTTGATTTGCACTTCCCTGATCGCTAAGGAAGTTGAGCATGACCTTAAATGCCTTTTGGCCATTTGAACTTCTGTTGAGGATTCTCTGTTCAGCTCCACTTCCTACATATAACCCCAGCAGCACAGACATTAAGGGCAACATTGAATAAACTGGACCTCCTGAAACTGAGAAGCTTCTGTAAAGCAAAGGACACTCTCACTAAGACAAAAAGGCAACCCACTGACTGGGAGAAGATCTTCATCAACCCCTCAACTGACAAAGGTCTGATCTCCAAAATATATAAAAAACTCAAGAAACTAGACTGTAAAAAACTAATCAACCCAATTATAAAATGGGGCACTGAGCAGTTACATGGTTTTATCTTTGCAACATTAAAATAGGAAAATAAAATGAAATAAAACCTTCTACCTGATTTTTCAGGATTTAATCAATATCTTCTCAAAATGTACTAAAAAAGTAGAGTATTTGTTAATTACTTCAAAAACATTGTCAGATAATTACTATTTTAAACATCTTAATAAATTGGTCTGCTCACATGATGGAATTAGTAGTTTAAGGTTCTAGAATATTTGTCACTGGTAAACTTTCTTATGCTTTTTGTTGTTGCTGTTTCTCAGAAATTAGGGATAAAGACTAACCACTATTGTGACTTCAGAGAGTTTATTTTAGGTCCCATATGATTCTTATACAGTTTCTGACTCACATGAAAATTATAGGGCATTTTTTATTTTCATATTTCTAGATATTAAGAAAAAACTGGAGGATATAAAGTCACTGTCAGAAAATTGGCGCTACAGTGAAGTGAAGGGTGGACTCATGTGGAGTAAGAAACTACATTAAATAAAATTACTGTTGATACCAATTTAGAATCTAAAATTGTTTAGAAGGTTTTATTGCATATAAATTTCTTGGTAAGTGAGAATATATTAATATCATCTAAAAAGAGGTAGGAAAAAAATTCACAGAGATTTACAAAACTGGCTAGGGTTATTGCCCTAACAGAAACTCCAATTCAGTTTGCTGCAGCACTTCTGGCAACTCACAGTCACCACTAAGTCCAGAGCCAGGGGAACTGATGTTCTGATCTGGTTTTCAGTGCACACTCCACTCACATATCCAGACCCACAATTGGGCACACTTAATGCATATACTTAATAATAATAAAATAAATACTTTTAAAAGGAATGCTGTTTAGGACCACCTAAGCACTGTCAAAACTGACCAACACATCAATTTCCACTAAGGCACAAATGTAGAATTTAGATAAAAAGGATTTTCCTTATGAGGGTTTGGAAACCTATAATGAGAAATCAATGTGCAAAGAGAATGAGTTTTGTATGACTATATTTTTTTTTGTCCAAAAAATACTGTGTCATTATTATACTCCATTATTTCTTTATTGAAATTCATAAAACTGTCTGCCAATAATTAATGAGTATACTGTATATAAAAGCAGTTCAGTAAAACTGATTATATAATATAAATTCTAAAAAGTGGTCATATTGTTCATATCGATATTTTATTAAAATTTAATATAATGTGTCACTCTGAAGTATTAAAGTGTTGATAGACAATGATTACTTTATATAAGTAAATAACTTGATAAATTGATTTATAAAATTAAATAACTCCACTTGAGAATTAAACTTGTATTTTGTGTATTGAATTATTTTTCTTTTGCTATATGATCTCTTAAAGGATTTTGGAATAATTTAAAAAGAATAAATATTTAATGCAATTTTGATAATAATTTTGTAGGTAGTACTTCCCACAACAAAGACAAAACAATTTGAATTGTTTGATTTTTCAAGTTATTTAATCCTCTACAAAAACAAAACATAAACTTTATGGGTATATGCTCTGGACATGGCTGCCTGTATTTATGACTACAGGATTGACTAGCAGAAACAGGCGGAAACCGGGTTTATCCTAACCTAGCTTGTGGAGGCCAAATCACAAGATTCAACTTCGTTGAGAGAGCATCCAATGGCATGTGAGAGAGCTAATAAAGACCTCAGTTGTCCTACTGTACTTTTTATATATAGACACACTCACTCATTCTGCCACAATCCTACATACAGTCACACAAACACAAACACACTCACGACACTCACACACAGAAATGCCCTATATACCAATATTTATTAAATAATTAATAAAAGTATGTTTGCTTTTCTGTCAAAGCATTTGTGCATGGAATTTTATACTAAGTGCAAGAAAAGAGTATCATTACACAAAATGATTTTAAAATAACATTTCTTGTGACAATAATAAGCTATTTGCAAAGATAACATATTATGTCAGCCCATCAAAAATCAGACATAAAAGAAATTCAGATTCACTTAGTAGCAAAAGGACATTGTTGTTTTGCTGGAAATATGATTGCATTTTTACCTTTGTAAAGCACCTATTTGTCTTGAACTTGCTTTGTTCCTTTATTTATACTTGTATTTACTATGAATAGCATATTAAAAGGTGATTACAGAGGATAATGTTTATTTAATTTGGAAATTAAGATGAGGCTTTCTCTATGAATGGCAGACAATTGGGATTTTCCCTTCAGTTTTAAAGAACGACAGAAAATGCACCTTTATCTGACATTTAGGATGATTAAATTTTGAAAAATCACTTGACATATTCAGAATGATTCCACAGGGTACTTGAGCTGTATAAGGCGATGGATCATGTTAGTTTAACTTATAGCTAAGATTTGCTGGCCTGATATTATTGTGTTAGGCATTATTGCCGAAATGGAAACATAAAATTTGCTGCTAGAGATCAAGCTTGTGCCTTCCCTACACCATAAATTAGCCCCATCATATTTGAAAAGGCAATGTTCTGCTTTAAGTAGTACTGTGAAATAGCAAAGTGAATTTACATACATAAAACAAAACATACTTTGCGTGAAGCAATGTTCTTTTTTGTTATGTATCTTTGCATTTCAAGGTTAAAGGTTACTTGAGCATCAAGGTTTCATATAGGAAGTTAAAACAAATAAAAGAAAAAAGAGTGGGAATTTTCATTTTTAAATCGAGTATGCCCTTTAGTCAATGATGTCTGCCTGTTTTTCTTTTAAGCCTAAATATATGGTGGTTACTATTGCAGCCTCACAGAGAATATAATGAGACATAGAGAGAAGAATAGTGTTAATACACAATGTTCAAAAAAGCATGCAACATCTAAGATATCCCTACAGAAAATATATTCTATGGTGCATTTAATAAAATTAAAGTGTCTAACTTATTTTGGCTATTAAAAATATAACATCATTTATTATATTTGTTAAATGATATAAATAACAGATTAGGTAAAAGTGAGAATGATGTCATTGTTCAAAAATATCTTGGTAAACCTGACTGAGAAAATACAGCATTTAGAGAGACAAAATACAAAGAAAAACAACATACTTTTTAAAATTATTAAATTCTTTTTTGATTTTTATTGATCTCTACATTTTTTCTGTTCCCCTCCCTGCCTCTCCCCTCACCTTTAACCCTGTCCCAAGGTCCCCATGCTCCCCATTTATTCAGATCTTCTCTTTTTCTACTTCTCATGAGGATTCGATCTATGTGTGTCTCTCTTAGGGTCCTCATTGTTATCTAGGTTCTCTGGGGTTGTGATTTGTGGGCTGGTTTTCTTTGCTTTATGTTTAAAAACAACTTATGAGTGAGTACATGTGTTAATTGTCTTTCTGGGTCTGAGTTACCTCACTCAAAATGATGTTTTCTAGCTCCATCCATTTGCCTGCAAAATTCAAGATGTCATTAATTTTTTTCTGCTGTGTAGTACTCCATTGTGTAAATGTACCATATTTTCCTTATCCATTCTTTGGTCAAGGGGCATTTAGATTGTTTTCAGACAACATACTTTTATCAGGGACTTAGATATCCATGATGTAAAAAAAGGCAAGAGACGGTTTCTATTTTTAGTATAAACAAATTACAACTGGAAAGTGTAAAACCTGGGAGCATTTCCTCCTGTCTAGAAATTTGCCATATCATCACTCCTTAACAAGATTATACTAAAAGAAGACTTAACACTCATATATCAAAAAACACTTACTATATCAAAATTAATGAATTTTTAATTACTTATTTATCAGTTTTATGCAGAATCACCAAATTTTTAAATTTGTTTCATAGAAATGGCTTATTTTATTTTTAATATAAGAAACTAAGAAATAGCCGGGCGGTGGTGGCGCATGCCTTTAATCCCAGCACTTGGGAGGCAGAAGCAGGCGGATCTCTGTGAGTTCGAGACCAGCCTGGTCTACAAGCGCTAGTTCCAAAACAGGCTCCAAAACCACAGAGAAACCCTGTCTCGAAAAAGCAAAAAAAAAAAAAATAATAATATATATATATTAAAAAATATATATATTAAATAATATATATATATATTAAAAAAATAATAATATATATATTAAAAAAAGAAACCAAGAAATAGTTTACTAAGGGTAAAAGAATAAGAAATCATGTCATAAATTACAGTTTTAGTTTCAATCAATAATTATGTATTTTTGTCTAATTTAGTAGAAGCATGAAGTTAAGTGTTTGTAGGGAAATACTTGCAATATTTTAATTTTCATCGTTCATTTGAAACTTTTATAAGTCTTTGAAGACAACATAATAGAAAACATGTTAGCTATAAGATTATTGATGAATTTAAAATATTACATGAAAAATAAAACAATACATATACTCAATTATTTTTCTAGCTTAAAAATATTGGAGCAATTTTTTCTGATCCTTTGGTGTGATATAATACAACTATTTTGTAATATTAAACTCCAGCTGCCACCAAAACTCCGGACAAACCTGGGGCACCAAATGCCACAGGACTTACCTGCCTTAGACCATCTACCACTGCCTTCAGGCAGCCCCTACCACGTGTTTTTTCTGCACAATCCCCAATACCCTTTGCATTTTACAGACAGTTCTGTCTCTGTCTCTGTCTGTGTCTCTGTCTCTGTCTCTCTCATTTTCTGTGGGTTGCAGGCTTTCATTGTTCCCAACCTCCTCATGCTGCTCATGGCTATACACTAGAAGTAGCACTCAACTTCAACCAGGCTGCTCACTAAGTGTGTTCTCTGTTTAGATGTCTACATTTTACAGTTCACTAACATTGGGGGAAAATTTAGTAAGATAATTATTTTCTTATCTTTTTTTCCGTTTTTTTTCCTTTTTTTTAAATTTTTTTATTTGTTTAACAGGCAGTATTGTCACTGCTCTCTAAAATGTTAGTAATCTTATTGATCAAGTTTTCATGAGATATATTAGTTTGTCCTGAAGGAAAAAATTGTTCTTTTACAGGATATGATACTCTTTATCCTAAAGTGTAGGAGACTCTAGCTAACTTCATTTATGTAAAGCCTTTATAAAGTGTAGAGATCAAATGACTATATAATTCATGCTCAAGGCTATGTTACTTTTATAGGACCAGGAATAAACCATTTAAAATCTTGTACCTTGGATATTTAATTTTGTTTGTTTCAGTGCAGAATCTAAAATAATTTCTAAAGGAAATCACACCATTAAGCTACAATAATTCATTTTTACAATGTCCTTCACAAAGTTGGGAGATTTCCTTTAACTTCAGAATGCATATCATTCTTTTGCTTTTCTCACTTTTAATAGACTCACACCGTTTATAAATGTAAGTCTTTAGAAATAGCCTAAAAATTTGGCCATGATTAAGAGTCTCTGTAGAATTCAACATTAAAATCATCTACTAGTGTATCTGGCATTCCAGTTTTGTACACAAGGATATAATTCCTGGTAATCATACTTGTTTGAAACTTTAAAGCAAATGTCAGTTATGTGTCTAAATATGGCTATTAGATTTCTGAAAATGTTGTATATGAAAAAGCAAAATGTCACAGTAAAAATATCTATTCCCAAATTAAATGATTACATTTTCTTAATACACACAATCCTTTTGGACATTTTCATGGAAATTAATAAATATTTATTGAAAGTTAGTACATATTAGTCTGCCTTCTAAAGAGTCATGAAAGAATATACAAGTCTTCATGTAAAATTCTGAACAACTGATAAAGCAATCCACCTCATTAGCCTGAATATCATTTGACCAGAAATGTTTATACTGCTGAGTGTGTTTCACTAATATATTATCTTGCAATAACACACATTATGTGAGGACATCAATAAGATGGAGGTCTTGTATATGTACGAAACTCTTTCAGGAGCTTTATTGCTCTTACAATTGTTCATCATATCAGAGTAAATTTTATAAGTGATCTATCCATAAATCATTTTTTGTTAATACAATGTTTAAATTATTTAACAAATTGGGTAAAGAGTAAGCCAAGGAATGACAAACTGATCAACTTCTTTAATTATTGAAGATAAAGTCTCTTCTTCAAAATTCATATTTTATTGTACTCAATTTAAACATAAATAATACATCATAGTAAGGAAACCACGTACAAGTCTTGTGTTCTAAATAAGGAGCCTGTTTCAATAAATGAGATCTGTTGTTTTATGCTGGGAGCCCTTTTATTTGGTTATAATGTTGCTGTTTGATTGTTTCTTCTCCTTATGTAAATATTTAATCGAAGGTTTTATCCATCCTTTCCTGAGGCTTTGATGCATAACAGCAAAACTTAAAATATTGAATAAGTAAACAAATGTCATAATACTGAAAATCTTGGGATATGCAAAATATATTAAAAGCCTAATTTTAATAATACAATAACAAATTCCACTTTTCTCTTGAGATGATGAAACATAAAAAATGGGATTCAATAAATCTAAAATACTTTACCGTGTAGCTAGGCAATTTTGCTTTTCATAAATGTGTCTGTTGCAGTGTCATCTTTATATTTTCAGAAAAGATTGAAGTGATGATAAGTCCTGGTAAAGAGTCCTTAATAATATTACCATTTTTTCTCCTTTATAATGTCATATAATATAGAAATACTAGATTGAGGAACTTTGAAATATGGTTATGACAATGAAATATGTTTTAAAATCATAAACACAGTGTTTAATTTTCAGTATTTTGTCTAAATTTGTGTGGTGTCTCTTATGTGTATGCCGGTAAATGCACCTGCATTTATGTATGTAAAGACCGGCTTTTGATATCCAGCATCTTTCTCAATCTCTTTCCACACTATTTTATAAAAATGTGATTCTTGTTAAACTAAAGGTTTGTGGTTTGGCTAAAATGACTTCATTAGGGAAAAGGTATGACGATAAGCAAGGGAGAAACTGAGTTGAGGGAAATGTAACTGTAAGAGTGTCTGAAAAATACTACTAACCTTTTAAATCCCCCTAAAATACAACACATGCAAAGCTGTGTATAAATACACATTTAACTTTTAAACGAAATGGTCTCACTTAGATTGACAATCCTCTATCTGGAAGCCAAATAATTTTAACAAAAAACGTATCCCCATCCCTAAGAAGTGTTCTTTAGGGCTGTTGATTAGAACTCTCCAAGAGAATCTATAAGTATTGAAATTATCCTCGAATTTCCCCTAGAAATCTATGGTAAGCTCCTAGTGCTGAAGAGAGCATAAACTTTAGACACTGAGTATAAAGAACCTGGAGCTGTCACTGACCTGAGTGCTTCCTTTGTGAGCACTAGCTTTCCTAGTATCAGAAGGAAGCATGCAAGCTTCTAGGGGAGGGAAGCAAGTACACCCTTATATCATGCCTATGAACTGCAGCAATGACTGGCACAACACAATAACCCAAAGAGTATAATAGTAGCACAATGCTCTGCAGATTACCAACAAGTCTCAAATTTGCTTAAGACCCACTTAAAAATTAGGAAACTATGCTTTGTTTGGGAAACCTAACTACGCAGGGATGGTGAAGTGAAGAAACCTACAGCTTCAACATTGACTAAAGCAATATAATTTCTACCCAATTTCTAAATATTTCTACTTTTACCCATACATAGGTAAGATAACTGTAATCAGTCATGTCACTCAAGAATCTCACTGCAACAGGAGACCATTAAAAAACAATGAAACCAATAAAAATGCAAATATAAAGTCCAATATAATGTAAACATCTACGGAACATGCATTCTTAGCATCCACTTCTTGTATTACACTTTGGTGTAAGATATGAATAAATTTATATTCACTGGGAAACTACAGATGAATATATGGCTATTACCATATATGAATATATGGTCCAATTAAATTAACCAATAAGTTTTTTGTGTGGTTACTGACAGGAATATGAATTACAGCATAGATGCAGAATTTGCTCTCCACCACTATCCCATACACAGCAGGAGTTATTGGCAGTGAATAGCTGTCAGGGACAGATAATTATTTTTCCATATCTGTCTAAGGATAGATAATTCATTTCCTGAATATGGCCCTACACTTATACACAAGTGGTTACAAGGTTTTGGGATATAAATGCAGAAATTTGAGGGTGTGATGTGGAAAAGACATCGGTGCAGATGTAAGATAAAAATCTGGTAGATATGATTATGTTTAATTGTAAACCTATGTAGCATTCTCAAGTACAATTAATATTAATATTAAAGGAGAAGATGTGAATTTGAGACGGTATTTTTTGAGGTCAATTTGGTAGAGTTAATTGGGAGTACTTGAAAGTGGTTTAAATCTTATTTCAATGTATGCACATGACAGTTTTGAGGATAACAAAAATAATATTAAAATATAATATACTATATCCCATTTATACCAGTCACCTCTGTTATAAGAAATAAGATATTGTATATACTTTAATTGTTTCTAAGTATTTGAAATAAATATTAAATCTAGCTTACAAACTGTACAAAAGCACAATGTTTTATAATGCATTGCTGGATTATTTGGTTTTGTTATTGTTTTTGATTTATTGTTTAATTGGTTGGTGGTGCAGGAAAATACTCATTTGAAACATTTTTTATGTTAGTGGATTTTGCAAACCCAACAACAAAATCTTAATTATAAATTGGAATTTGCATGTAATTAAGTTAAGTATAGAAAAATTTCCTAACGTTTATATGGCTAAAGTGAGTAAGAAATAGTTCATATTATTACAGTATACTTTCCATTGGGAAAAATCTATCCTAATTTTCTCACAGCACTGAGTCTAAGTGGTGTGTTTCTGTGTGTGTGTGTATGTTCATTTTTTGTATATGAGATCTTTGCATGTGATTAAGATAGAGACAATCAATAGATAGATACATAGATACATACATAGATTCATAGATAGATAGATGGAGACAACTGGATACCTGGGCAATCACCTAAAGTCTCATCTGCCATGTTGAAGCAAGCAATTTTGTCTAAGGCCTAGAATAACTGACAGACCCTTTTCTAAGGCAGGAAAAATTTCAGAGCCATTTTACCCCATCTTGGCAATATTTGGCTGTCTTTTTTCTTGTATCCTGCTTGTTCTGTCCAGACATCATGCATTTTTAAGTTGTTAAGGCATGGCAGATCTTTGCCCAAAGGCCAGTTTTGCCTTTAGAAGGAAACAAGCTCCAAGTGAAGTGTCTTTGATGATGAACATTCTCTCAGGAATAGATTACTGATGCTACGAGAAAACATGTCTCACATCAACAGAATGCTGAGTTATTTTAAAGCCATGTACTACAGCTCTTTGAAATGGTTGAAGAATGCCTATCTATGCAGAATAAAAATCTCTGTGTATCTAAAGAACCTGGCTAATCTAACTATAAGTATGACAAACATGAATGACTATTAACCTATAATACTTAATACCTACATAACTTAAAGAGGTACGAAGGGAAGACTTTATATTAGAATATTAAATAGTCTTTAAACAACTGTGTACTAATTGAGGACAATTACCTTAAATATCTTAATCATAGGTGGAAATGTATAATGCAATATGATAAATATATCCTGAATTGTATCAATATACAAAATGTCTTAAACAGAGGTAGAAATATGCATGGATACAATCTGACTAAATAATTTTGTATAGGTGTACAAATATTGTAAACAAAAAGGAGCATATTCAATATAACAAATAAAATTTTAATTTCTATCAATATACAAGAATCTATACCAATGTAAATTGCCTATAAATAATATCTCACAAGTATTCATTCTATTACTCACTGTGATTCTTAGTGTGAATAAGCTCACACTAATCTATTATCACATCCAATTTTCCTTTTTATTTCAAAGAGATACCTGAACCTATTAAGCTTCTTCCCTAACCCTCAAACTTATACCAATTATAATGAACACCGAATAGATGTCTCTAACCCTGAGGAAAAACTGTTTGAGGAGAGGGAATGCCATCTTCTAGAAAAACTTCCAGTTGTCATTGGGGCAATATTCTTTCTATGGGATCCTGTAAAAGTAAAATGATAGCTAATTTTCAAGATTACTCTCTGATACTATTGCAAATTATCAATAGGGTGGGTTTTTCTGAAGTTTCTATTTGGAGTTCTGTCCAGAACACTGTAAGAATGTGCACCATTTCAGCTAACAAATTTGAAACCATCTTGGGAAGCTGGTACCCAAAGCCAGTCTTAATGTAGCGCTATCAGCATCATGGCATCATATTAACCAAGTGAAATTGTTTTTGTGGGGCACCATATTCTTCCTAGAAACTTGAAAGTTTACCACAGGAAAATCTATCGTTCATTGGGGAAAATATAAACATTATTCATAGAGACATACATTCAATAAAAGATACAATATAGATAAAATTGTTATGAGAAAAGTAAATTTTTTTCCTAAGAACTTTGACAAGATAGAAACTCTGAGTTTTGTACTAGAGTCTTCATTGCACCAAATATGAAAACTATAATATTTTAACTTAACAATTATGGGGTAATATTCTATATTACATTTGCTAATAAAAACCCAGAAAATTAAAAGAAAATATCCTTATTTAAATATATTTGTAAATAACACAATACTTTTGTAGTATCACAGGTAAAGTAAAGTTGCACAAGAATCATATTTTATTATTAATACTCTGACAGCTATTGCAGTACAATGAAAATACACCACAATAATAACCAAAACAGATATAGTTAGTGTTGTTTTTATATCCTAAGAGGAATAAATATATCATTACAAGAAGAAATATAGAAGAAAAGTCATTGAAGTTGACAGAAAATGTTTGCATATATTTTTAAATCTTTTATTGTCAGCACTTTGGAATCTGACTGTTATTATATTCTGTAAAAAATCAACTTTTCCATCTCATATAAACTAATTTCCAAGAAGTACCCATATATCATGCTAGTATTCCTCAGAGGAAATAAGATTATAGACCTACCAGCTGCAGAATCAAAGCTTATGATGTTTATGTGTACTTTCCTCCCTACTAAAATTGTAAAACCTATTAAAATGTCTATGTACTTAGAAGTGATTCAAGTTTAAAAGATAGGATCACAGTCTTTATCATCTATTAATGTAATTTTATTATTTACAAATTAATTATCATAAAATATCTTTCTGTTTAGCTTAGTATATCCTTTATGTTTATAAATATATTTGTGCTTGTGAATGTGTATGCGGTTTTATATGATGTGTGTAAAGCTAAAACACATAGTGTACCTACAGGCATACCTCTCCTAAACTGATCCCACAGTTCCACTGTCATAACTCAGTTATCAACAACACATTGTTCTAATGAGTTTGTCTCTATGCTTTCTGCTGTGAAAGCTCACTTGAAAAATGTAAAATGCCTATGATCATGTATGAGTAAGAGATGTCTGAAAAAAATTGAAAACAACTTTTCTTCATAAGAATTACACTCATTACCATCATATTTTCCTAACATTATAGCTGAAAGTCAGTTTTATTTCCCAACATTAGCTATATTATTTATCTTTTTTTAATGTAACAAGAGGAAGCTTTAGTGTTCTTTTGCTTAAACAAAGTTGAAAAACATGACAGTACCTCCAGGAGTGAATTGTGAGAATGAAATGGTCTTGTAAAATGTTTTTGCATTATTATTTTATTCTTCAAGAGATATATATTCAATGAGGTAAAACTGCCTAATTGGAGGAAAGTTCTGGTTTTGGTTTCTTTTCTTTTTTTTTCTTTTTTGGTTTTTCAAGACAGGGTTTGACTGTATCTTTGGCACCTGTCCTGGAACTAACTCTTGTAGACTAGGCTGGCCTCAAACTCAGAGATCCACCAACCTCTCCCTCCTAAGTGCTGGGATTAAAGGCATGTGCCAACACTTCCCAGTCAGGATATAAGTTCTTTAAGAAATAAGTCTTTTATTTTACTTCATTTTGTATTCATTTTATGTACCAACTACAGTTCCCCCTCCTTCTTCTCTTCCCCTTTTCTCCCTTCCCATCCACTCCTCACAGAAGGTAAGGCCTCCATGGAGAGTCAACAAAGTTGAGGCAGGACCAAGCCTATCCCCTTGTATGAAGACTAAGGATGGTATCCCACCATTAGGAATGGGCTTCGAAAAGTTATTTTATGGACCAGGGATAAATTCTTGACCTACTACCAAGGGATCCACACAGAAGCCAAACCACACAACCATCACCCACGTTCAGAGGACTTAGTTCAGTCCCATGAAGGCTCCCAGGTTCTCAGTCCAGAGACCATGAGCTCCCACTAGCTTGGGTCAGCTGTCTCTGGATTTTTCCATCATGATCTTGACTCTTGCTTGCTCATATAATCCCTCTTCCTTCTCTCCTACTGGACTCCAAGAGCTATGCCCAGTGCTTGCATGTGGATCTCTACATCTGCCACAGATGTGTCTTTAAGACAGGAGGTACCCCAGCATGAACAGATTCAATTCACTAGGACTCTTTTTCCCTAAGCAAATATTTGGCAGTAAACTCTACTGAGTGACACTCTTCAACATGCTGAACTTTCTAGAAATATGCAGACTAGCAGGGCCACCTAGATCAGATGAGCCTTCTAAAAGAAGCAAAGACCACCCAAGCTACTTGCAAGTGGCTCAGAAAACTAAAATTCCTAGAAATGAAAGCCTTCATCCCTGTGGACTGCCTGCCAGTTATTGGATTTCTCTCCAAGTTTCCAACTTATGTGACCTGTCAAACATGCTGGCATAAGAATTTGGTGATTCAAATGCCTTTGTGTCATTTCAACTCCTGTACCACCTCTTCTGTATTCCTGCAATGAGTCCCCAAAAAACTCATTCAGAAACAAAATACACATTATTAAAAATTGTTCAAATATATGCATAACTCTATGAACAGACCTATAGCTTTGTTTTAAAGTATTTTCTCCAAGGCTTGAAATATACTGGTAAATCTCTGTCTTCCTTTATTAGATGTTTCCATTCAAGAAATTGACTTCTTAATAATGCGCATCTGTTGTTCTGTGTGTGTCACTATCTCAGAATTGATTTGCTTGATTTTCTCTTCTCTCACTTCACATTTATGGGAGGCCCCATCACTTTTGTCACAGTTGACTCATCTTCACTTTTGGTCTTTAACACTAAGTTCTTGTTTCTTGTATTTTACTTTTTTCAGAATTCATTACTAATAACACAAAGTTTGGAAATACAAAAAGAAGAATAAGAAAAGGTAATTATATGCTGCCCTTGAAGAATAGCCTTTATAACATTAGACATATTAATATTTTATGAAGATATTTAAATATTATTTTATCGTATTTGTCTAAGCAGTATGAAAAACGCAAACCAATTTGGCTATAATGGAAAAGAATAATTTTTTTATGAAATAGCTTTTGCTTTAGGATACAGAATGATCATATAATATATTCATTTTGGATGTATTTTTTAACTGTCTCCATACACGGTAAAACATTTATGTAAAAATAATCACATGCATACATTTTTTTGCCATATATGATACTTAAGAAGAAATTTTTGTATAAATATTTCTCTTTTGTCATCCTTCATCTATTCCAAAAGAATATCGGGTCTATTGGCTCATGTCCCATATTTGGGCACTTGTCTACCTCTTATCATCCAATGATCTCTTACAAATTTATTTTATTTTATTTTAGAAAGAAAAAAACTACCTGTATTCATTTTACATATCAATGCCAGTTCCCACTCCCTCTCCTCCTCCCATCCCCTCCACCTATCTCCCCCATCCGCCCCTATCCACTCCTCAGAGAGGGTAAGGCACAGGGATGGTCCAGAGGACACTCTACTATATCTAGGATGGGCAAGGTATCTATCCAAAGAGAATTGGTTCCCAAAAAGCCATTACAAGCAGTAGGGAGAAATCCTGGTGCCACTGGCAGTGGTCAGATAGTCTACCACAGCCATACAAATGTCACTCACAGTCAGAGGGTCTAGTTTGGTTCTATTGCTGGTTCCTTCTCTATCTAGCTAGAGTTGGTGAGTTCATATTAGCTGAGGTAAACTGTACCAGTGGATGTCCCCATTATGGTCTTGACTTCTTTGCTTGCTCATATTCTCACTCTTCCTACTCTTCAACTGGACATTGGGAGCTCAGTTCAGTGCTCTGCTGTGGGTCTCTGCCTCTGTTTCCATCACTTGCTGGAGCAATGTTCTATGGTGACATTTAAGATATTCATCAATCTGACTACAGGGAAAGGTCAGTTCAAGCAACCTCTCCACTATTCCTTAGGGTATTAGCTGGGGTCATCCTTGTGGATTCCTGGGAATTTCTCTATTGCCAGGTTTCTTGCTAGCCATGTAATGGCTCCCTCAATCAAAATATCTATTTCCTTGCTTTCATCTCTGTACTTCCTCCATTCCATCCATCTCATCCCCTCAATTCTCCTAACCTCTCTTCTCCCCTCCTCTTCCGCCGTCCATTCCCCCCTACCCCCATGCTCCCAATATTTCCAGTAATATTATCTATTTTGTCTTTCCAGGTGGATCCATGTTTGTTTATCTTAGGGTTCACCTTGTTACATAGTTTCTCTAGGATCATGGACTATAGCCTTGTTATCCTTTGTTTTACAGCCAGTGTCCAATTATGAGGGAGTACATACCATGTTCACCTTTCTGGATCTGAGTTACCTCCCTTGGGATTTTTTTTTTACTTTTATCTATTTGCATGCAAATTTCAGAATATTTTTTTTTCCCGCTGAGAAGTACTTCATTGTGTAAATGTGCCACTTTACTTTATTAATTATTCCATTAGTGGGCATCTTGCTTGTTTCAGGCTTCTGGGTATTACAAATAATGCTGCTATAAACATAATTAAACAAGTGTTCTTGTATTATGATTGAGCATCCTTTGGGTATATGCCAAAGAGTGGTATTGCTAGATACTGAGGTAGGTTGATTCCCAATTTCTGAAAAACTGTCATACTGATTTCCAGAGTGGTTGTACCAGCTTGCATGCACACACGCAGTGAAGAAGTATTCCCCTTACTCCACATCCTTTCCAGAATAAGCTGTCATTTGTGCTTTTGAACTTAGTCATTCTGACTGGTTTATGATCGCATCTCAGAGTCATTTTGATTTGCATTTCCCTGATGGCTAAGGATGTTGAACACTTACTTAGGTGTTATTCAACCATTTGAGATTCCTCTGTGGAGAATTCTCTGCTTAGTTCTCTACCCCATTTTTTAATTAGATTATTTGGAATTTTGATGTTTAAATTTCTTAAGTTCTTTATATATTTATATCAATCATCTCTCTGAGGTGGCATTGGTGAAGAACTTTTTCCATTCAGTAGGGTATCTTTTTTGTGTTATTGATTGTGTCCTTTGTGTTACAGAAGCTTCTTGGTTTCAGGAGGTCCCATTTATTTATTTTTGCTTGCAGTGTCTGTGCTACTGGGGTTATATTTAATAAGTGGTCTCCTGTGCCAATGCATTCAAGTGTACTTCCTAATTTCTCTTCTATGAAGTTCAGTGTGGGCGAATTTATATTGAGAACTTTAGTTCATTTGAACTTGTGTTTTGTGCATGACAATAAATATGGATCTATTTTAATACTTCTACCTGTTGACATCCAGTTATGCCAGCACCAATTTGTTGAAAATGCTTTCTTTCTTTTATTGTATAATTTTAGCTTCTTTGTCAAAAATCATGTGTTCACAGGTGCATGGATTAATATCTGGGTATTTCATACTATTTCATTGTCAACCTCTCTGATTTTATGTCAATACCAAGCTGTTTTCATTACTGTAGCTCTATAATAGAGCTTGACATCAGGGATGATGATGCCTCCGTAAGTTCCTTTATTGTACAGGATTGTCTAGGCTTTTCTGAAATTTTTGTTTTTCTGCATGAAATTGCATACTGTTCTTTCAAGGTCTGTGAAGAATGTGTTGGAATTTTGATGGGGATTATATCGAATCTATAGATTTCTTTTGGTAGGATTGCCATTTTTTATTATGTTGATCCTAACTATTCAAGAATATGAGAGATCTTTCCATTTTCTAATATCTTCTTCAATTTCTTTCTTCAAAGATCTGTTTTGCCAAACAGGTCTTTCAGTTCTTTGGTTTGTATTAACCAAAATATTTAATGTTATTTGTGTCTATTGTAAAGGGTGATATTTGCCTGATATCTTTCTCAGCTTCTTTATTATTTGCACATAAGAGGGTAACTGATTTCTGTGAGTTGATCTTGTATTCTGAAACATTTCTGAAGTTATTTTTCAGCAATAGGAGTTTTCTGGTAGAGTTATTGGGGTCACATATGTATACTGTTATAGCAGCTACAAATAGCAAAACTTTAACTTCTTCCTTTCTAAACTGAATCCCCTTAATCTCCTTTTTTGTTTTATTGTTATAGTTAGAAGTTCAAGAACTATGTTGAATAGATATGACAGAGTCGATATTCTCGTCTTCACCCTGATTTCAGTGGTCTGTTTTTAGTTTCTCTCCATTTAATTTAATGTTGCTGTCAACTTACTGTATATTGTTCTTATTATATGTAGATGTGTTCTTTGTATCTCTTATCTCTAAGATCTTTATCATGAAGGGGTGT
Source organism: Chionomys nivalis (assembly GCF_950005125.1). NCBI lineage: Eukaryota > Metazoa > Chordata > Mammalia > Rodentia > Cricetidae > Chionomys > Chionomys nivalis. The sequence goes on along the minus strand of NC_080103.1, from coordinate 25,426,170 downwards.
TGGATTTTGTCAAATGCTTTCTCAACATCTAATTAGATGATCATATAGGTTTTTCTTTTATTTATTTGGTGGATAACATTGAGAGATTTTCATATGTTAAATCAACCCTGCATCTCTGGGAAGAAGCTGACTTGATCATGGTGGATGATATTTTTGATGTGTTCCTAGATTAGGTTTGGCAGTATTTTACTGAGTATTTTTACATCATGTTCATGAGTGAGACTGTGCGTAATTCCCGTTGTTGTTTGAGTCTTTGTGTGATTTTGGTATCAGGGTAACTGTAGCCTCATAAAAATAGTTTAACAATATTTCTTTTGTTTCTATTATATGGAACACTTTGAGAAAGTTTAGGTTTACTTTTTTGAAGTTCTGGTGGAATTCCACACTGAAACCATCCAGTCCTGAGCTTTTTTTAGTTGGGTAGCTTTTGATGACTTCTATTTTCTTGCAGGTTATAGGTTTAACTAAATTGTTCACCTGGTCTTGATTTAAGTTTGGTATATGGTATACCTATCCAGAAAATTGTACATTTCTTTTATTTTTTCCCATTTTATGTAATACAGTTTTTGTAATATGAATTATTATTCACTGGATTTCCGTGGTGACTGTTGTTATGGTCCCCTTTTAATTTCTGGTTTTTGTTAATTTGGATGTTCTCTCTCTGAATTTTGATGAGTTTGGATAAGGGTTTTTCTACTTTTTATTTTCTCAATATTTCATTGATTCTTTGTATAGATTTTATGTTTCTCACCTATTAATTTCAACCCTCAATTTGATTATTACCTGCCTTCTACTCCTTCTAGGTACATCACTTCTTTTTGTTTTGGAGCTTTCAGGTGTGCTGTTATGTCACTAGCATGAGATTTCTCCATTTTTTTTAAAAGTTAGGCACTTTGTGCTATGGACTTTCCTCTTAGCATTGCTGTCGTGGTGTCCAATAGATTTAAATAAGCTGTGCCTTCATTTTCATGGATTTCCAGGAAGTCTTTAATTTATTTCTTTATTTCTTGACCTAGGGGTAATTCAGTTGAGCATTGTTCAATTTTCATGAGTTTGTAGGCTTTCTGAGACTAGTTTGTTGTTGTTGTTTTTAAATTCTAACTTTAAACCATGGTGATCTGATAAGATATAGGGGATTACTCCAGTTTTTTTTTTTTTTCATATCTGTGTAGGTTTGCTTTGTTACTGAGTATGTGGTCAGTTTTAGGCATACTTCCATGAAGTGCTGAAAAAAAGGTATATTCTTTTGTGTTTGGGTGTTCTGTTTTGAAGATGTCTGCTAAGTCCATTTGAGTAATGTTATTTGTCAATTACTTATTTCTTTGTTAAGTTTCTGTCTGGTTGACCTGTCCATTGGGGAGAGTGGGATGTTGAAGTCTCCTACTATTATTGTGTGGTGTTTGCTCTGCCATTTAATCTTTAGTAATGTTTCTTTTACATATGTGGGTGCTATTTTATTTGGGGGATAGATATTCAAGATTAATACTTTATCTTGTTGGATTGTTCCTGTTATGAGTATACAGTGTCTTTCCCCACCTCTTCTGACTAATTTTAGTTTGAAATCTATTTTGTTAGATTTTAAGATAGCTACACTGGCTTGTTCCTTAGGTCCATTTGATTGTATAATCTTTTCCCAATCCTTTATTCTGAGATAATGTCTGTCTTAGAGATTGAAGTGTGTTTCTTGTATATAGCACATGAATGGATCCTGCTTTTGTATCTACTCTCTTAGCCTGTGTCTTTTTATTGGTGAATTGAGTGCGTTGATATTTAGTGTTAAAATGACCAGTGATTGTTAATTCCTGCTATATTTCAGTTGCAGTGGTTGTGTGTTTGCCTTGTTTGCTGCTGTGGAGTTATCTGTTGCCTATATTTTCTGGGTGCAGTTAACTCCCTCAGGTTGTAGTTTTCTTTCTAGTACTTTTTTTTTTTTTTTTTTTTTTTTTTTTTTTTTTTTTTTTTTTTTTTTTTTTTTTGGTTTTTCGAGACAGGGTTTCTCTGTGGTTTTGGAGCCTGTCCTGGAACTAGCTCTTGTAGACCAGGCTGGTCTCGAACTCACAGAGATCCACCTGCCTCTGCCTCCCGAGTGCTGGGATTAAAGGCGTGCGCCACCATTCTAGTACTCTTTGTAAGCCTGGATTCGCGAATAGATATTGTTTAAGTCTGGTTTTGTCATGGAATATCTTGTTTTTTCCATCAATGCTGAATGAAAGCTTTGCTGGATATAGTAGCCTGGGCTTGCTTCTGTGGTTCCCTTAGTTCTGCAGCACATTTGTCCAGGACCTTCTGGCTTTCCTGGTTTCCTTTGAGAAGTTAAATGTAATTCTGATAGGTCGGCTCTTATATGTTACTTAACCTATTTCCTTTGAAGCTCTTAATATTCTTTATTCTGTATGTTTTCCATTAAAATTTATTGGATTTAATGTTTTCTTTGACCAATAAATCTATTTTATGTAAAATATCTTTAACATCTGAGATTCTCTTTTCTATCTTTTGTATTTTGTTGGTTATGCTTGCCTCTGTAGTTCTTGTTCACTTACCCATATTTTCCATATCCAGATTTCCCTAGGATGGTGTTTTTTTTTTTATTGCCTCTACTTCAGTCTTCAAGTCTTGAGCACTTTGAACTGTTTGTTTCACCTGTCTGATTGATTTTGCTTGGTTTTCTTGGGTTTCTTTGAGAGATTTCTTGAGTTCTTCCAATTTTTTGATTTGTCGTTTCCTCCATTTCTGTAAGGAATTTTTCATTTCCTCTTTAAATGCTAGGATGGTATACTGAAAGATGCTTTAGCTGACATTTAATCTGTTTTATTCACTGACAGGTTAACTTGTTAGCATAACTAACACAAATAAACTATGACTAGTTTCTTAAAGTTATGCAAATATTGAGACACAATATGATGTATGAGGAGTGGCTGTAGACATCATCAGCTTCTCGCTTGTACCTCTGTTTGAACAAATGTGCTGCCCTAAAAAGCTCCAGTGAAAGTTTCACTACTATACATGGGCTCCAGCCTTTGACATGATGCATAAGAAAATACAAAGTGATTTACCTTTTCTTTTCTTTATTTAATATTCCAAGCAGAGTTCACCCTCCCAAACCCCATCTTGCCTTCCCTCATGTGTCCCCCAACCCACCACTCATTTCCTTCTTTTAATATGTAAAGGTTCTCTTGGAAAGTCAACAAATTCTAAATCAGAGTAAGTGAAGCTAAGCCTTGATGAAGGGGGAGGGGCTTGGTCCTACCCTAATTTAAAGTGTTTTCTCCTTTAATCAAATAAATTTACTGCAACAATTATTATTTCAGATGTTTTCCTTAAAGTATAGAGGGCATCCTTTCAATAAAAAAGTTCTAATTTAGCTTATTTTTTTAATTAAGTAGTGATTGACAAGTACAAATTGTATTATGATGCATGACCTAATGTAGACATTCTAAATCAAGCTAATTAAGATGCCTAGTGCTTTGTATGAGCTTCTTTTTTATGCTGGGAAATTACACTTAGTCCAAGTTCAGCAATTTTAAAGAAGCCACTGTTTTTAATTTTATCTACTGTGTTATAATTAGATCATTTGAACTCAGTTCCCCCAACTAATTAAAACTTTGTGCCATTTTTATTATGATCATTTTCCCAATTCCTGGTTACCAGAACTGCCTTCTACCTTAGAGAGACAGGTTTTTTAAAACATAGATTTATTTGAAATTACTTGGTATAGGGCTGTGTATAACAGATTTAGTTCATTAAAAATGACATCTTTTAAATGTAAGGCCTCTTTTTTTCATTAATTGCTGTGGGTGTATATTTTGAAGATGAAGGAGTATTTAGGAGGGTTCAGAGGAAAGAACAAGAAGGGAAATGATATGGCTATCCTATAATTTTCTTCAAGTTGTCGTTATTTGTGTGTGTGTGTGTGTGTTCCCTTTACCCCATAACCTCTTCTGCATAAGTTGTCATCAGTGTTTTTGATCTTGGCCACTCTTACAGGTGTAAGATGAAATATCAGACTTGTGATTTGCATTTCTTTGATGGCTTAGGATGTTGAACATTTCTTTAAGTGTCTTTCAGTCATTATAGATTCCTCTGTTGAGAGTTCTCTGTTTATGTCTTTCCTCATTTTTTATCGGATTATTTATTCTGAGTAGAGTTAGAAAACAACATATTGAATGAGGTAACTTAGACCAGAAAGACAATTAACATATGTACTCACTCCTAAGTGGCTCTTAAACATAAAGCAAAGAAAACCATCCTACAAGTCACAATCCCAGAGAATATAGACAACAATGAGGACACTAGGAGAGACATACATGGATCTAAGCATCAAATTATTTAGATTCATAATTAGTAATGACATTTGGGGACACTGTGATTTTATATATATATTAGAGGAATGTTTAATGCTGTTTTTTACTAAATCCATAGTATTAAAAACAGTGAGAGAATATTCACATTCTCCCAGTTCCTTACCTTTGATCCTAGCTATCCTGCTTCAACTCCATGAAGGCAGATCATAGGTTTGATTTTCATACTAGTGATGGGTAATTTTGAGCAATTTTATAAACCTAATGGTTTGTGGGGTTTTTTTTTCAGATTATTGGCCTATTTTACAATTTTTTGATTTGAGTTGATTTCTTTATGAGTTTTTTTAAATTGTTTTTATTGAGCTATATATTTTTCCCTGCTCCCTTTCCTTCTTATCCCCTCTCTTTTTGCCCCCCCATTATTCTCATTCTCCTAGTTTACTCAAGAGATCTTGTCTTTTTCTATTTCCTGTGTAGATTAGATTCATGCATGTCTCTTTTAAGGTCCTCTTTGTTGTCTAGGATCTCTAGGGTACTGAATTGTAGGCAGGTTTTTCTTAGTTTTATGTCTAAAAGCCACTTATGAATGAGTACATATTATTTGTCTTTCTGCGTCTTACTTACCTCATCCAATATTATGCTTTCTAGGTCCAGCACTTTGCCCTCAGATTTCAAGGTATCATTATTTTTTTCTTCTGTGTAGTACTCCAATGTGTATTATATTTTTCTTATCAACTCTTCGTTGGAGGGACATTTAGGTTGTTTACAGATTCGGGCTATGACAAAAAAAAATGCTGCTATGAACATATTTGAGCACATGTCCTTGTGGTATGATTGAGCATCCTTTGTTTATATACCTAAAGTGATATTGCTGGGTCTTGAGGTAGGTTGTTTCCTAATTTTCTGAGAAATTACCATACTGATATCCAAAGCAGCAGTACCAGATTGCATTCCCACCAGCAACGGACGGGTGTTTCCTTTCCTCTAATCCTCTCCAGCATAAATTGTCATTAGTGTTTTCAATCTTGGTGATCCTTTCAAGTTTAAGATGGAATTTCAGACAAGAGGACCAATGGAACTGAAGTAAAAACCTGGATATCAATACACATACCTACGGACACTTGATTTTTGACAAAAAGCAAAAATATAAAATGAAAACAAGAAATATATTCAGCAAATAATGCTGGCATAACTGGATATCAACATGTAGAAGACTGAAAATAGATCCATATCTATCACCATGCACAAAACTCAAATCCAAATGGATCAAAGGCCCCAATATAAAGCCAACCACACACTAATTTTATAGAAGAGGTAGTGTGAAGAACACTTGAATTCCTTGGTACAGGAGACCACTTCCTAAATATAACCCCAGTAGTATAGACACTGAAAGAAATAATTAATAAATGGGGCATTCTGAAACTGAGAAGCTTCTGTAAAGCAAAGGTTACAATCAAGAAGTCAAAACAACAGTGGACAGAATGGGAAAAGATCTTCCCCAACCCCACATTGGATACAGGTCTGATCTCCAAAATATACAAATAACTCAAGAAATTGGTCATCAAAAGAACAAATAATTCAATAAAAAAATGGTGTACAGACATAAACAGAGAACTCTCAATGGATTAATCTAAGACGGCTGAAAGACACTTAAGGAAATGTTCAACATCCTTAGCCATTAAAAAATGCAAATCAAAACAACTGTGAGTTTTTTATGTTTATTATAAATGCATCTATTACTGACATACACACTGTGAAAATATTTCCCTAACATTGGGAAGTTGTCTTTTCATTTTATTTTTCATTCACTGTGAAGAATCTTCAAGTTTAAGTCAATTCTTTTGTTGTACATTAGATAATTTATGGACAAAATTTAGAAGTTCATACAAAAACATTCTTTTAGTTATTTTCAATACTTTTGCTCTATTTTCTTCTATAAATTTTATATTTTCATATTATTTTTAAAGATATTGTAATCTGAGGACCACGATTTCACTGGAACCATTCTTGTCTGACTAGGCTGTGTTACCACCTGGGGCCATGGTAACATCTGAAAACCTGTTACTGCCAAGGACCATGTCTAGGTGCGTCCTGCTGTAGGTGGGGTCTGTGTTGAAGTTCATGGCCCATGTTTCCACCGAGGGCTGGGTGAATGAATAGGGTAAGGTCAGCCACCTGAGTTCATGTTGGTGGCTAAAAGACATGCAGCAGCTAGGGCCATGCTAATCTGAGTACTGCCCCTACAGAAATGGTGACATCCAGACCTGACTGATGAAGAGGACCATGTCTTAGTAGGTGATACCACTTCTTCTGGGGTCTATGCTGCCACCAAAAGTTACATGGAAGCCTGTGGTTGGGCCTTTAACCTGTGGCCTTGGTGTTCCAGAGCTGTCAATCACTAGAACTAATGTCTTCTGAGTAGGCTGTGTTTTGAACAAGGAGCCAGGATATCATTCAGTGTCTGTGGTCCTGCATAAGTTGGGTCTGTGGCCCCATTTTGCCTCTTGGGGCCATAGGAACCATGTATGATAAAATTAGTGCAACAGGCTGAGCCAGTCATGTCCTTTCTCTGGCCTCGAGATAGCTGGTTCTGCCCCTCACTAGACTCTGTATCAAGAGTGCAGGCCCCATCCTTAATCCTGACCGCTCACCACAGGGAGGGTAGATCTGACCCTGATGGCAGGAGCTAGGGGAGGAAGCTCTGTCCCTTTCCTGAGAGGAGTACCACCAGTGGTCTGAACTTATCAACTCAATTACAACCCAGACCTACAGTGAGGCCTGAGGTTTGCCAACCCTAACATCTACCTCTAGGACCTGCTGTAACTTTGTGAAGGTACTAGTTCTGTCAATGAGAAATGCAGGATCTCCATAAATTGGGACTGGGGCTGCTGTGGGTTATTTGAGAGGAATTGAGGCGAGGATTCAACCATGATGGCGTACCAGAAACCAGAGGCACACACTTTTAATCCCAGAATTAAGGAGGCAGGAACACGAGGATCTGTTGAGTTCAAGGCAATCCTGGTTTACATAATGAGTTCCAGATAATCTAGGCCAAGATAATAAAATACAAAGAAGACGAAAATGAACTCTAACAAAACAAAATAAAAATCTTATACATGAACAAAATAAAATCATAACAAACATGGAGGCTCTTTTGTGTTGGCTGTCTAATTGTCATGAGTATGGTTGATATTGGTTTTCTTATTTTATCTTGTCATTATTGATGCTCTGTGGCAGATTTTGACAGAGGAGGAACATGAGTTTTTAAGGTCAGGAAGGTTGAGAATTTATGAGATTCTGGACAAGGCTATATGATACAATCAAAATGTATCATATAAAAAATTAAATAAAACATTTAATTGTCATTTATTTACTTAATTAGAAGTATTGCAGGGTTTTGGGCTTTTGGAATGTAGTATGAAGCTGTAGCTCTTTATTCAACTATGTTTGATTCTCTAGAGTTTTCAAAATACATGCTGTTGTACCTGTAAATGGAGATAATTGAAGTAATTCTCTGTAATTTGGATCCAGGCTTATTTGTCTTCCCTAATAATTCTGACAATGACTTCTATCGTTACTGTAAATAGAGTAAATTTTTAGAAGTTTATAAACTATCAAGATTGAATCATGAAGAATTAGAAACCATTGGCAGATTCATAAAGTCGAGTCAAAACACACTTCTTTATCTTTTTTGATTATATATACCAAGCCTAGTTCCCACTCCCTTCCTTGCTCCCATTCCATTCACCTACCTGCCTCCCTACCTCACCCCTCATCTACTCTTCAGAGAGGGTAGGCACATTGCTTTGTGGAAAGTTCAAGGACCCCTCTACTTTATCTAAGCTGAGCAAGGTATCCATCCAAAGAGAATGGGTTCCCAAAAAAGCTAGTAAGAATAAATCCTGGTGCCACTGCCAGTGGCCTAGTTGTCTGCCTCAGCAATACAACTGTCATGCATAGTCAGAGGGTCTAGTTTGGTCTTATGTTGGTTCCTTCCCTGTCCAGTTGGAGTTGGTGAGCTCACATTAGCTCAGGAAAACTGTTTCAGTGGGTGTCCCAATCGTGGTCTTGATTTCTTTGCTCATATTCTTACTCCTTCTATTCTTCAACTGGACTTTGGGACTCAGTCCAGTGCTCCGCTGTGGGTTTCTGCCTCTGTTTCCATGAGTTGCTGGATGAACGTTCTATGGTGACATTTCACCTGACAATTTTGGGTACATGGGGATGGGAGGAGATTAGAGGGTATAAGGGAAAGAGAAGGGCAGAAGGGGAGGGGGGAGATAAACTTGAGCTAATGGAATATTCAAGGTAGATGAAGGGCAGAGATGAGAGCAAGGAAAGTGATATATTGATTAAGGGAGTCATTATGGGACTAGCAAGAAACCTGGCACATGACAAGTTCCCAAGAATCCAGCTAAGACCCTAAGCAATAGAGGAGAGGGGGTCCAAACTGTCATTCCCCTGTAGTCAGATTGATGAATATGTTAAATGTTACCTTAGAACCTTCATCCAGCAACTGATAGAAGTACATCTCTTTTTAAAACATAAGTCTGTCAAGTCATTTAAGGAAAAATAAATATCAATATTCTTCTTTACTTAAAGTACATAATCCTGATGCTAAATAAAAAGATACAAAATGAAAATGACTGAAATATCACTGATGAATAATATAGTATGATACCCTCATACTATATTAAAGATATTTGTAAATAACATCAAAGAATGTATCTGTAAGGCATCTGGTCATTGTAAAATGTGATACTTATCCTGCTGATGCAAGAATTGATAAAAAATCAATAATTATGATGCACATATTAACAACTTCAAATTTAAAAGGGAAAAGTAGCAACCTCTCACTAGAGGAAATAATTTGATATTGTTCTTGAAATACATTCCCTGAATTGAAGGATCTTATTCTACCATATTAAAGACTATCTATGACAAAAACATACCTTGTAGCATATCTAGCCATTAAAAATTACATTTTCTTCAAACCTTAGAAATCGTACTCAAAATTTATATACATATTTTTATTTTAAAATGTGGGTATTCTAAAGGTTTAATGTTTACATAAAAATTTTAAAAGCATCAGTATAATTTCTAAAATTTGTTTTGAGTTTAAAAAACAGGTAACAAAACCACAGAGAAACCCTGTCTCGAAAAACCAAAAAAAAAAAAAAAAAAAAAAACAGGTAACAAAGCAAAATTCAATATAATAATTACATATAATTGTAAATAAAGTAAAGGGTCAGTATATAATTAAAAGTGATTTTGTAGTAAATATTGTACCAAATTACATTTTATTTATATTCTATTCAAAATGAGAGTAGTTGATTATCTCTAGTAATTTTATGACATGGTAACTTGTTTGAAATTAAACAAATTTTAAGAGGTAAAGATATTTTAATATTCTACAGTAATGAATTTCTTAACTGCATCCACAGGATACTGAAAAATGGCTCTAAAAATATTAAGAATCAATGATGTATGAAATGCTGTCATTTTTCCTGGTTTAGCTCACACTGTTACACCATTTGGAAGATCATTGCCTTTGGGATAAATTTTCTGTCACTTTCTGTCAAAATTGAAAAATTTAAGTAAAATTCTATGTGTTGTCCTAACAAACTATTTATGAACATCTAAACAGGTATAATTATCTCCTTGATGTTTAATAATGCTTTTATTAAAACTCACCAATAACTTTTACAGTTATTGAACTCATTTTATATTCTAGATGTAAAGTATGAAACTACTATATAGTCTATAATATGTAATATGATACATGATATATAATAAACATATAAATATGTTGTAAAGATCATTGATGGAAAAATATGCAAGTACTCTTAGGCTATTGTGCCTAACTTTTAATTTATAACATTGAAAATAAAAATTTTGGCTGTGCATAGCTTCATTTTTCTCATAGTGAATGTCTTCCCAGACAACAACCGGAACAAAATGCATATGTCAAATGTTAATTTCTGTTAGACATTTTTAAAGAGTTGTCTTAAAATATGTGACAACTTTAATAAACAAAATACCTCCTGTGTAGTAAAATAGAATAAGTAAGACCCAAATGACAGTGTTGAAATAGTTTGTGTTCTCTATCCATGATAAGCATCACACACACACACACACACACACACACAAACTATATGTAAAGAAAGGTTTTGACTTTTACATCCAGATCCCAGTCTATCACTGAGAAAAATCAAGTCATGAACCAAGGCAAGAACAATCAATAAAAAGGCCCCACAGCCTTGCTCACAGGCAAATATGGCAATGAAAATTCTTCAGCTGAGGTCCCCTAAGGTATGTCTAAGCCTATTTCTATTGAAAAAGACCTACAAGCATGAGGCTCAAAAGTGGGAGATATCCAAGGTCATGCAGAAGATTCCCCAGCTCAATATACTTTAGTATCACTCCATCTCCATCCCAGAATAACTTGCTGTTACATCCTGAAACAGATGAATAATATATAATATAATAATATAATATAATATAATATAATATAATATAATATAATAAAAAATATCTACAGACCAGGAGACATTTTCCCAGAATAAAGAAAGAGGTGAAAAATCTGTTAAGCACAAAGAACGAGTTGTCACATTACTATCTCATTTCTTAAACCCAATCATGGATTATATATTTAAGAAACAATTTGAACAATAAAGAAGAATTATCTTTGAGGGACACAAAGTAAAATGTCATAAAACTCCTAAAATAAAACATTTAAATGCAAACACGTAACACTGACTTGGAGATAATCTTCTGTACAACAGGGAAGAATATGGCCAGAAATGAGAGACATGAAAAACTGGACTTCATCAAAATTAATACATGTATAGTTCATGAAAAAAATGCCAGTAGAATAATAAGGTTAAAATTAGATGAATAAAGTATTATTATAGAGAACACAAAACACCCTAAAAACCAAATATTGAGAAAGAAAATAAGTTCATTAAAGACTACTCAAAAACCATAACAGAAATTTCCAGTACATCTTTCAAAATCTCACAAGATGCACTTAGTGCTATGCTACTGAAATAATGAATAATTTTGTGCATTGGGCTTAATTAGTAATATTCAGATATTAATCAGTGTTACTGATAGTTTAAGTAAGATACATTTATATGCCAAAAGTATTATGCATAGCGAAAAATGCATTGTAGTTCCAAGAGAAGAATTACACAGTAATATGAAATTATTTTAAACTGAAAATATTGGAATAGTGAAGATTAATATATGCATCATAACTGTTTCTCACCATGCTAGATATCATAACAGCAATAGGAGGGATTTATGGAATTAATATCATAATAAGAGATGATTACTTTTAATAGTTTCAGGAATATTTTAATAATAAACCTTAACATTTGGACATTGAAAGGCACCTCTCTCTCTCTCTCTCTCTCTCTACACACACACACACATATATATATATACATGCTGTAATATGAGCGGCGGGGCTGCGTCCCCGGGCACCCAGCCGCCCGCATGGCTAGCTTATGCCCCGAAATAATTACACCGGAATTGTATTCTTTTAATCACTGCCTGGCCATTTAGTTCCAGCCTCTTATTGGCTAGCTCTTACATATTGATCTAACCTATTTTTAATATTTTGTGTAGTACCATGAGCTGGCTTACCAGGAAAGATCTTAACCTGTGTCTGTCTGGAGTGGGAGAATTATGGCGACTCCTGACTCAGCTTCTTTCTCCCAGCATTCTCTTCTGTCTACTCCACCCACCTAAGGGTTGGCCAATCAAATGGGCCAAGGCAGTTTCTTTATTAGTTAACCAATGACCTTCCTCTATCATATACATATATACATACATACATATATATATGTTTTGAACATAGTGCCATGGCTATGAAAACTCAAATTTGTGCTCTTTCTAAAAGAAAAATAAATAATAGTTTATATTATATTTTTGTACCAAAAAGAGACAGGAGTCTTATTTGTGAGTATGTATGAGTGTATTGTGTGTGTGCGATAGAAACACACACACACACACACACACATATATATATATATATATAGTTTATTGTGGTTTTAGGGGTGATCAGTCACAAAACAACAAAGTATTCTGAAATTATTTAGAGCACAGTAATACTATGACAAGGCTTCAACTTGATGTGAATGTGTGTTCCTTCCTCTAATAATTTTGAAACATGAATTTATTTAAAATCCAAAAATGGAAAAGAGATTGAAAGCATTTTCTCTATGATAATTAGACTTACTTGATAGTTTAAAATCCTTGGTTTATTCTCAATTCTCATCCTATGGGTCTCAGATATTCTGTACCCTCATCAAGGTATGTATGAATCTTGAATGTTACAGAGGCAAGTATTAACTCTGCTAAATGATTATGGTTTTGTGCATTTTGATTTCACTACTTACTTTTTCCTTTTTTCTGTCATAATGTCTTATTTAAAATGTTGTGTCTCTAAAAATTATTCATAAATATTAAGTGTTTTAGGTGAAAGCTTTCTGATGAAATCATTGGCTATCAAAACAAACAAACAAATATCCAAAATATACAGCATGATTTCCTTAGCAAGTCTGAAATAAGAACCTTCATATTCATATTGCTAGCATGAATGTTAAATTAAAGCATACATCATATGACTATCCATATTATTCACATGATATTTATGTATTTATAATTTTCTTAAAAACTAAACCATCTGATAGTTATTAATAATCTAAATATGTTTTCAGCCATGTATTTTTCTATAAAATAAATGAAGCAATTTTTATTAGTTTAATCTTTTAAACTAACATGAAGCTTTTAAATAACCATGGTGCTTTGAAGCATGTTGTTTCTGAACTACTTCTTTAATGAAAGTTTCAAAGTGTTTAGTATTTATTTATAAATAATTAAATATCTCACCTATAAATTAAATAAGTGGAGGAATTTAGATAACTACCACTATTACTCAAGGACACAAATGGTGATATTTAGCAAAGATGAATTAATACAAGACTGGCAACATTATTTGGCTGCAGTTTAAAACAAGTGTTATCATCATCCTCACAGATCCCAAATAAGAGTGAATATAAGGAAGAAATCAGTAGCAGGATGGAGGAACTGTGGGAGTGCAGACAATATACCTGGAAAGTTTGATGCAGGTTCAATTTTTTTCCTTCCTTCAATGAAATCATATATTACCTTCTATATTAAACCAGAGTTGTCTTTTAATAAAAGCATTATATTAAATTCTTTCCCTGCTGAGCACTTCCTGAAGGACAAAAGCAGTGGCAGCATGCTCTTTTTATACAGTTGATGTATTTATTTGTGGGTGAAAGTAATTTTAGTAAGAATGACTCATGAGTCACTCTATCACATGCTGAAAACAGAGAAGTTTTATACTCCTGACATGGTAGAATGTTGAATAGTTACTTAAGCTTATAAAAGCTCCTGGGTCTTAATCAGAGATGTGTAAACAAAGAATGCTCATTCATTTCCCAGCTTCCGTGACTCAAACAATCACACAGAAACTATACTAATTACAACACTGCTTGGCCAATAGCTTAGGCATGTTCCTGGATAACTCTTATATCTTAAATTAACCCAATTATATTAATCTGTGTGTTGCCATGAGGCCTGTGGTACAATGGTAAAGGTTCAGGTCATATTTCTCCTATGGCAGCAACGCAATGTCTCTTTGACTCTGCCTATTCTCTCTCTCTTTCTGTTCTCATTTTCCAAATGTTTTTACTCTGCTAAGCCATTGGCCCAAACAGCCAAACAGTTTTTTCATTAATCAATAAATGTAAGCTATATACAGAAGGATATCCCATATCATCTTCCCTTTTATGTTTAATTAAAAAGAAAGACTTTGACTTCAACACAGCAGAGTTACATAGACAAAACTGTTATAAAATGAGAATTATAGTTACAATATTTGGGGGGGTGGGTTGAGACAGGGTTTCTCTGTAGCTTTGGAGCCTGTCCTGTAACTAGCTTTTGTAGACCAGGCTAGCCTCAAAAGCAAAATAAAAAACCTCTTACTGCATTCACCCAGAACACAGTGTTCATTCCTTATTTCTCATTCATTTGATACCTCTATTTTGTTAAACAGTAAATGATACAGATTCCCAAGTTAAAAACACCTATAAAGTATCTCCATCTCTTTTCCATTCAACTACTACACTGTCAATAGACTCACAATTGGTTATTTTCTCTGCACCCCCCCCCAAGAAGAGATTACTCTCATACTCACTACACACAAAAAGTACTTCTTTAAAAGGCAAATCTGATTAACTCTTTCTCCACCCCAATACCAACCCCTAGATCTTCAAGTTCTGCAGAAGAAGTGTCAGTGTTGTATATTGAACTCCAACTGATGTATCAGAATAATCTCCCTACCGTTTCTGTTCAACAGAGCACATTGGTACACCTATACACACATTCACCATACAGAAAATGTACTACTAATGTTCCTGTAATGAACTCTTCTTCTTTCCTCAAGGTTCAATTACTTGATTACTTTTGTTGTTGCTCAGATCTTTTTCTATGGATTGCTGTTTTATTTAGTATTTTTCTCCATAACATTTGTCATATATGATTTTTCTTTTTACCGTTCAGTTATTTCCTTCAAACTATATATTTTAGCTCTTTATTGAAGTGTTTTATTTTTAATTCATTCCCAAAGCACAAGAAAAATATCAGAGCCAGAGTTTTTTTCTCCTTTTTCAATGACACATTCCTGTGTGCTGAAGATTGCCCAGTACAGAATAGTGATTGAAAACACAAATGATGAATGAATGCATGAATGATTTTCAAATTGGAAGGGAAGTTATCTCCTTAGAGTGATTTAATTCACTTATAAATCTTTAATTCACTTGGCATTGCAAACGTCTTCACAGAGTTGGTCCTGCCTCTTTCATAGAATTAGTTTTGCAGCGAACTCTGATTTTTCTTTTAAGTACTTATAAACTCCATTTAAATGTATTTTCTTCATATTTAAAATATATAGAGCCCAATTATTCACAACTAGAGTTGAACTATAATCATCCTGAAGGCATTAATAACCAATTTCATCTGTTTTAGTAAAATCCATAAGGCAACTAATTTCATCTATACATTATTATTGTTAAATACCAAAATAAAATTCTGGTGCTAGATATCTTAACTTAAAATTTGTTGTTCTTTTGCTCTTCAATTTCCATGTTTTCATTTTTTACCATGGTATCCTACTTATAATATACTTAAAATGTAAATAAGTTTTGTCGGTCACATGAGCTTTATATAATATGCAAAGTGCATAAATAAGTCCTATTTTGTTGATAACTTGTGTGATTTAACAACTATTATCTCAGAATTGTGGCATGTCAATTGTCATCGATTACTTAAATTAAAGGGGGGAGCCATTTTATCTTGATGTTGTCTTCCAGGAAACATAACACAAAAATTGTATTTGGGGGGATTTTGACCAAGTCAACATTATGGAATTTCAAAAATTATGAGCATACGCTATTTCTGCAAATTATTAATTTAATGAATTTTTCTAAACCCTACGTTTATATAAATATCTCTGTCTATTTTGTCATAATTTATCAGAGACACTGACCACTATGAGGTGAGAAACTTTTTTCTCAAGTGCTCCTTGGCATACTGTGTTGAGTAATCCAGACCCTGAAGTGAGAAGGTGAACAAACTGTCGATTGATACCTTTGAAAGAGAGAACAAGATAAATCTTCCTCTCCTTTCATTTCCTTACTTTTGCAACTGACTGAAAACCAACACTGAAGAAACAAATAACATCAATTAGACACACTTGGAAAATAATGATGAATTCCTAATGAAACTTCTAGCCATTAATGAGTTGAATGATAGTGTTTAAAGAATGATGCAACATGCTTGTCTAGATGCATTGTATTTAAAATGGAGTGTGTGAATTGAAGAGGCATGGCTGGCTTAAAAATGGAGAGAAAGCCTGTAAATACTTACTACTCTGTACAATTAGCAGTGCATAAAATAGAAAACTGAAAACCAAAAGAGTAACCCTCTGTGACCAATCTATTAGTACATATTATCAAAACCCACTTATTTCACATGGAAATGCATGTTAATATAGGAGATAATTCTATTTTTTTTTCTTTCTTGAGACAGGGTTTCTGTGTAGCTTGAGAGCTTGTCTTGAAACTAGTTCTTTTACATTTGGTTGGCCTTGAATTCACAGAAATCTCTGTCTGCAGCTGCCTCCTGAGTGCTGGGATTAAACATGTGTGCCACCACTGCCCGGCTATTGTATTATTTTAGTTACTATATTTGTTTGACTGGGGCTTTTTCAAAATTGTAATGCTTTACCTACATCCAATATTCCCTTGAATTGTTCAGACTCACTTATCTTTGCGTTACATGAGAATGTCAGATTGCTTGACACTACTCTTATTATTAATCAATGTTTTTTTATTTTTAATTTTGTTATTCTACTTTTATTGATAAAATGATTCAAATTGTTAGTTAGCATGAAGATAACAAAGATTATCTATAAGTACTTAGTATTATTGATAGCAATTTGAGTCATCTATTATGAGATCAACATTATTAAAACAATTTGCATGAATAGGATATAACATTGTCACAAAATAATCGAATTCTATTATTCACAGCTCAAAGGTAATTTCACTAATTATAAGTAAATATTGAAGCTGAGCAGCACAAATCATTATAATTTTCTCCAACTGCACAGGTTAATTAGATATAACCATGAACTATTCAAGTGTATTTCAGTGCATTGTAGGTGATGGATAGAATTAGGAAACTCCATTGCCTTATGTAGAACAATAACTGAAAATACATTGTGCTGCAATGCACTATGAATTGTAATTCTCAAAAATTAAAGAATTAAATTTGTTATGACCATGTTCTCAGTCATATTTTAGGAGTAAGCTGAACATTATTTTATTTGGCTACTGTTTTAACCAAATGGATTATATTTGCAATGGTTTATTATAATACCTCAGTGCAATTAAAAAATCAGTTGAATCTTTGTCGGTTTTATATAAATGCATTATTTTGTAGCACTTATGTTCTAATAGTAAATACTAACATAAATTTTAGTACAAATTACAATTATAAGTAACATTTTTATAACCTTTAAGATATCTTTTAATGTTTCAAGAGCACATTATAGATGTGAAATAATTTTATGGGTCTCTTTTTATTTCTGGCTACTTTGTGAATAATAAATCTATTATTTTCATAATTTTGATAGATGATCAAAAGAATAAATTATATATTTTGTAAAAATGGGTGCATAGATTTTTTTAGTAATTTTCAATATGATGAAGTTAGCTTTGGAGTGATTATTTTTCTCCCTGCATATTGAATGTCTTCAATATACTCATTTCTGATATTATGCTCTTATTAACTCTCACATTACTTAATGTAACTCACATTCATCTTGATTTTTTTATGTTTAAAAAGACAGTCGGGAATTAAGGCTAACAATTGAAAAATGGGAAATCATAAAACTGAACTGATTTGTATACAAGAGAAAATGCAATCATAAAATTTGTAGATCAATGGACAAGACTAGGAGATAAATCAAACCTACACACACACACACACACACCATGTGTTTTATATTATTGTTATTACTAGGTCTTATTTTAGGTGTTTAATATGGAACCCTTATAGAATTCAGAAAACAAAAAAGGGAATGTTTTGTGTACTGCTTATATCTATTTGAATTCTATTTCAAACTCCTCATGTCATGGAAGATGAACCATTATTATAATTTTTCTTTAAGATTAGTTTTATTGTTATAAATGTCTATTTGTCTATGTTTCCTTATGTGTACATTTCTCCAGGGAATCCAGAAGAGAGCATTTGATTCCTTGGAGCTGGAGTTACAGGCACGTTAGAGCCTACACCCCCCAATTGTGGTGCTGGGAAGCAAAATTCAGCCCTATAGTCATGCAATTTTTGTTCTTAACTGCTGAGACATCTATGGCATTTGCGGATACCAGTTTATAATTTTGCATATTGTTATTTTTTCTGATTTACTTTAAATATAATTTACATAAAAAATAATTCATCAAAGCTCAACTTGTAAAAATATAAAAACAATAACTAAATACTTCTTTAGACATATATATATATATAATGACTGATTTCCTGTTTAAAACAAAGAATTGCATTCTATAAATAAATAATTTGGTAATAGTCAGTTTAGGACAAAATATATAACAATAATTTAATCAAGTTGAAAAGTGAAACTTTACCCTTGTGATTAACCAAAATTATACATAATTATCTAAATTGCATTTAAGTTTTATTATTAATTATGTATTTAAGACACACTGACTAAACACTTTGAAGTATAAATAAAAAAATTAATTTAATAAATATTTTTAATTCAAGATCTGAGACATGTACACTCACTCTATTATTTTGCTGAGAGTTACATGCATATTTTTATTGGAAAGTCCTAGAATATTGCTTTCTTCAATTTGTAAAATTCTTTTTAAGTCAATTTTTTTTTTACTTATTTATTTATTTTTATTCTTTTTTAATTAAAATTTCCACCTGCTCCCCATTTCCCATTTCCCTCCCCTCCTCCCAAATATTGCCCTCCCCCCACTTCCCTCCCCCTATCCCCACTCCTCTTCTCCTCCCCCCACTCCATTCCCCCTCCCTCTCGATACTGAAGAGCAGTCCAAATTCCCTGCCCTGCGGGAAGACCAAGGTCCTTCTATCTACGTCCAGAAAGGTGAGCGTCCAAACAGGCTAAGCTCCCACAAAGCCAGTTCATGTATTAGGATCGAAACCTAGTGCCATTGTCCTTGGCTTCTCATCAGTCTTCATTGACCGCCATGCTCAGAGAGTCCAGTTTCAACCCATGCTTATTCAGTCCCAGACCAGCTGGCCTTGGTGGGCTCCCAATAAATCAGTTCCACTGTCACAGTGGGTGGGTGCATCCCTCGTGGTCCTGATTCTTTGCTCATGTTCTCCCTCCTTCTGCTCCTCATTTGGACCTTAAGAGCTCAGACCGTTGCTCCAAATTGAGACTCTGTCTCTACCTTGATCCATCGCCAGATGAAGGTTCTAAGGTGATATGCAAGATATTCATCAGTATAGGATAGGGTCATTTCAGGTTCCCTCTCCTTAGTTGCCCAGGGTACCAGCTGGGGACATATTCCTGGACACCTGCGAACCCCTCAAGAGTCAAGTCTCTTGCCAACCCTAAGATGGCTCCCTTAGATAGGATATATACTTCGCTGCTCCCGTATCCATCCTTCCTATATCCCAACCATCCCAATCCTCCGAGCTCCTCCCATCCTCCCCTTCTCATATTTCTCATCCCATTTCCCCTTTGCCCCATGCCACCTCACCCGCAAGTTCCCAGTTTTTGCCCTGGAATCTTGTCTACTTCCCCCTCTCCATGCGGATGACTATATGATTTTCTTTGGGTTCACTTTCTTATTTAGCTTCTAGCCGTCAGCTAACATCAAATTAAATGGAGAGAAACTCAAAGCTATACCACTAAAATCAGGAACACGACAAGGTTGTCCACTCTCTCCATACCTCTTTAATATAGTACTTGAAATTCTAGCAATAGCAATAAGACAACATAAGGGGATCAAAGGGATTCAAATCGGAAAGGAAGAAGTTAAACTTTCATTATTTGCAGACGATATGATAGTGTACATAAGCGACCCCAAAAACTCCAGCAAAGAACTCCTTCAGCTGATAAACACCTTTAGTAGCGTTGCAGGATACAAGATCAATTCCAAAAATTCAGTTGCCCTCCTATACACAAAGGATAAGGAAGCAGAGATGGAAATCAGAGAAGCATCACCCTTCACGATAGCCACAAATAGCATAAAATATCTTGGGGTAACTCTAACCAAGGAAGTAAAGGATCTATTTGACAAGAACTTTAAGTCAATGAAGAAAGAAATTGAGGAGGATACCAGAAAATGGAAGGATCTCCCTTGCTCTTGGATAGGGAGGATCAACATAGTAAAAATGGCAATTCTACCAAGGGCAATTTATAGATTCAATGCAATCCCCATCAAAATCCCATCAAAATTCTTCACAGATCTTGAGAGGACAATAATCAACTTTATATGGAGAAACAAAAAACCCAGGATAGCCAAAACAATCTTATATAATAAAGGATCGTCTGGAGGCATTACCATCCCTGACCTCAAACTCTATTACAGAGCCTCAGTATTGAAAACAGTTTGGTATTGGCATAAAAACAGAGAAGTCGACCAATGGAACCGAGTAGAAGACCCTGATTTTAACCCACAAACTTATGAACACCTAATTTTTGATAAAGGAGCTAAAAGTATTCAATGGAAAAAAGAGAGCATCTTCAACAAATGGTGCTGGCAGAACTGGTTGTCAACGTGTAGAAGAATGAAAATAGATCCATATCTATCACCATGCACAAAACTCAAGTCCAAATGGATTAAAGACCTCAATATTAGTCTGAACACACTGAACCTGATAGAAGAAAAAGTTGGAAGTACTCTACAACATATGGGTACAGGAAATCACTTCCTACGTTTATCCCCAGCAGCACAGACATTAAGGGCAACATTGAATAAATGGGACCTCCTGAAACTGAGTAGCTTCTGTAAAGCAAAGGACACTGTCACTAAGACAAAAAGGCAACCCACTGACTGGGAGAAGATCTTCACCAACCCTGCAACAGACAAAGGTCTGATCACCAAAATATATAAAGAACTCAAGAAACTAAACTTTAAAATGCTAATGAACCCAATAAAAAAATGGGGCACTGATCTGAACAGAGAATTCTCAACAGAAGAAATTCAAATGGCCAAAAGACACTTAAGGTCATGCTCAACCTCCTTAGCGATAAGGGAAATGCAAATTAAAACAACTTTGAGATACCATCTTACACCTGTCAGAATGGCTAAAATCAAGAACACCAATGATAGCCTTTGCTGGAGAGGTTGTGGAGAAAGAGGCACACTCATTCATTGCTGGTGGGAATGCAAACTTGTGCAACCACTTTGGAAATCAGTGTGGCGATTTCTCAGGAAATTTGGGATCAACCTACCCCAAGATCCAGTAATACCACTATTGGGAATATACCCAAGAGATGCCACATCAAATGACAAAAGTATCTGTTCAACTATGTTCATAGCAGCATTGTTTGTAATAGCCAAAACCTGGAAACAACCTAGATGCCCTTCAATGGAGGAATGGATGAAGAAAGTGTGGAATATATACATATTAGAGTACTACTCAGCAGTAAAAAACAATGACTTCTCGAATTTTGCGTGCAAATGGATGGAAATAGAAAACACTATCCTGAGTGAGGTATCCCAGACTCAAAAAGAGGAACATGGGATGTACTCACTCATAATCGGTTTCTAGCCATAAAATAAAAGACATTAAGCATATAATGTGTGATCCTATAGAAGCTAATTAAGTCAATTTTTTTAAGTTGACTAATCACATTTTTTTATTTTTATTTTTTATTTTTTTATTTTTTTTATTTTTTAATTATTAAAGATTTCTGCCTCTTCCCCGCCACCACCTCCCATTCCCCCCCCCCAATCAAGTCTTCCTCCCTCCTCAGCCCAAAGAGCAATCAGTTTTCCCTGGCCTGTGGGAGGTCCAAAGACAACCCACCTCCATCTAGGTCTTTTTAAAGTATTCTAATTTAGAAAAATCCCAAGCACAAATCTATTATATATATATATATATATATATATATATATATATATATATATATATATATATGCATTTTCATTTTATTATGAGTGCATATGTTTATATTATATGTTAATTCAAGGTCATACAAGTCGTGTGTGTGGAGATGTCTCTGTCATATAGTAGTTTCCATCCTACCGTTTTTAATTTTTTAAAAAATTTATTTATTTTACAACCAAACATAGCAATTAAAGTTCTCCTTCCCTCCCCTTCTCCTGCTCCCCAAGCTTCTCCTACCTACCCCTCATCCACTCTTCCAGCGGCCCCACAGACTGCCAAAGCCACAAAGCTATCACCCACAGGTTAACAAACTAGGTTAGAGAATGTAGTTTGATCCTATTCAGGTTATAGACAGTAAACTCCCACTAGCTCATCTTAGCTGTTTCTGTGGGTAGCCCAATCATTGTCTTGACCTCTTTGCTCATATTGTTACTCCTCTCTCTCTTCGACTAGACTCTCGAGCTCGATTCAGTTCCTAGCTGTTTATCTCTGCATCTGCTTCCTTCACTTGCACAATGAAGGCTATATGATGAAACTTAAGGTAGTTGGCGATCTGATTACAGGGGAAGACTAGTTAAGGCACCCTCTCCAATATTCCTTAGGGTCTTAGGAGGGTTATCCTGTGGATTCCTGGGACTTTTGTTAGTTTCAGGTTTCTCACTAACTCCATAATGGCTCCCTCAATCAAAACAACTCTTTCCTTGATCTCCCTCTCTGTCCTTCCCCCATCTCTACCATCCTGTTCATTCCTGTTGTCCTTCCTCCTCCCCTTCCCCCTTTCCTTTCCTTTCCTTTCCTTTCCTTTCCTTTCCTTTCCTTTCCTTTCCTTTCCTTTCCTTTCCTTTCCTTTCCTTTCCTTTCCACCCTTCCTTCTCCCCACCACCACAACTCCAATTTTCTCTGGAGATCTTGTCCCTTTTCCCTTCACAAGGGGATCAAAGTATGTCTCTCTTAGGATTCTCCTTGTTACCTAGCTTCTCTGGGATCATAGGCTATAGTCTATTTTGCCTTATGTCTTTGTCTTACTTCTAATATCCATATATGAGTGAGCACATACCATATTGGTCTTTTGGGGTCTGTGTTACTTCACTAAGGTTTTGTTTTCTAGTTCTATCCATTTGCCAGCAAATTTCAAAATGCCATGGTTTTCGCCACTGAGGAGTAAGTACTCCATTGTATAAAAGTACCACATTTTTAAAAATCCATTCTGTGGTTAAAAGGAATCTAGGATGTTTCCAGAATCTGGTTTTTATGAATAGTGCTGCTATGAAAACAGTTGTGCACATATCCCTGTGGCATGAGTGTGCATCATTTGAATATATGCCCAAGAGTGGTATTGCTGAATCTTGAAGTAGGTTACTTCACAATTTTCTGAAAGATCACCATACTGATTTCCATAGTGGCTGTACAAGGCTGCACTCCCACCAGGAATATAGGAGTGTTCTCCTTTCTCTGCATCCTCTCCAGCATAAGCTGTCATTGATGCTTTTGTTCTTAGCCATTCTGACAGGAGAAACATGGTATCTCTGAGTCGTTTGGATTTGCATTTCTCTGATGGCTAAAGATGTTAAGCAATTTCTTAAGTGTCATTCAGTCATTTGAGATTATTCTCTGTCTAGATCTGTACCTTATTTTTAATTAGATTACCTGATATTTTAAAGTCTAGTTTCTTTTGTTCTTCATATACTTTGGAGATCAGTTTTCTGTGTGTTGTGGGATTGTTAAAATCTTTTCCCACTCTGTAGACTGCTGTTTTTCTATATTGACTGTGTGCTTTGCCTTACAGAAGCTTCTCAGTTACAGGAGGTCCCATTTACTAAATGTTGCCCTTAGCATCTTTGCTACTGGTGTTATATTTAGAAAGTGCTCTCCTACTGGGTGGTGGTGGTGCATGTCTTTAATCCCAGCACTTGGGAGGCAGAGGCAGGCGGATCTATGGGAGTTCGAGGCCAGCCTGGTCTACAAGAGCTAGTTCCGGAACAGGCACCAAAGCTACAGATAAACCCTGTCTCAAAAACAAAAAACAACAACAACAAAAAAGTGCTCTCCTGTATCCATGCATTCAAGGCAACTTCCCACTTTCTCTTCTATGAGATTAAATATGATTAGAGTAGGTTTTCTCCTTCGACTATATGGGTCTTTGGATTGTACTCAGGTGGATCAGAGTGTCAGCAACACCTTTAAACTTTAGGTATCTCTCTTGCTCTAGTTTTTACTCCTTGGTCTTGATAATTGTATGTACTAGAACTCAAAATTGTACGTTAGAAATAGAAAACAATGGGTATTCTTTCCAAGTCTTAGAACTTAGATGTAAAGTTGTTAGTGTTTCCCAACACAGTATAATAATGTTGTGAAATCGTCACATGCATCCTTTATTAAAGTAATGTGTTCCTCTTGTATTGAAATTGTTCCAGAATTTTCATCAAGAGATATTCAATTTATTTATTTGTTCTACAACTGTAGATGTGCACATGATTTTTAACCCTCATTCTTGTGGCATAGTGCATAATTCATTTATTAACTTCTTGTAACAACTCCACATGCCTGAGTTGAATCCAACTTTATCGTATAGGACAATCTTTATAATGAACTACTAAATTAAATTTCTTGGTATTTCTTTTATAATAATAGAAAGATCTTGTGATACACAGAAACATCCATGTAACTAGAGAGTATTCTATCAAATTAAATTTAAAAAATAAATATTTTATTCTCTCTCATATCTAGAAACATCAATAATTTGATATGAATGGAGAAGGGATATTTCAAGAGCCTTTAATAATTTTGGTGGTATAAGACAAAGGGAGAATAAAGCTTTCCAAAAAAGGGGGGGTTAGTAAGGAGGATCAAATACATGTTAAGGAAATAAAGGCAAATGGTTGTATGGAGGAGAAAAGAGATGGCTGATTGGAGGAAGTTTTATGCAGGGTTCAGAAGAAAGAGTTTTTAATCAATCCGTTATATGAAAAACTTCTTCAGTAAATATTGATTTCTAGTAAAAATTTCTTTAGTCAAGTTTGTACACCACTTTCATAGAGGATTCTGTCCACCTCTAGATGATTGCTTATTACATGTAGTTTGCTTCCTATGCTTCAATCAATCATACTGCAACATAGTATACTTTTGGCTGTTGAAACTCACTTTGGCATTATTTATTTGTGTAATGTGTAAAATAGAGTCGTGTGCATATTTTAATAAACAAATAATTTTATTTTGAGGCCTAATATCATTGTTAAACGAACAACAATAAATTTTGAAATGCATTTACCAGATTAAATCTATTTCTATTAATGGAACAGGTTTCTGATTCTTCTCTTAGAAAAAAAAATATTCAAAGAGAATTTTATATCCATACATGTAAAAACTCCTAAATCCAATTAAACTGAAAGTTTTGTTAGTATAGAACTATGGTTTTAATAATGGATCTCCAGAAAATGATATACAAAGAGGATTTAAGGAAAATTACAAATTATCACAGATAAATGTGTTAATGCATAAATTGATGGTGTAAGGTATATTATATGTTATTTTAGGTATAGCTTTATCTATTATATTATGATATCATTTACCAGTAATAGCTAAAGTAATGAAACATGATATTTTTATATACATTTAGAATGCTGGCCACATTAAATTGAATAGAAGTGAAATTCCAGAGTTCTGAACAAAATAGCCTATATAAATGGGAACTATCTAAAGTGAAACAATGCAAATGTCCATTAACATGTAATGTATATGGACATATGAAGGGTGAAACTAATAATTGAAAGAAAATCTGAGCAAGTGCTTCATTATCAGTACATATGTTTTCCAAATATCAAAATGAATTTCCTACAAAATTGAAAAATATGATGGACAGTTCTCCAGCTTTCTTTGCAACATTGCAAAACTTTGAGTCCCTTTAAACCTGAAACTTCTAAATATAAAACTTCAGAATATTTCCCTTATCATAGAATGCTTCCATGTTTTAAGAAAATAACTGCTCCTTACACGTCCATTGGGAGACTCTGATTTGAAGAATTTTCCAACCGAGAGAGGCATTTGCCAAAATCTCTGATCTCAAGATTCACAAGCAAAACAGCATGCCAAGATTCCTCTCTAATCTAAACCCAAGTGAGCATTTATTTTGAAGGAAGCAATAATAAATTCAGATGACATAATCCATAGGGTGAGAATAAAAGACCAACATCTGTTGCCAGTCTTCTTGTTCGTGGGTATCCAGGCAATTACACAGATCCAGCAACTGAGAATTAGGTTTTACGATCTTTTAGCAAATTTAAATAGAACTGAGAAGCTGAAGTTGTATAACTTCATCCGTGTTCCTGTTAAATCCTGTCCCCTGAATCCTCCAGAGCTGGTTATTCTCCAAATGTCATGTGTGCCTCAGGCAGCATCCCACTATCAGGACTCTGCATACCTAGGAGCTAATTGGTGGAACCATTTTCCATCAAATATTCATAACAAGAACTATTTTTAAAGTTAATTTCAAATCTGCCCCTCCTTTCATTTTAAGCTCCCACATGGCTGTTGAAATTTCATATGATATCTCTCTACTTACAGACACCCCAAAAGTTATTGCATGTTGTAAACTTTCCTCAGCAGAAAAAGGAAGGTGACTACAGAGTCCAGTCCACATATTGTCCTTTTACAAGCCACTTAGTTTCACTGAAATTAGGCCTGTGCCAGCACCTATATAAAAAAGACAATACCGGGAATTATACATTCATTGGCTTTCAAGTTCAATGATGCTCTCAGTAAAAACATATATATTCTGCAAATTTTGTAGTCATAAACAAAATATTAAAAATTATTTTCCACCACTACTAAACTTAATTGTAATTTTGCTCATTTAATACAATATTTTACTAATTATAACATCTCATACTTCTAACATATTTTTCCATAAAGAAACATACATTTGAGGAGCCCTTGAAGTTGCTATAAATTGCTTCTTTTTTTTAAAAAAAGAAAGAAATAGAGAAATCATATCCAATTACGCTTCTTAAAAAATTTTCTTCATTTTAAACTAAATTTTACTCAACGTGATTAGAAAGAACATCAAAATGCAGTTCTCTTTAATTTGCCTGTATGAGCACTTAAAGCTTAGTAAAACTGCAATTCTCACTTTTTTCCAAGTAAATATGATAAAATGTCAGAAATGTAATGAGTTTTATTCATCTAATTGAATTTTCAACTTCTTGTCATGGCTCTATGTCTCTTTTTAATACATTATTATGTTTGGCTATATAGACTATATATATGTGTGTGTGTGTGTGTGTGTGTGTGTTATGTGCATCTCTGTGTCTATGTGCGTTTCTCTGTGTATGTGTCAATTATCAAAGTACATTGCATTTGAATTGAAATTTTAGGTTTCATTCTGGTGCACCTCAATGATACTGAGATTGAGTTTTACCCAGTTTTGTTTTCTGTGACAGTGTGCTGCTCCTATTTTGAGTTATGTGACTTAAGGGTAATGTGAGAGCAAATGCACCAAATGTCCTTATATTTAGGAGATAGTCACAGTAACACATACTATTTCTGCCTATATGCACATGCATAACAATCTCCAATATTCTTTGTCTCCTGTACTAATAATTTGGGAAATATTACTTTTTGTCCTTCTTGCTGGTTGTCTCTTTAATAAAGTGTTTTTCACTAATACAGGAAATACAGAAGCCTCACACTTTACCCAAATATCATTTTTGTTCCCCTCATGCTGTGTTTACCTCCCCAACATCTGTATGATTGTCACAGCTCAGGGCCTTTGCAATTGACTATGTTAAATATGATATGGCTTCTTGAGAGATATCAAATAAGAAATTAAAACTCTAATGCCCACAGCCTCTCCAAAGTTTCCTAGTATATCAATAGCTTCTTGCTGGTCCTTAGTAGTAACTACATTATTAAGTGCAAGAAAGAATTTACCCTCTCTGCAGGCATTAGCTTTCCAAAGATTTGGGGCTAGAAACTTACGAGTACACTTTTGAAATAAGTTTAAAATGACCCACTGTTAAAGTAAGGTCTTTTGCCTCAAAGAAGCTTTTCAGCTTTAGGAGGTTCTCTTTATTAATTGTCATCATGAAATTTGCAGGCAAATGGATTAAACTAAAAAAAGAAAAAGTCATCCCAAGTGAGGTAGCCCAGACCCAGAAAGACAAACACGGTATGTACTCACGCATAAGTCGATATTAGATGTAAAGCAAAGGCTAACCAAGCTACAATCCACAGTCCAAGAAAAGCTAAGTAAGAAGAAGGACCCTAAGAGAGATGCTTAGACTGCCCTGGAAAGGGAGGTAGACGAGATCTTCTGGGAAAACTGGGGGTGGGCGTAGAGAGAAGGGGATAGATGAAGGGAACTTGAGGGATCCAGATGGTTGAATTGGGGGAGGGATGGAGGAGAGCCCTGAAAGAGATATCTTGATAGGAGTCATTACAAAGTTAAAGAGAAACTTGTTGCCAGTGCAACTCACAGGAATACATAACAAAGGTTTCAGCTAAGACTCCTAGCAGTAGTGGAGAGGGTGCCTGAACTGACCTTCTCCTGTAATCAGATTGGTGACTACACTAATTGTCATCATAGAACCTTCACACAGTAAGCAGATGCAGATATTTACAGCCACTGGGTCAAACTCTAGGATTCCAGTTGAAGGGAGGGAAGAGGGGTTATATGAGCAAGGAGCGAATCATGATCACAATGAGCGAATCATGATCACAATGAGCAAACAGCTGAGCTTAACTCCTGGGATCTCATGGACCTTAGAGAGTTAGGAAGCCTGAATGGGACCAACCTAGGCCCTTTTCACCTGGGTGACAGTTGTGTAGCTCGAACTATTTGTAGAGTAGTGGGACCAGGATCTTTCCTTGGCGCATGACCTGGTTTTTTGGAACCTGTTATCTATGGTGGGATATCTGGCTCAGTCTTGATGCAGAGGGGAGGAGCTTGGTTCTGCCTCAACTTGAAATGCCATGCTTTGTTTACTTCAATTGGAGGCCTTAGCCTTTCTGAGCAATGGACAGGGTTTACAAAGGAGGTGGGGGGAAGAAACAGGAAGAGAGAAAGAAGACGAAACTGTGAGTGATATGCAAAATACATAAAAAGATAAAAAGAAAAAAGCTTTTACTCACAAAATATAATAAAGTCATTCATACTCAAGCAAAAAAAAATCTAAAAAAATAAAGTAAGGTCAGAATTTTTCCATTGTTAGAAACTGGAGATTCTGCACAGGATACTAGATGGATAATGGTTAATTATAAGTTTTACATACTTACCTTGTCCCAGCAATACATAATATACCATATTACATATAGCACTTGAATTAAGGTTTTCTAGAGATTTCCTAAACCATTTTATAAACTATCATTGCTAATTTTCCTTCGTGAAAAAGTATTCTTAGAGCTATTTATTTAATCAACAAGTAGTTTGAGTAGTTAAATATAAAACTTTGAATTATAAAGGAAAAATTAATTGTTGATATTAATTTATGAAATATTAGAATGCTTTGTATAATAATTACATTTTATTGAGCATACTCAGGTCATTATTAAATAATTAGAAAAATATGCAGTTTACCTAGATCATAATCATTATTATTTAGAAATTTCAGCATAAATTCTAGTGATGATATTAATTTAATAATAAAGGTTCTGTCTTTTTAGATAGTACAATTCTCATTTTTAAATTGAGACCATTAATGTACAATGGCAGAATCATAATGCTTAGCTCAAAATGTTCAAAGGTATTTCACATATGGTTCAAAAATGTTTCAAATATATTAACCCTTAAAATTGAGCAAATTGCTTTTGGGACCCTTTCCTGCTATTGCATTGTCTCATTCTTCCTTGATATGAGGGCTTGTGCCTAGTCATGATGTAATGTGTCATGGCATGTTCAGTT
This sequence comes from Chionomys nivalis, assembly GCF_950005125.1. Lineage (NCBI taxonomy): Eukaryota > Metazoa > Chordata > Mammalia > Rodentia > Cricetidae > Chionomys > Chionomys nivalis. Next base: position 25,396,266 of record NC_080103.1, on the reverse strand, counting down.
GATATCCCTGGAAGGGGACTGCTCTTTTCTGAAGGAAAATGGAGGAGGAGTGGATCTGTGGATGAGGGAAGGTAGTGAGGGAGGGACTGAGAGAGTTGGAAGTAGAAGAAACTAAAGTAGAGATGTAATATATGAGAGAAGAACAAGCACACAAACAAATCAATAAAACAAAAACCTGAAACTTCTGATATCCAAGTCTGGTAGAAATATCAGGTGTCACAGAAACATTACTACAGCAACATGAAAATCAGAGAATATCCCATCTAAAAAATTCCCTTATTTTTAAAATTACCTAAGTATATTTTACATACTTGCCAAAGAATAAAGTCACAAAAAAATAAGCATTGATATTTGTCCATTTTAAAAAGTTACCTAAGTGTATTTTACATACTTGCCAAAGAATAAAGTCACAAAAAAATAAGCATTAATATTTGTCCATTTTATTGACAGTAAATATTATGTAATATTATGTAATTTTTCTTGGTTGCACAAACTGCTTTTGTGCATATTCAAATAATTCAATTCTGTGCAAAAAAAATTCCATACTAACTTTGAGCTATGATATTAGGCCTTATGACAGAAAAGATGAGTCATCAGTCCAGAGATCAGAAAGCTCATTAATAGGAGAAATATAGGGGATAAAATAGGATTCAGTGGATTAATGCCCATAATTGAGGTATGACCAGAATAATTTGGATATGTCTTAAAAAGATTATTGCTTGTGCCTATGACGCCTAAAGAAAGCCTAAGGTAGATGACATTATAATAAGACTATGCACCATCATTTCAAAGAACATCACAGAGTAAGGAATACACATGACTTATGTGGGGATAACTAAAATATTAGAATTTTGAGTACATAGGTCCCAGGTTTAAATGAATAAGAATATAGCCGTAGGAAATACAGGAAAACATCCCATATGTAGCATAACAAAACAACACTAAGTAGCCTATGTTATTGATGTAAATATATAATGACAATCTAGGAACTTTTTCCTTTATTGACTCAGACTATACATAAATTTTGAAAACCCTACTCTATCACTGCAAATTCTCATGAAATTTTTTCTTTATATTTATTTCATAGTATCACAAAATGATATTTTTGTTATTCGCAGACATATTGATCTGGTTGAAAAATTAACTGCTTGTGATTATTTACTGAACAATCAGAGCTTGATTTAGAGGTAAACTAATAATAATCCTAATAAATATGTCCAATCCCTAATCCCTGGAAAATGACTCTGTTAAGCTCTGTGGTTAAGACACTTAAAATAAATAAAAATAAAGTGCTTCTAAAATGAAATCCAAGAAGAGTCTCTGTCTAATTAAGGTGTGTTTGATATTTTCACAAGTCCACAGCTGAAAAGACTGAGACAAGAGCCTGAATGCGGGGAAAATGTTCTCAGGAAACACTTTGAGATTTCAAAAGTACTTGATTATGGTCAAATGACAAAGGATGCATTTAAACAATAGACATGATTGGCAAGGAAACAAATTTTGTTTTCTTAGAAAGAAATAAAGTTTTTGAAAAGATTTTTGATTCAGCCCAGTGCTAGTTACATTGCATTTCTAAGTTGTATAATACTATATCGTACTGCAAATATCATATTGAAAGTGCCATGAGTAATTGTTACCATATGCAAACATATTAGTTGTAATTTTGAAAACTTTATAATTGTACTACATACTAAAAAATACCCCAATTATATTCAAAAATTGACTTACTCAATGGTGCACTATGACATAAAAGTACTTTTAAAATTTTAGTACTCCATTGTAGACAAATATGAAAATGGTATTATTTTTTAAACAAAATACAGTTATCAGATTACCAGTCATCTTTATTTAGTCATGGCATGTTTTTCACATAAGCAAAGCTTTCTACAATTTATTTTATATAAATTACAAACAGTTGCGCCCAATTGAGATTATTCTATATAGTGCTTGAATTGATTTCCTAAAAATAAGACTCTAGTACTTCCAAAAGCATGTCTCTAATTATTTTGGGGGCTGTTAATGTCCGTAAAATCCAATAGTTGACGAAAAGGTCACATGCTATAAGGAAATTTTCTTGCTAAGTTTACTGTCAATTTATTAGTATTGAGAACATTACCTCAAAAAATATTAGAGAGATGGCATGCAATAAAGACTTTGGAAAATAATTCAACTTAAACATAAGCTGTAAGCTATCAATGAAGCAACTACTTCACATGAAATAATAATATACAGTGTGGATAACTATATTCTAGTCCATACATTTGGTAGAAGACACTTACTCTACCAGAGGCCAGAAAAGCAACCTGAACCTCAAAGACCAAGATAGCGTTCTTTTTATTTTTTTATTTTTTTATTGAAAAAAAATTTTCAGCCTCCTCCCCGCCTCCCATTTCCCTCCCCCTCCTCCCGCCCCTCTTCCCCTCCCCCCACTCCTCTTCTCCTCCCTCTCCAGCCCCAAGAGCAGTCAGGGTTCCCTGCCCTGTGGAAGGTCCAAGGTCCTCCCCACTCCATCCAGGTCTAGGAAGGTGACCATCCAAACTGTCTAGGCTCCCACAAAGCCAGAACATGAAGTAGGATCAAAACCCCGTGCCATTGTCCTTGGCCTCTCATCAGCTCTCATTGTCCGCCATGTTCAGAGAGTCCGATTTTATCCCATGCTTTTTCAGTCACAGTCCAGTTGGCCTTGGTGAGATCCCAATAGATCAGATCCACTGTCTCATTGGGTGGGAGTACCCCTTGTGGTCCTGCCTTCCTTGCTCATGTTTTCCCTCCTTCTGCTCCTCGTTAGGACCTTGGGAGATCATTCCGGTGCTCCAGTGTGGTCCTCTGTCTCTATCTCCATCCATCACTAGATGAAGGTTCTATGGTGATATGCAAGATATTCATCAGTATGGCTATAGGATAGGGTCATTTCAGGTTCCCTATCCTCAGCTGCCCAAGGAAATAACTGGGGACATTGCCCTGGCACCTGGTAGCCACTCCAGGTTCAAGTCTCTTGCCAACCCTTAGGTGGCTCCCTTAACTAAGATATGTGCTTCCCTGCTCACCTATCCAACCTTCCTTTATCTCCAATCATCCAGTTTCCCCAAGTTCCCCCCATCCTCTCCTTCACACTTTTCTCTCCCCATCTCCCCTTACCCCCATCCCACCCCACCCCCAAGATTCCATTTTTTTTTTTTTTTGCCCGGCAATCTTGTCTACTTCCCATAGCCAGGAGGATAACTATATGTTTTTCCTTGGGTTTTCCCTCTTGTTTAGCTTCTTTAGGATCACAAATTATAGACTCTGTGGCCCCTATCCATGGCTAGAAACCAATTATGAGTGAGTACATCCCATGATCTTCTTATTGGGTCTGGGTTACCTCACTCAGGACAGTGTCACTAAGACAAAAAGGCAGCCTACTGACTGGGAGAAGATCTTCACCAACCCCACAACAGACAAAGGTCTGATCTCCAAAATATATAAAGAACTCAAGAAACTAGACGTTAAAATGCTAAATAACCCAATTAAAAAATGGGGCACTGATTTGAACAGAGAATTCTCAACAGAAGAAGTTCAAATGGCCAAAAGACACTTAAGGTCATGCTCAATCTCCTTAGCGATCAGAGAAATGCAAATCAAAACAACTTTGAGATATCATCTTACACCTGTTAGAATGGCTAAAATCAAAAACACCAAGGATAGCCTTGGCTGGAGAGGTTGTGGAGAAAGGGGTACCCTCATCCATTGCTGGTGGGAATGCAAACTTGTGCAACCACTTTGGAAATCAGTGTGGCGGTTTCTCAGGAAATTTGGGATCAACCTACCCCTGGACCCAGCAATACCACTCTTGGGAATATACCCAAGAGATGCCCTATCATATGACAAAAGCATTTGTTCAGCTATGTTCATAGCAGCATTGTTTGTAATAGCCAGAACCTGGAAGCAACCTAGATGTCCTTCAATGGAGGAATGGATGAAGAAAGTGTGGAATATATATACATTAGAGTACTACTCTGCGGTAAAAAACAATGACTTCTCAAATTTTGCATGCAAATGGATGGAAATAGAAAACACTATCCTGAGTGAGGTAACCAAGGTTGCTTTCTTAAACCCAGGCAGAAGCCTCCTATCCCACCAGAAGCCCAGTGTTTTAAATGCCAGAGGATGCCTGGACAGATCTCATGCCATGCACATCAACAAAACTTCAACACCATTAGATAGCAAACACAGGCAGAACTAGAAGACATACAGGCCATCAGAAGTCCAGGACCCATCTAAGGCAAAGACCCTCTATTGGACCACAGACAACTCCAAAGAGAAGACCAGAGAGGAAACAGAAACAAAGCAAATAATGTATCCATTCAGCAAAGAAAAACATAAAAATAAGTGCATAGACCTATAAACACTCTAGATCCACATGACTAAACAACATTCTTAGCTGGAAGAATGTAGAAGTGGGTTGACCTCTGGATGGCCCCAGGAAAGCCTTAATTCCTGGGATATGTGTGCCTCTGTACTACATTCAAATTGAGCTGAATAGAATGACCAACAGAATATAAATGAAGTAAATCTTGGTTTTGTAGATAATATTGTAAAAATCATACATCCTGGCTAAATTCTGATTGTACAGTCTGGTTAAAGCCTTTGAACATGTCATTCTTAAGGATGCCTCAGGAACTTAGAATGAAATTGAGTGCCACTCCTTAATTTTCATTTAAAATTTGCCATTTGTCCAGGTGGTGGTGGTGCACGCCTTTAATCCCAGCACTCGGGAGGCAGAGGCAGGTGGATCTCTGTGAGTTCGAGGACAGCCTGGTCTACAAGAGCTAGTTCCAGGACTGGAACCAAAAAAAAAATAAAAAAATAAAATTTGCCATTTATCAGCATATATCACTGTCTACTCTTCCATCCTTCATTTCAAAATATGTATGAACTATTTGAGATTCAATTTGTAGGATTATAAGTTTATACTCCCAGAAAGTATTTGTTTATAACATGATAAAAAGTTTTAAGCTAGAATCACTTAACTAAATTTCTAACTAATTTCATTGAAAATTGCAAAAATAAGGATGTCACTTAGCAAATAAATTATTAATTAATTTAAAAATGGTGTGACAAGAATATATATGTAATAAGTTATAGCATAATACCCTTTTCTATCTACTTTCAAAGTATGTTTTAATAAAATAATCTATGAAGAATGGAAATTGTCTTAAGAATATAAAAATGCATGCAACATATATTCTAGCAATTCATTTAGTATTATCTATGTGATATGTTTATGACAAAAATAGTGTATCTTAGGCATAAAAAATGAACTGCCTAATGACAATGAAATAATTCATAATGAAAGAATATAATTCTTATCAGTGAAAATAAATATGATGTCATGAAATAATTTTCCACACCTAAGCAAGATACAAAATGAAATAGTTAATATCAGAATATGGATAATTAGCTGTTTGGCAATTCCACCTAAGATTAATGAAAATATTAATAACTTAAGAAAATAAGTCAAATATGTTGCTGTATGGCTTTAAACCCAGCATTCTGGAAGTACAGACTGATGGATCTCATGAGATTGAAGCCACCCTGGTGTACAATGCGAGTTCCAAGAAATCCAGGGCTTCTCTGGAAACCCTTGTCTTGAACAGAGGGGGTGAGGAAAAAATAATATTACTCAAATAATTTTTAGAAATTCCAGCAAGAGATAAAGAATTAAACATTGGGGATATGTCTAATTTTGACAGATGTTTCTTGCAACATCTGTCTACGCAGTTGCTTTGTGTCACATAGTTATGGGGATGCTACCTTTATGTTAATCTCTTAATCAGTGTAGATATTCTGTGTATTTTTTTTATTATTTTTATTCTTTTTTAGTTAAAATTTTCACCTGTCCCCGTTTCCCATTTCCCTCCCCCTCCTCCCACATATTGCCCCCTCCCCCCACTCCCCTTTCCCTATCCCCACTCCTCTTCTCCTCCCCCCACTCCATTCCCCCTCCCTCTCGAGACTGAAGCGCAGTACAAATTCCCTGCCCTGCGGGAAGACCAAGGTCCTCCCACTTCTATCTAGGTCCAGGAAGGTGAGCGTCTAAACAGGCTAAGCTCCCACAAAGCCAGTTCATGTATTAGGATCGAAACCTAGTGCCATTGTCCTTGGCTTCTCATCAGCCTTCATTGTCCGCCATGTTCAGAGAGTCCAGTTTCAACCCATGCTTATTCAGTCCCAGACCAGCTGACCTTGGTGGGCTCCCAATAGATCAGTTCCACTGTCACAGTGGGTGGGTGCAACCCTCGTGGTCCTGACTTCCTTGCTCATGTTCTCCCTCCTTCAGCTCCTCATTTGGACCTTAAGAGCTCAGACCGTTGCTCCAAATTGAGTCTCTGTCTCTATCTCGATCCATCGCCAGATGAAGGTTCTAAGGTGATATGTAAGATATTCATCAGTATTTTTAAGTTATAAAACTAGTCACTATTGAGTGAAAGAGGCACATTGTATATTCCCTGTTAAACGATATTGCCATTATGTAAGAATAACAGAATTCTGTAGATCTATATATGGTAGGTCAGACATTTGATATGACGTGTTCATGTAAAAAATGAAACACAGCTTTCATACAATGAGACACTCCATGTATAACATGGGATATCATTGATAATGAGTAAAACATTGCCACTCTTATATATAGAACCATTCATTAACTAAAATTTCAGTATGCCTGAAAGACTGTCCCATATCATAAATTCATTTATGAAACACTAGTAAGACCCTGTTGTATATAACAAATGTTTTAAGCACATTGTAAGTTTTAAAATTCTGTTTCTGTAGCATTAATTTTCTATGTAAATAATATGCACTGGATCTGGTGTATGGAAGTGTGCAAACAAGATACAGGGACTCCTTCATAATTTTCAACCAAGAAAATACTTTGGGAAAATGCAAACTTTAAAAGACAGAGCAAAAATCCAATTTCAGACAATTTAGGTTATTTTCTGGTTGCAGCTAAATTATGTTATTTTCTGGTTGTAAATGCCACAGTTTCTGGCTTGCACACTGATTGCTCAATCTGACAAAACCTTTGGACATATCTTTCATAAGGGTATCTAAGAAATTGATACAGGAATTGATTGTCACACCTACCAAGCCATGAAATATGTGTTCTTAATAATCCTAATGTTTTTGTTTGTTTTGACTGGTTTTGTTCTTCTTGTTTGTTTGATTTGGATGGTTGGTCTTAAGTGAATGATTTGATTCAATTCAAGAATTTCTGAGAGAATGTTATAGTTTTATGTGGTTATTGTGTTTTAATCCTGTAGTTCCATGATAAAATGTGTCATTTGAAAACAATAAGTAGTTTATTAATTTCACAAATCAGTAGACTGTAGGAGAGCCACTAAGAAGTCAGAAAAAAAATGTGTCCAGCTTGAACCACCAAAGCTTAGTAAAATATCACCCAAAACCTTTTCTACAGGGAACACCTAAGCACATAGAGTATAGACAAAAACTCACTTATCTTTATATTATTAAATTATAATGCTATAAAATATAGGTGCTGATTAGATTTTCCTGTCTCCCACACAGAGGTCTAAGTCACTATTTTACTACTGCTCAATATTTTACACAAGGTACCTTTGGTCACTTCAGCCAAATTCTTTTCATAGCTCAGATATGAAGTAGCCTTCCCCTTGAAAGCTCATGTGTTGAAGGTATGGTGAACAGATAGTTATTTAGAGGTCATTGGACCAGGAAGTAACTAATGTATTCTAAATATGTTTTCCTCTGGTAGGTATATAATTTGATGACATTTATTGTAAGTCATAACATGTTTAAAAATTTGACTCAGGAGTAGGTCAGTTGTGATGTACCCTTAGGTTCAATATATTGTACAAGTTCTATCTTTGTGTTTCTTCATCTTTGATTCTGGGAATTCAGAAAGTAGACATCACATGCATGGTGCTCTCTATTCTTCAGGCCTGCCTTACTGCAATGAAGTCCACTAGCAATGGACTATAACCCTGAAATTCTGAGCTAAAATTGATCTCTTTACATTGCCCTTGAGGTGTTTGACTCAGTGCCAAAATTCTCACTAGGTATATACAATCTTTGACCCTAAATCTAACTAAATACTTATGTTTTTCCTTAAGTTTGAAAGAAGAAAAACATACAGGTCCAAACTATCCATACAGTGCAATAATCTTTAAAATAATGTGTAAGTAAATGTAAACTGTCTGTATTCTTTTTTTTCCTTTTTACTAAAAATTACCACCTCCTCCCATTTCCCTCCCCCTCTCCCCATTCCCCCTCCTCCTCCTTCTCCAGTCCAAAGAGAAGTCAGGGTTCCCTGCCCAGTGAGAAGTCCAAGGTCCTCCCCCCTCCATCCAGGTCTAGGAAGGTGAACATCCAAACAGACTAGGCTCGACTGTCTGTATTCTTTTAGAATTTTAGGAACTTTTGAAAACCGTAAAAATAACAGCAGATGTATAAATATAAGTAAATAATCTTTCCATATTTGGGGAAATAAATTTTTTCCTACAGAAGCAATATTTTAATTCACGAACAATTCCATATGAGAGAAAAATTACTATTCAGTAACCTGCTGGTAGAAGCAAAGAAAATGATTTGTGCATCTTACTGATCTAATGAGAAAACAGTAAGAAATATTCAACCCTTTATATTAAACCCGAAACCGAACACATGAAAGAGAGTTCACAAGAGACAGTCTTACAACCTTGCAAAGAAACTTCAAATTTTCTAGCAGAAATGAAAAGAAAAAAATATGTGAAAACAGTAGCTTTGGTGTGCTCAGACCACAGAAACTTATAGCATCAAGAGATCTTTTACAAATTAGAACTCAAAGAAGTAACAATATAAGAGTAGTACAGCTTTCATAAAATATTCTTATTGTTGTTTTCAAAAATGCTTGCACCTGCTAAAACCTGATTCTGGTGCAGATAAAGCAAGAGACTGATGGGGAGGATAGCCTCAAAATAATTTTTTTCAAACAAGAAAATATAAGAAACTTAATTTTTATCAAGATATATATTCTTAGAGAAACATAAAGACTCTGAGAATTCGTATAACAAAAAAAAAAACTTGTTCTTACTGTAAATAAACACACTTAAAGTATACATGCTACACTAACCCCCCAGTGATACACTCAGAGTTACAAATCTCTTGGGACAGAAAGTAACCTCCTTGATGTTTCCACAAAGTTCTGGAAAAATTAATACAAGGTACTTTTTTTATATTAAATATCTTAGATATATTATCCTGAAAATGTATTATTGATTGATGCTTGTTTAAAATTTATGTATGAGAACATACTCAACGTCAATTAATAAGAGAACATGTGATTCTACAGATATATCAGCTATTGATTCCAATGATAAATAATGAGGGGGAGAAGTATACAGTATTTGAAATGTTAACAATTTTCTCAATGATTGCAGTAATGCCCATTAATGTTACTGAGTTACTCTTTTTTGGATATATTGCTCCAAGGAGCATAAATGAGAATATAGTTTTGTGTAGCCCTGTCGGAACATATTGGAGATTGATATACTGATGACTGTACATCATTGTGCTATGAACTCACTCTTGGTAAATTATTTCTGTGAAATACTACAATTGGATTTGAGCATTGGAAATATTATAAATGACTGCTGTGTGTTTATGAGTTTTCTAAGTAAAACTAATTGAAATATTTTGTCTTAGAATTAATAAAAGTAAAATACTGACAATATCTTAATGCATAGAAAATGCAGTTAGCTCAGTTTTATTTTTAATCCAGAAGGATTAAGGATCTAATAAACCTGATTTTAAAAGTAAAGGAATTGCTATGTATGGATGAATGTAAAGGATCCTCAATATTTCTCATAACTTTATCATTCCTGTGGGTTATCTGCTCCTGTGCGAATTTGTTCACACTTTGCTTTGCCTAGTAAACTTTTTGTTTAAATAATCTGTGTCTCTTGGTTGAAGTCTCTCCTGGGAGAAGACAGGATTGAGGATGCAAACTTGAAAATAAGGAGAAAGAACTGTAAAGCAAATAATAGTAAAGACAGGGATTCTTCAGAATTTACAGCATGAACAGCAGAGATTATTAAAGATTCCCTCAGCTTCTTTATCTTATTTAATGCAGTTAAAAATAGATAATTGTACAAAACTATTTTTATCTGTTCACAATTCCTAACCTCTGCCATCAGAAAGCTGTGACTACTGGAAATAGCATATCTAGGCTCTCTGGAAATAGGTTATGTGAAAAATTGCATACCTGTGAAATGTATTAACAATAAATAGCAACTGCTTAATATTAACCATGTAATATATCATTATTGCAGATAATGCACAGAATTTTTCCTTTAATTTTTTTCCGTTTATTACAATAAATCTCTGCTTCGTGGTTATTTTTTTATTGATTTCTATTGAGACCTACATTTTTCTCTGTTCCTCTCTGTGCCTTTCCCCACCACACTTCAACCCTCCCCCAAGGTCCCCATGCTCCCAATTTACCCAGGAGATCCTGTCTTTTTCTATTTCCTATGTAGATTAGATCTATGTAAGGCTCTCTTAATATTCTCATGTTGTCTAAGTTCTCTGGGATGTGGCTTGTAGGCTGGTTTTCTTTGCTTTATGTTTAAAAACCACCTATGAGTGAGTACATGTGATAACTGTCTTTCTGTGTCTGAATTACCTCACTCAAAATAATGTTTTCTAGCTCCATCCATTTTCCTGCAAAATTCAAGATGTCGTTATTTTTTTCTGTCGTGTAGCACTCCAGTGTGTAAATGTAGCACATTTTCCATTCTTCAGTTGAGGGGCATTTAGGTTGTTTCCAAGTTCTGGATATGACAAACGAAGTTGCTATGAACATAGTTGAGCACAGGTTTTTGTGGCATGATTGAGCATCCTTTGGGTATATACCTCTAATCAAGGTCTCCAGGATCATCCACATTGTCTCATAAATCTGAATATTTTTCATACCAGCTCTTCAAAAACATAACTTCATCTTCAAATCAACCTCACAATTTCCTACAAAACTATTCTGAAGGTCCAGAATAATTTGTCTTTTTTCTACATTTTTAATATAAATCTCAACATCATTGGCTCTAAGGGAGTACTGATCCATATTCACTTTTGTGAAACTGAAGATGATGAGGTGGCATTTGCTTCCCACACAGCAGTTTCTATGATTTCTTGAAAGAGCTTCTTCATAAATTGACAAAAAAGGGCCACGTGTGCTTTTCTGTCTTATGTCCATTCTACATCTTCAGTGTCTGGAAAATGAATCCAGGTGTGCAAATTGCAGATGTAAATCCCCAGGCACATGGCCCACTCCTTGTCCTCCAATAGTCCTAGTGCACGGCACAGGCAGCTGTCCTTGAAAGCTGTTGCTCCAGTAATACCAAGTGAGAAGCCCAAGTGCCAGCAGCAGCCAACTAAAGATCAACCCAGGTAACTAAGTTTGTACACTGGCAGCAGAAGCACAAAGGTGTATGCCAGCTCACCCTAGCAAGTCCACACTCAATGTGCTGCCCAGGGCCTCAGGCTCAGGACCTGGCCAGCACTGGCCTGAAGGTGCTCACTCCTGTGCTACTCACTGCCAGCCACACAGCAGCTCAATCTGTTGAGACGAAAGGGACACTTCCACAGAAAGAAGGTTTGCTCTATGCATCATCACCCCTCTGAGAGGGCAGCTGGTGATCCTTAGACAACAAGGGTCGAAATGTAATGGACATTTATGTCTTATCATTAGTGGAGAATGTCTGTGGTTCTTTAGGCCACAGCTGTATGCCCACAGAGTGTCTCTGGATGACGGAAGGCATTTGGGAGCCAAGACTGTTCTGTTTCTTGGGGGATCAGCCCTTATGTAGATATGCTGAGCAAACCAAACCAAAACAAAACAAAACAAAAGAAGAAGCCTTCCTAACTGGATGGTCAGAAAAACAGACAGAAAGACAAAAAGAAGAAAAGGATAGGGATCCCTAAGCTTACCTGCCAAAGGGACTGAGGGGCATTTTTCACTGAAAATATAGTATCATGGGGGCACTGTCCAATGCCACAATTAAAGAGAGGAAGATAACTAACACCTGCTCTATGTAAACCTAGAAATTAGAGTCACAATAACAATACAAAAAGACTGACCAGGCAATCTCAGAACCCTTGTTAGAAGTCCTTGTAACATGTACCAGATGTTGCAGGGCTCTAATGTTTGCCTTGGGGAGGAGGTGAGAAGTCTCAATGTCTCAGGCACCAGGAGTCGGGTAGAAGGCATGCAGCAGACTCTTTTATTTAACAATGGGTAAAAACTTATATATCCTCCCAGCTCCCAGCTGCTCTGATCCATTGACATTGCGTGGTCAGCTCTTAATGGCTAGACACTATCAGGCCCTCTGACACCTGTTGCTAGGACCTCGGGTAGCATCTCATGGTCAACCTTCATTGACTAGACATATATCCGGACCTCTGTCATTGCCAGGTTGGTTCCTTTCAGCCTGGTAGGCCTTCACTTCCTACATATCCATTCATTTTTATTTATAACATGGGCACTTATTGGGATCAGAGTTCTTTGTTCAACCTTGCAGATGAGCCAATACACAAGTACATATTGACAGCACTGTAGGGAAAAATTGAATAAAACAAGAAAACAATCAAGCAAAAATACAGGAAGATGTAAAGGAAAAGTGGTGGGATAATGTGGGAGGTTTTGAAACAGAGGGGCTTGACCAAAATATTTTATAGTTTTGGTGCTTGAATGAGAGTGGTCAGTATAAACCTGGTATTTTTATTTAAGTTGTTCTATTTATCAATAATGACTCAGGAGTCAGATGTTGGGGTAAAAATATACTACCTCAGATAAGCAAAGAAATAAGCAGTCAACCTTCCTTTATGGCCAAAGATCCATGAAGAGAGCATATCTCTAGCTGTTTCAAACAAAAAATGGCCCATGAAAACTTAACTCCCTCCCTCCTTTCTTTGCATCACTTGGTTCATCTTCTTGGGTCCTCTGTACTTTCTTTTGCGAATTACTATCAACTAGTTGTTGACTTCACCATCTGATCCAAGGTTAATTTTATTAACACAGTCAGAATTCTCCAGTATTATCACAGACTCCACAACATTTATGATTTTTTTTCTAAATAAAAAGGAAAGGTTTTACTCTAACAGTATAAGTATATAATGAGAACAAATATCAGGTATTGCCTAAATAAAAAGGAAATTTGTTAACTCTTAACAGTAAAACTAAATACAATAGGAACAATTATCAGGTAAATACTACATTCACAATGTCTAGCCCACTATTATTTGTCAAACTCAGAGAAAGTATTCTATTTTCTTTTCTACTTTTGGTGAACTCAAAGTTTTATACCTCAAACACTTTTTATTATAACTGTATGACCAACCTGAAAAATATTCTTAAGAGCTTGAAACATTTTCTTATATAAACAACTTAAGGTTTTATGTCTCTAAACCTTGTTTCTCGTCTTTCTTGTCTCTTGCACATCATTATTCTCTCTCTCTCTCTCTCTCTCTCTCTCTCTCTCCCTCCCTCCCTCCCTCCTTCCCTCCCTAACTCTTCCCTCTCTCTCTTTCGGTGGTTGAACTTTCTATAAACATATCTTATAGCCTAGGTAATTAATATACTCTCCTCTATTTTTTCAGGAACAATTTGTGTTTCCAAATAAGGTCAAATTTTCTTTACTTCATCAAATATGTTTTCTAAGGTATAAACATCTGAATTGGACAATAAGATATCATCTATAAGATGGTAAATTATCCATTGAGGATCCTGTTTATGAATTATTTCTAACAGCTATTATACAAAATATTGACTCAGCGTGGAGATATTTAATATTTCTACTGGCAAGGCCCTCCATTTGTATCTTCTAAAAAGTTGATAATTATTACAAATGGTAACTGTGAATGTAAATTTTTCTCTATCCTGATTATGTACATGTATAGTAAAATAAAAAAAATCTTTTAAATCATTCACTACAATAGAGCATCCTTTAGGTATTAAAGAAGGCAAGGGTCTTGCATCCTGTAAAGAACCCATTGGCTAGATTGCCTTATTACTAGCTCTCAGATCTGTTACCATTCCTTACTTTCTATATTTCATTATAATGATAAACACAGGAGAATTCCAAAGAGTGTTTGATTCTTTAATACGTTTAACATTTCCCAGCTATTGTACCAGGTAATCCAGTACATGTAATTTTTCTGATGTCAAAGTCTTTTGTTCTATAAATAACAAGCCATTTTAAAGCTTTTGCTACTTGTTATTTAAGTCCAGCATTCGTGACATAAAGGCAGGTGGATCTCTATGAGTTCGAGGCAAGCCTGGTCTATAAGAGCTAGTTCCAGGACAGGCTCCAAAGCTATAGAGAAATCCTGTCTTGAAAAATAATAATAATTATAAAAGACCGATAGCTGTTGTGCCTTGCTCATGTATGACCACCTGAATGATCTGCAACTTTTCTTGATAATACATTTTAATAGTTCACGCACAAGAATTCTTTTGATTATGGTTTGTTTCTTAGATTGGAGAAATGTTAAACTGTGTTTTCCATTGCTGTAACAAGTAACACATCCATAACTTCATTGCTATGGCATTCACATATGGTTTTAATTTTCCCTACTGACTTTCTGGTACTACAGACCTACTCCACCTTGTACTTTGTTTTCACTCAAATGGGAGTCTGTTGTTGAGGTGAAAACTTAATAAATCAGAGAAGTTGAGAATCAATTGGTTACCCTTCATTTTGGGATAGAGACACAGAAAGAGCACATCCCTTCATGGGTCACAAACAAAGAAAGGACCTGGAACTCCTAAATCCCTCCCTACTATTTCCTTTGCATGGCTCTGTCAACTTGAGTCCTCTGCACTCTTTGTAACTAATAACTACAAGCCAGTCACTGGCCATAACCTATGTCCCAAGGTCAATTTTATAGTGCAATAAAATATACTAAACATAAACTCATGTATTTAAATTCTTAATCTTTATTAGAAGAAGTGTTTGGGAAGTATTAGAAGTTACTGTGAAGTTGTTGACCTAGGCACAGCCTTGTTGAAGGATGTGAGTCATGGGGGTAGTCTTTCAGGTATCAAAGCTCATGCCACACACATGTGGTCTCTATACTTTTTCCTCTTTCTCTCTCTCAGTGACTCTTTCTCTGTCTTTTTCTCCTACATTGCAGAAGAAGAGGATATATAAGGTCTCAGTCCCACGCCTGCCTCATTCTATCACTTCAATTGATGTAATTATAAAAAATTCTTTACAGGTGTACCTAGCCATTTGAGTTTTATTTATTTATTTAATTCCAGAGGTCATGAAGTGCACAACCAGGAACAGTCATCACAACCAATATAAAATTGGCTATGCCATTGTGCCATTGCAAAGTCTAGGTTCCAGTTATGAATAAAGTAGGGAAAAGCATCTGTGCACATTCCTAACTGCAGATGCAAAATACAAAGCTACCTCAAAACTTCTCCTATATTTACTTTCCTGCTGTGACCAACTGTTCACTTTAACAGTAATTCAGAATAAACCACTATTTTATTTGTAATGTTGCTTTTGTCAGCTTTTTTTATTGAAACAAAAGAAAAAATAACTAATACATACACATAATCTACATATGTTTTCTTATTTTCTGCAACATGAGGGACTCATTGGATTATGGTGCAAATACAGTGTTGAACTGCTCTATATAGTACCTTTTTCCCATTAGCTTTGTTGTTTGTAGTAATTGGCATTAATAACCTACATTATTCATATGATTAAGTAAATCTATGTATAAATGTGCTTAAGGAATACTAAAATGTTAAAAGCAAATAATAGTATATTTCAATTACAGATTTGTGAACTTAATTGTATACATCATCATTATATTCACATCAGTTTATCTTAAGTGGAAAGAATAAAATCATAAATCATGAAATTACGTGCATGGTGATATCCTAAAAAATCACATAGTACTATTAGTTTTAATAAAAGTTATTTTTTTTAACTTTTGATATTTCCTACTCAAAATGATTTATTACATTCATGTTTACTGAGTATAATAGAAATGATTCCACCTTCCCTCATTCTCCAGAAAAATACAGAACCTTTGAATGAAACAATAAGAGTTGGTAAGAATCAATCTTAACCTTGTTTTAGTTTTCTTTGGAAGCACTTCTGTCTTGTTCAGACTTTGTAGGCTAGACAAAATAACTGTCACCATCTCTTCATCTTCCCTCCTCACTCCAGAAAAGCAGATAAGCTTTTAATAGCAAAAACAAAACTGTATTTCAGTATCAAATGCTGCTATTCCACTTATCGCAGGGTAGGAGAGCTTTGTTTTCCTTTGAAGTCTGTGATGGTTTCTTTTCTAGGTCAGTGGTAAACCAACAGATTATCCTAACATTGTCATTCCTTCCAACACCATCTTTGAATACTCTATAAATTCTAATCTTAATTTATATGTTTTAAGATTATTCATTCCCTTACTTTGGTATATGGTCACAAACACTTTAAGCATGTCACAGACAATAGCATGTCCCTGCTATCTCCCCAATTTTTTGAATTCTGGCCTACCTGAAAAAAAATTTCAATTTACATTATAACCTTTCTATGCCATAATTTTATCTGACATTTCAATTGCTTTGCTCCCACTCAAAAAATTTATTTTTTGAAGAATGAAATAAATATTTTCTATATAAAGTTAATTGTCAGTAATCTTTCCCTATAATAGCAATGAATGACATACCTTCATTTTTGTAAAGAAAGGCTGTGATATCCTGATAAATAAATGGGGTCAACTTTCTCATTGATTTTTGTAAAGATACAAACTTACTTAATTACCATAGTTTTTAATTAATCTCTGTTTTAATATATTCTATTTTAGAATATATTATTATTAGAATATATAATTATTAGAATAATTTGATAGTGAAACTTTAGAAAAAATCCAATTCCAAAAAAACTCTTCTTTACTCTATAATATATCAATCAAGTTAGTGTTAATAGTTGTTGAACATAATGTGAGTAATTTACATACCTATATGTTTAAATTATCATTAAAATGCAATGTTCTCTATTAAAAAATAGATAAACTTTTGAAATTAAAACCAGTGGAGTTCTATAGTTATAAGAATGGAATATTTATAATTAAACGGAAGTATATAACAAAGAATATATGTTATACAATTCAATTTCAACAACTCATTATAAATTTGAGTACAGAGTCTTTGAAATTCAGTCAGTGGACATAGCACATGCTATGGAAAAAATAGATACCAAGCACCTACTGTAAAAGTATATATGTAATTTATGACTTCCTTGGAATAATATGAATTTTATTTTGGACTTTGACTCACTATTTATAACACCTTATAGAGACTAAACCCATAGATCAAGTGAATTCTGAAAAGCAAGAATAGATAGGGTGGTCTCCTGAGAATCAGAATGCTTTGCTTAATGAATTGTATGTGTTACTTATAACCTCTTTGTAAAACACTGATATTTAATTCACTGAAAGCTTTAAATGTAAAATTGGATGTAGTGTTGGCAGAACAAAGCTGTGTAATAAAATAGCAAGCTTTGAGTTTCAAAAGTGTTGAATACACACTCAAAAATTATTAAATGCTTTGTTCCCGAAATAGCTCACTTATTGACTTTGAAGCATCTTTTTTTGTTTGTTTAACTTCTAAGAAAGTCAAGAGCATAGAAGACACAGGATGGCTTGGCAACCTGATATATTTTTCTTTCTTGCTGTTTTTAATAAGAAATTTTATATATTTTAAAGTCATGACTTTATTATTTGCTTGAGAAGGATGGTTAGATAATATTGGAAAACCTAAGTTCAACACGTTTTTTTCTAGGGTTTCTCCCAACATTGATAACCTTTCTAGTCGTTGGAGTATTAATCAGTCTGGCTTTTGTAGTGTTGCTGCTCAGAGTTCTCAGTGCTGAGGACCTATGCTTCACAAATCCTACTACATTCTCCATGAATCCTCTTTAAAAGATTATTCAGTTTTAGATATCAAGAGTAGTAGGACTATGATTACTAGGGTTTATCTATGCTCCCCTACACTCCATAAGACAATATTGAAAATAGTCCCCTACAGCATATAAAACTTTCCAAGACTTGGACAAACAGAATTGAAGATAGATGCTTAAAAGAAATCTCACACTAGCTCAGAATTGAGAAAAAAAAAAAAAGGATATTTATTTAGGGGTAGACTCACAAGTCACAAATTCTCTGCTAGAATGGAGAATAGCAACTGAATTCCGCAGCCAGAAAAGAGACTGGAGGTTGGTTTTACATCAGCATAAATAGTATAAGATGCCACACCCAAGTGGACAGGTAACATAAAGGTTATTTGCTGTAGGGTTTCCTACAGCACTTCCTCTTTTTGTCTAAATATGAGTTCTAACCCTAATACAAAATTATATACAATAAGGAAAATATATCAAACAAGAAAGATGTGATAAATGTTTCAATAATTATCCTATCCTAATAATTTTAAGTCTTATATAATAAACAAATTGGCCAAGTCATGAGAAAAAAGTAACTATAAATATATAGTCTTCAACCCCTTTGGAGATCTGAGAAAGGAAATAATATTACTTGAGTAAGCAGGAAGTGCAATCTAGCAACTTCCAAAAATGTACAACAAACGACATAGACAACTGGCTATAAGGGCAATCACCCATTTACTCATTTGTAAAGTTGAAGCAACCAACTTTGGCTAAGGCCTACCATAACTGACATATGATTTTCAGAGACAGGAAAGTTTACAAAATCATCTTACCCTGTCTTGGAAAGATATGACAGTCTTTTTCCTGCTTATCCATTTATGGATAGCAAATACATTGTCAGTGGCTGAGGCATGGGCAGTTCTTGCCCAAAGGCCAATTATGCCAAGAAGAAAACAAGCTCCAAGTGGAGTATCATTGGTCCTCATCATTCTCTCAAGAGGATCAGTGCTGCCAGGAGCAACTGTGTCTCACGTCAACAGAACCTTAACTTATTGAAATGCCATATTCTACACATCTTTGAAATGGTCAAGATTACCTGTTAATTCAGAATACAATCTCTATGTTTCTAAAGAACCTGATTAGTCTAACTATAAGTATAACAAACATAAATGACTCTTGATATATAATTCTTTTTTTAAAATTAATTAATTTATTTAATTATTAAAGATTTCTGCCTCTTCCCCGCCACCACCTCCCATTCCCTCCCCCTCCCCCAATCAAGTCTTCCTTCCTCCTCAGCCCAAAGAGCAAGCAGGTTTCTCTGCCCTGTGGGAGGTCCAAGGACCACCCACCTCCATCCAGGTCTATTAAGGTGAGCATCCAAACTACCTGGGCTCCCACAAAGCCATTACGTGCAATAGGATCAAGAACCCATTGCCATTGTTCTTCAGTTCTCAGTAGTCCTCATTGTCCATTATGTTCAGCGAGACCGGTTTTGTCCCATGCTTTTTCAGTCCCCTGCCAGCTGACCTTGGTGAGTTCCCGATAGAACATCCCCATTGCCTCAGTGTGTGGGTGCACCCCTCCAATGGAAGAATGGATGAAGAAAGTATGGAATATATACATATTAGAGTACTACTCAGCAGTAAAAAACAATGACTTCTTGAATTTTGCATACAAATGGACGGAAATTGAAAACACTATCCTGAGTGAGGTAAGCCAGACCCAAAAAGAGGAACATGGGATGTACTCACTCATTTTTGGTTTCTAGCCATAAATAAAGGACATTGAGACTATAATTCGTGATTCTAGAGAAGCTAAATAAGAAGGTGAACCCAAAGAAAAACATATAAGCATCCCTCTGAATATTAACCTTCATCAGGCGATGAAAGAAGACAGAGACAGAGACCAACATTGATATATAATTCTTAATACGTAAATAACTTAAAAACTAAGAGTATATTAAAAGTTTTTACAATAAACAACTGTGTAACAAATGAGGACAATGATGTCAAAATGTAAACAATGTATATGTATCTTGATCAGAGGTAGAAATGTACATTGCAATATGATAAATGTATTCTAAAATTGTATCAATATACCAAATATTTTAAGCAGAGGTAGAAGCATGCATGCATGCATACAGTATGATAAAAATAAATTTGGCTAGGGAGCTCAGTCCAGTACTCCAATGTGGGTCTCTGTCTCTATCTCCATCCATCGCCAGGTAAAGGTTCTTTGGTGATATGCAAGATATTCATCAGTTTGGCTATAGGGAAGGGCCATTTCAGGCTCCCTCTCCTCAGATGTCCAAGGACCTAGCTGGAGACATCTCCTTGGACACCTGGGAACCCCTCTAGAGTCAAGTCTCTTGCCAACCCTAAATTGGCTCCCTTAATTAAGATATATACTTCCCTGCTCCCATATCCACCCTTCCTCCATCCAAGGAGCAGAAGGAAGGAGAACATGAGCAGGGAAGTCAGAACTGCAAGGGGTGCACCCACCCACTGAGATGGTGGGGCTGATCTAATGCAAGCTCACCAAGGCCAGCTGGACTGGGACTGATGGAGCATGTGATCAAACCGGACTCTCTGGGCATGGTGGTCAATGAGGGCTGACTGAGAAGCCAAGGACAATGGCACTGGGTTTTGATCCTACTGCATGTTCTGGCTTTGTGGGAGCCTAGCCAGTTGGATGCTCACCTTCCTAGACCTGGATGGAGGGGGCAGGACCTTGGACTTTCCACAGGGCAGGGAACCCTGACTGCTCTTTGGACTGGAGAGGGAGGGGGAGGGGTGGAGGAAGGGGAAGAAGAATTAAGTAAGGTGGAACAAAGCACTTATAAATCTGTCCAGAAGGCAGAATTATATGCTATTCTCGTGGTGATAAGTGATTTTAAAGAACGTCTTAATATAGTTACTGATTCACAATATGCAGAAAGAGTTGTCATGCATATTGAAATCACTGAATTTATAGAACTAAGAATATTTAACAGTTTTTTGCTTATTATAATATAAAGCATATTACAGGTATAGCACACAATCCTATAGGTCTGGCAGCTATAGAAAGCTCAAATTAAACTATAAAAGATACGTTAAATGAAAAGAAAGGGATGGAAAATACCCCCAGAAATAGATTACATAATGCTTTATTTACCTTGAATTTTCTTTATGCTAAATAGAAAGGGACAACAGCAGCAGAAAGACATTGGAAAATAGAAAAATCTTCAGAATTAAATAAGCCAGTGTGCTGTGCCTGCACAGCCTGGAACTGAAACTGAGTGAAAATCGTCAGAATTGAATGCACATACATCTCTCAAGCTGCTGGCAGAAGAAACCCCCTTATTGAACAGCACCACGAAGGTTTTATAACTAGCACAGTGAGGTGGACCAACAGGTGTTTATACCTAAGCAAGCCCGGTGGGTCAACAGGTGAAGACCTCATTGCCCGATACTCCTCAGGAAGCAGGGTTGGAAAACAAATTTTGACATAGCTCTCATCTCTCCCCTATATTTTTGTAAGACAGAAAACCCTCCTGTCTTAGGACTTCCTGTCCCCAAAATATTGCCCGTCTGTGGCTACCGCTTATCCAGCATTTGCAGCCGAACTTGTGTGGATTCAGGTTGTGCAGACATCACTAGGAGTCCCTGTCGGGTGACACTTATCTGATTCTGACATCGGTGGTGGAACGGACAGAGGATCCAGACACATAACCCTAAACCAATTATCCCCAGAATTGACAGCACCAACAAGCCAGTCCCGTGCTGCAACCATCCTTCTACTTTAGCCATCCAAGCCCATCAATCATTGGCCTGGAGAGCCTCAACCTGGGTGGAATTTATGGCTTAAATAGATTTTACTAACTGGTTAGTAAAATTAAGAAAAGAAGTATTCCTAACCCCTCTCACATGATGGTTGAGTTCCATAAGAGTAGCAGAAGCATGTAATACAGTGCCAGGAGTAACACACATAATATAATTAACTGTTGAAAAGTTCAAAGATAGTCCACCTGCTTCTGAAAAAGAGCCACTTGTTGGTTCAAGGTCAATATCAGCTACCTGGTAGACAGTCTCAGCCATCTGCACACTCCGAAAGAGAGCAATTCCGGCACCAGTAGCTGTGGTGGCAGAGATAGCAATAATGGCAATCACGGCTGTGGTGATTCCAAAATCTCTCTCTGATGATAATTTTGACACCACCGCAGTGTCCCCCAATCGGGCACTGACTGGGCCAGGGCAAAGTGCCTTCTGAGCAGCCACGTACTAAAGCTCTGCTCCAGCTGCCTTCTGGCCCCAGCCACATTCGCTCTGAGTCCAAACTGGTGCATGGAGTGGAGAAGAAATCAGGGAAGCAGGCTCACTGCCTCTGAAATACTGAAGGGGCCCTACTTTAACAATCTTTTAGAGAATTGGGATGTTGTCAACATGTGTGGCTACTTCCTGCTGAGCAGGGGTAATGCATTCTTGAGGGTATTTTACAGCAACATTTCAGGGGGTCTCTGTCTCATCATCTGTAGAGACAAAAGCAGAACCTCTTTCCCAAAGTATTAAATCCTTAGGCCTGTATTTTAAAGTCAGAATACCCAAAATTTATATTCTGAGTCCTTTTTTGCAACTGAACAAGGAAGTCATTAGAAGTGAAAACTTAGACCTTTGCCAAATCCAGTACTTGAACCTCCGGGAGAGGCATCACCATTGGTCATTCGTCGCTTTGAGGACAGCCAAGACCATGGGAAAGTAAATATCTCAATGACTTGGAGGGATCATAAGAGAAGGTAGGTCACTCTTCAAAATTCTTTAAGATAGGGTAATGGTTACCTAGCTGAAACAAGTGTTAAGAAAGTATTGAGTATTTAAAAATCAATATAAAAATGAATCCTCAAAAACTGAAACATTTATTTATATTGTCCTTTAGCTTCACCTGTGCACTTATTTGCACAGGTATTTACAGTGCTACTTACAATAAATTTTTCTGAATGCATAAATTTTCTCTAGTGGCATTTATTTTAAAATATCTAACATACTTTTATTACTGATATCAATTATCAATAACATGTTTAGCATATTTTTGTAAAATACTTGTACTTTGGAGTTGCTAATTTGAATAAAATAAATATACACTAATGATGCAATACCTCAAGTGAATATATCATTCATATTTTATTTTTTCAAGCAAGAGCACTATATTACAACATGTCAATGCAAAGCTACTCTTCATGTTCTTGTCTTCATGTTTTACTTCCTGTCAATTAAATACAGAACTAAAAATGAATTTATTGGTTAATGGAAAGGAGAAAATTAATTTGTTTGAGACATTTTGATTCTAAGAGAAAAATGGCATAATAAATTCTGAATTAGACTCTGCCTCTTTCTGGGTTTTTTCATGCCCCAGGATTATATTTTAAAATTTGATACAGAGCCAAAATCCCAAACCACAAAACCATAAAATATAATTAAAAACTGACTCTACCTTAAGCATATACATAAATATCTTTAGCTATTAATATCAAAAAATAATATTATAGTCATGTCTACATAATCTATCATTCTGCTTATTCTAAAATGCCCTTGACTATATAAACCACCATTTTCGTTTAATTTAAATACAAATGGCAGACTGAGATGCAATTCTATATGTGTTAACTTATAAAACAATAACAAAACTTGCCTCTGCTGTTTCTGTCACTGACCAAACAGACTTTTACAGTTGTACCTTGATTTGGAGTTCATGGAATTTTACAACATAACATGTTTCAATACTCAGGGACTATTTGCCTCATCTACATCTGAATTAGACCATTCTTTATAGTTTTTTTTAATGGATCCCAATTAAATTAGTAGTTGATTTTCAGTAGAAACTTTAAAAGCAAGAAAAGAAATGTGTCTAAAATTGTAAAAGACTACTTTGTGAACATAGACCATATTCCCAGCAAAATTATTTCCTACACTTGAATGGTCTAAGTTAGGATTTTTATTGCTATGAAGAGACACCATGACGACGGCAAATCTTATAAAAGAAAACAATGGATTGGCTTACAGGTTTAGAGATTTAGTCCATTATCAGGATGGTGGGGCATGGTAGTGTACGGACAAACATGGTACTGGAGAAGCAGCTAAGAGTCCTACATCATGCAGGCAACAGAAACTGACCTGGGACACTGGCAGTGGTTTGGGCATATATGAACTACCAAACTCAGCCTCCACAGTGACATTTCCTCCAAAGGCTACACGGACACCAACAAAGCCACATTTCTGAGTAGTGCCACTCCCTTTGGGGGCCATTTTGTTTCAGAACATCACAAAGGGGAGAGAAAAACTTTCCAATACATAAACAAACTCAAAGAATCCACATTCTACAAACTAGCCCTATAGAGAATAGTGGAGGAATTTCTCAGGCTAAAGAGAAGGTAATAAGCATACCCAAGAAGTTACAGGAAGAAAACCATTAGACTTATAAATACTAAAACACAAATAAGACTTAAAACACAAACAATCATGATGAACAACAAAAGTATAATAATGTAAACCTATTCATAGTAACTGAACATTAATTGTCAAAAGTCAAGAGACAAAGGTTACTTGAATGACTTAAAAAGAAAACTTATAATTTTGTTAAATATAAGAATTTTTTCTTAAGAATAAATACCATGTAGAGTAAAATAATAAGAAGAGTATTTTAAGTAAACTGGAACATGAACCAAATATGTAACCCTATCCTAATAGCATACCAAATATCATTGAAACTAAATTTAATTGAGATAGATACAATGCTCCATTCTGATCAAAGAAAGAAT
Organism: Chionomys nivalis; assembly: GCF_950005125.1. NCBI lineage: Eukaryota > Metazoa > Chordata > Mammalia > Rodentia > Cricetidae > Chionomys > Chionomys nivalis. The sequence goes on along the minus strand of NC_080103.1, from coordinate 25,371,525 downwards.
CAAAAAGGACCAGTAGTTCTGAAGATACTTGAGAAGGAACAAATTTAACCTTAAAAGAAACAATAAAGTATGGTAATTGTTATTTCAAATTTTAATAATGTAGAAAAAGTCTGATATATTACAATGTCATATTTTCACTCTCATAAACAAAATAACCAGTGGAAAAGAGCATGCACAGGATGAATAGAATGTGCATTCCAAAAATATCTTCTCAGAGAACTTATTTGGAAGCTTAATAAGAGAAGGAAACAATACAAAAAAAATGGCATCTGACAATAAATTCCAAAAGCAGATGATAATTTCTGGACAGACTGAACACAATCAAATGCAATCAAGTCTCCAGCATGAAATTAATGAAAGTAAATATATTAGAATACATTAAAAACTATCAGATTATGGCATTATCATGATATCAAACTATCATTATGAACAGATTAGTTGATGATAACTGATCAAATTTGTTGTGCTATGTTTTGAATGTAGGGCCTTATTTCTACTAAGGAAATATTCACTCACTGGCAATTTGATAAAAGAAGAATTTGTTTTAGCAAAACTTAGTAAGCTTAGTAGCCATGCTTCTTAACAGAAAACATTTCCAGTTGACTATTCTAAAAAATTTAAAATACACATTTCAAAATAGAAAGTGGTATAAACAATGACCAAAATCCTAGAGAAACTGAAAGAATTTTTATTAAATCAAAAATTTAGTGGATAGTACTAAAACTTATAATTAGCGAAATAAATTAGCAGGATTTCAGAGAACAGAAAGTATGTGACACTTACACATAAGACATATCTGGGAAATATATCCATAATCAGTTATAATTTAAGTCTGTTCAATTTTTAGAAAATAGAGATGTTGGTGATATGAAATATTAGAAACTATTGATTCATAGATGTTATAAGAAGAACTGTAAAGTAGGCTATATACAACAGAAAAAATTCCCTTCTTTTAAATTTGTTGCATGGGTATTAAATAATAATTTCACTTTTAGGAGCATGCTTTAGCTGAAAATATTGCTTATTTTCAATGACAAGCATATATTAAAATATTAAAATTACTTATAAGTAGAAATGAGACATAAATTTTAAACTGTATATTGTCTAAAGTTTGTTATCAGTGAGCTGTTTGAAACTTTTTTGTGTACATGCTAATACAGATAGGTTACCTGCAGCTCAGTGTCAGAGATTCTGATCTTAGTCAATTGATGAAACTGTTGAGTTTTCCATAACAATTCTGATTCAGTAGCATATGTTAAATATATCCTTCTGTCATTTGGATATGTTATATATTTTACACGAGTAAAGTAATATGTAGATGCCCTAATATGCAATTTTGGATTAATCAATGAAGACATATTTTATTTCTCCAATACAAAAGAATTAACCAGTTTATTGACTTATTTTTAAACCATGATCAATTTAAAGAATAAAGAGTATTTGTGTGAGGAGATCCACCTATAAATACAACACAGAAATTAATACTAATGATTATGATTCTCTCTATTTAAAATTAGCATTATTTCAATTTGTATAAAATTAAGTTAAATATGCATGTCACATTTTACTTTGTATCTTTACAAAATTTTTTCTTTAAGGTTTTTTTCATTTAATGCATGATAAAATGTAGGCTTACTGTGTAAGAACTATAAAGAAAGTAAAGCATTTAAGAAAATAATTTGAATTTTCTATTGTTTAATTATTTTATAATTTTGGTTATTTTGTACCCACTTAAATGGGGTAGTCTTTAACTCTGCTTCAACCAGATTCTGTGAAACAATATGTATAATAGAAAAACTACCAATAAAAGCACTATGAGAAAATGAGGTTACCTTGTAGAAGGAAGATGAATGAGCTCATGTTTGGTCTCACCTCTGCTTCTTCCTCTTATCCATCACTATAGTAAATAATGGGAATGCTGTTCAGCACTGCTTATCAATGTCAGATGTCCTAAAGAAAGTGTTTGCTAAGGACTTAGAAATCTCTGAGTTTCGAGGATACTATGAACTGAATAGTGACTTTCAATTCAGTCTTGGTTAATTGCTTTCACAAATAAACAAATAAAATAAATGCCCTGATGATTTGGGTTTTTTATATAATTTACCTTAAAATCTGGGCTAAGAATTATTCAGAATTTCAATTGCAAACACTAATCATTAAGATTAAAATCAGTACTACATTTTAAATGATACAAAGTTAAAATTCAAAACACTGTTGAGTATAACGTTACATTCCCTAAGCCACAGGTATCAAGAAAATTGTGGATTTTGTGAACAGATTTGTTGCAGAATGAATTAGAAATTTCAGGATTGATTTGTCTTTTAAATGATTCCTCTACCTATTATATTAAGAACACGAAAAAAGGAAATATTTTTTATTTTTTCAATGAAAGATAATAAAGACAATTTGTTATTTTTTTCTGTAACTAAGAAAAATGTTTTTGGATCAAAAATCTCATATTCTATGCATTTCCAGACCTATAAACTATTTTTATGATAATGGAAAAAACTTTCATATACAATACATTTTAAATATCTGATAAAGCATACAATATATGAATATATTTGTAGCTGGATGTTTCTTTCCTACCCACCAGGTCTGGAATAGCAATTCTGAGACTTAATATTAATTACAAGCTGTTTAGCTTTTAGTTCTGGCTTATTATTGACTAGCTCCTGTTGGAGAAGGGCTCCTTGTTGGTTCACAGCCACCTGACTTGCTTTGACCCAAAATAATCAACAGAAATCATATTATTTTTATCACTGCTTGGCCCATTAGCTCTAGCTTCTTATTGGCTAATTCTTACATATTAATTTAACCCATCACCATTAATCTGCATAGTGCCACATGGCAGTGGCTCACCAGTCAAGTTTTGGCATGTCTGACTCTGGCAGCAGCTCCATGGCATCTCTCTCCTCCACCCTACATCTCCCAGCATTCAATTTAGTTTCCCCCACCTTCTTAAGTTGTGCCCTATGAACAGGCCAAGGTAGTTTTTTTATTCATTAACCAATAAAAGCAATACATGGATAGAAGGACCTCCCATTTTTATTATTGTTTGTTTTACCACAAGGCTTGTGAGTTGTTACTTTATTTCTTTTTTTCTTCGGTGAACATTGGTATCTCCCAGATTCCAACTTCTTTCTCCCTTCCTCTTTCACTTGGTTTCCTTACTAGCTATAGTTTCCTCTGGTACAGGCCAAAGTAGCTTTATTCATCAATCAATAAAAGCAACGCATATTTGAACTCTGTAGAATGGCATCCCACAACATCTATTGAATATAAGTTGTTCACTCTCTATATATTTAAAACTGTGTGTAAAACTGCCACTCATTCTCTATAGAACTAAAACTGCATGGACAACTTCCATTTTTCCTTGGAACTAAAGTGTTTGTTTTTGACAATACCATCATTAAGGGCGTACAATGTTCAAATCCTAAATAGCTATTAAATGTGGGTGAACACACTATCATTAAAGAACTCACATCCTAATAAAATACATGCTTCCTAACTAATAACTATTTTAATGACAGGAAATTGAGATATATATTTCCTACTGTGGTTATTACTATAAGAAAAAGTTCAAACTTTGAGAACTATTTTGAAGAAGTATTTGACCTTTACTTCAAATCTTTGGCAATTCTTTATTTTGGTTTTCTTATCAATAAAAGGCTAAAAAAAAGTCCTAACTCATCATAGATAAGAATCAGAATTTAAAGATAATGTGAAATAATTTTTTGATTTTCCTATTGCTAAGGGAAAAAGCTGAGTAAACTAACATCTGCACACATAAATATGTCTAAATATTAAAAAGACAAGGTAAAGAAATAAAACAATTAAAATATGTGTGCCTTGTTTAATTACTGAATGGAATGATTAATTCCTACAACATATTAAGTTTGTGTTTAGTATAATAAAGGAATAATTTATTCATGCATTTTCTCATATTTAATAAAACAGCAAAAGAATGACAAGATCAAATCTTTTGGCTTCCTCTGTCATAATGTTCTCTAAACACTAGCAAGGGGCTGATGCCAATGTCCTATTTAGGAATGAGCAATAACAGACTCTTATTCTCAATACTTTGAATGGTGATTAGTCTATTATGAAAGCAAATTCCATCCATCCAAGGTTGAAAGTATCACAAATATATATGTACATATATATATTTAGAAGGACGTTACATAATGTGACTGTTTAGAAAAATAGTAACAGTAGGTTCAACTCAAGGACCTACATCTGCCTCATCATGCACTGTTGACTACATTCACAGTACCAAGCACACATTTCCTTCACTGGATCAGACCTCAAATCCAAACAGAAGGCAGCTGATTATCTCATAAACATCTTCCTATTGTTGCACCACTTAAACTAGCCTGTCTGAAAATTTAGTATTGTGTCATGCAGAGTTCAGCACTTTTAGGACTATGGATGTTTTTTCTCTTTCAACAACTTGTATAGATCCTCTGGCATTATGAAAGATACCCAACAGGGAGGACGTTTTCCAGTCAGTTTGAGATTAATTTGTTTATGTCTCACAGTCAAAGTGGATGGTATCATCAGCCATATGGTCTACGGCAAGAAAAATCATCAAATGAATCCAGAGGCAGTGCCCAGAGTAGGACAGTTTTTGCCAACTATTCCTCTGACAAATGATTAGATTCTAAAATTTTTAAAGGTATTAGACTTAAGGATTCTTTTTATAAAAGACATTTTAGAAAACATGCTTATACTATTGATATTACCCATTCTTTATTTCCCTACTTGATATCTGGAAACATATGAATCCAAAATTCTCATATGAAGCATGAGCTGTAGTATAACATATGTTTTTCATATCCAAGTTAGAGATATCTCTTCAGATCATGGATGATTGGAGGAAAATCCCGATCATTAAGTCTTGAAAGTGCTAATTCATTCAATGAAAGTTGGAAACTAGTTTTCATATTGAGATTTGAATAAATACCATGGTTCCTGACAGAAGGAGAAGGTGATAAACAGATAAACAACTTCTAAAGGTTAATTACAAATAAAACCCTTATGTAGTATGCATAAAGTTGATAGTGGAGTTTCTTTCTTTTTATGAATGCCTGAAAAAAGAACTAAACTCCTTCCATTCAAAATATATTTGAAATCTGGGAATATGCCAGATTAGAAATGAGGTTTTGTTGGGATGATGATTATCCAGTCTCCAAAGGACACTGGGGTTAACACCCAACTCTCCATAAATGACAAATAGTGGTGTAGCTAGTAATTTGCAGGAAAAGGTAGAATAGTTGTTAATATTATCTTTAACTATATATAACACATTTAAAATAAATTTAATAAGTAACATAAAAGTATTTATATTTGTATGTAGATTGCAAGTTTATATTTGTGAGTAACATATTACCTTTTGCAATACATATGCATTAGATAAGTGTAAATCTAATTTGTGGGGATTATGTGTTATGAATATTCCCAAGAGCCTCTCTGCTAACACAAAATAATTCCAATCAGACCTGATTAGACCAAATTAAAATGCTCACCTTTAATAAATGCCACACTCCTGGGTGGACCAGGACAGCATGGCAGGGAGGGGAACCCACGCAAACCCTGACAACCATGTGTTCTTTTTTCAAGCTTGAGCCTAAATACCTTGTTGGAGTGGCCCGGACATTCCCCAGGGAGGAGTCAGCATTCGTCAGGCTGGGAGTTGGAGTTAATACCAAAGCAACTCCTAGACCGGGACTGGAGTGATGCTTCCAACTCAATATTAACACTCAATACTATTTAAATATAGGAGTGTTAGAGACGTGGGATCTCTCTTTTGGCTAAACATCTCAGAGTGCTTGGATATAGGGGCATTGGCTCAAGTCTGGCTAATTCCTGGCATGGCTTAAGTCTGGCATGGGTGACATATATTATTCATATTCTCTTTATTTGACTATTCCATGTGTTAAAGATAAAGTTTAGAAAAATAAAAGCAGGTAGCTTTATGTCTTCGGCAAATCATTCTGCTGTAATTTTTATGTGAGCAAGTCATTAACTCCTTTTCATCTATCTATTTAATTAGAGTGCTTTTAATCAAAACCCAAGGTGACACATGTATTTGTTTACTCAATAGATGCTCAAACAACACTTGATTTGTAGTTTACCCCATTCTGTATTCCTAAATTTAATTGTAACATGGACACTCTGTATATAAACTCCTTCAAGATGCATTTTGTACTCTTAGAGCAGACTGTAGATTGCTCAGTGACTTATAGGAAGCTTCAAAAAATTATCTCTATAACCAAGGGTAGATGGTTATCTTTACAGTTTCAGAAATTAATTTCGACCGAATTAATAATCTTGAAATACAGTTAAACAGTTGTTGGTTTACCCTAACATATTAATGACATAATTGTAGCACACATGGATGCAGGTCTGTAGGAATAGCTTCCTCCCTTGAGAACTCACATAGCAACTTCTGATACTAAGTGACCTAGGCTCTAGTCAGATGGCTTCCCGCTTACATATTTCATCTTATAAACCCACGTCCTGTGTCTGCATTAGTATAGTGCTTTCAGTAATACAATATTACCTTCAGGTTCTCAAAGGAAACCAACAACATGCCGAAGAACTACAAAGTTTTTGAAGTCTCTTTAGTTTCTTAGATCTCTCTGATCAACAACTCAAAGCTAAGTTTTTCTTTCAAGGCACTGGCATTTCTTGTAGAAACTCTAAGACTATTGATGATCATTGTCAACAACTGTGGTGTAACTCTTCTCTCTCTGTCATCTATCTATCTATGTTAGATAGATTATATATAAGAGAGATAGAGAAAAAGGCAAAAAAGAGAGAGTGGGAAGAGAGAGAGGATAGTTTTTCCTCCATTCTTACATCCTCTTCTTTGAATTTTCCCTTAAAGAGAGAGAGTGTGTGAAAGAAGATTGAAAAGATATAAAAATAAATGACTCCAAACTACAAATTGCACCTCATAGTATTTTATTTGTATATTTACATATATGTACACAATTTAAACATTTGTACATTTATATATACAAAGTAGCTTGAATTTTATTTCTCTTGTTTTGTACATTTCTGTGTGGAAATAAAGGAAAAAATTAATCAACTGCTTGAATCAATATCTTCAGCCAAAATCAAAAATTGCCTTTGTAAAGAGGAATTGAATTTGTATGTGTATTAATTATGGAATTAAGATGAGTACCTGTATGAGAAATTTGAACGTTACTAGAGGAGCCAACAATACTTCCCTACAAAATCAATGACTAATTCTCAAAATAGTCTAAAACTGAAGACGAAGCTGAACAGTACATTATAAGAAATGGTCTGTGAGTCAATCACACATTTAGCTTGAGTCGGTTAAGCATGGAGGAGGTGAAACGAAATCCAAGTTATGCATAAGTTTACCAACAATGCCTTTCCTGATATTCTGAAATGTTAGTGTTTTGTCAATTCATACTACTATTTAATTGAAGAAGCTTATACAAAATTTTCTGAATGTATACTACAGATGCCATGGTCTGTTAAATTTAACAGAAGAAAGATTTAGCTTTTCATCATAAGAGCAAAAAAGTGCTCACAAATATGCTCTGAGAATGCCAAAATCTTTATTGCTTTCATTTATTTTTTGGTTGGCAATGGGTCCATGTATCCTAATTTATATTCTGTTCTCTTTGACAGTGACTGGAAGTTCTTGAGGGAAAGGTAACCAGTTAATCAAGACATGTCCATCTTCTTATTTGAATTAGATTTATTTTAAAGTTTTTCCTTTTCATGTCAGTGAATATTGAACATTTACAAAAATAACAAATATTTTATCACCCAGCAATAGAAATCATTTGACATGAACGTTTTAAGAAATGCACTTGTTTATGTCAGAATACATAAACAACACATAACCCACAAAGATGGGAGATATAAAAATGGTATTATACATACATAATATGGTACAAAGATATAATAAAGATGCAATATATAAACAATTATGTTTGCCATCTCAAAATAATAAAAGAACACAGATAATAAATGAATTAATAAACTAACATACTGTGTATTCATGTTGTAAGTTTCATCTACTTTCTTGAGCCATATTTATAATTCCTCTTTCCAGATGTGCACAGTTACCTCCCTTTATTTTGGAAGGAACAGCTCCACGTTAAAGGCTGAACTCAACTCACAGCACTATAGAGATGGCTCAGAGTTCATGCTGCTCTTCCAGAGGACCTGGGTTCAAGTCCCAGCACACATGTCAGCTCAAAACTGTATCTAGCCGGGCGGTGGTGGCAGACGCCTTTAATCCCAGCACTAGGGAGGCAGAAGCAGGGGGATCTCTGGGAGTTCGAGGCCAGCCTGGTCTACAAGAGCTAGTTCCGGGACAGGCACCAAAGCTACAGAGAAACCCTGTCTCAAAAAAACAAAACACACTTTCTTCATCCATTCTTCCATTGAAGGACATCTAGGATGCTTCCAGGTTCTCGCTATTACAAATAATGCTGCTATGAACATAGTTGAACAAATGTTTTTGTCATATGATAAGGCATCTCTTGGGTATATTCCCAAGACCTTGGACTTTCCACAGGGCAGGGAACCCTGACTGCTCCTGGGACTGGAGAGGGAGGAGAAGAGGAGTGGGGGGAGGGGGAGAGGGGCGGGAGGAGGGGGAGGGCAATGGGAGGCGGGGAGGAGGCAGAAAAATTTTTTTTTCAATAAAAACAAAACAAAACAACAACAAAAATACTGTATCTAACTTCAGTTCCAGGGAATCTGGCACCTTCACACAGATATACATACAAGCAAAACACCAATGTGTAAAAAATAAAAATAAGTAAAACTCAGAAAAAAAGATAACTCAGATTTCTCTTTCTGCTAGCACATGGTGAAATCTTTCTCATGTTTCTGACAATCTATCCAAAAATCAGCCATGATAGTGGGATCATTCAATGACTGTTAAAACTTAGCTCATGTTTGATTTGTAATTTAAGTCGTCTTTTCCGATTGTCATATTGTAACATTTTAAGTGCATAAATCACAAGGATTTTGCATGTTCTGTGGATAAATTGGCAATATTAGACTCCCAAAATTTATATGATATTCACTGAAAGTGTTGAGGGAATGTTTCTTGCTAATTATATTTAGGAATAAATTATAAAATATTTAGGTCATAAAATTTTAATATGCAATGGATATATTATAAAATGGATACTGTATATATGCCTATCATTATATGTATATTTATTTAACAGCATTTAATGAAAATTGATCAAGAAGACAAACCATAAGAATTAACTCATATCATTTCTCTAAATATTAAGTAAAGAATGTAGATAAATTTGTGTGTGTGTATGTGTGTGTATTTATATATGTATATGCTATACATATATGTTATACTTAATATATTTCAAAATGTAATAGTCAAATACAATGGGATTTCACCTTTATTTTATTATCTTTACTATTCCTTAAACTTTATACAAAGTACTACAGATAACTAAAACATGCTGAGAGTTGGATAAGTAGTTTGACTCAGGAAATAGCACACCAACTGGTTATTCAAAACAAATGGATAGGATTATACAGACTGAAGAGGTAGGATTTAGGACATATATGCAATTCAATATATATGTACATATATAACACTAATTACACATATATGTTCGTATATATGCATATATCTTTGCATTTAACATCAATTAGTGAAGAAAGATGCCATAAATTTGAAAAAAAAAAGAGGATGCAAGGGTTTATGGTAAGGTTTGTAAGATGAAAATGATTAAAGGAAATGAAATATATATATATATTCTATTAGAAAATAATTCAAAAACAACTGAGGGTAGAGGTCATTAATTTTCTGTTTATCTAGAAATTCTTACGTTCATTTTATAGCTTCTCTTGTTCAATCCAAAAAATGTTTTGAAAAAGATATTATGATTCAATTTGAACATGTTTCTTTTGTCTCACCTCTCACACTCTCTTTCCAATATAAAATATGAATAAACACTAACTCCAGGGCCAAACATGGTGATATTTCCACTTAATATCAATAAAAAAAAAGAGAGGACAAAAGAATTCTATGAGTTTAGCCAGTCTGATCTGATCTGATCAGGTCAGTCAGGCCTACATAGTAAGACAATCACTAAAAAGGTAAAAGAACTCCCAACACAAATTAAATTAATTAAGAAGTTGTTGAATTAATTAATAATACTGACTCAAAGCTCAAATGAGAATTAAGACCAAATTTCTGAGGTAGATTTTGCTTTTTAGAAGTGACTCAGAGTCTTCTCTGGGTGCTTATTTCTCCTTTAAATAAAATATTCTTTCGTCATGATAAGAAGCTGCCCAGAACCAAAATGATCACACAGAAATTGTATTAATTAAATCACTGTTTGGCCCATTAGCTCTAGCTTACTATAGATTAAATCTTACATATATAATTAAATTACATATATTCTTTAGTTATGATAAGAAACCACCTGCTTTTCATAATGCAAATGTTTGTGCATTATATGGCCACATATCTTAACAGCTATTTATATTCTGTCCCTGATTTCTACCCAAATCTTTTTATTAATTATAAAATCACCTGGTTCTTACATATTTTAAAAATATACAAAACTTATCTCATTTTCCTTAAGCTAGAACAAGTTAGCAATGCATAAACCTAGACAAAAAGAACGGCTCATATTTATTGGAATTTTTATGTATATTAAATAATATTAATATATAATCCATCTTATTACTTTCATAAAAAATAACTAATATTTATTAAAAGTGAATTTAATGTGTCAGGCTCTTTGCCAATCATCTTACTCATATTACTCTAATTAAACTTCCTAAGAATTCTTAAGATCATCCTTATTCTTAATTTAAAAATGTGTTAAACAGAACGAGTAATTAACTTGCCTCAGGCTACCTAGGACGCCAGGAGCATGCTACAAATCTAGGCATTCAGAATGAGATTATGCTACATCCTAAGAAGATTTACATTATCTTATTAAAACAAATCAGCAGAATGCTTAGTGCATACCATTTCCCTGTAATGCTGACTAGTACATCAAACTCTTTCAGGAATCTTGGGGATACATTTGCTGTTCAATGTATACATTTGCATTTAAAATGGAATTAAAAGTTATTGTACTGACTAATGCTATTAAGAATAATTTTGTCAGGCTTTGTTTCAAATTGTAATTATAAAACCAATATATTTATTATTTAAATTGAACAAGATAAAAATTCAGAGAGCAATTACTCAAAAATATGAACTAGCATATTCAGAAGGAATGCCAAAAAATATTTGACAAGAATATAGTTGCTTCTGTGGTATGTTACAGACTGAAAACAACTAATTCACTGTACCTGTTTGTATTTTGTAAACTAAAATAGTATCAATTATTATATTCCCAAATTAGAATAATCACAAAATAGAAGATAAAAGGATCTAGTTCTACTAAAATTAGACATTTTTATTTAAAGATATGTTATCCTTTATAAGAAACTTTAAATAAACAATGACACAAGCGAATGTAATATACAATCAACAAGAATTATGACTTCAGTTAATCTAAAAATGAATTCTTATGTTTTCAATATAAACTTGTAGCTCTTAGTTCAATAAAGTTAAAATGAGATGCAGAATGAAGTAACAAATAAACCAGAAAAAGTACTGACTTGCCAAAATATTCCAAGTACCACAGGTACTTATTACCCAAACTACATTTCAGTGTTTGTTGTGAATATCATTTGAGTATCTTAGAAGTTCAACACTCATCAGACTTTTATGGAAAATCAATGTAAGATTAATTTTGTATAGTTCCAAAATTTTGTAACCTTTAAAAGCAAAAAATTATTCAGACAGTATATTTACCTCTGAAGGGTCATTTTTAATATTGGAGGTTAATTAAATTTGCTGTTCCAAGCCATTAAGCACCACATCAGTAATATTTTTAGAAGTCTATTTCTTTATATTCCCAGAAGTATGGCATCAGAGAGCATCAGTAAAAGAAAAAAATCCATACCTATAACAAAGAAAAGCATAAATATTTGTTCATTTTATTTGAGGATTTGTGTTCAAACCATTGTCAAAAGAGGACAAATCACATCTCCAGACTAGGGAATTTATTTATGTTGAAAGAGTTATCAGGTTATCAAATTATTTTTATTTTCAGATTTAGACTCTGATAATGTAGGAAAAATATTGTCTGACCATCTTTGCCTTTTATGAAAAATATTAATATATAAAATTCTATTTCTTAACCTAAAATCATTTGACTTTACAATACTGAATATGTCCATATTTGAACATACTGATAAAACAAAGAATAGGAAAAAAAATTGGATTGTGCTTCCATGTAGGTAAAATTGGACGAAAACACTTCTTATAGTCTCTTTAAAGAACAGTTACATTGTTTTTACTTGCGACTGAGTCTTAAAAATATTATGTTAGTTCAAAAAAGTCTATTACATACTTAAAATGTAAGTATTTCATAAGTAATTATTGGATTCCAGTATCTTCTTTAAGGTACGTGAGCAAAGTGTGGCATACCTCAGTGATAGAGTCTCCAGGTCCAGCTGTCACTGAAGCAAGGACCCCGCAGAAGCAGGTCAAAGGCCTTTTCTGGTTGTTCAACTCATGTATTAATCTTTTCATGCTACAAATTACTGTTGTTATGTTTAAAAAGAGTATTCTCCGTGTGAAAATTATTTTCTTCAAATAAATATTAAGTAATCTGCTATTTCACACTGTAGTACACTTTTATTTGGGGAGAAGGATCTTACCTCTATGTTGTTGTCTACTCATGATAAGGACATTGATCTCTAAGTTTGAAGAATAAGTGATAATTTTCTGAAAACATTGCGGTATGCAAGAACAATTTTCCTGTGCCATTTACCAATTTATTTTTTGCATTTAGTAAAGATTCCTTTATACTTGAGTCATCCACTTCAAACATTTCCTTTGATTTAAACATTAATTTTCTATAAAACTCTTACTGGAATTCCAAGGGCACTAATCATAACTCCATGAGAAGATTCTATCACACACACACACACACACACAGACACACACACACACACACACACGAATCACATCCGAAGGCAATTCATTAGAAGCAAGACAACTCTGAGCGTTGTTGTTTTTGTGCTTTTTGCATGATTGTTTTTATGTTTCATAAGTGCTTTGATCATATTTGCCCCCCACTCCTACTTTTTCTTCAGTTTACATCCAGTTTGACATTACAATCTATTCAAGTTGTTGTTCTCTTCCTTTTCCAGCGCCTGTGCCGGAACCCTGCACAGCACGTGTAGAAACTTTATTTTCATCTACTAACACTGAATTTCCCTCATTCTAAGTACCTATGAAAGGTTGTGTTTTGCCACCCTCCCATGTAGCACCTATGCTCCTAGTGTTGGCTAAAATGATAATACTCTCAAGAATATTTTAGCATACTTTGTACAGACCAATTCAAATAACAATCTCTTATAGCAAGTAGGATTTTATGAAATGAATTTCTGGTCAATGTACTAGATGACTTGAGGGGAATAGGAGCCAAGAAAAAATATATGAAGAATGAATTATGGAAAGAAATCACTTATGGACATCAAAACAGATGTGAGGATTTTGTCTTCTTTTCTCTAGTAATGTAAGGTGCTATTTTTGTTTGTCATGCAATTGTTCAAATTAAATGGAAGAGTAAATTCCCTGACACAAAAATTATTGTTGTTTGGAGTTTAAATAATTATTACAAGATGATTATTGTATATTATATATGTATTAAATTTTAATAAAGTACCCCTCAAAGATTAAGAGATATTATTCCCCAAAAATTATTTCTAAGAGTAGATTAGTTGAATGTTGAAATGATATATTAAATAATGGGTTACAAATGAACTTCTAATCAAGGAATAAAAGAATCAAATAACTTAATTGTTCCTTTCTATTAAAGCTCTATATAATTAATTATGTTTTTAATAAACAGTACTGTTTGTAAATAAACCATTTTTAATTATAGTTCTCAACATTGGCTTCAAAATCATAATTCACACTCTAAAAATGTACTTTCATTAAGGTTACTGATTCTAATTTTAGAAAAAATTAGTAGGGTATTTCACATGATAGAACTGATCCTATGTAGTTCTTATTTCTCAATGAGTATTGGTTTCAAGTTCAACTCATCAACGTTCTTAGTCTGTAGTATAAGATGAAGCTTGTTCTTTGAAGGCATTCATGGGCTTGTGTCTACATATGAGAACCATAGAGATCTCTACTTTTAAATCATGACATCAATTAATAGACATAGAATTTCTCCTCCTTTTTCTTCAGTATCATATTCATTTATCCTCTTAGTCTGGTTGGCATGCTAGAATTTCAAAAATACTACACAGAATAAACCTTGATGTACTGACCTTCTAAGAGAGTTGTGACCATGAGAAAGGAATACATAATTGTGTATTAAGGAAAAGCATTCTTTAAAACAAAACATAACTAGTTGTAAACTTTTGGTATATGACTTTTCTCAGCTAAAGAATTACGTATTTTAAGGTTTTATTATAAGAGGATTGTTTATGTCAAACATCTCTGAATTAACTGAAATGCAATGATTGTTTATTATAAAATATGCTTGTACCCTGAATTACAAAATTGTTTAATTATGGTTGTTCAAATAATAAGTGCATTTAAAAATGAATTGCTGGATTTGGTATGGCCATAATTTGAAGACAAATTTGAGGTATTAAAACTAATTATCTCTCTCTGTTTGGTTTACCTCACTCAAAAAAATGTTTTCTAGCTCCATCCATTTTCCTACAAAATTCAAGATGTCATATTATTTTTCCTGCTGTACTCCATTGTATAAATGTCCCACATTTTCCTTATCCATTCTTCGGTTTAGGAGCATTTAGGTTGTTTCCAGGTTCTGACAAATATTGCTGCTATGAACATAGTTGTGCACATATCCTTGTGGCACGTTTGAGCATCCTTTGGATGTATACCCAGAGTGGTATTGCTGGGTCTTGAGGAAGATTGTTTCCTAATTTTCTGGGAAATCGCCACGCTGACATCCAAAGGGGCTGTAACATTTTGCATTACCACCAGCAATGCAGAAATGTTCCCTTTTCCCCACAACCTCTCCAGCATAAGTTGTCATCAGTGTTTTTTATCTTGGCCATTCTTACAGGTATAAGGTGATCTCTCAGTGTTTTGATTTGCATTTCTTTGATGACTAAGGATGTTGAACATTTCCTTAAGTACCTTTCAGCAATTTTAGATTCCTCTGTTGAGAGTTCTCCATTTAGGTCTGTACTCCATTTTTTTCATTGGATTATTTGTTCTTTTGATAATCAATTTCTTGAGTTCTTTGTATATTTTGGAGATCAGAACTCTGTCTGATGTGGGTTTAGTCAATTATCACATGTACTCACTCATAAGTGGATTTTAAACACAAAGCAAAGAAATCCAGCCAACAAATCACAATCCCAGAGAACTTAGATTAACATTGTTAGACAACAATGAGGACCCTAAGAGAGACATATATAGATTTAATCTACATGGGAAATAGAAAAAGACAAGATCTCCTGAGTAAATTGGGAGCAAAGGGACTTTGGGGAAGATTGAAAGGGAGGGGAGCAGAGAAAAATACAAAGCTCAATAAAAAAAAAAAAAGACAGCAATGCTCAATAAATATTTATTTCCAATATTCACTCTTGGTTATTGCTGTTTGAGCCATTTACTATAAAGATATGAATAATGACTTTAATTACTTATAAGATATTGAGGAGTAAAATATTTGCAGGAATATAGATGCCTTGAAGACAGTTGAATCATCAAATAACCCATGACAGCTACATTATTAAAGCTTTCTGTAGAATTTTCTTGCCATAGGAAAGACCAGAGAATCTAATCTCATCATTCCTTGTTCCTTAAATATTCTTTGGAAGGGAGAGGACTTGGAATCTCTTAAGTTCTTGATACTTCCTCAGATCTACAAGCTGTTTATTTCATCAGTTATAAGGAGTTTCCTTCGAAGATGCACTATTCCAAATCCAAGAGATTTGCTAAACACCAATCATTCCCCAAAGTTGAAAGGATCCTTTGTTTTTCTTTTAAAATAATATCTCACGTTTTAATATTCCTACGTGAATTTTCTTTGTAAATTCACATTTTACTAAAATACAAATCTTAATTTATATATTTCATGTACATAGATGTTTTGCTTGCATATATGTATGCACATCACATCTTATGAGACTAGTTATAGACAGTTAGTTGTGAGGCATCATGTGGGTGCTGGGAATTGGACTCAGGACTTCTCCAAAATCAGTCAGTTGTCTTAACCATTGAACCATTTCTCTGATTGAATTTTAAAAATTTTACTAGCAAAATAGTAGAACTTTGAATACATACTTTAAATTAATATTCAAAAATATTTAATAAAAATATGCATGATATTTCAGAAATTAAACAGTTTGTATTGCTATAAAAATAAATGCAACAAAAATAATTTTCTGGCTCAGATAAACATTTTAACTTAATATACAAAGTGGTAAATTAAAATATATTACAATTTTAAATTACTTCAAATATCTTAATAATGTAATATAATGAAATTCTACATATGCTTTAGTACATTTTGATTATGAATGCTGAAGGACAACATCTCTTTAAACAGAAAATATAGCAGCAACCCTTCAAGTCTCCTGAAAAATCACTATTGGCAAATAAATGCAATTTTTCATCTGAAATGTTATCATCTCCGTCAATATCTGAAAATTTTAATAATCTTGCATATCACCATAGAACCTTCATCCTGCGATGGATGGAAATAGAGACAGAGACCAACACTGGAACACTGGACTGAGCTCCCGATGTCCAGATGAAGAACAGACAGAGGGAGAACATGAGCAAGGAAGTCAGGACCACCCAAGGAGAAGGTGGGACTGAACTAATGGGAGCTCACCAAGGCCAGCTGTACTGGGACTGAACGAGCATGTGATCAGATCATACTCTCTGAATGTGGCTGACAATGAGGGCTGACTGAGAAGCCAATGATAATGGCACTGGGTTTTGATTCTACTGCATGTACTGGCTTTTTGGGAGCCTAGTCTGTTTGAATGATCACCTTCCCAGACCTGGATGGAGGAGGTGGGGCTTGAACTTCCCAAAGGGCAGGGTACCCTGACTTCTCTTAGGACTGGAGAGGGAGGGGGAGGGGAAGGAGTGAAAGGGAAATGGAAGGAGAGGAGGAGGTAGAAATTTTTAATAAATAAATAAATTTTAAAAAAAGAAAAAATAAAATAATTCACTCAGAAATAAGGATCTTGATTTTACTTTTTGTTGCTTGTTACTTTTTGTATTACTGTGTCAAAATGTCTGGCACAATAATAGAAGGAAAGGTAAATGCATATTTTAGTACTTTCTGGAAATAAACTCCCTCATGGGTATTAATGAATGGGAGCAGATCAAGAGGCAGGTGATCACATTGCATCTTCATTCAGGAAACCGAGAGAAATGAATGCTTAAGTTCATGTTTATAACCTCTTTTTATTGAGTACAGAATCCTCCTTGAATTATATAGAAAATTTTGAGTGGGTCTTCTTGTTTCAGGTTAAAAAAACCTACATGATATCTCAGTGGCATTTGATGTTCTTCAAGTTCCTCACTAATAATACATGTACTCATCATTTTAAACAGCAAACATTTTATAGCTTAGTTTCACCAAATAAAAAGGTGACATGGAAATATAATAAAACTATTATTAATTTTATTAAGAGGCACTGCATGGCTGTCCACGTGACAGATGTCTTTAATCCCAGTATTTATGCAGTAGAGGCAGAAACAACTCTTCTTTCTGAATTCAGCTTAGAATACACAAAGAGTTCAAAAGCAGCCATGGCTACATAGTGAGATACAGTCACATACACATGAACTACAACATCATAAGTATAAATGAATAATGTATTGAATTATTCAATAGTAAAATTATTTTGATTATTATGAATATGATATTATATGGTTTGACGGTATCCAAATTTCAAACAGACAATAAATGTAATATTTTAAATGCAACACTCAGGGAAGTACAGAAAGCTTTATAATTTTGATGTTTTTGGAGTTACTATGAAACATGAATTTACATTAGGTTATCCATTTGGTTATGCTATTGAAAAAGAAGTTCCAAAGACCTTAAAATATTTGCATATTTTCTGGGAGTTCTAAAGAAAAGGAGAAAATGAATCAAATACCAGACTAAATGTTACAAAAGATTATTTCTGAGAACTTAAAATATTTGGTAATGTGATGCTGTTCTTTGAAACACATTGAACAATAATAAATACATGTTGTTTATGAAATGAGGGTGTTTCTGTCATATTGTTGGCAAGATCAATAAAAAAAATTCTCATTTATATAAATTTCCCTGAAATTTTGTTATAAATATAAATAACCTTCCTGGAATAACCCTGCAAGGAAAGAAAGAATCCTTTCTCCACAGCACTGAATACAAAAGAAGTAATCATATAATTCTAGAAATGGGAAATATTTAAAACTCATTTTATGAAATGATGGCTTTTGTATTATTCTCTTATACAAGGGAGTACAACATGTGGGAGAAACCCTGTCACAGCATTCTATTCTCAATATGTTTTCTGAGTTCCTATGTGAGAACAAATTATAACCAATAAACCACCTTCCTCCCTTCCTGCTCAAAGACACAGTACTTTTAAAAGATGAGACACATCCTTTTAAAAGATACATCCTTTTAAAAGATGAGCCTCTTATCTGCTGCCACATTTGGATAGATAAATCATCACTTACCTCTAGATACAGGAATCAGATTTTTGAGTTGGTTTCAAAAACCAAGTTTTCCTAAAATCAGCTTTGTCTTTTATTAGTTTATGTTGTATGCTTATTTACATAGCCCATGATTTGGCTATAAGTTAAATAACAAAAATCATGTGCTGGAATCTTGGTGTCTCTTGTAAAGTCACTGACGTGTGATGACAGTGATTTTGTCAAAGGATTGTCTTTATCAATAGATGGATGTGATTCTAAGAGAGTTGACTAAAGCTCTGCAGACTTGATCAAGTCAGAAAAGAGTGAGTTAGATGTCAAAGGACAGAATCAATAACCATGACAATTTGTTGTGTAAAAGCAGAACAACTTGCCCTGTTTTCTCAAAGGAATGCCCTTCGATATGTGCCTGCTTTCTCTTTGCTCTTTAGCCATGAATACAGGCAGCATGAGACCCTCACAAACAACCCCATTCACATGTTGGTGCCATAGGAGGCAATCTCTGGAGCTAAAATTAGAAAACTTTCTTTTCTTATAATTTGCCATATCTCAAGTAGATTATCATGACAGTTAAAAAGTCAATGGCTCTGACCAGCAAGCCAAAGCCCCTCATTTGCCTTATCATTTCTTCCATATCTATTGATCTTTGTTAAGATACTATATATGACTCCATCTCTAGAAGCTCCTTCATTTTTTTGTTATTTTGTCTATTTTCCATGCCTCTTATTTACCCATCAGTTATGTTTTATTTGTGACCCCTGAATACTGTTACCTAAGAGGGTAGAGAAAGTAGTTTTACATAATACATGAGTTTAGAGTCAGAGCAATCATGAATTCAAATACTAGATCTGATATTTATGGGTCAGATAGCTGCAGGAAAATAACAAAGCCTCATTGCACTGTTCCCTTATCTGGAAGCAGATATTATAATAATACCACATGAGGTTGCTGTGAGAATTAATAAAGAAAATATTTTTCAGCATAGTTCTTATTGTACAGTTGGCATTTAATTAGTTTTACCATTTATTATTTTACCCGAAAGCAGGAGAAAACCATTCTCTGTATCAAATGACCTGGAAAAATGGTATCCTTTTAAAAATTGAGGCTAACTAACATCAACAAGATTGAAAAGTTAATTAATACTATGTCTCAGGAAAGAAAATTGCATCATAAAACACCAAGAATACTCGTTGAAAACAATTTAGGTGCTCAATATATACCAGTTAAAACATAAACTATTGATGGTAGAGCTTTGGTATATGATGTAGAAACTTTCCTTGTAAGATAATTAAAATATTCAAGCTTAACATTTTTGAAGGCATTGAGCTGCTTACTCATTATGGAAAATCACCTTTGCCACAATGAAATGACTTTTCACATGTAGGCACATTAAAACAAGGGTCTTAAAAGTATTTGAATTGAATTTTATTTCTTTGATGTATTCATCAGCTATTATTAGATCAGGAAATATCAGGTGATATTGCCTAGGTGGAACTTCAACTCATATTTACTTACTTTTTAGTGTTCAGGGTCCATCATACCACAAGGTGAAGCAGGAAACAGCGATGTATAGCAGCTGAGTACCTTCTGCTGCTATAAGCACATGGGCAGTGAAAAGCAGTTATTCTTGGCGTTGTCAAGGTGCTACTGCCCTTGGAGCTCAAGTGTCTCTGAAGACTGTAGTAAATAAAGTTCTCCTTAAGGACTCTTTAACATGTTTCATTATAGAAGCACCCAGAATAATAAATATTTTTAAGAGTTGTATGGTTACTAAAACAATAAAATATTAGATTTTTAGGAAGAATCTCATTTTAAAGAAAATGGATCATATATATGAAGCTATGTTTTTAAATTATGGGCACACATGGTTCAAATTTATCAGTTATTTTAGATTTTAAAGGACAAAATAATCATGTTATAGAAACTCACTAAATATAATATGAAGGAAGGGAAGAATTTTACTCATCTGATTTTGAAGTCATTAATACTCTAAGATCCAAAATATAACATGTATAATACAATGAACTTCAAACATAATTAAAACTCACTTATGAATAAATGACTGAGAGACTCTAAATGATGCAAGAGCATTAAATACAGGATCACATTAGATGTAGGCAGAGAATAATGCAGACACAAAAGAATGAATATGCATTTCCCTTGGTCTCTTATGCATCCTTCTTAGCCTCTATGGGCACTTTGGTTGCTATCCCAGTATCATCCTAGATAGAGGGACAAAATAGAGCCGGGCAGAAGAAAAGCACTATTGTAATCGATAAGACAAAGGAGCAGCAATCATGTAGGAAATATCAAAGAAAAAAATTGTCAAACTCTGCCCATGAAAAGTGAATTCACTATTTCTGAAAAAGCCTTCATTTTGTGTATTTTCAATAATAAAGCTAAAGAGTTTTGATAAATATTCAGATGGATGATGAAAAGTGAAACAAAATTATCTAAATGGAACTACTTCTCTACCTTTTCATTTACAGATGACAGTCTGCTGTGGGACAATGGTGAACCTGTCATTTGTATTTTAATAAAATGCTGATTGGCCAGTAGCCAGGCAGGAAGTATAGGTGGGGAAATGAGAATTCTGGGAAGAGGGAAGTTTCAGTCTGCAATCCTCACCCAGACACAGAGGAAGCCAGACACACAGGAAGCAAGATGTGACTGCCTCACCAAAAAAGGTGCCAAGACAAGAATTATGGGCTAATGTATAAGAATTAATAAGAAGCCTGAGTTATTAGGCCAATTCATTTATAATTAATGTAGGCCTCTGTGTGATTCTTTGGGATTGAATGACTGCAGGACCAGGCAGGACAGAAACCTCTGTCAACAACAATCTGTTTAGATTTATTGATAACCAATTAGCAAAAGAGTGAAAACTGTATAGAAAATATACAGCTCTGAGGGAGTCATACTGAAACATGAATTAATGGAATTTTACAGACTCAATTACAAAAAAGGCAGACTGCTAAAACATAGAAACTGACTATTAAATTTGATTTCTGAGTTATTGATAGAACATTGTGGGCAGTGGGAAACTGGCCACAGACAAACACACACACACACACACACACATGCACACACTGCTGCATTAAAACACATGTGAAAATAAAAACACATATGTACATGCTCAATGGCACACAGAAAAACATTATAAATGCATTAAAACAAACGTGAATGCACCTGGACTTGACGTAAGAAAAGAGGACATCAGAAGTCAGTTTAATACTAAATTTTAAATATTTTAGTTAAAAATAGGACAGACGGATCTAACTCTGCATGTAAAAGTGAAAGAAATATGACAAATTTTTGAAAGTTCACCTTAACCACCTGAAAAGGAATAAAGGACAGCATAGAAAAGTAAAATAAAGCATTCAAGGAAACAAGGTCATGGCTACCTACAGGACTTAGGAATGGAAAAATGTTTCTGTTTCCATTGATGCTTCAAAGTTACTCAATGCTGAGTTGAACAAATCAGAACAATACAAAACATAAAGAACCCTTTTATTTATATAACAATATTACATAATTTTCCAAAATTCTTCAATTTCAAATTTAGTAAGCAAAGGAAATAGGTCTTGAGTGTTGGGTCTCTGAGAGAACTATCTGTTCACAGTCCCCCTGCTAAGACTAAATAGTGGTAGAATAAAGCTGGCATATTTTTGTATATGAGTTGGAGAGTTATAGAGGGAATGTTATGAATCAGCTTTAGTAGAAACTAAATGGCCTTTGATCCTCTTTACACAATTATATGTTGTCCTTATACATTACTCTACTTCTTATAAGTATCATATAGTTAAGTACTGATGTTCTCTAAGGATATCTAGTAGACATTTAGGTCACTATGAAAAGCCACAACAAGAAAACAAACCTTGCGACTGACAATTACAATAATACTGATTTCTGTGTTTTGACAGAAAATAATTTGAGAAATGCTCATTCATATTGCTATTCAAGGATGCTTTTTCTGTTCAGCTGTGAGAAGAATGGTTTCTGAAAGCCTGAAGCTGTTAATTACTAAATCCATGCCCACACGAGAAACAAGGTCATATACTTTTCAGGGTGTCTCTAAGCCAATGTCAAAGAACTGGGTACAGTCGAGAGTGGTTTATCCTCAATGCAACCAGTGCAAGGGCATTCCCATGTTTTTAGAACACTGAACTTCTCTGACTGACCATATTTGTTTTAGAATCTCCAAATCACTGCTGAGGATTTGTTGACTTACAGGGATTGCACTTTCTTTCTTTCACTATTTTGGAACTTTTACTTCATTTCAATATCCGTTTCCATCCAGATTCAGTGAGCTCCCACTAGCCGAGATCAGCTGTTTCTGTGGGTATCCCCATCATGGTTTTGACCAATTTGCCCATATTATCACTCCTCCCTCTCTTCAACTGGATTCTGGGAGGTCAGCTCCCTGCTGGCTGTGGATCTCTTCATCTACTTCCAGCAGTTTCTGGATAAAGTTTCTATGGAGGCTACTAAGGTAGTCATCAATCTGATTATAGGGGAAGCCAGTTCAGGTACCCTCTCCACTATTGCTTAGGGTCTTAACTGGGGACATTCTTGTGAATTCCTGGTAATTTCCCTAGGGCCAGGTTTCTTGCTAATCTCATAATGACTCCCTCAATCAAGATATCTCTTTTCATGCTCTCCCTCTCTGTCCTTTCCTCATCTGGGCTATCCTGTTCCTTCATATTCTCCTATGCCCTCCCATTTCAGCCCCCCTATACGATACTCTCAGTTTTCGGAGAAGATATTGTCTATTTCCCTTCCCAGGGGGATCCATGTATGTCTCTCTTAGGGTTCTCATTGTTACCTAGCTTCTCTGGGGTTGTAGATTATATGCTGGTTGTCCCTTGCTTTATCTCTGACATCCATGTATGAATGAGTACATATTTTGTTTGTGTTTTGGGGTTTGGGTTACCTCACTCAGGGTGTTTTCTTTTTCTTTTCTTTTTTTTTTTTTTTCTAGTTTCATCCACTTGCCTCTGAATGTAGGTGAAAGTTGTGTGTCTGTCTGGTGCCACTGGCTGTAAGACAATGATGTGTCCCTAATGCTTTAATTGGCATTTTAGAGGCCATTCTCTTTGGAGGGATACCTTGACTCAGCCTAGATAAAGGAGAGAGGGCCTTCTTCCTGCCTCAAAGAGAAATGCCATACTTTGCTGACTCCCCATGGGAAGCCTTACCCACTTTGAGGAGTAGAAGCAGGTAGGGGTGGGTAAAAGATGGAGGGAGAGGGGAGGGAGGGAAAACTGGTATTGGAATGTAAAATAAGAAAATATTGTTTTAATAAATAAGACAAAAATATTCATTTCATGGAGAATACAACAAAACTGAAAGACCTTAGAGAGAAGATTCAAGGGTTGACAGGCAAAATGGTGAACTTAAGTGGGAGGACCTTGGTCTTCCTGTAGGACAGGGAATTTGGACTGCTCTTCAGTATCGAGAGGGAGGGGGAATGGACTGGGGGGAGGAGAAGAGGAGTGGGGATGGGGGAGGGGAGTGGGGGGAGGGGGCAATGTGTGGGAGGAGGGGGAGGGAAATGGGAAACGGGGAGCAGTTGGAAATTTTATTAAAAAATAAATAAATAAAAAAAATAAAAATAAATAAAAAAATGCTGGGATTGGATATTAATTGTGAATAAGTAATATATAGCAAATCTGATTTCTTTACATATTAATTATCTCTGATGGTGACTCCATGTCATTATGGGAAATAAGTTTCCATGGGATAATCAAACGCTTTATATACTGGTAGCACCACAGTAGATTAATTAAGTAAAATAAATTAAATGTACTACTTTAATTTAATATTTCTAAGTACCTTTAAATTGTGTCTACTTTTGTAGCCATGATAATGTGTGAAATGGGTTTGAGTTTTCTTAGTTTTATAGAAGTTTTGAAATTTCTTGATCTTCTTGAACAAGAAACAAGAGTGCAGATAAGAGGTTTAGACTCTGCAAAATTTACGATGTAAATCATTTTATGATCTCTATGGAAGTTGACTTTTAAGTATTCAAAAAGAACTTTAAGAATTCTAGAAGTCAATTTGATCAAATGAACAAAACAAGGGTGACCTTGAAAATGAAAAATATCTGTATCCATTTTAGGAAATTTACATTCTCCTTGGAAAATAGGGAAAAGAGGGAGAGAGAGAGCGAAGAAAAGACATAGAGAGGAATCAATTTATTAGATAGGCCAGATTATTCAAAAATGCCTAAGAATTATTTAGACAATGGTGTTTTCCTATTCTTATTTAATATTTACTGAACCTGAATGATTTATTGTCTGTAAATTAGTGAAATGTATTTTATTTTCTTTATTTCTTCTGGCAATGATATTTATAATAGCTGATATTTGGGAGAATTTCCAAAAACCCATGGAGAGAACTAGTACATGAGAAAGATGTTCAGATGGGAAAAGTGAAATTGAGTAAATAGACACAAACCACCCCACTAAAAATGCCAAAAAGAATTGCCAAGGCACTTCTTTTCTTGCTTTTTTATGAATACATTGGCAGATTTTAAGCAATGCATTTTAAGGAAAAGCTTTAAAGCCTAATTCTTACGATTGGGGTATGTTTAATATCTTGCATGTTCTGACAAAAATAGGGTCTCTTTCTTCTATATCTAATGGCCACTCTAAAATTTGTCTTTGGTTAGTTTGCTTACCTCAAATTATTGAAATAATAACTAACTTTAACAAATTTTTAATCTCAAAGCTTTTAATCTTCAACACTGACTTTCTTTAAAGATCTTGATAAAATGTCATATAGTTAGGTTGGTGTGGTAGCTTTAATAACAGCACTCGGGATGCAGGGGCAGAGGTACAAGGAAATGCATGTAGAACTCTGAGTACTAGGCCAGCTTGTTCTACATAGGAGACCTTACCTAATAGAGAACGAGAGACAGTTAAGTTAAGGAGAGACAGACAGACACGCTAAGAGTGACAGAGAGACATACAAAGAAAAAAAGGATGAAACAGAAAATAGTCAAACAGTCAGAAGAAATTAATGAAGACTATTGTGAAGTCATTATCCAACATCAAAAAGTTACAAGGACATACAACACATAAACGTAAGAACAATGAAGGTATTTGGATAACAAATAGGTTTTTAAAAGTAAGACAGTTACATCTAGAGTATATGTTTACTTTGCTTTCATGTTGAGAGTACATTTCATCAACTTAATTTACTTAACAAAATATTGAGATAGGTTCTTCATACTTGTGACACTAGTTTATAATTTCTACAAGGTTAACTCTCTCGCGCGTGCTATATATATATATATATATATATATATATATAATTTTTTCAACAAATATAGTCATACATATCTTCCTATACACAGGCAAATACAAGTAAATATTTAATTACATAAATGTGATAGCAAGTAGTATTAAAATGTATCCTGGGGCTGGAGAGATGGCTCAGTGGGTAAGAGCATTGCCTGCTCTTCCAAAGGTCCTGAGTTCAATTCCCGGCAACCACATGGTGGCTCACAACCATTGGTAATGAGGTCTGGTGCCCTCTTCTGGCCTGCAGACATACACACAGACAGAATATTGTATACATAATAAATAAAAAAAATTAAATAAAAAAAATAAAAAATAAAATGTATCCTGGAATCCTCCCATTTAGGTAAAGATTGATAGTATAATACTCTTTATGTTAAAAATTACACTTATCATGAAAAGATAACATAAGTAACAGAAGCAAAAGACATTGAATCTGGGTAAGTGAAAAAAGGCTTTGCTGAAGTATGCTGGATAGCACTCAGCACTTTTCTCAGAGAGCTGAAGAACAAGAAATGCAGAATTCAGAACTATGAAGTATTATTCAGAGTATCATGACAAAGCTGATACTAAAACAATAAAGCCAGTGCGACTGTGTTGGATGGACTTAAACCATGACTTCTTTTGGTAGTATTACTAATGCTCAATGCAATATTCTGCTGCTATAAAATGACTTCAGAAATAGTGGATATTCAAAACTATGATGCTTGTAATGATTGTATAATTTTACCTTTGTCAAAAATCAGGATGTTTATAGATGTGTGGATTAATATCTGGGTCTTAAATTCCATTGGTCAATCTGTATGTTTTTATGCCATATACCAACCTGTTTTCATTACTGTAGCTCTATAATAGAGCTTGATGTCATGGATGGAGATGCCTGTGGAAGTTCCTTTATTATACAGGATTGTTTTGATGATGCTGGGTTTTTGTTTTTCCTTATATAGTTGAGTATTGTTTTTTATGTTATGTCTATGAAGAATTGTGGTGGGATTTTGATTGGGATTTCAATGAACTTGTAGATCACTTTTGGTAGTACTACCATCTTTATTAGGTTGATCCTACCTACCCATGAGCATGGGAGTTCTTCCCATTTTCTGTTACCTTCTTCAATTGTTTTCTTCAAACACTTAAAGTTCTTGTCAACAGGTCCATACCAATTTCCCTCATGAACATTGATGCAAAAATATTCAAGAAAATACTGACAAATTGAATCCAAGAAAACACCAACTCACCATACTCAAGTCAGCTTAATTTTGGATACAAATGGGTAGTTCACAACCCAAAAAGCTCATTACAATACGTTATATAAATAAACTGAAAGAAAAAAGCATATGATCATCTCATTAGATACTGAAAAATCTCTTGGAGAGATCAGGGAACAAGGAACATATCTAAACATAATAAAAGCAATATACAGCAAGCCGACAGCAAACATAAAATTAAATGGAAAGAATCTCAAAGTGATTCCACTAAAATCAGGAACAAGACAAGGCTGTTCACTCTCCCCAAATTTATTATGCATGTTTCTTGAAGTTCTATTTAGAACAGTAAGACAACAAAAGGAGATCAAGGAGATACAAATTGGAAAGGAAGAAGTCAAAGATTCATTATTCACATATGATTTGATAATATACAGTAGTGACCCAAAGAATTTTACCAGGTAACTCCTACAACTAACAAACACCTTCAGTAATGTGGAAGAGCACAAGATCAACTCAAAACATCAGTAGTCTCCTACGTACAAATGATAAAGAAGCTGAAAAAGAAGTCAGAGAAACATCACCTTTTACTATGCCACAAATAACATAAAATATCTTGGGGTAACACTAACTATGCACTCTTTTAATGTGAAAGTTGATTGACTAGGGGTGTATGACTTTCAGCTGAGCCATCAAAGTTTGAGGTGGATACCTACAGCTTGTCTGTTACCAAAGAGTTAGGACAAGACCTCCACCATGATCCGATCTCCTAATGAAATCTGATGTGGAGAAAAAATTTAGTGAGTGAAGAAAAAGTGAACATTCTAGGATATGGAGGAGCATCACTGAATATTTGTGAAAAATTAATGGAAGATATTGAAGGTGAGGGTCACTTAGTTAAAATCTAACCAATATTTTGTAATTTACAGACAAATTAACAGTTTATAACTATAGCATTAGCAAATGAAAGCACAGGGCAAAAAAAGAAAAAGTGCATTATGAGTAGGGAATTCATAAATCTACTTGTCAACTGATTTCAGACGGCCCATATTTCTTTATGGTGAGGCAGGAAGGCTCTCTCTATGTTCTGGTTGCAGATTTTGGTTGCTGATCTCCGTTCCAGCAGAGTATTCTGATGTGTGACTTTACCCCTAAATAAATAATCATCTATTTCTCAATTCTGAGCTAATGTAGGATTTCTTTTAAGCGACCGTCTTCAAGCATGAATGTTAAGGGAGATGAATGTTTCCCAAACTGTCCTACATATATGACTTATTTAGCTTCTACCAAGACTAGGTACACAATGCTATACTTACATACATTCAGGAAAATACCAATGCTCATCATGTTTAAACAATATTACCATAACATCAAAAAATCATTTAGTAAATGTAAAAATGATCATATCTGATTTTAGAGCATATATATTAAATGTTATCAAAATTGTTAGGCTGAAGTTGGGCAGTTGGATTACATAATCCAATAAAAAAAATGAAGTACAGAAGGAGGGAGAACATGAGCAAAAAATCAGGACCACGAGGGATGCACCCACCCACTGTGACAGTGGAACTGATTTATTGGGAGCCCACCAAGGCCAGCTGGTCTGGGACTGAATAAGCATGGGTTGATTCCGGACTCTCTGAGCATGGCGGTCAATGAAGACTGATGAGAAGCCAAGGACAATGGCACTAGGTTTTGATCCTAATACATGAACTGGCTTTGTGGGAGCTTAGCCTGTTTGGACGCTCACCTTTCTGGACGTAGATAGAAGGACCTTGGTCTTCCCGCAGGACAGGGAATTTAGACTGCTCTTCAGTATCGAGAGGGAGGGGGAATGGAGTGGGGGGAGGAGAAGAGGAGTGGGGATAGGGGGAGGGAAGTGGGGGGAGGGGCAATATTTGGGAGGAGGGGAGGGAAATGGGAAACGGGGAGCAGGTGGAAATTTTAATTAAAAAAGAATAAAAAAAAAAAAACAAAAAAAAAAACAAAAAAAAAAAAATGAAGTACAGACCTCAACAGAGTATTCTAAACTGGCTGAAAGACATGTAAGGAAATGTTCAATATCCTTACTCATCAGAGAAACACAAATCAAATCAACTCTGATATACCATCTTACACCTGCAAGAATGGCCAAGATCAAAAACACTGATGACAACTTATGCTGGAAAGGTTGTCGGGGAAAGGGAACATTTCGGCATTGCTGGTGGGAATGCAAGCTGGTACAACTCCTTTGGATGTCAGTGTAGCGATTTCCCAGAAAATTAGGAAACAACCTTCCTCAAGACTCAGTAATACCACTTTTGGGTATATATCTAAAAGATGCTTAATCATGCCACAAGGACATGTGCTCAACTATACCCATAGTAGCTTTGTTTGCCATAGCCAGAACCTGGAAACAACCTAAATGCCCCTCAACCGAAGTATGGATAAAGAAAATATGGTACATTTGCACAATGGAGTACTACACAGCAGAAAAAAAAATAACATGTTGAATTTTGCAGAAAAATGGATGGAGCTAGAAAACATTATTTTGAATAGGTAACCCAGACACAGAAAGACAATTATCACATGTACTCACTCATAGGTGGTTTTTAAACATAAAGCAAAGAAAGCCACCCTACAAACCACAATCCTCGAGAATTTAGACAACAATACGGTCACTAAGAGAGACTTTCATAGTTCTAATTTACATGGGAAGTAAAAGGTAGAAAAAGACAAGATCTCCTGAGTAAATTGGGAACATGAGGACCTTGGGAGAGGATTGAAGTGGGGAGGAGAGAGGCAGAGAGGCTAGCAGAGAAAAATGTACAGCTCAATAAATGCCAGTAAATAATGTATAAAAAATTGTTAGGCTGAGAAGTTGTTTTGAAGGTAAATCAAAATTTAAAATTCTGTAGTGATTGGATAAGTTAAATTATATTTCTATAATTAAAAATCTGAATACATAAAATAAATAAATACCAAATGTTAAAGAATAAAGTAGTCTATGAAGAACAAAAAATAAGCTCATTTAGTAAATAAATTTATGTTACTATTATTTTAGACTTCATACTTCAGTCAACATTTATTTTTCTTAAAAATAATACAATACAATGCTAATAATTCTTTTCTGTTTTTATAGGATTTGCTTACCCAACCAAATAAGGAAAGGCTGCATATTTATAACTTTATGGAAAAGAGTAAAGGTTACTTTGAACATTGAACCAAAGGCTCCTCAAAAATTTATGATGAATAAGGTGAGTGCAATTTAGATTCAATTATAACTTAAATTAAATTGGATAGAGAAACAAAAACAAAAGGTCAAAACATTACAGAAGAAACAGCGGCATCTTTCATGAAGGAAAAAAAATGGTAGGTCAAAAGTACATGAGGCAAATTGATTATCATAGGTTTAAACTTTTTAAATTGGCTAATATGTTTATATTTAGTGAAAACGCTACCGAAGAACATGCATTATCACTAACATTGCTGAAACTCTCCATTAGTGAAGCTTGTTAAAAATGAAAGCAACACTGGGAATATCAAAACAAGATACAGAATAGGAAACATTTTGAAGCAAATCTTTGATCATAAATGAAGTGTAATACAGTCTGTTAGTTAAACATTATACTGAGAACCTATTAAAATGAAGGCATTAACAGAGAAAACCAAAGTGAACAACACCTACTTTGCTGTTAATTAAAACATCCTGATTAACAAAGCAAAAATAAAATTAATGAAGTAAAAAAATCAGTGTAGAATTTATAATCATGCAAAAGAAAAAACATAACAAAA
The DNA here is from genome assembly GCF_950005125.1 of Chionomys nivalis. Classification (NCBI taxonomy): domain Eukaryota; kingdom Metazoa; phylum Chordata; class Mammalia; order Rodentia; family Cricetidae; genus Chionomys; species Chionomys nivalis. Next base: position 25,340,479 of record NC_080103.1, on the reverse strand, counting down.
CAAAGCAAAACAACAAAAACAGTAGTGGGTATTCATCACTGAATTGATGCCCAAGTTAGTAAACTTTTGTTTTAAAAAAGAAATGGGACATTAGCAATGACTTAATATCAAGGGTTATTTTGATAATTATACTCAGTTCATAAATGGCAAATGATTTTAGCTGATATGAATCTACTTTATTTTACAGTATTTAGAAAGTATACGTTTCTTCATATATTCACAGATGGCTGAGATTTTCATAGATTTATAGATATAATTATCAAACTATATATTGGTAATAACATATATTTAGTATATTCTGTTTTCAATATATATTTTGTTTGTTTGCTTTTGTAGTTAATCTTATAATATACAGGTTCTGTGAACTCAAGATTTGGCTAAATTCTCTTCTCCATAGTGCCAGAACCTGACCCTTTTTTAACACATTGGTCCATTGAGGCAGACCTTTACTCCTCTGCGTAAATGCAAATCCACTGAAGAGGTAGAAAGGGCATGGTAGATAAATAGCAGACATTTTCCTGATTGGTTGAAATTATGAAAATAACAAGTGAATTGTTTGACTTTATTTGAAATAATATCCACTTTTTAAAATGAAATTAATATACTATATTTTTGAATATTGTTTCAGGTGAAATAGTTCCCAAAATTTCTGTTAAGATTACATGACAAGATTAACAATAGGGGACACAGGTAAAAGTATTTTCCAAACCCCAAAGCATGATTTCAAGCTACAAGACCCAAATAAAGGTTATTGGATCAAATTTACTATGCAGAATTAAATAGCAAACTCTTCACATGCAGTGGCATAGGTGACTACACACAAGTATCATGCATATACACATTTACAGTTTCATTATAATAGCAAATACATTCATTTTTAAACACTAAGTAGCATTTTAAAATGCATATGCCATAGCTTTCCATTTGAAGAAAAACAGTAAGCAACCAAAATTTTAAAATAGAACTAAGTTAAACAGCACAACTTCCCACCAATGCCATAATGTTTATATTTAACTGTTAACTAAGAAAATATCAAGTTTTCTTTTTTTGAATGTGCACCTGAAGACATATGAGCTTTATTGGCTTTCTTTCAGATATTCCAGAACTCAAGTACAGGAGTAATTACAGAGAACAATAAAAATTAGGTAAGCAGACAAGAAAGTAAGAGAAACAGAGATATGATGAGATGGAGAGAGTGGGAGAGAGAGAGCCTTCAATTGATTCTCAAAAAGTTTCATTGTGCACATGAAAGGAAATATTTCTCAGAATCATTAGATCGAAACAAAAGAATTTGCAGTCTTATGTTGGACCAAAGTAAACCAAAAATTAGGGAAAATAATCTGATTTTGTAAAGTTAATAATGCTAAAGTTCTTGTCATGATATTGATCAAACTTGCACTAAAAATGGAAATTACTATTACATGTTCAAATCATTCCAACAATGCAGTAAAAAGTGATTTTTTTAATGATAATCAAACTCAATGATAAACTCTAGAAGTAAGTGTAAGTTTCTTTATGAATTAGGTATTCAGATTGACATTAGGGTAAATGTATTATACTGTGTACTTGGTTACACATTAATGTGAAAACTAAGTATTGCAACATATTATTTTTCTTATTTCCTATGATTAAAAATTTATGGAAAATGGAATTAAAATATGTAATTTTTTATTATGGATTAGTAGGAAAATCACTTTTAAATTATAAGACATCAATTAATATTAACTGGAAAAACAAAAAATATTTTGCTAAAATTGTGAATGAGGGGTATAGTTAATTAACAAAAATAAACATGAGCTTCCAATAAGAATATGAATTATTTACCAAAACATGTCAAAGTCATGTAAATATGTGAAATTATCTATGCCTAAAAATAGAAATTTACAATAAATGGTTATTGCTTGTGCATTGGAAAAATGAAGACAACTAGTATAGGCACTCTAACTCATAAGAACCTTTGGGAAAGTTTACTTGTCAATATCTATCATACTCTAGAAATCATATTCTTAGTACTACAGAAATTTCAAAGAGTAATTACACCTTGCCTAATCACCAATAGTTAATAAATGCTAAATTATATCAAAAGCATAGGGTACAGTCCTAAAAAGAAAACTCTCAACAGAGGGATCTAAAATGTTTGAAAGACACTTGAGGAAACACTCAACATTCTTAACCAACAGAAAAACGCAAATCAAAACAACCCTGAGATTCCATCTTATATTAGTAATGACCAAGGTAAAAAACACTGATGACAACTTATGCTGGAGAAGATGTGGGAAAAGGGAACACTCCTCTATTGCTGGTTGTAGTGCAAACTGATACAACTGCTTTGGATATCAGTATGACATTTTCTCCGAAAATTAGGAAACAACCTACCTCAAGAATCAGCAATACAACTTTTGGGTATATACACAAAAAATACTCAATCATATCACAGGGACACATACTCAACTATGTTCATAGTAGCATTATTTGTCATAGCCAGAACATGCAAACAACCTAAATGCTCCTCTACTGAAAAATGGATAAGAAAAATGTGGTACGTTTACATAATGGAGTATTACACTGCAGAAAAATAAAATGTCATCTTGAAATTTGTAGGCAAATGAATGGATGAATCTAGAAAACATCACACTGAGTGAGGTAACTCAGAGCCCAAAGGATAAATATCTTATGTAATCACTCATATTTGGCATTTAAACATAAAGGAAAGAAAAGACAGCCTACAATTACCAATCCCAGAGAACCTGGACAACAAAGAAGACCCTAACAGAGACATGGATCTAATGTACATGTGAAGTAGAAAAAAGAGATCTCCAAAGTAAATTGGAAGCATGGGGACCATGGGACAAGGTAGAAAGGGAGGGAAGAGGTAGGGAGGGGAGCAAAGAAAAATAGCTCAATTAAAAAATTAAAAACTAAAGACAAATATGACATTGATATAAAAGATTTCTAAATAAAAAGATCAATAATACAACAATAATAAACAAGAAGTATAAACTCCCAAAACATAATGTTACCTAAAAGCCATCTTTTACAAAAAGACAATTCAACATAAAGTCTGTCTTATTTTAATTTATTGTAGTTTAATTAACATGGTATATGGGTTATTTAACCAACTGTCTTCTTTGTATGCTTTAATTCAAGGGCATTATAAATGAATAAGTTCAAAGAAATATTGAGGCCATGTATATATTTGGTAGCCTTGGATTTTTAGAACAAAGCCAACATTAATTCAAATGATAAAATCAAATTTATGGATGACTGGTAAATACCTAAAACATTTAAGACAAATATATTACATGCAGTGATAGCAGTAACTAATGGGTTCTGTAATGTTAATCAAAAGATATACTGTGAAGGGAAAGCATGGCCACGGCAACTCTTATAAAGGAAAACATTTCATTGAGGTTGGCTTACAGTTCAGAGGTATAACCATTATTACCATGATGGTGCACAGAAAGACATAACTTTGGACAGGTAGTTGAGCATTCTACATTAGGATCAAAACACAGCAGGAAGTGATAGAGCATAGGCCTGGATTCAGCACTTGAAACCTCAAAGCCAACCCATAATGACACACATCCTTTAACAAACCCACAACTTTTAATAGAACCTATGGGGCCATTTTCGTTAAAACCACCACATATGCTAAATTATCTCCAAAACGTTAAAGATCTAAAAAGGTAGCTCAGCCATTAAGACCATTGGTTGCTCTTACAGAAGACCCTTTCAAGTCCCAGCTTCCACGTGGCTGCTTCCACTATAACTAAAATTCAGCAAAATCTGACAGCATTTTCTGGCCTTTAAGGAGGACATCAGGTATGCATCTGGTATACATTCATACATGTAGAAAGTTCCTTTATACAGGAAACAATACAAATTTTCAAAAGCAAGTGTCAGGGGCATGAGTGTTACAACAGGTAACAACTAGTGTTTAGCTGTCAACCTACCAGAGGAATGAGTATCTAGTGGAGATAAATCCTGTTCAGAGAGGTCTACAGGACCGTTGGCTCTGGAGATTGTTGCTAAATATTGTTAAAGCAGATTGGTATCTTCCCAAAGCTTGCATTGTTGTGTGTAGTGTCATGTGATGTGTATATGCAATCTCATGATTACATCTCAATCTTAGGAGAACGTATATGTGTGGATGGTCAGAAAGATGATGTTTCAGTTGCATGTATAATTTTGATATATAGGATATTTATTAGAACATACTTGATAAGTAGATCCACGAAGACTGTAGACACTTAAAAGCGTACTCTCCCCCTTTTAAATCAGACTAATATCAAAAATTAACAGTTTTCTGAGTATAACAAAAGCTTTTACTTTTACCTCAGAGCAAATTCGAACTAAACTAAAGACTTTTTGTAAGTAGATCATTAGTTTAAGACCTTACAGCTATGGGCAACATCAGAGTTGCAGGTGTCATCCAAGGTAACCATGCAAAGCATCCTATGAAAACCATGCTAATTCTTCACTTCCCAGTCTATTAATAATAGATGTATGTCTCAAAGTTGTCATGGGGCATTGTGCTACCCAATCCTGTTTCATCACAGTCTTATTGCTGTAACCATGGAAACTTGTGTTACCATCATAATGGCTCAGCTCTTTATTGCTTATGCTAAAAATGTACTTTTGACCAATGAGAGGAAACTCTTGTAATTTTTTTTATTACTTCAAGATTCCTGGAGGGGGGAGAGGAAAGAAGCTAGGGGGAAAGCTAGGAAAAATTAGAAATAGGACTGGAGAATTGAATTAGAAGTAAAGGAATAACAAAACTTATTTGGAAAAGCACATGACACAGCTTGTTTGTTCATCCTCCGATAGCCTGAGAAAAAGTCCTTTTGGATGCTGGAGCATCCAATTATGAGTCCTTAAGAGGGCAATTGGACTGTCCTCAAACACTACTGTTAAACAAGGAGATGCTGCTGGAATAAATGTACAAAACAATGTTTATAAAAATGCTCATAAATAAGTCAAAGTTCAGAGAATAGGAGACTGTGGATTGCTCATCCCCAAGCAAGGCATTTATATCACATCCCTTTTTCCAAGGTTCCAAGAACTTTAAGGAAGTAGGGAGGGGAGGAGACTAGAAAGACTGTTAGAGACAAGTGGTTGGGGAAAATTCAGGCAGATAATAGCTTCTAGACCTGCATGGCTATTATATTCACTATTGAAAAAGAGTTATGCTTTTTTCTTAAGATGTATTGGAAAGACTTCTATGGTTTAACAAGTTAAGCAGTTGCAGAAAGTTGATGCTTATTTGACAATGAAAAAACATTTTCATGTTGATGTGTTCTCACTGTAGATTCCCCACAGTCTTATGGGGTGTTGTACAGCCATTGAATATCAGAAATAGGAATTGGATCAAAAGGTTATTTAAAATTTACATAAATATAAAAGAAATGTAAAATTGACAGAGGGAGTTGGATGGATTATCCTGACAGAATTGAAGGCAAAGGGAGTGATTAAATAAAAGCATTCTATACATACATTATTTGAAAAATCAAAATATATGCTTAAAATGATAGAATAAAAATAAAACAATAAAGATCACAGCACTCAGGAAGCAGTGACAGACAGATCTCTTGAGAGTTTGAGGCTAACCTGGTCTACAAAAGCTAGTTTAAGGACATCCAGGGCTGTTACACAGAGAAACCTTGTCTCAAAAAATAAAAACAAAACAAAACAAAAACATTATGAAATTGAAAATTGGCATGCTAAATTTAGACTTGAAAATATAATCTACTGATACCATTTGTGTTTCTGAAAGTTTATAAAGTTATTTTTTCTCATGTGAGAATTTTTGATAATAACTTTCCTCGGGCTTAGGAAAGCAGTTGCACTGAAGTAGCTAAGATACGCTGATATGAATTTATTGACTGTATGTCAAAAATGTAAAATAAAAAAGTCATTTTTGAATGTTAAATGGTCTTTCCTTTCTGCACCTTGAGATTCGCGTCTCTATTCTTTTTCTGTATTTCATCTCTGTCTGTACTTTCAACCCCCTTGGAGCAAAGCCAGGCACTGGAGCCCACAGTGTGAATATGCTAGCTATATTCCTGTTTGATCTTCTTCCCTTGATGTGTCAGTTTCTTTGTGGGCTGCCTACTTGTCAAACCATTTTTATTCTTCAAAACTTTATACATAATTTTTAAATAAGCTCTGCAGATCTGAGGATGCTTGATGAATTTTTCACTAGTTAATCATACCTAGAGAACATAAACACCACCATTTATACGTAAACATTGTAAAAGCAAACAAATGTTTACTGACCACAGCCAATTACATGAAAATACTCAAATGAAAAGTTAAAGAAAATTGTCTGTACTCTTTTCTGGAATGATAAAATAAGTAGATATAAAAGCCTGTGAAATCATATAAAAATATAGACAGACATAAAAGTAGATGATATACTATACTTCTCTGAAATGTAAAAAAATAATTCAACACACAGAATTTAATGCTTGGCACATAGTGATATAAAAACCTTAAGACCAATATCTGATAGTTATATAGTCAAATTGTTCTTCAGGTTTTGGAAAATGCCGGACTTGTCTTTATTTATCTTTACCCACTATAAAGATAAATACTATAAAATATAAATATATAAAGTTATATACAGAAGATACTTTCTAATCAGATATTTTGCAAAATTTTTCATTTGTGTGGCAGAGGATGAACTTTAGCTCTGTGTTTCAGACTGCCTGGGGTCAGGGACATGAAGTAATTGCAAAGGAAATGTAAAACTTACTGCATCTTGGAGCATAAATCATGCGCAGTGAAACTCTACAAATCAATGAAAATAAATGCATTCAAAATGTATATTCAGCACATTATTGATAATGCTACTCTTGAGAATTTATGTGTGTGTGTGTGTGTGTGTGATTGTGTCTGTGTGGATGAGGACATCTTAGGAGTTAACATTATTCTTCAAGTGAGAGCAGGATAATTCATCTTAACTCAGTCTAGTAAAGGTCAGTTAAAGAGAATTTAAACAAACTGTACAGCTTCATAAGCTGTTGTTAAGGTCAAACCAAGTTAATATTTCTTTGTCCTGAAGTAGCAAGAGTAACAAAGGACAGATATGTCCAGAAACAATAAATAAAATCCTTTTATCATAAGCCAGAAAATGATATATTTTCATCCTCCAGTGCTTCTTCACTAGGACTTTAAAATCACTCTGCAGCCATTTTAATTTCTAAGTCCATGTCAAAATAGAAGATATGACAGATACTTGCTTAAAACTATGAGACGTTTGGAACTTTAAATCAGTAAATCTTTGGAAGAACTGCCACTTGCTGAACATCCAACTGTGCTGTGCAGAGACACTGGGATAAGGTGAGTGCAAAGACAGGATTCAGAAATCATCAACACAGCATGCCTCTATGCAGAAATGGCAAGGCATGGGGAATTCAAACAAACTGAGCAGCACCTTGTTTATAGGAGTGAGATGGCTTCTGAGAGCGACTTGTAGTAAATACTCAGAACATCAAATAAAAGAAGTAAGTTTCATCAAAAATAAGCAGAGATATTTTCCAAGAAGACTGATTCTAAAAGGAGAAATAAAAGAGGATTCTACTTCATTGACAGAATAAATCTGCTAATTTCTCTCATTTAGAAGAAAAAACTAAATATTATTTTATTACTTTATATATTTATATTACTTTATTACTTAATACATTATCTTACTCAGATACACATACAGACACATAGAAGAATTCAAACAAACCCACATACACATGTACTTATATACACCTACACATTCATATAAAACATACAACTGTATAAAAATTACTTTTTTCTTGGATTCAGGAACAATTGTGGCTATTCTTGGAAATAACTCATCTATGACTACTAATATTTGATCTATACTTTCTTGCTTACCCAATTTTAGATGATGTTATACAGTCTGTATGACTCTTTAAATAACATTTTATTTTATGTCTGTGTGTGGCCATGCATATGCCAAAGCATAATTATACTTATCAGAGGACAACTTGAAGGAATCAGTTCTCTTTAATCATGTCGGTCTGTGAATTGAACTAAGATCATCAGGATTGGTGACATGTACCATTTCCCACTGAGGCTAAGAAAGGGTGTTTTAAAATACACTCTTATATTGTAATTTCACACTTAGAATTGGTCTTTTTTTTTCTTCATAATTGGGCTATTATACTGAATGTGAAACTCACTATGAGTTATTCATAAGTATCTCACATTTAATACCTATCAAAACATGTTCTTAATTTGTCCTTTGTAAAACTTGATCATTTCTTCTGTTTCTTATATTAAGACGAAAAAGTATTCTTTTTTTATTTACTCTTAACAAAAACCTTAGAATCTCATGTTGTGAAACAATATTCTCTGAATTGGATATTACAATTCTGAATGCTTATGAGGTTTAAAATATAAATAACTGATATTTCTAGATTTTCCTGAAACATATTAGATTCAAAGTCATCACTATGCTGGTATTATATGAGCATTAACACCTGCCTAGGTGAGGGAATGTTTCAACCTGTCATTTTTTCCTGTAAGTGATAAATAATGCTTCAAGGCTGCAGTATCCACAGACAATATGATTTTTGGAGTGGGACTCTTTGTGGTTCAACTGCCTTTGAGATGTCCACATTCTAATAAATAACCCCTAATCAATAGTCTTGAGAAAAACTCTAGGGACATTATCAGTACAAACATTTGGACATTTCTATAATATATTACTTGACCTGTGTTGAGAAGTTTATTTGAGATTTCCCAGAAAAAGTCATGCAACACAATTTTTATCTGAGCAGGAATGGACAGAATCAAATATGAGTAGGGAGAAGTGGTTGGATAGGCACCAAATCAGTTCTGTGATATACAAAAGAGAAAAATCTATGTAAGAATAAAATACCTGTTGAGTAAATACCATAAATTACATTGTTGCATGTGATATGACATAAGTATTTCACATGTGATGTCCTACCATACTGAAATGGATGCCAAGATGTGTAATGAACGCTGAGATATATGATAGTAGAATATCCTGAATGAGAATTCTAGGGTAATGATCCACTTAGTATAGAGTAACATGTCTACTTGAGGAATGAAGATATTTACTGAGAAAAGAAATTTTTCAAAATGTATTATGTATGGAATATTATATAATGCATTGAATGCCTATTAGTACTATACTGAGACACTAACAATCAATAAATGATATAATATGAATATAAAAACTTCTGATCGATTAGCACACAAGTATTTGAGCAAAATAGCAGCCTGCGAAATGGGAAAAATCTTTATCAATTACACATTTGATAGAGTATTATTATCTAGAATATAAAAATACTACAAAAAAAATAAAAATGAATGAAAATCTAAGCAGAAATTTCTCAACAGATAATGTATAAATGCTTGTGAAACATGTAGAATATTCTCACCCTCCTGAAATTAAAATTTAAACTACTTTGTGATTTCATCTTATCCCAGTCAGAATGACCAAGATAAATCAAACAAATGACAGAGATATTCGTGAAAATTTGAGAAAAGAAAAACACTTCTTTATTGATTATTAAAGTATAAATGGTACAATCTTTATATGAATCAATCTGATCATTCCTCAAATCCTGAAAATTTGTCCAGCACAAGATCCAGCTATATGATGCTCGGGTATATATATACCCAAAGGACTCTGCAATGTCCTGTAGAGAACATACTACCTGTTAATGATTGTAACTTATCTGTTCATGATTGCAATTACTTAGAAACATCTTAGATGCCTATCAATTGATGGATGGATAAGGAAAATTAAGGATAAAAATTTTGTAATATTATTCAATTGTTAAAAATCATAATATAAAATTTGAAGTTTATGCATGATGCTAGAACCAATCCTTGAAAATGAAGTAACCAAGACCCCAAAAGGCAATTATTATATGGTTTCCCTTATATGTAGATTTTAGCTTTCACATCTATATAAGGCTTATCTTTTCTTTCATAGCTTTAGAAAAATTATAATAATTTATATGAATTCATAGGTTAGTTTTGTAAAAAACTGGAAAAGTTATAGTTAAAAATAATAAGGTTATTCTTTTATTAATATACCCCATAAATTTTGTTTGGCTTCTCACATTAATTAAACTTTATTAGTGCCTAAGTTTCTTCATAGAATACATTTATAGGCAATTTTCTGTTATATTAATTATTATACATGTTATATCTATGGTTCCTCTGATAACTATAGCTTATATGAGTTTATGGCAACAAAAGCTCTCTCTTGTCTAGAACATACCATGTCACAACGCTCCTTTTCATTCTCTGTCTCCTATATTTTTCCTGACTCTGTTTCATTGATATGCCAGATCTGTGGTGGAGACAAAAGTGATTATTAAACTATAAGTCCCCCTTATGACTTTGTATTAGGCTTTTATTCTCAAAACTGACAAATTGTACATCTCTGAATATACTAATGCAATTGCAAAATGAAATTTCGTTAAAGAAGGTGAGAGTAGCCTGGGACTTTGAGTAGAGGCAAAAATATTTATATAGTTAGTAGACAACATGAACTACAATCAGAATAACTAATACTTATCTAGCCTAGGGGCTAAGAACCCATACCCATGACCTATCATTAGAGTAATATTACCTGCCATAAAATTCTCTCCTGTAGATCAATCCTAAAATACAACTATCAAAATGTTAGTCATCCCATAGAGATGTGATATTAATACATCAATAGGCACATCTTGCCTGATAGGTAACTAATATAGAGTCAAAGTTCTGGTACTGATTAAGAACTTTGATTATTTTTTCACCCCTCTTACTCTGAAGAGCATCTTGTGGTACTTACTATTAATGTTAACCAGCATGGAGGAATTTACCTTATCAATTGAAATTTTATTTCTCTGTATCCTATAAACAAAGTATATGGTTTCTTCAGCAAGAGTGTCTCACCATGTAGTCATTGTGTGAAACCAAAGGACATAACAAATTTTTAAAGGAGAGAGAAAATCTTGGTACTTTTATAATCTCAGACTCATCAATCAGTGGAATATAATTGAGGATACATATATAACTTAATAAAGCTATAGTTACCTGATAATTGACAAAGATATCTAAGATGTTCACTGGAAAAAAAGACAATATCTTCAACAAATGGTGATGGAACAACTAAAATTCAGCATGCAGAACAAATGCAGTATTATCTTTCCCTTTGCACAAATTCAATGGCAAATGAATAACCTCAACAGAAGACCTTATGCCTTTAACATTCTAGAAGAAGCACAGAGAATGTTTCAATTTATAGACACAGGCAAGGACAATTCTATGATTCTAGTAGTACAGTAAATAATATCAAAAATCAACAAATGTAAGACCATGAAAAAACAAACAAAAAAATCTGTGGAGTAATGAATACTGTAAAGCAAATAAATAGGAAGACCACAGAATAGGAAACAGTCTTTGTCAACTATTTATCTGAAAGAACTCAAAAAAATATTAAGAAAACAACAATCAAAGAAAACAAAAGTTAAAAAATAACAAGCAATAGAACTGAAAAGAAAATCTTCTAAAGAAGAAAATCAAGTGATTCTAAAACAGTTTAAAATATGCTCAACACCAATAACTATCAATACAATGAAAATTGAAACTTTTTAATTATTACATCTCAATCCAGTCCAAATGATCATCACCAGGAACAAAAATGACAACAAATGCTGGTGTGTATGTGGGAAAATGGGATCAAATATACAGTCTTGATGGAAGTATATATTATTATGCAGATCATGTAAATAATTCTAATAGTTACTCAAAACAGTAGAAACAGAGTTGCCAGATGACCCTCTTCTACTACTCATGGGTCTATCCAACAGACTGTATTTCTAATGACAAGAGAAGCTTACAATCCATATTCATTGATGCTATATTTATAGTAGCTCATAAATTAAAACAACATAACTGTCCATCAAGAGATTACTAAATAAAAAAGTCACATGTACACAATGGGATATTATTCTCCTTAAAATAACTTAAAATTATGATATCTAAAGGCAAATGTGTATAAATGAAGAAATTAGATTGAAGAACCAATTCAAGATCACAACACCAAACGCTTGTGCTCTCACATATATGAATGAACCCTAGCTTCCAATATTAATTTGAATTTAAATTTTTAATTTGGAACCTAAGTGAAAGCCAGGAATGTAGAGAGTTACATTTTAATGGGGGCATGTTAAAGGAGTATTTGACTGTAGATTATAAGGACAAAATTAATGGGAGAAAATACTGGTGGCAGGAAGCCTTAATCATGGAGTGTTGAAAGAGTATGGACTAAATCAAAAGGAAAAGAAGGGAAAAACCAAGAGATTGGGCATATAGAGCCGTATGGCAGCCTACTACTATCTCATAAACCAATTTGGAAAAAATAAATATATTTTCAAGAATAGTATGTCTCATGTGAAAAGAAAAAAGAGATAGTACTTCTGAATGTTAAAGAATTACTCATGGGGTAGGAAGGTAAGGGGGTGAGGGAATGGGTTAGCCAAAACTAAGGGTGTATGAGAAACCCTGTGTAAACCCAGTGCTCATCAAATTTCAAAATAAGACTTTAAAACTGAGAGGGTTTGAATAGACTATGCCTTTATTGGGGGGAGGGGGAGAACGCAGATCCTAGAGGATACAGGTTAATAAGAGAAAAATCCCAGCTCAAGGCATGTGATCCATCCTTAGCAGTTATTGGTCAGGGAGGCCCCAAAGATACTCAAATCCTCAATTTTAAGTGTGTCTTCTGTTGGTAAAATTATTTGTTTCCTTCTTGGTATCAGTATCTTTTCTTTATTGCTTGGAAACCTGCACTTTTGAAATTATATTCCTCTAATTCTCAGCTGTCTTTGTTCTGAATTATTACCATTGCTTCATCGTTTTTCATATACCTTCATTGTCCATTTGTAATTCAAGTGTTGTTTCTAGAGAGAAATTGCTAAGAAGTGGCTCCACATTTGGGAAATGGCACTCAGTAAATATCCACTACATCAGAAGGATATTGTGTGTTCCTCAAAAGGTTGAAGGCACCTCATCGTCCTTGTCACCTTCTCTTTCAGCAACTTGCTCTTTGATAACATCAGTGATTCTACAGAGTTTACTCTGCATTAGAGAGTGAAGGGTTCAGACCAGGGTTCAAGCATGCTGTTAATTTTTTCTACCAGCAGAATATTTAGCACCTTCTGGCACTGTGCAAGTGAGTCAGCAAAAAATAAATCATCCCTGTTAGTTCAGGTTGACTTCTCTATATCAGGCATTAAAAGTGAGTATTGTCTTCAGAAACTGTATCTTGATCTGAGACTTTATTTTTAACTGTTATTATTTTAGAAAATATCTGAGGGATATATTATAATTTATTATGTGTTTGCCAGTGTTACAATACTGTAAAATGTTCTATAAAATCATAATTATATATAAAAGTGTATATGTGTACAGAAGAAAAATTGATATGTGATATTAAATGTTATATAAGTTAGAACTATATCTGAGATTAAGAATAATCATTACTAATTCTGGTCTTTCATGGTTCAGTTCTTATTAGAAACCAACATCTACTTAATGTAGAAAATTATAATTCTTTATAAATATTAGAAAAGGGACTAGAAAGAAGTTTCAGCAGTTATGAAAGTTTGCTCTTCTTACAAAAGACTCAAGTTTACTTGCTGGCATCTTCAATGTGACTCTGAATGTCCTGTTTTTTGTCTGAACCTACTTTCAAGTTTAGACACTTTCCCATGGCCTCTGGAGCCACTGTAAAATTATGATGCCCATACATATGTGGTGACAAAACACTGATCCAAATAAAATATAATGACAAATTTAAAAAAATATCTTAAAGCTTTAGAGTATGAAAGTATAGACTATGTTAAATCACTAGAATTATAAATTATATTTTATAAATAAATTTATAAATTATATTTTATAATAAATTATAAAAAGCAAAACTGCTATAAGTAGGTCACTAGATAACAAGGACGTCAACATTCTATGTTTATCTTTATCCTTATGTCCCTGAAGAATGAGTTATAAATTAAGAGTCTGTGATAGCTGCTGACTTTAATATCAATTCAGGGATGAATATCACAAGAAACTTACGGGTTTCGCACAGGAAACAGATTGCATTAATTATCAACACATTTCTTTCCACTTTGCCTTACGTAGCTTTAGACAGAGACCCACATTGGAGCACCGGACTGCGCTTCCATGGTCCAAATGAGGAGCAGAAGGAGGGAGAACATGAGCAAGGAAGTCAGGACCGCAAGGAGTGCACCCACACTGAGACAATGGGGCTGATCTATTGGGAACTCACCAAGGCCAGCTGGACTGGGTCTAAAAAAGCATGGGATAAAACTGGACTCTCTGAACATGGCGGACAAGAGGGCTGCTGAGAAGCCAAGAACAAGGGCACTGGGTTTTGATCCTACTGCATGTACTGGCTTTGTGGGAGCCTAACCTGTTTGGGTGCCCACCTTCTTAGACCTGGATGGAGGGGGGAGGACCTTGGACTTCCCACAGGGCAGGGAACCCTGACTGCTCTTCGGGCTGGAGAGGGATGGGAAGGGGTGCGGGGGAGAGGGAGGGAAATGGGAGGCGGAGGCGGGGAGGAGGCAGAAATTTTTAATAATAATAATAATAATAATAATAATAATAATAAATTAAAAACAATTTAAAATATAACCATAGAAACACTTGATATTTGGAATGCTGTTTATTTTTTATTATTGTGATAATCATCACTGGCTTTGAGAAATTCAAACTAAAATTGTCTTACAATGTGATTGTGAGTTATCAATACTGTTTCATGAATGAATAAAAATAAATTTATAAACAATAAAAAAAGATTTTTATTTTAGTTTGATAAATATTACCCATTTGGGATTACCAAAGGTTGCTTGATTATTGCTGCAATTATATCAGCTTTACTTTGCTACATATTAATATTTCTAGACACTCTATATCAAACTTTTAGTTTTCATTTTAGCATAAGATATGGATAAGATTATCTACACTTAAATTTATGATCATTTTATGTCTAATATTTCTAATAAATTGTTCTAAAGATCAAGTTAAACACAATTAGAATAAAATTTATTTTGAACTATACATTGCATATCAGTGGATATTGTCTTTGTGTTTGAGAACCATAAAAGAGTACATGTGTATATTACTAAGTATTTCTAAAAAC
Source organism: Chionomys nivalis (assembly GCF_950005125.1). Classification (NCBI taxonomy): domain Eukaryota; kingdom Metazoa; phylum Chordata; class Mammalia; order Rodentia; family Cricetidae; genus Chionomys; species Chionomys nivalis. The sequence goes on along the minus strand of NC_080103.1, from coordinate 25,325,268 downwards.
AACGTGACCATGTATGAATATAGTTTCAACTTTGACGATTTTCTTCAACTCTTAAAACTAGTTAGTTAAAACAGATTCTATATGTATACATTATTATTGCACCAATTCCTCAATTAGGATTTTCAATAATTTCGCAATTAATAGTGCACCTTATAAATTTTCTAGCCTTAATTTATCATCACTCAGGATCAAGTAAAATATATCCCAGGCAAATATGGCAGAAGACCTCTAAAATCAAATAAGCATTCAAAAGAAACAATCTGTTACTGTGGCTTTTCATCCAGAATCAAGCAGTAAACTGAGAGACTGAGAATATAAGTCCTCTTGTCAATACCAACTTGCATGTTTTCTGTTCTTGTTTAAAATATTGTAGTCATACAATATATTATAAACTACTGAGGGAAACCACAAGAAAGATTTTGGTTAAGCATTTTTACATTGTCTGAAAAGTGAGAAAAACTTTGATAAGAGTTTTTATGTTGTCTGAAAAGTGATAAAGACTGTGGTAAGAATTTTTCTGTTGCCTGAGAAATAAGACAGACATTGGTAAGAGTTTTTCTGTTGTCTGGAAAGCAAGGGAGGAAACAAGAGTCTGAAAGAATGAAAACAGGAAGACGTATATAAAAAGTTATAGAAGGCCAGAAGGGGATTTGAACTATGTTTGCTATGATTTCTTATACCTGTAGATATTGACTATGCTTATTTTGTTAAAACGTTTTGTCTACATAAGTTTTCTTGCAAGCATGTGATTTCACTCTGTATGCTGTGATTACCATTAATGAATAAAGAAACTGCTTTGGGCCTATTATCGAGTAGAACTTGGGTAGGCAGGGAGACTAAACTGGATGCTAGGAGAAAGAAAGATGGAGTCAGAGAGACACCATGAAGCTGACGCCAGAGATAGACATGCTGGAATTTTAGCCAGTAAACCACTGCCACATGGTGATACACAGATTAATAGAAATGTGTTAAATTAAGATGTAAGAGTTAGCCAATAAGAAGATAGAGCTAATGGGCCAAGCAGTGTTTTAATTAATACAGTTTCTGTGCTGTTATTTTGGTTCTGGGTAGCCAGAATGAACAAGTGGCCTCCTCCTACAGGCATGAAGCTGAGACAGAAATGGTTTGGATAACTTTTCTGTCTCGGCCACCCATCAGTGCTGTGGCCACATTTATGGGCCTAAGGTCAAAATTTATCTCTGAACTCAGGTTACTAGATTTTCATTAGCAGAAATTCAGATGAGTTTTTGAAATAGATAATGTTAAAACTGTTCTGTGATGCTCTTTATTGAAAAGCTGGCTATAGAGTTGGATTATGACTTTTCCTTCACTAGTCCAATGATTATTTAAAATGTTTTTCTGATACTCTGTTATCTGAGCCCTGACCACATTGATAAGGAGAAGAAAACAAAGCAGAACAGTCAAAAAATTGGACTTGGTTTATGTGATCATTTTGTACCTTCAGACTTATAAGCTTATTTGGTTAGATATGGTCAAAATCTGTTAAAATAAAAAAAAAACTAGTTAAAAGTTAATTAGTAACACTGAGAATTGATAATCTAAAAATAATGGATTGATAATTTTAAAGAAACCAAAAGGCATGATTCCATTTTGGATTTTGGATTGTCATTGTGCTAGAGTACTTGATTTCACTGCCATCTTGATTAAAGGTGACCACATGGAATGGGCCTAAATAGGAGGCAACAACAGATCTCCAAGGTAGTTTGGATTGGGATAGGTTTTTATGATCACTGCTGTCCCATTCTGAAAACTAGGATTCAAAAGTATTAAAGCTGCACCTCAGTGTTCTTATACTCAAAAATGTACCTTAAAGCTTTAAAGTATTTAGTCTGCACCTCAGTGTTCTTATGCTCAAAAATGTACCTTACTCTGCCAGCTACACTTTGTTAATTTGAAAGTCACACAGGTGATAATGACTATAGAGACATAAATGGATCATAGGAAACAGTTGAGCTTTACAAATGTATGGAAGGACTAGAGTCCCAAAGACTGTGCAGTTGCAAGGATGGACCTTAGCAGTTTTAAAAATGCCAACGTCAGATGATACTTTCTAGAAGCACCGGCTACAGTGAAATGGAGCAGGTTGAGATCTAAAAGGCAGGTTATGTATATATCTTCAAAGGTGAGTCAAAGAGGTACTTTATTTTTGATATTGCAGGAAGGCATTTAAGAGATTTTAATTATTTTTAATAACAGTTAAGTATGTAGGACATTTGTGATTATAAAATATTTTACATCATTAATGTTTGGACTTAAAATAAGAAGCTAAAAGTTAGGGTCACCGACATAAGCACTAGGTGCTACCCTGAAACTGGGATGTTCCTTTTTTGTGACAGCAAGACAGTGATCTAAGCAGTTTGATAGAGGGCTTGGAAAACATCCAAGCCTATTGGTCTTAATCTTTTGAGGGTTGTACAGGGGTAACCTAGGACTATTTGCGTGTCAGATATTTGAATTAAGATTCACAACATTGACAAATCTGCAAATGTAAAATCATAGCAGAAAAAAAATTGTAATGGGTGAATCACTACAACATGGGAATCTATATTAAAAGCCAAAGCATTAAAAAATATTAAGCAATGGTTTAAAAATTGCATTTCCTTGCTCAAGGTCTATTCATGTTTAAAATATATTTTTAGCCTCTTTGTCTTTGCTAACTTTGTTGGGCTTAAGTTATTTGAATAAACTGAGTCATAATGTTTTGTATTGATACTAAAAGAAACATAAATTGAAAAATTGCTTTCTAAGGCTCATACTTAACAGAGATATAACTACAAAGTCATTTCCCAAGGTCAAGTATTCAGATAAAATTCCCATTCCCTCAAGTTACTTGAAGAAGGTTCTAACTCCCTATAAATAGTGTTACCCTCCTTATCTCTGGCAAAAGGAACTTGTAGCACTTCCATTAATATATGGCAGTAATGCCTTAGACTTGAAGGGCAATGCTAGTCCCTAGGCTCCCTCTTGTTCACATTTTGCCCTGGAACCTTTTCCTTGCCTTCCCAGGAGAAAGCATTAACAGCTGGAGACAAACTTGTTTTGTTTTTACCCTCTGAATGACTAATTTAGTTTCTTTATTAGCTTCAATTCAAAATCATTTTTTAAAGCTAAACCTGACAGAACATAAATTTCTAGTCTTATGAAAGCTATTAAATTCTTACAAACAAGTTGTAAATACAAGTTAGTTAGTCATCCTTAAAGTACTGATATAATTAATTACAAGGATAATCCTTATTTAGGTCCCTGTATATGTTTTCAAAGTGGAACTTAAAACAAGTAACTAGAAACAAAGTTTGTCTAATCAGATATACATAGGCAGCCCTCATACTTCAGAGATATACAGAATATAGCATTTAAAATAGTTATTTTAAAGCTTATGTTTTAGACAGAGACTCTGAGATCCTAGCAGTGACCCAATGTCTTCAAAGAATATTTAGGGACACCATGTTGTATCTGCCTGTATTAGTGTGGTGCTGACCACTGGGCAAGATGCCCCAGTGCAACACCTGCTGCCCAGACTTGGTCCAGATTGTGCACAAACAGTAGGACATTGGAGAATTGATTGTATAACTTTTACCAAGGCAAAATAAGGTCAGTCTTTTTTTCCATGTCCCTCTTCCACAGAAAAAATATCACCTTATGGGGCCTGACTAAGACTGTAAGATTGTTGTACTAATATTGGTGCCTTCAATGGCATAAAGACCTAGATTTGGCTAACTGTAAATTAATTCTGGTCCCTGTCATTTTTAATAGATTTGGAAGCTAATCAGTCTGTACTCAGGTATACTTTATTTATTCTTCTAAGATTTCTGATAGTATAGATAGCTAAGCTAGCTATAATTTTGTTAGCTAAATTTAGCAGCAGCAGGTATCCAAATTCTTCCACAAAGCTAAAGCCAAGTTTTCAGCACATAGCTAGGAAGAAATTAAGTCTTGCTTTTTCTAAAGCTACTAGGTCTTTTAATTTTTTTAAAAAAATGTTTTAAAATATAAAAGTTCATAAGCTTGCCGGGCGATGGTGGCGCACGCCTTTAATCCCAGCACTTGGGAGGCAGAGGCAGGCGGATCTCTGTGAGTTCGAGACCAGCCTGGTCTACAGAGCTAGTTCCAGAACAGGCTCCAAAGCCACAGAGAAACCCTGTCTCGAAAAACCAAAAAAAAAAAAAAAAAAAAAAAGTTCATAAGCTTGAGAGTCTAAAAATTATTTAAGACGTAAATACAGGTTAAGATATGGAAAATGTTTCTGATTTCTTTCCCCTTCTATGGTGTAGTTCTGATAAGCTGATAGAGCAATGGCTGCCTACTGTCTGGGTCATAAGCTCAAGATTTTAGATTTATTCTGGTTACCATCTAAGCATGAACGTGAAGGTCTTTCTCCTCAGGCCAAAGACATCTCTGTCCAATCCATACCTGGCTCTCTGGACAGTAGAAAAATATACATGCTTCTAACCCAAATCTGTAATTTTTGCTAGGACTCAAAAGTATGAGTCTATTCCTGCTGTTTTATAGATACTCATTATGTGTTTTTTTCTATGATATGGATTTTAATATGGGCCTGAAAGTTTCAAATGTATTATGTTCCTTTAAGTACATAAATTTTAACTTCTGTTTCCAGTTTAAACTTGTCTCGGTTTCCACTTGGCTGACAAGTACATCTAAGTATCAGTTTCTGGCTACAACCTGCTCCAAAAAAAATGTGAACCCTGGATTTGCTTAAAGTTTATGTGGACCAGTCCAGCTGATGTGAATGTTTCCTATCTTTTCAACAGAGTCAGTCAACCAGATGCTTCTGATGAGTGTCCGATTGCCTGAATTCCCTCCTTAGCTGTGGCTAATCTTTTAGCCTTCTTGGGCCCTGATAACAATGTCCCAATGTCAGCTCAAAGTGGTTATAGGAAAAAATACACATCCTCCCAGGATCCCTGCCCAAAATAGTTTGAAATGCTGAGACAAGGGGGAATTCCCTGGCTTGGTGGACACAAATGGTTCTGTATAATGACCTTTGACATACCAAAAAAAAAAAAGTTGGCCAACTAATATATTTATTAATGAAAATGGTTCTACAATGAGAAGATACCTTAGTTCTTTATGCAGAAACACAGAACCAAAGAGCACAATCAGGCTTATAATCACAATTTGGTTTTGCTCAAAGATCAGAGGTATAGGGCCTGGTAGGCTGGCCACTGCCCTGGAACAAATGTGTTACCTAATTAAGCCCCAATAATATCTCCTTAAACCCATGGACAAGCAGGACCCATGATTGTGTCCTGTCATTGTGTTATGCCCAAGTTGAGACCCCCAGAGAGACCACCAGAATCCATTCAAGTCCAGAATGTGAGAACAAGGTTTATTCAGCATGCATATTCCAGCTAGCTGGGAGCTCAAAGCCACCACCCACAATGCAGTACAGTGGGGAGAGCTCCCATTACTCATTTGGGGTTGACATATATAGGCAAAAACCACAAGCCAGGTTCATTTATGGTAAAGGGGGGTTGGTCTTGCTAAATGAAGGGTGTGGACTACGTCTGCATACTCCCTTCCTCCTTTAAGTGGCTACATCTGCTTCTGTGCATGCCCCTGCCATCCCCCTGAGCAGTTTCTTCTGCTTCTGTCTAGACCATAAAGCTGGGTGTTGACAGGTAGCTAGCTGCTAGCAACATTTTGTGCTTTGTGCTTTGAGCTCAGTGTCCTATTTAGACATCCTATTTTCAACTAGCTCTAGATGTCTTGCATTGAACTCAGTATCCTAACCAGCTCCTGATCAGGCAACGTGGCAACGTTTCTTAAATTTTTTCATGTCCTTACAATTGGTACATATGTAGGGGGAAATTTAGGAGCCAGTCATGACAAGCTAAAGATAGGCCTAAGTCTCAGTTTACCCTAAGGCATTACCTGTTTCAAAAAAAAAAAAAACAAACAAACAAACAAAAAAAAAACAAAAAAAAAAAAAACAAAAAAAACTGAGACTATCCAGAGACCACTCAAGAACAGACAATCCACAGGAAATTCCTAATGTTCCAACCCTTGTAGATAGGATCACCTACAGCACACACCAATCACCTTTTACCAAGACACACCTAGACAAACGTCAGCCAATCAGAGGTCCTGAACCTTAGAAATCTTTCACCTGCACCTTTGCTACTATAAAAACCCAATGCTGTTGGGCAGTGGTAACACACACCTTTAATCCCATCACTCTTGAGGCAGAGGCAGGCAAATCTCTGTGAGTTAGAGGCTAGCCTAGTCTACAAGAACTAGTTCCAGGACAGACAAACTACAGAGATACCCTGTATCAAAAACAAAACAAAAGAAAACAAAAAACCAACCCTAACTGAGTTCAGGACTCTCTGTTCACTCCAGTATACTGGACACAGGGAGAGTCTGAATCTGTGAACTTGTATAAAAATAAAGGCACTTTGCATTTACTTACATACAGGACTCAGTCTCCTAGTTGGTTTTGGGGGCACTCTGTGATCTGGGCATAACACTTCCCATTTGTTGATTGCCTATCAATTTAGTCAAAGATCCATTTTCTCCAGATAATTTGTTTTAAACGATGAATTAATTACTATGTAAACCATATATTCATAAGTTGAAAATATGTAGACTATCTAGGTTTCATTTAACTAGAAATGAAAATTTAAATTATCACGAGGCTCTGTCAAAATGAGAGAATTTACAGTTAGAAAATGCAAAAAGAAAATGGATATTTACAAAGTCTTATACATTTTTTAATAAACGTTTGAAGATATGACTTTACAAAAGTACATAATTTTAAAGGAAAGCATGAGTGACCAAAAAGTTAGAGGACAGTAGAGTGCTATATTTTACACAGAAAACATTGAAAACACAAGAAGATTTTGTGTAATGATACCAAAGCTTCAAGGTCAATATTAGATTGTTTTCTCCATGAATACATCCTAGAGCTTGTGGTGCCTTAAGCAAGTGTATGTTGTAAGGAGGCCTCTAGTTAGTTCCCAGCCTCTTAGCCCCAAAATAATCACACAGAAACTGTATTAATTAAATCACTGCTTGGACCATTAGCTCTAGCTTCTTATTGACTACCTCTTACATATTAATTTAACCCATTTCTATTAATCTGTGTATCACCACATGGCTGGGGCTTGCCAGCTAAACTTCCTACATGACTTCTCCTCGACTCAACCTCCTTTCTCCCAACATGTAGGTTAGTTTTCCCTGCCTAATTAAGTTCTACCTTGCTATAGGCCAAACCAGTTCTTTATTAACCAATGGCATCTATAGCATGCAGAGGAGAATCCCACATCTAGTGCATTATCAACAAATTATTGTGGGAAACCAAGATCAATGACAATAGCCTGCATTATTTAGTATCTTTAGAAGAGTAACTTAAGGGAAGTTATAGTATATTTAAAATTAATGTTTTCATTTGACTATTGCTTTTCAGGGAGCATAACAACATGTGTAGTACAGCTTCAAATAAGTTCATGTTTATGTGTTCAACCATGCATGACTCTTACACATTTTTCAATTTACATACGACCTTTTAGAACACTCAGTGTTAGTGTTCTTTCCCCTCTCCCATCTCCTTCCCACTTAAACATTCCACCCCAATATATTCTTTTCCCCTTTCATATCACTGAAAAACAAACTCTAGAAAAGATAGAAATTCATGTCAGATTGCTATAGACATCAAATGGATTATTTACATGTGCTATCCTTACATATGGGTCTCAGGTATGTGATTTCATGAATCATAAAAAAGGAGGATTTCAGTATTAATGAATGTTACCACAAAAACATTCATATACTATACTCAGTACCATTCATGTGAGAATGAAGGGACCGCATTTTAAACAGAATGTTTGTATCCACAGAGCACAATCCATAATTTATAGCTAATCCTCTTCAAATGAAATATATAGAGAGATCTCATTTAAAAGAGGAACAGAAGTAGAATGTGCAAGAGCTGTGAGTGATGTTAAGGAGCTATGGAGTAAATGATTCTCATAGGAATGAAAACACATTTTGTTTTTAATTCCATTTTTTCTTAATTAACTGAAAATATTAATTTTGCATTATGTTCATCTGATGATATATGGAAATATTATGTTACATCTCCTTCTTGAGAAATATTGGTAGTAAAGAGAATAAGAAAAAGAAAAAGAAAGAAGAGGATGATAGGGAAAAAGATAAGTATTTGATGGATTGAGAGTATTTGAATTTGAATAACACATGTCTGCTGTTATTTTTTTTAGCTGATCTTTTGGACTGACTGTGTGGGTGAAGGAAGACATTGCTTGGGGACAGCCAGCTGTCACATACCGTTTTTTTCTTATTATTTATAATGTGACAAATTTAGCAGTCACTAAAAGAGACAACCAGTAACCCAGAAATAAAAATCAGTGTATATCTGGTTCCCTTTATGAAACTTGAGCATAATTAGTAATTTATAATATTATAATTTATAGCTCAAATATACAAAATTCCTTTATTTTAACAATTACTATCTACTGGAATTTAAATATTTTATTATGTAGCCATAAAATTTAATGAATCTAAAACTATGGGAGTCATAAAAAAAGTCACAAATCTACATTTCTGAACCAATTCATAGTTTTTTTTTAGTTAGTATTGCTTTATATAAATATGAAACAACCTTGATATATAACATGGATTCAGAACTTAGGCTATTTAATATATAAAAATCATGATGAGCAGTATGAGCAAAATTAATGATAGTGCTAACTTAAAGAGATAACTTCTAGCCTTAATTTCAAATACTACCCTAAAGTCTATTACCTTTTATAATAGATGTTTTATTAGTATATTGATATTTACAATGAAAATACAGGTTTTTATGTTTTATGAATGTGTATAAATTTAAGATGTTAATATGTCTATATTACATTTGCAATTTTCTGCTTTAAAGTTTAAAAATAATAATTAAATTATTTCCTAACTATTATAACAGCAAAGTCTGTTTTCTTATAATACTGACACTCATTTTGATGGCTGACTGTTGACTTAATTATAGCTAAGCTTTTAACAGATCATCAACTCAGCATTCCCTTTCTCAATAAATTACCTTGTCCAGGTCTCTGCTATTTATCAATTTGAGGTGATAAAAGAGTTTCTGCTACTAGAGTGTAAGATTGCTGAATGGACAATCTCATTCATGTCTAAAATAGATGCCCACGCTGCAGTCACAAAGAAAATTCTCATTTGTAAAATTCCACTTACCTTTGCTTCAGTGAGAATTCTTACAAATTATCAACATCTACTAAAATCAATTAAATAATAAAAAATTTCCATATGCTATATGTTATGTTTCTGTTTACATACAACATCTGAGGTCTTCAGATTAAACAGAAATGAACGGTTTTCACCTTGTCACCCCTACTTAATAGAACACAGAGGTTCTTCTTTCAGAAAACTGGATCATAGAGGAACAAGCAGAAAATACTCAAGAAAGCTCAGGCTTTCCTCATTTAAAAATTATCTAGATACATTATATATGCCTGGCTGCTACATTTCTGTTTTCTGAAGATAAACTGCAACAAACATGTAACCAAACCATTAGTAAGAAGACTGTGTGTTGGAAGCAAAATAATAGTTCTCTAGATATGCTTTTTCTTGTTATCAAGAACGTATGTCTTTATTACCTTATATTGGAAAGGATTATTAGCCAATGTAATCGAAGTTAAAGGCCTTGAAATGGATTCCTATAATGACTCTAATCTAATAAAAAAATAAATAAAACCACGGCAGTTAAAAGGGGAGGGAGGAGGGTGACTGGGGGAGTGGGAGGAGAATGGGAGGAGGAGAGGAAGCGGAAATTTTTGAATGGAAAAAGAAAAAGAAAAAAAAGAAAAAAGTTCTACCCAGATAATTCAAGATATGAAAATCTTCAGTAGAAGTCAGACCAGAGAAAGAAATTGAGAGAAGGACTCAGCATTTTCATGTACTGTTAAGGATGGACAAAACGATCCATGAGAAAAGCAACATGGGAAGCATATGGATACTGGAGAGGATCAGGGCATATTTTCCCTCATATCATGAATATGCCAGGCTTTAGACTTGCATGAGTTTAAAATATTAAACTAGAGGCAGACTATGGTGGTACACACTTTTACTCTCAACACTTGGGAGGCAGAGGCAGGTAAATTTCTGAGTTTCACACCAACAAGTTCCAAGAAGACTAGGGCTGCACAGAGAGACCCTGTCTTGAAAAAAAAAACAAAAACAAAAACAAATAAAATTGGTTAAATTAATACTATTATACAGCTGTGCAGTGATGGTGCACACCTTTAATAATGGCACTCAGGAGGCATAGACAGATGGATTTCTGCGAATTTGTGGCTAGCCTTGTCTACAAGAGTTAGATTCAGGACAGCCAGGGATGCTATACAGAGAAGCCATGTCTCAAAAAATAAAAACAAACAAACAAACAACAAAAACCCAGGTTGTGGCGAAGCCATTAATTTCAGCACTCAGCAGGCAAGAGCAGGTGGATATCTACGAGTTTGAGGCCAGCCTGTTCCACAAGAGCTAGTTCCAGGACAGGCTCCAAAGCTACAGAGAAACCCTTTGTCACATAAACAAACAAACAGCAAACAAAAAAAAAACCCAAATACAATATAAAAAAGTACTATTTTTCACTTAATAAGTTTGAATAAATTAGTAACTAATTCACTGAGAAATATGTTATTTGAATGTAGACATTTAGTGTCTTCTCAATGATATTTCTTCTAGTTAAGAAATAACAGAGAGCAGCTATTGGATATGCAATAGTCCAGTGTTAGTCCTACTAATCTTTGTTTTCCTACCATACCTATACAAAGCAAACTACATCCAATATGCTAGAGTGTCATTCAATCAATAATGTTACTAATAAAGCAATAAATTGCTCTACAAACTAGATGACATCATTCAAATGCATTTTGTGTACCATAAGTTATATGCACAAAATGAATATGTTATTGCTTCAACATTCAAAGATCTGCATTAAAACAACCAGACACAACACTGTCTACTGATTCCTTAAACAGATATTGTCTTGCCCAAGATACTTGAATGCCTTACTTTTCTTAATTTTAAGATTTTTTTCAAATTATGTACTCATAACAGTGATACTTATTTGTCTTACTGTAGGATTTGTGTACATTGTTCCAGCTATATTACTAATAATTGCTAGAGTATGTGATTCTGTTGTTCATTGACTGAACTTCTGATGTACATTTTACTATAATAACTGTAAGAAAATGAGACTCAATGAATTAAATGTATAACCTTTTATTTAATTTCCATATCTCTGAAAGTTGGCACACAGCAATTACACAGTAAAATTTCTTTAATATATTTAAAACCCAATGTATATTAGGCTCACACAACAAATGACCACTAATTAATCTAAGTGCAATGAAACTATACAGCTGGTGTATTCATAAGAGAATCTTTTGTTATGTTATGATGGAATTGCAATAAAGATAAATGCTATATGCAGTTTTTCATATGTGAATATTATTCATTAACTGAATGATAACTAGAAAGGTTAGGCACAGAGGAAAAACTTAGGTGTGGCAGGGGACATGGATCTCCGTGAGAGGGTGAAGTAGAATGGGTTTTATGGATGGACTGGAGTCAAAACAGGGAGAAAGATTGGGAGAATCCTTTGAAGAGAGAGAGAAATGATAAAGTTGGGGGAGAAACTGCAGAAAGAAACAGAAGTGAGAGCCAACTGGAGGAATGGTATGGAATCCTAGTGCAGTGAAAACTTTGTAAATGATATGATGATGATACTAATGAAGCCTCCAAATAATGGAGATAAAGCCTCAACAGACCATCTCTTGTTACCAAATAAAGAATTCAATACCAGAGCTAAGATAACATCAATTGAGAATTTGGACAAAGGAGTCTCATGGAAATATCCAAAAGTTCAGGGTGTTGTCAAGGCAATATAGGATGTTTTCCACAAACTGATAGCAAGGGCCCACTGAAGCAGACAATACCAAAACAACTTAATGAACAGGAAAAGGTAAACTCGTCCCTACGTAGAAGCTTAACCCCCATGTTGTAATGCCTTTGGTATGTGAAAGTACACTGCAGGCTATCAAAAGACAAATGTAAACACCAACCAAGTGAAAAATCCTTTGGTCCACATCTGTCCTGCCTGCAAAATATGTCAGTAGTGTCACAAAGCTTGTGTGAGTAACCAACCAATGTATGATTTGCCTTAATGTCTACTCCATGAACTGGAACTCAAACCCAAAACTGTGTTGGTGACCAAGAATCGGTGATCTCCCACAGACATAGGTTAAATCCTATTTTTCTAAAAATAATAATACTGGTCTAAAAAATAATTTTAACAGCAAAATGGCACATAATAATAGTTTGCTATACATATACATCAGTGTCTTATACAGTCGTCATCATTAGTGAAGTTTCCTTTTGAAAAAGATGGGAATAAGTACAGATAACCTGAGCCAGGCATTATAAGAGAAGTGGAGGGAAGGAGAGGGAGAGAGAAAGAAAGAGAGAGAGAGCTTGGAATGTACAACTCTAAATAAGATTTCTTCACTAAATTCTACTCCTCAAAGCCCAGGGTACCCAATGGAAAAAGTCTTGTAGTCAGAGTGGACAGAGAATGGCAGGAAAAAAAGATATTCTTAATTAATTGAGCAAGGCTCATATAAATCCACAGACACTGAGTCGAGGCACAGGGCTTGGCCTACACTGGTCTGCATGAGAACCTTTGTATATTTTATAGCTTTCAGTTTTGTACTTTTATAAGAATGCTGAATATATAAACAAGTAATTCTCTGATTCATCTACCTTCTCTGGACTCTTTTTTTTTTTGCTTGTTTGCCTTGTCCACCTTCACTGTGATGTTTTGTTTTATCTTATTATAGTTTATCAGTTATGTTTTATTGTTATTTCTTAGAAGTCTGTTCTTTGATGAGGGACAAAAAGAAAGTAGATCCAGATGGGATAAGAAAAGGAGGAGTAAAGAGAGGAAAAACTCTAATCATGATATACAGTGAGAAAATAATATTTTTTTTGTTGCTTTGATTCATAGACCAGGCTGTCTTCAAACTCACATAGATCCTACTTCTTATGCCTCCCCAGTGCCAAAGTTAAAGGTATATGCTAACACTGCCCAGCTGGAAAATTTCTTAAAATGAAAAAAGTAAAAAAAAAAAATGAAAGTAATTTAAAACATGGGAAGATGAAATGACTAAGAAAATACCATCATGTGCCAACTTTATTTTGTTTCTGTCTAAGCACTTCTTAGGCTTTCATCCTCCAGGAGTTTTGCTAAGGTTTTTTGCAAGAGATCATGAAGTTCGCTATGGTCCAAACATAGTATGTCATGTCCAGAATATACAGATGAACATCATAAAGAAAAGAGATGTGTCTAGGCCAATTCAAGTCCCTCACAAATGTTTTTCCCACCCTTTAAGCACTGAAGTAGTTGTGGCTTGTTTTAAAAACACTGTAACCTGGATTTTGTATGCAAAAAGACATTGCAGTGACAAAGACTGCTCTTGGTCAGGCTATTAGAAAAACACACTCCAAACTTTTCATTGAATAAAAATTATAATCTAGAAATATCATGAGGCAGACCAGAATTGATAATGACACATTTTAAATTGGAAAAAAATGTACACAAAGCATAAATATTCATTTTATTGATTTCTTTCAAATTAACATTTATGAAACAGTACAATTTTTTGAACAGTTAATAAAAGAACTAACATACAAAACTACTATTAAAAATACAGAATTACAGCACAGAGACAAACAGTAAAGATATTAATACCTTCCTAGATATCAAATAATTCTGACATTTGTTACAATAGTACTGGAGCTAGACATCAGTGGGATCTGAACCCATAGAAAAAAATAGTAAATCTTAGGGTGACAGGTAAGACCTTGTAGGATAAACTAAGCAACATGGAATAGGGTTACATCAAAGTCATTTTAGTTAAAAATTGCCACCTTGAGAAGTGTTCACATGCATAAAAAACATTTACAACAATACTCATGAAAATGAATAATTTAAAAAACTGTAACCTAAATGTTAATAATCAGAAAGTTAGATTCTACTGAAAAAAAGCAAAACATTGTGGAAAAACTTGGATATACTTTAAAATACATTGGAATGAAAAACTACAAAGGAAAAGTAGTGCAAAATCTGAAATTATTATAGATTTTAGAATATCTTTTTTTGTTTGAATTTTTTTATTGAAAAAAATTTCCTCCTCCACCCAGCCTCCCATTTCCCTCCCCCCTCTCCTCTCCCCCCACTCCTGTCCCCCTCCTTCTCCAGTCCCAAGAGCAGTCAGGGTCCCCCGCCCTGTGGGAAGTCCAAGGTCCTCCCGCCTCCATCCAGGTCTAGGAAGGTGAGCATCCAAACAGGTTAGGCTCCCACAAAGCCAGTACATGCAGTAGGATCAAAACCCAGTGCCATTGTCCTTGGCTTCACATCAGCCCTCATTGTCCACCATGTTCAGAGAGTCCGGTTTTATTCCATGCTTTTTCAGTCCCAGTCCAGCTGGCCTTGGTGAGCTCCTAATAGATCAGCCCCACTGTCACAGTGGGTGGGTGCACCCCTCGTAGTCCTGACTTCCTTGCTCATGTTCTCCCTCCTTCTGCTCCTCATTTGGACCTTGGGATCTCAGTCCAGTGCTGCAATGTGGGTCTCTGTCTCTATCTCCATCCATCACCAGATGAATGTTCTACGGTGATATGCAAGATATTCATCATAGGATAGGGTCATTTCAGGTTCCCTCTCCTCAGCTGCCCAAGGAACTAACTGGGGACATCTCCCTGGACACTTGGGAGCCCCTCTCGGTTCAAGTCTCTTGCCAACCCTAAGATGGCTCCCTTAATTAAGATATATACTTCCCTGCTCCCATATCCAGCCTTTCTTTATCCCAACCATCCCATTCCCCCAAGTTCCCCTCATCCTCCCCTTCTCAATTTTTTCTCCCCATCTCTCCTTACCCCCATCCCACCCCACTCCCAAGATCCCAGTTTTTGCCCGGCAATCATGTCTACTTCCAATATCCGAGAGGATAACTATATGTTTTTCTTTGGGTTTACCTTCTTATTTAGCTTCTCTAGGATCACAAATTATAGACTCAATGTCCTTTATTTATTGCTAGAAACCAATTATGAGTGAGTACATCCCATGTTCATCTTTTTGGGTCTGGGTTACCTCACTCAGGATAGTGTTTTCTATTTCCATCCATTTGCATGCAAAATTCAAGATGTTATTGTTTTTTACCACCGAGTGGTACTCTAATATGTATATATTCCACACTTTCTTCATCCATTCTTCCTTGAAGGGCATCTAGGTTGTTTCCAGGTTCTGGATATTACAAATAATGCTGTTATGAACATAGCTGAACAAATGCTTTTGTAATATGATAGGGCGTCTCTTGGGTATATTCCCAAGGGTGGTATTGCTGGGTCCTGGGGCAAGTTGATCCTGAATTTCCTGAGAAAGTGCCACACTTCTTTCCAAAGTGGTTGCACAAGTTTGCATTCCCACCAGCAATGGATGAGGGTACCCATTTCTCCACAACCTCTCCAGCAAAGGCTGTCATTGGTGTTTTTGATTTTAGCCATTCTGACAGGTGTAAGATGGTATCTCAAAGTTGTTTTGATTTGCATTTCCCTGATTGCTAAGGAGGTTGAACATGATCTTAAGTGTCTTTTGGCCATTTGAAATTCTTCTGTTGAGAATTCTCTGTTCAGTTCAGTGCTCCATTTTTTAATTGGGTTAATTAGCATTTTAAAGTATAGTTTCTTGAGTTCTTTATATATTTTGGAGATCAGGCCTTTGTTGCGGGGTTGGTCTTCCAGTCAGTAGGTTGCCTTTTTGTCTTAGTGACAGTGTCCTTTGCTTTACAGAACCTTCTCAGTTTTAGGAAGTCCCAATTATTCAATGTTGCCCTTAATGTCTGTGCTGCTGGGGTTATACGTAGGAAGTGATCTCCTGTGCCCATATGTTGTAGAACACTTCCCACTTTCTCTTCTATCAGGTTCAGTGTGTTCAGATTGATATTGAGGTCTTTGATCTATTTGGACTTGAGTTTTGTGCATGGTGATAGATATGGATCTATTTTCATTCTTCTACAGGTTGACATCCAGTTGTGCCAGCACCATTTGTTGAAGATGCTTTCTTTCTTCCATTGTATACTTTTGGCTCCTTTATCATAAATCAGGTGTTCATAGGATTGAGGGTTAAAATCCGGGACTTCTATTTGATTCCATTGGTCGACTTCTCTGTTTTTATGCCAATACCAAGCTGTTTTCAATACTGTAGCTCTGTAATAGTTTGAAGTCAGGGGTGGTAATGTCTCCAGACGATCCTTTATTGTATAAGATTGTTTTGGCTAATCTGGGTTTTTTGAGTGACAAAATACATGTATCTAAATAGAAAAACAAATAGAAAATGTACTTAGAAATAACTAATACTAGCCAGGCGGTGGGGGCGCACGCCTTTAATCCCAGCACTCGGGAGGCAGAGGCAGGTGGATCTCTGTGAGTTTGAGGCCAACCTGGTCTAGAAGAGCTAGTTCCAGGACAGGAACCAAAAAGCTATGGAGAACCCCTGTCTCGAAAAATCAAAAAAAAAAAAAAAAAAAAAAAGAAAAAAAAGAAATAACTAATACTAATTTCAAAAAAGTAAAACGTTGGCAAGACACCATTTTGGAGAAGACAAGAATATTAGAAGAAAATGACATGGAATAAATGCCTTTAACACCACACTTCACATAATTTACACAGGCAGACACATGTATAGGCTCTCTGTTTCTCTTTCTCTGTCTTTGAAAATATTTATTGGTACCGGTTGATGGCTCATTTAGTAATGTGCCTGCTATACATGAAATCCTGAGTTTACAGTCTCATCAATAAAATCATGAAAACAATATAACTCCAAGATAGACTGATTTGATGCTTATAAGGGAGGAATTACGGTAGTAAATATGAAATGCCATTGTTTTCTATATTAAGATATTATGCTTTTCCAAAAGCCAAAAACATTTTATGTATAGTAAATTCCTGGCAATTTACAGCAAACTATAGTCTCAAATCTTGTCTAAAATGTTTCAGGCCACATTCTTCAGCCCCACATGATAGTTGACCATGTGTACTAAAAAATTCATTCTTTAGATAACAAACACAGGATAACAAACACAGGAAATAGTGAGAGCACTTGACAAAACTTCTGTGATTCATTATGTTGTTCTTGAATTCATTTGAGGGTCATTGTGTACTCAGCGACTTTTTTTTTGATGCCAAATTGTCTCAACTCCACATTCAGTTATGTGACTCTATATTAGGTCATGCCCAGCAGTTTAAGAAGTTGTGTTCTGTATGAAAGTGGGTGAAAACACTGGTGATATGTAGCAAAATGTTTCAGTTCAGTATTTTATAAATTCTCAAAGCAGAGTACAAGATCGATATGAAGAGAAATTCTCTCATATGTTACAAGCTCTATTAAATTTCAGGTCAAGAATATAGTATTGTAAAATAAGAAGGTTGGTGCTGAAGTCCAGTTTAAATCTAAAGAATTGATGTAGAGAGTACAGTCAATTAAAACTTTAACACTTCTATGATAATATGAAAACTATAGTGGCATTTTATTTGTATTTTAATAAATAAAGCTTGCCTGAGGACCAGAAAATTACAACAGCCATTCTGACCAGCCTTACGGACCAGGCACCAATGATACATACCCTTAATCCCAGTAGCCACAATGACATACACTTTTAATCCCAGTAGCCACAGTAGCTTGCTGAAGAAACCAGGCAGTAGTAGTACACACTCTTCATACCAGAGCTGGAGAGTGGTATAAAATAGGAGGAGAAAGCTCTGAGTCTCAGTCTGCTCTGAGGTTTTCTGGAGGCAGGATCACCATTTTCAGATTCAGGTTGAGGTAAAAGCCATGGGCTGGCTGCTTTGCTTTTCTGGTCTTCAGTTTGAACCCCAATACTTGACTCTGACTTTTTATTAATTTTACTTCAGAAAATCATGAATACAGTGGTGTTCCAATGCAATGATACTTACCCAAAATAGCTAAAATGTCTCAGTGCCTGTGTTTGCCAGTGTTCTGAGAAGTTGAATCACAGAAACAGAGAACAGTATTTGATCATACAATAATAGGAAGATAAGATTGAAACTCTATTCTATTGGTAAAAATAAAAAAATATCTCTATGAGTTTCTTGAAACAACAGATATAGAATAGTTAATATACAAACTAATTTACTAGCATCATTGAAAAATTCACTTGTGTGGAAAGAGAATTGTTTAAATTATTTTTTATTGATAACCAATACAGTAATTTCACTATTGAAAAAATTCTTTGACAACTGCCATATAAAACTGAAGAAATATATAATATCTAAAATAGCTGTTTAATGGATTCTAAAACACACTAGTATAAGTACAGTTCAGTAAAATAAACTTATTACTTCTTAAGAATTTATACACCATAGAAAATAAAGCTTCACTTCAAATGTCTTGTGTATTTTTCTTATATCTTTTTTAAGAATGTTGTCTCACCAACTTAAGTTTTCATGTCTTATTCTAATGATAATTTGTCATCACTTAAGCTTTAAAATAAAACAAAGTATATTTTGGCATATGTTTCTTGCCTTTCATACAGTAGCTTTTGATAATATATTTCTCTTTGAAGAGAGTTTAGTCTTATTCCTTTAGATAATATAACTCAGTCATCAATTTTATAGGTAAGTAAAATAGGAAATGAACTAAAGGCCACATATGGAGGCTGGTAATTCCCATTATTGTCCACTTGAAGATTACAGAAACAGAGAGCTAAATGTTTAAATAGAACAGTTCATGCTCAGGGAGAAATTTAATGCCCTGTGTTCTACTAATGCCATGACCTTGAAAAATGGTATACTTCATTTCAGATGGTAGGGGACAGAAAGCCAAACATAGATACACACACACACACGCACACACACACACAAACACACAGAAGGAGAAAGTGGGGAAGGGAGAGGTACTCTGACTCATAACTTCTAAAATAACTTTTAAAATATTATCTCTTTAGGCCCTAGTAGGTTTATGTCTGTCACATTAAGGAAAAATAATCTTCAGTGAGTCTACTAATTGAGATTCTAATTTCTCTAGAAAACATTCTAAAATGCACAACTTGGGAAAAAATTTTAATATAGCTAATCAGCACCCACTAGATGCATAAAAATCACCCACACCAACTGGAAAAATAACTGAGCAATTGGTTCCTTAGTTAAACTGCCCCATTCTCTAAGCCCTAAAACCAATGGCACAACCTGTGCCCCTCCCTCTCCCATTTCATCCACATCAGCCAGTCAGCAGGGAAGAATCCTATAGAAACGTTCTGCAACCACCACTACAACCCATTTTGCAACCTCCAAGACCCATTCTGCCAAACAAATCCACCTACCTTACTGTTCTCTACCTGGATAACCATGCTTTGAGACATCAGTGGCTTCCAGAGGCATGAGTGCAACCTACACTGATTAGAAGAGCCTCCCCATGAACAGCCCTCTCCGGCAACATTAGCAGATCCTAGAGCCACAAACAACATGCATACTAGTTGGGAGAAAAGGCACAGGAAAACCCTACAACTTTTGGAATAACAGACTCCTTAGGAACAGGTTCAATCCTTACCAGTTGCAAAAACAGATCCCCTAGGCACAAGTAATGTACACACCAGCAAGAAGAACTGGACATTGCACTGGATCTAGGTACCCAAATCCCCACAAACTTGAGCTTCGACAACCCTACTCAACCCGACAACTATTCAGGCCAAAAGGCAATAATGGAAAGAGACAGTAAAGGAACCAAAGATCCACCTAACTAAGATATCATCAGAGAGATCATCATCATATGAGAATAAACATTCATGCCTATAATTATTCCAAACACAGATGGGTAGATGGCAGTGAAAGAATACATTCAACAACAGAAAAAAAAATATGGCACCACCATTGATTAATAAAGAAAACTGCTTTGATCCTACAGCAGGGAAAAACAGGTATAGGCAGGGAAAACTAAACTGAATGCTGGGAAAAAAAAGAAGGCAGAGTCAGAGATATGTAATGTAGCTGCCAGAGGGGAAAGATGCAAGCCACCAGTTGGAATCTTGCCGTTAGGCCACGAGTCTCATAGTAAAATATAAAATAATGGAAATGGGTTAATTATAGCTGTAAGAGCTAGCTATCAATACGCTTAAGCTATTGGCCAAACAGTATTGCAAATAATATATTTTCTGTGTGATTATTTTGGGAGTCTGGGCAGCTGGGAAATGAACTAGCAGCCTTCCTACAACAGAAAGCTTATTTCTACATTCCGTAGAACAAAAAAAGTTACATTGCAGCTATTGCTTTACCATCACCAACAAGGAAAGGAGGTAAAACCAACTGGCAAGTCCACTGTCAGGTCACTTATTGTGGAAGGAAGAGCTCAGACTGATCACATTTCAATTCATGAGTCATCTTCCATGGTATGTGTACATGCTATTTCACACACTTGTTTTCAAGCCTGGCTCTTTGGCTTAAGAAGCTGTCTGGTTCAAAATAACCAAGAAGGACAGCAAACACCATTTCTGAATGGTACCTTAGAACACAAGATAGAAATATCATTGAAAGAAAAATATGCATTTGTCAAAAAAATAATAGTAAAATACAAACAAATAAACTCTCTTCGTGAAATGGTTTCTTCTTATTTTATGTAGCTATACAATACTCATGAAAGGAATTGCAATAGAAAGTAATACTAAAGGTGACTGTAGTTATATTTCTTATCTTTTCCAGTTCCATATTTAATTTACTCTATTAGCACAGAGAAAATACATATTTCATTCTATAATTATTTATTCCTGCCTTTATTTAAGGTTTAGTTTATAACAGAAGGTAATCTTAATTGCCCATAAGGAAAACTATAACAAAATGAAATAAAGGAGCCTAAAATTTTTATCTACAGTTCTAGACCTTGGGCAAATACAAAAATAAGATAACAGAAAAAAAAGAATTATTTTTTGTTTTCTTTAGGTATTCAGATGTATAGGTTTATTTTAATATATGCATTTTAGAGAATTCTCAAATGTCCTACAAATATTTGTGATAATTTTATATAATGTAGAGTTAAAAAAAAATAATGCTGATCATCACAGTAATAAGTTAATATTCAAGCACTCCTAAAGTAATTTGGGAGATGGTGATGAAGGAATCCTCTGAAACTTGCAGACATTCACCAATGAGTGCCAGAGTTTTATATCAAATAACATAGAAGGTGAGAACTCAAGGGATTGTTCCCACACTTATCACATACCAAGTACCTTGTATGTACCTACAATCACAGATATGATCACACACACACACACACATGTACATAAACATACAGACATACACTTAAAATTAAAACTCGATCAAATTAATTTCACTTCTTAACTTGTACACTATATCAGGTATGAGATTTGTTGTCAGGAAAGACTGAATTGTGAAATGGTTTACTTCACTTTGTGATGTTGTACTTCCATGGTCATGAAAGTCTCAACTTTATTCACTATTATTCAAAACTTCTTTTTTTGCATTTTTGTGTTAAGGTAATTATTAGTGAAGAAAAATATCAGGTGAAACTGGAAAAATTAAGTTAAACTGATACAAGTCTCTCAAAATAGAAAATAAATTAATACATTTCTTTAATAAACCAACAAGTTTATTTTCTCAACAATGCCAAAATTGAAATAGCTGCCCCATAGTGAAAAATGACAGAATTGGTGTCATAAAGCAAAATTATTAAAGGCATAGAAAGAAGTTACCTGGGGTGTTTGTGTGGGTACAAGGCTTATATAATGCTGTAGACAATGTACCAAGTTCTCAAGTAGACAAAACATTTGGGAGACTAAAAAAATTAACTAAACTTGGCTAAGACATTTGGGTGAGGGGAAGAAGAGAGCTTGTGAAGAATCTACAGGATAAAGGGAGGTGTTGAGAAAAGGCATCTTGTATGTGTATATTGGCTGGGCAGAGGGATAACTTAACCGTTGATGTTTGAGTGCCTAGTGCCTAGGCACTAAGTGCCTAGGTCCCTTTTATTCTCCTTGGATCCAAACACTTAGGGAATTTGCCTTATTTCACACTAACTGTTGACATTTTTACTGTAGCAACAGGGTGACCAAAATGAGTTGTGGGCACTAGATGCCTGAAATAGAGAGGAGGTGGGGAGTGGGCAGAAGTCAGAGAGCCTGTTACAGATTTACAAGCACATCCCTGATGTGATGCAGACTAATATCTGTAAGCCTGCAGTAGGAAGTTGTCTGAATAGCATCTAGTTCAAAAATAACATGAGAGAGGGAAATTCTGGAATTTGGATGCATTTTATTTTAGTTTACTTTGCAAGTATAAAAATACACTGTGGTATAAATTACCAATAAATACTGATTTGAATAAATGAATGAAAGGATTATATACTCAGGGAGTTAGCTGATGACAGTAGCAGTACATTCCTGTTAGTAATGCACTTACTGTCTCTAGCCAGCTTGCTCTTCATTTTACAAGAAAGGTTGCAAATGGGAATGTTTACAGGCTTATTCAGAACATTTGCAAATACTTCATAGTCCAAGGATATATTCCCTTGAGTAAGATTTAGCTAGCTGACTGCTGATTCAACATTGCTAAGTGGAATTACTGGTTCTCAAAATGAGCACACAAAGCTTTGAAGAACACTTAGGGAATTTAAAATTTAAAATACTTTTAAAGTCTAAATTTTTGAAAACCTTTTAATTAGATTTTTTCATTAGAATCTCTGGGTGTGTGGTACATACACACATATATGTATGTATAAATACATGTGTATACATACACTCACAAACATAAAAACAAACAGCCTAGAATTAAATGGTGCAATAGGACTGAGACTTTTTAAAGTTACATCCAAGTTTTGTTTTAAAATATACTTTATTATACAGAATTAATTGGGAATTCAAACAAACTTGCAATGCAGTTTTAGGACTTCCAAACTAAAGGCACATTTCACTAATTAATTAATGTTTCATCTTGCCTTTTATTAATCTGTTATATTATGCCAATTCACCTTGTTGATCTGTATTTACTGTAGCCTTTGTTTGTTTGGCAAAATTTATATTTATTGTTGTTCATTCAACTATTTGAGCATTATCCTCTACAAAAGCCATCCAATCATAGCTTGGCACATGTAACTACTGCTGTCACTTGTTATAACACATTATGATGTGAAATCATTTCACAATATACTTAATATGTGAATAGATTATTTAACATTCAGTTATTTCTCCATTCAGTAGTAAATTGTAACTTGTGCTAAAGTGTGTCAGTCAGTCATTGGTGTAGATGATGGATATATAACAAAAGACTTTCCTTTCTCATTCAGAAATTAAAATCGTATGGGAAGAAAACCACAAGTATATGAGCATGAATGTGTGAATGAGTGAGTGTGAATCTGTGTGTGTGTGTCTGTGTGTGTGTGTGCATGTGTGTACTGAGTGTTAGAGGTAGCTGATATCAAGGAAAACAAAGAGAAGCATATGTGACTGACAGGACAAGGCAATTTTCTGTAAAGTAGGATGATCAAGGATCAAATTTTCACTTCAATACTCAAAAAAGAAGCATAATTTATATAAATTATGAGAGGGGAGAATATTCCAGAGAACATGAAAACAATTTATGCCAAGGTAGGAAGAATATATATGTAAAACCAAGAAAAGGCAAGTAGATAAAAACATGCAAGTCAGGACTATTAAATAGTACAAATGCAGACTAAAACAGTTATGGAGGTTCAGACACATGTCTGGCATAAATAAATAAATATGATGACACAATGGAAATAAGAAGAAGAATATTGCTTTGGATATCAGTGTATTATTTTTGAGAATTCTGAGATAACCAAACTAGGCTTGAGTTCATAGATACTTCCTCTTTGACTCAATATATATATTTGAAAAATGCAAAGTTGATATATGTAAATATGTTTACTGTAAGATCAGTGTGTAACTTCTTCACATACATTGGGTATTTGTCTCCTAGTACCAAATTCAAGTCTTGAGGCTCAATACTCACAGTGAGATTAAATGAGCTGGACTTTTGTGTGGTGTTAAAGATATAAGGGTAGAATCCACATGAGTCGCCTTTTTCAAAAAGAAATCCTGAACTTTCCTCCAATTATATCATGTTAAGTCACAGTGAAATCTATGACTCTCTATGATTCAGGAAGAAGGAAATCAACAGACACTGCAACTGTTGTGTTTTAGTCTAGGACTTTTCAGGCCATGGAAGTATGAAAAATAAAATTTCTGTGCTACTGGGGTTATATTTTGGAAGTGATCTTCTGTGTCAACATATTCAAATGTACTTCCTATTTTCTCTTCTATGGGGTTCAGTGTGATTGGCTTTATGTTGAGGTCTTTGATTCATTTGGACTTGAGTTTTGTACATGATGAAAAATATGGATCTATTTTCATTTTTCTACATATTGATATCCAGTTGTGCCAGCACCATTTGTATAATTTGCATGGGAAGTAGAAAGAAAATAACATCTCCTAAGTAAATTGGGAGCATGGGGACCATGGGAGAGGGTAGAAGGGGAGGGGAGAAGAAGGGATGGCATCAGAGAAAAATGTATAGGTCAATAAAATCAATAAAATTTTAAAAAAGAAAAAAGTGAAATAAAGCCTCCCCCCGAAAAAAAAGAAAAAAGAAAAATATTTGCTAAAACCATACAGACTAAGGCAAGTGCTTTATCTTATTAAAATATAAGAAAAGAAATGAGAGAAAAGATTAGAAAGATTAGGAAATAATGTCATTATCACAATCCTATAAAAAAAACCCTAAAATAATGAGTACTCAACAAGGAAAACTATTGAAGGGAATCAAACACCCTATAGTCTGATTGGAAGACTAGAAAAAAAGTTACTACATTGCTTTAAAAATCTGGAGGAGTCCCAATAAATCAGTTCCACTGTCACAGTGGGTGGGTGCACCCCTCGTGGTCCTGACTTCCTTGCTCATGTTCTCCCTACTTCTGCTCCTCATTTGGACCTTGGGAGCTCAGTCCGTTGCTCCAAATTGAGTCTCTGTCTCTATCTCGATCCATTACCAGATGAAGGTTCCAAGGTGATATGTAAGATATTCATCAGTATAGGATAGGATCATTTCAGGTTCCCTCTCCTCAGTTGCCCAAGGTGCCAGCTGGGGACATCTCCCTGGACACTTGCAAGCCCCTCTAGATTCAAGTCTCTTGCCAACCCTAAGATGGCTCCCTTAGGATATTTACTTCGCTGCTCCCGTATCCACCCTTCCTATATCCCAACCATCCCAATCCCTGAAGCTCCTCCCATCCTCCCCTTCTCATGTTTCTCATCCCATTTCCCCTTAGCCCCAAGCCACCTCACCCGCAAGTTCCCAGTTTTTGCCCGGCAATCTTGTCTACTTCCCCTATCCAGGCGGATGACTATACGATTGTCTTTGGGTTCACTTTCTTATTTAGCTTCTCTAGGATCACAAATTATATGCTCAATGCCCTTTATTTATGGCTAGAAACCAATTATGAGTGAGTACATCCCATGTTCCTCTTTTTGGGTCTGGGGTACCTCACTCAGGATAGTGTTTTCTATTTCCATCCATTTGCATGCAAAATTAAAGAAGTCATTGTTTTTTACCGCTGAGTAGTACTCTAGGCCAGCTGGACTGGGACTGAATAAACTTGGGTTGAAACTGGACTCTCTGAACATGGCGGACAATGAAGGCTGATGAGAAGCCAAGGACAATGTCACTAAGTTTCGATCCTAATACATGAACTGACTTTGTGGGAGCTTAGCTTGTTTGGACGATCACCTTCCTGGACCTAGATAGAAGTGGGAGGACCTTGGTCTTCCTGCAGGGCAGGGAATTTGTACTGCTCTTCAGTATAGAGAGGGAGGGGGAATGGAGTGGGGGGAGGAGAAGGGGAGTGGGGATAGGGAAAGGGGAGTGGGGGGAGGGGGTATATTTGGGAGGAGGGAGAGGGAAATGGGAAACGGGGACAGGTGGAAATTTTAATTAAAAAGGATTAAAAATAATAATAAAAAAACTTTAAGTGAAAAAAATCTGGAGGAGTGTTATTAAAAGATGGAAGAGTGAGGTAGACAAATTATTGAGACTGATTAGTGGAAGAAATTATTGAGATTGATTAGTAGAAGAAAAAGAGAACTGTAAAAGGGAATTGAACAGACTCATTGTCTGAGATCACTGTGAATAAATTTTTACCTCCCATCATCCACAGTCCCCATAGATACACTGTCATCTAATGGAGTTCTCCTGTCTTCACCCAGTCTTCACCTTATATGCATAAAAGTCAGACATCTGGGCATTCTAAACAATCCAATATGCTCATTTCCTCAATATTTGGTCTTTAACAACTCTTATCCTTCTAATTTTCAAATATACTTCACATATCTTCCCTTCTTTGTATTGGTATATCACTGTCATAGCTCAAGGTCCTATGGTCTTTTGTTCAGAGGACGCCACCACCTACATTTCTACACTTGCGTCTGCCTAGTTTCATTTTTTTGTAGTCCCACATTATATCTATTTCTTATTTCATAACATTCTGTAACATAATATAATTTGAATAAAATTCATTCCCTTTACTATGCATCATATACACACACAAAGCATCATCATATAGCTGTTCTTCTGAGCCTCCCAAACTTCTCTCATATACCCTTTTCCTATTGTGCTTGTTGTTGCCAAGTACAGAAAGCACAATCATCTTATACTTTTGCTATTGTGTATCTTTTCCATTAATATCTTCTTCCTTAGATATGACTGACTTTGTTTATGATCTGAAAACTCTTCTCACATTACTTTATAGAAAAATTCCATATCACATTAGCTTTCTATATCAGTCATTAGCATTTGGGGGAAATACCTTTGAATTATCTTTCCAAAATGGAGTATCAGAAGCATTTGTCATCCTTTAATTATTAGATCCCATGACTATGTAACACCATCTGGATAACTAATGTTATTTATTTATTTATTTGTGGAAATAAGTTAATTAGAGTGGTTATAACAAGGACATTGGTATATACTCCATGTTGGATCAGCATGATATTAAATGATTGGTAATATGTGTTTACGCAAAGGATACTTATGAAGTAGGAGGGACTAGAGATTGTACTCACTGGTTAGGCAAGCTTCTTTCTTTTCTAGAAAAACTGGAAGTCTGGACTGCAAAGGGGTTGGTTCACCCGCTGAGACAGTGTGACTGTTCTAATGGGAGCTCATCAAATCCAGCTGGACGGGACTGATGGAGCATGTGATCAAACCAGACTCTCTGAATGTGGCTGAAAATGGGGGCTGACTGAGAAGCCATTGATAAAGGCACTGGGACTTGTTTCTACTGCATGTACTGGCTTTTTGGGACCTTAGTCTATTTGGATGCAAAGCTTCCTAGGCCTGGATGTGGGGGTGGTGGCTTGGAATTCCCACAAGGCAGGTTCCATGCCATCTGTTAAGGAGGGAGGGAGCGGGAGGAGGGTGAGTGGGAGAGTGGGAGGGGAAGGGGAGGAGAGGAGGAAGTGTAAATATTTGAATGGTATAATAAATAAAAATAAAAGAAAAAATGTTAAGTTAGCACACACACACAATAAAACCTAACCTTGGCTCCTAGTATCTATATCAGGTGACTTTCATCAAATTGTATTCTATTTTCCACAGAGCTAACACCTTCTGCTGACCTGCAAAGTCACAAGCGCACTTATAATATGCATACAAATGCTCAGGCCTGCATTTACATGGAGTATATAATTAAAAACATGAAGAAGCAGAGAATAGCATGGTTACCCTAAAAAACTGCATTGACCAAGAATATTTTTGTGTTCTATTAAGGATGATGTATAGAAGAAAAAGAATACATACAAACAGGCATTATTGGATATTATAAAATTGCTCTGCAAGCAGGAGTAGCTGAATTAAGATACCTGTAAAATGACTAATGATCGACACAAAGATTTTTCTTTTATTAAACGTTAAGCATCCAAATGAGCAGGCATTATTGCTCTGCATGTTTCCTGGCCATTTTAGCAAATTGGTTGGGGAGTGATCACACTTTTGCGTCTTACCTCTCCTTTCCATTTTTAGCTGGAGCTCATAGTAAATCCATCATTAGAAAATTTCAAATTGATCATTTCAGTTCAATAGGTTAATGGGAATTGCTTCCATATATTATACTGAAGACAACTGCATGAAATGCTGATATTAAATTAATGTATGGCTGTCCTGATTCTTATAAAATATGTCTTTTCCTACACATTGGTGTCACAATACTGTTGTATGTTAATAACACATTAAGAAGCATTAAATTCTGGCTAAATTTTAAAGTCATGTTAATTTTCTGCCTACAATTTCTACTGCTGGTCCAATCACTTTACGAACTAAGTTTTATAAACTAGCTCTTGCCAAAAATAAACTCATAATTTTTAAGATAATGCATGTTTATGTCTTCCATACTCATTAATTCATGTCCACATAATCTTAAGCCTTAAGACCTCAAGAAATTCTTAAATGAGTGTTAATTTATCTTAACAATCAATGAGTACTTATACCCTCAATTTCTACTAACTAGCTTGTAGGAAATAGGTGAATGGGTTATTTTTTAATGTTTGAAAGTTTGTTTATGTGCCTGAATAAGCTTCCATGTACCATATTTGTACAGGAATCCAGAGGTGCCAGAAGAGGTTTCCCAGAAGCTGGAATTATAAATGCTTGTGAGCCACAAAATATGTGCTGGGAACTAAACCAAAGTCTTTTGAAAGATCAATAAGTATTATTAGCCAATGAGCCATATCTCTAGGCAAACTAATTATACTTCTCATTTTAATTTGTTTTTTAAATTCTGATAATATTTTCATCATGTATCTCTATTTCTATAAGGCTATGATTATGTTCATTTACAGACTCATTTTTAGCTGACCTCTGTCTGTCTTGCTGATGAAACAAAAGCAGGACCTATCCTTAGAAATATTTTATAGACAAAATATATATTTCCTACATGAAGAATAAAGAAAATGTGTATGTATACAAGGAAGTATAAATGAAAGAGCCATATATTGGACAGTTTACTTATGACATACGATTTTTCTTACTAAAAATTCATACAATTGCAAGCAGTAATATATTAAGAATATGACCACTTAAGAATTATTGACTTCAAGTTATTAAAATAACTGACTTCATTGCTTGGGCAGAAATTCTTTCTTCTTCATACATCCAAAATAACCTAAAAAAACAAACAAACAGAAAACAAAGCAAAAACCCACAAATTTTGACATCCAGCAACCGATACATTCTTTGATGGCTACTAGCCTTTATTATAAGAACTCTGATCTATTTGTCAATACTTAGTAAATCATAAATGTGTATCTGGTAGTGTGCTTATTTGAAAACAACCACACTGTCTTAAAAGTGAGAATTTAAGTATAGGTTAGCATTTTAGTAACAAGTGACAGGGAAGTTTAAGTATTTAAAATATTATTTTAAAATGTGTATAGTTAGCCGGGCGGTGGTGGCGCACGCCTTTAATCCCAGCACTCGGGAGGCAGAGGCAGGAGGATCTCTGTGAGTTCTAGGCCAGCCTGGTCTACAAGAGCTAGTTCCAGGACAGGAACCAAAAGCTACGGAGAAACCCTGTCTCGAAAAATCCAAAAAAAAAAAAAAAAGTGTATAGTTAAAAAGATATTATATATCAATGTTTACATGTTAATTTATATTAAAATTCAAATCTAAATACTGAAGGAAAATATTATTATACAAAATTGTCTTTTTGAGGTATTTTTTTGTCATTCATATATCTATTAGAACAGAAATAATTTGTTCTATAGAACTAAAATAATAGCTTTCTGTATATAAATGTGTTCATTTATATCTATATAAGCAATACACACATACATACACATATAAACATATATAAATATATAATTGAAAACAATTAGATTTTTTTCTTATCTTTTGTATGACCAAAACAACGTCTTTCTGTATATATCTATTTCTTCTGTATATATTTATTTTGTATATCTTTCTGTATATATCTATATCCTCTGTATAAAGTTATTCCATATATCTGTTTATATCTATTTCTTCTGTATAAATTTATTCTGTATATCTTCCTGTACATACCTATTTCTTCTGGTTGTCATCAGCTGCCAGCCAGAACCTTACTGGTAAGCCACAGACTCGTAACAATACACAGATTAATAGAAATGGTTAATTTAAAATGTAAGTGTTAAATAATAAGAATTCTGAGCTAATAAGTCAACTGGTTTGTAATTAATATAGTATCTGTGTGATTATTTGTATCTTGAACAGTAGGGAACAAAAGAGCAGTCTAAACCTCCAAAATGGCACCCAGTGACTGGGGCTAATATGCATGGCCTACTACCCACTTTGGACCTTGTCCTTGTATACCTGCTTAGCTTTAGGAGGAAAATAGGAAATCAGCTGAGAGCAGGTCAGCAGCTCAGCACTGTCAGCAACTTCCAGGTTGGGTCTTCTAGGTATGCATAAGCAGGAGAGCATGGCAGATTCCCATTGCCATACACATAGAAATTTCCAGACCACACAGTGTGCTGCATAGCAGATTTACCTTTTACTCAGATAAAAAGAGTTTATGTGCTGCATACTCCTTCACAGAGTTGAGGTGGTGAGTGTGGCTCCTATCCAGTGGTCCGAGAGCTGGCAGTAAAGGTGCCTCTACCATAGTAAAAGCCTGAGAGAGGCAGAGCTAGCATTCTGGACCACTGCCTACCATTTTAAAATGCTTCTTGTCAGAAAAGTATTTCAGACATGCAATAAAGACAGATTCAGACAAAAATAAACCTCTGAATGGGTCATAGTGTGTTTAAAAGTGTACATAGACTTGGGAGACAGAGACAAAAAGAGTACAGTCAGTTATAAAATTAAGTAAAAGTAATATAAAAGAGTACAGATAGTCATAGATTAAAGGAGTAAAAAAATAAGCCACATAAAAATGGAATATACATTGAGAGTTTGGATTGTGAATATTATTGTGTTTTCTTTGAAGTTTTTGAGTACAGAGAGATATTTGATTATATGGGCTACTAACTTAAATCAACATAAGGGTATCTTGACTGCAAAATCTAGTCTCAGAGTATATTAAGTTGGAAAAGAGTTTCTCCTTTTGTTTCCACAGAAGATGAGAACCTGTGAATTATTTCTAGACTAATGAAGTTTGATGGAACAAGACCCCCAAAAGTCTCTGTGATCCCCTAAAAATGCTTCACTCAACAAACAGTAGGAAGCAGTTTGGAGAAAACAATGCCCAAATTTCCAAAATGATTGCTTATAAGTGTTTATTTTCATCTTAAAAGGGTTGGTTATAAATAGTTAATGGAAATAAGGAGGATATGATATAGAGATGAATATTTTGCATTGGTATGGATCTTGGTAAATTGATACAAATTTAAGATATATGTTTTCTGCTCTTATTTAAAGTATTGTTTGAAACATATTTAAGATGCAATATATAGTTAAGAAATACAGATTAACAGATAGCAATTGATAATTGTCAAACTGTAGTCTTGTTTGTTGGGGTTTCCAGATAAACAGAGATATATTTCACTTAGATATATAATCTCCAACATTCCAAAGACCTATAGAATATGCATTTAAAATGTTTTAAGAACTGAGACTTTTCTCGACAATGAGACACATCTGCTCCTGGCAGCACCAATCTACTTCAATGGAACAAAAGGCATCAAAGAGGCACCTTATGGAGGTTTCTAACCATTTGGGCAAGAAACTGCTCTTCCCTGTACTGCTTGATGGTATGCTGTATGAACTGGACAAGCAGGATCCACAGAAAAATGACCACTGAACTTGCCTATAGGTGAAACAGTCCTTCAGAGTTCTTGCTTCATGAAAGAGACTGCCAATCATTTTGTAGGATACAGAAGAAAGTGACTGAAAAACTGCCAAAAACAGTCTTTCAAATTTCTTGCTTCAAGGAAAAGTCTGCTGGATAGTATGTGCCTGTAGCCTGAAGATGGATGGCCCAGTGTTACAAAAACTTTGAGTGACTGCCCAGGCAATGAAATGTCTCTGTTAATTTTAGAGTTTTGGAAATTGGTTAAAATGTACTTACTGTTAACTTAGGTAATATTATATCCTTCTGGGGTCTTTAATGGAGTTGAAGAATAGATATAATTATAGTTTTTCTTAGTTATAATACAAGATAAAGTAGATATAAGTAATGTAACTAAGTCTTGCTTGATACCTGATTTATTATATGTAATTTCACTATGTTAAAATTAAAACATTTATTTAGACAGAAAAGGAAAAATGATGTGTAATTCCCCTCTGTATGCTAAATATAGGTTTTATTACCATTGGTTATTAAAGAAGCTGTTTAATAACCAAGTAGAGTAAAGCCAGGTAGGAAATCTGAACAGAGATATAGAGAGAAAGTAGGCAGAGTCAGAGAGATGCCATGTAGCTGCCAAAGGAGAAAGACACCAGATGCCAGTCAGTACCTTACAGGTAGGCCACAGCCTTGTATTGATACACAGATTAGCAGAAATGTGTTAATTTAACATGTGTGATTTAGGTACAAACATGCCTAAGCTGTTGGTCAAACAGTGTTGTAATTAATGTAGTTTCTATATTATTATTTGTGTCCAGGCAGCAGGGGAATGAATGAGCAATCTCTGCCTACGTAATTGCTTATACTTCTGTTTGGTTCAGGAAATATAACCAAATAAGATACCAACACTGACAAAAATCATGTCCCATCTCTGATCACTTCAATTTTTTGAATTTTTTTGAGTTTTCACTTCTACATTATTATTATTATTAACTCGGTAAAATTAGATTCACTTTTCCACCTTTGTATTTATTTTCTTGCCCAAAGTGTATCAGATGGAAGAATTTTGTGTAATTGGAAACATTTATTCATATGTCTTTCAGCTAAGATGTATTATCAACAATATAATTGTACTTTCTTTTGTATCTTAGCAAATGTTATCTTTTCTTTTTATGTCAAGCCACATGACTCTTTTTCTTATCTATTGTTAGAATGTCATGCTATATGACTTTTCAAAATAGCCCTTCCATACAGTGCAACATACCTTCTTTCAGAAGTAAGCCACCTATGAGTCATGTTGACACCAAGTACCAAAAAAATTAACTCCAAATTAGCCACACAGCCAATTGGCCAAGAAAGACATGAAGAAACAGCAAACTGGAAAAGGCCTGATGCTGTTTTCTTAAAGAAGAGAACAGTTTAGAGCTGAGGGTTCCAGAGTCTTGCACAGAGTGCCCTAAGAAGATTCCAGTCAGGGGGTTTGGGCAACTGAGACCTCTGTGCATGAACTTTGGTGGGCGTGAAGGAGTAAAGCTGGCTTTTAGAACCTTTATCTGGTGATGGATGGAGATAGAGACAGAGACCCACATTGGAGCACCGGACTGAGCTCCCAAGGTCCAAATGAGGAGCAGAAGGAGGAAGAACATGAGCAAGGAAGTCAGGACCGCGAGGGGTGCACCCACCCACTGTGACAGTGGGGCTGATCTACTGCGAGCTCACCAAGGCCAGCTGGACTGGGACTGAATAAGCATGGGATAAAGCCAGACTCTCTGAATATGGCAGACAACGAAGGCTGATGAGAAGCCAAGGACAATAACACTAGGTTTCGATCCTACTGCATGAACTGGCTTTGTGGGAGCCTAGCCTGTTTGGATGCTCACCTTCCTGGACCTTGATGGAGGGGGGAGGAGCTTGGACTTCCCACAGGGCAGGGAATCAGGACTGCTCTTCAGACTCCAGAGGGAGGGGGGATGGAGTGGGGGGGAGGGGGAGATGAGTGGGAGAAGGGAGAGGGAAATGGGAGGTGGGGAGAAGGCAGAAATTTTTTCAGCAAAAAAAATAAATTAAAAAAAAAAAACAAGTAAGAATACCTCATGAAGCAAAAATGCCAAGACACAAATCACAGAAGAGCATTCAATGTTGTAGATTCAGTGCCTACATATTCACTGCCCTTCCAAGTAAAATAAGTTTCTCCGTTTAAGTCAAATTTATGCACTTTTTCATGTCCCTATATTTGACATAATGTATAGTTCTAGGATTATGATATACCCCTGAAGGTGAATACCACTCCCTTATATAGTTGTAATTGCAGTCTCTGTGGATTAATGATTCTAGGTCACGAAGGAAGGGTTCTTATTAATAGAATGGAGCCTATAGCAGGTAGTCTCCACAGAGGAAATTGATGCTAACAAAGTGGCCATTTAGTAATAGCAGTCTTGTTGAGGGGCTTCTGGTTTTGAAAGATAGAATATTTAAACTTATCTATTTCAAATTATACCTTGGAATATTTAGTCTTATACTTGTTATTCCTATCAATTTTGTACAAGGAGCTTCTCTCTAAAGAAGAAGTTTGTCCTTCTAAAAATGAGGAGTTTCCAAAAAATATTTTTTAAGGGTGAATTAATATGTTTTTAGAAAATAGAGCTAGCAAAGAAGCCAGGATATCAATACATTCTATTTACAGGGTCTTTCAGACTGTCATCCCTTTAATTGGTTGCAGAGTCCAAGTCAATAAAACACATGCAGCAATAGGCAATATTTCTTATTTAGAGCTCAAAGTGTATTTTCAGGAAAATATAAAGGGTAAAGCTATAGATGTTGCTCAGTGCTTAAGAATGCTTACTGCTCTCACAAAGAAAGAGATTCTGTTTCCAGCTTCACATCAGTCAATTCACAAATACTTCTGACTCCAGTCACAGGGGATAAGGCCATTTACCTTCCAGGTACCATTCATGTGTATAGCACACATAAACTCATACAGATATTCAAATATACACAATACAGAAATATAGATAGATAGATGATAGATAGACAGATAAATATCTTGTAGACATATAAATTTAATTAGAAATAATTCAAATTGTGAAAATAATATAAATAACTAACTTAACTTACATTCAACAAACAATGGAATTAAAATTTTACAATACCTGCATTAAGTTGCATAATTTTACATTATCATAGATAATACTCAAATCGCCTTTTAAAATTAGTGTTAACGTTGCCACTTACATATAAATTCAGGCTCATAAAAATTTACTAACAAACCCGAGGTTATGCAGTAATTAGAGGTCTCTGCAGAGCAGAAAATTTAATCTTTTCCTCACATATTGTGAAATTCGTGGGTAGTAACCCTCAAACAAACACAGATTAATAACAGAAAAAAAACACTTTTATTTAATAATGATTATGTTTTTCATGGTAGCCTTAGAACAGAAAGACAAAAATACCCCCTGAAAACTGCACTTTTATCAAAAGTTGATCCTGGGAAAAGTAGCATCACAGTATTCTCTAAAGATAAACTTTTGTAAGGCCACAGGTTCAGGTTCTTTTGAATTTGGGTATAAATATTCAAGAATAAAAGAGCCTTAAGACCTGTGTCAGGGAGTTTATGAGAAAAAGATCATATAGTAATCTTCCTGGTTTTGTAGGTTTTCTCATATTTATTTTCTAAAACAACCGGCATAATGAAACTATGGATTCAGTTTTCACTGTGGTTCAGAGATAGAACAGTTTCATCCCAAAGTTCCTGCTTTGGCTGAAGTGAAAAATATAGAAGGAAGTTGAAACTATTTGATTTATTTAAAAAATAACAATTTGATCAAAGAAAAAAGATCTCAAGTTAAAAACAGAAGGAAAGACTGCTGACTTGGAGACAAGAAAACTGAAAATACATTTATCTTGTGTGCATGATTTTTATCTACATGTATATAAACACTTCCGCATATGTATGTGTTTACACCTAGACACATACATACATCAACTTTTATCTTTTTTAAAAAAGAAAACAAACTATCTTTTATCATTTTACATATTAACCCCAGTTCCCACACACTCCTTTCCTCTCATTTCTTCCACGTACCCCTCCAACCACCATCCACTCCTCAGAGTGTGTAAGGCACATTGCTTTGGGAAAGGTCCACAGCCTTCCCTAGTATATCTAGGCTGAGCAAGGAAACCATCCAGAGAGAATAGGTATGAAAAAGTCAGTACAAGCAGTAGGGATAAATCCTGGTGCCACTGCCAATGGCCCCGCAGTCTGCCCCAGCCCTACGACTGTCACCCACATTAAGAGGGACTAGTTTGAACTTATGTTCTTTCCTTGCTTGTCTGGCTAGAGTTGGTGAGCTCCCATTAGCTCAGGTAGACTTTTTCAGTGGATGTACCCATCATAGTCTTGACCTCCTTGCTCATATTCTCACTTCTCTCACTCGTCAACTAGATTTTGGGAGCTCAGTCTAGTGCTCCAATGCAGATCTCTGTCTCTGTTTCAATCAGTTGCTGGATGAAGGATGTATGATGATATTTAAGTTACTCATCAGTCAGACTACAGGACAAAGCCAGTTCAGGCACCTTCTCCTCTATTGTTTAGCACTAAAATGTAATAACTATAAAATCCTAGGCAAATTAACTAATTCATCCATTCTTGTGTAGTCTTAAGCATAATTTGGGAAGAATACTTAATTATACTCTTTAGTATAGAATGTTTACCTAAATATTTAGCATATGTTCCTTGCTTAATATTGTTTACACTGACTGTAACTCTAATCTTATACTTGATATCTGTTCCTAGTGTATATAGTTTTTTCTTCCCTTGGGTTTAGAACTCTTTTATTTAAACAAAAAGGGAGGTACTATGGAATGTCTTTCAGCTCTTTTAGCCAATAGCCTTTAAGATACCAGCCCATTTGGGTGTTGTCTCTAATTCTATAAACACAGCTTTAAAGCTTGTGCTTGTTCTCTTGTTTCCAGATCTTGCTTCTGTGTGCTAGACTCTGTTCTGTTTTTCATTCATGCAGAGGATTCTGATCTAGGACAGTAATCTGTGAGTCTCCCCTAAATAAATAACCATTTATTATACATAATTCTGAACTAGTGTGGGATTATTTTGTATCTTCTGCCATCATTAAGAGAGGAAAATATGAATGAGCCAGCTATGGAGGCCAGAACAGTCCTGAGGCAGTGAACTGCACAGAAGAAGGACTTAGCAAGTGACCTAGGGCAGAGCAGGCCTGAGAAAGCCAATTCCACAAGAGCAGAACTGAGCCAGCAACCTGGACTGGAGTGGGCCTGGGACAGTGAACTCCAGGGGAGCAGGAATGGATATAGACCAGGACATTTGCAGAGTCAGCTGTTATAAAAAAAACCTCCCAACCAAAAAAAGCCCAGGACCTGATGGTTTAAATGCAGAATTTTATCAGAATTTCCAAGAAGAGCTGAAACCTATATTCCTTAAGGTGTTTCACATAATAGAATCAGAAGACTCATTGCCAAACTCTTTTTTTATGAAGCTACAGTCACCCTGATTCTAAAAACCACACAAAGACCGAACCAAGAAAGAGAATTACAGACTAATCTCACTCATGAATATTAATACAAAAATTCTCAATAAAATTCTGGCAAACAGAATCCAAGAACACATTAAAAAAATTATCCATTACAATCAAGTAGGCTTAATCCCAGAGATTCTGGACTCATTCAACATAAGAAAATCTATCAATGTAATTCATCATATAAATAAACTGAAAGAAAAAAAAAAACATACTTTTAAGAACAAAAGTCCTCCACCCAGCCTGGAGCTGGAAAGACTGTTGACACTAAGGCGTCTGTTTGGATTTTCTGTGGTTTATTTGGTGGGGAGGTGAATATTTACATCCTGGTTATTTTCTTCATGTATTCTCTTGGTCATAAGGGGTCTATGATTTCCTTCCTGTAAAAAGATTAGGGACCCTGGGTATTCCAGAAGCACAGAAATAGCAGCACATTGGTAGGAGTCTACCACCAATCTGGAAGAACGCCTAGACCTATTCATAGTGGTTTAATAAACAAGAAAAAAAATTAAGGAAACAAAGAAGGAATGTTGACTCATGTAAGATACCTGTGTACTGAATTCTTTCTTATGATAAATCATTACAATCTTAAACATTGCATGTAACAGAAAAAAGGTATAGTCATAAATTGTTCTATAGATAATAATACCCTATAAATGACAGTAGATGTCAATGCTAGACAAATACACTTGACAGGTAGTCTCCCATTTTCATCAAAACTGTGAAAATTGCTTACTTTAACTCAGAAATTTGTGGTGGGTTCTAAAGAAATGACTCAAAAATATAAAAGTAACATACTTTTTAACACCTTCTTTGAAGAAAATTACAAAATAACAGTTTATGGTTATTTTTCAGTTCTATTCTTTTGTTTCCAATACACATACATTGGACATAAGCATTATGAGTGCTGACATTTTACAATTTTTATCTTAGATTATAGAGATAATCCATGGCACACCAATGCCTTGGATTTAACAGAAGACCAATACATTCTGTGAAATTCACAGAAATACACATTTTCTTGTAGTAAAATAATGGTAGGGAGATTTAGCAAATGTGTGGCGTCCTAAAGTAGGTTGAGAACAAGTCAGGTTATAATTGTACAAGTGCCAAATATGTTATAAACAATGATGTCACAACCTGTTTCTAGGAGCCCTCTGATTCTGAGTCCTTCAGAGATGGCCTAGATTTTCTAGTAGAAGCTTGTATATGCCGGTTTACCTACCTGTTCTCTCTTGAGTATCAGATATGCCTGCTCCTTGTAGTTGCCTGTTTTTTTTTTTTTAACAGTGATTGTTTTTTTGTTTTTTTTTCCTTTTTGAATAAGTGTTTACAGAACAGTGGATGACTGGTGTGTTATGTTATCAACACTTTACGAAGAGAGCTACAGCAAACACTCCTTTCATACTCATAGAATCTGCTTGCCATTTAATTTTAAAACTACCGCCTGGCCTTTAGGACCTGCCTAAATCTGTCTGTCACAAAGAACAAGGTGCAACATCACCTCTTCTCAACCACCATCACAGTTAACACAGTTGGTAGCTGGAGGCTGTGTGATACGCTCACTCAGCCTGTCTCCTCAGAACTCACTCTGCCTCTCCTGTTTCCATTTTTCTACTTATTTATCTCTCAGAGCACTGCTGTACTGGGTGTATGTGTGAGATTCAGGCCTGGGGCTCCAATTAGAAATGGTTGAATGAAACTAGAAGTTTCGGGAACTGTAATCTGTGTGCCACTAACATTTTAGGCTCTGGGAGTGCTCAGTGCTGAACAGGTGAAGGAATCGAAGAAAAATGTGCAAAGAATTTTTTAACCATCTTTGTTCTATGTAGGCAAATTCCAGGACCCTCTCATTTCCCAGAAGCAATTTGGCAAAGACCCTCATTCATTTCCGTGTCAAAACTACATTTTTATTACAAAATATTCCTCTTACTGGTAGTTTTAGTGCTTAAGTCTCTCAAAGTTAAAAGGCACATCCAATAGATATGACAATATCATTAAAACAACAAGGGACTTCTCTAATGAATATGAATTGAAGTGGTACTTGCTACCTTGATTTTCAGTTCTAATGCTCAAATAAATAGGTCATAAAATCAGTGGCTTTTACTCTTTATTTATTCATCACATTTCATTGCTCTATGTACAGGTGTAAGGTTCCGGCTCATTGGGTTATGGCCACCCTCATTATGGATAGTAATTTGTTATATTCAGAACATTGTGAATTTATTTTTCATCTTCTTTTCAGGTACCTTCACAGAAATCTTTGAAATGATGTCTGACTAAATACTTACCAATACCAAGCCCATTTGACAGAAAGCAAACATCATAGTAACTATGTACTATACACAATTAAAAATACAATCTTATTCATCAGTAGCTCTAGTTATACTATTTAATAACTATACTATTTAATAACTATAACAAAGTTTTATCCTTAACTTTTGCCTTTTATCATAGAAATATGTTTTGTTACTTTATATTCTGTGGCTGTTTTAGCTCGCTTCCTATAATTTAAACATATGCCCACAAGCACCATAAGGGAAAGTGATAGTTAATATTTTCATTATTGGGAAGAGAGAATAAGTCTATACAATTTGGCAAACAGAAAAATGCACTGAAATATACTTAGACATTGCTCAAAATCTTGATTCACTTAGACCTACACTGTTTTACAGTCTTCATGAATGAAACAAGAGAATTTAAAAGCTACCTTTGCGCTTTATATTAGTTATTGTTATTGATTGTTTTGATTAATCTTATTCTTTTAATTATTTATTTTTAATATTTTATACAATATATTTACATCGTGTTCTTTTCCCTCCCCCTAACCACTCCTAGATTTCCTCATCTTTCCACTCAACTTCACGGTCTTTAATTTCTTTTCTATTAAAAACAGAACATAACAGCAAAAACAAAATAGCATATACATATGCAAGTCATATTAAGTCCACTTAGTGTTGGCCACCTAGTCCTGAGCATTTGCCTGCACAGGGCTGTGGATTGTAGATTGTCACTCCGTTGAAGATCACAGACATTCTCCCTCCCAGCATCTATCAATTACAAATAGATTTTTGATGGGAGATGGTACTTTGCTGTTACTTCCCCTTCTACATGTTAGTTTTGTCTTTCTTGAACTTTTGTCGCCTTGTGCATGCTACCATAGTCTCTGAATATTCATGTGTGTATCACCCCTGTTGAGTCTGGAATTTTTTTCCTTTACATTATCACCTTCTTAAATATCTTCAATCTTTCTATGTAATTTTCTATATATACTCTTCTGAGTTGAGGGAGGGGTTTGATTAAAATAAAATCTGAAGTGATGAGTGGTCAGAACAGTCCATGTATCGTGAAGAGATTTCTTAGATTTTAGAAAATTGCAATTAAAAAAGACAAATACTTTATAAACTCTGTTCTTCTATAATGTGGATATGTCTTGAAATGTGTTTTCATGCCTCTTCCAGGTGAAAATAGAGTAGGTTAAGTACAGATTACCCATTATTTACTATTATTATTTGGATAATGTTTCTAAGCATAGGTTGCCCTCCTGACTGTATACGGTCATAACTCATGTGACCTTGCCCGTCTTTCTATATACAGTTTGTACTTAAGTGGACTTTGCTCACATGATCTTGCTTAACCTTCAGAATGCCCTCAGAATATAAATTGTCTGATGCCCTGAATAAAGTTGACTACTGTATGAGGCTTTAGTCTACCTCATTTATAAGACCCCACTCTCCCAGGTCCATACTGTCAAATGTGGTACATTTTATAGTAACATTTTATTCAGATGTTAAGAAAAAATTGAAATTCTGAGATTTTAGGAAAAATTGATCAAGCAAGACACAATCATCCTAAATGAGGTAACTGAGATACAGGACAAATATTGCATGTTGTCTCTTATATGTGGATATTAACATTTAAGCTTTAGATATGGGTGTTTTATTTATAATATCCACAGTTTAAGTTGATATAGTGAGGAGGGTATCGAATGAGAAGGGGATATTCCAACAAAGCAGAAATGGAATATAGTGTTATAAATAGATAAAAAGGAAATAAATACAGGAGAATTAAACACTAATGAGACTGAGGGTAAGGTAGATGTGGGGATATGGGAGGGAATAACTAACCCTAAATATCATTTTAAGATAAATAATTTCTTTTAAAAAATTATTATTTTTGAGAGCATGTCACATCTTTCTTTAGTATCTGTCAATTCTCTATACCTTCCCATGCATTCACTTATTCTCATTTAAATTCATGACTCTTTTCCCTTTGATTTCTGTCTATCTATCTATCTATCTATCTATCTATTTATCTATCTATCTATCTATCTATCTATCTATCTAATCTATCTATCTATCTTTCTATCTGTCTGTCTATCACATATGTTATATATATATATATGCATACACAAACATTTTTTAAATGTATAACTACAACTTGTTCATTCAAAATATTGTTACCTGTAAATAATTGATTTTAGGGCTGACCATTTGTTATTGGATGAGTAATTCATCCTCTATTGTGGAATATTAATTTATGATCTGTTACATGCTGTGGAACATTTATTTAATGATGAAAAGTTGTGCTGCATTCTTTTCTGTTGGATTTCTTTAACTCTGTAAAAGTTGTGATACACCAGAGGGACTATTAAGGAGATAAACCATCAGTAATTAGGCAGGAGAATAAAAAGGCAGGCCTGGCAGGCAAAGAGAATAAATAGAAGGAGAAATCTAGATAAGATCAAGATGCAAGAATAGGAGGAGAAAAAAGGGAAGGAACAAGAAAAGGAGGGGCCAGCCAACCAGCCACACAGCTAGCCAACGATTAAGAGTAAAAGTAAAATATATAGAAGAAAAAGAAAGTCCAGAGAGAAGTGGTAGATGGGATATTAAGAAAAGCTGGCAATCCAGCTGGTGGTGGCTCACATCTTTAATTCCATTACAGGTGAATCTCTTTGAGTTCCAAGCCAGCCTACTCTGAAAGAGCTAGTTCTAGAACTACTAGGACTATTACACAGAGAAACCCTGTCTCGCAAAAACAAATAAACAAACAAACAAAAAAAGAAATACATAAAGGAAGGAAGGAAAGAAAGAAATAAAAAGAAGGAAAAGAAAGAAAAGCTGCCAAGAAATAAGAAAAGCTGATACTGGTCAACTCTAAGTAAGAATAAGCCTCAGTGTGATTTATTTGAAACTGAGTAGCAACCCCTCCCCCCCCAAAAAAGAGAGAAAAAACAAAAAACAAAAATATAAACAATAAACAAAAAACAACCAACTACAGTTTGATTTTTCTCTACAGAAGACTATTTTTTCCAATATCAGTATTGTTTAGTTGCCTATAAGACTTTACTGGGGTT
This sequence comes from Chionomys nivalis, assembly GCF_950005125.1. Classification (NCBI taxonomy): domain Eukaryota; kingdom Metazoa; phylum Chordata; class Mammalia; order Rodentia; family Cricetidae; genus Chionomys; species Chionomys nivalis. Next base: position 25,282,439 of record NC_080103.1, on the reverse strand, counting down.
GAAGCCTCAGGAGAATATTCAGAAGCTACCCGAAAGGGCTTTTTAAAAGTGATATGGAAATATATGTTACAGGTTTTCTAAAATATATGCATACATATGTTAAATGACAACTCATAATATATTTTCACTATATTACCATTGTCATATTCTTTATAGGAAGTAATGATTTTATTGAAAATCATTTTGCAGTCACATTGTAATTTGGTAGAAAGTGATGTGGTAATCAATTAGACATATTGTGTTTCTCAATGGAGGAAAGATTTTAAATTATAGAGAAAATAGTAATAAAAATGTTTTTATATTATTTTCAATGTGTAGGTTTCAAAGTAAAACAGGAAGTAAATTGTGTTGTCTACTTTAGTAAATACAAATAATCACATTCAGATTTCTTTTACTTCAGTATAAAGTAACTAAAAGAAACAAAAGGGAAGTTAGCTATAAGAGAGTACACAGGCCATTGTTGGATGTCAATTCCCAAAGGATGTCTAATTTCTAATTATCGAGATATCTTAATAAAGGAGTTTCATAATAATATTTACTGGTGTAGGAGGTCCTTTTGTTTATGTGTTGCTCTCATTGGTTAATTAATGAAGACACTGCTTCGCCTGATAGGGAAGAACTTAGGTAGATGGAGAATACAGATCTGAATTCTGGGAAGAAGCAAGCAGAGTCAGAGAGAACAGCCATGAAGCTGCCAGAATCAGACATACTGAATCTTTCCCAGTAAGCCACGACCTCATGGTGACATACATATTTAATAGAAATGGGTTAAATCAAGATGTAAGAGTTACCCAATAAAAGGCTAGAGATAATGGCCCAAGCAGTAATTTAATTAATACAATTTCTGTGTGATTATTTCGGGTGTAAGCTAGCCGGGCAGCCTGGATGACAAGCAGCCTGCTCCTCCTGTTACAATTTACTTTTAGTAATGAGGCTAAATCAAAGAGCCATGCAATTACATTCAAAAATAAATAAGACTAATACAATTTTTATTACAATTCCAATGGTTCTATGAGAATGCTAGTTCTTATGATTTATATAAAAATCCTAAATACAAAAATCATACCAACCACTCTAATGAGACTAATAAAGCTTTCCATTACTATTATTAACAATGCATAACATTCTTGGCACCGTGCTTTCGTGATCATGGATAATTGTATCCATCTGATAATTTTAATAAATATCAGAGCATATATGCATAAATTAGAGGAAAAATATTTAAATTTTTTATTAGAATACAGTTCCAATATAAGAGCTAAGTGAGTTTATTATACAAATATATTTAAAACATATTAATGATTACTATTTTACCTACAGGTAGGCTCATCCATCTTAATATTCCAAAGGGATATTGGTGAGGATATAATGATTAGTATTCATAAAAATTAAAATATATGTAGTTGCAAAAATGAAATAAATACATCAATAATGACGAATTTTACTAGCATTAAGATAAATAAATAAAGATAATAATATGCTGTAGTCAGGTATTTCTAGTGGAGTATATTACCCATTTGGAGTAAGGCAATGTTTTTGACCATTGTATATAAATGTCCAATAAGTTCATTTGACTTGAAATTCATATGAAAGGAAAAAGTCAAGATAGACTTGGTTAAGCTGAGGAGCCTGTATCTTGGGACATAGTATATCAATTTAGGGGCATAAGTGTGTTTTCTATGTTCACACAATATTTACCCAATATTGTGGAAGTTCTCACAATTTGAAAGTACATATTAAGAATTTTTAAATTTCCAACTTTAGAACACCAGATCTATTCATCAAAATCTATGTTACAAGCTAATTATTACAGACTATTTGTTAAGGAAATTGTTTTAATTGAAAATATATGGGACAACAACATCTGAAGTATTGAATGTTACATACTGCAGAGAATAATAAAATGAACCTAAAATTATTACTAAAAACATTAATTAATTATATTACTGTTAAAAGGTGATATTACTTTAAAAATTAGAAAATGCATACTTGTATAATTAAAAAATATATGTATTTCTGTACTTTTAAATAATATGAATTATGGCATGAGAAGGTACTCTGTGGGCTATGATAAAAGAATCCTGGATAACAACCTAGACACAAAAACATCTACAAACTGTCCTGTATGCAAAATATATTAAAATATGGTGATACATAACATGTAAAAGTAACCATTGAAAGTTTAGTTAGCTTGATATCCAAACAACAAGAGGGAGACCATGCCTTACACTGTCTGGATAGCTAGAACATGGAGACTGAATAGATCAGAGACCTGACTAGGACTCAAAAAAAAAAATCATTGAAATTATTCCTAGTACTACCTTGCTATCCTCATAGACCGTGCTTTGTACAGTTGTAATAAGACTGGAGCATATGCAGAGACCCACAGCTAGACATTAAGAAGAGAGGGAGTGTAAATTATGGGTCTATAATGGGTCCTTGCCTTCAGATATTAGGGAAACCCAGGGAAGGGTGGGAGGAAAGATTGAAGGAGTCAGGGGCATAAAGGATGACAGGACATGGCCCAGTGAATTTACCAAGCAGGGCTCACAGAGACTGAACCAACAAGCATGGGGCCTACATCGGTTTGCACCAGCTCTTCCTAACAATTGGGGCTAGTGTATGCAAATATCTCTGACTCTTTCTTCTACTCTTGAGATTCTTTTTTCTACTTACTGAGTTGCCTTATCCAGACTCCAAATGTGAGCTTTTGTGCTTTATTGCTGTATCTTGATTTGTTTTGTTTGGTTTTTGTCCCTTGGAGAATTGTTTTTTTCTAAAGAGAAAACCAAGGAGAGAGGGGGGTGGTCGATCTGGAGAAGATGGGACAGTGGGGAAACTGGGAAGAGTGCACAGAGAGGAAACCATGGTTGAGATGGATTATATCACAGAAGACACTGGTTAAAATGAAAAAGAAAAGTTTACAAAGAAGAAAAATGAAACATAAGGAACAATATACTAAAACAAAAAGAAATGTGAATTATTCATTTTGATATAAAATAAAAATAATGAAGCATGGAACACTGCACTAAGTTTCTTCAAATAATAAGTTGAACTGAAATAAATAGTGAATTTGGAGATGTTGGCATATTAGAACACATATACATATGCTCGTACACAAGAGCCATGAAATTGTATATTTTGAAAAATATCAAGATGCGTGGATATGAGCACTGGATGCTATATGGTTATGAAGTGCATATTTGTTATGCTAATACTCTAGCTAACTGTTCTATATCACTCAGTCTACTCATCACATATAGTTTTTATATATGTGATAATTTTGATAAAACATTGCCTATTACACAATTGCTTATAGCTGTCCAAACTGCACACTTGAGCTCATAGCAGCTAATTAAAATAAAATACTAAATCATTTATTCAATTATATGTTTGCCTATATATTTAATTGATGGTGACAGATTAATACCAGCCTTCTATTACTGACTCATAATTCTTCAAAAATATGCTCATTTTCTACTTATGCTTCATTTTATTTTAAACAAAATGATTCAAGGTGGACAAGATTTATACTTCCCTGATGTAAATAATTTCTTTCACACATTATAGTTTTAGTGAAACATCACTTGTAGTCTGATTTATTACCAAAATAAATGTTGCACTCTGCTGACATGAAAATTTCAATGGATTCCCCAAGAATATGTCAAAATAACATGAATATATTTAAAGTAACATACTTTAGGACATTTTAACTATGTGTAGCTGAATAATTTCTGCACTATGAATATGAAGAAAAGAAATCAATAATATATTTATAATGGGGTTTATACTGATATATATTTATATACTCATCAATATGAAGCAATACTTGGCATAAACCCATGATGAGAAGAATCAATTTATCCTTAAATGCTTCAATAATTAAGACAGAATAAAGGAAAGTATGAACCATTAAAAGGTACTATAACTAGAAAAATACATCACCCTCGTGCAATTACACTAAAACCTATTGAAGATAGAATAGAAAGTAGAATATAATATCTGAAGAAAAAAGAAAGCAAGATATACAATAATGAAAGGGAGAAAAGTAAAAAATTTTTGCAGAAAATGTCATATTATTTTATAATATATTTAAAAATAATTAAAATAGCAAATGTTTAAAACAGTCAATGAGAATCACATAGCTGTTCAATAGTTAAATTACATAAATGAAAAACAGAAAATTTGGGCAAATTGGCATAGGATGTTACAATACCAGAAGTTCAAAGTAATCCTAGGTAATATGACAAACTCCTGATTACCCTGGGTTACATAATATCCTGCTTCATGAGCACAATCAAAACAACCAATTAATGAGAAAATAAGAAGTATATTTTAGAAATTTTAGAAATAAACAGTTCAGGGAAACAAGTGTAAAATGTTATTATAAATATAAGTAGCATAAATATGTTCTTTGATAAAAGTAGATAGCTTTATTAAAACTGATTTAAGCATTAAATATAAGTATGGAATAAATACATTAACTTTAGAGGTTAGGTAATAATACTAATTAATATTTATGAGCATAATACTATTAATATTTATTTATCAGTAGACTAAGGTAAATGTTTTTTTAATAGCCATGTAAATCTTAATAAATTATTTAAAATTTTATTTTAATTTGCTTTTTAAAATAAAATGCTTATTTATTGAGAAAAATCATAGATAATTTAGCATTCTATTTGTTATTTTGTTTGCTTTTGAGTCAGGTTAACACTCTTTCGCTCAAGCTGTCCTCACTGTCTCTATCTTACTTCCTCAGGTTCTCCTGTGAGGATTATAAGTATTCAGAACAATGTCGGTCTTAACATTCTTTTTCAAAATACAGAGAATATTGTCTTTAAAGGAATAATATCAATGAATAAAATTAAAATACAAGGAAATTTAAAAAGTTAACGATTTTGAAATACGTTTTTTATGATATTAAATAGCCAAATGTAATGTAACAATGTAACACATGAAAAAACTAAAATGTGATATATATATATATATACATACATATTTGAAAAAAGAATATGTATGTAAGCTAAAATTGTCATGATTTACAGGTAATTTCACAGCTACATTCAGAAATATGTATTAGAAAGAAAAGTTAAAGTATTGAGGGAGGTGTAAAGCTGAATGTCTTCCAGGAATACAGGAAACAAGGAAGTGTGGTCAGAGAGAAAGAAGACACCTCAGGGCAGTCTGAGGCTGTGAAAGAGGAAAGCAACTAGATATGAAGATTGCTGGGCTCTAATGCTGCTCCAAGAAAGTTTCAAGAAAGGACCTGAGAATTTTGTGAATCATCACTTCAGGTTCAGAGTCTGTGATAGTTTTTTCTGTTGGTCAATTTGACTATATCTGGACTGAACTATAATCCAGATATGAAGGGCACATTTATCATCTAGGTCTGGAGGCTGGAAGGCACACCTTTAATTTGGGCCACACCTTCTGTTGAAATAATATACAAGGACAATGGAAGAATGAAGTGTGTTCTTTACCCGCTGCCCTTACCTCTGTCAACCCCTTCATTCCTTATTCAGGATCCCAGCAGACCCAACCTTGTGTGACTGAGCAGCTCCTATATATTCTTGGACTTTCCATTCATATCTAGCTGTTGTTGTACTGCAGCATATAAGTCATTCAAGTAACTTCATATATATATATATATATACATATATGTGTCTGTATGCATATGTACATATGCATACATTCCATATATTGAAATATATGGGGAATATATATATATATATGTATGTATACACACACACACACATATATATATATGTGAAAGAGAGAGAAAGAGATTCATTCCAGAAGTTTTGTGATTCTAGAGAATCCTGACTAATACAGAGTCCCATAGCAATGGACTGACAAAGGCATCCATCCCTATTCGCATTAGACATAGACTAACAACAAGCCATCTATATCTGGCTCTGAAACACTGCTGGAACTATCAATCACTGACACCGCCTGTAGCACTTTCCCTTGGAGCAGAACCAAGTGCACATACTTCTTGCTTTTATTTTGAAAGGGAGATTATCAGAAAATATAAAATAAAATAGAAAATATGGAAAATAAGGAATATCATATTGCTGAGAAACACTTAAAGAAATATTCAACATCCTTAGACATCAGGGAAATTTCATCTTATTCCTCTCAGAAATGCTAAGATCAAAGAGAAAATCATTCTGATGAGGATGTGGATAGAACACAAGGAAAACTTCCCCATTGTTGGTAGAAATGCACACTTTTTATGGGCACCTTAGAAATCAATATAGCATGGCAAGAAACATCGAATTGAATTTACACAAGACTCAACTATAGACCATTTCACCACTAAGATGGCCTTCTTCATTTTAGAGCTAGATATAAAAAAAGGTGGTTAAAAAAAAACTTTTCCTTTTGTGGAGGTGAACCCACTCGATATTTAAACTCCTTCAAGTAGTAAGTGAATACTTATTTGGTTGAGAAAGTTTTAAGGCAAGTTTGGGCCCTATGAAGGCACTAAGAAACATACCTCAACCTCAAAGACAGACATTACCTCAGAGTGAAGGGGTGGTCCAATTAAATGGACCTAAGAAACAAGTGGGAATAGCTATCCTAATATCTAACAAAATAGACTTCAAACTAAAATCAATCAAAAGAAAAGGACAAGGACAGTTTATGCTAATAACAGGAACAATCCACCAAGATGAAGTCTCAATCCTGAACATTTATGCCCCTAATACAAGAGCACCCACATATGTAAAAGAAGCATTACTAAAGCTTAAATCCCATATCAAACCCCATACACTAATAGCAGGAGAGTTTAACACTCCACTCTTGCCAATGGACAAGTCAACCAGACAGAAACTTAACAGAGAAATAAGAGAACTAACAGATATCATGACTCAAATAAACTTAACAGACATCTATAAGATATTCACCGAAACACACACACAGAGAATATATTCCTTCTTCTCAGCACCTCATGGAACCTTCTTTAAAATTGACCACATACTTTGTAACAAAACAAACTTCCACAGATATAAAAAAAGTGGAGTAACCCCCTACATCTTATCAGACCACCATGGTTTAAAGTTAGATTTAACAACAACACTATTCTCAGAAAGCCTACCAACTCATTTGAACACAGAACTATTTAACCATACCTGGGTCAAGGAAGAAATAAAGAAAGAAATTAAAGTCTTCATATAATTCAACAAATATAAAGGCACAACTTCCACAAACATATGGGACATTATGAAAGCAGTGCTAAAAGGAAAATTCATAGCACTCAGTGCTAAGATAAAAAAAGTGGAGAAAGCTCATACTAAGGACTTAACAACAAACCTGAAAGCTCTAGAACAAAACGAAGCAGACACAACCTTGAGAAGTAGAAGACAAGGATAATCAAATTGAGGGCTGAAACCAATAAAATAGAAACAAACAAATATTTTTACAAAGAAATAATGTAACAGGGAGCTGGTTCTTTGAGACAATCAACAAAGTAGATAAACCCTTATCCATAATAATCGAAAGAGAATGAGAAAACATCCAAACTAATCACATCAGAAATGAAACGGTATAATAACAGACACTGAGGAACTATAGAGAATCATTAAGTCATGCTGCAAAAACCCGTATTAAACAAATTGGAAAATGTAAAAGAAATGGACCATTTTCTGTATAGATATAATATACCAAAATTAAATCAAGACCAAGTGAACAATTTAATAGCTCTATAAAGTGAAAGGAAATAGAAGCTGTAACCAAAAACCTCCCAACTAAAAAAAAAAAGTGCAGGATTGAATGGTTTTTGTGCAGAATTCTACAAGATCTTCCAAGAAAAGCTAATATCTATACTCCTCAAGGTGTTCCACCTTAGAGAAACAGAAGGAAATTTAACAAACTCTTCTTATAAGGCTACAGTTACCCTGATACCAAAACCACATAAAGACTCAACCAAGAAAGAGAATTACAAACCAATCTCACTCATTAACATAGATTCAAGAATACTCAAAAAAGTACTGGCAAACCAAATCCAAAAACACATCAAGAAATTATCTACCAGGATCAAGTATGCTAAAAAAAAAATTGACAAAATCCAACACTCTTCATGATAAATGTCTTGGAGAGATCAGGGATAGAAGGAACATGTTTAAGCATAATAAAAGCAATATACAGCAAGCAAACAGCCAACATCAAATTAAATGGGAATTCAAACAGATTCCACTGAAATTAGGAATAATACAAAGCTGTCCACTTTCTCCATATCTCTTCATATAGTTCTTGAAGATCTGGCTGTAGCAATAAGACAACAAAAGGAGATCAAGAAGATTCTAATTGAGAAGTAAAAAGTCAAACTGTTGTAATTTGCAGATGATAATATAATATATAAGTGACCCCCAAAACTCTACCAGGGAATTCATACAGCTGATAAATACCTTCAGTGAGGTGGCAGGATACAAGATCAACTCAAAAAATTCTGTAGCCCTCCTGTACACAAATCATAAAGAAGCAGAGAAGGAAATCAGAACATCACCTTTCACAACAGCCACAAATAACACAAAATGTATTGGGGTAACACTAACCAAAGAAGTGAAAGACCTGTTAACAAGAACTTTAAGTTTTTAAAAAAAAAATTGAAGAAGATAACAGAAAATGGAAATATCTCCCATGCTCTTGGATAGTTAGGATAAAAAAAATAATTGGCAATTCTACCCAAAGCAATCTATACATTCAATTCAATACCTATCAAAATCCCAACACAATTCTTCACAGATTTTGAAATAACAATAATCAACTTCCTATGGAAAAACAAAATACCCAGGATAGCCAAAACAATCCTATACAATAAAGGGGCTTCCTGAGGCATCACTATCCCTGACATCACAGCTAGAATAATGAAAGCAGCTTGGTTTTGAGATAAAAACTGACAAGTTGACATATGGACTTGAATCAAAGAACCAGATATTAATCCAAACACCTATAAACACCTGATTTTTGACAAAGAAGCAAAATTGTACAATGCAAAAAAGAAAACATTGTCAAAAAATGGTGTTATCATAACTAGAGGTCAATATGTAGAAGAATAAAAATAGATCCATATCTATCCCTATGTACAAAACTCAAATTCAAATGGATTATAGACCTCAATACAAATCTGACTTCAATAAACCTGAGAGAAGAGAAAGTGGAAAGTAGCCTTCAATGCATGGGCACAGGAGATGACTTCCTAAATATAACTCCAGTAGCACAGAAATTGAGAGCTACAGTAAATAAATGGGACCTCCCTAAACTGAGAGGCTTCTGTAAAGCAAGGACACAATCAATAAGACAAAAAGACAGCCAGCCTACTGATTAGAAAAAAAAATCTTCACCAACCCCACATCAGACAAAGCACTGGGCTCCAAAATATACAAAGAACTCAAGAAATTAGGCATCAAAATTCCAATTAAAAATGCAGTACAGAATTAACAGAGAATTCTCAACAGAAAACTCTCAAATGGCTGAAAGACACTTAAAGAAATGTTCAACAACCCTAACCATCAGGGAAATGGAAATCAAAACAACTCTTAGATATCATCTTACACCTGTCAGACTGGTTAAGATAAAAAACACCAATGGTACATTCTACTGAAGAGGATGTGGAGTAAGGGGTACACTCATCCATTACTAGTTGGAACACGAACTTGTACAACCACTTTGAAAATCAGTATGATAGTTTCTCAAGAAAATGAAAATCAACCTACCTCAAGATCCAGCACTATTACTGTTGAACATATACCTCAAAGAGGCTAAATCATACTACAAAGTCATATATATGTTCAAATATATTCATGACAGCATAATTTGTAGAAACCAGAACATGGAAACAACCTAGATTCCCCTCCACCAAAGAATGAATAAAAAAATTGTGGCACATTACACATCAGAGTACTACTTAGTGGTAAAACCATGACATCTTGAATTTTGCATGCAAATGGATTAAATTAGTAAACACCATCTTGAGTGAGGTATCCCAGACCCAAAAAAGGATGAGTGTGGTATGCTCTCACTAATAAGTGGATACTAGCTATAAACAAAGAATAATGAGCCTGTATTCCATGATCCTAGAGAAGTTAAGTAACACGCTGTACCCAAAGAAAAACATATATAAATCCATCTGTAAAATCAAAATAAACAAGATTATCTGACAAAATTGGGAACATAGGGGTACAAAGGGAAAAAGAAGGGAATAGGGGAGAGGCAATGAGAATTTGAGTGAATGGAATAGTTGAGATGAAGGAAGAGCATAATGAGAGCAAAGAAAGAGATAATTTGATTGTGTGAGCCATTATGGGATTAGCAAGAAACCTGGTTCCAAAGAAATTCGCAGGAATCAACAAGGATGACTCCAGCTAAGACCCTAAGCAATAGATGAAAGGGATATCTATCTTGACTTGCCCTGTAGTCAGACTGATGAATTTCTTAAATATCACCACAAGACCTTCATCCAGGAGCTGATGGAAAAGAATCAGAGACCCCCATCGGTGCACTGGACTGAGCTCCCAACGTCCAGTTCACGAGTGGGAGAAGTAAGGTAAGTGGTCAAGACCATGATAGGGGCACCCACTGCAACAGTCTACCTAAGCTAATGAGAGCTCACCAATACCAGTCAGACTAGGAAGGAACAAGCATAAGATAAAACTAGACCTTCTTAGTGTGGTTGGCAGTTACAAGGCTGGGGAGATTGAGGTGCCATTGCAATTGGCACCATGATTTATATCTCCCTACTTCTTGTACTGGATTTTTGGGAACCAATTTTGTTTTGATGGGTACCTTGCTCTACCTAGATATAGTAGGTGGGCCTTGTACCTTTCCCAAAATAATGTGCTTTATTCTCTTAGAGGATTGGATGGGGGAGGGGAGGGAGGCGAGAACTTGGATTAGATATGTATAATGAAAAAAATATAGTTTATTTTCTTTTTTAAAATTATAAATAAATATCAAAGAAGGAAAGTAAATAATAGAACAATAAAATTACACTACTACGTGTATGAGTGTGCATACAATTTATAATATTTCAAGATTTCCTATGAAAAATGTTTCCATTAAATAGGACTAAAGAATTATGAAGAACAGGGAAGTAAAGCTGAAAAGTTTTCTAGTCTATACTCAAAGTTCAGATCTGCTGTGCACTACTGGTTCCATTATAAAAATCTCACTCACATTTAACTAAACACATTTATCATACATTTTGTATAACTACATGCTAAGTGGAGTTAGATTTTTCTTTTTTTTAAAATCCATTTTGAAAAGAGGTTTAATTTTCTCATTATTAAAGGAGAATACAGATACTCTTGACTCACTTTTCAGGTGCATGCCACATGTTTGGATCAAGCAAGAGGTCAAAAAATAGAGGTTTAAGAGTATCTCTTTTCCCAGCATAAAATAAATTGTGATTTATCCAAATTCTATACTTAACTACTTAAGATGACTAGCATCCATTCTTCCAAACAGCACTACTAATCTCTATTTTTTTCATGCCCCAGTTATGAACACTGTTCCTATTGCTTGTTTCATCCTCCACCTTCCCTGAAGCATTTGTAAACAATGAGTCTCTCATCATATTTTAAACTTTTTGTTTTATAGTAAAGTTTTGCTTCCACTTGGAAAAAAATTTGGGGTTTTCTCCCAATTGTTTTTCACAGACATTTAAAAGGACCTGGCCATGTCTCACAGCCATAAGGAAAATAAAACAGTGAGAAGCTAAAAGGGTGTCTGACAATATTGCTAGATTTCTATATCTACTACCTCCTAGTCATTGTTTGGGTAACTAAGTTATACTGAAAAGTACACTGTAAAATTTCTACCCGCCGCCTTTGTTTCCCACAATTTCAAGATTGAAGTTCCAGTTTATTTCGGGTATTTCAAATAAAAAGCATCAAATATAAAATAAGAAGAACTAGAATTGTTGGAAATGAAGCAGAAAGAAACTTTTAGCACAAATAAATGGTATTCAGTATAAATATATGTGTTTTATGAAACATTGATATTAGTAGAATTAAATGCATTATAATTGAGCAGAGGTATTACACTTGCATTCATTTTAATTCTTATCAGAATACTAAATTTCATCTGAGGTCAGAGATCACTCAATCATATAAATATTCACAGGCAGATGTAGGCTGTGCTTCTGTGATGTGATGTGGAAGACAACATGATATGAACAAAAATGTAGAGATAAAGAATAGTGGCATAGCCTGGGTTATTTACATCAATGATAATGAGTGATTTGGATTCAGTATTTCCTGCATTATGTAGGATTGTCTTATCAATACCCTCTATCTTATTATTACAAATTAAATGACATTATTCCATCTTAGTTAAATTCATAAAATGCTTATACCTTGTTTTATGTGTGCATCTCTTTTTAATATACAAAAATAATATTAACATAACCCATATAAAACTCTATCTATTGAGATAAGCATATATGAATTATATAGGAACCTGGGGGTACTGGAAAAACTACAAACATGCAGACATGTTTGTAAAGAAAATGGTATTATTAACTAGGCACTATAAAAGATATGAAAAGACTAATATACTATTGTCATGTCATCATATAACTCATGGTTTTTAATAAGTATAAATTATCAAAATCAAACATGTACTCAGATTTAATCACTATCTACAAGTGTACTTTGCATTTCCCGAAAAGATTTTTTGAGAAATATGCAAGCTAATGCTTGAAAATAAATTAAAGTTGGGTGAGTTACTGATTTCTGTCCTTGTTACAAAATTACAAAATCTTGTATACCCAATAAGGGATAAACTCACAGGATATATTTAATCTGAGAATTTATATAAAGAATAATCTTTGTTCATAAATACTTGAAATTTCCAAGAGGGACTATATTTTTGTGATTTTTTTCATATGTTAGAAAAGTGTCAAGATGGATGTACTCAGGACTTTTAGTGGGAAAAAAGAAATAGTAAAAGAAATCTAAAATATCTGCAACAAAGAAAACTATGACTGGCAAGCAAAGTCTGACCTTTTCCTGCGGTGCTAATGCCCCTGATACTGCACCTTGGCTGGCATTCTTCAGATCATTGCCAAGTGTCTCATTTAAAGTGGAGCAGGTCTAAATCAATGACACATAAAATTTCTCCTGTAAGTGAATTTTCTGGTCACTAAGCAGGTGACCTTTAAGCCTAGTCTGCACAATTGTTTTCTTCCATATACAGTACATATATGAAATCTGGAATTTAGAAAGTCGAAGAAGAGTTTTATGTTTTAAAAAGTAAATTTTAGAAAAAAGTATTTTTCCTATTGGTTATATCTTCCTTTCAAAAACCATATTTCAAATACAATAACAAACATTTTATTATTCAAAACATCTCTATTTTTGTATTTTTTCTTTTTCTATTCTCTCCTCCCTACTGCTTTATTTATGTATGAATTTATTTATATTTATGATTGGGATGAGTTTATGGTTGAGGCATCCTAACCACATATTAAATATCTCAGCTATATATGCTCATCCTAGTTTTACTTTCAGGTAGGATTTATTTGACTTTTCATGTCTTTTTCAAAGTTGTTGATATTTTCTTATTCTTCTCATATATTACATGCTGACTATATAGTTCTTTTCCCCCATCTCTCTCCCATTTCTCCTCTCCTCTATTTCCCTCTCCTCGGATCATGCCAAAACTATCTCCCCTAGCAAAAAAAAAAACAAAAAAACAAAAACAAAAAAACAAAACAAAAAAAAAAACAACAACAACAACAAAAAAAAAACAGGCCTTTCAGGAACATCAAGCAAACACACTGAAACAAGTTATAGTATGTCCAGGTAAAGACCATCACATCAAGATTATACTAGGCAACCCAGTGAGCGGAAATGTGTCCCCCAAGGATGCAAAGAATCAGTCACAGTACCTGTTTTCACTGTTAGGAATCACTTAGGAGTACCATGCTGTTTAGGCATAACATATATTAAGGGGATCTAGGTCAGACCCTTACAGGTGCTGTGATCTCTTTGAGCCAATTGATGCTGTGGCGTTCTGGATACTGCAGTCCTCCCTTCTCACCCTCATCGTCATCCTCTTTCTCGGGACTCTCCAAGCTCCCACCTAAAGTTTGGTCGTTCTCAGGGCTGGTAAATTGATTCTGTTAGGTCTCGTAGATGAGAATTCTGCTCGGCTCTGGTCTCAGAATCGTCTGCAGGCAGAACAGACAGTCGATGGTTTTGTGGTTGGGTTAGTAGCCTTATCCCTCCACTTGAGGCCTTGCTTTGTTGCAGAAGATGGCTTGTTCAGGATTTGTGTCCCTGATTACTAGGATTCTTTGAAAGGGCAACTCTTGTGGATTCGTGGAGTTTCTGTTGCACTAAATTTTAACCTCACAAGAGAAATGCCTCCCAATTCCAGTCATTTCTCCCAGGATTCCCCTCCACATTTGATCTGACTTGTTCCCAGTCTCATATGTCCTTCAATCCAAAAGCAAAATCTGTATTTCACAAGAGAGATTTTAGGTCTTTATTTATATTTTCCTTGTAACTTTGCCTTCCTAAGTCTGTGGACTTTACTGTGATTAGTTTTTACTTTACAGCTACTGTCCACTTATAAGTAAGTATATATCAGATGTTTCTTTCTGGGTGTTAGTTACCTCATTCAAGATGATTTTGCAAGTTCCACTCATTTGCCTGCAAATTTGAAAACTTCACGACTTTGAAGAATAACGTTGAAGAAGATATAAGAAGATGGAAAGAACTTCCATGCTCATGGAATAGTAATATTAGCATACAAAAATGACTAGCATACTCTAAGTAACCTACAGAGTTAATGATTTCTCCATGAAAATCCATCATAATTCATTATAAATCTTGAAAGAGTAATACTTAACTTCATATGGAAAAATTGAAAACACAGGATAGCTAAAATAATCCTATACAATAAAATAAATTCCTGAGGTATCACCATCCCTGATTTCAAGCCATATCAAATAACTCTAGTAATAATAATCACACAGAATAGGCAGAAAAACATTTTGATAAATAAAATGGAATTGATAATCCAAATGCACATCATGACCCTACGGACACCTGATTTTCAATAAAAAAACAAAAACTGTACATTAGAAAAATGAAACCATCTTCAGCAAAGGGAAATGGTCCAACTGGATGTCTCTGTGTAGAAGAATGCAAATATATCTGTATCTATTACCCTGTACAAAACACAAGTCCAAATGGCTCAAAGACCTTAACATAAAACAAGATAAATGGAACCTAGTAGAAAGGAAAGGGGTAAATAGCCTTGAACACATCGGCACAAGAGACAGCTTAGGAGAACCAAACACCAAGAGCACAAGCACCAGGATCGACAATTAAGAAATGGGATCCCATGAACACTGGAAAGCATCTGTAAGGTAAAGGATACTATCAATAGGACAAAACACCAGATTATAGAATAAGAAAAGATTTTCAACAACTCCACATCTGATAGAAAACTAATGTCCAAATGTATATAAAAACTCAAGAAACTAGATATCAAATTGGTGAGGGCAACTGCTGCAGGAGTTTCTTTGTCCCTCTGAGCTTGCACCCAGAAAGCCCGCCCTTTTGTCTGCGAGGTTCCTGGCCAGCAAGTGGTTTGATCCTGTACCAGAAGTTCCATCCCTCAGGAGGGGTAAGTGAGTGCCTGACTGGCTGGTCGGACGCCCTGAGAACGGAGCACAGGCACCCCACAATCCCCTAAACTTTCTGACCATTCAGCAGGGCTTCTCTCTGGTTACAGCAAGACTCTTTTTTTTTTTTTTTTTTTTTTTTTTTTTTTTTTGGATTTTCGAGACAGGGTTTCTCTGTGGTTTTGAAGCCTGTCCTGGAACTAGCTCTGTAGACCAGGCTGGTCTCGAACTCACAGAGATCCGCCTGCCTCTGCCTCCCAAGTGCTGGGATTAAAGGCGTGCGTCACCACCGCCCGGCTACTGCAAGACTCTTAATGATTATTAGGAGAGATTTCCAATTTATAGATCACTATTGCTATAAAACATGATGAACTGGTTACTTTATACAAAATTTTAGATGATGGCAAGGTCTTAAATAATCCTAGGAATTTATCAGGTTAAACTAAGAGAAAATTGGCTTTGGTGGAAGAGAAATTACAGAAAAAACTTGTGGATCCTGTAGAACCTAAGCCTAAATACATACTGATCATATTACTCACTGAGCATTTCCCCACAGGAATTTTAATATAAAAAAAGAAATTATCTTATAATGAATCTTTTAACACATAAATCAAGTGAAAATTTATAAGATTAATATATATTAAACTTTCTGTCATGAAATATCTATATAGAATACTAACTAATTCTAGAAAAAGGCTTCATCTACCTTCCTGTACAAAATTTCAGGTTTGAATTTCTGTCAGATTTTTGCAGTGAACCATGAACATGCCTACCAGTGACTTTTCAAGTCTCCAAAAGAAGAATGGGACCCCACGATGATGATTCTTATAAGACTAGTATAACACCATTAACCTGAAATACAGCATCTAAAGTTTGGCTTAAGATTAAAAATTGCTCATAACAATTTCAAGGTGGTTGACTGAGGTGACCCAGCCTCATAGACTATTCTAGCCAGGACTCGAAACAAGCCCTGAACTTGTCCATTCCACAGAGACTGGAGACTGGACAACAAATGATAAAGCTACTTTTCCTAGGACTTGACAGTTAACTCCATATTTTACTGGGTTATACTTGTCATTGTTTAGGAGTCTTGGTCATAAGGTAGGTGTCTTTGGTTTTCGTCAGAGAAAAAGTTGAACAAAGGAGATTAGGTTCAGAGTTATTGTTTTAGAAAGAAAAAAGTGGATACAGATATGATAGTATAAAAGGGTAGACTATTGAATCTGCTCTGAAAGGAAAAAAAAGGGGAGTATATAGACATGATATGATAAAAAGGTAGATTATTGAATCTATTTTTTTTTTTTTGATTTTTCGAGACAGGGTTTCTCTGTAGCTTTGGTGCCTGTCCTGGAACTAGCTCTTGTAGACCAGGCTGGCCTCGAACTCCCAGAAATCTGCCACTACTAGGTTTAAATATTTTACTTTGGATTGGACTTTTGTACATTATATAAAATTTTGCACATTAATACAAATTTTAGATTAATTTTAAAACATACTGTACATACATTTCTAATTTTGTTCAATGTATTGTACTTACCCAGCTGGACATAGAAAAAGCAGGACATTCAGGAGGAGAGGTAAGAGTGAAGAGCCACATGATAGCATGTAGATGAATAGAAATGGGTTAACTCATAAAAGTTAATCAGAAACAAGCTTAAAATAAGGCCAAGTTTTCATAATTAATAATAAGCCAGCATCATGATTTTGGCACTTTCAGTTCAAAGACAGCTGTTACAGATCTCCCTGGAAAAGAAAAATAGAATAAATTTTTAGGATAGATTGGGATCAGGTGGAAAGGAAATAGGAGGAGTAATGTCTGCATGAGTGATAGAGGGAAACAGAAAAGGTGTAAATAACTGGAATTGGAGGGCACTTGGGAGGCAACAGGAAAACCAGAAACAATAGAAACTCCCTGGAATCTATGAGGGTGACCCTATTGAGGACTCTCAGTAATGTATGGGAGGTAATCTGAATTTGTAAACTTCTGTAACCAGGCAAGCCTTCAGTTGGTGGGACTGAGTCACCAACTAAGCCACAATACCTTCAATCTACAATTCTTTTTGCCTGCAAGAAGAGTCACCAACTAAGCCACAATACCTTCATTCTACAATTCTTTTTGCCTGCAAGAAGTGTTGGGGCAATGACGGAGCAGAACTTGAGGGAGTAATCAACCAATGACTGTTCTAATTTAACTCCTATGCCATGAGAAACCATATGGTGGTGTCTAGTACAGTAGTTACCAGAGCACAGAACAGGCTATGGGAGAAGATGTGAACTACATCATGAAAGAGTGGGAGGCGGAATTGTGGATGTGAAAGGGTTTGAGATGAGAAAGATTAGCCTGTCTAATCAACTAAGCAGAATTCATAGAGATTCAAGTGGCAATAGTTGAGTTTGAATGGTTCTGTGCTATTTTCTCTACATATATGTTATGGTCATTGGCTTATTGTTTTGGGAGGGACATTTGAACGTGGGAATAGAGAGTGTTTCTGATTTTTTTTACTTTTTTGATAGTCCAATTTTTTTCCTACTGATTTGCCTTGTCCAGCTTTAACATGAGTATCTGTGCCTGGTGTTAATGTATCTTATTGTGCTGAGTTCAGTTGATGTCTCTGGGAATTCTGTTCCTTGGAAGGAGATGGAGTTGGGGAAGAAGGGAGGGAGGGTTGAAGGAGTTAAAAAAGGAGAAGCTGCAGCTGTAATATACTGTATGAGAGAAAAATAAATAAAAAAAAATAAGACAAAAATACAAAGTAAATTGACTTCCTGTTGCCTCTGAGAGAAGATGTAGAATAGGAGCCTGAGCTGCAGTATCACAACAGCATGTATACTGCCATGCTCCTTGCCATGGTGAGAATTAAATCAACCTCTGAACCTGTAAACAAAACGCTTAAATTAAAATTTTTCAAGTATAAGAGTTGCTGTTGTCATAGTGTCTATTCACAGCAATAAAAACCCAAGCTAAAAGTTGGTACCAGGGATGGAGGTATTGCTGTGGTAGGCATGGCAATGATATTGATTGGATTAATTTTGACTTTGGTTTTTTTGGTTATAAAGAAGTAGATTGCTTTATGTAGTACTTAATGGGCCACACTTGTAGGAGCATGGAAGACAGTAGTACTGAGAGTGATGTGTTTAACCTTGGGATAGCTGGATAAAGAAGTTTTGGAGGAAAAGAATTTTAGTAATGTTGCCTAGAAAACATTCTTGTGAAATTTGGTGAATCTAGTGTCTGCCTTTTGCCCTTCTCTGAAGAGTATGCCTGAGGATAAATTGAAAAGTTTTGGATTAATACTGTTGGCAAAAAAATAAAAACTAAAAACAGCCTAATGTAGACTCTGTTATATGAATTTTAGTGGTAATTCTAAAAGATATATAATGAAAAGAAGAAAACTGAGCAAGGAAAAATATTTCAGAAGAAATAGCATATCAGAAAGTGGAGTGGAACTATATTCTTTCTTCAAGGAGATGAATGAAATAAGAAATGGAATAAAGGGAGTTGTGAACTCAGGATATAGCCCACCAAGTTAAGTTACCAACTTTTAGAAAAGAACTAAAGAAAAGTTTAGAGCAGGAACGGTAGGGCAAACCTTCAGCCCCAGCACTGGGAAGGCAGTGGCTAGTGGATCTGAGATTGAGGTCAGCCTGGTCTGCAAAGTAAGTTTTAGGACAGCCAAGCTTTGACAGTGAAAAACGGTAATCCATTGAAGATGTAATTGAATAAAGGGGCCATGTTCCATCCCCAGTTAGCAGCAGAATTTGGCATCTTTGACCGTGTGCTCCTGGTTTTAACATTATGGATAGAAGAAATTAGTTATGGAATAAAGTCACTGGGATCAGGCATGTGTCAGGGGTTTCTCTGAATGGAGTTCTAATAGAGAGATCATTGTATGAAGCTGTAAATGTGAAACCTGGATGTAAATGTGAACCAGCGATGTTAGAGTTGCCAGACTCATGGGACACCTGCAGAAGAGAGCTGCTGTCAGCGGGAGGGACAAGCCCAAGAGAAAGAAATCTGTTGCAGTCAACAAAGCTGAACGGAGTTTGAGACCTGAAGAGCATTTAGACGTCACACATGGAAAAGCAAAGTTTGGAGATGGATCATCTGGGTTTTGATCTTGCTTTGGTCAATTATTTCCTCATTATGCTCCCCTCCCATCATTTTGGAATGGTAATGTATATGTGCATCATTATATATTGGAAGTATGTGACCTGTTTTTTTTTTTAGTTTTGATTTTATTGGGAACTACAGCTAAGATATTGCTTGCATCCCAAAAGAGACTTTGAACTTTAGACATTTAAACATTGCTGAGACTGTGATAGATTATGGGGACTTTTGAAATTGGACTAAATGCATTTTGCATTATGGTATGGATATAAGTCCTTGAGGGCCAGGAATTGAAATGTGGTAGTATAAAATGATCCCCAAAGACAGTGGCACTATTAGAAGGTGTGGCCTTGCTGGAGGAAGTGTTTCACTGTGGGGGTGGGCTTTGAGGTCTTTTGCTCAAGCTTCAATCACTGATCACACCACCATGCTCCTTGCCATGATGATAATGAACTGAACCTCTGAACAGCTGAAACTGTAAGCACACCCTTTCAATTTAATGCTTTCCTTTACAAGAAGAAAAGTTAAAAAAAAACCAGAAAATTATTAATATATGTAGTATAAGAAAATAGCAATGTGTAACATACAGTTTAAATAAAATACTGTAGATTATTCCAGTGATTATAAAAATGCACAGCATATACCTTGAAAAAAGTATTTTTCATATGTTATCTCACAACACTTGTTTTCTCCTGTGCCTGAACTATTTCACATAGAATAATGCTCACCTGTTCTAGGAACCCTTTTTTCATTCACTCTAGTGGTACATAGCTCTCTATTGTGCCACCATTCATTTTTTTTTAAACTTATCCAATTATAGCACTGGTTTTACTTCAACATCTTGGCATTTTGAGTAATACTGAAATGAACCTTAAAATCTGGCTCTCACTAACAAACCAATTTCAATTACTTTGGCTACATGCCCAGAAACTGAATTTCTATATTCTATGATAATTCTACTTTCAGTTTTCTGGATAACCTCAGTATCATTTATACGAATGACTGTACTAATTTAAATTCACACCAACAATTTCTGTCTTGACAAATGTGGTCCCACAACTGTGGTTTTAAGTAAGTGGTGATTAAATCTATTTGAAAAAGTATCGCTTATTTACTAAAAACATAGACACTTTTTGTCACTTCTCCTTCAACAATATAACATAATCACTGTTTATAAATCATTATAAAAATATTTTGCAACACAGTCTAGAAATGAATGGAAAAATAGATGAAATCGTGTACAATTTATACAAGTATTACTATAATTACTAACATGATTTTCCACTTGCAAATTCAGTTTGTTAGAAGGGATACCAGAGGTCAGGTTGAAATTTGAAGAGAAAGAGCAAGGGAACAGATAGAGTGAGTCTCTCCCTTATGAACCTTTCAAACAACTTGTAGAGGAAAGAACTTAGTCAAAGAAGGGAAACACTTGCCCACAACCCCATAAAATTAATACCATGAATCTTTTCCCTTTGGAAAATGTGAATTGTTTTTCTTTGAGATGGCCAGTACAATCTCTGTCATTTACCCAATCAATAACTCATACAATGCTAACTCCTACACAAGTTGTGTCTCCAGTTTGTTTTAGTATAAGTGAATAGTAATGGTACATCAGAATGGGGCAAGAGGTACATATGATTCAATATTTGAGCTCAAGGTAAACTTTTTTACTCAAATGCTTGTTTGTGCTGTATTTACAACTACTTGGGTTTTTGAAATAATTGCTTTTGTGTTTATTTAAACACATTTGATTGTTATCAAAGCTGTATAATTTGATATTTGCTGAAATGTTTTCTTTGTGTGTCATGATTTTTTTCCTTTTGATGGCTACATCTCAGTTTTCAATAATCACTTATATCATTACCCTTGGTATTTCTTTGCCTATGAGAACCCATTTTCATTTTAGACTTACTTATACCACTGTGTTTTTCTGAGATTTCAAGAATGTAGTCTTTTTTATATTCTTTAGAATTTACAAAATTCAATATCATTTTATATTTCAATACGCTTGGAAATGTCCTCTAATGACTAAGAGATAGTCTTTCTCTTTGTACTCTGCATGTGTTTTACATTGCATGTTTGTACTATTCCTTTTGATATCCTACCATTATCAGAGATCACGTGCTTAGCATACACTTTTATAAATATTTTAACCTCAGTCAGGGGAGCAGAATGGATGTTGAGTATATCTAATGCAAAGTCTCAAAAAATTAGCCCATAAACAACAAAGTAGTCAAAGAAAAAGGCTGGGAACCTTAGGTAAACAAACAGCCTATATCATTGGGCCACTTTCATGAGTATAAAGGTACCTATTAAAGGCATCCTATGCCTAATCATAATGGTAAAACATACATAGCCTTAGATAGAGATTTAGGAGCTAATGGGTCACTTGGCAGAAATGCATTAAACAGAAAGTTTAGCTACAAGAGTTCTCAAGTGGTTAAATTGTTCTACCTTAATTGAATAAAAGTTTCCCTTTTTACTTTGGAAAAATTTACTGATTATCTACAACTCCACATCCTCCTGGAAAGTGTATTTTTTCACTACAAGTTTCTATGTTGCCTATCAGTATATTTCTCTGCCCAAATCTTTTGCATACAACACGAGAGCCTGGAGCCTTCCATAGGTATTCTCTGAACACCTGGGATGAGCTAATAACAAACTGGTATATAGAATATAAAATTGTAAACACTGACAAGTTGTTCTGAAACAATCAAAAAGAAAAAAAAAACATTAAAAATAATGTTTCTTTAACTCTGGATGCTTTACTCATCTGTCTCCTAACTGTTATACTTTATGTTTGCTTGAAAATCCTCTGTACAACATGTCCTAATATTTAAATTGCCCTGCTGATCTTTTAAAGAACCTTTTAGTTATATCAAAATAGGTTAAATATATTAGTTTCCTATTTTAAATTTTATTTTATGGAAAATAGAATTTTTTTCCATATGCTTAGAAAGGATAGTTAATAATATTTCTTGAATGTTTGTTGAATATTTAAAAGTTTTAAAAAACACTGTGTTTTAATATTTACATCCCAGATAATGTTTATTTGTATTTATTTAGTTAGTTACTATCAATACATATATGTGAGAATCGGCTACCACCATGGAAATATTTTTTAAAGATTAAAGATTTAGGTTTATTATATTTACATTGTGAGGTTTGCCTTCATGGGGGTAAATGCACATGACTGTAGGTAACCACTGAGACCAAGGTACCTGGAGCCAGTGTTCAAAGACACTGTGAGCTAATTGATGAGGGTTTTAGGAAGAAAGCTTGGGTCCTGTGCAAGTATTCTCAAGGATATTAACTACTGAAACATCTCTCTAGTCCCATAAAGTTCACTTCTATATTCCCCTTAATTTATTCATTAGTAACTTAATACTGACATTAAATTATTTTGGCTAATTCCAAAGAAAAACATATAGGATTTATGACAGAATTAAACAGAATTTATTTTAAGTGTGGAAAAGAGAAAAGATGATAAGGATAATGAAGTTATTATTAAGTTCATTATCAAGTTACAAACATGAACCCCCATAAATATGGCTACCTATGCATGATCTGAACTATGGCACCAGCAAATTACATAACAAGAAAATCAACTTTTTATCTTTATAAGAAAAACAAATTAAGAAGAATTTAGTATTCATTAATTTTTTATGGTTCCTATTCATAACAGATGAGAAGCCTATTATGCATATTTTATTTTTAAGAAATTACTTTTCCGTGTATCTGTCTGACTGTGTGTCTTTGTGTCTTTGTTTGTGTAAGCAATCACTGACTACAACATTCTTGTGTAGATCAAATTAGAACTTGTATTTTAGTTCTCTGCTTCTACCTTGTAAGTCCCAAAAACTGAGCTCAGGTCATCAGGACAGACAGCAAGTCTTTTTATTTGCTAAGTTAGCTCCCTGGCTCTGAGTGTCATGATTTGTTTATTATTTTAATAGGGCTACGTTGGAGCTGAAATTTTCCAGGATATTGATTTACCACTGTGATCACCTCTACATTCCTTTTCATTAGAAATAATGATCTTTTTGAACTAGGCTCTTCTAACATGAGTAGCAGTTACTACTGTGTTTTTTCAATTGTTGTACTCATAAAACAAACAAACAAACAAAAAACAAATAAAAAAAAAACCATTGGTTTCCAGGCCTCAAATACTAAATGCTAATAGATCCCCAATAAGCATGTATCCTTGTAGTTTATGAGAATAGAAAAAAATGTGTTGGGAGCCTTAATTATTTGCCTTAAATAATTGAATTATTTTCATTATATTAAATGAATTAATTCAGCTAATTCCACAGTGAGTTTTTCACTTTTAGATTTTTTTGGTGCGTGAATGTAGCTAACAGAGGGCTAAGATTACTGACAAGTTCAAATTTTGACGCACTATAAAAAGGTGTCTTCTGTCGGGAGCACCATCTGAAACATTTACTTCTATTGCTTTAATGGCCCTTATGTTACTATCTCGTGACAATTAATGCTGTGAGAATGTCTTTATTGCAAAAAAATTCTGGCGACCCATGCTGTTCTTGCCAATTTCGGGATTGAGATAAATGCTATTAATGCTCACCATATGGCTCTTTTTGTGAATCAGGTGACAGAATAAGGAACTTTGTTGATATTGTGTGTAAAATGTTTAGACACAGATTAAAAGAAAGAAATGAAGAACAGGTTTCCATAGAATTCTAGACTCCATGGTGCAGACCAAAATGCAAAATTTGAGATATAATTTCTAGAATGAAGAGTCCCTAAAAATAAATATGTCTTTGTAATTTAACATAAATATTAGTGGCAATACATCGTACAAACCTTAGTAGAATTAGGTATGAAATGGGGAATATGGCTAGGATAAAAGTTTGTGCTGAGTTACAGCAATAGTTCTAAAAGACTCTGACATTAGATTCTTTAGTATAGCATTTTAATTGAGAGTTGATTTTTATTTTCATTTCATCGCAGTTATTTCTTTTAGAATAATGCCAAAGTCTTTGTTCTGATCCATTTAAAAGGTCAGAGAAAGCAGATAAAATCATTGAGGAAAATTCTACTTAGATCAGGTACCATGTTGCATTTTCAATACTGGTAAAATACAATAAATCTAAACTCCCTGTGATAATTACAAGGTCAAACAAATGTTCAGGCTGGATGAAGTAACTTCTTATCATTTCTGAACTTGGAAAAGGTACAAAATTTTAATTGACTAAAATGATATCATTTACCTTTTGCACGAAAGCACAACTCTCTAAAGTCTTACTATTTTACTGAAAAAAATCTTACTTCCAAATTTTTAATGTAAAATTGCTTGTGGGAAAGTTATCCATAAGTTATGAAGTTAGCATCTTTTTCTAATACTAAATACTTCATTTTATTTGTATGGAATCCACATAAAAATGAAAGCACACAAAGAAGTGATTATTTCATAAATATTAATTAATTTTTGGAATGAGTGTTATTCCATGTAGCCCTGGTTGTCCTCAAACTCGCTTTTAGGCCAGGCTAACCTTGAATTCACAGATTTGTCTGCATTTGCCTTCTTAATGCAGGAGATAAAGGTTTGTGCCACAACCACACAAGAGGTGGCTAGCTTGAGAACAAATTTACTTTTTGATTTACTTTAATTTTTGGACAGCAAGATGTATAAAAATATGATACAAGGAATAAGAACATATGGACCACCTGTCCATAATGCCTCTGATGTGCTAAAATCTAGGAAAATAGATGACAATTAGTCTGTATACTTTGTACAGTTATTGCATAAGAAATAGTTTTACAAAAAAGTATATTTCTATCCAAATAAATACAAAGTGGTAAGTAAAGTGAGCATTACATGTAAAAGCCTCACATACCTTCATATCTTACAAATTATGTCTATATTATCATGCTTGTTTTTTATCAATATATAGTCCATATTTCAAGAGTATTAAATTTGATATTAATTTTATTGTATGAGAGGTACTTCTGTCTGTGTGTTGCTTTTCTTGGTTAATGATTAAAGAAACTTCCTTGGTCTGTTGATAAGGCAGAACTTAGGTAGGCCGAGAAGATGGAACTGAATGCTGGGAGAAGGAAGGCAGAGAGAGGGACGCCATGGAGCCACCGCCACTGGAGACAGATGTGCTAAAACTTTGCTGGTTGTGGGAAAGCATTCTTGCTGTTTCCTGCTTATGTCCCACAGATTCCTGGGAACAGACATGTAGATAAAAAGCACGATCAGGAACCAACTATAAGTCATTTTATCTGTGAATTTCCTTGCTAAATTTTTGAGGGAAAATTTATCCAAGTAAAAGTAATTCGAAGGTCATAAAAAAAGAGGGTAAAACACAAACTTTCCCAAAAGCATTGACAAGGCAAGAAAGGGCACAAGAGGAAAGGGCAAAAGTTCTATGCATCAAATTTTTCTTGGACCAAGGCTGTAAAAAAAAAAAATCCATGTTCAGTTAAGGGAGGAGTTAAAGTACAAAATGAAAGTCTCCACAATAAGATTTTCTGTAACATCTTGGCATCACCTGATATACAATCCTTGTCGATGGAGTGTCAGTACTACACACACACACACACACACACGGTTTGTAGTCCTCAGTACCCTAGTTAAACTTGTAATAACAATTCAACAATTTTTAATACTATTTTTAGAAAAATTAATAGATTGCAATCTGCAACCTGTCTTAGTTTTCTTTTGCTGTGAAAGGACACCATGCATAACCAAGGCAACTTTAAAGGAAAGCATTTTATTGGAGGCTTTTCTATAGTTTCAGAGTGAGCCCATGACCACTCTAGATTGCAACTTGGTGACAGACAAGCAGCCACTGGAGATGTAGCTGTGAGTTATATCTAATCCACAAGCAGGAAGTAGAGACAGGTGTGTGTGTGTGTGTGTGTGTGTGTGTGTGTATGTCTGAGAGAGAGAGAGAGAGAGAGAGAGAGAGAGAGAGAGAGAGAGGATAGAGAGAGATAGAGAGAACTGTATTTAATGTGACGTACTCCATGTGTTCCCCGAGTGAAACACCTCTTCAATAAATATATACTTCCTAAATAGTTCCACCAATGGGTGGTCAAATGTTAAAATATATAAGCCTATGGGGCCACTCTCATTCAAAGCACCACACCACCTTTTAATTTTTTTCTGGAAAGCTTTACTATATTTTTATATGAGACAAAAGATGATGATTAAATATACATGAAAAATAGATAGTTATAGTTTTCCTTAGTTATGATAAAAGATAAAGTAGATATAAATATTGTAACTACAATATTTTTACAACAATTTTTTGATACCCGTTTTGTTTATGTAATCTTGCTATGCTAAAGTTAAAGCCTTCCTTTTCATTTAGACAGAAAAGGGAAGGTGATGTGGGAGGGGATTTATGCTATAAATATATTTCATTGCCATTGGTTAATAAAGAAGCTGCTTTGACCAAAGGCTTAGCAGAAAAGTAAAGCCAGGCAGAAAGAGATATAGAGAGAGTAGGTGATTTAGAGAGAAGCAATGTAGCTGCCACAGGAGACAGATGTCTCTGCTGGAGCCTGCCAAATCTTTGCTGGTAGGCCACAACCTCGTGGTGATGCAGAGATTAATGGAGATTGGTTATCTTAGGAAATAAGAGCTAGCTAGAAATATGCTTAAGTTATTGGTCAAACACTATTGCAAATAGAAACAATGTACACAGAAGAGATGAAACTTAGATGGCATTCTCCTCACTCAAACCCACTAGCTAGTACAACTGAAATGTGTTTTCACAGATTAACAAGCATGTTTTGCTAACATTAAAAATACCCACTTGTCCCCCCACTCCATTCCCCCTCCCTCTCGATACTGAAGAGCAGTACAAATTCCCTGCCCTGCGGGAAGACCAAGGTCCTCCCACTTCTTTCTAGGTCCAGGAAGGTGATCGTCCAAACAGGCTAAGCTCCCACAAAGCCAGTTCATGTATTAGGATCGAAACCTAGTGCCATTGTCCTTGGCTTCTCATCAGCCTTCATTGTCTGCCATGTTCAGAGAGTCCAGTTTCAACCCATGCTTATGGAGGAGAAGAGGAGTGGGGATAGGGGAAGGGGAGTGGGGGGAGGGGGCAATATTTGGGAAGAGGGGGAGGGAAATGGGAAACGGGAACAGGTGGAAATTTTAATTAAAAAAGAATAAAAATAATAAAAAAAAGAAAAAAAAATACTCACTTGTTAGTCAAGTTGAAATGGATCTTCATGGATTAACAATTATATTTTGTTAACATTAGAAAAACAACATATTCACCAGTATTGACCCTGTTCTTTGAAACCATTTTCTCCCAGTCATGTTTTCTATGAATTCAGCTCCTTTGTTACCTGAATTTATGATACTTGTTTTACAAAGTAATTCCACTGCATATAAAATTTGGATATTACTTTTGTCATATAATAGTGTATGCGTGGTTTTCATTATGGTTGGTGCCCCTTAGCACTACCACTGACACATAGCTTTGATTCCTTGTTTATCTTTTGGATTATTATTGAATAGATGTGCCAAGTTGTAGAATTAGATCATTATGATAATAAATAAACACGGAAATTTGGAATATGTTTGCCTACTTAAGGACTTTAATGTTAAAAATAACATTTTCTCCCACTATATGAAGTACTTCTCTCTTGGAGCAAGCATTCACCTCTCTCAATCCTGACTAACTGTTTTTGGTAGATTTTATTTTCCTAAAGTCAAAACATTGTGTTATTTTCAACTGACATTCATAGTCAAATATAAAAGTCACAGGAAAAGAATGTGTATTAATCAACTCCTCCATCTAAGCAAATCAAGAAGCCTGGACTCAGGGGAAAAAAAATCAGTAAACTTCGCTATAAACTTGGAATGGCTCCTAGGATTAGAAGTTCATTCCAGTTAACAAATTAGACAACTATAACTGGGAAGAAAGTTGGTAAAACCCACTTTTCTAAGAAACTCCAGAAGTGAAAATCCTCTGTGCCCATGAAAGATGAATTCATCTGGGCAGTGTTTTAGTTCCACTAACGGTGCCTTCAAAGTGATGAAGTGCTTTGTTTACTTCAAAATTTCAGGTAATTGTTTCCATGCCTTTTGTACATAATGAATAATGACTAATTTCAGTGATTGCGATTTTTTTCTTTTTCTCAATAAAATGCTCTTGTTTCCTTATTTCTTATTTTTTTCATCTAACTGAATGATGCACTTCACTTTTGTCCAGTCTATTGTTGGTATGGAAGTTTCCTCTGAAGTCAGGTATGTGAAGCAGATCACTGAGACACACTTTCATCAGCAGCCATCCGCAGGCATTTATAATTCTTTAAATAAAAGTCGCTACTGTCACCTATTTGTGTCACACAGATAGACAATTTTGTGTTTTCAGTATCAGTTTGCTTGTGATTCTTTTAAAAATGTTGCTATTTGTTTTATTGGTCTTTTTAAAATTTAGTGGCATATTTTTATGTAACATGTAATTTCTTCAAACACCTGTTTAAGACTAAATATTTCCTAAAATATATAATTTAAAAAACAAAAATGTCTAAGGATGCACATGATAAATAATGATAAAAATAGGTGTCCTACATATGGATAGCACAAACAAACCAACAAACAAAACACGGGGAATCTGTTTCTATGTATGTAGATGGAAAATGTTATTGATTTAAATTTCTGTATGTATTTTGTTTGGCTTGTTCAGTTAAAGGAAAAATCAAATTATAGGCTTGCTTAAAGGTAAATTTTTTTCTTTTTCAGATCAAGGGTTTTGGGTATACATATGACCAACATTTTAAAAATGGTGGTTATTTTATCAAAGGAAATATTAAACAGGTACCAAACTTTTGAAAATATCTAATTTCACACAGCATTGGTGGGAAGCATAATATATATTTCTATTAAATATCAAAGTATTCAAATGCCATTGTTTCAAATTTAACAATTAACTTACTTCAGAAATTAATTAAAAGAAGTTACTAGTATCCTTGGATTTCTATTACTTTTAGCTTCATTTGGCTCTAAGTGGTGCTACATAAGAATGATTCATCTCTGAACAAAGAATTACAAGCAAATAAATGATAAAATGGGAGTAATAATCTTCCCAGAGAAGGACACAACAACTGGTTATCCAACATCAAATTGTCAGCATGAAATCATACATATGGTTCACATTTTACAGATTTGGCATGTTATATTTTTCAATAGATATGTATATACATATGCATATATATTTGAAAAATCAATTTATGGATAAAAAGTCAAGAAATTTGAAAAAGATTAAAGAGGGAGGAAAGGGAAGTGGGAAACACGTAATTATAGTCTCACAAATAATGTAACCATAAATGTTTCTTAAAAATGTGACTACTTATAGATTGAGATAAAAATGCAGTAATAAGTAGTACAAATATAGATTTGTACGTCTAGATAAGGCAATATATGTAGATATGCACAACATTAGTAACAGCGTAGTTGTCTCAGCAAACTGAAATTCTCAATCATTATATTACCAACAGACAACATCTTATAGTTATTATTACTTTTTCTTAAAAAAGCATAAAAAAATAAATATAATAAATATAATTAAAACAATTATAAAATACTGGAATGATACTGTGAATATAAAAAAGCACTAAATCAAAGAATAATCACATAATTTCAGGTTTAGCTTGCTATGGTATACAATATAAATCATCACTTCAATGCTTTTCTTTATTATGAAGTAAACGACTTGTTATATACTCAAGTTGGATTCAAGCAGTTAAACTGATGGTAAGGTACCTGGGTCTCTGGTCTAAAAGAATTAGTGAACTGATTCTGTATTCCACACAACTAGTACTTTTGAAGAGAAGATTGCCATGGCAACTGGTTAGCACTTTCTGAAATCCATGCCTTTTGATGAAAAGTTCTAAAGATACACATGCACAAACACACACACACACACAGAGAGAGAGGGAGGGAGGGAAAGAGAGGAAAAGAGGGAAAGGGAGAAGGAAAGAGAGAGAGAGAGAGAGAGAGAGAGAGAGAGAGAGAGAGAGAGAGAGAGAATAACATCAATTGATAAAATGGGACAAAAAAGAAAGATTCTACCTAAGAAAAATATGCAATTGAGTTCAGATAGTGAATACCTTCATGTAACTCTGATTAGAAATAAGATGTGGATTTGAAAGTAGTGTAGAAACATTGAAAGCCAAAGTGATACATTTATAATTAATTTAGTGTACAGGAGGAACTGGATTTATTTTGATGTGGCAGAAGGTCTCCTAGCAGAGGACACTTTGAAAACAAAAAGCTTAAGAAACAATAAAACAATTAACTCAGGACCCATTCACTGTATCATTAACTCAGGATCTATCACTTTAACACGATACATCAATTTATCTTCAACTGGTATGCTAAGCACCATGACCAAAAGAAATTTTAGGAGGAAAGTATTTATTTCAATTTACACATGACAATCCATTATGAAGAGAAGTCAGAGCAGGAAATTGGAAGTTAGAATGAAGCAGAGGCCATAGATGCTCTCAAGACTGGCACAACTCACTTTCTCACACAGCCCAAGACTGTCTGTCCACCAGTGGCATCATCCCTAATAGGATGAGCTCTCCTACATCTGCCATTAGTCATGAAAATGATCCACAGATTTTCCTACATGCAATCCAGTGGAGGCATTTTCTCAGCAGATTTCCACATTCCAAATGACTCTAACTTGTCTCCAGTTGCCAGAAAACTTACCAGGACTTAGAGAACAACAGAAATGGACATAAGAAAGGAGCAATGATGTTTTTGATTTTAGCCATTCTGCCAGGTGTAAGATGGTATCTCAAAGTAGTTTTGATTTGATTTGCATTTCCCTGATCGCTAAGAAGGTTGAACATGACCTTAAGTATCTTTTGGCCATTTGAACTTCATCTGCTGAGAATTCTCTTTTCAGTTCAGTACCCCATTTTTTAATTGGATTAATTAGAATTTTCATGTACAGTTTCTTGAGTTCTTTATATATTTTGAAGATCAGACCTTTATCTGACGCTGGGTTGGTTAAGATCTTCCCACTCTCAGTAGGATGTCTTTTTGTCTTAATGACAGTGTCCTTTGCTTTATAGAAGCTTCTCAGTTTCAGGAGGTCCCATTTATTCACCATTGCTCTTGTTGTCTGTGCTACTGGGGTTATACATAGGAGGTGGTCTCCTGTGCTCATGTGTCGCAGTCTATTTCCCACTTTCTCTACTATTAGGTTCAGTGAGGTCGGATTTATATTGAAGTCTTTAATCCATTTGGACTTGAGTTTTGTGCATGGTGATAGATACGGATCTATTTTCATTCTTCTACAAGTTGACATCCAGTTATACCAGCACCATTTGTTGAAGATGCTTTCTTTCTTCCACTGTATATTTTTAGCTCCCTTGTCAAAAATCAGGGGTTCATAGGTTTGTGGGTTAATATCCGGGTTTTCGATTTGATTCCATTGGTCAGCATCTCTGTTTTTATGTCAATTTCAAGCTGTTTTCATTACTGTAGCTCTGTAATAGAGTTTGAAGTCAGGGATGGTAAAGCCTCCAGAAGTTCCTTTATTGTATAGGATTGTTTTGGCTATCCTGGGTTTTTTGCTTTTCCATATAAAGTTGATAATTGTTCTCTCAAGGTCTGTGAAGAATTTTGTTAGGATTTTGATAGGGATTGTGTGGAATTTATAAATTGCCTTTGGTTGCCGGGCGGTGGTGGCGCACGCCTTTAATCCCAGCACTCGGGAGGCAGAGGCAGGCAGATCTCTGTGAGTTCGAGGCCAGCCTGGTCTACAAGAGCTAGTTCCAGGACAGGAACCAAAAGCTACGGAGAAACCCTGTCTCGAAAATAAAAAATAAAAAAAAATGCCTTTGGTAGATCTGCCATCTTTACTATGTTGATCCTACCCATCCAAGAGCGTGGGAGATCCTCCCATTTTCTGGTGTCCTCTTCAGTGTCTTTCTTCAAAGCCTTAAAGTTCTTGTCAAATAGATCATTCACTTCCTTGGTTAGTGTAACCCCAAGATACTTTATGCTGTTTGTGGCTATCGAGAAAAGTGAATCTCTTCTCTGAAAATGGAGTCCTCGGGTTTGGCTGTATGAAGTCTACAATGGCAGCCCTCCAGATTTCATGTTCTTCTGCTTCTGTCAGCAAGGATTACAGAATCTTGCAAATTGTCCAACTTTTCTGTGGATGCTGGGATATGAACTGAGGTGCTCATGTTTGCACAGCAGACATATCACATATCAGAATATCGGTATATATTTTTATTTTTAAATATCTATCTATATATAAAAATTATATATATATATTAAATCAATACTAGCAATTCTAATGGGTAGAGATACTGATATGAATCTTACTCTCCAATTAAGTTTCTATGGAGATAGTTTACAAAATTAATATTTTTCATTGCAAATATATGGCATAGAATATAGTATTAGGTATAATATTTATTAAATCATTATAATTTTACATACACATAATTATCACTTAAGTTAGTAAGAAAGCAGTGTGTCACACTCTTCATATATATTTGCTATCATTGCAGGTAAAATAACAGTATTTAGGGAAAAGAAGAGCAACTTAATGATTGATAATTTTAGAACTTTGAAGTATGATACGAACAATATTTATACAGCACTAAAAATAGAGTCTAAGGAGACAAGAGTCTTGTCATTCATATTTCCTTGAGATCATGGTTAGCTTTGACAGTTAACTGCATTTTCTCAATATTTTCTAGAGCAAACATTCAGGTTTCATTTTTAAACAAATCTCATCAAGTTGTTTCTGTGCAAGTAGTTAATATATTATGTAGGTTGATGTATTAGCCTGCATCTTATGTCAATACATCATTACAATTGAAGAGAATATCTAATGACTGAGCATGTAACTACATGCTATTGGAATGTTTTGGCATAAATATGAGTCATTGATTAAAAATCTTTTCTAATGCTACACGTACTATAATGTCAAAGACTGTGAAAGAATCATCTGTACACTCCATAAATTTCATTTGAAACATTAAAAATATGTGTTAGTCCATTATAAGAAATAGTTACAGCTAATGTGGTCTATTTTTTATACCCTTTTTGAAAAAGAATAACTCCTAGATAATGCATGAATTTTAAATTTAGTTTTAGAAAACTGCTTATTGGAAAGCAAATTGTAGAAAGTTGGGGAAATGATGCTATTGCTTTTCTTTTTAATCATAGGGTAACCTCCATTTACAGAATTTCTTTTCCCTATGGGATTTATGTTTCTCTTTCTTTGCGAATATATGTACCTATGTGACTACATATGTGTATATGAGGCCAGGTATTTTCCTTTCTCTGTTCACCTAATGTTTTGGACACTGAACTTAGAGAGCGTCAGTTCGAGAGAAGGCTGGCTAAGAAATCCCATGAATCTGTCTTTCTCTACTTTCACAAGTTTTGGGATCAGAGGTGTACTTCCAGTGCCCAGGTTTATGTGGAGAATGGTGATCAGACTCAACAATTCATATTTGCACTACAAACATTTCTCTCATTGAGCCATGTCCTCAGCCTGACTTTTATCCGACTGACCCCTCTCCTGTGCTTCCCACTAGTGCCTTCAGACATGCAGCTTTAATAGAGTCCAGAGAGGTCTAGAGACTCCAGAGAAGACACTGCTCACCAGCCACTAATCTTCTATAAGCCAGTCCAACAACCCCAGAATGCAACCCAACTCCTAGAATTCATATCCTGGCCTGCTAAGTGAAAAGTTTTTGGCTTTACCAGAGGCCAGAAAGGATCTAGTAACCCCCATAAGACACCACACCTCTAATATTTCTTAAAACCTGCCCAAACCAAAGACTGCACCTCCTCCCCTGAGCTTGATACTGGAGCCACAGCCTTTGCAGCCTTATTGGAGGCCAGGCTAGTCCTAGGAACCTCAGGGAATATACTCACCACTGTCCACAAAACATATTAACCTTTATTTAGGCATTCAGTTGTACATATGAGCATACTGCTTTAATTAGTGTAGTATACCAATCCCACATAAACCTGCTTTCAGTGTGTCATATTTTCCTCTCATAATACTCTGTATTTTCTATTTCTTGGCATTCTTATTTTAATGTTTTTATTTAAATTTTTTACTTATGTTTGTTTTTCTATAGATATAATTTTATATTCTCTTTTATTACATTATAAACTGTGTGCCTCTCAGAAATAAACATCTATTTTGTTCCTATACCCAGCATTACTGAATGTTTGTCTCACAATTGGATGTAGCTTGTTGCCAGGCACAAGTCATATCTCTAGAATTATACTCTAATCTTGATTATTTTAAATATGTAGTGTTTAATTTATGTTTCTAATAACTCTATATGTTAATCATTTTTTTTTTACCTTTGGTTCACTTAGGTTTGTTTGCCTGCTCTCAAATGTTCCATCTTATCACAAATGAAAACATTGTCATATACCTGATTTATGTGGTCAGTTTATGTGCAAGCAAAGGTGCTAACAAGAAAAGCAATTCCAAGGACTATGCAGTATTTCAAGTGACAAGTTACAGTGGAATTAATCTGTTTCAAGCCTACAGAAACAGATATTTGGAAAATTTCATATTTTGAAAGTTGAACGAAGACAATGATGTTTTTGGGAGGGTACAAGAAAGGCATGTCAGAATATTGAAAAGTTGAATCCTGAGAAAACTGTAGCGAAAAACAAGCTGGGAGGCAAGCAGACTTTGATTTAGGGTTCATATCACTGCCAAAGTACAAAGAGAATTACTGGACAGGAAGTTGTACCTATAAACCTGGAATACAACAGAGAGATTTAAATCTAAAGAACTACAGAGATGACATCTTAATACTAGAATACCAATCAAGATGCTAAAAGATTATATATATATATAATATGTAATATGTGTATATTATTTATATATATATATATATATATATATATATATATATATATATCCAGGAACACAAAACAACCTCAGAAAGATAGTGAATCAGAGGAGAACAAAACAAAAGTATAAATTATAGATGACAATTCAATGGCTGTTTCTTTTTTATTATTTCTCTTTTAATTGAAAATAGATGCTTCTCTCATGCAATATATACCAATCACAGTTTCCTCTCCCTCTACTACTCCCAGTCCAACTCCATCTCTCCATGCCAGTCCCTCTGCCTCCCTTCAAAAGTGAGCAGGCCTCAAAGAGATAACCACCAAACATAAGAAAACAAAATAAAATAAGACAAGGCAAGAGCCCTCACATGGAAGATGGACGAGACAATCCAATAAGAGGGAAAGAATTCCAGGATTAGACAAAAGAGTCAAGGACACACCTGTCCCCACAGGAGTCCTACCAAAACACCAGGCTAACAACCACAACATACACACAGAAGACCTGGCGCACACTCAAGTAGGTCTTAAGCTCAGAGCTTCAGATTCTGTGAGACCTATTGAGTCCTGGGCTCAGTCCTCGATTCAGTAGGCCATCTTGTCCTGGTGTCCTCCATCCCTTTTACTCTGACAACCATTCCACCCCTGTCTTCTGGTAGATTCTCCAAGATTGGAATGGATCAAACTTGTGGAGACCTACAAGTTGGACTCTATCTCTGCATAATGTCTGGCTGTGGATCTCTGTATCAGCTCCAATTTACCAAATCCAATTTGGCCATAATACCCAGTCTCTTTCATATTAAAGTTGACCTGATTTACTTTATTAATCTATAGCCTTTGATCTCTTTATACATATTAATTCATTCAGTTAAAAATATCAGACATAATCTTTTTTCCTCCAGTTCAGTAATATTAGAGGTTAACCTATATTATTTTTCAAATGTATCCTATGACTCTTCTTAGGCCTTGATTTTCTGTTTTATCTACAAATTTTAAACAAAATAATTGTGTAAAGGGATTCATATACATTTCATTAGTTAAGACCTCTTTTGTATGGTATGCTAAGTGCTATCTTTCCTTTTCCTGTATATATGTATTCTGCGATCCTCATTCAATACATTAGTAATAACTAAAAATTGTCACTAATGTGGTCTTCCTTGATAGCATCTGGTTTAATAAAACATAAACAGAAATTCATTCTTGAACTCATATCTGCAATTTGTGTCATATCCCCTCCCAAGGAGTTATATCTCTCCAGATTCCAAAATGTTGGTTCTGATTTTTTAAAATCAATAATTTTTCTAACACTTTATAAAGAGAAATCACTCCTGAACAAAGTTCCATGTTGAGGTGAACAATACTATACATGTTGTATAAGATCTTAAATTCACACAGTAGACAATGATGTGATTCAGAGGGTAAATTAAACAAAAATGGGTACAAAAGTTCTTTCTTAGATAAGTTAAAAAACTGAATATCTGATTCATCACAATCTGTCACTACGTTTATGATCCAGAAAGATTAACAAATTAGTTAATGGGAACTTAGCATGAAATATTTACATGTATACTAAAGATTTTTCTGTGGGTCATTAATTTTCAAATATA
Source organism: Chionomys nivalis (assembly GCF_950005125.1). NCBI lineage: Eukaryota > Metazoa > Chordata > Mammalia > Rodentia > Cricetidae > Chionomys > Chionomys nivalis. The sequence continues at coordinate 25,245,234 of NC_080103.1, read as the reverse complement.
TTTCAAACCATTTTAAAGACCATATTTAAAATTTAGTTACATAAGAAAAGAGTAGGTGCCTTTGAAAGTATCAAACACAATTTATAAGTGGATTAAGATAGATACTAAACATAAAATATGAACATTTTTATATTATTCAATTAAATAGTGCTTCTGTTAGTAGGAAAGACAGTTAAAACCTCAATTAAATGAGAGTTGATAAAACAGGGATGTGGAAAGTTAAAAAATAAATATTTGAAATCACTTAAAATTTTGCCATAGTATGATTTTCATAAAGAGCTGGAGATTCATCTTAGTGTTGAAGAACTTACCTAGAACGTGTGACTCTAATGGTTTATTTCCCAGCACTTCAGGTGAAAGGAATAAAAAATGCATAATCATTAACTTTATCTTATATCTGAGAAAGACACATACACTTGAAAGATAATGTCCTCTGACCGCGAGTCTGGAACCTCCAAGGGAGTGGGCCCAGGTCAGGGACATCTAAAGAAGCAGGTATGAGCCAGATACCTATGCCAGAGCAGTAAATTCCACAGGAGCAGGTACCAGGGAGCAGGCCCAAGTCAGAGACCTCTGCCAGACTGGTCTTGAATTAGTGACAGCTGAGGTAGCAGGCCTGAGCCATCAAGTTGAGCCAGAGCAGACCCAAGGCAGCAACCCCAGCAGAAACAGCCCCAAGCAAGCAATTTTCATGGGACCAGGACCCCCAAAATGCCTGATATTGCAGAGTGAACCCTGGGAGTGCTGAGCAACCTCCAGGAACATAGAGTGAGCAAAGGGGTGATTGGAACTATGGCCCTGACTGCACCATGAGGAGCAAACATCCGAGCCTTAGATCCACTGGCACCTGGAAGATTGATCACGAGAGTCACAGATAAACCCAACTACACCAGAGGAAAAGATGGGTAGACAAAATAAGAACACACACAACACCACAAAGAGCAACATGACTCTCTCCATATCTATTCAACATAGTTCTTGAGGTCCTAGCTAAAGCAATTAAGACAACATAAGGAGATCAAGGGGACAAAATTTGGAAAAGAAGAAGACAAAATCTCACCATGTGCAGATACAAGATTAACTAAAAAAAATTAGTAGCCCTCCCTTACACAGATGATAAATGAACTGAGAAAGAAATCAAAGAAGTATCATGCTGTACAATAGCCACAAATAGCATGAAATTGTTAGGATTTTTTTCCTAATGTGAGCTCTCTGCCGACACAAAAATCCCAATCAAACCAAATCACAACAATCAAAATTCAAAATATATCCAGGTTTAATGGGATTCCTTTGCTCTCCAGTGGTCCTCAGGGGGAACCAGAAGGCTGCTAATGCGACCACTGAGGGGAGAAGAAAGAGACCATGTGTTTTTCCTCTGGGAGCTCACTTAAATAATTAGGGAGAGGTCAGGACCAGGCAAGCTGGGATGTGGAGTCCAGACCAATACAGTTCCCAGGCCTAGGGGCTGGGATGGATGCGAGGGGCTGGGGGCTATGCTCCCAACTTAACAAAAAATATCTTGTAATAACTCTAACCAAACAAGTGAAAGACCTGTATGACAAAAACTTTAAATCTTTGAAGTAAGAAATTGAAGGAGACACGAGAAAATGAAAAGATTTCCCATGCTCTTGGGTAGGTAGAATTAACATAGTAAAAGTGGTAATATTACCAAAAGCAATCTACAGATTCAATGCAATGCGCATTAAAATCCCTGCAAAACTCTTCGCAGACATTGAAAAAATCAGTTTCAACTCTATATGGCAAACCAAAATCTCAGGATAGCCAGAACAATCCTGTAAAATAAAAGAAATTCTGGAAGCATCACAATCCCTGACTTCAAACCTTATTACAGAGCTACAGTACTGGTATTGGCATACAAACAGACAGAAGGACCAATGGAACCGAATCAAGGACCCATATTAATCCACACACCTATGAACATCTGATTTTTTCACAAAGAAGCAAAAAATATCAAATGCAAAAAAGAAAGAATGTTTAACAAATGGTGCTGGCATAACTGAATATCAACGTATAGAAGAATGAATATAGATCCATATCTGTCACCATGCACAAATCTCAAGTCCAAATGGATCAAAGACATCAACATAAAGCCAACCACACTGAACCTCAGAAGGTGGGAAGTACACTAGAACTCATTGGCACAGGAGAGAAATTGGTCATCAAAAGAACAAATAATCTAATAAAATAATGAAGTATAGACCTAAACAGAGAACTCTCAACAGAGAAATCTAAAATTGCTGAAAGACAGTTAAGGAACTGTTCAACAACCTTAGCCATTAGATAAATGCAAATCAAAACAACTCTGAGGTTACATCTTACACCTGTAAGAATGGCCAAGATCAAAAACACTGATGACAACTTATACTGGAGAGGTTATGGAGTATAGGGAACATTCCTGCACTGCTGATGGGAGTGCAAACTGGTATAGCCCCTTTAGATATTGCTATAGTGATTTCTCGGATTCTTTAAAAATAACCTCCCTCAAAACCCAGTGATACCACTTTTGGGTATTATACCCAAAGGATGCTCAATCATACCACAAGGACATCTGCTCAACTGTGTTCATAGCAGCATTGCGTGTCATAGCCAGAACCTGGAAACAACCTAAATGCCCCTCAACTGAAGAATGGATAAGGAAAACATGGTACACTGACAGCAGTAGTACTACACAGCAGAAAAAATGAGAACTTGAAATTTGCAGGCAAATGGATGGATCTAGAAAACATTATATTGAGTGAGGTAACCCAGACCCTGAAAGGCAAATATCATATGTATTCAGTCATAAGTGGCTTTTAGATATAAAGCAACAAAAACCAGCCCTCAATTCACAAACCCAGAGACCCTAGACTACAAGGATAACAATAAGAGAGACATTCATGGATCTAATATACATAGAAAGTAGCAAACAACAAGATCTCATGAATAATTTGTGAGAATGGGGAACATGGGAAAGGGTTGAAGGAGAGAAGAGAGGAAGGAAGGGGAGCTGGAAAAAATGTATAGCTCAATAAAATAAATAATAAAAAGTCCTTATATATCACAGTACAATATACATAAATCTACATGAGAGCATATAATAAAACTTAAATTATATATACATATGTTTGTATTATTTGATACTCATTAAATTTTATTTTTTAACTTATCAAAATATTGCTAAAACGAAATGTAACTGAAAGACAATTTTGAAGAACTATTTCTTCTCTAAAGCTTATTACTATAAGATTCTTTGTGCCCATTTCGATATAATATATATATGTCAGTAAATATACATATATTTGTCCATATATATGTATACACACACATATAGAGAGAGAGGGGGGAATGAGAGTATGGTTTTGTGTGTTAATTTGACACAATTTAAAGTCATCAGGAAAGGCTCAGTTGAGAAAATGCCTCCATGGGTTCTATATATCCTTAGGAGAGTTTTTCAATTAGCAATCACTGGGAAAGACTCAGCCCATGGTGGATGGTGTCACACCTGGGCTGTAGTCCTAGGATCTATATTTCTTATAGAAATCACCTGAACAAGCCATGTGGAGCAAGCCAGTAAGCAGCACCCATCCATAGTCTCTACATTAACCCCTTGCTCCAGGTTCCATCCATGCTTTAATTTCTGTCCTGACTTCCTCTAATGAATGGCTGTCATTTGGAAGAGTAAGTCAAACAAATCTTTTTCTCTATAACTTACTTTTTGGTCATGGTATATCACTGTAACAATAGAAACACTAATATGTATGTGTATATGTACATTATATATGTATATTATATATGTTTTTTGATTTATATATACATATATTATAATATGTGTATAATACATGTCTGTAAATTGATTTTCAAGGTCTCCAAGGCTTGAAGAGCAGCCTAAAATTGTGGTGGTATGTAAGAATCAGAAGAAAGGGTGATGGGTTATATAGAGATTTTCTCTTTAGTGAAACCTTTTCTCCTTGGGGCAGGACACAATCTCCCAAGATACATCAAGTTCAGTAAGTTGAATGATTCATGAGGCCTATCCTCCCCAAAGCTGCTACAGCAAAGGCTTCCGCAATGGAGGAAAGATTAATCGTGCACTACCTTCACACTGGGAAGAACTGTAAGCAGCTTGTGGGAGTCAGCATCCATTCCTGGTGGGCTTTCAGGGATTTGGATGCCTTTGTGCCACTCATTCTCCTGAAAAATATGCCTCCTCCATAGTCCTGTGAGTAATTTCTCACCTGAGGACCCATAAGGACCTAATAATTTAGACCTAAGTGGGATCATTTCCTTGTTCTGTTTTGAGTGCCCTATCTGTAAACACGAAAGACATGTGTTCATGTATCCTCAGAAAATCTTACAGTACAAAAAGGAAATAAAACAGTTGTTTACAAACTTTAGCAATCATGTAACACAAAAAATGATTATTATGCAACCCAAAACTGCTAGAAAGGTACTGAAGTTTTTTCATCTCTGAGTCATTTGAATCCTTTCATACTGTATAAATGTAGAGGAGCAGAAATACAAAAGCATATTTAAAATGCTTTCATCTTATAATAGATTCATAATTCAAAATGTTATATATAAAATGTCTAAATACTTCCTTTCTGCACATTTTGAGAAGCTAAAACAAATGTAATATAATCACTGTATGACAAGAAGTTAAAGAAATTATACTAATCTATCTTACTGCTATGGAACAATGTTTATTTTCATTTCATTACCTCAAAAATAAATCTCATTTTATCATTTAGAATTATTTGTAAAATATTCACTTCCATGAATACATGATAAAATCATCCAGTGGGAAATGTCATTGCAATAAGTTGTTTTGGATTAAAGGTGTGTATCATCACTGCAGGGCTGGAGAGATGGCTCAGCGTCTCTAAAGGCTAGATTCACAACCACAACTCTCATTTCAATGGGAAGAGACGTAATTATTTTGGAGCCACAATGGCCCAGAAACACAGGCCTCGATTACGCCAAATTCCGTGTTCCAACATAGAAGAAGTTTCCCAAATTTTTATACTTTTACAGAAAAATAAAAGTCATAAATCAAGGAAATTTAAAATGCATGGTGGGTACAGTGAAATGGGGAGCTTTCCTATGTCCCAAGATGTTATATGATAGTCTTTGCTGTTAGCATGATGGAATCCAGTATTCACTGAGTTAATGGCTTCTAACATGTTTTTATTTATTTATTATGATATGATGTTCTTTCTGAAACAGAGAGAGGCAAGGAATGACTGTTCTCAAAAGCTAAAACTAGCCTAAGAGATAGTAATTAGGCACAAACCTAAAATATTCCAATCTTTCCACAGTACAGGAATACCAAATGGTCCATCAATCTCTGCAGATACAGAAACTTTTTCCAGGTTTTTTTTTCTTTACAGTCAGACACAGAGCATTTTTTGCAATTTAAATTTAAATTCACATAACCAAGTAAAAGTTGCCCCCCAACTCCCACAGCAGATTACCTATATTTATATATGCTATAGGCTTATGCCTTGAATCTCACCCATAGGATTTCAGTATAAAATCCCTTCCAGGTCCTTGCCCCAGGTCAAACTTTGAACAAATTATAAACAGAAACAGCAGACTCCAAGTCTGGCCACAAAGGTAGATGGAAGATGTACATAGCAAAGGCATTACATAATGCCAGAATTATTTTAAATACTCCAGTAATGTTCTTTATTAAGTACTAGCTACTTAATAAAGTGTCATCTTGCTCACCCAGTGGAATTACAGTTTTTTAAAAGGCACACAGGTATTTAACTTCATACCAGGACATAATATAATACAAGCATATTTGTGACTCTACACTGCCACCCCAGAGATGTCTACTAGAGGTATGTCTTTGGTATTGGAATCAGGACCTAAGGTAGGCCATCCTGATGAATAAGCATTTACATCTTAACATCCTAAATTTTTCATATATCCACCAGGTCTGGTTAGCATACTGCTTATCTTTGGTGTGTTTTGGAGGTACTGTTCATTTATCTAAATCCCACTGGTGTGAAATCATGTTTCCTAAGCAAATCTGTATTGTTATTTCACTTGGGTTTTAATAAATAAAGCTTGCCTGAAGATCAAAGTATAAAACAGCACCACTGGTCAGCCTTACAGGCCAGTCAACGATGACACATACCTTTAATCCCAGTAGCCACACTAGTTTCCCTTAGAAACCAGGTGGTAGCAGTGCATACCTTTATTTCCAGCCCTAGATATGAATATAAGATGGGAGGAGACAGCTCTCAAACACAGACTTATTCTGAGATTCCTAGGAGCAGGATTGACATTTCAGACTGAGGTCAAGGTAAGAGACAGTAGCTGGATGTTTTGTTTTTCTGACCTTCAGGTTGAACTCCAATGTTTGTCTCTGGGTTTTCATTAATCATATTACACAAATATAGTAACATTAATTCTTTGACGTTGAGACTTCTACATTTGTATATGAGTATGTTCATTTAAGCACAGATGCCACTGGCCTTCTATCCCTGAGAGCTGAAGTTACAGATCGCTGTGAGCCAACATTGTTGGTGCTATACATTAAACCCTAGTCCTCTGGAAGAGAAGGAAGTGATCTTAGTCACTGAGTCATTTCTCTAAGCTGCAACAAGGAGATTTTTCTTGGCTTGTTGTTGTTATAAAACTAACATCACACTGTTTTAGAAGACAGTATAACTAACATAGGTGCATTTATTATTGTTTAAAGAATAAAGTTTACATTTATATACTCAGAGTATTTACATTATTATTTTATTTATTTTGTTTAAATTTTCTGGTACTCTAAGACACAAGCAAAGCTATAATCAAAAGGTTTTGTTTTTTTGTTTTTGTTTTTTGTTTGTTTGTTTATTTTTTGAGACACGGTTTCTCTGTAGCTTTGGAGCCTGCCCTAGAACTAGCTTTGTAGACCAAGCTGGCCTTGAACTCACAAAGATCCACATGCCTCTGCTTCCCAAGTGCTGGGATTAAAGGCATGTGCCACCACAGCCTGGCTTATAGTTGATGGTTTTAACTATAAGTTTCAATGTTCAAACTTAAAATGTCGTTTGTAAAGAACAAGAATAAGAGAATATGATTACACTACTGAAATATAAGTTTAATCTCAGGTGTAGACACGTATAAATATGATGATATTCAAGGCTACTGAAGAAATTATAGATCTCACAAACAATTCTATAAGTTTTTAAATAAATTAAATCACAGAGAAGATATTGAAAGAGGCTGTAATATAAATAAAATATTTCAAGATTAAAATTTATTGATCATATGCACATTTACAAATTATCACTCTCTAATGATATCAGTAGATTTCTGTTTGATGGGTGGCTTCTCACTTTGATTCCTGTACTAGACAGAATGTTTCTTAATTACCACAAAATGTGAAAACTTTATTGCCCGTATAGCATCATTGCAAGCCCCAGCCTTGGCAAGTGATCCAGCATCAAGTGAATAGCTCTTACAGATGAAAATCAAGAACAGCTTCCATGCTGTTTTATGTGAGGACAGAGCCAGAATCAATCAGAAAGCACTTACTCCTCATCAATGACCACTAGTGGCTTATTATTGGATATCCAACCTGTAAAATTTTAAGAACTAAATAGCTAGATTTCATAAACCTGACAGATCTAAAATATTCTATTACGATATAAAAACAGTGATGATCATTTTTTATTATTACCTGATAGGATGTAGAATCATTCTGGAGAGAAACCTCGGTACATGACTGTGGGGAAGTTTCTAATTTGGGTTAACTGAGGTGGGCTGACCCAGCCAGTATTCTCCCATGGGCTAGATTCCTATTCTGAATATAAGAAAACGTGACCTGAGAATCAACATTTCTCTCTGCTTCCTGACTCAAACACAAAATGACTAACTCTATCTAATTTCTGCTAAAATTACTTCCATTTTATGATAGATAGTTATCATTTTATGATAGAAGTTTAAGTTGTATCCACAACTCACATTCCATGTTAGAATACAGCTAATTTAATTCCATGTGGATTAGACATGTATTTTTGTGATAATTTTAGGACTACTTGTAAAAGAAACTATTCAAACCAACTGAAACAAAAGTCAAAGATGTGCTTTTCTCTTTGCATGAACATATGTACAGATGCTGAGAAAGTCATGAGTAGTTTAGGATGGATATTAAGTAATAAAATTAGACTATTACTGTCAAGAAAATATTCTGTATTAATATTGTATTGTGAAATATCTCCATCCAATATGAATACATGCATATCAATGAGTTATTTCAAGCTTACACAGCATATATAACATGGTTTACAGATTTTATAATACGTTCTCTAAAGCACTTTTCAAAGTCCTGCTCTAAAATACAGCAAACTGTGGACAAATCATATACTTGGCATCTCCCAAGTTGCTTGCTATTTACTTCACTTATTTCATGTTCTAAACTGATCCTTGGGTGCTTTTATGGTTCTGGGATTTATAATTTATTGTTGTACAGGGAGTGTCTAAGGATTTGGAATTACCTAAATGAAAATCAGCAGGGTTGTGGGTCTGAATCAGTCTCATTAAAGCTGAGTAATGTTGGGTCTACTGAGTAGGCAGGCAACAGTAAAGTCCTGGGAGGGTTATTTGTAGTTTTCCTGGGAATGCAGTTCATGAAAACTGAAAGAAAAAAATCAATAACATTGTAGTAGAATATTTTTAAACCTCAAAGGGCAATATACCTAAGAAAGCAGATTGCTTTCTTTACCAAGACTGTCTTCATCCAGAAATGTGAGTGGAAAGTAAAACATTATATTCTTGACCCTTTAAAAATAGTTTGAAAATTGTAGGTCCATTAATGTACATTGATAAGGGTACACTCAACTCTTAATATTAATAAAATGTTGCAAATACTCATAAGCTTGTAAGAACTCACAATCACAATTCAAGTTTAATACTCACAGTAGGTTAGGTTTTGGCTGCCCCATTGAGCTTTTATCCCTATCTTTGTGATTGAAATCACAGCATATACCTGGAATATCATGTATATGAGAAAATAATGGAAAAAAGCAATACTTTCTTTACATAGTAACAACTTTGAGGTGAACAGAAACTCTTATCTGGAAGATCCTAATTTAACAATATGGAAGAAAAAGTCATTCCTTCAGACAGGGACAGTAATAAGACTTTTATAGCTATCTTCAGGGATAGATACAGAGTTCAAGTATTTTTAACTGTCAAGTTTTGAAACAATGAAATAAAAGATGACATTGGAATGTAAGTAGATTTGTCCGGATATGTAGATGAACGCAATAAAGTAATCCCACACTAGCTCGGATAATAGGTAGATTAGTGTAAACTTACTATGCATTGAATAATTTTTAAAACTTTATATACTTGGTTAAAAATTGATCAAATATTGAAATAGGAGAGAATACTTAAACTAATAAGCAAGCTATCTAGAGTTAATATAATCACATTGAAATGTGATATGTAGAAAATAGGATATATATATATAATATATATATAAAGCATATATATATAATATATATATAAAATAGCAAAACCCCTAACTTAATAATTATGCTTGACAACATCATCACCCTGAAGTCACAAAAGCTATGGATTCCTTCATTTGGTCTGCATAAAGGGCAGCTGTCAATAGTCCTGGAAGGAGGAGGAACTCAGGGGACTCTAATCCTCACTACTGAAAATTTTGCTAATGATTGATTCAGGAAAAGTAGGATTTATTCATTTATATGCTGCTTGTGACCCACAAACCTACAATGAATACTTATAATTCAAAGGTCACAGATTGGCCCTATTTAAAACAAATTGAAAAAGATGAAGATACAGGTCATGAATCCTGGAAAGGGACTGGTAGGGAGAAGAGATATAAGAGATCATAAGGATAGAATAATCAGATTATGTTATATATGAAATTATCAAAGAAAAAATTAATTTTAAATTAAGCTAATATTTAAATTGTACTTATTAAGAGAGTTAGTATCATTGCCTTTTATTTTAATTTATAAATTTATTTGAATTTTGATAAAACCATAGTCAGAGCTGAAGATACACTTTAAATTACATGATGTAGCTCCTGTGTGTAATTTTAACTGTCTTATTTTCAACTTCCTACTTGAAGAAAGTAAATGTCACCCTCTTAATAGAATTATGGAATTGTACTGAGGAAACTTTTTAATTTTTTTCTAGTATTCTCATGAGAGAGAGTAGATATCTTTAAAACCTTTGGCAACTTTCTAGACAAATGACCATACATAGCATATGTCTACTATCTCTTGAAACTGGAGGCATACTGAATTCATTTAGAAGAATAGGAAAATCACATATATCAAAGTTAGTCATTAGTGTAGAAAGTACTATCTCCTGGATTTGAATATGTGTTAACAAGAACACTAGGGGTTAAATATCTTCTTATTCTATCTATCTATCTATCTATCTATCTATCTATCTATCTATCTATCATCTATCTATGTATCTTCTGTGTATCTATCTATGTATCTATCCATCTATCCATCTATGTATCTATCTATGTATCTATGTATCTATCTATGTATCTATGTATCTATCTATCTATCTATCTATCTATCTATCTATCATCTATCTATGTGTATATGTTTGTGTATGTGTGTATATATATATATACATATATAAACATCTACATATGAACAGAGATAGGCTAATAAGGAAAGGGAAGAACACAAATGTGCTAATAAGTACAAAGAACACAGATATGCTAATAAGGAAAGGAAAGAGAGACATAAATCTTTCAATAAGCAGCACATACAGACTGTTGAGAAAGATAAGAACTATGACATGGAAAAAAGTTAATATCTTCTTTAAAACCAGATAAAATATCTTGTTGATTAGCCCTTTGTAGATAACTTGTTATGATTTGAAGAACACTAGTCATTGATAGTGATGCTGTATTTTTTTTTCAAGTATTGAGCACTTTTCAGGAAGAGTTCAGTAGGATAAAAAGAAAAATGCAGCCAGGAAGTTTAACTCAATTGTCAGTGTGCCCACAAAGATGAGTGGTCTGTCCAAGGAAGCATCAACTTAAAGGGTGAGATGTCCTATCCTTTTATCACTGTGTTCTCTTTTTTCTATATGTCCGGGACCAGCCTTGATAGGAATAACTCTAGCCAGGGTAAAGGCATGGGGATTTGGAAATATAGTAAAGTATATGAAGATGTGAATGAAAATAACAAAACGGAGAAGCATATAGAATAGTATCGGGAAAAAATACCAGTGAATACTGAAATTTTCACCCATGTCTAACTGCTTAAAATACCCCTGGCCCCAAAAGGTAGGAGTAAGAGAAAAGAGTGCATTAACATGATACAAGGAAATGAACATATCAATGAAAGTCATGGTCTAAATTTATAGTTAAACATTCTGTTGCTAGAACAAAACAAGTCACATTTACACCGTAGACCAAAACATTCTATAGGTAAACCATTCCTTAGGTGGAATCCCAAGTAATTTCCATAAACAGAACTGGAACTTAGTTGGATTTTTAGACTCTTGTTTGAGGTAGGAACAATCTACTTCCCTATTTTGAGCACAAAATATGACCATTAACCACACCTGTTGATAATAACCTAGAGAGAGCAGAACTCTCTGTTCAATATCTAAGTGAGACCTTTGAAGTAGAAGCACAATAGTCTTTTTTTTTTTTTTTTTTTTTGGTTTTTCGAGACAGGGTTTCTCTGTGGTTTTGGAGCCTGTCCTGGAACTAGCTCTTGTAGACCAAGCTGGTCTCGAACTCACAGAGATCCACTTGCCTCTGCCTCCCGAGTGCTGGGATTAAAGGCGTGCGCCACCACCGCCCGGCAAGCACAATAATCTTGAAGGAACTAGAGGGACATCCCAACTCTCTGTCCTTTGGTCAATGTGGTACTAATATTTTCAAATGTCCATCAGTGCAGTAAGCATGACAACAGGCAGGCGTGTTTAGCACTGGAACAGTATTTGAACTCACATACAACCACAAGAATGAAAGTCCAAGAATGGAAGAAACTTCTGAAAGCTGGATGCTCCTTGAAATGTCTTGCAAATCTACCCTGTAGGAATTGCCAGTTACTTATTCTACTAGTTATTTGGGAAAATATTTCATGGGGTTCATGGGGAGTGTTTTTTATATGGAAACAGAGTGTTGCTGAATATAAAATAAAAATAGAAAAACTAGGAAGCATGATGTGAAATACATACTGAAAATTCAATATACATAGATAATTAGTTAATAGAACATACATAGCAACCTGAAATTATTCACAAAGCTTGTAATGGACAGTGAAGTTTCACTCTTGAGCTCTATGCCCTTAAAATTAACTATTCTGATCAGTGTCTTCAGTGTAGCAGAGTGATTCTTCATCTATGAAATGTTTGACAATCTCAATCTGTGCCTTTAGTTTTATTTTATTTTATTTTATTTTTGGTCATTTTCCTATTTACCATAAGTTTGGTGCAGGAGAACTCTTGAATATGAGGAGAATATGCTTAAATCTTATCCCAAGAAAAATAACTAAATGTTGAGCTTTCAGATGAGCTGTAGAAGACTCATAATGTGAGTTAGGGAGTTTAGTGTGCAATATATAAAGACCAACTATGTAAGCATTCCCTATACCACAGGCTCAATAATTCTTGCTGAGCAGATTGTACTAAAATATAAAGAAGTTTGATTGCAAATACCATTGTACGCTGCAGTTAAGGCACACTCTGTACTAAAACTTGCATTATAAATGCCTCGATTTTAATCCATTTACTCTTATTCTGGACTTTTAATCATCAGAAATGTAAAATGATATGTTTACATAAGTTTTAATTGGTATTTTGGATGACATGTAAAAGCAAAATCAAGTCACTAAGCTAAAATTTGGTTACAATGAAATTTTCACATCAACATGTGAAGAATGAGTCCTAAATACAGGGCAGCTGTCTTATTTCTCTAATCCTTATTTTACTTAGATACCTCCTTATGTATTTTGTGCCAGTAGCTGATCTGGCAAAACTTTTATTTAACTTAGTCCATTCCAATGTCTAAGGGTTAGTTCTCTAACCAAGTCCTTGAGTATCCATATTCAAACACATGTATTAAGCTACTCAAATAATTTCACTGAGTATAAAAAGCAGATCAACATGTGGTATTGACAAATGGAGTAAAATAAAGTACTCAGGAATATCTCCGTCAACCGAGCATATCAGGAGACTCAATGGGGAAAAGCAAATCTGCACTTAAACATGAGCCTGGGGGTAGCTGTGGTGAATTTGTGAGAAATGTGCTCTATGGTATAGGGAAAGCAGCTTATGGGAAAAATAGGGATCAAAGAGGATTTGAGACAAAGCCATTGCCAAGGGGGACCAACTATTTGGTAGTTGTTGGGCCCTCCGGAATGGCCAGGGCCAGACTGGTCAGAACTATGAATACTACTAAAGTGACTCACTATTGGAAAATTCTAGATATGCTGAAAGAGTCGCTAAATAGTAGAATAACAAGACATAAAATTCACTATTCTTCATGTCTTCCAAAGTGTCTACTGACAAAACTTCATTGCCAGGTGTTAACTGAATAATTGGAGAAATCTGATTCATTTTCACATAGTGGAAAGAGGGTGAATTTATAGCTTAGTGACGATGAAAGAATAAGTGAACAAATCTTTAAAATTCTGAATATGAAAAACCATGAGATGATTATCACAAATTTAGATTGGTTCCCATTATTTTTTCAGTTTAAATTCTTACAAGGCAAGTTAACAAAAACTAGAAAAATATAATCCATATTTATATTAGTTTTATTCAATAAGCATATTCTGCCGCCTTGCTGTGTGATCACAAAAGAAAGAACTGATGTTAAACAGGTCCTATTGTTTTTCTTCACTAAGAATTGAATTCACAGCATTTACAAACTTAGAATGCTTTTTCTTCTATTTGTTCTGCTATTTCTAACTGTAAACTTGATTTTAAATTGGAAAAGCATGCTTATATAAGAGTTATGAAATTGTACTTGCAGATCATCCAGCACATTTTTCATAAATCAAAATAAGAATACTTTTAGGAAGCATTCCAAAACACACACATACAAAAAAAAAGATTGAATCTGATTAGGAGAAAAATCTTTGGCTGGAAAGGAATTACTATATCACACATTGAGCTACAAAAATTTTATACTCAGGTATTTATTAATAAAATGTATATGATTCATGCTAGAATGGTACAAAAGACAACAGCTAAAACGGTTTATAGAGAATATGCAGTTGTTTACAAATATAAATAATCTTAGCAGTGCATTTTTTATTTGTGAAAGTTCTTGAGGTTCACAAACAGAGTTCACTTTTCTCCTGATAAAAAAAGTCATGTACATGTATATATAAAGAAACATTAGGGAGAATAAATACTAAAATGACTAAACAAAGGATGCTGTTCCCAGATGAGAGGACAGACTGATTTGTAACCAAATGCTAACCATGTAACAATAGAAATGGCAAAAAATAAAAATAAATTGCAAGGTCTATGATCTTGAGAATAAGCCTAGTGTAGCAGATATACTCATATCAAAGAGCAACTCAGTCATAAAATCATAATAAATGACAAATATTTTGTTATGATATGTTTATTTTAACTTGTTTGCAGTCCCACCAGCAATGGATGGGGGTACCCCTTTCTCCACAACCTCTCCAGCAAAGGCTATCCTTGGTGTTTTTGATTTTAGCCATTCTGACAGTTGTTAGATGATATCTCAAAGTTGTTTTGATTTGTATTTCTCTAATCGCTAAGGAGGTTGAGCATGACCTTAAGTGTCTTTTGGCCATTTGAACTTCTTCTGTTGAGAATTCTCTGTTCAGTTCAGTGCCCATTTTTTAATTGGGTTAATTATCATTTTAACGTCTAGTTTCTTGAGTTCTTTATATATTTTGGAGATCAGACCTTTGTCTGCTGCGGGGTTGGTGAAGATCTTCTCCCAGTCAGTAGGCTGCCTTTTTGTCTTAGTGACAGTGCTGGTGGGACTGGAAACTTGTGCAACCACTTTGGAAATCATTGTGGCAGTTTCTCAGAAAAATTGGGATCAACCTACCCCTGGACCCAGCAATACCACTCTTGGGAATATACCCAAGAGATGCCCTATCATATGACAAAATCATTTGTTCAAGTATGTTCACAGCAGCATTATTTGTAATAGCCAGAATCTGGAAGCAACCTAGATGTCCTTCAATGGAAGAATGGATGAAGAAAGTGTGGAATATATACAAATTAGAATACTACTCTGCAGTAAAAAACAATGACTTCCCGAATTTTGCATGCAAGTGGATGGAAATAGAAAATACTACCCTGAGTGAGGTAACCCAGACCCAAAAAGAAGATCATGGGATGTACTCACTCATAATTGGTTTCTAGCCATGGATAGGGGCCACTGAGTCTATAATTTGTGATCCTAAAGAAGCTAAACAAGAGGGCAAACCCAAGGAAAAACATATAGTTATCCTCCGACTATGGAAAATAGACAAGATTGCCGGGGAAAAAATTGGAATCTTGGGGGTGGGGTGGGATGGGGGTGAGGGGAGATGGGGAAAGAAAAGTGTGAAGGAGAGGATGAGGGGAACTGGGGGAAATGGGATGATTGGGGATAAAGGAAGGTTGGATAGGGGAGCAGGGAAACTCATATCTTAGTTAAGGGAGCCACCTAAGGGTTGGCAAGAAACTTGAACTTGGAGTGTCTACCAGGTGCCCAGGGCAATGTCGCCAGTTAGTTCCTTGGGCACCTGAGGATAGGTAACCTGAAATGAACCTATCCTATAGCCATACTGATGAATATCTTGCATATCACCATAGAACCTTCATCTAGCGATGGATGGAGATAGAGACAGAGACCCACACTGGAGCACCGGACTGAGCTCCCAAGGTCCTAATGAGGAGCAGAAGGAGGGAGAACATGTACAACGAAGTCAGGACTACGAGGGGTGCACCCACCCACTGAGACAGTCGGACCGATCTATTGGGAGCTCACCAAGGCCAGCTGGACTGTGACTGAAAAAGCATGGGATAAAACCGGACTCTCTGAACATGGCGGACAATGAGAGCTGACGAGAGGCCAAGGACAATGGCACGGGGTGTTGATCCTACTTCATGTTCTGGCTTTGTGGGAGCCTAGACAGTTTGGATGTTCACCTTCCTAGACCTGGATGGAGGGGGGAGGACCTTGGACTTTCCACAGGGCAGGGAACCCTGACTGCTCTTGGGACTGGAGAGGGAGGAGAAGAGAAGTGGGGGAGGCGGAGAGGGGCGGGAGGAGGGGGAGGGAAAAGGGAGGCGGGGAGGAAGCAGAAAATTTTTTTTTTCAATAAAAAAAAATAGAATAAAGTACCATTAAAGAAAAGAAATACAGGAAAGTGGTTGTTATAAAATAAATATTAAACAATGAGATGAGATAAATGGGATAATTGGTATGAAAAAGAGGTTGCCTACAAGTAATCCAGACCAAAAACTGAAAAATTTTTATAGAGAATTACTTGATAAGAGTCTGTAATTTATTCAGAATATATCACCATTGTAGGTGCCACTGTTCACAGTCCTTACAAATATCCTCCCACAAGCTCCATAGTGTACAAATGTTAGGGATTGAAGATCTATTTATACTATATCTAAAAGCAGATCTTTTAAATGGTGATAACAATAGCCCTTGCAACATAAGGTGCTTGTAAAGATTAAAAATCTTAAGTCCTGAAAAGCACTCATAACTGTACACTCAATACATCTTAACACATATTAACACTAATAGGATTATGTCTGTCACAAAACCCACAGCATCAGCCAGATAAGCCCTGTAAAGTTCACCTGAATATATGATTTGACTTTTGCTTCCACATTTATATTGAGGCTGTGTTCTGCAAGTATTAAACCCTTCTTTTTCAACTACTATAATATCATATTTGTCTTCCTAAACCTAAATAAATTAGATCTACTCCAAATAATTAGAACTCGTTTTTATATTACTCATTTGACATTTTAATTATCTTTTATTGCTTTTATTGTTAAAATCATTTGTGTATTTATGGCCTAGCTCTTAAAGTAGTCACAGCTGGATTATGAATAGCAGAGGTTTATTCAGGGACCATTCCATTTGTGGAAAAGTTACCAATTAGATAACTTAGTTTAGTTCTGAATATATAATGGACTAATTAGTATGTACAGCCAAGGGTCAAGTTAGGGATCAGTAGATAGAAAATCACCAATCATGAGCATAGAACATAAGGTTGACTTTTGGCTAAATTGACCTTAAAGTATTATTGCTAAAAATAGATCAGAAGGATAAACTGGGAAAGGATAGGAGACAAAGCATTTTGTCAAATAAAAAAAGTGATTATATATGAAAGATGGAAAAGATCTGCTCAACAGAGATATTACTGCTAAGACTGGGAAATGAATATGTAAAAAAGTCTCTTATCTCAGATAATAAAGTGAAGTAAAACTTGATTAAATTTTCTTGAGACTTTCATGGATCTTGAACAAGTTCCATATATATTTTTTAAAGTTTCCTACACTCTATAGATTTTATTTATCTTTAATAATTACATAACTTTCCATATTCCTCATTATGAAGTATGTTTTTAAATTGTACTATTATGCTTATCTCCATTCTGTAGGTATCCTGACAAGGGTGAGTACATTTTTAAGAAGAGACACTTGTACTCCCTTTGAGTATTGAACTATTGAAATCACAGTTATTACGTAATGCATTTCCTAGGAATGTCATGTGGGTGAAGGTAAAGGTCTTGTACCAAATAAAAATAGAACAGGAAAAGTTCATACGTTGTAGGCATGATGGGTCATGGAAAGAACCACACTCTAACTAGGATAGCTAAGTCACACAACTATCTTGACTCTTATTTAAAGCAGAAGCCTTGAAAAAAGACACAGCGTTCACCAGAATTCCTTGCTCCTTTTGTTACACTTCCACTTCAAATAATCTACTTCTTGCTGCTGTTCACGATTGGTATTTACTTAGTTGATATATTGAGATTTGTGGCAATGCATAGTGTTGAATTGAGAGAGGGTCCCTTTGTTTGTCCTGGCTGCCCTGCTAGCTTACACCCAAAATAATCACACAGAAATTGTATGAATTAAATCACTGCTTGGCCATTAGCTCTAGCCTCCTATTGGCTAACTCTCATATCTTGATTTAACCTATTTCTCTTAATCTGTGTGTTACCATGAGGTCGAGGATTATGGGGAAAGAATCAGCATGTCTGATTTTGGCAGCTCCATGGTTCTCCCACTCTGCTTTCTTCCTCCCAGAATTCAGTTCTGTCTTCTCTGCCTACCCAAGTTCTGCCCTATCAGGCCAAACAGGTTTTTTTGTTTGTTTGTTTGTTTTTTATTGATTAATCAATGAAAGCAACACATAAACAAAAGGACCTCCTACACCAGTATAGCTTCTTAGATCTGATGTCAAGAGCCTAGACTTTATTAAGCTTGGTGATAATACCTATCACAAACTACATCTGTAAAGAGGAGGAAAACATGTCTTCTAAAGCTCCAGGGGCTTATGAGTTGTCAGTATTAAAACCTAGAAGTCTCTAATTAAGTCAATTGAATAACCTAGTAACACTTAGCCAACAGATTTCATAAAGCTACCCTTGAAAGTCAATGAGAAAGAGAAAGACTCACTTTTTCAGCATAGTTTTCTGAATAAAACCCATTTATGTATATATATATATGTATATATATATATATCTGTGTAAAGTATAAGCTTATTATTTATGGATGATGAAGGTAAAAATAAAATGTAAATTATTTTTAAAGGGTTGACAGTCTGATATATTTAAACAAATTTTTATGTTAATAAGAAATATGTTTGAATTATATAATGCATATGCTTGGGTTTTGTATAGGATGTGTGTACATGCATGTGTTGATGTGTGTTCCTTTGGGCATATGAATTCAAGCATGATTTTGCTATGATATTGTGGCGAGGTTAAAGCACAGCCTTGAGTGATGGTTCACATTACAAACAATGTTTGAGACAATCTTATCTTTGTCCACAGAGAGTTATACTGGAATACTTAGGACCTTTATTATTTCATGCCTTTATTTTATGCTTTAAAATATGCTTATAAAAATAGCATAAGTAGAACAGTTTAGAGAGAGGTTATAGTATTGAAATCTCACTACAGTAATTTGACTATAATTAGAAACCTAGAGCTATAATTACTGCTCTAATAATGACATATTTTCAGAAACACCATACTTAAAGAGAGGTAATTATTTTTATTTTCAATTTATTGTTATAACAACATCATCCTTCCAAAGTAAACAGTTAGGTAGTTTGTCTCTATTCTATTCTTATATTCTTCTTTAAAGTCAAATGTCCTTTTCTGCATCTCTATTGATATGTCTGATAGTGATATACAGGTCAATTAAGTTCAATTTAATCTGTACGATAAATACAAATTAGAAATAGAAGGCTTAATTCTACTGGTTTTAAATAAGGAAGGGAACCTTGCCTCTACCTTTTCATTGGAGCATTTTCTAAGAAATTTTTTTTCTTAAATTGAAAAAAAACATAATTACTTTAAACTTATATAAACTGATAATAAAAATGACCAGTTATGAGCAATTGTGTCACTAACAAGGCATGGGGTTCAGTTCCCAGTATCCAAACTGAATGAATCAAAACTCTTCAATACTGAAGTAATAGGGGTTGGGAATCTGATTTACTCTTCCAGATTTCTATGATAGCTGCAAACATGTGCATGTGTACCCATACACACATACATATTCACATGCACACACACACATACACAACAAACACACCACAAATAAAATTTAAGATACATCTTTTTTATTTAAAAAAAAGTGTTGTTCCCAACACAATCCCTTAGGATTCTCCCTAATGTGTCAACAGAAAACAAGCTGATGCCTCCTTTTTCCTCTTCTTGCATCTCTTGTGGATCCCACAGACCACCTGTCCTAAACTCTGTCTGCCTAATTAATGATATGTCCCAGCCCCCAAATCAAGCAGATGTCCACTGTTCAGTTGTAGGTCACACTTGTCAGAAAACCAGTTGGGCTGCCCAAAGATATTCTGCCTTCTGTTCCTACTGACCCAATTTTCTGTCTTCTCCTTAGCAGTACAACAAATCGCCAGCTGTGGACTTTCTTCTGTATTGTTCATGTAGGTCCCACTAACCATAACTTCCTGATCTCCCTCTCAAAGCTAAATAGCAGCCCAACACCAGTAGGCATTCCCTCTGAACATACCAGCCAAGTACATGAGTCCCACCAGGCTCCACATGGTGCATTTGGGTATTTGTGCAGCATCCCTGGCAACAGTTCTGAGTAGCCACTCTAAAACAGCCTCTGGTCTCTGTAGCCTCATAGAGCTACTCAGGGTCCCTAGACAAAGCAGACTGCATGACTGTGGCAGGGTGGTTTCTGGGTCCAGCTTTCCCAGCATGACACAGAAGATCAAGTGGGGTATGGGTTTCCCCTGGTGTCTCTGTCAGTGTTGCTGCCTTGCTGTCCCTGCACTGCTGCTCACCAGTCAGGGATCACCACCAAACATACAGTCTGTGATTTACACTGGATAACTGCTTTTAATTTGAACATATTTTTTCAGTACCTAATGTATACCACAATTAAAACATTTGGCATTTTGGTGTCTCCTCCAAAGAAATTGCCTTTTCTAACAAAACTTCAGTACTATATTCTAATGTTTCAACATTCATTATATGTAACATTTAATCATTTATAGGTGCTGATCTGGCCTTTAGAGGCCCAAGGAACTATTTGCATTCTAGATTGGCATTCTCAAAAGCCAAAGATTCAATGAGTACAGGTCGATTTTCTGGGTCTATTACTCCTATTTGTATAGCTTTAGTTAATCTTTGTAAAAAAAAAAATCACTAAAGTGTTTTCTCTGACCCTGTTCAACCCTAATATATGATTCAATCCACTTTTCTTGCTTACTGAATCCTCTCCCAAGCATTTAAAGCTGTTGTGCTACAGAGGGACGAGGTTGTTTATCATAAAGATTCTGATGCTGAGGATCAGAGTAATGTTCCTCACCCAGATTTTGATCTTGTGAAATCACAAGTCCTTTTGATTTTCCATGTTGTTTTAAAATTCTTGCTTCTTCTCTCCAATAACATTTCCAAAGAAGCTGTGGTCTATTTTCTAGGACAGCTGAGGTTAATTGAAGCCAACCTTGTGGGGTTGACCTATTGCTTGGAGCCTATATTTTGACCAATTCCCTAGTGAAGGGTAAATGTGTTCCATAATTAACTATTGCTTTTTTAAACATCCTTTAGATCACTCATATGATGGGTTCCTATGTATATTCTTTGACTATCTTAGAGTACTTGGTGCTAGATGGCCTTTGTGATGATATCACTGGATACGCAGTTAGAACTCTGGGTAAGCTATCCTGGAGTTTGGTATGTACTGATGAGGCTAAATTCTGTCTTTGTACCTTTTGTCGTTGGTTATCAAAATTAACAAATTCTTCAATCTTTTCAAATCTTTTTACCATTGCCTTTTGTAAAGTCTGGATCTCCTATCTGGTGTTTTGTTTTAGTACCTTGGAGCATGAGGTGACAGGTTCAGTCTGTTGTGGCTGTCAGATATCCAGGGAGAAAGATAACTTCTAAGAATGACAAAATGGGAGGTTCGAAATGTGATAAGCCACTTTATAATGTGTCTTCCTGACTGAATGTGAATAGTTCTTTCACGTCACTTTTTGACACTGCCAAAAGTGTTATTAGCATCTCCAACAACAGCACTTTCAGGCACAAAAAGGGTTTCCTGCAAGATCCATGGTCAGACGGGAGGATATTTATATTTCCACATTTTCCTTTTTAAATTTACATTAACAACTCACATAATTGTCTTATGAAGTGCAAGTTAAATGTTATTGGATATCAAATATCAATATACTACAAATGGAAATTAGTTAGCACAAAGGTATATAACTGTAAAAAGTCTATTTCTAAACTTTTCAACTTAATACATATAATTACTATAAAATAGTGGGTTTCATTATGATATTTTTATTCAAAGATAGTGATCTTTCTTATTCTTATTTATATCTTCACTACTTTCTGTTGTTCCCTAGATTTTTCCTCATACATTTTCCTTTTTCTTGCCTTCTGTATAGTTTAAATTATTATTTAAACTTATATTTAGGTTATGAGATATTTGCATATTATAGAAACTAATTATTTGTTTTATATATATAGCAATGATTTTATATGTACTATAGGCTTCCTGTTATCAAATATTTTCCTTCACTGTAACAAAAATTTTAAGTTAATCAAGATCTGTTAGTCAATTTCAATTGCATTTCCTGAGTGATTAGATTTATGTATGTGAAAATATATACACTCTGATAACATGAAAGTAAAAGGGACTATTTCAGGAAAAAATGGGGGATGATTAATGAGAAGGAAAAGAAATGAGATAAGGGTGAGTGTGTTATGAGAATGAATTTGATCAAAGCACATTGTATTTCAAAATAAAAATTATTTGTTACAGAGCTGAAAAAGTGAAGCTGTGATTAGGCTAATAATATATACTGTTTGTTTTTTTCAAAATACCACACCTCAAATACTGAAACCAACATTAAGAGGCTCACAAATGCCTTCAACTACATTTATAGGCAATTTGATACCCTCTTCTGGCCTCCAAAGACAACTCGATTTTGATTTTTGTATACCAACCAACCACACACACACACACACACACACACAGACACAGAGACACATATATATACACACACAAACAAAATTAAACATAAGGGAAACAAAGAATCACATACAACCTAACGTAAGAAAATCAAAGTAATGTGTTTTGCCATTTTCAAATGTGTAGACATGAAGAAATTATTTACTAAACTGAATGGGAGGTTTATTAGATATAAAATGGTAGGCTTATTTGTGGAAGAGGAGGGACAAGGGGGAGTTGAGTGGAAACATGGAGATAAAGCTGAAAGTAATGTGCCTTTGAGAACTAGTATGGAAAACTAACACCACTGAAACTTTCTAAAATACATATGTACATGAAGGTTATGCTAAATGAAATCATTAATTAATGGGTGAGACAAACTCCAAACTGGAATACTCTTGTCACCAAATGAGGCTAAGTGTCCCAGGATTAGGTTGCATCTATTTGAATTGTTGACCAAAGAGGTGATGTGGGATTCCCCTCCGTATTATATGAATATGTTTCATTACTATTGGTTAATAATGAAGAAACTTTGACTATGGCAGGACAGAATAGAGCTAGGCAGGAAAACTAAACTGAATTCATGATGAAAATGCACAGAGTCAGGGAGATGCCTTGGAGCTGTTGAAGGAGACAAATCCCAGAACCATCCTCATAAACCACAACCTCGTGGTGATACACAGATTAAGTGAAATAGGTTAGTTTAAGATATAAGAGCTATCTAGAAAAATTTCTGAGCCATCGACCAAATCGTGTTTAATTAATATTGTTTCCCTGATTATTTGAGTCTGGGCAGCTGGGAAACCAAAGCAGAGTCTCCATTTACAAAATGGAACCCATGTGTTTGGGGCTAACCTGCATGGCCAGCTACCCACTTTGTTATGGGTGATTGTATGCCTGCTCAGTGTCAGGAGGAATGTAGCTGAGAGCATGGCTGGGTGGCTTAGCACTCTCTGCATGGGAAAGTAGTGGGATTGGGTCTGCTAGGCATGCACAGGCAGGAAACCATGGCCTATTGCCATTGCCAAACACAGAGGCATTTCCAGGCCATACAACATGCTGTATGGCAGATTGAGCTTTTAATTAGACAAAATCAAATTTAGATTCTGCATGGTACGTCACAGAGTTGAGATATGATAACAGCTCCCACCCAGGAGTCCCAGAGCTGGCAGTAAATGTATCTCCATCGTATTGAAAGGCTAAGAAAAGTGGAGCCAGCCAGCATCCAGGGCTAATGCACTGTTTACCATTTTAAAATGCTCTTTGTCAGAAAAGGATTTCAAATACACAATAGGATAGATTTAGACAAAAAAGTCCTCTAAATGAGACATAGTGTGATTAAAATATATACATAGGCTTAGGAGATAGAGGAAAAAATACAGACAATTATAAAAAGAAGTAAATAGTTTTAAAAAATAAAACAAAGTCTTTAAGGAGACAGTAAAAGTAATATAAAAGAATACAGACAGATATAGGTTAAATTAGTAAAGATAACAAATATTATTCTATCATTCTCATTCGAATGCATTTATTAGGTGCAGTTACTTATATAAACTATATTAAAATTCCTTTCTCAAGAACAGCTAGCAAACACCATTTGTTGAAGATGCTTTCTTTTTTCCATTGTATAATTTTAGCTTCTTATAAAAAATCAGGTGTTCATAGGTGTGTGGATTAATATCCAGGGCTTCAATTTGATTCCATTGGTCAACATTTCTGTTTCTATGCCAATATGAAGCTATTTTCATTACTGTAGCTCTGTAATGGAGCTTGATGTCAGGGATGGTGATGCCTCAGAAGTTCCCTTATTGTATAGGATTGTTTTGTCTATCCGGGTTTTTTTTTTCATATGAAGTTGATTATTGTTCTCAAGGTCTATGAAGAATTGTGTTGGGATTTTGATTAGGATTACGTTGGATCTATACATTTAAACTTTCTGTTTTGTGGATTGCCTGCAGTCGATTCCATGAGAAGATGAACTTCATTTATTTGAATGTATGTCCTCAAAATCTATCTCATCATTTTTTAGGCACAGATGAATAAATGTTTCTTAAGAATAGTGAGATTATATTGTTGAATGCTGAAAAGTTCACTTTTGTTTCTTTTTCTTTCATACTAGCATTGTAAATCAGTAGCCAAGGGACATCTTTCTTAAGAATAAAATAATATGCCACCACTTGACAGACATGAACGTCTTCTTTACTTCTGAATCATTCATTTACTGAGTCATTTTATTTTTCTCTTGATGATTTATGATGTCAAGATATGCTATGCAAAATCTTTCAAAATTTCTTTAAGTCAATATAGAAGAAGGATCTATAGAGCAAATGTTTAACTCTATGAACAAAACTGCTCTTAGCAGTATTTTAGAAGAGAGTTAGGCATTAAGAAATTTGGTACCTTAGTTACTTCTCTATTTCTTAGATAAGACACCAAGAACAAAAAAACTTATAAATGAACATGTTTAATTGTGTCATTTCAAAGGGTTCGAGTCCATGATGGTAGAATAAATTTTGTCAGGCGCAACAGAGAGAACATATCTCAATCTACAAAGAGGAGGCAGAGAAAAAAAATGTAAACATTGAAAATGACATGAGTCTTTTGATCCCTCAAAGTATAGTCCCAGTGACATACACCTTCAAAAATTCCACACCTACAAATTTTTACCAAACTGTTCCAGCACCTTGGATATAAGAATTCAAACAGAAGCCTAAGTGGGCTATTCTTACTTAAACCTCCATGGTTGGTGGTTTGTTTTCTGATGAAGATCACTTATTGTATCTTATTATCACATTTTCTTTCAGATTAGTACAAGTTTGACATGTTCTAAACATCAGCTGTAATTGAAAAATGGGTTTCGATTTAAGCCATATCACTTTATAGAAGCAGTTAATATAATTTTTGTAATTTTGATTTTAAACATACTTTTTATAGATGATAAAATAAGTAATATTCAACTATAATTAAACAAAAGCTAAATCCTTCTTCTTGCACTCTGTTCTCTGAATTTTCACTGAATTAAATATTAGAAGCTGGTGATACAGTGTCTGAAGCCATCTGCTACACTGGCAGAAACTCAACATTGTGACAACGATGTCATAGCAAACACAAAGACAGATAGGTTTAGGGAAAATGAAATCACAGAAAAAAGGAAATGTTTAAGCAACTAGAAAATGTGTCAGAGAACACTTACTTAAAATGTGAAAGGTAAATGAATCTTGGCTTTAAGTATGTTAGAATTTTGAATTACTAGAATATTTTTATTCAATGACAGTATTTAAACTGGAATTGTTCCTATCTCATGTAAATCAGCATTGAAATAAAAATAGTTTCATTTTTGCAGCATGTTCGATAGCTACTCTGTGCTCCTCTACTGTTGTCCTTTTAGGTATTGTTTATTATCCATTGACAATATGAATATCATTGTCACTACTGTATATTTAGATCATTAATAAAATCATCTTAAACATATTTCAGTAGTAATTGTGCACTTGATAGAATATTTCAAGAAAGAAACAATGAGTAAAGACGCTGTAGTGTTTGTTAGAAATAGTATTGTAATGTCATAAAAAGCTGACAAACTATTTCAATGATTTTGCATTCTTTTCATACCAATTAGAAATTAATTAAAATAACGATCATTTTACATCCTTGTCATATTTACAATTACTAATAATTATAATTTACACATTATAATAAAAATATTGTGGTATCTCATTATTGCATGAACACAAGTCCACAAATGAAATATAGCACTGAATATTTTCATGTTTTAATACATTATCATAATTTCTTTAGTAAGAGATTTGATAATTACTTATCTACTTATTATTAAAGTTTTATATTGTATTTATTTTTATTGCATACATATAAATGTTTTGACTGAATGTATGTTTATGCCACACATGCCTGAAATATTGTAGAACAGAATAAGGCTTTGATTCGCTGGGCACTGAAGTAGGAGACAGTTGTAAACAATCCAGTAGATGTGGGAATTTAAGTTCAGATACTTTGGAAGAGTAACAACTTGTATTAACTGCTGAACTATTTCTCCAGAAGCCCTTGGTTTACCTCTTAATAACGGATTATTAGATATTATTATTGATATATGAGATATTTTTATATTTCGATAACTGTCATTTACGCGGTGTGTTTTTGTAAATACTTTTTCCCTAGTTTTGGGTCTTCATCTCATTTTTTTGTCATTGCCTTTACCAGAGAGAAGTTTCTCATCTTGATAAAATTGATCTTTTTTTATCAATCTCATGTTTATTATTGTATCACAAATTCATTGCAAAAAATTTACTGTTATCATTAAAAAGATGGCATAGAGTTTAATTTTTGCACTTTAATCTCATTCAAGTGAGTTATATTTTATGAATGTTTTAAGACACAGAACTTAATTTATTTTAATATGATGTAGTTTCCTATAGGGATATCCTTTTTTTTAAGTGCTATATATTTAAAAAATCACATTTTCTCAATTAAAATGTCTTATAAAATTGTCTTCCACCTATACCAAAATCAGTAAATTATGATTTTTTAAAAATGAATTTCTGGGTTATCTTCTCTGTTCTTTTGCTTAATTATTTGGCATTTTTGAACTGAAAAACTATTTATATTACTTATAGATTTGTTGTATATTTTTGGGCAGCCTAGTAGAGGTTTGATATTCCTATTATTTGAAAATAAGATAGCTATATTTCATCTCTTACCATTATGTAAATTAAATTTAGTTTTCACAAAATATCCTGGGATTTCTGTTTTTTGAATGAAGACATAAATTTTTGACAATGTTGAGGATTTGTAACCAGAAACATAGAAAACCTCAGTGTATTACTAAGTTCTTTAATTTCTTTCACTTCGATTGTATAACAATCCTTACATATTCATATCTTGTTTAAAGTATAATTATTTCATCATTAATTTTTAATGTATTTTATGGTTTATAATCAAAGTTCTACTTATCTATTGATTTAGCATGTGAAAATGATATTTTTATTGATATGCTAATATTGAATACTGAAATACAATCTTGATGTAACATTTTACAAGTTTTAGCAGATTTATTGTTATAAATTATTTCAGATTGCCTTAGGGAAAATTTTATCATGTGCAGGAGAGACAGGTTTATTTCTTTCTTCTACATATAGACAACCGTTCCTATCTTAATTTTTGTAATAGCTAATTATTTTCGCTTGTACAGCATCATGAAACTGACGAAATAAGTGACAACTCATGACTTGGTTTTTCTGATCTTGTAAGAGAAACACCAACTCTCTCTTCTGTAATTGCCCTAATAATGGAGGGCTTTGCAGATATTCTTTGACAAGGTGAAGTAGCCATTCTGTTTTTACTGTTTCGGGAGTTTTATTTTACATGTTGATGTTCCAGTTTGTCAAATGACTTTTCTGTAGCTATTGATAGGACCGTATGACTTTTCTCCATTTGAAGTTTTGTGTGACAGACTACATTATTTACTTTTATAGTACAGACTATAATTGATTTTTGTTCCACTTGAATTCTTGGTAATTATTTTTCATTATTTTCCACAACATTTTGATTTCTTCTAGGATTTTGTTATGTACCACGATAGCTAGGATCTTCCATACAAACTTAAACATAAAGCATGATATTAATCTTACTAGTATGGTTTGAAAATTTAGGTGGGCACATTAGGCCCTCCACAACATTTTTAAATTAGGATTTTTTTGTAATTCTTGTTTGTGTTTCTGTGACTATGAGAAGAGTTTTGGGGACTTTATTAATTACATTTTCTAAGTATGTCAATATTACCTTTTGTCTTTATGTTTTTAATATGCAATAATCAACTTATCTTTCAATTATATCATTATGCAGTATGTTTAATTATATACTATTATTGATTATTTAAATATATTTGCCTATAAGTATATATCATATATTTCTATTTTCTATAGACTAATAGATTTTTTTGTTTTAAAACTTATTTGTTGGTACACATGCAGCAGTAATATTACACTCAGTAAATGAACAGATATGCACATTTTATTCTATTCTCTAAAATTACTGTATCTATAAGAGTCGCCAAATTAGAAAATCACCACAGTAACATTTTTAAGAGAAATTTTTAGTTATCCTTTTAAATTTTAACAAAAAAGTGATTTCAGAGTTGTCTATTTTCAATAACAAGCTAATAATCACTATTTTTCAAAAAAAACCCCTTTGTTTCTACAATGTTCCAAGATTTTTAATAATTGAACTAAAATTCTTCAGGGCATTTTCTTTTTAGTTAATGTCTACAAAGTCATTATGATGTTCCCCATATCTTCCTTGACAGTGACATCCTTACACTCAGAAATTCCAAAGAGGCAAGAAAAGCTCTATTTAGAATCTACATTGTATAGATACTTTGACATCAGTCTTATCATATCTTAGCTAAAATATATTGTATTTAGTTTTTATATCATGAATTTGTGGAGGTTTGGTATGGTAATCTAAGGAACTATTACATAGTGGTAGAGGAACTAGAGATAATTTGTCAATGTGTAGATAAGTAGAGCATCTTTGAGTGTGGATGTCATAGTATCTGAAATCCTGGAACTTCCACAAAGCCTGCAGAGAATCTGTAAAGTTTCTTGCCAGAAAAATGTTGAGAAAATTTCAGCTGCATGCCAGTGGTCTGAGGAATAATCAGTTCACCATCAACTGGGTGAGAAATTGGTTCTAATATATGTTTGTATGAGTACACTCTGTGATGCTGATGGTACCCCATCACCTGATCACAAGCTTCTCATTGTCAATCCCTATTATTAGTGACATCAATGATGGGCATGATGACACACACCTGTAAACTCAGGGCACTGAGGCAGCAAGATTCGTGATCAACCAAAGTGATCCAGGCACAAAATCTCTTAAAAAGAAGGTGAGCTATACTTTATACATGTGGGTTCCATCTTTGATAGAAATAAAACAGGTGTTAAAAGTAATATAATAAAGAAATTAAAATATTATATGTAAATCAGTCTAATTATTGCTCTTGCTTAATCTAATATCAGATTTAATCCCTTAAAAAAGTAATAGTACCTATGGATTTGTTCATCAAATAAGTATATATAAAGCATAATATATTCTATTTAATGTAAATATCTCTGCACATATTACACATATTGCAGACCAGTGGTATAAATTGTATAAATAAGTACATAGATAACTATTATATATTGCTTGGTTAATGTTTTATTGCAGTAAAGAGACACCATGGCCGAGCAACTCTCACAAAGGAAAACATTTATTTGGAACTGCCTTACAGTTTTAGAGGTTCCATTACCATGGTGGGAAGGATGGTGGCATTCAGACAGACGTGATTCTAGAAAGGTAGCTGAGAGTTATACATGCAGAGCAATGGGCATCAGAAAGAGAGATTGAGCTACTGGACATGGCTCAGGATTCTAAAACTTCAACCACCAGTGACACATTTTCTCAAACAAGTCCAGATCTGCTCCCACAATTGCTCTTAGGTAATGCCCCTCCCTGATGTATTCAAGTTTATGAATACATAAAACCATTATTATTCAAAGGACCACAACATACAATATGTAGTGTGTAAAATAATGTGTATGTATGTATGTATGTGTGTGTGTGTGTGTATATACAAACACATTAAATTTGTCCAAATGGTCCAGGATAGTTCCAAAAATGAAAAAGAATAATTTCAACCTTACACTGATTTTGCTAAAAATAGGTATGACTGTTTTAAGGAGAGATTAACTTCTTGAATGACTTAAAAGTGCTCAAGGAAAATTATAAAAGAAGATACAGTTTGATAAAATTTAAACTTGCCCTATTAGTACCTTCACTACTGTCCTTCTTGATTAGTCCCTTTATTAATTCCAGTTATGTCTATGCTACAAAATATCCATGCTTACATTTTCTAGCAACATAGTGACAATGAAAATCACACTATCCAGGCATGGTGGCACACACCTTTAATCCTAGCACTCAGGAAGCAGAGGCAGATGGGGATATCTGTGAGTTCAAGGCCAGACTGGTCTAAAAAGTGAGTTCTAGGACAATTAAGCCTATTGAGAAAGCCTGCTTTAAAATATATATATATACTAATATAATATATATTTATAATATTGTTGATATTAATGATAATAATAATATAAAATAAAATCATGCCAACTTAGGTGAAGAAAACTTCTTACACATAAGTATATAAGTGTCTGTGTGTATGAGTGTACGTCTATGCTTAATGCTACAATCCTTTACACTTTAAACTCTCCAAGATGTCACATTTATATTATGTGTACTTTATCACAGCTGAAAATAAAAAAGAAAGAAGCAGCATGTTCTGACATTCTAGAATCTCCTTCTTCTGTAATTGCACTAGTATAATTAAGAATCTGAAACTGTTTGGAGGAGATCCAAGTGGCCTAGAGGGCAACTGCTAACCTTTAGTCCCATGGATGGGACTTGTGCAGTGCTGTGGTCAACCTTGAACACATAATTTCAGGTAATATAATATTGACAAAACAGGTGATATGTAGGAACACATGTGAACACATGTGTATATACATGTACTTACGTGCATGCAATAGCAACTAGTTAACAAAGAGGCCATGAATTTGGAGGAGAGTGGACAGAATGGTAAGGGAAAGTTCGGCAGTAGGATAAGGAAAAGCAAAATGGTGTAATCAATTTAAAATATAAAAATAGAAACTAATTAATAAATGAAGAAGAAGTGCACTACAAAATTTCTTGCAGACAAGTCTTTTGGAGATATTTTTCTCAATTAAGATTTCTTCTTTCAAGATGACCCTTACCAGCACAAGACTGAAAGAAGAGACATATCACAATTATTTTTTGTTAATATTGTCAACTTGCCAGAATCTACAGAATCTAAAACACTTGGGTAATAATTGGCAGCTAAAATAAAAAACAGGGGTAACATGTGTGGCCCCTGCCCCACCTGGAACCATGGTCGGGCAGAGGCCTGGGGATTAAAAAACACACAGACTTGGGTCACTCTTGAAGCAAGAATGCCAATTTTCTTATGTTCCCAGGCAGCTTATATAGTGTGCTCCTTGACAAGTGGTCATGCACTGCAAGCCCAACAGAAACCACTTCCTTGTTATCAGGAACTCATGAAGGTTCTGTTCTCAGAGCAGCTGCAAGCATAGAAAAACATGTTGTTTAGTCCAGCAGGCAAGAGGTTATGGGAAGTTCTGGATCTGAGGGTCTGCAACTCCCAACAACCATGGAAGACAACACTCCTTGGCTGGATTCCTGTATTTTGAAGTTGAAAAATGCAGGTAAGTAACAATGAACATTCTGTTCGATGAGCGGAAATGTGGTTTGAGCCCTGAGCTTTCTGCTCCTCCACCAAGACTCGTATAAGCTGCAGGGTCTTCTCCATGGTTGACTATAACCCTGTAAGGACAAGCAACTAATCTCTTCCTTAATTTTATATTTTAAGAGACTGCATTACAACTAAGAAAAAAGTAACTAAAAATCAAATCAAGATACTATAAGTTTCATTTCAAACTTTTAAATGGTTTTGAAATCTAAACAGATTAAAATGCCTTAAAATACAAGAGGAGATGATATCAAGCCCCTTAAGAATGCTCAGTTAGGGGGTGAAGACACAACTCAGTGGTAAAGTGTGTGTCACAGAAAATGTTCAGTTAATAAAGCTATCATAGACACAGTTATCTAAGTTTTGTTATGGAATTTTCAAGCAACATTTGTTGTCTATTGATTTTATAAATTTTATTTTAAAATATGCAAATAAACAATAGTGTGATACATAAAACATTAAGGTCTATTTTCATCCTTACTAGCTGTATCCTTCAAACAGATTAATTTTTAAAAGATAGAAATAATTGTACTAGTTTTGAAGACTATCATGCCAAAGTGTCACAAACTGCATGCCTTAATCAACTAAAAGTCTCTCAGTCATTTCTGAATGTGGGAATCTGAAATTAGCCATCAGGAGTGTTGCTTCTTTCTGCCTTCTGTGAGGTAGGTTCAGAGCCCACTTTCTGACTTAGATTTCAGTGATTTGTATTCCTGGCAAATAACACTTTTGTATAACAATAATATAATATAGTGTGATAACCCTTACTAAGCAACAAGATTGTAATTGCATTCATACATTAAAATGAGTAAATAATGCAGTTGTAAGTTTTAATTTATCATACCCACTATACAAATGCTATTTAAATTCATGACAATTCTCATCATGTTTTGGCTGCTTTTTGCATGGTAATAGTCTGGTATAGCTGGAACATTATGAAACCATAATTAAGATTTATTTTTAAACTCACATTTGTAATAAAGAAAAACATACTGAAGAGGTATTAAATCTGAAAAGAGAAATCAATGTTCTGAATGCTTTTTAATAATGATTTTGCAAGCTGATGCAAGGTAAGGAAATGAACTAATATAAGGTAAGAAAACTGGTCTTTGTCATATATACCATTCCCAAAAACCAGAAAAATAAGACATGTTGTTCTTTCTAAAGTACTATATGAATTCACTTTAATTAAGATATATATTTATACAATCTATTTTGTGTATATATAATACATATATATATATATATACAGAATCTATTTAAGGCAAAGCACAACTGAATCTTTCAGAACATATTGTGACCAGTTAAAAAGGAGTAGGTATCTAAAACAAGGGAGAAGAAACAGAAAAAATATTTTATAAAAAGATAAATTTAATATAAAGAGAAGAGAATTAAAAATAGTGGATGAAAATGAGGCTTTTTTTTTTTTTTTTTTTTTTGGTTTTTCGAGACAGGGTTTCTCTGTGGTTTTGGAACCTGTCCTGGAACTAGCTCTTGTAGACCAGGCTGGTCTCGAACTCACAGAGATCCACCAGCCTCTGCCTCCCAAGTGCTGGGATTAAAGGCGTGCGCCACCACCGCCCGGCAAACTTTTTTTTCCCCCAGATTTATGATGACAATGACGCATGCGCACACAGTCAGTCACAAGCACACAGACACAGATAAGCCGGGATTCGAAAGAACTTTCCATTCTTGAATACTTAGAAAATCCCCACTGAAGAGACTCCAGTGAAAGTTGAATTCTAAAAATTAGAATACCCTCTTGTTTGCTCCCTATTGTACTGAGTGGATATTTGTTTGTGTGGTATTAGAAAGTTACATAAGAGTGCTGTAGATTTATAATCCCAGAACTCAGGAGAATGAGACAGGAAAATTTTGATTTGGCAATAGCCTAGTGTACAAAGCAATTTTAGGTCATTTGGTATGGAAACACAGAGTTATTCCTAGTAAATTGATAAATTAATTAATCCAACAAGCTAAAAACCTCAACTAATAAGATCCTCTGTAATTACTAGAAGAAGGAGTGGGGAATGTAACAAGCATCTTGGCAAATTATTGGTTCAACGTAGAGAGGTTTGTGGGTATCACTATGATATCCAAATCACATCCTAATGTCCTAAACACATTTTGCCTAAACATCATTTTTCTATAATCAATACCTGGAGAGAAAAATTTTGAATATCTTTGGTATTTGTTTCTTTAATTTACAACACAAATTTGTATATATGTAATCATATATACAAATGAACATGGCATTAAAGGGGATATATACATTATGGAACTGGTAAAGCAAGCTAATTAACATTCATTTTATCACACTTTTTTCCTGTGTGAATTTGTATTTGTTAATGTATATATTTTGAAAATCTATTCTTTCATTAGTTGTAAAGGTCTGTAATTATAGCAAATATGTTTCAAGAGATATTTCCTCTTCTTCTAATTAAAGTTTGTAGATATTTTTCCCAACAGAAACAAAAATTTAAAAGATGATTTTATTGTTTCCCATATAATTTATGAGAATATTTAGTGCCGTTTGGAGGTGGCAATATTTTAAACCATAAGCCTGCTGAAACTCTAATTGACAGCACATCTGTTGTTATCTTTCACCAAATACTTCAAACACTACAATGATATGTAGAGCATATATTGAGCCAGATATACGGCCAAAAGCCAGTGTTCTAAAGGGTTGTTTCATTTACTATTTCTTTGCCAGAAAACATAAGGTACAAATAAAACAGTGTTTTAGTTAAATATCAAAGAATATTGAAGTCATAAGATTAATATAGACCACACGTAGTTCCTGTGAAAAAACTTATGGAAAATGTGTCATGATAAATTTTCTAAAATACATTGACTTTATAGCCTTTGTCCACATGGCAAATCTTCCCTTTTGCAGCCAAACTGTTTCATGTAGAGATTAACCCAATGATCCCACACTTGAAAGAAAATGTTTCAGGACTTCATTTATATTCCAGGCACACTGTTCTTTGGGGAAAGGATAGGTAATACATACAAATTGCCAGTCCAGGAAGCCACAACAGAAGTAAAAAGACATAACTATAGTGAATAATTGTTTGAAATATACAAGCTTCAGTTAACTCATTAACAATTGCAGTTAAGAGATACAATGTTGTCATAAAAATAGAAATTTTGGCTGCTAGATTAACATTTTATTATCATAGTATCTTGCTATTATATTTCCAGTAGGTAACTGTGATTATATTTTAAGTAAATAAAAGTACATGTAACAATATTTTTAAATTACTGTGTTTAAGAAAATTCTGAGCTGGGCGGTGGTGGCGCACGCCTTTAATCCCAGCCCTCGGGAGGCAGAGGCAGGCGGATCTTTGTGAGTTCGAGACCAGCCTGGTCTACAAGAGCTAGTTCCAGGACAGGCTCCAAAACCACAGAGAAACCCTGTCTCGAAAAACCAAAAAAAAAAAAAAAAAATTCTGTTAAAAAGTAGTGTACTTAAATTGTACATAATCTATGTTATATATATATGTAATACAAATTCAAAGGGGAATATGTAGTCAACATATAAAATGATATTTTGAAATATTACCCATTTAAAAAATAACAAATCAAATGCTTCAGATATTGAAAAGTATAAAATATGAATATATAAAGTATGCTAAATACCTCAAACTATGAAGAATTACACACATGTAAAATTTATCCAAAAAGGTGTTACATTTCTCCTTTTCTAAAGTACCACTTTATATGTTATACATTACTGAAAATTAAATATATTTTATAATTTTAAAACATATTGTCTGATTTTGGATAATATTGACAATGCATACATAAAGAATATCTAAATTCCAAGACACATGAAAGAAAATAAAGAAGTTACTTCATCATGTATTCTAAAATTCTATATGATAAAAACATGTTGTATGATGAAATGCAATCTGATTGATGAGATTATTGACATTAAATAAAAATAAATGTGACAATAAAAGCAAAGATCAGTGTAACCCAGGGTGAGAAATTGTTAAACAGATTAAAAGATTTTCAGGACTTCATTTAGTTATGTTTACATGTACATATGCATGTGTGTATAATGAGGTCATGTGCATTGATTGAAATGAAATAGTGGTTGTTTAAGGGTTATTTTATTATTTAAAATACTTTAATTTCATATATGTCCTGAAAATAAGTTCCTGCAAAATGCCTACCAAATTATCATCCATAAAACTTTGCAATTATAACTATACATACTGAGTGCCCTGTATCATATCTGCTAAAAATGTAGATTGTGCATGCTTTATAAGCCAACCAAGTCTTTATTTTCTAGGAGCTATATGTAATATATCCATTTAAAGAATCTATAAATAGATTCTATACAGAAAAGCCAAAATGAATAGAAGAACAGATTCTTCTGGTTTGGAAAATCTACAAACAATCTGTTCAGATGCTGTAGGGCAAATCCAGAGTCTTTCATATGCAGCAGATGGGGGTAATCAAGACAAATGTTTTGGAGCATTAGATGAAAATCAATCAATTTTGTTTAAAATGGAAATATAGATAAGATTTTATCTTTATAGTGAAGTAACTTTTCAAAAAAGAAATTCTTAATTATGAACTCATATACTGAATCGTGATTGAAAAATATATTGGATATTAAATTCTCACCAGAGCCCAGATTTTTCACTTTCTCCTCAATAGACATTGAGAAAAATGTCTCCTCAATAGACATTGAGAAAAAGCCACAGAAAGACATCCACTTTCACACATTTCACAGATTGCATTATACAAGACACATGTTTAGCATTCATTGAATATATCTGTATCTTTGGCAGTATGAGATCTGGAACCAATATTTCAGATTTTGAGATTGGGATCTTGCCAATAATTTGTGTTTATACTGAGAAAGAAAATTAAAATCAACAACTTTAGCAAATCAATGTGAGATTGCCTAATTATATAATTATAGAAGTTATTTGAAGCATGTAAATTACCAAAGTGATCTCAAATGAAAAAGTTAAATATGAAATCTCATGCTGGCTAAATATAAATAAGCCCATTTATTTATTTAAAATAAGCATTATGAATTTTCATTGGAAGTATTCAAAGTATGGGTGATATGGGTTAATTCTCAAAACAATATTAAAAGCAGACAGAAATATTTTTGATTTTATTTCTATTTCTTTAAAAGAAAACAATTTTTCTTAATTTTACATACCAATCACAGTTCCCACTCCCTCCACTCCTCCCATTCCCTTCATTTACACTCCCACCCCAGGCCATATCCACTCCTTAGAGAGGGTAAAGTACATTGCTTTGGGGAATGTCCGAGAACCTCCCTACTATCTCTAGGCTTAGCAAGATATCCATCCAAATAGAATATGTTACACACACACACACACACAAAGAAAAAAAAAAACTAACAAAAAAAAAAAACAAGCAGTACAGATAAATCCTAGTGCCACACAAGTGGCCTGGCACACTACCCTAATCATTTACCTGTCACTCTCATTCAGAAGGACTAGTTTGGAGGCAATTATGGCAATAGCAAGAAACCTGGCACAAAGGAAATTCCCAGGAATTCAAAAGGATGTTCCCAACTAAGACCCTAAGCAATAGAGGAGAGGGTGTCCAAACTGACCTTGCACTGTAGTCAGAATGATGAATATCTTAACTAACACCATAGAATCTTCATCCAGCACCTGATAGAAACAGAGGCAGAGCTTTGCATCAGAGCACTGGACTGAGCTTCCAAAGTTCAGTTGAAGAGTGGGAGGTGTGAGAATATGAGCAAAGAATTCAAAACTTTGATGGGTACACCTACCGAAACAGTTTACCTGAGCTAATGGGAGCTCACCAGCTCCAGCTGGACAGGAAAGGAAACAGTATATTTAATTTTAATGTAGTATTTTTATGCACACATTTTATTCCACACTAACTAGTAAGCATAAACAAAATAACCTAATATACTTTATGTCATGGTTTTTTTTTTTTTGTTTGTTTGTTTTTTTTTTTTTTTTTTTTTGGTTTTTCGAGACAGGGTTTCTCTGTGGTTTTGGAGGCTGTCCTGGAACTAGCTCTTGGAGACCAGGCTGGTCTCAAATACCTGCCTCTGCCTCCCAAGTGCTGGGATTAAAATTTCAAACGACAGCCTCTTTCTAAAATGATTATACTGAAAATTTGTTTAGAAATAGGCTGTCTTTCCAAATTTTTAGACATATTTTTCAAAAACATAAGAAAAACAGACCTGGTTCTTCATAGGAGTAAAGGAAGTTGTCTTTGGAGAGTTGGGGGATGTATCCAACATTTCACAGTTACTTATTTAAATCTTGATATAATTCATCAAAGTGCAAATTTAACTTTTATTATGGGATATGGGAGGAGGGGAGAAGGTGGAAATTTTTAACTAAAAATAATAAAGACAGAAAGAAAAAATAAAATAAAATAAAAATTCCTGTTTGAAAGAGAACATGGCATTCTAAGCATGAATATACATTTAACAATTCACTGAGTAACAACTTCTTAACAAGGATTTCACTAGTAATGTACCTGGTGAAAATATATGATTGTGATTTTTGTCCCTCCATATCTTCATAAGAATTAACAATAAATAAAGACAGTTTTCCCTTTTAGTTAATGTACATCACGTTATAGATTAACCATTAGGTAAAAAAGATGATTCATGTTATATAATGCTTATATGTTCTGTAAGGAATATGACACTGAACTACAGCTGAAGAAATCCTTCAGAGGCTCCATATACTAAATACTGCCTCATTATTTTAGAGTGAGTACATTTGCATCAGCAATTGATTAACATCTGCTAGCTATATATTTATGCTCACAACAATTTTAATACATATGAGAACAATGCCAGTTGTATTTAAAAGTTAAAAAACAAGTATTTTATAGAGCAGGAAGAACATCAACATGCTTGAACTCAGGACTTTATTTACTACCAAACAACATTCAAAGTGTGAATGATAAAGACATATTGAAGGAGGTCTTCACTAACTTTCCTTGAACTAAAGCTATGACAGCTTTAAATAAATTATAACACTCAGTGAGCAAATCATGAAAAACTTCATAGATAGATAGATAGATAGATAGATAGATAGATAGATAGATAGATGATTGATAAATAGATAGATGATAGATAACATAGGATATAGATCCAAACAATGAATTTTAAAATATGGCATTTTTAAAGATAAACATTTTCAACTTAGTCCAGATGACTAGATTTCCAGTAAAGAGAATAAAACATTCAACGTTTATCAGGGGATAAAAATGACTATATAAGTGGGATGATAAAAGGACACAAAATCAGAGCATTTATATGCCAAAAGGGCAGGTAACTTCATATGATCTCATATTAGAAAATATACGTTAACTCTGAGTTTAAAGTATGACTAGACAGAAAAGCATTCTTACATGTATTTTATTAAGACCATTTATATTTTCTTTAGAAAAAATCTATTCAAATTAGAATGCATAAAAGTACAATGTAGTGTCTCTGGTAAAAAGAGTTATATATTATAACTACAAATAATTTTTAATTGCAGAAATAAAAGATAAATCCAACACTTAATTAATCAAAATCAATTAAGCTAAAAATTCTTGCTGAAGCTAACATAGACTGGCACTACTGACTTTTACCTTTAATTGGAATTACCTATCTGAGTAATGACAAATTGCACACTAATTATTTATAATAGAATGCTATAAAATTGTGAAATCCTGTCTTTCAGAAACAGTGATTGCTGACTATTATGTAAATGTATATTTAGAAAAAATGTGTTCCCTATATACATATCTTATATAGTTTGCTTATTTCATATATATGTGCATGTATGTATATATGTATGTATGTATATGTGTGTGTTTCGAGAGAAAGACAAAAAGGTTCACTTTTTCTAACATGTATTAGTATTGTTTCATTATTTTTATTATCCTAAACTGAAGGCATTTATGCATGTTAAGAAAATGGTTGCCGGGCGGTGGTGGCGCACGCCTTTAATCCCAGCACTTGGGAGGCAGAGGCAGGCGGATCTCTGTGAGTTCGAGACCAGCCTGGTCTACAAGAGCTAGTTCCAGGACAGGCTCCAAAACCACAGAGAAACCCTGTCTCGAAAAACCAAAAAAAAAAAAAAAAAAAAAAAAAAAAAAAAAAAAAAAAGAGAAAATGGTTAAAAGTTAAAATATTTGGTGGTATGTTTTAAAAAGCAATTGTGGTCCTATGGTATGGCTCAATGGTTAAAGGTGTTTGCCTCCAAGTCTGATGGCATGAGTTTGTACCCCTGCACCCTCTTGTGGAAAGACAGGACCAACTCATTTAAAGTATCCTCTGACCTCCACATATGCATTCATTCCCATGTGTGTAAAATCGAATGAAGTACTGAACAAAGAATAAACATCAGACCCTAAGAAATGAATAAAAAATGATAAGGTCCTTAACAGTATATATTTCAAGAATAATATAAAGTGTTTATTCTATTATTAAACATAATTTTTAACAATGATTTTAATTAGTATTGAATAGTTTCATATGAAGTATTTTGATCATATTTATTGGCCTCCCCAAAGTCATCTCAGACCATTCTTCACCTGCTTGGCCACCCAACTTCATCCTCTCTCTTTCTCTTTCACATAAAATTGTAAACAAAATTACAAAGAGCATCTCTGTAGTCTAGTTTGTGTTGCATGATTAAGTTTGTAAAATTTTATGTGAACTCAGGACACTGAACATGCTTAACAAGTGTTAAGAATGCCCTAATGATATAATGATACACACATAAATTTAGGAAATGTTTTATTGTCTCCAGATAAAATGGATAAAATTGAGTGTGTGTGCAAGTACTTGTGCAAATTTGCCTGTCTAGCACCAAGTGAGCTTTAAAATCAGTGAAAAAAAATCCAGAAAATAACATGGAGATTAATAAAATAAATCTAATTAATCTCTGTCCACCCACACCCCACACACATATATACACCAATGCTCCCCTGGGTGTGGTACAGGACATGGACAACAAAATCTTTTAAGCAAATATGTTTGGATCTTCATTGAGTTGGAGTTTTCATAAACTCTATGTTTTTGAATTATGACAGACACTACAGTTCCAATAACTAATTTAGTGAGACTTAAATGAATTATAAATACTGGTTGTAAAATAAGTCCTTTAAACATCAGAATAAACTTAATGGTGTTTTCCCTTTCCCTAATGTGCCATACATGTCAAACAGAAGAAAAACTGTTTAAGAATCAAGACATTTTTCTGTGTATTAGTCAGTGACAAACTTGAGCAACAGCACTTGGTAAAGTAGGCTGTACAAAAAGGAAGATAATAACTTGAAATACAGGTCATGATTTCTATCAGATTTTCTTAAAAATGCTAAATATCTGTATACACACACACACACAATTCGAAACAGGAATGGTAATCACAAAGTCACTGTAAGAATTCGGCTCTGATGGTCATTCACTTGAAGGAAAAACAGATTAGGAACTTAAAAATATCTTAAAACACTGGAGACCAAACACTACACATGTGAATCTGTCTTACATTTTAACAAGGACAAAGTCAACCAGTCGGCCAGCAGTATAATTTCAAGAGTCAAGATTCCTCTTTAGGGAATCTCAAGGGTCTGTCTTAGATTTTCAGTAATTTAGCTCTGAAAAGGAAGAACTATGAACTTTAACTCACAAATCTCCATACTATCTGGATAAAAGTTATTACTCTCGAGTATATGAGTACATTTCTTTAATATAAATTTCATCAAATATAATATCAGGATTGTTTGTATTTTCTGATTAAAAGTAAGTATGCATGATTCTTATGAATCCTATCTGATGTGTATTTTATACAACTTCAATACACTAGATATTGACAAAATGCTAGCTGATATTAATTCCAACGAACATTTTATATTTACTATTCCAGGAAATTACTTCTTCAGAATTGTATCATGACTAAATTAATAAAACTAAAATGCCAGACTCATTGTCAGCAAATGTCTACATGACTGTTAAAATCTGTACATGTTTAGGACAGCATTTCCTAATCTTCTTTTGTCTGAAATAAGATTTGCCAGAATTTTCACTGTGTATCTTGAATTTATTTTTAACACAATAACTTATTCTCTTTAACAGTTTATTTTGAAGTGCTCCCTGAATTTTAAACAAACATAATGTTACACTGTGGGAGATCAGAAACTGCGTTATGATACTCTGGCTAATGCTTCTGTTCAGAAGTTACTTGTTGGGAGTGAGGTATTGAATATTATATAGTCTAAAACAGTCTTTTCCAGTAAGAAAGACACAGAGACTACGTAACAGAATGTGTGATCCAAACATGAAGAAAGGTAGTCAATGAATACACCAATAAACATTATACTTATAGACAATTAGGGCTTAGAAGACTTATAACAGATTTGATATATATACATACATTTATAGTTATATATATCAAATCTGTTATAAGTCTTATAACATACATTTATATGTATGTATATATCAAATATATTACATAACACAATAGAATAAAAATCAGAATATTTGTGTATGTATTCATATATGTACATATGTATGCATATATGTATGCATGTATATAAATAAATAATGGCCAAAATTACCCCTCTTCTAATGCTGATATTACTGAAAACAACCTTGCTTTGACAAATAATAAACCACAAACTATGGAAACAACCTATATGTATGAAGTTAATTTCATCTACTGGCAATTTTCTTCTGTATATTTATGGAATACAGTGGGCCATGCATTTCTAGGAAAATATGGTTGAGAACTGTTTAAAAGAAGGCATCTTTGCAAAGATATTAAATTTTCCTACTCTCATAGTAGTTAGTGGATCAAAGAACAAATACATTAAAAAAGGAACAGAAATAGTATTGTGGTGGATCCAGATATTAAAGATGTCTAACATCGGATTTTGATTCTACTGCATTTACTGGCTTTTTGGGAGACTAGTCTGTTTGGATGCTCACCTTTCTAGACCTGGATGGAGGTGGGGGGGGGGCTTGGACTTCCCACAGGACAGGGCACCCTGACTTCTCTTAGGACTGGAGAGCAAGGGGGAGGGAGAGTGGGGGGAGTAGGAGGGAAATGGGGGGATGGGAGGAGGTGGAAATTTTTAATAAATAAATAAATAAAATAAAAAAGAAGCTATAAAAAAAGATGTCTAACAGAGGCAAAAGCCTGAAACCTGGGTATATGGTGATGTTACATAGTGTCATGGTAATTGGTTCATGAAGGTTATATGGCATACTGAGCATCATTTTTGAATGAATTTTTTACAGAAAGTATATACCAAGTCATTTGGAAGTTTAGTGCATATACAATAAACCTGTTTGCTCTATAAGTTAATTATGATTATAAGAGAAAATATTGAACAGGGATTCATTTTCTAATGAATTATATATTAGCTTTCTAAAATGCTGGTGTTTTGAGTTGAGTCTTCAAAAACTAAGGAAACACACATTAAGGTATCTAGATTAAAACAATCAAATTTTATGTACCATTTGTAATGAGCCATACTCAATGTTGACCAACTAATTTCCTAACACATTTTCCAAGGGCATAAAGTTGAATTTAGTTTAATCAACTTGTGTGTAGAGAAGTGTAAGATGCAGAAATAAATTGTCACTTTGAAAAAATTCCAACAGACTTTTATATTTAAATACTATTTCTTTAGGTTCTCCACAGGCCAGTCATTCTATAGAGAATTAAGCGGATGCCTTTTAAAAAATATGAACCAAACGAAATTAAACAATTATTAATTGATTTTTATTAATCAATATTTTAGACATCAGTTTCAAAATCAAGTTAAACAGAATTGAAAAACATTTAAGATCAATGGGCATAACTTAAAGATTGTCTAAAAGAGGC
The DNA here is from genome assembly GCF_950005125.1 of Chionomys nivalis. Taxonomy (NCBI): domain Eukaryota; kingdom Metazoa; phylum Chordata; class Mammalia; order Rodentia; family Cricetidae; genus Chionomys; species Chionomys nivalis. Next base: position 25,201,323 of record NC_080103.1, on the reverse strand, counting down.
AACATTGGCAGGACAATATTAAATTCTAAGCTCTAGGCTCCATTTGTATGCTGTAATCTATATCAACTGACTGCTTGGATTTATCACAGGTTAATTTTGGTAAAGTTCCTTTATTTCCCCTCTGATTAATATTCCTCATCTCTATAGTGGGAGCCAAGAACATATATGTAGCTCACAACCATCACTAAGTGGGTATACAGCTCCTGGAGAAGTTCTAGGTACCTCAATGACCAATATCTGTAGCCCTGTAAATGGTGAGTTAGTAATATATAGAGACATCCAAATGTAATGTGTGTACCTTTAGAGTCCAGATTTCAAATAATTTCTGGGAAATATTTCCCTAACTCAGAATTCTTAGCCTCGTGGTTTCTTTTTGTTTATATAGTTATCAAAGTTGCATCTCATTACAAGTCAGATATCTCTGTGTCTACCAATCATTTTGTAAAAATTTCTTAAGCTGTGTATTTTCAAGCTCTTAATAGCTAGGCTTGTTTTCTCATTAGTATAATCCTTAGTGTACATATAATAGTTGATTAAGTATAAGCTTCTACAGAAATAGAAATGACCCCAATGACCCAAAGTTTGTCCATGACAACTTACTAATTTCAAGTCCTTGTAGGATTTAAAATATGACTCATCCAAATGAACACTGGGTTTGAATACTGTGACTTTACATAAGCCATAAACATACCTCCCTGAATTTCATATCTTGAAAAAAACCAGGTCAACCGATACTTATTTTGAAATAGCACAGAATTTAAGTCCTCACTGAATAGCATTTCAGAAATGATCCCTTTGATTTGGTCCAGGAAAGAAAGGCCATAACTTAGAAACAAAACCTACAGTTGAGGTTAATCGTGACCTGTGAGGAGCTGTTCCATAAGTAGATGCCTGCTTCATACTATTTTATATTATCTCTTCTGGGTGGAGAAGCTGTGAGGTTTAAGTCAGGTCAAAAAGCAAAAGGAAAAAAAAGAAAACTTCTTAAAAGGAAGAGAAAAAAATCTAGGCCACATTTTGCTTCTAAAGCTGCTTTGCTGATTTATTTGATTGTAGTCCTAAAATCTAAAATGTCAAATTTCAAATAAAATAACTTTCCTTTGTGTTAGTTTTGAACTACAAACGAGAACAAAAAGTAATGTTTGAGTTTTTGTTTTCAAGCAGCTTTTTCAACTCCAGGGCTAGTTGTACAAACTCAGACTGCAAAGCCCTATGCTGAAATGTAGTTCCACATTTTGGGCCTAGAAATACTGAATTTATCATGAAATAATTAATTTAATGATCATTATTTTCATTAAAACATTACACTGATTATAAGTCTTGAGAATAGGTCTAAAATACAGATCAACTAAGATAATTTAACAACCCCAAATGTAGTAGGACACTCACAATATATTGCTTAGTAGATTAACTAATCTAGTAAAATGCTATGAAATATCTCCATTATTCTTCCAAAAGACTTCACAGTTTTGCTTATTAAGTATTTAAACAAAATTATCTCATTAGGTGAAAAAATAGATGTTCTTTTTCCTTAACTTTAGGGAAAATTTCTAATAATCATTTTCTAAGAGTTAACAATGTAGAATACAGAATAAAATGTAAAAAAAAAAAAGACCCACATATCTCTTCAATATAGTTCCTGAGGTCCTACCTAGAGCAATAAGACACCAAAAAGAGATCAACGGGATACAAATCAGAAAAGAAGAAATCAGACTCTCACTATTTGCTTATGATGTGATTGTTTACATAAGTGATCCTAAAAATTCCAACAATAAATTTCTACAGCTCATAAACACTTTCAGTAATGTATCAGGATACAAGATTAACTCAAAAAATCAGTAGCCCTCCTGAACACAGATGCTAAAAGGGCTGGGGAAAAAAATCGGAGAAACAACCATGCTCTCAATAGCCACAAATAGCATAAAATATCTTGGAATAACTCTAACCAAACAAGTGGAAGACTTGTATGACAAGAACTTTAAATCTTTGAAGAAAGAAATTGAAGTAGACAGCAGAAAGTGGAAAGCTCTCCCATGCTCTTGGGTAGGCAAAATTAACATAGTAAAAATGGCAATCTTACCAAAAACCATCTACAGGTTCGACACAATGCCCATCAAAATCCCAGCAAAATTCTTCACAGACCTCGAAAGAATGGTACTCAACTTTATATGGAAAAGTTAAAAAAAAAAAAAACAGGATAGCCAAAATAATCCTTTAAAATAAAAGAACTTCTGGAAGCATCACAATCCCTGACTTCAAACTCTACTACAGAGCTACAGTATAGAAAACAACCCAGTATTGGCATCAAAACAACAAGAAGATCAATGGAACTGAATAGAAGATCCAGATATCAATCCACACATCTTTGAACACCTGATTTTTTTACAAAGGTGCAAAAAATATCAAATGGAAAAATATTTAACAAGAGGTGCTGGCATAACTGGATATCAACATGTAGAAGAATGAGACTAGACCCTTAATCCACATCCTCTCTAACATAAACTATCATTGGTGTTTTTACATTCTGACTGCTGTAAAATGCTATCTCAGAGTTGTTATGATTTGCATTTCTCTGATGGCTAAAGAAGTTGAACATTTCCTCCAGTGTCTTTCTGCCATTTGAGAGTCTTCTGTTGAGAAGTCTGTTTATTTCTGTAACCCATTTTTAAATTGGATTATTTGGAATTTTGATGTCTAATTTCTTGAGTTCTTTATATATTTTGGAGATCTGTCTTTTATCTGATGTGGGGTTAGTGAAGATCCTTTCTCATTTAGCAGGATTCCTTTTTGTCTTATTGACTGTGTCCTCCTTTTCTCTTTTGCTAACATACCCTGTATATCACAGAGATAAACCATAAATCAATACAAAGAGTCTGAGGCAATCTTATAATTACAAGTTAAAGGAAAATCTGTTCTAAGCAAGGAGCTAGAGTTATAAACTATAGAATTAGACCTTTTCTCAGGACATGAAAATGAGAGTTTGAAAATGATAATGGTGAAGTAACTAAATACACATGAACTTTTGATTAATCAAGACAGAATTGGAGTCTCGGAGTTCATATGTCTCTAATGTTTCCTATAGTAGATTAGGAAAATTTTTGATTGAAGAGCTTGTTATTTTAAAAAGAATTTTACCCATTTTTTTCTTAAGGAGGATGGTTCTACAATACACAGTTAGCACTCTCTGCCCTTAAGGGGTTATTGGGAGAGTGACATGAAAAGGGATCTTGAAGGAGGTGAAGGGAGTAGGAGGATATATTAAAATATATTTTAGACACTTATGAAATAATCAAGTGACAGAAAACAATATATTAAAATTAATGGAAATCTGAGTAAATTTTTAGTTGGGTTTGATTCTTCCTTCTAGTAATCACATATGATTTTATATTTTCTGATTTGTTACTTAATATTAATAAATATTAAGAATTATATTTCAGCTAGAAGCTAAACATAAACAAGAAGTCTACTTATAATCACTAACATTAATGCTATGGAAGAGTCTATCACATGAAAGATATCAGAAATGAATTGTACATTGCATTACAAGCAACCCTGCCACCACTGACATCATTTATTCATCTTATGTTTTATTGTATGTTGCCTTTAGAGAAGAGGGAAAAATATGAAATAGTTAGAAAGAAATATAAAGTTGACTATTTTAAAGAATCATTTGTGTGTATGTATGTTTTGCCAGAATCTACACATGTGTATCCTGTGTGTGCCTGGTCTGAGAAGGTCAGAAAAGGCAAATCTGATCACCTGTGATAATATGTCCAGATAATTGAAAGTACATGACACCTCATCTGTTGTCAACTGAGCTGGCTAATTAATGAATTAATTAAATTAATTAATTGATAAATAGATGATAGTTACACAGATAAATAACACATGAGAAAAAACTTATATTTAAAATATGTAATATGGATTTTTATGTTCTATCTTTCAAAGATTTATTTGTAGTTTTGAATGTATATATATGTGTGTGAACCTTCATGAGTTATGTGCAACAAGGAAACGCAGAGCCTGTGGAGCTCATACTAAGCCATCGGATTCCCTAAAACTTGAAGCAGGTGCCAGTTGACTTCATCTTCAATTTCCCAGGCTTTAGAACTGTGTTCTAATCAATTTATGTTTATTATAAATGGTTTACTTTGTGGTGTATTCTCCAAGTAATACAACATGGCCCAAAATATATAATTGATACTGTGAAGAGCTTTTAGATACTATAACAAATCCTTAAAATTCTGAAATTTGTTTTGGAGTTGGGGAATTTTGAGGGTAAAGTTTCAGCTTTCAGAATTTGGACAAATAAATTACTCAAAAAGTCTTTGGAGCTTTAGAGAGTTTATAACACTCATAACTTTTGCAGAAGATCCAGCTTCAATTCCCTCAACACACATGGTGGTTATTGTAAAGATGCAGGAAGAGCAGAAAACATGCATAAGACCAGGCATGCACACTTTGCCACAGGTTTGATGCAAACATTTAGGATTTCTATAATTTTAGTTAAATTAAGACAACAAGAAATGTCCTGAACTTGTTTTACACATTATAGAGACTGGCTTTTCCACCAGAAAATGAGAGATCTAGAATGTCAGTATGTTTGCAAAGGATAGGCTCATTACGAACTTCTGTAAGAATGATAATGGTAATGAAGGTCTATTCCAGACTCTATTTCCAAAATACCAGTAGTCCTTTTGAATCAGCTCAGCTTATTAATCAGGAGAATATAACTGATACATTATGGAAGTGTCTACACGGTGTAGATTCTACAACATGCATGAGTTGTTGGTTTGTCGAGGCTTCCACTTGAGGACCCAGGAAGAAATAAAGTCATAGATGAGTAGCATAGTCATCAATAGATCTACACATAGTATATACATGGGGCATATTTTATTAATGTAAAAATAATATTCTTCTTTCTCATTTTCTTTCTATTCTTCCTCTTTTTCTTCTTCTTTTACTCTTCCTTCTCCATTTCCTTCTCTTTTCCTTCCCCATCTGCCTAAGGCCCTCTCACTTCCATCCTCTAAATCTCCCTCTCTGTTTTAATAGTGTACAATGAAGCCACATTGCAACATGAAATTCCTGAGCAGAAAGCAGTCCATTAATGCTTGACTTCCTGCATACTGGAATTATGAGCTCATAGCTTTTTCTTGGTAAATTACCCAATCTAAGGCATTTTGTTGTAGTATTTCAAAATGAACACAAAACACAGAAAAGGGAAATACTGACACAACATATCTTGTCACATACTTTTAGGGAAAATCATTTGGCTTGACATATAACATAAAACACTTGAGAATCCATTTCAATGGCAGATAATGTCATGGAAAAATTCTGTGTTTTGAAATTATATGTAATTTAAGCTAGCCATAAGTGCTTACTTCAAATCAAATACTGAAAATATTTTCTATTAGAAAACCTCCAATAGCCAAGAATTTGCTTAAAAGCCTGTATTTGGAATGATAAATATTTATTTGTCAAAAATATCATGAACTTAGGCAAAACTAAATACTATGTAGAAAATGTGTTTCAAGGTAAATGATTTTCTATTTATTTATTTATTTAATTATTAAAGATTTCTGCCTCCTCCCCACCACCTCCTCCCATTTCCCTCCCCCTCCCCCAATCAAATCCTTCTCCCTCATCTGCCCAAAGAGCAGTCAGGGTTCCCTACCCTGTGGGAACTCCAAGGACCTTCCACCTCCTTCCAGGTCTAGTAAAGTGAGCATCTAAACTGCCTAGGCTCCCACAAAGCCAGTATGTGCAGTAGGATCAAAACCCATTGCCATTGTTTTTGACTTCTCAGCAGTCCTCATTGTCCGCTATGTTCAGCGAGTCCGGTTTTATCCCATGCCTTTTCAGACCCAGGCTAGCTGGCTTTAGTGAGTTCCCAATAGATCATTCCCATTGTCTCAGTATGTGGGTGCACCCCTCATGGTCCTGAGTTCCTTGCTCATGCTCTCTTTCCTTCTGCTCCTGATTTGGACCTTGGGATTTCAGTCTGGTGCTCCAATGTGGGTCTCTGTCTCTGTCTCCTTTCATCTCCTGATGAAGGTTAATATCCAGGAGGATGCTTATATGTTTTTCTTTGGGTTCACCTTCTTATTTAGCTTCTCTAGGATCACGAATTATCAGCTCAATGTCCTTTATTTATGGCTAGAAACCAATTATGAGTGAGTTCATCCCATGTTCCTCTTTTTGGGTCTGGCTTACCTCACTCAGGATAGTGTTTTCTATTTCCATCCATTTGCATGCAAAATTCAAGAAGTCATTGTTTTTTACTGCTGAGTAGTACTCTAATATGTATATATTCCATACTTTCTTCATCCATTCTTCCATTGAAGGGCATCTAGGTTTTTTCCATGTTCTGGCTATTACAAACAATGCTGCTATGAACACAGTTGAGCATATACTTTGTTGTATGATAGGACATCTCTTGGGTATATTCCCAAGAGTGCTATTGCTGGGACAGATCTGGAGAAGACAATAATCAACTTTGTATGGAAAAACAAAAAACCCAGGATAGCCAAAACAATCTTATACAATAAAGGATTGTCTGGAGGCTTCAAACTCTATTACAGAGCTACAGTATTGAAAACAGCTTGGTATTGGCATAGAAACAGAGAAGTTGACCAATGGAACCGAATAGAAGACCCGGACTTTAACCCACAAACCTATGAACACCTGATTATCAATAAAGGAGATAAAAGTATACAATGGAAAAAAGAGAGCATCTTCAACAAATTGTGCTGGCATAACTGGATGTCAATCTGTAGAAGAATGAAAATAGATCCATATCTATCACCATGCACAAAACTCAAGTCCAAATGGATTAAAGTCCTCAATATCAGTCCGAACACACTGAACCTGATAGAAGAGAAAGTGGGAAGTATTCTACAATATATGGGCACAGGAGATCGCTTCCTACGTATAACCCCAGCAGCACAGACATTAAGGGCATCATTGAATAAATCGGACCTCCTGAAACTGAGAAGCTTCTGTAAAGCAAAAGACACTGTCGCTAAGACAAAAAGGCAACCCACTGACTGGGAGAAGATCTTCACCAAAACCCGCAACTGACAAAGGTCTGATCTCCAAAATATATAAAGAACTCAAGAAACTACACTGTAAAAAACTAATCAACCCAATTATAAAATGGGGCACTGAGCTGAACAGAGAATTCTCAACAGAAGAAGTTCAAATGGCCAAAAGACACTTAAGGTCATGCTCAACTTCCTTAGCGATCAGGGAAATGCAAATCAAAACAACTTTAAGATACCATCTTACACCTGTCAGAATGGCTAAAATCAAAAACACCAATGATAGCCTTTGCTGGAGAGATTGTGGAGTAAGGGGTACACTCATCCATTGCTGGTGGGAATGCAAACTTGTGCAACCACTTTGGAAAGCAGTGTGGAGGTTCCTCAGGATATTCGGGATCAACCTACCTCTGGACCCAGCAATACCACCCTTGGGAATATACCCAAGAGATGCCTTATCATACAACAAGAGTATATGCTCAACTATGTTCATAGCAGCATTGTTTGTAATAGCCAGGACCTGGAAACAACCTAGATGCCCTTCAATGGAAGAATGGATGAAGAAAGTATGGAATATATACATATTAGAGTACTACTCAGCAGTAAAAAACAATGACTTCTTGAATTTTACATGCAAATGGACAGAAATAGAAAACACTATCCTGAGTGAGGTAAGCCAGACCCAAAAAGAGGAACATGGGATGTACTCACTCATATTTGGTTTATAGCCATAAATAAAGGACATTGAGCATAGAATTCTTGATCCTAGAGAACCTAAATAAGAAGGTGAACCCAAAGAAAAACATATAGGCATCCTCCTGAACAGTAACCTTCATCAGGCGATGAAAGGAGACAGATACAAAGACCACCATTGGAGCACCGGACTGAAATCTCAAGGTCCAAATCAGGAGCAGAAGGAGAGAGAGCATGAGCAAGGAACTCAGGACCGCGAGGGGGGCACCTACACACTGAGGCAATGGGGATGTTCTATCGGGAACTCACCAAGGCCAGCTGGACTGGGTCTGAAAAAGCATGGGATAAAACCGAACTTGCTGAACATAGCAGACAATGAGGACTACTGAGAACTCAAGAACAATGGCAATGGGTTTTTTGATCCTACTGCACATACTGGCTTTGTGGGAGCCTAGGCAGTTTGGATACTCCTTTTAATAGACCGGGATGGAGGTGGATGGTCTTTGACTTCCCACAGGGCAGGGAACCCTGATTGCTCTTATTGCAGACGAGGGAGGGGGACTTGATTGGGGAGGGGGAGGGAAATGGGAGGTGGTGGTGGGGAGGAGGCAGAAATCTTTAATAAATTAATAAATAAATAAAAAGGAAAAAAATAACAAAATAAAAAAAATAAAAAAAATATTCATGAAAAGAATTTCTCATTTTGGAAACTGAATCTTTGTGTGTTTTTTTATGTCAGGATGATTATGGCCTCATAAAAATCATTTTGCAACATTTCTTCTTTTTATTATACGGGATAATTTGAAGAATATTGGTAATAGATCTTCTTTGAAAGTTCGGTTTTCCACTGGCCCTTGAATTTTGTTGGCTGACTGGGAGACTTTTAATGGCTGCTTCTATTTCCTAAGTGATTTTAGCTCTATTTATAACTTTAGCTCTATTTAAACAACCTGGGTTGATTAAACTTTGGAATGAGGTACCTAACAGGAAATCTATACTTTTATTTTTGATTATTATGTTTCAAGGGGACTTTTTTTTTGGTCCAGCAGTTTGGTGTTTTGTAAGTTTCTTGTGCCTTTACAGGCCTGTCTTAATTTTCTTTAAAATTTGTTGAATACAGTCTCTGTGCTTTTGAACTGCGATTCTTCTCTTTTTATCCTATTATTCTTAGATTTGGCCTTTTCATAGTGTCCCAGATTTCCTGAATGTTTTTCATTGGGAATCTTTTAGAGTTAGCATTTTCTATTACTGATGAATCTAAATTCTCTAGTGTATCTTCAATACCTAATATTGCTTCCTCCAGCTCTTGTATTCTGTTTGTGATGCTTACATCTGTAGTTTCTGTTCACTTACCCAGATTTTTCATTCCCTCAGTTTGTGTTTTCTTCTGATTTATTTTACTCTTTACATCTTCAACTGTTTTCTTTACCTATCTATTTTATTTAGGCTATCTAGGCATGGCATTCTTATGGAATTTACTGATATCTTCCGAGTCCCTTTGTCTTTTTCTCAATTTCTATAAAGAAGTTTTTAATATTCTATGAGAGACTCTATTATTTCCATAAAATTACTTTTAAAGTTGTTTTCTTGTGTTTCAGCTGCATTGGAATATTCAGGACTTGCTGTTGTAGGATTCCCAGGTTCTCATGATGCCACGTTGTCCTTTATGTTAATGAATGTGTTTTTACACTAGAATTTAGGTACCTGGCTTTGGAGTTATTATAAATATAGTTGTTGATATATGAATTTGTCTCTGTTAGATCGTTGTTTTGTTCTTTTGTTTTATGTTTTCTCTCTTTTCTTCTTGCTTAAATGGCCAATGGTTCTGGTGACTGACACAACTTTTAGGTATAGTAGGAAATCTTCACTGATGTTTGCGGGTCTTGGTTACATAGATCCAGCCTGGCCTATTATAAAGTTTAAATCTTCTTCCAAAATAGTAGACCAGACTATGGAGCCCTGTGGAGGGGGTGCTGTTTTCTGACTGATGTGGGTTGTATCCATGCCTATGGAGTCTTCTGCAGTAGCTGGGAATTGAATCACTGTCTTCATGAAGGTCAGCTAGAGCTTTAAAACTGTTGAACCCTTTCTGTAGTCACATCAAGTCCTGTAGTAGAACAAACGCATAGAACTTAGCATAATATTTACAAAATGATGTGAAAGATTGAAAAGAAACTAAATTCAAGTTTAATTACTTCATAGTTTTACCTCTACCCATCAAAGGCCTTTGTAATGATGGGAGAAGCAGCTCACCTATTCTTTAAGCACAAAAAAGTAATGTGGCACATACGGGACTCAACAGGCTACCCAGAGAAGTGTTGGTGAAGGATATGGAAGGAAGCTGGGTTAAATCATTTTAGAACATTGTACTTTTCTGTGAATGACAAATATTTATTTAATTATTTATTTAATTTTAAAAGCTGAAGTGGAAAGAGGATTCCATTAATGAATTTAACTCATAATATTTTTAATTAGGTGACATTTTATTTTACTAATTTGTAAGTGAATAGCTTGAACAAATTTTATTTTAAATTACTTTTTAAAGTATGTACATTAGTTGTTGCTGATTATGCTTCAGTTTTTCTAATCGAGTAGTTTTGCAGCAGTAAAGGAATATTTTTAGTACAATTTACTATTTATTAATAACCACTAGAGGGCAGGGTTATTTCTCAATATTACTAAAAATTGATACATTAGCTGTTATTCAAATGATATAATGGAATCATACTTACAATATTTTTAACATTTTGATAAAGAAGTTTCTGTACATTACTATTTCAGATTCATCATAATGTAGTTATTTATCAAATTGCCCTCATATTTAATACACAGTTTCTATTATACTCAATGTATCACCTTATAAATTAAGGACATTCATAGACCATAAACAATTGCTATTCTGAACTTTAACCATCCCTTATTAACATGACTATATTGTAAATAATTATTAAATTAAGAAAAACAACAACTAATACAACAGTTATACTAGAACAGGTTTCATTGCTAAGATAGTACCTTTGATACAACACCTTAACAAACTTTTCTATTAACAGTGACTTGGTTACATATCACTCTGTGGTTTTGGAGCCTGTCCTGGAACTAGCTCTTGTAGACCAGGCTGGTCTCGAACTCACAAAGATCCTCTAGTACTCAAATTTAAAATCTTCCCTGTTCTTCTACCATTATTTCTATCTCAGGATGTGGGTTATGCTCAAATAGCTTTTATATTTTCAACTCCCTAGACTTCTTAACTCCTTGGACCCTGATCAGGAATCGTGATAATGCAATACATGAGACACTGAAAAAATCTTCTTTATAATAGAGACACAATCAAAAGAAATTAACTGTAGCATTATAATATTGGCAGAAAATAAAGGAACAATTATTTATTTAGCATGATAATATCTGTTATATATTACTTTATCATATTTAATACCTATTCATACAATGCTAGTTTTAAAATACATATTTAGCCAACAATCACGAGAATATTTTCAAATAAGTTCAATTCTTAAAGCATTTTTAATATGTTTGTTGCATTGGGTTCAATAAAAAACAAAATTGTCAGAACCCTTAAAAGACTGATTAAATTGAAAGCATAAAATACCCACATATTTTATCTTATTTTAAATTATATTTAAGCATATGTGTCTGTGTATGGATGTGTGCTCCTCAGTGATTGGAGGCCTAGGCACCAGATCTCTGGCACTTACTGACATGGTTGCTGGGAATAGAACTTAGGTCATTTGTAAGAATGGCAAGTTCTCTAAATTGCGTAGCTATTTCCACACACCAAAGCAAATATCAACATTCCCCTCGCCATGGTTCCTTCATTTAGCTTCAAAAAGTAAAATTTATTCAAAGGGAAAGAGAGAGACAGAGACAGAGATAGAGAGAGACATACAGAGAGATGTAAACAGAGACTTCATAATTTTTTTCCCAGCTGCACAAACCAAATAATCACATAGAAACTATATTAACCACAGCATTCTTTGGACAATAGCTTAGTCATATTCCTAACTAGCTCTTACATCTTAAATTAACCAGTTTCTAATAATTAATATTATTTCACTAGGTTCATGGTTTACCAGTGAGGTTCCTGTATCTTTCCCCTTTAGTAGCTACATGACATCTCCCTAACTCTGCTTTCTTTCTCCCTGAATTTAGTTTAGTTTTCCCTCCCTAGATCTATTCTGCCCCTGCCATAGGACAGGTTCTTTATTAACTAATGGTAATAAAACATATTATCTGCGTCCAGGAAGGAATCCCACATCATCTCTCCTTTTGTGTCTAAATGCAAAGGAAGGTTTTAACTTTAACATATAATAAAGTAAATATAAAACAAGAATTACAATTATATTATTTCTTTATGAGCCTAAGGTTTCATATCTAATTTATCATTTATCATAACTAAAGAAAACTATAATTATATATCTTCAACTCCATCAAAGACCCCAGAAGGATATGTTACCTAAGTAAACAGGAAGTATATTGTAAGTCACTTCCAAAATCCTAGAATTGACAGAGAAATCGCACTGCCTGGACAGTTACCCAAATTTCTTCTGTAACATTGGGGCATCTGTGTTGAGCCCCCAGGCCCATAGTATCTGGCAGATTTTTTCATGAAGTAGGAAATTAGAAATATTGTTTTGTCTCTACCTCTTTTGGCAGTTTGTCAGTCAGTTTCTTCTCCATCCTGCAGACTATCTGGCAGACTCTTTTATGAAGCAGGAACCCTAAAAACTGTCTCACCTTCTTTAGGCATGTTTAACAGTCTTTTTTTTTTTTTTTTTTTTTTTTTGCTTTTTTGAGACAGGGTTTCTCTATGGTTTTGTTTGTTTGTTTTGTTTTTGTTTTTCTAGACAGGGTTTCTCTGTGGTTTTGGAGCCTGTCCTGGAACTAGCTCTTGTAGACCAGGCTGGTCTCGAACTCATAGAGATCCGCCTGCCTCTGCCTCCCAAGTGCTGGGATTAAAGGCGTGTGCCACCACCGCCTGGCTTAACAGTCATTTTTTGTGTGTTGTGCATGTCCAGTTTGTACAGCATACCACCAGCATTACAGGCAAAAGCATTTTTTTTTTTTTGCCCAGATGGCTAGAAACTCTATAAGGAACCTCTTTGATACCCATCATCTTCTTGAAATAGTTGATGCTGCCAGAAGCAGACATGTCTCACTGTCAAGAAAAGTCTAAGTTCTTAGAACATTTTAAATGTCATATTTTGTAAATCTTTGAAGTATTGAAGATTATCTATCTAACTGAAATATATCTCTTTATATCTAGAAAACCTTACTAACGTGACTATAAGTTTGATTATTACAAATGACTATCTATTAGTATGTGTTTCTTAGGTATGTATTACATTTTTAAGTGAGCTTCACAAACACAATACCTTAAACAAGAGTAGAAATACATATAAACACTGTAACAAATCAATCTTTTTTTAAATTTATTTATTTATTTTATTCTTTTTTTTTTTTTTTTTTTTTGGTTTTTTGAGACAGGGTTTCTCTGTGGTTTTGGAGCCTGTCCTGGAACTAGCTCTTGTAGACCAGGCTGGTCTCGAACTCACAGAGATCCGCCTGTCTCTGCCTCCCGAGTGCTGGGATTAAAGGCGTGCGCCACCACCGCCCGGCTATTTTATTCTTTTTTAATTAAAATTTCCGCCTCCTCCCCGTTTCCCATTTCCCTCCCCCTCCTCCCACACATTGTCCCCTCCCCCCACCCCCCACTCCATTCCCCCTCCCTCCCGATACTGAAGAGCAGTCCAAATTCCCTGCCCTGAGGGAAGTCCATCCAAGGTCCTCCCACTTCTATCTAGGTCCAGCAAGGTGAGCATCCAAACAGGCTAGGCTCCCACAAAGCCAGTTCATGTATTAGGATCGAAACCTAGTGCCATTGTCCTTGGCTTCTCATCAGCCTTCATTGTCCACCATGTTCAGAGAGTCGGGTTTCATCCCATGCTTATTCAGTCCCAGTCCAGCTGGCCTTGGTGGGCTCCCAATAGATCAGTTCCACTGTCACAGTGGGTGGGTGCACCCCTCATGGTCCTGACTTCCTTGCTCATGTTCTCCCTCCTTCTGCTCCTCATTTGGACCTTAAGAGCTCAGTCACAAATCAATCTTAAATTTGTATCAATAAACCAAGATCCATACCATGCAAAGTATTCATCTTTATATCATACCTCCCCCATTTTTTTTTTTTTTTTAGAAAGAGATTGACTGTGACCACTTAGCCACCCTTTAACGAAAACATTTGTAAGCAACCATTTAGGGAATTTAGGCATAGTTTTTTTCTAAATTGCTTGCTGCTGATTGTTGGATAAAGTATTTTTAGCATTCATGGAGACTTTTTGGGGGGGATCTTGTTTCATCAAATCAAATTAGCCTGGAAAGAATTCATAGGTTCTCATCTTCTCTCATCCTCTGTGGAAACAAAAGCAGAACATCTTTTCAAAAGAAACATATCCTTAATTTTGTAAGTCAAGATGCCTATATATATGTTCTTTTAGCTCAGCAGTTGCCAGAATTAAATGTTTCTCTGCAGTTAAAAAAAAATCAAATAAAACAATAATATACACAATCCAGACTCTCTGTGTATTTTCCATCTTTCTGACTTCTTATTTCTATATTACTTTTATTACTTTTTAATATTTATTTTATTATCTTTACTCCTTTGATCTATGGCTGTCTGTACACTTTTATATTACTTTTACTGTCTCTTTAAAGACTTTGCTTTATTTTTTAAAGTTATTTCTGTAAGTTCTTAGACCTGTTTTCTTTTTTTAAATCTATGTACATTTTTAAACATATTATGATCCATTCAGCTGTTTTTTTTGTCTGAATCAGTATTCATTGCATATCTATAACCATTTTCTGATCAGAAGTGCCATTTTTTTAAAAAAAATAATCCAAGTGGGTATGACTAGGACCAACTCCTTAGCCCTGCTTGTTGGCCCTGCCCAGCCCAACATGGTAGAGATATCTTCACTGCCTCTGCAAGCCATACTCACTGCTCCAGCTCCAGGAATGCAGCAGGTCTAAGTTGCCATTAAGCAACTTGCAGCACTCTGCTCACAAACCTTAAGTGCTCCTTAGCTGGACCCCGTGAAAGAGCCAATGCCATTTGTGTTGCCAGCATGAACCAGAAAGTCATTTCCTAAAGAAGCCTTGCCTCTTCTTGCAGCCAGCAAATAAAGCCTATCTGGGAAAAAAAATGTGGCTACCAAGACCTGTACTTGGCTCCTTTTTTTGTGGGTCTAGAAGCCCCCTTTTTTTCAGATTTTTTTAGGTCTTATGTGGATCGACACCCCGGATACATGCAAGAAAAAAGAAAGTGAATTCTACTTTAAGGTTCATCAAATATGTTAAAATACTAATTTGTAGTTTTCATTTATTAGTTTGTTATTAGTCTTGTAAAAATTTACCAAATGTCTAGCTAGTATATTGCTCACATCCATTCCTTAATCCGATTATAATTAACATATATTAAAGATTCCTGTGCTTCCTTCCTTCCGCATCCTCCTAAATACTACCATTCTTTCTCAAATTCTCTCCTTTACCTTAATCCATAGCCTCCTTGTCTTTAATTTAAAACACACATATTCATATTTATATTCATATATATATATATGCACAAGTACAATCTGCTTAGTCTATATAGTAGACACTGTTTGTATATGAACTCAGGATTAGCTCGGTATTGGATAACTAGGATATCTAGTTGGAGTCTGTGCCCTAAGAAAAACTATTTCTACTACTCTGTGTGTTCTACAACCACTTTAAGTATTTTAACTAGGGTTGAGGTCCCTTGAAGCTTTCCCATTCCCAGTGATCATGTTCACTGTTTTTTTTTATTATTATTTATTTATTCATGCCTAGTTGAGTAGCCACACTAATAAGAATTCATAGCTATAGTCTCTGACATTTTTAGTCAATAAATCTCATGCCAAAAATCTTGGTTTTCTGGCTCTCAAGTCTTTCCAGTTCCTATTCCAAAATGATCCCTAAGCATTAGGAAAAGGAATTATGTTATATATGTATAACTTATGACTGAACACCATATGATTTCTTCTCTTCTGAATTTTGATTAGTTGTGGTTTCTGTTATGATCTCTTTCATAGAGAAATTTATGAGGGGGAAGAATTATACTTATCTGGTGGTGTTGTAAGAACATAAAAATTTTAAAAAGCTTTGATTGGTCAGGAGTGGATTAAGACACTGGCTTACAACTCTTTGTATCATTAAGAGTCAGCTGAAAACAGGGACATTTGCAAAAGTGTCCTAGCAGCTAGCCACTTAGCTTTATGGTCTAGACAGGAGCAGAAAATAACTACTTGGGAAGAAGGTGGCGAGTATGCACAGAAGCAGAAGTAGCTGCATAAAGGAGGAAGAAGGTATACAGAAATAGTCCATACCCTGTACTCAGCAAAATTAACCCCCTTGACCCTAAATAAACCTGGCTTGCAGGTTTTGCCTGTGTATGTCAACCCCAAATAAGGAGTGGGAACTCTCCCCACTTGGTGGCTTTGAGCTCCCAGCTAGCTGGACTATGTGCATGTGCACTGAATAAACCTTGCTTTTGCATTCTGAACTCAACGGGATTCTGGTGGTGTCTCTCTGGGGGTCTCAACTTGGGCACAACAGTATAAAGAAAAATATTTATAATCTAGCTAGGGATTCTGCTATCTTAGTAAAGAATTTGGCAAAGTGACTGCTGTGGGTTTTTTTCTTCAGTATCATACCTTCATTCGCTCTGTGTAGTTTGTTAGCTTGCTAATACTAGGCATTGCTTCTCTCCTGTTGCACAAGCTATAAAATCAATTAGAGAGATGTTGGTTGCTGCCTAGGTACTCATGCTATTATTGTTCACTTAGAGTCACTGTGTTTTATTGATAGTGGTTGTGGTCCATAGGTGCCATAAGTAAGTTTTTAGGATTGTCTAAGAGAATCTCAAAACATTATAGGCCATTGCTCTTGCCCTTTGCTGCATCCGAAAAGTGAAAGATAAGTCACATGGCAGAAGATACCATACACTTCAAATACAAAACCCAGAGACCCTTGAGCTGGAACTCTGAATGTCTTCTCCCTAATATCTAGATTTTTATGGTTCTAGAAAGTACCATGCAAGTTTCCAAAAGAGGAAGGAAATGCTTGTGAACCACTTTAATGCATCTTTGTCATCAATGACTTGGCCATTAAATGGCAAATGTGTGTGTGTGTATGCCTAATCATGAAAAAATAATATATAACTAAGTATATCTATGTGTAAAACAGGGCTTTATAACAAATTCAGTTTTGTTTTACTTAACAAAGAAAACAACAATTGTCCTTATTGAAGTGACTATTCTTATTGTTTGTGAACACTGAGAGTGATTGTGCATGTCCTTGAGTTCATTTACTAACAGAGGAATGTAAATATTTAGAGGTACACATAGGGATTTCTTCTGTAATTCCCAATATTGTAAAGAAAAATAAATATTTACAATATATTCATCCCATGATATCTGTTGTGGTCTTGGTATAAAAAAACCATAGTGACTATTTTTTTTAAAATCCTTATCTGCAGTCTTCAGTATATTCAAATTTTGACAACACAATAGAGAAGACATAATGGCTTCCTACTCTCAGAATTCAGAAACACATAATCATTCTAAATATAATCCACATTCCTAAGAGACAGACAAACTTAAAATTAGTGCTATGAGTAATTTATAAGTGGCTTAAAGAATATGAATATTAAAAAAGCATAAAAAGAAAATTAGAGAAGTAGTTAATTATAATTCTCTTCCCAACTACATCTGCATAGCAAGGTTGGATGGTGCATTTAACTGATTTTTTTCACACAGCATGTTGCATACTCTGCTAGTGAAGAAATACAAGTAAATTAACCTTAAATGATTTGTTCTAGAGATGGATCAGAAACTAAATATAAGTTACTGCAGCATAATTTCTGTTTATATGCTAAGAAATTATGTCATTTTTGTTTTGTTTTATTCCTGTGTTTGAATTTTGAGAAAAGATTAAAAACTCTTTTTAAATATTTTATACACACACACATATATTGTATTAATTTCTTTAGGATAAGGAAATATTCCTGTAATAGAAATATTGATGTTGGGACTATGCTGCATAGGAAAGGTTTCTACTTGCTGTTCTTAGTCCAAGGAAGACAATAAGAGTCCTGTTCTAACAAATATGTACCCTGTTGACTGCTAGAAAAGTTTCATAGTGTGTTCCTCTCTACTGAAGCTTTTCACAAAGTTAAAACATAATATTCTTAATGATGAGTACAGCTTGGCCTATTGTGTAGACATAGATATTTAGAAGGTGATTTTTCAGCATGACCATTTAGTAGAATTAGCAATATCAGATTCTACACCAGAGCCTGTGATATACTAATCTGTGGGATTTGGAGCATGATTACAAATGAGGCATGAAATTCTCATGTGGAACAAACCTCAAGTCCAGTAAAAGAAAAATATGCTGTTAGATACTCCATAATGGAAGCTTATGTTTGTGGTGAACAAAATTCAATGGAGAGACCGATAACTTTACAACATTCTGTGAATCAATCATTGCCTCTCAGCCCTAGTTGATACATTTTTTTAAACTCTTGTAGCACTAATGCTCAAAGGCATATAGTAAAAGATAAGGAGGAAGAAAGAGTGTAAAAGCTGGAGTATGAGGAAAAATATTGTGAAATAGTTTCTTCTAGACAGTGTATGACTTTCACAGCCAAGGACTCACTGAAGCAGTGGCTTCTGTGCAAGATTAAGTCAGCCCAAGTCAAATATTTGATAAATTAGTTGATACCTAATCTGCACCCTTAACTGAAAAGTTATTGACAATAGATAGTTCTTGGGAAAAGAAAATTATTCTAACTTATGAATGTGAATGTGATTACTGGTATGATTTCCATGTTCAGTGGATGGGCTCACATGCATACACATATAGTTAGCACTAACTGGAATTGGTGGGCTATCAAACAGAAAAACACGACTTGAGGACTGGAAGGGGAATGTTATGGTAGAGAGGAATGTGGTGAAAGTTGGAAGGCAGAAATGATGATATTCATTAACATATTTCATTATATTTATGTATGAAATTTCTGTTAAGATATATTTATCATTTTAGATAGAAACTTGAAAAATAGCAGGTAAAATAAATTTTTGCTGTCCTCCTTATAGTTCCTTAAAAGTATAACATGGAACACAAAAAGTACAAGCGACTAAGGAGTAGTGAGACCAAAGAAAATAGTTTTCCTCAGGGAAAAACCTACTAATTTACTAATATAAAATTGTCAACCCTGGAAACAAACATGCAAGTAACTATGCAGTAAGTATGTAGTCTAAGCAGGTTATATTTAGGAATATCTATGTATATACGCATAGATCTATATGTATATATCAACGAGTAATGAATAAAGAGGTTGTGTATTTATTTTATTTATTAAACATTTATGTATTATTAAAGAGAGCAAGAAGGAATATATGGGAGATAATTTATTAACCCTCATAGAAGTAGCTTTCATGCCCTCTAAAGAAAACAACCCTTTGAAACAGATGGAGACTATTACAGGAAATTATACACAATCAATATTCAGAGTAGCAGAGCCAAGTACTAAGAGATACATCTCCAAGGTACAACATACCTAATGCTCATGGAACTGAAGAAGAGAGGGACACTGGTTATAAAAGCAAGGATATATGAGAGTTTGCTGTGAGATATGTTTCTGAGTAATTCTAGGATTTGCACCTATAAAGTCTCTCCATGATGACTGCCCCATGTGGTTGCCCAAGGACAACACAAATGAACATGCCAAAATTGTTTAAGAAAAGCCTACAGGGCCTCAAAGATCTATAGGCATCTAAGAAAAGCTGGGAGCGGGAGAGGTTGTTTTCCCAAGGAAGAATACACAAATTGCATATTTTTGCTTTTATATATCTATACCCATTGTATATTATATAATTATTTAAAATGTATGAGTATGTTAATAGCTCTTAAATTATTTGTATATTAAATATTGTTAATGAATTATAGTGAGATATATTAACATATATGAATGTATATCATATTAATTATAATTTATATTTATAAATATAAAACATTAACATATTTGAATTAATATCTTATATATTTGACTATGTTAATATATTTAATTTTTGTCTATAGAAATATATTTATTTATAATAAATATATAGGCATACAATAACAATCGGGAAAAAAAAGAGACCATGAATCACAAAGAGAACAGAGAAACATACATTTGAGTATTTAGAGGGATGAAAGGGAATAGAGGAATGTAATTATAATCTCAAAAATAAAATAAAGTCCTTCTAAATATAATAAAGGGGCATGCAATACACTTATTCTTGGGAAGAGAGTCATGTGGTGTGTATAATAGATGCCTTCTTTAAACTGCTACAAAGCTATTGTGAAATTTTTAATTTTAGTTGAGCTAAAATGTTCTTTATTTACAAATTCATATTGTGGGTTTGACATATCCCCAAAGAAATAATGTAAAAAAAATCTATAGCATGCTGAATTATTTTGATCATCTGTGTCAGTTAAATTAGTAGTTTTAATAATTTCTCTGTTTTAATTTCATTTGGGGGGGTAGAGAATTTCCTTGAGTTTGTAGACAACAAAATCTTAAAGAGGTGGGGAATGTTCCTTTCTCAGTCTCTTAGTCTCTTCAAGAGCTAGAATCATATTAGCACAACATCGGGTCTAGTTCATTTTCCTCTTCTTTGGTATGACTTCTGTTAACTTTAGAATTATACAAATAAACTCTCATTGTAATTCTACCACACAGTTCTGCTTTGGAAATTAAAAGGTGGATTCTGTTATTAATTAGCATTTATCTTTCACTGGGGAATTCAAAGCAACACTTAAGCACCAGAGCTAAGACGATAGCTTTGGTGTCGACTCTTTAATTCTGTCTTTGTAAACTGAAGAGTATTTTCCTTCATATTAGCTGTATTTGTCTTATCTTTAAAAGTCACTGTGTTCTCTGCAAACAGGCAAATAAAGAGTGTTTTAAACTTTCATTTTCAGGGTAGGTTATTGTCTACTTTAAGTAGAAGCTGACCCCATTTCTGTCACTCAGGGAAATTATAATACTTCTCTAAAGCATTAGCAAAATTCCACTTGTGGGGGCCATGGAAGAAATCTTACAATTGCTATCCCTATCATTGTGACCACCAGCATTCATATTTTCATCAGTAAAGATACTAACAATATATTGAATATTTAAGAAATTATATCCTAAGTTTTAGGCCTGTTATTTCATATTATTTTACAAGATGTCTGTGTTGCTAATATAAATCAGAACACAACTTGAAGAATTTGTATCTTTCACTAAAAGTCACAGATTCAAATAAGAGAATAACCTAGTCATATATACCCTGACCTTAACACCTATGACTTATTATTCAATATTATCACGGCAAAGAAGTGAAATATGAAGTGACTATTCTATTTGTAATATTTAATAGTAAAGTCATAACTTCTAATTGTATTTTATTGGTAATGTTTAATTATGTATTGATGATATAACATTTTCAGTCCATTTCTTTATGAAATACTATTCTATTTTTTCAATATATTCCATATTTATTCATTTATTTGATCAACTAGGTTGTTTTGAAGGCTCCATTGTCAGAACAGTGTATGCTCACTTAGCCAGTTCCCCATATGGATATTTATCATTACAGTTCCTCAAAATTCATTCATCTAGTGCTTAACTGTGTGAGCTAATTTTTCTTCATGAATTTCAATATATCCTGATAGCTGAAAGCATGATAGAGAACCAGGATGTCGGTGATTGACATAGACATCTGATTTGATTCATATGTAAGTCCTTATATTTATAATCTTGAAATTATAGTTTCGCAGATGGGTACAATCTTAAATGTCCTTAATTTTTATTTCACAAGATCAATTACTATTGAAACCATCATTGTTTTTGTTAGCTATTTATCTGGATTCCTGATTGTTTGTTTTGAAGCAATTAAAAATGCGAGGACAAATTATAAGAACAGGTCATTTCCATATTTCGAGGGACATATTTTCAATATAATTCCCTACCACCTCTGAATATTTAAGAATCCAGATTTACTTACAAAGTTATGAAACCATGGCACATCTATCAAAGTCAGTTAATTATAATTACACAAGAGGCAAATTTTATTTTCTCACAGTGAGATATCTGCATCTCAAATGTTCTACTTCATAGCCTCTTACTAAGTATTTTCCATACTTTTCATAGCAAATATCTGAGTTTGGCTTGGGGAAGAAAAGGCAAAAAGGATTTGATACTCTGTTCTTGAAGCTAAATAGCTTTGTTACTTTTCAGAAACGATTTAAACAGTGATAGATATTCTGTCTTCTTCTCATGGACCAGCCAATATTGGAACATAATAGCCTTGCTGTAACACAATTCATGTTTTCCAAGTCTGCAGGCAATGGGAAATACAAGACACATAGTTTGAAAGGTTCTGGGTCATTCCGTGTCTCAGAAATCAAACTTTTTCTATAGAAGAGTCTTCACTTATTATAGAAGAGAAATGACCATCTCCTCTGAGTTCTATCTATCATAATCCATGGGATCCAGAAGGAAAAACATCATTATTGTGGCATTTCTGTAAATTGGGGATTCTTTCACATGTAGAGATGGAGAGCTATAATAAGTTAGTTATTAAAAAACTCATTCAAGTTATACCATTACCCCTTTCATCCTAAAACCCTCAAATAATAATCCTTCATAGATTTTCCAATAAGGGAATCAGTTTAAGATTCCTCAATTTAATTCTCTGATATTCTTCAGTCTTACATCCTTTCAGTCTTTACTTTATGACTTTGATACATTTGGAAGATGAAAGGCTAGTTTGAAATGTTGTTAGATTGACAGTGGAGATTTGATTACAAATAGGACTTTAATTTCTTCAAAATTTTAGGCACTCTGTTACTACATAACTTTTCTATGTTAGCAAAATTTTCTTTTAACCATTTTCATTGACCTTATATATCATATTCTCTTATTCTCTGTGTGACTAATGCTTTCTTTTTTTCAGGTTTGAAACCAAATAAAATTTATTGCCTCAATATCCCTCTGGGACTCCTAACAGATTTCTTCTGTTCTGAACCAGTGGAGAATAACAGCACACAGTATCATCCCTCTGTGTCAGAGACTATCCTTACTTATTCTGCTGTCTGCTGTAGAGCTATCCTCTATCCAGTGTCTCATTGCAATGCCAAAAACTTAACAGTCAATAGAGTAACAGTCAATGGACTTCACACTTTCTTATTCAGCCAGGATTCCTGAAGGTAATAAAGTGTTTCTATTGTACCTTAGCAATGAACTACAGTTTATTTTAGTACAATGAAACAGATAGCTCTGCCAAAACATAAACCCGCTTTGAGGCCTTGCCTAGCTCATGGCAACATTCTTGTCCTGCCCCCTTTCTTATTAATTCATGACCCTTCCCACTTGTGGAAATTAGGGGTATCTCTAAAATCTGTGTTAGATTAACAAAGCTTTTTCTATTAGCAAAGCTTCTTTCTTTCACAGCCAACATATGACAGACTTTTCAAATTGATTACATTTTGTTTAATTTTTCATACAATATATTTTTAACACATAAGCCATCAGTTTTCTTGTTAAATTTTGTTGAATTGAATATTAATTTTGTTCAAAGTGGGTAAAGGATTAGACAGCTACTTTTATTGTTTCACTCAGATATGGCTGGCACAGATATACCTTGACAAAATAGTCTGTGTTCGTTTGAAAGAATATGTCCCCCACAGACTCCAGCATTAGAGTACTTGATCCACAATTGGTAGCATTTCTTTAGGAGGCTCAGAAGAGGTGGTCTTATTGGAGGAAGTGCATCAGTGAGAGCAAGGTTTGAGATGCCAAAGTCTTGATTTATCTCTTTCTAATCCAAGATGTTAGCCTGCAACTATAGCTGTCCACAGCCTGATACTGTGACTTACAGTAATGATGGACTGTTACTCTTCTAAAATCAGAAGTGCAAATAAATCTTTTCTTATGTAAGTTGCTTTGGCAGTATTATTTTATCACAACAACAGAGTGCAATCTAGCACAATATCTTCTTATTTTAACATAAGATCGGTGTTAAGTCAATACCTATTACACCACTGGTTTGAATATTTTTCAGTAAGAAAATTATTCTGTTCTTTATAATTCCTCCTATTGCTTTTTGGTTTACTTAACAAAAGATTTAAATACAAGAATTTTTTTCTGAAATTATAAGATCCTTGATATATTTTGTATTGCAAATATATTTCTATGACTATTATACATACTGATTGTTTGGAATACAGTAGTTAAAGTAATGATCAATGGGGGTTGCCACCATGAAATGAGTTAGTGAATATCAAGTGTGCTCATGATTGTTTGAATGGTTGGAAATGATAAACTCAGTGCTCTATTACAGATGGATAACAGTAGCAATCTTCTCCCAATGGCTCAGATAACCTCTTAGAAGAGAGAGAAGAAATAACTTGAGAGACAGATTAGAAGTGCACTGAAATAATGTCTTCTAGACACAAAACAGCTGCTGTGCACATGAACCCACAGCATCTGCACTTTCTTGTAGAAGCCTTACACAAAACCAAAACAGTGAAGAATTCTAGTATGCCTAGTCAACCACTCACAACTGTAGAGATCTTAGACCCATGAAGAAAATCTACTATTGCTATTTTTCTAAAGCAATATAATTTATTACTATACTCTAAATAAATACCTTTAATTTATCAGACAATTGTAGCATTCATTCAGCATTAAGGGAAATCTCTTTTAAAACAGACAGAAACAAGTAAAGAGATCCACATCTGGGGAAAATAAAAGAAAATCATGGGGAGTGAAGCCGCAATGCCCAGAAAATTATGAAAGAAGAGAGTAGTAGAATTGTAAGAGTGAGATAATCAGGACAATATTCTAGCTGTAGCATAATGCGTACTAATAAATCATGTATTCTAGATATGAAATTCAAACTGTACCCATGACATCCCAGGAGTATGGTAGCCTGAAAAAACCTTGGCCAATGTAATCCACAGATGATAATTCATAGGAATAATTTTATAAACATACCTTCTCAGTGTAGAGGGGCAGGCAATTAGTGACTGATCAGTGAGGGAGAATAAGAGCATGGTCCAGAAGAAAACTAAACAAACTCTTTTTGGACAGAAGTCTGAATTAGCGTAAAAACTGATTTCTGTTTAGAGAATTATTTATGTGAGGTACTTAGGTATTAGTATAAAAGATCAATCCTCTAAAACATGAAATGGGAGCCTATTAGGGCAGAGTTTTATTATGCTTTTATTTTATTTTATTAAGATCCTTACATCTCTTTTGTTAATTAATTTATTTTAAAAACAATCTTTTTTTTAATTTTACATGCCAAATCCAGTTCCCACTCCCTCCCCTACCTTTCCCCCATCACACACCCCATTCACTCTTCAGAGAGTGCTCCCTTTGCTTCACGTCCAATACAGTATAAATAGTAATTAATGTTTTTTTATCTTAGGCATTCTGACAGTTGTAAGATGGAATCTCAGAGTCCTTTTGATTTTCATTTTCTTGATGGCTAACGATGTTGAACATTTCCTTAAATGACTTTTGGCTATTTGAGATTCTTCTTTTGGGAATTGTTTGTTTATATATGTACTGCATTTTTAAATTGAATTATTTGATATTTTGATTCATAATTTCTTTAGTTCTTTATATATTTTAGAGATAAATCTTCTGACAGGAGACCGCTCCCTAAATATAACACCTGTGGCACAGACACTGAGAGCAACAATAAATAACTATGACCTCCTGAAACTGAAAAGTTTATGCAAATCAAAGACACAGTCAATAAGACAAAAAGGCAGCATACTGAAAGGGAAAGATCCTTACATCTTTGACCTGTGCAGAACCGTATGTGATAATCATCTTTCTAATCATTGTAAGTTTGACTTCCTTTTCCTGAAGTGTTTGTGGTGACCGTTTTAAGGAATTGCTAAAGGTGCTCAGGAGGATGATAGCTTCTAGACTTGTAACTAGAGTTTAGACCCAGCTCACCTTGCTGAATTGATTGCTCAATGAACAATTTTTGCTATGACTTAGACCAAAATCACATCATATCTTTGTTTATATAGACAGAATCGATAGGAATAATATATGGTTACAAGTTTTCAGTATGGTAAGGTTAGTTGGGAAGACTATAATGCTTAACAGAACTGAATTGATTGATGTGAAATTATCAGTTGAATCCACCAGTTCAAATATTAAGTAGAGATTCTAAAGTTTGTTGCTGACTGATGTACAGACCCAGATAAACCTACGCATCCATAACTGAAAATGCCAGAATTTTCTGAATATACTATATAGGAAGTATTCCAAAAGTAAAGAGAGATTAGAAAACCACACTGATTGATTGATTTAAACTGTTTTCTTCTGTCCTTTCCATATTTCTATTTGAATAGTACAGACTTTACTTGTTCACAAAGACCATGATAAAATTCATAGAGGGCAATTTGTAGATAGATATATGTCATGGTTCTAAATTCTTGAAGATCAGTGTTGTAACTATCATTGTAGGCTGGAAATGAAATGAAACTGCTGTAATCATGCTGTGGTCATGCAATACAACATTGAAGAAGAGATGGCAAGGTTGGGGTAGCCAAGTACAAGTTCCAAATTATCAGGTATATGAGGTTTGTTATCTTACTGAGGAAATAAACTAAAGGATATATCTGATTACACTCATCTGTAGACATTAAATAGTAGGTAATCTTACTCCTACTGTTACAGCCTAATAAACATATTCCAGATTTGTAAAAATTGAAAATCCTTAGATTTTATGAACAAAAGTTTTACATTAATCAACCAACAAGAGAGACTTCTGTTTTCTCTAGTATTTTCTTGATTATGTCATTTCATATAATAATGAACTTTGTAAAGACAAAGTTATTTGTTTGTTTGTTTTACATTATGCCTAATTTTCCCCCTTTTTCCTCTACTTCCAGTTCTTCCCCCATGCTCCCTCTGTTATCACGCTCAATCCACTCCTCCTTTTCTATTTAGAAAAGTATGAGTATCAACAAAACATAGCATATTAAGTTGCAGTATGACTAAGCACCTCCACAAAATTAAGGCTGGGCAAAGTGAGAACAATAAACTTAAAAACTAAAAGCAAATTACAGGACTTAGATAAAGGTACTTATTTTGTATATTAATTATGTTGCATAATAATTCATGCAACAGAATTATTATGAATATTCTTTTTAATACTTTTTCAATTCCCCTGGTCTCTGCATTGGCATATTGAAGTAGGGATATCATTAGAATTTACAATTCCCACAAAACACAAGTTTGGAATTAATATTGATTACAGAGGACCAAAACACTTTGTTATCATCAGCAAGGCACAGGAGCAGTTGGTGGAAGCCAAGGTCAATGAACTTTGGGATTTAGAGCATGTGAAAAGGGTAAATAGTAATGAAATTCTACAGACGATCTCAGCTTTGTCTTCAACAGCTACTTGATAGTATTTAAAACATGCATTTCTGTTCAAAGGTAATAATTTGAACTACATAAAGATAGATATGGTCAATACAATATCTGTTCTAAGGAGGTGAAAATTTTGGCAAAAATCAAGTTTAGTATAGTAGTACATCGTGGATTTAGCCAATTTTCATCCCTCCACATTCTTTGACATTTATTTTCTATTAGTGCTTTTGCAAGAATCAATTGAATACTTTTTAGAAGACATGTTGTAACTGTCACTTTCTTTCTCAAGAAATAGTTCAATGTATGAATGAGGCCATTTTAGAAAAAAAAAATCAAGCAAAATAAAAAGAATTTTAATTGACTAATAAGGAAGAGTTTAACTCTAAAAACAAATGGTGCTACAAAAGTATATTAATATTTTACCAATCTGAAAATTCACCTTGGCATGAGACTGCATAAACAGCCATAAATGCTACCAAATATGCTTCATACTTTTATCCAAATGTCTGAAAAGCCAATTGGAGAAGAACTGCACATTTCTTCATCTTTCTATGTCCATACATTTGTATGGGAATCCTGAAGTTTAGCTTTTGGATTTCAGTTTTTTCTTATGACTTTAATAATATTTTAATATTATTAAATGTTTTAATAGCATTTCCTTCGTGTTTTTTTTTAAAACTTTTGATTAAGTAAGTGACAATAAACATTAGGTTCACTGCTGGATACAAAGATCACTGGCCAAAACACAGTTACTTTAAGTGCAGTCTTTTTAGTCACTTATCAGAATCAGCCTTCTATTTTCTGCTTCTCTTGGAACCATGGGTCATATAAATATTATGTGTAAGTCTCTGAATGCTCTATCTCTGAGCTTCAGGAAATTTAGATGCATGACACACTAATGTCATTTTCAGCAGAATGGTTGGTGCTGGATTCTCAAAAGGTTATAAAAAATGTGGTAGAAACAGGAGATAGAGAGATTAGTCAACAGTTAAGAGTGCTTACTGTTCCAGAGTTTGTTATTCAGAACCCACTTGAAATTCTTAAAGCTACCTGTAACCTCAGTTACAGCAAATTCAGTTTCCTGATTTTCTCACAAAACAATGTGTGTGTGTGTGTGTGTGTGTGTGTGTGTGTGTGTAGAGAGAGAGAGACAGAGAGACGAGACAGAGAAAGAGAGGAATTCAACACATTTTACCAAATATTAGATACAGAAAGAGAAATATCACATTCTTTTACTTATGCATGGAGAAAAAAATGTGCAGATGTTAAATTTTTAACTTAAATTAGTCACACATTGACAATGACTAGGGGCATAGGAAACAATGAGGGACATTGAGGGAAATTGGATAAGGGATACAAAATAGAGTTAAATAAGTGAAACAAAAAAGTGAACATTTTTCTATTATATTTTCTATCATATTATAGCTGATCTATTTTGTTACATTTCATCTACTATACTATAGTTTATTTCTGTAATTTATTATATAATATACTATATTTCATGCGAAACTCGAAGGAAAAATGTAAAAATTCTAAACACAAAGAAATTATAAAGATGGTAAGGATGAGGCAGAGTAACATACATTTTTACATTTATGATATGTCAGTGAAAAGTATAAAAGGCAGGACATTTAAAAGTAGATGTTCATAACCTCCGTTTTGCCTTAAAATCTTTGCTGTGTGCTATTAAATAGTACAATGAAAGAATAAAATCAGACTTAACTGAATTTGCCCTTGTACAAACATATAGGAAAAAGAAAATTAAAGAAAAAATACTGAAAGTAAAAGAATAGATCTGGGTAAATATCTTTTAGCTAGTTTGTAATCTGTAATTATAATACTTTCTCTGTCTTACTCTTTTTTCATTTTATTAAGCAACCTCCTATCCATCAACTTCTTGACAACAAAGGAAAAAAATTAATTATACTTTTCAAAATTCTCTCGTTCTATGACCACAAGTTAGATGTGCCTATTCTGTTCTTTAGAGTAGCAATTATAACACAGAATAAAGAGCTCAGCAGGACTAGTTTACAAAATCATAGTAAAAACATATGCACACATGGGATGCACTTACAGTAATAAAAATACAATATATATACATATCTCACTGATAATTTTCAAGCTGTTCTTCTAAATTCTTAGAGATGCTGAGATCACTTTTTACCTATTCCAGCTGATATTGGCATGTCAGCTCTCATTTCAGGAGGAAGTGAGACACTCTGTGCTTCATCTGAGAAATTTGGGTTACTATTGTTTGATCTTATTATTATCGCTCCTCTTTCTTTCCTCCTTTGTTGGTCTTTTATTATAGGCTTCCAATAATGCAGTAGAAGCCTTCATTTTATGCTTTTGATTTCTTTTATTTTCTTGATAACTTCCACAAAGTATTATTTTTGTACACAAAATATATTCTATGATTTTAACTCAACACCTTCATGAGATAGATAAAGATGTTTAAGTAAAGAGTAGAGAAAACAATATGAAAATTGACTGGGTTTGTGTGTGTGTGTGTGTGTACGTGCATATGTGTGTAATTTCTACACATACACGTTTCTGCCAGGGATCTTATATTTAAAGATTAAGGTTCAGGTTGCACCAACAAATCTCAGACTAATTATATATCTCATAAACTGTTCTTTGTGTCTTATTATTTTCTTATACAAGAAGTTTCAGACAATTTTTTTCTCATGCTTTTCTTTCTTTTTTTTTCCTTTTTATTTATTTTTTATTCTTTTTTAATTAAAATTTCCACCTGCTCCCCGTTTCCCATTTCCCTCCCCTCCTCCCAAATATTGCCCCCTCCCCCCACTCCCCTCCCCCTATCCCCACTCCTCTTCTCCTCCCCCCACACCATTCCCCCTCCCTCTCGATACTGAAGAGCAGTCCAAATTCTCTGCCCTGCGGGAAGACGAAGGTCTTCTATCTACGTCCAGGAAGGTGAGCGTCTAAACAGGCTAAGCTCCCACAAAGCCAGTTCATGTATTAGGATCGAAACCTAGTGCCATTGTCCTTGGCTTCTCATCTGCCTTCATTGTCCGCCATGCTCAGAGAGTCCAGAATCAACCCATGCTTATTCAGTCCCAGACCAGCTGGCCTTGGTGGGCTCCCAATAAATCAGTTCCACTGTCACAGTGGGTGGGTGCATCCCTCGTGGTCCTGATTTCCTTGCTCATGTTCTCCCTCCTTCTGCTCCTCATTTTGCGTGCAAATGGATGGAAATAGAAAACACTATCCTGAGTGAGGTATCCCAGACCCAAAAAGAGGAACATGGGATGTACTCACTCATAATCGGTTTCTAGCCATAAATAAAAGACATTAAGCATATAATTTGTGATCCTAGAGAAGTTAAATAAGGAAGTGAACCCAAAGAAATTCATATAGTCATCCGCATGGAGAGGGGAAGTAGACAAGATTGCAGGGCAAAAACTGGGAACTTGCGGGTGAGATGGCATGGGGCAAAGGGGAAATGGGATGAGAAACGTGAGAAGGGGAGGATGGGAGGAGCTCCGGGGATTGGGATGGTTGGGATATAGGAAGGGAGGATACGGGAGCAGCGAAGTATATATCCTATCTAAGGGAGCCATCTTAGGGTTGGCAAGAGACTTGACTCTAGAGGGGTTCACAGGTGTCCAGGGAGATGTCCCCAGCTGGTACCTTGGGCAACTGAGGAGAGGGAACCTGAAATGACCCTGTCCTATACTGATGAATGTCTTACCTATCACCTTAGAACCTTCATCTGGTGATGGATCGAGGTAGAGACAGAGACTCAATTTGGAGCAACGGTCTGAGCTCTTAAGTTTCAGACAATTTTAAGATGCTTTATTGCCCCTGTAAAAAGGTTGACTTATTAATTCAAATTCAGTCTTTGTGACCTCTGTAGAATATTTCACCACTAATTTTGCAAAAAAAAAAAAAAAAAAAAAACACCTAATCTTTTAAAACTAAAAAATCAATTATTTCTGTCTTCTGAGTCTTATTCCCTAGCTTCCACTATAAAGAGTGATAATCATATAACCAATAGTTCAAATCAGCACTTACTACTATGGATGTTTTGATAGTATTTCATGATACTTACTGATATATTTAAATTTGAAACTTTAAAGTCTTTTATATCACTTCTATAATATTATAATATATTATGTACTATTTTATGTTTTGCATAATTGATCACTACAAGAATTGTTTCTGAATATGCAAAACTAAGACAAAGGTAGACAGAAAGACCAAATATAACAATGCATGCTTACAATGGTCAAGTTTCTGTTCCCTTATAGGCTGTTGCTTGGGAATACTATTGGTCAAATACATGTGTGACAAAAAAATAAAGGGATTTTAGGAAAAAGAAGATATTACTGACTGTTACTTTCACACATTTGGCTAAATCAGAAACTTGAGGGTCAGTGATACAAAAGAAGACATTTATTCACATAATAAAGACTAGAGATTAAGGATTCTATTAGGAGTAAATCCTGCTTTGGTTTGGCACACTGCATGAAGCAGAACTAGAATGGCTCTGCTATTTATATAACACAAACCCCTTATTGCTTGCATCAATGGCAAAAACCATCAAGAAACTCTCTTCCCAGACAGATCGCTGGCTCATGTGCTTTCATCTCTTATGGACATGAGGCAAAGAGGAGAAGTGATGGAGGAAGGTCATTGGTTAAAAAATAAAGAAACTGCTTGGCCCTCATAGGTTAGAACATAGGTGGGTGGAGTAAACAGAACAGAATGCTGGGAGGAAGAGGACGTGAGCTCAGACTCGATAGCTCTGTTCTCTGGGGCAGATGTGATGAAGCTCCGACCCAGGATGGACATAGGCTAGAATCTTCCCAGTAAGCACACCTTGGGGTGCTACACAGATTATTAGAAATGGGATAAATTAATACGTGAGAATTAACCAAAAAGAGGCTAGATATAATGGGCCAGGCAGTGTTTTAAAAGAATACAGTTTGTGTGTTATTTCGGTGCATAAGCTAGTCAGACGACCAGGAGCTGGGGCGGCAGGAACACAGCCCGCAGCTCCCACAACAGAGAAGAGCTGGAATTTTGCTCTATGTTCTCAAAAGAGAAGCTGTGGCAACACTGGAGAATATACCTCATGTTCCTCAAAGCATGAAAATTATCTACAAAAGAATTTAGATACAAGTTCAATTTATTTAAAGGAATGGTTCTCTTAATTATAGTCAGTGCTGGTTAACATTTCAATTTTCTAAAACTAAATACTTGCAATTGAAATTCTCCATGCACTCAGAGGCAAAAACCAAGAAAATGAATAAATAACCAAGAAAATCAAAATAATCAAATCTCAACAACATTTTCAAATTTGGTTCCAATAAAGGACCCAAGCATAAAACTAACAGGAAACTCCACCAACTCAGTAACACTAAGCATAATCTATTTAAAATTACAAAAGAGACAACTAGGGAAATGACTCATTTGATAAAGCATTTTCCACATAAGTGTAAGGAATTGAGTTCAATCTTTGGATTAACATTGAAAGTGGTGGAATATAGTTGTACTCTCAGTACTGGAGCAGAGGAGACAAGAAGATAGCTTGGGGTTGCTGGCCAATTTAGCCAATTGACTGAACCCCTTGTCCATGTGATACAATATTTAAAATAATAAAAGTCTGGTTTCAGTGCATGTGTATTTACATACATAAAACTCACACACAAGATGAGTGAATATTTATCAAATAAACTACTAGTCTATATCATTGAAAATCCTGCAATCTACAATGATACCCTTGTCTGCAAGATGTGCTAGCAAAATGGTGGCATAAAGTTTGTGGTAGTAATCAACAAGTACCTGATTTGACTTAAAGCACATTTTACTTGTGCAGAATCAGAGTGACACTGCCTGGGTGTACAAAAATCTGGGACTAGATAGCACAGGGATCTTGGATAAAATCTAATACTACTGTTTTATTAAAATAAAGCAACAAAAAATGATTCCTCAAGACATTCTTTTGTAGCCATAGATTCATCTTCAGAAAAGCTTCCTCTTAAAGCAGACAGGAACAAATACAGAGACTCTAGCCAGACCTTATATAGAGTGAGGCATCTTGGGACACTCTAGAACCAGAAACCATCTCTCACTGATGACAATTTGCAAATAAAATTTAGTTATCTGCAATGGAATCTCACTGGAGAAACAACTCTTCTTAAAGGTAGGCATCACGTGCAGAAATAAATGGTCAAAAGAAAGAAAATGTAATATGGATCCCAAGGTAATCGATGCAGTCTGGGGCTGTTGGGTTGGCCTTAGAGAGTATTAGTAGGCAATGTGAGGTATCTTACCTGGGGTCCCAAGACCAGTCTTGCCATCAGTTAAGCCTGCTTCTGAGGATGTAGGTAAGATTCTAGAGTCCACAGGAAAGAGTGAGGTCTGGGTGTGTTGAGTGAACTTCAAGGAGTGTTAGTCAGTAGTGGACAATGTCTTACCTGGGTCACTAGGATATATCTAATCTCTGATTAAGCTGTTAGGACCAGCATGCCACAGTCTTCCACTACATTAGCAATGGCTCCTGCCTCCAGGTTCTTGCCCTATTAGAGCTCTCCCCCTAATTTCTTTCAAGGTTGAAATGTGATGTAGAAGCTCGTTTTTGGTCATGCTGTTTCTTCATATCAGTAGTAACCCTAACTAGGGCAGTGCTTGTATCCATGATCTCTCATGTGTAGAAAAGTTACACTGGAAGTAGATTCTGTATCCTACTACCCTTATGATTTAGGCAACTGTTTCCAGATTTTATTTATGATACAATATTTAGCTTTCTAAAATCCTAAAAGCTAGCATCATGTTATCTGAAAATAGGGATATACTGCTATGTCTCTACTTGTATCCTCTAAATTTTCTTTCTTTCCTCATTGCTTTAGCTAATACTTCAATTAAAATATTGAAGAGAAATAAAAAGAAGAAACATGTCTGCCTTGTTCTGAACTTCAGAGGGATTGCTTCAGGCTTTTCTTCATTTAGGATGATGCTGATTGTACATCACCAAAATATAGTTTTAATTATGTTGAGCTATACACCTTCTAGGCCTGTATTCTTCATAACTTCTGTCATGAATGAGTGTTGGATTGTGTTGAATTTTTATGTAAGGTTTTTTTCCCAATCCACTGAGATTACCATATGATTTTTGCCTTTAATGCCATTAATGTGTTTAATTGCATTTTTTTACTTCATTATGATTTACGATCCCTGTATTTCAGGTATAGCACCATTTGATCATGGTGGATAACATGCTTGATGAGTTTTTTCTTTGTGTTTCCAGGAAACTTATTGAAAAATTTTGAATCTATGTCCATCAAAGACATGAAATATGCTGTTGTTTCCATGACCACTGGAGGATACTTGTAAATTAACCGACACAGTGCTTTCTTCACCGATTCCAGCCTTACCACAAGATCTTGAGCCTCAGTTTCTTTTAGTGACATTTTTGTACCTTCAAATGTAGGCCATGGTACTCCTCTTATATTTTCAAGTTTCTGTAACCAGGCCACCTGTGGTCATACTTGTGTCTGCTTTTTTGGGTTGACCTTGGAGAAATACTGTTCAGTTTTCACAATGATGTACAGAATTGTCCAATCCTATTGTGCAGAGCAATCAAAGCTAATTGTTCAGCCTCAACTGGATTAATACTTCATTGTCCAAACAATGTACAGAAGTTGTGTTATCTCAAGGATGTTGATATCTTTGACAACCACCATTGTTTCTTCAGTTCTCTCAAGCTTAGCACACACATATTGTTAGCCAAATTACTGTCAAATAGCCCATAACTCTGCTCTATTGTTTCAATAATGATCAGGAGGTTTAATTTCAATGGTGCTGATTCCTTTGGCAATCAGACCTTCTTTTCAACACTAGCATCACCAGCACACTGATTCTAAGGCAAAAAAAAATTACTTGGAAAACCCCATGACTCCAGTTACTAGCAAAGTTCTTGATTTCCTCTGAATTATGATCTGGTCTTCCACTATCATGTTACTCTCAGAATTTCTATCTTTCAAACTCCCACAAAACACCCCATCAAATTCTGCCTCCAGCACTCTATGGTTTTGGCAGCCCAGTTTTCCAATTGCTTTCATGTTTCTTCTACTGAATGATCCACAGCATAAAGTAATGGTCATATCCATCAGAGACACTATCTCTCTTCACTTAATATAAAATTACTGGTATATTTTCACTTTGTTTGCTCTGATCAAATACCATGACCAAAAGCAACGGAAAGTAGAAAGGGTTTATTTGGCTCACAATTCAAAGCAATGTTCCATTATTGTAGGAAGCTAAAGGCAAAACTCATACATCACAAAGTCAAGGCTTTGGTGGATAGATGCATAGATCCTTGCTTGCTCACTCACTTCCATCACTCTTATCCAGTACAAGGCTAAGCTCATACAATGTTTCTGCCCATATACAGATAGGTCTTCCCACCTTAATTGAGCATCCATATAATATACTACATATGTATTAACAGGCCAAGCTTGTCTACATGGTTCCACATTTGAGGTTATTTATCCAGGTTGTGTCAACTTGACAAATATTTTCCCATCAAAGTTATTCATCTAGATACTTATATTCCCTTTCTTGAAGATCTGCTCAGGAATAGAAAACACCCACCCATGACTAAGTATGTGTGTTCTAACTTCAAAAGTTAATGTAATACATAACTCATTCAAAATGAACAATTATTATGCTGTACTCTCCAAAGCAGTAACTTGTATCAAGTTTGTTTGGAGCACTTCCTGTCCATAGAGACTGGAGTATACTTGGGGATTTATGTAAGAACTTTCCTTAAAATATGATACATGATAATAAACTGGTTCTTCTGCATTCTTCTTTAGCTTATAAAAAAACTTGTCAGAGATTCAAAGTCAGAAAGTAGAAAAAAACTTCAGGAATTCTACTATTTGTAGTTAAAACACTTAATCACATTATAAAATCTTGACAAATATTTCTATGCTAATAAAAGTATATACACATATATGCCTATGTGTATACTTAATAAAATCTTAGAAATCCTTCTCATAAACTGACTTTTTCAACAATGAACTCTCAGCCTTGATTTCTTTCTTAACCGACTATAATTACTTCCAATACTTTTAATAGTCAGATCAGTACCTATCCATCTTTTTATGTCTTAACATCAAACTTGACTTGATATAATCCCTTTGTCCTTTTATGATATTATTACTTGTGAATCTTCCCTAAATTACCCAAAAAAAAAATAACTTGAAGAGACAGTGATTATTCTGGTATGCCTTGGGAATTAACAGTTGTGAATACATTAGAAAAAAACTTCAGAAAAAGAAAATTCATAGACAGATGTGAACAGAGTCTTAAAGAGTATAAGTAATTCCTAAGATGTGTTTTCCATCAATGATATCATATAGAGAGACAGATCTTAGATAAGTAGATAAATAGACAGAAAGATAGATAGATAGATAGATAGATAGATAGATAGATAGATAGAAGGATAGATAGATGATAGATAGATAGATAGATAGATAGATGATAGATAGATATGATAGATAGATGGATGATAGATAGATAGATATTATAGATAGATAGATAGATAGATAGATAGATAGATAGATAGATAGATAGATAGATAGATAGATAGATGATAGATAGATGATAGATAGATACATACATAGAAAGATATAAAGGTACTTACATACAGAGACATAAGATAGAAAGATAAATAGATAGATAGATAGATAGATAGATAGATATAGATAGATACATAGAAATATATAAAGATACATACATACATAGACATAAAATTAGATAGATAGATATATAGATAGATAGATGAATAGATAGATGAGAGATAAATAGATGGATTTCAAAAACTCACAGCTATAGCAGATCTTAAAATGGTAGTGAAAGGCTTTCTTAGATAAGAAATTGGTAAATGAAAAAAATACTTTTTATTTGCAGAGGATAATATTCAGAAAGATTGGGACTACAAATAATACCAGAGATGTACCTGAATGTCAGTCATAGGAGCTTGAAATTTACTTTTCAGGTGTGAGAATGCCATATTGATAATGCTCACATTGCATTACTCCATAAAAGAGCCTATGGTGTGTGTGACTGATCAGTAAAATGTCACAAGCAATATTCTGCCATAGAAAGAAATTAAAGACTGAAAATAGAGAATGCTTCTGTAAATATAAATGAATATATATGATAATTTTTTGTAAATAAAACATTATCCACATGTTACAGTAACACTTTTAATTGGATATCCATTTACTGCATACATTATTTTTGTCAGTGGGACTCACATTCATTTATAGTGTAAATAAAATAAAATATAGAAGTTAAATCTACGAAGACACAATGAGATCAATTGCTGCCAGCAGTAAAAGTTAATAGGTGTAGGAATATCAAGAATGTTTAGAGAAGTGAATATATACTACATAATATTATGGCAAAAATGTCTGATGAGATTTTTCTAAGAACCTCTAGACTGGAAGAAGTCAAGAGTAAGCCTGAATATACACAAAACATCTTTAGTTGTAATGTTGCTTCATTGTTGTTTTACCAGTTTTAACAAATATTTGACTCTTGGGGGGAGTCTGAGATTTAAAATAGAGGAGGCTATGCATGTGATGGGATCTGAGAGTATACAATAAATCTGTGTACTATTGTAAACCTTGTGCTCATTGTAATTTTGCCATATAAAGAAGAGCTGCTAATGAATCAACTAGGATCTATCATCAGTCTATCTATATGTCTTTCTGACATCTATTTGTATCTATCTAAACTAATCTACTTATTTATTTATCTTCATTACCTTAATTTCTTTTCTTTTTAAAAGTTTATTTAATGTACAAAATAATAGGTTTCCTTCCGTCATTTTCTTATATATATATATGGTTACAGTCTGTTCCTTTTTAGCTTCTAGTACACGTCCTCCTTCTCCCTCTTGGATTAAATTTATTTTAATAAAACGTTCCTATTTCTTACATTGTATCATGCACTCAAGGACACATAGAAGCATGAATACATATATTTAAGTGTATATTTTGCATATGAAATCATTGGGATTTTTTTTGGTTTACTCTCTCATTCACACCTTGTTCCCTGATTTCACCTCCTTTTTTATTTCTTATTCTCCCTTAGTTGTTCATACGTTAATATATTTTCATACCTTATATTGATATAAATACATACAGAGAAAGGGGAAAATATTTATAACTAGTTTCAGCATATAAAAAATGTATATCTAACTTTCAGAGCCTGATTTATTTTGCTTAATATGCTCTTCAGTTCAATCCATTCTATTGCAGCTGACATAGCTTCATTCACTTTTAGAGTTTCATAAAATTCTATTGTGTTTATATTCCAGATTTTTCTTATCCATTCATTTACCGAAGGACATTTAATATGTTTCAATATCTTGGCTGATGCAAGCAGTACTGCAGTGAAAATAGTTGTACCAGCATCTTTTCTTTACCCTGAGTTGAATAAGAGAATATTAGCTGTAAATTAAAGGATAACCATGCTACAATATACAAATCCCAAAAGCCTAGGTAAAAAGGAGGGCATACAGAGAGAAACATGGGTCTCACTGTGAATGGAAAATTACAAGAGATCTTCTGGGTTGACTGCATTTGGGTGGAGATGGGAATTCAATGGATTTGTTGTGGGTTATATGGAGAGAGATATTACTGAAAGAGATGACTGGGAACAAGGCATTTTGGGATCAGGATGAAGCCTTATGTAAAGGATACTCCCACAAATCTACAAGGACAAACCCAGCTAAGACTCCTAGCAATAGTGGATACATAGACTGAACTGGAATTCTCTTGTGGTCAGATAGGTGACTACCCCAATTGCCGTCAGAGAGCTTTTGTCCAGCAAGTGATAGAAACAGATGTCAAACGCTAGGCAGAATTTCAAGAATATTGCTGAAGAGAGAACCAGGGGG
The DNA here is from genome assembly GCF_950005125.1 of Chionomys nivalis. NCBI lineage: Eukaryota > Metazoa > Chordata > Mammalia > Rodentia > Cricetidae > Chionomys > Chionomys nivalis. The sequence continues at coordinate 25,162,118 of NC_080103.1, read as the reverse complement.
GTCAAGGACATCGCAAGAAAACCCACAGAAACATCTAACCTGGATCATAGGACCTCAAAAAGTTTGCACCAAAAACCAAAGAGCCTGCCTTGGACAGACTTAGGTCCTCTTTCCATGTGCAATAGATGTGTAACTTGGTCTACTTGTGGAACTCCTAATAATGAGAACAGGGGTTATGTCTAATACATTTTTTTTTTAAATTTTTATCTCACATCGGAATGCCTTTTCTAGTTATAGTACAAGGAGAGATGCTTAGCCTTACTTTAACTTGATATGTCATACTTTGTTGATACTCATAGGAGGCCTTCCTTTTCAGGAACAGAAACTGAGGAGGTATAAATTGAGGGGTATATATGAAGGGGGAAACGGGAGCAGAAGTGTGAGGGGAAACTATTGTCAGAATGTAGAGTATATAAATAAATAAATGATTATTTAAAAACCGATTGAAGACCAGAATACAAACTTTTAATATTAATTTATGAATATTAACTGAAAGAAAATTTAAAACTTAAAAGAAGGCTTAATCAAATCTTGTCTCTATATTCCCTGTAGTCACATCTAGGGAACTATTTTTTCTCTGTATAAATACGCAGAATAGAGTCAAATCCTTAATTTTTAAGAAACAATTCATAAATATATTATAGTATTAGTCATCTTTGTAAATATTAAGAAAATGACAAAATAGAACTAACAGTGGAGAAAAATATGTAAAATATCCCCTGAGTTTTTTAGAATTATATATATATATATAAAAGAAAATGTCATTAATTAATGAATATAAAAGTTTTTTATTTTAAATTACCATGCATGATGAGATTATGAAAAAACAAAGCTTATATGATCCACACAATCACTCTCAAGAGCATCTTTCAGTTACATGAATATCACTAGACTCTCCCTCTTAAGGTTCCATTGTTTCCTGTTAGCCTCACACTGGAGGCCAAGTCTTTTAACACATGGCTATTTTGGGAATACTTAAGAATCTACCAGAGCAGGTAGTGTTGGCTTCATGTGAACCACTTTGGTTATATGATTCTATTTTCATTATTTAATGATTTGCAACAATTAATTGCATGATTACTAAGTTGTCTCATATGATTTCTGCTAGATAAAAATTGTTAGAGTTTGGTGTAAGGAAGTCAATAGTGGAGAGAATGTTGTAGTTAGAGGTTAACTTTAACTTAATAAAATGAACATTGAAGAAATATCATTAAAATATAATATACCTTCTTGATTTAAGTATATATTTAGAAGAACAAATACTATTGACAAATGCACAACACATCTTAATTTTTCTCAAATCAACCTAAATATTTTTTCATACTTTTATCTTTAAATTTTGTTTTGGATAAATAATGTTAGTGTAATTGATTTGAATTTTGAATATCAAAAACTGTTTTTTGGTAGCTCTTTATTTTTTTAGAATTTAAAAGGATTTGCTGTGCATCATCTTGATCACATGATTAAGGCCTATGAACAAATCCCTTGCGTGCTTGCTTTATAGCATATGGATGGCAAGATGACTGGGTATTTAAGAAGAGCTACGAAGTCTAACTGTAAAATAACTTTGGCTTTGTATTGCCTCTTCATCAGTCATTCCCTGAAATTTCAAGGGAGAATTTTGAAATTCTACTAATATTCATTGATTTCATATGGGTGACAAATAACATGTATGAAAAATATTTCAGGTTTATTTTTAATATTATCTTGAAAACATCTTTGGTTTAAATATTTTGTTTTCCTATTTCTTCTGTCTGCTAGGCACAGCCATAGGTGAGTTAATACCAGAAGATTCAGTATGGAATTATGTTCCATTACACTGTGATCTGTATCATGTGTAATAGTAGGTGATATTTACTACAATCAGATAATAAATGGGTTGTAAAATCTTTGAATCATAAAAATACAAATTCAGCAACCCAACATTTAACAGTTAGGATTGACTGCAAGACTATATGAGTACACAATATTGTTTTTCACTTTCTGTACTTGTTTACAGAAATCTGAATGTCAATGAGATGACTATAAAGAACACAGCAAACATTTCATTTCTGCTGTGAACAACTTTCATTGTGAGTCAAACATTCATTCAAAAACACATCTGGAGTGAGGTTTTGCTTTTTAGAGTGAAGTAACAACATCTAACTTCATCAAAAGTATGCACAAACGAAATTGTGTAATTTGCATTTTTAGATTTCATATAATTACACCGGGTTTTTGAATGTTGTAAGGACAACATTCATTAGATTTCAGTTGTTCAAAAAAGACATTTTCACATACCTACATCTGGCATACACAAAAATGGAAGCTCAAATCTATGATTATGATTTTTTAACAATAAATACCAAAACATTTGGAAGCTCCCCCTACTATTTCTGCTTTGGGTAGAGAATAGGTTAAAATAAAGGATAGGTGTCTTGGGGGATGATTCACTTATTAATGAGCTTACCATGAATATAAGCAAGAAGAACTCAAATTAGATAGAAATGTGAACACACACACATACACAAAAATCAGGTTTCTTTACATTTATAAGCTAGCCAGCTTTGCCCAGTATTTATGTTCCGATCTTTATGACAGACACTTAATAGAAAACAACATAATAATCATGTTGCACCTATAAAGACATACAGCCAAATACAACAAAAAGGTAGTTAATCCTGGTGTCAAATTAATTGTAGGTAAGTTACAATAAGAAATTTTGTTTTATTATGCATTTGCATGCTTTATTTGAATTTTGTTTATAAATGTAGACAAAAATGTATTCATTTGATATAGTGTATGTATCTGTAAGAATATTGTAGTGCTTCATATGCTTACATAATTTATATAGCCAAATACCATGGAGAAAACAAATATTATGCCAATGAATCTATTAAGGAAAAAAAAAAACAAAAAACAGAGAAAGGCTTTGTGAGAGCCACTAACACTGGAGCAGGAGAAGGTAAGTCTTAGAGCCTGAAACTGAAAACCTCCTGAAGTTTGTGTTCTGTAGGATTGGTTTCTCGCTCCTACTATTCTTCAGAGTTGATGGAAACTTGAGAAGGCAGGCTTGAAGGGAGTAGCCCCATTGTGTGTGTGGGGGTGTGACTGGCACATTAGAAATCTGGCTTTTTTTCCTCTTTCGCTCTGTTTTCTGGTCATAAAGTGTTCATCAGTATTGTGTTCTAATCAATGTGTGAAGCATGAACTTAGGCCGAAAGTGATAGGGGCAACACCAAGGACTGAGACCTCTGAAAACCATAATTTTAATGAAACTATTCTTTAAAATAAATTATCCATTATAGGGTTTATTTTTCATATAATGTAAATATGATTTATTAAAGCACCTTCAAAATAAAACAGATTCTGTGATGCTTCCCCTTTCTCTTCTTTGCAAAACAGTGTTTCCTCTGTTCTCCAAACACCAGTTTCACTAGTACTTTTTCAGGATGTAGTTCTCATATTTACTTTTTTCTATTCTGTACAGGTTTGTTCATTGAGATCCTTGTTAACTTGTTTGACATATTTTGATTTTCTTTTTTCCCTTTGTGCAAGTTTTTATTTAAAACTGAACATCCTCATTAAAAATGTACATAAATAATTTACGAGACTGTGAAATTATATTTCAAGTAGAGGTAATGGTATGGTTGCAGATCAAAGCCAAAGCCTGAAATTCAGGAAACCAATGATATTAAACTTTAGTCAAGGTCTGTCTCTGGGCTTTAAGATGTGAGAGGACAAAGTATCAGTTCAAAGACTATCTTGTTCAGAGAAAGAGTTTTCCCTCTGTGTACTTGTCCTAATTATGACTTAGTGGTATTGATGTGACTCAGTCATGTTGAAGAATTTGAGAAATTCACTAAGTCTGTTGGTTCAAATGTCAACCTCATCCCCAAACATACAATTTAGAATAAGTTTTCATTGAATAAGTGGGACCACATAGTATAATGATATTGATATGTTGATTTAATAATCACAGATACTTAAGAAAAAATTTTCATCATTTTGGTAATCCTACCTAAAATGTTTTTGTTCCCATAATGATTTAAATATAAATGGGATTTTCTTCAGAGATTTACATATCATATGTTTTCTACATTAAAAAATGCATATAATATTGATACTATAGATTTTCAATAATAGAAAACATATAGACAATAATTTTCACTATTTTGTTTAACAATATGTAGTGATTATGGTTTATTAATACAAGTTGTTAAAATGGGTCCTTATAATTTTTTTTTTTTTTTTTTTGGTTTTTTCGAGGCAGGGTTTCTCTGTGGTTTTGGAGCCTGTCCTGGAACTAGCTCTTGTAGACCATGCTGGTCTCGCGGGTCTTTATATTTTGAATAGCTCAAAATGTATACCTTATTATTTGCAAGATGATTTTGGTAGTAAAGAATATTTTTTAAAATATGACTGTTCACATTTAAACATGCATTAATTCATTACAATGTTATTCCAAAAGTAAAAGAAAATAAGTTAAGATATACAAAGATAATTTATGTCAAATTTTATACTAGGGATTTATACAATAACAAAATCTTTATTGGCTTCTTTTGTCATAATGAGTTTTTTTTTTTAATGTTTTCCTTGTGAACTGGTTCCCCAAACACAAGACTTTCAGTGAACATCAGAATAACCCTAAACACAGTGGCTAAAGAAGAAAACAAATTCTCATGCTCAACAATTATACATAGCTGCTAGATGCTCTGGAGTAAAGTCTGGGCTTTACAAAAAATTGTGTTATTGCTATTATAGATAATTTCTAAACAAGATTAATTAGAGCAATAAGGCACAGTACACTGTGCTATATAAGGATAATCTTTGAGGACTCATCAAGGACAGAGAACACAGCTGACCAGAATCTCTGAGGCACTAGAGTAAATGCAGAGAATAATCAGAGGAAATATTACTGTGCTAGGTGTTTTAATTCCATTGCAGACTTGGAATCAATGGATGGCATGCATACTTACTGAAAACCGGAGACTTTATGTTTGACTAGTTAAAATAAAGCAACCTAGCCACATCTTGAGATCGCAGAACTCTACTCTCTGCTCCTTCATAAACTGTGGGTGGGTAGGGATTAAACATTGAGTAAATCATTAAAGACTAGGCATACTACCAAGACAGGCAGACGGACGGACGGACGGACGGACGGACAGACAGACAGACAGACAGACAGACAGATAGATAGATAGATAGATAGATAGATGGATGGATGGATGGATTAAATAAATGGAGGGAATAATTTGACACAATTAGAAAAAATGAACACAAGTCATCAAAAAGGAGTCAAATAAAGAAGAACAATATATTCTTCAAAATTCTAACTAAGGATGGTCCTTAGCAAATGTAAAATGCTCTAGTCTGCATATAGTCTTCCAAGTAGCAATTTAAACCATCATGAGATAGCACTGTGCACTGACTGACATGGTGGAAACCTAAAGACTAAGGGCAATACATATCATAGAACACTAAGTTTGTATCAAATATTTCCAAGTAAGTTAATCATATCCTTACTCATAATCCAGTAATTAATTTATATACATATATTGGATGAAGTGCACAAAAACTTCATAGTAGCATAATGTATGCATGATGTTGTAAACCAACCAAGTTGAATAAAAAAAAATGATCACCAAAATAGAGCAACATGTATGAAGGGGAATTTTTCTGGACTTCATGGAACAATGTTCTGATAAATGCAGCGACACTGAAGATATTGACGTTAAGAGTTTTGCTCCAGGACTAAATGTGTTTGTGATCTTCCAGGCACATGAAAGGTGAGGATATACTTTTGCATAGACTGCTTCTTAGAGAAAAGTTATCTTCACAGCATACATGGCCACAGCTTTATAGACACACAATATAATTTTCTGGAATTGATGATTTTCAATGAGTTGCATACACCTAGGTCATCCATTTTCACTTCATATCTGTATTTCCAGAGGTATCCTTAGCGATACCTTGATTGAGAAGCCAACAAAATTTAGCTTTCTTTCCATTGCCCCTACAAACATTTCCTGGTCTACATAATGTAAATAACTAATCAAGAGGCATTCTTCATGGATTTTCAACACGGGGTGTATGATAATTACTCCCAGTTGTGTTGACCTATATGAATCTCGATGCCTCGAGAACAACGGGTCAAGGTGAAGGCCTAGAACTGGGCTGTATATACACCTCTCTAATTCTTTCTTCTCACTCTTTATTTCTTTTTCTCTGAGAGCAGCTACAGAAATTGGACTTCTCTCCCCAAGTTGTACTGTAGATTTAAAATGCCATTCCCCCAAAGCTAGTAATAAAACTTGAGATTTTTCCATAGCTTTCCCAAATCTGTCTGTGTAAAGCTGATCATAAAAGTATTTTATTTGCCTTGTTTTATTACAGTTAAAAAGACCTTTAATCCACTGAGGAAGAAATACTATACACTACTCAAGAAGATTATGAATAAAAGGCCTTGACGATTTTTCCTTCAAACTGCCTGTTACATCATAACATAAAATCCTGGCAATTACTATATGAGATGTATGGCTGCTCATATTTAATTGAACTGAACTATAAAATAGATGATCCATCTCTGATCTTTCAGTCATCCATCTGAATGTCACAAAAAATGTGTGATAATTCAGAATTATAATATGCTTTTCTTATTAACCCAATTTTAGCTATTGGGATGTTAGTAATAATACTTTTACATTTTTAGCAACAGATTCTTCATTCCATCTTCCATTGCTGTATCCTCTTTAAGTAATAATATACTAGGTGGCATTTGGAAACAAGGAGGCACGTTTGGCCTTTTTCTACCATTGCCTTGTTAACTTTGAGCTTGAATATCAACGTAGCCCATTGTACGCGTAGCCAGGTTTTGACACATGAATCTCACAAATGCCATGCTATAAAGAAGTGATGCACTGACACATGTATGCATGTTTTAAATTATCGGAAGCACAATACAGTTAAGATAAACTTGAAAGAAATTAGAAAAATGTATTTCTCTTGTCTGGGCAAGAGTAAAGATGGTGGTGAATTTCACAGGAAGGAGTACAAAAAAGCTCTCCCATGGTTTAGAAATGTCCCGTCTCTTAGTGACATTAGAGTCTTCTCAGCAAAGAAAGCAAGGGTCACATTAATCAAATTATACATGTGATACTTGTTCATGTAGTTAGACAAAATATTCACCTCAAAATTATAAATAAAATGAAAATGACTCTAAAAATTTTGGGAAATTCATCAATATATCTTAAAATCATCATTTAGAGTTTGCAAAAGTTAAATTCAAGTGAAATATAGTGACAACAGATAAATTGAATTTTAATATGTGCAGGTTTCAAAGTTTGTACAAATGAGAAACATGCCGACTTCTCTCCTGGCTTTCACTGTAATTATAATCACCTTTGTTTATGCAAAGTTTATTATTTCTAAATTGCTCACAGGGGGCCTGATTAAAAATGATGTGCATGCCCCTCATTCTTTAGTTCAATAATGGTGCCTCAAAGAAGGGGAAAATGCTTATCGTGCACCCAAATTAATTGAATTTTATAGGCTAGCTGTTCATTAAACTGCCTCGAATAGTGCAACTCTATCCATTTTAGTTTTACTACTGGGAGGTGAGGAATGTAAGGAAGGTCTGAAGAATGGAAAGTAAAATCACAGTGAATTAATACTGCCCACTGTGACAGAACCACGGGCACGGCGTCCAACATTGCACACACAACAGAGAGAAGAAACATTCCCAAATCAGGAAACTTCCTATTTAATGCTATCCAGCATACGTTCCTTGTAACAATCTTTGTTTAGGAGCTTCAGTGCATGCTTTATCCCTGATTTTCTAAAATACTTTACATATTATAGCGTAGATAGCAACTTAGTAGCTGTTTCCAATGTTCCTTCAGATTCAAACAAGCATTATGCAAAATAAATGAGTAACATCACAAAATAAAGTTGCATCAAGGTCAACTTCACTTATTAACAATTCTTATAAAAACTGTAAGCCTAGTTTCCTTTGATGTCTTTGTTTAAACTTGTAGGAAGAAAATATCTTCTAGTGTAATGGTGGATTTTACTGCAAGGCCAGGTCTTAGATGGACCATAAAGTATAGACAAAAAAGCCAGGGCTATTTTCAACACTAATATGTGTGTTAAATCAACATTCCAATATATAGATAAAGAAATAGTAAGAATGATGTGAAGAAGAATAACTTTAGGAATAGATATAGGTAAAGACATAGAAGATTCTATAGGTGGTATGAACTGCAAGTGTGTGAGGGTGTAGGATTAGGTAGGTTAAGTATCAAGACAGCTATGAGGCCTGTTAAACACGCAATGAGAATGAAATATAAAATAATAGGATTTATAAAAATTAAGTTAATAAGTTATTCTCAAAATAAACTCCCTTTAGCTTTTCATTAACTTTCTAAGTATTTTATCTCTCATGATAATTAAATTTAGCATCAATCTAACAAGGTAATAATTGGCAGGTAAAAATTTTAGAAAAACATCATTTGAGTTAAAGAAAATAAAGTTATTTTTCTTATCCTTTTTAAAATTCTATATTCCATGGCTGTTCAGCTGTGTGGGTCTTTGAATTACAAAGTGAATTACAAAATATACAAAGTTTGTACATCAGCTCCACAGCCTCATTTTTATATCAACATCTAGCAAGTGATGCCACAGTTATCAATAATAGAGAGTCTTCAGACAATGAACCAGTTGTCAAGATGCATACAACCAATACAACTTCTATGGACTTAGAGACCTACACAAATACAGACTTTAAGATAGATAGATAGATAGATAGATAGATAGATAGATAGATAGATAGATAGATAGATGATAGATAGATAGATAAAATTTTTTATGGAAATATGTTTATTTAAATTCAAAAATATTGTAAAAACACAAATCATTAAATACCAAGACAACTTTTGTAAATCAATGTAGTAGAAGTATATACATCACTTTGTAACAGGTGCAGACAGACTTGCATCAAATCATTATTAAAGGCAATAGAAAATGTAACAACACACATATCTGTCACAGAAAAGTATCAGAATCCAAGGAATTCCAGACATAAATCTTCTGCATCAATTCTGAATCACCTTGCTCTCTCTGAAGTGAACAGCTCTATAAGATGAGTTGTCTTAGATTTCCCCATTCATAGACAGTCTTAGGTCATGAAATTAATTTGTGTATTCTTCCCCAACCACTTCTACTACATATACAGTGTTTGTTATATAAAAACAATCTTCAAGTGATCAAAGATGACAGTAATTTCAAAATATATCAGCAACATCAGGGATAACTATTTAAGTTTCTTCTGAATCAGAAGAAGATTCCAGTTATGAGAATTATTCTCTGTTATAGGAATGACATAAATGAAGAAAACCTTAAGATATAAAAACACAAGTTCCCTCATTTATAATTCACATGACCTCAGTATTCTTCCCCCAAAGACTCACATTTAGATATTAATATACGCTATCCCAGAGAGGTTCCGAGCATCTGCCTTTACAGAAAGTAGTGAGGTACATGAAATACAAAACCCTTGCTTCTGATTTCTGTAAATCCAGTTTACATTATTTCCTCGGTAGATTGTTGTATCAGGAAGAGATTATATAGTATCCAAGTTACAGGACATTTATATAAATCTATGCATAGCTGTGTCTTTCTGCCTTTGGCAACACCTCTTCCTTTCACAATCACTAGTGGACAAGGAATTGTACCTTATAATAGTATTTTTATTTCTCAAGTGACATTGAGACATTCTACTCTACAAAAGACATGGATTATATATGGCTTCTTGTCTTCAATCACAAAGAAGATGCCCAAAATATACTTGTACATTCAGTACTTGCAAAACATTACCTTCATTAAATTGTTATTTAATCTACTCTGCATCTAGAATGTCATGTCTGCTTTCACAACTGGCATACTTTAACACTTTAGATGATATATATATATCATCTAAATATATAATTTTACTGCATTTTGAGAAGAAATTAAGCAAGTCCATTTCCCAGGTAAATAAGTCACACCGATGGAACACAATATTTAAATACCAGACTTGTTGCAAGTGTAGGATAATTGGCATATAAAATTAATGAAATAATATAGTAATTCCTGGGATTTTTAGTTAAAAAAAATGCTGCAACATTTCGAAGTCAGCATCTCAGAGGCTTATGAAAATATTTGCAGGCTTGTGTTTCTGAAGTCATTGAACATTTACTGCTTCATGTTTATTACTTGGTTTGCTTAACTCTTGCCATGTCTTCTGATTATTCTTTATGATCTTATATATAAATACTTTAATAGGTAGCAAGAAGATTTAAAACCTTGATAAACTTACAAAATTTACACACTTCTAATTTTACCATTTCATTTAAAATCTATGAGAAAACTGAATTCCACAGTCTCTAAAATTATTGTAGCAGCTTTATGCTGATATGTAAAATTTGCTTTAATAGGTCATGTTAGCTAGGTCCTACATAAGAGAGACTTTCATATTTTTAATCTCTACATAAAGCAGATAGCAGTTAATATATGCTCCCATAACAGTGAAATTTGCTGAATAGTTATTTTAATAAGTTTCTTTTTATTTCATTTGCGGGTACACTATTTACATTATTTCCCCTTCCCTCTGTTCCCATAAAACTCTTCTGAGTCTTTCACTCCTCAAATTTAGGGCCTCTTTCTCTTTATTATTGACACATAAACACACATGCACATGCATATGAAAGTATATATATTTGAAATATTTGAAATTTATGCCCTGGCAATGCTGAAACATGCATGAGCAGCCCATATATGGTAATTCTGTTGAACTTGTTCATACTTGGTTTCATGGTCCAGCTTGATGAGGATGACTAACTAAGTCTGTTCCTCATGTATATAAGTACACACAGACACAGACACACACACACACACACACACAAATACATATTTTTGAGACTTGACATTAGATAGCCAATTCGGGGGCTCATCACTGGGGAAGACTAATTTGTCTTTTGTCAGCATTTATTTATTGCCTAGAGCTCTGTGAAGTTTTCCCATCAATTTTGGTATACCAACTGGTATTGGAATTATTCAAGTCTTGTTTATGAATTGTTTCTATCGATCCTTCATAGTTGCAGCTTCCCTGTCTTATAAAGAAGATACTATCCCATGGTAAACACTCTAGTCCTTTCATTCTCCGAATCCTTCAGCTTCCTCTTCAGTGATGATACTTGAAGGTTTAGAGAGGTTCTACTCTAGATGTATATATGGGAGTTGGACATCCCGACTCTACTTAGCTGATATCTGTATTTTACCAGTATTGGCTTCAGTAATGTAGTGTCTTTGAAATGAGTTAATTTCATGAAGAGTATGATTTACACTTATCTTTGTAGATCTACACATAACATAAGTACTTAGAATTCAGTCTCTTTAACCCCCTTAACCAAGAACACGAAAGGAATTTTAGAAGTTGTCGTCTACTATGGCCTGGCAGCTTTCTCCAAGATAGGCAATATAAGGGACTCCCTTCTTGGTAAAGACTTCTACTCTCCTACTCTCTACCTGCCTTTAACTGGAGAATGTCTCTAGGCTTGGAGGACTGACCTTGCCTGAAAGCTTTCTCTAGGTCCAGATGCCTGTTTTCTTTCTAGCATGACCCTTAGCATGATTGCCTGCTAGATTTTCCCTGTTGCCCACATGATAACTAAGACTTGTACTAGGAGCTTTACTATAGGACCCTACTGTCACATACAATGCATTATAATAGGAACATGCTGTTTAATGCATACTAAGATTTGTCCCAAGGCTTCCCAATCTTATATATTTCCTATACTGGAATAAATACTGGAATAAAGTGTTGTGCCACTGAAGTTATATCCCAGAGGACTATCTCCATAATTTCTACAACTATCTGCATCCTGTTTCCTGGTTCTACTCCCTCCACCCTCATGAACAATTGGCCAATTATCTCCTAGGGAGAAGGAAACCAGCAGCTTTTTCATGCCTGGAAATGAATATTTGATTATATTATCTACATCACATATGGATAGTATTAACACCACAAGTGACATAAAAATTTACAGATATATGTAAGCAAGTACATTTATATAATATATGTGATTTTGTGTACAAAATGATTCCTTATAGCTCTTTCAAATTATTTTAATGCTGTTTTATCTCTTCTAGCTCCCACTCGCAGTTAAAGCTCCCACTACCCATTCCCTCCATTATAGCACCTGTATCCTGCTTGTCCTCTGTAGTGCTCTTCCGCCAACATAGGCTTTTCACTGCCCTTGATTCTGTAGTTATCCCAGATTTTAAACTCACATCTGAAGAGGTGTATCTAGGAATAGGAAATGGGCAAGAATATACAGCTTTTGTCTTTTTAGACCTGGGTTGCCTTAAAATTCGAAAGGAAAAAAAATCCTTACTGTCAAATAACAGAAATCTTTTAGGAGAACTGTAAGTCATATTTTAACCTCTACTCTTGATAGTATGTAATTCAAATGAGTGAATATTTCCTTAATGAGCAGAGTAAATTGCTCAAAGTGACTGACAAACATCACAGGGCTGTTTAGATTGTATATAGATCTTTTACACATGCAACCAATTCTACTGCAAATGTCCATCCATTCACAGAAAGACGCAGAGGTGAGCAACCTCTCCATGTGCATTCCACTTCAGTATGACCTCTTTTAGGGACATCTGTTATGATATTTGACACATTTCATTCCATTTGCTCAAAACTGATTCTCTGCCTTCCTTACCACCTTCATGTTTATGCAGTTAGGTTCTAGTGAAATGTCCAGATGTGTCCCACTTTATGCTGAATAATTTAAATTTAGTTTATTTTTAGAATGTTGATATTTAAGAAATCTATAGTCATTCTGAATAAAGAAAATATTCAAATATTCTTTTCTTTAATTATATTTACCTAGTTACACCTTTTAAAAATAATTTAAGACATAACAGGAATTCATAAATTTGTTTATAAACCCAAATTTAATGTTTCTTCATATTTTTTCTCTTTACTTTGCAATTCTTCTTTCACTTTTATATTTCTAATAACAAGTTTATATTAATATGAGAAAAATGAATGAATCCATGTCCATTTCTGAATATACAAAGTAAACATGGTATTTATGGTGAGTAAATGAGACAATGTTTGGATTTTTTTAACTTGTTATGTAATGTCTCAAATCCAATAATATATAAAAATCAGCCATCTAAAACTAATGAATATTTTGTCCTATTCCTTAAAGATTAGTTTAACTTCATTTAATACATTTAAATCTGTTATTTGATTTGACTATGTAAATATTTATTGCAATAATATCTTTATTATTATTATATCTGTTTATGCACATTTGTATGTATATACATGTAATTGTATATATGACACAGAGAATATGTGGAAGTCAGAGGACTACTTGAGAGAACTGATTCTTTTCTTCTACTATGTGGGTTCTGGGGTTCAAACTCAGGCTTTCGGTTTGCTGATAGACACTTTTATCCACCTAGCCACCTCACCTGTATACCAGTGATGGCCTCAATGTTGAAGGTCTGCACTATTTTCATATAATGTTTAGAAAAATTCATTGTATCATTTCACAAATATTCTGGCATCTAAACTAAATACAACACAGAGTACAAGAGAAACATTAAGTTTTAAACCTGTCATATAAGGAATATGTGTACCCCCTTCAGATTCATACACTCAGTCAAAAAATGCCAATGGTGGCACAAGGAAATCTTTTCTTTGGGAGGTAATTAGTTTAAGATGAGTTCAAGAATATGGAGTCCCATGACAAGATTAGTTTCCCTGAAAGAAATGACTTAAAGATCAATGTTGTATACCTCCATGGTCACATCAAGGATCAAGTGAAAAATTAGGATTGTAACAGCCTAAATGCCTGTAAGAGAAGAGGCCTCAGAGTATACTGAATATTGCTGAGACCTCATGGTCTTATAACTATTCAAAGCTGATTTCTTTATTTCAATCCACCTAGCTCATGATGTTTTGTTATTGCCATCCTATGGAAGAATGTAGGTTAATACAGCATAATTTCTATTCTATGTAAAAAAAATTTACTCTAGTAAGACATTTTATACCCAACACTCTCATTCTCTCACTATCATTTTGTACATTTCTTTAAGTAGTACAAAAACATCCAAATGACTTAATCAGTTTGCTTAAGAAAATTTGCCCTAAAAGCTAGATGATGTACAAAGTTTCAGAAAATAACATACTTGCTACCTTTAATATGTGAAAACAATCAGTTACTAGTACCTTCTAAGCATCTCCTGAAGTTGAGATGATAGAAATAGGACAAGTTAATATGCCAGAAAATTTGAGGTCATCATTAAAAGTCAATCATATTCCTTAAATAAATGGTCCTCAGATAAAAACCGAATTTTAATTAATATTCAGTGCTATACAATAACTGACACTCATGACTTGATGAGAAAATAGTTTTTTTACAATTTATTATGCTGTGGAATTGGGGATAAACTTATTCTCCATTCCAAAAATAATATAAGGCATAGTAACAGAAAACGCATCCATGTGAAGTGTAAAATTAATGTTATATTTTCTGAATATAAAAATATTACAATTATATCAATATATAATAAAACATAGGATGGCTTTTGAATGACATGATTAGTGCTTTGAAGTGGTGGAAAGATAATTTTAAGACAAGGTTAGAAAGAATGCAACATTGGTTGCATTTTAAGAGTATTGGACAGCTTTCTATTTTAACTTTTCTTAGAATTCTAACATATATCTCTGTATAATTACGCCTACACTGACACAATAGTGTGAATATAATTGAAATTACTTTATTTTCTTGAGAAAAGAACGCTTGCCTAGGCTAAGTCCGAGAACTCAAAGTGGAATAAGAGGGCTATAATGTTTCTGCACTGGTAATTAGTAAGTATATATTTTTTCAAGGTTGCAAATCAATTGTCTAATCTACAAAACTGATTTGATATTAAAAAACTACCTTAAGCTGTACCTAAAAAAGCTCCGCATATCTGAAGATTTGCAAATACATGCCTTTATACAAGACGTGATTGAGATTATACCTTTATATAAAAGCTTTTCATAATGAGCACCGTCTTTAATCACCTAACACCCTACTCATCTTGCCTGGCTCTACTTATCCTGACGCTAGTCAATCAACCTGTGATCTGATGCTGCAACAAAGGACACAGAGCAATACATACAAATTGCTTCTGAGATCACCGGGCTATGGTAAATACATAACTTGTACCTAATACACTCATCGGCACACAGTAAATACCCTTTGTGTTTGGTCCAGTTCCTCTCAATAATCCAATTCACCATGTTCGTTCTACTACTAATAAGCCTTCTTGGTCAGAACAACTGACCACACACAAAGATTATGAGAGCCTGCACCATAATATTCTAATAACATTTTTTTTCTCTTGCATGCAAATCCCCAAAACTTTAATAATATATCTTGAATATGTTTTATATATCTTTGTAATAATTGGTCTCAATCCATTCCTCCAAGATTGTTTTCCTCATAGCTAATATGCCTAATTAAATCATTTACTTCTCAAATGATCTAGTCAGCATTCTGTTTAATTTCAAGATTTCTCTCTTATCTCTACTTGAAGGCAAGGTCTCTCAAATTAGTGGGAAAATATAGTGTTCTCTTTACATTCTATAACTTCCTTACTGGGGTTCACTCAATATCATTCTGTCAGGAAATATTTTTTGGGGAAAAGGAATATCTTTTAGTTGTTTGAAGAGGTATGTTCTGCTTCATTATTTATTTATATAAATATAACTAATTCTTTAACAGTAGCCAGTAAGTATTGTGACTGATATTAAGTGATTGTACTACATGGAATTTAAGAGATCGTTGTTGTTGTTGTTCCAATTAAGAGATAATTTACTATTAATCATAGAGACATCTGTGAGAAACGAATTGTCCTTCAATATGACAATGAGATACTATGTTTTGTGTAAAGAGGAAGGAGCCTAAGCTTTCCTACATAGAAAGTTTTGGAATATGACAAATCTGAAGTATATATGATGGATAAATATTTTGTTGCATGAAGATCTCCCACTAACTAAAACATTGCCTTTAGGAGGGAGGAGATGAGTTCTTTCTTTTTTATATTTATTAAAATTAACTTTTTCTCATTTTACATATCTATCCCAGTTCCCAGTTTCTCCCCTTCTCCTACTCACTGCAACTTCTCCCCACCCTACCCCCATTCACTCCTCAGAGAGCATAAGGTTTCCCATGCGGAGTCAAAAAAATTCAGACACATCACCTTGAGGCTGGACCAAATCCCTCCCCCCTATATCTGAGGATGGGGTCCCTCCAAAGAAAATGGGCTTCAAAAAGCCAGTTCAAGCACTAGTTGTGTGGCCCCACAACACAATGACTACCTAAGCCACAGAACTGTCACTCACAGTCAGAGGACCTAGTTTGGCCATATGCAGGTTCCTCACTATCAGTCCAGGTTAGTGAACTCCCACTAGCTCAGATCAACTGTATCTGTGGGTATCCCTGTCATGGTCTTGATCCCTTTGTTCATATTATTGCTCCTCCCTCTCGGGACTTGTCTCTGGGAGCTTGTGTGAGTTGGATCTCTGCATCCACTTCCATCAGCTGCTGGATGAAGTTTCTGTGTTTACAATTAAGGCAGTCATCAATCTGATTACAGGGGAAGGCCACTTCACTCCCCTCTCCACTATTGCTCACAGTCTTAGCTGGGGTCATCTTTGTGGATTGCTAGAAATTTCCCTGGTGCCATGTTGTAAGCTAGCCACATTATGGTTCCCACAATCAAGATATCTCTCTTCTTACTCTCCCTCTCTGTCCTTTCCTGATCTCGATCATTCAGTTCCCTTATGCTCATTTTCTCCCTCTTCTTCCTCTCCCTCTCCCCTTCTACCCTTTCTTCTTTCCATCCCCCAATACTCCCAGTTTTCTCTGTTCTTGTCTATTGTCCCTTCCCAAGAGGATTCATGTGTGTCTCTCTTAGGGTTCTTCTTGTTAGACCGAGAAAGACAAACTCGGCATGTATTCACTCATAAGTAAATATTATATTAAAGAAAAGGATAACTAGCCTATAGTTCACCTCTCCAAGGAAGCTAGGTAACAAAGAGATGAGTTCTTAAATTAAAGAAACTAAACCACCTTTCAGATACAGAAGAAAGGAAATAAGATTCACAAGGCCCCTCTCAATGCTATATAGGCAATGAATATGTAGTTACTATAATAGAAAAATGTATCTTTATATATATAATGCTATATATGTGCATATTTCATATTACATTTACATTAATGCATAGTAAAATTTTTGAGGCATGAATTATATCTGAAGAAAAAAACAACAGGGATGGATATTTAACATAGAGTTAGCTTGGAAACTTCCTCCTTTCATTTTTATTTTTAGCATAATTTAATTTTCAATTTATTAATAGAAAATACTGTATTTATCACATATTATAAGCACACAGTTCTCACCTATGTAAACATATGTATGGATAACACAAATGTACTTATAAATAGCAGTGAGTCGAATGAATATTGTATCAAGTGTTTTTTATCTGTAAATGTGGATGTATCTTTAAAATTACCTTCCATATTTGAAAGTTTAAAAATGGTAGAAGTCAAAACCAAATATATAAAAGTAATTATATAATTTTCTCCTTTTAATGTTTCTAGTATTTCATATCCATGTTTCAAGGCAAAATAGTCACATTCATTTAATTTAGTACTAGATACTTCTCTGTAGCTGAAGTCAAATGCTTAATAAGGTTCTCTTTAATCTCTATAATGCTAATTTAGCTTTTAAAATGTAACCTATCTGACAACTTTTATCTCTTAATTTAATGCACTGGCAGTCTGCTAGACATTGCTGACTTAGTTCTGGCCATTCTCAGTCTTATCATCTGTGAGCATCTTTCTGTCTCTGCCTTATCATACAATTAAACAGTCGTTAGTGGTTTCATTTCTCTCTCTTCACAGCATAGCACTGATGTGGGCACATCCATGGAAAAGGCAGCACATCTCTGAGAGGAGGGGGATCTTCGTGACTCTGAGCCTGACCGTCAACATCAGAGAAGTATCTCATGTCAGACTGTGCTAAGAAAGTGCTTCCTCAATGCTGGCATTTATTCCAAATAAGTAAATCTTCAAAACACATATAATCGTAGAATCCATAATTATGAAAGATGACAACAACAAGAAAAAATGATAATTTGTATTCTACTAAAATTGTGGTATTTTAAGATATGTGAATCTTCTTCCCTCCCCATTCCTTGTCTGGGAATAAGTGAGCCTGATGCAGATTCTTGAATAATTCATAAGAGAAGAATAAAAGATTCATCAATAAAAACAGGGTCAAGTTTTCCGGGTGAGTCTTAGAAGATAAATATATGTGAGAACAGCATCAGAGGAGAGCTGTGTATTTTGATGCCCAACTTAAATTTCTTCCGGTTTGGATCTTCATTAATAACATAATAGAGTAAATTTCAAGCTCAGCACAATGCCCACGATATTTCAGAATTGCTACATTTAGTGTTTTGGTTTTTTTAAATATGGCTCTTGGGAAAAATTTTTTCCTGCCTCTGAAATCATTTTTCACTATATTATTTTATAAGAACCACTCAATTACCATAATAAAAGCAGCATTGGTTGTGTCAGAAGGTGCAGTAATGACGCCATTGTAAACTTGTCTTGTCAATTACCTCCCTACCAAAAACAGCCCAGGTCCAGACGGCTTTAATGCAGAATTCTACCAGAACTTCCAAGAAGACCTAATACCTATACTCCTTAATGTATTTCACAATATTGAAACAGAGAAGTCATTGCCAAATTCCTTTTATGAAGCTGAAGTTACTCTGATACCAAAACCACACAAAGACACAACCAAGAAAGAGAACTACAGGCCAATCTCACTCATGAACATCGACGCAAAAATACTCAATAAAATACTGGCAAACCGAATCCAAGAACACATTAGAAAAATTATCCATTATGATCAAGTAGGCTTCATCCCAGAGATGCAGGGCTGGTTCAACATACGAAAATCTATCAATGTAATCCATCATATAAATAATCTGAAAGAAAAAAACCATATGATCATTTCATTAGATGCGGAAAAAGCATTTGACAAAATTCAACATCCCTTTATGATAAAGGTCTTAGAGAGATTAGGAATACAAGGGTCGTTCCTAAATATAATAAAAGCTATTTATAGCAAGCCGTCAGCTAACATCAAATTAAATGGAGAGAAACTCAAAGCTATTCCACTAAAATCAGGAACACGACAAGGTTGTCCACTCTCTCCATACCTCTTTAATATAGTGCTTGAAATTCTAGCAATAGCAATAAGACAACATAAGGGGATCAAAGGGATTCAAATCGGAAAGGAAGAAGTTAAACTTTCATTATTTGCAGACGATATGATAGTGTACATAAGCGACCCCAAAAACTCCAGCAAAGAACTCCTTCAGCTGATAAACACCTTTAGTAGCGTTGCAGGATACAAGATCAATTCCAAAAAATCAGTTGCCCTCCTATACACAAAGGATAAGGAAGCAGAGATGGAAATCAGAGAAGCATCACCCTTCACGATAGCCACAAATAGCATAAAATATCTTGGGGTAACCCTAACCAAGGAAGTAAAGGATCTATTTGACAAGAACTTTAAGTCAATGAAGAAAGAAATTGAGGAGGATACCAGAAAATGGAAGGATCTCCCTTGCTCTTGGATAGGGAGGATCAACATAGTAAAAATGGCAATTCTACCAAGGGCAATTTATAGATTCAATGCAATCCCCATTAAAATCCCATCAAAATTCTTCACAGATCTTGAGAGGACAATAATCAACTTTATATGGAGAAACAGAAATGTGCTTTTGACCAATGAGATGTAACTCTCATAATTTTTTATCACATCAAAGGCTCCTATAAAAAGAAATTTTAGGCTAAAGAAGAGGAGAAAAATCTAAGAGGAATCAGAAGGAGGAAAGGAGAAGTGGAATAGAAACAGAACAATAAAGAAATTGATTTGGAACAGCATGTGCAAAAGAGTTCCTTTACTCTCAGATACCCAAAGAAAAAAGTCCTTTTGCTTGTTGTAGATTTGAGTAAGAACCCTGAAAAGAGTCTTGGGCCTGGACCCCAAAAGCTCTTGCTAAGTATTAATTAAATAAAGAAAAATATTCACAATCTTAGTCCCCAGATCAGCAAATTTTATGAGCATTCTAGATACTTTTCTTAAGTTATAAACTGATTGACCCATTAGCTCAGGCTTCATATTAGCTCTTATAACTTCTAATAGCCCATCATGCTTATCTATGTTAGCCACATGGCTCAATACCTTTTTCAGCGGGGCATTTTAGATACTTAACCTTATTTTTTGTGAGGAAACTTATTTGTAATTTGGAACTGTTTTTAACCATAACCTGTTGAGTCTGTCTAAAACAGATTCCAAAAATATTTTCCATCTTACCAAGAGTAGGACACTAAGTTTAGTTAATCACAGAAACATATACCAAAATATATGATCAATATTGAAGCATTTATCACTGGAAATTTACTGTTATGACACATATAGAAATATATATATAGAAATCCATAGGCTGCTATTTATAGTAAGCTTTATTGTTTCTTGATAATTTGTATTTATTCTAGGACATTTAAGGTTTTCTGACACAATCTTGCTTCATTTAGTTTGTAATGCATAGGGATATGACAAAAAAACATTTAAGTTTTGTATTTAATGAAGAAATGTACAACCTAAATGTCCCTCAACAGAAGACCAGATAAAGAAAATATGGTACATTTATACAATGAGCTATTACTCAGCTGTTAAAAATGACATCATAAATTTGCAGGCAAATATATGGAACTAGAAAATGTCATTCTAAATGAGGCAATCCAGACTTAAAAAAATATAGTATATATTCACTTATATGTTGATACTAGTTGTTAAGTAAATAATAACCAAGCTGCAATCTGTAGACCCAGAAAGCTCATGTATAGTGGAAGTTTCTAGGATGGAAACATGATTGTAGGAGAGAAATATAGAACAGTTTTTATGCATGAGTTGGAGTGGTGAGGACTGGAATGGGAGAATTGGGGGAGTAGGAACGGATATGTGGATGAGGGAGAGAATGTAGAGAGACACAGCTGGAACTGAGGGATCTCTGGGGGGATGATATGGCAACACAGTACATTATAAACTTTCTCAAATATATGGCGTGGTTCCTACTTTGGTTCCCTAATAATAGGTAATAGAGAGTCTCAACTGGTCATCTCTTCGTGACCAAAGGAGGCTTACAGCAGTAGGGCTGCTTTCAATAGAGTTATTAGCCAACGTGGTCACAAAACAATTCCCAAACAATCCAGTGTGCTGCTAAGACAATGTGTTGCTCTCTTCAAACTGACAGCAGGGCCCCCTTTTTAATGAAAACACTCATAGAACTCATTGAACATGAAAAAGTCCATCTGGTGCCTACGTGAAGCCTTCACCTATACAGTCTAATCTTATGATGTAGGAAGGTACTCCTTAGGATGTCAAAAAAAAAAAAAAAAAAAAAAAAAAAGATAACCACCAATCCAGGCACAAAAACTTTTTCTACAATTTTTCATAACTGCAACTTATGCCAGGGCAAGTGGTTACACAGAAGTTGTGCAAGTAGCCAACAAATGTTTGGTTTGACTTTAGGTCTACTCCAGAAGAAAGAACCCATTCCTAAAACTGCCTTGGCAAGCAAGAACCAAAGATTTGATAGCCAGGAGAATAGGATTAATCCAAACACTACTGGTCATACACAAACACACACATATTTATATATACATATACATAATGATTTAATATAAATATTAACACACATATTTAATTATATAATGTTATGAAAATATGAGTACTGACAAACCTGAGATATTCTTCTCTACTCATAGATCAGTACCTTATTCAGTCATCATCAGAGAAGCTTCCTCTGGCAGCAGATGCGAACAGATGCAAAGAAACATAATCAGATATTATGCTGAGAGATAATCTAAAAGAGATGTCTCCATTAAAGATGTCTACTCAGAGCTCAGGTAACCCCAAGGAAGAGGAGACAGAAAGAGTGTACACGTCCTCCATCTTCAGAGGAAACAGAGAACACCAGAAAAAACAAGATCCTCTAAATCAACTAAACAGGGTGCACAGGAACTCAGATAAAGTGAAGCAGCCAGCATAGGGCCTACCTACAGTTCTGCTACAGGATCTCTCCATACATGTTATGCTGAGCTT
Organism: Chionomys nivalis; assembly: GCF_950005125.1. Classification (NCBI taxonomy): domain Eukaryota; kingdom Metazoa; phylum Chordata; class Mammalia; order Rodentia; family Cricetidae; genus Chionomys; species Chionomys nivalis. The sequence continues at coordinate 25,139,840 of NC_080103.1, read as the reverse complement.
AGTATTGTTATAGGACTCCTGATTGTGAGAACAAGTGGGTCTGTGGCACTGTTGTCTGCTCTTGAGAACTTTTTCATTCCATTGGATTGTCCTGTGCTGTAGGGATATAGCCCCACCCATTGGGGGCGTGATCGCCTCGGGCTAATGTTTATGGATAAATCTGCCGGGCGTGATCCCAGCAGCCCTCTTTCTTTTGCTCCGCTTTTCCTGTTCTCCGCGGGAATCTGTGGTCCTGTAAGTCTATTTCCTTATTAAAGCTGTATACATCTATATAATCTGTCTGCATTCATCTACGCCGCCACACTGTGCAACTTTGATGTGTTAGCTTTTGTTTTATCTTACTGTATTTTATTTTTTCATGTTTCTTTGGTGTCTCCTTGAAGTCTGTTCTTTTTGAACGACAGACAGATTCTGAGGGGAAAGGAGGTGGGAAAGAACTGTGAGGAGTAGAGGGAGAGGAAACTAAAATCAGGATATATTTTGTAAGAAATGAATCTATTTTCAATAAGAGGGAAGAAAATGTAAAGACAAAAAAAGAAAACAGAACTCTGTATCTCAACACATCCCTCTACAAGTAATATCAGGAACATGGTGAGATTTGAAACTGGAGGCCAGGTTCTTAACAGTAATTCTTATACAAAGGGATATCTCAAAGAGTTATTGTTATTAATTTCTTTTTCCTTCAGTATTTAAAGAAACAGTTCCATCAAATTCCTATTATATAGACTATTCCTTACACTTGCCACTAGGAACATGAATTGTTCTATGGCCAATAGAGTACTTCTTTATATAAAGGAGTTCAAACAGGTGCAGAAAAGAGAGCTGGGATGAGAGGAAAGAGGAAGGAATACTGCAAGTTAAAACACTGGAAAGCTGAATGTGCAATCTCTGTAACTTTTTCTACTTGGATAATTTTTTATTCACTCAACTGCTCTACTATGAACCAAAATTTGTGCAAACTAAAAAATAAGAAAGTAGAAATCATTGCATACCTACTCATGAGAATTGTTGTTTTCAAATTCAAAAATAAGCAAAGAAGTAAATATCTTGTTACTTTAAAATTTCTTACTCCTTGACTGAACATTCTTTGAGTATTTGTTCAAGAGTGGTAGAAATGATTTTGAAGTAGATTGATTCCCAATTTTCTGAGAAGTGCCATTTTGATTTCCAAAGTTGGTGCACTCCCACCAGCAAGGGAGAAGATTTTCTTTTGTACCACATCCTCTTCATCATAAGTTATCATGTGATCATGTGCATTTTAGATCTGACATGCATAAGAATCACAGAATCACTCTGATTTGCATTTCCCTGATGAAAAATGATGAACATTTCTTTAAGTGTTTCTCAGCCATTTGAGTTTCTTTTGTTAAAAATTCTGTTTAGATCTGTACACCACTTTTAATAGAAATATTTTATTTGTTGATATCTAGTTTCTTGAGGCCCTTTTTATGTTTTGGAAATCCACCCTCTCTCAGATGTGGAGATAGTGAAGATCTTTCCCCATTCTAAAAGCTGCCATTTTTCTGTATTGACAGTGTCCTAATCCTTACCAAAGCTTTTCAGTTTCATGAAGTCTCATTTACTAATTGTCAATCTTAGTGTCTGTGCTACACTTGACCAACCACGTTCATAGCAGCTTTATTCATGATGGACAAAATCTGTAAACCACCTAGATTCCTCTCAACTGAAGAATGGATAAATAAAATGTGGTACATTTACACAATGGAGTATTACTCAGATGTTAAAAACAATACCATCATGAAGTTCAAAGGCAAGTATTTGAAATTAGAAAAGATCATCCTGAGTGAGGTAACACAGATACAGAAAGATAAACATGGTATGTACTCACTTATAAGTGGATATTAACTGTAAGATAAAGGTTTATCATGCTACAAACCACAGACCCAGAAGGGCTAGTTAACAAGGAAAGCTAAAGGAAGACATACTGATCTCCCTAGAAAGGGAATTTAAAAGAGATTTTCTGGGTAGACTGGGGACAGATGGGAATTGGATCATGAGGGATCATGGGTAGGGCTGGTGTGGAAAGGGGAGTACTGAAAGAGCCAACTGAAAGGGAATCATTTCAGGGTCAGGTCATTTTAGAGATTGTGGGAGTGGTCAGTCAATGAATGGTCGAGCCTAAGACCCAGGTCTTGAGAATGATTCCACCCCTGACACTATGTGCAATGCTTGGACCCAAAGGCTGGATGGCATGAAGACCTAGGATAATTCCAAACAAGATTGGTGAAGAAACATTTAATTTAATGATGCCTAGTGGTATTCAGCTATACTGATAGATTGATGCCTAGCCCAATAGTCATCAGAAAGACTTCCACCGGAAAATGGTGGAAAAAGGTGCAGACACACAGCCAAACATTAGACTGAGCTCAGGAAATCCTCCTAAAGGTAGGAACCAGAGGGGTCACAGACATCACAAGAAAACTCACAGAATAAACAAACCTGGGCTCATAGAAGCTCACAGATACTGAACAGACAACCACGGGGCTTGCATGGGACTGACCTGGGCCCTCTGTATATATGAGACAGCTGTGTAGTTTGGCCTACTTGCAGGACTTTTAACAGTGGGAGCAGGGGCTGTCTCTGACTCTTTTACTGGCTTTTGGGACCCTGTTTCTTATACTGGGTTGCTTTGCACAGCCTTGTTACAAGATGAAGTGCTTATTCTTACTACAGTTTGACATGTCATGCTTTATCAATATACATGTGAAGCCAAGCCTCCCCTTTTTTGAAGAGAAATTGGGGGAATGCAGGGGGGAGGAAGGCAGAGGGAATGGGAGGAGAGGAGGGAAAGGAAGCTGGAGTCAGGATACAAACTAAAGACAGAAATTTAAAATAAATACATAAATGAAAAAAAATGGTTACGCCCATATACCATACCACTATTAAACCACTGGTCATATCTTGCCAGTTTAGTCATTGTTGTTCACAGGATGAATTGGGATAAGATTATTGTTTACTTCTCTCCTCCAGTAATGTACATGCCACTTTCAGCAGGATAAAAACAAGATGCTGGGGATGAAACTTTCAACTCAGTGTTACTGTGACTTTTCCGTTTTCTATACTTCAATTAAGGATGTCTTAATCAATAGGGTATTACATCAAATGGGTAATTGTATTGGTTTTAATGAGAAGATCGCCATAGGCTCTTGTGTTTGAATGTTTAGTCATCAGGCAGTAGAACTCTTTGGAAAAGATTAGGAAGTGTGACCTTTTTGGAGTGAAGGTTGCCATGTTAGAACAGATATCTCAATGGTACTGGGTTTTGAGGTTAAAAACCCCATGACAGATCAAGACTCTCTACGTCTTCCTGCTGTTTGTGGATCAGAATATGAAACTCTCAAATGCTTCTCTAGCACCATGGATATCTGCTTCCCACAATAATAATCATGGGCTAATCCTCTAAAAGGTAAGTACATCCCTAATTACATGATTTCTTTTATAAGAGTTGTCTTTATCATGCTATCTCTTCCTAGGAGTAGAATAGTAACTAAGACAGTAACCAAGAGAATTATGACATGTAATGTCTATGGCATCTATTGAGCTGTGTTGGTTAACAACTTCAAAAAAGACAACCCATTTCTGGCACTGAATATCTTCTAATAGGATAACTCAATCTAAATATTTTATTTATGTATATTTATATAGTTCCCCATAATATTAGAAATTGTACATGTTGAAAGCTCCAGGCTCTGGAATTTCCTCTATTCCAGATATGCTGGTTAGCAATGGAAGAATAAGAGTTTGGTTTCTTTTTTTTTGTTTGTTTGTTTTTTTTTGGTTTTTCGAGACAGGGTTTCTCTATGGCTTTGGAGCCTGTCGTGGAACTAGCTCTTGTAGACCTTTCTAAAAAAAAAAAAAAAAAAAAAAAAGTTCAGCTTCTATTCAGAAATGATGTGTTGATTTAGAAGAACCTGTCAGAAGCTATAAAATTACATATTTTTAGATAAGCAGTGGGTGTTTTTCATAGATCCAAGTGTATATAACAGTACTGAATCAGGCTAAGCTATTATATAAATATTCAGAAATTATGGTGCCATTGCTCTCAATTTTCTTTCAACAGTGTCTATAATAATAGTGGATATTAAATTTTCACAAATTTTACGTGCTGAAGACTCTGCTAGTTTCTTTAGTATACAAACATTTAATTGCTTACAATAACGCTCTCATACCATAGATATGTTCCCTTATTGATCTGGAGAGGTACATGCTGCTCAAAGCAAGAGAGTAGTCATGTTTAAACTAGAATGTGAATGCAAAGTGGAATAATTATCCTTTGAAAACATAGTCATGGCCATAAGTATAGCAGCAGGTATTAAAATAGGTTAAGGCTTAAATAATGATACAACCAATGTACCATTAATTCTCAACTGTAATCAAATAGAAAGACTTGTATTAATATGATGAAAGCTTGGATTCACAGATGGTTTATGGGGAAAATAGTCTACTTTAAATATATCAGTGATTGACCTAAGGGCATCCTTATAATTAAACACCTGCTCACCTTACTATTACATACATGAGCCCTAAAGGATAAAAGAAAGAGCTATTTTAGTCTTGTTTGAAGTATTTTTCTTTAAAAATTAGATTCCTGAAAAGTTTTAAATAAACAAAATGTGTTAAGAGGCTCATTTAATCAAACAGAAATATACCAGGTATGTTTAATGTATGAACCATAACACCCTATTGAAACAAACTTATAAATAAATAAAATTCTTTAGTCACATATCCCTCAAGTTATAGAGAAAGACAAATAAAGAGCTACAAGACAGATTGATTTATGTTTGCTTACAGGTAAAGCCACACACTCTCAAAGTAGGAAATACAAACCTAATCTGCCTTTATCCAAGTGGTTTGAACATCAAGGCATGCTACTAGGAAGAAAGATCATATCACATCATTGCTGAAGTAATGATGTACATGAGAGTGTGAAGTAAGGAGGACTCTGGATGTGAAATATTCAACTAGATCTCCTTAGGACAGGCAGAGATGCAAGCCTCTTAGCACTTTGAAGCCCTAAACAAACACTGATGATACTTAAGAGTCTGTGTTAAGTATCTACTTGACCAGGTAGTTAGCAAGCAAGGAAAACAAGGTCTAGACATGGATAAAATAAATTCCATGCTGCCCTAGACTAACACATTGAGGTAACATCATTGAAACCAGGGATCTCTCATGTGTGTGACAATAGATATTCCATGATCTCTTTTCTCCACACATAAACAAATATATATTTGCAACACAAAAATAACACACCTACACACAAACCTATTTACATTCATAGATTATTGAATAATTTTCAATTTTTTGTTTATTTCAATAGTTCATTGAAAGTTTGTACAATGTATTCTGATTATGCACACCTCTCCCTCGTTTCCTTCCATATTTACACATATCCGTATCTCCACTACCCATCCAACTTTGTGTCCATTTTCCATTTTTAAAACAAATCAATTCCAATCTATAGGACCCATATGTCATTGGATGTAGAGCCTCCAAATGGAGCATATTTAACATAATGCAGGGTATACCCTTAAAGAAAACGGACTTATCTTCTTATCCCAGATCTCAGTTTCATTGGAGAAGCATCTTTTCACAATAGGTGATAATAAACATGGAGACACACAAATGATGAATCTAAGGAGAATTAAAATAGCACAGAGTTCTCAGTCCTAAATGGGACTTCTATTTTGCATTCCTTCATCCCAGTTCTCAGGAATCTTTGCCAAAGAGGGAGGTGGGAATATTATGAGAGCCAGGAATATTAACTGTCTACAAGGAAACAGTGTTGTCTAGACACATGCAGCAGCTGTGACAGTGTGTACGAGACCTGTGCAAATTCAACCCAAAACAAATCTCAGCGTCCAGAGCAATCACACAATAATCCAAAATAATCACGCAGGAACTATATTAATTGCAATACTGTTTGGCCAGTAGCTTATGTGTATTTCTAGCTAGCTCTGACATCTTAAATAATCCCATTTCTATTATTTTATATTTTACCACAATGCTTGTGGTTTACCAGTACCAACACACAGGTGTCTTTTTCCTCCAGTGGCTACATGGTGTCTCTTGACCCTGCCTACTCTCTCTCTACATCTCTTCAGATTTTCTGCCTGGCTTTAATCTGTTAAGCCATGTCTGGGATATCAATTCATACAGGATTATACACACACATAAACAACAAATAAGTAAATAATTTAAACATAAAAATTCAATAAAATAATGTTGCTTGGTGGTGCTCATTGTTGCTCTCAGATGTACAAGTCAATACCTTGGCAACTATATCCTAATATATGGTAGTTACAATACATTAAGGCACAGACAAGTTATAACTGAAAAGTTTAAGCCTGGTGTAGAAGAGAATGCATTATAATAGACTTTGTGATGGGAGTTTGTGCTGACCTTAGCCGCATGTCCATTATGATTGTGCTGTCTCGGATTTATCTGTTATTTTAAGTAACATATAAATAAAATATTTTATATAAATTGGCTGAATTCTTAACATAGCTGTGGAAATCTGCTAAATATTGAATTTCAAACCTTAGTAGATTTGAACAGAGCCCAACCAGAACTCATCATGGAATAATAAGCATTGTAGTTAATTTGTTTGACCTCTAGCCCAAACAATTCTGTTATATTGCTTTAAATATCAGTTTCATTCATTCACTCTTTTTATTTTTTTTCTTTGATTATAAGATTTATCTCTGGTGTAGCTCTAGCTGTCCTGGAACTAGCTTGTAGACCAATTTGGCTTCAAACTCACAGAGATCCACCTGCTTCTGCCCCGCTAGCCCTAGGATTAAAGCCATGTGCCTCTACCACCTGGCCTTAAATAGAAGTTTCTATGTATCCCAATTTTAACCAATTTAATACTTCATGTACCATGCTGTTGCACTGGAACTGTCTGAGGTAACCTCACATAAAGATCTCTGAGTTTTCTATTTTCCCTTGTTTCATTAACATTGCACTCACAGCCAAGCAATGTTACAATCATGCCAAAGGCAGTAATCATGACTCTTCTATATTTTTCTTGTGTTTTTAAGACAGGGTTTCTCTGTAGCTTTGGAGCCTGTTGTGGAACTTGCTCTGTAGACCATGCTGGCCTTGAATCCACAGAGATTCATTCACCTGCCTCTGGCTCCCGAGTGCTAGGATTAAAGTATGTGCCATGACCACACAGCTTATGACTCTTTTGTAATCATTCTCAGGCAAGAATATAATAGAAAGATTGTAAGCCTAACTTATAGGATGAATGTTCTTCTAATGTTGATATTTTAGCTAATAATAATGTTAATCTTTTGTGATTTTTTGTAGAAATATTTAATCAAAGAAGAATTTTATATGAAAAAAGGATTTATTAGCCAGGTGTATATCCGGGAGAATAATGAGTGCACTGGGCAGAATATTTAGTTCATGTAGTGTGGTGATAGAGAGAGGTCACCTCATCCTTGGTAACCAGGAACAGAAAAAGACTGATAAGGAGTATCACTTTGGTAGTTCTGACTAAGTATGAATGAGTTGTTTGATATTCCTCCAAGCTAGAGATTTAGAGTTCATTGCTGACGAACGTGAAATCTCTGAAATCCCAACTAAAAGAAATCCACAGCTAGATCCCTCTAGTAAGGCAATCATTATACGGGGACTCCTAAAATTTGTAGATATATCTTCCTCTTGTACAGATTATGGTGGAGTTGATTCCCTACTGCTAACATTTCAAGGCCAGATAGAGCAGTAACCAATCCATAAGCAGTCTTTAAAACATTACATGGCTAAACATATAAGAAAATTTCACCTTTAGAACTTGTGTACTTTTATCTTATTAAAACTTGCTTATTTTGTAATTATCAAATGGCGTATATAAAAACTTTCAAAGCAAAATTAGTTGCTTTGAGTTTTTATAAGACAGTGTAAATATTTTATTTTATTTATTTCATTTTTCGTGTGTGTGTGTGTGTGTGTGTGTGTGTATGCAGGTAGCCAACAGATGCCTTGCAACTATGTTTATAGGCATTTGTGGCATGATTGAAGTAGGTGCTAGGTTCCGAACTGGATCCTCTTAAAAAAGCAACTGATATTTGGGCCATCTTTGAGCCCCAAGAGCATACTGTTCAAACAATTAATATGATTGCACTAGTTTGAAGCTAATAAAAAATAACAAACGAATGTAATGTCAATGGAGAATATCTTATGCAAAAATCTACTAGGAAATCATTTTGGAGAAAAAAATAAAACACTTCCATTGACCACTGGCTTACATTTTAATACTGGAGCTAATTTTCCTTCAGGAAGCACATTTTTTTAAAAAAAAATATTTATTTATTTTAATAATTATTATTTTAATTTCATTTAACATTTCAACCAAAGTTCTCCTTGTCAACCCTCCTCCCAATCCCCCCATTTCCCTGTAGCCCACTCTCATCCAATCCCCTCAACTGGTAAGGGCTCCCATGGGAAGTCAATAAAGTCTGGCACATTAAGTAGAGTCAGGACTTAGCCCTTCCCCACTGTGTTAAGGCTCAGCATGGCCTCATACCAGATGGCTCAGCTGTTAAAGGCTAGGCTCATAACCAAAAATATAGGAAACACATTTTTAATGCTCAGGTAAAATTTGTTGCATAAAACTATTCTTAGGAGAAAAAATGAAAATAAATAATTAGAAGAAAAATTTGGGAAAGCAAATTTCATGTGTGTTTTCAAATTTAACAATAATCACCTCAAATACTTAAATACTATGTAAATATCTTCTTTAACACAGACACACCTGTAATGTCTGCTATGATTCTAAAATCTTTGTTTTCAGAATAACATTTACAAAAGTTAATGTCTTTGGCATGTCCATTGCAACTCGTCAAAGATTTTCTGTGAGTACAAGAAATCTTTGTGATATGGAAAGTCAGGCATATCACTCTTCACTTGGGAATTTAGAATAAACTTTCCATCTTCCACAATGTTTCTGTGAGGTGCAAATAGCTGCATTCTGAATTAAGTTCAGTTCAGTTAAAAGAACACATGTAAGAAACTGTGGGTAAGTAATGATTAAAACATAGGTTTTAGAACCTGAAATCTTAGTCTGGCTAATTACTACCACTGTGAACCCGGGGAAAAATTGACCTTTCCTTAAATTAGTTTCTTGAGTTATAATATTAAATAATAGTAATATTGACCAAGAGTTTTGTGTATATTTAATGTGAACTGTGCCTAACTATATTGAACTACTGTAAAGTATCAGGTATTGCAAAATTATAATGAATTCCTGTGCAAGAAAATTTAAGGAATATAATCACAAATTGAATGAGTTTAATACCTTTTAATTTACATTTCTTTCAAAATTGAATTTCATGTGCCTAGTTCTACTGCATGGATATCATTTTCTCTTAGGCGTGAACAAATGAAAAGTTGGATGCATAAGTGAAAAAAAAACCAAAAGCCCCGCCCAGGTTTATACTACTCATTTCTGGCACATTAAGTAAAGAAATTAGATTTTTATAACTAGTAATTGTACAACATTTTCATTGAACTTAACTGCCTTTCACATGCTTCAATATTCACATGTTGATCCTCTAGCAACCGAAAAGCAAGACACTATGAATAAAAGGAGCTAGGAAATCAATTTTCTATTATTTTAGGTAATGCTATGTTGTATCATGAAATATTTAGATCTTCATTCTTTTTTAGCATTGAAACATGACAGTGTGGCAGTCTACTATGACCCCAGAATCATTTCATGATCAAAATTCTAGACTGTGAGCCCTACATTCTCCTAGATTGTGTTTTTGCATATATTACTTATTAATTAAGTTACATTTAATATTCTGCTATCTAAATTTTCTTTCAAACCATGGATAGATTTAATTTTTATAATTATTAACAATGACAAGAGGATATGAATTTTAATTCATATATATATATATATATGAGATGTAGTTAGTCATCTGATTAGTCAATATAAATAATGTGTATTTCAGGTTATGTTAACTGATTCTAATACTTTTCAAATTATTTAGACAGAGTTCTCTATATGTCAGATTCTTTAAAAGTAATTTTTTAAAAATTTACTTCATAGCCGGGCGGTGGTGGCGCACGCCTTTAATCCCAGCACTCAGGAGGCAGAGGCAGGCGGATCTCTGTGAGTTCGAGACCAGCCTGGTCTACAAGAGCTAGTTCCAGGACAGGCTCCAAAACCACAGAGAAACCCTGTCTCGAAAAACCAAAAAAAAAAAAAAAAAAAAAAAAAAAAAAAAAAAAAAAAAAAAAAAAAAAAAAAACTTCATATGGTATAGAAGGAAAAATTTTACAAGATTTTATTTTTTATGGAATTAAATGGATACCTGAATTATAGAGTAACGGTGACTCTGCCAATAGAGATTCAGGTAAATCCACAACGTACTTGTATATATAATACAGCTTTACAATTTAAAAGTCAAAGAGACAAAACCAAATCTAATAGAAGAATTAAGGCATGTAGGGACAAAGTTATTGGAACATAAAGGACAAGTGTTGGGTGATTTGGGAAGAAAGTGTTGGAAAAAAGCAAGGGGATTACTATCACCAACATACACTGTATTTATTTATGAATTTTATTAAAACTTTTAAAAATAAGAAAAATATTGAGTTAAATATTTAATGCCTCATAGGATATAAAATACTTTTTAAAAATTATTTCTCTGTTCTTGACATCTGTGAACGAAACACACATGTATCATCCTATCATCTTTTACTCATGACCTCTGAACACTTAGTGGGTGAAATCTTCTATTTCCGCATAAAAGAACGGAGACTCAGGGAGATGAAAGTGACTGTTCATATTCACGGGATGAAGTGCCTGCCTCTCACTGGGGTCCCTGTCTGTCCCCACCGCAGGCGCTCCCAACAGCCCAGCCTTGACCAAGGTGAGTCACACAGAGAATGAGGGCTGAAGTCAGCCCTAAGTGGGGAACTGTGGACTTGTGGGATGCCATCCTGTCATGCTTGCTTGTGCAGAGAGGGGGTGCAGCAAGCTGGGGGCTGCCGTGGCGTGGGCGGGGCCTGACACTGAGTAGGGATGCTGCCTCCTGAGGCGGGCAGCTGGTGGGTGGGTTCCCAGAAGGATCTCTCCTCGCAGGAACACTTACTTTGCTGTGCTTTTCCTGGCCTTTCTGGTAGCTAGCGAGCAAGTGCTTGACTTATAAGGGAGCTGGGTGTGGTGACATGCCTTTCTTTAATCTCAGCACTAACTCTCCATGAGTTCAAGGTCAGCCTGGTCTATGTGTTGAGTTGCAGACAAGCCAGACTAATGAGAGACGGCTCAGTGGTACCCATAAAAAGAGCTACAATAAACATCTATTGAAACTGAAAAAAAATTATTTCTCTGAAAGTTTCAAATAATGTGTTTTCTTTTTTTTTTTTTTTTTTTTTTTTTTACTTCTCCCATCATGACTTTCCAAATCCACTCCTCTATACAAACATACATAATTTTAAAGCTTTTTAAAAATTGTTTGTTTTACATCCTGGCTGCAGTTTCCCTTTTCTCCTCTCTTCTTAGTCCCTCCCAATGATTCCCAATCTGTTTCCAGCCTGCAAATCACTCCTTCTTTGTTTCTGTTTGCAAAGGGCGGGTATCCCATGAGTATCAACAAAACATAGCATTTCAAGTTGCAAAAACTAAGCATTTTCACATGTACTAAGGCTGAGCAAGGTGACCCAGTATGAGGAACAGGGTTCCAATGGCCTGAAAATGTCAGAGAAAGCCCCTGTTCTCACCTTTAGGAAGACCACAATAGGACCAAGCTATACAACTCTAGCATATATGCAAAGTACCTAGGTCCCTCCTATGCAGGATCTTTGAACATCATTTGTGTGAACCACTATGAGCCCAGGTTAGTTGATTCTGTGAGTAAAATTTTTAACCTTTCCAGAACAATTTTTGTAACCCAAATATATCAGTAGTGTGTGATTGACATTCTCTTGCCTACAATCGTGGAGAATATTATTTCTCCATCTCCCAGGAGCTAATATTTGTGAATATACATATATATACTCATACACACACATTGTGTTCAAATCCTCAAAAATAATCTAAAATGATTGCATACACCCTCACTCTCAAACCTACTTTAAGAGCAGTCTATGACAAGTGAGAAAAAGAGAGCCAGTTTCCCAAAACTAAGCTTTCTATTAGGCTGCTTATTTTCGAGTGGACAAAAATAAAAACCTATTTAATACAGGTAACACTCTAAAGTAGAAAAGGAAGGGATTTGAGGTGGGTCACTGAAAAAGTTGAGGGGTTGATATGTTGAAAAAGCATTGTACTCAAGTATGAAGTTCTAGATCAAATTCTAAAATTATAGTTCCTAAATATAAAGCAATGAAAAGACAAGTATGTTATGTATTTACTTATATGTGAATGTTACCCGTTAATCTGTGATAAACAGTCTACAGTCCCTATAACCACAGAGGTTAGATATAGAAATGGGGTTAGAGGAATGGATCTTCCTAGGTAGAAAAATTGAATAGATAGTTGTGTATGGACTTTGGTTGGGGAGACAGAAATTGATGATTAAACTAAGACAGGGTTAGAAGAGATGGGAAAGGGATGGAATACAGAAAATATGGGAAGAGACACCTAAAACTGATAGGATCCAATAGAAACCTACTATAATAGAAGCTTCTTAAGTATTTACATGTACTTAAGAAAGTGGTGGCTCACGCCTTTAATCCTAGCACTCAGGAGGCAGAGGCAGGCGGATCTCTGTGAGTTCGAGACCAGCTTGGTCTACGAGCTAGTTTCAGGACAGGCTCCAAAACCACAGAGAAACCCTGTCTCGAAAAACCAAAAAAAAAAAAAAAAAAAAAAAAAAAAGAAAACTGTATAGAATAACTAAATAATGGAAGAGGCAAATACCTCAACTAGACAACTTTTTTTAAAAAACCGAAATAAACTCCTTCCTCCAGGAACAGGTTATTTCTGTTATATCTGATTGAGCTATTGGCCAAAGAGGTGCATAGTGACATAAATTCTAGGAGTACCAATAACTGCCTGATTTAAGTCCTACCCTAGGAGTTGGAACAAATGGCTAACACTCCTAGGTGTTTGAAAGTCTGAGACTAGACAGGCCATGGACCTAAGAGAAAACTAACTAATACTGTTTTTATTCCCCTCTTAAAAAACAGCCCAAACAGAGTTTCTTCTCCTTCCATTTCTCCAGTACTCCCTCCTACCCTTTTTCCCATAGATCCACTCCCCCTCTGTTTTGTTTGGGAAAAGAGCATGCCTTCAAAGGATATCAACTGTACACAGCATAAAAAATTACAATAAAACTAGGTACAACCCAAAATATCAAGGCTGTGCATAGAAACCCAGTAGGAGGAAAATTGTCAGTTCACAAGAGTGGGCAAAAGAGTCAGAGACTACCTCACTCACGCTGTTAAAAACACCAAGCTAATAAACATCATATATAAGCAGAAGATGTAATATGGACACGTATAAGCTCTAGCGATGTTTCTTCAGTATCTGTGAGTCCCTATGAGTACTTCTTAGTTTATTATTTGTTGCTTGTTTTCCTGATGTCCTTGATCCCTCTGGCTCCTACAATTTTTCTTACTCTCAATTGTTCTATTTCCCAATCTCGGGGAGCAGAGAATCAATTGAGAGCTCTAATTTGGGCTCTCTCTCCACCTTATGTTTGACTGTGGATCTCTGCATCTGTTCCCATTAGCTGACAGAGGAAGCCTTTCAGATGACAATTTGCTTACACAAATCTATGAGTGTAACTGAATATCATTAACAGTATTTTTATTGTTTTTTAAATTTTTTTCCCTAAGTATCTGGGCTATCCAAACTCTGGCTCATATAGGCTGTGTCAGGCCAAGACTCCCTCTCATGACATCAGCCCCAATAAAATAAAACCAGACATTGATTGACCACTGCCAGAATTTCTGTGCCCTAATTGCCTCACCACATCTTATAGGTCAAAGGTTTCACGACTGGGTTGGTATTTGAGTTCCACCAATGGACGTTGCCTGGTTACAGAAGATGGCCAGTTCCAGCTCCATATCCTTTACAATGAATCCTGGAATTCACATGCAAGTGAATGGAACTAGAAACAATCATCCTGAGTCAGTTAACGCAGACCCCAAAATAATAATATGATATGTACTCAGTAAGTGGATATTAGATGTTAAATAAGTGGTAATCAAGCTACAATCCACAGGCACAAAATAGGTAAGGAAAAAGGAAGGCTAAAAGGGGGACAAATGGATCTTTCTGGAAGGAGAATTAGAAAAGGTTTTGTGGGAGGACTGGGAGGTTCATGGGAGTGGCAATAGAAGGTATCATGTTGGGGAGGAAGAGAGAATATGGGAAGGAGGCATGACTGGAATTGGGGTCGTGATTTGGGGGTTGATCTGAAAACACAGTACATTAGACTCTCCCGGTATTTTACAAGAGCAACCCTCCTGTGGACACAACTGTTCTTATGTCAACTACTTTTATATAACCATTACTTCATAAATATAAAAAGAAAATGGCTTGAAACAATTTGTTTAACATGACTCTAAACGAATAATCTTTTTAAAGACTATTCACTTTTTAAGAAAAAGTATATACAAAAAAAGCAAATACCTTTTAAATTTCAGCATTACTTTTAAAAATTAAAAGATATTATATTTGTGCATTTTTAAATGAATGTGAACTTTCTATTAACTATAAAAACTTAAATTCTATTTATATTTCTATTGAAATAAATTTAGCATATATATATATAGTCTTTATTCTAAATTTCATTTTATGCAAAATGTTCTCATGTAGTTTTACAAAAGATATATTTCCCTAAGATCTTCCACACTAACTCCATTTCCATTCAATACACATGCTAGTGTTTCTAAGCCTCCACATACAGTGCAATGGGACTGTATTTGGGATGCATAATGAGTTGTTTTGGAGGGGGTGTGATTTTGATTAATACAAGCTTTTTAATTAAAGAAAAAGTAATCATCACTATGGCTTTCATTCTATATATAGGCCATCCTTCCAATTGATATGTAACATAGTGCCCAAGCACAGAGCCTCCCATTAGAGGATTAATAGCTTGGCCATCTATCCTTGCCAGTGCCCATACTGGAGGTGAGCACCCAGGAACAAAACAACAAAAAGCCAAACACAAAACACAAAACAAAAAAAGCAATGATAGAGTGCCTTGTTTCCTTTGCAAGGAAACTGATTATTCTGTAACAATTTATAGCAGTCTAAATACAATGAAAGATTAATATCGCTATTATAACAGTGCTTTTTCAGCTAGAATGTAATGAAACCTAGTTATAAACTGAAAAATACCCTCTATATTCCGATGCTTTCTCCACTCCCATTTTTTTTGTTCAAAATATAGATGGAATATTCTTTGAAAATTGGCCACAACAATATTTTTTAAAAAATTCTCTTCCAAATATTCGGAAAAGTGTGAAACGAGCAGAAGTGATCTGCTACTGAGCACAGGGAGTCAAACATGAAGAATGATGATGAGTTGTTTAACCTATATGCAGTCCATCTTCACGGGAGTTTCTAGTTGCTGACCTTTGGAAAGGATACTCTTTAATAGAACTGTCTAACTTCACAGGAAGAGTGTAACTTTAAAAACATTCACAAGTGATGGATACCTGGGTCTACTACCAGATAGTGTACACATCTTATGTCAATAAAACTTAATTTCTGCCATTCATACTTCTCAATTTCACTCATATTAGAATACTATATTGAGTCTTCAGCTTCCACAATACACGCAAAAATATTCAATACTTCACCAATTTTATACCTGAGTCCAGAAGATTTCTCAAGTAGACACTTAAGAAATAAGAAATATGTATGTATCGTGTGTTTCCTATACCTGTGTACACTTAGGAACATGTTGTGTAAAAAAAAAAAAAAACAGATACATGTATGATACAAGTAATTTATTCTTTAATTGTCTTCAAAAATATATTGAATTAATTTACAGGATAATCACACATTGCTTTATGGAAGGTCCAAGGCTCTCCCTACTATTTCTAGGCTGAGAAAGGCATACACATTCAAAGAGAATAGGATGCCAAAAAGCCAGGAAATGTGTGTGGTAGAGATAAATCCTGGTCCCACTATCAGTGACCCCACACTCTGCCCCAGCAATTCAAATGTCAACCACATTTAGAGGGACTAGTCATGTGCTTGTTTCTTCCCAGTCCAGCTGGAGTTGGTGCATTCCTATTAGCTCAGGTAAACTGTTTCAGTTGATGAACCTACCATGATCTTGACCTCTTTACTCAGATTCGCATTCCTTCCACTCTTCAACTATACTTTGGGAGCTCAGTCCAGTGCTCCAATGTTGGTCTCTGCCTGTGTTTCCATCAGTTGCTGGATAAGGTTGTTTGGTGATATTTAAGATATTCATCAGTCTGACTACATGGCAAGTCAAGATCTGGCCCCCTCTCTATTGCATATGATCTTAGCCTGGGTCATCCTTGTGGATTCCTGGGAATTTCTCTAGAGCCAGATTTCTGCTAAACTTACAATGGCTCCCTCAATCAAGATATCTCTTTCTCGTCTCTGTCTTTCCTGCATCTTGAATATCACATTCCCTCAATAGATAAATATTTATCACCACAAAACTCAAGTAAAAAAGGGATTAAATACCTCAATATAAATCCAACCACACTGAACCTGATAGAAGAAAGAGTGGGGAGTAGTCTTCAATGCTTGGGCAAAGGAGACCACTTCCTTAATATAACCCCAGTATCATAGACGCTGAGAGCAACAATAAATAAATGGAACCTTCTGAAACTGAGAAGCTTCTGTAAAGCAAAGGATACATTTAATAAGACAAACATGCAGTATGCTGAATGGAAAAAGATCTTCAGCAATCCCACATCAGAAAAAGGACTGATCTTCAAAATATATAAAGAACTCAAGAAATTAGATATTATAATTCTAAATAACAAAATTTAAAAATGGGATACAGGATTAAACAGAGAATTCTCAACAGAAGAATCTCAAATGGCCAAAAGATACTTAAGGAAATTTTCAGAACCACTAGCCATCACAGAAATGCAAAACAAAACAACTCTGAGATACCACCTTACACCTGTCAGAATGACTAAAATCAAAAACACCAATGATAGCTTATGTTGGAGAGGATGTGGAGTAAAAGGAACACTCATCCATTGCTGGTGGGAATGCAAACTTGTACAACCACTTTGGAAATCAGTATGGCAGTTTCTCAGAAAATTGAAAATCAACCTATCTCAGGATCTAGCAATACCACTCTTGGGCATAAGATGCTTAATCATACTACATAGGTATTTTTTCAACTATGCTCATAGCAGCATTATTTTTAATAGCCAGAACCTGGAAACAACCTAGATGCCCCTCAACCAAAGAATGTATTTGTAAAAACGGGTTGCACATTTACACATTAGAGTACTGCTCAGCAATATAAAACAATGACATCTTGCATTTTGCATGCAAATGGATGGAATTAGAAAACACTATCCTGAGTAAGGTAACCCAGACCCAAAAAGATGAATATCATATGTATTCACTCCTATGTAGATGCTTGCTGTAAACAAAGACATTGAGTCTATAAATCATGATCCTAGAGAAGCCAAGAAATAAGGTAACATATAGAAAAACATATATAGATCTACCTGGAAATTGGAAGCAGGCAAGACTGACTGATAAAATTGGGAGTGCATGGGGGTGCAGGGAAAAGGGAGGAGAGAAAGGGAAGAGGAGGAGAAAAGCAGAGGGTTGAGGAGAACTTGAGCAAATGAGATATAGTGTTCCTCTCTTTCCTTTTCACAGCCTGAGCCTAACACAAAAGCCATTAAATAAATATTTTTGAATAACCGAATAATTTGAAAATTAAATGAGTATATAATAGTCAAGTTATTTAAACTCTGTGATAAAGCAATTATTAAGTAGAAAAACTGAGGTGTGGGTTGGTTGGTCAGTTTATGCTCTTCATAACAGGATGCTGAACATAAAACCTTGTATCATTTTTTTTAATAAACTGAAGACTTCTCTGTTTTTGCGATATTAATATAAGTAGATAATCATATAATTAAGAAAGTTTAAGTATCTCTAGCTAAACCTGCTGAGTGAAATGAAATGACCCAAATAGACAAAGTGGTATTGTGTCAATTTTAGAAATTTATATGTTAATCTCATTATATCAGAACAGAGATTGTACCAATAACTTTCAGATACATGGCAAATGATCTTATGACGTTAAAAGATGAGTAAAGCAAGACCACTATTCAGGTGCTTCTTTTCAACAAGCATTCTTTAATGTTCAACAGTCCATTATGTTCTAAATACCTTCTGCTGCCAGAATTTGATAATTGTAGGTGATAATCATACTGAAAATAAATGAACAGGAGTAACAATTTGGCCCATGTTTTATTAAACTCCATAAAAATTAAACTATCAGAAAAAGCATACTTAAATTATGCTGTCTCTTATCAAAGGTAATATACCTCACAAATGGTTTAACATAAAACATGCTTTCAATAAACCGATTAATATTAAATTATGTTATATTAATATGTGATTTCTTTTTCTATGCACAAAGCTACTAAGGAAGGAAAGGCAGCAAACCCCCAAAACAGACACACAATGATGAAGAG
Organism: Chionomys nivalis; assembly: GCF_950005125.1. NCBI lineage: Eukaryota > Metazoa > Chordata > Mammalia > Rodentia > Cricetidae > Chionomys > Chionomys nivalis. The sequence goes on along the minus strand of NC_080103.1, from coordinate 25,121,189 downwards.
AGTTATTTGTGTGTAGATTTCTTAATTTAAGTCCTTCTATACTGTATTGATTTCAAATAGTGTTTGAGAGAAATCGTATTGCAAGATCTTGTCTAATTGTCTAATTGATAAGTGAATGTATTCTAGTTTCCTCAAGCACTGCCATTGGTCTTCATTGTGCAAGTTGCTATAAGTTGCTGGATTTGAACATCTACATTTTGCTTACTCTGTATAAATGTGTCATCTACATTCAGGGAAAAGGGACCCAAACCAAATGTAATATCTGTCTCTGCATCTTAGCCTCCTCCACCTACAATAATTTGAGAACTTGAGTATGGTTGTTTATCCAAAATTTAGTTCCTGTCATTGTTTTACAATAGGACAAATGAACATTGTATTTGCTACTTGTGAGTATGTAGTTTAGGTCCATTAGATAAAGCGTGCACTATGTATCTTTCAAGGAAGTCAAACAGAGCAAAGTTTAAAACCAATTTCACATGGTGACTGAGCATTGCTTATCTTATATTTTTCAGGCTAAAACCTTTCTGTGGGACATGTTATTTTCCAGTGACTGCTCCAAACAGCCTAGCTGCATTTCACACTTTAGAAAACATTTAAATGAAAATCAGGAAGATTCTCTAAAAACAATGTTTTCCAAAAGTTATTTATGAAAATACAGGTTTACATTAATGTTTAAATTTTTCATTTGCCTTATGTAATGTTTTCCAAAAGTTATTTATGCAAATACAGGCTTACATTAATGTTTAAATTTTTCATTTGCCTTATGTTACCTCACATCAATTTGGCCTCCTTTCCCTCATATAAAAAATGTTTTTTAAAGAATGGTTTCAGTAAGTATTGCTTCGTTCATCACATGTGCTTCCAGTTTGAGATCAGACTTTCTTATTTTTTTATATTTATTTTCTTATCAAACTTTAAATCTATTCAAAAGTATCCTGCTTTCTACCTACTAGATTGTGAGTTTAGGATAAATTCAAGAACATTGATTATTGCTGAAGAATCTTAGTATCTTATAATGAAATTTGGAATTTATACTTTTTTTTTCTTGGTTTTTCTCAACAGGGTTTCTTTGTAGCTTTGGAGCCTGTTTTAGAACAAACTCTTATAGACCTGGCTGTTCTTGAACTCACAGAGATCACCTGCCTCTGCCTCTTGAGTGCTGGGATTAAAGGCATGTGCCACCACCACCTAGTGGTAATTTATACTTTTTTAAAGATCATGAATTCTGTTAGGAAAACTAGTATATAGAAAGAATTCAGTACTCATTTAGTACTAAACAAATATAACGAAGCATCATAGCAGAGATAAGATGCATACCAAATCACCCTGATAATGAAATATCCACCCTGAATAAAATGAAAATTATATATAAATTCACTTTTAGTTATAAAAATCAAGTATGTATCATTTATGTCTTCATTGAAACAAACTAAGAAAGAACAAACAATTTTAAAGGAAACAAAATATACTTTTCATTATACGTAGCAATCCAAGTTTCCATTCCCTTCACATAACCTCCCACCCTAATCCACTTTTCTGAGAGAATAAGGCACATTGCTTTAGGGAAGGTCCAAGGCCCTCCCTACTATATCTAGTCTGAGCAAGTTTTTATTTTTATTTATTTATTTTCTTAAATAACTCTGGTTGAGGTTAGAAAATTATCCAAACTAGCACTGAAAATATTTTTCAGAATTTGAATTTATGAAAGGAGATTTTATAGGTATCAAAAACCTCAATAACGTTTCAAGCTGAATTTTAAGATTGTATGAGAATAGGGGGAAAGAAAATGTCACTGGAGGAGAAAGAAACATCCATCTGTACCCTCTAAACATCTAACTTAATCATCAATCCTGTAGACTGTAGTTCTCTGTTTCCAAATCTGCATCACCAAGTAAATATGAACCCACATATTTTCACATTAAATTTTAAGACATAAAACAAATTTGTTTTTTTCACAGTTTTAAGTCCTAAAGAAAATTATAGTAGGTAAGTAAGTTATTGTTCATTTACTATAATAATTTAGCTGAGTCTGGATAATGATAAATAAAAGAGTCTTACCAAGAGAGAACTTTTTATTTTTTAATTAGTTAACTGATTAATTAATTTACTTATTCAGTATTCTAGAAAATAAATGTCATGATGATCCTTTACATCCAGTTCTTGTGAGAAACTAAATGCTAATACTGTTCTAGAAGGGGCATATGCAAGTAGACCTCATATTTGGTGACAAGACTATAGACCTATTAGGAGAGGTAAAAGTAAATTTTTTTTTCTGACTGGTTGCGCTTCCTTACCAATATAATTCCTACAGCTACACATTTTAATTATGACTAGTAAAAATGTTAAATCCCCACAGCAAAAACAACTGAATGAAATCCAAACTTCCCTGACCTGAATGTGTGCTTCCAAATTCATGTACTGAAATGTAGTTATAGTGTAATAGAATTGAGAGGTTTGAATATGAAGGGATATTTAAGGTATAGGAGCAGAGCTCACATTAAGATCAACACTCTATAAAAGGACTTGAAGGATTGGGTTCTCTCTCATCAGCTTTTCTAACCTGTAGATAAAGTGTTGTTCCCCATTGGCAGTTGTTCCCTTCTGTGGTGTTGATTCAGAAAAAAAAAAAAAAAAAAAACCAGCCTCACCAGAAGTCAGGCACCATTGCTGTGATATTGGACTTAGCCTCTAAAACTGTGAAAAATAGGTTTCCATTGTCTATAACTTACCCAGACACATGCATTTATTTACTAGAAAAATTGAGTAAGAAAATAACAGAGTGTTACCATAGTAAATACTTGAAAATGTGCAGTATCCTTCAAACTGGGTAATTGGGAGAAACTTGGAGAGTTTAAAATATGAAATAGTAAATTTCTGCCATGTTCAGGGAATTAAGAGCAGTGTAAGTGGGCTCTCTGCAGAACAGGAGAAACAAAGAAAGAAACTTAACTTTCTTAGTAGTTTTCTGAATAGTCATAAAACGGTGAAGGACTCCGAAAGGAAAATCTTTAGAGAATAGCTGATGAAACTGAGGAGTATTTATTAAAAAATGAGGTCAGGACCATTCCTGTTACAAAGTAGATAAGAACTCAGCTTTATTGTGTTTATATATGTGCTAGTTAATTTTCTTCTTTTAAGAAGTACCAGTGAGAAACTGTGAAAGAGGGAAGGTGTTTATTTTTCTCTGATATAATCTGGGGGTTTAGTCTGTCCTAGGGTTGAATACAGGGTGGAATAATTCCCAGCAACACTACAAGGAGTTTGTGTCTGCTGCTGCTCCACGCATGAAAACCATATTTGCATCATTTCTATCCCTTGGTCTTCCCCCTCTGACATTTCCCCTGTTCTCTCAACTTCCTCTCACGTTCGCTACCTCTTCTTTAATAACGATGGTTGAATATATAAATATGCGTTCACCGTGGACTATACTATGAATTAACAAAATCCCAGAACAGATGCTATTAAGGTTCAATGTGAAGATCAGAAAATCAAAGCTCCCAACCACTGGCTGCTACTTCTACTTCAACGTGGCAATCCTGATTTCACAAATCCTCAGAATGAGACTGAGCATGAAACCTGTCTTCTCCCATCTTACATTCCTCTCTAACGCTAGGATTAAAGGCGTGCACCACCACTGCCCAGCTCTATGGCTAACTAGTGTGATTGCTGGGATTAAAGTGTGTACAACCACTGCCTGGCCTGTATGGCTCACTAGTGTGGCTGCTTTTTGTTGACCTTCAGGAAAGCGTTATTTATTAAAACACAAATAATATGCCACTATAATAGACATATATTTGCATGTATGTACATATAAAACCTACTGATTACATTTCATGTTTTGTTCACGGCTTTGCATGTTTAGGGCTAACAATTTGTGATTGTATAATCTATAAAGGTGATCATCCGTAGAGAAACTTTATTCTTCCTTTCTGAGTAAGTAATGACGGCCTGTGACTCTTTATAGAAGGCTAAAGTCATCTGAACCACCACACCCTCCATGATCCACTTTGAACTGTTAATTGGTTTGGTCATTATCAAATCTTGTTCAGGCAGCCATGTTGTTGAGATTTCAAGAGTGTAGTTTCACTGCCGTGTCTATAAGACACTGTATTGTAGGAAATATCCTGTTCTCTGGCTAGTCAAATATTTCTGTACCTTCTTTGGAATTTTATCTGAACCTTAGATGAAGGGTTTGCATTACATGGCCAGTGTATCATGTGAGACAGGTCACGTGACAGGAATATATTCTCTGTTTGTTTTTTAATTATGCAATATGAAGATAAAAGATCAGAATTCATTTAGCTCTCCCTCTTTCTCTCTTAACTCTCTCTCTCTTTCTGTGTGTGTGTGTGTGGAGAGAGAGAGAGAGAGAGAGAGAGAGAGGAGTAGGTGGAGTCAAGGAGATGCCCTGTGACTGCTGAAGGAGGTAGAAACTGGAGAATCTTATTGGTAAACCACGAATCTCGTGGTCAATTATAAAATAATAGGAATAGGTTAATTAAAGATGTAAGAGTTAGTTAATAGGCAGAGCAGTGTTTTAATTAATATAGTATCTGTGTGATTATTTAGGGTCTGGGCAGCCAGGGATGAACAATCTGCCTCTGACTACAAATTATAATGTTGAGATATTCATCGATACTGGTAATGTGGCATCATGCTGATTATCAGACTATTATCTGGGTATTGTATATTAAAGTCTGTTTCAACAATGTTGCATGTATATGGACTTTTCATTAGCTATTGTGCACAATAGTACATATTATTGCTTTGGGATAAAAACACACATTTCCTCTGTTTATGAAGCCACTTCACGTCTGTGAAAAAGCTGTGATCCCACATTAATAAGCAAGGCATGTGCTCAGTAAGGTGTTTGCTGACAAAAAGGGAAATAATATTCAATTACTTCCATGCCAATAATGAGTCCCACAGTCAAAGTTCTAAAATGAGAAAACTGAAGGTGTTTGATATATTTTAAGGATGGTAGATGTGTCCTTTATAGCTAAAATAGATAAATATCTTCCCTCTGATGATAGGGAAGGATTTGCTGAAGAGTAAATTCTTTTTGAAAACCCCACGAGTGTTCTCAATTTTCCACCTGAAGTACTGTTCCCATTTCTTTCATTGATAGTCCATAGTTCTTGGAATGTAAAAATAAATAAATAAATAAATAAATAAAGTCTTTAAATTATTGATTATCTGAGTTTGATATGAGCTCCTACTGTCTCCTTAGAAAATGAGTTTAACCCTCAGACATTCCAATAATTTACCTGTATTTTAGGACAAACTGCTTCAAGAAATGTTTAAGATTTATTCTAAGTGCTTTGGTCAGTCACCATGGGATCATATACTTACTGAGTACCAGTGATATAAATAGAGCTCTCCAGGCTTTGGCTTCATAGGACAATTTATATATTAAAAGCATGCTTAAACTACTTATTAAGATGGCACATTTCTCTACCTTAAATGACTTAGAAATAACAATACTGTTATAGATGCACAGCACCACACATTTAACGAGATTGATGATAATAGTGATATGGAAAAAGTGTTATTTTTTTAATCCTGAAATTGATGCCATTCCTTCTAAATTTTACTAGTAAGTCAGGTCTCATGAACATCATAGCAAAATAGATAGCTAGATGCTTAGTGATAAATGTGTGCTAAAAGTTTTTGAATCCTTTTTTTCAAAATGATATTTAACTTTCCAAAGAAAAGATTAATAAATTTAAATCACAGCAAAATATTTTATGTAGGTCTATCCCTCATTTTACCATATTACCCCTTAGAGGTTTAAACAGAATTTTCTCTTGAAGAAATCAGCCTATCCCAGTCGATGACTTTAGAAGTTCTATAAGGGAGCAGGCAGAAGATTCATAAATGAACCCTGATTTCTGCACGCCTTCTTAGCAAGGAAGGATTATGCATGCCATAAACACATTTGAGCCTCATCTGCAACACTACATTAAGCAGGATATACAATTTGCACCTTTATGGACTGATATACTTAGAATTTGTGAAGACTCATTTTTCTATTGCCTGGAAAGAAACAATACTAATAGTGTGTGCAATTAAGAGCTCCCAAGAATAATGGAAAAACTCTTGACCTGTAACCACTTTAGTACAATGAGCTGCCTTGAACGCATAATGAATTCCTCTTTATTATCTTCGTAGAACATCAATGCAGCTAAACAACCTAAAGGACTTCAGGGTAACCCAGGAAGTGATGCTAGGACAGTGACTGAAGCAGCCTCTAGTGATGCACATCTGCTCCTCGATGACTCTCCTGGCCCCATCGCTCATGCCTATGGAGAGTCCAATAAAGTCTGAAAACATTCATTAAAAATTGTCTTCTCTGTTGGGGCCTGTGTAGATAGACTAAAGTCCTTTATCTCCAGGATTAATAAACACAAAGGAGAAAAAGGACATGAGATAGGTAAATTTCATTAAATTTAAGAAGTAGTGAGTTAAAAAAATAAAATAGTGATAGAAACAGTATAAAATTCCAAGAAATATGTAATCAAAGAAGCATGTAGAAAATGAAGAGTCAATAAAATGGGGTAAAATGTTAGAATAATCTATCCATACCAAGATAAAGTTCCAAAATGATAAAAGAATTGAAAATGATTTAATAAAATGGACTTCATTTTTTGTGTGCCTTTGAAATGATTTTTCATGTCAGTTTACATATTCTCTTTCAAGAAAAACAATAAAACCAGAGAGAGAGAGAGAGAGAGAGAGAGAGAGAGAGAGAGAGAGAGAGAGAAGAGAAAACAACACAATAAAAATAAACCCATGGCTCAACATAGAAGGTGTTATGCCTGTGTGCATAGAAGACAGAACCTGAGAGTAAGTACAAAAGTTAAATGATGCAAAGTTTCATTTTAGGAAAAGTTCAAGTTCAAAAGGAAACATTCTTCTTCATAGATTAAAGAAAACAATTTTCCAAGAAAATATATGTAGTTGTTATCTCTGCTATCACAAGGAAATAGCATATCATATTTATAGTAATTTTCATTTTGAACCAAACCATTTAGTTATTATATATTGGAGAAACAATAATTAAAAACTGTTATTCTTATTTGATTTCTACTTTAGACTTAAGTTTTATTAAAATTATTCTCTACCTCATAAGAAATTTTAAACACTCGATATCATGTGTGGGGGGTCAACATCTTTCTCTACATATATTATTCAGTTTAATCAGCTAATTTATACCATAAAACACTAATTTTTTGTCTTACTAGTGTTATCTTTACAAACTATATGTGTGGATATAAAATATGCAATAATATTGTAAAATAAATATATGATGAAGTGACATTCTTGTACTGACTACCATACTGATCAAGTGGAGACATAAAAATAACCTTGTGTCCTATTCTGCCCCCGTTTTGCTTATGCGCTATTCTATAAATCATTGTGCTGAGGTCGTTGAGTATGTCTTTCAATCTAGTTTAAAAGTGAGTTGGATTTCTTGGGAAAATAAGGTTTCTTGTTCAAATCTTACTAAATAAAATTTTGGATAAATTAAAAAATAATATGTTCTATATATTCTCAAGGCATTTTAAAGATGACTCACACAGTAGGCAGAAATGCGAAGTAAAAAAATTAAGAGAATATATGACATATGCCTTGTATTCTATGCTTAAAGAATAAGAAGAAATGTATCTACATTGGCTGTTCAGAGATATCACTATTTTTTAATTCAATTATAGTGACTTAGTTTCATATCTCATAGTATGTTATAAACACTTGAAACAAAGATGCATTCATACTTACTCTAGGTATTTCCTATTATACACGGAAATTTTACACACAAAGTCACATGCGCTAACTTACAGGTACACTTGGATTTAATAATTATTTGAAAAATGATATTTTGTGAACTATTTCATTATTAGTGCTAGAAATTCTTTGAGATTAATCATGGCAATTCTGTCTAATAACCCAGTCTCCTTTAAATAAACAGGAAAAAATCAAGAGCCATTTCTGGATTTCTCAGGTTTCTTTAGATTGTGGTTGACTTTCAAAAGTCTTCATTCTTAGAGAAAACTGACTCCCCTAGACCCTGAAAATTCTCATAGCTCCACAGATATGAGTTAACTTGTGTGTTCAATTACCATTGCTGTGGAGGGATTTGTGTGATTTAGGCTTAAACAGGTCATGTGCATGGTTTTACAACAAATATATGCTACTACCCTGCTGCATTCAACTACACTATTTCCTTATAGTTATAGTTCCTCTGTGGTAGACAAGTCATAGGCCATAGGGATTAACCTACTACTGTTATCCTAGTAAATGTATATAATACCAATCTGATTTCTAATCACTTTCTTTTATACTCATAGATCAGTCTATTTCCATCCTCACCCAAAAAGTATATCACGATTAACTCATAGACCCAAATTGGCCAAAATAGAGCGAATAAGAGACTTCAGAATGCTCAATCCTAAATAGAACACAATATTAAATTCTATGAAATAGCAGGACTAGCATGGTTCCTACAAGATGAGACCACATACTTAGTTTTAGAAACTTTAAAGCTTATGAGTTTGTTGCCAGGGAGGTGTAATTTAACCTTCAGAGTCCCTGATTCCACTGAAGTCAGGTCAGGGTCTATCAGCATGTTCTCTATCCAGCTGAGAAAAGCAGAAATGAAACATTCCTAATACACTGGAAATAAAGGCAATGTCCTGATTTTACCTGCTGGCAGCAAAAGTAATTCAGTAGATTGGTGTTTGTCTTCTCCAGGGAAATCACAAGAAGGCTGCTGCCTTCATCAGTGCTCCTTTCCCACACCTCTCTCTTCCTGCCATGGCTCAGTGACAGGCCTCTTGAAGGATGGTAATGCAACAGGACTGCTGTGGAATTAAAGTCCAGGCTGCTTCAGCAAAGCAATGTATTCAGTTAGATGTCCTGCCTGCTGCGGTAGGAGAACTAAGAAAGAAAGCCTTGATGCTACTGGATACCCTCTCAAAATTGATAGGCCAATAGTTTACTTTCTGTCCATGTGATGATTCCTTTAAAAAATAAGCATGATCGTATCTCAATATGCCTTTATAATACAATGTAAAATGATTATAATTTATCTTCCAAAAAATTTACTTTTTCTTTCAAAATTTACCTTGCAAATATCTTAATAGCAATAGTGTAATATATACTTCAGAGATTTTTGTTTGTTTGTTTGAGACAGGGTTTCTCTTTGTAACAAACTTAGCTGTCTGGGAACTGACTTTGTAGACCAGGATGGCTTCAAACTCACAGACATCGACCTGGCTCCATCTCCTGAATGCTCAGATTAAAGACTTATACCACTATGCCCAACTTTAAAATGCTTTAGTGATTTTAAAACAGAATATTAATATTGTGTGTGGCCAACATTTACTATATATACTTGACATAATGGAGTAGAGGACCAACATGAGAAACACTCTTACCTTTCAGATAATTTCCTTACCAAAAGGTAGCGTTCTGTAAATGAGAATCCAAAAGGCTGAGTCTCCTCTTAATTTTACATTTATTCAAACTTAATGCTCGTCAGACACTTAAGAGAAAAAATGAAAAGCATACCCAACACTTCAAAAATATCATCTGTTGGTTTTTCTTATTTCAAATTCTTATAGAAATTATAGTCACTGGTTGCAAACCATTTCTGCTGCATATATGCCCTTTCTATGTGGGCATGGTTAATATTTAATAGAAGGAATATGTGAGAGTACAGCAGTGAGTTAGGTAACCCAACAGCTTCAAATACTTCTCTCAGACTTTACATCCATACTGAGCACTGACAGAAAAATGTTAAATTTTCTGCATATATCAACTTTTTTGTTGACCTTTTGTCAGAGTTTTAAAGAACATCCTCTCTAAACTAAAGAATGCAAAACTAAGTTGGAAGTATGTATGTCTTCTATAAGAAGACACATACAATTTTATATCAGTAGTCAAAGTAGCCCACAGTGAAACTAATGGACTCCTTTATTTTTTGAAACTTAAGAGGGACAAAGGACAGAGTGTGTTTGGGCTGATTAGATATGAAATTGTTGAAGAAGGAAAATAAGTGTAACGAAGAGATGTAGTTTGTTCAAATCTTGGGATACAGAGAAGGAGTTAGGCAATTGGAGAGAAAACTCTAAAGGCACATAGGATTATGGGTTATGTTTTGTTGGTGAGGAATTGTAGGTAAATAGATGGCTATTCTGAGAAGTTCCAGATTGTTTACTTAGAGAAACACAATGTGAAATACTTTATGAGCTTTGATCAGTTCATTTTAGTTGTTCTGATAATATAGTTACATAAATATAAGTAGGTTTTAATCAATATTTTGTCACTGACAGAAATCAATATTTTTCTACATATTATCAAATACTTTCATTCCTAAATCTGAAAGAAAACCAATGTCTAGGATAAATAATTGAAATATATAACCCAAATTTTAAGTTCTCCATCAGATAACATGAAGATTTCACAGGTGATAGCTTTGTTTTGTATTAGTGCCACGATCCATATTTTTCTCAACTTATAGTTAATTTTCAAACTTAGTTCAAAATAATGAAATATCATAATTGCATGGATAATACAAAATAAAGTAAATTGTGAAAATTTTATTGAAAATGTGCACATCAAAGGGAAATGTATGTGTATATATATCTGTATTATTTGCGTATGTTATATATGTATATGTTATATATATTTAAGATCTTAATAAAGTACTCTTCATTAATTCATAATCTTTATGAGCCAAAAAAGTATTCCAGTTAATAGAGATTCAGGATTTTTGTCTCTATAAAAAAGTTAGGTTTAGGGTCTTACACCTTTAATAGTGGGACTTGACATTTGGAAACAGGAAGGTAAAAGCTCAATGTTATCCTTGGATAACAGCAAGATTGAAACAATTTGGACTATGCAAGACCCTTTCTTTAGCTAGATGACAGATAGATAGATAGATAGATAGATAGATAGATAGATAGATAGATAGATAGATGTTAATGTTTTATTTCATAGTTTGATCAAATATATAAAATAACAGATACTATTAAAAATATATTGCATTATTTTTTTCATGAGACTTCCAGTTTACAGAGATTATTATTATTGCCTTAATTTTAACTGTGTAATAACATAATTTTCAAGTTACTTACTTTAATGATACTTATTTGTATCTTAAATTTGTTCTATATCTGTGAAAATATAAAAACTAGTATGCTCCTGCTTATTATTTCATAACACAGCATGTGAAACACATTTGTGCTTAAATTAAACACATACACACCACCATCACCCCCAAAACCCACAATAAATAATGCAGATGATATCATGGATCTAAGTGGTAAAAGTTTCAGTATTAAGGACCACCTGTTCTCTGTACTCACAGGATTCCCATGGCACAGACAACATGAAATTATATTATACAAAAGTTCATTGAATTGTATGGAGTCCTGAATGATTTGCTATAGTGCTTTATCAAATTTAAGATTCTTCATGAAGCCGGGCGGTGGTGGCGCACGCCTTTAATCCCAGCACTCGGGAGGCAGAGGCAGGCAGATCTCTGTGAGTTCGAGGCCAGCCTAGTCTAGAAGAGCTAGTTCCAGGAGAGGAACCAAAAGCCACGGAGAAACCCTGTCTCGAAAAATCAAAAAAAAAAAAAAAAAAAGATTCTTCATGAAATAAAAAAAAATTACTATCAATTATTCAATAACCAAACCAAAATAATAACAACATAACTGATGTTTACTCACAGATACAACACTGTCTATTTATGAGAAACTATGGAGAACTATTGGGATATGAAAGCCTTTTGTTCTATCTTAGCAGGCTAAGAAGTGTAAAGAAAGGACTATAGGAGTTGACACTACATATGCTTACTCGTTCAAGGTTTATTAAATGTGCAGATATGGAATATACAGATACAAATAAAGAAAGTTGACTGCTGGTTAATACAGACATTAATACAGACATTCTACACAGATGAACGTTTTAGGAGCACACAGGAAAAGGACAAAAATGGGAGATAATGCAGGTGAGATATCTGAATAAATGTAAATAATACAAAAAAAAGATGTCAAGTCTCTAATAAAATGACTATCGTAACTACAAGTAGAACTCAACATAAAAAATAGATCTGTAACTGGTGAAATTAGTCAATGTGTTGAGTCATTTGCTAGGAAGCCTGATAACCTGAATTTGATCCCATGACTTACAGGCTGAAGGAGAAAACCAATCCCCTAACCAAGTGTCCTTTGACCTCCACACAAGTTAGTTAGCATGTTTTCTTCCAAAATGAAAATAGAGTAAAATGTTTTTCATTCTTCTATAATAGTACTGTGGTTGTTTTAACTATAAATACAGAAAATACAATCATGTCTTCTCACTAGCATGAGCTGTCATTTGCTTTATTGATATTAGACATTCTGGTAGGTTTAACATGAAATCACAAAATATTTTGGATTTGCATTTCCACGATGACTAGTGATATTGAACATTTCTTTAGCTGTTCCTCAGTCATTTGAGTTTCCACTTTTGGGAATTTTCTGTGCAGATCTTTACTCGTTTTCTTTTACTGAATTGTTTTCTTGTTATCTAGATTTTTGCATTCTTCTTATATCTTGAAAATTTGTACTCTCTCAAATGTGTAGTTGGTATAAAGCTTTTCCTATTCTATAGGCTAACACTTTGTCAAATTATAGTATATTTTGAATTGTAGACGCTTTTAAGTTTCACGAGGTACCACTTATTAATAGCTGATCTTAGTGTCTGTGCCTAACGTGTTCTGTTCAGAAAGTTTTCTCCTGTGGAAATGAGAACAAGAATTTGCCCCACTTTATCTTCTAGCAAGTTTATTGTCTCTAGTTTTCAAGGATGTGAAGTAAGGGGAACATTTATCCATTACAGGTGGATGTACAAACTTAAACAGACACTACGGAAATCTGTTTGGCAGTTGTTCAGAAAAACAAATCAATATACCTCAAGATCCACTATACCATTACTTGACAATTACCTAAAGACACTTCATCACACCACAGAGGCATTTGAAGCTCTATGTACAATAGCTAGAAACTGGAAATAGATTAAGTAACCCTGACCTGAAGAATGAATGAAGGAAATGTGGACCATTTACACAGTGGAGTATAACCCATCTGTAAAAAATTGGAATCATAAAAATTTGTAGGTAATGGGTGGAACTAGTAAAATATCATTCAGAGTGAGGTAACTCAGATGTAGAAAGACAAATATGGAATGTTTTTGCATATATAAATATATATTAGCTTTTAATTGAGTGATAGCCAGGCTATAATCCATAGAAACACAAAGGTAAGTTACAGTAATGGATTAGGGGAAGGCAGATATAGCTCTCTAGGAAATGGAATTACAATAAGTAGTTTTTGATCGACAAGATCATTTCAGGAAGGAAAGGAGATGAGAGAGGAAGGAAGTAGGGAATATGAGGACAGAGAGTTAAAATTAAAGCAAATCTGAGTGATAGTGTGGAAACCTAGTAGCAGATTCTTTCTAAATAAAGCCCCAAATAAACCTAGTCACCAGAAGAAAGTGCCAGTACTTGGATTGGGTTACATCTGACAACGTTATTGGCCAAGAGCAGAAAGTCAAACCTATTGGAGCATTTTTGTTTGTGGCTTTGGGAATTAGACAGGGAATCTTGCCATTGCTAGACAAGTGCAGAACTACCTGTGGGGATCACCTTTATCTAACCAAGAAGTCATCTTCATCTGATGACTTTAAGTGGTCATTTTTTTTCCTTTTTGATTGGCTATGTCTACTTGACGTTAGCTATTGTTCTCAATAATTGGGAAAGAACACAGTTACAGTCATGCTCATGACTTGAAAGCAGGAAAACAGAATTTCTTGGATTCCTCAAAAATGTCTTCCCCGGGAGGTGTTGGCAGTGAAAGACTTCATTGAAGAACATGCTTTACTGAGATTTGGTGGTTGATGATTTTTTTAAAAATAGTTCTTGAAATTGAAATTGTGTGAAAATTTTAGGATTTTCAGCATAGGTTGATATTAATTTTTAGAAATTTTTCTCATCATGTGTTGTCTAAATATTAAGGACTCAAATGGTAGCATGCCAGTCAAATTTTTTCCATTGACATGATTTAAACAATGTCTCAAAAACTAATGATTTCTTTTATTTTTCCTAAATTGCTTGTACCACCTGCATAAGTAGGTATTCAAAAAAATCTAAATCTTCAAAAGTAAAAATTATACATTTTAACATTTTACAAGGAAAGATGACCTATATTAAATAACCAAACTTTGGATAATGCCTGTAACTTTTGTGAATCAGAATACAAATTAGGATCTCCCATAAGATAGAACAGCAAAGAATATATCAAAACTGTGAAATTAATGAGTTATTATTATTCTAAGTATTTTTTATTACTTGGAAAATTGTGAATAGGACTTATATTAAGCAATTTGACAATCAACATTAATTTTATTTACTAGCCTGACTCACCCTTACAAGCAATTTTATTCCCACTTTGTGTATGATTTTTGCCATTATTTCAAAATGTATATATATATCACATATATATCAGTACATGATTTAATCTCAATTCCTAAAACTCAGGATTTAGGTCGTGTTTTGTGGAAAAATTCAGCCAGCTAGCTAAAGAATGGTTTCTAAACCTGAGTTACCAAATTATAAAGTTTAATGAGTTCATTCTTAAGATGGTGCCTACTATAAGACTTTGAGGAAAGTGAACCTAAAGAAAAAAGCAGAGGAAATAAGGACTTTCTCAGAGAGGCAAACCAGAGTGTGTCTCTGAACATGATCATTCCTTCTAAAGAGGAGGCTCTCCTCAATTGCTAATAGCCTCAGTTATGGGTGCCTTCAAATGCTTTGCCAATAGAAAACATAGCTGTAGGAGGCTAGTGTCTGTATTCCTATTACCTAATGTATGTTCTTACTTTAATTTTGTGAGGCCATTTTGCCATTTCTTGGCATTGACCTGGAGGAAAGAAAGTCATGAATTTACCTTAAGTTCATGAGCTTTGTAAATTATCCTTTGAACATTGATCCCAAACCCAATTAATGAGAGAAACTTTAATTTGAGTTTGCCAATCACTTTATTCACTAAACTAATTTACATTATACTTGGTCGTCTTGGTCTTTATGCTTAATGGTGTTATTATTTTTTTTTAATATTTATTTATTTATTATGTATACAATATTCTGTCTGTGTGTATGCCTGCAGGCCAGAAGAGGGACCAGACCCCATTACAGATGGTTGTGAGCCACCATGTGGTTGCTGGGAATTGAACTCAGGACCTTTGGAAGAGCAGGCAATGCTCTTAACCTCTGAGCCATCTCTCCAGCCCCCTGGTGTTATTATTTTAATTCATAGCTGAAGAACACAACTGAAAATTTTTAAAGGTGGAAGTAGAAACACAGATAATGTTCTAATTACAATGGGAACTCTGAATCATACGACTGTAAACTTAATATAATTAACTGAAAATGGTACATAATAATTTACAAATTAAAAGTGTACAATATCTTCATTTGAGTCTCATTTTTTAAAATAAACTTTAACCACTTTGATCATAGATTACTTAACACAAGAATTTCATTTCTGATTTTGGAATAGTGGCATCTTAAAATAAATCAAAATAAAATTTCCTTTTTTCCTTTTATTGAAAATATTTTTTTTCACATAATATGTTATGACTACAGTTTTTCCTCTCTCTTCTCCTCCCAGTTTTTCACCACTTCCCCTCCCATTAGAATCAACCACCCTCTGTCTTTCTATCTCTCATTAGAAAATTGGTAGGCATCTAGGGGATAATAATAAAAGAGAAGAAAGTATATAATAAGACAAAAATTAACAGTCTGGAATATGTAAAGCAAACCAAAGTAGACTAAGAAATAACTAAAGAAGCAGAGATCAACACAGATGTGCCATCAGAAAACCAATAAAACAAAAATTGGTAGGCATAATATATATGGAAAGGATCTGTAGGGTTAAAATAGAGAGGAATAAATAAAATGTATAAATAAGCTAATAACATTTGATAAATATGTTTCCTTTAAAAGGAGCGGCGGATCCATGACGCAACATTAGGACACAAGAAATCTCCAAAGTTGCCTTGGAATTCATTTTCTTTTGTCCACCTACTTCTGGGCATGTAGCTGCCCTTAAGAGCAGTTTTCTTACCAGTGAGGCTTCCGTGGAGGAGACCTCACTTTAATTTGAAAGTTGTCAAATAAGCACTTCTGGATTAGGGGAATGGCATTTGGTGCAAATCCATGCAGACCCTGTGAAAGTTATCTCAGTCACTACACGTTTTTATATGCAGCCATCCTGTTGTTATTGAGGAATTTATTTCCTTGGTGTTTTCATCCTCTCTGGAACTTATATCTTTAGGCCTTTTTTGGCAGGCTTTCCTGAGCTCTGAGGGAAGGTATTTAATGGAAACACTCAATGTAGGGTTGATATTTCATTGATCTCTTACTCTCTGCATATTTTCCAGCTGTGGGTCTCAGGATTTATTCCCATCTGATGCAGGAAGAAACTTTTCTGATAATGGCTAAGCAAGGTACTTAACTATGAGGAACTTTGAGTATCAATGACTACCCTTAGGAATCATTTTATTTGCTTTACCTTAGAGCTCTGAATTGTCTGTCTAGTATAAGCTCTCAGTCACCCTAGATCTATTGGGTTGAGAATGGGATTGGATATCTTCCTGTGTATTGGGCTTTTGTCAAATCAGATATTTGTTAGTTACCCGACAAGCTTTGTGTCACCTTTGCCCTAGCATATCTTCCAGGCACCATACCATTGGGATCACAGGTTTTGCGGATGCCTATGTGTTGACATTTCCCTTTAGGAAGGCTACAGATAACGTTTTTGTATCAAAGATCCTAACTCAAAAAGTAAAGGGTGTATGTAGGCACCAAATTGATTTCTCTACATCCAATGATTATGTAGGTGTTATCTTTAGCAATGGGGCCTTGCTGTCAGTTTGTGGGAAGAAAGTCTTGGAGGTTTCAATGGGACTCCTTTGACCAACAACTCAAATAGATTTTACCCAACTCTGGTAATAAAAGCTTGATTTGGTGAAATGAGATGTCAGTTGGCTCCCCCTCCACCTATTTTGGCAAGTTTATTTAGATATATGTACATATATAAAGTTCCTATACTGCCACCTAAATGAGCCTTGATTTTAGCTGTCTTCCCTTGTGTGGAATATATACACATTAGAGTACTACTCTGCGGTAAAAAACAATGACTTCTCGAATTTTGCATGCAAATGGATGGAAATAGAAAATACTATCCTGAGTGACGTAACCCAGACCCAAAAAGAAGATCATGGGATGTACTCACTCATAATTGGTTTCTAGCCATGGATAGGGGCCACTGAGTCTATAATTTGTGATCCTAAAGAAGCTAAACAATAGGGTAAACCCAAGGAAAAACATATAGATATCCTCCCAGCTATGGGAAATAGACATGACTGATGGGCAAAAAATTGGAATCTTGGGGGTGGGGTGGGATGGGGATGAGGGGTGATGGGGAGAGAAAAGTGTGAAGGAGAGGATGAGGGGAACTGGGGGAATCGGGGTGATTGGGGATAAAGGAAGGTTGGATAGGGGAGCAGGGAAACTCATACCTTAGGTAAGGGAGCCACCTAAGGGGTGGCAAGAGACTTGAACTTGGAATGGCTACCAGATGCCCAGGGCAATGTCCCCAGTTAGTTCATTGGGGCACCTGAGGATAGGGAACCTGAAATGAACCTATCCTATAATCATACTGATGAATATCTTGCATATCACCATAGAACCTTCATCTAGCGATGGATGGAGATAGAGCCAGAGACCCACACTGGAGCACCGGACTGAGCTCCCAAGGTTATAATGAGGAGCAGAAGGAGAGAGAACATGAACAAGGAAGTCAGGACCATGAGGGGTGCACCCAACCACTGAGACAGTGGGGCCGATCTATTGGGAGCTCACCAAGGTCAGCTGGACTGCTACTGAAAAAACATGGGATAAAACCGGACTCTCGGAATGTGGCGGACAATGAGAGCTGACGAGAGGCCAAGGAGAATGGCACAGGAACTTTCAACTGGCGATAGATCGAGAGAGAGACAGAGACCCAAATTGGAGCAATGGTCTGAGCTCTTAAGGTCCAAATGAGGAGCAGAAGGAGGGAGAACATGACCAAGGAAATCAGGACCACGAGGCGTGCACCCACCCACTGTGACATTGGAACTGATCTATTGGGAGCTCTTCAAGGCCAGCTGGACTGGGACTGAATAAGCATGGGTTGAAACTGGACTCCCTGAACATGGCAGACAATGAAGGCTGATGAGAAGCCAAGGACAATGGCACTAGGTTTCGATCCTAATACATGAACTGGCTTTGTGGGAGCTTAGCCTGTTTTGATGCTCACCTTCCTGGGCCTGGATGGAAGTGGGAGGACCTTGGTCTTCCTGTAGGGCAGGGAATTTGGACTGCTCTTCAGTATCGAGAGGGAGGGGGAATGGACTGGGGGGAGGAGAAGAGGAGTGGGGATGGGGGAGGGGAGTGGGGGGAGGGGGCAATGTGTGGGAGGAGGGGAGGGAAATGGGAAACGGGGAGCAGTTGGAAATTTTAATTAAAAAAGAATAAAAAAATAAAAAATAAAAAAAAAGAAAAAAAAATAAAGAAAAATCTTAGGTATCTATAGATTTCTATGTGGCTATTCAGCCTGACTTCACTTATCAGTCTGTCAGTTTTTTGTGCCAATACTATGCTGTTTTCATTTCTATAGCTCTGTAGGACATACTGAAATCAGGATAGTGACAACTTATAGATTTCTTTTAGAATTAAAGTTTGTTTTATCTGGGCTTGTTTGAATACAAAAATCATCTTTTCAATTTTTCTAAGGTAGTCTGTTAGAATTTTGATAGGAATTAAATTAAAATTGTAGATTGCTTTTGGTGGGATGGACATTTTTATTACATTAGTCCTGCCAATCTATGAGCAGTGAAGATCTTTCAGTATTCCTATATTTTATTAAAATTATTTCCTTCATATCATCAGGTTTTGTCATATAAGCCTGTTAAATGATTGGTTAGTGTTTCCCCACAGTTTTATATTATTTGATGCTATTTTGAAAGGTGTAATTAGTTTATAGAAGAACTACTGAATTTTGTCAATTAATTAGGTATCCTGTTATTTATTTTACAGTGTTTATCAGTTGTAGGAGTTTCCTGGCGTAATTTTTTAGGTCACTTATGTATAACATCATATCACCTACAAATAAAGATACTTGGATTTTTTATTTACAATTTGTATTCCCTTGATCTACATCAGTTGTGTTATTGTTCTAGTAAGTACTATATTGAATAGGTATGGAGAGAGTTGACAAGCTTGTCTTGTTCCTGATTTTGATGCAATTACTTTAATTTCTTTAAATTTAAGTTTTTATTTGCTGTGGGCTTGCTGTAAATAGCTTTTATTATGTTGAGGGGTATGTGTTTTAGATATTTCTAATTTCCTCCGAAATTTGATCATGATGGAGTGCTGGATTTTGACAAAGAACTTTTCTACATCTAAAGAGATGGTCATGTGGTTTTTGTCTTTTCATTGATATGTTTCATTGCATTTATCAAATTACATATATTGAAACTTCCCTACATGTCTGGAATGAAGTCACTTGATAATTTTTTCTATTGTGAATGAAGGTTTTACTTGTTCTTATAGTCTAGGATAGCATCTATGGTCTCTTAGAGTTTCAAACATCTTTCCAGTCCTTCTGACTTTTAAAGTGTCAATTGAAAAATTACATGTTATTCAAAAGTTCTATGTTCATACATTACTTGCTCATCTTACTGCTTTTAAAATCCATTTTTTGATCTATATAATTAATTTTTAGATTATTTTACATGGAGAACAATTCCTTTTCTGTTTCAGTGTGTTTGGTGCTTTGTATGCTTCTTGTAACTTAATAGGCAATGTCTTCTTTGAGTTAGCAATAGTTTCTTCTATTATTTTGCTGAAAATATTTTCTGTGCCTTTGACATGAAATACTTCCCCTACCCTTTTCTTCATTCTTTTTCTTTTCATACAGTCCCAAATTTCTTAGATGTTTTGTGCCATAATCTTGGATGATATTACAGAAAACATAAATATCTGGATCAATGGGAAAATATTTCAGGCTGGAATTTTTTGTTATTTTTGGTAACCTGAAGCTTATATGACAATTTAGAGTTTTTCAATTTGATCCAAATATTAATTGAATTTATAAAATAGTAAATGAAAGTCTGAACTTTGGATGTTGTCTCATTGTTTTGTTTTATGAAAATTATACAATGTTTAAAATAAGTCAATTCCTAAAAATATTTTATTAATAAATATGTTGGGAAATAATCCTCTCATACGCGGTAAAGATTTGTCACTCAAATTTGTTTAATATAATGCTTATTGGCCAGTAGCCACGTATGAAGTATAGGCAGGGTGGCCAAACAAAGGATAAGGAGAAGGGTGGAATCAGGAGAAGTCACTCAGACAAACAGAGACCAAGATGGGCATACCATACTAAGAAAAGGTATCACTACCTGGCAGAGAGTAACTAAGGAATGTGGGTTGACTCAAACATAAGATCTAGTTAATAATAAGCCTGAGCTTTTGTTTGAGAATTTATTAGAAATGTTAAGCCTCTGTGTGACAATCTGGTTGGTAGCTGCAAGGTATTTAGAAGCAAGCAGCTCTGAGAGAGAAAACATCCACCTACAAAGTTCAATTTATTTTTTAATTTTGTCATTTAATTTTATTTTGTAAAGTATATTACTTTACTCGAGTTTTACAATTCTCACCTGTGCAATGAAAATGAAACACTAACTGCAAAGTTCAAAATAAGTTTTAGACACATATAAACAGTATTCTTCACAGAAAAATAATAATTGAGGCACATTTTCAACTATGATTTTTAAAATCCTCCTTTTAATTGTCTGCATAGCATCACTGTTATATTTTAATTGGTTCATGTGAGGAGTTTCAATCCAGGTTCATTGATCTGCATCATTGACTCATTATTTTACTACACTGTAACTTGGTTATGTCCATTGTACACTTGTGAGTAAACATTGCCTGTGACTATCACTAATTATTACCAATTAGTTAGGATTCAACTCTTTCTAATTTACCCTTTAATACTGTCTAAATGATGTTATCAATAAGTTTTCCTAGTATTCTCAGAGAGGAAATTACTTACATGTAGAATGAAAATAAGTTATTTTGTATTTTTGATTAGTGTATACTACCAACAACACAAATATTACCAGAATCAATCTCTGGTTTGATTTCTTTTCCTCTAAAGGTCATGGGGACAACTTCCAATATGTTTGAAAGTTAACAATCAACTGTAGTGAGAAAAGGAACTGAAATATGCTAGCATAAGAAGCATCTGAATTGTCTACATCAATGTGGCCTAAATTGTCTGTAAGAATTCAGATACAGTATGTTTAATCCATATTGTTGAATTAGATTTGGGTGATACATATCCAGTATTATCAATTTTAATTATTTATTTTCACAAGCAAAAACAAGGAACAAATTCTAAAAACAGATTGTGTATTGGTCAAGTACCTTGGGAGGAGAACATACAAATTAAGGGTAATTTCCGAGATGACTGAGATACACATATTATCAATCACTACGTCTGGGAACTTTTTGACCCCTTTCAACCATATATACTGTGAATTGATGCTTATTTCTGGATGCACTGGGAATAGAGGCTTGATTTCTTTTCTTGTCATTTATACTAAATCAAATATATTAACTGTACAGCTACAACAGGAAGATAAAATTCCGAGGACTGAAAAGAAGAATAAAGTAAATCCCAAAATTGTTAAACCTGATATTTAAAAAGGAAACTAACCATACAAAATAATGAGGTAGTTAAAATGAGACCGTGCCTTAATATTTTCAGAGGAAAATAAAAAATACTGTAATGTATAAAGTGCCTCATATTGCTATATGTCACAGGAATAGTAGTCTGAATAATACACTCTACAATGTTTGTACAATAATAATATCCCCCAGTGACACATATCTCAGGATATATCCTTATCATTAATGCATTTGAGTACTACACTGGATTTTTTAATCCAAAACTGGGTGGCATTATAGTAAACAACCGAAGGGAGTCCTTTTTTTGTTTGTAGCTCTTCTTGCTGTGTTCTAAAATGGGAAAGTTCTTTAAATTCATTGGGACGAAGACCTGTGTAACGTTTCCTATGACAGTTGTGACATGGAGTTTGCTCTTATTTTTAGGCAAAACTAAAGAAGAGGAGATAATATAGATGTTCTGGGGAGAATATAAAAATAACATATCCATGAATGTGAATTCAAAATCTACTCAGTCACCATATGATTCTTTTTCCTTAATTGTGTTATATTGACTAGTTCTTTCAGCAGACAATTCAATTTCTTCTCACTCTAATGCTAGAATTTCAAAATGCCTGAAAGAGAGCAGTTAGTGTAGATATTTCAGGAATATTCCTACACGAGTAAAACCATCCCATATCACAGTTAGAAGAAAAGATTTTATAAACCTTAGGTTTAGAACTTTAAAGTATTAATGAATTCTTTTTCTCAGCATCAAAACCGTTTTTGAAGAACTGTGGGTATCACAGAACTGGGCCAGTGCTGCAGGGAGCAGAGCTGACAGGAGCCAGTCGTGATTTCACCTGCTTATCCAGCTGTAAGTATTTCATACATTTGTTTAAAAAACACCAGTTATAACTCACATTTCATGCACTGAATAGATGTAAAATTTGGTATGCTATGCTTACAAGTCTTATTGAGACACCTGAACATTTGTAACATAACGTCGCCAGAAACAGTAATTACTTGGCACATCTCAGTTCCCTGGGACAAGCAATTTACATTGTGTAATTTACCTTAGCAAAAAAAAAAATACTCCAAGAAAAGTATATACATTTTCATAGAACTCAAGATCAAGAATTAATTTTATTTTTGTTGCAGTGACGATTTGAATATCAATAGGGAAAAATAGACATTAAAAAGCCCAGGTTCTCATATGTACCACAGAACAAATTTATGACATAATATTTCCTTCCAGTTACTTAAAATGGTAAATTATTACAGCACTCAGTTCTGTAAATTAATTTATGTATTATTTCATGTTAAGGAATTACAGAAATAGCTAGTCCTGGGAATAGTCACTTGGCTCTACAAATATACATTAAGTATTTAAAGTCTTCCTACTCACCGATTGCTTTGGTCTTCATCTTTAGAGAGGCCAAATGCTCATGGCACTCTTATCTCAATTAGAATTCCTATGTCAGGTAGAGTTGAGGATGCAATGTGTATCATCGGGAGGAGAAACACCTTTTAATAAATTTCCCTGAAAACATTGCTTATGTAGTCACTTGTTTTAGTCAATTTTCATCATTAAAATGAAATTAAGATATAAAATATGAAATACACACAAATGATACACAAGTAGTGTGGTCTCTCAGAAGTAAGAAAATGGTTGACATTTTCACCTCCTCTCCACACTTGCTTCTCATTTTGTTGTTGAGCCACTTGGCAGGAATGTGAAAAAAAATTGTCTTCCTATAAGTACTGGGGAAAAGGTCCAATATTCAGAAGTTCACCAGGGCTAAATAAGAACTGTTTCCAGCTGTGATATGTCTCACACCAGGTTTACTATTTATGTTATATATTCAATAGAAAATGTCTTTGTTCTTGACAGTTTATCGTTTTTTATTTCACTTGGTCCAGAACAAAGTAAATACATCAAAAAAAATAAAACTTCATTTAAAATGTGCACAGTGCATATCTGTTGATTTGTAGCCAGAAAATATCTGTATGGTTATATATTTCACTCAAATTTATAAGAAATAAGATTATATTAGGGATAATAAACCCAGAGTGTTTCATTCAGCCAGAGTATTTTTCAATAAAAATGAAATTTCTTTTTTCTGTCTACAATTTATATAAACAAGATTGCACTTCAGAAATCACCTTGCATACAGACTGGTTAGGTTACATAAGCATTATAAAAAGTAGATAATCAGTTTTAGAGTATCTGTTTAGAATTTGCCCATTTGGTGTTCATGATTAAGACTATCCAAATGGAATAACAACAATTACCAACCTTATTGATGACTATAGTTAACCCAGATGTAAATTCATACAGATTAAACAATTGATGTTTTCAAAATAACAATGTTTCTAACAATGTCTGCTCCTATGAAGAACCTCTGAGAAAAATACTCTAACAATAGAAGTGTATACAGTATCTCCTGCAGACTAATTATCCCATGTTGCTCCTGAAATGTGAAAACCGAGCACAGTGGAAACTCTGACATCTACAGGGGTAACCTTGAGAAAACTCCTATTAGTGGGGTATCCAAGACCTAAACTGCCCACATTCTGTAACCAGACAAGGCATTCACCGCTGGGACAAGGACATCAACTCAGTCATAAAACCTTTGACCTACAGTTTGTCCTGTAAGCATAATCAGACGGCGTAATGGCGTTGCAGAATTTGTAAAATTTACTAATGAATGACTGGTCCAACTTGAAGCCCGTGACTTGTTATGGAGTCCACAATTTTAATTTCTCGTCTTCACAGGCTTTTCCTTTTTTTTCAAAACCAAATTACCACTACTTCGGGGAAGGCTGAAGGAAGGAAGCTGAAAATTACCCCTGTAATTTTAATCCCTTGACATCCTCTGCCCTCTTCTGGAGTCCATGGGTACTGCTCACGTGTGGTTAATAAACACATTCAGTCAAACACTCAAACACATTAAATAAAATTACTTTTCTAAAAAACTCAAAAAATGTAAAAAAAAGTGAACAAAAAATTAAAATTAAAAATACGTGATTACATTTTAGATTCATGCATTTATTTCTGTTTTTCAGAGATATTTGAGATTTAGTTTGAGTCTGATGTTTCTTTAATGAATGTGTTATTTAACGGATTTTGAATGTTGATGGCTCCACAGAGAATGTTTTTTAATCTCCATGTCTTATTAATAAATTTAGAAGTAACTCAGATAGCAAATTTCAAAGAAGTTGGCAGCCCTTGCAATGTGCTTAAAATGATCTGTTTGGTATTTGTCATAGTTATATAATGTTAGCTGTCATATGACTTCTGTCATAGGAATAATAACATCCCTTTTATGGATCTGTTAGGGTAGCTTCATTAGAAAAGAAGTATTAAACTCTAGAGCAATGTTCTTAATGAGTCCATCTCTCAGAGATGGAGGAGGTAAACCTAGGAGATAATGTCTGCAAACAAATCAAGCAAATTTAGAATATATGGCCTAAATGAGGGAATACTGCTACAAGAAAACCCCCAGATATTTAACATTAGCTATTTAAAAAAAAAAAAAAAAAAAGCAGGAGCGACACAGAAGCTGGGCCATGTCTCGAGCTCTGGTGGAAATGCACTACCCTGGTGCAATCCCCACCAGTCTGCAAGCAAGTGTGAGACCTTCCTCCAGGCTGGGTCCATCCTTGGCACACACTGGACTCTGTCCCTCCAAGACCTACTCTGCTGCCCAATCCCATGCACCTGAACACCTTTTAGCCAACCCTCTAACGCAACTCCAGTACAAGATGTAAGTAGAGGTGCAAACCACACCAGTTGGAAAGGCAACGGACCACATAGGCACAGGTATCAACCAGTATTTTTGGAAGAACAAGCACAGGCACAGGCATAAGCTATAGCAGTGGGAAGAAAAGATGAGTAAACAACAGTGTAAGAATACATTCAACAACCCAAAGAGCAATTTGACACCACCAAAACCCAGTGACAGCAAGACCTGAATATTCCAATGCAGCTAAAACACAAGAAAACAAACTTAAAAATTACTTTATGAAGATGATAGACACTTTCAGAGAGGAAATTAAAAATTCCTTTAACGAAGTAAAAGATAAGATAAGCAAAAGTTTGGGAAAAATCAATAAACCCATTAAAGAAAGCAAGGAAAGACAAGAAAAAAACGATCGAACAGATGAAGGAAATGATTATAAACTTGAAAACTGAAATACAAACAATAAAGAAAACAAAAATCAAAAACACATTTTTGAGGCAGGACCAAGGTGCTCCCACTATATCTAGGCTGAACAAGGTGTCCCTCCAGAGAGAATGGGTTCCAAAAAGATAGAACAACGATAGGAATAAATACTTGCCTACTGTCAGTGGCCCTACAATCTGCCCCAGCCATACAACTGTCACCCACATTCAGAGGCCGAGTTTGGTCCTATGATGGTCCATCACTATCAGGCTGGAGTTGGAAGGCTTCCATTATTCTGTCAATAAAAATACATAGGCCCCATCCTTCTGCTGCATACATGAAACATGCCTTAACTTCAGACAGACTTTACCTCAGAGTAAAGAGTTGGGGCAGATTTTCCAATCAAATGAATGTAAGAAACATGCCGTTGGTGCTATCCTGATATATAACAAAACAGACTTCAAACTAAAATTAATCAAAAGAGATGGAGGACATTTTATATTCATTAAAGAAAAAAATATTTCTCAAAGATAAAATCTCAATTCTGAACACCTATGCCCCAAATACAGGGCATAATGTAAAACATTACTAAAGCTTAAATCACACATCTACAATGGAGACCCCCAGCTAAGACTCTAAGCAACAAGGGAGAGAATGCCTCAACTGGCCTTCCCCTGTAATCAGATTGATGACTACCTTAATTGTCATCAAAGAACCTTCAACTAGGAACTGAAGGAAGCAAACACTGATGCAGTTTGTCCAGCTACCTGAGACTAGCCCAAGAGAAAGAGGAGAGATAGAATGAGCAAAGGGGTCAAGACCATGATTGTGATATCCACAGAAAAAAACTGATCTGAGCTAGTGGGAGCTCAGTAAGTCTGGACTGAGAGCAGGGGTACCTGCCTAGAACCAAATTAGGCCCACTGAATGTGGGAGTCAGTTGTGAGGCTTGGGAAGTCTGTGGATCCACCGACAGAGGGACTAGGATTTATTCCTAGTGCTTGAACTGGCATGTAGGAGCACCTTCTTTTTGGAGGGGTACTTTTTTCAGCCTAGATATAGGGGGGAACGTCTTGGTCATGCCATGAAGTGAAGTGTAAAAGTTGTTGGCTCCACATGGGAAACTTTACCCTTTCTGAAACTTAAATGTCAGTTAATCAAGGTCAAGAATGTAGATTTTGGAGATAATGTATCATTTATTTTGTGCTGAAAAGTCAGACCATAAGGTAAAGTAAATGATGCTGAAGAAAGGTTATAGTTTAGAAAATATCCTATGGATTCTATCGAAAGCTTTGTTTCTCAGTTTGTATAGTTCTGAAGGAACAATGCTCATGGTATGCTAGGAAAAATCATCTTCAAATTTTAACACCTACTCCTTACAAAAACTTTCCTTCAGCTGCTTCTAAGAGAACTTTCCGATTTCTGTACAAGAACTTCTCGGAGCATTTAAAGCAGTATCGTAAGTGTACTTTTTAAAGAAAAGAAACATTCATGCAAATTCAGGTGTGTGTATTTGAACAAAGACTGTTATTTAATTTGTGTTATCACTGAAGCAGCCAACTGAACCTCAGCCCTACTCCAAAAAGTACTGTTTCACTGTATGTGTAAATCATATCTTCAGGTCGACCCAGAAATCAGACACTCCTCAAAATATTATTAAACATATATAAACAATATTGAAAGGGACTAATGCAGGTTGCACAGTTTCTGGTTTGATATCATAACTACTGTTTCCATACCCTTGTCAAAATCACATAGTGATGCATATGTTGCATGATTTAGAGTCATTTCTTTCCTCTTCAGGGACAAAAAATTGGCATGAAGGCCAGATGTGGCACCTCACCTATAGTCCCAGAAAGCAAGGGGCAGAGGCAGATAGATCTCTCTGACTATGGGCCATCTTGCAGTACTTAGATAGCTTCAAGCCAGTTGTGGCTTAATAATGGAACTCTGTCTTTTTAAAAACTCGCAAGAACCTTGCAAATGTGTGAGTATGCCCAAATTTCACTCCTCCAGAAAAAAATATAAATTAGAAATAACTCTGAATTTGAAACCTTAGATTATGACAAAGTTTAGAGGATGCCTATAACTCTATAGTTACAGCTTGAATATATATGGAGATGCTGAGCCATATGTTCTTTTTTAGTTATTGCACTGTGGGTTCTGCTCTGCAAAGTTTTCCTTAATCTCTGCAAAGAAAGCAACACATTCTAAAGACTGAAGACTGTAATTAACCATTAAGTTTGGGTATCTCTTAGCCTGTAAATAAAAGATACATGTCTGTGGCTTTGTTGTTTTAAAAAAACATTTTATGAAATTATTTTTTCTAATACAAGTACATTCATCTTAAAAATATGTCTTACAATGACACCCATGAATTTCACTTTTGAACTTTAAGTTTTATTTGTGCTGGTTATTGTAAAAATATACATAATTGGCAGTTTAAGCTTTATAAACTAAACTGTAAATCGGCTATTGTAGAAAATAACAAGGAGAAAATCAGATTTTTTGTTTACACAATTTATACAGAAATGCTAGACTATTGCCTATATAATGAAATAATAATTGTAAGGGATAATGAAAAGTATTTAGCTGAATATCAGATACTGTGAAGCATATATAAATGGGGGAATGCCTGCTGCATTTACTGACCTATAAATAAATAGAATTTTTGCTCAGGCTAGCAGGTTTCTATTATAGCTTCCCTGAAGACTCTGGGAACAGTTATCCTACATCCTCAATATGGTCCTTTGTAACTCAAACTTAGATGACAAGAGATCTTGATGGCCAGCTTTCAAATACTTAGGAACATTGATTAAACTTCCAACCCAAAGCCATACAGATGGAAACTAGCAAATAATTGTGTTTACTAAATGGTTCATATCAAAATTATTAAAATTTATTTTCCAAGTTGGACTCCAGCGAGAGTTTTCTCAAGTTATTAAAACAGTAGCAAAGTTTATTATAGCATTAGAGTCATCTTAATGTGGGTATTTAAAGAGAAAGGTTCACAAAGCTGTAAGCAGGAATATACAGCAATTAACTATCCAGCATTGCCTTCTTCAGAACTAATTTAAGTGAATAAGAAGGGCTAGGTCTTATCCTGACATTTAGATCTCAATGAAAATGGACCTCGCATATACTCTTTCTTATTATATATGAAATATTAAAAATATAATTTAAAAGGAAAGTCTCTGTAACTATTTGGTTTTGTTTAGTACTTTGAACAATGAGTCATGCATGTGTCTATTCCAATGACATTGTAAATTTTGAGATTTGAGATTATTTAATTATTCAGTTTTTCCCATCCCTTTTTCTTCTAACCGCTATTCTGTATCCAGACTTCCCTGGTTATCTCAAATTAGTGTTCTCTTTTTTCACTAATTATTATTCCAGGCATATATGTGCCTGTAGAGTACACAAAGGTGCAATTCTAAAAACATGTCTTCTATGTTCACAAAGTGTAAAAGAAATTATTGAAAAACTATACACAAATGCTTCAGGCACCTAAGGTGGGAAACAGTTGTTCACCAATAAAATGGACATGTTATGCATGTCTTAGGATAGCTATTTAAATTATTTCTTTGTGTAACTCTTGAATTTTGGAGTAGTCTTTATTTTCAGGTAAAAAATCAAAATAGTATTAGAGGAGATGTCCAGCTTAGACAACAGAAATATTCTTATCATTTTTTCCCCTGATCTTTGAGATATTGATTGAAGACACTGATGCTAATGTTATTAAATTCTCATCTTAGAGATCTATTCAGGCAAATATTTCTTATAGAAACATTCTATCCAAACAGTGCCTTACTTTAAGATTTTCTAGTCAGAAACAAGTATTTAAATTGCATTCATAATTAATTTCCCAGCATGTTTCCCACCGAAGATACCTTGTCCATTGATGTGGGATTTCCCTCTGTATGCTGTGAATACCATTGGTGAATAAAGAAACCACTTTGAGCCTATAGCAGATCAAGGCAGAACTGAGGTAGGCGGGGAAAACTAAACTAACTGCTGGGAGAAAGGAGGCAAAGTCAGAGAGAAGCCATGTCTTTCCCCTCCCCCCACAGTAAGCCACAGCCTTGTGGCAATACAAAGATTAATGGAGATGGGTTAATTTAAGGTATGGGTTAGTCAAAAATATGCTTAAGCTATTCGCCAAACAGTATTGCAGATAATATGGTTTCCATGTGATTATTTCCAGATTGAGCAGCCAGGAAACAAGAGACCTCTTAAAACAGTTCATACTGAGTTTTTAGTAAGCCCCTCTTGGGAATCTATTTTTTTCTCTTTAGTCATTTGACAAGTCCCTCATCGTAGATAGGTGACTAACTATTATCTTTAGAAATTCAAAGGTGTTATTCACAGGAATAAGTCAATTCAAAGCTTTTTAAAACTTTATTATTTATGGTGAAATTAATTTATAATTAATTAGTTAAATAAGCCAAAGATTTTCTTCATTCTCCTAGTTTCTAGGTTGTGCTTAGACCCCATCTTTTCTGGAGCTGTTCCTCTTTTCATTGGTCCTTATCCGACACGGTCAAATATATAACCATGATTTTATTTCAATTCTCTTTCATAATTTTCTAAGAAAGTCTGGTATTAACAATTGAAAACTCTTTGCTCATCCTTTTTAAAAAAAAATTAGATTACTGTGGGATTCTTTAAACCAATTATCTGGAATACCAGTATTCACTATTCAAATTAGCTTTCTATGCTATGAAGACTGATAAATTCCTTATTAGAGAACCAGAAGAAACAAAAACAAAAAGAATGAGGTAATATATCATAGAGCTATAGGCGAAAATAGACATACACTTGCCTTAAGTTAACTACCTTGAAATAAATACATTAAAATCATTTAGAAAGTCTTTGTGTTTTCTCCAAAATCCTTCACCCTAGAACTTTTGAAATTTTTATTTTTTTTTTATTTTTGTTACATTATCCTATGGATTTTAAATAACTTCACACTTAGTAATTTTAAATGATGTGTAGTTAATTACACTGTTTAAATAAAACAATTGATATTAAATAAATAAACTAAGAGATTTGGGGATGTGGAATGGCAGGTATTTAATTCATTCCTGACTCCCTACTGTGATGTATACAGTTATGTCTTACAGGTGTATCCAGTCTTTTGACATTGCAGTAAGATATGTCCTCTACAGAAGTCAGGCTTTATACATGCACTATTTTATCCCTCCCCCAAAATACCATATTTATTTATGTATGTTTATTATCACATACTGAGCTATATTGAAGATTAACCCTACTCATACAATGCCATGGGACACCGGTTGAATATTATTGGAAAGTATCATACCTAATGTTGGAATTGTCTGTTAGTTTCAAAATGTCTTTGGATAAAAAAATGACCTTTAAAGCCAAATAATTTAAATTCAAATGAATAATTATCACATAACCTTCAGACAATGAATATTAATATATAGAATTTTTATATTGTGAAAATATGGTCATCTTAATCTTAAAACTTTTGTACTATTTACACATCATTTTCTGGAGTATAGTATTAAATATTGGTAGACAATTAAAAACATAAATAGTCCTCTTACACTGTGAAGTAATGCTAAAATTTAATTATTAGGATGTTGAATAGTGACTTGAAGACTATTCAAGAACATCCTTATGACTAAGCTAGATGCAATGCAAAATGACACATTGAGGAAAAATTTCCCACTTGCTTCTTTGATAACAGAATGCTTTGTGAATAAAGTTCTTGACAATAATTCAAACACATGCAATTCAAAATGTGTTAAAAGCTTCATCAGGGACTGTGAAAATAACACAATGATTTATATGTGTGTGTAACAATTTGCAAAGGTTTTGCTAATAAAAGCAAGGATTCAACATTGCCTAACAAAAAAGTAATTGAAGAAATGATTCCAAAATCCATAATGGAGTGCAATCAAAAACTTGCCCAACCACAAGTCATTTTTCTTGGAAAATGATGATTAAGTCTTACCAACAATCACCCTAATTTGTGTTTGCCAGAGAAACTTGAGCCCTGAGGCTAAGGTTAGGAACAGTTTTTGTTTCCTATTAGGAAGATTCATGAGCAATTTAGTTATTGAAAAATGCTCAATGGAATAAATGATTTCCCACTGAATAATATGATAATAAAGCATCCACTAGAAGCACCCCAGATGCAGTAAGTGATAAACTATGAGAAATATACTCTATGGGTATTACTAATGAATAAAAATGAATTAAACGTTGATGATCATTAGTTATGGATTGCTTTTACAGTGAAAGAGATGCAAAGAAAATAATAGTTTTCCCACTTGGTATAAATCTTACTTTTGTCATTCATTTTGCTCTCAGATCAAATATTGCAATTTTATCAGGATAATTTCAAACTTCTTTATTGAACTATTAAATAAACTATCAAATATTTCAAAATATATCTGAAAGGATATCAGCAGGTTCCTATTTGCTTTTTATTGAACAAACATTCATTAATAGCATTCTAAATCAAATTGTATTATCAGAAAGGCAAAACAGAAATAAACACAGTTTTCCTTATGTGAAAAAATCATTTAAGATGTACAAATACATACATCATTTTTATATTGCTTTGAACATTTTATCTAGAATTTTAAAAGACCTATTAGACATAAATAGGAAGGAATATAGAAAATTAAAATATGCAACTCTGCTTTGTATAGTTTTACTATTTACTTTTGTCAGTTCTGTGACCAAATAATTGATCAGAACAACTTAAGAGATAAAGTAGTTATTTTTTTCATGGATTTGGAGCTCTCAGTCCATCACAGCCAGGAGAGGACAGAGGAACAGTTCAGGCAACAGCATGGTGGACATAAAATAGAGAAACCATCAACAGGGCAAACACAGAAAAGATAAACTTGGCCAAGTATAAGCCTCCAGTGACCAACATCCCTTTAGTTAATTATACCACACATTTTACCCACTCCCCTGAGTGCCATCATACTATAAATCCTTTAAAGCTTGATACATAAACACTGTAAGACCAACCAGCTAATAGCCATGCCCTAACACATGAAGTTCAGCAGGACCTTCTCTGTCTAATCAGTAATATCTGTACACTATCACTAAGAAGGGGTCCATTTCCCAGTGTTAGTAAATACTCCATTCATTGAATTTTAACTAATAATGTGACCAAGCACTGGACAGAAAGTTCAAGGGTAAATGTTTTTTGCCCTGTGATCTTTGAAATGGAATACAAAGTGGCTAATAAATAATTACATAAGAAGCACAGGAGACCATTGTTTAAGCAGCATTTAATTTTGAGATCTAAGCTCAAAAGTACAAAAATGAAACTAATCATGAATGAAAATATTTATTCTTTTATTGTGTGTCACTGAATAGGACTCTATTTCATATGTACACACATTTTCCTCATCCATCATGTTCTCTTAGTGTTGGTGCCAGATATTAGTTTCTGTGACTAGTAAAGTGATAAACAGGAGTGTTAATTGTGCTGATATAGATGTACTGTGGGTAGAAGACATGATAAAAAACATTTTTAATTATGTAATTATTTATTTATTTTTCTCCCAGTCACAGTTTCCTATCCCTCCTCTCCTCCTAGTTTTTATCACACACCCCTTTTGCCCCATGCCTAAATCCACTCCTCAGGGTAGGTCTCCCATGGATATCAACAAAACGTGGCATATCAACTTACAGTGAGACAAAGCACCTGCTCCTGTAGTGAGAGCAGACCAAGTGACCTAGTATG
Source organism: Chionomys nivalis (assembly GCF_950005125.1). NCBI lineage: Eukaryota > Metazoa > Chordata > Mammalia > Rodentia > Cricetidae > Chionomys > Chionomys nivalis. The sequence goes on along the minus strand of NC_080103.1, from coordinate 25,087,450 downwards.
AGAATTAAGGTCCCAAAAATCCCATAAAAGAATCAGAGACAGCTTCTGCTTCCACTGTTAACGAGTCCCACAAGAGGACCAAGTTAAACAAACATAATATATAAGCTGAGTGCCTAGTCAGTTCCGTGCTGACTTAGCAGTTGTCAGATCAGTTTCTTTGAGCTCCTCTGCATCCAGATTAGTAGACTTTGTGGGTTTTCTTGTGGTATCCTTGACCCCTCTGGCTCCAAAATTCTTTCTACCTCTCTTATGCAGGATTCCCCTGTTCTTCCTAACTGTAATGTTTGTGTGTCTGCATTTGTTTCCATCAGTGGCTGAATGAAGCCTCTCTGAGGATAATTGGGCTAGGCCTCAATCAATTAGTATAGCAAAATATCATTAGGCATCCTTACATTAACCTTTTCCCCCTCTAGTCATGTTCAGTTCTATTCTAGGTCTCTGGGTCATCCAGCCTGTGGGTTCTGGTCCTCCAGGTGATGTCAGGTATGTGCTTACTCTCCTGGTATGTGTTTTAGGCTACACTAGTCATTGGTTGGCCACTCCCTCAATCTCTACGACACCCTTATCCCATACCATCCCATCCGTTGAAAAGGTTATGTGGCGGATTGGTGTCCTATTCTTTCCGCTTGAAGTTTTGCCTGGTCACAGGAGATGACCAGTTGAGACTACATATCTGCTATTGCTAAGAGTCTTAGCTGGATTAATTCCTGTACATTCCTGGGAGATTTTCATCCAGGTTTTTACCTAACCCCCCGAAACGTCCCCTATTTCTAGTAGTCGTCTTCAGTATTATCCCCAGCCTCAAGTTGTTTGCTCATGTTCTCATCTCCACCTGCCCGCTGCACACTAAGGAAATCTCTATTTTCCCTACTCAGAGAGATCAAGGTACAGCCTCTTGAATCCTCCTTGTTATCTAGTCTTTCTAGGTCTGTGAGTTGTGGCGTACTTATTCTTTATTTTAAAGCTAATGCCCACTTATGAGTGAGTACATATCATGAATTTCTGTTTGAGTCTGGGGTACCACAGTCAGGATGATTTTGTTTTCTAGTTCCAGTTGCCTGAAACTTTCCTGATGTCATTGATTTTAACAGCTAAGTAATACTCCATTGTGTAAATGTACCACATTTTCTTTATCTATTCTTCAGTAAAGGGACATATAGGTTCATTCCAGGATCTGACTAGTACAAATAAGGCTGCTATGAACATTATTGAACAAGTGCCCTTGTGGTATGACTGAGCATTCTTTGTATAATATTTAAATTTTTGTGAATCTCACATTTTTCTTAATAATTTACTCATGTATAGGCTTAACAACAGCTCAGAAAGACTCTTTTTTCTTCATAATGTTAACATTATCTCCTGTCTTTTTTCAAAGAGCAACTCTTCTACTAGAAGAGAGGTGATAATTTCCGTGGTTTTGATCATTTCCCTAATGTCTAGAGAGTTCATCTTCATAAGCTCTTGGTTTCTTGAATGTGGTTTCTTCATAAACATTTGTTTTGTTTTTGTTTTTCCTCTTTATCCCCTATTGGAACATTTGTTTACTAGCCTTTGAGCATCTAACATCCGTGTAAGTTTAGGTAATTAAACTTTTACCACATGATTAAATAGTTAATAAATAACTTTATTCATTTTTTTTTTTTTGCTGTTTGCTTCACTGCTTTGATTCTGTCCTTGGCAGTGATAAAGCCATTTTGTTTGTAGTACAAATTAATCTCTATTTTTAAAATGTGTATGTACTATTATCATCATTTCAGAAGACCACTACCCAAAATAATGATGTGGGTTTTGCTCTCTGCCGTCTTCTACAAGAGTTTTAGAATCTGGCATTAATACTTAAAGTTTGAAAACATTTTTAGTTAATTTCCATATGGTCAAGTAAAATTTAATCTGATCTAGCAACATATAAATATCTAATTTCCCCAATAAAATTTTTGGAGAAAGCTATGGTTTTACAATCTTTGTCAAAAGTTAGACGTCTATAAATGTTTCTATTTTCTCCTTCTTGTTCCATTATTCTAGGCATTTATTTTTCTTGCTGTTCCATGCTGTTCTGATTACTTTATATCTATTTTATAGATTGAGGATGGCAGTGTGATACCTCTAGCTTTATTATTTGTGTGAAAAATTTCACTGTATGTTCTGGCGTTTGTGATTTGAAAAATTGTTCAGATTACTATTATTTACATTTCTGTGAATAATTCCATTGAAGTTCAGTGACATGGTATTGACTCTGTATGTCACTTAAAATAATATCACCATTTTAATAATATTTATTTCTTCAACCTAGAAGTCTGGAATAGTGTTCCAATTATTTGTGTAATCTTCAGTTTCTTTCTTATAAACTGTATAAATATGTGGTGCTGTATACCTATTTTATAATTTTCTACTAACTTATTACTTCTAACAGTTTTGTGGAGTTTTTATAATTTTCTTTATGCATTATCATATTAAATAGGATTGTTTCAGTTTCTTACTTTCCAACCTTCATGTTTATTTGTTCTTTTCATGTTCAGTTTCTCTAACTAAGACTTACAAATACTATGTTCCATAGAAATAAGGATGGCAGAGCCAACCCTCTATTTTTCTTAGGCAAATCTGAAAATGTCTTTGAATGTCTTCCCATTTGCTATGTTGCCTGCTATGGATTCATGCATAGCTTTTTATAAAGGTAAACTGATTTTCTTACAAATTTCATTAAGTGACAAATTCTGTTTTAAATATTTATTTCTTACTTAAGTGTGTGTATGTATATGAGTGCAGATGCAAGCAGAGACCAGAGATATTAGATTCCACTGGAATGAGAGTTACAATTGGGTGTGAGTCATCTGGTATAGATGATGAGAAGCAAACTCCTGCATGCTCTAACAGAAATGTAGGTGTTTAACCACTAAGCCATCTTTTCATCAATGGTAGAGAACACTTCCTGTGAGGAATGTTTAATTTTTTCCAAGTTATTTTCCTACACTTAGTGAAACAAATGTGGAGCATAATTTTATTATCTACCTGCCATGCCAGACAATAAATTAGTGGAACGACACATTGCACTAAAATTGAGAAATGAGCTTTCATTCCTTTTGATAAATGATGTTCTTTGTGTCTTTATTCATAATAGCCAGAAACTGGAAATAACCTAGATGTTTCTCAATAGAAGAATGTATAAACAAAATGTGGTACAATTACACAATGGATTAATACTCAGATTTCTTTTTTTTTATGGCATTATTTTTTTTCAGAAATTAGAAAAAAATCATTATGAGTGAGGTAGCCAGACTTAGAAAAATAATTATGGTGAATTTTCACTTTAAAGTGGATATTAGTTGTCAAGCAAATGATAACCAAACTATAATCTGTAGACCCAGTGGGATTAAAGAAAGAGAAGGGGTGTAAAGGGGCTTGTGGATCTCCCTGGAAGGGGAATATAGAATAGATTTTATGGGCAAACTTGAGCAAGTGGGGATAGGAGTTGGGAGTTTAACTAGGGGGAAAAGATGAGGTGGAAGGAGAGAGCATGGGAAGAGAGAGCTGAAATTGAGGGACTTGGGGGACTTTAGGAGGAGTGACATGGAAACCTAGTGCAGGGGGAAACTGATGAAATCTATGTAAGTGGTCTTAGTGAGGACTTCTAGTAATGAGAATATAGAGTCTTAGCTGATTATCTGCTGTTGCCAGGCAAGACTGCTAGTTGTGGAACTGGGATGTAATCTATTGAGTTGTTGGCCATTGAAGTACCATGAAAATCAACAAAATACCCAGGCTGTTGCTAAGACAAAGGTTTGCTCTCCACAAACTAACACTGGGTCCCCATTGTTGAGGAAAATACTCACACAACTCAATGAACACAGGTATGTCAGAAGATGAACTGGTACCTACCTAGAACCTTCACCCTATCTTCTAGTGCCTTTGATGTGGGAAGGTATTTTTCAGACTAATGAAAGAGATACATGGACAACAAAACTTTGACGTAGAATCTGCCCTCTTGTAAAGTGTGTAGGTCAATGGCAGCACAGAACTTGTGGGTGGAGCCAACCATTATCTGATTTGACAAGGGACCCATATCAGATACTGCTAGGATAACCTAGAACCAGAGACTAGATAGCCTAGAGACATAGGGTAAAGTCAAATACTACTAGAAAAAAGTATACTATCAATAAACTGACTACTAATGATATTCTGCTATGCTCACAGATCAATCCCTATTCAGTCATCATCAGAGAGGCTTCCTCTGGCAGCAAATGGTAACAGATGTCCTATCAGAGACAAACAGCCAGACATTACATGGAGAAAGAGAATCTACATGAAAGTTCACTTTCAAATCCCTTTTCTCGGAGCTTAGGTAATCAAATGTAGATTGTCAGAGTCAGAGGGGATATAGGACACCTAGAAAATAATGCCCTCTGAATTGACTAAGAAACAGGCATATGAGCTCACAGCCACTGAACCAGCAGGCACAGTGCCTAAATGGGTCTGCACAAGGACCACTGTGTACTGTATATATTTAGTATTTTTAGGGGACTCCTGACTGAGAACAAGTGGGACTCTGATTCTTGAGTCTGTTTTGGGAACTCTTTAACTCCTGCTGGGTTGCCATGATAGTTTTTGTCCCATCTTATCATATTTTAAATTATTTTGTCATGTTTGGTTATTATCTCTTAGAAACCATTCTTTTCTAAGGAACAAAAGGGACTGAATCTGGAGGATATGGAAGGTGGGGAGGATTTGAGAATTAGTGGAAGGGTGAGCTATAACCAGGACATATTATATGAGAAAGAAATATATTTTCAATAAAAGGACAAATATAGAAAATATCAGTAATAAAAAAGAATTGACAATACCCGTACAGATTAAAATTCCTCTACTTTTAACATCTGAAAACATATCAGAAACTACTTTTTATTCAAATCATAGCAATATGATAAAGAAATTTATACAGTTATAGTGTGTAAATACATTTGACTCACACAAGTATAGATATACGCATACATTTTTTTCATATTGAATCTCACAAGGAAGGACTGGTGAGATGACTCATTTGGTTAAAGCACTTACCACTAAACCTAATACCCAGAGCTCAATCTTTGGGTCCCACATGGGGGAAAGAATGTACTAACTTGTCTTGTCATATCCACATGTAGTCTACCACATTCATCCCTACTACAGATAAATAAATATGTAAATAAAATTCACAAAGAAAACAGGAGTCAACTACTTAATAGTCATATTTATTCTTTTCAGATGCTTAAATAATTTTCAGTTTAATATCACTACTTGGTAATGACTAGCCTATTTATACTGGTCATTCCTTTAGGTTGTTTTATGGATTGAAATCTAACCCTCCCATGTTATGTGTTTGGAGCCTGGATTCAGAAAGAGACAACAAAAAAACGTCCAATTAGGTTGTAAAAGATAAAAGAAAAGAACATGGAACAATTGCTTGTAGTTAATACAGTACCAGTGTAAAGGAAACCAGAGCTTGGTCAGTACACAATTCTCCTGTTTATTCAACAAATACATACAATGAGCACTAACTATGTTGCAACCATGCAGAAAAGAATAAGCAAGCAGAGCTAGTTTCTAATTCACAGAAATTGCATTTATCCTTATCTATTTGAACTTTCACTTTAAAAGTTGGATTGAAAAGGCACGTTAGAAACAGTCATGATGATTGTCTCCTGAGGATGGGCAAGCTGAGGCACTGGCTTTGTACACAAAGGACTTTTACCTCCAAAGCAGGCTGAGGCTTTTCTGTCACTATTATTTTGAGAATGTCCTCAGAGAATTGGAAGAAGACAAGCCATCCAAGGATGATACAGATCTAAATATAAAGCAGTTCTATTATAAAAATGCTCTTTTGGAGAGGTGCTAAATATGAAACTGCATATGCTTGAGTTCTGGGCTCTATTATATAATTTGCAACACTGACCTTATTTTTCCCCACTCTCTCCCGAAACTGCTTCAACTAACCTTACCTAGAAGTGTCTTATCTTGGATTGATGGAAGCCTGTAATTTTTGAACAATCCAAATTGGTTTCAAAATAAGTAGGATCTCAGTAGTCTTATATGTATATATATATATATATATATATATATATATATATATATATATATATATATAGAGAGAGAGAGAGAGAGAGAGAGAGAGAGAGAGTAAAAGGGAAATGGTTTCCTCATATGGTCAGAAAGATTAAGAAATCCCTGACAAAGCATTGTTTTAAGAAACTATAGGAATTACCATATAAAATCCCCATGTTATGTTAACTTTATTTTCCATGTCGAAAAGTTATCAATCTATACAACAAATATTATCAAATGTGTAATTTTTTTGTACAGAACTAATTTCAAGAGTGTCCCTTTACAGTGGCCACCTTCTCTTCTTAGTTCATAGGGAGAATTATTTTAAGATGTTTCCTTCTCTGTGAGTTCGAGGGCAGCCTGGTCTACAAAAGCTAGTTCCAGGACAGGAAACAAAAGCTACGGAGAAACCCTGTCTCGAAAATCAAAAAATAAAAAAAAAATTAAAAAAAGATGTTTCCAAATATTATTCTGTGTACTTGACTGACAAAAGAGAGTACATATAACCATTTAGATTTATTTGCATTGAAAACATAAGAGAAACATTTAAAATTTAAATCCAAGTTTGTAATTACTGCAACTATAATTGTGTAAGATTCCATGTTTACTTTTCTCCCTTTCTTTCTGAGCCTTCAGACAGAGAGTGAAAGTGCAAGAGCCATTCACATCTCGGGCTAAAACAGCTGGACCATGGACATGGCGAACAGTGCTCTATCTCTCTATGCCTCCTGAGTTCCTACCATTGCCAAGTTTGTTTGCTCAAATTATCTTGTTACCTCTAGCATTTCATCTTAGGGTATATTGAAAAACAGAAGAAAAACTTTAAGGTGCACCTCCACTGCACTTTAATAGTCAATACACCTGTATATCCAACGTCCATGTGTGTTCTGTGACAGCAGATGCAAACAAAAACAGCGGAAGAAGGATGTTAGGTAATATTTTACATAAAATATTGTGAGAACTATAGGAAAATATTTCTGTTAGTTCTGCTGGCAGTTATAGTTATGGACTATAGCTTCACAGTAATTAAGGATTAAGAAAACAAAAACAAAATATACAAAGAAACAAGAAAAAAAAACAGAGTTGAGAGATTAGCATTAAGGATATTCAAAATTTCCTGCACCAAAATAAATTCACAAGAATCAGATTAAGGATTTAAAAACTAGTATTAAATCATTTTAAATTTATTTTACAGCAAATGGAATATATATCTTATCTCCTTTTTATAAATTATACCTTAGTTTGAGAGCCACAGCATAAAATTTTAGATGCATAAAATTTTAGATGATGAGAATGTCAGGACAAGGCCAGGTGTTAAGTAGTTATCGCAAAAATAAAAATTAAAAAATATAGAAAAGTCAGCCTTAGAAAGGGGAGAAAGTTAATGGGGATATGTGGTGATGTTGCATTTTTATTTTAATAAATAATCTTGCCTGAAGATCAGAATGCAAAACAGTCATACTATTCAGCCATACAGACCAGGCGGTGATGGCACGCACCTTTAATCCCAATAGCCACACTAGTTAGCAATAGAGGCCGAGCGGTGGTGGTGCATGACTTTAATCGCAGCATTAGAGAGGAATGTAAGACAAAATGAGACAGGTCTCACTCTCAGTCTCCATATCAGGATTCCTGGAGGCAGGATCGCCCATTATTGGTCTGAGGTAGAGGTAAGAGCCAGTAGCAAGCCGCTTTACTTTTCTGATCTTCAGGTTGAACCCCAATATCTGTCTCTGGGTTTTTATTATTCATGTTACAGGGATGCTCTAAAGGAAATATTTGTCTTTCAAGGCAATGCTATCAAATTCAATCTATTCTTTAATAGAAAGTTGGAAAAACATATATATTTTTTTTTGTAATCAGGATGGAGACAAATGGTTTAAGGATATGTGTTGATTTTTATAATAATAACAGTCCTTTAAAATAAAGGTGCAGCCATGAATTATTGGAAGTCATTTCAAAAGTAGCTGACCCAGAGTAGTACTGAACACAACTGGCTTGTGAATGTCACAACGCATTTTTGTGAGGCTGATGGATGAGGTGATTCTTAAAAATTGGCAAGCGGTTATCTAGAGATACAGTTAGACATTGAAGCTTTGAAATGAGAATGGAAAATGCTTGGAACTGAGGAGCACCATGAAAAATGCATCTCAGATGAGCACTAGAGTGTCTGGGTAATAAAGGCACTGCAGCTGCAGCTGCATATATTGCAGTGACATTCCGGAAAGCCGGGGTGAACGGTTTGGTGACTGGCTCAGATCTTGTTGAATAGTATGTAAATTTTAAATCGCAAAATTTGGAATACCCTAGTGCTTGATTTTGTCAGAAATTGTTGTTAAGGTATGACAAAACATGACTGTCTAAAAGGTACCCTAATTTTCTGGTCCCACTGATCATGCCCTCTCAGAATTAGTCCTTCTTACCTGATCTTAAGTGTTAAGCCAATGATTGTCTATATGTTGTGGGCTAGATACTGAATAAGTCAAGAGCCACTACTGTGACTAACAGCTTCAATACGGTATAATTAAGATAAAAGAGGTGGGAAATGGGGCGCATCATTCTATATGGTGACCCAAGAGCCCTTAGCAAAATGATGGCGCACTTTTGGAATATAATCAAAAATATTACTTTGCACACCTTGATTTTGGACTTATCAAACACACCAAGAAGAATATGAGGTGCATGTAGAAAGAAATAATAAATGAGATACACATGCAACAATGTCAATTGAGGATTGGAAATTGGAAATTTGAATGACGGTATACAGCATAGCCCATAGTTGTTTCTCTAACTTGGTTTCCCTCTTAAGCCTCCCCATTCTTTATCTTTCTGTCACACTATCTACTGAAGTTATAAACTTTGCCTTTGCCGGTCTTAGTAGCTGTCTTAGCTACTTGTTGCTCATATGTCTGGCCATGTCTGGTCTGTCTACTCTGGTTACTGCTGACATAATCACATTGAGATTTTTTTCCAATAATTATTGGTGCTGCTTCAAATTAGCCATGAGAAAGGTGATAGAATTTCACAATCCATTTTCTCTTCTTTCTGCTCAATTTCACATAAATTTCAGGGCTCCAACTTGGACTAACTGTGGAGAAAACTGCCTGCAAGGGACTCCTTTAAGAGAGATGAAATGAGAACAGTAAAAATATCACTAAGTCTTCAGTGTTCAACTGAATTAGAGTATGCTATGTTACTGGGGCTATCCAAAGAAATGTACAGAAACTATGTCCTGATCAGGGTTCCAAACACATAAAAGTCAAAACAGAAGCTATACATGTTATCATCATGTGAATCCAATGCAAACCAATTGAGCTCTCTCTCTCTCTCTCTCTCTCTCTCTCTCTCTCTCTCTCTCTCTCTCCCTCTCGTGCGCGCGCTTACTCTAGCACTAATCCCTTTAAATCACTCATGATGTCAGTTTTCCTATGCTCATTTCAGGTGTTTATTATTCATCAGAGTTAATTTTAATTATTTTTTTACCACTTTACCTCCCCTCCAATAGCTTGTTAAGTTGGCAAACATTAACTCTGGGGTGCTCTGTGTACTAGAATAGAAGGAACAAGAATCAAGGGCTTGATATACCATCGTTGACATCAGAGATTTTCTAGTGTAGGAAGAAAATACAATTTGTGTCCATATCTCTGACTTTGAGATATGGAGTCTGTGAACACAGTATTGTAAACTCAATTCAGCCCTCAATAAAATCTCATAAAAAATATTCCTTACTCAACTTAGAAAGAATGAACTGTTAGGGAAAAATAATCACACACCACCCATTTGGATTTTTCTCAGGTATCTGATTTAGCACAGTACAAACAGATATTAGTAGATTTTCTGGAAAATTGAGAACAAGACTTAGATATGATCATTGTAATAAATTATCTGTGGATTGTTATTTCCTTTTAAAGCATATCTCCCATTATTCTTTTATTGTTCCTCAACCTCACATAATTAGATTGACAGTACCATAAATATGTGACATGGTCAACAAGAATGAAAAATTCATCAGGGATTTACAGAACTGTGGCATGAATTTTTCTCAGATACCTAAAAGACAATATATCACAACTTCATAAATTTCTCAATGGTTGTATAGTACAGAATTATAATATATATGAATGGTAATTGTGTTTATATGTGGTTTTTAATAGAATATGGGAAGGATAAAATAATGTCAAATGAAAAAAATGTATATTTTCTTTGACACAATGACCTTGGGTATCCCAGGATATAATGAAAAAAAATTATTTAATTATAACAGTATGTTTTTCACTCTTCCCAGCTTCCAATTTAGAATAATAATCCCTGCTGAGGGGTGATGGTACACACATTGATCCCAGCACAGGGAGGCAGAGACAGGAGGATCTCTGTGAATTTGAGTTCAGCCTGTTCTACAAAGTAAGTGCTAGGACAGCCAGGGCTGTTACACAAAGAAATCCTATCTCTAAGAAATACAAAATAAATACTACTATTACAGCTACTACTACTACTACTAATAATAATAATGATAATAACAGTAATAATAATAATATGCATTATGTTCTTGTTACTAATTTGGATTTTTTTATTTTTAGTTTTACTTGTTTTGGTTTTTTTTTTTTTTTTTTGGTTTTTTCGAGACAGGGTTTCTCTGTGATTTTGGAGCCTGTCCTGGAACTAGCTCTTGTAGACCAGGCTGGTCTCGAACTCACAGAGATCCGCCTGCCTCTGCCTCCCGAGTGCTGGGATTAAAGGCGTGCGCCACCACCGCCCGGCGGCAATTAATTTTTAAAGTCACTTGTTCCAAAGGTGTGCTAATATATGCCTTTAATGCTGCTCTCTGGAGGCAGAGCTTGGCATATCTCTGTTTTTAAAAAATGTTATATGCTGTTATAAATTGCTTCCTTCTAGTAAACATAGTATAAAAATTAAAGAGTTTTGTAGAAAGGTATTCTAAACTCCACTTAATACTCAATTTCTTCTCTGGAAGTATGTAATATATATTTGAGAGTTCAATTAATGTCCATCAATATCTGTCTTTTGAGAAAAATATCATTCTCTATAGATAAAAGTTGGACATTAAATTTTACCAAACTATATATTTTTTATGTTTTACATTTTAGACTAAAATTATTTTGGGGGGTCACTCAAACATTTAGGTTTGCTTTCATACTATATAAACCTCATAAACTCTCTTAATCAGTAAGAGAGTATGAGAGACATAGTTTCCAACTTCTCATGAGACAGAGATTAGCAAAAATTGCAAAAGCATTTTTACAGGTTCGCCTAATTTGCATTTTAACATATTACTGAAACACAGGTATCTATTAGCTACTAAATTGGTCATGAATGGATGATAGTAAGTGTTTTATGATATAACACTTAAAATTTGTGCCCAACAGATACAAGAAGGAATAAAAATAACAACAGCCAAAATAAAAAATATCAAAATACAGCACATACATCTATATGATTGTTTTACTTATGTAGACAATTTCTGGTTTGTCTTCCCAACCTGATTCAACAGTTAATCTTTATATCTCAGTGCTCTGGATACAAATTCCTTTGGATTTTATAGGACATAAATATAAAACATTGTATTGGCAATCACATAACATGTTTGTTCAGTTTGTTGTATGGTCACAATTCTTAATATTAATAAAATAAGTTTTATTACAGATCAGTCCCTAGGAGATATGAGAACTACACCACGGAGCAGCAAAATCTTATTAAATTCAACAAGTCCACTGAATCACTCTGACTCTTAGATAGTTACAAATCCTGCTTGTCTTCTTTAAAAGCCAGGCTCTTAGCTTTTGTAGTATGACACCTATTTGATCACAGAATAGAAATAGAAAAAGTATATCTGAAAACTTAACTGCAAATCAATTCAATTTACTGTATATAATTTGGCTGATAAACTGCAGGATACAGCTTCAATTTATATAAAACACATTAACATGCTTGTACATTATCATCAAATTAAATTCTATCAATACTTAACCAATTAATAATTCTTTTATGGTAAATTTTTAATCCAAGATTCTTTTGATCAAAATTGCATACGAAAAGTTATTTGCTGTTCTGATTCACACTAATGCAATCTACATCTTTAAGATTCATTCTTACAGAACTTTTGCATGCAAAAAACTGATCACTTAAAAAGGGTTCAAAGAAGTATATATACATAGATTAATGTAATCTTTATAAAGAACAATAATAGTCTGTTTTGATAGTCTTGAAAGAAGATATTGTTTATTTATTGAGTTCTTTATTATTTAAAATGCTATTATATAATACCCAGGAAAAACAGCTCTAGGTGTGTATAGTCAAAATCTTGATATTTCAAGAGAAAAAAAAATGAAGAAATAGAGAGTTTGAGCTAGATTTATCAGCCACAGTGTTATGAATGCTTACTTAAATGATTATTTAGAGTTTGAGAATTCTTAGCAATTAACATTTCTTAGGGTACGTGGCAATACCTTGTAACTGTACATTATTCAGACCACTGACACACAAATAATGACACAGAGACTTTTTGTTGTTGATGATGATGTTTTCTGTTTTTGAGACAGGGTTTCTTTGAACTCACACAGATCCACCTGTCTTTGCCTTTCAAGTGCTGGGATTAAAGGCATGCACCACCACCACCCAGCAAGACTTCTTGTTAAGTGTGAAAACTTGGCCTTAACTTAGGCTAGTTACTTACCTTGGAAGCGCACACAAGAGCAGAGCCTGTGTTCGTGGACAGAATTAAGCCAAGCCTGATGGCCTGAAGGCATGAGAGCAGACCCCTGACTCCCCGCCCCATTAGTCATATGGTAACATAAGTGAAAGAGAGACACCCTCTCACCTAAACCCCTTGCTACCTGGGGCAGACAATGGAGCTGGCCCCGGTGGTCAAGAGAATAAGAGAAGCAGCCCTGCCCTACACCAGTTGTAGCACACAGGAGAATGAATCGGGCACTCTGCGTGGCAGCACAGGAGAGTTGACCCTGTTGTCAGGGGCCCAGATGAGCCAACCCTAAAGGCTTGAGAACAGGAGAGTGGACCTTGTATCCCCCTGTAATCCCCATCCCCCACACCCTATATTTCCCCAATAGCAATCAGGAGAGAAGGCTCTGCACCTTGACTGGGAAATACAGTAGTGTTGCCCCTGGTGGTACGAATGAGGGGGACCTGAATCTGAGGGGCCTAGAGCATTAATAGAGGTCCCACTCATTTCAGTAGGCTGCATCAGGTGAGCAGTGCTGGAGCGCTCACCCAGGGAGTGAAAATGAAGGAAATTTAACGAGCTGACCAACCCACCTACCGTACAGGCACAGACTCAGGGCTATGAGTTGGCACATCCCAACATCCACCTCCTCAATGAACTGTTGGAGCATGTGAAGGGTAAGAACCTACAGATCTCCACGACACAGGACAAGAAGAGGATATCCAAGATGAGCACGAATGAGAACCAATTTTTGGTGGTATAGCAGACAACAGAGGCCTGGAGTAAGACCAATGACTCATGGCAATGAACACTTGCAAGTAAGACCAATGACTCATGACTCATGGCAATGAACACTTGCAAGTAAGGATGAATGAACTACAGGGTGAACTGTGTGGCTCAATTGGCTGAACTAAAAAAGAGAAACAAGTTTTTTTTTTTTTCCTTTTTTTTTCTCTGTTTTTGTTTCTGGTTGGTTTTTTTTTTTTTTTTTTTTTTTTTTTTTTTTTTTTTTTTTTTTTTTTGGTTTTGATTTGGTGGGGAGGCTGCAAAGGCACAGGGCAACTTCAAGGAGATGGTAGAGAAGCAGGATCAATAAAAGAAAAAAGTTGCCTAGGAGCACCAAAGCTACAGAGGAAAAAAAAGGAAAAAAAATATTAAATTAACCCATTTTTATTAATTTGTGTTCTGCCACGAGGCTCATCACATATTCTCCATACTATAACTTCTTCCATGTCTTGATGAATCCTCATTTCTCTGATTCTTCATTTGAGTTACAAGTTTCTCTCTCTCCCCTGGAAACCCAATGATCTCTCCTGCCTAGCTATTGGCCATCCCATTTTTTATTAGATCAATCAAAAGGTGCCTTAGGCAGGAGAAGAAGAACAGACAATTATTCAAACAATATGATCAAATCAACAACAATATCATTTTTATCATTTGAATTGATGATGATAAAATGATATAACTAAAATTATATGCCCTTTAAATTATCATGTATATGTTCTAAGGAATAGAAATAAATATTCGATCACAAGCAGTGGAAAAGTAAAATTTTTATGGTTACCTAGATTGTCAATTCACATTAAAAGTGAATTGACACATTAATAAAAATGGATTAAATTAAATGGTTATTCAGGTTATTGCAAAAATTTTGAAATTTGATTTAAAATAAAATATAGGAAACAGCATAGAGATGAGAATAATGGGTCCAGTCATTTCATCTCTCTGTGATTTCTTCTTTAAAGTAAGGCAGAAAAATTACTTTGGAGAAAAAAAGAAAACAAGAATCATAAATACTCTATGTGAAGCCACTTGCTCTTGTTTGGTGGTTTGCTTTTCAACATCTGGTGGTAAAGGCCTCTAACTATAGCTGTTCAAGAAGCTGAGAAATATGGATAGTCAGGTTCAATGTCTATGTGATATATAAGGTGAGTTCAAGGACAGCATGGGGGTTTTATTGGTAACCTTTCTTAAAATGAAAATTGTAAATACTATGGGCATGTTTAGCTCTCAGAGGAAGACACTTTCCATGTTTGAAAATTATGGTTCGATCTTCAATATTTTGAAACATAAAAATATGTGACAGAAATAACATTTTTTCATCAGAAATACCTGTACTGAGTTAAATGTCAGAAATGTATGTCTGCTTTTATAACTATCTTGACATAATTTTTCCATATCTTTTATTCAATCATTTGTAATATCATCAAGTCAAAATCAAATTCCCTCAAATAATAAAAAATGTTATTTTTGTTCATCCATGTAATTACTATTTAATGCCTAGAATGTGCCAGTATAGAAGCAACTGCCATTACTTTGTACCTGTCTCCTGTACTCTGGGTCCTGCTTCACTCTGCAGGGACATGAAAATCTTTAAGGACTGTAGGTCTATCCAATTTACCTCAATATCTTTCAATGTTGAAGAGATAGACATAAGCCATGGACCTTGATCTTCAGTCTAGATTCCAGGAGTAAAGCTTATCAGGACAGAAGAGTACCAAGTTGAGGACAGATATGTGGCAATAGACAGGTGACACCAGGGAGGGTTACCTTGTGGAAAAAAGACTTGCATGATTCAGAGATGACAATGACTTTCAATTCATTCTTTGTCTTTTCAGAGTTGATGCTGTGGAGAGTCAGAAACACACCTGGAGCAGAAATGTGGAATGGTGCATGCCTCTGCCCTTGTGCAGCTAACCTTCACTGCAGTGAGTTCCTGAGCGCAGCAGCTATGTCATAGTTAGAGGGAATTTCACTCTTACTGAGGTGCAAGGAAATTGTTTTAAGATCGGAGAAATATAAGCTTTATATGTTTATATAGTGAGACCCCAGATCCTGAATTTCTTGACCAAATTCTTTCTGATAACTTTCAAAATGTTGCTTTGCTGCAACATTTCATGGGAAATATTTTGAGGAAGATCCTCAGAATCCACCACACCTCTAATGAAATTCAGATACTCAGGAATTAACTCCTCACAGTTATCCATGATGAAAACTCTGCGCACAAACAACTTGATGTTGTTCTTTTTCTTTCTGTTTTCAAACAGATCAAAAGGAGCGTGTCTTGGGACAAAAAGGAGGGCCAGGAATTGCAATTGTCCTTCAACAGAAAAATGCTTTACTGCCAAATGTTCTTCCCAATCGTTGGTTAAGACCTTGTAGATCTCTCCATATTCTTCATTAGTAATGTCGTCAGGATCTCTGGTCCAAATAGGCTTTGTTTTGTTGAGCTCTTCCTGATCAATGTACTTTTCCTTTATCTTCTTCTTTTCACCATCCTTCTTTTCTTCCTCTTCTTTATCGGAACCAACATCTTCTATTTCAGGCTTGTTGTCAGACTCCTTTTCTTCATTTTTCCTTTCCTTTTCTTTCCTTTCTTTTTTTAAAATGGTTTTTAGGGTTTTGGGTTTTTTTGTTTTGTTTTTGTTTTTGTTTTTTTATGGCTTTTCAAGACAGGGTTTCTCTGTGGCTTTTGGAGCCTGTCCTGGAACTAGCTCTTGTAGACCAGGCTGGTCTCGAACTCACAGAGATCCTCCTGGGATTAAAGGCTTGGACCACCACCGCCCAGCTGTGTTTTTTTGTTTTTATTTTTGTTTTTTCCCATATGCCACAAGAGGGTGCAGGAGCTCAGGACAGATGGCTGCGAGCCACCCTGTGGGAATCTGGAATCGAACTAGGGTCCTCTGGATCTC
This sequence comes from Chionomys nivalis, assembly GCF_950005125.1. Classification (NCBI taxonomy): domain Eukaryota; kingdom Metazoa; phylum Chordata; class Mammalia; order Rodentia; family Cricetidae; genus Chionomys; species Chionomys nivalis. The sequence continues at coordinate 25,070,989 of NC_080103.1, read as the reverse complement.
AGCACAATCGGGGCCGTGAACAGTGCTCTTAACCACTGAGCCATCTCTCCGGACATTTGTGGGTTTTTTGTTTGTTTGTTTGTTTTGTTTTGTTTTTTGACATCAAATTCTTAAGCCCATATTTTAAAATCAAGTTACCTTTCTTAGAAGTTCCTAGAATCAAATGTCTTTCTCCAGTCCAGAACACAAAAGACAACACAATCAACATATCATACATCTACACACATTTATCTTTTTAAACTATATACATTCTATCTTTTCCCAATACATACGTCCCCTCCGGCGGGGGACAACCCTGTTCGTTTACCCCTCTTTTTCGGTTGACTTCCACTTGCTGCCAACCCGATCCAAGGTCGTCAGGATTAACACATACCCCAATCCACCCTCACCTTCTGAGGGCGAACTCTCAGCGTTCCCTAGTTCCAAAAAAAAAAAAAAAAAAAAAAACAGCAAACAAACAAACAAAAAAGAGCAATTTCCATAGGGACATGATGAGCACTACTTGCCCAGTATACACAAGGCCCTGGTTCCATGCCAACAAATGAATGTGCCACGAAGGTATGGAAGCTGGGGTATGTTATTTAGGGGACTGCTGAAGGAGCAGTGGTTTCTGACTGCTCCTGGGGTCATGGCAAAGCCACTCCTAAAGGTCCCGAGTCTAAAATGGTCACACACCTCTGTTCATTTGAGGGGAAGAGGGTGTGTGGGAAATAGTATGAGGAACCAACAGTCTCTGGGATACTTGAATCTACCTGTCTTACAGGCTTAAGATGCTCTCTTGTGTTCCCTAAAAGCCAGTATTCTGAGGAGATGCGGTCTCCTGAGTACAGGTTCAATCAAAGTGACCAAAAGGCTGTGTGGTCAGGAGAGTCTTCTGCTTTTTAAAAAATTTAGGGGGGAGATGTTGGGAGCAGTGAGACCCCAGATCCTGAATTTCTTGTAATCCCCTGATCTGAGTGACTACAGCTGCTCTGAGCACGAGACCTTCAGGAGTTCCTGATGGCAGGAGAGTGGTTTCTGGTGGGTTTGGCTGGGGCGTGACTATCTCTATATAATCTGCCCTCGAACACAATAAAGGGGGCATTCTTGGGGAAATCAAGGATGACCGGTGTCGTTGTCTCTCTGTCTGTGTGTGTCTGTGTATTTTAACCTCCAGCCCCCTTGCCCGAAGATCATGAACTGGGTTCAAGCGCTCAGAGTGCAGACACGGAAGCGCGGTGCGCGGCATTTGGAGGTCTCCACCGAGATTTCGGTAAAATATATTTATATATAAATATGTGTGTATTTATGTTCTAAAACCAATATAAAAATTAAGGTATGAAGTGTTACATACTCCCAAAGCTACTTCACAACCACTCACTAATTCCTCTCTCAATCTCACACTCAAAGCCTCCATTAGAACTCAATATTTTCTAAATTTTAAAAAAATCAAATAACATATTACTTTTCTGTGCTCTTTCATTCAGTCTATCAGTTATTCTTTTCTTTTCAAGTTTTCTTTTTTATTTGATCAGGACCTCATAGTTATACTGACATCAAACATGCTTCATAGCCCAGGATAACCTTGAATTTCTGAACTTCTGATGCACCCAAGCCATTCCCCAAGTACAAAGATGGCAGGCGTATGTCCAAAGCCTAACTTCTTCTACTACATGTCCTAAGAAATTGTTGCTTTTATACTGCATATAGTGTATTTTTTTAATGTCAACATGACTGGGTCACAAGTTGCTGAGATAGTTGATTAAACATTGCTTTGGTACAAGTCATTTATTTAAAAACTGTATTTGATTTAGGATATCTAAATTTCACCTTACCATTTGTTGGAATTACCAATACATGCACTCAAGTACTGTTGCATTTGATAATACATTCAAATTATACACTTGTATTCATGTATGTGTCCTTTTGTTTGTTTCTGGATCCCATTTCACTAATATATTTGACATATTATATATATAATTTGGGGGGCCAAAATAAATATATAAATTATATATATATATATAATTTCTGAATGGCAACTAACAGAATCAGTATATGTACTTCAACCTTGTTCTTCCATATTCAAATTATAAAATTTCTTTTTAATTAATGATATTGCAAGTTACTTTTGAAAGTTCAATTGTTTTAATGAAAACACTCATTTATTAAACCATTAACAATGATATTTATTTAGAGAATCATATGATGTGTCAGCACACATACATTCATATTTGTTTCTGTGTACTATGAATTTTCATATAAATTTTAGAGTCAATATGACGCTTTCAAGAAATCGATAGGATTTATGGCATTTTTGCTTTGATTCAACTGAACAATTGGACATTAATTTTTAACATCTTGTTTTAGTACATTAATACACATATACACATGATATTTATTACATGTGTATAACATTTCATATATAAACATATCTAATATATGGTATGTAATTAATATAATATATGGTATATAAACTATATGAATACCACATGTATATGTATATATGATAGATAAGTATGTAAATATTATATAAATTATATATATTCTTGTTGGGAGCACAACATAAATGTCATTGTACTTACAGATTTCAAGAGAAACCAGGAATGTTAAACACATAGGACTGTCTTTCCATGTGAAAGATAAAAAAACTGTTCTTCCATCCAGATACCTGAGATATAGAAGTGATTATATATATAGCCTGTTGATTATGTTACCCATTGGGCCAAAACTTATCAAGCTCCTACAACCAGGACCATAGGTGGCTAGTAAGCTAAATGACCTTCCCCAAGTTGCAGGGCCTGAGATAGCTAATACTCTAAAAGTATTATATTTTCTGTATATATTATATTATATTATATTATATTATATTATATTATATTATCTGTATAGCCAGAGAATCTCCCAAGTTCCCAGAACCTGGGTCAGATATGGCTAATAACCCAAATTACCTTTAAGCTATTGTATGACCTAGAGCAGGCCAGACACTTGCTTAGGCTCTTAAGTTAGTATACTGGGCCTATCTCTAGAAGCCATCTTCTTGAGAAATTAGGTGTACTGTGAGATGAATTAGAATGTAATTTCACTTCCTTATACACCAGGATTGTGTTACACCAGGAACCTTTTTCCAGATTATGATGTGTTTAAATTTTCTGGAAATAAATTGACTGGGATCAGATTTCCTGAAGTCTTGACTAAGTTTGATGATGTCAGTCTGAAGTGAGTTTCATTCTCACCTCTTCAAGGTTCATTGACATCACTAGAAACTCTATCATCGTCAAAGTCTGTGTTTTAATAATCTTTTATCATATTTATTACATTTAACTTTACGTATATAAATATAATATTTGTAAACTGCACCTTTAAAGTCAGGAAGGGTAAAACAGAATTACATCATAAATATATTTTTTTGTTTATTTTGTTTGGTTTTGCAGTTTTATTGAAACAAGATCTCATGATGTAAATCCAGCTGGTTTCACATTCACTCTGGCATCCAATCTAGCCTACATCTCGTTTTAATCAAAATTCAGCTTCTCTGGTGCAGAGATTATATGCCTACTTCACCATAACTGGATGTTTCTACCACTATAATTTCAATTTCCACATTAAAATAGGAAATAAATTTTAAGCATGGTATTGGTTCTAAAATTATCTTTGATATCATGATAAAATGAATAAGCCATGAGCATAGTAAATCAGAATTAATAAAAATGCTCAATAGACCTAAAATAAGGCACAAAAGGGGGCATAAGCAGGAATAGGGGACAGAAGGGACAATGAGAAAAACAAACTTAAATATCTAATAATAACTTTCATAATCGAGTCTGTGTTTTGCACATCTCTCACAAGGTAACAGATGGTAAGGACTTTCACCTCTGAGAACACATAGGCTTTGTGGTACTGTAGTCATTCTACAACTAAACCATGATAACATTTTTTTTTTATTTTCAAGACATTTTACGCAAAGAACAAATTTTTAATAATATTGCTTGTAAGGGAAAAAGACAGTAAGTTTGGCAAGCTCTTGACATATGCATTCCAATTTAAAAGCAGTTATTTGAAGATTGTATTTTAAAATTACAGAGAATGGTCTGTACCTTTACTCCAAAAAGGATTATTTTTTACTTTTTATATATTTATCATTTTATTCCATTTTCCATTCCAACCACAGTTTTCCCTCGCACCCCTCCTCCCACCCTCCCTCATCTACCCCCATCTCACCCAGCATTCCACTCGTTCAAAGTGGCTCTTATGGGTAAACAAAGACTATTTTAAATGAGAAAGACAAAAGAGTAAATATAACCGGATGAAGAATAATAACCTGAAATTAGGCAAAAGATAAAATAACTACACAGATATAAACATCAATTTCAGAGCAAATTACAGGAGTGAAAGGAAAACCCATCCAGATAAAGGGTCAGCTCACCAAGAGGACACGAGATAATGCAATAATAAATACAATATGAAAAATATTGAATTATATATTTCTGATATTTAGAAATTTTTTTTAATAATTTATAGACAAATATCAAAAATCACTAACAGTAGAGACTCACCAAGTGACATGATGTATTTGGAATTCTAGAATATTTAAATCAACAACAAAAGCATACATCTCAAAAATATGCAGAAAACCTAGAAGAAAAAAGTATTTGGGCACTAAATTAATAAACTGTTCATTTTCAAATACCAAATTCTTAGAAACTATGTATAGTGAACAAGAGTACACTTACAAAAGACTCCAGAAGTTATCTTTCAATATTTAAAATCAACATCAATAATAAGCCTGTTCGAAATAATTCATGACTTAAAGAAGAAATCAAGAGAAATTAGAAAGCATGTTATACTAAATAACAACGAAAGTATAACCTCTTACTGGGACTTAAATTTATACCAGAGTGTTATCACACTAAGCACTAATCAGGAGGTCAGCTTACCAATTAATTGCCGCATATCATACCACAAAGGAATACGAGAGCACAAGAAAATGTATCCCAAAGTCCGTAATACTTCAAAAAGCAAAACACTTAGACATAGGGAAAACTAAGTAATTAAAGGAAAATAAAACATTAGATAAAATCAGAAAGCAATTATCTGAAAATTGCAATAAAACTTTTTTCTAAAAAGAAAATTAAGCATATTTTAAACGGAATGAGAAAAAGTCCACTAATGATATTAGAGGAAGAGTTCTGTCAAACAGGCACATGATGTTGAAATCCTCCGATATTAAAGGATAGATGAATATATATATTCAATAGCTCAGATAAAGAAGAAAATAGTCTACTAAGTTACTAACTGAAAAAACTCTGGTGGATGGAAAGGATAAACTGAATATTGTAAGATTCCTTAAGTAATTGAGTTGGAAGTCTTATGAAAAAATTCTAAGGCTCACATGCTTTTTCCAAGGCATGTTAACAAGCATTTTAAAGGAAATGATGTTCATTCTTACCATTCGTTTCAAGAAAATTTACGAGATTGTCTAAAAACTCATTCTGAGTCATCCATGTTATTTCATCAAAATCAGAAAAAAAAACTATAAGTAGTGCAGCTATTAGCTGGTAAATTGATATACAAATAAATAAAACCATCAAGGGAAAATGTAAGTTCAATCAAATTGTATAAATGTGTATTATGAGCCAAACATGCTTATTCTAATATTCAAAATTTGATTAAACATTAAAAAATAGAAAACCAGAGTACTAATGTCTATTAGCTTAACGAAATCCAGAAAAGTCATTTGATAGAGTCTATCAGTCACTTTCAATGAAAAGAAATAAGAATGATCAACAAAGTGTGCTCATGATAATTTTGTTCATAATGGCATCTCTTCACACTACTAATAAAATTGGTAACCAAGAGCTCAGATAATGACTCATTTTGTAAATGTAATTGGTGACCCCCAAAATTAGAATTAAATAAGGAAACTTTAATATCAATATTTGAACTTATTCAATATACCATATCTTTTCAATTATCTGAATAAGAAAGGTTTTATACTCAATTTTTTCCGGATTTTGACTTATCTAGCCATGTGACTGAGAACTGATCTATGGAAATCTGAAAACTAGCAACATCTGTTGAGATCTGCATTTCTTACAAGCAAACATGCAGGTGGTCCCATCGGGGTTTTGAACACATGCAGGAATCCCAAAACTACTACAGTCTTTATCCAACTATGGCAAAGATGATAAGAGAGCAGAGAGCTCTCTACTGCCTTTCTTCTACACGTGTGATCCACTATATTTTGATAATGTTGATGCCAGTGTTATAGTCACTTGCTTTTAGCTGGTGAGTTTTGTCTTATTGTTTGTCTTTATTTGAATTTTTCAATATTCAAATTTTTGGCTATTTGTGCAATTGTTTTGGTAGATTCAAGGTTTTCATTAAAGCATAAAAGCCTGATTTCCTATTAACATTTATAACATCAAAAGAGCAAGGAGATTAATTCAGGTCAGTGGAATTAGTGTTACCATAATAACTTAATATGTTATAACAAACAGCTAAGTTAATTAGATAAATTTTTATTTTCTTAGCTAGTATCAATTTGGCTAAATCTCATGCTTGTATAAGGAAGCAACATATGGACAAATTAAAGAAATCTTTAAAATTGGAAGAGAGACATTATGAACATATGCAATTAAATATAAGCGTGTGTATGTGTATGTGTGTATTCTGTCCTTCATTATTTTTTTTTACTATGCGGTAAATATAATAAAAATATGAATTTCTGATAAAGAGTCTCACCAGTTAGAAAATTATCACAGTTTCAAAACAGACATAGAATAAGTTATGTATAATAAATAAGATGATAATGAAGGCTTACAGTGATAAAATAATGGTTTCTGTTGAAAATAAGATATATTATCTATGTATCTGTAGATAATATATGTACATATGGAAATACACACAGATACGCACACAAATATAATATATATATATATACATATATCTCACATATGTCATCAGGCATATGAATGTTTCATTTTGCAGATGATGAGACTTTTACAGCAAGTGATAAAGAACCATCAATATTTATGAAGGCGACGTTCGGGGTTGGTTTATACTCATTGTGGTGGTCTCTTTCCTTGCTTCTATATACTGTCTTCTTTCCCCATTGTGCAGAGCCTAGTGTTCATAAGAAGATGCATTTTTAATTCAGAGTTCTGTCTCGGTGTTAAACAAGAGGACAGTGTGGATATTTTGAAGACAGAACAAAAAAAAAATGTAGTCAAGAGGTTTTTTTTTTTTTTTGGTTTTTCGAGACAGGGTTTCTCTGTGGTTTTGGAGTCTGTCCTGGAACTAGCTCTTGTAGACCAGGCTGGTCTCGAACTCACAGAGATCCGCCTGCCTCTGCCTCCCAAGTGCTGGGATTAAAGGCGTGCGCCACCACCGCCCGGCTAGTCAAGAGTTAATCAAAGAATTGCTAACTCAATTCTATTACTGTAACAGAAGGTCTGAGGCAACAATGCAAACAGAACAAAAGGGATGTCGAACTGATCTCAGTACATTCATATTTTCTTAGTGCAATCCTAGGAACATAGTCAAATGTAATTAACCAATTATATCCTATTTTCCTTTCTCTTACTCTCTCTGTATCCCTTCATTTTTTTTCATTTTGCTAATTTTTCTCTTCCTCCAAATTTCCCTTCTTTCTTCTTTACCTTCATTCTCATTTTTTCCATTCTTCACGCCAACTAAATTAAATAAAAAATCAACAATTTATTTTGATTTTTAAACTATAGAAAAGTATAAATAACATTTATTCATTGACATTTTAGACAGGTGGGGGATTGTAAGCATAGCTCAGTTAATAGCTATTCTGTCTGACAAAAATTAAAAACTAAGTCAGTATCTATAGCAACCACATAAATAGCCAGCCACTGCAGTGTGATTTTATAATCCCAGCCATGGTAGTGTGAGTGTGTAATCCTGGCCATAGCAGTGTGAGCTTCTGATTTTAGAATAAAAAGACAGAAAGAGTAGCTACCTTGGGTGGATTTTTTGTTTGTTTGTATATTTTTTTAATGTAATTTAGTATATCATTTGAACTCTAGCTTAGTAAGAAACTCTGTCTTTAAAAAAAATAAATAGGTGTTAGGTGCTTGAGGAAGATACCTGGCATCTAGTTCTGCCTTCCATAGCATGTACATCTCTCTCTCTCTCACACACACACACACACACACAGAGAGAGAGAGAGAGAGAGAGAGAGAGAGAGAGATGCACAAGCACATTCACACAACAAATTGGTTAATTGATACATATAAAAAAATCTAAAATCTAATGGTCCACAAATACTGGAAAAATAGCCTTTCATGTTTATCCTAAAGAAAGAAAAATGATTATATACATTGTAATTAAAAAGCAAAAATTGGAATGCATTCATAACATAGGAAGCATTGTTTGGCGGAAGAATGGGTAGTCTTTGAAGCAAAATTGTAAAAGCTAGAGTCCCTGAAGATTCTTCCCCAGGCACTACTGAGGAGTGAATATACAGTGTGGGCTACAGACATGGATGGAAGAAGGAGAAGGCAGCACAGTGGGTGTGGTGCTGCTGTTGGCAGTCTACTATGTTGAAAGTGGTTTGTCACCCATAGCACTTACATTCTTTAAGGATGTCTAACACACAAAAATATCCCAAGTGAATTTATTGACTAAAACCAGTTCCACAGAACCAATTAGTATCTTACACAGGCTGCCCTGCAAGGCTTATGAGGCTATCCATCACCTGTCCATTTAACTATTTAGCATTTGTTGCAGCCATTTGTCACTGTGTCAGAATGCTAACATTTCAGAATGGGAGTTTTTGGTTGAAAGAAATCTAACTTAGATGCTGCAGATGTTTCTCCTTTAATAAGACTTGAGAAGATTTATGCTTCTATTATATTTAACCTTAAATATCTTATCCAAAAGGTGACTTTAATTTCTTATCGTGCAGATAATTAAAACAATTGTTTCACAGAAATTTAAATTTATCATGCCAAATAGAAATGTTTTAAATTTAACATTTTCAAAAAGTGCGTCCATCACAATGTTCCCTATCTTACTGCTTCAGTGATCACATTTTTATTACTTTTCCTCTTCAGTCACTTGCTTTCTTAATCTAACAGTATTTCATGAATTACTCTGAAGTAACCAGAGAATGGGAGGAAAATATTACCTATATTGTCTTTCATGGTTAAATATTAAGTAGTTTGGGGATTTAAGACAATCTTTTTATGATTTATTTTATTTTTTATGTGTATATGTGAGTATATCTGTGTGATTGTATGTAGCATGTTTGTGCAGGCAATCACAGAAGCCAGAAAAGAACATCAGATCACTTGTAGCTATAGTGAAAGGTGTTTATTGTGAGGGTCAGCCATGATAAACTAAGTATGGCAAGGTCACCCAAAGGAATTTCTTTACTTCCAACCATTATCACCTGGGACTCTGGCCAGCAATGAATTTAAATGGAGGCTGGAGTCTAAGTAGTTTACTCTGAGACAATGCCTGGCTGCAGGAGGGACCACAAACTGAGATTACCCTACTCCCACCCAAGAACAGACCATTCAAAGGAAATGCCTGGCACTCTAAGCACTGTAGATAGGAACACCTGCCAGTGCACATTAACCAAGACACCCTAGACAAATGTCAGCCAATCAGGAGTCTTAAAACCTCAGAAATCCCCTCACCCCCACTATTACTACTACAAAACCTTATTTAATTGTGCTTGGGACTCTCCTGTTATTCCAATACGTTGGACATGCTGAGAGACTGAGTTTGCAAACTTGATTAAAATAAAGGCTCTTTGCTTTTACATATGGGACTTGGTTTCCTTGTTGGCTTTTGCTGGGACTTCATGGAATTTGGCATAACATTTATGACTCAACCTAAACTGGTGCTGGGAACCAAACTTGGGGCTTCTGTAAAACTCGCAAGCACTGTCACCTATTGAGCCATTGTTCCAGATCCCAAGACATAAACAATGATAAAAGGATTATTGCATAATTTCAATTAAACTACATTCAATTTATACCAATTGTATGCCATGTCTACAACATAGAATTAATCATAAAATGTGGCTACTGATAACTGATAATAGTCAACTGATAACATTTTATCTCATCAATTGCCAAACAAATATTACAGTATTCTAATTTGAAACATACTTGCTAATTGATACAGAGAAAACTGAGAAGAGTGATGGAGCAATGTTTGAAGCAAAATAAGATTTGTAAAATGAGTCTATATTGTATAACAGTTGTAGGATAGTATAAGTTCCATGTATTTCTTCCATAGAACTAGCCATTTTCTTACCTTAGACATGTCAATCAAATAAAAATTATTCCACCATTTAACATTTACATTTGATTCAAAAATAAGATATGTCTTTCACTGTTGAAAATTGATATGTAAGTAGTTTCTTTTCCAACTATCCTGTGGAGTCACCTGATTAGGATTTCTAATGCAAAAAAAAAAAAAAAAAAGGCAATCACAATACTGTGGTCTCAAATGCCACTCTGCATCTGAATGCAGCTAAGCACCTTCAGTGGCCTTTCTCTGAGTCTTTCAATATGTGCTTGTCACTAAACTCAATCCCAGAGAGAAAACAGAAAATGTGAACTCCTATGGGAAGAGAGCAGAAAGAAACCTTTCCTAAAATCCTTAGAGGGATGTGTTCTACCATCCAGGCTGCAGCCAGAAACATATCCCGCTTAGGTTTTAAAACCCACAATTCAGCACAGAGGGTGTTAGGTTGTACTATGAGTTTTCAAAAAGAATCTATGTTTCTATGCAATGTAAGTGACCACAACAAATCTACAGATTTCAGATATGATTTGCATCACCTGTTTGAATTTTTGGTAATTTGAATGGGTACTTAGAAAACAGGCTTAGTTAGGGAAGTTGTTTGTAAAAGAGAGAAAAACAAAAGTGGTTTAAAAATTATAATTGCAAAACTGTATATATCATGTAGACATGTTTGTGCAGTACTTCCAAAATGAAGCTAGAAAAGATATAATTTCACAAAATATTTTTCATGATTAAAAACAATGATAATATCAATATAAACTTTGTGGTATTTTGAACAAGTGGTAGATATTTGAAGAACTTAAGCACTTGTGGAAAGGTAGACTAAAATAACTCAAGGAGGATACAATGTTTAATAAGTCATTGATAAATTATTACTTGCTGGGAAACCGGGTTGGTACAATGTGGAAATTGGCTATAGATAACTGAGGGAACATAAATCACAAAATCTTAAACACTTCCAGAAAGCTCGAAATTGAGAAGACACAGAAATCATGACTAAAGGAAGTTGTGACGGATTTGTTGGCTTTGACTTTGACTTTATTTTGCCTTGTCAATATTAAGCTTTGGACATAATAATTTCCCAAGTGAGGATTTTTCCTATACATGAATGAACACATGTTAGGCATAGGGCATGAAAAAATACCTCATTACACTTAATTTACCAAATTTACAGATACAGCAGCTATGCAGTTCTTGAGTGGAAGGAACTACTTTCAATCATTGCATAAAACAATAAAATCCCTAATATGTTTTAACAATATTCTTTATGTCGACCATGTTTCAGAACTTTTGTATCTCTGAGAAGTAATGTGGTAGTCAATGAGAATGCCAACTTTTCAATGTTATAGCTAAATCAGGTTCAGAAAGAGTTCCATGGGGTAAACGACTCTTCCTAAAGAACGTTATTTATAAATGGTGAAAGAAATTCCCAGTTATTAATGTTTTGATACTACATTTGCAGCTGCTTTATATGTATCATCCCTTTTGATACTTATCAAGATCCTTTGAAGTAAAAATTATCTTCCACATTTAATAAAAAGAATGCAACTTATTGATAGTTATGACACTACTAAATGTCACATGAACATTTTATCATAAAGTACTTTCTAAGAAAAAATGTGTGGAGGACAGGTGGAAGTAGGGCAAAAAAAGGAACAGGAGAAATATTTAAGATTATCCTGTGAGCAGTGATTATACAACTTAACTAAATCTAGAAATCTCATGGCCTGTCACACTGGAATATTGTGGTAACACATTGCGAATACTAATTAGAGAGTTGAATACATTTTGTATTAGGTAACAGAATAAAATTTGGGGAGGAAGCAGGAAAAATAATTTTGGATTTAAATAAGCATAGAAAAGTGTGTGTGTTCATGTGTGTATTTGTGTGCTGTGTGTGAAAGAGACAGATAGATAGACAGACATATACATAGTGATACAGAGACAGAGAAAGGGGGCATTATATAGGTGAAAAGATATTAAATGACCAAGTTTTTCCCTTCCCCTATACATAACATTTGGTTTAAGCCAAAGCTAATATTGTCAAATGAGCAAACATTCATGAACAAATGCCTCACATCTGGCAAAGTGGAGCTTGCTGACATTTACTTGGTACAAAGGATCATGGATTAAATCAGGCAGAATCCCTCAGGATCTAATATTGGTATATTTTGCCTCTTCACTTTTAGTTGTTTATAAGGAAATGTAGAAATACTCATAGTCAACAATTAGATAAAAATTATAAATCAAATATTATTTATATTTAGTTCATGATTTATATATTAATATATATTTTTGTCATAAAACAATTGAATGAACAAATTATAAATAATTTGAAGGGCACATGGATATATAAATGAGAAAAAAAGACTCAAAACTAATTTAAGAAACAATAGTTTTAAAATATTGATATGTACCCATGAAGTATTATCAGAATTATAGCCAGATGGTAAGTATTTTGAACATAAGAATATATATATATAATTTGTAATGTGAATATAATTATATCCTGAAAAATATTCTTAAATCTTTTCATAGCCTTATAAAACTTGTAGTTACTGATTAGCACTCTTATTATACACATTTTTATTAAAATAGCAAAAGCCATTAAAAAGCATAAGAAATTTCACATGTGTATTTTTGTGAGAACTCCTTAATTATACTTTAAAATATTAATTATTTCCTAAAAGTACAATGTCATTTAGGAAAAAAACATGTCAGTAACATAGATTAATTTGGTGAGTCTTCTGAGTTTAAAGATGGAGAAAAATAAAATGGTTAAGTTGACAAGAGATATTTAGAGATGAATAGTTAGATGGTGCTATTTCCTTGTAACTAAAAAATGGAAGTTATATGACTACTTTTCTTAGATAAAGTTGATCATTTAATGCTAAAGGGAAATAGGAAATAACCTGTACTACTGTAAAGAATAGCTTGAACTCGGAGTAATATAGTATACTGGAGGTAGTTATTGCAGCCACTAGCGGGCTGAATAAACATCAAGAACCTATTAAAAAAACATATGATTTTTTTTTAAATTTCAGGAATAAAGTGCATAAAACCTAACCCAGAAAATATATATATTTGATACCCACTGACAAATAGTCAATCCGTTTTCCCCAATAGAGTACTAGTGATTATATCAACTATCATCCAGGGCCCCAAACCCAGGAGGAATTAGTGAGCCAACAAAATGAACTCGGTGCCAGTGTTGTAGACATTTTCTTCACCTGCCTTTGCTTTGACATTTTTATCTTATTGCTCTTTCACTTGTATGTTTTGATTTTCTGTTTGTTTTGTGAGATTTTGTTATTTATTTTTCTTTCGTTTTCTTTTTGGAAGAGAGATGGAACATAAAGTTGACGGATAGGGAAGTTACAAGTATCTGAGAGGAGTCAGAATAGGGAAAGCAAAATCAAAATATATCGTATGAATTTTTTTAAATAAAATGTCTCTCCAGTAATATAAAGCCTACAGATAAACAAAGAGGAAGCAATGGGTATGAGTACCTTGTGGGAAATAATCTGTGTTCACATTTGTTATATATATTTTTTGTGTGCTAAATGTGAATTCAGTTCTAATGAAGACATGAAATAAAAACATCCTCAATTTTCAAAAGACAGTAGGGTATTCTCTCTGTTGGAAAGCAAGCCTGGCTTCTGACCAATCAGAATACAGAATTGTCCCACACCAATTTAGTGCTACGAACTTTCCTCTTAACACTGCTTTCATTGTGTCCCATAAATTTGGTTATGTTGTGGGGTCATTCATTGAATTTTAGGAAGTCTTTAATTTATCCCTTTATTTCTTTCTTGACCCTTTGATGATTCAGGTGAGCACTGTTTAATTTCCATGTGTTTGTGGGCTTTCTGGAATTAGTATTGCTGTTGTTCCAGTTTAATGCCATGGTGATCTGATAAGATACATGGGGTTATTCCAATTCTGTTGTATCTGTTGAGGTTTGTTTTGTTACCATTCCATGAGGTACTGAGAAGAAGGTATATTCTTTTATGTTTGGATGGAATAGTCTATAAATGTCTGTTAAGTCCATTTGAGTCATAACATCTGTTAGTTTCCTTATTTCTCTGTTAATTTTTTGTCTGACTGACCTATCCAGTAGTAAGAGTGGAGTGCTGAAGTCTTCTACTATTAGTGGGTGGGGTTTAATGTATGATTTAAGCTTTAGAAGTGTTTCTTTTACATATGAGAGTGCCCTTGTATTTGGGATATAGATGTTGTGTATTGTAATTTCTACTTGATGGATTGATTTTTCCTGTGACTAATGTGAAATGTCCTTCTTTGTCTCTTTTGATTGATTTTAGTTTGAAGTCTATTTTGTTGGATATTATGATAACTACACCCACTTGTTTTTTAGGTCAATTTGATTGGAAAAATTTTCCCAACCTTTTACTCTGAGGTGATGCCTGTTTGGTTCTTGTATGCAGCAGAAGGATGAATTCTGTTTTTGTATTCAATCTGTTGGTCTGTGTCTTTAATAAGTGAGCTGAGTCCATTTATATTAAGGGATATTAATGACCAGTGATTGCTATCTCCTGATAATTTAGTTTTTGTTGCTGGTGATATTAATTTGTGTTTTTTTTTTTTTTTTTTTTTTTTAAATTTGCTGCTGTGAAATCATCAATTGTCTGTTTTTGCTGATGTAGCCAGCTTCCTTGGGTTGGAGTTTTCCTTCCAATACTTTGTGAAGGACTGAGTTTATGGATAGGTATTCTTTATATCTGGTTTTTGTCATGGAATATTTTGTTTTTTCCTTCTATGGTGATTAAAAGTTTTGCTGGGTATAGTAGTCTGGGCTGGCATTGATGGTCTCTTAATGTCTGCATAATGCTTGACCACGATCTTTTGTCTTTCATTTTCTCCAATGAGTAGTCAGGTGTAATTCTGCTAGGTCTGCCTTTATATGTTACTTGGACTTTTTCTTTGCAGCTCTTAATAATCTTTCTTTACTCTGTATGTTTAGTGTTTTAATAATTATATGGTGAGGGGACTTTTGTTTTTATCCCGTCTATTTGGTGTTCTGTATTCTTCTTGGATCTTCATATATCTCTTTTTAGGTTAAGAAAGTTCACCTGGCAGTGGTGGCACACACCTTTAATCCCAGCACCTGGGAGGCAGAGGCAGGTGGATCTCTGTAAGTTCAAGGCCAGTCTGGTCTACAAGAGCTAGTGCCATGACATGTTCAAAACTACAGTGAAACCTTGTCTCAGAAAAAAAAGTTTTCTTCTATGGTTTTGTTAAATATATTTTCTGTGCTTTTGAGTTGAGATGAACTTCTCCTTATGTACCTATTATTCTTATATTTGGTCTTTTCGTGGTATTCCATATTTCCTGGATATTTTCGTTAAGTTTTGGTTAGATTTAATGTTTTCTTTGACTTATGAGTCTATTTCCTTTATTGTATCTTCAGCACTTTAGATTTTCTCTTCCAATTCTTGTGTTTTGCTGTTTTTGTTTGCATTTGTGGTTTCTGATCAATTTATCATGATTTCTAATTCTATAATCCCTTGGCTTGTATTTTATATATTGTGTCTTTTTCAGTTTTAAAGTCTTAAATAGTTCCTTTCATATGTTTGATTGCTTTTTCTTGGTTTTCTTTAAAGAATTTGCTGATGTCTTCCATTTTTTGTTGGTCTTTTCCTCCATTTTTTTGAGGGAAATTTCTCATTTCATCTTTAAGAGTCTCAAACATTCTCCTGAAGTTATTTTTTATGTCATTTTCTTCTGCTTCATTTATATTTGGTTGTTCAAGTCTCACTGTTGTACAGTGTCTAGATTTTACTGGTGTCGTGTTGCTCTTTGAACTGTTGTGTGCTCTTACATTGTCTACTCATCTTTTACTCTAATTGGTATGGTTGGGGCTGTCTGTGACTCTGGTGATGAATCTTCCAGGTGCCAGTGGATCCAAGGCTCAGATGGTTGTTCCTCATGGTATAGTAAGTGCCAAGGTTCTAGCTACCCCATTTGTCACTCCATGTTCCTGGACATCACTCGAAGCTCCCAGGATTTGCTCTACTACTGTGGAGTTTGTTGTCTCAGGCCTGCTCTGGTGTCGGTTGCTGGCACAGACCTGTTTCTGTAAATGTCCCTGGTCTGGATCTGTTCTTGTGGAGGTCCCTGGCTTGGGGTTGTTCTTGCAAAGGTCTCTGCCTCTGATCTCCCTTAGAGGTCCCAGACTCATGCCCATTTCTACAGGGGTCCTGGCTCAGGTCTACTCCTTAGAATGTCTCAGACTAATTCCTAGACCCACAGCAGTCTGGCTTGCTCTGGCTCACTTGCTCAGCAGTTGCTCCCCTGTAACTGCTCCTGTGGAGTTCACCACCTCAGGCCTATTCCAGCCTAGGTTTTTGGCCCAGTCCTGTTTCCACAAATGTCCCTAGTGTGGATCTGCTCCTGCTTCCATGGAGTTTACCTTCCCAGGCCTTCTCTGGCCCAGATTGCTGGTTCAGTCCTGCTCCTGTTGAGTTCACTGCCTCAGGCCTGCTCTGGACTAGGTCACTGACTTAATCCTACTCCTGTGGAATTTATTGCCTCAGGTCCACTCTGCCCAGGTCACCAGCTCAGTCCAACTCCTGTCCTGTGCCCAACTCTTAACACATACAGCTTCATAAATTATTTAGTAACAAAGAAAGAATTGGCTTGCAAAAAATTCTCAAAAGCTATCATACAAATTATGAATTATTTTGTACGCTATCTTATTTTACAAATAATTACATATGTGTTTAAATAGTTATAATTCTGCACATATATCAACCTACTATGTGTTGCTTTTGAACTGGAGGTCTGCTGAGCTTTGCAAGCTGCTCTTGATCTGGTGTGCTGAAGACCCTCCAATCTCAGTCTTTCCAGTAGTCAAAGATACCAACATGCAATATCACAAGTGTTTTATGAATATGTATTTTATAAACACTTTCATATATGTAGGCAAATAACAATTAGTAGAAAAACAGGGCATGAATTTGAAGGAGATGAAGAGAAGTATATGGAAAATGTGGAGAGAGAAAATAGAAGGGAGATATGTTGTAATTACATTATAATCAAAAATATAAAAAATATAAAATGTTACATTAAGCAATTACCTCCACATTCCTATATACAATATACACTTTCACATTGATTTTTATCATATAATCCAACTACTATTATTTCTGGAGACATGGAATTGATATTCTTCTCACAACAGTTCTCAGGTTCTGCCATTGTTCTGACCCTGCTATTCATTTCCTGATTTCTCCTTTTTATTCCCATCTATTTTACTTTCATACAAATTTATTTGGCATATTTCCCATTTGCCATAGAATTCATATTTTCCTAAAGACTGAAATCATTTTTATACCATTAAGACATTTCAACATTCCCCTGCATCATCATTTCAAAATCTATACTGAAATGTTAAGCTGTTAAGCCTGGTATTCCTAAAAAGATTCATAACTTAGTGGGCAAAATCATCTAAACATAACACCACTCCCTTCTTATGATTCTCATATATTGTGAATTTGAGTTATTGGAAGTTTATCAATTGATTCTTTTTCTTAATCTGCCATATTATTCCTATATTTTCTTCAATTTACAAAATAATCTTGGTGAAGACCATTTCAATTCACTTTGATTGTTTCAGTATTTTTAGGAATGGCCATTACAAACCTGTTATCTACAAAGCAAGCAAGTGAATGGAATAAAAATATGCTAGTGTTAGCATGAAAGTATAACAAATCAGAATTACCCTCCTTATTCTTCAGACTTTTTTCAATCATTCTGTCCCCTCTTTGGCATAATTTCTAAGCCTTCATTGATGTATTGTAAATTTATCCTTTGGGACTTGGATTTACAACTTTGAATTGTTTTTTTTTTTTTTCTATTTTTTGTTTGTTTGTTTCTGATAATAATCTCCTTCTGATGCAAAGAGAAGACATCATAATAAAAGTTAAAGACTACACTTATTTATACTTATAAGGACAGATATGTAGAATGTATTTAGGATTACCCTGATCAAGTACAGTGATTGTTTGAGATTCACCTCTAAGTTTCATGATTTTAATAGTTTCAGGTAGTGGGCTAGATTTTCAGTACTAGACATGAAACCCCATATGTAAATAATAAAAATTAATAAGAAAAGAGGACATAAATTTGAAAAATAGTAAGAAGGAATGAGAATTTGGATTTGGGAAAGAAAGAAGAAAATAATGCAATTATATTATAATCTCAAAATAAAAGATATAGCCGGGCGGTGGTGGCGCACGCCTTTAATCCCAGCACTTGGGAGGCAGAGGTAGGCGGATCTCTGTGAGTTCGAGACCAGCCTGGTCTACAAGAGCTAGTTCCAGGACAGGCTCCAAAGCCACAGAGAAACCCTTTCTCGAAAAACAAAAAAATAAATAAATAAATAAATAAATAAATAAATAAATAAAAATAAAAAAATTAAAAAAATAAAAGATATAAAAATTTTAGTAACAGAATTAGAATACATCTTATAATACCCTGTTACACTTGTTTGCCATAGCTTTCACTTCAACTTCTCTTCCTCTGTTAAGAAAGTGGGGAATGGCTTCTCCTTCTATCCCTATTTTTCTTAGGTTTGGTCCCAGATTTCCTGGATGTTTTGTGTTAAGAATTTTTTAGATTTAATGTTTTCTTTGATCATGAATCAATGTCCTCTATCATATCTTTAACACATGAGATTCTCTCTTCCATCTCATATATTCTATTGCTTATGCCTGCATGTGTAGTTCCTGTTTATTTACCCAGTTTTTTTTTTATTTTCATATTACCCTCTGTTTGGATTTTCTTTATTGCTTCTGTTTCCGTTTTCAAGTATTGAACTGGTTGCTTCACCTGTTTAATTATTTTTTATTCTTTCTTGTCTTTCTTTAAGAGATTTATTATTTTTTTCCATTTTTTGTTGTTTTTTTCTTCATTTCTTTAAGAGAATTTTTCATTTCTTCTTTAAGGGTCTTTATCCTATTCATTATATTTGAGGCCATTTTCTTCTGCTTCTTCTGGGTTAGAATGTTCAAGTCTCCCTGTTGTAGGACCACTAGGTTCTGGTGTTGCCATATTGTTCTTTAGGTTGATGAATGTATTCTTGCATTGGCACCTACTCATCCCTTCCTCCAATTGGTGCAGGCAGTTTTATTGTCTCTTGATCCAATCTTTGCAGTAGGTGTCTGTGGTTCAGGGATCCTCTCTTGAGTTGACCATTGCAGTTGTCTATGTCTCACAGAGCTGCTCTTGGTCTGCTCTGTGTAGTCACTGGCTGTGTCTCAGGGAGCCACTGAGGTCTCTGGCGATGGATGATTTTGGAGGCAGACTGGGACTTGCAGATTATGAGACCCAATGAGGGGATGCTGATACAGCCTGCCTAAAGGACGTTTGCCTGCTGGCTGACTAGTGTAGCCAAGAGGGTGGGAGACGGGCCTGGAGTTTTGTCCCAGGGCCTAGGGACTAATTACTGTGAGTTTCTGCTGAGGGATTTGTCACTTACTTCTTAGACCACTCTGTGCAGTTCCAGCCCGTGTCCCAGATAGCTGTTGAGAATACAGAATCGCACAGAGGCAGACAATTTCACCTGTAAGGTTTTAACTAAACCATTTATTTCTATATAGTCTTTCATGGCAAATAGAAATATTGAGAAAATAATTCAGAAACAATATCAAAATGTCTAAGAATAAAATCAGTGATTGTGAAAATAAGTCAATTATATTATTAATATCAGTGAAAATGTGATAAAATAATCAGATCTTCATTGCAATACAAATAGGAAAGTGAAAAAAAATGCATAATCTCTCAGAGCTGGAAGAGGAAGTCACCAATATTTAATGTAGAGTCTTGCAGCTCTTCAGAATGATCATGTGTTAACAATTGCAACTTAACAATGCAGAAATGAATCACCGATAAAATCTATAATTTGTCTAGCTAGTTCAACAATCCTGCAGGGCAAAACCCTTACAAAATTATGAGGTAGAAAACTCCATTTTTGTCTCAGAAAAAAAAAATTTCACCCTGAATCACATTAAATAAAACCACCTATTATATTTCCTGAATTACTGTTGATTGGTTTCTAATCATGTAATGTTTTATAGCTTTGGTTTTCCACCATTTTATCCAAATCTATTCTTTATTTGTGCAATTTTAGTCAACATTCTGTATTGTGCCAAGTTATAGTCTTTTCCTAACCTATTCAAGTCTTAAGAACACTTTAACTTCCACCCTTCCTCTATAGCCAGACTTTGGAAAAGGACTTTATGTTTTGACACCATAATGAACAGGGATAAATGTAGATGCTTCAAGAATACAAAACTTCCTTTTAGTTTAAAACGAGGTACATAGTGAGGTATTGTTTTCAAATCTGATTTCCAACAGCATGTTCCCCTTTCCTTTGAAATGTGTTCTCCAAACTATAAAGCACATGGCTTTCTATTCAACTTCTAATTAATATCTAACAGTTATAAAATATTGTGCTGAAAATGTATGTGTACTATGTTGATAATATGGTGTCTTAATCATTGGAAAATGCTAAGTTGAAATGAGTTGGATTCAATTTTGTTTTCCTTAGGAAACTAGAATGGATGCTAGTCACTAGCTATAAGCTCAGCATCAAAGATTCTTGTTCTGCAAGAAGAAAAAGGGCAGGAAAGAAATGATAAAAAGAAAAATATTATGGAAATATTTTTAGTAAATTTCATGTCTAGTCCCATTGCATTCTAAAGGTGTGTGTGTGTGTGTGTGTGTGTGTGTGTGATTTTTTTTGTAACTCTGGAGTTTGCACAATAAGCAGTAGATAGACACAAAGGCAAATTAACATATAGATAGATAATAAAATTGAATGAGAAGGTATTACAGTGATAAATCTGAGGTCTGGGATGTGAGGACTATAGGCTAGATGTTCTCCATAAATACTTTTTGTTGTTGTTGTTATTGTTGTTGTTTTGTTTTTTGAGACAGGGTTTCTCTGTACCTTTGGAGCCTGTCCTGGAACTAGCTCTTGTAGACCAGGCAGGCCTCAACCTCAAAGAGATCCGCCTGCCTCTGCCTCCCAAATGCTGGGATTAAAGGTGTGTGTCACTACCTCCTGGCATGAATACTTTTTGAAAATACAAAATAAAGCAATTTTAACATGCCAAGAATCTTCCTGTCATAGTCAAAAACATATGAAGACCCCTGAGGCTCATTTATTTTAGTGTGTCCTGAGAAAGTGTCTTGCCTGTTCAATTGGAGTTCAAGTTTCAACCTATCCTATCAAAACATTCCTCACTTTCATGAATATCCTGTCTCTCTACCACATTTTCATAATAGCTATTCTTAAATGTTTTAGTTCCTCTATCTTTCAGTTTTCTTATTCATTCTTTACTGGGGATGTTTGTTTCCTGACATTTCTATTCATCATGAATCCTAGCAAGCATGCTTAACACATACTGTGTGTCCAAATACTATAGAAAAGAAAGATGAGAAGAGAGACAGGAACAGAGAAAGAATGAGAAGACTGAAAAGGGAAAATGAAAAATAAAACCTTACGTGAAACAGAAAAATTCACATGTGTAAATGAATAAGAAAGACAACATTATGGGGAGAATAACAGAAAACTAAAATTTTACCTTTAAGTTCTTAATGCCAAAGAGTTGATATCTTCTATAGCCTGATAAATAACTAAATCTGAATATGAACATATGATTAGCAGTATATTATTAAATGTATTATATATGCATATTTATATGTGCACTGTTATATATGATTTGACAGATTATCCTGTAACACAACCTGAATTTTAGCTCCTGATTCTCCTTTCTCACTTTCTATATATTCAAGATACAGTCCTAAATTGCCTTGAGCATCTTAAGAAAATATTACCAGAGACTTTGTGACATGGACTTACATAGGAGATAAATGGCTGTTGGGGATAGTGAACACACGAATATGAATAATAATATTTCCTTGAAGTGATAACTTATAAATAAGACAGGCATGTTTATATAATCATCTTATACAGAATTACTTTTCTTCTTTTATGTTTTACCTTTTGGGATTATATTTACACCATTTCCACCTTCCTTTTCATCCCCTGAAAACCTTCTACATAGCCGTCCTTCATCTCCTACAATCTCATTGTTTATTGCATCTACGTATACTACAAAAGATACACAAATACAAACTTTTCAATCCATATTTTTGTATAGATGTTTTCAGAGCAGACCATTCAGTATTTAGGAACCAATTGATATGCTCTTCCCATAGGAAGATTATTTCTTCTGCACTCAGCATTCTTTGGTGCTTCTTTTTGTAGGGTTAAGGTCTTCTGTGTGGGTTTGAAAAACCAAAAGATACAGCCATAATCTTTCAACAACATGATCGCCAATACATGAGCAACAAGACAACAACAGACATAGTAAAGACTAGCAATTTAAAGATAATTTAAAGAAATCAACTGTGATGAATATATTTTTTAAATATTAGATTTCTCAGTTATTTTACTTCTTTTTAACACTGATAAACATATTATATCTAAGTTTTGTTTGTACTGCTCAGGATAACTGTGAGGATGGAGACAGTAATTTTTGTTGCTATCACTATTACAATCACATGTAAAATTTTTTCATTTGAACATTCTCATTGTGAAGGTTAAGCTGTCTCTCATTTTTCGCTAATTTTTTTAGTGCTTCATCTAATTAATTCATTTATACATGATACTTTCACCTACATCACTCTGAGCCAGCCTTCCATCTTTAGATCTCAAAGTATTATAAGGTTGTCTTCTATCCATTTCTGCTCTTTTTAGTGTGACACTACAGCAAATGCAGCTGCACAATGAACTTTTCCTCCCTAGGCTCATGTTATTTCAGTTACTTAAAGAACAATTTCCTGTTCGCAAGAGAATTAAGCTGAAAGTGTTATTTTTTTGCATTTTTGAACTTCAATTGAATGACTCCCTTACATCTAGTTAACAATCTGTGTCTGTGCTCCAAGCAGAGAAGTGCAACCTTTCATTGAATCCATCTGGGCCGTGTTCCATTTTTAAATCTAGGGCATTTTCCCATTTGACTCCTTTCTGATAGAATGTTTCAAAATCTGAAGTTTAAACATCAGAATGATTTGACTACATTAAGGCACAGTCAAAGACGGTACAGAGCATGAGCTTGGACTCAATTGCACCATGAACAGAGTCTTTTCTCTAGGTACTGGTTTTTAAGATAATAAAATCTAAAGAGAGATTGAGGACAAAAGAATAAATGAAGCAGAAGCAATCAAACTTATTCTGCAATTTTGATTTAATGGGTTAAAAATTCAGCAGCTGTTTATTTTTTCCATAATTTCTACTGTAAGAGAATACCACAATTTGGTGGCTTAGTCAACATAGTCAAATTGTATCACAATGATATGTGTATATCTATGTGTATGTGTGTACCTGTGACTGATGCTAGATATATTTGCCAAAGATCCAAGTGTTGACTGAGACCAATTCTTTCCTTGATGTTCTGAAGAATTTGTTTGATTGAAAATTAGTCTAAGAGGTCATTTATTTCATTTGGTTTATGATCTTTCTTTCTTCCTGAAATCCAGTAACATTGTGTAGAGCCTCTAATCATGAGGTCCTCTTTCTTGTTCTCTAAAACTGAAATAATTTCTGATTTTAAGACCCAATGATGATGGGAGTGTTGACATATACCTCTCAATACCACTTAGGAACTGGATGGAGGAGGAGCAGAAGTTATCCATTACATAGGTTCAAAGACAGAAATGATATGATCATCTCTCTGGACACACACAAATACTTTGATACCATCCCTTTTTTGGTAAAATCCACAGATAGGATATTTCAAACTAATGACAGTCTTATAGCCAACATCAAGTACATTGAGAATAACTCAGAGTTCCCCCTAAGATCATCAATGGAGCAAGTGTACCCACTTTCTGCATACCTATTCAGTATAGCAGTTGAAGACAAGC
Source organism: Chionomys nivalis (assembly GCF_950005125.1). Taxonomy (NCBI): domain Eukaryota; kingdom Metazoa; phylum Chordata; class Mammalia; order Rodentia; family Cricetidae; genus Chionomys; species Chionomys nivalis. The sequence goes on along the minus strand of NC_080103.1, from coordinate 25,046,767 downwards.
AAAAGTCATAAAAGAGGTATCAGCAGGAAAAGTACCAGGTAAGGTCTCCCAGTTTGCATATGGTTCTGTACTTAAAGATCCAATGGAGTCCACCAAAGCAATATCAGTGCTGACAAGTGGATGAATACAAAATTAACACACAAAACTAAGTGGCCTGTCTGCATGTCAAAGATGGATTGAAGAAGAAATCAGGAAGGAAATCCTATAAACAATCACATCTAAAGAAAAAACAGTTGGGGATAAACGTAACTAAGAAATCAATTTTGGGGGGCTGGAGAGATGGCTCAGAGGTTAAGAGCACTGCCTGCTCTTCCAAAGGTCCTGAGTTCAATTCCCAGCAACCACATGGTGGCTCACAACCATCTGAAATGAGATCTGATGCCCTCTTCTGGATGCAGACACACAGACAGAATATTGTATACATAATAAATAAATAAATAAATAAATAAATAAATAAATAAATGTATTTAAAAAAAAAAGAAATCAATTTTTGCATCCCAGGTCAGTTGTTCCTTTCGGTAGAATAGTGACATGACTATTATGGGTAACTAATCACTTTCTAATTAGATTGGAGGTTTGCTTCAGTGGAGATATTTTCAAGTCTGGTACTATATAATCCTATTCAAAAGTTCATGGTAAGGAATTTATAAGATCTAGGGTAGAATGTGGTGTTGTTAGTTTAGGTCTGGTAGGTTACTCATAATTCAGTTCCATACTACACACATATAGACAGACTAACTGGACTTAGAAGTTTATCATAAAGATGAAAAAGACATGAAGTTTGGAAGAGAAATTATTGGGATGAATATGCAGGGTAACTGAATAGGAGAAATGTGAATTAAATGTGATGTTTGTATAAATGTATAGAATTTTCCAATATAAATAATACTTCAAAGAAGCAAATATCAAAACAATGCACTTCTGTTTTATTGGGCTCACATATTAGCGCAGGCTAATATTTTTGTATACTGAGGTTTAAACTTAATCAAATTTTCAAAGTCAAGGGTCTTTGAAAATAATCCATCTCTAAGGATATTTTGACAAAACCAATGGCATGTTCACAAGCTAAAGTTGCCTATCAGAGGTACTCATTCCTAGGAATGAATGTAACATAGCTTCCCTGCTACATGTTTTCCTCAAATTGGAGCAGTTCATGTGAAGGGTATTGCCTCTATGGAAGCATGGTGGTACACTTTAGAATACAGAAACTGAAGTCTTGCAGTAAGTATACTCCCAAAGTCTGAGTGTGCCTCTTTGCTCTGGCCAGCATCACATGTTCTGCGGTTGATTTTGCTATTAACACAGAGAACTGTCTTTCCCAGGTACCTTTGTTAGTCTTTCCTGCTTGTTTCTGCTGAAAATGGGTTTTCAAGACTTAGGAAAAAATGAAGAGGTAATATTTCTTTCTGCCTAAGATTCCTTGAAGGCTTTTTTCAACATGTGTAGGTACCAGCTTTTGGAAATAGGCCATTGACCCTTAAAGCCAGTTTTCATAAGTTATCACTTCCATTGGGGGTCTGTTTATCTTCAGGGAAACTAGATTCTTTTATGTCACGATTCATTTTTTTTTCTCATTTGTTTGTCTGTTTTATCCTTTAAATAGTCCTGTGCTTTACCATTGATTTACATCCCCTGTTCCATCTTACCTGTCCTATTTGCCTCTTTAGCTTCCTACTGTTTCTAATATCTAGAGGCCTTCATTATTGTCTCTGATTGTTAGTACTTTTTGTTATTTATAAAAGAATTCCAAATGTCCAAGGCAATTTGTGCATACTTAGATTTACTCTACAGATAATATTAAATAAAAAGTAGTGACTTTATGCTTGACTACCATGTAGAAATCCTGGATTGAAGTGGCACCATTGAAAAAAGCTAAAAACAGGATGTAAGCCAAAAAATCACTCTAACTAATTAAAAAATATGGAATTGAGCAAAAGAAGTTGAGAGGAGAGTGAATGCTGAAGAAGGAACAAAATTAACAGCTCTGACACCTTCGACTTCAGGCCAAAATTAAGAAGACTTAACTCAAAGGCATAGAAACTGAATTTCAATGCAAGAATTCAATATCAGCTAAATAGTACACATAAATGTCTATTGTCAATTCTTTTTTCCCCAAGTAATTTATCACAGTGATTAACAAAGGCTTTCTCCTACTGGGAAAGGAAGAAGACATTGTAAAGTATATCTTATCCCAAAGAAAAAGTAAGGAAATCTGTAGTATTAATTTACCAGTCTGCATTTGGTATCGGCATGCCATCCCATATACTGTCAACATGACTTCATTGCTTTTGGCCTTAAGGTTCTCTGATGTTTCCTTAAGAAGGCATATCAACCCAAAGGCTGAAAGGCAAGAGAAGATCATTTGATGAATGAATACACAATCAGTATTCCAAGACAAGAAGGAGGCTTCATTTCTCTGCTCCTCATCCAGCCTTAGTCAGTGGGTGGAGGGATGTCATTTAGATCTTGGGATTTAGAACACAAATCTCATCAATTAAGATTTGCTTGGAAGGAAAGCTCAATGAGGCTTACATTTAACTGAAGATGAGCCTATAAGAGACAGATGACAGAAAGGCTTGCTTATCTCTGAACATTCAGAAACTCCTTTCTGCTCCTCTCAGAGACACTGCTTTCTGCCTAATAACACTTGCTTCTGCATGTACTTAATCACTTAGGGAAAAAGTTCAGTTCCTATTTTTAAATGCGATCTAAAGGGAAGTAGCTAGAGAACAAGGGCAGGAACTTTTCTCTGTTCAAAGTCAAAGTCTCAAAGTATGTCGCTTATGTGGACACTATATAGACAGAGCTTCTTCCTGTCTTGTGTGCATGCCCTGGCACTGTCTTCAGCAATTCAGGCGTAATTCCAGATAATTTACACCTGAGTATTTATAAGACTATAAATCAACCTCCGCTCTTAAATTTATTTGCCAAATTTACAACTAAACTAATGGCTTTAAATGTCATCACTAAAGTTTTATGAGAAACCATCTTACTAACTGTCATAGAGTTACTATGGCTGTGATAAAACACCATGACCAAATTAACATGGGGAAGAAAGGTTTATTCAGCTTACAGTTCTACATCACTGTTTATCACTGAAGGAAGTCAGGACAGGAACTCAAACAGGGCAGGAACCAGGAGACAGCTGACACAGAAGCCATGGAGGAATGTTGCTTACTGGGTTGCTTCACATGGCTTGCTCAGTCTGTTTTCTTATAGAACCCAGAACCACCAACTCAGGGATTCCACAGCTGCCAATGGCCTGCGTTCTACACCATAAATCACTAATTAAGAAAGTTTCCCAAAGGCTTGCCTACAGCCCCATCTAATGGAGAAATTTTCTTAATTGAGGTTCCCTTATCTAAGATGGTTTCAGCTTGTTTCAAAATGAAATAAAACTATCCAGCACAGTAAATTATATTAGATTTATAGAATAAGGGTACTGAACTCAGCCTTTCAGCATGTGAATGGCAAAGGATCACACAGAAAGACAACAATAACACATGTGAGGCTTTGAGAGTAGATAGAAATAATTCTAAAATATACTTTAACAGATAAAATGGAAAACCCTGATGTTGAACATATCAATGACACCCACGACTAACTTCCTAATTATTATTATTGACTGTGTGTATGTGTGATATGTGATATTGGGGAGGCGTATATATGCAATGAAGCATGTGTACAGGGCAGAGGAAAGCTCTGATTGGGTGCTTTCCTTTGACCTTTACATAGTTTTGTTCCACCCGTAGTCTCAGACTTCCCATCAAGCACTTTAAGCCTCTGCATATTCTTGCATGTTTCAGAAAGAAAATTACTGTTAAAAAAGGAAAATGTGAAGAATTTTGAAATTTTCTGCATTTCATGTTTTATTATATAAAAACACAGTTATTATTATTAGTTCTTATTATTATCATTTGAGAACTCTCCTTCTTCTTTTATCTTTTATAAACTAATTTTCTGGTATAATGGCAAAAGTCAGCACTTAGCAACAGAGAATGTATGGCTGTTTGCAGAGAGACTGTCAAACAAATTACAGCACTCAGCCATTTACACATATTTTATTTGTTCTTATGTAAAATGGAGCTATCGATTCTTGCATCCATTAATAAATCAGCTTTATAGTCATGCAATCAACGTTCTGAGGGAGTTCCTAATTTAGCTTTGCAAATTTTGTTACAAGAAATATCTTTAAGTTTAGACAAAGAACCCTGGTCTCAAAACCATACATTGTTTCTTCCTACCTTTCAAGAGAGAAAATTATCCCTGCTACCATAAATGACAACATATGTCTGAACATCAAAATTTAATAATAAGATAATAAATATGGTTTAATGTATCTGCTTTGTGTCGAACAACTGTACACCCTGTGAATCCCCGCTCGCAATCTTTTCTTTCTGGATTGTTTAATTTCCTACCTGTTTTCTAAATTTTTCTTTGTGTATTTCACAAGAGCTTAGATATGGGCAGCCCTGCCAAGAACAGCTGTGATCAGTTGCTTCCAGCCAGTGTAAATAACTGCTTATGCAAGCCCACAGACAGCTGATCTTTACTGAGAACTGAAGCAACTGTGTGCATGGGGCGCTTAGTCATTGTTATGTAACTACTGAGCAGTAGAGCAAGACAAAGCCAAGAGCTCATAAACTGGATCTAGAGCCAGAAAGTAGAACTTGACTCCAAATAGATAAGAATCCATATTAATATTGTAATTTTGATAGAGGGTCAGTGTGAAATACATTGGGTAAAAGAAACTCTTTGCTAAGCCTCAATTTCTTTTTTCTTTTGCAAATTTTCTCTGGGAGGGAGAATTTCCCCCTCACCAAGCCTAATACATCTCTATTTAGGAAATTGGAAAAATAGATTACCAGCATAGGAAACACCCGACTCTAGCCTGATTTGAAGCACTGTCTTCACTAGAAAATGAAATGTTTTCTTCATCAATTGCTTCCAAATATTTGTGTTACCAACAAAAACATAATCTATTATTTTTTCTGATAAATAATAGAAATTCAGTGAAGGGTTATCAAATGAGTGGAATAGTAACTACCACACTTAAAAGACACTGGATTGAAGAGATTAATACATTTCCCCTTTTCTCAATATTTTGGTGTATGTGTGTCTGCATTTATATGTGAATATATATTTGGTACATATGAGTGTAGGGGCACATGATCATATTTTTGAGGATACATGCATAGTACAAAAACACTAACCTCAGGTACCATCACCCAGATATCATCCAAGTTTAATTTCAGACTTAGGGTTACCTTGAAGAACAAGCTGGTTATCCCATGCTTCCTACTGAGTCTGACTCTGCAGTACTGGGTTTAAGAACACATGCAAATCATATCTGGTTTGTCAGTATTTTTTTGTTTTTGGTTTATTTTTTCCCATAAATTCTGGGGGTTATCTAAGACCTTCATACTTTTAAGATTCGATTGGTACTGACTGAGCCATCTCTTCAACCACACCCACTCCAGAATTTCCTATAGTAATTCATTCAGCTCTCGCTTAAAATAGACATTTCACTGCTACCTTTTTTGTGTACAACATTCATGACTTCTTATAAGAAAGAAAAAGATGCTGATGTTTATTCTATTTTATATCTGTTAGTGTTCAGAATAAGTTCTCAGAAGTTTTATGGACTACATAAGAAAATTGACAGGTAAGAGTCTCTGTGTGCTTATTTTGAGAAAACTACTGCTCAAAGCTGCATTTTGACTATACCGAAGGCAAATGTGAAGGCAAGCTACTTGCAAAACTAATTTTCAGATCACACAAGGTTGTTTCTAGAATCACTGATTGTGAAAGGAGGTGGAAACAAATGCCAATGAATATGGACATTTCCTGAGACTGTGAAAATGGTGTCGGTCCAGAATTTGAAGTGTGAAGATGGTGTTCTCATCAGATTTTGTCCACAGGAATTAAGAGTCAGGAAAGGGAACGTGCAAATCTGGGACTCTGAGAGAAATCCACTTGTCTGTACTTTGGTTTTTTTGTTTGTTTGTTTGTTTTGACAAGGTTTCTGTGTAGCTTTAGTGGCTGTCCTGGAACTAGCTCTGGTAGACCAGGATGACCTCGAACTCACAGAGATCCACCTGCCTCTGCCTCCCGAGTGCTGGGATTAAAGGTGTGCCTCACCACTGCCCGGCTCTATACTTTGTATCTTCATGATGTACTCAGAATTTATTTTCCACAACATTAAAGGTAGGTTCACTGGGAAGGTGGAGAGAGGATGTGAAAAGAATTGAACAAACGGAGGGGGAAATATCACCTCTGAAGGAACACTACCCTGAAAGAGACTGGAGATTAGATAAATGGAAAGGCTGAAAGGGACCACCACGAAAAGCAAGTGGGACACTGTGTATGCAACAAAGGCCAAGTCCTGTGGGGGAGGGGGTCCACATTCATTTCTTAGATTAGTGCCAATATTATACATGCAACTTAAGTTTTCTGAAATGCCAGACCCTATTTTCCTGATGATTTTTTCCCTCCTAAACTGACTTCATCTGAATTGCAGCCTAAACATTGCTCCATGCAAAGAGGTGAACAGCAAATTTCTATAAAGACAAAAGTCTGAGATATTACACAACTCTCTAAAACTAGGAAAAGCAGGATGATTAGGGGCCTGAACGAAAAAGCACTTAAGAGTTTTGACTACATCAAGTACTGATTTCAGTAGGATGCTTTCCTTATGTCTTTACTGAAAGATGTTTGTGTAATCTGAACTAAGTAAATAATAAACACTTTGACTGACAGTGTATACATGTCCTGAAAACGCATAAATGAACCTCATCATGAATCACTTGATTTTAAATCTACTGTGCAGGGAAATAAAGTGTACTATACAATGTTTAATTAGGTCAAAATAAATTGCAGTTGACATTTGTAAATCACAGGCAAATTCGTTTATTTCTAAACATATAAGTAGCTCTTGTTTGTTCTTAGTTACAGTGGTGGTAAGATCTCCTTTAAAAAGGCACAGGAGTTCTTTGGCAAAGTTTTTGGGGTCATTTATGTACACTATCATATCATCTGCAAATAACGCAAGTTTAACTTCTTCCTTTCCAATCCGAATCCCCTTTATCCCCTTATGTTGTCTTATTGCTATTGCTAAAACTTCAAGAACTATATTGAAGAGGTATGGAGAGAGTGGACAGCCTTGCCATGTTCCTGATTTTAGTATGATGGCTTTAAGTTTCTCTCTGTTTAATTTGATGTTAGCTGTCGGCTTGCTGTAAATAGCTTTAATTATATTTAGGTATGACCCTTGTATCCCTAATCTCTCCAAGACTTTTATCATAAAGGGATGTTGAATTTTGTCAAATGCTTTTTCAGCATCTAATGAAACGATCATATTTTTTTTTCTTTCAGTTTATTTATATGATGGATTACATTGATAGATTTGCATATGTTGAACCAGCCCTGCATCTCTGGGATGAAGACTACTTGATCATAATGGACAATTTTTCTAATGTGTTCTTGGATTCGGTTTGCCAGTATTTTGTTGAGGATTTTTGCGTAGATGTTCATGAGTGAGATTGGCCTGTAATTCTCTTTCTTGGTTGAGTCTTTGTGTGGTTTTGGTATCAGAGTTACTGTAGCTTCATAAAAGGAATTTGGCAATGACTCTTCTGTTTCTATATTGTGAAATACATTAAGGTGTATAGGTATTACTGAGACAGTGGGGCTGATCTATTGGGAGCTCACCAAGACCAGCTGGACTGTGACTGAAAAAGCATGGGATAAAACCGGATTCTCTGAACATGGCGGACAATGAGAGCTGATGAGAGGCCAAGGACAATGGCATGGGGTTTTGATCCTACTTCATGTTCTGGCTTTGTGGGAGCCTAGCCAGTTTGGATGTTCACCTTCCTAGACTTGGATGGAGGGGGGAGGACCTTGGACTTTCCACAGGGCAGGGAACCCTGACTCCTCTTGGGACTGGAGAGGGAGGAGAAGAGGAGTGGGGGAAGGGGGGAGTGGCGGGAGGAGGGGGAGGGAAATGGGAGGCGGGGAGGAGGCAGAAAATTTTTTTTCAATAAAAAAAAATAAAAAGGCACAGGAGTTGGCAAAATAAACTCCATTAGGGGATATTTCACCAATAACTTGAAGTTGATATTCCTTCTATCAGTGAATGATAGCATGCAACCTCTACACAAATTTCTCTTAGTCTCACTCATTATGCTTACTTTGTATGTTCATTGATATAAAAGTTTGCAATTTATTTCCTATCAATAAAGCCTTTCTTAAAATTCAATATACTTGAAAATAATATTATATCAGTAGACAATCATTTTGCTCATGATATGGAATAGGTACAAAAGAGCAGCCTTTTATATAAGTTAATTACAGCATGAATATTTTCAGAAAATGTAAATAGTAACTATATTACATGTATTGTCATCATTAAAAGAGTCTTACTGTCTAACTTTCTGACATAAAAAGTAATAAGATGATATTCTAAGAGACAAAACATGGTGATTTTAATGTAATTATCTTATTTATAGCTAGCTAAGAAGTTTATACACATATTATATTGAAAAACAAAATTTACACAAATTCAGAAATGCCTGAGAGAACAAAATCAAAATGCTATCTTTAAGATGTAATATTGTAAGGGATGCCTGTTTCCATGTGAAGATGATTATTGCCTTTGTTTGCAACAGTACTAGAAAGTGAATGATCAGAATGGGCCAGTACAGTCAGGTGTCTCAAAGCTATTTAACCACAGGAACTGTGTTAAAGACATACCAGTTGGGACTGGGCACCAGATGGCCACTTGTTTCCTGAATTTTGATCAATTGTGGCTTTCTGTAACTTTCTCAGTTATAAAGAGACATTTCTTTGATGAGTAACTACAACACAACTCAGACATGTGAAGCTTGGGGATCATGGCAAGAGAGTTAGAAATGTTGGATCAGGAAGATTTTTGTCCTCTCGAAAAGTTAGAGAAGCTAATCTTATAAGATCTAATGATTGTGGCTGTAGAAATCATACCTGAACAAAGATGAAAACAACAGACATACTAGCATGAAAGGGGGAAATCTCATGGAACTTCAAGCCAATTTGGAACACTGTGGGCAATTAAGCTTTGCTGGAAGGGGGAGCAACAATCTTCCTTAGGAAAAAGTCCTTAAATTAACTACCCAACACCCAATGGTCACTTGAGAAATCATATATGTACAAGCAACATTGTATGGACAAAGAGAAGTAAGTTAGAAAAATATATATATCTATATATATGTATAATATTCCTAAATTATAAGGACAACCTGTTCAGTCCATATGTGTGTATGTATGTATGTATATATGTATGTGTAAATATATGCAATAAATATATAAACACACACACACACATATATATAACTAAATAAATAAAGGCCATGGATATAAGAGAAAGGGGTGCATGATAAAGGTTAGAGGAAAGATAATAGAGAAGATAATGTAACTATATTTTAATTTCAAAACATTTTAATTATTTGAATGATAATGTCTTAGTCACGGCTTACTATTGTTGTGAAGAGACACCATGACCGTGGAAGTACTTATACATAAAACCATTTAACTGAGGGGGGTCACGTACAGTTTCAGAGGTTTAGTCCATTGTGATCATGAAGGGGAGCATGGCAACATGCAAGCAGACATGGTGTGAGAGAATACTGCATCTGGACTCAGAGACAACATGAAGTCTACTGACTGTCACACTAAGTGAAGTTTGAAAAAAGGACCTCAGAGCCCGCCTCCACAGAGACTCACTCCTCCAGCAAGATCGTATCTACTTCAGCAAGACCATACCTCCAAATAGTGCCACTCTCTTCGGGGACCATTTTCTTTCACCACAAATGTGAAAAGCTTTCTTTCCTTACTGTGGAACATTGCATTTGCATTATCCATATACAAACCCAGAAAATCCCTAAAGCAACCAAATACTGATATTTGACTCATATTTCCAACTATTTAAAGCAACAATTCCCATAAGCATTAATATATTAAGAAGTTTTGTGTTTTAACAAGTTTTCTAGTTTTAGTATTTTCAAAAATAATATATTTGAAGATATAGCAACCCACACATAAATAGTACTTACTGTTTCTATTTCTTTAGAAAAGCTTAAGGCAATATGACAGAATACAATATAGCTGTATGTAATTGCTATCTGCAGATTGCAGAGTCACCTAAATGATTTTATGAAATTACTTATTATCTCAGCCTCATTCTTTACATCTAAAACTTCAATGCATTCATATTATTCTTTTTACACTCTGAGGGAAAGAAGTCAATGATATGAAGAGGATTAATACCAAGAAACTCTGTCCATTAATAAATAACATCTGTGTTCTACAGACTTCTCCAAATTTTAGGATTACCACAAGTACCAGATAATCTATTGAAATTTAAAGCATGTCCACAGAAAAGTTCAATTCCCAAGTTCAAGAATGTTAATGAGCCTATAACACTATGAAAACCTGTAAATATTTTCAATTTTTCTCTTTTTTTCTGTGCTTTTAGCATTTAACTTTCTTTAAAATGTGTTGGACAACAGTGACAAGATTGTTACTGATGACTAACCACTTTCAGTCCTAAAGAAAAATTTCTTTTATTTCTTCCTTAAAATGGTTAATTATTTACCATTTTCTTTCGCTAATAAATGTTTTCCATACCATGTTACAAAGCTACTTGCTGAATTAAATATTTGAAATACGCAGAATAAGTCATAAATTGAGGTCTATCAAGTATGTCTAAAGAATAAAACATTTTAATATGAAATTCATATTACCTCTTTATATGAGATACTTCTTAAGAATTGTGGCATTTAGAGGAAGAATGTTTAAAAGAAAACTTAATAAGAAGAACATTGCTAAATGTACCATGAGGAAAAACAGGAAAAAAAACCTCCATATTTATTTCTACATAAAAAATTAGAAAGAAACAAATTGCTTACAATTTACATCTATTTCCACTTCACACATCTTAAAAATTCGCAATAATTTTGCTAAAATTATCCTCCAACAAGTATCCAATTTTTAAGTTGTATCTTTTGAAAGAATAGTAGCTTTCCCAGAAAATGTATATTGAGAAATATGCAGTTATTTATATTAGTTAAGAGCTGTTAAGGATATCAGTCAATTTTGCATTTCCTGGAGTTTTGGGCGCAGATGAAAGCCTGAAAAAGCACAAAACATTCATTATTTATTTGTAGGAATTATGCTAGGTGGTAAGGAGACATTTTTCACCCTTTGTCAAATTTCAAAAGGCTTAATTACATAGATTTCTCACCATGGCCATCAAATGAAAATAGAACAATATTTCCAAGTGTAATTTTACCAATAAACAGAAAAATCATTCAACCAGACATATTGATCCTCTATAAAACATGGTTTTCAAAATAACTAATGAAATAATAGTTGTATATATTTCTGCTATGATAACTTCATATGCACCTAACTTCGATGGAGTCAAAGGAAACAATCAGTAACTATGTCACTTTATTAATTCTTCACAAATTTCTCTTTAGCTAAGTCTCATTTCTGGGAGAAGCTACCAGATCCATAATTAAATTTCAGAAGCCCAGGAAGGAAGAGGAAAGTATTAACATTCGCTAACTATGGTGCTCTCTGCCATTTCACAAATAATGGTGGGTACAGATAGGCAAGTTAACTCAGTAGGTAAAGGGGCTTTCTGCCAAGCCCAACAAGCTTAGTTTGACTCCTGAGACCCACATGAAAGAACAAGAAACAGGCTGTCCTCTGCCTCTACCACTTACGATGGCACATGCACATCACTACCCTAAATAGGCAAATAAGTATAATTTTTGAAATATGATCAGGAAAAATAAATAACAATGAAGAAGAAAATTTAAGGAAAATATGTTTCTTTTTGTTCCACTTCAAGTTTTTAAGAGATTCATAGAATTTAAAATTGCTCATTAATGTCAGGTTTTGTTGTGTGTCTTTCTTTAAATGAATTAGCACATACATATTAGATTTAGTTTTGTTTTTTTTTTAATTTTCATTTATTTACAAACAACAACAGTTTTCCTTCCCTCTTCTCTTCCCATTCCCTCATCATTTTCCATATATCTTCCTCACCCATCTACTCCTCCTATATTCAAAAAGGAGCAGGCCTCCCATAAGAGTCAACAAACTACAGTACATCAAGTTGAAGCTGGATCAAGATCTCCCCCTTGTATGAAGGCTAAGCGAGCATCCCAGCATAGGGAATATGTCCCAAAATGTCAACTCATGTGCCAGGGACAAAGTGCTAATCCCACTGTTAGAGGTCCCAGAAACAAACAAACTACACAACTCTCACCCATAGGTAGAGGGTCTCAATCACTTCTTAGCTTTCAGTCCAGATTCTGGGAATTCCCACTAGCTCATCAACTTTCTCTATGGGTTTCCCCACTGGATCTTGACTCCCCCTTGCTTGTAAAGTCACCCATTTATCTCATAACTGGATTCTAGGAGCTCGGTCCAGTGCTTGGCTGTGGGTCTCTGCATCTGCTTCCACCAGTTACTGGATTAAAGCTCTCTGATGACAATTATAGTCATCAAAATCTGATTACAGGAGAAAGCCACTTCAGGGACCCTCTTCACTATTGCTATGAGTCTTAGCTGGAGTCATCCTTATGGATTTCTGGGAGTTTCCTTGGCAAAAGATTTCTCCCTTATTTTGATTATGTTCTGAAGCTAATTTAGGACATTTTGATTCATGATTTAATATTCATTTGGACCAGCTATGAGGTATATTACCACCTACCATCATTTTACTATGATAAATATTACTCAAAGTATCTGCTTCTTTTATGTCTGCTCCTGTATTTTCAATGTTATTTTTAGACTGTCTCTTATGTGGTTCACGCTGGCCTCAAACACATGATACTCCTGATAAAGCCTTAAGCATGCTGGTTTGTAACACCATGCTTGCCTTCAAACTTTAAGCTCCTTGATCTCAGGAATGAGGTCACTGTTCAACATGTACTTGCGACAGACAGATGGAACCTTAGGTATATCATTGTGACACTAACACTAATTATGAAAGAAAATACTTCCAAGACTCAGGACTCAAAGGCATGTGTGTTGAATTGTTGAAATTTAGAGTAGCTAGGTATCTCTCTCTTCAAACTGTGACTTAGAAACTAGATTGTTTTTTGATGATTTATCTATTTAATGTGAGTGCTCTATCTGCAGGTATGCCATTTTGTCAGAAGAGAGCATCAGATGCCTCTAGAATTGGTTGTGAGCAATGATGTAGTTACTGGGAATCTAACTCAAGGACCCGTGGAAGAGAAGGGAATTCTCTCAACTTCTGAGCCATTCCTCTAGCCCCTAGAAATTAGATTTTACACACACTCCAGGGATAAGTTAATTTGTAAGGACTGTAAAGTTTTTATCATTATGAATGGACATAATGTAGAAATTTGCCAAAATTAACCTGAACAAAAATTGATACTCCAGAGAAAAGCACTTCGATCAATTGCACTTTGGAAGTATGGTGCAAAATATTTTATTCCTACACTAATGATATTTTACTAAGGATTAGAGAAAAATGATTGTGAGCTTTTGATGAAATGCATGTCCTCTACAAGCAGGATAAACATTATTGAAACTAAAGCTTAGCCACTGCCTAAGTAGGGTTCTTAAAGCTCCAGAAAGGAGAGTGACTTTAGGCACTGAATCATTAATGTACCCATGTGATAGGGTTCCGAATTTGGACATATAGTAGTCTATCACTCAGAGGAGAAAGATCTTACTTGGCATTCAAATTTGGCTGTCAAGATTGTTCAGTGGGTAAAGGAATTTATTGTAAACCTAGGATCCTGACTTTTGGCCACGTAAACTATGCTTTGAAAGGAGTGAACTGAATCTTACAAACTTTACTCTGATTTTCAGCTGTATGGTCATATGTCATGGCATGTATGAACCTACACATACACGCACACACTGATAGAAATAAATGAGTATAAAATGCTTACAAAATGAGAAGTGGTAAAAATGCCTCAGTAGTTAAGGACACTTAATTTGCCGATCTTCAGAGTACCTAGACTCAGCTCTCATCATCCACATCAGGTACCACAAGACAGAAAGTAACTCCAAATCTAGGAAACCCATCATCCTTTTCTGGTTTCAAAAAGTATCTGTATATATGTAGTGTATAGTCATATAGTCATAAAATATATCTTTAAAATATTACCAAGTGGAAGACTGATTGTAAGAAACATTATGTAGGAGGGAGCTAAATAAAACTTGCAACATCAGAACCGTAGAATCAATTTGCATAAAAATAATTAAAAACTATTATGGGTAAACTGTCTTGACTTTTGGCAATGTTGTTACACACACTTTCTCATGTTACTAAGGGTAATCAGAGGCACAAGAAAATATCTGGAAATCCAGCAGTAGACGTTAGGTGCAACAACCACAAAGAAAACAATAAGTATCACAGTGTCTTTCTTTGCAAATTAGGTCACTGAAATTTTAAAATAAATGTATCTGGCCATTTCTGCAGTTTGGCTATAAAATGTCCTCTAATGGCTCACATGTCTAAGGTTTAATCACAAGTACATCTTTCCATTGGGGTATATTGGAAAGTTTATGATTTAATACTAAATGGAAGAAGCTGGGATTTCAGAGGTGTGTGCCAGAAGTGAGTGTTATGATGCTGAGTACATCTTTTTTAGCTTTCTACTTCTAGATCATCATGCGGTAAATAGCATCATCTGCATTTCCACCCATCTACATGTACTGTACTGCCACAGACCTCAAATATCTATGAGGGGGTAGTCCCAGTGGCTCAGACTGACCAGCTCAGCTACCACTGAGGCCCACATCCTTGGCCTGGCATTGGTTCACCCTAATGTCTACCCAGCCTGTGGCCTGATAGAACTTGTGAAAGGAATGGTCCTGCAGAAGCATAGATGCAGGATCTCCATAACTTGGGCAACAGCAGGAAAATCAAGAGAAGTTTCAGTGTGGATCCAGTGATGATGGGTGTCAAAGGCCAGGGGCCTTGGACCAGACCGATGATGAATTGCAATGAACATCTGTGGTGAGGCTCAATAAAAAAAGGTTATACTGGGTGACACACTTCAGCTCCCAACACCACTAGAACAAAGAAAGAGGTGTTATAGAGGAAGGAAAGATAGAGGCATAAGGCACAATTTTTTTTCTATTTGTTTTGTTTTGTTTTTAATTAGTGTGGTGGCAGAGGAGGTACTTTTGGAGGGGATACTGCAGGGTGAGGGGCAAATGCCTAGGGAATAGGAATTGAGTGGAATTGAGGTGCATAATGTAAAATTCCAAAAGAAACAATAAAAAATACGCTATAGAAAAAAAAAGAATTGAACAAGAAAAAAAAGTCATAGAACTTTTGCTGATGCAAACTGCAGAATGAGCAGAGACAGGATGATCAGGGGCTATATCAATGTAGTGAACATATCTGTAGGTTTGCTCAAATTTTTAGCCCTCTAAACATGCCTGTGTGATCCAGATCCTGAACACAGAGTTTCAGAATTTAGCAGTCAGATTGATGGTGTTAGGTTTGACTTTGAGTAAAGCCTTCCTTTCCATCTCTCTACCTCTACTTTAAAACAGAATATTAACTCAGTTTTATTTTATCATGGAGTCTCTGAAATTCTTTTTGATTTCCCAGGACTCACAGGTAAGAGCTGTATCTTCATTTCCACAGAGACTTTTTGTCTTAAGACTACAAACATTGGAGTATTTAATGATGCATTGAAGGAAGTTCAAGGGAACGTAGACATATTAAGAAAATAGGGACTGGTTGATTTAATAGGGGCTGATCCTTACATCAAGGTTTGTCCCACTCCTCACAAGCACACACTCTGAGGATATTATAGCCATTGCAAATTTTACAATAACTTCCAATGAGATAAAAAGGAGAATAAGTGTAGATGAAACGAATCCCTGAAGCCTATACATGTATGACCCAGAGCACCTGGGTAGAGTCTCGCTTCTGAGTAGGTCTGTCCCACAATCCCAATAGGAGCTGTTTGTTAGAAAAAAGTTGTTATTCTTATTCTGTTTCTATATGTGGTCCTTGCATTGTGAGTCATCAGCATCTGTGACCTTCATTCTCTCTGTACCTGTGGCTTCATCTCCCATTAATGGCTGCTTCCACATTCCGGCATTAGCAGCCATCTGTCTTCATCTGCTACACTAATCTTTTTTTCTCTGCAAGTTTTATTTCTCGAATATACTATTCTTTATATATCCCACAAACCAAACTTGATGATATTCCAGCGTCCTCCTCAAAGATACATAGCAACATGGAGATGTACTGAGTACATTTTGCTCTGGATCCATGGGTAGATTATTTTAGTAAGGACCTTCAACATTATTCAGCAGTTCATGTATTGCATGCCTGGCTGCAAGGCAACAGGATTGAGATCCAGGATCTTTTGGAGGTGATTGCATAATGATACCATTGACCCCATTAATGTTCTTTTATCATTTATTGTCCAATAGGTATGAAAGGAAGGTGTTATTATTCAGTGACATTATTTTAAAATATGGAAATCTTCATGAATTTGAGTACCATATTCACAGGTATCATGTTGAGGTTCTCTGAATTGTTCTAAATTTAGTATATATGCTGCCGAGCAAGCAAGCTTGCTTACTAACCTTCCTGCCTGCCACATCATAGATCTCCCTTCCACTAACCCTTAATACTATAATGTTTTACCTTTGTTTGTAATAGACATAAAAGCAACTGGACAGTTCAAGGACTGAAGCCTCAAAGGAGTGAATTTTTCCTTCTTTCAGTTGATGTGATATCCAATGAGTCTATAATGCCCATATTGCTCTCAAGTGGCACTATCAGGGTGTAGGAACCTTTAGGATATGGGATATGATTGGAACAGTTCTCTCACTGGGAATATGTGCTCAAAGAGTTATTAGATTTTTGTAACACCATTTTTTCTCTCTGCATTCACTCCTTGATCAGCCATGAGCTATGTAACTGTATCACATATTCTATCGCAAGGTACTGCAGTGTCACAGAGTCAAAACAACACAGATATTGGCTGAAATCTCAGCATTTATGAACACACACACATATACACACACTCACTCATTCAAATTTCATTGCCTTGTATAGATATGGGTATTTGAAGAAATATTATTGCTTTGATATGTTCTTCATTAATGTCTTTTACTAAAAAACACTCAATCATAAAATTATTTTACATGTACTGTGCTATGACAAATGTCCTTTTTCCTCTTTTACATAGTTGTATATCTGACATTAAACTATAAATAACATAATTGTTAAGCATCCATTGGTGAGAGAACAGTGAAAGAAACTGCAAAGATCCATTATCACTCTACAAAACGAAGTGAAACAAAAAAATATACAAATGGATGCCTGATACATAGGATGTGAGGTGTGCTTTAAAGAGAAATAAACAACTGTGAATAGCACTACAGAAATATAATCTATATAATACATTACAATAAACTTCTCTACTAAACAGTCACTTGGGAGCTAGTGAGATGGCTCTGCATTAAAAATACTCACCACCTGAGTCCGAAGACCTGAGTTTGATTCAGGAGGAAACATAAAACTGAGAGTGTGAACTCCAGAGAGTTATCAAAAAAACTTCTGAATGTAGAGTTGTAAATCACAGTTAATTGGATTTTTTGAATAATAAAGGGGCTATTTGAATATTCGCAACAAAATATTTTATGATCTAATTGAGATTTAAAATGATAGAATAAACATCGACAAAAATCTTACAATGGAATAAAGAGCAAAACATCTGTAGGGTAACCCTGAATTTTCAGGTAATGTCTTTACAATGTTCAGATCACAGTCATGGCAGCTGATGGGAAAGGATGATTAACAGTGGAAGATGAGGATAAAATTCCAGAAAGAGGCCATAAAATTTTTGGACAATTAATTATATGAGGATAGAGATGAATCATTTATCAAAGTGAGGATAAATACATAGAATTGAAAGAATAACAAAAGCGTAATCTGTGATCCATTTTTGTTAAAAATAAGTAATGTGGGGAAATTAGTAGTAAGAACACTTGCTTCTCAAGAAACAATGAACTGATTTCAGATTTCCAGAACCTATGTAATTACAAGCAAGGATGTGTAAACCTGCAACTCCAGTGCTGTGGGACAGAAATGGAAGTGTCACTGGGGCTTTGTTCCCACCAGTCAAGATCCAGATGCAGTGATATAGCCAGACTCAAAAGATATAAGGCAAGAAGATATAGAGCATTACCTTGGATGTTTTCCTATGGCCTCTGTTCATGCATAACTGTTTTTGCCTGTACACAAAAGTGTATGGATACCAAACACATACATCACACACTCACACATAATGTGGGATTCCTCCCTGTATGCTGTGAATACCATTGGTTAATAAAGGAACTATCTTGGGCCTCTGATAGGGCAAAAGAGTAGAGTTAGGCAAGGAAAACTAAACTGAATGCTGGGGAAAAGCAGGTGGAGAGAGAGAACCTATGTAGCCCTGCTGGAGACAGACTCCAGAACTTTACCTGGTAAGTCACAGCCACATGGTAATACACAGTTTAAGGGAGATTGGCTACTTTAGGGTGTAAGACTTAGCCAGAAATATGCTTAAGCCTTTGGCTAAATAGTACTGCAAATAATATGGTTTCTCTGTGATTATTTCTGGAGTCTGGGCAGCCAGGAAATGAACAAGCAAACAAGCAGCATCCTACAACACACACATACATAAAAATTTATTAATACAGCTGCTACAATAAAATAAGAAACATATTAATCACAAAATGATGCAGCAAATGTGCAATAGTAAAGATACAAGTGTCAGTTGTTGGAAGTCTCTGTATGATTTTGTAGGAAGGTTCAAACAGAGGGATTGGCTCAGGCTGAGGTCAGGATGATTCAGGCCAGACAGATTATCTGGCTTCAGACTTTATTTGAATACACTACATATTCAGCAAAGATGCTATCATCTATTGTGGGTAATTATTTAGCTAAGCAACATTATTTAATGTTTAGCAAAATTGAAACATGATAAAAAAGAAAGTTAAACAAATATTGATTCTAAATAAAAAATAAAATGATGAGTAAGAATCTGTAGTTGAATATAAAATGTTGGCATGTAGGTTCAAATTATTTCTCTTCTTCAAATATGAACTGATATATTGTGTTTTCTGTCTTCTATTTCATTTTTCCTTTTTAATGAAGAAATTCAAGTAATTAATATAATTTGAACTGCCCATTTTGGGGTAGAAGTTGTACATTTTAATATTGTAATTACTATATGGATTTGTAACATATTCTATTATTGGTCAAAATGAAACTATTAAAAAAAAAAGAGAAAACAAATCCATGTAGTATAATCCAAAGAGTCACAGAAAGGAGATGACGAGTGTGAACTGCACATTGAAGACATATCTTTCTCCTTCCCACTGTCTCCATCCTGACTTTTGGGGTATAGGCAGTTGGATCCATGTCCTAATTTTTGGCTCTTTCATCTTGTGAGTTGTATGTTATATTTGGGCAAGACAGTCTAAGGTCAGCTGAAGCCCTTCCTGTATATTGTAATGACTCCAGATTCAAACACCTGGCATTTATTTTTGGTTGTAATTGGGAGATTATATAACCTACTAGCAATATAATTGGTAGCCCCACAACTCTGAGTGTTGAGCAGCTAAGGTTAAGATGTAATTCAAATGTAAATATAGTACTAAATCTGGTAAGAGACAATAAGTTTTCATAGTTTTTTTCTACAAAGAAAAGAAACAAAAATAGAAGAGAAAACTGAAAGCGATCTATTTAATAATACATAGCAATTCCACAGGGCTTTACACTGAAGGTATCAAACCCAACAATCATATATTGTGCTCATTATTACTACTTTCCAATAGCGCAATGAGGTTTATTTCAAATCAGTGGATTAACAGACTTTTGAAAAGGGTTTCATGCTGGTGTGAAATTCTGATTAGACTAGGCTGGTCAGAGAGCTTCAGATCCACCTGTCTCTTCAGGGCTGGAAATAAAACCCAGTGTCACTATACCTGACTGTTTCATTACCTTAGGTTCTGGGAATAAAACTCAGGTTCTTGTGCACAAAAGTCAAGCATTTCACGAACTAAATGTTCTTCTGAGCTCAATATTATGTTTCCCTATGTATTTTTAAAATGTACATTTAAGAATTTATTTGTTTAGATGAGTTAGTTGCCTGGCACAGCATTACTTTTTACTTGTTAAAACAATTTTTAACTTTAAATATATTTGATAATACTATCCCCCTCCCCCAAGTCCTTTCTGCTCCCTGCTCCCTATGTTAACCACAATGAGTAAGAATAAAGACTGTTCCCAAAATTATGTGGTCAAAGTAAGCAAGCTCTATTTTCTGTCAGACAGGACTATTTATAGAGAGAAAATAGACTATGCACATAGGGAAATGGCAGTTTATAAAGATCCAAGGGGAAACTCCATGTTAGGATGAGGCATTTAATTTTGAGCATGGTAATTAGGTGAGCAAAGGGGACTTTTGATTGCTTGAGTTCAATCCTTTGATAGCTGGACATTGGTAGTCAGTATTAGGAGGAGGGATTGTCCAAATAAGGAACAGAACTAGGGGGCTAGTTTCAGGAATGCAGTCTAAATGTTTTCCGCAAGGCAGAGGGAATTATGGAGTAAGGCAAGGCCTTCCAGAATTGCATGCTCAAGTGTGCTAGGATCCATTCATTCTCACCTTTTATTTCACTTTTGGGTGCCTGGGTTTTGGGCAAGTGGATGTTGTTCTCTCTGTCTGCTTCCTGTTGACATTCAGGTACCATTTTAAGGGGACATGAGGAAGCTGGGTTGTTGACCAAGGCCTAGAAGTTCAGACTATTTCATTTTAGGTCAATGCCCAGGTTCTATGGGACCATCTGAGGCTAGGGAAGTGTACTGCGTGAGACTGAACAAGAATGTAGATTCCAAGGAATCAATTGGGGCTGGTAAAAGATTTGCTGGAACAGTATGTATCTATTTGAAATTTTGGGTACAGATATACTAGGGACTAAGCTAAACTTAAGGAGTTTAGAAAAAGTTTTCTCTTTGATGTATATCTGAAGTTTTTAGGTTCATGGTACTGGTAGTTGGGAAGAGAAGTCCCAAGACCAGGGCTAAGAGGAAAGATCCCAGTGAAAGGGAGAGAGATACCATTCTTAGGAATAGGCAATAGAAGGGACAACTTAAGCTGTTGATAGACAGGAACACTTGTTTGAAGTCTACGAATTCTTGAGAGGGGCCAGGAAAGTTTAGATTGGCTATATAAGGTTAATTGGTGAACAACTTGTATCTAAAAGAAGGTTCTGGTTGGGTTGAGGAAAATATAATTTAAAAGGCTTTTGTCAATTGGTGACAGAGATAATATGTAACAGGTTTTGGGGGTTGTTATAGAAAAGTTGAAAAAACATGGCTTTGGTTCCAAAGAGATAACTTAGATGGTCAAGAGGACAAGAGTATGAGATGGATGGGAGAGGAGGTTGTGGAGAGTTTGGGAAAGGAGTTTAAAGGATCTGGGGAACATTGAGTCAAAGGGATTAAGTGTGGAGGAATAGAGAGGAGAACAGGCTAGAGATGAAAGGGATGAGCTTTTTGGTAAGAGATGAATGGAGAGACAGAATCCGAAACAGCAGAAGAGATTTAGAAGTTGAAGGAGATCCTTTGGGTACATGCCTAAGAGTGGTATAGCTTGGTTTGGGGTTAGATTACTTCCCATCTTTCTGAGAAACCTCCATATTGATTTTCAAAATGCCTGTACCAGTTTGCACTCCAAGGAGCAGTGAAAAAATGTTCTTGTTCCACATCCTCTCCAGCATATGCTGTCATTAATGTTTTTGATCTTAGCCATTCTGACAGGTGTAAGATGGAATCTCAAAGTTATTTTGATTTAGTTTTTCATGATGGGTAAGGATGTTGAACATCTCCTTAAATGCTCCTCTGTCACTTGAAAATCTTTTGTTAAGTATTCTCTGTTTAGATCCGCACCCCATATTTAAATCAGATTTTCCGTTTTTTGATTTTAGTTTTTTGAATTCTTTACGTATTTTGGGGCTCAGTCCTCTGTCAGATGTGGGGTATGTCAGGATCTGTAGGCTGCTATTAAATAGCATAGCAAGTGAATAGATTAACAAAAACAAATACATTCATGAATATGAAATAGTTCTTTTAGAAATTGATCACAGAATTTCAAAAATGTACTTGCACAAATGAAAAGGTATATTATTAAACTACTATAAAAGATATTTTTTCATTGTGAATAATAAGATGTTGAATTTGTTCTAAAACAATGTAACCATTAAAATCACTTATACATACTATCTTTCCACAATCACAGAGATTTTAAAAATCATTTCTTCCAGTAGAAATCCATTTTTGAATGACTTATCTCTCCAAACATGTATTTCTGGGAGATCTGGGCTGAGGTGGAAAAAAAGTACACCAAAAAGAAAAAATTTCATTCATCTCTGGATGGTTTTATATGAATTTTCTTGGTGATCTGAGGCAAAAATAAAACAACTTGATTTTCTGATTTTATGTTATTAAAAAAGTGAAAAAATGAACTTATGGACATACATGATTATTTATAAAGTCCATGAATATAAATTCCCAGCTTATATCATGCCAATCTGTTTTTATTATATTTTCCACAGTCTTCCTAGGAGAATTGCAGTGACAGGGACACCAACACAGCCAGCACATCCCATCAGCTGTTAAATGTTTCTCCGAGTTCTAAGGCAATTGCATTTTATTTCTCTTTCTAAGGATTTCAAACTTCTGAAAGG
Source organism: Chionomys nivalis (assembly GCF_950005125.1). Lineage (NCBI taxonomy): Eukaryota > Metazoa > Chordata > Mammalia > Rodentia > Cricetidae > Chionomys > Chionomys nivalis. Next base: position 25,023,964 of record NC_080103.1, on the reverse strand, counting down.
CTGATGATTCCTATAAACACACTTGTAAATTTGATTAAAAAAATATGTTATTATTAGGAACAGGAGAGGAGGAAGAAGCAGCTTACATTGTTATGGAGGTGATCGCAAATGCATCAGCTGTCACCAGGGTTGTCCCCATTTGACAGGTCAATAACCACTCATCTTCTGCAGCCGGCTTTGCTGAGCTCTGAGTAAACTGTGCTGTATGCAGACTGTCAGGAAGAGGCTGACATGTCATTACCACTGACCTCCAGGATGACAATCCCAACGTGAAACCAAACAGCACAGATAATTTTCATCAGAGTTCAAATTCATCTCCACACCTTCTTCCACTTAGCCGTGGACAATGAAAGTACCAGAAAGAAAGCATTTTATGAACTCTGATCAACTCGCAGAATATTAGTGCTAAGGAACCCACAAAAAAAAAATGTTGCACCCTAAAGGACTCAATATGAATCTTTTTATAACACAGGCAAAACACAGCCCTCAGAGCCAGCAGTTGAATTAAAATATTTCATGACACTCACATAAAAAATTCCAAGTGGACCCAATCTCTGCAGCATTGCTGCTTTAATGACTTTTCAGCTCAGACACATCAGACAAATACCAACTGCCACCAGAGGCACAGGTACTGCCTGGCTTGCCACGCTCTCTGATGTTGCTTTGTCCAGCTGCTCCTGACCTAACTTGAGCTCAGAGTATGTGGGGAAATGCATAACACGTGACCTCTACCAAGTGCGGTCCTGCAAGCAACAGGATGAGCAAGTGTGTAGTGCAGTGAGGCAAATGAATTGCTTTTCTGGCTTTTGCTTCTCCGAATTCAAAAACCACAGTGTTAAGTCAGCTGGGGGAAGCAATCACCTTCCAACCTCCCACAATGCTCACTGTCGCAAGACCTCTCTTCTCATCTGTGGGATCAAAGGATTGACCACACCACAAGTAATCCCTTAAAACCACCAACACAAAGGACATTGAATTGTTGCACTATATGTAGCATGTATATTATACCCTGCAATTATTTTTTCAACTAAATTTCAGAGAACATTACTTTCAGAATTAAAGAATTAGTTTAAATATTTAAAGCACTCATTTATGTATCTTAATATATGGATTGATTTTATTTTTAGAAGCAATTCTTTCAGCAAACAGCATCAGGCACATTCAGGAGAGTATTAAATCTATGAATGGCCTTGATTCTGCCTCACCGGTGCATCAACCAGTGTCTTTTTCATGACCCTGGATATGCAAAGCAGGTCCTCCTCCAGTGCATACTGAAATGCAACCTGAAGTGGTCCAGCACTGAAGTGTATAACCCTGGGATCCTGAAAGGCTCAAGCGGCCAACTCACTAGGGAACTGAGCAATCAGTTACGGGAGAGCTCTGGGCAGCTGGAGGAGGAAAGTGGCAGAGCTGCATGTGGTGACAGGCTCTGGAGACAGTGACTACATTAGCAGCATGATATGTATACAGTGACTCATATTTCCCCCCCTTTCAGCCATCCTCATATAAATAGCAAGAGCATCAGCTATAATAACTGAGCATAGATATGAAGTATCAGTGACATATTTTTAATTTTCTCAGCATTAGGACATTTATTATAACTTAGTGGAAGTAATATGACTCAAAAAAAGATAGCAAAAGGTTTTCAAAGCAGACAAGCCATGATTTAAATCCACTTAACCATTAATGTATGGTGACGTTTACATGGTTATTTAAATGTCTTTGAACGCAATTTCTTTGCTGTAATAATAGGATGATAATTACCTGACTAGGGTAAAAATAATAAATAATATTTAAAATTTAAAAACACTGTCTTTGGAGTATCAAACAGTAATTATGGTTTGATTGTATGAATCTAGATTTATTCTTTTATGTTGGTCTTAATGCTTGAGCTAAGCTATGATCAATTTTAATAGCTAGAACAACATGTTTTGACTTTAAATTTCATGATTTCAACTCTTAGTTTTTTAAGAACATAGTTATCTAATTTATAGATAATTTAAACTATGTATTTACTTAGTGTTCTGTTTGTTTTGTATGAAAATGCTGAAGATGCTTCAGTAGCAGAAGCCTACCACCAGGAGGAGCTCCATTGTCCTTGATGAGTTTTCAAGAGTTTTCCCTTTTTTAATAAGATGGATTAAATCTGGTTTCATCCCATGCTTATGGCGGACAATGAAGGCTGATGAGAAGCCAAGGACAATGGCACTAGGTTTCGATCCTAATACATGAACTGGCTTTGTGAGAGCCTAGCCTGTTAGGATGCTCACCTTCCTGGACCTAGATAGAAGTGGGAGGACCTTGGACTTCCTGCAGGGAAGGGAATTTGGACTGCTCTTCAGTATCGAGAGGGAGGGGGGATGGAGTCAGGGGAGGGAGTGAGGAGTGGGGGGAGGGGGCAATATGTGAGAGGAGGGGGAGGGAAATGGGAAACGGGGAGGGAAATGGGAAACGGGGAGGAGGCAGAAATTTTAATTTAAAAAGAATAAAATAAAATAAGAGGTTAACTTTGACTAAAGGTTTTGGAAATTCTAAAAAAAAAATAAAAGTTGGATTAAATCCAAGGTCAATTCATAACAGACATTACCTAGGTGGAAGGTCTGAGTTTCTCTGCATTCCTTAGACTTCCTATTTTTCCCACTTCAGATCCTTAAGACACATTGCCCTGGGGCTTTAGTCACCCAATGGAATTAGCACAAATGAAGGACAATTTGAATATAAGAAAGTTAATTCTCTAAAAGGGCTTAAAATGTGTACCCATTTATTTCAGCTCTGGACCAAAGGGGAAAAATTCATTTTATGATTTACTTATCCTTCTTCATTTACTTCCTTTCTTCATTTACTTCCTTTCTTCATTTACTTCCTTTCTTTTCTCCTCTTCTTAGTCCTTTATTTGCTCTTGTGTTCTTGTTTAGATAATGAAACTCAGACTAGATACCAAGACTTATGTAAGTTCCAGAGATTGTCTGACCAGTTTCAAGAAGTGACGCCCCTATCATTGAGGAACCACCTTAAGAATTGAAAACAGAACACAAAATATTAGTCAAACGTAGTATCAGATATCTTGTGACTAGTTATTCCAGGAGAATGGATTTCCCTTGCATGAATGTTTAGATTCTTGATACTAGGCAATAAATAAATAATTCTATGAAGCATTTTCTTTTCATAAGGAGCTACTGTGTGTGTAGGAGATTTTCTTTAAATCTTGGATCTTCCATTTGTTAATTCTACTAGCTTTTATACATTTTTAAATATTTCCTATAAAATTTATAAATTCATATTAGGGGAAACTTTCTCTCTCTCTCTCTTTCTCTCTCTCTCTCTCTCTTTCACACACACACACACAGAGAGAGAGAGAGAGAGAGTGAGAGAAACAGTCAGTCAGACAGAGGTAAAATAATGTAAGCAAAGCAACAAAAACAGCAAAATTTGCAAACAATGTCTTTTCTGATGTAGCAAGTCATGAAAGGTTAGGAGTAAATTTGTGTTATGGGAAACTTATCTAAGTTGGGTCCCTATGTCCAGTTGTAGCAGGGTGTTGGGTAAGAGGCAGGATATACAATCAGCTAGTCAGAATGAATCATAGAGTTCCCCAGAGCTCGAGAAAGAGAGGCACCTGTGGAAGAGGAGGTGGGCCAGAAGATCATGCAGGCTTTTTTGAGTAAGGAAGTAGATGGTGACAATGTTTATTATAGTCGTTGTGATTGTCTTGGTTTTTATTTTTATATTTTTCTCCAAGTTATATTCTATAATAGTTTTATTATATTATAAATGATAAAATAAATCTCAATATCTGCTGCACACATTGGGTATTATTAAACCATGCAAAAACAATGTAATTCCACCACATCATCTGATACAGCCATCCTGAGGTGCAACAGAAAGAATACACCTCACCATTCCCCCAGTCTGTTTTCCAGCATTCAGGGCTTTTATGAACCTCTCTCTGGACTGCAAACTAATGTCAGCTCAGCCACCTTGAGACCTGCTCAGGGATTAAACCTTTATGGATGCTGTTAGTTAGCTGCCAACTTGTCCACCATACTGCTGGTGCTAGTGTCAGGTAGGGAAGTCATATTCCAAATAGCTGCATTGCCTGCAGCCAGGCTGTTGTATATAGCACACACACTGAAAGCAACAATTAATAAATGGGACCTCCTGAAACTGAGAAGCTTCTGTAAAGCAAAGGACACAATCAACAAGACGAAATGCCAGCGTACAGAATGGGAAAAGAATTCCAACAATCCAATGTCCAACAGTGAACTGATGTGCAAAATATACAAAGAACACAAGAAATATGACACCAAAAGAGCAAATAGTCCAATAAAAATGTAGTTCAGACTTAAACAGAGAACTCTCAACAGACAAATCTCAAATGGCTGAAAGATACTTTAGGAATGTTCAATATTCTTAGCCAGTACTTTGCAGTATTTTGATGCAAATCAAAATAACTCTGAAATCTCATCTTACACCTGTTAAAATGCCATAGATCAAAAACACTGTTGACAGTTTATGATGGAGAGGATGTGGGGTAAAAGAAATATTTCTCCATTGCTGGTGGGAATGCAAACTGGTACAGCCACATCAGAAATCAATATGGAGAGTCCTCAGAAAATTAGGAATTAGTCTACCACAAGATGCAGCAATATCACCTTTGGATATTTACCAAAAGGATCCTCAATCACACCAAGAGGACATGTGCTCAACTATATTCATAGTAGCATTATTCATAATAGCCAGAACGTGGAAACAACCTAGTTGCCCCTCAACCAATAAACAGAAAATGAAAAGGTAGCACATTTACACAATGCAGTACTACTCAGCAGTAAAAACATAGTGACATCTTGAACTTTGCAGGTAAATGGATGAATATAAAAATGAAAACATATTGAGTTAGATGACAACACTCAGAAAGACAAATATAATATGTACTCACTCATCAGTAGCTTTGAGACATAAAGGAAAGAAAGCAGCCTATAATTCACAATCCCAGAGAACCAACACAACAAAGAGGACTCTAAGAGAGACCTACATGGATCTAATAAGAATGAGAAAAAGACAAGATCTCCTGAATAAATTGGGAGCATAGGGGTCACTGGAAAAGGTAGAATGGGAGAGGAAGTGGAGAAAAATGAATAAATAAAACAATAAAACAATAAAAAACAAAATACTTACTACTAATAATAATAAAGTAACTGATAATACCCACACCTTGGAAAAACTTACTAATGAAAGTAATAAAAATATTCAGACACAATCAGAGAAATTTAGATCAGAACCTACCACACCAATACATTTTGAAGAGGAGCAGTCCAAGATTATTAGAAAAGCAACTTTAACTTATCCAGTCACCATACAGAAACAGCGACCACATGAAAAGTATACCCAAGGCTAAGAAGTGCTTTCTGAAATCCTGTTGAAATATTAGGTTTAAGGAAGCAATCATTTCGTATTTTTTGCATTCAACTTTTATGAGGCAGATGTTACCTTCATGGGCAAATAGTAACAGAATTATCCCACAAGACTGGAAATATTTGGTTACAGCCAGGTGGAAAGCTTGACAGTTACAATGGAAGATTTTGTAAAAAGATGAGGCTAGGGTCATTGAACAATGAAGTAGGGCTAGAGGTATTGAAGCTTCCCAATATCAAGTCTCAGTGAGGGCAATTATGTTTATTTGCAAAGACAGTCTATATATATATGATGAACACAACTTGGCTCTATGCTATATAGCAGCTTTGAATGCTTGGGACAGGAAAGAAATAAAACAAAAGGAGAACTGAGTCATTTACTAAAATTATACAGGGTCAAAAAGAACCTTTCATTGATTGAATCCAGCTGTGAATAGAATGCTGTCAGATCCAGAAGTTAAACAAATCATAATTGAATCTTTGGCTTTGAAAATGCTAATTCACATTGCAGAAAGATGATCAAGTATTTAAAGGTGAGATCAATACACATAGATGAATTGATCCAAAACACAGTCAATATTAAATCACATAATCATGATGATACTTGAGTAGTAAAGGCGACTTCAACAAACTTTAAGCAAAAGCAAAATTAAAATATCAGATATTTTAATTGTGGTAAACAATGTTACCTAAAAGAGAATGTAGTCAATGCATTCCTAGAAACAATTTTTTTTTCCTCTACAGATAATTTGAGCAGAAGATCCCAGCCTTCTATAGTATACAGAAGGTATAACAAAGGCAGATATTGGACTGATGAATGAAGATCAACAAGAAATATGCAAGCTGACCATTTGACAACAAGAAATACTTAGGGGACCACTTAAAAAGCCATGTCAAATTTGATTCAATAATTTCCTTTCACCATGAAGGAAACTCCTCTACAAAGCAATTAAAGGACATAGTACCTTCTTTCAAAAACCATACTGCTCTGAATGACAGAATAGCTTCAGTAGGTAAGACAAATATTTTAGGAGAGAAAATAAAACAAATATTTTGGAAAATTTCTATAAATGATGAAAGACCAAAATTAAAAACACAAATAAATGTCATTGAAATTGAGGGTTTGATAAACACAGGGGCAGATCTAACAATAATTTTGCCAAAATCTTGGCATCCAAATTTGCAACTTTTCCGGTGATTTATTTATTTATTTACTTATTTATTTTTCATTGATTTTTATGAGCTCTACATTTTTCTCTGCTTCCTTCCCTGCATCTCCCCTCCCTCTTTCAGCCCTCCCCAGAAAGTCCCCATGCTCCCAATTTACTCAGGAGATCATGTCTTCTTCTACTTTTCATGTAGATTAGATGTATGTAAATCTCTCTTAGTGTCCTCATTGTTGTCTAAATTCTCTGGGATTGCAGTTTGTAGGCTGGTTTTCTTTGCTTTATGTTTAAAAACCACTTATAAGTGAGTACATGTGATACTTGTCTTTCTGTGTCTAGGTTACTTTACTCACAATAATGTTTTCTACCTCCATCCATTTCCTTGCAAACTTCAAGATATGGTTATTTTTTCTGCTGTGTAGTACTCCATTGTGTGAATGTACCACATTTTCTTTAGCCATTCTTTGGTAGAGGGGCATTTAGGTTGTTTCTAGGATCTGGCTATGACAAACAAAACTGCTATGAACATAGTTGAGCACATGTCCTTGTGGCACAATTGAGCATCCGAGCATCCTTTGGATATATACCCAAAGTGGTATTACTGGGTCTTGAGAAAGGTCGTTTCCTAACAATCTGAGAAATCACCACACTGAAATCCAAAGGTGTTGTACCAGCTTGCATTCCCACCAGTAATGCAGTGGTGTTCTCTTTTCCCCACAACCTCTCCAGCATAAGTTGTCACCAGTGTTTTTGATTTTGGGCATTCTTACAGGTGTAAGATGGAATCTCAGAGTTGTTTTGATTTGCATTTCCCTGATGACTGAGGATGTTGAACATTTCCTTAAGTGTCTTTCAGCAATCTTAGATTCCTCTGTTGAGAATTCTCTATTTAGGTCTGTACTCCATTTTTTTTTTAAACCGGATTATGTGATCTTTTGGTGACCAATTTCTTGAGTTCTTTGTATATATTGAAGATCAGACCTCTCTCTGATGTGGGGTTGGTGAAGAGCTATTTTTACTTTTCTACATGTTGATATCCAGTTATGCCAGCACCATTTGTTAAATAGGCTTTCTTTTTTCCATTTGATGTTTTTTTGCTTCTTTGTAAAAAAAAAAAAAAAAAAAAATCAGGTGTTCGAAGGTGTGTGGATTAATAGCTGGGTCTTCTATTCAGTTTCATTGGTCCTCCTGTCTGTTCTAATGCCATTACCAGACTGTTTTCAGTACTGTAGCTCTGTAGTAGAGCTTAATGTCAAGGAATGTGATGCCTCCAGAAGTTCTTTTATTGTACAGGATTGTTTTGGCTATTCTGGTTTTTTTTTTTTTTTTTTTTTTTTTTTTTTTGCTTTACCATATGAAGTTGAGTATTGTTTTTTCGAGTCTATGCAGAATGTTCCGGGATTTTGCTGAGCATTGCATTGAATCTGTATTTTGCTTTTGGTAAGATTGTATCAGGAGGAACAACCATCTGAGCTTTGGATTCTTCGACACCTGTAAGATTATTCAAAAGAATCTCAGACAGACCCAACCACACCTATTACAGGACAAGATGAATAGGAAAGGTAAGAGTACTACACAGCAGAGAACAAAACAAAACAAAACAAAAACAACACCTTAAATTTTGCAGAAAAAATGGATGGAGCTAGAAAACATTATTTTAAGTGAGGTAACCTAGACACAGAAAGACAATTATCACATGTACTCCCTCATAGGTGGTTTTTAAACATAAAGCAAAGAAAACCAGCCTACAAACCACAATCCCAGGGAACTTAGGTATTATTACATTTTCATTGTTAAAAATGAGGTTACAAAAAACTTGTTTCCTACATATTGTCTTTCTGATCAAAGTCATTATTTGCTTCCAGGCAGAGAATAACCCCAGTGTGTTACAATGAAACTGGGGTGTACCATGGGGGTCAAAATCTAAGAAAACTGAGAAGTCGATACATAAGGGAAAGGGGGATCAGTTGTATCATTTCTGAACAACCCAATATTTTATCTTGAGTTGTAAAATACTAGAAATCCCCATACTACTTTTTATGTTTTGGAAATGTTACAGATATGACATATGCAAGAAAAGTTAGAAGTGTGGTAATTCACTTTGGAAATCTTAGAACTCCAGAAAATTAAAGAGGATGATAACAAATCGAAGACCAAATTGGTTACATAGAAAATCAAGGTGACTTAGAGTTAGTTACCTGGAAAGCCCACATTTCCACAAAGTCAGAGGCTGAGGCTGAGCAGAACAACAGAGGGCCTGCCTATAATTTATATGACCTGGATTGAATTTAGAATATTAACGGGGAAAAATAAAGTAGCTTACAGAGTTGGGGCTTGTGTAGTATCTTAGACACTTGAATTTCATTACAGGGTGAACTTGCCATTCACAGAATGTAGTCTTTGTTTTTGTATGTGGACTAGAATTTTGGTCTGGCTTTACTTATGTGACACTGAAATAAAATCTCCCAGAACTGATTATCAACATTTAATGGGAGTGAACAGTTCATATATGTTGTGCTAAGACAGCAGAAAAAAAAAATAACAACATCTTGAGTTTTGCCGGAAAATGGATGGAGCTGGAAAACACAATTTTGAGTGAGGTTACCCAGACACAGAAAGACAAGTATCACATGTACTCACTAATAAGTGATTTTTAAACATAAAGGAAAGAAAAATCAGCCTACAAATCACAATCCCAGAGAAATTAGACAACAATGAGGATACTAAGAGAGACATACATAGATCTAATCTACATGGGAAGTAGAAAAAGACAATATCTTCGGAGTAAATTGAGAACTTGGAGACTTTGGGGGAGGGTTGAGGGTTAAAGGGGAGGGGAGAGGCAGGGAGGGGAGCAGAGAAAAATGTAGAGCTCAATAAATAATAATAATGATAATGAGGAAGAAAAAGAAGAAGAAGAAGGAGGAGGAGGAGGAGGAGGAGGAGGAGGAGGAGGAGGAGGAGGAGGAGGAGGAGGAGGAGAAGGAGAAGGAGGAGAAGAAGGAAGAAGCAGCAGCAGCAGCAACAGAACAGCTAGGGAAATGGACTCCCTACAGAAGTCTGTTCAAGGATCTAAAATTATTTATTTGATTTCTCCTGGACATTGCTCTATGTTCCTTTGGATTTACTGATTGTTTCATGTGTTCTGCTTCCTATATAAAACCACAAATGAATGTGACAGTGTTTATCATCTCTAGTTAATAATTCTTCGACCAGAAAGTGAGCCAGTAGATCTCTTGAAAGACGCAATATTGGCCCATAAATTCTGTTTAGATCTTGATGCTGCAACCTGGTACTGTTACTCTTGAGCTGTGTTCTTGGATACCAGAGTGCCTAACTGTTGCCATCTATAAAGAGAATATTCTTCTTTCTGGTAGATAATTACTGAGTGTCCAAGCATCTGGCTAGAAAGGACAATTTCTAGACTCAGTGGCATGACTTCTAACAAACTTTGGATGTCAGATCATGTCTGGTCACCGATGTACTCCTGAATAATACTAAATTCTACTTCAAAAATTTATTTGTGTCTGTATTTCAAGCTATATATCTCCCTGATAAAATACCTCATCCCTCCAGGATATCACCTACAGTTTATCAGTTTGTTTACAATGATTATATTAATATCACATCTGGAAACTAATCATTAAGTTTATATATAGGAGAATTTAAATTCACTAATTTGATAAAAATGGTATGATAATTTTGAGTCCATTTTTCTCAACATATTATGTCTGCTTGATATTTACAATGACTAAAGAAATAGAAGAAGAGAAAGAAAGGGAGGGAGAGAGAATATGTGTTACAGGGTAATTCAAAACAATAGCCACACATAGAAAGAATACTTAAATGAATCACTGCTCTTAGAATTTCTGATTTCTTAAAAAAAAGAGCAATGCTAAATACTATAGATACTAAAAAATCTACATGTTTGAATTCCAAGAATTAGTGCCTTGCCACTTAGATATCGAGAATATTTCTAAAAAATATTCCCTTTCTAACAAAACTTTAATATTTAAGTAAATAAGAGAATGCTTTTGAGATTATTACTTTTTCTGATAAAATATGCAAGTTTTATGTTTTCTTTTGTTGAAACACTGAGCAACATTATTCAAGTTCATAACAATTTCTAAAAATAAATTTGTTGTTGTCTTAGGGTTGTATTTCTGTAAGGGGACATAAAAATGATAGCAACTCTTATAAAGAAAACATTTAATTTGGTTGGCTCACAGTTTCAGAGGTTCAATCAATTATCATCATGGCAGGAAGCATGCGTGCACACAGGCAGAGTTGGTGCTAGAGCTGAGAGCGCTACATCTTGCAGGCAGGAGGAAGTCAACTTATGGTCACACTAAGGGAAGCTTGAGAAAAAGAGACCTCAAAGCACACTTCCTCTCACAAGTTCACACATTCTAAGAGTGCCACTCCCTTTGGAGGCCATTTTCTTTCCAATTACCACAAATGTATAAAGTAATGTTTCTTAGCTAGTTTTTAGTCTATGAATAAAATGTGACTAGTGATGTATCATGAAAAATCTTACTTTCTCAATCAGGTTAACTCCTTACAGATAGTGATGCATAGGCTAGATGTGGTGGTGCTTGTCTTTACTTTCAGAATGTGGAAGGAAGCACAGGCAGTTGCCAAATAATATGGTACAAGCCAGAACCTCAGAGTGAAACACTGTTAAATAATAAAAAAGAAAGATATGATAAATGGGTTAATACGTTGTCATGTTGATATCAGACCTACTGTTAGATGCATAGCAACTAAAAATATATACACACAAACACACACACTGGCACATATACACACAATGGAAAAACAGAGTTACTAGTGACAAAGGATTAGAGACTATACATTTGTTTCTTTCAAAGTAAATGTTTAAATTGTCAAGGGAAAATTTTGATGATGACTCATTTTCTTTCCCAATATTTTTGGACAAATACTTCACCTTAGCTGGGACCATTAGAACTTAAGAAAGTTTACAGGCTTCTCTCATATCTAGGCTTTCAAAAATGACAATGTCTCCCTTTTTACAAGTGGTTTTTCAAAGTGTTCTGATTCAATTTCCTTTTCAAGCTTGCTATCTGTGGTCCATCCCTTTTCTATTTACTTCACAGCATCCATTTAGATGCCCTGCAGTAATTGTTAATGTGGTCACTATTGAAAGGAATGCGATGCCTAGGGATAGAGAGCATGCTGCCTGCAATAGAACTCACTTAAAAGTCAAGTGTTTGGATGTCAAAACCAGGACAAACCTTAGGGACCTGACACTTAAATAATCAATTCCTTCACATTATGAAAAGACAGAAATGCTTCAAGCTGAGTCAAACAGAGTACCAGATATTTATACAAAATAAAATATCACAAAGAAAAAGTCACAAAGAGCACTTTTCATTGTGATTTTTTTACAGAATACTAATGAAAAGGGATTGAAAATTCTGTGGTGTATCTTCAAAATAAAGTAAGACCAAGACTAAAATTAAATTATTTTCTAATGTCAAATAATTTTAATTGAAATCATCTCTAATTTACTGGTTATAAATAATCCTTATATTTCAGATAATAAAAATAATATATAGGTTGAAAATTTTAACATTTACTAGGAAAATGTATTGACATTAAGCAAAAATGTAATCTCATTTTATGTTTTTTTACTAGTTTGTTTGAGAAAACACTCAAAGATAAAGGGTACTCTCGATTCCATAAGGATTTTAACTTAATATAAACAAATTAAAGAGTTTTTGTCTATTTTGTGTGCTTTCAACTCTGTGGGTCAAATGAGGAAACAGCAATCACTTTAAATTGCACTACTGAATTCGCTTTTCCCACACAGAAGTGTTAATCCATTGATAATTTGGCAATTGAAATATCTACGAATTAAGATCCAAGTCCCCAAAAGGAGTAAAAAAAAAAGATTTAGAAAATGGTTATCTTTATTGAAAAATCAGGTATTCACATCTAATCTCTCAATTTCCAAAAGTATGCTTCCCAGAGTCCAGTGTCTACTCCACTTTACTTTTCATGAAGTAAAAAAAAAAAAAAAAAAAAAAAAAAATGGGATAAAACAGGACTCGCTGAACATAACGGACAATGAGGACTACTGAGAACTCGAGAACAATGGCAATGGGTTTTTGATCCTACTGCACATACTGGCTTTGTGGGAGCCTAGGCAATTTGGATGCTCACCTTACTAGACCAGGATGGAGGTGGGTGGTCCTTGGACTTCCCACAGGGCAGGGAACCCCGATTACTCTTAGGGATGAGGAGGAAGGGGGACTTGATGGGGGAGGGGGAGGGAAATGGGAGGCGGTGGCGGGGGAGAAGGCAGAAATCTTTAAGAAAGAAAGAAAGAAAGAAAGAAAGAAAGAAGGAAGGAAGGAAGGAAGGAAGGAAGGAAGGAAGGAAGGAAGGAAGGAAGGAAGGGAAGAAAAAAACACTTCTTTTAAAATATATTTCATTGTATTTTTTCATTTTACAGACCGACAGTTCTGCCTTTCTCGCCTTCTCCCCTCCCTCCCCACTTCCCCCCATCCTGTACCTATCCACTCCTGAAAAAGGTAAGGCCTCCCAAGGAAGAGTTAAAAAACCTCTGGCACATTCAGTTGAGGCAGGGCCAAACCCCTCTCCACCCATTACATCAAGGCTGAGCAAAGCGTCCTACCATATTGACCGGGCTTCAGAAAGTCAGCTCATGCACTGGTGATAGTTCCTGGTTCCACTATCAGGGTTCCCACAAACAGACCAAGCTACAAAACTGTTGCCCCCATGCACAGGGACTAGTTCGGTCTCAAGCAGGATCCCTAGGTTTTAATCTACAATCTATGATCTCTGACTAGCTCGCATTTACTGTCTCCGGGAGTTTCCCTTGCTCCTATAATCCCTCCTCCCTCTCTTTGAATGGATTTCCATAGCTCAGCCTGGTTCTTCGATGTGGATCTCTGCATCTGCTTCCGTCAGTTACTGGATGAAAGTTAGAGGATGACAGTTACGGTAGTCACCAATCTCAGTATAGAGGAAGACTATTTTAGGCGCCCTTTCCACTATTGCTGGGAGTCTTCGCTGGTGTCATCCCTGTGAGTTCTTAGGAGTTTTCCTAGCATCAGGTTTCTATTTAGGTCCATAAAGCTCACGGTATCTCTTTCCTTGCTCTCCCACCCCATACCCTCCCAGCTTGACCATCCCATCTCCTGATGTTCTCATCCACTATTCCTTCTCCTTCACAGCCCTTCCCTTGCCTCCTATTTGTCCATGAAATTTCATCTATTTCCCTTTACCAGGGTAGTCCTCATGTCCACGTTAGGATACTCTTTATTACCTAGCTTCTCTAGAACTGTATATTAGCGGTCTGGTTAACCTTTGCTTTAAAACCAGTATCCACTTATGAGTGTTTGTCTTTCTGGATCTGGGTTACCTCACTCAAAATAATTGTTTCTAGTTCCATCCATTTGCATGCAAATTTCATGATCTTATTTATTTTATAGCTGGATAATACTCCATTGTGTACATGTATCACATTTTCTTTTTCTATTTTTAAATTAAGTTTATTTTGGACACCAATCCAAGTTTCCTCTTCCTCCTGTCCTCCCACACCTCCTCCCTACCTTCTCCTCACCTCGGTCGCATCCACTCCTCACAGAGGGTGAGTCCTCCCATGGGGATTCAACAGAGTCTGTCACATCACTTGAAGCCCTACCGAGGCGCTCTCCCATGCATTTAAGATGAGCAAGTTATCCCTCTTTAAGGAGTGGTCTCCAAAAAGCCAGTTCATGCAGTAGGGATAAACACTGGTTCCACTGCTAATGGTCCCACCAACTGCTTATGATACACAACTATCACCCTCATTCAGAGAGCCTAATTCTGTCTAATGTTGTTTCCCCAGCTTTCAGCCTGGGATCATTGAGCTCCCAAAGGTTCGAGTCAACTGTTTCTTGGGGTATTTCCACCATGGTCTTGACCCTTTGCTCATTACTATTGCTCCTCCCTCTCTATGACTGGACTCCGGGAGTTTGTCCCAATGCTTAGCTGTGGATCTCTGCATCTGCTTCTATCAGCTACTGGATGAAGGTTCCTATGATGGAAATTCAGGTAGTCATTAATCTGATCACAAGGGAAGGTCAGTTTCGGTGCCCTCTCCACCATTGCTTAGATTTCTACCTGGAGTCATCCTTGCAGCTTCCAGAGATTTCCCCTATTTTCTGGTTTCTCTCTAACCCCTCAAATGGGTGCCTCTTTCAGGGTATATCTTTACTTGCTCTCCCTCTCTCCTTTACCCAACTTGATTTTCTCCATCCCTCATGTTCACCTCTGTCAAGTGAGATATGCAAGGATCCCCCCCGGGAAGGGGAAGTAGACAAGATTTCCTAAGTAAATTGGCAGCATGGGGGAGAAGAAAGGATGGTAGGGGAGTATGGAGGAGAGAAGGGAAGAGGGGAGGAGAGCCACATTTTCTTTATTCATTCTTTGGTTGGAGAACATATATGTGTTTCAAGGACCTGGTAATTGTGAATAATGCTGCTAAGAACATGACTTAGCAAGTGCCCTTTTGATATTACTGAGCAGCCTTTGAGTATATGCACAAGAGTGATACTGACGGGTGTTGAGGCAGATTGATTCATGTTTTATTTATTTATTTATTTATTTATTTATTTATTTATTTATTTATTTATTTGAGAAACCATCATAGTGATTTCCAAAGTGGCTGTATTAGTTTGCACTCCCATCAGCAGTGGAGGGGAGTTCCCCTTACTCCAGACCCTCTCCAACATAAGCTGTCATCAGTGTCTTTGATCTTGGCCATCCTGAGAGGTGTAAGATGGTATGTCAGAGTCATTTTGATTTGCATTTACCTGATGATTAAGGATGTTGAGCAATTCCTTAAATGTTTTTTGGCAATTTGAGATTCTTCCATTTAGAATTCGTTATTTAGATCTGTATCCCAATTTCTTGTGGATTATTTGGCATTTTGATGTCTGGTTTCTTGAGGTCTTTATATAATTTGGAGATCAGCCCTCTGACAGATGAGGGGTTGGTGAAGACCTTTTCCCATTCTGTAAATTGACATTTTGTCTTCCTTACCATATACTTACAGAAGCATCTCAGTTTCAAAAGATATCATTTATCGATTGTTGCACTCAGTGTCTGTGCTGCTTGTGTTACATTTTGGAAGGTCTCTCCTGTGACAATGCATTCAAAAGGCTACCTCCTACTTTTACTTCAATCAGGTTTAGTGTGGTCAGATTTATATTGAAGTCTTTGATTCACTTGGACTTGAGTTTTGTCTTCGTAATAGATATGGATCTATTTGCAATCTTCTACATGTTAACATCCAGGTATGCAAGCTCTGTTTGTTGAAGATGTTTTATCTTTTCCATTTTACAATTCTAACTTCTTTGTCAAAAATCAGGTATTCATAGGTGTGCGAGTTAATACCAGGGTCTTCAATTCAATTCCATTGGTTAATATGTCTGTTTTTATGTCAATACCTAGATTTTTTTTAATGACTATGAAGTCAAGGATGGTGATATCTTCCAAAATTTCTTTATTGTACATGGTGGTTTTGACCATACTGGTGTTTTTGCTTGTTTGTTTGTCCATATAAAGTTGAATATTGTTCTTTCAAGGTCTGTGAAAAATTGTTCTGGCATTTTGATCAGGATGGCATTGAATCTGTAGATTGCTTTTGTTAGGATTGCCATTTTTATTATGTTGATCCTACATACCCATGAGCATGGGAGATGTTTTTATTTTATGATACCCTTTTTGATTTCTTTCCTCAAAGGCTTAAAGTTCTTGTCTTATAGGTATTTTACTTGTTTGGTTAGAGTTACCTCAAGATATGTTATATTATTTGTGGCTATTGTAAAGGGTAATGTTTCTCTGATTTCTTTCTTGGCCCATTTATTATTTGGTTCTTTGAGTTATTCTTTTATCATGCTACATGACTGAAGGTATTATCATCTGTGACATTCCCTGGCAGAATTCTTGGGGTCACTTATTTATACTATTATATAATCTGCAAAAAGTGAAAGTCTGAATTATTCTTTTCCAATTTCTATTCCCTTGGTCTCCTTTTGTTATCTTCTTACTCTAGCTAAAACTTCGAGCACTACATTGAATATGTATGGAGAGAGTGCACATCCTTGTTCTGTCCTTTTCCTTGTCCCGTTCCCCACCCAATGGTAAAGCCAGTGAACTCAAATATGAGAACAGTAATATATTACAAATGATTCAACAATTGCACCTTTATCTTCAGGAGACCCAACAGCAACCTAATTGGACTTAATGTTGACTTAATAGGAGGAAATTCATGTGTGGTACCATTAACATAGCCAACAACCCTTGACTGATGAGACCATGTGATCTAGATGAAAGCCTTCTACTGCCACTTTCCTAAAATGATTAATCTCCAAATGCATTGTTTTTTTTTTTTTTTTTTTTTTTTTTTTTTTTTTTTTTTTTTTTTTTGGTTTTTCGAAACAGGGTTTCTCTGTGGCTTTGGAGCCTGTCCTGGAACTAGCTCTGTAGACTAGGCTGGTCTCGAACTCACAGAGATCCGCCTGCCTCTGCCTCCTGAGTGCTGGGATTAAAGGCGTGCGCCACCACCGCCCGGCTCCAAATGCATTGTTGATTCTTCTCTTTGTATCCCCAGATAGATGTAGTTCTCACCACTCATCAAGGAAACTTCCTTTTGCAGATCATTACAGAAAGATCATTGCAGAAAGATCATTACAGAAAGCCACAACTTATCAAATTCAGAGAACCAAAGATAGTGTGGAGCTGGTCCCAAACCCAAACACATAAGTTTGGGGATGACACAGAAGGGACAGGAAAAATGGTAGCAGCCAGGAGATAAGACAGTGTCCTCTAAAAGAGGTTTTAAAAGATGCAAATCAAAGAACAGTAAGAAGGACATAATGTGGGATGGAATAAATATAACCAAAATACTATGTATGGAACTCAGTGATTTGATTAAGTCATTATTCAAAAAGAAAGGTCTTTCTATAATGTGTTTTCAGTATCATGTTCTTTGCAGTTGGTAAGCTATTGAAATGTAAATTACAGCTGTGACCCACATGTTGTTTCTTACATCTCCGTAGGAAAAATTTACAAAGTTATCACTACATTTTTTTTCTGAATATTTGGGTATGCTTGTAGATTCATGGCTTGTTCAGCCATCATCAGAAAAGCTTCCTCCAGCAGCAGATGGGAACAAATATAGAGACACATAGCCAGATATTACTCAGAGAGTGAGAGACCTTAGAGTCCTAACTGGGTGCAGGAGTTTCAAGCAAGCCCCGCACCTCAGAGGTCCGGGAACCCCATAGAAGAGGGGGCAGAAAGGCTGTAAGACCAACAGAGATGGAAGAGACCAAGAAAGCAAGACCATCTAAATCAACGTGAGCAAAGCTCATATGAACTCACAGAGAATGAAGCAGCATGCCCAGGGCCTGTACAGGTCTGCACCAGGTCCTCCTTTCTTGCATTATGGCTTTCAGCTTAGTGTTATGATATTCCTGAGTGTACAAGTGAGTGAAACTCTTACATGTGTGCCTTCTCTTGGACTCTTTTCCTTCTATTGGACTATCTTGTTCAGCTTCAATGTGATAGCTTTTATCTTACTATATTATATTTTGTTATATTTTTTAAAGGATGAATGAATGAGTGAGTGAGTGAATGAATGAAAAGGTAGCCACTAGGGTAAAGGTTAACAAAAGACTTGTCATTTTTGTCTACTTGGAGGGTGAAAATTATATACTCTGCTGCGATGGCATCAAGTATAACAACTACCTCATGACAGGTATCATGTTCTGGAGTAGATAAGCAACAAATAATGAACATAACACTTTTTTGTATGCATTTATTTGGTAACAGTTTGATGGATTGTGTTTGTTTATTTCTTTTCTTTTTGGGAAGTGCTATATTTATTTTCTAGATTTTGAACATTTTGTTTTTGTATTGGATTTGTTTTGTTTTTGAGAAAAAACTTAAAGTTGGATGGGTAGGGAGGAGGGGAAAGGATCTGCATGAATTTTGGGAAAAAGAAAATAATCAAAATACATTGTGTTCCTAAATTTTTTAAGCATTTTAAATGATAAAAAATGTCTTTAAAAGAAATTAAAATGACTGGAACTGAAAGCATTTGGATGTGGGATTCCCCTCTGTATACTGTGATTACCATTAACGAATAAAGAAGCTATCTTGGGTCTGTGCAGGGAATAGATGTAGGCAGATAAAACTAAACTGAATGCTGGGAGACAGAAGGAGGAGTTATGGAGAAGCCATGTAGCCCAACCAGAGACAAATGCTGGGAACTTTGCCCAGTAAGCCACAGCCTAGTGGTGATACACAGATTAATAGAAATGGGATAAATTAATTTGTAAAAGTTAGCCAATAAGAAGCTAGAACTAATGGGCCAAGCAGTGATTTAAATAATACAGTTTCTGTGTGATTACTTCAGGCCTGGCAGTTGGGAACAAACAAGTGGTCTCCCACTACAACATTTTATTCAGTTTTCTGATGAAAGGCAAAGGGAGCATGTGTGTACCAAACTTACAACAAGCTGGAAAGTGTGAATTTACTAAATGAAAGCAGTACATGGTAGGATTCTAACTATAAAACTGAACATCGCAGGGAGGTTTGCTGTCTAAGAGAGGTTAAAATACCATGGTAGAACTGAGTAAAATAAAATTTCAAATATACTAGAAAGAAAAGAAAGACTCTACCTAAAAATGGCAAACAAATTATATTTTTAGAAGCAAAATGAGATGATAAAAGGAAATGGACATTTCTCTTAGGAAAACTGGTGTGTTAGCAAACTATTTTGGGAAACCATGTGTTTAGTCGTTTTTATGAGACAAGAAGTTTCAGGGAAATCAATTAAATAAAGAGAAGGTAACTGACAGGAGAGAAAATAAGCAGAAGCTTTCCTCAGTCCTTAAACATCAGCCTGAGACTAAGTTTCCACAGGCTTTCCACTAATGAAGTTAATATATTATTCTATATTCAATAACAGAGTTAATAAATTCTGAAATGGGTCTGTGAATATTTTTTCTGGAGTAAGAACAGTGAAAGTAAAGAAGCCTTTAGCATGTGGGAAACCTCAATACGATATGACTTCCTAAGCCCTTTGGCTATACTAGTTACCAATTTCAGTACAATATAAGGGAGCTTGTTGTTTGAAGAAGTTAAGTAAGATTTATCAATTACTGAGCTATTCTTTAATTTTATAGCCTGTGTTCTTAAAATTTTTGTTTTATTTTAACAGGTAGTATGAAACTATCTAAAACACTTGTACCCAACAGTTCTTCCCTCTGACTTCCATTTACCTACAAAGAACTTTTTTGCTTATTAGGTCACACAAGTTTCAGAATGTCATTTACTAATCAATTGTCTGTCATGCTATAACCACAACACATCCTCTTCTTCCCCCAGAGGACATTTGAAGCAAGGTTTGTGATTTAGTTCTGAGCGTTGCTACTCCAGTCTCAGTAAGAAAAACTATCAGTTGCAAAATCAGGTAACACGCAAAATTTATTCAGTTTTCTAAGGACAGAAGAGCTGATTTATGGGCAGTGACTGAACCAAGCCACAGTAGAGGTGGGTGAGCTAAATGAGAACTATAAAGGGTCACTATCTGATAATATTGCGAGGTTGTAACAACCCAGAGGCAGAATGTAATTTCAGTCAGGGTGAAATATGCATGAGGGGGAAGAAAAGCATTTGGAAATGAAGAGTCAGGATAATGAAACTAGACAGAAATGCTACTGTAAATTAGCTTCCAAGGAAGATGGAGGAAATGCCAAATAAGTAATTTTTTAAATGTTATTTCAGTTAGGAATTCTTATTCTTGGAAAGAAATATCCACCTGAAATGACACAGGCTACCACTGTTAATGGAGAATATCTTGCCCCAGTATGCAAATGACTTCTGCAATAGGAAGTACTTAGAGACTGCTGATGCTGGCTTTTAAGATCCTTGATTTATTAACCATGAATAAATCCAATTTAAATATAATTAGTTTGGATTTTTTAATTCCATGCAATAAATAGATAAACATTTAAATCAACAATATCAATATAATGAGTTTCTGAAAAATTGTTGGTTTTAAAAATCTATACAATATGATCACTAATACTGACATAATTTATTATGACACTTATTTCCAATCCCTTGCCTCATTTTTACATTTTTTCCTAAGTTGTAGGAGTCATCAAAACTATTATTTTTCAAACTTTAGATTGTCGGAATTTTCATTTAAAATACATTTCCTATCATTTTACATGTGTTTGTGCTTCTAACAGCCTCGAAATTTATGGACAGATAAGGAGAGACTGCTACTGAAGGATTAAGCCAAGAGGGGAAGGTAAGAATGGTATAAGGAAAGAAATACCGGGTTGACAGCAAACACTAAAGGTCATTTGAGGGATTATATGAAAACCTACTACAGTAGAAACTTCATAAAATATATGCATATATGAAAGAAACATAAATTGAATCACTAAGTAATAAAGATAAAATTCCCCAACTAGACATTTTTTTTCACCATCAAATGAAACATAGAAATAGGTTACATCTAATTGAGTTATTGCTAAAGGGGACCCATGGCAACTCCTAACAATTCAGGTTATATTGTCAATGTTCTCTACAAACTGAGAGTAGGGCCCTATAGTAACCAAAGACAATATTTACCTAATTTGTAAGTACAGAGAATTTAAACTGGTGACTACCTAGAGCCTTCACCCATAGTGATTAGGGTTCATGGAACTGAAAGTTTATCTGCATGTTACCAGATGAGAAAAGAAAACACCAAACTAAATACAAATGATGTGTTCTATAATGATGTCCTGACTGCAAGATGCTTTGGTGTAATAACGGCATAAATGTTGTGGAGTAACCATCCACTATCTTATTGTACTTAAAACTCATTCCTTATGATAGAACCTATACCTGACAACTTTAAAGTAGCCAAGGAATTGAGACTAACTAGATAGGCATTGGGCCAAGGAGAAAACCAATTCTTATTGGTCTCCTAAAGGAACATAAAAAAAAATAAATAAAAACCTCTCCCTAACCATATTCTGCTAAGCTCATAGATCAGTGCCTGACTCAGGCTTCAACAGAACTTTCTCCTGCAGGAGGTGAGAAATAGTAGACAGACCCTCCATCAGACAATGTACAAAGAATGAGAGACCTTGGATGTCTAAGTCCTAAATGAATGTCTCCATCATTTTGGCTCAGAGGACAATGGGGAAAGGAGACAGAGAGATTTTAAGAACCAGGGAGGATGAATGATACCAAGGAAACAAGGTTTTCCAGACACAACAGGATGACACAGATTAGTAGACCAAAACATTCTCTTCAGTATTGCAAAAGATAATATAATACTTATTCTGAGATAAATTAACCTGAAATCTTATAATGTAAGATATGATATCATTTGAATATATGAAAAATTTTTTCTAGTCATAAAATGATTACAAGTGTTTACCTTCACAAACGTTATGGATATAGGCACAGGAATTGCATAGGTTCAAATCAGATTGGGTCTCAGTGCTTCTGATATATAGTGGGCATATGCATCTTTTGTATGTGTATGATTTCCAAAGCATTTTGTTTGTTTGATTGTCTTGCTGGATTGTTTGCTACTGTTTGGTTGTTGTTTTTCCCTGTTTATTTTCTATAGATGGACAAAAGAAAACATGGGGTTAAGTGAATAGATGTGGAAAGGATCAAGGAATAATATGAGAGGGGAAACACTGATCAAAATATATTGCATGAAAAAGTTATTTTCAGTGAAAAATAATTGGAAGAAAAATCCCTCTAATAATTTTACAAATAGATATATAATTTTCCATATACTCAAATGCTATGATATTTGACCTAGTAAATATCAGATAAATTCATCTCAGAAAATTATTATGTTATCTTTTGTAATAATAGAGGAGAATCTTTTGATCTACTAAAACTTTCTAAATGGATTATTTTCAACCTACATTTTTAAATATTTTTATATGCTTTTCATCATTTTATCATTTTTGTCTGTTCTCATTCTTTTATTCTCAGTACAGTTTTGATTTAAAAATTCTTAATTTTACATCTAAGCAATTCTACTTTAACAACTATCTTTTTCAGCTTTCTGTTTTTTTTTTTTTGTGGTGGTGGAAATTATCCCCATGACATAACACAGCCAAAGTGCAGATTAATCTATCCTTCAACCATCTCATAGAGTTTTCAAATATGTTGGTCTGTCTTTAAATTAATCTGCGTAGAGGATATAACTTACATTGATACTTTCCCCCACGGGCAAACATTTTTTTTCATTGTGCCTATTGTGGATTAATAAATGTATAAAGAGACTTCCTTTATTTCTCTATCATATAAACAAGCAGAACCTACAGCCTCTTTCTCTGCCTATTCATGTCTCCTTATTGTTGGACCTTTGCCAATCATCTCTTTTTTCTCTGCACTCTTTAGTTACTTTACAGAAATTCTTATAGTTAAAATCAATAATTTTTAACTATTCAAATTAACTTCATAAGTTTGTCCTATTTCTATTATAAGGTAAAGTGTTGGCTTACTTATGTAGAAAAATAAGTCAACTCTAAATTTTGCCTATATCTTTTTATAACATGATGGCTCATTTATTCTTATTCATGAATATTTCACATTTTCAGTGTATGTTAGTTTATTTATTAATATACTTTTGAAATTATAATATTTATTTTCTCTTTCATTTTCTCCCTCAAGACACTCATATATGCCCATATTTTCTTTCAAATACATGGCCTGCTTTTTTCATTAAATGTTATTGTACCTATATATGTGTAAATATACTATGTATTCCTAATATAACTTGTTGATTTTATGCTCAGTCTATATCAGGTTAAATGTATGTGTGTTTTCAGGGGTGACCATTTGATACTGGATAATCAACTGATATGTTTGTCCCTAGGGAAAACCACTTTCTCACTCCCAACATTCTCCACTTGCTTCCAGGTCTTTGTGTAGGATTGAGCCTTCATGAGCTTTCCCTTTTCCAGGTTAGCATGTCTTTTGGTGTCATCCTTGCCTAGCTCATGCACACACAGTCATACTGGTGAGATATTGTGGATATAGCATCTGATGTTACTAGGAGACATAATCTCACAGAATACTCCCTGATTCTCAGTCTCTTACACTCTTTCCAACTCTTCTTCCACCATGCTTCCCGAGCCTTAAGTATGCAAACGTTCTGTAGATGTGTTTACTGATATTTGTTTCTTTTAACTTTCTGTGTATGAGTGCTTCCCATGCTTGTATATATAAGTACCTCATATCTTCCTGGTGCTTGAGGAGGATAGATGAGGTCATCAGCTCCACTAAAACGTGAAAGTACAGATAGTCGTGAAACATCATGTTGATGCTGGTAACCAAACTTGAGACCTCTGCAAGAGCAACAGTGCTCTTAACTCCTAAGTCATCTCTTCAGCCCAACCTCTTTTCCCTTTGAAGTACATATCGGACATTCATAAATTTGAGCATCTGTTTATTAACAAAGATGAAGTAAACATGTGTGCCAATCTTTGGGTTAATTTCAGTTTAAATTCATAAGTGATGGCCAAAACATGTACAGTTGATGGATTGCTTATAAGTGTATGCAGTGTTATAAGAAAATTTCTTCTAAAGTAACTTTTACAGTTTGTATTGAGACATACAATGAATGTGAGCTCATTTTGCACTTTTTCAACTCAACAATGCAATTTAATGGTGTTCTTAGACATTCAATTAGATTTACTCTGTCACCTCAGAGTGATTTTCACTGTCAGTTTCTCATGCCATGCGATATTGAAAATTACCCACAGGGGAGATGTCTGTTCAGATGTTGGCACATGTTTCATTTAGACTGCTTATTTTCTTATTGTTGAGTTTTAAGGGATTTTTGCATATTGTCCAAAACAGCTTTTAATGAAACATTAGATGAAAAATAATTCTTATTTCTATAGTGTTCTCATTTTTATTTTCAAAAGTGTGTCTTTGTAGAACAAGGAAGTTTTGATTTTAGGAAGGGTATCATATATTGTATTTTTGTGAATATGTGAATGCTTGTTTTGTGTGTGACTGTGTATATGCCAGTGGTATGTATTCGTGCTTGTATGTATGAGTGTGTGTTTCACATATACACATATACAAAGGGGGGGATTTCATTGTCTGCTTTGTTTACATATAAGAATTTATTACTTTCATTACTAAACCTAATGTTTTCAAGATTTTGAGTAATTTCCTTGACATCTAATGGAATTCTTTTTCAAATTTTGTTTTCTGTTCCATTTTGAGTTAGGTTTTTGTTGCTGTTGTTGTTTTTTTAAGATGGTAAGGTTTGAATATAGACTCTTCTGTTCTTTTCTTTAAAAATTAACTTATTCACTCATTTAACTTTGCATTTGTAATTCTCTTGTTTTACTAAGGCCCCACCCAATTGCATCAAATTAATCTATTGAGTGTTCTGTACTCAAAATATTAGAGGAGTTAAGCTGTATTCACATGCAATTTGCAAAAACTTTCTTCTATTATATTGATAAAAAACTAAGGTTTGGCCGGGCGGTGGTGGTGCACGCCTTTAATCCCAGCACTTGGGAGGCAGAGGCAGGCGGATCTCTGTGAGTTCGAGACCAGCCTGGTCTACAAGAGCTAGTTCCAGGACAGGCTCCAAAACCACAGAGAAACCCTGTCTCGAAAAACCAAAAAAAAAAAAAAAACTAAAGTTCGCACACATGGATTACAGTCCAGGTATAATACCTGGGATAGTCTATAAATGAGTTCATTTGAGTTTCAAATTAAACCTGTGAAACTGGCATGTAAAATTCTCTTTCTCCATGAATATGCAGCACTGAGACGGAAGGGATGAGGAGTTCAGGGTGAGAGGGATTTGGCAGTAGGAGTGGACTTTCAGAGTTCATGCCACAAGCCAAGATGTATGCTTCCTCCACCACATCTGCATCACTGTTTTATGTGAAACTATTTTGCATATATTTTATGAACATGTTTTGAAATTAATATTTTTTCAGTCTTGGAGGAAGAGTTATTGGCAGTGGACAAACTTAAGCATGGGATGGGTTGGTAAACTTAACATGAAAAGAAAAGACTTCTCCTGAAGTCAGTAGAATTTCTTCTTCTTAAGGTCCACTTCTCTTTTACTGGGCTGGATAAAATATCAATAAGCATTTTATATTTTTTCTCAAAAACTTGCTTTATTAATGGCATTAGATTAGGAGAATCAATTACACCGAGTGTTCTGTACTAAAAAATCCCAAGGTTCAGTCACAAAGTGATATTTAGGGGAAATCACAAGAGATTTATGTTGTTTATGTAAAACATAACATTTTTATGTTAAGTCCTGGGTGATTATTTGCTTATCTTTTACTTTAGAACAGAGGTTGCAAAATTACACATGGTGTGAACACATCAGAAGAGAGTACTGCACTGTGATAAATGACATCCTGCTTTAGCACGAGCTTCTATCAAATAAACCAATCTCTTTAATAATTTATGAAGGTGAACTATCCAAATAAAATAGCAAACATATAAATGTGCATGTGCCTGGAAACTTAATTTTTATAGCTCACATTGAGAATACAGTTCATGAATCGCATGCTTGACCTTAGAGCTGATTCTATGTGCATCAATAGTGTGAAAAGAAGTTGCTCATTATCCTCTCACACTGTTGTATTTGTGCCACTGAGAATCAGTAAATTGTTGTTAAACCCCTACAGATAACAACAAAACAACCACTTATGATGTATGATTAACAGAAAGATATATTGTTATCAATTGTTTAGAATCTACCTGCATACTTAACCTATGTAGTAACAATGCCCAAATATTTATACCAGTAGCTTGTTTTGTTGTTCGTTGATACGTTAGGAAACACTATGGAAAACAAGATTGGTAGGAAATGTACTAAAACATCAAATTATGTAACCCAAGCTACTCTGTTTTGGGAGGCAGTGGAAATCTCAGTTTCAATGGGCCATTGAATGAAATCAAGTCTATGCTAGACAACTTATGATAGTACAAATATTCCTGCATATTCTATCTATATTATTACATGTTCCCCAATGTATCTTTACAGAACATATAGCACCACTTAGCCAAAACTAAGTTTTTGAAATCATATATTTAAAAAAAACTCACACTTTTATACAATATATTTTCATGTTAGTTTCTACTTACTACCATATTCAAATACCCTTTGGGACTCACCAACCTGGTTCTTTTCCAACATCACTATTATTTTATTATTAATTGATAACTCCCTGGTACCAACTAGTTTTGACCATGTGTAATGTCATACAGTAGAATTTGGGCAACATACTAATGACCACGTTCCTCCAAAGAAAAATGAGCTTCCCTACCTCAAGTGGAGACTTGACTGACTTCTTTTAGTTCGTGTCTTCTACAGGGGAAAACATCTGCAGTGAGTTGATGTGCATATCAAACATGCCATGTTCAGAAAACAGATTTTCAGAGGTCTCCTCTACATTCTCTAGTTCTTAAGTCATCTCTCAACACTCTTCCTCTATGTTCAGAGAAACTTGAATGGGTTAAGTTTGCTACCTGTGACTCATCTATGGCTGGGCATCCACAGTCACTTATTCCTAGAACTTTCACA
This sequence comes from Chionomys nivalis, assembly GCF_950005125.1. Taxonomy (NCBI): domain Eukaryota; kingdom Metazoa; phylum Chordata; class Mammalia; order Rodentia; family Cricetidae; genus Chionomys; species Chionomys nivalis. The sequence continues at coordinate 24,996,740 of NC_080103.1, read as the reverse complement.
TTCTCGAAGTACCTATATCAGCAGGAAACTATTATAAAATCCATATTGAAGATACCACAAATCTCTGGACCTAAGCATAAATCAAAAATACTAAGATGCTGACTTGATGATCTCACCATTTATTGAAACCGTACCCACAGGCGTCCCACTAAGATGCAGGATATTTCCATTCATGAGCTTTTAACCAGACTAACAGTACTGGGTTTAAAAATCTCACCAATGGAGCAAGACTCATATTAAATCTTAAAAGTACTTGGTTATCCCTGTAAGCCAGACCACAATCACAAGAGCTTACAGCTTGCCTGTCAGGTCACTATTATGTCATCTAGGGTAAGATCATTGATATGATATTTTCCTCTCCCAGTTCCTTGTATAGTGCCTTCCTACACTATCAAAGTTTATCTTCCTGGTAAGGTTGATATTGATTTCTCAATGTTCTGCAATCAGTGTATGATTGTAACCATCTAGGTTTAGTGGACAATCAAGACCAATGGCAATAACCTGTGTTGTTTTGAAAACATCTGGGATATTGTTGGCCAGTAACTCATATGGAGGTATCCAATGCCTGGTGCTTACATTTTCATGAAATAAGGCATGTCTTCTAGGATCTGTGCAGTCCACATGTGCATAGTATCTCTGATCAACATACATTTTGCTTTTTAAACTAGCTTATAGATGAATTGATTTCCATGAGACTTATGCACAAAACTATGATTTGGGTTAACTCACCACCTTCCACCAAATAATCTCCTATGTACTCCTAACCTTAAACTCACTTCAAGCTTTAAGGTTAAGTATCTTTCGCCCCACACACATAAAACTATGCTGGCACATGGAAACACAATGGAGGATGGAAATTATAAGTATTATATGTCTCTTTGAACTTTAGAATAAATAGGAATTTTCTACTTCTAAATGTTAATGAACAGGGTAAGTAAATGTGGACACTGTGTTATATAATTTTTGTCACATTATGCAAAATTGGTTTATGTAGAACATCTATCCTATAGTTAATTTGTTAGGGCTCCTAGGAATTCATGTCAGAGTCATACATTAGCCAGACAAGATTTTGCCATTGAGCTATGTGCCCAGCCCTGGAAAGAAAATCATTAAACATGTACTGTAACTTCAAACTAGGGTTATTATAGAAAATCAAATTAGGCAGTGCTAACACTACAGATGTGAAGAGCAATTTATCTCATACTTGACAGTTCTGATTTCCATTTCTTTCTACTTTGAAAAGCAAAATAAAAATAAAGGTTTAATTATAAAGCAATTTACTTGATGTTTTTTGCTCTATTCCCCAATCAACAACTGAAGCAAACTCTTTCATGTATGTGCTGTAACATGCTCTGTGCTCAATAGGTGCTTTTTGGGACCTTAGCTGCATAGCTATGTGGTGAATCACCCATTTTAAACTATCATGTTGCTGAAGAGTGGTTCTTTTTAAATTCAAATCTTTATCATAGAAAAAAAATGATCAATTTTTCAGCAACTTCATTTTTTTCATTTATTGAAAATATATTTTTTTTCATACAATATGTTCCTGCTATGGTTTCCTTATCCACATTTACAACCGGATCCTACCCACCTCACCACCCATCCTGATCCACATCTTTTTATGCTCTGGTTAGAAAATAAGCATGAATTTAAGAAATAATGATAAAATAAAATAAGATAAAACATATAAAAACAAAACCAAAACAAAAACCCAAGTCAGAATAAGACAAACAAATGGTAAAAATGAAAGAGAACCAAAAGAAAAGAAGAATATGCACACAGAAATCACATCAAACACAAAATTAGCAGTCACAATATATAGTCAAGAGACCTATAAAGGGGCAGGAATCTCTGCAAAAATTATGATATGGGTAACCCTAAAAAATGTTATTGAGTTCCTTTTCTGTTAACCATCTACTGCAGATCAAGGGGCCTACACTTAAGGATGTTTTGTTTCACCAATGAGACTCCCTTGGAGCAAACTAAGTTTTCATTGACAAGTGATTATCAATTGGAGCTAGATTTTGAATTAGGGATGGGAGCAGGTACCCACTTCTCCCAGTTCTAAGACCCTATCTGGTTCATACCCACGCATGTCCTTTGCATGCTTTCTGAGTTTCTTTTATATTCACCAATGCATCAATCGTGCTGTATTTAGAAGCTTTATATAAAAACCACTTAAAATCTAGACAGGAAATTAGTAAAAGTTTCCATGAAAATAGTTTTAATTTCAAAATCAAATTTTATAAACTCTCTAATCAAAACAATTTATGGTATTTCAGATTACAATGATAAAACAACAAGAAAAAATATATTTTATAAATAATGAAGACCATTTTTGACATAAATACTAATTAATTCAAGAAAAGAGATTCTCCTCTCTACCTCTGAACATCTCTTTATTATCTTGTTTGTTCCATCAGTGGCTACCTGTGACTATGAAAATCACCAAGAAAATCAAATAGAATTATGTTCAAATAGAATTTGTGGTTTTTTTTAAATCACTATACTTCACAGTAACCAACAAACAGAGAGTAGTACCAATGCAAAGATCTAGAAAACTAAGAGGAATCTCAAAATTATTTTAAAGTTCTCAACAGCAATTAAGTTACTCAGATGTGCAAAATATGATATTATCACTTTGTTAAGTGTTTTCTTTTAGGAGACAGGCTTTTATAGTGATATTTTACTTATGTTTTAATAAATTAAACTTGCCTAAAGATCATAATGCAGAACTGAGCCACTAGAGGCACACACTTTAACCCCAAGACTCAAGGCCACCCTTAACTACAGGACATTGAGTTATCTAAAAGAAAGAAATAGAGCTCACACAAGGTGCTCTCAGCACTCTGGAGTCAGATGCCTTTAATCCCAGAACTAAGGAAGTAGAGACAGGAGTCATACGGCTGGGCAGAGAGAGGTATATAAGGCAGGAAGAGACAGCAATGCAGTCTATAGTCACGCTGAGGACAGAATCACCTGTTTGTCTGAGCCTTGGTAGAGGTAAGAACTACCTAGTGGCTTGGCTACTCTGCTTTTCTGATCTTCGGGTTGATCTCCAATATCTATTTTTGCATTCTTATTAGTCATGGTACAGGGCTTCTCTGTGATAATAGCCCTAGCTCTTCTGGAATTAGCTCTGTAGACCAGGCTGGCCTAGAATTTGCAGAGATCCACCTGTTTCTGTTGTTTGAGTGCTGGGATTAAAGGTGTGAACCACTGCCTCCCAGCTATCTTGTTAAGCTTTAAAGAAAATAAAAACATAATTATTGCTAACGAGTTACATGATCCTTTGATACTGACCCTGTTTGAGCATTAATGAAATAATTAACTGCAATGAAGAAATGGTGAATGGAGTTATAATTTTAAAAGTCATGATACTCAGAGGTAATAGAGTATTTATAATACTCAACATAAAACCAGATACACTGAACCAGACAGAAGAAAAAGTAGGATACAGGTTTGAACACATTGGCACAACAGACAACTTCCTGAACAGAATAAGATCAACAATTAATAAATGGGACATCATAAGACCAAATAGCTTCTATAAGACAAAGTGCACTGCCAATCAGACAAAATAGCAGCATACTGAATGCGAGATTTAAGAACACATTTCTTAATGTAAAAATGCATTCTCACAGATATTATGAAACTTTGGTAGAAGAATAATGATATTTAAGAGAATAGAAAAAGTTATCAAGAGCAAAGTAATCCAGATCCCAAAAGACTAACATGATATGCATTCTTTAGTGTATGGGTGTTAGCTTTTAAGACTTTGATAGACATGCTTCAACCTATATAAACACAGAAGATATAAATGGATATAATGGGGTAGGGAGAGGAAGAACACCCAAAGAAGTGGAAATGAATATATAGAGTATATGGGGGAGACTAATGTGAGAGAAGTAAACACAGAGTAAAAGAAAAAGAGGCTAAGAAAGGGAATACAGGAACAGACAACTAAAACTCAGGGCCATTTGAAAGGTCATATGGAAACTTAATTTATTATTTTTCCATGATTTTAAGCACATTTAAAATGCATTCTAATTACTCTTTCTACACACTCTTGTTTCTTTTCCAATTCTGGTAGCTCCTTCCAATATTTACAATAGATCATTCTCCCATATTTATGATGTTTTGTTCCATCCTTCTGATTTCTAATTCATCTATGTCATGGCTACAGACAGTAGTAATACTAATGGAAACTTAAATGATTTTAGCACTTCCAAAAGTAAATTAAACTTGGTAATAGTATAGAAGCTGAGAGAAAGTGATTAGGACAAACTATCACAAAGCACATGTGTCACACATGAAGAGGCATGATGGTATTTAAATGAGCACATGTTATATATTGGAAAAGAATGACTCTATAAAGAAAAAAGATTGATAAGCTTAGGCAAGAAACAAAACTAAGTTGTTAAAATTACTGGTATATTTGAAGTAAGAAGAGGAAACAAGCAGAAAGAAATTGAAGATTGTCGCGGCCCCCCTCGTCCAGCAAGGATGACGTGACCACCAGAGCTCTTCTCACTGCAGTTTTATTCAGGACCTTTTTACAATTGTAAAATTTCTCTCTCTCTCTCTCCTTCTGGCAAACCTCTCCCAGCCCTTAAGTAGGCATGGGCAACCAACCTCAGATTGCCAGGTGGGCATTGCCCATAGGTCCATGCACATGCAAGCAGCTGACAATCATTGCGTGATAATAGCATAAGTCAGGCCTTAGCCATAGGAGTTGATTATCACAGAGAGCACTCGCTTTTGGGATTGTGGAGGGCGGGAGCCAACACCATTATGTGCGACTCCACGCAGCTCTCTACATTACCATCAGGGTGGCTTCACGCAGCTCGCTACAGAAGGTCAATGCAATAATAGGAATCAGTTATAAGTTGGCAGACATAAAACACTTGATATTAGTTAACACTTGAATTCATCAAAATTCTAGAATAGACAACTATGTTATCTACCAGTAATTAATTATAAATATAGATATTTATAAATAAACATACTTTAGTGTCACTTTAAGCATAATCTTCAGTTGAAAATAATTGTATGGGAAATGTGATGACATTACAAAAATAATCAGTCACACACTAGAGTACCTGAATTAATATTAAGACTACTTTTAAAAAAGAATAATCTTCTGAGACACTGAGAGATGTGTAAAGATGGAAATTCCTTTCTTCAAGAAGATGTGGCAATCCTGATGAGTGACACCTGACAAAACAAAATCAAAACATGGGGCAATAATGATGGAACTGAAGGAAGAAATAGACAGGTTGATACCTAAAGTTTAAGACTATGGTACATTTATGTCCATAATTGAGGGATTGGGCTGGCAAAAAATCAGCAAAGCAATGCATCTCCTGAACAGCACTATCAATCAATTTGATCTGCTTGTTAACTGCAAAATAGTTCATTTGACTACAGCAGAGTTCACATTCTTCTCAATTGCACACAAAATATTTGTCACTAGATTACATCCAAATTATTAAATATTTTAACACACTCAAGAGAACTTAAAATTTGCTAGGCAAATGAGCTTCTCAGGCTATTGCACTTCATTATATAACTACACTGTTGTGGCTTAAACAAAAATGGCCACATAGGTTCATAAGGAGAGTCACAGTTAAGAAGCGTGGCCTTTTTTGAAGTAGATGTGGCATTGTTGGAGAAAGTGTGTTTAGAGGTGAACTTTGAAGTTTCAGATGCCCAAGCCAGGGCCAGTGTCCCTCTATCATCCTGCTGCCTGCTGCTCTAGATGTAGAACTCTTGGCTACCTCTCCAGCACCATGCTTCTCACCCTCATAATAATGAGCTAAATCTCCGAACTCTAAAACAGTTTCAGTTAAATGATTTCCCATACCATAGCTGCAATAGTCATAGTAATAAAAAATAAAATATAAATAAAAAATAAAAAATAAATGTTTTCCTATACCATAGCTGCAATAGTCGTAGAAATAAAACCCTAAGACATGCTCAAAATTTTAAAAACATGTTCATATTGTAGATCTAGATCAACATCATAACAACTTTCATATACATCATTAACAAGATAACAAAATGCATCAGTATAAATTAAATATATATTCTCTAAAAGGCACTTTTGCAAAATATCTGTAACTAACATCATAAAAGCGACTAACTGATATTTAATTGTTACATTTTATAATTAAGTACACTTTTCTGTCAATACTCTTATTAAACATTAGGTGTTCCTGTATATTATAGTAATATAAGACAGAATGCAGTCAGAATTAAAAGAGGTAATTAGCTTGGAACTGATTGTAGTGGTACACAATTTGTATTCCATCACTTGGGAGGTAGAGTCAGGTGGATTTCTGGGAGTGTGAGACCAGCCTAGTCAAGATACTGCATTACACAATAGTCAAAGCAACATAATAACAATAATGTGTCTCAATAACAAACAAAGAATTAGCTTGGGTTTATTTGCTGATAGCATTATTATCTATAGTAAAGTTATTAGACACAAGGTCAATACACAAAGGTCAATTATTTTTTTAAATACTTAGATAACAATTGGAGCAAAAAAAATGTAGCATTCTTTGCTGTTGTTTTACAGTAGCTTTGTTTGCTTGTTTTCTCATTAGTGTGGATGTGTTCATGTCTGTAAAGGTATATTGTACAAGAATAGGTGTTTATGAAAATATAAGAGATTATTGCTGTCATTCATAAACAGATTGTTTTTAATGCATATATGTGTAAACCTGAGTACTGAATATGTAGGTACCCTGAACACACACACACAAAAGACATGATGTTCCCATTAATTGGAATTGTAGGTATTAGTGACTCAAAAGTTATGGGTACAAGGATCCAAACCTGGGTTGTCAACAAGCACAGCAGAGTTGTCTACTACCCTCTGTGAAGACATATCTCTAGACTTTAGAATGAAAAATTTTGAAAACCCACAGAAATATATAAATATCACTCAAAATTTTAAGACATACATGCATAAAGCTATAAAAATTGATGAAAAAAAATTAGATCTTAGTAAACTTTTAGATACCTAGTATTAATTTAATGATTCACAGTTTTTTAGATATGAAATCATAATAGAATCCAATAAATTCATAATAAGACTCTGAGGAAGTTTGTTTATAGATATTATCAGGCTTATTTGAAAGTTTATCAGAACATGCAATGAGGACAGAATAGCCTACATATCCTTTTAAAAAGAAGAAACAACAGCAACAAAAACAAAAAACAGCACCTCAGCTAATTAATTTCAAGACTAGATGTAAAGTTATAATAATGAAGACTGAAGTCTATGGGTTAATATGACAGAGAGAGAGAGAGAGAGAGAGAGAGAGAGAGAGAGAGAGAGAGAGAGAGAGAGAGAGAGAGAGACAGAGAGAGAGAGAGAGACAGAGAGACAGAGAGAGAGAGACAGAGAGAGAGAGCAATGAAACAAAATAAAAATCCCATGAAATTGTCCTGTACAAATACATTCCACCAGTGAATGGTGAAAGCACAAAAGTTTAATGGAGAAAGTTGAATATTTTACAAAAACGAGTACTGAAACAATTAGACAAGGTATGAATCTTTTTTGTTTCTTTGTTAGGTTTTTCAAGGCAAGGTTTCTCTGTGTAACAGCCTTAGCTGTCCTGTAACTAGCTCTTGTTGACCAGGCTGACCTTGAACTCATAGAGATCTGTTTGACTCTGCCTTCCAAGTGCTGGGATTAACGGCATGCACCATCAAAACCCAGCATGACTCTTATGACTGAACATTTTATAGCTTTTACAAAACTTTAACTCAAAAGGAATCAGAGAATTGAAACCTTCTGAAGAAACGATAACTACCATAGTAAATACTGTTCACAGGTTTAATGTGAACTCTTAACAAAACTGAGTTCAAAAGATTGTAATTTTGGTTTAAAACATATTTTATTGTGAGTTTAGGGCTTTACTGTTGTACTTGAACAGGCCTTGTCTGAAATAATATAAAACTAAAATTAAAAGTGACTGTAAGTACACAGACACACACACACACAAAATCAGAATCATTTTAAATGCATGTTGGTAGTTGAAGGAAGTCAATGCTAACATTGGTATACATTGTATAGCATTTATATGAAACCCTAGATAAATACATCTCTACAAGATAAAGAAACCAGTATCAGATATTTGTAACTACTTTGTCTAGTCAAATGAGTCCAGTTTTAATTGAGTATGTGTGTGTTTTGAATTTTAAGGCCTGTGAGATTATTCTGCATGGTAATGTAATGATGTACACATGGTTTTATTCCTTTACCAGAACACATAAAACTTTGGTGTACAAAACATGAAAATATATAATATACTATTATAATAGAGAGCATATATGATGAAATGCTATGTGTATAAAATAGAGGACATTTGTGGGAATAAAGATGAGCAAAATGTACTGAAAGGAAAAAAATCTAAAAATGCATGGAGATTTCAGGAATGAACACTATCAGAGTTCTATGTATATATTGTCCACTGGCAGAAAATCTTTTGTATTACCTGTACATAACTTACCAGTTTTGGAATTGCTAAACTTTAATTCTAAGATTTAAAAAAGTCAGTAGATGGATCTAAATGTGAAATGTGAGCAAGATGGAGTAGCTAAAATGAATCATAATAATTACTTAGATTTGGAGAGATTGACATGAATTTTAAGTTTAAATAAAGTAGCTACAGATGGGTACAGGGGAGTTATGCATAAAAACATGCACATGAATTGTATACATACATGTATAATACCAAAATTATAATGAGAATGAACATAGGCAGAATTTTATTTTTGGCTTCTGATGTGGTCAACTATTAAACAAATAAATGAACCTTAGAAAAATGATTGATACTAGATTTATCTAAAAAAAAACCTCTGAAGGTGATATGAGTAGAAAGTGTTTTTTTTTTAAGTAGAAATCAAAAGAAAGTAAAGAAATAAATAAGGTAATTTTCTATTTTTTGGAGGAAGATAATATTTGTATTTTACTTATAGTTTAGGCTTTACTATAGATGAAGATATTCTGATTCTTTGTTAATAGCTTCACTTTAAGAATTTTTAAAAACTTATTTTGTTTTACATAACATTTTTATTGATTATTTGAAAATTTTACATCATGAACCAAGATTATCCTCAGTTTATAGTCCTCCCAGGTCTGTCACCCCTACTATTGTAATCACTCCCCACAAAAAAAGAAGAAGGAAAGGAAATAAGTCCAATTTCTGTTGCCCACATACTCACGGGGGCATGGCCAAACACCCAGTGTCCAGCCCGTTAAATAGAACTCAATCCTTCTCCACCAGTTCCTCACCAGAATACATCAATTGTGGAGAGCTACATTTCAGCATCTTTTCACAATTTTGTTGTTTTGTTTGTTTTTATATCCTCAACTCTGTTTCCCCTCCTTTGTTTCATTTAACTCTCTCCTCATCCAGTCAATTCTCTTCCCCCATTTCTCTTTAGAAAAGGGCAGACCTCTCATGGATATCAACTAGCCATGGCATATTAAACTACAGTGAGACTAACCAGCTTCTCTCCTACTGAAGCTGGGCAAGGCAATACAGAAGAAGGAAAGGCTCAAAAAACAAATAAGAGAGTCAGAGATAGCCTCCGCTCCCGCTGTTAGGACTCTCACAAAAAGACCAAGATACACAACTGTCACGTATATGGAACTTTCAAAACTCTAAAATTGCCAGAGACATCTCACTGCCTGGACTGTCACCCAAAATTCTTCTGTACTGTTGGGGTATCCATCTTCAGCCTACAGGCCCATAGTATCCAGAAGACTTTTCTGTGAAGCAGGAAATTTCAAAGACAGCTCTACCTATATTGGCAGATTTTCAGTAACTTTCTTTTGTGTCCTGCAGAATGTCTTGCAGACTCTTTTATGAAACAGAAACTGTGAAGTACTGTCTCTCCTTTAGGCAAGTTCATCAATGAATGCCCAGTTTACCACAGCATACCATAAAGCAGTTCAGGCAAGAGCAGTTTCTTGCCCAAATGGCTAGCAAGCTGCATAAGGAGCCTCTTCGATGCCCACCTTCCTCTTGAAGTAATTGGTGCTGAAAGGAACAAATGTGTTTCATGTCATGAAAAGTCTTAACTTCTTAAAACATTTTAAATGCCCTATTCTGTTAGTCTTTGAAAAATTTGAAGAACACCTGTCTAACTGAAATATATCTCTATATTTATAGAAAACCTAACTAACATGACTACAAGTTGACTAATATAGATGATTACTTAGCTCCTTCACAGTCAAAAAATTCAAAGAAAGCACAATATTATTCATAACCCAGATTCTCTGTGTATATTCCATCTTTATGTGGCTTATTTTTTTAACTCCTTTTAATCAGTGACTGTCTGCAGTCTGCCTTTTTAAATACTTTACCTGTTTTAAATCATTTACTTCTTTTTTAACTGTTTATATTTTTTCTTCTCTCTCCTAAGCCTATGTAAGTTTATTAAACATTGTAAATAAATTTAGAGGTTCTTCCATCTGAATTTGTTTTTATTGTGTATCCGTAATTTTTTTCTGTCCAGGACTGCTTCTTAAAATGCTAACTGCTGGGGGCTGGAGAGATGGCTCAGTGGTTAAGAGCACTGACTGCTCTTCCAAAGGTCCTGAGTTCAATTCCCAGCACCCACACGGCAGCTCACAACTGTCTGTGAAGATCCAGTTGCAGGGGATCTGACACCTTCACACCAATGCACATTAAATAAACCATAAAAAAAAATTAAAAAAAATGCTAACTGCTTCTTAAAAACCTAAACAGCAGCATTGTTAGGGCAAACAAGACCTTGCCTGCTTGCTCTGCCCAGCCCAACAAGGCAGGGAAGAGGTCTGTTTAGTGCAAGACATGCTCACAGCCCTATTTTCTGGCACACAGTGGGTCTATTTTGCCATTAAGCAAGTTCTAGTACTCTGCTCCCAAATCCCATTTAAATATTTGGCCTCCTGAAAGAATCAGAGTTCATGTTAGCAATATGGCCCATGCCTGGGAAGCTGCTGTTTCAAAACTGCAAGGTGCTTCATCTGAAAGGAAAAACGGAGTGGTTATATGGTAACCTCAAATACATTGACATAAATATTGCATATCTCTTGATCCCTAATTCTTTCTCTCATTTTAATGTGTAAGGATTAGTGACAGTAATTAGAAAAACATCATTTAATAATGCTGCCATTGGGTTCATTGCAAGAATAAAGTAAGGGAACAATTAAGCCCCCTGTTTTTCAATAATATATACAGTGAGTGTCTGGAAATTTCTTTTCCTCAGAATGCTATACCATTACCACTCTGAGCTCACAGTAGTTTCTCATCTTTCTTATTTCTTCTTTTTCCAAGTTTAATTTGTGGTGAGACTAATGTTATATTCTCTTCTTTAAGCACACCAAGAAATCTTTTCTATTGCAGTATATCAAGACTGCACTTCAGTGCTCAATAAATTTTCTCAAGAATAGCTCCTAATAAATGGAGAGTAGAAGGAATTTTATTAACCATCCAATATGTATTTTTTTTCTCAGAATCCAAAGTAAAGAGCCAATTTGGGAGGCACACATAAATCTTATAAATGTATTGGTAGAGAAGCAGTGTGCACTGCTATCAAACACATCATTTCTTATAATTCTATGAGATTTAAGTAGATGGGTGTTCAGAGTGCTTGGAATGATATCCTGAATATTATTCTCACTATCCAATCATTTCCAGAGCAATTCACACACAGTCATTTGGAAATATTATTGAAGAATCACATTTTTAAAAAATCTCGAATTTAATGCTGGAGAGTAGTCACCTTAATTCACAATTACCTTTTAGATTTCTATATTATCTGAACTCTAGTTACATCAGTGATATACAAAATCATTTTAAATGTAATAAAAATATCCCAATTCATTACCAGAGATTGATAAAGGACCCTAGGTAAATGTGATTAGATATAACTTAATATCTTAATATGAAAAACAATGAAAGTCAGATCTGGTTCCTTATGGTGTCATGTGTAGATGTTAGGTGATAAGCATGAATATATTTCTATCAGTAGTAACCAGTGTAGTTATTTTTTCTTATTACAATTAAAGCACTGAACATGATTAAACATGATTATCAATGGTCCCTCCTTTTTACAAAAATATTATGTTATCATTCTGACACTATTTTCTGGTTTAATTACTTCATTTTTTCTTTTCTAATTTTGCTGTTTGACAATTTTGTACACATATAAAATGTATGCTTATCACTCCGCCTCATTTTGTTTTGTCTCCCTCCCATAATTATCAGTTTTTCAGCTTCCCTGTATTTTTTTGTGGCCCACTGAATTTAATCAGGATCATATGTGTGACTATGTGTTTGTAACTATACATTGTAAACTGGTGGTCTCATTTGTATATATTCAAATGAGGATAGTAATTCCCCATCCTTTAGAACCTATATTCAAAGGTTTATAAGTAAGTAGTTGGTTTTCCATGTTATTGTCTCCACAAAATAGCCCACTGTTGACAAGATCGGTCTTCTACAGGCCCAGCAGCAGTAACTGCAGTTAGTCTAATGGTAATATCATATCTAAAAGATGGTATTTCTTCTTCCTCTTCCCCTCTTCCATTCTTCTACTCTTCTGGATCTTATGTTATACTGCAAAGTGCTCTAAACATTAGCAAAAGCAGTACCCATTCCTTCATCACTTATTTTTAACAACTTAGACAGCCATGAGGCTCTGCATTCACAGCTGCCCACTGAAATGCCAGACTTCCTAAGAGTAGCTTTTATCTACTGGGTATGAACATAAATATTTAGAAAACAGTTTTTTATAGAAATTCAGATAAATTACAGCTGTAAATTCTTAATGTCCATGACTTCCCCAAGCATGGGTTTTAGCATGAATTACAATATGGCAGGGAAATGTTGCCCTATGACATTGTTCTCAAATTCAATAAGACAGCAGTCAGTTACCCTAATGCAGCAATGTCATTATGTAACAGGCAAGCACATTTTCTTTGGTTGGTCAGTATTATGCTGGGGTAAAGCCTTGGCTTGGGCTCAGGTTTTGAGATGTGAAAGACAACAAAAGACAAAATTTTGACGACCAAGTAATTTGCACTCATGTAGTCCAAGTAGCCTGAGCTTTATTTATACTTTAATAGAGTTTTTCATCCCAGGCTTACAAGAAAAAACATTTTATTGGGTCCTATTTTTGACTTTCATGAAATATATACTATTCTAAGAAGTACATTGTAGCCATCATCAAAGCCCCATTGTTCTCTTTATGCTTCCCCAAATGCATTTTCCCATCCCCTACCTAACCTTATTCTGAACATTTTTTTTGCAGGCTTAACTAAATATTGAACCAGACACATCCTGCTCTTGTAGCGCTTAAGTAGTCTGGCAGCTACTTGAGGTTAAATATTTGAAAAGTAATTGACACAAGTACAATGCTTTAACAACAACAATATTCAAACCCAAACAATTATTTCATATCTGTAAGATAGATTTTTATACAGCTCTGGTGATGTGGGATGTCCTTCTTTATAGGTGATGCTTTTATTGGTTAATGAATGAAGTTCTTTTGACCAGTGGTTTAGCAGAATAAAGCCAGCCAGTAAATCAGAACAGATAGACAGAGACAGAGACAGAGAGACAGAGACAGAGACAGAGAGAGTAGGTGGAGTCATAGGAATGCCACGTAGCCACTGAAGGAGAAAACCATCCACCTGCTGGAATCTTATCGGTAAAACATGAGATTCATAGTAAAATATAAAATAATGGAAATGGGATAATTAAAGATATAAAAGCTAGCTAGCAATCCACCCAAGTGATTGATGAAGCAGTGTTGTAATTAATATAGTTTCTGTGTGATGATTTTGGGTCTGGGCAGCGGGGAAATGAACAAGCAGCCGCCACCTACAGAGAATTAACTTTCTCAGGCTAGATATAGTGGGGAGGGCTTAGTACTGCCTCCAACTGATATGAAAGACTTTGTTGATGCCTCATGGGAGGCCTCTGAGGAGTGGATGTTGGGGTGGGGTAGAGAGAAAGTAAGGGGAGCAGGAGAAGGGAGGGAGGCTGATTGGGATTGGTATGCAAATTTAAAAAGATTGTTGAATTTTGTCTCCCTACCATGGAAAGTCCAGGACAAGTTGTTTTCAGCACAGAATTCTACTGGAATTTCAAAGAACTAAGGTCAATACTCCTCAAATTGCTCTACACAATAGAAAAGAGGGAATGTTGCCAAACTCCTTTGATTAGTTTGCAGTTACCCTGATACTCAAACCAGACAAAGATACAACTAACAAAGAAAACTACAGAACAATCTCCATCATGAACATTGATGCAGGAAATAACCAATAAAATACTGGCAAACAGAAATGGAGAACACACAAAAAAATATCCACCATGATCAAGTAGGTTTCATCCCAGAGATGCATTGTTTATTTAACATATAAATTATGACAATGTAAATCACCATATAAACAAACTGAAAGATAAAAAGCACATGATTATCTCACTAGTTGCTGAAACTCCAAGTTCTAGCTAGAGCAATGAGACAATGGAAATCAAGGGGATGAAAATTGGAAAAACAGAGGTCAAAGTTTCACTATTTGCAGATACTATTACAATGTACATGAGTGACCTAAAAAATTCTACCAGGGAACTTCTGTAGCAGATAAACATCTTCACTAATATAGTGAAATATAAGATTATCTCAAAAAATCAGTAGCCCTCTTATATACAAATGATAAACACATCAAGAAAATAAATCAGAGAAACATCAGCCTTCACAATAGAAACAAATAATACAAAAATATCTTGGGGTAGCTTTAACCAAACAAGTAAAAAATCTGTATGACAAGAACTATATGTCTCTGAAGAATGAAAATAAAAACGATATCAGCAAATGGAAAAATCTCCCATGCTCATGGATAGGTAGGATCAACATAATAAAAATGGCAACCTTAGCAAAAGTAATCTACAGATTCAATGCAATCTTCATTAAAATCCCAACATGATTCTTAAAAGACCTTGAAAGAACAATACTCAACTTCATATGGAAAAACAAAAACAGGGAATATCTAAAACAATCACATACAATAAAAGAATTTCTGGATGCATCACAATCCCTTACTTCAAACTTACTATAGAGCTATAGTGATAAAAACAGCTTGGTATTGGCATAAAAACAAACACATGCTTCAATAGAATCAAACTTAAGAGCATAAAAATAATATAAACTCTTATGAACACCAATGTAAAGTATTCATTTGCATATTATATCCCCCATTAAATGAAAACAAACATTTATAAAAAATCATTTTAATAATTTGGGTGTTTTTTTCTCCACACTGCTTCCTGCTGCTCATTGAATGAAGTATTTTTAGAGTTCACAGAGAGCTTTTGGGGGGCATTGTTTCATGAAGCAACATTAGCCTGGAGGGAATCCACAGGTTCTCATCTTCTGTGGAAAAAAAAGCAAAACCTACTTTCCAAAGCAACATATCCTTAGACTCAGATTTTGAAGTCAAGATACCCTTGAAATATATACGTTGGTTTAGCTTAGTGTCCACACAAAGAAATCTCTCTGTAGTTAACTCATTCACAGTCAAAAAAATTAAAGAAAACACAATAGGATATATAATCTAGATTCTGTGTATTTTCCATATTTACACATTTTTTTAAAAAATACTTTTAGGGGGCTGGAGAGATGGCTCAGTGGTTAAGAGCATTGCCTGCTCTTCCAAAGGTCCTGAGTTCAATTCCCAGCAACCACATGGTGGCTCACAACCATCTGTAAAGAGGTCTGGCGCCCTCTTCTGGCCTTCAGGCACACACACAGACAGAATATTGTATAATAAATAAATAAATATTTAAAAAAAATACTTTTACTCCTTTAACCTATATCTATGTATATATACCCTTTTATTTTACTTTTACTGATTCTTTAAAGTCTATGTTTTATTTATTAAAATTACTTCTTTTGATAAATCTCTATACTCTTTTTTTTTCTCTCTCTCCAAAGCCTATGTACTTCTTTTTAAATACAAATGATAGAGAAGCTGTGGTCATAGACCCGTTATTCAATTATTGATGGAACCAGATACAGAAATCTACAATGAAGCAACAGGCTGAGCTAAGGGAGTCCAATCAAAGGAAGAGACTTTATATGAGCAAGGGAGGTAAAGATCATGATGGAGAAATCCATAGAGACAGTTGAATCAAACTTGTAGAAATTCAGGAACTCTAGACCAACAGTTGTAGAGCCTGCATAGGACTGAACAAGGCCCTCTGACTGTAGAAGACCATTATTTAACTTGATCTGTCTAAGGATCCCTTGGCAATGAAACCAGGACTAATCCCTGGGGCATGAGCTAGCTTACTGGAGCCTATTCCCTATGGTAGGATGCCATGATCAGTCTGGAAGCAGGGGGCGGAGCTTGGTCCTGCCACAACTTAATGTGCCAGGCTTTATGGACTCCTCATAGGAGGCCTTACCTTTTGGGAGGAGTATAGGGGATATGCTGGGGGCATGTCATGGTGGGTTGGAGGAGGGGTAAGTGGAAGAACTTTGGTTAAAATGTAAAATAAATGAGAAAAAACTAAACGAAAAAGAAAAAAATCTACTTTACAAATAATTTCCACAACTCACTGTCAACTAAAAATGCTGTCTATCTAGCCCTATCTATGAACATTCATCTGGGAAGGAAACAAGTATATTAATATTTTATAAAAAACTCACTTGAAATAGATTGCTTATGGCATAATTAATTAAGTTATAACACACATATTAGCCTTATGCCACAAATACAAATTAAACAGTTTCAAAAATAAACATATTATTGTGAGTACCAATATTATAAAAAAGCACAGTTCTCCATAGTACCCTTAGATGTTTTTGGATATATATTTTTGGCATTTCAAATGAATATTAAATGAATATTAAAGGAATACAATTCTACAATGAGATTCTCATAAACTTTAAAGAGAGAATTTGGTTATAATCTGCATTTATTTATATGATTATTTACTAATTAGTTGAACTATGTAAATGTCAGATTGCCTTTGGTTAGGCAGATATTACTAGAGTGTTGTACTAGCTTCATTTATGATGCTCTGATAAAATTGCAACTCACAGGAGAGTTAATTTTTTACACAATTCCAAACTGTATTCCATCAAAAGTTCTAAAGAAATACTTCCCTTTCCTTTATACAGACCCTTTTCTATGCCCATCTTTGCTCTCTTACAAAAATAAAAACTAAGTATTAGAAGCAGACTAAACAGAGTGCCTTCCTTCTCTTATTAGAGAACTCATGACTGGTGAGACCTTGAAATTTAGAGGCGATTCTACAACTCCCCCTATTCTAAAGTAGTATAATTGAAAACACATTCTTAATACCTACTTCTCTACCCTCAGATAACAGCTCTCACCCCTTATCAAAGAAGACTCTTTTGTACAATAGAATCAATAACAGAAATCCACCCTTGGTCAAAATAGAGCAATGTGGAAATATAAAATACTTTCTAAATTTAGCAAGTTGCTGTAAATACATTGAAAAACAAAAACAGAAAGATTTTATTCAAACACTGAAATTCCTTTTTACCTCAGTCTCCAGAGACACTGCTGAACTCTGTGCAACAAGCTCAGTGCCAACTCCTACACATCCCGTAAGCACAGATACTCTGCATAGACATTCCATCAATTTAAACTCACCTTAATATTAGCTGAAAAGGCTAATCATAAATCAAATGAAAGTTTTGTTGTTATGTTCTTTAAATACTTTCTTTTTGTATTAGTATATTCTGGTTAAAATATTATTCTAAAAACAACAAATTTTGAACTATCATGTATGTTGAAAAGCCTCATTTAATTAACAAATAAAACACTAATCAATCATAATAAGAATTTCAATAAGATCATATATATGTGATTTTATGTATACATAAGGAATCAAGATTCTTCAAATAAAAATCCCTTTAATATAAGACTATAAATTATTTCACACAATATAAACAGAAGGGATATTGCCAAACTCTTTTTATGAGAGTGCAATTACTCTGATACCCTTCCCCACCACCCCAACTCCAATTAACTCTTTTTTATTTATTTTTTATTCTTAATTAAAATTTCCACCTGCTCCCCGTTTCCCATTTCCCTCCCCCTCCTCCGACATATTGCCCCCTCCCCCAATCCCCTCCCCCTATCCCCACCCCTCTTCTCTTCCCCCGACTCCATTCCCCCTCCCTCTCGATACTGAAGAGCAGTCCAAATTCCCTGCCCTGCGGGAAGACCAAGGTCCTCCCACTTCTATCTAGGTCCAGGAAGGTGAGCATCCAAACAGGCTAAGCTCCCACAAAGCCAGTTCATGTATTAGGATCGAAACCTAGTGCCATTGTCCTTGGCTTCTCATCAGCCTTCATTGTCCGCCATGTTCAGACAGTCCAGTTTCAACCCATGCTTATTCAGTCCCAGTCCAGCTGGCCTTGGTGGGCTCCCAATAGATCTGTTCCACTGTCACAGTGGGTGGGTGCACCCCTCGTGGTCCTGACTTCCTTGCTCATGTTCTCCCTCCTTCTGCTCCTCATTTGGACCTTAAGAGCTCAGACCGTTGCTCCAAATTGAGACTCTGTCTCTATCTCGATCCATCGCCAGATGAAGGTTCTAAGGTGATATGTAAGATATTCATCAGTATAGGATAGGGTCATTTCAGGTTCCCTCTCCTCAGTTGCCCAAGGTACCAAGGGTAAGACTTCCCATGGAGAGTCAACAAAGTCTGACAGGTCTCTTTGAAGCATGACCAAGGCCTTCCCCCCATATCAAGGCTGAGCAAAGTATTCCTTCAAAGAGAATGTGCTCATAGATGCCAGTCCAAGCACTAGGGATAAATTCTGATCCCACTGCCAGTGACCTCACAGACTGCCCAAACCTCACAACTCTTACTCACATTCAGTGGGCCTCGTTTAGTACTATACAGGTTACCCTGCTGTCAGTCCAGAGTCAGCGAGCTCTCACTAGCTCAGGTCAACTGTTTCTATTGGTATCTATCATAATCTTGACCCCTTTAATCATATTACTGCTACTTCCTCTATTACATTAGCCATCTTCCATTGGTCAGAATGATTAAAATAAAAAACACCAATGATCACTTATGCTGGAGAGCATGTGAAGTAAGAGTAACACTCCATTACTGATGGGAACGTAAACTTGTACAGCCAATTTGGAAATCAGTGTGGCCATTTCTAAGAAAATTGGTAATCAATCTACCTCAGGACCCAACAATACCATTTTTTGGCATATACCCAAAAGAGGCACACTCATACCACAAGAACATTTGCTCAACTGTGTTTATAGCAGCATTATTTGTATTAACAGAACTTGGAAACAAGCTAGGTGCTCCTCAACCAAAGAATGGATAAAGAAAATGTGGTACATTTACACAATGGAGTACTATTCAGCAGTAATAATAATAATAATAATAATAATAATAATAATAATAATAATGACAACTTGAAATTTGTGTGTAAATGGATGAAACTAGAAGAAAAAAACATCCCAAGTGAGGTGACCCAGACGCAGATAGACAAGCATGGTGTGTACTCACTCCTAGTGTATATTTAGACGTAAAGCAAAGGGTAGCCCGCCTATAGTCCATGATCCCAAAAAGCTAGGGAACAAGGAGCACCCTAAGAGAGACATACATGGATCCCCCTGTAAATGGGAAACAGACAACACCTCCTGAGAAAATTGGGAGGTTGGTAGAAGGGAGGGTAGAAGAGGAGAGTGAGGAGAAGGAGGAGGCAGGAAGAGAACATGAGGGAACAGGATCCTCAGGAAGGGGGGAGGACAGTGAGAGAGAGAAAGGAAAGAGACATCTTTATTGCTTTATTGAGGGTCTAACAAGAAACATAGCATTAAGGAAATTCCCAGGAATCCACAAGGATGACCCCAGCTTAGGACATTAAGCAACAGTGGAGAATATGTTTAAACTGCTCTTCCCTTATAATTATATTGATTACTATCTTAATTATCATCATAGAACCTTCAACGAGCAACAGGTGGGAATTGCTACAGTGATCTACAATGAAGCACTTGGTCAAGCTTCCATCATTTTTCAAAGCTGCCTTCAAATTATGAATTCATCAATGTTAATGTACCAAGGAGATCAGAGTCCTTGTAAACAATTGCATCAATAACACCTTTCTCTGAATATTGCACTATGGGTCAAACTTTCACTACACAACCTTTCTATTTTATTCATATATAAACCATAATATTGATCGTGTATTACAAGCAAACAGACAAACCAAGCATAAAAACAACTCCTATCAAAAGCAAGCAAACAAACAAACAAATAGAAATCCAATCCAAAAAAAGGTACTTTTAGTAAATCGTGACAAAGTACACATGTTCACACTAAATACTATGATATTTATACTTAGTTGCACACTACGAATCTAAAAGAACATCAAAAATAATTACAGATCACTTTTACATAAAACATGCAATTGACAATCGTGGCTCTACCTCAGAATCAGGCCTTCCCCCCATATCAAGGTCTTTGGATGACAAAAATATTCCCGACTCATTGAGCACAAACAATAGACAATACCAGTAAACCAGTCTTGACCAATTAGAATCTTGGGGTCATCAAACAACAAATACCAGATGCAGCTCTTCAGACCGTGAGGATTATATTAGTATACCACTTATAAAATAAACATCCCAGGAGCTGGAAGATGGATCAGAGGTTAAGAGTGTTTACTTCTCTTTTAGGGGGTCCTCATTTTGATTTCTAGCACCCAAATGAGAGCTCCCAACTGTCTATATCTAGAAGCCCACAAGCTTTTCTGATTTCTATGGTACCAGATACACGTGTGGTGCACAGACCTACAGGTAGGCAAAACAGCCATACACATAAAAATAAATAAAATTTAAAAAATAAAAATAAACTTCTAAACTAAATCACAATGAATAAATTCAATTTTCAAGAGCTTAAATCAAGAAAATTTAAATTTCACACTAATTATATAATCTTCAGATCCATCTTCCTAGTTATAACAATAATCCAAGATAGAGCTCTATCTGTTATGAGTATTTATATAAATTATTATTCTTACAGTAATGAAATGCTCCAGGAAAGTAGCTACATAATGAAAGAGATTTATTTCAAGTCCTGATTGTAAATATCATGGCCCAGTGAACACATCTGGTAAAATAGTTCAATCACAGTTGGAACAAAATGTCTGACCAAAGCAGCTTCAGGAAGAAAGGATTTATTTTTGCTCAAAGTACTAGGTTAAAATTCATCCAGGTAGAGAAACAGTAACTTCACTACCCCTTCTAGTTGGTTACATTGTATGCAAAAAAGGGGGAATAGATGAATGGTTAGGTTCAGACCTCACCCTGCTTTCTCTTTTGGATTTAGGCCAGTACCTCTGCCTAGGAAATGGTACCAACCACAATTCAGGTGAGTTTTCCTAATTTTATGGGCCAAATCTAGACATCCCTTTCAGGCATGTCTAGCATCTTCTCTCCTAGTTAATTCTGTCAGGACAACATTAATTTTCACATTGGGTGGTGGGCTTTTGGGTGATAGATCCCCAAAATGTCTCTGAGCATCCAGACAAAAACAGAATGGAAGTATAAGCCCCCATCCCTTTATGCTTCTCTTTACAAAACTACCAAACTTCAATAATGGTAACTCTATCAATGATGTTATTTAGTACAAAGCAATTCTAAAAATACCAGCACTAAAAACGGTATTTAAAGATTTTGCCCTATTATTGGCAGTATATGACTGGGATTGACTTAAGTTCGAGAGTCAGGGCAAATCTACGCTAAAAACATGAAAGCACTGAGGTATTTCTAGTACATTTTATTTATTTCTATGCTGATACTGCATTTATATGATGTCTATAAATATGTTGGCCTGCTTTTTTCAAGTATTATTTCATTCCACTTATGTTATTTTGCATCAAATAAAGTAATAAGTACTAGCACTATGTGCTACCAATAATTTTTTTTCAGACTGGATGTGAGATTTATTACTGAACATGATTTGGTAGAGTACAGGAGAACACCGTGAAAACCCTCAGGAGTGTAGGGCTCTCCACTTGTCCAGGGGACCACGATTAGGAATATATTTGACCCCACAGCCATCAGGAATGAGTCTCTTCTCAGCAACCATGTCTTCAAATTCATCTGCATTAAACTTAGTAAAGCCCCATTTCTTTGAGATGTGGATCTTCTGGCGGCCAGGGAATTTGAACTTGGCTCTACAAAGAGCCTCAATCACATGTTCCTTATTCTGCAGCTTAGTGCGGATGGACATGATGACCTGGCCAATGTGAACCCTGGCCACTGTGCCCTGGGGCTTCCCAAAGGCACCACGCATGCCTGTCTGGATCCTACATTGGAGACAGCATTGAGATCAAAGACTTGAATAAGTGCCAGAAAATTGTCTCCAAGGTCCCTTACGGCAACCCATACAGGTAACAGGCTGCATACACTACCAAGGAGGCTGCTGTATGCAACCATTGCGCTGCCAATAATTTTAAATATGTCTAACAACATTACACTTTTGAGGACCTCTCTTTCACAAGGACCTCTGCCCATACTCTTACACTTCTTGTACTCATACCATGAACTAAGCTTGCATTTTCACCTAATAAATATACCACGAAGTGTGGAAATAATTTTCACAAATCCATACAACAACATCATATGGTAGAGCTTATTTTGCTGCTTGATGAAGATCTACACCAGTTTCCATAGAGGCTGGTACAATTTTGCATTCCCACCAACACTGAGCAAATGTTCCTTTTTGCTTAAATCCACTAAATTGTTCATAGTCATTCCTTTTTCTTTTTCTTAATTTTGTCTTAGCTATTTGGATTGGGACAGGGTGAAATTTCAACATACTTCTAATTTGCATTTCTCTGGTGGTAAAGGATATTAAACAGTTTAAAAAATATTTATTGGCCATTTAAAGTCCTTGATGTACTTTCTGTGTAGTTCCTTGGCCCACATTATAATTGAGTTATTTTCTTGTTTTATTTTTATTATTTTTTACTTTTATTTTTTTTTTTAAGTTTGTTTCACATTCCAGACACTGTGTTACCCACATAATTGGTAAACAGTAAATATTTTTCCTTTCCGTAGGCTCTGGATCATTCTGGAAGAGGGGATAGAGAGATTGAGCCAGAGATAGTGAATATTGCCAGCAATAAAATATTTAGTGGAGAATAACTTGCTATTACACTCATGAAAAAAGACCTACACAAAACCAAATCAGCCAAAACCGCAACATGAGGGAGTGGCCTCTGTAGTTCCACCTCTAGACTGAGAAGTTATTGGTAATTGATGGGTGATACAGAATGAAAGTCAGCTTTGTTAAGGGATGTGGCATAAAAGGGTTTACCTGTGCTTCAGTAGATGGTCCTATACCCAAGCACATACAGATGGCATTAAGGAGACTCCTCAATGAAATTTATAAAGAGCACATATATTGAAGTTGTGAGGTAGCCACATTGGGGAAGATAAGGGATGAACTGAAGTGGGGAAGTGGAGAATGGCTTGATTAACATGTATTCTATGCATATTTTTAAACAATAAGTGATTTTAAAAACAGGCAAGACTGACTAGTAACAATGCGATTTCAATTAACTTTCTCACTGTGTTCTCCAAAGCACTGTGGAATAGAGCAGAATCAGTATCTACAAGAGAGAAATCTTATCACAAAGCAATTAAGACTTGGAAAGTGTTTCAACTTGCTTCTGCCACATGTTATTCTAGCAGCTCCCAAATCAATGATACAGTTTTAGTGGAAGCAAGCCTGGGCATATGATGCTCTAGTTCTCATAGTAATTCACCGACTCTTGGGTTTTTGTGACAGATTCTATTCTCAGGATTACCTGAGCTTATTTATGAGGGACTATTAGGATATATATTCATTTTTTTGTCCTTATTGAGATTTTCCTGACATGTTTTCATGGAGACAGAAAGACATTATGTTAAGCATTCTGTGAAGGGAAATGAATAGTGCTCTCATGTTTTTATAGTTAATTTACTAAGAAATCTTAAATGTCAATACTGTACTAGTTTTCTGGGCATTCAATTTACTCATTGCCAGTCTCAAAAATATTCTGCCCAAGACTAGTCTGCTTGTTAATAATAAGACAAATGCCCTTCTATACAGTTGAACAGCTGTATCAGAAAAGTGTGAGAACTAAACACCAGTTAAAACAAATCTATTAAAAGAAATTATTTCATTCTGACATCAGCTGTACCAAGCTTAACAAGTCTTTAATTTTAATTATATCTATGTGGCTATTAAAAAATAAAGTATATAGCTGACTTTAGAACTATTCATTTTTATCAATACAACAAATGAGTAAGCAGTTGTTAATCATAACTGTTTAGCTATACAATATGATTTTTATAAGTGATGTCTTGTATAGTATAAAGAAACTTTCTGCTTTGAAAATAAACTACAAATCTTCATTTTTGTTATGAGGGATATACAGTACCTTCCAGTATTAAAGTGAACCAAGTGTATTACATAAAGGGACAGGTGTTTCCGCTTTCCTCCTAATCACTCTCTAAGTGTCTGTGATGATGATCCTTATCAGTCATTACTAAATTTACTTCACAGAAATTAAGAATTAAATTACAGTTTCAAGGCTCATTAGGTCTTGTTAAATGTGTTGAATTGCCCACATGTGTGTTTCGTGTCCTCCATAGGGTATCTGCTGAGCAGGTGTTTCAGTGCATGGGAAGTTGGCTACATTCTATTCTGCACAAAGATGATTACACAATTGTGTTTGAAATTCCAGGTTGGGTTCTTATATTTGAAGATCAGACTTCAAATAGCCATATTTGACTATTCAAGTTTAGCATAAAGAGGAATAATATGGAAATAGTCTCTTATGGGAGCAGTGAAAGAGGGTATTGAATGTGAAATTCAAGGGCAGAATAGGGACCACATCCCAAACTTAATGTCTTTTTCACTTGTCTCGATGTTCTCATGTCAAACAATCCCAAATGAAAGTGCAAATGGAAATTTATTTTACATTTTATCTGTGCCTTCAGGGATGTGTCTCTAATGCACTCAAATACAACTTATTTCCCTTTTGAACACAGGAAATATTAAGCCTGATATAAGTCCCTTCTGCTGCATAAGGCTTCTTCCTCTCTCATTGATATATTATCTCTTTAGAAAGAGGAAACTGCCTCAAAGTATGTCATTTTCACTGTATCATCCTCTCTTTTGAAAATTACTACCAAATGAAGCTTCATATTTGAAAATTTTTAAAAATTGATTTAAGATCCATTTAATAATACTCTGGGTTTTTTAAAAAATTACTATTTGTAAAAGAGTGACTTTTAGCTGTAATTGGGGAATCTTATAGCATCAAGAAAAATCAATAAATAAAGCTAATATTTTTTTAGGATAAGATGCTACTACAGAACATTACATTCCCATCTTTTTTATATAATAAAAAGGTGGGAGGTTAGGCACCACAGGCTAAAGGAATTGGGGCAGTTGATTCTCAAGACTGCTTCCTGCTTATTTGATCAAGCCCTTGACTATTTGGGGCTATTTGGAGTAGAGTTTTGTGTAGATAGATGAGTATATATCTATTTTCAAATTACTAGCAACCAAAAAGCTTGACCACAACCATTTGTAGAAGATATTGCCTTTTTTTCCAGTGTGAATTTCTGGTTTCTTTGTCAAAAATCCAAGGTCCATAGGTGTGAGGACTTAAGTCTATATTATTAACTCAATTTTATAGATCAACATTGCAAAGATTTACGGCCCAATAAGCCTCTCTGCTGACACAATACTCCAAATCAGACCAAATCAAACCAAATTAGAAAAAACCCAGGTTTAATGGATGCCAGTGCTCCTGGGTGGCCAAGGAAGACCAGGAAACCACAGAGAGGGGGAAGGAGAACAGGAAAGACCATGTGTTTGTTCTCTGGGGGGGGGGGAGTTTAAATAGCCTGTGGGAATGGTCTTGACTCTATCTTGGGAGGGGTCACTGTTTGTCGAGCTTTCTTGGAGGTGGAGTCTGGACTTAGGCAACTCCCAGCAGAGGGGCCTGAGATGGAAAGTTTCACCCAAACATTCAAGAATGGATGCCAGGGGCTGAGGTGAAGACTGGACCCAAACATTCCAGACTCTTTGGATATGGGGGTGTCAGCAGTTGGGGTGAAGCTTTCAACCAAACACCCCAGACTCCTTGGATATAGGGGTTCCAGGGGCCTGAACCCAAACATTCCAGACTCTGGATATAGGGGTGCCAGAGGGCTAGGGTGATGCTTCCCACCAAATATCTTAGACTCCATGAAAATAGGTGTGTTAAGTCAAGTCTGGCTACTTCCTGCAGGCATGAGATGATGTGGGGAAGGAGAGAGCTGGGAGTTGGTAGGCTCATGCTCAGCAAGAGGGGGTAGCTGGAGAGGCATCTGGTTTACTGCCATCCTGAAGACCTCAGGCATCTGTTCCTTGAAGGAGATGAAAAGACAGGTGGCTAGGAGAAAAAAATACATTGTTATTATTGGCCCTATGAATGAGGGTAGCCATGGGAAGGGTCATTAACTACCAGAAAGAATGAGACAGAGAAATGCCCTGATTGTACAGGAGAGGCATCGGTGAATAAGTGAGACATGAGAGCAGATTTTAGTTGGTAGGTGTCCTTTTGAGCCAGGTGACTTGGTGCCAATGGTGAAGTCCTAGGAGCTGGTGCAGGTGTTGATGTTAACTGGAGGGCGCATTGAAAGTTGGTCTTGGCCCAGACAGAAGGAGTGGCCTGTAAAATGGGTGGGGTTAAAATAGGCTCTGGAGACTGTTAGTTTTTAACCAGACTTGATTTTTGATACAGCAGCAGAACTTTTTCCAGGAACCTGCAGGTATCTGTTGCAGGGGGCCTGCTTGTTTATACTGGCCACCTGGCTAGCTTAGTTCGAAAATAACCACACAGAAATTATATTCATTAAAACACTGCTTGACCCATTTGCTCTAACTTCTTATTGGCTAATTCTTGCATCTTAATTTAACCCATTTCTATTAACCTCTGTAACTTACCAGGAGTGGCTTACCAGGTAAAATTCTCAGCATCTGTCTCCAGCAGATCCAAGGCATCTCTCTGCCTCTCCCTTCTTCCTCCCAGGATTCTGTTTTGTTTTTTACCCACCTACCTAAGTTCTGCCCTATCAGGCCAATGCAGTTCTTTATTCATTAACCAATCAAAGCAACACAGAGACAGAAGGCCCTCCACACCAGGTATCTGTAAGACAGCTGGAACAAGAACATTTTAGAAATCAATTAAAGGGAACTGGGAACTTTGAATCTTTGAAAATACATCTAAAACCTGTTAATCCTGAACTATGAAGCCTGTGAAAAAGGCAAATCTGTCTGGATTTTAACTTAACAAATGAAGTTACCAGTATCCTAAGTCATTAAATGCTGTTAGAGAGATGTGAGAGGAATAAGTGAGAAGAAATGAGACTTTTTTTTTTTTTGCTCTGCAGGCAATCCCAGTTCTCTCTGTAGACTTTGGCAAACACCAGTCTTAGAAGCAGTAACTTGCCTTACCTTCTGAGCCCAGGAGGCCTGAAGATTTTCCTGTGGAGAAAGGATTTTGTCTACCTGTTTTGGCAGGAGGAGAAATTGATCCTACAGTGTAATATCCAAAAAAACTGATGAGGCAAAAAGCCACTTTTCCTGTATAGGTGGCTTTGCCATACCCAAAGGCAAGCCTCTAGGCAGAATGTCTTCTGAAACTATCTCTCTTCTTGGAGGAGCTATAGAAAGCTTCAGGAGATGGCATGTCTTTGTGTTAGAAGCTCTTTTGTTAAATGCCACACTCTCAGATCTGTAAAGGCACTTGAGAATTAGGGTACTATTACATGTTAAGTATATTAAATTAGACATATAAGTTAAATTTAGACATATACTTTACTCAATTAGTTGCAGCTTACCAATGCTAGTAAATGTAAGAAGATTAAGAAGAATATTTTAATAAATCAACGAATATTGTAGGCAAAATATCTCCTTGGTAGGTTTAACACACATGGGTAGTCTTGTCAAAGATGGTACTAAGATAAAAATGGTGGCTACCAACATGTTTGTATTTTTTTTTGAGCTGTTGTAATCTGGAGTTATAAGTTTTACAGATTTTAAAACAGACACACATACACAGAGAGAAATAAAGCAAGCATACTATGGAAACAAACACACACACATATAGACATAAGACAACCACTTTATTTTAACAGACTGACAAATCAAACTTTTTTAGGGACCTGTGTCAAGTGACCAACTTAAAAATCCTGGTGTAGGCAGTAGAAGCCAGGGAAGCAAGATTAGCAGATGCTGCAAAAGAGCAGAAGGATGGAACACCTATACGGTTTCAGAGTGGAAAGAGAGGGGAAAATGAATCCATTTTAGAGAAAAAACAGTGCAAGAAGTGGAGAGGGGTGTTGGGGAGAGGGAGCAACGCATTCAGAAACCGTTAGCTTATGTGGGCTTGTTTTGCGATAGGCATTAGGGATATATGATGTAAAAGAGCCCCAATTTAAAAGGAATTTTGTAAAAAGTGGCCCAATGGCATTTGAGGATCTGATTCAAATTGTAGGTACCCACTTTACAAGTGTATGCCGAGACTTGGGATTCAAAGCATTAGCACAGTGTGTCCACTGTGATAAAACTCTTGAGTCAAAAACAGAGGGCTGTGAGGATTCCTTGGAAGGACTTCTCCTACCCAAAGGAGTTCCACGAGGGCAAAGACTGCCTTGCCCCTTTTGGTCAGGTCAGGTGCCTGGCACAGGCCCATGACCTCAACAGACCACCCAACAAATGAATAGGCTCTGTGCTTTAGGGACAATGACTTGAAAATGGGGAACTCACGCAGACAAAGCCAATCTTAGTCTGGCAAAGAGCAGGTGAAAGGGAGGGTGTTTTCCAACTTGTAGCTCTGGGCCAATGGGTAAAAAACAGCCCCCTCAATGGGACCCCCCAAATGAAAGGTTTTTATGGCTCAATAAGCCTCTCTGACAATGCAATAATCCAAATCAGACCAAATCAAACCAATTTAGAAAAAGCCCAGGCTTAATGGATGTTAGAACTCCTAAATGATCTTCCAGTCTCCCTGAGATGGAAGACTAGGAAACCATGAAGATGGGGAAAGAAAACAAGAAAGACCACATGGTCGTTCTCTGGGGAGCATTTTAAATAGCCTGTGGGAGTGGTCTTAACCTAGGGAGGGAGTCACTTTGACAGGCTTTCTTGGAGGTGGAGTCTGGACTGAGACAACTCCCAGCAGAGGTGTCTGGAATGGAAAGTTCCACCCAAACATTCCAGAAAGGATACCAGGGTCTGAGATGAAGCCTAGACTCAACAGTCCAGACTCTTTGGATATGGGGTGTCAGTGGCTGGGGTGAAACATCCATCCAAACAAACATGTCTGTTCTCATGCCACAGTCATGCTTGTTTCATGGTTCTTGAATTGTAATTTGAAATCACTGATATCTTCCACAGTTGTTCTATTATTCCATTTGTTTGTTTGTTTTTTGGCTTTGTAGCCTGTCCTGGAACTAGTTCTTGTAAACCAGGCTGGCCTTAAACTCACAGAGATCTGCCTGCCTCTGCCTTCTGAGTGCTGGGATTAAAGGCATGCACCAGCACCACCCAGCTCATATTGAATTTTTATAAGAAACTAAGAATTGCCTTTTCAAGTTCTGTGGAGAGTGAAGAATTGTGCTGAAAACTTCCTGAGGATTTGTTAGATCTGTAGATTGCTTTTGGTAAAATGAACATTTTCACTGTACTGATCCGATTGATATTTGAACATTAGAGTTATTTCCATCTTCTAATACCTTCTTCAATTTCTTTCTCCAATGCCTTAAAGCTTTTAGTATACAAATCTTTTACTTGCTTACTTGGAATTACCACAAGAAATTTTCTGCTTCACTAGGCTATTAAAAATGGTGTTTTTCACCTTGATTTATTTCTTCTGTTTTATATATATATATATATATATATATATATATATATATATTCTTGAGTGTTAAATTTGCATTCTTGTGGAAAACTGTTGCAGGAGTTTCTTTGTCCCACTGAGCCTGTACCCAGCAAGCGTGCCCTTTTGCCTGCGAGGTCCCTGGCCAGCTAGTGGCCGAGATTCTGTACCAGAAGATCTTTCTTTCTGGAGGGCATTTGAAGGAAGAGATGGGCAGGCACCAATGTAAGAATTCCTCCAACAATCTGAAAAACAACATGATAACACCAGAATCCAGAGAACATACAACAGGAAGACTTGAACATCCTAATCTAGAAGAAGTAGAAAAAATAGACTTTAAATGTAACATTATTAAAGTGACAGATGTGAAAAACTCCCTTAAAAAAATGGATGAGAAGAATAACAAAAAGTTTGAAGAAATGAATAAATCTTTCAAAGATACCTAGGAAACCGAGAAAAAGCAATCAGACAGGTAATGGAAACAGTTCAAGGCATGAAAACTGAAATGGAGGTATTGAAGAAAACACAAACCAAGGGATGGCTGGATATGGAAAATCTGGGTGAACATACAGAGACAAGTATAACCAACAAAATATAAGAAATAGAAGAATCTCAGACATTGAAGATACTATAGAGGAAATAAACTCATTGATCAAAGAAAACAGGAAATTTAACAAATTCTTAACACAAAACATTCAGGAAATCTGAGACACCATGAAAATACCAAACCTAAAAATAATAGAGGTAGAAGAGGGAGAAGAGTTACATACAGCTCAAAGGCCCAGAACATATATTCAACAAAATTATAGAAGAAAAATTTCCCAACCTAAAGAAGGATATTCCTATGAAGGTACAAGAAATATGCAGAACACCGAATAGACTGGATCGAAAAAAAAAATCCCCTCACCATATAATAATCAAAACACAAAACATACAGAATAAAAAAAGAATATTAAGAGTGGCAAAGGAAAAAGGTTAAGTAACTTATAAATGCAGAGTCAAGCAGATGTCAGCCAGCTGCTGAGGAAACAAGACATGTAGAAAGTGAGGTATTGCCATGGTGACATGACAATACATAGGCTAATAGAAATGGGTTAGTTTAAGAAATACACCTGAGCCATTGGCCAAAGAGTGTTGCAATTAATATAGCTTCGGGGTGGGTGGCCTGGAAATTAAAGTGTCTCTGTTTACAAATAAGTATTAAGAAATTTTAGTCAAAGGTATTTTTTTCTCACATTCAAGCTTTTCACTCTTTCTTCCTGATTCATAATTTCTCATAACTTACATGGGTATTACACACATACACACATGCTCACATCTGTATAGGTTTTTCTCCTTGTACCCATTTTGATTCTTTAAGAAATGCTTGTATTTGACTTCCTTAAACTTTAATATGCCTGAGCAAGTCATTCATAGGCAATTATTCTGAGATTGCTCTTTGAGCTTTCTGCACTTGTATTTTAGTGTCAGCATTAATTTGAGAACTTTCTGCCATTCATGTTTTAAATGTATCTTCTGTTCTACCCACTCTGTTTCTCCTAGTACTCTTATTATATATATATATATATATATATATATATTACAAATTTATATTTGTACTATGATTCTAGGATTATATTCTATTTCTTTCCTTATTTCTGCTTTAGTTTCAAATTCAGGAGTTGTGCTGTCATGACTGTGATGTTCTCAAACTCAGATGTTACTTCTGTTAGCCATGTTCCATCTGCCAATGGGTCCATCAACTTCATTCGTATTTTCAGGGTTTTTATCCCTGTCATTTTATTTTATATCATGCTTAGAAATTTTCTCTGGGTTTACAATATTTAACAGTTTTCTCACATTGTCTAGTTTTCTATTGCACCCTTTGGTTTATGAATCTAACTACTTTTAGTAGGCCATAAATTTCATTACTTTAAAGGCACACATGATTTATCTGGTAAATGGAACTGCACATGAGCAAACTGATCTTTTCAGAGTCAGTGATAGAGGTTTCCAAACAATACTACTGCTCTTTAGCTCCCTCACCCATCAGTCAGTCAAACTCATTAAGTGGAGAAAGAGTTGGACATTTTCCTTTTTTCCTTCCCTGATTTAATAGTGTTGAATAAAATACCAAAAGATAAACAGAAGTAGGGTTTTTTTTGTGTGTGTGTGAGGACAAACATAATTAAGAAGAACAGACTGTCTAAAGAGAACTTAAGATAATTACTTTTTATTCTCCTTTTGCTAAAAATGCTAATATGTTTCCAAATATTCTTTTTAAATAAAAAGGTTAGACCTTAGAATTTATAGCTGAAGAACGAGTTCTCTCCCTTTCTCACAATGACTGCACCTCCATGAAAATCTTAATTCTTAGACTTGTCTACACTAAGCCTCCAGCAATTCATCAATTACAGTCCAGGTTCTCTTAATTCCAGAATGAACTGGTGCCTTGTGTGAGTTTCTGTCTTTGAATCATTGCCCTTGAGTTGTGATTTCAGTCTCTCTGTCTCTCCAGGTTCAGCAGTTCGCTATCTGACTCCATTACATTTAACAAGAAAATGTAGTTTTTTGAATATATTCATTTCCATCTTGTCATTAGGGCAGAATAGTGATATCTAAAATTTTTACATGGTAGACTAGAAGTCATAAAATCTACCTGATGGTGATGATGTATATCATAGTTTGCAGATAATGACAAAATAATTCCAACTTTCATTAAAATTATTAAAACAGAAACAAAACATGTCTGTGAGGATGATTATACATCTTCATCATTTAAAGTACCAAACAACCTTCTCTCTTTTTTAATGCAAAGGATCCATTTATTCTATATTGTTGCATTTCTCATTATTTTGTTTACTGACACATATAAGTAAATGAATTTTCATTCATAAAATTAGTAATCAAATATTGCTTTACAATATCTAATGTCTTTGAATCATATCATTTTTAATTATAGTCTTCTGACACTCACAGTGGATTTGGATTAATGTATGCTGCAGACAAACTTTAAAAATACATTAGAACTGTAGTTGACTCTAACTAAAATGTATGAGATGAGGGGCAATGTAATTGAAGAGAGAAATTGAGAGGATACAGCAACTGTAAAATATCGCTACATGATATACTATACGTACAAAGACATAGATTTTCTATAGATTTTTTTGTTCAACACATTCTCTAAATCTATATATAACAGTATACAAAATAATAATCTGAAAAAGTTCATGTTATTTCAGAATAAATGACAGTAGCAAACCACTCAATAATTTAATATGACCACACAGTGTGCAGTGAAGTTTTTATATATTATCAACATATACATTATATCTATATATCTTTATATATAGATAATATAATCAAGAATACAAATTTATAAGTGACACAATGAATGTAAAATGATTAATCATGCATAAAGATATTTCAGCATCTCTTATGTTTATACTGTAAATAAATTATCTATTGTTCGCATTACTTTTAGAACATTTAAATTATTTCTATAATCAAATTACAAAGTTATTTATTATATTACATAAAAATTAAAAGGAGGATAAATAAATGAGTCAGAAACTCATTAATTAAATTATTTCAGATGATGTTTTTCTTATAATTCAATTATTTTACCTTATAAAAATCACATGAATCACTGTGACAGAATGTGCATACCGATTAAACTGTCTGTCTCTCTGATCAATATGCTTTGAAAGATTGCAGTCCTATTACCCCAATTATTAATGTACAGATGTAATAGAAATCGATTACTTCAAATAAGTAATATAGTTGCATGAACATAAAATAGAAGTGCTTTCTAATTCTCTCTGTCCATTTTACTTTTTTATTGAATCTCAGCTCAAAAAATAAGCTTTCTATGTAATATTCAGGAACTGTGTAATGCTAAATACAGAAATGAAGAACCTAGTTTAAAAACCATGTTAAACTTATTTATCTCCTCAAATATACATGAATTCTTTATGCTGACTCATTTTGTGTTTGTTGTATTGGGGCTGACCCTAGGGTCTTAAACATGCCAGGGAAGAGCCTTACTACTGAACTACAATCCCAGCTCCTGAGAATTCTGTTTTGTTTTCTTTTCTCTGAATACATTTTAGGATCTTATTCAAATTAGTTTTCTAAAACATAGAAATATCTAATTAATTATTGTTAAGGTTTAATTTTCTTGGTTATTTAAATGTTACTGAAAATTCATGTGTAAATCATCTGTACATCTTTGTGATTTTATGGTTAAGAATTTCGGGCGTAGAGAACTTTCCATAAGTATCTTCATAAAACAAAGATTTTATTTGGCCTAATAAATGAGTCTACTCAGTATTTTAAAATATTTTATTTGTGTGTGTGGGGGGGGGTGTGAGTGTGTGCCACACTGCATATGTGGAGGTCAGAGAACAACTTCATTTCTTCTACCATTTGGCCTAAGAGCCTCAAACTTGGGTGATTGCACTTGGTCATAGGTACCTTTAATTCTGTGAGCCATCTTGCATTCCTTTTGTTCTGTTTTGTTTTGTTTGCCAAGTATACTGAAGTTTCGCGTTATTCGAGGACTGAATTTTTTTTAACATTTATTTATTTATTAAGTATACTATGTACTGCTGGCAAGGAAGGCATCAGGTCTCATTACATTACAGATGGTTGTGAGCCACCATGTGGTTGCTGGAGAGATGGCTCAGAGGGTAAGAGCACTGGCTGCTCTTCCAGAGGTCTTGGGTTCAATTACCAGCAACCACATGGTGGCTCTTACATTCCTAAGGGTTTATTCTTGAGCCAAATATGAGTGAGCATGGCCCAGGAAAAATGATTCAAAGATTCAGATTGACATAAATTATGCATTTCATGGAAGTTGCTTCATTAAATTTTTGGTTTGTGTGTGTGTGTTTATTCAAATGATATCTATGTCAATGTTTTATGTGTACATTTGTGTTTAATGTTTTCATTTTATTTAATAAATTAATACATGAGCATTGCATCTACATCACTCTAGCTCCTACCTCTCTTCCTTTCACTCTTTCCATGCCCCGTCTAAATTATCTCTTCTTTCAATTGAACTTTTATGTGTATAGACAACTGTAATATTTACGTCTACATATATGTACACAAATCTTACTTGTCCAATTTAGTTTTCTTCTTATGTACATGTGTGCGGGCTTTCCACTTAGGATTAGAAATTCTACCTAGGAGTTATGTTCCTGAGGATTGATTCTCCCTCTCTCAGCAGGCTCTGACCATCATTAACTCTTCATCTTAAGGTAAAATCATGTGGAATTTCTTCTGTTCCTCTTGCTATTCCAAATGGTGTTATCACTACGTTGTTCTTGCTCAGGCAACTATATTGCTGAGAGGCAACAAACTCAGCTTCCTTGTCATATATAGAACACAATCTCATGGCAGGTGTCTTGGTCTTATGGCTCTTAAAATTATCTAACCCCTCTTCCATGTTTTCCCCTGAGCACTAAGTACAGGGCCTGCGGTGAAGATGTATCCACTGAACCAACTTCGCTGGCATTCTTTAGTATTCCTTACCCATAAAAGTGTCATCCCTTTGCCCTCAACTTTTCTGGGCCTTGAGCAGAAGGAGGGAGCAAGGAAGTCAGACAAGGAAGACAGCAAGAGGTTGGTCCACCCACTGAGGCAGTGTGTCAGTTCTAAAGGGAGCTCACCAAATCCAGCTGGACCCGGACTAAACAAGCATGTGATCAAACCGGACTCTCTGAATGTGGCTGACAAGGGAGGCTGTCTGGGAAGCCATTGATAAAGGCACTGGGACTTGTTTCTACTACATGTACTGGCTTTTTGGGACCCTAGTCTATTTGGATGCACAGCTTCCTAGGCCTGGATGGAGGGGGAGGGCCTTGGACTTCCCACAGGGCAGGGTTTTCTTCCCTCTCTTAAGGAGGGAGGGGGAGGGAATAGGGTGAGTGAGGGATGGGGAGGGGAATGGGAGGAGGGGAGGAAGTGTAAGTTTTGAATGGAAAAAAAAACTCCAAACAAACAAAACAACAACAACAACAACAGAACACTGGAATGGGGATGTAAGATGTTTCTAAGAGGCCTTGGCAAAGTTTATTTCCAGCATCAAATTACAGTTCCAGGGAAACCAATGACCACTTTGCACTCCTTAGTCATCACATAAACATGCAGTCTCTTATTCACTACCCAGTTGTGACCTCTGTAACAGTCTCTATCTGGTGGGGAGGGGTAAAGCTGGGTAAGTGTAACTTTCTTCCTCAGTGATGCATCATTGTGTAACACATGAGTTTTCCATGTTGCAGAACAAGAGAAAGCTAAAATATAAGGTGCTTTTCACATACATCTGTGGCAATGCCGAGTGGGAACATGAGAGCAAAATAAAGAAATCTCTGCTGTGACTTCCAATTGTGAGAATATGGCATTGCTACCTTTAAGGTTAGTGGAACCTAGAGGCTAATGAATTCTAGAGGTTTTGCCTGATACATGGACAATGGATAAGAATTAAAGGATTGAATACAGGTCACAAAAGTTTGGGTCCATATTTGTAATACTCCAGGTCTTCCCAAAGTTCTAGTCAGACAATCAGCCTTGTGCAGTCCTTATCATGATGTGGCTTTCATTCATGTGAATTTTTGTTCCTTACAAGCATTTACTTTCTGAAACAGGTGTGTCAAGATACGACTGGTCCAAAGATTCACTCTCACAAATGTCAAATACAAAAACCCTAACTAGCAAATGATTCAGAATATTTTTACAATACTTTTTTTTTTTGATTTTTGTTTTCTTCTTAGAAAATGTTCAAAAATACTTGGAGTTATTAAGTTTTTGAAATTAGGTAAAATGCTAGTGATCACAAAAGCCTCAAGATCAAAGTACAATTAAGCATAACTCTTAATCTGTCTTTTATATTTAATTCAACTAGTCATCCTTTACTTTTTCTCCTTTTCTACTAAAGGGACATGCTTTCCTAATCACTGTATAGTCATTATCACAATGAGTCCCCTCACAGTGATTCAGTGACTATTACAACAACCAGCATGGGAATGCCTAATCACTATAGATGTCTTTTTATTGATTGTTATAAGACACACAAATAAAATGTGAACTCTAGAAATCTATTCACTGTCACAGGTATAATACTTAACTTCAGTTTTCTGGCCTTCTTCAGCTTCTGCTTGAGTGGTGCTTTTTTTTTAGAGATGCCCTTAACATTGTAAAGTTTACAATGACTCATGATATTTCAAGATATCTGAACTCTTCATCCTCCAATTATTCACAGTAAACCCACTTCCACAGGCTTTAATACACATGCATGCTATGTCCATCCTGCAGGAAGTTTTGCATGGCACCCATTGGAAGAAAAAAAGCAAATTAAGTGGCCTACCAGAATTACCCACTTTAAAATAAATCCTCCTTCTGGCACGTCTTGGACATGTATCTTTTCTCAATATTAATATTTTAGGTGTGACAGTTTTTATTGTTGTTTTCTGTAGCAGGCACATAACATTTATTGTAAATTGTATAAATTCAGGAAAAAACATAATTCTATAATAGTTTAAATGTCGCAGAGATCTATATTTTGCAGGCTTGAATCTGAAGCCAAAGCCCTAAATTTAACTCTAGTCTTATTTTCTGCATCGAGATTGTTTCTAAGAAAGTATGTTGTGTTTATAAGTTTATTAATTGCTAAATCAGTAATACCCATCATTTATTACTGGCAGGTCAATCAGAAATATCACTAGATTTTTCACAGCTGGTTACACCTCTACTAAGGTGTACTGGTTTGCTACTGCGTTTGTTTGCTAAGGCTGTTGTGACCAAGAACCACAGACCAAGTATTTTAGACCATAGAAATTAGTTAACTCATAGTTCTGAAGGCATAAATATAAAACCAAGGTGTGAAGAATAATTATTTCTTCTTCTATTCCTCTTCTAGCTTCTGTTGGTTTACTGACAATCTTTAGACTTCCTCAGCTTATATAAGTGTAATCTCATGTCTTTATCTTTCCTGAGTCTTGTCTTTTAGTAAAAAGTTATCTGAGTAGGTACTAGAGATATGTTTAATGACTAAGAGCACTAGGTAAGAACCTAAGGTTTATTTCCTAGCACAACATGATAGTTTCGTGAGATCCAGTGACCACTTTTGCTCTGTGGGCACATTCCCCATGCATACTACATATACATGTGTGTACATCCATAAGTACCATAAAGTATTTTTTTTTGTTGGGGTTTCTGTCCTGCCAGGTCCTCCAGCTGTTTATTCCCAAGAAAATCACACAGAGGTCTATATTAGTTATAAACTGATTGGCCCATTAGCACAGGCTTCTTATTAACTCTTATAAACTATATTAGCCCATTATTCTTGTATATGTTAGCCATGTGGCTCAGTACCTTTTTCAGCGAGGCAGTTACATCTTGCTTGCTCTCTTGCTGGGCCAGGACTGCCCAATCTACTTCCTTCTTCACAGAATTCTCCTGTTCTCATTGACCCGCCTCTACTTTCTGTCCGATTGTCCAGCCTATACTTCCTGCCTGGCTACAGGTTAATCAGTGTTTATTTAAAATATAATTGACAGAATACAGACCATTGTCCCACACCACTTCCCCTTTTTTTCTTTAAAAAAAAATAATAAACATGGCTACAACCAGTACCTTCGCCATGAGGATGGAGTCTCAGAAAGCTAAGAAATGGGCTAGATCCAGCCATCAAAGCCACAGCTTTAATTCTCTCCATATTGCTTAGCAAACTAAAGACTCATGTAGTCAGAAAAAGAGAAATATACAGGAAAGAGAGATTCAAGGAAGAAGAAAACTTCTAAATGTTTTACAGTGTGTTAAAAAATACATGCAGGCTTGGGAGAGAAAAGAAAAAGGTTAAAGTCCTTAGAAGAGAGAGAGAGAATAGTTGGGTATGGTGGCACACACTTTTAATTCCAACACTTGTAAGACAGAGGCAGGCAGACTTTTATGAGATCAAAGTGTGGTGGCACAGACCTTTAATCCCAACACTTGGGAGACAGAGGCAGACAGATCTCTGTGAGTTCAAGGACAGCCTGGTCTACAGAGTGAATTCCAGGACAAAGATACACAGAAACCCTGTCTCAAAAAACCAAAAATTATAAATGAAAGAAATAGAGTTTCAAATAAAGCAACATTAAGATAAAAAGCACACAGAGAATCTGGATACTGTATGTTATTATGTTCTCTTTAAATTGTTTGAATGCTGAGAAAAGAGCAACAGCTGCTAAAAGATATTTGCTTCTAAATGCTGCTGAATTAATCCACGATAGGTATTTTGAAAATACTTTGACTTCAAAATTGAAGTCAAAAGATATGTTACTTTGGAGAAGAGATTTTGCTTTTGTTTTCACAGAAAATGAGAGGTTATTGATTTATTCCGAGTTAAGAAAAATCAGGTTTGAACAAGGAAGACCACCTGAGAAATCTCCAGTAAACAGATGGCCCAGATATCTGGATTCTACATCCAGAAGAGATTCAAGACTGCTGCCTGAGATGTTCAAGCCTCACAGAATACTCCAGTCAGGACTTGATCATAATTCTAAATTTTCTTTAAGGTCACCATAAGGTTATCAGTGCCCTCAACCAGCAGGATGTAGCCTGGAAAACTACCCGCACATTCTCAAAAAATAGACTATGAATATTTTCCTTTGTTTAGATGTTGGTTCCAAGTTGTTATGACTATTGGTCAGGACAAAAGCTAAACATAAGATATTTGATTCAGAGTTTTTGTTTGTTTTTTTTTTAAAAAGAGGGGGGGAAGTGGACAATTGTCTGTATTCTGTCAATTATATTTTAAATGAATGCTGTTTGGCCAGTAGCCAGGCAGGACAACCAGACAGGAAGTAGAGGACAAAAGAGAGCTTGGTCTGCAGTCCTAACCCAAGCCACAGAACAAGCAAGATGTGACTGCCACTTCGAAAAGAAGATGCTGAGCCATGTGGCTAACATAGACAAGAATAATGGGCTAATAT
Source organism: Chionomys nivalis (assembly GCF_950005125.1). NCBI lineage: Eukaryota > Metazoa > Chordata > Mammalia > Rodentia > Cricetidae > Chionomys > Chionomys nivalis. The sequence goes on along the minus strand of NC_080103.1, from coordinate 24,956,778 downwards.
AAGTTATAAGAGTTAATAAGAAGCCTGAGCTAATGGGCCATTCAGTTATAACTAATGTAGACCTCTGTGTGATTTTATTGGGACTTAAGGATTGCTGGAACTGGGCAGGACAAAAAAAATCTCAGACAACAAATGGTGTGCTAACGTGGGGCTGGCCAAATCTACTTGAAATCATCAGAAAGCTTGGAAAGTTATTCTAGACAGAAAAGAATAAAGCATGGCTTATTCATAGCAGCATTTTCTCAGGTGGGCTCTGCTTGCTAGAGGTAAGCACTCTCATTTAAGAGAGGCTTCCTGATTCAGCTTTAGCTGTAAAACCTCACAGCTCTTTTAAGAGGCCCTGCTATAAAACACTTAAGTAGTATTGATGAAAAGCTGACCACATGCTTTTTGGTTTTCAGCCATAGCAGGAAAATTAGCCATGGCTACAGTATTTAAATTAATGAAATAAAGAATAATCAGAGGGCAAAAGATATGATTAAAAGATTGGACTTTCAGATGTCCAGGTCAGGTTTCTATCACCTGTAACAGGTAGTTTATAACTACCTGTTACTCCAGTTCTAAGAGATCTGTGTTCCATTTCTCTCCTGTATAGATATACATATATGGAAGCACATGAACATACACTGAAATAAAATAAGTAAGTCATTTTTATAATATCAAGTTTTATTTTATATGATTATTTAACTTTGCATAATCAAGACCCATCTTCATGGCTTTCTCATGAATTCATTAATTATATTTTCAATGACCTTGTGTCAAAATAAAACTGTATAGTAGGATATGAGTGGTTAGAAATTCAACAAATACATTTGAGGAAATATAATTCTGCTCACCTGAGGCCTAGAAAAGTAAGTTGCACCATGAATCACCAACACTCTATTTGGTATAATTTAAATGTTCTCAGAAATATTTAGTAATTTTTCTCTCATGGTATCATTGATTTTTCAATATTTACTTTCTCTAGAATAATGCAAAATAGAAAAATATCACCAAGAAATAAATTGATATATATATATGAAACTGTACAACAATAAAATTGATAGCTTTATTATAAAAACATAGAAATATATCAAATTCTTAGAAAAATATATATGTTTGGTAGCACCTAATGTGACAAATACCAGTGTAGTGGTCCATATTCAATAATGTTAGCAGCCAATACAATGAAGAGTTAACAAAATTGAAAATAACAATTGACAAACAAGTAGAGATATTGTAATATAGTTTCACAATGGTGAGTAAAAACACAATTAGTTCCTCCAATAACATAAAAAACTGGAGGTCTACACATTGCCTTTCCATTGAAACAGAAACTCTGGTTAAATTTTACAAAATAGTCTTCAGTCAGCTCAATACAAAGATCAGAGAGGCATTAAATGCAAACCCAGGCTTCTTGATGAAAGAGTTGAGCATTGCACCGTACAAGATAAGATGAATTTTGTTTCCTTGAGTTTTATGAGGGCAATATGTTATAAATGTAGAGCCAAGTAGTATATAAGCCAATGCTTTAAGGCTGTAGTTGAAGATGTTCAGTTGAAAGCCATAGTGCTTGTGGCACAGTTTTACTGAGGAGTTGTATTTCATCACAGCATCCTTCCCCTCTAGCTTACAAGAACAAATGCAGTTGAGCTCATTGAAAAAAAAAAATATCTCCATACACTGTCTGTGGGAAGAATAAGCAGTGCTTTGTTAATGGTACAAACTGTAATGTCTGAACTACCCTTTTTTCCCCTGAAAAATTAAAAAGAGCATTTTAAACATCACAATGCCAAATTTACCAAGATTGTCTTCTACAACACACCATGGTATCCAATGTGTCACCATAAAGTCTCTGTAGGATTCTTTAATCTCCATCATTATGTCACATTGTGACAGGGTGAAGTTATCTTTTAGAACATTCACATTGGAAATAATTTTTAAAGTTTCTTTGTATTTTGACATTTTTCATTTGCAGAATTTGAAATTCTAATTTCAACAATGGCACTGGAAAGGCTATTGTCCTGTCTCTATACACCTCTAGCTATAACTTCAGTGACGCTTACAGAACAAGAAGCAGGGCAAAGAAAATCTTTGATGATGTGAGATGAGTTTATGATACAACTAAAGGAAATCCCATGCTGATTTCTCTAACATTTGCCTGCAGGGAAAGCAGCAATGGTACTCCACAACAATGAGCCACATGATATGGGTCTTGCTGCATTTGTGTATCCCAGCACTCAAAATGAATCAGAGATGGAGATGAAGCAGAGGAGGCACGAAATTAAATGGATAAACTAATAACAGGCTTGCTTCTCGTAAGATGAAATCACTGTACTACTGTGGGATAATGTTCTTGTACACTGTAAAGATTTGTCACTCATATAGGTTTAATAAAATTCTGATTGGCCAGTAGTCAGACAGGAAATACAGGCAGGGTAACCAGACTAGGAGAATTCTGGGAAAAGAAAAGACAGTGAGTCAGCTATCATCCAGCAGCAGAGTAAGCAAGATGAGAATGTGTTACTGAGAAAAGAAAATGAGAGGCTGTGGATTCATTCTGGGTTAAGAAAAATAAGGTTAGATCAAGGAAGACTCCCTGAAAAATCTCCAATAAGAGCAGATGGCCCAGCCCAACATTTCAGAGCATCTCATTGCAGTTTCCTCTGAGTTCTACATTCAGAACAGCCTCAAGACTGCTGACTGAGATGATTCAACATCAAAAAATACTCGAGACAGAACTTGACCATAATCGTAAATTTTCCTTGGGTGCCCACAAGATTACCAGCACCCCAAATCAGCAAGAAGTATACTAGAAATCTATGTCCACATCCCCCCCAAAAGATTATAGATGTTTGTCTTTCTTTAGAGTGTTGTTTGCTCATTGTTATGAATAATTGTCAGAAAAAAAAAGCTAAACAAAGGTGATTAGATTCAGGGTTCTTGTTGTGAAAGAAAAAAACTGGAAATGCGGTGGGATAATGTTTTTGTACACTGCCAATATTTGTCACTCATATTGATTTAATAAAATGCTGATTGGCCTGTACATGGCAGGATGTACGGGTGGGGTGTCCAGACTAGGAGAATTCTGAAAAGAAGAAAGGCAGAGAGTCAGTCATCATCCAGAAGCAAGATGAGAATGCCTTACTAAGAAAAGGTATCAAGCCACATGGCTAAACATAGATAAGAATTATGAGTGTATTTAAGTTGCAAGAGGCAATTAGTAATATGCCTGAACAATAGGCCAAAGAGTTTATAATTAATATATGCCTCTGTGTGTTTATTTGGGACTGAAATGGCTGTGTGACCAGGAGGGATGCACAACTTCCATCTACACTGTATTGTGTTTTCTACCAAAGAAAATGATAATATAGCAATTCTAGAAAGTCTTTGATTTTTCTTTTAATGCTCATATCAAGAAAGGAGGTATCAAATCATCTATTTTTTCCTATTTATATCTATTTTATAGAATGAAATCAACAAGAGGAATCTCCAAATTCTTTTGTAGAAAGTAGTTATGATCTGAAACTAGGATTATTACAGTAAAATGGAAATAGGATTAATTACATAAAAATGAACACATTTTGTTGCATTTGCACCAACAGTAATAATCTCACAGAAATAACCTCAAAGGTCCTGACAATTTAAGGTTTTCCAAAACAAAATACTTTCTTCAAAAAAGTTACTAAAAGAATTTGTCAACTGTGTTAAAGAAATGAAATATTTTCTACACTATTTGTTTTTTTTAATTATTTTTATTCTTTTTTTGATTAAAATTTCCACCTGTCCCTGTTCCCCATTTCCCTCCCCCTCCTCCCAAATATTGCCCCTCCCCCACTCCCCTTTCCCTATCCCCACTCCTCTTCTCCTCCCCCCACTCCACTCCCCCTCCCTCTCGATACTGAAGAGCAGTCCAAATTCTCTGCCCTGTGGGAAGACGAAGGTCTTCTATCTACGTCCAGGAAGGTGAGCGTCTAAACAGGCTAAGCTCCCACAAAGCCAGTTCATGTATTAGGATCGAAACCTAGTGCCATTGTCCTTGGCTTCTCATCAGCCTTCATTGTCCGCCATGTTCAGAGAGTCCAGTTTCAACCCATGTTTTTTCAGTCCCAGTCCAGCTGGTCTTGGTGGGCTCCCAATAAATCAGTTCCAATGTCACAGTGGGTGGGTGCACCCCTCGTGGTCCTGACTTCCTTGCTCATGTTCTCCCTCCTTCTGCTCCTCATTTGGGCCTTAAGAGCTTAGACCCGGTGCTCCAAATTGAGTCTCTGTCTCTATCTCGATCCATCACCAGATGCAGGTTCTAAGGTGATATGTAAGATATTCATCAGTTTCTTATTTAGCTTCTGCAGGATCACAAATTATATGCTCAATGTCCTTTATTTATGGCTAGAAACCGATTATGAGTGAGTACATCCCATGTTCCTCTTTTTGGGTCTGGGATACCTCACTCAGGATAGTGTTTTCTATTTCCATCCATTTGCATGCAAAATTCGAGAAGTCATTGTTTTTTACCGCTGAGTAGTACTCTAATATGTATATATTCCACACTTTCTTCATCCATTCCTCCATTGAAGGGCATCTAGGTTGTTTCCAGGTTCCGGCTATTACAAACAATGCTGCTATGAACATAGTTGAACAGATACTTTTGTCATATGATAGGGCATCTCTTGGGTATATTCCCAAGAGTGGTATTACTGTATCTTGGGGTAGGTTGATCCCAAATTTCCTGAGAAATTGCCACACTGATTTCCAAAGTGGTTGTACTAGTTTGCATTCCCACCAGCAATGGATAAGTGTGCCCCTTTCTCCACACCCTCTCCAGCAAAGGCTATCATTGGTGTTTTTGATTTTAGCCATTCTGACAGGTGTAAGATGGTATCTCAAAGTTGTTTTAATTTGCATTTCCCTTATCGCTAAGGAGGTTGAGCATGACCTTAAGTGTCTTTTGGCCATTTGAATTTCTTTTGTTGAGAATTCTCTGTTCAGTTCATTGCCCCATTTTTTAATTGGGTTAATTAGCATTTTAAAGTCTAGTTTCTTGAGTTCTTTATATATTTTGGAGATCAGACCTTTGTCTGTTGCAGGATTGGTGAAGATCTTCTCCCAGTCAGTGGGTTGCCTTTTTGTCTTAGTGACAGTGTTCTTTGCTTTACAGAAGCTACTCAGTTTCAGGAGGTCCCTTTTATTCAATGTTGTCCTTAATGTCTGTGCTGCTGGGGATAAACGTAGGAAGTGATTTCCTGTACCCATATGTTGTAGAGTACTTCCCACTTTTTCTTCTATCAGGTTCAGTGTGTTCAGACTGATATTGAGGTCTTTAATCCATTTGGACTTGAGTTTTGTGCATGGTGATAGATATGGATCTATTTTCATTCTTCTACACGTTGACAACCAGTTCTGCCAGCACCATTTGTTGAAGATGCTCTCTTTTTTCCATTGAATACTTTTAGCTCCTTTATCAAAAATCAGGTGTTCATATGTTTGTGGGTTAAAATCTACACTATTTGTTTTTTAATGTTATTGCACAAAGACTTGTTTAGGCTTCTAATATAACTGGAAAAATAGTACTGTACAAAATGAATAGCAGTTTTTTCATAGCAAGATAATTACACCTTTGAATATTTAGCAGAACTTCGAAGAAGTTGTTCCTGCGGCTGATTGTTGAAAGTTCCTTTCAGACATCAAGAATTTTTTTGAAGTCCTGATTTAAGATGTCACATTAATCTAATCCAGCTCTTTCCTCCTCTCTTCCATAATGTTTCCTGAATCGTATGGGGAGGGGATGGTGTGACATAGGTGTCCTACTTAGGAATGAATAAACCAAAGTGAATTCAGTCTCTGGGCCCTAATCTGTGACATGCATATTTTTGGAAATTTAATGATTTTTAGGGTCAGCAAAATGTCTCAGTAGGTCAATGTGCCTGCCACCAACTCTGATAACTTGAGTTCAACATCCAAAAGAACCCCATGGCAGAAGGAGAGAGTAGAGTCTGACAAGTTGTCTTTTGTCCTTTGTATGTATATCTCAGTATGCCCCCCCAATCCAAGACCAAAACAATAAAACACATGTAATAAATTATTTTTTTTAGTGTGAAGACCTTCAAGAAATTTAACCAATTATATAATCTGTCCAGATAACCACAAATTACTGGAGTATATGTGATGCTAAAAATGTACATGACAAGGTTTGCATCTATCCTGCCCTGTAGGGAAGATTGAGGCAAAAGATGATGCAAGTTCAGAGTTTTAGTAAGATGAAAATATTTATTGCTGGAGACAAAGTCAACAGCGAAATTCCTTCTCCCTTGGTATTAGAAAGGGTATGTACTTGGTTCAGCTGATTTGGTTTTATGCACTCTTGCTAAGGGTGAGAAGTATAAATTTTCAATAATAAAGTCATTGCACAGCTAGGTTCTTTTCTCCTTTTTCTGTCTTAAGAGTTTCAGGTAGGTGATTTTACTGTGTACATAAATCATTTGTCTTTAGGAGCCACCTTGGTCTCTGGTTATTCTTAGGCACTAAAGTGGTTTTGTTTTACTAACAGCCACTGCTGACTGTCTCTGGAGTAATGGCAGGGCTGAGGCAGGAGTCATATTAGCATCAGGGTACATGTACTTCTATTCCATAATGTCCATCTGACATACAGACAATTTCCTAGTCAATTCTAATTACAATTGTCCTGCATTCATAGAAACAGCATGCACTGCATGAAATTTTCTGACTAGGTATCGTTTCATTGATAGTAGTTAGGATTAAGTAGTTCCAAGCTTAAGTGAGGAACAAAAGCATCAAAAATACCTCCTTCCGTAATAGAATACAGCAACCAGGGCAGAGGTTTGGAAGGTGTCCAAAAAGAAGGAAAATGTGTGTAACACATAGATTTCTTCAAATAAAGGCAAATTTAATCTCATATTAACATAACTTTAATTGATTTTCTGAGCCACTAATGTCAGAAATTCTATGAATAAAATAGTGATAATCAATTTATTATGGGCAAGGAATATCACATTCTCAGTCCTTAATTTCTGTTAGGTTTCACTGGCTAACAATGTTTTGTATTAGAGTTTCCAAGACTCTTTATTCCTACAACTGTATTTGGGGTAGAATTAAGATCACGGTCCCTTTTTTGATAAAACAATAAGTTTAAAGGTTATTACTTTATTCTTCTAAAGGACTTTTAAATCTTTAGCTATTTTTGTCATACAAGTGGCATGCTAACAGAGTCATGAACAAAACAAATAAATAATACCATATATGTGCTTGACTTAAGATAGGCACTTGGTAAATCTCTGGAATTAACGCTGTAACATCTAGCTGGTTAATATAGAGAATAAAACCTTGAGTAAAAGAACAACAAGGAGGCTTAAGCATGAGACTCCAGAACAGACACAAACATTGCTAAGAAGAAACAGTGCTCGTCAGAGACTTTCGTCTTTATGATCTTAGGTTGTGAATTTTCAGTCGCAGCTTCACAAGTTAATAGTTCTTTTATACTGGTCCCTAATTTGTCCCATTTAGCATGTATGTTTTGTCCGTAGGTGTATCCGTTATCCATTTGGCTCCACATTTGACTCACTCTGACTGTGGTAACTTTTGGACATACATACATTTTGACTGATGTCCTGACATCATGCTTACATGCTAAGTATTTACTAATTCATCATTATAAAGAGATGGAAGGCTGATGTACATTATTTAGGAGAGAGTGAATGCATCCTGAAAAAAAAATTTTTTTTTTTTGGTCTCCACTGCTGCATAGAAGCAAAAGGTCAATTTGATAGATTAAAACCATCTCACTACTGCAATTTCTCTGGTTTTTCCTGGCTTTTAAAAAGTTTGGAGAACTGAGGGAAAAACTGTTTCTTGCATGCTTATACAGGTACTTAATTTTCTACAGGAGATACATTTAGGTTCCCAGGTCCTGAAAGTCTTTTCTGGCTCAGGTGTCTTGCTCCCCTCTGCCTTAATATTTCCTACATTCATTGAAGTTCATAGCACACCCGAGGCCTACCAATATGTGACTTGATAAATTCTTCTGCCAGGGCTTCTCTGTTTGGTCCAGTTGAACTAGATGTCTGTAATTCTCACATCTGAGAATTTCTCACAAAGCAGCTCTTTGTGGAAAAACTACTTTTTGATTTCTTTTCTGGATGTAGATGGCAAGGTACCTCTCCACTACAAACCAAATAAAGGTCTTCATACCAAACTGGCGAATCATTTTATAGCTAAAGAACCTAATGAAATCATATCTTTTTAAAGCAGACTAAAGTTATTTCCTCAGTTACGGCTTCTTCATTCTATACAGTTTTTTTCTGTCTACCAAAAATCTCCATCATAAAAGATAACAACTTAATTTAATTTTTTATTATTTTTATTATTATTTTATTTTATTACTTAAAAAAATACCAATCTAAATTCCCACTCCCTTCCATTCCCCTCCCACTCCTTCCATACACCCTCTCCTCATCTCCCTCCAATTCTAAGAGAGAGAAAGACACCCTTCCCTATGGAAAGTCCAAGTCACTCTCTGCTATATCTAGGTTGAGTAAAATATACATCCAAAGAGAATAGGATCCCAAAAAGCCAGTACATGCATTAGATACAAATCTCAGTGCCACTGCCACTGGCCCCTCAGTCTGCCCCAACTGTCAGCCACATTCAGAGGGATTAGTTTGATCCCATGCTCATTCACTCTCAGTCCAGCTGGAGTTGGTGAGCTCCCATTAGGTCAGACAAACTGTCTCAGTGGGTGAACTCTTTATGGTCTTGACTTCCTTGCTCATACTCTCACTCCTTCCACTCTTTAACTGGACCTTAGGAGCTCAGTCCAGTGTTCTGATGTGGGTCTCTGTCTCTGTTTCCATCTGTTGTTGGATGAAGGTTTTATGGTGATATTTAAGATAATCATCAGTCTGACGACAGGTCAAGGCCAGTTCGGGCACCCTCTCCTCTATTGCATAGGGTCTTAGCTGGGGTCATCCTGGTGTATTCCTGGGAATTTTTCTAAAACCAGGTTTCTTGCTAATCCCATAATGGCTCCCTCAATCAAGATATCTCTATCCTTGCTCTCATCTCTGTCCTTCCCCCATCTCATCTATCCAATTCCCTCAAGTTCTCCCCAACCCTCCTCATCTCCCCTCATCTTGCCCATCTCCTTTTCCTTCTACTCCCCCCAAGCCCTATGCTCCCAAATTTTGTCAGGCTATCTTTTCTGTTTCTAATTTCCAGGAAGGTCTATATATGTTTTTCTTGGGGTTCACCTTATTATTAAGGTTCTCTAGGATCGTGAAGTATAGGCTAATGTCCTTTGTTTATGGCTAGTATCCACTTATGAGTGAGAACATAGGATATTCACTTTTTGGGGTCTGAGTTACGTCACTCAGGATAGTGTTTCCTAATTCCATGCATTTGTATGCAAGATGTCATTGTTTTTTTACTGCTGAGTAGTACTCTAATGTGTAGATATGCCACACTTTCTTCATCCATTCTTCAGTAGAGGGGCATCTAGACTATTTCCAGAACATAACAACTTTAAATCAGCAGAAAAATGAGGAAATGTGTATGACAACACCTTAGAAAATACCACTTTTTATTTCTTTACATCTTTTCTCCTCCACAGGGTGTGAAGTGGAAAACTGTATGTGATAACTCAGAATACCAAATGACATTACTTCAGTGTTTAAAAGGATTGATGCTGATCTTTCCCAAGTGCATTTTATGCACAATTTCTCGTTTGATATCCAAAGTACCCTACAAGTGAAAATTGCCTAGTTTTTATTCATTTCTACATGTTAGCTTTTTGTCATCTTTTCACAAACTAGGGTCATCCGTGAGTCTGGAGTCAAAATTGAGGAAACAGCTTCATAATATTAGCCTGCAAATAAATCTGTTTTCTTGACTATTTATTGTTGTGGGAGGGTCCAGAAAGCCTGGAGAGGAGAATATAGGTTTATATGAGAAATTAAACTGAGCCTGCCCTGGGGGAAGAACCATTAAGTAACAGTCGTTATCTACTTCAGTATGTGTCTCTAGGTTCCTGCCTTCAGTTCCTGCCCTGACTTCCTTTCATAATCAACTGTAATGTTTAATCCAAGTTATCCCTTTCCTTCACAATTGTTTTTGTCATAGCAATAAAAACCCAATAATGTTGACATTAGAAAATAAAATTCACAAGATTAAATTGTCTATTTTAAAAAAATCTGAAAGCACATATGAAAGATGAAAGTCTAGTTGTGCTAGTATTATGGGTCATGATCTTCAGAAAAACAAAATGCTGTATTCTGATTTTATTTGGATATTGAAGAGACACAGCTATAAGAACACACAAATGTATACATGTATATGTATACAAAGTATGTATATATATAATTTGTGCCTTTATTAATAAACTATGGAATATAAGCTTTTCTATTCTCAGTTATAATTGTTTTTTTTTGGGGGGGGGATTTTTGAGATAGTGTTTCTCCGTAGCTTTTGGTTCCTGTCCTGGAACTAGCTCTTGTAGACCAGGCTGGTCTTGAACTCACAGAGATCCGCCTACCTCTGCCTCCTGAGTGCTGGGATTAAAGGCGTGCGCCACCACCACCTGGCTCAGTTATAATTGTATCCATAGAAATGAGTAGTATTCTTTCAGCATAGTCTTCTAAGTGCGCTTCCAATGATAATTTAATTTGTATTTTCCAAATAAAATGTACATTATCCAAATACAGTGGCATATCCTCTGTTTGATGATTTCAGTGACAGAATTACCTCACTATCTTATCTAAATAATTCTTGCATAATTTTGCAGTTTCAAAAAACATGGGAAGCTGATTGAGTAAAAATAGAAGCTAAACAATGGACTTGCTTCCTGCTATTTAAAACACATCTATCAGCAAGCACAAAAACACTATCACAAACTCCTTGGCAATAAGGCGTTATCTCAGGCCTATGTGATGTAACTCAAGTTTGAAATGGAAATGGCCATATATTCTCCTTAGAGATAACTGAGGCTTTCTCTTTGTAGTTAATTTCTTTGGGTTACACCACAAGGGGCTTATTATTCATCAATTATTTACCCAAATACTTGTGAAGTCTATACTTTGTGCTTTTTTTTAAGTATGTAATGTTCAGATTTTAAAGAAGTAAACAAAAAGAGGCTTTGCTATTTAACGTGGACCATTTTTAATCCAGCAGAAGAACTGATAGCTATTTACAGAAATATGTTTCTACTGCTTCTAAGATGCTAATGCCCACAAATGACAAAAGAACAAAAACAAATTATTGCCTCTTTCATTGCCCTAGATACAGACATTCACTAGTGAAGAGCAAAAGCAATCCATTTATTTTCTGAGTGTGAGATAACTTTGCCAAAGAACTATATTCATGTATGCTATTTGAAGAAAAAACTGCTAATTGCACATGATTAACAAAGAAAGAATTTAACAAGAATTTAACAACCTATTATATAATATACTATATCTACATTTTTAGTAAGCCTATATGAATTATAGTTTTATGTATGAAATTTAAGAATAGAAACATAGAACAAATGTATCTATGAACTTTTCATAAAGATAAGCAAACATGAAGGATCAACACAGAATTGATTGACTTCAAAGAAACCTGACCTTTTAAGTCAATTATAGAACAATAAACTTATTGAAATCACCAGTAATATGTCAGCCTACATTCCCATGAAACTATAGACTGCTTCACAATAAGCCTATCTCCTAGATGTGCCAAAAACACAGTGCAATACAAGTATCTGCAGCAGGGACTATAGGAAATAATCATCAGACTAATGGTGAGGGATTAAAGTAAATATATTTTATAATTCATATTCCTTTCTGATAATTTAAAAAATATGATTGAAATAATTCTAAAACTAAATGCACATTAACTTTGAGAAGATGTTTTCTATCTAGATTTAAAAAAAACCTTGAAAGAGAATATTTAGATAATTTTCTGTGATGTACATATTTAAGTTGTGTGTCAGCTAAAAGTGCTCCCTGGCAAGGAGTAACATTAGAGCAGGACTATAATGGTGTGTGTGTCTGTGTGTGTGTCTGTGTGTGTGTTATTCAAGAACTCAGGAGGCAGTAGCAGGTGGATAAATGAGTTGGAGAATACCCTGGTCTAGAGTGAATTCCAGGACAGCCAAGGCTACACAGAGATACACTGCTTCAAAACACAAAAGAAACACGCAGAAAAGGAAAAGAAAGAAGCAACACTCTCCCCCTGGCTCTGCAATTATCGGCACATGCTGTAACTGACTTTTTAACTGGATTCTGGGGATTCCAACTCATCACCATACTTTCATGATACCTGTTGGCCAATTGAGAGACAAAAGTCAACTTTTCCCTCCAGCAGTCCACACATTACATTCTAGCAATTTGAAAGCTAATAACAATATACAACAGGCTTCCACATCAATATCAGCATCATTTTTCTCTGTGCTGTGACATATGCATGTAGTGTCTTCAGCAAAGGTGTCTGACCCTCAATTTTGTGGTGGATTTGGATTAAAGCAATAGATTCTTGGTGTGAGGATGTATTTTAAACCACCACTATGAACCAACAACTCAAGGGGCTATATCTCACACTGAGTTCTAAGCTTTTTGCTGGATAAACTATGGCATTTGGCTGAAGCACTCCCCATTCTCCTCCATACATAAGGAAGTAATATTTAAAGACACGTGATCTTTAGGAAGTTTCTAAAACACAAGGTTTTAATATGTCATAGTCAAACATCTTTTTTCCTTTCTTTTTTTATAACAATTTTTTAGTACAATCTTTTCTCATCTAATCCCATTCCACTACCTCCCCGCTTCTCACCCTACCCTTTTCCCCAAGTCCCCATCCACCCCTCAGAAATGGTAAGCCTTCCCTTGGGTAGTTAACAAACCTGACGCTTCACTTCAAGGCAAGACCCTCTTACCTATATCCAGGCTGAGCAAAGTATCAGCAAGAAACTGGCACAAGGAAAATTTCTAGGAATCCTTAAGGACGACCCCAGGTAAGACTCTAAGCAAGAGTGGAGAGAATGCCTAAACTGGCCTTCCCTTGTAATCAGATTGATGACTACCTTAACTGTCATCATAGCACTTTCATCCAGCAACTGATAGAAGTAGATACAGAGATCTACAATGAAGCACTGGGCTGAGCTTCCAGAGACCAGTCCAAGAGAGGGAGGAGTGATAATATAAGCAAAGGGGTCAAGACTATGACGGTGACATCAAGAGAAACAGCTGACTAGATCTAGTGAGAGCTCACTGACTCTGGACTGATCATAGGGGAAGCTGCATAGGACCAAACTAGACCCACTGAATGTGGGGGAAGAGTTGTGAGACTGGGAGGTCTGTGGGGCCTCTGGCAGTGTGACCTAGTGATTGAACTGACATCTAGGAGCACATTCTCTTTGGAGGTATTCAAACTTATTTATTCTGCCTTCCCAACCTCTCCTGTTAAAACGTCCCTAAATTGTCCTCCTTTTTTCTTTCTTGCAAGTTATGCTCAATTATCTGTCTCCATTGAGTACTTTTCTTGTCAACTGTCCCTGTCTGGTTTCCTGGTTTGATATCTATATTTACTCTAATGTAGATTAAATATTCAAAGCCAGAATCCAAATTTAAAGAGAACCTGTGGCACTTATTTTGGGTCTAGGTGACTTTATTCACTGGGATCATTCCCAGTCCATTGATTTACCCGAAAGTTTCCTAGGAGGATAAGACGATCTAAGAAACAATAATGTCAGGCTTCCTTAAAACAGTAAAATATCAGACTGTGGATAAGTGGATGTAAATATGGAGCTAGTAGCACCTTAAAGGAGAGAAATGCCTAAATGTTAGTATCAGGGATCTCTTTTTGAACTTTTACTTAAGTGGCATTCATTTTTAACTCTTCTGTTATACTGAATTCTATAATTTTAAATATAATGGATTTCAACTGGGCGTGAGTCTACTCCGTTCATTCTTACAGAATCCAAACAATTATCAACAGGAAAATTATCTATTTTCTCCTAATAATAAGTTTTCTGAAGCCAATTGCTTATCTCCTACTGATTTTCCCCAAAATAGTGCTTTCTGACACTCAGCATTGTTCTTCTGTCAGTGTGTGACCATAGACAGCAGACATATATTTGTAATATAAGCCCCATAAATATCTAGTTAGGAAGAAACTTGTTGCAACAAAATAACTATATTTGAAAGGAAAAAGTATACATATACAAAAATATGTACACAACAAATGTACACACATATTTGCACTTATACTTCATTAAGATTTCACCTATTAAGTGAACATAGATATTTCAAATGATTATAAAACCTAGTTTTAACCTTCAGATGTAGCTTAATAATAGAGACTGCTTATATAACATGCATGAAGCTCTGGATTTAATCTCCAGCAAGAAACCTACTTTATCATAAATAATTGGACTGGGACTCAAAGTGCACTAATGTCTTAGAAATCTCTAACAACAGATTTGTAACTACTACAATCCTTTAAATATTTGTATATCTTACTTCCTTTGCCAGTAAAATAGAAGATGTGAGGTATACAATCATTAAATAACTTTTTATTCTAAAATATGGAAATCTTTCAATGTAACCCACCATATAAACAAACTGAAATTTAAAAAATATCATTATCATCATATTAGATGCTGAAAAATCTTTCAACAATACCCAAAGCGTCTTCATAACAAAGGTCTTGGAAATATCAAGGATACAAAGAGCATATCTAAACATAATAAAAGCAGTTTACAGAAAGTCAAAAGCCAACATCAAATTTAGCAGAGATATTCAATGTGGTGTAGGTGGAGGGCCCGCTTGTTCCTCCTGGCCGTCCAGTTAGCTTAGCCATGAAATAACCACATAGAAACTATATTAATTAAATCACTGCTTGACCCATTAACTCTAGCTTCTTATTGGCTAACTCTTATATTAATTTAACCCAATTTTATTAATCTGTGTATCTTGTGGCAGTGGCTTATCAGGTAAAATTCCCAGTGTCTGTCTCTGTTGACTTAATGGCATCTCCCTCCAACTCTGCCTTTCTTTCTCCCTGCATTCAGTTCCATCTTCCCCACCTACCTAAGTTCTGCCCTATCAGCCAAAGGCAGTTTCTTTATTCATTATCCAATACAAGCAATACATAAAAAAAAGGACCTCTCACAGCAAGGAGATTGCACTAAAAGCAAGAAAAAGACAATGTTGACTCCATAGCTATTCAATAGAGCATTTAAAGTTCTAGCTAGAAAAACAAGATAAGAGGAGATCAAGGGGATACAAATTGGAAAGGAAGAAGTTAAACTATAACTATTCACAGATGATATAATAGTATACACAACTGACTCCAAAACCTCAACCCAGAATCTCCTACAGATGATAAACATTCTCAGGAATGTGGCAGGATACAAAATTAACTCAAAAATCCATAGTCCTCATATATGCATACGATAAATGGGCTAAGAAGGAAATCAGAGAATCATCGCCCTTTACAATAGCCACAAATATAAAATATCTTGGGGTAACACTAACTAAATAAGTGAAAGTATGACAAGTATGGTAAGAATTTTAACTCTTTAAATAAAAGAAACTGAAAAAGATATCAAAAAATGGAAAGATGTCCCATGCTCTTAGACAAGAAGGATCAACATAACAAAAATGGCAATCTTACCAGTGCAATCCACCAAGTGCAATCCCATTAAAATACACACAATTCTTCAAAAACCTCAAAAGAACAGTACTCAACTTGATATGGAAAAAAAAGTGAGAATAACTAAAACAATTTTATACAAAAAAGCAACTTCTAGATGCCTTGCCATCCGTAACTTCAAACTCTACTGTTGAGCTATAGTAAGATAAAGAACTTGGTATTGGTATAAAAACAAACATCTGGATCAATGGAATTGAATCAAAGACTCTGATATTAATCCACAGATCTGTGAACACCTGGTTTCTGACAAAGAAGCCAAAATGGTACAATAGAAAAAAGATTCTATGGTGATATGCAAGATATTCATCAGTATGGCTATAGGATAGGGTCATTTCAGGTTCCATATCCTCAGCTGCCCAAGGAACTAACTGGGGACGTTGCCCTGGGCACCTGGTAGCCACTCAGGTTCAAGTCTCTTGCCAACCCTTAGGTGGCTCCCTTAACTAAGATATGTGCTTCCCTGCTCACCTATCCAACCTTCCTTTATCCCTAATCATCCTGTTTCCCCAAGTTCCCCCATCCTCTCCTTCTCACTTTTCTCTCCCCATCTCCCCTTACCCCCATCCCACCCCACCACCAAGATTCCAAATTTTTGCCCGGCAATCTTTCTACTTCCTATAGCCAGGAGGATACTGGAGCATAGGACTGAGCTCCCAAGATCCCAATGAGGAGCAGAAGGAGGGAGAACATGAGCAAGGAAGTCAGGAACAAGAGGGGTGCACCCACCCACTGAGACAGTGGGGCTGATCTATTGGGAACTCACCAAGGACAGCTGGACTGTGACTGAAAAAGCATGGGATAAAACCGGAATCTCTGAACATGGCAGACAATGAGAGCTGATGAGAGGCCAAGGACAATGGCACTGGGTTTTGATCCTACTTCATATTCTGGCTTTGTGGGAGCCTAGCCAGTTTGGATGTTCACCTTCCTAGACCTGGATGCAGGGGGGAGGATCTTGGACTTTCCACAGGGCAGGGAACCCTGACTGCTCTTGGGACTGGAGAGGGAGGAGAAGAGGAGTGGGGGGAGGGGGGAGGGACGGGAGGAGGGGGAGGGAAATGGGAGGCGGGGAGGAGGCGGGAAATTTTTTTTCAATAAATAAATAAATAAATAAATAAATAAATAAATAAATAATAAAAAGAAAAAAGAAAAAGGAAAGCATCTTTAACAAATGGTACTGGAATAACTGGAGGCCAGCAAGTAGAAGATTGCCTTGAAGAACTCTAATGAAACTTACCGGGTCACACAAAAGCAAAGCAGTAAAATAGAAGGTGAGAGACTATCTGAGAAGAGGAAAATAATCAATGAAAGTAAGAAAAGAAAAGATTGAATATGACTGAAATGCATTATACACATTTATGGACAAGTAACAATCAACATGTATAATTAACATGTCAATAAGCCACTGATAGCAAATAAAACAGAGTGTCAAAGTACTAAATGCAATAACTATTAAAGGATTTCATCTTGAAGAAGAGCGTTTCCAGTGATGCAAATGTCATCATTTCTTCAGTTTTCAGCCCATTACTAAAGCTCAGGATTCATATTAACAAGAGTTGACAACAAAAATATACTGTGCTATGCAAAAGCTTTTTTCTCTTCATAATATTGTTTTTACTGGACATATATTTTATTTAAAAAATAGAAAATGTACTCATTATTCATATAGTCATAGTTAAAAGAAAATTTTGTTTTGTGCTGTGATATGCAAGTCCTAAATAATTCCTTATACTGTCATTTAAAATACACCTTCACACTATCTGAAAGGTCATTTTATTGTTATTTTCACTTAGCAGAATAATATTAGCAATTTCCACCCTATTTCCAATGGCCTATCCATGTAAAAGGACTACTGGTGACTTAGTGCTGAGCTCATAGGTCAGTGCTCTTTTCAACTCTCCACAGAGGAGTTTCTTCTTACAACAAATGTAATTAACACAGAAATCGATAATTGGTTAATGGGCAGAGAATGACAGACCTTGGGATGCTCAACTCTAAATGGAATGTCTGTATCACAGCCTTCTCTAAGTCGCAGGTATCTATTCAAAGGATATGACAGAAAAATTGTAAGATGCGGTA
This sequence comes from Chionomys nivalis, assembly GCF_950005125.1. Lineage (NCBI taxonomy): Eukaryota > Metazoa > Chordata > Mammalia > Rodentia > Cricetidae > Chionomys > Chionomys nivalis. Next base: position 24,939,018 of record NC_080103.1, on the reverse strand, counting down.
GATGAGTTCAAAGAAACGGATGCTTTCCAGACACAGCAGGGCAGATGCAAATATGAACTCAAAGACAGTGACATCGTGAACAGGACAAGCTCAAGCTGGATAGTATCTTGGTGTTGAGGAGGGGAATTGGGCAAAAAGTGCTACCACTACCTAGAAATTATTGAACTTTGGTCGTTGTTGGGAGATTAAAAAAATCAGTTTTTCTTCAATAAATTGACAGTATATTGACATCACTTCAGGTAAGTCACAATTCCCAGCAAGTCAGCCAACATGGATATGTTGTTTATTTATATGTTTTGCTAGAAGATAAGAATGAGAACATAAAACTTGATGGGTCAGGAGGAAATAAGAATCTGGAATGAGTTTCAGAGAGGAAATGAAAATGATCAAAAGGTGCTGTATGAAATTCTCAAAGAATAAGTAAAGACACTATTTAAAAAAATCTATCTGAAAGTAAATTCAGGTATCACAACTCCTGTCTCAAGACCTTTTAATATTTAGAAACATGTAGTGGGGGGGGAGGACAATTAGTACTAGAATAAGTGAGAGATTACTTGGATTAGAGTCAGTTAAAATCCCTATTGATCAAGTCTACATTAAAACTTCATCTCAGTGCCTAGGGCATTGTTCACAGAACTTTGAAATCACAAATATGCAACTTCTAACCCCCTCAAAATTTGACTTTTTCCCCCATGAAAGAGAGCCACAAAGAGGATAGGTGGGTGGTAGGCAGTAGTTCCAAACATCCTCTTGGTGCTTACAAAATACCAGAGTACAATATTTTCTTTTTTTTATTTTTTATTACTGCTATTTTAAGTTAGCTTAAAGATGAAAAATAGTAATATGCTTTTGTGGTCTAGTTCTCAGAACTTCAATTTATTATACATACATTCTTGTGAGTCTTAAAACATAATATTATGTTGCAATCATGTACCATGAAAACAAAAAAAAAAGAATTGGATACATTTTAAAAGATATGTTTTAGAGATTGGGCCATAGGTACCAGTTATGTCTAAAAGGAATAAGCTTTTAAAGCATAATATGCTGTAATTTGAATATTGCAGCTAGCACCCACTTTGGAGGTGGACTTTCTGGGGAACAAATGATAAGAGATGAAATTTTAGTCTTTTGTGAAGCCATTTCTGATACTACAACTCTCTCAGCCTCAGGTTTCAGTACAACATCAAACTTACTTAAATCTATAATTATATACATATTTTAATACCTCCCATTATCCTTTGTAACCCAATATTTTATAATGTACACAGTATGATCTTTAACGGGGACTGGTAACCTTTATTCCACAAACCTGTAGTGTACTTCAGGAAATACGAACAATTCAAAACAGTTCAGTGACTCTATGAAAATTAGAGTACATTATCATTTTAAAGAATCAAATAATAAATATTTCATGTTTCTATATTGTTAAAAACTAATTTTTAAATTATCTCTAATATTTATTATGCCAATTTAAAGTATTAAAAGCAACTGTATATATTTAATATATACAACATGAATTATTGATACACATATATTATAGGATGATTAATTAAAAGAACTAATATCAATCAAAAACATCTCCTAATGAACCCTAGTTTAATGATATAAGTTTTCAATATATTTAATATTTTATGAATATTCAAACCATCATCATTCTCAATTATAATTTTTTATGGTTCCATTAAATATTAGTGGGAAATTTAAATTACTCTCCCATAATAAATAAAATACTTTTCTCTGCTGGCTGATATAATCTTTGTCAACACATTAATTGACTTAATGTGCTTAATTCCACATACTAAACTTTAAAGTTAAGTAAGTGATACTTCAGGAAATTACAGATTACTTTCCACACAAATATTTGCTTCCTATACATACTTCATTAAGTATATGTGAAAATTCTTATTTTCTCCTAGAAAAATATTTGTCCACTCCTAAAGTATGATGTGAACCACACAAACCACAGGTAGATCTAGAAAATATATTCACCTTATACCTTTCTGAAGCTGCCTGACAGGGAGAAGAAAGAGAGATTCAAAGATATAGCTGCCTCTCAACATGCAGTTTTTTATAGGAGAACATGGGTGTTAAATTATAAAATCAGAAGTGCAGAAGAAACTGTAAAACATCACTATTTTGGACCTGAAAAATACTTGCGAATTATGCTAATAACAAAATCTAGGTCCCTGCTATTACAGCCACCTTCCTTTTGAAATGCTGTGACTTCTGCAGATAAGCTTTCAAAAGCAAATGCTGATTTTCAAAGGAAATACATCTTAGAGTCATCAGCTGTGCCGCAGTCTCCAAATGGATGGCGGCGAATATTGAAATGTTATCTGACATCAGAGTAATCTAAACAGAGTTATAATAGAATTACCTTCAATTAGAGAATCAAATTTTCTCATGAAAAGCTTTCACTTGGGATCTGTGGAAACAATGGAGTTTTCATTTCTGTTTGGCGCACTTCTGGTCTCTGTTTGTATAAATGGTCTGTGGCATTTAAATAAGACTCTCTTTTCAAAACAGCCTTTGGGATTTGGAGTAAGAAAAAAATAAGAAAGAAAAACAGGCTGAATAGACCTAGTGCTTTTGTGTTTCACAACAGATGATCAAAATTCTCTGCTTAGGACAGTGTTTACCAAGAACAGGAAAGTATTTGTGACCTACTGGAAAAGTTCAGGTGCCACAATGGCCAGAAAATGTAATCTTTGAATATAGTAAGATGGACAGATACCATCTGTGACTTTAGCAGATTCAAATTCCAACTACAGTTACCACATATGTAGAATGAATAACACAAAACTCCTGAAAAGGAGTCCTAAAGGAGACAGTTAAACTTTTCTTCTTGCCTTCCATAGCTCAAAGGCTTCAAAGTAGTTTCTATTTCATTTGACTTTATTTTCCATAGACAGTATATCAAGGGAGAAACTCATATCACTGGTAATGTTTCTCGAGTCAGTTCTCCAATGTACCCTAACCCAAAGATAAGTACTGATATAGATTTCTGAAATATGACCCAATATGTTTTCACAGGTCCACATACTTCTCTTAGTATCATGCTTATTAGGTATGTATGGAATATGAATGCACAAATTTATATATTAAAATGTAGGCATTTAAACTTGTTTTAATTTAGACACATATAATATTAAGGAATAACTCTTGACTGTAATGGCTAGCACTTAGTTGCCAACTTGATATAATATAGAATTATCTGAAAAGAGATTCTCAATGAGGGATTGTCTAGATCACATTTGTCTCTAGGTATGTCTTGGAGGAAAATCTTGATTATATTAACTGACTAGGCAAGAGTCATTCTATGAGGTAGTTACACATTTACAAATTGGAATCCTTGCTATATAAAATAGGAGAAAGTGAGTTATGGAGAATGATACATATCTCTTTTCCTTTCTACTCTTGTCTGAGATTGTGATATGACTAGTTGTCCCCTTGACTTCTCTAAAATGGACCCAAACTGGAATTGTGAACTAAAATAAATCATCTTTCTCTAAATTGCTGTTGTTTATTATATCATAGCAACAAAATGAAACTAAAATATTGATCTAGTAAATATTTATAATCAGTTATGAGGGTACACTGAAACATAAACAAAACAAATTAAGTAAATTCTAGTATATGTCTCTAGACAAGATCCTGTATTCTATGTTCTATATCCTGTATTCTGTATCCTGTATTCTGTGTCCTGTATCTTGTATCTATATCCTATATTGTGTATCCTGTATTCTGGAACTAAACACTGAAAGGCCGTGTATGCTTTTCCTCTATCCCCCTTTCCCCGTCTGTCCACAAGTGAGCAGCTTTACACGACCATGACTCTGCATGACATATGTTTTGTCTCATCACAGACCCAGGAACAGTGTAGCTAAGTGAGCATGGGATGGAACCTGAAAATCCAAACCAAAATCATCTTAGTTACTATGAAGTTGTTTACTCAAATGTTTAGCACAGCTCTGGAAGCTGACATACCCTTCTAAGAAATAGGTGCAGAGAACATGGTGAAGGCAGACTCCCAGGAGACTTTTAGGGACTGGGAGATAAGAGAGGAGCTCTGCATCTAGGAGATTAGTAGGAATTCATGTGAGCAGGACTAATGACTGACTTTCTCTTAAGCACTGGATCTGAGATACTTGGCAAGACCTCAGGAAGAGTAAGTAATGTGGGTTGGGCATGTATATATGTGGCATGACTGTAGAGCAACTCTGAACTTCTAGATGTCAGAACACATGGATTTTTTGACTAACGTCTTTCTCTGTATCCTAGCTCCCTTGAGGTTCCCTATCCTTATGTACTATTTCAAAGGCATCTTCTTTACCAATAGCAACAATCTACTGATTGTTTATTAGAAATAAGCATGCTTAAACAAAAATATTCACAGCACTTTACCATACTTCTTAGTAGACTGGAGATTCTTTCAATGGAGCACAAGTTTTCGCTTTGTATTTTCACTGGCAAACAGTACAAACATAATGATAACAGAATTACAATTTGGTGAGAGTTATCAAATTAATTTATGCCTGTTTAATCATAAATTAGAAAATAGCACTGATGATAAATTGGAAATTAGAAAAAAGTTACTAAAAAGCCAGGTAACATTATGAGATATTTTTGAATAACAATAATCTAAAAAGGGAAAAGGGGACAAATGAATTTAAAAGCAAATTCCCAGTCTGGGGATATAAACATGGAAGAAGTAATTTTTTTCTTTTTCTTATCCTTAAAGACCACCCTAGATCAACATTATCTGCTCAATAAAATTTCACCCTGACATGGCTTCTCAACGACCATAGAAGACTATGAAGGGTATTGTTCTAGTAATGGGTACCAACCTAAAATGGGAACATTTTATCTTTTCATTTCCTGTTTGCCATTTTATATCTGTAAGAAATTTATAACTTTGTTTCTCAAACTTCCTTTTGTGAGTAGATCACTTTCCTGGTAAACACTTGGCTGTCCCTTCTCAGGCTCTGACATCTCTATGATCTTTTGACAGTCTTTAGAGAATATTCTGTCCCTCATAAACTTTCCTCCACACCAATGTGAATAAACCCACTTTCTTCCCATTGAAACTTAAAACCTCTTTTTTTCCCTTTGAAGCAGAAAAAGAAAAGCCTTATTCCTGTAAGACTGAGTAAATAAACAATAACACTTGGATCAGAGGTACAAGGAGTTTTCAATTCTGCCTGAAAAAAAAAATGTTTATATATGTTGGTTGATACATTAGGGAAATGTCTTACTGAGTAAAATACTTATTTTCTGGAAAGTGGCAGTTAAAGATAAATTTTGTATACCTCTTACATAGATGGGAAAAGACTCAACAATCTCAATTCATTGTACAAGAAATGCTGATGCATTATGTATACTTCACGATGAATATACATACTTGATATAATTGAATCAAAATAAGGAAAAGATAATATTACTTTTAGTATGGATTTGAAAAATATATTAATTATGCATATTAACAAATAACACCTGGAAGTAGTCTTTCCTTTTATTTAAATGCAAGTCAAAATATAAGAATTTTGAAATCTATAGAGGCTAATTAGAAAAGGGTTTGAGGTTTCTTTAATCTGAGAAGCCTGATAGCTTAACTCCATTCAAAGGACAGATCACTCAACCTCATCATTGAATCTTAGGCAATCTTTCAGAGAGAGAGAGAGGAATAACTGTTTATAGTTTGTAAATTGATGGAAAACAATAAATTTTGAGAAATAGAGTGCAAACTTTAAGCAATGAAGCTAATTTATAGAGAAAAGAAGTCATTAGTCAGACTTAAGGCCCACTTAGTAAGAGGGAATTCATGGATAGCCCTTGCCAGTTCTCCATGGTCAGTGAGGGTATGTATGCTAGAAGAGAACGTACTACTGCCCCTTTCCTAAGCCATTATAATTCCTAACTACATCCTAAATATTTTTTCTATGCCCATGAAAATGTGTACTTCTCACCGCTCAGCAATGAAGCCTACTTGTTCTAGCTGTTAGAGAACATAACAAATCTAAAACTCAAATATACAAAACAATTGGCCATGGAATACCAATCCATAATTTAAGCATGACTTTCACAACGTCTATACCTATGGCTCAGAGAATATCATTGGAGAGGGGATAGAACAATAACAAAAGCCAGAGGACCAGAATGTTAGTTATGGGGTAAAAAATCTATATATAAAAGGGACCACACTCATGAAATATTAATGTGGTTACCTAGCCAAGACTGTACAATGGAGGTACCACTTGACTTCTCAAAGTTGATGGTAGAAATATCACAAGCCCCGATCCTAACTGAAAAGAAACAGACAGTTAATGGATGTTGAGAGAGGACAAATATTGTGGGGGATGAACCCACTGAAAGGTTATCTAATTATAAGTGACCAGACCGAATGCATTCATGTGAACAATTATGAATGTACTCAGTAGGTTCTGTGTGTGCATATGTTTGTGTGCATGTGTGTGTGTATCTGTTTGTGTGTACATATCAAACACAATTCTGAGAGAGGCGTATAGAGCCCTTTGCCTCCATACAGAAATACTGGCTATTATAGCTGGCTTTCTCGGACCCCAAGCCCTAAATTATGACATGAAGAATTCTTATTCATTTGAAAGCTTGGTATTTAGCATAGGCTTGTCTCACTCGCTATTATAACTTACTTTAATCTGTTTCTCTTCTACATTTTGCCTCATGAATTTAACCTTTCTTTCATCTGTATGTCCTATGTTCCTGCTTCCTCCATGTCTGTCTGTCCAGTTCCTGGTGTCTCCCTTTCTTTTCCTCTCATTCTCTCATTCTCTTTTGAGCCTAGACTCTTCCTCCTACATATTCTCTCTGTCTGCCAGCCATGCCCATCCCTCTACTGACTAGCTATTGGCCATTCAGCTTTTTATTAGACCAACGGTGCCTTAGGCAGGCAAGGTAAAACAAATACAGTAGATTTTTACAGAGTTAAATGAATGCAGCATAAACAAATATAGCACTTCTTTACAAAGTAAACAATTATTCCACAACAGGTTTGTAGCACAGATTTTAACTGGCCTTTATAATAAAAACCTGGAGTTAGATACAGAGGTTAATGCTGAAAGCTCAGAGAAGCACTAGAGAGTTCTTACCTCTACCAATGGTCAGACTAAAGGGTGATTCTATCTCTATGAATCCTCAGACTGCTGCTGTCTCTAGAAAACTTCAGACTGCATCCATCTCTATGAATCCTCAGGCTGCATCTGAGCTCCTGTCTCCTCCCACCTTATATTCCTCTTTCTCCACACTGCCATATCACTCCTGTCTCCAATTCCCTAGTGCTGGAATTCAAGGCATGTGATCCCAAGTGCTGGGATCATCTTTGTGTGAGCTCTGCTTCCCTTTAAGACAGATTTAATCTCATGGAGTCCAGGGTGAACTTGAACTAACAGAGATCCATCTGCCTCTGTCTCCCAAGTGCTGGAATTAAAGGTATGTGCCACCACTGCCTGACCTCCGTGGCTAGCAAGTGACTTAGCTCTGCACTCTGATCTTCAGGAAAGCTTCATTTGCAAACTTTCAGTTCCAAACTTTACAAATGAAACATCACCACACAGGCTACCGATAGATAGGAGGAATCACTGTCACCAGTTGCGTTTTCACTCTTCTGTCAAATAAGCTCCTACATGGATAGCTAAAGATGTGAAAAAGAGCCGGGCGGTGGTGGCGCAAGCCTTCAATCCCAGCACTCGGGAGGCAGAGGCAGGCGGATCTCTGTGAGTTCGAGACCAGCTTGGTCTACAAGAGCTAGTTCCAGGACAGGCTCCAAAACCACAGAGAAACCCTGTCTCGAAAAACCAAAAAAAAAAAAAAAAAAAAAAAAAGATGTGAAAAAGTAATTTGTAGGGAGGAAGGCCAGTAGACAGAGGTGAGGAGGAGAGTGATTAGAGCCATTTAGAAACTCAACAAGTGACTACTAATATTTGGGCAACTGAAGCACAACAAAAATCTACAACTTCACGCTTCCTTAAATGAAACTGAAACTGAATGTGAACTGAACCTGTTGCTCTCAACTTTTCAGCATATCTCCTTTGACTGTGCCATCTTGTTCTCTTTGGCTTTTAAATAATATTTGTTTTATGGTTCCAATATTAAACGCTTACATATACTATTTGTAACATATTCTTAAATGCTGTTTATAGTTTCACTTAGCTTGCTTTAGCTTTATTCATATCGGTAGTATTTATTTGATTGCATTCTAGTTTATTAAAGATTTCTCCTGCACTTCCCTACGAATAATTTGCCAATTCAGACATAGATGTATGTTCTAGTTATAAGCAAATGCACACAGTGTACGTGACTATTTCATGGAAGTGTTTTTCTTTTTAGAACTACTAAGCAATACTCTCTACGGCTGAAATTATACCCTGACAGTAATATTATATATTTTATGAGGTTGTTACTTAGCCTTTCACCCCAATTTCTACAGACCTTATAGAATGAACTGAGTTAGTTCCAAACTTTCCATAACTTAAAAGAAGAAAGAAGCTGAGATTAGTTTTGGTAGAAATTAAATTGAAAGCTTTAACATTAAAAACAACTTTGATTTATCCATTCTGTCTCCACCAAATATCTTCAACTATATAATACATGTTATATCTAACCTGCATCAAAGTAGGGAGCAAAATGTTTGGCTAATGAGAACTCACATTAAAAGATACAACAATGAATCTCTTCATCACTGAATACCTTCAGGAAAAAGGATACTTGCCATGAAATATAGGAAACCTGTTGAATGAGAAGTTCTAAGCTCTGAGCATTAATGAAGGGAAATACATGATATGGGATATTTGCTAAGGACTGGAATAAAATTAATAACAGTGTCTAGAGATTTTTTATTTGTAAATTATTTTTGGAGATCATAATATAATTATATCATTTGCTCCATTTCTTTCTTCCCAATAACTCAGCTGAATACACCTTATTAGTCTATTTCAACATTTAGTAAATATGATGCTACTTCCCTTCTAATTTCATTTCTGAAAGTGTGTGAAGTTTCTGCTATCTAGCACAGAGACAAGGAGATAATGCATATTTATGTGATAAAGCTTATATGATATTTATCTGTCCTAGAATAGCTAATTATTACTATTTAATTTCTACCCTGTTCATTTGAAGAGTCACGTGTTATCTACTCTGTGTGTGTGCTTACAGATGCTGAGATTTCTTCTGTTATTCATAAATCACAGGAAGCATCATATATAATTCATGAGCTAGAAGGAAAGTCTATATTATTAGAGATATTGAAATATACAAAACAATTTAAAGCCAATACAGAAACCACTATGGAAAGAATGAACCTTGAATTTAATTTAAAATCTTGAAATCTTGGGCCTATTATTTATGGAGTTAAAGAGGACACTTAAACCATCACTTGCCTCAATTTGCTCATCTTCAGTGAAGGCAGCCGTACTCTTTCGGTGTCTGAGCCATCCCAATAAATTAAAAAGCCATTAAGAACTTCATCCACAGAAAAAAAAAAGAAGGAAAAAACTCTAATCACACTGTTGCACAGTCTGGTATCTAGGGAATCTCTGCTATCAGCCCAAGTGATCTGTCATTTAAGTAGAAGCATTCCACATTTCCTCTGGACTTGAAAGATTTCTTTTGTAAGTCATGATTTAGTTGCAATGTCTTTACCCAGTTTACAAACATGGACAACAAGTTAAATTTTTGTAGCTCTACTTTTCAGAAATAAGGGAACATTTCTTAGCTTTTTTTTTTTAACTTTTCTGCTGAGATCTAGTGCTAGTAGTCCTGAACCAAAAAGCTTCACAAGATTTACTATTTTTCTACTCTGTTCTACTAAATTCCTTTCCCTATGTATATCTCCTGCAAGATGTGTGGACATTACATGATTTTTCTAATGTTCTGGCCAAGTTAAGGCTCTCATGATCTTCAAAACTGGCTTATGTTTAGGAGCAATCTCCCCTCAAATTTAATTCCCATGTCACAGAGCTTGCATGTTTCTTTTCTTTTTTTCTTTTTTTATTGCTTTATAAATAATACCATTCAAAATTTCCACTTCCTCCCCTCCTTCCATTTCTTTTCCATTACCCACTCATCCTCCTCTCTCCCCCTCCAGTCCTAAGAGAGGGCAGTATGTCCTGCCCTGTCTGAAATCTAAGGCCCTTCCCCCTCCATCCAGGCTTAGGAAGGTATGCATCCAAACAGACTAGGATCCGAAAAAGCCAGTACATGCAGTAGAGACAAATCCCAGTGCCATTATCATTGGCTTCTCAGTCTTTTCCAATTGTCAGCCACATTCAGAGGGTCCAGGTTGATCCCATACTCGTTCAGTCCCAGTCCAGGTGGCTTTGGTGACCTCCCATTAGATCAGGCACACCGTCTCAGTGGGTGGAATAACCCCTCACTGTCCTGACTTCCTTGCTCATCTTCTCCCTCCTTCTTTAACTGGACCTTGGGGATTCAGTCCAGTGCTCCAATATGGGTCTCTGTCTCTATCTATCTGATGCCAGATGAAGGTTCTATGGTGATATTCAGGATAGTCATCAGTTTGACTACAGGACAAAGCCAGTTCAGGCACCCTCTTTTCCACTGCCCAGGGTTCTAGCTGGGAACATCCCCATGGACACCTGGGAACCCCTCTAGAGCCAAGCCTCTGTCAACCCCCAAATGGCTCCCTTAATTAAGATATCTTCTTCCCTGCTCCCATATCTGTCCTTCTTCCATCTCAACCATTCCACTCCCCCAAGCTCTGCCCAACCCTCCCCTTCTCCTTTCTCTCTCCCCTTCTCCCTTTCGCCCCTACCCTCCCAACACCCATGCTCCAAACTTTTGCCTGGTGATCTTCTCTGCTTCCAATTTCCAGGAGGATCTATATATGTTTTGTGTGAGTTCACCTTATTTCTTAGCTTTTCTAGGATTGCGAACTATAGGCTCAATATCCTTTGTTTATGTCTAGAATCCACTAATGAGTGTGTACATACCATGTTAGTATTTTTGGGTCTGAGTTTTCTCACTCAGATAGTGTTTTCTATTTCCACCTATTTGCATGCAAAATTCAAGATGTCCTTGTTCCCCCCCCCCCCCCCCCCCCCGCTGAGTAGTCCTCTAATGTGCAGATGTGCCACACTTTCTTCATCCATTCTTCCATTGAGGGGCACCTAGGTTGTTTCCAGGTTCTGGCTATAGCAAATAATGCTGCTATGAACTTAGTTGAGCAAATGCTTTTGTAGTATAATTGGGCATCTCTTGGATATATGCCCAAGAGTGGTATTGCTGGATTTTCCCTTGCTAGCTTTCCTGCTTTGTGGGAAGTTATTTTACTTATTTTGCTTTCTTCTATACCTGTGAACTTCACTAGAAACAGATGTCTAGCTATTTTGGGTATGTTTATGATGATTAATTAAAATATATCTTGATGGTGTTTTTCTAAAATTAGTTCATAAAATCATTTTCTCAAATAAATTTCATGTCGCTTGTTTAAGTACTCTTTAGAAGTCTAAATATTATTTGCAATACTTTTTAAAAATTAAGGTGAAAAATGTTCAATAGTTGCAGGCTGTAAAACCCTTTTAATCTTATATTACTTGACTTTTCCTGAGAAGATGTGAGAAGCATCCATTCACTTATGGCAGAGTACCAATGGAAGGATCAAGAATTACACTCTTCTCTGCTTTGGTGAATCAGTACGTTCATTGGGGTTACTTACAGAAACATGGGTAACACAAGACAGCTGTATCACCAGAAAACTCACTCCAGCATGGGGTGTTGACACTGGAAAACTCCCTGACTAACCTAAAGGAGGATTCACCACATTTTTTTTCTGCAATTACTGCTTATGAAACGATGGGAAACCCCTCTTCTCCATCTTGTAACTCTCTGAACTCTTAGAGCATCAGTATTTGTTTTCTTCAGTTCATGGCTGAACACTGCTATGCAAATAAACACATGTTTAGAAGTAATTTTAAAAAATACATATCGTCTCATTAACAAAACAATAATTGTGATCTCCTCACTGAGCCTTTAATGTCTTAATCCATGGAGCTTTGTCCTTATTTCCACTAACAGAAATGAGTTCTATCTTGTGTAGAAGGCACAAAAGGCATTTGATTATACCCATAGCAGACTTGCTTCAACTGAATTTCCAGGTAAATTTTATGCAACAATTTCATAAGGCATTTTACCAACTCCATTACTAAGTAGGACTGCCAGTGACAATCCTGTGCTCTCATCAGAATGACAGTGCTTTCCAGCACAATAAGAGCCAGCAGTAGAAAGATTACTTGTAGTCAGTGAATGATTTTTCCATGTTTTTAACAAAAGTGGGATTTTTGCTTCTTTTATTTTACTTTTTATTGATTTTTATTGAGGTCCACATTTGTCCCTGTCTGCTCCCTTTCCCGCCTCTCCCCTCCCCTTTAACCCTCTCCCAAGGTCCCCATGCTCCCAATTTATTCAGGAGATCTTGTCTTTTTCTACTACCCATGTAGATTAGATCTATGTATGTCTCTCTTAGGGTCCTCATTGTTTTCTAGGTTCTCTGGGGTTGTGATTTGTGGGCTGCTTTTTTATTTTGTTGTTGTTGTTTTGTGTTAAAAAACCACTTATGAGTGAGTAAATGTGATATTTGCCTTTCTGTGTCTGGGTTACCTCACTCAAAATGATGTTTTCTAGCTTCATCCATTTTCCTGCAAAATTCAAGATGTTATTTCTTTCTGCTGTGTAGTACTCCACATATATACCACATTGTCCTTATCCATTCTTCAGTCGAGGGGCATTTAGGTTGTTTCCAAGTTCTGGCTATGACAAACAAAGGTGCTATGTACATAGTTGAGCACATGTCATTGTGGCACGATTGAGCATCCTTTGGGTATATACCCAAAAGTGGTATAACTAGGTCTTGAGGAAGGTTGTTTCCTAATTTTCTGAGAAATCACCAGCTGACATCCAAAAAGGCTGTACCAGCTTGCATTCCCATAAAAGATTGTCTCTGAGAAGTCTTTTATATCAATCAATCTGATTTATGCCTTTCTTCAACACTATTCCATGTTTTGGGATCCCAAGCAAAATTCCTTAGAGCTTATTTAATCAGCGCTGTCTTTCACTTAAATTTTACACTGTGCGTGAATGACTGGCCAGGTTTCTTCCTCATTTTCCATTTTCCACTTTTTGAATCAAACCAGAGTCTAGTGCATAAGGTAGCATCTACTTGCCTCTTTTCCACTGTAACTATTTCTTACAAAGGTAAGTTCTTTGGGAGAAGAATACTTAACCCCAATTGTAAGTTTTGTTGCCTACAGCAAGGGAGACACCACTATCTCCATAGTCTTCCTACTACCCCTTTCCATATGTGGAATGTATTTTCTAACCTTTCTCAGTTCGGCAACATCTCTCTACTTATGCATTGAACTCTACTATCAAGAAACTATGCCCTTCTTTTCTACGTTCAATAGCATGGTCAACCGAGGATCCCATCCTTACCTTTCACATGTTTCAAGCTGATTCCAAATCTTAACAACACTCATTTCAGAAAATTTTCAGTTTCCACCTAAAAAAGACGGCACAGTATCCTATACCATATGGGAGACAAGCTATTCTTAAACAGATGAACCACGGTTTCATGTCTTATAATACATTCATATAATTGTTCGTAGCTTGGGTGTCACTTGTATGAATGTCTTTTCTTTTGGAAACATGAAAAAGGTATCTATTCATGACAGACAAGGCAATGATGACAAGAAAAAACATTATTTAAGTCTAGTTCAGTAATCCAATGTGTTTAGCTCAGTTACGTATAGGAGTTTGGTTGAGTTATTAATTACTGGAACATTGGTGATATGAAAACAGCTGTGCCATTGAAAGTACAGCCTCATTATAGGAGATGATGCAGCAAAGTTGTACACCTGGAGTTCACTCATAAATTTATAGGTTGCACCATGAGAAATGTTTTTTCCCTAGCAAACATTTCTGTTTATTTGATGTTGAAGAGCAGATTCAGGAATCTTGTAATTTTCTAATCTTCCTTTGTCTTGAAACTTTCATGAGCCTTCTGATACTCTTAAGTTTCCTTGTTTAATTTAGGCCCTATGTCCATTCTTAATAGATTAGTTCCATTCCCATCTTTCTAGAAACGGGCTCAAAACTTAAGAAAAAAAATAGAGCTTCTGTGTAGTGGTCTCAGAGAGTTCCCATGATAACATTAAACAAGTCCTTATAAAAAAAATCCAGGTATGTATGTTCAATGTTAGTCATGGGTAAATGATACAGATGATGAAACACTAAATAGTTATTTTGTAGCAGAAAATATCCAAGAAGACAAATATTTGGAATCCCCAACTGCCAATGGAGATGCCATTGAATTTCTGTTAGGATTGACACCTAAAAGAGATGTATTCTCAAAATAAAAGCAAAACAAATGAAAACACTTATTTGCAGGGGCAGGATTTCTGCCTTTACAAAACTTAAGCTCATTCACTGAAATTGTATTAAAGTGACATAAAAGTACCTGGCAGGAGCAAGTACAAATATTCAATTTTGATAAACAGTTTTGTAAGTTCTATATGAAACAAAAATGAAAAGTAATTAGAAATACGAAGTTTAAAACACATTCACCAAAGGACATGAACTGGAATGTATAAAAAGAAAGAGACAACAAATGAAACTTAGCAGGGAATCCAGACACTTACAAATTTATCTATTTAGTGTGTTCAGGTAGGTAAAATAAACAATACTGTTGATTTTGGAAAAGAATATCACTCGACGAAGAGCGTTAGTGAAAATTATAGAAGCAAAACAAAACAAAATAAAACCAGAAACTTCTGTCTGCCAAGAATTATACTACAGTCAAAATAAACAGTGAATCGGAAAACAGCATCAAATATAAGCATGGTCTTCTTTCATCGTGTCAGTTATCTGACTTTGTTCTATGCTTTCATTACTATGTTACTATGACTTTCATTAAGATGACACATTCTAGAGAAGAGTTGCTTTTCTGTCTCATAGCTTTGATTTCATTATTGGGTATGTATACCGGTTTATGCTCTCACAATAGCTGTTTTTCAAGAACATGAGAAAGTACTAATCACACCATCAGAAAGGGGTTCAGTGGCTGCAATCATTCTTTTAACAATTTTCTTTTGCAGGATCAATTAATTCATTGTTCATGTCAGAAAGATCCCTTAGTTCCTTCCTTGAGCAGTAACTCAGAATAACCTGAATATTTTTCAGTGGGACCAATTCAGTCCCTATTACATCTTCCATAACAACCCTGGGAACTAAAATTACACCATAAAAACACCTGAGAGAAAAATGGTCTATACCTCCAGTCATTTCAGTTAACTAGAATACCTCCCATATCCGGAACCTTAGCTAAATGGACTTGTGGCAACATAAGAAAATATATTCACAGGTTTTTGGACTAGAATTTGGTCATTCTTGGTTTGTATGGTGCCCAATTGTCTACTTATTACCACATCTGAGATGCATAAACTTCCAATTAATCAAGATGTGGTATGAGTTGGATATACATGGGAGGTAAGGGTCCTTAAATTTGAGAATCATCAAAATTATAATCACATAAAGTTATGAGAAAAGTTGAATTGTGGAATTCCAAATTCTGAGAAGGAGGATCTCAGTTGCATAAGAACACAGTGCTTAGGAAGTTTTCTAAAGAAAACCACATTTACTGGTAAGCCAAGAGAAGATCCCCCATTCACTGTCCAGTCAGCTGCAACTGCACACATGCATTTGAGAGGTCAGGTAACAGTAAAAGCCCCCATTCAATTTTGCATGATGATTAAGAATTGCTATATTTAAAGGCTTGATGGCTCTTGTATTTTGTTTCCTCTACTCACCCAGCTTCTCTTATCCTCAATAAGTTTGCAATGAGAATATTCTATGGGTATGAAGCCAAATTTCACATGCTCTGGAGCTGAATTCACTTCATATTCAAGAAGAAGGGCTCCCATCCGGTGGTGAGTCTTGAATCAACTCTGGAATTTTACTCTCCCTTTTTACTTTTCAAAGTGCACTTTCTTTCTTTCCTGCAGGTGCCAGTGCTTTCCACCATCACTCATTCAACAACATATAGTTAAAACAAGAAAAGGAAAAGTAAAAATGGGTTACTTTTAAAGATAAAAGAAAAAAGGCATAGCATGCAAAAATAGTAATAAACAATATAGAATACTATATAAATGTTACAATATTTCAAAAATAAGCAAAATTGATTGAATTCATTTTTAATAAGCATACACATTGAATTTATAGAAAACAGAAAGTCTAAAATAAGTAAACAGATTTGTAAAACATAAATAACACCAAAATTAAAGATTTTATAATTAAACTAAATAAGAAAAATGACATACAAAACAATTATTATGTATTAATATTAAATATGGATATTTGATGTACAAATGTGAACACAAAGAGAATGTCTAATAATTTCTCCAACACATGAAAAAATTCACTTAGCCATGCTCAAAATATTTAAATAATATTTGAAATGGGATAACAGCAAACATGAACCTTGAATATCAAGAAATTAATGAATAACATAGTATACATAAACATTAGCATTACAGTAAGTATTGGTTCCGGTACAATATGTTGTAAAGAAGCCAAAGATTTGCCAAATGTCATATTCCAGATATTTCTCAAAACATTTAGAGGAAAACAATAAAATAGAATACATGGCACAAATTCTCTTTATCCAATACTACTATACCTGCTAAGAGTAGTAGAATAATTACAAAGAAATAATGAAGTAGTATCAGGAGCCTCATAATCTGCATTATGCAGACTAATTCCTGTAATAATTGTATCATAGGTGTATTGAAAGACATGTGTATGGAATGAGTAGAGGGCCAACAGCTAAAGCATTTCAAAATTAATTATGAATCAAAGTATATAATAAAATACTATTCCAGACTGAAATAACAGAATAATAATTAGCATACAATGTCAAAAAGTTGATAAAGAATAATCTAACCATATATATATATATAACAGATCAGTTGGAAACAAAGTTAGTTACAAGTGCCTGGGCTATGGAACAAGAGGCGTTTAAAGCTTAATGTCAGGAAATTAACTGATACAATAATAAGAAGCAGTTAATGGTTAGATCCATATGTGGTGTGTGTGTGTTAGTAGGTGTGTGTGTGTGTTCGTGTGTGTGTGTGTGTGCATGCACACACACAGGCACGTATGACACTGAAGCAGAAGAAATGAGAAAGGGCTGCAAGAATGGGTAATACCTGATGTACTGAAGTGTGCAGGTAACCATAATTTTTCTCTCATCTTGCATGATTTATGCTTTTTCTGTACACACATGAAGCATTTGTATTATAGCAAATGGCTTACTTGTTTACTAAAATATTATTCACTTCTAGTCACATTGTTGCAAACTATAGAATGTCATTTTATGCATAAACAGGATTTTGTATTCTACAAATAAATCCACAATATGTTTTTTCTTATTCAATCACAAATCAAGTGTCAGAAACTAACTGATACAATATCAGCTAGCGGTTACACCCAAACATGGTGTGTGCATATACATATTTGTATGTGTGCTATTCATGTGTTCATGAAAGAATGGAGGAACAATAACTTCAAAAAACTGAATTTATTTAAAGTATTTTCAACAAAAATGTACCAAAATCTTCATAGAAATAGTTGAGTTACAAGTTGGGCAAGAGTTGTAGATGACTAAAACATTCAAGAACAGCTTATGATACCACAAAATACAAAAAAACACAACGGAAAGCATTGGCATGTCAGAAGGATACAGAAATTAACTGCAAGAGAATTTAATGACTAAGTCAGGATAATATAAACACAAAAATTGATGCTGTGGAAAATGAATCCAAGCAGTTAATTAAAATAGAGAATCAGAGCTCATCATTAAAAACTGATGTCCAAGAAGCTTGGGAGTACTTTGCTAGAAACATTTATTAATTTTCAAAGGGAATGTAAAAGCATTCTTTGAAGATGCCTAGAAAACAACACCATTGAGCAATTGTGAGAGAATATAATACTAGAATCAAACAAAACTATGTGCCACCTGATAGGATGCCAGCAGATGCCTACAAAATCTCTGTCTTGTTCATGCCAAGATACATAATCTGAGTAAAACCTACTTTTTAACTCAGAAATGACTAAATTGTTGATAATTCTATAAAATAATTTTCAAAGATGTTTATGTTTTCAAAAGTGCCCGGTATATGAATTTCAAGTAAAGATTAATTAGCTGTTGCCATTTCAAAGGACATAATAAGTCATGCAAATCATGAGTTTAAGCTTTGGAAGCTTTTATTGTCTTAGAAATATTTCATAATAATGTACACAAGTGTGATATTTTACAGAGCTGTTACATAAGAAAGAGCCTTTGTAACAACTATACACAATTGTTTGGGGTATTCAAGTACTTTTAATTGAGCTGCAAAATATATGTTGTTTATATTTTATATATATTCGAAACTCTTCTGAGAAGTTATAGAAATTTATCTAGAAAGCCAAACCAAAGAACAAACAATATAAAATGTTGCTATACAAACTGTTAGGATGATGCTAAATACAGTTTCTATTGTACCTAGCATAGTTTCTATTCTAAATCAGAGAATACCTACAATAATATGAACAAAATTGAGATGATAATATATATAAAACATGCTGGAAAGATGCTTCAACCAGTAAGAACACTGGCTGATGCCCTGAGTTTAATTCCCTAAGGTAGAAGGAGGAAAATGACTCACAGAAGTTTTCTGAACTCCCAATCCTCACTGGATATGTAAATGCCAGTATACACTTCCTCCCTCCCTCCCTCCCTCCCTCCCTCCCTCCCTCCCTCCCTCCCTCCCTCCCTCCCTCCCTCCCTCCCTCCTTCATTGCTTTATGAGAACAAAAAATGTGTAATGTTTTAAGCTTTACACTTTGCGTTTTACCCAAGTAAATGATCATTCAAAGTAAATGTGAATGATTGGTTTCCACTGAGCGCTTTTTTCCAAAAGAACCCCAAATTTGTCACTCAGTTCTTTGTTTCCATTTTTCTGGGTTTTTCAGTAAAGAGTACCACTCATCGATAATTCTGAAGTACTGATGTTCATAAATTTTACCCTTTTCATTACTTCTGCTCCATGGTGAGTTAATTGTCCACTTTCCTTTGTAGGTTATGCAAGAAAAATATTTTCCCATCTTTCTATATAAATATTTTATTCAAGTTATACTTCAATTCTTTCTTTCTAAGATCTCCCAATGGGTAGTCCATCATTTGAGTAGTACAGCTCAGTATAAACAAAAAGGAAAGTGCTTTTAGTGCCCTGATAACAAGACCAAGTGCAAAACTTGCTAGAGTATTGGGTACTTAAATAAAATAACTGTGACTTTTTTTTAATTGAAACCATGGAATATCACATTATATAAGTTCTATCTGAGAGTTAGTAAAGCATGCCAAACACATCAGAAATATTATGAAAAAAATACCTTGAAAGGATTTTCCAAAAAGTTAGAACATTTTATCACCATATTCACGATAACAGGCCAACAGCTAAAGCACACTCAGACCCAAAGTATAACATTTTCTAACATAATAATTAGAACTAACATTTACAATTACTATAAATAGGCCATACCTACAGTATTGATTTATATAAGCCGTTTATCCAATGTATTTTTTAAACAATTGATAAGAGAATGATTTTAGACTCTCAATGTACTAATATGGAAACCACGGCTGTACTCTTAACCATTCCTCAAAGAAATTACAACAGTCAGCAGATAGTTGGCTCACCTTGTGTGTTAATAACTACTCTGAGTTTCCAAAGTGGTTGTAATAGCTCGCATTCCCACCAGCAATGGATGAGTGTTCCCCTTACTCCATGTCCTCTTCAACATAAGCTATCATTAGTGTTTTTAATCTTAGCCTTTCTGTCAGGCATAAGATGGTATCTCAGAGTTGTTTTGATTTGCATTTCCCTGATAGCTAAGAATGCTGAGTATCTTTTCCTTAAGTATCTTTTGCCCATTTGAGATTCTTCTGTTGAGAATTCTCTGTTTAGTTCTGTGCCCCCTTTTAAGTGGGTTATTTAGAGTTTTTTTTTTTTAATATTTATTTGTTATGTATACAATAGTCTATCTGTATGATATGCCTGCAGGCCAGAAGAGGGCACCAGACCTTATTAGAGATGGTTGTGAGCCACCATGTGGTTGCTGGGAATTGAACTCAGGACCTTTGGAAGAGCAGGCAATGCTCTTAACCGCTGAGCCATCTCTCCAGCCCCATTTAGAGTTTTTATATCTAATTTTTTCATATATATTGGAGGTCAATCCTTTTTCTCATGTGGGTTGGGTGAAATTTTTTCCCATTCAGTAGGCTACCTTTTTGTTTTATTGACTGTTTCCTTTGCTTTACAGAAGCTTCTCAGTTTCATGAGGTCCCATTTATTTATTGTTGCTCTCAGTGTCTGTGCTACAGGGGTTATATTTAGAAAGTGGTCTCCTATGCCAATGCATTGAAGACTACATCCCACTTTTTCTTTTATCAGGTTCAATATGATCTGATTTAGATTCAGTGAGGACTTCTGAATTATTTTGAGTGGATCTTGAATCATGCCACATCACTGAAGGTATTTATTAGCTGTAGGAGTTCCCTAGTAGAGTTTTTGGGGTCACTTCTATATACTACCATATCCCTGCAAATAACAAAAATTTGACTTCTTCCTTTCCAATTAGAATCCACTTTATCTCCTTTTGTTGTCTTATTGCTATAGCCAAAACTTCAAGAACTATGTTGAGGACATATTGAAAGAGTGGACAGCCTTGATTTTAGTAGATTCACTTTGAGTTTTAAATAACATTAATTTGATGTTAGTGGTCAGCTTGCTGTATATTGCTTTTATTATATTTAGATATGTTCCTTGTATCACTTATCTCTTCAAGATCTTTACCATGAAGGGGTGTTAGATTTTGTCAAATGATTTTACAGCATCTAATGAAATTATCATATGGTTTTTCTTTCAGTTTATTTAAATGATGGATTACATTGATAGATTTTTGTACGCTGAACAGCCCTGCATCTCTGGGATGAAGTTGACTTGATCAGGGTGGATGATTTTTTTGATGCATTCTTGGATTCAGTTTGCCAGCATTTTATTGAGTATTTTTGCATCCATGTTCATGAGTGAGATTGGTTTGTAATTATTTCTTCATTGAGTCTTTGTGTGGTTTTGGTATCAGGGTAACTGTAACCTCATAAAAAGAGTTTGGCAATGTTTCTTCTGTTTATATTATTTGTAACACTTTGAGGAGTATTGGTATTAGCTCTTCTTGGAAGTTCTGGTAGAATTCTGCACTAAAACAATTTGACCCTAGACTTTTTTTTTTTTTTTTTTTGGGTTGGCAGTTTTTTCATGACAGTTTCTATTTCTTTGCAGTTTATATGTCTATTTAAATTGTTTGCCTGGTCTTTATTTAATTTTGGTGTGTGGTATCTATCTAGAAAACTGTCCATTTCTTTTACATTTTCCAATTTTACGGAGCACAAGTTTTTGTAGTATGACATAATAATTCTCTGAATTTCCTCAGTATGGCAGTTTCTCAGAAAATTGGGAGTCAACATACCTCAGGATCCAACAATACCACTCTTGGGCATACACCAAAAATATGCTCAATCATACTGCAAAAGCATTTGTTCAACTATGTTTATAGAAGCATTATTTGTAATAGCCAGAACCTGGAAACAACCTAGATGCCCCACAACCGAATAATGGATAAAAAAAATGTGGTACATTTACACATTAGAGTACTACTCAGTGGTAAAAAACAATGACATCTTGAAATTTGCATGCAAATGCATGGAAGTAGAAAACATTATCCTGAGTAAGGTATCCCAGACCCAAAAAGATGAATATGCTATGTACTCACTCATCAGTGGATACTATCTATAAACAAAGGAAATTGAGCCTATAGTTCATGATCCTAGAGAAGCTAAATAATAAGGTGAACCCTAAGAAAAACGTATATAGATGCTCCTGGAAAGTGGAAACAGACAAGATGGCCTGACAAAATTGGGACCATGGGGGTGGGGAAGAAGGGGGTTTGAAGGGAAAAAACGGAGATAAGGGAGGGGTGAGGAGTACTTGAGGGAATGGGATAGTCAAGAAGGAGGAAGAACAGAGATGAGAGCAAGGATAGAGATATCATGATTGAGGGAGCCATTATAGGATTAGCAAGAAATATAGCTCTAAGAAGTTCCCAGCAATCCACAGGATGACCCCAGTGAAGACCCTAAGCAATAGAGGAGAGGGGGCCCTATCTTAGCTTTCCCTGTTATGAGACTGATGAATATCACCATAGAACATTCATCCAGCAACTGATGGAAACAGAGGCGGTGCCCGCATAGGAGCACGGGACTGAGCTCCCAAAGTCTAGTTGAAGAATGAAAGGAATGAGAATATGAGCAAAGACGTCAAGCCCATGATGGGTACAGCCGCTGAAACAGTCTACCTAAGCTAATGGGAGATCACCCACTCCAAACGGTCTGGGAAGAACAAGCATAGGACCAAACTAGGCCCTCTAAATGTAGTTGACAGTTGTATGGCTGGGGCAGACTAAAGGGCCACTGGCAGTGGAACCAGAATTTATTCCTACTGCTTGTACTGGCATTTTGGCAACCTATTCTCTTTGGATGGACACCTTGCTCAGCCTAGATATAGTAGGGAGGTCCTTGGACCTTCCACAAAACAATGTGCCTTATCCTCTCTGAGGATTGGTTGAGGGTGGGGTGAGAGGATATGTGGATGGAATGGGAGGGGAGATGGAGTGGAAATTTGGATTGGGTGCTTAATGAAATAGGATAGTTTGTTTTCTTTTTAAAGATAATTAAATAAAAAGGAAAAAAAAACTAATCTCGGCCCTCTAAACTTTAATTATTTAGCTGGAGCTTATAAGATTGCTCAGGAAATAAGTAAAACAGAATGGGTGTGACATGGACAGTGCAGTCACTACCACACAGCAGCAACTTGTGTTCTGAACCTTCCCAAAACTTCCCAGACCGACTGCCAGAATATATATATTAGAAGGAATGTCATGTTTTTTTTCAGTTGCTTAATCACTAGTGATCCCACAAGGTTACAATGGATTGCTCCAAATCCGTGATCACACACAGGACTTGGATTGAATTCAGTAAGTCAGAAAACAAAATGACAAAACAAAACAAACAAACAAAAAAACTGACTTCAATGTGTAAGAGGAATTTTAGGAAGAGTGGAAAATTGAGAGAATCATGAAGTGATAGTAAGTAGAATGTATAATATGTATTTAGGAAATTGTCAAATATATATTTCGATTTATATAAGAAACAGAAATTAAACAGAAATTAAATATATTATGGCAGAATTATAGATTAATATAGATTGTAGAGAGATACACTAGTTCAATTATTTACTATGGAAAAATGTGGACTTAAATTCTGATTCCCAGTACTCATGAAAATAGACCAACATGATGATACACATCTTCCCCAAGGCAAAGAAGACAGACAGATGGAGCCCTTGGCCTTGCTGAGCAGTCAGACTAGCAAATGTGTGAATTCTAAGTTCAATAAGTGATCCTGTCTCAGAAAGCTGAAAAGAGGGGGAAGAAGAAAATCATCTCAAAACACCTTCTGGCCTACACAGGCCAGATCTATATTTGGTCACATCATGAACATGGGCAGTCACAACACCACACCACACACACACACACACACACACACACACTATGATATCATGCTTCTTATGTATTATTGATCATGTTTAGAGAAGCAATCTCAAAATATTCTGTTTTGTTCAAAAATGTGGAAAATTGAAAAGAACAATTAATGGTAGAGGAGTTTGTAAAAACGGTGTTTGAAATGAAGAAAAGTTTGCTGTGAATTTATAAAGAATACATTAAAGAGAAAAGAGGGATCAGGGAAAACATGTAAGACACAAATCACAACACATGCATAGATTAAGACACACAGAGTACTTTAATCAAATGAAAGCTATCATCAAATTTAGAAAAAGAAATAGGGTGAACTAATTTATTAATTTAAAATGCCACCACTGCTGTTATATAAAAGATTAAAATTAAAAATGGGTTGTATAGAAAATTTTAGAAGAAACTAGGGGCAGGTATTAGTGACAAAAGCTATGGTTTAAAATGGAGGTGGTAACTGTCCAAAGGCAGCTTAGAGTAGATGATAAATCTTGCTGGTGAGCTGGGACTGGCATTGGAGAAAAAGGAAGACTCAAACATAACACTATCACCCCAGGAAACAATCACTGAGTAAACTGTTCTTCTGTATACTGTAATGGCAGAGATGGGGCAAGAAGTTGCTGAGAAAGAAAATATGTAATCATTGGAATAAAATATTAAATGTCTATATTTTAGGTAGTTCCATATATTGAAAGAATGCTCCCCAAACAAAAATATGACATTCTTACAGCATCCACTCTAGAAGACTCTAAACCTCACATAATTCACATTAAACTATTTAGTAACTCAAGAATAAAATAACTTAGAATTTTGTTCATAGTTAAATGTTCATTATGTTATTTTTACAAGTTCACATAGTTAACTTTTATTTTCAAATGATGCTCCTTTACAATCAAATAAAAACTAAAAGAGGAAAAAGCATAGGCCCTAAAGGACCTGTATTATTTAAGAGCAGACTCCATCCCTTACAACAGCTGAATTATTAATGTTATCATCAAAGTCAATGTCCAGAGACTATGTTCTCTGTTGCCATCTCATTCCATTATTCAACTCCACTCAGCAGAATACCTCCAGCATAAGATGAAAAACCTATTTTCCCTTCCTCCTAGGCCCCATAGCATCCTTTCCTATGATCCCCAGGGTGCCTATGAGAGTCTGTTTGAGGTTGAAAGGTCTGTGTCTTTGCCACAGGGTATCTCTGAGTCAGTTAAAGGCAATTGAGAACTTACCTCTTCCCTTCCTGAGATTTCCGGGCTCTAAGATTTTCTCAATCCAAAAATAATAAAGATGCTACCTGCATGTACCATGGCAAAAACTACTTTGTATAAAAGAATAAAATTAATCCGAAATTGTATCTCTAACCAAAGTATAGAGAAAAAAATGAAAAATAACACAAACAAAATTAACTACTTCAAGAAAATTGAAATCAGATAGAATCATTTTTAAAATACCTGATACTTAGTAGTTTCATTGTGTAGATCCATATTCTGCTGTATTTATCAAAATTGTAAAGATAGCTTTCATCATGGTTACAAGAATGCCAATCTCTGAGAATGATGCCCCAAATGTCAATGATAGTTCCATCTATTGTCAGCTCTATGAGTGTGTTCATGCTATTTTATTCTCAATGCCTGTATCCATGTCCATAAAAGAGTTATATTAACTTTGTTCTTTGTATATGTTGACATCTGTAGACAGATGTCAGAACCTTAATGGTAAACAATGACCCTCGTGGTGAGTTAAAAAAAATAATAGGAATGGGTTAATGTAAGAACTAGCTAGGAATATGCTAGCGTCACTGGCCAAACAGTGTTGCAACTAATATAGTTTCTGTGTGATTATTTGGGGTTGGGGCAGCCAGAAAATGAACAAGCAGTCTACACTCAGAGAATGGCATGCCAATGTGGGCTGACTACATCCACACAAAACTTGAGAGAACTTGGGAAGGAATTCTAAACACAAAAAATCAGAGTTACATAAGGGTTCATGGTAGCAGCATTTTCTCAGGTGGGCTTTGTTTGCTAGAAGCAAGCAAAGGCCTGATTCTTAGAAGAGAAAGCTTTCTAACTCAGCAGTAGCAGCCAAAACTTTGCAGCTCCTTTAAGAAGGCTTCCTGGTTTGTGGTAGTTGCAGAAACAACTCTGGCTCTTTCAAGAGGCTAAGCAGTTGAATGCTGTTTGTGGGTAGCATTTTGCGAGTTACTTCATGGCAACGTGGGCCAACTACTTCTGTAGTTGAAGTAGTGAGGACAGCTCCCACCCAATGATCTCAGAACTGGTGGTAAAAGTACCACCACCATATTGAAAGACTGAGAGTACTGAGGCCAGCATCCAGGGCCAATGTTTACCATTTTAAAAGCACTCATGATAAACAATAATTACAGATATGCAATAAAGATAGATTCTGACAAAAATAAACCTATAAATGGGTGATACTGTGTTTAAAAACTGTATGTAGGTTTGGGAAAGGGAAGAAAAAAGTTTAAAAAAAGTCTTTAAAGAGGCAGAGTCAGAGTACAGTCATAGATTAAAGAAGTAAAGATAAAAAGATAAATATTAAACTTGTGCAAAAGTAATAGAGTAAGAAAATAAGCCATATAAAGATGTAATATACACAGAGAGCCTGAATTATGTATATTATTGTGTTTTGTTTGAATTTTTTGAATGAGAATAAGCCAAGTACAGTGAGACATTTCATTGTAGAGGCTGCTAAGCTTAAACCAACATATATATTTTGAAGGAATCTTAACTTCAAACTTTGGGCCTAAGGTTGCTTTGGAAAAGAGGTTCTGCTTTTGTTTACACAGCAGATGTAAACCTGTGGATTCTTTCAAGGCTATTTGGTTAAATGGCTTCATGAACCCTAAAAATACTTCACCCAACAAACAGCAGGAAGTAGTTTGGAGAAAACAATGCCCAGATTCTCTAAAAGATTGTTTAGAAATGTGTGTTTACATTTAAAGGGGGCTATGATATAGAGATTATTACTTTGTATTGATATGGATCTTGGTTTATGATACAAATTTAAAGTTAATTTTTTAATTAATTTATTTATTTATTAAAAATTTCCACCTTCTCCCTCCCATTTCTCTCTCACTTCCCCCACTTGCCCTCCCCCTTCCTCTCTAGTCCTAAGAAAAATTAGGGTACCCTGACCTGTAAGAAGTCCACGGCCATCCCCCATTCATCCAGGCCTAGAAAGGTGTGCATCGAAACAGACAAGACTCCCAAAAAGCCAGTACATGAAGTAGAATCAAAACCCAGTGCCAAGCCGGGCGGTGGTGGTGGCGCACGCCTTTAATCCCAGCACTCGGGAGGCAGAGGCAGGTGATTCGCTGTGAGTTCGAGACCAGCCTGGTCTACAAGAGCTAGTTCCAGGACAGGCTCCAAAACCACAGAGAAACCCTATCTCGAAAAACCAAAAAAAAAAAAAAAAAAAAAAAAAAACAGTGCCATTATCATTGGCTTCTCAGTCAGCCCTCATTATCAGCCACATTCAGAGAGTCCGGTTTGATCACATGCTCATTCAATCCCAGTCCAATTGGCCTTGGTGAGCTCCCATTAGATCAGTTTCACCGTCTCCATGGGTGGACGCACCCCTCGTGGTCCTGACTTCCTTGCTCATGTTCTCCCTCCTTCTGCTCTTCATCTGAACCTTGGAAGCTCAGTCCAGTGCTCAAATGTAGGTTTCTGTCTCTATCTCAATCCATCACTGGATGAAGGTTCTATGGTAATATTCATCAGTGTGGCTATGGGATAAGGCCAGTTCATGCACTCTCTCCTCTGCTGCACAAGGACCTAGCTGGGGACATCTCCTTTGACACCTGGGAACCCCTTTTTATATGTATATTTCTGGTCCTCATTAAGGTATTGTGTTTGTGCAGCTCATTTAAAAAGTAATATATAATTAAAAATATAGGTTAATAGATAGTCATCTATAATAGTCAAGCTTGTAGTCATGTTAGTTAGGTCTTCTAGATGTACAGAGGTACATTTCAGATGAAAAAAGTATTCTTCAAACCTTGCAAAGATGAACAGAATATGGCCTTTAAAATGTTTTACAACTTCAGACTTTTCATGACAATGAGACACATCTGCTTTTGGCAACACCCATCTATTTGAAAAGGATGATGGGCATCAAAGAGGTTCCTTATGGGGTCTGTTAGCCGTTTAGACAAGAAACTGCACTTGCCTGGACTGTTTGATGCTGTGTTGTATAAACTGGACATGCCGGACCCACAGAAAAATAACTGCTGAACTTTCCTAAAGGTGAGACAGTCCTTTGGGTTTCCTGCTTCATGAAAGAGACTGCCCGACATTCTCCAGGACACAGAAGA
Organism: Chionomys nivalis; assembly: GCF_950005125.1. NCBI lineage: Eukaryota > Metazoa > Chordata > Mammalia > Rodentia > Cricetidae > Chionomys > Chionomys nivalis. Next base: position 24,910,952 of record NC_080103.1, on the reverse strand, counting down.
AAGTGACTGACAAACTGCCAATATAGGCAGAACAGTCTTTGAAATTTCCTACTTCATGGAAAATTCTGCTGGATTCTGTAAGCCTATATGCTGAAGATGAATGCTTCACCATTACAGAAGAACTATAGGTAACTGTCCAGGCAGCAATATATCTCTGTCAATTCTAGAGTTTTGGAAGTTGTTTACAATGCACTTCCTGTCTACTTAGGTGATATTATATCCTTCTGGGGTGTTTGATAAAGTTGAAGAATATATAATTATAATTTTCCTTAGTTATGATAAAAGATAAAGTAGAAATAAATATTATAACTGTAATTGTTGCTTGATACATTTTCCAGATGCAAATTTATAATCTTAAATATAAATATTTCACAGGAAATAGTGGTGCATATTTTTAATCTCAGTATTTGGAAGACATAGAATGGTGGGTGCCTATGAGTGCAAAACTATCTTGATTTACATAGCCAATTTCAGGCCAACCTGGGATACAGTGAGAACTAGTTTGTTTGTTTTGTATTTGTATTTGCCTTTATTTGTTTCTTCTTCTTCTTCTTCTTCAAATTTTGTGATTGTATTTATATATATTTTTTGCAATGAAGCTCAGAAAACTAGGAAATGAACTTAGGGGACAGATCCACAATATTGTATTTTGGGTGTTCATTCAAAATTTCTAATGTTTAGTTTTTCTGGCTATATCTTTATGGACACAATAAAAATATTTATTTTATAAATTACTTTAGAAAACCTTGGCCTAGTGAAGTCCATAAAGTTATCTGTCACATTGCTGTAAAAAATTTATATATTCTCATGCCCAATGTTTTCTCTAAGGGCATGAAAATGCCCTTTTTAATTATTCAACAGTCATGAAGTTCAGGAAAAGTCCCATAGAGAAAATATAGACTTTAATTAACCAAAAGATGAAGAAGCTTCTGGCCTCAGTTGAATAGCAATGTAAATTTCAATACAATAAATACTACAAAAAATATGGTAAGAGAGCCAATGATCTAGAACTATATTGAAAGAGGAGGAACAGTGCCTACGAGGTTACAGAAAGTCTTCTTACAGAATTTATCATTTGATATGGAATGTGAAAGACAAAAGGAGTTTTCATGTTGAACTAAATGAAACTGCTAGATTCATTATCTTTCCTTTACTTTGTGGATATATTCATAAAATTCACTGTACAGTTGAGTATTGCAGGTTCCTTTTTAATAGTCTATTCAAATCATCCTGATATAGAAATTATAATTAATTTTGTTGGAATTTATTTCACTTATTATAGATTTTTATAGGCCTGAAATACTCTTTTTGGGCTGTAGAAATCCCACATCTACTCAAATTTTATGAGTTGATGAATTGAACAGATGGATAATATCACTCATTATATTATAAGAAGGTGACAATTTCTGTATTCTGGAAAATTTATATTCTTAAGTCCATGATAATGTTTTCTCTTCAAGTCAATGAATACTACTTTATTTTTCTTAATTCTTAACATTCACATAAAAGAAATATTTATTAAATTAAAATGTGTTATTTTTCAAGAAAATAATTGAATACTATTTTAAGATTAACTGTATTTGCTCAATTTTCTTTTTTTATTGCTTTATAAATAATACCATTCAAAATTTCCCCTCCTCCCACTCCCCTATCCCCTTCCCCCTGCCCCTCCAGTCCTAAGAGAGGGCAGGGGACCTTGTCCTGTGGGAAGTTCAAGGCCCTCCCCCCTCCATCCAGGCCTAGAAAGGTGTGCATCTAAACAGACTAGAATCCCAAAAATCTTGATCTTAAGAATCCTATGACTCTAGTTTTGTATATAATTTCTTAGTTGTTATTTGGTTTGTTTTGGTATTTTTGAGACAAGGTCTCACTGAGTAGCCCTGACACCTGAAACTTGTTTTTTTTTTTAGGTCAGATTTGCCTTGAAATCAGAGATCTGCCTGCCTCTGCCTCTGCCTCCCAGGTGCTGGGATTAAAGGCATGCCCCACCAAATAGGCCAATGAATCTAGTTTTAAGCAATACTGGAATTTTTTTTTTTAGATTTATTTGTTTTATTTTATGATCGCGAGCATTATGCTTATGCAACACATGCTTGTCTGTTGCCTATCAGAAGTCAGAATAGAGCTTCCTATTTGCTGGAAAAGGAGTTATGGATCGTTGTGACATCCAACATAGGGCTTGGAATTAAATCCATTCTCTACAAAAGCAACAAATGCTCTTAAACTCTGAGCCAGCTTTCAAGGTCCTTTAAGCAGTGTTTTTATGAGGATGAAATGTGAGTTTTCCAATTCTTTACATGGTATTCAACATTATCATTTAATAAATCTCTGGCCAGTAATCAACAAATACAGTCATAAGCCCCCCAAAAGAGTATTTTCAAGATTATATGATGAATTTCTGCCTTTTTATATCAAACATAATGTATTGAAATAGCTAACATGCTATAAATATACCCTGGACTAAATGGTTTAATGTCAAATCACTACGAACATAAATAAGTACTTAATTTCAGTGTCAGTATTTCTTCAACCATTCAAACACAAGTCTGTTCCACTAGGCTTTTTGTATCCACAGTAGCTAGTAAGAAGGAGGGCAAGAAAACCTTCTCTTTAATAAAGAACTCAAATTGTGCTTCTGATATTGATTTCACCAGCATCATGTCATGTGGTCTCACATTAAGCAAAATTATCATCATTAAGTCTCTCGATATCCATTTGCCATAGATGTTAAATCAATCGAAAACTCATTGTATAATTAGACTGACCTTTGAGGCTTATGTTGATAGCCTGAGTGAGAAGTCTGTGGGAAATAAATTTTTTGAAAATCAATATGTTGGATTGTCTGGTTTCTCTTTTATTTATTACGTGCAGAACATTATTTTGCAGAGATGTTTCATGAGCATGGTATGAGAAACATCTTATTAAGCAGTATCTGCATTAATTTAGTGGGTAATGACATCTTGAATCAAGAGAGTTGGATGAGCTGAGACCTCCTGGGTCTTTTTATGCCTCTTGTTAACAACGCCATTGCCACTTCCTAGCTATAAAAATTCAATATAGGGAAACACTCTCCCATAAAAGTAAATATATCTTCCCATTGGCTACACGTTGGGAGGGTGAAACCTATGAAAATAATCAGTTTGGAAGAATTCTCAAAGTTTCCATTGCTGCTGTCCATTGTTAAATGAAATGAAACACCCTTTCCTGTAATGTACCACTTCAAGTTAAATTGATTCTTATACAGTTAGGGTACAACAAAGAACTTCGTAGGTTTAGAGTCCAGTGTCCAGTAACAATCACACATTTTAAGTTCTCTTCATTTCACAAAGATAGATTTAGAGTAAAAATTTCATCTCCTCTAATCTTCACATATGGATTGTTGGTATTTTTAAGATAACATCTGCATCCATTTTAGCCTTGATTTGATCTTTCAGAGACTTAAAGTGGGATTCTCTGTGTTCCAAATTAGTATATTTTATCAGCTACCACTCAGGCCTTGACAAAATCTAAAACTCGAAAAATAATTTTGACTGAGCTCCAAATTTACTTCCCTAGTGACTTTTGATACACTAACCTTAAATATTATCAAGATCTGAAGTAAAGGAAAGAAAAATTGTGCTTCTTTGGTTGCTTTCTCTGGTGTTTACATAATTCAGCTCAGAATGATTTGAAGCCTTGATAAATTTTGTATTTTGAAATAGTGGACAGTATATTTGAATTTCTTACAGTATTTGATTCACTGAAGTAGTATTTATTAAGCAGTTAATGTATAAAAGTAATTGTAGATAAAGGTATAAAAGACAGAAAAGAAAATATGTTGGCCAACACTGCTTTGTGGGCACTACATTCTTACTATGTTAACTGGCCGAGCATCAAATGAATATGAACAAAGAAGAAACACTTCAGAGATAAAGTGATGAATAGGCTAGATGGGAAGGAGTGTCTGAGCTGGGGATTCAACCATTATTGAACTTTTACTGTATTAACTTTCTTTTCACCAGTGTTTTCTTCTTTTTTAGTCTGGGATTCAAGATCAGACATGTTTAAGAAACCTCCTAGACAAGAGGACCCCTCATTCTCCATCTATGCAAATACAGGGACTCCTTGCCAATGAGAGACTAAGCTGAACATGGAATAACCTTTTCTGTGTCGTTCAGTAGAGTGGTCAGATACACTATTTCTTTCAGAAATCTGAAAGCTTTGCTTTCAAGTGGAAACATATATGCAACAATTTATTTTCCTTCTTTAGACTCATAGTATAGATGGATACAGTAGAAAATAATTATGCAAAACTTCTTTGCTTGCCTATACTATATGTTTCTCTATAGCAAAATTTCTCTATTTTATTTTTGAAGAAATTGTCCCCCAGTATTCTAATGTGTGTGTATTAGTTGTCTCCCTTCTGTCTTGAACAAATTCCATCTGTAATTTTACTATCATCATTACAAAAAGACATCCTTGAGAAAAATCATTGTTTGCCCAGGAATACAGGCAAGATGATATAAGAGATGGAGGAAAATAACAGAATTTATGTATTTCTTATAGAAAGTCTCTGAAAATAGGAGAAACTTTCAACATTTTACTTTAGATTGAAAGTAATTATCCATGGAGATTAATATTGGTATGTGTCAGTTCTCATCTTTGTATAAAACAGACTGGAAGGAAAATTGAAGAAAATTTTATTTTATGAAAAATTTAGTTCATACACTATTTGTACACTCAACTTCAAAAACCACTGAAATTCTGTATAGTATTGGATACACTTGAACAAGAGGAGATTTATTAAATCAGTAAAGCAACATAAAATCATTCTTCGGATTCTAAGCAATAACCAAATAAAAATCAACAAAGAAAAAGTAATTTTGCTTAATAATCAGAACTAATATAATAATAATGATATAAGCTGACCTCTGTTTATTAGGTGTTATATATAGTATTGGGTATAAGATTTATCCTCTTGATTAAATCCTCCAGATCCATCAGTACCAATTTGCACATGAGAATACTGAACTGTAGAGATTTTTGCATGGCTATAAAGAAATATTATTTGTATGGCTACAAAGAAATAAATTTATTGATATATACCTCTCATAAGTTTTCATTTAGTTATAGCAGTTCAGAAGGTGTAACAGTGTTTTAAACTGTTATAAACTGATGCTTAAGGAGAATGGAGTACTTCTATTCCTTGTTAATTAAGAGGAATGCAAGAGAATAATTTACATCCATTTCCCGGGAAATGTTGCATGTTAAAATCTAGTTCTTCAGTTCACATTTGTATTCCATAACATTTTTATTACAACTATTATAACTTGGCCTCGCTATATATTAATTTTCTTAATCAACTTCTAGTAACATGAACTGTTTGGCCATAATTAAGCAATATGACATGACAATCTGTGCCTTTCAGGATGGTTCCAGGATTTTATAATTTCATAATAAACTCAAGTGATGCTCTATATTCATTATACAATTAATAGATTCTGTACACATTTAATTATCCTTTATACTGATATTCCCATAACTTTTAAGCAGTTCTGCTTGAATAATACCAGTATTTGAACACAAATTTACTAACAGGGCAACAGTATTCAAATCATCAGTGCTGTATACTAGGATTAAAGCCACCTTTTGGCCAGTGTACTTTTTTACAGCTATGTAGGTGTGGGATTAATGATTAGATAAGAATACTATGAACAAATGTGTTTACACATATTAAAAACCTATTATCTTATACATCATAATATTTATGTATGAATAAATAATCACATAAATAACAAATAAATGTTAATTGTGATTTTTGAATAGTTAACTACTTAGATTTAATGTATGTATCCAAAGAAGCCATTAAAAACAAAGACATTTGTTCTAAAAGTGAAAACCATAACAAATTTAAAAACTATTTATACTGTGTCTCTTTTCATTGACATACTCTGATGAGAGATAAATTCTCTACAAAATATTTTTAGAAAATTATGCTCAGCCGGGCAGTGGTGGCGCACGTCTTTAATCCCAGCATTCGGGAGGCAGAGGCAGGCGGATCTCTGTGAGTTCGAGACCAGCCTGGTCTACAAGAGCTAGTTCTAGGACAGGCTCCAAAGCCACAGAGAAACCCTGTCTCGAAAAACCAAAAAAAAAAAAAAAAAAAAAAAAAAAAGAAAAGAAGATTATGCTCAGATATAATTATAGAAATGATAAACACTAAACATAACATAGTTAGTGAATTTTTAACCTTTTTAATGTTTTTATATTTTATTTTTATTGTATATGACTACAATGTTTTTTTTTTGTTGTTGTTGTTTTTACGAATGACACCTTATTCAGTCATTTTCTTTACAACTGAAACTCTGAGAATTCAAATTAACATCTTTACCCTTGAGCTTCTTATACACACCGGAAGAAGTTTCCACCTTGTGCTCCACGTTGTTCTGCTGTGCTTTGTTTAAATGAACCTTTATGAGCCAGCTGCCATTCAGTTTCACACGGATCCTCTTGCCCACAATCTCACTCCGGAAGACCAAGTCCTCAAGGATGGCGTTGTGCACTGCGGTGAGGGTGCCACTTCTGGGGCGCTTCTGCTTATTTTTCGTATGGCTTTTCCAAGTTGGCTTAGGCAGAATCCTCCTCTGAGCAATGAAGACTACATGCTTCCCTCTGAACTTTTTTCTCCAATTCACGAACTTGGATTTTTTGGAAGGATTTCAGCTGAGAAACTGGTACAAAAATTAGGTTAATCATTTATAATAGTCAAGTCGTAGTAATGTTAGTTAAGTTTTCTAGATATATAGAGATATATTTCAGTTAGGTATTCTTCAAATCTTTCAGAGACCTTCAGAATATGACATTTAAAATGCTTTATGAACTTAGGACTTTTCATGAGAGTGAGACACATCAGCTCCTGGTAGCATCAATTACTTCAAGAGGAAGATGGGCATCGATGAGGCTCCGTATGGAATTGGTTATCCATTTGGGCTAGCAACAGCTCTTCCCTGAATTGCTTGATGAACTGGACATGCAGGACCTAAAGAGAAATGACTACTGAACTCGCCTAAAGGTGAGATGATCCTTTAGGGTTCCTGCCTCATGAAAGAGTCTACCAGACATTCTGCAGGACACAGAAGAAAGTGACTGACAAACTGCCAATATAGGAGGAAATGTCTTTGAAATTTCCTGCTGCATGGAAAAGTCTGCTGGATACTGTGAGTCTGTAGGCTAGAGATGGATGCCCCATGGTACAGAAGAAGTTTGGGTGACTGTCCAAGAAGCGAGATGTCTCTGTCAATTCTAGAGTTTTTGAAGCTGTTTACAATGCACTTCCTGTTAACTTTGGTAATATTATGTCCTTCTGGAGTCTTTGATGGAATTGAAGAGTAGATAGCAATAATACAGTTTTCCTTAGTTACAATAACAGATAAAGTAGATATAAATATTGTAACTGTAAATCTTGCTTGATACCTGTTTTAAATATTTAATTTTACTATGTTAAAGTTAAAACTTTCCTTTTCCTTTAAACAGAAAAGGGGAGGTGATGTGGGATTCCCACTCTATGCTGTGAATATTATTGTTTAATAAAGGAACTACTTTGGGCCTATAACAGAGCTAGGCTGAATGCTGGGAGAAAGAAAGGCAGAGAGAGAAAGAAGATATATATATCCCCACCAGAGCTGGGTGTAACTTTACCCAGTAAGCCACAGACACACAGTGATACACAGATTAATAAAAATGGGATAAATTAATATGTAAGATTAGACAATAAGAAGCTTGAGCTAATGGGCCAAGCAGTGACTTAATTAATACAGTTTCTGTGTGATTATTTCAGGGACAAGTGGACAGAAACCAACAAGTGGCCCCCTTAAATGTGTGTGTGTACATATACCTCATAAAGTATAATTATTAATTTTTTTATTTACTTTTTTTTATTTCTTAAAGATTTCTGCCTCTTCCCCGACACCGCCTCCCATTTCCCTCCCCCTCCCCCAATCAAGTCTTCTTCCCTCGTCAGCCCAAAGAGCAATCAGGGTTCCCTGCCCTGTGGGAGGTCCAAGGACCACCCACCTCCATCCAGGTCTAGTAAGAGGAGTATCCAAACTACCTAGGCTCCCACAAAGCCAGTGCGTGCAATAGGGTCAAAAACCCATTGCCATTGTTCTTGAGTTCTCAGTAGTCCTCATTGTCCACTATGTTCAGCGAGTCCTTGATGAGTTCCCGATAGAACATCCCCATTGTCTCAGTGTGTGGGTGCACCCCTCGCGGTCCTGAATTCCTTGCTTGTGTTCTCTCTCCTTCTGCTCCTCCTTTGGATCGTGAGATTTCAGTCCGGTGGGTCTCTGTCTCTGTCTCCTTTATTTTTAAAATTAAAAAAAAATCAAAGAAACTAGTGGATGGTGCCTGAAGAATAAAACCAAAGATTGATCTCCATGTCTTCTTATTTCCCCAATGCATACAGGCCTGGAGAGAGAGAGAGAGAGAGAGAGAGAGAGAGAGAGAGAGAGAGAGAGAGAGAGAGGATAGTTTTCCCAATTACTCAGATCTAGACCTTAGTTTTTTGTTTGTTTGTTTTTAAGCAGATACATTAAGAAATGACAACAGACCTCTTTTTCTTATTTTAAAACTTAGTATTACTAACCTTTTTGTTCCAAAAATAGTGTTATAAGAAATAATAAATTTGAATTCTATATCTTTTATTTCCACATGTCATCATTATCTTTTACTTAGTGATTACCTATCTCTTGAAAAATTGAAGGACTCTCTTTTGATTGTATCATATAGAAAGGAAAGGAATCTTCATGCTTTTCTTAATTTACAGATATACATAAGACTTAAACTGATTTCAGGAGAAAAGAGAGCTTCAAAGGAGCCTGTTGGAAGCCATTTTACCAACAGTAAAACTCAATATTCTGTTTTCACATGAATTGTAAAAGTGTGTATAACATACAGTTTGCGTGATTGACAATTTTTTCCTTTTTTCAAAAAACAGAATTTTGAAAATGTGAAGGAAGCTATTCAAAGTAGTTTAATAAAATAAAAAGTTAAATAATTGACCTCTGGTCTAGTAATTCCTGATACATTCAAATTGGTATATTTTATGAGCCCTTGGATTTTTGTCCCCATCGACTTCTAAAGGTCATGTGAATAAATGATTTAATGTTGGCTGCATCATTAATGCCTCAAATTGCTTCCACAAATAATTTCTCATTATGTGAAATCTTCTAGGTACAATGCCCATGTAGGCAGAGGTTAAGCTACATCTATTTTAAGGGGAATACTTATCTACAAATAATGTGTTACATTGAGATTGTACAATTTTTAATTAAATATAACTCTCAATTTCTATGATTTCCCTGCAGTACTCTAAAACTCCTTTTGTAATCACCAAGACAGACTACTTACCATATAGTTTTATAGAATAACTTGGTATTACAGAAGTTTGCCTTCTAGTACACATTTGCCAAATATGCTGAAGGGACACTATGAATTTTCTTGGGTTTAAAGAGAAGATAAGAAGCCGGGCGGTGGTGGCGCACGCCTTTAATCCCAGCACTTGGGAGGCAGAGGCAGGCGGATCTCTGAGTTCGAGGCCAGCCTGGTCTACAAGAGCTAGTTCCGGGACAGGCACCAAAGCTACAGAGAAACCCTGCCTCGAAAAACCAATAATAATAATAATAATAATAATAATAATAATAATAATAATAATAATAAATAAAGAGAAGATAAGGAAGCTAATTCAACATTTTAAAATATCTTTATCTTTTTTTTAATAATCCCTGATCCTAATTAATGGAATACTCTAGAGGGCACTTAAGTACAAGTAGACCTCAGTTGTAAATGCATTACAACTCTATTTTCTTCCCATAAAATAGAATCTCGATCCGTTTCCATCCTTACAAATTATAAACATCCACTATCCCTTGTAACTGCACCAAAGCAGCGTTCTTGGCTTGTCAGGTATTAATGGTGGCTCTTCTGTCTGCCCTTCAGCTGAGACATCACACTGAGGTCTCATTCTATAGCCTCTAGAAGGTCCTGAAGGCAAATTTAAAAAAAAAATCTCACCATGTTTTTCTTCAAAGCGATAGAACAACCTCAGAGTCTTGTTCTTTGTTTTCAAAAATTGTGCATGGGAGGCTGTGGGAAGTTCATACTTCATAGCTGAAGATGCCAATTTGGCTTTTATAGGGAGTGGAATTCCCAGCATAATTTTAAAATTTGACTTTAAGATGTTTTGAAATGATGAAGGCCAGTATAATATCATTTGATTCTGCTTTCTGATACTATCAGGAAAACAATCATATCTATGATACAATGAACAATAGCTTCTAATATACTTACATTTTTTTTTAAAAAAAACATAAAAGCTTTACCTTTCAAGAAGTTGTTAGCTAGGTAAAAATGACACGGAGCATAGAAGCTCCCAATAATAACAGATTACTTGTATGTTTAACATGCCACGTTAACTCTGAAACTTAGAAAGCAGATAGAAAGAAGTCTTTGAGAAATTCAAGCATGACCTCATTTGTCCCAATTTCTGGTTTATTCTTTATATAATACTTGAATTATGCATGCTATACTTTTTAAAGTTTTAAATTAATAATTTTCAAACATAAAAGTCAATGGAATATACATATTAAATGTTAGATTTATCGCGTAGTATTTTATTTTTTTCTTTGACTGTAGCCTCATTTATATGTTAATAGAAAAATTCACTTTTAAAAACAAAGAATAAATAATTATCATGAGCTGTAGGAATGGAAAAGTATCCCAAATGGAGAAGTTTCAGTCAAAAACACAAAATCTGAACTAGACAGAAACACAAAGTTTAAGAGAATGACCATTCAGTACAATGATTTCTGCCATGCTTCATAGCCTTGAAAATATTTATTAAAAGATTGAGGTGTTTTCATTACCTAAAAAAAATAATTACACGCTATAATTGGTATGATAACTGGCTTGATCTAGCAACTCCAAAATCTACGTATGGACCAAGATACTTTGTTGTGCTATTTCACAATATACTATACAAAATTTGTCAATGTAAAAAGTGGAGCAATTTTTTAAAATTGGAGTGAAAGAGCATTTACTAGAACAACTCAAAACACACTTCTTTTGATTCAATGAAGAAAATCAAGCTCTTCAAGAATATAGATTTGTTTTCTTTTTTTTTCTTTTTTTTTTTTTTTGATTTTTCGAGACAGGGTTTCTCCGTAGCTTTTGCTTCCTGTCCTGGAACTAGCTCTTGTAGACCAGGCTGGTCTCGAACTCAGAGATCCGCCTGCCTCTGCCTCCCAAGTGCTGGGATTAAAGGCATGCGCCACCACCGCCCGGCCGATTTGTTTTAATTTTTAACTTGACTACTGTAAGTGAGAAATGGTGTTCTCACATGGCTTTATGACATGAAACAGAAAAAATTAAAGTAATTAACAATTCCATTTATTTCTGCACATGAATAGTCAGAGGCAAATTCCTCTAGAGCAGATTCGCATTTCCTTCTATTCTCCCAGGTAAGAAACATCACACCTGCCTTCTGACACATACCGGGTACTAAAGGGCTGTGAAGTGTACTCAAGTATGAATGAAAGAGATCTGGAGCTTTTATTTTTAAAGAGAACTCTTTTAAATAAAGCTCTAAAGACCGAGAATCATAAAATCAAAGAATGATAGATTTCTTCAAATATTCATTATCTCAGAAAGACACCACAATGTCTTTAAGGAATCTCAGGAGAAAGCTCTAGAGCTAAGTCAGCAGTTGTAGACCATGTCCTTTGGGCATCTACAATAAGAGTGAGATCATTTTTCTCATCTGTATCAAATAGTGTGTCGTATTTTGTATTTCTTTCTAGTGAAGATAAGAAATACTAAACATAACTTTCAGCTTTATAGAGCAACACATTTCAGTGAGCAGTTAAGGAAAGAAGAGGATTTCTTCTTTGCGATCACTCTCTCTGCTGTGACTATTCAAAGAGGACAACCAGTCTGAATCCATGACATCTGGCTACTGGGTTCAATTCTATTCTTCTACTCCTGTGCAATAAATAAGCTTTGTGTGATTTACATATACAGGATTACTGTAATCATATGAAGACGGATACTCTGGAGTGAAGTAGAGAGACATGTAGGGTGCTACCACTAGGTTTTTTCTGAATGGTACTAGTCTTGATTTCGAATTCATGAAATGATCTACATTATTCCAGCCTCTGATATTTAAAACAGGTAATCAAACTACAATTACATGCTATCTATTTTCTAAGGACCAAACCAGTGATTCGAAGCTGAAAGAATTTCCAAACATTTTAGAATGATTTTCTCCAGGGAATGGTGTGAGAGAAAGGATAAGGGCCCTCTATGTGACGCTGGAGTTCAGTATCCATGATTGGAAACATAACTATAGCAGACAAGTAGCTATTTCTAGTACATCACAGTTCTTTTCATAATTCTCAGTGTAGCGATCATGGTGAGAGACTGAATACAAACCTGTCAGTGAAGCTATAAGAAGGTAGGGAGCTTTCTGTGAAAAAACATTTTAAGGACACTTAATATTGAAAAATAATTGTATTGTAAATATTTCATGCTGAGTTAGATTTTTCCAATATATGATCTCCCATGTGGAAGTAAATTAGGAATTTTTGAAAGCTGCATGAACATTTTCATGTTACTAGCAGAAAAAAATATATTAATGACACCTAAAGAGTTTGAACAATGAATAATTACTAAAAAAAAAGACCTAATTCAGAACAAGCATATAAAAAAACAAACACTTGTAGGTTCAATAACTGAGTGAAAAGAAACAGGTATCAATTGTGCCTTTTAATGGAAAAGTAAAAGGTGTCTCTGTATAGACAAATCCATTAGTAAATTGATGAAAATCCTCCATCCCAGAGTTTGGGAAATATTGTAGAAATGTTGCCTACTCTGGTCATAAATAAGTACAATGCTATGAATTTGACATCAGAACAATAAGAAAATATCTTGTTACATAAAATTATGAAAATTGTGGTGATATGAAGGAAATTAATAAGGAAATGAGGATTAAAAATAATTTTTTCAGAAGGCCACTGTTATAAGGAATGGTGAAAATTTTTAGTCACTGCTATATTCTCTGAATGTATTATGGTAAAGAGAGATCTAGAATGGACTGATTAAATAAATACACGTGTATTACTCACAGAATCTAAGGAACAGATCAAAGTTAAAAAAAAAAACCCACTTGGGTACATAGAAATAGAAATGTACTAGCTAGAAGAGTAGAGATTTGGATCCAGGTCATCTGAAGTCAGAGTCTTATCTCATGAAATAGTTCAAAACTATGACACTAAATGTGTGAAACAAAATACTTGTCACTTCACTTAAATTCCTAAATGCACAAGGATGAGCTTGATTATTTGAAAAATAAAAGCTTTTCAAAGAACTTGTCTAAAACCTATACAATAAATGAGCAACATAACTAAGAAGAATTCAATTATTTTCATCAAACGTACTATAATTAAATACTCTGTTCTTTGCTGAGACTCTGAAAAGATGCACAGAAGTTTCATGTGTCAGGACCTCGGAACCCCAACCTGCAATATTAAGAGATGCAGAGAACTTCAAAGGGAGAAACATACTGGGAGGTCACTGGGGACACTGGATTTTCATTTGATGAAGATACTCTTCTCAGATCCCCACTTTATCCAAGAGTTTCATCTCTCCAAGAGTTTCATCTCCACATACCTCACATCATAAGGCCATCTGTGATAGCAAAACTAGCCCAAATCAATGCTCTACTCTTGAGACTTTAGTAAACTTTTCTTTATTATATCTACATCTCATTACAGAAGTATAAGAAAGACTAATAATGAGCTTGTTCTATAATAAAAGACTTTCATTTCTACTCTAATTCTAAAGTTGAAATTCTAAACATAAGATGGAAATTTTCAGTTGTTCACAAAAATTAGAAGTAGCTAATGAATAATCATTACAAATCATTTTGTTCATTACAAATGATCAAAGTTTAGAGAATAAATGAGTTCTGAATGCCTAGTCAAGAATCTATATCTATAACTCTCTCTTCAAATTTCAGACAACATCTTAGAAAAATTATTCAGAGATCATTGTGGTAGAGGGGACAGATCACTGTGGTAGAGATTTTAAGATCCAGAAGATCAAGAAGTTTGATATCAGATTGTGTCTCTAGTAATGTCCAAAACTATACTCATGAAGTTTAACCAGACCAACATGACTACTCAAGTATGAACTGAACATGGATGCCACCAATAGTCATGCCAAAGTGGATAACAAAAACCTTTGAGTCTCCTACCATATACAAAGAACTATAGCCAGCTAAGAAGTGCTGAGAGTGCTAGATATTGTGTTATCCATGGAAGAAGACACCAATTGATTATCTGATACCAAACAGTCAGCACTAAAATCATGGTGCAAGTAATACTATATGGACCAAGCAAAGTAGGTTTAATAATGTATATGTATATACATATACATTGAAGCCAGAAATCACAACTTGTAAAAAAAAAGGGCATTGAGGGAGAGAGTAATGAGGATATTTAAAATAATTTAGAAGGAAGAAGGGAAGGGACAAATATTATAACTATATTATAATCTTAAAAACAAAATTTTAACTCGAGGAAAGGGTTAGAGGGGAGTGGTATAAAACATAAACTTCAAGGCTTAAAATAACTAATACACTCTTTTTTTCACAACAACTGTCATTAGCTGTACATTACAAGATTGAGGTTGTCAATATTCTTTCATAGAAGACTTATGGGACCCCATCCTTCATTGGTATTTATACAGTAATACCTCTCATTGAGGGACTGAGAGATATTTCTTCAGTGCAGTAGCTACTAGTAATGTAACCATGGTCTGATAAACAAACTCTCAGCCATACTCTTGTAGATAATGACAATGAAACTCACATACTCACAACACACACACACTCGCATATACACATGAATAAATAACATTATTATTTAGAGGGAAGATATTTGTGAAGGAGTAACAAAGAGAAGAAAAGGCAAAAAAGATAATAGGATGATAGGATGAATATGATTGAAATATACTATGTATATGCATAAAAGTATCATAATTAAATCAATTATACATAATTAATACAAGATAATCAAAACTTAAATAAATACAAGTGTTTAATGAGAAGTCAGTGTCATTATGGTACTTTACTCAATTTCGATCTGTAGTCCTGGCATCAGAAATCTACTAATAGTACATAATGAATGAACAGAACATTAACTCAACTGTTAGAATGGAGCAAGTCTTGTTTTCTGGCCTAAGTGTGTTGTGTGGTGGAAGATTTTAAAACAAATGCACTACGTGTGACCTTTCCCATATGCTTCCTTATTTAATCAACTTTTCTATTCTGTTGTTATTCATGAAGTTCTATACCACAAGAAGTGTGGGGCAGAGGACAGGGTTTTAGTATCTACATCTAGAAATACAAGATGGGGAAAGAATTGTATGTACTATCTAACTTTGAAATTATGTCCCTTTACTTTAATCTTTTTTCTTCATTTGTAAAGTGACAGTAATTACACCTGTTCAGAGATGCTGTAGGAAGCAGTCTCATTCTTATTTAAAAGTGTTTTGTGTGGTGCCTATTAAAACCATCCTGAGTGAGGTAATCCAGACTCAGAAACACAAACATGGTATGTACTCACTTATAAGTGAATATTAGACATAAAGCAAAGGATAGTGAGCCTATAGTCCACCACAAAAGAGAAGCTAGGTAACAAGGAGAACATAAGAGAGCTCCCTGGGAAGGCGAAACAGACAAGGCCTCATGAGAAAATTGGGAGTGTCTGGGGGGGAGTGACCAGGGGATGAGGAAAAGGGTAGAATGATGGAAGGAGGAGAACATGAGGGAATGGGGTGGTTAAGATGGGGAAAGGATAGAGAGAGAGCAATGAAAGTGATATCTTTTTTTCAGGAAGCCATTATGGGGCTAACAAGAAAACTTGAACTAGGGCAATTCTCAGGAATCCACAGCTAGTACCTTAAACAATCATGGAGAGGGTGCCTGAACTGGCTTTCCCCTATAGTCAGATTGACCTTAATTGTCATCATAGAACCTTCATCCAACAACAGATGGAAGCAGATGCAGAAATCCACAGCTAAGCACTGAACCCATCTTCTGGAGACCAGTCCAAGAGAGGGAGGAGTGATAATATGAGAAAAGGGGTCAAGATCATGATGGGGATAATGACAGAAACCGCTGATCTGAGCTACTGAGAGTTCACTGACTCTGGACTGAAATAGCAGGGGAATTTGCATAAGACAACACTAGGCCAGTGAATGTGGGTGACAGATGTGTGGCTTGGGCAGTCTATGAGGCCACTGGCAGTGAGACCAAGATTTATCCCTAGTGCTTGAACTGGCTTTTTGGAACCCATTCTTTTAGGAAGGGTACCTTGCTCAGTCTATATATAGGAGGGAGGGCCTAGGTCCTGCCTAAAAGTGATGTGTCAGATTTTTTTGATTCTTCATTGGAATCCTTACCCTCTCTGAGTAGTGAATGGGGAACTAGGGTTGGAGGAGGTGGGAGGAGCAGGAGGAGTAAAAGGAGTGGGTCCTAAGATAGATATAAAATGAGAAAGAAGTTGTTTAAAACAATAAATTTAATAAAAAGTGTGTTTTATAAACACCAGTTGCTTCTCTGAAGAGGGCAATATAGGAACCAACTCCTAAGATAATTTTAATTTCAAAAAATATTCATAAATCCCTTAAGATAGTACTATCGTATACCCTACTGAGTAGCCACATTCAGTCTTAATAGGAGAGGAGGTGTCTAGTGTTACTGATACTTGATATGTCATGGCTGGCTGATAGAGAAAGGAGGAGGAGTGAATATGGGGTAAGGGACATTGCAGGAAGGGTCTAGGAGGAGAGGACAGAGGGAAGGAAGGAAGGGAAATGTAATCAAGCTGGAAAATGTAATTAGCTAATAAAAAAGAGAACTTCATTCTGCGTAGGTAGCTAATGCTGCTCCCAGAGGCTATAGGCTTTATATGAAAGTCCCAGTGCCAGTTCGGTATAGCCAAGTATGAATTGCTATTCAGGGAGCCTCCAGAAGTTCCCCGAAACAATTGAGATTATTGTCTCTGTTCTTTATCTCCCTCTAGAAATGAATGGCCACATCCTACCACTACAGTCGCAACATACTTTAGATAAAAGACAATGCAAAACTAAGCTGTAGCTGAAGGAGAAGGTTCACGCCTGTGTTCTTCATTTACAGTGCTGAAAATATTCTATACAGGCTGATGGTGACAAACATCATCAGTCATCTTACCCAAAGTTTGCCCTCCATGCTAAAAAACCAATCTTTCGGCAATATATTCCCACAGCTATAATGATGTTGAATATTTGTGAATGGGTAGCCAATCGTTTTCTGATTGAATTTGAGTTCCTTTCTATTGTCAGCAATCCATGTATGGTACTGTAAATCTGACAAAAAGATACAAACTAGGGAAGTTACAGGTTCAATGAGGAGTGTTCTATTGGTTGTTTACTAAATGAATTGCTTTCTAAATACGTTTATTTCTACACACAGTGCTGCTCTAAGCCTGGGTCATTGAAGATTCTTTTAATAGAGGTAGTCATTGCAGAAACTCAAAATTAATCAAAGCTCTTTTTATAGGTGAATTGAGACCATTAATATTAAGTGATATTAATGACCAGTGGTTGTTTGCTCCAGTTATTCTTATTGTTTTTGGTAGTAGAGTTTGTGTGTCTCCCTTCTTTGAGCTGTGCTAGTGAAGGGTTGCTAGATGCCTGAGTCATTGTAGGCAGTGTTAGCAATGTTGGATTCCTTGGGTTGTGATTTTCCTTCTATTACTTTCTGCAGGGCTGGATTTGTGGCTACGTATTGTTTAAATTTGTTCTTATCCTGGAACGTCTTGTTTTCTCCATTGATAGTGAACAATAGCTTGGCTGGGTATAGTAGTTTGGGTTTGCATCCGTGGTCTCTTAGTTTCTGCAGTACCTCTATCTAGGAACTTCTGGCTTTCATGGTTTCCATAGAGAAGTCAGGTGTAAGTCTGATCGGTTTACCTTTATAAGTTACTTGCCCTTTTTCCTTTGCAGCTCTTTATATTCTTTCTTTAATCTGTATATTTTGTGTTTTGATTATTATATGGCAAGGGGATGTTTTTCTTTGATCCAGTTTGTTTGGTGTTCTGTATGCTTCTTGAGGGCTGATGAGGGAGGGGAACTTGATTGGGGGAGGGAAATGGGAGGTGGTGGTGGGGAGGAGGCAGAAATCTTTAATAAATAAATAAATAAGAAAGAAGAAAAAAAGTAGAAGGGAAGCTAATTGGGAGTGGAAGGAAATTAGTGGGGATGGGAGGGGTACATAAGAGGGCATTGGGTATGAATATGACTGAAAGATGAGCATTGTGAAAATGTAATAATAAACCCATTATTATTCATAATTAATATATGCCAATAAAATTTAAGCAAAATGATAAAAAAAAATTAAGCAAAGCTCACTGGGTGGTATTGATGCACAACTTTAATTCGAGCACTCGGGAAGCAGAGGCAGGTGGATCTCTGTGAGTTTGAGGCCAGCCTTGTCTACAAGAGCTAGTTCCAGGACAGGCTCCAAAGCAATACAGAGAAGCTCTGTCTTGAAAATAAAAGGTTAATCAAAGTTCTGAGAGTAAGTAGCTACTGATTGGTCAGCCCTAACAAAGGCATCAAAGTCATCCCTCTAAAGTAGAGGTGAAACTCTAAGAAGATAGAGAAGAATGAATATAAAAAGGCAGAGGATGGAAAGGAAGTCTATGAATAGCTGACCTCTTGAACAATATAGCTATTACAATCATTAACATACAACAGCTGTGAATGAGACATGCACACACACATACACACACACACACACACACCAGTGCATAGTACGTAAGAGCAGAATTAATCAAACTCATGGAGTTATATACAGGAGAAAGAGAAGGAAAAGTAGAAGAAAAAAAGAGAGGAATAGAAGAAATTAGGAAACGTATGCAGATGTCTCAGAGAATATAGATAAGTTCTAAATACATCTTCTCAGGTTTGCCATTACCAAAGAATAAGCCAGAATAAAAATAAAACAAAAATATATGAAGGATGGAAGGATACTAGTTTTGATTAAGGAATTAGCACAACTGGGAGGGAATAAAAGGCAGGTAAAAATGTAAGGAAGAATGGGGAATATATCACAATTATTATTTTTAAATTAAAAAAGGTGTACATGTGAGAAAAATATCTACATTTTAAACACAAACAAAAAGTTTAGATATATAGATGATAGCCAGATGGATGATACATAGATAAGTATGTATGTAGGTAGGTAGATAGATACATAGATACATAGATACATAGATACATACATAGATAGATGATAGATAGATAGATAGAAGATAGATGATAAATTATAAAATAGATGAGATAATAGATGAAACAGAGGGAGATGATAAGTAGGTGATAGATATATAGAAAGAGTAGAATTTTTCAAAAGTAATCAGGAATTTTTAACTTAGATCTATAAAGTTTAGATTTGGATATCATTTTTATTCTCAAAAAATATGTAGTGGTTTGGCTACAGCTTTACTAAAATGTGAAGAAAATGACTGTGACAGAAATTTAAAGTAGTGGGAAAATGAAAGAAATATATCATCATGAAGCCAAACACAGAAGAATTGGAGCTTTGATTCCAGGCTTCATTTCCAGAAAGAAAAGATTGAATGTGCTTTTAAGTTCCTTCCCTCTGGGCTCTCTGAAATAGAACACTGTACTGAAATCAGAGGGTCGGTCACTCGCAAGAAGACGGTTTAGCTTCTAATTAACACTGGAGAATACCGTGAGAGCACTTGCTAATTAATTCTCTGTAGAGCTGTATGTCCTTCCTTTGTCGTTTATAAATGAACATGTTAATGTTCATGTAAGGTAATATGTTTGTTACATGAATCAGAAATAAATAAAATGCAAGAGTAAAATTAGAAATTTCTAAAAGTGGACACAACTAAACTTCAGAAAAATACTGAAAAAAAATTCACACAGAGTCTTGAACCAAAATACTAATTTTAGTATTAATATAAAAGTGCTACAAGAAGAATTTAAAAAGGGAAATAAGCAAAAGATTAAACTTATGCATGCCTTTCTGGTTAGAAAATTTTAATTTTAACACCACAGAGACAAATCTAACATAAAGGTCAATGGGACTTCCACTCCAGTTTGGTAGTTTGGAGGGTAATTTCACCAAATCCTCTGACTAGTTCATCCCCCTAAAGTGTCTTAGACACACCCTCCAGGTTGAGAGTGATTAAACTGACATGCCCACTTGCTAGAATCTTTTCCTCTGGGAATGAGTGTGGGATTTGCCTACAGATAAGCTGGGGCTGGGAAGGGAGCCAAAGGTTGAATAGGGCCATTAAGTACTCCTTCCAGATTCCTCAGTAGTTTTTAATTGTGGTTCACTGTTTGGCAAGTTTGCTGATACCTCCATTGTTACTTCCTCTCTGTTCTTCTGAGGGCAGAGAGGTTCCCTTGTTTAAGTATCTCTCCGCTACAAATAAAAACTCTCAAATGGATTTTAAGCTTCCCTGATCAAACCTTTAGCAAATGCTCCCACTATCAGTCTGCCTTGAGATACAATTTGTCTGCTTATTTATTTATTTCTTTCATGCATTATTCTCTTTTGTCTCCATATTTTTAAATTACCTCAATATTTTAATATTATTAAAGCTGTCTGGAGATCTTACAAAAAATTAAAGTATAAATATTGTTGCAAAGAGTTTTTCTAACCAAAAACAAAACCTCCCTATGGTCATATAAGGTTGAAATGTGACTGAATATATCAATTACATTTTTAGCTTGCAAAATAATTCATCTCCTGAGTAAATATTAGCAGTGTATATGTTTTTAATAAGGGGAAATACACAAAGCAACTCAGAAATGATAATGTACACCTAATGATGCATATCACACATGGGAAGGTGCTTGTTTTGGTTTGTATTGGCAAGTGTTTTCTAAGCTGCCACTTTCATTAAGAAAGCTCATATTAACTCCAGAAATGAGAAGTACACTGTGTTTTGAATAAAATAATTGGTACAGAGCACTGTGGTCCTGTCATAGCCTGTGTTCAGGTGTTGAGACACATAGGGGCATTGGCATGATGAAATAAATTTTCAAGCCACTGGAAGAGTTTCACACCAGTGGTTAGCCACAGATAGCTCCAGAAGTCTTTATTTATGTACTAAAAACAAACATGGTTGTCCATATTAACTAAGATATAGATTTTGCCACATTTGTGTATCCCAACACCCAAAATAGATCAGAGGTGGAGACTAAGCAGAGGCTGCAAAAAATTAAAGGGATAAATTAATAACAAGCTTGTGTCTGGTGAGATGAAATCACTGTACTACTGTGGGATAATGCTTTTGTCACCCATATTGGTTTAATAAAATGCTGATTGCTCGGTAGTTATCAGGGAAATGCAAATCAAAACAACTCTGAGATACCATCCTCCACCTGTCAGAATAGCTAAGACCAAAAACACTAGTGATAGCTTATGCTGGAGAGGATGTGGAATAAGGGGAACACCCATCCATTGCTGGTGGGAATGCAAACTTGTAAGAACACTTTGGAAATCAGTATGGCGGTTTCTCAGAAAATTGGAAATCAACCTACCTTAGGATCCAGCAATAACAGTCTTGGGAATATACCCAAATGATGTTCAATCATACTACAAAAGCATTTTTTCAACTATGTTTTTAAGCAGCATTATTTGTAATAGCCAGAACTTGAAAACAACCTAGATGCCCCTCAACTGATGAATGGATAAAGAAAGTGTGTCACATTTACACATTAGAATATTACTCAGCTGAAAAAAAAAAAACAATGACATCTTGACATCTTGAAATTTGCATGCAAGTGGATGTGGATGGAAGTAGAAAACATCTTCCTGAGTTAGTTAACTCAGACCCTAAAAGATGAATATGGTGTGTACTCACTCATCAGTGGATACTAGCTATAAACAAAGGACACTGAGCCTACAGATCATGATCCTAGAAAAGCTAAGTAACAAGGTGAACCCAAAGGAAAACATATATGCACCCACCCGGGGGTTGGAGACAGACATGGTCACCTGACAGAATTGAGAGCATGGGAGCAGAGGGGAAGAGTAAAGGGAAGGGGAGAGGCAGAAGAGAAGGGTGTAGAAGGGGAAGGTTGAGGAGAACTTGAGGAAATGGGATGATCGAGATGGAGGGGTGACAGATATGACAGCAAGGAGAGACATATCTTGATTTTAGGAGCCATTCTGGGGTTTGCAAGAAGCCTGGCTCTAGAGAGAAATTCCCAGGAATCCACGAGGATGGCACCAGCTAAGACTCTAAGTAATAATGGAGAGGGTGCCCGAACTGGCATTACCCTGTATTCAGATTGATGATTATCTTAAATATCACCATAGGTACCATTCACAAAGCACTTCTTATTCTGAAACTGCCAAGAGAATCATCAATATTACAAGAGAAAAGAGAACATGCAGGCTGCATTTTCCCAAAGTCCACTGGTCCTTTCTGAGTGAGACTGTTCCCATGTTTTTTTGCCTCATCTGGAGACCCACTGAACAATTAATTCACTCATATACTGTTCCAAACTTGTGCCACATAGCTCCCAACAACAAAGTCTAAGTGAAACCAAGTTTTTGTTGATAATATTTATTTAAAAATGTCAAAGTTTATGGTGAAAAAAATGTTACCCAGAAGTGGTAAAGATCTTGTTTGAATGACCTAATTATGCAATTTCACTGCTCTATAGTTTTGGTTCATTGTCCCTATTCTGTCCTTTACTATGAGCCTCTGTAAAATAGATACAGTAATATTTGAAGCACTGCTGTTTAGAGTATTATGAATATTAAATGACAAGGCATGAGTAAATTATCAAGTACATTGCCCAATTTATACAAATAATAGATAAGAATGGTAACAATAATAAGTTAAACATATATTTCTTTAAGTACCATCCTTACATATTCAATTCTAAGTTATGTGTGACATAAAGTAAGCAATTCTGTTTCAAAAAAGGAACAATTCATAAGCACTTAATATGAAAGACAAGCTCCCTGAAACATATTCCAGATCCTGATTTCAATCAGTTTCTAAGTTGAGTCTGATGTCTTATTCATGAGTCCCATCTTGTCCCCTCATTGGGTATCTCTTTAAGAAAGGAAATTCCTAGCAGTTAAGAGCATAGATGTCTATAACCACAGTTTGCAGGCCCTAACTCTTGTCCTCTCATTGCTGTGCAACCTGAAGAGAAACATTTCAACTCTCTGTCAAAGTATTGCCTGCATTGAATTTCTGAAGGCATAGAACTGATTGAAAAAAGTAAACATTTAGAATATAACATGGCATAAAATAGGAAACTAATTCTTATTTTCTATAAAATAAAGAACTAGAGACTATACTGAGGTTTATGCTCAAAACCCAAGCTCCTAGGAGGCTAAGGTGGAAGAAGTGAGATTTCTAATCCTAATTTAGAATTACATAGTCATACCTGAAACAAAGAAATAAAATAATGAGTTATATAACCTAGAATTACCTCAAAACTTTAGATTCATATTGTGATTTATACTAGAATTTATATTGTGACCTTAATCCTTCCAACTTGCACATCCTTTCATAATTATTTTCCACATAACTATCACTTGCCATTATTTCCTCAAAAATGAAGAGTACTATCAGGGATAATTTGTATATATATATATATATATATATATATATATATATATATTTCTCATACTTGAATTAAAGACTTGGAATGTACACAAATGTTGTATCTACAATTTGCTGTGATTTAGATATAGCCAGCATAGTATTTAAAGCATAAGTTCCATCAGCATCAAATTAAATATATCAGGTTGGAGAAAATATAATACTGTTTTCTTCCATCTGTGGCTTTGAATAAAGTAATGTGGAAGGAAAGAATAGTTATATATAACTAGATGTATCTAAGATTCCTTTTTAGTTTCATGTCCCAGTATATCTTCACCTTTTCTGACTTTATCCTTTTTCCTTCTGATTTTCTTTTTTAAAACAATATTTTCTTTTTTTACATATCAATCCCAGTTCCTACTCCCTCCTCTCCTCCTGCTCTCTGCACAACTCCTCCACCTCAAGCCCCCATCCGTTACCATCAGAGAGGGTAAGGCTTCCCCTGGGGAGTCAAAAAAGTCTGGTACATCATTTTGAGACAGGACCTAAGCCCACCTGGCCCCCCATGTCTAGGCTGAGCAAGGTATCCCTCCAAGGAGAAAGGGCTCTAAAAAGTCAGTTCAAGCACTAGGGATAAATCTTGGTTCCACTGCCGGGGGTCCACAGACGGCCCTAGTCAAGCAATTGTCAGCCACATTCAGTGGGCCTAGTTTGGTCCTATGCAGGCTTCTCTGCAGCCAGACCAAAGTTAATGATCTCCCACAAGATCAGATCATCTGTTTCTATGGGTATCACCATCATGGTCTTGATCAGTATGCTCATATTGTCGCTCCTCTCTCTGGGGTCGACTGAACTCTTGGAGCTTGGCCCAGTACTTAGCTGTGGATTTCTGCATCTGCCTCTATCAGTTGCTGGAGAAAGGTTTGTAAATACAAGTTTCTGTTCTGCCTGAACCCAGAGCCAATTGGTCCCAAAGAAGCACATAGAAGCTTGTATTAATTATAAACTGTTTGGCCTATTATCTCAAGCTTATTATTGACTGACTCTTACAAAATAAATTAACCCACAATTCTTATCTATGTTTAGCCACCTGACTTGGTACCTCTTCCCAGTGAGACATTGTCATCTTGCGTGTTTCCTCTGGATCTGACTAGTGAAAGCCTCTATGCCTTTCCTCTTTCCAGAATTCTTAATCTGGTCGTCCCACATATACTTCCTGCCTGGCTATTGGCCAATCAGCATTTCATTAAACTAAAAAGAGTGATAAACCTTTACATTGTATAAGAGCAAAGGTTCTATGATGGCAATTAAGGTAGTTATCAATCTGGTAACAGAGGAAGTGCAAATCAGGCGCTGTCTCTACTATTGGCTAGGGTCTGAGCTGAGGTTCATATTTGTGGATTCCTGGGAATTTCTCTTAACCAGCTTTCCTTTCTCACTTAACGAATTCTATCTGCCTTGACTTGGAGTTTTTTGCACAGTGAGAATGAAGTCTATCTCAGTTAAATGTGGAGATGTGTGCAAAGAGATAAGACAAAGGGTTGTTGTGGGGAAAAGCTATTAGCAAACATTTTGGCATATGGTTATATGCCAAAATTCTAGAGATATAAATATCTCTATAATAGCAATGCATTCCTGTGAACTCTGCACACGCTGTTTTTTCATCTTTTGTCTGGTACCTAAGGCTTGAGGTGTCTCGTGTCAGGGCGACATGGGTCCTGAGTTCTGCCACAATGGGCAAAATGGTTGATTGATTCTCTGGGTCAAGTTACCCGACCTGATCCTGTGCAAAGCTTCAATCGCTGGAAGAAGAAACACAGTCACAGGCAGAACCAAAAGAAGTGGAGGAAACAGCTGAAGAAACCGGAATGGCAGGTCGAGCGTGAGGGTATCAGTCGCCTTATGCAGAACTATGAGGAGATAAATGTAAATAAAATTACAAGATTTTCAGATTTTCCCTTGTCAAAAAAAAAAATTGAAAGATTTACAAGACCCTTCTTGGTACCGGTTGGCTTTGCAAGGTAAACATGTGCTTGGAGATGCCAAAACTGGATCTGGCAAGATTTGCCTTTTCTCATTCCAGTGTTAGAAGCCTTATATCACCTGTGGTGGACTTCAGCAGAAGGTTTGGGGGTTCTGATAATTTCACCTCCTCAAGAACCGGCCTATCAGACATTTGAAGTTCTACAAATAGTAGGAAAGAATCATGACTTTTCAGCTGATCTCATCTTTGGTGGAAAGAATTTGAAACATGAAGCTGAGAAGATCAACAACATAAATATACTCGTTTTTACACCAGGTCGACTTCTTCAACACGTGGATGAAACAATATGCTTCTATGCCATCAACATTCAGATGTCAGTTCTCAATGAAGCAGGTAGGATCTTAGACATGGGCTCGAATGACACCATGAATGTTATTATTGAAAATCTTCCCAAGAAACAACAGGCTTTACTTTTCTCAGACACCTGGGCCAAATCTGTAAAGAACCCTGCACGCTTGAGTTAGAAAGACTTTGAGTATGTTTGAGTTCAAGTAAAACCAAAATATAGTACCCCTGTTACAATGGAACAGAACTATATAGTGTGTGAGCTGCACCAAAATATCAGTGTGCTGTTTTCCTTTTTGAGAAGCCACAGAAAGAAGAGTATTGTGCTTTTCTCCAGTTGCAAAGAGGTTCAGTACCTGCACAGGGTGTTCTGCTAGCTGCAACCAGGCATCTCTATCCTTGCTCTCCATGGTGGGCAACAACAGATGAAAAGAATGGAAGTCTACAATGAATTTGTCTGGAAGAGAGCTGCAGTGCTGTTTGCTACTGATATTGTAGCCAGAGGATTGGATTTTCCAGCTGTGAATTGGGTTCTTCAGTTTGATTGTCCAGAAGGTGCTAGCACATATATTCACAGAGATGGAAGAACAGCCAGATACAAAGTGGATGAAGAAACTTTATTAATTTTACTACCCTCAGAAGAACAAGAGACAGTGCAGCAACTTCTCTAGAAGAAAGTACCGGTGAAGGAGATCAAAATCAATCCAGAAAAATGTATTGATGTTTGGAAAAAACTATAATCATTTTTAGCCCAAGATCAAGATTTAAATGAAAGAGCTCAAAAGTGTTTTGTCTCCTATATACGTTCAGTATATCTTATGAAGGATAAAGAAGTATTTAATATGAGCAAGTTACCTATTACTGAATATGCACTGTCTCTTGGTCTTGCAGTAGCTCCACAGATAAGATTTCTTCAGAAAATGGAGAAGCAGCCAACCAAAGGAGTGGTAAGGAATCAAGTCACTGAAGCAATTCAGTCCAGGGCTCCATCCCTCACCAATGACAAAGTAGAAGAATTTAGAACTATTTCAGTGAGAAAATGTCCATCCTTCACAAAAGTGGAAAAAAAGCTAGAAGAGACAGAACACAAATTGGCCAGTGGTGAGAGTGAAGAAGAGGATGAAGACACGGATGATGAAGAAATAAAAGAGCAGCTGGAAGAAGCAAGATAGCCTCAAACTGAATCTGTTCTCAATATTGAAGAGGCACAGAAGGAGGTTAAGGAAGGTCCTATGCAGTTCTTAGGCAGAGATGGTGATGAGGAAGATGGTCATGGTTTTGATTTCCTCACAGTGAAGCAGCTTGATGTGTTTGGGTTGGATCTTAAACAGAATCAAACATTTTCGAAAAAAGGAATCTTCTCAATCCAGTGTCAAGAAAAAATTAACCAAAGTTGCTGAAGCAAAGGAAGTAATGAAGAGAAATGTTAAAATGAACAAGAAAATAACATTTACTGATGAAGCAGTAGCCACAGATTCAAAAATCTGCTTCAAAAGATGTGGAGGAAGAGGATGATACCGGGGGTATCAACTGAGACAAAGCAAAGGAAAGGCATCAGGAAAAGGACAAATTTTGACAAAGAAGAATATAAGAAGAAAATTAAAGCAAAGCATCAGGAAAGACAGCTAAAAGAAAGAGAAGCCAGAAGAGAAGCCAATAAAAGACAAACAAAGGCCAGAGATGAAGGTGTAGCCTTTCTGGACTGGAGTGATAAGGATGTTGGTGGACTTGATCCAAGCACAGCACACTTCCAGATCCAGACAAGCACAAACGTTCTGAAGATTCTGAGAGTGGAGATATAAAGCACATGCTGAGTGACACCAAGAAGAAGCAAGGAATGAGGAAAGGAATAACATTGAAGTAGATGTTGTATAACCAAGATCGTCATGGAAAGAAGGCCAAGTGGGAAACGTTAGAGCCTTTGGATACAGGCCTGCCCTTAGCAGAAGATGAAGAGCTGGTGTTACACCTGTTCAAAAGTCAAAACTAAATATTCTCTTTGTCTTTGTGGACTTTGATGGACATTATGATGTGGGCAAGAAGTTGAAAAGCGCTTTGGGGCATTTAAGTGCTATGTGTCCCATTTTCAGAGGAAACATTCTCTAACAGAAATGATCACATCTCTTGGTTTCTTTCACAAACTGAGTTTTAAAACATCAATGAATATACTCAAAATCAGGATGTATTGTACAGTTTACTATTTTGCTGTGTGTAGTCTGCTCTGGTAGAATTTGTCAATAGGCTTCTATTACCCACCAGTGGAAATGTTTATTTTGCTTTCACAGCGCTGAGGGTTAAACCAAGGCCTTGTATATGGTAGACAAGTGTTCTACTAATGAGCTTGGACCTTGTCTCTGTTTTACAGGCAGGTTCTGAATCCCTTGCTCATACTCATCTTTCATATGATACAGAAATTTTATTGTTATTGTTAAATGGTTAATAGTTTTATGTATATTTGATTATCTCCAAAGAAACAGTATAATGGACCAGCCCTGACCAAAAAATGAGTAATTTTAATTGAGTTCATAAAAAAATAAATGTATTTCCTATAATGTAAAAATAATATCTCTAGAATAAAGGTATTAATCCATACTCCTATGAAAGTTTCCTCAAATAGTTTACAAAAAGGTCAAAAGTCCAAAAATTTCTGTCATAGAGTTACACAGCCATATGCAAATGATTATAACTGTGATCCTAGGGAACCATTTCTTATATGCTGTGTCATCTTACCTACATAAAACATATGCACAACCATTAAAAATATCAAATATTTAAGAGTACATATTGATTTTGTATACATATTTCTGCCCTCTCCTGAGAATTCTACTGATCTAATACTAAAAGTAGCATTAGATCAATAAAACAATAAGTTGATTCACAAGGAACACAGGATTGGACAAAATTTAGATGATTTAAAGATGTTTTCATAAGCAGGGTGACAGAGGGGAGGATGAAAAATGCATTTGCTGTACATCAGGAAGCTGCAACAGAAAGTTTCCCACAGCAAGAAGATATATTCAAGACATCATTTCACTTGTTCTTGTAACCTCAATAACATAAGAACTAATGTATGCAACATAGAACAGGGAAATCTCATTAAAATGTGTAGAGTCAGGGAGTCAATATTTTGAAAAAGACACATGAAAAGCAATGTTAAATTGAAGGACAGATTAAGACAGACATTTGCATTATTGACACTAGACTCAACAAAAGGCTGTGGCATGGAGTTTGGTAAGACAACCTTATCAGATCTGAAGAGGAACAGTGAGCTCATCTATGTCTCCTCTGTTCTGTGAACTAGGAGAAACATATCAAGACTTCTAACCAAAACAAGGACAAAGAATTCCCCAAGAATTATTATTCCATCTGTAAATATTAACAAATGTCCTCAGTGACAGTTCATTCATCCCTTAATTGTCTTACAGGAATAGACATATCCTATATAAGAAAAAAACTCAACTTGAAAACACACATACTATAAAGAGGAAAACAATCTTTAGAAAATATAAATCAGGCAAGGAGAGAGAATAAGCATAAATCCACAACTTGTTCCTTCAAATGAAGCAGAATATATTCCATTCATAACCTAAATAAAGGTACTATATATTTAACAAGTAGCTTGTAAGCAAGAAATGGCCCTTCAAAGTTAAAAATGGGGTCACCGAAATCCTCCTACCCTACTGAGGCTACTTCTGTTGGCAGCAAGGATATTGGAAGGTTCATAGAATTACCAAAAATCCAATTTAAAATAATTTTAACATGACAAATGTTAAAAGTAATTTTATAGGTTTAATCAGGACAACACAAAATCTACCTAATAGAATAAAGAAATAAAACTATCATTCAATAACATTTCTCACTGTTAAAAGTGACGTCCTGGGTCAAAGCCCTGGAGCTCTTTCAGGGCACATTCTCAACATTCACATGGTGGCACACACCTGTAACTCCAGACCCAGGGTGATCCAATCCCTTTTACTGGCCTCCATAGATAGCAGGTATACATGTAGTACACAGATGTATGAGTAGACAAAATGTCCATTGATTAAAATATATTAATTAAAAGATGTCCTCCTATTGAAAGTTCACTATACTTATTTCAAGACAGTTGGGAAATTCCATAGTGATTATTACTACATAATCAATTACTAGACTGCCTGGATAGAACACTAATCTCCCAAACTTACTGCTTAATAGTCCATATAGAAAGTATCTCTATGCTCAGATTTCTCTTTGCAAAACTACTAAGTCATTGTAAATACAAAACTATTAAAATGCATGCACCCTTTTTGAAATAGTGTTACAAAGCAAGTACTAAAGAATTGATTATTCTTATAATTTATACTAGGCAGGAAATATCAAGGGATGGAAGGTAGCTCAGTCTGCAATATGCTTGCTATGAAATCTTGATGACATAAATATGATACCAGGACAAGGAGTTAAAGTTGTACCGGAAATGATAGTTCTGAGGAAACAGAAATAGGAGATCCCTGAGCTTTCTGATCAAATACCTTAGCTGTTTAGCAAGCTCATACTTTAGTGAGAAAAAAAAAAAAAAACACAAAGAGAGAAGGAGGGGGAGGGGAGGGAGGGAGATCAGGAATTTTATAAATTTTAGAAAAAAAAATCGAACTAGAATTCTATATTCAACTAAATTGTTCCTTTTATGGCATCAGAGAAAAGATATACTTGGAACTTGAACATCATCATACTTTCTTTTTGTTCTTTAAATTCTTCTTTCTATCTTTTCCAGCCATATTCTTTCTTTCTTTTTATTTTATTTTATTATTTGGGGGGGGCGGTTGGAGATAGGGTTTCTCTGTTATTTTGGTTCCTGTTCTGGAACTAGCTCTTGTAGACCATGATGGCCTTGAACTCACAGAGATCTCCCTGCCTCTACCTCCCAAGTGTTGGGATTAAGGTATGTGCCACCACCTCCCCGGCAACCATATTCTTTCTTAAGAACTTCCTAGAGGATAAGGAATTGTAGGGTAATGGATACTATTGTATAATATTCACAAGGTCCACCAAAGGAGAGTCACAAAGATGTACCTGTAGAATTTGTATACATCAAATCTAGTGAAAAAAACATTGACTGATGCATAGGTCAGACGACTGCAGGAAAGCAAAATTACAAAAAGGAATAGAAATTATAACATTTCGTAGAAGCTCTATAATCTTTAACCATAAACATTGTGGGAGAATCAAATTAAATATATGTATGAATTATAAAATGAAAGACAGCTAAATGCTTAAAATTGCAAGTAACTAATTAAAAATATAATATGTTTAAAATTAATTATAATCTCAGAGGTTAATTTAAAACAGATGCCATATTGAATGTTGAATATTTATTTAACAAGAATGTGTGCCATAAATCTATTTAGGAAGAGAAAGCTTAGTGATAAAACCTTCTTGGCTAATGTTTATTACATAAACTAAGAATACAGTAAAAATTTAATTCTTGTAAATATAAAAAGAAAATATTGTGTTATGCTGAGGAACATAACATATCAGAGAAATAAAAATATGTTCATATAATGTTTTGGAGTAGGAACTGAAATTCTAAACTATGGGATCTTATTAAGTAATTAATGTGATTATAGACTGATTTTTAAATAATGTCTCTCTAGTACCTTCTGGCTCTAAGATAATTTTCTTTAACTCTAGAAGTTCTTCACTTCAGCTAAATATTTTATTAATTACAACCTGTTTGTCTGACCAACTCTTCAGCTTCCTGTTTTATTATGAATTTTGTTTTCATTCATTTTAGGACTTTCCCAGAAACTCCCAGGTTTATACCAGTGGTTCATTCCCATTAAGGCTGTTAGCAGAGACATCCAAAATACTCCTCATTGATTGAAACCTGATTTGCTAGTCCCTCAACTTTCAGGAACACTAAATTCCTTTGCAAATTAAAAACAAACACAGCTGATCTATCTTACATTTAATTTAGCCTAGCCTAGATTAAAGAAACTTCAGGCTCTGGGACCTTCAAGAACTTTGTCAGGATAATAATAGCAAGCTGCCCTTACCGGCAGCACTGTCTCTCCTTTCAATGATCCCTAGAAATATATTATTAATTTTTAAATGGGAGGTTTTCAAAGTAGTTTCTATGTTTCCATATTTGTGTGGGTATTGGGAATCTAGAGACATAATGTGATAACTAAATTGGAATACTGCCATAAGGAAGTTCACTATAAATAATGTTACTTTTACTTAAAACATATTTTCACAATTTATTTATTTTTCTACAAAATAATTTCAATGACTACATCAGACATTCATTTAAAGTAAGACATCTACAAAACAAATGATTTTTTTCAGTATGACACAGTATTTATTTATAAGGCTCAGAAATAATATAAACAGAAATACATTTAATACATTTTATTTATTTATTTAGTTAGTTAGTTAGTTAGTTAGTTAGGTAGTTAGTTAGTTAGTTAGTTTTGGTTTTTCAATACAGGGTTTCTCTGTAGCTTTGGAGCCTGTCCTGGAACTAGCTCTTGTAGACGAGCTTGGTCTTGAACTCACAGAGATCCTCTTGCCTCTGTCTCTCAAGGGCTGGAATTAAAAGTATGTGCCATCACCACCCCACTCAGAAATGCATTACTTAACATTACTTTTGTACATTGTTGAAATATTTTTTGAAGAAGGAAATGAACTGGGGGAATGACTTAGTAGGTGTTTACCATGAAACAAGAGTACTTAAGTTCCATCTCCAGCAGCCACATAAAAAGCCAGGTGTGGTCGCATAAACCTGGAATCCCAGCAATGTGGGGTACAGCGACAGGAGGATCCCTCAGTCTGGCTGGATACCATCCTAACAGAAATGGTGAATCCCAGGTTCAGTGTCTCAAGGGAATAAGGTAGAGAATGACAGAGACACCTAATGTCCTCCTTTGACCTCTAGGAGTACAAGGGCATGTACACCCACACACGTGTCTACACACAACACATGCACACACCCAAATTTTAAAGCATTGAGACCATGTTTCACTATGTATTCAGGGCTGGCTTGGAAGTCACTATGTAGAGCAGGCTGACCTCCACAACAGTCTGCCCACTTCCGCCTCCTGAGTGCTAGGATAAAAAGTGTATACTACCACTTTCAGAAAAAGAATTTTAAGTAAGAAAATGAAGACCAAGATGGACAGCAGCAATGGCTGCTTGTAGTAGAAGCTCAAGAAGGGTGGGGGAAGGAGCAGGCTGTTATCTCAATGTCTGAATACTCCATCTCCGGCTAACAGTGTGGATTCGCAAGCAGTTATTTTGTTTTTATGCTTTATGACACACACACACACACACACACACACACATATGTCACGGGCATTCTGAGATATAAAATGCTACATAATCTGTAGTTTATTTGAAGGTCTCCTGAAAATGAAACATTGAGCATAGTAGACACTCTCTCTCAGTGATTTCTATTACTACTATTGCCCTAGCAGGGGAATGTATACCACCCTTTTGTTGAATTCACTAAGTCATGAGTTCCCATTCAGCGTAGAAAGCTTGGGTTGGGAGGACACATGGATGTGAGGCTACAATGTCTCTTGTCCTTGTCGTCTACAACCTAGCTTAAGTGGAGGAGACGAGTGCAACAGGTACCATCACTGAGGAGATTTTTTTTCTAGTGTTCTTCCTAGTTCCACACCTTCTCATCAGGAATGCTCTGCTGGTTTTCTAGTAGAACATCCAGGCCTTCATGAGGGTTAAGAATTGGCCATGACTGAAGCTCGACTTCAAAATCAAACCACTGCTGAAGAGTACAGAGATGGGAGAGAAGATGATCAACATGAAGGAGGAGTTTGAGTGAGTCAAAGAATTACTAGAGAAGTCTGAGGCTCACTGCAAGGAACAGGAAGAGAAGATGTTGTCCCTGGAGCAAGCAAAGTGGAAGCCGGAGGGTGACCTGAAGCTGACCCAGGAGAGCATCATGGATCTAAAGAATGACAAGCTTCAGCTGGAGGAAAAACTCAAAAATTATGACCTGCGGTGGGCAGGATGAACTGACAAGGGCATCTGGCCTGGTAATCTTGGTGCGGAGTGCTGTACTCCCACCAGCTTGGCTTTTCTGGACACAGTGGAAGGGAGAGCCATTAGGTCTCTCCCCTTTCACCATCATGGCCAGGAACAAGTTCTCGTATAATGTACTAAAATAAGCAGGCCCAGTGGAAGAAAGATCATCAGTCCCATGTCCATTCCTCTTCAGGAAAGTTTGACATCAACCAGCAGAACAATAAGATTGAGGATGAGCAAACCCTGGCTCTTCAACTACAAAAGAAACTGAAGGAACACCAGGTGACCTTTTTCCCAGTGTGGCCAAAGGGAGTCAAAGCCTGGAGGCTGTGGGAGCTGTTTAAGGTTCTAGACAATTTCTGGGGCTCCAGACAGGTCAAGCCCCAAGCATTCCTCAATACAGGAAAACTGGCCTTCCTACTATTGCAAAAGAATGTGCCATCTTCTTGGCAAGGTTGTTTCTGGGAGAATGATACCTAGAAATAGGGCTTCTTTTTTTATTTTATTGAGTTTTATTGAGCTCTACAATTTTCTCTGTTCCCCTCCCTTCTTTTTCCCAAGATGTACTCTGCCTGTTGGCCTTTCTGTTCTGCACAGCCATTGCCACCTGTACCCAATGACTAAAAACCACTGCTAGAAGCCTAGTACCTAGTACCTAGGAGTCTTTTAGAATCCTGGAGTGGGGATCTCAATGGAAGAATCCAGAAAGCTGGTCTGAACCTTTGTATCCATGACTAGGCACACATCAAGGAGCTGGAGGAGGAACTGGAGGGCAAGCACACAGCTAGGGCCAAGGTGGAGAAGCTGTGCTCAGACCTGAGCTGTGAGCTGGAGGAGATCAGCAAGCGGCTGGAGGAGGCCGGTGGGGCCACACCTGTGCAGATAGAGATGAACTGAAATGTGCTGAGCAAGTCCAGAGCTCTCTTAAAGTGAAACATTCTGTTATTACCAAAGTACTAAATAAGCCTTCAAACAGATTCTTTCAGTAGTAATTCATCCTATCTTTTATCTTCTCACATTGACCCATTTTCAAGTATCTCCCAGGCATCAGCCTGAGACTTGTACAGTAGACCACCTGTCATTTTGACCTAGAGTCCACACATAGGCTTTCAAGTATTTAATCACAAATATCTATTAGCAAAGGAACCATGTGATGCATTTGGATAAACGAAATGCACACACACACACACACAGCAATATCTGTTCTTTGTCCCTTTACTATATAAAACATACATAAAGGTTTTATATTTTTCCTAAAACTATGGCTTCAAAACCAGATTTGTTTTTTAGATCTGACAATGTTTAAGACTCTGGTTATCTAACTTAATGCCCAGTGCTTATGAGAAAATAAAAGGAACCCTTTCTTGCAATAACACAATCTTGAGAGCTACTATAGTATTTAACAATTTGTGAGTATGTTGCTGAATTCCTTTATATTTATTTCTTTTGCTTTTTAGCTTCTTTTTTTTAAAGATAAGCTTTCTTTGTGGGGACTATTAGGCTCTTCTGCTACAATTTATTTCACAGCATTGCCCAGTGAACGAATATCTGCAAATGTTTATAGATTCCATTATTCTAGTTTATCCGTTATTTTTCTGAAACAATTTCCTTTTATATCTTTGTACCAACCTTAAAAGTGGTGATCCACTTTGTTAACAAACTTCCTTGATTCTGATTTGGGAAATGTGGAATACCTAAGGAGGTAAGTATCAGAGATAGTGGTGTTAATTTTTGAAGGACAAAATACACAAATGTCCTATCTTATAACAGGAAAAACTGTCAGGCATCTGGGAAGGAGAATATAATATAATAGTATTATTATCTCCTAAAATAATTTTGAAAAGAAATAAGAGTAAGTAGCCTCTCTGAGACCAGATTTCTTATGACAACTGTCCTTGCTCCTAGGCCATCAATTGACAGTATTGACTCAGCTAGTCATGGGGCTTCATGTGTCACATGCCCATCCTCACTTCATCTCTAAGATGAAGGATAAGTAAAAAAGTTTCAATAAGATAAGGGAATCTTTTGAAACAACTCAACTAGTTAGGAAACCACTTACAAACTGGTCCTGACTTCTGACTTGGATGGCTAATGTTTGCCATCATTTTGAGACTCTTCTCCTTGGTTGGGGAAATTTTGCAGTTAGGAACAAGAAATTTACCAAGGCTCATGTATTTTCTCTGATCTGAGGCAGGAATCTAATCTCATTAGTTCTCACATTATAAATTAAATCAAGCCAGGAGGTGGTGGGAAGCAGAGGCAAGTAGATATCTCTGTGAGTTCAAAGCCACTTCAGTCTACAGAACAAGTTCTAGGACAGCCAGGGTTACAAGAAACCCTGCCTTGAAAAACAACTCAAAAAAATTGAGCATCTGTTGGAATATATTACTGACTGGATAGAGGTAATGTTTTCCATACAATAATATATATGCATTAAACAATTCATTTATACATTAAAATATGAAATATAAATATATGTTATAAATATATAAGATATAAATATATAGAAAAATAATATATTAAATACATTACTATAATGTATTACATACATACATAATGTATGCCATAGCCTGGCATCTTTCTCTAAGCCAACAATATGAAAACTCACTCCCTCCCCAACAAGGCTTCCTGCTCTCCACCTACTCTTATCTGGATGATGTCCCTGGGCTTAGAGGACTGACGTTATCTGAAAGCTGTCTCTAAACCAGATGCCTGATTACCTTTAGCTTGAACGTTGGCATAGATTCCTGCTAGAAGGTTCCCTTGCTACACATATGATAACTTATACTTGGTCTGAGAGCCTTATGATTTGAATATACCACTTAATGCAAATTAGAGTTTGTTGTCAAGCTCCCCTGTCCTATATATTCTGAAATAAAGTTGAGTTGATTCACAAAAATCTGTCTCTCAGAGGGCTGTCTTTCTTTGTGCTCATGGGCCATGTACAAACTTTCCTATCACCCTGTCTTCCTCTTTCCCCACTCAGACGGATAGCTGGTAGGCTAAGAGAGAAAGAGAACACTCACAAGTATCCAATTTGATAATTTTCTGAATATCATCTGTCTGTTTGTCTATCCATCATCATTCACTTATTTATATTTTTCTGTCATCTATCCATCTACCATCTCTTACTTTTTATACTTTTGGTTTTGCTTGCTATAGACTTAATAGACCCATTAATGTAGTAATTCCCCCATAAAGTTAAAGTTTCTAAACTATAACCATCTAGAACCTTCCTCTACACCAGTGTAAAGTCATGTTGACATCATACTAACCATTCAGTAGTCCCAAGAAACACTGTCAGAGTATAAAAGAAGAGCATCTCACGTTCACCATAACACAGCTCACTATTTTCTGAAGAAATAACACACTTCCTTGATTACTTTATTGAACTAGCATACACATAACAATAGATTGACCATCTTTACCAGGCTGAAGTGTGCAGTCGAGTGCTATTCAAGGTATTCATAATGCCGCCTAAACATCACCAGAGTATCTCACAGCTCTTTCCACAGCAGAAAACGTATACTAGCAACTTCCCATCCTCCATCACTTCTTTATGCTCTATTTTGATGAAATATGTCCTAAATGGAACCTCCTACTGATTTTTTGTTATTTGATAGGCTTATTATGCTAAGATCTGATTTGTCAACTTTCTGCTCTATACAGCATATATCAGAATTTCCAACCCTCTGGAAGATTAGTTTGTTTGTATATAATACACTTTCCATTAATCTCTTCCCAAATACTCAGATTGATTTGAATAATTGCTATTTAAACATTATTTTAAATATTATTAGTAGTTTTGCTAAGAACATGGATGTACATATATATTTTCAGACATTTCCTTCAATTCTTTTTAAAAAATTATCCAGAGATAGAATATCTAAATCATATGGCAACTCAATTTAATTTGGGATGTAACACCCATACTGTGTTTCAAAGTAGCTGTACAATTTCACTTTCAGTCATCAGAGGGGAAGGGTATCAAACCCTTGGTATCATTGTCAACACTTGAGACATTCTGGCTGTTTTTGAGTGTATGCATCTGAAGGAATGTGAGGTGACATTTTAGTTTTAGTATGATTATAATTTCCATAATACTTAGTGGCACTAACTGTGCTTTCATAAATGTATAGGCCAGTTATTTACCCTGGGAAAAAAAGTGAATTCTAGTCTGTTGGATCATTATTAAACAAATGTTTGTTATTGCTCTTGCAGGTTTATTTAGAACATAGGTATATTTTGAAGGTATTGTTTATTTTCATTTTAGTTATTATGCTTTTATGCATTTTAGCTCTAGAATTTCTTTAGAGAATGGCCTGCTCTTCTATTTTCTTCACACGTTGTTTACTTAACTTCCTCCAGTCCTTCACTCTTTGAGCATTTCAGAATTGTGTTTTAAGATCTTTGCCTGATCACCTATTTTGCAGAGATAGTTTCTTTTTTGTTTGTTATTTTTCTCTTTTGAATAAGGCATACTTAGCTTCTTCTTATTTATTTATTCCTTTCCTTATTCATTTATTTTCTTTCAGTCATCGATTCTCATGCTGTTGTTCATTTTGCACTAAAATTAATATATTCCTCTCTCAGCCTACTCATTGCTGGGATAGCAGGTTTGAGCCACCATGTCTGATCTTACCTGTTTTTGTTTTTTTTATGTTTTCTGTAATTTATTTTGTTAAAAATAGAGAGTGGAGTCAAATAGAGTAACTCTGGAAATCAGATGTCCTCCTGAGGTTTTGGGGTGTTTCTTATTGTTTATCATTTTATGATGCCTCTGTATAGAGGCTCAAGATTGTACTGGAACAAAGCTAAAACTGTCTCAAATTTCTTCTGAACTTTTACATGGGTGTGCATAGTGTTTTCTCACAATCCTTGTCTGTGTAACATTTTTTAATATACTGATCTTTACATATGTGGCTTCAAAACAGGGGAAAAAATGAGCAGGGGTAGGAATGGGATATACCTTCCAAGACCCCTGGAAGTCATTTAGGTCTCTTGGTTGGGAGCAGGACTCACCTAAAACTCAGGAGAAAGAACAAAGGCAATTTGTCTCTTTGCTCTTCTGTGAGTAGTGATCAGCAGTAAACAGATTATTGACACATGTGAGGATGTTTGCAGCCCTTGCTGGCAGTCATGGGCAAATTGTCAGAAATACATGGAGAGATGTTACCACAATTCTAGGTGGAAAGGGTCCTAGATTTTTATCATTACTTTCTAAGGCTTCTTTTAAAAGTATAAGCCTTCATTAGATCTCATAGTTATGGAATAGTAATGTCAGACAGAGCCTTAGAGTGCAATTGTCATCTAGGTGAGAATGGCACCTTCTTTCCCACCATCTTACCAGAATTTGC
The DNA here is from genome assembly GCF_950005125.1 of Chionomys nivalis. Classification (NCBI taxonomy): domain Eukaryota; kingdom Metazoa; phylum Chordata; class Mammalia; order Rodentia; family Cricetidae; genus Chionomys; species Chionomys nivalis. The sequence continues at coordinate 24,871,557 of NC_080103.1, read as the reverse complement.
TACCTCAAATAGTATTTACTCTAGACATTTAAAGACATTTAAATATCTTTCTATTAAAAGGATGAGTAGAAATTGTGATTTCCGAATAGAAGTAATCAAAGGTCATTCAGCATCGTTAAAAATTTCATAGTAGACATGGATTATTTCTCATGATCTTAATTTTATGTAGGATATTTTACTTATATTTTTGCGCTTCATGTGAGTGGGAGAAGGTGTGTTATTTTTAACGCTGATTTCCCTTTGTGCTTAATTAAAAATAACAATGACATAATCATATGACCTTGTAACTTTGACTCCTAGCTTTCATTATTCATTGCTATCAACATGCAATTTATAAACAGGAACACAGACTTGTTAAGTGGTTGTTCAGTGAAGCACATGCTTTGAAAGGTAAAACGCAATCTTCTCTCCTCCATATCTTTTCCTCTCTTTCATATCTATGACTCAGATATTGGCAAATTTTAGCGGGGATCTAGAAAGCTAAATTAGAGATCACCTATGGTATTGGAGAGGTAATATGCTTAGGTCCTGGATCCAGAAATACTTTGGAGTCCTGTGTCTTTCTGTCTGTTCTACATTCCTTACCCCTGAAATTATTTCAAACAAAAGTAAAACAAAACCCACAAAAACTCTCATGTTTAAATTTCTATTGTATAAGTTGAATCATCTTTAATTGATGAAATGTTTTAATATTTAGCTAGCTTCATAGTAGACAGAAATGACTAGATCACATCAATTTTAGTTCCCCTGTGGAAACTGAATCTGACCATTGAATTATACTGAACTTAAAATGTTTCAACTTAACATTTTTTCAGTAAGTCTAATTTTAAAGAGCATCCTCTCCATTTTAGGCAATCTAAATATTTAGTTCCATTTGTGAATACACTTAATGGAAAATCATTTATAAGCTTCTTCATTTAATGGCATAGAGAAATATCAATCACGTTTTAAAAATGTGGAGACAGAGGTTTTAAGTCCAGACAACAATGTCATTCCAGGAACCATCGTCAAGTCTCAGGAGAATTGGGATTTGGGTTCTAATGTGCAAACATGGTTTCTGTTCAGATTAGGATTTGAGTCCTAATCTTTTTGTGGATTTAGGGAATGCTTTTCTATTAATCACTCATCCTGCATAGTGGCTGGCTATGGAACAAGAGATATATTTTATTTAATAAACTCAGACAAATGCAAACTTTATGAGAGATTGTGACTATAAATTGCTTTTTCAAAAGGTGTATCATTTAGGATTCAGTGTATAGGTTCATTTGGAGTGTAAGTATCAGTAATTATGGGATGTCTTTTTAAACTGCTTGGGGGAAATTATCATAATCAAATTTTTTTAATTATGTAAGTGTGCATACATATACAGCTAGAGCATTAAAAATTTGAACCAGAAAAGTACATCAATAAAGCCTAATTACCATGTACATGCTAATGAAGATATTCCTAATATTCAATTTGTATCTTAATGTTCAATGGAATAAAGATGGAAAGAGTTGGATACATAAATACAGATGAGAAATAGGTATTAAGAAGCTGGACATGCCTGGATTGGAACTAACATTCCTGAAATTCTCAGTCCTCCATGAGGTATCAATTCCTATTCCCTTGAAGATTTCTAGATATCTGTGATTATCCAGAACTTTTCATTGAGTTGAAGACCTGTGTTCCTGTCATGAATATGACCAGTCGAAAAACACTGGAAGTCCCTTAATGCTCAATATATTACATGAATCCTGACTTACAATGATCTTTGCAAGCCATCACTGACAGGTACTTAGTTTATCTCCAAATAAATGCTTGAATATGCAAACTGCATTTATCATAGCACAAGAGTTTTATAAAGTTCGTACTTCTGTAAGTTACATATGCATATGTCACAAAAGCCTACACTCATTTACATCAGAGGTTAGAATTTTCTGTGAGTTGTTCAAGAGTAGATATGTTTGAGTCTACTCCAGAATGATCTTTTTTCTTTAATGAAAACAAAGGGAATTTATTTACTAAAAATAAAGATAATTTTTCTCATATAATATATCCTGATTATAGTTTCTCCTCCATTTCTCCCCACCTTCTTCCCCACTTCCATTCACATCCAGATACAGTGCTTTTCTGTTTGTCAAAAAAAGGAATAGTCGTCTAAGAGAAAACCACAATACATAACAAAATAAAATGTAGTAATATAAAACAAAAACCATCACATCAAAGTTGAACAAGGCAAACCATGAGATAAAAAGAACCCAAGAGAAGACGGAGGAACCCTCTTGATCACTCACTTAAGAGTCCTTAAATCCCTAATTAGGAAGTCGTAGTATATAGGCAAAGAACCTATGATTGCTGCTTCAGTCTTTATCAAATCATATGAGCCGTGATGTCTTGGTATGTACCTGGATTTATTGAAGCATATTATGCTGTGTTTGTTTGTTTGAAACTCCTGGAGGCCTGATCTTTTCTAAGGGGACACAGCCAGGGTATAGATCCGGTGAAGAAGGGAGATGCATGAGATGTGGGAAAGACTTGGGAGAGTTGAGGAAGGGGAAACATAGGTTGGGATGTAGAGTATGAAAAAAGAATAAAATTATGTGGCATGATTGGTACATACATTACTCTTTTGGTAGGCTGCAGAGTGCCTTCTCTTACAAAGGACACTAGACCATAACCCCATAAGATTCTTATTAGAATGTTTCAGCAGAGACAAGACAATTAGCTCCTAACTACAGATTAGTGTTGAGCCACATTTAGAACTAGTGATGCAAATCAGAGAGAATCTTTCCCTCATAATGAGAAGACATCCCTTAAGGTGTTAGTGCTCTGCTTTATATTGACACTGATTGTTCAATGGTGACAAAGATTATGCTGAAATAGAGTAACATTTTAACAAATTGAACCCATAATTCTATTTATTATATAAACCACTTCCCAACCTGTACTTCTAACCTTGAATAACCTTTTGTTATGGTATTTAGATAACTGTGGTGGGAATGAAATATATTATATTATTTAATAAGTATGTTGTATTTTACATGCAAATAGAATTATAGGTATAGTCTATAGCAATAACTATATACATGTATATGTGTATACATTCATGTAAGTATGCATGCACATATTTTTATATGTTTATCAAATTAACACCTCAGCTATGAAAACCCTTAAACAGTGAGATACAATAAAGCCATGGAGAACACCTCACAATGAATACAAATTTCAACTGGTCAGCAATAAGGAAAAAGAGGAATGTGGTGTCTCAGAGCTCAGGTTAATGAATAGAAGATAGTGCTTCATGATCTCATTGAGACTGGCAGTTCAAAGTAGCAAGTCTTCCTGGAGCCAAATGGACATAATCAGTGAAGATTAGCACAATAAATGCCATGACAGGTGACCAAATGTGAAGGAAATAAGTGATGCATAAAACCATAGTTGGAGTGGATAACATGGGAAAGCCAGGCCAAGGCTCTGGGTGCTATCAAGCCCTGTCTCTTCTCAAGGGCACCTGGAGACATAGGACTGTTCACTCTACAACCCTAAAGGGACACCAGGTAGTGTCACTGCCCAAGTAAATATCCAATAAGGTTGGAACAGTACTAGGCGGTCAGCATAATGATAAATGATAATTTCTATAAGTATTGTAGAGAATGACTCCAAAAATTAACTAGGTAACAACAAAACTCATGAGGTACTGATGGGCATAGATTAAAAACAAAAAGCAACAAGAAAATCCTTCAGTGTTGCGTATACTGATGATTATAGATGAAAACAGCACAAAGAGACTTTCAATGCTTTGTATCTCTGCTTAAATTCATTGGCGTATTAGTGGCACATGTTCTGTAAAATTAGTGCATTATCATTTTCTGTATATCAGTGTTTAATAGATCTTCTGCTTTATACAAGAAGGAAGCATAAATTTAAGATATTATAAATATCCAATGCAATTCCACTAATAGGAAAAAGTAATTGTTATCTCAGCTTGTGTTTTCACGTCTTACTCTGTAGAGATAAGAAATTGGTTGACAACAGTGAGTCACACAGAACACATTGCTAAAGTGGTTCTTTAAAGCGACAAAAAGCCCAATAAGACTAAGCATAGGCATGTTTCCTTCTCTACCCTGTAGGGCAGATTTTCTCTGTTATATTTTTCAACCATTCAGACTAAACTTCCTTCAACTAGTTTGTTTGCATTGAGCTACTGAGACAATCTGTAAGCACCGGACACTAGTGTTTTAGGTTGGTTATACGTAAAACACATTTAGAATTACAAAAAGTTTAGAAAACACTATCCTGAGTGAGGTATCCCAGACTCAAAAAGAGGAACATGGGATGTACTCACTCATAATCGGTTTCTAGCCATAAAATAAAAGACATTAAGCATATAATGTGTGATCCTATAGAAGCTAAATAAGAAAGTGAACCCAAAGAAAATCATATAGTCATCCGCATGGAGAGGGGGAAGTAGACAAGATTGCAGGGCAAAAACTGGGAACTTGCGGGTGAGGTGGCATGGGGCAAAGGGGAAATGGGATGAGAAATATGAGAAGGGGAGGATGGGAGGAGCTCGGAGGATTGGGATGGTTGGGATATAGGAAGGATGGATACGGGAGCAGCGAAGTATATATCCTATCTAAGGGAGCCATCTTAGGGTTGGCAAGAGACTTGACTCTTGAGGGGTTCGCAGGTGTCCAGGAATATGTCCCCAGCTGGTACCTTGGGCAACTAAGGAGAGGGAACCTGAAATGACCCTATCCTATACTGATGAATATCTTGCATATCACCTTAGAACCTTCATCTGGCGATGGATCGAGGTAGAGACAGAGTCTCAATTTGGAGCAACGGTCTGAGCTCTTAAGGTCCAAATGAGGAGCAGAAGGAGGGAGAACATGAGCAAAAAATCAGGACCACGAGGGATGCACCCACCCACTGTGACAGTGGAACTGATTTATTGGGAGCCCACCAAGGCCAGCTGGTCTGGGACTGAATAAGCATGGGTTGATTCCGGACTCTCTGAGCATGGCGGTCAATGAAGACTGATGAGAAGCCAAGGACAATGGCACTAGGTTTCGATCCTAATACATGAACTGGCTTTGTGGGAGCTTAGCCTGTTTGGACGCTCACCTTTCTGGACGTAGATAGAAGGACCTTCGTCTTCCCGCAGGGCAGGGAATTTGGACTGCTCTTCAGTATCGAGAGGGAGGGGGAATGGAGTGGGGGGAGGAGAAGAGGAGTGGGGATAGGGGGAGGGAAGTGGGGGGAGGTCAATATTTGGGAGGAGGGGAGGGAAATGGGAAATGGGGAGCAGGTGGAAATTTTAATTAAAAAAGAATAAAAATAAATAAATAAGTAAAAAAAAATAAAAAAAAAAAAAGAAAAAAAAAAGAATTACAAAAAGTTGTTTCCTAAGAAACAGTGCTGTTCCTATGTGGCTATCATACACATTAGTTGCAAGTGATATCACCACGGATTCCTCTGTTCTCTATTGTCTTTATCAATTAAAGAGGATGAACAACTCAAATGCAAACATAAGAAGCCTCCAGAAGTAATCCAGAAAAATACCTTTAAACTGCTGTTTTTTAAAGTAAAAGTTGTAATACCGAGTTTGACTAAATATAACTTACTTTGATAGCTGAATCACGTAATAATAGTGTATAAATTATTAGTATTGTTTTCACTCAGCTAGTGAGCAGAGTAAATATGAGTGATCACAGTGCAGACAGGATAGATGAAGTCCCTGGTCATTATGATGTGTAACCTTGGACAACTTAATCAGTCTTTTTGTGACTCAGTTTTCTCATCTGTAAAAGGAAGAATTTGGAGCACATGAGATGGCTCGGGTATAAAAACATGGCCAATTTGGTTGAGTTCCAGGACCCACATCAGGTAGGAAAAAATCATTGATTCCACAAAATTGTCCTCTGATCTTATATTTATACCATGACACAGCATGTACATGCGAGTATACACACAAAAACATGAAATGCTATGCTTAAAAATAGCTCTGAGGTGATGATATGCATAATTATCTCAATATTTAGAAAGTGATTATGACTATGATTTAAATAATGTTATATAAATATTTAAATAAATTGTTAACTAAGTAAAGTATATGCCTAATGCATTATTATATTTATAATTTTCCATTTATTTATGAAATATTTGGATATTACAATATTTTGTATGCCAATCAACAATGAAAAATCTGTATTGATAAAGTTTTAGTGTACCATACCAATATTAGGATTAGTTTTTCTATGCAAAATACGGAGCTACAGTGTGTCTATTTTCAGGTATTTGGATATTGATGATCAGATTTTGTTCTAACTATTGTGCTAACTAGACTTCAGATGGAAACTCATAAGAAAATACTAGATTCTTAGTCACATACTCAATAATACCTGGAGTTTTCTAGCTTTTAATTAAGAAACACATTTAGATTTATATAGATTTCAAAGTCACTACAGAGAAGCCGTGCTCTTTTCATCCCTATCTGCATACTAGATGTACCCTTTGGCACTTTATTCTGCTAATTAGGCATTAATCCTTCTAACCAGTACATGTGTTAACAAATAATAATTAAAGTATTGTTTATTAAGATGCCCATGACCCAACTTCAGTTTTTTTTTTTCTATGTGAAATTTACTATAAAATCTCACCTGACCAGTATGGGGCAAAAAGTTAGAGAACTGCTCAGTTGCATCAAAGCTCCTTTCTCACTGCAGATTAGAATGAAAATATAGCTTTGTAATCATATTATCGGTGTTGGATTAAGTTTGGAAAATGAGCTATTAAAAGAGCTGTTTTGACAGTCTACAAAAGGCACATAGACACTGACAAAAGGTAAAGATGAAAAAAATGAATGTAATAACAAAACAAAAACAAACAAAAAAGCAGGTACCTATAGCATGGCACATGCTTACAAACTCAATATATAGGAGCTGGAAGCAAGAACCTCAGATTTCAAGTTCAGCTCTTCACAGAGTTTCTTCTAAGCCTGATATACATAAGATTCATTTCCAATAATTAAGAATAGCAAAAAAAAAAAAAAAAACAACTTAAGAGAAATAGTATCTTCTATTAACTGGTTATAAAAAGAAGAAGGTGAGTCCTTAGAAGAACAGAGAACTGCCTGGAAAATGACAACCATATTGCAAGTTTGTCACTACATTCTATAGAAGACAAAATACTCCACTACTGAGTGCCACAAAGAAACAATAATTTAACCTTCCATTCCTGGTTATCTAAGCAGTGCTTGGCATGGGATCCCTCTCCTGACATGGGTCTCATTAGACCAGTCATTGGTTGGATACTCCCAGAAGTTCTGCACCACCATTGCCATAGCATATCTTGCAGGCAAGATTAATTATAGGTTGACGGTTTTATAGCTGGATTGGAATCCCAGTTCCACCACTGGATGACTTGGCTAGCTACAGATGATGTCGGGTTCAGGTTCTGTTCTCTTCTTTGGGATAATCCTTGCAGATTCCAGGGAGTTTCCTCAGCAATAGATTTCCATATTGACTCTCTATGGCCCCAAATTCCAGCTGTCTCTCCCAATACTCTCTTCTTTTATTCTTCCCCAATCAAATATGATCCCTTCTGTTTCCATCTCTAATTTCCCTAAGTCCATCTGTAAAATCTACCCTACTTCACTTCCCCAGGACAATCCATGTGTTTCCACCTTGAGCCCTCATTCTTACTTTCTCTTTCTGAGTCTGTGGATTGTTGCATGGTTATCCTTTATTTAACAACTAAAATCCACTTATGAGTGAGTGTCTATCATGTTTTTCTTTCTGGGTCTGCATTGCCTCACTTAGGATGATATTTTTCTAGTTCAACCGATTTGCCCACATATTTTGTGATGTCCTTTTGTAGCAGTATGTAAATGTACCACATTTTCCTTATCCATTCATCTCTTGAGGAAAACTTAGGCTGTTTCCAGTTTTGAGCTATTATAAGTAAAAGTGCTTTGAACATGGTTGACCAAATGCCCGTGTGGCAAGATGGATTGTCCTTTGGGTATATGCCCAAGAGTTGTAGTGCTGGGTCTTGAGGTAGATCATTTAACAATTTTCTGAGGAATCACCACATTGACTTCCATTGTGACTGAATAAGTTTGCACTCCTACCAGCAATGGAGCAGTGTTCCCCATGATCCATGTTCTATTCAGCAAGAGTTCTCATTTGTGTTATTGGTCTTAGCCATTCTGACAGGTACAAGATGGAACCTCAGAGTCACTTTGATTTGCATTTCCCTGATAGCTAAGGATGTTGAACCTTTCTTTTTCACTCTGCATACTTTATATTATTTAATTTTTTATTGACTTTATTGAGCTATACATTTTTCTCTGTTCCCCTTTCATTCCCTCCCCTCCCTTTCAACCCTCTCCCATGGTCCCCATGCTACCAATTTACTCAGGAGATCTTGTCTTTTTCTACTTCCCATGTAGATTAGATCTACATACGTCTCTCTTAGGGTACTCATTGGTGTCTAGGTTCTCAGGTATTGTGATTTGTAGGCTGGTTTTCTTTGCTTTATATCTAAAAGCTATTTATAAGTGAGTAATATGATATTTGTCCTTCTGGATCTGGGTTAACTCACTCAATATGATGTTTTCTATATCCAACAATTTGCCTACAAATTTCAAGATGTCATTTTTTTCTGCTTTGTAGTATTCCATTGTGTGAATGTACCACATTTTCCTTATCCATTCCTTGGTCATGGGGCATTTAGGTTGTTTCCAGGTTGTGGCTATGACAAACAATGCTGCTATGAACATAAATGAGCACATGTCTTTGTGGCATGATTGAGCATCCTCTGGGTATATACCAAAAGTGGTATTGCTGGGTCTTGAGGAAGTTTTTTCCCTAATTTTTTAAGAAATAGCCATACTGATATCCAAAGGGGCTGTACCAGCCTGCATTCCCACAGCAATACAGGAGTGTTTCTTTTAGCCCTCATCCTCTTTAGCATAAGTTGTCAACAGTGTTTTGTTGTTTTTTGTTTGTTTGTTTGTTTGTTTTGGAGTTTTCGAGACAGGGTTTCTCTGTAGCTTTTTGTTTCCTGTCCTGGAACTAGCTCTTGTAGACCAGGCTGGCCTCGAACTCACAGAGATCCGCCTGCCTCTGCCTCCGGAGTGCTGGGATTAAAGGCATGCGCCACCACCGCCCAGCAGTCAACAGTGTTTTCAGTCTTGGCCATTCTTACAGGTGTAAAATGGAATCTCAGAGTTGTTTTGATTTGCATTTCTCTGATGACTAAGGATGTTAAGCATTTTCTTTAGTGTCTTTCAGCCATTTGTGAATTCTTCTCGAGATTCTCTGTTAAGGTCTATACTCCATTTTTTATTGGATTATTTGGTTTTTGATGACCAATTTCTTGAGTTTTTTGTATATTTTGGAGATCAGTCCTCTGTCTAATATGGGGTTCGTGTAGATATTTTCCCATTCTATAGCCTATTGTTTTGTTTTGTTGATCGTGTCTTTTGCTTTACAGAAGCTTTTCAATTTCGGGATGTTCCATTTATTAATTGATTCTCCCAGTGTCTGTGCTACTGGGGTTATATTCAGGAAATGTTTCCCTGTGCCAATGCATTCAAGTGTACCTCCCACTTTCTCTTCTATTAGGTTCAGTGTGGTTGGCTTTATGTTGAGGTCTTTGATCCATTTGGACTTGAGTTTTGTGCATAGATACAAAATAGACATAGATCTATTTTCATTCTTTTACATGTTAATATTCAGTTATGCCAAAACCATTGGTTAAATATGTTTTCTTTTTTCCATTTTATATTTTTTGTGTCTTTGTCAAAAATCAGGTGTTTGTACATGTGTGGATTAATATCTGGGTCTTTAATTCAACAATGTTGAACCTTTTTATAAGTGCTTCATGGCTATTTGAGATTCCTCTGTTGAGAATTCTCTGTTGGACCCAAGTTTTAATTGGATTATTTGGTCTGTTGATGCCTAGTTTCATGAGGATGTATATATTAGATATTCGCCCTGTTTCAGATGTGGGATTGGTGAAGATCTCTCTCTTCCCAGTCTGTAGTCTACCCTTTGATATAGATAGCCAAGAGACCTATGATAGTCAAACATGACTGGCAAATATGATGATAATAATAATAATAATAATAACAACAATAATAATAGATATAAAAACATCAGAGAGCCTTCCTCCAGCACCTGATAAGAGCAGATTGAGAGACACATAACAAAATATTATGTGGATCTAGGGAAACTCTGAGAAATATGTGGAGGAAGGATTGTAGTTTCAGAAGGGTTGAGGACCCTATGAAAACATGACCCACAGGATCAACTCGACTGATATCACAGAGACTGAAGAGACAGTCACAGAACCTAAATGGATCTCCACTAGATCCTCTGTGTATAAGTTATGGTTGGGTAGCTTGGCAGTTTTGTGGGACTCCTAACAATAGCTATGGGAGTTGTCTCTGTCTGTTTCCCACTGATTACCTCATCCACCTAAGATATGATAGGGTATGTACCTTGTCTTTAGGCCAAGTTTGATTGAGATCCTGGAGTGTCCGATCTTTTCTGAAGGGAAACATAGGATGTGTGGATCTGGGGTAAAAGGTGCTAGTGGAAGGGTACCAGAAGGAATGGAGGGCTGGAAAACTCTGCTTGGGATATAATGTATAAGTGAAGAATAAATTTTTAAAAGGTAGAAGCAATAATTCATTGCTGAGTAGTTTATAATAATAATAAAAAATATTTATTTTATTTACATAGCATACATTTTACTCCATCTGGAATTAACTAAAATCCAAGCAGTTGGGTATACCTATGAGGGATTTCTTTTTATTAAATTATTTGAACTGGGAAGACACACATTTAACTGAAATCTTTTGAGGAAGGAAAAACCACCTTTAATCTAGGCCATATCTGTTAGCAGCTTATATAAAGAACACAGTGCAAGGAAGTTTTTTGCTCTTTACTGGCCTGCCCTCACTTACATTGGCAAATCAATTCCCTTATGGGTATTACAGCCTACTCCTTTTCAATCTGAAGTATACTGAAGACAAGTTGATGTGTCCTGCTTTATAGACTGACATTTCTGGATTCTTGGAGCTTCTAAGACCAACTGAAGTGCCCAGCTTTGTAGATTGATATTGATAGATTCTTGGAGCTTCTATTGGTATAGACATCTACTGTTGGACTAGCAGGTGATAGATAGATAGATAGATAGATAGATAGATAGATAGATAGCAGATATAGATAGATAGGTATCTAAATACAGATGAGCTTTGACTAATGCAGAGACCAACTTTGAATTCACATTGGTAAGACAGACTTGCTACATTTTTTTAATCATGGAGCACTTAGAGAAATTAAGTGAACCCCAAGCTTTGGAAAAATCAGGAGTTTGTGACTGTGATCAAATAAAGTGTGGGTTTGCAAAAAATCATCCTCTGCAAACTGACAAGGAGTCCTGTTAGGACTTCGTGGTACAGTTAGGAAATGTCTATGCTGAATATAGGAGTGTGAGAATCACAGAAAGTTACATCTGTTACAAATAATCTCTCATTATTTTTTGATTTAATAAATTTTGATATAAGGCTAATTTTCAGGACAAAATTTCTTTCTACTAATATTATAAAGATCCTATTTAAAAACTAAAACTAATTATCAAATACTTTAACAGAGCAGTAACAAAGTAGGAATGTACAACAAATTGCCTAAAATTACTTTGAAATGTAATTTCATCCCATAACACTAAAATGAGGAAAGTTTTTCTAATGAATAAACACAATAAAACACAAGTTCACACTGTGGAGAATGAACTCTGGCATATAAATCATTAAAAAAGCATAGCAGAATTAATGTAATATTCTTCTTCTCTTCAGATTATAAAGTATATATCAACCCAGTTTCTAAATATGGAAGATATGGTTCGAAAAATAATAAAAGACAATAGTGTTTATGACTGAGCATGGATTTAGCACACTGATGAGAAGGAAGTTTTTAAAGCAATTCAAGTGTGAAATGGGGAGGGTCTTTTGTGAATTTTATCAAATATTTTTAGATTTAAATCTTTGTAATAGGTAATTATAATTTCTTTACAGCTGGGTGGGTTGGCAGTAAGTCGGAATAGTTAACGTAAGTCTGAAGGTGATTAAAGTAACTGCAGGCATCATAGTTTGAAGTGCACAGTGCCACAATCCACTTATAACCACATTTCCCTACAACTTGAAATTAAAATACTCAGAGAATTGTAGAAATAAAGCATGGAAGAATTCTGCTTAAATGTTAAAAGATGGGTGAAACAGAATAAAGCTTTCCTGTGAGTCCCAGGATCTGCTGTGTGCTCTAGCCACCACTATCCTGTGACCTGGTCTCTATTACTTTTCTCTGCTTTTTATCTTATTTAATTTATATACTTGGTGTGTGTGTGTGGGTGTGTGTGTGTATTCAATGTAACTTCTGGTATTATAAACTGTCATGTTCCCAAAGTTCTCAACAGAAAATATAAAATATGTATTCTTTTGCTCAAGTTTTAGAGGACCACTCAATGACTACAAGAAGAAATTGAAACATAATTCAATCTCAAAACCAGATCTCTCAGTTACTACAGCAAAGTAGTCAAAATAGATGGCCCTGAAAATATGTTTTAAAATATTCTAGTATTTGAAAATGATGGCTAATGTGTTTTCATCATATTCATTTTCTGACACACAACTCTGTCCAGTCCACCCCACCTAACCATCTTTTGTAACCATCTCTTTTATTGAAATCCACCACGGACTTTTTATGCTGCCTTAGTACTGTTAGAAGTGTGATCTTCTACTAGCATGTGGTAGACATACCAGGGTCTACACTGTTAAAAAAATGGCTCTCTTTTTCTCTCAGGGTAGTGGAGACTTCTTTTGCATTTCCCAGATACCCAGACCTGAATAATCATACAAAGACGATATTAATGACAATACTGCTTAACCAATAGCTTAGTCATATTCCTAGCTAGTTCTTACATCTTAAATTAACCAATTTCTATTATTCTGTGTGTCACTATGAGACTGTGGCTTGCCAGGTAAGGTTCCGGCATCTTCTTCATCAGCTACATGGCATCTCTTTGATTCAGCCTATTCTCTCTATCTCTTCCAGCCTGGCTATATTCTGTACTGCTATAGGCTGAAGCAGCTTTCGTATTAACTAATGGTAATAAAACATATTCACAGCATACAGAGGGAAATCCCACATTATCTCACCAGCACTGGGACTCCACACCCATTACCCACTCCATTCTTGGATTCTTTCCAGCTTGGGCTTGCACAAGGTCTGTGCATGCTGCCACACGTCTTTGGTTTCATGTGTGCAAGGAACTGGAATGTCTAGAAAATGCTTTGTCGTTATCCACTGCCTCTGGCTCTTATTCTCTCTGTCACTTCATCCACATGTTTGATCCAATCAGAATATGCTCAGATAATAATTGTTTGTAATTATTCCAGAACCTGGAAACAACCTAGATGCCCTTCAATGGAAGAATGGATGAAGAAAGTATGCAATATATACATATTAGAGTACTATTCAGCAGTAAAAAACAATGACTTCTTGAATTTTGCACACAAATGGACAGAAATAGAAAACACTATCCTGAGTGAGGTAAGCCAGACCCAAAAAGAGGAACATGGGATGTACTCACTCATATTTGGTTTCTAGCCATAAATAAAGGACATTGAGCTTATAATTCGTGATCCTAGAGATGCTAAATAAGAAGGTGAACCCAAAGAAAAACATATAAGCATCCTCCTGAATATTAAACTTCATCAGGCGATGAAAGGAGACAGAGACCCACATGGGAGCACGGGATTGAAATCTCAAGGTCCAAATCAGGAGCAGAAGGAGAGAGAGCACGAGCAAGGAACTCAGGACCGCGAGGGGTGCACCCATACACTGAGACAATGGGGATGTTCTATCAGGAACTCATCAAGGCCAGCTGGCCTGTGTCGGAAAAAGCATGGGATAAAACCGGACTCACTGAACATAGTGGACAATGAGGACTACTGAGAACTCAAGAACAATGGCAATGGGTTTTTGATCCTACTGCACGTACTGGCTTTGTGGAAGCCTAGGCAGTTTGGATGCTCACCTTACTAGACCTGGATGGAGGTGGGGGGTCCTTGGACTTCCCACAGGACAGGGAACCCTGATTGCTCTTTGGGCTGACGAGGGAGGGGGACTTGATGGGGGAGGAGGGAGAGGGAAATTGGAGGCGGTGGCGGGGAGGAGGCAGAAATCTTTAATCAATCAATAAATAAATAAATAAAAAGAAAGAGTTCCAGGACAGCCAGGGCTACACAGAGAAAAAAATGCTGTATCAAAATAATGGAAAAAAAATTAAGAAGTCAAAAAAAAAAAACCTATAACAAATGTTTGTATGGATATGGAGAAAAGGGGATATTTTTACAATGCTGGAGGAGTCTTGCAAACTGTCAGAGATACTTTTTGGAAATCAGTGAAAACTAGAACTAGATCTGCCACATGATCCCACTATACCACTCTTGAGCATGTATCCAAATGAAAATAATTTTTTGTATTTTAATATTGTACCTAATTTCACAAATATTTTAAATTTTTTAACTGACTGATCAAAGCACTCAATTTAGGAATGTTATTTCTTTGTTTGTTGCTTTTACAATTGTTCTTGCTCAATTATTTGTTCATGATCAATTTGACTATAATAAAAAGTACATCTGTTAAAGATGCACTATTATATTTACTGAAAGTGTCAAATACATCATATCATGTCCTTTTTGTGAGAGCTCAGGGGAACAATTTCTTTAATGCTCTAATATCAAGAAAATAGGTTGCAGGCTTTCTGCTGAATTCTAATAAGGTTATATACAATCATATCTACTCTACTTTGACCTAATAGAATATTTGAAATTAAACTTTAGCTTTTCCAATAGTTTAATATTTAATTATGGAAAATTTTCAAATACATAAATTAAATAGGGTGTTGCATGCCATGCATCCATAATACAACCTAAAATGTTATCTATCTTTTATTTTTTATTTCATCAAAATGGCCTTCTAGTCTCATATTTTTTCATTATACTTACAGTTACCTTATGGGTGATTTACATTCTTGGCAATGCTTGAATATTAAGGATATAATAAATTATATCTAACGTAGCACTTTGCCACTGTCTAAAGCATCAACCATCTCACTTCTTTACCTAGGTTAGTATGTTTCATAGTAACAACAGTGCGCAATCTTGTCATACCTAACTCATTCTCTAGTATCTGCTAACTTACCTACCTTTCACTCATATTTGTTCTAATTTTTTAGTCTTTTAATATTCTTTTATTTGGCTGAGTTCAAATCTTTTAAACATAATACATTAATCAATTAAAGAAAGGGGTGATTTGTTTTCAATAATTCATTTTCCAAACTGTATGTAAATTGATACTATACTATTTAGAAGGAGAAAATTATTTCTTAAACAGCAAAGAGTCTATTACTACTGCTGGTATGTGGGAAAAATGAATACATTGCTTCTAAAAATTGATAATATATGGGCTTGTGTTACAAAGTATATTAACACATGCAAAAGAAATTCAAGCTTAATTTAAATGAGAGCTAGATCTAAGTAATGATATTGAGAAAAACACAAACTTTAATTGTATTATTTATAAAATTTTAAAACAGGCCATCTTTGAAGCATAAGTATCGTATCTAGAGGAGAATTTCTAAAATTTCTTATTATGTTAATGTGGGTCCATATAATATTTTGTTTTATTCATTATTATGAATGACAACAAAAACAGTTACATATGTCATTATTGCTGTATACTACATTATATTCAAATTGTTTTTTAAATATTCTAAACTACTCGGTCAGATATGGATATTTGCCTCCATTTTATAGCCAAGAATATTTACTATCTGGGTAAGTTGGAGGTTAAGTCTTCTGTCTCCATAAACTGATGGTGTAGTGTTGAAAATCAGCACCAACATTGATCACCCCAGTAACCTTTGTAGAGCTTTTATTACTCATCGTCATGTACCTGTCACACCAAGTAAGTGACATCAACTCTCTTTTCACTCTTGTTTTTTATCTCCTTCTCTCTTTCTCCACGTGATTACTTCTCCTCCATGGGTTGCCCATGTAGCTTAAGATTCACACCGACTGGGGCTGGAGAGATGGCTCAGAGGTTAAGAGCATTGCCTGCTCTTCCAAAGGTCCTGAGTTCAATTCCCAGCAACCACATGGTGGCTCACAACTATCTGAAATGGGGTCTGGTGCCCTCTTCTGGCCCTCAGGCATACACACAGGTGGAATATTGTATACGTAATAAATATTTAAAAAAAAAAAAAAGATTCACACCGACTCTTCATAGATCAATGACAATTTTATGCCTTGTGATGTAGTCACCGATAAACCTTGAAAGACCATCTTTCTTTGTTGTCAGTGTTTGATACCATTGCTATGTGTCTACCAGTGTTTACTATCAATAATTTTGATTATTTTTTAAATTCACTATTTTAAGATACTACCTTTTTAAAGATAAGCTTTCCATTTTATTTTTTGAAAGAAGAAAATAACTAATAATTTAGTGCCCAGTTAAAGATAATATACATTATGCTTTCTCCAATGAGTTCATATTAATACAGAAACATATACTTCAAATACTTCAGAAATACATGTAGCATTAGTTAAATATTTGTAGGTCCCTGGAAATATAATAGCAAAGGTAAGACAAACAAGTTGAAAGAATGAGCTATATTAACGTAAAAGTAACTTTTCTTCCTTGTTTCTAATGGAGTTAATTGTTTATATTATTTAAAGGCAAAAAAGAGAAAATCTAATTTATAAGTAACCACCTTCTTCAATCACACAAGAGAAGTGGAGGATGAGAGAGAAGTGAAGGAAGAAGAGAAGGAAGATAAGAAGGAAGAGGAAAATAAAGAACAGTAACAACACCTGAAAAGTCAAAATAGACAAGATCACCTGACATAGTTGGGGGAGAAGGGAGGGGAGAGGAGTAGAGCAGGGGATAGGGAGAACTTGAGGGAATGAGATAGTCAAGATGGAGGAAGGACAGAGATGAGAGCAAGAAAACAATATCTTGATTGAGGGAGCCATTGTGGGGTGAGCAAGAAACCTGGCTCTGCAGAAATTCACAGGAATCTACAAGGATGACTCCAGCTAAGACCGTAAGCAATAGAGGAGAGGGTCCCTGAACTGGCTCTGCCCTGTGGTCAGACTGATGAATATCTTAAATATCACCAGAGAGCCTTTATCTAGCAGCTGATGGAGACAGGAACAGAGACCGGAATAGGAGCACTGGACTGAGCTCCCAGGGTCCAGTTGAAGAGAGGGAGGAATAAGAATATGAACAAAGATATCAAGACCATGATGGGGACACCCACTGAAACAGCTGAGCTAATGGGAGCTCAACAACTCCAGATGGACAGGGAAGAAACCAACATAGAACCAAACTAGTCTCTCTTAATGTTGTTGACAATTGCGTGGCTGGGGCAGACTGAGGGGCCACTTGATATAGCACCAGGATTTATTTGTTCCTGCTGCTTGTGCTGATTTTTGGGAACCTGTTCTCTTTGGATGGATACCTTGTTCAGCCCAGATATAGTGGGGAGGGCCTTAGATCTTCCCCAGTGTGGTGTGTTTTGCCCTCTCTGGGGAGTGCATGGGAGGTGTGGTGGGTGAGGTTGGTGGAGGGAATGGGAAGAGGGGAGGGAGTGGGAACTTGGATTGGGTATATATGATGAAAAAAAAAAGATAGTTTATTGTCTTTTAAAAAAATAATAAAGACAATACCACACAGAAAAAAAAATGGTGTTGGCAGTAAGGGGAAAAATTTGGGAAAAAGTATTTTATCAAAATACATTATATGCATGTGTGACATCCTCAAACAATAAAAATATTACATGGGAGGAAAAAGTAATAAAAAGAGTAAAATCAAGAAGACACTGCAGTCCAGTTTTCTGGACACTGTGTGTTTCCTGAACATTAGAGAAAAAGTAGAAGGCTAGAAAGTGAAGACAGACATTTTGCAAATAAGACAACAGGGCTAAGAGAGGAGATGGGGAGATAATGCCTCATTCTGTCACAACATCAGCCACCGGGACTGTTAAGGGGAACACTTTATGTTTTGAGAAAAGAGATCCCCATGAACCTATGTTCTTTCTTATCCTCTAAATATCTTCTAATTTCCAGTCTAGGATCCCACTTTGATGTGAGAACCACTCACTTTCTTGAAGAATTTATATAGTATGTGGCCACCCTTGGGATCCTCATCTGGGTTTATCCAATAAACTCCTTAAAAAGAACTGCTCCCTTTTAATTCCTTTTCTCATGTGTGTGGGGGGGTCATGACCACATAAATAACTACTCTTACGTCTTTATTTGAATTATTTTTATTGCATTTATTTAGTTGTGTGTTTGCTCAAGTGTTTGTAGGTCAGCTTGCACATATGTGCTACGAAGTATTTACAAAGTTCGCCCAAGATCATGCAGGAATCCGTTCTCTCCTTCTACAACATGCATTTCAAATTCAGCTCCTCAGCTTTGGCAGTAATCACCTATACTAAATAAGAGGCCTTGCTGGGCCTTTTCTCATTCCATAGTCTCTCTAAGTTGACATGGCTGAGTGAGTATAAAGAGACTTCTCATAATATGCCAAGTTCTCCACCTGAAGCTCGTGGTTATTAGGTTACCAATCTGATCTGGTAACTTTGATCTGAGATGTAGAACTGTCAGCATTGTTCCAACTCTAATCCAACCCTCCTTAATTTAAGCTTACACTTAAGAAAGTCCAATAAAATATGAAGTTCCTTTATCTTTTGTTCAAATTGAATTATATTAATGCAGTGCTTCTTTTCTTTGAATTTTCAAAGTCAACCCTCTCCTCTCTCTCTGTATTGAAATTGTGCAGAGCTTTGCTTCTAGATGCTGAGTCTTCATGAGTAAACCTACCCACATTTCTCCTTCTGTGCTAATATCCTCATCTACTACCCTGCCCATTAAGCTAAAGGAATTTGAACAAGTTCACTAGAATTTTCCTACTTTTGTAACAATTGTTAGCTGAAAGTAAAGTGGGAATTTTAAGAGTCTCTTCCTTAATAAAGTAGCACTTGGAATTATTATTTCAAAAGTTAATAAAAAGGCACAACATGGGAAGATTCTGCCTTGGGAATAGGCAGTGAAGATGATATACATAAAATAATATGTGGCTGAAATATTTTTATTTTACAATTTTTAATGACGTCACATTACTGTTAAAGTCCAAAAAATAATACTGACAAGTTTTGGGGGCTTGTGACTACAGGTTTCTCAGCTGGCCACAAGGGGGAGAGCTCTGGTCATTTCATTCTTTTTTTTTTTTTTTTTTTTTTTTTTTTTTTTTTTTTTTTTTTTTTGGTTTTTCGAGACAGGGTTTCTCTGTGGTTTTGGAGCCTGTCCTGGAACTAGCTCTGTAGACCAGGCTGGTCTCGAACTCACAGAGATCCACCTGCCTCTGCCTCCCAAGTGCTGGGATTAAAGGCGTGCGCCACCACCGCCCGGCTGGTCATTTCATTCTTGTGTTGAAGGCATTACTGGGTTATGCTGTTTTGTACCCATCAGGGCATTCTCTTTAGGGCACTCCAGTGACTTTTATTATTACCCTTAGTCCCGTGTTCATGAGAAGGCAGTGTATCTGCACAATTCAGTTTCCTACTTTAGGAGTTTCCATAGACACTATATAAAGGAGGTGATAGGAATAGATACTGTTTTTTTTATTTAATTATTTATTTTATTTTATTATTTTTTGAGACAAGGTTTCTCTGTAGCTTTGGAGCCTGGAACTAACTCTTGTAGACCAGGCTTGCCTCGAACTCACCTCTGTTCCAGCTGCCTCTGCCTCCAGAGTGCTGGGATTAAAGGTGTGTGCCATCACCACCCAGCCTAGACACTGATATTTAAAAGAAAAAAACATTGTCTAGAATCATACTAATATCCTATACCTCCGTCCCAGTGACACCTTTTTCCATAGCCACAACTCCATCTTTAGAGAAGCAGTCTTAAAGAAAGAAACACTTGAGGAGACCAAATGTACCTCAACTAACATCAGAGTTCAATTCCATCTCCTTGAATTTACCGAAAGTGCTAAGGAGTAAAACACGGATAAGATTGAACTGAGAAGGCAGGATGTATGTTCATGGCTTTCTCCAGTAGGCTATCAGTTGGTCATGAGGTGAGCATCTTACAAATAGTACAGACAGAAAAAAATGACAGAAATAGGATTTCACTTTAGGTAACTTTAAACCACCCATTTAGTAAAGTAATCAAGTGAACAAAATAATTATACTTCACGTCCATTGAAACTTTTTCAGTAAATTTATATAGGCATAATTTAAAAAAATCATTTACTACCCCAAACTTGATTTTTAATTTACAATGGAGCCCAATAAATATATTGTTAGGGCCAGAATTAAGCCTTCTTGGAACACATGCGAAAACTCATTTTCCAAAGGAGAAGTAAAGACATGTCGTCCTAGCAAGGTTTCTATTTACATATTACTATCATGTGCGAGTCTGGTGTCTTAGATTCAACGTTGGTCCAGAGCCTCTATTTTGTGTCAAATCTGTGTCCACATTCTCTCACAGGTCCTTCATAACGTTTTCAAAACTCATACAAAAGAAAAGCAAATGACATCAGATAGCAGTGTTTGTGATCAGTTTTCTGGAAGAATAAGAATCAGCCCTCAAAAATTATTTTAACATAAAATTGAGGACAAAGGCCTTTCTCCTGGATTGGAACTCAAGTTTCAGCCAGTGACCAGAGTTGAGATCAGCAGGAAAGGACTGTTTACAGATAGAGATTATACCTATGGCTACTTTAACACATGTGTGAAAAGAATTTCTCCATCCCCATAGCAAAGGAACTTTGCTTGTCCTCTGGAATAACACTAATTTGGAAGACTACACCCTCACGCTATGGAAGATGCACGCTCTTTAAATTAATGGGGTCAAATATCCAATTTTTATTTTGCTATTTCACTTCCTAATGAAACTAATTATACTTCACAATTCAATTGAGTTATTATTTTCCATTCTTCCTTAATTCATGAATATTTTATATTCCATAAATTAAATAATAATTCTTGAATAACAGATTTTAAAGTCAACTGAAATAACTAAAAGTAGGAAAAAATAAACTTGTGAAAATCTCATCCAGACATTATTACCATGCACTTTATCAACACAACTGTTTATGTATAATATGCTAAATGTCTACGCAAAATGTAAATGCAAGACTGGATACAATTATATGGCTATCAACCTGTAAAACACTCAGTGCACATTATTCTTCGTGGAATATATTTTACCTGGATGAGTTGAGACAGATTGTATAATAAAATGAACATGGCAAAAGTGGGTTGTAAGTCAGGAAACAGAACAGTGAAGCAATTTCCTGAGTTATTTAAATGCTTTCAAAGAGAAATGTCATTACATCCTTCAGTTACACTGGCATATAATTACATGAGCATTACAAATAACAATGTCTCACTAAGAAAAACAGAAGTTATTATAGAAGAATTCTTTCACATCATAAACCTTCATTTTTAAGCTCAGATAAATACACAGAAAGGGAATTTAAATTTTACTAGAATTTATTCTAGTCATGAAATCATCAATTATCATTATAATTTGAAAAAATTACTTCTATCTTTATTAGAAAAACTTTTCTCAATCGTAATAATGTTTATTAAATATTAAATTTAAACATGATTTTAGAGTTAAATTCAAATAATAATTAATAACTATGGTAAGTTTTTGGTAAGTTTTATAAAAACTATTTAAATATTGAGTTATATTTTGAAAATTTTTTACTCTCTTTTTTATTCAGTTAAATATTTTCTATAATTTCAAGTTCATTCTAGCTATAAAGTGTATAATGTATGAAAATAGCAAGCAAATATTGCTCCTAATTTAAAAACTAAAATAGTCTAAAAAAAAAAAAAAACCTTAACTTTGTGTTGCCAGTGCTCTGAGATCTCTAATAAACATGAAGATACTTTTAAAGGGAAATAAAAGAACCTGAATAGGTTCAGAAAATATGAAATATTGTACTCTTTACAAAAGGATGGCCATAAAAGTGATAAGAACAAAATAACTGAAATATTAGAAACTTCCTAAAAGTTACAGCAGGCCAAATATTAACACCTTAGGAACTGATACTTGGACTCTAAAAGCTTGCAAGCCCTAGATAAAAAGAAATCAATAGCCAATTGTCAATTCTGTCCTGTTACTCTCTACTGCTGGAGCAAGTGGAGTGGATAGGCAGAGCTAAGACAAGATACTTTCACCTCCACTGGTATCCATAGGAAGCAATATCCATTTAACATTACAGACGTGAAAAGAAGTCCTTTCGGCTTGCCCCAAGCCATAGGTCACTTTTGTGAAAAAGACATTAAAGTAAAAATTATCTGCTACAAAAGCTGGCTGCTCCAGAGGAAGTGGAAGGAAAGAAAGCAACTGCTTCTGCAGGTCTGTCGGAAAGAAAACCCATCATCTGGGGATCTCCCGTCACACTAGATGGACATCAGGGATTATGGGTAAAAAATCAAGGCACATAGCAATATGAAACACATCTTAGGTCAGAGACACACCAAGCTACACCACATCTTACAAAAACAAAAGACAGAGTAAGAGAATCACCTCCCTAAAGCCACCCTGACTCTGAAAAGCCGTTAGATTACTGAAGATTACTGGATGTATATGAAATGAAAGGAAGCCCTCATGCATACTAGGTCGGTCAGAGAAACCAAGAAGGAGCAAGGATACTAGGGAATTTTTCTCTGATTCCAAAACTCACACAGTTCTGTGACTATCACTAAAATAAAGAATGGCAATTACAGCCACAGCGGAGCTCAAAGACAGCTCTATCGCAGATTGGATAGATTTTGAGACCCATACAACAACCTGACAAACAGTCATTCCTGAGCACAATCACTGTTTTTCCCTGCCTCCAACAATCTGAGGCCAAGGTCAAAAACACCGATGACAGTTTATGCTGGAGAGGATGTGGGGTAAAAGGAACACTCCGCCATTGCTGGTGGGAGTAGACATAACACAAAGAAAAACCAGTCCAAAATTCACAACCCCAGAGAACCCAGACAACAAAGAGGACCCTAAGAGAGATATGCATGTATCTAATCTGCATGGGAAATAGAAAAAGACAAAATCTCCTGAGAAAATTGGGAGCATAGGGTTCATGGGAGAGGGCAGAAGAGGAGGGGGAAGAAAAGGAGGGGAGTGAAGAAAAATATATAGCTCAATAAAAATAATAAAAAAAGAAATAAAACAGCCAACAAAAGAGAGAAAAAAATAAACAAGCCAGTAGAAAACAGACACTGGGGGAATCCTGGAAATGGGAAATCTGGGTAAGCATACAGAAACTACAGATGCAACATCACTGACAGAATATGAGAAACAAAAGGGAGAATCTCAGACGCTGAAGACAGAAAGGGGGATATATTTTATATATACCAGTCAAAGAAAATGTTAAACCAAAAAAAATTTTAACATAAAATACACAGGAAGTCTGGGACGCCATGAAAATACCAAACATATGAATAATAGGGATAAAGGAGAAGAAGGAGAAGAAACCCAGTTCAGAAACCTGCAGAATATATTTTCCCAACCCATAGAAGAATGTGCCTACAAAGATACAAGAAGCTTACAGAATGCCAAAGAGATTGGATCAGAAAAGAAAAATCCCAAGGCCACATAATAATCAAAACACTAAACATAAATAACCAAGAAAGAATATTACAAATGGCAAGGGAAAGAGGCCAAGTAATATACAAAGGAAAATATATTAGAATCACACCTGACTTCTCAATGAAGACCCTAAAATATAGAAAGGCCTGGACTGATGGCTTGCAGACTCTAAGAGAACATGGGTGCCAGCCTAGAGTACTATACTCAGGAAACTGGCAATCCCCATAGATGGAGAAAGCAAGATATTTCATACAAAGTCAAATATAAACAATATTTAGATACAAACCAGGCCTTACAAAAGGTAGTAGAAGGAAAACTACAATCTCAAAAAGGTAACTACCCTGACAAAAACAGAGAATAGATACTCTCATACCAGCAAAACTCAAAGAAAGGAAATATGTACATACACACACACCACCACCAAATCCAAAATAACAAGAATCAGCAATCATTGGTTTTAATATCTTTCAATATCAATGAACTCAATGTGTCAATAAAATGACACATGCTAACAGAACGGATGGGAAAATAAGATCTGTCATTTTGCTTCACAAGAAATGCACCTCAACACCAACAATAGACATCACCTCACAGTAGAAGGATAGAAAGATATTTTCCAAAGAGATGGACCTAAGAAGTAAGCTGGTGTGGCTGACCAAATATCTAACAAAATTGACTTCCTTCCAAAATTAATCAAAAGAGAAGGAGAGGGACTTTTAATGCTCATAAAAGTATAAGAAGGATAAACATGTTATCACTTATAAGTGGATCCTAGCTGTAAAATGAAGGATATCCATACTATAATCCACAGACCCAAAATGATTAGGTAACAAGGAGGGCACAAGGGGTGGGAGAAGCTTGGATCTACCTGGAAAGGAAAAATAGTAGAGATTTCAGGAGTGTACTGTTGTGACTATTGTGGATATGAACATGACAAATCAGGTTGGTGAAGGGGAGAGAGAGTGTGTGTACTGAAAAAATCTACTAGAAAGAAGGGCATACTCATAAAAGGAAAAATCCAACAATATTATGCTTCATTTCTGATCATATATACCCCAAATGTAATAGCACCCACATTTACAAAGGGAACATTACTGAAGCTTGAATCACACATCAAAATCCACACAATAGTGGAGGACTTCAACACCCAACTCTTCAGACATCCAGACAGACCATGCAGACAGAACTAAACAGAGAAATAATGGCGCTAACAGATGTTATGACTCAAATGTACTTAGCAGACATTTTCAGAACATTCCAAACAAACACAAAAGAATACACCCTCTTCTCAGTAACTCATGGAACCTTTTCCAAAATTGACCATGTATTTGGCACAAAGCAATTCTCAGAAGGTACAAAAGGTTGAAATAACCCCTTGTATTTTATCAGACCACTATGGATTAAATCTGGATTTTAAAAAACAGCAGAAAAAAAAATCAAGGTCTATGAACTTTGGAGAGTGAACAATTATCTATTGATTTGTCATTCAGTCAAGGAAGAGAGAAAGAAAAAAAGAAAGAATGAAAGAGAGAGAGAATACATATATAAAGAATATATATACATATATATATATATAGAGAGAGAGAGAGAAGACTTCCTACAATTCAATGAAAATGAATGCACATTATACTTCAATTATGAAACACAATGAAAGCAGTGCTAAAGTTCATAACATTAAGTACCCTCATGAAGAATTTGAGAGCTCTGTTACTAGCAACTTAAATATACACTTGAAAGAACTAGAACAATAGCAACAGAAAAGCAAATATACCCAAGAAGAGAAGATGGTAAGAAATATTCAAATTGAGGGCTGAAATCAATATAATAGAAACAAAGAAAACAATACAGAGAACCAGTGGAAAAAATGATTCTTTGAGAAAAATCAGCAAAATAAACCCTTACCCAAGCTAACTAAATGCAAAGAGAGGAAGGGAACATAATAACAGACTCCGAGGCAATCCAAAGGATCACTAAGTCATACTTCAAAAACCTGTACTCCACAAAATTGGAAAATCTAGAAGAAATGTAAAAATTTCTTGACAGATACAACTTACCAAATTTAAAGTAAAATAAGGTAAACAATATAAATAGACTTATAACCCCTTAGAAAGTAGGAGCAGTCACTAAAAGTATTCCAACCAAAACAAGCCCAGAGCCCAATGGTTATAATGCAGATTTGTACCAAAATTTCAAAGAAAAGCAATAACAATATTCAAATTATCCCACAAAATAAAAACAGAAAGAACACTACCAAATTCTTTCTATGAGACAACAGGTACTCAAAACATACAAAGACTCAAAAAAAAGTATTAAAGACATATTTCCCTCATGAACATTTAAGCAAAAATACTCAATAAATTACTGGCAAACAAAATCCAAGAACACATCAAAAGATAATCCACCATGGCCAAGGAGTCTTCTCAGAGATACAGGGATGGTTCAACATATGAAAATTTGTCAACATAATCCACTATATAGACATACTATAAAAGAAAAAAATCACAAGAAAATCTCATTAGATGCTGAAAAAGTTTTCAACAAAATCCAAAAGTCATTAATAATAAAAATATTGGAGAGATCAGGGATGTAATTAGCATTCCTAAACATAATAAAAGACGTAGTTAGCAAGCTGATAGCCAATATCAAATTAAATGGTGAGAAACTCATAGTAATTCTAATAAATTAAGGAATAAGACAAGGTTTTCCACTCTTCCCGTACTTATTCCACATGGTATTTAAAGTTCCATCAAAAAGACAACTAAAGGAAATCAAGGGGATACAAATGGGAAAGGAAGAAGTCAAAGTACATATGACATGATAGTAATATGTAAGTGACCTAAAAATTTCTTCCAGGGAAATTCTACAGCTGATAAACACCTTTAGACAAGTAGCTGGATATAAGATTAACTGGAAAAAATCAGTAGTCCTCCTGTATGCAAACAATAAATGGAAAAGCAAAGAAATCAAGGAATCAGCACCTTTTTCAATAGCTTCAAATAATATAAAAATCTTGGGGTAATTCTAAGAAAGCAAGTGAAAGACATATATGACAAGAACTTCAAGCCTTTGAAGAAAGAAATAAGAGAAAATATCAAAAAATGGAAAGATTTCCTATGTTCATGGATTGGTAGAATTAACATAGTATAAATGACTCTCTTACCAGAAACAATCTGGAGATTCAGTGCAATCCCCGTTAAAATCTTCACACATTTCTTTATAGTCTTTGAAATAACAATACTAAACTTTATACGAAAAAATGATAGCTGAAACAATTCTGTAAAATAAAAAAAAAAAACAACATTCAGAGGTATCACTGCCTCCGATTTCAAGAGGTACTACAGAGCTATAGCAGTAAAAACCATGTGATATTGAAATGAAACCGACAGATGAATCAAAGACTCAGATTTAAATTAATACACCTATAGACATCTGATTTTCAAAAAGAAGTGAAAATTATGCAATGAAAAAATGTATCTTCAACAAATGGTGTTGTCAAAAATGTATGTTGCATGTACAAGAAAGCAAATAAATCTAAATGTATCACCCTGCACACAATTCAAGTTCAAATGATTGAAAGGCCTCAGCATAAATCCAGATCTACTAAGCATGATAGAAGAGAAAATGAGAAATAGCCTTGAAAATATTGGCAAAGGAGACGACTTCCTTAACAGAACACCAATCCACTGATTATACAAACAATAAGATAAATACTTAACAACTGGGATCTCATGAAACTGAAAAGTTTCTGTAAGTCAAAAGACATGGTCAATAATATGTCAACTTACAGAATGGGAAGAGTTAGTCAACAACCCTACATATGACAGAAGATTGAATTCCAAAATATATAAAGAACTCAAGAAATTAGACATCAACAAAATAAATAATCCAACTAAAAAGTGGGGTACAGATCTCAACAGAGAATTCTCAACAGAGCAACCTCAAATGATCAAATGAGGAATAAAGATAATGTGGAACATTTACACACTGAATAATTACTCAGTTGTTAAAAGAAATGATATCACAAAATTTCAAGACAAATGAGTGGAACTAGAAAAAGAAAATCATACCGAGTGAGCTACCCCAAAATAAGAAGGACAAACATGTTATGTACTCACTTATAAGTGGATATAAGCTGTAAAATGAAGGATAACCATACTATAGTCTACAGACCCAGAGAGACTAGATAACAAAAAAGCATGGGATAAAACCGGACTCGCTGAACATAGCGGACAATGAGGGCTGCTGAGAACTCAAGAACAATGGCTCTGGGTATAGATCCTACTGCACGGACTGGCTTTGTGGAGCCTAGACTGTTTGGATGCTCACCTTACTAGACCTGGAAGAAGATGGGAGATCCTTGGACTTCCCACAAGGCAGGGAAGGAACCCTGACTGCTCTTCAGGCTGCTGAAGGAGGGGGAGTTGATTGGGGGAGGGGGAGGGAAATGGGAGGCAGTGGCGGGGAGGAGGCAGAAATCTTTAATAAATAAATTAATTATAACAAAGAGGGAGAAGGGGGGGTCTTGAATTCCCCCTGGGAAGGAGAAATAGAAGAGATTTCAGGAGTGTACTGTGAGCTAGTGTGGATAGGAACATGATAGATCAGGTTGGTGTCAGGGAGTGTGTGTACTGAAAGAAACTACTAGAAAGGAGGGCATTTCAGGGTCAGGTAAAAACCTGGCAGAAAGGAATGTCTCAAGAATATACAAGGATGATCCCCAGCTAAAACTATTAGCAAAGTAGGCAGATATATAGCCTCAACTGCCCACCTTCTGTGACCCTGTAAGACTACAAGTGGAGGGAGTGGGAAATTAACCCAACCACAACCTTCGACCTGAAGTCTGTCCTGCCTATGGGAGGTGTTGGCAGAAGAGTGGTAGACTTGAGAGAGTAGTCAACCAGTAAGCTAAAATCCCATGCCAGGAGAGTACCCTTGACACTGCCTGGAGCACCACAACGCACAGGTTGGATTATCTAGAGATTCAAGATAGAATGAAACACGACTGGAGGAAAAAGCATGTCGATATAACATTGTCTAATAATTTTCTACTATACTCGTACATAGGTGCCTAGCATGATTGTCATCAGAGAGGCTCTATCTAGCAAGTGATGGAAAGAGATGCAGACCCTAACCAAATATTAGGTAAAACTTGGGGAATTCTGCAGAAGACATGGAGAAAATGTTGTAGGACCCAGAGGTGATCAAGGACACCAAAAGGAAAGCACAAAATCAACCTGGGCTCCCAAAGGTTCACAGAGACTGAACCAAAACCAAAGAGCCTGCATGAGAATGAGCTACACACGCATCATATGTTATAGTTGTGTAGCAATGCCCTCTTGTGGGACTTCTAACAAAGGATTTAGGAACTTTCTATGACTCTTTTACTAGTTTTGTGACCCTACTCCTCATACTGAATCACCTTGCCCAACCTTAATTCATAGGGAGGTATTTAGTCTTACTGCAACTTGATAAGCCATATTTGTTGATATCTGTGGAAGACCTCCCTTTTCTTAAAGGAAATAGAGGAGTGGAGTGAGAGGTGGGAACAGAAGGAAGAGAGGGAGTGGAAGGAGAGGAGGGAAGGTAACCAGGAGCAGAATGTAAAATTAATTAATTTGTAGCACGATTCTAGTTGGTATTAATAATATAAATCCAGAGTCAGATATGGGTTGATGATGAAAATCAGAGAAGCAGTGCAACTTACCTCTACCAATGTTCAAACCAAAAGAGCAATCCTGTCCTCAGACTACACCAGACTGCCACCTAGAGTGTTGCCTCAGACTGCACTGAGCTCCTGTCTCCTCCTACCTTATATTCCTCTCTCTGCCCAGTCATATGGCTCCTATCTCCACATCTCTAGTGCTGAGATTAAAGGTGTGTGATCCTCAGCACTGGGATCACCCTTGTATGAGCTCTGTTTCTCTTTGAGGCTGGATCAATTTAATGTAGTCCAGGATGGCCTTGAACTAACAGAGATCCTTCTGCCTCTGTCTCCTGAGTCCTAGGATTAAAGGTGTGTACCACCACAGCCTGGCCTCTAGTGGTTTAACTCTGCACTCTGTTCTTCAGGCAAGCTTTATTTGTTAAAACACAAACAAAATCTCACTGCATAGTTAATTAATTAATTAAGAAGTAGTTAATATGTATTACTCGGTTTTTGTGTCAAACATGTAACAAATCATTTTAATGCCCAGCTATAAACACTTTCGTCTTCATTTTGTAACTTTGTCCTGAGAACCATTATGGTAAAGTATAAGAAAGGCTGAACTTCTGTTTTTACAACACATAGTTAGCAGCACAGTTTAAGACTAAAAGAATCAATAGCAAAGTAAGAAAGATAGCAAACTCGAAATTCCCACTTCAAAGTGTTTCATTAATTTCTAATGCCTATTGGGCAGGAGAGACTGTAAAATAAGTAAAGAATTTGTCATATAAGGACCTAATTTAAATTCCCAGAATGCACATAAATGTCTGGAACAGGGATTTGTACTTTCAATCCCTATACTGAGCAAAAGAGTTAGGGAGGTCCCTGGGGCTGGCTAGACAGGTGTTTAGGCAATGAACTATGCCTCAAAAAATAAGGTGAATTATTGAGAAAGACATCCAACATCTACCTCTTGCTCCTATATTTTTCCATAGACTTCATTTTCTTTATATTGAGAGGAAGATATGAATAATGATTATTTCTAATTGAAGTGATGGGCCAGCCAATGTTGAGCTGTTTAGGGAGCTTAAGACGTTGCACTTCCACACTGACCTGGCCAGTGTGCATAACAGCAGCTAAGTCCCTTCACCTGGAATCAATTGTTTGTTGTTGAAAATTCCTAAGGTCAGAGAAAAATTCTCTAACTCAGCGCCAAAGGCCAATCATGAAAACTTATGCTTCAACTATCATATCTGTGAAAAGATCATAATGAAGTTATAGAGAAGATCAACTCCATCATTCCAAGCATTAAATACTGAGCCTGGCACATGTGTCCAGTGCTGGATGTAATGATTGCTATTACTTGGAGTCTATACATGGTGTAACTTCCAAGGGACAAGAATAAATAATCTTACTTGTCTTGACCAATAGAAACAGGGAACTTCAGAGAACTAAAATTCTCCTAAGAATTCCATGATGGGAGGAAGATGTTGAATTGCTGGTCCTAACGAAATCACCTGCATCTCACGAAAAGATGTCATTGTTTTTTTACCACTGAGTAGTACTCTAAAGTGTATATGTGCCACACTTTCTTTATCCATTCATTCTGTTGAGGGGCTTCTAGGTTGTTCCCAGGTTCTGGCTATTACAAATAATGTTGCTATGAACATAGTTGAACAAATGCTTTTGTAGAATCTTTTGGGTATATTTCCAAGAGTGATATTGCTGGATTCTGAGATAGGTTAACTCCCAATTTTCTGAGAAACTGCCACACTTGCAAAAGTTTGCATCTCCACCAACAATGGATGAGTGTTCCCCTTACTACACATCCCCTCCAGCATTAGCTGTCATTAGTGTTTTTGATTTTTGCCATTCTGACAGTTGTAAGATGGCATCTCAAAGTCGTTTTGATTTGCATTTCCCTGATAGCTAAGGAAGTTGAACATATCCTTAATATCTTTTGACCATTTGAAATCCTTCTGTTGAGAATTCTCTGTTTAGTTCAGTAGCCCATTATTTAATTGGGTTATTTAAAATTTTATTGTGGTGCCTGAACTGGCCTTGCCCTGTAGTTAGACTGATGATTATCTTAAATATCACCATAGAACCTTCGTCCAACGACAGATGGAAACAGAGACAGAGACCCACATCAGAGCACTGGACTGAGCCCCCAAAGTCCAGTTAAAGAGCAGAAGGAGGGAGATTATGAGCAAGGAAGTCAAGATCATGAGTGTTTCACCCACTGAGACAATGTGTCTGAGCTATTGAGAGCTCATCAATTCCAACTGGACTGGGAATGAATGAGCATGGGATCAAACTAGTCCCTCTGAATGTGGTTGACAGTTGGGCAGACTGACGGGCCAATGACAATGGCACTAGGATTTGTCTCTACTGTATGTACTAGCTTTTTGGGATCCTATTCTCTTTGGATGTATACCTTGCTCAACCTGGATGTAGTGGGGAGGGCCTTGAATTTTCCACAGGGCAGGGTGTCTTGCCTTCTCTTAAGATTGGATGGGGCTAAGGAGGGTGTGTGGAGGGAGTGGAAGGGAAGTGGGAAGAGGGGAGGAAGTGGGAATTTGGATTGTTTTTTTTTAATATAGTAAAATAATAAAATAAACTGTTTTAGAGTCATCTCTGCTGCTGTTTGTTTTCCTTACCTTTCTGTATTCATATAAAAAACTTCATAAACACATTGGTTAAGCAAGTTGGACTTTAGTAATATCCATACCTTGTTCTGACATCAGTCTCCACCTGGGGTGAGTTAGTCATTACTTTTGCATGTCAGAGAGCATTGTATCCGTATCTCCCACGTTTTTGTCAAATGCATATAAAAGTACCTGCCTTGTAGGTTGCTGACATCATAGTCTATAACACAATATAGATAGAAGCTCAGGCAGCGGTAGGATGTCGCACAGAGAAATATTTTAGAGTTACACTCTCAAATACTCCACCTGGAGCTTTGTGTACTAATTTACACAATACAGGATTTGGCACTCAGACACTCAGTAAATACTTGGGTGCTTGTTGTGCAAATGAGTGAAAGAATGAACGGCTTTTGTAGTTACATTGCTTACAATTCTCAGGTCACAGTTTTCTTTGAAGTGCAATAGCTTTCTAGTTAATTCTGCATAGCTTCACATTTCCTTTGTTTTGATGCCTTATTGGCTAGAGCAGGAACAAATTAATTGCCAGTGGAGTATACATGTAATTAAAGTTCTTTAATAATGTCCTTCAGACATAAGAAAATTTTTTTGTCCTCTTTCTACTATATTTGCATTTATTGATTTCATTGTTGCTCATTTTAGTAAAAATAAACTAAAATCAAACCAATATGTAGCTATCCTACCAATTTTTTTTTATCTTAAGGATCACTTCCTGAAATCAAGTTATCATTAGTGTAACAATTTTAACTGGTATTTTAAACAATTTCAAAAGTACATTCTATAATGTTAATATTCTATTAGTTCTCGTGTGGCTTCTCAGGGTAGAAATTCTTCAGTTATACATAGGACGTAGTTTATTCATTCACTATTCATCTTACAATCAGTTCAAAATCATTATCTAAAAAAAATCAAGAAAATCTCAGAAATATACTATAGTTTCCTTTGCTTATTTTACCAGGTATCTGTCTTGCTTACATATATATGTTTGCCTGTCTGCTAAATTTCAAAGAAAATAACATGTTATTATTTTTAAATGTATTTAACCTCAATGATACTTTAGCAAGTTTTTAAAAACATGCAAATATATACATATAAATTTAAATATGACTTTCATATATTATTATATGATTTGTATATGAAATGTAATGTATATATAAAGTTATATTGCCATGCAGCATGTTGTTAGAGACAAGCCCTGGTTGTTACATAAGCTTATAAAGGAACTGAAAAATCTCTCAGCAGTGACACCGCAGCTGTCATAAAGTTGAGGCACAATGCATTACTCATATATTCACAGTAATAGTGTAAATAAATTTACTATGCTGTCAGATGTATGAAAGTAAGGCACATGCAGTTATGCATGAAATATAGCACTCAATAGTGATAATAAATAACTGACAGTGATTTACTTATTTAATGTCCTATGGATTTTATGATTATGTTAGAGTTTACCCCTTTTACTTTCGAAACTCAGGCACTGTAAAAACAGTACATCACCTTGCCCCATGCTGTTTGCACCAGTAGCAGCCTCATGAATCTTATACTTTTCATTTCTCTTGATTGCTTTCAGAAGCCACCTTACGTGATAATCGATTCTAATTATGTTGTAAGTATAACCTATGATGCCCAAAGGTGGGTCACGTTTCTTAGAATGAAGCCTCTTGCTCAGTGGCACTTATTTCCCCTTTGTAGTCACGTTGCCTTTCCTTCGTTTCAGTTACTCCTTAGAAGAAGCTATTTCTGACCCTTTGTCTGATCCTACCTGGATCTGGATCTGTCTCATCTTATGCAGATCTTCTCTGCTCCACACTTCTACTACCACCTCCACTCATTACAAGGCAGCCTGGGCTTTGTTTTGTTTCCTTACGGAGTAAATGATTGACAGACTATACCAGTGCAGGTTGATCCATGGAAGGACTGAATCTCTAAAGTATAGTTAAATGTCCACAGCAACAATCCAAACAAACTCATTTGCTTAGATATGTTGGAACAGAATTGGAATGCGTGCTGTTGAATTTGGGGCTTTTGTTTTTGAACTTCTTCCAAGATCTTTTCTGGAACTTTAAAAACCTATCTTTTTCATGAGATGCTGTTCAAAAATCTTCTTTGCCTTGGCCCAATATTCATATTTTTTTTATCTAATATGAAAACAGAAAAGCTAACCTCAGGAAAATGAGAATCATGTGACCCTGGAAGAATAGGAGAATGAGATGACTCTGATAAGCAATATCTCCATTTATTTTGGGAACCCCCACACTTGGTCTCGCTCCATAAAATCCTTTTGTCTTCCTTCAACCCTTAAAATTGTTTATTTTAGACAGAGAGGGCTCCTCCAGTTTTTCTCAGAGCTGGTCTTGAATAAATTGGTCATATCCACCAAATTTCATCTCCAAATCTGTGTTAGAATAAGAAACATTACAGACTTCAGGGTTTTCATGTAAATAGCCACATGGTACAAGGAACAATTAAATATTATTCATAGATAATTGTTATAGTCTTCTTTCATAAATATTTTATAAAATATTAAGAATTATGTTTAAAAAATAAAGTTTACTTACTTTGACATAATTAGTATTAGTCATATTTGACAGAGCAAGAAAAACTTAAGAAAATAAGCGTTGTCTGAAAAACAGGAACTGTACAGGAGACAGAATTGTGATCAACATATGTTTGAGCAAATACAGAAGTTGAGAAATTAGACTAGCTTGTGTTTCTAAACTGGAAACTCAAGGCAGTCTGTAGTCAAGATGTAGATCATATCTAAAGGCCCAAACCCCAGCCAATCTACTGTATAAGTCATGTGGCGGCGCAAATGAATGCAGACAGATTATATAGATATATACAGCTTTAATAAGGAAATAGACTTACAGGACCACAGGTTCCCGTTTACATTAGTGTGGATTTTAAGGTCAATTTTGTTGTATGTATATACATATTTCTAATCTTGATTAAGGTATTGTGATTGTATAGTTCATTTAAAAATGTAATGTATATAGGTTGTTAATGGATAATCATCAATAATTGTCAAGCTTTTAGTCATGTTAGTTAGATTTTCTAGATGTACATAAATATATTTCAGCTAGATAGACATTCTTCATATCTTTCAAAGACTACAAAATATGGCATTTAATGTTTTAATAACTTAGGGCTTTTTATAAAAATGAGACACATCTGCTCCTGACAACACCAATCTACTTCAAGAGGAAGATGGGCATCAAAGAGGCTCCTTATGGAGTTTGATAACCATTTGGACAAGAAACTGCTCTTGCCTGGACTGTTACATAAATTGGACACAGAGAACCCGCAAAAAGAGGACTGCTAAACTTGCCTAAAGGTGAGATGGCTTTTCGGGGTTCCTGACTCCTAAAAGAGCCTGCGAGACATTCTACAGGACACAGCAAAAAGTGACTAAACTGTCTTTAAAATTTCCTGCTTGATAAAAATATCTGCTGGATACTATGGGCCTAAAGGCTAAAGATGGATGCCCCAACAGTACAAAAAATCTTTGGGTGACTGTCCAGGCAGTGAGATGTCTCTGTCATTTCTAGAGTTTTGGATCTCTTGTTTGCTTAGGTAATATTATATCCTTCTGGAGTCTTTGATGGAGTTAAAAAATGGATAGATAGTTATAGTTTTCCTTAGTTATGATAAAATAAATATAAATATTATAACTATAATTCTTGCTTGATAACTGTTTTGCTATATGTAATCTTACTATGTTAAAGTAAAAGCCTTTCTTTTTTGTTTAAACAGAAAAAGGGGAAATGATGGAGGTGGTTCTTGTATTTTATCTGTTGCTTTCATTGGTTAACTAATAAAGAAAACTGCCTTAGCCCATTTGATAGGCCAAACCTTAGGTGGGTGGAGTAAACAGAAGAGAATGCTGGGAGAAAGAAGCCGAGTCAGGAGTTGCCATGATTCGCCCACCAGACACAAACACAGGTTAAGATCTTTCTTGGTAAGCCAGCTCGTGGTACTACACAGAATATTAGAAATGGGTTAGATCAATATGTAAGAGCTAGCCAATAAGAGGATGGAACTAATGGGCCAGACAGTGTTCAAAAGAATACAGTTTCCGTGTAATTATTTCAGGGCATAAGCTAGCCATACGGGCGGCTGGATGCTGGGGACACAGCCCTGCCGCTCATATTACAACAAAGTCAGACTTATAGAGCTGATCTAATAACAACCTAGAGTCAGGAGGAGTGGATGCTATTTCTTTATTATTCCTGTTAATATTAGAAAAGACAATTTGCCTACATTATACTGAGTCAAATATTTATCTTCTG
This sequence comes from Chionomys nivalis, assembly GCF_950005125.1. Lineage (NCBI taxonomy): Eukaryota > Metazoa > Chordata > Mammalia > Rodentia > Cricetidae > Chionomys > Chionomys nivalis. The sequence goes on along the minus strand of NC_080103.1, from coordinate 24,835,221 downwards.
GAAACACTCTACAGACACACCCAGGTATTGTTAACGTATTTATCTGGGCCCTCTGTAATCCATCCAGTGAAGCCAGTTGAAAACTGATCCATCACAGCCCTCCTTCCGTGCAGGTCATTATTATTCTACTTTCTCACTGCAGTCCTTCTTGCAAGCAAAAAAATAATCTCTAGGGATGACTGTCACCATTTCACCTGTATGAAAAGACTCGACTTCCGTAGTGCCCAAACAAATATTCTATGGTAGAATTAATTGACCCACCTTAGATAAAGTGTTCCAATTCTATGAAATCTATTAGTCTTGGAAAAAAAGTCACCTTTGAAAGGATGTGAAGGTTTCCATAGTAACATGAAAAATTGAGAAAATCTTTTTTAAAAAAATCTAAAATAGTTAACTTAAAAGGAGAAACTGGGCACCCAACTTGAAATGAGACCATGATATAATTAAAGAACACTCCTTATTTGCCAGGCAACATCTTCATGTTTCAGTGGCAACATGAGTCAGTATTTCTGAGTCCTTGCCATCTTTTCATTGCCTGTACTGAATCTATCTTTCTATATTATTAAATATAGCTCATCAGCTGAAGAATTGCCCTGTTGTTCTAGAAAATCAGCTATTTTCTTTACCTTTTTTTAAAAATTCATGCCAATATTGACTTTTATTGTTTCTTTTGCCAAAATCTATCTTTGCTATTCATATGTCATAATACATCATATACTTAGGACTTCATAAACAGTCCCACTATTTGTGATGATGTAATACTTTAGGCAAAGCAACCACTGAGGTGTAGTCCCTATTATAAATATTGTGTTGCAACTGAGTTCCTTCTTCTCCACCCCCACAAAAACCACTTGAAATCCAACTCCTAATCAATTCATACCCACAATTGTTATGGTGGGTGCTTCTCCTCAAAATTTATGTTGAAATTTTATTGTCATTGCAATGTAATTAAGAGGAAATTAAATCATGAAACCTTTATTTTCATTAATGAAATGGCATGCCTATTGCAGAAATGCATTAGCTATCATTTTAATGTGCTTAAGCCATGCCCTATTTGGTATATTGCTTTCAGGTATCATCTATGCTAATTTACCATTCTGTGATATCATGATAAAGCAAAAAGACCTTCACCAGGAACTCAAATGCTTTTGCATTGCTATGCTCTTCAAAATTAGGATGATTGAGGCAATTCATAACAAAAAACACTTTATTTAGATTATGGTGCCAAAGGATTAAAGTCAACAGAGATGGCAGAACAAAAGGACAGCTGAGAACTCATGCCTAGATCCACAGTCATGAGTCAGAGAGTAAAAGAACTGAGAATTACTTTGAAGCTTCCAAGCTCATCCTGAGTGACCCATCTTCTACAAGGCCACACCTCCTAAACCTTTCCAAACAGTTCCACGAGTTGGTGACCAAGTATTTAAAAAAGAGTCATTCTCATTCAAATCATAGCATTCCACTCCCTGATCCCCATAAACTCATGTCCATGAGATAATGAAAAGAAGGCTGCCATACTCTTTTACAGCCTTAACACCATTTCAAAGTCCAAAGTTCAAGTATTTCTGAGACTCAAGGCAGTATTGTAAATATGATTTCCTATAAAAATCAAATGGCAAATTATATGCTTCTCACATGCAAGGGCACAGAATATATATTATCTTTCCAAAAGGTAAGAGTGATACCCCAGCCAGGATATACTAGAAAGGCAAGACTGAAACTTTGCAGGAGATTTGAATCCAGCAGAGCAAATTCTATATCTGATACCAAAGGGCACAGATAGCTCTCCCATTCTTGCTTGATGCCAGTAAAATAATTCTCTTACAGGTTATTGATGTGGGATTCCCCTCCATATGCTGTGACTACCATTAATGAATAAAGAAACTGCTTTGGGGATATAGAAGGGCAGAACTTAGCTGGGTGGGGAAAACTAAACTGAATGCTAAGAGGAAGAAGGCAGAGTCAGAGAAAAGCCATGTAGCCCCCACTGGAGACAGACACCAGATGGAATTTTACCTGGTAAACCACAGCCATGTGGCAATACACAGATTAATAGAGATAGGTTAGTATAGGATATGAGTTATCCAAAAATATCCTTAAGCTATTGGCCAAACAGTATTGCAAATAATATGGTTTTGTGTGATTATTTAGGGAGTCTGGGCAGCTGGGAAATGAACAAGCAGCCCCTTAAAACAGGTTACCTCCACTCATATGCTATTCTCTTTTTTTCCATATATACCACGGTACTGGCATCTCTAACATTTTTGGATCTTCAACACAACTCTGAGTCCACTTTTATAGTTGTATGCAGTGACTTCTCCAAACCTTCCTTCAAGGACCCATGCCACAGGCCTGGCCTCAGCGACTCCTCTTATGCATAGAGTAATATTCCTCAACCCATTTTCTCATAGAATACTTAGTTATTTTAAATTCTGAAGCACATGGATGACACTGCCATGTTTGTCTATCAACTTGGGTGGTCCCTGTCACCCTTGCATAGCTTTAGTTGAGGGTTTGATTTGTTGTTGTTTAGAAGCAGAAAATTCCGTGTGCAAGCTGGAAGATTAGCTGGGTGAAATAGTTCCAGGAGGGCACCCTTCCATTTATTTCATTTCACATTATGGCTCTTTTTAATATTCTTATCAATTCAACACGAATCTTAACTCTAACATCAAATTTCATGATTCTTTTTTTTTCTTTTTCAACTGCATATTTTTATTTTGTTTTTTTTTTAATTTTTATTGTAGACCCGTGAAAGAATTATTGCCAATAATCACTTCAACAGAGTCAATATTAGGCTTTCTTGACATCTCTGGCATGAAAGTTAATACAGAATCAGTCAGAGTCTTTGCTAAAATAACACAAGAATGGTCTTTACTACAGGTGTTACTATTTTTCCCTTATGAATCCTCTTGAAGCCTGCTTACATGGTCAATTTTATTTTAGGCACTACATTCTTCCAAGTTTATACTAACATGGTCCATTAATTCCTGCTTAAATGTTCAGCTGCTTTCCCAGTCCAAAGTCCCCAAATCTTCCATATTTTCTCAAAAACCAACATAGTCAATCCTATCAAAGCTATAGCACATTCCCTGTTACCAACTTATTTCTTAGTTTCCCACGCTTGAGTACATAAATCTCAGCAATGTAAGGTGATTGGTTGTAACCAATAGTTTATAAACTATTTTTTTTCAAAGAAATCATTTACTTACGTGCCTTTATTTAAACTATGTAACACATTCTAATAAACATAACTAAAAGTCATCTGCATTTTCAAGTTCTTTTTTATTAGTATGAAACTTGTTTATTGATTGCATGATAATTGTTTATGTTTGTATATTTCTAGTTTAAAAATTTACTTTTATGACGTTGTGCTCACTGGGTATCATTGTATACTAGTAAGTCAAGTATGTGTGAGATCCTAAGGTACTATGCACTACTTAATGGATCTGAACATGGGTTCACCTAGAATAATTTAAATAAGAATATGAAATGATTTTCTCAATATAGTCATTAAGATATGAGATTTTTAAAGTTTGGTTAATTCAAATACAATTGAATAAGCTGCATTAAAGGCAAGCGATTTAATCTTCAATCATCTTTCCACCACGTCTTACCTCATTTTTCTTCTGATATGAAAATTACCATAGATGGCTAAGTTATAAACAACAGAAGTTTATTCTGCTCATTTCTTTATAATCTAGAGAGTGGGAATTTCAGTACAGTAACCTTTAAAGACACGCGACCTAGGTAGCCACCAGGATGTGAAAAATACTGCAAGAGATGATTCTTGCCTTGGTCGTTTTTCTATTTTCTCATCATCTTGCTGCACTAGAGTTGAATAAACCAAATATAACTTTCCTGACATCTAATTCGTGTCACTTCAGTTTATGTCTCCCCAAAGCAGCATGTTTGTACTCTAGTAAATTCTAACAACACTATAAAGGTTTGTGAATGTCGTGTTTTCACAGTAACTAGAGGTAGTTATTTTCTTGTCAAAGTATAGGAAAAAGTCCTTGCTGAACTGCATCATGATACTTTCATAGCAGGATAAACACCTCACCCCTACTGGTGTTATCTTTACTGCTAGTAAATGGAGGATCATTCTTCCCAGCCTTTAATGTGACTGTGTTTTACTTAAGCATCTAGTTCAATTCAGGTAATTATTCTATAGGCCAGAGGTTGGTTATATTTGTAATCTCCATAAACCACTGAGAGGGTGCAGACACTGTCTGTCTTTGTTCACATTTTGCATATGACACTAAGAAATAACATTATTTACAGAAATCCTTCAAAATTTGTAACGTTAGATGATTTCACTCAGTGAAACCAGAATCAATTTATTATTAGTATAAAATTTTCCTACATGGGAACAATTTTAATAATTCCATGAATTTTTATATTTAACATATATTTACTACATACACACATATATACACATGTTATAACATGCACAATAGTTTAATATGTATTTTTCAAAGTGAATCTGGCTTCTAAAGTCAAATTCATTTGAGACATCAATTTGCCATCTCAGGTTTTTTGGGTTAGGGATTCAGATAAGATTCATGAACTCAGAGTCTAAGAAATGTGATGCCTTTGCCTGCCAGGTGTCTACCTGTCAGGAGCTAGGCATCCCCATTTAAGCTCACATAATGGCTCACAGGATTTAGGTTTTACCTCTGTAAGATGAGCCTCTTTTGTCTTGCTTCTATTGCAGTTGGAAGGAGGTCTTGTAATTTCTCTCTGTAGTTTGGTTATCAGAGTAATTGTAGCCTCATAAAAAGAATTTGTCAATGTTCCTTCTGTTTCTATTGTGTGGAATAATTTGAGGAGTATTAGTATTAGTTCTTCTTTGAAAGTCTTGTAGAATTCTGAGCTGAAACCATCTGGTTCTGTGCTTATTTTGGTTGGGAGACTTTTGATGACTGTTTCTATTTCTTCAGCAGTTATAGGTCTGTTTAATTTGCTTATCTAGTCTTGATTTAATTTTGGCAGGTGATATTTATCCAGAAAGTTGCCCATTTCCTTTAAGTTTTCCAATTTCGTGGAGTACAGGTTTTCAAAATATGACCTGATGATTCTCTGTATTTCCTCCGTGTCTGTTGTTATGTCCCCTTTTCATTTCTGAATTTGTTAATTTGGATATTCTCTCTCTACCTTTTGTTAGTTTGGATAAACGTTTGTCTATTTTGTTGGTTTTCTCGAAGAGCCAATTCTTTGTCTCATTAATTCTTTTTATTGTTTTTGTATTCTGGCTCTGATCTACTGCCTTGGAGTTCCCAGGATTGGGTGTGTCCAGAACCACAGAGGACCTGGCTCAGGCTTACTCCCTCAGAAGTTCCAGACTTACACTAGGAACTGTCTATTTCCTTTGATGTCCTAGACCAATGCCCAGACTTACAGAGGTTTTGGCTCAGGCCTACTCCCTCTGAGGTCCAAGACTCATGTCTGGCCCTGCAGAGATCTCTCATTCCTTGGAGGTCCCAGATTCATGCCCAGACTGGCAGAAGTCATGGCTCAGGCCTAGTTCCTGGAAGGTCCTAGACTCATGCCCAGACCTGTAGGCCCATATTTCTATATGGTATGGCAGCCAGGCTCTGAAGCCATAGGCTCCACCTGATGTGGTCACATAGCCCTGCAGACAGGCTGTCACTGCTCCTTTCCCCTTTGTTAAAAATTTAGATCGCCTAGGGAGAGGTGTTTTCCAAGGCTGATGACTAAGTTGTAGGTGTTTCCCTAGGCCTGCGTCCTCCAGAAAGAGAATATTAATGAGGTATCCGCCTTGGGTTACTGGGGGATAAAAGATGTTTTATAGAAAAAAAAAATGCGGGGTAGTTCCTCAGGATGAAGAGAAGCCTCAGATGCCCTTCCGCGATGACTGTGTGAACTGTGTCTGGTTATTTCTCGAGCTTCCGTACTGGTCCAGATAGGGAATGATAATTTCTATGTTGGGGCCTACAGTCCCTGACACAGACCCACAGGTGTCCTGTCTTAGGTCTACTCCCTTCAAGGTCCCAGATTCACATCTGGACCCTCAGAGGTCTCTGACTCTCGCTCACTGGCTCAGCGGTTACTCCACTGTACCTGTTCTGGTGGATATCGCTGACTCTGGACCAGGTCCCTGGCTCAATCCTGATCTGCCAGTGTCCAAGGACTGGATTGGCTCCCGAGATTGGATTGGCTCCTGGCTTCTGCTCCCGTGGAGCTTGCTTCCTCAGGCCCCTATTGTCCTGTTTGGCTGGTTCAGTCCCACTCCTGTGGAATTTGCCCCTGTTTTCAATGTTTTAAATGAAGAATGTTTTTAAATACTGGCACTACAATTTACTTCAAGAGAAGGATGGGCATCCAAGAAACTCCTTATGTAGTTCATTTTTAACGTGACAAGGCTAGCCATTTGGACAAGAAACTACTCTTGCCTGAACTGCTTGATTGTATGTATGCTGTATGAACTGGATATGAAAGACCCAAGGAAAATGATCATCAAACTTTGTCGAAACAATATGGGATGGTCCTCATGATTCCCTGCTTCACAAAAGACATGGCCAGACATTCTGGAGGACACAGAGGAAAGTGATTGACAAAAGGTCACTATCAGTGGAACAGTTTCAAATTTTCTGCTTCGCTGAGAAATTTTCCAGATACTCTAGGCCTATAGGCTGAAAATGGATGTCCTAACATTGCAGAAGAACTTTGGGATACTGTCTAGGCAATGATATATCTCTCTTATTTCTAGAATTTTGGAAGTTGCTTAAAATGTATTTACAGTTTATTCCAGGTAATATATCTTTTAGGGTCTTTAATGGAGTTGAAGACTAGACAGTTATATTTAAAGTTTTCATTAGTTATGATAAAAGATAAATTTGATATAAAACTTTAGACTCACAAAAATAGGCTATATGATAGAGTATTTTTTAATTTGCCAAGTACACATAGATTAAATAATATAACTGTAATTCTGGCTTGATAACTGTTTTGTTATATGTAATTTTAGCATTTAAAATTAAAACATTTGAGCCTTGGACTTTCCATAGAGCAGGGTGTCTTGCCCTCTTTTAAGATTGGAAGGGGTGGGGGAAGGATAAGTGGAGGGAGTGGGAAGGGAGTGGGAGGAGGGGAGGGGGTAGGCATTTGGATAGATATTTTTTAAAGTAATAAAATAAAATAATAAAAAAATAAAATTAAAACCTTTCTTTTTGTTTGGACAGAAAAGGGTAAATGATGTGGGATGTCTCTCAACATGCTGTAAATATGTATTATTACCATTGGTTAATAAAGAAGGTTATTTGGCTAATATCTAGGCAGAATAAAGACAGGTGGGAAATCCAAGCAGTGATATAGCAAGAAAGAAGGTAGAGTAGGGGAGATACCAGTAGCTCCCAGGGTAGCAAGATGTGAGGTAAGAAGTCATGAGCCTGGTGATAAAATATAAACTAATAGAAAAGGGCTAATTTGAATCATAAGAGCTAGTTAATAATAAGCCTGACCTAATAGGTCAAGCAGCTTGCAGTTAATGTTAAGCCTCAGAGTGGCCATTTGGAAACTGGCAGGGAAGGGTGGAGAAAACTCTAGCTACATGTTAGAGAATCCATACAATAGATTCTAATTCTTTAATGGGAAGAGCCATGCATATCATCTACAGGCACCTTGATGTTGGAGGATAGCATCTAATAAATAGAAATTGTAATGATGTGCTTGTAATGACACCATGTAAACATTTAGAGCTCATTTATATAGACTATTCTCAAGAAAAAAAATGGTCTGGATATAAATAAATATATGGGTTAAAAATACATTCAATTCCTTAGTTGAAGAGTCATGTTCCTAAGGAATAGTAACAGTATAAATGTAAAGGAAGACAATAAACTTACAATATTGAACAAAAATTATTGCTGCTCTTAAATAATTCAGTAGTCTCTTAAGCTATTTTGCAGGTAGAATAGTGTTAAAAATATTTTAAGAAATAAAAGCAGAAATGCAGCTGCAATGGCACTAAAATAAACAGCTTGCTCATGAATATTACTAATGTCCTGGCTCTGAGGCTGGGTGGTTGAAAATTCCATGAAATCTAACTCAAAACTAAAAATCACCATGGTAACCCAAACCATCATTCAGCTCATCTCCCAAGGTGATCATTTTTCTATCTGTTTTTCTGAATGGATGAAGTAATTCAAACCACTCCAGTGAAGTCTAATTAGGGTGCACTTTTATGTTTATCTAGGGGAAAATGTGTCCAAAGCTAAGGAGGCATTGCATAGAAAATAAACCAAACTGTAAACAGTCACCACACGAAGAGAGCAGCTGCAGCTTGATTCAAAGTGTGTGTGTGTGTGTGTGTGTGTGTGTGACACTTGTGCTTCTTCAATGGGTGGTTTCCCTCAATTTTACACTTTTAACAAATGAATTTTATTTGAAAAGACTAAATTTAAATGTTAAGAGGACCTCATATATTTTTATTTAGAGAAACATTTGAACAAGTATTTCCCTGGAGTGTCATTAACTCACCCCTCCCATTTAAAATAATACTTTTAGAAAAGGAAAACAGTCATTTGGCTTGTAGCTTTCTCTAGAATTGAGGCCCTGTGAGGTTCCTCCTTCCATGTTAGCATGCCCATTGCTGTCATTGTTATGTCTTTTTCAGGCAACCAAACACCAAGTGGTCAGTCCTGAAATCATGTACATATAGGTAATCTTAGAGTGAGTGAGCAGGTTGTAGGCACATATTTAGAAATACATGCATATTACATTTCTCTATATAATTAAAGAAAATGGTCATGATTTAAGGGAGAGGAAGGGGTGCATGGAGGGAATGGGGGGAATAAAAGAAATGTTAGATATGATGCAATTACAATTTCAAAAAATAAAAATAATTATTATAATATATTCACACATAATATTCACTGACGTAAACACTGTGTTACTTTTCTATTAATGTTTTCTGTTACCACTTACTAGATATTCTCCTTGAATATGACTCTGTTTTTTCTATGTTTAGAAGACATTTTGAAATGTATATTTCAAACACCACTGGATTCCTTTTATTTATAGATCATGCTTTATTCTTAATAATGAAACTGAACATATTTATTTTATTGTATCAACTGTTTTGAGGACAACTAACACTGGGCTTATGAGATTTAGCATTATTATATAATTTATAGCATGATTTTTATTTTATATAAGAGCACATTTCATAGGTTTCCTTTACTTAGTTAGTTTATTTGAACCTATTATGCCTATTATTCAGGTATCAATTTTTCAGGTGATACTTTACCAGCTTGTAAAATGTTACATGAATTATAGAATAATAAAGAATATATTGAAATATCTATTCTTCTAATTTATTTCATTCAATTTTGATTTAATCTTTGTTTTTGATGTATCATTATATTTTTATTTCCTCTTTTGTATAGATTTTTATTGAGCTGTACACTTTTCTCTGCTCCCTTGCCTGTCTCTTCCCTTTCCTTCAACCTTCTCCCAAGGTCCTCATGCTCCCAATTTACTCAGGAGATCTTTTCTTTTTCTACATTTCTAGTTTCTTTGGTTGAATATTTAACTCATTTGTTTAAACAATGTATTTAGATAATGAGACATGATTAAGGCTTTTCTGTTAATATAAGCACTATGTTATCTGTTATACAAAACAATTTGGTAATTTTTCTAACAAAATGAGACAGAAAAGCATACAAAACAGTTTAGAAACATGGGAATTTACTTAGTCTGTTCTATGTACACAGCCATATTATCATAATTCACTTGGCAGCTTAAGAGTGCTGTTTGCATATAACATGTGTACCTAACAACCCACTAGTATCAGAGAAGCCCACCTGCATGAAGCTCATGAATACATCCTTCTGAAACAAGGGAGTAAGCTTAGAGCAAGAATAAAACATGAATAGCTCCGTTCAAACATCGTCCTAATATTTCCTGGTCCAAGGGTAGATGTACTTTGTTTGATTCCATGATAACAAAGGAAAACTGAATATTAAAGTGAACCCTTAGGGAGAAACTCTTCCTTATTGTCTGTGTCTGTGTGTAATTGGCTATGCATATGATATGAGATGCATTATGGGAAGGATAAAACACAATAGAAAAACAACGATATGACCTATGTCAGTTGTCAATCAAAGCAGAGAACCACACTCGCTATGTTCATTAGCAAGGAGTCTTCTTTCTCTTTAACGCCATGAAGGGAAACCACAACAATACCCAGTGCCTGTGAGCAGCTCGGCTCACGTGGTCTGCTGTTCTCACGCAGTCTGGGATGTTGTTTTGCTTAAAGCTTCCTTGCTACTACTGCAAATTACATAGGATTTTATTTTGTTGTTTAAGAAGTGAAAAACCTAGAAACATCTGGTGAAGACCTAAACCATGAGTAACGAAGTAATTTTCCAAGTTAATTGTTTTAAAAAATATTCTATAACATATTTTCCAACAGGAAGATCATTTAACAGTGTGCTGTTTCCAAAAGAAGCACATGTTGGAGTTAACATTTAAGTGGAGAGTCTTAATAAATAAATAAATAATATGTATTATTTCTAATAATAAATATCATTAAAATGATCTTAAAGAAGCAAATAAAGGTCATTCTTTCACTCATTTACAAATTCTATTTTCTAATTCTTAAGTATGGTTATTTCTATATAGTTGTAAACAGACAATAGTGTTTACTTAGTCAATTGTAAAATTTTTCCATTAATTTTAGAAATAGTTCTTATTTTTAGAAATGCTAAATACCTTTAATTTTTCTTTGTGATTTTTAATTTTAAGAAGTTAATGTAGTTATTTCAAACCTTTATACAGCTATCATTTCCTACAGTTCTTGTAATTAGAACATTAGCTCACAGTTTACTCTTCAATGTGTCAAAGATGTGGTACTTGACCAAAACTACTATGCTAAAAGAAGTAAATATTTTATTTCTTTCTTCATTCATCTTTTTGAGCCCATGACTTGTCTGTTTCTGAGAGGTGGGTATTGACCTTTACTACTATCACTGTTTTGAGGATAGTCTGTCATTTTGTATTGTTTGTGTCTCGATTTTGAAATTCAGTGCATCTGCTCTTGGTGTGTATATGTTTAAAATAATTAATAATACCTTCTTGATTGATGGTTCCTTTAATGAGTATGAAACGGTCCTCCTTATCTCCTCAAACTAGTTTTTATTTGAAGTTTGTTCTTTCAGATATTAGAATAACTACACCTCTTTGATTCATAGATAGATTTGTCTGTAATACATTTTTCATCCTTCTAACCTAAGGTTATCTCTATGACTGATAGTGAGGTATGTTTCTTGGAAGAAACAAAAGCATTCTCCTGATTTCTTATACAACCTGCTACTCAGTGTCACTCCTCTAGAGAATTGACCATGAATAAAAAGAACTATAATTTTAAGATTTGTATTAATTCCTCTTATTTTGCTGTTTTATGATGTTTACTTAGACCTAGTTTTGATTAACTGATCCTAGTTGTTTTCTTGACTACTTCAGTGATCCCTTCGGTATGTTTATTATTCTCTTCAGACTAGACTACGGTTCTAATATCTCTATAATTGGTTTAGTGATTATAAATTCTTTTAATCAGTGTTTATAGAGGATATTTTATTTCTTCAACTTTTATTTTAGCTTTTTTTTTCATTTTGTTTTTGGAAACAGGGTATCTCTGTGTAGTTGTTCTGGAACTCACTCTGTAGATCAGGCTGACATCTAACTCAGAGACCCACCTGCCTCTGCCTCCCAATGATGGGATAAAAGAGTTATGCCGCCCTCACCTCGCTACTTCTCCAGTTTTAATAGATAGTTTTTATAGTATATTATTTTTGGTTAAAAGTTGTTGTCTGTAAGAATTTGCAATACATCATTCCAGACTCCGATAACAATAAATGTCTGTCAAATTGTCAGTAGTTATTCCAATAAATCTGCCTTTATAAGTGACTTTGATCTTTCTCTCTTGCAGTTTTCAAATACCTCTTTTTACTCTGCATTTCTAATCTTTTGTCTATAATATTTTGTGTGGAATTTCTTTTATGGTCCTCTCTCTTTGGAAGTCTTTAGGCCTTTGTACCTTTTTGTGTTTTTCTTTCTTTAGGTTTGGGAAATTTTCTCCTAAAATTTTCCTGCCAATGTTATATGGGGCTTCACCATGGTAGTCTTCTTTAACGTCCATAGCATTAAGTTTAGATCTAAAAAGTTTAGGTCTTTTCCATGTCCCAGAACTCTCACCTTTTCTTATTGGTGGTTTTGTTTGTTTGTTTTCTTATTGACCTTTACTTAGTAATCCAATTTCTCTGTCTTGCCTTTCAGTCTTCCTGTTTCCTACACAATCCATTCTACTAGCTAAGCATTCTGGTAAGGTTTTTATTTGGCCTTTTGTGTTTTTCATTTCCAGTGTCATATCTGATGGACTTTTCTCCAGGACTTCTATCTCTGTTGAATTCTACTTTGATATTGCAAATGTTGTTGTTACACTTAACTTTTGAATTATTCTTTTTAACATAGATTTCTGTTAATTTTTTAGTTATTTTTTATTCAAACCACAATTTTACCTCCCCAATATATTCATGTCATCACTGTGCAGTTTGAACATTCTTAAAATCATTCTTTAAACTATTTTAATATGGAGATTGAGACAGATATTAACAGCTATCCTTAATTAAAAAGGAAACATACTTTTACTGATGTCTCTGTATCATAACTTTGTGGTGTTTTTTGTTTGTGGTTTAACAAATAAAGCTTGCTGAAAGATCAGAGTGGACAGATAGCAACACTAGTTAGTCATAGAGGCCAGGCGGTGGCTGTACACACCTTTAATCCCAGCTCTCAGGAGACAGAGGCAGTTGGATCTCTGTGAGTTCAGGGCCACCCTGGGCAACACGAAATTGAATCAGTCTAAAACAGAAACAGAGTCAAGTAGTGGTGTCTGACACCTTTAATCCCAGCACTAGGGAGGTGGAGACAGGAAGAGATATGGTTAGGTGGAGAGAGAAATATTAGGCAGGAAAAAACAGGAGCTCTGGGCATTCAGTCTGAGGATTTGTAAGGATTGGGACAGGAATGTCTCTTTGGTCTGAGGATTCAGTAAAGGTAAGAAGTAATGCTTTCTGCTCTGCTTCTCTGATCTTTCAGCATTAACCGCTATATCTGACTCTGGGATTTTATTATTAAGATCAATTAGAAATCACACTACATAAACTAATAACTTCTAACCCAGGCAAACTATGCTAATAATTAACTAACATTACATAGTCAAAACTAAAATAGAAGTGATTATTTAAGTCATGCCATAAGTAAAATAATTTGCAAAGCAACTTTGAAAAACTAAAGATAGTATCTTCAGTAAAAGAAATTGACACAAGCTTGTTCATAGAATCTTCCTTTTGACAAATTATTAAAGAAATATTCAGAGTAAGAATTTCTATTTTGAAAATTGTTCTTCATTAAAATCATTCCAAAATAATACCATATATAAAAGAAAATTCTCCTTAGTAATCTAGATTTTCAAAGTATGATCCATAGGTAAGGCTTCTCTTTAAGTGATATGTGAATTTAATTTATAATTTCCTCTTGTAATGACTTCCCCCTTGCATCTTTAATTTCATCAATCAACCATTGAAACTGTGCCATTAATTCCGTTTTCACACTTGTATTTCTTATTTAATATATGTTGTCTAGTAGTAAATTATGTCTCAGACAATGTCTTACGGTAGCTATCTGAAGCTTTGGGGACTCTAATTCCTCACTCCCATAATTCAACTGAAGACAATATCTATAATAGAAGAAAATGGCCACTAGTTTTTCATATATATATATATATATATATATATATATATATATATACATACATACATATATATATGTATGTGTGTGTCTATATATTCTCTAAATAATATATTCTATATTAATATCTATTATACTATATTAAATCAATAAATAAATCTATAAATAGTATTTATTTTATAAAACTATATTGTAACATATTGTACACTTTCCTGCTATCCTTAGTATATTTTCTCATGCTAAGGTATAATATGGGCTGGAAATGTATAAAGGAAGGAAATAGATTTCTAACCATTCAGAAGACTGTGGAGTCAGAGACTGAAACGTCAAATCTTCTGGGGCATTCTTATGCATCATAATATAATGGAGATTTTCACCTGGACAGAGGACGATAAACAATAAGAGAAAGAGTGGGGTATGGAGGTAGAAATAATTATTCTTTTAACTCTTATGACCTGAGTACTCCTAACTGGTAGTGTTTCAACTCAGGGAAAATTACTATACAAAACTCTAGCTATTCCTTTGACTTTTACATGATCTTCTCCCACAATTCTCCCTGAACTTTGGAAAGGGGTGATTTAGACATGTGATTATTCTCTTCAGTGTATGGTGACTATTCAACTAGCATGCCATAGCAACAGCAATTTATTCTCAGCAGCTTGACCAGTTCTAAGTCTTCACAGTAACTGTTGTCCACTGCCCAAAGGAAGTCTCTTTCTGTTAGCAAACAGGGCTGATGATGTACAGTCATCTGTGCATACTAACACCAATGTTTTAAATGCAGTTTCACATGCATATAATGGCCGCTTACCAACACTAGCACTAACCTATCTACTGGGACTTATGATGCTCTCACCCATAAGTCTTTGCCTTGCCTTAGAGCAATGTTTCCCCTCCTTCTCAAATGGGACGGTAGTTGTATTTATGCACAATGATTGTTCTGGTATTATGCCAGTAGAGATATTTAACATAGAACTGTTAGCAAATATTCTACCCCAAAAGCCAATATAAATATAAATATTGCCTCCAGTACTATGAAAGCTAGCCAGGGGAAGAAGCTTCTTGCTCAGTCACATTGTGATTTCTCCACATTATAAATCAAGCCATACTATATTTATCATTAAAGGCCAATAATCTAATCCAGAGAATCTAAACCTGTTGGCCATGACCCCTTTGGGGTTTGAAAAATCCTTTCACAAATGTCACCTGAGATCCCAGGTGTAAACCTACTATTGTGCTAATATCAAACTGCCTGCTAAATTCATACATTTCTTTCTGATTATTAGTGAAGTTCTCAAACGTCATCAGAGATGTCTTTGTTCGATGAATGGTGATTAATATACAAACTTACAATTTGTCAAAGTGCAGGGAATAAATGCCAATGGAATCCTCAGCTATAAACTGAGCATCTATATAACACCCACTCCCCAGGGTTCAAGAGCCATCTTGGAAAAGGGAGAAACAAATCTCAGGAGCTTGACTTTGGGAAAGACTAGTGTGAAATTGTCACTTCTGGATATTACAGAACCAGAAAAATTACAACAGCTTTGAAATCGGAAAGAGAAGGGCAAGAAACTGTATCATCTAGTGCTGATATTGTCTATTTCTGAAACCATGCTTGTTCCTACTGGCTTCTGTATCTATTACAAGGTGTAATAATCTACTATGTTGCCCTTCATTGTGGTTTCGATTAACTGAAATTAATGGCCTGCTTATCTTGTATAATAGAGAAAACTAAGAGAAAGGAAGTAACATTTAGGAAACTCATTTGAGTTGCGAGGCAGTTTGCCAGGTCTATGCATAAATCCCTCCAGGTAACACCCTGGAAAACCCATGCAGCATTCATACAGTTTCCTTCTTTTTGATTAGAAAACTGAGACTTGAGGAAGGGAAATGACCTTGCTCAAGGCTTAACTTTAACCTGAGGTCTGCCTTTTCATATACTCCATATTGCTAGGCAATATTTAAATATAAGAATTAAAAGGATACACACGTGGCAATTCATATATCTACAGTGAGTTTTTTTAACTTCACTCTTTGTCCTGAGACAAAGAGGTTTTTGTTTGTTGCATTATCCACTATCATAAGACAGATCCTTGAATGGGCACAATTCGAAATATTTGCCAGCTGTTGACAGTATTAAAATTTAGCCCTGAGAGTATGGGGCACAAGCTAGGCACTTGGCGATGGTTCTGAAAGCAGAGGTTAAAATCTCCCAAAGATAGACTGTCTCTTATGCTATTCTAAGACAGGCCCCAGGGATATTATTAGTCTCTTTAACATCTGTGAGGGAATTAGAGTTGAAACACAGGCCAGTGGCCTCATACTGGGGAAATGAGATATAACATGCAACCAAAGAAATCTAATCAACAGGAAAAATGTTGCCATGCCTTTCTTTTAAATCCACTCTGTGCTTGTAAAAGAAAGCAGGCTCTGTCACTGGCACTGACAAGGAGCGGTGTCAGATGCGAAGACAGTCAGACTACAGCAAAGAGACATTAACCAAAGCACCCACAGTGTTATAGAGCTTTGAACTACAGAGAATAATGAGTCTCTCTGTTGATTTGTTTTTGAACAAGAGAAGTACTTAAGAAGAGAGTAAACAGCTTTTGTTTTGAATGTTTTAGCCTCATGCCTAGATCAAATCACATAATCACTCTTTGTAGAATATTTTCATCTACTTCTAATAAGTTCTGAATATTCTAATTTTGGAGCAAAGGTTATTTTTGTTTATTGCTGCCTTAAACAATAAAAGATGCAAACTTGACCACAGAAGACCTCAATAATTAACTCCCTAAGACTCCTAATGTTTTCCCTCTCATGAAAGCCGCAGGAATCTCAGAGTTCAGTCTCTGTGTGTCAGAGATGAATGAACCAGAACCCAGAGAGGTAAAAACGACTTTGCCCAAGGTCACAGGGATCATCAAAATTAAGAGTCACTAAATTCTATCCATGCAACTCTATCACCATGTGAGCAAACTGCAAGTAATGGCATCAAAAGTCTCCAAACTGCAAGGTAACTCTAGGCTCACATTCCATATTTGCTCATATTCTGAAAATTCTCAAATTTTCCAAAACTTTTAAAGAATCTGCCGAGAGCCATCAATGTAGTGGCACAGACACGTAAACTCTATCACACACAACATGCACAAACTTGTTTGTAGAAACACATGTACACACATACATATATTTTCACACAAATCCACATACACACATGCAAACATAATACACACACATGTACACAGAACGCATGAACAGATGCCATATCTCAAACATATACTACAATATTTATGGTGGGCTTTTTTATAGTACTCTATAAAACAATTTTTAATAAATACCTTATCTCCAGATTTTGCTCTACTGAAAATATGGGTTTCCTTTAGAGATTACAAACTATGTACCTTTCTATACATTATAAATAACATATACATATTTTAATACTTCCATTAAGGGAGAATAGTAAATCATAATTGCATTGCTAGTAGACTTTAATATCTATATCATATAAATGTCCTTATTACTCTGCTATTCCTTATGTAGCCCTTGCTCATTTTCTTTGCTGGCAAAATTCACTTAAAGTGTATCTTTGGGAAAAAGTGCCTTGCTTTATTGTGTATAACTATTGAAAAAATCAATTAAGTACATTTATAAACTTCCATTTCATTTCCTTCTCATAACAATCTTTTTCTCAACTTTTAGAGAGGAACCTTACTTAAGTCAGTCCCTTTTCTTAGCTCAAACTTATCATATCCTTGGGCATATGTATTCAAAGATGGAGGCTGACACTTTATTCATTTCCACAACACAAAGAAGGCATAAGCATTCTATTATTCCCACTGGGGAGTACCAATAGCTAAGGAGAAAAAGTTTAATGTTATTAATAACAGCAAAAAGAGTACTTCTGAGAGTATTGTAGATTAGAAGAAATTTGTGTATTTTATTTTGTATTCATAATAATATATTGAAGAAAATACTACTTTTACATTTTTTTAAATAAAATGTGGGTCATCTCTTCTTTATTATTATATATGTAAACAGTTTATATAAAATAACTTTATAAATTTATTACATATATATTATTTAAAGTTATGGTTATATAGATTGCTTGTAGCTATAATTTACTGAAGTCCTTTTTGTATTGACCAAAAATTCCTGAAATATATTAAAATCATTCTTATATTCATATGTGCAAACTAACACTTAGGAAATAAGTCACCTGTCCAAGGTCAGCAGTAAGTAAGTGGTGAAGTTGTATTTGAATTCAAGTTGAATAGACAACCATTAGCTAAAAGTACAGTTAAACTATAAAAAAAAATGAAGAAAAAGTCATGATAAAAACTGGGCAATCAGGACCAGAGAGATGACTCAATAGTTAAGAGTACTAACTGCTCTTCAAGAGTTTGGGAATTCAGTTACCAGCAACCCTATGGTGGCTCACAACCATCTATAGTGGGAACTGATGCCTACTTCTGGTATAAAATATACAGGCAGACACAGCACCCATGCATAAAATAAATATTAATAAAAGTAAAAAATTACATCTAAGAATTATTACTGTTATGTTGCTAGTGCTAATAAAGTTGTTGGAATTGATGGCTGAGACTTAGGGCTTCTTGTTAGCCACAAAGCTGACAGGAATATACAAGATGTCCCTGTTCAGAATTTATAAAATAGGGGTTGGACTACAAAAAATGCTCAGATAGGTATATATGTGTCACTAAAATTGAATGATGTAACACTTGTTTTCGTTGATCTATATTATCCATGCATACGATAGATGAACTGTGCACATCTACCTCATTCTGAACCACATTCCAGTTCCAATGCAGAGGGCTGAACTTAATGACTATTCTCAATGCAGTTACTTGCACCCTGCTTGTATCTTTGTGAATCCAGAGGAAAGAGAGGTTTGAAGATTTATTCTACCAATATTTAAAGATATCTTTGTTGCTATTTCACTGTACATAATTTATGTTCTTTTGTTTCAGGCTACCTGTCTAGCAAATGTCTCAGAATTCTAGAGAATGTTTCTTCCCTCCTCACCTTCATGAAGGGATTTTTTACCAATTATGAGTCTAAAAACACTATGGTGTCCCATAAGGTATTTCCTAAACACCATCCCCTCTTTGAAGACACTCTATTCATAAATCTTTCATGATCTCTGTCAAATAGCTCATGGTATCAGATCCAGTCTAAACCTCCAAAATTACTTTGCTCACCCTAATGTCTGTTAGTTTCCATTACATGTTATTTTTCATAACAAAGGGCTGTCCAAGTAACTTTTAAATACATT
The DNA here is from genome assembly GCF_950005125.1 of Chionomys nivalis. Lineage (NCBI taxonomy): Eukaryota > Metazoa > Chordata > Mammalia > Rodentia > Cricetidae > Chionomys > Chionomys nivalis. The sequence continues at coordinate 24,816,155 of NC_080103.1, read as the reverse complement.
AAACAATAGCTTACCCAGAATAGGAAAATAGCTCACAACCAGCATCCTAAACACCATATGATTAAGGATATGTTTTTCAGGCACTGTGTTAGGCAAATCATAGTGTTGCATTGAATTTTGGGTTGCTGAATATCTATAGATATCTGACGAAATCAAAAGCAGTTCAATTGAGTATACAGTTGCAATGGTTTGCTTTCTGGTGCAATGATAAACACCATGATTCAAAAATAACTTGCAAGGAAAAGATTTATATCATTATATATCTTACTGTCCACCATCATAGTTGAAACAGGAATTCAAGCAGGAGCCTAAACCAGAAAACTGAAGAAACTGAAGCAGAGATACTGCTTAGTCACTTTCCCCATCCTATGCTTAGCTACCTTTATTTTGTAGTCAAGGTCCTACTACCCAGGATAGCAACACCTACAGAGGGTCATTGCCTCCCTTATAAATTAGAAATCAAGAAAATATCAGACAGACATGTTTAGAGACCCATCTGATGAAGGCATGTTCTCAACCGGGGTTCCCTCTTCAGAGGTACATCAAGGTGACAACCAGACTAACCAAGGTGCCTACCTATAAACATTGATGTCAACTTCTAAATCATCTACAACAAAAGGCTCTTTATGGTTACTACTGGAATTAGAGGCTATTATCAACTTTCATGTCTTTATTGTAGTTCCTCTTGGTCAATTCGGTTTATTTGAAGTTACTTGATAGATTCATACACTTTCTTAAAGTAGAAAAAGAATACCTGATACCATATTTCTAATTCTCAAAATTTTCCTTTGAACACTGTGGAATACTAAATAATTAAAACTAATCTCACTAACTTTAAGACTTTCATCAATAGATTTGCTTTGTTTCCCTCTGTCAAACAAAGAACTCAATGACTTTGAAATAAACATTGATGCAATTTTAGTAAAAACATATCCATGTTCAAGACTTCCTACTATCAACAGAAAAGAAAAAAAGATGAAGATTGGCTGATCACACATATTATTTTGCCCTCAGAATTTTGTATATTCTTATTTCCTCTGAAGTTACCCATCGCTATAGATATAATCAACTTCAGCTTTCAGGAATAAGTACTTCGAAATAAAACTTGGTAGTGAACCAAAAGCCCAAGTTAGGGACTCTGACAAAAATATTGCATAGGCACACTGTATGCTGAATGGAGCTATAATCAAAGGAAGCCAAACTTGTTGAAATTCACCAGGAGCCCAAACCTGCCAGCCTAACAGCTGATCAAGGATCTGGATCTGCTTAGTGTCTGTGACATAACACACTCAGATAATATCTTAGACATAACGATTCTTTACACAGTCTCATTATTATAACAGATGGAAAGATATCTTATGTAAAACAATAAATTAAATTGGATTGATACTTGTCCAAATTCACTGAATAACAGCCAGGTTAGAAAGAACCTTTGAGATATTTCCCAACAGCCGGTACTGGGGCAGCTGCTCTTGTATGGGCTGACTTCTACATTGTTTTACTTGTTCCACAGTAGGGCCTCTCTCATTTGTTTTCCCTCCAGCTCCTGCTGCACTATTCCAAATCTAATCCATTCTTTCCTCTCTTTATGTTTCTCTTCCTGGTGAAAGAAACGTGGAGCAGAAGTTGCTGAAACCTCTCTAATGTATGTACAAGTTTTGGGGCTCATATAACTGTGTGTAGGGGATCTCAATGGTATTGTGGAAGCCTACTTCCTTTCCACTTGGAAACATAGCATGCACTTTAATGAAAACCTTGACAAAGAATTAATAAGCAAAACCTGTAAACCTTTAGGTTCTCATAGTGAGATACCTTCTACTGTTTGACAACTTAATTTTTAACCACATGTTTGGCCATGATTACTATAATCTCTAGAAATAATGATAGTACAGAATCATCACTGTTGAGGACACACATCAAAATCTAGCAGCCAAATTTGTAATCTAGATTTGTCATCAGAAAGTTTTGTGCAGAATAATGAATTCAATAATTACCCACTATTACAGTTTTCATTATCTTTATTTTAGGTCATCTTTTATGTATGGGTGTTTTGCCTTCATTGTCTGTACAATCCCTGCATACCTGGTGCCCACAGAAGCCATAAGAGGGTGTAGGAGACCCTGGAAATGATGTTATAAAGAAGTTTGTGCAACAACAGGGGTGCTTGGGACTGAGCCAGGATCATATGGAAAAACAGCAGCTACTGCTAAACTGCTGAGCCATTTCTCCAGCCTCGGTTCACAGGTACATGTTTTTGAATATTTGTTCTCCAGCTTCTGGCACTGTGTTGGGAGATTTGAAACCTTGGAGACTTGTCTGCCAGAAATAGGTTAACAAGGCGAGGTCAACCTGTTTCCTGTTCCACTAAGATGTGAGGAGAAAATAAGCATCAATACCATACTTCTGTTGCCAAGGAGCAACTTGCTGCTATACTCTCTCTGCCATGGTGCAGTTTATACCCTGAAAATGTCAACCAAAATAATTCCTTCCTCTCTTAAATGGGTTCGGCGCATATTTTATTTAAGCAATGAGAAGAGTGACTAATAATCCCATCACTCTAAGCTTTTGAAGCCTTAATAGAGTAGAATAAAGTGAGTCAAATCTTGCTGCTTTGATGCATCATAGTTTTAAATAAATTTAAGAGAGCAATGATTATAGGAGACCTATTATTCCAGTCTCCTACACAAAATAGAAATGGAAAGGGGGTATTTTAAAAATATATTCTTTGTAACTATTCCCTCGGATAGTTTCTATTTCTGAAGTTGTAGAACTGTATTTTCTAAACCCTTTCTCAGGCTAAGAGGATGTGCTTTGGTAATTAAGATTAATACATTTCCACGGTTAGGAAACAGAAATAGCTCAGGAAAAGTTGCAAAATGAAAGACAATAAATTCCAGTTTTCCTTGCATCTATCTGGGTGTTGTTTTTAGCCCCCTCCCCCCTTTTTTCTAGATTTATTAAGGATCATCAACCCCTGTACCTATTTAAGGTCTACAAAATGATGCTTTGGGATATGGATTTGCTGTAAAATGTCTAAGTCAGCCTAATTAAAATATGCAGCTTCTTGCACACTCAGCTTCCCTTTTATATCTCATATGCTTCCTTTGATATTTTAAAAATGCTATGTGTAACTATTCACTAATGTCAGGACATGACACAATGCACCTCCTGCCTTTCTGAAATTTTGTAACATTTGACAATCATTCAGAATCTGTCTCTCTGTGCCTGACTTATTTTACTTAGGATAGTGCCACTAAGATTCACTCAGGTGTCACAAATAATGAAATTCTCCTCTTTTACAAGGTTGAATGGTATTTCAATGAATGTGCTGTAGGAAGACCTACAGCTTGTAAACACCTACTGGGGCGTGGCCTCTTATACTATGGATGAAAAATCTGGGTCCGACTCTTTTCTCCTTCCCCTTGTTTCTTTCTGCCAGCTGCTCTTTTTGAATAATGTGATTTAACCGGTCAAATGGAGGATTCTGATTTGTGAGTTTACCCCTAAATAAATATATATTTCTCAATTTTGAGCTAGTGTGGGATTTCTTTTAAGCATTCATTTACTGCTTCACCTGGCAAGTTCCCGCAACAATCGTGACAGCTAGTTCTCTGGTCACACTTGGCGCCCAATACTTGTGAATTATTATTTATAGACAATGACATTGGTACAGATTCTTATATACTGACACAAAGTTAAATTATATTAAATATTGTATGCATGCATTTTTCTACCTCTGTTTAAAACATTTTTATATATTGATATATATATTTACCATATTGTAGTGTATATTTCTACCTCTGAACAAGGTACTTATACATTGTTTACATTTGGAGGTCATCATTTTCACTTATTGCACAGTTGTTTATTATCTTAGTCTTTAAGTTATATAGGTATTAAGAATTATAGATCAATAGTCATCTATGATTGTCATACTAATTAGTTGTTAGACTAATCAGGTTCTTTAGATACATAGAGATTATATTCTGCATAGATAGATAATATTCAAACACTTCAAAGAGCTGTAGAAAATGGCATTTAAATAACTTAGAGTTCTGTTGAAGTGAGACACAATTGCTCCTGGCAGCACCAATCTATTTCCGAGAGAATGTTGAGCACCAAAGACAATCCACTTGGACCTTGTTTTCTTCTTGGCAAAAACTGGCCTTGGGGCAAAGAAATGCCCATGCCTCAACCACTGATAAGATATATAATATCCAAAAGATGGGGTAAGATGGTTTTGAAAATTTCTTGCCTTTAAAAATGCTCTGTCAGTTATTCCAGGCCTTAGCCAAAGTTGGTTGCTTCAGCGTTGCAAATGAGACTTTGGGTGATTGCGCAGTTGTCTTCTCCATTTGCTGCATGTTTTGGAAGTTGCTTGATTGCACTTCCTACTTACTCAACTAATATTATTTCCCTTCTCAGATTTTCGATGGGGTTGAAGACTAGATAATTGTAGTTACTTTGCTCTCATGACTTGGCCAAGTTATTTATTATACAAGACTTAAGCTAGTTAGAATAGGATGTTTATTGTTATTGTATATAATTTTGTATCAGGCTTAGAACTCTCTTGTTTAAGCAAAAGGGGGAGGTGCTGTAGGAAAATTTGCAGCTTGTAAGCACCCACCTCTGGGGCATGGCCTCTTATACTATATATGCAGATGAAAAATCTGGGTCTTTCCCTTTTCTCATTCTCCTTGCTCCTTCCGCCAGCTGCTCGTTTTGGACTGCGTGATTCTGATTTGTGAGTTTGCCCCCAAATAAATAACTATCTATTTCTCACTTCTGAGCTAGTGTGGGATTTCTTTTAAGCGTCCATTCACTGCTTCACCTGGTCTGTTCACCACTTCACCTGGCAGGTACCTGTGTCACTTGTGGCAGTGGGTTCTCCAGTCACATGCATATACACTCACTTTTTTCAAGATGTTTTTAGTTGTTAATCACTCAGATTGATTCCACATATTGGTTAGTGCAAATGAAGCTACAATTAACATAAGGCCATGGCTATTTCTTCAAAGCATTGATTTTATTTTTTCTGACAACATGTTCAAATCATACCATAGTTGTATTTTTAATTTTTTGAGGACCTGATTTATTATTTTCTATAAGTTCTATATTAATTTAAATTTCCTATACAATGGACATGTTTTCCATTTTTCCTATATTATTTCTGATAGTTACATTTATCTTTTAATAAGAATTGGTTTGCTTGGAGCTAGGCAATATAATATTATATAGTTTTAACTTATTTTCTGTAGTAATATATGAAGTTAAGTGTTTTGTTATGCTTGTCTTATCAGATTGCCATTTCTACTTCTTCCTTTGAGATGTGAATATTTATGTATCTTCCTTATTCTTTTTTTTTTTTTTGCCATAAAACATTTATTGAGGGGGAGAGGAGAGGAGAGAGAAAGAGAGAGAGAGAGAGAGAGAGAGAGAGAGAGAGAGAGAGAGAGAGGATCTTCCTTATTCTTAAAAAGTATTTTTTCACAGGGATAGAGAGATTGTTTGGGAGTTCAGCACCTATACTTCTCTTGCAGAGAATCTGGGTTCAAAAAGCAGCAGTGACACAGTGACTCAAACTGACTGTAGCTTTAGTTCTAGGGTATCAGACACCCTGTTCTCATTTATGTAGGCATCAACCCAGATGGAGAACTTTTATTTAAGCCATGAATATATATTTATACAATTATTAATGCCTGATATGATGGACATTTTCAGTTGTTAATAGTATGATTCCTTCTGACTTTTCAGACATCTTTACTGTTATTTTTACCCTTCTGCCTACTTCTCTTATATTTATCTCCCTTCCCTCCCCTAATTAGAACCCTTACCCTTGTATCCCACAAGATCACTCGTACCTTGTATTTCCCCTCTTTTTATTGCTCCTCCATCCCACTCTGCTCATTGTACTTTGCTGGTTTCTGCAGCTACTACAGGATATGGATTGACATTTAATATTTGAAGCTAGGAGTCTCAAATGAGAGAGTACATGGGATGTTCAGCATTACAAAGACTATAGAGTAGGGTATTTAAAATTTGCTGGTGCAGGTTAACACAGACAGTCTTTGTTCATTTATATCTTCTGTAGAAATCAGCCTTATGTTTGGATTCTAAAAATGCAGGAAATTAAAGATGCTTACACTGTTTAGCTCAGGATTCTTGACTTCCCATCAGTGCCATAATCAATCCATACAAAGACCATTAGAACATTTTTAAAATATCATTAATAACTATGAGGGACTTTTTAAAAATTCTCTTTGTATTTCTTTTGATACTGTCTTTATCACTTGAAGTAGAAGGACCAAACATCTTTTCCCAATCTTTAATGAACATGTTGAGGACCTAACTAACTCTCCAAAGTAACTGTCAATCCTCGTCTATTAAATTAAGTGTCCAAAGCCTGTGGTAATTATTGTCAAGTCTATAATTGTCCCATATAAATTTATTGTCTTCAGTGTGCTTCTCTAAAGGAACCTGATATTTTAATGTACAGAAATATATAGAAAAGTACCAAATGAAATATAAAACACCAAGAAAACAGGAGACTACTAAATAACCTGAAAGAAAATTTTCTATTTGAGGAGCAAATCCTAAAACCCACAGTGACATCACTTTCATAATTTAGACTTTCATGGATAATGTAAGTAAACTATTTTTGTCAACTGTGAAAAATGACCTAATGTTTATAGAAGACATCAGTACCATTAAATAACAATAACGTATTCTTCTCACACCTGCAAACTAAATTTGAATTCTTCTGACACGTATTTTAGGTGATAAGCAATCTAATAATAACATCAACAGCCATGACTTCATCTAGCAAATTAGTTCTGTAGAGATTTTATACAGGACATTTCTTAATTGTTGTAACCTTGTATTCTCTTCTTTATGTAGAAGGGTAAAGTAATTGTTGCATTTTTACAATCGGGTTAAGGGAAGACACATTTTTGTTCTTTGTTTGTTTTCCTGTTATGGGAAATATAACCCAGCACTACAGCACTACCTAACTACCAAAATTCTAAAATTGAATATCACTATTCATAATATGGGATGTGTTTGATTCTCTGTTATTGGTAAAATTGGAGAGCTAACTGAAAAGAGCTACTGCTCCAAAACTTTGTGCAACCACTGCAAACTGAATATCTCCAGGTGGAGATTTAGAAACTGCTCAAGAGATACTGTCAAGCACTTGAGAACATTTTGCCAATTAATTTAGGGATAAAAATGTTCGTGGGACATAGAGTCATCTGAAAGTTGGTGCAACACCTCCCAATTATATGAATTGTGTGTGAAAATCAAATGAGATCATTGAGAGAAAAAGTCATTAAGTTGTCAGCATTTTATAAATGTTGGCAATTAATATTTGTGTGCACTACTGGAAGTCATCTTTCCATTATGATTTCTGTTTTTTATACCTTGGCAATTTTATTTACATTTTGTCAATGAATCTTCAATCCTCTATATGGATTAGTCCTCTAAAATTTGAAGGTTTTTGTAAGAATTTTATTTGACTAAATGACCATAGTTAGAGGCTATTTTAATTCTGAGTCCTAAGGTCTGCCATTTACTTTTCATCATGAAACACTGAGGAGACAAGACTAAACTAACAGAAAATCCATAGGATCTAAACACCTACAGTGAAAGCTTAAAATAATGCAAGTTCCCATAATCTCTATTTATTTTGTGTACCATTACATGCGACTTTCTCACTAATTTATACAACAAAAGAACTAAGTAGGATGGGCTTCATGAAGAATAGTACACAGGTAAGATAATATTACTGCTCAATATCGATTCACTATTTTAGTTTTTCACTCTTTAAAAGAATCCTGGACAAATGCAATTTTTTACCACATCATTTGCACTCTAAATGTATAAGCTATGCTACAGTAAATATAAGGAATTGCAAATGTTTTCCCACACTGTACCAGTGTGGTTTACTTCTTTTGTGTCTCCAAAATGTTTCTCATAACTTGCATTTACATTACTCTGCAAGTCTTTTGATGTGCCATTTGAAGGGGCAGCTTGTACTGGGAGAAGGAAATATAAAAGAATTCCAGATGTTATATTCTTGTTCTACTAGAAAAATTTACCAACAAAATATAGTAAAGAAACTCTACTGCTCTGAACTTGTTCATAAGCAACAGAGTTTGGACTATAAGGAAACCAGGCTGCATTTGAAAATAAATCACGTAACTCCAAAGACTAGAATCAGGTGATCCCTCCTTTCTAGGTCTATTTCCTATTTCTCATTAATATAGTTTGATTTAATAAAAAATAAGGTTAATTAATAAATAGCTTTTTTTTGAACTTAACAGTTGTTCAATAGGAAGGAACAATAAATCTAAACCATTGTCATAGCCTATAAAGTCATGTATTCGAAAATTGTAAATCAATGTCTTCTACTACTATAGCTGGGTCCCTTAGCCAATGTTTAACTGCATAGTAAATACTTATCTTTCAGTCCACAGACAATTTGTAGCTCTTAATCATTATCAAAAAATTAGTTTTATAAAAGATGGTGACCATTACAGAAAGACACACTTTGTCCAAAGGCCTAGAAAACCTAATCAATGGACTTCTACTAACCTTAATTGATATATCTAACTAAGGCCTTTATACTGAATGCTCAAAGGACATCACAGAAGAGTTGGTAGCAAGAGTGTAAGAGACAGAGAACTTGGGCATGTGCTTTGAAATTGTGTCTTTTATGTGTAACAGGAATGATGAACTGTAGACAGAAGTTTCTGTCCTGCTCAGTCCAATAGCAACTCAATGCCAAAGAAATACACAGAGGCTTATATCAATTATAAACCGTTTGACCCATTGTTCAGGCTTCTTACTACATATCTCTTACAACTTAAATTGACTTATAATTCTTATCTATGTTTAGCCATTTGGCTTGACACCTTTTCTCAATAAGGCATTCTTATCTTATTTCCTCTGTTTCTGGATGATGATTGATACTCTGCCTTTCCTCTTCCCAGGATTCTGCTAGTCTGCTTGCTCTGCATATACTTCCTGTAAGGCTATTGGTCAATCACCATTTTATTAAACCAGTTCAAGTGACAAATATTTACAGTGTATGAGAGCATTATTACACAGCACTGAACCTATGAAATATCAACAATATAGTTATTTAACTAAGACCTGAAAAAATGACAACACCATTTGACATGCCAGTGAAGATTGGGGAAATCTCACACTGAACCTATGAAATATCAACAATATAGTTATTTAACTAAGACTTGAAAAAATGACAACACCATTTGACATGCCAGTGAAGATTGGGGAAATCTCACAAGTCCCTACCCCAAGTTGAAAGGTCAACAGCAATTAATTATGGCTAAGATAGAATCAGTCTGCTCAAGGGGCAAATACTCTGATATGTGATCCAATCCTAAAAAGTCAACCTTAAAACACACATACAAACAACACTAAATGGACTCAGCATATTGTTTTTATGTATATGTGTATGCATATGTAACAATAATAATTAAATAATAATAATTTATGAATTTGACAAGTCAGGTACACAAGAGCTGGAGATAGGACACAGAAAAATGAGATAAATATGGTGTTTATGTGTGATTTTTTAAGATATACAAAACAAAAATAAAATATATTTTTAGAAAGAAAGATTTCAAAGTTGCACAAGCTCTTAGTAGAATAGGCTCAGTTTCAAAGACAATTTCTATTATTATCTGCATTTTGAAAATTTTATCAAATATTGTATAAAAATCCCCTAATATTATTCTAAGGAGCACATATGCACTTACAAATAATGAGAAGGAATAACAGGGAATATTGGTGTTAAATTAATTATCCCTTTTTCTGTGTATAGCAATATATGATATATATATATATATATATATATGCATGCCTCAAGCTATTGGTTTTCATGCTCAAGAAAATTCCTTCAACTCACCTTGATTTAGAAACAAACAAATTTATAGGAAATTGTGTTTTCCCTGTAACTTGAAGGGCAATGATGACATTAATGACATTCTATTGTATGTCAAACCAATTTAAAAAGCTGCAAACATCTGACAAAGGCTCCCATCCCTAAGTGGAAGAAATTATTGAAACTACAGGGTATACAATATTCTCTCTGGGAGCCTTTATCTGGGAACTGTTGGAGGTGAGCTTTTTGGAGCAGGCTGCAGTTACCCCTCAATTCATGCTGGTCAGGTCTTTTACCAAGAGAGTTGTGCTTTCAGTATTTATGTAGTACAGCAGGCAACTGTTTGCCTCAGGGCACAAGAGGCAATCTGAGTGCTTCAGAATCAGTGTGCCATAGCAGCCCTGTTGCCTATGGAAACAATGGCTTCATTGGAGGAGGGAGTGCTGTAAGAGATGCTGCAAATGATAATCCCATCAGTTTTTGTCATTGCCCTATTTGAAAGTGTTTTACTACATGAATAACAGCCACTGAACATCATGTACAGGATCACAATATGTCTTAGGATTTTGCAAACTTACTTTTGAGATTTCTATATCGTATATTCTAAGTCCACTTTACTCTAAATCCATTCTTTTTTAATTAAACAATTAGCAATAATTTTCATGTTTTTTCCTACCTCAATAAACAGAATAAGTGTGTTGGTGGTGATTCTTGTCAAGAATACAGGTGCCACAGAATATGTTGCTATTATTATTATTATTATTATTATTATTATTATGACATCATTTTCCCCTTCCTGTTTAAACAAAAAGCAAGGCTTTAACTTTAACTAGTGAAATTACATATAACAAAATAGTTATCAAGCAAGAATACAGTTACAATATTTATATCTACTTTATCTTTTTTTTTTTTTTTTTTGGTTTTTCGAGACAGGGTTTCTCTGTAGCTTTGGTGACCATCCTGGAACTAGCTCTTGTAGAACAGGCTGGCCTCGAACTCTCAGAGATCCGCCTGCCTCTGCCTCCCAAGTGCTGGGATTAAAGGCATGCGCCACCACTGCCTGGCTCGACTTTATCTTTTATCATAACTAAGGAAAACTATAACTATAACTATAAATTCTTCAACTCCATCAAAGACTCCAGAATGACATAATATCACCTATATAAACTGAAAGTGCATTATAAAAATTGACAGAAACATCTCGCTGCCTGGACAGTTACCCAAAGTTCTTCTGTACCAGTGGGGCATCCATCCACTCAGCCTGCAGGCCCATAGTATCCAGCAGACTTTTCCATGAAGCAGGAAATTTCAAAGACAGGTCTGCCTATATGGACTCTTTGCCAATCACTTTATTCTGTATCCTGCAGAATATTTTATGAAGCAGGAACGCCAAAGGATCATCTCACCTTTAGGCAAGTTCTCTGTGAATCCAGCATGTCCAGTGAAGCAGTCCAGGCAGAAGCAATTTCTTGCCCAAATGGCTAACCAACTCCATAAGGAGCCTCTTCAATGCTCATTAAGGCCACCCACCCAGTAGGTGTGGAGTCCAAATCCACGTGGGCACCAAATGAAGAAGGATGCTTAAAAGAAATCACTAGTTCAGAATTGAGAAATAGATGGTTATTTATTTAGGGGTAAACTCTGATGGAATGGAGATCAGAAACTGAAATCCATAACCAGAACAGAGAGGCGGGAAAAGAGACCGGACACAGGCTCTACATAAGCATATACAGTATAAGAGGCCATGCCCCAGTGGGTGGTAACCAGTAGCTGTAAGACTTCCTACAGCAATTATTTATAAAACTAAATCAAGCAAAAATTAAAAGTTGATTTTTCAAATAGATATAGTATAGCTTTAAAATTGTTGTTTCCTTGAATGGCTATCATTTTAAGACAAGTGAAAATGCTGCATAAATTTAGGCTTTTCTAATTGATGGCTATGTGACTTTGGATGCAATAGTTAATCTTTCTGTAATTCAATTTCCTTACTTCCAATCTGAAAATGATTTCCTCACAGAGTTCTAGCAAGAAAACTGCATTAGGCAAAGCAGTCATATTATCACTCTTGATGCATGTTGCAAGAAAAAAAATCAGGTCCTAAACCATCAAAAAATGTGAATACTTTTATTTATCGTTAGTTTTATTATCCATAGACTGGTCATATAGTTAAAAACAATTTACTTATATTATCATGCTTGGAGAATTTAAACGGTTGTCCTGAGACTTCAGCCTTTCTGACTGGTATGCATGGTGGTAGAAGGTACTTGGCACTCTAATAGAAAAGAAAATTAATCACCAGTTTTACCCAGCTACAAAACATGTGATTTACAATACAAACCTTCCTGCAACACATACTGGTACAAATGTCATGGGAATAACCAGTCGTTTTTAAAATTTGGATTTAAGGGCCATTCCTGAGATAGAACCCATATGTGACTCTGCTAAAGGGATCATGAACCTGAGACTACTTAGATCATAAACCATAAAGGAAACATACTACTATCTCACTAAAGGAAAATAGAAATAAAATGACTCCTAATGACATGTTGCTATTCTATCTATCTATCTATCTATCTATCTATCTATCTATCTATCTATCTATCTATCTATCTAATTACTTAATTCTCACCACAGAAACTTCTTCTTGCAGTAGAGACTAATTTCCAAAGAGATCCACAACTGGACATTGTTCAGAGCGTGAGAGACTTTGACTCACTCATCCAAATATGGACTGTCTTTATAAACCCCTCCTGAAAAGCTCAGGTATCTACCCAAAGTCAAAAAGACTGCAAGAGCCTGAGATGGTGGATGACTCCAAGAAAACTACATATTCCAGACACAGCATGGCATATGAATTCACAGAGACCGTGACAACATACAGAAGACCTGCATAGTTACAAATCAAGCAAAAGCACAGAACTGAGGGGGAAGTAGGTATAGACCCCCACCCTTACTAAGAAGCCATTTGAAATTGATACCTAGGAAAGTGAAAAACATTTTTCAATATTTTCTCCAGTATCAACCAGGCTCCAGGGCACATCCTATGACTCAGTCTAGTTGACAAACACAAAATGGACACAGTGGTATTTTGTGTTTGTTTTGCTTCATTGTTTTGTAAATTATTTTGTCTCATTGGTTTTCTTCACTATTATTATTATTGTTATTAGGTTGCAAGTTCAAATTGTGTTGTTGCTGTTATTTTACCAGGCCTTTTTTATGTTTGAGAGATAGAGAACATATGAAGATGGATATAGAATGGGGTATAAAGAATCTAGGGGGACTTTTTGGAATATGATTAAAATATATTGTGTGAACAAAATTTAAAAACTTTAATTTAAGAGGCTGGAGAGATGGCTCAGCAATTAAGAGCACTTACTTCTCTTCCAGAGGTCCTGGTTTCAATTCCCAGGACCCACATGGTGGCTCACAAGCCTCTATAATAGCAACTGATGTACGTATACATGCAGAGCACTCATATACAAAATATAAGTAAAATTTAAAAAAATTAATTTAAAAATGTTAAAAGACATGGTGGGTATAGTTACTCTACATGAAGTATTCTAAGAGACTAAGTTGAAATTACTACCCATAGGTACTTTATATAAGTTGGCATCATATCTTCTTCCAAATACCTCTACTGGAAAGCAGATATTACTATTGACTTGTTCTCATATCTTCTACTTCATTTTCTAAAGAAACTTCTCTACAAGCTAAGAATCACATTTTCATCATTTCTTAATAGATGAAGCAAGCATACAAGTTCTTCTGTTTTCTGTAAGAAAACACAGTAAACCTAGGCTAACCTAATAATTTAAAAAGAAACTACTTTGCAATTAAAAATAAAGTCATTCTGAAAGTCAAGGGAATGTTGTTGCGTGTTACTTTCGATTATTTAAGACAGTAAACACATTGGACAGGGCAAAGGGTAACTGGTAGATTAACAGAGAAGTAGGATGTGACATTTCTAAAATACAATCAGGGATTGACCTCTAGAGAAGTGATAAGAAACAAAATGAAAAAAAAAATCTAGGAAACAGAGCCTAAGAAAAGACCTGACAATGAATAACAAAAATATCAAACTAAAATGCTCTGTTGCTCATATATGTATATGCTTGCATACACACACTCTTACTAACGGTAGGCGGGGAAATTACAAATCACCAGCATTCTGATGCTTGGCTTATCATGTTTGCAAGTGAATTCCTCTTTACTGTACAGATTATTTCATCTTATTCTTCAATTTTGAGTGTTTTTTTCTATAACCATAGAATATGGAAGTCAGATTCCATTATGATTCCATTTTGCTGTTTTGTGAGATGACCAGGACAGAAGACATCGGGATTGGTTGTCACATGACAGCTCAGCTACGCTTGCTGCACAGTCAACATTTCTTGCTGGTTTAACATCAAGTGGCTGAAACAGACTTAAGCCAGTTTTTCTGTACTGGCTGCTGAGCCCAAAGGACAGGAAATCATTACACAGAAAACATTTCTAGCAAAGGTCACTTTAATAGAAAATTACATCAATCACCTTGAAGGAAAAAAGTTTCAATTGATGCCATCTGTCTGTGGGGTAACATCCATTTCAGTTTCTGTCTTGGATTTTTAAAAGTTGGTCTAACTTTTTGGGAAAGAAACACATTAAAAATTAACAATGCCTTCAACAGTGATTTTAATCATTTGCAAAAGAAGAGATGGTTATTAGCTATTTCCTGTTATAAGTTAAGTGATTACCTACATAGAAGAGGAAGAGAGATATTTTTAAATGTTCTCTAAATGAAAAGCAAATCTTCTGACAAATATCAGTTGTTTACTTATTAAGCATACTTGTTTAAATGACTGATGTTTGATAGGAGCAAATCAGTTTTATTTTTTTCTAAGATGAGGTCTTGTGTATAACAAATTGAGCTCCAACTCAGATATATTACAAAAAAAATGACCTTGAGTTTTGATTCTCCTACTTTCCCTTTTCCTGAGTGCTAAGATTAAAGGCATGAGCTAACCACATCTAGCTTATGTAGAGCACAAGATCAAATGCAAGCTTTATACATACTTAGAAAACACTCTGCCTGATGACTGACAGTTGTAGACAGAAGTTTCTGATCCGCTAAGTACCGCAGCTCTTCAGTCCCAAAGATTCTCACAGAATCTTATATAAATTATAAACTGTTTGGCCTATTAGATCAGACTTATTATTAGCTAGTTCCTACACATTAAATTAACCCATAATTCTTGTCTCTGTTTAGTCACATGGTTTGGTACCTATTCTCAGTAAGGCATTTTCATTTTGCTTCCTCTCTTTCTGGATGACACCTGCATCTCTGTCTTTCCTCTTCCCAGAATTCTCCTATTCTCGTCACCCCACCTATACTTCCTGGTTGGCTACTGGTCCATCAGCATTTTATTAAACCATTGTAAGTGAAAAATCTTTACAGTGAACAAGAGCATTATCCCACAGCAGACATTCCTCCCATTGGTTTACACATCTTAAAATTAGCTATAAATTTTGTATTTTAAGGACGTGCTAGTCATTTATTTTAGAAAGATGGGTATCAAATAGAGAAAGAAAGAAATAGTGAAAAGGGTAAGAAAGAAGGGGAAGTAAGTTTGAAATAAGTTACATGAATGAAAAGACTAATTGTTCCTGTTTTTCCTCAACCTGCTAAAAATTCTTCCTATGGCTTGACACTTTCACAGTTAAAGCCAGATTCTTTCCCTGTCTCTTCCCAACACTTTTGATTCTGTATTTATAATATTAGTAATGTTATAAAATTAGATTATAGTATAATATAGTATAAAATTAGATTATAGTATAATATAGTAATGTTATAATATTAGATTCTGTATAAAATCTGTATTTATAATATTAGTAATGTTCCTGATATTTACAAACTTTAAGGTTACTGGGAACTTGTGGTTCCCAGTCTACCCACATGTGTTTGGTATCTCTCATTTTTTCTCTTTCAGGGAATTAGGCTAAAACCTGTGAGTTAAAAGGCTGAGAAAATATTTGCCTGATCAAAAGAATAATGTTTCCAGGTACTATTGAAGAGGTTTTAAAGTTTGGTCCTCAGAGAATCATCATGCATAACAACACCTGAGAAGACCGCAGACCGGTTTATAGACCTTAAGTGGGTCAAAAACTGGAAGTGTGCATTGGTCTGTGTCCACAACTCATGTCAGAGCTGCGTGTCAGAAAGAAGAAGATTACCTAGGACAACCATATTTTCTGGTTTTTGGATGGAATATTCTGTAGACATTTGTTAGGTTCATTTGACATGTGATTTTAATTAAGTGTGATGATTTTTTTTAGTTTTTTGCCCAAATAAACTATCTACTGGGTAATGTTGGGCATTACATCAGCTGTGAGTACTGGGTTGATGTTAGCTTGGAACTTTAATTCCAGTAGTATGTTTTCTATAAAATTGGGAGTACCAGATTTTAGTGTACAATGTTTAGCATTTTATAGTCTTGTTAGTTAATTGTTCTGTTGGTTAAAATTAAATGTCCTTCTTTATTTATTCTGATTTACTTTGGTTCATTTTGCCATAAATTAGAATAGCAGCACCTTGCTTGCTTCCTGGTACCATTTACTTGGAATAACTTTCCCAGCTTTTCACCTCAAAATAATCTCTATCTTTAATACTAAAATGAAATTCTTTTAGACAGCAAGAGGATGGATTTTGTTTCTAAACCCCTTCAACTGCCCTGGATCTTTTGATTTGCAAGTTAAGATCATTAGTATTTTAAGTTAATTATTTTAAGAAATATGTGCTGATTACTGTCATTTTTTCTGTTTCTAATCTTGGTCATACTTTGTGTTTCAGTAAAAATAATATCATTTCTTCAGTTTTTTGACTATGCTTAGTCCTCTGTTTCATCTGAAATATTGATTCTAATATTCTCTGTAGGTCAAAATGGGTGGATTCTTTTAGCGGTTTATATCACAGAAACATTTTCATTCTTCCTCAACTATGGCAGGTAGTTCTACTGAATACAGCACAGTGGGTTTGCATTCATAATCTTTTATAGCATGCAGTATATTTCTCCAGTATTTGCTGGATTTTTGAAGTTTCCAATGAGAAATAAACTCTTAATCTAATGTTTCCTTTGGGTATGTCTCATAATGTTTTTTATCTTTACCGTCAAAACTCTTTCTTTGTTATTTATACTTAGTGTTTAAAATATGATTGGTACGCTTTGGGAAGTTTCTTTGTTCTCTATTTTGGTTTCTATGTGTTTCTTGTATGATTATGGGTATGTATTTCTATGGTTTGGACGAGTTTCTTTTTAATGATCATGTTGAATATCTTGTCTATACCTATGACCTGTAGTTTATCCTCTTTTTCTGTGCCTATAATTTGAATATTTAACATCAGCAAAGATAAGTAGTGACACTTAAATCTTAGAGTAACCAAAAGCTGTCTAAATGGAGTTAAGTCCCACTCAGTAGGAAGGAAATTGTGCTTGATCCTATAAACTGAATAACGACTCTTGGCTACAGACTTCATGAATCTTATCAAAGGACTAACTATTACCACTTCTGTAAAATATATAATTCCTAACTGAATTCTGAATACTTATCTTTATGCCTATATAGAAGTGTAACTGTTGCCTCTCATCAAAGAGGCTTCTTAAATCAGCATACATAAAACAATACAGAAAGACGCAACTTGTAAAAGCACAATAAAAATTGACTCTGAGGTCTTTACCCTTAATTGATACATCTACAAGACCTATACTTAAAGCTCAGTCAACACTGCAGAATATAAAAGCAACAGGTCCAAGAAGTCAGCTATGTGACTATGTCTTCTAGATAGGAAAGAAAAGCTATACCCATGAAATCTCAAATATAAAGCTACCTAAACAATGATAACCTCACTGGACATGACAACATAGATGGGGAAAATCTTTTTTTTTATTTATTAAAAATTTCCACCTTCTTCCCTCCTCCCATTTCCCTCCCACTCCCCCCACTCCCACTCCCTCTCCCTCTCCAGTCCTAAGAGCAGTCAGGGTGCCCTGCCCTGTGGGAAGTCCAAGGTTCTCCCCCCTCCATCCAGGTCTAGGAAGGTGAGCATCCAAACAGACTAGGCTCCCACAAAGCCAGTACATACAGTAGAATCAAAACCCAATGCCATTATCATTGGCTTCTCAGTCAGCCCTCATTGTCAGCCACATTCAGAGAGTCTGGTCTGATCACATACTCATTCAGTTCCAGTCCAGCTGGCCTTGGTGAGCTTCCATTACATCATTCCCACCATCTCCATGGGTGGACGTACCCCTCGCGATCCTAAAATCTTATGAGGCCCTACAACTAGATGAAAAACTACAGGAAATAAGTGAGTGCCAAAAAGAGAGAGAATTTGTTTTCCCCAGGAATGATGCCTCATTGGTTATCTAACACAAATGGTCAACTCTAAAAGCATAAATACCAAACAACACTAAACAGACTCTCACATTTTATTTAGTTATTCACACACACACTCACACAAATTTATACAAATATACTTATAAATAAATATATATGTGTGTGTATATGTACATATAAATGTGTATATATGGAGAGAGAGTGAGTGATATAATGATATAGAGATAGATATGAAGGACCAAAGACACACACACAGAGAAATAAATATATATTTGTATATATATATATATATATATATATATATATATATAGAGAGAGAGAGAGAGAGAGAGAGAGAGAGAGAGAGAAAGAGAGAAAATAATATAGAGATCGACAAATAGAAACAGAAAACAGACCGAGAGAAAGAAAGGATGAATTTGAGAATTAATGGGAGACAAAAGAGGGACTGGAGGAGAAAGAGAAAATTATGAATTGCATTTTAATAATAAAAGGAATAAAATTCAAAATATAAATTATTAAAGTGCTTCAAATATTTTAAATAGAAAAGCTTTGCAGAATGTTCTGGAAGAAATGACTGGGGATCTGAGGGTTCACTTTACAGCTCTTTTCACAGGCTTTTGCTATTTCTGTTGCCAAAGGACACATACAAAAGTCAGTAGGCCAATAGCCATCAATAATAGTCTTCTCAGGACAGAAATGATTATCCTTGTGGAGTAAGTTTGTCATTTAGTTCTCTATCTGCAAGAATACTAATAATTATCAAATGCACGGGCTGTTGGGTCAGAATAATTTTTATCTTTTCATTGTTTCTTTGAGGAGTAGCTGAAAAATAGCATATTTTGCAAAGATCAGATAATGTGGAAAGAAGCTCTGCCCTGGATGATCCGACACCTCATTTTCTCACTACAGTTATATTGTCTCAGTACCTACAGCCAGAGGACCAAAGCAAAACTACTATGTTCATATTTCTGCCATCCTGATATGAGGAAAATCATTTCTAATTTCAGTCTTAGAATTTAGACACTCTGTACTGCTTCTACAGAATATTCTACCTTTTTGGTGAGCTTACATTTTTTTAAATTGAGTTTCATTTATATTTTATATAATCATGAGGTTTTGTAGATACTATATCATATCATGAAGTGCTAGAAATCTTGTTTAAATGATATCTCTTTAATATTTTGTTTACTTTTTCCTCTACATTTTGCTTTATCTCACCTAAAAATTCCCTCTTACAATTTTCTTGTCAAAAATCTAATGCATCAAGTCTTATCAGAAAAACAAAATATCCTGCAATATGATAATGTTTACTCTCTTTTCTACTTTTGTTTAAAGTGAAAGAATCTTTCTATAAATGTCAGTAGTAAAGAGTTTCTATAATGTATGATGTTATAGCATTGCTTTGGTTCCCCTGGAACTTTAGAATATACTTCAGCTTGCCAGATTGAACAATGTCATTTAAAAAGTAATTTCAAGTTTTAAATCTTTTTATCAGAATTTAAAAGGCAACAAATCATTTGTATCCCAAACAATATGCAAATCCTACTTTGGGAAACTGGGAAGATGCACACCTGGTTTTCCATTATTTCTATGTGGAAAGGACAAAGGAAGGAAGCACTGTGCCTTTAAATTCGGATTTCCCTCTGACAGGCAGAGTTGTTAACGCGTATCAAAGATGATTTCCCCTAGATGCATGTCTGAGTGGATAGATTCACTCTATTGGCCTCCAAGAAGAGACAATGAACTTTCTTTGGACTGGTACTCTTCTTTCAGTATTATACCCAAGACTCCACAAATTGGAATTATATAGCAAAAGCAGTAAGCCATATTTGTGAATCTTGGCCAAATCTCTCTATCACCAAATACACAGGTAGAGACTTATCTTTGGGTAGACTAAAATCGTATACCAGTTACCTTTTCACTTGTTGACTATGAGAACTTCAGAGTTTGCTTTCACATAAACTGATTCTAGCCTCAAGCAATATGTCATAAATGTTATGCACCTCTCTTTTATCAAAAACGGGATAATAGAAAGCTTCCTAGTATATCAGATGTGCGGAAACAATTGCCAGAATAGTTCACTACTGAGATACAACCTGGGGGAATATAATGCATAAGCATATTTAGGCATATTCTGCTGTTCAAGAGATTCTGTCATGAGCCAAGGAATCCTTGAAATTCAGTAAAAGTTACTGAGGAAATGCCAATAATGCTAGCACAGAGGTCATGCACTGTTCCTCCTCTGAGGTCATATAGTAATGCCTTTGTCCTTGTATAAATTAGCTCAAGAAAACAAGCAAAAATTAAAGACTTTTCTACTTATATTGGTATCTCATGAAATGCTGTATTCTATAAACCAGAAACTTGGCTTTCATTGTCAATTCCATGGCTTCACTTTCAACTAGTAATAAAAATTCAATTTTTTTCTTTCTTTACTCTCTAGTTTGATAACTTTGGTTTAGAAAAAAGACTGTATTCTTCAAATTGATTTTTCTTATTAACTAATGAGAATCACATTTGAAAAAGCCCAATCTCAAGTACAAACTTCCTAAGTATGTCCTTATTCAACTTATAAAACACTAAAATGTCAGTAACTGTGGTTAATCCTACATTTTCGGGGTAAAATTTTGAAGCACTATTCTTTTGCTTCTATTATTGTTTGTCTTTCCTTTTACTATCCATGTTGGCAGTTAGCTAAGCTACATTCCACACCGCCTTAGGGAGGTGAGTCAGAAAGGTTGAGGCATCACTCTAATGGTCTTACTACTTTTCTTTCATGAATTTGAGCCCACAGCAAAAGTAACAAGAATACAACCTGGTTAGATTTAGACTCCAGAGTCAGCAATTCTTTTGTTCAAGTCACAGTGTCCCATTTGCTAGCTGAATGACCTTGAGAAAATTATTTAACTCAGTGTGGGCTTTAAAGAAACAGTGATTTTTTTTAAATACAAGATTTCTTTAATATTGAGATTTTGTTCTGCTTTAAAATAGTGACAGTAATAGTTGATATTTATTTGCCAAGCACTTTTTCTAAGTCAAATACTCTTCAGAGTAGTCAATAATCTAATACACATAGAAAACTTGTGCTATATATATTACACCTTTATAACTGCTATCATTATCATCAAACAACAACAACAACATCTTTTAAATAGAGGCAAAAACAATGGCATTTCATAGCTGATTATCTGGGACTTGATGACATAGCTAGTGTCAGATACCTTAGATCTCCTCCATGGAGTACAAAGTATTTGAACATAGGACTGCTCAAAATGTTTATTTTGTTTCAGAAAGTTGTTTGAAAAACCCTATAAATTTTTCAATGGAACATAAATACACACAAGTAAAATCAAAACTGACATCAAAGGGTGGGGAAGTCAATGTTGGTCACTGTCAAGTCATATGTTCAGAAAAATAAAGTGTTAATGAAAAGGAACAGAATGTGATACCCTTAATCAGTTGACCTTAGAGTCTAACAGAGAAACGAGATGTGACGTTAGAATATAAGATCAATGAGTGAGAGGAAAGTTGTAAATAGTTTAAAACTTTCCAAACATCACTTTCTGAAGATATCTTGTTTAAAATTGAGATTTTCATTAACTCTCAATCAATTGTGTTCCTTTGGTGGTGGAACATATTACAATTTTATTGGTTGATTGGAAAACAAACCACAATATTTTGACTTCTTGAACCCACTAATGTAGCTCATAGGACCTTACAGAGTCTGAACCAAGAATCAGGGTACTCACTCATATGTGAAACCACCTTCTGTTTAAAATTTGACTTATTTTCTCCCTAATGCCCATGTATATAGACTTACTTTAATCTGTATTATTAAGAGAACATTTAATGTAATTGCTAGAAACATAAACTGAGCAAATGCTTCCTAGACACAAAAATACCTGTGAATCCTGAGTGAACCCTGCAGGATGATGCTCAGTACTAGAAAACAGTTAATCTGACTTGCAACAGGTGTTTCTTGCTTAATTAAAGATATGCTAGAAGGCTGTTTTGTGTTCTAGGTAGACAAAATAGTTTGCGTAAACCTACAAAGGAAAAAAAAAAAAAAACCTGACTAGTCCTGATTTGTGACTAGCCCATGAATAAGAAAAGGTAAGAATCAAATAACAATGGGCTATTTTCAGTGAGATATGTAATGTCATTCAAACTGATATTTATATAGATTTATAATGAATGCTGCTAACAAAGGAATCTGTTCTCATAATCATTAGGCCAAATACTCTTTATTTTTCAAAATGATTGTTTTAGAAATGGTTTAGAATATTATTTTTAAAACCAACTTAAAAACTTGAATCATTACAAAACACAGCATCATGTAACTTATTTAAATTATCAGTGCATTTATTTCACAGATAACAAGCCAAAATTAAATTGGAATTTCAAGAGAGTCAAATTTAAAATCATTAAAGAAACATCCCCAGTATTAGGATTATGGAGTGAGTAAATTTCAGGAAAGCATAGTTATTATTTTATGGTCAGATAGCTATAAAGAGCTTGTGTATCATTCAAATTGAGGAAGACAAATAAAAGTCAATTTCTCTGCACAATTTTATTTTAGCTAAAATGTCGATTTATCTCTCCATTTCCCAGTTAGGATGTGTAATAATTCACAAAAGTTCACAAATTAAGATTCTTCAAGCATGAGGGTGGATTCCATGGGCTATTGAAAAATACATAAATGCTATGAATAAAATACTACATGAAGTTGTGTAACTGATAATGTTAGCACATAGATTTACTATGTGCATCTTTTCTACGAATCGCAGGTGCATTTAATAAGCTTAACTTTCTTAAATCTCAAAATCCTGATAGCAAAATATGTTACTTTCAGTGTTTGTATACCCATAGTAAAGACTGCACGAGTCAAATACTCATTGTAATTAACTTAACTGCTAGCTACTGAACTCTTAGACTAGGTAAGAAGTTTCTAAGTACTGCCATGGTTTAAAAAGCAATCATCTCTTCTGTTCAGAACGCTCTTTTTATCTAATTTTTTCTTTATTCTTCTGTCCTACAAAACATACTGGCCTCAGTCTCTGCTCCTTCCCCTTCCATTTACGGTCCAACCTCTCCTCTCTCCCAGATGCACCGCTCTTCTCTTTCATTTCAGAAAAGAGCAGGACTCCCAGTGGTGTCAACCAAACATGGCATAACAAGATGAAATAAGATTAGGCATAAAACCCTCGTACCATGGCTGAATAAGGGAACACACTAGGAAGAAAAATTATTAAAAATCCCCAGGCTTGATGGTACATGCATGTAATTCTAGAATTTGTGGTATCTAGACTGAAGGAGGAGCACATGTCTGAAGTTAACCTGGGTTACATGGTGAGTTCAGGATCACCTGGAGTCACCATAGTTTGGGTGTCTCAAGAAATAACAAAACAGAAAAATATAATTTTTTGAAATTTCAATCTATAATTTTAATAATAAAGTCATGTTATTGAAAAATCAGTTCTTTTTCAATGTAAAGTTACATTATCACATAATCCACTACTATATCTACATCTATCTTTATATATAGATATACTGCTTAAAGTATAAATCTCAGTGCTTAAAATGAAAGATTTTAGTGAGGCTGCAATATGCAATCAGGCATTGTCCTATATACTGGACTACAAGGAAGAGGAACAAATCTAAATGACTAGGTAGATGACTCAGAGGTTAGAAGCATTTACCACATGTCTTAGTTGGAGTCTCTATTGCTTTGAAGAGACACTAGGACCACAGCAACTCTTATAAAGGAAAACATTTAATGGCTTACAGTTTTAGGTTTGGTCCATTATCATCATGGCAAGAAGCATGGCAACATGAAGGCAGACATGGTGCTGGCAAAGGAGCTGAGAGTCCTGCATCTTGATCCTCAGGTAGTAGAAGGAAACTGCGTGCCACACTGAGCACAGCCTGGGCAGCTAAGACTTCAAAGTCTGCCTCCACAGTGACACACTTCCTCCAATAAGGCCAATCCTACTTTAAAATGGTAAACATTCTAGTAGTGCCACTCCCTATGGGTCAACCATTCAAACATGTGAGGTTATAGGGCCTTTCCTATTCAAACCACCAAAGAATGAAAGTATGAGAATGTGAGTTAGATCATTAGAGCCCATAAAGGAAATTCAGAGACAGTGGTACGCCTCTGTAATCCAGGCACTCTTGTAAAGATATAAGAGATGAAAACAGGAGAATCACAAGGTAGGTGGGAGGTATCCCTTAGTAGGCACCAAAACTACAGAAAACAAAGCAAGAAAGACTGCCTCAGGAGAATGGTGAAAACCAACTCATAAAAGTGTCCTCTGATCTTGTCATGCTATGATATTCTTCTTCTTCTTCTTCTTCTTCTTCTTCTTCTTCTTCTTCTTCTTCTTCTTCTTCTTCTTCTTCTTCTTCTTCTTCTTCTTCTTCTTCTTCCTCTCTCTCTCTCTCTCTCTCTCTCTCTAGCTCACTCTCTCTTTCTCACACACACCAACACACACAAAAATTAAAATTAAAAAGGAACAAAGAAAAATATACTCAAGACCATAGTCTGAAGGAACTGAAAAAATTACATTTAATAAATAATCATAATTAATTTAATTAAAATGCAGTTAGACCCTGGATTATGACCAAGAAAGATTTCATAAATAGATGATGGTTATAATTATCCTGAATCTTTCCTTTTTCTAAAATGGAATTTTCGGGTTGAAAAGGTTTTGGGAATACTGGAATTCCTAGTGTGCTACTGACTCGCACTTCATAGACAAGCTTAGAATTCTCCCCCTCACTGAGCTCCAGAATGCCACATCTGATATTACATTTCTTTTTCCTCACAAGATCTCCACAGGACCATGATAAACTAGTACTAGAAAGAAATCCAACTCTTAAGCAATAGAAAAACTCTACCAGAAGTCATCTGCTCCAGTAAGGTTTGGGGAATTCCTACACCCCATTTCTGTCTCTAGCATTTCTTCTCTAAAAACTTGGGAGATGATGGTGATGAATTTATAAAGAAGCACAGTTAAATCTTTCAAGACAAGCAATGATAACCCCATTTGCAAGTGCTCTCCCTTCTTCCAGAGGCTCCTCTGCGGTCTCCAGTCGGGGTTAATTGCTGATGATTGTTGCTTTTGTGTTCATAATTTTTCTCTGGCAGTTTCACACTGTTATTATTGGGACTTTCTTTTGTCCTGCTTAATTAAATGCTGACATGCTTCCAGTTGATTCTGCAGTCGGCTGAGGTTGCTGCATAATTTGCCATCTGAATAAAGAGCTCTTCGTTGACTCAGCTCTCAAGATCAGCTCTCGTACAGGCCGTGTGTAACAAACAGTTCTGTTGGTGTGACTTAACTGTGACACACACCAAACAAACGGAAGCGCTGGATGAAAATAAACTTTACTCTCTTTCAAGCAGAAACATCATTCTTGGATTGAGGTCTTCTGTGTTTTCACTGTAACCCACTAGGTATTGAGAACTAATTGCTATTGTCATACTGAGTCACCTACTCCAGAAGGGAGAAAGTTGAAGTCCTTAGGTGACACCAATGGAGCCAAAGAATCAGTCTTACCTTCTGTGAAACCCTGAGAACGGTCTCTGTGTCACAAGCTAACTGTTGCTTCTCAGCATGACGAAAATCACACTGTTTCCATGTGGAAGTCTGTCTTCTACGAAGGCAGCATGACACAGAAGCATATTTCTGTAAGGTCCACAGGAAAGAGACATTTCTCAAAGTAGTAAAAATGGTGGGAGACTAGTCTTTTCTTTTTTCTTTTTTTTTTTTTTAATGTGTATGTTCCATGCATTCTGCCTTCACTGAAGCAAAACCAGAACATGAGATCTTTTAAAATTTAAAAGTCTATCTCCATGGCATCCAGACCATGAAACATTCACGATGAAGTGCCAGGAATTTCTGGTCTCTTTGGGATCTGTAAAAGGCTGCTTAAGGCTAATTAAAAAATAATAAAATGAAGCCCGCAATTCCCTCTTCTGTTCAGAGGAGGCACGAGAGAATAATTAGAGGCTGTGTTTGCCCACAAACATTTTCTCCAGATTAGGCACACTGCTGGATCCTCTCCACAAACCTTTTGAAACCACAGGCGCTTGCTCTGAGAGCTGCTTTATGAAGGTGAGAAAGATCCCAACAGAGCAACTGCTGCTGCTTACTGAGCATGTCAGCTGCCTGAAATACATCAGGAAGCAACAAGGAGATTGACATTTGGCATGTTGGGCAACTGAAGTCATCAGTGATCTCAATGCAGAGATTGCCACCTATAAGTCTATTTGATCTTAAATGTGGTTGCATTAGGGCCTTAGAGAAATCATTTAATGCTTTGGAAACTCTTTACTCAAATTTAATACCATATTATCACACCTATGATCTGCTTGTTAATTATCCATGAGGCAATATCTGTAATGTCCAGCAAATCAAGTTGTTGAGAAAAAAACAAAAACAAAATCTTAGCTCTTTCTTTCATATAGATGATTGTATTAAGGAACTCAAGCAGAATAATGGTGAATATTAAAAAATTATTTGTCTACAATATTACATTTCATAACTATGATAAGTTTATGACAAATAACAAATATTGGGAACCTAGAATCAGAAATGAAGGATGATATCTTATGAATGAATGTGTAGATCACATTTCAGTAATAGCAAGATGACCTAGAGGCTTACAAATACGGAATCCTAGGCTGATAGGATACCTCAGATGGTGGAGCAGCGTCATTGCTAGCAGGATGAGCAATTTGAAGGCAGGAAAATGCAGGGCCAAGCTTTCCAGAAGATTCCAAGTATTCGGTGTTCCATCACTTAAAAATGACGAGCAGATCTTTCCTAAGAAGTAATTCATTCCAGGGTTAAGCACGTAAAAGAGAAGAAACCAGGGTGTGTGTCAGGAGACACAGGCTGGCTCATGTTTTGAAAATACTCAGAGAAACCATTTACTTCATAAAACCAAAATTCTCTTGATGAATCAGAGGAGTTCTCATTTGGTTTGAGAACACCAGCTAATTAATTACGAGTGATATTTAAAATGCCATTTAAGAAAAGATATTTCTATTCATTAATCTTTTCTATAAAGTCGTTTACAACTTAATTTAATGTGATACACATACATAAATTGAAAATTTCTAAGATCATAACTAAGAACAAAAAATGTCTATGAACTATTTTATTTTATCTAATGGTTTTCATTGATATGCTTTGATGAACATGTTCATATTAAACACTCCAAATCATATTAAGAAAATTATGACACCCCTTAGTATGCTCACGTATTGTTTAAATGAAAATTTAGAAATTTACACATAAGGAATGTAACAAAAAAGATTTTAAAAGCCTGTAGTTTTATAGTTTTGTATTATCGAGGTTTTTTTTTATAATAATATAACTGTGTAAATTTTAAATGTTGAAAATTCTTGTATTAAAAACTATATAAGCAAGCACACACTGTTAGGAAAACAAATCTCTTGTTTTTACATCCTGTGTTAGATTCTGAAATAGTAACAAGGAGATCTGGATACATCCGTTCCCAAACATGACAACTATATAGCTTAGCATAGTTGTCAGAGAATGGCTCCCACTTAACCCTTTTCATCGGAATTTCTAGACAGTATATTCACCAGTAAAGTAGTTTGGACTGTACTATGTTCGGACTTTATACTGTTTTAAACAAACATTTCACTCTATTTTTTGCATGTTTTTGTGTTAGTAGTCATATTTTGTTCTAATAGCATTGGTGTAATTCTCACGAGTACTTTACAAGAACTGAACAAAAGACCTGTTGTAATAAAATTCAAGGATGGCCTGAGAAGCTATGGGTACTTTTTGAATTACCTCTGAGCACTGATGAATGTATTATAGTCTGAGTTCTTAGGTTCCAGGAGGGCAATAAGAGCTTCCCCCCAACTTAATAAAGGTATACAAGAAAAGGAGAAAGTTATTTCCCCAATATCAAAATAGACCAATGAAAAGTTGAGACCTGGTAATGTCTGTCCCCTCACACAACACGCAATGCCAAGGTATCACTAAGAATTGACTGGAAAACATTGTACTGGCACTACTTCCTGCAGCAGGAGACCTGAGGTCACTTCACCTTGGATTATATGTGGATCTATGAAGCAGAAGAGTAGAGGAGAGACTAGATTCAGTCAGCCTGGATTCAAATACTACCATACAACATGCTAAATATGAAATCTTCTTATCAGCATTCTAATCTCTGTTGTGGTTTAGATATTTGTCCTTTTGTGAAATTAATATTTAAACGTAATCTCCAGAGTTGGTGCTTATCACTGCCAACAACCCTTAGTGTCTTCCTCTCCACCCCCCAAAAAGGAAAGCCATCCTCAAATATATCCTCTCAGTCTTGGAACTCAGTCCCCCCAAAATGTAAGAAGTCATTTCATTATAAAAGTTACCTAGTCTCTATTATCTTGTAATAGCAACAAAAAGTTTTGAGTAAGATATCCTTTGTGCACTGATTTCCTCATCTTTAAAATTAGAATTAAAAAAAAGATGTGTTGACCAGTTATAGTGAGTATGCAGAATATAGAAAAGTGCATGTCACGTAATGAGTGTTGTATACCTTTGGATGAATATGATTATCACTGACAGAAATAACACTGTTATTATTGTTACACGACTCTCAAATTAGGCAAAAGCAACAGAAAAAAGGATGGTGATGCATGCAAAGTGATTTTATAGCTGTAGAATATGAACAGAATTTTTAAATACTGTTTATAATTTTCAATATGGAAATTATAAATATAAATATAAATTATTGGTGATAATATATTTACTTTTTCTGCCTAAAACTCTTGTGTTCATTTATAATATATAGAGTAAACTGAATAGAATAAATGTTAGTTCAAAATTATATTAAGAGAATGTCTTTGATATGAGTTGATTTAATTTTACTGTCTTGATACCTGATACTGTGAATAAGATTCATTATTTTTAAAAGAGTTAGCTGTCTTAGCAGTAACATATCTTTAATTATATTATCTATATTTTAGTAAATTAATATCTAAATGTTAGGTAGAGTCCAAATTCAAGAACACTTAATGAAATCATTGACAACTTAATTGCATAATGAATTGTGATTCTAATCCTGGGAGCTGCCAGTCAGGCAGGGCCCCCCCTACCCTGACGAGTCACTTTGTCATCCACTCAGTTCCATTTATTCCCCCAGCTCAGCATCCTTGCCCACCCACACCTCCTAAGATGTCAGCCATTATAATTAACTACATGCTGCAAGTGAAATCGCATCTGGAAGAACTTTCAACTTTTCAAACTGATTACTGTTGTACAGGAGATATAATGCCAAGAACTACAGAAGGAAGGCAGAATTCCCATCTTCTTTGTTCCGAATATCATTTCCTCTCCTACCTTGCACAGACTCTTTTATCTCAGATTCCCAAATTCTTTGGACAATCACACCTTAACTGTCCTGCTGTTGATCATCATTACTCCTAGTTACAATGTCTAGTACTTTCCCAAGACAAGACCCATCTAGTTCTATGTCTACCAGTGACTCTTGACAGATACCAACCTTGCATTTGTTCCGCCTGATTTCTGTTATTAAAAAACACTTCAAGTGAATGATGACTATAAGTGACTACTGTATCTCAGTCCCGGAGAAGATCCCTATCTTCAGTTAGCTCTTAAATCCGTATTATTTAAATGCATATTACATCTATCAGATAAGTGTGGAGTTTCCGTTCCCTAAATCCAGAAACTGAGAAATTAGTGCTAAATATAAAGTAGGCAAGTCTGTGAGAATCATTCATTTCTGCCAGGAAGCATCATCTATGCAGGCACAAAATTGCTAATGTGCAATAAGAGAAACATGTAAAACCTGAAAGTGCAGAAAAACTTCCCTTGATTGGACATTTCAGTTTATTCTTAAAGGGCAAGCCTGGGTCTATAGGCAGGAAGTATCAGTTTTAGATACATCTTTATATGAATTTTTAGCAAAAACAATGAGCTTAGTAAGTCTAAACAATGAGAGACCATGAGTGATACACACAGATAAACCTGTAATCTCAGAGTTTGGGAGACTACAATAGGAGGATTTTGAAATCAGGGCCAGATAGGATCATTTAGGGAGGGCCTGACATATTTTGATGACACCTTTTACCTGTACCTGTTCTCTACCTTCTTCATAATTTCTACTTCCCAGACTTCATTGTACTGCTTAAAAAATATTCCTTAATTCTAGATTATAGCCTTTCTGCAATAATACAATTAAAAGCATAATCCTCCAAACTAATGCTTATATTTAATTTATATTTAATAAACTCCATTTACAAAACTAGGCACTTGAGAAATAGAGAAGCAAAAATCATCAACATCTAGGTGGTTTTAACATAATGAAGGAAGCTATACAAATGGAGAAGCTTGGAGGGAGATCACCCTATTTGTGACAACAAATATCAGAAAATATGAAAGAATATTTAATCAAATTTTGTTAAAAACATTCAGATTGGATACTTGCAAAAAACAAGAAGAGGAAAGTTGAAAATGAGACAAGGAATTTTGGTTCTGAAGCACTTTATTTCTTTAAAAAAAATCTACTCTCTATGACTGAATATTAGTTGTCCTGAGAGCCTAAGAATTACTGCAAGTGACTCAGATAGTAGCTCCTAGGGAATTCTGGTTCTTTTGGACTTTGTGGACAACTTACTGAGGTCAGGTAAAGGAGGAAGGAAGCACAGGCATCTGTGTTATTTTTGTTCTCTATGTGTTTGGTACCTACAACAACAAATAAAAGTATTTACAAATACACATTACAGTGAAATAATAATAGTGATTTTAATGGTATTTGATGAGTATTTATTCCATACTAATTGTCTTGCAAAGCATATTTTAAGAAGCAATCCACTAATTCTCAAAAAATACCATAAATTTTCCAATTTCATAAGTAAGCTTAAAGGCATAATATGACTTGCAGATGGTCACACAGGCAGTTATATAAGGTTTGGGATTCAAAATTTTTCTTACTGCACACACAGACTTGGCAACACTGCATTCTCAGAAGAATGAAAAGGCAGCTTTTATTAACAGCAACAATAGCTTTACTTGCAACACATACGCTGCCCATCAGGAGCCTTCCAAAGCTTTTCTCTTTATATAACCTCATCCAACCTCCAAGAGACTTTGAGATTAAAATAAAATAGTTTATGTTCTCAGGTAATATAACTAGCAACTTTTCGAGCATAGACACATGACTTGAGAACTATGGGCCTTATAGCCACATTTACTGACTGTTAGTAGAGAGCATAGAGAATTTACTAGAAAAGATGTAAAGAATATGTTCAAATTGTTGACAGAAGTTTCTGTCCCTCCAGATCACACAGCCATTCAGTACCAAAGAAGCACACAGAGGCTTATATTAATTATAAACTTGTCTATGAGCTCAGGCTTATTACTGACTAGCTCTTACAATTTAAATTAATCCATAATTCTTGTCTTTGTATAGCCACGTGGTTTGGTACCTTTTCTGAGTGAGGCATTCTCATCTTGCTTCCTCTCTGTCTGGCTGGTGATTGACTCTCTGCCTTTTCTTTCCAGAATTCTCCTAATCTGGTTACCCTGCCTATATTTTCTGCCTGACTACTGTCCAATCAGTGTTTTATTATCTTTACACTATACAAGAGCCTTATTCCACAGCACCAAATTGCCAATAACTGAGTTAAAAACAACACCGATATTTTGGAGGGCCCTACTGGCTAAAGGATATTATATGTAGACTGCCCCTAAGCCTAGATATCTGGCTGATCGTAGGCTAGACCTAGGACCTTACTACTACGTGATAACCAGGCATTGTGCTTCATATTAGTGCCACCAAATGCAAATTAGCTGAAACTCCAGCTGCTTCCCCCTTCTTACATATCTCTCCTCATTTTGGAATAGAATTGAGCTCTAATACTGCAGCAGTCTCCCAGAAATCTGCCTGAGCCGTATTCACAGGTCATACAACACCTCACTTCTGTTTCTTTTGTCTTCACATCCTGGTGGCCAACAGATGCCAGGGAGGAAGGATATTCACACTCATATAATGTCTCTGTACAAGCTAAAACCAAAATAATCAAAATTTATCAAACATCTAAGTGAGATCGAGAGAAATTTAGTATTGTTATGTGATTGTTGGTAATTAGCAAAATTTATAATCTATATATTAATCTTTAGAGAATGCATTGAATCTATTATATGTTTAGCAGGACTACTAATGATGAGTTCCATAGACATGGTCATTAGTAGACAGATGACTTAGAAATGGGAATTTCCTCTTTAGAGAGACTTAGCAACAGTGTGCTCAATGTCATTTCTGTTACACAAATTTGTATATACCTTACAGATACTCAGTAAGATGTTGACAACATTTACAACTGTACATGGCTGGTCTGATCCTTGTGGTGCCTGTATCAATTTAAGATGGCCGTCCATTCTTTGTAGACTTCATTTTAGGTTCCATCATCCCTCTGGTTGGTATAATGCTTTAACAGAGTTTTTAAATTTATAAAACCAAATTATTCTTTCATGTAGGAAAAGCATAACCCTTGTAAATTTTAACTACTCAGAAATACATTCAGATTTATCTAACTCTAATCAACAATAGCAAGTATTTTACCATTTTTGTTCAATTTAGGCCTCATGATTGACAGCCTAAACTGCATTACACTAGTATTCCTAGTTCTCTTCTAATGACAACGCCTCAGGAATTTCCTAGCTCTTCACCAACTTCTCAATTGCTTTTCATTTACTCCTGCTCCTAGAATTATTATTATTATTATTATTATTATTATTATTATTATTATTTGTTTTTTTGAGACAGGGTTTCTCTGTGGCTTTGGAGCGTGTCCTGGAACTAGCTCTTGTAGACCAGGCTGGTCTCGAACTCACAGAGATTCACCTGCCTCTGCCTCCCAAGTGCTGGGATTAAAGGTGTGCACCACCACCGCCCAGCTATGCTCCTAGAATTATTATCTCCTCTGGAGATCATTATGCAATATGGTGAGTGTTCTCCAGACTCACCAGATGTCAATCTGAAATGTATTCAAGTCTTTTTATTGGTCTTGCTCAAATTTGTCTCAAATTTCCTTCATAAAAGAATTTAAAATCCTTACCATAATCCAGGAGCATTACACGGCGCACTCAGCCTTTCTTTTGGAGAAACCTCATATTTACCTCATGTAACCAAGAAAATGCAAAGCCTTGGTACAAATGACTTCAAATTAAAAGTCTTTGCCTCCCATCTACATTTTGTCTTTCCAGACAAAGATTGATTGATCTGTGTTTTGAATCACCTTCCTTCCTGGTGCTTTTGGGACTTTTTTTTCCCCCTATCTTCCTCATATCCTCAATATCTTTCTTTCTGTCATTTTCCTCCTCAAGCACTCTAGTGCAATGTGCCCTGTCATGGAGCATCTCACTTGATGACCCTGCATCTCCTCTAAGTCAAGCCTCTCAAGAAAGCACTTGTTTCACTCCATGTTCTCTTTGGTTATGTTACTAATCACTGCACTCTCCCTTCAGCTCTCTCTTATTAGTCGGCTATCTCAATCGTCATTGGACAATGTTGTGAAAAATTATCATTGGTCAATGTCACCCATTTTAACCTATTTTACTAAATCCAATAGAAATGCCTGATAATTCCTATTTTACTTAACCTCTGTATTTGATATGGTTCCTCACAATTTTCAACTTAGAATGTTTCTATTTTTGCAATTTCTATGATATATATTTTCCCTTTTTATAC
This sequence comes from Chionomys nivalis, assembly GCF_950005125.1. Classification (NCBI taxonomy): domain Eukaryota; kingdom Metazoa; phylum Chordata; class Mammalia; order Rodentia; family Cricetidae; genus Chionomys; species Chionomys nivalis. The sequence goes on along the minus strand of NC_080103.1, from coordinate 24,782,122 downwards.
ATATGTGGTTTTGTTTATATATGTGTATACATTTAAGTATGTATCGATGCACGTGTGTAAAGGAAGTCATGTGTGTCAATGTACATTTCAATGCAGCAGGTGAATATTGAGTATTTTTTCAATCTCTTTACACCTGATAAATTTAGAAAGGGTTATTTACAGACCAAAAGTCTACTGTTTCAGCTAGTTCCACTAATCAGCTTTCCCCAGTGATTCCCATGTAATTATTGTAATGGCTCAATAACAGGCAGCAGCCATCACCCTGGTTGGCTTTTTTTTGGGGGGGGGAGGGTGTTCTAAGGATCCCAAACACTGTTCCTCAAGACTGTGTAACAAGAATTTTACATATGAAAAGATCTCCCTAGCCCAAATTTTATCATTTAAAATTTCAGTTCATCTATAGTACAAGTTTAGGCTGTTTCTTTTAGGTCCCATTGTCTGTAGGCTTGTTATAGTTTCCAAGTTCCATGTTTCTGTGGCATAAACATGGAGGGTTTCACTAAATGATCATGTTTCAGAAGCTTAGTCCCTAGTGACAATGTTTGAGTGACAATGTTTGGGACTGCTGTATAAAATACAAAAGTTGGAACTTGGAAGAATACTGAAACTTTTTAATTAATGAAAAAACACTGAGGAGAAATTATAGGGTAATTGGACCATTGATATGGTTTAATTCATAATCCAAGAAACAAGTCTCTCAGAGAAAAGCACAAAGGAACAAGACAGAATTCACTCACTGTTATAAAGTTCGTATCTCAGAGCCGGGCGGTGGTGGCGCACGCCTTTAATTCCGGTACTCGGGAAGCAGAGGCAGGTGGATCTCTGTGAGTTCGAGGCCAGCCTGGTCTACAAAGGGAGTTCCAGGACAGGCTCCAAAGCTACAGAGAAACCCTGTCTCGAAAAACCATTAAAAAAAAAAAGAGTTTGTATCTCAGTAGAAGGTTGGAGATCCAAGATGAAGAAATAATCTGCAACAAAATAAAGGAATGCAGCAAAATGAATTTTTCAAAATAGATTATTTATTTTAACTTTATAAAATGTATTATAAAATGGTGCAACCAAATAAAATACATCACATAATAGAATTAACCAGCATGAAAGTCTGTACAACTCAATGAACTTCTATACAGATATAATAGGTGTTCAGATAAGAAGCTGGGGAGTTCCCCATTACATTAGCATTTTCAACATTGAATTTGTTTTGCACCCATCCACTATCAGAACCAAAATACCCTTAACAGGACTAGAACAGCCATAGAAATAAATAGTTTCACAATCTCTTTCATATGTCTATTACCTTCATTCAGTACCATCTCAAACAGCCCTAAATAGTCTCTGTTCTCTGTCATATGCAGAATAAATCCAAATATATATGGACATGTGAGTAGAATATAACATGAAGAAAGAGAAGAAAGCTACATATTAGGGTCTGAAGGCTGCTAATGAACTTAGCATATTTGAAGAAGGCATGAATGTCTATTAGGTTGAAAATTTAATGGATAATGCAAAAACTGTAGTTAGACTGTGCTACATAAATCAAGGTTGACATTCCACTAACAATCAAAACATTCATGTAAAATGAAAGAAGGTGGAACACTGGCTTACTCCATCAAGAGATTCAGTATTCAAAAATGGAAGAGAAGCTAGCAAAGAAAACCGAGAAGAAAAAATTGACCGGATTGATACAGCCTTTCTAGCACTCAAAATGTGTTTTAGGAAAGAAGGTTGTTGCTGCTGACTCAAGCGAGGGAAGCTCTGTGACTTAATTTTGACTTCTCTTTGGGTACCCGTGACCTGCAAAGGAGTTACCTCAACGATCTGGTTAGGGCAGTCACCTATTATAGACAATGGAAGGGGAAGGTGGCCCTAAGAAGTTGTTTGAAAAGTTTAGAAAAGAATGAATTTCTTGATGAGGAAGTGAGGTCAGGAAAAAGCAGGATTTTGTTGGATTCACTTGATTATATTTTAAAGATAATAAAATTTCTTTATATTTACTGTAGATTTCTTTTGGCTACAGCCCTGGAGACAGAGTTCTGAAAGCTATGTCCCCATGTTCTTGTTTATAAATTATCACTATCTACCAGGTTTATTTCTAAAGCCTTGAATCCAGTTTGGGGTCTTTATCATTACTATTATGTATTTAATACACAGATAACTCTGACTCTCCATTTTTTCTCTTACCATCCTTTGAAGTATGACCAGAGTCAAGCAAATAAAGACAAAATTATTCGAAAACTTTCAGTAACAAGTTTTTGGTCAAGAAAAAGATTAAGTTTAAACATTATAACTAAGAACACGAAGTACAATCAACATCTTCAAGTAATCTCATCCCACTCCTTGCTTTAAAATACGTCAGAATTTGCTATACTAAATCAAAGACTAATTAGTCTTCAACATTCTTATTATATGGCACCATTTCCCATTTCTTATTGGTTCATATCTGTTCTTAAATTTTGATCAACCTTTACTTGCTTACAAAACTTCCTTTAAATCATAAAGATTATATATATATATATGTATGTATAATAAAATAAAAATTATAATATAAATTCTTTTAAGACTAAAATAAAAAAAGAAAAACTCTGACAAGACATTATGTCGTAAATGCATGTATGATGATATTCTAATTGAAATTAGTGTATAATGGGGAGACAGAACCCCATCCAGACATCTGTCACCAAATAAAGCTTCTAGTACAGTGAATAAAAGACATTTTCGGGCAGAAATTGCCAGTTTATAAATGTTATGTGGACTATAACTTTTAGAAGCAGTAGGCATTTAAAAACAGAACCTCTTTCTGATACCTAACTCTCAATAGTTAATTGCATAGTTTTATTTCGCAAATTTCCCTTTCTTTCTAAAATCTATTATATTACATATGGCTTATATTTCATCACTCCGAATAGTGAAAAGGATTTCTCTTGACATGTTTTCTACTACTTTCTTCTTTGCTTGTAATTTGAACTTCGTCATGGTCTAAAACAATACTGATCTTTCTGCAAGTGGAAGCCTCACCAGAGCAAGTAGTATATGAATAATAATTAGTGTTTATTTCCTAATTTTATTCCATTTTTCTCTATTCTCATAAACTTTACTTTCCTAAGTCTTACAATGTTTCTCCACACAATCATTGTCAGTCTCCCCAACTTATGAAAGCAAGGCTTACTGCTATCGTGAAATTTCCTCCATGTGTCTACCAGAACAGGTATCATCCATGCTCACCTAACTTCATGTCACTTTCCCCTATACATTTGTCACCTTTTTCAGAACAAGGACATTGTTTCTTTCATTTATGTTTCCAACAAATTACAGACTCCATGGCATAACACACATACATACACACAGTAGTGGCACAAATGTTAAATGAGCTCTTATGGTGGAGACATTCTAAAGTACAGTGTTAAGCATAGCTGAAAAAAAGAACTTGCAACCTATTATAGGGAAGAAAGCAATCTAATTTGGCAAGAATAGAAACTTTCTGGATGGAAGCAATAGATAACAAAAGTAGAAAAAATATGGGGTTCTGGCAGTAGATGGAGTACCTGCTGATTAAAGAACTTTCTATTTCCCATTGTCTAATAAGTTCACTGGCCACTTGTACTACATGTCACTTAAAGACTGCTAATGTTGCAGAGGATCAAATTATTAAAATTTCATCTATCTTATTTCAAAGTTCACATTATATGGACATGATGGATTCTATAGTACTATATAACATGAAATGGCAAGTTTGTATATGTTTTTGGATATCTAGTTAAGGAGAAATACTTCCTATATGTAACACATGAAAAGATAATTCAGATAGTGTCTTATAACTAGTTAATAAAACTATCTACTAACAAACAATGGCTTAAATATATGAAAATCATATATTTTAATAACTTGTATTCTGGTTTATTTCTTTAAGAAAATTTATTTTATCCTCTCACTTTAACTGTGTAATGAGATGAAGATAATGGGCAATAATTTTTTTCTCTAAGTTACTAATGTAAAATGTTAATGTAATTTGGAGGAAATATAAGTAATAGATTGGAGTAAAAAGCTTGAATATCAATTATTTTCTCATTGTGTAATTGGATAATAAAATGAACTACATATAATTTAAAAATGTTTTTGGCTTTTTATTGTAGATATTTCATATAATAAATAATATGCTCAGATGTGCAGTCTGCATGTAAACTTTAATATTTTTCAGATATCTGTTAAAAGTATAAGCATGAAGTGACTACAGAATCCATATTTCTTTTTATATTAAATTTTTTATTTTACATCCCAATTACAGCTTCTTCTCCCTCCTCTCCGCCCATTACCCCCCCCCACTTCATTCCACCTATTGCTACTCACTCCTCAGAAAGAGTAAGGCCTCTCATGGGAGTTTAAAAAATAGTATGGCATAACAGATTGAGGCAGGACCAAGCTTCTCCCCCCTGCATCAAGGCTGAACAAGGTATCCTGTCATAAGGAAGAGGTTCTAAAATGCCAGTTTATGTGCCAATGACAGGTTCTGGTCCCACTGCGAGGGCCCCACAAACAGGCTAAGATAAACAACTGTCTTCCACATGCAGAGGGCCTAGGTCAGTCCAATGCATGTTCCTCAGCTTTTGGTCTAGAGTCAGTGAGTTCCCACTAGCTCAGGTCAGCTGTCTCTGTGGGTTTCTTCATCATAATCTTGACTGGACTTGCATATATAATCCCTCCTCCCTCTCTTTGACTGACTCTTGGAGTTCAGCAGTGTTTGGCTGTAGGTCTCTGCATCTGTTTCCATCAGTTACTGGATGAAGGTTCTATGATGACAATTACAAAAGTCACCAATATGATTAGAGGAAGTTCAGGCACCCTCTGCACTATTGTTAGGAGTCTTAGCTGGGGTCATCCTTGTAGATTCTTGGAGTTTCCTTTGCACTAGGTTTCTCCCTAACCCCATAATGGCTCCCTCTATCAAGATATCTCTTTCCTTGCTCTCCCTCTCTGTCCCTCCCCCAACTCAACCACTCTGATACCTCAAGTTCCCATTCTTCATCCTATCCCATCTACCACTCTCCTTGCCCTGCGCCCAGTTTACCCAGGAGATCTCATCTATTTCCCCTTCCCAGGATGAGGATCCATATCTTGCGGCTATGATGAAGGCTGATGAAAATGTTAATAAATGAACATCTACTTTTTTTCTTTTTCCAAAGTGTCTTCATGTGAGTGACAAGTCACGAGTTGTGCATCCCTATCACAAACTTCATCACGCTGCCTTTCAGCAGATATGTACATTAGACCACTGTACAATCAACATGTCCAAGATGCTTGTATTTGGTTCTCTTCCATTAAAGGTTTGCATGTCTCTTCAAGGTTAAGACATTCAAAGACTACAGTGAAAATATCAGTACAACCTAAAATAAAAATACACTCCTAAATGTTCATGAATATGCAAATGTGATATATGCTGACTAGATTTGCAGATACAGTGGTTTCTTCCTCATCTGACATGTCAAAATTAAAGTAAAATAATAGAGTACTCTAAAAAGTAACTGTCTGTCCCTAAATAATCTATGATATATAATGTCAGCTTATACATGTCTTACTATGTCATATTTATAATGTTGATTTCTTCTGGAATAGGGTTTGGCTATCAAACTCAATTCTCTACTCCAGGTTATTCCAGTTTTTTAAAAGGATTACAGGGCACAGTTTGTAACATCTCCTTGACAGCAATTTCTAATGTGATGCAGTGGGACAAGGGAAAAGCTGCACCGTCCTGAAGATGCTCAGGAAAGGAAACTTAATCCAGTATCTAAGTTTCCAGATGAAGAATCTATGCACTTACTTATCTCTGAAGTATTTTCCAACATGTTGCCAATTCAAAAATTCAAAGTGAGCTTGTTCAAACACATTTCCTTATAGTGGCATTTAATATCAGGTATGAGTAGGGGCCCTGATAAATTTGTTTACAAAACTCCCCATCTCAAAATTGTGATGATTAAAGATGATGTTTAGAAAACACCATTGCACAGTGTTTTTTAAATAAAATTTATAATTAATTAATTGAAGGATTTATGTGGAGATAAGATAGACCTTGAAAATACGAGTAGACTGATAAAAGAAGACCACTAAGAAAATACATGAATTGATTTAAGATAAAGGTAATTTTAGATTTTAAGAGAATAAGTTTGAAGTGAAAGATTACAAAGTAAAGAGTTTTCTCTGTTAAAGACATTTGAGTCCTACTTTACTTTTCAAAAGTATTTTTTTTTACCTTAAGTGAATAATCCTAAGGGTAAAACCATCAAATATATCCAAGATATTTGAGTAGAATTTAAAGCAATGGATGGAAGCAAAGCAGAGTGTCTGAATTAATTTGGGGTTGGATAAAATCAAAAAGTCACATATCATAGGTGAAACAGCTTGGCCATCAGCAGGGCACCAGGGACCAGATGTAAGAAATAATTAATTACGGATTTGTTATGACAATTAAGCATCAGAAGAAAATTACAGGCTTTAGGAAAAGAAACCGTAGGCTCAAAATGATAGTTCAGAAATCTAGAAAGAATCAGGAGAGAGTGTACATGGGAAACACCTGCTAATAAGAAATAATAAAATAGAAGGCAGAAGAACTAAGTTTGAGTTAGAACATGATGAGGTGTGGGTACAAAATCAGTGATTAAAGCTTCTCATTCTTCAAACAAAGATGAAAGCTTTTTCTTTTATAAAATATTTTATGTTATATTTCAGGTAATGTAAAATTAGGGTGCATTAATAACCTCAATAGGGTAGAATAATAACAGATAGAATTGACATCAACTAACACATCAATTAGATTCAGTAAAGAAATCAATGTACAACTTTAGTTAAAATAATAAAGAAAAACAAATAATAAAATATAGACAAAATACCCTATACTACCTTTCTTTATTTTTGCTGTTCTAAGTGGCGGAACTTTAGATTTAATCACACAGACTCTGCTCTTAGATTTAAGAAGACGTTTGAATCTCTAATCAACAGAGATGTTTTTTTTCCATTTATCTGAAAATAATTGGACTTACACTTTAATCTTAACAACATTCTTTGTCTAATGACCCAGGGTCAAATAGATAATAGATAGAACATAGGAGGAAATGTAACTGGTATATTTATTGAAAATTTAGGACACAGAGGGACAAAGAAGAAATTGAAGAATGAGTAAAACCTTTAAAGAAAAGAAATGTCAAATAAAAACAATGTTTACTGTATAGATAAAAAATTATTCAGAAAATACTATAATAAATAATACCAATTTTATAAATTTTGATGAATAACAGGGTCAACAGTAAAGGCTTTTCTTGTACAGTTGGTATACTTATCTGCAGGGAATATCCAAAACTTGCAGAGGTAGTCTAAATTGTACAGTAGAGAAATATTTTATATGTTCATGTATTTATAAGGCCTTTGAATTTTGTTATTATAAAATCTATTTTAAGAGGTTGAGCTGAAATCATACTCTTCAGGATAAGTAGGGAAATGGCATTGATACACACTAGTTCTCTGTAGCAATTTCCACATTTTAAATCTTGGAAGTTTTTAATTAATAATTCTTTTAAATCATCTGTATTAATTTAGCCCAACATACATCTACACAACACATCTTGCCTCTGTGGCTAAGAGAACATTGCTTAAGAATGGGTGGAAAGATTGAAAGAGACAGAATCCTTAGGAAGTCTATTGTGAAAAAGCCTTTCTTAGAAATGGATATATAAACAAGACTGGAATAAACTGGCAATATCCATAAGGTGCCAATGTGGAGAGGGGGAAAGTTTGCATAGTTCCACCCTTTGACAAAGAATCATAGACAGTTAATGATTGTTAAGAGAAAGAGAATTACTTTTTCCAGGAATGAGCTTATTGGTTGTCTAACACAGAGTTATCATGCCTGAAACCACACATACACAAACAACAAAAACAGATTCAATGAGATATATGTGTATACATGCACATATATTTATTTATATATGTATATGAATATATTATTACATATATGCACATATGTATATAATATTGTGCAAACATATATGTAATAATAAATTACAGAATCAGATGCCATAAACTTGAGAATATAAGAAGACATGAGAGGGTTTTTAGGGAGAAAGGATATAATTCTATTGCAGCTGAAATATATATTTAAAAATAAAATATAATTTCTAATATGTGTAAAAAGAAAGCATTCATGGATTTTAATAACTTAAGATTCATAAAAGAAATTATTATTTTGTTCACAGCAAAATGCTCTGAATATAGAAAGCACTAGACACATTATAAGAAGTGGTAGAAATTAAGTAAATTCTTTTGTTGAGTAAGTAAATTAAAATTATAACCAGTAATCTTGATAGATGTTCCTAGTGACTGTATATGTATATTAAACTGCCTTAAATGCATAAAGTTGATATTCAAAAGGAATAACAAAGGTAAGAGTTTTAAAAATTGCAATTGTTTTATGTAAATAAGACACTTTTGTAATAGAATAATGGCAGGTCTTTAATGGAATGATCAACTGCCTCCTTACTGGATTTGAAATTCATGGTATAAACAAAATTCCGTGTTTAGTATTAAAAATAAGTCCAGTATAAATATCATGATTGAAGAGGTCTGTGTCCTAGGGGGAACCTAATACTCATTTACCTTAATCAGAACCTTTTAAATAATTCTGTTAATACCCATAGATGAAGGCTAACTACAGATTTAATCAATGAAGTATCTCCTCATAGTTAGTATGGATAAATACAAAGATCATGTCTGCCCAAAATGAGCAAAAATGACAGTTGAGGGCTCAGTCCTAAACAAGATACAGCATTACCTTAAGGTTTAGGCAGTATTTCAGAAGATTTGGTAGAAGTAATTTAAGAGGAAGAAAAGTGGAGAAGAGCTCCTAACTGCCATCATGCAAGCATGATTTACTCTCGGCAATTATGAACACCCAACAGATATGCATAATTGCACTGGGCTCACACATTTCATGTTCTTCTAATAGTCAGCAATAGATGAGAAAGGAGCTTACAGTGTTGTAAACGGAGACTGAGCTTTAGTTTCCTGGCAGTCCAGACATGAATAATCACACAGATACCATATTAATTACAACACTGTTTGACCAATGGCTCAACTGTATTCCTAGATCGCTCTTATATCTTAAATCAACCCATTTCTATTAATCTGTGTATCACCTCAAGGCTATAGCTTATGGTAAGGTTCTGGCAACTTTCTCCTTCAGCAGCTACATGGCATCTGTCTGACTCTGTGTTCTTTCTTCCTCATTCTCTGCTTGAATTTCCTGCCTCATTATATTCTGCCCTGTCATAGGTCAAAGCAGCTTCTTTATTAACCAAAATCAATAAAATATTCACAGCATACAGAGGGGATTCTGACATGACAGTGTCATACCACTTGCTGCCTTAGTTTTACTTTATCACACATACTCACACACACTCATATACACAAGAAATGAGTATGGTAAAGAGATTTGTAAGTAGGAAGTGTGGCTGGCAATGTAGAAGAAAAATAATGGACAATAAGGTATGGAGAAATCAGAATACAGTTTACACATGATGAAATTTTCCAAGAGCAAAATATATTAGTAAAAACATATATAAAAATATATTAGTAAAAACATATTAGTAAAAACAACAACAAAGGATCTATTATGGCATATTAATCTGGCAAGAAACTGCAGAGTACTTAGCACTGGTCGATAGCAACAAAAATGCAGGACTCAGCCTTATGGAAGGTTACTTTAAGGTAGTGGAATAAAATAAATAATTTATAGCCAACTATAGTTAAGATTACAACCCATTTAGAAAAGATTTGCTTAAAAAATGTATGTTTGAGGTAATACAAGAAAATAATATAGGCGTTTAGTTCCCAGATTCTGAAGGCTGGGAAGTCCAAAGCAAAGTGGTAGATGCTCAATTCTTAATGAGCCCCTTTTGTGACTTGATAACACATGCCTTCTATATTGCTCTGACTTTGCAGAGTTAGTACTATTCCTCTCTGTCCTTTTTACAGAGGGACAAGATTCATTATGAGAGTTCAAACTTCACGATCTCATCAAAATGTATTTGTCTTCTAAATGACCCATTTTCAAATAACATGCAAGTGTGAACTAAGATTTCAATGTGGAAATTTGGAATAGACATAATCGATTGTACTGAAAATAATAAAGGACATAATTTACACCTTACGGTAGAAAGGGAGAGGTAAGATAGCTTGTATGAGAGCTTACATAATGACAACCCCAAGAAATTGAATTACAAAGAAAATTGAATAAGGAGTCATTTGTGGACAATCTTCAGAAAATTTGGATAATAAGTGTGAAATATGAGATTAGTTTAGGAAGCATGGCAATCTCTAAAATGTTAAATTCTTGTAAATTTCTGTCTAAGAAATCTGTTATATATATTTACACCTATCTTTTCTCAAAACAAACTAGATCAAACCAATTTTTATGAAAAATATGAAAAATTGTTGATTCTAATCATTTCTATTTTTAATATATTTATACTGTAAATAAGTTTAATGTGACGTGGATATGCATGACAATATCAAAACAAGAAAAAATATCAGAGTTGTTTCTAGGAAAAAAACAACTGGATGAAGACATACTTTATTTCCTGGAACCAAATACTATTTTACAATTAGTCTGATTTTTAACAATTAAGTAGAAATATTTAAAAAGTATTAAATAAATAAGCATAAAGGAGTTATTAGCACTTATAAAATAATGCTTAATCCACTCCTCTATGAAAACAATTATTCCCCTTGTTCTTTTTCAAATTCATAGAATTTTGTTCTCATAATTGTTATTCGTAAAAATCTATTAATGAAATTGTTGTTATATAAAATATCTATTACTAAAGACACCAACAAAGAATCTATTATGGCTTATTAATGTGGAAAGATACACACATTGAAGAAACTGTTGTCTCCTAGATGTTTAACTTTGGCAAGTAACAACAAAAGTTAAGACACAACTACTTTATAGAGCTGAACAAACTCTGTGTGTGTCTGTGTATATATATGTGTGTGTATGTATACATATATTTCTAAATAGATAAGTATAATCTCAGTCTGTATAATGTCACTCATATACATGCTTTCAAAGCTGGTAAATTAGTATTGGATAATCAATTGGTAAATTTTCTTGCTTGATTCTGTCTTATTTTATAATGATCTCAATAGCAGTGTTAATGGAGACCCTAATAAAGATATTATTATGCATTTGAAATTGTCTGGTTAATATTTTTTAAATATTTATTGTATTTTTAATGGTGTGCCAAGTATGGGTCTATATGAGAGTGTGTATGTGCCTAAGTATAGGTGGCTGAGTATGCTTGGTCCAGAAAATGATGTTATTTCCTTAGAAACCTGAGCTTCAGAAAGTTGTGAGCTGCCACAGGTGGATTCTGCAAACAGAATACAGATACTCTGCAATTTCAATACACATTGCTGACAATATATCAGCATATGCTGACAATGTATCTGCTGTGCAATACACATTGCACATTAGATGTCTCTGTAGCATCTAATAATTTGGAAATTGAAAATGTCCCTTCCAATAATGCCACTAAAAGGTATTTAAGGTATTATAAAGGTATACATAGAATGTAATATGTATGTGTCTGTGTGTGCACTGCACAGTTTTATATGTGTATATAAGTAAAGATAAAAGCAGGCTTACAGATGTTTATTTAAAATAAATGTTTCTATAACACAAACTGCCAGTAGAATGGTATCTTGTAAAAATTGTGCTTTATATTGCACTATTTGTCAACTCAGTGTGAGTAAGAGAAATGAAAATAAGTAAGAAGAGTAAAAACCGATGAATGAGATGAAACTTTATTCCAAGGGGAGCCTGGAGAAACAGTATTAACATGACAACCTAAATGTCCTTCAACTGACAAATGGGTAATAAAACTGTGGTATATATACACTATGGAATACTATTCATCTATAAATAAATACAATCATGAAATTTGCAGGTGAATGTATAGAACTAGAAAAGTTTACATTGTGTGAGATAATGAACTCACATGTTCTCTCTCACTGGAGACTTCTGGTTCTACATCAACAGATGTGAGTACATATCCTAAAGCAGATGTGCAAAGCACAAAAGGGAAAAGGGGATCATTGTCAGGTTAGGAGAGCTAGGAAGCAATAAAGTGGTGAATAACAGCACACATATAATCTGATCAGAGAAATGAAAAGGGAGTGACCCCTTTATGGAGGTAAATATAGAAGGCGGGAGAAGGGTAAAATAAAAACAGGGATAACTGAAAAAGTTATATGAAATCATAATATTAACTATTTATCTAAAAAAATCTATAGTACAAATCAATCTCTACATCAAGATGGGCATATAGTTTAAAAGAGTGTTTATCATTTAGATTGACAATGTTCCATCCAAGATCTAAGATCACCTAACAAAAACTACAGTTCAATACATAGAAGGATCTTTTGAATTCTTCACAGTGGTCCAAGAGACTCCCTAAGTGTGTAATCTATTGCTATTGCTCTTGAATACCCCTCAGAGGTACAAGTTAAGTTTCTATAAGACACGATGCACTTCAGACACAGGGTCCAGAGGACCCTAACTGAAACTGAGCTGAATGACTCCTCTCTGAAAACCAGCACTCATGGTACCAGAAACACCATGTATGCTTCCAAAGGATGAAATCATCAAACAGTTCTACTCAGCTCTAAAACCTATGAACTACAGCAACTATCAGTACAGCACAATAACCCCATGCATAGCAGTGGCAATCATATCTTGGTGGTAACCAACAGCTTTCTAGTCAGACTCGAGACATGACCAACAATAAGTAACCCGACCAGGTACAAGAAAACTCGGCGTCTACCAAGGACTAAAAATGTACTGGATATTGGAGGAACCAATAGCCACTACTTTGGTAACCATCTCAAACCCTGAATACCTCCTAAATATTTATCCTTATAAGCACAGTTAAGTGTAGCCTTCACTGGTCATCAAGGAATCTTTTCTTTGCATTAAATGGAGATCATAATAGAAAAACTACAGCCGATGAAAATGCAGAGTTGTGAAGTTTAGTCTCAAGGAATACATCTATAAAACAACTCTCACACCTCAGGGGTTATTGTGGAAATGGAAGGATTGTAAGAGCCAGAAACATAGGAAGTTTTCTGTAAGATTGTGTCTACTAGTAACATCAGAGGCTACAGCTATACAGTTTCCAATGTGACTTTCTAAACATGAGCTGAACTAGGACAACAGAAGTAGACATGCCAAAGTAAATGAAGAAAAGTCAAAGCCAATGAGATCTCAACCCTACACAAAATATAAACAATTATGAAATTCTGAGAGAGGGAGAATTATTCTTCTTCATGGAAGAGAATATGCACAAGATAAGGCCAAATAGTCAGCTCTGAAAACATACATTTGAGTAATATACAGATTTAGCAGAATATATGTGTGTGTGTTTAATTTATATATGCATGTAGCAGCAGTTAATGAAAAATCATTAATCTGAAAGACAACAATGAGCAGTTTATAAGAGGATTTGGACAAAGGAAATAAAAGGGAGAAAAGATAATTATAATCTCAAAGATAAAAGAAGGAAGAATGTCCATAAAGGTCATTTAAAAAGAAGAAGAACCTGATGGGGACTGTGTTCAAAGAGGAACCAGAGAAAAAGGGACTTTTTTAACATAACAACAGAGTATACCAGATAAGATCACTGTTAAGGTGATTGGAAGAAAGAACAAGAGAGATGAAGATGAGTGTGCAGAGAAACCCTCTACATCATGTATCTAGATTTCCCATGAGACAGAATTAACAGACTGAAAGGTATATTTCATGCAGAGGCTTCCATGTGCCTAGTTTCGTGTCTTCACTAAAAACATTTGGCTCTTCCCATCGAGTACACCAATATTGTCAAAAACTATTTACCAACGAAGAGAAGGTTGAGGGTGATGTTCCAAATGTCTCCCTTTTACATGTTATCAACAGTTTCACTGTGAATATAACCAGGGAAGGCTCTCTTGCAAAACTGGGTTGCGTAGTCTAACTCTGTTACTGGTAGTGCTGAGTTTACCACCTTTCCCACAGTATCTCTCTGCTGTATGCCTGGCTGTATATCATCTGTCAATCAATCAACTTGCCATCTATCCACCTATCTATTATTTATGTGTTTACCTACCTACGCATCCAACTATCTGTCTCCATATACCTTACTCCTTCCCTCCGCTGTGTGTGTATGTGTCTGTGTGTATTCATTTGATAAATAACTTATAACAACATAGTATATGAGAATAAATACATTTATGCCAAATTTTATGTAGATTTTGTATGTAAATATAGTACTTTAAAGAAATCATTGCCTAGATAGCTAGAACCTTGTATATTTTGTAAGAAGAGGTGTGAAATTCTACACCTGGGCCTGCTTACTATACCAATGAGGTTCAGGCTATAATACTCCATAAATTCTGCAATGTATCCCCTAACTTGAAGATCAACTTTCATTTCTAGGTCAGGGTATTTTCATTCTTTTCAGAAGACTGAGGACGACAAGTAATTGTTAACAAATTGACTTCAGTTCTGCCCTCTTTTAATCCACATGCTCAGTATCACTAATATTATATTCTTGTGGAAATAAGAACAAGAAAAGGGGAAGTAAAGAACAGTCACTATTCTTTTAAAAATAGAAATCTGCAGAATAGTTGAGGGAGACTTCAGTATGTCCATTGGTATTCCTTGAGCCATTCAGAGTGCTCTCAGCACAGAACATACCACTCAGAAACTTATTGATGCTTCTAGGATCTTTGATTTCAAACAGAAAACTTACTGAGAAGACAAGTTCACTCTTCTAACACTAGTGCTTTTGAGATTGTAATTTCATTGGGATGTAAATAGAGCTTGTGAAGATCAGTGGGGTAGCCAATGGTAATAATTAAGAGTATAAATAAGAGTATAAATTGTTGACTAAAAATAACTGCTTTCTAGGGACCCAATCCCACAGTGAATGGGAATGAGGAAAGCAGGGTTCCTCCTGGGATTAGAAAACTTTCTGAGATAAATTACAAGTAATAAAAGAATTGAACTAAATCTGTAGCTGAGGAATGGAATTCCCTGAGGAGAAAAGGGCTCTTTGCACTTCCAGCCTTTGTGTCAGGTTGATTTCTTTGTTGGTTTGATCAGGTGAGCTGTTTCTCTCCAGTGTAAATTGGTTAGGATGGATAAAACTGTCCCATGATTGTCATGATTATTGTTTTTCAATGACCCAATATTTACTCATATCACTGTATCTTCTAACTGCTGTCTCATGTATGTTTAAGCCTCTTAACAAAATGAGGAAAGCAGCCATGACTAAAACAGGAAGGAAAGCATTCCTTTCTCAGCTTGTTTAATAATACTGCAATGGCTCCTACCTCCCTGCATGGCCTTGTTGCAGCTTTAATCTCTTTCCCAGTTTGTAGGTCTCCATAATAGTTACCAACATCCGCTGTGCCATGTGGGATGCAAGCATGATACTAAGCTGACCTTTAGCAAATGATACCCATTGAGAACCAGAAAGACCAATGTTTTGACTAGATACGAGAATATGGCAGAAACATTGTGCTAGTCCATTGGAAGAATGACTCTTTTTTAGCGTACTAGGCTAACAACTACCACTTAAGGCCTGGAAGAACAAAATTATAAGGAGGAACCCCAGAAACTTCCAATATCAAAGTGACCCAAGCTGAAAATTATGACATATATGCATCAAAACATCTTAAATGTGCTCTAAAATAAAATTAATATCATGTTTTTAAGTGAATGGACTACTGGTATATAAAAATCGGAGTTTTCTCTATAGCTTAGCACTATTTGGAAATTTGACTAAACATTTTTAGAAAAATGTTAAGACATTTAAAATTTAAAATCATTTAAATGTGCATTGAATTAGCATGCATTAAAGAGGTACATGCAGGAAAATGTAGACTTTGGGGAGCAGAGATGAAGAAGACTTGCTTCTCTTCTTTTTAATTTAACATTAAAAAATAACTGAGTACAAAATTTTTAAAAATAACTAGAATTTCTATAGAAGTGGTAAATAACTAGGTAAAACAAAGCCCAACATTTGCAGATGCTACCCTGCCTGAGATTTTGAGAAGGACCTCATCCTCTGCAAAACCCTCTGTTTTGTGTTCTCCTTAAGAAAGGGAACAGTGAGAAACAATTGTTCTTAGCTTTGTCTTATACCTTAAGAAAAGTCCCGTCAGCTTAACTAGTTGGTGCACTCTCAGACAGTAAGTGAGCATACTGGACTGTTATTTGATTTGTCTTATTATGGAGAATAAAAATCATTTCATAAAGTGTTCCTTAAAATTAATAATTGTACAGTGTTTTAAAAATGTGAAGCTAGGATGAAAATCAGAAATGTGTTTTTTACTGCCTCTTCCTCCCTGACTCTTTGTATAGAACATGGGCCTACACAAAGTCTATACAGTATTCTCACAGAATGTATATACAGTATCTCATAGCTTTTTAAATATCTCAAGACTGCCTATAATATCGAATACGATGTACAGTTTGTGCAAACGGCTCTTCTACTGCATTTTAGAGAATAATATCAAAAGTGCACTCATCTTTGCTACAGATATAATTTTAAAATACATATTTGATTCTCGGTTGGTTGAATTTGAGAATGTGAAAGCACAGAGAGTGGGGGCTACTCATGATGTCAAATCAACCTTGGGAGAATTATAAAGCAAGGTCCCTTTCAGAAAGAAAAAATTTGGAAATCTACTTCAGGAAGTCAGCATTTGGAGAGTGAAAATGAGATTGCCTAACATGACTACACACACACACACACACAGAGAGAGAGAGAGAGAGAGAGAGAGAGAGAGAGAGAGAGAGAGAGAGAGAGAGAGAGAAATAGAGACAGAGAGAAACAGAGACAGAGACAGAGAGAAACAGAGAAAGACCAAAAGAGGAGAAAGAAAGATGCAAAATGGGACCCACGTGGCATGTATTTGTCATTGCCAATGAGAGTAGCTAAAACACGGGCAATGGTGGGGTTAATGGACATGACATGAGAGACAAGGAGAGAACTTATCCTGAGAGTTCTACTCTGCATCCTAAGAAGGGATATCTTCATTAAGATACAAACCACCTACAACTGATTTGAGCACAACGGAACTTGACTGATGAACACTTATCTAAATACCATGTACCTCCGTTTTATCAGATATAGTAAAAGATAGTATACCTACATCATGGATCTACTCTTTAGACAAAGCTTATTAGGTTTTATCTCTCATGTGAGAAAATCATAGGCATTAGCCATGAATTTTATATTGGAGTCAGAGTAGTGAACATGAGTGATTTTGTGCCATCTTTCTGCTGTTGCCCCTGTTATATTTCTCAGGTAGCTTTTCAGTGGTTCAGAAGAGAGATACTCTGGGTCTGAGCCCAGTTAGGAAAATATTTGATATCTCTCATGTAGAGAGAAGACAGGATGGTATAAAGAAACTGGTTCAAGTTTGTGAGGTGTGTAGGACTAAAAGTTCTAGAATTTTGGATTAATTGGATGTTGGGAGCAAGAGAGGATTATTCACAGACTTCTAATTTAGGCAGCTAAAAGTTTCACTAGAGAATTCTCTTTACTGATCCTGAGTGTCTGCATTATCAGGTTGGAAAGGAAAATGTTGAAATTTCTATCTTTCATTAACTGACTATCTGAGGAAGTTGGTATCTTTCCCTGTGCTACAAGCACCTCATTGCTTCATCTGCCCGAGGGACACTAATACAGCCAATTTCCCAGTTTCTTCAATATGCTTAGCCTTGCTGTTGGCTATATCTTGATTTATATCAACATGCTTAAATCCTCGTTAATATCACCACTGGTAGACTGTCAACCAGAATAAGCATTCTGCTAAGTTTGCTTAGTTTTGCTTAGAACACATCCTCTCATGTTCAGGTTCATCAAACAAGGCATATGTTTCCATCCTTGCCCAATTACTGGCATACTCCACAGAAAATATATTCCCATTAATTTCCCGGCTTTGTCAGAAATTCCCTGATACCGAAGCAGGTAAAGGTATCCATTATGCATGCACTAATGGTATACCTTGTGCCTCCTCCTAAAGTCCAGCTACAAAATGCCAAGCATTTGTCATCATGAAGTGAAATCATTAGAGAATATGGGTGACTTTTGGCAAGCCCTACACTTGAAGGGCTTTGGTGAATAGCAAATTATAGTAGCATACTTTTAGTAAGAGGGGTCTTTCAAAACGCCCATTTTAATATACGCTTATAAATAAAGTACATCACTCTATTTTAAGCACTGACAACTTTTCATGGTGTATTGTTAGGGGCTCTTGAAGCTCCATAGCCCACTGGCCACAGATTTACATATGAATATGGGAGAAGTCTATTGATCAGAGAGCCAACAATATGTGCACCAGTGTATATTTCAGAATGTTAACCTTTGGTAATTGAAGAACAAATGTGCGGAATATAAATGTAAATCATGTGGTTGCTCTTAACAAAATATGAGACTCTGATCTGAATTGGGGAAGATGAGCAGTCTAGGTTCCAAATTGGAAAATAAGCATGTAGCTTACTGCTTTTACTGCATGTCATTTCATAGCTTAAAATGCTGAAGGCAACACCCTCATAAACAATAAACTTGACCCTCACTGATATCACAGCTATCTCCTGGGCTATAATAAATGTCTCACCTACAGAACAATCTCCACACCATTTATTCCATTTTTCTCTTGCTGCACAGGATGAGTTGCATCGTGCTACTTCCCTCCAGCTCATTTAAAAAGCCAATGTAACAAATATTTACCGGGCACCTCCTGTATTTCATGACATTTTTATCTGATGTATACTCTAAAGATACACCCCTTTGCCTGAGTTAATAATCTAAATACCACCAAGACATTATCAACAAATGTATCACTTACCATGTTTTAGAAAACACTCAGTTCTTGTTGAACAGTAATGAACATTGTAGATTAAACATATGTCTGGAGATAAGTCACAGTCTATCTAAAGAGATGACCATCCAGAAACAACAAATTTATTTTGCTAGATGATTCTAAGTACCAAGGAGAGCTGTAAATCTGTGGAGTGCAGGGCTTGCATATGTCCATTTAGCTATAAATATTTATTTATATAAAATCCTTAGAAGAACCTAAAGCAGATGTGGAATTAAGTAAAGTCATGGGGAAAGGAGGAAACAAGCTGTGCAAGGGCAGAGAGGAAGATCCTCTAGGCAAAGAAAAATGCAAAAGCATGCAGGGGATGTCTCTTTGGGGCTTTTGCGGAATAAGAGGAAAGACAGTTTGAGTGGAACAGAGTGAACCTGAGTACAGAAGTAGATGGGATGATAGAAACAGCACAAATTGAGGACCAGATCACTGCAAGGATTTTATATTTTGTTTCTTGCAATAACTTCACATGGAAGATAGATGACACACCATGAACTACATACGTGATAAGGTGAAAAAACAAAATTCAAAATAGGGGAGGCCAGAGAGAAGACTACTGCAATAACAATGCCAGGAAGCAGTATTGTTATGGACAGTTGTATGTGTGAGAATCAGTAGATTCTGTTCTGACTGGTTGGCAAATCAGAAGTTTTACACTGGAACAATATAACTGAAATAAAACCGAAAAGTAGAGTTTTCCTTTTGCTAATATAGGGAAGGTATAGAAGAAGAAAGACGCAAACGGAGGATCTAAGGTTTTGGGTTTCTTTCTCCATTTCTTTATTCTTCTCTCATACAATACATTCTGGCCATAGCATGCCCTCCCTCCCCTGTTTCTAGGCCCCACATACCCCCTATCTCCCCCAGATCCACTGAGCCTGTTTCTCTTAAGAAAAGAGCAAACCTCTCAATGATATTAACAGACATGGCATAATAAAATGCAGTAAAACTAGGCATATGTCATTATTAAAGTTGGATACATCAACCCAGTAGGAGACAAAAGGTCCAGCTATTAGTTCTAGAAGGTTGGTTAGAGATTTGAATGGAGACATTGAAAAAGATATGCTTAGAGTCGTGTGTTTTGGAAAAGATATAACCTACATTCTTTAAATTTGGGGCATGTCAGAAATGGTAGACCCTGTATGTATAACGCACCTATTTAAATTTTATCAACATCTAAATAAAACTAAAATTGTATTTAGTATCTTTAGCTACATCTAAAGTGTTCTCCGTGGCTTGTGGCACATATAACTGGAGTTATTGCACAACAACCAGGCAGTTTTCAGTTTTACAATCTCACACAGAATCACAAAACTCAATCAGGGTTACCTTGAGGATGTATCTAGTAAAAACCTCTCTGCCTTTGCTCGTTTGGGTCCTTTGTTTCTTTTTCCTTTGGTTATCATAATATTGCCTGAGCAACCATTAAAATTCAAACCTGTGTTTCTAATTTGCATCCTGTACATATCTAAAATAAAGATCTGACAAACTCATTCTCCTCATAGAAGCTTCTAATGCCTTCATCAAAGCCTAAACAAAACCAAGCTTCTAAAACAAGCCCCTGCTTTTCTAGTTAGCAGCCTATGTCCATATTATCTACCATTTTAATACAATAATATATTCCTGACTCTCCTTTCACACCCTGCCTTTTCTTACCCTTGTTGTTTAGTTCTTTCTGGCACCTTCTTTCTGAGATAAGTTGCACCTTTCACAGTAAGCTTTTACTCATCTTATCAGACAAAAACTCAACTGCTGCCTTCCCCAGGGTCAGGTAAGAGGTTTCACTTCTGTGCTGCCTTAGCACCCACCCCACATCACAAAAGTTAACACTAGTTACTGGAATTATCAGTTCAAAGATAACTACAGCTTTCAGACATCACGGAATGTATTTCCTGTATTTTCTGTCTACAAGACTGACTCCGGTATCGAGCAGGAGGTCTAAATGTGAAAGAAGCTTCACACCTAGAAAGTTTATGATCTGCTAGGTATATAGAAACTTTTCTTAGTTGTTTTTGTTTGGTTTTGTTTTGGTTTTTGGTTTTTTTGTTTGTTTGGTTTTTGTTTTTTCGAGACAGGGTTTCTCTGTGGTTTTGGAGCCTGTCCTGGAACTAGCTCTTGTAGACCAGGCTGGAATTGAACTCACAGAGATTCGCCTGCCTCTGTCTCCCGAGTGCTGGGATTAATAGAAAATTTTCTTATGTACTTGTCCATGGTATTTCACTTATCATTCTAGTTCCCTGGTCTGATTGACTGCTTTTGTCCTTCCATGCCCACCTCAAAGCCATATTTGCGCAGGTTCATCTGTCCTCTTTTTAGACAATCTCATTCTTTCTTCAGGTAGAAACCCTCAGTATCTCCATGGCTGAACTCTTTGCAATGTACAGTCCTTGTGTTTCTTTAGTTCTAGAAAGTTCCATGTGTTCAGCATGGAAGCAATAGCCAATAAAAGCTCTAAAAAGTCATTTCTTAGTTACCAAAAAGATTTCTAAGAATTTCTAAATATTTTTGTACAAAAATGACAAACTGATTATAATTTCAAATAGCTGTTTTAAAAAATTATACTTAAATCTGAAATGAGTTGTAAATGTATCTGATTTTACAGAAAAAGTCCTTTCTAACAGTTGATTTAGTTTTTGGGTCATCCAGTTGGGAAAGGTCAATACAAAGTCTCTTACTTGGCTCCTTCTAGGCCCACTGCACATAGGTCTTCACCTCATGCTCTCAACAGTATAATAGATAGTTTTGTTTTTTTTTTTTTTTAAATCTTAGAGATGTGCGTTTTATATGAGATACAAAAAACAAAAACATGAATTTCTCCATCAATCTGCTACAGGGTAACTTTGATCGTAATGGTTAGAGCTATACCTGATTCATGCAAGAGCACCGTATTTATTAATATTTAATTTGGATTAAATAATATTTAGCTTAGATTTAATTTATACAGGGGCATAATATTTAATCAGAAAGGCAATCCATTTCTCCTCATAAGAGTCAGAAAGCACCCTCTATTATTTTATAAAAAAGAATGGAATGACCAGATCTCAAACAAAAAGTTGTTTCACCAAAACAATATCCCAAGGGAGCTGAAAACCTTTCTTTTTCCTAGATGCGAAGCAAGACTCACAACTGTCTTTTATCAGCCTGAATTTACACCCAGAAAGACACTTTAACATATTAGAGTTGATTTCTCTCAGGAAATTTTCCATAAGCACATCAGCACTATTAAATCACATTCATGGACATATGTATAAATATGTAAAATAGACAATATGCTTGAAGCAATAGCAATTTCCTTAAAAGAAATTACAAGAGCTACATGTAGTTAATCTGTAAACATTAAGACACCAATAATGAGCATACTCTATTAGTGAACTTGAGGCAATTACTATTTTCCAATTAAAACATTTGAATAAATAGCAAAACACTCATAAATGTAATTGATTCAGGGCTTTAACCAAAACAAAAAAAAAATGTGCATTTGTCCTTTTCTGAAAAGTGGTGTTACGTGGTCACATCTTCTCTGTAAACCATTGAGAAAATGACACTGGGTCACAGTTCTAAATTTAAATTATTATCACTAATTCGGGTTTCCAAAAAAAGAAAAACCTCATTATAGTATGCTTAATAAAAGTTTTCATTTAGCATTGTGAGAGCTTTTTATAATATATGTATCCACAAAAATATTTAATACACTTTTATCTTAGAAAACAACTAATTTTTTTTTATTTCTCTACATGCATGGAATGAAGAACTTGAAAAGGTTGGGTTAGTAATTCCCAAGATGCAGAATTCTCTGGGGATGAATATTACAAAGGTTAAAAGGGTCTAAAATAATAGCTTGCATACTTTGGATTACACATTAATTATTTTTTAAGATTTTAATATGCTAGTATAAAAATTCAAAATTTAGCTCTCTGTCATGGACAGATCACAAAATCACTTCTATTCAAGACATTGAGTCATTTAAAATTTCATTTAATATGACTTATTCACACAGCAATTTATGGTTTCCAAAAAATCATAATTATTTAAAGTAGGAGAGAGGTAGGTATTGCTTTCCTTTGCATCTTTGTATCCATGTGAAACATGTTATCTATGTGAGAAGCATGGCCTCTGGATGGGGGTGAACTCTCTGATTTTGAGATTCAGGACTTCATTGGTTTATATTCTTCTACTCAGTTAACCATAGAACAATGCTTCCTCTTTATTGTCCTTCTCATGGGACATAGACACAACGCCCTTTCCAGTATTCATCATTGATTACACATGCCTTGCTATTTTCAGATATTAGCTTTAATAGCAGGCCACCCATAGGTAACAATAACATTGTAAGAAAATAGTAAGAGCAAAAGAATAATTAATGTTTGTAATGTCCATTTTAATCACCGTTCTTTTCATATAAAATTACAGTTTAATGGTAAAAAAAGCAATTCACTTCCATTGTCCTTATTGTGTACTATATAAAAGAGGCATGGCATTAAGACCTGATGTGATTTGTTTTTATTTAAGTCAGGTTTTGTCAACTACCCAAGACACTGAATATAAAAGTGGTGCCTTTAAAAACAAAATTTATTTTAATGTGAGTCATGCTTGTTCACTGGTTATAAAACCTAGCCTTGTGTTTGATAATACAACTGTAAATGAAAGGGGGCAAACTAACATTTTTGGCAAGCAATTTTGAAGTTTCCCACCATTAATTAATTAACAACTTTCAGAAGCTTCAAAGTATAAACACTACTTTAAACAGTAAAGAGGCAAAGAATAGGGGCTGGAGAGATGGCTCAGTGGTTAAGAGCATTGCCTGTGCTTCCAAAGGTCCTGAGTTCAATTCCTAGCAACCACATGGTGGCTCACAACCATCCCTAATGGGGTCTGGTGCCCTCTTCTGGCCTGCAGGCATACACACAGACAGAACACTGTATTCATAATAAATAAACAAATAAAATACTAAAAAAAAAAAAGAGGCAAAGAATACCTTCCATTTTTTCTCTAGAACTGCTTTTCTAGATAATTTTTCTTTTATTTTTGATATTATAAGATAATTACAACATTTTCCCTACCCTTTCTTCCCTCTAACATCTCCATATGCTTCTCATTGCTCTCTTTCAATTTCATAACCTCTTCTATTATTAGTTGATATTATGTGTGTGTGTGTGTGTGTGTATATGTGTGTGTGTGTGTTTGTGTTTATACACATGTTTTCCTAAATATAACCTGATCAGTATAAAAAAATTTACTAATGACTTCATAAATTTTATCACAGTCATTTTAACATTTTTTTCTCTTGTCTAACTTGTACAGGAATCTATGTTTGATTCCCAGATTCAGTCAAAACAAGCAAACAAACCCAGAATGATTCTCTAATAATTCACTTTAGAAGCTGTATGCCTGAAGTTAGTATTGACTGAGATGCTGACTTCAGGATGTATAAGGTTTTGAAAGGATGACTCAGCATTTGGGGAAAGCATACAAGGTGAAGTATTAATAATAAACACCAGCAATATAGACACCCACTAGCATTACAGTTTATTTCACTTTGTTATCTCATCTTCTCCTTACCTAAAGCAAGAATAATGCTGCTATGAACATAGTTAAATAAATGCTTCTGTAGAATGATTGAGCATCTTTTGTGTTCGGGTGCCAATTGATGAGCGTGGCTGATCGGAAGTTGTAATTAACCAAACTAACTTAAAATAATATTCAGCTTTAATAAACAGAAGAAAGGAAACTTACAAAACCAGGGTTCCAGCGATTCAGGAGAGCAGGAACACAAAGAGAGAGAGCAAGAGCACATGGATGTTTTTATTGGCTATGTGTGGCCCCAGGGAAACACACCTTAAGCAGCTTGCAATTGGCTGAAGTCCCCCATCATTTTTGGGCATATGTCCAAGACTGTTATTGCTGGATCCTGAGATAGGTTGATTGCCAATCTTCTGGAGAAACTGCCATACTGATTTCCAAAGTGTTCGTACATGTTTGCTTTCCCACCAGCAATGCATAAGTTTTCCCATTACTCCATATCCTCTCCAGCATAATCTATCACTAGTGGTTTTGATTTTAGCCATTCTGACAGGTGTAAGATGGTATCTAAGGGTTGTTTTGATTTGCCTTTCCCTGAGAGCTAAGGATGTTTAATATTTTCTTAAGTATTTTCTGGTCATTTGAGATTTTTCTGTTGAGAATTCTATGTTTAGTTCAGTACACCATTTTTAATTGGGTTATTTAGAATTTTAATGCCTAATTTCTTGAGTTTTTATGTATTTTGGAGATCAGTCCTTTGTCTGATGTGGGGATGGTGAAGATTTTTTTCCCATTCAATAGGCTGCCTTATTGCCTTATTAACTGTGTCCTTTGTTTTACAAAACCTTCTCAGTTTGAGGAGGTCCCATTTATTTATTGTTACTCTCAGTGTCTGTGCTACTGGGGTTATATTTAGGAAGTGGTCTCCTGTGCCTATGCATTGAAGACTACTTCCCACTTTCTCGTCTATCAGCTTCAGTTATGGTCAGATTTATATTGAGGTCTTTGATCCATTTGGACTTGAGTTTTGTGCATGGCGATAGATTCTTCTACATCTGCAAATAACAAAAGTTTGACTTCTTCCTTTTCAATTTTAATCCCCTTTATCTCTTTTTGTTGTCTTATTGCTATCGCTAAAACTTCAAGAACTATATTGAAGAGATATGGACAGAGTGGAGAGCCTTGTCTTGTTCCTGATTTTAGTAGAATCGCATTGAGTTTCTCTCCATTTGATTTGACATTCGCTGTCAGTTTGCTATATATTGCTTTTATTATATTTAGATATATTCCTTGTATCCCTGATCTCTCTAAGACCTTTATCATAAAGGAATGTTCAATTTTGTCAAATACTTTTCCAGCATCTAATGAAATGATCATATGGTTTTTTTCTTTCAGTTTATTTTTATGATATTCACATATTGATAGATTTTTGTATGTTGAACTAGCCCTACATCTCTGGGATGAAACCAACTTAATCATGGTGAATGATTTTTTTGATGTGTTCTTGGATTCAGTTTGCCAGTATCTTATTGAGTATTTTTGCATCCATGCTCATGAGTGAGACTGGTCTGTTATTGTTGCATGAATTGGCCACTTGTTTGTCCTGGCCACCCAGAACCAAAATAACCACACAGAAACTGTATTAATTAAAACACTGCTTGGCCCACTAGCTCTAGCTTCTTATTGGCTAACTCTTACATCTTAATTTAACCTATTTCTATTAAGCTGTGTATCACCACGAGGCCCTGGCCTACCAACAAAGTTTCAGCACATCTACCTCTGGCCATGAATCCATGGCATCTCCCAACTTGCCCTTCTTTTTTCCAGCATGCAGTCCAGTCCTCCACGTTCCTATGTTCAGATCTATCAACAGGCCAAAGCAGTTTCTTTATTCATTAATGTTAATCACAACACACAGGGGGACACCCACATCATGTAATTCTCTTCCTTTGTTGAGTCTTTGTGTGGATTTGGTATCAGGGTAACTGTGGCCTCATAAATAGAGTTTAGCAGTGTCCCTTCTGTTTCTATTATGTGGAACATTTTGAGGGGTATACGTATTAGCTCTTCTTTGAAGTTCTGGTAGAATCCCACACTAAAACCATACCACCCTAGGCTTTGTTTTTTTTTTGGGGGGGGCGTTCCTATCTCCTCGTGGCTTATAGGTCTATTTAAATTAATCCACCTGGTCTTAATTTAATTTTGGTATATGATATCTATCTAAAAAATTATTCATTTTCCATTTTTGTGGAGTGCAGGTTTTTGTAGTAAGACCTAATGATTCTCTGAATTTCCTCAGTGTCTGTTGTTATGTCCTTTTCATTTCTGATTTCCTTAATTTGGATGTTTTCTTTCTGCCTTTGGAGTAGTTTGGGGAAGGGTTTGTTAATCTTGTTGATTGTCCCAAAGAACCAGCTCTTTGTTTCATTAATCCTTTGTATTGTTTCCTTTGTTTCTATTTCGTTGATCCCAGCCTTCAATTTGATTATTTCCTGTCTTCTACTTCTCCTGGGTGAGTCTGCGTCTTTTTGTTCTAGAGTTTTCAGGTGTGCTGTTAAGTAGGTAATGTGAGCTTTCTCTGTTTTCTTTCTTTTTTTTTTTTCTGTTTTCTTTATGTGGGCACTTAGTGCTATGAACTTTCCTCTAGCACAGCTTTCATAGTGTCCCATAGGTTTGGGTATGTTGTGCCTTCATTTTTGTTGAATTCAAGGCAACTTTAATTTCTTTCTTTATTTCTTCCTTGAACCAGGGGTCGTTTGGTAGTTGACTGTTCAATTTCCATGAGTTTGTAGGCTTTCTTAGAGTAGTATTATTGTTCCTCACTTATTTGATTGTTTTTTCTTGGTTTTCTTTCAGAGATTTATTAATTTCTTCCCATTAGTGTTTGTCTTCTTCTCCATTTATTTAATCCCTTAATTCATTTCCTCTTTAAAACTCTCCATCAGTTTCATAAAGTTACATCTAAAGTCATTTTCTTCTGCTTCTTCTGGGTTAGGATGAGCAAATCTTCTTGTTGTGTGACCACTGGGATCTGGTGTTACCGTGTTGCTTTTAGGTTGTTGGAAAAATTTTTGCATTGGCATCTACCCATCTCTTCCTTCAAATGAGGCCTGCAATATCTTTGTGTCCTGGTCCAATTTGTGCAATGTCTGTGTAAGTGTTTGGGAGTTTTTCTTGGTCTGCTCTGTACAGAAAGCCTCTGAGGTCTCTATAAGCCTGCTCTCTTGGTCTTCTCTCCTGGTTTGCTCTCTTGGTGCTCTCTCTTAATCCTCTCAGTGCTATAGCAAGCTCTTGGTTCCCTCAGTATTACAGCAAGCTCTCAGCTCTTAGGCAGGGTGTGGCTAGTAGCTTGGGGGTTTCAGTGGATGTGTTTGTGTTTGGGGGGAGCCTGGCACAGAGAACTCCCTGCTGGCTGACTAGAAAATCCAAGGGAGTTGGGGGAGGTTCCCAGGGTTTTGTCCAACTGGGGAGGACCTAGAGAGTGGGGCATCACTCTGTGTGGTTCTTCACTCACCACTTAAGTCCCCTCGGTATTGGAGCAATCTCTTAATTCCCCTCAGTATTGGAGCAAGCTGTGTTTCAGAGTTCCATCAAGGTTGCAAGAGGATCACTTGTAATGGTTTTGATAGAAGGATATGCTACTGAGTAGAGATTCCGCCACATTACTAACAACTCAGACATACCCGTTCTCTTGCTTTTCAGTCTCAAGAAATCACCATTTGCAGTGCCCATTGTAAGGAAGACCTTGAGCTCTACTTCAGTTTCTTTCATAAATTCCTTTGCTTCTTCTCCCCTAATCTTCTTATAGGCTGAAAATAGGAGGACCCAATCTTTTTTTTTTTTCCCCCTTAGAACATTTAGCTCTGAGTTTATACCTAGTTTTAGGCTCTGAAGTTCTAGACAGACTTTCAATTATTTTTTGGAACTTTGCGTAGCATTGCCATGACTAACCTCTAGAAACTATCTCCTATTGTTACGCTACAATTAAAGAAATTCCTTAGCATTCTGAATGCTCTATATAATAATATCTGTGTTACACAGATCAGATGAAAGGAAAAAATGTAAGTCATAATATGAAATTTCATGGACTTCAATTTTATATCAAATAGCTTGCAAGGTTTCACTGAAAAGGAAATAGTAGGGGAAAGCCTAAAGGAAGTAATAAAGATACCACAGGATGTCAGACGAAAGAAACTTCTAAACTAAGGGAAAAATGAACCACAGAGACCCTGAGGTAGGAGCATTTCTGCTATGTACAAAGAACAAGAAAGGCTGTTCAGTGAGAAACAGCAAACAATCAGCAGAATATGTGGCTAAGAATACCATAGCACTTCCGTTGTTTACAAGACCAGTGTATCGCGGACCCATAGTGTAGATCACATAAATAGACACACATTTCTCAACAGCCACATTATAAAATGAAAGGCAGATGAAATTAATTATAATATTATATTATTTAGAGAGAAATCATGAAAATTACCTTAGCTTATAATAAATAAAATGATTGTTGAGATAGTCGTATTAATTTTATTAAGCTTCTCTATGAATCCACTATATTTTTGTCACTTAAAGATCACCTCATTTTGGATTATGCCTATTTGCAGTGCCCTGCAGCCACAAGTAGATATGTCAGCCTATAGGTTTTAAAGCTATCATAATGAATTTGGATGCTACTCCCTAGTAAGACACAAAGGCTACTGGGAATGTTTAAGTACAAAGAGAAATAATAGGTACATGATTTGACTAATATTATAACAAGATCACTACAAGTATTAGGTTGAGCAAACTGAAAAGCAGAAAGGAATCCAGTTGAAAGATGTGAAACAGCCCCTGTGCAAAGGTTTTGGGAGCCTGGACCTTGGTCATCCAGGCTGTGAGGAACAAGGGAAAAAGAGGGAGCGGCATCTTCTAAATATAGTTTGACATCTAGCTGGCTTCATTTGCTAGCAGATTGTTGGTCACAAAACAAAGGGAATAGTTCAAAGGTTAACCCTAAGCCAGCTCTTTATAAAATTCTAACAATTAATCCCAGCGATCAAAATTGGTCAGAAATAACTGTTTTACACTTATTGGCCTAGAAGCACTGACAACAATCTCTGGTCTGGAATCAGTGATTTAGAATCAGTGGTCTAGAGTAATATAATTCACTCTCCATGCAAATCTTATTGCTTTGCTTTCCAATAAACTCGCCATGCCTTAAGATACTTGTTTTGGATAGAAAGGTGGGGGAATTTAGAACCAGCAAAGGAGGCAAGGACTTCCAAGTATATTAGCAGTTAGGTAGTGGGAAATGGACAATGTATCCCAACAGGGGAATATGTTGATATCTGAGGAGTCCTCTCTGGATTCTGAAGAGATAGCATTTGATGAGAAGCTCCAGAGATGGGCCAGGGTATTGAGTGTGCTGATGTTTCTTTGTTATTGATTAGAAAGCCATAAACATGAGTATTCTCTGAGTCTATGAAAATCAATAGAACTGTGTGCCTATCACCTATATTCAAAGATCTAAGAAGGCAGAGTAGCATTACAAAGGATGTGGAACCAGAATTACAAAATTAATAAAAAAAAAAAATAATCAGATTGTTAGCCTGAGGTTTCTTCTGTTTTCTTTTTCCAGTTTAGATATTCAGGGAATTCTTTTTCATGAATAAAGATTTGTGCCACTCACTCCTAACATAATGTGAGAAAATAAAATTAAAACTGAATATTAAAAATATGGTACTTTTACCCATTGTTTTAACTTCTATTGAGAGATAATATTAAGATTATATACTCGTAATACAACTAACATGTTCTTGTAAACAAGAATTACAAGGGTGAAGAGCATTCCTATTGAGAGATAAGATATAATCTTTCAAATGAGTACCATGTTTGAGGTTCTACTTCCCATTTAATAGAGGAAAGAGAGAGGTTTTCCACAGCTGCCTGAAAAAGAAAAAAGTGACCGAAAAAAGTGATTCCATAATAGTAAAGCACAGACAAAACTGAGGTGGAGAAAGGAATGAGGAATAGCATGAGAACCCCAGTCAGCATAGGGGGATTGCAATAAAGAACTGATAGTGTGGTATCCCCAACAAGAAGATAAGAATTAAAGAGATAAGATGATGTGCAGGGTCTGGGGAGTCTCGCTGATAACATATGTCATGTGTGCTGTTAAGATCACAGGTTACCAGCCAGGTGGTGGTGGCACAGGCCTTTAATCCCAGCACTCCAGAGGCAGAAGCTACATAGAAACCATGTCTCAAAAAACCAACCAAGCAAACAAACAAAAAAAGTCACAGGTAAACATATAGCTGATAATCTTTAGGCAACAGAAATTACTAATTTCTGCCTTAAAGAAAACTAGAGGTACATAAAGCAATTGGTGACATATTTCTAAAGAAGTTAGATGATGTCATTCTTTATATACTCCTTGCTTGTGGTAGTTATTTAATATTATTAATTAGCTTTGTAAAAGTCTGAATGATCAAAATTGAGTTTGTTCCCTAGGACTCACATAATGAGCCATAGAACCAACTCTTTAAAACTGTCCTCTGATTCCCTCATATGTACTGTGCCAGGCACTCACTCTTCCCTACCCCCAAGATAAACACACAATAAATAAACGAATTAATCAATAAACAAATAAAAAATAAAATAAAGAAAAATAAAAAGTTCCCCCAACATTACACAATAGACATGACTGAACACTATTTTACAAATATCATAAAATAAGAAATAGAAGGAGCCAGTAAGGAAATAGCTAAGTTAAATTCCTTAGGAAAAAATGTTTAGGGCTCAGGTTCTGAATTGTGCTTATTACTCTTTCCTCCTGTGCTGGCTTTGCTGTTTGTTTGCTTGATTATGAGCTGAAAGGTTGCAGTTGCTCACGTTGGTTCATTGTTGGCAGGCTTAGCAGCTAAGAGAGCAGAACAAAGAAAAAGTCAGTCACTGACAAGTGCTTTTGAGGTCCACAAAAATAACCACGTAGGCGATGAGTATATCTGAACACTATTCGCTTCAAGGAAGTGAATGTGTTGTTCTAGTGGTGGGAGTTTAAAGGCAGAAACAAAAATTAGAGAAGGGTGGTAGAGCAAAGAATACAAAATAAAACAAAAACAAAAAGGAACAAAAGACAAAACAGAAAGCCATGCATGCCAGCAAGGGTCCCACCCACTTTCCTGAGCTCCAGATTAAGGAGCAGTTCTTTTCTCAGTACCTACTGGAAAGATTGTTTTGTTTTAATTTATTAACTTATTTCTAATACTGTCCCATTCCTCTGTGTGTCTCTGTATGTGCGTGAGCATGTGTGGGTACCTATGTGTGACACATTAGACCTACTAGTGTGTTTCAGAGGGCAACATATCTTCTTCAGTCACTCACCCCTTATTTTTGAGAATAAGGTCCATTGAACTTAGATTTCCAGTGATGTCATAGACATGGTCTGTCCTTCAGGATTTTAACGTGAATGTTATCGATTAAACATGCTTGCAGAGCAAGAACTTCACTCACTGAACCACCTTCCTAGTCCCATAGAAATATTTTAAGGTAATATATTAGTGTTGATTATTTTTAGTATATATCATGATGGCTATCATTGTATTTAGAGTGTTTCTGCTGCTTCTCATTAGATAGCTTGCAGAACTGCTTACTTAGAGGTTTCAAAGGTGAGCTTTAATAAATTTTTACCCTCCGTATTCAATTTAGACAGGAAAGTCACATGCTGACAAACTTTCTAACATACAATCTGTTTATCGTTGTTTCCCTGCAAACCCCAAATTGCATATAAACGGCAAAACTAATCAACTGAAGCAGAAACAGCATCAATTAGGTTGGTGCCTGGGAACTGAGAAAAAAAGAGCAAACAAAATTAATTCCAATCAGCTTGATAATAAAAAATCAAAAATGTGTAATAACTTGAAATGACTCTGCCAGAAAATAGTTGTGATTTGGCAAAGACATTTTATACAAATGTTTAGAATCCTTCAAAGAATTTCATATCTGGATTTTGTTGTCATTGTCAAGCATTTGGAATCACTACTAAGCTAGTTAACATTATCTGTAACAGGAAATTGCTTTTTTCAGACAGAAAACTATTTTGTTTTTGTGGCTGCTGTTGAATATTGCAAATATTTCAAAACTTGAAAAAAAAAGAACAATATTGTCAATAAACAAAATCAAGATTTTATTGTGTAACTTTATTGTGCTTCATTGGTATTAAATTTTCAAAGTACAATGGTACAAATAACTCTTCAAAGTACAACAGACACACCACAGCTCTTATTTCAAAGAGAATACGAGGTAATTTATTCTGAAGCCATACCAGGTTCCAATGAGGAAACATTTCTGTGGAGTTTTAAAAGTAGCAAGACAAACAAAATCATAAATAGAACTTTTTGAGAATGTGTCTGTGAGAACATTGCATAGATTGCTTACAGAAAAAAATTACAAGTCTCTAATAAAAGTCCTGTAGAATTTTGAGGCTTTAGGTTGCTCAAATATAGGAGTCTGCTTGTTAATTCCAAAAGAATTTACGTAATAGAGACATTTTAAGTCAAACAAGTATGTAGACCGCAAACATCTGTAGAGAGGGCTGCAGAAAGGACAAAGTAAATCTGTATTCCAACTTGTGGCCATCAAACTCACTACAATCAATTGATGTGCTTAAAGAATCGCTCTAAGGATGTCATTGCATGGATTTCACTGTGTTATAGAATATGTGGATGAAAGAATGCCAGCGATGGCAGAGATAGATCTAAAAAGTAATTTCAAAAATTTCTTAGGAGATAAGAGGAGTTTTGAGCATCTAGCAAGCTGAAAAAAAATCCTTGACAATTTAGAAAAAAAAATAGTGAAGTCAGATTTAAGAGAAACCATGAACCACGGGTAAAAGAAATCAGGGCATGGGTTTAAAGTGTCGTGTTGTTAAAATACCAAATTAATGACATACATCACTTAATTGAATGCCAGTCAACTTTCAACACAGGAGTCAAATTATTGTATATACAGGCTTTCCCTAAAGTTGGGAACCTTGATTATTGTATGAGACTGAACAAAATAATTAATACATTTATATGTTTTCTTACAATTTACTATTTAGTCAGAAACAGACAAGTTATAACAAAATTGTAAACAAAATGGAATTGCAATGGAAGCAAATAATAAATTAAGACACAACAAATTTGTAATTTGAACTTCCAGGCTTTGGGTCATTTTGTACATATCTGTTATACCCTGAATAGAATCATGATCACTCAGTATAATAATCAAGGTCTCTACACTCTGGTCTTGACTTATCTAGTCTGAGTCTTAGTTATTTTTCTGTTTCTGTGACAAAACAACACGAACAGGCAATTTATAAAATAACGCATTTAATTGGGCTTGTGGTTTCAGAGGGTTAGAGTCTAAGTGTTAGAGCTCTAAAGGGAAAGGTACCCTGGCTGCTAGAATCTCTGTTCTGGCGGAGGATGGTTTCTGTGCA
Source organism: Chionomys nivalis (assembly GCF_950005125.1). Taxonomy (NCBI): domain Eukaryota; kingdom Metazoa; phylum Chordata; class Mammalia; order Rodentia; family Cricetidae; genus Chionomys; species Chionomys nivalis. The sequence continues at coordinate 24,748,179 of NC_080103.1, read as the reverse complement.
GCAATGTCGCAATCCTGTGCTTCTCCAAGAGAGCATATATATATATAATTTTTCTATTCAAAAATTTCCACTTCCTCCCCTCCTCCCATTTCCCTCTCACTCCCCCATGCATCCTCTTCCCTCCCCCTCCAGTCTTAAGAGATGCCAGGGTACCCTGCCCTGTGGGAAGTCCAAGGCCCTCCCCACTCCATCCAGGCCTAACTTCCAAATCCAACCTCAACAGCCACTAACTGGAGATCAAGAACTGAAACATAAGGGCTGATCAGGGCCACTCTCATTTAGTCCACCATACCCTTTTCCAAAGCATTCTTGAAGCCAATCTTCTCTTATCCATTTATTTATTCACGACTAACAGGTCTATTTAGATTGTTCACCTGGTCTTGGTTTAACTTTGGTATATGGTACTTATCTAAAAAAATGTCCATTTATTTTGCATTTTCCAGTTTTGTGGCATACAGGCTTTTGTAGTAAGATCTGTTGATTCTCTGAATTTCCTCTGTGTCTGTGGTTATGTCCCCCTTTTCACTTCTGATCTTATTAATTTGTGTGTTCTCTCTCTGTCGTTTGATTAGTTTGGATAGGGGTTTGTCGATCTTGTTGATTTTCTCCAAGAACCAACTTTTTGTTTCATTGATTCTTTGGATTGTTTTCTGTGTTTCTATTTTGTAGATTTCAGCCCTCAGTTTGATTATTTCCAGTCTTCTACTCCTTCTGGGTGAGTCTGCTTCTTTTTTTTTCTGGAGCTTTCAGGTGTGTTGTTAAGTCTCCAATGTGTGCTTTCTCCGTTTTCTTTATGTGGGCACTTAGTGCTATGAACTTTCCTCTTAGCACTGCTTCCATAGTGTCCCATAGGTTTGAGTATGTTGTCTCTTTATTTTCATTAAATTCAAGGAAGACTTTAATTTCTTTCTTTATTTCTTTCTTGACCCAGGTGTGGTTCAGTAGTTAACTGTTGTTCAGTTGTTGGCTTTCTTGGGGGTAGCCTCATTGTTGAATTCTAACTTTAACCCATGGTGATCTGATAAGACACAGGTGGTCACTAAAATTTTTTTGTATCTGTGGAGGTTTGCTTTGTTACCGAGTATGTGGTCAATTTTCAAGAAGGTCCCATGAATTGCAGAGAAGAAGGTATATTCTTTCCTATTTGGGTGGAATATTCTATAGATGTCTGTTAAGTCCATTTGCTTCATTACCTCCATTAATTCTCTTATTTCTCTATTAGGTTTCTGTCGGATTGACCTGTCCATTGGTGAGAGAGGTGTGTTGAAATTTCCTAATATTAGTGTGTGTGGTTTGATGTCTGCCTTGAGTTCTAGTAACGTTTCTTTTACATAAGTGGGTGCTTTTATATTAGGGGCATAGATATTCAGTATTGAGACTTCATCTTGATGAATTGTTCCTGTTATGAGTATAAAATGACCATATCTATTTCTTCTGATTGATTTTAGTTTGAAGTCAGATTTGTTAGAAATTAGTATGGCCACACCAGCTTGTTTCTTAGGTCCATTTGCTTGAAAAACCTTTTCCCAGCCCTTTACTCTGAGTAGATGTCTATCTTTGTGCTTGAGGTGTGTTTCTTGTAAACAGCAGAATGTTGGATCCTGTTTTCATATCCAATCTCTTAGCCTGTGCCTTTTTATAGGTGAATTGAGTTCATTGATATTAAGTGATATTAATGACCAGTGGTTGTTGACTCCAGTTGTTATTTTTTTTTTTTGGTAGTAGAGTTTGTGTGTTTCCCTTCTTTGAGTTGTGCTGGTGAAGGGTCGCTAGTTATCTGAGTCATTATAGGCAGTGTTGGCAATGTTGAATTCCTTGGGTTGTGAATTCTTTTCAAGCCGTTTACTGCTGGAAAGGATTCCCTAAGCAGCAAAACATAATGTCCACCAAAAGTTCCCACATCATCCATAAAACATAGTTTACAGGAAGTTAAAGCCTGGTTCTTATGTAAACAATGTATGAAGTCCTAAGGAAATATTTGTTTAAACTTTTAATTAAGGAGGGACAAGTAAGATATCAAGAATATTCAACTATAAACCAAAATATAAATATATAAAATTCATATATATTTACAATACACATAGAATATACAATTTAAAACATAACTAGAAGTACTCAGAAAAGTAGAAAGTTTGCCAATATATTCAGTATTTGTAAACATCCATAATAAATAAAAAACAGGAAAAATAAATAACAAAGCTCAGGGTTTTCAATAGTATAAAGTGGAAATAAATTCTAGCTAACTGGGGAAAAAAACTGTTCTTAAATTCCTATGTATATGAATGATGTAAGCTCCTTTTTTCTATAGGTTAAGTTTGAAGATAATAGAAAGAAAGAAATTTTATATATACAAGGCTAAACTTAGAAGCCCAGAGAACTGTATGTATTACTTGAAACATCTCCTGAGAGTATGGAGATAGTCTTAATTCTGAATCAAAGATTTCATCACTTTATGTCTTACTAAAAGCAGATGCTGAAAAAGGACAAATTAATTATCTTATCATATTATGTTAATCACTGTAATTCACCAGGCAATTAAATTTCTTCTAACATTTGGCTCAAAAAGAATTTTGTACATGTTCTGTTCCTTTTTCTTTCAGTTTACACACTACGTAAAGTAACAATCCAAGAGCTTTCCGGTACTCCCACTTAGATAATGTTGACATTTGCAGTAGTAAAAATAATAGCCACCCAGAAATTTTAATTGACTATGGAAGCTTAACTTAATGAGCAGAAATACATTATAGGTGCATAAAAAGCAGAAGTATAGGCTGAAGAGATGATGCAGGAGATGAGAGAGTCTCTGTAATTCTGATCCGGGAACTTAATTCATCCACTGTTCACACAGAAAGAAAACACAAGCAATAGAAAATTTGTCCCACTATCTTCACAGACATCAATTGGCCTCCTCGTTTTTGCAGAGAATGAAGAAAACTTAATTGTGTTTTAAAACTAGAAAAATGGGAGCCTGAAATACTTCAACAAGTTACATAAGCTCTACATGAGGTTTTACCTCCAATCCAAAAGAAAAACCAATATTAAAACAACTGGAAAAATTCCTGATTGTTTTCCAAAGCAGGACACGAATACAACACATTGTTAGACAGCAGAATGCTTCTTGTAGTTGAGCTTATTTATACTAAATTCTATTTTACAGGCACTGGAAGACTAATGATTCAAATGAATTGGAGTTCAATTTTATTGTACTGTAGACATCCAATAGATTTCCATTTTTATGTATTTTATGAAACTGTACTTTCACAAAACTAACAAAATTTAGTTAGTTCCAGTTCACTTGCTGAGAGTATTCTACATTTTATATTGCATTTAGAATGACAACATAGTACCATAAGTTATATTCAAATAATTAATAAATATTTTTATTATATCAAGTACTCTTTTAAGGTAGAATGTAGACCCAGGGTCTTGCATAGATTATCTCATTTGATTTTTATAAGGTGCAATTAAAAAAAGACTATTTTGATTATCTCTCTTATAGAAAAATAATTTTCCTAAATTAAAAATTGAGTCTGGATAATGTATGTCATTGCAACTATAAAAGTCAAATTGTTAATGATGCTAATATATACATGATTTTCCTTAAATCATAATCAAGAATATTATTTTCACATAGGAAAGACTTTATCCACTAAATATGCAAGGATAAAATTCCCTCAGTTTGAGTGTGAACATGTGCATATGTGTGTGGGTATAACTTAAATTTTATTAACTCTAGGATTTAAGTTGCTTTGATTTTGAATTTGCATAATAGAAAATGAATTTAGACTATTCTTAAATCTGTAAAATTTATCTATCACTTGCTTCTTCAATTTTTCAAAGATAATGACACAGACAAGGGGGTCACTTATGAGATGAACAAAGGATTTCACCAGCAATGCTAGCAAGACTCAAGAAGGGTCCAGTCTGCTGCAGTTGTGAGATTCCTCTTCAGGCCAGCCACAGTTCTCCTCTTCTTTATTCCTATAAAAAATACTGCCTACTTATGCATTATCTATTCAAAAGAATAAATTAGAAGTCCCACAGGATATAGACTTTTCCCTTTAAAATTGGTAATTAACATAATAATCGTCTCTATATTTTAATTGCAATCAAGAAATTTTGTTGAATTCTAAAGATTTTGCAAGAATGAGGTCAGATGCCAGCAGAGGTGTGAATAGGTAAGGAGGGCTCAGTGATTATTTTTCCCCAATTTTCTCACATAATCTATTTTTCTCTTTTGTAACCTTTGTGCAGAATAATAAACAGGAAACATATGACTGCCTGCACACTACTTTAGCAAGAGAACTGAAATTTAGCAGAAAACAAAAACATTATCTAACAAATAACAAATAAAGAAATTATCTAACCAAGAGCTCTAGTTACTGCAAGGATCAATTTGTCGTATTGAAGGTTGGGAAATTTTCACCTTCCAGCATACTGATTTAGGTTGTTTGTTTTGGAGTCCTAAGAGTAAAAAGACTCACCTGAGGGTTTGAAGCACATTAGTTATAAGCTCTGATGTTTTCCAGCTCTGCTAGAAAGGAAACGAGATGAGATTTTTTTTTTTTATTGAAAAAAAAATTTTCCGCCTCCTCCCCGCCTCCCATTTCCCTCCCCTTCCTCCTGCCCCTCTCCTCCTCCCCCCACTCCTCTTCTCCTCCCTCTCCAGTCCCATGAGCAGTCAGGGTTCCCTGCCCTGTGGAAAGTCCAAGATCCTCCCCCCTCCATCCAGGTCTAGGAAGGTGAACATCCAAACTGTCTAGGCTCCCACAAAGCCAGAACCTGAAGTAGGATCAACACCCCGTGCCATTGTCCTTGGCCTCTCGTCAGCTCTCATTGTCCGCCATGTTCAGAGAGTCCGGTTTTATCCCATGCTTTAAGAGAACCTGAAGGATAGAGTAATTCAAAGAGCTGGAAAAGGTCCCATGAAAACAACACCTCCCAGTGGAAGTCTGTGACTGAACCTCTCAAGTATGATAATGACTGCGTATTAAATATTGCGGAATGAACATATTAACAGAAGAATCAGTCTAGCTATTGCAGTTATCTTGTCAATTATTTAATTATTTAAACTAGAGATTTTGTAACTCAGATTCGGAGCTAAAGATTTCTTCCCTGGCTGGCTTTACTTGGCCTGAGCGGTAGACAATAAAGTAATTCTTTCTGGTGGCTCTTGTAAATTGCAAGTCTAAGAACCGCAGACTTCTGTTGTTTACTAACTCTATAGAAAAGGGACTGATGTAGCTATACGAGTATGGGAGAACCTACCTCATTTCTCACAAAGAGGAAGCCTAAATAATTCCACACCCTCGCTGAAATTTTGGGTTATTATGTACAATAAGCACATTTTCTGTCTTCTCACTAAATGTAATTTTCAAGTCTCAGGAGCTAGCTCCTTTTGCATGGCACAAAAGGCCATGTCACTTAGAGACCAATCATTAAGAGAGGAGTAAGAGGTGACACTCCACCCCTTCGGATTGATGAATCACAGATAAGATAGCTTCACTACAATCCATTATCTCCAACAATACCCTTAACACAAGGAAAAAGGAAAAACTAATATCTTTTTCATGGGTAAAATATCACTTAGTATATCATTCTAATAATTTCTCCTTCCCCCTTCTACATTCCACATTGCATTCCAAAGAGAAATGTGACAATGGCCTTGTATTTCACCGTGATGCTAATGTATTTGCAATCAAGAAAGAAAAGGGAGAATGGATGTTTATTATTATTATAATTACAAGGAGTACATGTTGGGATTCTAAAACTGGGATGTGCACTGTGGAATAGATAAAATAAAAATGCATTCCCTTTCATCGCTGTCATCAAAGAAGAGGGAGCTAAGAAATTTGCCATTAGATGACAGATTAGCAGTGACACTGATTTCACTGTTTACATGATTAAGTGCCCTGGTGTGGTCTAATGGATGTTGGGAGATGCCTCAATTTCTGAAGGTGAGACACGGAGTATACAAAGTAACAGAGAGGAAGAAGATAAAAGCGTGCCTGTGGCAAAAGAAAAAAATTCATAAGAAAAATAGCATCTGGTAGTGCCTATCATATTCATAGGACTGGAATATATCCCTGTGCCCTTTGTAAAGATGTCACAGAAAAATAGTTACTCAAACGGAGTTACTCAAATATTTAGGGAAAACACACTTTATGCACGAACACGAAACAATTGTCAGATAATTCTTGCACAACTTAGGAGTGTATTTGTTAATCAGAGATGGCAAGGAAAACATAACACATTGAAGATTTAGTCTGTTACTTACCTGCTATGTAGGTGGGAATCCTGAATTAGGTCCCATTGTTATTATGCCTCCTCCTAAGCAGGGAACAGGGTCTCAGGTATTCATCTTTGAAAACTTAGAAAAACAAAACAAACAAAACAAAACAAAATAGTGTTGTAATATTTAGCCTTTCAAGGTGTAGCAACTGTGAACCTGTAAATGCTCACACCTCTCCCACCTACAAAATGCATCATCCTGAGCAGAAAGTTTTAAACCAGACTAGAAAAATTCTGGGAAGAGAAAAAGCAGAGACAGTCATTAGCCAGAAGCAGAGGAAACAAGATGAGAATGCCTCACTGAGAAAAAGTATCAAGCCACAATACAAAATACAGATAAGAATTATGAGTAAATTTAAGTTGTGAGACCTAGTTGAAAATAAGCCTGAAGCCGGGCGGTGGTGGCGCACGCCTTTAATCCCAGCCCTCGGGAGGCAGAGGCAGGTGAATCTCTGGGAGTTCGAGGTCAGCCTGGTCTACAAGAGCTAGTTTCAGGACAGGCACCAAGAAAATAAGCCTGAGCTAAGAGACCACGCAATTTATAATTAACATAATTCTCTGGGTGTTTCTTTGGGAGTGAACCACTGTGGGACTGAGCACAACAAAAATTCTGTCTACAGACTCCAATAATCTCAGAGTAGACATCAGTTCAAAAATCCTAAATCTGATCATGTAAGTTTGAATTGGATGTGGCTAAGATTCTTCATTTAGTGAATTCTGAAACAGAAGCTCCATTTGTGGACTTCTGACACTAGAAAACAATCTATCTGCTCCCAAATAATAATAAAACAGTTTGAAAATCCAACATGGCTGTCTCCATGCTCTTACAAAGCCTGCAGTGAACTCTGACCTGGAGCTCTGTCTTCTAATTTCAGAACATTATGCTCTAGGGTCACAGAACACCCCAGTGTGCTCCTAGATCTTCTTTGTGTGTGTGTGTGTGTGTGTGTGTGTGTGTGTGTGTGTGTGTGTGTAAAAGGAAGCACACATTTGTACCTGTCACATGTTCCTGTTCATTTCTTGTAGAACGTGTAATGTTGAAGGCACCCTTTCACATCTCTCCTTTTTCTGCTGTTTTTGATCTAAGCTGACAGTATTTCTGCTGGTGTCATATTTTTAAGCGCCCCCGGGTCTTTCGTGTTTGTCACAGGGATTCTCTCCATGAGATCAAAGGCTTCCCCATAGACCTGTCTACTCTTTCTGCCAAGCTGGTGGAGAGGAACCATGAGTCACACTAATAATCTCTTCAAAAAGAGAACTGTGTGGCCAAACACTTTGACTTTTGCATTCATGAAAGGTTATTCTGGCAAAGATTCTTTACCTCCAGAACACACTTTCCTGATAGCTCCTTGCTGAGGGATTTTTATAACCTGGATAGCCTGAGTATTCCCTTAATCAAATCATGGCTCCATTTGCTTAAAAATATATGTCTTCCCTTATTGGAAGTACCAAGAGAAAGCCAAATGACATTGCCAAAAGTTTACCTTAAATACACCAATTAAAAATTTGAGGGTTTTCAGATGTTTCTTTGCATTCAGCTATAGGAAATAATTCAGCTACGGCCTCTAGCCTTGTATAGCAAAAACACCTTCCCAACCATTTCCAACAATATTATCTAACTTCCTTTTGGAATCATTGTTAAAGTATCCCTGAGCATGTGTGGCTCCTTATACATTCTCTGTGATGGTATGGGTTTTCTCAACCATCATTGCCTTTTCCTCTGCACCTTCAAAAACAGCTTCAACAACCATCACTTTTACCTATGTCTTCCAAGGTTATCCTGACTCCTTTCTCTAATGCTTATTCAATTTCTTGTGATTATTAACAACTCCTGACAACCTTATACAAAAGACTATAGTTGCAAAAGGCTTAAAACAACACACATTTATTCTCGTGTAGTTTTGGAGGCCAGATTACAAGCATTAAGGTGCTGGAAAGGCAGAATTCTTCCCAGAAGTTTCCGGAAGGGTTTCATTTTGTTTTGTTTTGCTTTGTTTATTCTGTTGTTTGTTTGTTTGTTTCCTTGATTTTTCTAACTGAAATGACTAATTGCTTTCTTTGGCTAGTGGCTTTTTACAAACACAATAACAAATTCTGCTGTTGTTACCTGTCCTACGCTACTCCTTAGAGATAACTTCTCTGCTTCATGTCATAATAACTAGAACTGCAACTGGAATTTGTTTGGATGACCAGAATGATCTCCTCAGAGCTAGAATATGCAATTACATCTCTAAAGCCACTTTGCTCTAAAAAGTTAATGTATTCATTAAACCTGTGGATTAAGATGTAAATTTCCAAGGAATAGTGCTTAATTCAAATTCAGAGAGCCAATGATAAATGGTAAAAATATTTATAATTAATTTGCATGAATTTATTCATCTTTTATTAATAACTCATTATAAATCCCTCCTAGAGTCTATATTTGTTGCGAGAGATCATACACACACACACAAAGAAGACAACAGTGTTTTGAGGCTTTGTTTTCTTGTTGCTATTTTTTTAATGTAGGGGCCTAGAGAGAGAGTGTGTGTGTAAGTGTGTATAAAGCTAAGTGTGCAAATGATGAATATGCACATGAGAAGTAGTGCAAGACTTCAGGTATTGTGATAGTTTGAAAAACACTGCCCCCTTTAGGTTCACATAATTTTATGTTTATTCATCAAGAAGGGGCACTGTTTAAAAGGATTAGATGATAAGGACTTATGGCCTTGTTTGAACTGATGTGGCCTTGTTGAAGGAAATGAATTGCTGAGGGTCGACTTTGAGGTTTCAGTGGTTCAAGGTGTGTCTTTCAGCTATTGCTTCAGCACCTGCCTGCATGTCTCCATACTCACTAACAAAAAATGAAAGGACAGAACCTCTGAAATCGTAAACAAGTTCCCACTAAATGTTTTCTCCAATGCGAGTTGCTGTGGTCATGGTGTTTCTTCACAGTGACATTACTTCACAAGCTTTAGTATTGCTTGAGACTTGGTTTCTCAGTCATTGCATCTAGGCTGACTAGCAAGCATGCTCTGAGGATTTGCCTGTCTCCACTCTCTGTTTCTAAAGTTTGAATTATTAGTACATAGAGCTTGCCCTGAACTCTCAATCATGAAGGACGGTGTCTTAGTTAGGGTTACTATTGCCATGAGGAAACACCATTACCAAAAAACAAGTTGGAGAAGAATGGATTTCCTTGGCTTATGTTTACATATTGCCATTCATATCAAAGGAAACCAGGACTGGAATTCAAGCAGGGAAGGAACCCCAAGGTGGGAACTGATGTAAAGGTCCTGGAGGAGTGCTGTCTATTTGCTTGCTTCTCCTGGCTGGATCAGCTTACTCTCCTATAGAGTCAAGGACCAGCAGCCCAGGCATAAAACCACTCACAATGGGCTGCCCCCCCCCCCATTCAATTACTAATTAAGAAAATTCCTTACAGCTAGAACTTAGGAAGGCATTTCCTCAGTTAAGTTTCCCTCCTTTAAGATACCTCTAGTTTGTATGTCACGTTGACATACGAGTAACCTGCACCCACAATTTATCAGACTCTTCTGTAGACTTGTTTAAACATAGAGCTTTAGAGTACTATAGCATACTTTCTTAGTCACTTGCATTGTAACATAAAATCTACAAAACCATTAGAGAACAAAGATCCAAGTCTCATAGAAAGCATGTGCAAAGATAGTGCATATACGACAGGGCACCCTTTCTAACACCAATGCATCGGTACACAGGAGTTAACTTCACAGTAACTTAAAGAGATGATACTACTAGTGTAACGTCTTCTAAAAAGAAAATGCTATTTGAACAATATGAGAAAAACATTACACACACACAGGAATAACATGACACAAGCTACCTAATCCAAGAGATTCTTCCACAAATAAAGTTCAGAAAAACTGACTTCAAACACAGTTGAGAAATAAGATTAGAGTCAAAGTCCATGTGGTACTCCATAGTTTACAGGACATCCAGTGACATGCTTGAGAAAAATCACAGGCATCTACTGTTAAATGTTCTTAGCCACCAGATATTCCCTGTATTATCCCGTGTTAACTATATGACTTTCTTTATCATGAAAATGGTAAAGGTCCCCTTCACACAAACAATACCAAAAATAAGTTACCAATTCTTTTATTTGTTCTATGTTTTCACTGGTTTAAAGCTCAGGAAGTAATTAGATGTCTTTAGTTTAAGGTCACTACATCCTACTACATTGTATGGAATCTGTTTCTCCTTTTAAAAACCAGTGTACTATCCTGAGTGAGGTATCCCAGACCCAAAAAGAGGAACATGGGATGTACTCACTCATAATCGGTTTCTAGCCATAAATAAAAAACATTAAGCATATAATGTGTGATCCTATAGAAGTTAAATAAGAAAGTGAACCCAAAGAAAATCATATAGTCATCCGCATGGAGAGGGGGAAGTAGACAAGATTGCAGGGCAAAAACTGGGAACTTGCGGGAAAGGTGGCATGGGGCAAAGGGGAAATGGGATGAGAAACATGAGAAGGGGAGGATGGGAGGAGCTCGGGGGATTGGGATGGTTGGGATATAGGAAGGATGGATACGGGAGCAGCGAAGTATATATCCTATCTAAGGGAGCCATCTTAGGGTTGGCAAGAGACTTGACTCTTGAGGGGTTCGCAGGTGTCCAGGATTATGTCCCCAGCTGGTACCTTGGGCAACTAAGGAGAGGGAACCTGAAATGACCCTATCCTATACTGATGAATATCTTGCATATCACCTTAGAACCTTCATCTGGCGATGGATCGAGGTAGAGACAGAGTCTCAATTTGGAGCAACGGTCTGAGCTCTTAAGGTCCAAATGAGGAGCAGAAGGAGGGAGAACATGAGCAAAGAATCAGGACCACGAGGGATGCACCCACCCACTGTGACAGTGGAACCGATTTATTGGGAGCCCACCAAGGCCAGCTGGTCTGGGACTGAATAAGCATGGGTTGATTCCGGACTCTCTGAGCATGGCGGTCAATGAAGGCTGATGAGAAGCCAAGGACAATGGCACTAGGTTTCGATCCTAATGCATGAACTGGCTTTGTGGGAGCTTAGCCTGTTTGGACGCTCACCTTTCTGGACGTAGATAGAAGGACCTTGGTCTTCCCGCAGGGCACGGAATTTGGACTGCTCTTCAGTATCGAGAGGGAGGGGGAATGGAGTTGGGGGAGGAGAAGAGGAGTGGGGATAGGGGGAGGGAAGTGGGGGGAGGGGGCAATATTTGGGAGGAGGGGAGGGAAATGGGAAACGGGGAGCAGGTGGAAATTTTAATTAAAAAAGAAATAAATAAAAAATATAAAAGGAAAAAAAAAAAAAGTGTACTGACCAAGCATACTGATGTGTATTTTAATGGAAATGGGTGTAAGAAAAAAGACTGAATCTACTCTGGATCACATAGTAAATAGAATAAATGAATGTGTAAACATATTCAGAAATGATATCAGTGAATTTAAGTTATAACTGTGCTAAAGGAGACAGATAGGGAACAGGAAGAACACTAGTAAATCTGATATAGTTTGACTACAGAGAATGTAACAACAAAAACAGTGAAGATAATTTAAGTGTATGGTTTCTCAAAATCTCCTTGACAAATAGCTTGTCAAATTCACTTCCTAGGTATGACTAAAAGCATATCATTAAACTAAAAGAATTTATTAAATTTCACAGCCTTCATTTTTTATTGCAGTTCAACTAGGTTTAGTTAGATTGGCATGAATTGTATATAAAACTGCTTTTAATACAGTAACACAAAGCACTAGGGAAATGGCAGGTTAAAGAAGAATTTCATCTGTGATAGTGTCAAATGCATTTTTTACCAAGGAAATACTCAAGGTAGATGTTAAAACCAAATGATGATAGGAACTGATACCTACAACATTTAAATTATGCATTGAGTTAGATGTAAGAAAGCATGACAAACATCCAAAAGTAGATTCAAGAACTCAATGTAGAAAATATATTTCCCAGGTAATTGTTGTTTCTTCAAAATACTCCTAGGATTTCTGTAATTTCTCTGAAAATGTAAAAATACAACCTCAGAAGTCTCTGTCTCATGTAGAGCTTTTCTTTTGTATTTGAAGAGAACTGAGAAAACAAATGCATAAGATGTAAGAAATCTTATGCTTATAAATCTATCATGTGCTACAGATTTCCATTTTGAAATGTGTTGTGGCTCTGACATTAAGTTTAAATGTACCAAGTTTCCATCACTACTGGCACCTACTACTCATGTCATTCTTTTATCTTATCATTTAAATAGTCTGTTTTACAACCCTGAAACATAGGCTGGGAAATAAATGGGAATTAACTACAGTATTGTATAATTTTTGAGGCTAATATTTACAAAATACAGGTGATTAGCCAAATACCTTGATCAATCTTTCCATGATAACATTTCCATTCTGGCGATTCTTCTGAAGAAAATAACAAGCTTTGCAAATTGGTATCATCTTGGTTTGCAATTTTAACTCAATATTTGAATTTTTTATTTCTTCTGTTAATTGCTTTTCATTTATAAAGTCCTGGTGGACAGCTGAGGGGTTAATATTTCCCAGAATTTAAAATTTTGCTACAATCAAATATGGAAACTTATTTTATAGCAAGATTAAAAATTGTCAATACAAACACTATATTTGAAAAATAGATATAATAAGAAAATCTTAACCTGTAGTTTATTTTCATATGTAGTTTATTTTTATTTTACTTGTTTATTTAATGATTTTATATGTGTAAACAACTGAATCTAATACATATCTTTAAACTATCTTTAGTAGATACTTTAAAGCACTCCATTGCTCTGTTTACATAGAAATCATACACACATCCTGCTTACTGCTCTGATTTTACTATTTCAGTGTGTCCTTCTTAGCAGAATAATTAATCACTTTATATATACAGCACCTTTTGAAACACTGGAATCTCTTTTTCTCCATTGTCTTTGTAAAGGGGAGAGTTCTTCCCTGCTTTGTTTTTAACTCTGACATTTCTATTCATCTTATTCTTCAAAGTAGAATCCATTAACGTCTACTTTACTTTTCTTTTTCTAGTTTACTTCGATAGTTGAGGAACAAAACAGAATCTTTTCTACTACTGCACCTTTAATGTTGGTGCTATATATTCTAATTTATTTTCATTATTCTTTTCTGCACCTTGATCCTGTTTTTTAATAAATCTAATTGTTTCTTTTAAAAGACAGTAGCCCCATTTAGTGGATATTCATAAGCACAAAGTTTTACCTATACTTTGGAATATTTGTTAGTTTTAGAAAGCTCTGCGTGATTGGATGCCTAGTCTCTTTGAGAAATCTTTTGATGTAAGGCAAAATGTGTAAAATTATTTGTAGTCTTGGTAGCTGGGAACAAACAAGCGGCCTCCTACTACAAATGTACTCCAACATGTGCCAGTTAAATCCACACAAAACCTGAGAAAGCTTGAAGAGGAATACAAGAAACGAAAAAGCTGATCTATTGGGAGCTCTCCAAGGCCAGCTGGACTGGGACTGAATAAGCATGGGTTGAAACTGGACTCTCTGAACATGGCGGACAATGAAGGCTGATGAGAAGCCAAGGACAATGGCACTAGGTTTCGATCCTAATACATGAACTGGCTTTGTGGGAGCTTAGCCTGTTTGGATGCTCACCTTCCTGGGCCTGGATGGAAGTGGGAGGACCTTGGTCTTCCTGTAGGGCAGGGAATTTGGACTGCTCTTCAGTATCGAGAGGGAGGGGGAATGGACTGGGGGGAGGAGAAGAGGAGTGGGGATGGGGGAGGGGAGTGGGGGGAGGGGGCAATGTGTGGGAGGAGGGGGAGGGAAATGGGAAACGGGGAGCAGTTGGAAATTTTAATTAAAAAAATAAATAAATAAATAAATAAAAAAGAAACGAAAAAGCAGAGTTTAACAAGCTTCTTCTTGCTCTGTTTGCTGGTGGCTCCTTTAAGAAGGTCTTCTTGATTCAGCAATACTAGAGGACTAGCAAAAAATAAAAATAAAAAACCCACAAACAACAATCCTCCCCTCCCCCAGCACAGTTTCAAAGCTGCAGCTTCCTGGAGCTTCACCAGCACAATAGGGTCTGACTCTTGGGAGGTTCAGCTATGGAGCACTTGAATAGAGTTTGTAGGTCTGGGGCTTTGTATGTGGCTGAGACCATGCCTGCAGCTCAGTACCCCGACTCAGGCAGGCAATGGGATCTGGTCTGTTAGGAGTGCCCAGGCGGGAAAGCATGGTGGATTCCTGCTGCCATACACAGAGATATTTCCAGACTGCGCAATGCTCTGCGTGGTAGATTTAGCTACTGCTCAGATAAAAAGGGCTTATGTGCTACATGCTCCTTCCCAGAGTTAAAGTGGTGAGCCTATCGGCAATTCCAGAGCTGGCTGTAATGGTACCTCCACCATTTTGAAAGGCAGACAGAGGAGAAGCCTGCACCCAAAGCTGCAACCAAACTGCTTACCATTTTAAAAGTTGTCCAGGACAGAAAAGGATTACAGATTCACAATAGGATAGATTCAGACATAAAAGAACTCTAAATGAGTCACAGTAAAAAATGTAGTTAGGATTAGGAGAGAGAAGAAAAAGAATAGACAGTAAGTATAATATAAAAGAGTACAGGCAATCATAGATTGAAGGAGTAAAGATAATAAAATAAATACTAAACTTGTCGAAAAAGTAATAGAGTAAGAAAAATAAGCCTCATAAAGATGGAATATACACAGAGAGACTGGATTAGGTATATCATTTTGTTTGCTTTGTTTTTTTTTTTTTTTGACTGTTAAAGAGTGACATAACAAGAGACATTTTATTGTTCAGACTGCTAAGTTAAAACAAAATAAAGATATCTTGACTTCAGAATTTGAGTCTAAGGTATATTGCTTTGGAAAAGAGGTTCTGCTTTTGTTTCCACAGAAGATGAAAACCTGTAGATTAATTCCAGACTAATGTGGTTTGATGAACCAAGAGCACCTGAAAGGTTACCCTGAACACCCCCCAAATAACTTTGCCCAACAAAAATCAGGAAGTAGTTTGGAGAGAACTATGCCCATACTCTATATTCCCAAATATTGTTTTTAAATGTTTCTTTTCATTTAAAGGGAGATATGCTATAGAGATTTTCATTGATATGGATCTTAGTTTATTGATACAAATTTAAGGTCAATTTTGTTTGTATTTTTAATCTTAATTAAGGTATTGTGTTTGCCCAGATCATTTAAAAATGTAATGTATAATTAAGAAATATAGGTTTATAGATAATCATATATAATAGACAAATGTGCAGTCATGTTAGTTATATTTTCAAGATATACAGAGTTGTATTTAGATGGATAGGCATTCTTCAAACCTATCAAAGACTAAAAAATATGGCATTAAAAATGTTTAAGAACTTAGGAATTTTCATAACATCTACTCCTGGCAATACCAAGCTACTTCAAGAGGATGGTGGGCACCTTATGGCATTGGTTAGCCATTTGGGTAAGAAACTGCTTTTGTTTGATCTGATTGATAATATACTATATAAAATGGACATGCAGGACCCAGAGAGAAGTGACTGCTGAACTTGCCTAAAGGTGAGATGGTCCTTCGGGGTTCTTGCTACATGAAAAAGTCTGCCAGACATTCTGCAGGGCACAGAAGAAAGCAAATGATAAACTTTGTCATTACAAGGTAGAACAGATCTTCAAATTTCCTGTTTTGTGGGAAAATCTGCTGGACACTATGGGCCTATAGGCTGAAGATGGATGTTCCAACACATCAGAAGAACTTTGGGTGACTGTCTAGGCTGCACAATGTCTCTACCAATTCTAGAGTTTTGGAAGTTGCTAACAATGCACTTCCCATTTATTTAGGTAAGATTTTATACTTTTTGAGTCTTTGATGGAGTTGAATAATAGACAGTTATAGTTATAGTTTTCCTTAGTTATGATAAACAATAAAGTAGATATAAATATTGTAACTATAATTTTTAGTTGATACCTTTTTTGTTATTTTACTATGTTATAACATTTTACTATGTTAATGCTAAAACCTTCCTTTTATTTAGACAGAAAAGAGGATATGATGTGGGAAGTCCTTCTGTATATGTGTTGCTTTTATTGGTTAATAAATAAAGAAACTACTTTGAGCCTATAGCAGGGCAAAACAGCTAGGAGGGAAAAACTAAACTGAATGCTGGGGAAAAGGAGGCAGAGTCAGGAAGATGCCATGTAGCCACTGCTTGGAATAGATGAGCTGGAACCTTGCCAATAAACCACAGCCACATGGTGATACACAGATTTATAGAAATGGGTGAAGTTAAGATGTAAGAGCTATCTCATAAGAAGCTAGAGTTATTAGACCAAGCAGTGATTTAATTAATATAGTTTCTATGAGGTTATTTCAAGTCTGGGCAGCCATCTCCTACTACACTAAAAAGCATGAACAAGTACTCTTCTACTACAATAAAAAGCATGGTTTTTGTATTCTTTTTTTTATTTAAAAGATTTTTAATTTTACATACTAGCTCCAATTTCCCTCCCTCCCCTTCTTCTGATCCCCCCACTATCCCATATCCCACCCCCAATCACTCCTCAGAGGAGGTAATGTCTCCCTTGGGCAGTCAACGAAGTCTTTTATACCAACTTGAGGCAGGACCAAGCCCCTCCTGTATCAACACTGAGAAAGGTATTCCATCACAGGGAATGGGCTTTTAAAAGTCAATTCATGCAGCCAAGATAAGTTTTGGTTTCACTGCCAGCCCCCCGCAACATATCAAGCCACATAACTGTCACCCATATTCAGAGGACTCCGTTAAATCCCATGAAGGATACCACTGTCAGTCCAGAGTCTTTGAACCCCCATTAGCTCAGGTTAGCTGTCTCTGTTTTTTACCCAATCATGATGTTAAGCAGATAGCACTATAACAATCAAATTGAAAGGGAAATATCCTAAAGGATTTCAAATTCAAATCACTTTATGATAAAAATCATGAAGATAATAGTGGTAAAGGGGTTATACATCAATATAATAGAGGTGAATCTCAGCAAGCCCATAGCCAGCATCAAACTAAATGAATATAAACTCAAAGCATTTTCAGTAAAATAGGAACAAGACAAGACTATTTATTCTATTCATATCTATTCAATATGGTATATGATGTCTTAGCTAGAGTGATAAAAGAACTGAAGGGGATTTAAATAGGAAAGGAATAACTTAAAGTATCTTCATTTGCAGACGATATACTTGTAAACATAGATGACCCTAAAAACTTTACCAGAAAACTTCTTAGCAGATAAAAACTTTCACCAAATTTGACAAACACACAAAAATAAGTAGCGTTTCTATTTACAAATGACAAATATACTCAGACCAAACTCAAGAAACAATACCTTTCAAAATGGCTCAGATTATATATTGGGCTCTCTTAGTTAGAGTTTCTATTGTTGTGAAGAGACACTATGATTCAGCAACTCTTATAAAGGAAAACACTTTATCATGGTGGATTATAGTTCAGAGAATTAGTCTATCATCACTATGGCAGGACAAGGTGGCTTGGAAGCTGGCATGTGCTATAGAAGGAGCTGAGAGTCCTATATCTTGATCCTCAGCCAACAGGAAGTGAACTGAACTAGGTATAGCTCGAACATAGAAAATATCAAAGCTTGTTCCACATAAACACATTTTTCTCCAAAAGGCCACACCTAATTCAACAAGGTCACACCTCCTAGTAGTGCCACTCAGTCTGAGTTTACAAAGGTCAATTAGATTCAAACTACTACATTCCACTCCCTGGCCCCAATAAGCTTGTAACTATATCATAAAGCAAAATACATTTAGCCCAACTTCAAAAATCCCTTAATCAATCATAGTCTCAATGATCTTTTAAAGCACAAAGTTCAAAGTCTTTTCCAAGATTCATGTAATTTCTTAACTATAATCCCATATAATATCAAAATAATAAATTAGATAGCATACTTCCAACCTAAAATGGCATAGGATATAAAATACTGTTCCAAAATGCAGGGAAGGCTCATACTCAGGACTAAAGCAAGACCTAACGCCAGCTGGGCAAACTCCAAACTCTGCATCTCCAAGTACTCTTCAGATCTCCAACTCCTTTCAGCTTTGGTGACTGCACCTTACTTCTTTCTCTTGGACTGTTTCCAATCCCTGTTATCAGCTATAATAGTACTCTGGTATCTGTAAAATCTTGGTTAGGGTCTCCAAGGCAATCCAAGGTTCTCCTTCACAGCTTCCTACAATGGCTTCTCTGAGTCTTCATTCAGAAATACTCCTGACACATGCCTGGCCTCAGTGGCATTTTTTAGTTGCAGAGGAAGATTTCATAATTACTTTCTTCTATCCTTGACTCTAAAGCTAGAATCATATAGCGAAAGGCACCAAATTCTGCTGCTTGCTGGGACTAGAACATGACCCCGTCATTCAGTAACTAGCTTTCTGTTTTTGATTGTTTTCTTCACTGCCTAACTTGTCCTGCAACTATACCTGTAGACCAGGCTGACCTTGAACTCAGAGATCTTTCAATTATATCTTCACCAGCTTTCTGTTTTTAATGGTTGCCTTTACTGCCTAAGGTTGGCTTTTCTAGAACTTGTTTTTTATACCAGGATGGCCTAAAATCCAGAGATCCACCAGCCTCTGTCTTCTGAGCTCTGGGATTAAAGCCATGAACCATCACACCTGGCTCTAAGAGTTTCTTTAATTTCTTTTTAGAAATTAGAAACTTAGCTGGGAGGATCTGAGTTCACTATTCCCTTTCTTTCATTTCTTAATGTGTTTATCTCCTTGAACACCGAACTTAGATTCATTCCACTTCCTTTTCCCCACAAAATGTACACTCTTAAAAATCTTCCTTCCTACTAGTGCTCTTTTTCATTATAAATCTTAATAAGCATGAACATTAGTAACCAAAGATAGAATCTATGCTAGGTTGTTCTGAGATTTTGTCTGTCAACAGGATTAATCCAAATCCCTTTACTTTCACCTCAGGCACACTCTTTGGACAAGGGCAAAAAATTAATCACATTCTTCACATAAATATGACAAAAATTTATAGGCCACATATTATTATTCTTTTCCTCTGAAACCTCTTGAGTCAGGCCTCCACAGTTCAGCAAACCACACTCAGCACCATTGTCTTTCATGTTCCTACAGTGTTGACCATTAAGCAAAATTTGTAGCATTTAACTGCCTTTCTAATTCACAATTCCAAGATCCATATTCCTTAAAACAAAAGCTTGGTCAGGCCTATCACAGCAATGCCCCAGTTCCTCATACCAAAGTCTGCCTTCGGGTGTCTGTTGCTGTAAGGAGAGACACTATGACCATGGCAGGTTTTATAAGAAAAGCATTTAATTAGTGTGGTTTACAGTTCAGAGATTTAGTCTGTTAGCATTATGGCAGGACATTGCAATATATAGGCAGACATGGTGGTGGAGAAGGAGCTCAGAGTCCTAGATCTAAAACCACTAGGTAACAGGCAGTGAACCAAATCAGGTGCCGCTTGAGCACTGGAGACCTCAAAACCTGCCATGACAGCGATGCACTTCCTCCAGCAAGGTAAACCTACTTCGATAAGGCCGCACTTCCTAATAGAGCCACTTCCTATGAGCTTATGGAGGCCAATGACATTCAAACTACCACATAAGGTTATTCTAACAAAACAAGTGAAAGACTTGTATACTAAAACCTTCAAGATACTGAAGAAAGGAATTGAAAAAGATCAGAAAAGGGAAAACTCTCCCATGCTTATGGACCAGAACTAGGAACACAGAAAATGGTCATCCTACCAAGAGCTATCTGAAGATTCAGCACAATCCCCACTAAAGTTCCAATGCAATTCTTCTACACAGAAATTGAAAGAGCAATGTTCAGTTTCAATAAAAGCACAAACACTCAGAGAAAACAAAATAAAACAAGCAAACAAGCAAAAAAGGATAGCAAAAATAATCCTAAAGAATAAAAGAACTGCTGGAGATATTATAATCCCAATTTTAAGTTGTACTTCAGAGCTACAGGAATTAAAACAGCATAATATTGGCATAAAAACAGACACATTGATCATTGAAATCAAACTGAACACTCAGATATAAGTCTACACACCTATGGACATCTATTTTTAATAAAAAAGGCAGAAATATACACTGTGTGGCCAAGCTGGATGGCTGCATGTAGAATGAAAAAGATTCCTATTTATTAGCCTGCACAAAAGTCAACTCCAAATGGACCGTGGCCCTCAACATAAGGCCATATACATAAAATCTATAATCTGATAGAAGAGAAAGTGAACTCATCGGCACAGGAAAGGATTTTATGAACAAAACATTGATAGACAGGCAATAAGATCAAGAATTAATAATTGGGTCCTCAGACACATATCTGTAAAATATTAGTATATACCATTTACTATGTTGATTTCTGGGACATGAGATGGATACAAAAATCCTGGTGCTAAGGACTGAAATTTGATTAATTTCAAATGTGTTCTTTGCTTGGTTTCAAAATATAGATAATTGTAGAAAACCCACTCTATTGGAAGTTTCAAACCATATTTTGATTTCTTATGGGGAATGCTCTATCCCATGAGAGGAACAATTGAGTGAACAGAAAGTATATATAAATTTCCAAAGAACCTGTCTCTAAATCTGCAGAGTGTAATTTTTCTCATAGCCTCAAACTAGTCAACAAAATAAGCAAGCAAAATTAAATTCTCAGCAGTAAATGAACAAATAAGTTGCACTGTACTCTTAAAATGAGATTTTAGAAAACAATGCTAATGGGTATGGGGTGGTTCAGTGACTTAAAGTCCCTCTGTCCAGCCTGAAAATCAACTCCTCTACTTGTTCTCTGACCACAGCATGTGACAATGACATACATGGACCAACATAGACACACACACACACACACACACACACACACACTGAGTAAATAAATAAATGGGATTTTAAAGTAACGGTAAAACTCCATTGTGTAAATGTACCACATTTTAGTACTACACAGCAGAAAAAAATAATGACATCTTGAATTTTGCAGGCAAATGGATGAAGCTAGAAAACATCATTTTGAGTGAGGTAACCCAGACTGAGAAACACAATTATCACATGTACTAACTTACAATTGCTATTTAAACACAAAACAAAACAAAAAACAACCCACATATCACAAACACAGAGAACCTAGACAACAATGAAGACCCTAAGAGAGACATACATAGATCTAATCTACATGGGAAGTAGAAAAAGACAAAATCTCCTGAGTAAATTGGGAGCATGGAGACCTTGGGAGAGGGTTGAAGGGGAGGAGAGAGGCACGGAGGACAGCAGAGAAAAATATAGAGCTCAATAAAAGTCAATTTTTAAAAAAGTAACATTAACAAATAGACTACTAACACTATATGCACTGGCAGCGTAATATTGAGCTAAAGAACCTAGACTAACAAGAACTCATCTGTCAATAGGATAGGATAGGATCCAGAGGGCAATTCTTGAAAGGAAGAGCAGAAGAGAAACACAAAGGAACCGACCATGATCTTCCTTTTTCTGGGTAGTATGTACATGGATGTTTTCATTCTGAAGAAGTTTCAGTAAGTTTATGTGGGATGCATGCACTTCTCTGTTTATTTTGTACTTTGAAGGACACAAAATGAATGGATATGAAGCTAAGAAGATTATCATTCCATAGGAAAGAGGGCTTTGTCTGTAAGCATGAGAACTGAGGACATGTGTTTAAATCCCCAGCATTCATATAAAAATTTGGTATAGCTGACTTGCCTATAGCACCAACATTTGCATAGATATGTAGACTCCAAGAGTTTGCCTTACAGCCAACCTAGCCAAAAGGACATGCTTCCAGTTCAAAGAGAGAGTCTGTCTTAAGGCCACAAAGCAGAGAGGAATGGAAGATATCTGATTTTCTGATGTATTATCTGCATGCATGATCACAGAAACACATTCAACCATATACTCATGTGCATGCCCCACACATGCATACACACACACACACACACAGAGAGAGAGAGAGAGAGAGAGAGAGAGAGACTGATGAGTGGATAGAGAAGTCATGTATATATGTATTTGTCACTTGTCTGTAACCAGTTTTATCTAACACTAACATATATGTCATAAAAGAGCAATTAGCAGTATTCTATAATGAAGAGAAAATCAAAGAATTCTGATGAGAGGTCAGAAGATCCTTCAGAAGGGAATTGCTACCATAGAGGATGGTTGGTGTAAACTAAGAGATGAAAGAGCAAGAAATGAGTCTGCACTGCTGCGTGATCCTACCTGAGAATGGGAAAGGTGTTCTTGGACAGTAAGTGCTCATAACATTTTCAGAAAATAATACTTGGCTGGAGATTTTCCCTAAAGACAATTAGCTAAGTTACTACACAGTCAGAAGGAAAACATAAGCTTCTCTCATTAATCATACTAATTATCTTACTGGGAAAGTCTTGATTTTAGCATTTTGATTTGGATGTTGCAGAAACACAATAGGAAAAAGTTGTGTTTACATAATCACTAGCATGGTGGAACTGTGAAAGGGGGTGGACAGAACACAAATGACCACTCACAAACAACATGTTGTGAAGGGTGAATTAAACTAATACATTTACTTATATTCTGCTTGTACTTTCTAAGTAAAAGGGCTCAGGAGTATTTTTGGATTATAATTTTAAGGAAATACAAGACAAAAGAAAACCATATGTGCTCAAATCTAAGGTGACCTTGCTACCCCAGACTAAACCTGTCCCAAGAACCACTGAAACAGCACCTGCATTGGAACATCTAATTTCTCTTTCAGAGCATTCCTCAAAGAATGAAAAGAAAAACTAAGCCCACTAAATATGGACGTCATCAGTCAGCCAGCAACATGACCATACCAAAAGCCAGCCTGTCATTACTTCTACAGACTGGAAAGCAGAAAATGAGGCAGAAGGCAAGTCTGCATTTCTTCAAGAAGAGTGAGTGTTCTGAAGCCAGCATAGCCCCCTAGAAGCATTCTGTCTCCTGCAAAATGGCATAATTGATATCACAACTGCAGGCAGCTCAGCAATCTTCAAAGTACTTTAGAAAATGACGTCACTTATGATAGATAAGCTGTGATAAATACATATATTTATATATATGTATTTATATATATGTATATATATATATACATATATAAAATCTTTTTAAAACATCCTCAAAATGAATTCTTACCTCATGTGGCTGTGACAAACAAGAGACCACAGATAAGAGATAAAAAGATAAGCAGGGTGGTCGTGTGTGCAGGAGACATTTACATCACCAAAAAGTTATACCTCAGGTGTAGGTCCCATTCCCTTCTCAGACCTCTCAGATCTGACAATTTATGCAAACCTACACATGTCTTCTGAACTCCTCCAGATATTTTTCAGTCTCTGAAGATCCTTAGAAACTCCCCAGAGAAATATATTAGATAGTGAAACCTTTTTTTACCAGCCTACTGTGGGCAGTCAGATCAAACAATAGGTTTTAGAATTGTCTCTAGTTGTTATCTTAAGAACACCCAAGGAGAAATGCAAGCAAGGAAAGTAACCTTTCATATTTAGTGAATGTTTTCAAAACTGTTACTATATTTGTGTTATAAGAACTCTACTTTCCAGATTTTTAAGTAGAAACTCACTCTCTTTTGCATTAACCAAAGTAAAACTTTTTTTTAATGACTCACTCAATTTAAAAAGAATCATTAAAATGAATGTTACAAAGGCAAGCTTGAAGACCACCAGGCTTTTCCTCAATGTTTCTAGAGTAGCTCTCATAGTAACCTTCTCCTATGAAAACAGAGAATTTAGGGCACAAAATCATCCTGGTAGTATGGTAATGTGCCTGTTAGAATGCCTCATTCCCATGTTATTCTGTACTGAGTTTGATTAAAACAATAACTAATAACTTAAAATTCCAAGTGTGTAGAAATTGAGGGTGTGGGAAATAAATATTCAGGTGGGGGCCAAAAGAATAGTTTGAGATACCTATGTTGCACGTACTCAAAACAGTGTGCAGGGAAGCATGTTCCAGAGACACATGGGGAGGGCTATGCCCTGCTTTGCTTCTCACACTGGCCCCATATATTAGGCAAGTCCCTCTCCTTCTCCATCTTTAGTCTCCCCTGGTTGAATGAGGTCAGTAATAGTATCTTGTACTGGGATTGGTTCAAGAATGTCATTAGATAATGCCTCAGCAAGCACTCTGTGCATCTTAAACAGCTCTGCAAATAGAAGGGATAAAAGATTGGAAAGCTGCCTCTGGGTGGCTCCTTCTCAAATATGCCCAGATAGTCACATTTCAGTGGTGAAAAAGGAGTACTAATATTTCTCATTGGCACTTTATGGCTGCAGACAAAGTAATCTAAGACAAAATAATATATTTGTCCTTGAGACTCAATAAAGTGGGTTTTATTTTAACTGGAAATTTTGTGGCACATCAACGTGTCTACTTTTCCTGAAATGACCTTTGTAAGAAGCAAATAATGTGTCTGACCAATGGAAAAATCTGATAGTTGGCTATACTTTTTCAATGTTGTTTTCACTTTTCTCTCTGCCCTTGAATTAGTTACTTTTCTTCCAATCACCTCAATACTATATATGTACTTGTACAGATGCATTGTGTATGTATGTATTTGTATAGATAGACACACACACACATTACTCAATGTTTACAAAGAATTAGCTTCAGCTTAAAGAATGAAGATGCCACATATCTCCTTATGACTATAAAGATATAATACTTGCTTTTCATCTTCCCAACAGCAATTAATGCGAATCACTGGACCAGCTATCTTTCACTAAGATAGGAGGGCAGAAATATGGCATAGGAGAGAACTTGGCAAAACTGTACATAAATGCAAAGCGGTGTTATTACCAGACATAAAATTATCAGCAGCTTACAGTGAGAGAAAAGAACATTTAACAAAAAAGTTAAAGATTCATACTTATGATACTCCTGCTCCATGTGTGCAAATGAGCACATGTGCCCTTGAGGGTGGATGTGAATGTTTGTACATGTACATGTGAGTGTGCATGTGTGTGTGAGAAAGAAAAACAGAAACAGAGACATGTAGGAAGGCAGCTTGTTTGTTCCCGGCTGCTCAGACCTGAAATAACCACACAGAAACTCTATTATTTTCAATCCTATTTGGCCAATAGGTTAAGCATGTTTCTGGCTAACTCATATCTTAAATTAACCCATTTCTATTAATCTGTGTATAGCCACATGACTATGGCTTAATAGGTAAAGTTTTGGCACTTCTGCTCCTGGCAGTGGCTACATGCATCTCACTGACTCTCCCTTCTTTTTCCCAGCATTCAGTTTAGTTTTCCCCATCTATCTCTACTCTCCCCTGCACAGGCCTTAGATAGTTTCTTTATTAACCAATGGTATTCACAGCATACAAAGGGGAATCCCACATCAGAGGCAGAGAATAGTTTTACCTACATAAGCAACTACTAGGCAGATGCATGGTACTGATTAATAAGAAAATGAGATGACTATAAATTGAAAAAGCAACTTACGTAACAAATAGCACCACTATTTCACAGTCAGTCAGCTAGTTGAGCCCAAACTCTCTACTGAAACAGCTGATACAGCTTCCCCATTGTTCCAGAAACCCAGATACATTCTTGCTAAGGCAAGGAGTTCTCAGATCCTAATAAGTAGTAGTTTACTTCAAAGGAGTGTTCAAGAACGTGTTTTCAATTTAACTGATTATATAAAGATGTTTGCAGTAATGAAACAGAATGAACTAATTAATATTATAACATAAGTAATAAGGTAAAAAAGAGATATTTTTCTTAATCCCCCAAACACTCCTCATGTGTACAATAGCCATTTAAAAATAAAATGAATAGTTTATTTATCTTTACATAGTTAGAATGCATATCAAAATTACACATTTCTGTACTCACATGGTTAAAAGAATTATTCAGAGAGGACTTTATAAACCCCAAATTCTGTGATGCTTTCTATGTGGATTATCATACCAGGAAAACACAATAAGTACTTAAGGCCCAGATATATGAAAACCGGGAGCTTAACTTCTAATATCCTCTCTTCAATCAGGTATGGATTTACTAAATATTTCTCTGCTGTCATCTTTTCTAACTAAAACTCACAACTAAATCCTCTAGCCTAAAACACTGTTGAGTTATATTGGTACAGTTTTCAGAACTTATTTTCAACCTACATAGCAGAATGAGATAGATAAACTCCAGGAGTACGCAAAAGCTGGAAACCACTCAAAAACAGCTAACAGGGTGCATATAAATCAAACAGCCTGAATTATAAATATGGAATGATGATTTCAGAAAAAAATCAGAAATGATTGAATCTCCCACTGACCTAAATGAATATGAATTAAAACATTTCCCTCACAGCAGGAAGTTAACTACTAATATTTACCTAACATCAAATAAATGCCAGATTTGTAATAAGGACTTCTGTACATTAGCTCATTTACTTCCAACAACAAAACCCCAAGAAGCAATCTTTTCCTTGTGCTTAAGCTAGTTGATAGGGCATTCAGATGATGCACCTGAGAGGGCCCAAAGCACTCCCCTAATAAACAGCAGAGGCAGGATTCAACTCCGAGTAACTTCCCACCCCTACTTCCACATCTGTTCCTTGAATGATCTCATTTCACTGTGCCATTCCAAAAACATGAAAGGCTTTATAGCCAATGAATAGAATCCCAAGTACAGGTTCATCCCTTAGCTTAACAAAGAATTATTAAATACCTACACTGTCAAGTCTAGTGGAAAACCCAATAGGGAAAGAGACAAATATGGGTCTGGCTCTTGTGAGGCTTACAATTCAAGGTCTTTAAGCCCAGGCTTTGTGAAACCACTTCAGAATTGAGAATAAGATTCACAAAAATCAATACCCTACATAGCGAGGGCCTATATTCCTACTGCTGGCTGATGACACAGACTAAGTAGTAGACATGCTAAGCCCATATATGTGAAATGAAATATAGATAATGGAAAACTGTACTGTCTACCTCAAAGTGGTATGTGAGGGAAGAATAATAGTGTAAGTATCACATTAAAGATAGTTGAATGCATGCATACACGCAATCTCCGTAAAAACATTATTCTGCTTTTTTGTGCTGCTTTTTAAGGCAAAGGCATTTCATTTTTAGTTTATAAAAATAATGCTGTGACATATTGACAACATTTCCTACCAGATCAGGAAGTTTTGAGGTCCCTGCTTGTGGGAACATGTGGTAACTAATTAGAATCCTGACTGTATGAAAGGACAATTTGCCGTTTCTACTAATTGATATCCAGTCTCAAAGTAACTTCAGGCTTAATAAAGCATAACTTTGGGCCTTTTTACCTTGCTAGTCAAGTGAAATTTGCTTCACACACACTTAACAATGAAAGTAAGCCATCTGAACAGAAAGAGGTGACAAAAATAGGTGCTTATTACACCACGTGCTGAGCAATAAAATCAAAGGTGCTGAGAGAGGACCTTACCCCAGGGATAACTGTGCCAGAGAAACAGGAAACAGGCAAGTGCTATTTACTGTGGTTAAGCGGCAATGCAGGGAGATGCACCATGAAGGGTCTGCAGTCTCACAGCCCTCTAGACCATCCTGGAGTTGAGAAGCTTCTAATTTGTCAAATGTCTGGTCAAGACACAATTGCCACGTAAAGGTGCACACTTGCTGGTGAACAAGTTTTAAGTAGGGAATGCTTAGTGCTAGCAGGTAGAAGCAGAGATGAAAGGAAATGAGGAACTTGTTTTATTGTTGCTAGGTGAAATTCAGAGAAGGCTGAATTTACAACACAGTATGAATCTGATTATTCTGGAGGTATTGAGAAAAGAGGGACCTTAGGTGTTTACATTCCAGAACATTGATAAATAGGCTTTTCTGTTGTTGTTGAGATAGTCTCCACACCTTGGGGCAGTCTCTACCATCCTATGACCTTCAGCTTCTGATTCTACTGTCTCTACTTCCCCAGTGCTGAGAGTATAGGTGTGTGCCACGATGCCTGTTTTCTGAGGTACTAGAGCTAGAGTTCAGATCCACGGTTTCCTGCATGCCAGGCAAGCACCCTACCTCCTGCACTACATCCTCAAACACATGAGTCCTCTGTGTGTGTGTGCATGCGTGCACCTATGTGTGTTGTTGTTAATATGTAAGAATATAGGCTACAAATGCCACACTTTACATATATGTAGATATTGGCTATTCATCGTGGTCTTTCATCTTGCTTGGCGCAGTCTCTTATTTATCGTTGCATATCCTGACCTAGGTGACCCTTGAACCTTATGGGACTCTGCTATCTCTGTTTCTCATCTCAAGACAGAAGCAGCAGGTTTATATTTGCACAGTGCTATCTCTGTTGTATGTGGGTTTGAACTCAGGTCTGCATGCTAATGTAGCAAGCACTTTACTAACTGGGCAGTGTTCCTAGCCCTTATTTTGAATTTGGCTTGGGCAAGACTGAGATAAAATGACACAAGTAGATACACTCTTATGAAACATTCTGGTAAGGAGTGAGAATGCCTACTGGTTAAAAGTATTTTCTGCTCCCAGAGAACATGAGTTTTGTTCGCAGAATTCATGTAAGAATCTTATCACCATCTGTAAGTCCAGCTAAAGGAGGATCTGATTCTTCTGGCCTTCATGGATTCCTGCATATATGTACCCACAACTACACAGCAATACACCCACCCCCAAAAACACGTGCACATTTTTATGTATAATTTTAAAATTAAAAAAAAAAACAGTGGCTTCTGAGTAGCAAGATTTGATACAGTTAAGTCAGGAAACTGGGAAGATGCTGAAATCTCTTAGAGGTTTCATGGAGTTACTGTGACTCGGGACTAAAACTAATTGTGTATCATAAATATGTCCCAGAGTTGAGCTCAGTAGAAATCCCCAAATCTGATCAGGAAATTGAAAAGCTAGGCAAACACTAGAATGAGAAAGGAGAAGGGATGAATAAGGCCCCTTCCATTGGCTCAGGCTCACCAGACAGGCAATTTGATTATAATATTCCCCACTCTCCCTGCTCCTGCCCCTCGACCTATCTTACAACCCCCAAGGGCTCCCAATTATTCTTCTTGTTCAGACCACAGGGAGAAAGTGTGATTGCTACCCTTGGAGTAAGTGAAAAGCAAGAACTGTCTGCAGGAAGCTGAGGGCCAACTGGGTACAGCATTTGCTTAGTGGGGGGTAGGGTTCTTATCTGGGAATTCATTTGTGGGTTTCAGGCCCGTCCTTGTCATCACACACGGAGCACTCTGAATGTCTCTGCTCCACACGGCCCTTCTCTGGAGCATGGATCATTTTGTCTCCCACAGGAAGGCGGATTTATTCATTTCAGCGCTATCATAATAATGAACAGCTGGCCACTGCTTCTCGGTGTCTCACTTCTCACACACTTCTGCTTTATCAGCCACAAGTCCCATGGCTAAATACTGTGAAAACCAGAGAAAATGTGTTATGAAAGCAGCTACTTGGATGAACAAAACATACAGACCCTCTGGATACAAGGGGGAAATCCAGACACTTCATTTTTCTATCCTTTTCTGAAATTAATCTTTTTTAAGAAGATTCAATGAGATAAAGCTTCAGATTGAAATAAAGCTTCAGATTGGAATAGTCTATTTCTTATTTTTATTCTTTGGACATTTTTATCTGATCTAATTCATGATTTTCTAAAAAAAAGCCAGCTAGTATGTATTATTTAGGAAGATTAACTATGCAACCAGAGCATGTACAGTGAGTAAGCTGCTCAAATTCACTGAGCAATTAGTAATTGTCCTGACTTAAAAGAAGATCTCCTGTTCCTATGAATCGCTGACTTGCAGACCTGGCCTTAGTGCTCTATTATTTGAACTGACCAGTAGATCAAACTGGGGTAGAGTCTGGGGAAATCATTGTCTCAAGTTAATATTCCACGTATGTTTTACCACTACTATCGTTTCTGTTATCTCTATGTTGTTTATTTATATCAAGAACTCGATAAAATATGGCAGTGACAGAAAAAAACAATAATAATCAAGGAGGTACAGCATAATAATGAAAATAATAACATCTGCAGCAACAGTAACGATAAAGTAACTATAGCAAAATGAAGAAGCTTGCTGACTTGCTGTGGGATAATGCTCTTATACACTGGAAAGTTTTGTCACTCATATTAGTTTAATAAAACGCTGATTGACAAGTAGCCAGGCAGGAAATATAGCCAGACAACCAGACTAAAAAAATTCTGGGAAGAGGAAAGGCAGAGAGTCAATCACCAATCACACACAGAGGAAACAAGATAAGAATGCTTTATTGAGAAAAGGTACCAAGACATGTGGCTAAACACAGACAAGAATTATGGTTTAATTTAAGTTGTAAGAGCTAGTTAGTTATATGCCTAAGCTATAGGCCAAGCAATTTATAATTAATATAAGCCCCTGTGTGTTTCTTTGAGACTAAACAACTGTGGTGGCAGGTATGACAGAAACATCTGTCTATACTCACTATACCACATTGCCTATGTCAACCATACTATTTCTAAGGCTTTTTGTATGTGTTTATGAAAGTTATCTTTCTCCATTCTGTTTTTCCATTTCCTTTTGTCTACTATACAAGTGCCCTTTGCGTGCAAAAATAAAAGAGAATACATTAATGCCATTAGCACTAATTAACACAAGTTATTGAAATCATAATTTTTTCTAGCTATGGTAATTTTTTATTGATTTTTATTGAGCTCTACATTTTTTTATGCTCCCCTCTCTGGCTCTCCCCTCCCCTTCAACCCTCTCCCACGGTCCCCATGCTCCCAATTTACTCAGGAAATCTTGTCTTTTTCTACTTCCCTTATAGATTAGATCCATGTATGCCTCTCTTAGGGTTCACATTGTTGTCTAGGCTCTCTGGGACTGTAATTTGTATGCTGTTTTTTTTTTGTTTTGTTTTATGTTTAAAAACCAAATATGAGTGAGTACATATGAAGATTGTCTTTCTGGGTCTGGGTTATCTCACTCAAAACATTGTTTTCTAGCTCTATCCATTTGTGTGCAAATTTCAAGATGTCATTATTTTTTTTTCTGTTGTGTAGTACTTTATTGTGTAAATGTACCACATTTTCCTAATCCATTCTTCAGGCGAGGGGCATTTAGGTTATTTCCAGGTTCTGGCTATGACAAACAATGCTGGTATGAACATAGTTAAGCACATGTCCTTGTGGCACAATGGAGCATCCTTTGGATATATACCCAAAAGTGGTATTGCTGGGTATCGAGGAAGGTTGTTGCCTACTTTTCTGAGAAATCACCATACTGATGTCAAAGGAGCTGTACCAGCTTGCATTTCCACCAACAATGAAGGAGAGTTCCCTTTAGCCCACAACGTTTCCAGATAAGTTGTCATCAGTGTTGTTCATCTTGGTCTTTATTACAGGTGTAAGATGGAATCTCAGAGTTATTTTGATTTGCATTTCTCTGATGACTAAGGATGTTGAGCATTTCCTTAAGTGTCTTTTAGCCATTTTAGATTCCTCTGTGGAGAGTTTTCTATTTAAATCTCTACTCCAATTTTTTATTGGATTCTTCTTTCTTTTGATGACCAATTTCTTGAGTTCTTTGTATATTTTGGAGATCAAACCTCTGTCTGATGTAGGGTTGGTGAAGATTTTTCCCATTCAATATGCTGTCATTTTGTCTTGTTTATTGTGTCCTTTGCTTTACAGAAGATTTTCAGTTTCAGGAGTTCCCATTTATTAATTGTTTCTTTCAGTGTCTGTGTTACTAGGGTTATATTTAGGAAGTCGTGTCCTGTGCCAATGCATTCAAGTATACGTCCCACATTCTCTTCTATAAGGTTCAGTGTGTCTAGCTTTATGTTGAGGTCTTTGATTGATTTGAACTTGAATTTTTGCATGGTGATAGATATGGAACTATTTTGATTCTTCCACATGTTGATATCCAGTTATGCCAGCACCATTTGTTAAATATGCTTTCTTTTTTCCACTTGATATTTTTTGCTTCTTTGTCAAAAATCAGGTGTTCGAAGGTGTGTGAATTAATATCCAGCTCTTAGATTTGGTTCAATTGGTCCTCTTGTCTGTTTTTATGCCAATACCAGGCTGTTTTCAGAATGGTAACTCTGTAGTACAGTTTTAAGTTAGGGATCATGATGTCTCCAGAAGTTCTTTTATTGTACAGGATTGTTTTGGCTATCCTGGGTATTTTTGCTTTTTCATAAGAAGTTGAGTACTATTCTTTCAAGGTCTGTGAAGAATTTTGCTTGGATTTTCAAGGTCATGGCATTGAATCTGTAGATTGCTTTTGGTAAGACTGTCATTTTTACTAGGTTAATACTACCTATCCAAGAGCATAGAATCACTTTCTGGTGTCTTCTTCAATTTCTTTCTTCAAAGATTTAAAGTTCTTGTTATACAAGTCTTCCACTTGTTTGGTTAGGGTTACTCTGAGATATTTTATGATATTTGTGGCTATTGTGAAAGCTGATGTTTCTCTGATTTCTTTCTCAGCCAATTTATCATCTATGTACCGGGGGGGGGGGGGCTATTGATTTTTTTTAATTAATCTTGTAGCTTGCTACATTGCTAAAAGTGTTTATGAGTCATAGGAGTTCCTTGGTTGAATTTTTGGGATCGCTTATGTAAACTATCATATCATCAGCAAACAGTGAGATTTTGACTTCTTCTTTTCCAATTTGTATCCCTTTGATCTCCTTTTGGTGTCTTATTGCTTTAGCTAGGACCTCAAGAACTATATTGAATAGATATGGAGAGAGTCAACAACTTTGTCTTGTTCCTGATATCAGTGTGATCATTGTGTGGTTTTCTCCATTTAGTTTGATGTTGGCTGTTGGCTTGTTGTGTATTGCCTTTATTATGTTTAGGTATGTTCCTTGTATCCCCATTCTCTCCAAGACCTTTATTATGAAGGGATGATGTATCTTGTCAAAAGAATTTTTTGGCATCTAATAAAAGGATCATGTGATTTTTATTTTTCAGTTTGTTTAAATTGTGGATTAAATTGACAGATTTTTATATGTTGAACCATCCTTGCATCTCTGGGACTAAGCTGACTTGATCATGGTTGATGATGGGTCTGTTTTATTCTTGGATTTGATTTACCAGTATTTTATTTAGTATTTTTGCATCAATGTTCATGACTGAGATTGGTTTGTAGTTCTCTTTCTTAATAATGTCTTTATGTGGTTTGAGTTTCAGGGTAATTGTAGCCTCATAAAAAGAATTTGACAATGTTCCTTCTGTTTCTATTGTGTGAAACAATTTGAGGAGTATTGGTGTTAGTTCTTCTTTGAAAATCTTGTAGAATTCTGAGCTGAAGCCATCTGGTCCTGGACTTTTTTTGGTTGGGAGACTTTTGATGACTGCTGTTATCAAATAGAAGACTATTTCTTTAGCAGTTATAGGTCTGTTTAATTTGCTTATATGCTCTTGAAAATCATAATTTTATATGCTAAGAAAATTATTCTCTATGTTGTAAATATTATTAACAAAAATATTTTAAATATATATTCATATAATATGCTATTAAAGTTATTAATGCTATTGCCAGAACTGTAAGTAATTTGTAGTTTACAATAGTTCCCTGATGAATAAGCTCTAAACCTACTCAACTATTATGAGACTCACAAAGATTTTAGTGTAAATATATCCAATACAAAAGTCCATAAACCTTATGTACGGACAACAGCAGCAAACATATATTACCATATATGTTTTACCTAAAATAATACAAATATATGAATATATGATTCTATAAGCCAGTGACTCTGAAGATGTCCTTTGGGGTTGCAAGGACCTTTCATGGCAGTCACATATCAGATATCCTACATATCAAATATCCATATTATGTTTAAGAATAGCAGCAAAATTACAGTTATACGGTAGCAACAAAAAATACTTTTCTGACTTGAGGTCTCCATAGCATGAGGGACTGTATTAAAGAGTCACAGTATGAGGAAAGTGGAGAACAGCTGCTATGGATTAAAGACGCCCTCATAGGACTCTAGGGCACAGCCAAATCTTGGTAGAACTCCATTCCACTGAGGATCCTGGGATGGAATTTTTTCTCATTCATCCATCTCACTGTCCAAGGTCCCCATTACCTTGTTGATTAACACATGAATGAATCTCCTAACTTCCAGATGCTGCTCTGTTCTTGGCCCAGTCCTCTTTCCTTCATCAACTTAAGCAGCCTAAGTTCTCCTCTCTCATAGACTCTCTTCTGAATAGAGAGTGTTATCTACTCTCTCTGACTGAAAATTTTGCGTTTCTTTGCCATGGCATGATTCTGGGAGCAACAGATAATCCAGCACAAGTTTTGTCTATGATAGTTGGTTGCATATCATAACATCCTTTGTTCCCAAGTCTCAAAGTGAAGGCATAAGCATATTTCTGTGGCCCATTATTCTGCCTACTGCTGTGTGGCAACTCTTATTTGTGCTGGAAACAGAGTAATAAAGATGCTACTGGCATAAAAAAGGAAAAGATAAATGAATATTACAAGCAAAAGAGGAAAATCAATCAGGCTTTCTCAAACACTAAAGTAATCGTATACAAAGCACAAGGTCAATGGTGAAAGAGAGTGGAGACACAGTTTGGTTTGCTATTAGCTGTTTTATTAAGGTGAATGTTTATTTGAGGAATGGCACATATTTAGTATGTAAAACTTAATGAATTTGGATTGTGGAAACACCCAGGTTCCCAATACTACTAAAGTAAAGTCAAATTAATACATCTCCAAATCTCCTGTGTCTTTTCCTTTTTGTTCCATTTTCTATTGTGCTTTGTTGGATTCTGCAGTAGGTGGCATTTGTGACAGATGCCTCAGAGAAGAACTCTGGAAGCTTCAAGGTTTCTGAGTTTTCAGTCCTGTGGTAAAGCAGAAGAAGCTGAATGTCATAGTGATGGGGGCGTGTGCCCCATGTTGGGAAAAAAAAAACTGTTCTATGGCCCTATCCCCAGAACCTCCAAAAACAGTCTTCCTATCTGAGGTTCAAGCATCCAACACATGAGCCTGTAGGGAACATTTCATAAACAAACTGTAACAGTTTGAATTTTATGAGTTTCACTTAGGTTTCTGTTTTTTGGTTTTAGAATGTGTGTGTGTGTGCGCGCGCATGCGTGTCTTTCTAAACCAAACTTGATTTAAGGTTCAAACATTTGCTAAACTGTCAATTTTCATCCTAAAATGTAATCTTTAGTGCAACATTTAAGAAGAAAGCTTTTAGGAAGTGATGAAGACTAGAAAAGTACCCACTTACAAATAGGATTAATAACCTCAAAAGAAGATATAATAGGAGTTACCCAGGCCCCATTCTGTCTGTTTATTGCAGTGAGAAGACATAGTTCTCATTTCCTTTGTAATGCATATCAAGATACCACTTGAGAATCAGATATTAGCCTGTCACTCTACACAGTCTGACAATCCAGGAATCATTTTCTCTGTTGATTAATGCAAGCACACTAACACTAATGACAATATACATTAAATTTCAAGGTACATAATTCTATAATATTAACTGTAGGTAATATGCTACAAATATATATAATATAGATATACATAGAGGTGTAAATACAGATATACAATAAATAATATTGTGAGAAGAAAGTAAACTACACATTTTTAAGTATGGTAAGAGCAAGTAGATGAGAAAAAATTAATGGAAGGCAAATATTAATTCTACCTTGTTAAGAAAGCTCTTGATTTAGAATTATTAATATTAATAAATTTCACCAATTAAAATTTATGTGTGAAAATGTATGGTCAGCAAAATAAAAGGAGGAAAAAAGACGGAAAAGGAATATTCATTGAGGTCTTAATATCACAAGATTATTGTTTTGAAAATCATTATAAAGATGAAATCTTCAATGAGCACATTAATAAAGGACAGCAGGACATTTATGAATGAAGACATATTGGCGATCAAAAACATGTTTAACAATATTCCTCTACATAGATACATACACATAGGTACACGTTTATAGACAAATGCACACATACGCATGTCAGGACACATACATACATGCATACACATTCACACACAAGTATACAAAAACATAGAGAAAAATCATTTCTCATGTCAAATTAAAGCAAAGGTAAAAATTTACTAAAGGAGAACTTGTGCAAAGTTAAACTTCATTATGACTTTCACTAAGTGAACCAGAATTAACTATTTTCATTTAACAAATAATATTATGTAAGTAATAGGTGCTTAAAATATTAGTAATAATAGGGATGGTAAAGATATGCTCACTCACTCAAAGGTTCATTATTGGGAATTAGGCATGATTACTTCTTATCTGGCAGAAATTTATAATATTGAATTGATAGTACTATTTAACTATAGGAATAAAAAGCAGATTTTACTCAGGGTTCACACTATGAATAGTGAATAATTAACTGAGAAATAATTGCAGCCATTAAACACCATTGCCTCCGCAGGCTATGTGATATAATATGAATTATATGTGTTGATCAGAAACAGAGAGATGGTTGCTTCCTGTTGGCATCTGAGAAGGTCTAAAATAGTCAACTCCAAATGAAGATACAAGATTGTAAAGTTACACGAAAGGAAAAGAGCATACATCATTTCCCTTCCTTCCCTTCCTCATAAGACCTAGAGATCGTTTGAGGCTCCAAATTTCAGAGATTAAGCAGAAAGGCATTTTCCATGAATGTAAAGAAAGCTTAGGTTTGTCAGTACTACATTCTTCTGTGTAACACTTTATTACATTAAATAGCCTCACAGCAGGGTCTGTGGGGTCTGAAGCTCCTGCACCAAACTTAAATATCTTTTTTTTTTTTTTTTTTTTTTTATTTTTCGAGACAGGGTTTCTCCGTAGCTTTTGGTTCCTGTCCTGGAACTAGCTCTTGTAGACCAGGCTGGCCTCGAACTCTTAAATAAACCTTGAAGCAGGAGCCATGTTGACCTACATAAACAGTAGATCACTCAGGGAAACGGCTGATTAGAAAGCCTTTTCACGCCCCACCTTCTTAGTATTTATTTTTTTAATTTTGTGCCCAGGGAGTGGGGTCTCTTACTGGATCTGAAATGTGTGAATATGCTAAGGGAGATCCAATGCCTGAAAAAGCACCCTCAAATACAACAGTGTCGTCTCTTGATTATTTGGGAAATTTTCAAAAGAATTTTGTAATTTTATAAATGAAAAAGACATTTATATATTAGTAGGCTTTTAATTATAATTTGGTAATTTCATAGGGAAAACTCAATGGGAAGTTCTTTGCAGGGAGTCCAGGTGGATTTCCAAATAAAGTTTTGCAGGTGCAGGAAACCTGTCCTGGAATCTGATAATTATATATATATATATATATGTGTGTGTGTGTGTGTGTTTATGTGTGTGTGTGTCTATGTATACACACATATATATGTGCATACATATATATGTATATATGCACGTGCATATATATCTGTGTGTTGACATATATATACAAAATGTTTATATTTATTTAAGATATATATAAAACCAAAAACTCAAAGGTCAAAATGAATTACTCTATAGTCCACAATGATACAAAAATACTATTTTTGCAAACAAACTAAAATCCCAACACTCAGGAGATGGAGACAGCAAACTACAAATTACAATAAGCATCTGACCAAAGCTTGGTCTACAGTGTGAGGCCCTACTCAAAAAAGAAAAAAAAAATCAAAGGAAAGAAGAATATATTTAATCTACATTAAGTCATAGGGAGCAGGAAGAGAAGCAACTGTTTTACCACCTTGTTGAGGAATTCCTACTGACTGTTGAGAGGCAACACCTTGAACACCCAGGCCCCTGTCCTGTTTGCAGGCATTCACGTTAAACCTGCAAAGACTTCAGGAAGGGGAATTTGTCACATTTTCTGCATATTCTAAAGGGTTAAGTATGGCAAGGAGACAGCACTAATAATAAAACATGCTGTCATGAATTCACACTAATAACTAGAAAACCAATACAAATTGCAGAATTGGAGAGATTAATGAGAATGCAGAGACATACAATAAGCAAATCAGCTCTACTTCATCAAGCAAATGTTCTTTGCTGTACGATCACAAAGATAATTGAAGACTGCAGTGGCAGGGAGCCTAACGGTCTAATAAGCACTTGGCTGTGATTCACTTGCCAATCAGAAGCAGACATGACAGGTTTGGAAGCAGATGATGCCTGATTTGAGCAGTGGCCGGATTGTTTATTGATTTCAAATTTGTCTGAGAGAGCTTGAGGGTTTAAACAAATTATTCGGAGGGAGGGACCCATCAACCATCACACATTTAACGTATGTTTTTATCATGTCTTTAATTCATCCTGTTGCTTTCTCTGTAATCAAAATATTACTTTTATTTTCTTTATGCCAAAGAAATTCAGATCAAAGCAATGGGAATGCTGGAATTGCCCACCCAGGAAGCAGTCTGCTAGGATTTTCACGAATGGAATCTTAGTAGTTGTATGCCCTTGACCTTGGTTTTTTGGACACTTGGGTATGCACGGACCACTTGAAGATATAGATAGTTATTGTGACAACTTTGTAAGCTAGTGTGTGTGTGTGTGTGTTAAGGGTAACTGAGACATTTTAGATTCAATACTGAATGAAGCCTAGACATGTAAGACAAATGACACAGTGTAAGATTTTTCACATGAATGAGAAGATTTTTAATTCAGGAGGGAGAAAAGGGATCACTCATCATTATGAGGAGCAGAAGACGGCAAGATGAGGAGATAGCAGTGTGAAGTCTATTCTGCTGCCACCTTGAGCTCTGAAAACAATGTTTAGGGCAGAAAATAAGACATCATCTTGACAAGGGACAGGACAGACAAGCAACCACAATTCATGGCTCGAAGGACACAGCATTAGGAAGACTAAAACTCACCCCACTTCTTCTAATGTGGAGCACTAGTTTCAAGCAGAGTATAAATATGGTGAGAATGATCAGAGCCATTAGTCATGGCAGTTGTGCTGGGCAGAGAGGAGCACTGACTGCCGTATCATTCGCAGGTATAGCTACTGAAAGATGGTGGAGCAGAACAAGCCTAAAAGGATGCTGAAACCAGAACATCACATGCACATTTGCATCACCATTATTTCCTCAGCACATGGCATCTATATTGCTGTAGATATTACAATAAGAATTTAAACTTTAGAAAAGGAGTGAACATATACCAGTCCTCCTCTCCTAGTCATCCTGTAGTTAACCCAAACAGCCCTATCACCCACTAGGGCAGGAAAACACTCCTCAGAGAAAGCATTGGTTTTCAGTGTGTTTAAAAATAATAGAAAGCCTGCCTATATGTAAGTGGCACCAAAGTTTCTTTGGCCATTGCCAATTCATGCTCCCTAACAGGACTTCATTTTATTATATAATAAGCACCACCTCGCTTTTAAAATAAAACAAACTAAAATGAAAGGGAAAGGTAATAATACAGGTGAACTTTCTTGAATATACTAAAGACACAGAAATATTTAGAGTCTTCAGCACCATGTCAGGCCTGGCAGGGAAGAAGAGAAAGCAGCAAAAGAAGCTGATGAAACAATGAAGAAAGGAGCTTAATGTATTTTCTGCTTATTCCTACAGTACCTGCAGCTGAGCTTGATGAAACCCAGAGCTTTGTTTTGGTTTTACTCCACCTGTGATGGCTCATATTTGTTGTGAAGTTGAGAGGATCCAGGTTCGCCTTGAAGACAAATGTTTGCATATGTCCAGGAAGAAATCTTGTTTTTGTATTTGTTTGTTTATTTCAGATCAGGTAAATAGAGGTAAGAAGTCTCTCTCTAAATGTTGCAAATATCATGTTTTGGCTGTGGTCTGGGATTGAGTAAAAAGAACAAAGTCAACTGGGAGCTGAGCATAAACACTTATGGCTCTCTGCTAACTCTCTGGAGATTCAAAGGGATCAACACCATTAGACTCCTGCAGCTTTGCCTTCCCTGACATTTGGTTTTGTTTTTGTATTGCCCCATGTTGTGTTGTTTTGTTTTGTTTAGCAGCAATGAGAGAAATTCCTAATATACCCCTGCATAGCAAATTTATGGAGTACAGATAAGTTTTTCAGATGCTCTGTCTTTGCCGCACTGTCCAGCACTTTGCTGGGCACATACGTCCTGATTAATCATTGCTCTTTCATAGTGCACAGGCTCACGGAAGAGATCAATAATTAGAGGGGGTGCTTTAGAACAAATTGACAAACAAGACATAAATAAATCACCAAGAACAGATGGCATTCAACCAAATGTTTTCAAACAGCCAGAGGACACTGGAACTGCTGGCTAAAATGTTTAATCTTTCATTAGAATTGGACATTGCACCAAAACATTGGCATGTTGCCATCTCATTTAAAAGAAAAAAGATTTGCAAAGTGACCTTGTGATTGATTTGATGCTTCAGAAGTAAAAAATTAGCAAGTTATATATTGTACATATGTGTAATAAAAAAGCAGTTTTATGATGCTTTCTAGAATGAAAAAAATGGACCAAGAAGTAGAGTTAACTTAACAAAATGATGTATGTGAAGAACATGAGAGAAGCGAGAAACCACTGGGGGCAATTTATGTCAGATTTTGGTAAGTACTGGGAAAATTGCAGGGCTACAAATTCACCAGAAGATTAAAGAAAATGCTCATTCACTCATGAAGAGAAAGCAGACCTCAGCAAGGGAAGTCAAGTTAGGACTCTTTGGCCTATGTACGTGGAAATGCTGAAGGTTATGGAGTATGGAGAAAGTCGCCACAGTTAATGTATTCATATGTTATTGTGAAGAACTTCATAAATGAAGCAGCTTTCACCCATTAGAGGTGGGAGGGAAAGGGAATTTTTAATTGGGAAGCATGCTGGGGAGAAAAAAACTCACTACCTTTGGGTGTGGAGAAATAACCCCAGCTAAGATAAGGAAGGTAGACACATTAGGAGTGGAATCTAGGCCACACCAGGTGCACCCCAGATTTCCCTAGAAGCACATTTTAATCAAGGAAGGTAAGCCTCAGCTTAATCCCTGCAGATTATCATGTACCCTGTGCACCTCCTCTCTCACTATTGGATCTCCTGTTTAAAGCAAAACTATCATTTCTAAATGGAAATAAACAGACTAAATAATTGTCCTAATGCTGGCATCTTCTTTTCTTGTATATAAAGGACAATGATTTTTTTTTAAAGCTTCCTGATTTTTACAAATGCTATTTCATGTAAAATATTTATTTTAAAAAGAGGATTTAGGGAGAAATAGGGCAGAGAGTTACATCACAACATTATTACATATCTGAGCACCAAAGAACACAGAAAGTTCTCAATTTCATTCTTGCATTTCATTCAATCATGACATGTGTACATTCAATTTTAGTTTTTCAGGTATTTTTTATAATGGTATAAAAATGGGTACGGCAGAAATTGGGGCTAGAAAGGAAGTAAGAATCAGGGAGCTTGGTTTCACTTTGACTTATTAGTACGAATAAATGCGTACCTGTAGCTCAGTGAATCGAGGCCTTGCTATAGCTAGAAAAAAGCAAACCAAACCCAGCGACCTTGAAAAAGCACACAGCGCTCTACTGAAGTGCCTTGAAGAACTGATGGAGTGGGAACAGCACATCATGCAAGAAACTCCGATGCCTCAATCAATTGTATTTACCCATCTAACTAGTCTAATCCTCATTTGCAGGACCTTTGCTGGTTTTTCTTTTTCTTTATATCAACAAATGTATTCAATATATTTTGATCATATTATTTTTCCTCACCAACTCCCAATTTCTCTACACCTCACTACTCACCCGGTTTTATTAACTCTCTCTCCTCTCCCAATTAACATAATTTTTTTAAAAAAATCAAAGAAAAGAAGACTAATAGAATAAAAAAAAATCAAAACAAAATAAAATGTCCACAAAAACCATGGTACTTGTTCTGTGTTGGCCAACTGCTCCTGGGCATGGGGCCTGCATTGGAGTGTGGTTGTTAAATGCAGTGATTCTTATTGAAGAAAACTGATTTTCCCTTTCCCAAGAAGTATCTATTACAATAGCATCCTGTTCAAAGGTAGGACTTTGTGTTTATTTCCTCTTGTTTGTGTGAGCATTTTATCCGAATTTAATTAGTATAGGTCTTGTGAATTCTGTCATAGTCTCTGTGAGTTCATGTACTTATTGATCCTGTTGTGGTTTAGAGATGCTGTTTGTTTGAAATGGTCCACTACCTCCTCCTCTTAGAAGTTTTCTTCTTCCTCTTTGGCATGTCCCGAAGCCTGAGCCATGAGGAATGGTATTTGATAAAGAGATCCCATTAAGGGATAATTGCTCAAAAGACTCTTTTTCTACAAGCATTGTCTCACTGGGATCTCTTTGTTAATTATCATCTACTACAATGGTAGTAAAGGCTGAGTTATGCACTAATATATGGGTACAGTAACGTCACTGAGAGTCAGTTTTACTCTTGTGTTCCTTAGCAGAATAACAGTAATAGGTTTCCCCCTATGACTGTGACATACAGTCTCAGGCTCTTGGTCACATCAGCAGTGTGGAGAATGGGGAAAATAAAGAGATAAAATGGAAAATAGGATAGCTTTACGTAGTGATGGGGATAGGAAGGCAGGACATAGAAGGGCACATGGGGAAGAACAGCTAACACCAAAAGTATTTTGAAAAGATATATGGAAACCTACCACTGTAAAAGCTTCTTAAAACGTATATGTATAGGAAGGTAAATTAAATGAAGTTACCATATCATAGAAGAGACAATGCTCCAACTAGACATTTTATGTCACCATGTAAAACCTTCAGTAGCAAGAATGGGTTACATCCTGTTAAGTCAATGGTCAAAGGGGTTACATAGATTCCATCAAACATCACAGGCTACTGACAACGCTATTACTTATTCTTCACAACAATAGTTTAATATCTGTTACTAAAGGTACAATGTAGTTTTGTCAAAAGACATGAAAAAATTGAGATATTGCCCAGTAAGAAGCTTCATCTCAACTGAATAGTGTTTATGGTGCTGGACCCTTTGTATGTTACTGGGAAAGAAAGTAAACGTTAATATCGCCTGACCAGCAA
The DNA here is from genome assembly GCF_950005125.1 of Chionomys nivalis. Taxonomy (NCBI): domain Eukaryota; kingdom Metazoa; phylum Chordata; class Mammalia; order Rodentia; family Cricetidae; genus Chionomys; species Chionomys nivalis. The sequence goes on along the minus strand of NC_080103.1, from coordinate 24,704,840 downwards.
CTCTGTGGCCAATAGCAGTGATCTGCTTGTAAAATATCCTGGCATAATAATGACATAAATGTTATAAAAGTAAACAACCACTTTTTGGTTAGCTTTAAGTCTCACTTCATTCTATATAAGTTACTGAGTTACTGATTTTCATCTGTAAATCAGTCCTTTTGTGACCATTTCATGCCCCGATAGATTCTTTTCTTTTACATTTTTTGGCATCTTTTCTCGGATATTTAAATCATGGCTTTTTTTTTTTGCTCTCTTAAATTATTTTCCCTAGAGATAGAGATAGTAGAGCTCTATCTCAGACTTGAGATAACTCCCCCTGTCTGATCAGCTCAGAAAAATCCAGAAGGTAGACAGAGAAACATAAGCTATCAATTCTCAGAGTAGAGACACATATTAATTTTCTTCTTTGCTTTTGGTAACTGTCACATATATTTTCCCAAAGCCATCTTTATGTAAACATATTTTTAAAGCCATAGCATCAAAATGTCCTCTTTTATATCCCGGTGTCCCTAATAGACACTGCACTCCAGCCAACTACTGTAAATTAATACCTCTGAACTTAAGTTCCATTTTTATGGGTCTTGCCAAGTTACAGTCACTGTAACCACTATATCCTCATTTATTCATTCATTCATTCTTTCAGCAGATACATAGCGAGGGGCTACGATTGCCATAGATTTAGGAGGTGTGAAACTAAGGAAGGTATTAATCTAACTGAACATGTTTTTACATCAAACTTGGGGGCAATAAAAGAAAAAATTAAAAGGCGTATTTTATGGTGCCAAGCAGAGATGCTAAATATGAGACAGTTATAGCTCACTGTCCTAGAAAAACAGTGTTATGGTGGATTTTTTTTTTTTACTCTTTCTCATCCGTAATTCATTAAAAGTCACCTATTGAGTTTTCATTGGAGTAAGCAATCTCCTAGAAAGTATGAAAGGTCGCAAAGATCAATTACAAACAAGCCTTGTTATTTAGCATCCCATAACTAACAAAATTCCAAGATCATCAAATTGTGAAGAATGAGGGCGTATTTCTGCTGACAGTTACAGAGATTACCATCTATGCTTGCTGGTGTCACTGCTTCAGGCCTGTAGTGAAATGACACATCAGGACAGAAAAACCTATAGAGTAAAACATCCATCTTATTGTTAGGAATCAGGGAAACAAGAGGACACACTGAAAGCCGAGTCTCTGTCATGGTCCTGTCCACAGTGATGTAACCACTTCCACTAAACGCCTCCTCTCAAAGGTTCTCACCTCTCTTAAATATCATTCTGAGAGCCAAAGCCCTGACCCATAATGACCATTAGTACGTGGGTCATTGGGCAATGGTTGGTATCTGAAATGTAGAACTAAAAACATCTTCAAGGAACCTTCAGGCTTTCACTGAACAAAAGAGAATGATGTGAAAGAAACTTGTCTACCGTACAAAGGCATGAAGTGAAAAATATTGTAAGTAAAGAAAAAATGCACTAGGTTTCAAATGAAATGATACAGAAAGCATTTCCATTAGTATAGATCAGGAAATATTGTTCACAGGATTTACTGGGTATTAATGCTACCTTATCTTATCTCAAGATGCTAGCCTCTAGAACCAAGAGAAAGCACATTCATGTTTTCAAGCAACCCACGAAAACCACTTGGCTTTGGTAGCAGCTGCTACCACTTCTTTCAATTAGCATTTTAGTTCTTATATACAAACAGGCATTGGTATAAGAGTTTTACACATGAACACTCAATTTAACAACTATCCCTTCTGTGATGATCCTCCCTGCTCACAGAGAGGACAGAAGAAGAAACAAATGTTTCATAGCTTGTTCATGAGCACAGTTGGTAAAGAGGCCATTCTGTTTGCAGCTCACAGTCTCAACATCAGCAGACTGGAAATCCACAAGCAGCACTGGTCACTGGACTTAAATCTCAAAAACTATACAGTGTTTTCCTCATCTCTGACCTCTCCACTCTGCAGCTGGACATCTGTGAGATACTCTTACTCAGTAGGGGTTCCTCAGGTCATTCTTTGTCCAGTTAACCTGTCACTCAATATCTTTATTTCCTACTGCAAGTGAGAGAATGGAGAAAACAGTTGCGTATTTTTCCCATAGAAAAGGATAACTTTGATACACTGATATTCCCTGTTTGGTTTATGTGGATTTTACCATTCTTCTTTCTGAATGCCACATACCATGTACCTGAAAACTTCAACGTCTGGAAGTCGATTTATATTCTCTTTCAGGCTAAGGGATGTAGCCATTTTTTTACCACTCACTGATTACTTTCTCCTCCTTTCTTTTTCCAGATTGAAAATGCTAACAGGGTTTACTTCAAAGCACATGCATTATTAAGTCCTCTTTGCACTTAACGCTGCACAGGATGCTAGGCAAGACGAAGGCAATCTGCTTCCTTAGCCTTCCTAGGAACTGTAAATATATGTGAAAGTCAGATCTACATCAACAGTCTGAAAAATAATGTCTTTCCAAGTGGGGGCAAACAGATTCGTCTCTGCACTGAAAGGTCAAAGAGATAGTCTATCACAGCCCCACATTGTTAGGAAGATCACTGCTTTCCATTTTAAATGCAAGCTAAACTCGATTGACACAGAATTGTTTGGAAATGAGAATGTGCCCTTTCCTGTTTATTCCACAGGCAGCAGTTTTATGAGCTGCTATAACACTATATTTTTGCAAGGGACAATTATGACCATAAAGGGAATTGTGTGGTAAAAACTATAGAATCTGCCATTAGGCAAGAAGATGACCTTTTTACTCATCTGGCTTGCCAAATTCGAGCAGATTCTTAGCATTTGGGGGAGATTTATGGTCACTAAAGGAAGCCTGCAAAGCATAGAGTGAAAGTCTTTATTTCCTTTAAGAAAATCTATATGCAAACAGTGACAGCTTGTGATTCATGCTGTTGCAAGGTCTCTCCATTCAATAGTATTTTTGTCCTGCCCGTCAAGGCTTAGATTATCTCCTACTCTATGGTCATGTTGTGCCCTTCCACTCAAGATCGCTTTTGCCCATTAATCCCTTAGGAGAAAATCCACTTAGCGATAGTCTACACCAACACCAGAGAAAGTGAGATTTATAAAGGAGGAGAAGCTTACAGGAGAAATATCTTCCAAAGTTTTCAAATGCTCTTATAGGAGACTCATGAGATGCAGCATAAGCAGTCCACTAGTGACCCTCCATACTGCCATAATCCACATCTCTCACGTGATTCTTTGAGAAATTTAGGTCCTGAGTCATGGTCATTTAATTTAGCATCATCCATTCAAATTGTCCTTCTGATCCATTCCCATGATCTCTTCTCCTTACTCTACTTCAGTTCACACTACATCTCTGCCTGTGCTTTATCATCTTTTATAGTTAGAATCAGTTCTTAAACTCAAATTCAGGCATCTGTTCCCTAAAGTTAAGTGGACTGGATCTATGGTACTAAGACACAAAAAAACACTTGAATTTACAGGGCGCTCAAATTTTTTTTCAATTCTTGATTTTGAAATCAGTCAAACCTAAAGTTCATTGTCATTCATAATAGTGTCCCACACATTTAAATTCATGGCATCCAATGACACATAGTCCTGGGAATTTTTAAACAACCTATATTTCCTTGGTCAGTTCAGGTTCCCATGTAACTCAACAATTATTTCTCCTTTGAAACCCCTCTAGAAGAGTTATGTCTTTTAATATCTGCAGACAGAGTTTCTCTGTGTTTCCACAGCTACTTCCCAGATAATCACTCAGAGGTTAGTATTAATGATAAATTAGTCAATAGCTCAGGCTTATGACTAACTAGCTCTTACAACTTAAATAAAGTCATATTTCTTACCTAAGTTCTACAACATGGTTCATGGCTTGTTACCTCATTTCATACATGTTCTACTTCCTCTGTCTGACTGCCAATTCTCCAGACTCTGCCCTTCTCCTTCCTAGCATCACCCTAGTCTGACTTTCCTACCCAATCTCTTTCTGCACAGATATAGGCCAGTCAGCTCTTTTTTAACCAATGAGAGTAATACATAGTACAGAGTGCAAAAATTATTCCACAGAATTTACCTCTTTTCTCTAATTAAAAAGGAATGTTTTAAAGTTAACAGAGTAAAAATATATACAATAAAAACAGTTATCAAGAATTACAGTTATATAATTATAGTATAGTACCGAGTCCACTTGTATTTGGCAAAACCAGAGAAAATATTCTAATATTCTATCATCTATATTACATTTCTTAATCTAAAACTTCACATCTAATTTACATTTTTATCACAGATAAGGAAAACTTTAAATGTACTTATTTAGACTTTAACTCTATCAAAGACCCCAGAAGGTAAACTATTACATAATGACAGGGACATCTGTCTGTCTAGACAGTAACCCTATGTTCTTCTATAATGTTAGGACATCCATCTTTGGCCAAGAGGTCTGGTATATCTGACAGACACTTTTTTGAGAGGCAGGGGATTTTGAAGGACAGTCCTACCTTGTTGTAGCAAAGTTTGGCATCATTTTCTTTTGTGTCATGCAGGTCCGGTTTGGACAGTATACTGTCAGCAGTTGAGGCAAGTTCAGTTTTCTTGCCCAAATGACTATGTTTTGCAAGAAAAAACAAAGTCCATATGGAGGTTCTCCAGTGCCCATCATCTTCTTTTGAAGTAAATTAATACTATCAGGAACAGACATGTCTCACTGTCATGAAAAGTCTTAGGTTATTAAACACATCAAATGCCATATTCTGTAGATCTTTGAAGATTTTGAAGACCATTTATCTATCTAAATATACCTGTGTATTACCTTAAAAACATACCTAACTTGATTTTAAGTTTGACTATTATAGATGACTATCAATCTGTATTGCTTAATTATATATTATATTTTTTAAATGTGTTTATTTATTTATTAAAGATTTCTGCCTCCTCCCTGCCACCGCCTCCCATTTCCCTCCCCCTCCCCCAATCAACTCCTCCTCCCTCAGCAGCCCAAAGAGCAGTCAGGGTTCCCTGCCCTGTGGGAAGTCCAAAGACCTCCCACCTCCTTCCAGGTCTAGTAGGTGAGCATCCAAACAGCCTAGGCTCCCACAAAGCCAGTACCTGCAGTAGGATCAAAACCCAGTGCCATTGTTCTTGACTTCTCAGCAGCCCTCATTGTCTGCTATGTTCAGTGAGTCCAGTTTTATCCCATGCTTTTTCAGACCCAGTCCAGCTGGCCTTGGTGAGTTCCCGATAGAACATCCCCATGTCTCAGTGTGTGGGTGCACCCCTTGCGGTCCTGAGTTCCTTGCTCGTGCTCTCTCTCCTTCTGCTCCTCATTAAATGACCTGCATAAACACAATACCCTAAATAAGAGTAGAAACATACATACAGTATAGTAATATTAACTTTAAATTTGTATCAATAAGTCAAACTCCATACCAATGTAAAATATTTTAAGATTAATAATTTTTTGATTAAAATATATTCAATAATCTACCCTTTTATCTTATTTCTATATCATATCCCCATTTCTTCCTTTTGAAAGAGAACTTTGAATTGAACTCTTTTATTCAACCTTTTTTTTTTTTTACTATGAACAACAGCAATTTGTAATCAGGCCTTCTTAAATAATAACAAACATTCATAATCAATATTTTGAAAATGTGGTAGTCATGTTCTAGACTACTTCCTATTGTTTGTGGGTGCTGTTATATTTGGAGGAACCTTGATAAGACACATAGAATTGTTACATCTTAGGTGGAGTAGTTTGGGAGGTTGGATCATCCCAGCCAGCAGCCTTGAGGCTGTTTTGGATGTAGAATATTGAGGAGACTATAACAGAGGCATTTTGAGATGCTATATCACCTGAGTCACCTATTTTCATTGGTGTCTGTTATCCTGGTATTGAAAATACAAAGACTTTTAAAGGTAACATACATTTTTGTATTAATATGAATATAGAATGTGCATTGTATATAAGTTAGCCAAAAATGATATTTTGTTTTATATTTGAGTAAATAAATTATATATTACATGTTTTGTAGTTTTTGTAAGTTTATTTCTTTATGTCTGTAGTCAGAATTTTCAGGGAGTCTTCCTTGATCAAGCCTGATCCATACCAATCTAGAATGAATCCATAGCCTCTAGTTACTGGAAATAAAAACATAACCTCTCCCACAAAGCAACACATCTTTTAAATGAAATTTTGAATTCAAGATATTTTTAAAATATGTAGGTTAATTTAATCTAGCAGTTGCCATAATCCAGTATCTCTTAGCAGTCAAAAACTTTAAAGACAGCACAATAACATATAGGATCCAAACTACCTGTGCATTCTTCATCTTTATGTGGCTTTATTTCTTTTATATTATTTTACCTCTTTTTAAGGACTTTATTATTTTAAAGCTATATATTTCTATTTATGTCTGTCCATATGTTCCCCTTTCTCTCCCAAGCCTATGTATATTTTTAAAAACACTGTTACCCATTTAGAGGTAATTTTTATTCCATTTTGATCTATCTTTACTGAGCACCTGTATTGTTTACTGATTGCATAAGACAAATTCTAAACTGTTATGTCAGCCATAACAGGTGTAGCTTATCTTAGTTCATGGTGGTTGGAGACTGGCTCTTCCTACAGGTAGCTTGTTGGAAATGCATCTTAGTACTGCAGCTGGCATGAGAGGCGACTAGGAAGCCACTTTCATCTCTGTTTCCTTGCATTTAGAAACTTTTTCAAAACATTCTCAGGCTTTATGTAGATGTATGTGACCCTGAACATTGGGTGCCTTTTATACATGGAGTTTTTCTGTGTTTCAGCAGCTACTTCTCAAATAACCACTCAAAGGCTTAATATTAATTATAAATGTTCCATCAATAGCTCAGATTTATTACTAACTAGCACTTACAGCTTAAATTAACCCAAATTTCTTATTTAAGGTCTATCATGCGGCTCTTGGCTTGTTTGCCTCATTTAGTACATGTCCTGCTTCTTTTATGTCTGGCTGGCAACTCCCAAGGCTCTGCCCTTCTTCATCCCAGTGTCCTCCTAGTCTGGTTCCCCCACCCAATCTCTTTCTGCCCAGGTATGGGCCAGTCAGATCCTTATTAACAAATAAGAGTAGTACATATTTATAGTGTACAAAGTTTGTTCCACTGCAAATATCCCCATTCCTATATTACTGCTTCCTATTTTACTCTAAAAAATATATATATATATATATGAGCATTGAAAGTCTTTTACATGATTCCAAAACCATTAATTCTAATCTCCCTATACCTGTATTTTTATACTCTGTCTTTGATCTTGTCATAATAGATGAACTAACTATATCTCCTGCCTTAAAATATCATCCATATATTTGAAGACTGGGTTAGTTTTGCTTTACCTATGAAGGTGTTGCCTCTGGTGTGGTGGTGTACTGCCTATTTAAGAAAAAAACAGTAGCTCCAGTTCTAAAAAAGGAATGTGAATTAAGTCAATGATTCTCTCCTTTCTAGAAGTAAATCACTTCATTACAGAATTTTTCATCTTAACGTAAATATGGTCTCAATGTTGCAATTTACTAATCTCTTCATTTTCTGGCATTTTTTAATAAAAAAACAAAACTTTCTCCCACTACTAACTTGAGTCTTTTCTGTCACCCTTGAATTCAGTCAAATTTCTGTCTCCAATATACCATAAAATCTTTTGCCATCATTGTATCTGCTGATTATCAGTTGTCCTCCAACTCAACCCATTGGCAGCACTCAATTCAATTAATCACTCCCTTCTCCATGAATATTATTTTCATTTAAGTCTAAGGACATAATAGTCATAGTTTTCATCTAGTTTTTTTTACTATTTGACATTCTCCTTCATTAATTTTTTCTTCTCTGTGATCTTTATATTTTTATATAAAAATACATTTTACTTTTTAGGAACTATGAGGTCAACCAGAAAACTGATGATAAAAGACAGACATCTATAGTCTACCCACTGCCTCTACACAAGCATAACCTCCTCTGTGATCCCCATTGCACCTGAGTGATAATATGTTAAGGTTGATGAAGCTACATTAAACATCATAACCACTCAAAAGCATACATTATGTTGAGATTCACTCAATGACATATCTTCTACTGAAATGTCACTTCAAATGGTTTAGTTGTCTTAAAAAAAAATCTCTGTTCACTTTATCTATTCCAGAATCCTGGAACCAGTGACATTTTCCTTTATCTATCTCAATTTTAGAGCAAATGCTGGGTGTAGGTTTGGTTTTGTTAGATGCTGAATAAATTTCTACTGAAGTCTCTATACCATTTTTCACTCACTTTACTGGGATAAAAGACTGTCATAACATATCCCTAGAATTTAGCACAACTTACATCATGTTAGAGGAACCATTATGACCTTAAAACTCAACACACATGACCCCAACATCTGACAAAATGAGAAAACTTCAAGAAGGGTTTAATGGATGGGTATGACATCTCTTTCCAGTCCAGGAAGCTCCTTACCTTTTGTGAAATCAATTGGCCCTTCTTTAGCGACAGAAAACCTGCTAAAGGATGACCCTAAAAACAATTTAAGCCAGAGACCCAAACTATCCCCACCAGTGTCTCTATATTGATCAATGACTTTCTCTGGTCCAAGACCCGGCCCTCTGGCTTAAAACTTGTACTTTCTTGTTGGGGACCAGAATAATCCTGGTTTGGCCAGGTAGTACAGAAAAACCCAAATTTCCACCTGTTCCTTCATTTCCACCAAGAGAATGGGACTCCTTCTACCCATGTGTCCCAGAGTAGCCTCTGGCCCTGTCTAGAGAAAGGAAAATGACTTCCTGACTGTGCTCTGTGTGGAGCACAGTCTCTTCAACCTCAGACCCTGTCTTTCCTTTACCCACAAAAGTGACTCTGGCTATAGGAGCTTTGGGAGGAATTTTCTTAGACCAGAAACAGCTCCCATCCTCCCACGAAGACAGGTGTCCTTGTGGGCTTAAGACCCAAGGATTCTCCCTCTATCTCTTTCTTGGTTTATATTGTTTTCAACCATTGATCTGTATATCTCTAAAACCATCAGACTCTCATTAATCTCCTGGAAATTGCCTTATACACCCACCAAGTCACTTAGGGATGGCCTGTCAGTAGCTCCATAGGGACAGGATCTGGCTTGAGAGAAGGAAAGCCACCCTTGGACCAACAGGATGATTGCTTGAAGACAATGTAGCCAAATTGAACAGACTTTCCTATCTGCCCCACCTGCTTGAAACCCCAACACTGACAATGGTGTGGAGTCTCTGAACAGTTTTCATTAGGACCTTTTAGGTTTGAAGGCAACAGCAAGAAAAACCTACCAATATATCTAAGTTAAATGACATTTGACAATAACCCCAATAATCACTCATTGGATTACTGCAGTACCTCTATGATACTTAACAGATGTTCACTCCTACAGACCCAGATGCACCATAAAACCAACATACAACCATTGCTGCTTTTGTTATGCAATTTGCCATAGAAGAAAGAAAATTCAGATGTTAGAAGGGTTTGAGGGTATAACTAGGTCCCAATTATTGAAGACTGTTTAAATAGTTTATAGTAACTGTGACTCTGTAGAAGAAAAGCAGAACTGCAGATTGACATTGTCTGGAGAATTAGTGACAGTGCTCAGGGAGACTGATTAAAGAGATCAAAGGTGGGAAAGCCAGAGCCACTATGAAAGGAAATCAAAGACGCTAGGAAAGGACTAATGTGCTTATTATAAGGACAAAGAACACTTTAGAAATGAACATTCAGACTGTAAGAGGGAAGAAAAAAGCCTCAATCCTTCATTTGGGTGTAGACTAAAGGGGCCAGGGTATCTTTCCACTGAGCACAAAGGATAAAATATAAACTAGGGGGCATATCTGTAAAACTCTGGGTTGATACAGGAGTAGTCTACACTGTCCTGAGAGTTTCTGGGAGAAGTGAGATCTTAATGGACAGCTTTTGAAGGAGAAACTGGGCAGGCTGTTCTGTTTCCATGGGCCTCTTCAATGGTGACTTGGGACAAGGTATTATGACCCAATCCTTAAATATTCCAGACTGTCCTTATCCATAGTTGGGAGAGATTTATTACAAAATCTATGAGCCACTATACCCTTTGAGGAGACCACCTATCTCCTTAATTTATCTGCCAGTGTGCTGACTTGTTCATAGGCAGTTGCTCCTATAGTCATGCTAGTGAAGAAAATGACAAGATAACCTTGAAGCAGGAAGTGTTCCTAGTAACCCCAGAATCTCTGGAGAGGTCTTCCTGATGGGGAATCCAGGAGTGGATTCTAATACCCTAATCAACAATTGTCAAGCACTTATTCGGGACCAGCCCATATGCACTTGTATTAAAACGTCAGTTATCCTACTGTTAGATTATAATGCAAAGGAGCTCCTCAGTGATTGCCTAGAAGTGACTGCTGTGGTCTAGTCTGTCTGAAATTACACAACAGATGTCCTTCTATGTGAAGCAGAAAAGGAACACATATTAGATCAATATTGTTTAGAAAGGAATCAAGTATATCAGAGAGACAGTTGTCATCTTGGACAGGACAAAGTAAGTCCAATCCCTCAGCAGAGGGACTTCAGAACAAAGGTCTGAACTTTTGACTTAGACTTAGGTATTTTTTTAGGGAAAAGTCAAAGCCATCATTGAATGTAGTCAGTATACATTTCCACGGAACATATCAATGAAGCCTTCTATCAAGAAAAGAGGCTCCTTACTTGAGTCAGAAAGGAAGTTTAAAACAAGGAAGAAATCCAGACCCTGATAAAGACCACTAAGCTGCCTAAAAAGGAGTAGTCATTGTAAACTAAAAAGAACATAAAAGGGGGCTTCCCCAGAGCCCCAAAGAAACAGGCCAACAGATTTGGCAACAAACAAGGAAGCCCTTGATCTACTATGGGCTCTCTGGATGCCGAACCATTGGCAAATGGATGATGGGTCTTGAAAGACAGGGATCATGCGTTCCAAATGGTCACCAAATGCCATCAGTTGGCCTCCAAAACTGCTGAGTTACTTGGGCTTAGATATGGCACCCCTCAACTAGACAATTGTGTCAAACACACTGTATACAGATGCAGCACTTGTATAAAAATAAACCCCAAAGGAGCAAAACAAATACCTGAAAGGAATCCATTCCTGAGGAAACACTCCTGGAAAACACTCATGTATTTTACAGAAATAAAACCCACAGTTCTTGGGTAAAACTATTTATTAGTTTTCTTAAGTACCTTCTCTGAATGGGTAGAAGCCTACCTTACCCAGATAGAGAAGCTTTAGTTATCACCAAGAAACTCCTCTGAGAGTTGTTTCTTAGGTTTGTATTGTCCCTCATTCTGGGGTCCAACACTGGCCCCACCTTCATGAACTAAGCTCCCTCAAATTTGTCAAAGTTCCTAAGTGTTGATTAGAAACTCAGAATGAATAAAGACCTTGATAGCAACTTCAACTAAATATCTCCTCGATAATCACAAAAATTGGGTCAACCTCCTACCATTTGCCCTTTTGAGAACAGGTGTACCCCATAATATGAAGGTTTCACCCATTTGAAATTGTGTTTGGGAGCCTTCCCACTCCCGTCCTTAAGCCAACAGATGTCCACAAAACAGAAATTACTAGCCATTTCTTCCTTCCTCAAGTCCTTATTGGTTCTACAAGTCAAAGTCAAGAAAACTGTTCATCAGAAGTTTTGAGAGGCTGTGTCGTTGCCTGTATCTGAGCCTGCTATATCCAGCTGTATCCAGCCTGATGATGTTATATCAGTAAAAAGGATTGTGACCTGGAGCCTGGAGCCAATGTATCATATCCAGTGGTCCTTACCACACTTACAGCAGTGAAGGTCCCTAGTTTCATCATATAGAACCATTACACACAGTTGAAGGAACCTAGAGAGGACAATGATAAGATCTATCCTAGCCAGATCCTCTGACCCACTAATGAGAAGACTGATACAAAAGTCCTATGACTATGATTGCTTATTTTGTCTTGTCTCCCAGTGAGAAAGGCCAAGAACCTTTGTATTATGTTAGGATTAGAATTAATTGAGTCATTAAGTCCACTTACAATCCTGACACTTTTAAATGGGACCAATATAAGTTTTCCCTTGGAAACGTCTAAAGAAAGAATACCTATTTAACGTCAAAAAGATATCCTATGGGTAGTTCCCCCTATGCAGATTCCTGTAGCAAAACACAGACACACAGTCAGTTAACTCCGAAAATGGTAGTTTATAGTATATTCTAGGCCTTAGAGATTACCTGGCTTGCTTGCAATAAAGGTTTAACCAAGCGTGAGTCCTAGCAATTGTTAGCACTGGGGCTGACCCCATTCCTATGAGTCCTCATATATGTCATTTTACTACAATTTTTTACCTATAATGGAGAAGAGGGTAGGGTCCACCTAAATCTGGATTCTGGCCTTGTCCATGCACAGTGATCCGTCCTCTTTCCTATTTCCTTGATGGTGGAGGCAGACATCACAGTCTCTGCTGTAGTCGGAACTTCAGCCCTAATTGTGCGGGATAAAAACTTTAAAGCACTCAGTGCTCAATTAGAGCTAGACCTAGGACATCTAGATAATTGTATTTCTCATCTGGAAGCATAGGCAGACTCCCTAGAGGAAGCTGTTCTTCAGTGTAATAGAGGACTGGGCTTCCTCTTCATGAAATATGAAATCTGTATGGCAGTGAGAGAAACTTGTTGCTTCTACTCCAACAAGCCAAGGGAAATTAGAACAAAGGTTAGCCCAAATCAGAAATAACCTTAAGGACAGAGAAAAGAAAGACCAGGAATCTTACAACCGGCATCTACCATTGTTCTCCCAATCCCACTGGTTAACGACCTTACTTGTAGCCATTGATGGGCCATTCACCCTTTCACTCCTAGCCCTCAATGGAGGACCCTCCTTGTTCAACTACTAACAGCCGGAAACGGGAAGTGGATTCCCTGAGAGTACTGAGAGAATGTTGTAACTCCATGACCTAATATGAATCCAAAATCTGCCTATAGAACCAGTGGAGAATGTTCCAGGCCTGTTGGGATTAATGAGTCCTGGCCTTCAGTTGCTTTTCCCACCTAGAACCTTCTAATATAAGTTACTCGAAGCTGTGCCTAGTTAGAGGATCAGAGGATCACCTGTTGACCATTAACTGCAGTGTATTTAAGTCTACATGGTGTTAATAAAGATGGGCTTTCTGAACCAGCGTTTGGAGCTGCGTGTGTCTGTCTCTCAGCCTCCAGCTCCCTTGCCCGAATACTTGCGAACTGAGTGCCAGCGCACAGAGTGCAGACCTCCAAATGCCACGCAAGGTGCCCCCGTGTCTGCGCTCTGTGCGCTGGCACCCAGTTTGCGAGCTTCGGGCAAGGGAGCTGGAGGTTAAAATACACAGACACACACAGAGAGACAGAGATTGCCCCCTTTATTGTGTTCAGGGGGGCAGATTATATAGAGACAGCCACGCCCCAGCCAAACCCACAAGAAACCACTCTCCTGAAGGTCTCCTGCTCAGAGCAGTTGTAGGCACTCAGATCAAGAAATTCGGGATCTGGGGTCTCACTGCTCCCAACACAGGCCCTAGACTTTAGCACACTTGATATCATGTTAAAGGCACCATTCAGACCTTAAACCCAGCACAAACGCCCCCTATACCTGCCAAAACAGGAACAAGGACCAAATCCATTGAAGACTTATTCCATAGTTCCAGTAAAATCCCTAAATGTACTAACCTTGCTTTTTTTTTTACTTCTGCAGTTCTGTTTCTTGCTAAATGAAGGGGCCTAACCAGGATATGGCTTTTGCATAAAAGACAAAGGATTGTAAGGCTCAGCACTGCACGCTTTGGGCAAGTTCCTTGTGCAGTTGCTGCTGTCAACAAAGATTTTCTTTTCAGCATGGACACTTTCAGAGTGTGCACGTGGTGGTTTCTGGTGAGCTTCTTTCACCACAGTGTAGCTGCAGGTTTGTTTCTCTCCAGATTTGATGGTGTCAGTTTTGCAGATATTTATACCACTGTAATAAATGTATGACATCATCACATTATAAGTACGACACTCATTTGCCTCACCTCATATGATTTACCGTTTGTGCAACTGTCATTTGCCAGATGACTCTTTCCAAACATTTTCTAACAAATCTGTGGCTCGTGTCCACATTTCTTGACAGCACCTTTCCAGAGAACATTTTAATTTTAATAAGATTAAACTGACCTCTCTTTATAGTTGCTAGATTATGTATTCAGCATTGAACCGAAAGTGTCCTTACACTCGAGCTGACTTACGGACTTAACTGTGTCATCCTCACTTGGGCTTTAATAATCCAGTCTCAGAATTTTGATTTTTAATAGTTCTTTCTCATCTCACAGATTTCTGTGCTACAGTGACAGTTTTTTTTATCATGTTTCTTAATTTCTTAATCAGAGTTTTGTTTACTTCTAATTTTGACATTTTTTTACTCATAAAATACACACTTTGCACTGGCTGTTTTCTCTTCCTGGTACCTCTTCCTTCTTCCTTTATATGGTTGTTTTCTTGTCTTCTGATTTTCATTTCAAATATCATTTTCTCAGGTAGTTGTTTCAAGTCTATCCAAAAGCAATTAGATAAGTGCTCAATGACTACTGCCTAATCTTACTTTAGTTTCCCTCTGATCTACCACTTTCGAATGTACAGGTTAGTGGGTATTTCTAGCGTTCCTACTACACCTAATCCCAGCCAGTATTAACATGCCGAGCCCTTAACATGAGCAATCTCATACACATAGCATATCTTGCAGTCTGTCTTGAAAGTTAAAAGAAAAAAAAAATAACTGACCAGTCATGTAACAGGACTGCATAATTTTGATTGAACAAAAATATAAAAAATAACAAAGCACAATTTCTTGTATGCAAAATTGAAAAAATAAATATCTCATATAACAAACATGTTGAAAAATATGAATTTTGAGAGGTTATACAAACTCATATAATTTGTTTAGAGTATACACACACAGACCCACAGACACACAAACACACACATTTTGAGAGTACAATGTGTGTGTGCATGAGTGTATATACACATATGTATCAACTGTTTTTTTCTTTTCTTTTTTATGTTTATATTTTTTGTAAAAGTTCTGAAAATTTATTTTGAAAAGAGAGCATTTTTAAGTTTATAAGCCTGCTATTCTTATAATTAAACTGATATGCAATAGTTTTATATAATACTGAAGATTAGAAAAATATTAATTTAATGAGTTTGGCATAGAAAAAAATTACTTTTAAGAAGCAAGCAGCATGAATTTGGATGCCATAAAACATCAGAGGGAACTGTGCATGATCTCAAGTTAAAATAAGTCCCAAAAGGAATTGCTAAAGGAGAGTAGTCTCTTTATTCCAGAACGTATCTTTCATGCCAATGAATAGAAAAAAAAATGATAATGATGAAGTCATTTGAGAGATGGGTTAAATATTGTCATTTAAGGTGACTGACATGAGAAAAAGACATAGAACATTTATGGAATGTGAGACAACTATTTTAACTAAGAACTTAATGATACTGAACAAAATAGATACCATCAAAGAATTGGATGAAACCCTTTATACCATATTTAACAACAAAATAACTCAAGATGTATTCCTAGCACTTCAATTGGCAAGTCAAAAGTATTTTTAATTCACAATTAAGTAGATGGCTCAGTAGACAGAAGAACTTACTTCAAAAGCATGGAGGCTTTTCAGTCCTCAGAAGCCAGATGTAGCAGAAGGAGAGAACAGATTCACAAAACTGTCCTGTGACCCATACGTGCTGTGTCCCCCTGTTCACACATGGGTTATTTGTACTCACATACATACTCATGTATAAATGTTCACCTTTTAAAACAGTATTCTTAATTCCTATTTGAAGGACAGGAAAAAAATGCCCACTTCAAATTCTAGATAAAGAAAACATTAAAGCAAATGAATGGGGCAGAAATTTACAATATATACTATTTTATGATTAGAACATAAAGACAATCTAAACCCCAAATTGGAATAGCTTTGTCTTGTGTTCCATAAGAGACAAAACAATGCTCCCTTTGCTATACAATTGCACTTATTAGTTCAATTCCAGAAACACAGTAAGTAGACAAATCATAGTCAGCAAAATACTCCAGGTATGGTTCAAAGTTAATGCAATTGCATGATAAATGGGTACAAAGTTTGAGGCTCTTAAGAAAAATTTGACTTTCAATAGAATACCTTGGCGTTATTGAGATGGTAACTGACAAGTAAATAAAATGGGTCAAGTATATATTCACAATAGAAAGTAAGATAGCATGATGTGTGTTTATTTGTGTGCATGTACATGCATGTGTGTGTGTGGCAAATTCATTTTGAAACACAGGATTATTGGAATAATATACTACTGATTTCTCAAAAGTAAACAAGAGAGAAACATCCCATTATTTTATGTGCATGCGTCTTTTGCCTGCATGTGCACCTGTACCAAGCCTGTGTGCCTGGACATTGGCAAGATGGCTCAGAAATTAAAAGAAGAGCTATTCTTCCAGGGAACTTAGATTCATTTTCAAGCACCCATATCAAAGCTCATAAATGCTCCCACTCTCATCTATAATACAAAGGAGACAAGGATTGAAAATCCAGTATTAGAAGACTCCTATGACCAAAGAATATTTAGAAAAAAATGGGGAGATCTTCAATAAGATCGCCTACATCCATGTCTGTAAGTAACAACCATTCTATATAATGCTTTATGCAAACCAAAGTCAGAATGGCTCTCAATTTGCTCTCTTCTCTTGTTTTTATCTTTCTTTCTTTCTTTCTTTTATTTATTTACTTTTTATTGAACCAAGCGTCTGGTGGGGTGGCACACAACTTTATTTTCCCAGCACTATTGAGAAAGAGACAGTGAGCACAGAGTGAGGTCCAGGCCAGCTGAGTCTGCATATGGAACCCCTGTCTAAAAAAAAAAAAAAAAAACTACAAGAGTAATAACAGAGGAAAACGATTAATCACTACTCATAATAAACTTTGATGAACAATGCCCCAATGTCTCCAAAAAGTTTTAGTAAGTTAAATTTATTGAGTCCATCATGAACTAGAAGCACTTAGCTAAGGAATACAATCTTACTGTAGCATTTAGAACTCAGTTTAATTTACCAGATGAATAGTATAATGAGAAAAACCTTGCTGGGTTTGGAAAGATACTTCTTCCTTCAATTTGTTATCTTCCTACTTCCTATCAAATTCATGGCCTCTTTTTAAAATTATTATTCACACTTACACACACACACACATATCTGGATAACCTAAAAAGATATTTGTCCATAAAAAAGATTGATTCTTCTCTCAGTAATCCTTAATTGCATGTATTTATTCACTCACAAAAGGCTCCACACCTAGTCGATGAAGAGGTTCATGCCATGTTGAAATTTTAAGTGATTTTCTCATTGTGTTAGTTTTGTTTAGATTACCTTATTATTGAGATCTCATAGGTGTAGTTTCCTTGATATTTATAAAAGACATTATCTCATTGCAGATGCCCCGGAAACCTAGTTCTTACAATCTTTCCATGCTGTCTTCTCCCATTTTTCCTGAGCCTTTGGAGGAGATATGCTATAGATACATCTATTGGGGTTATAGACGCCAAGGCCTATTGTTTGTTGATTATCCCAAAGGTACAGTGCCACTGTTGTACTATTGAAGAGGTTTTGTTGGGCTGGTCATGGTTTTTAGTAGCCTTTATAGCTGGGTAAGACTATAGATAGCTTTTCTGCCTTGAAAGGTTGCATGACACCCTCAGATACTATGAGAGCTAGTCCTTAGATAGACTACATTCCAGTCAGTTCCAGTTCGATACCTGCATGTTCTATGTCCAACGTGTGTGGTGTCTTTAGCAATAGGGACATGCCTTCAAGTTCCAGGAAACAACCAAAAGTAACAGCAGTAGCCTATTGTTTGGGGGTTGACTGAACTCTGACCAACAACTCAAAGATAGAGTTGTCATGCTCAGAACTAGGGTTTCTGTACATAGTCTATGGCTCTTGGGGCCTATAAGCAATGAGTGGATAACTATATTTAGATTTTATGTATTGGTATACACATATACTAACATGTTATAAGTATTTTTAAGTAGATAAAACAGTGCCCTTCTGACTTACAGCTTTTTCAAGCTCCTTAATGTTTTAATCCCTCTTTAGCCAATTCCCCTCTGTATTGTCTTCATTTTCTCTCATCAACTGAGGCCTTCCTCTTCTATTTCTTTCTTTACAACACCTGCATCCTACTATGCCATTCCCCAGGTCTCCCCACCATGATCCCATTTTACTTTTCTGGTTTCTCCAGTTATATACTCACCTCTAAAGATTTGAAACATATTTCCAATATGCTCACAATTATGAGTAAGGCTAAGATCATCAAATTTGCAAGCAAATGAAAGGAATTAAAAAATATAATGGATGAGATAGCACAGATCCAGAAAGACTCTGCTTAACAACAATAAAAAAAAATGATGGGAAAGAGATAAAGAGAATCTGTGAGCATTTCATGACTTTTAAAATTTATTTATTTTTTTTAAAAATTTCCACTTCTTCCCATTTCCCTCCCACTCCCACCACTCCCTCTCCCCCTTCCTCTCCAGTCCTAAGAGAAGTGCCCTGCCCTGTAAGAAGTCCAAGGCCGTCCCCACTGAATCCAGGTCTAGGAAGGTGAGCATCCAAACAGACTAGGCTCCCAAAAAGCCAGTGCATGCAGTAGACTCAAAACCCAATGCCATTATCATTGGCTTCTCAGTCAGCCCTCATTGTCAGCCACATTCAGAGAGTCCACATGCTCATTCAGTCCCAGTCCAGTTGGCCTTGGTGTGCTTCCATTCCATCTCCGTGGGTGGACGCACCCTTCGTGGTCCTGACTTCCTTGATCATTTCTCCCTCCTTCTGCTCTTCATCTGGACCTTGGAAGCTCAGTCCAGTGCTCAAATGTGGGTCTCTGTCTCTATCTCAATCCATCACCGGATGAAGGTTCTATGGTGATATTCATCAGTGTGGCTATGGGATAAGGCCAGTTCATGCACCCTCTCCTCTTCCGTACAAAAACCTAGCTGGGGACATCTCCTTTGACACCTGGGAACCCCTTTTTATATGTATATTTCTGGTCCTGATTAAGGTATTGTGTTTGTGCAGCTCATTTAAAAAGTAATATATAATTAAGAAAATAGGTTAATAGATAGTCATCTATAATAGTCAAGCTTGTAGTTGTAGTCATGTTAGTTAGGTTTTCTAGATGTACAGAGATATATTTCAGATAAAAAAAGTATTCTTCAAATCTTGCAAAGACGAACACATCTACTGATCAAAAACTACAATTACCATAAAGCCACACAACTTGACTTCAGTATTGGAATGTGAACAACAATGAAAATATATTTGTATGCAATAAAAAGTTTTCAAATGTTTTTGTAGCTTGATTTAATCATCCTAAACTGAAACTTTTGGATATGTTGATATTTTTATTATATAAATATTGGGGTTCCAATGGGACCTTCTTCAGTTCTTGGTGAGCTAACTTAGTTGTGATTAGAGCCTTTCTAAGCCAGTGGCTCTGAGCTTCTCATCTCAAAAATTCAAAGAACAAAATTCATGAACTACAGAGGATGTTTTAGAAAGAAGGTAGTACTCAAGAAAAGCATAACAGAGATGATGGAATCAGGAATCAGAACTCTCTTGACATTCTTGACCTCAAACAAGAACATTCTCAAAATAAACAAATCACTTTGCTCCATGCATAGAATGGAAAAAAATAAACAAGCTAAAAGAACACACTCCTACATATTTAGAATCTTAAATGAATCCCAAATATAGTTTTGTAAGAAAAACAACCAGATTCCAAAGCTGCACACTAAACTGTTGCTATCATATGAAAATAAGCAAAGTGCAATATCATAACAACAGAAGTCAAATCAACACTGACTGGGGTTTTGCAGAACAAATATTTGGATATCAAGGCGGAACTTCAAGAATGATGGATACATCCCATGTCATGATTATGATGTCCTAGTCTGATCACACACAAATATATGCATGATGCATATCAAATCCAAAAATTCTACTTAAGAAAGTGAAATATAATAGTGTTTTCTATTTCTGCCTCACCAATTATTCTCAAACTCGGAATCTTGTAGAAAGGAACACTTATTAACTGATATTTGTGGGTCTGAAACATGAGATCGATTTGGCTTGGAGCCTCTGGCTCAGTGTCCCTCACCAGCTGCAATGATCTATGTGCTGGGGTTTCAGCCATTGCATGGTTCATTGAGGAAAGAACCACTTCCAAGTCACTCAAGAGGCTCTTTGCCAAGTGAGCTCAGCACTATTTTGCCCATGGCCTCTCACTTCCTTGCCAATTGGACTCTCCTAAGGATAGCTTACTGCATAATAAGTGGTTATTATGGGAGAGGCTCGGGGTGATGTAAAGGTAGGAGATTAGGAGACAGGGAGATAGAGGACAGATTTTGAAGCTTACTTTATCAGTAATGCCCATGATTTTTATATTATTATCTACATTAGCAGTGACTTACTATATGTTGGGGGCTGAATTTCCTGTAAACAATCTGTTATGCTTGCAGCTGCTCTGAGCAAAACAACTTGTTTTTCCTGTGTTTGCAGCTACTCTGAGCATGAGAGCCTCAGGAGTTCCTGATAGCAGAGGAGTGGTTTCTGGTGGGTTTGGCTGGGGCGTGGCTATCAGTTAAGGATCCATAGGTAAGCAGCTCTGGTACACAATCAAGGGGGTGTTCTTATTTCAAGGATGACCTGTGTCTCTGTCTGTGTGTCTGTGTGTTTAAATCTCCAGGTCCTTGCCCAGCTCGTGGATGGCTCTGTAGTGCAGGCTCTACACTACAGAGTAGTGAACGTGGTAGTACAGACGGTACAACTATATCTAGCCTACACTGAGGGAGAGATTGCTACACAAAGATAACACTAGGTAGAAAAAAAAATCTCTGTGGATTTTACAGCTACCTACTGCATAAATTAAGTCTCAGTAAGACTGACTTTTCAAAGAAAAGGCTAGAAATAAGAATTAATCTACTAGGAAGGCTAGAAAATAAGAATTACATACTCAAAAGCAACTAAAGAACATGAGCAAGGAAGTCAGGCCCACAAGGGGTGCATCCACCCACGGAGATAATCGGACTGATCTATTGGGAGCTCACCAAGGCCAGATGGACTGAGACTGAATGAGCATATGATCAAACCGGACTCTCTAAATGTGGCTGACAATGAGGCCTGACTGGGAAGCCAATGGTAATGGCACTGGGTTTTGAGTCTACTGCATGTACTGGCTTTTTGGGAGCCTACTCTGTTTGGATGAACACCTTCCTAGACCTGGATGGAGTGGGGAGGGCCTTGGACTTCCCACAGGCCAGGGCACTCTGACTTCTCTTAGGACTTCTGAGGGAAGAGGAGGGAGGCGGGGAGGGGGAGGGAAATGGGAGGAGGAAATCTTTAATAAATAAATAAATTTTAAAAAACACTCTTTGCTGGAACAGACAAAAAAATAATGGCATTAAATTATACTAGATTATTTAGACAATGTGAGTCTTAGATTCATATCAACAGCATGCCAGAAATGTCTAAGGTGAGGTGGACCAATATCTGAGGATGTGGTGGAGAAGATGTGGAGGGGAGGCAGGATATGCCTAATTAAAAGCTGAGGTTTTAGAAAAGGACTTAAATAAAGAATACATTGTCTCCATCTAGAAAGACAAGAGAAAATGACCCTGATATTAATGAGTTACTGATGATGATCTCTAAGAACTACAAAGAATAAAGAAAAGAAACTAGTTATATAATGGGTTGGAAAATGTGATAGTAGATTAACAAATTCACCCCCTCCCGACTGTCATGAAAGAGGCACAGGAACCAGAAAGATCATGACAGAAATCTATCTTGACAGCAATTCATGGAAAGAAAGCCTTAGAAGTTTTAGCTGAATACACAGGTCCAATATGTGCCCATGGTGAAATTAACTTCTTGAAAAGTCAGTTAAATATTAGGCTACCTTAAAAATGACCATGTCTAATCAAGGGTTTTCCATTGCACCTTTATGCTTATATCACAAAATAACTAAATAATACAGTACATATTTTATTGTGGGTAAGACTGACCTTTAATATTTAAAAGACATCAAGAACTCTCTGTGGTAGTATATGCCTATAATCCAAGCACTAGGGATATAAATAGAGGAGAATTAGAAATTCAAGACTAACCTTCCCAGTTGAATGAATTCAAGGACAGCCCACACAGAATAACAACCTGCTTCAACCAACTCTTGCTCCTGCAAAACTGAAGACCTCACAAAAATTTTAATATAAAGTCAAACTTGACATGGAAGGCAATGGCTGAAGAGTTTTTTTTATTATTAAGGAATTACATATCAAGCACATACACATAAGAAAATATAAATGTATTTCATTCTTTAGTGTAATAAGTACTTTGTAGTTATGTAAGTTGAAGTAATACATAAGTACAAAACATTTTAAATAGTCATCTAAGTTGCTAAATTAATCAAGAACTCTCCTTTGTGGTAATGGAAAATCTTCAGAGAGAATTCAAGCTCTAGTCATTGCCTATATTGGAAAAGGCCAAAGACACCAGTATAAAGCAATTACACCAGGTAGAATCAGTGTTTGGTCACTAGCATCAAATAAATATATTAGTAACTAATAAAAACAATTTTAATTGAGTTAAACCACACATTCAGAAGACTAGTTTTGCAATATATGATTATAGTCAACAATGACCTTTTACAAAAGACAGGGTTGTTGTGATGTGACAGAAATGAGTTCCATCATTTGGGGCTTCTCCATGTTACATCTGCTTCAGGTAAACTGTTGGGTATGAGTGTGTTTGGTACCAGCAGGCTGAAATATTTTGTTTACCTGATAAAGTGAACCAGATTCATACAAGGAAAAAGCAAACTTCAATTGATTACTAAGGTCGGGTTGTACGTTGTCAACATAAATGACAACATTCATGTTCCTACTTGACTATAAACTGAAGATTGCCTGTGGTTGTGATTTTGTTCCCTGAAATTTGTAGATGAGATAATTCAGCTGGTTATAATAATGCATGACTTTATACCCCAACACTCACAGACCATGACAGATCTGTCATGCATTTAAGAGCAGTCTGTACCAGAGTGTGAATGTCTGCTTCAGCAAACAAATACACAACAACCAAAAATGGAAAAGAAGGGAGAAAAATATTTTTTATGATAAGTGTTAAAGAATTTTCATGAAACCATTTGCTAAACAGGAGAACAATTGGTAATAGCTGAAAAAGAAGTTTGAGAAAATTAAACAGACCAGCACCTTGTATTCTCTGGTCAAGGAAAAAAGGACAAAGTGGTAGAAAACAAACAAAATAAAGGAGGGACTTAATTTATGGTCTTTAAAATTAAAATGGTTGCTAATTTAAAATTTCTGCAGTGTGACCATAAGAACAAATAATATGCAAGACCAAATTAGTCCCACAGTGCAGAAGAAAACATTTTAAACTAAAATTATAATGATATTCAGGACACAACACATATATATCTAAAATGACACATTTATCAACCATATACCTCACAAGTAGTATAAATATTTCTAAAATAAAAGAGTAGAAAAATGGAAGAGAAGAAAAGGTCAAATTCTTAATATAGAGACTTTTTTTTTTAGATACCTACAGCTAAGATCATCTTTGTTAAATTTAATACAAGTAGGGATAAAAAGAAGTTCCTAGCCGGGCGGTGGTGGCACACGCCTTTAATCCCAGCACTCGGGAGGCAGAGGCAGGCGGATCTCTGTGAGTTCGAAACCAGCCTGGTCTACAGAGCTAGTTCCAGGACAGGCTCCAAAGCCACAGAGAAACCCTGTCTCGAAAAACCAAAAAAAAAAAAAAAAAAAAAAAAAAAGCTCCTATAATAGTTTTAAGTAAATTGAGAAGCAGTATATTGTTATAGGGTGAGAATAATTGTACTGATTAACGAGAGATGAAAGTGTACCCTGAGAGACAAATCAGTAAGTTCTACAAAAACGTGAAACATGCCAGCATGCATTCACTGTGAACACCAGCCCAAGACGTAAAGGACATAAGATGCTAGTGCCCCATAAAGATCACTCGAGTCTACAAGACTGACTCTTGATGACCATTAAATTAACTTAAATGATTAATGTTATGGAAATACATACAGATAAGTAAAATAACAAACCATATTAGAATACACTGATATAAAGTAAGCATGTTATGAATTAAGTGAGAGTTAATGAAAAACAATGCATGAAAATGCTATGCATTATATTGTGAAAGTATCCAAAATTTTTGATATCATTAGCCTTAGAAAAGTTACAGAGAAAGAAGAAAAATGCAGAAGAAACTTCCTTTCTCTGTGTCATTTCTAGAGTCATTTGCTAGGGAACAAATCCTATAGCTATAATTTTAATTATACTAAATAAAGTACAGTAGTTTATAAAGTCATATTCTCAAGTATAAGAAATGCTACGAAAAATATGCTTTAAAGTTTTTTACTAAGACTGAGAGTGGCCCAATAATTTCCAGGACATTTGCTATAGAATACAATAAGGTTGAAGCATTGTAAGAATGAAAAACTAGGGGATGTGGGTTTGGCTTAGTCATTAACGTGCTTACCAAACAAATATGAGGACCTTAGTTTGTTCCCAAGTCCTCAAGGAAATAAAACAGGCACAGTGGCACACACTTGTAATCTTAGCTCTAGGGGATGGAAACCAGAGGATCCCTGGAACTGGCTAGTAATCAGGCTAGCCAATTAATGAACTTTAGGTTCAGTGAGAAATCCTACCTCAAAATAAAGATAGGCAGTGAGAAAGGAACTGGCCCAGTGTTGACCTCTGACCATTTCCCCACGACACACACACAGGACTAATGAAACTCTCTTCAACACTAAGAGTGTTAACGGCAGCTGGGCCTTTAACATGTATTTAATCTCATCACTCTGAAGGTAGAAGCGGGTGGATCTTGTATCTCTGAGTTCAAGGCCAGTTTGGTCAGCAGAGCAAGCTCGAGAAGAGCCAGAGCTACACAAAGAAACCTTGTCTCAAAAAATCTAAACAAACAAACAAATAAGTATTCAAAATAAGAAAAGAAACTTTTAAAAAGATTTTTAACGGCATGTTAATTATTTGTTATATAAACCATTCAGAGTGTTTGGACGGTTGTTCTTTCCTACAAAAAAATTTGAGTCTTTAAGAAGAAGATATCAACTTTTTGAGTGGCAGTTATCACATATCTTCCCAGGCCTGATTGTTTCAAGTACAGATCTACCAGTCAAACAGCAACTTGGCAAGTAATGATACTACTTTCAAGACCGTCCTGGTGTGTTAAATAATCTACTATCACTCTGAAGGGATTTCATTTCAGTTAAACATTAAAGCTGAAAGCTAAACCTCTGCTCCCAAAGGTGTCTCTCCTGTCTTCTTTGGTCTAGATATCTTTTATGTGCTTGGAAGACATGACTCCAACGTAAGCCTGGGTCTAATACATGCGTGTGATTGATCCTTTTGTGGGACCAGTGACTGGTGGAATTGTGCTGTGATTGTTTCAAACACAATCTTTCCCTTGCAAGCCACACCCCTTTCACACCTCTTACTGGCTCAGCTCATATTGAACTTTAGTTGGAAACGCCCTCGTGGGCTATTCCCTGCTGATGCCAACCAAAGGCATTTTCTAGGTGGTCTCTGTTCCCCACTTGTGATTTTTGTCTTATGTAGACAAGTGGAGCTGGTAAGAAGGCTTAACAGAGCAGCAGCATAGGCAGCAAAAGCAGAGGAGCCACAGCAAATATCGCAGGAGAGGCATGAAGACAGCTCAAGAGTTTCAGACAGCAGTCAAAGGCAGGTTAGGAGGGGTGCAAAAGTGATCCAATAGACTGGAAGCAAGAGAACACAGAGTTAGCACTGCAGGCTGCCCAAGGTGGAGAACAATGGATGAGAGACTTCAGAATACGGAAAGACATCTTGATAATCAGCAAGCCTTGAAGGTTAAGGGTCCTGCCTGGTAGAGACTCAGAAGTTTCAACCCTAAGTGTTCTAAGAGTTGAAGGTCCTGGCTCTTGCAGCTTGGGAGTGAGAGCATACGATTCTGTAAAGTGAGAGAGAGGGTCAGACACACAAGGTTTAGGATCTGTGACATTAGTTGGCATTGATTCTTGCTGACTACTGTTGCCCCTGATGTTACCGAGATCAGAGGATTTCACTAGCTGCTGTGTGCAGGGCCATTGGCAATCAGAACTCAAAGCAGTGAGCTTTGCACTTGGAACTAAGTGTCCAACTTCTAAGACACTAAGAATGGTAAGTGTCTAGTCCTAGGAGCCTGAAGGTGTAAGACTCTTTGTTATCTTAAAACATGAACTTCTAATAATCAAGGGTTCTGGGCTACCCAGACTAGAATTATTCTTTGCCTAATCAGAGTTTGCTCATGAATAAGGCAGAAAGATACCAACTAGCTCATTAATATTATTGATGGCCCAGATCGAGGAAGTGAACGACAGTGAAGATGAGAATGTCCTGCCTTAGGAGCGACAATTAGCTCACCTGAATTTTGTTAAAGTGTCTGTCAAAATTAGAAAGACTCACAAAATTTTGCTTTGGGTTTTGACCTTGCATGTCTGTACTCAGTAAGAACTAGAAGGCCGGGAACACTGATCAGACAGTAGGTCCTTGAATTGGACCAGGACGCTGTGCTAAGAATTTTACAGAATTTTATCCATCTGGTTATTTAGACCCTTACCTAGGCACCAAAATAGAAGCGATGGTGGACAAGGGATGATCTTAAGTCCCACTATATCCTTGGATTAAGGAGAGTGAGGCGATTTCAAAATCAGTGAAGAGTTGGGTCATTCTTGGCATGCAGGTTATTATTATTTATCAATTTTAACAGGTAAAAATTCTTCAACTTTTCTTTGTATGTGTTTTATCATACGTTTGCATATGCTTGTTGGTATATTGTTACAGGAAAACAAATTAACCTAAAGAACAGTGAGTACCAATTTAGCACAGAATCTCAAGTGTTTGAGACTTGTTAAATATTAGCAGATTAGTATAGAGCTCATGTTTAATTAGGACATTCCCTCATCCCACCTCTACCCCCTAGCTAATGGGACTAACATGCTAGGTTCTCACCATTACTGAAGAAACAACTGCCTGAAATATTTTAATTACCTTTTTTTCTGCACATTGGTGAGTTATGTAGCTCTGCTAGGGTCCTAATACCCTCGAGCCTAACTGAATAATGTTATACAGTATTTCTGTAGGATAAAATAACTTAGCATTTTCTATTCCAATTGACTAGTTTAAAGAATACTCATGTAGAATTAAGCCTTAATTTAAATTAACCCATAATGTGTCTTGCAAATCTTTGACTAATATTAATTGATTAGAACTAGACAGGCCATCAATAATATGACCAATACTAATATATGTTAGTATACATTTTTGCAGTGTTTGCCAGCAAATTGGGAATGTGGTTTTTTGGGGGTAAAGTTTTAAGCTAAATGTAAGCACTCTGGAGTTGTTAGAGTATGGGGTGTCTGGCAGAATCCGAGGGATTGAAATTCTACAACTTTGTATGTCATAAATGAAGGTAGGTGAAGAGGAGAAGTAAACTATAATTCAAGGTGTCAACTATGAAAAAGTTCAGTGGAAAAGGACTAACTTTATAAAAGAGGAAGTCAGATTTTATTGGAAGGAAGGAAGAAAGGAGATCACAAGAAGGACAAAGAAGAAGAGAAGAAGTGGAATTCATGCACACATAAGGTCAGAAGAAAGAGAATGTCTACGATTAAGAAAGGATTTGATGGAGCAACACTGGACACAAAGAGAGATTAAATGTCTTTTACAAATTCAGCAGTTCAGAATGAAGAAACATCAAGGAGAGAAATTGATTCTGGAAGACCCAAGCCTACACTCATATGCACTGCAGAGAAAAAGACACTTCTAGTCAATGAAGAAAAGTGGGTTAGTGTTAGGCATCCCTTCACTGTAAAAGATTAAGAGAAACCATGCCTAATATTTCATTTCATTTATTTAAACCCAAGAGAAAATACTTTGTGTATTTGATGCTCTAGTTTTTCATTCAGTTCAATGCTATCAGAGTTTAAATGTGAAGTGCACCCCCCTTTATTGCTGCTGTTTACAAATCCTGGGCTTAAAGGGATTCATTAGCTATGCTACACATTGGTTCACTTTTCGGTTTGTTTCATGTCATCAAAAGACACGCTGAGTGTATTCTCCTCTCTCATTTAATTTCCAAAGAAATGCCTTCATATTGCAAGATTTTTTCCCTTTTATTTAAAATGGAACTTTTCTCATAAACTATATCCTGACTGATGTTTCCCCTCCCTCTGCTCCTCTCAGCTGTTCCCCATCTCCCCTCCCAACCAGATCCAACTCCTTTCTGTCTCTCATTAGAAAACCAACAGGCTTTTAAGGGATAATAATAAATAAAATAAGATTTAAAAAACTAACTCCTGGCAATAGGGCAAAACAAATAAACAAAAGGAAAAGGGAAGAAATGGTCCAAGAAATTGATATGGATGCAGAGACCCATTCATTCACACCCTAAAGAATACTATAAAAACACAAACTGGAAGCCATAATGTATGTGCTAAAGACCTGTAGAAAAAAAAAGAGAAGAAGAAGAAGAAGAAGAAGAAGAAGAAGAAGAAGAAGAAGAAGAAGAAGAAGAAGAAGAAGAAGAAGAAAAATTAATTAAATAAAATTACCCCCCTAAAAAAAAAAAAAGAAAAGTAAAAGCATTGACATGACATTTGAGACAAAGAGCCTCCAAAATTTTGTCTTGAGTTTGCTTTCTGCTGGCCATCTACCCCTGGGAATGCAGTCTACCCTTAAGAGCAGTTTGTTTCTCCAGTGAGACTCCCTTAGAGAAAACTAAATTTTCATTTGCAAGTAGGTGCCATCTGGAGATTGCTTCCAGGTTAAGAATGGAGGCTATATCCACTTCTTTTATCAGCTCTGTAACCCATGTAGTGCAGACCCATGCAGGCCCTGTGTATGCTGCTACCATCTTTGTGTGGATTCTATTGATTTAGAGCATCTCATCATCCTGGTATACAGCTCCAAGAACAACAAAAAAGTAGGAAGAAAAAAAAGGAAGAGGGGTGAAAAACCTTTATAGAAAGCAAGCACCATAAACTAAAATAAAATACACAAAGAAACAGAAGGAGCAAAAGGGTGTAAAATGTACGGCAAACAACTATGAGTTATGTACAAAATATAAAACCTCAGCACAGGCAAGGCAGAGTTTAACCCACTTGTGAAAGTTTTATAGCCAAGAATACAAAGATATGACAAGGTCAGAACTGCACTCACTTTGATGAGTAAATACACACTGCTGGGCTCACAGCCCAGCCTTCCTGTTGCCTGCGGATGACAAAGCACAACCAGAGGGGGGGAAAGGACACTGCCAAGGAGCAGGGGAAGCAGAGCATTCTCAGGGCTTCCTGAGGCTTGTATACAAATATAGAATTACCAGAAAAAATATCCATATCAGGGGTTATGATGCCTTTTATATATAAAATCTACTCTGCAAAAATAATCAGGTAATTATATCAAAAAACACTCTTCAAAACTACATTTGTGAAACATGAGCTTCAGAGAGTAGCCAATAATGATGGATAGATTAAAATACTCAGAATCAGGGTTAGATAAATTGCTGAGCAACAAGAGAGATTATTGGGTGTGCAAAGGCCCTTGTACTCACAGAGAAGCACTAAGAGAACTGGGGATGTTGCGCAGGTGTATCTTCTGGATGGAGGAGATAGAATCAAATAACCTCATTCCATCCAGAAAGCTGAGATTGGATTTTGTTAAGGACCTCGTGACCTTTGTGATCTCCGTGGAAATAGATCTCACCCAAATTCCCCATAATAGGTATTCCAGACTCCTCCCTCCCTAGACCTTTACCCATCCCTTAGGGGAGATGTCAAAAGTACTTTATGGCCTGCTGATGCCTTTGCTGTCAATCAGAGACCATACTAGACTCTAAGCCTTTAAGCTATAGAATCCACTCTCATGGTTATATGTACTTTGTAAAAGAGTTTCTACGTAATCACACCTTAAGTTCTATTGTGCCCCTAGAATTGGACTGATTAGACTGATGGTTGCCTGGAGACCTTTTTCCCAACCTGTATTTTGTTTTAAATATGCTGACAATGAAGCACCTGGCATTAGACTCCTGAAGTCTGATCCAGGTTGACAAAGTCAGTCTGCCCCATTTCACTCTTATTTTTTTTTTTTTTTGCACAGTTAGGTTTGCTCCCCTGTCTGACACAAGAAACCCCTTAAGAGATTATTCACAGGTGTCTTGGATTAAGTTGCCAGCACCATATCCAGGTGATGACCATAGCTTGTAACTCTAGGTCCAGGGATACCCAATTGCCTTTGGTCTCTGCACATGCCTCAATTCACACATAGCACATGCACAGTACAATTAAATATAATAAAAATAAAACTTTCAAATAAATTTCATAATACAGACAGAGAAAGAAAGCTACATACAGGCCTGTTTTAGTCCAATGTACTGAAAGAGACTCGAATGCATTATATGTTTTAAAATTCTACTTGGAATAAACAAAGCACACACACCTAGAAGTGTGTCTGATAACATGGAAAGTTTGCTTGACAGGTTTCAGTGAGTACTTTGTATACAAGCTGCAGTGCGGTAGAGTGGTTACAAGAACCAGTTCGAGAACAGAATGAGTGTCCATTACCTAAGAATAGAATTCCAAGCAGAATGAATTGTTCATGCACTAGGTTTGGAGGTACTTGGGATGTCTAGAAGGAGAAGCAGACTTGGGTAGCTGGAGCTGAGTGGCTTGTATCCAACCTCCCCAAGGAATATTGTTGAGCACAAGTGTCTTGCTCATGTTTATACCTTTTAGAATTATACAATAGGCATTAAGTACTTACACAAAATAGAAACAAGAATATCTACATTAGGGAAGATGAAAACAATATTAGTTTCTTAATTATATTTTCCATTGATTATTAACGATGTTAAATTTCTTAAAAATGGACAGTGAAGCTCCAAGCCATTTGCATGCTGAGATGTCCAGGAAGTGTTTGGCAGTGGAAAATGTGTGCTCCTGTTCATGACAAATCTGTTCTAATTCTCTGTCCTTTACCTCACCTCTACTACCAAGCAGTTAGAAACTATTTTTAACTTCTAAAGACTTTTGTGAAATTGACATTAACCCCAAGCATCAAAAATTTTGAGCATATATTTTAATATGGAAAATAAATATGACGTAGTAATTTTTTTAGAAAATTTTTCAGCAGTTCATTAACTATAAAAAAAATTCCTTGCCAGGAGGTGGTGGTGCACACCTTTAATCCCAGCACTCAGGAGGCAGAGGCAGGCGGATCTCTGTGTGTTCGAGGCCAGCCTGAACAAGAGCTAGTTCCAAGAGAGGCTACAAAGCTATAGAGAAACCCTGTCTCAAAAAAAAAAAAAAATCCCAAGTATGCCAGAGATCTGTGCAAGATGTTGCTTTGTGCTAAATAACATGCATTCACCTTTTAATCTTTGAATAGAGTGAAATTGAAAGTAAGTTCACAAGGTTTCAACATACAGTCTTTATTTAACACAGAGTTGCTGAAGCAAATAGTACATGGTATCTGGAAATCAAAATATGCAGGTTGTTTTGTTGGTAGTAAGGAGAGCCTTACAAAGTAGGTGTTTCAATTACCTTAGCATACACTCCACTAGAATCATAAAACTATACTGTAAGGAAAATCCTTTACAGGCACTCTATCTAGTTCCTTCTTGTCTGTTTCTGTCCAATCTTCTAGTTAATAAGTTACAGCACCTCTTCCCTCCTCCATTGCATGAATGTCCATGGTGTCCAAAGTCTTGTCTAAAAAGAAACATCTTATCTTCCTTTTCTTCTGTCTTGAGAACCAGATTATTAAATACAGCAGTCTAGGACATATTCTAAGAAGCTGTGTTTTGAACTGTTGTCCAAGTGTGGGGCTTCAGAACAAAACCACACTGGAGCTGAGGGAAGCTTGCCGCATTGACTACTCATTCTCAACTTTGAGGTATTAATGCAGGAGGTGATCGAAAACAAATGTTTCATATTTGTTGAAATTAAGTGACTTCTGGTCTTGGGAACTTACAGCTTCATGATGTAATAAAAGATACCCTGAAATATTGTTTCAATAAATTATTTTCTCCACATTCTCTTCTGGATTCTCTAACAGGCAAGTTAAACAGGTCATCAAGGACAAAGTGTAATTCCACAAATAGGATTTTATTTTTAGTTTTCTTAGTGAGTGACACTCCAGTTTGAATTGGTATTTTCAGTTTTTATTCTTAACTGGATGTGAGTGACTGTGTCAGAAATAGTTATACTAAATGATCTTTAGTTATTCTGTGGCTACCTAAGTCTTGTTCTTTATTTGGCTTCAGTATTACTGTATAAATCTAAAATGTTTGATTTGACTTTATCTTTAAAAAAATAGAAAACATAGATATAGAGGGATCAAGTGGATTGCTCAATTTGCTGCATCCTACTCCACCCCAGTCCCACAACCATTATGGGGGTGATTCTTCTGTTTTGAAGAAATAAAAAGAACAGAAGAGAATATTTTACACTGAATTATTAGTGCGGTGTAGAATTCTTGCCCCTTCTCTTTTCCTATATATATTCTATTTAAATACCTTAATGGAGATCTGGGTCAAGCACAAATGGTTGCTTTCAGAATTGTCTCTGTAAAGTTTTTTTATATTCCTCAAAATACTCACTCTTGAAACTATATTAAAAATAGAGGGTCATAGAATAATCAATACCTTGGGGTTGCTACTAATATTTTTTTGTCTGTTTAATGTGTCTGTCCCAATTGGTCTACTTTGGGGAACAGTAGCTCTTGCTTTCTATAGTGTAATTAAATGAATTGTACACACACATATGCACGCACACACACAAATGCACGCACACACACAACACAAAGTGTAGGAAAGGAAGTTACAAGTAAGGGTCAACATATGTGAAAGATGAGAATAACTAGAATGCATTTTACACTTGCATAACAATATCTGCAAACAGATTTAATTAATTAAACGTTCAATCATTCATGTCTCTCATAACTATTTCAATTTTTATTGTAGTCACTGGAAAATTTTATAATCTCTATTCTGTTAATCAGGAAATTTGTTTTTGTATTTGCACTGAAACTATCACAACTATCTCTGCAGGCGGCATGGATGTCTTAACCCAGATGGTGTAAGCCACAGTCTTGTACAGTTAATAGCAGGCCTAGACTTGACTTCCAAACATTGATTTTGGGTATCAAATCGCCTCTACTCATCAGCATCCAGTAGGACAATCTTGGAAGTGTTCTTGTTTCAATCTAAAATCTCTTGCAACACCTGCTCGGAACTTCTGAGTTTTAAATTCTTCCATATCACAGTCTTTAGAAATGTTCTATTTATAATACACTACTTTCGCTTCAATGCAGTTTTGTGGGTGGGTGCATCATTGTAGGAGCTGAAGCAGAAAAGAAAGTTCATTAAATAATCATTTCACACTTTATAATATATGTGCCTAATAAAAGCATTGAAATTTAAAATATTCAAGGGAGGTCGTATTCATAGAGGCAGTTTGAAATACGATTTGAGCAATTATAAAAATGTATTTATCAAGTGCAGACAACCAGTCTGTGTATTACAATGGAAAAAAATGTCATTTAAACTTGAACTTTACTTATGTGTGTCTTTAAAACAAAAATTCTAACATTTCGTATCTACCTCACAAACTTACCAACATGCATTGTTTTTTCTTCCTATTTACTCTTAAAAGAATCAGTTTTACAAAGAAAGCATGGCAGGATAATTAGAATATCAACAATTTATCAAACTCTATTTTCCTATTTAATTGACTAATTTAAAAACAAAATATGATATTGATTGAACTGATTTGGAAAGATACTCATATTAAATTTCTCTTTCCTTTCTTGCCAATAAAATTAAAGTATATGTAAAAGGATGTCCTGTATTATGGACGTATAATGGACTGTCTTTGTGATATTAGCATAGACCCAGCATTGAACCAAGAGTGCTGGATACCAAAGTCAGGGGGGATAAGTCTTTGGGAAGAATCTTTGTGCTCTTTGGCATTTAAGAAAACAGAGTCCAGGGACTTAATACTCCAGAGAAAGTTCTGAAGTTTGTGTGTTTTTAAACAGCTTTATCTCACCTATTTTGGTAAATAAAATGAAATTTTCTGAATATTATAAGAAAAAATGCATAAAGGAGGAGAAACCCAACTGAGAAGAACATGATTAGGATCCCATCCTCCTCCTTTCTATAGACAGGAGCCTGGAGAGGTGAGATGGTCTAATTCTGGTCTCAGCATGCATCTTTATAAACAAACAGTGGGGAAACAGTGATACTAAACGGTAAGTGTGGAGCTGTGTCACAAGGAAGCTTGCAAGGCTTTCGGGAAACTGGAATCCAGCACTGATTTCATGGTTTTAAGATCTCAAGGATCCAACACCAGGGGAGGCCATCAGACGCAGAGGAACTGTATGACAGAGTGTATGGTACATGCAGTTCGTACGAGTCAGACACGTATAGAAGCAGCTCCACAGTCAACCCAAAGAGCTTCTTCAGATCCTACCGGGTTCCGTGGTGTCCTCAGGCCCTCGTGGTGTCCTCAGGCCCTCTGACTGTTTCTGTGGCAAGGCCAGCAGCTGGCAGCATGTCATGGAGCAGCCGGCATCTGACTGTGATTGCAGATTTCTCAAGTTCTAAATTGACATTCTGGTTTTAGGAATGAAATGAAAACAATGTGCTGTGGGACTGGAAGTTTCCTAAATCAGAAGACACTATCAAAGGATTACCAGTATGCTCATAAGTATCCAGCAAAGCTGGGATCAGGGAATTGACTGGTGTCCCTATACTGAACCAGGGAGTCACTGGAGTGTCACCTTCTATCTACCCGATAATCTCTTCTCCTGCTGATTCCCTTCTAATGGGATGTTGAGCTAACTAAAGAGTCCAATTTATCTTGGTTCTTAATGAGACTATGCAAAAGAAAAATAGTAAAAGTGAATTACAGTTTCTGCTTCCATAGATGACAATCATTCCTGATGTCAGCCATGGAGACATTCTTAACTCCTTATCAAGATGCTATGCCCAGACCTTATATATATATATATATATATATATATATATATATATATATATATATATATATATATATATGTGTGTGTGTGTGTGTGTGTGTGTGTGTTTTAATTGTTATATAATTAATCACATCAAATCCCCATCTCCTTCCTCTCTCCAACCGTTTCCACATACTTCCCTCTCATTCTTTATAATTTGTGATCTCTTTTTCTTTAATTGTCATTATATACCTATATTCATATTAAATATGTGTGCACCCATGCACACACACATATGTACATACACATATATATATACATGTGTATACACACGCATTCCTAAATATTAAAACACAACCTACTCCTTCTTTATCTTTTTCTTGTTTTTCCTGTCTTTTAAATTTGTCTCAATAGTCTATTTTCTCCAGCAAATTAATAGTTACCTGAAGAAACACCTTGAATTTTGGGAGAAATGATATCTACAGATACTATGACATTCAGTCTTTATAGGGCTCCAACCTCTCCAACCAATTTGACCTGAAGAAGAACATAAACTTTTGTTACAATGGCTGTCTTCAACTTTCAGTTATACAATGTTTGCATCACCTGTGCAGTCCCTTATAGACTGTTCACCTATCTTGTCCCATGAAAAATGTCTGTCTTCTTAGCACTCAGTGACATAAATTTTTTATATGCTTATCTTTTCCCTTTAGGCATTACACCATATTTATACTTAATACCACTTCCTAATATTAGCCCTATCTAGACAGAAAAATAAAAGCCTACCATCAACTTTCTCAAAATGGGGCCCACCCTTTACCACACTGATAAATGACAATATCATAAGGTTCCTCATGGTCAGCTAATCAGTTTTCAAACCTTATGCAATTTATCTACAGTCTTAATTTCTCTCGATACTTTGATTCCCCTTGATATCATTGTACTTCATATTTTAGAAGAGTTACTTTTCCCAGCATCCAAGAATTCTCCTCAAAGCATATTAGCACAAGAGGCACTATGTGGCATTTCAAATCTTTTTCTAGAAAGAGTATTTCCTTATTGATAAAGTCTCTCTAAACTAACTTTATATTCATGTCATCTTTGCTCAAACAACTTCAAGATGAATTCTCTGCTCAGCCAGACAGAGGATATTGACAAGATCCTGTAACTTCTTCAGCATGTCTTCAGTTTCCCCCATTGAAAGACCCAGAACAAGCTTTATGATCTCATGTGTGTCTGAAGAGATTTTCAGGACACACACAAAAATGTTTTGTTAGATCTTTTCTTGGATTGTAGAGGGCATCTGAGTTCTAGAGCTCTAACAACCAATAACTGAAATGAGCTAGGGAGACAATACACATAAAGTACTTGTAACAGGAAGACCGCTTGTTTGTCCCAGCTGTCCAGAACCTAAATAATCACACAGAAACCATATTCATTAAAACACTGCTTTGCCGATTAAGCTATGGCTAACTCTTATATTATTTAACACATTTCTGTTAATCTGTATATTGCCACATGGCATGTACTTATTAACCTTTAAGCTTCATCATGTAGTCCTAAATATAAAGACTTACAGAAATTGTACAGCCTTTGTAATAGAAAGATTATTTTGCAAGAAAAAGTTAGCAAAAAAACAATTTTTCTACTTAAATATGACTTAAATATCCTAAATTTTAAGGATTCATTCTGTCAAAGATTTTTGAACAATGGTTGCAAAAGTTCAATGCTAGATGCTCTGACAATAGAGTAATGGAAAGATATTTTCATGAATTTTATATCAAATTAAGAGATTATGAAAATAATTTTTCATTGTATAAAATAAAGTAAGTTTAATAAAGATATATACAAGAAAAATGATCAAGTTATCTAAACATAAGAATTTAGGAAAAAATTTTTATACCATTTTTTAACATGATATTTATCTTAGAGTGTTGTAACTGTCAGCTTCCATTCCTGTCTCTTCCAGTAAACTGTGAATTCAAAAGGTCTATTGCTTGTATATTACAGTGTTTTGATGCCAGTGATAGAACCTTCAGCCAACAGGTAATGGCTTAGTTTTTAGGCAATTTACTATACAAATTAACACATCCTCAGCAGTGTGAGGCCTGGTTCTACAGAGAACTTGCCAAGTCTTGAGGAAGAGTTGGCTTATTTAAACAAGTCACCACAGTCATAGTTACTGCTCAGCTTGGGAAATGCCACAGAACAGCAAGTGTCAGAGCAATAGGTTAATGGGCTATGGAGAGTACCTTGATCACCACACAACAGACTCTGACATTTACTACTTAATGTCCTTTTGCTAAGTAGACAGTCAAATAAGAAAAGAACTTTGGAACAACAAAAATAATCTAAGAGTTCCCAGGCAAATTGATTTACTTAAATCACATTTAGATGATAAGAATAAAATTTGTTAACATAATCTTAGAAAAGAAGATATTTGAACCATAGGAAACCAAAAAAAAAAAATGTCTAATTTTACTTCTAATTTAGATAAGCCAATTACAGAAATAAATGTTTAGATAATTGTGTTCTCAAGTCAAAATTTTACTACACAGCTGTAGTATATAAGCCAAGAATATATTTCTTGAGAGCTAGTGAGATTGTTAAGTGGTTAGAGCATTTGGGGAAAAATTAAGGAAACTTTTGATAATTTTGTGAAGTTTTACCACTTTAAAAACAGAACAGGAACTTTTTGTGATAGACACGATTTTAAAAAGTTTAAAAGAAAAAAGAAAAAGCTTAACACAGTGAGAAATCAATGAGCCTTCTAGAGTCATCAGAAGGATACTTAAAAAAAAATCTTTTCCCAAATCTGGACAGCTAGGTGACACCAAACAATTACAGATAAAATATACTAGTCTAGAAAACTGTAGCCTTCTCCCTATCCTTAGGGTGATAACTCCTTTATTCCTCCTCTACTGTGTTCCCTGAACCATAGAAGCAATGCTGTATGTGTTGCTAAAGGATAAGTATATACCCAATACTTTCACAAGGAAGGTACTTGCTATATTAACGTAAAAGGCAAAATGGAATTTTTCTTCCTAAACTCAGAGAAGCAGAGATAGCAAGGAAAATGAAAAAGACCAGCAAGCAAATGCAATGATTATAAATCTAATAGATCTAAATCCAAATGTATCAAAAATAAGAAAACACTTAAAAATTTTAATTCAGGGTCACAAATTTTCAGAGTGGATAGGGAAAGAGAACCCAATTATAATTATTTTCAAAAAATTCATTTTGAATATAAAGACACTGCTGGATGAATAGAAAAACAGTGGAGAAATTTAAAACATGTCAACACTAACTATAAGAAAACTCAAAAAATTATATCAGTGTCTGACTTGTAGCACATGCCTGAATAAGGGGAGATGACAGTGATTGATGTAGAGGTGATACGTTGAAATTTAGAAGTTTTAAATATGTATACAAGTGATGATAGTAAAAAAAATTCAGGAGTAAGATCTTGCAGAACTAAAGGATAAACCAAGGTTGAACATTTCAATATCCCTATTAGAATCCCACAGACAATCACTGGTGTATAACAGATATAAACAGCACTGTCAATCAAATCATTCTGAAACATCTTTAGTATATGTGCTAGCAGGCGAAAGATATATATTGTCCTCAAGTTCATGTGAAACATTCACAAAGCGAGATCATGTTCTATGTCATAAAACACAATAATATCAAAAGAATAGGAATCACACAAAGTTTGTTTGTAAAGCACAATCAAGGTAAAACAGAAACCAGTAATGGAAAAAAATAAACTTCTCAAAAATTACAAATTGAACACCGACTTCTATATAGAACATAAGGCAAGGACATTTCAAGAGTAATTGATAATAAATTGAATTAAAATACTATGGGAAAATAATGAAAAGCCAATTTACCAAAGTTTGGAAAATTCAGTAAAGCATGCTTGAAGGGAAATTTATAATAAGTGCATGGGAAAAAGACTAAAATCAATATACTGTTGCTGGAGGAAATTAGTATGATCAGACAAAAATTAGACATAAGGCTAGCAGAGAGAAAAAGTACAGAGCAGATTTCAATAAAATGAAAATAGAACATTGCAAACAAATCAAATTAAAAAAATTCATTTTCTGAAACTGTTAATGCAATCAACTAGTATATAGCCAGAGGA
Organism: Chionomys nivalis; assembly: GCF_950005125.1. Classification (NCBI taxonomy): domain Eukaryota; kingdom Metazoa; phylum Chordata; class Mammalia; order Rodentia; family Cricetidae; genus Chionomys; species Chionomys nivalis. The sequence continues at coordinate 24,665,526 of NC_080103.1, read as the reverse complement.
TTGAAAATTTTCACCCCTGACATGAGAAACAGAAGCAGTACAGCTGACCCCAAAGACATTAAAAACAAAAGAAAACCAAAGTCTGTGTAAGAGCTGGCAAGTAATTAAGTAAGTATATTCAACTCTTGAAGACATGAGTTTAATTGGACTAGGTGGAAGGAGAGATCAGACTCCTACAAGTTTTTTCTCTAATGTCTACCTATGAGCGATGCCCCCCAAACACACTATAATAGAAATAATAATTAATAAAAGGGTGTATGTACAATTATGATATATTAATGATTAATTGTTTGACAAATTCAGACCGTGAATGTTTCACAGAAAAAAATTAGCTAATTCTATTAATTATGTATCTGTTAGTGAAGCTGAAATTGTAGTTAATGTTCATTTTCTCAAAATTCATGCCTGACTGAGTGGGGCTCACTGACAAAATCTACCAGTTTTAAGAAGTACATCATTTTAAGAATGGACATCTGATCCAAAGAGAAGCAGAAAAAAATTTTTAAAAATCAGTCCTTGTGCTCATTATATAATTTTGCATCAAAAAAAGAGGTAAGGAAAGTATAAGAAAATAAACTCATCAACATCAAAATGTTGATCATGATAAAATGAAAATCTTTCTATGTATTCAAGTTGAGTTTAACATGAAAAACTAAGCACTGTAATCTACCATATACACATACCAAAAAGGAAGAAAAAAACATATGCACTTAACAAATGAAACATTAATGCATAAGACCAAATTCACATACTTAAAAAACCCTTTAGAAAGTTGGGGATAATGAAAAACTTACTTTATTCCATAAATAACATATAGGAAAATTAGATAATTAACAAGTATTTAATGATGAGGAAAGAATGTCTTCTGTCTTTGCTTCTATTTAATAGTATACTAAAAATCCTAGCTATTTAATTTAGAAAAGAATAGAACATAATTGTAACACTAAAGGAAAAATATTTTTCAGAAATTTTTAATAAATGTCTTTGTAGAAATTTAAACAACTGACAAAAATTATCGGTGGAATTGATGAGAGGACACAGAAGATAAGTTACTCTATGAAATGTTTACTAATTTCTAAATATCTACTGAGAGGAGATTTGGAATTTTAAAAACTTACATTTTAAAATTCTCTCTCTAAAAACATAAGTGTATGAAGTATAAATTTGTGGAGCTTGGGATTTGGAGTCAAAGAAAGATGGTTCAGAAAGAGAAGTCTTAGACTTTCACTAGGGAAGAGAGCCTATCTAAAGCTGAGTGCTAGTAATTATAAAACTAAAAACTCTAGAAACCATTGGAGATTCAAGTATGAATAATTATGAAATGGTTGTAAATTCTGTGAGAGAAATGAACAAAATTATTGGCCAGTTTCATAAGCAAAGATAACTAGTAAAATAGATTTTAAAAAAGCCATCCAACTGGTCTCAAAGACTATCTCAAACCAAATTTAATAATTTGTCTATACCATAGAATAATTTATTTTTCAATTTTTTAATAAAGTCCTTATATTTAGAAAATCTAACTCAGCTGTTTATGCCAGCAGAGAGATGCAAGGCAAACTCACTAGAGACCACCACATGTACACCCTTAAAAGCAGAAAAGAAAGTCTTTATTGTTGACTGGCAGCTGCTTGGGGAATTTATCCAAATCACGCAGCCCTGAGCCTTACAGCTCTTTGTCTTTCATGTATAAAAATTATACCCTGGTTGGCATACTTCAGTTAGGAAGAAGCATAACTGCAGAAACCAAAAAGCAAGGTTAGACCGTTTTGGGACTTTTTACTCGGGGACTTTCCTGGAACTAGGACCAGGCCTTGGTTTCTATTTTTCAAGTTGCAGGAGCTTATGTGCTGAGTTTAAGGTCAAAACAGTGTCCCTAGCGTGACATCAGTTGTGCTAAGGTCTGGGGGCCACTACATTCCCCACTGGTTCTGTGGGCATGATTTAAATCATGGAGTCCTATATCCCCAATCATCCCGTTTCCCCAAGTTCCCCTCATCCTCTCCTTCACACTTTTCTCTCTCCATTTCCCCTTACCCCCATCCCACCCCACCCCCAAGATTCCAAATTTTTGCCCGGCAATCTTGTCTATTTCCCATAGCCAGGAGGATAACTATATGTTTTTTCTTGGGTTTGCCCTCTTGTTTAGCTTCTTTAGGATCACAAATTATAGACTCAGTGGCCCCCTATCCATGGCTAGAAACCAATTATGAGTGAGTACATCCCATGATCTTCTTTTTGGGTCTGGGTTACCTCACTCAGGATAGTATTTTCTATTTCCATCCATTTGCATGCAAAATTCGAGAAGTCATTGTTTTTTACCGCACAGTAGTACTCTAATGTGTATATATTCCACACTTTCTTCATCCATTCTTCCATTGAAGGACACCTAGGATGCTTCCAGGTTCTGGCTATTACAAATAATGCTGCTATGAACATAGTTGAACAAATGCTTTTATCATATGATAGGAAGGTTGGATAGGGGAGCAGGGAAACTCATATCTTAGTTAAGGGAGCCACCTAAGGGTTGGCAAGAGACTTGAACTTGGAGTGGCTACCAGATGCCCAGGGCAATGTCCCCAGTTAGTTCCTTGGGCACCTGAGGATAGGGAACCTGAAATGAACCTATCCTATAGTCATACTGATGAATATCTTACTTATCACCATAGAACCTTCATCTAGCGATGGATGGAGATAGAGACAGAGACCCACACTGGAGCACCGGACTGAGCTCCCAAGGTCCTAATGAGGAGCAGAAGGAGGGAGAACATGAACAAGGAAGTCAGGACCACGAGGGGTGCACCCACCCACTGAGACAGTGGGGCCGATCTATTGGGAGCTCACCAAGGCCAGCTGGACTGTGACTGAAAAAGCATGGGATAAAACCGGACTCTCTGAACATGGCGGACAATGAGATCTGACAAGAGGCCAAGGACAATGGCACGGGGTTTTGATCCTACTTCATGTTCTGACTTTGTGGGAGCCTAGACAGTTTGGATGTTCACCTTCCTAGACCTGGATGGAGGGGGGAGGACCTTGGACTTTCCACAGGGCAGGGAACCCTGACAGCTCCTGGAACTGGAGAGGGAGGAGAAGAGGAGTGGGGGGAGGGGGAGAGGGGCGGGAGGAGGGGGAGGGAAATGGGAGGCGGGGAGGAGGCGGAAAAATTTTTTTTTCAATAAAAATAAATAAATAAATCATGGAGTCATCTTTGGACAGGGAGTTATATTAACCTTTCAGCATTAACGGTTAAACAGAATTTATTCTGTTTTAGTTGAGGAGGCAGTTGAACAAGTAGGGCCCTGCATTTTGGTATAGGAGCGAAAGAATTCATGCCCCAGTGATATCTGCAAGTAGAATAGTTAATTGGTAGAACGAGGAAAACAAGAACAGTTTCTAGTTGTTAGATTTTTGGTGTTTTGTTTGTTTCTTTAGGTAATTTTTGACAATGCTTAAAGTTTTTTTTTTAATTACTCCTGTCTATTTGGCAGAGAAGTAACAAGCTTCTCAGTGTCATGTAAGACATCCTTTTCTCATAAAAAGGAGGTCCAGTCTTCTTTGATTTTGAAGAACAACTTCTGCCCCGAGCTTTCAGAGCAGCAGTAGAGTTTTTCAGATGGCTTAGGTCTGTCTGAGCACTGAGGTCCAATAGCAGATCCCGTGATGCCTGCTCCCACCAACAGGGGAATGGGGATGGCCCGCTGCACAGACTTAGTTGTAGCCTGCTCTCTGTATCTTTATAGGTGAGCCCCTGTGGCACCACATACACAAAGAAGCAAGGAGTGGCGCCTCTTCCAGTGCAATTCACAGGATGCACACAGTTGGCTAAGGCTTTCGCACGAGCAAGCCAGGAAGTCTCTGGGGCCTGGGATTACACGTGAGCACCATTCCTGGAGTTATCCTATTGTGTATGGCTACAAGAATATGTATGGGGGAATTATATAGGAGGTTATATTGATAACATAAAGAGACACTCTTTTCTTGGAGTTCATCAGGGTGAGCTTAGGTTGGCCCACTTACAGATGCCAGGATTGTAAACTGATCTTATTATAGATTAATTTTAAATCCAATATAATGTGTGGGGGGTTGGGATCCAGATAGTGAGGAGTCCTTACCTATGTCTGGGATAGAATGGTTAAGGAACTAATATATTCCTCTTAGCATCCTGAATACTGAATGGCTGGATTTTCTTGTCATTTGGATCTTTACCCCTGTGGTTAGCTAAATAATTCCCAAGGAAATTGTAGTTTGGGGCTTATCACCTTAGGGGCTTGTATTCCACGGATACTGAGATGGACAAGTTTGACATAATGGGGTAGATGAACCTGGGTGAAAATTTTTTGTTTTCATTTTTGTATTTTTGTTTTGTTTTGTTTTGTTTTTTATCTTAGGGGCTGTATTAAATTTGTTATCTGGAGACCAACCATTTACATGGAACCTGACTCCCCAGATTTTACCAGTTTGTCAATAATTATCTTTGGTTTCTTGTCAGGCCTTAGCCATTATATATAAATATGGATGTAGCTGGATGTTTTTCTATGTGTCGCCAGGTCCCGTTGGACAGATTTCCTTATGGTCTGTAGAGCTCAGTACGAAGTGCACAAAGCCACAGAACCTGAAGCCTGATTCCGTTAAGCCTCAGGTAACTTCCTGTGCCGTCAACTGGATGTACATGCTGTGGTAAATTCAGTTGCAGAGTCTTTGGAAGGCTTGGAACTGATCATATGCTGCTTCTCACTGCCTGACCAGGTCTTCACCACCCAAGAAAGAAAGACCTCTTCTCTCTTTCTGTTTAAAAGGTCACAAGAAGCATCACCTCTATTGATCCAGATAGCCCAAGGTCATGGGCAGAGCGAATGGGTACTACATACCAGAGACCACATGCAGGTTGTGATGACTTATTTTTTAGGACTATAAGGGAGTCAGTGTGGTTCCAGGAGCATTTGTTTTTGTAGCTACAGTGAGAAAGATGATATTCACTCAGCTCTAGGCAGTTTGGAGGCCATTCACAGATCAGGTATAGTATTGGATAGATCAGAACCCCTTTCTTCCATTGGTGGATCCACAACCCCAGGAATAGAATATGTGTTGAGTCTCAGTGGATAGACTGTCTCTGAACTTTTTGGTTTGGGTCTTTTTATTATTATTATTATTTTATTATTATTATTTGGCTTATAGGGGTGATATGCTCTTTCCATGAGTAGACAAAGGAGAAATTGGGAAATCATAGTCATAGAACCTATGTCAGTCTTATCTTTAATGAATGAGAGGACCTATTGAGGATTCATCTATTGTTCTCTGTAGCCTCCTTTAGTGGATGGCAAATCACAGGGTGACATTGGTGACCTTCATTGCTGTGGGAGTGGTAAGGACTACAGGGTATGGACATTTACAGTTGGCCACAAGCTCCTGTTTGACACATTCTTTATGCAGACAAGTTCATCAGCCTGGAACACATAGGTCGGCTCAGATAGGGGAAAGGGCATGGCACTTGAGTCTTCTAAGGAATAGTCTTCTGGGCTTGTAGGACATGTAAGAACTTGAGAAAGGAATAAATGTGTAATTATTTCTGTTTTATGAACAACATCTTTTAACTGTATTGGAGGTTCCCAAATATATTTTTAAATGGGGTAAAACCTTCTCACTATGGGGTGTCCTTGGCCCTTAGGAGGGAAAATGTTAAGACCAATTTTTTTCCAGTCTCAAGGACATATTAATTAAAATTTTCTTTAAGGTCGTATTGTTTTTTTTTTTTTTTTTTTTTTTTTTTTTTTTTTTTTGACAGGGTTTCTCTGTGGTTTGGGAGCCTGTCCTGGAACTAGCTCTTGTAGACCAGGCTGGTCTCGAACTCACAGAGATCCGCCTGCCTCTGCCTCCCGAGTGCTGGGATTAAAGGCGTGTGCCACCACCGCCAGGCTTTGTGTTTTTTTCTTTTATCTACCTTTAATTCTGTGCCTTATAGACAAATGTAATTTTTAATCAACATTTAAGAACTTTGTCAGATTTTGTGAAACTTCAGCTTTGCAGGCCAGGCTAATGTCAAATCCCAGGAAGAGGATAATACAATGCCAGAAATGAACTATTAGAGGACTATTTCAGTTTTTTAAGAATATCACTTCAATTTACAAAGATGCCTCAATCTTATTGTATATTTAGTTGTATTTTATTGTATATATATAGATGACACACTTATTGTAGAAAAGAATTGTGTCTAATGGAAGAAATAATTGCTTCCTACACTTAGTGTCATTGCTTCCAAATTCATCTATGTTAGTCTCTTCCTCTGTGACTGACAACGTTGGACGATAACACCAGATGTCAACCAATAAATTGATACAGAACTTGCAAGAGCACAAGTAAAAAGATGGCTTTTAATTTGCCATGAGTGACCAAGTTAATAAATAGAAACTTTTAAAGCTGTTCATTTTGTAGCAGACACTGTGAGCTCTAAGACTGCCCCATATGCCACAGAAGAAAGGCATATGACAATGTCAGTGCTTCCTGCGCACATGGGAAACTTCCCCACACTGTGCACTTGCCTAATAAAACAGAACTCACAGGGAAACAGACATAATTAGAAATTCTTCCATATCAGAATTAAAACATTAGCATAAATATTGCTTATTATTTCAAAGAGTCAGGAACATTTCCTCTGAACATGAAAAGGGAAAGATTTCAAGCAAGATGCAATTTTGCTTTAAGGGTCTATCATTTCTTAAGTCATTGAGATCTATACCACAAAGGTTAAAGATTTAAAATATTTAGCAAAATGTACCTTTTAACCTTCTGTCTCCCAGAAGACAGTCCAAACCCTCTTTAATTCATTCAATTAGTCCTTGGTCGCTACAGAAGAGTAACATTCCCACTTCTTTAGAATGCAAATGACTCTATTAATGTTCAGAAATACACAACGCCAAAGTCATCTAGTTGCCTAAGTGAAGTTAGCTCTGGACTGGCAACAAATTTCACATGCACACGATGGTGGCTAAAGCACTACAAAGCTTAATTAACATAAAAGGCCAACCAGTGTTTTATTTGATGAATACATTTTGTTTTAACATTCTTTCAAGAAGATAGTGAAACTAATACTTTGGTGTAAAATTGGAATAGTGTTTGTGCTTTGAGCATGGTGCAAGTTTAATGGGCCTGAAACATTGTGTCTAGGCTCTAGATTCACAATTGAAAATTATGCCTCGTGAAAGTATTTGTCGCTAACACAGACAAGAATTATGGGCTAATTTAAGATGTAAGAGCTAATAGGCCAACCTGTTTATAACTAATGTAGACATCTGTGTGTTTCTTTGGGACTGACCAGCTGTGGGTCCAGGCAGAACAGAAAACCGCCACCAATATAAAGTCAGTTGAGAGAACCAGGAAGATGGGTCAGCAGGTTAGTCCCACAAGTGTGGGGTCTGAGTTACAATCACTAGAAGAAATAAAATCCCTGTCCGCATGATTGTCTTCTTACAATTGTAGTAAACAGGAGGCAGAGGCAACTGGAGGCTTATGACTCAATACATAAGGTGGAGATGTATTCACACAAACATCTGAGCACACATATACACATTCAAAAACCAAAATAGAACAACAGCCTACAGAATGGGAAAAGATTTTCACTAACCCCACATCAGACAGAGGTCTGATCTCCAAAATATACAAAGAATTCAAGAAATAGGACATCAAAAGAACACATAATCCAATAAAAAAAAATGGAGTACAGACCTAAACAGAGAATTCTCTACAGAACAATCTTAAATGGCTGAAAGATACTTAAGGAAATGTTCAGCATACTTACTCATCAGAGAAATGCAAATCAAAACAACTCTGAGATTCTATCTTACACCTGTAAGAATGGCCAAGATCAAAAACCCAAAATTCTTATTTGACTGTTATAGATCTGCATCAAGTCTTAAAACCAAATTAAATAAGAACTTCCACATCTGTTCTTTGTCAGTGATGTATTGTCTTATCTTAGTCCTTTGCTTTTCCCATATCCATTTTAACATCATTTTGTTAACCAAGCAAATCATCCACTGAATTTGATGTAAATCAGAGCTTCAGACTCTGGAGGACTTGATATCATGCTAACATTCTTTCAATCTGTGAACCTGTAATATTTCTCTACTTACTTACAGCTTATTTGATCACATATTCACTCAAGGTTTTATCAGTTTCAGTGTATGACTTCTTACCTACAGATTTTAGTTAATGAGATCTGAGGTTAGAGAGTGCTGATTATTTTGGCCATCTATACCAGTCTAGTGGATCTTCTGCCAAGTTGAAATTGTAGTAAGAATGAGATGTGACTCAACTTCCAAAAAAAAAAAAAGTTCCTCCCCATGTGTATTGCATGGTTTTGCCGATAAGATCCAAAGATTTTAAATTGTATGTTTATGAACATATATACATTCTAAAAAATCTAATTTCAACATTGCAATGGGGTCATCTCACCTTTATTCACTTTCTTTTCCTAAAACATATTGTTATTATCTTCTACCATTCCTCCTTCAGGAAACTGATTGACATATATTCCTTAAATTACTCAATTCCTCTTTAAATTTCAGATAATTGCACTGACTATGCTGCTCAGCTTTAACATGTTATATCAAGAATCTTTTTTGACCTCCAGTTTAGACTCAACTTCTGGTTTATCCATCATTTTACAAGACTGTTCACATACAGTGTTAGGACTGGTCAACAAGGGACAAAAGAATGCATTATTCTATTCCCAGGGATGCAGTAGGTGTTTAATAAGTGTCTACTCTGGGATTTGATGAAATATTGAAATTGCCAAAACACAATACCAAACTGAATCAAATTTGTGTCATAAAAGCTTCAGCCACCTATTTCTTCCCTCCATCATTTAGTAGTCAGGTAACCTTTGGTTTCTGCTTTTTAAAAAGCATTTCTGGGTTAATTTAGGCATTTCTCTTGCCATTTTGTGAGAAGAAAAGGGACAAGAAGTGAAATTTAAATGTGAAAGTTTTGTTCCTTGGCTACAGTGCCAATAAAATAATTTGCTATGGGTTGAATTTGAAATATATTGCTCTATGCAGTTTTTCAATTATCTATGGATTTCAATTACCCAGGGATTCTTTTTCGTTATTAGAATAAATAACTGTGAGTTAATATAACATTTTCTGTGGAATTCAGATTTCACCACACTCAACTTCATTATCCGGAACTGGACTTTCATTTTCAAATACTGAAGGAGATTTCGGAAATTGCATTATTGTTATTTTTATATGTGTGTCTTTGAAAGAGCTGACACAAAGTGATTCATGAGCAAAAAGTGATAAGCCAGGCAGATTGTCAGATAGGCTCTTTCTACTACTTTATCACATTTCTGAAAATTAGGGACTATGATATTAAGAAAACACAAGAATTTGCATAGAAATAAAGCTTCATTCATGTATATTACATGAATACACAGAGATACAATAACAAAGTCTGGAAAGAATTTTTTTAAAAGCCGCTAGGCAGGAAAGCATCAGCATTCAGGGTTTTTCTGAAGGAATGCTCATCACTAACATGGGCAATCAGATAGTGTTACTTAAATTAAAACTTCTAAGAACACTGGCCAAGAATTTCAGTCATGAAATTATTTTACTTCTTAAGAGTTGGTTTCCTCCAGGGAAAAAAATTCTGTAAACAAAGTGTTGTGAAAACAAATTTTACTTTGATTGTAGGTTTATATATATGCATACATGCACATATCATATATTAAGCATATATATTCATATAAATTATTATTTTGAAGTATACATGGTAGATATTTTCTGAAGTTATATTACCCTTTAAGAGATGGAACCTAACTAGAAGAAAAGAGTGAGCTCAGGGGGGATGTTATGAGTGGGTTATAGCTCAATGCAGTTTCTAGACTCTCTGATTCTGTACTGATGTGAGCAGACAAAATTAGTGTTCCTATTTCTACTGTGGGCCAATTTTGCCCTCCCGATCAAAAGCTCCCTTTCATACTAGTAGTAAAAGAAATCTTTTCTCCTTATGTTATTTCAACACACACGTACACACCTCACAAAGTTGGTGGAGAGGAGGAGGCTCAGTCCCTTACATGAAAGTAATGCTTCAGAAATTGCCAGAAAGACTCACAAACTCTACAATACCTGCTTGAGCAAAGTTGCAAATATGGTTGTAGCTGGGGATATAGAAAGGTAGAATGCTCACTTGGAAGGTTTTAGGACCTAGACTCAAACTCATCACCACAAAAGTAAAAAGTAGAAATCCAATTTACATGAGAGAGAACTGGAATATTCTGTTGTTCATTCCTCCTAATTCTTAAGCATGGTTTTGAATTTTCACCTCTCAAAAAGAAGTTTAGCACCTCGTTCTTTAGGGACTGTCTTTCTCTCCGGTAAATCCATATGAGCTTTGCATCTTACCTACATACAATTCAGATTATATAATACTTTCTCACAATGGTTTATGTTCATGTCTTTTATTTTCACTATTTTACATTTTCTTTAAAAAAAATATCGTGTAATTTTCTATGAAATCTCCAGAAGAGTATGTCTCATATCAAACATTTCATAGATAGATAACAGATTGAACTGACATAATAATGGTGCCATCTAATACTTACAAGATATTTGCTACTTTTGAAAGCACAGCAACATATATAGATACATAGATACATGGCAAATAAGGAAATAATATCCATGTTCAATTGTAGATAAGAAATTGAGAAATCAATTGATATCAAATTATGATCTTATATATTTATTGTTCCATCCACAAAATTCCAATAATCTTGTTCATTGTGAAAGAAAAGGCAATAACAAAAGAAATAGGCTCAGGCTGAAGGACACTATGTGGTGCCTTAAAGGGAAGGAATAGCACTGATGAGTTAATGAGGAAATGGCTCTCAGATGCATGGTAGAATTATAGGATAAGCTCCCGGAGTCCAGTTGAAGAGAAGGAGGAGGAATTATATGAACAAGAAGGTCAAGATCATGATGGGGAAATCTATAGAAACAGCTGATCCGAGCTCCCAGGAACACAGAGACTCTAGACTGAGAGCTGGGGAAACTACATGGGACCTAAATAGGCCTTCTGCATGTGGGCCATGGTTGTGTAGATGGTCTCTTTGAGGGACCCCTGGCAGTGGGACCAGAATCTATCCCTGGTGCATGAGCTGGGGTTTTGGAGCCCATTGCCTGTGATGGATGGCTAGCTCAGTCTTGATGCAGGGAAAAGGGACTTGGCTCTGCCTCAACTTAGTGTTACAGGCTTTGTTGACACCCCATGGGAGGCCTTTAGCTTTTCTAGGAGTGAATGGGTGGTACTAGGGAAAGGTGGGGGAAATAGGGGGGAATGGAAGCAAGCTGTTGTTTGTTATGTAAAATTAATAAAATAAAAAATACAACATAATAAAAACTTTTACAATAACATCAGCAACATTTACCACATACAAATTAAAATAGTGAGTGCATTACATGTTTTCTGGGACTATACATGTAAATAATGCACCTGGCAAAAAAAAATGGAAGAGTCTGTATCAAACTGAGAAGCTGCTAATTATCATTGAAAGAAATAAAGAAATAGATTGGAGTTGGATAGTGGAACTAAATTGTTGATCATGAAAATGAGTTGTCATTAATTTTAACTGTGTTTTATTTGTTCAACTTTTTAAAAACACAGAAAATGGACTTTTTTCCTAATGAAAGTTTGTCATTATTCTCTCCTATCTGATGTTGATATTGTTATGAATTTGCAGCAAGTTCCCAACAACTTGCTGTGGGGTCCCAGTGGCAGCAGGTTCACAAACCAAAGTAGCTGGTCCCCATCCATGTGGCGGCAAACTGGTCCCCGGCAAGCCTAGAGAGTGGTGTGAGCAGACACGGGTGGGAGGCACATAGACAGAGACATCATACAGAATAGAATTGGATATTTATTAGTTGGATATAGAGGGGAAGGAAAAGGGGGAGAAGGGGAGAGAGAGAGAAAGAGAGAGGAAAAGAGGGGAGAGAGATAGGTGTGGAGAAGGGAGAGAGGCTGAAGCTGCCTCTTAGAGAGAGGGGACAGGAAGAAGACAGCCGAGGTCTCAGGTTGCAGGCAGGAAGGGAGTGGGTGTGGCTTGTCTCTTAAAGAGTATTTCCAACCCTGGTTCTCATTTATGAAAAATTAATAACAGTACAATCTCCCTTCTTAGAATCAGGATCTGTGAGTTAAGGTGAAAAAGGTACTTGGATAATCTGAAAGGGAACTGGAGAGTACACTTGAATAAGGATGAAAGCCTTCTTAGTGTTGCTTTAGAGAACACAATTACTACATAAACCTAACAGCATAGCTTTTATTTTAAATCTTATTTTATTATTTTATGTGTACATGTGGTTTTTTAAATTTTCTTTTCTTTTTTTTTATAAAAAGAAAACAAACTACCTTTTCTTCATTTTATATAACAGTCTAAGTTCCCACTCCCTCCCCCCTCCCATGCCCTTCACCCCCATCCCCAATTCACTCAGAGAGGGAAAGGTACTACTTTGGGAAAGGCCCAAGGCCCTTCCCACTATATCCAGGCAGAGCAAGATATCCATCCAAAGAGAATAGGTTCTTTAAAAGTCAATACAAGCAGTAGGGACAAATCCTGGTGCCACTACCAAAGACCCTGCAATCTTCTCCAACTATACAATTGTCACCACATTCAGAGGGACTAGTTTGGACCTAATCTGGTTCCGTCCCTGTCTGACTGGAGTTGGAGAACTTCCATTAGCTCAGGTAAACTCTTTCAGTGGGTGTCTCCATCATGGTCTTGACCTCTTTGCTCATATTCTCACTCCTCCCACTCTTCAACTGGACTTTCAGAGCTCAGATGCTATATCATACTACAAGGACATTTGTTCAACTATGTTCATAGCAGCATTATTATTAATAGCCAAAACTTGGAAACATCCTAGATGCCCCTCAACCAAAGAATGAATAAAGAAAATATAGCAATTTACACATTGGATTATGACCCAGCATTAAAAAACAATGACAACTTGAAATTTGCATGCAAATGGTGGAACTAGGAAAAAAAAATCCTAAGTGAGATGACCCAGACTCAGAAAGATGAACATGATATGTACTCACTCATAAGTGGATACTATCTGTAAAGAAAAGGATATTGAGCCTATAGCTGATGATCCTAGAGAAGCTAAGTAACATGGTGAACCCTAAGAAAAACATACATAGATCCATCCAGAAAGGGGAAATAGACAAGATCGCCTGACAAAATTGGGAGCATAGGAGTGGGGATGGGGGAGAAGGGAGAGTGAAGGAGGAGGAGAGAAGGGAAGGGGGAGGAAATCATGAGGGAATTGGATGGTTGAGATAGAGTGGGGACAGAGATGAGAGCAAGGAAAGGGACTTTTTGATTGAGGGAGTCATTATAGGGCTGACAAGAGACCTGGCACTGGAGAGATACCTGGGAGTCCACAAGAATGATCCTGGCTAAGACCTTAAGCTATAGAGGAAAAGGTGCCCAAAATGGTCTTGCTCTATAGTCATATTGATGCATATCTTAAATGTCACCATAGAACCTTCATCCAGCAGCTGAGGGAAGCAGAGGCAGAGACCTGCAGTGTATACATTTTTTAATTAATTTTTATTGAGCTCTACAATTTTCTCTGCTCCCTTCCCTACCTCTCCCCTCCCCCCTTCAACTCTCTCCCAAGGTCCCCATGCTCCCAATTTACTCAGGATATCTTGTCTTTTTCTACTTTCTACTTCCCATGTAGATTAGATCTATGTAAGTCTCTCTTAGTGTACCCATTGTTGTCTAAATTCTCTGGGATTGTGGTTTGTAGGCTGGTTTTCTTTGCTTTATGTTTAAAAACCACCTATGAGTACATGTGATAATTGTTTTTCTGGGTCTGGGTTACCTCACTCAAAATAATGTTTGCTAGCTCCATCCATTTGCCTGCAAAATTCAAGATGTTGTTATATAATTCTGTTGTGCAGTACTCCATTGTGTAAATGTACCATATTTTCCTTATCCATACTTTGGTCGAGGGGCATTTAGGTTGTTTCCAGGTTCTGGTTATGACAAACAAAGCTGCTATGAACATAGTTGAGCACATGTCCTTTGGCATGATGGGGTATATTGAGTGTATACATGTTTTATCTGAGTGTATTTCTATGTAATAAAGTACTCACAGATGCCAGAATAGGGCATCAGATCTCCTGAAACTGGAGTTAAATATGGTTGTGAGCTACCACGTTGCTGCTGGGAATCAGACTTGAAGAACAGCCGGGGCTCTTAACTTCTGAGTCATCTCTTTAGTCCAAAAACACCTTTACTGTAGTACATAAATTTCTAATGTAATTAAAAGTAATTGTACACTAGGCAGTGGTGGCACATGCCTTTACTCTCAGCACTCAAGAGGTAGAGGCAGGCAGATCTCTGTGAGTCCAAGGCCAGCCTGGTCCACAGAGTGAGTTTCAGGTTAGACTTCAAAGCTACACTAAGAAACCCTGTCTCGAAAACTCCCTCCCCCTGCAGAAAGTATTTGTGTCAACATAAAATAGCAGTCCTTATTTTAGACAGAAAACTGACACCTTGAAAAATCCTACTTTCTGCTTGTGTTTGTTATTTACTTCATGACTTCATCGTGACTGAAGTGCATAAATCTAATATTGTTCTTCTAACACTTCCCAAGTACATTATGTAGCATGGATCATGGAAAGGGTTAGGTGAAATATTAAGGAAAAGGAATAAGTGACATTTCTTACCATTGTCAAACTCCCAATCAAGGGCAAAAAAGAAAAGAAAAGTAACTAAGGAAATTTCTCTTATAATTAATCTACTGTAATTGATGTTCATCTGTTGAAATTACACTGTTTCATAAAGTAATGAAATTAAATTTTAAATACACTTACTCTGGATTAAAGCAGGAAATGCATATAATTTGTGATCCAAGAGAAGCTAAATAAGAAAGTGAACCCAAAGAAAAACGTATAGTCATTCGCCTGGATAGGGGAAGTAGACAAGATTGCCGGGCAAAAACTGGGAACTTGCGGGTGAGGTGGCATGGGGCTAAGGGGAAATGGGGTGAGAAATGTGAGAAGGGGAGGATGGGGGGAGCTGGGGGAATGGGATAGTTGGGATATAGGAAGGGTGGATACGGAAGCAGAGAAATATATATATCCTAATTAAGGGAGCCATCTTAGGGTTGGCAAGAGACTTGACTCTAGAGGGGCTCGCAGGTGTCCAGGGAGATGTCCCCAAGTGGTACCTTGGGCAACTGAGGAGAGGGAACCTGAAATGACCCTATCCTATACTGATGAATATCTTGCATATCACACAAACAATACCAATAAAATATAATGAATATACTCATCAGTATCAATAAACTTTTACTGTTTTTCTAGCTTGTGGAATTATTTTTTAATTTTTTTTAGTTCACCTTAATTTGTATTGGCTGAGAAAAACAAAATAGCAACAAAAAGAAAAACACTACATCCAAAATTTCTAGAGAAGGTAATAGAATACAAATCAATTTTCTCAGAATGGGATTTCCTCTTCGATTCTGTCTTAGAGAAACGGACAGGACTTAATCAGTATAATTCTTCTTATCAGGGAGCCATGGGATGCCTCTAAATTCAAAACTTGAGTGCTTAAGAAGCAGCTGAGGATCAGGGAGGACATCTGCCCTGTAGACACCTACTACAACCCCAAGGATATAGCGTCCCCACGCCCTCACTTTTCAAGTGTTTCTATTTAATAGAAACAGTCCTCACCATCACCTTACGTTCTTGCTAGGTCTATTATGTATAATATTTAGTGGATGTGATTCTCTTCAAGCCCAACCTGAATGCTATGCTTTAAATAAAGCTCACTCTTCTCAGCAGGCAACTGTGTGATTATTTCTAATGACTTTACTTCTCCAAACTCTGCATATCACCAAGGAGGTGCCGGGGTGGAAGAACGGAGCATTCCTGCACTGTAAAGACTCTTACTTTACCAGCCATTGACTTACACAATGAGGGAAGTAGTAATTGCCTGATGACATGTCAGGTGACCTTTGAGTTTTATATATAAAAGAATTCAGAGTCCATAATGCATAACAAGGCAACGTGACACTTTCAATATCACAGCTGGATCAGAGCAACCTACTTATTTAGCCTGTGATTTCCATATGAACAGGGAGTACTTACATTGGCTTTTTCATCTTGTCACACATTTCACTGTGTTATTTAGACTTTTCAAAAACTGTAAATATGCACTCCAATAACTAATTTCAAGTAAATGATCCTTGCCTTGGGTATTTTCAGTCTCTCTGTTCTCTAAACCCCTGCACACTCTGTAATCCAAATCTCAGAACTTGGTAGCTAATGAGTACAAGGTTTTAAATATATTCTTGGAGATATAATTCAATTCACAGTCTGCAGTTACAGTGACTAATCTAGAAGGTACTGGAACATAGAACGTTAGATTTTATTTTCTTTTTTATGTGGTGTTAGACATTAAACCTACCACCTGCATAGTTAAGCAAATGCTATAGGAAGTCTTGAATTGGTTTGTCTTTATAATTCTTGGTAGGCTATGCTCACAATACTTATGGTATAAAATATCATAGCAAGAATTTTTATATGAAACATTATTCAATGTTTTCAGTTTTCAGAATCATAAACTTTTATTTTTAGAATAATAAATGCTTCTTAATCTTAAAATAGGTTTTTATTTTTCAATGTGACCTCAGATTCTTTCTCTTCCTCAGTTTTTCTTGCAGTTGGAAAACACTTCATTTTTATCTTCTCGTCTATTACATACAAACCTCACTTTCCCCTCCCTCCTCTACTCCTAGCCCTTCCCCCACAACACTCTCCATCTACTCCTCCTCCTCCTTCTTTCCCTTCAGAAAAGAGTAGACCTCACATGAATATCAACCTGCAGTAAGACGAGGCACCTCCCCTCCTATTAAGGCTGTACAAGGCAATCCCGTAGGAGAAAAGGGGTCCCAAAAGCAAGCAAAAGAGTCAGAGACAGCTCCAGCTCCCACTGTTAGGAGTCCCATAATAAGACCTAGCTACACAACCATAGCATTTATGCAGAGGGCCTAGGTCAGTCCCAGGCAGGGGCCCTAATTGTTGGTTCATCTCTGTGAATCCCTATGAGCCCAGGTTAGTTATTATCTGGGTTTTCTCATAATATCCTTGACCCATCTGACTCCTACATTGCAATTCGTCCTCCCCCTCTTCCTCGGGAGTCACCAACCTCTTCCTAATGTTTGACTGTAGGTCTATATATCTATTACCATCAATTGTTAGATGGACACTCTCTCATGGTAGTTATAGTAGGCTCTTGTCTATGAGCTGCTATGAGCACAGCAGACTATTATTAGGAATCATTTAATTTACTCTATTTTCTGGGCTTGTTTGATTCATTCCTAAGTCTTTGGACTTTCCAGCCTCTGGGTCCCAGCCCTCCAGGCAGCGTCTGGTATGTGATCCCTCTCATGGCATGGGTCTCAAACTGGACCAGTCCTTGCTTGGTCACTCCCACAATTTCTGTGACCCCATTACCCTAGCATATCTTGAAGGCAAAACAAATTGCAGGCCAAAGGTTTTGTGGTTAAGCTGGTGTCTCAATCCCTCCACTGGAAGATAAGCCCAGTTAGAGATAATGGCTGATTCAGGTTCTATATCCCCCATTGCCAGGAGTTTTTTCTGGGGTCACCCTTGTAGACTCCTGGAAGTTCTCATTGCACTAGACATCTCTCCCAGCACTCTCTCCCTCCATCCATCCCCACCTGATTCCTCCTGTACCCATCCATGCTAACCCAACCCCCAATCCACCCAAGAAATTCATTCATGTGCCTTCACCCAAAGTCCTCTCTTTATTACTTAGCTTCTCTGAGTCTATGGATTGTAGCATGATTATCTTTACTTTATACCTAATATCCACTTATACTTGAGTACAAACCATGTTTGTCTTTCTAGGTCTGGGTTACACCGAATTCCTGTAAATTTTATTTTATTTTTAGCAGTTGAATAATACTCCCTTGCATTAATGTACCACATTTTCTTTATCCATTCTTTGATTGAGGGATAACTAAGTTGTTTCTAGTATCTGGCATTACGAATGAAGCTGCTATGAGCATAATTGAGCAAGTGTCCTTGTAGTAGGGTAGAGCGTCATTTGGGTATATGCCCAGGAATGGTACAGCTGCATCTTGAGGTAGATTAATTCCCCGTTTCCTCAGAAATTACCCTATTGATTTCCCATGTGGTTGTAATAGCTTGCACTTCGATCAGCAATGGAGGAGTGCTCCCCTTGTTCCATATCCTCTCCAGCATGAGTTAAAACCTGTATTCTTGATCTTAACAATTCTGATGTGTGTAAGATGAAATCTCAGAGTTGTTATTTACATTTCCCTGGTGGCTAGAGATGTTGAACATTTCTTCAAATATTTTTTGGGCATTTGAAATTCCTCTGTTGAGAATTCTCTGTTTATAACTGGCTCTCGATTTTTTAATTGGATTATTTAGTTTGTTGATGTTTAGTTTCTTGAGTTCTTTTAATATTTTTGGAAATTAACTCTTTGTGAGATATGGAGATGGTGAAAAAATTTTCCCATTCTGTAGACTGCCATTTCCTATTGGCAGTGTCCTTTGCCTTATAGAAAATTTTCAGTTTTATTAGTCCCATGCATTAACTGCTGATCTTAGTGTCTGTGCAACTGGTGCTCTGTTCAGTAAGTTGTCTCCTATGCCAATGTGTTCAAAGCTACTCCCCAATTTATTGCTCTCAGGTTTAGTATAACTAGTTTTATGTTGAGATCTTTGATCCACTTGGCCTTGAGTTTGTGGAAAGTGATATATAAGGATCTATTTATATTCTTCTACAAGCTGACATTCAGTTAGACCAATACCATTTGTCAAAGATGTTTTCTTTTTTACACTGAATAATTTTGGCTCCTTTATGAAAAATCAGGTGTAGATGGGTATGTGGATTTATGTCTGTGTCTTCAATTCAATTTCATTGATCAACTTATCTGTTTATAATGGCAATACTATGTGATTTTATTGCTATTGCTCTGAAATAGATCTTATGTTCAGGGATGATGATAATTTGAGAAGTTTTTCTTTATTGTACTGGATTATTTTTCACTATCCCAGGTTTTTTGTTTTTCCATATGCAGTTGAGTATTGCTATGCAAAGGTCTGTAAAGAATTTTGTTGAGACGTTGATGGGGCTTGTGTTGAATCTGTCCTTCTGACAAGATGTTCATTTTTACTCTGTAATTCTATCAGTCCATGAACATGGGAAATCTTTCCATCTTTTAATATTATCTTCAATTTCTTTCTTTAAAGACTTAAAGTCCTTATTATAAAAACATCTTTTGCTTGCTTGGTTAGAGTCACTCTAAGATATTTTATATTAATTTTGGCTATTGTTGCTTTCCTGATTTTTTTTTCAGCCTATTTGTCATTTGTATATAGGAGGGCTACTGATTTGTGTGTGTGTGTGTATGTGTGTGTGTGTGTGTGCATGTATGTTGGGGTGTGAGTGTTAGTTAATTATGTATCCAGTCACTTTGCTAAAGATGTTTATCAGCAGTAGGAGTTCCCTGGTAAAATTTTTGGGTTCATTTGTATATACTATCATATAATCAGCAAATACCATACTTTGACTTCTTTATTTCCAGTTTGTATCCACCTTGATCTCCTTTAGTTGTCTTTTGCTTTAGCTGAAAATTCATGTACTATATTGAATAAATATGTAGAGAATGAATAGCCATTTCTTGTTCCCGATTTTAATAAAATTGATTTGTGTATCTCTCCATTTAATTTTATTTTTGGCTATCTGGTGTGGCAAGTCCTTCTGTCTCTGTGCTGCTCTTATTGGTTAATGAATAAAGAAACTGCTTTGGTCTATAACAAGGCAGAGCATAGCTAGGTGGGAAAAAGTAAACTGAATTCTGGGAGAAAAAAGGCAGAGTCAAGGAGAGATACCATGCAACCACCACCAGGAATAGATGAGTGGCAATACACAGATTAATAAAAATGGGTTAAATTAAAATGTAAGAGCTATCACATAAGAAACTAGAGCTAATAGGACAAGCAGTGATTGAATTAATATAGTTTCTGTAGGGTTATTTTGAATCTGGCTGGTCAGGAACAAACAAGCAGCCCTCTTACAACAGCTATCAGCTTACTGTAAATTGCCTTTATTATATTTAGGTATATCCCTTGTATCCCTGATCTTTCTAAGACTATTATCATACCGAGGCTGGATTTTGTCAAAGGGTTTTCAGCATCCAATAGGATGATCATGTGCTGTTTCTTTTATCTCTTCAGTTTGTTTATAAGGTGGATTACATTGATAGAATTTCATATGATGAGATATCCATCCCTGTATCTCTGGAAAGAAACTCACTTGATCATGGTTGAATTATGTGGGATTTCCCTCTGTGTGCTGTGATTACCACTTTTAAAAAACGTAACTGTTTTGGGCCTACAGCAGAGCTGTAGGGGAACAGAGCTAGGTGGGGGAAACTAAGCTGAATGCTGGGAGAAAGGAGGCAGAGTCAGAGAGAAGCCCTGCCAGAGACGGACCTGGAACTTCAGCTGATAAGTCACAGCCACATGGCCATATACAGGTTAATAGAAATGGGTTGAATTAATATGTGAGTGATAGCCAATAAGAAGCTAGAGCTAATGGGTCAAGCAGTAATATAATTAATACAGTTACTGTGTGATTATTTCAGGGCTTAGCAGCTGGGAATGACGTCCTTGCAACAGTAAAATATTTTTAATGTGTTCTTGGAGTCAGTTTATGAGTATTTTCTTGAATATTTCTGCATCTTGTCCATGAGTGAAATTGGTATATAATTTTCTTTTTTGTTGAGTCTTTGTGTACTTTTGGATATCAGGGTAACTGTGACCTTATGAAATGATTTATAAATGTTCCATCTGTTTCTATTTTGTGGACTAATTTGAAGAATATTGGTATTAGGTCTTCTTTGAAAGTCTGGTATAACTGTGCTAACATGTCTGGCCATAGAGTTTTTCTGTTTGGGAGACTTTTAATGACTAGTTCTATTTCCTTAGGGGATTTGTGTCTATTTAAATTATTTATCTGTGCTTGATTTAACTTTGGTCAGTTTTATCTATTGAGAAAATGGTTCATTTCATTTAGATTTTCCAATTTTGTGGAGTAAAGGTTTTTGAAGTTTGATGTAGTGATTTTTGGTTTCTATTGTTATGTCATCCTTTTTGATTTCTAATTTTGTTAATTTGGACATTCTCTCTGTGTCTTTTAGTAAGTTTAGATAAGGGTTTGTCTATTTTGTTGATTCTTTCAAAAAAATCCCCAACATTTTGTTGAATTGATATTTTTATTGTTCTCTTTGTTTCTATTTTGTTGATTTCAGCCCTCGGTTTGATGATTTCTTGTAATCTACTCCTCTTGGATGTGTTTGATTTTTTTATTTTTCTGAGGCTTACAGGTGTGCTGCTAAGTTGCTAGCATGAGATCTTTATAATTTATTTATGAAGGCACTTAGTGCTATGAAATTTCCTCTTAGCAACCCTTTCATTGTCCCATAAGTCTGGGTTTGTTGTCCCTTCATTTTCACTGAATTCTACAAAGTGTTTTTTTTTTTTTTTTTTGTTTATTCATGCCTTGATTCAATAGTCGTTCAACAGAAAGTTGTTCAGTTTAAATGAATTTTTAGGCTATCTGTGGCTTCCATTGTTGAAATCCAGCTTTAGTTTATAGTGGACTGATGGGGTACAGGGGGTTATTTCAATATTCTTATATCTGTTGAGACTTGGTTTATGACCAAGAATGTTGTCATTTTTGGAGAAAATTCTATAAGGTGCCAAAAAGAACGTGAAAGTATATTCTTTCATTTTGGTAAAATGTTCTGTATATATCTGGTAAGACCATTTGACATCTGTTAGCTCCATTATTTTGTTTGTTTGTTTGTTTGTTTTGGTGATGTGTCCATTGGTGAGATTGGGGTATTGAAGTTTCCCACTATAAATGCATGGGGTTCCACATGTGACTTAAGCTTTTTTAATTTTTTTTCTTAAAAGTAAGTGTGCCTTTGCACTTTGGAAATAGAAGTTCAGAATTTAGACATCACCCAGGTAGATTTTTTTTTTGATGAGTATGAAATGCCCTTCCCCACCTCTTTTAATAAATTTTGGTTGGAAGTTTAGTTTACTAGATATTAGAACAGCTGTAGCAGATTGTTTCTAGGGCACCTTTTCTTGGAAATCTTTTTTCTAGCCCTTAACTCTGAGGTAATATTTCTCTTTGATGTTGAAATGTGTTTCCTGTATGCAGCATCAGGATGGATCCTGTTTTTCCATCCATTCTGATAGCCTGTTGCATTTTA
The DNA here is from genome assembly GCF_950005125.1 of Chionomys nivalis. Classification (NCBI taxonomy): domain Eukaryota; kingdom Metazoa; phylum Chordata; class Mammalia; order Rodentia; family Cricetidae; genus Chionomys; species Chionomys nivalis. The sequence goes on along the minus strand of NC_080103.1, from coordinate 24,643,180 downwards.
TTGGGGAACTGAGTCCATTGGTATTGAGAAATATCAGTGATCACTGAGTGTTAATTCCTGTTATTTTGCTGCTCTTGTTATTGGTGATGGAGGTGATGGTGGTGGTTGTGTGTCTGTTCTCTTCTTTTGTTTGACATTGTGAGATTATTTATTGTGTGTTTGTGTGTGTGTGTGTGTTTGTGTGTGTGTGTGAGTGTAGTTAATCTCCTTGGATTGGAATTTTTCTTCAAGTACATTCCATAGGACTGGATTTCAATTTAGCTTTCATAGAATATCTTGATTGAAATTGTTTCGGGATACAGTAGTGTGGGCTAGAATAATTGATATCTTGGAGTCTGCAGGACATATGTTCAGGCCTTCATAGCCTTTAGTGTCTCCCTTAAGCATTGGGTATAAATTCTAATAGCTCTGTCTTTTTATATTACTTGCTCTTCTTCTTTTGCTGTTTTTAGTACTTTTTCTTTATTTTAAATATTTAGTGAATTGATTTTTATGTGGCAAGGGTACTTTCTTTTCTGGTTCACCTATTTGGTGTCTGTAAGCTTCTATAGGCATCTCCTTCTTTAGGTTATAAAATATTTTTCTATAATTTTGTTAAAAATATTTTCTAGGCCTTTGGTCTGGAAATCTTCTCCATCTTCAATTCCTATTATTCTTAGCTTTCTTTTTTCCTAATATTTGTGTCAGGTCCTTTTTAGATTTAATAACTTCCTTTGATATAATTTATCTTTCTGCTATCATATCTTCAATTCCTGAGATTCTCTCTTCCATCCTTTTCTTCTTTTGTTGATGCTTATGTCTGTGGATGCTGCTCATTTACCTAGATTTTTTATTTCCACAATTCTCAGTTTGTGTTTTCTTTATTGCTTCTAGTCCCATTTTCAGGTCCTGAAAGTTTCATTCACTTACTTCAACTTTTTCCCCCCATCCCCTTGGCTTTCTTTATGGGATTTCATCATCTCCTTCAATTGTTGGTGTTTTCCTAAAATTCTTTAAGGGATTTATTTGTTTTCTTGTTACATGCCTCAATCATCTTAATAAAGTTGGTTTTAAGGTCTTTTTCTTAGGCTTCTCTTGTGTTGAAATTTTCAGGGGCTGCTGTAGTAAATAACTGAGTACCGATGGTGGCATATCACCCTGGCTAGTGGTGATTGTGCTCTTATGTTTAACATCTGGTATCGGGGTTTGGGATAATTATAGTTCTAGGTATGGATTTCTGATTTTGTCTTTGTTGTATCAGTGTTTTTTTCCCTTGTTTTCTTTTTCCTCTCTGGTCTTCTGGTCTGTGTGGCGTGGTCTTCTTGTAGTCTATCTGGTCTCTGGTAAAGCAGGAAGTCTCCTCCTCAGCTGGAGGTGGGAACAAGGTAACTAGGAGATTGCAGAACAGGGGTTGAAGTTGGGGAAATATTGAGTTAGTGAGATAGTAAGGCAGTTTCTTCTCCTGGTCTGTGTGATCTCTGGTAGAGTGAGAAGTCCCCACCCCAGTTGAGGGGTGGACTTTTGGTGGTCAGGCTTTTCACAAATAGAACAGGGAGTATCTGCCTCAGTTAGTGGTTGGGGTATGGAAACTGGGAGGGTGAGGAACTAGGCCAAGAGACTGGGGAGAAGGGGATTGGTGGGCACGTAGCCAGTCTGCATGGTCTCTGGTAGAGCAGGGAGTCTCTGCCCCAGTCTGAGGCTGGTGCAGACAAAGTAGGAGAATGCAGGGCTGGGGATAAGGTTAGTGGATGAGATAGTGAGAGAGTCGGGGAGTTTGGTTGGAAAACAGGCAGCCTACCTGGATTTTCCCTCATTCTGCGTGGTCTCCCAGAAAACATGCATTTTGGTGAAAAATTCAGATAAATTTGCAAGCTTCTCAGTATTTTCTATTAATAACATGCTTTCCAAATACAAAAAAAAAAAAAAAAAAACCCTAGTAGAGAAAGCATCTGAGGTCTCAGTGAAAAAAAAACTCTGCCTTAGGATTAAGCATACCAGCATTCAATTACTCTAAGAAAAAAGAAAGTCTATTATTCTAAAAATTAAAGAAATTGAATGGTGTTTCATCAAATATGAAGTGAAGAACAACAAAACTTTCCACTACTTAATGAGTACCAGTATTGAGTTTATACAGCTTACTTCATAATTAATCACTGTTCAGATATCAATTTATTTGCAGATAGAGTATACCTAATATAAAAATATGTCAAAGTATATAATAGGCACTTCCTATTTTCAATACAAAGTTATTAATTAGAACAGCAAGAAAAATAATCTTTGTGCCTAATGTGTATTGAACGTTTAATTAAATCAGTGTTATTCAGAGGCCCAGGACAAAGTTCTTATGAATTTAGACTAGGAATTGGACAATTATTCAGAAGTGACACTAAACAAATAAAAATCCTCATGGATTTATATATTTGCATTCAATCCCAGATGACCCATTAACCTTAGTTTAGTGTCAAAGGAAAAGTCAACCACGTATTTCCTCAAGAGGTGACGGATAACATGGTTCTTTAAGTCTCAGAAAAGGCATTGACATGAATCCTCCTTCATCTCTCCTCTCTGTCTTGGCAAATATATTTTACCACTAAAACCAATGTGGTTTCTATTCAGTCTCTCAAGCCAAAAATGTTTGCCCTTTTGAAAAGTAACTCCAAAAACCATTACATTATTTTGACAAGGTATAATAATTCACTTCAATATATCCTTCAAACCTGTTAAAATAAATCAGCGTAAGATGGGTACTCTTCTGCACTGCAGCTCAACTCCTAAGTCAAGCAGTTTTGAAAAGTTAAATGAAGATAGAGTTCCTGTTGACAACCGGTACTGCCCCTTGACATGGATGTGCACAGTGTTGTCACCAAGCACCACAACTCCAAAACTTCGGGTACATTAACAAGTGTACTACAGCATATACTGGTGTGAGGGTTTATGCTGCCGCTCTGAGACCAGCAAGAAAAGTTAATAATCTCTGCTTCTGAAGAATGTTTGCAAAACTATCAGGACATGGTGTGTTTCATGCATTGTTGAAAAGAGTTGCCTTTTGCAAAATTAGGAATGGCTTAATTTTATAATCGTAGATTCAAATTAAAATAAACTCTGGTCTGAGATTCAATATATGAAGAAAGGAAGTTTTACTTTCTCACTTACAAGGAAATTGCATATCATAAACATATTTTTAAGAGGTATACCTCATCAAGATTCTTTTTATAAGTGCCTAATAATCTATTATTCAAGCCAAAATGCTGTGGGCTTTATAATACCCACTTATTATTCAGACCAACTGTCTCATGACTATGTAACATCTCATATCCCACTCAATGTCTCCAGCCTAAGAAACGTTGGATATATTTTCCTCTTTCATTTGATTTATGAAATTCAAATAAATGTGAATCAAAAGAAGACTTAGACTCTCTAAAAAATGTGGTTATTATGGTCTGCTGACTGATTGATTAGAAAACAGAGACTACTTAATGAGAAACTATGTTTTAAGTTGAAAACAATACCATACCCATAGCCTCAGCAGAAATAAATATGGGTTTTTGAGCAGAAATATAAAACATTATTTGTTTTGTCCTCCTGGGGCTCTCCTTTGATAAGCAGAAGAGAAGAGTAAGGGGAAGGAAAAGGAAAAAACAGGAGGGAGAGGAAGAGAAGGAGAAGGAGAAGAAGAAAGAAGAGGACTCTCATTAGCATTTCAAATTCACAATATGGTAATTGAACTAAATAGGAAAAATAATTGGCCTGGAATTTATTTTTATAACATGAAAATGGAGCTTTTCCTAATTTTAGTTTTAGAAGAAACATGACTCTAATCTACTGAAGCTGTATATTGTGTATTTATCTTTTATAAAAGAAAATTTCCAGTGAATGAGAAAGTGAAAGTTGTGCAGTTCATAAATACTCTACGATGACTAAGCATGGTACCTCTACCTTTGCAGGCTAGGGTTTATAGATAGATTTCAAGCGAATCTGTGATGATGCATTACATTAATTCACTAACCGCTCCCTTCCGTGGTCTCTGAGAGGCCAACTCTTTAAAGCTGACACGTAGAAGGGAAGTGATACATTGGATTAATTCTGGGTCCCCCCACTTCCATTTTCAGTCTCCTATGTTTTAGTAGGCATTTGTCTCCATTACAGCCACCTCACACCAAGTATTTGATTTGTCAGCTCATCTGGGCAAATACCATTCAGAATAAGACATGCTCAGAAAGCAGAGCCTAGATCCAGCTCTGCAGAGAGCCAAAAAGGTTCATATTTTTCACTTCCTCTGTGTCTTACCTCCTCCTGATCTGCCATGGATTTTTATAGTGAGGGCTTGACACATCCTCTCCACTAATAATCCTCTGTCTGTCTGTCTTGTCTATCTACCAGTCATCTGTATGGATGTATACCTTACTGTATTTACTGTTAAACTTTAGAGAGCCCAAGTTTATAGCCTTACTTCCTCTGAAACTGTGTTTTCTGTACTGCTCCCCAAAATTGTAATTAAAACGCTTCCCATATTTATGAAATGACATACATAGAATACAAGTTTATCAAAAATAACAAAGAGAAGAGACAAAAGTGGGAACTCTATAAACTTCTGCTTCCAGTTTATTTTTTTGGTACAGTCTAAAGCCAGATCTAAAGCAATACGTATTTATAGTTTGTTTATGAAAGCATTTTCACATACGCTATTCCCCATAATCCTTATATAAAATGAAATGAAGTAATTATCAATCTGCATCTAGATTGAGCTTTGACGAGATCAAGGCTTTCACAAATTAAATTGTTCATTCAAGGTCACAGAACTAGGAAATGGCAAAGTTGGGGTTGTAATCAGATTTAATGAATGTGTATTACTTTCTTACACAATTCTGTGAAAGTTAGAGTAATTGTAGCTTGAGAACAATAAAATATAGATAACATCAGTGAGAACAGGCAATCTATATGGTAGCTATGATCTATTGAGCCATTCCAGCACAGTAAAACAAGCAGTGAGTATCTACATGAAATATGTATATGTTTGCACTTAGAAAGAGTAAAGAGAAACCCTTTCTGAGTAAGTGGACCTAACACAAGGTCTAATGCTCCTTGTGGTTGCCAGCTCATGAAATTCACACCATATTCACGTATCCTGCATTTGTCTTTTTGTATATCACAATCTACACAAGGGAGAAGCATTGATTCTCCTAAACAGAGACATCAAGAAGGAAAACAAGTCAACCTTTTTATTCTAGATGCTTACCATCATTGGCTCTTCATTTTTCGGCTTACCCAGGACTACAGTGTTACAACAGAAGTCTTTGACTCATTCAGTGTACAATACTGATGAACAATCTCACAGTTTAAGTACTCGTTCTCAACAGTGTATAATGTGTCCAACATGAGCCAAGACACAGACTGCTTTTTCCAGTGGGGGATTGCTCCGAAATGAAAACCTTAAAGATGTAAAATGATAGGCTGTGTAGACATGGGACAACCAGGAAAGACTACTCCGCCGAGAGATTTTTGTAAGTAAATTAAATAAAAAGTCATGAGAAAGTAGATTGGAAAAGCAAAGATAGGTTTGATTGAAGTAAGGAATTGACCAAGAAAGGGCAACCCAGAAGCAGAACTATATGCTATTATGGTGCTACAGCCAGAAGATCTGCTTTCCTTAAACTAACTTCAGCCTAGCTTCTCATCATCTGTTTAAAACCCCAAGAGTTTTTTCAATATTGTTATTAAAAGCTTTGGGGACAACATGAATAAGATGGCGTGTTAGTGGTAGCAGGGCATAAGGGGGGGAAATGTTCACTCTAAAATGTTTGTGAGACCAAGTTTTGAGGTGCTGGTGAGTTCTAGTGAACTCTCAGTGATGATCAGATAAATTGCCAGTGATCTATATAAAAGATCACATGGTGGTCATTATTCAATCTCAAATATAGGACAGAATGAGCTATCATTTGATCAGCTCTGTAGACTACTCAGTAACTGGAACTGTCTCTGAAGCTCCTATAATTTAAGTGGTTGATAGTTCATTTGACATTATTTTAAAGTTTAAAAGATTAATTTGGCAATGATCACCATATTAAACTAAGTTTGGATAGTTTTGCTTTGCTTATGGTTTTGTTTAACTATATAGGCATGCTGGCCACTACTTCAATGTTTAAATTAGCTCATGCTTGACTCTGTTAGCAACGATGAAGGATGACTCATGCCCTGAGTGTTGGAAACATTGGGCAAAAGGCATTTTTGGCAGTGAAGTGACCTATCCACTCAGGGTAAATATTCCAGATAAATAAACTCTGAAATGGGGAGTGATGAGACTTCCTGTCATAGATGCCCTATTGATGCCTTATCTGCAGTATGTGTTTAATAAAGAAGAAACTCTCTGTAGGCCTTGTCAGGGGACAGAATCGTGGCTGAAGCACAGCTCCAACTGTGCTCACCGTAGGCAAACTGGAATTATGAGTTAATATTCATGCTTCAGCATGCACGGGAGTCAGGAAGGGACATGCCATCTTCTAGTCTGTCTAGACAAAATACAAGTGAGGTTACTTAGAATTACAGTGCTTACATAAGATTCAAATCAGATGGAAGATTAAAGATAACATAATTCATATTTATTTTCAATAGACCACACTGGAGTTAAGGAGGTAAAATAAAGAATAACTGAGTAAGTTTCCACGATGATATTGTGTTATTCTCAATTTATATTCTTGGTCGCTAAAGGAGGACCCAGCATTGTTCACCTTTTGGGCAGCTCTATGGCTATTTCTATTCTACATCTGTTCAGAGGTCAAAGCAAAGTTTAAATTAGGACACCTCCCAAAGACAAACAGCATGGGGTATGTTCAATATCAGCTTATTCAGGACACACCAAAGGCATGCTCTAAAATGAATCCAATGACTAAGCCTTATGTGGAGACTTTAAAACTGTTCTCTGTTTTCAGATCTCTGTATTTGATGCTTGGTAGAAACTGAAAACTCTGGAGCAGAAAGAATCATTTTTTTCTTTTAATTCAATGCACTGATTCCAAGACAACGAGCTGAAATGTGAAAGACTGTCCAATCTACAATTGTTTTTGACTGCATGATGCCAAATAACAACTAGTTTGATTGATTTGTTTCTTCAGTACAAATTTGGTCATTGTTGAAGCTTGTAGCTACAAGCTCTTTAGTAAACATACCCTTTATTTTCTACACAGAGTATACTATTTAAACATGTTATCTCTTTTATTCTAATTTTCAGGCAACCTCTAGAGAAAATATTATATGTATTTTATAATAGAGCAAATATTATGTATGTATTCAAATGTCAGTTATATATAGCATTTACATTGTTACATATAACTATCCCAATTAATTTGCTCTATTTTCTCTATATAAAACTGAAAAACCTGCAATCGTTTGCATGTCAAGCTGTAGTTTGTAAAATTTTCTGGCTCAGATAAAATGTTGAGCAAATGGTTTCAACATGACCTTTTTTTTCCGTAAATGGGTTAGTCTTCCATTTCTTACTCATTCATGTAAATGGTGTAGAACCCCAAACCAGACTCCTTTTACTTTGGAAACCCTGATTTGCCTCATTTAGCTTTCTGAAAATAGGCTTGAGATAAAATGTAACTCCCTTCTAATGTAACAATGCACTAAAATCTCTTTGCTAACACAATAAAGATATGGAAGGAATTTGATAAAGAATACTTAATAGAAAGTATTGTAGTCTATATTACTTAAAAGACTATTCATTTGAGTACCTTATTACATATGTTTTTGGATTTAATGTCATCTCCTAAAGTCTTCTTTTTGAGCTCTCCTTTACATACTTAAAAAATTTTCCACAGTCCCATGGATGAGTAGATTGCCAGAAGAAAGAAAACTTTTGTTCAATGATATTTCTTAATTTAATTTGACTCTGTCACTAAAAATAAAGTTCCTAAAAACCAACTATGTTTAACCAAAATTAAGTTTTTTTAAATATTTGGCTGTTATTTATCCAGCAGTACTTGCCCTGAGTCCTTTGTCAATGGATATAGAGGCAGATGATTTATTCATCCCATCCCTCAACATACCTTCTAGAATGTTAGCTTTGTGGCAAACAAGATTGATTCGTGGACTTTCATTGAAATTTGCTGTCTATCCTGTGACTTAGATGTGGGCTAAATAATAAAGAGTATGATGTATAGATAGATAGAGGTGGAAGGTGTTGTCAGGGACATGTTAAGGGAAGTAAAATTGACCTGGAACCTAAAGCAAGCAATATTCTGAGAGATAAAAGATAGTAACCCCACCCTCCTGTGTGAAACCATGAGTTAGTTGAGGAAGAGTCAAGTTCAATCACTAGGAAAAAATTAGTAAATTAATGGCCAGTATTAGGTTTTAAATTGTGTATGTTGTAGTGCCCAATTATACAGTTAAATACTGTTTTGTTTGTTGCTGTGAAATATATTTTGTAGCTACATGTTGTATGGCTTTCCCTTGGGAGGTGTGAATAAACATTACCCTACATAAAACACCAATGAAAGCCAGCTCAGTGCAATGACTTTGTTGGCTCACTTACAGAAACATGGATGATTCAAAGGCAGCTACACCTCTGAAAACGCCACCAAAGCATGAGTGACAACTCCATGAAGCTGCTTCCCTAGAGCCTCCTGACCAACAGGTAGACAGCTTCTCCAAAAGATCTCCTCCCTCCCGTCAGTGCTTACTTCTTGGGAGAACCTTGAGTCTTTTTCCTTTCTGAGCCTCTTGATCACTGCATGTTTTGTTAGCATCCTGAATCAAGAACCTCTTTCCTCAATCTAAAGGAATGTTTCACATTGGTGGAAATAGATAAACAGTACTTCTAATACTATACCCCTTCCAATTTTTTTTTCTGCGCTATATTCAAAAATGCTCTCTAGACCTTGAGGTGATGGGCATATTGATGTGTGACTATTTTCTTCTATTTATGACTGAGCATTGGGTCACTGTACCACAGCAATAGTAAGTTATATTAAAAGCTTGGCCAGTTCTGAATCTTTTCACTAACCAATGTACACAGTAGGGAAAAAGGGAAGAATTTTCCCTTTATGATCAAGTCTGAAACGACCAGCAACCTATAGCAACGAACACAAATGTTTAGAAACAATTTGACAGACAAACCATATCAATTTAACAAAACAGTAGTGGTAGTTTTGGCTATGACTTTTCCAGGTATAAGTCCTTGCTTTGACTTTATGGTACAAAACAGGAGTTCCCTCCATCAAAGAAAGCCTTAAATTCAATCAGTAAGCAGATATTTGCTCCTAAAATTGGTGATACTATTGCACACCTAGGTCAGCTTACCTGATATTTTACTAGTTAGTACACAGGGCCCAGGACCAATCAGGAAAGTAGATGACAGTTTTCCCTTAGCACTTTATATAACACCTTCCAGCACTGAGAAGGCTACCATTAGGGAGGGAGTATCAAATCACGTTCAGTCTGATTTCTTGCTGTTCTCCAACTAGAGCATGTAAATATGTATCATTAGCAATAAGGTCTTACCAAGCAGTCTTAGACCCCAACCAATAGCAGCATAATGATCTGTATTGTTTTGTGGAACTTTATAAGCCTCTCTGGACAAGAAATCCTAGAGTATCATCCTGTATTGACAAAAGTATTATTATTCAATAACCTTGTAGATTCTGAATATGTAACTTTCTAACACAAATCAACTTACTTTAAAATCTTTACTGCTATTACTATGCTCCCAGATATGTTTCTAAACTTGCAAACTACTCAAGAGTTGTCTTATATAATGAAATCGTTTTTACAGATGGTAGACAGACTCTTTTAAGGCCCATCACAATTTATTCCAAGTAAGTGACATTTTGATCTTGAGATTCAGCCACTTTTAACAATAGTTTGCAAAGTTCAACACAGACTCAATGGATCTCACCACTCATAGACATTGTTCTATCCAAAGTGTGATATTTATTTTCATCGGAATGCATGGGAGGTACTAATTTATTTAGCTTCCTTTAATCCACAGCCATTCTCCACAAGACATTTTATTTCTCAGACACTGTTGTGGGGCCTCTATGCTTTCTCCTTTCTCTGAGAAGCTCAGTGATAGGCTGACATTGCTTGGTCCTGCCTAGGGCCAATGGGTACCAAAAGCATGCTGTGCCTGTGCAGTTCCCTGGGTTTGCTAGGATCCTGGATCATGCATGTTGACTACTGCTGGCCCATTAGGTGTTTATGCCTCTGAAAGGATTGTTTGCTATACTAAACTCTCTATTGCCATTATAATCTCTTGTAGGGAATAAATATACACTGCATACTCTGTGACATAATTGTTTATATATTGTACAAGCTTAATCTTTCCTACCTGCATTGATCTATCATTTATGCCCTTGATGAACTGTTACTCAGACTTACAGTCTTTCAGAGGCTCATAAGCAGGGATTTTGGCTTTTTGTTATTTTCTTCTTTGGGAACTCTAACTTGATACAAATCACGACAAGTTCACATTTAAGTAAAGAGGACAGATGCCTTTATCCATTTTGCCATTCTCTCATACCACGTCATTTGCTTTATCACTTTACAAAACTGATTCACACCCCAGTATAAATCACTCATATCCGTCAAAGATTCCTACCTTTCAAAGCTCACCTCCCAACAGAGGGCTCAGCAAAATCACCAATTCCACACTAGTACTGAGATCCTGTGAACTGTTTTGACTAGCCTGAGAACACAATCTCATCTGTTCCAGAGAACCAGAATCAAACTCACCTCTCATATATCCAGTTTTATTAATAATATACGGCCTTCATCTATTGTCTTAAAGTTCTTGATGGTTATAGGGCCCTCATCCATTAAGGACAAAGCAACCCTAATGGCTTGAATAGACTATTTCTTGAATGAAAATTTATCTCATATTGCCATCTGTTAGGTATCATTTGCTTCACAGTGGGATTGGTAACTAACATCACACATTCTCTACTTGCAAAACATCCAGATTAATCCCATAGGCTTCCATATTCCACAGCATTACATACCAGGTTCTGGTGGTCACTTTCATTACTTTTTTTAAAAGATTTTTTCCAATTCAAGGACTTCAAATACAGCATATCCCTTAACTATCATAGTTTCTGAACCACAGCTTCTCGGACCAATGCCTGGTACCTTGTGGACTATCATAATCATAGATTTTCCCCTTGTTTTGTAAATAAATGTCAAATATGAATAAATTTTGCAATTAAGTGTCTACTTTTCAATGCTTCTACCTCCCTCATACTGTCTTCATTATCTAATTCTTTCCATGAATCAAACTCACCTCTCACATATCCAGTTTTATTAATAATATCTGACTTTCATCTATTGTCTTATAGTTCCTGATGGTTACTTGCAAGTAACACGTCAACGTTGCAAAATATCCTTTTTATTTCTAATAATCTTATCAAATAAGAAACTAATGAAGAGTATAGAATCTATACATTTTTTCATTATAATTCCTTATTTACATAGGGAATTTCTTTCTGAAGCAAAGAATTCAGGCTCATTTTCAAATTATTGCCCACTGGCAAGACAATGCATCTGAACCACGGCCTTCTTATGATATTGCTTAATGTGTACCACTTTTATGGGCTATAATATACTACTTAGTGCATCAGATGTTTGTGAGATATTCTATTATTCATGTGGAAGCTCCTATTTGTCAAAGAGGCATACCACGCTGGATTGTACAGGGAAAAGTACCAAGACTGGACTTGCCCTATGGAAAGCTCTTGCTCAGTTGCTTATCTTATCACACATTGCAGAGTGCATTCATTGATTCTGCGGATCTTTTCAGGTACAAATTTGTTGTATGTGTTCTCTGAGGAGATATGAGCAAACATATGTTCATATAGGAGAGCATCAAAGATAGAACAAAGAAATAAGTATAGTTAAGTCTAGCTTAGTAAACCAACGGGCTTATTAGTGCTACTTGCAGGCACAGACATTGTCATCAATGCACTCCCTACCGTACAGAACTGATAACACACAAAAGCTGAATGCATGAAGCTCCCTGTACAATTTTTAGACAGTTCTTATCTTCACGTAATTGCTTACTGCTTATATAACTTTTGGGAGAGGTTTTATTTAAGCTTCTGAGCTACCTGTATTGTAATTGCAGGTATAACGTGCCTAACAGGAAGGTATTATACCCACAGAGCTCATAGGCAGATTAAACCGTTGATAACTTTGCTACCCCTCAAACCTATACACCATTTTGCAGTTTGCAGTACTACAAAAATTAGCTAGTAGGGAGGACGCTTCCATCTCAGTTTTATATTGATTTCTGTATGTCTTGCAAACAAAGTGTGTGATGTCTTCAGTAACAGAGTCTTATCTTCAAATGTTAGTGGCTAACCAAGAGCAGTAGCACTTGTTTGGGGACCTGAACAACCTTATTGAGTAACAATTCATTGGGGACTATTCCATATCTGACGCTGGAATACTCATTCAATAAAAGTAGTTTCTGGATGGACTTTCATCCATCCATGTGGAATACCTTCATTTAAATTTCTTTTAAAAATATATAGTATGATAAACTACAAACTATTAGGTTTCTACATGACTTCATCATATGATTTTAGTTTTGATAAACAATTTCCCCCAACTTCTCTTTTCATTCCCTTATCCCAATTGCCCCTTAAAGTTTCTGGCTTCGGTATTACCTCAAATTCTTTCATATTATATGTGCTCATATCACATTACATATACCTTGTCTTTCCTGAAGTACTCTTTCATAGCCTAGATTGATCATGAGCTTGCTTTGTAGATAAAGCTAATCTTAAACTCATCCTTTTGAGTGATGAAGTTGTAGTATGTACTACCATGTCCGGCCCCTGTTTATGTTCCTTCGCTCACATTTTTATATGCTTCTTCATAATTTTATCACTCTTTCTTGCCCAATCAACTATCATGTAGTTTTCTTGGCTAACTCACTCAGCAAAATCCTCTCTGAGAACTGAAGCATCTCATATTCTTTTCTATACTACACTGGAATTTAATATCAAAACTTAAAGTTGTAAATTTATGCAGCATTTAAATGTGTTTAGCACTCATCTCTCAACTAACTATATCACAAAGTATTTGAGGCTAAAGATTATATCCTACAATTTTAGAACATGAAAGCACAGTGAACAAAGCAAACAGTTCTATAAAAGGTATAAATATTATGACTGAGGGCAAAAAATGGATGAAAAGCATTTCTGAATCAGCAGGTAGTCTTTTGCAAACCTAACCTACACATCTGTGCTTCTGGAAATATGAACAGAGCAGTGAACCTCCACATGTAGCTCTCAGAAGCTAGGCATCATGACCACCTGAGGTGCTTCCAAAGCTCTCTACAGAGACTTCATTGAGAGGGCTTAGCATCCAAGTTTTAACAAGCCAGTCAGTTTTCTGATCCTACAAACTAAAGGATAATCCTATAAAAATATTACTGTAAAGATAATGAATAAAACTAGATGTCCTGGGACTAAAACTGAACAGGAAAAGAAACAGGCTCTGGTCAGTTAATCACCAACCTCCTATAAATTATGGTCTAGAATGTTGAATGCTAGCTAATTATAACTACCAAATCTCTTATTACTTACTTAACATTATGTTTCCTGAAGCTTCCTATCTATATTTCACTTTCCAATAGACATTCATCAAATATTTAGAATATTATAGTAAATTTTTTATAGGCTGTGTGTACTAACTTTCTAAAGAAAGCTTCATATTTCCACGAGAAAAAAAAACCCTTTTATGGTGTCTGTGTTACAGATTATAGACTTAGGGCAGACCAAACTTTCCTGGGGTCAAAGACCATGCAAGTAACAGAGTTGAACATCAGTACCCTGCCACCCAACTCAAAACTCTGCTCTAGCTGCTGCCCAACCAGCACAGTACATTTTCTCATAGCCTCTGCATCTTTGTCTCTATATAATTATATTTCTAGATTTATTGTGTTCAATATTTACTGTGTGCCTGTAATTTCTACTATATGCCTGTAATGTGAACAAATGATCTACAATAGAATAAGACTCCTTCTGTGGTTTGAAGAAACCTATATTACAATAGACTATCCAGGGACTATGTAAAGAACCAAAGATATGAATAGGTATTACACTAAAGACGGGAATAGTATTCTATATAAGAAGAAAACTATTTGAGACTCCCAGAGAAAATACCATCTCAGCTGAAGTCAGAAGGATTCCTTGGAACGAGTTACTATGATAGATACACAGCACTACACAGATGTTGCTAGAATAATTGACCATGAGAAAAGAGGCAAAGGAAAATCATGCATACAAAAGAAATCAAGAAGCTGAAGAATGCATTTCAGCAGCTTCAAATCTTCAAGTAGTTCAGTGTCTTGTGAAAGAAGATGAGCTTTAACAGAAAAATGAAATGTAAGTTTTGACAGAACCTTGTTTTGACTTCTTTCTTTGAAGGTTCTCTTCACGGAATCTGTTCACCCTCAGTTATTCCATTTAGCAACTTAGTTTGAAGTTTTCTTGACCTCTGAAATCAAATCCTAGTATTTCAACAGATCTTATCAAAATGTAAGTTTTGACAGAACCTTGTTTTGACTTCTTTCTTTGAAGGTTCTCTTCACGGAATCTGTTCACCCTCAGTTATTCCATTTAGCAACTTAGTTTGAAGTTTTCTTGACCTCTGAAATCAAATCCTAGTATTTCAACAGATCTTATCAGACTTTTACTCAAAAATTAATGTGTGCTGGATAATTGGCCGAAAAAAGGTACCACTTATTTCTAAGCATTTCCAACAAACAAGTGCTTTTAATTATATAAACAACAAAAGATACCCCAAGGGATTTTGAACTCTATCTGTAAATGTATCCAATAAAAAAAATCTAATATGTAACAGTCGATTCATTTTTCTCAGTTGTTTAAACACTTCTAATTTATTGTTAGGGTCCTTTATTTTTAATCTTCATTAACAAGCATCGGGCAATAAAGACTGATCACTTTATTAATAAAACAAAATTATTATGTGTTATTTATTCAGGACAGCAATAAAATCTGAACCAGGAGATTAAGCATTCTAGCATGCTGTAATTTATGTCCAAGTCGTGCTCTTCTTTAAAGTAATAATCTGACATAAACAATGAAGGAGTAAAAATATTCAAAAAAGAAAACAGGAATGGCAAACTAAAAATCCAACTTGAAAGTCGGAATTTTTAAAATGATTTAAAAAGATGATCACTTCAGAACTACAATTTGGAAAAAAAAATAACATATCTAAAATAGTTCCATCTCTTCTCTCCCCCTTTAACCTCCATTTTAAGTCAATGTCATTTGAAAAACTTCATTCATAAGAGCAAGGAGGCGAGTTGTTTCAAATGACCATAGAGTACCTTACAGTGCCTTGGTCAATGTGGACCTCCTTCATTACTAGTAATGGACAACACTAAAAAAATCTTCATATATTGAGAGATACTAAGTTCTTGGTTCTAAAGGAAAGAATCACTGCAACTAAAGCATGATTTTTAAAACCAAAAAGCTAGTGCTGGCAGCATGTTGAACCGTAATTCCTAGCACATTTATCTATACCGAAACTATGGTCTTTTTCTGAAATAAAATTCTGAGAATAAATGAGCACTGTTGCTCATTTCTATGTTTTTTCGTCTGGGATTTTAAATACTGCATTAAGGTTATAAATTTTAATACAGAGTCCACCAAGAAGTTTGTAGCCATATATCAGTGGAAAAAGACAAGAAACATAAATCTGTTGGATCATCCTGGTGAAACAATTAATTTCACTAAATAATAATGGAGGAAAGTTTCTATTTTGTTTTATTCTTAAGAGGATTTACCTACAACCAAAACTCATTTGGGGCTATGAACCAACAAAGTAGAATTTTTCGTAGGCCATAAATGACTGTTAAATTCTGCATTTTTATTTCTTTTATAAAGAAATTCCTGCAACTGTATTAAAGATAAGGAGACCTTGATGAAAGTCATCTCAAGTTATGGTGGGGTCAAAGTCTACGTGCACGGTCATTGAGCAGAACTGAAACGGCAAGTTCTTTTCAAAGTTTCCATTTAATTTTTAGGAAATGGAAACATGGACTCATAGACATAAATTTTGGCTCATCCAAATTAATTTCCTGTGCTGTTTTTTAATGTGTGTTTTTCTTAGAGTGTCTATGACTTCACTGGAACTCAGAAAGGTTTTGCCCTACAAACTGGTACTTTGACGTAGTGAGCCCTGCAGAATCTCAGGACTGTATTATATCTGACCTTTCTTCATCCATTCTCCATCCTCATTCTTATCATCTTTGATTCATTTTCTCTGACTGAGTGAAGCTTTCTTCCTAATTAAACATGTAAATTTTTAACCTATTTCCTGAGAATCTTAACAACTATGATTGATATCTTGCCTGTTTGTTGGAATGTTAATTGTTAAGATAGTTCATCTTTCTTATTGGCAATTACTTCCAGTGAAGTATATTTCAAATATATTTTAAAGGTGGTTGTAAAAGAAAAAGAGCAGAAGAGAGGAGAGGGGAGGGAAGAAGAAAGGAGGAGATAGGAGAGGGAAAAAAAAGAGGAAAGAAAGAGAAGGTGGAAAGAAAAGAGGCAAGGCGAGGTGAGGCAAGGTGACGCATGAAGTTGTAAAGTAGGAACACCAATATAGTTCCAAGAGTGAGGAAACCATAACCTAAAGCGACATGAATCACAGAAAGATATGAATCTCTCTGCATATACACAGACACAATATTTACTCTATACATAGACATACACTATTGGCTCTCCAAAATTATTTCAATATTTTGTCCCAGTTTTTTATGTATGTATTTCTTTTTGAATAGATGACTTCACTGGATTTCAGAAAGTGATCTCCTGAACTTCTAAGGAGAAATCCAGAAGAATTTCATTTTATAGAGTTTGTATCACATTTTATTACTGATGAATGCTGAAAGAAGAAGTGAAGAATCCACTGTGAACATGCACAGATTTCTTTGTTTATTCATTATCTAATGAGCACTATGGTTTCCATTTCTTAGTATTATAAACCCCTACAGGGCAAGTGGGAGTACATTGTGACACACTTAAAACACATACTATTATATGGCTTAGTGATTCTTGTGTTGCTTCTTGTTTTAATAAATATTTTCTCTAAAAGTTCAACTGATGCATTTTCTCACCAACATTAGGCAATGGCCTCTATTTTTCTGTATTCTTATAGTAGCTTTTATCTTTTATTTGTGTGATAAGAGTCATGCTTTATAGGATGTGATATTTCATTGTGACCTTGATTCACATTTCCCTTATGATTTGTGATATTTCATAGATTTTAATTTTTGTGGATCTTCTGTATATCTGGCTTTAAGAACTGTTTGTTGAAATCTTTTGTCTATTTTTTACTTGGGTCTCTAAGATTAAGAGTTCTTTACATACAATTCATTATTTTCTCTCATCCACTGGAAGCATGGCATTCTGCCATCCCCTTCAATGTGTTGAAATTATTTTATGTAATTTCATGTGTCTATTTTTATTTTCTTTGCTGTGATCTTAGAGTAGTAATTTTCAGCCTGTGGTACTTGACCCCCTTGGAGGTTGCTTATTAGCTATTTAAATTACAATTTATAACTGTAGTAAAATTAAAGCTATGAAATAGAACCAAAATGATTTTATGGTTGGGGCTCACCACAACATGAGAAGCTGTATTAAAGAGCTGAAGAATTAGGAAGGCTGAGAACCACTATTTTAGAGACTTATTTTAAAAATCTTGAATCTTACCAATTACGGTGTCCCAAAGAATTTTCCTTATCTTTTAAAAGCTTCATAGTTAAAGGTCTTACATATAATACTTTAAAATATTTTCAGGTATTATTTACTATAGAAAAAGATTCAACTTTTGCTTCTTTGTTGTGACTGTAAATAAAACCAAGTATTGCATATTCTTGTTGAAAAGACATGTACTTCACTGCAGTCATTTTAATCTAGCATGTTTGCAGCAACTCTCAAAGCAGGGAGAGAATCCACAGTCTCTATTATTTTCCCAAGCTGATGTTTCTGTATGATATATTCAATGAAAGAACACAACATTTTGGAAACTCAGTTGACAGTTTGCAATTGATGTGGAGTGTCCCTAAAGCAAAGAGAGATCAGGCTCTGGAAATCAATAGTATAAAATGGTACAAAGCATGAAATTTCACTTATATCAAGCAAAAGCTGATTTATATTGGAATGGGAAGAAAAATTATTATTCTGGGTACAAAAATGTCATCTGGTACCTTGATCCATCATACCACCATGCAAGTGATCATTTACACTCTTTATGTGTATAGAGACATGTATAATATATGTGCAGAAAAGATATGAGACAGAGTACAAAGGAACTTTGAGGCTT
Source organism: Chionomys nivalis (assembly GCF_950005125.1). Classification (NCBI taxonomy): domain Eukaryota; kingdom Metazoa; phylum Chordata; class Mammalia; order Rodentia; family Cricetidae; genus Chionomys; species Chionomys nivalis. The sequence continues at coordinate 24,624,847 of NC_080103.1, read as the reverse complement.
CCAGAACTATGGAAAGCAAACACTATTCCTCAAGCATGCACATTCAAAACATGTGCTTGAATGCAGTAAGCAATCAGCAATATATTCATTTGAGAAATGGGTCATTACTGACTCAAGAAAGTAGTGAGCTTTTATATTTTATTATTTATTTTGTGTAGTGGGGCAGAGTCTTACTATGAATTCATTTTGTGCTGGAATTGCAGCTTAACACACAGCATCCAGCAGGTTCTCAGCTTTAACAAAAATGCTCTCATTTCCTCAAGGAGAGATACTTTCCCAACCCTTTCTGTGCCTCCCAAAACTGATCCCTTCTTCAGTTTTAGAAGGAACAACAGCTGCTTCATGCCCTTTTAGTAATGGAAAAGAGATAAAGGAAAGTGGCCCCAGCAGCCATAACAGCTGTCACTACCACAACAAGGACCTGAAGAAATAAAAAAGGGATAAATAGTGTTGGCATTACAATAAAGATGTAGGGAATTAACAATACACTAGCCAGCTTCCTCTAGATCTCTCCATGAAAGGAACTGAGAATAAATCTAACCAAGTATTTGAACTGGCAAACAGGTATCTAGCTATGGATTCTTTGTTCTGTTTGTTATGATTTGATTACATTATACAGCAGAGATCCACCTGGCAAAGGGTTAAACTGCGAGTCACTGGGCATTTATTAGAGGATTTCTGTCCCTTTGCAGTGAGTCTTTAAAAGAGTGATGACACAGGGTCAAATCTGACTTTGATGGTGCCCTGGTGGAAACTGTGTAGGTGGAAATTATGAAATATTTTTATCCAGCCTCTAGTTAACCCTGCTGTTTTCAACGCGGTGACAAGAACACCTTTCACAACTTCAGATCAGAAGAAAAAAAAGCATCTTGATTTTTACATCCTGGTGAATATATGTTAAAATGTTGTACATTGTGTTATTAATAATATTATTATATTCACAGTAATCACTCATTTAATTGAAATTTTGTAAAGAAATCACTGCATTGATTTTTTTAGTCATTTTGTACTTCTTAAATATACTCAAAATATGTCACACTCATATTCACAGTGGACTAAAAGATGATCCAAAAATGGTAGAAAACCTATAGATGCCTAAAACCACAAACCTTGTTAAAGTGTAACTTTGGAGTTTTGTTGTTGTTGAGCAAACGAGGAACAAAAGTTGACCTCTAATTAAGTATAAGTAAGTGAATGTGTTGTTCTTAATCAGTTAATTGAGAGTGAGGACAAATTTTAAAAAGTGCAATAAATTTCACAAAAAAAGAAAGGAGGTGCTACTATAAAATTCAAATACTTCTACCCAAAAGACAGAAATCTAAAACTCTATTTTTTAAGAGACACTTTTTTTCTCTTTTAAAATTGTTTATTTTACTTTTGGAAATTATAATATATATTACATCTTGTTCCTTTCCCGTTCCTCTTGCTTTCTTCCTAGTTCATGCTCTTTTAAAATTAATTTTTCACACACACATGCATGAACACATACACACACATACACACACACATCCCTAAGTATGCAAGTATATACTGCTTAGTCTGTGTAATGTTATTTGTATGTATGTTTTCAGGGCTGATCATTTTGTACTGGCTAATCAACTGGTATTGTCTTCTCTGGGGAAAACTATTTCTCTTTTCCTACTCTTAACATTCCTTAGTTGTCTGTAGTTCTTTGTGTCGAGGGTTGAGGCTGCCTTTGCTTTCTCCATTCCATTTTGGAGTGTATATTGTTGTCCTTCTTCAGTTCATGCTTTGGCAGTCATATTGGTGAGACTTTATGGGTATATCTTCTAACATTCCTAGGAAACACAATATCACAGTAAACTTCTTTCTCTAGCTTTTATAATCATCCTGTCCCTTTCCTCAGTGATCTCTGAGCCATAGGTGTTGGAGTTGCATTGTATATTTTTCCAGTGGAACTAGACTGCACAACACTGCATTTATTTATTTATTGTGGTTTTCTACACTGGTCTCTGTCTGTTACATAGAAAATTGTCCCTGGTGAAGAGTGAAAACTACACTTGTTTTCTCACTTATACTCCTTATGCACTTGGGTATTAGGATAAATATTTAGAGTGTGGTTAGGAATTATGCTGGCTTAGTAAAGAGAGCATGGTAGGTTCTTCTTTAAGAACCATGGCTTCACCTTCATATTTCTGTGGTAGGTGTCCAGTATCAGACATGGTTTTCTGCATGGTGAGCAGGTCTTAAATCCATTTAGAGAGTTATTGGTTACTACCAACATATGTACAACACTGCTGCACACTTAGGGTTATGATGCCATACTTGCTATTATTCTGATTCTTAGATACACTTCTACTTTAAGACATTAATTCCTTAAGTGTTTCATTTTGTGAACTAGCTTCTGAACTATTTTTGACACTATGAATCTTTCTATTTTTAAGTCATTTAGTAAAGCAAAAGAGAGCATCCAAATGAGTCTACAGCATCATAACTTTTCACATATAAGGAAAATATTTCTTTTGTCACCTTAGAAGCAAAATATGTGGTAAATTTAGTGTGAATAAAAACTTAGAAAAATTGATTAACCTAGGCTTGCATTTAAATAATAAAGAATAATATATTTCAGTCTGTAGTGGAAATGTGAGATAAGAGCAATTCACATTAAAACATACACATCTTCTATTTTATTATTCATGTTTTAATGCCTGCTAAAATAGAATGGATTTTTTAATATTAGTTGTGTGCTCACTTTGACACACCACAGACCACAGACGCAGAGGAAATTCAGAGAATCATTAGATCTTACTACAAAAGCCTGTATGCCACAAAACTGGAAAATGCAAAAGAAATGGACACTTTTTTAGATAAGTACCATATACCAAACCTAAACCAAGACCAGGTGAACGATCTAAATAGAAATGTTAGTCGCGAAGAATTAGAAACAGTTATCAAAAATCTCCCTTCCAAAAAAAGCCCAGGACCAGATGGTTTCAATGCAGAATTCTACCAGAACTTCCAAGAAGAGCTAATACCTATGCTCCTTAATGTATTTCACAATATAGAAACAGAAGAGTCATTGCCAAATTCCTTTTATGAAGCTACAGTTACCCTGATACCAAAACCACACAAAGACCCAACCAAGAAAGAGAATTACAGGCCTATCTCACTCATGAACATCGACGCAAAAATTCTCAATAAAATACTGGCAAACCGAATCCAAGAACACATTAGAAAAGTTATCCATTATGATCAAGTAGGCTTCATTCCAGAGATGCAGGGCTGGTTCAACATACGCAAATCTATCAATGTAATCAACCATATAAATAAACTGAAAGAAAAAAAACCATATGATCATTTCATTAGATGCTGAAAAAGCATTCGACAAAATTCAACACCCCTTTATGATAAAGGTCTTGGAGATATTAGGGATACAAGGGTCATACCTAAATATAATAAAAGCTATTTACAGCAAGCCGACAGCTAACATTAAATTAAATGGAGAAAAACTCAAAGCCATCCCACTAAAATCAGGAACACGACAAGGATGTCCACTCTCTCCATACCTCTTCAATATAGTGCTTGAAGTTCTAGCAATAGCAATAAGACAACATAAGGGGATCCATATTGGAAAGGAAGAAGTTAAGCTTTCGTTATTTGCAGATGATATGATAGTATATATAAGCGACCCCAAAAACTCTACCAAAGAACTCCTACAGCTGATAAACACCTTTGGTAATGTGGCAGGTTACAAAATCAACTCCAAAAAATCAGTTGCCTTCCTATACACTAAGGATAAGGAAGCAGAGAGGGAAATCAGAGAAGCATCACCTTTCACGATAGCCTCAAATAGCATAAAATATCTGGGGGTAACTCTGACCAAGGAAGTGAAAGATCTATTTGGCAAGAACTTTAAGTCTTTGAAGAAAGAAATTGAAAAGGACACCAGAAAATCGAAGGATCTCCCTTGCTCTTGGATTGGGAGGATCAACATAGTAAAAATGGCAATTCTACCAAAAGCAATCTATAGATTCAATGCAATCCCCATCAAAATCCCATCAAAATTCTTCACAGATCTGGAGAAGACAATAATCAACTTTATATGGAAAAACAAAAAACCCAGGATAGCCAAAACAATCTTATACAATAAAGGATCGTCTGGAGGCATTACCATCCCTGACTTCAAACTCTATTACAGAGCTACAGTATTGAAAACAGCTTGGTATTGGCATAAAAACAGAGAAGTCGACCAATGGAATCGAATAGAAGACCCTGACTTTAGCCCACAAACCTATGAACACCTGATTTTCGATAAAGGAGCTAAAAGTATACAATGGAAAAAAGAGAGCATCTTCAACAAATTGTGCTGGCAAAACTGGATGTCAATCTGTAGAAGAATGAAAATAGATCCATATCGATCACCATGCACAAAACTAAAGTTCAAATGGATTAAAGACCTCAATATCAGTCCAAACACACAGAACCTGATAGAAGAGAAAGTGGGAAGTACTCTACAACACATGGGCACGGGAGAACACTTCCTACGTATAACCCCAGCAGCACAAACACTAAGGACATCATTGAATAAATGGGACCTCCTGAGACTGAGAAGCTTCTGTAAAGCAAAGGACACTGTAACTAAGACAGAAAGGCTACCCACTGACTGGGAGAAGATCTTCACCAACCCCGCAACTGACAAAGGTCTGATCTCCAAAATATATAAAGAACTCAAGAAATAAGACCGTAAAAGGTTAATAAATCCAATTATAAAATGGGGCACTGCGCTGAACAGAAAATTCTCAACAGAAGAAGTTCAAATGGCCAAAAGACACTTAAGATCGTGCTCAACTTCCTTAGCAATCAGGGAAATGCAAATCAAGACAACATTAAGATACTATCTTACACCGGTCAGAATGGCTAAAATCAAAAACACCAATGATAGCCTCTGCTGGAGAGGTTGTGGAGAAAAGGGCACACTCATCCATTGCTGGTGGGAATGCAAACTTGTGCAACCACTTTGGAAAGCAGTGTGGCGGTTTCTCAGGAAAGTCGGGTTCAACCTACCTCTCGACCCAGCAATACCACTATTGGGAATATACCCAAGAGATGCCCTAACATACAACAAAAGTATATGCTCAACTATGTTCATAGCAAAATTGTTTGTAATAGCCAGAACCTGGAAACAACCTAGATGCCCTTCAATGGAAGAATGGATGAAGAAAGTATGGAATATATACATATTAGAGTACTACTCAGCAGTAAAAAACAATGACTTCTTGAATTTTGCATACAAATGGACGGAAATTGAAAACACTATCCTGAGTGAGTTAAGCCAGACCCAAAAAGAGGAACAAGGGATGTACTCACTCATATTTGGTTTCTAGCCATAAATAAAGGACATTGAGACTATAATTCGTGATTCTAGAGAAGCTAAATAAGAAGGTGAACCCAAAGAAAAACATTTAATCATCCTCCTGAATATTAACCTTCATCAGGCGATGAAAGAAGACAGAGACAGAGACCAACATTAGAGCACTGGACTGAAGTCTCACGATCCAAAGGAGGAGCAGAAGGAGTGAGAGCACGAGCAAGGAACTCAGGACCGCGAGGGGTGCACACACACACTGAGGCAATGGGGATGTTCTATCGGGAACTCACCAAGGCCAGCTGGCCGGGGTCTGAAAAAGCATGGGACAAAACCGGACTCGCTGAACATAGCGGACAATGAGGACTACTGAGAACTGAAGAACAATGGCAATGGGTTTTTGATCCTATTGCACATAATGGCTTTGTGGGAGCCTAGGTAGTTTGGATGCTCACCTTAATAGACCTGGATGGATGTGGGTGGTCCTTGGACCTCCCACAGGGCAGGGAAACCTGATTGCTCTTTGGGCTGAGGAGGGAGGAAGACTTGATTCGGGGAGGGGGGGGAATGGGAGGTGGTGGCGGGGAAGAGGCAGAAATCTTTAATAATTAAATAAATAAAAAATAAAAAAATAAAAAACTTAGAAAAAATTGATTAACCTAGGCTTGCATTTAAATAATAAAGAATAATAATATATTTCAGTCTGTAGTGGAAATGTGAGATAAGAGCAATTCACATTAAAACATACACATCTTCTATTATATTATTCATGTTTTAATGCCTGCTAAAATAGAATGGATTTATAATATTAGTTGTGTGCTCACTTTGACACACATATACTAAAATTGGAATGATACAGAGAAGATTATCATGGCTCCTGCACAAATTTGACACAAAAATTCATGAGGCACTCTGTACTTTTATAAGAAAAATAAGTTCAATGGGAAGGCATTAGCAAACACAGAGAAGTACAAACATGAAAGTGAAGACTTAAGATTACTCTGCTAACTTTTCACTTCCAACTTTTTCTTTAAAAATTGCAAAATAGGAGTTCGAGACCAGCCTGGTCTACAGAGCTAGTTCCAGGACAGGCTCCAAAACCACAGAGAAACCCTGTCTCGAAAAACAAAAACAAACAAACAAACAAAAAAAAACAACAAAAAAATTACAAAATAGAAGAGATAGATAAAGAGGATGAAATTAATGAAAACAAAACAAAACAAAATAACAAGACCCAAAAAGAGGAACATGGGATGTACTCACTCATAATTGGTTTCTAGCCAGAAATAAAGGACATTGAGCATATAATTTCTGATCCTAGAGAAGCTAAATAAGAAGGTGAACCCAAAGAAAAACATATAGTCATCTGCCTGAATAGGGGAAGTAGACAAGATTGCCGGGCAAAAACTGGGAACTTGCAGGTGAGTTGGCATGGGGCTAAGGGGAAATGGGGTGAGAAATGTGAGAAGGGGAGGAGGGGGGAAGCTTGGGGGATTGGGATGGTTGGGATATAGGAAGGGTGGATACGGGAGCAGAGAAATATATATCCTAATTAAGGGAGCCATCTTAGGGTTGGCAAGAGACTTGACTCTAGAGGGGCTCGCAGGTGTCCAGGGAGAGGTCCCCAGTTAGTACCTTGGGCAACTGTGGAGAGGGAACCTGAAATGACCCTATCCTATACTGATGAATATCTTGCATATCACCTTAGAACCTTCATCTGGTGATGGATCGAGATAGAGACAGAGACCCAATTTGGAGCAACGGACTGAGCTCTTAAGGTCCAAATAAGGAGCAGAAGGAGGGAGAACATGAGCAAGGAAGTCAGGACCACGAGGGGTGCACCCACCCACTGTGACAGTGGAACTGATCTATTGGGAGCCCAACAAGGCCAACTGGACTGGGACTGAATAAGCATGGGATGAAACCGGACTCTCTGAACATGGCGGACAATGAAGGCTGATGAGAAGCCAAGGACAATGGCACTAGGTTTCGATCCTAATACATAAACTAGCTTTGTGGGATCCTAGCCTGTTTGGATGCTTACCTTCCTGGACCTAGATAGAAGTGGGAGGACCTTGGACTTCCCGCAGGGCAGGGAATTTGGACTGCTCTTCAGTATGGAGAGGAAGAGGGAATGGAGTGGGGGGAGGGGGGGAGGAGTGGAGAGGGGGAGGGGAATGGGAGAGGGGAGAGGAGTGGGTGGAGGGGGAGGGAAATGGGAAACAGGGAGGAGGTGAAAATTTTAATTAAAAAAGAATAAAATAAATAAATAAATAAATAAAGTTAATTTTGAAGTGGATGAGGAGATGGAAGAGGACACTGCCATGGAGGAAGTACAAACAGGAGATAGAAGAGGAGCCATGTGTGAAGAAGGAAAGGAAAGATAAAAAGAAGCACAATAAGGAAGAACTTGTTTCCAGGGAAAAGTAAAAAAGAAAAAGTAAAAAAGAAAAAAAAAGTAGAAGATGATGAAGAGGAAGAGGAAGAGGAAGAGGAAGAGGAAGAGGAAGAAGAAGAAGAAGAAGAAGAAGAAGAAGAAGAAGAAGAAGAAGAAGAACAACAACAACAACAACAACAACAACAACAACAACAACAACAATAACAAAGAAAGACACTGAGGACTAATAGAAGGCAACTGTGATTCTGTTATGTGGCTACATCATGTTTAAAATTCATTGTGATCATATCAAATGTTCTGTAAAATAATCAAGGGAGATTAAATCCAGTGGTGATTATCTCCAGGTTTTAAATCCTTTGTCTCTTGGCATCAGTTTTTAACGGTAGAGTCGTTGATATACACACACGAAAACAAATATTTCCTTATATTCAAATATTACTATCCCCCAGGATGTGGTTCACGATGACTCTTATTATTGTATCTAGACAATAAGAAGCACTCGAATGCTTTTATGAAGAAATTGGGGAAGATTCTTGATTATGAGATACTGGATAGTGGTGGGTAATGGAGGAGAAGGCTGATCATTGCCAAAGGATTACACAAGCCATGAGGAGCACATCTACATGCCAAGTATTTCCAAAAAGCCCTGTTCCAGAATAGTGCCTGCTTGAGGGGTTCTTATTTTAAATTGAAATAATATATCTGACCTAGTTTAAAGTACAGAACTTACATTCAAGTAGGCTAAAGGCGATCTTGTCACCTACCTCGTTGACACAACTGAGCAGGTACTTCTGGATTACAGCTCATTATCTGAAGCCTTCCTTCCAGGAATGAGCCCAGTCAGGGCTTGTGGTCATTATTTCTCAGGGATAAGGGCTTTTTCTCCTGGTTCCTTTTTTTCAAAAACCATATCTGATTATAGCACTCCTGACACTTGCTCCCTTCGTCTTCCTGTGCAAAAGGCCATTGTTGAAAGCATCAAGACTAATGTGACAGAAATGTTTTTTTCTCCCTAAAAACTTTAAGTTTAGGGATAGCTTTTACCCGTCACTTGAAAAATTTACAAAATGAATTTCAGTTGCTACTAGTTGGAAAACAAAATATTTCACAGTACTAGCACCATGAGGTCAGTCACGAGGATATTTTGGTTAAGGTTTTACAAAACATTAAAAGATTTTCTTTAAATATTCAATTTTTATAGTGTTAGTCATAAGTGACCTATTATATTTAAATTGTTTTTTTCAGTAGTTAAGAGACATGGTCAGCTTCTATAGAATTATACTGGGATATGGATGCATATATTTATGCATGTCTATACCCATTTTTTACTTTCAGTGAGTTTGTTTTAATTTGTGTTTATTTTTAATTCATATTATGACTTCAGCCCAGTGCCTAAAAACAGCTAAGTTCCATGAATTATATAGTCTCACAGTTTTGATTAGCCATATAAATGATGTTTCTAATTTTCTTTAATTGTTATAATTCAAATTCGCCTATTTACATGTTGCAACTGTGTTTTTTAGATTCAGTGAATCTTTTGCCAGTGGCTAAAAACTGAACTTTTGATGACTATCTATTTTTTCATGCTAGAAAGTGGCTGAATCTTCTCTTTAGCTTCGCTTCGATGCTTTCCCGATCACACTGCCAACATCCTCCCATTATCATCCACCTTTCTAAATGCTTTCATTTCATTTCTCCCAAGTGCACTTTACTGGAATTACAGAACAAACCAATTGACTCTCTGGTGCTTGACAGTATATTTTACAGGTTATTTTCCCCTTTACAGAATATGTGGATAGATTAAATACAATATTTAGAAAAGATTAAGTTTCTATTAGAAAAATTAGTTACCCAATTTATTCATTCTGTATATATAGAGGTCATATACAGCTTCCTACATACATATACATACATTAATATTCTTTTATCTATATAAATATCAAGATGGGAAGATAAACACATTTGCTCAGCTTTTTGCATGCAAGCAAGATTGTCCGTATTTTAGGCATCTACTTATCTTCTGTGTAATCTAAAATGCTGTATGTTCGTATATGTGTATTTGTGTTCTTGTAGTATCATTTAAATCAATTTTAAAATATTTCCTTTTACAACTAGGATGTGGTGAAGATCATCCTCAACCATAATTTCAAGCCAAAGAATAAACATGGAGGCATTCATAACCTCTACTTTTAATGTTTTATCTTTTTAATTTGGCAAAGCTCCTGGTACATAGAGGAGAGTTGATAAATGTTTGATAAAGAACTGACCAACCTTGATTTTCTAGGACAGTACATTTATCATCAGTATAAAACTCTCATCACTTAGTTAGCTCAGAATTATATTATTATTTGAGTTCTGTTTTCCTGTTAAGGTTAGTAAAACTCCATATGCGTTTGGTTTCTGATTTATCTTCTGTGTGTATATGTTTACATGTGTGCAACTGCAAGTTTGTCTGCTATGCTGTGGCTTTTCATGGCATGATTAACCTCATCTAGAATGCATCATGTTCTTTTAAAGTGCTTTATTGTTTCTAGAACTTTATCTTGATTACTTCTCCAACTTTCTTTTCCTATTGGTAATGGGTAATCTCACTCATCACCTTTACAGAACTTAGAATCATCATGGAATCAATACCCTGGGGTATTTTATGAAATAGTTTCTAAAATAGGTAAGTGAGTTGGGAAGACCCCGTTTGCCTGTGGAGAAAGGAGAGAGGCCACTGAGAATAAGCATCTCTCTCACTATATTCCCTGACTGGAGGTGTACTACCATCAGCTGCCTCAGGCTCCTGTCCCTGGAACTTCCTCACCATGAAGAACTTTACCCTTAAACTGCGAATCAAAATAACTCCTTCTTACTTCCTTATGCTGCTTTTATTAGATATTTTGTCACAGCTGCCAGACAAGTAGTCAATGCATTTACAACATAACATATTTTCCCTTGCATATTTAAATTAGATGCCTCTATAAACTACTTATGAATTATTATGTACATAAAACTTTACCCAAACAGAAGCTATCATAAGGATTTTGAAAGGTGAGAGTGAGGAATTATTGTTCTTTAGTTCTAAGGTTTCATCCTACCTTTATTTATTATTCATATTTTTACTCCGATCCCAGTAAAATGGCTATGGACCATGGTCTCAGAAGTAGTCTTTACCTCTCCAATCCTACTTAAATTAGAATGTTATAATCCTTCTTACAAAGCACTTGATCATTATGTATGGATTTTTTCTTCCTTTCCCTTTAAACTCACCCCTACACCACCTTCCAATCCCATTGACATATCTGCATATTTATTTCATCTAAGCTCATTTTAGTTAGTTTCTCTTAGTAACATTTGTTATTATGAACCAGACCTACATAGTTAAGATACATTCTACCTATGCTCTCCTAGCCCTCACTCTTCGGTTTGTTAATGTTAATTTCTGGAATTGGGGTTCCCCTGAGTTCTGCACAGGGGCCACTTTGTTTCACATTCTCATCCAATATCATGGCATCTGATGCCCCTCTATGTCAATAACGCTCCACTCTAAAACACCAGCCCACTCTCATGAGCTAGACATCTCTGTGTGAGCAATCTACCAGACCTTTGACCTGTGTCCCGTAGACCATAAAACCCATAATACCTGTTGTATTTTTCTAACGCTAAGGTAAAAATTGCAAACATTAAAGCTTAAAATATTAGAAATATATTTATTGCAGTATGATTCTGGAGGTTGAAAGTTCTAAAACCAAGACCTGTTCTCTTCCTAGCAGACATAGGAAATCACCTATTTGCTTGATTCTATCACTCTTTAGATCTATTTCAGTTCACTTGAGTATCTGCCTTTTGTTTATCTGTCGTATCTCCTTTTTGATCTATTTAATATCCTTCTAACATATACTTCCCTTTCTGAACCTCTTCGATGACTGTATACAGATTCTCCAAGATATTCTTTCTTACTGAATGGTATTTAGTTTAATTGTATCTGAAAAGTCTATTTCAGTCACGAAACCTCAAACACTTTCATGTTTCAGTATTTTGTCAACCATAATGTACAGCGAACTCTTTCCTTTTTCTGGGACTCTCATTTTTCCAGTGCTTGTCATGAATGAATGACACTGCCATACATTTAGTGGTTCTACTCTGAAATCTACTGTGCCTGCTTCTTCACTTTCTCACACTGCATATTCTGTCAGCAAGTTCTCTTGACCGTGAGACTATGTTTTTAACTAATTTGGTATGCTATGTTTTCAGTGGAGCTTATAAAATTTAGGCCACTTCTCAGCCTTTTAACATTTCTACAAATTGCCTCTTTCACAGTCTCTACTGTGTCTAAACATAATTGCATTAGACCAGTTCACTGCTTATAGTCCATCAGTGATTCTCCACTTATCTCAACATGAAAGGTAATCTCATTTGCTTGATTTTAAATTTGTCTTGGGTCCTTCTTAGACCTTATTTCTCATTACTGCATACACTTTTCCAAGTCCCTTACAGAACTCAATAGTGTCATGAGTCCTCGGCTCTATTTTATTAATGATCAAATCACTCAGCTCTGTCTAGAACACTTTTTTTTTCCCTCACTTCACAAGGCTAACTCCTTTGCCTCCTCCCAGTCCTAAGCTTGATGCTATCTGGTTCTGGAAATACATTCCTTTTATGTTCAGGCCAGTGGCTACATTACCTTTTTTTTCTACTGAACTTTACTAACTTACTAGAAAATAATTACAGGTTCTATAATTTGCACCTCCCCTCAACATCATCTGTTTGTCGATAACAGGATCCATGCTTCACAATTGTCATCATTTAAGGATTCAGTATATGTGTCTAAACTGAATTTCCAATAAATTGTGAAATACCTAAGATCCACTAATTATAACAATATGTGTACAGCACTGTTTAACAATCTATAAAACTGAGAGTGGAGCTCTTCTCAGGAAAAATTAAACAATCCGTTATTTTTAGTGATATAAACCCAACTCAACTAATTTTTGTGAAAATCCTAGTAGATATATGGCATTTTGTGAGATGCTGTAATTCTTTTGTAGAAGATCCAGATTTGCTTCATTGCACCCACGTGGAAGCTACAACCAAAAAATACTTTACTCAGTGAGCCATCTCCTTGGAGTCCATTTATCCTTTTTATACTTAGATCTTATTTAAATTTGCTAATTTTAAACATGGTTCTAAATATTTTTACCTTTTCACCCACTATGAAATCAAGTCCTTTTGCTTATTTATTCCCCAACTGTTGTTTATTAGATAATTTGAACACATAGTAATATTTTAAGATGGGGCATGTGAGCAAGGAAGTCTCCAGACTGTTTAAATGACTGAGTCATTGCAGAAGTGGATTCAGTAATTATGAGAGAGACAAATTAGTCTGTCAATGTCCTGCCCCAAATGCTGGACAGAAAACATGAGTATGCTAAACAACTATCATTTTATATTGATGGCTTTGGGGTAGATAATTGTAAATAAAGGATTACTAAATAAGCAAGACCAGAGTGCAGTGTGCTCAATAAATATTTGAAAAAGGAAAATCAGAAAACAGGAAGGGAGGAAGGGAGGTAAGAAGGAGGAAGGGAAAGAGGAAAGAAAAGAGAAGAAAGGCACATTGATGGGAAAGAGAAGGGAAAAGAAAAAATAGAGGTGAGATAAAAACAAAAACAGAAGAGGCAAAGAAGAAAGGGAGAAAGAGCATAGAGAAAGGAGAGAGGTAGTGTAACACTGAAAAGCAGAAAGTGGGAAAAGAGAAAGATAATCTCTCATATTGACAGACAAGAAAGATCTTTCTGAAAAGTATTCTAGAACTTAAATAATAAGCAGTTACTTATAAAGAAAAGGAAAAATAGAACAGGATTCCAGATAAAAATTTTAGTTTTCCATAATTCTTATTTTTTTATTTTTTAATATTTAACTAATTAATTGATTAAACCACCCCTTTCCTTCCTTCCTCCACCCATTCTCATGTCTCTCTTTCTCATCTCTTCACACAGTTCCCCAATTCCCTCTCAAAACTTGGTAACCATTTTTTCTTTGATTAGAATTGTTGTATACATGTGTATACATATATAAATATAAATATTAAAAATTTACATAAGAAGAAGAATCTTTTGTTAGTGTTTCTCCTTGGCAAACTCTAAATTAGATCTATCCAAAGAAGAGCTCTGGAGAAAGTTCTTCCTTGGTTCACTCACTTCTACATGGTAGGGAAGGTGGTATCAGTGCTGCTGTGTGCCTAGAAGGCAATGTTGCACTCGATCTGGTTCTCATCAACAACACACAGTAATTAATCTTTAATTAGATTTCTTGCTGGAAGCTAAGTACTAAAGACTGTAATGGAGGCAGGTATGCCTTTCTGTTTATAAGAACTTGGTTAAGGAAACTAAAGAGCAAAAAGCACAATTAATAACAAAAAAAATTGCTGGAGAAAACTACAGAATAACTCGGATTTGGTAAATTTTCATATTAAGCCTACAGCTAGGATTCACAGTCAAGGATGGTAGGCTCCAGTGGTTACTCTTGTCCCACTTGGTGTTTACCTAAGCCATCTTGGAGATTTTTGTTGAATCCAAATGCCACCCATAATATTACCCTCTTAATGCTGTTTTAAAATGTGTTCCTTATTTTATATTTAAATCTTGCATCATCATTTATATTCTACTCAAAAAGAGAACATCATATCTTCCTATAACATAGCTCATTTCAACAAAAATCCTGAGCCAACTGTGCTAGACATCTGTAACCTCCTGGAAATCAAAATTGCCCTCTTTCTTGCAAGATAGAAAAAAAAATGAAACTATTGCATTCTGATTATTACGTAGTTTACAAGAAGACTGTTTCCTCCATTCCCCAATGACAGATTATAGAGATTAAAACAAGGAAAGAAACTTGTAGTTTAGAGAAAATTTAGAGATGAATCTTTCCTTATTATAAATTTTGGTATCTTGATTGGTTTGGTTCAGTTTAATTTTGCTTGGTTTGTGTTTTTACCTTAATGAGTAAAAAGTAACTTGATTCCAAAGAAATGGATGAGTGGCACTGACTACAATAGAGATAGAGGGGCAGGTTGAAGATTCAGCTGCGGCTCACAGACTCTCCTATCCTGTGCTACAGTTAATGTTGCTGTGCCTCTTCATCAAGACTGTATATAGAATTTCATTTTTCCCCATTAATGATTCTGATTGAAGTCACTTCAGCACTGACATGGGACTGAAGAGGAAAGCAGTAGATAAGATTGAGGATGCTGGGGATAAATAGAAACACCAATTACGGATACTCTGTAATTCTTTTCTCCATCCATTTCATTGAGATTGAACATTTAGGACATGAGTAGGGCATAGAAGTTCAATTTGCATTCGACAGCTCTTCAAATAGTACTACAAACAAGGTAATGTTTCTCTGTTCCAACTGAATACTTTACCTGTGGAAGCTTTGTCACTGACATCTCTTCATTTCTTTACTGAAAAGGAAAAAGAGGTGATTATCAAGTGTCAATCACATATAAAATAACACAAAGCCAAAAATGTTCTGGCTTTTTACTGTAAGAAAGGGACTAAAAGAAACCTAAGAAAAAGCAGAGAGTGATACAACAAAATTTAGTGTGGAAAGAAACATGGTCAAGATTGTTGCTGGTACTAGTGCCTGTGTTATTCTTTAAGGGCAGAAGACAAGAAACATTTTTAGTTGGAGTTAAGAACAATCTCTAAGCCGGGCGGTGGTGGCGCACGCCTTTAATCCCAGCACTTGGGAGGCAGAGGCAGGAGGATCTCTGTGAGTTCGAGACCAGCCTGGTCTACAAGAGCTAGTTCCAGGACAGGCTCCAAAACCACAGAGAAACCCTGTCTCGAAAAAGCAAAAAAAAAAAAAAAAAAAAAAGAACAATCTCTAGTGTAAGAGACTGTAGAAGGAAATTGCCCTCAAGAATACCTGGAACAGGTACAGTTAACATATATCAGTAAAGAAAAGAAAAAATAATAGAATTCTATATCACTGAATCATAATATAAAAAGAAAACAGAAAGAAAAGAGAGATAGGGCAAAGAATGAGCAAGATATTGCTGATTGATATATGAATGATGTATGAATTTTTTTTCAATAATGTGGTAGAGGTAGGATAAAGAGAAGTTTAAGAATAACAGAGAATTTTAGATTAGAAACCAAAATGAATGGCTCATATAATAGCAAACCATGCATGTAAGAAGTAGGGCATATTTAATTTTGGATAAAGAAATTTCAACTGAATAGAGTTGGTGCATGTTGAACACATTTATAGATGTACAGAGGCTGCCATTAATCCAGAGAACATGAATCCACTTAAAATAAGTCCTTCAAATATGATAATCAACACTGAGCTTCCTGAAGTCACAAAGGTAGATGATATAACCTATGGATTGAGAAAGTCTACAAATGACCTATGCTGGGAATTTTCTGTCAATATGATATAAATCTAGACTTACATGAAAAGACAAAACTTCAGCTGAGTAACTATCTCCAATGTGAATGCTATGGGCATGACTGTAGGAGCGTTTTCTTGTTTTCTGAGTATGTAGGAAGGCTCTGTCCAATGCGGGCAGTGTCAATCTGTGCAGGTGAGTTTAGTTGTGTAATAAAGGAGGCTGAGCAAACCAGACAGAGAAGTCCAGTAAGCAGTTTTTCTCAGTGGTCTCTGCTACAGCTCCTGTTTCCAGGTTCCTGAGTGGAGTTTTTGTCTTGGCTTCTCTTGATAATGAGTTGTCATCGTATTCTCCTTCCCCAAGTTGCTTTTGGTTATGGTGTTGATTGTTACAACCAAAAGCAAACTAAAACAAGACCAAATGCTGATTCCACTGCCAATTCCACCTGTAAAAGACAGAGTAACAGCCGGGCGGTGGTGGCGCACGCCTTTAATCCCAGCACTCGGGAGGCAGAGGCAGGCGGATCTCTGTGAGTTCGAGACCAGCCTGGTCTACAAGAGCTAGTTCCAGGACAGGCTCCAAAAAACCACAGAGAAACCCTGTCTCGAAAAACCAAAAAAAAAAAAAAAAAAAAAAAAAAAAAAAAAAAAAAAAAAAAAAAAAAAGACAGAGTAACATAAAAAGAGGACAAAGAAGCAGTGGAGGAATGGCAAGCCGGGGTGACATCACTAAAACAAAATGGCTAGACACAAATTAGGAGCAGTCAATAACCCAAAGAGGAGCAATGCAATCTGGTGACACACTGAAAAGAAGGCATTTCAGATTGTGCCCTGTGAGTCTATGTGAACATACTCAAAAGCAGGAATTCCACTAATACCAGCTCCTACTCACCCTCAACTGCCTGTTACCTACTTCCAAAATGCAGTCTGTCTGTCCACCATCCTTAATAAACTGTGTGCAAACTTCTACTCGTTTTCATCCAGTGCTCTCTGCTTCCATCTGCTTGCTAATGTCTCAGCGAAAACGTGAGTTCTCAAGAAGAAAATATGTTAAATTGCATTCTAGATGAGGACAATACAAGGAACAATGTACGGGTACTTAAACCACACTTCACAGCCTCTTGTTAAGAAATATCAGCTGCAGGAAATTCATCTGAAATACATGATTGGGAAAGGTGGTGGCAAAGGACTATGTAAGTCAACACCACTGGAAAGAAGCTACAGCTTCTCAGCCAGGTACTCACGGTGACACACGGAGAAGTTCTGAGCAGAAGGAGTCAACAGAATAAAATACTTATCTCATTCTGATTTCAAAACATGTTTTCTGGTTGTTTAACCATGAGCTTAAGGAAATTTTCCATGATCAGCATATTTCTTCTAATTTATTTTCCAAAGTTTTACTTGGCTCTGTCCCTCTTGACTTGCTGCCCTAAAATGTCCCACAGTCTGATGGAACATTGCACAATACATAAATCAGTGACACTTTGTCTCTCAGCATGAGTGCTGGGAACAGTTCAATCTTTGAAGACACTCAAAGTGAACTGGGGAGATCAATGGGTCTTACTTCCAAGGAAGTGAATGATGTTTTACCTATGCTAGTTTGCTGCCAAAATGTTGTTTTAAAGATAGCCAGGAATAGATAGCCCCCAAATTATATATATTAGAGAGAGAGTTTATTTCTGTCTCTCTTGAAGGTAACATAGCAATACTCTTCAATAAATATTTAAGAACAGCAACTTGGTTCTAATTATCTCAAGAAATATTAGTTACATATGCATGGAAGTCAGAAGCCATGCTTTTTGTGTGTTCTCATTGCTGTTTGCTTTTTAAGATGAGATCTCTTTATGCGACCTACTCTGGCCTTAAACAGTCGTTTTGCTTATGTCTCCCAAATTTGGGATTATAGGTGTGTGTTGTACACCTGGCAGAAAGAGACTAGCACTCAATTATAAAAAGGTTTGTTTTGCTCAAAGAGATAGTACACCATGTCATAACTGGGTGGTTTATAAACAATAGAAATAGCTTTTTCTAAATTTGACAGCTCACAAGTCCAACATGAAGGCATGACAGAACCAGAGCTAGCTGAGGGCATTTTTCTGTGTTATTTCATACAGCGAAAAAATGATGAAAAAGCCTTGGGGGCTCTTACATAAGGGCATTAATTCAATTCATAGAGCACTATGACCCAGTCACCTCACCTGTCAACTCCCCAGCCACCAAATATCATCACTTTGGTGATTATATTTAGAAAATAAATTTTCAGAGAATGGCACACAAAATCATCCCATCTAAAACAAAGTAAATAAATAATAGCATAAATAACAAAATTATTTCTAACATAATATATTAACAGTAGATTATATTTATGGTTACTGTTCTCATTGCTATGAACAAACACCTGAGAAGAAGCAACTTAAATGATAAAGGGTTTACCAGCTCAGAGTTTGAGGGTCTGTGGTTTACTATAGTGGAAAGAGTTTGGTAGCTGGAGTGTGAAGCAGTGGTCTAGAGTGGATCCACACTTAGGAACCACAGAGTAAACATGAAGCAGGGAGAGGATCTATAGAAGCCTCCTCCTCTTCTTTCCATTGGAAACAATGTCCTCAGTTAGCAAAAGAATGTTGAACCAATCCTCAAACTCACTCTTACCTTCAAATTTCTAAAGTACAATAAGATTGGTCCCCGCTCAAAAGGGTTGAGTAGGTTGCTGCCACCAAAGAATACACCTATGGTTTGGTTTGGTTTGGTTCGGTTTTGTCACAAATTTGTTGGTTGGTTAGTTGGTTGGGCAGGCTGAAGAACAATATGGGACTTTGTAGACACAACCTGTATCTAACTGCCTATTGCTTAGTAATCATGAACAAAGATTCGTCTGCACATATTAAGATGATTCACACTTTGACTTCGATAATTTCCATTACCTGCAAATCATTTCTGTGTTTTTCTTTCCTTTCATTGCTGGCTCTTATGTTTTTTTCAAGACTCTTGTCCTGGGTCTTCCCACACTCTCTCCAGGAATGGTTAAAAAAGAACTCCCCTAATGTGCTTTGTGATTCATTGACATTCTTTGAAGTTTTCTTTCTCAGTATTAGTTGTATTTTGTATGTACATTTATCTCCTCAATTCAACTACAAGAGTGTAAAGAATAGAGACTATTGAGTATAGTATTTTGTTATCTCTAGGGTATAAACCTACACCTAATATACAGAACTTTCTTTGTGCACATATAATGAATATTGCACTTACCCACAGAATTGGTCACATTAACAATATTAAGTGCATCACACCAAGGAATAGAAATGAGAGAGAACTGAAACTTATTTTGAAGTAATTTGGCAGAAACTGAAATTCTGTTTCTATTTTTAAATTACCACATATCAGGAGTTTAATCTAAGGTTCATCAGTTGTCTAGGTATAACCTTGGTTCTTGGAAAGTATTGTCAAACATGAGTAGAATTTTGGGCATGTTTGTTGGATTTTTGTTTTGCTAAGTAAATAAAAGACAAATTAATCTTAATTAACACAATGGTCTTCTAAGGTTGTAAATCATTTTACAGTCTAAAATTTGGACGGTCCTTTATTTTTTTATTCATTTTACATATCAACCACAGTTCCCCCTCCCTCCTCATCTCCCACTCCTCCACCACTCCCCCCATCCACTCCTCAGAAATGATAAGGTCTCCCATGGGGTGTCACAATACCTGGCACATTGAGGTAGGACCAAGCCCCTCCCCCTGCGTCAAGACTGAGGAAGGAATCCCATCACAAGGAATGAGCTCCAAAAAGCCAACACATGCACCAGGGATAGATCCTGGTCCCACTGCCAGGGGCTCCTCCAACAGACAAAGCTACACAACTGCCACCCACATCTATGGCCTAGTTCAGTCACATGCAGGCTCCCCAGCTTTGGTCTAGAGTCCCTAAATTCCCAGGAGCTCAGTTCAGCTGTCTCTGGACTTCCCTTATCATGATTTTGGTCATACAATCCTTTTCCTCTTCCACTGGAATCCCAGAGCTCGGCCTGCTTGGCTTTGGATATCTGCGTCTGCTTCCATTAGTACTGGATGAATAATAGCAGATTATTCACCAATCTGATTACAGAAGATGGTCAGTTCAGGCACCTCTTCACTGTTGCTAGAAATCTTAGCTGGAGTCATCCTTATGGATTCCTGGAAATTTTCCCATCACCAGGTTTCTCCTAAACCCCATTATGTTTCCTTATATCAAAGCAAAGAATAAGCAGACTACAATCCATAACTCCAGAAAAGCTAGGTAACAAGGAGGACCCTACGAGGCACACATGGATTACCCTGGGAAGAGCAAATAGATGGATGGTTCTTTAATATAAATATCATTTTAACATGAACAATTCTAAGCTGAGTTTGATAGGACAAGCTACCTTGAAATCTACAACTGAGTAAGAATTTTCACATTTTATTTAAAACATGTATTTCCCAATACTACTACTGTAGAATAAATTCAGATGCTAATCTGAAACAGTTTGTGATTTTGTATGGAATATCTGATGTATGATAAAGTCTTAAATGTTTGCTTATTGAGGAATTTTTAACGCAGATTATACAATTCTGCCTTTGCAAGTCTGTCTACTTAATGCCCTTGTTCTGCAGGGAATTTCAATAGCATGTGCCCTGGTCTTGTCCTCAAAGCCCTACTGCTTCCGAACAAGCATGGGTTTAATTGAGAGAACGCCAAGCTGTGAGTATGACTCAGGTGTGAAGCCTATTTCTCTAAGCAAATTAAACCCAGTGCAGCAAAGTGTTCTATTCCAAACCTTTCTGATAGATTTAATACTGAATATTAATTATTGCTCTCCTATCTTCAACTCTGTGATTGTTTTCCCAAGCGTCCTATTGAGGGTTATTGATGTTCAGATAAATCTTCCAGTTTCATGTAGGGGAAAAAAGATTAACATGTGGTAGTAAGAACCAGGTTACAAGATTTTAGATTAGCTTCAATATTAACACAACACAAGCACATGCTTTCATAGATTGAAAAAGAAATCACCTGGTAAACACAGAAAGCTGATAGTCATCAACAACAAAAACTGGTCTTGTGCATGCAGTTTAGTCTGTCTTCCTTTTGTAACATAAGCAAACAAAAAGTAATGTGCTTTTGATTTACCAGATGACTCAACTAGAATGAAAATTATTTGATCATGTGCATATCCAGTCTGAAATAATTTAGGGGTGGGGAACTAAATGTGTCAGGAAAAACTATATCCACGAAGTCTCAACGATATGACTGCTGGAAGAGGAAGATAATGACAACACCAGTAACAGGCCAATAGGAACATGTTAAATTCCACATGGTTCTAGTCCAAGATAAAGAATTTTTTTTTCAACCAGTGTGATATACTTTTAATGAATCAAAATACATGGCTCATTTTATAATCTTGAACTAGTTTATGAGTATAATTTTTAATTGTGAGTTGTAAGTCTGAGGTATCTAACAGCTTTTCAATTTCTGTATTTTTTTAATTTTTTAAATTTGTTTTTGTTTTTGTTTTTCAAGACAGGATTTCTCTGTGTAACAGTCCTGGCTGACTTGGAACTCACTTTGTAGACCAGACTGGCCTAAAATTCACATTGATCCACCTGCCTCTGCCTCTTGAGTACTGGGATTAAAGGTGTGTGCCACCACCACCCAGTATTATTTTATTCCACATGACAAATATATGATTTCGCAAGATCATAGCTCTGACCAATAAATAGGACTGAAGACTGCATTTAAAAATGGTTTACTCTTGTGTTTAAAATCATTTATTATTTTCAGTTGTACCAAACATCTGGCGATGGATCGAGATAGAGACGAGACCCAATTTGGAGCAACGGACTGAGCTTTTAAGGTCCAAATGAGGAGCAGAAGGAGGGAGAACATGAGCAAGAAAGTCAGGACCACGAGGGGTGCACCCACCCACTGTGACAGTGGAACTGATCTATTGGGAGCTCACCAAGGTCAGCTGGAGTGGGACTGAATAAGCATGGGATGAAACCGGACTCTCTGAACATGGCGGACAATGAAGGCTGATGAGAAGCCAAGGACAATGGCACTAGGTTTCGATCCTAATACATGAACTGGCTTTGTGGGAGCCTAGCCAGTTTGGATGCTCACCTTCCTGGACCTAGATAGAAGTGGGAGGACCTTGGACTTCCCGCAGGGCAGGGAATTTGACTGCTCTTCAGTACCTAGAGGGAGGGGGAGAGGACTGGGGGGAGGGGGAAAGGAGTGGGGAGAGGGGGAGGGGGCGATGTGTGGGAGGAGGGGGAGGGAAATGGGAAACGGGGAGGAGGCGGAAATTTTAATTTAAAAAGAATAAAACAAAGAAAACAGAGAGACATCTAAGGAGTGGGAATTTTAAGAAATTCATGATGGGTTTATTACATATATAGCAAAGGGAAGTCTGAAGTTGAAATGTTTGTAACCTATCTCTGTGTTCAGTCTTGCAACAAACATGAATCTTCACATTGTTCCATAGCTAGAGTGTTATTGTTTTTTTTTCATAGTAACAAGATAAAGAATTTTAAGTGAGCAATAGCTGATGAAATAAGAAGAATTAGTCTTCCATGGAGGAACAACCACATAGAATGTCCAATCCCAAGTGGTCATCCCTAAACAAATGTACATACAAATCATGCTGAAAGGGCTCAGGGCTAACTAAATTCATGTAACAACAATAATTAAAGAAAGGAGCATCAATTTAGGAGTGAGGGCATGGAATGGGTTTGATGGGGAAGGGCAAGATTAATGTGGATCCAATTATTAATTGTAGATTAATGTAAATAAAATTATCAGAAATAAAATTAAAATACCTTAACAAACACGAATAAATAAGTAAACATATATATATAAACAAATCTTCAAGAATCTAATATTTCTGAAAGGGGAAAGTGAGGCAGATGTTTTGGTGCCAGCTAGAGTAGAAAGCTGCCTTTTGGGAAGAAGTTTCAGGCAATTCTGACAAATGAACACATGCACATCTCCATCTGTCACTTTCTTTATAAGTATTTTTATAATTAGTGAGCATTTCTCTAAATAGCTACAAAAATATTTTTTATTGATTTTATTGAGCGACACATTTTTCTCAGCACCCCTCTCTGCTTCTCCCCTCCCCTTCAACCCTATCCCATGGTCCCCAAGTCGCAATTTACCCAGGAGTTCTTGTCCCTTTCTACTTCTCATGTAAATTGGATCCATGATTGTCTCTCTTAGGGTCCTCATTGTTTTCTAGGTTCTCTGGGATTGTGATTTGTAGACTGGTTTTCTTTGTTTTATGTTTAAAAACCACTTATGAGTGAGTACATATAAGAATTGTCTTTCTGGGTCTGGGTTACCTCACTCAATATGATGTTTTCTAGCTCCATCCATTTGCCTGTAGATTTCAAGATGTCATTATTTTTTTCTGCTGTGTAGTACTCCAATGTGTACCACATTTTCCTAATCCATTCTTCAGTCGAGGGGCATTTAGGTTGTTTCAATACACAACGATACTACCTTTGGGTATATATACAAAGGATTCTCAATTGTACCACAAGGGCATGTTCTTAACTATGTTCATAGCAACATTGTTTGTCATAGCCAGAACTTGAAAACTCTTTGGAATAAAGTAGAACATTAAAAAAAAGAAAAAAAAGAATGTTAATTAACACTTTCACAGAGAGGGAAAGATAATTACGTAATTTATTTTTTCTCATTTTATTTTCAGTTTACCCTTGTATTATCAGGGCATCATTTAAGCAAAGACTTCTACTTTACTCAACTAATAGTTTACCTAAAATGTCTTTGTTATACTGGAATCCTTAGGGTGAGAAAAAGTCATGTATGAACTTCAACCAGAGCTTTATTAGCTAAAGGCTGTAGTGAAAGCTGGATTCCTTTTTTGAAAAAAATATCATCTTGGGTATGAAGTTACTCTAAAACTTACTTTGTAAATTTACTCATTTCTCTATTCCCTTCAGACATTAGCCAGCTAAAATTGCTACACATTCATTAATTACACCAATTAGTTCCAACGCTCCTATGCACACATTCAACACTTGATTATTGAGCGAAAAGTAGTTAGTTATGGCAGAAATAATACACATGAGCAAAAATTTCAAGTCCCTTGGACACTGAACTGATGAATACATTATATGTTTTGGCATAGCTAAGTGATCTTATTATGTTTGCTTAATTTAATAATGCAGTTGGCTGATATTTTCTCATTTCACCAGGTAATGGCAGAGAAAACAGGTCTCTGTTTCTAATGGACATTGGGGAAAGCCAGCTTCCCTGATTAAATGTTATAATTTCAGGTTTGGCCATACTCTTCCTTTCATTTCTTTAATTGTAAATGTGACATTTTCTTATAACTGGGAACCATACATTTTGCTCTCAGTTTCTGCAATGTGAAATACGTTCAGGGGAAAACAGTAAACGCAGGCTTACAGAAAATATTCTGTCATCCAACCTCCATGACTCAAAGATGCTGAAGGCCTCCAGCATCTCTCTAAGAGAAATTCCAATTTTCATGTCCTTGAACTTCATGGAGTTAATGGCTTCTTTAAATTGACTTTTATATAGGTTTGCTAATTTCAATCACAGCTTATTAGTGAACATATTAGGTTTTGCTAGTTAATAAACACTGGTGGGAAAAAATAAATAAGTTGAAAAGTTAAGGAAATAATTCTGGTCCTCCACTTGCAGTGTTTCTGGCTCAGTGGGTCAAGGATGAGTTCTAGCACTCTTTAGGTTATCAGGAGATAGTGATGTAGCCATTGGAGAAAGGGTCTTAACATGTGAGAATGAGAGTGAGTGCAAAATTAAGTGTAAAAAGGTAATTTCTGCAAATGAAGATTATTAATGACTCAAATTGCTCTCAGTTATAAAATAACTGTATAAATTATAGTGTATCAATAAATAAAATAATATTAACTTTTTATTAGCGAGCAGGTCATATGCACATGCATTCACATATGTTTGAGTTTCAAATACCTTAAATTCTCATGGCAGACTAGTAGTTAAAGAATGATTAAATAAAATCAATAAAAAAGCTTAAAAAGAAAGCAAAGGTTCTTTGTTAATGTAGTGAGATCTAATTATGCATCTCTGTTTTTATAAAATAAACTATTTGCCTTTCCAAAAAATAAAATAAAATTAAAGAAGGAAAGAAAAGAAAAAAAAGAGTGATCATGATGGAACCAGAACACAGAAAAGTGCAATGACTTCTTCAAGATCACACAGTTCAAATGCAGAAAAACCAGGCAGCAAACCCAGACAGTTTGGACATAAGCACTGAGCTGTTCTAGGGGCAAGATTGCCCAAACTTACCAGTATGTAAACAGTCACTGAACAATAAAAATCAGTTTTAAAAAGTCTTAGCTACAGGAGTCATTACCAGTGTGTATCTAACAGTTCCATGTTTATACATTTTACAGAGTTACAAAACAAAAGTAGAACAAACACAAATTTTTGGAAGAAAATGAGGCAATCTTAAACTCTCTGACATGTTTACAAATAATTACAGAAAGGATTATATTGTGTTTGGGATTAGTGACATTCTGAGAATTCACCAAAGAATTTGGCTCTCCCTGAACCTCATCTTCAGCAGGGAAGGGAAGATCATTTCATACCCCTACTACTGACATGCCTGATTGCATGTGAGCTTCAGTACTAAGTTGTTCCTCACTAATCTAGGTTGACTTTTTTTTCCACTTAAACAATAGGCAGCAGAACATGTCTCTTACATCTATGTGGACTTCAGATGTCAGCTGTAAAGTACACCATTAGAATTTGAAGTTAAATTTAACTGAGTGGTAGTGTGTGTATGTGTGTGTGTGTGGTATTCCTTCCCTTTTACAAGATACTTCTCTTTCTTCTATAGAGAGAAAGAGAGAGAGGGAGAGGGAGAGAGAGAGAGAGAGAGAGAGAATTTTGGAAAGAACAAGTAAAGTAAGTCCAAGCAAGTCAGAGAGAAGAGAAAGGGAACAAATTTCTATAATGCAAAATTTCTCCATCTTTTTCTGCACAAACTGAAAGATAAAAGTGCCAAGTTCAGCCAGATCTTTAGGGGGTCCTTTCGCAGCATGACTAGCCTTGGATAATGACCCTTAGACAGGCAAATTATCTATTCTTGTCCCCCAGGTACAAAGAAAAAATAAATCAAAGCAGGTGGAAAGCTTAGGTGTGGCATGCTGCCTCTTTTCTTTCTTCAGTATTTCATAAATCCGCGTGTTATCTCTTTCTCTACATATATTCTGAGACCATTCACTAAAATAAAAAAAAAAAAAACATGGCTTGATCTGTTATGGGGGAGGATTTTGAAGAAGGGAAGTGGTCATTATTATGTGCTGTATTTCCTCTACAGCCTCCCAATGGCTTCATACTGGTTTTTATTACATTTCAACCCAGGTTTGTGAGGTTAGAGGAGACAGGTGTGGTCACTGAGATTTTATAAAATTTACCCTCCTCTCCTCAGTAAAATCTGGTAGCCATGTATAATGGAAATCAGTGGTCATAAATTATTTTGAATATTAAAAGGAATATAAACGTGAAAGCAGACTGACAATAAAAAATAAGTTCATGGGTGGAAGAGTTGACTAGAAAGTCAACATTTAGGGTCACTTTCATTCCTGATATGTCGGTTACTACAAATAAAATTGTTAGACTTCTGGGTGCAAAATAAGTAGACTTGTCTGTAAAAGTATTTTTCTATGTATGTCTCTCTTAGGGTCCTCATTGTGTTCTAGGTTGTCTGGGATTGTGGTTTGTAGGATGGTTTTCTTTGCTTTATGTCTAAAAACCACTTAGGAGTGAGTACATGTAATAATTGGGAGAGGGTTGAAGAGGAGGGGAGAGGCAGGGAGGGAAGAAGAGAAAAATGTAGTGCTCAATAAAAATCAATAAAAAAAAAGTTTTAGCTACAGAAACAAGGACCCGAGTTTGATCTCCATGACCATATAAAAGGCCATTAGCATAGTGGACTACTCTTCTTATCCCAGTTTAGGGAGGCAGGAACATGCAGAATCCTGGGACTCACTGGCCAACTAAACCAAGCCATTTAGCAAGATTCAGGCTAGACTGGAGATCTTGAATCAAACAATGACGGCAACAAAAGTAGATAGCAACCGAGGAATGGCACTCAAGTTTCTCATCTGACATCTGCATGCACAGACTCAGATTTCTGATTAGGATGTTACAGAATCTTCTTTCACATACTGAAAATAAAACAATATCAAAATATAGAATTATGCAAGTTAAACAGACAATACTTTTTTATTAAGCTATACATATATCTCCATTCCCCTCCCTCCCCTCTCCTCTTCTACACTCTTCCATGACCCCAATGTTCCCAATTTACTAAGGAGATTTTGTCTTTTTCTTCTTCCTATGTAGATTCATGTATGTTTCTCTTAGGGTCCTCATTTATCGTCTAGGTTCTCTGGGGTTGTTTCTTCTTTGCTTTCTATCTAAAAGTCACATATGAGTGAGTACATATTATATTTGTCTTTCTGGGTCTGGGTGACCTCACTCAATATAATGTTTTCTAGATCTATCCATTTGCCTGCAAATTTCAAGATGTCATTATTTTTTCTGCTGTGTAGTACTCCATTGTGTAAATGTACCACATTTTCTTTATCCATTCTTGATAGAGGGGCATTTAGGTTGTTTTCAGGATTTGGCTATGACAAACAATCATGCTATGAACATAGTTGAACACATGTCCTTGTGGTACAACTGAGCATCCTTTGGGTATATACCCATAAGTGGTATTGCTAGGTCTTGAGGTAGATTGTTTCCTAATTTTCTGAAAAATTGCCACATTAATTCCAAAGCACCTGTACAAGTTTGCATAAAACATTCTCCAATACTTTTACCACCACACAACTAATCAGTGGATGCTGAAAGACAAGAGGACAGGAATCTAGAAAACTTTTAAAGGAAATTTCTGATGTTCCACCTTGACCATAGGGCAAATAGTTCATAGAACACCACTGATGACTAAAAATTAATTGTTTTTAGATGGAAGTGTTTTACTTTTTGTCTCAGAACTCTTATTCCTTAACTAGACTGGAGAGAGAAGGGAAGAGGGAGTGGGGGGAGGGGAGGGAAGTGGGAGGAGGGGAGGAGGTGGAAATTTTCAATGAAAAAAGAAAATAACAATACTGGAGAAATAATTGACATTGAAAGTTAAGATTCCTTCATCTCTGACCCAGTAATTTGCATCTTGTGCATAATATAACATATAAATATAATTAGAAATCTCTCCATGCCAGAGATAAAAACTTAAACATAGGCAGGCTTGATCATGTCCACTGATCTTTCTCAATTCCCATGTTCACTTAATAGGTGGAGTCCAGGCAGTTCTGCTTCTCAGTGATTATCCCATTGCATTTTATAATGGCTCAACACAAAGAATGTTTTGTTACTCACATCCTAAGAAGAAACATACAGGCTACGTACTCTGTGGCTGGAAGCACTGTACAAATAGCCCTACCTCTAATCTACTCTAACTACAGAATCCATGCGCCATTTCCATCTGTTTGATTAGAACTGAAACACCCAGGGGTTGTCACTTCTCTGCTCTAATAAGATGTGAAGTTGATGAGATTTGAACATATAGTTGAGAGTCCTTTAACATTATTTCCTACTTCATCAGTAGAAAATCATATTGACGTTGAGAATTCCCTACTCAAATATAGCTCAGATCCTCTGACCATCCAGAATAAAGCAAGCAAAGCCCCAACAATGAAGACATGTGGCTCCTAATGGAATTTTCAATAAGAAGGTTTGAGAGCTATGACTAATGGACAGTTCATGAATGAACTAAGCACTCCCCATCTTCTTTTAAGATATGAACGAAGTTTAGAGGCTGATGTTGACTCCTTTGAAACAGAGACCTCTTCCTCAAAACACTTTTGTGAAAAAGACAGACAACGTCTGTGCTTCTAATGCAGTATGCTGTGGGTTTCTTTTTCTAGAAGTTATGCAGCAATTGAATATTTAAAAGGCTATATAATTTGGAATATGGGGATCTGTTTATCTTTCCTTAATACATGCTTTATTAAACATAAATGACCCGAAACCTCTCTTTATTCACAGACTCTTAATGAATATGTAACACAAACTCAGAAACCTTGAGCAGAACTCACTGTAGCCCCAGTCCTTCCCTTGATTCAAGGCTGTTCTTTAATTCCACACCTCAATTCCATGCTGGTCTTCCTTTAGCCATGAGGCAGCTCTCATCTTAGAGCTTCAGAACTGAATTAGAAAATGCAGTCTTTTTCTTGCTGTGTGATGGTATCAGTGTGGATAGTGTCAGAGACTAAACAAGAGTTGGCAGGAGTCCTGGTACCAAAATATCATAAGAGCTTCAGGTAAGTAGGCAGCCCACTCAACACAGGAAAGGAGTTTGGGTAACTATGACAAAAGTAGTAAAATCGCAAACTAGATCCACTTCTGGCCAAGACAATGTACGTGATTGCCTAAGAAGGAAGTTCTTTTTCTTCCAATGATTCCTAAGGCACAGAGGGGCTGTGGACAACTACCTAACTTATCACATCAATATCCTTTGTTTCTCTTCTTTCAAAGCTTTTGGTGCTTCTAGTGAGAACTACTGGTTTCATTTCGGGTTTCCTCCACTTTTTGTTTATAGTGTGTGTATGTGTGTTCATTTTGTATAAGTAATGTTTTTGTCTGCTTTCCCACACAGAATACATACAGAACAGACGGTTAGAAAGTAGAACTCCTACTTTATTCTCCACCATTTTACTCTTAGAACTCTTCACATAATAGGTACTCAATAAATGCTTATTAACTATTCAAACACATGATAAGGAAGGGGTAAAGCAGCCCTGTCTAGATTTACCTGCAATTATGTCCTCCCCTCATTCACAACACATCATTGAAGATGAAGAGCTATAAATCTAACAATTACTTTGTGACCCCCTCACCAATCCTATGACTAACCTTCACCTATGAAACATATTTTGTCATCGTTTTGTTTATTATCTGCAACCCATTTTTTAAGCTCCTTGACCTCTACATATTTGAAGAAATATTTTAAGATTTTGTCACTGAGTGAATATTTGCATAAAGA
Source organism: Chionomys nivalis (assembly GCF_950005125.1). Classification (NCBI taxonomy): domain Eukaryota; kingdom Metazoa; phylum Chordata; class Mammalia; order Rodentia; family Cricetidae; genus Chionomys; species Chionomys nivalis. The sequence continues at coordinate 24,594,646 of NC_080103.1, read as the reverse complement.
AAAGTAAAGTGCCTTAGTTTCAAACACATCAGCAAAATTCACAGGAAAACCGATCCTGATCCTCGACACATACACACAGTCACTACACTGAGCCTGAGAAGAGGAGGAACTTCTCAGCCCTTTTAAGGCTGAATACACCTTCTCTATGCCATCAAGGACAAGCAAGGGGGAAGAGTGTAAAAAGCAAAGGCTGGTATGGTTAACTGACAAGATTAATGATGTTCATAAAATTAATGGAGGCTTGTGGGCATAAAACGGTTGTAATAGCACACACCAATCCCAAGGATGTAAATAGTCAACAAATAATTTCTTGTTGGTCTCATATCCACTACAGAACCACAAAGTAAATGTGGGAATATTAAAATAAGAGGTGAAAACAATAAAAATGCTTTCTCTTTATTATTTCTTTCTAAAACTTCTTACTTCATTAAGACATAAATTATTCTCCATCACTTTTCTTTTTCTGTACCAATAGATATTACGATATTTCTGATTAACAATTTTACCTATTTGAATTTTAAGATACCCCCATATACATGGTATTTATTTTAACATGGTCTAACAGGTCTTTGTAAACTGGCTTGCCATCTCAAAGTGAAATCTTACACTGCACTTATTTGGTCTTGGAAAATAAATACCAGGTAACTATTTGTCATTTCTGAATAATGGTATATTCATTAAGGAATGTATTTCTTCTGTATTAGCAAGAGGGGAGTTATGTCAGATCTCACGCACCCACTGTCTAACACTGGACTCTTGGTAGATTCAGTCATCTCTTTCCATTCTTATCCAGACCCTGCACTTATGCCAAGACATTGGCTGCACTGTGGGGATATATTGGTGAGCTTATTCCTGCCGGGAAGAAGAGAGTAACATTGTTCACTTTGCAAAGGTAAATCAACTTCACAAAGTGTGCCATCACTTTAATAAGAGTCTATATTTATTGAACACTAATTATGAGCCAGCCACCACATTGAGTGATTTATAAACATTATTTCATTAAACCATCGCTGCAGCATTATGAAGTAGGTAGTTTTATTATTCCCCAGTTTACAAATGATGTAACTAAGATTTAGAGAGGTTATGTAACATACTCAAGGTCATGTAGCTAGAAAGTTGATGAACAAAGATCGTATTAATCCACATCTGCCTAGCTCCCAGAGCTAGCCGTTTAATCTGTGACAATTTTTCATAATTGCTTCATCACAAAAGAGTTACCAAGTTGTTTCTAAAGCTATGAAGTGATTAATTTTTTTTTTAGGAAATATCAAAAGGAAAATTGCTTTACTGTTATACTATTAGCAGTTATATGGTGTTTGAAGGATCTTATTGTGAGATCATCTTCGTGGGAGTATGGGATGAAATACTAGCTAAGGCCATAAAAGCACAACATACAACTTTATAGCTAAAGCTGTAATAAAAGAATTGGCAATTTAAAAAGAAATATGCAAATTAATTTACAAAAAACTCATTTGAATTAACTAGCACTCGATTCAGGTGCGAAGGGATGGCTCTTCTGCAGAAGGTTTCTCTGTGTCTGCTTTTTTTGTCTTTACTCTGCTTTCTGGAACCCACCTACACAGGGCTCTGTGGGAGTTAGCAATACAGATTATTCTTCCTTGGACGTTGTTAATATCTGTTGTCCTTCCTCGAATCCTCTACCATTCTGAATCTCTCCGTAATTACTTATTCAATTTCTTTTCATTTGTATCCATTTGCTCTGAATTGCTGTCTCTGTGAATATATGCCTAGTTAGTCTTCAGTCCTTCACTATTGCCCGTTTAAATACCTTTCCTCTTACTTTAGGGTTTGGTGATGATCAAGACTCTCCATGTTCACTTCAAGAGATAGTTGTCTAATAGAGTGAATATTAAAAGGTAACTCTGGGGCTGTAGAGAAGACTCAGCTATTAAAAGGGAAGTGGTACTCCTTTTGCAGAGAATGTTGGTTTGGATCAATGAACTCCTGTCAGGAAGCTCGTACCTGCCTTGACTACAATTTCAGGGAAAACACTACTCTCCAGTAGTGGGACCTACACAGATGTACACATACCCTCTAGCCAGAAACAAACATGTAATTAAAAATAATAAACATAAATCTAAATAATATATAGATGCTGCAGTGTTAGGAGAAGGGTTTTGTTTGGATACAAAACAGTATAAAAAAGTTAGGTGTGGTGGCTTGTGCCTGTAATTCCTGAGCTGGGAAAGTGAAGACAATGCTTTCTGGACTTCACTGGCTGGTTCATCTAGGTGAACTGGTGAGACCCTCGTCCAGGTTCAGCAAGAGATCCTGCCTCAAAAACTAAGATGAAGACTGATTGAAGAAGATATCCAACATCAATCTCTGACCTCCACATGTGCATACATACAAGAACACAGCTATGTGTACTCTTATACATACATATGTGCTCAGAAACCACATATACACACTTTCAAATAAATTGTCTGGATCAAACTTAATTGGTTGCACATGTAAGCTAAGAGTAAATTAATGTAATCTACATGTCATTTATGCTGTTGAACAAAATATTAATTATGGATATACAGACATATATGGAAAAACACAGGATGTTCATAATGTCAATAGACTACAGAATATGATATCAGTGAAATAATAATAAATTAATAAAATGAAAAGTGTATAAAAATATAAATGGTCTTATATCAGTTCAGGGACTTCCCAGAATTATTCAGTCTTTAAGGCTTCTGAACTATGATGAAGTATTATAAACTTCCATCATGATAATGTGTATGACTCAACAAACACATGAAGGTAGAGTGTGTTTATGAATTTAGAAATATATATGTAATGTATGTATGTACATGTTACAACAACTAAGGACAAAAGAGATCAAGAATTTAAAAGAGAAAAAGGAGTGGTATGCATATGAGAGGGTTTGGAATAAAAAAGAAAAGGCAGAAATGTAATTACATCTCAAAATAATAAAAGAAATAATTTTTAAAAAATGAGAGATGATCATGTGTTTTTTTTTTCAGTGAAATTTTCAGGCAAATGGATGGAAATAGAACAAAACCATCCTGAGTGAAGTAAGCCAGACTCAGAAAGACAAACAAGGTGTGTACACACTCATAAGTGGATATTACATATGTAAAGTAACCAGCCTGTAGTTCATGATCCTAGAAAAGCTAGGTAACAAGGAGAGCCTTAAAGATAGACATACACAGATTGCATGAATCCCCCAGGGAAGGGGAAACAGACAAGAACTCCTAAAATATTTGGTAGTGCAGGGACATGGGGGAGGGAGAACAGAAGGCAGGGAGAAAGGAAGAGGAGAGAACATGAGGGAACGAGTTGGCTGAGATGGGGAAAGGACAGAGAAGGAGAGCAAAAAAAGAGATATCTTGATCCAGGAAGTCATTATGGGTCTAGCAAGAAACCTGGCACTAGGGAATTTATAAGAATGACTCTAGGTAAGACCCTAAGCAGTAGTGGAGAGAATACCTGAACTGGCCTGCTATAATCAGATTTATGACTACATTGTCATCACAGAAATTTCATCCAACAAATGACAGAAGCAGATGCAGAGATCCACACCTAGCACGGGGCCAAGCTCCCAGAGCCCAGGTGAACGAAGGAAGGATTGATAATATGATCAAAGGGGTCAAGACCATAATGGGGATACCCATAGAAGCAGCTGCCCTGAACTCCTGGGAACTTACTGACCCCAGACTGACAGCAGGGGAACCTGCATAGGACCAAACTAGGCCCTCTGAATGTAGATGACAGTTGTGTGGCTGGGACAGTTTGTGGGGACACTGGCAGTGGGACCAGGATTTATGCCTAGTGCTTGAGCCCATTCTCTATGGAGGGCTATCTTGTTCAGGTATAGGGGAAAGGGCCTTGGTCTTGGCTCACAGGGATGTGCCAGACTTTGTTGACTCCCCTTTGGAAGCCTTATTACTCTCTAAAAGTGGGTAGGGAGTGGGGTGAGGAAAGGTGGGGGGAGGTGGAGGAGAAGAGGGAGAGGGAATGGTGATTGTTATGTAAAATGGGAAATCATAGTTTTAAAAATAAATAAAAAGAAAAACCTACACTAAAAATAAAAAAATTAAAAACAAAAAAATTAGAGAGGGCTACCACGCTGCCAGCAGCTTGTGAATGGGCTGTCACTCAAAGAAGAGGTCAAATGTGCCTGGTCAATTATCATGTGTGGTGGCTCCTTAACGAGTTAAATGTGTTAAGCTTTTCATATTTCCAAACGCAGAATGACTTGGAGAGTGATGGGATAATTTGCTTAACCATTTGTTATGCACACAGAACAGCTGCAGCAAAGCATTTTCGCTGAATTTACAGGCTGAGTGGATAAACTGATGCTTAGTAACTGATCATCAACATGTCCTTCGCTAAGCTCTAGTCATCAGCAACGTTCACTTCTAAATGAGCCATAAACCTTACTGCTCAGACAGGAGCAGAGCGGCTTGTACCAAACCCGGTCCTGAAGGCGTATCTTTTTGAATCCTTTACTATTAAAATAAAGGATAATTATGTGATTCAGCCATGCTCTTTTTAAATTACCTGTAAGCCCAGGTAACCACCAATATTCACTTTGACCCAGAACATTTCCAAATCTCGTGTTTTTGGCACTCGATGCAGAAAGTAGATAACAACACACAGGTACACTATATCAACATGAATTAAGCACCATGATCTTTAGCCACACAAGTCTGACAAGATCTGAATAAGAAGACTTGATGTGACGATTTGGAGGGGGGGGGGCATTAGTATGCCTAAGAATGGGTCTGTTAACTTCCTCATGATTCAGGTATAGTTTTCAGTCTCCCAGGTTTAACAAAGGCACAGATCTTGGGGCAATTTGGCAAAAGCTTTGCTACATGATAATGAGTTGAGCAGCACATACAAAACCTAATATTTATTTAAATAGTGTCATGAATAAAAAAATCTAGATACATTGCAATATTCATCTCATGACAACAGAGTGCTTGAAAATGCTGTAAAACCTAAAAATAATGCATTTTAATTTTCATAACAGCTTGAAGCAAAATTGGATGTTTTAAAATTAAAATCATATAGAGCATTGATGGGTAAGTCTTGATTCATGCAATGAAGCATTATTTGATCTAGTATCTCATATTAAATCAAAGACATTAGCCCAAAAAGTTTATGGTATGCAGACAGATTATGATAATTTTTATAGAATTAGCCCAAGTGGTACCAAACTCTTTACTACAGCAAGCGTCTTATCTCACATGAATAAGATGTGATTTATGACTGGTAGCCTGGAGAATTTCTATTGCATCTGTAGCGGAAATAAAAACAACTCTTTTCACAGTGACCGCAACTGAATGTTTGAGGAGGACCTGACCAGGTGGCAATGTTATACTACTCAGCTCCTTCTGTGTAGCTGGAAGCAAAACGTCAGGGCTACCTGATCTCAAACATACATTTCAATTTTAAACATACTTACATATGGATACATAATGACTTTTTTTGAGATAGGGTTTCCCTGAGTAGCCCTGGCTGCCCTGGAACTTACTCTCTGTAGACCAAATTGCCCTTGAACTTACAGAGATCCGTCTGCTTCTGCCTCCTAAGTTTTAGTATTAAAAGCATGCACCACCACCAGCTGGCTAATCATTCTATATTTTTAAAGAAAAATTCTCAGAAATAGAAATACATTTTACTAGATGGACTTTACAAACCCAATTTTGTGAGTTCACAGAAATCAAACAGAGTCTCCACAGGGTTCATTAAGTACCACTAATGTTCAGAATCCTCATGGATGCCACATGGCATTTGACTTAAGCTCCTCATAGACAATTTGCCACCACTTCCAAGTGCCCAACTGGTGCCTGTCATGTATAATTCTATTGAGGCAATATTCATTGTGTGAGCTTTAATCGGTGTAAGTTCACAAAGGAAAAGGTCCTTCATTAAACAGAAAACTTTTCACCACACAGGACTATACCAGGCTGCCAAAATCCAAATGGAAACAAAAAAATATTATAATGTAAAACGCATTGGTTCTATAGTCACAACAGGAAAAAAATAATCCAAACATATTTTTGGTTTTTTGAGATTATTAATTTACCAAATCTGTCTTGATAGTGGAATAGCTGCAACAATTTTAAGTTATTTAGTGTGTGTGGTCATATTGAGTTGATGAACAAGAGCATGGATATACTAGGGCTCAGGTTCACTATGGGATAGGAGAAATAATTTGGGATTATTTGTAAAAGAAAGAGCAAACCCTATATCTGGAAGTGAAATAGAAAGTTTCCATGGGATCTCATGAAACCTTATAATAATAATAGTGTTTTTCCATTGCGACATGCATAAAAACAGTAGCAATACACACATGCTCATTAGAATAAACACGCTTGGGTCCAGATGTCCTTCTAAATGTCCTTGTATATTCATGTCGCTCTGCCTTCAGAATTAGACCATGTGTCTGTCATTCTCCACTAAAGTGATTAGCCAGCTTTCTGATTTGTTTCTCTCCCAGCACTTTTACTTCATATGGTGCTGTTTCCAAGCAACAATGTGGACCTACTAAGAGTGAGTGCAGTCATGAGTTGTTCCATCCTACTGCTCCTGTTGGAATCAAAAGCAAAGTCCTCTGAATCTCTGCAGAATCAGTCTAGAAGCTTCCTTCCCATTGCTGGGATATTTGAAGCCAGCCTGGCCACCAGTTTCTTTGTGAACTAAGCAAGAGCTTTATCAACTCAGAATAACTGTACATCCTGCTCCCATTAATTCAGACTGCTTTGGTCTAGTAGCCACGTGGCTCCCTCCCTTACTCCCATCATTTATTCACTTAACAATTCTTGCCTGTGATATTAATCTTGTCATTGTCTGGAGTTTTGTTCTTGTTGTACTGCTTCATTGCCTGTTTTCTCGTTTTGTTCTCTCTATCCTACTTGAATGCCTCGTCTGTGAAAGTGTTTGTTCAACACTACAGCTAAAGAGCTTAAAATAAGGCTGGTACATTAAAGCTATTCTTAGATTGTTTACATAGGTAATGAAGTAAAAATACACCTGAAACTACATATATAATGTACATTATATAATATCATATGTAATGTGGCCAAAATGAACTGACTTAATGAGTTCTTACGAACACAATTTTATATAGATGCTATGACAACTGTGAGTAAAACTGTGACCCAGAGTTGACAACTAAGAATTGGAAGAGAAGAGACAGAGTTGTAAGTAAAAAAGTGGTAGATTCTGTATTCACCGCGTACAGTGAAGATAATTATTTTAAATTGTGATCTTTTAATAGCATGGGATCTTGAGTAAGTAGAGGCTATCATGTTAACACCTTTTCTCACTATTAGATGTTCCAAAATGCCTTTATTATATCTTAAAAATGGAAAATGGAAAATCATACACTCAGGGCACAGAGTTTGAATTGTCATAGGAATAACCAAGTTGAAAAACTTAATAAATCAAAGACTTGTATCAATACAGGTATTTCAACCTTAGCTGCTGAATGTCAGCAAACAAAAAGTCGTGTTTACCTATGTCATTGCTATTTTCCTTCTTTCCATGGATCTGATTATAAATAGAAAATTTTAAGTAACAAATATGCAAGATTCTTGGTAAAATATTTTTCAAAAGATATGAGAAAATTTGCACTTACTGTACAACTATTTTCTTTTTCCTCTCTTCAAGTTCCGGAAATCCAAAAAGAGAGGGAGGAGGGAATATATGAGGAAGTCAAGATCATAATGGAGAAATCTGCAAAGATAGCTGAACCAAGCTCATGGAAAGTCATGAATGCTAAACTGGCAGCTGTGGAGTCTCCAAAGGATTAAAATAGGCCCTCTATATGTGAAGCTTGGACTAACTGAAGGCCCTTGGCAGTAGGACCAGGATCTATCCCTAGTGCTTGAGCTAGTTTGTTGGAGCCCACTGCCCATGGTTGGATGCCATGCTCAGCCTTAATGCAAGGGTGGAGGGGCTTAGTCTTGCCTCAATTTAATGTGCCAGACCTTATTGACTTTCAGTGGAAACACTTACCCCTTGCGAGGAGTGGATGTTGGGAGGCCTGGGAGGAAGCAATGTTGGTGGGAAGAAGGGCAGGAGGGAAAACTGATTGGAATGCAAAATGAAATTTAAAAAAATAAATAAATAAAAATTTAATGAAGTATGACTAATCTACTATAAAGACAGTTTCTGTTTCTAACATCATTTTTTTTCCTTCTGTACATCTTTCTTTTTAGTATACACAACTTGCAATAGTCTAATAAAAGTTCCCTGAATCCAGAAGTATACTGGTTATTGTTTAATAAACAGAGATGAATGCCTGGTTACAGCTCACTCAGATATGGCTGTGATGAGCTATCATTATGTTGCATTATTTACATTCCAGAAGAGAGAGCATCAAAGCATTTGCCTGCCTCTAGAAGCCATCGGTCATGCTCATAGAGCTTGGCTGTGTTGCAAACAAACACCTGTGATTCACCTCTCCACTTTCCTGTGAACTCTGCCAGCGAGAAATTTGGTGCAGTTCATAAACATACACGAAGATTTACCTCTGGCATATGCTGAAAACCAGTAGTTTGTATCTAAAGTTGCCTTAGATACAGATTAACTCCACAGTACACTAACATTGTAATTGATGTCCTTTCATTTTCCCAAGGTTCTAATTGTTAATTTCACAAGGAATCAGAATGAGAGCCTGTCAAAAGAAAGGAGTAAGCCCTATTTTTTTCTGCTGTGAAACAATCTAAACCTTCATTATCAATGTCAACAACATCACAAGGCCAATTCAGAGAAAAAACTGATGCTACAGGTTTTCTTATTGTGTTCGACATAGTATTTAGTTCATAAGTGGTACACAATAAACATCCCTTAAAAGAATGTTCGAAAATAAGGAGTTGGAAATTTGGTTAAGGTTTGTCCTCCTGATCCAGCATGCTTAAGACCTTGGATTCCTTCTTCAACAATGCAAGACTAAAAGAACAAGACAAAATAATATATAAAACAAAAGAACACAGGAAAATAAAATCATTTGAGCTTGTAAAATGGCTTAATGGATAAGGATGTGTTTGTGGTGGCAGGCCTAACAATCAGAGTTTGATGCTAGAAATATGATGAAGAGAGACAAGTCTCTTAACTGCTAAACCATCTCTACAGCCCCATAACTTTATTTTAAATCAAATTTGCCAAAGCATAATTTATGTGGAAGAAAAGTCATACTGTATCATACTTTTTCTATACGACTAGATTTGACTTTTCTCAATTTCTGTGTTTGTATTCATGAAGGGTATGCAGCTGTAATCATGCTTGTGTTTTGTAATTCTAGCACAATAAAGAAAATATAGAACGATTTTCTTTCTTGGGCATTTCACAAGTTTGTGAATGATGACCATTATTTCTGTCTTCAGCTTGTCTAGAATTCACAAGCAAAGCTATCTCAGAGTACATTTTTCTTCATGAGGAAGTTTTAATTACAAAATTTGGTAAATATGTCTCTCCATTTGTTTAGATATTTAATTTAGATATTTAATTTCTCCCAGCAATTTTATGCCATTTTCTCTGTGCAGCTCATGTTCATATTTAATTAAGCCCATTTCAAAATAGCTTTCTATGTCAGTTTTGAGATGGCACACTTATGTAGCATTTTAAAATCTCATTTTCAATTGTTCTTTGTTGCTATGGGAATTGCAACTGATTGTTTTGTGTGTGTGTGTGTGTGAGTGTGTGTGTGTGTGTGTGTGTGTGTGTGTGGTGTGTGAAGTTGGTACCCAGTGATATCACTGAATTCATTCCTGGTCTTAGTCATTTGGTCCCATACTCAAGACCCTCCCTATGCATTGTAACTCATCTACAAATAAAGCATATATTTACCAAATTCTTTCTAAACGCTGTAATACTTATTTCTTACGTTTTCCTTTGGTTATTGTGAGACTGTGAGATCCAACACAGGGTTAATAACCGGTGTTGGGTGTAGTGAGCACAGGAATTTTGTATTGTTGACCTGGGCACAGCCATGACAAGAACTCTAGTGCCTCATCCCCTTGGAAATGGCAAAGCCTTTGCTGGGCAAGGTTTAGAGAGGTGACAAAGACTTCCTTGGCTCCAATGTGATGCCTACAGTGGGTGAAGACAATAACCACCAGAGCTCCGATCCCTCAGGTGTGCACAGTCTGAAGACTACTTTCCTAGAGAAACAACGCCTTCCCTTTGAGTTAAAACGTTGAGAGAACTTTTATGTTCTCTTAAAGTCTTAAAGCTACTATATGCCATATTAGATGAAGGATCTTGTACGTTACTTTCACCTCTCCATATATTCTCTTGAAGTATTGCAGCTTTGAGCTCCACAATTACATTCAGGTAGAAGTTTCTTTCATATTTGACTTTGCTGTCATCACGTTTGTTTCTCTTGATTCTTTTAACACACTTATAATCTCTGTTTTAAAATCATTCTCTAATAATTTTGCCATCTGTCATTTCCAGATCTGTATCCATTAACTAGTTTTGTTCCTTGTAATGAGTCATACTTTCTAGTTATCTCATGATTTTTAATTGACTTCTGAAAAGTTTAAAATTTACATTGGCGACTTTTAAAAATGTTTTTTTTTAAAGAATTTTGACTTCTACTTGGGAATGATATTGAAATGTACTCAAGATGATTAAATGCTTAAATGTAACAACAGAAACGTTAAAACTCCTAGAAGAGAAAAAGACAAATAAGTTTTTTTAATAAGTATTTTGACACTGAATTTTTAGATATGACACAAAAAGCACCAAAATCAAGAAGTCAAAGATAAAAGGATGGCTTTCTGTGCCATGCTGCTGGAGTGAACTCTGAATCTTTCTGGAGGTCTGGTTATGGAGCCCTTGAATGGAGACTGTGGGCCTGGGTGCTTATATGCCCACTTGGGAAAGTAACTGAGACTATGTCCATAGCTCAGCACCCCCTGCCTGGGGTAGGATCAGGACTGCTAGTAGTACAAAGGCAGGAGGGCATGGAGGATTCCTGCCACCATACACAGAGATATTTTCAGGGCACACAATGCTCTGCATGGCATATTTAGCTATTACTCAGATAAAAAGGGTTTATGTGCTGAATGCTCGTTCTCGGAGTTAAAGTGCTGAGCATGGCTCCTACTTCGTGCCCCAGAGTTGGTAATAATGGTACATCCACCATTTTAAAAGTGGAGAGAGGCAGAGCCAGCATCCAGAGTTGCTGCAACCAAGCTGCTTACCATTTTAAACTCTCTTCAATGCAGTAAGGAATTACAAATACACAATAGGACACGTTCTAAGATAAAAGACTTCTAAATGGGTCACAGTGTTGGATAAATGTACGTAGGCTTGGGAGAGAGAAAAGAAAAAGAGTATCGAGAGTTATAAAAGGAAATTAATGGTTTATTAAAAAAACTACAACAAAGTCTCTAAAGAGAAAGAGTACAGATGGTCATAGATTAAAAGGAATTAAAAAAAAATAAGCCACGTAAAGATGGAAACTTCAAAGAGAGTCTGAATTATGTGTACTATTGTGACTTCTTTCAATTTTTTTGAGTGTGAAGGAGCTAAGTACAGAGAAATATTTCACTGTATGAACTGTTTAACCAAACCAGCATGTATATTATACAGGTATCTTGACTTTAAAATTTGTGTTTAAGGATATGTTGCTTTGGAAAAGAGGTTCTTCTTTTGTTTCCACAGAGGATGAAAACCTGTGAAATCCTTCCAGATTGATGTGGTTTGATGGAACAAGACCTCCTAAAAGGTTGCCTTTAACACCCCTCAAAAATTACTTCAAACAACTGCTGACTAAGATAAACCTAACACAGGATACACCATAAAAGACCTGACTAACAGTGCCCCAATCAGCAAAATGTAGTCTAAAAAACTATGCCCAAATTCCCAAATATTGTTTATAAATGTTTCTTTACATTTAAAGGGGGATATGCTTTAGAAATTTGCATTGGTATGGATCTTGGTTTATTGATACAAATATAAGGTCAATTTTGTTATACTGTGTATATATATTTCTTTTTTTATTAATTTATTTATTTATTAAAGATTTCTGTCTCTTCCTCGCTACCGCCTCCCATATCCCTCCCCCAATCAACTCCCCCTCTCTCATCAGCCCTAAGAGCAGTCAGGGTTCCCTGCCCTGTGGGGAGTCCAAGGACCTCCCACCTCCTTCCAGGTCTATTAAGGTGAACATCCAAACAGCCTAGGCTCTCACAATGCCAGTATGTGCAGTAGGATCAAAACCCAGTGCCATTGTTCTTGACTTTTCAGCAGTCCTCATTGTCCGCTATGTTCAGTGAGTCCGGTATTATCCCATGCTTTTTCAGACCCAGTCCAGCTGGCCTTGGTGAGTTCCCGAAAGGACATCCCCATTGTCTCAGTATGTAGGTGCACCCCTCATGGCCCTGAGTTCCTTGCTCATGCTCTCTCTCCTTCTGCTCCTGGTTTGGACCTTGGGGTTGTAGTCTGGTGCTCCAATGTGGGACTCTGTCTCTGTCTTCTTTCATCGCCTGATGAAGGTTAATATCTAGGAGGATGTCTATATGTGTATATATATTTCTGATCTTGATTAAGGTATTGTGTTTGTGCAGCTCATTTAAAAATGTAATGTACAATTAGAAATATAGGTTAATAGATAATCATCTATAATAGTCAAACTTGTAGTCATGTTAGTTAGATTTCCTAGATGTACAGAAATATATTTCAGGTGGATAAGCCTTCTTCAAACTTTTCAAAGACTACAGAATATGGCATTTTAAATGTTTTAATAACTTAGGACTTTTCATGACAATGAGATATATCTGTTCTTGTCAGCACCAGCTACTTCAAAAAGATGATGGGCATCAAAGAGGTTCCTTATGGAGTCTGTTAGCCATTTGGGCAAGAAACTGCTCTTGCCAGGACTGCTTGATGAACCGGACATGCAGGACCCACAAAAAAATGACTGCTAAACTTGCTTAAAGGTAAGACAATCCTTGGGGTTTCTGCTTCATGAAGGATTCTGCTAGACATTCTGCAAGATACAAAAGGAAGTGACTGACAAACTCTCAATATAGGCAGACTTGTCTTTAAAATTTCCTGCTTCATGGAAAAGTCTGCCAAATACTATTGGCCTGTAGGCTGAAGATGGATGCCCCAATGATACAGAAGATCTCTGGTTGACTGTCCAGGCAGTGAGGTGTCTTTGTCAATTCTAGAGTTTTGAAAGTTGCTTACAATGTACTTCCTGTTTACTTAGGTAATATTATATACTTCTGGAGTCTTTGATGGTGTTAAAGAATAGATAATAATAATACAGTTTTCCTTAGGATAAAAGATAAAATAGATATAACTATAATTCTTGCTTGATAACTGTCTTATGTAATTTTACTATATTAAAGTTAAAACCTTCCTTTTCATTTAAACAGAAAAGGGGAGGTGATATGACATTCCCCTCTATATGCTATGATTACCATTGATAAATAAAGGAACTGCTTCGGGCCTATATCAGAGCTATAAGGGAACAAAACCAGGTGGGGAAAACTAAGCTGAATGCTGGGAGAAAGAAGGAGGAGTCAGAAGTCATGTAGTCCCACCAGAGCAAGAAAGAACTTTAGCTGGTAAGCCACAGCCACTTGGCGATAACACAGATAAAAAGAAATGGGTTAAATTAATATGTAAGAGTCAGCCAATAAGAAGCTAGAACTAATGGGCCAAGCAGTGATTTAATTGATATTTTTCTGTGTCATTATTTTGGTTCTGGACAGCCAGAACAAACAAGTGGGCCCTGCCCCCTGCTACACAACCTGGACTAAGATTTTCTTTTTTAAAGGCCAGCTGGACTGGGACTGAATAAGCATGGGTTGAAACTGGACTCTCTGAACATGGCGGACAATGAAGGCTGATGAGAAGCCAAGGACAATGGCAATAGGTTTCGATCCTAATACATGAACTGGCTTTGTGGGAGCTTAGCCTGTTTTGATGCTCACCTTCCTGGGCCTGGATGGAAGTGGGAGGACCTTGGTCTTCCTGTAGGGCAGGGAATTTGGACTGCTCTTCAGTAGCGAGAGGGAGGGGGAATGGACTGGGGGGAGGAGAAGAGGAGTGGGGATAGGGGAGGGGAGAGGGGGGAGGGGGCAATGTGTGGGAGGAGGGGAGGGAAATGGGAAACGGGGAGCAGTTGGAAATTTTAATTAAAAAAGAATAAAAAAAAATATATAATAAAAAAAAAAAAAAAATTCAACAAAATGAAAGGAAATGATATTCCACAAAATGCTGAAAATATTTGCGAAGCAAAAACGAGTTGACATCATCTCAATAGTTTAAAAGATGTAAAAGCAATAAGAAAAAGAGAAAACTTATTAAAACATGAACAAATAACCTGGTGGTCATGTTTCCAAAGAAAAATAAATGGCCAGAGGTGTTTGAAAGCTGTTTAACATCACTGATCTCATAAACATGCACATTAAACTATGAAGATCTCACCTCACATCTGTTACTATTGTTGTTATCTAAAAATAGAGGAGGAATATTGGCAAAGAAAAAGGAAATGCCTATAAACTGTTCGTGGCAATGTAGATGAGTAGAGATGGCAGAGTGAACAAAGTTTTCTCAAAACTAAAATTAGAATTAATGTAAAATCTAAGAATTTTACTTTAAGCCTTGGGTCATATAACAGTGACTGTAGTCCAGTGGTGTGTGCCTTTTCTCAGAAATACATGAGCAAACATCCCTTCACCCTAGATAGGGCACCAATAGCAAGCCAAATGAAGGAGCCCACCCAAGAGTCTCTCTCTCTTTTTTTTTTTTTTTTTTTTTTTATTTTTTTTTGAGACAGGGTTTCTCTGTAGCTTTTGGTTCCTGCCCTGGAACTAGCTCTTGTAGACCAGGTTGGCCTCGAACTCACAGAGATCTGCCTGCCTGTGCCTCCCGAGTACTGGGATTAAAGGCGTGCGCCCCCACCGCCCGGCTCCAAGAGTCTCTTAATGAATTCAGTGGCTTGCTTACAGAAGTGTGCAGATACTCAAAGGCATCGCCAAAATGTCTACCCAGCATGGGTATTGATTCATAAAAACTGCATCCCTAGAGCTATGCATATAACTTACAGGCCACCTAGCTATTCAGTTTCTTCTCCCCAGTAATTTGAATTCAAAAACTTGTAGGCTCCAGGTGCTTCCTGGCCCTCCTCAATTTGATGATGTACATTCATTCTGGAGGGAACGCCACTCCATAAGATGGTATGGCCTATGTTTATGTAGCTATCCTAGTTTGTATAAAAGCATTCTGATGTTTGCACAATGAAATGAAAAGTGATCACATTCCTCAAAATGTGATCTTATTAAGCCAACACTAGAGCAGGTCATGGCACAAGGGATGGCTGCAGACCTGAGGCAAAAGATGCTGCTTTACAACGTTTGAGGGAAACTTCGCCAAGAGATTCAGTCGCCCGAAGTGCTGCTGACTTCTGCTTTCACTTTTAGGAGGAGTTGTTTGCATAATGGGGAATTTTGTGCTTATGGATCCCCTGTGGAAATATATTTATGTTCCCAGAGAAACTTTACAGGGGTCATAGTCTGAAAGGAGATTCACAGTAGGAAGAGTTTTCCTTGTATCCCGAGAATTGTGGTACCAATAGGGTATATTCTGAGAAATTTCTTCCTCAGTTCTGGATACAAGATGTCAAAAATCTATCCATTTCCCTATACTGGAGCCTATATAGAAAGAGTAGGAATAGTGTGGGTCGATGGAAAAGGAACAAAATATCAAAATCTTCCTTTCTGGGAGCGTATGAACACAACAGACTCCTACTATAAAACTGAGGAACAGAAAAATGCTATAATTAGTCACTTAAATGTTTATTCTAAGATATTTTGTAAAGCTTACATTTTATGAAACATCAAATTATTCTGCACATAACTTGGTTAAGGTAAAAATAATTTCAGACTGTCTAATATGCTGTAACCTCATGAGCAACCAGTCAAGACACAGGCTGTAAAAATAGAAGGTCCTGTGCTTTGCAGACTCTGAGAAATTTGTAACTACCAGATTTGACAGATGCTGTCTGAAGATGTTGTGCTTTACTTTTTTCAGGCTGGACATTTAAAGGGAGAGTGAAAAAAAAAAAAGATCTGGGGCTCTGATGCTTGCCAAATGACTTATGTAGTCAATATGCTATATAAATAAGAGTCATTCTGTTTGGGAATGAAGAAGCTGTCGAACCTTCGGATGTGTATTTGTCCCTTTCTTCCCCCATAGACTCTACACCTCCTCTTCAGTAACCAGCTGAAGTTGCACAGCACATCTTACTTGGATTCCTTACTATGGTCTTTAAAATAACAATAAGAAGAGAGTTGGGGAAAACATATAGCTAGCTCAATAGTTACCCTTCTCTGAGAATTTACATTACTGAAATAGTTGCTTGATGTCTGCAACGAGGTTTTCATAAATCTGGTCTACTTTATCCAGTTAATTATGGTAGACAAGTCTTGCAGCAGTTATTTGGAGCCTAGAATGTATCAATATTTCAACAGTTCGCTTATGCATCATAGGGAGCACTCTTTCAACACAAGCTGTATAAAAGGATGAACTAGAGAAATATTTGATGTGCTTGCTTTCTTTGTTGTTACTATAGCAAATCAAAACAAATTTACTAGCTTAAAACAAAAAAAGTATCATTTTAGAATTATATAGGTCAAAATTTTTCAATGGGTCTGTTAAAAAAATGAAATCAAGATGTTGATAGTACTTTCCATTCAAGATATTCTAGACAAAATTTACTCCTACTCCTTTCAATTTTTAAAGACGGCCCCCTCTCTTGGCTCATAGATATTGCTCCTCCATCCTGATTATGCTGTCTTTTGGCATTCTTTGCCATCATTTTATATCCCCCTTATTAGGACATAGTGTTATATGCTGGATCCACTCATATAATCTAGGACAATTTTCCTACCAAGGGAAGTTGAATCACATCAGAAAAGTTATGTAATTTGTGACAGCTTCAGTAAATGATTCAGTGTGGTTTTGGGCTTGCATGTTCTACTGTAGCCTGCCAAGTTCTGGAAATCACACATGTGCAGTACAACATGTGGCTGCAAAGCTATTTTGTTATGTAAAATGATATATTTCAACAGTCTAGAGATCAGGAGCATGAATATATTAAGAGGATGCTATTATAACATCTGGTAATCTGTGTAGTAAATTGGTAAAGGTCTACAAACATGAAGGTGTTATATTTTAAAGTAACCACGGAGAGATTTTATAAATTGGCTATGTATATATTAAGACCAAGTACATAGTATATAATTGATAATTCTGCACAGAAAAAGAATGAATAACACAGAAAGTGGTTTTTTCATTCATAGAAGAAACAGAAGAGAGGGAATTATGTAACATGGCAATGTGTCCTGACAAGTCCAAACTTGGCAAGACGGTCAAACAAGTTAAAGTTTCAGCATGAATAAGTATAGCAGTTCTCAATCAAAGTAGCACATAAACAGTTTGTTGCATTTCTAGGGAACTCGGCCTTTTTAATTAAGACCTTCAGTTGTTCAAATAAGACCCAGTTAACATTATGAAGGGTAAAGAACTTTGCTCAAACTCTATTGATCTGTCTTGATGTTTGATCAAATAACTGAGGATCATAGACAAGGCATGTTGACTTATTATCAATGAAAGACAGCATAGAGCCTGCCACATTATCAAATAATGGGAGGATAAAGGTAGAAAGTAGAATGTTATTTACATGAAAATTAAATCTTATTTAGAGAACTAGAGTAAAGTTGTAGCATGGGGATTATACTCAACTATAAAATCATTTTAGCTTCCCAAGCGGTCCTGATAATATTGCAACATAACTCTTAGGGTGACTTCCCCATTTTTATAAGGATAGCTTCTATTAAAATAAGAAGTAGTTATAGCTGGATATGATCAATGTTCAGTGCATAAATACACAGAACTTTCAAAGAATAAAATAATTATTTAAAAATATAGTTTATCAAATTAAATCAAATTGATCAGAATTCTGTCTCTATGTAGTTTACAATGAAGCTATACAATTGCAACCATCCGTTTAGTGATGACTTGCACTGTTCCAGACAGGTTTATAACCATTTTACAAGGCCATCCGTGCATACATACACACACACACACACACACACACACACACACACACCACAACCACCACTACCATCACCACTACCACCACCATACCACATGAACACACACACAGTGCAACAAACAATGAGATAATTCTAGCATTCACATATTTTCTTAGATGTAGAAAATGAGCTTCAGAAAGACAAAGTTCCTGAAAATCTTTGAATAGATGTTAATTTTACAATTCATACTCAAATAATATGACTTGAAATCTCATGCTTTAGGTATATAATTCCATTTCTAAAGGTACATGGCCTTACCATTGTCCAGACTTCTCCCTTGGCCCACTGTAGTCTTATTTAGTAGGGCTATGTCTTTATCATTAATGGAATACAAACATGGTGTCTGGATAACCTCCCCAAGGAAACCTGAAGAATAATTATAAATTAGTTATAATTGTCTCACAACTAGAATGACTTTTGTCTAGGCTACATTCCAGAGGGAAGTATACAGAAGTCTACAAATACCACATGCCACAGCTTCACATCATTGCATTGGATACTCCAATGTCCTCATTATATGGCATGATTTTTATATTGATTGTGAAAGCATGACAGCTTCAGTGAGAAGCTTTTAAGGGATAAGACCCTTGAGTTTCTACTCTAGATCCTGGGAATAGTAGCACTCATGTATCTTTGACTTCTTATACTTAAATTTTGGGACCACGAATCCTAAATACACCTTAAATTCAAAGCTTCAGATTAATTTAGGTAAGCATTACCAACACAAGGACAGACATACTAATGCAGAATAAATAAAAGTATCGATGTGAATCATGGGTGTCAAGGTTATGTATAGGGACATGACTATAACAAAATCTGAGTAATTCTGGAGACATATGAGCAATACAATATAATGAACTAAAATGATTAACAGGATGTGAAAAGATGGATAGCTATGAAATTTTGGAGGAGCAGTAATTTTTAATTATGGCTTGATATAAATTGCAAAGAATAATGTGAGCATATGTTGAAAGTGAAGAAGTTGTGAAGGAATTTATTGAACCAGCTGCAGTAACACTATGTTGTGATTCTAACATTTCTTCCTAGACATGAAGTCTGCTGTTAAGAGTGCTACTAAAACAAAGTTCTTTGGTGTGTCTGTGTAGATTAGAGGTTTATGGGATGGATTGGTGTCCAGTCCTCTGTGCAGCTTGGTACTATTTTCTGTTTTATTTTTTTAAATTAATTTTTAGATTTTTATTGTATTGCGTATATATATATGTATATATACATAAATATGAGTATTTACCTGCACATGTGTGTATTGCACCATGCATGATGTGCTATAAATAATTTTCATAAATTGATGAGGAAAATATTCTGTCAGAAAAAAAAATGAATGAGATGGGTATAGGCAAACAACATCTATCAGTTTACAGGAAGTTCTATATTCTATGTTTTGATTTGTAATTTAATAACATAATTTCTCCCTTTCCTTTCTCCCTACAGCCTTTTGCATATACCCTCCCCTACTCACCTTCAAATTCATGTCCTCTCTTTTCACTAATGCAAGCAATCAAATATCTTTTTATAAAAATTTAATTGTCTATGTTCATTATGCTTAGTACCTATGGATATTTTCATTCAAATATAAATGATATATTAAGCTCACTTTCCTCATTGACTCTGATATCTCTTCCCTTCCCACCTGATGATAACTTTGTTTCCATTGTCATATAATAATCACACCACGGTTCTATAGATATATATTGCCAAGAAATCAAAAATAATAGAAGATATATATGAATCTCTCTGAAAACTACTTAATAAGACTGTCTCTAGTTATGCTCATTTTTCTGAAACATTGTTATTTCTCTATAGCAAAACAATTCACTTTGTGTATAGACAAAATTTCTTTTATTTCTCTGCTGCTGAGTGCCTGGAGTGGGTCTTTGTGGTGGTTTGATTGTAAATGGCCTTCATATTCTCATGGGCAGTGGCATTATTTAAAAGGCTTTTGGCATGTGGTCTTGTTGGAGTAAGTGTGGAGGAACTGTACCACTGGGAGTGGGGTTTAAGGTTTCAGAACCTCAAGCAAGGCCCAGTGACTCACTCTCTGTTGCTGTTTCCTGCTAATCCAGACGTGGAACTCTCAGCTCCTTCTCCAACACCATGGCTGTCTGTGCATGCTACCCTTTCTGTACTGACTTTTTCACAAGACTGATTCTTCCCATTCAGCTCCTGGCAAGTCTTTCCATCTCATTCAGTTTCTTTCTTTGATGGTTTACAGTGTTCACTGTAAAGGTTTTCTTCCTCTTAGATAGGTTCATCCAACATTTTTGAGACAATTATGAGTGTGATTCTCCTTTGATTTCTGTCTCACTGTTCCTGTTATTGATATATAGGAAGTCTACTGATCTCTGTTGATACTGCAAATTATACTTTCCTGAAAGTGATCAAAAAGTTGCTGGTAGAGACTCAGTATTTTTAATGTACAGTATTATATGAATACTTTAACTTTTAAAATTCCTGCTTGAATCCTTTTTGCATACTTTTATGAACATACTGCTCAAGAATTATATGGAATTACAGCTGAAAACTATATGTGCTTGAATTGTTCTGCATTTGTATGGGAATGTGTTCAGCTTTTCCAAATTTAGTATAGTGTTCACTACTGGTTTATTCTATTTAGTTTTTCTTGTATTGAAATATATTTTAATTTTATTACTAGACCTACATCATAAAGGGATGTTTGAATTCTGTGAAAAACATTCTCTATATCTAGTATCATGTAATATCAATCCTTAAATCCGTTTATGTGATGTACTACATTGATTGATTTACATAATTTTAACTATTTTTAGGTCTCTGGAAGCATGTTTGAGATCATGATGAATGATAATTTTTGTTTTCTTGGGTCACAACCTCTTTGCATTTCTTTTCTTTTTGGTGGTATGTGTGTTGTTGCTGTGTCTTTATCTGACTTTAGGGGAAAAAAGGAAAGAAAGAAAGAAAAAGGCAATACTGGCTTTGCAAAAACAGTTTGATAACATTCTCTACTTTTCATTATTTTCCCATATTGTTTCTTTTTTTAATTTTTTTTAAAAGTACCAATCCAAATTCCCACTCCTTCCCTTCTTCCCATTCCCTGCAAACACCCTCCTATCCCTCCCCCTCCAATCCTAAGAGAGGGCAAGGCACCCTGCCCTATGGAAGGTCCAAGGTCCTCCCCACTACATCCAGGCTGAGCAAGTTATACATTCAAAGAAAATAGGATCCCAAAAAAATCAGTATATGCAGAAGAGATAAATCCCAGTGCCACTACCAGTGGCCCCTGAGTCTGCCCCAGCCATACAACTATTAATCACATTCAGAGGGACTAGTTTGTTCTATGATTGTTCCTTCCCAGTTATGCTGGAGTTAATGAGCTCCCATTAGCTCAGGCAAACTGCTTCAGTGGATGAACCCTTCATGGTCTTGACCTCTTTGCTCATATTCTTATTCCTTTCCACTCTTCCACTGGACTTGGGAGCTCAGTCCACCACTCCATTGTGGGACTCTGCCTCTGTTTCCATATGTTGCTGTACAAAGGTTCTATGGTAGTATTTAAGATAATCATCAATCTGAATACAAGGCAAACTCAGAAATGAAAAGGGGACATAACAACAGATACGGAGGGAATTCAGAGAATCATTACGTCTTACTACAAAAACCTGTACTCCACAAAAATGGAAAATACAAAAGAAATGGAAAGATTTTTTTAAATAGATACCATATACCAAAATTAAATCAAGACCAGATAAGCAATTCAAATAGACCTATAAGCTGTGGGGAAATGGATACTGTCATTAAAAACCACCCAACCAAAACAAGCCCAGGGTTTTAGTGCAGAATTCTACCAGAACTTCCAAGAAGAGCAAATACCTATATTCCTCAAAGTTTTCCACCCAATAGAAACTGACAGGACATTGCCAAACTTTTTTTTACTAGACTACAGTTACCCTGATGCCAAAACCACAAAAAGACTCAACCAAGAAAGAGAATTACAGACCAATCTCACCAATGAACATGGATACAAGAATTCTCTATTTTTCTATTAATGAAACAGTTTGAAAAGCAACTATTAGTTCTTTAAAAGGTTTGGTGGATTTCAGCAGTGAATCCATCTGGGCTTAAACTTCTTAGATGGGAGCTTTTGTTTTAAATTCTCATTACTGCTTTGATATTATTGCTTGCTATACTGTGTTTAAATAGTTTATCACATCCTAGTTTCAATGTCGAAGGTTATATCTATCTAGAATTTAACCTTTCAAAAAGATTTTTTCGAGTTAGGTAGAACTTCTTTTTAAAGTATGTCTTAATGATTTTTCTGAATATCATTGGTATCTACTGTAAAAGCTCTACCCTCACCTAGAGTTAAGTTAGTTGAATATTGTCTCTGTTTGAGCTAGTTTGTCTAAAGGATTTTAAACCTTATTTGCCATTTCAAAGAACTAATTCTGTTTGTTGAGTTTTTTTGTGTGTGTCCTGCTTCATTTTATTAATATCCACTTGAACTTAATCTTTTTCCACCTATTGATTTGAGGTTTGGCTTGATTTTATATTTCTGAAGCCACACAATGCATCATATTTATATGAGATCTATCTTAAACTGTTTAATGTGGGTATTTTAAAACTATAAAATTACCTCCTAGGAGTGTTTTCATTATATCCCACAGATTTTGGTGTGTTGTGATTTATTTCTACTTGATTCTAGAATACTAACATTTTTAGACTTGCTGTCTTTGATGGTCCATTCAACATCCAATATCCAATATTTTCATCTCCATGAGTCTGGGTATTCTCTGTGCCTTATTTCCAGTTTTATTTTATTGTGATCAGATAGAACATGAGAAGTTATTTTAAATTACCTATATTTGTTAATGTTTGATATGATCTCTCTCAGAGAAGATTCTATGGGCTTCTATGAAGTTTGAAATCTTTGATGAGATATTCTATAGATGTCTATTTAGTTCATTTGATTTAGAATTTCGTTTAACTTAGATGTTTTCCTGTTTTAAGAGTAGTACATAGAGAACTGAATTCTCCTACTACCATTCTATTGACCTTATCTTTGTATCTTTACATTGAGTAGTATTTTAATGAAGTTGGAACAATCTGTGCAGGTATCCAAAGGATAAATGACTTGATTAATGGCACCGAAGAGAGAACCCAAAAAGAAGATTCACTTAAAAATAACTTAGTGATATTTGAGAAAATGAAATAAATAAAGAAAGAAGATATCTTTAGTAAATGATGATGAAGTAATTAGGAATCCTCATGTAAAAGAAATGATGAAAATTTAAATCAAATACATTTATTTAATTATTTATTTATTTAATAGATTTATTTGTTTATTTGAAGAGAAATTGAGAGAGTCTTTGCAGGCATGCCAACACCACAGCCCACATGTACAGATCACAGAACAACTTTTTGGGAGTTAGTTTTCTCCTACCTTGTTTGGAAGCAGGTTCTCTCTTTTTTTCTGCTACTTTAATATGTCCTCTACAATAACTAACTTGAGAGCTTCTGGACAAATCTCCTGCCTCTACTTTTATTCTCACTGTGGATGTGTTGGAATGACAGATGTGTACTTTGCCCCAACTCCAGCTCTTCATGTCGGTTCTGGGTCATCAGGCTTCTATTAGAAGTCATTTGTCTAGCTGAAACACCTCCCTAGTAATGTTTCTTCAAGTAAAATATTCAAGCCTTAATACACAAAAGAATGAGTTGATATGTGAGACTTTACTAAAATAAATAATAGTATGTACCCTAAAGCATCGTCAAAGGAAAACCAGACTATGAAAATAGTGATGAAATAGGCTTAGCACCTGAAACACATGAGGAAATTTCAATTAAAAAAGAACCAAAGACCTCAACAAACACTTCTCCAAAGAAGACAGACATATATCAAAGAAGAATATGAAGAGGTTCCACATTGCACATCACTAATGAATGTGAAATAAAATAATAATAAGAAGAATATACCACCATTTCTAAAATGACAAAAATATAGAATACTACCTCTGACAATAATGGAGAGCAGGATAGACAGTGAACTAACATCCACTGGTTATGGGAATGAAACTAGTAAAACCAGCTGGAAATTACTTTGGTAGTTTCTTAGAAAACAAACACGTTTTAGTCATTCAACCCAGCAATCTTGCTAACATATGTACTCAAAGGAGTTAAAAATACATGATGAGGTTCATGGGAGTTTTTAAAATATTTTCTGAAACTTGGAAGTTTACTAGAATATCTTTTACTGTGGTAAATACATATGTAAGCTACAGTACCACTATACAAAGAAATATTATGGCATGCATGTGCATAGTGACTAAATAGTCATGAAAAGATAAGACGAAAACTTCAATCATATCCAATAAGTTAAAGAGAGAAAGCTGAAAAGACTTCATGCTATATAATTCCAAATTTATAACATCCTGGCAAATGCAGAACTGGAGAAAGTAAAAGCATTGAGCATGAGGAAGATAGCTGTGAAAAGAGCAATGTGGAGATTTTCAGGAGGAGAAATTATTCTGTATGATACTGCAATGGTAGGAGACCCATGCTATGTACAGCAACAATGCTACATTCTAATGTGGCCCATGGAGGCTACATGATCATGTGTTGATAAGAGTTGGTGACTGCAGCAAATGTACAACTCTAGAATCAGATGCTGGTACTAGAAGAAACAACATATGACAGGGAGGGAGTATTTGGGACACATCTTTGCCTGCTGCTCAATTTTACTCTGAATCAAAACTACTCAGAAACAAGATGTATTGAATAAAATTCTGAAAACTGTATTAGAGACTCAGTTTATGATGAAACTAAAGATAGAGATATGTGTCACACCAACGAAAACCACAGAGACTTGCTGTCATTGCAAGAAGTGATGTGCAGGGAATAGTTGATGAGGTTAACGCTATTGAACAGGTCCCTCTGGCTGCAGACTGGAGAGCCATTTGGAGAAGGTGAAGGAAATGAAGGAAGTTGCAGTTTTTATACAACAGAGGTGGATGTCCTTAGCAAAGGTGGCTGCCGTGAAGAGTAAATGCTTTGATATTTAGAAGTAGAGGTGACAATCCTCTTCAGAAATCTAGCATCCTTATGCAGCACTCATTGGATGGCGCAGACAAATTGATGGTTACTGCATCTGTAAGTACAGATACTGTGGTCCCATTTACATGTTAACAAGTTCTGCCCACAAAGTACAGTGTGAATTGCCTCTGTCATTAAGCAGAGATTGAATATCCACAATGAGGAAAATTTCTTCTGACTTTGTAAATGGCTATGGGTGTTATTTGAATTTGACAAAAGGATTCACAGATCGTGTGGTTTGCTCTCTTTGTCATTGAGTCTGCAAGCTAGTGAACAATGTGGCCATTTATTCTAGAAGGAATAAGCACCCATCCAAATCAGAAGGCTGAGTAATGGCTCTCAGTAATATTCTCATCAGAACTCATTCTGGCATCAAGTTAAGTTCCCCAGACAAATTACCAAGTTTCACCCATAAATTTTTTTCCATATTCCTCTCAGCTGAAGCTTTATCCTAACTTACTTTAAATTTCTCTCCTGTTTTTCTTTTCCTCCATAAAATAAATGCCAGTGCTTTCACCTCAGAGTGCCTTCTTCATTTTATTTTCTTATAACAAATTCTTCTCAGTCTCCAACAATGCATCGTGAACTGCAAATGAAGTTGGGGGGAAAAAATCATTTAGATGTTAAACTTGTTCAGAAAATTATCTCTTTTTTTCCCACATTGCCGTGAAATCTGTCTTTTTGGTTGAGATATAATAGTATTTATGAAATATTTTTAAATAACTATATGAATGAATAAAACTTAAATATGCTTTGTCACATCAATCCCCTCCAATTCATGACCACATGTGCTGCTTCCTATCAATCACTGTTTCAAACTCCCTTTCTTCTCCAAGGCATGGCTCATGGCAATATTAAATAATAAAGTATAATTGACTGACATATTTTTATGGTTTTGAATTTTTAGATTCCCTAACAGCAAGGTTCCATTCTGTCTCATTCACTACTAAGCACTTGTGGCTTCAACACAAAAATGGGGCAATAAGTGTATTTTTTGGCAGATTATATATAAAATGATATATAAAATAATTAGGAAAAATGAAGATTGCTCAATAAATGGAGGACTACTGCTTCAGAATTACACTGATTCTGTACTTAAAAAAAAGACAGCTATGAGAAACCAGGGTCTTCTTTCATAGCTGGGAAGAAGGCAGGGTCATGTTCCCATCTAGGTCTCCTGATCACGTGGCCTGTGCTCTGAAATTGAAACTAAGCTACATGACATCATTTAAGCTGTATTCATTTAAAGCACCAAGGATCACATTTTAGTGAGAGAATGAGTTCGTAGTAGGAGATGAATCAATTCAGCCATATGGGAGGGAGAAAAAAAAAGGAAGAGCTAAAAAACTGCCTTTCACTTGATGCAATATGGATTGTTACAGATATCAAATTTGGCACGTGCTGTAAAGCAAAGAAAGAAAAATAGCACATACTGGGTGGAAAATATGTTTTGCATGCTGTCTGTGCCTTTAAAATTCTGAAGAGGATACCAAATGACTCATGGACTCAGGGCATGGTGTTTGATGATAGGCTTTTTATACATCCATCCCTAGGCAGCTAAGAGGAGGACCTGAAAAATTAAAGTTGACCTCAGACATAATGAATGCATTAAACACTGAAGTGCCTGGCCGAGGTCAGGCAGCTTCCTTGAAGGAACTGGATGTGTCTCAGGACACCCAGTCTCCAGACAGAGTCGGGGCAAAGAACCAGTCTGCTGGGCATAAAGCATTTACATCTGTCACTTTTCTTTGAGGTTGTTTCCAATCTTGCCTTCAGCAGCATCGCAAACTCAAACCAGAGCCTTAATGCCTTCTAATGGAAGCTATGGTCTAACAGCAATCATTAGGCTCTGTTTCTGACTGATACCAAAGTCTAACAATAATAACAAGTGACCCATGGAAGTTAAGGATGGGTAATTCTGAACTCTAATTGCCCATATGCAGTCATTACTCACTGTGACATTCCCTGTGGTCCTGAAAAACAAACCTCTTCCTAAATACTTGGCCTTCAGATAGGTCCTTAGCAAACACTGTCAGATCTTTGTGGAACTTTAAAAGATTCCAAGTAAAACGATGGGTCACACAGTAATCATTTTTAAAATCTTGTTCTTTGGAATTTATTTAGCCTATATATGCAATTGGTGGAAACCACCATCTCAGGAGGCAACCTTTATGTAATGTAGGATGTTAAAATCAATAGAAAACACTTCCAGTTTTAAGTCAACATTGACTTCTCTATAGATTCTGTCTTTCTGGCTTCTGTGACTGTGCAGAACTGCATAAATTCTTTACCTACCTTGTATGTAATATTGGAAGAAAATATAGTATACTCCAAAGAGCAGGGAAGATGGTCCAATAGGTAATGTAATAGGAGACAGACAGTGCCTGTTGGGACACTGCAGGCTCAAAGGGTTCTCCTCGATTCTTTTTCCTCTCCAAAATCAGAAGCAACCTAACTCAAGTAGTAGGATTGACTACCTATTAACTGCATAGCCTGAAATCTTCACCCTCCCTTGGCAACTTAAAAGGGAAAACATCACTTTGCCTTATGAGATTAAATTTTCTTCAGAGCCCCTGATAAGCTGTCTACTGTGTTAGTAATACCAATAAGCTTCATAACCAGAGGACAAGTTATCAGAGAATCATTCTCTTGAATCTCCAAAACCTTTCTTAGAATCATTTTAAGTCTGGCTACTTTGTAGAGATGTCTTTGTTACAAGCTTTTCCAGTTAATACTATTGTTGCAGTTCCAGTCAATGGCAGCAATTAGAACACAAATGATTCACAAAGTACTGGTACTTGAGGATGCTTCATACTTGCTGGCTTAAGCATCCTTTTAAAAAAAACTACTAATTCTTAGCCGGGCGATGGTGGCGCACACCTTTAATCCCAGCACTCGGGAGACAGAGGCAGGCGGATCTCTGTGAGTTCGAGACCAGCCTGGTCTACAGAGCTAGTTCCAGGACAGGCTCCAAAGCCACAGAGAAACCCTGTCTCGAAAAACCAAAAAAAAAAAAAAAAAAAAAAAAAAAAAAAAAAAAAAAAAAAAACCTACTAATTCTTAATATGTCATGACTCTTGACTTTAGTTGTTAAATTCCACAA
The DNA here is from genome assembly GCF_950005125.1 of Chionomys nivalis. NCBI lineage: Eukaryota > Metazoa > Chordata > Mammalia > Rodentia > Cricetidae > Chionomys > Chionomys nivalis. Next base: position 24,566,347 of record NC_080103.1, on the reverse strand, counting down.
TGAAACTCTCAGTCTGGCTGGTAATCAATAAGAAAAATATACTTTTCTTTTCAGCGTATACACATTATGGATACATATGTAAATATCTTGTCCATCCTTTGATATTCCAAGTTGACCTTATCTCATGCCCTTCCTGGATTCTGTCTTGGGTGTATCAGCTTCATGGCAGAATAAGGATTTTGAATATGATATTTGACACATGTAAGCCTCACCATTCTGTACATTAAAAATAGAATAAGACAAAGACAGTTGTTAAGGTTAAAAGTTTATATGTGTAAAGCATTTAGAAAAGTAAATTTGAAAGGAAAGAGTAGGACAACTTATCAAAAGCATGTATGTGGTGGTCAAGAATGGGGAGTGGAGAAAGAGAAAATTACTGGTGATCTGGTACAGAGATTTAGAATTTAGAAGATTAAAAATGCTGCAGGTGACGGTAGTGACTGTCCACTCTGAGAGTTAGTGCTGATTGACAAATGACAGAATCTGGACTTAAATAGTATAGAAGCCCCAAAACATACCTGTGGGGGATTGTAATGGCTGTTTTAATCAGTCTTGAAAGAGGCACACTAAAAGTGGGTACACTATTCCCTGGTCTTGGGTCCAGAACTGTCTAAACAAAAAGAAGAAGAAGAAGAAGAAGAAGAAGAAGAAGAAGAAGAAGAAGAAGAAGAAGAAGAAGAAGAAGAAGAAGAAGAAGAAGAAGAAGAAAGAAAGAAAGAAAGAAAGAAAGAAAGAAAGAAAGAAAGAAAGAAAGAAAGAAAGAAAGAAAGAAAGCCAAGCACAGTCTTGATCATTGTTCTCTGCTTTCTGATTCTGGATACAATGTGACCAGTTCTGCTGTCTTGACTCCTATTTTGGTGGACTATACCCTTGACCCATGAGCTAAAATAAACACTTTATCCACTGTGTTGCTGTCATCATGGTATTTTATCAAAGCAACACAGAAAGAAACTAAGACACCAGTAATACAAATTTATTAATACCATAAAAACCCCTTCACACTCAAATATAGTAAAAAGATAACACAGGTTGGCATTCACAGCTGGCATTCACATACTAACATTTGCAGGAGACTGAGGTTATGAATTCTAAACCAATAAGAACTGCATAATAAGGGTCTGCCACAAAAATAACTAGATGCCGAATTGATATTCTAAGATCAATTAAGAAGAAAGATAAGGGCCAGTGAAATGACTCAATGGTGGATTAATGTTCCTTCTGTCAAGCTGATAACCTAAGCATGATTTTCAGAACCCATATAATACAAGAAAAGAACTGGCTGCACAGGTTGTCTTCTGACCTCTGCATGTGAACCGTGACACACCCCCATACCTCCACACAAGCATACACCAACAATCTTCCACTTAATCCAAGTTTTTCTAAGACTGTTTTCATATCTTGTCACTATATGTTAATGATATTATGTTGTCTCTTTACACACACACATATGAATAAATCTTTAAAATAAAATAGAAAGAGAATAAAAACTAATAATATATGAGAAAATTGAATTTTAAAAATTTGAATACAAACACGAAAAGAGCTGATGCTTGTAGTGAGATGGGGCTTCAATATTATCTCTGTTTCAGGATGGCCATTGATTCTCAAATGTACAGATTCCCTAAATCCTATGGTTTCTTAAAATCTGTAGCTGATCTTTAAAAGATGTCATTTAGAAAATTGCATCTTTAAAAAGTCATATATTTCCCATATAAAATCTTATGAAGCTATTAGATGGTTTCTATCTGCTTTGTTTATTATATTTACTCCTAAATATGTGGAACATGAGAGCGTCGTTGCATTTCTGTCATCAACACCATGTCAGGCTCCCAAGAGTAAATTTAATTTATTATTTAGGATCAGGAAGAGAGGCTAGAAACAGATAAACAGAGCCCAAATCACATGCTCTGCTCTTTCACTTTTTCCATTTTAAACCAACTTCCACCACTCCATCCTTTCTTCCAAAGTCAGTTCTATAGAACACTTTATGGGGTGGGGGAGACATAAAAAACTAAATTTTGGGTAACTCAGTTTCACTGTCAAATAAGATACTTGTGATAATTTGAAGTACAATTTGGTTATCTGATGCTATGTTCAACATTATATTTAGAATCTTGTGTTAAGTAAGAGCTTAATTGCTTTCCCTTCACTCAATATACTGATGAGTATTAACGAGAAGTTCTTGGAGCATCCTTACAGCATGTCATCAAAAAACAGCTGACTGCTGATGATGCTGTTGTAGCAACAAAATTTTTCAGGATATGCATCCCTCCAGGGAGTTGCAGCTTTGCTGGTTCAGAGCATAAATAAGACTCTAGTGGTAGTTTTATGGTTACTAAGACACTATCTTGTTGATGGAGTGTTTTAGAGTCAAATGAATCATCGTAAGATCAACATGCTTACTGTTCCTCTTTTGTATAGAAAAGCCACTGCTTTGGAAGGAAACCACAGCAAGACGTAACATTCTAACTACTAGAAACATGTGCAGGTACCTTGTCCACAAAAAAAAAAAAAAAAGTACACATTCTTACTAACTCATAGAAGCACTGTTTGACTTGAAAAGTTGAGAGAATATAATAATTCTAAAATCTCTAATAAATAAAAATAAAATGGTAATTGGCCAAACTTAGAAAATACCAGGATTATAAACTATTGAAATTCTTTATTTATTCAATACCTGATACCATGAACCTGGTACCACATAAAATTTACAGTAAATAGTTGCAGGGTGGGTGGATGAGTGAGTGGGTGGGTGGGTGGGCAGATGAATGAATGTGTGGGTGGGTGGGTGAGTGGGTGGGTGGATGGATGGACGGACAGACAGACGGACGGACGAACGGATGGGCTAGAAAATAAAATTACATCTTGAAAACTTGAAAAAAGAAAAATGGGAATGTCATTCTAAAACAGAAAACTAGTTTTGAATGCAGAATGAAACCAAGTAAGAACTGCATGTTCATTGATAGAAATTTACAGAGATAGTCCAGCATGAGGCAGGTATTAAGTAAACAAGCAGTCAAATGCAGGGAATTCTGAGAGTGGGTGTCCAGTGACATACACCCCCAAAAAGTTCCAAGTAAGGAAGGGTACCCTAAGGACAGAGAACTGCTCTGGAGGAGAGAGAGACTTGCAAACCTTGATTTCTCCTGGAATAGACTTTCTTCACCAAGACACTGAATCATTGCCTCTACTTACTCTTTATTCATAAATTCAAACTCCCTGCCTCAAGGCTCATAGATCTATGCAGAAGAGGAGATGGAAAAGTTGTAAGAGCCAAAGATGTCCAATGACAACTTCCAGACACAATATATCCCCACAGAGACTGTGTCAGAAGGAACAAGACATATACAAGTTAAAGCCAGACAAAATTTCAACATTGAGAAAGGAAAATGGACACAAAGTCCTTATGCTAATTAACAAGTTATTTGTAATTAATAGCTACTGGGAAGAGAAGAATCAGTTTTCTCCAATGGAGTGTCAATACATACATCAACCACACTCTCGTCTACGGCCATACCACCCTGAACGCGCCCGATCTCGTCTGATCCACACTCTCAATGGGCCCATGCACAGGAACAACTGGCCAATACAAAATGGATTCCATAAGCTTTTGTGTACTTTTCAGGTTTTGTTTTGATATATTTAGCCTTAATTATTTCATTGTTTGTCTGTTTTGATTTTTACTTTTGAATCTGTGTTATTTTTCTTATTGTTATCTGCTGAGAGAGTAGGAACCTGAAGTTAGGTGGGGAGGGATGTGTGGAGGATCTGGGCAGAATTAGGGAACAACAAAGGATATGATCACAGTATATTTTACGAAAACAACATTTTTAGATAATTGTTTTAAGTTCAAATAACATTAATGCAATAACTCTATGCCCAGCCACCCTCTCTTATCTGAGGTACTTATACCATCCTCAATTCACATTTTATGAGTTCTTATACCTCCTTATTTATTTCAATTATTTTTCAATAATTAATTTAGAGTTAATATTGCTTTATTTAACAATATTAAAAAACTATGAGAGAACTGGACCCTTCTCTGTTCTGCCTATAGTCTAGAACATTAGAATATGCATGAGTGAGAAGAAAGTGTTCAGTAACCTGGGTCATAAGAGAGTGAATGAATGAGTGCACAGACAAATGGGAGAGCACAGCCGTATGCCCACTTTTGCAGGCACACTATATGCATTATCTGCTGCTTCGTAGATTTGTCTTGGATAGATGTTTTTTCCTTTGAAAAGAAGACAGCACAATGCCACTATTCCGTTCCATATTACCTGGAACCACTGCTCTCATCTAGATTGTCTCATTGCTGCAAAAGGCCTCATTTAATCCTCATAATACCTGTGAATGTCATGTTCATCCCCATCTTGGAGATGAGAAAAGTCATAAACAGGGTGTGCACTGAGATTTTCTGCCCAAATCCCTTGCTCTTTCCTCCAAATGAGATTCTGAGCCTTCAGTATCTCTGGTTTTGAAATGAAAGAAACCTAAATGTTAGTGGAACTCTAAGCTCTTTTGACTTTACCTTTTTTGTTCCTGTTTCTCCTTGGTTTTCATTTCTATGATATTATGTGTGAGATATGAAGAGAGGCAAAGAAATAAATGTGTTAGTGTATGTCTATGCGTTTAGAGAAGAAGAAACAGAGACAGACACAGACACAGAAAAACACAGACATACAGACACAGGGAGATTAGATTTTGTTTCCTAATGTTTGTTACTATTCCTGTACTGCTAGCCAACTATACCTTTGCCAACTCCTCATGTTACAATCAACTAATAATCCTAGCATTTAGTTGGGTTTTTATAAAATCTCTGTAAACATATGATGATATCTCCATTCCTTAAGCTATGGTTTTTCTTTTCATATACATATATATAAAATATGTATGTATATTTGGTTTCCTTTTCATTTATGTATATGTGGATTGTTTATTGTATAACCAAGTATATATTAATAAAAGCAATCAATTTAATATTGGTTACCTATTAAATTATATATTTGTTTATAATATATAATAAAGTCATATATATACATATGGTTTAATCCATTTATCTTGAGATTTACATTATGAAAGTAGATTACATCCAGTACTGTGAAAATTTTTTAGTTTTAAATCTAACTAAACTTAATAAGAATTATAGAATCTTAAAGTTTGGAAAGAGCCTTAGAGGTCATTACATTGAAAAGCCAGCTGAATAAAATTTGCCTCCAGAACTTGGTAAAAATACAGATATTACAACCCAGCCCATAAATTTAGATTTAGTAGGTATGGAAAAATACCCAGAAATTAGTACTTTTATGAATCTTTCCAAGGCATTCTGATGCACAGCCAATTCCAAAAAACCATGAAATAAAGACTAGCAGTTTCCAAATGTTATTAAATCAGTAAGACACAGTTTTTTTGTTTTTTACTTAAAACATGGGTGTATGAAACAAACAGCAGCCCTGTCCTAACTGATGGGAGGAGGAGGAAGGTCCTGTTAACCCCCCTCCTCCATGGACCACCATGAACTCAAGAAGCAGAGTTTAAAAATAACTGATACAAGGCAAGTCCTCCACAATTCTTTCAAAAGATGCTCATTCTGGTTCATGGTGACTCTAAAGCCTCCCATTTATAAACAGAATCACTGTTATTTATTAGACAGTTATATCTCATATCCAGAGTTACTCTGGAATAGTTTATCAACAGAATTGGATTGTTTGATTAAATATAAAATCAAAATTCTTCCTGTTAAAAGCATACTTTTTGTATTTCATTCCATTTTTGGTTCTTATTATCCTAATTACCACCTTTTCACACTTTTTAACTTCTATAGTTTCCTTATAGATACATCAGAAGTAATATATATAATGTATAATGTGGTTTTCAAGATAACCCATTTAAATTATAAATTAAGAAATATCTTTTTACAACAAATAAAAATGGAAACTAGTTTATCAGTATTAACTCTCAATGAATCTGGAATTATCCATGATTTTTTAAAAAAAAACTGTTTATTATGTAGTATCCACAAAGTATGCTAGAGCACATCCTCATTAAAATATGAAATTTTCCAAATTAGTATACAAATTAGTATAACACATGATTCCAGTATTAAAGTCTTTAAAGCAAAGAAGTACATTAAAATATCTGAATGTCAGTATGGTGGTCCCCTGAAGAAAAGTAAAAGCCAAATACCTTTGTCCAATGACTACAATGCTAGAAATAAAGAAAGTAATATCTCTGGGAATGCTAGCCAGCCGGTCTGGCTGAAATACTCATCCTCTGGTTCCATAAAGGACTCTGCCTCCAAATTGCTTAGTTATTAAGTTGGATAAATGATTGAGGAAAGCCATCTTGAAGTAAACCCTCCTATCTCCACCAGTACCTATATAGCCAAGTGAATACATACACACAGCAGAGAGGGGGCTTATCCTGTATAGATCTCCACTTTAACAAGGTGGCATCAATTAATTCACAGAAATGCTTTTTTATAAAATTCATTTTATAAATTATATTAGTAAAAATGACTCTCATATGTTTGAATAAGAATGGCTCCCATGGGCTAATATCTTTGAATACATGGTCACCAGTTTGAAACTTTGAGGGAAGATTAAGGTGTGGCCTTGTTAGAGGAGATGTCATGAGGGGTGAACTTTAAGACTTCAAAAGACAAACCCCCTCGTGATGCCCACTTCTCTCACAATGCATTGAGGTTGTGGATCAATATGTGAGCTCCCAGTTGTTTCTTCGCTTTATCATCATGGACCCCCAAAATGAAACTGAAATCACAACAAAATTGTTTCTTTTATAAACTGTCTTGGCCCTAGTGTTTTATCACAGCAGTAGAAAAATAACTAATATAGAAGTTGATACAAGAGTGGACTCTTGCTGATATAGACTTAACTAGGTTACATGGAAGAATGTGGAAACCTTTAAGATTTTGAATTAGGAAAGCAGTTGAGCACTCTGAGCAGAGATTAATGAACCATCCTAGTAGAGTCTTAGTCTTGGTAGCTAGTGCTGTTGAGTACTGCTCTACATAGACTGTGGAGGCCCAGCTTAAGAGCTTTCAAACTGGAAAAGTATTGACAACTGGGTCAGAGACCAATTTTGTGTTATTTTCACAAAGAATGTGGCTGCTTTCCACTGCTATCATGAAAATTTGCTTGAGAGTAAACTGAACATTATTGGAAAATATCTTTGGTGGAGAAAATTTCAAGAAAGTCTATTATTGACTCTGTAATGTGGCAACCACTCTTATGCACATTTACAATAAAATCGACAAAGTGGGACACACGTACATAAAAACAAAATACAAAATATAAAGAAGAAGAGTAGGAGGAAGAGGAGAAAGAGAAGGAAGAGGAGAAGGAGGAGGAGGAGCCGAAGGAGGAGCAGAAGGAGGAGGAGCACCATGAAACTTACAGTTAGAGCCAAGATTTGTACTGAAAGAGATGAAGAATAGAAGAGGTCCAGTATGATCTGAAAGGAATGCAGGGTTAATAAAGACTTTCTGATAACAACCTATGCAAATTCTAACTTTCCAAAACAGTGCCACCAACTGGAGACCAAGTTCAAATATATGAGCCTATTAGGAACAAAAGAATATTTCATGTACTGGGAAATAGTCAGTAATGAGAAAATATCATAGAATCAATCTAAATATAACAATATTATCACTGGAAATACAGTGTCTTCCTTTATGAGAAAGGGAATTAGCAATGAAATGATGGTCCTATCAGATTTTGTGAATTGCAAATACAAATACTGATAATTGAGAGAGCACAAAGAGGTAAGTGACCATCCACTCAGTGGAACATCCAATTCTCTAGGCCCTCCAGACTGGGACAAAACCCTGCCCCCGCACCTGTCTCGGCTTCTCTAGCCAGCCAGCAGGTGAGTTTCCCGCAGGAAGGCTGTTCCAACACCCCCATCCCATGCATCAGACCCTACAAGCTACAAGTCCCACTCTACCCCCCAAACCCTCCTATTCCAATCCTCATGCACACAACCTCAGTGGAACTCTGAAACACAGTCTGCTACTACACAGAGAGAACCAAGAGGTGAGTTGTAACATGACAGCCTGCTTGTAGGGGTTTGTGTCCTACCCAGTTTCACTGCTGGCAAGTCCCAAAGAAAATCACACAGTGGTCTCCATAAGATTACAAACTGATTGGCCCATTAGCTCAGGCTTATTATTAACTCTTATAACTTACTTAACCCATTATTCTTATTTATGTTAGCCACATGGCTCAGTACCTTTTTTAGTGGGGCATGTCACATCCTGCTTCTTCCGTGGTCTGGGCAGGACTGGGAGGACTGGGGTTCTTCCTTCCCAGAATTCTCCTGTTCTCATTGCCCCACCTCTACCCCCTGTCTGGTTGACCTGACTATATGCCCTACCTGGCCAATCAGCGTTTATTTAAAACATGATTGACAGAATACAGACAATTCTCCTGCACCAGTGAATGACCACCCACATGGCAGGACACCCACTCTCTAGGCCCTCCATACCAGGGCAAAACCCAGGTCCCCCCTTCCCCACCTGTCTCAGCCTCTCTACCCAGCCAGCAGATAACTCCCATCCCATCTATTAGACCCTGCAAGCTACAAGTCCCACTCTGCCCACAAACCCTCCTATCCCCCTGCAATCTCAGTGGAATTCTGAAACACAGCCTAATACTAGACAGAGAGGACCAAAGAGGTGAGTGACTAAGTACCCAGTGGGAGACAAACACTGATAATCTGTGACAAATAGAAATACATGAATGGAAAAGCCGGGCGATGGTGGCGCACGCCTTTAATCCCAGCACTCGGGAGGCAGAAGCAGGCGGATCTCTGTGAGTTCGAGACCAGCCTGGTCTACAGAGCTAGTTCCAGGACAGGCTCCAAAGCCACAGAGAAACCCTGGCTCGAAAAACCAAAAAAAAAAAAAAAAAGAAATACATGAATGGATAGATAGATAGATAGATAGATAGATAGATAGATAGATAGATAGGTAGATAGTAGATAGATGATAGATATAGATAGATAGATAGATAGATAGATAGATAGATAGATAGATAGATAGATGAATGATAGATAGACAGATAGATAGACAGATAGATAGATAGATAGATAGATAGATAGATAGATAGATAGATAGATAGATGTTAGATAGTAGATAGATAGATATATGATAGATAGATAGATGGTAGATAGATGATAGATATAGATAAATGATAGATGATAGATAGATAGATAGATAGAAGATAGATTGTAGATAGATGATAGAGATAGATAGATAGATAGATAGATAGATAGATAGATAGATAGATAGATATGTTAGACTAATGGGTGGCTAGATGAGTAGATATTATACTAACTAATAATTTTTCAATAAAAAGATAAACAGATAGGTTATAGATAAATCAAGTGGAGAAGAAAGTTACTGAAAAAGCATCATCTCCTGAAAGAACTCAGAGAAAGACAGAGAAAAAGATACAGAAATGGACAAAGATTGATATGTAAACAGCTATCCTACAGCCCACTGAAAGGCTATCACAGACTACTCAGGTATTTCTTTCCATCTCAGTGGAAAATGGACACTGGATACTGTTTGTCCCTCATGACCGGATTCATAAGATGAGATTTTAGTCTTGACTTTTTTAATTATTTTAATTATTTAATTATTTTAATTATTCTTTTTTCAATCACAAGAATGCATAAGAAAAGAGTTTTCTTTAATGTGAAAGTATGCAAAAACTCATATGAAAACATGATTTCTTGGCTCTCTGCTCCTCCCTGTTCTAGAGACAGCAGCTTCTTTTCATGCACTCCCAGCCTCATTCCAGAGACATGATGGTAAAGGTCGGAGTGAACGGGTTTGGCCGTATTGGACGCCTGGTTACCAGGGCTGCCTTCACTTCTGGCAAAGTGGACGTTGTCGCCATCAATGACCCTTTCATCGACCTCAACTACACGGTCTACATGTTCCAGTATGACTCCACCCATGGCAAGTTCAAAGGCACAGTTAAGGCTGAGAATGGGAAGCTTGACATCAACGGGAAGGCCATCACCATCTTTCAGGAACGAGATCCCGCCAACATCAAATGGGGGGATGCCGGCGCCGAGTATGTTGTGGAGTCAACTGGTGTCTTCACCACCATGGAGAAGGCTGGGGCCCACTTGAAGGGTGGGGTAAAAGGGTCATCATCTCTGCCCCTTCTGCCGATGACCCCATGTTTGTGATTTGTGTGAATCATGACAAGTATGACAATTCCCTCAAGATTGTCAGCAACGCTTCCTGCACCACCAACTGCTTAGCCCCCTTGGCCAAGGTCATCCATGACAACTTTGGCATTGTGGAAGGACTCATGACCACAGTATCATGCCATCACAGCCACCCAGAAGACTGTGGATGGCCCCTCTGGGAAGCTGTGGCGAGATGGCCATGACGCTGCCCAGAACATCATCCCTGCGTCCACTGGCGCTGCCAAGGCTGTGAGAAAAGTCATCCCAGAGCTGAACAGGAAGCTCACGGGCATGGCCTTCCGTGTTCCTACCCCCAATGTGTCTGTCGTCGATCTGACATGCCGCCTGGGGAAAGCTGCCAAGTATGAGGACATCAAGAAGGTGGTGAAGCAGGCATCCGAGGGCCCACTAAAGGGCATCCTGGGCTACACTGAGGACCAGGTTGTCTCCTGTGACTTTAACAGTGACTCCCACTCTTCCACCTTCGATGCTGGGGCTGGCATTGCTCTCAATGACAACTTTGTAAAGCTCATTTCCTGATACGACAATGAATTCAGCTACAGCTACAGAGTGGTGGACCTCATGGCCTACATGGCCTCCAAGGAGTAAGAAGCCCGCCCTGGACCACCCATCCCAGCAAGGACACAGCAAGAGAGAGGCCCTCGGCTGCTGAGCAGTCCCTGTCCTAACTAACCCTTGACACTGAGCATCTCCCTCACAGTTTCCATCCCAGACCCCCAGAATAGCAGGAGGGGCTTAGGGAGCGCTACTCTCTTGAATACCATCAATAAAGTTCATTGCACCCCCCCCAAAAAAAACATGATTTCTCACAACACAACTTTAAAAATAATTAAAGTGTTAGCAGAATGCATGTAAAATGAAAGAAGAGAGTAAATAAAGAAGATTAAGGGATTAATTAGGACTGGGAGTATATGAGGGTAGAGGTCGGGTGAATTAACAAAAAATAAAATCCTTACGGAAACCCACTAGTTAATGAGATATTTTCCAAATATGACTTTAGAAAAAGAGTTGAAACAGAATTGTCCTGCATGGTTGGACTGTGTTGCTCCCAGAAAACATGTAAGAAAATGAACATTGCATCACAAGACATGATATCCTTTCCTACTAATTCATGGTCAGAGGGGCCCTAGAGGACTTCAGAATAACACAAGCTATTGCTGTTAGCTGTGGTTATTCACCAAAATTCCATGGTAAGACTGTATTGTTGAAGATACCACACATTCTGGCTTCAGGATACAGAGAAATAAATAACAACAACCAGAAATTGAAGACTTATGGGGAGTGATGACATCATTGCGATTACTCCAATGGACTTACATGCTGTAATAAAGACCTACTACACAAGAAGCGCTGGTGGTGCAATAATGGCATAACTATCATGGTGTAACTAACCACTTCTGGGTTATAGTTATAAGACTGCTCCATAGGAGGGAATTTCATGACTTGTACTGTAATCCATATCAAAAGCCCATATTTGGGGAGGGCATAAGCTCAAGGGCAGAACTGACAATTGTTATTTTGCCAACTGGTCATGCTACCAAATTAACTCCTAAGTATTTTGGAATATATTCATAAACTTTGGCTGTTCTCAAGACCTTTAACGGAAAAGCTGCTTTTCACGGTGAGCCACATTCAACACAGATACATAACTGGTCAGAGTACTGTGAGGAAAAAACTAGGTGCTCAGCCCTAAGCCAAACATTGACCGTACCACCACCCAGGCTCAGAGAACACAATGTAAGAGTGTGCAGAAATCGTGTAAGAATCAGAAGAGAAGGAAGAATTCTGTCTTCTGAACATAGCACAGCTATTATCCTCATGAACTCATGCAGCTCTGGTGACCTTCCTAAGACCAAAACAAGATTAAGCCACTTAAAATCCTGGCATACACAGGATAATATCCCAGCCCTTCCCAACTGGGGAGATACCGGCAGCAGATAGTTGTTTGGGAGGGAGAATTATTCTGTTGTGAGGATATGACCTCTCATAGGACTTACATACCCTTGTAAGTACCCCCACACTCGTTCACATATGGAGAACACTAAATGGATTTAATGAGTGAAAGAGAAAGAGACAGTGAATGTTGGTAGCAGAACATATAGATAAAGAAAGCACAGGAGCTGGAGGAGGGAAATGAGCGATAGATATAATTATATTTCTTTATATACATGTATGAAATTCTAAAACTAAGAAAAATATTTAAATTTTGAATGTTTTCACTGTCAGTTGATTCAGTACTCTTATAGAAAAGATATGCAAAATAATTTTTGGTTAAGCATCATTCTCTGTGTGATAATATATGCACTCAGAAGTATGTGAATTAATCTTATCTACCTTTTTATTATATTTAAAATTAATGTTTATTTGTCTACCTTTGTGAGTATATGCAAAGTGTATGAGGGAGTAGATGTGCCTATGTGCACAGAGATCAGAAATACACAGAGGTGTTTGCCCAGTCTGTTATGTGTGTGCAGGGATCTAACTTCCTGTTCTCATGATGGCACAGCCAGATACTCTTAACTGTTGAGCTATCTCTCTAAGTCCTGCCATCCATTTTTAATAAATACCTCTGGGATGTTTTAGATAGGTTTATATGCATTTTAATGATTAGTGGTTTCTATATACTAGAAATGAATCCAATAACAACATGATTTGATTAAAAGTAGACTGGTCTTTAATTTTGACACAGAAATCTGCTACTTTGACCCTAAAAACAGTGAATTATCTTTCTGCCACAGATGCTTAGTGGGAAAAAGTTTCAAGTTTAGTTCATAGCTTCAACCCAGTAAAGATGCAGAGGTAGATTTTTCTGAGACTTTAAAAGTTTAATTTGAAGAAAACTTCAGTAGCACCAAGCATTTGGAACAGGCAGCTACTTCAAAGCCAATGAATCCAGGGCAGCCTCTCTGCTCTTGGGGACACTGACCACAGGTTCTCTTATGTCTCTCTGCACTACCTCATCTAGCCTGGATTCTCCTGAGATTAATTAAGAAAGACCTTTCATGAGGTCAGAATAAAATTAGGATGCGATTAGCCAGGGAAAAAAAAGTCTTTGGAGTAGCAAACAAGTTGTCCAGAGTACCTTGTTTTTCAAGTTTCCATGTAAGTATAAAGAAAAATGGGGACATAGAGAGGATGGAAGAAAGAAGTGAAGAGAGAAACAGAGTGGGAGAGAAGGGAGAAGGGAAAAGTAGAGGGAAGACCAACATAAGCTAAGCACTTATACCACATTTATGGATGCCTTTATTTAATTTCATATCGGAGGCAATCCGAATTCAAGCTTTCTGTCATCCATTAAATGATTTAGTAGTTTCATTTTTATTTTGTTCTTCATTGATCCTCAAATATATACTTTCTGTGGTTATGGCAATTCCTTCCCAGCACTTCCTTGTTTTCCTTGAAGCATGGAGTTTATGGTAGACACGATGTTGGAGATGCTTAGACCACTAGCAAGGTTGTTGATATGATCACAAAGCTGTTGTTAAAGCTATGACAATGGTTGCTAGGAATGTTAATGTTCAACATAGAAATTATACTCTATGATGTTTTCCATACTTTAAAAATGGTTTTCTAAACAGTTTCAAAATGGAGCAACGTGCATTCAAAGTTCTTTTAAACATCTATATGTGATTTTTTATATTATCTGATAGGTAGGAGGTTTTATTTTTTTTGGTTTTTCGAGACAGGGTTTCTCTGTGGCTTTGGAGCCCGTCCTGGAACTAGCTCTGTAGACCAGGCTGGTCTCGAACTCACAGAGATCCGCCTGCCTCTGCCTCCCGAGTGCTGGGATTAAAGGCGTGCGCCACCACCGCCCGGCCAGGTAGGAGGTTTTTGTCTGCTTATATGCCTGCTCATCACATGCATGCCTGGTATCTGAGGAGGTGAAAACTAATGTGACAGAAGAATGTGAGGCATCATGGAGATGCTGGGATTCAAACCCAGGTCCTCTGGAAAGCAGTCAGTGTTCTTAACTTCCCATTCATCACTGCAGTCCCCCATTTTTAAAGAAACACTTTGCTTTTAAAGTAACATCCTCATCAGAGTCCAACAAAATTGAGTTTTCAATGAGTAAGCGAAATCACGCATAGTATAAACTATACCTAATTTCACTATTTTTCTAGATTATTTAAAAAATATCTGTGTGTATGTGTACGGTCATACTAGAGTACATGTGTGGATGCAGGTGTGTAAGGGGAGACAAAGAATACCCTCAGGTGTCCCTTTCATGGTATTATTTGTTGTGATTTTTGAGAGCAGATCTTTCTCATTGATGTGGAACTCACTTAGGCTGAACTGACTGGCTGGGTAGCCTCTAGACTACCTGTCTCTGCCTCCCCAGCTCTAGGATTATGGGCAAACAAGCATTTACCTGACGGATCTTTTTCTGCACTCTCGATGCTCACTGATCTCTCTCCCCACCTTCAATATTTCCTTTATGTAATCTTCTAGAAGTGTCTTTAAGAAATGCTTGTTAATGATTTGCTGCTTTAACACATGCTTTTATTTTAATGTTACATTTTAAGTGTCAATCCCATCATTAACTCCATCTACCCCATAAAACCTGCTGTGTAAAGCATGAGTTCAAAACCATTAGTCACATGGTGGTTACTCAAAAAGCTTAAAGAAAAATGCCTTTGTGTCCAGAGCCTACAATTTACCAGTCTAGAGAAAACCTACATGAACTGTTTCTTTTCATGAATGGAAAATTAGCCCAAAGTGCTTAAAAGCATTAAAAGAACAAAAATTGCACAAGAAAACTGACAGAGCAGAATAAGAAAGACATTATCCCATAGATTATGAATGAGGTAAGTAAAGAGTTTGTGTCTTGGCCAATGAACAGTTTTTATTTTTCTTTCGTGTTTTAATTTCCATTCTATTGCTGAGAAGAAACAGCATGACCAAGGCAACTCTTATAAAAAATATTTAATTGTGGGCTTACATAGAATTTCAGAGGGTTAGTCCATTATCATCATGGTAGGAAATATGCTACCAGGTAGGCAAGCATGGTATAATTGAGAGCTTTATATCCTGGATCTTCAGGCATCAGGCAATGACAGAGGAGACGTGAGAAGGAGGTAGGTAGATAAAGACAGAGAGAGAGAGAGAGAGAGAGAGAGACAGAGAGAGAGAGAGAGAGAGAGAGAGAGAGAGAGAGAGAGAGAGAGAGAGAGAGAGAGAGTCTGGGACTCATATAGGATTTTGAAATCTTAAAACCCACACTCAGTGACACACCTTTTCCAATAAGGCCAGACCTCTTGATTCTGTCCAAACAGTTCGTCAACCGAGACTAAATATACAAATACATGAGTCTATAGGGCCACTTTCATTCAATCCACCATATTTCTCCCTTGATTATTTGTTCAAACAAATTGTATCTTTGGGCAAAGAGCTGGAAGCCAACTGAAAGATGTATAGATGTAAGCCATTGGAAGTTTTCATCTGGCTCAAATATCATCTGATTTTGAACCCATTATCTGTTTTATAATTTTTACTTGTTTAGCCTTAATCATTCTCAATCATTTAAAAAAACCTTGTTATTTTCTGTTGTTTCTGGAATCCTTCCATTGTGCAACCTGAGGCTTTATTTGGTTATTTCCACTGGGTGCTATAGTATGCTATCATTTATGTAGTTATGGGAGTAGAAATTTGGATTGTAAGATTTAATTAAGACAAGAGCCATCTTATAAAATATTTGGCAACATTCTTTCCCCAAATGATGCTTCAGTCTAACTGCTTCATAAAGTGGTAAATATGACAGACTGGTTTGCAGAAAAAGGAATAAAATTTGCATCTAAAACCTCCAAATTAACTCTGAGTTTGAGTCATTTTTCCTAATGCTATGGTATTTTGATATTTAAAGCTCAATATCATATGTACTGAGAAACAGCAATATTTCTTCTTCCACCACAAAACCCAAACTTATATTTGGGGGGCTTATAGTGAGTTTTCATTTTTGGATGTGTAGGAATAACAGACATATGAGAATCTTTCCCACACTGTTTCCTATTTCATGTCCATTTTGAGATATGGAACCAAGTACACATGAGTCAAATGAATAATGGACACAGACTGATAAATTCTGTATAGATTCTTAAACTATATATATATACAAAGTCATAAGGAGTATTTTCCTACCATTACTATCATATACATTAATATACAAACACACAAAGATATACTCACATAGAGATGTGCAGATAAACACAAACACACATGCATTCACACACAATAAAAATCCAAAGCCTCTTTAGAAGAAAAGACTTTTAATGATAATGTAACTTTCAGAACTTAATTTGCAGCCATAGTATTATGCACCAGCTACAGACAGATGTAAGAAAGCAAAACCACAGTAAAGTCTCTAGCTCAAAGTTAAATTGTCATGTTGGCTCATTTATTTTACTTTATTCTGCATCTAATACAGAAGCAAACTGAGATATACCACTGAGAATTACTTACTTAATCATAGAAAATACATGAAAGTGGCCAAATCCTGAAGTTGTTAAGTACAATACTCAACATGCCTTTATTAAAGCAGTGTGTTAGCCAAGCAATGTAGAGCCAGCAACTCCTGAGAGACTCAAAGACAATCAACAAGGATGAATACAAATTGACTAATGAAAGCAACTACATGTTGGCAATAAACCCACATTTTAGAAGAATTAAAAAAAAAACTTTCAAATCTGATCTTACAAATTTTGATTTCTTTTATTTGATATAAGCTTAAGTTACAAAGCCCTTGTGTTTTACAATTCTATTAAAGGTGCTTTTCCTTCCTTGACACACTTAGCTGTACCGTTTTAAAAATAGAACATTTATGAGTCCCTAAATAAAAGCCTTGATCTATACATCTCAAAACAAAATGCTGATTCTCTAGATCCATTAGTATGTCTTAAAGAATGAATGTTTATTTTCCTCTCAAATCCATATGTTGTGACTCTAACAAAGTAATGGTATTTGACCATGAGAGTTTTTGAAGATAATGCTAACTAAGTCATGAGAATGAAACTTGACGTTATAGTTCCTATCATTAAAATGAAATAATTAAAATGGTGCTGAATAGCAGTTTCTCTTGAGGTTAAAACTGTCAGTCTTGGAGGGAACCTCCTTAATATGTAGTGTGTTAGAGCAGAGATAAAACTGCAGAGTTTTCTGAAGGGAGGTGAAATATTTAATCCTCTGGCAAAGCTCCTTAAGCTCAGGAAGTAAACAACTCAAAGGCTTCTGGAAGTTCCTAAAACTTATCAGATACATTTGGCTTTTCCTTCCCCAAGCATATAAAAGCAGTAAGGACAGCTAAGATACATTTTCAGAAGCTGAGATACCTAGAAATGCTTCAGATCAGCAAGATATCTGAGAGTAGAGTCCAGTGAAGCTGTTTGGAAGAGGCTCAGACTTCCTGAGACATGTAGAAAAGACACTCCCCAACCTTTTCTGATGAATGCTGTGCAATGTGCTTCAGGTTTGCAGTTTTCAAGAACAGTCACTCATACCGGAGTGATGCAACTGACTTAGAGTCATTTATGCTACTTTAAGTCACCCTTCACCCATAATCCTGTAAGTAACAACAGTGAAACTTATTGGCTACCCAAGTGGGCTAGATTTTGGTGGTTGCCTTATTTTGGTCTTTCATTAGTTCCCTCTCTGGGGTTAGTAAATGTTTGTTAAATCTTCCCTAGGAGTGGTGTCATTAACAGGCATGTAATGTACAAGCAAATAGCACATTGTTTCTCTAGCGATGAGCCAGACTAGTAACCACAAAAAAATAGAAATCTGATTATTTTATAATAATTTACCTCTATGTGTACCTGAAGCAAGCTGACATTTCCCATCCTATTTCTTCAATGGAAATATGAGGAAGATAAGCCCACACTGTTTGACTGGGTGAAGTCATAAAAGAAAATAGGCAAACAGCTTCACAAGTGTGTCTGGCAAGTGACAAAGCCTGAGTTAAGGATGAATATGTCATCCTTCCTCAGTAACATCCTAAGAAGTCATTGTTCCTTAGAGTTAAAACAAAGGATACAAGTTGATCAATCTCCTATTACTCTGGCAAACAAAACTTGCAGATTCACTTCCTTGTTCCTACCAGCATTTCACTGAATAATAATAAATACTTTACTTTTTATGATGCCAAGAAGAGTCATTTCACCATTTAAATAGATTTTCTGAAACCTATTATCCCTATATTGGAATGAGATGTTGCCCTCTAAAATCTGGTTGTTTTCCAAGGGCCTGGAAACAAAACTCTAAACCTGTCTGAATAATATACAAATAATTCAGTGTAGTAATTTTTATGACCACAATATATGCTAGAAAAACATTTTTGGTTGCTGATAAGAATTCAAAGGTATCTAAGGCAGATGTCCTCAAAGAACCCAGACAAGTGAAGAAAACAGACTCAAAGAGACATCTTAAAGTATAATGACTGCTCAGAGAGGCAGAAACATAAGGCATAGTAATATTTATTGACAGAATAAAAACTGGGCTATAATTCTTGGGGTAAATGGGAAATATTTTCATAGTATAAAAAAACAAGCAAGCAGATGAGGTGTTCACTATTTTTTGAACCTAATTTTTCTTCTACAACCAATGCATATAATATAAAATAAATTAATTTTTGAAGGGACTATTACATGTAACCTAACAGGTCAACTTATAATATTCTCTTCAAGGGGGAGGAATACAACATGCCACATTGCAATGAACAAATTTTTAGTGAATTGGAACTAGTTAATAATATATTAACCTTACTTAATAATAGTTGTAATATCAATATGGCAATTTCTCAGAAAACTAGAAAACCACCTACTTCAAGACCCACCAATACCACTTTTGGGTATATACCCAAAGGATGCTCAATCATACCACAAGGACATGTGCTCAACTATGTTCATAGTAGCATTGTTTGCCATAGCCAGAACCTGAAAACAACCTAAATGCCCCTAACTGAAAAATGGATAAGGAAAATATGGTACATTTACACAATGGAGTACTACACAGCAGAAAAAATAATGACATCTTGAAATTTGCAGGCAAATGGATGGATGTAGAAAACATCATATTGAGTGAGGTAACCCAGATCCAGAAAGGCAAATATTATATCTACTCACTCATAAGTGGCTTTTAGACATAAAAGAAAACCAGCCTACAATTCACAATCCCAGAGAACCTAGACAACAATGAGGATGCTAAGAGAGGCATACATGGATCTAATCTACATTGGAACTAGAAAAAGACAAGATCTCCTGAGTAAATTGGAAGCATGGGGAACATGGGAGAAGACTCAAGGGGAGGGGAGAGGAAGAGAGGGAAGCAGAGAAAAATGTATACCTAAATAAAGTCAATAAAAAAATAAATAAAAGTAAATATAATGTTCTTAGTCTCTTTCCTTATTTCTGTGACAAAATACTCTGACTAAGGCAATTTAACGGATTAAGGATTTATTTCAGCTCACAGTTTAAGGTATAAAACATCTTGTTGATAAATTGAAGACAGCAATAACTTAAAGAAGTTTCTCTGCTGTTGGAAAAATAGCAATGTATACTGCTGCTCAAACTCCATTCTCACACTGTCCAGAATTCTCCACCCAAGGAACAATCTGGCCCAAATTAAGATGCTTTTTCTCATATCAGTTAACATGATCAGTATAATCACTCATAGGCATAGTCAGAACTTATTTCCTACGTGATTCTTGATTCTGTCAAATTGACAATCAACACTGGTCATCACATTTGTACTAGTGTGCATACATTTCACTCCCATTATGTCCAGTACCTGACAATTTTCATTGGTTCCAGGTGAAGAACCTGTTTCAGACTAACCCAGACTTTGGAAAGTTAAGTCCAGTTTCATGAGAAAAAAAGAAGAGAACAACAATTCAAAGACTTCTTTCTTAAAAGTGAGAAACATAGGAAACAGAAATTCATTTCCATCCTCCAGATGCCTCACCCAGCTATCATACTGGCTCCCATGATAGTTGTTCTTAACTAATTTAAAAAATTAATTAACATTCTCATTTGAATCAATTAACATTCCAAGAACTCTAACAAATCCTGTTCATAAGCTCTGTTTATACTACATTGTTTTTTATCCTTTATCACATTTTTAGTTATGAAAGTCAATTATGTTCATTATAGGTCACTAAAATTTATAACAGATATTAAGAAAAAACTAAATCATTATCTCCAAAGTCAGAAATAACCACAGCTTATTGTCTTTCAGACAGTTTTTCTTTTTTTGCTTATGCATTGCTCTAATAGAAAATATATTGCTTAAATACATGTTGTGTTGCATTACCATTCTAATAAAAATGGGGTAGCTTTTGATTTATACAATATGTACAAAACTAGTATATTTCTTTTAAATGCTTACCCAAGTATCTTATATTGCCAACTTATACAATAATGGTATACGCTTTAAAACTAAAAATTAACTTAGTTATCCTGCAAATTATATTTCCTCAGATTTCACCAGTTATGACACCAGTATCTTTTGTCTGATGCAGAATAAATACCATAAAACCACAATGCATGTGTTCCTCATGCTTCTCTCTCCTCTGGTCTCTGACTAAGTTTGTCCTTCTTTCCCGTACAGTTCATGCTATTGAAAACTACTCCTCAGGTATTCGATAGACAGTCCCATAGTTTGCGCTTCTCTAGTGTTCTCTGATAATAAGCTCCCTTCTCAGCACAGTGTTAGGGAGACAATTGTAAGCTGACAAGTTATCACTGGGGAAACTCACTTTGATCTCTTATATGTCATATTCCATTTGATCTTCCTTCTGCAATGTGTTATTGGAAGTTAGTTATTGTTTCCAAGCCATGCAGCAAATGCTTGATTTAATCATACTTCCTAGAGTAGTAGGAGCTATGCTACATATGTCGTACTGGGAACTTGCTTCTGGTGATCTATTCCATCTTGCTATGTATTATTTAATATCAGTGCCAATTCATGAATAACAATTATCTGTGTAATGTATGCTATTTATTTTGTGGCACAAAGTGCTTAGTTTGCCCGCTGAGCTCTGCTCACATTGGTTCTGTGAGGTTTGGAAGTGTACTATTATCGTTTGCGATGTCATGGCTGTTGTTCTGTGAGCATTTCCTTTTTCTTTCTTTTACAGCAAAGGTCCTACTTTTTGTGCAGGCTCAGACGAAACCATTTCTCCATGGAAACTGATTCCTTGGGAGAGGAGCAGAGAAAAATGTTGAGCTCAATAAAAATCAGTAAGAAAGAAAGAAAGAAAGAAAGAAAGAAAGAAAGAAAGAAAGAAAGAAAGAAAGAATTAAGAAACAATAAGTCAGCTTGCATACAGTCCTTTACATGGAAAAACAACATCTGATAACCCAATAAATTATTCACCAGGTTTACTTTAGTATAAAATTGCAGAAAATGGAACAATATTTAAACCATTTGACCTACAATGAAAGCCTCTCTCTCTCTCTCTCTCTCTCTCTCTTTTTCTCTTTCTTATCTTTTTTTTATTAATTTAGAATCTGATTTGTACAACATGCCTGTCACTCAGGCTTTCAAAGCCAAAGTCTGAATTTATGTTTTGACTCTGCCATATCTTGGGCAAGTTACTTTTTCCATATCTCAAGTATATGTACCATCATATGTGGCTGGGAATGTAAGTCTGCCTTGCTGGAAAAGAAATTGAGACATTTTTAATAAGTTAATGCTTACAAAGTTCATGGAATTATACTTAGTACTTTGTAATATTATAATTGCTATTTTGACATTTTAATGAAGGTCAATAATAAAGAGATAGCATCAAGTAATAACCAATTCTATTTGATTCTGCCTCATGAGAAAGACATTCACTAATTCTGTTTGTGAGACAGACTATTTTTAAGTTAAATATTTCATTTTATTAATTATTAACTTAAATTTTCTTCAGTAGGCACAGTTTAATCTATATTTTATCTTCTAAGTGTTTATATTCAATTCTTCATCAAATCTTTATGAACAGATGAAACATAAAGTATTAGAGGAGTGAAATTCTTCAATATTATTTTCTAATTGTAGTTATTGTCATTATAAATTTTCTCAATAGAATGAACAACACCAAGAGTTTTAATATAGGATATGGATTTGGGGTGACAAGGATGTATCAAGGTCCACCTATCAATTGTAACAAGTATAACCCTTTAATGGAATACATTGATAATAGGGGAAGGTGTGTTTGTGTAGAACTGGGGTGGAAATTGTAGAAAAGTGCTTTGTCTTCTCATTTTTGCTGAAAAATGGAAAAAGAATAAATAAAATAAAGTCTATTAAACACTTCCTATGTGTACTGGTATCTCTAAGTTGAACTTGTGAATACCTTCTATTATAGTACATGAATACCACTTCTCACAGCAAAAGATTGAATAAGCTTCTCTGACCTTGAATTTGAAACTTTCTTCATATTTTGTTTTAAAAGTACCAGAAGTAACATTCTTTAACTTTTCAAACTAAGTTCCACAAGAAACTTTGGTACTGATAGTTCTAGAATAAAAAGGCTTTTTGGGGAGATGATTTCTATCAAAAGTCAGCTGCATTGTCTCTCTTGTTGTGGGACTAGTCTTTAGCTGATCCAACCCTCTAGGCATCAACACTGCACAAAGGATTGCAGACAATTAGAAAATATTGACAGTGGGACAAGTAGTCTTTCCCATGGAAAAGCAAACTAATCAGTTATCCAACAATCAAATGGTTAGATATGGAAATATATATATATATATATTAGTATGAATTTTACTTTACTGATATAAATTTAAGGTAGGTCAGTTTTGTTAAACTGTTGTATATTTCTATTCTTATTTAAGGTATTAATTTTATTCAGCTCATTTAAAAATGTAATATATAATTTAAAAATACAGGTTAATAGTCATCTATAATATCCAAACTTATAGCCATTTTAGTTAGGATTTTTTGGTACAAAAAGATGTATTCCAACTAGACAGGTAATTCTCAAATGCATCAAAGACTTAAAGAATATGACATTTATACGCTTTTAAGAACTTAGACTCTTCTCAATAGTGAGACATGTCTGCTCCTGGAAGCACCAATTACTTCAGAGAGGATGATAGTCATTGAAGAAACTCAATATGGAGTTTGTTTTCAATGTGGCAAGGCTAACCATTTGGGCAAGAAACTGCTCTTGCTTGGACAACTTGACAGTATGCTGTATAAACTGGACATGCAGAACCCACAGGAAAGGGACTACTAAACTTTGTCAAAACAAGGCAGAATGATCCTTCAGGTTCCTGATTCACAGAAGCAACTGTCAGACATTCTGCAGGAAACAGAGCAAAGTGACTGATGAATTTTGCCAAAATATGTGGGACAGTCCTTCAAAATTCCTCATTCACTAAAAAGTGTATCAGGTATTGTAGGCTTATAGGCTAAGGATGGATGCCCCCAAATGTTACAGAAAAACTGGTTGACTTTTCAGACATCCAGATGTCTCTGTCATTTCTAGAGTTTTGGCAGTCACTTGTAATGTATTTTCTGTTCACTCAAGATAGTATTTTATCCTTTTGGGATATTCAATAGACTTGAATACCAGATAGCTATAATTATAGTTTTCCTCAGTTATGATAAAAGGTAAATCAGATATGAAATGTTAGACATAAAAAGAGAATAGATGATATTTTAATTTTGCCAAATACAAATAGACTGAATATTGTAACTGTAATTCTTGCTTGAAAACTGTTTTGTTATATGTAATTTTACTATGTCAAAGTAAAACTTTCTCCTTTGATTACACAAAAAGGGGAATGCTGTGGGATGATCTTTTTGTATTCTGTGAATATGTGTTGTTCTCACTGGATGATAAATAAACTGCTTTGATCAATGGTAAGACAGGAGAGAGCCAGGCAGAAATCCATGCTGAGATACAGGAGAAAAAGGGTGGAATCAAGAGAGAAGCCAGTCATCTGCCTAGGAAGGAAGATGCGTAAAAAAATGAAGTAATGCCATGGCCATATGGCAATACAAAGTAATAGAACTAGGTTAATTCAAATGTAAGAGCTATCTAATAATAAGGTTGAGCCATCAGCCAAACATTTATAAATAATATAAATTTATGAGTAGTTGGTTATTCAGGTAGTGGTGTGTGGGAGAGAAAGCTTCATTTACATGTATATTCAAATATACTCATGCATGTAACAACAATTGATAAAAAATTAGCTAATTATTTTGAAAGAAAGTAATAAGGGGTATATAGCAAATTTTGGAGGAAGAAAAAGGAAGACAGAAATGGAATGATAATATTGTAATTTTAAAAATAAAAAAATAATTAAAATGTTAGCTGATGTATAGGATAAGCCCAAGCTTCATAAAGAGAACAAACCTAAGACATTGTGTTGATAGCTCCAATTGAATTAAGAGTCAGTATCTGCACAGAACCATCCTGAATCAATGAACAAACCCCAAAGAGCTGTAGACTGAAACTCTGAAGCCAGTGTACAAGAGGTCTACATCTCATTGCCCAAACCATAGAGACATGAAGGATAAGTAATTATGGATTTATACTGGACTGTTTGTGGGTAGCTTGCTGCAGACACATCACTGACAAGAACAGATGACCCATTCAATTTATTATACTTGATAAATGATGAGAAAATTTGCTCACACAAGTAAAAGTAGCAAATGTCAGAAGATTAATAATGGCCTTTAGACTTATAGATGAATTCTCATAATTACTAGAATTGAAGTCACTAATATTCAGCTTGTATGTCATGAACTCTAGTGGCTCTGTGTTTTCATTAATTGATCAATGTAATTTTGAAAACTATTATACTAATATGAGTGTATTTTATCTACAGCATAATGTTTAATATCAAGTATTTCAAGATACAGGTAAAGTTTTTCTTCCATATTTCCAGACAATATCTTTTTGGACCTTAAAATTTCATCTTAAAATTGAAGCCATATTATGAATATCTTTAAAAGAATTATTCACTGCATATTTACAAGAATTAATTTTAGTTTGAATCTATAAATTACATGCTATATATTTATGAGATTTTATCTCGTTTTCCTTTAATTCTTTTATGGGGTCAACTAATGTAAATTTTATCAAACCATAACAATTTTTCAAAAACATCCAATGTAAGACTTATTTGGAGAAACTGTTTTGGATTCTCACAGTTTGCAAATAAATTCCCCACAAAAGTCTATCTTTGGAAGAGCAACACGGTTTTGTAGGAAACAGCAGAGAATGGTGTCTGGGCTCATCTTTTCACACACAGCTAAAACCAGGCAGGATAGGACAGCTTGGGTTTTATTAGATTCACCATTTTGATAACGTCATTTAATGTGAAACTCAGATCCACAACAAATACCTGTGTCAGAAAGCCCTGCTGTGAAGAAAAAAGTGAATTTCGTGAGTCTCATATTTCTAATATAAACTTCATCCAAAAGTCTTTATATTTTGCGCTGCTTTTTCTAAATCAGAGCCCACAGATTTATGCCATTTATATATTATCTGGTTTGTATTGAAATAGTTGCTGATTAAATATTGTATTTTGTGCAGACATGTTTGGTATTTTATGGGAGAAATAAAGTTCTTTAGAGTAAAATGCATTAGAAATTTTGACTAATACTCAAATGTATTCAGTCTTTAAAAATATTCTTGAGTAGTTTTCTCTCTGGTCACCAAGCACGTGTCTACTGGTTGTATAATATACATATTATTATTATATATTATACATATATATATATATATATCCCTGTGTCTTTGTGGTATGATTTGGATACAGTTAAATTGTGTCTCCCCAAGGCTTCTTGTTACTGGAGAGTTGTCCCCAAAAAAGTAATAGGAGGTTCTGTGGAACCTTCAAGAAATGGAGCCTGGAGAAACTTTCTTATAACAGTGGCTGGATGCTCTTGGACAGAGGTTCTCATGTAACCCTTGAGTTCTCACAAGAAGATTATGAAACGAACATCTGCCCTCTCTGCTCATGGTTTGAAACATAGCTGCACATTGCTCTTCATTCTAAGTTGACATTGTAAAAGGAAAAACCAGGTTACAGAGCCCACTCTACGCCTTTGAACCCCTAAAACACTGAAATATAAAAAGTTCTTTCTTTATTCCTCAATAATCCACATCAGATTTGTTACGATAATAAAAACTGACTAATGCATTTTGTATCACTGATCCTTTATATTGCACGGTCAGTTTCAAAACAGGCTAGTAAAACCAAAAGTGTGGGGCTAGTGACATGGATCAGCATGTAAAGTGCATCCTTGAGGACATGAGTTCAATAGTTGGGATGTATGTGGTAGGAGGAAAGACCAGATTCCCACGTATTGTCCTTTGATGTTCACGTATGTGTCTAAACACACAAATAGGCACACATGCACACACACACACACACACACTAAAGCCATAAACGTGCAATCATCCATTTGTGAAATTAGCAGCTGATGAGAGAGGAAGAATTTGTCTTCCTCAGGGATGAAACCTCTAAGTTATTATCCGACACGAAGTGGTGAGCCCTAGAAACTGGAAACATATACATACAGTTCACACTAGTGGAACACAGCATGCTGTATCCATAAGACTATTCATCTATATATATTTGTAATAATGATTACAGAGAAGGAGCCTATGAATTGTTAGACAGTGGATGGGGCAAATATGGGAAGGGTAGGAAGGAAGAAAGGGAAGCAGGAAAAGATGCAGATGTACGTTAGTTGAATTATAATATAAAAATTTAGAAACACAAAAGTATATATTGAGACAGGTTTTATTTGGATTTTATAGAACATTTTAAGCAGTTTTTATACATAATATGGAATTACATTACTGATTCCATATGAAAACTTTGTATTCGCTCATTCAGTAAATACTTACTTTGATCATAGCTTACTCTATTTGCAATTCTTCACCAGTGGCTAAAACATCTAACATCTCTCCTCCTAAAAGGATTATAACATTAAAGTTATTGATACCAAATTTAGTAACAAGTAATCACGCACTGAAAAATGTGTTGAAACCACATTAATTAAACAGGCATTTTTTTTATCATAATTTGGAAACAAAATTCCAAGGTCAAATGTTTTTTATCATTGGATTATTTAAAGGATTATGAATAAAGATCTACTCTGTGCCTCTCCTGCAGTTTCTGTGAGTGTTTGGCCATCTTTGGCATTCCTTGACTTGAATATAATTTACTTTAACCTTTGCCTAAATCTCCATATTGTGTTTTACTGTGTACATATCTACACCTGTATTTTCTTCTTTTACAGTTTGTTATTCATTTATTTGTTTATTTATTGGCAGGAGTTCTCTATTTGGAGATATGGCTTTCCTCAAACTTGACTTGGCTGACTGCTTCAAATTTCTGAGACCTGATATTATAGATGTGCACTACAATCTCTGAGAAATTTCTCCTCTTTTACAGTGGCCCAAGCTATGTGCAATTAGAGGGAGACTCATCTTACTCCAATATGACTTTGTCTTAGCTAATTATGTCTTGTTTCCAAATTATGTCACATGCTGAGAAAACAGTGTCTAGAATTTCAGAACACACACACACATATATGGAGGTATGCATACAACAATTAACAAATACTTAATGTGTGATGTGGAACAGAAAAGAGTAAATCATAGTGAAAGGATAGGATAAGATTGCAATATCAAGCAAAATGATTTGTTAAAGGCACCATCAAGCTGATGTGGGATTCCCTTTATGCTTTGAAACCATTGGTTAATAATGGAACTGGCTTGGCCTACAGCAAGGTAGAACTTAGTTAGGCAGGGAAAGCTAGGCTGAAGGCAGGGAGGAAGAAGGCGAAGTCGGAGAGAAGCCATGTAGCCCTACTAGAACTGTACAGAACTTTAGCTGGTAAGCCACTTCCACATGGTGATACACAAAATTATGGAGATAAGTTAAATTAATATGTAAGAGCTAGCCAATAAGAAGCTAGAGCTAATGGGCCAAGTAGTGTTTTAATTAATATGGTTTCTGTGTGATTATTTTGGTTCTAAGCAGCCCAGAATAAACAAGCAGCCCATTCAACATCAAGTAGGTTAAGAAAGAATTGCTGGCCTGGAAAGTTGACTCAGTGGTGAAGAACACTTACTGCAGATGGACTTAGTGGCATTCACCTTTGATCCTAACACTCAGGATGCAGAGGCAGAGAAATTCCTGTGAGTTTGAAGTCAGATTGGTCTAGAGAGCTAGGCTAGTTCTAAGACAGGGTGAGAAACTCTGTCTTGAAAATCCAAAAACAAACAAACAAACAAACATAAAACAAAGAACACCTACTGTTCTTACAAAAGATTGGAGTTTTTTTCCCAGCAACCACACTGGGCATCTTACATCTACCTGTAATTGCAGATCCAGATCCACTGGGTCCAACACCTTTAGTACTCTCATGCACACACACACACACACACACACTTATAAATAACAAAAAAATACTAGGTTTTTAAAAGAAGGAATTGCATTGCAAAAGGTAGACAAGCAGATACCCAACCAAGAAAAGAGGCCACGCGAAGATGTGAAAGCTCTGAATCTCACATGGAGAGACTGAGCCTTGGAGTTTGAAAAAAAAAAATCACGGAAGTCAGTGTGCTTGCAGTAGCACAAGTGACACAAGAGAGAAGTAGAAGGCCGGGCGGTGGTGGCGCACGCCTTTAATCCCAGCACTTAGGAGGCAGAGGCAGGTGAATCTCTGTGAGTTCGAGACCAGCCTGGTCTACAAGAGCTAGTTCCAGGACAGGCTCCAAAGCCACAGAGAAACCCTGTCTCGAAAAACCAAAAAAAAAAAAAAGAGAGAAGTAGAAGAATCACGGGACAATGCTTAATCAGCTCATGGAATATTCAACAGGTAATTCTAACTATTGGCCCCTGCTCTGTGTGAAATGGAGATTCAACACAGATTTTAGACAGATGATGGTATGCTCTTGTATATGTTTTACAATGGTAACTTTAGCTTCTGTAAGAGAAGGGGCTTTGGTAGATAAAGCACAATGGAGGAAAACCGATTAGGGAACTATTTCAGCAATTCAGATACAAGAGGGCAAGGTCCAGATACAGGGTAACAGAAGATTCATGGGAAACCCTTGAAGATCTTCATTTATACTTAAAATGAAAGCCAGCATTCCTGAGGGACTCTAATGCATGTGGAAAAAATCAGTTTCAGAATCATACAGAGGTTTATTCATTATAAAGTTGGAAAGGATTTGTTATTGACCTCATGAGCCAAAAATAAATAACGCTGAAATGAGTTTGCATCATAGCCTTTGTTGTAGATAACCTCTGAAACAGTGCATAGTGTTTCCTCCCCTTGGCACTTTTGTTCATTTGCTATATTGCTTTTAACACAGAATGCAAGAGTTACTTGCTATAATATCTACACTGAAGTACAAGTGCTGGAAAGTCAACTTCTGTACTAGGTTGAAGAAGGATTGACTTTGTTCTCGTGTACATTCATAATCATTCGCTGATTCTTTCCACTCAGGCCTCCTTTTTCCTGAGAAAGGAGCCAGTGTGGCATGAATTGTCATCTAGAGAGGATAGGGTGGCCCAGAACTGAGTGAGAACTCTTTCCCAGAGCCAAGGAGACACTAACGCTGTTGTGTTACTGTTTTTTCTTGATTCAAACATTTTTCCTGGAGAAAGAAGGACGATTCATAATGTTCATGAAAGTCATTTTTAAAAAGAAAAAAAAAGTACAACATTCAGGAGACTGCACCTCAAGAGTATTTAAATGGTAAATAATAGATAGGAGAGTTGACACTTTTTGGTGGAGTTGCCTGCATGTTGCACAGGAGCTTCAGTAATGCATACTTAATGAGCTGCCACCAATGCTGGAGTTGGTTCCTCAGTAACACAGTTGCCTTTGAAGCACCTATATTCCTATAAGTGACCCCAGTGCATTGTTTGGTTTAACAACCTATACTTGGGTAGGATCGTTTTCTTGTCATTGGTGCTCTATCCGGGGTGATCAGGCATACATTCCTATTTCCCACGAAAATAACTAAATATGATTGGCACCTGAACTAGAACTGACAGAACCTTACATTGTTTTGGAAAGGGAACATCATGGTCTCTGATATAGGCAATAAGATATGTAACTGAAGGTAAAGCACCTGTGGAGCACCGCGTGATATGGCTGCATTTCCCAGTACACTGTGAGATAATGTTCCTCTTCGCTGCTGTAGTGGTAGTTGTGTGCACTGCTGTGTGTATTAAGAT
Source organism: Chionomys nivalis (assembly GCF_950005125.1). NCBI lineage: Eukaryota > Metazoa > Chordata > Mammalia > Rodentia > Cricetidae > Chionomys > Chionomys nivalis. The sequence continues at coordinate 24,535,904 of NC_080103.1, read as the reverse complement.
GTGTAGCCAAAAGTAAGCTGTCTATGGTTGGGGATGAGGAAGTCTCAAGGTGCATATCTTCTTGATAAATGGTGCCTATAACTTGTGCATATTAATTCATACCCATAAAAGAGGTAATAAGCTGGAGAAATACTAGAAACCCTGAAAGCAGCACTCATTTGACAGGGTTGCTCACAGGCTGTTGCATAGTCTGTGTGGCCTTTGCCGTGGGTGATGAGGTATGAATTGGAAACTCAGAAGTCTGCACAGAATGAACAGCCCTGGGTAAAGAAGAAATTGTAGTAAGAAAAAGGAGTGTCGAGGCTACCATTTCCATCAACTCCTGATGGGGCAAGAACAGGGAATAAAAGGGAGAATAAAATAGAGGTGTTGTTTTGTCACTGTTTATACCAAATAAGTTTAAGGAAAAGAGTGCAAATTAAGTCTATTCTAAAAACCTCTGCCTTCAGTATAAAATGCTGGGATTCTGCAAAGAATCTGACAGAGAAGTGGGAGCAAGGAAGAAGAGATGGAAGAGACTTCTGATCTCGAGTCTGAACTGTAATGCAGAGAAAGAAAAATTTCATGATTGACCTTGCAGACGGGAACCTTTAATAATGGCCCAGCACAGGAAACTATGATTATCAGTAACTACTCTGTATCTGAGCTGCCTGAAATAGGAAAAACTAACAAGCAAGTGAAAGATCCTCGCGGCCTACTTTATACAGCTGTGGCATATGGGGACGGACAGGATCAGTTCAAGGGCTATAGAAGCAAATGAACTGAATAATAGAGCTTCTGTGCCTGCTATAGAAGACAATGTGGCCGAAGGCAGCATGATGAAAATGCTGACAGGTTCATATACATCTCTTTCAGAGCTGTAGGCCTATCACCAAGTAGAGATCACATGGACATCAGAGACTGGGAGACAGTGATATATGAATAGACACAATTGAAGGAATTTGACATGAGACGGGCAGTGCTTCCTACCCAGTCCACTGAGTCAGACAGGACTGCACTCACAGAAGAGTTAATAAAGGGATCAACTTAGCAGGACCTTAAGAAAGATATTGGGCTTGAATGACTCTGATGAGACCCGTAGTGGAAGATCTTTATTAAGTAAGTAGGAAAACTGAAAGGTCAAAGTATTTTCTTATAAATAAGATTCATTACTCATATTCTGTGCAGAGATCACCTTATGGCTCTGTGCATGAGCCGTGATTCCAAGTCAGAAGTGAAAGAACCATAGGATTCTCCAAAGTGCTTCTGAGGAAATACTCACTGTATTGCTAAATATAACATTTAGATTTTTGTATTATTTACTTTAGTTTTCAAAATGTTTTCATATAATAGAAAATATTTTTATTAAAAGCTCAGTTATCAAGATTTTCTATTTATATACAAAAATGTATAAAATGAGCTAAACAAAATACTTGTAAGAATATAAAAAAACTTTCTTCCATTGTATAATTTTATGTTCTTTGTTAAAAATCAGATGTTCAGGTGTGTGGATATCCTGATCTTTGATTTAATTCCCTTGGTCAACCTGTCTGTTTTTATGCCAATACCAAGCTGTTTTTATTACTTTAGTTCTATTATAGTGCTTTATGCCAGGGATAGTGATGCCTCCAGAAGTTCCTTTATTGAACAGGATTGTTTTGGCTATCCTGAGTATTTTATTTTTCCTTATGAAGTTGAGTATTGTTTTGTAAAGGTCTGTGAAGAATCTTGATGGTGATTGCATTGAATCTATAGATTGATTTTGGTAGGATTAACATTTTTATTATGTTAATTCTACCTATCCAAGAGCATGGGAGATCATTCCATTTTCTAGTATCTTCTTCAGTTTCTTTCTTCAAAGACTTAAAGTTCTTGTTGTACAGGTATTTCTCTTCTTTGGCTAATGCTTACCCAAGATATTTTATGTTATTTGTGGTTATTGTGAAGGGTGATGTTTTCTTGATTTTTTTCTCAGCTTCATTACCATTTGTATATAGGAGGGCTACTGATTTTCTTGAGTTGATCTTGTGTCCTGCCACCTTAGTGAAAATGTTTATTAGCTGTAGGAGTTCCCTAGTACAGTTTTTAGGGTCACATGTATACAATCATATCATCTGCAAATAGTGAAAGTTTATTGTCTTCCTTCCCAATTTGTATCCCCTTGATCTCCTTTCATTGTGTTATTGCTCTAGCCAGAACTTCAAGAATAATGTTGAATAGATATGGAGAGAGTGGACAGCCTTTTCTTATTCCTGATTTTAGTCGAATAGCTTTGAATTTCTCTCCAATTAATTTGATGGCGGCTGTAGGTTTGTTGTATTGCTTTTATGATGTTAATATGTTCCCTGAATCCTTGATCTTTCCAAGACCTTTATCATGAAGGGGTGTTGATTTTGTCAAATGCTTTTTCAGCATCTAATGAGATGATTATGTGACTTTTTCTCTTTAAGTTTATTTATATGTTGGATTACATAGATAGATTTTCACATTGAACCATCTCTGAATCTCTGGGATGATGCTGACCTGATCATGGCAGATTTTTTTTGATGTTTTCTTAGATTGGTTTGCCAATATTTTATTGAGTATTTTTACATTAATGTTCATGAGGGAGATTGGTCTGTAATTCTCTTTCTTGGTTGAGTCTTAGTGTGGTTTCGGTGTCAGGGTAACGGTAGCCTCATAAAAAGAGTTTGGCAGTGTTCCTTCTGTTTCTAGTATGTGGAACAATTTGAGGAGTATAGGTATTAGCTCTTCTTTGACGTTCTGGTAGAATTCTGCACTGAAACCATCCGGCCCTGGACTTTTTATGGTGAAAAGGATTTTTGATGACTGTTTTTATTCCCTTGCAGGTTATAGGTCTATTTAAATTCTGTTCTAGATTTAATTTTAGAATGTGTGGATAGTCAGAAAATTGTCCATGTCTTTTACATTTTCCAATTTTGTGGAGTACTTGCTTTTTGTAGTATGACCTAATGATTCTCTGAATTTCCTCGGAGTCTGTTGTTGTCCTCTTTTCATTTCTGGTTTTGTTAATTTGGATGGTCTCTCTCTGCCTTTTGATTAGTTTTGGATAAAGGTTTGTCTATCTTGTTGATTTTCTTGAAGAACCAGGTCTTTGCTTCATTGATTATTTGTATTGTGTTCTTTGTTTCTATTTTATTGATTTCATCCCTCAATTTGATTATTTCCTATTGACTCAAAAACAGAATAACTCACTATTATAATTAAAATTCTAATAATTATTCTATAAGAAAGAAAAAAGTACATCTGAAAATATTTTAGACCAATTAAGTTTTATGTGTTCATAATATCAAATGGCTTCAAAATAATAAATTTTGGCACTTGTTTATCATGGCTAAGGCTAGGTACTAGGCATTTTTCTTAGTGACTTCGGAAGCTCATGTTGTGGGATATTCAATCACACTGTGAACCCCAAATTTTCATTTGTGCTAATTAAAACTAAAATCAACCGTGGGTCAGGATACCGAGTTAGTAGCTAGTTGATGGAAAGTAATCATAGAGAGTCAGAGGGTTTCCAAAAGACAATAGAGAGATGGACAGGAAGTAGTAGGGAGGGACTTCAGGTGGCAAGGCATTGTTGTTGTTGTTCTGGTGAAGTCCAAGGATGCCATCTTTCAGAGACACTGGCAAAGAGAGAATGTCAAATAGTTGCTACTCTGCTTCTCTGAGAGAAGGTTTTCACCCCAACCTTCACTCCTGAGTCTTACTGATAAATAGAACAATAGAGGTTTAATTAAAAGCTATATTTGGCAGCTATGACATAGCTTGTGTCTGTGGGAACAGAATTCCCTGCAGGCCATGGCCTGAGCAGCCAGGCTGCTGACAGAGAAGCAGGCCAGTGACTGTGGAGCTACAGTTGCTGACTAAAAGAGCAGTAAATAAAAGTGTAGCCTCTGTGCCAACGGAAAAATAGCACAAATAATCTTTCAATCATCCTCCCAATAGGATGACATGATTATTCCCATTTTACAGATGAAAAAAAGTAGAGTTCAAAGAAGTCACTTATTTCTCTGAACTCTGTCCGGTGTAAAAACAATCAGTACATGGTCAAACCAGGGTAAACACTGAAGAGAAGCAGCAGCTGATTAATTAGCTGAACAAAGCAGAGATGGATCAATCAACAGTGAGATTCCCAAGACGCCACCCCATGCTGTCACCTTCAGCAGCATGAGCTATTTCCTTGATATTTTATGGAGTTTAACATATATAATATATTAGGAAGCTTAATCTTAGGATTCCTGGCTTCAGCACAGAAAAAAAATCATGAAAAGAAGATTGGGTGTTATTAAAAATAAAAAGAAAGGCACTCAAGATAAAGAACCAAGTCACACCTGAGATCATGGCTGTGAACTTCTCCGAGACTGAGTAGAGATTATTAAAATGCTATTTAAAAAAATAAAGACCTTAAGCACAGGGATAAGAGTGGGAAAGTGCTTAGGGAATATAAGCCATTCCCAAGAGTGTCTCATCATGGGAATGTCACAATTCATTGCCTTAGCATTAGCTGTAAATCTCCAAATGTTGTTACAAAAAAAATCGTTTTCTCTTCAGTCTTTGGTGACTAAGATTATAGTGTAGCTCTAGAGATGCCTTGGGTGGCGTTAAAATCTGATAAGGTAAAACCAGAATTGTGCCAAAGATATCTGGCAAATTGCCTAGAAAATTGCTGGTTTTGAGGAGAGAAGGAAGAAAGGCCAAGCCTGAAGTAGTTGTTAACTAACAAAATTCTTGATTCTCAACTACAAGAGGCTTCACCAGAGATCAGGGTAGGGGCCTTCTATTTTATTCCTATGTTCCTATAACTTCCCCTGTCTTCTATCCCCATTAGTTCATTGGTAAGATGAGAAGGAAAAGATGCAATAATGTGGCTATATAAATGTATCAATGGTCATGGATACTAAATAGAAATTATGAAGGACTAAAACCAGTTAGTCTATTCATCAACTTAAAAGTGAGCAATTACACATTGTTTAAGTATACTGCCAGCCACTGCAAGTTTATAATCAGTATAAGATTTAAATTGTCCACACTATAAAAAAATAACTGCTAATGTGCAGGATTCATGACAAAACAACTGGAAAAGTATGAATAGGGAATCTTATATGAAGCTTTATTTTATGCAAGGGATCGTGTTTTAATCTATTTTATCATTATCATTGTTAGTTTTATATTTGCTTAATATTCTGATAGTTCTATTCTGATAAACACTGTGTTGAGATTAAAACTCTATTCCACAGACACTGACAAGTATAAGAATAAAGGAGATGACTGAAGGGAAAAAATGTCTCGAAATTCTTGTATTTAACTGATGCTGGTTATGATTGTTCTTTACCTTGAATTTTACAGTGCCTAACATATATATCCATATATGCTGATTTACTGAAAGGTTTATTCGTCAATTAAAAAGAATAAAATAAAGGACTGGAGAGATGGCTCAATGCATAAGAAGATAAAGCTGTTCCAGGAACACAAGCTCATTTCCTATCACCCACATTGGTTGGCTCACAAATGTCTGTAGCTCCAGTTCCAGGGGATCCAACTCCATTTTTTAACCTCTACGTGTACCTTTATGCACATGGCCTACATTCACATATAAACACAAAGAAGCAAATTGAAAAGATTAGCATTGTTTTCTATATTTATCTTGTACTTCATTGCTTTTTAATATAGATCTCTACCTTCTTGGTACCAAGAACTTTCTTTACATTAGTGGAGTTTTGTGCACAGTTCACACCACTCTTGTACTCACCTGTTTTTCTCTACAAGTTTCATTATATTGCTAAAATAATTATTACTGCCTAAAAGAACACTTCTCAGATTTGCCTCCAAAACTACCAGCTCTTTAATATTTTGCTTGGAATCTTTTGGGCCATGGCCAATGTATCAGTGACATATTATCCACAAGGTCTTGGAGAATAACCCATGACTCATAAAATTATCTAAAAGATATAAATGTTAATGAAAGTATTATAAGGTCACTAGAAATATATCTTCTACAGAAAATCTCAGTGCCATTCTGTTTCCACCAAAAACCGTTCATAAGAACAGATAGCCTTCACTCAGAATATAATAAAAGTTGAGATGATTGAAACAAATGATATAAATTTGCAGAAATGAAAAAATAGAAAGACAGTGCTAGTTAGAGTTGGGCAGAGAATAAGGTTCACAGAGTAAAAAGAGGATAATTTTAAAAGCCCAATTTTTATCTTTTATGATTTCGTTTTGATTTGTTCATCAAAATTCTTATTCAAAATTGATTTAGCCATTATTAACTATAGATTGAAGTTTCTGTCCTACCAGGTCCCACAGCCATTCAGTCCCAAAGAAACACACAGATTCTTATATCAATTATAAACTGTGTGGCTTATTAGCTTAAGCTTCTTATTAACTAGCTTCTACTACTTAAATTAACCCATAATTCTTGTCTATGATTAGCTATATTGCTTGGAATCTTTTCTCAGTAAGGCATTCTTATTTTGCACTTCTTACATCTAGCTGGTTACTGACTGTCTGCCTTTCCTCTTCCCAGAATTTTCTTAGTCTGGTTGTGCCACCTATACTTCCTTCCTGGCTACTGGCCAATCAGCATTTTATTAAACTAGTACGAATGACAAAACTTTACAGCATACAAGAGCATTAATCTACATTTCCCCACTTTATTTTTCTTTTCAAAAGAAAAACTCTGAATCTAATATCCTTTGTTTAAAAGCTTTTTTCCTGACCTTGATTCATAACAACTTGTAACCAAAAATCTAAACAAAGACCAACATCCATAATCCATTATTTTGGAATAAGGGTGCAGTTTTCTAAGATGTTTCCTGCTGATTGGAGGCACTGATAATCTTGTAGGGATCCAAAGAAATACATTCAAGTTCCGACTGGGGGATTCTGCAGGCCAGATCATCTCACCCAACACTCTTGAGACTGTTCCGGATGTAAAACTCAGAGGAAACTGCATCAGAGGTGCTCTCAGATGTTAGATCATCTGGGCCATCCATTCCCATTGGAGAATTTTTAGGGGTCTTCTTTGATCAAACCTTATTTTTTTAACCCATAATGGATTTACAGCCTCTCATTCCCTGTGAAAACAAAGGCAAAACCTATTCTCCAAAGTAACATAGATTTTGACTTAAAATTGAAAGTCAAGGCATTTTTAAAATGTTGGATCAATCCAGCAAGCAAACATTAAAAGAAAATACAATAACATAGAGTATACAGACTCTCTATGTATTTTCCATATTTATGTGACTTTTTTCCCTTACCCTATTTCATTTTTAAGGACTTTATCCTTCTTCTTTTCTCTCCCAAGCCTACATATATTTTTAAACATACTATAAACTGTTTAAAGTTTTTTAGTTCTGAATCTGTCTTTCCTCTATATCTCTATCTTTTTCTTACCACATGAGTCATTAGTCTGGTTAAACAGCATGGTTAGGATTAAAGCTGAGGGTTTGGTGGCTGGCTCCACCCCATTCCTTAGCTTCCTGAGATTCTAACTTCATGATGGAAGTACAGGCTGGAGCCATGTTTATTCCTACAACTATGTGAAGTTTCTAGGTTCATGCCACCATCAAGAAGCAAGCCATTGGCTACTCATTAGTACTATTTAAGTATTTGGTGACAGGGCCTCTTTAAAGAGCAGCCGTGCTGTTTTTGCTGTTAACACTAAGTCAGGAAGTAGCCATGTCTCTGCTTGCTACCAGCAAACAGAGCTTGCCAGAGTAAAGATGATTAACAAGAAGCAGCACTTAACTGTGTCCTTGTTTGCTGTGGGACAATGGTTTGTACCCTGTCAATTGTATTTTAATAAAATGCTGACTGGCCAGTGGCCAGGAAATAAGTATAGATTGGACAGGAAGTAGAGGCATGCCAATGAGAACAGGAGAATTCTGGGAAGAATGTAGTCCTAGTCTGTAGTTGTGACCCAGCCACAGAAGAAGTAAGATGCAACTGCCTCTCTAAATAAGGTACTGAGCCACATGGCTAACATAGACAAGAATAATGGGCTAATATAAGTCATAAAAGGTAATAAGAAGCCTGAGCTAATGGACCAATCAGTACTAATGTAGACTTCTGTGTGATTTCTTTGGGACTTACTGACTGCAGGAACCGGGCAGGACAGAAAACTCAGGCAACACTTGCCTGTCTAAAATCCTTTTTAAAAAATCTTTCTTGGGCTTTATATTAAAAAATCTTACCAAACATGTGAATGCCAATTGTAGACAGAAGTTTCTGTCCTGTTCGGTCCCATAATCATTCAATCCCAAAGAAACACACAAAGGCTTATATTAATTATAAACTGTTTGGCCATTAGCTCAGGATTATTATTAATTAGCACTTACTGCCTAAATTAATCCACAATCCTTGTCTATGTTTAACCATGTGACTTGGTACCTATTCTCACAAAGGCATTCTCATCTGGCTTCCTCTGTGTGGCTGGTGACTGAATCTCTGTCTTTCCTTTTCCCATAATTCTCTTAGATTGGTCACCCCACCTACACTTCCTACCTGGCTACTGGCAAATTAATGTTTTATTAAACTAATATGAGTGGCAAATTTTACATTGTATAAGAGCAATATCTATCCCACAGCAATTCACATTGAAATTTCTCTAGCCATTGAATTTGCTAGGATAAATTGTCAATATAAAATATTTAGAATATTTACATCCAAGCCAGGATTTGATATAGAAATATTCCACAATGTGATGTTTTTACAAAGTGAAGGGTGTTAAGGGAGAGATAAATGAGAGAATACAGTCAAAAATAGAACACTCAGATAAAGAGTCCTTAACAAGAGAAAGAACTTGACTTTAAAAAAGAGCAAGCCAACTTGAAGGTAGCACTGTGCTAAAAAGAAAAAAAGTTCAGGGGAAGGGAACTTACATGGTCTTTTAATTTGTACTTGGAAGGAGTATAGCAAATTAGAAGAATATTAGAAAATTACAGTGGCACCAGATGTCCAATTCTCTCAACCTTTAGAGCCACTACACCAGATTTTGGCCCAGTACTTTGAACATATTTTCCAGAAAACAGAGTGTGTTAAGAAATATTTTTTTATATTTTATAATTAGGTAACACTTCCCAATTTTAAAACCAAATAAATCAGAAGTGGTTATTCAGAGTGATCTTCCAAGTAAGGAAATAATGTGCGTGTTTCATTGTTGATCATGTTTTACCTCTTTGGCAGGGGAAAAAATATAAAGCATCTCCCAGAAAGGTCAGAAAGCCTACACACTTATCTGGTGGAAAGAAGAATTACAATGACATGATTGAAAAATGTAGGTTGGTATTTTGGGAAGAGGCAATAGAAGACACGGTTCTCAAAGCATTAAGACTTTTCTGGGTTATGAATCACTTAATAAAGCAGTAACTCAGTAATTGGATTTCATATAAACTATTGCATCCTCAATTCCGACTTATAATTTACCTACTGGTACCTGTAAAACCCTATGACATGATTTTTGTAAGTAACAATTGTGCAGGTAATGTAGTGAAAAATGAACATTATATTCAAACATCATCTGGGTGGTACTATTGCTAAATAATCCCTTATTCTGCTTATCCCTTTGTGATACAATATTCCTCTTTACTCCTTTATACAACTTCAGGTCCTCTCATATGGCCAATTACTAATTTCCTGACCCCCACTGATATATCAGCTGAAACACACAAATCTGAAAATGCAAAGCTAATGTCTATGAATAAGAGAAAACAAGTGACATTTGTCTTCCTGAATCTATATGTCACTCAGAATAATTGCTTCCAGATCTTCCATTTATCCCTAAATTTCATAATATTGTTTTCCTTTCTAACTGGAAAATATTCCATTGTGTAAAGGTATCACATTTTCATTAGAATGGGAGGACAGAATTTGGGAAGGTATGAACTAACACTAAGGACCTTTGAAAAAGTCATGTGGAGACCTACTATCATAGAAGATTCTTTAAATATATACATATATGCATGTACATAATGTACATTATATAAAATACATGTATAAGTGGAGATGAAATGGCATTATCCTATAAGAAGAAGACTGTGTACATACTGGGAAACAAAATTTCAGTGTCACAAATGAGCTACCTTGTAATCAAACATTTTCCTGTCCTGACTGTTTGATTCTAAATGAACACACAGAAGCTCATATTAATTATAAAATCCTCAACCAATAGTTCAGGCTTATCACTAAGTAGCTCTTACATGTTATGTTAACCCATATTCCTTATTTGTATTCTTCCAAATGACAGTACCTTTATTAGTGTGGCATGTTCATCTCCTGCTCCTTCTGCATTTGGCTTACTACTTCAGAATCTGCCCTTCATCGTTCCCATCATCCTTACATAGGCCACCCTGTCTATGTTTCCTGCCTGGCTAATGACCAATCAGTGTTTTAGTAAACCAATTTGAGTGACGAATCTTTACAGTGTACAAGACAACATTACTTCAGTAGTTATGTGTGGTCTTTGAGTTATAGAACACGGAAGAATCAAGCTTGTACTTACCTGGAATTTCACCCATGGTGTCTAGCTCTCATAGAGTTGTATGGCATTATGCATGCTGCCAGAGGGGAAAGGTAATCACCAGTCTTAGCTTAATGTGAATTTGTGAACTACAACAATGACTAACCTGGCAAGACATAATCATAGGTACAATAATGGCATGGATGTAATGGAAATAATCAAACATTTTCTGATTGGATTTAATTTCTGTTCAAAAGATGGAGCTATTTTCAGGGCCCCAATCCTATGACTGAGCAGCTTGTACACCCTAGAAGAGGACTACTATTATTTCTGTGCTAAGTGGACTAGTATTAAACTGAATCCTAATGACCTATCAATATACTTATAGATCAGTGAATCTTTCAGCTTTCATCAGAGTCTTCTTTTTGTGATAGAAGGCAATTAATTCAGAGACCTACATACAACTGGTCAAGATGCAGAGAATACAAGACTGTATAAGTCTAACTTCTATAGGGCATCTATATTATATCCCTCCTCCTAAGGCTCAGGATTTGTTAAAAGGGAGCAGAAAGATTATAAAAGCTCCAAGTGTTAGGTGACTTTAGTGGACACAACAAGGAGTTATACATAAAATCTCACGGCAATTTAGATACCATATGCAAGACTATACAAACACAAGTCTGCGATTCCAACGATGGAGAGGGGAAAGTAAGCACTGAGACCAACCCAGTTGAAGAGTTGTTTTTGACTGGTAGCTGCTGGAATAGGAAGAATCAAATTTCTTTAGAGAATGCTCCCATGCAAGGTTATGTATCCAGGAATATGGAAGCAGCACAACTTGGACTTGATAAGTTAAAGAGTAAAAGGAAACAAAGGGAAGAAAGCTGTGGGAAAAGCTGGGAAGGGGACAAATATGATCCAAGTACAAGGCGTAAAATTCTCAAAGAACTAATAAAAATTATGAAACAGTAATTTATAAACTGTAATGAATGGTTGTGGGAGCAGAAAGAAGAGTCATAGTGAAAAGAAAAGAAAAGAAGAGAAGAGAAAAGAAAAGAAGAAAAGAAAAGCCCTTCAGGAGGGGTGGGAATGCTACTCCATTGTTGAAGTTAAAAGCTGTTCATGCTGTATCACTGTAGCGGCAAATTCATCTTCTTATGAAGTCATGTATATCTGCTGTCTTTACTTTATTACTGTGAGCGGCATCCTAATGTATTTTTCACGCCACATCTGCAGAGGGTAAAGTTTTTAACACTTGAATTTATAGTTTTCAAAACTGATATTTTTATATTAACCTATTGTCACAGAAAATAAATCTGGCTAGAGCCTTAATCTATAAAAGTATAGGCATATGATATATAATGAATTAATCTAGTTTTCAGGTTTAAGCTTTTCAACATGATTATACCAATAGCTACATAACATATTTTGGGGAATATAGACTTACGGTCTCTATAACACAGACAATGTATTTGTTCAATACCAATACTTACTCTAAAATAAAGAAATAAATAAAAAAGAAATGCTGCATTAGGTGATCATCAAGAACTCAATTCAGACAAACATTAACTGAATACCTGCAACTAGTTTCTTTATGAAAAGGATAGGACAATGTAAAGCTGGCTTGGCCTGTGTGTGATAGGGCAGAGTAGAGCTAGGCAGGAGAAAACTAAACTAAAGAAGGCAGAGTTGTAAGATGCCATGTAGCCTCCAGACAGGAAAGCCATGAACGGCCTGCTGGAACCTTGCCGTTAAGTCACAAACATGTGGCAATGCACAGATGTAACAGGAGGAGTGGGCTGCTTGGGGTTTCTATCCTGCCTAGTTCCCACAGCCGGTAAGCCCCCAAAGAAATTACACAGAGGACTATATTAATGATAAATTGATTGGTTCATTAGCTCAGGCTTCTTATTTACTCTTATATCTTATATTAACCCATTACTCTTATCTATGTTAGCCACATGGTTCGCTACCTCTTTCAACAGGACTGGTCACATCTTGCTTCTTCCATGATCTGGGCAAGACTGCAGAAAAAGCTTCCTTCGTCCAAGGATACTCCTGCTGTCAGTGCCCCGCCTCTACTTCCTGTCTGGTTGTCCCACCTATATGTCCTGCCTGGCTACTTACCAATCAGCATTTATTTAAAATGTAACTGACAGAATGCAGAATTGTCCCACACCACACAGATTAATAAAAATTGGTTAAATTAAGATGTAAGAGCTAGCCAGTAAAAAGCTAGAGCTAATAGGCCAAGCGGTAATTTAATTCAGACAGTTTCTATGTGATAATTTCAAGTCTGGGCAGCAGGGAACAAACAAGTGGCCTTCTACAACAGAAAGGGAGAGTGGTTCCATAATTCAGCATAGTTGAAAAAGAGGAGGGCTCAGGAAAGTTTTTAAAGAACAATGGGTGTAAAATGTAAAAGTACGTTTTTCTAATCATGCATCTTTTTTTTTTAAATCATGCTGTTCTGTACCTGATATTTATCTCAGAAAAATAAGAGCCATATGTTTTTCTGAAACCCAAATTATTACGCAGCCACAAAGTAATATAGCTACTGCTCTTTCATTATTACTATCCTGTCTCCAATACCAAGACTTTGTGAAGTTTGCAAAACCCCTGCGAATGATTCTCTGACAACCTTGACATTTGGGAGAGAAAGACAGTAAACAAAGGATACAGGAAGCAGACTGTGCAAAACAACATCTAATTAACTAGCACAGGTGAATTACGGTACTGACTCCATAGATGAGCAGCAGGTTGGCAGTGTCCATGTCCCTCCATATCAGAGGACCTGGGATGCTGACCAGAATCCTCTGGATACCCTGGCCCTATGTAGAAAGTAGAGCTTATATGTGATTTCCTGTCTTCATTGTTGCTGCTGCTGCTGCTGTTTTGTCTCATTTTAGCTCCTCCCTCTACAGTACCTGCAGGCCTCATACTTGTGATCCTCCTGGCTCATCTTTCTAAGTGCTAGAAAAATAGATGTATATGACTATCTATGAAATTTTAAACACCAAAATAGACCTATATCTCAAAGCAATCTGTGTTGCTTCAAAGGAGAGGAGGGTCGATTGGAACAGGGCAGGTAGGATGCTGGTATTACGTGCACCCAATCATAAGCTGTAAGAGTTCTCAAAGTCAAATTCATTTTCAAAGATGAGATTGCTCATAGCCAAGATCAAGCAAATAAAACCAAACCAAAAACAAAGCAGAAATGAAGCAAGGACAAATGTGTGAAATATAAGTATACTCTGAGGAGATCTGTACATGATTGCTCTCAAACCAACTCATGTAAACCTACTGCTTCTGGGTGGAAGTGTAACACTCCAATGAGATGATAAACTCTCAGATGACCCTTTTTGGGATGTTAGCAAGGTCAATTATCAAGTGGTAACCAAAGAGTGTAATATAGCTTGCCAGCCTATGTATCCCATCCAAGAGAGTGCCTTACGTACTTGGCATATTGAGCCAAATGTGCAGGAAGAGATTCAGAAAGGGAACTAACAAAATAAAGAATTTTTAAAAGGGTAAGAAAAAATACAAAAATACCAAAAAAGTAGAGTAAATTTTAACTTATTAACAATGAACATCACAAAGCATGTATTCCTTCAATAATCACCAAATATACCACAGCAGTCACAGAAATCATCCTGGTTTTACAACTGAATATTAAATTCAGCACCTTAAAAATGAAAGAGTGAGGAAGCCAGCCCACACTGACCTCCAGCTTGTCAGCTTCCCTGCCTCTGGGAGCGAAAGCAATGTGATGAGGCAGCACAGGGGAGGCAGCAGCAGCACACAGAGGCACTAAATAATGGATATCCTGGAGAGCTTTGTAGGACCCGAGAAACTGCCATGGGGCAGGGAAGAGTTTTGAGAAACCTTAGGGGTCTTGTGGCAACCAGGAGAAAGCTAGAAAAGAAATTGGTAATAAATCTTTCAGAAGCCCGAACTGGGCTACCAGACAAGGACTTTATCCATTTCAGTGGAAGAATGTTTGTTCTCTTGCAAAAACAGTCTACTCATATTCAACATATTAATGAAATCAGACCCAGTCTGAGAAAAACAGACCCAAATCGTCCCATTCAAAACCATTTACTTGTTTCACTCTGGCTTGCGGACTAGCACGCATTAATCGACAGAACACTTTTGGCCAGGAATTTTTAAAACACTTTGCAAATGGTTAAACGGGAGAGCCTGCATTGATCATAGGGACTGCTAATGTAAACGGAGGAACGCTGAGGCAGCGTTACTGTCGCCAATAAGATGCAGTTTGCAATGCTGGAGCCCCGTCTCCCATCAAGCCTTCAGCTCAATGTGCAGCCGTTATCTGTATGTACTGACACATGTAATCTAACGTTCTTACTTTGCCACAGCTGGAGCAATACCTTGACAATTTGATTACAGTTTCCCGTCAGCTCATGCACAGAGTATTTCTACAAGTTTTCAGCAATGGCGACATATTTTGATTTTTAAATGATAGTAATCCATGAGTCGAAATAAATATCTACAGGATATTGATTTCTGATCACAAATCAGGATCTCCATAAATAAATTATTGTGAATGCTTGTGAATAGCTATATATCTGAGCAAGTTAAATATAAAGGTTCAGCTGAGGGAGCTATTGAGAGGGATAAAAGAGTCACCATGTACCCAATATCCTGGTGGGGATAATTGAATTACCACTCTATTTGTCTAAAATATAATACATGTTTGTCACTGTCATTCAGAAATACTCTTTCTCTTTCCAACTGCTAAAGGTTCTTGGACACATGTGCAAATTTTATATGAACTGGAACTGCAATGAAATGTCACCCTTTAGTAGACCGGTTATCTCTGATTTATACATCACATGTACATATTTAAATGATCCGACCTCAATTGCTAAAGGTCGCTTCTACATGTGAGATTTTTTTTGTTCTTTACTATAACATGGAATGAGACTTTTTCAATATATGAGTATGCTTGGCCCTCTTTGCCCTCTAATAGAGATGTGAAATAGGATTTGTCTTGAATTATTGACCTTACCCCAGGAAATGAGAATGTGTCAAGAAAGAACTTCACATTTCTTTCTGTTGCTGCAAAAATCAGTCATTCAAATAGTTAGTATAGGCATTTTAGGTCCGTCTACATAATGGTGGCTCTCCCACAGAATAATAGAAAACTGAAATTATTCCCACAAATGAACAAGATAAAAATGAGTATAAGATCAGACTGAAAAATCATGGGCTTATAAATGGAGGGAAATGTTCTGAAATGAAAACCTATTACTATAACCCTGGAGCTAAAGGTAATTTATAGGTAGACCGGTACAGCATATGTACCTCAGTAACACGATCAATCATTTTACCTAGAGTCTAGCCACTAAGCAATGTGCTCTAGCATGAATCTAGAAGCTTTTTCAAGCAGCTGTTAGTCCAATAGCTTTTAATGAGTTCTATTACTAAACAATAGCAAGGGATATTTAAATCTGTAACTTTCCCTGTGTGCCAAGAGTCATCATGCACACATGCATGCTGACTTTGCTTCTATTTCAAACAGAGAAGGCAAAACAATTACACCTGACCTTGGAAAGCATAAAATGCTCACCAAGAAATTATTGGTCAATGACATGTACTTCTAATTTTATAATCAACTGTAATTTGTACACAACGAAACCTCATACCCACCAGAGTGAAGAGAATAGTGCAGTAATACCACAGATTCTTTGCCTCTTCTCTACAATAACCCTCTTCATAATCAGACCCCAGGAATTATATTCCTATAGTTATCTTTTTCAGAGTGGCACACAAACAGAATTGATCAGTAAACAGCCTTTTTTAGCTATTAAAATTACTTTTAATTTACTTTTATTGAGCTCTTCATTTTTCTGTGCTCCCCTCCTGGACTCTCCCCTCCTCTTCAGCCCGCTCTCAAGGTCCCTATGCTTCCAATTTACTCAGGACATCTTGTCTTTTTCTACTTCCCATGTGGATTAGCTCTATGTATGTCTCTCTTAGGGTCCTCATTGTTGTCTAGGTTCTCCAGACAGAATTTTGTGTCTATGAAATACCTACCAACAATATCTCAAACTTATCCAAGTATATATTGAATTAAAAAAATATCCTGCCATGCTATTTTCAGAAATGACTTCACTGTTTTACATTCTTACAAGCAGGGTACACTAGTTTTAGCGATTCCACTTTTTCTGGAGTCGCCACCATTAGTTTTGTGAATTTTTTTAAGTATTCATAGTAATGTTAAGGCATTTTCTCAATAACTAAAAGTGTTAAGCCTCTTTTCATCTGCTTAAAGGTTAGTTCAGTGGCTGATCAAATCTTTCATTCATGTGAAAACTTGTGTTGATAGTTTGTTATCATTGTCTTATGATAGATTTTAACCTAGCATGTATACCAGACCTCTCTATTCATGAAACTGAAATAATTTCTACTGAACAGCTTATCTCAATGCTTTCAGTGGTGCCAGGTATAAAACAATGTCTCCATTTCAATGAAATTAACTTATTAATCTTCTGTTTCTTTTATACATTGTACTTTTAGTTTGGAACCTAAGAAATCTCTGCCTAAACCAATATCAAAATTTTTCTCTTTTCCTCTTAATGATATAGGGTACTCATAACATCATTTCAAATACTTTAAGACTGATTCAATCTTCGTGAAATCAGAGACCAACAACAGTAGACAATAACTTATTTAAAATTTAGAATGTTAGAAGTCTTCAGTATTTTTCATATTTATGAATCCTGGAATCATGTATGATTTGCTCCATAAACTATAACAAATCATACCAATATAATAGTCATTTATTGATTAATTTATCAAGAAGTTGAAGAAGTCGCTGCTATGTTTCAGTTGCTATCCTGAATGGTTAAAACATACTTCTTTCCAGAAGAAAGAGAAAAATTAGAGGGGTGGAAAACAGCAAGAATCCCCATTCCATTTGTGCAGTAACCACACAGGCGGAATCACTCTTATGCCACTGCTTTGGAATTAAGGAGTTTATTGAAGCCTTCCAAACTCTGAGGGAAACTTGCATAGCAAACAGGTGTTAATTTCCCTTTTAATTTTTTATTTTTACTTAATTAATTTACCTATTTGTTTTACATCCTGGGCACAGTTTCCCCTTCACCCCCTTCTCACAGTTCTTCCCCCAAACTTCCTTTGTTCCCACCTTCCAATCAACTCCTCCTTCACTTCTTTTTAGGAGACGGCAGATCTCCCATGAGAATCAACAAAACATGGCATATCAAGTTTCAGGAAGAATAAGTCCCTCCCAATGTGTTAAGGACGGACAACTTGACACTGTATGAGGAATAGGGTCCCAAGAGCCTGTAAAAGAGACAAACCCTGTTACCACTGTTTGGAGTCTCACAAGAGGACTAACCTACACAACTGGAACTTATATGCAAAGTGCCTAGGTCAGTCCCATGCAGGTTCCCTCGATGTCAGTTCAGTCTCTATGGGCCCTATGAGCCCAGGTTAGTTGGTTCCATAGTTTTCTTGTGCTGTCTTTGGCCCCTCTGGCTCCTACAGTCCTTTCTCCCTGTCTTCTGCAGATTCTTCAAGTGTTGCCTAATGTTTGGCTATGGGTCTGCTCTGTTTCCATCAGGTTCTAGTAAAAATTCCTCTCTAATAAAAATTGAGCTAAGCAGCAATCTAGTCATAGGAGATGGCCAGTTCAGGCTAATGGGGTCATCCTTGAAGACACCTGGGAGATTCCCTGGTGTTACGTTTTTATCTGACCCCAAAATGCACGCCCTTTCAGTAGTATCTTTCAGTATTCTTCCCGACAACACCCACCTAATCACTCATGTTCCCATCCCCACCGGCCTTCAGTCCACTCACAGAATCTCTTCATTTTCTCCTTCCCAGGAAGACTCGGGCATCCTCTCTTATACCTTCCTTGCTACCTAGTCTCTCTGGGTCTGTGGATTGTAGTATAGTTATCCTTTATTTTACAGAAAATATCCATTTATGAGTAAGTACATACCATGTTTATCTTTCTGTGTATGGGTTACCTCACTCAGGATGATTTTTTTCATGTTTAATCCATGTGCCTCCAAATTTCCTGGTGTCCTTGTTTTTAACAGCTGAATACTCTATTGTGCAAATGTATGATGTTTTCTCTATCTGTTCCTCAGCTAAGGGACATCTAGATTGTTTCTAGGTTCTGGATATTACAAATAGCACTGTTATGAACATAGTTGAGCAAGTTTTCTTGAGGCATAATTTACCATCCTTTAGGTATATGCCAAAGAGTGGTATAACTGAGTCTTGTGGTAGATTGATTCCCAGAGTTCTGAGAAATTGCTACACTTACTTCCAAAGTGGCTCTACAAGTCTTCACAGCCACCCCTGTGTGCCTCCCTTGTTCCACATCTTCTCCAGCCTGAGCTGTCCCCTATGGTTTTTTGCATTTTAGCCATTATGAGAGATGTAAAATGGAATCTCAAAGTTGTTTTGATTTCCATTTCCCTGATGACTAAGGATACTGAACTTCTTCTCAAGTATTTCTTGACTATTTGAGATTTTTCTGCTGAGAATTCTTTGTTTCTATCTGTACCAAATATTCTTAATTGGATTATTTGGTTTGTTGATAACTGGTTTCATGAATTCTTTATGTATTTTGAAAATCATCCTTCTGGTGGATGTAAGGTTGGTTAAGAATTTCAATTCTCTAGGCTGCTGTTTTGTACTATTGATAATGTCCTTTGCCTTACAAAAGCTTTTTAGTTTCATGAGGTCCCATTTATTAATTGTTGGTTTTAGTTCGTATACTATTGATATTCTTTTCAGGAAGTTGTCTCCTGTGCCAACTCATCCGACATTCTTTCCCACTTTCTTTTCTGTCAAGTTTAGTGTATCTGGGTTTATGTTAAGGTCTCTGGTCCACTTGAACTTGAGTTTTGTGCCCAGTGATTAGATATAAATATAGATATAGATGTAGAGGATATAGATATATACATATATATATATATGTACATATATTTCCATTCTTCTATATACCAATATCCAGTTATGCCAGCAGCATTTTTCGAAGACATATTCTTTTCCCATTGTATAATTTTGGCCTCTTTGCTGAAAATTAGGTGTCCATAGGTGTCTGGATTTACATCTGGGTCTTCCATTTGATTCCATTGATCCTCCTGTCTTTTTTTATGCCAATACTACGTAGTTTTTATTGCTATAGCTCTGGAAGTCCTTTTATTGCACAGGATTGTTTTAGTAATCTTGGATATTTGTTTTTCCATATGAAGTTTGGTATTGTTCTTTCAAGATCTGTAAAGGATTGTACTGGAATTTTATTTTATTTATTTTATTTTTTGGTTTTTCGAGTCAGGGTTTCTCTGTAGCTTTGGAGCCTGTCCTGGAACTAGCTCTTGTAGACCAGGCTGGCCTCAAATTCACAGAGATCCACTGGCCTCTGCCTTCTGAATTCTGGGATTAAAGGCATGAACCACAACTGTCTGGCTTTGTATTGGGATTTTAAGGAGGACTGCATTAAATCTTTAGAATGTCTTTGGTAAAATGGTTATTTTTTACAATGATAAGCCTGATGGTCCTAACACATGGGCAATCTTTCCATTCTCTTATATCTTCTCTAATGTCTTTCTTCAAAGACTTGAAGTTCCTGTCATATAGGATTTTCACTTACTTGGTTAAAGTTACACCAAAGTATTTCAGGTTATTTGAGGATATTGTAAAAGGTATTGATTCTCTGATTTTTTTTCTCAGCCCATTTACTATTTGTATATAGGAGGGCTACTGAACTGATTTTTTTTTTTTTTTGTTAATCTTGTATTCAGCCACTTGATTAAAGTGGCTGTAGGAGTTTCATGGTTAAGTTTTCGGCATCATTTATGTATGCTTTCATATCATCTGCGAATTAAAATAATAGATGCTACTTGTTTTCCTTCCAAGCTTCATTTAAGACATCTGTGAGTTTCTAGCAGGCAGTGTGGAGAAAAAAGACCCTGTCCTCTACTATTGGGAATGTGAGCTTTGATCGGGGATTACTGGTTATAATTACAAATGTACAATTAAGGAACTAGCTGCCCTTGATGCTGAAAACTCCTCCTTGTCAGGCTAATATTATTTCCAAGGAATTTCAAGGGTCTAGACTATTTTTTCTACTCTTTATCACTTTATTGATATTTTGAAGATGAAAATTAAAGAGGAAGACAGATCTCTTTTGATGGTGCCTCCTTTAATGACATAATAGAAGAAAAAAAACCTAAGAAGTTACTACATCCAGAGAAAAGTACGATAACAAATGTCTGAAAAGACTTTATGTGGATGACTCAAGCTGGTTGCAAATAGCGCACAGCAATCAATAAATCAATTAGTCAGTATTCAAACAAATGAATCTACCTATCTCTGATTAGGTAAACAACTCAAACTTTCCGATGCCATGTTTTCAACAACAAAAATAAGATACACAGACACACACTCAAGTGTACACAGAAAGTATAGTCCATTCAAAGAGTAAAATGTGAACCAGCATAGCTTTGCCCTCAGAAATGAAATCTTGTTGACAGATCTATTAAAGAAAGAGAAAAAAATCCCTCTGTTAAGGATTCTAAGAAAAGTAAAGGAGGATCAGGAGAAAGTTAAGACAAGAGAGTATAAATAAAAGATTATGTATCAGTGAGAAGAAAGACATTCTGAAAATAAATCAAAGAAAATTCTGCAACAGAAATGTAAAGTAACTGAAAGGAACTATGTTGGAGAATAATTAACAAGCACATTTGAACAGACAGAAAAAGATCCATAATACTGATATATATATATATATGTGTGTGTGTGTGTGTGTGTGTGTGTGTGTAATATTATGTACTATGAAGAAAAATAAATAGAAAAAATAATTGAAGAAAATTAAGTAGAGCCCAAAGGAGCCACCAAATAATAAGAGTTTTATCAATAGGACAGCAAAGAAGGAGAGGTGACTGAGAAGAATAAATAACAAAAGAAAGAAAGAGTAGCTGAATAATTCCCAAATTTCATTTTTAAAAATTAATATTAATATCAAGTAAACTCAACAAACTGTAAAATGAACTCGAATAGATCAACACCAAGTCATATTGCAATCAGATGTCCTAGCTTATTCTAAGAGGCCAGAATCTCCCTGACAACAGAGTCCCAAAAAGGTATCAAAAGAATAATATTAAAGACTGACTTCCCATAGAGACAATCATGCAAGAATAATCAATAAAATATTAGCATTAGTGTGTATAAAAATGTATAATAAAATTTCAGTGCTCTTTCAGGATAAAAACATCAACAAATAAGGACAAAATAAATACAAGAAGCCAACAGCAAACCTCATACTGAATGAAAGGACCTTGAGGGTTTCCTCTCTGAAATTAGTAACAAGAATAAGAATATGTCTATTCAACATAGTGGTAGAAGTTCTAGCCAGTTGAATCATTAAAATAATAAAAATGTTTCTAAAACAAATAGAAATAGAGGAAATAAAATCATCACTGTTCACATACTATATTGTTTTAGAAAACTCTAAAAACACTCAGAAAAAATATATTTATACTAATAAATTAATTATAGAAGACAGTTGAATATGTTGTTTAAAAAGTTATGTTTCTACACACTAACAAACTAATGGGAAAAGAAAGAGTTGCATTTTTAGAGCATCAATAAACAAAATAATTGAGGAGACAAAAATTTTGAATACTGCAGAATATTGCTGGAATAAACTAGAGAAAGCATAAATGAATGAAAACATGTTCCATGTTTGTAGTTAGAAGTACTAATATTGTTGAAGTGTTAATACCACTCCCAAATAATCTCCTATTTCATATCAAAGTCACTCAAATCCCCAGGTCATCTTTTTCAGAGGTGGAAAATCATTATAGAATTGTGTATAAGGTCAAGAGTTCCCAGTGATCAAACTAGTCCTAGAAAACAGAAAATAAGTTAGGCTTAAAGCATTTAAAATCTGGTGAAATGCTATCATATTTGAAATCAATATGATACTGGACAGACAAACTGCTCTATTCTATACATACTAATAGAATAGAATAGGCCAGAAAAACTCATAACCAAAACATTAGTCAGGATTGAATGCTTTTTTTTACAGAGGTACCAAGATCATTTAATGGGAAAATGACAGCCTTTAAAAGAAAACGGAGATACTCTTGGGAAAAAAAAAATATTTTTAAATCCAAATGTTATAGATATTATTTAACCCTAGTGATTCAAAGAAGCTGATGTAAGATATTTAATGCCTAACTCAGGTGATAAAATTGGGTAATGTGATGAAAGTGTGGGAGCAGAGCAGTCAGATCTGAGATAAAAAAAATTCATCCACGAGGGAAAATATTGGACTTTATAGAATTTATGTTAATATGCAAAAATAAACATAAAGATACAAAGGTGAGAGATAAAATAAAGTGTAAATTATATTCCTAATAATGCAGTGGTTCTCAACTGTGGGTCATGGTCCCTTCAGGGGTCACACATCATATATTTACATTTTGATTCATAACAGTATCAAAATTATAGTTATGAAGTAGCAACAAAATAATTTTAATGATTGAGGGTCAGCATAACTTGAGGAACCGTATTAAAGGACCCCATCTTTAGAAAGGTTGAGAACCACTGTGATAAGGAATATGAATTCAGAAGTCTACAATGAACTTCTGAAACTCAGAAATAACTGTAGGTGCAAATCAAAGGATTTGAGTACACATTTGTCTGAAGAAGATGTGAAAATGGCAAACAAGCAAATGAAAAATGCTCAGCATCACATTGTTAATGAGATACAAAACAAAACTGTGATGAAACTAACATCTTTCATAATGAACACTCTAAAAATACTATAAAGTAGACTAGCAAAGATGTGCAACATCCTTACATATACCACATCATATATGTGCAACATGCTGTAGCTGCTTTGGGTGGGAAACAGTACTGGGTATCTTCACAAGTAAAGATAGAATTTCCACTTGCCACAGCAACTCCACTTCTAGGTATATACTCTAAAGAATTGATAACAATGCCTCAAAGAGATATTTGTACATTCATGTTCATAGTAGCATCATCCACATCACCAAAAGGAGGAAACAAACCAACTGTCCATGAAAAGCATGAGCATAGAAGTATGGGTACACATGAAGTGTACTGTACACATACACTTGCCCTTCAAGTGGAGAATATCCTGACTACACCAGTATGCATGAGCCTAGAGCAATGCCAAAGCAGATATTAATTTAATTATTATATATTATATATTAATTATTGTAAGTAGCAAGTTAATTAATTAACTATATTGTTTCTGTTTTTTTTTCCAAAATTAAAAGAGTAGAAGAGATGGATGATAGTGACACTTGCTCTACAACATAAAGAATGTATTTTTTACTGGACTATATACTTTAAAATAATTATTGAACAGAATTTCATATATTTTACTAAAATAGTGTTCAAAATGTGGCTGGTCTTTTTCTTAAAGAAGTTGACATAGTAAAGGACATAGACAAGCAGAGAAAGTTGCAGCAATGTGAACTGAACAACAATGCTGACCAGTCACACAAAGTATCCCTTTGACTATGAGGGAAGGCTTCAGATGAGATCTAAAAGTGGGATAGACCTGGATTCTGAGAAAGATCTGGAGTAGAAAAAAAGAAGAAAGATGACAAAGCGGCAGCTCATCCTCACATGGTTTCAAATTCACAACGGTTTACTTGTTGTATCACCAGCACATCACTAGTCAAAAGAACTGACAACCTCTTACCACACATTTACCAAATATTTGGGTATGGCTTTGGCATTTTGGCCAGACATGGGTGTGATTAATTAAGCATCTTTTAAATGCTTTCTACTTTTTTCTGTATTTCATTTCAAAGAATTTTAAAACAAAGAACCCTCTTAAAGCATTTTAATTTTAGAGGTAGTGCCCTCAGATTCTGGGCAAAGTTTCATAAAACAGTATAACTGAATTTTATTTTGTATTTTGTTTTGACCCCTTTTCAGTCCAGTTACTTTCAGTTGTCATAATAAGCACCACAACTACAAGCAACTTATGGAAGGAAAAGGTTTATTTGGCTTACAGATTATAGTCTATCATGTAGGAAAGCCAAGGGAAAGATTGAAGACAGGAGGGAGAAGCAGAAACAAGAAAGACTGCCAAGGCTCAAGCTCAACTACTTTCTTAAACATAACAGGCCCACTAGTCCAGAAATGTACCACCCACAGTGGGCTGAAACTTTCTAAATAAACCATCAGTCAAGAACATGCCCCATAATCAAATCCACAGACCAGTCTGATGAAGGAAATTCCATTCCTTCTTAAGTATATTTAGGTTTATGTCAAGATAAGGAAAATTGGCTACGACACTGTTGAAACATAAGCCTTTAATCTTTTATGTTACTGTTTGCTCCCAATCTTGATGAGTAATGTTGCCAAAGCTTAAAATATAAAAAAATTATAGTATTTTTTGTATTCATGTATCAATATTATAAAAATAAAATTTATATATGTATGGACATGCATGTCTATGTATTATATGTGGTTATCTATTTCAATATAGCAATGTGAAAAAGTTTAGAGAGTACATATATTTCTTTGTTTCTCTACAGGTTAAGTAATCTGTCTAACCCATGTCATGTTTGACCCAATATGACAGAAATCAGTGGCTAAAATGGAGTCATAACATAACAACTGCATGGAAATAGAAAGTATTCAGAAAAATGTCAATTGTTAGACATATCCAGACAATTCACTAAATGATTACATAAATAATATCGCAACAATTACTTATATAGCCCTTGCAATGTATTGGATATTCTAGAGAGAATTTAAAACATACAGATATACATAGGCTAAATGATAATTCAATGTGCAATTTAATGTAGTTCTCTGAAACCCTCCAATAAGAATTCAGTAGTGGTTAGAATAGCTTGAGTCTTTACATTATATAGTTACCTTTTGTCCATTTCTGCCTTAAAATTGATTTCTATTTCATTACTTAATGATTGTGATTCTGACAGGGTAAGATGGACTCTCAAAATATCTTTGATTTGTATTTCTTAGATTCCTGAGGAAACACACCATTTTTCTTGACTTAAACCAATATGAGTGACAAATCTTTATAGTGTACAAGAACATTATTCCACAGCATTCAGCTTTCTCAGTTCTTTATATCCTAGATATTAATCCTCCATCAGATTTATAACTTGCAAAGATTTTCTGCCATTCTGTATCCTTGACAAGTGATTTTTAAATAGGTGATGATCGTAGATGAATTTGGTACATTTACACAGTGGAGTTTTACTCAACTGTAGAAACCAATGACATCATGAAATTTGCAGGCAATTGGGTGGAACTAAAAAAAAAAAAAACATCCTGAGTGAGGTAACACAGACCTTACTTTGGAAGGTAAGTTGTTTTTCGTGAGATCATAATCCTAGGTTACCAGCCTACACTTCAGTAAAGCCAATGTGATGGATTTGCTTAGAAAAAGGAAGTATTCACTCCATAATCCAACATTTCCATATAAATCATCTGAGTCTTATCATAGTATGCAGCTCTGGGAGAGAAAGTTGGAGTTGTAGTAATATAGTTGTTGGCAGAAAATCGCCTGGCATTGATATATACAGCATCCAAAGCCATGGCTCAAAGGTTGAACCCTCACATCACCACCCCGTATACATCAAATCTTATTCTTCATTTATGTAATCATTCATGGACTGCAGAAACCACCCCTGAGGAGTAAATCCAAGAAGGCAGATAGGGCTGTACTGCTCAGTGCAATGAAATTCTTTTTAAGAAAGATAAATCAGAGTGCCTCCTAAACTTTACAAACCTCAAATCACAAATGATGTTTACATATTTTAGTCTCTACATTTACATTCACTATATAATAAGCAAAAATATCCAAAACTAATTCCAGAAATAAAAGGGGAGAAAAAGCTGTCTTGCAAATTGTCTGCTACTAGAAAGTAAAGTAGAAGTCTGCCTTTCGTAAAATTTGTTTTCCTGAGAACATGTTTTAGAACTGAATACAAAGTAGTCAATTAAAACACTCACTTGTTTAAATATTATATAGAAACCAGAGCTGTCTACTGAATAAGGAACATGTAAACCAAAATATATACAAAGACAGGAAATGTTGCATGGGTCCATAATGAAGCCTCCTAAAGCTTTGTGACCTGTAGTATTAGTCAAACTTGGAAAACTCAGTGGAAGGCAGTAAATATCTAATTATTACTGCTCTGCCAAACTAATGTAGCAGAGATGGCCAACTTTGGTGGAGAGAAAATTCAAGGATATTAGTTTATACTAACTAAGCTTCGATTTTGAGAGAGTTGTTACCATACGCTGGTGTCAAGGTCACAAGCAGAGAGATGCACACATTCCTCCTCAGCAGCCATATAGAAAGCATATATTTCCTCTTTACGGTCTTTAGGGATAGCCATCTCCTGGGAGAGGTACTTTATGACTGCTCCATCTTATTCTTACTTTTTTAAAGTTTTAACATTATTAGCTGTAAGTTGCATGAAAGAGCATTTGAGCAAATACTTGGATTTTAATTAAACAAGTCAGAGTGTTTTTATTTTATTTTTAATTAATTAATTTATTTATTTATTAAAGATTTCTGCCTGCTCCTCGCCACCACCTCCCATTTCCCTCCCCCTCCCCCAATCCTCCCCCAATCAAGTCCCCCTCCCTCGTCAGCCCAAAGAGCAATCAGGGTTCCCTGCCCTGTGAGAAGTCCAAGGACCACCCACCTCCATCCTGGTCTAGTAAGGTGAGCATCCAAACTGCCTAGGCTCCCACAAAGCCAGTATGTGCAGTAGGATCAAAAACCCATTGCCATTGTTCTTGAGTTCTCAGTAGTCCTCATTGTCCGCTATGTTCAGCGAGTCCAGTTTTATCCCATGTTTTTTCAGACCCAGGCCAGCTGGCCTTGGTGAGTTCCCGATAGATCATCCCCATTGTCTCAGTGTGTGGGTGCACCCCTCGCAGTCCTGAGTTTCTTGCTCGTGATCTATCTCCTTCTGCTCCTGATTTGGACCTTGAGATTTCAGTCCGGTGCTCCAATGTGGGTCTCTGTCTCTGTTTCCTTTCATTGCCTGATGAAGTTTAATATTCAGGAGGATGCCTATATGTTTTTCTTTGGGTTCACCTTCTTATTTAGCTTCTCTAGGATCACGAATTATAGGCTCAACGTCCTTTATTTATGGCTAGAAACCAAATATGAGTGAGTACATCCCATGTTCCTCTTTTTGGGTCTGGCTTACCTCACTCAGGATAGTGTTTTCTATTTCCATCCAGAGAATGGATGAAGAAAGTATGGAATATATACATATTAGAGTATTACTCAGCAGTAAAAAACAATGACTTCTTGAATTTTGCATACAAGTTCAGAGTTTTTTTTATTAATTAATTTATTTATTTATTAAAGAATTCTGCCTCCTCCCCACCCCCACCTCCCATTTCCCTCCCCCAATCAAGTCTCCCTCCCTCGTCAGTCCTAAGAGCAATCAGGGTTCCCTGCCCTGTGGGAAGTCCAAAGACCATCCACCTCCATCCCGGTCTAGTAAGAGGAGTATCCAAACTGCCTAGGCTCCCACAAAGCCAGTACGTGCAGTAGGATCAAAAACCCATTGCCATTGTTCTTGAGTTCTCAGTAGTCCTCATTGTCCGCTATGTTCAGCAAGTCAGGTTTTATCCCATGCTTTTTCTGACCCAGGCCAGCTGGCCTTGGTGAGTTCCCGATAGAACATCCCCATTGTCTCAGTGTGTGGGTGCACCCCTCGCGGTCCTGAGTTCCTTGCTCGTGCTCTCTCTCCTTCTGCACCTGATTTGGACCTTGAGATTTCATTTCGGTGCTCCAATGTGGGTCTCTGTCTCTGTCTCTTTTCATCACCTGATGAAGGTTACTGTTCAAGAGGATGCCTGTATGTTTTTCTTTGGGTTCACCTTCTTATTTAGCTTCTCTAGGATCACGAATTATAGGCTCAATGTCCTTTATTTATGGCTAGAAACCAAATATGAGTGAGTACATCCCATGTTCCTCTTTTTGGGTCTGGCTTACCTCACTCAGGATAGTGTTTTCTATTTCCATCCAGAGAATGGATGAAGAAAGTATGGAATATATACATATTAGAGTACTACTCAGCAGTAAAAAAACAATGACTTCTTGAATTTTGCATACAAGTTCAGAGTTTTATACTGTATTTTTGTTTTAAATCCTAAAAGGTATGTGATGTCGGTTGTTTTCAGAGGTACAAGAGGGTCTGTACAGGTGGGTGCCACCCAAAGAACATGAATTGAGTGAGGTCAACTCTATAGGGGCCACTTTTTCATCAATTGGTTGAATTTTAACAAAAAAACTGATTTGTATGTATTCTTAAAATATTTTTATTAGTGTTATTTAACTTTGAGATACTGATCTAAACATTAGTTGAGATAGCTTTTTTTCCGTATTCTAGTTTCTTTCCTTCTCCAGTTCCTCCCCTTCTCCCTCTCTCTACCTGTCTTCCTCATGTTCCTTCCTCTCCTTCCTTCCCTTTCTCCCATCCTTAAAAGATAATATTTACAGCTCATATCCAATACTATTTTTACGGTAACACACTAGTTTAAAGAATTTTTGGATATCTGAGAATAAATCTAGACTCATAATTTTTCTGGGTTTCTGAAACATGTTCCTCATTTCCAACTGTAGCTTTAAAAACTTTTTTTCTCATTTTAAAATATCCCTTCTTAAAAATATAAAGAAAACAAGAAAGTAAAGTATTATGTTTTATCAAAGAAAATCTTCCTTTTATAAATTTGGAGAGCAGTTAATTCATTCTTTTGATACTGAACCATTTCTCATGAAATCTAAAGTGATGATTAACTAGAAACTTTATCTGAAAATTCATCTTTCGCTTATAAAAGTATCCTATTATTAATACCCATAATGACATTTTAAAAAATATGTCATTGCAGCCGGGCGATGGTGGCGCACGCCTTTAATCCCAGCACTCAGGAGGCAGAGGCGGATCTCTGGAGTTCGAGGCCAGCCTGGTCTACAAGAGCTAGTTCCGGGACAGGCACCAAAGCTTCATATCCATATCTAATTTTGCTTGTCATCCTTCTATTCTTAAGGTGACTGTGTTTGGGCAACAGTTGTGCTTCTGGGTATTCTGAAACATTGCTAATGACAATGTTCCTAACCTGGAGAACCATGAAGTCTAAGTGTCAGTCTGCATCATTACACACACCCACACATACACACAAAGAGAAAGAGAGATTCACACACTCATATATATTTGCAACATATATACATACATGTTATTTTAGAAATTGTCAAATTCTTTCTTCAAATGTCAGAATGTGTAATTGAGCAGTAGGAGCCGGCTTTTTAACTCAGCTTTTTGGGAAAGCTTCATTGCATGTAGAGTGGTATTTGAAAGTGCGGTATACAGGGATGCTGACAGGATATGAAGGGTATATTCCAGTTAGGTGTGGTGGCACGTGTCTGGGATCCTAGTACTCAGGAAATCAAAGCAGGAGAATGGGCTATGGTAAGAAGGCGTTGTCTGGAACATTAAAGGTGGGGTGAACTGTCAATGTGAAAAACAGAAAGAACCAAGATGGTAAACGACACAACCAACTTACAGACATAATCAAGAAATAGAAACTATTTCAAGCCAAGAAATGTACATTTTGTTTCATAATGAACTGGAAATATTGATAGAGTTTAACATGGGGTACAGAGGGTGAAAAACAGAATTTTTATATTTAATCTGAAAAGGTGAGGTGGAGTGAGAGATGGAGGGAAAGAAATGGGGTATAGATTACAAACTAGGATATATGAACAAATCATAGAAAACACATCACGAGCCAAGTGGTGGTGGCTCACATCTTTAATCCCAACACTTGGGAAAGAGGCAGAGGCAGGTGGATCTCTATGAGTTCGAGACCAACCTTGTCTACAAGAGCTTGTTCTAGAACAGGCTCCAAAGCTACAGAGAAACCCTGTCTCAAAAAATTCAAAAGCAAAATAAAAAAGAAAGAAAGAAAGCAAAAGAAAAGAAAAGAAAAACACATCACTTTGTATACAAAAAGAGAGCAAGGGGTTGATTGGGAAGAGGGAAAGGTGAAGGGATAAAGATGACTTAATTATATTTTAACTTCAAAGAGTAAAAAAATAAATAAAGACATAATAAAAACAAAAAGCCAAATAAAGAATTTTGAGCAGAGGTACCCTGTACTGGTGGATAGCACTTCTCACAGAAGACATAGCATTTACAAGGAAAATCTCAGCACCAAGCGTCGGTTATCTTGTGATGAGTGAATTACTGATCAGAGAGACCCCAGGGACACTGAAAGAAAGAACAGGATATTGCTTTTGGTTGCCTACCATAAATAAATAATAAGGCCTTGTTGTTGAAGACAATACACACACACACTGGTTGCAAGAAACAGAAAAACCATTCTGAAACTGACCAGGAAACTCTATCTGCTGGCTACCTTTCTCAGAGCTAAAAGGAGGTATGCAGTCTGCTGGGTGAGAAAAGACACTCCTGGTCTTACCCCATGTTGTGTCTGGCATGCTATAGTATAGAAATACCAGGAATAGCCCAGCAGTAGTGGCACATGCCTTTAATCCAAGCATTTGGGAGGCAGAGGCAGGTGTACCCATGAATTTGAGGCCAGCCTCATTTACAGAGTTAGTGCCAGGACAGGTTCCAAACCTACACAGAGAAACCCTTTTTCAAACGTCAAAAAAAAAAAAAAAAAAAAAAAAAAAAAAAAAAAAAAAAAAAAAAAAAAACAGGAAGGGAAAGAGGGGGGAGGGAGGGAAGGAGGGAGGGAGGGAGAAAGGAATGAAAGAAGGAATAGGAATGCAAAGAAAGAAGGAAGGAAGGAAGGAAGGAAGGAAGGAAGGAAGAGAAATGTCAGGTATGACTTACTCATTGGTACAATGGTTGTAACCAACAACTTTCTGATAGGATTTAAGATCTGATCCGTAAGCAGGAATTCATGTCTGGTACTGTAAACCTGATAAAAAACACAACTAGAGGTATCATACATCCTAAGAAGGAAGCTGTTATTATTTTTTTTTTTTTTTTGCTAAATGGTTGTGTTGTCAAACTATTTCAACTGTGTATGTTCATTTAGCACAATTCATAGACTTGTACAGGCTCAACCTTGGTCAGAGAAGTTACTCTTTGCACTGGGAAATAGACAGAAACTCTAACATTTCTAAGTGCTGAGAGAAATGACAACTGTATCAGTGTCCCTATCCCAAGTTCCAGGCAATATTATACAAGAGGGGACTGGAAGGATGTTCTAGCAAGAGGACAGCAAGGAGTGCTGTGAGATTCCATCTTCTGAACGTGACAAGGCTTTTGCACACATGAGCTCACAGAAATTGTAATTACTGGTGCAAGTCCTTGGCAATACCAAGTCAATTAAAATCCAAGTATAAAATAAATTAGAGGGAGAAGGCTGAGGAGGCCCCACAGCCAGCAGAGGTGCTGTGGCTGCTTGACTGCTAATGGAGAATGAAGCCACTTGTCTCCAGGAACACAAACACTGGTAGACTGTTTGTGCCCCAGTGGAAGCCCCAGTGCCAGTGTTCATGTGGACAGCGCTAATTTCAAACAATATGAAATTTAGAAGGAGATGTATTGGGGGTGCCCATGGCAAAGAGGAAGTTGGAGTGGAAAAGTAGATATATTTAAGACACATTGTATATAAATATGAAATTTTCAAAGAATTAATAAAAACTACTAATCAAGATAAAAATAATAGTTGGAAGGATAGTCACCAAGTTTTGAATGAGGTTTATAGTGGATAAAACATTGAATGACAGTTTATTCTGAAGGTGTCTGTTTATGGTTGAACTTCTCTTCATTTACTTTTAAATGTATTACTTTAGTTAACTTACCACATATTATGCAAAGCCATGATAATTTATTGAATCTTCATAAATATATTGCATTACTACTATAAGCAATATTTAATTATGCAATTTTTATAAAGTATACATTCTATATAAAGGGGTATATATGTATGTATGTATATAATTTTATATATGTAAACACACATGCTTGAAGGAAATTTGAATTTATATAAGCAAAAACACATTGATTGTAGCAAAATATCGGCAGTTAAAAATTGTGAGCTACCAATGAAGTACACAGAAATGGCTAACCTCATATGTAACAACATTACTTTGTTTAGGTGGCGAACCCAAGGGCGTCACTAAGGAAGTCAAGATGAGAAGGTAAATGATGGAAACGGTGCTCCAAGGAGAGAGAAGACTTGATTTGGAGGAAAGATAAATATAGAAGGAAGAATTCGGAGTTAGTTTCTAGACAAGTTTGGCTTTGATAGGTCTTTGAGATATTCACATGAAAGTGTGTTTAGTGGGAAGAAAGAAATATGGATCTGTCAAAGCTATAGCAGGGATGCTGTGTTTAACGGTGAAAGTACCTAGCAGACTGTCATTAGATGCTACCCACTCGCAATATAAATAATAATATGTATAAATAGCCACAGATTAGTGACAACTTAGAAGTAAGTGGCAGGGGACTGTATTAATAGCAATAGCTCCATTTAAAACACTCAGCAATTAATGGATTTTAATGAAAAGTAATAGTTTGAAAGGATAACAATTGCTCCAGTTTGCTTGTGTGTGTATTTGTACAAAATTTCACTGTTTTAAGGAAACAAGGATACATAAGGCTGAAATTTTAAATTGTGATAGAAATTACTTAAAATGAATAAATGCAATAAATAGCAAAACAAAAAAAAAACTAGAGCTCAAAAGAAGAGCTGGAAAAATTAATAAGGTTGACTACCTTACAAACGAAAACCAGTGTTCTAGAGAAGTTTTGTTCTACAGGTGTTGGGGGAAGGCTGCTTGTTCATTCTTGGCTGCACAGAACCGAAATAATCACACCGAAACTATATTATTTGCAATACTGTTTGGCCAATAGCTTAAGTGTATCTTTAGCTAACTCTTATATTCTAAACTAACTCATCTCCATTAATCTGTGCATCACAACGAGGTCATGGCCTACCAGCAAAATTTCAGCAGGGTGTCTGTCTCCTGCGGGCAGCTACATGACTTTTCACTGACACCACTTTCTCTCGATAGATGATAGATAGATAGATAGATAGATAGATAGATAGATAGATAGATAGATAGATAGATATCAGTCTGGCTATATTCTGTTAAGCCATTGGTCGAAGGCAGCTTCTCTATTAATCAATAAAAGCAACACATATACAAAAGGACTTCCCACACCATATGTGGGCAGCAGGGAAAAATAACAGTAATTATGTGGCTGGAATCTGTGTTTGAGAAAAGAGAGCTACTGCTAAATCTAGAGTCTGGAAATAGGGACCCAGAAAATCACCAAGACAGATTGAATGGGGTAAAAAGGTTAGCAAAACAATGTGTAGAATCTCTTAAATTGCACTGTGTGCTTTCACCAGCATCCCAAGACTGCTTTTTCAAATGGAACAATCTACTTTCATTTCTACATATTTGAAAAATAGAGATGACATATTCTCCTGCAGTTTTCTACACCCTTCATTGTGGGTTTAAAGAAAAATCATAATCGAAAAGAAAAGGTCAAACAGTGATGGAAACAAATAGAAAGTAAAATATCACCCTACGTCTCTCAGGCTAGAAACATTCATTAATTACAGAAAATTTAATTTAAGTTCATTTCCTTTGACTGAACATGGATGAAAATTATAAGGATGGATGGAAAGACCTGTGCAAGAAAACGTCTCTGAACAGCCTATTGAGCTAATATTTGGTGGCTAGATACATACAAATTACAAATACTTTAAACAAAAACTTGGGAAGAATGCAATCATACCATATAAGCAATTTTTATACAACTGTTAATTTAATTTTTGTTTTGAATTGAGAATAAAAGCAGAAAATAGAAAGAGAACATTAATTCCCTAAGTGTTTCAGTAAACAGCAGTTCCTGAATTAGCTTAATTATTTTAATGAAGATACAATAAGATATCTTAAAAGTTGAAATCTTACCCGGGAAGTGGTGGTGTACACCTTTAATCCCAGCACTTGGGAGGCAAAGGCAGGCGGAGTGCTGTGAGTTCGAGGCCAGCCTGGTCTACAAGAGCTAGTTCCAGGACAGGCTCCAAAGCCACAGAGAAACCCTGTCTTGAAAAAAAAAAAAAAAAAAGGAAAGAAAAGAAAAAAGTTGAAACTTTTTATTAACTTCAAGTTATATGTCTGTGTATGTGTACATATATATGTCTGTAAATGGAATAAAAGTGCATTGGAGATGTCAAGGTGAAAGAGACAAATGGGAAAGAGGGAGAGATATTTTAATGAGGAGCTAATATGGTCAGAGTACTTGGTATATATGCATCGAAAATCAAGATGAAATACTTTACAAACAAATGATAATAATTCATATATTTATTATTTCATGTTACTTAAGTTTTTCTATGGATGGGGGCTCTGTCAGTTACTTTCTACATATGCATACACCAAGGCTAGACATAGCAGCTTGAAATATGACATCCCCTAGGCGGACCATGACAGCATGATTCTGACTGCCTCCTGGCCTCGATTTCTCTTTCAAAGTTTATGGTGGAAAGTCTGATGGTAATATATATTATTCCAGTGTTTATATCATTCTTTGATACTGAAATTAGTCATTTTACTTAGGTAGACATTGATGGATTTGTATCATTCTTTTTAGAGATACAAGCTGTCTTTTTGAGCTATAAATACAGTCTTCCTTTTGATAGGGCTATCTTAATGCTTTCTCTTTTCCTTTATGTCTCATTGTTCTTTTTCAGGAATATTTAATACACATGAGTTAAATTTCTTTCATATCCCTAATCATCTTATTTTTGCATCTTTGATATTTCCACTTAGTTTTGTATATTTTCTCCACTGTTCTCACTGTCTCTGTAACTATACTTTTAGTCACTTTAATTATATTTTAAATTGCTTTATAATATAGCTTCATTTCCAATATATTTCATTTTGTCCTTTTTATCTTGTCTGGGCACTAACAGCTTACTTTGAGTTTTAACTTATGATGGGGAAGTATTATATTACTTAAGCTATTATATTTCTTTTCTGATTTCTTTGAAAAGAGGAAAATATTACTGATGTAAATTCTTCCTCTATTTAAAGGGACTATATTTTCACAGGCTGTATGTTTCTTAGCTATCCTTTTGAGACTTGGGATTAATTTCTCTATTTTTCTCATAGCTTATTTGCTGTTCTCAATATATATAAGGCTAGCTACTCCCTGGAAAGTAAAATGGAGGGGGAGAAAGAAC
The DNA here is from genome assembly GCF_950005125.1 of Chionomys nivalis. Classification (NCBI taxonomy): domain Eukaryota; kingdom Metazoa; phylum Chordata; class Mammalia; order Rodentia; family Cricetidae; genus Chionomys; species Chionomys nivalis. The sequence continues at coordinate 24,500,143 of NC_080103.1, read as the reverse complement.
TGTAGAAGAAATTCCAGAGACTGGCCTAATTTGTGATGTCAACAATCTCATAACAAATTAATTGCTCCCATTTCCCTGAGCTCAGGTCTGTCCTTGATGCTCAACCAATCACCCTGCCTCACAGGGAATAGTCCTACCTTGAATCTCCTAGTACCACTGCCCCCCCCCCCGTAGGAAGTAGGGCTGTTGTCAATAACAACAGGGAACATTCATTTGGTTCCCACATCAGTGGCCCCCAACAATTCCATGGTATTCACAATCTACAAATGAAAGTCTATACTTTTCATCAGTCACTATATCCCCTAAATCCTGCCGCTTTTAATCAAAAAATCACTGTATATGACTTTCCAGACTATAACATTTACTTCTGGAAAATCTATAGCCGTTAATGTTTAGGGAGGCATGCATCAGCTCTCAGCATCCTGCCTTGTTTGGGCGCAGATTTCATTTCATTTGGAGGATGTGCAAATAATTCGTAGTTTGACATTATGACTCTTTCTTTGTTTCCTTTCACCTAGAAGTTATGATGCCTTCATTTCAAATTTCCTTATCATGATTTTTGATAGATTTGAAAAAGGAGTGGCTAAAACTGCCTCTGCTCTGAAATCTTAAACCTGAAGTTCACCTGCATTCATTTAAAAAGTGATTCAACATGTAACACTTAGACAATGATGCAAGAATGTTATTCTGTTGTGTTTCCTAAAACAGCATCAGAGTTTGAAGACAAGCAACAAGAAAAATTTCAAAAAAAGAAAAGTCAGTTTTGAAACTGAGCCCTTTCTGGTGCATGTAATAAGGTGATGAGAAAGGCTGGCCTGACTGTCGAGAGAGTTATCCCCGCATCACTAAGAAGTAGAAGAATTTCAGGTGGGTTATTTCTAAAGTGACACTTGCAAACACTGAAAGGCACGAACCCTTTCATCTTTTTGATTTTAAGTACCTGTCCTAACACTATCTCCTACTTGATACAACGACGGTGGAAAAAAGTTTCTGCCTGAAAGATTTTATCCCTTACAACCCATTTTCTCCCTCAGCCTGACCCAGCGGTGAAGTCAAAATGACAAATTTGTGACATCATAATAATTTTTTTGCCTCCAGGAACAAACTGTGAAGCCATTAACGCAGGATGGTGACTTCACCGCAGGATCAAACAGAGCAGCTGGCTACAGAGGAAAGAGGGAGCATTCTTATTCAAACACACATAGATCTTCAATAATAACCAGAGAAATTCAGAAAATTACTGTCAGAGTAAATTGCATTTTGTATAAATGCCAACTCCTTTCAAGTCTGCCCCAGCGTGACCATCCTTCTATGTACTGTTGCTGCCTTCTCTCCTAAGGGACCTTTGGCAGAGTCGACTTTTGTATTTCATGTATCATTAAAATGACTTAAATGAGTAAGAATCAGGTATGCCTGGCATTTATTCTTAATTATTTACATAAATAAAAAGGTGTTCTTATTTTATGCCTACGGGTGTTCAGAAAATTATTTCATCAAGTGGATTTTATGTTCATGTTTATATTAAGCCCTGAATAGGTGAGACCTGTGCATTGATCATCTCAGCAGGGCAAAAGTATATGTTTGGGTCTATGTGTGGTCTTTTGTAAAGATTTTTGGTTCTTTAAAAATTATTGTTTGTCTCTTTGTTTGCATACTCTCTATATTCAGTATCAAGGGTGATATTTGTCTTTTCTTTGGAACAAGGCTGCTGTATGTGAAAAAAATTCCCTAATCTGGCAAGGACACATGAAGAATGCCAAACAAGCAACATATACTACACATGCTGCCTGTAGAGGAGCATGTCACGCCTGCAAAGACTGTGAGAACTGAGAGTTTAGCACAATGTGGGTAGTTCAGTTGCTGTCCTTACCACTGTGTTGTTCTCAGCTACAATACAGGTGAAATTTGTACTGCTGTCACAGGTTAGATACAAACTGTAAATGAGTCATGGGTGGAAAGCACTTAGGAAAATGCCTTCAAAGAGGATTGGAGCAAAAATGAGCTGCAGCTTTCTGATAATATTAATGAAATTAGACTTTAGAATTTTAAGTAAAATTATTAGGTGGGCAAAAATCTAGGACAAGATAATTATTCTGAGAATTCTCAAAAGAGATAATTGAATGCATCTATGCAATACATTTGGAGGATATGATTAAATTAGTTTATTAGCAGGTAGGTGTTAAAGAAAGGAGTGAAGAAAAATAGGCTTAAATAAATAGACTGTGATGAAACTGGGAAATGTAATTCAGGCCACATTTAGAAGTTCAATTATATTTCTTACGTAATTGACAATGTATGTAGAAAACATTATTTATCAGATAGTCATCTAGTAAAGAAGAATATAATAAATGCGGTGGAAACTAATTTTATCACCCTAGAACTTATACTGAGCCAAGGAAAGATAACAATGGTATTGGGCAAGAATTTAATATGATGCAATTTCTACCTTAGTGTGACTAATTTCACAGCTACAGTAAGATGAAACAAATGCACATGGAAACAGGAGAATTCTTGTACCATGCTACTGCACTGACCCAGGGATGCTGGGAGACAATGGAGTATTAGACTGGAGGCCATGAGATTAGTGGGAAATAAGTGTTAATTTGAGATCAACGAGAAAGAAACAACTTGTGATAATTAGAAACTGATTGCAAAATGCTGAAGTTCAGAAGAGATTCTATTCTGACCTTAATAGAATATTCAAGAAAAACTTAGCAAACAAGTTATCTGGAAGGTCTGTGAATAGCCTTTTTTCTTCTTCTTTTCTTCCATCTTTCCTTCCCTCTCTAGGTAACTTATTAGCAATGACAACAGGAGACATGAATAGGTAAATCATCTAAAAACAACAAGAGAGACAAAGAAAATGTGCAGAAAATTATCACATCCTAGGGCATCCTAGGGAAGGATGAAAACAGGAAATGAATCAGAAAAGTTAAAGTATATACTGCAAGACCTCATATTGCCATGGGTCAGTTGGGAAGAGCTTTCTGATAGAGAAAACATTCAAAATGAACCCAAATACACACACACACACACACACACAATACATATTGTATGTGTGTATCAAAAAAGGACTATTCAAAAAAGGGTTTGAAAAACAAAGATGTTAGATGGAGCCATTTAAGTGAGTGATCTAAGGAAGCTCAAGCCCGCTACAGTGTAGAACATGGTAACCCTAGCAAGACCCCATGGTAACAAGGGTGGTTTTTATACACTACAATGCACTCCACAATTTAAACTCTCAGGGATAAATGAATAAATAAGATACATATCTGCAGTCAGCTGCTGTGAAGTAGTGAAATGTAAGGCTAGTCTCTCTTTTTCTTTCTCTCTCATACACACACATGCACACACACACACACACACACACACACACATACATTTGAATTAATGAATTAATGTACACAGTTCCAGGAGGTTTATGTCTGCCAAGGTGAGCTCAAAATTTCATCTACCTTTATCATCCTTTCAAAGCATATCATCACAAGCACACTTCTATATACTCACTGGATGCTACCCATAGGACTACTTCTGCAAGCTTTCAGATTTAATGTTAAAGAATTAGAGATCTTGAAAGATGATCTATTCATTAAGTGACTGAAGTCCTCCAGTCCCAGAACTTTTTCAAGCAATAAACATTTGTGCATATTCTGAGTCCTATAGATAGGCACAAGCTGAAATTTTCTATTTCCTTTGAGTTTGAAATCATGACAATGAGTTCTAGATTGCTTACCACTATCTTTATGCTATGACCTTTCTTCACTACTTCCTTAGTTAGGGTTTTTTTCTCTTTTCTGAGAAAAAAAATATGGCCACAGCAACTTTTATAAAGGAAAATATTTAATTGATGCTTGCTTGTAATTAATAGGGTTTCTCCATTATTACCATCATGGTAGGAAGCATGGTAGCATGCAGGCAGACATGGTACTGCAGAGGTATCTGACAGTTCTACATCTGGATTTGCAGGCAGCAGGAAGAAAATGCCACCCTGGATGTGCCTTGAGTATCTGAGAACTCAAAGTCCATGCTCAGTGACACACTTCCTCCTACAAGGCCACACCTACTCTAACAAGGCCACACCACCTAATAGCGCCACTCCCTCTTGTTCTATGGGGTCCATCTTTTTTTCACACGGCCACAGCTACCTATTCAATATTTAACAAATTCCACAGCTCTTTCATATGTGGGTCATAATCATTTTAACAACAATGTGACAATAGAAAGTTGTATTCTCACAGATGTGGGTAAACTTTTAAGAATAGTAGCTATCATGAACATCAATATCACTCTGGATTTTGTAAGAGAGATATAGGAGGAACTCATGGTATCTCATCTACAGTTCTAAGCCTATCATAAAATATAACATCCTAGAGAAAACGTATAAAATAAATTCATCTCTTCAAAACAAGTCAGCCTCAATCTGGTTCTGGTTCACTTTCTGTGACAAGTGTGGAAGTTAGTTACCATGTGAAACGGGAATAGCAAGCCAACAATACTAAGAACCAGAATATTCTTGACTTAAACTCAAAGTATACAGAGATGTCAAAGTGGACACAAAGCAGTTGCAAAGAAATTTCCTTCTTGAAGAGTGGGGTAGCTTCCTACATGGCCAACTCACTCTCCTAGCCATGCTGACTCTTTACAGTGTATATGCACTTGTGAAGTAACCAGATAAAGCAACAAATAATGATAATTTAGTGATTTAAATCTCTCTTGGGTATTTTAAAGAAGTTGAGCTCCTGTGGATATGCAATAATTGGGAAGAGATGAGATCCAAGACCTTACTGGTGAGGTAATAGGCATGAAATAATGAGGAGGAGAAAGAAGAATGAGATTGGTAGAAATATAGGAAAAAGAGGAAGTAGAAAATGTAAGCATGGTTATGTCACCCAGGTTGTCGGATGAACGACAGCCAAGAATCGGACTAACCCAAAATATGAGAGATTATTTGGATGTGATTGGGGATACATTATTTTGTGTAAGATATGTATTTCTCCGGCACCGTGTGTGTGTGTGTGTGTGTGTGTGTGTGTGTGTGTGTGTGTGTGTCCAAGTACATCTAGGCATGTGGTAATGTGATAAGTTCTGAAACAAAATTGTAACTATTGGGGATACATAGACACAAAGCAAACAGATTATAGGAAAAAAACTTGGTACATAATAATGCTGTATAAAGTATTCTGGAAGACAAATACTCCAAAAGAGATTTGGTGAGTGATTTAAAAAGAGAGAGAGAGAAAGAGAAAATTCAACCAACTGGAAAACTTTTGTTTGATTTCCTTTGACGGCAATATTGCTCCTAAATTCAGGTGCTACATAATTACTTGTGGAGATTTAAATATTGTTAAAGTCCGAGATAGTTATTGGTACCTTTTAAATGTTTCCCAAAAGACACTGAAAACTTGCATCCAAAGATGACCATATGGGGTGTGTAGAGCAGGTCATTCTTATTTCTCAGCTGTGTCATGGAAGGTGATTCTTGGAGCAACTATAGGTCCCTTTAGAAGGTGTTTATATTGCTTTCAAACATTAGAAATGTTATAAAGGCATTTGTAAAGAGCAATGCTTTCCATCTTCTCTTTCCTTTCATCCAGCAGCTGCCACCAGAGGTAACTGGCCACATTTAGAATCATTTTTCCCACATTAACTAATGTAATCAAGATGATCCCACACAGACTTGCCCACCAGGCCAACCTCTGAGAAACACAGAGTCAGAAGCGACTGGGAGCCAGAACATGAGGTCGTAATGTGCCATAACATTCTGGCCACAGGGGATGTTGAAAATCTGACCAGACACAGTTGATCAGTATAGATAGAAAATGAATGAGATATTAGTATGATTTCATGGTAATATTTCTAAATTTGGGGCATTAAAGGAGAGCTTGTAAAAATCTGTTTTCATAATTTATTTATAAATCCTTAGACTCATAGTTTTTCTAATTGGTGGTCAGCTTCAGCTCACCAGTGATTGCTAAGCAAATCACATCTGAATGTAGCACGGTGGGTCAGTGAATCTTAAATGAATTGGAAGCTTCTCTGAAGCATGATGATGACTAGATACGTACAAATGTCAGTTAGATAATAAAGCTATCTAACAAATAACTGAGAGAAACAGAAGTCATGCTTACCTCTGTAACTATTTCCCAATCACAATACTAAACCATATCCACTATTAATAACATGAGCAGCCAACAAGCTACTTTTGGAGTTTGCTGTCAAGTATAATAGTTGACCTTACATATACTCTTCTGTAAAGTGCCGAATGAAAACATGCTTCTGACTGTAACTGAATCTGACAGAAAAGGAGCTGTATTTGTGTTTGTATATGTAAATTTCTGAAAAATATCAATATTTATGCTGGTTTTATAAGATAAAGTTATTCTGGCAGGGACTGAATTTGATTTATATGAAAGCCCCATACTTGGTCAGAAATTTAATCCATTCAGCTCAAAATTTACTCTTTGATAGAAGTAAAAAAGAACAGCTTATGGAAGAAAATTCGCTAACCTCCTTGTCATTAAATTGAAACCATTCATGGCTTCTAAAAATTGTTATGGATCTATGAGCCTTGATATAAAATCCAAGATTTTAGAAATCTAATTGTATTTGTCTGTATGTAGCTATATTTTATTATTATTTTGAATGTGTATAGGGCTTCAAGGTAATGAGTTTCATTATTTCTCTGTAAGCTTGCTACCTGCTGTGTAAAACAGCGTTTCCATTTATTTGAGATGTCTAAAGGGATGCGAAAGCTAACCGTTAATCACTTGTATTAGAAAAAAAGGTCCAACTGAAATGCCTAAAGTAAAGCCAGTTCAGAAAGCAACACTGAGAAAACATGAGAGAGAAAAAAAAAAAGAGTCAGAAATCGCAATTCTTTAGAACCTTTAAGGAATTGGTGGGAATAGCTGAGATTTTCCAGACAGCTAAGTTGTAGTCCTGTCAGTAATACAAAAAAAAAAAAATGTAGTTGCCTCAAGCTCAGTACCTGAAATAGCCTTTTGGGCTAATGGAGATAAAAGCAAGAGAATTTCAGGCTTTTTTATACCTTTTATAAATGGAATTTATTGAGATATAATTATTGAGGTATAATTATTGAGGTATAATACACATTAGCAAAAAACCTATCCACAAATGTTTCTGGCCAGCCAGATTTTATGCAGTCCTATATGGCACTGAAGTCCGATACTGGAATCATACAGAGTATATCCATGTGCATGACTAATTCTGCTCCATTTGCTGTATTCACTCCTTGCCTATGTAGCAGAAGTATGTCGGGTTTGGCAATATCTCTCTGTCTAACAGCATCCCTCTCTGTGGTTATACCATTTGTCTACTGTGGTTATATCCCTCTCTGAGGTTATATCCCTTTCTGTGGTTATATCCCTTTCTGTGGTTATATGCCTCTCTGAGGTTATATCCTTTTCTGTGGTTATATCTTTTGTCTACTGATGGTCATTAATCTCATTTCCTTTGTGAAGTTGTTGTGATTAAAGTTAAAACAATCATTCCAATGTAAGTCTTTTTCTGGTCATATACACTTGTCTTTCTTAGTTATATTACGAATCCAATATATAGCCAACAATTTCCACTTAATTATATAAAACACTGTCAAACAGTTTCTCAAAACAAGAGCAACATTTTATCCCAGTAAAACATAAAAGAGATGTTTTTAAACTGATTGTAAAAAAAATCAACTATGAATTCAGTATCACTATATCTTATATTTTTTCAATTAATACAAAGACAATTGAAGATTTTTAAATTTTGGCAAATAATTTCAACTGTTTCAAATAAATGGCCTTTAAGTATCACAATGTATTTCATTCCCAGATTTTCCTAGGTAACCAGTGTGGTAATTCTGATATGTTACATATTTCTCTTAACTTCTTAAACAAAGAAATAAAATTATACTTGCTTCATGATAACTCAGACTACTGATATGTCTGTAACTTGATGCTAAGAATTTTATGCCACTGAAATATACTGACGTACAAAAGGTCTCACTCAACACAAAGCCATCTTTGGGAATATGGGATTGATCGGTTGTATCACTTCTGCTTTATTTTTATCTCTTTTCTTGTCATCAAAGCAGCAGCTGTGAAGTACATATTACAGACACGGTCATCTTCCTCATCTCTTCTAATTTATTGCTTTCTGATATCCTTTGCAGAAATCTAAATATTGTCTTTTCCTTAAGCGACTACAGATGAAATAGGGATGAATAAATTATTCGTGGAGAGACAGCCCTGGGAGCAGAGTGGGAAAGGTAAGACGAGCATTTTATGACTCGTGTTCATCTGCCTATTTGTTTTCTATGGATGGATCATGTTCCAAAGAAGGGAGTTACCAGGAGAGTAAAATTTCAGAGAGCTAAAATACAGTCTTTATCAGTAAGGGGATTCTCCAAAGACAAAGACCTTAGAAAAGAAAGGCAGGCAGAAGAAATGTTATTATAATGTAATTTCTTCCAGGAAAAAAAAGCACATTCCCACTTGTGTTTGTCATTCTCTATATAACAGAACTGGGTTTCCTGGTATTGATTATGAATATTTATAACCAAAGCTGATATAACCATTGGTATTCAAATAATGCTTAAATACTGTCTGAATATGCTTTCCATTGTGATAAGGACCAGAACTTCGGGGAGGAATGGATTTATTTCATTTTGCACTTTATGGTCTGTTTTCAGAACATGTCAGAAGAGTGAAACATGGTGACCACTGTCTGGGGGAACGATGAAAGAGGCTCCAGGACAAATGCAGAGCCTTTACCTTGGGTGCATTTATTCCCTGGATTGTTCTTGGATGTGATTGTGTATTCCCTGTCTTAAGCATTTACATTCAATTCATAAGACATGTTTATTCTTGATGGATGTCAGAACATAGCTATAGAATCCAATTTGATCAGTGTACCCTGCATCCGAATATGGCCTCTGCCTTATTTTTGTGCTTCCCTGATAAAATCTGCAGTATATACCAGGCAATTGTTCTAAACTTGGTCTGTCCTGAGAAAGTTCTGGGACAGAGCTACTCTGGCAATATTTATAATGTATTTACTGGCATTTATTTACATGTTTTTTTCTGATAATGTATTTCTCATCCTATTTTCTGAATTTAAATAATCTTCCTTGGATCGTTGCTTTTCTTGTTATATCCGTGCATAAAAGTACACTGAAACCGAAGTACAGTTGTCTGCAGCATTGGACTGTAGTCTGCCCCATTCTTGCAGGTACACAGATTCCAGGTTTCATAGGCACACATCTATATAGTTCAGGGAAAGTCCACAGTCTGTCACCAGGGAAAGCCAAAGCAGGAACTCGAGGCAGGAACTGAAGCAGAAACTATGGAAGAACACGACTTACTCTCTAGCTCCTGATGACTTGCTCAGTTTACTTTCTCACTCCTGATCAGGGATGGCACTACCCTCAGTGTTCTAAAGCCTCCCACATCTATCTTTAGTCAGAAAAATGCCTCCACCAATGTGCCTACAGGCCAATCTAATGGAGGTATTTTCTAAAGTGAGGTTGCCTTCTCCCAGGTGACTCTAGTTTGTGTCAGTGGACAAAAAAAAATAGGCCACACAAATACTTTTGAAGATGCATAAAATAGTCACAGTTTCTACTTTAATTGTGGAACAGTAAAAGACAACACTAACTGCGTGTTTGATGCATGATGTTATCTATACATTGCATATCCATTGCATGATCTTATCATGAGAAACATTCTGCAAGTATATATAGTACCATAGATAGTGCCATTATATGAAGATTCTGAGGATATGGCAGCCATGACAAGTTCATTAAAAAAAATGCACCATCAAGAGGTGGTAGGAGCATAATTTAAATTGAGAATGATTTTTACACACCCCATGATATTATCCACAATGCTATGAATTTCAACATCTACAACTATTTTTTTTTAATTTTAAAAGCGTATTTCAATTATGTCACTTCACAATGACAATAATTTGCTATAAATCATTGTCATAGTTCTGTACATGCTACTAAAAACCATTAGCAATTATTATTGAGTTATCAATACATACAGAATAAATTGTTTGGGGGCAATCTCCACTAAAAGAAACAATATCAGTCACACATCCTGACCCACAACTCTACTTGAAACCTCCTCTTTCCTGAGAGACCAGGCCAGCACCCTGAAACCCCCTAATGCCTCTTGAGTTTGCTCAACATAACTCCAACAGCCTCCCATTTCCTTATTACCATATCCCAGCCCATACCTTCAACCAATAGGCTTTAAGATATTGACCCACTTTGAGTGTGGTCTCACATACTATAAATGCAGATGAAAAGCAGGTGTGAGCCCCTTGGTTGCTGGATTCAGTTCCAGTTCCCAGCACATGCAGAGGACTGCAGATAGTTAATCTCTCCATGAATTTATTCCCAGATAAAAATCTCTGTGAGTTTATAAACCTTTGTTATACTCCATTCCTGGCTATCATGGAACTCTTTTGTATGCCAACAAATTGGCATCAGTATGGTCTGAATCCAGGCCCCCAGGGCCTTCTCCCACCCAGTGCAGCAAAACTACCCCTCTGGGCAACTGAGCAAGGTTAGGTTTGGTTGGCCTGCTCTGGCAATTTGACCATTTCCCACAAATGTATGCCTACATGACTTGGTTTCACATACCATTAATAAGTGGCATACTAATATGGGGCAACTACATCCACATAAAGCCAAAGAGAGCTTGGGAAGGGATTTTACACACACACACACACACACACACACACACACACAAAGAGTTAAGCACGGCTTTTTGGTAACAGCATTTTCCAAAACTGAGCAGCTTCTTTAAGAGATGGCTTCCTAGTAGCATGAAACTCTGTCTCTTTCAGGAGGTCCTGCTTAATGACTAAATAGACCAGCTGTGTCCCTGGAGCTGGGGCTGTGAGCATGGCTCACAGAGGCAGTGAACATGCCTCCATCATGTTTGACTGGGTGGAGCAAACAGACAGGACTGTGGAGTTGGTCCTAATCACACGTGCTCAGAAAGAAAGAAAGAAAGAAAGAAAGAAAGAAAGAAAGAAAGAAAGAAAGAAAGAAAGAAGAAGGAAGGAAGGAAGGAAGGAAGGAAGGAAGGAAGGAAGGAAGGAAAAGTGCTCCTAGTCAAAAAATGATTGCAGATAAAAAGACTTCTGAATGGGTCACAGTGTTGGATAAATGTATGTAGACTTGGGAGAAAGAGGAAAAAGTATAGACAGCTATAGTATAAAAGACAAAAGACAGTCATAGATTAAAGGAATAAAAATAATAAAATAAATATTAAACTTGAAAAAAGTAATAGAGTCAAAAGAAGCCACATAAAGATGGAAAATACACAGAGAGTCTAGATTATGTATAAAATCGTGTTTTCTTTGAATTTTCTGACTGCAAATGAGCTAACTACAGAAAGACACTGTGTTGTACATGCTGCTAAGCTAAGCCAACATACAGATTTTAAATGTATTTTGACTTCAAAATTTGAGTCTAAGGATATGTTACTTTGGAAAAGAGGTTCTGCTTTTGTTTCCACAGAGGATGAGAACCAATACACAGATTAATAGAAATTGGTTAATTTAAGATATAAGAGCTAGTTAGAAATATGTCTAGCACAGGTATAAGTAAGTGGAGATTGCTCGTTCGTTTCCCAGTTGCCCAAATCCAAAATAATTAGAAAGAAATTATATTAATTAACACACTGCTTGGCCTATTGGCTCTGGCTTCTTATTAACTAACTCTTACATCTTTGAGATTCCACCTTATACTTGTCAGAATGACTAAGATCAAAACCCAAGTAACAGCTTATACTGGAGAGGATGTGGAACAAAGGGAACACTCCTCCATTGCTGGTGAGCGTATAAACTTAGAAGTCAGTGTGGTGGTTTCTCAGAAAATTGGGAAATGATTTACCTCAATATCCAGCTAAACCATTCTTGGGCATATACCCAAAAAAATGTTCACTCATATCACAAGGATACTTGCTCAATAATGTTTGTAGCAGCGTTATTCATAAAAGCCAGTACCTGAAAACAACCAAGAAATTTCTCAACTGAAAGCTGAATAAAGAAAATGTAGTACATTTACATAATTGAGCACTACACAGATGTTAAAAACAATGGCATCATGAAATTCAAATGCAAAGGGGTAGAACTAGATAAGAATCACTCTGAGTGAGGTAACCCACACCCAGAAAGACAAACTTGCTATGTACTCACTCACAAGTGGATATTAGCTGCAAAATTAAGGATAACCATTCTGTAATCCACAGACCCAGACAGGCTAGGTAACAAGGAGGGCCCAAGGGAGACACACTTGGATCTCCATGGGAAGAGATTTTGTGGGTGGGCTGGTGTAGGGTGCAGGTGGGGATGGAAACATGAGAGATCCGATCCAGGTGGGATGAGGTGGAGAGTGTTGAAAGAGACAACCAACAAAGGAGAGCATTTCAGGGTCAGATAGAAACCTGGTGCAATGCAAACTCCCACAAATAGGTAAGGATGACCTCAACTTCTCGCAATTGCATATATGTAGTCTAAAATGGCCACACCTGTCACTAGGGAAGACTTCCAGTTGAAGTATTAGGACACCAAACCAACCACATAACCTTTGATCTACAGTTTCTCCTGTCTACGGGATGTGCTGGGGTAAGAGTGATACAGAGATTGAGAGAGTGGCCAGCCAGTGACTGGTCTAACCTAAGACCCATGCAATGAGAGTGAGCCCACTCCTGCCACTACCTGGAACACCAGGACCCAGAAGCTGGAGAGTACAAAGACCTAGGAACAAACATGACTGGAGTTTTTTTTTTTTTTGTTTGTTTGTTTTTTTAAGTCAGTTTATTGAATGATGCCTAGAGATATTCTGCTATTCTCATAGATAGATGCTATGCCCAACAGTCATCAGAGAGGCTTCATCAGCAACTGACAGAAACAGATGCAGTAACACACGTACATGCATTAAGACAACCTTGGGGAATCCTACTGAAGAGAGGAAGGATTGTAGCAGCCAGGAGTGTCAAGGATATCACAAGAAAGCCAACAGAATAAATTAACCCAGGCTCATAGGAGCTCTCCAAGGCTAAACTGGCAACTAGGAAGCCATGGGATTGATCTATGCCCTCTGAATATATGTGACAGTTGTATAGCTTGGTCTTCTTGTGGACCTCCTAACAGTGGGAACACAGACTGTCTCTGACTCCTTTACTGACTTTTGGGGCCCTATTCCTCATACTGAGATGCCTTTCCAGCTTTAACACGGCGGGGGGGGTGTGCTTAGTCTTACTAAAATTTGATATGCCATGTTCTTTCTCAATATTCTTGGATGATATACCCTTTTCTGAATAGAAAGAAAGGAGGAGTGGATGAGGGTGGGAGGCAGAGGTGGAAAGACAGTGACTGGGAGGAAAGAAGGGAGGAAAAATTACAGTTGGGATATTAGATAGATAAATAGATAAATAGATGATAGATAGATAGATAGATAGATAGATAGATAGATAGATAGATAGATAGATAGATAGATAGATAGATAGATGATAGATATAGATGAATAGATAGATAGACAGACAGACAGACAGACAGACAGACAGACAGACAGACAGACAGACAGACAGACAGACAGACAGATAGATAGATAGATAGATAGATAGATAGATAGATAGATAGATAGATAGATAGACAGATAAAAACAAAATTGCTACTCCAATGCAGTTGCTTACATAATAGATGCCTTTGAGGTCTAATAGAGATGTCCTCAAATTTTCTACTTATGTTCATAGTCATTCTTGCAGTATATCTATGAAAAGGAAGTACTACATGAGTTAGTTTGACTCCCCATTTACAGGATTAAGTCACTGGTTCTCTAGGTACTTTCAAATAGCTTAAATTGAGCAGAAGATTCTATGCAATCATATGCAGACATATTTTAAGCTATGTATTATGTGTTTCTTTATGGCAATAATTAATCACTCATTTCTAAGAATGCAGTCTACTAAGAAGACCATTCCATATTGGCTTACTAATTCACAAAGTCCTGACATTCTGACAACTATAATTAGGAAAGAGTAGGATTTCTAAATCTGACATATTATTATCCTGACAATTAACATAGCTTTTAATTCTAATGTGTGAGTGATTTTGAATATGTTCTAAAAGAAAATGTTAGTTCTGGAAAGACTATAAAATGCAGATTCCTTGAATGTAGTGTCTCTGAACTGAATCTCATTGAAGGTTACTGGTTATTAACTTTGACTAGAGTTGAAAAGGTAATGGAGATAAAGCATGCTCATTGTTTAGAAGGTCAGTTTCTACTGCTAGGGCTGTATGAATTCAACTTGGGTTTAACTAGGCTTTGGCTGGAACTTGGTCAGAGTGTGGATGGGTTCCTATCATTCATTGAGCCTTCACTGGGTTTCTAAAACATGATACAGACCATCCTGGCTTCTTACAAATCAGGTATAAATAAGAAAAATGTTCATAACACCCTAAGGATTTATCAACCACTTCTATTTAAAAGTGTGATTATGGTTAATTTTTAAATGTTAACTTGACACTACGTAGAACTACCTGGAGAGTTTCAGTGTGTGCTGATCTTAATTAGCTTGTGTTTTAGCTGTATATATAGGAGCTTACCTTGACTGAGGTGAGAGGACCCTCCCTGACAGTTTGTTGCACAGTTTCATGTCCTGGGCCCAGAACTGTGTAACAGTGAAGAAAACTAGGTAAGAATCAGCAGAAGCAAGGAGGCAACTGGGAAACAGCCATTTTCTCTCTGTTCTAGACTAGACCTGTGACCCATGACCCCTTTGGGAGATCACATACCAGATATTCTGCATATCAGATATTTGCATTATGATTCACAAGAGTAGCAAAATTACAGGTATGAGACAGCAACTGTCACCACAGTATGAGGAACTGTATTAAAGGATTTCAGCATTCAGAAGTTTGAAAACCTGGCTTAGAAAGTTCTATGAGTAGCTGCTTTGAGTTCCTGATAGAGCTTTCATTCACTGATGGACTGTAACTTGGAATTGTAAGCAATATAAGCCACCTCCTCCCTTCTTCTTCTTTTTGTAAGGTATTTACAGAATTAAAATGAGAAAAATAAGAATCATTATTTTCTTGAAGACAGATAAAACTACTAAAATAATATATACTAAAAAATCATTAAAAATAATAAGGAGGAAGGGTGAATACTAGAAGTAAAAGGCTTCAGTGAGGAATGGGAGCAGGAAGATAGCTCTGAGGATCAGTGATGCAGATGAAGAACCAAAAACAAACAAACAAAGAACTACGTATGTGTGAATGGTTCAGCAGCTAAAATGTTTACCATGCAAGCAAGAGGTCCAGAGTTGAGATGTCTAGAAGCCTTATAAATGTTGTCTGAGCATGGTAGCCTGCATGGAATCCCATTTTCTGAAATCCAAGACTTGAGATCCCTAGGGTCAAATGATTCATTGGACAGTACATATTGACAAGTTCTAGGCTTGATTGAGAGGCCACACCTTAAAGAAGAAGATTGAAGAACAATGAAGGGAGAGTCCCAATATCAGCTTCAGACCTTCACAAGCATGAGACCAGAAATGTGTACTCACCATTGTGTGCATTTGTACTTACCATATGCAAACATGCATATACAACACGCACACACACACTCCACATAAATATATAAACATAAAATTCAAACATATAATTAATTATGCAATGTTGAATCTGAGATCAAGATGTAAGTTTAAGGCACTCTTCTTTATCAGTGTGCCTATTAAAACTTACCCTGGTTCCTTGAACTCAAGATCACTCATTTCATTACCAATATAAGCCTTCAAGTTACTACATTGGTGAAAACTGTTGAGTGGTACCAAAGATACCGATAAATAAGGTAGCAATACAATATTAAAACTTGTATATAGATAAAAATGTTTCATGCAAGAGGACATCATGTTGAACCCCATTAACTTACAAACACCAGAATTTACTTTCTGAATATTGATGTTTGGGTGAGGCTGGTCATGCATGGGAACATGAGGCAGGGTGGTTTTAGCCCATTCTCTGTCCAAAGGTGCCATTATCCAGAACTGTCTCTGAGGTTGTTTCACTCAATGACAATATGTTTTGATTAAGTGTTGTGTGTTAGGGCTAATTACGCATATTTAAGCACATCAAGAGCTTTCAGTTTGAACAGGAATTATTTTAGTGATTTAAAGAAACCCCACGGTGAGAAGACACAGCTCTTTTCTCCCGTCTTAAACAGGGTCTTATTAAATCCTCTTAGCTAAAGTCCTGAGGACACTGTATGTGAGCAATATAATAAGAACATTTTGCTACCATTTCACTAGGAGATTAATAGGTTCTCTGTGGGTGCTCCAGTCTTCAAATGCATTGTATTTTTCTACAGAAAAGGGATCATAGTCATTGTTTTCTCCTTAAGGATAAAGCAGGCAGAAAATGGGGCAAGAATTGACACATACTGTTTAATACTGTCTAAATGGAACAATTCCTTAGAGACGCAACTGATCATGAAGCGTATTGTTGAAATTTTTCTCTCTAGGAGGAGCAAACTCCTGGCCTGCAGACTGACTCTGGCCATTAAGACCCATCCCCCTAACATCATAAACATTCTGATACCTTGACAACTGGCACGCTAAAAATCAGATCCTACGCATCTACCACACATTCTGGCGGCCATGTCCCACTGGGTTTACACCGTACCTGCCGCCTATAAACTGGACACGCTCTCTCCCTTGTCCACACTGTTTTCCTCTCCTTACCATTGCACGGCTTCCTGTCAGTTTCCTGCCTGGCCTAAACTCTGCTGTATCTCCAATGGTAGCTCAAGTTATTTCTCTGAAGTATCCATGATATAATCTATTTTTTTTCTTTTGAATTTTCAAAAATTAATGAATTCCCTATCTTCAGTCCTGACTAAAAGCTGAAAACAAAATAGTAATGCATGCAAAAGTTTTCTATCTCAAAACAGTCATCGAAGAAGAAAATAAGCAGCTTGATGCACACAGCTCCACACAGGCTAAAAATCTCTAGAAACACACAGCTTTGAAATATTCATCTTAAGAACGTTCAGTGTGTTCTGAGAAAAGCACATGACTTAGGAAATATTTTAGCCATTCTTGCCCTCACGTGAAGTGCTGCATGCAAATTAATATACAGTAAAATCAAGGAATCCCTCAAGGTCAGATTTCTTTAAGCTTTACAGCACTCTAGATATAACTAGATAATTTTCTCTAAAGAAAAGAAACGTACTTTCAATAAATAATTGTTTCCAGGAACAATAACAGCTCTCTTCTAGGAAAAAGCAAATCACTATCATATTTGAATTCCAGAAATCCAAGGAAACTGTGTTCCCATCACTTTAGTCACTGTGTAAAGCTATGAGCGAGAAGTAGTGTAACCACTGTCTCTATACCTACTATAGGAAAACTGTTAGCACTCCATCGCCTAAGACACAATGACATCAGGTCAAGAAAGGAATACTTATTATTGCCAATAGAAACTCAGAAGGGGGAAAATTTCTTTCTCTGAGTTTATAGGAGAAATCAAGTTAGCAAAATTAATTTAAAATTATAATCAAATAATTGCCATTTAAAAAGAAATAAATGTGATTTTCCAAGCAGTGATTTAAATAATATAGTTTCTGTGTGGTTATTTTGTGATCTGGGTAGCCGGGAACAAATACGCAGCCCCCTAATATACTTTAAGATCTCATATATGCTCAGTGTATCTCCCAGTGTCACAATTGGCTTGCTGTTGCCTGCAAGATGTAGGACTCTCAACTACTTCTCCAACACCATTACCACATCTGCCTGCATATACTATACTCTGAGCTACCATGCTCCCCACCCTAATAATAATGGACTGAACTTCTGAACTATAAGCCACTCCAATTAAATGTTTTCCTTATAAGAGTTGCCCTAGCCATGGTGTCTATTCACAGCAATATAAATCCAAGCTAAAACAATCATATTTATAGCGAGTTGGTGAAGGTTGATGACTTTTCTCCCCCAGCAGCCTGCATAGCACCATCCAGCACTATAAAAGCTAAGTGGCAAAGAGGAAGTTCCAGCTTAGGTCCAGCTTGATTTCTCTACAACTAGCAACCAAAGTGTATGGTGTCTTCAACAATAGGATTTTTTTTCTTTCATCTAGTTGTGGTAGCCAACTAGTAAAAATGGAAAAAGGCAGTTTGCTTGTAGGGGTACTCTGGGGTCTCCTTGACCAACAACTAATATGGAGGTACCCCCAACTGGCACTGGGGCTTCCATTGAATAACCCATGGCTTACAAAAGTATCTTTATCCAGAAAAATCATATATCTCCTTTATAACTTATTTTCACATTTTATTTATTTATTTTTGTCTGTTTAGGGAACACTTTATTGTTGCTCCAAGTATAGAAACTTTCAAAGGTGATGGGAGCCTTTCAGAGCATCTCCTCCAGGACATGGCTGAGCTTCTGAATCTCAGTCTTTACAAGCATTTCAATGTATTTCTTCCCAATTCGAACAACCATGCTATCCACAATGGACAGGTTGATCTTAACCTCCCATATTGATACTTAGCTTTGACTCATAAGGTTCTTCAGCACTGTCTTTAACTTAGAGAGAACAGCTTTATCTACAGGAGATGCTGTGGTCACCATGCAAGGCACATTTTTATGGCAAATACTCATAGTGGTGGGAAATGCAGAGATCACTCCCTGGGTGTTGCTTGGGTAACCGTTTTCAACAAGTAAATTCATCAGGTTGGCAAGCAGTGGAGAAAATCTTTCTTTCCTTAGACGCCCTTCAGACTTTTATTTTTTGGTAGAGCACTTAATGCAGGGATTCAGAACAGCAAGAAACACCTTGGGATCCTTCACGAGTTGTCCCAGCAGCAGCAACTCCTTTTCCACTTAATCTGGCTAATCCTGTTTAGAGCAGCAGAATAAAGGGCAACCTTCTATGCCATATATCCAAGCAGGCGGCCTTACTAGCTTGGCAAAGGGCCTGACCACAGATGTACTGAAGCTCCACACCTGTTCGGACAGACTGGACGCTGCTGGGGTGGCCATCTATTCCTAAATTATATTTTTAATTGACTGACAAATAGTAGCTTTTCACATATCTATCTTCTTCACTTCCTAACTTTTAATTTCACAATATTAAAAGATTAAAACATAATCATTAGTCTACAACAGTAATTAATAATAATAATAACTACGAAGTCTATTACATAAGTTTAACAAAATCAAAATGTCTGTTCACCATTTACCACTGATGAAAGTGTAAGCACTGCAGCTCAGATGAAAAAGGATCCAGATTTTTCAGATTTGTAACCTTACCCAAAATGCTTACAGATCTTAAGGTAAGATTTATACCTTAACAAACATTTCAGAGAGTTAGAACAAAACCAAAAGCGCATGAAATGAATAGCAGTAGTCCTCATTGGGAATAGTCTGTCTTTTTATTTTGTTCTGCTCTCCTTAATCTGTGATATAGCAGGTGACTCGTCTGGCATGGTACAGAGTTTTGTAGAAAACATTTTAAACAAACATGCTTGAGTCTAGAGGAGGGGGAACCATACCTCATCTCCAGGTCCAGTTTTTAATTGAAATGAGACAGCATAAAACAATAGTCTAAAGCCATTCATACACCACAATCCCTATAAAACTGAGTCCAGTCATCTAAGAACAAAGAAGGCTTGAAGATAGGAAAATGTTGAGCCCTAGACACAGACTGGAAACTGCAGGAAGGAGATGAGAGACACACCAGCCAGGAGAAGTGTGTGTCAGGTATGTGTAAGCTGCAGCTGGCCTACTCCTTTGTTTTCTCCCCTCCTAGTATATCGCTCTTATTTTTTCTATTTTTTGAGACAAGTGTTTTTGTTTTGTAAAATAAACTTCAATTGAAATAATTAAGTTTTTAAATGCATTTCTTTTTACTTTCTCTTTTGTCTGTGTCAATGGTGTGCATGCATCTGTGTATATGTGCTTGTATGTGCGTAGGCACACATGTCTGTGGTTACACATATATGTATATGCATGCTCATGTGGATACCAGAGTGCCTTTATTGATTGCTTTCCACCTTCTATATAGAATAATGGTATCTCCATTGAATCCAGAACTGTCTAGCTCAACTAATATAACCAGCAAGCTTGCCTCGGGAAGCCCATGGTTTGAACTATGGAGTGTTAAGATTACAGGTGAGATAACATTCCCAACCAGCATTAATGTGAGTGTGGGGACTTAAACTCAGGTCTTCGTGCTCAGGCAGCAAGTTCTTTATCCACTGAGATATTTACCTAGCCACTATCACATATTTCTTATAGAGACTAAAATCTATACTTGCCAAACAAAAATAATTACACCTCAGTCTGCATGTTGAACTGTCTTAAATTCTTAACATGAATAAAATCTCCAAGTGATTACACCTAGTGACAGAAGTGAAGTGGCCCAGCTTCTTTCTTAATAGAATTTGTAACCTATGTTCCAACCAGAACTTCTAGTACCCTGCTACTCACCACATTCTACCCTTGTCTACATTGGATTGCTTGAGGCAGATTCTGGAAGTGGAGCAGGACTCCCAGATGAGACTCTGAGATATCAATTAATTCAATCCTGTCGGCATTTCTGGCTGTAGGGAAGGCAGTCACACTGCATGTTCTTTACTCAAAGGCCTACTACCCTAGGCCTGTAAAGAGGACATTCTCCTATACAAGATGAACAAGATAGCCTGGAGCTGTTCCAACACACTCCCTGCTCAAAGAGAGCAAGAACATGGGCCTAGTGAGGAATACAAAGGTATCTGGAACCTGCAGATTTTATGGTGTAATTGGGTCACACCAATGGCCTGCTCAGGTTCTGTTATGCATGTAACTTGACCAGGGATTATGATGTAGTTGATTCATGAAGGAGCTGGCATTCGCAGCTCTCAGGAGATGCTGCAGCTACTGAACTAGAACAATCTCCTTTGTCCTCCTATCTTTTCCAGAATTCTTTTAATGATTCCCAAATTATTTGAGACAATGGATAAAACTTAAAAGTATCAGTTAAAGAGGCAGAGAGAAAGTAAAATGGAGAGACAGGAACACAGTATAAAGTTATGATAAGCAGAAGTCTGAGAAGCTACCTAGTTATACATGATTTAAAGTGAAAATAGCAAAATGATTTTAGATTAGCACTGTAGGGCATCAATAGTCAATTTAAAAGGGTAAAGTTTTGAGTGTATTAACATTTGACAGAATCATTTGGTTTAATTTATAATGATTTTCATAAATAAAAATCAAAGGCTGCTAACAATTTTATGTTGTCCTGATTGCCATTTACTTTGAATTGACCGTTATAACGGTTAGTACATTACCTTTAGGCAACTTCTTTAGATCATCAATAATGCTATAAAAGTATAATTTTCAGTTTATCAGTATTTGTATGTAATTATAAAGACTAATTTTTATACAACGTTAAAATATCATTTAAATGTGTATTTGATGCCTCCCTGACTCTACCGGTTAAAATAACTGATCAGTTATAGATTTTTTAATGATACATTCCATCTGTTTAATGCAGTAGAGAGATTTCAAATTCATGTCTTTGGTCTCGATTTCCCTGCGAGGTAACCAATTTAGGTGAAATAAAGCGATTTTTAATGGAATAGACTGTTCAAATGACCCTATTTCCTGAAGAGGGCATTTTCATGAATATTTATTTAATCTCTTTTACTTTTCTCAGGTTTTATTTTAAATTATGTTCACCAGTATAACCTCGGTAGTTGAAAAATCTATTCTTTTCATGAAGGTACTGAATAATAAACACATACCTGTTGCCTAAGTTTCTAAAAGGTCCTATAACTTGCTGTTAAAATATTCATCTTCTGCCATCTAACCACAAATAACAGATACTCCTTCTCTTTTCCTTTAAATATTTAAAGAAAAAATTTTAAAATCCACACACATAGAAATGATACTACAACAGTTGCAACTACAGAACCTTAATCCATAACAAATACAAATTATTGATATGCATGAAAAATGAAGTAAAGAACAAACACATACAGAAAACTCAAAATTTGGTCTCTCTAAAATACATGACTATAACCAGTATACATAAAAAACTTGAATACAGACCATCACACATTTTTATTAACTTGTCCAAAACTAAATCATAAAGGTTTTCCTTTTTTAATATTTTAGCTAAAGCAATTATAGCATTTTTTTCTTAATTTGTATCTTGAATTAATAAAAACAGTCAAGGAACATATTTGGCCTGTGATATATAATTTTCATGAAATATTACCATTATTTAAACTAATTGGAAAGGGGAAAATGCAGTTTCTAAAACATATTCTGTTCTGATGTTTCTGAGTCATAACAAAAAAAATTCTACGGAAAATCCCTGCACCATGAACTCTAGCTTAGAAGCATAACATATCATATCATATCTTCTCCCTCATCCGTGCTGCTAAAACCAGCTTTTGAGATAGCAGGCTTTGTGAAATGTCTGAGGTTAACCACATGTTTTAATGCTGGAACCACATCACTCTTTAAACAAACTGAAAAAAACTTGTCCAGTGCCAGCGGATGGTTTGAGGCCTGTTGAGTTACTTAGGTTTTCTTTTCCTCATTTTCTCTGCTTAAGAGACAAAATGAAGTGACCAGTTCATAAGATGTGGCACCACAGACATAGAAAATGGCCTGGGCAATTAGCTCTCTCTTTCCCTCTTCCATCATTTTCCCTCCATCTAGATTCCAAGGTTCTCAGAAGTATTGCCTGCTTGTACTGTTTGTCATTATATTAAACAATCCATCTGCCACTTTTAAACTTCAGAGTTAAAAACACTCAAACCCATATCTTTGAGACATCATTTAGTATCTGTATGAGACTGAAACATGCTCAATTTCCTTGAAAATGATAATGTCTTTAAAAATGATGTCTATCCCGTGGAGCTGTGGTTAAAATTGATTTAGGTAATACATGTAAAAATGGTGGGTAATCAAGACCAGAAACATACTTGGAATGGTAATTCTAAATTCAAAGGTGAATGTCTTCTACTGTCTCAGTAGACTATTCAACAGAATAAATACAAACAAAACAAGAAAAACAAAATGTAAATGACCGCTCTGACTGGTTACTGAACTTGTACAATGCTTTCTCCCGGAAATCAGAAGTTTCTTTTCTCTAGATGGCAACTCCAGTTCCAACTAAAGAGCTGCATAGAGCCTGATCTGATTCAGTTCAAACCCTAAAATCAGACTGGTTACTCCCTCTTCCTCTCTCAATTAACCTTGATTTGTTTTTGCTCAGTGTTGTCATAAAAAGACACAGGCATTAAGTCCAGTTCATGTTAGAATTTTCTATCACCCTCAAAAAAAGGAGAACACAGTGAAAACTGAGCTTATTTTATTTGTAAGAATAAAATCCTAAAAAACTGAGTTAGCCCTTCATGGGGAAAGTCCTAAGACTTTTAGTCAACTGTCAAATCAATATAGTCTTACTTTGGGAAACATCTGCAAATGGTACTAATAACAGCAGCATCAATGATAATACATTCATATCTGTAGATGCCTAAGATATCTTGAGAAAGCAAGCATTTTCATACTGAAGCACCAGTAGCCACTCTTGTGACCCATTATCTTTCAATAACAGCAGTCAAATTTTACAAGATCAGTTAATTATAAGAGTAGTCTTCAACATCAGCGAGAAAGTAGGTGACTAGGGTGCAGCTTGTACAAGCTGAGGGTTTACAAGCTAGAGTAACTTCCTCATCGATTCTTTAAGTACAGAAGTTTTCAAATTTTAAACACAATGCTAATCATCAACCATAATGTGAACCACATTATTGGTCATGCAAGACTTTATCTGAAGGTACAAGACATATACTTGTACCTTCAAATACAACATAGTTTTCATCAAACTAACAAGTCTAAGAGCCTTTTACCTCCATGTGGGCTATTCTATTCCCCCCCCTCCTCATTTTCTTGAATACTTTTCATCTTTCTGTTGCCAATTTAGCCATCTCTTCCTATTCTGCTCCCAAACCTATAACCTATAACCCCTATAACCTGCAAGGAAATAGAAGCAGTCACCAAATCATCCCAACCCAAAATGTTCAGGGATGAATGGTTTCCGTGCAGAATTCTACTAGAAATTCAAAGAAGAGTTTATACCTATACTCCTCAATGTTCCACATAATAAAAACAGAAGGAAAATTGCCAAACTCTTTTTATGAGGCTACAGTTACTCTGATACTGAAACCACACAAAGACTCAACCAAGAAAGAGAATTACAGAACAATATCCCTCATGAACATAGATGCAATTATACTCAATAAAATACTGGCAAACTGAATCTAAGAATACATAAAAAAAATCATCTACCATAATTAAGTCAACTTCACCCCAGAGTGCAGGGGTGATACAACATAGAAAAATCTATCAATGTAACCCACCATATAAATAAACTGAAAGAAAAAACACATGATCATCTCATTAGATGCTGAAAAACCATTCAACAAAATTCAACACCCCTTCATGATAAAGTTCTTGGAGACATCAGGGATACAAAAACATATCTAAACATAATAAAAAGCAATATACAGTAATATGACAGCCAACATCAAAATAAATAGTGAGAAACTCAAAGTGATTCCACTAAAATCAGGAGCAGGACAAGGCTGTCCACTCTCTCCATATCTATTTGACATCATTTTTGAAGTTCTGGATAGAGCAGTAAAACAAAAGGAGATCAAGGAGATTAAAATTGGAAAGGAAGAAATCAAACTTTCATTATTTGCAGATGATATCAGAGTATATGCAAGTGACCCCAAAATCTCTATCAAGTTATGCTTATAGCTAGCTGATAAGCATTTTCAGTAATGTGGCAGGACACAAGATCAACTCAAAAAAGTTAGTAGCTCTCCTATACACAAATGGTAATGAAGCTGAGAAATAAATCAGAGAAACATAACCCTCACAATAGCCACAACATAAAATATCTTGTGGTAACACTAATCAAAGAAGTAAAAGACCTATTTGACAAGAACTTAAAGACTTTGAAGAAAGAAATTGAAGAAGGTACCAGAAAATGGAAAACTTTTCCATGCTCTTGGATGGGTAGCATCAACATAATAAAAATGGCAATCCAACAAAAAGCAATCTATAGATTCAATGCAATCCTCAACAAAATCCCAACACAATTCTTCACAAACCTTGAAAGAATAATAATCAACTTCATATGAAAAAAAAAAAAACAGAATAGCCAAAACAATCCTCTTCAATAAAGGAACTTCCGGAGGCATCATCATTCCTGACATCAAGCTCTACTACAGAGCTACAGTAATGAAAATAGCTTAGTATTGGCATAAAAACAGAGAGTTTGACCAGTGGAATCGAATTGAAGACCCAGATACTAATCCACACACCTATGAAAACCTGATTTTTGACAAAGAAGCTAAAATTATACAACGGAAAAAAGAAAGCATCTTCAACAAATAGTGACGGCATAACTGGATGTCAGCATGTAGAATGCAAATAGATCCATATCTAGCCCCAGGCAAAAAAAAATTCAAGTCTAAATGGATTAAAGACCTCATTATAAATCCAACCACACTGAACCTGATAGAGGAGAAAGTGGGAAGTAACCTTCGATGCATGGGCACAGAAGACCACCTCTTAAGTATAACCCCAGTAGCACAGACAATAAGAGCAACAATGAATAAATGGAACCTCCTGAAACTGAGAAGCTTCTGTAAAGGAAAGAACACTGACAATAAGACAAAAAGGCAGCTTACTGAATGAAAAATTTCTCCACCAACCCCACATCAGACAGAATACTGATCTACAAAATATATAAAGAACTCAAGAAAATAGATGTCAAAATTCCAAATAATCCAATTTAAAAAAATGGGATACAGAACCAAACAGAGAATTCTCAACAGAAAAATCTCAAATGGCTGAAAGACACTTAAGGAAATGAACAACATCCTTAGCCATCAGGGAAATGCAAATCAAAATGACTCTGAGATATCATCTTACACCTGTCAGAACAGCTAAGATCAAAAGCACCAATGACAGCTTACGCTGGAGAGAATGTGGAGTAAGGTGGTGGGAATGTAAACACTTTGGAAATCAATATGGGGGTTTCTCAGAAAATTGGGAATCAACCTTTATCAGGACCCAGCAATACCACTCTTGGGCATATACCCAAAGGATATTCAATCACACTACAAGGATATTTATTTGTTCAACTATGTTCATAGCAGCATTATTTGTAATAGCTAGAATCTGGAAATAATCTAGATGCCCCTCAACTGAAGACTGAATAAAGAAAATGTGGTACATTTACAAATTGGAGTATTACTCAGAGGTAAAAAAAAAATGACATTTTGAAATTTGCATACAAATGGATAGAACTAGAGAAAAACATCCTGAGTGAGGTAACCCAAACCCAGAAAGATAAACATGGTATGTATTCACTCACAAGTGGATACTAGCTGTAAAGCAAAGGATATTGAGCCTAGAGTCCGTGATCCTAGAGAAGCTAAGTAACAAGGTGAACCCTAAAACAAAACATACATAGATCCACCTAGAAAAGTGAGATAAACAAGATCATCTGGCAAAATTGGGAGCATGGGGATGGGAAGAAAGGAGATGATGGAAGGGGTAGAAGGAGGGGAGAAGCAGGAAGAAGAATTTGAGGGAACAGGATAGTGAGTATGGAGGAAGGACAGAGATGTGAGAAAGGAAAGAGATATTTTGATTGAGAGAGCCATAATAGGGCAAGCAAGAAACCTGGCACTAGAGAAATTTCCAGGAATCCACAAAGATGACCCCAGCTACAACCCTAAGCAATAGTGGATAGGGTACCTGAACTGCCCTTGCCCTATAGTCAGATTGATGAATATCTTAAATGTCACCATAGAACCTTCATCCAACAACTGATGGAAACAGAGGCAGAGAAAGACCTGTAGCACAACACTGGGATGAGCTCTCAAAGTCCATTTGAAGAGTGGGAGGAGTGATGTGAGCAAATAGGTCAAAATCATGATGGGGACATCCACTGAAACAGTTTGCCTGAGCTAATGGAAGCTCACCAACTCCAGACAGACTGGGAAAGAACCAGCATAGGACTAAACTAGGCTCTCTAAACGTGGGTGACAGTTGTATGGCTGGGTCAGACTGTGGGGCCACTAAAAGTAGCACCAGGATTTTTATCCCTACTGCTTGTACTGGCTTTTTGGGAACCCATTCTCTTTGGATGGATACCTTGCTCAGCCTAGATATAATAGGGAGGACCTTGGACTTTCCCCAAAGGAATGTGCCTTACCCTCTCTGACTCTCTGAGGAGTGAATGGCAGTTTGGGTGGGAGAGAAGTTGGAGGAAATGGGAAGAGGGGAGGGAGCAGGAACTGGAATGGATATGCAAAATGAAAAAGATAGCTTGGTTTTTTTAAAAAATAAATTTATAATGACAAAAAAGTCACTGGTTATATACAACATGATATCCCCAGCAAATCTGGGCCATCTTTAAGAAGTAAGTGATCCTTTTGTAAAGTGAACACTATTATATAAAATTTATCAAACATAATAAATTCGGAAGGTTTCATTTTATAAAAATCTATAGTATCTCCACTCTAGATTAGTGGAGATCTAATAGGAGATCAGACTAGTAAGACCCTTACCTGCATTTTAACTATTTCTACATCCTATTTTGTTTTACCTGAACTTCATTAGTTTTCCATTTTATTCTTTAGGCTAAAACACTGTTCCCATTCAGATAGTCATGACTGTCTTCCTATTAAGTACTCTGAGTGCCAGTGAGGCGTACAGAGTCCATTCCTATATGGAACTTATGATTCAAAGTGTGTGAGTCCCAAGGCACCAAAACAAAGAGCAAGCGACTTCTCACTCACAGTGACCCTCAAAGTCTCACTTTCTGAAATGTAACTAAGATCTAAACAGTCACCCCCAGGAGAATCATAATCATGTCTGTTCTTGGAGATTTTTATTTTAGAATCTGGACACATTTCAATTACCAGATAGAGAACAAAAAAAAACTTTATAAAAATAAATAAAAGCTGCAATCCTTAAGAACTCTCAGCATAAAGGTCCCTCTTTATTCTCTAAATCTATCGCTTTTGGACATGATTTAATAATGCATTGCCCCTTTGCAAAAGCATAATTGATCCTAGATAAGACATAAAGCTTGTGCTGGGAAAAGGATGTATTTACTGTTGAAGTTTGTCCATAAATAGAAAAAAAAAAGCAGCTGATGGGCAAGTAAGGAAATGCAGATTACTGGGTCACCAAATAAATAAATACGTAAGAAAATATAACTTACTCAGAATTCCCTTTAAAGTAACCTTTAGAACTTTCTTTTAAGAAACACCATTTACAATAACGTCTCAAATTTTTCTGTTTTTATTACCGCATATATTTTAATAAAATCTAATTAAGAGTTAGGTGTGAGATTCACTTATACAAATAGGACAAGCTTAACTCCACAATATATAGTTTTGTTCTTTTTTTAATTTCTTGAAGAAATTGTGAAGAGAACCATTTTGATGTTTAGGAATGCACTGATTGCAGAGCTTTGTATCAATTTAGGTAGGATGGTAACATGCCTAGAATTCACTACTCACAAGTTGAAAGGAGGGTCAGGAGTCCAAGGCTACCTTCTAGATATATAGTGAGCTTTAGTTAGGCTGGACTGCATGAAAGCCTGTCTAGATAAAACAAAAGGTGGGGCATGTATCACATTTTTTTTTTAGTATCTTTGACTGCTCCAGATTCATTGTTTGTTTGGGTCAATAATCTCTTAATTACAAACAATGGAAATGGACTCCATTTACTTCAGTAAAAAGATGCTGCATTGAGATGATGCTGAGATAACTCACAGGTTTTGAGGAAGAGTTCAGTAAAAAAAAAAAAAAAAAAAAAAAAAAAAAAAAAAAAAAAAAAAAAAAAAAAAAAAAAAAAAACACTGCTCCTGTAATAGGTAAAAGGTAAAAATAAGCTATGGAATACCAGCAATACCACTGCGTACTGCAAATCAACCACTCAGTTTTGTGTTTCCACATTCAAAATCTAAAATTCTAGTGTGTATTGACCTCTTCCAGCATGTTTGCATTAAAAATAAAGATTTCTGTTTCACAGAAACGTTACATCTAAAATTAACAGAGATAAGGGTAAGATGTTTGCGATATACAAAACCAGCATGGTATTTATAGCTAGCATCTGATGGGAATTTTAAAAAATAACTAGGAAAACAGAAATCCCAATAGAAAACAGTGTAAGAAATCAACAAATAATTCTAAAAGAGAGAATTCCACAGTGGTTGGTGAAGCTTAAGAAGAAAGTCTATGGCCTTCCAGTAATCAAAGAAATGTAAATTAGGTACAAGGGCTAAGCCTGGAAAGATGTGTCACCAACCACATACCTCACATGTCACTGAAAGGCTGAATGACTGATGGGTGGGAGACACAGGCTCAAAACTAAGCAAGATTTCAGAGCCCACAGAATCATGGATTCTGAGGGCTGCTTAGGAATCTGTAACAGGAGCTGAGAGAATAGTAAGCAACCACGTGAACCCAAAGAAACTTGCATCTTTGTCTGATTCCAAAGATACTGTCCTGGGAGAAGCCTCCAGACCATCGGTGCCAAAAATTTTGCTTATAGTGCTGGTTTCAGAGTGATATGCAGAGGCAATTTAACCTGGTGGAGGCCCCTCAGTTCAGAGCAGAACTGGGCCTAAAAGCTGCAGGGTAGCTTGCATCTCCTGTTTTTGTAGACTTGTTCCTACTGCCCGACTCTTCTGCACAAATTCCACCACAGTGCACAGTAACCTTCACAGCTGAAGAGTCAGTTCACCGTGTCTCGGGGTATCTGGTTGGAATCACAGTTTCCATTTTTGCCAGGATTGGAATGGATTAACTCTTGGGCCTTAGCCCAATCAGGTGGGCTTAGCAGGTTAGAACCATTCCTGTCTGGGTTAATCTTGATATTATTGTATGAACATCTACGCCAGGACACAGAGGCCACCTCTAACTTAGTAGTTAGTGGAAATGGAGTCTGTTTCTGTGGAGCTCTTATTGGGAACAGAGACCTTAGTCAGAAAATACTGCCCTGGACTGCAGACTCTTTGCTGTGAGTGCTTTGCGGGGCCAGCGAAGAGGGAGAGATCAGACCCTGCTAGTTGCCTCCCTTGGTGCTAGAAGTGGGAAGGTGAGACAGAAGGGTCTCTGCAGCTCATAGAGCCTCTCATGCGGGAAGCAAGCAGAGCACCACACTTCAAAGCTGACTTCCACAGCCCAGGCTGGGGAGGTGTCCTGAGAAGGATGTTCTAAGAGAATTGGTGGTATCTGGAAATAAACAAACAAATTAAACCAAACTAAACTAAATTAAACCAAGAACAGGTCTTAGCAGCCAGAAAATGAAGAGATAGTACCATGCTTGGCAAAATTAGAAAGCACATGGACTGGAGAAGAGTCACACGCTAAATAAGAGCACCGGAGTCCCAACATTTTTGCCTCCGTGAAATCTGTCCTTACTGATCCAGCATTTCAGCAGTAGGTCTGACCCTGCCCACTTCCCAGTTGTCAGTCTACCTCTATTGAGCACTCAGGAAGCCAGATCAGAAGGAGGGAGAGTTTGAAGATGTCCTGGAAATCATAGTAAGACCCATCTCGAAACACCACAAACAGAACTGCAGATGGAGCTCCTCTGGGAATGTACTTCTCTAGCAAGCACAAAGAAATGAGGGTTTTCTTTTCAATTTAAATGCAGGGTTTTTTTTTTGAGACTATAACTACAATAAAAAATATTTCTCCCTTCGCTCCCATATATGCCTCCCCACTCTCCTGCAAATGCATTGCCTCGTTTTTTCACTAATTGTTATTTATGTGCATGCATATATATGCATATAGATTACAAACTATCACCTGTTCAGTTTGTATACTGTTCCTTGTACACATGTTGTCAGGGCTGGCTGACTGCACTGGAGTACCAAGTGATGAGCTGAGTTTGATCCACCGCACTGTGTTAATGGATGTGGTGGCAAATGCCTACAGTCCTATTACTCAGGATTGGAGTCAGGAGGGTCAGAAGTTCAGTGCCATCCTTGGTTACACAGGGAACACTGAAGGCCAGTGTGGGTTTCAAACCCAAACAAATAGAAACAGAATTTCAGGGGACTGCATCTGAGATTTCAATATTTCTAAAGCTACGTTCAGTCTCTTTTGTGCATCCAGAGATGTAATCCAGTGATGCATTTGAATATTATGACATCATCTAAAAATGAAATAAATATGAATGACTAGACAACATGAATGAAGTCACAATAAGAAGTTGCTTTAAATCTTGTTAGTCAAACCCAAACTAGAAAGGCAGAGAATACTAAGTGCTAGCAGGGGCATGACCTATAAGAACCATACCCACTATAGTTGAAAGCAAGAATGAGGTAAGATTTTCTCAGAAATAATGTGACTCTACCCAATTAATATAATACGTGTATAAATCCTACATTAAATATACATCCCAAAGATGTTTAACAAAAATGCTAAAGACTAAGCATGTATGTTACCTTCAGTATTACTATGGAAGAAAGCTCATAATTCCATCATCAGTAAGAAAAAATATATTGAACAGTTGAATGCCTACACACAATAGATTGTACTATGCAAACAACAGATTAGATATTCCCATAGTACTCTGGGAAACAATGGCATCGATGAGACTCTATCTGACCTTTTGACATTAACACAAGGCAATGTCATCTACAAAATTCAAACTTAAAAACCATACAATCCAGTTATAAGAAACTACAAAAGAAAACAAGAACTCATAATGTTACAATGTTTTAGGTATTTTATGATTTTATGTAGGCCATACCCATAGCTATCTGCCACCACATAGTGACCTTTGAGTCAGAGTTGGACATGCTAGCTCAAAGTGAAAAATAAAGACAGCATAAAATACATTATTCAATGTCACTCATGTTTACCAAAATTGCACACCTTCATAATAATAATATACATTTCATATAAGTAAAAACACTAATAGGGATGGTTTGTATATTAGAAAGCACGCACACGATGTGAATTGGATGTGGAAATAAAATGGACTGCCAGGTAGCTGAAATAAAGCAGCAGTCTTGAATGGACTAGAATTGATAATTTATTATGACATAAGAGACATCCGCACAGTCTTCTTATGCATATTCATATATCTTCTAATCCCTTTTAATTTTTGAGAAATGTTGCTCTTACTTTTTTATTATTTTCTATTCGCTTGTTTCTCTATTTTTAGGTATATGCACATCTTCTCCCGTGTTGAAAACAACTTTTGCATTGAAATCGTCCATCCCACAACTTCCCCCAGGCATTTTTAGGATACCCCACATATGCCTTAAAAGACGTACTTTAGGTCCAGGGCATCTTGCACTAGAATTTAATTTTTGTTGTTTAAGTCAATCTCCTAACCTTACCTATTACAACGTCACTCTCTCACACGTGAAAATGCATATAATTGATTCTTTAGACAGAAGTAAATTTCTTTCTCACAATGTTAAAAAATAATTGTGTTCATTTTGGATATACCCTTCCCAAGGGCAAAGTCTCAGAAATATAATTATTTATAAAATTTGCTCAAGTAATTTTCATATCTTCTTAAATGGATTTCAAATGTCCACTTCTCTTTATATCAACCTTTAATTCTTCAGAAACAATAGCAAGTTCATTTATCCACTGACTAGAATTTAAAGTGTCTCTTTTCAGCGTGGGAAATAGTGCTTCAGCATAGCATATAAATTTGTTACAGAAATATGCCCCCAAATCTTCTTAGAAATTTGTCTCCTGCAAGAATCCTTCTTTCCCAACTTGTGCTCTTAGTTTTATGCTTCTATGACCAATGGTTATAGGAGATGCAATTTAGAGCTGAAACTATGTTAAGTCACAGCATCAAGAGGTATCAGTCCATCATAGCACAGAAAGGAAATAGGTGTCAGTCCATCATAGCACATAAAGGAGGTATCAGTCCATCATAGCACAGAAAGGAAATAGGTATCAGTCCATCATAGCACAGAAAAGAGGTATCAGTCCATCATAGCACATAAAGGAAGTATCAGTCCATCATAGCACAGAAAAGAGGTATCAGTCCATCATAGCACAGAAAGGAGGTATCAGTTCATCATAGCACAGAAAGGAGGTATCAGTCCATCATAGCACAGAAAGGTGTGGCAGCAGACAGGAAGCAGACCAGCAGCAGCCAACCCCAATGGAGCTGGCCCACAAGTCATTTCTTGCATCTCAGAAGTTCAAAAACATCCCACTACAGTGGCACCAGTGGGGGACCTAAAGTTTCAAACACATGAGTCTATTGTGTCATTTCAGATTCAATCCATAACACATGTGTTTTATGTCCTGATCACAGGAAACTCTTTTCATTTCCCAAGAGTAACTCCCTGACTTCTTGCTATACTATATCTTCTACATTGCTCACTACTTGTAATCCCCATTATAACCTCTATCAGATAAATTTTTGCTCAGTCTGAAACTCCTGGTCAGGTATGATCTTCCACACAGGCATTAATACAAGCTCACTTTCTATTACGTTCTCGTGACCTGCCATTAACATTCTATATTTCTATTAAATAACATCCATCATACTTTATAATCAGAACCTAAGGAATATGGTTGTTTGTTTTTCTTTCTGCAAACAGATAGGAACAATTACCTTGTTCAGCAACATCTAAGCCACTTCTTGTTATAAAAACAACTTTTTCACATGTAAAAATAGATTAATTGGATTGCCTCATCCAACAGCAGCTGCCTGATTACTGGAAAGGCAGGGAAACACATAGCTATTCAGTCCAAGAAGCTGAAAATTAAAATTCCCTGTTTAACACTGAAGAGCTCTTAGAAGTATTGCTGGTGTTAGTTTTATGATAAAAGGCAGAAACAGATGAAATTGGTGGATGATGAAGGTGGCAATAGATGCACTCACTCAGGATGGATGGAGCTTGTCCATGGGTGTTATCTAGCTTCCTCTTCCAACTTCTTCCACCTGCGCTTTCAGCCAATGAAGGGCACTACCCACACTCAGAGCATGCTTCACTCACTCTTCCTCTCTACACATAAGTCCTTATCGAAATTACTATGACAGACACACTCAGAGTTGCTGGCTACTAGCTTCAGACAACTCTCAATCTGGTTAAATTGATGCCTGCCTCCAACCACCTCTCTTGCTGCTACACAGTAGAAGTAGGATTTAAGCATAGGCTATATGCTTTAGAATATTAGCTTAACTAGTATGCTATACTGTAAATGGAGACTTCTGTCCTGCCTGACCCCGTAGCAGTTCAGTCCCAAAAAATCCCATAGAAACTACATTAATTACAATACTGTTTGGTCAATGACTCAGGCATATTCCTAGCAAGCTCTTGCCTCTTAAATTAACACATTTCTATTATTTTATATGTAACCATGAGGTTTATGGTTTTCTAGTAAGGTCTGGCGTCTTTCTTCTTTGGCAGCTACATGGCGGCATGTAGCTGCTTGACAGCTTTCTTTCTCCCTGTGTTCAGGTTTCCCACCTACCTATATTCTTTCCTGCCATAGGCTCAAGAAGCTTCTTTATTGATCAATGTTAATAAAACATATTCACAGACTACAGAAGGGAATCCCTCATCACTATACTCTCCCTTGATATCATTATATGGCAAACATTTTCTGCCTAAGAAAATTCTTGGCGATACATTAAAACAGAAAGTCTTAAAGATGAATGAATAAATAGAAAAATATGTGCTTGAATTAGTTGTATTCATTTTCCAGTATCTTCCACTTCATCCACCCCTGAAATTATCTCACAGCAATATGTAATGCTCAATAAATTGTTCTTTGGTATATAAATAGTCAATAAAATCTTCCACATTCCATACTCTTAGTTTTATAAAAGCCACTCCTTATCAATTCCAATTTGTTATTAGCAATTATAATTAAAAACAGATTGTCTAGACATCTATTAATTTTATGGGTCTCCTTAATGTTCAAATATTTGTCGAGCACTGTTTAAATATATTTACAAATATGTTCTGTGACGGATTTTTATTATTAAACATTCATTTTTAAAATTTTTAGATATTATTATGAAAGTCAGGGAGACTTCAAACTCTGATCTCTCAGCCTCAGTCTCCCAAGTACTAATAGAATCTCTTTTGCTTTGTTATGCTTTCTTATTCTTGTATTTCACTTTATTTTTTACATTTTCTTTTGTTGAAAAGGAATTATTTTCTCATACAATATATCTTACCCTCTCTTAGGAGTGCATGGTGGGTGGAGGGGAGATTGCAGGAGCAGGAGGAGGAAAGGGAGTGGGAAATGGATTTGGCATGTAAAATGAGAAAAAGTAAGCTTTTTAAAAAGTAAATTTAAAAAATGCAAAAAATATTGAATTTATTGGTCATTAATAAACTTTATTTTTTGCAAATTTACATCTCTGTTCATTTACTAAACAGATTTCTGTGAATTCATCAAACCACCAATGAAAACATAAATTTAGCAATGACGTATGCGTTTCATGTTCCATGCCTCCTGTTCAAAAGTGACTGCCATGCCAAATTTATTTGGCATGCTTTTATTAGTTTCTTTTCATTATATGTCAAAATAGAGATGCTTTTGAACTGTAGAAAAAGTGATATACTGTGTATTATTCTACTGAGAACACCTTGTCCCCTGAGCATTATAGAAAAAAGAATCAGCCAATGTCTGTTTTGGTTTTGGTTTTGGGTCTTTTATTTGTTTGTTTTGTCTTCTTTTTTTCTGGAAATATAATGTCTTCTAGAAAGGTTAAGATCTATTGTGTTGTGGTGATATCATTTCAAGAGACAGTCACCTCCTTTCTGAGTAGTCCCAGTCTTTTCAGATTTCCAAACACTCATACAATGAAAAAATTAGTATATTTTTAGATTTAAACATTTTTAAATAGATATAGCTAAACTCTAATCACATTATCTATTGATTTATTTTAATAAGGCATAAAATTTCATACATGTGAGTCCTCAGCTAATTACTCAAATGCATTAGAAATTACTCTATGGCTCACTTATAGTCTTCCAATTTCTTCTTGGCTAGATTGCTTCTTCAATAAGCGCTATTTTAATATACCTACTATGTATATGGCAACAATTAAAATCCTAGATATCCCCTTTGTTTGATCATTTTCAAGATCTTTTAATAACCAATCACAGAGGGAATGAACTCTGCTTATCCAGACCCCAAAGCATTGGATAACATCTAATTCATCAACAAACAATAGAATATGACTTCAGCATAAGACACAGACAGAGTAGAGGTAACAGTGCACTGAAGTGGAGCGGCAATACTTGTAAAGCGGAAAGGGGATAACAGAGTAGCAACGAATGACACAAACTTTGGTTATTGGCTGGGTCCTTTGAGTGTTCTCAAAGCGAATTAGTTAAGATCGCTGAACCTACTTATTCATCTGTTTACTGGGACTAACAATTCCACCTACTTCACAGCGTTGCGATGAAGACTAAATGATTTTATATTTATAAAGTTATTAGAAAATGTCTGTCACCTAATACAAGCAAATAGAAGTATTTGATAGATAAGTGATTTTGCTAATATTTTATGCCATATTTACTTACTTTTAGCTCTAATTCATTTTGATTTATTATGAAAATGATAATAATCTGTCGACATTGGTTTTGCGAGAACATATTCTGTTGGAAACTATGAAGTATGACAATTATAACAGAAGACTTCTCTTGAAAATTATGGGCTGTAATTTCATTCTGCATATGTCTTAGCTACTTTTCTGCTGCTGTGATAAGACACCATGATGAAGGAAACTTTTTAAAGGTATCATGTAATTTGAGCTCACTGTGTCGGAGTATAATAGAGTACATGGTCATCATGGCAGAATTCCAGCACACATGATACGGGGACAACAGCTGAGAAGTTACATGTTAAGATAACAGTCATGAGGTTGAAAAAATAGCCAGAATAGCCTATACCCTCTGAAACCTCAAAGCCTACCCCCAAGCTACATTATTTTCCAAACAGTTCCACCAAGTGGAGAAGAAGCTTGCCAACACATAAGCCCACGGCAGCCATTTTCATTCAAACCACCACGGCGCACATGCAAATTTCAAGTGTGGCTATGGCTCTGACCTACTTCATGCTGCAGTGAATATTTGCTGATCTTTTACTTTAGGCAAAGAACCACATAAGAGCTTTAGAGAATTTAAAAATAAATCAGACATGAAAGGATTTTGAGTCACTTACAGAGAAGAGAAAATAAACTGTGGCAGGTGGGGTCAATGAAATGTGAAGTGGTTACTATTGCGGTGGACCATGATGATAAAGGAGAAGATGCAGAAGAAAACTGCTCCACCTGAGAGAAGCACAGGACTATGAAGATGGGAAGGAAGTTAGTGAAGCTTGGTCTTAGGGAAACTAAGGACTAATAATAATGGCTAATCATAATTGATCATGTGTTATGTTTTAAGTACCATACTAGTTTGTATAAAAATAGAAGCATATTATTCTCCACGATAGCTCTGGGAAGATATTGATATCAT
The DNA here is from genome assembly GCF_950005125.1 of Chionomys nivalis. NCBI lineage: Eukaryota > Metazoa > Chordata > Mammalia > Rodentia > Cricetidae > Chionomys > Chionomys nivalis. Next base: position 24,462,565 of record NC_080103.1, on the reverse strand, counting down.
CCCGTTTTACAGATAAACATACTGGAGATGAAAGAAGTTAGGCATGATCTCCACATTCCCACACTAGCTGCTGAGACCCTAAAATCTCAGTTGAAACCTATACTGATTCTACTTGAAATTGATTTAGAATCATGGATAATTTAAGATATACCATTTTAGTTCTTTTTCATTGGTTTTAAAAGGGAAGCATAAGTAAAGATTTGAGTCCTAAATAAATGTTGAAATTCATGTTGCATAGAAAGATGCTGTCTGAAGAAGGCCCTGGCCCATGCAAAAAGTTTAGAGTTATTATTTAACTGCTTTAACTCCTTAGAGACTGAGAACAGTTTCATAAAAGGCATCCTCATAGAGACTGTTTGTTTGTATCAATGCTCATAGAAAGAAATAAGGTTAAGAAGCATCAGTCAAAAAGCTTTCCTACACTAAAGTGTCAGCAAAGCCCTTAGTCTTACCTCATTGGGAGCCCTGCCACTGTAATTGCTCCTTAGAGACCTCCCAGCAAAGGTGAGGGCTCTAGCCTTGACAGCAGCAACAGCATGTTCATAAATCACTAGAAGAAAGACAAAACTGGATGATGATGACCTTAGACGAATGCAGACTGTTCAGTCTAGCCATCCCCAAGGGTGGTTGAAAACTAGTGGGTTCTCTGCTGACTGGTCTCCTGAAAATCAGTTCTTCACTTTAATGAATGACCTTCATAGGTAAGGCTCATCGCACATTCTGCACTAAAAATGCAGTAAGACTAAGCCTTCAGACTTCCTCTATGTTTATTTATTCCAGTTATAAATTGGTGCTGGCCATCCAGAGTTGCTTTACCTTCTGGTCCCTTCAAGAAAAAAAAAAATGTCCTTGTCGCTGTGGCTTTCTTTGTCTTTGAGGCTTTAACATCGTTTTTATTAATGCACAGATGGGGAAAGAAATGGTAAAGAATCTCACAGGGACTTCCTAAGCAAGGACTCAACTAGGAGATATTACTCGTACCCCTGTTTTGGGGGAAGACTTCAGTCATGTGACAATACTAACCAGAAAAAGAAAATGGAAAAATAGTGAGCCTTGAAATTCAGAAAGACAGACAGGCATAGTTAGGGCTTTCTCTATATGCAATGTGTTTCCTAATCCTTTCGCGAGAAATGTGTCAACTCCATTTGCCTGAGTGACATCTCCAAGATGAGGCAGACACAATAGCTGATATAGACAAATGTACAAAATGTCTAGATACAGGAAAATAGGGTCAAAATGATTGACAAAATCCTCATTTTTGATTATTTTTTAACTTGTCACTCTCTTTTCTTTTCCCGATTATTGCTTTTTAAAAGTTCGATCCTAATACATGAACTGGCTTTGTGGGAGCTTAGCCTGTTTGGACGCTCACCTTTCTGGACGTAGATAGAAGGACCTTGGTCTTCCCGCAGGGCAGGGAATTTGGACTGCTCTTCAGTATCGAGAGGGAGGGAGAATGGAGTGGGGGGAGGAGAAGAGGAGTGGGGATAGGGGGAAGGAAGTGGGGGGAGGGGGCAATATTTGGGAGGAGGGGAGGGAAATGGGAAACGGGGAGCAGGTGGAAATTTTAATTAAAAAAAATAAAATAAAAAAAAACAAAAAACAAATAAAAGTTATACTTTAAGCCATTTTATCTGCTTACATTAATATTCTTTGGCAAAGGATGGTCCTATAGTTTTTTTTTTTTTTTTTTTGCTATTTTGTTTAGACTCCTTGGCCTTTGAGGCAAGCGGCTAAAGGAAAACTCAGGTGATCTTGCTGTTGAAAACACTGCTTTATCTGTTTCAGAGAGTTTTTCAGTATCAAAAGAATAGAGATGGATTTTATGGCACAAACACCATAATCTTTTGTTCCTAAAATTCAAGATTTAAACATTTACTCTAAACCTAACATTTATAAAAGGAATACAGCTTCATTTTGGGCTTGAGTCTAGATCAGATGGGGTTGCATACAATAACATACCATGCTGGCATGATGATTTTCTCATTTTTCTATCTCTAAACATCACTTTACCTGGATAGATATCTATGCTCTATAAAATAGAAGTAAGCCATTTTACTTCTTCATCCTTTATTTTTATCAGGGTGATAAGATTCATTACAAAGAGGGGTTGGGGATTATTAGTCATTGGCACATATGAGGCTGGTGCTTGCTTTAGGAATTTGTTCATTTAATTTCTATATATTAAACCTTCGTGGTATGGGAATAGTTGTCCCTATCTCCCATTTTATTGAATAAAAAAGGAATTTATAAAAATATTAAATACATCAAAATATCGTAATGATAGCATTATGACAAAAGGTAGAATCTTTTTTCTGGCTAGTTTCATGTCAACTTGACACAAGTTAGAGTTATCTGAAAGGAGGGAACATCAATTAAGAAAATGCCTCCCTAAGATCCAGCTGTAAGGCATGAGATCTTCTTAATTAGTGATTATGGTAGAGATCCCACCCCATTGTGTGTGGTGAAGCCATCCCTAGACTGGTGGCTCTTGGTTCTATAAGAAAGCAGACTGAAGTCAGGCGGTGGTGGCACACGCCTTTAATCCCAGCACTGGGGAGGCAGAGTCAGGCAGATCTCTGTGAGTTTGAGGCCAGCCTGGTCTACAAAAGCTAGGTCCAGGAGAGGCGCCAAAGCTACAAAGAAACCTTGTCCTGAAAAATAAAAAAAGAAAATAAAAAGCAGGCTGAGCAAGTCATGAGGAACAAACCAGTAGTACCATTCCTCCATGGCTTCAGCAGCAGTTTCTGCTTCCAAGTTGCTGCCGTATTTGAGTTCCTTCCCTGATTTCTCCCAGTGACAGACTGTTACCTGAAACTGTAAACAAAATAAACTCGGTCCTCCCCAAATCTATAGAATGAGATAGCCCTGTGGCCGATAAGAAATTTCCATTTCTTCTCCCTGGGCTAGAAATAAGGTTTAAAGAATGACCCAATGCACCCATCTGTCATGGCCAAGACATGACCTGGCACACAGAGTGAACTGGAAGCATGTTTCCATCAATTTGTACTTCCTTTAAACTAATGGAAAGGTTTTCCAGTAAGGCATCAGGAACTAAAAGAGTCCTTTTGGAGTCAGTATGCTGTGCACAGTAATCTTCCGCTCCCTCATTAGTCCACAGTACTGTGCATGGCAATCCCCCGCTCTAACACATTTGTTCAGTGAGCTATTCATAATCAAAGCATCTTCATAACTCAATAGGAGAGAGTAAAGAGGCAGGGAAAGAGTTGTAGGCTCTGGTTCCAATTGGCTCAGAACTTGTCACGTGGTAAGAGTTTAGCAAACATTTGCTTTTGTTGATATCTTCAATTATTGTCAACAACAGCCCATCAAAAAATTAACACTTCTTCAGTAAGAGAAACATTTGATCATTTTCATTCAAGTAGACATATTTGCAGTGGCTTAATTAATTACAGAAAATGGGCAATTTTCCCTAAGCCACTTCATTATTTAGCAGCTAACTATTGTCCAAATTGCCTGCATTCTCACAGGCGGACAATAGGTCCTATCTTAACAACATAGAATGAAGATGAATCCGGATGATGATTTTACAGTCTTCATTCACTTGGAACAGGTGCTGATAAAATTAAATAGATGTAACATGTCGTCCCTGACCAATGTGTAGTGTTTATTACTAACCAATTTTTCCTACTCTCTCTACCCTCCTCTTACTCTCCATGTCTTTATGCAAATGGAATATGCATTTCTTTCCATTCCTATGCCAGATATGTCCAGATGTTATCACTTCCATTATGGAAGGAGCCTAGACATAGGCTAATACTACCTCCCCCAAAATGTAAATAAACAGTTAGAAATCAGATAGATATCATCAATTAGTACATATCCAATAATGAATGGGTTCATTCACTTCCAAATAGTCCAACATCACATAAAGAAGCCATGACCCATGTCTAAATCTCATCACTAATTTCCTGCTAATGATAGATACTGTATTTTTTTCATGCCCCAACTGTGAATTTTTAATCCAATACACATTTGTTAGGATTGTATTAGTGAAAATGAACCCAATTCTTATGAAGCAGACAATGGTGAGGAAGATACAGATGCACTTGTCACGTAGAAGCAAAAGAAAGGCATGTATACAAACACTTCATAAAAATTGTTATAAATGAGACAGAAACACGAGAACATTTCTTGCTAAGAACTGATAGGAGAAAACACAGTCAGAAACTGGTATTGCTTCAGAAATGAGATCAGAAGTGGCTCCGCATAGCTTTTTGGCTGCTTCTTAAAGGACGGATAGGATTTCAACAGTGGATGAAATGTCCACCCCATGATGAAATTAAATAATAAGTAGAATGGCTTGTTAGGAAATAGCCAGAGGTATAGTTGACTGAAGTCCAGGATTGTGACTAAGAGCTATGAGCGCTGAAGCTAGAATTAGAAGGAGCTGAAAATCTATCAAGGGTCATCCACGTCCACTTCCTGCATCACATATGGGAAACTGAAACACACAGATTAAGTACCCATCGCATTCCACACAGCTAATGGGTGAGCCAGGTTGCCCTGAGCTCCCCAACTTTCCAGGCTGAATCATTTTACATTACCTAATATCTGGGCAGAGATAATGGAGGAAATTGGATGCTGCACTAAGATTCTTGGTTCTTCTCTCTAAGAAGTGATTTGACACTGAAAACTTTGAGCCCAGAGGATGGTGGTGAGGGATACAGACATCTGATTCTCAAAGCATTGTGGAAGGGAGCTGAGGAAGGACAGCACTCCTGAGGGACAAACAGGGCTGTGACAACCCTGTCTGAAGGCAGGGGAGGGTTTGATGCCTGTATAGGACAAAGAGAAAGATCATCAAAATAAGGACTAGAGACAAGAGCTGAAGGGCAAAATGTGAAAGGGGACCCAAGAGGGTTCTGTATATGTCTATTGAGAGCCTTGTCTGCACATAATACTGAAAGGAGATAGTATCAATCCTACACTCCATTATACTATGCCCCTTCAAACTGATGGCATCACCATTTTCCTTGAAGAAAAAGAAAACAGAATACAAGAGTAAAAGCACTGGTTGGTCCATATCTGCATCAGACTGCTTCATAGCATTTACTGAGCCATATCTCCAATTTCTCTTTGTTTCATAATATAACTAACTCGGGGGCATGGCCTGGATAATGTCTACGGTCCTTCCTAGCTCTTTCAACAGTGGTTGTAAATTAGAGGTGTAAGAGGGAGCACAGAGGCCAAAGACTGTCATGTACAAAGAAGCCTTGACCTGATACAGGATCATTTTCATAGCTTCAGAACTGAGATGTTCTCCCATCTGAGCTCAAAGAGAAACCTGCCTGACTGTTCTTCCGTGAACACTGAAGATAAGCATATGGCCTTCGAAGGTACTAAAAAAGGCTCCTCAGAGATATGACTTAGCAATATACTTCCATGTAGCAAGGTCCAGAAATAGCATACCCAAGGCAGGAGGCTGCTGTGAGGCATGTCCATCTTGGCAATGTGCTCAGCAAGTCACTGAGGAGTCAGCTGCTATAGGCTGCATGGCAGGAAGTCAATCAATCAGGGGATTGTCTCCAGTCCACAAGTACCTCATTGACTTGATGCTCTCTGCGAAGGTCTTTTCCTTTTTATCCCATCATCAGAGCTTCATGGCAGAAGTCTATGGGTAATCAAGGCTGTACAACAGCCCTCACATAGCCCTTTCGTCTGTGGGCTGAGTCACCAGCCAGAGTTCCAAACATAAAATCTTCTAAGTATTTTTTTTTGTTTCTTTGTTTCATTTTTGAGCCAGTGCAATGCAGCATGTAACAATATGATGACTATGTCTTTCAGTATCAAATAATCAATTATGCAGAATGCTTCATTAACAATAACTACTGGAGTCAGTGGCCAGGGTCATCACGATGCAGCTCATCTGAGCTTGAATGCACTGACCCCACCCACTCTCCTTGTCAAGTGATATCAAGGAACAGATTCATCAGTAGTAATGGCCAGATGTTTGCTTGTTAACAGTCCTTCCAGAATCACAAATGTGATGATCACGGGGCATTTAATCTTGTCAAATTTTGTGACAGAAAACATGCTTAATTTATCATAAGCTTTGCATAAATCAGAGCTCTTGTTTCAACAAATCAAGCCAGAAAATAGAATAATAACTTTAAATGTGGTCTATTTGCACAGTGAGTCAAAGATGATCTTTGTAGAGCTGCGTGAATGGTTTCTGTTTTTTACATCCCTCTAATCCAGTATTGAGGACTTGAGCATCTCCCAGACTACACTCAAGTTCTAAGATGAACTAAAAAATAAAGACAAGTGAACTGTAATAGGATATGTCTTCAGTCTTTCAGTCTGGCCTTGAGGTTCTCCACTCAATGTCTGTCTTACCCACTTGTCAACTGGTTTTACCCTTTTGCATTTAGTCATGTTCCTTGCCACACCTAAATAATGACCATGGGACATTCAAGTGATAAGGGGTATGCAAGGCTGCATAGTTGTGTATCTCTGTGTTTCTACACATCTCTTTACAGGCTATTCCTAGACAACACAAGCAACGATATCTGATATCCTATTCTTCTCTACGATGTGCCTTGGGTCTACATCATACACAACTGTGATGCATACAGCTTGTCTTCTGATGTCTTCTGGTTCCTATCTGCCTAACCAAGTCAGGCAGGATAAATGGGTCAGCTATGTTGTACTGTTCCCAACTGATCACAGTGAAAATACGAGAAATCCTCAGAGGGGTGACAGCAAATTCAGAAAAGAATCTAGAATCTAAAACTCCTATCCTAGTTTAGGATTATAATTCAGTCTTCCACATGCTATGTGACTAAAGCAAAGTATTTAACCTCTTTGGGACTCAGGTTCTTCTTATATTAAATTAAGTTCTTATAATGAGCAAGAAAATAGTATGTAAAGAAAGGGTTCTATACTTTATCTAGCATGTAGTAATGACTTAATAAATATTTTTTTGAATTGTTTAGCAAAAACAGGAAAACATAGAATCTCTTCCCCATATCCTCCCTTGTTTCTCTTTCTGTGTCTGCTTCCATCTTTGGTTTTCTGCTATCTGACTTTCATCTGCATGCATACATGGGTATAATGCCCAGAAATTGAAATAAAGTACTAAATCCATGAAACAATATAAGAAGCCTAGGTCTGACCTGAGGAAAGTTCTTGCTTTAACATTATCAGAATTGCATTGATCTAGGAAACATGATGGCATGAAAGTGTTGCCCTGTTGTTACTCCTAACTATATATCCCACTCCTTATGTTCCACAGATCTGAAAATACTGTATGTTTATTTTAAACAGTAAAGTGTTCAGTCTGATTTATTAGTATTACTAACTATATTTTGTTAGCATAATTGTATCAGAAGACATGTCTATAAACCATAATTTATCCTAAAACTCAGAAAGTCAACGTTTTATTTATGGAGTCAAACTAGGAGACTGTTTTCATTGTATTTGAAAATAAAAATTTGTTTCAAAAACTTTAATGGTGACATCATGGAGAAGAGGAAACACTAAAATTAACTGCAAGAGTATACGGTTCCATAATTCCCCTGTTTAAAGTTAAAAATACCTGAGAATGATCATCACCAAGAACACTGAACTGAAGCAAGAGAGCAACTCATCATCTGTCCGTACATTTGCCTCTGAGTATGAGAATAGAGCTGAGCGCAGAGACCCAGCACTTCCCACCTTCTGCAGAAATAATCATTCTCCGACTGTCCTAGCCTGACAAAGTCAATCTGTGGGCACCTCTTCTCCTGCTAACTTTATGTGTCAGGACCCAGTGCTGTTGACAGCCTAATGTTTCAGGATCCTCCAAGTCCCTGATTGTCCTTATTTATTATGAAAGCATAGTACTAATACATTGTATAAGGTTGGGGGAAAGAAGATAAAGACGAGGAAGAGGAAGACAGAAAAATCCTTAAGTGACAGAAAATATTCATATGCATAAAATCATCAAAAACACAGAAATTGCAGCAGGGATGTATTACAATAAAGAGCTTGTGTACTTTGGATCCTTTTCTTTGGCAGGTCGCGGCAAAATGTCATTATGAAATTTGTGACTGTGCACTCTTAAATTTAAACTTACAGTGTTGACACTAAATAACACTATCCTATTTATATAATCAAACAGCAATCCCAAATGGAGTCCTACAAATCTCATCTAACACAGTGCTATTAACTGGATTGGATCATCAGAAATTGGCACCTGTGTCTACACAAGGGCTCAAGCCAAGCTATTGGTGAGTCAGCTTCTTGAGTACTGCCCTGCCCTTCCTTGGTTTCAGTCACGGTGGTTCATCAATAGCTTTTCCAAACAGAACTGGAATTCATTTAGCCTTCCTGGAACTCTGCAACCCTCTTTTCCTCAGCTCTGGCACCTTCACTCTCTGCCCCTCCAGGCCCAGCCCAGGGGTCAAATGGACTATTATGGATCCTTCCAGTTCTGGCTTTTGTGTGTCCTTCTCAGGACAAACATCCTGACCTGTGTCTGGTTTCGGGTCCCAGTTATATTCTTTCATGACGTCATTATATTGATTTTGGGGTACTTGTAAACTTCTATCCTGTAGCTTTTTCTGTAATTATTATCCTGTGCTTTCTTCACCACCCAACACTAAGCAACAAGAAGGCAGTAAATACTGTTTCCTTGCCACTATATCCACAAGACTGCTTTAATATTCAGCACAAATATCAACGTTTCATAGAAAAAATTCATTGGCAAATTCTACTAGTTCTCCTTATCCATGCAGAAATATTTCTATATAACTGTACCTCTTTGCTAATCAATGACTTTTTAAATCAGTTATTGTATTCCAGGCTTTGTGACAAGCATTTCACATACCTGCTCTTTATGGCAACCTTACAGTCTATTGGAGTCATAATCACTGCCCCATTTTACAAATAAGGGCACTAAGCAGCTGGTGATGCAGTCTGATTGACAGAGTACTTGCCAAGCATACATAAAGTCCTGGATTCATTTCCCAGTACCACAGAAACATGGCATGGCAGATCGTACCTGTAATCCCAGCACTGAGGAATGAAAGGTAGAAAAATCAGAAGTTCGAAGTCATCATCAACCGCATGGGGAGTTTGAGGCTATTCTGGGCTACATGAGACACTGTCTAAACAAGCAGACAGACAAAGGACATTGAGCCACTAATGATGACATTTATTGAAACTGAAATCCAAGGTAAGTCTTCCACGGGTCTTGAAAAGCTCCCTATGCTGCCCACATAAGAGGTGGATGGAACTGTATAGGTTTGGGCAAGAGAGAATGATGCATATGTGATCTGCTAACTCCATGACTTCTGGTTTAGCCCAGTGAAGCAGGTTCTCTCTGATTTGTCGTTTCTAAGGACTGTTTGTCTTTCTGCACCGTGTAGGAAAGGAGGACAGAGCCAGTGCATGTAGGATGAGCCAAAGGGAAGGATGAATTTCAGTCTAGAGCTGTGTGAGTTTGTTTCCTAGTTTGTTTGTTTGCCTTTAATGGGAACACAGAAGATTTCTCTTTCTCTGTCTTTAAGACTATATTCCTTTCTTGGCAGCCTTGCATGCTAGCAGTTTTGGATGACAGAAACATCTGTGTGTCTGTGTGTGTGTGTGTGTGTGTGTGTGTGTGTGTGTGTGTGCCAGGATTCACACCAGAGAATAGGAAACAGTGAAGTTTCCAAGGGAAATTAAATACACTCTGCTTTAGCTTGAATTCAAATAGTGAATGATGTTTAATTACATTTTTAAAGGGCAACCAACTCTCCAGCCATAGAATTGGCTCTATCTGGAACCTCACCTCTTTAGAATCCTGCCACAGCCAACCTCACTGTCTTATAAATACACCTGCAGGCCTTTGCTCCTCCAAAACTGTTCCCTTGGTGACAAGTCTGTTCCCTGGGAGACATTTCTTCCTCATGTCATTCATGTCACTGACTTTAATCAGAAGCAAAGCTTCCACTCCCCCTGTGGTATAAAATACAGGTCACAATCATAGCTTTCTTTGTTTAAAAAAACAGGTCTGTTTTGAAAGCGAGGCAAAGCTCTGCTTGATACTAAAACGAAGAAAATGTAAGCAGGTTGCTGTGAAAGCATGGCTCCATGTCTCCATGCCCTTGTTCATTCGAGCTGGTTCTACCCTATGTCTAGACTCTGATCGCGGAATAGCAAAATGAATACAGAACACAGAAATGCCACTGATGCCTACAATGTATGTAGCCACACCTCTTTCCTTAAGGAACAGTGATTCACAGTTCTAGGGAAAATGTTAACATTATGTTTTCTGTTTCATCAGTTTATGGAAGCAAGACTTCTTTTTTTATATTAATCTACTTATGTAGAATGGTTGAATTACAATCTGTAGTACCCTTTGGTATTTATTGTTTATTTATTTAAAATAAACTGGCTCTGGGTTTTTATGCTTATTAAGTAACAGGCAATTCAAGAGGCAAAAATAGCAATTGGAAATTTTAAAGTTATCAAAATCATTTTATAATACAGTTATTCTTTCTTAGCTTTCCTACAGATGATCAAAGAATCTGGTCCACAGAATTTGGGAGCCAAAAGTGATTTATAGATAAAACTATATAACCTTTTTAACTGGAATTATTAGAAAGGAAAGAACCATTTTAGCCCACTTTAGCCATATTCTGAGAACTGTGCATTACTTTACAGATCATTTTAGGTAGGCACCTGGGACATATGTCAGCTTTCTAAATTAATCATACTTTCCCAACATCACAGATGATGATCCATTTTAATTTTAACAGTCCATTTTGATGCCTTGATATAGCTTGTTTCAATCACTGAAGCCACTAAAACACAGAACTTTTCAAACTCGATATAAAACATATAAGAACAACTCATTTGAGTTCCGGAAAACCTTATAAACTTAACCCCTCCGGGTGTTGCCTGGGAGAATCTCCAGGCTTCCATTTTCATTTGAAGATTAAACATGCATGGTCATCAGCTCTTATCCAAACTCCTGTCATGAGTAGTCACCTGTGAGATTTTTCTTCATGTCTTCTACGTGAATATTTCAAAAAGGTTGAAGACTAAGACGCTGCAACATAATGGGACTTGGGAATCCAAGAGGAAAACCAAGCATAGGAGCCTTCATCCAGAATCTAATTCTTATTTTGAGGTACTAGGAACTGAATCCAGGTTCTCTGGCATGAAAGACAAGTACATCATCCCTGAGCTATGCCACTGTCCTCTTTATCCGGCTATATCGAGCCCTTGGGACCTATTCTTCACAAACTGTGTCCTATCATCTACTGCAGCATCCCTTCCTGATCCTCTGGAGTAGTAAACTTAAAGCAACACTTGACTCTCCCATGGTGACTTAGAAACCATGCTATGATCATTTTATCTTGTGAAAAAAATGTCATCTTGATTTTCATTCTATAGGTATCTCCCAAAGTCACAACAGTTGTTAATATTCAAGAGTAATGTGATCAAAAGCAATTTATGGACAGAAATATTTTGACCATTTTTGTCTATAAGTGTCATCCTTACTTGTTGACCATCTCAATGGATGTGAAACAGATAAGTAAATGTGAAAATAAAATTTACTCCAGTATCTTCCATCTCAGGACAGATTAGCTTAAACTCTCTCTAGAATTTGTCAAACATATTGATAAGTCATTTAGTCAGAAGGGGAACATAAAAACGCGCACACACACACACACACACACACACAAATGCACACACAAGGTTAAATAACATAGATAAAACTGCCTGCATAGTTAATTACAGAATTGTCTGTTTTTTGAGAGGATTGGCAAGTCGGTAGGTTTCCAGGGAGAGAAAGAGAGACATGCTCAGCAAAGCATGAAGACAGCTACCCTCTAGGGTCAGCCTCTGAGAACAACCCAGAAACCAAGAGTGAAGTAAAATTCAACCTTAATATGTTTGCCTCTGGGTTACACTGTAAGCCAATGTAAATGATAATCATAGAGTATGAATCGCAGACCATGGAACACAAGGGATTTAGACTATTGTCACTGCAAAACACATTTATGGTGATAAGAGAATTCATAACTGGATAAATTCAACAAAAACAGAAACCCAATTAAAAGAAATGGGTACCATTTGAGTCACCCTCTAGAAACAAGATGGACTTTAAAAGGCCAGGGTACTCAGATGTAATTTATACTACCAACCATGCGGGAAATATGAACTCCTTTTCAGTTCAGTATGTTTCTTCTGAATACTGGTTATTTTGAGTCACGTGGATCACACACATGAAGAACAAATGTCAATCACAGAATATTTTGTTGGCTGTGCTCCTATCTGGGGGTTGTCTACTGTCTGTTGCTTTGAGTGGTAATTCAAGACTTTGTGTTTGCATGATAGAAAAGTCGCTGTGGTTTCTTTGAAATCAGTAGACATGTGTGCATCCATTTTAAAGTCATAAAAATATGAGTTGAAAAATCAACTGAAGAGTCACATCATCATTAAGACCTGAAGTTGGGCCCTTGCCTTCCTGGTTCTGTAACATCAAGTTTTTATGACTTTTGGATGAACACAGAGAAGAAGAAAAAGAACAAGAAAAGCAATTATTTACTCCTAAGTCAGTCTCAGAAGGTGAGAGGCAGGTTTGTAAGGTAAGAGGGCATTGCACATGTCTGTCTTCTGAGAAAAACTATTAGCCTAAGTAGGCAGATGAAGGAGAGAATTCTTGGGCTCTCCTTTAGCACCTGGAGTCACTGAACAACCCAGAACAGCCCTAATCTCTACAGGACAGGAAGGGTACAGCAACCCAGTAAGACCATATTGAAGGTCACTGATTAAAACTGCTGGCCTAGGTTCAGATCACCAGCAAACATTTCTCTATGTCTCCATTTCTTCCTCTTGTGAGACTTTATCAGGCATTACAGTCAAGTTTCCTGGTATCTACATGTAAACTAAAGTTAGTGGTGAAGAGAAGGGTGGAACCAATCACTCCTATAGTTGAAATGAACAAAAACGCCTTTGAGTCCTGGTATGAAGCCTTCCGGGAGGTGTTAGTACTGAAGATCATGGTAACTACCCTAAAGCAAGACTTTTGTAGGTATTAGTTAATTCTAATTAAAACCCCTCCTGCTACTCCAGATTAAAGAAAGTAGGAAACATAAAGGTTTCCAGTATGATATTTTTTTGCTGATACTTTTTTGCCTCGGTGTTTCAGGTGAGCCCTAGAGGTGAATGTACTGGTTATGTTATTGCTGTGGCAAGATGCCCAAATAAATCCAGGGAGAGAGGATTTTGTCTCATAGTTCCAGGGTACAGTCCATGCTGGCTGGGCAAGCATGACCGTAGAATACGATTCTTATCATCTGCTAACATGGAATCCTCACCCAAGAAGCAGAGAAAAACAAATGTTTGTGCTCAGGTCATTTTCTCACTTCTCATCTATCCAAGACTCCCGTCTACAAAGTAAGTTAAGGAAGTTAAGGGGGGGGGGGTCTTCCCACCTCAACTAAAAGACTCTAGATGACTCCTCATAGGCATGGACAAACCTTGTGTCTGAAGTGATTCTACATCTTACCAAATAGATAGTCAATGTTATCCAATCACAGAAAGAGAATTACACAACATTAATATCTTCTTGCTTTATGTATGTGATGACTAAAAAAAAAAAGGAGCAGGTGATTCAAATCACAACTATTTGATAAGCAGAGTAATGGAAGCATCCTAAGAACCAGAAACATATGAAGAGACATTTTCTAAGCAACAAACATTGCTTTTGAGAGTTCTTTTGTAATGCTCAGGAAATCACAGCACAATCCAGGCTAATTAATAAAGTAAATTAATTAATGTTGCCATATAGGTCATGGAAAGGATAAGAAAATGTTATTTATTCTCTATCCAACTGATGAAGGCACTTAACAGAAAAAAAAAAAGTAACAAGAACACTGCTGGCTTGTAGGTGTGTTTAGCTAATTGGGACAACACTGAATATTGAATAGATAGCTCTGTCTGCCAAGGGCCATATTTTGACACCTAAGAATATAGCTGCTAATGTGAATTCAGGCAGGGAGCTCAGACTTACTCCAGTACCTTGGAAAAAAAGACGTAGAGTGTGGCGAAGATCTAGTCTATCTTTTTGACGGACAGATTTTGATAGAATCATTCAAAGGGTTAAGCAACAGTGACAAGTTGAAGGGAATTAAAAAAAAAAAGCAACCAGGAAATAATTAATTTTCACTGCTGTATGGTACTTCCAAAAGGTGGTTACTGTAATAGAATTAGGGTGTCACTTTATTATTGCAGTGGAAGTAATTTTATTTACTTTTTCAGTTAACACATGCACACAGGGTGGTGAGAGCAATCAGCCGCTGCACTTGTTAGCTCACTGATTAAATGTGTTGTCACCTAACTCTGAACTAATTAAAGGGAATTGAAGTTGTTTGTGCATTAGCCAGCGTGGTATTAACTCTGTTAACTGAGGTTTGGGGCTCGCTTACTTTTTTCTCTGCTGCATATTTTTTAAATTACTTTCCTTTCCCTTCGCAATTTTACCCAGTGTTACAACATCCTGTTAGGAACCGTCTTTGGATCTTTGGGGTGTGTTATTTATATTGGATGCTATTTGCATTTCTTGCCATTTGACTGTGGAATAGAACCATTGAAGGAAGCACTAGGAATCGGTAGAAGCCAGAAATGTAAAATTAAATCATATAAATTTTAATTGATTTTAGCTACAAGTTGCTCCTATCTGTGAGTTTGCCGCTCTGTGTAGTAAATTATAAATGGAATAATCCAGAAAGCACTGTCATCACCTCCTGTTAGGAAGTATCTTGGCTGATGCATTGCCACTGCTTATGTGCCTAAATCTGCCCCTCATAACCAACTCCCTGGGTATTAGAAACTGAGTAAGCAGAATTGTCTCCACAAACAATAGGGAGGGAAGGACCAAAAAATGGAGGGAGGGAGGAAGTCCTAGAACAAAGATTGAACAGCTTTTCTGTTCAAGTTTATTCAGTTCACCAAAGTAATATTTTCCCAAATGTTACAATCATTTCCTTAAAATAAAACAATGACAAAAATCAATCCTTTGTTCTGTGCAGTGTTCTTAATGCTTTCAGTATTTCTGTGACATCCAGGAGCTGGTTTTTATAAAAGGAAGATCATAAGGAATTCCAGCATGCTTCTAGGACCTCCAAGTGAAAAGAGCTTTGCTGTGGTATATTTGTTCACTGGGGGGGGGGGGTATATTGCTATGATTGGTGTAATAAAAAGCTGAACAGCCAATAACTAGGAAGGAGATGTAGGTGGGATTCTGGGGAGAGAAAGGAAGAAGAGGAGCAGTCTATATGTAGTAAATTATAAATGATATAATCCAGAAAACATTGCCACAGAGGAAACAGGAGATACAAGATGAAAGAGACTCAATGCAATGTGACAGAACACAGATTAATATAAAAGGGTTAATTTAAGTTATAAGAGCTAGTTAGGAACAAGCCTAAGCTATAAGCTGAGCTTTTACAATTAATAAGTCTCCATGTCATTATTTGTGAGCTGGCAGCACCCCCCCAAAAAATTCCTACTAAAACAACTTTCAGTTCAGAAAAAGGATAAGTGCATAAAAACCTCAGATAGACCCATACTGATTATCAGGAATTGGGATGGGGAAGCTTGTACACTGAATGGTTGGAAATTCAGGCATTTAAAAGGACTGGCTGTACAAGGAAGGACTAGTTGCAACTACTTTTAGTCAAGACATATTTAATTTTTCACAGCACCAACCAGCCAAATAATTTTTTTTGCAACTCCACTGCTCATATTGACTTTAACTCATCTGAGGTTTAAAAATTACAGATGCTTCAAACAAACATCCTTGACTAAAAAATGGGCTTAATTCTGAAGGATTGTAAAACACATACACACACACACACACACACACACAAAAAAAAAAAAAAAAAAAAAAAACACTAAAAACTT
This sequence comes from Chionomys nivalis, assembly GCF_950005125.1. Taxonomy (NCBI): domain Eukaryota; kingdom Metazoa; phylum Chordata; class Mammalia; order Rodentia; family Cricetidae; genus Chionomys; species Chionomys nivalis. Next base: position 24,446,659 of record NC_080103.1, on the reverse strand, counting down.
GCACTGTGGCAAACATACTCATGGCATTGGCACTGGCTTTTTGGGGGTTTTAGCCTTTTCTACTGGAACATAATATTTGTACATTTTTACTGGGTAATTCTATAATTTGATTGATGCACAAATGCAATGTGTGATAATCCCATCAGAATAACAAGCATAGCTACATAATCAAGAAGTAATTATTTTGTACTGAAAATCTTGTACGCTTCATTTCTAATTCTTTTGAAATACTGATTCATTTTAATTATGTGCCATGATTTTAAAAAGAAACAGAATTGTGCATGGTCTGTATTTTTGTTGTTGTTATTGTTGTTAAAATCTGTTACTGTTATTGTTGTTGCTGTTTTTATGGGTCTCGTCTTCTTGCTGAAGCTAAGCAAATACTCTTCCACTGAGCTACATTGCAGCCTTTCCATCACTTATACCTTGCTCTTCCCAGTCTGTAGACAATCGCCACTACTACATCTTGTTTACCTATGAGACATTCAGTGAATTTGAGGACAGCCAGAGTCACATAGTGAGACCCTGACTGAAAATTTCGGGTATTTCAAAATTTAGTATATCACTCAATGTTACATAGTCAGAAAGGGCCAGGGTATTATTCAAAGGTACATGTTGCTATAAAGCTCATTCTACAATACCAGGTGATCATTCAACATCCTTCCCTGTATTATACATTACATAGTACATTCCAAGTCTTTAACACACACACACACACACACACACACACACAAATAAAAAGGCATAAGGAAAAGTGCAGTGGATTAAAGGCAAGAATTGTTTGCCGTAAGAGACCTAAAGAATTCAATGAAATACATCAACTACAATGTAGCCTTAAGACCATTACTAAAAATTTTTGGTAAGCATCACTATCATGCATATTCCATTTTGTTTTATCTCTTGGAAAATGCAAAAGGTACTTGAAAATCGCAAAGTTGTTTTAAGGGAAAGAACGTAGGGGGAATAGACAGAGAGGGGAAAAGGAAAGGACAAGAGAGTGGAGGCGAAATGGGTGGAGGAAATGACATGCAGAGTAAGTAAGCAAAATGGAATTAGGAGACATTCAGCTGCTCACTACTGTCCAAACAGAAGGGCAGAAGAATAAAACCAGAAAAAGCAAGAACTCTTTCTTAAAAGTCTTGAGGGGGTCTTGCTTTAAAACTTCTGCTAACTAATAATGTAACTTCGAACAAAACTTTTCCTTAAGTTCCCTCTCAGCATGAGTAGATTCTTACTTCTGGGAAGAACATCTTGAAAATTTAGTTTACTGGCATCTCCAGCTCCAGGAACATGTCCTGTTTTCACTTCTATTGCTCCTCCTCAACAGAAAACAAGGTGATATTCCGTACCTTCAAAAAGGAAACAGACGCTTCTCCAAGGTCATCAAAGCCAGTGTCATGCTTTGATAAAATATAAGATGTCTTGAAATTTTCCATAAGTTTCCAGACCCAATCCCCATACATGCTGGTGATTGGCCCTTGTTATCTGCCAACTTAATCCATCAAGATCTTAAACTGAAAGCCCTAGAGAGCTGAGGCAGCCAAAGGCACTGGACTCTCCCAGCAACAGCACAACGGAGGAGACATTCCCTCAATAGCTATGGAGCCATGGCCCAGATTGCTTTTTCACTAAAAGGATGTAATTGCTAATGTAGTTATTGACGTGATGGATCTGTCCCAGCTTCACTTATTTCATTACAGCTGTGCCCTCAGCCATTTTAGGATAAAATTTCCTAGGTATCTAACTGCAAAGAAAATGTCTGTCTTCCTTTTCTCCCTCCCCCCCCATGTCATTATAATTGATTTATGTTTTCCAAGGGTTCACAGTGTCCCAAGTACTCTAGAGCACGGAGCTGCAATTTTTCGGCAGTTTCTATTCTAAATATGCTCTGCTGGTGGATACAAAATAGCCTCCATCTCTGAGATCCCTAAGATGCCTGTGGAAAGCTTTGCTGCCTTTATGAGTCAGTTACTTTCAGCCACTTATGGTTCATTGATCCTCTTAAACAGTTGCTTCATCATTTCCTTGTTCATCAAAATATGGACAAGGTTGCCAAAGAGGCGGTTAGAGCCAGAAGTCTTGGGTTTCCCTACTGTAGCAGATGAAGCTCTCAGTCGTTTCTCAGTTTCAAATGAGGAGCACCCCTTTCCCACTTTAATCTATCAGCCAAACACAAATTCCCACAAAATCCATCCTTAGATGCATCTCGCACACTCAGGTCTGAAGAGTTTGTCACAGGGGCCTGGGAAAATAGGGTTGTTCGCAGTTGGCAGATGGTTTTGAGCTCAACCTGAGGAATAAAAGTATTTGCTGTAAGACCAAACAGACTATTTTTTGGAAGGGGAAAAGAAATTTAAGTACTTGGGGCTGGAGAGATGGGTCAGAGGTTAAGAGCACTGCCTGCTCTTCCAAAGGTCCTGAGTTCAATTCCCAGCAACCACATGGTGGCTCACAACCATCTGAAATGAGATCTGATGCCCTCTTCTGGCTGCAGACACACAGACAGAATATTGTATACATAATAAATAAATAAATAAATATTAAAAAAAAAGAAAAGAAATTTAAGTACAACAAAACCATGTGCAAATTCAATGACTTTGAGGTAAACATTTTCAGAATTGAGCTACCATGTCAGCAACTAAAGCTCGACATGAATGAGACGTTAACCCATGCCTATGGCCACAGCCCTCGCCACACTGTAATTATAGTGGTGTCAGCCTTCCTCTGGAAACCACTGGTGTGATTTTTAGAGGTTTATGACTCAACCATAAAATAGAATCACTCGAGGCTGAAAACTGGCACAAGGCAATGAAACTTGAGACCACGCTTTTTATAGAACAAAATCATTTCAGCTTTTTTAAGATTATAGAAAGTTTTTTTTCTTTTTCATGCTCACAATGAAAATAAATCTGCTTTATATATACAAATTTTCTATGACTGTATTGAATTTCAATAATCTGTGATGTTTGAAGATCTGAAGTATTATTTTTGTATTCCTCCCTGCTTTTGAATAAATACCTTTGATGCAGCAGGCATTGGGACGCTGGTAAATTTAGACTATAATAAACCACAAGAGAAACTCTTTCCTTTAATTTCTTTTCCTCTTCTCCTTCTTCTTTTTCTCCTTCTCCTTCTCCTCCTCCTCCTCCTCCTCCTCCTCCTCCTCCTCCTTCTTCTTCTTCTTCTTCTTCTCTCTCTCTCTTTCTCTCTCTCTCTCTGTCTTCAATTGGGGACATAAGCTAGGGCTTCCCACATGTTAGGCAGGTGCTCTACCACTGAGTTATATCCCCAGTTCATGCTAGGTTGTTGTATTTATTTATTTATTTATTTATTTATGTTTTTTATTTATTTATTTATTCTGTGTCGAGGCCTCACTAAGTTGTTCATGCTGGCCTTCAATGCACTATATAGACCAGGCCAGCTCTCTTCCTGCCTCAGCATCCTGAGAAGCTGGCACTACAGATGGGCTCACACCGCCACACTAGGCCTGAGGCTTTTTTTTCCCAAACTTGCTCTGTACATTCCCGATACATTAAAACTAGTTTATTCCTTAACTTTCTCAAGGATTCTTTCTAAAATCTGCAACATTTTTAGAGGGAATGTGACATCTATACTAGCTAAAAATAAGAGAATTGGTCTCTTCCTTTAAAGCATCTATAAAAGGATTTATGGAAAGGAGGACCAAATGGTTGATGCCTAAAGTCACTGATCCAAAGAATTTGTTCAGCCATCCTGAAGGGTTAAAAGCATTCCCTCTTGGGGGTTGCAGTCCTGAAGCAATGGAATCAAGGAAACAGGTGGATATCCAGCAAATACAAACCATGTTTTACTTTAGTTTATTTCTTTAAAACCTCATTTAAACAATACTTCACTAAATGGCATTTGCTTTATGTGATCTGTCACTTCCGGAAAACCATAAAATGGGGGCCGGAGAGATGACTCACAGGATAAGGACATTTGCTGCATAAGACTGACCATCTAGGTTCTATCCCAGGAACCCATCCATGTTAGAAGAGAACCAACTCCAAAAGTTGTCCTCTGACCTCTGCACAGGTGTCTTAGCACACACAAGCTGCACACACACACAAACACACACACACACACACACACCATCATGATCATCACAATACATTTTTAAAAGATTTTAAAATATATGGGAATAACATTCACAGACTTAAAATTCCATCCCATAAAACAAACAAATATCATTCCTTTTTACTTTAATTATATTATTTTTAACGTTTTAATATGTGTGTGTGGTTGGGGAAGGGTATGCGCACCTAAGTACCTGTCGAGTCCAGACATGTCAGATTTCCCCTGGAACTGGTGTTTCATGCAGTCGTTAGCTGTCTGACTTAATACTGAGATTCAAACTCAGGTCCTCTGGAAGAGCAGTGATCTTTATACCCTGAGCCATCTCTCCAGCCCCAATTACTTTTCTTAAAAACAAAGAATGACCCTCCCTTTTTAAGTAGTCTCTTTCATTTGGGGGTCAGGGAAAAACATGGTGCAAGGGAATCTCCCAGGAATCTACAAGGAGGACCCCAGCTAAGACTCTTAGCAATAGTAGAGAAGGTGTCTGAAGTGGGCATCTCCTGTAAGTGGAGCCTAACTTAGTTGTCATCAGACAGGTTTCATCCAGCAACTGATGGAAACAGATGCAGACCCCACTGCCAAACATGAGGCAGAGTTTGGAGAATTCTGCAAAAGAGGGGCAGAAAGGATTATAGGAGTCAGAGGGGTCAAGGACACCACAAGAAAACTCACAAAATCAACTAACCTGGGTTCATAGGGGCTCACAGAGATTGACCCGACAATAAAGGAATCTGCGTGGGATTGACCTAGGCACTCTGTATATGTGTTACAGTTGTGTAGCCGGGACTCCTAAAAGTGAAGACAAGGGGCTGTCTGCAAGTATTATACTGGCCTTTGGGACCCATAATCTTCACAGTGTCATAGTGCATTGCCTTGCCCAACCTTAATAGATGGGGAGGTGCTTAGTCTTACTGCAATTTGACATGCCATGTTCTGTTGATCTTCATGGGGTGGGAACACAGGGGGATGGCGGAGGGACTAGGAGGAGAGGAGGGAGGGAAAACTGCAATCAGGATGTAAAATAAATAAATAAATAAAATTATCAATGAAGCAATTTTGATAAAGTTATTTTTCCAAATGAGAAGCAGAAGGAGGAAGAACATGAGCAAGGAAGTCAGGACCGTGAGGGGTGCGTCCACCCACTGAGATGGTGGGACTGATCTAACGGGAGCTCACCAAGACCAGCTGGACTGGGACTGATGGAGCATGTGATCAAACCGGACTCTCTGAATGTGGCTGTCAATGAGGGTTGACTGAGAAGCCAAGAACAGTGGCACTGGGTTTTGATTCTACTGCATGGACTGGCTTTGTGGGAGCCTAGCCTGTTTGGATCCTCACCTTCTTAGACCTGGATGGAGGGGGGAGGGACCTTGGACTTCCCATGGGGCAGGGAACTCTGACTGCTCTTAGGACTGGAGAGGGAGGGAGAAGGGGAGGGGGAGGGGAAGGAAAGTGGGAGATAGGGAGGAGGGGAAAATTTTTAATAAATAATAAAAGGTCATTTTTCTATCTATGCTGGCTAGATTTATGTCATTTTTATAGAAATTAGAGTCATTTTAGAAGATATCAAGTGAGAAAATTCCCCTACCAGACCGGCCTATAGACAAGTCCATGGTGCCATTTCCTTGACTGACTATTGATGTGAGAGAGTCTATTCCTCTGTGGGTAGTGTCTTCCCGGAACTGCTGGTGGACCCTAGGTGCCATAACACAATAGGCTGAGCAAGCAAGCCATGAGGAGTAAGACAGTAAGCAGAGATACTCCATGGCCTCTGCTTCAGTGCCTTGCCTTTGTAATGGACTGTGGTTGGCACATGGAAACTGAAATAAACCCATTCCTTTCCAGGTTGCTTTTGTTCATGGAGTTTTATCACAGCAATAGAAACTCTTACTAGAACACTATCCTGATAAAAACTGTACCAAAAAATCCAAACCGTATTTTCTCTCTGATAAATTTTAGATCTTTCCTTAACAAGAAATCTACATAGTATTTGACTTTTATTGGAGAGACTGAACTCGGAGCTGTATACAAGCAAGTGATTAAGGATGTTACTTTAACTCACTAATTTAAAACAAGGAGAAAAGTAAAAGCCAGAATATGGGGGTCATTAAAAGAAAAAGATCTTATTATTTTAAAAGACAAATGAATCGGAAGATGTAAAGTCAATACATAATCAACATACTTATAAGTCAAGATGCTTTATAAGCAATTTATGTTCATGTCCTACACTTAAGGAAAATTTTCCAGTTGAATCTCATGTCCTAAGAAGTTGTATTATGGTAAGAGAAAAGTAAAGAGGAAAAAGTCCTATATTAAACTCATTATTGCCTATGAAAAATACCCTGGCCTATTTTGTGAGTTCACAGATGTGTGCACCATGTCCACAGGCAGAGGGCCTCAAACGGCCCTCCTAGGAAAGTGCATGGGGAAATGGGCCATTTGCTGAGTCCAGCAAGCCATAACGTTGCAGTGATTTATAGCCCCCGAGGAGTGTTGCCTCAGTGACGGAAAGTGCTCCCACAGCGGCTCCCTGTTGAAGTCCAGCATCTTCAGATGGCACAACTCCATCTGGTTGCCCATTTAAAAGAAGAATGGAATATTCCAGGTGATCAGAAGCAGAGCTAGAAGACACTGAAGGAGATTTGGCTTGTGTTACAGCAGGCAAGAAAAATGTTTCCAATGACCCAGTTTAAAGAACCATAACCTTGCAGGGCACAGCAGCCTGTAGGACAGGAGGAGTTCTGTGATCAGAGGTGAAGCAATTCAGTGTGACATGGCTCTGACTTTGAGGCCAGGACCACCTACGGAGCCTGCCTGGCAGCCTGCACTTAGAATCCTTGCTCAAAGGACACTGTATTGGAAATGAGAGGACAGAAACTGCTGATTGGCCACTGGGAATTTCAGCTTCATCTGCACAAACAGGAAGGAACACTGTCAACTCGTCCAACTCTAAATGCAATGGACAGGGACAAAAAGTGAATATACTTAGTAAAAAAAAAAATTCTTCCCTTTTAAATATAAAAATATATTTCTTAAAATTAGACTTTGGCCTCTTTTTGGTATTTTTTAATGCATTCATGTGGATTATCAGTGAATGTACAGAATTTGTGACTTCTTTTTAATATTATTTTGCTAAGACATAAAAGAACATAGCCACAAACTCTGTTTTGAAAACTTTCTGGATTAATTTCTATCTAAGCATTTGCAGAAATAATAAAAAACAGAAAAAGATCAAGCATCTGGCCTCCATACATGATAGATATGATACCTACATTTTTGTGTGTATTGAAGAAATAAGTAAAATATTACACACATCATTTTAGTTCTTTGCTCAAAAAAATGCAGATTGGAGTGTAAAATTTATAGTTTGATGTTTTTAACATTATTAAGAAAGCTGTAGATAGATCCTGAAGAGATATTGAGAAACTCATGAGTCACAGCACGGGAAAACAACCTTATCTAATTATTTAAACCTGGAACTGCTCAGTCCTTTCTTCCTAAAAGATAAGCCTAGATTCATTAGCCATTTACTAACTGAACTTCCTAAGCCTAACCCTTCTCCATCTTTGGATTCAACATCAAAGAGGGAGGGAGATGAGTGTGCAGTTAATGTAATACTTCCCTCTAGCTCTTAATGTGTGTTGTTCATGGTCTGGACTGAGATTTGAACCTGCAAACCTCTTTCCCATCAAAGATAACACGACCCCACACTTTGACTCACAGGAAAGCACTCCTCAGCTCCAACAAGATCCTGAGGTTTTTATACCTTAGATTTATTTATCTTATTTTATAGATATGAGCATTTTGCCTTCAAGTACGTAAGAGTAGCACATATGTGCCTCGTGCCCCTGCTGGCAAGAAGGGGATCAAATCTCCATATGTGTGCTGGGAATTGAACCTGTGTCCTCTGCGGGAGCAACACATTCTCTAAAGCACTGAACTATCTCTCCAGTCCCTCCAACATGGTTCTCTTTTTTTTAAAGATTTATTTATTATGTGTACAATGTTCTGTCTGCATGAGTGCCTGCAGATCAGGAAAGGGTGTCAGATCTTATTACAGATGTTGGGAGCCACCATGTGGTTGCAGGAATTGAACTCGGGACCTCTGGATGAGCAAGCAGTGCTCTCAACCACTGAGCCATCTCTCCAGCTCCTCCAACTTGGTTCTTTACCTTGGTTTCCTCTGACAGCCTTTATTGAAAAGCATTTCTCAAGCTATCACCTTAGAAAAGGCTGATCATGTAAACAGCAGTGTAGTTTACGTTTGCCCTTTGTGTCTCTAACTAAATGACACCTCAAATAAGCATGGTCCGAAACTTCTCATCTACAAATATCAATTACCCTGGGAGGTAGATTATCATCCTTATAAATACTTTTTCATTGTCCTCTCACTAGGTTGGGTTTAAATAAAAGTTTGTCTTATTCCTAAATCTTTCCAGTGCACCTTATTCCCATAGAAGACAATTCCTGAGATAGAATGAACAAATTCCTTTCAGGTCTGTTGTTTGAATTGTTTCTATCATGAATTACTATGTTAATTTATGGTCTCTTAACTTTTCTTCTCTCCTGCTAAAACATCTTCATGTAAGTTCCAGAGAATAAAGATAAAGACACTATGTCATGCCTCTCTACTAATATAACTCTCTCATGTTTTTCAATACACTTAGAATAAAGCCCCCATTCCTTGCAATGGCTAGCAAGACCTTCTGTGCTGGGCTGACAAATTTCTTATTTCTCCAAGTCAGATCATCTTTGACCAACTCAAGTTCCTGTGTTGGAAACTTATCCATTTACTACACATATTGATGGGAAACTGGGGATGGGCCCTAGGATTCGATGGTGTCTAGACTCATATGAACTTATTAGGAAGTCCAGAGCTAGCAAGCTTACTATATCATCTCACAGTGTGATAATCTGCATGTTATGATGTAGCATAAAGGCCCTTGCTAGGCACAAGCACCACCCTCTTAGACTTTCTACCACCACAACTATGAAATTGGCTCCTATTCTTTATAAATTGCCCACTCTTTAGTACTTACTTAGTTATAGAACAGGAATTGGACTAAGACATAAGCTGCCACCTGACTATGACTTCTGTAGGAAAACCATGCCTAAAATTTTAGAAATGAGAAATCATCCTTGATTGTAAAGGTAAAAATTAATCATGTTTTTATGAAGTATATGCAATTAAATATCCATGTTAATCATGTAAGTAAATAATGTTATTTTGTTTACTTATGTGATTTTCATAAACAATATAAATTTAAGCACTGCAAGATATGGATGTTATGGGTGTGCTTTATTTCATATAAATATTGCCCAAAGATCAGCCATTCCTTTTCACATTACTTACAGTATAGGACAGATTTTAAGTAATGAAGGTTACTAAAGAACAGTGAGGCTGCTGTGTGCAGAATACTCGGGCATCTAATCCAGATAAAGAAAAGCAGTCAGGAAAAATCTCCCAAGCAAGAGCTGATTAAGCCAGGATCCAAAATATAGGCAGAAGTAAAATCAAGCATGAGCTGGACCATGAGGTCACACAGCAGGTGCAGGATATAAGAAAGATGCTTGAGTCTAGAAACACATTAACTCCACACTCCTTGCTAGGCAAGCCCTCACTCTCTAGTCCGTTATCCGCTTGTCCTCATAGAATTTTCCACCATTCCCAAATACAGCATCCTTTTGTTTGTTTATAATCTGTCTCCAAACGATTAAAATAAAATTTCCCTTAGGGCAAGGACATCATTGGTCTTGCAGACCACTTATCCAAGCTTTTAGAATAACTGTTATTATTTGAGAAGTGATTAATAATTAACCCTAAAACAAATCTGGGAGGGTCATTAAGCAGTAACCATTTTAGCATTTATAAAGGCTATCAAACCTTTGGGTTTTGTTAAACTGTGACTAGATCATTCAAAGCCAACCACACTCACAGTTCAGAATAAATCTAGATTGCACATGATCTCTATTTTTAAGCTACTGCCTTTCATTGCTACAGCAAGTATTGCCACCATTTTTTTAAAGATCAACTCCATATTTTTTTCTGTTATCCATATTATACTTCAGTCATTTTAGACAAGCAGTTACCTGAATACAATGTACCCAAATTAGTGATAGGAACTGTCATGATTGCTTTTCTAACTAACCAATGAGTAGGCTCATAAAGCATGCGGCTGTATGTTGCAATCAACTATCAAATCATACTGCCTCTGTCCTGATAACACATACTGCATGTATACAAACATAAACAACTTTAGCAGCTGTGATGGTTAATCTCAATCTTGGTGAGTTCTGGAATCACTCAAGTGACTAGCCTCTGGGCGTTCCTTCAAGGAATCATTTTGATTCAATTAATTGCAGTAGGTAGCCCCAGTCACTGTGGGTGCCATCATATCCTGGGGTGGAATCTAGGACTCTCTTCATATGAGAAAGTGAGCTGAGCACAAATATTCATTACAGGCTGCTTCTTCACTGTGGATACAATATAGGCCACAGGATCAAGTTCCTGTTGCTGAGACTTGTAGTCAGAATTTTCATTGAGCTGCTGACCAACTCCCAAATAAAGACACCAAGATTTATTATTAATTATGAATGATTGGCCTTTGTTTAGGATTGTCCCACTAGGTCTTTTAACTTAATTTAATTTGTTTCTATTCATCTACGTTTTGCCTCAGGGATATTCACCTTTCTTTCACTTCATATCTCCTACTTTCCTGCTTCCACCATTTCTGGTTGGCTGAGGTCTCCCCGTCACCTCCTTTTCTTTCTGCCCTGAGCCTAAATTCCTCCTCCTACTTACTCTCCCTGCCCAGAATTTCTGCCTATACATCTTTCCTTGATATTGGCTCTTCATCTTTTTATTAGACCAACCAGGTACCTTAGGCAGGCAAGGGAAAACAAAAATACATTTTTAATTCATTAAACAAATGCAATACATCTTTACATAGTTAAACATATATTCCACAACATAAACAAATACTACATATCTTTACATAATTAAATGAATGCAACACTTCTTTACATAGTGAAACAAATGCAACATACCTTTGCATAGTTAGACAACCATTTCACACCAGAGACTTCCCTACTACGCTGGACAAGAACTTTGAATTATATCTGAAGTAAGCCCTTTCTCCCTTAAGTTGCTTTTGTTGGTGTGTTTTACTACAACAATTATAAAATAACTGAGACAATAAGACACTGTGTAAAGGACGATAAACCTTAAGGAGAGATGGAAATAGAGTCCAATATGTTTACAAACATACACACATGCATATATAAGAATGAAGTCAAATGAAAACTAGCACACAGACCAGTGCTTCCTAAACCTCATTCAGGGCACCTGTGCTTCAAAGTGATGTTCTGAACTTCATAAGCTGGAACTGCAGCATCTGACTGTCTCTAAAATCCTGTTCTTCCCTTACCCCAGTGTGCACAGTTAGCAGATTCACTTCTTCAGTTTACTGTAAACCATTTCTGGTGTAATCTTGGATGTGTTCGTGGTCCGTAGCCTTCCACAATCTCCACTGCTACAGTTAACAGATGGAATCCTTCCCAAAATTATCTATATTGTCTTTATTTACCCATATAATAATGGTGCTAAATATAAAGAACCCAGGATAGAGAATTAAAGGATTGATACTGCATGTCAACGTCTATACAAAATTTGAAAATAAGGCTGACATCTGTTACAGAGAAGGATTAATTAGGTATTACTTTAAATGATGATTCCTGGCTCCATTTCCCACGAGAACAGTTGGTAAATGTGCTGTTCTAATTAGGGATTTGACTCAAAATATCATTTTATTCTAATCAGGAAGCCTATTAAGATTTTTATTAATACTATCAGTTTTACTAACTATGTACATCACACATGTCACACGACAAACTAAAGCGCTATTCCTCTGGTGAGAAGAATATCTTAATAGGGGCATCATGTTTACAAATGGAGGCTATTATTTTAGGGTGAAATTTCTGCATTCTAATTTCATTGGTCTTTATCCTGTGTGTATTGGTAGTAACTTGCCTCATTGCTGTAGCAAAACACCTGGCAAAAGCAACATAAGAAAGGTTTGCTTTGACCTACAGTCCATCATGGTGGGGAAGGGAATGTGGCAGGAGCAAGAGGCAGCTGGTCACATTGCTTCAACAGTCCAGCATGAGAAAACAGTGAAGGCTGCAGCTCAGCGCCTTCCCTCCCCCTGATCCTGTCCTTGGCACACACATGGAATAGAGCTTCCCACATATACGATGGGTCTTGTAGCCTCGGTTAATTTAATCTAATAAAAAAAAAAAAATTCCCTCACAGAAACGTCCAGAGGTTTGTTTCCATGGTGATTCTAAATCCCATTAACTTGACAACCAAGATCAACCATCAAAAACAGCTTTCTTCATGATGTGCTATGAATGATATTATATTAAAAATCTCATTTCAAAAATTCTGTGGGTAACAGCAAAAGCAGGGACCCACCGAGAAAATGGCAGTCACGTTTTAAATCACAGTGTTGTGTTCTGTACAAAAGACCAGGTCTTCCAAAGCTGTTTCCAAAACACCTACCAGTATCCCCAGTTTTTAACTTCTGTTCCCCCATTTCCACTTCGAGCCACTGTTTTAACTTGCCAACTATGCTTTGCTATACTTGGAAAGGAAGAACAAAAAACAAATTTGAATGGGGTCCTAGGATAACAGCCTGCTGTTTGACTTACTTCTGTCTCCGTAGTGAGCTAGCAGGTTTGCATGACGGCCAATCTAGGAAGAAATTTTTAAAAGATGTTTACTGGTACAGTGAGATGTAGTTTAGGTCAGTGACCTGAGTCTCTAGAACATATGGGGTAGAAAGAGAGAACCTGCTCCCATAAGTTGTCCTCAGACCTCCACATAAACATGTCCCATAACATAAGTGCATGTCAGAGACAGATGACACAAAACCAACACAATAAAGAATGTAATAAAAAATGTATCAGGCAGGGTTTAGAAGTCAAACTGAAATTAAACTTTATATAGACTTAAGTATCCATTTATTCTTACAACTTATATTTGTTAAATGAAAGAAGGCCAATGAGGAAAAAATGGCTGTACATTTTTTATTATTTATTTTTTAAAAGACAATCTTTTCTTATTTTACATACCAATCCCAGTTCCCATTCCCTCCCCTCCTCCTGCTCCCTTCCCTTCCCTCCTCTACACTACCCTCATCCACTCCTCAGAGAGGGAAAGGCTTCCCATGGGAAGTCAGCAAAGTCTAGCACATCACTTTGAGACAAGACCAAGGCCCTCCTCACTATATAGGCTGAGCAAGGTATCTCTTCAAAGAGAATGGACTCCAAAAAGCCAGTTCAAGCAGTAGAGATAAATCCTGGTCCTGCTGCCAGTGGCCCCACAGAGTGCCCCAGCCATACAATTGTCACAATATCTTATTAATTCTTTGAGATTTCGTACAATGTTATCTTGATGTATTCACCCTCCATCCCTCCTCCAAACTCCTCCCAGATTCAGCCCTGCCTCCTTAACCTTCATCACTTTATGTCCTATTTTTCTTTTTAGATGACACTATCTTACAGCAGATGTCCCATATCTCAGAATTTTTCTGCCACCTTTTTTGTGGTGTTCCCTGAGTATAGGGGTTGTATTATATATTTATTAGCTTCTGGTGGGGATCTTAAGGATAATTGAACTCTATATTTTGACCAGTTATGGTTTCTGCAATGATCTCTGTCTGTTGTTCTACATCTATCAAAATGTTGACTCCTGTACCAGGTGGTGGTGGTGCATTCCTTTAATCCCAGCACTTGGGAGGCAGAGGCAGGCAGATCTCTGAGTGTGAGGTTAGCCTGGTCTACAAGAGCTAGTTCCAGGACAGGCTCCAAAGCTACAAAGAAACCCTGTCTCAAAAAAACACACAAAAAAAATTTTCACTCCCAAACACGCTTCAGATAAAGTAAAAAAATGATGTAGGTGTTGCTTTCTATGTGTTGCTTTCATTTGTTAACTAATAAAGAAACTGCCTTGGCCCTAATAGGACAGAAAATTAGGTAGGCGGGGTAGACAGAACAGAATGTTGGGAGAAAGAAGCCAAGTCAGGCAATCGCCATGATTCTCCCACCCGACACAGCCGCAGGTTAAGATCTTTCCTGGTAAGCCACACCTCATGGGGCTACACAGATTATTAAAAATGGGTTAATCGAGACGTGAGAGTTAGCCAATAAGAGGCTAGAGCTAATGGGCCAAGCCGTGTTTAAAAGAATACAATTTGTGTGTTGTTATTTCAGGTAAAGCTAGCTAGCCATGCAGAAGCAGGGCAGGACGAAAAGCAGGCCCACTGCTCCTTACAACAAGAAAATAACAGAGAATGAACTCTTATAGGCTTAGTGTGATGTATTTCACAATTATATGTAGTTCTTTTTGTTTTCTTGCAAGGATGGCTCACCATTAGCGACGTATTGAGCCAAGAAGATACACTTATAGCTCTGTCTTAAGTTGGATTACCATTGTTGTGATGAAATACCATGGTCAAAAGCAGCCTGGTGAGGAACAGTTTCATTTGGCTTATATATTCCCAAGTTATACTCCACCGAGGGAAACAAAAGCAGAAACTGAAACCATGCAGGCATCTGATGTCGGGAGCTGATGCAGGTGCCATGGAGGAGTGCTGCTTACTGGCTTGCTCGTCATGGCTTGTTCAGTCTGATTTTCTTATAGATCAGGACCACAAGCCCAGAGCTGCTTGTCCCCATCAATCACCAATTAAGAAAATGCCCTAAAAGCATGTCTGCAGCCAGATCTTTTGGAAGCATTTTCTCAGATAAAGTTCCCTCCTTTCAGATGACTCTAGTTTGTATCAAGTTGACATAAAACTAGCCAGCGCAAGCACCTAGCAGCGATACAGACTGATGAGATCCTGATGAGGAACTTCATCACACTCGTGAGTTGCTTCCATTAGGCTCACTAACTACCTGTCAGCTACCCAGAATCACCAGTCTCCAGTCCTAATTCTCAGACTATGTGATAGCATGATGGCCAGTGTATGAAAGGAAGGATAACACGACACTTCATTTTTAGATTCACTCTACTTCAAATTGGTTTCAACTAAAGAAAGTCTGCCGAAACAGCCTATATACTAGTCTGCCTTGGAGGTTTGAAAGATGAAATTATGCCATCATTTGAATCTTTATATATCATGAGAGGAAGGAAAATCAGATGGTCTGGAAGCCACTTAATTCTTTGCTCAAATGCTTGGCCTTTGAAAGCAATGATTAAACTATGAAGGTAAGGCCACTTGCTGCTAACATTTCATCCTCAGAGGCTATGAATGTCTGTGCTACTTTGGGCTTAGCCACTGTGGAGGAAAGAAGAGACACCTTAAGCCACCATTCAAAGAATAAACCAATCTGAACAAATGTACCTAATTTGCTTATGTGATTGTTTTTAACTCATACCATTTTAGCTTATGTCTTTATAAAAATTAGGCTGTAGCTTTTAATTTGCTGAATGAAGAAAATCCAGTTTCCAGTATTAAGTTTATGGGCAGAGGAAGGGAAATTTGCAAAATACACAGAAATCACAACAAAATTCAAAATGAGCATTTCAGTACCCAAGTAGAACACATTTTCAAGTTCTTGATATGCTTGGCCTTTATCCCATAACGCTAATTACTTCTCAGCTCAAATGGGCAAAATCATTAGTGATTTACTTTGAAATAAGCGAACAGACATGTCTCTTTCTTTCTTTTCCCTGTAGAACACAGTCTGCACCATACTGCAATGTTGAGAAAGTTTATTCTTAGCAGCACGTCTCCCCAGACGGTTTACAGCAGCATGGGGAATATTAAACATATGATTAATAAATAATCATAACTCTGTGTCCAATCGCCAAGTCACATTCAAAAGAAGTTGTGATTATATAAGACATTTCAGAGAAATTCTGAGAAGAATGCATTTATACATTTTAATTTAGATTTATCCCAGAGTTAATGCACAAATATTTACATATTCCATGCATAATTACATATGGAATTATTTTAACCATTATCAATATATAACTACCTCCAGGGAGTAATGCAATAAAGAACTAAGCAGCCAGAAACACAGTGAACAACAATTTAGAACAGAAGGTAGAAAAGATCATAAACAAAGAGAATCTGAAATTAGAGAAGGAATTTTTAATTAGGCAGAATTTGATCACTCAGCTGGAATTTGTGTTACTGAAACTAGAGCGTTTTGTTTTTGTGGAAACTGCTTTCAGACATTTCATTAACAAACCAAGTAGAAAATTCCATTTCAGCCTTCCACATTGCTTTATCTCTCTTTGCCTAAAGAGTGTAATGCAATGTGAACTAGCATATTCGTCATTGTACAGAGAGAATGGCATGGTTACTTGCTTAAGTAGAGTATGGTCATGCTGAACCTAGGCTCTGAATTTTCTGAGGAAGTCCAAAATTCCTGCTTAACATCAATGTGATGTTAAGTTGCAAAGTTACGATTGCTGTGACTGTGAACAGCAGCAACAACAACAACAACAAATGCTGTGCGTGGGTAAGAGAGCATGTCTAACTCCAGATGTGCCAATCTGAGTATGCCAAGAGATGTCTGAGAAGCCTGTAGTGGCAGTCCCTAGCCCTCTTTATGCAAATCATGAGCTAAAATGCCAGACAGCCTTCTCATTCCCTGGCTTAACTAGGATTAAGCAGAATGGCACAGCAATTAAAAACACGGACTGGTATCAGTGCGCTTGGATTTGATTCCAGCTCTGCTAATCCCTGCTTTGTGCGACCCTGGGCAAGCAATTTAACCACTCTGTGCCCCACTTCTTCTATAAAACAAGCTTGATAAGAATGGTAATTTTCACACATTTGTTACTTGAGTGTGTGTGTGTATATGTATTTATGAGTGTGTGTGAGTGTGTGTGTGTGTGTGTGTGTAAAATCAACTAAAATAACACAGAAAAGGAAATGTGATCCATATATTTCTTAAATAAATGTATATTAGATAGGGCAGTTCATGAGTTATATTTTCTGATAAGAATTTGGTTTTTCTGCTCTCCTCATTTGTTCTTTTTACTTTACCTCATAATAATAATTATAGACATGACTATGGAAAAAATTCTCATCAAGTAACTTCCACTGTTTATTTTATTATCTTCTACATCTGTTTTCAGATCTGTGGTTTATGGTCGCCAATTTGCTGAAATCAAAGATGATCTTTCAGCTTTGTTATTACCTAACCCTCAAACCTCTAATTCATTGATACATATTTGTTAAAATACGTAATAATCCCAATTTTTAACCAAAAATGATTGGAAATTGATCCCATGTTTATTATTATTATTATTATCCGACAAAGAGTCAGTGAAAGAATCAGACTATCTGTGGTCTTAGCATCAGCAACACCACCATCTGGCTGACCAGGGCTCAATCATTTCATGCCTCAGTTGTATCTTCCACAAATAAGCATAATAGCATCTAACTCACACGATTATATAAGTATTTAATTAACTGATAAAAATGCAGCATTGGGTTCCATAGAAATATTCTTGTATATTATCATTGCCGCTGTTGTTGTTGATGGTGATGATGATGGTACCTGGGAGGTTTGGAGAAAGATTAAAAAAAGAAATATGTAATGATTCTACATTGATATAATTGTGGTCCTACAATATTGGTAAATGTATTGGTAGTTTTCTTTCAAATGTAGTCACTCTTCTTAACTATAGGAAGTCAATATTCTTCCACAGAAATTACCACTTTAGTGTATAGAATTATGGATATTGATCTCACAAGAAGAAGCATTTAAATTTATCAAGTTGGAGATGTAGACAAATGTAGATTCAACATACATAACTAGGGGCTGGAGAGATGGCTCAGCGTTTAAAAGCACTGACTGTTGTTCCAGAGAACCTGGATTCAGTTCCCAGCACCCACATGGCAGATAACACCTGTCTGTAACTCCAGTTTCAGGGAATCTGATACCTTTATATCAAAAACACATAAAATAAAGTTAAATAAATCTTAAAAAAAAAACCATAACTAACAGTAAGTAAAACTACTTAATGGAAGCCGTGTCTTCAATAGAAATCAGTCATTGAAATGCCAGTGCCTGGGCTGGCAAGGCTGTTCAGATATAAGAATGTTTGCTGCTTTTTTTTTTTCAGAGTTCCTGGTAGCTACATGAAAAAGCTCCCAACTCCCTGTAGCTCCAGAGGGCTCAACACTGTGTCCTGGCCTCCTCTGGTACCTGCATATACGTAGCATACACTCACACCGATGCATGCACATACATAGCAGTCGTTCCTAATAATTAATATTTGAGTAAGTACATCAAAAAATGAAAGTGAATGAAGTAGTCCTGGACAACATGGATGTATGAGATCAGTGTTACAAGCAGCAATTCACTGGAACACAAGCATACCCTTGAGTGGTCCTGGTCAAAGCCTTCAAAAAGCAATGACTGAAGAGGGAAAAAAAAAATAATTCCCAAACCTATATAGCCTTCAAAGTTTCCTGTATGTTTGTAAACCATAAAGAACTCACAGTATAGAATGTAGTGTTGGTTGATTTTTGTATTCATAAATAGAATCCTAAATGAAAGCATCCCTTCAGGTATTGTAGAAGAGAATTATTGATTGAACTGACTAGACCCCATTCAGCCATTGGATTTGAGATTCTGGTACTGAAGCCCTTAAAGCATCCCTTCCTTCAAAGGCTTATTTGGGGGAGGGTTCTGGGGAGTCTCTCCTTGAGTTTTTCTTGGTAGAGTTTTTGCTGGCCATTCGCTTTCTCTTTGTTTTCAACAGTGGGAAGAACTTGAACAGATTTGTTGAGAAACTGAGCGGCTGGGTCACTAAGAGGATTGTAGATTTTAATAGACTCTTCTCTGTCCAGCCCACACAGCTAGCTATTTCCTAAAACCCTAAGAATGAAGGGTTTGAAACAGAACTTTAAATATTACAGAGCTGAATCATCAAAGGCTTTTAAACCTTCCACTGGGTTAATGAAGGACAAAAAGAAAGGACCATCTGATCTGGTGTCATGAATCCTTAGTTGTTACGACGGTTCCCCTGGAGCGGAACAGAGGGAAACAGTAAAGGAAACACTTAATTGAACCAAAATAGGTTGCTATGACATACATGAAAATCAAAGCTTTAAATAGCAAATTAAAACCAAGAATAAAGAAAGTGAAGGTGATTTTTTTTTTAACTTTCCTTCCTGGAGGCTTCTACCTTATCTAGGGCAATAGCAACTGATGCTGGAAAAAGCATTGGTCCAGTCACATTTAATAGTCCCCTGCATAGTGAGGACAAAGTGATGACTTTTTACATTAAGCTTAATTTATTCAATTTAAAGAAATATTCTTTATTCTGGTAGTGTAATGTGTCTGCATATTTTTCTTAAAATATCCTCTCTTCTTAGGAAATGGTGATGATATATGATCCTTCTTTATTGCTTTTTATTTGTGGTTCCTTACTTTTACTGATCGCATTAAAAGTCAGCAATTCCACACTGTCCCCCACAGAGAAAAGAAAAATGCTCCGTCCTCTTAAAAACAAAAGTCTGAGATTCAGCAATTTGTCAGTTCTCTTCCAGGGGGTTGAAGTAGTTGTAAGATAAATGCTTCCCCCTACTCTTCATTGTGAGCTCTCAAGAAGAAATACAGAAAGACAGAAAGGAGATGTATATGTTAAAACAAGAATCTCCTGTGGGTCTTAATTGACAGCTGCTGTTCTTCACAGAGAATGGTCAACCATCATCTTTATGAGACCCAGATCTGTTTTTCTTTCATATTTTTCTCGAATTTATCCACCTTTATGGACAGGAGAGAAGTAGTTTATAATGGATTTTCCAAAATAAGATGAATAATATTTCAGGAGACAAGTTTCTATGTTCCACATAAAAAGATCTTTGAAGGAGAAACTTCAAGCAAATGACAGTTCTTTTCATGAAGAAATCATAATATTCAGTCTCTAGGGATATAACAAATATATTCTTGACTACAGTGCAAAGCTAAATAAAATCCTTTAGCTAATTTTAATAGAAAAGTTTCTATACACAAACCAAGAAAGTAGGCATAATCTATAAATATATATTCCTTGATCTCTCAAAAGCTATGTGAAGAAATTCAAAAAACCAATACTCAGACTATACTTAATGATGAAGATATAAAAACAAATCCAGTCTTCTTTAAAATGTTTAAGATATTGTTGTGAGGAAGCAGGTGGTTCAATTGGTAAAGTGCATGTCACTCAATCATGAGAATTTGTGCTTAAAATCCTCAGCACCACATAATAAAATAGAAATTACCACACGTGTCTGAAAAACTAGCACAGGGGAGCATATACTCCTAAGGTCCTAAGCTCACTAGCAGGCAGTCAAGCAAATCAACTAACATCAGGTTCAATGTTGAGAGATGTTGTCCCAAAAGATTAGGAGCAATCCAGGAAGACTGGAAACATAAATCCCTGACGTCATGCAAACTCATGTGTACACTTGTATTGGACATACACATGTACCCTCCCACACACACATATCCCACTTAAAATATGGAGTTTCTTTCTACTTTTGTGGGATTAAAATCGCTTTTTCTCCAACTAAGGTGATTTCCTAACTATGTATAGGTACGTGTATATGTGTGTGTTACTTAGCAACAGTCTTCCATGAAAAGCTTTGTTTCCTTATAATAACATCATTTTGACTAATAGTTCATCCACCCCCTTTGCTCCCCATGTCTCTTCACCCACACGTGGGAACAACTCTTCCTATACAAATCCTACTCACTCTTCAATGCCTAATGAGTTTTTACAAACATTAAATACGAAGCATGTGCCAGGCACTTGGTCTGCCCAAAATGCCTCAGAAAGCAATCATGGGTTTTAAGTAGATTTGTGCTTTAGAATTGAGACAATAGCATGAAATATGGCTTGGAAGAAATCCCAAACTGAATCAGGCTCTTGGAATAAGCGAGGAAAATGATCATCAAAGTGTGGTCCTCAAATTAACAAAATCCGACTCATTTGGACACTTGTCTGAAATGCAAAATTTCAGGTACCTTTTCAGACCTACTAAATCACAAGATGTAGGCTCTATCAAAATAGCTTTCATTTTAGCAGTCTTTCTACATGATAGCTATGGCCCATGATTGTCTACAACACAGTGACTTAGAAGACCACTGGTGTGTGACAACGGGAGCAGCCATGGATTTCCAGAGCAGGAAGCATTTCCAGGTGTTCTAGAAGTGGGAGAGATGACAATGGCTTCCACGACAAAGGAAAAGTAAAACATAATTTGAAGTTTTATGATTGTGAGAATCATGTCTACTACAGCATTTCAGAGATATAAAGATACAAACTGCATCAGGTAAGGGTGACTAGAGAAAATATGTGTTAATTTTATATAGAAATGTGTTCATAATAATAGTTGAATAGAGGCATCACAACACAAGAAACAAATTAAAGTATGCTATAATAAAATTGATGGACTATGTACATGAATAGATGATTGAAGATTTATTAGCAGAATCAGTTCACATGGTTATAGCAGCTGAAAAGTTTGATACTGTGTTACCTTCAGGCTAGTGGTACTGACTCTGAGATGTCAGGACCACAGCTGAGTTTCAGTATGAACACCTTAGAGGCCATGGAAGCCAAAAGGGCAAAGTCCAGTTCAAGGATGAAACCCAGAGAGCAAGTCACTGATTCATGTCCTGGAATCTAAAGACCAGAAGGCCTGGAATTCAAATGTTCATGGTAGATCATGGTAAACTCTAGATGTCAGAGTGATAGAAACTGACCAGTATTTATTGTCTCAGGATCCCAGCCACTGGGATGGTGTAAGCATGCATAGAAAGCTGGCCTTCCCCACCCAGTATACTCAGATGTGTGTGATTGCATCTGGAAGTAACCTCACAGACACATCCACAATAGAGTTTTCACAGATTTTACAGTTCTATGCATTTTGTGCATTCCTAATCCAACCAAGTTAATGCTTAAAATCAATCAATACAAGGTAAAAGTGGTTTTGCATATTGTCAAAGATTTCATTTTGTTTTTCCTTGTTTTTTTTTGTTTGTTTGTTCATTTGTTTTTTCTAGACAGGGTTTCTCTGTAGTTTTGGAGCCTGCCCTTTAACCAGCTCTTTTGACCAGGCTGACCTTGAACTCACAGAGATCCGCCTGCCATTTTAGGATTGTCATTTTTACTCTGTTGATCCTATCTATCTAAGAGCATGGGAGATCTTTCCATTTTCTGGTATCTTCTTCAATTTTTTTCTTCAAAGACTTAAACTTCTTGTCAAATAGGTCTTTCACTTCTTTGGTTAATGCTACCCCAAGATATTTTATGTTATTTGTAGCTATTGTGAAAGGTGATGTTTCTCTAATTTCCCTCTCAGCTTCTTTATCATTTGTGTATAGGAGGGCTACTGATTTTTTTGAGTTGATCTTGTATCTTGCCACATCACTGAAGGTATTTATCAGCTGTAGGTGTTCTCTGATAGAGTTTTTGCGGTCATTTATATTTACTGTCATATCATCTGCAAATAATGAATGTTTGACTTCTTCCTTTCCAATTTGATCCCCTTGATCTCCTTTTGTTGTTTTATTGCTATTACCAAAAGTTCAAGAACTATGTTGAAGAGACATGGAGAGAGTGTACAGCCTTGTCTTGTTCCTGATTTTAGTGAAATCGTTTTGAGTTTTTCTCCATTTAATTTGATGTTGGCTGTCGGCTTGCTGTATATTACCTTTTAAGGTGGATTGCAAGTTAAATGTGGAAGGGTTGCAGCTGCAGGCTAGAAGAGACCTTAAATGCTGTAAGCAGAACTTAATGGACCATTCTGTCGGAATCTGAAAAGATTGGATATTTAAAAGATAACTTGAGGTAGTCCTGGAGTCGTTCTCTAAAGGCTCAGACAATGGCTGAGGCAAGGCAATATTTATCAGAAACCTAAGAAGCCACAACATAAAGCTGTGAAAATGAAGCCTAAGTGGCAGTGGGAGCACCAGGAAGTTAAAATGCCAGACCATGGGATATCCACTGAAAAACACTACAGGAATAGAATGAAGATAGACATTAGAGAGGGTATATTGTTCCAGTCAATGAAACAGGGGAGATGAACTACTCAAACCCTCTAGAACCCAGATGATTTGACCAGGAGATCCAGATGCCAGACAGAACTAGACTATTTGGTATGCGTCTTAATGGCTTTCAGTCTCACTTTAGCCCAGTATTTCTCTCCTGTACACTTATTTCTCTTTAGAAATGGAAACGTTTGCCATATGACATTGCATATTAGAACTGTGTCATTTATTTTTATTTCATAGGAGATCACAGTTAAAGGAATACTTTGAATCTCAGAAGAAACAGCTTTAGGACATTAATGCAACATTGGAATTGTTAGACTATGGGGACTTTCGAAGATGAGTTAAATTCATTTTCATTAAGAGACAGAATGTTAAGGTTTAAAAAACATATGTGATTATCAAGTTGATGAGAAATAGTGTGATGATTCAATTCCAATTGTCAACTTGAAGGGATTTGGAATAACCATGGAAATGAGGTTTATCTCTAAGTGAGTTCCTAATTTAGGTTTTATTGAGGTGGAAAGGTCTACGCTCCCTGTGGATGGTATCATTCTGTGGACAGATATCTTGGACTGAGTAAAAACAGAACATGAGCTGAGTACCAACATTAGCATCCTTTTGCTTCCTGGTGGCAGATGCAGTATGACCAACTGCTTCCATCTCTGACTATCATGACTTCACCCACAATGATGTGCTGAACTCTGGAACTGTGAACCAAAATAAACTCTTCTTTCTTTATGTTGTTTTTATCACAGTAACACAGCTTCAGAGGAAGGCCTCGAGGAAAATATGCATACTTTATAACAAAAGTACAGTCTTCAGATCCTCACTTCTCTCTTTCAGTCACACTCAGAAATTGCGCTCCCTAACATCTTTATATGTTCTACAGACCTCTTACTACCCCTAATCTTTCTAGGACCCATGAGTAATGCACTCTTTCTGCTTTATAAATTTTGGATTTTTTTCATCAATTGACTGACACATGCTTTTCTTAAGTCGGGGCTTATTAATACCATTCTCAAAAGAAAAACAATATTAAAAGCAATCTTAATGAGAAAGAGGAACATAAGATATTATGCTATCTTTGTAATTTTTTCTAAAAACCTAAAATTATTCTAAATTGTTTAAGAAACATACAAAAGTTGATGACAGTAGAGATGAATTTATCAGAGCAGGACCAAGGAAGGACACTTTTACACTGTAGACTCAGCTGTCAAAACAGTCCGGTCATCATAAGGAGTGATGCAAGGACCAAAGCAAACCTCAGTATCTCTAAGATTTGTTTATGAGCAGGTGAGACAGAACATATCCACAATATATCATCCCAAGTAGGTTTATAGTTGGCAGGAGCAAGAATAAAGGTTCAAACCTAAGACCCTAGTGACTTCATTCCTTAAGACTCAGGAAATGTCCCCAAAGTATGGGGATTCACATCTCGTGACTGTCATTGCACCACAGTTGAAAAGCACTGCCCTCTAGGTTTATATATTCTGGGTGCACCCTGACGAGCTAAGCACAAGCATTGTAAGACTTTATGTTCTCCCAAATAAAAAGACATAGCTTAGGTTATTCAAAACACATTCTTCTATCTCGATATTCCCAGTACATTCTGCAATTATTCATTCCAAGAACGACAAGGGAAAGAGGAATGGCAGGTTTGTACAATGCCATCTGGGGGACTGTCCTGCTACACAAGACTGTTCCACAACAAATCAGACAAGCTCAGGGGAGACATCAGCTTGAACTAGCCAGGGTTCTCAAAGGAAGACGGAAAAGTCAACTGTCAGAGACTTCAAAGGGGATTTTGAGAAGAGATCTTAAGAGAGGTGAGGAGCACAGGAGGTATCAGAAGACAGGCAATAAAAAAGCAGAAGTCGGGCTTCATTCGTGATTCAGTGGGAAAATCACATGCTGTGGAATCGTGTCAATTTAGGATCGAATCCCCAGAATTCAAGCAGAGCCTTACCCAGTAGCCCATACCTGTAAGCCCAGAACCCTGACTATAAAATGAGAAGTGGAGACAGACCACTTTTCTGGTCTGTAGTGCCCACATTTAGGGAATAACCACAACTCAACTGATGTACTATTGACTTTTTAACTTCCCATATTTCTCACTGGAGTCACGTGAAAATACTTCATAGAGCTCATTTGGTGGTATCATTGGGAACCAACCATTCTTGGGTATCTGAAGAACAGATCTCGAGTATCTTTGATGATTTTGCAAGCATCTTATACTCTGTGAGATACTTCTCTGTTTAAAATAGACTGGGAGCAGGGTTTTTGTTTTGTTTTGCTTGTTTTGATTTTTACTTCTGAACCCTGAGGAGCTCATGTCTGTAGAAGCACATGTTAAGGAGACTATTGCACATATACATAAACGACATGTTCTAGAATTCTCACACAGAGGTGGAATTAACAGCAAACATAGCAGAATAGGTTTGTAAGAAGTTTAATCATACTATCTTTACAAGTTAAAAGTAATATTAAAACACAGATACATGATACATAATACCTGTCTTTGCTTAGCTTAAGCTACTTCTCACACATAATCACCAAGTTCTGTAGCTGTAGTTCTTGTGTCAAGAAATGACAGCACTGAACAACTGTGTTCTCTTCCTTCCTCCCCATGAACCAAGATAAGAAAATTGTCTTTTTCCATTGCTGTCCCTACTAGCCACAGGGAAGCAATATGATATCTGTACCTGTAGTATTCACCACAGGGAAGCAATATGATATCTGTGCCTGTAGTATTCTATCACGTGCTCACATGTTTCTGGTTCATAGAACTCATTTGCTGCCAGAGCTGTAAATTCACGAAAGTTAGGGGATTTTTTTTTTAACTTTTAAGCATTAATCGACCAGGATATCACAGAAACAGATAAGAAAATTCATGATCAGTCCTCTTCTTCATATGCACCATGCTTCTTAGACTTGACTATATTATATAAAACAGATGCTTAGGAAGGATTTACCAATATAGCTTTTGGTTGCTAATGTAAGAGAAATCCCATTGCCCATAACCTTACAATATCCTCCATTCTATAAATCTAATATGTTTAAAGTCATATGGTATTTTGTTTTGAAATTGCATTTTTGATAGCCAATTAAGATGAAATAATTTTCATTTGTTTTTTTGGTGTTTTATATCCTTTGAGTTTTTAATCTTTATAATAGTACTTTTTAAGTCTTCTTTGTAAATACCATATTCTAATCTCCTGTTTATGCAATAAATTGATCTACTAGTCTACTACAGCTTATACTTTTACCTTCCTATTGTTGTGCATAGAAATCTCTTTAACACATATTTTGATATTTGTACTTAATCAAATAATTTTATCAGGTTAATTTATGTAATTTTGATCCTAATTTTATATTCTTCTTTTAAATACATTAAAAGAGATTTCCAACTTTAAAATTTCTAAAAGTCCTAAAATGTTATTTTGCATATTAGGTTTAGTAACCTTCCTGATATTAACTTTAGAGTAGGTAAAAGGTAAGGATCAACTATTTGTACATTTAAGTATGTATAGTATTCACTATTTTTAAAAACGTATTTTATTTTATCTTCTATGTATGGATATTTTTGCCTACATGTACGTAAGTGGACCATGTGCATTCAGGACTCACAGAGGCCAGGAGAGGGAGGACACTGGATTCCATGAAACTAGAATGATGGATGATAGTGAGCCAAGATGTGGGACCTGGGAACCAAACCTCAGTCCTCTGGAAAAGCAGCAAGTGAGCCATCTGAGCCATCTCTGCTGCCCTATAGTTTTTGCTATTACTTGTAATACTTTTTCATATACTGCAGAGATAAAAATAAACATTAATACATATAACTTTTAAAAACATTCTTTAGCATAAAATATCAAGAGTATTTGGTTAATAAACTAAAGAGTCCATTTACTGAATATACTGCTGGTTTAATTTTCTTTTATGTTTTCATGTGATTATACATGCTTCTATGTATATACACATGTGCACATGGAGAATGGGGATTAATGTAAAGTGCTGCTGTGGTATCATGGTCTTAATGGCCTTGTACTCTGTAAAGATTTCTCATTTGTACTGTTTTAATAAAATGATGTTGGTCAGTAGCCAGGCAGGAAGTACAGGCAGGGTAACCAGAATAAAAGAATTCTGCAGTAGTTACCCAGACACAGAGGACACAAGATGAGACTACCTCACTGATAAAAGATACCAAGTCACGTGGCTAACACAGACAAGAATTATGGGTTAGTGTAAGATATAAGAGTTATTAAGAAGCCTGAGCTAATAGGTCAGACAGTTTATAATTTAAAAAAGGTAAGAACCAAATATATAGTCTATCTTTTATGAGTGAACTACTGTTGGGCATTGTGGTAGCTTGAATATAATTGGCCCCCATAAGCTCATAGAATGGCCCGACTAGGAGTTATGGCCTTGTTGAAGAAGGTGTGAGGAAGAGACCTTGGTCGTCATCCTCATCAGCTTAGACCATGAAACCCAATATGGACAAGATCAACAGAACCACCATATATGGGCTGCCCATGCATGCTTCAGCAATGGCAGGGCTAAAATTTGAAGTAGGTGTAACCTTATTGAAGGAAGTGTGTCACTGTAGAGATGGACTTTGAGGTTTCTTTTGCTCAAACTTTCCTCTGCATAACTTTTAGATAATTTCCTGTTGTCTGCACAACTCTCAGCTACTTCTCCCAGAACCATGCCTGCCTGAACATCACCATGTTCCCCACCATGATGATAACTGAACCTCTAAACTGTAAGTGAGCTACCCCCAGTAAAATGTTTTCCTTTATAAGAGTTGCTGAGGTCATGATGTCTCTTCACAGAAATAGAAACCCTAAGACAAGCATCATCTTTAAAAGTTACCAACTACATTAAAAAAAAAGACTAACTCTGTTTTTTATCAAGTTACCAATTCTGATTCCATGATTTCTATTCTGGTTCCTTTACTTCCACACAAAGAATTCTCAGAAATATAGCATTATTATTCATATTTTGTCTCAAAATCTGTTGTGTCTAATAAGAACAAAGACTGGCAATTGTATATAGGAGGAAGAATCCTTCCACTGTGGAAAATGGAACATATTCACTATCTAAATCCCTATGGATATTTCTCAAAAAACTAAAAATATAGCCTGCTATGGTGGTGTACACCTTTATTCTCAGCACATGGAAGGCAGAGGCAGGCAGATCTCTGAGTTCTCAGTCGATCTTGTGTATGAGTTCCAGGCCCACAGTAACTATGTGTAGTAGATAGATAGATGATAGATAGATAGATAGATAGATAGATAGATAGATAGATAGATAGATAGATATAGATATAGATATAGATAGTGAGACTCTCAAAACAACAACAAAAATAGAGTGGTCATATAATCTAGCTATGCTCTTAAGCATATAACTCAAAAACTCTAATTCAACATACCACAGAGATACTTGTACATGTTTATGGTTAAACTATCTTTAATTGTCCGGTGGTGCAACCAATCTTAATGTCTATTGACAGATTTAGGGATAAAAAAATGTGATACATATACATGATGGAATTTTATGTAACTGTGAAGAAAGATAAAGTCAGAACATTTGCACAAAGAAAAAAAACAGGTAAAACGTAGTATACTTGTATTATATAAAATAAGCCAGATTGGAAAAAACAATGCCTCGTTTTCTTTCATTTATAAAACCTACATTGAAAATGTGTTGAAAATGTGTGTGTGTGTGTGTGTGTGTGTTCATGAAACTAGAAATGGATTATGAGAAAGAACTAGCAGATCTCAAGCAGGGAAAGAGGATAATGGAACGCATGTTTCACCAAAGAAAGAGAATTATCTGGATGAAGGAAGAGTATAGAGGACACAAGTGTTCACAGATTAGCACTAGACAAACCAAAACTGCTAACCGTGCAGTTTTCTCCTTGCTGAAGGTAAGGTATACCTGAAGCCTGGGTGTGGATGTTAAGTAACCTTTGCTATCTGTAGGGTCAGGCTTCACCCAAATCCTACAGAATGTTTATTTCAGACCTTCCCTAGACCTTCAATTTTAGCTTTGCTTCTCAGTCAATAGAACCCGTCCTTGAGGGAAATGTCATATATACTTTATAGCCTGCTGACTTCTACTCATCTCAATCAGAGATCATATGTGATCTTGGACCCTTAAGTTATAAAACCCATCTTCATGGTAGAGGTTACAGTACTTTGCAAAACAGTTTTGATATAGTCACACCTTAAGCTTTACTCACACATGGATTAGTATAATAGTTATCAGTAAACTCTTTTCCAAAACTGTACTTGCTTCAATATGGCTGGAATAAACTGGCCTCATGCCAGAAGTTTGCACCAGTCTGGCTAAGTTGTGCTGAACCAAGTTTCCTTCTTTTCATGGTTCATTTGTTTGCTGGCCAGAGTGTTTGCTGGGGACCCCCACAGAAAAGAACCACCCAGATGATTGCTTTAGGGAGAATCAATATTTACCTGTCTAGTGTACCACAGATACAACAAAGGAGAGGGAAGTGGCTCAGAAGATAAGACAGTGTGATAGCCAAAATTTTAAGTTTTAATCATTATGTCTTAGAGATCCATGAAACAAAGACACCTGTGATCTGCAAGCTTCTTGCCCAAGGACTGATAGTTCCTGAAATGCCAAAGCTGTTGTTTATGGGAGATAACAACACTTGTGTTTTCACTCCCCTAAACAAGTTTGTTTAACCCAGCTGCACCAAATGTACTTGATCACATGTGGGCAGGAGGTTCACAGACAGGAAATACATCAGGATGTATGCTTGCTCCTGATTGGACCTAATGGGAAATACTTGCTGGAACACTTGATTTGGGGCCATCTTCTGGAAACCCAGTGATGGACTGGCCAGAGCCCATCCACCTGGGCAGTATGTAAAGCTTGCTTCAAATTTGGCTTTAACTGTGGTAGTGGGATTAAGACAGGTTGCTGCCAGATGATGCAAGCCTGATGACTGGAGTTTGATCACCAGAACCCATGTGAAGGTTGAAGAAAAAAACAAACTCCACAAAGTTGTCCTCCGCCCTCTGCACCTGGGCCATGGCATAGTGCCTGAGTGTGCCTAGGTCCATAGACATGCACACACACACACACACACAAAAGTGAGTATATAAATATTTCCAAACTCAACATCTAATTAAACACTGGAATGTAAACACCTAATACTAAATGTAAAGGTAAAATGTATCACAAATAATAAAAACCCAGAGACTGATATTGGTGTTCAACTTGAAGACCAGAAAAGCAAAGCAGTCAAGCAACTAGAGAGTTCTTACCAATAAGAAATCTTCAGACTAAAAAAAGGTGAGTTTGCATCTCATCCTGCCTTATCTTCCTCTCTAGTGCTGGGATTAAAGGTGTGCACCACCACCACCCAACCTCTTTGGCTAACTAGTGTGGCTACTGGGATTAAAGGTGTGTGCAATAACTGCCTGGCTGTACGTGTGTCTTACACTAACCTTCAGGCATATTTATTTATTAAATTTAATATCACCACAGTAAAAATAAGATATATCTTATATTCCAGAGCAGCACCTCATTCCTTGTTGCTTTTCTCTTTGACCTATTAAGATTCAGAAGCTTAAATATCCATTGTTACACAGATAAAAATAATGAGGTTGTGCACTTCCTCATCTATTCATCATAGCTCTGTCTAGATGCCAGTGAGTGCCCAAAAGCATTGCCTCCCATCATCTGCCCAAGACCCTCTCAAGCTTCCTGCCTTGCATTCAGGCCTTACTTTGCCTTTCTATTGTAATGATAAAAGTAAAATGCTGCAGGATGCCCATGGCTGCAGTGGCAGTCCCCTAGCTAGCTGAAGTAGGCAGCAGGCCCCAGAGCAGCCAGTCCCAGACAGGGAGACACACAGTGGCAGATGAGAGACGGAGACATGGATAGGTATGCCATGCAAATGAGGTTGGATATTTATTTAGTAGGTTATAGAGGAGGAAGGAAGTAAGGGAGAAGAACAGAGAAATGGGGGGAGAGAGAGAGAGAGAGAGGAGAAGAAGGGGAGAAG
This sequence comes from Chionomys nivalis, assembly GCF_950005125.1. NCBI lineage: Eukaryota > Metazoa > Chordata > Mammalia > Rodentia > Cricetidae > Chionomys > Chionomys nivalis. The sequence continues at coordinate 24,415,458 of NC_080103.1, read as the reverse complement.
TGGGAAGAATGGAGTGAGACAGAAGCTGCCTTTTGGGGGAGAGATGGAAAAAGGTAAAGAGTCAGGCTGCAAGCAGAAAGGAAGATCTGCCTGCCTCAGTAGACAGGGAGGGGACTGGGCATGGCTTGTCTCTTAAAGGAACAAGACAGATCATTACATCTACTCTTTGACTCCTTAATTCCAAAAGACATCTTAGAAATTACCAAAACCATATTTTTGTTTTATTTTGCTTTGCATTGCTTCATTAGATAGTGTTTTATATATTTTAGGCTGGAAAGTAAACCCACTGTGTACCTGAAGTTGACCTTAAAACTTCTGATTCTTCATTCTCTGTCCCTCAAGTCCTCAAATTACAGGAATGTACTCCTACTACAGTTTAGGTGGTGTTAAAAAATGAAGACATTATGCTCACTAGACAATCACTATACCTATTGAGTTAAATCATCAGTACAGCAATCCCTAGCCAATGTATCAAACTCTAATGAGGTTATAGTCAGGAAAGGTGTTATAGGCAATGCTCTATAATGGGATATGTTGGCATTTTAATTACTTGCATGAATGTGGATTACAAGATATCAAATACAGCAAAGGATAAATTATTTGAATTAGCAATAGTTCTCCAGAGAAATTGAACCAATAAGATGGATGAAAGGAACTTTTTGTGTGTGTCTATTGATTCATCTGATCCTATAGATACTCACCATGCTACCTGCAAGCTGGAGAACCAGGAAATCCAGTTGTACAAACCTCTGTGTGTTCCAAAGTATGAGTACCAGGAAGACCACTATGGCAAGTTAGAGAGTCCTGAGTCAGGGAACCAACAGCTCCATGGTCCAATGATAGGAGAAGATGGATGTTCAACCTTCAGAGGAAGAAATTTCATTCTTTCTCTGTCTTTTTGTTGCATTCCAGTCTTAGAAAGATTGGATCGTAACTGTATATGGTAGTGCATGCTTGTTTACAGACCTTGATTATTCAAATGATAGTCTTTTCCAGAGATAATCTTATGGACACACTCAGAAGTAATGTTTCACCAGTTATCTAGATACTATTACTTTATGCAAATTTTACATGTGAAAATAGCTACCATGATTCAAAAGGAGGTGTATTTCTTAAACTGTTAATGGTCTTGTTTCCGTTTTATACAGGAAGAATATCAAAGGAGATATAAACTTTTACAAATTGAACATGGATCCTGGGTGTCGGAAGTGAGTCCATGCAGAGTTACAGGAGGATGTTGTGTGGTCACCAGCCAGCTACCATCACTACCAAAGCTCTGTTTCCTCTTCTTATAGGTTCTTTCCTGATGTCTGAAGCTCAACTGACATTTGCTGAAGTCTAAAGCTTCCCCTAAGCCTTGGCTCAATTTTAGTGTGAAATCAAGCTTTCCAAATCATGTGTGAATCTAGGCCAGATTCCAGAGTCAAACCTATCTCTTCCCACTGCTCAAGAATCCTCCTCCCTTCTCCTGGCTCCTTAATGGGGAAACCCTTTGGCTTGACTTATCCCTTCTTGTCTGGTGTACAAAAGCCAGGTGGCCCTCTTCCCAGACACAATTCATTTGCCAATTCTCCCCAACATCATTTGAAAAGGACAAAACAGGGAATCCCTCTTCCTGTCACTGTAGAAATATAAATATTTTGTTTTGTTTTGTTCAAGATGAAAGACTTGAATCTCTAAATTTCTGCCAAATTTTTATTGTCTCTGTAATTATTTAGGGTCAGTTACTTTAAGAGCAATCAATTCTGTAGTAAAGTACTTCACAAAATGAGCTATCAGTTTACCAATTGCCTATGTTTACCTGAGATTTAAATGCAACAATGAAGTCTGGAAAGATCTCCAACTAAGAATTTATATGAGCAAAAAAATAGCACAATTTTGTTCTCCTCACACAAATCATAGCCAAGCAACAGTCATAGTTTATTTGTTCAAAGTAAACATTGTTTATATGTCCTTGTAAATCTGAAATTGAACTAATTGCATCTCTTCTCCCCGGTACTTGTCTATGTCTTAATTCACACCTTTCCCTCCTTTTTCAGTCATTTAAATCTAGTTGTCTTGAACTTATGGTAAATCCTGACATATTAGCATAGCTTTATTAAGTTTAGGTCAGGAGTGGCAGAGTTCTTCATGTAGTGATTCAGATACCCATGTTGCTCCATCATGTCATGTCAACTAGAACAGGTTCTGAAGCCACTATGATACGAAAAGCTATGTGGCGAAGCCTAGTGGTGCTGAAATAACTTCTTTAACCTGTAGTGGGAACATTTAGATTCTGTAATTAGAACTATAACCTAGAAGGAAAGTTGGAGAGCACAGAAGAACACGTGGGTCTTTGATGAGCACTCTTCTACACTATGTAAGCATCCAAGTGTTCATATTTCCTCTCCTCTGGGATTTTTCTGATGCTACAGATATGTTTAGCATTAAAGAACAAGTTTCGCCGTTTTTTTGGTTTTGTTTTTTGTTTTGTTCTGACCAAGTGTGAGCTGGCTATTTTATGCCAGCTTGACACAGCTTGAGTTATCTGAAAAGACGGAGCCTCAATTGAGAAAAATGCCTCCATAAAACGCAGCTGTAAAGCATTTTCTGTAAACCTATGGTGGGTGGTTCCATTCCTGTACTAATGGTCCTAGTTCTTTAAGAAATTAGACTAAGCAAGCCATGATGAGTAAGCCAGTGAGCAGCAACCTTCCATGACCACTACATCAGCTCCTGCCTCCAGGTTCCTATCCTGTTTGAGTTCCTATCCTGACTTCCCTAAGTCAGTAATGTGGAAGTGTAATACAAACAAACCCTTCCTCTCAAAAGTGCTTTTTGCTCATGGTGTTTCATCCCAGCAATAGAAACCCTAGGCATGGCATAGTATTTCATAAAATCTAGGCTGGGTTCAAATTCATTATTTAGCCAAAGACTGGATTACCTTGAACCTCTGATCTTCCTACCTCTACATTCCTCCTAAATCCTAGAATTACAAGAATGTACTATAATGCCCAGAATCAATGAAGGCATTTTTGAAGCATTACTGCAATATTAGCAGTTCCTGCTCTAGGAGTATATTGTGTCTCCCAGAAACTAGGTAACACAATTTTTCATAAATATTCACTCTTCAACAGTCTTGAAGTTAAGCTGAAGACAGAGAGATAATAGTCAGTGGAAGGCTAGCTACCACTTTTTATCAAGGAAAATGGAAAGGAGATTGGGGACCAGTCCTACGTGAATGTCTCTTATTTTTTCTAAAAATTTGTCACATAATTCTATTTCCATGCAGGCACAAAAGCAAAGAAGACAAAGTTCTGGTGTGTTTGTTTGAAATGTAACAGTGTAAATCTACTGAATGTTGTTACTTGCAAATGTATATTTCTCATGTTTTAATAAACCACAAAAAAGCATCTATAGAATAATTCACTTGGAAAAAGTAAAAAAGAGTTATGATGCTCTTTCAAAGAATGAATTCTCATCAGGCCGCCTAGTGACCAATTTCGGCAAAAGTGAGCTAGCAACTGTCAAAGCAGCACAGGAAAAAGAATGTATGTTACTGCATTTAAAAATGTCTTTTTATCATTCACATTGCACAAAGATCCACCAATGAATGATAATAAGGCAGAATAACAAATACAAGGTAGCTAAGAATTGAGAGGTGCAAAGGCAGAGGCACAGTATCAACCCAGCAACTGACTACAATGTGAGACCAAGATATTCTTCAAGCAGATGAGGCTATATGACTTACATACACAGATCGTCATCCTGCAAGCTTGGGTCCACATCAAAAGTGAGTAAAGTGATAAAGAATATGATCAGCTAAGATTCTCTTGGTGACATATGCAGAAAAAGTCATACAGCCACAAAACACCAGGAACTGTAGGAAGAAGCAACTGTGAAAAAATATTTTAAAATATCATGGTTTCTAGATAGGGAGTTCAGTTAAATGTTAAAATTCATGATGGTGCTCAAGATGACAGCATATTTAAACAAACATACACACACATACACACACCTTAGCCAGCAGTCCTCAAAAAGGAGTAATTTTTTTTTCTTTTTTTTTTTCCTCTAAGAAATACTTGTCAATCTCTGGAGAATTTTTTTTTTTTTTTTTTTTTTTTTTTTTTTTTGTAAAACGTTATGATTTCTTTTGGCATCTAGTAAGTCGAGGCTAGAAATGCTACTGGGCAACCTTCAATGCACAAGATACTGCCTTCCAATCATTTGTACAACAAAACAATTTCACCCCTGATCCAAACCATGATAGCAATTGAGAATTACTACTGCTGTGGCTTGAATGCAAAATCTGCCCTCAAGGACCCGAATGTGTTGTGACAGATTATTTCTGGCTTGAGTCACAGTTCTGGAGGTTGGAGGGCTTTTAGGAGGTCAAGTCTTCCTGGAGGACAGGCTCTGCTAGAGGTGAGCCTTCAGTTTCTGTAGCCCAGCCCCTTTCTGTGGCCTCACAGCCTCCTGATTGTAAATGCAGTGTAACCAGCTGCCTTGTGCTCCCATCCCTGAGCCTTCCTCACCACCATGGACTTAAAGAGTGATGTGAGACTCCCCTCTGTATGGTGTGAATACCATTAGTTAATAAAGAATCTGTTTTAGGCCTGGTGGGGCAGAAGAGAGGTAGGCAGGGAAAATTAAACTGCGAGTCACAATGCACCGCTCCTCTCTTCAGTTGTTAATTGTCAAGTGATGATCACAACGCCAGGAAGAGCAACCCATAGAATGCTCTTGTATATTCTGTATGTTTTATCAAAAGCTAAAGCATTTACTCAATATTTGTTAAGTATTGCTCAATGTCTGGCTCAAGCCTGGATCTTATTATTCGCCCAGGCTGCTTTACAATATCCCCTTCAGACGACAAAATGCTAGGAAAATAGGTGTGATCCAATACATTCAGCCAAAGTAGGTATTTGTTTTGTTTTGTTAACCAAGAGTAAGACAAATTCTATTTGATGAAAAAAATACCTATTTTTCCTCACTTGAATAGATTTAAATTAAGAATTGGAGCTCTCATCAAACAATACTGGAAAGTATATTACATAGATAAGTGGTAGTTTCTACCATGTTATCTCCCTCTGCCAATGAATTACGTGATGTCCACCATTACACCTTCTCAAAATTTCACTGTTGTAAGATAAAAATGAATGTCTTGCTTTTCATTCCCACAGTAGAACCAGCAACTGCAATGGGTCCTGGCTTCTGGTTGTAACTGGACTGATAGATCAGAACCTGGAGAAGATGATTCCATATTATCCCACACCATCCCAAAGGTGGTTCTGTGTATTTTCCAGCTTCCATTGACCAATTGCTAAGCAAACTCTCTCATTTACTCATACAGCAATGAAAAAATACCAAAATACATTTTCAAACACCCATCTTATAGCAGCTATACAAACCCTAGCCGAGAGTCACTTAGCATGATGGTCTTTTGCTAATCTTATTGTTTAATCTACAATACTGATCCCTCACCCCAAAGAAAAAAAGAAAGTGAAAAAGAAGAAAAAAGAACTATATTCTATTTTCCTCAAACAGACATCAAAACTCCGGGATATCAAATGTGGAAGGGATGTCATTTTATAAGTAACTTATGTTTTGATAAACCAAGCAAATTTAAAAACCAGAACAATAGACGATAAAAAAGCTCAGGGTACAGCCAGGGGACTGAATGTTTATTAATAAATGTTGACTCAGTGTGAAGAACATTTTCAGAGATTTGACAGTTCTCTCTCGGGTTACTATCTTCAATTTCTGCTTGATTGCTTCTAATCTCTGGGTTCTGATGTAAATATTATGAATATCCAAAATATCCTTGTCTTCATGAAATACTTTCACACATTTGGTCAGGTGTATTGCCCAGAGTTACCTTTGGAGACATTAGTATATACTAAGAACTAAGTGTTTGTACTACTTAAAATTCTTTTCAAGTACATCCTTTTATTCATATGTAACATGACGTGGTGAAAAGCTACCAAAGAGCAAAGGAAATTTGGGCACCTAGAGGAAGATACCACAGGTACATTAGCCTGAAGTTAGGAGAAGATTTATTTATTTGTTTGTTCATTTGCTTGCTTGCTTATTTACTTATTTTTATTTTACATTCCAACTTGTTTCCACCCCCTTCTCTCCTCCTAGTCTGTCCTGCCCTTATTCTCCCTCTGTCCCCACCCCCCAATCCACTCCTCTTCAGTTTCAGTTCAGGAAAGGGTAGGACTCCCATAGACAAATCAAAAAGAAAAAGAAAAACATGGCATATGTTGGCCCAGTATTGGGAATAGGATCCAAAAGCCAGCAAAAGAGTCAGAGACAGTTTCTGCTCCCACTGTTATGAGTCCTACAAGAAGACCAAGTTGCACAACTGTTAACACATATACAGAATGATGTGAGACTCCCCTCTGTATACTGTGAATACCATTGATTAAGAAAGAATCTGTCTTAGGCCTGGCAGGGCAGAATAGAAGTAGGTGGGAAAAACTAACCTGAATGCTGGGAGAAAGAAGGCAGAGTCAGCAGAAGCCATATAGTCCTTCAGGAGCCGGTAAGCCACAGCCACATACACACATTAATAGAGATGGGTTAGTTTAGGATATGAGTTAGCCAGAAATATGCTTAAGCTATTGGCCAAACAGTATTGCAATTAATACAGTTTCTGTGTGGTTATTTCAGGGCTGAGCAGCTGGGAACAAACAAGCAGCCTCTCAAAACAGCAGAGTGCCTAGGTCGGTTTCATGCAGGTTTCCTGGTTGTCGGTTCAGTTTCTGTGAGCCCCTGTGAGCCCAGGTTAGGTGATTCTGTAGAATTTCTTGTGATGTCCTTGACCCCTCTGACTCCTACAGTCCTTTCTCCCCTTCTTCTGGAGGACACCGCTGGAGGGAAAAAAAGTCATTGTAATCATGCTTACTGGTATTCTTCTGTACTCATAGATTGGTGCCTAGCCCAATTGTCATCAGAGAGGCTTCATCTAGAAACTGATGGAAACAGACGTAGACCCCCAGCCAAACATTAAAAAGATTATCTTAAGATAAAATTATAAGCATTAAAAAAGAAAACTTTAAAAGTAGTCTGTTAAGCTATTTGCTGGCTAGTGAAGCCAATAGCGACAGCATCCTCCATTATAGGAAAATTAATGTGGTTTTTAATTCTAATAAGACTTACAATGTTTTGACTTAATTCCACAGCTTTTTTGGCCACTTATAATTTAAATCCCCCCCGAAGACAAAGTGTGATGGAATGCTATTGAAGTTTAAGGAAAATCTTTGATCTTCAGATTTAAAATTGTGTAATGAATGGTAGAATGGCTCTTTAAAATCCTTTTAATCAGAGGAAACTTCAAGTATCTACAATAGCATGTATGTGGGATAAAGTCACATGTGGTCATTATTTAATTTCACAGGGCCTATTGTGCTTTGACCTTTGACAACATTTGAATATTGACAAATGTTTATCTGACTGCATGACTATAACAGCAGCTTCCCTATAAAGTCTGAACACAGGGTAGCTAAACCCAGGATGGCCTTCTTTGGTCTCTGAAGAATAAATTGGGGAAGATTAAGATATCCAACAGAGCTATCGAGCTGCACATATCTCGTTACTTTCTCTTCTTCCAAACATCTCACCAAAACAATGACTAGTAGATTTTTTTTGGCTTTCATTCCACAGTGATGAGGAGTTGGCAAGGAAGGGCACAGCAAATAGGCTTGAAAATTGGAACAAGACATAATTATATAACAGTCATAAATGGAACAGGAAGATCCACAAAACAGTCATTTTTGCAGCGTTTAAGGATGAAAACCTATTTGACTATATTCCTAACAAGCCTACATCATCTCCATAATGTGATTGGGGCATCCTTCTCTGTACGATGTAACTAGCCCAAGATAAAAGCCATGAAGACAGAGCAGAGGAGATTTTGTTTGTGTTATAACAAGTAAAGCTTGCCTGAAGATCGGAGTGTGCAGCTAGTCTCACGAGTTAACCATAGAGGCCAGGCAGTGGTGACACACATCTTTAGACTCAGCACCCAGGAGACAGAGGCAGGCAGATCTTTGTAAATTCAAGGCCACCCTGGGCTACACAAGATTGAATAAGTCCTAAAGAGAAACAGAGCTCATACCTTTGACTCCAGCACTTGGAATCACACGCCTTTAATCCCAGCACTAAGGAGGTAGAGACTAGAGTGATATGGCTGGGCAGAGAAAGGAATATAAGGTAGGATAAGACAGGCACTCAGGAGAGCATTCAGTCTAGGCATTCAGTCTGAGGATTCCTAGAGACAGGATCACCCATTTGGTCTGAGGATTCCGTAGAAGCAAAAGGTCTCTCTAGTGACTGGCTATGTCTTTCACATTTACCCCAATAGCTAACTCTGGGTTTGTATTATTAATATCAATTAGAATTCATGCTACAATTGAGTTTCCCTATTCTAATCACTGGCAGGTTGTCCCACAGTGAAGCTCACAGAGGAATTCCCCTCAAGGTGCCTCTGCTCTTGTCAGAGTTTCTTTCCCCAGTTTTGAGTATGAGACAAATGAGTAATCCCTGACATCTAAGGAAAATATCTAACATAAACTGAGGTTAAAACCATTAAACAAAGAGAGAAATCTGGTGTCCAAATGGAATGAAGAGAACATTTAAAAATACTGTACCTTTAAAAATGTACGCTTTTATCTGTAGGGTATGCAAAAATTTAATATAATAATGAAGTAAAAGTATTATGTCCCTAGAAAGACAAAGAGATCTATTTTATCTATGAAAGAAGAATTGAATTTTTTATAAGCAGTTTTGGAACAACAGTAACCAAAAAAGAGAAAAATCTCCTTTTTGAAGTTAAAAAGAGAAAATACACAAAAACAAATTGATAACACTGAGATCATGTACCAAACATGGGAGAGAAAAATGAGCAATGGCAAATAGGAACAAAAATAAAAATAAATATTTTTTAAAAGGAAGTAATAGATGATCCAATCTCCAAGGTCCAGCCATATTAGAGAACATCATCATCATTCCAGCATTTTCAAACGCCAAGGACCAAAATACTGAAGCTTGATGGGAAATGGGAAGGGGAGACTCATACATGGAAAACCAAGTGATAAAGTGATGCTGGGCCTCTCACCGACATCCTTCTAACAATTCAGTGTCCCGTACAGCACAGCCTTGAATACAATTCTGAAGTCTTAAGTATACTCATAGAAGGCTGTTAAGAAGGAGTATGTATGTGTGTGTGTACGCACACGTGCCCCTATGCACACACATGCATGTTGATCATAGGAACTAAAGAAGACAGAGATAAATTCTTATTCTCTTTAGAAGGGGGTATAAATATAGTGCTTCAAACTGAAAAAACCAAAATCTGAAAAATCTAAAAACTCTATTTCCCAAAGAAAGACATATAAATGACCAGGAAGCGTATGAAAAAGAAAAATCATTATCATTATGAATAATTAGAGCAATCAAAGCTATAGTAAGATAATAGTTTACTCCAGTAAGGAATAGCTACTATCAAAAAACAAAATATAACAAGTTCTTGTATGTATGCTGAGAAAAGAGGATCCTTGCAAACTGTTTAGTGGGAATGTACTTTGGTCTAGCTTTTGTGGAAACCAGTGTGGAGGATCCTTGACTTAGCTTCTTCTGCTATTGTGTTCATACCCAGATAAAAGCAATAGAAGGGAGAAAAACAATTCTGGTTTATAGGTCAGGGTGATCATGGCAGAGAAGTCAAGGCATCAGGAGCTTGAGGCAGGTAGCCACATCGTATCCACAGACAAGAAACAGTGATGAGTGCTTCTAACACACAACTACCTTTCTCTACTTTAGTCGAGTCTACCCAGGATCAAGATGAATCTTCCCACCTTAAATAAGGTGATCTAGGTAATTCCTCCACAGGTACAGCCAAAAGATTGTCTCCATGATTCTAGATTCTGTCACATTGACAACACCAGCCATCACAATCTTCAAAATTTAAAGGAATAACTACCAATGATTAGGGTATTTTTATTGCTTTGTGTATGTCCAAAAGATGAGAAATTGTTATGATAGAGGGACATCCATACTTTTTATTAATTGCAGCCCTGTTCACCATCATCTGGAAGTAAGAACAACTAACTCAAGTGTTTCTCAAGGATAAATAAAGAAAATATGTTCTACTTACAGAAAAAAAATTTCCTCCACCATAGCAAAGAATGAAATGGTTTGTGACAATATGGATGAAACCATGTGAAATAAAATCAACCAGACACAGAAAGGTAAGTACCACATGAGAGCACTCAAAAACAGAATCTGAGAATAGAGTATGGTTAGGAGTCTGGAGTGAGTAAAGCAAAGAGTTGGGCAGAAAAAACTTAGGTAACAAGCTGTAGTTAAATATGAATTAGAAATTCTGAGGTACTCATGTGCAATGGGATGACTATAGATAAAGATGATGGGCTGCATATTTCAAAGAGCCAAGAGAATGGATTTTAGATGTTTTCGCAATATACAAGTAAAGATGTTTAGAGAATTAAATATTTATAACTTGATTTGAATATTATATAATGTATATTTATAACAAAATATCTCAGCACATCATAAGCATGGACAATTTGGCTTTCATATCTCAACTAAACATAAAATCCATTTTAAGTAAACTTATAAATAATAGTAAACTTATTATTTAGAATCATGGTAAATACAATACATGCTACCCATTCAGCAACAAACTTACAAAGAACAATCAATTGCTAGATGATATATAGATTAGAAGAATAGTTAGATGATAAATGTTTAAAAGAGATAAAAGGGTTTTGTCTGAAAAGAGAAAAATAAAATGATAAACAGGCATATGCATGCATTTTATACTTCTATAAAAATGCCCTTAAGAAGCACAGTATCATGTCATGGCAAGGAACAAAAAAAAGGAAGGGAAGGAAAATTATTGCTTTATCATATAAGTTTTGAGTTTAGTTGATTCCTTTTTAATGTTTTTAATTGAGATAGAATCACAGTCCATTCTGTGCTCCACTTCCTCCTGCCAATTCCTCCCCGTTACCATCCCCTGAACCCTTCCTTTGCAAAATCTTAAAAATTACTTGATTCTTAAAAACCTGGTATGCTCACAAACAATGTCAAATATCTTTGGGAACTCTAACCAAGCAAGTGAAAGACCTGTGTAACAAGAACTTGATATCTTTGAAGAAAGAAATTGAACAATATCAGAAGATGGAAAAATCTCCATGTTCGTGGATCAATAGGATTAACATAGTAAAAATGGCCATCTTACCAAACGAAATCTACAGATTCAGTGCAATCCCCATTAAAATTCCAACACAGTTCTTTAAAGAATTTGAAGAAACAATGCTCAATATAATATGGGGGGAAAACTCCATGTTAACTAAAACTATCCTGTATAATATAGAGGTTTCACAACCCCTCATCTTACTACAAAGCTATAGTTTAAAAAAATAAACAAATAAATATAAATAAAAATTTTTAAAAACCGCATGGTATTGGCATAAAAGCAGACAGATGGAGCAATAGAATTCATCTTATTGAAGATCCAGACATAAATCCATACACCTATGAACTCTTGAGTTTCAACAACGATGCTAAAACTATACAATGGAGAAAAGAAACCATCTTTAGCAAATGGTGCTGGCATAACTGAATATCACCATGTAGAAGAATGCAAATAGTTCCATATCTATCATCCTCCTCAAAACTCAAGTCCAAGTAGATTACAGGCCTCAATATAAACCCAGTTACACTGAACCTGACAAAAAAAATGGAGAACAGACTTGAACACATTGGCATAGGAAACAACTTCCTTAATAGAATACCAGTAGCACAGACACTAAGATCAACAAATAATAACTGGTAACACATGAAATTGAAAAGCTTCTGTAAGACAAAGGACACGGTTAATAGGACAAAAGGGCAGCCTCCAGAATGGAAAGAGCTCTTCACCAACCCCACATCCAACAGAAGGGTTGATCTCTAAAATTCATAAAGAACTCAAAAAACTAGGTATCAAAAAACCTAATAATCCAATTTAAAAATGAGGTACTGAGCTAAACAGAGAATTCTCATCAGAATAATCTCAAATGGAGAGAAACACTGAAAGAAATATTCACCATCCTTAGCCATATGGGAAATGCAAATCAAAATGACTCTGAGATACCATCTCACATCTGTCAGAAAGGCTAAGATCAAAACCACAAATGACAGGTTATGTTGGAGAAGATTTGGAGCAAGGGGAACACTCCTCTATTGCTGGTGGGGGTAAAAACTTGTACAATCACTTTGAAAATCAATATGGCAGTTTCTCCGAAAATTGGGAATCAATCTACCTCAAGATCCAGTAACACCACTCTTGGGCAAATACCCAAAGGATATTAACTCATGTCACAAGGATACTTGTTCAACAATATTCATAGAAGCTTTGTTTATAATAGCCAGAACATGGAAACAGCCTAGATGTCCCTCAACTGAAGAATGGATAAAGAAAATGGGGTACATATACTCAATGAAGTATCACTCAGCTGTTAAAAACAAGGACATCAGGAAATTTGAAGGCAAATGGATGGAACTAGAATAAATCATCCCAAGTGAAGTAACCCAGATCCTTAAAGACAAACATGGCATGTACTCACTCATAAGTGGAAACTAACAGTAAAGGATATTGATGCTACAATCCTCAGACCCAGAGATTCTAGGTAACAAGGAGCATCTAAGGGGGATGCATAGATTTTCCTGAGAAGGGGAGATAGAGGAGATCTCTTAGGTAGACTGGGATGGATGGGCATGGGAACTTGAAAGATCAGGTTGGGGGTGGGCAGAGGGAGATAGTGCTAGGACAAATGACTGGAAAGAAGGCTTTACAGAGTCAGGTTGAAGTCTGATGCAAGGGAAACTTCCATGAGGCTACAAGGATGGCCCCAGCTAAGGCTCCTGGCAGCGGTGGACACATAGCCTGAACTGGCCATCCTCTGTGATTGGAGACTACTACTGTTGTCATTGAAGAATCTTCATCTGGTGACCGAAGGAGGCAGATTCAGAGACCCACGGCTGATCTCCATGGAGTCTGCTAAGGAGAGTAGGAGGAGGGGGTATCAGGGACATTGCAGGAAAACCCACAGAAACCACTAGCCTGGCTCATGGGAACTCACAGAATATAAGCCAACAACCAGGGAGCCAGCATGCATGGGACAGACCTACACTCTGCATACATGTGACAGTTGTGTAGCTTGGTCTGTTTCTGGAACTCCTGACACTGGAAGCAGGGGGCTGTCCCTGGTGCTTTGACTGGTTCTTGGGAGCGTATTCCTCATGCTGGATCCATTTACCCAGCCTGAATACAGGGGGAGGTGTTTGGCCTTATGCCATGTTTTGCTGAAGCCCATGGGAGGCCTGCCCCTTTCTGAGAGATTAAGAGAGAAGGGTAGATTTGGAGGGAGGCATAGGGAAAGAGGGGGAGAGAGCGGAAAGAACAGAGAGTAGAGAAGCTGTGGTCATGATGTAAAATAAATAAATTAGCTTTTAAAAATCTGACATGTCTATACATTTGGTAAAAAATTTAAAACTTCAGCATTGAATTAATAAAATAAAGCCATATTCAGTGTTCTGTTACTCTTGAATTGATATTTGTGTTAATTGCCTTTAGCTAGTCACATCTTTGAGCAGAACACGCCACTTTCTCACTTTCGAGTCGCCGGCAGTCCTCTGTGTATGTGAGAAAGCTGCTACAAGCTGATTAGAGAACGGGCCATGACAAAAAGTTATGAATGTGAGACAGAAAACAACTGACCCCCACACTGTTTAATACGTCTACTAGGCACACAAACATTTAATTAGCTGAGATGTGTTGATAGAGTGAGACCCTCCTGATGGCTCAACAGTTTTTCACCAGAGGAATATGCTCCACAGTGCTGGCAGAGAGAGTGACATCATCGGACTGCTTGCTGTCAGGTTCTATCGCATCCATATGCTCTGTCTCAGAGGCTCGAGGAGCAATGAGGAGCTCCCATGCCCATTAGTCGGCCTTCATCAGATGACAGTTTCCAGCTGATAGAGACTTTGAAAGCTAGTCCTGATATGGGCACAGGCTTGTGCTGATGAGGCATATGTTATCTAAGCAAACCTCATGACATACTGCCTTAATTTACTCTGCCCAACTGTTTTCATTGTCAACACTTTAGTAACAGATGCAAATGTCTCCGTGTGCATCAAGTCACAGGTTCTCATATTCCATAGCCACTACCACAACCACCACAGCCACAGTAAAATACCAAGAATATAGGGCTTAGGATGAGCCAATGGACCTAACCCATAAAGAATATACACTGTACCCATGAAAAACATGTGCCCCCCCCACTGGATCTGTTGTTTTGGGATATGTCTGAGTAAACATGAGAACTCTGTGTCATTTTTAAAAATAGATTAATATTTTAATATTAAAAGGGGACTTATGAGTACTCTAAAATCTATATAATTCATCACAGAAACGTCCTCATAATTCAACAAAATGTGAATTTGCCTAAACTGGGTTTAAAATCAGCACAAAAATAAAAGTAGAATTAAATACTTTTTTGTTCATGATTTCTGTCACCAGACCTGCCAATCATTAATATACTAGAAATATTAATCATAATCATACACTTACGGGTGTTTTAGCTAGGGTTTCTATTGTTGTGAAGAGACATCATGACCACAGTTACTCTTACAAAGTAAATCACTTAACTAGGGTGATTCTCTTCCAGTTCATAGGTTCAATCCATTATCATCAGGGTAAAACATGGTGGCATGCAGGCAGGCATGGTGTTGAAGAAATAGCTAAGAATCCTACACCTTGCAGGCAACAGGAAGTGGTCTCCATGTCACACTGAGGGAAACTTGAGCAAAAGCCCACCCACATAGTGATGCAGTCCTCCAAGAAGGCCACACCTACTTCCAAATGCCATACCTCCTAATAGTGTCACTCCATATGAGCATATGAGGGCCAATTACATTTAAACTACTACACAGGACTTCAAAAATCTCATATTTGTATCTTTAAGTTAGCATACCTAAAAATAGGGAAATAATTCCAAAACAACCTAAGAGTTTGCTAGTCATCTTGATTTATTGTGTTTGGCCATTTAGACCACGGCAAGTTGTATCTAATCAATGGGGCAATGAAATGAAGTTATTTTCAAATGAACTTCTTAATTGTGTGGAGGGTTCATTTGTTTGGTTGATTTGGGATTTAATTTACAGGATGAAGTGTTAAAATTTAACCCAGAACCTGATGCACAAGAAACTTGCAAATCTGCCAGGAAACTACACTGTGATGTGGGAGTCCCCTCTGTGTGTTACTTGTATTGGTTAATGAATAAAGAAAACTGCTTTGGCTGGATAGGGCAGAATTTGGGTAGGTGGAGAAGACAGAACTGAATTCTGGGAGGAAGAAAGCAGAGTCAGGGAGAGCTGCCATGGACCCGCCAGAGTCAGACATGCTAAATTTTTCCAGTAAGCCACTGCCATGTGGCAATAGACAGAATAATAGAAATGGGTTAAATCAAGACATAAGAGTTAGCCAATAAGAGGCTAGAGCAAATGGGCCAAGCAGTGTTTAAATTAATATAATTTCTGTGTGTTTATTTCGGGGCTAAGCTAGCCAGGCGGCCAGAACAAATAAACAGCCGCTCACTATAACAACACCATACACTTTTCAGTTCTTTTGTTTTGTTTTGTTTGTTTGTTTTATATTTAATCTCACCCATCTAATTAATACTCAAGCTGCAATTCTGCTGTGAAATTTTCAAAGACAAGTAAAAATTCTAAGTTTATATAATTATTATAACATCATTTAGAAATTTTAACAGCCAGAGACTTGACCACCATAAATGAATTGTCTGACTTTGTATAGAGAGAACCTTTTTGTTTTGTTTTTAACATTCGATAGTTGCAGATATACTAGGAAAAGTTAAAGGCCCCTTAAAGACTCTATATGACTTCAATTTTATTTTATTTGAGATTTGTTTTTATTTATATGCTTGTATGTCTATGTGAGTGAATGCTATATGTGTACCAGGCATCAGATACCTTGGAACTGGAGTCACTGGCTTAAAAGCCTCTTAGTGTGGGTTCTAGGAACTGAAATCAGGACCTAAAAGCAGCAGCTGCTCTTAATTAGTGAGCCATCTCTCTACCCTTTTATTTTTTAAACATTCGCAAACTATTATTTTATATTTCATATTAGAACCTTGTCTAATTACGTTAAAGGAACTTTGGTTCCTGAATAAGATATATTTGTTTCTATTTAAAATATTCTACCTATTCTTGCATATTTCTGACAGTTTAGTAATATCATTCTAAACTTTCCTCTTTCTTATAATACAGATTGCTTGAATCAAGATATTTCAGTAGTTTAGACTGCTAAGGACCATAGAGGCTGCACAGAATACACTTTACAAAACCAAGGGGCTATGGACATTCTACAGGAACTCTTGCCAGTCATCAGTTGAAGGTTCAACCTCAAGAGGTCAACTGGTGAACACATCTGACTTGACCCTGGGAGAAGACTTTGTTTCCTCAATAGTTTTTTCAGTCATCCTTCACTGATGACTGGTATTCTAATTAAATATAGAGATACTATTTCTTCACAGAAAAAGAAGAAGCAACATTAATTCTGGTTTTGTTGTTTTTGCATTGGTTAATATATTTCTCGTATCTTTGTCTTATCTTTTTATTTTCTAAAAATAGCCATGTCTTATACTATAGCGTACTAGCTCTACTGCTTTACAGTGTCAGATAAAAGGCAAAAATCTTGGTTTTATCAATCATAAAATGAAGATAGTAGTATTGTCTGTTTCACAGGTTGCAAAGGTTGTGGATTAAAATGTGTACAATGCTTATGATAATTAAGATAATACAAGAGTGTTAGTTGTTATTCTATTCTTCAATAATGGTTTATCTGGAGATGTATATATAAATAAATATATAGGTATATAAGAGAAACAGGAGAGACAGATGGACAGACAAACTCTGATGTAGCTGAGACTGGCTTCAAATTCATTATGCAGTTGAGGATGCTCTTGAAAATCTGATCTTCTTCTGTCTCCACCTCCTATATTTTTGGACTACAGACATCCACTACTAAGCCTTATGTACTGAATCCAAGCTTTGCATATGCTAAATAAAACAAGCTATTGTCTAAGCTACATATTTAGCCCCTTGTTTTAGTTTTTAATTTTATCTTCTTAATCAAAATTATTCCTAGAAATTTGCTCCTTTCTTCTCTCCACTTTACAATAAGTGTTCTTGTCACCAACACTGTTAATATTGTGGGTTATCTGTGCATGGCAGTTAATAGTGTCATAGAACTTTTAGAAATAGCATTGACTTCTATAATATAGTCCAGTAATACCATCATCTCAAATTGCGCTAGCTAAAAATTAGCAGACGTTTTCAAATATTTACTTAATGTGGGGTTATGGTGAAGAGAAAAAAATAGCATATATATAGCAAATATATATTATATATAATTATAATTATATGGAGAAAAGAAAGAACTCACTGAAGAAGGATGAGAAAAGGGTGGAAAGAAAGGGATAGGGAGGGAAAGAAAGCAGTTAAAGTAGAAAAGAAGAAAAAGGAAATAGCACCTTGCCTGAAACAAATGCCAAACAATTGCACTGCATACAATATTAAACTAAACAGCCACAGTGGGAGGTAGTCTGATTCCCTCCATCCCTAACATCATACAATGCCATCTCTGTCACGCGGTTCAAGTATATTTGACCTATGGACTTGATGTAAGTAAGATTTCTGTATTCTGCACTTTGTACTGAATGCTCTTCAATCTCCCTTAACCTCCGGGATTCTTGTGGTAAATGAGCATCTTCTTGACAAATGCCAATAACTGGGTTCTGTTAGAACTGTTTTCAAGCAAGGTATATCTTGCCGTTCCAACACAGTAGCCGGTAGGCTTAATATGAGAATATATATGATGGCTTAGTAATAATTCAAATTGATTTCCTGTTGAAATAGAATATGGGACACACTGTTCAACAAAATATGTTGTCAATACGAATTAACTTGTTTCTATTGGAGTAACATACACCCAGTCAAAGTGCAAATTTCAGGGATCCAAACCAAAGAGTGCACCCATCATTTATAATACCAAACACAGAGAGACACATCAACTACAAGGTTGAAGGAAATCACCCTCCCTTCAAGAACAAATTGAAAACTCAGGGACCCTTAGTTATACTAATTCTCTTGGAGACTCATGAGAACTCAGTGAAGGCTATTAACTTGGGAGTTGCAATTTATCACAGATGTACAATTTGCTATCAGCCAATGCAAAAAGACTATAAGGTAGAATTTTTTTGGAAGTTCCCAAATGCAAAACATTTATTGTCTTCAGAACATGTTACATTATCAGCATCAGTGTGAGAGAACACATACAGTGTTGCCAACTGTGACATAATACCTAAATTTCAATTTCCAAAGTTTTTTAAGGGAAAGAATGTCTTCATTATATAAGGATGACCAATCTGCTGATTTCACATGAACAAGGTTGATTTCAGTCTCTGATATCACTGTTAACTGATTTTATGTTACCCAACTTCCTAGCCTAAGTTCCACAGTTAGTCACTCCAGTACAGAAGCTTCTTAAAATATATAGCTATATGAAAGGACCCTAAATGGGATCACCAAGTAACAAAGGGGACAATGATGAAACCTGACCTCTCTTGCAACCAGGTGAAACCTCTAGTACAAGTAATGGGTTATATCTAATTGAGTTGCTGATTAAATGGTTCCCATGGAAAACCCCAAACAACTTAAACTATTGCACAGACTATTGATTGCTCTCTATAAACTGACTATAAAGCCCTGTTGCTTCAGACAATACCTACATATGTCGTTGAACATGAAGACATCAAGCTGGTGATCACCTAGAGCCTTCGCCCCTGTTGACTAGTGTTCACAGTACTGGGAAGTACTCTGTACACTACAAATATTGTAGCTCACAAACTTTGTAAACTATATTAGTGAAGTCTCTGCAAGATATCCTGGTTCAATAGCAGCACAAAAGTTGTCAGAGTAACCAACCATTATCTGATTGGATTGAAGACCCACTCTGTGAGATGGAACCCATGCCTGCCTGAAATTACTTGGGTAGCCCAGAAGCTGAAAGAAGATAGGGCAGGGGAAAACCATATGCTGTTGTTCTGCTAAATGAGCATAGCAATAAAATGATACCTAATGACATTCTGCTATACCCACCTAGCCCTCATCAGAGAACGTAGACCTGCAGTTGATGGGAACTAATGCAGAGATCCACAACTGGACAGTGTGTAGAAGATGAAAGACCTTGGAACATTCAGCACTAAATAGGCGCTCTTCATCTAATCTCTCCTTTCATGGATGAGCAGCTATGCGTAAGAGGAGACAAAAGAGCCAGGCAAGGCCAGCCTAATCTACAGAGCAAATTCCAAGACAGGCCCCAAAGCTACATAGAATCCCTGTCTCAAAACACCAAAAATAAAAAAAGGAGGCAAAAGTATTTTAAGAGCCAGGGGGGGATGGAAGACACCAAGAACGTAATTCCTTCTATATACAACTACAGTGTGTATATACAACAACACTTCTGCCTCCCAAGTGCTGGGATTAAAGGTGTATGCTGCACCACCTGGCCTCTATGGTTAATTAATGCCTATCACCGCCCTCTCATCTTCAGGCAAGTTTTAGTTGTTAGAGCACAAACAAAATATCACCACATACAGCAGGACTAACACACACATGAAATCACAAATACTGGGGAAGCATATATAAGAACTGCACAGGTCCAGGTCAAACTGGTTTCCATCACATAGAGGATAAGCAGACACAAATCCCCATCTCTAACCCAGAAGCTATCTCCAACTGACAAACACATCCAAAGGAAAAATATTTCTCCACTGGAGTTTCACTGAGTATACAAACCACACTTAAAAGAGGCTCCATGCCCAGCAGGATATGGGCAGCACAAAAAGAACACTAAAGAATATTCAGACATGTTTTGTCTCCTAGAGCTTAGTTTGGGCATTTTGACCTTATTTGTCTTTTGTTTGTTTTTAATGGCTTCTGTTTTGTGTTTTTATGGGCTTTGTGTGTACATGCTTGTATTTCTTCATGTGTATATTTCATGTAGTTCTTCTTAGGTTTTGTTTTTTTCTCTGTCTATTTTATTCTGATTTACTTATTTTGATTGGCCTGTTTGCTTTCTAAAGAAATAGAGAAAGGAGAAAGAAGGATATAGAGAAAGAAGGCATGGAGTTGGATAGGTGAAGAGGATCTATAAGGAGATGAGGGTGGAACATAGTGTGATCAGAATATACTGCATGAAAAAAAATATTTTCAATAAAAAATTAAACATTTCAATGGGAAAGACAATCTGAATACAGACAAGAATGGAAGTGCTTAGTACACAAAAAATGGAATCCATGCAGAATTTATGTCACATTTTTGAAACTATCCATTTTCAGATGAAATAGTTGTTACTTTTAATAAGACTTCCATTAAAAAACACCCCCTTTCAAGAAATATGTGCAACAACTGGGTAAAAAGGAACTCAGTACTTGCTATGCCTTTGCAAGTAGAAGGCATGAAGCTTTGAGCTTTTGAGGTTCAAACAGGCCATTAATTTTGTTTAATTTCCTTTTTCATCTTTATACACCACTTCATTCTGTCATGGGACATATGCCAATTAAAGCGTGCACACTTCTATATGAACACATTAAATGGGGATGACAATCACTAAGGCAATACCAAAGCAAATAAGTTGTTCTGCTGTGATGAGCTCTGGAGGTGAACAGTGCACCAGAATCTGCAGCCCCCAGCAGTTCTGTTGATAGCTTTCATCCCCAGTAAAAGCGCTGTTAGACTCTAATAGACAACCACATATGTTGTTCAGTGCCCTTCCTTCATGCTTATGCTGCCCTGGCTGACTTTGCACATCTGCTGTAATTTCATAAATAATATTAAATCTATTTCATACAATGCATGATACTGTAAATCACACACAATTAAAACCTCACTGGACAGCCTAGATTGAGGGGAGGGAGGAAATGGCATTGTCATGGATTGTAGTTGCATCAAACTAGGGTATAAGAAACCAGAATCCTGGTCTACTGTAATACTTCTGCTCCTGAATGCTCTTGGGAGAATTTCAATCATTCTTCTAGGTGTAGGAAATAGCTGCTTCTATTGTAGCTTTTCTGTTGAGTGGTTTTAAACATTGATCAAGAAATTGTCAGACACAAGAAAAGAGACTCTTGGAAATTCACATACACAACATTTTCCCTAAGGTTTCATTGCCCTCTACCTAATTTTTCCATGTTTTTTAAATGCCAGGGCTTCCAATAGGGCCACACAATAATCAGTGTCTTTCATAGCATAGATTTGACATTCCTATTACCAGTTAGAAAGCCTCCAGTTGTCTTTTGAAACACAAGTCAAAATGTTTTGATCACCCATCAAAAGGTACTAAGGCAGCAGTTAAGAAACGTCCCAGTTTTACAGACTAGACAGGAAAACCTCAGAGATTCAACTACAGTTGAAGATTACAAATTATTTCACAGAACTTTTTCTCTTTCCATCTTCTTGCCAACAGGTGGTTTTTGTTCTCCCTGAGTGACTGAAACATGCAATGACAAACAACTATATTACCACAGGGTGGTAAAACAGCCATCTTCTACCATTATTCTGTGCCCATGGAAATGGTTTCTGCCATTAACTCACTGCAAATTAACTGAACAGTGCTAAAATTAATCACCCATACTCTTTATCTCTATTTGGGAAAATGGGAACTCCTTAGCTTTCTGTCGTCAGTACTAGGAGAAACCCCATACAACTTTTGCATCATTTATAGTGCTCTGTAATTGCCTTAATAGGTTTAATTAGTATACAGGATTTTGTTTTCCAAGAGCTTGCAAATTTTTAATGGGTTTGTTCTCTTGTTAAATGGTCTAAATGACTTTTCACGAAGACCATATCCCAGTAGAGGCAGGCTGCATATCAATAAAAAAAAACACTCTCGGGATGCTTCTCCCCTTGATTCTAGTATAAATATTTAGTGATGACTTCTTATTAATTGCAATCAAATTGTCTCTATTAACTGTATGATTTCAAATGCCTTAAGAATGTCAATTTTCATGATTTTAGTTTGAATAGTTAACAGAGAATGTGCATCACTAAAAATAAAGATAAAATGTCTATTGTTGGTTTTCAGAGACATTTTCTAAGTAATGCTAGCTAAAATATTATGTGAATATAATATCTCATACATGAAAAGTACCAAAAGTGTTACATAGAGCTATTGATATTAACACATG
This sequence comes from Chionomys nivalis, assembly GCF_950005125.1. NCBI lineage: Eukaryota > Metazoa > Chordata > Mammalia > Rodentia > Cricetidae > Chionomys > Chionomys nivalis. The sequence goes on along the minus strand of NC_080103.1, from coordinate 24,393,133 downwards.
TTCAGTACTCCAGTAACATCATAGAATACATATGAAACAATATTTTCCTTATGGCTTTTAATGAGTGTTTTTGAACACTTTTACAAATTAAGTAGAGAATAAAGATAAGGTGAAAATTTAGACAATTTACATAAAAGGTATCATTGATTACACAAGTTGTTATAAAAATAAAATCAGTATCAAGATAGATAGTGATGAAGATAGATAGGTAGATAGATAGATAGATAGATAGATAGATAGATAGATAGATAGATAGATAGATAGGTAGGTAGGTAGGTAGGTAGGTAGGTAGGTAGGTAGGTAGATAGATAGATAGATAGATAGATAGATAGATAGATAGATAGGTAGGTAGGTAGGTAGGTAGGTAGATAGATAGATAGATAGATAGATAGATAGATAGATAGATAGATAGATAGATGATAGATAGATAGATAGATAGATAGATAGATAGATAGATAGATAGATAGATGATAGATAGATAGGTAGATAGATAGATAGATGATAGTAAAGGGATAATAGATGTACTGGATTTATTACCTACAAAATGGTCTTTTGCTTCAAAAATATCCTAGTTCTTCACTTACTGTGTGACAGTAGCAACTTCCTCAACTTCCCTGATCCTTACTATGATCTTCTATAAAACTAACACAATAATTTCTTACTGTTTCGATGCATATACTATCAAAATCTTGGTCATATTACCAGACATTTGGTAAGATGCAGAAAATTAAGAGTTGCTTAGTTAATACAGTTTTTTTCATCATCATTGTTACTACTTATAATATCACAGCTCCAGTTATTGGCAGCAGCATGCCCTGTGGCAGCCTATGCCCAGTTGAAATGAGAAGATCTGACACTGACAGAATTCGCCGGCCACTGTAGAGAAGAATGAGCTAACTTTGCACTATTAACTTACCTTAGAGCAGATGGCAATTTGTGATAGTGTTACTCCTGGGAGTTACACCATGTAGCTGTGTGTTTGATGGGGGAAGCCATGCTAGGACTGAACAAACAGTAACTAACAACTACAGAATTATTGTCCTTAGGAAAGAAAATAATGAAGAAGCCTGTTTTCGTAATTCGGTGTATCTTTTTATGACACAAAGAAATCTCAGTGACAGACATTATTCTCTCCAGAAAATAGTAGCTATACTTTCCTATGTCCTACCTAACTGAGGAACCCTAAAAATTGAATATTATTTGAGAATTTCATAATACATACAGTAAGTTGCAATCAAACACATTTCCCATTTTCTCCAATTTCTTCCTTACAACCTCTGCCACTTTTCTCCCACAAATTTATATAGTTTTTGTGAAAATCCATTAAGTCCTAATAATGCTGCCTATATTTATATATCCATACAGGAGCATCCATGCTCAGCTTTCAGCTGGTTTGATTTTGTCTGTGTCTTATGCGTGCACTCACAGCTGCTTTGAATTCACGCGTGCAATGCTGTTATCATATCTAGAGAATATTATTTCACTACAGGTGTCTACTACTTTTGGATCTTAAAATATTTTGGTTCCTCTTCTGTGATGATCCAACCCTTTCTAGGAAGGAATATTATATAACCATCTCCTTTAAAGATGAGCACTCCATGGTCTGTTATTCTAGAAGGAGACTTTCATGCTATGTTTTTAAAAGGTCTTTAGAGTTAGTTATGCCTCCCATGCTCATAATATAGTTCACACCATGAGCTTCAAGTACTCTCCAAACTCCCAGGAGAGAAAGTGACTTTAGTAGCTGAAGGGACTGGAGTATTGAAAAGTCCATTCCAGATACTTAAGAAAACTTATTCTTCTGTTTCTCTAGAAGTACTTGTGGTACCAAAATCTGTATTATCCAGGGTTCTCTAGAGTCACAGAACTTATGGAATGAATCTCTCCATGAGTCATGCCTCTATAAGATCCAACTATAGGGTGTTTTCTTGTTAGTGGTTGATGGAGGAGGGCCCAGTCTATTGTAGGTGGTGCTGTCCCTGAGGTGGTGGTCCTGGATTCAATAAGAAAGCAGGCTGAACAAGCAAAGATGAGCAAGGCAGTAAGCAACACTTTGCCACCTTTATTAAAGAACAAGTGGCAATAGGAGAGTAGGAAGATGGAATTTTGTCTGGGTTCTTAGTTCTATTCTAACAATGAAAATGTCTTTTTATGCCAATGCCATGTTGTTTTTACTACTATATCCCTTTGCTATAACTTGAAATCAAGAATGGTAGTACATATGGTGGTATTTCCGATTGTTCATAACTCTTTTGACCCATCCTGGGTCTCTTTTATTTTCATAAGAATCTTGAGACTATGATTTTAATTTCTGCAGATGATTGCACTGAGATTTTAATGGATGTGGATCTGCAAATTCCTTTTGGTAAGATATCCATTTTCACAATATTAATCAAATCCTACCAATCCATGAGCAAGAAGGTCTTTGCATCTTCTAAAATATCCTTCAGACCAGGCGATGGTGGCGCACGCCTTTAATCCCAGCACTCGGGAGGCAGAGGCAGGCGGATCTCTGTGAGTTCGAGACCAGCCTGGTCTACAGAACTAGTTCCAGGACAGGCTCCAAAGCCACAGAGAAACCCTGTCTCGAAAAACCAAAAAAAAAAAAAAAAAAAATGAAATAAAATAAAATATCCTTCAGTTTCTTCTGCCTCTTTAACTTTTGTATTTTACAAACTTTTCACTTCCTTGGTTAGATTTATCACAAGATTTTGTTTCATGATAGGGTGAATTAGATTATTTTTCTGATTTCTTTTATAATTATTTATTGGAATATAAGAAAGTTACTTAACTTGGTGTTAGTTTGTACTCTGGTACTTGGCTGAATATTTTGTTCCCCAGCAATAGGTATTTTCAAATGGAGTTTTCAGTCATCTGCAAATACAGATAGTTTAACTACTTCTTTCCTTGTCTTCTTTTATTGCTCTAGCTATGACTTCAAAGTAGTACTGAATAGAAGTAAAAAAAGTGGACATTTTCTCATGTTTCATTTTAGTGGAAATGCTTCAAGTTTTTCTCTGTTTAGCATTATGTTGTCAAGGAACTTGTTGTATATTGCCTTTATTATCTTGAAACACATTCTCTGTATCTTTAGAATCTCCAGAACTTTTCTAGTGTAGGATTTATGAATTTTTGTTCAGAAGACTACTTCTAATGACATGATCATGTCCTTGAGTTTATTTATGTAGTAGATTACATTCAATGATTTATGTATGTGGAACCTTCATTTCTGTGATGATGCAAACTTGATCGTTGTGGATGATTCAATAGTTGTGCTATTGAATTTATTTTGCAAGCATTTTATTAAGAATATTTGTGTCTTGGAGGGAGAATAATTTATAAATCTCTTTTTTGTTGTATCTTTATCTGGTTTGCATATCAGGGTAATGATGGCTTTATAAAAAATTCAGAAACATTTCTTCCATAATCATTAGTTTTGTCAGCTTGACACAGACATAGACATATCTGAGATGGTATCTTAACTGAGAAAATACCTCCATAAGATTTTCCTATAGGCAAGTTTATGTCATCTTAATTAGTTATTATTATTGTTAGGAAGTCTGTCTTAGGTAGCATTTCTATTGTTATGAAGAAACACCATTACCATGGCAACTTTTATAAAGGAAAACATTCCATCAGCGCTGGCTTACAGTTCAGAGGTTTAGTCCATGTTTTCATGGCAGGAAGTATAATGAGATGTAGGCACACAGGATGCTGGAGAGGTGACTGAGAATGCTGCATACTGATATCAGCAGGCAGAAGAAAGAGAGAGACACACTGGGCCTGGATTTGAGCATCTGAAATCTCAGATCCTACTCCTAGTTACACATTTCATCCAACAAGGGCATACCTACTTCAACAAGGTCAAACACCTCCTAATAGTGTTACTCTCTATGAGCCTATGGGGGCCATTTTCATTCAAACCACAGCAAAGTCCTAACTCATTATAAGTGGTGCCATCCTGGGCAGGTGGTCTTACGTTGTATGACGAGGCAGGTTGAACAAGCCATGGAGAGCAAACCAGTAAGCAGCATCCTCCACAGCCTCTGTATCAGCTCCTGCCTCCAGGCTCCTGCTTTGAATTCCTTCCCTGATGTCCCTTGATAATGGACTGAGACTTTTATTACGCCAGTGAGTGACAAATCTTTACAGTGTACAAAAGCATTATCCCACAGCAAGAGAGAGTTTCAGAGGTAGAAGATATGCTAGAAGAAATTGATACAGTGGTCAAAGAAAACACTAAATCTCAAAGTTCCTTGTATAAAACACCCTGGAAATCTGGGACACTATGAAAACAGCAAACCTAAGAATAATAGGAACAGAAGAAGGAGAAGAATCTCAGCTCAAAGGTCCAGAAAATACCTCCAACAAAATCACAAAAGAAAAGTTTCCTAACCTAAAGAAGGAGATACCTATAAAGGTACAAGAAGCTTACAGAACACCAAATAGATTGGTCCAGAAAAGAAAGTTTCCTTACCACATAATAATCAAAACACCAAACGCACAGGACGACAAAAGAATATTAAAAGCTGCAAGGGAAACTCCCAAGAATCTATGAGAGTGACCCTAGCTAAGATCATAGCAATGGGGGATACAGAACCTGAACTGGCCATCTCCTGTAACCAGGCAAGGCTTCCAGTGAAGGGACTGGAACATCAAATCAGTCACATAAGCTTCTACCTGAAGTTTGTACTGCCTACAATATGAACCAACAACCAGCCGAAATGGGACTGACCTGGGCCCTCTACATATATATTACAGTTGGGTTCCTTAATCTTCTTTTGGGACTTCTAACAGTGGGAACTGAGTCTGTCCCTGACTCTTTTGCTGGCTTTTGGAATCATATTCCTCATACTGTGTTGCCTTGTCCAGCCTAAATATGAGGAGAGGTTACTTAATGTGCCATGTTTTGTTATATCCAAGGGAGACCTGTCCTTTTCTGAATAGAGTAAAGGAGTGAATAGGCTGGACAGAGGAGAGGTGGGGGAGAGAAGCTGGGAGGAGAGGAGGGAGGGAAAACCAGTCAGAATGTAATAAAAAAAAATAAATACAGAGGGGGGAGAGAATTTTTTAAAAAGAGAGAAATATGAAACTTTCCCATTTTTATTCAGGGAAGTTTTGCTAAAAGAGGGATATGAACTAGAGAAAATGTATTACTCTTATTTACTGGATACCAAATGGTCCGCAAACCTGTGAGGATTCCAAATAAAACAAGGCAAACAGCACTATTCGCATCAAAAACAACCACTGACAGTAAGCAATGTCACTTTCAGAATGAGTAAACAGATGTAGAGGCACTTTAACTGTAATTTCCACATAATAGCAGCAAATAGATATGTGAAGAGGAAGTCTTCCTGCTGAGACCAAAAGCAAATGGACCACAGAGCAGAAACACAGTACCATTGTTGAAATAACAATCAAGATAGCAGGTGACAAAAACAGAAAGAAAATGGGAACAGCCTGGAAAACCTACTTACAGTTAGTGTCTGAAGATTTCTTTTCAGAAACAGTTCAAGGCCAACACCTCCAGTGTTCCCACCTTTAAAAGGGAGTGAATAGGGACAGCATTTAGAGACAATCAGAATGGTCCAACATTTGACATTCTATCCCATGTTTTTTACAATGCAATCTCTAACAAAACTAGACTGTTCTTAACCACCAATAATAGAATCGTATGCCTGTAGATCCATACACCATCTGTATGTGGTATGTACCCAAGCTGGCTTCAAGGGGTTCATGCTGTGAGGCCTAAATCCTTATGAGATTATCTAAAATGAAAACTCTTGTCAGTGGGGCCTGTGGTGTTTCCGCAAGCTGCGGAAGGTGTCCATGACGGTACCCAATGTGAGTTTCTTACTGAAAAGCAGAAAGCCATTGTGAAAGTATTGAAGAAGCAAGTCCAGACTCAGAAAGCACAACAAAATGTGAACTATTTTTAGAATTGCTGTAAAATGATGCAACAGAAACACATTTCTCCACTGTGTATCTGCAGCAGACACTTGTCTAAATTTAAGATCAAGAACAGGTAACTTAATAAGCTGAAAATAGAAGGATATAAGACTAAATGGACTCAGGGATGGCTTCTCTAAAAGAGTGTGATAAGAAAAATAATGGCTTGAGCGAGAATCAACAAGAACAAATGTCATTTGATTATTATCCTGTACAGGCTTTAGAAAACAGAACACAAATGCTATCTCTGTGGAGTTTGGAAAATAGGACTTATACATTACAATATAGATTATAGTCTGGTCCTGTTCACTTTGACGTATATCAAATAAAAAATGTGTTCAAAGTATACCACACTATATGAATATTAAGACTATGGGGCAAGCTTGCATGTCCATCTTCACTCTAACGTAGGACAGGAAGCTTTGCAGAGTGCAGAGAAACACCTGTGCTCATGTGTCAGTAAGATGATTCTCCAACGAAGAAAATGGAAGAACCAGGTGAGAAGAACTAATGCATGTTTTGTGGTCTATGTTAGGAGCAAAATGAAGCACAATATGGAGGCACATTTTCAGGGTAAGGACCTGTAACAAAGTTCCACAAAATGACTTGCTCACACCATTCACATTAATTCAAAGACCAGGTTATAAGCACCATCTCTGGCTTGCCTACAGCTGACTAAATCCTCCCATAAAAGGATGATTTCACCTCTACCCCTCCTCCTCTCTTTCCTCTTCCTCCCTCCCTCCATCTCCCTTTCCTCTTCTAGCTCTCATTTTTCTTACACAGATCTTAGTTCAACCAGGAGAACTGCACTTTCTTGGCACAACCCCTGCCTAATGAGCTCCCTATTACACTGGGGTTCAGGACTTCATCATATAAATCCGAAGGAAGCACAAACATTCCCTCTATAACAAGCAGCTTTGTTAAATTGCTTGCTGGGATTTACATATTAATGAACGTCTTATTAGAAGGGATGTGGTTTTTTTTTTCAGTTATTTCATACTGCTCTTACATTTTAAGTTCGGTGTAGTTAATAACCTTTTGGCCACTCATTCTTAACCCTCAGCTTTACAAATACTAATTCTCCCCTAGATATCTTACTTTACCCTGTTTTATCTTATTCATTGCTTTATGTATACAACTAATTTTGTGAAATCAATTCCACAAACTACGTAAGAAAATTGAGCATGGTAATTTATACCTAGTTTGTTTAGAAAATAATATTTTAGGAAGTACAGTTTTAGAACTGGCCAAGAACAAAATTAGATAATTTAGTTATTCAGTGTACACTTGGCTATTTTCCCAAATCTAATATTAAAGTTAGTTACCTGTGAGCCTTCCTTGACAAGGTGGAAGCATATTACCTATTTTGCAAAATAGCTGTCAAAGACTTAAGTTTTAAAATGTGCTGCTACCAGCCTGGTCTACAAGAGCTACTTTCAGGATAGGCTCCAAAACCACAGAGAAATCCTGTGTCGAAAAACAAAAATAAATAAATAAATAAATAAATAAATAAATAAAATAAAATGTGCTGCTAAAAGTCTGCTTTTGCCCATAAAAGTTACCATATTTACCACTTTATTTTTCTCTATTCTAGTACCTTCCTTTGTAAGCAGGTGGCTCACATTTTAAAATTAACAAAATACCAAAAATAGATCAAAAATGCAAGTGTTTCAGGATCCTAAAAGAAGGAATTTATATCACAATACAGCCCAATCCAGGCAGAGCTTGCAAGTCCTGATCTGCAGACTATGCTGCAGGGATCAAGCTCCATGGAGAGATTTCCTTTTATTGCCACCCACTGTGAAAATCATCAAGGTTAGTTTCCAGGCAGTACTGGCTGTGATGAATGCAGAGAAAGAGATAGTGCATTTTCATAGCATCATTAACCCCATAAACCTCAAACCCTATGTGAGCCAACCTACAGATTCTGACGCTAGAGTCTAAGCACTTCAGCTCTTGGGCCAGCGACCTATTTGAAATTCATTCACCTGAAAGATAATACAATGATAATAACGCCTGGAGCCTAGAATCCTTATGAATTAAGCTCTTGGCACAGTGTCCTACAACAGTGTAGACTTGAGTTGCAGGCAAAATAGCTGACTTGATACAAGCATTAATTTTCTCTCCGTGAAACCATTCCACGTAGGGCTCTTTATTTAGTTTGATTCATCTTTTGTTTCAAGGTGCAAAGTCACAAGAACAAAGAAAACAGAAGAGTAGAGAGAAACAAGCACAATTTGCAAACAAGAAGGCAAATGATAACTGAATGATGTTAAGGGGTGGCAGCCACACAAAGGCAATATGCAAATCGGGTATTGCAGCAGCCAATAAGCAATCCTACTTGGAGTGTATAACTGCTCTCCTCCCAATGTATGGATGAAATAAAGCCATTGTGGGAAGATCTGGAGAAATGCTGACGAATGAGTGGTCCTACCGCAGTGTCAGCAGATGAGCTAGATGGTTCTCCCCATTAAACATTTAGTTCCTACCTTCTTACCCCATGCACTCAACTTAGTTTGAAAACTCAGCCTGTATCCCTCAGACAAGAAATAGGAAGGATGTTTAGTTTAATGTCTACCTTGAAAAGTGGAGAGGAAAGTAAAACATAAAAGCTTTTCAACAGAAATAGAAACTATACAAACAGAACAGATCTTCAAAATCACACTATTTGATTTGAAAATACAATAATAGATGCTTGATGGTTGGCAACCTGCCTGTAATTCCAGCCTCAGAAGGTAGAAATGAGTGAACACAGAGCACCTATGTATGTGCTCAGCGGCTGATGGAGAGAACCTACCCCAATGAGTCAAGTTCAAGAGCCGTGAAAGATGATTCCCTAACAGAGGTATTGGGCCTCTCTAGATGATAGATAGATGGATAGATTGATAGATAGATGGAGATAGATAGATAGATAGATAGATAGATAGATAGATAGATAGATAGATAGATAGTAGATAGGTGGTAGTAGATAGATAGATAGTCGATAGGTAGTAGATAGATAGATATATGGATACATAGATAGATATTAGATAAATAGACAGGCAGACAGATGGGGGACTAGATGTGTGTACAGATGTGCATTAAAAACCCACATACATACAATATGCACAAACACATGCCTCTCTCTCTGTTGGTCTCTCTCTCTCTGTCGGTCTCTCTCTCTCTCTCTCTCTCTCCCACACACACACACACACACACTCACAGAAAAAAGAAAATACAGTAAAGAGTGGTGCATTTATGAAAATATGTGACTCTGTGTCTGATACACACACAGACAAACACCAAACACACACACACGAACGCACACACACGGGGGTGGGGGGGATGTTCTCCTCTGGGTTTATTTGGCAAGGGCCACACGTCAGTATCTTCTATTTCTGACATAGTGGTTTCCTATTTGCTATATTCATCTTCCTGACTCGCTGTTCTTATTTGAACGCTTTCATCCATTTGCCACCCATACATACTGTACTGTTTTTTGTGTATTTGTCTGTTCCCATATTAGTGTATAAAGTTGCTCAGAAAACAGGCTATGTATCATAAACACACAGCATCGCACCTGGTTTATTAGTAGGAACTGAAAATTGTGGAATGACTAAACTAGATGCATATGTGAATACTGACATACTAATTTGATGTGTTCCCAGAACAGGTAACCCTAAAGCCCACCATCAGCATTCTGAACCTCTTGCTTACACAACTTCACCAGAGAGGGGAAAAAAACAGAAATAAAAGTTTTTGTAGGTCAGAAATAAAAGGATAGAATCACCCTTTAGTAAATAATGCCATTTAACAATAAAATGAATTTATTTAAAAGAAAAACAGATTTTCAAAGTAACTATGAAATTCTGTGTCCAATTTGTTAAGTAGAATAATATATGACTATGACTAAGTTTAATTTAATATTTTTAAATTAATAATGGTTATATCTAAACTCACTTCCTTTTCACTTCTATGGTTTTGTGGTTTTTATTATAAAGCAGGGGTGTTATTTAGAAAATTAAAAAATACTATTAGTAGGAAACAGTATGAATTGAAATTAATTTTGAAACAAACTTAATTTTTGAAGGAGATGTAGGCAGACTTTTCTTTCCTGCCTTCCAGTTCCCAACTGACACAGAGACTCAATATTAATTATAAATACTCAGTCAATAGCTCAGGCTTCTTACTAGCTAACTCTTTTATTTAAATCAACCCATATTTCTTGTCTATGCTTTACCACGTGGCTTAGTACCTTTTCTCAGTATGGCATACCCATCTTGTTTCTGATGCTCCTGACTCTGCCCTTCTTCTTCCCAACATTTCAGTTTGGTTCTTTCCCCTAACCTTATCCTATTCAGCTATTGGCTAATCACCTTCCTTATTGAGCCAATTACAGCACCATATATTCACATAGTGTATCCACAGGCAGATACCCGCACCTATACATGAAAGGCATTTTGAATTGTCAATGGTATAGAGTTCTAAAATTTCTTTATTCATCATAATCACTGGCTGATGTGACCACAACTCTTCCCATAGCTATAGTCTCAACATCAGCAGGGGAGAGTGCCAGGCTTGCTCTCAAGCTCCTTATCTCTCAAGTTGCTTGAGCATCCAGTCAAGCCTGATAGTCACCATGTAAAAAAACACATGAAGTCTCACCCATGAGCTATTATCTTAGTTCACAAGAAAGGGCTCTGCCCAATACTTCCACTTAGTGACTCTGTTATCACGTGACAGGTGGGAAAGTAATCAATCAAAAGTCTTGTGAGAAGAGGAGTGAAGAAAACTACAGACAGATTAAAACTTCTCAGGGTGACAGCTGAACACACTTTTATCCAGACCTGAGGTATGTATTAAACTGAAGGCAACGAATAAAATAGGATTTCTCAGGCTTACTTCAAGTTTATCTTGCTTTTCTACATTTTTAACTGCTAAGGAGTAATTTCTTAAGGGATTACCTCCATTAAAAAGTACCCTCTTATCCCTCTCGCCAGAAATTCTTTCCAAAGCCTATAAAAGCTCATTTTACAACTTAAAGCGAGTTAATCAAATAGATATTCAGGTTCACCTGCCTTTGCTAAGAGTTGACACTGAAATAAGGGCTTATAGGATATGCTTTGCGCTGTTAACCATGCCTTCTAGCCATTTACCATCTTTTCTCTTGACTTAAAGGCTAAAATTCTGTTAGGCTGCCATGTTACTTTTGTTCATTATATAGCACTTAAACAGTATCACTTTTATGTTAATAGAAAGAACCATTTCTCCAGCTGTGTATGAAGATTGTCAATTTACACTCCTGCAGTTATTAATTTCAGGGTGCCCATTGTTTTTTTAAATGTAGTTGAATAGTAAATAATATGCCACAAAAGCTTTAACCCAATTCCAAAGCCTACCACAAAGATATAAAGCCAGTGGTGTATTCACTTTAAAAAAAAAAATACATCCTCCGGGCGGTGGTGGCGCACGCCTTTAATCCCAGCACTCGGGAAGCAGAGGAAGGCAGATCTCTGTGAGTTTGAGGCCAGCCTGGTCTACAAGAGCTAGTTCCAGGACAGGCTCCAAAAACCACAGAGGAACCCTGTCTCGAAAAACCAAAAAAAAAAAAAAAAAAAGCCGGGCGGTGGTGGCGCACGCCTTTAATCCCAGCACTTGGGAGGCAGAGGCAGGTGGATCTCTGTGAGTTCGAGACCAGCCTGGTCTACAGAGCTAGTTCCAGGACAGGCTCCAAAACCACAGAGAAACCCTGTCTCGAAAAACCAAACCAAACCAAAAAAAAAAAAAAAATACATCAATCTTATCCTGTAAAAAAAGAAGATGAAAAGATAGGTCTGTCAGTAAAAACACCCGCACCGGAAGTTATAAACCACAGTTTAGAGTATAAGGAGGCAGAGGTGTCAAATTGTCTTCCTATTCTTTTTTTGTTTTGTTTTGGTTTGGTTTTTCGAGACAGGGTTTCTCTGTAGCTTTGGAACCTGTCCTGGAACTCACTCTGTAGACCAGGCTGGCCTGGAACTCACAGAGATTCACTCGCCTCTGCCTCCTGAGTGCTGGGATTAAAGGTGTGAGCCACCACCACCCTGTTTGTCTTCCCATTCTCTGTACATGATCTCTGTACGTGAGAGACAACAGTGCAGGGGATTCAGTCATCCAGGTATCTTCTCATGTTGCCTATACTGAAAAAAGACAAACCCCAAATGACAATAATAATTGTACTGTCATATCATAATACTTTACAATGGGTTTATATGCATGAAACTGAAAATTAATCGAACTCTTAATTATGGTCATTACACTATCCAATAATACCCTAAGGCCTATCATTAGAAAACTAAATAGAAACATAACAGTGCTCATTGGAAAACTAACAGTATTTCTTCAGAGCAGCTACAAAATCCAATATGCATTAAATATCTGCAAGACTGAATAAGAAGGTATTTTCATAATACAAGAATTGTCAGAGAGCAACTTCGACAAGGATGCCAATTACCAGGGTAGGGGCAAGAAGATTAGAAAAATAAGAGAATGAAGACGCAAGTGAAAATAATTAAACAGAAACACCGGATACTATTGGGAGGGAGTTCCAGGGAATACTGAAATTGCACGCATTTAAATTTTTATTTGCTTAAATACCCCAACCCCAAAAGATAGAAGTAAGATTTAAAAAACTGCATGAACATGATACAAGGAAATGAACAGACCAGTTGAAGGAGTGTGAGCTACATTCTTAAATATTCAGTTGCCAGAACAAAACAAAGTTAAGGCTCACACCCTAGACCAAAACATTCCATAGGGAAACCACTGCCTGGCTGGAATCCATAGTTGTCTTCCTCAGGGAGTAAAAACCTAGTTGGATTTTTAGACTTTTGTTTGAATGTAGAAACAGATCTACTTCTTAATTTCTGAAATACCAAGTCTGGATACAAGCCACACCTGTTGACAATACCTTGACAGAGCCAGACTCTCTGGTCTAAATCAAGGTGGGACTTTTGTTAGTGGTAGAAACAGACAGTAACCTAAGGAACAGAAGTAAGTTTCAACTCTAGGACCTTTAGTCAAGACAGAATGAACCCACGCCTATGGGCCCTGTCAAAGAATTATCCTTAATTTCCAGAGAAATACTTACTACTTGCTGGTTTTCTCAGCTTTGTTTCTCCACTCAAACACAGTTCAGGATTGGCTACCCAGGGAAGGTCAATATCACTTCCTGCAGCAATTAACTAAACTAATCCCTCACTGATTGCCTGCGGCTCAATCCCTGTAGACCAAAATCTTCTTCCTTGGACAGGAATGTTGTTATCAGGGAAAACAAGAATGACCCCACTGATCCAGAAGTTAAGAACAGCTGTCTCGCCACAGTGCCCCTGAGCCAGCAGGGAAAAGGAGCACAGCACTGTTGGGTGGCACACTCATAGGAAATCACCATGGAAAAAACGGAGTCCTGTGCCACCAAGAGTTGCAGATTTATGAAGGTATCGCTCAAGATTAACACGCTCTGTGATTGTAGTCCGTCAATGAAATCATAACAGTTCAATTCAGGCAGGGTTATGAATAGCTCAGACCCCTGTAGGAACAAAACATGGGGGTCATTGCACTAAATAAATTGTCGAAATAACTGAGATGCTTTTGGAAGGCGAGTGGAGTACAAAATGGGAACTCAGAAAAGCCTTGGGAGAGGATTTAGGTGTGAACTTAGCTGCATTAAGATGTACCCAGGGAGCTAGAAATGCATTATTTATGGTTGTGTCCCTGATAATGTCTCCCAGAGGATTGGCTTTGTGAGTTAGTGGACTTGGTGAGATAGATCACCCACAGCACGGGCAGATGTCATCCAATCATCCGGGGACCCAGACAGAATCAAAGAGAGAAGTGATTTGTTTTCTCTCTCCTAGATCTGGGACCCATTATTCCTCTTGTCTTTGGGCAACAGATCCTAAATTCTCTGACCTCAGGACTCCAGGGCTTATGTTATCAGTTCCCTCAGTTCTCAACCTTTTATTTCAAACTGAGAATGAAACTATCAACTTGCCTGGTTTGGGAAGCTACCGTTTCTGGATTCTTGGGACTAACTTGTGACAGGACTTCTCAGCATCTATAATCATGTGAGTCAAATGTCCTAGTAAACTCCGTTATACCTATCTATATGTTCAGATTCTCTTTTGACTTAAACTAAGGTTATATGCTAAGAAAATCCATAAGTGGAGAGCATCATAGTTCAAACAAGCATTTAATACATTTAAGATACTGACCAGCACAGCTTTTGAACATTTTACAACAGAGAGTTGCTGTTTACTTTCATGATCATGTGGCCCACTAAGAGCTAGAGATAACTGCCATGGCCCAGCATCTCAGGAGAGCATCCCACTGTACACTACAGCCCAGAAAAAGAGCAAAATCCCAAGTTTTAGTACAGTTTCTATTGAGGAGTTATTTAGAACATTATCACTATCCTGAAGTTGAAAACCAGTAATCAAACCCATAGCAAGCTGGATCCATGCATATACTTAACTAGTTCTATATTTTAAAATAACTCTGATTAGATCAAGATTATTCCTGTAGTGGTTTAAATGAGAAATGCCCCAACAGGCTTATGTATTTGAACACTTGAGCCCAGTTGGTTGTGCAGCCTTGCTGGAGGAAATATAACACTGGATTAGGCTTTGGGAGTTTTTAGTCTAAGGTCACACCCTTCTCACAATCTGCCAGCTTCCTGCTCTGTTGGAGACTAGCTTCGATAAGGATACCACTTTCCATGGTAAAGGCATGAAGATTAGAAAAATAAGTGAAGAGAACAAAGATGAGAATGAAAATAATAAAATAGAACCATAAGATAGTACCAGAGGGAGTTCCAGTGAATACTGAAGTCGCCCACGTTTAATTTTCCATACCCTTTTTACCCCAATACAACAGGCGGAAGAACACAAAAGACTGCTTTAAGATGCTACAAAGGACTACTCAAACAGTTACTTGTTTCAATACTTTAGACATCAGGTGATTAATTCCTAAGAAAAACATTCTGTTGTTTTGGCAGTAAATTCACCCTAGACCAAGAATTTTGAGGGAAACCACTCCCTAGGTCAAACCTAATTCAAAAGAAGGAGCAGAAGTATGCTTGAATTCTCTGACCTCTGTTCAGGGTGGAGTGGATCTACCTATATGGTCCATTTTAATGGACAAAACACCAAGTAACCACATCCTACGTCAGGGTCTGTAGCCACACTTTTTGTCAACAATTTTGAGCAAGTTAAAACTCTCTGACCTTCAGACAAGGTACAAATAGGCTCACATTTTTTGGGGGCCTCCTCACTGCTCTTCCTGTTCCTATGTATTCCCCACCAGAGTGAACTCTTCCTCTAGGGCCGCCTACGAGGTGCCTTGCTCATGGTCTTCCATTATAGCAAGAGAAGTTACTGATAGAATTCTCAGAAAATCCCAGCTCCTATGTCAACTCTTGTTCTTTTGAAGGCTACATAGTATCAGGTATTCAGTGAATACTTGGGAGTGAATTTTGTACATAAAAACAATTACGCAGTGCTTCACACAGAGAGAAAACACAACATATATATAGTATGACAGAATTAAGTTTTTTACAAATATATTAACAAATGTTTAAAGTTAAAAGTACTATACAGTAAAAGAAAATACCAAAAAGAAAAGAAATTCCTGGCAGGAACAATTGCTCCCAAGTAAGAGAATCTGTGCAGCAGAAACAAGTTAATTAAGCTGGTGTTTTCACAATGTATAATAAAACAAAGCACTGTAAGTGGAAGTTATTACTTTACATAATCACATGGATAAACCACACAATTATAATGTTGAGAAAAAGAAACAGGACCCAGGGGAACACACTATGTATGTAAAGTTCATAAACCAGGTCGCTGATTCTTTTGTGCTAGTCTTAAAGTGCTTACCTCTGGGGAAAAAAAATGAAGAGATTAGGACTGAAAAAACAAAGACACTGATGCTGGCAATGTTTTGTCTGGATCAGGTCATGGCTCTCTAATAATTTATTGTGCATGTGGCCTTGTATTAATCAGCTGTTTTTGCTATGGTAACCTCCTCAACATCTCTGTGCTCAAGCAATGACCAGTTTTCTGCTCCTTTCTTCTATTACATGAGAGGTTTGGCCTGTTATGTTCTCAGTCTTCATTCCAGGAATCTTCTCTTCTGGGACTCAAACTGAAAAAGTAGTCCCTGTTGGGGAAATGCTTTCCATATGAACAGCGTTCAGAAATTCAAAGATGACAGAGAAACCTGAGCATTTAGTTGCATAATAATTTTATGGTCCAAAGTACTACATAACTTGTTCAAAACTTAGTTTGATTTTCATGTATTTGATTGAGTCATTTCCACATGCCATTAGCTACATTCAAACTTCTCCAACACACATATTGTGTGATGTGTTTATCACCTTCAATGGGAACAAACCTTCAGTCCTTTTAACCTGAGCCATTTTCTCCAGATAAACCTTTATTTTACAGATATAATTGAGGTCCTAACTCAGTTGCTTTTGAATTCCTCAAAAGTGAGATTATCCTTAGTTAAGGTGAAGCCAACTTGAACTAGAACTTTCTCCTGAGATCAAAAAGTCTCTCTAGAGTGACCTCGAAGATATAAGCTAGTCATTCTGCAAAAGCCTGGTAGAGTATCACATGATGAGAAAGTCACAGCAGAACACTGATTATGAAAGATGTCCCCATCTGACATTAAAAATGAAAGGGGAGCCAGGTGGTGGTAGCACACACCTTTAATCCCAGCACTTAGGAGGTGGAGGCAGGTGGATATCTGTGAGTTCGAGGCCAGCCTATTATACAAA
The DNA here is from genome assembly GCF_950005125.1 of Chionomys nivalis. NCBI lineage: Eukaryota > Metazoa > Chordata > Mammalia > Rodentia > Cricetidae > Chionomys > Chionomys nivalis. The sequence continues at coordinate 24,376,383 of NC_080103.1, read as the reverse complement.
AGCTAGTTTCAGGACAGGCTCCAAAGCTACAGAGAAACCCTGTCTCAAAAAACAAAACAAGAAAAAAAAAATGAAAGGGAACCCTCAGATTCACAACTTCAAAGAACTAAACCCTTGAGATTAGGAGGAAATCAACTGCTACAGAAGTCATTTGATTACAGTCTTCCAGAGGAACAAAACCGTTTGTGTCTCAACTCTTACCTCCATGTATGGTTTTGGCATTGCAGTTGGTGATGGCAGTGGCGGCTGCTGAATTTTTAGTAAACTTCCACACAATGCCACTTCTCGTCTTATTCAAACTGGTTAGGGAGTGGTTCTCAAAGTTGAATTTGTATTACACCACCTGAGATGTGTGTTGACTGACAAATCCGATTCCTGAGACTCTAAGCCAAAAGTAAGTGTGTGACGCCACTGCTGCTGATCTAGAGACGACGATAGACTATACATTGAGAACCACTACTTCATCCTTGCTACACTTCCCATTTCTTTTCTCTCCAGGGCTGTGAGTAGAACTCTGCCTTGTTTTTCATACGCAAGCACTCTATTACTGTATCCTATCTGAACCATTACTTTAAACGCACTCAGCAACAAACTATATAATACAATAAGAACATATACATCTGATAGAAGGGAATGACTATTTCCTTTCATAGTAAAGATTTTCACAAGAGAGAGTGAGATCTAATTAAGTGATATTTATTAGTCTTAATTCCTGATTTTCATTAAGCTGCCTCATCCTTATTATGCCTAGGGCTCTTGAGTACATTGCTCATTTCATGCAGGCAGAGGCATTTGCTTCTTCCCATGTTGCAAACACACCCCCATGTTCCTACTGTGCTCATTTTGGTGGTCTGGTTTGCAATAGAAACAGTAAGAATATCCTATCCAATGTGGATACTTGAAATTGATAAGATGCTGTACTCTACACTCTAAGAGATCAATAAATTGAAACTAAATTCATAATGTGGGGAAAGTCCGTAATATCCCTATTGCTGCTACCTAAATAAAATTTATTTTTTTAAGAAATGAATCACATCCACTCATAATAACATCATGGAATGTGGTCATTCATCTATTTAGTATTGAGTTTAATAGCTGGGCCAAAACCCCATGGCTCTAAAAGACATTATATACACCAAGAATACAACATCCACTTAGGTTTTTATGTTTGACATTCCTATTCAAACACAAACATCACCACCTTTTACTGTTATTTCTACAAAGGATTTTCTTTTTCTCGACAGAAGTGCCTGGCAGCTTTGTAGTAACTGCAGAGTGGCAGGAACTACATCACTTAATGAATATTCATATCAAATTGATGTTTATAACATTTTTCATGTCAGTGCTCTTTAACCCTTCTTCAGCACACACTCTGAAAATTACAATGAATTCTTGAAATACTGGAAAAAATATCTCCAACCTCTAGTAGGTTCTAAAATACATTTTAAATTATAGATCCTTATAAGGGAGAAATAAGGAATATTCATTAGTACTGGAGAGACAGCTGACACGCAAGTAGCATACTAATTTGCATATGAACATTCAGAATAGAATACAAGCTCCTCTAGCCAAGGTAAGGGTTTCTCTCTTTCTGTTTATTGGGATGTTTTCTGATTTTAAAATAATATTTAATGCAGAATAGACACCCAGGATGACTGAACAAACCCATTAATTGTGTGATGTCAATGATCAATCAAGACTTTGATTGTCATATTAAAAAAAAAAACACAGCAATGATCCTGTGATTCCAGAATCAACAATCTGAACTGTGGGATTGGCTGGGATTCTCAATGTATTAAGTTTCTCAACATAAAAGTAAAAATACAAAATCTTGATATTCAGATGGCTACTATATGATATTGGAAAAACATGCAAAACATTCTGCTGTGATATGGAAAACACTCTAGAACTTCAGAACAATTGAACACCCTACTAAAGCATAATGTTTGAGTATCATCTACTACTTTGGGGAGCATTTCAAGACAGGGTTTCTCTGTGTATCTCTGGCTGTCCTAGAACTCACTCTGTAAACCAGACTGGCCTCAAACTCACAGATATATCTGCCTTGCCTCTGCCTCCCTGAGTGTGGGGATTGAAGGCATGTGCCACCACTGCCCAGCTATCTAAAACTATTAAAGTGGAGATAATTGAATAGCAATGCATATTAGTCAGGTTTCTCTAAAGGAATATAACTAATAGAATTCTCTTTCTCTCTCTCTCTCTCTCTCTCACACACACACACACACACAGAGAGAGAGAGAGAGAGAGAGAGAGAGAGAGAGAGAGAGAGAAATGCACTCATGTACACACACACAAAAAAATTTATTAGAGTGGCCCAAGGCTACAGTCTGGCTAGTTCAACAATTGCCGTCTCGCTGAAATGCCAAGAATCCAGCAGTTGTTCAGGCCACAAGGCAGGATGTCTCAACTGGTTTTTGGTCTATGTAGAAGCCCTAGAGAAGTAAATTCTAATGTCAATGAATGAATGCTTTAGCAACAGGATAGATGAACTTGCTATCCAGATTGAGAACAAGTATGCAAACAGCAAAACATTCGATTTTCCATGCCCTTTATGAGGGCTGCCACCATGTGTGGCCTGGATTTTAGGGTGGGCCTTCCAACCTGAAATGGTCCAGATTAAGGGTAAGTCTTCTCAACAATCCAATTTAGAAATACCCCTCATGGGTGTGCTCAAATGCTTGGGTTTTAATCAATTCCAGATAGAGTCAAGTTGATAACCAAGATTAGTCTTCACACAACCCCAAAGAGTAAATGTGGCCATATTAAATTTCAAAGGTCAGGGACAATGGTAAACTGTGAATGTTAAAGTCTTTAACTTTAATATAAGGCAAGGAATACATTATCATATACTCAACTAAAGCCAGGTTTATGAAATAATAGCTAGCTTTCATCATTTCATAGTTTTAATATTTTCTAATCCTTTTTATCTATATTTATTTAATTGCTAGTCAAAATGCATTGCTTCAAGGTCCATTTGTTTGATAAACATTCATTGGGTTTTGTCACTATAGGGATGTGAGGGTATCCTGCTACAAAGGAAACCCTGTCTGGATGAGGGAGTAGTGTAAGAGTTCCTACCTTCATCTCGGTGCTGAGGCAGTGTGATCTGGATCCCCTTCCCACTCCAAACTACTCCATGTGATAGAATAAGCAATGAATTCCCTCTCTATGGTAAGCCAAGATGTAGCAAAGGGAGTGTCACTGGTCTTTTCTTCCCTATGCTTTGTATTTGTGGCCTTATCATTATTCTACCTATAAGAGAAGGGGAAACGAAACTATTCTCATTTCTGAGAAGATCCTGAATTTAATCTATACTTGAATTTTTCTGAGTGTTCAAGCGGGACATTGTCATACTTAACAAAACTTGGGTTCTTCGACTAGATGAAGATATGATTGTTTATCCACAACAGACCAGTCAAGATCACTCACTGAATCATTCCCAGGTGTCCTTGTTCTCTGCTAGAAACTGCGACGGAAGTCCAAATCATACAGAATTTATCTTGCTTAGAAAACAAGTTAATTAATTATAAATAGTTAAAACAAAAGCTACAAAGGTAAACACTAGCATCTTGGATTGGAAAATATTAGACAAGGAAGGCCATTCCAGTCAGGCCACTGAAGTGAAGTGATAAAGAGGGATTCTTTTCCAGACTTTGGCCACATCTAGTGTATATGTGACCCAGGAAAGAACCCAGGTGTCAGAAGGCCATGCTATCTTTATACCCCTGAGGAGTTTGGAATACTGCTCTGAGATAACAAGGAAATTCTCTGAAGTTACTTGATTCTCCCAATCAGAGAACAGGGAACCCCCTCTGAAGCGCGATTAATAAAAACTCAGAGAGAGAAATTGGGGTTCAACTTCAAGATTCAAAAGCAAAACAGTCAACCACTGGCTCTTACCTTGACCTCAGTCTGAAATGGCGATCCTGCAACGTGAAATCTCAGAATGAGACTGAGTGAGAGCTGTCTCCTTCCATTTTTTTTAATACTTTCTAGTTCTGGGATTAAAGGCGTGCAGTGCCCGGTTTCTATGGCAAACTAGTGTGGCTACTGGGATTAAAGGTGTGTGTCACCACTGCCTGGTCTGTAAGGCTGACCAGTGGGGCTGTTTTACTCTCTGATCTTCAGGCAAGCGTTGTTTATTAAAATACAAATGAAATGCCACTGCACCCCTCAAGTGATGTGATCTTATGGATTTTTGTAAAGCTCATTTGTGCAAGCTATGTGAAGAATGCATTAGTTTAGGGGTGTGGCTAGCTACAACGGAATTCCTTCAGAGACTGATTGCCAGGCTAGAAAGACACCCTCATCTTTAGTGGAATTGGAGTTTTCTAATTTAAAAAGAAAAAAAATAGAGAAAGGAAAATGAACCAACAAAATTTTGTTTAGAATATTTTTACAAGAAATCACAAACACATGGATTAAAACTTGGGTTAATAATAAACACATTCTGAGTCAGGGAGATGGTTCAGTAGGAAAAACTCTTAGAGCCAAACCTGGAGACTGGACAAGCAACACATGGTAAGGAAAGCGCCAACTTCTCGGCTGTACTTTGGCCTCCACAAGCATACCACAGTATTTATGTGTATGCACACATACATAAACTTCATGTATTTAATTAATTAAATAACTTTTTTTTTTTTTTTTGGTTTTTCAAGACAGGGTTTTTCTGTAGTTTTTGGAGCCTGTCCTGGAACTAGCTCCATAGACCATGTTGGCCTCGAACTCCCAGAGATCCGCCTGCTTCTGCCTCCTGAGTGCTGGGATTAAAGGCATGCGCCACCACCACCTGGATAACTTCTTAAAATAACTTTTAAAAAACCAAACACTTAACACATCCAAAAGGGGAAAAGATAGCTTGAGGACAGCTTGAGAGAAGTATACGCTAAGTGAAAGCCTCATGTGTGCTACGAAAGTCTCACGTTTATAACTAAGCTCATGTCCTATTCTGGGCATTATTTGTTCAAATAAGGTAATAAGCCAAGGTAAAAAGGAAGAATACCTGCTTTAAGGATTTTTCCATTGTAGGTTGCTGAGCCCTGACTATTGAAAATAATGACATAAGATTTAACTAAGATAATTAAATCAAAAATGGCAAGAATGACCAGGTTTCACATTAGGATTCCCTGGGGAGCTTTTAAAACTAGATGCCCCCATTCCCCTGAGTGATTCTCACGTAATTGGGTCGAGGTAGACCCTGCTATAGATGTTGCCATAAAGTTCCTTGGGGGATTCTAATGAGCCACCAGGACTGAGAGTCCTGAGTTTAGCAGAACAGCTGAGGATTTCACATCAATAAACCTATTTCATTAATGACATTAATAGAGAGATAGGTGAAGAAATTCTATCACCATGAAGTTTAGTGTGCATCCAAAAGTACTTTACCACAGGAAAGCAAAAGCCCATTTTCTTTTGTGGGATCAGTTTTTAAACTTAGAAAAATATTATTCTTGTTACAGAAGGATTTAGTCATTTAAAACCTTTTAACTTATGAATTTTATAGGTATGGGTATTTTGTCTGCATGTTTGTCTGTGCACCACATACCTACTTGGAGCTCCTGGAGGCCAGAAGAGAGGAACAGATCCCCTGGGACTGGGGTAAAGCTGCTTGGTTACACGTAGTCTATCCCGGATCTTCAGGAAGAGCAGCCAGTGATCTAAATTACTGAGCCATCTCTCCAGCTCCAGAAGCACACATTTTTAAATTATCGTATTTCTGTTATGGACAATGAAAAGAGATTAATAACTCCTGCTTGATTGACAGGAAAAAATTAAAATAACTTTACAAGGAGACACATCAGCATTTAAAAAGTGAATTGCAGCCGGGCAGTGGTGGCACAGGCATTTAATCCCAGCACTCCGCAGCAGGCGGATCTCTGTGAGTTCAAGGCCAACCTTGCTACAAGAGCTAGTTCCAGGAAAGGTTCCAAAGTCACAGAGAAACCCTGTCTCGAAAAACAAACAAACAAAAAAGTGAATTGCATTGGGAAAAATAGTTAAAAGATAATTCCCTCATTTTTCCAAGAAAATATTTATGCATACATACATACATAGATTTATGTGTGTCGCTCAGATGCACTCAATGGTAAGGATTTGAGAGTATCGCATGACTGATGTTAATTGCTCTTTAGTTTGAAGCATAGAATTTTCAGAATAGAACTTAAGACAAAGAAGCTATTCTCCAGAAACACAGTGGTGGGTGATTGGGCATTTTATTGCCACAGCAGTTCTACTACTTGGCCTGGATCTTTCAGCCCATTCGGGGTCACTTTGGACTCAGAGCCGAGGTCTGGTATTGTTAGGTTTTCACTTTGCCCCGCTTACACATTCTTTGTATCCTTCTTCCAGTTAGAGCAGAGAGCCTGGTGAGTTAAAAGGGTCAGGGAAGGAATGTGAATTGTGCCACCGTAATTCAGTAGTGGTGAGGATCCAATGCAGGAAGCAGAGACATATAGTTGTAAGTGGGTGTGTCTGCTTCAAGAATGGTTAAAATCGAAAGAGACCGGGAGACAAAAGGAAAGAGCAAGAATCCTGGAATAACAGAGTGGACGTAGAGAGTCTGTAAAGGGGTTAGAGAAGTAGACTCCCTGTAGTCCAACGAGACTCTTGGCGAGTCTCCGCCCGCAAGAGGCAGGATGACTAGCGGGGACTACAAATCCCAGCAGCCCCCGGGACTTCGATCAGCTCGCCCCACCACGCAACGCCTGCTGGGGGCTGGCTACCGCGGCCAAGATGTCGCTGATCAAGAAAAGAAAGCTTGAGTCGGGGGGCGGCGGCGCCGGAGGGGAGGGAGCGGAGGAGGAAGATGGCGGGGAGCAGGAGGCAGCCCCGCCACGACCCCGGAGGACTAAGCGCGAGCGAGACCAGCTGTACTACGAGTGCTACTCCGACGTCTCGGTCCACGAGGAGATGATCGCCGACCGCGTCCGCACCGACGCCTACCGCCTGGGCATCCTGCGGAACTGGGCCTCGCTGCGAGGCAAGACCGTGCTGGACGTGGGCGCGGGCACCGGCATTCTGAGCATCTTCTGTGCCCAGGCCGGTGCCCGGCGCGTGTACGCGGTGGAGGCCAGCGCCATCTGGCAACAGGCCCGGGAGGTAGTGCGGCTCAACGGGTTGGAAGACCGCGTGCACGTCCTGCCGGGCCCCGTGGAGACGGTGGAGCTGCCGGAGCAGGTGGACGCCATCGTGAGCGAATGGATGGGCTACGGACTTCTGCACGAGTCCATGCTGAGCTCCGTGCTCCACGCGCGGACCAAATGGCTGAAGGAGGGCGGTCTCCTCCTGCCAGCTTCCGCGGAGCTTTTCGTGGCCCCGATTAGCGACCAGATGCTGGAATGGCGTCTGGGGTTCTGGAGCCAGGTGAAGCAGCACTACGGCGTGGACATGAGCTGCCTGGAAAGCTTCGCCACGCGCTGCCTGATGGGCCACTCGGAGATCGTGGTGCAGGGGCTGTCCGGCGAGGACGTGCTGGCCCGGCCGCAGCGCTTTGCCCAGCTCGATCTGGCCCGCGCCGGCCTGGAGCAGGAGCTGGAGACCGGTGTGGGCGGGCGCTTCCGCTGCAGCTGCTATGGCTCGGCGCCTCTGCACGGTTTTGCCATCTGGTTCCAGGTGACCTTCCCTGGAGGGGACTCGGAGAAACCCCTGGTGCTGTCTACCTCGCCTTTTCACCCAGCCACTCACTGGAAGCAGGCGCTCCTCTATCTGAATGAGCCGGTGCCGGTGGAACAAGATACGGACATTTCAGGCGAGATCACTCTGCTGCCCTCCCGGGACAACCCCCGACGTCTGCGAGTGCTTCTGCGCTACAAAGTGGGGGACCAGGAGGAAAAGACCAAAGACTTTGCCATGGAGGACTGAGCGCTGCCTTTTCTCCCATCCACCTTCTTCGGAAGGTCGGAAGAGAAAAGGAGATCTCCTGTGCAAGTAGGGGACATATTTGCCCCCTTTACCTCACCGTTTCTGGGGAAGGGAGAGTGACTTCAGTCTTCATTTGAGGACATTCTTCTGGCAATGTTTATTTAAAAAGTGAGCCTCCCGGACCAAGGACTGGTGCAGTGTGCCTATTAATGAGCTTTTAACCCTGGAAAGCATGTAGTATCAAACTTGTATTTCTGTTCCTTTTGTTTCACGGTGGGGGCGGGGCGGGGGGGTAGATAAAATGTGATTTTTATCCACGCGCTAATCTGACACTTCATCTCTCAATATGAAACTGGGAAAAAGGACAAAATAGTTCGATTAGATTTCAGAAATTTCAAGTATGATTTTTAGAGCTTTTTTTTAAGTCTGTAAATTCTCTCAAGTTTATGTTCTAAGTGAAAGTCATCTGTTAGTAAGGATCTGGGGCACACGGGAACTACTTTTAATAACCCTATTCTCATTACTCTAATCCACGGGGTACTAAATTTGATGAACACAATAATCTTAGTAAAATGACTAATTGTACAGCAATTCTAAAGTAACATAAGAAAAAGACTGAAAGTGAAATAGTATGGCTTGAATATCCTTATTTTTACATTTAAGACTAAGCCAGGAAAATTTCATATATATTTTATAAGGAATATGATTTTTGTAAAGCAGGCTGACAGAGAGGATTGCCTAACCTAGCCCGGGGTCGTATTCTTTACTTCTTGTGCGTTGTTTAAACTCACTAGGAAGGAACATAAGTGTCCTACTTAGAGGCTCCTTTCTTCAGTTCTTTTTAGTTCAGCCAAATGTGAACGTTGTGAATTTGGGGAAATCGCTTATAATGAAGTGTGAGTCATGTTATCCAATTTATTTCACTGACGTTTCTTCCCTCATTTCTGTGGCAAATAAAGTGGCATTCTCACTTTTTCTAGTTGAGGTCTTTAGACGATTTGTGTACCCTGTGAGTGTGTGATGATGCTGTTCCCTTCTTACTGGTGCCACTTCTTGCCTGACAGCTCGTGCAGAACACAGCTTGTGGACAAGCCAGATTATGACCAGCGTGCTTTTGAGATCTAGCTTTGGAAGGTTTGACAGAAAACAGCTCTGAAAACTGGTCATCTTGAGTACTCTTGAATTTTAATTTTTATAACTGTGCTTCTGTTTTTGTCTTTTTTATTCGCTGTGTATTAAATTGCTGAAGTATTAAAGCTAATTTTCGAGCTCTGTTTTGAAGGGAAACGTACAAATTCAAAACTCAGTTTTATGAAACAGTCAAGCACCCCAGTAAAATCTCCACATACTTAGCATCTTAGGAGGGCTCGGTTTAGAGATTTACAAATGAATTCCTTTGGAGTCTTTTATGTTTGTAATCAAGCTTTCACCCAGAGTGATTGCTGGTGGTTTTGTTTGACCTTTCCATAACAGTTTCCTTCATATTTAAAAGTCTTATGTGGAATCCCTCTTTTCTGCATACTTTGTAAATACGAACACTATATTCAAAAAAAAAAGGAAGAAAGTACAAACAGAAAAATCCAGTTAAAACTTGAGAGGGTGTGAGAAAAGACTACCTAGACTTTCCTGATTGGGCAAAGTAAGTTTCAAAATTCTAGTTACATTTTTTCAAAAGAAAAACAAATTAGACGAACCCAGGACCTGAAGCAGACACTAAAGATAGGAAAGAGGCGCAGTGGAGTGCTTAAGAACCACTTCCCTGAAGCCAGAAAACCCTGCACACTTCTGTGTCTTCAGGCACCTCCCCAACCCCGCCCCCTACACCCACCCCATGGCAAACACTGGCGTTTTTACCTTTCAAAGCCCTCTGCAAACTAGAGATAACAATAGTACCTACTTCACAAACAAGTGGGTATCCGAGTAGTTAATATAGGTAGCCTAGAAGAAGGCTCTCAGCACCATGGTGCTGAATTGTGTAAAAGGCAAACTTGGAGCAGTCAGGATGCATACAAAGCGTGCTGCAGAATAAACACTCATTTTCTTTCTCTTTTTCTTTTCCAGGCACTGTGACGGTATCAGCATGGCCATACCAGAGGAACAGTGTATGCCACTGAGTACCAAAGGGCCCAACCGAGCACGGCCTTTAGGATGTGCACCCTTGGGAGGGCTGAAAGCCTGAGTTGTGTGAAACCCAGGCACTGTGTGGTGTGTTCTGCAGATTGGGACTAGTAATGTGGGGAGCCCTTAGGGCTCCAGGCCTGGAATACCAGACCCAAGAGAGAGAGAGCATCACGGTCAAGGTCCCCTCCCTCCCTCACAGCTTGCAGTTATTTAGACATGTAGTTTTTTTTTTTTTCATCAAGCCAATGAACATAGTTGCTAAAAGTACAATAACCACTGCCCTCTAATAGATCTCCACCACTAGAGAAACTAAGCCATGGTAGGATGGTTGGAGTGTCAGGAAGGATGAATGTTATTTACACATTAAGTAAAAAGGTTTCTATAGATACCGATTTGCCTAAAGTTACACATATATAATTCTTTTTTGTTTGCTTTGTGAGATGGGATCATGTGTAGTACAACACTCTCCTGGCACTCACTATGTAGCTGGAATGACCTTGAACTTCTGATGATCCTGCCTCCACCTTGCAGATACTGGAGTTAACAACTCTGTGCCGCTGTGCCCAGCACACACCTAATTTTTGGCTGTTAGATCTTGGCACAGTTCTTTGACTTCCTGATCATAAACAAAATTTAACTTTCATTATGTTAATCCTGCATACTTCAGTTGAGAACAGAATACTACAGACCACCTGAATGGTACCAAAGGTTTAATTATTGATGATAAGAAAAAAAAAAAGTGTTTAGTACTAGGGAGTCTCACAGGTGACCCTACATCTGCCTGGAAAAACCATCTTCAGTGTATATCTCCCTGAGTTTGACAGTAGGTACTCATTGGGAAAGCACCTATTTCTACTTCCCAAATAGTTAATCAAAGGTGACAGACATTCTGGAGTCCCCAGAAAACTGAACCCATGACAGTGGCAAAGGCAAGTGAACTTGTCATTTTGGCAGCGGGGCAGCTGATAGATCTAAAAGAGATACAAAAAATAGCATAAGAGTTCAAGAAGGCAGATGTGAAAAGGTCTGTTTCTCTCATCCTTTAAGTCTCCAAGGATTGAGAAATCCTCTTCTTATCAACAGCCTGTGAACGCCTGGAAAACTTTCCCATCTGATACTCTCAAATTAGGCAGTATTCTCCAAAATATTAGTCTGTTCCATGACAAAGTATATTAAATACGTAATCCTTCTTGGCTACTAATCAAAAAATCTAAACCAAATCTGTATCTAACCATGTGTGTCTGTGTATCTTACCCAGCTTTCTACATGATTTCATTTCCATGCTCCAGTTTGTGATTTATCCTTTCACTTGTAATAAAGCTTACATGTTTTGTTGGAATTTATGTAACCTGGTCTGTTCTTTGGGGCTTTAAAATACTATTGGAAAACTAGAGTGACTGGTTGAATACTTGACTAGCCCAGGCTAACCCCAGAATTTGATAGCCAACACTGCAGAAAACAGCAGACTTTCTGGAGTAACTGGGTGCAGCTCTTTCAAGAGGCCCCTGCCACAAAACACTTAAGTGGTGTTTATGGCTAACCAACAACATGCTTCTTGTTGGTGGCAAGGACCTTAAAACTGCATGAGTTGTGGCAATAAACATGGCTCCCGCCAGTACCTCCACCATGAAGCTAGACTCTCAGAAAGCTAAGGAATGGGATGGGTCCAGCTGTCGAAGCCACGGCTTTAATTCTAGCCATATTGCTTAGCAAATTAAAGACTCTTATGGTCGAAAAAGAGAGATATACAGAAAAGATAGATTCAGATGAAGAAAACCTCTAAGCAGATTACAGTATGTTTAAAAATATATGTGAACTTGGGAGAAAAAAGAAAAAAAAGATCAAGTTTTTAAAAAGAAAGGAAGAGTAGTTGGGTGTGGTGGCACACACCTTTAATCTCAGCAAGTGGGAGGCAGAATCAGGCGGATCTCTGTGGGTTCAAGGAGAACCTGGTCAACGGAGTGAGTTCCAGTACAGCCAAAGATACACAGAGAAACCCAACCCTGTCTCAAAAAAAAAAAAAAAAAAATAGCCGGGCGGTGGGTGGTGGCACACGCACGCCTTTAGTACCAGCACTCGGGAGGTAGAGGCAGGCGGATCTCTCTCTGTGAGTTCGAGACCAGCCTGGTCTACAAGAGCTAGTTCCAGGACAGGCTCCAAAGCTGCAGAAAAACCCTATCTCGAAAAACCAAAAAAAAAAAAATATTAAAGGAACGTAAAGATGGAAAATACACAGAGAATCTGAATACTGTATGCTATTGTGTTTGAATAGTTGATGGCTGAGGAAGAAGCAACAGTTGCTAAAAGACATTTGATTATAAATGTTGCTGTATTAATCTAATATATGTATTTTGAAAATGCCTTGACTTCAAAATTTAAGTCAAAAGACATGTTACTTTGGAGAAGAGGTTTAGCTTTTGTTTCCACAGGAAATGAGAGGTTGTGGATTCATTCTGGTTTAAGAAAAATCAGGTTTGACCAAGGAAGACCCCCTGAAAAATCTCTGATAGGAGATTAGTATCCCCATTACACACCTTCCCCCCAATCACTGATACCTTAGTATTTTGTGCTTAGATTCATGGCTTATTGTGTGTGTGTGTATATATATATATATATATATATATATATATATATATATATATATATATATATGTATGTATATATATGTCATAAATAAATTCAGATGTATTTTATTTGAATTCTGATCTCATTACACTATTTAGTCCAAACTGGCCTAGAAGTTGTAAGCCCTCTTTTTTAGATTATTTCCAAGGTCTATTTGAGGACTCCTGTTTATCAGAAATACTCAGTCTTGTCAATGAAACCTTTCAAGTTCTATGTGCAAATTAACAATGGAGGATACAGAGTAGTGTAATTACTAAGCTTTAATTTAAACACAGGATTTATCCTAGATTATACACATTGGAATAATATATATTAGCATAGTAATTATAATATTATAAGAACAAGTTATAGATATTTTACTTCAAGTTATACATGTTGATGGAGAAAGGTTTAAGATCCACAAATGGTTAAAAGGAAACTGTTGCTGTATATGTATTAACAGTAGGCTTTTCAGCAAAAATTTTATAAAAATATCAATCTGCCTATTTTAATGGGAACTTTTTAGCTTACCATAAAGTCTATCTTTTAGTAGAAGATAGAATTTTAAAACAAGGATTTGGGAAATCCTAAGATTAAATATACAGTTCATGCTTAATTGAGAATTTTCTCTAGTCAGAATAATTAGAGGAAAACAAGGAGAGAATGACAGCAATTACAACAAAGGGATTTGAATACAAGGTGGAATTAGAAACCACCAGGATATGTGCTATTTGTAATAGAATTAAATCGTCAGCTGTCTTTCCTTGGATCCTCAGCCAAGGTGATTTTACAGTCTGAGCATTCTGATAAATTCATTCCATGGTACTAGGTCTAAGAAAAACACGGTAAGTTCTCATACAGATAAAATCGTTGAATTCTGCTCAACAAAGTAAAATTGGCCCCACAAATATATTAGAACTCTACCATCCCAGCAAACAGTACTTTCAGGATGTTAAACTGACATTATTCAGAAATAATGTATGTGCTATCATTGTTAATGGAACATCATTTTTTTAAGCTTTGATTCATTCTCACTATTTATATCAAATTTTGTCTGTGCTAAGTTTTGTTATATATTTAATTTTTAATCTAATTTTGAATGCATGTGTGGTGTGCATTGTGTGCACATATGTGTGCTCACACTTCCATGTGTGAGTTTGTGGAGAGCTCAAAAATGATGTCAAGCTTTTTCTTCCTGAACTGTCCATTGTATTTTATTCAGGCAGAAGTCTCTTCCTGAACCTCAAACTAGCAATTCAGGCTAGTCTAGCTAGCCAACTTGCTCCAAGGACCCCCCCCCCCATCTTCCATATAGGCAGTTGTTATACCTTTTCATATGGGGTCTGAAGACAGTCTCAGAACCCTATACTTGTACATTATCCACTGCACGTTTTTACGGTTTTTTCACTGAACCATCTCCCTAGAATAGCATATGATTTTTGAAGCTACAGTAATAAAGTAAAATACATTTAAAAATTTAGAAGAAAAACATTAATAATCCTCCATTATATATGATTCAGAGTTTTTCTTCTACTCTATATGTGTATACATATATATATATTATATTTAAGTAAAGATACTTATACTAAATATCAAAACCCACCAATACATATACATGCTTATTCTAACTGAAAGAAATATGGCAATTGATACTATGCATATTAAATTATGTTTCTATTGGTAGATATTTGTGATCCTTGCTATCACAAATTACATTTACCCTCCTTTTTCCATATTTTCCTAGAGCATCTTATGGAGTCCTATAACTTTATTTCTTGTTTTTGTTCTGTTGTGTTTTGTTTTGGGACTAAGGCTTACTGTGTCACTCTGGCTAGCATGGAAATATGTAGACCAGGCTGGTTTCAAACTCACAGAGATCCTTCTGCCTCTGCCTCCACAAGTGCTAAGACTGGAGGTATGCATCACCATACCCAACTTTGTGCTGTAATTTTATTAGTGTACCATTAAATGCTGATGGATCCCAGACTTATATTATTATCTTGACAATCCTACTATGATAGTAAGATGTCAAATATCATCACCATTTGAATTTACATTATAGATTTCAATCTTGACATAAAGAATCTATGAATTTGGACTTTAACTGTCTACATTATACTAATAGAAATCTTATGTGTAATTATATATAAAATGTACCATATACTTAATATTTTTAGAATTTATTTCTGAATTTTATAAAACTATGTGCTACCATGTTCTCCAACTCCAAATTTACTTACCATCTCACCATTTCTCTTTTTCAAGTAACAAGAACTATTATCTCCTGAAATTAGTTCATTTCTTTATTTTGGAATTTACTCTCTTCAAATATAGAGAACACAGTCCTCTTTTTCATTTAGGAAATTAGTTAGTGAACACATGTTGCTGTTAACCCATTAGTAAGTTAGTTAGGGCTACTAGTGCTGTGAAGAGACACCAAGACCAAGTCAATCCGAAAAGAAATCATTTTGCTAAGAAGTTTGCTTACAGTGTAAGAAGATTAGTCCATCATCATCATGGCAGGGAGCACGGCAGCAGGCAGTCAGGCAGACAGACAGAGACAGTGTCCTGGAAAAGGAGCAGGCTGAGAGAGACATTGGGCTTGGCATGGACTTTTGAAACCCCAAATCCCACCCTCAATGATGTTCCTCCTCCAAAAGGGACATACCTTCTCCAACAAGGCCACACCTCCTAACCCTTGCCATCAGTCCACAAACTCGGAACCAAATGTTTAAACAGATGAGGCTGTGGAAGCCATTCTTATTCAAACCATCCCATCTCATGCACTGTTGAGGTTCTGTATCACTAAGCTAGCTTCTTCTAAGCACTTGCTCACCTTCAACTTTTGTGAATCTTGGCTGTTTGCTTTCTAAAAAGCTCCAAGAAATCATATTCCCTTTAATTATACTCAAGAGAATTTGTTTCCCAATGTCATTGCTGCGGTTTGAGTGAGAATGACCCACTAGGTTCATATGTTTGAGTATTTCTTCCCCAGCTGGTGGAACTATTTGGGAAGGGTTAGGAGTTGCGAGCTTGTTTGAAGAGGTTTGTCATTGGGGATGGGCTTTGAGGTTTCAGCACATTCATGCCACATCCAGTGTGTATTCTGCTTCCATCCATAGATCAGAATATAAGCTTTGACCTACTACTCCAGCATCATGGCTGCCTGCCTGCTGCCATGCTCCTACTATAACAATGTTCTTTGTTGTTGTTGTTGTTGTTGTTGTTGTTGTTGTTTTTGTTTTTCAAGGCAGGGTTTCTCTGTAGCTTTGTAGTCTGTCCTGGATGGACAGCTCTTAGAAAAACAAAGAACCCTTCTAGGAGCTGCCCGTCATCTCTGCTATATGATCTTCACTTAATTTTAATATTTTGTGTTATTTTTGGTCATTCAGAAAGAATATATATTTTATTATGCACAATGTTTTTAATCTATTTTTTTTTTAAATTTCTTTTATGATTAGGATTGTATTTCCCACAAGCCCGTATCCCTGAGGAGTTATTGACACTGATGTCTTCTGGTGAGAGTCAGGGACCTCTAGGAAGCCAACCAGTAGTATAACACAACAGCCAAGCAACACAAACTTGACTCACTGCGTTACTAAAAAGAGTGTGGGTGAGTGTAATAGCTGAATTGTATGTGTAACTGTTAGGGCTAGGCGCCCCACTGTCAATTTCTCTGGGCACACTGACCATTTGTAACCTTCTGCAATCATCTCCATCTGTGGCGAAAAGGCTTTCTTTTAGGGTGTGAGTTATTTGTGAGCTTAAGGATAAGTATTTAGAATATAGTTCAACATTATACTGGTAAATAATATTTTAATTAAAAATAGATTAAGGGCAATAAAAGAGGGAGCCTAAGTCTGGGAAGAGGTGAAAAACGGAGGTGAGAAAGAGGAGTCAAGAGTGAATATGATTAAAATACATTGTAATTAATTCTTGAAGAATTAATAAAAATAATTTTAAAAACACCATTGTCAAGTATAAGAGCAATATTATCAAATTATCTTTTACTCCTAATTTAGGACTGAAATAGTAAATATACCTGAAAAACAATAACACTTTGAAGTAAAGATTCTTTTGTTTTCAATATGAAACTATAAAATGTATTTATTGGCCACCGTCAGGTTTCCCTTTTTATTATAAGTTGGATCATGTTCTTTACAAAATATCTCAGCATTTCAGAAACATAAATTTTAATAACCAATAAGAAGGAGAAAGCAGAATGCTGCACGTGAGAGAAATCAGGGAGACATGAGCAAGATGGTTCAGCAGGTAAAAGCAATTGCTGTGCAAAACTGACTATCAGAGTCTGATCCCCGGAACCACAGAGGAAGGAGAAAACCACTTCCAAAAGCTGTCCTTCAACCTCCACATACACACTGGTGTTCACCCCCTCACCCTAGCCGTCACCCAAGTCTCTCTCTGACACACCACACACACTCATGTACCACACACACAATACACTCACACAACAACAACACGCACACACACCAAACACTAAACATACATAAACACACAGTGTAGGCAGAGCTGCTCATTCATTTTCTGACCACCCAGGCCTGAAATAAACACATAGAAAACTGCATTAATTATAATACTGCTTGACCAATCATTTAAGCATATTGCTAGCTAACTCTTTGCAGTTTCTTTGTTCATAAACCAATAAAAACAATACATGTACAAAAGAACAACCCACATCATCACAACACACAGGACCCCACACACATGTACCACACACACATATACCATACTCACATATTGTACACACTACAATAATAATAATAATTTTTAAAAACAATTTTCAAAGGAATTATATATGTGGGACTGGCAAATGCCTCAGTAGATGAAGAGCTCACCACACAAACTTAAAGAAAAGTGGTTGGATTCCCTGGAACCCACGTAAGCTGGGCATGATCTTAGAGACTATTTCTGGCTATAGTTGTATATGGAGGTTTCCTTCAATCTGATTATAATCAAGAATGAATTAACCCAAATAAGAGGAGAGAGACAATTTGTATAAAAAGTCACTTAGCTTATATTACCAGTGTAGCACTTGTTTTTAAAATTGCATTTTTATTGCCAGTTGCTTTGCTTATGATATTAGACTGAAATGCTTTTATCACTACAGAGAAACAGCTATGAACAATTCCTCCCAATAGGGATGTTGCGTCCTTGAGCTCAATTCACTTAATGGGGAGCCAATTCAGGAGAGTTTGCCTTACAACCAACTAATTTAATCCTATTAGTGAAATATGCACGTGTGTAAAATGTGCACACACACACACAGCATGTACTCTTCTAAGGAACACTTGAGAAAGGCCCAGACAGTGTCATCTGTAGAGCAAACTGTGACTCAATTCCTAAGCACGATGATGATGTCACCGCAATAAATGTCACGCAATTCCCTGTTTCCTTGCTGTGTAAATGCTGCCTTCTCTAGTCTGGCTACATTACCATCTGCTTTTCTTCTCCTCCATGTACAACATGGGGGATCTTGCTTAATGCCACCTTTCACAATCTCGAACTTCCCCATATCTCCTCTAATCCTGGACCTTGTGTGCTCCTATCTTCTTTGGTTTTATCATCTGTTCAAGGAAGAGCACTTTTTTTAAATTTTTTTATTAATTTTTTTCATTTATTTTACTTATTAAGCAGTTTCCCCTCCCTTTTTTTATCATGTTCCCTTCCTCCACCTCCTTTCTACCCCACCTCTCCCATCTTCTTCATTCAGAAAAGGGCAAGCCTTGCATGGGAGTCAACACCGCGTGCCACATCAAGTTGAGAGAGGATCAAACTCCTCCCCATGCATCAAGGCTGGGTAAGGCAATCCAGTTTGGGGACTGGGTTCCCAGAAGTCAGCTCAAGTACCAGGGACCGGTCCTGCTCTCACTGCTAGAAGCACCACAAACAGACCAAGCTACACAACTGTCACACACAAGCAGAAGGCCTAGGTTGGCCCCAGCAGTCCCTAGCTATTGGTCCAGAGTCAGTGAGCTCCCAGCGCTTAGGTCAGCCTTCTTTGTGGGTTCCCCTGTCGTGACCTTGATGCTGCCAGCGCATACAATCCCTCCTCCCTTTCTTTAGCCGGATTGGATTCCTGGTTGTAGATCTCTACATCTGCTTCTGTCAGTTACTGGATAAAGAGAAGAGCACATTTCTTATTCATCAGTGCATCCCCCATTTTCGCTGGCATGAAATACTCGATTGTTTTTATTCTGGAGCATTTTCCGTGTTTCTCCGTGTTCCTCACAAGGGAAGAGGGTGTTTTTGTAACTTTAGTCAGATTTCCTGGCTGCATTAGTCAGCTTCTGTTCATAGGAGAAAGAACTGAGATAATCAACTTACCACGAGGAAGGACTGATTTTGACTCAAGGTTGAGAATTTGGTCCATGACCATTTGTCCCTCTTGCTTTGGGGCGCTTTGCTATATCATGGCAACAGCTTATGGCAAAGCAAATTTTCTCACCTCGTGGCTGGGATGTGAAAAAATAGCTAAAAAAGGAAAAGGAAGGGTCTGATTTTCCATCTAACCTTCAAGATCATGCTCTCAGTGACCTAAACACCTCCCTGTGGGAGGAGGTCACCTCTCCTCTTAAGAGTTTTATAGTAGGGCTGGAGAAATGGTTCAGCAATTAAGGGCACTTGCTACTCTGACAGAGGACCCTGGTTTAACTCCCAGAACCTACAGGGCAGCTCACAACTGTATGTAAATCAACTCCTAGGAAATCTGACACCCTCTTCTGGCCTCAGCATACTCATGGTGCAGAGATTTACAAGGAAACAAAAGGCCTATAGCATAAAATAAATTTTAAAAAAAGAAATTTCTACAGTCTCCCAACAGCATCATTCTGAGCAGCAGGATTTTATCATACAGACCTTTGGATAAAACCTGAAGGTCAAATTATAGCACTATCTAAATTGATTTTATTGAAGGCCTTAGGTGAATTTGGCACTCACATATTGATCAATTAATTCTATTACCAAAAGGAAACATGGTGTTGCATGCCTGTCATCTCAATGCTTGGTAGGTACTGGCAGGGAGAAGAGAAGATCAGGGTCATGTGCAGATACATAGGGAGGTAAAGGCCAGCCTGGGCTACATGAGATCTTATCTCAAAAGAAATCAAAGTATTGCATGCCAAGCTCAAGGTGTTTTATTATTAATTGAACAACAATAATGTTGAAGTTCAATTCTGTCCAGTAAAGTCATAAAATATCTGTCTGTAAAGTGTTATTGAACATGTTATTATTTCTCACAAATGTAACCAATTTTCAGAAGGTTTTATGGGTAAGAAATTCATCCAAAACAGCGATGCGTATTTCAAGTTTCATGAACTATTAACGTTGCAGCTCAGAGCTTGTGATTCCTCATGTCTAGTCTGCACATGAACCGGGACATTGTTATCAGCGTAATTGTTTTCAGAAACTTTAAAAGAAAGTATTTTTAATTAAACATTTGTCTCACCATATATTACCTAAAAGGAACTAATAAACCATGTTTATTTTTTCACAATGTATTCACAAAAATTAGGCAATATTTAACTAGATCTTGACAAAAATGCATTAAATCTATTTTTTAAAAAATGTTTTGTTTCCTGCAAGTTTCAGTGTGAAGTAATTTTAAAATAGTCAAGTTATAAGCCCCTGAAAATTGGAGTTTATAATGGGAAAGTCGACAGACCTCTAGCTTTGCGAAGAATGGATATGCTGCTGTAATAACATTTGCTGGTGCCTCAGCAGTCACTGCGGTAGCTCGACCACGGGTCTACACATGGTATTTCAGACATAATCCCCATGGAGACGCGCTGAAGCATCGTCCTGTACTTCTGAGTTTCTGTGCTTTGCAAACTCTTTTCTCTGTCTCACACAGTGTTGTGGAGAACACCACGACAGTCCCTCCTTCTTTCTTTCTTTCTTTCTTTCTTTCTTTCTTTCTTTCTTTCTTTCTTTCTTTCTTTCTTTCCTACCCACTTTTCTCTATTTCTCCCTCCTTCCTTTCTTTCTCCTTCTCCTGCTGCCCTCCCGCCTTCCTGTGTGATCTCTCTTAATTTTTTTTTTCCACAGCGCTTTCCTGTCTGAACAGATCCTTGTTTTGCTCCTTTGTTCAAGCCAGAAAACCAAATGTCAGTCTTAATTCCCAGCATTACGCCTTCCTTCACAGAGGATCCACTGTAAATACTGAGAGCTTTCCTTCCAAAACGTATTTTGAAGTCACCATGCTTCTTCAGCATCGTTGCTATAACGGCAGCCTACACCGCCACGACCTCTGGTCAAGCCCATCACAATAGCTTCCTAGACTGAAGTAAAAACTCTGCCTCCACTTACTGATCTATGAGACCTTACTCTTCTGTCTGTATCCTCAGGTCCTCTCCCATCAGTCCTCATCAGCTCAGCACTTCCAGAACACTGAAGCCGTGAAGGTCTGGCAGAGGTACCTAGAATACAGTACTCCCTCCGGGTGCCTGTATTTTCACTTAAAACACCCTGACTCCATTCATTTGATCCAGGTTTCAGTGTTATTTTTGCAGACAGGTCTCTATCCACCCAAATGTGCGCACTTCCTCCAAGCCCATACGTTCATTTAATTCATATGATTTCGTATCAAACATTTCATGTTTTTCCCCTCTTATAAAACTTTGTACTTCACAAGGAGAGGAACCATGTTTACTTTTTCACCATGCATTTCTTTTTGTCTAGCAAAGTGTTTGATAAACACTTACTTATACAAGGATGATTTCATAAAACAATGATTAATAATGGCAATATTTGCTGAGTATTTACGCTGTGCCAATTACCATTGTATATGCTTCTGGTCTAAATTCTTGACTCTTTACTAACTTATGTTATAGACTAGGAGTCTTTTGTGATGGACTCTCTAGATTCTTTCATCTATCTATCTATCTATCTATCTATCTATCTATCTATCTATCTATCTATCTATCTATCTATCTCTGTGATGGAGGAAGGTCATTTGTCAATAAACAAACTGCCTTGGCCCATTTGATAGGCTACCCCTTAGGTGGGTGGAGTAGACAGAATAGAATGCTGGGAGGAAGAGGAAGTGAGCTCAGACTCGACAGCTCTGCTCTCTGGAGCAGACGCCATGCTCCCCTCTCCCCGGCAGACGCGATAAAGCTCTGACCCAGGATGGACGTAGGCTAGAATCTTCCCGGTAAGCACACCTTAGGGTGCTACATACATGAACAGAAATGGGCCAAGCAGTGTTTAAAAGAATAGAGTTTGTGTGTCGTTATTTTGGGGCATAAGCTAGCCAGGCAACCATGAGCCGGGCTGTGGGAAGAGGCCCGCAGCCCCTACTACAGATGGCGCCCACGTGGATAACTGCATCCACAGAAAGCCTGAGAAAGCTTGGGAAAGAATAGAGTAAAGCGTGTTTTCTTGGTAGCAGCAATTTCTCGGGTCTGCTCTGCTTGCTAGAGGCAAGCAAGTGCTCTCATCTAAGAGAGGCTTCCTGACTCAGCTTCAGCTGTGAAACCTTGCAGCTCATTTAAGAGGTCCTGCCACGAAATACTTAAAACGGTGTTGGTGAAAAGCTGAAGGCATGCTTTTCGGTTTTCAGCCGTAGCAGGAAAAAAGTTGTGCTGTTTTAAAATGCCGGCTTTCTGGGCCATCCTGCCAGGGCAAACTCTTGACTGTTTGAGGCAGGAGGGCCGACTACAGAGAGAGGACTTGATTGTTGTCTGTGGACATAATGCTGCAGTTTGCTTGTTGGCAAAGACCTTGAAACGCCACAGAGTTGTGGTGATAAACATGGCTACAGCTGGTATCTCCGCAATGAGGCTGGAAAGCTAAGGAATGGCTGGATCCAGCCATCAAAGCCACGGCTTTCATCCTACTGATATTGCTTGGTAAATTAAAGACTCATGTGGTCAGAAAAAGAGAGATATACAGTAAAGAGATTCAAAGACAAAGAAAACTTTAAATGATTTACAGTGTGTTTAAAAATATATACAGGCTGAAAATTAAAGTTCTTAAAAGTAAAATAAGGAAGAAAGAGAGTAGTTGGGTATGGTAGTACACACCTTTAATCCCAACACTTGGGAGGCAGAGGGAAATTTACCTCTGTGACTTCAAGGTGTGGTAGCACACGCCTTTAATCCCAATGCCTGGAAGGCAGAGACAGAAGGATCTCTGAGAGTTCAAGGACAGTCTGGTCTACAGAGTTATTCCAGGACAAATATATACAGAGAATATAAAACAAAAGTAAAAGTAAACAAAATAGAGTTAAAATAAAGCTGCACAAAGATGGAAAATACACATAGAATCTTGATACTGTATGCTATTATGCTCTCTTTGAATTGTTTTAATGCTGAGGAAGGAGCAACAGATGCTAAAAGATATTTGTTTATAAATGCTGCTGAATTAATCCAAGATAGATATTTTCAAAATACCTTGACTTCAGAATTTGGATCTAAGGATATGATACTTTGGAAAAGAGTTTCTTCTTTTGTTTTCACAGAGGATGAGACTCTTTGGATTGCTTCTTCGATCCCAGTATGGTATGATAGACCACGTCCTCCTGAAAGGTTGCTGTGAACACCTTCAGAAAATTACTTCACTCAACTGCCCACTGAGATGATCCTGGCACACAGGTTACTCCATGAAAGATCTGAATAACAGCGCCCCCATTCAGCAGGAAGCAGTTTGGAGAGAAAAAACTGCGCCCATGTTCCCATATATTGTTTATAAATGTTCTTTTACATTTCAAGAGGGAGATGATATAGATGTGAATAATTTGCATTGATATGAATCTTGGTTTACTGACATTAATTTAAGGTCAATTTTATTATATGTATATGTATTTCTGATATTGATTAAGGTATTGTGATTGTGTAGTTCACTTAAAAATGTAATGTGTATAGGTTGTTAATGGATAATTATCAATAATAGTCAAGCTTGTAGTCATGTTAGTTAGATTTTCTAGATGTGCATGCATATATTTCAAATAGGCATTCATCATATCTTTCAAAGGCTAGAGAATATGGTATTTTAAATGTTTTAATAACTTAGGGTTTTTCATGACAATGAGACACTCTGCTCCTGGCAGCACCAATCTACTTCAAGAAGAAGATGGGCATCGAAGAGGATCCTTATGGAGTTTGATAGCCATTTGGGCAAGAAACTGGTCTTGCCTGGACTATTTTATAAACTGGACACAAAGAACCCGCAGAGAGAGGACTGCTGAACTTGCCTAAAGGTGAGATGATCTTTCGGGGTTCCTGATTCATGAAAGAGTCTGTGAGACATTCTGCAGGACACAGCAGACAGTGACTGAACTGCCTTTAAATTTCCTGCTTCATGGAAACGTCTCTGGATACTATGGACCTTTAGGCCAAAGATGGATGCCCCAACGGTACAGAGGAACTTTGGGTGACTGTCCAGGCAGTGAGATGTCTCTGTCATTTCTAGAGTTTAGACGTTGCTTACTTTTTGTTTGCTTAGGTAATATTGTATTCTTCTCGAGTCTTTGATGGAGTTGAATAATAGATAGATAGTTATAGTTATAGTTTTCCTTAGTTATGATAAAGATAAAATAGATGTAAATATTGTAATTTTTACTTGATAACTGTTTTGTTATATGTAATTTTGCTATGTTAAAGTTAAAGCCTTCTTTTTTTTTTTGTTTAAACAGAAAAAAGGGAAATGATGGAGGAAGGTCATTTGTCAATAAACAAACTGCCTTGGCCCATTTGATAGGCTACCCCTTAGGTGGGTGGAGTAGACAGAATAGAATGCTGGGAGGAAGAGGAAGTGAGCTCAGACTCGACAGCTCTGCTCTCTGGAGCAGACGCCATGCTCCCCTCTCCCCGGCAGACGCGATAAAGCTCTGACCCAGGATGGACGTAGGCTAGAATCTTCCCGGTAAGCACACCTTAGGGTGCTACATACATGAACAGAAATGGGCCAAGCAGTGTTTAAAAGAATAGAGTTTGTGTGTCGTTATTTTGGGGCATAAGCTAGCCAGGCAACCATGAGCCGGGCTGTGGGAAGAGGCCCGCAGCTCCCTACTACATCTCTGCTTCTGAGAGGTCTGACTATGTGGCTCTCTATGAATTTGAGAGTAGTGTGTTCTACATTGAGAGTATCAGGTCTGTCAGGAACATAGGGTGAGAGCCAATCTCCAAAACCAGAAGGTAGGGGAAGTGGTTAGGAAAAAGGAGAAGCCTTCACTGTTGAAGAATCCTGCTATTAAGGTTGCAGCGATATTGTCCAAGAATCTGGGAATAATCCACCACAAAACACAAAAGACCAGGTTCAAGCAAGCCAAAAATGTATTTAAAAAAAAACAACAACCAAAAAATTGATATCAGGGAGGCTGCATGGTTCAGGCTCCAAACCTCATCCCTGAGGCAGGGGCAGCAGCCAATTTTAAAGGTGAGAATCACAAAGAGACAGCTCCAGAGCCCCATCCAATCATAAAGTAATACAGGGAAAAACAGTTAGAGACTTTCCATAGTCACACATTTTTCAGGATTTCTGGGGTTTGGTGGTTTGGACCAGCTCTGGGTCAACCAATCATTAGGGATGGAATACTTTTGTTTTACATCTGTGTGAGAGATTGGGGGAGGCTGCAGCCTGGACTCAGGAAATTATAGGAAGCAGCTCCAAGCAGAACGGCAAACTGGGACAAAATGGGTTTTCTGCTGCTAACTAGAATCAAAAGCACTCTGCTATGTCCAGAGACCTCTTTAAGCTCCTTGCAAAATGGAGGACTCCCTTTCTCAGCGGGGCTTGCTCTTCTCTGTTTGTTATGACCAATCAGCCCTTCCCAACATAGTCCTAAGGGTTCTGGAACAATAAAATGATCTGTCTCTCTGAAGCTGACTGGTGGAAGTTCTATCCATTATGCTCACGGTCCTCTGAACACTGTTTGTTGCTGCTTCCCCCTTTGCCCTTGTGGGCTGATGGCCAACCACCTTGAGGAAAAGGAGACCCACATTGCACCTGTGACTAGATGTGTCTGAGGGACCAATTGCATATGGATGACATCTGGAACATATTTCCAAGCAATAGCGAAATGATGGAGGGTTAGTGAGCTAACTGAGGAAACAAAGGTTCCCTCGGCTGAAATTAAACATATAGTCCTATTTAAACATTTTTTGTTTATTGAGACAGTCTCGTGTAACTCATGCAGTTGAGATTACCCTTGAGCTAATTAATGATGCTCCTGCCTCTCTATCACATACATACTCTTGTGTAAATGAACTGGTAAGTAGGCTTAAAAGCACATAAAAACAATAGAAGAGCTATACTCCTGCATTGGATTTTTTACTCTAAACATCAGCACCCCTACCTTGTAAGATAGCTGCCCCTCATGAAGACAATGTCTATCTTCACAATCTTGATTTGCCCATTCTCTCTGAAGCTAAATCCCAGGTTCTGAAAGCACAGGACGGCAGGTGTTCATATTCTTCTCCGCCTTTCTGAGTGTCAGGAAGGAGAAAGTTGTACTGGTTCAGAGGTAAGATGTTTTTTACTGCCATTCTGAGAATCAGGGGTTTGGGACTGGAAGTGCCTACAATGAAGAGTCGGGAATGTAAGCCTCCGGGACTATCTCTTAACGTGCAGCCCAAGGGACAGAACATTTTCTCCTAGAAGGGATGTGCATGTCCAGTGACTTTATTTGGCAGTAAGAGGTATGAATAGTTATTTTATAAAGAAAAAACACCCAAGTTCACTGGGAAAGCACAGAGCAATTGTCCAGCGAAATGTAAACATTCAGATCATAGGTTTTTCAAGGAACGTTTTCAATTACATTCCCAGACATAATTTGGGCTCTGGTTTTAATCCAGGAAATAACTTGATCCAAGAGGGTTAGTAAAATACCCTCTAAAGCATACTGAGGATTATATCAAGAAGTAATTAATATCATCACCTGCAGGTTTTTTTTTACTAATTTTGTTTTAATTGGATAATACCTGATTGTATCTCTGCATTCTTGATATTCTCTATTGTGATTGTCTGTGTACCACACATAATAGCACTAAATGTTCACTTCTGAATAAACCAAAGCTCTTTTTAAAGAAGTTATTCTTATAACTTCTTTGATAGAAGAAATAAATTTAATGATTTGAATGAAAAGTAAGTTAAGGCACAGGAATTAAGAAGTACTGTTGAAGCTGGGACAGTTGTGCATACCTTTAATCCCAAAACTTAGCAGGTGGAGATCTGAGGATCTCTGCCTTTTTGAGGCCAACCTGGTCTGCTTACCAAACTCCAAGTCAACCAGGGCTACACAGAAGACCCTGTGCAAGAAAAAAAGTAACTGGAACTAGATTACCAAGCAGTTATTAGACACCTGGTGTGAATGCTGGCAACTCAGCCCTGATCCTCTGCAGGAACAGTAAGCATTTCTAAAGCTTGAATAATCCTCCTAGTCTGTCCCCCTAGGTCATTTTGGAAATAAAAAGTTCCTAATTTTGAAGAATATTGTTGCTCACAGCAGTTAATGAAGTGCTGGTGGAGAATTGAAGAATGATACTAAAGCACAGGATTGCTTAGATCTGGAGGATGTGTTCTTATAAATGTGAATCGTGAATGTCCCTTTGGGTTGATAAGAGCATGGTATTTTCTTTTTCTTTTTAAGTTATCTTTTATATTTCTTTCTTTCTGTCTCTCTCTGTCTGTCTCTGTCTCTGTCTCTCTCTCTCTCTGTGTGTGTGTGTGTGTGTCTGTGGTGCCCTATGTGTGTTGGGGAAAATCACTGTGGAGGCCAGAAGAGAGTAATGAGATCCCCTGGAGTTGGAGCTATAGGCTGCTCTGAGCCTCCCCACCTGGGTGCAGTACTGCTCTTAACTGCTGAGCTTTAAATAATGAAAATTCATTCAAGGTTTAGTAGAAAGGTATTCGGTATAGATTTTAGGTAACCAAGACAAAGGAAATTCCTTATTATATCATAAACTTTAAAGGTAAGGACATCAGAGCTTAGAGGGAGGTGTTAACAGCTTGGGGACTGTTATTAGGCTATACTTTAGCATATTAGGCTATACTTTAGGAAGCCAGTCCTATTATCCCTCCCTACCTTGGGGTTGTTGCCTAGATTTAGCAGTTTAAGGAAGGTATTGGGTAGGCTATTCAATTTGACTGGTGCCCTCAGCTGTGCAACAGGGCCCCAGGGATCATGGATGCTTTTCTAGCACTGGTTTGCTTCCAGTTTTGATGACTCTTATTTCCATTCCCTGGCCCCTAGTATTTAAGACTCTGAACCTTTTTCCTCTTCAAATTGCCCAGTATTGGATCCCAACTATTCCCAGAGCTTCACAATACAGTAAAATGGTAAAAGAAGACATTAATGTCTTTCTTGCCATCATAAAGATATTCTGACCCAATCATAACAGTGATAATAACAATATACTTGCCTCTATCAGGTAATTTCTTATACTATATTTTGTTAGGTCTGAAAGAAGCCCCCAATGAAAGAGCAACAGCCACATGGGCAATAACAGGAGTGCTTTATTAATTTCAGCATTGGGGTGGCACATGGTAATCCCAAGAAGGTCACAAGTTCCTTTTAAATGGAGTTAGGGGGAATTCCAGGAAGGAGGGATTAAAGATTACTCTGGGACTGATTGGTGGAGGAAAGATTAGTTTTGGGGGCTGATTGGTGGAAAGCACTAGTGGTTAGGGGCCTTCCAACAACAGGGCAGTGAAAGCTATCTTTAGTTATCAGGAGACTGGGGGTGGGGGGAGGTGTCTACTGCTCCTAAGTTGTGGTTTTTCTGAGTATTGTTTGTTTAGCTCTGTTCCATTTCAGTGAATTAAAACTAAGGCCTGGTCCCTGCCAGGCTACCAGGAGGGCCTGTCTTGGCTACGGTCTACTTCCCCCAGCCCTTTCAGAGTTTTAAAACGTCTCTGTAATGCTATCAAATTTGTATTATAAATATGAAACTATAAAACAGGTGAAGTATTTTGGAGGTCACAGAAATTTGCCTCCCATAGATTGAGTCTAACATAACCATCATAGACTAAAAATACACTATCTAGAATAAATAAGGCATCTAGAATTTTGTTAGGATGAGAAGAAAATTCACTCAATGACCCTTTGAAAGAATAGTCCAAAGTAATATTTTCATTAAATGAGTCATTTCTTTTTCCAGAATTGAAAATGACAGGACCTGCTTTTCCTGATGCTGTTAATCTTAACAGTTTTCGTTGCTGCTCCTGCTGTAGTTTTGTGAACACAAGTAAGACTGATTTATAGTTTACTAATTTTCCATGCAACTGGTGGACTTGTTCAAATTTCCTGTCCAATTCAAGCAAACCCAACAGCATAAAAACAGAAGCAATTTAGACTGCAAACTTTACATTTCACCATGAGAAGGGCAATCATCACCCATCATCCCAGTGGGTAGCCTATTTCCTATGTCACTTGATAACTAGTTCTGTTTGCATGTGTGAACAAAAACTCCTGGGAAGAAGCTGTGTCTGCAAAGACCAGTCAGCTGATTAGAATTTCAACAGTGTGCAAAGACTGCAATGTTGCAGGTCCAAGAGCTGGTTAGCTTATCTTGGGCGAGGTGTAGTCATAAGAACAGCCATCCCTTGCCCACCTCTATGTTGGAATATTCTATGCCTAATAGATTAAAAAAACGTTTGGAATCTATTAACGTAGCAGCCCAGTTGCTTCCATGAAACCAAAAGATCATATAGCATCTTGGGGCTATAGAAAATCTTCCCCTATCTCTCTCTACTTGCCTTTCTTGTGTACCTAACAATGTATTTCAAACCTGCCTGCATTTATGACATTCTTTGTTCTAAAAAACTAGAAAAACTTCATGAACCTGCTTCCATGTTGGAACATAAAATTTGGGGTGCCCTAAATCTGTGTTTCCAAGTCATGGTCACTCAAAATGGCTCCAAAATAAGCTATCTCTTATCTCTTTTATGATGGAAGTTGTATTTTTTTCATTGACACATGGTAAATTAATAGTGGGAAATTACAGATTAATGAATATTCTGTCCTTTCTTATGTCCCTCATTCTGACTTCTTAGATTTCTCAATAAATATCAATTACTTAGAAGTTATTTAATTCTAGCATTTCTAAGTTAGATAAGAATTAAGAAAGAGGCAAGAATTTTGAAGGTTGAGTGGGCAATCAAACCATTTAACAAACCAATAGAGAACTGTAGAGGTGGCTAAGTGGGTAAACGCCTGCCTTACAAACTTGAGAACTTGACTCTGATCCTCAGTATTCACAAAATTGCTAGGTGTGACTGTGTGTAGCTGGTAAGGGACAGTAGCCAAACCAGTGAAACCCAGATTCAACAAAAGACCTGGTCTCAAAAATTAAAGTAAAAGTCACCCCACCTATGCCAGTCTCTGACCTCCACAAGCATGGGTTCATACATGCACTAGAACCCACACATACATGCACGCAGTACACACAGAGACATACATAAAAGAGCAACTGCACGTGGGAAGTGATTTTAAGGGAAAGATCATTAGAGAAAAAAGAAGAAACAGACCAACTGGATGCTTTTAGAGAAAGCAGCCTTGCCATATCAGAGTGGGCTGTTTATTTAAGTTCATCTGGAATGCAAACTTTACTAGGAAAACTAATGCTTCTCAAAAGTCAAAGGAATGAAAGTCATTGACTGAATAACTAGTCAGATAGTGACACTGAAGGCAAGATGACAATCTAATGACAACCCAGTTCTCCAAGTCATTCCTGTGATGCCAGCAGTGAGCCCAGAAAAGATCTAAGACAAGGAGAAAATGATATTGCATCAATTATATATTTTGAATGTCTGTGCTGCCCCAAAATACTAAGTTTATGTGAAACTGGGGTAATAATTCTAAGGTCTGAGAAATCTTTGTTTTTATTAGCTGAGTATACATTTACACACACACAATTTTAATACAAATCTTGGTAAGGACACTCAATGGTTTTTAACAGTCATTATGTTTCTATTGAGTGTGTGCAAGGTACTTTGCCTGATATAATATTGAATATAGTAGTCATACTTTGTTTTCTCCCACATCACAACAACCATGAGCACAGCAGAGGCATCTGGTTTACTAGTAACAGTTACACATAAGATTCCTTAACTAAATATGTATTGAGTGCATGCATGAATAAATAAAAATGGAACTGTTTTGTTATTTGTCATCATTGTATTCAACTCTATAAATAAAAGCCTTATTTAATTCTGTTTATTTGTCTAATTTCTTAAGATAATATTTACAAAAAAAAACCTATTAAGCATGTACAGTTTTAATGATCGTTGATAGAATCCCAAGGGTTTATTCAGAATGGAAACTCAAATTTACATTCCTCTTAGGAAATAGGAATGTAAATTTTCTTATTTTCATTTCATATATCTCCCATAAAAGTCATACATATTGATATTTTTATTAATTTATGGGAGGAAGAATATTTGCAGTGTTTTATTATGAATTTCATAATTAAAGTACACCAAGTAACATTATCCTGTTTTCATGGTGTTGGCATTTATTTTGTCAATTGTCAGTATAATTTAGCTGATCCCGATACGTTTTGAGAAACCTGGCAGCATTCACTGAGACTAAATTGGGGTCTTCTCTCCTTCTCATTCTGCTAGAATATTTAGATGATCACCCTCATGCTGTATTTGGGTCTACCATATGTCATTCTTCAAATATTTTCTTTTACGATGTAGATAGTTCTAAATGCAAATAGTTATGAACCAAAAGATTTCACGGAAAATGTGGCATTTTAATTTATCTTAAAACATGGCTGACCTGGCAGAACTGACCTAGATTTTCCCATGACAGCAGTCAGGTGGAAATAAGCAACGGGCATCTCCATCTGTAGGTCAGACCGCCTTGATAGGCTATAGATCTCATTCCCAACAGTTAACTGGCATTAGAAACTGAGGTTTTTTTTTTTCTATCTTCTTTTGCAAAGAAAAAGTTACTTTGCCCCGAATGGGAGAGTCGTCTTTCTAGCACATAAACATTAAACACTAAATCCCACAAGCTACAAATCTTAATGAAAAGGCTGGTTTTTAACCAATCTTTAACTTACTCCTTGACACCTTTCTGAAATGGGAAACCTTGCTGAAGGTTTTGTAAACTGCTTCAGTGAATTCATAAACGACTGAACGGCTGTCCTTAGGAAAACAAGTCAATGAAAACTGTCGTGTTTAGTTTCAATTTGTTCTGTTTGAACTGCTCCTAAGGATGCTGTATAAAGTTTCTGGTCGAGGTTTGGAATTATCCCCTAGCTTCAAATGTATTCCCTGTATTGAGAGACTTTAGTGAGGAATGAATTATTAAATCTCATTTCATTCCTGAAAATACCATCGCTTAATGAATGCTATGCATAGTATACAACCTACATGGCTCATTAAATATCTTAATACAACATTGCGATAACAGGGATAATTTTTAACCTTAAGATTGTTTCACTTCAAGGAAAAAGGGCATGCATAACATGTTGACATTCAATGCAATGAACTATATATGGGAATTAACTCAAGCCATACGCAGTCCCAGTAGAGAAGGGGGAAATAGGCAGAAGGGTCCCATCCCTGTCTGAGGAACTATTGGTGACTGATAGCTACCAGGAGAAGAACTTAATTTTCTATAATGCTGTGACATCTGGTAGGTTACCCATACATTCAAGAGTTTATAGACATCACTTTTAATTTGTTGCACCAGTAAAAGGAAAATAGAAGGCCAAACCCTCCTTGATCACAGGTGCCATAGGAAATCCTACAGCCAGTAAGTAGTCTTTAAGTTACCTGGGCATGGGCTTTTATATGATAAATGCAGATGTAAAGCACACATTCGCTCTCTCTTCTGGCTGCAGGATTCAGTTGCTGTTCCCCATTCGAGCAGAGGACTGTGATCTGTGAGTCTACCCCTAAATAAATAACCCTTTAATTATACTCAGTTCTGAGCTAGTGTGGGATTTCTTTTTAGTGTCCCTCTTCACACAGGTACATGAAGTTCCTATTAGGTCTTCCACAAGGTTTCAGGAAATGTTGGTTTTACAGAATTAACTAAAAATGATACATTCCTTTTACTTTTGAAGGGAAGTTTGAGAATAATTTGTATTGCTTCTACAATTTTGGTAGAATGGGTTTAGGAAAAAAAGACATTAAATAAAGATATAGGAATGGGGAGTGTATCTAGGAGGAGTTGGGGAAGGGGGTAACATGACAGAAATAAAATGTATAAAATTCTCAAAGAATAAGTAAAAATACAAAATCACAATTTATAGATGTGTTTGTTGTATGAACGCTTGACTGATGTTCATTATAACTAAGCTTATGTTATGTTTTTTGTTTTATTCCCCTAACTTAAAATTCAGTAAGTCAGGCACTTTTAAAATTGTGTTAGCTGGACATGCAGTGCATGCCTTTAATTCTAGCACCTGAAGAGACAGAGGGAGAAGATGTTCTGTGATTTTTTGAGATGAACCTAGTCTTCACAGTCATGGCTTCAAATGGAGACTGTTTCCAAAAATAAAAATAAAATGAAGCATAAAATTGTATTCATTTTGAACATTTTGTTAGTTCTCACAATTATTTTCAAATAGGTAGATTGA
Organism: Chionomys nivalis; assembly: GCF_950005125.1. NCBI lineage: Eukaryota > Metazoa > Chordata > Mammalia > Rodentia > Cricetidae > Chionomys > Chionomys nivalis. Next base: position 24,343,222 of record NC_080103.1, on the reverse strand, counting down.
CATTTGTTAGATAAGTTTTTCTTTAAAAAACTCTCTTCGTTAGTTTAAACTGTTTACTTGATACAACCTAAGGATCTTTTGGGAAGGCAATCTCAGTTTACAAATTGCTAGATCAGATTGACCTCTGGACATGGCTACATGTGTGAGTATGTGTGTGTCTAGATTGTTAATTGATATAGGAGGATCCATGCCAATGTGGACAAACCATTCATTAAGCAGATGGTCGTGAACTGTGTAAGACAGCTAGCTAAACATAAGTCTGCCGGCCTGCCAGCCAATCAATACAGTGTCGTCCACAGATTCTGTTCCATTTCTTTGGCTGTGAAGTGAGTTCCATAGTCGGAGGCAATGCTTGTAGAATAGAAAGCAGGCCTGCCTCCAAGTTCCTGCCTTAGTTTCCCTCAGTGATGGACTGTAGCTTCTCACTGTAAGCCAAATAAACCCTCTCCCTGCAAAGTTGCTTTTGATCAGTGGATCTGTAACAGCAACAGAAATAAAAGTAGAATAAACACGATCACATTTATTAATGTACATGGGTGGCATTACAGTCTGGGCATTCTAAAGGGACAGAATGATATAATAAACACACACACACAGTCATTAAAGGGGATTTGTTAAAATGGCTTACAGATTCTGGGGTCTCAGTGGTCCAACAGCGGCTGTCTCCCAATGGAATGATCAATAATCTGGTAGGTGTTCAGGCCACTAAACTGGATGACTCAGTAGTTCCGAACTGATGCTCAGGTCCAAAGGATTTCTGGAGAGCTGCTTGTCTTCTTTCTGTGTTGGAATCCTGAAGACATTGGTTCAAAGACCGGCAGAGAAATGTCTTCGCAGTCGAATAATAATAAATGAATAAATGAACTAGCCAGTCAGAACGAGGGAAGGCAAGCAAAAAACCAGAAGCTTCCTTTTTCCATGTCCTTCTGTGTGGGCTGCCACCAGAAGATGTGGCCCAGTTTGAAGGTGGGTTTTGCCACCTCAAATGATTTAGACAAGAAACCCCTCACAGGTGTGCCCAGTTGCTCAGAATTTCAGCTGATTCCAGATGTAGTCAAGAACTGTGACTGACCATCACAGGTGGTCTGTTGGTCTGACATGTAATTCTTTTAATGTGAATTCAATACATTGTTGAATTAAATTTACTTATATTCTGTTATAAATTCTTACATCCTTATCAACAAGAAATATTGATAATTGGATTTCTTTTCACCTTTTCACTTTTTTCTTCCCTCCTTCCTTTTTTTTTTTTTTTGTTTGTTTGTTTGGCTTAGGAGATATAACATTTTGTCTTGGTGTCCAAAGAGAAATACAGGTGAGATTTTTAATTATCAATTAAGTGGGTTTAAAATTGAAAAATGATTTTGCCATTATGTGGTTGCCAGGAATCGAACTTTTGACCTTTGGAAGGGCAGCCAGTGCTCTTAAGCACTGAGCTATCTCTCCAGCTCTGGGTTTAAAATTGATAAGCTTGAATACTTTCAGAGATTTGGTATTTGACCGTCATGTAATAAGGACTAGTAAATTGTAGTCAAGAATGTAAGAATCCAATGAAGGAATTACTGGTGTATTGGCTCTGCTCTTGCATTCAATGTACTTTATCTACCGTCTCTATGAATTGGTTAGCACGTGTGGGCCAACAAGATATTCAGTGCTGAGGCCATAGAAGTCAGAACGTCAAGTGTCATTACTAAGGTACGAATACCAGTTCTTCCCAACAGCCCTTTAAAGGGAAGAGAGAGCCTCCAGCACCTTGATTTGGGTTTTGTGAGATGCAGAGCAGAGAACGCAGCAGGCAGTTCCACGACAGAAGTTTCAATGTAACAGTGAGAGAACAACAGGCCTTGTAAAAGCCTGGCCGTCACTCGTAATTCGTTGCTCCAGAAAAAGGAAAGTGGTACACAGTCCAAACCCTCCCTGATCTCAGGTATATGAACTTCCTAGTGTGTCTTCCACAAGGTTTCAGGGAAAGCTTGGTTTTACAGAAGTAACTAAAATGATACATTCCTTTTTAATTTTGGAGGGAAGTTTGAGAATAATTTGTATTGCTTCTACAACTGTTGGTAGAATTTACCATTCATTGTAATTATCATAGAACAGGACTCTTTCTTGATAAAAGATACTTTTATTTTGCTTTTTAAATAAAAGTTATTTGGAAAAGTGATTAAATATTCTAGGCCTATTCAGATTTTTCCTTTGTCATTTGGTCTTCATAGACTGCGTCTAGACATTTGTCCATTGCATATAGGTTATAAAATATTTTGGGGTATAATTATGCAATTTTTCATTTTCCTCTTAGAGTTACTTTTTTCCTATAAAACTGATGTTTTCTTTTAAGTTTCATTACCAACTTCAGTAATTTGGGTATTCTCTCTCTTTTTTTCTTAGCCCATTTACTTAAAAGTCTTTTATTGTTGTTTTGTATCAACTTATATTTTTTCTAAACATTTCCTTTTCCTTTACTCTAAACTATATTATTTTCTGCCTTGTATTAACTTTGGTTTAATTTGAAGTTTTTCAGTTATTATTTTTAATGTATTTCTATTTGTGAATATTTCTGCTGTGCCTATATTTTTGGTATGTAGTATTTTCAATTTTACTCATCCACAAACATTTTCTAGATATATATTAAATTTTCTTCTCATTGTCTAAGTTTAATTTTCTCAGAGCTGTGAATGTTTTAGTTTTGTTTCTGTTTCAAGAGCAGCAGTTAGCTATCAGAGCATACATGCCCAGTATTTGGCAGCTAGATCCGTTTCCTCATCCTGAGGTCTCCCAGCCCCTGATCAAGCTGCTCAGAAAATACATGCTCAGAACACCTGTAAGTTAAGTACTTACAGCTTCTGCATCTGGCAAGTTCTGCTCTCCGATGCGGAAGCAGAATAAGGTAGAAAAGGGCAATTATCAGATACTGATTTATTTACTGATTGACTTAAAGCACTGTTTGTACTGCCCATTTGTCAAGCATGGTTTCTCTTGCTCCCTGGAACAGAATGACTTAGAGAAACCGCTGAAACAATTGGTCATTGCCCTCAACAACCTGCTCACTGCCCCCTGCTTATATAAAATCTTGCTTGCTTGCCCGCCCCACCTTGTGCTTTTAAATTAGAAAATGAGAAGGCAACCTGCCCTCGGTGGTAAAGCCTTCCAGGCACTATCCTGGCTTTGGTCCTCACGTGATGTCTCTTCTCACACTCTCTCATTGGTGTCAGAGGGCTGACTCCAGAACAATTCCAACAGAAGATTCCCACAAGAAACCAAGATGGCACCACTTTGTGACAGTCTCTCCAGGGGATAGAAAAAATCTGTGTCCTCCCGTGGAAGAAGGAGGTGAGGAAACAGTCAAATTTTGTGTGGAATTTTCTTTCCGAAAGCCCTGATTCCCATTCACAAGTGAGAAGTCATGATCACATCATGTTACAACGGCCTTATCTCTGAATCTCCTCACACTGGCTACTATTTCATCATTGCATTATAGAGGAATGTATTCAAATCATGATATCCTAGATATCTGTTCTGTTTATTTTATCTCCTAATCCCACTTTTGGCTCTCACCAAGTTCACTTAACTAGATCTTATTGGTAGTTTACTATCTGCCCATTCCGCTTTCTAATCACACTACTCTTAATTTGAGAGTTAAACACTTCCCCTCAGCATGTTAAACCTAAAGGGTGCCCAGCACTTTAGGCTATTCTCCATACCTTTACCACATAGTTCTAGTGCTGTTGTCTTGAAAATAAAACCCCAGCTTCTGCATCACGCGGAAATTCACATTCAGGCTCAGCCCTTATGCTTTTTGTCCAGCCATTTTGCTTTTCAAATTTTGTTTATGTGTTAAACTTTCAGTTTTCTTTTACTAGAACTCAAATTCCTCATTTTCATGAGATATTATTTACTTTGATCCTGCTAAGAATGGAATGGATGGTGAATAAAATTTTACTAGATAAGTACTCACTGGTAAAAACAGATGTCTGCATTCTCTCTCTCTCTCTCTCTCTCTCTCTCTCTCTTTCTCTCTCCATCTCTCTCTTTTTCTCTTTCTTTCTATGTGTACGACTTATATTTATTCACCAAATTTTAAGTCAACAATCTTTTTGAAACTCTACAATATTCAAGGAAGAGGAAAGTTACTTTTAAATTTTTCCTCTAACCAAGAGATATTCTATAAATATTTAGTAACCAACCATATATTTTTGCTAGAAAACTAATTATATGTGTGAGGTTTGCTATTGTAATTCAATTTAGGACACACATTCTCAGCGTTGGCACTATGGGCATTGTCTAGGTATTCTTTTTTCCTAAACAAAAACAAAAATGGGATTTTGCCAGGCAGGGGTAGTGCATGCCTTTAATCCCAACACTCAGGAGGCAGAAACAAGTGCTTGATCTCTGTGAGTTTAAGAGCAGCCTGGTCTATGGAGCAAGTTCCAGTACAGGCTCCAAAGCTACAAAGAAACCCTGTCTCAAAAAATTCAAACGAAATAAAACAAAACAAAAACAAACAAACAGCAAACAAACAAAAAACAAAAATGGGGTCTCATTATACAGACTAAACTAGCCTCAGACTAACAGAGATCTACCTGCCTCCACCTTCTGAGTACTGGGATTATGAGTATACTGCCATACTTGGTTTAGTCTAGATATTTCCTTAATGCAGAGAAGGACTGTGTGTACCACAGGCTACTCAGGAAAGCTTCTACACACTTACTCCCCGTTTCAGCTCACCAATTCAGGTTTATAATCAACAGTATCCCCAGACATTGCCAGATGTTGGGGGTGGCATAGGGAAAATGAAATGCCTCCTGTTTGAGAGAATGAGTGCTCCCAGAATTTAGAAAGGATGTGCACAAAGCTCTCAGTTGCTCATAAATCAGTAGGAAAATGTATTCCAGCAACATAAAAAATGTACACAGTGAGGAAATTTTTAGTTTTTTTTTTTTCCACAGTGAGGAAATTTAAGCAAACCTGTTTGCAAAATACTCATATTGTCAAATGAGGTATTTGTTCTGTAGAGCGAAGACAAAAATCATGCCATGGCCCACACCATGTTCCGTATTGACTGCTCTACCACATAGTCCATATTACCTGGAACCGCCTTCCTTTGGTCCATAGAAGAGATTTATACCTCCCCCTTAATAAAATTAAAATACATTTATAAAAATGTATGAGAGGGGGTTCATTTTGTTATTGGAAGACTATTTTCTCTGGCTATTGGTAATTTGGTATTTTTATTCCACAGTTAAATTATTTATCGTCACACAAATAATTGTTTGCGTGTTTAGTTGGCTGATCTTTTCCAGAAGGTTAATTCCAAAATGATTTCAGCAATCTAAGTTTGCACAGGAATTGTCACCATATTGTCTCACATCTTTTCATATTTTGAGTAAGTCTTTTAAATTGCGGAGGTATTATGCTCTAGGAAATGACTTGAGTTTTGTGCAATAACAGCTCTTCATTTGTATTATGAGTCTTAACATCCATTTAGAGTATCAACTCTCATAGTTCCAAATATGCTATTATGAGCCATTTGGAATTGTGAAAGCATTCATAAGTGAATGCATCCTAGAACAGTTCAAATTGGTTGGCTCTATGAGACACACTGAAAAATTAAAACAAATAGTATCAAATACATATGCACTTTGGTTAAATGAAATAAGTGTATTTTGGGTCATTCAAACACATTTCTCATTATATCAAGTGAGCCTTTTGGAAAAGTTGTTTTTGCATTTTATTGTGAGCAGAAAAAATAGTACTTCGGCAATATCCATGTCAGGAACTGTAGAAATATTCTCCAGTGAGTAAAGAATGTTACTTTATTAAGTCTATGAGGAGTGCAGAATCTGAAACCTATAGCCATTTGGTTCTCAGGAATCTTCATTTACTTAAAACATTAAAACAAACTATGCAAATTAATAAGGAGATTTGTTACCCTGTATTCATTATGCATTGTGTTTATAATCAAGTCATATTACACACAGTGAAATTTGAACAATAACCATTATGTTTTCGGTTCCTTATATTTTAGACCTTTCTTTAAAAAAATGCCAAACACCCTTACTTTGGAATATCAAAAAATTTCCATCCACCTCTACTTCCATAATTCCATCCACCTCACTCCAGAGCCCAAGTGTGTAGGAACTACGCTATTCCTTTGCCACTTCTGAATTGTGTGGGATTATCAGGTCATTCACAAGTTTTATTGCTGAGCATAGTAATCTTTGTCCAGAATATTAACTTCCAAAGTAGGTCTATGTGCAACTATTCAAGTCCACACCTGGTCTTAGCATGCTGATGCAAATGGAAAATATAATACTTCTGTTGGCCCAGCAATCTTTAAGTTTTTCTAGGCTAAAAGGCCACATCCATCATTTCAGATAATCCGTTTTATTTCTGCCCTTTCCTGCACACTCTCATCTCCCTTCTTAACAAGTTTTAAGGCAATTTCAGATAGATCTTTAAAATGATTATTAGTCATCATCACTGACACAAAAGAAGCAAGACCAAAGATAATCAACCTCCTCTTCCATTCATTCTATTAATTCAAGACAGTGAGTAAAGATTAACAATTTTAGTAGGCCTTTAACTACATGTTCCCGGTCCTCACAGAAGTCTTAAAATGTGAGTCGTTTTGAAGTTGCAAAATGACACTGAGAAAGACTAGCTTTCTTGGCCAAAGCTAGAAAACTACAAGATGTAAATTTGGTTCTGAAGTTTATTCTCATATGATTTCAACTCTAAATATTTTACATGAGGTGGATGGGACTATGGATGACAACGTGCTATTGACGTAACTATAGAGGAATACTTTCAGCTGTAGTATGTATTGTCTCTGTTAAAAAGAATAAGGATTCCACAAAGAAGCCCGAACCCCACTTTCTTGAACCTGTGATATATTTGGTTGCATCAAAAAACAAAATTAGATGTCAATAAAAGTAAGATTGCTGATCAATTGACCTCGCAATGAGATCATTCTGGATGATGTGAACAGACTCAGTATATTCACCGTGGTTCTGACCCTGGCACAGTGGGACAAGAAAGTGAGTCTCATGGTGGTTTTGCTTAAGGTGGAGTGAAATAGTTACTGTAGGCTACAAAGACAGGGCTTGGGGTACAAATAAATGGTCTTGGGTATACTCTGGTAACCAGAAAAAATAACAGGCATACAGAAACTCCCTCCACTTAGCTAGAAAGAATACTACCCTGATGCTATCATAATTTTGATCCATTGAGACTCATCCTTTACTTTAGAACTAGGCAGACAGAAGATGATAAATGCATGTCAGTTTTAGACATTTCATTTGTGGTAATTGCCTATATGTAATTTTTTCATAGAGAGGTGATACAATGTTAGTGTCAATTTTATGTCTTCAAAACATTCTAAACACAATAACACATAATGCACCAGAAAATATTAATCTTCTATTGTCATCAGGAAAGTCTTAGCCTTGAGCTATATTAACAATATAAATGTTTCCAGTTTTTATTTCTCTATATTTACTCAAATATTTTGCAAGTATAAAAACAATTATTAGCAATTTGATAACCTGTTATAGTGTTATGTTGAGAAGTTTTTGGGAGGCAAAATAGCCAACAGCAATTCTGGCCTCCAAAGACATGATCAAAAAAACTACACAACCCAATTCATGGGAAGTTTACTGTGAACTTGCTTCATATCTGAATCAGTGATGAAGAATAGAAGTGACATGATGTCATCTGGGTGCTTAATTCAGCAACATAGAGACAGGATTGGGTTCACAGTCTCTGCAGCTCACCTAGTTTTGTAGAGGACACATGTGGTCTTCTCTTTTCCAGAATCAGTGTCCAAGAACCTCCCCTTCCTTAAGACTAGCTTTGAAATGATTTGACCTTAAGAATGCTTTCTCTCACTCAGTTTTCCTTTTAGTACTTTTACTGCTAATCACAGACTAATAGATAATTAGAACACTGTCACAATCAAGAACTAGAAGTGAATTTGAAAAGCCTTGCTGGTTTTATTATAATGTGGATATGAATGGTTTTCTTTGTGTGTGTGTGTGTGTGTGTGTGTGTGTGTACACATCCATAGGAACCAGAGTACCATCTCAGGTATCATTCTTCAGGCATTGTCTATTTTATATTTTATTTTAAAAGACAGAATTTCTCATCCAGTCTAGAACTTATCAAACAGGCTAATCTGCACGGCCAGTGAGCCCCAGAGATCTGCCTCTGCCTCCTTTCAAGTGCTGGGATTGCATGCATATGCCACCATGTCCAGCTTTTTATATTTGTGCTGGGGACCCAACTCAGGCCCTCCTACTTGCAAGATAAGTACTTGGTTGCTGATCTATGTCCTACACTGACTCAGGTTGTTTTAATATAACCTATACCATCCTTCTGACGGTTCTTAGAAGATAACATGCACATTTGTTACCCTTAGAGACAGCAACTATAGATATAATTATGCCCTCATTTGAAATCTAGGTAGAACAAATGCCACCCATTTGATCTCAAGGGGAAACTGCTTCTCAGAGAAAGATGTCAGTTAAAGATGATGCCTAGTTTACCAGGGTTTTCAATATTAAGGCTCAAAACAATCATTTGAAGAACTATCTTAGAAGGTTAATGTAAGCAAGGCTTTTATAAAAAAAATATTTATTCTTAAATTTCTTATGTTATACAATATATTTTGATGATAGTCATCCATCCATCATTACCTCATTTTAGCTCTCCCTAGTATCCCCTAATACAACTCCCTCCCACCCTCATGTCCTCTATTTGTGTGTGTGTGTGTGTGTGTTATTTATTAACGCCAAAATCCAATTAGTGCCGTGTGTATGTATGTATTAATTTCTGAGTCCAATTAGTGCTGCCTGTATGCACATGGATGTCAGGCCATCCACTGAGGCATGGGTTAACTATTAGTAGTCATAAGCCCAAAGGACAATCATTATCATCGCAATAATTACCCACTGTCAATAACTCCTCCAACAAGAGTGAAGTTTCTGTAGCCCCTTTCTTATTTGCATTCAAATTCTGACTGCCTTGATATTGTGCAGATCTTGTGCATATTGCCAAAGTTTCTGTGAGTTGATGTACAAAAACTGTCATGCCCAAAAGTCAGCATTTCACAATTATGCTCCTCATCTTTGGTCTCTACCATTTTTTTTCTACCCGCTCTTCTGTGATGTTCCTTCCTTGAGACTCGGATGTGAAGCAGCTGAAATAGATGTTTCGCCCACAGCTGAGAACGTTGAAGTGTTATGATCTCTGCGCTAACCGTTAACCATTATGGAAAATAATCACCTCTGACCAAAGTTGGAAGCAACTGAAATCTATGAATGCAAACATAAATATTTAGAAGGAAGTTTGATAGGACGGTTGTTGAACACAAATAAAAGGGTAAATTCCCTGCTAGAGCCTATGATCTCCCCAGGTGTGTGAGCTTTTGACCAGGTTTACAACACCAGACATGAAGTTCTTCCTGTGGAGCGGGCATCATAGCAAACCAGAAAGTGGTCAGTTGTCCCCATAGCTATAATGCCACTACTGCACCAGTGTGTACTTCTTGACAGGCGGTTCAGTGCACTAGCCTGTAGGATCCGGCACTGGATAAGACCGTTGCTGTCTTCCCTCACAGCAGTCTGCACAGAACCTGCAGCATGATGTAAGTTAAAGGCTGTTTTTCGAAGGTATTTTGACAACAGTTCAACTATTCAGAATATATATACACACACACACACACACACACACACACACACATATATCAGAAGATTGTATTTAAGTAGCAAAGAGTTTGTACTCTAATGTTAATTTTTGAAAGTTTTTATTACATTCATTTATTTATTTGGGAGGAAAGGGCATGTGTCATGCTATGTGTGGAGGTCACATAATAATTCAGGTGTCAGATCTTTTCTTTTACCAATTGGGTTCAAGTAATCAAACTCAGAGGTTATTGGCAAGTGTTTTTACTCACTTAGTCACTCCACTGGCCTTAATGCTAACTTCGAACAAAGATTATATATATATATATATACATATAAATTTTATATATTTTATATATAATTTTATAGATTATATATGCATATAAATATACAACTGCATATATATACAAACACATAATATAGACAAAAGATAGAGTTATAAATACTAAAATCAAAACATATTCTGAGTCTTCCTTCCATAAAACCTCCTAGCTCAAATTCTCTGTCTAAGCTATTCAAAACTCTTCAAGGGAAAAGCACGTCTGTTTATTGTGGGTTTCTATGGCATTACATATGTACTTCTGTGTGTCTTGTACACTGATTATGCTCAACATGATAAAAATTTGTTTATAACTGCTGATCTCTCCAGTGTGAACAAAGTGTAATGGGGTTTGTTTCAAATATGCACTCAGAAGACTATACTTTCAGGGATCATGTTTTATGAGTTATGTTTGTAATTGCAAAAGTCCCAGGCACACAGAAGATTCTGTTTCTGAGTTCACTGCTTAAGGAAAATTAGTACATCAATCAATGAGCCTCATATGATTAAGGTAAACTTAAGATTTCTGAAGAACTTGAACAACAAAAGTAAAAGAAGTTTGGATAGTTTTCTTGATTTCTTTATTCTAATTTTGTTTTGAGATTAAACAAGTACCAACTGGTCTTCAGATATAATAAAATGTGTAACAGACAAGCTATCTTGTATTTGACTGATTGCATGAGAGATAGGGATTGCACACATTCATCAGCTGATTCTGAGAAAAAATTACATGACATATAAATAGAAATATGACTTTCTCCTATACTTAGAACATAGTTAATACATCTATTAAACAAATATCTTCTTGAATTGCTTTAGAATCCTTATTGAAGTATTATCTCTACATGCATAAATGCAAAAACTCGGGAATGTTTGATTACCTCTCATTTAGGTAGTACTTCTATCTATTTATAATATTTTCATACATTTTATAAGGAATTATTTGTGCTCTTTTATATTTAAACAAGCAGTTATAATCAACAAGAAAATTGAGCATATGTGCTTTCAGCAATATTGAGTTTAAGTGATTAAAGGAAATCACACTGTAAAGAAACAACTAGACAAATCCCAACACTGAAGTGTGTGCAGTGGAAACGACTGTCTTCACCTTGCATCTGCTTGAGTGGACACTATGGAGTATCCTTCCCCGTGCTTCTCCTGGTTTTGTACTCATCAGAGAAGCTAACCATCACATCAAAATTCAATGCATATTCTTCCTCTCTGTCCATCCAATAAACACCGCTGGCCTGTAATAAATGTGAATCTCCACTTTAGTGAGGAAAGGAAAATCTTGAATTTAAAGTTGTGGCTTCTCCAATGCTCAGAAAGGCATTCCAGAATCTAAAGAAGATGTCAGTATCCAAAGTATGCCAATAACGAAATGATCATATTTCCAATGAGTATGGGCCACCACAGTCAATTTACAAAATAATTTTCCTTGTCTTGTTAGGTTTCAGATGTTGGCTAATTACTTATGGACATCATTTTTGGTTGTGAAAAACATGGCTGAAGCATGGGTGTACTAGGATAAAAAAAATGTCATAGGAGGAAATTCAGGCAGGCTTGCATGGAACATCTCAGCCCATGGTAAGCTTTTATGCAATTATTTTCTGTAAGTGATGAGGAATCATTGGAGAAATTTTCATTAGGGAAATAGCAAGAAAGCTTGCATTTTTACATTACAATTTTACTTCCAGTGTGGAAGATGAATTGAAATGAACCTAGAAATAGGTACATAAATATATTTTTATATGAAAGAATAAATGAATTAATTTAAATTGCTATTTCATTTCTTATTCTCTTACTCTACTGCCTTAGGTAATTTGCCTTATCATTCATTGAAAAACAGTATATTCTAGAATATTCAAAATAGTCTACACAGTTAGGAAAAGTGGTAACATTTATTAAGCCTACTGTGTGTTCTTGTCACCTAATCTTCACAACAAACTGCATTGTGAAAATCACTCCCATTCCCATTTTATATACGGGGAATTTGAATCAGAAACCATGACAAATTATACAGTTATTTGGTGACAGATCTGGAACTCCAGCTCTCCCTGGCCAGCTGGAGTCAATGCTGAGAGTTTTGATGGAAATTCAGCAGTGGTAGACCGGAGGACAATTTTGCCCCATTCTATAAGGGTAACATAGAAAAAGGAGAGAGTGTCTGGAATATGAAGAACAGGAAAGCTTGGTCAAAATAGAAAGCTTGGTGATGACTTTCTTGAGATTATCTATGAATGAATCTCAAAATTACCTCAAAGGGTAAATTTCTTCCTTAAAGCAATTCATTCATTCACCTCATATTTTATAATTCCTAAGGTACATGGCACAGTGTCAAGAGAATGCTGTATTCTGGTATGTTTGAAACACATCTTGTAGTATGGAGAAGTAATAAGAAAAATAATTACAAGATTGAGTAACATTAGGAAGGAAAAGTGTCAGGGTAAAGTCTTGACAGAATTCACACATTCCAGGGTAGGACCGTGAAGATTAGAATTATTAAGCAAAAGGAACAGACACATGCGAGAAATAAAAGGCAGAAGCAACAGCATTGGAAGGGAAATTCAGCTAGTGCTGAACCATCCACATTTATTTTCCACATACTTATATACGTCACTCCAAAAGAAGAGGAGGGAAGTTAACAGACTTCATGATATAAGGACTAGACTAAGTATCCTCCAGGCTTCCTAAAACCTCTTGTCAATCTCCTTTGAAGGAACAGGAATAGCGAAGGGAGCAGATCCACCTCTCTATCCAAAATGCTGACTAAGCACACCCTAGGTCAGGATCTCTTGTTTGTAGCCACACCTGTTGTCAATGACTTTGAGAGAGCAAGAACAAGCTCTTACTCTCTGACCTTTACAGGCTCACCTCTGTGGACCTTCACAGAAGAAGAGTACATGGTTCTACACAATGTCTTCAAAATGGGACTCTAGGAAGGTAAAGTTTCAAACTTGTGTTAATGATTAAAAGTTATTAAACTAAGTGAGGGTATGTGGTATAAGAAACACATTCCTGCCACAAAGTAAGACACTGACAGCAAGATGGGTGGTCACAAAAACTAAAACTCACTAAGAATGACAAAAACAAGGGGTAAGAATTACCTGTGTGATGGGCAGGAATAACCAATGAGAAGTTTAATGGCATTGCCTGGGCAGTTGAAGACATTTAAAGTCTCATTTAGGATTTTAAAAGTTCACTCTGGCTACTGGACCAGAAAAAAAGTGGTTAAACAGTCGGATAATAGATTGAGTTTCAAATATATTTTGGAAATATGATTATTAAGATTTGATAATTAATTATATACCAGTATTGAGAAAGTAAAGAGCAAATTAAAGTCAGTTTATCTTTTCCTAGATTGTGTGAATGCTAAATGGTTATATCAAATTAAACTAGGAATTTTTGGTCATGGAGGTCCTAGATACCTTGTAAATAAAATGGCTATTGCTCTTGGTTACTCAACAGATCTACAAGGTAGAGCTTCCAGCCACTTTGGTTGCAGAACACTCTATACTGGACTAGAAGTTTCCTCCATGTTGGCTAGCTTTCAGAGTGATGGAAGGAAGTGTACCCTGCCTATTACAACACCGGACCGCTAGGCAGGGGATGCCCACTGGTACAATAATGGCATGAATGTTGTTGATCTTGCCAGTTGTTTTCTGATCAGATTTGAGGTCTTGTGACCTAGGGGCTATTCTACTATTGTTGTTATGCTAAATGGACTTGCTGTTTAACTGCCTTCTAAACATGCATGTTTGTCCCCATAGATTAGTGCTGTTCTCAGCTTTTTTAAAACTTCTTTTTATTTATTTATTTTTTTGCAGTGGCCCATGATAAACTCAAGAGCAGTAATTGATCAAAGTAGTGAGGATAAGTGCTTATTGAGTACTCAGCCCTAATCCTGACATCAAAACACTGTCTTCTGGACGTGATGTGTCCATGACACTCACGAATGCACCGTATATGTGACTGCCAGCACAATACCAGCTTAAAATTTGGCTTATCAGCATTTTACCAAGGATGGGAAAGGGGCTCCTAAAACCCAAATCTTCAACAAACTGTTTTCAGTTAATGGTTGCTAGGGAAAAGGATGTTATTTTCTTCAGCAGTACAGTCACTGTTTAGTTATCCATGCTCCAGTAATTAATGTCCTATTAATGCTCATACAGCAAGTTTATTAAATTCATTGTGTCCCTCCCAACACATAAGCATGCACATGCACAAACCAATCCAACCAGCCAACCAACCAACCAAACAAACAAACCCATGGAAGTGAAAGGGAGACATGTTTGAAAGAAGGGTTTCAGGGGGACATGGAATAGTAGAGGAAGGAAAATGGCAGAGGCAAATTGGCCCAAATCCATTATGTACATGCTGAGGAATAATCCTTTTGTACACTGTGAAGATTTGTCACTTGGATTGGTTTTATAAAGAAGCTGACTGGTCAGTAGCTGAATAGGATAAGGTTCGGTGGGAAAGCCAAAACTGAGACTGCTGGGAGAAAGAAAGGTGGAGCTAGGGAGTCACCAGCAGATGCACAGAGAAGCAAGATGGGAATACTGTCCTGAGCAAAGGTATCAAGCCACATGGCAAAGTATAGATAAGAAATACGGGTTAATTTAAATATAAGGATTATCCAGTAATAAGCCTAAGCTATCGGACGAGTATTTTCAATTAATATTAAGTTTCTGAGTGATTATTTGGGAGTAACTGCAAGCACAGGAAAAATCTGCCTATGCATTCATGCATAAAATTATCAAACTGTAAGATAAGTTGTTAAAAAGAAAGCAATCCAAACAAAATAGAAGCAGGAGGATGATAGTCCAAGTGGGAGCGAAAGGTTGGAGAATCTGGAACACATTTAATCTGAGGTATCCACAGGCAACCTGAGATGTTCAAGGTGGGGATTAAGACAGAATTGGGAAAGACATCTGAAATAAAGATGTAGATTAGATAGTCTCTGATAAACTGATGAGGTAAATGAGGTCATGCAATTGCTTTGTGAAGAAATGCAAGAGGAAGGGGGGGGGAAGAGAGAGAGAGAGAGAGAGAGAGAGAGAGAGAGAGAGAGAACGCTTTTAACAGAGCTAAAGGACACTTCAGAGTTGGCATGTTATGAGCAAAGGGAACAAAAGCATTTCCTGGAGAGTCAGGAATTAAAATTGAGCATGACAGCTGTACAGAAGATTTTGAGGTGGAACAGGTTGTTTACACTTGATCTTAGCCAAAAGGCTAAGAAGTGATGGAAGGGGGCTGTTGTTTACATGTCATTTGCTGACAGGAGGAAAAGTAGAAGAAAAAAATAAAACATGTTGAGTTTAGCCTCGAGGATAGGATTGGCTCCAGTGGAATGTTAGGGGTAGGTTGTACTGGGAGGGGTAAAACCTCTTTGCAAAAAATCTTGTAGAGAAGAATGTAAGATACTGAGGTGAGATGGAGGGCTAAGGGAAGTCGTTTATTCTGTATTCATTTTGCTCATTTGTTTTTATTCTTGTTGGACAGTGGAAGGTTCTGAGTCATATTTCCTTGGCCTGGGAGTGTTCATTCAGCAGAGGACAATGAGCTTGTGTGTCAATTCCTGTTCCCTACACCAACAGAATAGAGGTATTTTACGGAATGAGATCAAAGAGAAAAAAAAGAAATCACAAAGATCAAGCTTGGCTTGGAAGGTGAGAACATGACCAGAAAACATATTGCTGTAATAATGTGGATAAATCTTTCCCCTGGAGTAATTTTTTTTTTTTTTGCTCAGAACTTCAAATAAATCTTTGGTCATTTGTAGAGCCATTAATTCTTTCCTGTGAGGTTTGTGGCTCTTAATGTAGTTAATAGCCCAAATATTTATTTAGCATAGATAGCAGTTCAGCATTACGTATGTTAAATGTGCCCAGAGAAAGTGTGATCTCATGCTTGCATTCCCCAGATGTCCAACATCATCTCCACACAGAAGCAAGAGTGTGCCTCTAAAAATAGCTCAGATTCTCAGTTCTCGAAAATGAAATTAACACAGGTTGCTACATGTCTTTATTGAAATCCAGTGCTTGATATGCCATAGGAGTGAAATAAAATTCCTCACTGGAAAATTGATGATCAGAATACCGCTGAAGAAATCCTGGTTCCCCCTTTCACTTTTAATTAATTAATTAGTTTTTTTTTTTTTTTTTCGAGACAGGGTTTCTCTGTGTAGCTTTGGAGCCTGTCCTGGATCTCGCTCTGTAGACCAGGCTGGCCTTGAACTCTGAGAGACCCATCTGCCTCTGTCTCCCGACTGCTGGATTAAAGGCATGCACCACCACTGCCTGGCATACCCCTCTCTCTCTCTCTTTTTTTTTTTTTATACTATAAAATAGGGACAGAATAGTAGAGCTGAAACAGAAACATTCAAAAGCATATGCTCCAAAGAACACAATACATGCTGACAGAATGTTTAGCACTGAAAACATGCTTATGCATGCTTTTCTCCTAGTTTTGCCCAAACAAACCCAGGAGTTATAGTACACACATAAGACTACCTGGATGATTAATAATGGTGGACACTCCTTGAAATAATTGAGAGGAGTAAATTAGAAATATTTTGTCTAAGTTATTGTTATGTTGCAGTGAAGAGACACCATGACCAAGGCACTTATAAAAGAAAGCATTTAATTTGAGGCTTGCGAACACTTTCAGGGAATCAGTCCATATCCACCATGGTAGGGAGAATGACAGTGGACAGGTAGGCATTGCGCGGGAGCAGTAACCAAGAGATTACACTTGTTGCCAGAGAAAGAGAGACTGGGCCTGATGTGGACATTAGAAACCTCAAAGCCAGTCCACAGTGACACACCACAAACAAGCCACCAATTAGGGACCAAGCATTTGAATATATGAGCCTATGGGGACCATTTTCATTCAAACCACCACAGCACTAAGGGCATAGATGGAGGTTAAAATATTCCTGAAGCTTAAAAATGTGTGGATGGTTCTACACCCATGCATTTATGCACAGCACTTACTGAACTCAGCAGGTTATGAAAAAGAGCGTGATGTTGACAAGGGAACATGATCCAGATGGTCTGTGACAAGGTGGAGTGGAGTGTTTGTGGGTGGGTGGGGTTGATACGCTCCAATTACATTGTTTACCAGAATCAAATTCTCAAAGGATGAATTTGAAATTTTCAAATGTACAATGAAGCAAAAGCAGTATGATACATACTAAAAGACTTGCATGCACACTTTCAGGAACAACCTAAATAATATTTTATAAGGTTAGGATATACAAATGGATGCATCTCAACACTTAGACTGTCTTGGTGAGGTGAGAGGGGAAACAAAGTATGTACAAGAAGCTGCTGATAAGAGGCTGTGAAATGAAGTACAGTGAAGACTGCATATGATCATGTATAATGAATGTAAACTGTATTGAAACAGATCCAGGCACTATCATTTAAATGAGATTAAGAAAAGCATAAACAATTACTAAATAGGTCTATAGTGATACAACACCCCATCTCAAAAAGAAAACTACACAGTATCTGAGGAGCAATACTTGAGTTTCACCTTTGGCTTCCATAAATATGTGCACCCACGTTCTCCCACACATGAACCCCTGTGCTCCCCACAAATGCACCTACATGCTCACACACGTGCACACACACATATACATATACACAAAAAATTATATGAGATAAATAAATAGGCTGTCTAACATGTACATGTAAATTTAAAATGGCGCAGGCTGCCTCTCTTGCTCCTGCTCAGATGAACAAGGCATGCAACAGTCTTCCCTCTGGGCTACTATCGATTGACCGGCCTCTCCACAGTAGTTCCCAAAGTCACATAGGCAGAAAGGTCAAAAAGGGTACAAAATAAGATTCTGAATAAAGTCACCCTTTAGAGAAAGAACAGGAAATTTGGGAGAAGTGATAAAATAAAAAATCTCAGTAGGCTAATAAAAACCTCAAGAGATGGATCAATTTTGTTGAGCTCATTTTGAGGCTCCATTCATATACTGTAAAATATTTTTAAGAGACAAAGACAGAGACATTGCTAATTAATAAATACAGACCATCTTTACACTGGTCTTTTTTTTTTTACTAAATTAATATTTTATACTTGGATTGGATGTCAATCTTGACCTGAAGACACTCTGACTTTGCACAGAACAAAAGAAGGTCAAAAGCAACCTCCACATGAAAGTTTTATATTCTGACAGCACAAAGGAGTGAAATACTTTCTCATCTGAAATAGCAGTTGTCTGGGAGGTTCTTTTATTCTTTCATCAGCACATAGTAAATTGAGTCTTTTCAACAGTAATGCAATTGGGAACTTTAAAGATAATTAAGAAACATAAAATATGTCAGTCTTCTCAAACATAGTTGGAATATGAGTTTTAATCTCTCTTCTTCAGGAACATTAGCATAAGTTTAAGTCTATACTCTCATAACTTAAAAAATGCCTATCATTTAATTATATATATTTTTGTATCAAGAAAATATCTAATAACTATGTATAGAAAAATAGAATGCCTGGCTTTTTATAAATATTTAATAAGAACTGTACTAAGAATATATTGCTGATACATGAGCAGAAATATTTTAATAGGTTGAAATAATATAGCAAAACATTCGAAGAGGAGACAAAGGAAATTCTATAATAAATCTTAGGCTTGAGTAGTTGTGGTATAAATGTGAGAATTTAACTTTTTCCTGAATGCCTTAGAGGCCTTAGACAACACAGAAGGACCAGAGTGTCTGTTAGTACCCACAGGGTGTCTGGCAGCTAGATTGATTGTGGTACAGCATGATTTGTACCAGAACCTGCAAGCAGCACCTACTGTGGCAACTGTAGACTGCATGAGATTTCTAACAGCCCACCACCCCAATTGAGATACTCTAAGAAAAGACATACAGTTTATACAGCTTCATGGCAGTTATGATGCTTGCCTCAACGCTAGTCTAAAAGAGAAAGTTTACATGAAAATTCACACAGGCAAAGGCTCTTCACACATTGCCATTTTATTCCTAATTCACACTCATATTAGACTTTTCTTATCTACCCTGCACTCAAACCCACATGTCATAACAATTCAATCTGTTCTTGAGAGACTTTCCAAATTTAAAGGTGTCGAATGCTAGGAAGACATTTAATTCCTCTTAAAGGCCCTGGGTACCTTCAAGATCTAGAGGAGCAAACAGTGAGTACCTGTCCATCTCCACTGGGTTTCTGCACAATGGACCTCATTATCAGACTGCTTAGTTAGCACCAAAAGTCTCCTAAGGATCCAGCATCATTTCACACGTGAAAAATACTAATAGCTCATGGATCCTACATAACACACAAAGCAGATCCCTGCTGCCACTATCCTTAATTTGTAAATGCACAGTGGTCTAAAATACAGGGAAATGCTAACTCTCACAGGACAGCTGATCAAAACTAACGTATATTTGTAATACTGAGACTGATCCAAAATTACCAGTTTTTGGATATATAGGCTTTAAGCCACTCCAACATATAAGGATTTCACGTACATTAATATAAAATAGCTGAAATATAAATTAGAATATTATTTGGTGATACATGCAGGCAGTGAAGTTCCTATCAAGGTTAAAAGACCAAAGCAGTTTTCCCCAAGTAAGATGAGTAGAGAACATGATTCTTCCATCTGTGGCACTCCATAGAAGACTGGGGTGGGGACATTCTCTGGTTCACGAGAACTCTCCTCTCTCGGAAAAGAATGTCTTTTTTTAAAAAAGACATTGAGTTAGGAGGATATGTGTTGGAAATATTATGGGAGAGTTTTTGGAGGAGTGGAAGGTAGATAATCTTTCATGGTATGCATGTATGAAATTCTCAATAATAAACTGCATTTTCAAAACGAGGACTTAAGTGGAAAGACTTGGGAGATGACTCAGTAGAAGTGTTCGTCATACAAGCATGAGGACCTTAATCCGATCACCAGAAACCACACAAAAAGCCAGCTGAGGACTTGAATTCAATCCTCATAACTCATGCTTAAAAACAAATCCAACCAAACAAAAACCAAGCAAGACAAAAAAAGGTCTGAATATGCTAATCTGTACTTATAATCCCAGTCCTGGGGAGTTAACGGTAGCCAGATCCCTGAATCTCGCTGTCCAGCTAGCATAGTTGAATTCATTAGCTCCAGGTGAATGACCTTGTTTTATAACAAGGTGAAAAGAACTTGAATAACAACATTGGATCTCCAAATACCTGTGTGTGCACATGTGCACACGCACACACAGACACACACACACACACACAAAATTTAACGAGAAAACACCTTAGTGTTTATTACCTTCCCAATTTGAGTAGACATCTGAAATTTAAGTCCAACTTTGTTATTAATTAGGTATGCTACTCCAGGAAAGGAGAGGTGCTTCGTTAACGTCCAGAGACGTTTTATAATGTAAGAAATTCATATTGGATGATGTTGAAGGCTCTTCATCCTTTTCAGTTTTATCCGTTTCCTTTCTTAAGTTAAATGTAATTGTTATCTAATTAGGTTGATAAATTTATTTTAAGTATATAGAGCATGCTAACTATTTGCTAAATGTTGAAATGCAAAGACAGAAAGCTACAAAGTACATTTTATACATCTATCCAAATGCCTGTTTAGTAAGTGCTATTTTAACAACGCAAAAAAGTATTAAAGTAAGAAAGAGAAGTAATTAATTATAGAAAATAGAGAAAATTTTTGGTTATGAGCCTAGCCTTTAATGGCTAAGCCATCCCTCCAAAGAATGGATGAAGAATGTGTGGAATATATACATATTAGAGTACTACTCAGCGGTAAAAAACAATGACATCTTGAATTTTGCATGCAAATGGATGGAAATAGAGAACACTATCCTGAGTGAGGTAACCCAGATCCAAAAAGATGAACATGGGATGTACTCACTCATAATTGGTTTCTAGCCATAAATAAAGGACATTGAGTCTATAATTTGTGCTCCTAAAGAAGCTAAATAAGAAGGTGAACCCAAAGAAAAACACATAGTTATCCTCCTGGATATGGGAAGTAGACAAGATTGCCAGGCAAAAAAATGGGATCTTGGGGGTGGGGTGGGATAGGGGTAAGGGGAGTTGGGGAGAGAAAAGTGAGAAGGGGAGGATGGGGGGAACTTGGGGAAATGGGATGGTTGGGATAAAGGAAGGGTGGATATGGGAGCAGGGAAGTATACATCATAATTAAGGGAGCCATCTTATGGTTGGCAAGAGACTTGAACCTAGAGGGGCTCCCAGGTGCCCAAGGCGATGTCCCCAGTTAATTCCTTGGGCAGCCGAGGATAGGGAACCTGAAATGGTCCTATCCTTTAGCCATACTGATGAATATCTTGCATATCACCATAGAACCTTCATCTGGCGTTGGATGGAGATAGAGACAGAGACCCACATTGGAGCACCGGAATGAGCTCCTAAGGTCCAAATGAGGAGCAGAAGGAGAGAGAACATGAGCAAGGAAGTCAGGCCCGCGAGGGGTGCACCCACCCACTGAGACAGTGGGGCTGATCTATTGGGAGCTCACCAAGGCCAGCTGGACTGGGACTGAAAAAGCATGGGATAAAACCGGACTCTCTGAACACGGTGGACAATGAGGGCTAATGAGAAGCCAAGGACAATGGCACTGGGTTTTGATCCTACTTCATGTTCTGGCTTTGTGGGAGCCTAGCCAGTTTGGATGCTTACCTTCCTAGACCCAGATGGAGGGGGGACTTTCCACAGTGCAGGGAACCCTGACTGCTCTTCGGACTGGAGAGGGAGGGGGAGAGGAGTGGAGGGAGGGGGAGAGGAGTGGGAGGAGGGGGAGGAAAATGGGAGGCTGGGAGGGGACAGAAATTTTTTTTTCAATAAAAAAAAGAAAATAGAGAAAATTATTTCACTGAAAGCATATTTTATATGTTATACCTTTAAGAATGGATTGTTTCCTGTGGATTGAGGTATAGAGAAAAATGTTCTCTATGTCACTTCAAATTCTATAATTTTATAAAACAGTAACAGAAATCTTGACCATTAAGTACCAACTGAAAAAACACTGCTACTATTAGAAATAATGTGAAAATCCTAAAATGTACTTGAGCGTTAAAACTCAAAAATCTGAAACCCGGAAGTCCTTGGCTCACTGTTGTCAGCCATTATGGTAAAAAAAGAGACCATTTAACATCTCAACTCTTTTTGTTTTCCATTTATGTTTCATGAGGATTTTGGATGGCAAGCAGTGTGCTGGTTCTTTTCTCTTGCCAGCTTAACTGGACCTAGTGTCATCTGGATGGAGGGAAACTCAGTTGAGGAATTGTCTTAATTAGACTGGCATGTGGCCATGTCTGTAAGAAACTGTCTCCATCGATCACCTGTGTTGGAGGGCCCAGCGCACTGTGGGTGGCACTATCCCTAGGTATGCAGGTCTGGGTTATATAAGCTAAACATGAGCCAAATACAAAGCCAGTGATCAGCTTTCCTCCATGGCCTCTGTTCTAGGTTCTTTTTTCTTTATCTTTTTCTTCTTTTCTTTTTTGGTTTTCTTCAAGACAAGGTTTCTCTGCAGCTTTGGTGCCTGTCCTGGAACTAGCTCTTGTAGACCAGGCTGGCCTCAAACTCACAGAGAATCGCCTGCCTCTGCCTCCAGAGTGCTGGGATTAAAGGCATGCACCACCATTGCCCGGCTTGTTCTAGGTTTCTTTCCTGAGTTGCTGCCTTTACTTCCTTCAGTGATGGACTGATACCTGGAAGTGAAAACTAAAATAAACCCTTTCCTTGCTCAAGTTGCAGAATGTTCATCAAAGCGATAGGAAACAAACTAAGACAGGCTCTAAAGCCAACTTGAAGTGTATCCAGAAATTGGCAATACTACTAAGCTCAGTGACAGGAGGAAACCTTGGACAGAACGATAGACTCTGACTACTTTCTCTAAATTGTTCCCCAGAGCTCCATTTTCTTTTTGTTTGTTTTTGTTTGTTTGTTTGTTTTTTGTTTTGTTTTGTTTTTCGAGACAGGGTTTCTCTGTGGCTTTGGAGCCTGTCCTGGAACTAGCTCTGTAGACCAGGCTGGTCTCGAACTCACAGAGATCCGCCTGCCTCTGCCCATTTTCTTGATCTAAGTCTTTGTTTTTGATGGCAACCTCAGCGAACTCTCAGTTAACAACTTCTGTCCTTCCTCCTACTGTGCTCCAGACTCTTCTTCCCAGCTCCATTTAGAAAATGACAATTTGGTGGCTTCAGCCATTTTCTTTCTGTTAGAACAGTCAACTGAGAGCTAGAAGAATGGAAATATCATCATACCTGCTTTTCTCATGAGCACTATAGACCAGGAGAGAACGTGGTATATGAACCTATGTTTAGAACCTGTCTCCTTTGCCCTCTAAGAAAGACTTTCTAGTACTCAGTCTGCTGAAATTTTGCTACTACAAGAATTACTGGACATACTATGATCAGTACAGAATCAGATGACATATTTATCAGTTACATTTTTGTTACTGTGACCAAATATGTTAGAAGTGACTTGAGGAAGTGAAGATTTATTTTTGCTCATGGTTTGACTGTTCATGAAAATATTAATTTTCCCAGTAGTATTTTAGAATTATTACCACCTTTATAGAAGATTCTATTGGAATGATATTACCAAAAGTCAGGGAGGTTATGTTTCTTGGAAGAATAGGAGGAAGTAATTGATGAACAAAGTAATATTTGCTATTTACACCTGTTGTTAGAGCATCTCATTCTCAAAATCATTTTGGAGCAAGAACAGAAAATGTAGTCAAATTTGAAAGTGCTAATTGGAAAAAATAAGGCAACTAAAACAAGGTCACAAAAATGTGAACAGTCACCCATTTATATCTATTTTATAATATGGCATTTAAAGAAATATATCCCTATTTTTTTTCTTTGGTGATGTCAAGGCAGTAGTCACTGGTTTAGTCAGGGAAAATTCGGAAGTCTTCCACTGGGGTGATCCTCACTGTTGTAGGTTTATGGGAAGGATGAAAAAAATTAAATACCTACTTTATTTTAACATATCACTAATTATGGAATTTGCATTTTATACATTTCTCAACATTGTTAACCAAAATCTGACAGACAGCTAAAAGAAGAAAGGTTTTCTTGGCCTCGTGTTGTCGAAGACCCTATGTCCATCTTGGTGTGGAAGGTGAGGCCGTGGGAACTTGTCAGGCCATGGAAGAAAGAGGATGAGTTAGACACTCTTCATACCTGGGGGAAACCAAGCCAGAAAAACACTTAGGTGTCATCTAGACTCATCCCCAGTGACCTACTTCTGCAACTTAGGCCAGAGGCTCAGAGTTTCCATAGCCCCCCTAATAGCATCACTACCTGAGAAATATGTCAAAGACTAATAGGAGGCACTTAATATTCAAATAATGACAGCCAGTCACAATTTACATAATTTGACATAGCAGATTGTCTTAGACAAAGGTATTTGTTGATTTCGATTCAGTTTTGTGCTTCTTTCTCCTAGTCTGGTCAAGCGGTTGCACTCAGAGGAAGAAGAGGACCCACAGAGCACTCAGTGGCTCACTGGCTGCAAGTGAAATACTCGCCCAGCTGACACTATGACGGTTTCTGGCCATAGAGCCGTGATTTGCTGTCTGGCTTGGTTGTGGACTGGTGGTCTCCTTAACCCTCTCAGCATCACTAGAATGTAAGCTCTGTAGCAGTAGGTATTGTTTCTTAGAGGATAGCTTTGCACAATGTAAGTGCCAAATGTTATGAACAATGACTGGATAATCAGAAAGGAGAACGCTCCTCAGTTCCAGTTCATTCTCTCTGCCTACCCCCTACTTTGTGAACAAACTATTTAATCCTCATGACTCGCGTTCTGGTACACAGCAT
Source organism: Chionomys nivalis (assembly GCF_950005125.1). Lineage (NCBI taxonomy): Eukaryota > Metazoa > Chordata > Mammalia > Rodentia > Cricetidae > Chionomys > Chionomys nivalis. Next base: position 24,318,377 of record NC_080103.1, on the reverse strand, counting down.
GTGAACAGGTAAAATTTACCTTCCATATGCCTCTTAGTTCTTGGTACGGCTCTGCTAACATTTAATCTATTTCCATTCTTTGAAGAATTATTTGATGGCATTTTGTTACTTTAAGCATTACTGTGACTAAATATCTGCTATGAAGTAATTTAAGATAGGACAGGCTTATTTGGACTCACCACTGGAAGAAAGAGTCCATCATGTCATGAACAATACGGTAGCAAGAGGATGAGGCAACTGTTTGTATAGCATGTCCCATCACATGACAAAATGAGACAAAGGCTGGTTCTTAACTTATTCCTTTAGCTAGCATAGCATTCTTGCTTATAATGCCCTTGTAGATTCTCTCTATATCTCTTTAGCTAGCATAGCATTCTTCCCTATAATGCTCTTGTAGTTTCTCTATAAATCTTTTACGTATCTCAATTTCAATCTCTCAAACTCCTTGCTTGCCCTTACAAAGAATTGTTGCTTAGCTTTATATCCATCGTCCCCACCTAGTTTCAGATTGTCAGCAGATCTCCCTTTCTGCGTAATTCTGGAAGTCCCCTTCTATCTCATTTGACCCTGTCTGAAATTCCTTTACAGAGTCATAGTGCACCTTTGTGGATCTTTGCTCTCCATAAGAACCAACCTATTATAGATTTAAATCTGATAAGATCACCTCGAATATTGCAAGGTTGTCAAAGCTTGCAACTTTAAAAATAGCCGACATTTATTGAGCCCTTACTATGTGCCAGACATTGTGCTAAGCATTTTATGCATTGCATCATTTAACTTTTGTGCAACTTTATGAATAGGTTTGGTTGCTTTAGCCCAATAATTAAGACAAAGAAGATATGGAGAGATGGGCCAAAGCATTTGCTCAGGATTGTTTAACTGACATGCAGCACAGTAAAGGTTGATAGTTGAGTTTTTCATCAAGGCCTGTGTTCTGAAGAAGCACACCAAACACCATTAATTACTTAGCCACAAATGAAGAATTATAGCACATTTTCACAATTCATTTATTAAATATTTGAACTTTGAAAATTCACAGGCAAGCAATCTTTTAAATTACAGTATAGAACAGAAAAGAGGATGTTTACCACTCAGAAATGTCTTTGATTTGGTCAGTTCCCAGAAGATCACTGTGACTCCAAACAGGCAAATGGGTTCCAATGAGGCAGAAATATCTTTTTGTTCCCTTCACAGCAAAATCATCTTGTCTTTCCTCATTTTTCATGCTATATTACATTCACATTCTAGTCATGAGAAAAGACAATTCAAAAGTATTTCTTTAAAATTCCCTCCCAGATCCCCCATAGAATTGCTTTCGCCATTAAGTTGTCATGTGATATGTATTTTTTTCTGGGAATAGTTTGCAGTTCCAATTAGTAAATTAAATAAACACAATAGCGCCTCACTGCTCAGCAATGTGCTAGACCACAGTGGAACTGGCAACTCCCCTTCAAGTCATTTACTAGCCTCATGATATTCTAATTACCAATATAGTCTTGGGGAAAAATCATTTCGTTGTATTTTCTCTCCATTGTAATCTTTTAAAAAAAATATTGCTCAGCATGAATAAGCTATGGAATATATCAGAAAACAATAATTTCAATGATTCTGTTTAAAAATGTGTTTCAGATTCTTCATGCTGAGAAAGTCACCCTCTGAGTCCTTAAAATGCAGAGGTGTGGCCGGAGACATGACTCGGCTCTCAAAAAAAAGCACTAGTTTCAGAGGACCTGGGTTCAATTTCCAGCATCCACAAGACAGTTCACAAACCATTTATAATTCCTGCATTACCATGGGTACCACACTTATGGGACACAGACATACATGTAGATAAAACACTCATACACATTAAAAATGTAATTCAAAAATGCAGTAGTGAGCCAAGCTTGGAGTTCACCTGCAGTGGGTTCATAAATCTCCACACTGAGAAAGGCTTCAGGATCAGCATGGAGTTGTGACCCTGTCTCCATTTGTGTGTATGCAACACTTAATTCTCCTGGCCTCATAAGTGGATTTTTCTTCCTAAGTCAGGAAAAGGAAGAGAAGACGGTCAGTAGAAGGCCGACATTAGAGGAACAGATTATGGCTGCCTCCGCTCCTGCAATTTACAGCTAAATTTCCTTCATATCAACTCACTCAAGCATTGTTGCTAAGTCTACACACACGCTCGCTTTCTCTTTCAGCAAATAGGGCTTTCATGCCTCTTCCAGAGTGGCAACTACTTTCGTCAACAACCAGAGCAGCTCACTGCTGTGAAAATAACTTGGAGTAAAAACCAGCCAACCAAATAAAAAAAATGTATTTGTTCCTCAGAATTGAAGTGGAAAGCAAAATACCTGGGGATACAGTATTCAAAGACAGATGGTAAGGAGGTTTGCAAAAAAATAAAATAATAACAATGCTGTAACTCGTATTGGAAAGAGAGTTCCAGAGTTGAAATTCCTTCAGGTTGGAGGCCGTTCTGGCATCTTTTGACGATGAATACCTGTTGACCGCACTATTCAGGGGCTATTGAGCTTTGACAGTTTCATTGATTCAAGGAGCCTGTGAAAAGAAGACGGCTCAATGTTTAGTTTGTGATCAGAAGTGTTGATGTTTCTGAAGCTTCCTGCTTCTTAGCTCCTATACACAGTTTGTAACTCACCACATGGTCAAAATCCCTGTCTTGGTTGGCTGACCGCAAGGTCCTCTTGCTGAAGAGAGAGGCTGAATGTAGCATATACAACTCTGCTCCTATTTTGAGCAGAAATGCCCTAGAAGTCCAGAAAACTGGGTGTCTGAAAATTGAACATTAATGTGTTAAATGACAAAAATAAGTTGTTTTCATGAATTTTCAGTTAAAATAACTAGATCTGTAAAGCTACTGTGAGGTTGAGTTGAAATGAGATGTCCTTGTTTATTTATTATAATCAAGAGTATCCTGGATTGAGGGCTATAAGACTATTAAACATCCCTTTTGTGCTGTTTGATGTTCACATGACTTTGGCTAGAATAACTGCACGTGTCTCAGTATTCATTCACATTACAAAACATAGACCGAAACTCCTTACAAAGGGCTCTGGGGATTGGTCTGTCAGTAAATGCTCTCCTTGCAAGGGCAAGGACCTGAGGTTGATTCTCAGAACCCATATAAACATACAGGGTTTGACGGTATATATTTGTAATTCCAGAACTGGGAAGGTAGAGGCAGGAGAGGTTTTCTGGACAGTCTTACCTACTTGATGATATCAAAGCCAATGAAAAGACCTTATATTAAAGGAGATAGACAGTATTCCTGAGAATGACATTTGGGCTTGTTTTCCAGCCTTCTCACGTGGGCACACACCTATGCTCACACAGGGGAAGGGCTATAAAGGTCTTTACATTAGTAGGATTTTGACAACATCTAGCTTATCAAGTAATTCTAATAGACCACATCCTTATGATTTACAGACCTGGAAACCTAGTATACACAAACAGCCTCACTTAGTGCAAAGCATAGTAACATGCAGGTTAATGGGGAAAAGCAGTTCCTTAAAAATTAATTTTTATTTGTTCTGTTCTATTGAGTAGTCACATTGTTGGTTCTTTCCACAAATTACTTCAGAAAAGCGTTCCTCCATATAAAATACCGCATATTAGCAGTTCTGCAGTAGAGAGTTTAAGACCCAGAGCACATTTCCTATAGAGTTAGTGCCGTCAGACTAATTAGAGTTATGTACACTGCAGTGTCTGCTTAAGAGATAAAGTTGCAGGGCTTTAAGTTAATGTACAGAGTTTCACTGGAAAACACGTGCTGGTTGCTCCTGGGGAAGCATGTTGTTTCTTATAATCTGATCTTAGTCTAATTTAACCCAAAGTGTCCTTTCAAAGCATTTCTCACTTTGCTTTAGAATTTAATCCCTAAACCGGGCAGTGGTGTCGCACACCTTTAATCCCAGCACTCGGGAGGCAGAGGCAGGCAGATCTCTGGGAGTTCGAGGCCAGACTGGTCTACAAGAGCTAGTTCTGGGGACGGGCACCAAAGCTACAGAGAAACCCTGTCTCGAAAAACCAAAAAAAAAAAAAAAAAAAAAGAATTTAATCCCTATAAGGAAGTTAGTTTATCTGAACTCACTTATGTTTATAAACTCCATCAGTAAAGATTCAATAGGAGAAACAGACACACATTTTATGAAAACACAATAGGCAGATATAACTAGATAACTAGATGTATGCATATATAATGACAGATGATAGAGATGATAGATACATAAATACATAGAAATGTAAATACATAGATACATAGATAAATATTTCAGAGATATGATCTTATACAATATAAATGCTTAATTTAGTTAAAAAGTCCCTCTAAAGCTCTTGTCCTGTGTCTATTGATGGAATATCATGTAAGAGCAATAAAATTTTTCCTTTCGTTGGTGAAGACAACTCTGTATCTAGAGTGAATGGTTACTTTAGTAAGAAACAAATGCTACCCATATTGTGTTAAGAGTGGGTGATTGTAAACAATATGGCATGATACCCTGTGGAAAGAGTGTCCTATCCAGAGTTCTATAGCTCTATGTTGGGCTCAGCATCTGTTTTTCCCTCTACTTGGTAACACACGACCAGTGTAGCCAGATCTGCCTTGAGAACAAGTCCACAAAGTCAAGTTCACATAGTACGGACATTTCTACCATCAGGGTCATTTGCTCATGAGTGCTCTGGGTAACAACAGGAATGACTGGAAAACTGAGTTAATTCTCCCAGCAGGATAGTCTCTCCTATCCTCTTATTGTGAAAGCCATTCCCTACTGAGGTCACCCTTTGTTGACTATTCACAAAGGACACAAAATTTCAACCTCTGCTTGTTTATAAAAGTCAGTCATTTACATGGTCCTTAGATCTGTGTTGACAGAGGTTTCTGTCCTGCCCGGTCCTGCAGCCATTCAGTGCCAAAGAAACACATACAGGTCTACATTAATTATAAACTGATTGGCCTATTTGCTCAGGTTTCTTATTAATTAATTCTTACATCTTACATTAACCCATTATTCTTGTCTATGTTAGCCATGTGGCTTGGTACCTTTTTTGGCGAGGCAGTCACGTCTTGCTTGCTCTGTGCCTTGCTTCCTCATTCTCTCTGGGTGATGACTGCAGACTGAATCTTTCCCAAATCCTTCCCAAAATTCTCCTTTTCTCCTCACCCCTCCTATACTTCCTGCCTGATTACCCCGCCTATATTTCTTGCCTGGCTACTGGCCAGTCAGCGTTTGATTAAAATATAACTGACAGGGTACAGACCATCGTCCCACAGCCGATCTGCTAACAACTAGGTTTCTAAATACATTCCCTTGACATCACTAACCATCTAGCGCAACTAGAAGTCCAGTTCATAAATTGCTATAGCTCATGTATGTTAACTTTTCATGCAAGGAAAATGGACAAGCATTGTTAATACTTCAGTTCCAAATGGTGGGAGGACTCCTTGTCACCTACAGCCCTTCAAGATCCTCCAAGTGGGGTGGTAATAACACAATTGAGGGAACATATATGAAACATGCAAGATTTTTCTTCCTCCATCAGATGGTTATTCAGAATGCCCTCTGAGGGTACAGATGTATACAGTCAGAAAGAAAAGGAATGCCGAAAGAAGGAAAAATGAATGTCTTCCCTAGGGAAGAGCACACTAGCTGGTTACCCAATATCAAATGATCAGCCTTGAAAAAACACATATAAGTAACTTTACACAGACTGAGCAGGTATTGTATTTATCAATATGTATCAGAAAGGGGGAGGCCATGAACTTAAGAGTACAGGAAGGTAAAGTTTAGAGAAACAAAAGGGAAAGAGGAAATGATGTAACTATATTATAATCACAAAGAATAAAATGAGTTTAAAGAATAAGGAAGAAGGTAATAGGATGTGAAGATGAACATTTTGTTTTGGCCTTTTTCTCATGTAGCCTGTTTTCAGTACCTTGTTATGATCTTACATATATTCTTTTCACCTGGCAATGGGATATTGTCATTTTATCCAACTTTATACTTGGTGGCTGAGGATCATACTTAGTTCATGACAGGGAATTCAGAAGTTCAGTTAATATGATAATCTGATGGTCAATAGTCAAAAGAGTTATCATAGATTATTATACACTTGAGCAAGTCAGAAAGTTTTTGGTTCTTTTGTTTTGTGTTTTTAATTTTGTTCATTTGTTTGTTTCGTTTTCATCTTTAAGGAGAAGTTAGGCTGTTGATCTCACATCAACTACAGTTACATGCATGAAATCGACACAAGATCAATCTACTCAAAATTCCAGCATGGGTGTGAGAGGGGTTCGTGAGGACCCACCCACTCCCAGTGGAAAAGTTTTTGGCAGTTGGTAGATTCCAGAGGAGGGAAAATCATTCTTTTGGGATGATGTGGTTCCTGGTAGTTTGCACATGCTCCTGTGGATGCTTCACATCTATGTACAAATGGGCAGCACTGATTGGATCAATGGATTATGAAAAAATAAGAAAAAAGATGTGCTGGGAGGGTGGGAGACTTGGAGAATGAAAATATGATTGATATGATCATATTTTACTGCATTTGTTAAATTCTTAACACATTTGAAATATTAATAATTTAAAAATGAAAATATGAGATTGGCATAAAAATAGTCACAGATACAGGATGTCATGGATGTATTTCAACATCCTAAGCATAAAAACTGTGGGAGGGTTTGAAAGAGGGTTTGAATAACATCCCTATTCCCCAATGACACTTCTACTATATCTTTTAGGGTGTATAATCTAAGCAACAGTGAGATGCCACAGCAGGCTAAACCTGTCTCAAAATATTTTCCTGTTCTGAAAAAAGATTCAAAACTGGTAGGTTTTTTTTTTCTTTTTCTTTCTTTTTTCTTTTTGAGCATTCAAGAGTCAGAGAGACACACTCAATTCATGTATATATCATTCCTAATCCAAAGGGTTTCACTAGGAGATGTGCAAATTTCTTAGTAACCTTATACAATTATGTTTCCTTCACTTTATATGGGCTGCTAGCTGTGTCTCAAGCCATCACACCAAGCTCACATGTATTTATGTGGAATTTGTTCCATGGTCTCTGGCATACAAGTGTCTTACCAACCTATTTAGTTAGTTGTTATTTTCCAATTACTATGCCAAATAAATAGTTATAGGACAGCAATGTATCTTCTTAAGTGGACCAGATTTCCTTTCATTTGAAGTGGGTGAGGTATTTGGTACGTAAACTAATATGAAGTTGAGCATAGGGAAAAGGTTTGTAATCTACCTGATGGGTTCTCCTCACTACACCTAGAACTTGTCTGGTTGTAACGATCAACTATTTTAATTGTACATTCCTTTATTTGGTTTGAAGGGTCCTGAAGTCAATTGTACCACAGCAAAGGTCTCTAATTGCTGTGGGATAATGCTCTCGTACCCTGTAAAGATTTGTCGCTTGTATTAGTTTTTTTTTGTTTTTTTTTTTTTTTAAAAAAAAAACTGATTGGCTAGTAGTCAGGCAGGAAGTATAGGCGGGTGATCAGACTAAAAGAGTTCTGGGAAGAGGAAAGGCTCCGTCTGCAGTCACCAGCCAGATACAGAGGAAGCAATATGAGAAGGCTGCACTGAGAAAAGGAACCAAGCCAAATGGCTAAACATAGACAAGGATTATGGGTTTGTTTAAGTTGTAAGAGCAAGTTAATAAGAAGCCTGAGCAATAGACTGAACAGTTCAAAATTAATATAAGCCTCTGTGTGTTACTTTGAGACTGGATAACTTCAGGACCAGGCGGGACAGAAATTTTCATCTACATTTAATCTGATCAGTGCAGTCACTCCAAAATCTATTTGATTGACCCTGCCACTACCATTTTTATTTTGGAGCTTGAGTGTTTCTTATTCTCTGGGATTCCTACTGCCTTTAGGGATCCAATTATAAATAACAGCTGCCATCATATATTTTTCAACCTATAGAGAAGTTCACAAATTTATTATCAAGTTGTTTCTTACACAATTTGGTAGAGCATATTCTATGTACCTCTGTGGTTCATAGGGTACATTAAATCAGAAAAATGCAAATCAATTTAACCCTTTGGGTGCCCTTCTTTATACCAACCTCTGCCAACTTCTAGCTTTTTAACTTTTTTGCTTTGGGATATTTTGAATCTATGTATCAATAAGCCCTGTAAAACCAATCGTAGCCATTTCCAGCTATTATATTTATAATATTAAATCTACAGTCTTTAATTAGTTGGACTCTGGCAGTATATGAGGTCTAATATCACTAACTATCCCTTCCATTCTGTTCTCACATCCTCAAGATACTTTCCACAGTTTAAGTTTCTTCAAAATAAATAGGTCAAATGTGTGCCTTCATGAGTACTCTACCTATTTTTTCAGGTCACAATTTCTACCTTTCCTTTTGTGCTTGTTGGGTCTTCAGTCTGGTTATACATATAGGAAGGCTATAAGAGCAAACTGGAGTCTGGATATTGTACAGCAATACTTTGAAAGGTAACTATACGTCAGGAGAATCCATCACTGTTTCTATGGAAAAAGAGAAAATGACATAATCAAACAGGAGTGAAGAGGTTACTTTAATTGACAAAGAAAATCAGGAAATTTTTGTTTTGTTTTTTGGATATTGACTTATAATAATTCATTATATATCTCATTTCAGTTTTCAAGATTTCTTTCCTTCTTAAAAATTGTTGGAACCATGGAAAAGAAACTCAATAGTGTTGGGGAATTTCATTTATAGAATAGTTTACCTATCTGTAACATTTATCATTAGATTTGTTCTTTAGGAAGTCATGGCCCAACCATGACAGGTAAATGAATTTCTCTTGGAACAGTCATGAAGTTTTCAAATCTTTTATACAGACCTTATGGTGGGAATTTAAGTCACTAAGCTTGTTTTCGTGATTAATATTTTAGCATCATTAAAAGCAGCCAGGAAACTCTCTTACACTGTATATTTTCACTAACTTATTTTGAGGCTTTGGATACCTAGTCCTGCCTTGCCTTCCAAACCTTGATTTCACAGGTCATAGAGCAAATAACAATATGGATGTCATGGGTTACCAGTATTGTTTTTGACATGGAATACATTAACATCATAATACAAAAGCCTTTAAGCTTAACCACAGAAAACAACCATTTCAACAGCCCTGAACTAATATAAAGAACTAATATTTGAGATTTTGTTGCTCAGAACTTACCCCACTTTCATTACTAAGAAGTAGTTATTTCTCAGAATTTAATAGGAGAAATAAAACCACCAGGAGATACATAGATACTATATTCATTGATGAGATCAATACTTGATCAACAATTGAAAGAGGAAAGACTTTTTCAGCTAATAGTTTCAAAGGTTTCTACCCAAGTTTGACTGGATTCATTGCTTTGATCCTACAACAAGACAGGGAGTGGGAACACGTGCCTCATGGCAGCAAGAGAGAGACACATGAAGGGGCTAGGACATTATTCCCATGGAAAACACAAATGACCAAAGTCTTTTTAAACAATCTGCTTCCCTTCCACAGTTTTACCATTTCCCAATAAGCATATTTAAATTTTAAACCCATCCATGCAAACCACTGTTGATTAGTTCAGAGTCAATCAAGTGTAAACATAGTGGATAGTTAGCAGATAACACACACATGTGCATACATACAAATGGATAACTAGATTATAAGGATTTGCTCCCATCCAATTGTGAGAGTTGAAGTTGATTAAGCAGACTCATAAGGCTTTATTCTTCACTTTTGATAATTAGTCCTTGTGTCTACAGACAGGATCACAGAGAATACAGATTTAAGATATAAGAAAGAATAAAGTATAATAAGTTATAACTCATAAAATAAATTAAAATCTACACAAAAGAGCCTTAGTTCATAGGCATCAGAACTGCCTGAGTTCCTCATTGCTTCTGACTGACTGATAAGCTCCCTGTAAAAGTCAGAACTGTCTTCGAGGTGTTAGGCCTCTATCCACCCTAGGATTCAGAGAAGCACCGGAAAGATCCAGGAATAGATGCATCAGTGGAAAGCCCTACCTCTTTCTCAAGTCTGTACTGTGTAGTAGCAAATGAGTGATGGGTTTGTTCTCCAGCTTGGCTGCCATTTTCACTGCTGTCCTCTAGTTCCCAAAGAAGCAGCCATCCTTCTTTTAGATGACTAACAATCAAAAAGAAAAGAAAAAGAATGTAGTGAAACTTAATTCAACTGAAATTTTTTTTTGTCATTTTGTCATTTTTCAAAGCCCCACATACCTGAGTACTATAGTAGAAATTTTCTGAGGGTGTCTGGCTATGTTTCCTAGGTTGGTCCTTGACTTGTCATCTTTGTAACTTGCCTAACCTCTAAGTAGTTGTTAAAAAGACTTTTGACAATTGTGAGGAAGTTCTCTGATGCTAAAAAAACTGAAAGGCAAATGGCAAATACCTTTAATAGTGAACATAGGTTAAATAAGGAGCTTCTGTGAACCAAAACACAAATTAATTCACTTGGCCATATTACACTACATTGACTTCCAATTCCCTCTATTGATATCTCAACTAAAATGATACTGCACGTTTACTTCCCACAGATTCTTTTAAAGATTTTCCCTCATGGAAGGCAATTGTAGGTGAACTATGTGAATCCTGTAGTTAAAAAGTCAGGCTTTGATTTCTGCCTCCTTCTTTCTTATGAGGTATTCCTAATGAAATACTTATTCATTTGAAACACAGTAAGAGGCTTAAGTGTATATCATTTTTGCTAAATATAACATTTTGTAAAACATTACGTCAATACTTAAAAGATAAATTAATCACAAAATATCATCTGGTTACAGAACTTGGTGGTATAGCCTTTGTGGGCACACGTAAATCATTGGGTTTAATTGTCAGAATTGACAATGAGAGAGAGAGAGAGAGAGAGAGAGAGAGAGAGAGAGAGAGAGAGAAGAAGAAGAAGAAGAAGAAGAAGAAGAAGAAGAAGAAGAAGAAGAAGAAGAAGAAGAAAGATATTGTTGTTCTTTAACTATTATTTATGATTTTCATTTCCATTACAAGTTATAAGAAATTAGGTTTATGCTACTAATATCTTTACAAACAACATTAATGTAAAAGAATTAGAAAAAGGTTAAAATTTTACAACTATTTTTATATTTGGTAGGTAAGCATGATTGACACTGTCTCAGTTATTAATTTTCAAGTAGCTACTTGCCGGTTCCATTTTTCTTTCTTCCCACATTCATTTGAAATTATTTTTCTCCAACTCCAAGAGAAACAACTACTTCCTGTTGAGTAACTTTTGTGCTAAGCACATCGTCTTGGGAATAGTTGGAACTGAGGAGCTCTATGAGCTCTTACTCTGGTACCACAGCAAAGATTGGTTTCACAGACCATCCCAACCCTGCGGCTGGGTAGAGTAAGGAGGAGAAAAATAAAGACGTGAGTCACACAATGACATCAGGAGGAAGAGATAGCCCTGGAAGTCCAGAGCGCTGACATGCAGTCAAGAGAGATGAACCAGAGGAAATGTTTTCAGATGAAGTAAGACCTGAAGGGTAGTTTTGAGTTGGCTGTGATAAAAAAAAAAAAAGCATTCTGTAAGATAAAAAATAAAAACAATTTTGAAAGAAGCTGTAAACCTAAAGCAGACACAGTGCAGTTAGGCATGTGAGGAGAAAGGAAGGCAAGATCACTAAAGGCAGAGCCACATATAAGTGTCCCATATCCTGAAACAACAGGGAGGCTTGAAGGTTGTTGAGTATGAAGGGGCCTAAACTAACTTGTTCAGGAAAATCAATGGGGATACCTACAGAATATAACACGAAAGGAAACAATGGCGACAGAAGACCTGTTCATAGGTAGGAAATAATTAGGGAATTCACAAGACATGCATAATGGCCTTAAGAAGGAATAGATAGATCAAGAGGTTTTAAGATGGTAAATCTGACAAGCTGTAGTGTAGTAACAAGATGTCAAAGCAATGATTTCCTACATTCTCTTAGGCAGCTGATTGGATAGTAATGTCAATCACCAAGACAGGAAACAAATGAGGAGTAATTCTTTCACATAATAGCCCTGAAATTAGTTTTTTTTTTATGGCCATTTCAGAAATGAACTCAGAAGAGTGAAACAGCGTTATGACGTCAAACTGTTTGCTAAGAGGGTGAAGTCTATGGGATAGTATGGCAACTCACCCAAACCTTCTACTGGCAGCAGATGCTTTAAAATGCTTTCCAGACACCCATCAGGATAGATGAAACTCTTTTCTCAGCTGCTGAAAGTGATGTCAGCTGGCAAGTCCATCTGGAAACAACCTGTGGAAATGATTCTCATGATGAAATCCTTAGATAGTGGTACCAGCATCGTTCACTGGCCCTATCATAGCTCATTTAGATTTGCTGGCAAGGTAACCTAGGCTTTATGAAGTACTCCTGAAGGTCAGTTGTGATATATGCTCAATTTGAAAATCAGTGGCCTCAACTAGTAACAGCTACCTTGACTATAGCGCTGCTTCTTCATCTTTTCATCCAAACCTATAACAACCTTCAAGACTCAGTTTGAAAACTGCTATGGGACACCCAAAGCATTTTTGAAGATTGCATTACGATAGACTAACTTCTCAGTTGTGCCTGCTTTTCTTTTTATAGATATTTGCCTGAGAACTAATTCCTGCCTCAGATCTTTGCCTTAGGTGACTTTTATATTGATATAATAACAAACCAGACCATGCTAGGTTCGTTGCTAGAGCTGCGGAAGTCGTATTCGAGAGGGAAGCTGCAGAGCCAGTCGTGAGGTAAAAGGCTGAACTAGGCTAAGAGTAGGAAAGAAGGCAGAAGTCATAGGGAGCATTGGAGGGTGATCATGCATCAGTCTCCTGGCAATGACAACTCGCACATGGCCTCTTGATAAAGGCAGTAGGGAGATTGCTCCATTCACTGGTAGTAAGTGGGATTGATGTAACTACGCAGAGAGCTAGTTATACTAGAGCTAAACTATACGTAGCACATGTCTGAGAAATATGGGACGACTCAGAGGAAGGTGGAATTATTTGGTAATTGATGGTGAAAGCTGATACTTTTGGAAAAGTAATAAAAGACTAAGAGTAGTTAATCAGCAACTTTATAGTAAATATCAAAGCATAATGTCCACTTTAGCAATATAAGCAGATACATATACTTCAGAACCTGATGTCAAAAAAAAATGCTGAAAAGCAAAACACAAAATTTAACATTTTAAGTGCTAGAACTTCAAAAAAGGTTGAATTCTTTTTAAGATTTATTTCTTTTGTGTGTGTGAGTATATGTATGTGTTTGATTAGCACACTATTCCAGAAATAAAGATGAATATGTTTGTATCTTTCCACCATTTTAGAAGTTTTAAAATAATAATGCATTAATTAGATTTAGCATATTTATCCAGAGCAAAGTTTAGGAAGAGGTTCATATTACATCAGAACAAGATCAGAACAGTTACGGCAGAAAATAGAAGTAAGCAGAACACTCACTGAGGGGGCAAACAGGAAGCAATGTAGTACATAAAGCCTAAAAGTCTGCCCACCATCTGAGACATTCCATTTACCTGGGATACAAGGACAGATCTGGTGATAAGGCCATTTGCATCACATGTAGTTTTCTGGGTGTATTACCTCCAAGTCAGGGCTGAAAATAATGGCACAGAGAGTTGACTTCAATAGCAATGCAAAGAAAGAATCTTAAATGGTAAATGTGAAGTACTTGGGTTTCCTAGGCTGAATGTTGACAGCTGTGCTCACTCCGATCTTTGCCAATATACACTATATAGACATTTGGTTAATTAAACTGTCATAATATTTATGTAGATACCATCAAGCGTATTGAACCTGTGGCCTGCCAAATTCACCGAGGATAGCCCAACACAAAACACAAAACTGTAAATTTAATTAAGATACTATATTTTTCCTGTAAATTTTTGGCTCGTTTTTGTTGTTCTTCTTGTTATTTTGTTTTGCTTGCTTGCTTGTTGGTTTGTAATGGAAACGCATGGTTCTTTAGTGTGAACTTTATAGATAATGATGTCATGTTGTGCTGTCTAGAGATTGGGCTTACCTGATTAACGAGCATCTGCACATTCAGTTGCTAATATCCCATTGCCCACAACTAAAAGCACAGAATCAAATAGAAGCCCACCAAGCTGGTTTTGATGGGCTAAGTTAGGCTGTGCTTGTAGTTTAACATGCTGATGTTTTGAAAAATCTTAATCTTTTAAGTTCACTGAAAAAAATGTAAATATTAGGCCATGTGTGGTGGCGCATGCCTTTAATCCTACCACTCAGGAGGTAGAGCAGGCAGATCTCTGTGAGTTTCAGGCCAGTCTGATCTACATAGTGAGTTCCAGACAAGCCAGGACGACATAGTAATAGTGTGTCTCAAAATTAGTAAAAATAGTATATAAATAAATAAAAAGTAAATAAATCATATAAAATAAAAAGCAAAATTATACTTAATTATTGACTCCTATGAGATATGGCACATACTAATACATATTAATGTTATTTTAAATACATACAACTAACATTTCTTTTGCAGTGTGATACTTTAGATGTTTTATAATATTTTATACAACTTTACATATTTTATAATATTTACTTGAAGAACAGCATGGAGGTAATAGTGTGGAGTGAAAAACAGGACAAGAGGTGAAATGAACGGCTTAGACGCTATATTTCCCTGGTTACAATCCACACTGAGAATATCTAGTGCATAAACATTGCTCAATTATACACCTTGCTTATAGTAATTCATAGTCCAAGACTTCTGCATCTTTAGGAGGTTTCCATTTATATTCGAGGATCCTTTTGAATCTAAAATACTTTATATGTTCAGTAAAATGTGTATTTAAATCCCTTCATTTGCTGACCTAATATTGAAAACCATCGTATACAATGAAAACACATCTTAATAATTCTTCCAAGTCAAACAGACCCCAGCCAAATACTCTGTGAAGTGTGAAACGACAAAGGCAAGAGATGAAAATGAATCAACGATGCTGTCTGAAATTTTAGCTTAATATTTTCGCAGTTGCTCAAATATTAATAATACAAGTTGTGGTCTTTTTTAACATATGAAATCTACTTAAGCCTCTATAATCAAAAGAAGCTCAAGAGATATTGGCCACACATTATAAGACACTACCCCAGCACGACAGGAAAAGATACAAGGCTGGAACAGAATGCACAACTATCACTTCTACGCACTCCAAGAAACTACGTTCTAGTGGATCACAACGAACAGGACTCTACGTTTTGTGAATATGTTGACCATATACATGCTTTTTAATTTTTTTTATCAGCTATTCAAACCTGAGCTGAAAGTGTTGAACAAGTAAATCAAAACAGTACCTTCCAGAGATTTGACTACACACTACAAACTATAACTCAGTTAAAAGCTGGGACTGTTGCAGTATCATGGGGCAGTTTTCAAAGGCTGTCAACAAACATCAGATCTTTAATTAGAAAGTGATTATTTTTTGTTTTTTTTTCAAAGTATGAAATAGGGAGAAAGAAATGGCCCTTGAAGTTATTGAAACTTTGGTGAGTATTCTGCTCTTGTTAAAGAAAATGTACAGAGCATGAGAACATGCCTTTCCTTACACAACTTAGAATACTACTTACCTCAACGGGAATTATTTTTCCCTCACTAGAATTGAAATGTGACTCATATTTTAATTTGTACAATGGGAATTTTTAAAGTAGTTACCTAATAAATCTGGCAAGAAATAGGATACACCAAATGTTGACTGTATACCCAGCGCTTAGTAAGAATATGAACATGTATTATTTTATCAAATATTGTTAAGTCACATATTTTTATTTTCTTAAATGAGCAAGTATAGTGCTTCTACTGAATTTCTTTCTTTTTTTTTTTTTGGCAAATTACGCTTTTGTGGACTTGGAACTTAACTGGCTTTTATAATACGAAGGCACTAGAAAACCACATTTCCTGTTTCGAGCCGCCAGTTTATAGGAGTATAGCAGTTGGGGCAAGTGTACACATTTAGAAAGGACAGTCTGAATCAGACAGTGTGTGATCAGAACCAAAGAGTCAATTATATCTGCTCCTGTGTATATTAGGCTTCTCTTTGGAGAGTGACTCGGGTGACCCGATGTGCCCATTTCTTTTCTCTCTTTACGTATTTGATAAGCCAAGATGCCAAGTGTTAAGAGGTCACCCTGACTGCACAGTCAGGCACTAGGGCATTCCTTTCCTGATAGAACATGTTAAAGATTCTGTTTTCACATACAAAGCAAGATGGAGCCCAAAGATTATTAAGTAAAACCTCATCTACAGTTAGATATACTCATGAGATCACCCTGTCTGCCATCATTGGGAGGAGCTTGAACAGAGAAAGCATGTTGGGGAGAACATTGGTGGCAATTTCAGTGGTTTGGTGAAAGATATAACTAATTGTGGTTACAGTGGTAGAAATAATGAACCGGGGGTGGGGGGGGATCATGAGATTCTCTTTCAGAACGCAACTCAAATCTAGGCCGCCATTGTAGCATCTCTGACTGCATTTGCACAGTTGTAGGAGGGACAAAATTGCAATTGTAGTAATTGGGTACGTGAACCCTTACATACAGCAGGGTAGTAAGGCCACATTCTGGCTGTCTCATACCCCACCTTTCCCTGTGTGGGCTTCCAGAAGAATTAAGGATGGAAAATACTAATAAAAGGCTTAAAACTACACTTAGCATGTTGGTGGTAGTGGTTGTTAAGATAAGCTTAAAGTACAGGTCTGTAATTATTTGACTTCATCATTAAAAAATAAAACTAATAACTACAGAAAGCTAGCCCCAGTGTGAGTGCCTACCTACATATGGAACTGTTTGAGTAGGAACCTTTCATAGCACATACAGGAATGACAGATTCGCAGAAGGAAAAGTTACTGTCTTTTTATTTTTTTCATTTGCACATATATCTTTAAGTGATTCTTCCCCCCCCACCCCCCCCACACCAGGTATTAAAATTTATGTAATTAAAGCAAAGCTTGGGAGAAAGCTAGGAAGAATTGAAATTAGTTCCTAATAAATCAAGTGATCTCAGAAAGCATTCTATAGTGTTTGTGCCCTTGCACAAAAAATACACCCAAAGCATGCTTGAGAGACTGATTTGTTGCAGAGCACGGAAGGGAAGTAGCGGCCCCCACAATTCCATCTAGATGGATAGATGAGTCATCTGCTCTTGGTTGAAATTCATAACACCTAAGAGGCTAACTAGAAACTTCATGCTCATGAAAACCATTGTCTTTGTTAGGGTTTTTATTGCTGTGAAGAGACATTATGACCACAGCAACTCTTAGCTTAGAGTTTTATACATTTAGTCAAGTATTGGCTAGGTAGGTGTGGCGCTAGAGAACGAGCTGAGAGATCTACATCTTGATCCTCAGGCAACAGAAAGCAAACTGTGACACTGGGTGTAGCTTGAGCATAGAAGACCTCAAAGCCCACCCTCCTAGGGTGCACAGTTCCTCCAACAAGGCCTCACCTACTTCGACAATCACGTCTCCTAATAGTGACACTCCCTTTGGGGGGCATTTTCTTTCAAACCACACATTTCACTCCCTGACTGCCAAAAGTTAGTAGCCATATTATAATGCAAAAATGCATTCAGTCTACCTTCAAAAGTCCCCCATAGTCTATAACAGTCTCAAACCTATTTAAAAAATCTAAATTTCAGTCTGAGATTCATGCCATCTCTTAACTGTAATCCCCTGTAAAATCAAAATCAAAAAACAGATCACATACTTCCAATGTATAATGACTCAGGACATACATTGCCATTCCAAAACAGAGGGAAGGGAGCATAGTGAGGAAATGCTGGACCAAAGAAAGAATAAAAACCAGCTGGGCAAACTCCAAACTCTGCATCTCCATGTCTGATGTCAAAACACTCTCCACATCTCCAACTCCTTTCAGATTTGTTTACTGCAACACACTTCTTTCTCTTGGGCTGGTTCTACTCCCTGTTAGCAGCTCTCCTTGGCAGGTATCTCAGGACTCTGGCATGTCTAACACAGTGGGGTCTCCAAGGCAATTCAGGCTTCAACTTCACAGCTTCATACAAATGACCTCTCTAGACCTCCATTCAAGGAGACCCCAACACACACCTGGCCTCAGCATCTTTCCTTAATCATAGAGGCAAATTCCATAACCCCTTTCTTAACTCTAAAGCCTTTTTTTTTTTTTTTTGGTTTTTCGAGACAGGGTTTCTCTGTGGCTTTGGAGCCTGTCCTGGAACTAGCTCTGTAGACCAGGCTGGTCTTGAACTCACAGAGATCCGCCTGCCTCTGCCTCCCGAGTGCTGGGATTAAAGGCATGCGCCACCATCGCCCGGCAACTCTAAAGCCTTAACCATGTGATTGAAGCTGCCAAATTGTGCTGCTTACTGGGGCTGGAACATGGTCCCCTCATTTAATTACATCTTCACCAGATTTCTGGTTTTGATGGTTTTCCTTCACTGCTTAAGCTTGGTTGTCCTGAAACTGAGTCTGTAGACCAGGCTGACCTCAAACTCAGAGATCCATCTTCTTCTGCCTTTGGGGTGCTGGCTCTCAGCTTTTCTTTAATTCTTTTCCACAAGTTGGAAACTTAGCTAGGTGGGATCTTTCCCTAGGGTCCGCTATTCCCTTTATCCCATTGTTCAAATATATACACAAAGAACAAAATATAGCCAACCAAATACAACATTTCTTGGTGATCCAGAAAGAAGCTTTCCGAATATGACTAAGATAATGGTGAATTCTAAGTAGAAAGCAGGGTTTGACACTTGAAGGCTACTCTAACCCAGTCTGTCTGAACTGACATTCCCGAGAAAAGACGTGGAAAATCTTGGTACAAGGAAATTGTCTCTCTCTCTGTGTCTCTGTGTCTCTCTCTCCCTCCCTCCCTCCCTCACTGAACTTTGATCTTAATATGTGTGGTACAAATGAAAGATGGTAAGTCTTAGATATTGCTATGCTGATTGCCTAGCCAGTACAAAAAGACTAAAATGGAGTTAAGTTAATAATGTTTTGTACTCAAGACTCCTCACTGCTGGCATGTCTGTAACTATGTTTCCTGTGGGGCTCAATTGTGCTTGCTGAATCTCTTTCTTCTTTCAACACAGCATGGATTCTGAATTGTTTCATTTGTGTTCTGTTGCATAATCAGAATTTTTTTAAAAAAATGATAAACCGATGAGTATTTAGATTTTAAGCAGCCATTTGCTGAAAAAAATAACAGTGCTTATAGAAAATAGTTAAGTACCCAATTCTTCACTTCTTAGCCCAAATTACATACAAATTTATTTTCTGTGTATCTTCCACTTTTCAAAGAACCTACACGATGAGTCAAACACAGTGTGAACATTTTTTTGGGGGGGGGGAGGGTGACTTATTATGCCATTAAAAAGCTTAGTAAGTTTTATATCCAGACACTTAAAGAAGGTGGAATTATAGGATTTGCAATTATGAGGCGTCGTAGAGCTCAAGCATCCCAGAGTATTTTGCAGAAGGAAGAAAGAGAGAGACTCCTTTGGGAAAAAGGGTAGCATTCACTGAACTGCAAGACTGGAGATTTGAAGACAGTCAGGGCCAGATTCAGTAAGCTATAACTTCATCATTCCGTGCAGGGCGGGCAGGGCAGGCAGGGCAAGGCGGGTGACTTAGAGGAGGAGAGACCGTTGTGTAAAATATGCAGGTGTAGAAATGGCATTGCATAGTGTCACCACTGTCTGATATTGACAAGGCACATAGGGAGCTCACAGCGTTAGTCATTCGTCCTCTTTCCCTTGTCTACACCCTCATCAGAAATGGAAAGGATTATAGAGGCTTTTGATCCTCAGCGTGTCCAAATGGGCTGAGATGCGGCTTTTTCTCTGCATTTTTTTCTTTGGTTGTTGCTGTTTTGAGAAGATCTTATTTTGTATCCCTAGCTAATCTGGAACTCACTGTGTAGACCAAGCTGGTGAGGAACTTGCAGCAATCCTCCTGCCTCTGCCTCCTATGGGTCAGGATTGATTGCAGATTTGTGCCACTATACCCAGCTAACTCAAAGGCATTCTTGTCGCAGGAACCCAAGGTTCCAAAGGTCTCCTGGCTGACTCAGTGGAGAGAAGGAACAGAGAACAGACTCTGAGTGCTGAAGGTTGTTGCCTTGTTCCCCAGAATCTCACTGTTAGTTGACTCTGAGTATCCATCTGTATAATCAGATTGTAGATACCCCTACAGAATACCAAAATTTTCAGATTCTGGAGTTCCTTTTGCAAAATGGCATAGTACTTACTTAAGGCCCTGTAAACAAGTTTCTGCATACTTTATACTATCTCTCTATTCCTGATAATTGTTAATAAAGTATAAATATCATGTAAATAATTATTCGTGATTCTAGAGAAGCTAAATAAGAAGGTGAACCCAAAGAAAAACATATAAGCATCCTCCTGAATATTAACCTTCATCAGGCGATGAAAGAAGACAGAGACAGAGACCAACATTGGAGCACTGGACTGAAGTCTCACGATCCAAAGGAGGAGCAGAAGGAGAGTGAGCACGAGCAAGGAACTCAGGACCGCGAGGGGTGCACCCACACACTGAGGCAAAGGGGATGTTCTATCTGGAACTCACCAAGGCCAGCTGGCCGGGGTCTGAAAAAGCATGGGACAAAACCGGTCTCGCTGAACATAACGGACAATGAGGACTACTGAGAACTGAAGAACAATGGCAATGGGTTCTTGATCCTATTGCACGTAATGGCTTTGTGGGAGCCCAGGTAGTTTGGATGCTCACCTTAATAGACCTGGATGGAGGTGGGTGGTCCTTGGACCTCCCACAGGGCAGAGAAACCTGCTTGCTCTTTGGGCTGAGGAGGGAGGAAGACTTGATTGGGGGAGGGGGAGGGAATGGGAGGTGGTGGCGGGGAAGAGGCAGAAATCTTTAATAATTAAATAAATTAATTAATAAAAAAAATTAAAAAATAAAAAAATATAATTGGCACATTGTCTTGTTCAGTAGATAGTAATATCAAAACAGCCTACATACTCAATGCGAATACATTTTTTTTCTAAATATTTCTTGCTCTGTAATTGGTTGACTCCACGGAGGGCTAACGAAGCGTAATTCAAAAGGAGTGAATGCTTTAACTTCACTAGCAAGGCCATCAACATCCTCAGTTTTGACACTAGCTAACTATTCACTAACAGGAGTCAAAATCTTCATGTACTGTGGTCTTACATCAAAACGTTCTAGAAACAACTAGTAGCCAAAATTTGTTGAGTGCCTACCAGGAATGAAACACAAGAACTGTGGCTTATGAAATAGATGTTGTTACCCAAATTCACAGATATGGACTGAGGACAGCCAAAGACGTTACCCAGAAGAATTAGGGTTCTGTCAATGGCAGAATTTAAAGATGGGCATATCTCTCTTTGGAGTTTAAGCTGATTCCTTGGCACTCAGTCTCCTAGAATTTCCCTCTAACATATGCTGGATAAACCTGATCAAATGAAGGCCACAGTATGAGAAATCAGGGTAATAGAAATCTGGTCATTGGCAGTGGCCTCTGTGATTAATGACATGGTCTACAACTCTACAATTCACCACGTAAGTACAACTTCAATGAGAATATGTCTGTAGACATGGGTGAAATGAACAATGAACAAGGCTACAGAAGTAGCTCAATATTATGTTTCATAGACTAATACTTTCTGATTCGTGTTTTGGATGTACATGTGTATGTATGCATGCATGTTTGCATATTTATCTGTGCACCAGTACATTTGTGTGCAGATGATCATGTACTAAGCCAGTATCATGACTAGACATGAGTAATCTTGTTTCTTTATTTTGGCCTGTAGCTTGAAAATGAGTCTGGGTTGGCTGTACAGCAAGCCCCAGGAAATCTCCTGTCTCTATCCCTCCAGCATTTGGAAAAAAAACCACAGGTCACCATATCTGACTTTTTGAGTTCTGGGGGGTTGATTGAACTTAGGGGTTCATGGTTGCATCACAAGCACTTTGCTGACTAAACTATTCCCTTAGTAGACTAAACTATTCCTTTAATAGATCTTTTAAATTCAGAATCTAGAATGACATCATTACTAAAAGCTATTATTAGTTTTTCCTTTCATTATCATATACCTTTATTAAAGAGTAATAACTAGACAGAAATTAATTTAAGAGAATTTGGAGAGTAAAAAGGATACATTGTACTGCAACGTGTTTTAGAA
Organism: Chionomys nivalis; assembly: GCF_950005125.1. NCBI lineage: Eukaryota > Metazoa > Chordata > Mammalia > Rodentia > Cricetidae > Chionomys > Chionomys nivalis. The sequence continues at coordinate 24,296,176 of NC_080103.1, read as the reverse complement.
AATCCAAACACCAAAATCAATCCATAATTTTGAGTAGAATTATTATCTCTATTACTTTCTTCATGTATGCATGATATATGTGTATTCATGCTCACATGGGTGAGCACACATTTATGTGCAGCTATGCTTCTGTTTGTGTGTACACATGTGACTGAAGGTCTAAGACTGACTTTGGAATCAGCTTGCTCTGGACTGAACTCAGGCAGCACTTCTCTGTTGAAATCGGAGCTCACTGTTTCAGCTAGTCTGGCCAGTCAGCTCGCTCTACAGACCCCCCTGTTGTCTTCTGAGCACTCAGTTACAGGCAAGTTTCCTCCCAGGATGTATGTGAAGAGATCCAAACTCCAGTACTTAAGTTTGCACATTGCCCACTGAACCACGTCCCAGCTCCCAAATTCTCATTATCTTTACTATCAGTAGTGGAGACATGATGTGGCATAATTCAGGTAGGAGATGATTGATTTGGTTGACTGTGATTTATTCAAATTCCGGAACAACATCTGAGAAGTTGTATCTTTTGAGCTACATTTGCCCAGCTACAACAAATCCTCAAATAATGCCATGTAACTGTTTGAGCACAGCAACCCAGGGCTGATATGGTGGCCTTTTAGACAGGGTTGTTTATTGTTGACTTTGTAGCCTTCTGCCTCTGGCTTCCAAGGTAATTCAAGATGGTTGCTTTAGCTCCTGATTTCATGCCTGCGATTAAGGGGAAGGAGAACAGGGATGAGGAAAGAATATTCCTTCCCTTAAGGATGTTTCCTGCAAAGTTTATATTCATTTTTTAACAGGCTGGGGAACATTCTCATTGAAAATCTGTTGATAGTACAGAAGAGAAGAAGATGTGATGAGGACACCTATGACAGAGGCACAGTGCACTCCTAGGTCTGGTTCTTAATGGCACAAGTTGCAAATCTCTCTGTCAGAAGCTACATCAAACTGTGAAAATGTTACCAGTTTTATGAGACATACTCATTTGCTACTAAACAGGACAAAATTCTGACATGCTCCTCTGTTATAAAGCAAGGCAGGACCAGAGCATCCTGATGACCCCCATGTACTTTTTTTTATTATTATTCTTTTTTAATTAAAATTTCCACCTGCTCCCCGTTCCCCATTTCCCTCCCCTCCTCCCAAATATTGCCCCCTACCCTCACTCCCCTCCCCCTTTCCCCACTCCTCTTCTCCTCCCCCCACACCATTCCCTCTCCCTCTGGATACTGAAGAGCAGTCCAAATTCTCTGCCCCGCGGGAAGACGAAGGTCTTCTATCTACGTCCAGGAAGGTGAGCGTCTAAACAGGCTAAGCTCCCACAAAGCCAGTTCATGTATTAGGATAGAAACCTAGTGCCATTGTCCTTGGCTTCTCATCAGCCTTCATTGTCCGCCATGCTCAGAGAGTCCAGTTTCAACCCATGCTTATTCAGTCCCAGACCATCTGGCCTTGGTGGGCTCCCAATAAATCAGTTCCACTGTCACAGTGGGTGGGTGCATCCCTCGTGGTCCTGATTTCCTTGCTCATGTTCTCCCTCCTTCTGCTCCTCATTTGGACCTTAAGAGCTCAGACCGTTGCTCCAAATTGAGTCTCTGTCTCTACCTCGATCCATCTCCAGATGAAGGTTCTAAGGTGATATGTAAGATATTCATCAGTATAGGATAGGGTCATTTCAGGTTCCCTCTCCTCAGTTGCCCAAGATACCAGCTGGGGACATCTCCCTGGACACCTGCGAACCCCTCTAGAGTCAAGTCTCTTGCCAACCCTAAGATGGCTCCCTTAGTTAGGATATATACTTCGCTGCTCCCGTATCCACCCTTCCTATATCCCAACCATCCCAATCCCCCAGCTCCTCCCATCCTCCCCTTCTCATGTTTCTCATCCAGTTTCCCCTTTGCCCCATGCCACCTCACCCGCAAGTTCCCAGTTTTTGCCCTGCAATCTTGTCTACTTCCCCTCTCCAGGCGGATGACTATACGATTTTCTTTGGGTTCACTTTCTTATTTAGCTTCTCTAGGATCACAAATTATATGCTCAATGTCCTTTATTTATGGCTAGAAACCGAATATGAGTGAGTACATCCCATGTTCCTCTTTTGGGGTCTGGGATACCTCACTCAGGATAGTGTTTTCTATTTCCATCCATTTGCACGCAAAATTCGAGAAGTCATTGTTTTTTTTACCGCTGAGTAGTACTCTAATATGTATATATTCCACACTTTCTTCATCCATTCCTCCATTGAAGGGCATCTAGGTTGTTTCCAGGTTTTGGCTATTACAAACAATGCTGCTATGAACATAGTTGAACAGATACTTTTGTCATTTGATGGGGCATCTCTTGGGTATGCAGACGAGCTGTGGCATCAGCCTCCGCCTTTCAGGAAGCCGTTACAACCAAAAACTGTAAAGATCATTTACTTCAAATAAGATTGCTTTTTAACAAGAGATTTATTTATGTTTTGTCTGCATGTATGTCTGTGAGAAGAAGATGGTGGACAATGTGCTGTGAACCTGTCACACCCACCTCCCTTCCCTCTCTAAGCCGTTTCGTCACTTGTGATGAACAGCTTCTTCCTCACACCTTCAAGCATACAGTAATGACAAATTAATTCTTTCAGGAACTCTGGGAAAGGGTGGAAATTGTTTGGATTTTTCTATTTGCAGTAGTAACCCCTGGAAGAAGTAGAAATCAAGCCACTACTGGAAATAATCCCCCAAAAGAGAGTTTATCAGGTTTAGAATAATACTTACTGATGTTCTATTAAATGTGAATATAGTTTTGTCTTTAATTTCAGTAATATATTTTCAATATCTTTGTTATTATTAAATTCTTTTTATGTTTGTCTGCACACAGGTATGGGCACATGAGTGCAGGTGCCCACAGAGGCAGAGATGTTAGGTTTTGGATTCCCCTGGCACTGGAGCTACAGGTGTGAGTCATCCAATTTTGGTACTGGAAAATAAACTGTGTCTCAGCAAATGCTCTAACCACTGAGCTATCTCTCCAGCCCACACAGTATTTATCAAAAACTATCCTTTCAGCACTATTGAAATGATGTAATTAATTAGCAGTAATTATTATATATAAGAAAATCCGTCATTGGTCTGGTTGGATGCATGGTGAGCAAATCACTCAACATCCAAGCATGGGGACGGGAGTCATCCCTGCATGTGGGAAGAGAGGTCTCAGGAATGCGTTGTCAAGATTAGCTGAATCTGTGAGCTTTGGGTTCAAGTAAGAGACTCTGCCTCAATAGATAAGATGGAAAACAATCCAGGAAGAAATGCAGCGCCAATATCGAGCTTTCCTAGTATGCATGAGGCCCTGGGTTCCATTCCTGGCATAGCAGAAACCAGATTATGATTGCATACATCTGTAATTCCAGCACTTAAGATATATAAGAGGGAGGATCAGAGGTTCGAGGTCATCCCTTGGAAGAGCAAGTTCTAGGCTAACCTGTGCTAAATGATCCCTCTTTTTTTTTTTTCCACTGGTAAACCTGGGGGACATTGGTGGTACAAGAACATGATGATGCTTATTTTAAGCTTTATTCCCAATTCAGTCTCACTCTTGCTCCTTTTTGGGGAGGAGTCATAGTTTATATGTATCTTATAAGTGGCTTACAAAAACTCCATCATAGCGAATGATGGTGGGACAAACAAAAAAACTAAAAAGAGAGAAAAATAACAAAATGAGATCTCCAGAAAAAAAATGTGATCTTTTTTAAAAATCTTATATTTTAATAATTTATTTGTTTATATTTTATGTGCACTAGTGTTTTGCTGGCATGTATGTTTGTGTGAGAACATCAGGTCTTCTGGAACTGGAGTTATGGACAGTTTGGGGTTGGCATGTGGGTACTGGGAATCAAATCTAAGTCCTCCAGAAGAGCCATTTTCCAGTCCTGTAAAATCAATGATCTTAATAAACTCAATAATACAAGTCAACATCATAAGTAAAAAAAAGTACACACCATTCTCCATGCTTTATAATTGTGTATGTGTGTGTTTACGTACATGTTGTTGAGTCTTTCAGATACATACACTTTTCCCTAATACCTGCCTTCCGGGTGGTTATATGACATGTACCCAAGATCCAATTTTGATGACACCTTAAAGAGATATATAAACATGAATCCCAAAAGTGATTTTCTATACATTTCCAGCAAATTTTAAAACACATTTCTTAATCTCTACCCACACTGGCTTCTTCTCCCATGTCCATGAGTCCCAGGTAAGCTTTTGTGTCCTTGTTTCCTCTGTTTAGAAAAGTCATATTTTCTTATTTCACGGCCCCAGCTTTCTTTCTGCAGTAAGGCTTTGCCCAGTGCCCCTGCCTTGTGATGTCTATACTGAGCCCTCATTTCAGTTTGCAACCCACTCTAAATCTATACCTCCAAATACCTCATATCCTACCCTGCTTTTTCTCACTTACACATATATATTTCTTTTGGAAATGTAATAGATCATTTACTTATTATGTTTGTTGCTTCGATCCTTTGCTTCCCAACTGAGTATGAGCTGCCTTAGCTGAATGCATCTTACTTATCAGTAAGCTTCAGGTTCCTAAAATAGCACACATGTGATACATTCAATTCATAGTTGATTAAACTAATAACCACTTTGTGTATTTTGAACACTTCAATGAAAATGAAAATATTTGGGCTTTCATGAGTCTGTTTTTTATTGTTAAATAATTTTAAAAGAATATTTTATTTAGAGCTATTTTCTAGAAACGAATTTTGTGAGATATCTCATCATCATCTCACTGTCATTGCATCGAATGTTTCTTTATTTTGATTCTTTATGAATATTAATTCCAGATAAATTTGTAAAATATATCATGTGACTCGTGATAATTAATTTTATGTGCACATTCATAAATATATTTCCATGTGTTTAATTCAAAGTTATTACAAAATGTTACCTAATGTATTAGGGTGTGTCAAAGATCAGAACTCAAGTTCGTGACTCAAGGTTTACAGAGGTACAGCATAGTTCATTGGATTATCCTGCCTCAGGCCCCTGTCCTCAGTTTAAACAGGAATAATGGGAAGTTCACTTGGAACTTTATCTGACTTATATTATCTCCTGGATATATTTCAAACTCTTCCCTGGGAAATTCAATGAGTATGGATCTATAGGTTTATTTAATTTTTCGAATGCATGCCATGCATGCTTTAACATAATCTTTAATTACGAACACTCTGGAGTTCGCCTACAGTATCGTGAGAATGGATTGCCAACACCAGCTCTTCCGAATCTGCCTTGTTTCCTGATGAACTCCCACCACGATTTATGTTCCAACACTAGAACTGTCCTACCTGCTTCAGGGAAGCAGTCCGTATCTTAGAACATGAATGGTAGTTGTGTATTAGTGAGTTTCAGTTACACTGTGTGATATAAACCTTTAGAGTCCTCAAGTGAAATGTGAGCTCTTGAGTATAGACCCTATATCTGATACTTCTGAATCTGTTTTTCAGAGTATTTGAGGCAGTGTTTGCATATTAGATGACCTAAAATGTTTGTTAAGAAAATTAATAAATGTCAGGACTAATAGAAGGTTTGGTAGCATAATGTAGCAAATAAACCATAACAAACAATTGCAAAGCATCTTTTTAAATACCAAATATCACATTTAATCCTCACAAGAGGCCCACAGGATTCTCCACTTTATTCCCATTATTCCTGTTTCACAGCTGAGGAAATGAGACTGAGAAAAGTTAAGCCAGCTGTACATTTGCAAAGTCTTATATCAAATGCTTGAGCTCTGTACTTTGACACTTTCCTGTGTATCATACGTTTTACAACACCTTTACTTACAAATATGAAAATATATTCATAAATGTATAATATTAGATATACACATACACAGTTTACTGACTTTTAATTCTGAAATGCTTTTGAGACTCTGACCTGTGTGGAAGTCCAGCAGGTGTAATTTACAAGGATATTTTACATACATATCTTCTTTAATGCTGGTAAAAAAGTCTAATAATCACTGACTGATTCTGAAAAACTCAACCAAAATAAAATGTTCAAAAAGTTTTTAGAATTTCCTGACTGGATCTTAGGGTAGTTTGCAAGGAGCTGGTATTTACTAGTCTAAGAATAAATTTCTAAGAGAGATCACAACAGCTTATAGCTAATACATACATTTCAGAAACTGGGACTTAGTGAGCAGGGTTACAAATTAACTGTATTACGTAGCAAATGCTGGATTTCTTTCTGTGTTTAAAAAAATATGATCTCAAAATCCTTGGCCTTTTTTCTATGTAATCTTTCAGGGAGTCAAACTTATATCCCTCTTAATTCTAATATATAGAAACCTATATACAACTTTTAAAATCAGATAATCTATCCATTATCCAAGGTTATGAAGGTTATATTTCTTTTTATCTTAGCTTTCATTTAAATTAATCTCAAGCTCAAAACTAGATTATAAATACAAAAATGTGAAGCATAGTTTAAGCTTGCGATGCCCAAATCTTGTTGTGATTAAGTAGGAGTCACTCAGTTGGATGCTGACTCACTTCGTGTGGGAGGGCCCAGCAACCTGCTCTGTAACAGACCCCAAGGTCCTCCTGATGCAGGAAGTCCATGGACTGCTTTTGATTCATCAAGCTGAACTCCTAATTCATCATTGAGAAGATGAAGGAGTGAAGTGACTTACGTACATTCACACAGTGAGAATGTTCTAGAACACAAGCTGGGACTCATAGTTCTTGTTCAGTTCTCCTGTATCATGTTAGAATTTCTGGGGGGAGGGGTGGAAAGTCCTCAAAATATATCTATCTCTTCCTCTGTTTTATAGATTTCAAGATAAGCATATTCAATCTGTTATTTTCTTTTGAAAGTTAAAGGTTATACTTCTAAACATTTTTTTTTGAGACAGGGTTTCCCTGTGTAGCCCTGAGTGTCCTGAAACTCACTCTGTAGACAGCAAGGCTGGCCTTGACTGCGCAGAGATCCGCCTGCCTCTGTGTCTGGAGTGCTGGGATTAAAGGCGTTCGCCACTACCTTCCACCTTACTTTGAAATATTTTAAGGAACCTTGTATATCCAGCTTTCTTTGCCTATCAGTTCTTAACATAAGGCTTATTGTGAGATCCTCACAGCAGTACAGGTGTGTGTGTGTGTGTGTGTGTGTGTGTGTGTGTGTGTGTGCGTTGCTATAGCGTTCTTTCTGTATTGCAGACTCAGCCTTCATATAGGGGCAGATAAAACTTCAGCCTGATGAAATGGGTGATTCCAAAGTTTCATTTTCCATAGCTATCAAGAGAATGGAAGTTTGTGAATGAAGACGGCCATGGAAATATGTGAGGAGGGCAGGTAATAAATACAAAAGATGATTCCGTTTTTCGCCACATTGCTACTATATGTAGCTCCCCACCTTTTCAGAGACTCTGTAAGAGCCTAATTAACTTTCCACCTCAAAAGACAAAAAGAGCTTTGAATTGTTTTGATTTAAAGAAACATCGGTTACTGTTATTGTCAATTAATTGCCACTACCTTTCACTACAAACGACTTCTAATTTTATTTTGTTTTTTCACATCATTTCCATTATTTTAATATTTTCTTCTTTTGTTTCAACAAACAAGGTTTTAAATTTCAAGAAATTATTGTTCTTTGGTTTTTTTTTTTTTTTTGAGACAGGGTCTCACTATGCATCCCTGACTAATATAGAATTTTCTATGTAGGTCAGGCTGGACTCAAACTCTCAGAGAACTGCCTGCCTCTGCCTCATGAGTGCTGGGATTTAAAGTGCATACCACCATGACCAGCTAGTAGTGTTTTTTAAGATGGAGTTGAAATGATGCACAATGACTTAAGATGACAGAAGGCAAAGCAGCAGAGTGAGCAGGGCCTGTCCTCTTGTCTGTGGCTTAACTGGTGACAGGGACGGAATTATCTGACCCCCATATCTACTGTGCTTATGCTAGTTCTGTAGTCCCCAGTCTGATCCTTAGTCGCAATGTTTTGGTTCTGACGCTTTTCCAGGAAAACCCAACCAATTTTAAGACCAATCTAAGAGCAAAACTTCATTAGGAAGCCATATTGCCTGCCCTTAGAAATCAAAACACATGATGTACTCTAAAGGCAAGTATAGGATAAATAAGGTTCTTCGGGGCTTTCAGTCATTCTGTTCTTAATGCACATTATTAATAACCGAGTGGGAAGTGTTTAATCATGTTAGGTGGAGACATACAAACTTGTCAATTTTAGCTCATTAATGGAAAATCATATCCATATTCACAGGACTTAACTGAGATGGTCTAAGAGCATTTGTTTCCTTGCTGTTTGCTTCTATTGCCTTTAGCTCTTGTTACGGGTTTTTGTTGTTAAAAGCGTTACAAGTGTTCACCACAAGGGCCATCGTTATGTATTGTCAACATCATTATGTATAAATAACAAATTATTTGGGTATCCCAAAATACTTTCTCTCAGGTTATATTTCTGACTTTCCTCTCCTTAGTTCTTGGTCAGAATGAAGTCTTGTATTCCTCTGTGTTTAGTGGATAGCTACTTATCCTTTGAGGTACGCTGCATGAATCCTCCGGTATTCAGCTTTGTCCGGGATCCCCAATAAGGATGGTATATCTTTCTATTTGAGGCTCCTTTGTTTCTTCTGGGTTTTTTTTTTTAATTCAGTTCCTGTGGCAATGTGTCATTCTCTGTTCACAAGTTTGTTTTCTTAAACATATTGTCAGCCACACAAGAGACTGTCATAGGATTCCTATTTCCACTGCAGTCTCTAATACAGAGTAGACATGAAATTCATGTCTGAGGAAGGAGAATAAGAACAGGGGAAGAGAACAGGAAATAAATCCTGTGAGATCATAAGAATCTGACCATTATGTTATTTTCTGTGAGATTTCAGAGTTCACAGAACTGACAATTGGGTGTCTTGCTGGCTTATTGAAGTAAGAAGGCTTCATAATGCCTCTGCTTTCGTTCCTTCTCCCTACAAATGGAGGCAGGATTTAAGAGACTTAGTCACTTTCTCAGCAGTGGGAACCTTATTGCAAAAGGAAAAGGCAGCCCACTAGGAAGTAAAGGCCACTTGGCATGAATCGGCCTTACTCACCAGAAGCCCGCAGCCAGCTCCCACCCACAGCTTCCATTCAAGTTGAAGGATGCAGCAGTAAAGATGTACCAAAAGTAGTGAGATTGGAGAATGGTAAACCTCAAACTACACTCAGAAGCAAGAATTCAAGAAAAGAAGGAAGGCTGGGCAGTGGTGGTGCTCACTTATAATTCCAACACTGGGGAGGCAGAGGCAGGTAGATCTCTGTGAGATTGAGGCCAGCCTGGTCTGCAAGGGCTGGTTTTGCACAGGTTCCAAAGCTGCAGAGACACCCTGTCTTGGACCGCCCCTTAAAGGAACACATATCTGGATAAAGTACACCTCAAACCAGACAGTGCCCTGTGATTCCTGCTTTCTCCTCGTCATCTGCGAACCTCATCTTTCCCAGTTGGGATAGTTCATGGGTACTCTCATTGATGTTTTTGTTTTCTTTTCAAAGAGGAGCTGGTCCATAATTGCATTCTGATCTATATTTACATACCATCTAACAAAGACATGATGCCGTCCTCCATTCCTGTCTGGATCACAAGCCCAGGCAAAGCTGCTTGTGTATTTTTCCCCTTGCTGCAGTGTTTCTTCCTTTATGCTATGTCTCAGCACTCTTCCTGCACATCCCTGGTAGCTGCCCAACTCTCTTCCAAGGTGACTTGTGAGCACTGTGTTTGAGTTTGGTATGTACTTCAGTACCCAGGATTGCCCCAGAAATGACTGAGAATTCCACCGAGGTACACTGACGAGAACGTCTATTAGGATGGGATTGGTGGAAGGAGCTCCTAAGGAGACGATGGAAGTTACTCAGCCATTCCCCATGCACTGTCCTTTTCAATTTTATAAAGATGCTTTTCTGTTGTTGTTGTTGTTGTTGTTGTTGAGTAACTGGAAATACGAGAATTTCATTTGAGGAAATGTTCATAGCTGCTGACTCTTGATAGTGAATGTTTTCAGCCAGTATACCAAATGAATGATGTGATCCCATCTTTTTAAGAAATAGCTTAATTACCTTAGGCAGGCAAACCAAACATAATGAAACAGTTCCCACAATCTTACCTAGTTTGTAAAGCTCATAGAATAATCTAAATCTGCTGGTGTTATACTTGTCTTCTATACTTAGAAGAAAAATAAACTGTTTAAAAATAAGAAATAATTTAGGGAATGAGCAAAGAAGAAACCAATAATAAAGAGTGGGCAGTGGGATCTCAGTGTATCCTGGTTTCAACAAATTAACTGGTTGAATTAAAATCTCTAACATCATATATTAATTAAGGGATGATCACTACTGACTTGCTATGAATGAGAAAGGGTAAATAAAAATAACAACACTATAAAAACCTTTCTGGCATCCTCAGATTAAAATAGAGATATTTTTAAGTTAGCATGTTTTATCTTAAAAGAAATCCAAAGTTATATTTTGTGAAGTCACAAATTTTATTATTTCCAAACTTTAATATGCAGTGCCATACATTTAAGAACACATGCTTGCTGGGGGTCATGTTCCTCGCATCAATCGTTAGGCACCAAATGGCTTACACCATTAGCTTAGTTTTTGTGTTCCAGTATCCGTACTCTGTAAGTGTGTGACGCTTGTCTGATATTATATAGACCTTCCTTTGGTCTGTCATCAGCCCTGAGAGAAACTAACCCAGACTGTCTTCTAAACATGCAGCATTGAAACAGAGCTTTCTGGGTACATCTACGATACTGTAACAGGGAAATGCCAGCATACCCTAATGATAGAGCCCAGAACAAAGGTTTAGAGCTTGTTTGGGGTTTAAATGTCAAAAGACTTAAGCATGTAGAGCTCCAGGAAAAGGAGCTTCAACATCTGTCAAAATGAGACTGCTAACAGCTCTGTAACAAACATGCCCCCTAGTACACAGGGGAAGGTGGGCAAGCCGCAAACGGCTTGATAACTGCTAGCTGCATCTTTTTATTGGGCACAAGTGCAACTGTAGAAGGCACTTATGACATAGTCTATAATTATTCAAATAGATCTTACCACTGGCCACCCACTACATTTTTCTGTCTGCTCCCATGAGCTATGTTTAAATTCCAATTCCCACCTTGATGGTTTGACGCTATTTGGAGGTGAAGAATTGAGGAGGTAACTAGGTCACAAAAGAGGAGCCCTTATGACAGATTAGTTCATTTATTAAAGGGAGTCCAGAGCTCACTAGCCCCCTCTCACCATATGAGAATTCACAGAGTTAGGCATCTATACATACACGAGGCCTCTGACTAGATCCCAACTCTTCTGGTACTCCAATCTCTTTTGCCCACCTGACCAGTGAAAAACATTTTTTTTGTTATTATTATAAGCAATTAACTGTGTGCAATTACTTTTACAGACACCAGAAATCCTGAATGTACCTGATTTGAATGTTTCCAAGTCCAAGTCTTAAATTAATAGGTGGGGGTTAGTTCCCATTACCTGAGAGACTTCAGTAGAATCTGAGAATGGCCAAAATTTATTCACACCAGCAACAAACATTTATCCATATCCGCTCTATATCTGGTACTATATAGTCGTTATAAAAAGACCAATGTCTTCTTGGACCAGGTAAATTGCAAATCTGACATCACTAGCAGTTTGGGACGCTGGAGTTCAAGTATTCACACAACCCTGTCAGCTCTCTAAAGCTACTAACCCAGAAAAATGAGCAACAGTTAGAGCTCTAACAGGATTATAAATAAATGGATATCTAAATGGAAGAAGAATGAGGGGTACATAGAAACCAGCCAGAGAGCTGAAGCCAGACAGCTAAAAGATCAAACTGTTCACCTCTAAAAGAAGAGAGAAAAGTAGAGCTGAAAGGTTAAATAAAAACAGAAAATCATTCTGTCCAGAGAAAGCTAAATATATAGATGTGTGTGTGTGTATTTGCTAAAGGCAGAAAGTAAAATATGGCCTATATTGTTTCCCAATGTGTCAATGAAATACTGGAAGTAAGTTTTTGATTGACTCTTACTACATACAAATATGAAAAGATATATTCAGGAAAGCAAGTTTTAATACATGCATGTATTCATTCATGGATGCTCGGTTTGGGTTGTCACATCCACCCAAAGATCTTTGGAGAAACACAACAAAATACCACTACTGACAGGCAAATGTCTTTTCCCTCTACCCCCCACCGAAAGACTGAATTAGATGCTTGATGGAGGAAGGTCATTGGCTAATAAAGAAACTGCCTTGGCCCATCTGATAGGGCAGAATTTAGATAGGTGGAGTAAACAGAATAGAATGCTGGGAGGAAGAGGAAGTGAGCTCAGATGCAGGGCAGCTCCTCTGAGAGACAGACGCCATGCTCTCCTCTCCAGAGCAGACACGATGAAGCTCTGACCCAGGATGGACGTAGGCTAGAATCTTCCCGGTAAGCGCTCCTTGGGGTGCTACATACATGAACAGAAATGGGCCAAGCAGTGTTTAAAAGAATAGAGTTTGTGTGTCGTTATTTTGGGGCATAAGCTAGCCAGGCAACCATGAGCCGGGCTGTGGGAAGAGGCCCGCAGCTCCTACTACAGATGCTGAAAGGTCTCTCAGGAGTCTGATGTGCTCCACAGAGTAGATCCAAGAGCTCAGTTAGTGGTATTCTACATCTCTGCAAAGTCCAGGCTGATGGGTGAGAGAAAACTCGACTTTGGAAGATCTACTCTGTCCATGGGAGACATGAAATGGTCCCCAGCAGATCTATGTGGGCTGTTGTCTGTTTCAAGAAGTAGTTAGATGTCTGTAACTCACAAAAGACATCTCAACAGAAGCCAGAATCCTGGGATGAAGACACGAATCCGAATGGAGGCTAATGTTTCAAAGACCCTGATATATCTCTGGAGGAAAGTCTCTTGTTTCTGTATAAATATGCTTTCTTTTTTACTGGAGAAACACCTTGAAGCATCAGTTGATGCTGAGACTGAGAATTCAGAAAGAGCTCCATTGACCTGACTGCAAAAGTCAGTGAGAAGAAAGACTGACAACTGTCAGCGCTCGAGGCTGCAGGCCAGTTGCCAATAAGAAGTGAGAAGACCATTGTGGATGTTCTATCAGTCATGCTGAATATAGGGGCACCTCAAGAAAAGACAGGGCTCTGGGATTAGAGAGGGATGGTGGGGGTGGGTAGTATTTCTCCATCAGTGTGCTTTGGACCTAGAGGAGACAGGCTGGAGGCAGAGCTGGTCAAGGCTGCAGGCTTCCCAACAGCTGCATCCCCCACAGGTGAGGCTCCTTCTTGAAATTTCAGGGTCAAAGAACAAAGAGAAAGGCACAGAGAAGAGAAAGTTCAGACTGTAGCTCTGAGAGCAACAGAGGGTGGTTTCCCTATCTTCTGCAGTGGTCAGGGGAGGCCAAGCTGATGGACAGGAAGGAGGTGCCAGCCTCCTTCGTGTCCAGGACTCAATTGAGTAGTGTTCTCACCACATACCCTCTCCCCGGACACCATTCCCAGCCATGTCTGGAAAACATTCCTACCAATCTCGGTTCCTCGCCTTCAGTATGAAGTGTGCAGCTAGTGACCTGATGCTCCCAGGTACCCATTATTTCTGACCTGTTTTACACTGAGTGGACATCCCTACTCCAGTCTCCCGAAAATGCAGCGCCTTTTCCTCCTACCCCCAACAGCCTGAGCAAGCACCTTCTTCTCAGTTCCTCCCTCAAATCCTTGAACTACAGAGACAGGACTGCTTGTCATCTACCCTTGCATGCCCACTTTTCTTCCGTGGTTTATTCCCTTTACGGTTTAGGAAAAGCCCGGCTTTGTGGGCTGTCATTGAGATGGTTGTGCATTTGTGAGATCAGTGTTTTCCCTATTGCAATGTCCTTTTATTTCTAATTAAAACCTCTCCCTGCCTCTTCCTGTAAATCAGGGTGGTTTGCATGTAACATTAGCAAGTACCTAGGGGGACTCCTTGGAGAGGCTGAGACACCTTGGGGCCAGGTGGCTTTTGTCTTCCATCAGGGAAAACCAAGGACACCTGTGATGGGAAGCTCCTACCTGAACTTCAGCTTTCTAAAGTGGGATGAATTTCACACTAAAGAGGTTGGGAGCTCTGGCTAGGCAAACTGATTGTCAAGTTAAAAAATATACCAAGCTCCCAGTTAGCTAGAAGGGGTTGTGCTTGGGAACCCTGTAGGGAGGTAATGCAGGAGCAAGGGGAGGGGGCAGAACTGGGGGGTAGAAAGGGAACCAGTAGAAATCGCGCTTCTGGTAGATCAACAAAGGTGGGAGAGAAGAGTGTGGGTGGTCTTGTTGATCCTGTACCCCGAGGTCCCTACATGGCGGCAGCGGTGGCTGTGGTGGCCAGAGCAGCAGCAGTGGAATCAGCGAGCGGGACGGAGTTAGGACCGCTCGGAGCGCCCAGGTCTCGAGGTAGTATAAGGTTTTTGCAATCCTTCCACTCGCTGGCAGTTGCAGAAGATCTGCTTTTTAAGTGAGAAGAACACGCCACCCCTCCGAGGGCTGCGGCTTCCCGGGGCTGTTTCCTCTCTCATTGCTTTGCCGGCCCCTGGCGCTCACTTGCTAATTCGTCCGCGCCCCTAAGTTTGCCGAGAGCTGGCTGCGGGCTGGGAGCAGGGTCCCGGCCGGGCGCCGCGGGCGGGGGCTGGGAAGCGGCGAACCGCAATCCAGAAGCTTCTTGGGGCCATGTATATTTCATCAAACGGACTTTGGGTGCGTCGCGTCTCGCAGCCATCAACGCTATGTGCAGTGACATTTCTGACTTGAGTGGAGGAATGCGCGAAGGAAACCGGGGCGAAATTGCTTCGAGAGGATCTTCTTGGCGCCAAGGCTAATTGTCCTGATTTATGTCGCTTCTGACAAAAAAGAAAAAAAAAAAAGATCCAACATCTTCATCTGAAATAAAATGAAAGCGGTGCCAAGCGGGATAGAACCGCCCGGCCGCTGGTTCTGATCCCCCGGGATCGGGGGAAAAATCGTTCTGCGGCTTAAAAGAAAAGAAAGAAGAAAGGAATAGAAATAGAGAAGAGAGAGAAAACCCACAGTAAAAGTTTAAGGCGAGAAGTGGCGGTGGCGGCGGCGCGGCGAGATTGCGAGAGGAGACGGCTGGTGAGACCTCGGAAGGCGGCGATTTGGTTCCTAATCCCACTGTATTTTTGGAGGGAGAGGCACCTTTCTCATCCTCCCTTCCTCTCCGCCCACCCTTCTCCCTCCCCCTCATCTACCTGTCAAAGTCACTGATCTTTTGCATTTTGGAAGAGGACGTCAACGGGAAGGAATTCCCCTGTCCGGGTCCCGGCTCCGAAAGGGGGCGACGCGCAACGAGGCTGCCCCAGGGGCGCGAGGCCAAGGTAACTGGGACGGGAGGTGCCGGGCGCCGTGGGGTCTGGGGCCGTGGACTCCTCCTCCCCGCGGCCCGCAGGACGCTTACAGTGCGGGGGACCGACCCCGGGGCTGCGGTGGTGGCGACTCGGGTCCACACCCGCAACGTTCCCATTTCCACCCGAGCCCCGTGTGCTGCCAGCGGGTCCCCGCAGCTGCGGTCGCCGCCCCACGCGGGACCAAGCTGGGCAGGGCCGCCGCCCCGCGCCGACGGCTCAGCTCCCGCCCGGCAAGGGCCAGCGGGGGGCCGGGTAAGTGCAACTGACTGACTCCAGCGACCCGCGCCTCTCTGGGTGGCCCCTCTCCATCAGCTCCCTCCCTCCCGCCATCCCTCCCTCTGCCAACCCGTGGTGCCCGCCGAGGGCGGGAGGGGAGATCCGGGTGGACAAGGAACTTTGAAAAGCGCCTTAAGGAGGCAGCGGAGCCTGTGCGCACTCCGGAGCCCTCACCGCTCACACCCACACTACATCCCTGGCGTGCGCCTTTCACTGGGTCGCTGGCTGTTGCATCCGGAGCCTCCATCCACCCACCCGCAACGCGCCGCGCGCTCGGTCTCCCACACACACACCTGACCACACGCATCGCCCAGGCGTTTTTTTTTCTTTCTTTTTTTAATTATAATTTTCCTTTTTTCAGTTTTCTCATCAGGGAAAGATAATAAATAAAAACTTGCCTTGTTGTTTTCCCTATCAGAGCTTTTGAAGTCCCCTCTTTTAATCTCCTTTATTGGTGTGAGATTAAAGCGTTACTAGCACACAGTGTACAGCTCGAGAGGGAAGAACGTGGAAGGAGGGAAAGACAGCTTTGGAAAGCTGGTGGGAGCCTTTTTTCCCCTACTGGTTTCTCATTATTAGTTGATGGATTCGGCTAGAGACATGGAGTTTCTCTTCGCTACGGATCTGTGGATATCTATATATAATACAAATAATACCGAATATTATTGGGCCCAAAATATCCAATTAAGTGATTCATAGGAGAGAAAACTTGGATTTTTTTTTAAAAGAAACTGCGCCCTCTGCTGTTTATTTTGGTAACCTCATCCAGGGACTCTTTCACTACCCCCCCCCCCCCCCCCCATGAGTAGCTGTCATTTTATGGGGCCTGGAAGGAAAATCCTTCGAGGAAGGGGGAGGCCGATTTTAAAGCAATTTTCTGTGGAAAAGAGCAGGCAGGGTTGCTCCAGCTGCACCAGGTACAAGTTTGTAGACCGTAGGTCCTCTAGCTGTCTCCTCTTTAGTGCCCCTTTCCTTACAAAGGAAAAAGCAAGCAACTTCCCAGCACAACACTTTGTCACTCTTCGGAGTGGAAAATTCTGAGCAAGACTCAGAACTCCACTAAACATATGGCGAATCTGGCAGCAGCTTTGCTCTGGAAATCAGGCCTCGTTTTATGACTGAAAATACTAAGAGTTTTCCTTTCTTAACAGAAGAAAGGAAAAAAAAAAGAAAGCAAAGATGTTTTCCTCAAAATCATTTGTTCAAATATGCTTGCTAGAAAGTTTTGCATCGATGTTTTATGAGGGCAAGGATTTCCTGATTGGGTGGCTTTGGAGCGCAGAGAACCTCTAACATGCAAGGAGGTTTGCAAGTGTTTTATACTTTGTCCCTCTGCATGCCTTACCCAGCAGCTCTTCTCTTTGGCAGAGGGAAATCAGCCCAATAAATGCCCAAGAATATTTTAAAACACAAAAAACTTTCAGTCTTTCAAGGGAAACCAGGGTGCAAAGAAGAATCACATCATACATTTCGCATGTCATGCTGTCCCACTTACACATGGAAGGGGGGTGGTTTCCCTTCCAGATGCCATGACATGCAGGATGGTACTTTCGCCACTGAGTACCAACATGAAGACATCCAATTTTTAATTTGTTGGCAGTCCCTGTGGTTGTATTTAAGAGGAATCGCCATGTTTAAAAAAAAAAAAAAACTATTTTTATTTGTGCATGCAACTGTGTTCCTATTTAGAGTTTTGTCAGTTGGTCATGTGAGTTCAAGTGGTTCTGGTTAACTTTGTATTTAGGAGACAGCTAATGCATGATGAAGTTTCTTTCACGTATTTACCAGGGATAGCAAATGTGTCTTTGCTCCTGTCGGTTTTCTGCAAAACATCAGACAGTACCATTAAACAATTACACCACTGTGCATTTAGCTGGTAGGTATTGTAAATAAAGATTTGAAGAGAGTTTGTGAGTAACCAAAGTACCAAGTCACTAGGAAAGCAATAAAATTTCATACACCTTAGAAAAACGAGTATATGTTAGTATTTAAATGTGTACATGTGTGTGTGTGCGTGGATTATGTTGTGTTATGGGGAAGTAAGTAATTTAACATACTTTCAGAAAGTAATTTTAAATTTAGAATCTGGAGCTCTGTTTCAAACTTCAAGTGGGTGTAGAATTTTTTCAGCTGCGTCTGTGGAAGCTTGTATTTCTTAACTTGCCAATATTGGAAGGCTTTTCGTTCATCTGACAGTTGAATGCCAGGTTTTCTTTAGGCTTACTTGATTTTGAAGCAGTTTTACGCATGACCCCTCCACAAACATCCTGGAAAATATGTACTGACGTCCATCATTTTTATCTTTTGATAAAAATAGAAATATTTAAAATACCAATGTGTGCCAATTGGCTTTATTAAGATTCCCATGATTGTTTTGTATAATACTCAGTCACTTATGTGCAAAGCATGTTGGAATTGTTGCATCACATGTAAGAGTCCTTACGTTTTTGAGATAGTTAACAAAAAGACAGGAGCTCCTGTTCCTCATGAAGAAACCAAAAGATTCCCTTTTCACAACAAATGGACATGTGCAAAGAACATTAAATGTGTGTGAATGTTTGATCTCACTGTGATTGTGTTCACAGCTGCCAATCTTGACAGTTTGTATATTGTTTCCCCTTTATTTTCTCCAGTCAATGAAATGTGATTATCTGCAATTTTCCTTCTGTTTATATCCATTCAGAAACTTGTAGCTTTATAAAAGTCTTAATGTCTGCACAGAATGAGTCAATAGCTGTCTATTTCAGGTGCCCCGATGAGCTACGTATTTATGGAATATTTAGCCTATTACCACACGCCCACTTCCTAGTGGGGTTATGTAATGAAAAGAATGCTAAAATCCAGCGAGAGTTGGTAGATTTGCTGACAATATTTTTCTCTCAGTTAATGACATTGGTAATTCTTTAAAACTATAATGGCTTATTATTTTAATCATTATTAGTTTGCATAACACTTTGGAGACATTTTTTCCTGATAATTGGAAGGGTTTTTAAAAATCTCTTCTGCATAACTAATCCAAGGCAGGAGGGACTTAGCTGTTGAATCTTGGAAAAATGTATGTTTCATGGATGCAAAGCCATTTTGTAGCCTATTTTAGTCCTGATCAATAATACCTATCAACCTGAAAGCCATGTAATTTTGTGTAGTTTTTCATTGGCTCTGCACATCCATACGCCAGAGATCCACGGACTTGTAATATATTAATGGGGAAAAATTTAAACACAAAGGATTTCTTACTACTTCAGCTCATAGGTCGAGACGGTGCCTCCCAGGTGGGGAAAGTGCAGATTTAGAGCTGGAGCTGCCCAGGGATCTTCTGAAGTTGCCCATATCCAGACCCTTGAGACAAATTCACAGTATCTGGCATTCAGGAAGGAATCCATTTGGGACATTTAGTCCCCAGATATGTCTGCCATTGGCTGCCCATCCCCTGATGAATTTGTCTAGCCATTTGCAGCCATGACCTAGCTTTTAGGAAGACAACATTGCTATTTTTAACCTGGTCTAGAGGAGAGCCAGCTGGAAATCAGCAGCATTAAGTGTTGGAGGTGGTGGTGTAAATAATATTCTCTTTGTACAATATTTATTTTCTTTGAAAATACCATAATTTTACTTTTACCACAAATCTCTGATTCTCATAAGGCCTCTTTGTCACTAAAGTTTATAGATTTAAATTCTTCTAATATGAAGCAGAAGGATTTATTTGATAGCTTGCATGGTAATGGGAGGTAAGGAGATTTTGATATGAGGGGTGCAAAAGAAGGGGCGCTACAGACTTTAACGTTAGAAGGGGAAATATAATTACGTTAAAGAATAGCTCATGGCTGTACTCTGATTTACATTACACTGTGGTCAATACCTTTTTCCATGTCAATGGGAGCTCATTAAATGTAAATTCTGCAGACCAACTGAGCTACACCATATTAGTGCTTGCCAAAGCTTGACATTTTTAATACATTAATAATATGTCTGTAATGTAATGGAAAACTATTAATCACAACTGGTTAGGTGCCAGAAATTTAAGCTGTAATTGGCTGCTTCCTGTCAAGAATGTCTGTCCCATAGTCCTGCAACTGCCTCATATTCAAATATCTTGCACCCCACTGTATTTTTTCCCTGTCAATTCTCCAACTTCGATCAATGATGTAGTCCATAATTCTGTGTAATGACCATCGTTACAGTTCTGGTAGACTTTAATGAGGGTTCGCTGCGTTGGCAGTGCTGTCATCAGGACCTAGTAACAGGTACATGCATTTCCTTAGTTCCCACAGTTGCACGTCGAAATATACCAGATGACGTCACTGAGGTAAAACAGGTGTGAGGACAGAGTAACAAAGGCTAGGTGGTTGAGGGAACAGTATTGGTTAAAAAGGGTGAAGAGTATTCTCCAGCATCATTTAAGCCTGTATACTTGAAATGGTCTTTAAAAAATAATATTACAAGTTAACTAAGTCTTCACTCAGTTCAAACTCAAAACCATGGGTTCCAAGTCTTTAAGATTATATTGTTTCTAACTTACAGATTGCTGGATTTTAAAGCTTAAAAAGTGATATTAATAATTTTGGAACTAAAGATTTTATACTGCTCCACCTCCAATGCTCCTTTTCTTCACTTTCCAAAGTATCTTCTTCCTGTATAGTAGATGTAGCAAATATAATTGGAAGTTGAGTCTAGGAAATGTACATTTCTTTCTTCTTAACACCTTTTCAAGTTATTAATTGTCAATGTGTTGGCTGTTTCAGAAAACACCAACTTAATGAATCTAAAAACAAACAAACAAAAAAGCAGAAAAGCTTGAGTACCCACAACACATGCTCCAGTAATGTTTTTCTTTTCTTTACTTTTCTTTTCTCTTCTTTTTTTTTCATTTTATCTTAAGATTTCCAAGTGCATGCCACAGAACAGTGTCAAAGTCACAAAGCAGTAGATTTAAATCTGTAGTTTACACATGTTTAGACACGTTGCTAATTACTGCTTCATGAAAACTCAAATATTCAGCACTTTTCCTAATAGAAAATATCACAAATTGCAGCTGTATGATAACATTTTATGAATTGAATATAATGAAAATTGCACTTGCATCCATAAAGCAATTATTATAAATTACTTTGCTATGGAAACACAATTCAACCATCTGTTGGCATTTCATAGTCTCTGTGGCTTAGTTCATTTTAAGATGGTGCATTATTTAAATATAGTGCTTTCCCTTTATAAAATTGCGTGAAGATAGCGAACTTCCTTATTTAAACTGTTTAATATGAGTTGAAGAGTCTATAATGGAATTTCCCAAAGCTATAGGTTTTTTATTTTGTTTTTTGTTTTAAATTGAAAAGTAGTTAATAATTTGAACTAGGAATATGAACCAAATAGCAAAGAAAGTGTACTTTCGCGCCTGGGTTTCAAATGTTACCATTTGTTAGGATCTGAAGAGTTGAAAAGTTCCTAGTGGACCTCATCAGTGACTTGCCTCTGTAAGTTATACTGTCTGCATTATCAGTTTACCCAAAGTGCATTGAGATGGAGATTTTTATTTTCTTTTACAATTAGTCCCCTGTTATTTTGCTTTCATGGCCTGTTAGCTCGCCCTCAGCTATTTTCATATGTGCATTTTAAACTGTGTGTTTTACTATGGGGCTTTTGCTTTTAAAGCACTGCCTAATATCCACCTTTGGGACAGATTCTCTCCCGTTACAGAAAGTAGTCACAAATGCAGATGGGATGGCTAGAAAAAGAAGCAGGAAAATAGAAGATCCTTATGAAAGGAATATTTGCCCCCTTTGGTTTAGTTTTTTGAGTATTTTCAGAGAACCTAATTATCTTTTTCAGTAAATGCAACTAAACAAAAGATGTTAAATTCTTCCAGTATAATGAGCAAATCCAGAGATAGGCTGTGCCAACAAGACCTGTTTTTCACTCACCTGCCCCAACAAAAGCTAAGAAATGTACAAGGAATTTGGTGAATCTTAGGGTCTCTTTGCTAAAAGACAAAAAACACACAAGTAGTTGTCATTGCTGTAAAGGCTTTCTTTATCCCTATTGTTCTCTTGGAAAATCTTTTAGCCAGCCATGAGAGCTGTTTAAATCCACAAGCTTGCTCTCAGTAGTTTAGAAGGAAATAAAATTTTTGAAGCAAAAACCCATTAACTCTCCTAGAACATGTTTATCTACCTTCCTTATGGAAGAGTCAGATCTTTCATATTAAAATCCTCTCCAATATGGATGGGTACCCTGACCATCCTATTAAGGCATCTAACTGAAGCTTTTCCATATTACACCAATTTGCTTTATATCATACCAAGCCTCCAAAATATCAATGTACCATACATTTCCTAATGCATTGATTCCAGGGCAATAACCTCTTATTCTTATTGTTTTCATAGAGCTGTTTGTGCCAGAAGAAAAAAAGAAAATGATTGCTGGGAAGCAGACACAGAGCCGTAGACACTCATCCTTGTGCTTCAGACACTGAACCCCCATCACATCTGAGCAGCCCCTGTGAGCCCTGAATCCCGAGGATCACTTAGGATTATCTGATGTACAATGGGAGAGTCATCACTTTGCTAAATGATTATCTGCGCCTGGACATCGTTCACAAACGTCTAATAGATATGGTCTATGAGGAGAAAAGGCTGCAAGCTCTTAATGCCTAACACAGATGCACGTTAGGCTTCCACCAAAGTCCTCAACTTACCCGACCACACTCAGTATTTCAGTCTCTCACGTTTGGTTTTGGAATCTGCTTTGAGACCTCAGCGTATTTTTTTTTAAATATACAGACCTACCTATATAAAGACACACACACACAAGCACACATACACACATAAAATATACTCATGTGTGTGTAAAGGAGACACTGACTGCAAGTAAGACACGAAGATTGCCAAGATTTTAGAGATGTATTTGTCAAGATTTCTGTCGATCCATGCCCTGTGGGTTACAGTGTCCTCTGTGATGCAGCCCTACCCTTTAGTGTGGGGACATTATGATGTATGTAAAACTCAGATTTACACAGAAGAAGGGAAAGTTTGGGATTATATGGCCTGCCAGCCGGAATCCACGGACATGACAAAGTATCTGAAAGTGAAGCTGGATCCTCCGGATATTACCTGTGGAGACCCTCCAGAGGCGTTCTGTGCAATGGTGAGGTGGTGCTTTCGTGTACAGTATTTCACATGAGTGGCATTCAATCTCATGGGCAAGCAAAAGTGGCGAGTGTGAAGGCTCAGTTTGGCAGAGCCAAATTTGCAGGTGGCAGATACATGTTGAGAGGCTGGCATCATTCTCAGAGGAGGCTTGTCCTATCTGGAGTTGCAATATATCTGATGTGATTGATGTATGGGAACTTCCTGCTTGCCAGTGAGCCAAAAGTTTCAATGACACAAGTGGAGCGTGGATATATTGCAAATCAAAAAGCCAAATTGATGGTTAAATTTTAGAATAGAAACTGGAATGTTAGGTCAGCTGGATAATGTTAATGATGAAAACCCATCCGTAAACCAGCATTAAGAACGCACAGGTTTAGTCTTACACATAGATGAAGCCAGGCTCCAATTCCCTAGTTCAAGATTAGTTGAGATCTCCTGCTTCCTTTACCAGACAGCATCTCTGCTAGGGGTTCCTCACAAAGGGACCAGCAAGGTGAAAAGAAGGAAGGATGATAGACTTTCTTGAAGGACTTTTCCAGAGATCTTATTTGCCAGCTCATGCATATCCTTGCTACCAAGGACTGCATTTCTGTGGGAATTTTGAAGGTGGATACTGAAATGCTGCAAACATATTTGCTGAAGGCAATGGCCTGGGGGCGTGTAAGTTTAGACCATAAAATGAGGAGTCATAACATTTGTTATTCTTGGGGTGTATTTAAGGCCTTTTCCAAGTGGAACATCTATTAGGAGAGAGGTAATATTGAAGGAACATGTTGCATTTCCAACTAAAATCACAGCAGAAGCTATACCTGTAAGGTGTTATTAAAGAGATGGGTGATTAATGCGGTGTCAGTTAATGTGGTAAGGAAATGAGACAGTGTGCCCATTTGGTTTATGTTGTTGGTTTTTATTGTAGGCAGTCTTTATTTGATGTAAGAACCGTGACCCCATTTTAATCCGTATAACAGATATAACCATGTGGCAGGTTTTGATAGTATCTTACCTGACTTTATTATCTTGAACTTGGCCTGGCATTTTCAGGCTAGTGAAACTATTAATCAAAGCAGCATCTGCTCACAGTCCCCAGTGAGTCAAATTAACATAAGATTGTCTCAGGTGGGGCACTGTAGAACCGGTTTTGTAGCAGGGAACAATTTTGAGCAATAAAGAGTGTTTTCACCTAAAAGCTAAGGGCTTACCATTTGTCAGAGTGCCTTTGGGGACTGCTTTGAATTATAGTCTAAACCTGATTTGGTGGAGGGTGAGAGAAAGATCTTGGCTATTAGGTGTCACTATGACTAAAGTGCCCCAAATGACTAAATATTTCAAAGAGAGAGCCCGTCTCTCAGGGTAACAGGTATGTGCTTCCGAAAGAAGTTGTGCGTTTTGCAAACCACAGGCATTCAGTAAGGTTTATTCAAACGTATCAGTAAAACTCCAATAAATCTGCAAAAGAGCAGGGACATTTGTCGGCCTTATATGAAGTCTTTAGTAATTTCCTATGAAAGGTCAAATTTAAAATTTCATTGCAAATGTGGTGTGAAATTACTGTTTGGTTATAGGTTATCTAAGCTCCAGAGCTTGTGTTCTGGACCAGATTTTCTCATCAAGAGCACTCCAGCCCTATCTATTGGTCTCTGTGACACGCTGAACAATATGCCTCTTCTGGAATTGCTTAATAATTTACAGATACAAGTGAAATACTTTATGTCCTTTGCCAGGGTGCAGTTTCTACTCACACAGGTGCTGTAGGATGCCTCCAAGGTGTGATTTGTGTGCGTGGCTTCCCCGAACTCATCTTTGGCCAGAGAACACTGGCTCAGCATCTCTCCTGCCCTATGTGTAAAGCATCCCATACCTGTTCAGCCTCCCTGTTTCTCCCAAAAGAAGCAGGAAAGGGCACATTACAGGACTTTACAGGCTAGCTTTTCACAGGGGCATGGTCTAAGGTCCTTAATTAAGTAAGTTAATTCCTATTAAGTTATCGGCTAAATGATGGTAAAGTACCTTGAGAAAAGAGAATTAAGGGAATATTCCTAGGTTGGCCCTAACTGTAACTGTGTGACACACCTGTGTTCACAGGAAGCCCCACCCAGGGTGCACTGTAGTGCAGTGCATACTCTGGTAGACCTTAACATGTCACTGGGCAGGGTGTAAGATTTCTGAGTTACCTATCAGTCATTAATTTGTATTCCTTAATGTGCATATGATTGGCATAGCCGATTTAATAATCTCCTTTAAATGTGAACTTTGGGACTATTAATATGCATATTAGATGCCAAGTCGGTGATAATGGCCCCAATACAGCAAAACTTCCTTTCTGTAGCTGTGGATTTTCTCTAAAACGCCTTAGTGTAAGAGTTCTTGACACCGGCTGTAAAAGCATCGCGGGATGCTGTCATATCAGGTCTGCCGAGGAGCTCCTTAGCCCAAAGTCTAATGGGAATCCATAAAGTCACTTATGCCAGGACTTATGGGTTCTACACTCCCTGACACTCATTTCCATTTCAGCTCCTCCAGAGTCATTATGGCCTATTACATCACCGGAGCTGCCAAATAGACACAAGCACTCCTTAGCCCCTATATGTAAATGTTTACTGGAAGATGGCTTTGCCTCCTCAGCTAAGAACACTCTTATTACTAATGACTCCAGGGATTCTGAACACAGAGAATACATTCAGTCATGGAAATAGTCTCTAATGCCCAGAGTTAATGTTGTTAACATGAGTGGAGGTTCATTGGTATTGCACTGAAAATCTATGGTGCTGCCTTCTGTATTTTCTCTGTCAGCATACGCCCATAACTACCCATGAATGTTGCATTTATTTTAATGTAGAGTGAATTAGGAGGGGAAAAACAGCTTACGGTTCCATTTAATAATAGATCTCTGCTTACTAACTTGGATGTCCTTTCTATGTCAAGTAATTTAAAATGGTTATATATTAATCACATAAACACCTTGAACAATAGTTTATTAGGAAAAAATGTCTATAATAATATAATAGAGCATATGAATATAGAGCATGTGTGTGTGAATATCATACATGTATGTATGTGTGTGTATTATTTATTTGGAAATTTATTTGTTTTCTTTTTAGTCTGGTACATCCCTTTTCAAATTGACAGTGTCTAAAATTTAGCCTGTTTTTGTTATTGGGAGAAAATGTGCAAGGCACCAGACTGGCTGCCTTTGCTTTTGCAGCTGAGGCAACCTACTTGTGTGAAAACTGTCCTTTCAGCCATAATACAAGCTTCAGGTAGCATGCCTCTGTCAGAAGACACAGGTCATCTAGTGACAATGGTTTAATTTGCATAAGGAGCAGATAGGATGTGATCCTGGGTGTAGAGCTGAAGTGACAACACCGAGCTGTGCCTTGGTCTTTGTGTTTAAATAAACATGGTTGTCATGTCCCCCGGGCAACACCCTGGTGGCTTAAAAATGGAAAAAAGAAATTATCTGCAATTATCTCTAGCTCGCAGCCAATGCTCTGTATAACTTAAACAGAAACATTGAAAAGAAGCCTCGAGATGAAAGCAGCCACGTACATTTGTAAAATTTATGGGGCAGAAGTGCTGATGACTGTGGAAATAGGAGCCCTTGCATGCCGCCGTGGATTTCAGAGCCAGTCAAAACCAAATGAGAAAACAAAGATTATTAAAAAGTCTTTTGTGCATGTAATTTTGGCATAATGTTATGAGGTGGACATTAACTGTTTACCGTGGAGATTTTCAGCATCATTAATGTGGTATGCCTTTAATTACAAGTACACTCGTATGACTACAAAATGGAGGAAAGAAAGTCCTCTGAGATGTACTTAGCGACACCCTCATTATGTTTACTGGAATAATTAAAAGAAAGAGCATAATTTTTCCAAATAAAATGTCAGACCTTGAAATGGAAATGGATTTTCTTGAGAAAATTTACTAATGTGTGCCTGAATTCTTGGTAGGCATTCATTCAAGGACCTTACCAGGTCTGTTAGTGATCATTCAACATTGCGCGGTTTCTATTAAAAAGAAAATAGTTAATGTAAGCTTATGGATAGAGCATAATTCATTAGAGCCAAAGGTAATTTAGAGTAAAGTAATAGGGAACTTTTATGTTTTTTTATTTCAAAGGAACCTGGGGGGCAAACAGTTGGCAATGCAGAGACTTCAAGGCAACACTTGGCTTAAATTTCTGATTTGACAGAATCTTGGGTTTCCATCTGGTGGCTATCAGGTGGCCTTTGAGAAATTAGTTTGGTAAACTCAATTACATTTTTTTTCAGTGACAAGGGATTAATATTAATTTTCCAAAAACTGGAAGTGACATTGACTTATACAATAAATGAATAGTCTTAAAAAATGCACTCTGTTCTCATGAATCATAATTTGATAAGTGAATGAAGTTTTAATACCAGTGACATCTTTCATTTGAACTGATTTACCTCTTAAATTATGGCAGAATGGAGTTTTAAGAAAACTTCTGGTTTTCCATTGTTAACACTTCTTTGTTAGCGGTTCATTATTTAGACTTATTTCTCAGAGATGACTCATTTACAGTGAAATGATTATGTGAGTGATTTATCACTTCATCGAGGAACCTCTTGTTGAGAAGCTCACACAGCTCCATTTTATCTAGGGTATCAAGTCTAAAGTGTTCTACCTGCTTCATAACTCTGGCTAAATACAGTCTATCAATAACTTCCAGCTAAGTATCTCTGGCCTGTTTAAGCCTAGCAACCTGATCGGAAAGGAACTCCTGCACTTGGGTTGAAACTGCATTGGTATGGTAGAGCTAGCATTGGTTTAGAGATATGGAGGAGGTCATGAGAAGGAGATGATAGCTTTTATGGCTAAGGTAACAAAATCAAATTAGTGCAACCCACGTTATTTATTGTTACCTAAGTGCATTTTCTTCTCAGAAAAAATAAATTTATTTTTTATCCTTAATATTATTAGTGGGCATATGGACACACATGTGGAGGTCTGGGAACAACATTTGAGAGCTGTCTTTCCTTCCACCTTGGGTCCTACCAGGGATTAAACAAAGGTCCTTGGGCTTACTTGCAAGTGGTTTTACCCTTTGAGCCACTGAGCCATCTGGTCAGCGCTCCGTTAGTATTTCCTAGCTGTCTAAGTGTTTTTGTCTTTTTCCGTGTTAATGCTTCACCCATTTTATTCCAGATTCTTGGGTACGAAGTAAGGAAGCACAAATAGCGCACGCGAACCCTAGTGGTAGTGGTGAGAATTACACCAAGCGGTACTTGGAGATTGCCCGCCAAGGAAGTAGTCTAGAATGATATTAACATAAAGTAGTATGGAGTCAGGGGGAAGAGAAGACAGAGAAGAAGAGCAGTCAGAATTGAAAAGCAACATATAATCTTTCAGCATGTCAAAGAACCACTAAGAAAAATTATTTGGTAGTTAAATGCGTAATGTTTAGCTCTGTCAGAAAAGAAGTAGAAAGGCTGACTGGAATGGTTAGGCACCTAGAGCATTTCAGTTACAGGCTGGTGACCTGGTAAATGACAAGAGGATTTCCCGTATCCTCCAGGACACAGGGGAATGAGGTCACAAGTGTGAGGAGGGCTGAGGGTGTAGCTCAGTGGTAGAGCCCTTTCTCTTAGTGTGTACAAAGCCTTGGGTTCCACCGCCAGCACTACTCAAAATTGATGTAAACAGTCATTGATCATTATCAGTAATTTGGAACAGACACTAGTAACACATCACACAATACTGAAATGCTTGAAAAATTCTGATTCCCTCCTTAGATATTTCACATAATTTACTTTATACAATTAGGATCATATCACATCTGCTTTGTCACACTTTGTTTTTACGTATACATTGTCATCATTTGGTTGCCATCTCTTCTTTAAATTGTGATTTTAATAGCTATGAATATTCCATTATATAGCTTTCCATAGTGTATCTTCCTCCCTGAGGGGAAAAATCTTGTTTCTTTACTCATCAGAACAGCATAATTTAACTTAAAAGACCTGTCTCCCACATACCAAGACTTCAGGATTAAAAGGAAGTGTCTCTGTGTGATTGAGTTGAAATCCAATAGAAGGGTCATCTTCTTATGTCCTCAAGAATTGAATGGTCACTCACTAGAGAACCAATCTGTATATCAGTCATGAGAAGGAAAATGTCCTGGGGATCAGACAAATCATTGTCTCTGAGCTTTGCTTTCTTTCCTTGGACTTGAAGATCCCATGGAAGTAGATGTGATGACCTTGTATACGTGGTCCAGAATGAAGTCACGAGACCTCTTTCCAAACAAAGTGCAGAAGATAAATAAGTTATGTGCTGTATACTGTGTGTCTGTGGGTTTAAAGTAACCCACAATGATAACTACATTCTATATTAGAATTCAGTAAATATACACTATCCATATCATAGCCAAAACAGAAGTTTTACAATATAGGGTTTACCCTTTCTGTGGGCTATGCTCTTATCCTGAATCTGAACCACAGATTATGTGTGATATGTATTTGTCTTTGGAACTTGCTTAAGAGTTTAAACATTTCTAAAAATATTGTATATACCATTGCAGTTTCTTTTCTTTTTTCTTTTCTTTTTTTTCTTTGGTTTTAGATTTGGTTTTTAGAGTCAAGGTTTCTCTGAGTAACAGCCCTAGCTATCCTGGAACTCGCCTTGTAAACCAGGCTGGCCTGATAGAGATTCACCTCCCTCTGCTTCCCGAGTGCTGGGATTAAAGGTGTGTGCCACCACTGTCCAGCACATAATTTCTTATTTTAACTCAATATTATATTTTTACATATACTATTGTGCAGTATGTTACTCTGTGGATTTTTTCACTTATTCTTTCATATATGGGCGTTTAGGTGGTTTGGTTCTTATATCTGAAGACACTTGACAATGTTGCTAAGTTGCCCACCAGAAAGTTATTTAAGGTCCGTATTCAATATCATTAGCATATGCATGTCCTTAAAAATATTTGAAAGTGTTCTTAAATTCTCTTGTTGCAGGCTTTAGCAGAAAAAAGAGAAGATACGATTAGCCAAGAAAATGAGGATCGAGTTATCCAGTTCCTTCCACTCTTTCAGATAGGGCTAGAAGTTCAAATTTTCACATTGCGATAAGGATGTATTTTGGAATGCAAGTGCCACTTCCTTTTATTAAGCATGCATTTATTGCATTATTTTCTTATTGTGAAGGCTGATGTCTCAGCATCCATTTGCCTGTCTTTATTTTTAACTACACTAGTTTTGTTGCTTGTAATTCTACCTTTTTTGTACAGAAGCCATAATTATATATATATTATATATATTATGTGTGTGTGTATACTACATAAAGCTGTAACACAATTAGTAAAAGCCCAGAGACAGAAATTGGGATTCAACCTGAAGGTCATAAAAGCAAAACAGCCAGCCATTGGCTTTTGCCTCTACCTCAGTCCAAAATGGCAATCCTGCTACCAGGAATCTCTCAAAATAAGTCTGTGTGTGAGAGCTGTCTCCTTCCATCTTACATTCCTCTCTAGTTCTAGATTTAAAGGCATGCACCACTACTGTCCAGTTTTTATGGCAAAATTCTCAGTGTGGCGCCTGGGATTAAAGTTGTGTGTCACCACTGCCTGGTCTGCAAGGCACATCAGTGTGGCTGTTTTACTCTCTGAATTTCAGGCAAGCTTTATTCATTAAAAATGCAAATGAAATATCACTTCATAAAGCCCTTTCACACAAACTTCAGTTTTGTTAATAAGTTCCAAGGGTAAGCATTCTTTTTATCTGAAGGCAAAAGCTTCCTTCTGGGATTGCCCCACCCCTTTACTCTGGAAACACCCAGAATTTCTGCCTTAGAATTTTTCTTTTTAATTTTATTTATTTTACATACCAACCACAGTTTCCCCTTTCTCCTCTCCTCCAGACCCCCCACCTCTTTTCTACTCCCCCATCCACTCCTCAGAAAGGGTAAGGCCTCCCATGGGGAGTCAACAAGCCTCTGCCTTGGATGCTGATGGCAGGCTTCCACAGTCCTAGACTAGCAAAGATCCTTCTGAGCGTTCACGTCTGTGTCTCCTCTGTTCATGTGTAAAAACTTCACAAAGGTGGTATTTTTCTTGAGCAGAGAGTTCATTTTCTTTTAGAATCTGTGTTGTTGAAAACAATTGCAACAATAACATATTCTTTGTGTGAAGCTGCTGTTGTAAAAATTTGCTTAGGTTTTAATTTGCCAGACCAATGGGAATACATTTTTTTTTAAGTGACATTTTTCTTTTGGATTTTCAGAACTTCTTTTCTTACTCTTGGAAAAAGTGCTGAAAGTTGTTCCTCAAGCATCATATTTGAAAACACGTTACTGAGATTGGCGGGTGGTCAGTGCCTTCTCATCGTGCTGGGAATAGATAGCTTCACATAGAGTCTGTTCCATGGAAATTAAAGGTGTGAGCTGAGAAAGAAACCAGAATTGGTTTTCACTCTTTGACCTACTTTGAAGCTGACTTCTAAAATATTAAATGAAGAGTTGAGCTGGGTATTGCTCCAGTGCAAAGAAAGAGCCCTTTTGTTCCAGAAGGTCAATGTCTGTGGAGAGGTCCAGGTGCTGGCATTATCATCAGGTCATGTCTGCCAGTGATTTTTCTACCATCATGTGTAACTCTTTGTTCCTTTGCTGCTGATCTTGTTCCTTCCTGGAAATGATAAAATGGAGACATCGAATACACTTCCAAGCATGTTCTAGAAATTAATCTTAGTGTTTCAGCTTTGCTGTGGTTCTTCAGTGTTGATTTGTATAAGGGAGGAATTACTATACATAGGTAGAAAAATAATTGAACAAATGAGAGATATGAAGCCAGCTGAGAAGATAGAAGACCATCCTAGAGAAAGAATTCTGTATTTCAAAGAAAGGTATTTTAGTGTGCATATAGCTACCAGACGAGATGAATGTGGGATGTGTAAAACTGGAAATTGTCTGACAGACATGGAAAGCTGAGGTCTGTAGGTCGCATGAACTTTGCAGTAGTGTTTCTCATTCTTTTTGCAAGTGAATTCAAAGGTTGTGGACTGCTTGATATAAATCAGGTAGATAAAGGTCAATGAAATTATGGGCTATTTGAAGTCTCCATAAGTAGAAGAGAATCCAGTTGATGTCTATACATGATACAGAAAAAGATATATACATTATATAGAGAAAACGAGCTGCTGACCAATATGTTAATCCAAGATTGTTTATGTATACATAGACTATGCCAGATGGATTTTTACTCTAATGGTTTGGCAGATTGTCTTATATGAGGTGTTAGGGTGTGTTTCCATTAATACGAGTATTATCTACATCACAATAATGCGGTGTTGAGTCATCGAAGGGGTTGGTGCTTTTTAATTGGCTGATGCAGAGTGATAGTTACAGTAGAGCATCATGATTGCACGCTTGTTGAACTGAGTTTGTGCTACATTTTGCAGATTTGACTCGTAGCTGATACTAATTTGATTAGGAACTTATTGGTGCCCTGCTTCGTATTAAACACTTGACATCGTTTGTTCCTATAATCTTCAAGTCTATCATTATCCTTGTAAGCAGATAAAGTAATGGACGCATGAGGCTAAGTAATTTTTTCCTCTGGGGAGTCAGAATGCAATAAATGCCAGCATGCTGACACCCATGTCCCCCTCTTAAACTATTCGATTCCCTCTTAATATTATCTGCAGTATATTCAAGAAAACCATGGCGAACACCATTTTAAAAATTATGCTTTTGATGTGGACTGTGAGTTCCAATGCTGTGGTTTTGTTATTTAGGAAACCTTTTATCTGAAATAAACTCAGAAAATTGGATTCTGTAAACAGAGTGCACAGAATGTTGGAAATGCATATAATGTGATGAGAGTCTTCATTCAGGGGTAAGGCAGCCAATCAACAGTGTTTGCTTCTGTTCTTCCTTTCTTTCCCATTAGCGTGTTCATAAAAATGGAAATAGGCTGTTAGAAAACACAGAGAGCCAAGTACATACTGTACTCATGCTGTCTCACTTCAGAATAATAAGTCAGCAATTGTTGACTAGTTAGCAACCTCCTATCATTGTGGGTGAGGTGTGGAGGAAAGTAGTTGGCCTGATGCTTCTGTTTATTTTTACAGTCTCAGTAAAAACCAGTATCCTAGAGTAGATTGCCTACAAGGTTTCTCTATTTGGATGTCTACTAGGCATTTAAAATCTAACAGGTTTATTATAGCAGTTTTTCCCCCAGATCGATTCTGCTTTCATTTGTTCCATGTCTGTAAATGGCAGCTTATATTCATCTATCCATTGCACAGAGTAAACAGTCGAGAAATTTGCTTCAATTCCTCTGTAATAATGCATACTAGCAAGTCCTGCTAGGGAGAGCTTCAAGATATATTGTAAATCTGACCACTTTTCACCATCCCTGATGTCAGGAACTAGTCTCAACTAGCTCTTTATCTAAGCTGAGCCTTATAGCATCTATCAATTGGCCTCCCTACTTTCAACTCTTGTTCTATTAATAAAATTACATATTTTGTATTATACTGTGATATATGATATATATGTATTTCTATATATATTGGCTCTTCATAACCGAAGGTTTATATATATATATAATATATATAATATATATATAAAATCAACCAAATTGGGAAAAAAGAAACCTTTTCAAAGGTCTTGTTTGTTCTAAACATGTACAATTATGTTTCACATTATCATTCCCCCAAGCAGTCGTGAGGAACAACTGCCTACATAGCTTCTACATGGTGGCTAGTCTAAAGCTGATTTAAATATGCAGAGGACTGTGAATTCTTACATGCAACACTACACCATCCTATGTAGTGAGTGTGAGCACCCGTAGATTCTGGTACACAAGGAACCCTGGGACTAGTTCCCATGCATTTAGAGGGATGACTGCAACTTTAAACGTTTGATTCCTTTCATCCTCTCCTTATTCAATTTTATCCTGTAGCGTGCTCATTCAAAATGAAATACAGCCGGGCGGTAGTGGCGCATGCCTTTATTCCCAGCACTTGGGAGGCAGAACTGTGAGTTCGAGGCCAGCCTGGTCTACAAGACCTAGTTCCAGGACAGGCTCCAAAGCTACGGAGAAACCCTGTCTCGAAAAACCAATAAGGAAGGAAGGAAGGAAGGAAGGAAGGAAGGAAGGAAGGAAGGAAGGAAGGAAGGAAGGAAGGAAGGAAGGAAGGAAGGAAGGAAGGTTAAATAAATGAAATCCAACCTCTTCCCAGTGTCTGGAAGGCTCTTTGTAGCAAGTAACAACACAGGACTTTGACCTCTTCAATGCTGTTCCCTCCTCACTAGGTTGTTTGTCACTAACCTCTCAGGTCCCTCCTAACAGTTTGTCCCTGTGTCTCTAGTGGGGGTGGGAGTTGGGGACACCCTCACCTCAGACTCCATCATGGGCTTCTATTCAGCACAATTGGATCATGAACATCGGGTCTGCTAAAAGGGTAGTCTCTCATCCTCGAATCAATTGGGTTGGTACCTGCACAGGTTTCAGGATCCCTAAAGATAGGGTGTGTTCAGGGTGGGTTGCCCATGCTTCTGCATTCTAAACAGCTTTTCATAACTTGTTCTCACCGTTAATTCGGGTCCCTTCTTTAAAAATCTTCTTGAAGGAGCCTGTCTGACCCTCATACCTAACGTTCTTTTCATTCTTACCAGTTCTCAGGCATGTTTGGTTTTTTGCATTGTATTTCTTGCAGGATGTAATAAAAACCATTTATTAGTCAGGACAGCACAGTCAGTCAGAAGGGTTACTAGAGGCTCTACTTTAGTTTTTATCCTCTGACTGATGTCAGTCCACCTATTGCTATCTACTGCATGTGATGTCATGTATTGATCATTTTTTATGTATTTTTCCTTCCCAGTATGTACATTTCTAAGGACAAGAATTGTGTCTTATATATGTCTATGGTGGCTTTAGTAAACATTTGTTGAGGGAATGAAGTAAAATATAGGTGTGGTAATTTAACCATATCTGAGATTACTGTCCATATACACAGCTCACAGAATTTGCTGTGCTGCAAGTTATTAAAATCTGAAGGCACTTTGTTTTTTTTTAAAATGAACATTTTATTTTTAAAATAAAAATACCTACTTAATACAATGAGTATATGTTTAAACAACACTTAGAATTGGCAATGATAATATGTTCTGGATTTTTGTTGTTGTTGTTGTTAAAAATATAGAAATGTCAGAGTTAGGGTCTTAGCCCTTGCCCTTGATCCATTACCTCCTTCATCAAGAGAAAAACACCCATCTTGCTTTGGTATTTCCTCCTCATCCATGATTTTATACCTTTTGTTTTGGTTTTTATGTCTTGTTTGTTTGGCTTGGTTTTTGAGACAGGGTTTCTTTGTGTAGTCTTGGCTATCCTGAACTTACTCTGTAGTCCAGCCTGGCTGGAAACTCAAAGAGATCTACCTGTCTCTGCCTCCTGAGTACTGGAATTAAAGGTGTGTGCCACCACTGTCCAGCTAATTTTATGAGTTTTGTACAGAGTGTATATATATATGTATATATGTATATATGTATATATATATTTAATATTGGATTTAAAAAATCTTTTTAGTAATTTGTTTTTTGTTATTTAATATTATGGTTTAAATTATGCATGAAATCCACATAATCTAGTTTGTCCATATTAACATTTATTATTAACATATCGATGTGGTAATATTTATTATTAACATCAACACTAGTATAGAAGAGTATTGTACATATACATATTGTATACATATTTCAAATTTATAGCATATATACATATCTTTTCATAAATCTACTTCTCAGTAAGAATTTAAGAAATTTGCTTTTTAAGTTCATAGTTACTTTCCCCATATCTGTTATAAGCCACTCCATATTCATAAACAGACCCTCACCAGTCTCTTGGTATATACTGAAAATAATTTATTATTGTTTGCTTTTTCTAAAATACGTACTGAACCCAGTGTGTTGGGCTGGAGATTATCTGTGTTTTTATCACATCTGGTGTCCTGTTGTGTATTCCTAACAAAATATTCTAAGCTATGTTCTGCATTCTTTACTTCTATGCTGCTTCTTATTTTGTCATTCAATATATTTCGAAAATTAGCTTTCTTGTATTTCCTTAGCTGTGAGGGCACTCATAGCCAGGGTTTATGAACTATCACAGAAAGCACAATCAACTCAGAATTCTTGATAAAAGTATATGTCCCATGGCTATTGATTTTTATGTTTAAATTATTGAATAGTAAATCACTTCAAGGTTATATGAACATCACTAGTAAATATTCATCATGGTACTCCGACAGGCAAGAAAGGTGATATTTGGGCTAAACATCCAGCCCAACTCTATGCAATCTTTAACTGAGTCTTCATACAGGAAAGCAGATTTTAAGAGTGCCCCTTTGGATCTGACCATACGACTGGAAAAGTGTATATGTTTATATATTTATATATAAGGGATATGTGCATATATTTTAGTTTTAAATTTTAAAATTAAATTTACATTTAAAATTGCAGTTTTCCAATCATGTTTAGTGGCTAGCCATATGTAATTATTCTCCCATAGTCACGGTCTTCATTACTGGAGTGTAACAATAGCTTTACAGTGCTTTTTAACCGGGAATCCCATTGCTTACTTAGCAAGATGATATATAAACATTGTCTCATCCATCATTGGGATGACTTGTCTCCTAGATGAAAATCCGAGGGTGATGTGTAACTGTAATAAATTTAGACAGCAAGGGAAAGGTTCCATTTTCAATTAAAACCACAGCCAGGAAGTTTCCGTTTAGTCTGACAGGGAGGTAGACCAGCATGCATTTTTTATATTTTCTGGCTTGTTTGGGAGGGAAGGATTGGAAATATGATAAAGGCATTTTTGTTTATGTTTTTGTTTTTGATATTCCTCTGTGTTCACCTAAGAAAAGCCAATTGTCTTTCTGCACTTGTTGAGTTGTGGCTCCATAGAAACAGGGTTCATGAATAGAAAAGTTAACATGAGAAAGGGCATTAATGCCTTGCAGGATATTTTGTTTTGATTCAGATAGCCATGAAGGTTTAAATTAAAATTTAATGAAGTCATTTCATTTTTTCTTTTTTTGCTCTGAGGAAGAAGATGACTGTATACTTAGGAGGAGTACCTGGGAATCTCTAAATGCCCAGTACATAGTAATTGTCTTTATCACTACAACGACCATTACTTTTGCTCAAAGGCTGAGGTTATTTGGAGTCTGCATTTGTGCTTTGGAGGTGTTTTCTGAGTGTTTTCCTATAGCTCCCCTTTCTTTGAACTGCCTGGCTTTCCCTGATATTGCTAATGGCATTTAATAACTAACTGCT
This sequence comes from Chionomys nivalis, assembly GCF_950005125.1. Taxonomy (NCBI): domain Eukaryota; kingdom Metazoa; phylum Chordata; class Mammalia; order Rodentia; family Cricetidae; genus Chionomys; species Chionomys nivalis. The sequence continues at coordinate 24,259,045 of NC_080103.1, read as the reverse complement.
TATGAGGTTCAGGCTCGAAGCCAGGTTTTTAAAATCAGAATAATTTCAGAACTGTGGTTTTAAAGTAAATGAAATGTATTCTAAATAACACAGTATTAAAATAATCATTCATGGATGCAGTGGCATTTACACTGAGATTATAATGGTTTCATGTGTTAGCAACTGCACTAAGCATGCCTACAAACGCCACTATTTCTAAATACAAGAATGCTATCAAAATAAACTACTGTGCAAATAAATAAAAGCTCATTTTGTTAATGGCAGTTTGGGATGCACTCAGAAGCTTAGCAAGTCCAAGAAATTCCAGATGGTAAATAGAAATGCTTGGTCTCAAATTGGTTATTTTTGGAGACCATATTATTCATCGTCTCCCTTTTATCCAAAGCAACCACAGATCTCTACCGACACCCCCATCAATCAACAGTGATTGAATCCTTGTCTCTATAAATTCTACTTAGCACCATTTTATTTGTTTTGATTGTTCTTATTTAAACATAATGTGTTCGATTAGAGATTCGACCAAGTTGTACTACCAAGATGACTACGTGAATTGAGAAGAGGTATTGTTTCCTTAAAAACTGTACCTTGCAGAAAGAGGGAAAGAGTATAGACCTCAGATTCCACCTGCAGCTCAGATGGATAGACGTGGGTTGGACACAGCTTACCCAACTGTGGTTAATGGTCCTGTGCATTATGAGGACTCCTCAGTTAAGACTGTATCTCTGGCAGGATTTACACTGCCCTTTGGAATGAGCATCACACAAGAAGAAAATCCTCTGGCAGGCTATACAGAAACTTTATTGTTACAACATTGGGTGACAAGTCATAAATGTTCATAACTTTCCTCACTGAGCTAGAGATGCAATGGAAGAGGAAATGTAAATTTTTAGGAGAGTGTAGAAGCATAGTACTGAGAGAAACCGAGGGAGAGATTTCCCCTTGCAGGAAGTCTGCATGTTGGCAAATGTTTTTGATTTTTCATTTTTATTCTTTTTTTTTTTAAATATTTATTTATTTATTATGTATACAATATTCTGTCTGTGTATATGTCTGCAGGCCAGAAGAGGGCACCAGACCCTATTACAGATGGTTGTGGTCCACCATGTGGTTGCTGGGAATTGAACTCAGGACCTTTGGAAGAGCAGGCAATGCTCTTAACCTCTGAGCCATCTCTCCAGCCCTTTCATTTTTATTCTTAAAGCTATTAGCATGTACAGTTTTGTGCCTGAAATTTCCACGATAAAATAGCTTTCCTCTCAGGAATAGAAATATATCCACTATCTTCTGTTCCTTTGTGAACTACAGTTTCCCAGGAGTTTAAAAGCGAGTTTCTTAGTGATCAAATTCCCTGTTGCAGTAGGCCGTTTTCTTTAGTGATGCACCCACCATCACCTCGCTTTGTAATTTTCTGTTTCCAATCTGCCTTCCACAGCAGATTATAATATCCATGAGGACAGTAACAATTGAGTCTTTTCTCTGTTGTGTCCCTAGAAATTAATATAGGTCTGGGACATAGAGGGGTCCTTAATAATGGCCATGGGATGAAGAATTCAACTAGCTTGCTTCCCTAAACGTCTTCTCTACCAAGTTTTATTCTTTCATTTTTATTTTTTTGCACTGTTTCCTGATATCTTATTATAATTTTTAATATAAAAGACTCAGAAAGACTCTCATAGAAGGGAACCCAAGAATATATATGTGTGTGTGTGTGTCTGTCTGTCTGTCTGTCTGTCTCTGTGTTTATGTGTTTAGACACATCCTAGTTTAGATACGATATGAATATTCCCAATTATCCACATGTTGAACATTTGTTCTATATTGTGACAGTATTGGAAGATGGTGTGGATTTTTTTTTTTTTTTTTTTTTGGTTTTTCGAGACAGGGTTTCTCTGTAGCTTTGGTGCCTGTCCTGGAACTAGCTCTTGTAGACCAGGCTGGCCTTGAACTCACAGAGATCCACCTGCCTCTGCCTCCCGAGTGCTGGGATTAAAGGCGTGCGCCACCACTGCCCGGCTTGGTGTGGACTTTTAAGAGGCAGAGGATAGAGGGGAGTCTTGAGACCATTATGGCCTTACCCTTGAAAGCAATGAAGTATTTTCTCATGGAATTCTGACTAATGTGATTAAATAACGCTGATTTTCTTCATTATGAAGCCCTGAGGTATATCACTGTGCTAACAGAATGCTGGTGGATGGACTTATACTTCTCCCTTAGCTGCATCTTTTTGAATTTGATGATGTTAGTCCAGTTCCACATGTATTTCTGAAATCCTTTGTTCTCTGGAGCTCTGTGCTGGGCATGATAGGAAATAGTGACGACAGGCCAGGCTCCACCTTCAGGAACCTCACTAAAGAAAGTATTTAGAAAGACAAGGAAAGGAGCCACACAGCTGCAGGACCACAGACAGATGCATTTGCTACAAATTTTATGGGATCAATGACAGATTCCCAAAGAAGATCTTTGAGCTGGGTCTTGGGAAAGGTTAGTGCTTTCAAGGATTAAAGACAACACAGAACATTCCAGTTCAAGGAAGCTGCAGAGATTTGTCTTTTACTGTATTTTAAAGATTATTTCTCTTTATGCATCTATCTCAACAAGAATGTTATGATCTTGTCATCCATAAATTAATCCGAACCCTATTCTATCATCCCCTAGTTTTTCCAGTATGTAAATACAGTAGAATTATTTATCAGTCTTGGCATATTCTCCTACTTTATTAACTGTTACCCACAATAATGGAAATGAAGATACTATCTGAAGTGCAAAGCACTATATAAGTATAGGGAAATGCTACAGAGTTACACTACTGTAATTTTTATGTTCCTTTAAAAATATTTTATTTAATATCCATATGTGCATATGTGTTTGGATCAAATATACTACTTATATGCCACCTATTCTCTCCTGTCCAATTATTTCCCCATGACCCCTACTTTTCCCATCCAATACCATCCCCCTTCACCCTCTAAGTCCAGTTAGTGTTTTCCATAGGTACATGGGTATGGAGCTACCTATTGAAGCATGAGTAGCTCCTTAGGGCCTGTATCCCTAAAAAAAGCTAACTCCCCCTTCCCCAGCAGCTACCAACTGCCTGTAGATGGGGTGGGACTTCATGAAACCCTCCCTGTCCATGCTCATATTTAGGTTAGCTTGATCTTGTACAAGTCTAGTGCATGCTGTTCCAGTCACTGTGAGTTCATGTGCATAACTGTGCCATCATATCAGGCAAGTATTGTTTTGCTACAGACATCTACCCCCTCTGACTCTTATATAATATTTCTGACCCCATTTTGGTAATGATTGCTGAGGCTTATCGGGAGGGTTTGTAACACAGATGTCCCACTTAAATTGAACATCCCAGCCTCTTGTTTCCTGCATGCTGATCAGCAGTAGGTCTCTTTATTAATCACCATCTTATGCATATAAGTTTCTTCAATGAGGGTTGAAAGATGAACAAATCTATGAATATAAAGATAAAAAAGTAGAGGCAGTTTATTGCTATGTTCATTTAGCAGAGCAATAATAAGTTCTATCCTAAGGCTTATTACCCAGCAAGCCATGAGTATTGACCTGGTTAATGGTACCAAGCATGGTTTACAGCTTTTAGGATAATCTTTAAAGGAAATCACAATGTGGTTGCCCACTTCTATAACATCCATGCCATTATTAACAGACTAGTCATTATTATAGATTGCAGAGTTCACAGCTAGATAACATTGTTGATGACTTTACTCCACTGTAACTTATAGAGAACCTTCTAGCTCTACGAATTCTAGCCAGCAGGGATGAGAGTTTTTAGTTGGTACAAGTATGATCTTTTTCTTTTATGACCTATGACTGAGGTGTGTGATGTGTTCAGTGATAGGGCCTTACCATCAAACTCTGCACAAAGAGCACTAGCGATAGCCTATAATGTTTTGGGGGAACTTGTCTTTGGTACCTGACTGACCAACAGCTTGAAAAGAGGCTTTTAAATTATGCTTGAGTTTGATTTTTGTTGCTATAAGAAATGCCATGAAAAACAACTTGGGGAGGAAAGGATTTATTCCATCTCACAGGTTATCTTCCACCATCAAGGGAAAACAAGGCAGGAAGCTTGAAGAAAAAAATCACAGAGACAAAAATACAGCTTGCTAGCTCACTCCTTCACTCACATTCAGCTACCTTTCTTATATAATCAAGGTCTACCTGTGTAGGGATGGCACTGCCCACATTGGGATACGCCATCCTATGACAATTAATGCTCAAGGAAATGCTCCTCAGATAAGTCCACTAGCCAGTCTGACTTAGTTTCTCAACTGAGATTTCCTCTGATAATTCTGTCCTATTGACAGTTGAAGCTAACTCTATTATGTTCTTACTTGTGAGCTCAGGAACCACAAGTCACAGTTTTATTACAGAAAATGAAAAGACTCTATTCAATACACAGGTATAGAATAATTTATAGAAGAAGTTATGTTTGTTTTGCTTGTTTGTTTGTTTTGTGACAATTGGCTCAATAATTAATGTTTAAAAGCAAAATTTCCCCCAAATAGCCATTCTTAATATATAACGAATTCTTGGATTGACCAAACCTTTGTCTACCAAACATTTTGCTGCAGAGATGAGATTTACATAATTATGATTATCTAACAACACACAAGTAAGTGAGCAAATATCAAAGTCTCTGGTACTGTCATTAAGTGCAATGGGTGTGAGTGTCCAGTACTTAAAAGTAGGATGAGTTAATATGGTCAAAGCAAGCAGCAGAATTAGAATATAAACAAACTAACCTCACCTATATCCACAACCCTTGTCAGAGTGTCCTCTATAACCTCTACAGCCCCAGCCTCATTTCCCCTTCTCCCATAATAGTGATGCATAAGGAAATGACACAGGATCGTTGGTTTTCCTATTGCTTTCTAATAAGGAGCATTTATAAAATTACTTAAAAGCCGTTTTACTTGATTTGTTCCATTGTGCGTGTACTGACTAGTTTTTGTTAACTTGACACATACCTAGGAAAAGGGAATCTTAGTTGAGGAATTGCCTTCACCAGGTAGCCTGTGGGCACGTCTTTGAAGGCATTTTCTTGATTGCCCACTGGTATAGGAGGAGCATCCCACTGTGGATAGGGCCATCCCGGGGCAAGTAGGCCTGAGCTGTTTATGAAAGGTATGAGCAAGCCAGGGGGAGCCAGCCAATAAGTCACTTTCTTTTGTGAACACTTCTCTTCACTGCCCTCAGGTTCCTGCCTTGAGTTCCTGACTTTGTTTCCTTTGATTATGGACTGTAAGCTGTAAACTGAAATAAACCCTTTATTTCCCAGCTTAAATTTGGTGACTGTTTATCATAGCAAGGTAAAAGTAATTAGGACACTACTCAGAACCAACACTTCTTAACTCTGAGTCTGCCTTCAATAATGGACAGTCACTAAGTATTTCACTCCAGAAGAATCTAACCATAACTTATAGGGCATCAGTATTACTTTTACCTAGTTTATTAAATAGTTAGGAAAATATATGATTCATTGTTAACATCATTAGCATTATTAAGTTCTAAAGCTAAAGACTATATTTTAAAGCTAATAATTTGTATTTGATTAAACACAATTTAAAAAAAAATTCATGCATCTTGACTCATTAATTCTAACATATAGAAGAGAGAAATATCCTGCGTTTTTTAATAAATAGTAAACCAAAAGTTGAGAAGATAAATGATTTTGCTCTAAGTCACAATAACAAATAAAGGGTGTTGTTGGAATATCATGTGTACTTTAGCTTATACTTAACCTTTATTGAGTATATTGTACCAGACATTAAGTGCCGCTCCAGCTTGATTAACTTAGCCTTTGAATGAAAGCTTGCATAGATTTCAGAAGGATGTAAATATATTACCACTGAGTTTGCAATTTTCTTCAAAGGCGTCCTTTGTTCTTTTCATGTACATGTTGCTTGTTAGCTAAGAAAGCACTTGGCAAAAGAACATTGCAGTCATTATCGATGCTTCCTACCTTGCGTTGTCATAAAGCTTATGAAAGGCTTCCACAGAAATAATGCTAGAACAGGCTCCTCTGGGAACCACAGGATCAGAAGCACTGGGCTATTGACAAATGGGTACCAGAAAAGAACTTTGAGATCACTAGAGGTAAAGGGCTATGCAGTTTTACAGTTTAACTAGTGGGAACTTGATTGTAAAACCAGGAGATGGTTCATGCAGCCATATTCTGAAATGAACAAGGCAGTTCTCAAATGTGACTCTACTATGCACCCTCTCTTCCTCACTCAACTTATTATACACATAGGGTGACATGGGCCACATCCTCAGTTCCTTTTTCAATAACCCAGGCAAGAAAAGACCTTAGCACAAGACTCAAATATAAATAATGACAGGAATCTGTAAATCCATCCTTATAATTAAATAGTTATTAACCTATATAGTAAGATATTATATCTATAAGATTATTTTTCTGATAGGTAAATCCAATTTCTTTTTTAATATACTAGGCAGTAGTATTTCTCTCTAAGTGGAAATTTCTAGTATCTTGTGACTGTTCATGAGCCTCTCCACTCATCCCCTGGAAAATAGGAATGCATTTACTTTGAGGAGACATTTAATAACAACAAAATAAATCCAGCGATGGATCAGCTATTTTTTATGCTCAAATCATATATTAGTTGATTATTCCCACAAGTTTTATGCCACCACTGCCCTAGCATATCTTGAAGGCAGGATCAGTTCTTAATAATTATAATTTTAGTTTTCTCCTGGATGAACAGAAGGGTAAGATCATTTTATAGTGTTTTCATATATGTGACAATATCAATGACCCCGTGGTTGTTTATCTTGTTCTTTTCCGCTTAGAATATATTTATCTGTTTCTCAGCCACAGAATGCTGATTTAGAGAAACAATAAAGCAACAGAATCTAGAGAAACGCCTTGGAATTGTTGAATATATTTAGAGAACTCCTGAGAGTTTGAAAATTTGATTGAATTGGGGACCAAATTAAATTATATACCATGCTTTCTTTTGGTAGGCTGACATATGTAGAGATCAACTTCATATACAGATTAGTTTTGTCCTTCTTTCCTTTTCATGTGCCGCATTTGTACATACGTTTATCGGAATGGTAAAAATAAAATTAGTCATTTCATCCAAATTCTGCTTGCTTGGGTTTGTAGACTTTACAAAGGATGGAAGGTCACTGTAGAGCCTCTTGAGATGTGACGTAAGCTGTCCTTTTCATAATGAAATCCTATGAGGAGCACATTCCGGTCAAGTCTTAACTCTCGAGAGAAGGCTAGATTATAATGAGCAGTACTCTAATGACATTTGGATGGAGAACTATTGCTTCTGACTGGTCTGCTGTTTGTTCTAGGGAAAATAAAGAAAGCCTAATACACCTTAAGAAGAAAAATGAAACTTTGGTTGCTGCCTTCTGTTCTCCTAGTTCATGGGTTCCCCTCTCCTTGTTCCTCATGCAGGAGTAGAGACCCCTTAATAATTAAGGTTTTCAAAGGATTCTTTAATGCTGTTACCCTATCTAGAAAATCTCCATTTTACAGGTATTCAGAAGAAAGTGAATGAACAGTCAGTAATGAAATCTAAAATGCTATGGTGTATATTTTAATCCAAGAAATAAATTTCTGCTTTGTATATTTTTCTGATATATCCTCACCCACTCAACTGATGATTATCTCTGCTACTGGAGAAGCAGAAATAGCAATAAATATTAAGAGATACATTGCAAGTAGTTAGCTTATAATATTTTGGAACTGAATCTACTGGTCCAAATTTGATGGTGGTTTGTCAGAAAGGGTAGATGTGATGGTTCAAAGTTGTTCTCCATGGCTGAAATTCCCCACTATACTCTTAAAGTCTTTAACTGAACCAAATATTTCATAACCTGAAATAATGTTAGTTTCTTAAACTCATTTGACAAGAGACTTTAATCACTTCTACAAGATGCTGCCATAGACACACCTAGATTAATGTTTTATTAAAGAGACCATCACATCTGCTTTGGAGGAATGTTAAAATAACTATTTTCAAAATAGATTAACTATGCTTCTTCTTTAGTGTGTGTGTGTGTATGTGTGTGTTCATGGATGTGTTTTGGTGTGTGTTGGCCAGGGGTCAGCATTAGGCATCTTCCTCAACCTTTCCACCTTATGCCTAAAACCAAACCTGAGCTCACCAACACAGCTAGATTAACTGGACAGCAAACCCCAGAGGTCCCCTTGTCTCTGCCTCACTAGTGTTAGGATTGTAGACATATGACATCATCCCTCGATTTTTACGTGAGTCCTAGGCTTCTGAAGGTGGATCCCCATGCTTTGAAAGAAAGCCCTTTACTGACTGAGCCTTTCCCCCCATTCAATTAACTATGTAGTATTCTTACTTAAAATACCTTTTAGATCTTAAGGAAATGAAGTGAGATCAAAAGCAGACTCGAGTGTAAGAAAGATAACTGAGATCCTTCTTTCTTTATTGGACTACACCCTTGTCCTGCTAGTCAAGCAAGAGAGACACTTCAGCATCCGTTCAATATTTATTTAATAATTTAATTTCTTTAATCATCTTATACATGGTGATTTACTAAGTTTAAGGAACAAGGTTCAAAATTGATTAGCTGTCTTTGTAAATCATAAATCAACTAATAACAAGGAAACTATTATTACTGGTAACACTAATAAAAATTATGTAAATGGCAGCTTTGTTATTAGTAAGATTAATAAGCAGATGCAAATATAGCATAATTATTGATGCTGATTGTTTAAAACATTTGAAAATTAAACAATTAAATGGATTACTTGATTTTATTTAAATGTTTTAACAGCAGCTACTGTGGGTCGGGTTCTGAAAACACGTTATAATTTATATTTATCACTGTTGACCTCATACTCAAATATAGTCGGCCATTTTTCATATTAAAGAAAAATTTCCAACTTCAATTTCCTGCTTTGAAAGTCTTTAATAAGAACAGGGATCATGGCCATGCACTCTCTGTATCTTAGTATGGCCACCATATTTACTTGGAGCTCACACAGATGCTTAGTGCTTCACACCATTTGAATAGGACAGAATATCCCTGTATTGAACCTGGATCTTATAGTGATGTGAAATTGGATCAGTTAGTCTGATTATGTTCAACCCACATGAGATATTTGTTTTAAATGGCATTTTCTGTATTTTGAACCAATACGACACTGTGTCTCATTATTGCTTTAAAATACTGATGCCTGAGTTCTTGATGCTTGTGAATGCACACTAGTTTTCTTTTCCTATCTCTGTCTATATAAATATATATATATACATACATATACATAACTAGACTGTATATGTATATACAAATATATTTATATTATAATTTATATCTGTGTATACACACACACACACATATATATTTGTGACACGTATACATGGACACATGTATATTAGTTTGACTCCCAGCACACAACTTTTGTTCTTCTCTCTACCCTTGCAGTCTCAGGAGCCAGTAGCAGAAGGTACTGAGAAAGAGAGGCTTCAGACTTGGAATTCAGGTTAAAAACACTGGGTGTCTTTTTTGGTACCCTAGGTGGCAATGGTCTGACATTGTGTGCCCCATCAGGGGTTTAACAGGCTTCTTGGCTGCCCTGTACCAACGAACTGCAGGGATTCTTCCACTGTAGCCATTCTCAATGCAAGTGCTGTGCACCCGCCGCGTATATTGCTCCAAACTCCAATTTCCTGCCCCTTGGAGGCAGGAGTGCTCATCCACTCACTAAGAACTCACAGTATGCCTTGAAACCAAAGTGACAATTGTTAATCATATACCAGTTATTGTCACCAACAGTTTCATAAACTCCAATTCCCATTGACACATAGAAATAGTTTTGTCACAGTCTGTCGTTCTGTATTTATTTATTTTTTATTTATTTATTTATTGTTTTGGAGCGGGAAGTGGCAATTGACAGATCTATCTTTCTTTAGAATCAAGCGTTAACTTACTCATTTTGTTGTTTGTGTTAGAGTACATGGAATGTCCACTAGACTGCACATGCAAGCATTCTGCTCTTTGCTTGCTTTCATCAACTGTGAGATGTTGGCATTTTCTTTCTTGGTTTGCATTTAAGAACACTGAAGCTCAGAGAGATGGAGTGGTTCAAAGGCACAGCATTTGAAAAGCTACTCAAGGATCCATGTCCAGTTCCAGAACTTACCGCGCTGAGGGAACTCTTGGAACTCTGCAATAACACACTGATTGTTTCTGTTGAACACATGGTGTCAGGAGAGACTGTAAAACTTTTCGTGTGGTTTATTCATAATGACCTCAATATGTGGATGCGGTTATTGCCTCTACTATCTAAATGAGGAGGACACACACAGGGGCAGCCACACACATACACACAGACACACACAGATACACACACACACCAAAAAAGGTATGGAATCTGTCCAAAGTCACACAATTAGCAAAATTTTTGGCACTATGTCTCAGAATCTTACATTTAACCTGTATGCCATAAAGTGTGAAGTCAAGTTTCAAAACTTAATTTTAAAATTGTCTTCACACTGCCACTAGGAACAAAGCAAGTGTGGTTTGGTTAAGGCATTCCTAGAAGGCTGCAGATACTGTCTTTGCCTTGAAAAGTTGTCTGAACAGGAGGTGGAAGCTTCAGGAAATCAACTGATTAAGAGAATTTGCCTTGATTATAGATTGCTTATCCAGGTGTCATGGCTTCCGGGCTTTTGTCTCCTCCCCTCCCTCAGCCTTACGCCTTCTTCTGAAAGCTAGTGGCAGAAAACAGAGATTCAGGCTTTTCCCTTCAGGTATTTGGTTGAAGTCACTAGGTCCTGTTCATGGGGTCTCCGAAGTGAATTCCAATAAACATACACTTATTAAGTTATACTGAAAAATAAAGACCTGGCATTTTAATACTCAATGCCTAATATCATCTTCAATAGAAGAAAGCAGTTTTTCCAGTAAACTCTAAAACACAGGATTCTATCCTTCTGCGATTGTGAAGTCCTGAATGTGATTCTTAAGTATAGTTCCCATTTCTAGAGAAATCGCACCACTCAGGACAGATGGCTTTTCTGTTTCAAATTGGTCTGAGATTGGTATAAGAGAGCCCAGTAATGAATTAACCAGTTCAGAAGAACATCATAATGGCTCTTTAGTAGGGACTGAAATTATTCTTCTCTTCCAAGCCATTATGTACTAGGAGTCTAAGAATCATTTTAGCACTATTTCAGGGCTTAATTGAGATACACTCAGAGAAGGTATTGCCCTTTTGTTCTCTTTACTTTGCTCAGTACACCTTAGTGTGTTCTCCCAGCTCATTGTTTTAATGCTCTTTTCCATTTTGACTTTGTTCTTCTCTTTGTGTTCTATTTTTGCCCAAGCATGGACAAATGCATTCTAACTAGGATACAGAAAGACTAGCACATCTTTAGAAATATTATTTTAAGGTCCTGGTTGAAATGGATGGGTATTCATCATTTTCAATGCTAGATAAATAAAACAACCTCATGCATTTCTTCCCACCTGAAGCAGAGAAGGGACCAAGGGTTGAGTTAAAGTTCCTCTGACAACAAGTTATAAGCAGAATCCCTGTGATTGACCTGACAATCAGTATGCTAAAGCCAGCTTGCTTCAACAGGGACCCTCCTTCTGCAAGAGAAGTTTTAACAGCTCTCTGGGGTTTTTGTTTGTTTGTTTGTTTGTTTGTTTTGTTTTGTTTTTTTTCAAAAGACTAAACTCAACTGGAGAATAGCAAAGTGTTTTTAGGAGCTTAGATGGAGCAGTAGAGGTGAGAAGGAAAATAATATGTCACTTTTTGTTTTCTTGGCCACAATTTAAAGACAGATGAGTGAAGCTTCAGCATCATAGGAGTTCATGAAGAAAAGACAATTCTGAGACTGTTATCTCTCTCCTGGGAGAGACGTTTGAGTTTCAGGATTTCCTTTTCTAAACGAATTTAAATTCCATCTTGATTTCCTGGTATTTATTAATGAACACACTGTATTATCACTACTGGGCATGGATTAATATGGCACACAGGGGAGTGTAAGCTCTATCCCACAGCAGAGAGATATGTCAGTCCTGTTGGCATTGAGCTTAAGCTATCAACCCTCTCCAACCACTGCTCCAGAGTTTTATGTAAGTTGCTTCTGGGGTAGAATCAAACAGCCTCAATGATGGCCTTCAATGGTCTAACTCACATCATGTTTTCTTTTTGTTCTTTATAAACGCTCTATGTGGGATTTATTATCCCCAGTGTGTAACTGGAAATAAGAATCAAGAAAGTTCAGTAGTCTTCCCGGGACAGACACACTACAAATGTCTGAACCCAGTCCCCTGTTCTTTCCACTGCTGAGTGCAACATTTTGGGTAGGTGCTTACCAAATACTTCATGGTCCTCAGACATGAGCACATGAGAATATTCTTGCTCACGTGAATATTATGTTCTTTTTTTCATCCTTCCCTGATTCACTTTAATTTTGTTCCCTTATGGAACCAGTAGAGCTGGGTGGTGTTTGTTTGTTTGTTTGTTTTTATTGATAACACTTTTCCTAACCAATGTCCTGCAAATATTGAGTTTTATGTCTTTCCAAAATATTTAAATTACACCCATTCTTACAGTGCCATTTGAACACACTTTTTGTCTTGTCTGGTTTGGTTATGCCGTTCACCAGTTAGAACAAGGGCTTTTATTTCTAGTTATATGTAAGAAACGTACTTCCAGAGTGTTTTAAGAAAATGTCAATATTTGGTACCTGCCTTTAGGGATAAAGTTTTCATAATTTTTTTTATAATTTTTTATAATTACAAAATCAAGAATTTAGTTCATGAATTCATGAGAGCAAAGGAAAATTCAGCCCTATTTTCAGAACATTAATTAATTTATAATATATAAGTGATTAATAAATAATTGATAAGTGAGTGATTTTTAAAAATACCAATTTTAACATCAAAGTAAAGTGATGTTATACGATACTGGTGAGATGGCTCGGCTCACAAACAAATCTGAAAAATGCCAGTTTGCCATGTATGTTTGCAAGCAAATATTTCACTCATTTATCTGATCAAAATATAATCAATGAATCTATGAATGGCAAATTGTCATCAAATATTGAAAAGCAGTTATAATATTAATCTAATATTTGGTTTACACAACAAAGCTGTATTTGTCTACTGGAGCTTGACAGACATCCTGCTGTAATTATTAATAAGAAGCGCCTAAATTCAAGAAAAGACAATTTCTTGGGAGGAAGCATAGTTAACGTACATGTACAATCAGAATGAGATTTCCTTGTGTGTTTATCTGGGATGTGAAGGACCTTTGCTTCCCGGTATATTATACCATGGTCAAATTTAGTATCAGAAAACAAGAGGCTTTCTAGAATACAGCATCCTGTGAAGACATCCTGACACCAGCACACAGCAGGCTATGGCCTTGAGCAACTTCATAGGAGAGATCGATTCTTTCTCTAGGTAGCTGCCAAGGTACTACTAGATTTCTTCACTCTCTAAGAATAGTGAGCTGGGTTTTCAGAACTGTCAAATATCCAGGTGGATTGTTCATGGCAGTCAATGCACAGACTTATTTTTCAAAGTACTGAGAGACTCCTTGGTATAATTAATGCCACCAAGATATTGTTTTCCTTTTGCTTTCTGTTTTTTTGTTTTTTCTAGGAAAGTTAGGTGTTGGAGCCCACAAGACTATACAGTGAATGCTCAATTGACAGACCAACAGACAGATCCATGAGACGTGTGTACATTCACATCTACATGGAATAACCTGTTTTGCAGAGTTTCAGGAACACTTATGTTTTGGAAAAGAGGCTGTCATATCTGTATAAACCTTGTGAAGCTATGATTCCTCCCTTCAAAATGGGATTCATTCCCAGAACGCCTCAGCAGTGTAACCTCTGTAAGGGCAACAGAATGACCTTGCTCCATTCCCCCACATCATGAAGCCTTGGAGCCCTGACATTCATTCTTTGTTCTAGCAGTCAAATTTACACTGAGTCAATCCCACTAGCAAAGAGACCACACTGAGCAGGAAGGCTGCACGCCCCACATTTGCTAACAACAAATCTGGGAATCCCCAACGCTGGTTATCACAAAAGAAATTAGATGAGGGGAATGGGTAAATCTGGGGTTCAGGAATGTTTAGTAACTTTATCTAATGGTTTAGAATGTCAGATACCTCCCCTTGAATGCTAACTCTTTCCTGGGTCGGGTCACCTGTTCCAGAGCTTTGCTTTGTCAGGTTGTACCTGCCCTCTTTGTGATTTTGGTATGCATATTATCATTGTCCTTGCCTATAGAATTTCCAACTATGTCTGTAAAAAGTAGAAACCTCATGGAGATCAGCCCTGACTCTTACTCTCCTTCTTTCTTCTCCTTATTTTTCCCCTTATTCTCCCTCTCCTCTGCGCCCTCTTTTGCTTCACTTTCACCCCTCCCATGAAAAATGTAGAATATGCAGAGGTAATGTATTTGAGCTAATTTTTCACCCTCAGATCCTCGCCTGCCATCGACATCCAATTCTGAGCTCTGAGGGGGTACTGAGACTAGTACTCAGGGCCCCCAACATTCAGGCAGGTTGTAAGATATGTGTCATGAAAAGCTGTTACAAAATGTGCAACCAAAGTTCAGTCTTTCATAATAGTGGAATGTTGAGGGCAAGGAGACAGCATTTACATAAGACCAATGATGTAGATTCTATAGCGCACTGTTATTTCACGAAGCATAGGCACGGCAGGAAATGTCATGGTTTTTAAAGCTAGTAGGGTAACCGCTTATTAATTGGTCAGTTGGTTATATCTCTGTATGAGATCCTAAGAGATTTTAGGTTGACATGTACAGATTCTTGTGGGGGCACTTTGAAATTAAATCCAGCCACTTTGAACAAATCAGTAGCTACTTACTTATTGGGGGCTCTTATTTTAAGAACTGAGCATTTAGAGTGGAAGGATCTTGAACAAGACAAGGCTCCTACCTTCAAGGAACTTACTGCTCTGTAAAAGTCCTGCAACTTTCAACTAGAGAAAGAAGTCTTGTCAAAAGGAAACCAAGTTTATAGAGTAGCATAATTTTAGACAATGTTGGAAAGAAAGTTAAGTGTTCTAATTTCTTTGAATATTCTTCCCCCTCCATTTAATTGCAGTCAGCAGCTAATTTGATAAAAATAAGCTTGTGCGTTATTTCTCCCTGGGATTAGTAAAGACTGCTGTCCATTTCCATAGACACAAAGAGAAAGTTTCACTCTTTCTGAAACCAGGATGCTTAGGAGAGATTCCTTGCATTAAACCCTTATAAATAAGTCAGCTCTATCGATCACCAGCTAAGGAAACCAAGGATTGCCGAGGCCCATTTGTTTAGTAAAGCACAAATATTAGCATCAGTGTTAAGTGCTTGCCCCGGCAAGAATGAATTGCAGGTGCACTCGCCATGGGCTTCAGGGTGCTGTGTTGCTCTTCTGCAATAGAGTGCCTTGAAAACTGACAACTTAAATGCATCGTTGCACCACCTTAGGGGACACACTGGTCTAGGTAAATAGAATATACTTTGTCATAAATCATCTTTTCAAACATGGTTTTATTTATCATATCTCTTCAGCCCCTAGAATTTCTTCCCAATCATCTTGTGCTATTTCCTTCACTCCCTTTTTTTTTTTTTTTTTGGTTTTTCGAGACAGGGTTTCTCTGTGGTTTTGGAGCCTGTCCTGGAACTAGCTCTTGTAGACCAGGCTGGTCTCGAACTCACAGAGATCCGCCTGCCTCTGCCTCCCAAGTGCAGGGATTAAAGGCGTGCGCCACCACCGCCCGGCTCCCTCTAATCTTTCATTCACTCCTTTCTCACAGCTGCCAGTGTGTTTCCTTTTATCGCTCATCAGGAGAATCAGGCAAGTATTCTGAACCTTGGCACAATGAATGGTCCACGCTGAATAACTCTTAGAGGGAGCAATCTGGTACATCATAGGCTGTGGAACAGTGGCCCTCGCCTCTCCCAGTGAGAAGCCAATAGCCTGGGTATCCAGGTTTGGCAAAGGAACAATGACTGTAGCTACTGCCAAATATGTCCTGTTCAGAAAAATTGCCTCAGTTGAGACGCTCAACTGGGTCATCTTCTCAGTATTGTTTACCTGCCTCCTTCCCATTACAGGTTCTGTGTGAACGATTTTAAACATCCCTTCAATGAAATCTGTATGTCACTCCTGTACCCACAGAGGTTCAGTGACGACTTTCCTTAATATTCCAGGCCCGTGCTGACTTCACCTTGTCTTTTCTGTGTACTTTTTAAATCAAGTACTGGCATGCACAAGCTAACAAAGCAGTCCAGAAGGGCTTTGAAAAACAAGTTGTCTGCTCCATTTCTCTACTGTCATCTCATAAAAGGGTTTTAGTTTATCTGTAGCAGTTTCTCCACAAATATAGTACATTTATCATTTGTTTGACCTACCGAAACACAGAGATGCTTATAGTCATTTATTTGACCTACAAACACTAGGTAATATCTAGACAATATTGATTCTTGCTCTGTTTGGGAGATACTGTAACACAATTGTGTGATTTGCCTTTCTGACTCTTATCCTTCCAGTTTTTTTATGTTTAGCTAATTTGAGTCCTTTGAGGAAATATTTCAAAAATAAGTTATTATTGGTCAGTTGGCTTCCCAGATGATAATTTTATACCCCTGTTATGTGGGACTAGAGACTCAGGAGATAATCTTTCAGCCTTTCTCTCTAGTAAATTGAAAACTTTCCCTTTACCCCTTCCTCTGAACCCATTTCTTCTCAATTACGTTTTTGTTTGCAGTGTGTTGTGACTCTAAGTTAAAAAAAAAGTTTTTGTTCACGTTTCAAAAGGCACAATTAGACTCGATACCGCTGAGAAAAATGTATGCCTTTTTTTTCTTTTCTAGGATAATTTTTTTAATCTTTTGTATTAGGTTTTACTAAATCAGGTCATGATGACATACAACCCCTTAATCATAGTGGCTTGCAATGTATTCGCTCTAGGCTGACCATAACTTGGTCAAGTTGTGTGTTTTGAAGTCTTTGTCTAGACTAAAGGAGTAGCTTGTCCTGGGAATGTTCCAATCTTAATAACAGAAAGGAATATGGGGGACCAGTGCTCAGTGACAGCTGCTTAGACATTGAGTATACCAGTGCTAGTTCACTACAAATGGAGAGGGAAATGGTCTCTACCAGCTTCTTCTATCATCCACACCCCCCCAACACCCAAGCAGGGCCTTTGAGAGACCAAACTTGTGGAGAGAAACATTGAATAACTAGAATCAACAATAGAGCACACCACATTTTATATGAATTTCAGGACTTTTTCCTTACTCTTGCCTTTTTGAACATTTATGATGGTGTGTGCAAACAGTTTTTTAACCATTCAGTATTCTGAATACTCCCAAATGCTTCTTATGTCAAAGGTTTTTCTGATTATCTTTTAAATAGTTTCTTCCTATTCTTCATTCTTCCTAAAAGCCAAAACACCTGAATTGTTTTTATAGTCTGCTCTATGCTTTTTTTTACCAATATTCTTAATTGTTTCATGGTATGACATTTTTCCAGGCATATGCACTTGAAAATATTTGTAAAATTTTAATAAAAATTATTTTTACTCAAAGCATTTGTTCATGCTTTAAGAATATAAAATGACCTTAGACTTCTCTGAGCAGAATAATTGCCTGGGTTTCTTCTGTGCTTATTACTGAACTCAGAGCTTTACACACACATCTGGCAAGCAGTAAATCTTTAGACTGAGGACTGGACCCAGGGACTTCTACATCCTAAGCAACCACATAACCACTGGGCCATATTCCCAACCTGAGTGGTTGGATTGTGTGAAAGCCATTTTCTGTTTTTCAGTTATCTGTTTCTTTCACGATGAACTTCTCTGTCTTGGTTCTCGTCACAAGAGTTTCTGACTCGAATGGGCTTGTGGGATGGTAGTACTGTGTTGTTTAGTGTGTGTGTAGCTGTTTAGTGGGCTCAATTCTTAGCACTGCTTTAAAAATCCTGTCTTTTGGGCTATGCCAATAAATCACTAGCAGAGCACATGCTAAACATACATGAGGCTCTGGGTTCAGTCCTCAATTAAAAAGAAAGAAAAATCGGGAAGAAAGTGAAAAAATATTTTTAAAAGTAGTCATTATTTTATTTTATGTGTGTGTGTGTGCCTGCACCTAAGTGTTTTGTGGGTATTACATACATACAGGAGTTAGTGAAAGCCTGAAGGAAACACTGATGCCCTAAAACTGGAGTTAAATTGGGCTGTGAGCTGCCTTGTTGGTGCTGAGATGCAAACTGCGGTCCTCTGCAGGATCAATAAACACTCTTAACTAGTGACCCAGCTCTCAAGCCCTCAGGAATTACTGAGGAGAGGTTCTGCAAGGGAACCTTTACTTTAGAGAATGCCATGTCAGGTGATGGCTGTCTGCACTGCAAGAATGCAAAGACTGCACTTTGAAACTCTGCTATATTCATGAGAGTCTGATCTTTGCCAAGAACCAGCTACGTGATGGAGAGTGCTCTACGTTTTCCTGTCTGAAGACATAATTGCCGGTTGATGCCCACCTGTGGCAGCAACCTAGGGACTCTAATGAAATCTATACCTCTCTTTCTGGAGCCCATTAGGAAATGAAAACGTATTTGCATTTCTATAAGGTTGTAAACTTCCCATAGTTTCTCATTCCTATTGCAAGAGAAATCCCAGACAACCCTTTATTTAGTAAACATAATAATCAAGTTGGTTTAGCTTCTCTATGCTCCTTTCCAATATCATTGTGAATGTTAAATGATTTGATGAAGGACCCTAGAGCTCAGATTTCTAAGCCTCTTTAATTGAAAATTAAAGGTAGTTCGAAGGCTGAGTAAATATATATATCAACAGAAATACACATTTAGCTGGAGTACAGCTCACGAAAGTACCTTACTCTAGGATTTTATATATGTCTATATATTCCCGTTTCAGATTTTAAATTCTGGCCAAGCCTTACTCCACTAGTCTTGTGATTTACTGATAATTTTATAGTCTGAAAGGTGCTGCAAAGCCTGGTCGTGAGAAGGGAATAAGAATGTGCTCTGGGTTTTCAAATAAATGTCACCAACCCTCTGTGCTAAAGGCATTAACTTTACTTTTTAGCATTACATTAAAAAAAAATAAGAGTCTATGTATAGGTATTTAACACAAATCTTAGCAAGATTTGTTGTCTCCAAAATGAAAACTTAGAAGAAAGCCACAAAAATTAAACCACAGAACCAATCCAATAATTGTTTAGTGCAGTAATAAGTCTGGGTTGTCTGTGTTCTCATGTAGATATTCTGTGGTCAGTAACATCTGTTTTTTTTATTTTTATTTGTTTTTATTGATTTTATTGAGCTAAACATTTTTCTCTGAAATTTGCAGACAAATGGATGGAGCTAGAAAACATCATTTTGAGTGAGGTAACCCAGACCCAGAAAGACAATTATCATTTATGCTCACTCATATGTGGCTTTTAAACATAAAGCAAAGAAAACCAGCCTACAAATCACAATCCCAGAGAACCTAGACAACAATGAGAACCCCTAAGAGACACAATCATGGATCTAATCTACATGGGAAGTAGAAAAAGAGAAAAACATCTGTTTTTTTTTTTATGGCATTAAATTTAAAACGTATTTCAAAGACCTTCTATCAAATAATTTAACCTTTACAGCTCAACTTCATTCATCCTGTGTTCAGAGATCTCTCTAAAGATGGCTGTAGACAGCTTCAGGACAACAATCCAGCGAGACAGCTGATGCTCAACTATACCAAAAGTCTCACCATGGAAACTGGGCATCTCTGGGAAGAACTGTATAGATTATGTTAATTGATACAGGAACACCCACCTTAGATATGGCTGGTGCTGTTATGCCCAGATCACAGAGTTCCCCCAAAATCAACCAGGAGACTGAGTCCTGCCTGTAAAAGCTAAGAGCCTTTATTCTTACACAGGTTTGCAAACTCAGTCTTCTCTGTGTGTCCAAGGTATTGGAGTGATCAGAGAGCCCCAAGCTCAGTTGGGGTTGGGTTTTTATAGTAGTAAAGGTGAGGGTGAGGGATTTCTAAGGTTCAGGACCTCTGATTGGCTGCCATTTGTCTAGGAGTGTCCTGATGAAAAGCGATGGGTGTGTGCTGGCAGGTGATCCTATTTACAATGGTTGGAATGTCAGAAATTTCATTTGAATGGTCTGTTCCTTGGTGGTGCCTGGGTAGTCTCAGTTTGTGGTCTTTCTTGGAACAGGGGCAAACTATTGAGAGTATGGCCTCTATTGAGCTTGTCATGGCTGGGTCCTACAGTACAATTCTGTGGGTTGGAGTCCTGGTCTGGATAAACAGGAGGAAGTGAGCTGAGTATTAGCTTTCATTTCTCCCTGCTTCCTGACTGAAGATGCAATGTGACCAGCTGTCTTAGGTATTGACTGCCATGCCATGCCCATCATGAGGAGCTGTATCCTTGAACTATGAGCCAAGTTTCCTCCTTCAGGAAGTTTTGTTAGGTAGCTTTTCATAGCATCAAAAGAAATAACAGATCTGCTAAATATCTGATGAAAATTAGAGTCTGCCACACTATCATAAGTTTAATTGGGCACTTGTTCTTTTGGGCATAGAAAAACGTTTAACATCAACAAGGACTAAAAATCAATCATCAATCAATAAAATAAACAAACAAAAAACCCAGGGTATGTGCAGTTTTTAAATACAAGAAAAAGAATTATATATTCAAGGCTGTTTTTTTAAAAAACAAAACTAGACACAAAGACAATGAATTGTAAATAAGAAATACATTTTAGTGAAATGACCTATGACTGAAACTCCGAGCACACCCATAGTTAATATGAATTATGTGTTATGAGGATTTGTTTGCGACTATTGTCTGAAGAATTGAGTACTTTTCATGGTGCTCAAAAGTTGCATAAAATGCAGTTTTAAGTGAATTCTGCCATGTTAACTGAAAAAGGTTTTAAGTGTTAGTGTATGTAAAAGAGAAAAAAAAGTATTCCTAGTAAAACATTATTTTGTCATCATACATTAGGGCTTGGGAGAAAGATGGGTTTTCATAGTTAGTCTCAGTCTTTGCAAAAAAGTATTGTTGAATACATTCTAATAGTCACATAAATAATTACAGACTGCAGTGTCATAAAGCTTCGTTAACTAAGCAAAGGAAAAATAGCAGTATTTTTATTTTAAATGTCAGCTTCCTCCTTACCGCTCTGTGCACCCTAATGTCTTTACTGTCTACACTAACTTTGGGCTCCACGACCATTAGTTGGAAATCCATTCCTCTAATTTCTTGTGACACACAGTGCTTAAACCCCCAAGAAATGTGAGGTGAAGCAGAGAGAATTCCTGCAGACTGCCTTGCTATATGCAGAGCATTCATTTACATTATTCATTAGATAAGAGGACTGATTTGCATCTCATTCTGGTTTTCCTCTTGAGGTGAAAAAGTGCCAGAAAATTCTCCACATTTCCACAATATTTTATGTTAGCAATAATTATTAAGGGAGCCAGGCTTGAGTATTGTCTTAGATTTCATCCCGTTTGTTTGCAGTTTCTCTAAATCGAAACAAGCAAACAAACAAAAACTCCCAAATTCCTAAACCAATGTGCATTTCCTTCTTTGTGTTTAAGATATTTGAAGCTTTAACATTTGATGATAGATCTGAATGCATAAATGTATTTTATTGAAATGCAAAATGAGACATTTATGATTTGTATCTAACATTAGGAACTGGAAGGGGGAGGAAGTGGGAGAAACAAGTATAGTCCCAAGTACGGCACTTATGAGTCGCTCAATCTCATTTGAGAGAGATTTCTAGCAGAAGAAGTTTGCCACAGTTTAGAAGGCACCACCAGTAACAAACCCTTGTTGATGGCCGTATCTGAGTGTTGAAAGATTGCTACGTATCTTATTTTATTAATTGCCTTGCAGATTAAGATTATTTCATGAAACCTGTAGCCTCATAACCTGTAGTCTATAAAAATACAATTATTGGTGTTCTACTGTATGTGGAACTCTGTACCGCCCCCTAGAGTTCCCGTGTGGAGTATGAAACAATAATTAAATGATAATTTTATGCTCTATAGTTTCAATTTCCCGTGGTTCTATCAACTTCTAAGCATTTAGCTGGTATGGGAGGTCTTTCTGTCTATGTGTTGCTTTTATTAGTTAATGAATAAAGAACTTGCTTGGCCTATAGCATGGGAGTAGGAAGGCGGAGTTGGAGAAAACATGGAGCCACTGGAGACAGAAGAGCTGAAACTTCGCTGGTAGGCCACGTCCTCATGGTGATATACAAATGAATAGAAACGGGTATTAATATGTAAGAGTTATCCAATATGAAGCTAGAGCCGATGGGCCAAACAGTGATTTAATTAATATTATTTCTGTATGGTTATTTTGGTTCTGGGCGGCCGGGACAGACAAGCGGCCTCTTCCAACGCTTAGCACTTTTAGATACACAAGCATTTCTTAAATGACTTCCATCGGGTGTCTGGGTTTTTAAGAAGTAAACTACACAGAAGACCCTTATCCATAATTACACGTTCAGTTGGAACCACTGACCTGTTCACAAAAAGAAGCAGGTTGCACATAGATGGTGCTCTTCCTTACCTTCTTCAGGAAAGATGGGCCCAGAGGAATCAGAGAAAGCTCCCTGTTGAGTGATACCCATTTGCTGCTTATGTATTTGATTGAAGCCACAACATTCCAAACTGAAAGGATTCCAATGACACAAAAATGACCTTTAACCCGAATCATACTTTCTGGCATGCTGGGATGGTTTATTTTTTCCAAGAAATTTCCTGCAACTTGCATACTGCTTTCATCAACTCAGGTCACAGAGGAGTGAACTGATCTTTCCCTCTGCTGTGTCCTGACTCCCCGAGCCTCTAATTCAGTGGCAGAAGGAACTGTTATGCCCTGATCCTCAAAGTCCCTGAAAATCCTGCAAGGATACAGAGTCCCATATGTAAAAGCAAAGAAAATAAAGAGCCTTTATTTTATTCAAGTTTGCAAACTCAGTCTCTCCACATGGCCAATGTATTGGAATAAACGGAGATCCCTGAGCTCAGTTAGAGTTGGGTTTTTATAGTAGTAAAGGTGGGAGTGAGGGGTTTTTGAGGTTCAGGACCCCTGATTGGCTGCCATCCATCCAGGAGTGTTCTGATGAATGTGCTGGCAGGTGGTCCTATCTAAAATGGTGGGAATGTTAGGCATTTCTTTTGGATGCTCTGGTCATGGGTGATACTCGCGTAATCTCAGTTTGTGGCCCTTCCTGCAACCTGGTATTGCTTCAGGGTAAACTACTGAGACTCAGGCCTCCATCAAACTTATCGATGGCTGAGTCCTGCTCTAGCAGGTGATAATGGTTGGAAGTAAAGAACTTCCTTTGGGTGGTCTGCTTCTATTTAGTTTAACTTGTCTGGCTCCTACAGGAATCACATTAGAAATTTATTACATGGTCGTCTTTCACCCAAATGCTGCTTGCTCTTACTGATTCCGCTGTAGCTAACAGTTTTACAAAATGACTACCTCTTCTTTTCCTGGCTGTATCTGGCACATTGAGGTGTTTAAGGTCTCTTGGCATCCCCATGGGAACAGCATTTTGAAATAGTCCTCATTTGCATTGGACGGCAACTGGAACCTCTACCAAGATTTCACTGTTGGCAAGTGATCAGATCAAATCCAAATTCGTTTTTCTTTTTCCCCAAGGGTAATGTGCCTGCAAGGGTAATGTATTTTTTTTTTTACTTTAAACACTCATATATTTTCAATGAATAAAGTTGTCTTTTATATACCTTAACGAGGTCAAACAGTGTTCTTTCAAAGTAACAACTATGAGCATTAAATTTCTTGGTCAGTTTATGCTGAATTGTGCTAACAGTGCATGATTCTTTCATCTGAAGACCATCAATCTGCTTTTGTTAATGCCACAGTGGCTTCTAGGGCCATGGATTATAAAAATGTCACTGGTGGAAGACATGCTGTGACTTTGGGATCCTGAATGAGTTGAATTGAGGGATTGCATTTGAAATTCATATGTATTTCACAGTTAACGTGGCCAAAGACAACTAGGAAGCCTACTCATGCCTTTTACACTCTCTTCTCCCTCCCAAAACTATTACTGATCATCCAACAAATGGTATTACTATTCAGCATTGCAATTCACTGAACAAGTCAGCTACAAATCTGTCCCTCTCTCTCATCCCCATGGCCATATTGTTATTGTTGTGTAAAAAGACTACAACAGTGTCATAAGGCTAAAAGGAATATACAGAATAGCAGGAATCAGTGTAGTAGCCCTTAGAAAATAGAGTCACGCCTGCTTATCCTCCCATCCTTTCCACATGCTGGAGTTCAGGATACCCACAATATCATCTTTTCTCTTAAAGTCTTGGGTGTTCCCATCCAAAGTGCTGCTGGAGCTGTTTGCATACAGAACTTCAGCATGATTCTTCTTAATCTTTCAAGAGTTGGGACCAAAATATTCCAATTATCTGTGTCCTGCACACCCACCATGCAATGGAGTGCAGTACGGAACAATTGCATTCTTGTTCACAATGTAGGAGACACTGAAGACACAACAGCCATGGGCAAACCACGCTTTTGAAAACCAGTTGTTGACCGTTCTTTATAAAATGCTCAAAACTCCTCTTTAGAGGATGCTTTTCCTGACCAGTGGACTCCCCTTCCATTTCCAGTATTTGTACTCCCTGGCCTCTTTTCCACAAGTGGTTCAGGGTTGGAGATGGGTAATTTTTTCACTTGCTTCAAGTTCAATGTAGTTCACAGAATCAGAGACACCCACCCCCTTCATTGTATGATTTTCCTCTTCCCTTAAGCCCAAATTTATCAAATTCTTTTAGAAAGATTGGGATTTCATAACTGTCTATGTATAAGTCTACTCTATTAGACAAAAGACACTCCATAGATATTTTTAGTGTGAGCCTTTTTTCTATTATAGGCTTCCTGTGTTCCACTGTGGGTATCAACCCTTAAAAACTTAGTTGCTTATTGATTTAAAAGGCACACTCTTAAATTCTGACAACTCTGTGTGTGTCTGAAGGGTTTATGAGGTGCCACCTTAAATCTTTCTGATGCTTTAGTGGTGGGTTTTACAGTTACATTCTTGTAACATTGAGACAGTTTCCTAACAAGTGCAGCATTTGAATTTTGTATCATGGTTCTTTCTCTCTTTGAGACTCTTCTGTTTCAGGACACTGAACATATAAGGAACACTGGTTTTGCTTTGGTTCTTTGTTTTGTTTTTCCATACCCATCAAGGTAAAAGCTCCTTTACTTTTTTGACTAAAAGTTGAACAATTCTATTTTTCCCATCTGTCTTTCTGTGACTTTCAAGTGTTAAAGGAAACAGTTTGGCCCTTTTGAGAACTGAACTAACACAAAACTTACAGGCTTGGGGCTAGAGAGATGGCTCATCTGATAACAGCATATACTGCCCTTGCTGAAGATATTAATTCAATTTTCCTAACACGCAAATAGGGTGGACCCTTTCAGCATCGATGGACACCAGCACACACGTGCATGTTGTATCCCTACCCCAATGCACATGATTGAAAATATCTCCACCAGCTTATGTTCACATTTTCATATCAGTGACGCCAATGAAGTTCTTAAATATTTTGTCTCTATATAGCAATGTCAAGTTCAAGACTGTAATCCTTCTAAAGGCTTCAGAGATGAATCCTTTCTTGAGGTTCCTAGCATCTACTGGTTTCTGGTAATCCTCAGAATTCTTTGATTTGCAGCTTTGTCTCTTGTCCCTTCAATGTCAGTCTTTCTGATCACATGGGCTTCTTCCCTCTGGGTGTATCTGTGTCGTTGTGTCCTTTCGTCTTCTCATAATCACACAGACAGATTATCATTACAACTTGTCCTAATTCGGTGCATTTTTATTAACTACATCCGCAGAAAACTTATTTTTTTAAATAATGTTTTCTTCTGAGACTTAGGCAGATGTGATTTTTTTTTTTTTTTGGTGGAATATTATTCAGGTCAGTCCAAGGTCAGATGCCCATGACTGAACCTTGACGATTTGCACAGGCTAGTTTGTATAAGACTGGTACAGTCTCAATCACACCAACTGTTCAAAGGAGGACAATTTGACTGAGCTTACAGATGGGAGATTTCCAGCATCATATTTAGCGAACATGAAGTATTATAGTCACCTTTGAAATTTTTACCACACCATTATCTAGTTCGTGACAAAATCAATTGACTCTACTTGAAAATGTATCTGAAATCTGTTCGCTTATTTCCTTGTCACCTAGACATGCAAAATAACATCATCTTTCCTGTGAACGATGACACCTGATCTTTCTCCATCTGCTTTTGAGTTTTAAAACCTTTATATATATATATATATATATATATATATATATATATATATATATATATATAAATGTTTTGCGTGCATGATGTACGTGCATTATATTCATTTCTGGTAACCATGGAGGCTACAGAGGATGTCAGAGGCCCTGGAACTGGAGTTAACCACAACTGGGAGTCATGATAGGGGAACTGGCAATTGAATCTAGGTTTTCTGGACGAGTGGTCAGTGTTCTTAAGCACTGAGCAGTCCCTCCATCTGTCTAACCTCTTTCCTTTGGCCATTCTAACCCACTCAGCACCACACTGAAGGGAGAGAGCTGTTAAAACCATGAATTCAATTGGTTGTTATCATTTCTCTGGTTGACTCTCTCTGGGAACTTTCAGTTGATTAGAGAATGAAACCCAGGTGTGTCCCATGGTCCTTAGCGGCAACTGCATGATCTCTGCCTAGCTCTTTCATTTTTCTTTCTTTTAAGAAAAGCCTTTCCTTCCTTATGCTTGATTTCTTTGGCCATTCAATCCTCTTAATAGTTCCTGAACCGAGAACATTTGCTACTATTGTCTTTTGACTAGGAAATTCTTTTCTTGCTTCGTCATGAATAATATACTTGGTATACTGCAGGTTTCATCTTAAATATTGTATTTAATAAAAATAATGATGATTTTTAAAAATTAGTTCAAAAATAAATGCCAGGTCCTGGAGTTAGATATTCTATTCAGAGGAGTTTAGGGTTGTTAAACCATGTTTTCAGAGGCAAATCGCTAGCATGTAGTCTGTGTAACCTGTATCATGTGCTATGGAGTTCAGAATTTACACCCTTGACTGTCTTTCTCTGGAGACTGCCCTCTGAACCACTGTAGTCTGTAGCTCTTTAAGAGAGGCCCATCTCTTGTGTTATCCTGTTGCACCACGTGCTTCTTTCCTCCACTTAGTTTTTCACTTTGTATCATCATCTTTTGGGTGGAAAGAAGCATTGCTCGTTTACTGCCTGTACTTTTCACTAGATTAAGGTGAGTGTTGTTTTACCTTCCAACAACCAGCATAACATATGGCATACAGCAGGCATTCAATAAACACTGGAAGAATGGGGATTGGAGGAAAATTTAAACCTTCTTCTTTGAATTTTCACACCCTTACTCCAGCTAATTTTAAGACTTAATCAGCTGAACAAGATCACAGGACTCGTGAATCAAATACTAACGTATCTCTGAACAAATGAATGAGCGGATGCAGCTCATCTTCAGTAACTGGTTTCCACAAAGGCAGGGCTATTTCCCTTTCACCACGGGTCCTTGTACTTTTAACTTAAACAAACCACACAGATGAGCGTAGCTGTCATCAGGGCTGCACAAGGACAAGGAAGAGTTAACACTGTCTGCGTTACTAAATATCTCCAGCAATGTGGAGAGAGTCAGCGAGACCAGATACTGTCATTTCTTCATCTTTTTTTTCACTGCCTCAGGTGTTGGCGAGGACACATGATTCAGAAGCAAGGGCAGAATGACTTTGTTTTACCCTTTCCAGAGAAAAGATGGACAGGATTGGAGCAAAAAAAAGACTGAAAAGAGAGCAAGAGAAAGAAAAGCCATTAATATTTCATATTATGCCGAAAATGCTTGATTATAGCTCTGGCTAGGAGGAGAAATTTCCTTGAGACTATTAGATTTTTATTGCACGTCCAGACAAAGGGCTGATTTATAAGTAATCTGATTGTTTACCTCTGTGCATAATAGGGAATGGGAGAAGGATTCTTTTAAAAGCATTTGCCACTTAGCATTCACGGCAATATCTTATTTGGTAATTCCTACTTAGGAAAGTAAAGGCTCCTTTTCTTCTTCAGCAGACCTGTGGTTCTGCTGGCTGTGAGTCCACTAATAGATCTGAATGAACTCCAGGGACTGGGTGGGCATGTCTGCTGTTTTTCTCATCACAGTGTCAAATTCTTGACAAAAGCAATTTGGGCTCACAGTTCAGAGGTAGACAGTCCGCCACAGTGGTGAGGATAGGGAGGCTTGGCTCACCAACCAAAAACCAAAGACGAGAATCTCCAGGGGTCAACTCACTTTCTCCCTTTTCTTTCTATGTTCAACCTGGAACTCTGGCCCCTGGGATGGTACTGCCCACGTTCAGGATAACTGTCTTTCTCAGTTAAAGCTCTCATAGACACACCTATAGGTATGATACATGAGAACTCCCTGGCATTCCTTAATCTATTCTTGCTAGAAATTGAAATTAAGCATCCCAACAGTGTAGCTCAGTGATAGAGTATCTGCCTAGCATGTGCAGAGCCGAGTTCAGTCTCCAGAACCACTAAAACATAAATCAAAAAAATCATTTAGGGGTTAGGGAAACCGGTCAATTAATGATGCGTTTGTCTTAAAGCATGAAAACCCGAGTTCAATTCCCAGGACCCCTACAAAGATGTGAGTCTGGTGTGGTGGCATACCTTTATAATTCAGCACTGGGAAGGATCCCCGGAGCTCACTGACCAGCTGGTCTTATGTAATTCATTAGCTACAGGCCAGTAAGAGAGTCTGTCTCTAAGGAGGTGGAGAGAGTTCGGGAGGATCAAAGCCAAGATTGTCCTTTTGCCTCCACAAACACATGGACACACTTGCAAATCCACCTGTACCTACGTACACATATGCACCTATACACACATGAACGCACACCTGCACAGTGCCTATATGAGAAATGGAAACATAATAAGGAGCCTTGTCTTTATTAGGCTGGTTATGAAAGTCAGGCAAATGTTAACTGAATATAGCATCAGGGATGATGGGTCAAGGCTGATATCTGGATGTCTTATCCCAGGCACGGCCAGGGTGTAACGCGTCTTTCTTTTCACTGACAGGTTTGTTCCTTGGTCACCAGTGCTGCAATCCTTCACACTGTGCATAAGTAACATGTTGTATGGCGGTCATTCACTTGGGAGCCTGAATGAATAAATTCTAAAATGTCCTCGTTGCTAGCTCTGGAATCCAGAGTTTTAAAAGTGCATGTGCAATTAATTTTGCTGTAGAATTTTAGATTAACACCAGGAGAATGCCTTGCCGTTTATAAATGTTCAGGTGTGACCCTAAAGAAAACAGAAGCCACTTTTCTTCAAAGCACATGAATAATATTGGAGTAAGACTGTCTCAGTGGGAGACAAAAACATTACATTTGTGTCTCTGGGTAATCTATCCTTTGGTTAATGGACCGAGAACCCTCCAGACAGTTCACAAATCCACATAACAGAGCAGATTTTTGCATTAGGATTCCTAACGTTTGCTGAAAAACGCACAAAATCAGATTCAGCCAGAGTTCCCTATTGATTACAAACGTGAGGATCAAGAGGAAGTTAGTCCACCCAAGGCAGCCTTCATTTAAATTTAAAATCGTCCTTCCTAGTGATCTCATTTTGAATAGTGGCATAGAAATCAATTGAATTTGCAAGGGTATTAACTCTATCTCATTTGAGGGGCTTCTCGTCAATATAAGAAAGAGTGAGTGCTGGTTTCGAGTCATATTTGGGGGCTTCGAAAGAGGGTGTTTCCAAAACAAAACAAAACACCTTTTCTAGGAGGAGCATAAACAGTGGGTATTCCTTATAAAAGAAGTGTGAATGAAAATGCCCAGCCCTGTCAAATTATTCGCCACTCGTCACTCAGTTTTGTTCTCTAGCCTTTGAGCATAGTAGATTATACGATAGGTAGGCTCATAATGTTTTGATTTTTAAAATATTATATACTCAAAATTATTCTAAGTGTACAATTAGTTGGCCATCATCTATGCCATCAGAACTATATAGATCACTCTGTACAATAGATGGTTTTAGTTTAAATGCACCTAATAACAAGGTGTTCTAAGCATCCTGCAAAAGAAGGAATAAACAGGTATGCCCAACAAGTCAACAGTTATAAATGATTTCGTTGTGTTTCGGTGTGGCTTCCGCAAACAGGTACCAATGCTCACAGCAGCCTAAGTGAAAAAAGCTAAAGGTAGGGACAGCCAAAAAAGTCCACCTAAAGATGACTGGACAAATGTGATGCGTACACAGAATGGACTATGGTTTATCCTTAAATGGAATGAAATTCATATACAGATTTACCTGCTGCGCCAAATAAAGTGGCCACAAAATAAACCATGTGCGGTGCTACTCATATGAACTCCACCGTCATCAGCTACATAAGGATAGAACGTTAAGTGGTAGTTTTTAGTTGGAGTAGATTAGGAGATATTTTGAAGGTATTCTTTAAATCCTTACATGTATTTATGTAATATGTATGTATGTGTGTACTTGTGTGTGCATATGCACAAACATGTGGTCAGATGATGACTTGCAGGTGCTGCTTCTTTTCTTCCACCATGTGAGTTTCATCCAGGGATTGAACTCAGGTTGTCTGGCTTGGTAGCAAGCATCTTTATCTGCTGAACCATCTCTCTGGCCCAAGGAGTTATTGTAAACGGGTATGGAGTCAAGTTTAGAAAAGTAAAAACCTTAAAAATTAAATTTAGAGTGAGATTTTGGCAATGACTATATAATAGTACAAATGTACTTAATTCTGCTAAGCTATATACTTAAACTTTTGTGTTATATACACTTTACCACAAAGAAAAGCAATACAAAATAAGTATGATGGAAGCAAAATGTCTTGAAAGAAGCCAAGAATTCAGAAATATTTTTGTGTACCTTGTAGTACTATGTATGTCTGATTTCTCCTGTGTGCTACCTGGATGGCTTCCTGGATGGCCATGCTTGCTCAGAGTGCTTCTTATGAGAAACTGAGTGGGCTCTTTTCATAGTCTTTATCCCAATAACTGACAGGAGTCTTCTCAAAACCTGATAGCCCCGGAATCCCAATTGTGGATCTAAATTGTCAGCCTGGACATTTTTACTGTTGTTTTCTTACCAACATAGTCCCTACCATCCTCTTTCCAAGTAGCCAAAACCCTAGAGACACTTGTATTATACATTGCCTTGGGATCTTCTTTTCTTTTTCATATATTTTCTCTGTTTTGAACCCATCTTTTCCTATCCTGTTAAAAACTGTAAGGTACAAAGCTTTCCCTGTGCACAAAGCTATACCTGTGCAGATGCAGTAGACTTTGCCACAATTGTCATTCCTTATGTGTGTGTACCTTGGGCATGCCTGGAAATTACTAGAGATGCCATGGGATTTGACTTTAATGTTCATTTTTATTCAGTTGGCTCACATTATACAATAAAACCTGACTGATACTGAGTAATGATAGAAGTTAGATGACTGCTTTCTCAAAAAAAGAAAAATGGAATCATTGACTAATGTTGGAAATAATTAAATTTTCTTTCTTTTGAATTTCATAAACAATGTAAACAGACAAATAGGTAAGATGTGATAAGCCACAAAAGAAATATAATTCAAAATACACTAGTATGCAAGTGAACTAAATGCCCTTGAACAATACACACATCTTTTGAGTACCGGGTAAATTCTAGGCAAAAAAAAAAAAGTCCCTTGATGGGGAGACTTGTAGCCTTTCCTTGATTTGGTGGAACTTTCTCCCACAATGCTTTTCTGTCTCCTTACCTCCCTTGGAAAGCCTTCTGCAATTTCTTCATTCTCAATGTGATATTATTTTTTCT
Organism: Chionomys nivalis; assembly: GCF_950005125.1. Taxonomy (NCBI): domain Eukaryota; kingdom Metazoa; phylum Chordata; class Mammalia; order Rodentia; family Cricetidae; genus Chionomys; species Chionomys nivalis. The sequence continues at coordinate 24,227,060 of NC_080103.1, read as the reverse complement.
CATGGTTCTTCTCCTTTGTTGTCTTTCTATCACAATTCCCTGGTTCATCTAACTGCTGTCTTTTCTTCAGCTTCAACTGTTTTTTTTAATTAATTAATTTATTTATTTATTAAAGATTTCTGCCTCCTCCCCACCACCACCTCCCATTTCCCTCCCCCTCCCCCAATCAAGTCACCCTCCCTCGTCAGCCCGAAGAGCAATCAAGGTTCCAATGAGCATCCAAACTGCCTAGGCTCCCACAAAGCCAGTACGTGCAGTAGGATCAAAAACCCATTGCCATTGTTCTTGAGTTCTCAGTAGTCCTCATTGTCCTCTATGTTCAGCGAGTTCGGTTTTATTCCATGCTTTTTCAGACCCAGGCCAGCTGGCCTTGGTGAGTTCCCGATAGAACATCCCCATTGTCTCAGTGTGTGGGTGCACCCCTCGCGGTCCTGAGTTTCTTGCTTGTGCTCTCTCTCCTTCTGCTCCTGATTTGGACCTTGAGATTTCAGTCCGGTGCTCCAATGTGGGACTCTGTCTCTGTCTCCTTTCATCGCCTGATGAAGTTTAATATTCAGGAGGATGCCTATATGTTTTTCTTTGGGTTCACCTTCTTATTTAGCTTCTCTAGGATCACGAATTATAGGCTCAATGTCCTTTAATTCGTGATCCTAGAGAAGCTTGAACTGTTTTTTATGATCAGCAACCTTGGATTCCTAGCTGCCACCTGAACATTGCCGTATGATAATAAATTGATATTTTAGTGATTTCACCTGAGCCTGGCCCTTTTCCCCTTGTTGCCTGCTTTTGAGATGACGTACAAGTTCTAGTTGGGAGTCCCTCTTTACTGCACTAGTAGCAATGAAATAGCTTATATTATTGAGCTTGCTACCTTCCTTCCCTTCCTCCCTTTCTTTCCCCTTTTATCTCTTGCCCTCCTTTTCTTCCATCCTCATTCTACTTCTTTTTAAATTATTACAAAACAAAAGCAACTGTTTCTCTTTTTTTCCTAAACTTTTAAAGCCTGCACGTTGCTTTTCAAGTCAAATCTGCATTCCGTGGCCCTTTATGTTCGGTTTCTGAAATTCTTGCTCAGGATTCTGACTCCCCATGGACCTGTTGGTTTCTTCACTGGTGGCTCCAGGTTGTTAATTGGCCCTGCAGGCTGGTATCTGTATCCTCAAATAGACTTTCTCCTTTGCCCAGAACTTTTCTTCTCCTGGTCAATCCCATCACTCTTCATAAATCAGCCTCTATGTTGCTCATTCCCCCCTTTTCAGGCTACGGTATTACAGTGACATTCCAGGCCTAGGACCTTGACACTGCTGTGAGACAGTTAACAATGCTTTCGGATGGCGACGTCAGATGACAACCATTGCAAATAATTCTCCAAATTCAAATCTTACACTCCCTGCCCTTGTAGAAGCATTTTTTCCTTATCTTTACTGGATCTTTCTTTATCATTACTTCATTACATCTTTAATTCGTATCTCCTCACAGAAATAAAAAAAATTACATGTTTCCTCTTTCCTTTTAAAACCATACCCAATTGACTCAGTCACATAGATGCATATTTTTTGCTTTCTTTTCAGTCTGTGTTTCCATCTAATCTTTCTTTGGAGGGAATCCAAGTTAAGGTCCGCATAGGCAAGCTGACAAAACTCCCTAAGGGGAGAAACAAACAAACTCATGTTATAAGAGGCAGGAGCACAGTAGACCAGTAACATATCTTTCTAGAAGAATGTGTCAATTTTCTGTTACCTTTTGACCTCTCTAGATATTAATAGCTTTATCTCCCATAACCTCATGAAAAAGTAGATCATCAATATGGCCATGTGCTTGGTTTCTACTATAATTTATTCAAATCTCTCTACAAAGTTCAGCTAGAATATGGGCTACACAAGAATTTATAGATCCGCTGGGAAACTAGTAAACCATTTTAAGCATGTTTTGAGGGAGGGAGAAATTTGGTATCCAAAATTGAAATAGCTGTCTTACTTTGAGACATAACCCTTCTGGATGCTGCGGCCTTCTAACATTCAAATTTTTGAAGACTTATTGTATATTTAAGGAAAATCTAAATGGGTTTCCCAAATGTGTTTAGGGAATAATGAGAACGAAATGAAAAATGTATGTATGTATTTTACTTAGGGTTATCTGAATTTGGATTCCCCTGGCACTGTGTGTGCACTGTGTCTCTGTGTGTGTTTCTTCATGGAAGCCTACTGAATCTCAGGATGTTCATCTGTAAAATGAAGATTTGATCTTCACTCATCCTTTATCTGTTCTATTAGTAAGACATGTATTTCATCAGATATATCATCATCATATATATATCATCAAAATACATGCAGAATACCAGTTCTTTCCTCTGTCCCAGTCAGTATCACCATCATCTGCACTCTTGAAGGGGATTCCTATGTGGTATTCCTGCTCCTGTCTTTCTCCCCAACCCTTTTAATCTCAGTGTGTACGTGTGTGTGTGCGTGTACATGCTGAAGCCAGAAGATTAGCATCGCCATAAAGGACATCTAATTAATTTTACATTTTATATAAATAATGAGTATTGTCATTTAAGTGTTTAAGTACTAAATTACCCATTATTTGAAACTCAAACTTAAGCATTTAAATCTGACCAACCTACAGGGGGCACTAGCGTATCTCCGTGTGATAACAGGAAATGATGTGGGGTTAGGCAGCCTGCTTGGCCTCTGTGCTTATCCCTAAATGCTGCTCTCTGCAGTACAATCTACGCAGTCACAGAGACTCACTATCAAACAAAATCTACAGAAAATATGTAACGGATGAGACATCCACATTTAATAGCACAGTGAATGACTGCCTTTGGAGTTCAACCAATATTTATAACCACTGGCTATTAAATACAGAAAGGACTTCAGAGGTCATCTTGGTCTTTCTGTATTTGAAACCTTGAGGACCCCGACACTCCAAGTCCAGCAGGTTTGTGCATATCACTCTGGCTGAGCTAACACTAGACTTCAAGCCCCTGACTTTTTCCAGCTGACGATTTCCCAGGTTTTCTCCACTACTGTTCCTTATAGAATCTCCATGAGACCTTGTATCAAGATCATTTGGATATGTGTATGTAATTGATAATTTGGCAAACACTGCTGTCTACCTAGCCAACACATTTTCATTACAAATTCATCTCTATTAAAATACTCTTTGAAATTGGGTCATGTGATGTGATTATCCCATAGTAATGATTATATTTCCAGGTCATGTGGTGTGATTATTCCATAGTAATGATTATATTTCCGGGTCTTCATCACACTGCAGATTTCTTACTATTTTCTATGATGTAATATCCATAGTGGATTCTAATGTGACTTTCATGACTCAGATTAGTTTGTTTGCCTGTATTTTCAATAATGTAGTTTAATTTAAATTGTTTTACTTCTTTAAAAGTCTAAAAGTCTGATATTTATTGGATAAGTCAGAATTTGAACATTGACTTTGACAGCAACATTGTCGAATAATTATTAACTCTTTGGGTGTGTCAAAGGTATGTGATACATGCTAATGTACTGATGAGTGAAATTCTTAAATTTGACTCAAAATTATATGTGACAGATACATAACAGTTCTGATATTTTATTATATCTGCTTTGGTATATGCTTATAAATTTCTAGAACAGTTAAAACTGTATTCTGATCTCCAAACTTTAGTCAGTTTAAACAAAGCTTCAATAAAGTTAAGGCATAAAAAATAAAAGATTGTAATGTTCATATTTAAGGATAGAGGCAGTGTCTGGGCTTAGGCAGTTTTCTGTTCCTTGTCGGCCATGCAAACCTCAGGCCAGATAATATCTTTGGGCTTCAGTTTTCTCATTATGTAAAATGAGAACATCATATTATGTGGTTGCATAGAGATTCAGCTCTAAAATTACTTAATTTGCCATCACACTTGGGTGTTAATGCTCTACTGTAATTCTGGCTTTGTGTGTGTTTGGTCTTGTAAGCTGTCCCATTACAGGAGCAATGAGCTGCAATCTGGGAGCAGCTGATTTGACTCAAAGATACTGGGAATGAAACACCACAATACCGTTTGCTTCCGGTAGTGTTTATGTATACGAATTTATTATTTAATCACCTCAAATTGGTTGATATAATTTTCTGATATTGTCTACTGAGCAATGAGCTATAGAAACTATCCCTTTGAAACACTGGCATTTTTTTTCATGTGGTGCTATAATATTTTTTAAACTCAAAGAGTATTTTGGTACTTATTATTCCAAACTTATCTTCCTAGTAGCTTATTTATCCAGCATTTGCCATTTTATACATCACTAGCTTTTAAAATTAATTATTGCACACTTCTCATCTGAAGAAAGACTGTCTTTGCTCACACTTCGGTAGTCTGACACATATAATGCAGGTTGTAGCTATGCCGTTTTGAGAAACTGGAGGAACTTTGGAATATGTGAAACTCAATCCTAACTCACAACAGGTCTTTGTCTTTGACACTTTTGTCTGAGTATTAGGTTTCTTTACAGTTCTGTAATCATTGCAAAACATTTGCTTATAAAAACGAAGCAAATGGGCACTACTTCATAGTAATACTTCATAGTAATACTAAACTGAGAATTATCTCAATGTCACATCAAAATTAATCCATTCAACAAATGTTTAATAGATATCTTCTAGGTGTATTAATTTTGAAAGGGGATTTTATGGTAAAGAAGACTTAGAAGAAATTACCAGAGGACACAGCTTTCCAATTTTAAATTGATTTATTCATCAGAAAATGTTATTAAGAGCCAGTTACTTATTCATACACATCGACCTCCTTTTGCATAAATACTTCAAAATTACCATAATTAATTCAGAGTCCCAACTCTGGCCCTCACAAAGTGATGTGACTATTTGAGTGGAAGTCAGAATGGAACAGTATCCTTAGGAAACATATTATTAACTGTTTTCAAAACTGATTTCTGCATACTCAGTATTGTTGCCATCATTCTTTTTTTTAATCAATAACCCTCTGGGCATAACTTTGTCTCTTTGTGTTCTCTGTGTAATAATTGTTATGGTTTAGATATGGAGCTCCTGTCACAGGCTCAGGTATTTGACCTTGCTGGTTGCACTGTTTTCAAGTGTCTCGTGTGTTTTCAGAGATGAGCCCTAGCTTCCCAAAGCTCATTGCTGGCATTACACAGTACAACCTGATCACGGTACAGGTCCAGGTTTTTTGCTTTCTGGCCTTCCAGGCTGTGAATAAGCCATGCTGCAAACTTCTGCCACTGTATATGGTACTTACTACCTGCCACCCTGCCTTCCCTACTATGATAGAATGTCTTCTTTCAAAGCACGAGCCCAAATAAATACTTTGTCCCTTAGGTTGTTTCTGTTAGATACCACATCACCATAATAGGAAGAGTAACAACGCAGAAAAACTTTGTATTTGGTGTGGGTTTCTGATCATGTGCTGATTAGGCCAGCTCTAGGGAATCTGTTGCTCTCTTCTGGCTTCTGGGGGCACCTGCACCCATGTGCACATATCCCCCTCCTGACACACACACGTGCACACACACACATAATATAAAAAGTAAAATAATAATTAAAAAATTAAATACCATGTTAACAATGATTTAGAGGGGATCAGGGACTCTATCAAGAATTGGGCCAGAGGCCATTTATGTTGTATTTCTGTAAAGACTCTGCCTACCTTCTGTCTTTTTTTTTTTCCTGAAATTTTGAATGAGGCTGAATTAAAAACTAATGGGCTTATTTGCTTAGAAGAGGGAATTTCAAGACAGCATAGCAGATAACCTATGGCATGGCTAGTATGCAGTGCTTTTAGCTAGGATGACAGTGACAGAAATCAGAGCTGGGCAGAAAGATGTGAAGAATGTATAGTTTAATGAGGAAGGGAGCACTGACCTAACTAAGCAGACGAGCAAGGCTGATGAGGACCAAGCTGCACCTCCAAGTGTTAAGGAGAAGCTAGACCTTTGCATAGCAGCAATGGGAAAAGTGCTCTGGGGACAGGTCCTCCCCACTGACAATTCCAGGCACTAAAACTGAAAAAAAAAAAAGAAAAAATTAAAAAAAATTCATTTGAGAGAAGCGTATCTGATAAGATAGAGCCTCCAGGGTGCCCAGCAGGAAAACTAGCATCTACATAAGCTTTTTCCAGTTCACCACAACTACATACAGAGAACACTATAGATGTGCTTCAAGTGGCACAAGCTGCATCATGAGCATGGAACATAACTTGGCATGATCATCAACACAGTGAAGATTTTGCAAGATGCAAAAGTTATTGAGTCATATAGAATTGCACCAAGACTCTAGAAATTTCCTTAGGCTGACCAATGGGTAGCAGGCTCAGTCTCCCAGCATGGAGCTCCTGAGTACACTGTCCAGAAATTACAAAGGTGAAAAATGAGTTGTAGTGGAGATACCAGGATGCTGGAGATGCTAAGAATATGGGGTGGAAACTGTAGCCATTTATTGGAGCTGATCCGAGAGGGTTCCCATATGCAGCTGGCAACAGAACTTTGGGGATGGGGTTACTCAAGTATGTTGGAGGCCATATGCTATCAAATGATAGACATGAAACTACGTGGATTGGTGTTTGTCCTCCTGAACTTCAGTCTTTCTTTGGTCAAGTCTTTCCCTGTTGTTTTCATTCAGAATGGGAATATTTAGTCTGTGCCATATAATAGGAAGTATGTGCCTTGCCTTTTTAAAATACTACAAGAGATAATGAATCTTAGAAGAGACATTGGACTTTGGACTTTTAAAACACTACTAGGACTGTCAAAGACTATGACGCTATTGGAGTTAGACTGATGTGTTTTATTTATGAAATAGCCACAAACTTGTGATGGCTAGGAGTGGACTATTATTATTTAAATGTGAACTGCTTCCCACGGTCTGATGTATCTGAGCATCTCCCTCTAGCTGTTGTTGCTAGTTTACAAAGTTGTAGAACCTTCAGGAGGTGGAACCCTCTGGAGAAAGGAGTTTGTTAGAGATGGGCTTTATGGGCTATATTCTGGCCCCAGTTCCCATATGAACTCCGTTTCCTGGTCCATCTAAACGTGACCAAGCCATGTTGCAAGATCTCATGACTCCTTACTCAAGCTGTTTTTGTCAAGTAACCAAGTGGTGAAGTTTTCTTTTCTTTTCTTTCTTTCTTTCTTTTTTTCAAAGTCTTTCGAAGGTAAATTTTGCTTGATTTCATAAAGACTTAGAATTTTCTATCAACTATTTATAGGCATTGAATCAGCAAGTGATAAACATGGCCTGGGTTGTCTTTAGCCATATTTCAATAACTGTGTCACATTCTTAACCATGTGCAATTTGACTGCTGACCCCCCATTGTGAGCTATTAGCAATCACCCTTTCTTCTGTTCAGTAGTATTTTGAGCATCCTCTCTGTGTTAGGTAAACCAGGAAATGTGATGAAAATAACCTCAGCAGCCCCAACCACGTGACACATCATGTTTCTCTTTATTACAACTTCATGTATTATTAACTAATTACATGCTTTATGCTTGGATTAACTATACTCCCTGTAGTATCTTACTTTGTTGTTGAGTCTCTGATATATTTGCCCAGGATTCCCATCAAGCTACAGAAGAACATTAGGATGCAGAAAGAGTTTCGAGCAAATCATTGTCTCCTCCAGGCCAGTCCTTTGGTGATGTTTTTTTTGTTTGTTTGTTTGTTTTTTTGTTTGTTTTTTTTAATACTCTACAGTGAGGAACATCTCAAGGCCTTTTCTTAAAGCTAAAATTACTTAAAAATCATTGGTTTCCTTGTTGGCATAGATCTCTAATTCTTCACTTAGCCTGCTCATGAGAAGATGACTTCATTTCATTTCCAATTTCAAAACCCAGTTACCTTTCTTTCATGTGTTCTTCCTGGCTATCATCTAACTGACTCTTATTTACCCATCCAACAAATATCTAGCAAGTACTCATGGTTGACAGCACTGATGATATAAAAATGAGTCAAATTACTTTTCTTAAAGAGTTTCACTGATTTTCTTCTGACTGGGATTTCTTTTGTTGTGGGTATCTCTCGATTTGCATATGTGTACTAAATACTTGCTATATTTCTATTTGTCTTATAAGGGAAAGAGATTAATTTGGAGTGGTGCAAATATTCTACTATTTCGTTTATTATAATAAAACTAATGATTCATGTATTCATTATATCCTTCCTGTTGTTATGAATATGGATGTTTGCTCATTTTTTTAAAAAAAACATTATTAAGTTTTCCTTACTCTTCTATGATTTCTTCAGATACTAACAGGCTAGGCTTTTTTTCTGGGCGTAGCCATCACTTTTCTTCGTGGGCACATGGAGCTTCACCTGTCTTTTAGATATGTGACCGGGTTTCTTTCCAGGATCTTTCTGGACACTACAAATATATCTCTGGATTACATTCTAAATTGTCCTTTAATTTACTGTCAGCACAATCTTCCAATCTCACTCTAATCCCACTCTATGAGGTCTCAAACTAAGAGCCCCCCTATTCTCAGTTGAAGTCCTTTGGTGAATCTCCTTCAGTAGGTCCTTCTTATCCAGTGTTAAGGGAGCAAACAGTTTCCTCTTGGACAAAAGCAGACAAAGACTGCCAGGCCTTGGTTTTTGTTTTCCTTAATCTTGTATTCATGCAATGCACTTTGATTTTCTTACTTCATATTTTGCAATCAGTAATTTGTGGTTGTGTGTTCTTTTCTCTCTCTCTCTCTCTTTTTTTTTTTTTTTTTTTGGTTTTTCAAGACAGGGTTTCTCTGTAGCTTTGGATCCTGTCCTGGAACTAGCTCTTGTAGACCAGGTGGCCTCGAACTCCCAGAGATCCGCCTGCCTCTGCCTCCCAAGTACTAGGATTAAAGGCGTGCGCCACCACCGCCCGGCTTCTTTTCTCTTTTTTATCTGCCTTTCCATGTAAATTTTCCTCTCCAATAGTCTCCCTCTTTCTGAAGTCCAGCCTCAGAGAAGTATTTAATTAATTTTAAATTATTTTGTTGTATCTGATATAGTTGTATCACCCCTCCTCCATTTTCAAATCTCATCTCTAATCTTTACAGACCATGTAATTTGGTCTCAGTGACTGGCCCACATACACCTTGCTTTTTTATCTGGAAAATATATAACAATAATCACAATAAGACATTCCTTATTGTAAAGTTGACATTGCTCTGAACATGTAAAATTAATAAATATTGCATATTAAGTATCTAATGAACGCTGTTACTACCAACAATGCTACTGTTATTGTGTCTTCTATTTCATAAGCCCTCTTAACTTTATTATTAGTTAACTTCATTATTTTGCACAATGTATTTGACCATGTTATCCTCTCCCAACTCTTTCCAGATTAATATCCTGCTTGCCTACCCACACAGCTTTGTGTACTTATCCCTGTTTCCTCCTTCTCTTCTACTTCTCCTGTGCACCAAACCTAAATTGTGCTGTCCATATACTTTTGACTGTGCGGTCTTCCACGAGAGTGTGGTCAGTCTACCAGGAGCCATACCCTTAACTCTCTCTCCCAGAAGTTATCCATTGTCAACATCCCGTCAATGAGTAGAAATGTAGCACATATTCATTAAAGAACTATAAAAGAGCAAGACTTAAAAATGTAGATCATCCCTATCTCTATTTCTTGGGAATATTACTGTGTCTCCTTTTCTTGTTAAATGCACATCTCTGTGGTCGAGCAGACATGGACAAAGCTCACAGATAGGGTGTGGTCAGACTCAACTACACTTATCTTACCTTAGATTATTAATTATTTTTTGTTATTTTTCAACTCTCTGCTAATTGACTCTAAGGATTTTACTTGTTATTCTTTGTTGTAATTATTTTTGATTTTCTACATTTTATTTACTAACAATAGTGCTTGGCTATTTGGTACTTAGTTTAGTGCATAAAGATATTACTACCGCTATTGCAATCAGAATTCTGAAGAAGTTCCAGTGTTTACCAGATCTTCCTTGTGGGAACCTACATAAGCAGACTTTCTTTTTTTATCCCTAACTTCTGTCAATTACAGATGTTTTCCATTTCAAAATATTTTGGTTTTGGAGCCAGGTATAGTAGTACACACCTATAATCCCAATACATAGGAAGCTGAGGCAGTAAACTGTGAGCTCCCATCAACCTCCCTTACATAGCAAGACCCTGTCACAGAAACAAACAAAAAATCAAAACAATACAAAAATATTTTTCTTTTCTTCTATATTATTTTTTTAAGATTGATTTTTTTCAAGTATAATAAATTTATTTGGACCTAAATTTATTAAATATGAGTAATGGCCTTTTAGTCCAAATTAAATGTATTTTAGAATGATTACACTCTTTCAAAAAAAACAGTTCAGGTGTTAACATAGTTCCTTTATCTTCCTACTACTTTTGTTCCTATAATCTATATTTTAATTCCACTTTAAAAGAACATAATATTAAATTTGGAAGAATGTTTTGCAATTTTTTTACCAACCCCTACTCATGGATCCTCTACACTTCTGTGTTTAATTAGTTACTTATTTACATTTGATTAATTAAATTTGTTCTTAGACAACTTTGCACTTATGCACAATGCATGCTGACTATTCCCCTCCTGCAATCCATGCCTACTTTTCTCCTTCCCACAAATCTCACCATTTGACGACCCACCAAGACGAACCAGCGTCATCTGTGTGACTGTAGGTTTGCTGCTATCCACTGGGACCTGCAGGACTCAGTAGTGGGAACACAGCTAAAAACAGCGGTTTTTCCCTGTCCTAGAATCTATTGATAGCCAGTAGTATAGAGAGTAAGGGGGGCCTGGAGCCTTTCATGCTTCCCCTGGCATGATTGCTGCTAGTGGTCTTGTGTGGGCCTAATACAACTAACCAAAGTTGATACAAGTTAATTATTGTGACATTTTTTAGTCTAGAAGATGGTGTTTCACAGACTTTTTTCTAATTTCCTAGCCGTCTGCCACACTGAATCTTAGAGGGGCTGGTATAAACTTTTCACTATAGTTGGACTCACTGAATTCCCCTGACTGATCTCAAACTTGTGGCTACAACTGAGCATCTTGATTCCGCTCCTAAGAATCTGGGGTTATCAGCATGCATCACCTCCACTGTCAGTTTATATTCCCCCTAAATTTTAATCTCCACTAACCACAGACAGAATTCCAAATGGGTATTCATTTCCACTTAAATTTTACTAGGTATTTCCTATTATCAGAGTTTATTGTTGTTAAAAATAAGTTTACTACAATATTTTTGTTTCACTTTTCACTAGGATAAAATATTTTATTTTATTTCTGTGAGAATTTTATATTTTCACACACACATATACGTATACTCAATCTTTCTTATACTCTCATTAAATTCTGTTTAGTGGGGTTTTTGAAATTTTTATTTTTGCATCTTTTAATGGAGATTTGTTTTTTTACTGTATAAGAGCTATTTTGAATTATCCTAAAGGGAAGAGTGGAGGTATGGGGGTGGGGTGGCAGGAAGAGAGTGTTGTTTTGTTTTATTATTTCTATGTTTAGATTTTTGTTTTGCAGTTTGACTTAGCTTTATACTTTGTACCTGTCAATATTTATTTTTATTTGGTCTTAGAAATTTTTTCTCCCTTTCAAATTCATGGTCTCTGTTTTTGGTTATTGTTGTGCACACATACGCATACACATACACACACTTACACATACACAAACACACATACACATTAAACTTGCTCAGTCCATTTCATAGTGTTTCTTGTATGCATATGGCGTCAGGCCTGGCCAGTTGTGAGACTGTGTCTCCTAGAACTGACAAGGAAGCTTCACCTATGTATGGTCTCTTAACTATATGGTTGCCTTTACAAGACCTGAGCAAATACAGCACCAATACATACGCTACATGGTTTTAGAAAATTTTATCTACTCTCTTTACTTTACGTTTTGAATTCTCTTTTTAAAAAATATACTTGAGAGTTTCAAGTGGCTTATATCTCAACCCTTTGTATATATTTTAAAAAATGGTATTTTGCCATCATATTTTAGGTACATCCTCAACATCATATGTCCATTAACTACTTGTTGTCTTTGAGTATAACCACTGTGAAGTTCATTCCCTTAAATGTGCTGTAGTCTCTTTACTTTTTAATTGGTGTATATTGGTTGTTCTGAAACTTGTGGTTTAGTGTTGTTTAATAGTATACATTAATCATAAAAATTAATAGGCTTCATAAAATTTTAGTCTCTATTTTTAATATCCATATTACTAATATACTTAGTTTTCTCAGTTACTTGTTTGTATTTTACAATTTGTTACAAACATTTGTATTATTGCTCCCCTATGTATCTTTTATTAGTCTTTGCATTTTTATGTTGAAATTATAACATTTCATTTCTTCTGGAATGCATCTATTTTTCAGTTATCAGTCTGGAGCACGGGTAGAATTTTCAGGATAAGTTTTTATCACTATTATTGGAGTTTTGGTTTTAGGACTATTGCAGATTAAAGGTTGTCACAAATTATTTGCCTATACTTCCTCTGAGTGTGGATCTATGTCTCCTCTTTAATCTGTAAAGTTCTGAAAGACTTCAGTGGAAATGATGCATCCTTATTTCCTGTATCAGTCATCTGAGAGCCCTAAAACATCCTGTGATTAGTCTGATTGTCACACATAGGACATATGGCAGGGCCTGGAGAGAGTAGCAGTCTTAGCTAATTCCAGCTTTGCAACCATGCCTCTAAGACTCGAAGTTCTCAATCTGTGGGTCACAACCCCTTTGAGGTTGCGTAATCAGATGTTTACATTAGAATGCATAACAACAGCAAAATTACAGTTAGGGAGTAGCAATGAAGTAATTTTATGACTGAGGTCACCACAACACGAGGAATTGGATTAGAGGGTTATAGTCTTAGGAAGCTTGAGAACTACTTAAGAGTCTAAGGAAGGAATCAGATGACTGAGTGAAGGTCTCTGACACCTTATATTCAACCCAACCACCATCTGAATATCATTCATTGACATCAGCTGAACCAAAATAATTACCCAGTTCTGACCTGCTCAAGTTCTTTAATCAAAAACACAATGAACTAATAATCATTGTGTTAAGTGACTGGCGTTTTAGAGTGCTTTGCTATTCAGCAATAGAAAATCTTGAATCTATTTTCCTGCACCCTACCTACTCCCCCACAATCATAACATATAACCCTCCTAGTTGCTGGTTTTGAGATCCTCGAGTCCTGATACAAACCACAAATGTGTCTTCAGGTGCTCCTACAGTGCAGCCTAGAGTCCCTGAGTGAAAAGCAGCACGACCTAGTCTTGGCTTCTGTGTAGTGTCGCCACTATTATCCTTTGCTCGGCCAAAGCCATTAACACTCACTCCAGTGAGAACCTGTGGGATTCCTGGAAGTAAATTCATGAAGTTTGGAGCTGCACTAAGATTTTGTCTCCCAGGAGTGTCTCAGTTTCAAACACAGTTTCACACTGTTTGCCCAGTCATTCATCACAAACCCTTTTTACATGCTCTAACTGATTTGTGTCTCTAGAAGCTTGTCTTTTAGGTAAGTAGAGCCCAGCTGTTTCTCCTTGGATGTGCCTGTTTTTCTAAGTTTGAAAATGGTGGTTTGCCCTGGGTGCTGGGTAGCATTTCCCTGTAACAACCCAAGAGGAGAGTTTGATTCTACCTCAAAGTTTCAGAGGTTTCTTTGGGCAGCTGGCTCTGTTGCTTCAGTTCTAAGATGAGGCAGACTGCCATGGTGGCCAGAATATGCAAGACAGGAGAAGGCTGTTGGTCACATGGCAACTGGGGAGCAGAAAAAGAGATGGGACTGAGTTGGGGCAAAGCAAACCCTGTCCTGGAGGGCACCTACAGACCCGGACCTGCTTCCTTCAGCTAGGCCATTTCACCCAAAGTTCCCATCACATCTCAAAATAATGCCACCAACTTGATACCACTGGTTTGTGGCGATCCTTCCACATCCAAAACAAAACAGCGTGAAACGCTGATAGGTTAAAGAAAGTCAATGTCCTTGGGATTTCCTTGAAATGGTGACAGTGGTGACTTCGGGCTCCTTGGATGACAGAGCACCTGCCAGATGTCAGTCACGTCCTTTTGAATTTTAAGATGTTATTGTAATTTTGTGACATATCTATTATTGCCAAAAGTTTGGACCAGAGCCTCGAACTCTAAAGTTCCAGTGACCTCTTGGTTAAGTATCTTGAAAATAGTTTCTTTTAATTCTCTTTCTTTATGTGAATCTGTCTTTTCGTGAGACTGTTGATGGCTCTAATACGATGGCTCTAATAAGCATCCTAATCGTAAGTGCACAGAAGAGGCTGTTTTTCATAAACTGAAAGTCACCTGTCCAACTAGCACCCACATTAGGAATATTAAGTACCAGAAGTAGCTGTCATACCATCTGTAATGCTACTTCAACTTCACTAATCACTTCCAGTTCCCCAACACAGCTTCTTTTCTGGGATCTTGCTGCATAGTTTGGATTGCTTTCTTTTCACACTCTGTATAAATGAAGTCATATAGTATATGTTCTTTACAACTAACTTGCCTTTTTAATGTTATTTTTAATTAAGCTACATTACATGTAGCTATAGAGCATACGATCCTATTGCGTGCTGGGGCAATTTATTTGTTTATCTTACAATCGATAAAGATTTGCAAAATCTCCAGAACTTTCAGCTAATTTTATGCATTTTTGTTTTTGCTCATGCACACATGTTTTTCTGTTTACGTTTATACCTGAGAGGATTCTAATTATTGAATCATAATGGCTGCTTATTTTGTCATAATGATGAAAAGAGCTTTTCTGAATTGGTCTACCTGTCTTCCCTCACTCCCTGAACTCTCTCATTCCATTGCCCCACAGCATTATCAAGAGCCTAACAAATTTCTGGATGTTCCACATTGTTGGTGGAGAGAGGGCCCGCTTGTTTTCCTGGCCACCCGGCTAGCTTACACCCAAAATAATCACACAGAAACTGTATTAATTTGAACACTGCCTGGCCCATTAGATCTAACTTCTTATTGGCTAACTCTTACATCTTAGTTTAACGCATTTCTATCAATCTGTGTATCACCCTGAGCTCGGGGCCTACCAGAAAAGTTTCACTATATCTACCTCTGGCCATGGATCCATGGCATCTTCTTGACTCTGCTTTCTTCCTCCCAGAATTCAGTTCTGTCTTCTCCACCTACCTAAGTTCTGCCCTATCTGGCCAAGCAGTTTCTTTATTGATTAACCAATGAAAGCAACACATAAACAGAAGAACCTCCTACACACCACATCTCTTTCAACATATGACATTGTTCATTTATCTCCTTTGCTGTTCCAGCATTTAGACTGAGGTTTCACTGTTTTTTAATTTTCCTTTCCATGGCATATAGTGAGGTCGAGCATCTTTTCATGCTTACTGGCTATTTGAACATACCACTCTTTTATGACAAATTTTAAATCAAGCCCATCTTCCTAGGTGTTTGAGAATCCTCTCTAGACCAGGTTGATAGCATTCACCTTTGAGTATCTCCAGATATGCCACAGAGCCCTTCTCCCAATGCAGCTTTCAGCTAGTGCTCTTTGGGTGCCTGCTTAATAGAAGAGGCATACACAACAGGCAGGGTGTTCAACCTTGATGTCATGAGCTGCGAAGATCATTCCTAGAGAATAAAGTATGCACATCTTCAGCTTTAAAAACTGAGATGCTAATAAATATTTATTGATAACTGTATGAGGCTATATGTGAAGAGGGGTTTGAAGTGAATCAGAAATGATGCATTTTCTCAGGAAGCGTCTAGATTCTGTCAGTCTAGATTGAAAGCTGGTTTTATAATGACACTCCTTTAATCTAAAAATTCGGTGTCTATTTTTTCAAGTGTTCTTGTGCAGTTGAACAGGCGAACTGATATATGGTGTTTTAAGGATCTGAACATGGAGACTGCTTTGAAATTTGGATGTGAGAAATGTCTGCTTAGTAATTTTCCAGGAGAAAGAAAAGATTCTTCGGTGACTTTTTTAAAAAAATAGTATGAAACTTGTTTAGGTAAGAAAAACACCTGATTACTTGGTTCCTAATTTCTCACATACCTTAGCTGCCAGTCTCAAGTGCCAGTGTGGGCTTCATTAAGAACTTTTTCCCTTGCCTGGGACAGCTTTATCAGCCTCGGTAACATCAAGGCTTAGACCCCCGCCCTGAAGAGACACTGTACCTGTAGTCTGTTGTGACACTTTGCGATGCCACTTTGCTTAAGACACTTCCCCAGTCTTTCTATATCTGTGAGAAGCTCCTCTTTGGAATTGTATACTTTATCCAGTAGGTATTCAAGTTGGAAAACAATGACTTCCAGACCTCACAAAACCACCTCCCCAAGAAAGAAGACTGACTGAGATGGGAACAGCACAAACCCAAGCTTTTGGGCTAGTGAGAGGTCTCTGTCAGCAAAGACCCTTACTGCCAAGCCTGATGACCTGAGTCCCAATCCCAGGGTCCACGTGATAGAAGGAGAGAACCAGTTCCCTCAGGCTGTTCTCTGACTTCCTCATGAGTGCTGTGGTACACACACACACACACACACACACACACACACACACACAGGCACACACAGAAATATGGTTAACAACATTTAAAGGTCAGTCTACACATTGCTTAGAGAGAATTCTCACTGCACACTAATCTTCTGTATTTGTCTTGAGATAGGGCCTCCCTATGTAACCTAGGTTACTCTCAAACCCAGGTTCCTCTCACCTTACTCCCTCAGGGGTGGGATTACAGCCATGTTCTGCCAAACTTGGCCTAATGGGGAAATTAGTTCTCATCTGCTGTCCCTATTCTTAGACCCTGATTTGAGACACATACAGGTGAACCAATGCCATGCTATGCTCACCTCTTTCTTTTAATAGTCAAAGTGGCATTCCTGTCTTTCAAAGCCCTTACCCTCCAGTTCACCTGACAGACAAATCTCCTATTAACCATGTTCCCAGGGTCTGGGACCTTGTACCCCTGCCCAAACCACTACTACCTACATCTGCCCACATGACATGCTACTTACTTGTAGATTCCTATCACTGGCAGGTTCTTCATCTATAAAAAGATTAGTAGGGAGGGTTGGTTTAGGTTCGTGTCTCTTTAAGAATTCAAGTGATTTCTTTTCTTTTTTTAAAGAATTGATTATATGTCACTGCCAAGGAATCTGCCCACAGGTTCAAATTCCAGCCTTTCTTGCTGATTTTTAAGCCTCTTTTCATTTTAATTTGGCCTCCCTGTACCTCTCTAATCTTATTTACAGATGATTCCCACGCTACACCCTCTGCTCTAGCCAAGGCAGTTCTTCTAAGGATCCTGCAGTGGCTGAGTTCATTATTTCACCTGAAATCCCCTCTCCTTTTCCTCTCATTATCCTCTATGGAAGCCCCCTTCCTTTGGGATCACTTTTTTATATGTAGTTTGCTGTGAACTGTAGACTTCATTCATCCTTTCTGAGCATCCACCTGCACTAGCATGCTATAGAATACCATCTATTTTTCCTATCCCTATAGTGTTGGGTCCAGATGATTTCATGTGTTAGTTTGCTTCTCTGTTGAAGTTAGTGCCCCATAGAGGTCTTTGTTGTCTGGAATAGTGGTGGCTGGTTTCTAGAAGCATCATATAGACCAGTTACATTGATACATCCTCTATAAAGGAGTTTGAATTTTATCTTCTCTGTGAAGCTTAGCTCCAGACTGAATTAGTTCCCCCTCCCTTCTCTCTCCTGCTCTCTGTTGCCTCTCTATCCTCTTCTCTTTTTTTCATGTATATATGTATGTGTATTTATTTTATCATGCATCTGAATATTTTGGTGTACCAAGTGATAACATTTCTCAGATTATAAAGTGATGCATCTCCAGTGATACTTATAAGGAGGCAAACAGATCATTTTAATATTCCTAAGTTCCCACCATGCCTGGCGTAATTATTAGTCAACCCTTGAAAAGGTTTTGTGGGAAAGAGGCGTTCACATCGGCATCCATAGAGTTCCATTAGCATACTGCGGCAGGAGGCACAGGGTGTGCTCATAAGGGAATATGCCCATCACCTGACAGAAGCAGGTGATGAGATCCCTCACCAGATTAAAAAGGTAAGGGCAGCAACTCATTAGGAAACACAGAGATGTCTGCTTAATTACTTGAAAAATGTCTGAGCCAGTACATTTTATGACACCTGGAGGGTATAAACATACCCATAAATTTAATTAATTTTCTTTCTTCATTCATCACACCTGTATGGCCTCAAGGAGAAGTCTAATGAAGGTACAATCAGCACTTTGTGCTGGACTTCCACAATTCATTGGGGGCAGTATTCAGAAAAATGAAATACCAAATTTCTCATCAGTTTGTGGGAAGAAATGTGTTTGGAGCAGGGTAGCCCAGCAGTGGAATTAGTCCCATGTCAAACTCTGATCAATGATCCCCCAGCTTTATTTCCAGAAAGAGCTTAAATCTCTTTACAGAGATATTAAAATGTATTTAATGCTCATAAATCTCCGAGGAGAACTCAGAACTAGATATTATTGTTTTCCTGAAGGAGAGCACTTTATGGGAACTCAAAGGCTTATGAGAATCAATCAAATCCGTGGAGCAAGAAACTTCTTTGCTCTCTATTGCAGCAACATGACCACACATTTCTGCCACAAATCTTTCCACCAACAACATTACTGTTCTTCTTTTAAATAAACTATAATCACAATGATCACATGTGCTTGCATATCTATTGAAACACGGCTAAATCATTTAGTGAGGGCATGCTATTTTTCCAGGGACTGTGACTATACTTTATACATTATTCCTTAAATCCCAGTTACAGCAGTCTTAAGCAAGTAATGTTTCACTTGAGATGATTCCCATTGAGATGAAGGGCTTTACTCAATGTCACATAACTAGGAAATATTGGAACTAGGATTCAGACCCTGGTCATTGGCTCTAATATCTCTACTCATTTGATTTTGTTACATGCACAGAAATGCCAATCTGTTTTTCTGCTTCTTAGATCATTGTAGCCAAACATATGAAAAGTGCAAGACATAACTTGTTTTCCTAAAAGAACCTTGACATTATTGAGTTTTGTATTGTGAGTTATTTATGGAGGCTTTTGGAAGCAGCTGTTGTGGTTTCTCCAGAACCCATGTTGTACGCCAGCTGTGCCCAAGACCGTTTCACCTAGAGTATTTTTGTTGTGTCCATTTGATCCTACAGTAATCAAGGCACAACATTCTTTGTGTCTTGTGACTTAAGAAATAAATGGAGAGTGTCACATAATAACGACCTACTTGTGCCCTTGGTATTCAGCCTTAAGTAGATATTGACTCATTTGGAACAAACTTTATGATAATGGTAATGGAAGTGATCAATTAGAACCAGACATGTTATGGGACAATGCTCACTGGGAACACCGCAGGACAGCGCCACTCATTCCCTTGGGATCTCGCTTTAAAGAAACAGTGGTGTCTGCCATGATTCCTGCTGGACATAGTCCAAGGAGATTTGAAAATGACTACTAGATCGATATGAAATCTTTTCAATTTCACTGTTACATTTCTCATTCTGATAGCCTACACAACAAGAACTCAACAGCATCTCTGGATGTATGATTTTCTTATAATGTTGAATAAGGACATCATTTTCCCTTAATCTTATAGGTCTTTTGTGTGTATATTATGGCTTCTTATTTTGTATTTATACAGAACTCCTGTCTGTGAGAGCATGTGTCTCTGTGTCTTTATATGTTTCTTGTGCTGTTTCTTAGGCTATTTTTCTTCTGTCTGCTTTGTCATTTTTTGATTTGTTTGTTTTTGTTTCATCTTATTTTTTTGTTATTCCTTACATGCCTGTTTGCTTTCTGGCAAGACACAGAAAGAGTGTGGATCTGAATGGCAGGGGAGTTATGGAGGAGCTGGGAGGAACAGAAGTGGGGAAACCATAATCAGAATATATTATATGAAAATAGATTTTTTTCCTTCTGTCATGAAATATTGTCATAAGTGCTGTTTTAGGTTTTAATCTCTTGTAAACTCATTGGATTCTAACATTTCTTGGGCTCGTAAACTATCTCAATCTATGTGATTTTGTGCTATCAAGCCCACTACACTTGTTTCAATTTTTTGCATCATGGCTTTAGCATCTGGAAGTGATGCAAAGAGAAGCAGCCCTTCTAAAGAGACTGTCACAAGAAATACTGTACGAGGACACATTATTAAGACTTGACTAACCATTGGCATTACCGCTCCTGTCATATCACATCTGCTTCTGCACTCTCCTCATAGGAGAGCAGCCACAGGAATGGAGCATGCGCAGAAGGCGTGCTCCACAATATTACTTGGTACTAGCTTTTCCCAAAATACATTTTTCTCTTGGTACCTTTGCCTTGCTGCTTCCCGCCCCCCTGAATGTTTTTTTTTTTTTTCCCCTCAAGGCTAGCTACTAAATTAACTGCAAGTTGTTCCTCGGTGATATTTTGAAACTAATTAGATCTAGCTAACAATTTGTGTGACAGACTCAAGATACCTTTCTTCTTCTGAAGCATCATATGGTTATCTGTAGGGCTGTAAGCCCCTGCTTTCCTAGTCATTATTCCTTGAACAAGCTTGTAAACAACTGCCTCTGAAAATACAACATTTTAAAAAGAGGCAGCCTGGGATTTTTATGGCAGTCAGAACAAGTGGGAATTGAGGAGCCAAATTCATTCACATTTTTGCATGTGTTCTTAACTTTGATTTAGATTACCATATGTGTGTATTTCTCACCATTTAAACTGCATCCTTTATATGTAGTATCAGCTCTTGTGAATATATATGGTGTGAAAGTAGAGAGAAGGGTCTGTGGTGGAGCTACTTGCTGAGTTCTGGCTTCAGTACTTGGTTCAGGGCTGCGCAGCCATAGGCATTGCTTTTCAGCTCTCTCTGCCTCAGACTCTTCATTTGTCAGAGATGTATTTCATAAACTGCTGTGTGCATTAAATAACCTGAAGGAGTTAGAACAATGTGGGACAAAAGGTAAGTTCCCGATAAGCCTTTATTCTTAGTATATTATGCGTCTTAGTGATTTTAATAGCTTATTTTATTCACAATAGGGAAATTTAGTTAAAATAATGGTTTCCTTAATTTCACCACTAAGAGGCAATTCATATTACATTTTGATGTATTTCACTTCAATCATTTTTTAAACTCAAATGCCTCTACTCTTGATCAATGGAGCCTTGAACAAATTACTTAAGTTCCTCAATTTTTAGTCAATGTGTCTATAACATAAACTTAATTACAGCACTTATGTCACAAGGCTATTGTAAAGAATGAGATATCCCTCTTAAGTTTCTAACCCAACAGTTGGCATATATATATATATATATATATATATATATATATATATGCTAGGCCACATGAAATTGCCAATCATCTGTACATTTTAGGATAAGATGATGCAGGACTATGATGGTATAGAAAGAGTTGGCTTGGGTCCTCAGTCCTTAAAGCCTAAAAGATAAAACTGGCACACCTAACAATGGCATAAGTTAAGTGTCAGAATATTCCAAGGAAAGTAGATTGTCACCATTAGGGAGGAGTAGGAAGAGGGCTGTGCACAGCAGAGGGTCATTTAAACCTGACTCTGAGACACAGCTTGCCTAGGATTGGGCAATATTCAAAGAAAGGAAAACATGATAGACACACAGAGAATGTGTTTGGTTGTAACATAGGGTACATGAAGATAGGAGTGAAGTCAAAGTCCATACGTCTTACTCTTGCTGGAGTTTCTGTGTTCTGGTCTTTTCTCAGGGCAGGAGTTAGTTGAGGGGCACAGGCAGTGTAAGCAGAAGTTTATTTAGAAAGCACTCCATAAGAAATTGAAATGCACCATGCCAAAGAGGGATAGGCATGGAGAAAGCAGCAGCATAATGAGTTTTATGTTTTATGGTATGGAGTTGAAAGGGATTTTCCTGAATTATGTGGGCCATATTCATGGGGTAAGGTAACCTCTTTTTCTTCTGAAATCGTGATGAAGTGAATAGCCTTTTACGGTATTTCCTCCCATAATTCTCTAGAAAGGAGGGTCAAAACCACAATGGGTTGATAAGGTAGAGCTGAGGTCTTTGGAGGATACAGACCCTTTGTTAGTACCCGTGTGGGAAAATGCCATGGTGTCTTAGTTTCTGAGATAGGAGGGGCAGCATGTCAGCAGCCTCAAGTATATAATGTCATAAAGGAGCATCCTGACTACCAGGAGATAGAGTTACCAAGTTGCAGCAGTAGCTGTTGCTGGTTACCTCATATCTATTGTCTTTAAGAGACCGCTTTAGGTCTAGGGACTAATATCCTAGATGTCTGTGAATTAAGATGCTCTGCTGCTCAAAGTAAGGTAGTCTGTTACTTTTTTTAAAAAACAATGCTTTACTATGAAAGCTGGAGTAAGAGTTTTCCTATATCTTATAGGTCTATACAAGCAGGAGTTCTCTCTTCTTGGGGATTTCTTCTCTCAGTTCTACTGTTCATGTCTATCTTTGAGCTAAGGTCAGCACTTAGCATAGTACCTAGCTCTGATGGTGCTCAGCCCAGGGACATAGTAAGAGCTGTGGCATCTGCTCACTATGCAAAGACACTGTGGAGTCTTTTACCAAGTTAGTGAAATTATTTCGTTGGAAAGTAGAGTTGAGTGAAAGAAGATGCCTCAGTAGAAACTATCAGCAAAACTCCTAACAATAGACGTCTTCCATTCAGCCTCATCTCCAGACTTCCATCCCCTCCCTTACTGACTCCCCCTTCATCTAAAGTTTAACTCTGCTTATTTACTTTAATGTGCTGATCTTTTTTTTAATTGAAAATAGTTTTTTAATACAATATGTTTTCATCAAGGTTTCTCCTCCTAGATCCTCTCTATATCCCCATGCTTTCTCTTTCTCTCTTTAAAAAGTAAATAAGCAAACAAAACAAACAAACAAAAACAAAAAAATTAACCAGAATAGAACAAAACAAATAAATGGGAAAGGAGACACAACAAAAAAGCAGAAAAAAACAGAGAGAATCTATTAAGATACAAAATAGGAAATCATAATATATAAAAGACCAATAACTAAAAAATTCCTGGGAAAAGCATTATGATATAAACACACACACATACAGTGAGAGAGAGAGAGAGAGAGAGAGAGAGAGAGAGAGAGAGATGTACACACATATAAGTATCCATACATTCATATATGCATAAAAAACTATAATAAAACAGTGAAAGCAAGATTTGGGCAGTATGGATAGCAGAAACCTGGGTGTGTATCTTGATTTTGCTATCAGGTACTTGAAAGGTTTGGTATAGCTGGTGCTCACCTACACTGTAAGGATAACATCAAGACCTCACTTCTAAGGTTGATGTTAGAATTCAATGTGGTAGCACAGATAAATTCCTAGGACAGTACTTGGAATGAAACAAAAACATTGTAAGTATTCATTAAAACATTGTTGCTAGTTGTCACATAATTGTATCCTAGTGGGTTGCAAAGCCATGCACTACTCACTAGTCATGGAACTTGTGCCAGATATTGACAGATACATAAAAAGCTGCTATGGAATGAAGATGTTGATGTGAAAAATGCTTTGCAATGAGAGCCCTTGAAACTCAAAAAAATACCTAGTTTAAAGAGTAGGCAAAGAAGATAGGGCAGTGATGTGGATGTCCTTCTGTATATGCATTGCTTTTACTGGTTGATGAGTAAAGCTGTTTTGGCCAATGGCTTAGCAGAGTAAAGCCAGGAGGAAAATTCAAACAGAGATAGAGAGAGAGTAGGCAGAATGGAGGAGATGCCATGTAGCCACCAAAGGAGTAACATACTGCACCAGTAAGCCACAGCATTGTGGAAATACACAGATTAATAGAAATGGGTTAATTTAAGATATAAGAGCTACCTACAAATATGCCTGAGCCATTGGCCGAACAGTGTTGCAATTAATATAGTTTCTGTGTGATTATTTGAGTCTGAGTGTCCGGGAAATGAAAGCCCAGTCTCTGTTTACAGGGTAGGCTGTATATATTGACCTGAGCCCATGAGACAGGAGTATGAGTGGGGACTTTTAGAATAGGGACAGATGTGGTGATGAGACAAGATTAATTCATGGTCACATGGGAGCATCTAAGTTGTAGGTCTAATAGAAAGATCACCATTCTGTTTCAGAGCTTAGGAAAGTAATATTAGTTCACATTTTCTTTTTTTATATTTTTTATGGTTTATTTAATGTGCATTGGTGTGAAGGTGTCAGATCCTCCCTGCAACTGGATCTTCAGACAGTTGTGAGCTGCCATGTGGGTGCTGGGAATTGAACCCAGATCCTTTGGAAGAGCAGTCAGTGCTCTTAACTACTGAGCCATCTCTCCAGACCCAATGTGTAGCCCAGGCTGGCCTTGAACTTGTGATCCTCCTGCCTCTGCCTCCTTCAGCAAATCCTACCGGCGTGCGCCACCTTTTTTAATTTCATTTTATTTATTTGTTGTATGTGTATGTTTGTGGAGGATGAGAGGAGTGAGAGAAGAGTTTCTGGAAGAAAGAGTGGTCATCACATATTCTTCCATGGGGTATCTTGTTCATAAATGAAAGAGAAAAGAAAGGTTGAAAGACACTAAGGGGTCTGATGAGGAGAAGTTACAGAGAAGTCAGTTGTATCCATGGACAAGACAAGGGCACAATAAGGCTGGGGCCAGAACCATACATTCTTTAGTAGTTCAAGAAAAGGAGAATATATAATGATATAGAAGAACTTCAGTAATATTTTAAATTAAATTATAATATTGAATGACCGTATTTTTTGTTGTATTATATATGACTTTTAATTTTAATAATTGTTCCATTGTATTTGTCAAATTTCCTATATTGGCTTTAGAATATGAATTTACTGAGAGGAGGGAAGGAGATAACAGGAGCCTGGAACTTCTGTTTTATTGCTTTTGTTTGTTTGGTTGGTTTTTGGTCAGAGACTATTTATGCTGGATTCTTAAATAATGAGGCAGATGAAATGCGTATAGAATCCTGGAAGAATCAACTTGGAATGTCAGACTAAAGAGTGAACCTTAGACCGGTGAAGGAGAGATTTTATAAAGGTCTGGACAAAGACTTTATGACAGTAATGGTCAACAGTTGTAGAAATAAACGGTATTGTCCCATTATTGGGAATTTTTGAAAATGTTAGTCTGAAATGGTTATTTTAAAAGTTTTTTTATTAGCTGGGCAGTGGTGACACACACCTTTAATCCCAGTACTCGGGAGACAGAGGCAGGCGGATGTCTATGAGTTCGAGGTCAATCTGGTCTATAGAGTTACTTCCAGGACACCTGGGGCTGCCACACAGAGAAACCCTGTTTTGAAAAAAACAAAAGCAAACAAAAGAACAAAGCAAAATGATTTTTAGAGAAAGAGGTTATAGATTTGACTTCCTAACCTCTCTGGGTCAAATGAGGCAATAGGACTCACCCTGAACAACCATACCTTGTATCAATTTCTTTCTGTCACTGTGACAGAATATCTGAGAAAGCCAGCCTAACAAAGTGCAGACTGTATTTTATCCCAATTGCAGAAGCTCTGGTCTTGACAACTTGACCCCATCACTGTGGGCTTGTGCTAAGAGAGACCGTCATGGTGGGGAGCATGTAGTGGCTACACACTTCATGAGAGACAAGAAACCGATCAAGAGACAAGCGAGCCTGGGTGAGATATATCCACAAAGAACAAAGCTCCAGTGACCAACTTCTGTCAAATATTCTTACCTGACTTACCTGACTTGCCAATGATACCAATTGATGAATTCATTGATGCTTTAACCCACTGACTAAGATCCCTAATGATCCAATGATTTCCTTAATGTCTTTAAACTTGCAAGTAAGCCTTTTAACACATGAACCTTTGGGGGATATTTCAGGTTAAATAATAATACACCTGTTTTGTGGGAAAATGCCAAGTGCCATGAAGGACTCCTGGATTAGAGGCATTTTGCAAAGAAACAATCACGTGTATTCACCAATAGGGAAGAACTTTAGGTTTACCTGGAGACCTAGGTGTGAGGATACAAAATTATAAACCAAGGTGCACATTCTGAAGTTTCTTTTACTGAAAGTGATTGCAGTAAAAGTATTTAGCCATGGAGAACTAAGAAACATATTTTCAAGAAAAGGCATGCTTCTCTGACATTTGAGTGCATTGGTCACTGAACTGTAAGTCTGATGATTTAAGACATGGTGGTCTGTCATGTCATGAGCCACACTTTCTCTGTATATTCAGGCTATTTTCCCTTCTCCATATCTCAGTGCAGAATTCCCCAAGAGGATCTCAGAGTACACACCCCCTTGAAGAAGCTATTTGGAAAGACTCCGTAGTTAGAGATTTCTTGGTCTCCAAAGATTTTGCTAAATGGATTTGATTCAATATTCCTACGTGGGATGCTGCTGTTCAAAGTGGTCCCTCCTGGATTACTGTCTGCTTTTATTCTGAGACATTGCATGGTATTTAACAGAAGCGGTAGGATTTCAGTGTATTCATTTATTTGTGTAGGGCTAATAACAAAATTAAATTACATCTGAATTCTTATTTTATTACTGAGGCCGAATCTATAGTGCTTAGAGATAAAAACTGTGGTGGACTGGGGCTTATGGCTCGTTTTGTACAGTGCTTGCCTTAATAAGCACACAGATCCAACCCTGAGCCCAGAATCCATGAAGCAGTGCCAGATCTGGGGCACTGTGATCACCGTGCTTCAGGGATGTGAGCAGTAGGGCCCATGGAGTTCCAACCAGCCAGTCTGGCCTAAGTGATTACCTGTAAGCCAATGAAGAGCCTGTCTCAAGGAAAGCAGTATGCACTTGTACGAATGACGTCAGTGGCTCTCTTCTAGCCTCCACATGCACACACATGCTAACATAAATGCAAAATGTACAAACACGTGAGCATACACAAGCACACACATACACATGCAAACGAATACAGGTGCATTAAAGGTGTGGCTGCAGCTTTGTTACATAATCTGATATCTAGCTTAAAATATGTTAGTGATTACTAATCCTTATTCCTGCTGCTGCTCTTAGTGCACATGCGTGCGTGCGCGCACACACACACACACACACTTCCAAGGAAATAAAAGTTTGTCTGAAGGGAAAGCATGAATGTATCATTCAGCCAGAGCATAAGAATTAGGTGGGATGGGAGTGGAAGAATCAGCAATTTCCTTCTGGTGCTCAGAGACCAAGGATAAAAATTTGGCTTTGGAAAGATGCTCTCTGGGGTTGACAGGTATCACAATCAATGTTGTGTATGTCCTTTTAATAGGTCAAGGTGGGCAAGAATCACCTATTCACTGGACAACAGACACTGGGGTGCACATTCAAATCAATCTTGCCTGTCTCCAACGGTGGAGGCTCTTTGGAAATATATAAAACATCTCTGCACATTTTCTGCATTCTTAAGACAACATAAACTGGCCATTCAAATGTTACTTGGGGATTAGATAGATATTTGGGTTGAATCCCACTTTACAGCTATGGGCACATAAGCAAGATATAGAACTTTCTGCAAACCATATCTTCTTCCTTTTGTGGGAATTAATTTAGAGGCTGAAAGCCAATTAACAGAGAGCACGGCACGAGCTAAGTAATCGATACATGTTATATTCGCTATATATGAGAACATGACCTTGGAGTGGATCCAGCCAGATGAAACCTTTTTATAATGAGAAAATTCTCTTGTGAGTGAAGATGAAGTGGAGAACTTGTTTTTCAACCCTCAATTGTGCTACTAATATAGAAACTGGAATAATCAGGAGTTTATTTTTTTTTCTGTAGACCTTTTCCATATAACCAGCATCTTAATTGTTGAAATGGCCACTAGAGACTAAACTCCAGATACTAAAGAAATGGGTAGACCAGGTCTCTGAAAGTGCAAGCTCTGTGTGCCCAGAAGGCATTCGGAAAATAATTTGTTGCAAACCTTGTTTTAGAGTTCTGAATAGGCAGCTGTCAGTCATCTGCACTAATAGACAAATACAACAGGACCCAGAAAACTTAAACCATTTTGTCCAAACTTTCCCAGCTCATGAGAGGAGACAGGATCTGGATTCTGATCTACTCTCTTTAAAGAAACTTTGCATCCTGCGTCATTTGTGTAGTTATGCAGACACGTTATATCATCGTGACTGCTGTAGGAAAACAACAGCGGAACTTCCCCATGCACCAGTGCAGTCTTGCGAATCTTAATTCGACTGAATTGATCCCAGATGTTAGATGCTAAATGTGAGGCACTGCTTCGGGTCTTTGTCTCCCTGCCTGCCATTCACACAGTCAGAAAGCAAAATGCTGCGTCTGAGATAGATGCTGTGCTCCTGTTACTTTTTTGCCACTTTCCCATGGTGTAAGAGAAGAATTTGGGGATTAATGTGACAGACGATTTATTTCTCAGGAATAAAACACGTGTAGATTCACACGCCTCCTGGGCAATTGCGTGCAGGCGCAGAGCTTAGCACCCGGCAAGCACCTACCTAAATGGCAGGTTCCAATCCAACTTCCATTTGCAGTAGTCTAGTTTCCTTAGACCCTCCGGAGGCTTCCTCAAGCAACATCAGCCTGGGGTGACAGTTGATAGGAGGGTAGTAACAAGCAACATCTCTTTGATTGCCCACTCCTTACTGAGTGAGCCCAACCCATCCTTACATAAAGATTTCCTCAGCTATTCCAGGGAAATTTGTTCACAAATACAATCTTTCCAGATATAACAGCTGTTCTTTTTGACACATACTAATTTCCACACTGTGGACCTATGAGGTCTTTGATTTGTTCTCTAGGTGTCTATAAATAGATGGATGATAAATAGATAGATAGATACATAGATGATAGATAGATAGATAGATAGATAGATAGATAGATGATAGATAGATAGATAGGTAGATAGATGATAGGTAGATAGATAGATAGATAGGTAGATAGATGATAGGTAGATAGATAGATAGATAGATAGATAGATAGATGATAGATAGATAGATAGATAGATAGATAGATAGATAGATAGATAGGAAAAAAGAAGTGAAGTGTCCAGGAAACTGCATGGTTTACCAGTGGCTTGCAGTCTTCTCTGGAATTTTTGAAACATTATCTCCTTTTCCATAGGCTTCAAATAGTGATAGAAAATCAATTTCCCTACCTGAACACTGTATGCCATAAACAGTTGTAAGTCAGTGTAAGAGTACAGAGTCAGGCCCCCTTATCCATGAGTCTGTGTCTCAGTCTTTCTGGTTGCGGTGTTACCTTGCACAACTCTTAGTCTCTCCTCATCGATGGAGTTCTGACTTGTAAACTGGGATTAATGAAAGCACTTTACTTAGGCGGTTGGACCTAGTTAAGTGTGAAACTTGGAGGTACGCACTTTTACAACTAGCAGGCAAATCTCTCTCTGAGTTAGAGGTCAGTCTAGACTACACAGTGAATTCCAGGACAACCAGGGTTACACAGAGAAGCCCTGTCTTGAAAAACCAAATAAATAAACAAACAGACAGATGGATGGATGGATGAACAGGCAGAAAAATAGATAAATTAATTGATAAATAAATAAGTGAGATGTGCACCATTGTTGGTACTATATAGGAATTCAGAACTCTCTGATTCAGGGCGTCAGGAGAGCACAGAGGGGTTGCTCTTCTACCCTTATTTTGTTTTTTTGAGACAGGTTCTCTGTGCAACTTTGGTACCTGTCCTGAAACTTGCTATGTGACAAGGCTGGCTTTGAACTCACAGAGATCGACCTGCTTCTGCTTTTGTAGTATTGGGATTAAAGACGTGCATCAACACTACCCAGCTCTACTCTTTGGATTTGTGTTTACAGCTATTGACCCTGGCACTCACCATGAGCTAGGAGTGTGTGTGTATGTGTGCATGCATGCATGTGTGTGTCTATGTTATTAGTACTATTTGGGTATTTTCCAAAATAACCTTTCTCCAGTTCTTCAGCTCTACCCTTAAATCACATTTGCGTGCCCTAATGATGCCTTCCTTAGGATTCACTCTTGCCCATCATTCCTACTGGAGCTGGCTAACAAGTAGCCCAGAGCACCCAAAGCACCAACATATCTGATGTTGGAATTCCTGGCTAAGTTGAATTTTGACTCAAAATGGAAAGAAATCTTCAGATCCCTGCCCCACCTCTCTTCCTATCCTTTCTGCTCCCTCCATCTGACCTACTCCCCCTTCCTCTCTCTCTGTCATACACATACACTCCAAATTCATATTTCAGCACCTGAACCCCCATTACCATTCCTGATACAATTACTGTTGCATCAACTTAGATATTCCTGATGTCTTATTAAATATTATTTCAATTAAATATTATTTGTTACTGAAGCTTCAACAAAGCATTACTATGAGATGTTGGTATTTTATAAGAAATTACCAATCTTTGCATTAATTAATATTAATTTTAATTGTTAATATTAATATTAATTGTTTCTTTTTTAATTATTGAAGCTGGAATTTGGGGGGTGATTTCTAGTGAAAATATTCACTCTGTTTTTTTTATTAGAACATATCTACTTCTCTTAGCTCCTCAGTGAATTACCTATGCTCCTCCTGCACTCACTCAGCCACTATAGAAGCACCAAGAAATTCACATGAACCTGTTCTTTTATCAACTTTAAAAGATTTACTTTATTTTGCTAGATGTACAATAAATCACTAGGATTCTTTTAGAAAGAAAAAATTGAAAGAACACCCCCAAGATAGGAACAAATGCATTATCTTTTCATTCATAACTCATGTGGACTGAAATATCTATTTGTTATTCTTGCCTCTTTCTTGATTTCTCTCAATATTGAAAGGTTCTCAGAACTCACTTGCTGCATGGCAGGGAATTTTAAATGTACAATGTTAAAACCAACTAATAAGTTGAGCATTCTAAAATCCACACTATATTCATTTTTTATCTAATTCATGGGGAAATAGCTAGTTTAGGTTAAAGTAAACACCTTTTGTCTTTACAACAGCCAAATGTTCCCTCCTGATTATGCCTGACAGTCTGTCACTTCTATGCTAAGGTATCTCAGAGGCTTGAGGTTACCACATCTTTTAAGAAGCTGAGAAATAATGCCATCATTCAGTTATACTGACTGGGTGATGACTACATGGTAGTCTCTGGACTAGGTAATTTAAAATAGCTTTACAAATTCATATTATTATTTAATTTTCACAAATAAGAAATCCGAGATTGGGGAAAATTAAATATGGATTCATGTCCAGAATTAATAGTGTTCTCTCACTCTGATGAGACTATAAAACCTGGATTAAACACACACACACACACACACACACACACACACACAGTGTCAGCCTGTCAGCCATCCTAATCTGCATCTTGTGAAAACCAGTATTGTATTTGTAAACATCAAGGCAAGAGTGTAATGATGGAAGCCATGTGCTGTGACCTTCCTACTGAGGATGATACCACTGTTCCCCCTGCCTCTGATTCTGAGTAAGGACATTGACATATCTCATCTCAGTAGACCAATGACCTTCCTCTCAAATAGGAAATGAATAAGAATGCCCTGAGTAAGCAGGAACTAGAACTTCAGAGTGGCTTCTTTATAGATACCTTACATAGTAATCAACTGAAGGACATTGAGTTTCTTGTTTACTACATGCTCGTCATTAGTGGACCTGGCATCTGCCTTTAATCGCTACATCACATACATTTGCTCTCATTTGCACATTAAGAATGGTTTCACGGAAACAGATAAAAAGACTTCCTTGTGGTCCCTTCCAGGCTGTTAACTCTTGTCTGTCAAGAACACCTCATTTACATCACAAGAGTTTATGATGTGTTTAGTTTTCTTCAGGTTGCTTTTACACATTTTAACCGAACATTACTAAAGAAAATTTGCTATGGAAAAGATACAATTTGGAAAAAGAGTTAGGGGTAGAGGTACTGATGTGTCTGACTGCTCTATGGAGAATTAACATGTCCAACTCAGTAAAATTTTATTCTCCCTTCTCCCTTCTGAAAAGTTTGCCATGTCATGACAGTTTGCAGAAACTTTAGGAGATGATTTTGTGGCTTAAATATTTTTTTCCCAGGGTCCCAAGTGATTCCTTTACTCAAGCCACATTGTTGAGTTCTTCTATATTTACTGTGAGTTCTATTGATAATGATTATGATCCTATGGGAGGGAACAGAAGAAATATGTGGTGGTTTCTCTCCTGAAAAAAATAAAAACAGAACAAAACAAATGCATCTTCTCTCCTAGTTGCTTTGCTCTGTAGACCCATGGGAATATGCTAATGACTCTAAAAGTGGAATTTACTTCCCTAGATACAGTGTTCTATGTTCTCTGGAATTTCTTTCGCTTTTAAGGATGGAGAAGACTGGTCCTAGAATTCATCACTGAGACAATGCACAAAATATGAATCAAGGAAACTAAGTGCGGCATCAGTGAATGAAAGCTCGGTTCTCTCCCTAAACTTGGGAGTGCTTCATTGTTCTCTGCATTATTTAGTATGCTTGTTGGATCAACTTTACAAACACTTAACATAACTTTGAAATCATAGCTCTATGAAACAGGGATGTTATAAGATACGTCTAGTCCTGGAATCCTTGAACACAACCATGATGGGGTGAAGGAAGAGATTCTTGTCAGTCTGGCCACTGAATGGCATCACTAGGCCATTTGCATTCCTAGAAGAATTTGTTCTCAGAGGGCTCTAGAGAAGAGCCTGAAAAGATTATACTGGCCATCTAGGAGCTGGACCCAAGAGGGATTCTTTAGAATTGATCCTGGTTGATTAATAAAGTAGAGTTTTATTATTTATTATCAATGTATTAGTTAACCAAATATCTGAGTTCTCATCTTCT
The DNA here is from genome assembly GCF_950005125.1 of Chionomys nivalis. Lineage (NCBI taxonomy): Eukaryota > Metazoa > Chordata > Mammalia > Rodentia > Cricetidae > Chionomys > Chionomys nivalis. The sequence continues at coordinate 24,194,213 of NC_080103.1, read as the reverse complement.
CCTTTTTACTGTTAGCCTTAGACCTTTCTTCTTTTTATTATTATCATCATTGTTATTTAAATAATGTCTGGGGTAGGAAGGGGAATATGTCCACACACGTGCAAGCACCCACAGAAGGCAGAGGAGTTAGATCTACCTGGTTCTGGAATTGCAGGTGTTTGTGAGCTTCCTGATGTGGGAAATGAGAATTGAACTTGGTCCTCTGGAAAAATACTACATGATCTTAACAACTGAGCTATTTTTCCAGCCCCAAGGTTTATTTCTTTCTGAAAACTTCATATCTTAAATAAAATTGTGTTACACAAAAGGACAAATTATAAATTTGGGATTGTAGCTGTCAAGTTCAGCTCAATGGGTGAGTCAGATTAAATGGGGTAGAATCTCAGTATTTGAGAGTCAGTCCACAGTGACAGCTAGTGTCTTTTTACCACCACGAATAATGCTAGGCTATGGAAGACTAGGCTTGGAGGACAGGATGAAGTCATAACGTGAATGTGATGGAAAAGCAAACTTCATCCATATCTTGGTCAATCTAATTAGTAAGTCTCAAATACAACTAGACAGGAAACTCATTAGGCATTTCTAACGTACCTGTGGAGAGTACATACTTTGGAGATTTTGTTTCCTATTGTGTGTGTGTGTGTGTGTGTGTCTGTGTGTGTGTGGAGTGGGTATCTGCAGATACCGGAAGAGGGTATCGGTATCAAATCCCTGGCAATCAGAGTTACAGGCAGTTGTGAACAGGCTAGCCAGGAGAATTCATACTTTGGATAGTGGTTGGTGTTCTTTTGCCTTGTTTTGTTTCCCAGAGGAAAAGGATAGTGAAGGCTTGTGGATCAGAAACTCTCCATAGTGGTCTAGTGTTAGGTGACTTAAAATTTAAGCCAAAATTCCAGAGTTAATGCCATTTTTTTCTTTTTTGCTTTAAGTCAAGAGAAATGAAATAAAGAATTCAATGTGTAACCTTCCTTTCCTAGCTACTAAAATGTTTCAAGATCAGGTCCATTTTTCCTATAATAATATTTATTCAAGCAAAGGCAAACACAAATCCAGAATAACGATGTCTAAAGAACACTTAACAGAGAATAGAGTTCTTTGAGATGAAAAATATCCAGTGAAATATTGGCTCTCCCTCATGGAAAGCACAGAATGACAGTTGCTGCACCAGGTTCTCCTCTGGGTATCTTTTTCTACTTCCATAGAAACCAGAAGCTCTCCATATTGTGCCTTCTGTATTTTCTTCATTTTCTTTTAATAAATATTCCCTGTGTACATTCACCCATTAATTAGTGTCACCATGCACTTATATTGCTAACAGCCTAAGTAGAAGAGTTGCTTTGAAGCTACAATCTCATTTTAAATGCATCTTCATTCTGAAGTGGCCTTGTAAATTTTGTTGCTGATTTGAGATCATAAATGGTATATTTATTTATATTAAACTCTGTCTTCTATTCATCTTGAGGTTATTATATTTATATAGTTAAGAGAGTGATGAGGTGAATTTAATTTTCATTCTGCTCAAGAATTCTTGCATCCTGTAATCACCATTGATTGCCTAGTTACTAGTTAGAATCAATAAAAGGAATAAATGTAAAATTTCCTGATCTTGTGTTTTATAACATGAGTCTAGTAAAAAACAGAGGATTCAGCTCCATAAACATTATCTGGTAATGACAGTGTGCATAGTTCAGACTACAATGAGAAAAATAAATCTGGAAACTTAAATTTTGGACTTTATGTAAGATAGACTTTATCTCCAAATATCATAGAATGTTTTTACTGTTTTATGGATAATCATATAATTTTATTAACTTTTTTATCATTTTAATTGCTTTCCCTTTCAAGGCCCATGAACACTGGTTTACATTTGTTTCAAGCTTGTGTCTGATACGACTAATGTATTGCTTAAAGTTCATCAATATGAGAGCATAGACCTGTGCTGAGAATAACAGTTTACAACTTTAGCTCTACATAAATCAGAAAAGCCTTGGAGATGAAAAAAAAAAAAAGGAAGAAAATGTTACCAGCTAAAACTAAGCATGGTGATAAAGATCTGTAACCACAGCACTCAGGAAGCCAACCCATGAAGATCTAGAGTTGAAGGCAAGCCTGGGCTACATTCTCTCTCTCTCTCTCTCTCTCTCTCTCTCTCTCTCTCTCTCTCTTTCTTTCACACACACACACACACACACACTCATAGACACACATAAAAAGGACACTCATACACCCAGACACATGCACAAACACTCATATACAAAGCTACACACACATACACACATGCAGATGCACATAAAGTATCTATTACTAGACAGCGACAAAGTCAACTATTTCTAAGCATTTGTGCTTCTAGTAAAATACTTTTATTGAGCTTAAATATTTCCCAAATGGTGGTGTTTTCTAGAGAAGCCTGTTAAGCATTAGCATCTCACTGGGGTACCTTTCAGATGTTTTGGATCATTCAAGGATGCTTACACTTTTGGATTCTTAAGTAAGCATCCTTGATTGTGGCTCTAAAAAGGAAATACGATGTGTACAATTTCAAAACCTATCTAGAAGTGCTCTGCTTAGAAAATCAATCTTAACAATTGATAAATTGTATCCTCTACTGGGAAAGAAATGTGCTCGTGACATTTTAGAAAACATTCAAGATAGTGGTCAGGTCCTTTAAGTAAATTCCCTGACAACCATGGTCTTTTACCATCCTCTTTACCTGGAAGCCCGATTTCCTCTGTAGACGCAGTAATTAGCAATGTGCCTAGGAGTGGACTCTCGTTTGTATTCCAACTGTAGGGTATTTGCTTGTTGACTTTTATAGATATTTAGCAGCCACTGGTTTTTACTATTTTATATTATATTTTCTACTACATCCTAGATTTGTCTCACAGGAGTCTACATGAATTCCTCTTCCAATGTGGCCATCTTCCCTAGTTCTTTCTTTAAAATGGAAGCAGGGCAGACTATTTGCTTTGGAGCTTGAGTTATATTAGAAGGAAGAGTGGACAGAGAGTGACCTGTACTCATTTAGCCTGTGTTGTTCTGTGACTTCAGACTTTTGGGGCAGGCACTTTGCCTGTTGAGATATTTTTGCATCTTTGTGGGAAAAAGTTTGTGTTAGAGAAATAATAACATACATCCCAAAGAATGATGAAATAATTACCTGCCGTTGTTGAAATGGTCAGTGAAACCTTTCCCCTGTATCCAGATCTGTGTGGCCAATGGTGGTCAAGCCTAACCATGAGTGAGTGCTCCTGTACTAATCACTGCCCCAGTTGTGAACATGGCCTCTCTTGATCTGTACAACTTTTTCATGACGTGGGAAACAGTTGACAGTTCTTGTGCAGATAAGGAAACTGTTGCAAGGGCAGAAAAAGTAAGGTACCTGAGGTGGTACAGCTGAGAAACGAAAGAAACAACGGAGATCTCTTCAACCAAGTCTTAATGCTCCCTAACTCTCACACAAGTGCAAGTTTAGCTGCTCCCAAGAGCAAAACACTGGCACTCCAAAAATTCCTATCTTCCATTGGAGAAAGGCTAGTCATCAAATGGACAGGTGCTATTACACCTATGGCTTCCAACTGCTCAATATTAGAACTTCTCATGCAGGGCCAAGCTCAGATATGGGTCAAACATAGCACAAAGGCAGGCACGGAGACCTGGGCAAGCCTCCAGCTGAGGATCAGGCCTAAGCAGAAATGAAAACGACCTTTGGGAAATAACAGCAGCTCACTTTTGTTGAGCACTTTGTGTGTGCTACATCCTATGCAAGGCAAGGCCTTGTTTAATTTAAGCTTCTTGTAATTATTCTAAGTTTACCAGTGTGCAGCTGGGGTTTAAAAGGTTAGGTAATTTCCCCAGGACTGCATAGCTGCTAATGACAACAGCAGAATTCAAACTCTGTTGAAGTCACAGGGCCTGCTTCAGGCCTTCTGATTCTAGGTCTGATGTGGGAAGAGCTTTGAAATCATTGTTCCTCTCCTTATTAGAAGAAAAGTATGGACAAACTGAAAATCAGTGGTTTTCACTGGGCCTTTCTTAGATGAGATTAGGGGCTAAAACCCAACCCCGAGTTCTGCAGACACAGAGAAACAGCCAATATCTATGTATATGGAGACCACGCTGCTGGGTGTGATCTGGTAGAAACACATCAGGACATTTTGATGAGTTGTTCATCATCTAATATTGCACACGTGAAAGAAATTCTGAGGAACAATAGCTTCTGAGGACACACACATGCACACATGCACAAACTGAGAACTCAAGGCACACTATATTCAAATTTTAGGAAACCATTAGCAGGCATAATATTGAAAACACCCAGAAGGGGATAAGCCTTACTCACAGAGAAGTAGATAATAACTACAGTGAGCTTCTGATTAGGATCAAACATGAAAATCATTGTGTGAAGTATTCAAAGTGTTGAGTGAAAAGGAAACCAGCCTAGGATTCAGTGTTCATCAACACTGTGCTTTAAAATAAAGATACATCATCAATATTACGCTTCAAAATAAAGATATAAATTCTTTAGGCAGAAGGAAAAGGTCGAAAGTAGAAATGTGGATATACATACAAAAAGGATTTCAGAGCAAGAAAGAAAGAAAGAGAGAGGAGGGGAGGGAGGGAGGGAAGAGGAGAAGAGAGGAGAGAAGAGGAGAGGAGAGGAGAGGAGAGGAGAGGAGAGGAGAGAAGAGAAGAGAAGAGAAGAGAAGAGAAGAGAAGAGAAGAGAAGAGAAAAGAAAAGAAAAGAAAAAAAGAAGGATGTACTGATTAGTTTTATGTCAGCTTGACAGAAGCTGGGGTTACCAAGAGATGAAGAACTCTTAGTTGAGAAAATGTCTCCATAAAGTCCAACTGTAAGGCATTTTTAAAACTAGTGATCAATGGGGGAGGGCCCAGCTCATTGTGGATGGCACCATCCCTGGGGTATACCATCTTGGGTTTTATAAGAAAGCACGCCGAGCAAACCATGGAGAATAAGGCAGTAAACAACACCCCTGCATGATCTGTGCACCAGCTCCTGCCTCCAGGTTTCCGCCCTGTGTGAGTGCCTGCCCTCACTGCTTTTGAACTGTGTGAAACAAACACTTTCTTCCCCACGTTGCTTTGCTCATGGTGTTTCATCACAGCAATAGTAACCCTAAGATAGAAGGTAAATATTTTTGAAATTATTTTTCTTATTCCTACTATGGGATAATGGTTTAAGTTCACAGTGGTGGCTGTGCACAAGGTGACTTTAGCACATGAAGCAATGAGGGGACGGCCAGCAGTGTCAACAGGTACAGAAGAGGACTGTGAGGCACGCTGTGATAAGACTCCCAGACTGCATGTGAAGCTAGGTAGTCTGGTTTAAAGATAGACTTAGATCAGTATCTTGTAGTCCTTCATAATCATTAAATTCATTTAAAGCATGCATAATCAATATGCTAAAAGGATAGACCATGTGGTCATTCAAAAACCTTCCATTAATGACAGAGAAAGCAGAAAAGAAATGGGCAAAAGGAAGGAGGGTCAGGCAGGAGCAGAGGACCCAGACCTCATCACATTAGCACCTGCTATTTTATTTACCCAGAAACTTCAAAAGTAAGACAGAGCTAGGATACCAAGTTAAATCAAACATAGGATCATTCAACAAAGACTAAACAAAGGTATCCTGATTTTAAACACTTGCTATTTAAAATATATGTAATAAATAGGTTGATCTGCTTATAAGCCAATGTCAAGTGTGTAACCTGACATTAAGCAGGTGCTTCATGCATATCTTTTGAGCTTCCTTGGTGGCAGAGGCCTGTCGTCTCCACTATATGAGATATTGAGGCAGAAGGATTACAAGTTCGAGGTCAGTCTGGGCTACTGAGGAAGTTCAAAGACAACATAGATATCTTAGTGAGAACCTAAGTGCGAAGAAAAAGTAGAAAAGTTTGAGGTATAGCCCCATAGTATAGTGTTTTTCTGACATGGGAAGGCCCTAGTTTTAGTCCTTAGGACAAAACATAAATATACAAATTGATGAGTGATAAATAGGTAGACTCACTGAAGTAGTAGAGAAAAGGAGAAAGGGTAGAGAAAAGGGAAGGCAAATTAGGATGGGTTAAGACAAAAGTCTATCATACTTATATAAAAAACCAGAGAAGATAAATTTAAAGAGATGATAAAGAAAATTGCTAATATATTATATATGTGTGTGTGTTGAAAAACTACAATATAGCTCACAAAAAGCACACATATTAAATGATAATAAAAGTGTGAGTTAATTTAAATGATGCTAAAATAAAAATACTTTTTAATTATGTCACATAAGAAGTGTCCTAGTTAGGGTTTCTATTGCTGTAAAGAGACACCATGATCACCACAACTCTTATAAAGGAAAACATTTCATTGGAGCTGGCTTACAGCTTCAAAGGTTTAGTCCATTATTATTATGGCAGGAAGCAAGGCAGCATGCAGGGAGACAAGGTACTGGAGAGGTGGCTGAGAGTTTTACATCTTCATCCACAGGCAGCAGGAAGTGAACTGTGTCCCACACTTGGCATAACTTGAGCATATGAGACCTCATAGCCCATCCCACAGTGGCACACCTACTCCAAAAAGGCCACACTTAACTCGAACAAGGTCGCACCTCCTAATAGTGCTGTTCTTTATAGGCCAAGCATTCAAACACACGAGTCTGTGAGGGCCATTTCTATTCAAACCACCACATTCCACTCCCTGGTTCCATAGGCTTGTAACATAATATAATGCAAAATGTATTCAGTTCAACTTCAAAAGTCTCCATAATCTATCACAGTCTCAACAATGTTGAAAAGTCTAAAGTTCAAAGACCCCTCTGAGATTCATGCAATCTCTTAAGTGTAACCCCCTATGAAATCAAAATCAAAAAGCAAGTTGCATACTTCCTATATATAATAACAGAAAATATACATTATTGTTCCAAAATGGAGGAAAGAGAGCATAGTAAAGAAATACTGGACCAAAGCAAGACTCAACATCAGGTGGGCAAACTCCAAACTCTGCATGTCCGAGCTTGATGTCAAAATTCTCTTTTTGTCAGATCTCCAACTCCTTCCACCCTTGCTAACTGCAACACACCTTATTCTCTTGGGCTTGTTCCATGCCCTATTTGCAGTTTTCCTTGATAAGTTTCCCATGACTCTAACGTCTTCAACATCCTGGGGTCTGAGTTATGGGGAATTGAACCCTACCAATGAGTGTTCAATATGTGTTATTAAACGCATCAGACCAGACACGGGTGCAGGCTTTGTGAAACCATTAGAACAGGCTATGCAGTGATACCGCAGACAGACCCAGAGGCCACCAATGACATGCTGGCAAGGCAGGGTTAAAGTTGCAGTGTGAGGAGCACAAGAGCTTAAAACAATAGCTTGGAACGAATTGGTGATTAATGTAAAAATAATCCAGATGCTTGACAGTGGAGGTGGGGCTCAATAGGAGATGCCTTGTGAGGAACACTGAGTTCAGAACATGCAATGCTAGACATTAATGCTATGAAATATGAAGGAAATGCTTGTCCAAAACATATTATTAATATTTACATTTGACTTAATTAAATTACATAAATTCAGAAACTCAGGTCTTCAATGGCACTGGTCACATTTCTGGTACTCACCAATGGTCCACATAGTTGGTGGCTCCCATGGTGGATATCACAGAAATAGAACAGGCCCATCTATGCAGAGAGTTCTGCAAGGTATTTATGCTCTGTGGTGTATGGGATCTGATTGTATAGTAGAGAAATACAGTTCATCTCTGCCAGAAACAACTACAAATCAGCTTTGGCAAACTATTTGACTCAAGTAAGCCTCTTGTAACATTATGACCTAATTTTACCAACATTGACTGGAAGCAGGGTTCACCTACCCTTTTATATAGAGTAAAATACCCTCATTTATACAGATGAGGACATTCAGTTTTTGTCACACATTTTACACTAGTATTAAAAAGTTGTAAATTCAAGGTGTGCTTATCTCCAAAGCATATCTATTTAACCTTGTGTGCCAAGCATCCTAGAAAACCATTCCCAGGACAAAGAGGCCCCCAAAGGACTCGGTGATGGGAACCTCTGACTGTTTGTAGTGAGCTTAGCCTAACTGTGTGTGGAAATTCCCTGCAGCTTTTAGACGTTTTTGTGACATTGCTTCAGCCCGATCATTCACATCTGCTTCTGCTTCTCTTAGACTTGGAATTGAACTTAGGGCCTGGCTTATCCTAGGCAAACCCTCTTTCACCAACCAATAACCCTAACCTTTTGCTTTCCTTTGAGATGGGTTTTCACTGGATTTCCTAGATATGTGCCATCAAACACTTCGGCAAAACATCGTGTACTTTCAGTGTTTCTCATTTATAATCAGGCAATTATTTGGTTTGCATTGGTCCACTTGGTTCTTTTAATCAGATAGTGAAAACAAATGAGTAAATTTTACAAAATATAAACATGTTACATAACGAAAACTGATTCTTTTTAAGCAATTAAAAGATTTGCTGTAACATCTCTAGCTTTCTCAGTGATTTCAAGATGATTTAATGGACCATCATCCCTACCTTCTGTGTTCTGACTTTTTTCTTTTGGCAAATGACAGATCTAAAAAAAAAAAAAAAAAAATACTCCTTTAAAACCACTTAGAATTTGAGTTTTTTAGTCTTAATTACATTACATATTTTTCTCACAGCTTTCCTACCTTGCTCATAATTTATCTAAAAGGTTTTTAGAAATAACTGCTGAAATTTCTTTATTTAAAATCCTCCTTATTTACTGACAAACCAGCCATTTCCTGCTGAATATTTTGAGGTAAGAGCAGCTCAGGGAAAATTTCAGGCTATGAGATGGGCCTTCTATTGTCATGAGCACAAATATCTTGGGAAATCTTGGATCATTTGTGATTGACAGTTCAAAAGTACAGTGATCTGTTGTGTCTAGCCATGTCATGCCAGAGAATACTAAATCAATAGTAATGCTATCAGAACCAGAAATCAAATGCAAAATAGTTCCCTTGGCTTCCTGCATAATGACATTTGCTCTTTTGATAAATTACTAATGGGTTCTTGGACAAGAGACTGCCTGGAAAAGATGAATCTGGGCCTAAATGGAAAGAAGGAAGCCATGATGTTTACAGAATAGAATAACAAAGTCTTCAGTTAATGTTCTACATAGGCTATGTCAAAATATAACTGAATCTCACTTGTGAAAGGACATTGGTAGAGACCAGAAACAAACTTTAATTCAGCTCCTTGGTACCGTGAAAATTTGGTTGGATGACCCATTGTCAACTCTCACATTCAAGAAGTAAGATAACGCTGACAAAGCCCAAAATTCAATGATCTAAGCCAAATGAACTGATAAATACTGTATTGTACCTAATGCTACCTAGAACACCTGTACCATTTACTCAAGAAATGTGGAAAGACATCATTACGGCACCACATCTGAATAAACTTGACTGCTCACTTGACTTCATTTGGGAGTTAGCATGATGGCATGAATGTATCTTAGTGAAAATATGGTCATAGTCCTTATAACAATGTCCATTGGTTTGTCATTTTATATATCTAAAAACACATTCAACATTGTCTTAGTTATTGTTCCATCACTGTGAAAAACATTATAACTAAGGCAATTTATAAAAGAAAGCATTTAATTGGGAGCTTGCTTATAGTTTCAGATGATGAGTCCTTGATCATTACGGCGGGAAGCAGGGCAAGAGGCAGGCAGGCATGGGAAGCAATAACTAAGAACTTACATCTATCTGATACACTAACAGGAGGTAGAGAGAGACTGGACTTAGGGTGGGTTTGTGTAACTTCATAGCCCACCCCCATTGACAGACTTCTCCAATAAGTCCACACTTCCTAATCTTTCCTAAAGAGTTCTACCAACTTGGAATTACACACTCAAATATATGAGCCTGGTAGAAGGGGGCGGTCAATCTCATTCAAACCACCACAGACATTAATATGTATATGCATGTATGACCAAAGAAACCTGCCTTGAAGAATTTGCAAATACTAAGATTTAAAGATGCTAAAAATGAGTGGCAAGAGAAGCTCTTTGTCCGAGATGGTTGCAGTAAATAGAATAATAGACTCTAACAAGCCACTGCGGAGTTATTCACCTATTATCAGAATGCCAGATGAAATCATATGAGCCATAGTGAATAAAACAGCAAGACAGCCCATGTACCTTTGTTTGTAGGCTCCAAAGTGAGCATACCTTAAATTCAAGACACTCTCTGATTCTAAAACTCCTCTATACCAGTGGTTCTCAACCGTCTTAATATTGTTTAATTTATAAATTGAATACTTTAATACAGTTTCTCAGGTTATAAATGGTGGCAGTAGAAGGGAAGGAGGGACTGGAAGTGGGGGAAGACTGAGGCCAGATTGTAAAATAATTGAAAATTTTTAATTAATTAAAAAATATTCAGTTAAAAAATGAACATAAAAATGGTTAGTTCGCTGCAAATTCCAAAAGATCATTTCTCTCTGCTGCTTACGCACTCTCCTCCTCAGAGACGGGTCTCGGAGTTGCTACAGTGAGAATACTTTGCTTCAAACCACCTTTGTTTTACCAAGTTCCAAATGAAAGGAGAGGAGGTGAATTTTATATTCAAGGATTAAATGCAGTCAGGGAATGAAATAATGAAAAACCTTATTTGAGAAGAAATAACTCTTTGAAATAAGGGGCTACCATGTGTCAATATGTCATAGACAGAGAAAGTGAGCCTTTGATTACTTAGAGGTAAGGTTGCCAGAGGGCTTCTGATTTAAATTTCTAAGGCTTGATCACTGCATCAAGGGATCTTGACTTTTATTCTTTTGAAAAATTATACAAAATATTTTTTGCCCGTATTTGTATTCACCATACCACGTTCCTACCTGCGGCCTTTGTAGCTGTTCCTGGGCCTGCTTTCTATGTAAAACATCAGTAGCTGAATTGAATTTGGGCACTCCTGAAAAAAGCACTGAATTTTAGGGAAAAGACCTTGAAAGTTGACTCTAGAAATGTTCAAAGCTTGCAAATGAGTGTGGGTAACATAAACAAACAAGAGTAAGGACTATTTGACTGAACACAGCACAACCATGAAATGGAAGTCTAGTTCCCTGATTAGAAGACCAGGGTCAAGATGGCTTGGGTGAAAACCATTCAAAACAAAGAGCTCTCAGGGTTAAGTACATTGGTTACACTATTTTCATAGCCACACACCAAGAAAATGCTTGGAAGAATTGTATTGCAAAGGAGGGTGGCAGTCAGTGTTCTCATCAGCCTTACTGGGATCCCCAAGAGACACACTTCTGAGAGCTTCCTGAGGGCAATTCCAAGAGGTTTAGCAGAAAGTGGGTGGATGTCCCAATGGCTGCGACCCCAGATGAAATAAAGCAGGAAAAGAGAGGTTACCTGAGTGCCAGCACTCCCTCCAGAGCCTCCTGTCTGCCCCCCCCAATCTACTTGGATGGGAGCTGCATGCTCCCAGCACCATGGATTGTGGCTCCCCTAATCTAATTGTCTCTATCTCGACGAACCACAGGACAAAGTAAAACCTCTTTGCTTTGGTTGTTTACATCACCTGTGTCGTCAAAGCCATGAAACAGTAATTAACACAGCTGGCAAACTTTTGTAGAAGGGAAACTTTGCAAAGAGATTGAGGAGAGATCTGTTTGTCACTATATGGTCCTTTCTACTCAAGTCATTTCAATATAAGGCTAGATCAGAGACTAAATGACAGAACCATTGAAGTCCTGAAGTCCTTTAAATGTATTATTTTCTACCTAAACTATACATTTTGTATAATATGAGGAGAATGTATGATAGGTTATTAAGTTTTGGCTTTATTTTGATATAAAATCATTTGTATTTACTAGCAAACTTAGAGGTAAACTAACCATGTATCAAATGATCATTTTTGAACTCATGTCTATAAGGACCTAAAGATTAAAACCAGTTTGGCTTAAAAGTAAATTTGCAGAATAACTTCCCATTGCGACCTAAATTCGGTTTATTAACCTCATGTATGAATTACTTATTGTCTATAAAAGTGTAATCCAACCAAGAAAAGCCTCAGCACTATCTCCATTTGTTTATCCTGTGGAGACAAAAGTCTTATCCACATAGATCAAACTTGGAAGTTGGGACAATTCTGCCTTCCTTGTGCTGCTGTGACATGAAAGCCCACAATCTGGGATTAGGTGAAAGCTTGACAGTTCAGTTTCCCAAGGGAACGCCCAGCAGTGTGTCACATGACGCGTCCTGTATTGTGTTCCCACATCTGCTGCGCTACACACACCAGAGCTGCTGTCTTGGGAATAATAGGCACCCTTTCATCCTTTAATGCAGACTGCCATTGTGTGAGCTTGAGTTGGAGCGTGGCGTTTCCCACTCTGTTTTCAGCTTCTCATATGGAACAAACAATGAATTATTTTGGTGGTTCTGGATATTGTGGTATTTCTGAGGTTTCTTTCTTGGTCCCTTCCCCTTTGAGTCAAGGTGTTCTCTTTCTGTCTCTCTGTCACCTCCTTATCTTGAACTTTCTTAAACAGTGCTCACCGTTTCTGATCCGGTGAAGACTGACAGGAGGACACTAAGGCCCCAGTTAAACAGCACGTGCTGGATGGCGCACCTCACCCTGGAAAATGCAGCTGTCACTTGGGAGTCCGAAAGAACTTGTGTGCAATTCACATCCCCCAAGTCCTGAAAAGGAAATTGCATGTGGTGTCAGCGCGGTTCATTGATAAGATTTTATCCTTTTCTCCGGCTGATCCTGATAGAGCTGCAGTCAGGTGGACAGTAAATAAAGAAGATTTATTATGGGCTGGATTTGTTAGCTAACAGTACTTTCTCCGAACTATATCAAAACGGAGCCAGAAGTGTTCGTCTTTCAAATCGGGAGCGCTCAGTAATGAATAGCATGTTAGGGGGAGGGGAAGCGGAAGAATTCATCTCTGCAATTCCTTTTAAACAGTGAACATTTCCTACACAATCGGCCTGATCTGAACAGACGCCTAAAAATCCAGGGGTTGATAAATTATCATCACAGCACCTGCATCTTATGCCTCAGGAACTTTAAGCAAACCCAAGGCTGTACTTGGGGATTAATTGAGCATGCATAATTTACCACTGCAGTTTACATGAGTGTAAGTATTTTTCTCATTCTGGTAAATAGACATTTTCAGCTCTAGGAGAAAAGTCAGAATATTGCTGCACAGTGAAATGAGCCATCAGCCTATTTGGCTAGAGAGAGAGAGAGAGAGAGAGAGAGAGAGAAAGAGAGAGAGAGAGAGAATATCCCCATATTTACCACCACTGCTCAATTTTTAATGAAATGATTTTTCAAGTTTAATTTGCTTTTTGCCATCTGTAGGTATTTATTTTCATTAACATTTATTGTGTTGATTTTAACAATTGTGTGCAGTCAATACTGTCTTTTTTCCCATTTAAATCATTAGTGGAAAACTAATCTAGGCAAATACTTTCATTGTGGTTGTTTTATGTAGAACGAAGTGAGGAGCACACAAGTAGACAGTGATTGCCACAGAAGGATGCCAGGTTTTCAATGCCTTTTCACATGTTAACGCCACTGGGCTTTGGATAAATTAGCTATTAGTGCGAAGTCCCGATTTTCCCCTTTATAAACAGAGAGCAATAATCCTATCCCATAATAGTTCTACTCCATATATCATACACTTCAGATGTGTATGAAAATAAAATATAATTTAGAGATGGGCCATACTAAGTGAACAATAAACAATGTGCATGCTGTAACTGTTTTATTAAGGCAAAATTTATTTTGGAAACCTTAGTGACACATTCTAAGCGTTTAAGTTAATAGGTCAACATATTTATTGTTATATGCAAATTATTTAATTCTTGACCCCTGAACCTAGAGCATCCAGAAAAAATGTTTCCATAAGTTTTTCCCTGTGACTCTCGGACATACACGTGTCCACAAGCAGGGAGGTCACCCGAGAGTGCTATCAGATATGTCAACAGTTCTGGTCTCTTTGTTTAAGAAAAAAAAATAAGGCCCTTCCGGGAAAGCATAAGTGTAATTATTTAAAAGAAGTATAGTATTTCAAATTTATTAATCCCTGTTTCACAATTGGAAATCATATAGACTTCTGTCAATGCAGTAAGCATAATCTTAAGAGTCTGAGTTTAAATTTGATTCTCTTATCTACTCTGTTTCCTGTAATATATTAAAATTTAAAAGTATTTTTATTTTTGCTGAAATCTGATTTCGGTACATGCTAATATCTCAGAGTTCCCTATTTCCAAAGCACTGTGAAATAGTATAAATGCATTTCAATATAGAGAATTGGTTGCTTGCAGGTCTTTGGTAAAATTTATCAGATCTCTTATCTTCTTGTAGCAGAGGTAAACATATCTCTATAGTGAGTCTAATGTCTTCATATCACACAGCACCTAGGGGTAAATTGTAAAATCCATCTTGTGCTTCTTTTGGTGAGAATTGCAGCTTTCAGCCAGGCGCAGGGTGGTTCCGAGAAAGGCATGTCACATTCCTTGTCACTTCTCTCTGGCTTTATTGATGTGCCTGTCACCCTAGCAGCCTAGTGAATTCAGAAATGAGGCTGGCTTCCTGCTCACCTATTCACCGAGGTACATTTTCAGAAGAGCATGGGGTGACACTGGTAAAGAAAGCCAAACGGTGACTCTCCATAAGAGCAAGCCTCTGACACCGAGGCTTCCCATCTGCACGGGAGTCTGCTCATTTCCTGAATGCCAAGTAGGAAATACTGAGCCTCGATAGGCAGCAGGGAGAATCGAGAGAGAGAGAGAGAGAGAGAGAGAGAGAGAGAGAGAGAGAGAGAGAGAGAGAGAGAGAGAAACAACCACCACTCCATTTGCTGATATTTTGTTCTCTCCACATCGTTTCCAGTCATATGTTAAAAGTGATGTCATAAAACCATCCACGACTGCTATAGGCACAAATAAAGTGAATCATTCCATGGTCAACACAGAGTTTAGAGTCAGACAATCCAGGATTCTCCATAGTTCATTAATTCCAAGAAATAGCGAACACCCATTTCTTCTTCTGTGGAATGGGTTAAGTGGTACTGCTCTCTGACTGTGAGTAGAGTTTGTGAGAGTTCGTGGTGCCCTCTTTCTCTATGAATTGGTGACTTCTAGGTTGCTCTGCACTGGGTACATGGACTGTGTCTTCTCATTTCTGCCTAGATATTGTGAGTTTGAATTCACAGTCAACAGTTCTTCCTCTTGTTATGGTGTGTCAAGTTTGCAATGGAAGCATTTTCAGGGAGAGGATCTTACTACTGATGAAGAACTCCTCTCACAAGAGAAGCAAGTGAGCGAGTGCCATCACTGGGGCTTCACTGGTCCTCCAGATCTCAAGAAGCATTGCTGTTCTCTGCTCAGTGTAGTTGTGTCTAACATAACCTTCTCAAATATGGCACAAACAAGGATGTCAACGATGAATGCTTCACAGGGGAGGTCTTGAGTGAAAACAGCCTCAGCAGCACTATCTGGAGATTTATTTCACTCAGTATTATAATTTTCACCAAAAAGGGGTTGCCAGTCTCATAACTTACGTAAACTATCATTTTCTTTAGATATATTATTACCACTACCAACAACTAATAATACCTCTTTTTTTCTCTCTCCCATCTCTTAGACAGGGTCTCATGTAGTACAGGTGCCCTCAGACTTCCTATGTAGCCTAGCTGACTTCAAACTCTTGATTTTCTTGCTTTTACCTCCCAAATATTGTTCCACACTTCTTTGCTACAGCGTGACTTTTCATTTAAAGAGAAACACTGTATAGTGTAATGTGAATATAGTACCTTGTCTTTGCATATTAAGGAGTTAAGGAAGGGAAATAAGAGTCTCCAAGGACTCTTGGCAAACACAGACTTTGTCTGTGATCTTGAGTTTGTTAATGAGAGTCGTCGTTGGGTATTGACAGCAGAGTGGGAGCGGGGAGTATTCATTCATAATTCCTTCAGTTGTGGTCAATGACTGCATCATGCGCTAAGTGTGGAACTGACTTTAGAACGCTGTGTTTTCTCTCATTGTCGAGTTGCAGAACAGATGGAGAAGCCAGTTTTTGTTTTTGAAAAGTCTGGGATTCTCAGCTGTGGTTATAGGTTTGTCAGCATAGCATATATGGAAAGCAACAGTGCTAACCTCCCCCAGGGAGCCAGTGTTATGCACAATCATATGTAATCCTCCACCGAGGATACCCTTACTACTCACTGTCCTCAAGCCCATGACCTAAAGCAAATGGCCATGCAGCTGAGTTGATTAAATGTATAATAACAATGACTTTATCAGCAATTTTCATGACCTGTTAATTATTATTCGGTTATCTTGTGCTTAAATACACACTGTATCCAAGATGAGTTTGCTATTTTAATGAAACCACCTTGAAAAGATTCCTGTATTCAAATTGGATTGAGAGAACTCAATTTAAGTGTTTTATGTTAAAACATTTTCTCTTGAAAAATCTATGTTGTATGTTAGGACATAAAAGACTTTGTATAATACAGAGAAAGTGGGCTTATTTTACATTGTTTGACTAGAACTTTGCAAATTTATCTGACTGTCAAGAGCTATATATTAAAAATCATGACCATCCCCTAGGTACTAATAATTCGTGAGATACACTTTGGGAGCTGTTACTTAATGTGATATACATTCCTATGGTATTTTCTTTTTATCCCCCATATTCAATCATAAGTGCCCTATGTTTTTATAGGAGAACAAGCCCATACTCTTTCATGGGTCAACTCATTCCCATAGCCTTTTCTTACAGTGAGAAGCTCTAGTGATAGGGAGGTAGGAGAAGTGTTTTTTTTTTTTTTTAATTTATGTAAGAATTCTAGAAATTCACTTCTCCATCATCTTTGAGTAGTGTTCATTGGTTTGGTTTATATTTTGAGACCTATACTCAGATTGTTGCTTACTCTGTAGACTTAATTCAACTATCATCATCATCATCATCATTATTGTTTTTTTCAGACAGGGTTTCTCTTTGTAACTGAGAACTAGCTCTTGTAGACCAGGCTGGTCTCGAACTCACAGAGATCTGCCTGCCTCTGCCTCCCAAGTGCTGGGACTTAACTCCAACAGGCAAATTTTTGTTTATTAAAATGAAATGTCTATATTAAGAAATGTACCTAAATAAGTGGTTATCTTTATGCAGGTCTTCATATTTTAATGTCTGCAGTCATTCAAGATATATAGTTTTTAATGTTAAAGGGATACAAAGAGAGATTTTATGCAGTCTTGCTTCAAATCATATAAAACCACCAGGAAATGTAGAAGCCCATTTCATCACATGACCCCTCTGAGAACCTCTTTTTTCTTCCTCCATGTGTATTCTACCCAAAGCAAGCCTTCTCTTCTGTTTTCAGTCTTTTTACTAGACTCTCCATTTGCAAAGTTCCTCAGGCTTTAATCAGAGAAGGAATTTAGATTCCCTGCAGGCCTCTTTACTTTAGTATCTAGTAACCAAATTGTTCAACAGTCCCACAGATTCTGCAGTTTCACTGTCTCTAAGATCTGTACTTTTTATCTTCTCCCTGCCTTCGGTGAAAGACCATTAAAATTCTACCCAAACCAGTACACTGATATGAAAATTAGCATAAGTAGTTGAGGCTGTCTCCACAAACCAACCTTCCCAATAACTCTCCCAAACCTGAACTTGTCCCTCTACGGCTGAGAATCCTTAGCCTGACTTCTAAGGCCATTCATTCTTTTTGCTCCTCCTCATATTTCCTATCGGTATTTGTTCATAACTTGCCTAACTGTATTATTCCTTGAAAATCGGTTATATCTTTCCATCTTTGTTGGTTCTATGACCTGTGCTCCTCAAAGTCTACATACTAAGCATAGGCATATGTATTGTTTAGGAAGGTGACCCTGGGAACAGCTTCTACGGCTCACTTTTGCCTACTGCTTACTTGCGTGACTATATACCTTGTTTGTCTGCCAGTTGCTTGTTTGTAAAGTTGGACTAATATCATCGGCACTAAAGAGAATATAAATAGAAATTGAATGGTTCCAAAAGAAAATTGCTTAAAGATTGAAGTATTGATCGTCTCAGAGCAAGTTTGTCAAAGCAGCTTCCCATTGCTGTGACTAGTACCTGAGATAGATAACTTCAGAAGAGAAAATATTCATGTGATTGAATAGTAGAGGCTGATATACCTGGCTGCTCAGCACAGATGCTGTTGGCCTGGGGTGGCATGGTCCTTCCTGGAGAGTGCCTGGCAGAGGAACATCTCCTAATGCCACCAGGAAGTGAAAAGAGAGGACCTCAATATCTCATCAAGGATACAGCCTCACCCAAGTAAGCCCCAACTTCAAAGAGCTTGGCCATCTCCCAATAGAACCACAGGCTGCCAAATAAACCTAAACCATGAAACTTCAAGGAATACTTAAACCCACACTATAGCAGGAATCCTTTGTGAAATGTTACCTTTTAGTATGAACCTTTTAGGAAAACTTCATGTTACATTTCCACATTGTATATTGGGTTTTCTATTTTTGTTTTTATTGAGACAGAGTCTTACTGTGGAGTCCTGGCTGACCTGAACCTTCCTAAAGAGACCAGGTTCACTAAAGGTTTGTAATCCTGCATTTGCTTCCACGTACTGGAGTTGTAGGCATGCAGTACCACGACTGGCCACTGGGCTCTTTTTAAATTCAGTAATTAATTTGCTACTTGGCCCTTAAGTGCTTGGTCCCTGAAATTTTTAATGGAAAATTACCAAAAAAAATTTGATTCTTTCCTATTGTACCTGCACTGTATTCAAAGTCATATTAGACCCATACCTGTCAACACAGTGTTTACTGAATTCATCTAGAGTCGAGAGGCAATCATACTAGCATCCCGAAAGAGGAAATTGTGAGTATCTAAGTGACAAAGGTTAGCCTGAGATCTGCCCTTTCAGTTCTAGGCCACTTCACGATGACTTGACCTACCTCTGAGACTATATCCCAGATGCCGCATAGATCCGTTTTCTGTACTTGGATTCACAGTTTCCCTATATTCTTCTTGTACATGGGAAATGAACTTGACTTATCCAGCTATGACTCCTGCGTTAACTACATTCAACTTTGCATCAGTGGCCTGGAACTTGGCAAACCACAGTCTCAGTGACTGACTTCTAGACTTGTACAGAAGGCATCTTATGGACTCTTTAATCTCCTGACTCATGTGCCCATTGCAATTTTGATAAGCTATCATCAAAGATATGTCTATATTTGATTATCTATGTGATCATCTAGAAAAGCCTACCAGGGAAGCTGGGATGAGTGGAAAGTCACATAGGCAGGTCAAGTGCAGGCAAAACAGTCGTGCACACTGTCACTGTCACTATTGTTGAAAGATGTATCTGATAATACCTTAACCTTTCCTTCTAGAGCATGTCTGTTTCACTTATAATCTTCCCCAACCACGAATGAAAATGTTTTCTGATCAAGCATTTTGAAACGGAATGTCTCAATTTCAAGGTTACTTCTCCAAACAAAAGGGTGGTCTCACTCAGTTCCTGTCAATTGAAAGCACAGTCTGAGAAAGCAGGCCTTTACCAGTAAGGTCTGACCTAGGATGATGCTCAATATCGCCATCTGTGATACTCATGAACCATACTTCAGATTGAAGAGTAATCCAGTCTTTTGATTTGTAGTCATCAAGGTAAAGGCCTGGCCTTTGTGATGTGAAGCTTATTGATGAGATGTAACTGATAGCATCCTGAATTATTGAACTCAGGGTCCCAAAACAGAAATAGCTGAGAGGGATGATTGGAAATGATCAGAATTAACCTCCGTATAGTGCACTTTATTCGATAGAGTCGGCTGGCTCTCCTCAACTTACAAGGTCTCAGGGAGGCATTTTCTTTTGACTCACCTCCTCATTTTAGTTCCAATCATGGAGATATTTGTGGCTAATTTTCCATCCCTTCCTTAGAAGGCCAACACTGGTCTTGGGCTCATAATGTCATGGGTAATACTCTCCCGTATTCCTTTCTTATTCAAAGCATTTCCCTTTTTGTCGCACTCTGACATTGATCTGTGTTGTTCCTCTCTGCAAACAAAGGAACAAACATCCCACACTGCATAAACATTTGTGTCACACTTCCCTCTTAAAATTAGTGTTCTTTTGAGCTGGTTAACACATTTGTACCTTCTCTGACACCCTTAACCACGACAGCTATGAAAGAAAACAGTGTACAGTGAACAAACACATCACTTGGAACAGATTAGATTAATTACTTTTCAGGACAGTGCTTAGATTAATTATTTTGTTTGTGTGGTATGTTTGTTAAGTGGTTGCCTGATTGCTGCCTGGAAGACTGATTGCTTGTTACATTTACCTTGTGGTTTCTGTGGGGAAAACATTTTTTTTTAAGGATCCATCACTTCGAAAAGCCCAGGGGGCTTGGTTGACATGAGAACGCTGCGGTAGAGCTGGAAAACGAAGAGCTGGCTGTAGGAAATGAGTTCTTTAAATAAGCACCTACAGTGGTGGCTAGAGTAGCCTTCACATCTGTTTAACATCAGGAGACACAATCGATGATCAAATTGAGTTAATGTGAACTGAACAATTTGAACACCCAACACAGCATTTGGATTGTAAGGCAGAGGTGACTAAGCACGTGTGATTGCCTTTGGATACAGGAAGGTAAAAGAAACCAACGTACAGTGACTTTTTTGTTTTAGCTTTTTCACTACTGGGTACTGCCCTGTACCCAGGCCCAGTCCCTTTCTCTGTGAAGGGACTTAAGCACCACAGAGTCCTTCTGAAGATCTCACAAGACAGATCGATAAGGGTTGTGTCACACGCAAAAAATGTGTATTATCCGTTGTATCCAAAGGCTCACTACCAGTGGTGGGAAAAGGCTTATCATATCAGGAATCTTGCAAATTTAACTAAACAACACTTTTGAAAGAGATAAATGAGTTATGGATTAAAAATAGAAATGCCTTTTGTTTTCTGAAAGGCTAGGCCAAGCACTCAATGATGGGCCACAAAAATTGACTGCTTAAGCAAAATTGTGTGCTAATGTTTACCTGTGACTCTGAATGTGTGTGGTTATATCAGAGGAATAATTTGGGGACTCAAGAAAGCTTCATTTATCCCTACAGAAAAAATATTATACCTCTGCCGAGAAGAGAAAGACCGAAATTATTTCTGTGTCCCCAGACATTTGACCCATTGTCATTTAGGTCCATTGATCATAGTCATAAATGACAACTATAACAACAGATAGTTAGAAACAGGCCAGTAGAAACAGCTAGGCTTTTAATGTAATGGATTGAACTAACAGCTTTTTAACTAATATTCTTCCCAATCAACACAAGAAAATAACCCAAAAATTAAAATATTGAAACTAAAAATAATGCCTTTTTTAGTTGGTCTTTCCTGTCTAGACAGATGTCAGAAAGAAAAATCATTTACAGACACAGACTCATGAATACTCTTTGGTATTTAAAATAACTTTGAATTTCGATTATTAAATATGAATGACCACCATGCTATAACAATAGGTGTATTGCCCTAGAGAAAACAGCCCAGATCATTGGCACTGGGACAGTGACAAATGAGAGAATGACAGAGATGTGACATCTGTTTCTGAGGTAGCTTCTTTTCTATGGCTATGAAAAAAGTTGAAATAAAAGAAAATGCATTAGCCTAGCTGAAAAAATGTTTAGGGCCTTTTTGATTAAATTTTTCTTTTCCTATGTGTCTGGGAAGCTGGAACTGGACTGGAAAAAAAAATCTCTAAACGGCTTCCTTTCTGATTAACTGTGCCGTGGTCTTGTTGAGGCCACTGATCTGAGTTCAACACCAATTTGAAGCTCTAGTAACTCAAGTTTTTAAGCAGTTACCCCAGACACCCCTCCATCATGACATACTATTGTTTTGGGAAGCTGGGATAAGACTAGTGTGATGATAAACTTGCCTATAAAACAAGTTTTCTGTGGCTTGGAAGTTCAAGGTCAGCATATTTAGAAACATGGAACTTGTAGAAATTAACTCAGTTTATCAAAATATCCCAGATTTATACTTTCCTTGGCCTTCCCATACAAGATTGTGTCATTTTTGAAGTAAAAACTTACTTAACAAAAATGGACAGATTTTGATAAAACTAAGTAGCCCATAACTCATCTCCTAAAATATAGCAAATTTTTGAGAAAATAAAACCATCCATTTGGGGAGTCACTGACTAGTTCATAAGTTGTTCATAAGTTATCTTACTTGTAAAAGCAGCATGCTAAATGGATTTGTGATAGTGTAACTTAAAATTAATGAAACTGACTTTCATGCGTTACTAACATCTTTTCATTACTTTATGATCACACCTCAAACATCTAAAGGTCCTGTATTTCATAGCACAATGTGACTGTCCCTTGTAAATGAAAAGGCGTTGTTGATCTATTGTTATTTCCAACCCAAACTTAGATTAAGTACCTTTTCCTTTCTCTTGGCCTGTTACCAGTTTCATCATGTAACCAAAGATGTGTCTTGCGTGAATGGTTCTGCCTATTTTCTAGAACTACAAGTTGCTCAATATTCTCATTCATTGTAATTTAAAGAATAAATGTATTTGCTCTGTGTATTGACTCTCACTAGACTCTACATCCCAAGTTTTTATTTTTATTTATGCATATGAAGGAAAGGTATAATTCTTCTAAAACCTTCAAAGAAATTAGGGTTTTGTGAGAGACCTGTAAAGGAACAAATAACATCAAGAATACCAGAAACTAGGGGATGTAATTCACTAGTCAAACACTGGTCTAATACTTGCAAGGCTCATGGTTCAACACTTGGAAATATACACACACACACACACATTCACACCCCACATATACAATGCACTATACATGGACACCCAGCATACCAACACACCACATACACATCACACACTACCACACATATATACTCTACACTAATCACATACACACACACCACACACATTCACTGCACAACACATGCACACACATCATACACACCATACACACACACACACACACACACCACTATGACCACCACCACAACAAACACACATATAAATAACAGACAGACAGGCAGATAGATAGATGAGAAAAGAATATTAAATGCCAACTAAGTTATCCTAGGTAGGTTAGAAGCCTGTCTCAAAAGACACTGAACAAGAAGTCAGAAAGGGTGAGGGAATATCCACGCTGGAATAGCTGCATTGGCTGGCATCTACAGTGAGGCCCATGTTCAAGTATTTCCTTAAGCATGGAAAAGGAGAATAGAGGGAGTAAAAGTGAGAGAGGAAGACCGAGCAGAGAGGCCCTTCGACAGGCTGTGCAAGCTATCTTTGTAGCTTTTCCTTGAAAAAAAAAAAAAAAAAAAACCAAAACAAAACTGGAGTGTAAATGAAGGGTTTAATCAAGAGAATGGCTTCTGTCTAATTAGTGTCATGTTCTAACAGAAGTAATCATCCACACTTCATGCCTTCTCTATACCTGTCAATATGTCTAAACTGTTATTTCCTTCATTGTCTTCTCTGAACTTGCTCCCATTTGTGACAGATTTGACTTTGAAATATTTTGGCTCATCAGAAAGACCCAGAGATTTGTCTCTCTGGTCTGATTTTCCGACTTCTGTTTTCCTTCTGGAACTACCTGTTAGACTTCTATTTTCCACGCTAAATTAGAAAGGTAACTCTGCCTTGAAATGTACATCAGTTAAAATGAGATAAAAACACTATTCAGATAGCATCTGCTGCTTGGATCAAGGAGGTGGTGGAGAAGCAAGTTTAGGTTATATAGTTCATCACATCCAAACTAGAGCAAATTTAGTAATTTCACTGTGAGAATGCAGTAGAAACCCACTGTGGTAGTTA
This sequence comes from Chionomys nivalis, assembly GCF_950005125.1. Classification (NCBI taxonomy): domain Eukaryota; kingdom Metazoa; phylum Chordata; class Mammalia; order Rodentia; family Cricetidae; genus Chionomys; species Chionomys nivalis. The sequence continues at coordinate 24,170,348 of NC_080103.1, read as the reverse complement.
ACACTAATCTGTCTCTGTGTTAAAACACCTGAGTAGATCTGTTCCAAAAGGAGAAAGGTTTATATTGGTGTCCAGGCTAAGAAGTTTCAGTTGGCAGCTTCTTTCATCTACAGCAAAGCAAAACATCCTATCTGGGAGCTTGTGCTGTGGCAAAGTCAGGAAACAAAGAGAAGGGGCTAAATCTAATTCCGGAGACATATTTAGAAGGTTTAGAAATCTGCCTTCTAGTGTGTGTCAGCTCTGGTTTCCTTTCTACTGTTGTGAGAAAACACTCTGACCCAAAGCAAGTTATGGGAGGAAAGGATTTATTCGCCTTAAGATTTCAGATCATAGTCCATCATTGAGGGAAATCAGGGCAGGAACTTGAAGCAATCTCCAGGGGGAAACTATGTGTTGGCTTGCTCCTGGGGTCACACTGGGCTTTCTTTTTTAAATTGATTTTATTGATTTTTATTGAGCTCTACATTTTTCTCTGCTCCCCTCCCTGCCTCTCTCCTCCCCTTCAACCCTCTCCCATGGTCCCCATGCTCCCAGTTTACTCAGGGGAACTTGTCTTTTTCTACTTCCCATGTAGATTAAATCCATGTATGTCTCTCTTAGGATCCTCATTCTTGTCTGTGTTCTCTGGGATTGTGAATTGTAGGCTGGTTTTCTTTGCTTAATATCTAAAAACTTCTTATGAGTAAGTATATATGATATTTGTCTTTCTGGGTCTGGGTTACCTCACTCAATAAGATGTTTTCAGATCCATTCATTTGCCTGCAAATTTCAAGATGTAATTTTTTTCTGCTGTGTGGTACTCCATTGTGTAAACATACCACATTTTCCTTATCCATTCTTCTGTTGAGGGATGTTTAAGTTGTTTCCAGGTTCTGGCCATGACAAACAATGCTATTATGAACATAGTTGAGCACATGTCCTTGTGGTACAAAGGACATTGTCAACAAGACAAAATGGCAGCCTACAGAATGGGAAAAGATGGTCACCAACCCCACATAAGACAGAGGACTGATCTCCAAAATATACAAAGAACTCAAGAAATTGGTCATCAAAAGAACAAATAATCTAATTTTAAAAATGGAGTACAGACCTAAACAGAGAACTCGCAACAGTGGAATCTAAAATGTCTGAAAGACACTTAAGGAAATGCTCAACATCCTTAGTCATCAGATAAATGCAAATCAAAACAACTCTGAGATTCTATCTTACACCTGTAAGAATGACCAAGATTAAAAAACACTAATAACGACTTATGCTGGAGAGGATGTGGGGTAAAGGAACACTCCTGAATTACTGGTGAAAGTCAAAATTGGTACAGCTCTTTTGGATATCTGTATGGCGATTTCTCAAAAAATTAGGAAACAACCTTCCTCAAGACCCAGCAATACCACTTTTTGGTATACACCCAAAGGATGCTCAAATGTACCACAAGGACATATGAGCTAACTTTCTAATACATCATAGTATTACCTGCCTAAGGATGGTACTGCCCACAGTTGACTGGGTCGACCTACATTAGTTAATAATCAAGACAATTTCCATAAAATATGCCCTCAAGCCAATCAGACTGAGGAAATTCTTCAAGTGGGACCCCATTCTTAGCTCTAGGCAGTGTCAAATGGACCGTTAAAGTTAGGTAAGACAGTGCCTGTGTCAAATATTCATTTTGTGTTTAAATATTATAAATAAATAGGGAATATTTTCTAATCATATAATGTTTTATTTCAATCTACCTATCGACTTTTCAGTGGTAGAGAATGCATTTCAGTTTTTAGAAGTAAGTATTGTAAAATGCTTGTTAGTGCCAATGTGAGCATACAAGGTACATATATGCATATGGGTGGAGACCGGAGAGAGACATCAGTTGTCCTTTTTATCATTCTCTACATTTAAGTTAATTTATTTTATTTTTGGTAAAGGGTCTCTCTGAAGCTCAACAGTTAGGATAGGAAGACCCAACAGTGAGCTTCAGCCATTTGCCTATGTCCATCACCCCTCCCACATCCTACCATTGCTGTAGTTATAGTACCAGCTACCATACCTAGATTGTTATGTGTATTTGGGGGATTTAATCTCAGGTCCTCATGCTTGCCCAGCAGATACTTTCCTGGCAGCCGCCTCATCAGCCTTTGTTTCATTTTAATTTAAGACAATCAAAGAATCAAGCTGAGAGTGTGATCCTTTTTGGATGATTAATGAACAACTTGAATTGCTACACAGCTTTTCTAGTGAATTGGTTTGGAGTCAACTGAGAATATATTCAAAATACCAGCTTGACTTTGCTCAACCAATTTGATCCCTGTGGGTCAACATGGCTAAAGAATGGACACAATGTCAGGAGGTTTAGAGCCCTCTTTGCATGGACCCAGATGGACCCGGATTTGAGAAGGCTTTGCATGGGTTAGCTAGGGATGCAAGTCAGGTAGGGAACCCGTTTCTTTTCCCTGTGACCTCCACAGTGAGCAAGTATCTTAGATTCCCACCTCAACCAGAGCACTTCCTTTCCCAGGCTTTCTCTGTTTCACTAGCCTAGAGCGCAGAGTGACCCCGGAAATCTTCTTCATTCAGTACCATTTTATTACTTAGAACATTGTCAGTGATAGCAGGACCCCTTAGCTCATTTAATTTTTTTTTTTTGAACGAATGAGATTAGCATTATGGAAACGAGACTCTTAGGTTAATCCCTTACCCTACCATGACACTGGCAGCCTTAGCCTGTGCAGATAGGATCATCTACATTGAGCTTATAGGATGAATTTCATTAAGTTGAATGCTCTTGCTGGGATTATATGTTCTTTTATTTAATGTTTTGCCTAGGGTTATTCTTAATAAGCACTTTAATGGTTCTAAAAAGTTCTTGTTTCACTTTAATAGAGGTTGAGGGAAGAAAAAAAAATCACATGGTATTGCCAGGGAAACTGTCATTCCTTTTAAAGAGGGCAGGGTATCTCTCTGAATTAACAACTCATACGCAAGCCAGACAAAACTGAAAGAAAAGAAAAGCTCAATGCATAACAGACTGTGAATAATGCATTTTGTTGAAAAGAAACTAAAATGGAATATCAATTTAAATATTTAAAACCTTGTTAATGTTTTATGTTTAAGTATGTGTGTCTGTGTGAATGTATGTGCACCTCATCAGAGCAAGTACCCACGGGATCCAGAAGAGGTTGTTGGGTCCCCAGGAGTTGAAGGTATGGGCAGTGGTGTGAGCTATACAACGTGGTTGTTGGAAACCAGATTAAGGTCCTCTGGAAGAGCTAAACAGACTCAAACATGCAGCATCTCTCCAGAACCTACTTAGACTTTTTCAGGGTCCTGCATATTCATCCAGGTGTGGTTCATAAATATGATAGATGCTCTGAAAGAAGCTATAGTGTGGCAAGCCCTTATCTGTGTGTGTTTGCTCTTCATGGCTGCTACTACTATCTTCTTTTCCAAATTAAAAAAAAAAAAAAAAAAAAAAAAAAAAAAAAAAAACGAGCCATGGAAATACAGCATTCACCTGATTTTCTAGTTATAAAAAATGCCCACACAATCTGCTGCCCATCTCCATTGGATCTGAGTGGTCACCATGCAGAAGGCATTTTTAAAAGGAGAGTTTGGAATTCCTCTCAGTGGGTGCACTTTGACAGTCCAGGCTCAGAAGGAATAGACTTAAGTACTGGAGTATGTCTAGAATATATATTTTGTTACTTATTTTAATTCTTTGAAGAATGAAATTTAGGATTATAGAGAATTCAACATATGTCATGTTCAAACTCCATAAGGAAAGCAGAAAGCAAACTAAGTAACATAATACTTGAATGGAGCTCTAATTTGATGGATCTAAAAGCACTTAAAGGAAAGATTGATCTAAAACAAATGGCTGAGTGGAAATCAGAAAACCATCAAGATTGCAAGCACTAGTTTCTATACATTTTAGTAATTTTATTATTTTTATTTAAAAACGTACTTTGCTTTATGTAGCAATAAATTTACATTAAATTAAATGTCTGTGTGTCTAAATAATTTTCTAAGTAGATCCATGCAACATATGTATTCAGTGATTAATCATGTCTGATTCCTATTATGTGGAGAAACATTACATTAATTTCATTGTTTCAATTTCCTTCTTTTTTGCTGTTATTTTCTTGGTAGATATTTTTATACACCCAAAGTTCTCAGACATTCTGAAACTTGCATCTTTAAGTTCTTCCCATCTGTTTTCCTGACCCTTACACACTGTCAAGGATGTTCATCAGAAAAAGTTCACACTGTAAATAACAGAAAAACTCTGGCAAGACTCTCTGAATGTATCATTAGTAATTGGAAACAGGGTGTGGAGAAATTAAATGTGGATAGGTCAGAGTTAATAGCCCACATAGCAAGCAGGATCAGATGCACAAAATACCTTAGAAGTTATTTAGTTCAACTCTGAACTTGTTTTGGATAACTTTCACTGATATAAAACCTATTGGAACTTATTTCTAGATAGTTTCCCTCAAGCTACACTCTGTTTTTCTTCTCCAAAATATTACTTTGTTTGCTATGAATAATTTACACTTTGTACTTTTGTTTTACCCTCATTATATGTTCTTTTTCATGAAATAAAAATCTAGGCTTCCTATTTTCTTCATTCACACATGAACTACTTCTCTCTAGAGTGGGAGACGTATGTGCAAAGGTAGCAAAGGTCTAGGCTACAGAGATTTTTTAAATTTAGTATCTATTTCCATCTATAACTGAGATTCTGTATCTTTATAGTTTTCTTTATATCTTGAGTCATAAATGTAATTCAACATTTTGTCATTTTAATATCATCCTGTTGATTCAAACTCCAGAATAATCGAAATTTGCTATTTAGGTCAGAAATTGACTGTAAATACTGAGCTAGGTGAAAGGGACACCACAGAACTATGATTGTTCAGCTATTTCATTCTCTCTTTCTAAATGCAAATTATAGGTTATGTATGAAAGGACTCTGGGATGAACACGGAGATCTACACTGGAGATTAGCATGTTGTTTCTGCCTCCAGGATAGGAAACAATGCCTGAAAAGTGAAAACACTCATTTGGTCCTGTTAAATTGTAGTTTTCTGTGACCACATCATATAAAAACCAGTTAGCTCCGTGGTCTTCTCAGATTTGCAGACGCCCTATTTAGACTGGCCCTGACAAGTGATTTCTACTAATATAGACTGTACAAAGGCCGATTCTCTGTTTTTGCTGGCTGTTTTCTGAGACTTCTTTGTATTGTCATTTCATACCTATCTCAGAAGTTAATGAGATAATAGCCTGCCGTTTTCAGCAGGGAGAGGGTCTGCCCTCCCTCCAACACCAGCTATTGCAGAAACAGCAGCTATTCAGTATGAAGTTCCGCTTAACACCAGGGATGAGGCGGGAGCAAATGCAGTTAGAGCCATGGTGTGCTGGCTGAGTTGGCCTGTGACTTTTGAAACAGGGTCTGTCACAGCAATCACTGCAAGCGTTTTTTTCTTTCTTTTTCCATAACATATTAGTTCCAACAATTTTAGGGTTGCAAGTCTTTATTTGACACCCCTACCTATGAGCTCTGAAAATCAACAGCAGCTCCACCAGCATTATCAGGAAATACCATTATCACAATACTGTTAGTACCACAAAGAATCAATTATTCCCTTTGAATACACACGCACGCACACACACGCTAGTTTCTTGTGTACCCATTTCTGCTTCCTCTCTTGACAGGACTGACAGAAGGAAGTCATTGATTCAAAGATAGTCCTTTGCATAGAGAAAGGGCATCCTAACTAGTAATACAATACTTGATTTATGAGTTGAGGAAAATCAAAGAAGTGTGCTAGAGAATTCTTCAGTGAATTAGAGTCTCAGCCCAGGTAATTAGCCCAAAGCATTGCACAGATACAATGGATCAGAAGCCAAAGAAGTAGATCTTAGTTATTTTTAAAATATCACTAATGTTATTAATCCTTTAATTCATTGATCCAACAAATATTTGCCAAACTCCTGTCATGTGACAGTCCATGAAATTATGAAGATGACCAATTATGAAGGTGACCAATGCAGACTAAGTCTCTGTGCTCAGGAAACTGACAATCTAATAAAAAAAGAGATAAGATGGACACAAAATGATTATTTAACCATGCAATGTGGTAGATGTTATGTTTGGATGTTTTCTTAAAGTCCTCAGATGACTCTTGGGAGCCAGCTTGATAACAAGAAGTATATCAAAAGAAAAAGACTGACAGTTAAAAGCCCTCTCCATAGACATTCAAATAAATATTGCTATTAGTAAGATATCCTTCTCCATTGTTGATTTTAGATATCATATTCATTATCAGGGATATAAATCATTTACTAACAACTGAATAACCACGTATCACTTATGATTCAACATTCAAAAATGTGAGGCAAGCACAAGCTTTACACTGGCCTACTGCCAGGACAGACAGAGTGACCACATACAAACATCATCCTAGACACTTAACCGCATGAAGGAGAAATGGGTACACAGTAACATGGAAATCAACTTAGCCAAGTGCTATTTACATATTTCAGGTTAAAAATCATAACGCATGGATTGATTTATTCTGAACTATTAATTTTAAACAAGGATTTAAACATCTATTTTCCAAAGCTAGCGCATATGTTTTACAACACTTAGCAAGCCAGCTGAAATGCGAATGTTTTTTTTTTTATTAATTAATTTATTTAATTATTAAAGATTTCTGCCTCTTCCCCGCCACCACCTCCCATTCCCTCCCCCTCCCCCAATCATGTCTTCCTTCCTCCTCAGCCCAAAGAGCAAGCAGGTTTCTCTGCCCTGTGGGAGGTCCAAGGACCACCCACCTCCATCCAGGTCTATTAAGGTGAGCATCCAAACTACCTGGGCTCCCACAAAGCCATTACGTGCAATAGGATCAAGAACCCATTGCCATTGTTCTTCAGTTCTCAGTAGTCCTCATTGTCCATTATGTTCAGCGAGACCGGTTTTGTCTCATGCTTTTTCAGTCCCCGGCCAGCTGGCCTTGGTGAGTTCCCGATAGAACATCCCCATTGCCTCAGTGTGTGGGTGCACCCCTCGCAGTCCTGAGTTCCTTGCTCGTGCTCACTCTCCTTCTGTTCCTCCTTTGGATCGTGATTTTAGAACACTCACAGCAAATGAAAGCAGAATGAAAGGGAGACAGGGCAGAGCAGTTGGAAGGTCAGGATGGAGCATCTTGAGAGCATGATGGTAGGTATGACATGATCAGCCCAGTACAGAGAGGAAAAGGCACCTAACCAGGTATTTTAAATACAAAAGAATAAAATGTGGGTGGAAGACAAATAGAGGTCATTTGGTGAAAATGGAGATATTATTTATTGTAAGGAATAAGAGCAGTGTGGGTTTTGAATACCAAACTATGGGATTTAGATGTTATTTGTTAGTTTGTGCCAGTGAAGTCTGGGAGGCAAGTGAGTGGTAGATCAAGGTAGAAACCAACCTAGCCATACAATGGTGACAGTAAGTTACTAAAAGTGGTTGCTGGTAATTGAGAAAATAAATACATGAAATAGACAATTGAAATCACTTACACTTACATTGTTGAATTGTAACAAATTCCATTCATGCTTCCTGGTATTTAAATTCTGTTTAAAAAAAAGAGAGAGAGAGACAAATGAGAACTATGCCTTCTTTCACCCACCAAATTCAGGAAAGGGAGGTGGACAGAGAGGATCATTTGTGGTCTGTCAGTTGCTATTTGTGGGTGGTCAACAAAGTTAAAACATCATTTTGTTTACTGGTGCACAACTTTAACTGAACAGTGAATGCTTATAATCAGAACTACCCCTGTATTAAGAACTGAAGTGAGAAATTTGAGCGCTCCAGTGACAAAGGACGAACTCATTCTGTATCGTAAAACGAGGCAGGGTCGGTTGCTTGGACATGTGTGGGTCACTGTGCAAACAATAGTGCTGAAAGCTGAAGACAGCCATCGACTCGATATTGTCTTTACTGCAAGGAAACATGGAAGTGCATAGAACCCTGGGGCTATCAAGCATGGCAAATTCCCATGTGCTCATTCGGAATATGTGACGACACTCTAACATCTCCTTAGAGAAAGGGCACGTGAATGGGAATGAATGTGGAGGGGAAGCTCACTGGAATTCTAGCTCTGGCACCGTCAGTCCCTCCCCTCCTCCAGCCTTCTCTCACTCCTTTTCTCCTTCCCTCTCCTTTTCTCCCACCCCTTTCATTGTCACAGTCCCTTCCCTTCTTCCTCCCTTCCATGCCTTCCGAAGTCTTAAGATAGGCAAGCTGAGATCCTAAGGCTTGTGCTAATTTTCAGGATACATTTTGTACTCTTTCCATTTAGGCATTAATCAGAAAGTTGGTCTTTTAGAAGTGCGAATCATGAAGAGCGAATATGAAGTGTTTTAAGAATGTAACAGGGAAGATATTAGCACTTTGGGGACAGCTGCTTAGTGGAGGGAAAGAGCTAATGAATACTCTAAGCTATCCAGCTCCTTTCATCCATAGTAATTAGCCTTAACAAGGCAAGTTTAAAAAAAAAATCTTTCCAAGTCTTGTACAGTGTAACTTCCCACTTAGTATTGCTTGTCTCTTTACAAGCTATATAACCTGAGGCAGTCCAAGGTACTCCCCGCGGGAAAGATGTATTTGAAAGCTATGCTTACGGCACTTGCCTTTATTAATTTTATAAAAAAAAACCCACAACTTTAACATGCATTTTTATGTTTTGATAGTCAAGAAGTTGGTGCTTGGATTTATATTTTGTTATATTTTATTTTGTAAATGTAAGGTGTAAGACCACAGATCATGACCCATATGTATTTTGATTAACTTTGATGAAAAGTTCTCAAATGAACATTTTGAAAAAAATATATAATTCATCTTAGGGGAAAGAATATCATAATTCATTGCCACATCCAAAAGAATTATAGGTAGCCTTGAAATTGATCGCTGTCAGTAGGTGACAAAAGGTTTTCTGAGTTCTCTTAGAATTTGCTTAAGCATATTCGTGTGACTGTCTTTCCAGCAGGAACACCCCACACACACAAGTCTTCCCTTTTTCAGAACTCATAACCACCACAGCTTTTCACTCTGTCGCACAGTTCTGAAGTAGTCACTCCTTAATGTGTCAGTGAGGGAGGCTTTTTGTTGATCATCTTATCTGCCACACAATTTATTGGAGGTTGACACACTCCCTGCCATTTTTTTCCTTTGTGGAGACTGAAGGGCCCATTCATTATAGAAATGACTTCATTAAAAAATAATAATAAAATAAAATAATAACCCTCCCAACTTCAACAGGATTAAGCTATTTAGCCACAGAGTCAAATCCTTTGTGAGCTTATGATAATTGATGTTTCCTATCCTTCCCTATGAAGTTAAGAGCCTATATATGAATTTTTCTTTGATTATTTTTCTAAGTGCTTCTTAGATAGTTTTATATCATTGTGTATCGCTAAAGGGAATTCTTGGTTATATCTCCTTGTTTTTTTTACCCTTGTACATTGGCAATTTAAAGCAAAGAAAGCATTTTTTAAAGGTCCTCAACTGATATCAACATTTTATATATTTACATTAGGCTGACATACATTTAGACTACCTATTTCTATTTGTTTTTCTGTTAGGACTAGACAGAAGTCCAACCCTACCTCCAATTAGCCGGGGTTAAGGCAGAAGCTGACTTCTTTTGGGGCATTTGACCCACTGTGATTGTAATCAAATATGCAGACAGGATGTTTTCTAGGTCTTGGGTGTAGCAAGGGATTCTGCCTGTTTGTCTTCCATACCTGATGCTGAACCTCTTTACATCTTTAGTCCCTGTTCTTTCTCCTAGTGCTCTAGGTAGCAGACACCAACACATGTTTGCTGAACAGGCCGATGTGTAAATGGATGAATGTTGCTTGAAGAACTAATCTTGGCATGGTGACCCTGTCTTGTTTTCCTCATTACTCAGTATTCTAACTCAGTACAAACTCTTGGGAAAATTGATTCTTGATTTCCCTCAAGAATTATACAACCGTGGAAACAAAAAAATTATAATAAATACATGGTAGAATAAGGAAGGTAACCCAGAAACTTTACCTAGGTACTTTGGCATACTGTTGTAATAAATTCATTCTTCCTGGTACTTTTCCAGGAAGCAAGGATTCCCATTAATAAAGATGGACCATGATACTACTCCATCTTTGATTCCATTGGTGAGGCAATGGGATGCAATGGTGAGAAGTTGTGGAAGTGGGAATCTTCGTCAAAAGGAAATCAGATAATCGTCAACTATGATTAGTAGGATAATTACGTACTGAAATTTTTCTATCCAAAATTAAGTTTTGCAAGTTCACACAGCCTAAACAAGGAAATCAATGTCACACTGAGATGTCAGAAAAGCAATGAGTTATTTCTTTTAACCAATTATTAAAACCGTGTGTTTATTTACTTGAAATCAAATAGTATTCTGATAAATTTTAAGTATTAGGACCAAGAATTATGGGTCCAAACATATGCTAATATAACACTTGAGTTATGCTCCTTTTTTGTTAGAAGCATAAGATATGTGTTATTTAGGAAATGTAAGGCACAGCAAGGACAAGACAGGACACTCTACTGCTTTGTTGGTTGGGCACTTCTCAATTTAACATCCACCAGTGACTAACATATTTGAGAAGCATAATTTGAATTTAAATATTGAAATCATTTTTAATTTCTCTGCTCTCACCTTTCTTAAAATTAATCATTCCAGCCCCGAAGCATCCTCAGCATTGTCCTCACAGTTCTAACCATGTGCAGGTCCCATTCAAGAGCGTCATTGTCATTGCTTGCCTTCCTCCTTTTATGAGACCCTAGAGCTACCTGCCTCATTCATTTTCTTTTCCTAAATAGCTAATGAAACTTCCTGAGTGTATGAGCAGAAATGGGGACAGTGAGAAACACTCTCTTTAAGGGCAATATCAAGAGAACATCCTAGACTTTCTTTTTTTTTAATCCCCTTACTTTAGAGTCGGTGTTCCAAGTGGGTGACTTTGATGAAGTCATTTAGCCCTCTGACCTAGTTTTTTATTCATAAGATGTTGAGAAAAGTCACAAAGAAAAATCAAATGGAGGTGGTGTGTGGGCTGCCTGCGGTCTGTGAAGGCTAGTCTACTACTTTTACTATGTTGGCATTTTAGCCCGTGGGAGAATTCTCTGGTCTCCCCTTCCCCCTCGTTTCAAATTATGGGTCTCACCTACAGCTTTATTTCCCTTCATGTTGACATGAATTATTTCCCTTCATTTGTTTACAGCATCAAAGGATTAACTAGTTAAAAGGCTATTGATTTTATCATCAGAAATTATGGTATCACTACCTCACAGCACTTGATGGCACAATGTACAGGAAATACAGTAAAGAGAAGCTCAGAAACTGTCCCTCATTTGCATTATCAAGTGTGCATCGACACGTAAAATGTCTCCACTGAGCCTATTTTTCTCATTCTGTTGAAAAGGAGGTTTTGGAGTCTGTTTTGGAGATTAGCAAGATGATACATTGTAAACGTCATAAACACTGCATCTGATTTTCAGAAGACTTCCAACAAATATGATTATCCCTATGGAAAGGGAGAGCTAAGTGCGGGCTGTGAGACTACATGGGGGTGACTCAGGGAGAGAGGATGGATCAGATGTGAGGGTTCAAGTTGTGTTTGCCCCCTAGAGAGATGGTTATGCAGTTAAAGCACTTCCCCCGAGCAAGAGAACAGAAACCCAGGTCGCCAGACTCCATGTAAATGCTGGGATGTGGCAAGTCCTTAGTAATTTCAGTTTCATAAGGACAAAATTGAAGATGGCTAGCTAGACCACACATATGGCAGAGCTCGGGGTTCGCTGAGACATGCTGCCTGAAAGAATCAGATGAAGAAGGCTCTAGAGAAAATTAATGACATCAACCATGGCCTCCACATCACACATGCTTACACATGTGAACATGCATACCCCCCACATACACCATACATGCATACACATGAAAAAGAAAACAAGTCAAATTCGCAATAATGAATAAAGGCCCCATGCCAACAGTATAAATCCACTAATCACAGCAGAAGCTGTTATCAACTGTAGGTTGTTCCAGAGTCTCATATTTATTCTTCATTTCCATTTTACCGCCCAGTTCTATCAACTGTGACTTCCAGATGTCTTTCAAACGTACATAAATTGTTCAGTTCTTACTGCACTTCTCCATTCCCAGAGCTTCTTTCCATCCACGATCCCTGCAGCAGCTCTCTCTCCCTGGAGGCACTCACTGTCTTGCCCTGAGGTGTCTGAACATATCACACACTTAGTGTTAAGCACTGTGCTGCTGACTGACTTCCCTTTCCTGCCAGAGTTCAGGAGAAGCACATGTGTGTTAACCCTTAGCCTCCTTTCGCGGCCTCACATCATCTGTCTCAGTTTTGTTTTGCCTGTCTCTCTCTGTCCAGAGACCCCAGTTTCCATCAATTCCTGCATCACCTGGATTCTTCCTGCGTCCAGCTCCTACTCTTAGTTCTTCTGTCTTCTTTCTAAAACCAGGCCCCCTTTCCCCATACTGGCATTTCTCTCTTTAAATATATCATTTATATAAAAGGGAAAAGATATAAACCCTCAAAGTAAGAGAAAACCCAAAACTTCCCTTTCCTTCACATCTTCTCTCCAGCACTATATTTCTTAGCAGTCAAAATAAAATGCTGGAGGGAATTATCTAAACCTGCTTTCTCTGCTGCCTTGTTTCAGACCTCTCTCTCTCTCTCTCTCTCTCTCTCTCTCTCTCTCTCTCTCTCTCTCTCACACACACACACACACACACACACACCAATTTAGTTATGCTTTTCTTTGCAAACTTTAAAAAAAACAATTTTTGTCAAAACCAAACGCGATGGTGAGAATTAAGATTTCATCTTTTTGTTGATTGACACGAGGATTGTATGATGCTTTTTTGTCTCTTATTGCTGGAATTTTCTTCACTTACGTTTCTGTTGCCTCCTGTCTTCTTTTCAGCGATTCATTTCTTGCTGTCTTTTACTAACATCACTGTATCTCTGAGGCTCTTAAGAAGCATTGTTTTATCTTTACTCCCTGTCTTTCTAGCAAACTAGTCTCCTGGCTTTAACAGTGAACTATTTGTTGAGAATCCCGTCTGACTTCTTACTACTGAGCTCGAGAGTCACTGTCTACTTCATATTGCTCATATGTATTAACTACTTTAAGACTAACTTAACCTGAAAGCGAAATAATTCCCATCTCCTGCCCTATATCATTGCATTCACTGACATTCCCATGTCAGTCTCATTCTCGTCTACTTGCTGCTTAGAACAAAATTCTTGGCATGTGTAGTGTGTGTGTGTGTGTGTGTGTGTGTGTGTGTGTGTGTGTGTGTGTGTGAAGAAACTCAGGCCCTTGTACAGGCTAGGCAAGTGCTCTACTGTTGAAATACAACCCTCACTCTGATCTTTATTACATCTGAAATAGTGCCATGGCATTCCTTGTTTATCTTAACCAACATATTATAAATCTTGGCTTCGAAGGTACTGTAATCTCCCATTTGAGTATATTCAAAAAGAGCTAGTTTCCATTTCTTCTCTGTTTCCTATGGAATTTCCTCAATTTTAATGAAACTTTGTTTTAACAAACTTCTAGCGTACCTCTACCTTACTATTGGCATTTCCAATTCTGCTTGGTCTTCTATGTTATCCCCAGCCATAGTATTTACTGCTCTTTAATATAGTACATTTGTCTATTTGTTGGCTCCAGTTACCTGCATGACAGCAGCTCTGGACCAGCACAGACACCGTAGGCCTCTCTGCCACCATTTCTCTTTTATCATCACCGTGGAATATGCTTGAAAAATATGCTTTGTGTAAACAAATGAATGGATGAGTCCCCTAGTTGGCCATGGGAAGCTAAGACAGAGCTATCCCTTGCAGCACCGCAGCTCAAATGTATCACCTCAGAGGAAATATGCTTGTGAACCATGTGTGTTGTGCTGTATGTTTGTTTTTAGAATACAATATTTCTGACTTACATTTTGGCATTTCTTTCATATTCAAACATTGCCTTTAAGTATCTCACATTTAATCAAACACATGGCATCTGCAGCTCTAAGATGGTTGCTTCCTGATGGTCTCACAATGGTGGCCTAAGCAGTTGTTTTGCTTTCAGTATAGCTGGCTCGGGAATTTCTATTTATGCTCCAAATGCCATTGAAAAGCCACTGAATATTACACAAAGTATGCCAGTGTGAGAAATATCATCAACTGCCATTTCATTTCCAATTGGGCTTCTGCACAGCAGACGGTTCCAAATTTTGTGAGAAGTGAATCCAAGTCACCTTAAGCAGAAAGACGGATGCAAAACACTGACTGACATTTTAAACAGAAAACAGTGTGCTAAGCAATGGGAGTCTCATATTATCCTAGTGACTTCCGGGTATTTTCTGAGTTATCACTTGGGTTGGGATTCTGATAGTATAGTCCAAATTATGTTATAATTTCTGAAAAAAACTTGAAAATTTATTTTAGATATTCATGGTTGATTTAGGGTGTTTTCTATCTTCTCCCCCCTTCCCCTCTCCTCCTCATTGGCTGATGATTGAGTCCAGGGTCTTACCATAAAGCTGTATCCCCAGGCTTATTTATTCATTTATTACTGTGATTTCAGAATTCACACTTTGGGAAAAAGGAATAATGATGCTTTTATGGTGGTTGAAATAAGCAATTCACATTTACCATTCAGTATGCCTTTAGCAGCATTTGTGTTGTTATTAATGGTTCTATTATGCTGTAATTAGAGCCATTCTCTGTTGTCCCTTAATTTGGGGCTGGATTCCTTGCAGGACATAAATGTCCCAGTCTCTTTGTAAATGTGATTCTACACACTATGATTCTGAGTGTGTAGAACTACTTCTCACAGCTCAAGTGTTTGCCACTTTCTCCTAGTGGAGGTCTGGTATATTTATTTGTGCCAAAATTTGACTTTTGTCAGTGATAACACATTATAGAAAGAACACACGTTAGGGTAACTCAGTGTTTAACATATGTTGTTATTAAGTTTACTGTATTGGGACTGAATAAAGAACCTTGAGCATGGCGGGAAAGAGCTCTATCACTGAGGCAAATCTCAGCCCTTATTGTTATATACATTTTAGAAAAGAACATTTATATTGCTCAAACATCATTTGTCCACACTAATATTCTATATATACAATGTTCCTAATACGAAGAAAATTAGACTACATACAATGAAGGAATTATGAAACTTTCAACAGCAAATATAAACATGCTCAACCCAAAGATATGAAAAGCAGGTCACTACAAAAAGGAGGCGAAAATATTTAGACCCAAACTGTGAGGTTAAGGCAACTTAGTTAAAAAACAGCTTTGTCAAAAATATATGTTGAAATTTTCAACTTCCTAGTACTAAACATCAATCTAAAATTCTATTCTATAAAGATTGTGATGCTTAGATTCCAGTTAATATAATCAGTCCCCAATACATTTTAATTTGGATCAATAAATCCAGCCTCAACAAATACACACGCTTCAAGCACTTATTTATGTGTTTGCTAGTTTGTTTATGACATCTGTGTTTTTATTTCCCACTTTGTTTCAGATGCAGCTTATGAAAAATTAACATTATATACTCAGAAGTTGTATCCTAAACAACAAAAGCGTGTTATTAACTGGAAGATAGGAAAACTTCAAATAAATCCAATGAGCATATGGATGAGCATTCTAGACAACTGAATGCAATACCAAGTGATGCACTGTATCATAAAGTTTTCTTTTTCTGTGCACTGACACTTCAATAAAAGGAGACAATAGAGATAAGCTTGCATATAAGTTACCACACAGAGAAAGGTTTTTGGCTCTCAGATTTTGTTCCACAGATATATCCTCATCTTCAGGTCAAAATTGATGCCAATCTAGAAGAATAAGATAAGGCACGGAGCAGTGCAGATAACAGTCCCAATCGTGTTTACCTCATGAATATATATTAGTGGCTCTGGAATCTAGGGCATGCGCTGTCTTTTAAAGACATTGAAACAACTGACATTAATGAAAAGAGGGAATTATGGGGAGGTAAGACCTTGTTCTGTCAAGTTTAGTACCTCTTCTAAAAACAATAATTCATAGTTTTAAGCTAAAGCAGTCTCTTCCAGTTAAAATTTCCTACTGACCAAACAGCAACGTAAAGAACATTTAAAAGTCAAATGGAAGTCAGCTTTGCCGAAGAATCTTTGGGTTTTCTCAGTAACTTCCTGACAAATGCTTAATGAACAGTGTCTCAAGTCAGTGTCCTGCTTTCCAAATGGCTCAATTACAGCCGCACTACGTAGTTCTGAATAATGTCATTAGCAACATAACTAACAACATCACTGGACGGATTACAAGGGGATCACTCGGTCCTTTCAGCTCGCACTTCTTTCTCTTTGTATCACGGTATCTAAGAACACAGAATGATAAACAGAATATCTCCTCTGAGTTTATCTGAGAAATTAGGGATTCTTTGCCTGTAAGCAATGTCTTTTCAGCTCTTCTACTGGACTGATTCAAGCATCTGATTCTTTCACAGTTAATAAATGAGCGTTTTAGGGGGAAAAATTCACTAAGAAAACGATGCTCAAATTAGACCTCCAGGGCATTTTGTTTCAGTGAGTTCCCTCAGGTATGTGGAGATGAAAGCTCCCTTGGGACTCTCCCTGGGGAAGGTTATTTATGTGCTTCAGCCTAGCTGGAAAGAGTTGCTGAAAACCCTTAGAGGCAGCTACCCACCTCAA
The DNA here is from genome assembly GCF_950005125.1 of Chionomys nivalis. Taxonomy (NCBI): domain Eukaryota; kingdom Metazoa; phylum Chordata; class Mammalia; order Rodentia; family Cricetidae; genus Chionomys; species Chionomys nivalis. The sequence goes on along the minus strand of NC_080103.1, from coordinate 24,153,570 downwards.
TGAACCCACGATCTTATATGTATATACACACAGTTGAACAACTATAACATATTATGAATCTAAGGGAAAGTAACTGAGGGATAGTTATGAGGTTTGTTAGTGTGCACTAAGATCTCAGGGGGGACCCTTTAAAATCATGTGTAGTATATAAATGTGGCTTCTACTGTTGATGCATGAAAAAAATAGGGCTTTATCATGGTGTAACCATTAAGTATAAAAGCTTAAGTAGTTTAGAGCACTCCAGATGCACTTAGAAGTCCTATTAAAGTTGTCCATCCTACAAAATAATCTGAAGCATCATAAATATTTAACAATTACTTTGTATATTCTTCCTAGCATTGTTTTTCAGATACTTTTCTTTTGCATAAATAACCATTTCTGCACAGATCAATGGTTTTCTTCTTTATTGGTAAAGAAAATCAAATGCGCATGTATTTTCCTCTTCTGTGAAGGCTACTGGTTTCCTTTATGGCATTTATTTATTTACTGAACAGTATGAAGTCCTGTTACATGCTATGAGTAACTCAGAAGCCCATGTCAAGGCAAGGAATTTTTGACAGCCATAGCAAGGTGTGGCCCAGCAGGAAGAAAAGCAAGGGAAGAAAAAGGCTGATCTGTGTGGCAGAAAGAGAATGGAAATGTAAGTGAGAAAGAATCGGTTGCCTAGTTGGTTGGTTTGTGAAATGAAGTGAATGTTTATAATTTTTATGAATGCTCAGAATTTTAGCCTCTCAGATAAAAGGGTAGTTGAATCTGTAAAGTACTCGATGTATAAGCGTGAGGACATACTTCAGTCTCCAGAACCCAAGGGAAAAAGAGAACGTGGTGACATGTACTTGTAATCACAGCCCTGGGAAGGGAGAGGGAGGTGGATCCTGGGGATCATTGGCCTTCCAGGGAGCTCCTGGCTAATGAGAGATCCTATATCAAAAGCCAGGGTGATGTCTCGTAAGACCATTACCTGCATACATGCATGTCCGTCTATGCTCCTTCTCACATACATGAGTGTACACACACACACTTCAGCTCTTGGGAACTGGATGAGATCCCCCAGACAGTGCAAAATGTAAAGCAAGAGCTGTTTGTTGTTGCTGCCTCATGCAGAAGGGTTATTGTTCTGGTCCCCGTTCTAGATTTCAGCCAGAACTTGTATGGAACAGCTTAAGTCACTGTTTTATGCCTAAAAGCTATGTAATATGTATTTGAAGAATGAGCAGAAAATGTTCTCCCACCTCTAGACCTGGCACTATGAATTCCATCCTTGCTTGTAAAGGCTGTATTACATCTGCCACTGCTCTTATTTGTGGCCTTTTTGGTAACTACATGTCAGTTGCGGTCTTGCAGACTGTAGTATCCAATTGCAGCTCCGTGGGTGTGTGTTTAGCAAACTGAGTGCCGGCCATGTAGATCTGCAGATTTGGAGTGTGAGCTGTGTAGATTTACCTTGCAGTAATATTTTGTTTCCTGGCATTTTCTTCTCTTACAAATCTCTACAGTGATTTATCATTAGGGTCTAGTAACTGAATTACATGCTATGAGTATGAGAATCCAGTCAAAGCTCTGTCTGTGCTCTAGAAGCTTCAAACGTACCAATATCAAACATTCAGTAAGCACTTGCTAAGTGAGGTCATATAAGACCCCTCAAAGATAGCTATTATTTAATCATAATTTATAGGGGTTAGAATTTGGGGCTCGGGTTTCTCAAAGTCTAAAGGTCATCTTTCTTCAGGGGTCATTCTGGGCTAATAGCTGGGAGAATGGGAGGAGATTGTGTGCTAAGGACCCACAGGAAGTTTAGAGTGGGAACCTGAAGGCTTCTACAAGGGCGCTGTTTAGAAGAATTGGCAGAGTTGGTAGAACTAGAGCTTGACTAAAACAGGAAAATGATTACAGATGCTTGAGAGGCCCTTAACCTGTGCTGTGCCCATTTCTCACAACTTAGTTACGGACACCTCAAAACTCATACATGATGGAGGCACTGATCATGCTTTCATTTTACATACGAAGACTCAGAGGTACGGTGGTCAAATACCTGCCAGGGCTGCCCTGCTAATGAAAGCTAACCAGAGCACAGAGTGGACACAGGATGTCTAGATGCAGACAGAGGCATGTTAGGAACTCTACGAAGAACCAAGTATATTGGGCCTGATGCAAGGCCTTTCATTTTGAGCTTTCTGAGTGGGCGGGAAAGCACTGAAAATGAGTTGTCTTCTATGGCCAGCAGACTGCTGAAAGTTCATAAGTGCCAGCTAAGGTATCAGCACTTGACTCTACATGGGCAAGGAAGGACTGTGAAGCCTCAACTGCTTGGCATCCTGTCAATTTAGAGACTTCATTAGGAAGCTTCCTGACCACCCCTCTGGTGCCTGAAGTACCTGGTTGGTGAAGATTTCTGTAGCTAAAAGATCTGAGAGTCCCCATTACCCCAGGGCACACAATAGTTTGAATATCTAAAGTCAGGAGTGGTCCCTTTCTAATCTCTACAAAGGGGCACTGAAACATTTTGCAAATACACGAGACACTGAAAGTGGTGTGGATGGTGCTGCTAAATCCACCTGAAGGCACCTGGAGCTCTAGGTAAGCTTTAGCTATTAGCCAATTCTGACATTTTAGAAAAGAAATACAATACTGAATAAAATTAAAATACTGCAGGAAAGCTTGAGCATGGAGAATTGTCAGGGGAAACAGTCAACAGCTTCTGTTTTAACATCCACTTTCTTGTGAGTAGAACTTGGCCGAGGTCATATAGTTTTGGATCTTAGAGGTTAAATTCAAATAGCTTCTTCAAAAGGAGCGCATTTAACAAACTGTAGTTGTTGCATGCCTTGCGATAAAGGACATGGAGAGTTTGTTGTGTGCAGCAGAACATACCTAATTTACAGAGGGGTTAAATGACAAGTCTTCTCTAAATTCTAAAAGGCTTTTTGAATTTGCATTCTTATAAATAAACCAGTTTCCCTTAGAAGCAACCTTAAGTCTAATAAATAAACAAAACCAAGCAGTTATTTCATGTAGTGGCTTTCATGCCAGAAAGAAATGATCCAAGATAACACATGGTATAGCTTCTAGAAGATAGCTGGGCGAAAAGCTATGTAGCATGGTTTCTCTGTCCAGTATCCGCAAAGCCCACCATCCCGTGCTTGACCACAGTGTGCCCCTTTGGATATTTTCTCGTGAGTTTTACCTTGTTGACAAAAGCCTTTCCATTTCTTTCCCCCTCCTCTGTGAATCCATTATTTCCTTGAGGATCCCTTGAGCTGGTAAAGACTACCCTCTTCCTTGATAAACTGTTTTCCAATTTTCTCTTAGCAGTTATAGAAACAGGATGAGATAGGGCTGTCGCTATCCCCCAGGTCCCTCAAAAGTGCATTGAATACACTGTGCTGGGTCCATGTTCACTTGTTCCCTTTTCCCAAAGTTGAAGAAGGAATATTTTGGGAGAAATTGATTGCTTCCCCCCCCCCACTCCATTCACATGCAGGCAGTGATTCATAGCAAGAGCTTCGCCTTTCTGCTTGTTTTATTACCTCTTAAAAAATCTGGATAAGTGCTCAAGAAAAGAAAACACAAGGTTGGGGGCTTTTTATTTATTCTTTCTCACTGCCCAGAGCCAACCACTTAATCATTTCAGAGCTTTGATTTTATGGCATTTCCATACTAATGTGCATTTACCTTGCTTTCTTCATTAGAAATTTTACATAATATTGACTGGCTCTCCACTATGAAATATGAGTAAAAAATAAGGCCATGCTATTATTTTGACTAATTCTTTTTTCCCATTGATCATTACTGATATATTAAGCATTCTACTAATGGTTTGTATAGCATTAAAAGAAATTCTCCCTGATTTTATTTTTGCACTACAAAGTTCAGCGAATGTGATCTCCTTAGAGAACAACTTTTATGCCCATGCATGTTCTTTTTGCTTTCTTCCTTGCACTGACCAGCTTGTCAGTTATTCTTCTGTTGTCGAGAATAGCTGTCTTTATAGTTTATTCCTTATCTACAGTGTAGGTATTTGTGCTCTACCCTTTGCTTTATACAGATCAGAATCATGGGTGAGCAAGGAGAAGTTCTTCAGTTGTTTTTGGCAGTTTTTTGTAACTTCTGGTGCTTGGCAGCAGAAAGTTTGATGGGACAGCTTCTGGTAGCCCCCTTTAGTGTTACAGCTCTCTTTCAGGGTTCTGGTAGTAAAATTCTTAATTCTATGTGTTACAGCACTGATGCAGACCTGGAGGAATAGGATTCCTTAGCCCTTCTTTAACAACAGTGGGTATTGCAGTTTTCTCTGGGAAGACCTAGCCTATCAGGGTCCTCAGCCCTGAATAATGGCGAGTATCAGAAAGCGGGGTGCCCCAGCACCTTGACTCTGAATGTTTGGTTACTTTCTGCAATGTCTGGTACCACATTCTGCAGCTTTTCTTTCTCTGGCTCTTTGTAGCGTCCTCTGCTTTCTAGACCTCAGCTCTTCCACTTCTTGCCACTCCTGCCTACCTCCCCTCATCCCTGCTCTAACTTAACTGTTCAGCTGCCTCTTGGTGTGACAGCCTCTGTCAGTGAGAGGCAGCTACTGCCATTTTTTTTAATATTGTTTCTGTTCTTTCTTTTAGCTTGACCTCTTTTGCAGCTGTCTGTGTAGTTAGCCACTCTGACACTTACACAGCGTGCCCTGCCATCTGTTCAGCTTCACCTCGTCTTTAGCTTCCCAACAGCCAGCCTGCCCACAGCCTTCTCATCTTGGCATACTGTGACTGCTGCCTCCCGCTGCTCACCCCACTGCCACTTCGCTGTTTCTGCAGCTTCTTCCTTCAGCTTGGAAGGCACAGCTAGAAACAGGCAGAGCCAACTCCAGAGAAGCTTTTAATTGGACCTAATGTTCCAATACCGGGGGTGGGGACATAGAAAAGGGACTCCCAGCTTTCTGGCCAAGTGAGGAGGCAGCCTGCTTATGGAGCCAGAGAAGGGACATTTGTACCAATCATGGGGAATCTCATATGTAAAACGAAGGTTTGTATTTCCACCAATCACATTGTCCCTCTGCTGTGCCACCTGGGGCAGGCAGGGTTCTACCTCTGACTGAGGTGGAAGTGGTTGTCTAGACTTCACTGAGGTGTGGCAACAAAAAAAAAAAAAAGCAGAAAAAAAATCTTTAAAATGGTCCTAATTGAAGGTGTGCCATAGAAGGTGGAAGAATTAGCTGGAATCCTTGTGTAGTTTTCCGAATGAGCCCCAGGAAGTATTTGTGATGGCAATTGTTGGTACTCTATCTTGCTGCTTAGACTGAGAGTCCTAGGTCAATCAGGAAGAGACCCACAGTTGCCATTTAGGAAGTCAAGTTGCCCTGGATCCCAGTACTCTTGCTTATTTACAAGAAATAAACTTGAGAAACATCTGCAATAAAAACTTCCACAAATAATAAGCGACTTAAGGGGACTTTGTGATATTTTAGTAACAATATTTAATGCCTTCCATATGCGCCAGAAAGTGGCAGTCCACCCTCCCTGTTTCATTCTAACAATGCTGACTTCGCTGTTATGGTTTAGTTTAATATTAAGATTACATTTTATCATTTATACTACCAATGTCATGACTCTTAAATCACTCAAAATCACCAAGGTCAAATTAATTATTCTAATATAACCTCTAACTGATTAAAATCATGTAATTTTTTTGTTCATATCTACTTTATATAAAATTTTCAGCTTTAAAAATACAGCTTTCTTTCCTCCCTTTATTTCTCCCATCCTTTCTTTCTCTCTTTCTTTCTTCCTTCCTTTCTTTCTTCCTTCCTTTCTTTCTTTCTTTCTTTCTTTCTTTCTTTCTTTTTTCCTTCCTTCCTTCCTTCCTTCCTTTCTCCCTTTCTTTATCCTTCCTTCCTTTCTATCTTTCTTTGTTTTTTTTATTGGTAATGGAATGTATTTTCACCATAATCAGAAGTTTTGTCTACTTAATTATAAATGTATTCAACATTCTAATTTTCATTTTTCATGTTGACTGTCCTCTTGCATTCAACTGAAGTAGAAATATATACAATAATTATAAGGAATAGGACATCATTGTTTACCAATTAAGGCAGAATTCTGTTATGAACCAGGAATGCCAATGGAGGCTTCCTAGGTTGAGACCAACATCCCTTTTTTTCCTCGATGAGATGACTAGAGCTAAGCCAACTACCGAGGCATAAACCTGGCATCCCACTTTGTGTTCATCTGGACTGATTTAATAATTTCCTGACTCTCTGTGCTCTGCTTTCTCCTTAATTTTTCTGGAATACTTCTTCAGCTTCCTTGGAAGGTAAAATAGAAATTTAATCTTGTAAGAATGAAAAGTCATTATCTCCCTTCTAGTTGATAATTGGCTGGAAATGCAATTCTGGGCCCAAAACAGTATTAGTTGAGCATTTTAAAGCATTGTTCCATTAACTTTTGATTTCTAGTATGCTTATAAAGAATCTGCTTTCTGAATCCTGGTTCCTCAATAGACACGTGTTTGTGTTTGTCTTTCTGTCTACCTGCCTGCCTGACCTGTGTACCTGTTTTGCTTACCTTTTTAAATAATAATCTTTGCTTCTTTAGACTTGTTAAAGATAAGTAGATTGGACCCCCACGTCCTTTATTTTTTTATTTGCAGATTATACTACACTTGCATCATCTACCCTTCTATTTCTTCCCTCTAATCCCTCTTACCCATCCTTGCTTTACTCAAATTTGTGACTTGTTTCATTAGTTGTTGCTACATATATAAGTGAAGCCTGATCAGTCTCTGGAATGTTGTCTGTGTGTTTGCAGGGCTGACTATGTAGTATTAGATAACCAATCCCCAGGAAAGAATGTTTCCCTTACTCTCAGCATTCCTTACCTGCCTGTAGTTCTTTGGGTGGGACTGAGGCATCATGGTCTTTCCCCTGTCTACCAGCATGTCTGTTGTTGTTATCCTTCTTCAGCTCATGTTTATTCAGACATATTGGTGAGGCTTCATGGGTATAGCTCCTCATATCACTAGGAGACACAGTCTCACAGCAAACCATGTGATCTTCAGGCTCTTACAATCTTTCCGGCACCTCTTCTACAATGTTTCCTTTGACTTGCTAAAGATGAATAATGTCTTGAACCCTTAGAAAAACAAACAAACAAACAAAAACATAATTAGTCTATAAGACCTTGCAAATTAAAGATTAGTTTCATTTTTTATACATAAAAATCTTTTTTAAAGAATTATGATCATTTCTTATTCTACATATTCTACTTCTTGTTGTAGTTACTCTGGATGTCCCAGGTCTGATCTCACCTCTCTCTCTCTCTCTCTCTCTCTCTCTCTCTCTCTCTCTCTCTCTCTCTCTCTGTGTGTGTGTGTGTGTTGTTGTTGTTGTTGTTCTTTTACTCTGTGGGTCCATCGATTACAATTTTTATCCCGTTCTCTGCTTCCTGAATTATTTCTGTTTCCTTGAAGGTCAGTTTTCTTTTGTTCGTCTTGAATTCTCTATGATTTTTTTCCTTAATATCTCCTGAGTTTTTTGGTTGCTCATTCTTTTTTTTTTTTTTTTTTTTTTTTTTTTTTTTTGGTTTTTCGAGACAGGGTTTCTCTGTGGCTTTGGAGCCTGTCCTGGAACTAGCTCTGTAGACCAGGCTGGTCTCGAACTCACAGAGATCCGCCTGCCTCTGCCTCCCGAGTGCTGGGATGGTTGCTCATTCTTAAATAAGAAAGAAGATTTGGAAAGTTATCATAACTTCCTTTGGCTATTTGATGAGTATAATGTCCTGTATATTTCTAAAAGAGTCTCAATTGAGCTCTCTATTATCGGACAGGTATTCCCAACTGATAGCCTTCTGTTTAGGCTGACTTGATAAAGAATCAAGACTGATGGCTGCAAACCTCAGGACTATGAATGCCAACATAAGAAGGAATTTGCACTTGAGTGTTAGCACTTAGAATATTAGAATATCCCTAGATGGTTTATCTAATTAAAGCATAGTCATCTTATTTTATTTATTTAGTATATTATTTTAAAAATGGGAGTAGGGACTGATGCCAGACAGCCCATCCTGCTATGTAGTTCAGTCCAGTTGTTCTTATGAAACCTTTACTTTCTTCCCACTTTCAAGTCCCAATTTTTCCCTTTGCTCTCATGAATTCCTTAACCCTGAGGCTGGACCCATTGTACTTCCAAATTCTCACCTTCTCAACCCCCTTGAACTGTTGCCTCCCTGTCCTTCCCTTATCTCTTTTAATTTCCTTTTATTGTCTTCCTTAATGGTGCTGAAATCCTGCACCTTTGTTGTTATGTGTACCATTTTTGCAGTTCTATACAACTGGTACACACATAAAATATTACTGATCTAGGAATGTGGCACAGTGATAGAGTATTTTCTTTCTAACATAAATGGTAAACGAGTAGAACACCATTGGTTTATGTTCCCCAGTGGAACTTAGAGTTGAATGGCTAGTCTCAGCCTGGCTTCTTGTCTCATGAGCTCATTTGGTGCCTTTGAAAATTATATTAAATAAAGATAAAAATAAAATAAAACACATATGTATATATTTATATTTGCATACATGTACACTTAATATACCTGTACATGAATGACTTTCTCAAACAAAAGAAAAATGCACACCTTTGTTCTCTCTATCCTCCATACATCTTGATAGCTTTGATTAAGAATTTTCAAGGCAAGGATTTTAGACTTTTCACAAATCTTTGAGAGTTGTGCAGTTTTCAGGTTGTTAATATACGAACTATATGGTAATTGAGCCATTCTTAAATTAAATAGCTATTTTTCTCCATTTTCCTCAGCTACACATCAGTTTTGACTTCTGTGTCTGTTCAGAGAATGTGTAAAACTGTATTTTGTATAAAATGTGATCTGTACATTCTGTGTATGTTCCATTCACAATATAAGAAACTTACAAATCAGGTTAAGGTACTAATCATACTCTGTGGTTGGCTGATATTTTTTTAATAGTGAAAACTTCACAATTAAAGAAATAGTGAATTGATTAACATTTTGATAAAAGTTACCATACTGTAGATAGGTAATGGTGTGCATATCAATACAGCTTTTAAAGTACATGTTGAAAACACTGGAAGATTTGAGTTAGCATGAGACATGTCAGAGAAAACATGTCTGGTTAAAACATTAATTGAATCAGACACATGTTATTCTGGAATAAATTGGAAATGACCATTCGCCAACACAGAAGGCTTGCCTATATGTCTTTTTACAAAAACAGTAAAAGGAGTTTGACTTATTTTCCGTTGTAGAATATTTGTTTGTTTTTCTGTTTTTTAATGTGGTAAAAAAAAAAATTCCAGAAACTCTCTTGGTTTATTCAATAGAAAACAACCTCAGTTGCCAAGGAAACAGCAGCCAAAACTGTTTCAAATGTCTTCTCCTTGCCAACCCTCGCCTGTCTATTCTAGCTTCCTTCTTGAGAGTCATCATCCTCCAGACTTCATGCCAGCTGATTCCAATTAATGTCCCGGAGTCTGTAAACAGGTGTATTTTTGTTATCAAGGTGGGTAATAAATAAATATATCATCATTTGCTTTCCATGATAGCCCCACCCCCATTTGGAAATGATGTCCTCACCCATTTTCTGGTGAAAAGCACCATGTTTATGTAATGAGTCTGAACCATTATCTCCTGAGGCTGCACTAGGGCCTATGCAGCCATAGGTCTGGGTTTTGGTTTCATTCCTTAGTATTCTGCCTCAGGATGAGGCCCTAACCCTAGCTCAGTATCTGGTGTCAATTTGCAATTGGTCCCAGCTGGCTTCAGATAGCACAGGCCATGCTATAGCTTTGTTCTTCGCTTTCATTTAGAACAACTAGAATAGCTTCTTCATATAATAGATGAGTTTCTAGAAAAGTCTGCTTTAGTTTCTTCAGGCTACTATAAACAAAACAAAAAACAAAAACTGAATACCTTAAAAAAAACAGAAACATATTTTATACTTCTGATGGTTAAAAAATCCCAAATCTACCTCCTCACAGATTTGGTATCTAGTAAAGTGTAGCCACTCGTTTGTCCCAACTGCCCAGAACCAAAACAACCACAAAGAAACTATATTAATTAAAACACTGCTTAGCCCATTAGCTCTAGCTTTTTATTGGCTAACTCATCTTAATTTAACCCATCTCTCTATTGATCTGTGTATCACCACGTGGCAGTGGATTACAGGCAAAGTTTCAGTATGTCTGTATCTCTGGCAGTGGCTCCATGGCGTCCCCCTGACTCTGCCCTTCTTCCTTCCAGCATTCCATTTAGTTTTCCCCACCTACCTAAGTTCTGCCCTATCTACAGGCCAAGGCAGTTTCTTTATTAATTAACTAATAAAGCAACAATAGACAGAAGGACCTCCATTTCCCCTTTTCTTTTTAAATAAAAAGGAGAACTTTTTATTTATTTTTATTTAAAATTACATATAGGAAAACAGGTATCAAGCAAGAATTACAGTTACAATATTTATATCTACTTTATCTTTTATCATATCTAAGGAAAACTATAACTATAAATTCTTCAACTCCATCAAAGACTCCAGAAGGATATAATATTACCTAAGTAAATAGGAAGTACATTGTAAGCAACTTCCAAAACTCTAGAATTGACAGAGACATCTCGCTGCCTGGACAGTCACCCAAAGTTCTTCTTTACCATTGGGGCACCCATCTTGAGTCTACAGGTCCATAGTATCCATCAGACTTTTCCATGAAGCAGGAAATTTCAAAGACAGTTCCACCTGTTATTAGCAGTTTACCAATCACTCTCTTCTGTATCCTGCAGAATGTCTCGCAGACTCTTTCATGAAGCAGGAACCTTGAAGGACCATCTCACCTTTAGGCAAGTTCAGCAGTCATTTCTCTTTGGGTCCTGTATGTCCAGTTAAGCAGTCCAAGGAAGAGCAGTTTCTTGCCCAAATGGCTAAGAAGCCTCTTCAATGCCCATCTTCCTCTCGAAGTAATTTGTGCTGCCAGGAACAGATGTGTCTCATTGTCATGAAAAATCCTAATTAAAACATTTTAAATGCCATATTCTGAAGGTCTCCGAAAGATTTGAAGAATACCTATCTAATGGAAATATATCTCTATACATCTAGAAAATCTAACTAACATGACTACAATTTTGACTATATAGATTGCTATCTTAATTATACATTACATAGTGTTCACAAACACAACAAAATTAATAAAAACATAAAAAATTATGCTCCATAGTTTGTAGTAACATGTAAAATATATATTAGCAGGTCTAAAAATTTCTAAGTGCTATAAAGTGACAACATTTTTTATTGAAAATAGATTCTTCTTTCATACAATACATCCCAACAAGAGTTTCCCCTCCCTCCACACCTCACAGCTCCTTGCTACCTCCTCTATCCTCCATTTCCCTTCAGAAAAGAGTAGGTCTTTAAGAGGCAGCACAAACACAACAAAAGAAGATACAATAAGACAGGGCAAAACCCATATCAAGGGTGGACAAGGCAATCCAATAGGAGGAAAAGAATCCCAAGATCAGGCAAAAGAGTCAGTGACAGACCCAGTCCCACTGTTAGGTGTCCAATAGAAACACCAAGCTAACAGCCATAACATCTAAGCGGAGGATCTTGTGCAGAGCCATGGTAGGCTGTGCTTGCTGTTTCAGTCCCGAGGACCATATGAACCCTGTTTATTTGATTCAGTGGTCCGTGTTCTCCTGGTGTTCTCACCCCCTCTGACTTCCACAATCTTTTCTACTCTCTTCTATGGGGTTCCCTGAGCTCCTAGGGGAGGACTCTAGAGACATCCAATTTAGATTCTCTCTCTGTGCATAATGTCTGGCTGTAGATCACTGCACCTGCTCCTATCTGCTGCAGGAGCAAGACTCTCTGATGGTGACTGGGTAAGGAACTGATCAGTATAGCAGAACATCATTAGGAATTATTTCATTGAATATTTTCCCAGTCATGTTTGGTTCTAACCTAGGTCTCTGGGCTATCCAGTCTCTGGTTCTTGGTCATCTAGGCAGTGTAAGGCATGGACTCCCTCTCCTGGTATGGGCCTCAAGTTAAACAAGATATTGGTTGGCCACTCCTACAAGTCCTAGACCATCATTGCCCACTACCATCTTGCAGGTAGGACAGACGATAGTTCAAGGGTTTTGTGGCTGGTTTTATGTACAGGTTTCTCTTTTCGTATCCTGCAGTTTAAATAAATTATATATATATAATATATATGAACTGAGTGACTAATAGGATCAGCTATAGGACGGTAGATGACCACAGTTACTCTGCTATAACTATGAGTGCCAGTTTCTCAGGAATTGTATTTTACATATTCTGTATTTTGTTTGAAGAATATATTAGACCTGTACACAAAAGGGTGAATGAGAAATGGAAAGAAAAACACCTACTTGAATGAAATATCACTCATTAATAATTCTGGATGGCTCATTGGCCCTTCCTTTGGCTTAGAATGGAGACTAGGAGTAGCAGAGGACTCTTCATGGCATGTAATTTTAACTGGGTTAGTCACAGATACATCTCATTATGAGTAGTTTTGTCTCTTTGATTGCTACAGACATATAAAAAATATTTTGACAAAGCTTACATTTTTGTGGACTATTTGGGAAGTTCTGACTTTTCTAAAAATTTAGTTTATACTACTTGACCCTGTAAGAAAACACAAAGTAAATTCAGGCATGGTTCTTTTATTTTTTATTTACTTATTTATTTTTTTTTGATTTTCGAGACAGGGTTTCTCCGTAGCTTTTTGGTTCCTGTCCTGGAACTAGCTCTTGTAGACCAGGCTGGCCTCGAACTCACAGAGATCCACCTGCCTCTGCCTCCCGAGAGCTGGGATTAAAGGTGTGCGCCACCACCGCCCGGCAGGCATGGTTCTTCAGAACTATCCAGTACAATATCAAGAAGAGCAGCTAATACGACAATGGCTTCCTGAGGATTTTGCTTCATGATTTGAGAACACAAGAAAAGTCCAGCATCAGCTCAGGCTTGGGAGGAGCCTTTTACTCTGCTGCATCCAGACTTTTAATTCCCTCTGTCACAAGTGTGGGATCCTGTAATTGTTGATTATGTATCACCACAAAAAAACAAACAGCTGAATGCATCTCTTACAAAAGCGAGAAGTTAGGCTCCACTGAAAATTGTTTGCATACATGTTAACCTTCTGTCTTTCAAAGGTTCACGAGAATGGAGAGATAAAAGATGGGTGGAAGAACGATGGAATATAACAGATGTGAGGGTGGAATTTGATGGTACGAATAAGGCACGTTTTTAATGTAGAATGCAGCATCTTTGCATCCAATCAGAAATTCTAATTGTGGCGCTTGGTTTTCGGTTAATCCAGCGACTCTGAAGCTTTTTGAAAATGGCAGCAGTCACATTGGCAGCACAGAAGCCGGTCAGACGCTGTCCCGCACAATGGATGCGTTGTGATCAACCTTGAAACTGTGATTGTCATAGAAACCTTGTCTTTTGCATGGAGCCCACAGGTGTCTAATCAACAGCCGACGAATACTGCTCACGATGGTGGGCACTCTCGGCTGTACCTCCCTGCGATCCCAAATGAGAAAAGTCTTCAGTTGTTGCTTTTGCCTTTGTTCTCTTTTCTATCTGGATGTGTGGCTCCTCGCCCTACCCTATGGAATTAGCAATAGAATTAAAAATAAAGAATAAATGTCAGCCTTCCCTCTGCAAAGAAGGAAGCACATCAAAGGGGCTCTGAAGCAGCTGTGGGGGACCTGCAGTCACTTTGTCATTTATGAAGGTGTTTGCGGCAAATTCCCTTAAGCAGGTGCATAAGGTTGAGAGAGCTATTTATATTTTAGCTCCCATATCTAAATTCATTTAGAAGCCACCTCTAAACACTTAATTCCTTAATTATCCAGATGCCATGGGAAAATGACGAACCCTCAGTGGTAGAGAAGTGGTTGAAAGTGGAAGGGGGGGTCATCTAATTCAGTGTGGTAATTTTCATGTCCTCCCTAAATGATTAAACCTAGGGGTCTCATTTGTATTTTGCAGCCACAACCCTCTGCTTGGCAGCGTGTCTGACAAGCAACCCACTTCACTGCTGATTCCAGTGGTGAGATCTCCTAGTGATCCCTAAGCCTTCTGCTGAGAAAACTGGAGCTGTTCTAGGAAAAATTAGTAACCAGAAGCGGACAGTATCATGTCACAAGCAGCAATTAATGAATAGCATGGAGGATCTAAGGCTCCCCAGTCATTGCGTATCTGTAATTTATCCCTGGTTTTCAAAACATTTTACAGAGGTATTGTATGAATATTTGTAGTGGCTCTATCTTTAGGAAAACAAATCGGGTTATTTGATAAACAGGGGGAAGTAAAAAGACAAAGGAGTTGAAACTCACCTCTTTAGAACACGTCAGCAAGAGATGCCCCTTTGCCAGTACGCTAGTATTTGTCTGCTAATAGAGGGTTCCTTTGCATAGGGAAACTTACAAATAATTATTGTTCTTCATTGCTGCACTTTGTTGTGATGTTACTCCAGTTCCAAAGGCTTTCCTAAGAAAGTACAAATCTCATCTTTTTTTTAAATTGGCGAAATGTCTTATTACTACTTCTGAGACCACCAGCAATTTGAAACATGCAAATAACATGAAATACTGTATGCATTGCCTAGTACACGGGTTTATATACATTTACAAATTTAAAATAATGTACAGAGCCTTGTTGTATTTGGCTTTCTGAGTGATTGTGAAGACCTCTTTCTTTTGGACTTTTGTAATACCAATAATGTGCAGAATTCAAAGGAACCACAGAGCTATCCATAAACAGAAGAAAATAAGCTGTACTGATTGTGAAGCCAAAACCTTCAACAGTTATAAACAGTCACCATGTGGTTTTACATTCAGTATTATCAGTAAGTTATTCACAACACCTTTTGAAATATTTTCTTTTTCTCTCTCCCCCTAAATAAATTAGAGATAGTTTACTAAAAAGGATAGCCTAAAAATATGATCTTAGCGCTAGAAAGATGACTCAGCAGTTAAGAGCCCTGGCTTTTCTTACAGGGGATCCAGATTTGAGTCCCAGCACTCCCACGGCACCTCACAACCATATGCAAGTTTGGGGGGATCTGATACCTTTTTCTGGATTCCATAGGCAAAATACCCAAACACATAAAATATTTTTTTTGTAAATTATTTGAATGATGTGTCTCTTTTCAGTTCATTACTACTTTGTTAATCAGATGTTGCCCAGACCATAAAAGTCACAGTGCCCTTGGGAAACTAAAGTCATGTTCTTTGGAGGGTTGGCACCTCCAAGACTTTCTGTTGCTTGTTATTGTTTTCAGAAATGTAGTAACTCTCATTCTAACATGGAGCAATGGTGGTAAGGCAAAATGGTATAGATGGATACTTAGGATACACCTCGAAGACACTGGGTATGAAGCTGGGGAATCTGACCTTGCCTGCCTGGCTGGAGAGGAGCATAGGCCCCGTCTGGTTACGTTAACTGGATACTCTGCTAGAGTCATGGCTGCACCAGTAGTTGGTTTCTGAAATCCACAACACTCAGTTGTAAAAATGAAGACAACAGGGACAGCACTCTTGTCTTAGCTTATGGCAAGGAGAGAATACACAGTTTAAGGGTATATAATATTTTCTATCAGCCAGGCACTTGTGAAGAACTTAAATGGCAGCTCTTCCACACGGGAGAATATTAAGCACGAGAAAACATCCATACCTATATCTTAGGAAGATAACCCTGACAATAACACGGAGGAGAGAATAGAAGAAGTTTGAGGGAAGAAAAACCAAGTAATAAATGCTGCTGTAATTATTCAGTCAGTTGTTTTTGAGAAACTGCAGAAACAGTGTACAGACAGATAGACGTGCTATAAAAAGCAAAAGATCAGTTGAGGTTGGATCATAGATATGCCTGCAAGGGAAAAGATAAAACAAGAAAATAGAAGAATGTTGACACAAATTAACAAACAAAGTCAAATTAAAAGAAGTAGGTCTTGTAAATTCCATAGACACAGTCCCAGGAGGCCTTCTAGAAGGGCTATTAAGACCTGAGGGCCATTGACAGACTTACTTTTAGAATTGTATACTTGGGAGGGATATACAATAAAACATCGAATGTATAACATGAATACTTGAAATTGTATGGGGATAAAAAAAATTCCCAAATTACAGCGTGGAAATATGTCAATGTTAGTGGTGGACCAAGAAGAAAATTAAGAGATGGCAGTGATCCCAATAGTCAAGGAAAGCATTTCAAGTGGACAGAAGGAAGGGGCTTCTAAGATGTCATATTCAGAACAAAGGTGAAATAAGACAAAGCGAAGGAATTTGCTATTAAACCTACATTCTCAGAAACTTCAGGTTCCTCTGCCAGGAACTGAAGAATAAGTTGGTGATAGGCAGGAAACTAGTGTGAAACTGAGAAACTTAGTGCTGAATAGACATAAAGAAAGCCTTATTTTCTCAGAGTGTCTAATTAGTTTCTTGCATTGGAAGGTTAAACATTCAATCGTATTGGATTAATTGTTTTAATTGAAGTCTTATTTGAATCGAGCTTCAATGATTTTCTTTGTTCTAGCTTCCCGCCTCTCTGATTTCTCAAGCAACTTCATGTACAAAAGTTAAGATGAGGCTTATATGAATACATAAGAGACTTGCTTTTATTAATAAATGTTAGTTGTTTCTTCCACTGTCCTCAATGACAATTTTAAAAATATCAAATCCCTCCTAACAACTCTTCCACGTCTTCATTGTCATCCATCTATTCCGTAACAAAACACAAACCACCAGAAGTGATAATTTTTCCATCTTTGGATCTGTGATCGAGATATGCAATATTTCCCACGTTCTTTTACAATGGAAGAGGCAATCTTTTCGTCTAGTGTTGTTGGCTTTATCTCCTATCTCTTTCATAGAACTCTATACTATAACTCACCTCCTCATTTATATTATTCTGTGTTTTACTTGACTTCCTGTATCAGTAATCAAGTATTCTCAACCCTCTGCCAGGCTTTTGGAATGCTTTTAAGATCTTTCTACCCCCACCTTTTACAATGAAGCTGTTAATTCCATAGCTTCAAAGAGTTTGCCCCATTTTTGACATACAACCCTCACCCTGCCTTTTGCATGTTCCTATATGTTGAGTGTTCTATTTCATATGCCTTTTCCCCCTTAAGCTTCTCTCAACTTTTCAGCCTCAGTTAGCTATCATTTCTGTAGAATAACTTCCCTCAAGGGGCTCTTTTTTGCATTATGTATGCCACACTTTGGATTATACTCCGTATTTCTTAACTAAAAGGCAGTAAAATCCCTCAGTGGAGAGATGATATCTCTTTCTCTTTTTTCTTTATAAGATAATTTTAATTTTTTCACATATTCATTATATATGAATATGTATACTTGAAAATACACATATATTCATAGATGATAGATAGATGATAGATAGATAGATAGATAGATAGATAGATAGATAGATAGATAGATAGATGATAGATAGATAGATAGATAGATAGATAGATAGATAGATAGATAGATGATAGATAGATAGATGGATGGATGGATGGATGGATGGATGGATAGATAGATAGATAGATAGATAGATAGATAGATAGATAGAGATAGAGAGATAGATAGATATGGTGTATTATGTATAATGCTTAATGTATCCCAACTTCTCCTATAACTCTTTTTCTTCCCAACATATTCTTTTCCTATGTTTTATGTCGTCAAAAAAATCCACTGACTTAAACTGTTTACACATACATGAATGTGGTGTAATTTGCTGTGTCATGTGTAACTTACTTGTTTTATCTCTGAAAAAGAAGAATGATTCTCCCTCTATCAGCAGCTGCTAATGTAGAAGGCTCCTCAGTTAGGGGTGAGACTTCATATCCTCATCCCACATGCCTGCTGGAATTTCAGGAGGCTCGCTCTTATGCAGGTTTTCTTAGCTACTTTGAGTACAACAGCCATATCATGTCCAGAAAGCAGCATTTTGCAGCACTGTCTATATCCTTTCATTCTTGAGTTCTTTCTGTCCCCTTCCATGATGTTCATTGAGCCCTGGTGATAAGGGAGAGGCGGGAATACAGATGTTCCTTTTAGTGCTGAGCATTAAACAGTCACTTATTCCCAGCACTTTGATCTGTTATGAGTCTCTGCATTGACCATTGCCCAATGCAAATGTAAGTGTCCTTAAGACAGAGAGCAGCACTGAGCTGTGATTATAAATATAAATACTTAGAAGACAGCTTGACAGTGTGCCCATTTGACAAAGCAATAGCTGTAAGCTCCCACTAAAAAGTATGACCTTGCCAGGAAGTGCCTTTGGACTAGGTTTACACAACAGAAATTAATTCCTTCCTGTAGAGTAGACCTCAAATACAATCAGAAAGTTGTTGGGGGCCCACATAACATTAATTTCACTATTGTACCAGTGGGCACATCTTGCCTAGAAGGTCAATACTGTGGCATTCAGGATCTATCACAGAATAAGACAGTTGGTGACTTTTTTTCACCTTCCACTACTATGGAAAGTAGCAGGGAAGACATTTCTCTATGTCCAGTAACCAAAGAATATGGTATCTTCAGCAAGTAATAGTGGTCTTACCATTTAATTATGGTGGGTAACCAAGAACACGATAATACCCTGCATTTTTCCTGGAGGGAAGCTTATGGTACCTTTATAACCAACATTCATAAGGGGATTGTTCATGTCGGGCACTGTGACTTTTATTTAACAACCCATGAGAGCTTTGGGGAGTCACCTTACCCACCCTTGCAGGATATTTCCATTCTAGTCCTTTGTGTGTGTGTGGGTGTGTGGGTGTGTGTTTACAAAGTAGTAGGTTTTCTTTAAGACTTTTCAAATATTGTCAGATTTTTTTTCAACATAATATTTTTCTATTGATTCTTTGGGAATTTCACATCACCCACCTCAGTCCTACTCATTTCCCAGTCCATCCATGTCTACATCACCCCCAAAGAAAATTAAAAAGAAAACAACAGCAACAACAACAACTACTACTTCATCAACCCCTCTGGGCAATGATCTGCTCTCCTATCAACCACAGTCTTCTCTTAGCTGCAGCATTAATACAGGACTCATCACTGAGATTCTGCTCAGAGATTCTGCTGTTGCCCAGAGTCATGGAGAGCCTGCTTCTATGGTTCCACATGACTGGTCCCTATGTGAGCTCTAGAAGTTTATAGGTTAACAGTAGAAGTTGGGGTGGGCCAATTCAAAACCCTGGATCTGAGCCTGGGTGGTTATTGAGTTAGTGAGCATGGGCCCCTACGCAGCCAGACTGCAACCTGGCCAGGGGCTGGGCCAGTTCTCCAGAGTCTGTGACACTGTCAGTTTTGATTAATGCTTTGCCTTGTCTCCTCTTCTTCCTCTTTCCCTGCCCTAGCCCTGCTTGAACATTCCCACCCTCAACAATATTGCCCACCTCACTTTCATATCACATGTGTTCTATTATCCCCTTTCATGCTTACTGTCTCTTTCCTTTTTCTTACTAATTCCTATGTGATATATACAGCGGCAGAGACTAACTTCCTAAAAAGGTTTTGCTGAATGTTCATTGCACAATCTTATTAGTAGATAGGTTCACTGGCTCATATATTATGATGTAATTTGCCTAAAATAGATTTATATTCGATTGATTTTTACATTGAGTTTCATACATTGATTTAACCATAAAGCAAAGAATAATTTTACATGAAATCACATCCTCATGGGAAACAATTATAATTGCAAATATGTCTCTACTGAAAAAGTGTTGACCTCAACATTTGGAAAAACAATCCTTAGCATTTGTGTATCTAATTCAATGAGCGTTGTCTCTTTGCCATGTATGTTTGACTTTTCATTTTCTGCATTCAATCCTCTGATACCATTAGTTATTCATTCAGTCAGACATATAATGTTTAAGTAAATGTATAGAGAAATATTTCTCAAATGGAGTCTACCTATGATTTCCTGGTTTACTCAACTATGGCTCAAGTGTCCTAAAGACCCACCTTAGCATCCAGATGCGTGGCTGAGCAGTCTTGCTAGCAGATTCAAATGAAGGCAGTAAAGAAAATATATGCTGATAGCAATAGCCTTGAAATGCTGATGGAGATAACTTGGACATCACCCTAATGCATCCACTGACTTGCCATATGACTTTGATTCATACTAGTTAAGTACTGTAAAAGGTATTGCTAAGACAGGCCCAAACCGTACACAGCAACAGTTTATTTCCTTATGTGGACACAAACAAAATAGCCCTAAAGTGACATAAAAATCTGCTCTTATAGATGAGATAATTAAGTGCCTAGCAAAGAGAGGAGAACATCCATGCTCTGAAAATGAGAACAAAGTAGAATTTCACATTAAATAGTGGGATTTCTTGCATTATATACAATAAGAATATTTGAGAAAAATTTCAATCATGTGCCTCATCTGCTAAATTGCTCATGAATATGCATAGACTGAATGAATGAGACCAGATGGATCAATCAGTAAATTAGATTGTTTATTGATTACACTTGAAATCATATTTTAAAATCTTTCAGAAGTACACACATACATGTATTCAAGGGCATCCTTTCACAGAGTAGAAAGCTGAATTATTCAAGAAATATTGCTGACTTAGTCGATTGTGTGAACTAGAGTAGAAATATAAAATATTTTTTATTATTGTCTACCACAAGTTATGCTGCAAATGTACAAAGATAGTGATGCCAAATATATAAATTCTATTAAAAGAAAAATATATATGAATATTTATATTTAGTGAAATGAGAATAAATTTTCTAAATTCTATCTAAAACTAAAGTTAGAAGCCAAAGGGAAAATACTTATGGACATAATTGTATTAAAATTTGAACTTAGTTAGCTCAAAGACATCCATAAGCATATAGATGACAAGCTAGGGACATTTAATAATTTGTATAAGTTAATGACCTTACTCAAAATAACTCCTTTGAAATAATGAAATATATATATATATATATATATATATATATATATATATATATATATAATGGTAAAATACCACAAGAAATTTGAAAAATGAAAATAAAAGGCAATGGATAAACAATCATGAATAGCTGATCTATATTAGTTAACTCTTAAATGTGTAGATGAATCATGTTTCCTGTTGACAAGTGTATGAAGATACAGTTATTCACAGCTTCTCTTGGTGGGAATAGAAAGGTGACCTTTCTAACAGACAGTTTAGAACTATTCTTAAATATTAACAGTTTTGGAAATGTGTGTATCCATCAATATGTATGCCAGTCAATCCAGCAATCCCTTTAGGAATTACCCTCAAGAAACAGTCAGAAATGTTACCACAGATGCTTGAAAGGATATGATTATCTGTTATTTGCTGGTAGTTAGGAAAAATGAAATTTGGCTACCTAAACATTTTTGTCAGGATAGGTTGAAGAAATGAAGCAACTTCTATAATCTTTCTTAAAAAAATAATTTGGCAGTGTACATCAAGAATTACAGTAAAAATAAAATAATTACATTTTAAATATATTTATATCCTTTGGCATGTTGATTCATTTTTCTAGGACTTTCTCCCAAGGAGGTAATTAAGAATACATATAAGACAATTCATATAGATATTCATTCAAATGTTAGAAAAATTTGTAATCCATTGTTGGATTATGAGCATTTGGTGAGCAAATAAATGGTGGAGCCTTAAATACAAGAATATGTAATCACCTATATGTGTTACCTATAATGGTTTTTAATATCTTGGAAATATGCATGTGTTGAGCATCAGAGTAAGCAGGAAAGATGATAGGATGGTATTCCTGTGACCAAACTCAGTTATTACCTCAATGGCTTGTCTAAGCCCCAGCTTCATAAGCTGCAATAGTAGTACATAATTATTTATTCCATACAAGGATGTTGCAATGTAAGGATTACATAAGATCATTAATTATTCCACAGGCACATATTCAATAAGAATTAACTAGTATCTTTATGGGGTATATCAGTCCACAATGGGTTGTTATAACTGTTTAAAAACACAATGCAAATAATATACTAGAAAACTAAGAGTAGCTGTCACGGATCGGTGCAATAATCAGTGACTAGTGTGCTTGCATACATTATCCAGATTTTCCTTCTTCCATGTTTAAAGTATGTAGGCTTGGCTTGAGTTTTGCTTTGCTTCCGAGTGGAATAGAGACAAGGGATTTCGAGAAGAAAGAGTCAATGCAACAGGCAGCAGTCATTGCCAGCACCTGGGCTACCAGGCCAGAACCTCCATCACCAGCACCATCTGCCACACAACAGTGATTACAGTCCTGGCTAGGGGAAGGGTCTGATGGCCAGAGCAGTGGTTCTGCAATTGTGCTTGGTATCAGGACCAAGACCAGGGCTGAGGTTAGCAGGAATGCCAAGGGCACACCTCCAGAGATTTTCATATGGTGGGACTCAAGTAGAATCCAAGAGCTTTAATATTTTATAACACCTCCACCTGTGAGTCATACCAAAAATCGAAAACCTCACAACTAGAGTATGGTATTGACACAGCCAAGATGCCATGTTGCATCCCCAAGGGACTTCCACAGCAAGCATGTTTGAGTGCCTGCAGGCTGCAGGCCTGTTTACTGTCATATGTTTGGCCTTGCCAGAGCCAGGTTAGGGTCTGAATGGGAAGGCAATTATCCTCCCCATCTCCATTTCTTTCTCCCCTCTACTAAATCATTAACTAGAAAAGTAAGGGCTTCTGTCAGTGAATCAGTAACAGTGTCTTTGTCAAGCCACAAGGAGACATGGCTTGCAAGCAGATGATCTGAAGAGCTGCTCGGTGTGGTGGGACTGATGTTTGAAAGAGCAGAGTAGTTTTGATTTGTAGACATATTGGTATTGGAAAGAGTCTGCAGACACTGTGTTTACACATAACCGTCCTCAGCATTTCCTTTATGTTGGTTCCATCTAGTTATACATTATGTATAACATTGCCTTAAATGTATTGTATGTTTTCGATTCTGAATTCGTCTGCAGTCCAGAATGTCCCAGCACAGAAGATCAATTGACCAGATAAAAGTAGAAAGTCTTTCTACCCAAAGTAATCATCCTAAGAGCACCCAGGATGCAATCTTTGCAACATTCATACAACTGATTTTCACCGGCCCTTCTGCAAATTCCATTCATGTTTGCTTTTGAAAATACTTTTTAATTAAAAATCATCCCCAGGATTTTCCACTGTGTTCAGTTCTCAGCATCGGAAAGTGATTGTATAATTGCACTAGAGTTGGGATGGGTGGGAACCATTGTTTGTGTTCTTGCTTTGTAAATTTGAGCCCAGTGGAGTGAATTACATCTCTGACTTTCCTACAGATCTTCACTCCCACTTTGCATTTGTGGTGTTAGCAGAAAGTGAATGGGACTTTAGCATCTCCCAGATTTAGCGCCAGATCCATATTTTTACTACAACTGCAGAAACTATAGAAATACTGTTTCTCCATTTTTAAAACAAAAATGATCATGTGGATTTTATAGACTTGTAAATGGGTGTTTTATGTATACAATGTATGATCAAGTCAGGGCTGTCATTTGAGTTACTGCTGCAAATGAAAGCAAAATAAATACACATGTATAAAGCATACAGATGACACAGCCAGAAACGTTAGCTCATGTTGGACATGAAGAATCAAGATTGCTGTCATTCAGCTTTTTAGGAGACTAAGAAAGAAGGAACTCAAGTTCAAAGCCTGTTTGGGCTACAGAGCTAGTGTGAGGCCATCTTGAGCCACTTTGTTTGACCCTGTTTCAAATTACAAAGCAAAAGACATGCTGAGGGGGGAGCATACTGTAAAGTTCCTGCATAACATATGGAAGGCACTGGGTTCCATCCCCATAACTGTATAAACGAACACAGAAAGGATTCATACTTTTCAAAAACTGTAACATTTAACAAATATTCAATTGAGGCTCCAGAAGTGGGTGTTCAGTTGCTGATTTCATAGATATTCTTCTAACATCTCCCTTTCACTGGAATGCACTATGCATTGGTCTTTGTTGACTATTGGAGCTTTCTGGTCCCTTCATCCATTCTTCATTTTCCTCTCAGTTCTTTTGGCCTGCCCATCTCTATGTCTCTTTCACCTATATTACCCTTTTAGTGGTGGTATTATTCATGCTCCATCTGCAACCATTTGATCTGCCTTTCCCTATCATCTTTCTTAGGTTTGACTATGAATTCACTGATAAACACAGGCATCATATAGCACATTAGTATATCCCAATTGTATCCCAATATTTCCAAAGAGAAGTCATTGAGTTTTCCTAAAAATTCAGCTATCCCTATTGGTGTTGCCTCACCATTTACTCTTATGCGCAAACCAGACATCTGTATTCCTGAAATCTGTTGATCTGAGTTTATCACTCATTAAGTCAACCAAGTGCTATGGTTTAGTTATTTTTCCTGATATGACATGCCTGTTTCTTTCTGAATTATCACCTTCCTCCTCTGTTCTTTTCGTAATCTTTCCGTGGGTTTCCATAGTCGTTCCTCTTAGCCCTGTGTTTGTGCAGAACGTTCTCAGTATTGCTGTCGCAGGAGTGTATAGCAAAAATTAAAACAAGATATACTCATGTATAAGTACATTTTTTTTATCTCTTAGAGCCCATCTACTGAACTCCTTCTAGATTACTATAAAATACAAATAGCACTTATGCGTGTCACATTGTTAGACACGTTCAATTTGAAAATGTATGTGCTAGAAACTTCTATTAAATTACCTGTTATTATTACTTTCTATAAAACTGTGTTTAACACAGCCGGTATCTCATGGGTCTATTTGTATTTTTTTCTGCCCCTCCTATGCTCTTTGTTATGGAGTATTCTATTTCTAAACTTTTTACTGTACCCGTATATTCTCAGGGCTTTGACACCTCTCTGGCCTTATCTAGATTTTCCTCTTTTTGAAAACATGTTCTTTCCTGACAGACGTAGCCTTTTCCTGCAGAATTAATGTTTCACCTGAGTTAGAGAGATATTCCTTGGCATTTCCCAGGTGCCCCTCATTCCCAGTTTGCCTTGAATACCTCACAGCCAGTGCCTTTCTCTAAGTATTGAGAATAACCACTTTCACTTTCAGAAGATTGAGTGATGCTTCACAGTTCTCTCACTTGTTCCCAGGCCAAGTGGGGAGTTCTCTATCATTTGTGTCTATAATTCTCTTCATCCATATCTGCTTTATAGCTCATAATTTTTTAATGTTCATTATTTCACAAACTCCCACTCCTCCAATTCTCTCTCAACTATTAGAGCTTAGAAAACATGAATTTCACCTCATTTTTCTTCCCACAATTCTTTTCTATCATAGTGCTGAGAAAGTATGAAGCTTTTGGCGTTAATTTCATTTCTCTATTTTTCTTACTGCATTCTATCTATGTAAGGTAACTAAGATTGTAGGCAGAGTTTTCCTATTCTGACTGCCTACTGCCAAATAACTGAGAGCCACTTCCCAAATAACTGACTCAGAGACTTAATATAAATTATAAATGCTCAGCCAATAGCTCAGGCTTGTAACTATCTAACTCTTGAGTTTAAATTAACCCATATTTCTTATCTATACTTTGCCATGTGGCTCATGGCTCATTACCTCATTTTCTATATGTCCTGCTTCCTTGGCCGCTGGTAGGAATCTCCTGTGACTCCATCCTCCCTTATGTTTGACTCCCCCCCCCCCATTTTATCCTGTTCCTCTATTGGCCAGTCAGTTGTTTATTCAACCAGTCATAGAGACATATATTCACAGAGTATGCAGAAGAATTATTCCACAGCATAAGATGCGTGAAAAAGAATTGAAAATTTAAATGGAACAAAGTTTGAACTCTACTATGTTTACAACACAACTCCATGAGCTATCATCACCATGGAGGATGGACGGCACTGTGCATCTTGTCCTGCCGGGCCCATCATTGTTTTTTGCTACACTGCCCATCTTTTATTTACTCATCCATCTCTGTGCTTTGCATTTTTCCTTACCTGTCACAAAATTCTGCACTGTATCACAAAATGTACATAAATTCTAGTTGCCTTTGTTTTTTCTGCTTTTAGCCATTGACTAAGTCTCCAAATACAACTCTGTATGGCCGAGTAAATACAACAATGTCTTGCACTTAATGACAGGTTATCTTAACATCAACTTTTTTTGCACTTATTTACAAAGCATTTAATTGGATGAGTATTATACAGTCAGTATCTTTGGTGTTATAGACCAAAACTGGACTGTGAATTTCTTTTTAGTTCTATATTATGTTTTCTGACTCATATTTTGTAGTTAATCTATGCTTACCTCCATCAGTGCTGAAAGATAATTGTCTCAGTATGTGTGTGGGTAAGACAGCTTCATCTGGAAAGGACCAGAAGCCCAAATCTAATGTAGAACCAAGAGAACAAGCTTTGAAAAGCTGCTCTGTCATAAGCAACAGAACTGTATACAGATAAACAACATACCTGTATTCAGCCATACACATGGACACTGCACAGAAATGGGCTGACAGCCAAGCCACAGAACTCTTAGATCACTAGAAGATGTTGGGAAGGGATTGTTCCTTGTGAGATATTGGGAATTACTTTTAAATTTATTGTTTAAAAAGAAAGTTCTCATAGGGTGGGAATGTTTTACAAACTTAAGAATGAATTATACAGCATGTGAGATATATTTTAGAATATTACATTAAAATATTTTTATAAAAGTAAAGAAAAACAGGGGCTATGATGAAAACAGATAAGCAAAATGGAGACGTTTTCTGAAACGTTGATAGGGAATAATGGCTCCATATATTATTGTTTTAGTTTTGTGTATGTCTGAAATTTTAATATTAAACCCATAACAAATGATGTTTCTGGACACATGATTAGCATTACACTAAGTTATGAACAGAGCAAACTAGGTCCTAGGGTCTAAACACTTAAAAACATTTCCCCAAGTGACTCTTATCTGTTCTGAAGTTAAGAGTTAAGGTGGCAGTATTAATTCTCTAATAAATCCCTCTCTCCACAAAATATCAACTGCTACTATTTAAGGTGTCCAAGAAAAACTTAACTCCAAGGGCAGAAATATCAAGACATTAGTCTCAGAGATTAAAACAATCGCAATAATACTGGATCACACTAGAATCAGTTTATAAATGCTTAGAAATATAGTGTGGCTTGGGCAGTATGTGGAGCCACTGGCAGTGGGATCAGATCTTAACTCAAATACATGAACTGACTTTGTATGACAAGGTATCTCTATGGGGAGATATCTTGCTCAGTCTAGGTACAGGACAGGGGTATGTTTGCTTTAGTTCTGCCTCAAAGAGATGATGGGACAGACTCAGTTGCTTCCCCGTGGGGGCCTTACCTGCTCTGAGGAGCAGATGGGAGTGGAGTGGGGAGTGGAAGGAAAGGAGAAAGGGGGAACTGAGATTGGTCGATAGATAGATAGATAGATAGATAGATAGATAGATAGATAGATAGATAGATAGATAAAATCTTTCTCTCTATTTCATGAGCTAGAAGGTCTGATTTCAGAAATCACCTATGTTTTACTCCTAATGAAATAAGGGAGCTCTGTCCCTTCGTTGAGAAAAAACAGACCTGGAGAAAAAAAACATGCTGTATAATAAAAATTGCAATACTGAAATAAAAACCTTATTTGAAAATAGTAAAAAACAGACCTATCCTCACAGCTAATCAAATCACCCATACCCAGGATACCAAGAAAATGAAATCACGTATTAAAAATTATTCCAGGTATAATGGGCAGAGAGGTTAGCCATGAAGATCAAAGCAGTAGACCCAATAAATTTTCTTTAATTGCTCCATAAAGATATAATAAAATAAATTTTAAATTTGGGAGAATGAAAAGATCACGCATAATATTATGCTTATCATGTCCAGTTATCAGTCTGTGGCACAGAATGCTCCTTGTTACTATTTCCAAATTATACTATACAGTAATGATGAAGTCCAGCTTTAAGAAGGGGAAAATCCGCTGTCTTCAATAGTACCATATCTCTACTGGCTAATTTTTTTTCTTAATTCTCATTTGCATTGTTCTAAGCAGAGTAGATGTCATTCAAGAGTTTGTTTTGGCAAAGTCATTCATAACATGCTTAAAGCATTGAAAGAGAAATCAAGAAGGTCTTAAGTCTCCTGCATTGTTTTATGATGTTGTTCTAGTGTATCAAATTGAAGGCACAGCAGTGCCCCTCATTTCAACATTGCTAAGGCAAGCTGCCCCTTCCAGTCCCTGGTGTCTTACAGGCGCAGGAGCGGCTCTTTGTCATTACCTGCATGTGCACAAGCCTGTCTGAAATGAACACAACTGAACAAGGACAGCTCCTTGATGTTTGAAAATCAAATCATATCAGGATGATTGGAAACAAATAGAAATTCAGATTCTTGCCTGAAAACCTTCCTCTGAAGGTTTTGTACTAAGATAAGGAAAATGTAAGCATCAAAACTTACAAAATGATGTTAGCAGCTTGGAAGAAAAATCCTGTAGATAGCAAAGAAGCCCTTTATGAAGATTGTGGCCCTAGATTTTGTATATTCATGAAAAGGGTCACTTTGGGTTATGGGAGTGTTGTATTACACCCTATATCGATATGTGTCTTGTCAAAATTTGAAATTCAATGTTATTTTTTAACTAGAAGAGGGAGGAGCAATAAGAGAAAAAGGGGAAAACATCACAATGTATTTCTGATTCTTCTGATTGATTCATATTGGATAGAAAATTGGTAGTATAGGTAGCTCAAAGTTATGAAGTGATCCAACAAAAATAATAATTAAAAATGCATTGTCCCTTTTATATATGTACACAAGTGGTTTCTAAAGCAATTAAATACATAGGCCTAGAGACTTTATTATTCATGAACTAAACCTTCTATAAACAAAGCATTGTAATTTGAAGTACTTTTTCCTTCCTGTATAGAACATACAATGGCTCTTCCTATAATAAATGCATCGTAGCTTGGAATACTGAAACAGCCATTATATAATATGCATCTTCCATATGCATAGCTTTGAAAGTTTTATATCATTTATTTATTATTAGAACCCTATAAGATAGGTCTTATCTTAACTTCACTAAGTAGTGACGTATCCTATGCTTCCCAAGAGCCTCAGTCAGTATCCCACTGCTCTCAACTCTGGCCATCCAATCAGTTCTTTTTCAAAACGACTTTAGGGACCTGGGCTAGAGATGTTAACAGTGTCAAAAGAAGTCAGGAAATCAGGGATCGTATGTAGCCTTTTCCATCTCTAAAACTGTCACAGAATGTCAACAAAAGCATTCTAGAGCCGGGCGGTGGTGGCGCACGCCTTTAATCCCAGCATTCGGGAGGCAGAGGCAGGCGGATCTCTGTGAGTTCGAGACCAGCCTGGTCTACAAGAGCTAGTTCCAGGACAGGCTCCAAAACCACAGAGAAACCCTGTCTCGAGAAAAAAAAAAAAAGCATTCTAGGAGGACATGCAAAGCCTAGAGGTGAAGCCCCAATTTTATACAATTCCTTTTGTTTCCATCATTGGCAACAAATATTTAAAAAAAAAAAATGGCCGGGCGGTGGTGGCGCACGCCTTTAATCCCAGCACTTGGGAGGCAGAGGCAGAGAGGCAGGTGAATCTCTGTGAGTTCGAGACCAGCCTGGTCTACAAGAGCTAGTTCCAGGACAGGCTCCAAAGCCACAGAGAAACCCTGTCTCGAAAAACCAAAAAAAAAAAAAAAAAAAAAGCAGTATTTTTTAGAGAAGCACAGGCTCTTTACGTCATTTAACCATGACAATAATGCTTCAAGACCCCTGTCATCTGTGTAACAGCTAAAGGAAAGGAAATGAAGTAATTTGTGCCAAGTTCTAGCTTTCTTTGTTTTTTTTATTATTTATTTATTTAGTAAAGATTTCTGCCTCCTCCCCGCCACCGCCTCCCATTTCCCTCCCCCTCCCCCCATCAAGTCCCCTTCCCTCATCAGCCCAAAGAGCAATCAGGGTTCCCCGCCCTGTGGGAAGTCCAAGGACCACCCACCTCTATCCAGGTCTAGTAAGGTGAGCATCCAAACTGCCTGAAGACAAAACAGGAGTCAAAACCAAAGATAGATTTGCCTGGGAAGCCTAGACTCTGATCTTTCCAAAGACAATTAAACGCAATTACTAATCACTGGGAGGGCGCTTGCAGGCACAGCGCAAGTCAGCTGTCAATTGCAGCGTGGTTCTCCCCTTAGATATAGTCAGTTAGACACACACTAAAACTTTTGACACTTTTCAGAACCAAGAGATCATCCAAATTTACGGCTTTATGTTTTCCCTTGAAAATATAGGCAGAAAATTTATCAGAACTGGATGGAAACTTCTGTTGGGTATCTCTTGCTTCCTTTTTTTATTCCAGAGCTCAGGGATTTCTCCTAGACATCCCTGTCCATTCCTTTAAGATACAGAAGACCTCTGCCTGTCTGGTTCATTCCCTATGAAGGTCTGCCTTGATCCAGTTCTTAAATGTGCGTTATCATTAAGATAATCAATCTAGAAGAGTTAGTATGGTCATTATAGACAAATAAGATAATTTTAAAGTTAGGAGGAGCTGCTTGATCCATTCTGTGACCAGAACTAAATTTTACTCCCTGTTAGAAGAGAATCTATGTCAAAAAACAGCCTCCTTAACTTCCTAGGTTTGGGAGTCATATTTGTGTGCCTCAAAACTTTTTACAGTTTTCTTTAATCTTTGTATATATGTACGTATCTGCTCACCTATGAAGGATCTGGAGGACCAAAACTGTCACTGGAATGTCCCCATTAATCGTTTCTCCAACTTATTTTTGAGACATGGTCTTTCAGTGAAACCACTTGTTCATGGTTTTAGCTAGACAGGCAGACCAGCAAGGCCCAGGGATCCTTCTGCCAGCACTGGGATCACGAACACCATGCCTGGCTTTTGGTCTGGGTACTGGGGATGTGAACTCAGCTCGTGATGCTTGCACAGTGGCATTTTACTACCCAAGCTGTCTCCCATCCTCGCATATCCTAGTAAAACCCTACAGTGTTGAAATTGTTAGACTGAGAAATTCAAGCATGATTGGATATTTCAAGGTTAATAATATTTTGGTAAATCCAGATTGTATTTTTAAGTGCACATCAGCAAACTTATTTGAAGAGAATTTTAAGGGCTTTGGGGGAAAGGGATTTTATAAATCCAAATAACTACAGTAACTTAATGGATTTTCTCATTTTTTCTTTTTTCATTTTTTTCTGCCTAAAAGCTGAGGGCTTTTTGAGATCAGTCGTTTTGCGGATAGTAGCTGGGGAGCTTATAAAAATCCTCTATTGGTCACCAAGTAGATATCAATATCAGAAAGACAATTATTGCTGATTTATACTTCAAAGACCTATATTTGAATTGTTGTACATGTTTTTGACATCTCTGATTAAAAACAAAAATATCCTAAAATGCCTAGATTTGTTTTCCTGTTTACTCTAAAGTGGAAAGCACTTAAATTATCTTTGAAAATCTTTATATACCATTGTTCCAACTGTTGCTGACACATAAAATGAACAGTTCTTGGTGGCTACTAGCACTATACTATGGGAGCTAAAATTAATCTTGGAAAAGCATCAAAAGAAAGTAAAGTCGAGGAGAACTAAGAAACAGCCTGCAGGTTTGTAAAGCTTAGGGCTGCATTCTGACTGGGAATGTCTCCCGTATGGTCACCTTTCTGCCTTGATTATGTCCAAATGTGTTTGATATGCAGTTCATAAACACATGCACATCAACTTATAGAGTAAAATCTTACTGTGCACTGATACATTCTTGTAGAAGTATTAAAATTATGCATCTTTAAGGATAAGTTAACAAAAGCAGAAAAAGATGTTTGGATATTTTCTTCACTTCCCCCAGTGGGTTTCTTTGTGATTCGTTTTCATTGTTTCTTTCCCAGCTGTTTCCCAGAGTTTATTCTGGGCAATGACTGTCAGATCAATGCCATTTAAATAACCATTGCGTGACAAAGGGTTTAATTTGTCAAGTGAGTTTGAGAAATACTAGGTTATAATGAGGCAAGTGTCCTCAGCCTGTGACTTCTCATGTTTAAAATACAGAATCTTGTGAATCCCTTTCAGGGAGAGAACCCTTGTGACTAATATTTCTCTGAGATCAATTTGGCAAATCCTGCTTCACTCAAGTTCTCGAAAGGCCATTACTTTTCTTGCTTATTATTTCTTTCTAGGGAGTGTCCATGTAATCCCAGGAAAGACCTAGCCTGGCAATCTTCACTCCTGTATTACAGCTTCCAGCTTACTGATGTCCTTTTTCTCTTTCTTACTACCTGTGTTCATGCCTCTGCACCCAGAACCTACATCCAGAATCTCGATGGATAAGTTCTATCTAAGCCTTTTTTGCATCTTGCACATGTAACCAGGGTATCCTGATAAAACCTGCCCAACTGCTTTTGTTACAGCTTTTAGAGTAAATATCGGTCTGGCATTAAATGGAGTCCGGTAGTTCCCAATGAACACACAACAGAAAATCACTTTTCCTGTTTCGTTTTGATAATGTATTTAAATCCTGATTCTTATAACCTTCCCGTTTCTAGGAATCAGTCTGCAGTTCATATTCGGTTCTTGTTGACCAAGTTATTAATCACCTACCTACCTGACATCTGACCACTCCAAGAACATGTTAATGTTCTCTTCTTCAGAGAATATGCATAATAAAGCATTAACTAGGTTTTGTGCCCATCTGATGTACTGAATCAGTTAGATTTGAAATTCCTTATCCTTCAGCTTATAAACCCTGAGGCTTTGGAAATCTTTTAAATCCAGCTTTTTCTCACATGTAAACCCAGGGAAAAGACACAGTATATCCCTCACTGTGTTTTATGTATGTTATAAGACCTAAATCATTTAATATATGAAAAAGTACTTGGGGGTAAAGGACTTAGAATGGCCTCCATATATGGGAGGTAAAAAAAGTAAGTATTATTTTACTGTTGTTTTTATAGTTATTAATATTACTGTTTTAAATAAATGCACTAGGTTTTTTTCTAAAGAAAGTTGAACCTGTTTTATAAATCAATGAAATTAAATGTGCGTTTTCCCTATATAATTAATTGATTGTGCTCATTAGCTCTGGCCATATGCACATGGGGTGTAGTGTTATTCACTGGGTAGAAGGAGGCCACTTGTTGGTCCCGACCGCTTAGCCCCAAAATAATCAGGCAGAAATCCTCCCTAGTTCAATTTTCAGCTGACTTGATCTTCTGCATATCTTGTCTTGATACCCACATCTGCTGTGGGTTCATATGTACCACAGCCATGTCTTATCCACAGGACAGTATCTCACAACACCCTTCCTCATCCTCCAGTTCTTTCAAAGTTTTAGTCCCCTCTTCCACAGTGTTCCAGGAGCCTTTGAGGTGGTAGTGGTGGTGATGGTGTTGGTAGTGATTGTGGTAGTGGTAATTAATGGTGGTGGTGGTGATGATGATGGAGGTGGTGATGGTGGTGGATATTTAGAAGATAGCTCGAAAAAGAAAACATGACCTTTTAGAGAAAACAAATAGATTTTTCCCCTAGGACTTATGATTGTTCTAACCATGTCTTTTGACCAAACTCGTTTTTTAATTAGCTTATAATCTACATAAGGTTTCATAAGGTTTCTTTATAACATATAGGCTTTGCTTTGATTATCCATACCCTATGCCTCTTTTCCTTTACCCCCAACTCCGCCTTCTATGCTAGAGAAAAAGCAATATCTTCAACAAAAGGGCATGGCAAAGTTGGATTTCAACATTCAGGAAAGTGAAACTAGATCCTTACTTCTTACCTTGAATAAAACTCAACTCTGACTGGATTAAGGATTTCAACCTAAAACCTGATACCCTTAAACTATAGAAAAATTATGGAGCACACTTCAGTGTATAGACACCTGTAAGAGATTTTCTAAATAGGACTCCAGGACTTCAAGGAGTAAGACCAACAATCAAACAATTGCATCTTGGGAAACTAAAAAGTATCTACATAAAAGGAAACTGTTAATAAAGAGAAAAAGCAGTCACACAATGGGAGGAAAATCTTTACATCTATATATCTATATGTCTGTCTGGATTAGTTTGATGTCAACTTGCTATAAACTAGAGTCTTCAAAGAGGATGGAGCCCCAGCTGAGAAAATACCTCTGTAAGACTGGGCTGTAGATAAGCTTGTGGAACATTTTCTTAATTAGCGATTGATTATGAGTATTCAGCCCATTGTGGGTGGGGTGGTTCCTAGGTTGGTGGCCCTGGGCTCTAGAAGAAAGCAGGTTGCACAAGTCATGAAGAACAAGCCAGTAAGCAGCATCCCTCCATGACCTCTGCATTAGCTCCTGCCTCAAGATCCTTGCCCTGTTTGAATTTCCATTCTGACTTCCTTCAGTTAGACTATGATGTAGAAGTGTAAACCAAACAAACCCTTTCTTTCCCAACTTGCTTTGGGTCATGGTGTTTCATCATAGCAATAGTATCCCTAACTCAGACAGCATCTAAGAGAGGATTAGTGTCTAGAATATTTGAAGAACTCAGAAAACTAAATTAACAAGAAAATCCATTTTTAATGGAATATGGAACTGAACAGAAATTTTTTAAAAGAAGAAACACAGATGATTAGCAAATACTTTAAAAAGTTCATTATCCCTGGTCTTCAGTGAAATGCATAATAAATTTACTAACACTCCACAATACCCCTACCAGAATGGCCATCATCAGGAATACATCTGAATACATGTCTGGATGTCCAGAAGGGGAAAGAAACACTTCTATACTGTTGGGGAGAATATAAAGTAGTGAAGTCACTGTTGAAATCAGTCTGAACTTTTCTCAAAAACCTAGAAATAGGCCTACCATATGATGTAGCTATATCATTTCTGGGCATATCCCCAAAGAAAACTATCTTAGTTCAGAGATACCTCTGTAAGATTGGGCTAGGTTGGTGGTCCTGGGCTCTAGAAGAAAGTGGGTCGTACAAGCCATGAAGAACAAGGCAGTAAGCAGCACTCCTCCATGACCTCTGCATTAGCATTCATTGCTGCATCATCACAGTATCTCATAAATGGAAACAACCTAGATGTCCATCAATTATTGAGTAGATAATGAAAATGTGGGATGTATAACAAAAGAAGTATTATTCAGCGGAAAAGAAAAGCAAAGACATAAAGTTGTCAGGTAAATGGAGGGAACTGGAACATAGCAGACTTAGTAAGGTTGCACAGGCCCCCAAAGGCAAATGCCACATGTTCTTTCTCATAGAAGGGTCTTAGCTTTACATCTTATTTTATGTGTTTAGCATTAAATATATATGGAAGCTGGGAAACTAGAAACAGGTCATCAATGGATGGGGTGCATTTGGTGGGGGAATAGAGAAATTTAGGTGTAATGGAAGTAGAGAAGGTGGCAGATATGGGTCACAGGAGAGTTCAAAGAGGTGGCGGAGTGACAGGGATGAGGAAGTGAAGGAGCCCAAGAAAGTTTCAGCCAAGGGAAGTATGCATAAAGCAGTTGCACGAGAGGGAATCATCTAGTAATTCAAGTTTTAAAAATATGAGTGGCTGATAGAACATATATAAAACAACACAGGGGGCTACAGGGGCAGATGTATATTTTATTGAAGGGCTTGATGGCATATTTGTTGTTTCTGAGTTTAGAGTTTTCCACATATTACTCATACAACGACTGAAGTAACTTGTGAAAGTAGTATAGTTAAAATCTGTGGTGAGGCAATGGGTCCGAGTGTCCAGTTTTCCTCTGTGTTTGCTTTGCTTCTTGTCGCCTTTGCTGTGGGGTCAGCTCACCTAGCTGTACAGAAGCACCGTTTTTGGAGAACAGTTTCTTTTGAGGACAGGACTGCAGACAACTCACAAACAGAATTCCTCGCTGCGTTGTAGATGAGCTGTGGAATTCGTTTCGTTCTGTGTTGCTTTAGATTTCTTTTTCTACCACAGTAAACTATGATTTTGCCATCACCTGTTAATACATGACAGCATTTAAAGTTTGGCAACATTTGTGTTAAAGCTCGGGCTGGCCACCATTCAATAAGTAGTGCAAATATTTTCTCTTGTGCTCTAGGCTCATGAGCCATCAAATACTGTACTAAAACAATACTGATCCTGCAGCAAGATAGAGAAGAAGGCTAGCAATAAGGGCAATGTGATTTTACACTTTAATATCTAATATTAGATCCAAAGTCCAATATAAAATAATCTAATATTTAAAATTCAATATCTTCTGATTTCCCACTTTTGAAATCACTTGAGTAGCCTCGTGCAATCCATTCAGGACAAGTGGATTTTCTCCCGGTATGGACCTGAACTAATATTGAGGAAGATTTAAAATTGCCTAAAATCAATCCTTATATTGGTTCCCGTTAGTCAGAGGTTAACCAGAGCAGATTAATGGGATTAGAAGGGGGAGGAAACAGGGGACAGTTACCCAATAATTTTAGCCATAGAGCATTCTGGCTCCTACCTAAAATGATTTAGCCAGTAAATAAGAGAGGTTTTTGTACTAGAAATGCGTCCTGCGTTTCCAGTTACAATGTAGATCCTAGCAACCTAACCACGCACTTTACCATTCTGTCATGAACATATTTCTGTTTTCCTTTCTCTGGGCATTTCTTTGCACTGTCATTAGACATTGATCAGTCTGATAAGTGGATTACTTCATCTAGTCCCCAGCTGAAACTACCATCTTTTTTTTGCCTGTCATCATTTTGGGCTTCTCTAATGAGTGTTTTGAACCCCTGCATCCCTTCAGAAGAAGGATCATTACACCATTCTCTAGTAAAATGGCCTCTGTCTCAACACCCTATTATAACACACACTTCCAAGACTTTGACACCTACTTTCAAGAAACGTGAAGAGATTTTTCTTACTCCTTATCTTCTCTCAAATATCTGGGACTATTGATCACACACATACTTCTTTCCCTTCTGACATTTCAAAGGGATTTTCCCCTCTATTCACTAGGATATGAATTATCTTTTCATTTTTTTAGAGGTCAGATTAAATTTTTATTTCTCTCTGTGTACAGACGTTCAACTATCTAGAGTGCCCTCAACTACATACTCAAATATTGGCTGTTGGCTGCCAATAAAGTCAACTATAACCAAGTTCGGCATTTTCTCATTTATGACCAGGTGCATGGACTCCTCCTAGGGGAGCTGACATGACCAACTCTGTAGAATGGATCTAAGAGAGGAACCTCTAGGATGGCCCTTTTTGAATGAACTCCTGTTCATTAATATCACGGCTGAGGAATTTCTAATTAATTTTTTGAACACAGATAAGATCCTTCCCAATAGTAGTCTGATTCTTATCCTTTCTGTTGATATTATCTGAAATGTTGGTTCTTGAGTTTGATTACTTTTTAACCATTTCCAGTTGTGAAAACCACAGTACTCAAGATACCCCGATAGACTCTCTTTCTGTTTTGCACATTGGTCTTTATTTTCATAAGCTGTTGTTGTCACAGATCCATTTCCGTTCTCCCACCTGGAGAACTGTGTTCTAGGCTATTAAGTGGTGTGCTGGTCGCTAGAAGGGAAACTGTCATGAGATGACAAGTTGGAAAAACCACAGATTCACAAGTATAAGTGACAATAGTGACACTGATAGTAGCAATCACGGCCATTTGCTGGGACTTTATCATGCGTGAGGCAACGTGTGAAGCTCTTTCCATCGGTTACTTCATTCAGTCGCTCAAACCTTCTACGAACTCTGAGCCTTTACTGGTTCTCTTGTATGGATGAGAAGACTGAGACACAGGGAGTGATGCTGAGCAGGAATGTAAACCTTGAGAAAGGCATTCTCTATGTTCAGTCATGGTGAGAATTATAATCCTCCTTAGAATCACAATTTCTCCCAGTTGACCAGGTTCAGAAAGAATGCTTCCATCATTGTCCAGATGGCCATACACCATAATGCCTATCTTTCTCCTAACAAGATTCATGCTTAGCTTCATTTTTAACCTGCTTCTGTCTTTAAAGGTTTCTGTTTGCCTTTTACCTCTTAGCCCTGTTCACGCATGCTCTCACTCAAGCTCCTCACGCTTGTTATTTGTTCTTCACCTTCTATTTTCCTCTACCACTTTAGGGAAGGACATATACCTGGTCACTTCCTTGAATTTCAATTTATAGCTCCACCTTTGAAATATCACCACAGCTACTCATTTCCTTAAAACATTTACAGTTGCTTGCACTGATTTCTGGAGGTTTTGATTTGCCTCTTAGGCTCCTAAGGCATATTTTAATAAACTAGAAGAATATGTACTGAGACTATCTGAAGAAACAGAGGGAACCATTCAGATTTGTAATAAGATAGGTGAACAGACTAAGAGGGGATAAAAAGAGGAAGACGAAAAAGGCAAAAGACAGAAGTAAGCCTATGCAAGCTGAACCTGGGACTGAGCTAATGGGAGCTTTGAGTGAGGAAGGGAAGATTTACAGGTCAGTAATTATGCATGTGGGATATTTAGAGAGAAAAAGAGGATGGAGAATTTTAAACTGCTTTGTTGTGCATTGTAAATTGAATCTCTGTGGCATTTTCTTGATTTTCAATTACCCTGGATGTCAGACTAATGTTTCTCAAATAGAACGGCTGGGATGGAGCAATGAGTCCCAGCTTTACACTAGGCTCAAAGAGAAGCTTCATCACCAATCGTTTTGATGCTTTTCAAGCATTGCATCTTCTAGGCATCATCGATTCTCGCATTCACTTTGTTCTCTTCTTCCAATCAGTTTAATTCCTGCTGAATGTCTATCACCTTGTTAATCAAGACAGCTCAGCCACATGTTCTGATATCCAGTTAAAACTAATTCCTAGTTAGCCTTTCTACCTTCAGTCTACCAGTATAATGTGAAGTGGTTGCCATGACAATCTGCTGTTATAAAGATGCCCAAGTCCCTGTCTTAAACTTTTGAAGGACTAGTTGCCAGCTCTAGGTCAATTTTTCACCCATTATTAACCCATGCCAATATCTTTTAATGTGTAATATATATATATATATATATACTTATATATATTGAACTTGATAAACTAATATGTGAAGACTAACAAAGAAGAGACATCAAGATTCATGCTTTATATTTCTGTAATATTACAGAATCAGTTAATACAGCAGATTGATAAGTAAATGTCAAAAGCATTTAATTGCTTCACCAATAGTGCAGAGTTATTGAATTTTATTAAATAGAAAAGTTATTCATAAAATAGCTTGCATTCATTCATTTATTCAACATTTGTTGTATATTTGTATTGTAGGAATTAGGATAGCTACAAAGATGACATCTTGAATTATTTACATGTCCACAACCAAAATTTTATTAGAATCTCACTTATAATAATTTTCCATAACTTGATTGAGGTGACTCCTAAGAGTCAATTCAATTTGAATAAATTTTTCTCTCTCTCTAGAAATCCTGGGAAACTGATCTTTTAAAAAAGCTAATCATATATCTGCTACTAAAAGCACTGATGATCCTACTGTCTCTAGTTCATTGAACTCAAGAATCTCTATCTAGCTTTCTATGCTGTCTAAAAGCAGCTTCTATTGTATATTTAAACTGATCCCCATTTCTCTACACTCATTATGAACCTCCTAAATAAAAATGCCTGATTCTATAATTTACCTTGACTAGATCTCATGATACTGTGAACTTCGACTTTTTTCTTCAGTAAAATTAAGATAATGCTTGAGTTTTACAGAATCATATTAAACTGGCAAGCACAACACGCCACCCAAAGTCCTCATCTTCAGTGGTGTTGAATGAGGGCCCCTCTCTTTTTCCAGTAGAGAATGTGATCTTTCCACGTAAGCAGAGCACAGACATTTTACAAAATGCCTGCTTTAGCCCATCTGAATACTTCACAATGGCTCTCTAACTTCTAAGTTTCTCTTGAACCGTAGGCATCTGAACATATGTCTGCTAACAGAAATTGTATTATCGTTTTATTTCTGTATAACCCAGTGTCCTCTTATACATGTTTTCAAGATGATTCATTCCCTCCATCTTGTCATGTGACTGTACCACAACCGTTAAGGGTGAATTAACCTTATCGTGAGATAATCTATAATGGTAAGCATGTCTGGCACATATCAGTTGCTTAATACTGCTACTCATTTCATTTGAATCTGGTTTATGATGGCTGCCCTGATAGAATAGCAACCACTTTGCCTTTACAAATAAGTGAATGCGGCATTTATTGCTGTTATTGCAGGATAACTAGATGTCCATTGAGCTACATAAAATACACTCATATTTTAAAGGTATATCAGTATACCGTGAATCATGAATAAACTTGGGAAAGTAAAATTTTAGAAAGTGAATTTAGAGAAAATAGTGGATTTAGAGAATGTGTCTCACTGTCAGAAATGCTAAGAATGTAGTATTTGTGGTAGGGGAGTAAGGGCTACAATAGAAAAGAATGGACAGGTTGAGTTTGGTCTGTATGCCTGTAAATACCTCACTCAGGATGCTGAGACACTGAGTCTGCTGTGAGTTTGAAGTGAGACTGGGTTACACAGTGGGGCTCTGTCTCAAACTCTGAACAAATACCAAAGAAGTTCAAATAGGAGGACGAAATGAGGGGCTGCAGTGAAAGAAGAGTTTTTTAACTCAGGGGACCCTGGAATATGCTGCCTATGCTCCAAGTAGTGGAAAGACCAAGGTTTATACGCCTCGATCCTATACAGTTCTCAGGACCCTCTTTAAAAAAAGAAAAGAAAAGAAATACAAAATCATATGTAGAATCCCACACACAAACCTGGAAGCAGCTCACATTGTTTAGTGATCCCGAGAGTTACATTGAGTTAACTTATGAAGAACCAAATTCTGGACTTAGGTAGAACTTTTTAAGTCCCTCTAATTGGCCAGAAGAAACAAAGACAGCTTTATCTAACACAGCAAAGCATGCCTGCTTTTCCCCAATATACCCACTCACACTGGGCTTCCCATATGATTCCCCCTCCCACTGAGTCACTACCTGATTGGGCACTAGAAAGCTACAACCACTCCACACAACCACCCCCATTCACTGCTGATTCTTCACAGTTCACTCTACAACCACTCAAGAGCAAATCAAGTTCTTAGTGTCCAGCTCCTTCTCCAGGTGGGGAAGATAGCAGCGGGTGGAACAGGTACAGGGAGATGGGTTTAGGAAAAGAAAAGTTCACTCTAAGAACAGTAGGAGAAACACTGCTTCGACTGAGGGAAAAGAATGAAGATAAAATGAACACCAGGAAAGGACCGGAACACAGCTGCAGCTTGTGTAATTTGTCATTGTCCTCCAACCTCACAGGGAACCCGAGTGACTGTATCAATCACACATAGACACTCCGCACTTGAGGCGGGACTCTTTTTCTAATCACAATGCACATTCCGTCATATAAATTTCATATACAACTTAGGGAGGTCAACTGGTTATTCCTTTAGTTCTTAACAACTGCCCATTTCATCCCTTTCTATCAGATTTACGTGTTGTCTCCTATTTTCATTCTGCTTTCCTGTTTATCTTTTTTACTTGGTTTATAAATGAGTAAATATTTTCCCGTGCCTACATGTGCTAAATATTCTTCTATGTGGGCAGAGACCTAAGAGCTAATTGCAACTTTGTACAATCTGTGTTTTCGCGTGTATGGTCCGTTCTTTGATCCACAGTACATGTTCCCAGGTTGGTGTGGCTCACAGCAGGGGATATGAACAAGAGTGAGAAAGATGAAAGGGCTTTCATTGGCTCTCGGAGGCCACACCTGGAAGGATTTTGCATGTAGCTGAGGATTTGAATTGTTCCTTTGAAAGTACTGAGAAATCTATGCAATAGCTTTAGGAGGGATAAAGATACACACAGATTTGTGTTTCTAAAAGATCTGTTAACAGCTCTGCAGATAACAGATTATAAAATGCGAAGCTTTACACAGGGAGATAATTTTAAGGCTATTATCAGTAATTTAGGAGAACAATATTTTTCCTATTTATTATTTTTATTGAGCTCTACATTTTTCTCTACTTCCCTCCCTACCTCTCCCCTCCCTTTCAACCCTTTCCCAAGGTCCCCATGCTCCCAATTTACTCAGGAGATCTTGTCTCTTTCTACTTCCCTTGTAGATTAGATCTAGAAGACATCATTTTGAGTGAGAGCACAATATTTTTTAAAGCTGAAGGAGGCAGTGGAGGTATGAACAGAGCTGTGGCAATGGACTGTGTCTTGGAGCCTGTGCGGCGAACAGGTGCTAACCGTGTGAGTAAAGGGAACAGGCAGAGCATAGTAATGCTAAGTACTTTTTATTGAGCATGCTCTATGCCAAGGAGACGCTAAGCTTTAACATGACTTATGTACTGTTGTGTCTGGTTGGTATTGTAAAGTACATATTGTGTCGTTGACTTTAGAAAGGACAAAACTGGGGTTTGGAAAACTAGCTTGTGGAACGTTACACAGAGGAGAAGTGCGGGAGCTGAATCTTAGCAGATGCCAGCCAGACACAGAACCTTAGTTATCAATGAGTATATACTGATGTTAACTGGTCCAGAGGCCACTGGAACAAGGGTCATAAAACACCTGTCAAATATGTACTTGCAACCCTCTCAGTCCTGAAAGGTAGGGACTGAACTCATCAAGTATTTATTTCTTACACATTTTTAAACATATACTTCTGGTTTGTGGAAAAAATCTTTTTAATAAATATCAATATATTTATTTTTAAAATTACAAATTTACTTCCCTTACTTGATACTTAATGACTGTCATTGTATTTGTTTAAGTCTCAAATTTACAGAAGTTGTACACATGAAATAAATTTTTTTTTTACTTTTTTTTATTGATTCTTCATGGATCTCACAACATGTATCCGGATCCCACTCATCTCCCCATTCCCTAACTTCTGCCCTCTGTCCTTGCAGTACTCCCCCGAAACAAAACAAAATTTAAAAGTCAAAACAAAAAACAAACAAGCAAAAATAAATTTAAAAAAGGAAAAAATTTTGGCTTGGAAGCTATAGTGTGGTCTAGTGAGTCACACAGTATATTTGTTAGTCCATACATTTTACTTGTAAATGTTCCTCACAGGACGTCGTTGGTTTAGCTTGAGGACTTCTGTTATACTATCTATACTGGCCCTCATGGGACTCGTTTGGATATCCTGTTGTTGTT
Organism: Chionomys nivalis; assembly: GCF_950005125.1. Classification (NCBI taxonomy): domain Eukaryota; kingdom Metazoa; phylum Chordata; class Mammalia; order Rodentia; family Cricetidae; genus Chionomys; species Chionomys nivalis. The sequence continues at coordinate 24,110,411 of NC_080103.1, read as the reverse complement.
CATGGGGATCCTGTAGCTTTGGATCTGTAGGTCTGGCCCCTTTACATGCTCCAGCAGTTCAGTTGGGATGGGCTAACTCATAGCCCTGGTTCTGAACCTGCATGGTGCATGGTAGCTGAGTTGGTCAGCCTGCCAGCTTTCTCTCATCACATCCACCCAGACCTCATCAGCACTGCCCCAGCTAGGTCACCCAATGCAGCAGGCAGCACAGAGTAGAGCCTGTTCTCTTGCTCTGAAGTCATTGGTCCTTTCGGCCTGAACTCATCCTACCAGGGACAGCTCTACTGTTTTGCCCAGGTGAGGTACGGGGTCTGCTCTCCCAATTGCTGTACTTGGTGAGACACGGATTCCACTCTTCTCTTCTAGTGGCCCAAGGCCAGCTCTCCCACCTGCTGCAGATGGCAAGGGATAGGGGAGTGGGGAGAAGATATTTCCCTCACCCTTGTCACCACATGGCATATGAGGGAGGGGAGGGGGCAGCTGTCCTGCTCTCCCAGCCACAGGACAGCCTCAACTGCATCCCTACCAATAGGGTCAGATCTACTGTGCTGGCAGGGAGGATCAGCAGCTATTTTTAGCAGAATTATTTGACCACAGGTTGTCAATGTAATGCCTTATAACCTCACACAAATGGAGATACTCTCCTACATAATTACAATTAAACCATCAAAATTGGGAAATTAATATGGATCCTCTGCTGCCATATAATGTTCAACCACTATTCTGGCTTTATTAGTTGTCTCAGTAATGGTTTTGCTAGCAGAACAGTTTGCTTCGTGTGGCATTAACAGTGAGACCTATTTAGTCTCTGTAAATCTGGTAACAATTCTCTATTTTTCATGAGAGTTTATTTTTCATTAGAGCAGAATACTGCCTCAGATTCACTTAGTCTAATAATTGCTCCTGTTGGATTCAGATTGCATCTCTTTAGTGGGAATGCTATAGAAGTCAAGCCATTCCTGCTTTGAACAGCCATGTGAGTCACCTCTAGCACTGCTGTGATCAAACACCTGACCAGAAGCAGCTCAATGAAGAAAAAGTTCATTTATAATTTAAGGGAAAGAGTTCATCACACTAAGGTGAGGTGCCTGGTCATACTATTTGTGCAGTCAGGAATCTAAAGGTGTGCAAAAAGAAGGACCAGATTATAAAACATCAATGCCTACACCCAATGCTTCCAGCTAATTGTTCCACAGCCTCCCAAAGCAGCATCAAGTTCAATTTTACATATGAGCCACATCTATCTAATAAATTTAGGAGTAAATTTTCTAGGGAAGAGAAGAAAAGGAAAGAGGAAAGTTAGCTGTCAGTGTGTCACGTTAGGGATTCCTATGAATCATCATTTAGATGCTATTCAAATAGGTAGTTGAAGAGATGAGTCTATACTCCATCTGGGAAACAAGAACTAGAGACAGAATCTCTGGCTCATCGAAGTATAAGTGATAGTTGAAGCTGCAGCGATATGAATTATCTAAGAAACGTCATGAGACGGAAGTGAAAACACCGAAAGATAAGGCCGTGGGTAAATCTTAATTGAAGGGCCCGAAGAAAGAGGAACATGTGAAAGACTGTGAAGGCGAAAAGATGCAGGGAGATTGCAAGCAGTAAGAGAGATTAGGGAAACAAGCCAGGAGGAAAGTTCCATGCCCCACAGAATTCCCATCAACACCTCTCAGAACCACCTTTCCACTTGAAACCTTAAATGATAATGCAGATTCCTTGGGATTTTCTTTTAGAGAAGTTTGCTTCCTTTCTCATTGCTTTAAATAACTTAATAAAACACAATACATTTGTAGACAGTTTATCTTTGAAGGTTTTGTACTATCATTTCTTTTTTTCAAATATAACATTTTTATTGATTATTTGGGAGTTTCACACAATGCATCCTGATCACACTGGCTTCCCAGTCTTCCCAGGTCCACCTCCCACCCTTGTGCCCACTCCTAAAAAGGAGAATAAAAAGAAAAAAAATACATCAGGTCCAATTTATATTGTCCATACATCCATTTTTCATTTTTTCCCCAATATACTCGTTGGAGCATGGTTAAACCCCCAGTCAGCAGTCCTTTAAAGAAAACTGTCCTTCTCCACCCTCCATCCCCACCAGAAGCCATCAACTGTGAAGAGCTATACTTCAGCATCCCTATCAAAAATTTTAAGGGCTCTATTCAATGGCTTCCCGTCTGGACTCTTTATTTGAGGAGAGGTGGGGAAAGATTGTCACAGAAGCCTTCAATGTCTCTCATTCTCAACTGTGAATCTGCAGTCACCAATACCACTGAAAAAGTAGCTTTCTTGCCCATCACAACCAGTGGCAGCCTGTATCATTAGTGATCTGATAAAGAGTTTATCTTCTCCTAATATCAAAGAAAAACTAATTGTTTTAAAATTAAAATTTGCCTTTTTCATTTTTGACGTCTGATATAATCTAGGATCATTCCCCTCAAATCTTCTTAAGACAAAGCCATATGCACTTGTTTAGGAGATGTTTTTCCAGGAAGAGGTAAATTATATTCTTAGACCTAGCAAACAAGCATTGGCTCATTGCCAGCCAAGACACAGCCATCATTCCAAACCTTGCCCTTCCAGTGCTCTCATCCATCCTCAGTTTTAAATATCTTCACAAGCTAATGTCTCAGGCATTGACCATCTCTGCCCTGAGGGTCCAGACTCTTATTGACACAAGATTATGAAGACAGAAAGAGAGAGTAGAGACAGAGAGAGACAGGGAGCACACAATGAAGCAACAGAACTTGTTCGACACTTTTGATTGACTGTGATATAAAATGATTTTGAGACATAACAGTTCCATGATTCTGAACAAGCTGTTTAAATGATTTGTGCTTCAGTTTCAGTATCTACAAAATAAGGTAAACAAAGTATCTACCTCAAATTGCTGTTAGGAAGAGCCTAGTGTGTTAATGTAAGCATCTAGTACAGTGTTGGACACAGTGTAAGCAGAGTGTCAGCTTTACTCTGTCTTTTGTCCCAGGACAGTATCAAATTCAGCCTTTCTGAATTTAGACCTCCTGATCACCTTACAACTTCAAAGCTGTGATTTCACAGCTCAGTAAAAACTACCACCACATATCTAGTTACAACAGTCATTTCAGGTTGGCTGCTACAGATCCCCATGTTCCATCTACGCTCAGGCTATCTCTGGCATTTGCTATCTCTTGTCTACAAAGTTCTCTCTCTTAAGTTTGTTCTTTTAAGTTCTGGGTTAAGTGTGATCCTTTGAAAGAGCTGTTCTCAACCCATGGGTCGTGACCCTCACCGTAGTTGCCCATCGGATATCCTGTATATCAGATATTTACATTACAGTTCATAACAGTAGCAAAATTACAGTTATGACGTAGCAATGAAAATAATTTTATGGTTGGGGTCAGCACAACCTGAGGAACTTATTAAAGGCTTGCAGCAATAGGAAGCTTGAGAACCCCTGGTCTACGAGAACTCTTCCTGTGTTACCTTGTTCAGTGACCTTGTGCCAATTTTCTTCCAAAGAACTCTGTGATCCCCGTTTGGATGATTAGTTTCATTTATAATGGTACAGGTTTTGGGTCTGCCTTTCCAAATGAACTGGAAGTATTCTTGAAATAGGGATTGCGTTTATCAGTACACAGCACAGTGTTTGACACATACAAACATATATATTACCAAATGAATGCATGCATGGGTAAAAGGCATATAGCTGAGCAACTGTTTTGGGGATCTTTCAGGTTTTGCTGGAGGCTGAAGATTAAGATGAAATACTCTCTTTTTAAGAAGGTCATTGTAATAAAGACATTTTTAAATAAACAGGTTTCTCTAATATCTGCCTGAAAAAATGCCAATGCCTGTCTTCAGAAATAAAAAATAGTCAGAGGTCCTGAAGCTAGAGTATAAAAATTCATATTATTATTATGAGATCAAGTCCTATTGCCATGAGATTGAACACCAGAGAGAGAGAAAGGGGAGTCATGTGAAAGTCCAGCCATGGCTGGGCTCCAGGCTCTTTTTGAGCCATGGCTGAACTTGGGGTCCTTTTCCAGCCATGCCTGGGCTCTGGGTCTATGCCTTCTTCCGTGAAGAACTTCCAGGATTGTCAAAGGGTCAAGTGCAGCAGTTTTTTGCTGAGTAGAGATTCGATGTTGGAATGGATACAGTCACAAGGATAATTGAATAAAGGTAACTGGATGAAGTATCAGAAGCATGATGAAAGGGAACTGTTGTGGAGCTGCAAAGCCCTTCTTCTCCATATTCTTGTAGGGTGGGCTTTAAGCACAAACCTCCAAACTGCCCCAAGTATAAAATACCTCTGTGTTGTTTTTTTTTTTCTGAGAGTGCTTGAAATTATTTTTTTGCATGTTACTTAATAAGATGCCCTCTGTTATATAAAACTATACTTAATTGTCTGCTGGGAGGTGAACCAAATAGTCCTGGGAGCTGCACTGTGGTGCTCATACCTCTACCTGTGGGGCCACAAGTATCTTTTCTGCGAGTATAAACAGTGCTTGCTGCTTCTGAAATCTATTTCCTCACCCTCTTGCCGTGTTATGCCTTCTTACTCCCATGTTTTTCCCAATCCCCCTTTAAAGGAAATTACCCTTGTTTTATTAGTATCCAGTAAGCAAGGATTGGGTGTAGGAGAGACGGACATGCACAAGGAGTGTGGTGATTGCAGGCTCTAGAAGGCAACCCTTTTGGTAGTCCATAAATCAGGAATCTCTTCCCTCTTCTTATGATCCAGGGAAACCTTAAGCAAAGGATTGTACTGGCCCTCCAACATTCTTTCACGCCTGGTGGCTCCAGAAAACTGGCTTCAGGTGGGTTTGAACCTGTACCGTCCTGTGAGAAAAGAAGGAGCATGGCTTTGAACATCATCTCAGAACTTTGGGCTCAAGCTGCCAGTCCCAGTGCCTTCAGCATGTCAGCTCCTGCTGTGTGATATCTTACTGTCCCTGTTTTCCGCAAACTGCTTTAACGTAAATGTTCACTGCCCTCTTCAGTTTTTGAGTTATTACTATTATTTGCTCATATATAAAGGAAAATATTTCATCTAATATTTGTGCATTTGAAGACAGTAATTTTTAAGAGGACATTTCCCGACCCCGTATATCATGTTGCCTAGTTCAATGTTTATCTCTAGACCTTCCTTTTCCATTGGCTGTTAATATTTATCTCCTCCCCAGAACATGAGAAGCATTGGTGTAGACTGCCTGCAGGAATCCATTTACAGGACTAGAGAGCACATTTGGCTCCATTTTAGAAATGTGTCTTCTTGACCTCTGGGGCCCTCACCGGCTTGGAAGTCCTGAGCATAATCTTCTGCGGGGATTTGTTCAGTTGTCTATTATGGTCCACACTCTGTGATATGGCTTCCGGTACTCTCATTGTGGAAAGGTTAAGCTATCCCAACTTTATTTTTTGAGTGAAAATGTCCACAAGGTGTTAGCCCTGTCAGAGAACAGATTGAAACAAGCTGTAACTTCAATCAGATGTTAAGCCTGCACCAGCCCTGTAGGGAAAACTCCGTGGTGAACAGAGGGTTTCCTTAGAAAATGGAACAATCACTTTTTAACTCCTAAGTTACAGAACCAAGAATTTGGGAGACTGAGGCAGAAGGATCGCAAGTTTGAGGCCAGCCTAAGCTACCTAGAGATTTTCAGGATAGCCTATGCTACATAGTAAGCAAATTCTCAACAAATTTATAAACAAATACTAAACAACCCCATTTGTCACCTACTATTCTTGAAGTGCTATAGTTTCCAAACTCAAATCTGGGATTCATGCCCTTATAAATGCATAGTTTTGTTCCAGGGGTTTTGCACATCTTCTGTTGGGAAAACTCATCATATAACAGACTATACTATATACTACCACCATAGAAATACCCTATGTTAAGACCCAGTGTACTGAATCCATGGTTTTACTAGTTGACATTGTACTGCTGTTTGCAATGATCATAGCACTTTCTGTTCTAAAGACCTTGGAGCAAAGAGAAGATACTACCTTGTGGGTCTTTCCTCTCTGAGGATAGAGTCCTTTATTTATATCCGGACTCACCAGGGTTCGCAAGCGTGTTCTTGCTGATGGTACTACTAGGTGTCCTTCAGACTTCTGGAAAAGATACCCTCTCTCTTGGAGCCTCCTATGTTGGTTCCAAGTTCCTGCTGCTGCTTTTTTCCAGCGACTATAGCAGAGCTGTGGGACCTAAAAAGGGGAACTCGGAGCAGCGTCTGAATCGCATCCCCCATTTCAGGGACATCTTAGTATCTTCAGAAAAGCCATAAGGCCTGAGTCTCCATGTATGAGTCATGAAAGAATCCGAGTAAGAAGAATGTTGAAGCAGAGAAGGTCTAAGAAAGGTCTTGGAAAGGTTGCAATTACAACTCTCGGACAAACCTGTCAATCTCCAGTCTCTGTGAAACTGGGAGTCTAGTGAGCTCCCAGTGAGAGGCATGAACGTAGAAAAGAGTCATCCGCCCAAGATGGTGGCACAGCCTAGCAGTTAGTACACACTCTTCGACAGTGGCTCCTCCCTGGATTTCCAGTTCTGGGATCCCTTTAAAGGCCTTGTTTTGACAAATCTTTAGTGATGTCTATATCTGAAACACGGCAGCAGCAGGGCGGGAGGTTCATCCTACGGTGCGACTTCCACTGATCTTTACACTGAAAAGATTAGCCAGACACAAATGTCAGGAGCTTTCTCTGTTTCCCAGGATGGGTAGGAGTGTGAACCCAGATGTTTCTCATAGCCTCCCGCTAACATGTGCTGTGTAACTTACGGTAACAAACCAACAAATCTGCCCTGGGTACTCTGTCCATTTCCAACTGTAAATCCCAATCGTTTGATAATAGGCAAATCTTTGAATTTTCTGTTTGTTTCATAATAGGAAAATCAGGTCACACGGATAGGACTTCAAGTTGTACAGAGATACTGGGCACATAGAACGTGTCTTTCACTCTGAAAGTCCTCACAGAGCTTAGGTGGAAGGATGCTCTATCAAAGTACCAATCAGCACAAGGAAAAGGCCTTGGTCCCCTGAAACGGGGAACACGCGCGGTCAACTGTACTTATTTTTTGAATCCCGAAAGCACATTAAGAAAGAATAACAGCAGTGCACTGTGCCAACACATTGCTAATTAATAAGTAATTTCAATTCTCCCAGAGGTAAAACATTAATATTTTTAAATGAAAGTAAGCATCGCATGTGACATTCTAATTGTTATAAAAATATTTAATTGTGATATCGGTTTAATTATGTAAGCATCTCATAGTGATGTAAATAATATTATCTACATAGCTATACATATTTTGTGCTTTCCCAGAGACAAAGGATCTTAAATAAATAACTATTTAAGGCTGCCTGCCGGGCCATGGAGGACCTATTTACAATGCAGATGCCTGCATCTGTGAGTTTTAACAGCAAGAAAATGTTCTTTGTTTTCATGAGGAGGGAAAAGTTGCATTTTCTTATATAAATTTTACTCTTGATGTTATTAGGAGGGATTAGGGTGGAGTTGAAGTAGTCTAAAATTTAATTAACCTAATCCCTTTAACAAGAATTGTTTTCATACTGATAATTCTCTATAACAACAGCATTACAGATCATACCTACATGAAATATTTACACGAAATATTTTAGCATATAATCTCTCCCTTGGCTCCATTGGGAATGGCAAGATTTTTGATTCCTTAGCTTTCTTTGTTTTCTTTCTCTCCCACATATATATAGAGGACAGGAAGGAAGCTCTCTCCTACCTCCCTCTTATTTCATCCTTTCTAGTTCTCTCCCAGTGTCACTGTCTCTTGGTAAATTATGCTAATGGCTATCAAATCATCAATCTCCTAAAAGAGTATGACTGCCATGAAATAAGGGAAACTGTGGATTGATTTTTTTTTTTTTTTTTTTTTTTTTTGGTATCAGCAGTCATTTGGTGTAGATTCTCATTTCAAATGATTTGTTTACCCATCGATTGCAATAAATTGCTGTGCTGCTGAGAATACCCCTAAGAGTAGAGTCAGATGAAGGACAAACCTGTCATTCTGGTCACCTCCTCTGATGATGCCCTGTGTAAATTACAAATTGTTCTTAATCTGCTCGAATGTCATGTTATTAGCGAGACCTTCTCTGACCTCTCGGGATAAAATTACAATCAGCATCCCTCTCGCAATGGTGCTCTCCTTCTGTTGGCGTTACTTTCCCCTTAGTACCTGCCATCACACTGCATTATACGGGATTGTGTATTTAGTTGCTTAGTGCCTGGCATGGAAGCACCACAGAAGGCAAGGGCCAGAGTCTGTTCACTGTTGTGTCTTAGGAGCCCAGACAAGCCCCACTAATACAGACCTATAGGAAGTGATGAATAGGACTGTTGAATGCAGGAAAGTTTTGTCTTTCAGGACTGTGTGAAGCTGAGAGAAAATGCATGTTTTGTCGGTCTTCACACAGAGCTGCCTGTCCTGCTGAGGACAAGCAATAAGGTGCCTCTTCCCAAAGGACAACAGAGACCCAAGTTTCCTGTGGTTCTTTAAGAAAGGACTAATATAGAGACTTGGGGCGGGGGTCTTCCAAACCTCACATGTTTACAAGTCTAAGAATAATATAAAGTAGAGGATCTTCAAGAATGGCCATGGCACTAGGTCTGTTGGATATAGACAGGGGCTACAAATTTTAAGAGGGGCTTGAATGAGCGAGAGTAGGTTTATCTCGTGAAGCTAAGCGAGGTTTCCCATTTCAAGATTTCTCAGCTGCTCATGAGGGTTTAAACAAAATCTTAAACTGTTTTTCAAAATTAAAAATTAAAAACAACTCCTTGTATCTTAGGCATTTTCTCTTGAGCAGCCACTACTGCCTCTAAGACAAGGCTCTGATACAGACACCCTCACTGGCTTGGGTGTAGAACATGTCGCCGGGCATCTTTCTGGCTCCACTTCTTACACACTTTAAGCGACCTGGGCAGGTTTGTAAGATTTCCCTATGCTTGACTCCCTCTTCTCTGAAGGAGGAGTGACAGGGATTGCCCAGGACACGTAAAATGCCTAAGTGCAAAGTGAACAAGGTGTGTGTCAGGGGTATTGACATCACCTTTATTTCATGAAGGGGTGGATACATTTTAGACAGGTTTCTTTAGTAATGTTTTTGGGAAGGGTTTGTTATTATTGGCACATCTGCAGAATCAGCCCGAAGAGGCTCCTCTTCATTTGGCCCCGGTACCTTTTCCTCACCTGAGAATCTTTGCGCACCTAGGCTGAAGGTGAACAAATATGGTCTCCCACCAAGAGTCAACACAAATGTATGACAACTCCCTTTACTGTGTACAGCAAGACACACTTCCCTTGTCCCCACACTCCTGACCACAGATGAAGACAGTTCTGTCAGGACAAAGATGATAGCATCCAAGTTCATGGTTATGCAGATGGCTGCTTGCTGACAGCTTTCAGAATGACCATGTTTGAAAAGTAAATTTCAAGTGAAGGTATGATCCGCGTAAATCTGACCCCTTCCGGTAAAATGTGCATTTACATATATTTGGAATTTATAAATCCTGACAGATTCCACAATATTTATAGCCCTCCATAAAAAGCCTTTGCCAGTTTGCAGAGCTTTGCATTTGGCGCTCTGGTGTGCTTAAGGGAGTTTAAATAATAATAAATTTGGTGATTTATTCCACCTGGAACAGAAAGTTATCCGCCCCCCCACCCCCACCCCCGCCCCAGCTCATTTGGAAGGGGATGCCTATAAATAGTGCTGCAGACGCTGGGATCAGGAATAGGGAATTGAAATTTGAGAGAGAAGTACAGCAACATTTCCATTATAACTGATTTCTTGGAGTATATTTTTAAAACATTTCTGTTCCTCACATAATATCCCTTCTCTCCTTTCTCCTTCCTCATCTCAATTATACCTGACTCTTTCAAGCCTGTTGCCAATGTTCGGATTCAATTGCTCTAATGGGAAAGGGAGAAAGAGTATTAGCTGACTAGGTAGGAGCAAGCTGCCTCTAGGGAGGATGGGGCAGTTCTTCAGTGCCCATCTTGTATTGCATAGGAGTCAGCAAGTAACTGAGTGTCTATATCTACGGTGTAAACTAATTACCAGAGCTCCATCTCACACATCCAACAGATGATATGATCAAAAGCTCACACTTCATGAAAAGAATAAGGGAGGAATTCTAAGTCTAATTCCAAGAGAAAGCCTGAGGACAGTATGAGAAGGTAGAGTCTTCCAACCAGTCATGTTCACAAATGCCTAGAGCAGGGTGAGAGAATGTAGCAATCCCTCTTATTCATAGTTTCATTGTGCATGGTGCCCGCTACGGGTGGTCAACCGGGGTCCAAAGTATTAGACGGGAAAACCCAGAAATAAACAGTTTGTTTACGTTTTACACTGTGCACTGTTGTAAGCAGCGTGGTAAGATCTCTTACGCCTTGACTCCATCCCACCATTTGTGAGTATTAATAGTCCCTTAGCTTTGTATTCACAACTGTAGCTACTCCCCACCCATTAGTCACGGATAGCATCTAAGCTCTCAGAGCAGCAGTCCCCGGCATTACAGTATTCATCCGCTAGCACTATATCAAGAGCATCCATCCATATCACCCATTTCCATCTCATCACATAGACTATACGGTCTATAGTCATCGCAGAAGGAGGAGTATACAACGATATTATGTGAGTGACCTCATTCACATAGTTTTTACTATAAGACATTATTCTATGAGGAGTCATCGTTAAGTCCTTATTGTGCAAAATTATAAATACTATTTCTATAGTTTAAGTAGGCATAGAAAAATATATACTGGTCTTAGTGTGACCTGAGGCTTTAAGTATTCCGTGAGATATCCCCTGAAAATACGGAGAAACTATAATGATTCACTATACCTGAATAGTGACTTTGGATGTTGCTATCTGCTTTTCTTTCGAAAGAAAAAATTTACGCCATATCAAGTCATTCTCTCCAGATTCTACCAGGGAAAGCTGAGAAGAGGCATTTAGTGCCTCAGAAGCAGCATTACAACTTGTGACATCACGGGCGGTTTATTTCCAGCTTCTAGTTTGAGTGGGTTGTAAAGGAAGTAGCATTTGTAAGAAGAAGAATAATTAACATCCACTGAGAGCTGCCTATGGGCAGCTGCAGAGTCACAAATACACAAGTGTCTGGTTGGGTGCACAGCGCCTTCTTCGTTGCCTGGAGCTGGTTCTCCTCGATCAGAATACTCCAGGTCTGCAGTCAACTTACCATGGGGTGAGGATACTGGGGAGGGAGTGCCGAAAGCTGCTGGTGGCAAAACGTGACTCTGCTCAACGCAGGGCACTGGGTTCAGTTAATTAGAATAAGTGACATTCGGGGGCACACTGCTGCAGCCTCCCACATTCTGCAGGTTCACATGCTGCTTTCAGTGCTCCTCGTTGGGTGGCATTCAAGTGCTGTGCAGCCAAGCCCAGGATGGTTGCCTGTGCACTGCAAACATACAGATTATTCCTTGTCAATGTTCCCAAAAGAATGCGGTGTAGTAACTATTTACATACCATTTACATTTAAATCATCTCCAGCTGATTTGAAGTGTATGCAAATAGTATGCCATTTAAAATTAGGCAGATTTGGGTATCCATGGGGGATCTAGAAGCAATACCTCAAGGATACCGAGGCATAACTATAGTGGACTTCTGTGTTCCGTTACTTGGAACACATCCTCAGCCCCAGACATTCCTGAGCACTCATTTCATATCTACCTATTAGGATGCCAGATGTTTGGATCCAACCCCAGAGTCTGCAGTGGACCGCATTTTAATGATTTGTGGTGAATAAAGTAAACGTTTTAAAACCAGGTTTTATGAAGCAGGGACCCAGTTAAGTATGATGGATTCGGGGCAAAGCCAAGAGCGAACTGAATGTCAATGAGGGTATCCTTGGCTATATAGGACAAGGGTCAGCATCTATCATTCATGGTTAAATCCAAAGGCCAGCTTTAGAAGTGACCTGTAGAAGAACCATCCTTAACTAAGACCTGAATAAAGATGGCACCAGTAGACAAGGGGAGTGGAAGGGGGAAATCTCAGGAAGCCTCAACCTTAGACAAAGAGGTACAGGCAACTAAGGAATTCTGAGAATGGGCAATAGAGTCTTTCCAGGGAAGAGCAAACCAACTGATTATCCATAACCAAATGGTCAGCCCTGAGAACATGCATATAAGTAACATGATAAGTACTGAGCACATTGTGTTCATACACATACACACATAGTTGACTTTTTAAGCTATACATTTGGAAGAGCAAGGGAGGATACATGAGAGGAATTGGAGGAAGCAAAGAGAAAGAGAGAAATGATGTAATCATATTTTAATTAAAAAAAATAATCATGTTCTAAGGAATATCAAGTCGCCCTGCCTTCCTTGCAGGACCTTTCTAGACGGAAATAGAATGATTGAGCTATTAGGCAGTTCTGAATCTTTGTGCCTCTGTGATCATATTATGGGTCTAAGACACAGGAGTAAATGAACTTTTCTTATCCTTGAAGCCCATAGAAAAACAAGAAAACTACCATCTTAATTTTACATGGTTTATTTTTTTATACATTATGTGTATATGTGTTTTATATCTCTGTGTACCATTTGCATGCCTGGTGCTTGTGGAGGTCAGAAGAGGGCACCTAATGCCCTAAAACTAGAGTTCCAAAGAGTTGTGAGCTGCCATGTAGGTGGTCCGAGGAACTGAGCCTAGGTCTTCTGGAAAAGCAGCTCATGTTCATAATTGTTGAGCCCTCTTGCCAACTCTATAATAAAAAGGCTAGTATAGAGGAGACGCCAGTTGGGGAAAAACTGTTTAGTGATTTTGTTATTGTTTTCTGTCTTAGCTTGTTAGCAATAAGGTAAGACGGTGTTGAGGCAATATTTTAATGAACCCTCCTTTCTTCTTCTTCTGTAGGGCAACCCTTACATGTGCAACAATGAGTGTGACGCAAGCACCCCTGAACTGGCGCACCCTCCTGAGCTCATGTTTGATTTTGAAGGACGACATCCCTCTACATTTTGGCAGTCTGCTACTTGGAAGGAGTACCCCAAACCTCTCCAGGTTAACATCACTCTGTCTTGGAGCAAAACCATTGAGCTTACAGACAACATAGTTATTACCTTCGAATCGGGGCGTCCAGACCAAATGATCCTGGAGAAATCTCTCGATTATGGACGAACATGGCAGCCCTATCAGTATTATGCCACAGACTGCCTCGATGCTTTTCACATGGACCCGAAGTCCGTGAAGGATTTGTCCCAGCAGTCTGTCTTAGAGATCATTTGCACAGAGGAGTACTCCACGGGGTACTCCACAAACAGCAAAATTATTCACTTCGAGATCAAAGACAGGTTCGCGTTTTTCGCTGGACCTCGGCTGCGAAATATGGCCTCCCTCTATGGACAGCTGGATACAACCAAGAAACTCAGAGATTTCTTCACAGTCACGGACCTGAGGATCAGGCTATTGAGACCCGCCGTTGGGGAAATATTTGTAGATGAGCTGCATTTGGCACGTTACTTTTATGCAATCTCAGACATAAAGGTGCGAGGAAGGTAAGAGAACCCCTGCCCATCTTGAATGGAAATAACTGTGTCCAAAAAAGATATGCCCAGGGTTGGCGACATTAGTCAATTTTTATTTCTTTATTTTCTGAGGGCCACCAACACACAAGGAGGTTCTAAAGCCCTCTGAGACCTTTTGGCTCAGCAATGATATACAAACCCACACTGGCTATCAGTCTTCAGGAGTCTTTGGAATTCAAACAAAAGAAAACATAAGTATCTACCTGAAGCTGGATATTCCCTGGTAAGGTGAGGCTAAAGCCAACATAGTGAGGCTGCTTGCTCTGTTAGAGGGGGAGGGAGAAATAAGGTTCTGTCTTGCATTTCCCAATGCAAGCAAGAATCACCCTGCAATGATCCCTTACACCGTCAGAACAAAAAGCACCTGAGAATTAAAATGCAATTCTTCAAGAGTGGTAAGCTTCCTCTTTTAGAGGTCCTAAACCCTTTGTATTAAAAAATATTCCACATGTAAAATATGGGTTGGGGACTCTTCACTTGGTAAGCCAAGGGCAGATGGACAAGAGTTGTAACATCAGTGGTTATGATAACGGATACCTTGTTTTAATAGTATACCAAACTATAATTGATTATAAAGAATTTTGAAGATGTATGAGTGAAAATTCCGGTAATGAGAACAAAAACTACCAACATGAGAGACTTTTATTCATCAACGCATGGTGAGAGTAGAAGCATGAGATAGTGGGCAGGAAAAAAAAGAAAATATCAAGAAAGAGATAAACATTTTTGAATCTGAGAATATATGAGGATAAGTGTATAAACTGTATAATGGTAAATTTGGCATATTGATCTTGATAAGCATAAATTTAGACGATAAATCAGGATTCATTCAATAGGCTGGCTTTCAGATTCCTTTGAGTCTGCCCAGTCCTCAGAAATTGGAGGTGCTGGAACTCTGGCCCTTCAGAGAGTTGAGTAAAAAGGTGTTTGCAGCTATGAAGATAGTGGTCATAGTGAGAGTAAGAAAGGCGGAAAAGCTTTTCGGCTTACAGTGGCATCTAAGGTTTCAGGATGTTCACAATGGAAAGACAGCATGAAGTTGTGGCTATATCCTCTGCTTCCTCTTGTGTTCCTCATGATCAGTAAAGAATCTTTAGCTACAGACCTTATTGTCAACTTCTAACCGAGGTCTTAGTGACAGATGCTGACAACATCTTGACAGCAAATTAGTATTTTTGAGGGATTTGTGCCCTAGTATATGGATAGCCACACTGATCTTGGGAGCCCTAGTGTTTTAAGAAGTGTTTACAGATTAGCAGGAGTTTATGAATGAGCACTAGGAAATTGTCTTATCAGACTTGAGCATGTGTTGTACCAAAATGCCCCATTATGTTAAGGAACATCTTAGTAAAAGACTGTAAGTTTAAAATGTCATCTTATCCAATCTCAAGTGCATGTACTATATGAAAATATTTGAAATTTTTAACAACAGCATACCAACATCAAATGACAAATATTCAATATGGCTGAAAGAATAAAACTCTAAATGAATAGCCTGAGATTTGTGTGGTTTGATAACACTGAATTCAGGTAGGTCAGTTTCTGTCAGTTTCAGTACTTCTTAACCTGAACTTGAGTTTCTATATACCACTGCACTGTGATCTGGCTCTGTCAGAAAGACAATCTTTTGGTGGGTTTCAGTTATGAAATATCTGCTGCTGGAGATTATTTTTGCTATGGGAAATTCATTTCTCTTTTTTCTGATTCTTTGAAAGAAAGTGTAAACCACATTTTTGAGCTAAGGAAAGCTTTATGCATGCTCCATTGGAGTTAGACAGGCCCTCTCTTAAAGATGGCCTGCCAAGAACATCTAATCCCTATGGACTTCTCACCTTCCTGCTAAGCCTCACCTTGGCAATGACCTCCGGCTGCTTGTCACTGGCTCCGAGGAGTTAGCAGGACCCAGATTCCATCAAACCTCTGAGTCTCACCTCCACTGTCATTCCCATTCACCAGTCAGCTGCAAGCTAGTGAGAAGCAGCTGGGCAAAAGCAAAAGGGCCAGTGGAGGTGAGGTAAGCCCATACGGTGCTGCTCCGTCACCTCCACTCTGTCCAAATTCTTCGGGGCAAACCGATGCTGGCATGTACTGCACTAGGCACCAGATGGCTGGAGTATTTTTAGTCCTGGGGGAGGGACTAAAGAAGCGGGGCCTGATGGCTCCGGCATGTCTCTGGCTTTCAAGTTATGTAAGGAATATTTGTTCACGATGGAGCCACTAAACGGAAAGACGAGCAAACGTGGAGCATTAGGCCTCTCAGCCTAGAAACTGATAATTTTACCGTTGAAGATTTCAGGATTCATGTCCTTTGTTGTCTTTCCTTTAAACAACAGGTCATCTATAGAAAGATTGCCTATTAGTTGATGATATTTTTTATTGTGAAGTTCTAAATTTTCCAAAACGTAAGAAAGCACATAGTTTCCTGTAGCTTGTCTTTCCATCCCCTGGTCACACAAACCTTGAATCTTTATATATGTGTCTTTTTCCAGGAATAATAATGCCATTTTTCTGTTGTCACTTCCAATACCATCCAAGCAAAATGTGGGAATTTATATAAGTCATTATATAAATTTTGTATGAAGATCATCTATAAATATGTGCAATACCGCCAACAGAAAATATATTTTTCTATCTTGAACTATGAAATGGAAATAGTTGAAGATAATGTAAATATACATATGTAGATTTTATAATAACTATTTTATTTAACCTAAAAGCAATGTTTTGACTGTCATTAGGTTAACGAATCATTTAGGCTGTTGGTTCTCAATCTGTGGGTTGCAATCCCCACAAGGTTTTAAATATCAGATATCCTGGATACCAGATATTTACATTATGATTCATAACAGCAGCAAAATTACAGATATGAAGTAGCAGCAAAATAATTTTGTGGCTGGGAATCACCACATCATGAGGAACTATAGTAAAGGATCGCAGCATTAGGAAGGTTGAGAACCACTACCTTAGGCTTTTTTAACATGGGGTATATCCAGGATCTATTGAACTGGTAACAAAATCTATAATATTATCATAAAATGCATTTCTCTTTTGCTACATGTTTATTTTGCTTTCATTTACCGCTTGAGTATTTATCAAGATAATGGAGGAAAAAAGAGGAAGCAATGCTATTGGCCATCTCAGTAACTCCATGGCACTTACATTGTTCAACAAACCTAATAATCTTCCTGGGCTAATTCTGACTTATGGCTGTCCTGCTTCAGTAAATCAGGGTGATTTTCTCCGGTGAATAATAGAGAAGTGCAGTGTGCCAGTACCTTAATTAAAGAGCCACTCTCTTAGTCTTGATCTCATTTTAATTTACAGGGTAATACTACAATAATATCACTAATGGAAGGTACATTAAAGGGCATCAAGTAGCATTAACTGTATTAAATTATGGTACTTGTGTTAATTAACTGGTGAAGCAAGATGGTTCTAATGGCCAAAAGTTCGTCTAGTGCATAAATAAAACGTACCCAGATGAAAGGTGAGAGAAGAAATGAAAAGTACATGTTTGTTCTGAACATTTTTTTTTCATACAGACAGGGGTTAAGTCCAAAAGTCATTAAATATATAATGTCCAAAAGGTTTCTTAGTTACACCGTGGGAGGTTTAGATTTTCAAGTACCATGTTTCCTTCTAAGCTTTCTTTCCACAATTAAATTAATTAAAGCCTGAATACTTGTCAGATGCAGCGCTTTTATCAGAATAGAAACTAAACATTCCTTGTTGTGTCTTTGAGGTAAGACTGAGGAAGTAGTGTGATTTATTATAATAGGTTTTTAAGTCTGAAAGATAAATGAGCATTTGGTAATAAGCCCATTTGTTTCCGAGATGTATTATCAGCAATGTATCAAACTATGGCTTTAGACATTGGATAATAGAATTTCTCCTCTAACGAAGGTAGAATTGAAAGAAATATTCAAATCTGATCAACATCTCAATTGATTGTCTTTTACAATACATTCTTAAAGGTAATTCATACCTTTTCAATGGTGTTTATTCATTTCTTATCCCATGCAGTGCCTACTCGGCTTCCTTTATAGGTTGGCTGTCAAAATAACAAATAGCCTACAGTTTAACTTATCCATAGCTTAGCTTTCCAAAATTTTCACTGAGGCAAATGCAAAGATGTTAGATAGAAAATTCCAGAAATAACTAATTAATAAGTTTTAAGTGGATTTTGTTACAGAATATGGTTATAATTCTATTTACTATGGGTTATAATTGTTAGACGCTTGCTGTGACATATTTTTAATTTAAACTTTATAGTTATGTAAACATAAGATACAAACATAGTATGTATGCGACTCCGGTGCTCTCTTCCATTTTAGACACCCCTTGGGAGTTTTGAACTATAGCCATGCCCCAATTACAGAAATCAACTGAAATTTATTTATTTGTTTATTTACTTATTTGTCTTTCCTCATTCCATTGCTTTCCCCTAAGGAAAGAGTCTGAGGACACTAGCACAGAAGCTGTATTTCAGCATCCTTTCTTGAGCATTCTTAACTGTCCAATCCAGTCTCCTTTTACAGAACGCAAGGCCACACCGGCCAGTGACAAAGCTACTTCCCCAGGGTGTTAGAGAGAGAAAGGCTCCCTACATTCTCTCTCTCAGGAGTAACTTTACATCCATATAACCTGACTGCTTGAATGTCACCACCTTGGGTTTTGTTTTTTGTAACTGGGACAAGGTCAAGAAGTTGGTACCCAAATAAGTAATCTTGAGTAAGCAAGAACATTTGCCCATGGAGCGCAGCAGTTAAGAGCACTGGGTGCTTCTCCTGAGAACCTGGGGTTTGATTCCCAGCACCTACAAGACAACTCACAACCATCTACGATTCTACTTCCAGGAGATCCCCGTCCTCTCTTCTGACCACTATGGGCACCAAGCGCATATATGGTGCACAGACATTCATGCAGCCAAACACCCATTTATGAAGAATGCCCGTGAAACTTTTAAAGTACATAGACAACTTTGAATTTCAAAAGCATTTGGAAAACATAGTATCATGCTAAACTGATTTGTGTGGGTTCTCTGTCATCCTTAGCCACAACTAAAATAAATTTGCCAAAGTCTTGAGGTTTCACTTTTCATGTAGGAAACGTGTGTGCTTTTGGCTTCTCATCCTGTTAGTCCTAATTATTGAAGTTAGGCTTTGCGGCCACTTAGCAGATTCTGCTTTTACAGCGTATTCACGTTTCTCTGTCATCACAGAGCAGATTCTGGCTTTAGCAGTGAACATTCAGCAATGGCCCAAGGCATAGTCCCTACTTCCAAAAAGCTCATGACCTGAAAGGGCATAGACAAGGGCTGAGTGCTCTGATTATTTGCTTTTTTATGTTTTTCTTTATTACAACAAGTTTGAAATTGGGTAGCTTTAAAAGAAAACAGGCTTACTTATATTTCAGTTAGGGAAGTTCATAGAGCTGCATATGGTGACCTCCTTCTTATGGGCATAGTCCCAAGACAGCCTAGGACAATGCATAGCATGAAACATGGGGCGTGCTTCTGGTCTTGCTAGTTTGCAAAGGCACCAGTATTCAATTGAGGGCGTTCTCTCTGATCCCTTGCCTAAATCCTAACCACTTCCAAAGCCTCATCTCTAAAAGCCATCATTAAGTTATTTCTAGCCTCTTAATACTCCATAGTGGGATAAATTTTAGTACACGAAGTCCCAGGAGATACATTCAAGCCATACCTCATCCATACCACTGTATGAATTCTTATGTGATAAAAGAACTACTAACTTAATGATATAAGACTAGTTAAATGTTTGATAAGATCTGACGTTTATATGGTATCTTGAAACGTGTGGTGTAGTGTGCCAGGGAGCCAAGGCAAAATGGAATTCTAGGCAAACAAATTACACACAAAACAGCACAGCTTGTTAAGGAATTCCAAAGGAGAAATGAAGTGTAGAATCCTGAGAGATTACTTCCCCCCATCTTCTCCCAGTGGACCGTCATCCTCTTTAAGAAGCGCTAAAGGATTCCTACAAAACCGTCTTTTGCAGTTGCTCATGTTATAATCCATCTAAATTTATAAATTTTCACATGTGCGTTGAAAGCAGAGGAGAAACATTTTAAGACAGTAGTAGAAAATATTCCATTGTGTGAACACTGAAAGCGTTAACATTTCTTAACTTAGGAACAATTATGACTCCCAGACCTGGTGTTCAAGTTGAGAGTCAAGAAAAGCTCTTCAAATCCTAGGAAGTCAGCACAGGGTGATGGGTTGAGATTCTCTTGTAGAGGCAACAGGGCGTGAGAACCAATTAAAATCTGAGCAAGGACTGAGGGAAAGATTTTTTAGTCAGCTGAAGGGATAGCAGGGTTGGTGGATCATGTCTTTAACATGGGGGATAAATGATGAAGCAGGGTTTTAGGCAATTGGTGCATAAGCTAGGTATTTGTGTTGTAGCATTCCCTGTGTAACAGCAGGAATCCAAGTGCAAATTCCAGTTCAGACTCCTAAATGGGCACTCTACAGTTTCATAGAGGTTTGAACCATTAAAATTCTCACACTATATGGAGTTGGTAAAACTTGGGCAAAGTCTCTCTCTCTCTCTCTCTCTCTCTCTCTCTCTCTCTCTCTCTCTCTCTCTCTCACACACACACACACACACACACATATATTTAATATATAAAATTCTCACACTATATGGAGTTGGTAAAACTTGGGCAAAGGATCACACACACACACACACAAAATATATATATATACTTAAAAGGGTCATTTAAAAGCCATTCTTGGAAGGTACTCTCCCAAGGAAATTGAGATATAATTTGAGAAAATCAAGCTAAAGGCAAATGGGCTGGTCCTCATCAATATGTAAGCAACCCCTTTAGCATTTGTATAACCTTCAGGTTCTAGGATTCTTGTTGATTGTTTTACTTCCATTGATCCTCACAAGAGGCTCACAAGACAGATGGATTTAAATCGTTTTACAGGTGAAAAGACTGAGGACCAGAGATGTTTCAGGACTTCTTTTATCTGACATCACTCACATCATCAAGTGTCAAGCCAACCTCCTGACTTTGTGATGGCCTGTAGCCCAAGCTTTTGCAGCCACGGTAGCCTGAATGCAGCTTGATAGACAAAGGAGACTCAGAAAATCCTGCAAAGGATCTCGCTGTAAACAGCAAAGCAAACTCTTACATCTTACATCCCTGCCATTCATGATGTGTCCATGAGTCACAGGCTCCGTGAGGTTTTCTGCTTGCTCTTCCAGCACACCGTTTGTCTGTTCTCCACTTATTTGCTCTCTAATTGCTTAATTTTACTTTTATCAACTTTTGTGACTGCGTTAAATTACTTTACCATATGAGATATAAGGACTTTACAGCCAAAGTCAAATTATGGTGATACTGTGCTATTTCCTAAGAGTAAGAAATGAATTGAATTTTCTGAATATTTCCTCCAACATTTCTCTGAAAATTTAAATACCTGGCAGTGCATTTCATTAGAATAAGTCATCAAAACTACAACAGTAACTGATACTACTGGATAAACTGGGAAACAGTGAGTCATGCTAGCCTTTTTAAGGGAACTCCGTCTTTACACGAGGACCTCTGGTTTTCTTTTTGACATAGTATATCAGTACCCATGCTGTCTTCTAGAAAATCACTGACTAAATGCATGTCCTATTTTGTAACATAAAAATTCATACATTTATAATAAGTGATCCTATCACACAAGTCTTTTTTTCAAACTAAATGAATTTTTAACCACTCCTTTATCTAACATTTCCTTTGATCCTATTTTAAAAGGAGAATAAAGTCCAATAACTAAAATTATTCCAAGTAAAGATTTGATGACCACAAAATAACAATAAAAACCAGTGCCGAACGTGGCTATGACTTAGGCAGTGGGAACACTGGGGATAAAGTTGGTTATGCACAATCAATTCAGGAGACACCTGTGGCCATTCTGATTTCAAACATATTATTTTTTAAATCTTTGAAAAATTTTAATTGTAAAGAGAATCTGTACGTAAGTGTCTCATTTTTCTTTAAGTTTTCTGGCCTTAAAAGTGGAAAATGTATCTAGCAATGCCTTCTTTTAAACTATAAACCTTGTTAGCCTACAGGAACACAACCCGTGTTCAAACGTGTCTCTTTGTTAATTCTCAAGTGTTTATGTTTTCTGTTTTGTTTGTTTTAAGGCTAGCAGGTTATTAAAGATGTCTTTCTTTAGAAGAAACATAAAGATATTTGAAGAAAATACCACATAATGAAGAAGTAAAAGAATTTCTCACCTCACTTGACTTAGTGTTTGCATACAAAGATGCAGCCCCATGGGCAGTGCTAAACAATGGACTGGGATGGGCTTAGAACTCCCATCTAATATGCGGAGCCATGTTCTGTATCCTAATTCCTAATTTACTGGTTGTCATTTTCCCCAAAAGTCTTGGAGGGAGAGTTAGAAGCATTTCCAGATGCATTCAGAAACATTGGTCACGATCTAATATTTACTATTAGAATTTTGTAGCTCTATAGGCAATGCCTCAGTGAAAAAGGCCTTTCCCGTTAGCCTTCCAATGCAATAATAGAAATTTATTGTTGCAATTTGATTGATATATTGCAATATATCAATATATCAACTAGAAGATGAAGCATAGGTCTATATATGTCAAGTCAGCAAGTCACTTTTAGGATGAAGTGAGTTGAAAGGAGCTACTCCAGTGCGTGCAAATTTGTGGTGGCTGTTTTCTGTCTTTATTTTATAGATAGGGAAACTTCATCCAAACAAAGTTTAACAGTAAGTGGCAAATGGGGGTGGGGGTAGTGTGATTTAGAAATTATTTTTTGTTGGTTATGAATTTGTTTCTTACTTTGAAAAATAGTTGTTATATAAAGAGACAAGTTTAAAATATATGATATAACAACCTCAAAAAAATATATTGATCCAAAGATCCTGACCCAAAGCCTTAAAATTGAGACAGGTACACTAATAGCCCTTTATCCTACCATGGTTGTAATAGGGTAATAGACATTGTGCTGGAAGTACAATGAGATTAAATTATAGAAATTATCAAGTTTTCAAAATGATTTTTATCTTAAGGAAGCATTGGTTATGAGTCAAGAGGAATAGAAGTATGTCCTGTACTCATAACTCCTGGAGAAGTCAGAGTTGGAAAAAAAAAAAGCAGCACTGTCCCCCTTCTATAAAATGAGAATGTTTTCCTATATTCCTCAGAATTAATCCACAAATAACCTAATTCTCAATAAATTTGAAAAATCCTCACACTTATTTCCCTCAATGAAAATCACAATATTGAGTATATTACCACAGTAAACACTACCATTTTGTTTAAACCTAAGCCTTCAAAACAAACATAGCTGATCTATCTATCTATCTATCTATCTATCTATCTTTCTTTCTTTCTTTCTATCTATCTATCTATCTATCTATCATCTATGACACTAGCTATGTATGTATGTATGTATGTATCCATCATCTGTCTATCTGTGTATGTGTTTGTGCATGTCCTTGTGTATGTGAACACATATGTATGTACTAATACACCTCAAGAACTAGTATTCACAGAAATCATGTTGGGTAGCAAAGTTCCTTCAAAAACTACATCATTGGACTTTTATTGTGATAAAAGAAAATAAATGAAAACATCTATAGACTATTGGTGCATTGTGTGTATGCATGTGTGTGTGTGTGCATGTGCACTTACCTATGTGCTTAAATAGTGCTAAGAACAAATTGATTTTTTTTCAGAGCAAACCAATTGTAGCTATCATCCTCGCTACACTACTGCACTAGGTGAAAGGCTACCTGTAATATGAACTTTAATCAACCTTTTTGCATTTTATTTTTACCTTGCAAAAGTACCAGATACCTTTATAAACTATTAAGAAATTATGTACCAGTGCCAGGTGGTGGTGGTGCATGCCTTTAATCCCAGCACTCGGGAGGCAGATGCAGGCAGATCTCTGTGAGTTCGAGGCTAGCCTGGTCTACAAGAGCTAGTTCCAGGACAGGAACCAAAAAGCTACGGAGAAACCCTGTCTCGAAAAATCCAAAAAAAGAAAAAGAAAAAAAAAAAAGAAAAGAAATTATGTACCAAACAGGAATAGATAAGAAGGATTATTGTTTGTTTTTGTTTTGCTCAGCATAGATGTAAAATATGAACTACCAAGTGATCCAATCTGGTGCATTCTGAGATAAATAGAGATGCTAAAGGATTTTGATTTCTCTGCCTGTGAGCTCCTCACACTCTATAGCAGGTAGTTAAAAATGTGCATTGAAAGGAAATTGAGATTAATTAGCAATTAATACAGATTGTCATTTGCTCTGGGTGGTATTTTTAAACTCACAGGCTTATTTTAGTTAAACACAAAAATTTGAGCCCAGGAAAGCAAAGCTAAGGGGTATCACCTTGTCTAGCAAACATGTTACTCTTCTATGTGCTTTTACTCATCTGAGGCTACCAGAATACCGGAGAAGCAATGCTGTTACAACATATTGGTGCCATCCATGTGTAATTATAGATCCTTCAGGGTTGCTGGGAACAGGGAACAGATGGGGGGAGGGTGGGCCAAGAAAGGACGGGAGGGGGAGTCTAAGAGGTCAGAGATTTGGCAGGTTAGGGAGAGACAGCATGATGAACTCCTGTACTGGATTTATATAGGCGGTGTGTGTGCCAAATGGGGAGTCATAACACCACAAAAAATCAGTTATTTTAGAACTGAAAGAAATCACAGAAATAATTTCATCTAACTCCCTTTTCAGACTGAAGCAGAATGTAGTTAAGTGAATTGGCCTAGAATAATATTGTTGTGTAACTAGAATCTAGACCCAAATGGACTTGTGATCTACTAGTTGAGCTATGCCTAGAACTATTAGATATGTCTCTACACGTACTAGAAACTTGGTAGATGAGTATTAAAGGCCTGAGTGAAATTTTAGAACATTCTTCTGCATAACACATAAATAAATAATCATTTGGCATATTGATACTCTGCCCTTGGCATTCTGTGGTCACCATTGCATATTTCACACATAAGGAGACGTGAATAGGAGAAAAACACTTTTTGTAATGCTGTTTGTTTCACTCAACTCCACAAGATATATAAAGCTTCAGATTTCAATCCACTGTCCAAATATAAGGAATATAAATTAATTACCTTGAGTTTCAATGTAAATGTCACACACATGAACTCAAATGCATTCAAATGCACCTATATACATGCATGCACAATATACATACATACAAAAGAGAATAACTTGGTTTTGGATTAAGAAGCAAAAAAGTAACCCAATACATTGAGTTTACCTAAAATGATACTATAAACTATGTGAGGACACAGAAATTGGAGGATTACAAAGCAGTAACGTGCCCTTTAGCTGGGACTCAGATTCTGTGGCATCTCATCCCAGAACTGCAATATGGAAATAGCATCTTCCCCATGTCCTTTTGATAAGTTTTCTTTAACTGTAAATGTAAAATAAAACAGATACAAGCACTTGCATAGTCTGAGCTTGTTAGTGTGTGGCAATGTGCCATTTCCTACAGAGAAAGATGAATGGCCACAGTTCCTGTCTTCAAGATGCTACCATCTGCATGGACTGATAGATACTTCAACAGGAAAGTTATAAAACAACATGGCCTGGTCCATGATGGGGTTTCTGTGGCAGCGGTGAACAGGATGATGGGTACCAGCCCATACCTCTGGGAAGAGAGACTCTGGCCAAAAGACAAGATGTTCTGATGTTCTCAATGCAGTCAAGGCTATCACCATAAACTACCGTGATAGCGAGGTGAAGTTCTATGAACTTATCATGATGAGTGAATAAAAAGAATTAGTATTATATACTGATTTAAAAATACCTTTGTCCTGTTTTAGTGCCAGTTAAATACACAAACTTAAACACATCTTTCTTCCCATTTCCCTAATATAAACATATCCAAAAACGTAGTTCACTGTATGGTTGTCTCAAATATAGGGACGTATTGATTAAAGTGTGGATTGGCAAGCCCACATGCTGTCTAATCACACTGAATGACAGGCTTACTTTTCAATAGAAAGTTAATCCTGTTTTCATTACACATAAATGTTCTTTATGGAAAACAAATGTTCTGAAGAAGCAGAAGTGTCTCTCTCAGGACCACATGTTGTGTCTTTGTTTAGAATCAATGAGGTTCAAATAAGACTTTTCCTACAAACAACAGCAGAGGCCAAGATTCCTATATTGTTTTACTTCCAAAGTAAGATGCCAAAGGACTTACATGCCACAGGAGAGTTTTTGACACAAGCTACATAAGAAAATGTCACACAGTGTCCGATATTTGTTGACCAGCTCTGGTTCTAATGAAAAGACTGCAGTGGGTGACCTTTTGCTAGCTTGACCCTCTACTCACTGCTAGATAGAGTGTAGAAAATCACAGAACTTAGGTTTTGTCTTAATATCTTAAGACTAAGATATTAAGTTGTAAGATGGACAAAGACTTCCAAAATTGTTAATATAAGTGAAATGGAAATATATAAATATGTACTTTATTTATGAATGCAGCCAGAATGTACTATCATCACTTTGAAAGAAGCTGTGGTTTGTGTTTAATATTATTGCTTCCACTTGTCTCACAACACGTTATCTTTATCTCAACCTGATGATTTATTTCACTGCTATCTCCATTTTTCTTTCATGATGGGCTCAGCTTAAAACTGTGCTAATCTATAACAACCCATATTCTATTGACTCTTCATTAATACCTTTGTTTGTACCTTCAGGTTAATCACTCCTGACTTTGTAGGTTACTCAATCTGTGAGAATTCCTGCGAAATTAAAATTTGCAGGTACAAAGAGAACCCAGCGGTCATTTTTGTACCCTGGCTCCTGGAGTCCTCCTGGGTAGATGCAGTTAAGTCTTATCCCATTTCTTCTGGGTCACAAGCATGCATTTTCCCTCACCAATGATGGATGGGTTTCTTTGACATTTTGCATGGATGGCTCTTGAGAATGAAAATCATACTTATAAAAGATTCATTGGTTCATTCTACAGTCCTTACATTGTCACCTTGACTCACAGTGACAGTATCATGATATGCACTGACCCTGATGGTCCTTTCAAAGGAAGGGGAAATGTCTCAGGGTCCCTCTAAGAGATAAGAAGAGTATGGGACTGCCTTTTCCCAGGATGCAATAGCCAAGGCAATTTTTAGTTCTCTTTATCCCTTGGCTTTAGCGAAGATTCTTGTAAAAGGCAGCCAAAGCCAATGTCTGCGTGAGATTCAGAGGTTCCTCACTAGCTTGAGAAGCACATCCAGGAGAGAGGGAAACCCATGAAGTCTGAGAGAACTGCAGCAGCGTTGGAGCAGATGACAAGGCATAATTATGTGAGCTCATTAAAGTGTACAATTGATGAGATTAAAAAGGAATAATGCTGTTGATAAATGTGACATTCAAAACCCAATTAAAATAAGTCATTCTTTTAAATCACTTTTTCGCTAGCAGTCTTATTTCATATCCATTTCCTGTAGAGGAGAGCCCATTTTACAGGTGCAGTAAAGTGCTTATAGACAAGTATTTGGGAAGGCTTGGTGCTAACTCACGAGCATTCTGGCCATTGAAAACTAAATGTGTCTGACCTATCGGTGTCTGGGAAATGCTAACACGCCAGTGCTCGCTTCCTGGATGAATAAAGGAACAGGGTTGACTGAAGCATTAATAGAACCATAATTGCAGATGCATTACCATAATCATAAGAGGAATGTCACAGTTCAGATTTAACTACTTTGCACAAATAAAATGCTAAACTATAAAAACTGTAAAACATAGTTAGAGAAGGGCTCTGCACGTTGAGATATGTGTCTTTACACTCAACTAATTAGTTGCTACTGAATGTTTTTGCTTTGCTCGGTGGCATGTGGTACATAAATCATTGCAATATGTTAAATGCAAATGGCTGTTAATAGAGGAACCATCTGCTCTGTGCCGGAGAGTTTGTTCAAAGGAATGTGGCGAGCCTACTTTGGATAATGTTGAAGAACTCAAATATCAAATTTCTAAAATGAGCTGCCTCTGTTAACCCCAACATTACTAATACTCTCCTGGCCTTTCAAGTTCTACAAATGCATCCCCAAACAACTCCTCACAGCCTGTGCTGCAGAGAGCAACCCCACAGGCTACTTCCAAAGGCAGATGCCTCACCAGTGTATCCTCACACGGCACAGACACTTGCAATGTCTTAAAACTGTGCTCGGAAATTTAGAACAACCAATAAATAATCGAGCTGTCGTCTCCAAAGCATCTCCGCTACCATGAATAACACAGGCTCTCCATCCCTGTCCCGCCTGGAAGCTACTCATTTAAAGCTGTAGATCACCAGCTTGCTGCGGGCTGATGATGAATTACTATAGGTATCATCAGTGTCTGCAACCTCCACCTCCCGTAATCAACAATACTGTATTTCTCCAAAAGATCATCAGTGCAAAGGAGAGCAATGATTTCTCTCCCAACATGCTTTATTAGATGCTGTCACAGAGCATCCTAATAATGTCCATTGGATTCAAGCGGTGACACTGTAAAACATGGGAATATTAG
Source organism: Chionomys nivalis (assembly GCF_950005125.1). NCBI lineage: Eukaryota > Metazoa > Chordata > Mammalia > Rodentia > Cricetidae > Chionomys > Chionomys nivalis. The sequence goes on along the minus strand of NC_080103.1, from coordinate 24,082,260 downwards.
TGATAGGACAGGAATCAAAGCCTTCGGGTTCCCAATGCCACGCTCTGCTTTGCTGCCAAAGGAAGCAACCCTCAATCCTGCCCTTTCTAATCAGCTCCTGGTCAAGGTTGCTATCCAGATATTTAAGAGCAAGATGCCATGATGATCTATTATATTAATCCCCATTGGAAGTGTACTCAAATAGTGTAATCATGAAACAGAATCTTGGCCATGAAAGAACAAGCTTGAAAATGAACTATGTGGATGAAAACCTTCAGGCGCACAACTTCTCCGAAGCCAGACACAGGTATGATTCTTGGCGCACTGCTAACTTGGCTTCCTTGACCTTACTTTTTCCTCTTTCATCTCCCCGCCCCTTTTTGTTTTCTCGCTTTTATAGCATCTGATTTAAGACTGTGCTTTTGGGGATTCGCCTGCGGGAGAAGAGGCTGCAGGAGAGCTCATTAGCTCAGCAGATGCTCTATCCCTGGACGAATTATACAATGAAAAGCTGCTTCTGAGGGCCACCAAAAAGGAGCCAGGGCTTTGTGGAGGTGGGCAGCCCCGCAGTGCAGTACAAGCTCTGTATTTGTTAAAAAGAGGGGGTTTTGTACTAAAAACATTTCCCTTTGTTTGTTCTCATGAAAAGAGGAGCTTCCTGAAGGCTGCTAGCATTTGATGACTCCATTTCAAAATGAACACTTGTCTGTTTCCATACTGGGCTGCTTCAGTTGAAAGTTACAGAAAACCTTTCGGAGATGGAAAGACTGGCACCGGAATCAGACAAGCAATACCTAAAAGGCAGAGCACGCTAGCTGTGAATTTGAGAAGCTCCAATATTGAATTGGCTCCTAACAGTGATCCTGAGCAGGGATCGAGCCCATGTTTTAGATTGCAGCCTGGAAAAAGAAAAAGAAACCTACATTGTCTAATTACATTCGTTTATTGAACTATATGATCACTCTGGTTCCCATAACACCACTTTAATTCAGTTTAGATTTTGTTACTTCTTCCCCTCCAAAAGTAAAACTTTACCATCGAGGCATATTTATTACTTTTAATGTTTATGTTTGGAAACATTCACTAATTCATTTTCCCACTTAATTACAAGGAAGAGAATAATTGATTCTTAGACTCTCGGATGATATTTACCAAAGTATTTATGGAAATATAAATGGACAGTTTCTTTGATCGAAAATTACGCTTTAATTTTTTTTAAGACTAGAACAGACCACCTAGAAAGATATGAAAAGCTAAGGAAAGGCAGCTGCGTTGATCAACCTTGAATCCTCTGTAGAGGGAAGTGCACTGGGGTCAACTGTTGTTACCCAAGGATCTTGCAGGGACTCTTTGGTCCACTCTGCTGACACTTAGTGACACATACAACCCCAGCAGGGAGAGAATTTAAACATATCCCATCTGTTGGTGCTTTAATTTTTTTAAAATACCCATTTGATGAGTTTCTTGTCTGCAAAATTGCCAGTCTGCTGCATTTTTGAGGATTAGATCATGGTCTTAGGCCCCATGATAGAACAGCGATGGATAAAGAAACTTCAAACCTCCCCTTTAATGCTTGTGCTTTTCTGTTTTGTTTTGCTTTTGTATTTTTTGTTTGTTTGTTTGTTTTTTGTTTTCTGAGACAGGGTTTCTCTGCATAGCCTTGGCTGTCCTGGAACTTGCTCTCTGTAGAGCAAGCTGGCCTCGAACCCTGAGAGCTGCCTGCCTCTGCCTGCCAAGTGCTGGGATTAATCAGTGTCTGTAATTCCAGAACACTCTGTTCTCCTCTTTGTTCTGAAATGCCTCTGTTTTGAGAGTTCCAGCTGTACCACTGAACAAAGGCAGACATTTATTTGTTGACAAATATAAGAATAATTTGAGGGAGGTGCTGAGGGGACAGCTTAGTTGGTAAAGTACTTGTCACATAAGCAACAGAACCAGAATTCAATTTCTCGGAAGCCATTTTGTAAAATCTTGGTGTGGTGGTGTGTACCTGTAATCCCAATATTGGAGCGGCAGAGACAGGAGGATCTCTGGCGCTTGCTGGCTAGCCAGTCTAGCTGAACTGCCAAGCTCCCGGTCCAGTGAGAGGCCTTGTTTTAAAGAATAAGGTGGAGACCAGTTGAGAAAGACATTAGACACAATATAATCATATATACACCTATAAATACACAAAAACATGAAATGATTTTTTTTTCACTTCGGGGTATTGAGGAAATACTAATCCACTGAGCTAAATCCCCAGCTTAAAGATGAGGATAATTTTTTTAGATTGTGGCTTCTTCTAGGAAACACTTTAAAGCTTAAGAGACAGTTTGACCTGTGGATAGAATATTATTTTTTAATACGAATGAAAAAGGCTGTATTTTATTTACTTACAGAAAAAACTGCCCCACATAGTCAAGCACTGATCCTGTTGGGGTAGTTTCAAAATACCATTAAAAACATATTTAATGGATCCGTCTTTCTAAGAACGAAAAGACTTAATAATTCCAAGAAAGAATAGGAATGCCATTGTGTTGTAGGCCTCATTGGAAAAATTCCTCTCCATGTGTTGAGTTAGCCTCATGTATTTATCCGAGAACCGAAACCTAATGTTCAAGAGTTATATGAAAAAGTGTTGTATCGTATACCAGCCTGCACTGCTGGTCGCCACAATACATTATTAAAACGCAAAGGAGTTTACTATTTTGAAACAGGCTATAGACTGGAACCAATGACGAGCAAAGGCTCAGAATAACAAGCTTGTATTTACTGTACCTTATGTGACTCTGAACAACCCAGAGGATGACTTTCAAAGTCTGTAGGATGCGCTGGAAGGCAGAGCGCTCAGTGGCGCGTAGACAGCTGTGCGCTGCTGTGGCACACGAGATTCTGCATCTCGGGGAAGCATGCTTGTTTGGCTTTCTTCTTGGAAAAGGCACCGCTCTCCCTGGGGCAGGGAATCAGGTGGTATTTCATTTTATTCATGAGGGTAGCCCATCAGTACGCATCTATTGTTCTAGAAAGCCCTCCTGCAGACTGATAACGATTCTTATCCTGAATGTCCTCCACGCTGTTGTATATGCCACCTTCAGAGTGCCTCAGAGAGCCCTTTGTCCCCAGTGAAGCCCCACAGGAAAAGTGCACCGCCTGCTTTGGGTTTTTGCTTTTGTTTCCTTTACTCTAAAAGCATTCAGGAAAGTTCTCATTCCTCACAAGGTATTTGTTGTTAAGACAGGGGGTGGAGTCTTCCCAGAATAGGGCCTGTTCACCAGCTCACTAGTCTGCCTTGGGTAATTAGCTTCACAGGGTCTCGGCCTTCATAAAGCCCTGAATACCTATTGCTACAGCAATAGCAAGTCACCAAGCTTGGGGGGGGGGGGGGGTTGCAGTGCCTCTGCTGGTGTGACTGACACAGGTGGAAAACCAGAAAAACAAAACAAAACAACAAAAACCTGTCAGGGACCTGGGAAAAAAAGTATCAGAAGGCGCAGTAGGGATCTGCAGTCAACAGGAAATGGATGTAGGCATTTTCTCCGTAGATAATTTGGGTTTGGAGGAAGCTTCCTCCCAGGACACTTCAGCTCTCTAAGGAAACTCTCCTTTTACCTAGCATAAGAGTTCGAGGCCAGCCTGGTCTACAAGAGCTAGTTCCAGGACAGGCTCTAAAAGCTACAGAGAAACCGAGAAACCCTGTCTTGGGGGGGGGGGGGGGACAGAAAAAAAAAAGAGTTTGATAGAATGGGCTAGCCAGGGCGTGAAGGTGACTCTGTCAGGTATTTGATCACATTGTAGACTGGAAAAAAGACCTTTCCTTTCTTTCGAGAGCAAGCCTGAGGCCCAGTGAGAGTTTTCCCAGAAAGAATGTCGGGGCAGTGGCCCAGACATGGCCTGCGGCTTTTTCCCTGATTGACATCCTAACTGCCTGGCTGTGGAGTCTGCTCTGGCTCTCAGACACATTTCTTTCAAGGTAGTCACACAAATGTGTTATATATATTTAGATTTTTCCCCCTTTGGTGAGTTAAAAAAGGCTCTTCAGAGATGTCAAAACAAGTGAAATATTTATATCCAAGATAAATGTTCAGTAGCAGGTTTAAAAAGCAGCTGATCTTATGAAACTAGAATAGCACTTGGGGGTTGACTGCAAAGCACCCCTTACTTTTACACATTCCCTCAAATTTGCTTAAAGATCCCTTTAACTTGGCCGTATGATAGTTAGCATTTTATATGTTCATTTATAAAGAACCAAAACTAGACAGAATTTTTTTTAAATCATATATATTTCTTAAAAAGGCAATTTCATTTTAGTTTGTTCTCTCCCCAGACATAATCTCTTTCTTATCCTGGAAAAAATGAATTTTGGTTTTGGGAGGGGCAGTGAGCCTGGAAAGGAATGACAGAAAGAGCAGTTGTTGCAAGATGTGGGATCAAAGTTAGGGTGATGAGGAAGACCTCAGAAGGGACAGCAGGGAATGGAGACCTGCACTAAAAACACTGCACACCGGGGCCGCTGGATCTCTGCCAGGAACCTCGGGATCAGAGGGAGTGCCCTTAATCTGTCTTTCCATCGTTTACTCTCTGTGCATCTTGGCAAGATGTCTTTATCTCTCACCTGAGAGAGTTAATACCTAGCTTAGAAGGCTTCGTGGGTGCCAGGCACACGCATGGCATGCAGCTGGAATCTATTACTGTTCATCTGTACCTGTGGCATACTGGCCCTCAGTTCCCCAACATCTTCTACTCTTTAACTGGGACCCTTGTTAAATGTCTTATTAATATCTCAATTTCCCCAGGTTGTGTGGAGAGCCATGTTCTTATTACCAAGGGCTGTGTACTGTTTTGCCTCTCCTCTGTCAGATGTACCCCCACTGCCTCCTCCCATCCAAATGACCTCTCTCCTCCAGCCTCTACTTACTGCCCTCATATGACTCTCATTGCTCATCGCGCTTGCTGATTTGCTGATAGCAACAGGTGATAACAATCTAAAGACTTCATTCAAGCAGTTTCTATCTCAGCCACAAGGATAGACGTGGGTTCAATGTAAGAAATCTGAGGAAGCGTGAGATGTCTAGTGCATAGAAAAAGTAAAACAGAACCTTCATGTTGTCCTTGTAGTCAGTAGGGCTGACGTTTCCCTCTGGTTTCTTAGCTCAAGTCACAGAAGCTGATTTCTGTTCCTCAAAGGCTACGCTTGCTCCTTAGTATTTCCTCGCAAGCCTCTAGCTTCCTAGCACTAACACTTTCCTCCCACTGATTGGATACCACCACAGCGGAGACACACCCCCAGCAGAGACACACCCCCAGCGAAGACACACCCCAGCAGAGACACAACCCTAGTGGAGACACACCCACACAGAGACACACAGCCACACAGAGACACACCCCCAGCAGAGACACTCCCAGCGGAGACACACCCCCATCAGCAGCTCCATGTCAGGCTGCTACTTCATAGCATTTAGAAGTCTATGTAGGATTTTCATTATCTGTTTTCTTTTTTATTTTAATTCATTTTGACCCCTGCATGTAAATGCAATTCAACTTAATGCATAAAACCCCATTTTTATCAAAAATGCTAAGGCTTAAAACTATTAAAAGCCGTATTTTAGCCAATATTGATCAGTCATGTATACAAATATTTAATAAAGCTATTATTAGTAAGTAAAAAATATGCTAAGCATTTCTTGTGGTTTTCTCTATTGCCATTTTCCTACACCAAATGTGAGGGGGATTGTTTTCAGTCTGAGGATGAATTCGGGGCCTCCCACTTGCTTGATGAGCATGCTACCACTGAACTCTCCCCTCCTGGTGTCTTTTTCCTTTTTATTTTGGGACAGAATCTCATTAAGTTGTTTGGGAAAGTTTGAACTTGAGATGCTGCTGTCTGAGCCACCAAAATCACTGCAATCACAGCCGGGAACCACCCTTCCTGACTGCAGTGTGATTTTAAATTATTATACTGGCATATGCATGCTTGTGTAGAGAGAGGAGAGAACCCTAATGCAGTTACAAATGGCAAGGGAAATTGTATTCTCTTATCTGCTGTGCTTTAGGGACCCGTCTATGCACAGCCTGACAGAGTCACAATGAAGTCTACTCAAGGTGCCATATCTTTATATAACTGAAAATACATAGACAATGCTTGAGAATGACCACACTCAAAGAATATATGCAAAATGCAACTAAGTTGGGGAGATGAATAAGAAAATTAGTCACCTGTGATGCTTGCACAGACTTGGGGAGATCAAACATTACCAATGTAGCTACGTCCTTCATCTCGGCCTTTCAACAGAAACGAGAAAGTTGCTGTGCCCTTCACTATTTAAAGCTCCTACATTCAGTTCTAGAGAAATAGTTATTTTGAAATATTTTTTTCTCATTTTCCTCCTTTAGTCTGTGTATCCCCAACAATGTCAGGTTCTATTGGTTTCAAGTGCTATAATGAATACATACATCTGAGATGCTTTTTTCATTCAGTATTTATTTGCTCCTGGGATTTATAAGCCATGAAATCACGCTCCACTGTGTGAAGCCACCGCGGCTATCCTGTTCCCTATCCTGTCAAGGGGCACTGGATTACTTTCAACTACTGCATTTACTGATGTTCCTGTTAGGAACATTTTGGTACAAGGATGCAAGAAGTATCTAGGGGCTGCCTTGGAAGGGAATGAATTACTGTAGGGTGCATAGCTCAGAGTCAATAGAATGAGACAGCTGCCATTTTGCCCTAAATAGTTACTTTAATTTATATTTCCACTTGCAGGCTAAAGATTTTACAGCCTCATAAACACCTGCTATTTTTAAACCTACTGATATTTTTCAGTGAGTGCAAATGGTAAGTTGCACTTTTAATTAAAAATTTCTTTATTAATGAAGACAGGCATCACCTCAAATGTTTATCACTCACAAGTATTGGGAGAAATGCCTTTTGCTGTCTTTTGTCTATTTTTCTATGAAGTAATTTTCTTTCATTTTTAATTGACTCAAGGGAACATATAATCATGATTTTTAATCTTCCCTCAGTTTAGTCTCCCATGCCCCAGTTTATAGCTTGAACTTTCATTCCCTTTATGGTGACTTTTAATGATCATATGTTCATAAATTTTAATGGATCAGATATATCAAACTGTTCCCTTAATGAGTGGCACACATTTGTGTTTCACTTAAGGAATTCAATCTTTAACTATCATGGGACCAAGCAATATCACTTATAAGAATACAGATCAAATAAATGAAATCAATATTTCAATAAACTGTTGAGGCAAAAAAATAAACTGTTGAGGCATTATAATTATACATTTTTAAAATATTGAGCTGGGCAGTTGTGGCACATGCCTTTAACCCCAGCACTCAGGAGGCAGAGGAAAGCAGATCTTTGAGTTCATGGCCAACCTGGTCTACAGAGCCAGTTCCAGGACAGCCAGTGCTACACAGAGAAACCCTGTCTCAAAGAACCAATATCTATCTATCTATAGATAGATAGATAGATAGATAGATAGATAGATAGATATAGATATATTGAAATAGATATATAGATGATATATAGAGATATAGAGTTAGATGAATGGATAGGATGATAGATAGATGATAGAATCAATCATGATGTCCAACAGCAAATTAATAAAGAAAATAAATACATATATGTAAACACACATGTATATCATACTACACACAACAGAATATTATTCTGCCTTAAAAATATAAAATTTTGTCATCCACAACAACACAGATGAGCCTGTAAAACATTTTTCATAATAAAAGTAAGTTCTGGGGAGATAAGAACAAATGTCCGTTTATTATTCTGCCTTAAAAATATAAAATTTTGTCATCCACAACAACACAGATGAGCCTGTAAAACATTTTTCATAATAAAAGTAAGTTCTGGAGAGATAAGAACAAATGTCCGTTTATTCCAGATAAAATGCCAATAACAGAACAAATAAATTCTTCTAGCTAAGTCTGTCTTGATAAACCAACAGGTTTGTTGGATTAACTTACAGTACGTTGGTGAGATGTTACCAGTAAGAAAGTGTGTGATAATATTTTGTTTGTGCTGTAACAAATAAATCTTGCCTGAAGATCAGAGTGCAGAGCTAGCCACACTAGTTAGCCATAGAGGCCAAGCAATGGTTACACACACTTTTAATCCCAGCACTCAGGAGATAGAGGAAGACAGATTTCTGTGAGTTTAAGGTTGCCCTGAGCTCCATGAGATTGAATCAGTCTAAAAGAGAAACAGAGCTCATACCTTTGATTCCAGAACTTGGGATCACACACTTTTAATTTCAGCACTAGGGAGGTGGAGACAGAAGTGATATGGCTGGGCTGAGAGAGGAATATAAAGCAGAAGGAGACAGGAGCTCAGAACATTTGGTCTGAGATTTCATAGAGACAGGGTCTTATCCTTTTGGTTAAAAACTAATGTCTGGCTGCTTCTCTGATCTTTCAACTTTTACCCCCTAATATCCCAGTCTGGGTTTTTATTATTAAGACCAAATAGAATTTGCGCTCCAAAAATGTGTATAATAGCCCTATCACCAAAATTTCAGGCAAGATAGGATGACATCCTGTGAAAAGCTATAGAGAGGGTGTTCTCCTCTCAATCACCAGTGCCTCTAGAGAGCATGTGCAACAGGCGTTGAATTACGTACGACTGAAAGAGGGCATCAGGGCAAGTGGGTGGCTGGAACTTCGGGTGAACATCTCTCATTTTCCACACGCCTCTCCCTCTCTGAGGAGATGCCATCAGGCATTAGCTTACTGAGTACTCTTCAGCTGTGTAACACTGTCCCCTGAACACATCACAGCCTTTGGCCATATTAAGTATAAGTAGCACTGCTCTTAATATGTACGACACAACCTCACATGTCATAGAAGCAGGGGACGAAAGGGCAGTTGCTAGGGAGAGAGGAGGTGAGAAAAGGGCGCTCAAAGGGTGCAGTCTCAGTTACTCGGGATGAATCAAGCCCGAGGATCTGATGTCTAACTAGTGAGAATAGTGGATTGTAAAGATCAAATCATGGAGAGAGCAGCTGTGACTCCTTTCCATGCACACACACACACACACACATGCACACACAGAGACACACACGCACACACATGCACACACACACAGACACACACACACATATGCTGGCCCACAAACTCACTCCTTTTGAGATGCTCAAGATTCCAGGCACCTTCCAAAACAATATAGGTACTGCTGTTGTTCTTGGTTATCAGAACCAAGAACTTGAAGGCAAGTTCATATTGCTGAAGACACCACACACTTTAGACAACGGCTTACTATGTTTTCAGTTTTCTGTTCATTTTTTAAGGCTATCAATATATGTACTTTTGTATAACATTTTTTTAAAAAAATATATTTTGAGGACACACATGCTACAAAATACGTATGTGGAAGCCATAGAGAAACTCATGAGAATTGGGTCTCTTCCTTCCTGTGAGTCCCAAGGATAGAACTCAGGTCATCAGGCTTGGCAACAAGCCCCTTTACCCACTATGCCATCTCACTTTCAAAATATGTATTTCATACTTGTCCAGATTATTTCTATTTCTGAAATATTTGAAGTTCTGATTCTTTTTTCCCTTTGCTTCCTTTAATAGGCAACTTAGTTATTTCATTTCACACCATTCTTTTTACCTTTTTCCTGGATTATCAAATATGATTTACTATTTGGTTCATAAGATATTTTAAAATGTTTTAGCTAAAATGATAATATTTTCTTTATACCCAGTTTTAAAATAATAGAGTGCATTCAAAATTTTCTTCTTTCTGCTATCTAAGAGCAATATAAATTGATTCTACTTAAAATGATAACTTGTGGACTGTAGTATTAAGTAACATAAAAAAGTAACAGGTGTATTATTAGACTTTGGAGTCCACAGGGGCTAAGCAATAACCACAAACAATAAAAAAATGTTTATTCTGACCACTATGCAAGACTAAGCCAAGATAAATAACCTGGCCAGCTGCCAAGCATCCTTAGAGCACTTACAGACAGTGGGGATGTGGCGATGAATGTGTGTAGATGTGCACACCTATTCATGTGCACACCCATTCATGCGCACACCCATTCAACTAGCCTTCATCTTTAACCCGTTCTGAAACGCTCTCCTTAGTCCAGTACCTCTACTGTAATCTGTGAATCACAGACCTCAGATAATCACTGTCTTCCCTATTTACCTACTTCTCTGGCTTCGTAAGTTCTTCCTGACCTCAGTGAATGCTCTATGCTTTTGTAGTCTAAAAACATTCGTGAAATAATATGCCATAAGAAAGTTCTATGTGTTCTAGACCACCATAAAGGCAGAAACAAATGTTTATGTGTTTAGGTTGTTTCTTTCGTCAAAAGGTAAGTACCATAGGGGTCAAACATCTCCACTGCCTGTGAAGAGTCTTACTTTTCTGCTCATCGTGAGGACCACATCCAACAACTGTGCAGCTGGTGTGCAATACAACTTAGGTATGTTTTTAAAGCTCTTTAGGAACCTTCAGTGAATAGCTGAGATTGAAAAACATTGACCTACAACATCCTGGATGGACAAAATGTGATCAACAAATATTATTGAATGATGTAATGACCTTTTAAAAAATAAAATTATTTTAAGGATAAATGGTATTTCTTGAAGGGAGTCATGTCACTGGAAAAAATGTGTTTGTCCTCTGGGTATAGTTATAAAAGGCCAATATGAGGGAGGAAGATTCTATGAAGCTCTCTCCATTGGGGTATAATCAGCAATTCTTAAAGGGACAACACTCTGAATCACTAAGTATGATATGTAAATATATTCTCTCCCAGACACCCTTAGAGCAAACAATTATGTCCAAGGTATGTGTCTCTTGGTCACAACAGAGACAGCTTGTAGTACATAGATGTTAGTTGAAAGAATTTTTCTTTTCTACATGTCAGATCCATTGCTTGAAGTTGTTTCTATTAAGTAATGATCTCAACTAAAACAAATGCCTAAATTTATAATTCAATGAGCTGGAGAAAAAGAGACAGCATACTAAAAAATGAGGAAAGAAAGAGGCTAAACAGTGGTTAACTCAGGGAAAAAAATTACCTTTTCTGGATTCCTTTATCCTAAGTGCTCTGTTAAAGGTGTAGACCCTGAATCTCTCACGGATATGTGAAGCCCCAGTTTTAATTTTAACTAGCTTATTTCTTACAATGATAGCTCATAACTCCTTTGAAAGTGGGCATAATTTTATCCCTGACTTGACTGATCAGAAACTACGGATTATAAAATTACCAAAGAAAGAATATGAGATGGATTATAAGGTTAAGAAAGTAGGAGAAAAGCCGGGATAATTTTAAACATAAAAACATGAACACTATTTTTTCATCGTATTTAACAATTAGTTTTTCAATGACAGTTCTAAATTACTTACAATGAGTTCTATGGTATTTACCTTTTCAGTTATAGTTGGTTACAATGTCTGGTTGATAAGTGAAGAAAGATACTGTATTAGAAACATTTGAATTTGGATGGAGCTGCATTTTGCTTTGGATATTCAAAGATCATTTAGAAACTCCAGCAGGATTCACAGCAGTCCATCCTGCTTGGCTACATAAGCCAAGTTACTTCCTTGAAATTTCTAAGTACTTGTAAATAATTGACTAAGATATTGAGATGCTTTAAATTCCATAATACTTTTATTATACCACCATTTTTGGAAACAGGGTCTCACTCTATAGTCCAGACTGGCCTAGATGCTACCATGTAGCTGAGGTTGGCCCTAAATTCAAGTACTCCTCCTACTTTAGCCTCCTAAATGATAAGATTACAGGCATGAGTCCACTGGCTTCGTGTTATAATGTAATCTAAAACACTCTGAGGAAATGTTTACATGTCCTATGACCGGAATGAGAAGATGCTCTATATAAGAACAATATGTAAAATCTAGAAAGTAATATCAAATTACTTTTTAAATTAAAAATGTAATTGGACCAGGCAGTGGTGGCACACACCTTTAATCCCAGCACTCAGGAGCCAGAGGCAGAAGGATCTCTGTGAGTTCCAGGCCAGCCTGGTCTACAGAGCAAGTTCAAGGACAGCTAGGGCTGTTACACAGACCCCTCACCCCATACACACACAAATACGATTGGAAGAAAATCTCCTCCTCCTCCCTGAGAGCTGTTTGACTCCATTGTGTTGGGGTCAAATATAGATGGCACTCCGAAGCTGAGCCCAACAAACAGATCCATGTGAGGAAACGTTGTGCGGTTCTTTCGCCATTCACACTAACGATTCTCACTTGAAAATCATAGAGTTCATCAACAGAACGTGACCACTTACACAGAGTTTGACTCCAAGTGAGGGGTGTTGTTTTACCAGCCGCATGGTGTCTGTACTCGAATCTACTCCTACCTCTGCTACTGAGCTCCACAGCCTAGGCCTTGCTGCTGAGGCTGAGGCCCAACAGGACTGCTGCCTCCGCCACTGGGGCCTCTGCCACTGCCACTAATTGTGGTTTTCAACTAAGTCTCTGTCATTCTACTTTACCAATAAAGACTCGGGAACCAGATGCTGGAGTGAAAATCTGCTAGCTCAGAGAGTTAGATAAAGCACACAGCTGCTTCCTCCTTCGTCTCTGTCCTGTAAAGAGAGTGCTTCTATTTAGCTGTCCCAAACCAAAAAGGAAGGACAAACTCTCTCGGACTTCACACTCTCTGTAAGTGGAGACTGCTTGTTTGTTCCAGCCCATTTCTATTAATCTGTGTCTAGCCATGCGGTTGTGGCCCAGGGGTAAGGTTCCATCCCGAGTCTGTCTCCTGCAGCAGCAGCTGTCTGGCATCTCCTTGACTCCGCCTTCTTTCCTCCTCTGGCTACTTGGAATTCTGCCTTACTCAATTCTTCCCTACTGTAGGCCAAAGCAGCTTTATTCACTAACTGATGGTATTCACAGCATACAGAGGAGAATCTCACATCAACTCTCTATGACTTTTTTCTGTCACCTGGTTGCTTGCCCAGCCTCTGGGTCTATGGTTGATTTTATTTAATTGTTTAAAGGGGTGTGATAAGGTTGAACCATGCCACAGCTAGAAACCATTTTTGTTTTTTTTTTTTTTTCCAGTAAATGACACAACCTCAGGGTTCACAGTGTGATCAAATATCCTTCCACAGAGGGGTTTTCTGTTTTGTTTTGTTTTGTGTGTGTGTGTGTTTTGTTTTTTTGGATGACTCTTAGATAACATTTTTTCAGCACTAAATTTGTTGGCTGCCTTTCAGCCCTGGTATAGCCCACGGAATATTTGGGCCATTTTTTTCCCTAAGCTGGTATTTTATTTTGCTAAGCCTAAATTATGATATCTGTTTTTGAAAGTAATCAATTCCATGAACACCTTAAGGCACTAGTCAAATCATCCCAGCATGGGGTAGAGGGGAGGCAGAGAATTCAACAACCTTTACGGGCTGCTCTTGCTTAAGAACACACTATTTGAACTGCAATTTGAGCATATTTCTGCCCTTTAGACATTACAGACATGCCATAGCATCCTGCTGTGAGGACAGCTTTGTTGCCGCAGAAGTAAAACACTGTAGCTGTGATTAAAGGATTCAAGTCTTTGCCTTGAACTGACAGATTACTTTTTGCTAGGTTTCCTCTGTTAATTCCAGGCTCGACAGCTCAACCATAAATTAATCTAAATTATGGCAAGATTCTTCTTCAAGGATGATCATTGTCTCATAAAGTTCTGTTGAAAATGCTGACATCTCTATCACAAAATGTTCCTGTAATCTAGCAGAAATCTGAATAAGGTAACTAAGAAAAGAAAAAGAAAAAGAAAACTACAGCCCGAGAGGTTGAAACACACAGGCAGTCACTGGGGAAAATGTTCCTGACTTCTGTGGTCACTGATGTTTGAGGCTCCGTGTTTGTTTCCTAGTAACTCATGACAATGTAATTACATCCTGCCTGCCCAATTTTTCTCCTAACTGAAATTGATAAATATAAACTAGAGTTTATGACTGCGAATCACAGCCTGAGGCAACGTCGCATGGACATTGATTGCACAGAAATGTAAATACTGGGTGGTGATGTGCAGACTCTGAACCCTGTCACAGTCATTAGGATGCTAGTGTCAGAGAACTGCATAGGACCAGCCTCAGCTTCCCAGGAAGAAAGCACAAAACAGCCAGGTACAACGAGCAAGGAAAGGTTTTGCATCCTTATTCCCCTGTTCAATCACAGGATGACTCCCTCTGGAATTCACTCCTCTGCAGACTTCAGTGAGCATCACCGGAAAGACGGCATTTTCTATGAGCTTTCTGTTTCTTTTTTTTTACAACCACTATTTCCATCATTAGGGAGCCAAAGGGTCAGAGCTGAATATATGTTAGTTTATTCACCTTTGGCACTTAGAAATTTTGAGTATGCAAGGACAGAAGAAAGGGATGCAAAGAAATGGGACTAAATAATGGTTGGAAACAGTACTTTCTCCAAAATTCTTCTCAGGGGTTCATCACCATTTAAACCATTCACCCACATCAGAAGCAATTGGTGCACTATGGTTCTTAGATGCATTTTAATTGGTCAACATTATGTTTGAATTATAGTTCAATTTAAATACTTTCTTAAGGAGTCTGAGCTGTGCACACGGATGTGGATCCCACCAAACTTGTCTAATTCTTAAATGCTTGACACCAAAGGTGTATGAGTTATAACGTCTTCGTCTGCCCTGCCCAGAAGATTGATAAGAAAATACTATTTCTCTGTGGGATTTCTCAGATGCTTTACTGCATATACAACATGTCAGATGCTAAACTTGGCACAATCAAAACAATAAGTATAATTCTTACCAGTAATACCATAAGTAAAAGCAAATTAGGATTAGATAAAAAGGTCAAGAATATAGCCACTTTAGAAAGAATAATCAGAAAGGGCTCTTCCAAGGGTGGAATATCAGGGCACACAAATATTTAAGGAATGAAGTGTGCAAATATCTAGGGGAAATGTTTCTAAAGGAGAAGTAGCAAGGGCCATTACCCTGAAGAGAAACAAGAAATACAATGAGAAGGTCTCAAATTGAGCTGAGTAGACATTGGGGTGGGGAGTTAGATAAATGCCATATTATTTACATTGTACAAGCTAATTTGAGGGATTGAGAATCTGCTAGAAGACTTGGGACAGGGAAATCAAGTAATTTAATTTATATGATAATAGACAGGTAATTTCTAATTCATAAGCAATGCACAAATATTTTAATTTTAAAGTATTTGTAAAAATGATAATGCTCCTGAAGCTTAATTTATCTTCCTAATCTACTCAGATCATCAGCATAGGTGAAATAGCATTTATTGCGTATTTGGTTTTTTTGTTTTTTTTTCTTAAAATTTATTTATTATGTATACAATATTCTGTCTGTGTGTATGCCTGATGGCTAGAAGAGGGCACCAGACCCCGTTACAGATGGTTGTGAGCCACCATGTGGTTGCTGGGAATTGAACTCAGAACCTTTGGAAGAGCAGGCAATGCTCTTAACCTCTGAGCCATCTCTCCAGCCCCGCATATTTGTTATATAGAAAGTCCTGTGCTAGTTTGATCCGTAAACAGATCAATTAATATGAGTTTTTGATCAAGAAATTTAGACATTCCTTTAAGATCTGATCGCCAGAAAGCGTTAGCTTTTCTTACCATGTTTGCCAAAAGGCCTAAGAACGTTGGCTTTGTGAGCAATTAATGCACATTGTGCTCATGTCGACTTTAGCAAAGTTCTAGTCCAACTTCTTTACCTTCTTATTCATTATATCATTTTTACAATAATTAAATTCTCACACTGTTTTGTGAGAGTCCACAGCTCCAGGAAGGAAAAACTGAAAGATCTGGGAAACAGCTATGAAAACCCAAATATTTTAGTCCCTACCAACACCTCCTCACTCTGTTGAAAGCTGATATCACTTTTGCCACTTAGGAAACAAGTTTGTTTGAGAGGAAGAGAAAAAAAAAATCAGGCACTATCTAGTTATAAGGACCCCTTGAAAGACTGCTTGGTATTTTAACAATTGCAGAGCTGTATCAAGTCAGCATCTTGCCTTCTGTGAAAGCTGTTCTGTGGAATCGGAGAGAGTGACTGGTATAGAGCATTCAACAAGGCCAGCTGGTGTGAAGATGATAGTGACAGGGACAGAGAAAGGGAGAGCCCTAAGCACTGTTACCGGAAGATGAAATCTCATCTCTCCTTCATCCCTCACTCACTCAAGACTCTTGCATGCTCACCACAGATTCCTTGGATAGCCTACAAGCCCTCTCTTTGGATTCACAGTGACTTCTCTCCTTTTTCCTCAGAGCACTCTACACTCTTTTACCCATCTTTCCCTATCTCCTTATTCCTTCGCCCTCCCTTATTTCTCCTTCCTCCTCCTCTCCCTTTCTCTCTTGTTCTCTCCTAAGTTTTACCAAGTCTATGTGCCATGATATTTCTACATCAGTAATGTGATTGCCTTTACAAGAATTAACTGGAATGGTGTAGAGTCTAGATGTGTTGGCAGGCAAATCTAGAGAGTATTGGAGAAGAGACCCATGTTCCCTTTGGAATACCAACACTCCATGCCTGAACAGAAACTGACCAAACATATTTGTAGGACACGCATTATTGCCTGAAACCCTGGCTGCCTGTAGAATTGTCTTAGTGGCCTCATGGCAAGAAGACTGGATGTTCACCAGTTAATATTATCTGCCACCACTACCTCACCACTGGATCTAGTAGAAAAATACATCTGCATGGATGTTATCTTTGGACATTTATGATGCCGTGCAGCCGAAAGAGCAGGAACGGTGTTGGTTGGTATTTATTTTTGGTTTTTGCTTTATTCTTTGTTTGTGTTTTGTCCACTTGACACAAGTTAGAGGCATCTGAGAAGAGGAAACCCCAATTGAGAAGGTGCTGTCATCAGTTTGAACTGTAAGCAAGTATGTGGGACATTTTATTGAATAATGACTGCTGTGAGAGGACCCAAGCACTATGGACACTGTAGTGCCCTACTCCTGGGCAGGGAGTGCTGGGCTGTATGAGGGAACAGACTGAGCCATGAGGAGCAACCTAGAAAGTGGTTCTCTTCCACGGTTCCCGTCTCTGTTCCTGCTTGAGTCCTGTGCTGAATTACCTCCATGATGGACCGTGATCAGGATGCATGGACTGAAGTAGACCCTTTCCAGGTGATATCATGGTAGTTTACCTCCTTCAACAACAAGAGGCAGACTAACAAGAGATTTGAGCCTGAAGACCTGAGTTCCATGCTCTACCACTAGGGATGAAATATATGAGCAGGTCCCTCTGCCTCTGAGAGTCTTACATGATTTACAAAATGATCAAAATGCACCATATGAAATCTCAAAGAATTAATAAAAATATATTTTTAAAAATCTCAGAGTTTTTGTGAGGCTTAAACATGGGGATTGCATTAAAGCACTTAGTGAACAAGGCAAATGATGCTATTTTCATTTTAGCAAAAATAGAATAAAGGCAGGTGAAATTCCAAGGCCTTTTACATTTGTTTGTTTCTGTAACTTTTTTGTTTTTAAGCAATCTATTCTGATTTGGGTTGGCCTCCTGAAGATGAGCTCTGAACTTCCTGTGTCTGGTCTACGGGGCCTTCTAATCTCTCTGTTCTGTCACCGAGCTTCTAGGATGCTTTCTCTTGTCACACACAAGTTTGTTTTCCTGGAGGGACATTATTAAAATCCATTGTGAGAATCCCACAGTGCTGCTTCTTTAGAATTGTCCAAAGAATTAAAATAACACTTTCTATTTATTTTGTTAGCTGGGATGTGGTGGCGCACACCTTTAGTCCCAACACTCGGGAAGCAGAGGCAGGTGGATCTCTGTGAGTTCCAGGCTAACCTGGTCTACAAGAGCTAGTTCCAGGACAGGCTCCAAAAGCTACAGAGAAACCCTGTCTCAAAAAAAAAAAAAAAAAAAAAAAAAAAAAAAAAAAAGGAAAAAGTCAAATTAATATAACAAAACTTTTCGAAATGACTTTTAGTGAATTTTAATTTCAACAAAATAGGGGTAAAGGAAAGGGTTAATTTTTGCATTATTTTCTGAAGGAAAAGAAAGCCCCCATTGCGCTGGAAGATACCTGGAACCACACCTTGGTGTGTGAAGTGAATAGAGCTTGACTGCATGTTAGGATGAGAGAGCTGGGAGAGATGGATGGCCAGAAGGACCAGCATCCAGGCCACTCCAGTCCCCATAGAGGACACCAAAGATTTGAACTGCAAGGGAAGCTCCTTGCCACACCATGCTGAATTCACCTCCTTACTCAACTGCAGTGAGCACTTAATAAATGGTGATTACGCGCAGAGAATAATTATCCCACTATCTTTTCCCTCCAAAAAGGAAACTCGCTAATGATCCCAATGTCTTCCATGATTAATTCCATTCACCCCACACTTTCATTCACTCTTCCACTCGGTGAAATATAGATCGTCTCTTGCCATTTATACAAAATTGCCTGTCCTTCAAAGCGAAAAGCTAATCTCCACCACGAGGCACCATTCCATATGATCATCATTTTCTCTCTCGCCTGAGCCTAATTCCACACAGCGCTCAATCTTCGCGTACAGTTACACATACATATTTCCTGGGACACCACATGCCTTTCATTATTAAATAAGACACAATAATAATTGCTAACACTTTGGGTCACCCATATTTTGTGTTGTTAGCAATATCTTGGGGAAAGTAAAGTGTAGCCCTTCCCTTGTCTTTGCCTCCTGGCAGAATCCAAGGAAGAAAATAACATAAAATAGATCACAAAGAAACATTTGATTAACTGAACAAGTGGGATCTAGGCATGTTTCTGGAACAAATTGTTTGCACTTATTTTATTTGAAATATAATGTAACAACATTAAAGTGTGATTTAACCCAGCTTAATGTAACACTGTTTTTACTGTTTTGGAAGTTTCCTTCCATACCTTCATCACATCGATAT
Organism: Chionomys nivalis; assembly: GCF_950005125.1. Taxonomy (NCBI): domain Eukaryota; kingdom Metazoa; phylum Chordata; class Mammalia; order Rodentia; family Cricetidae; genus Chionomys; species Chionomys nivalis. The sequence continues at coordinate 24,063,364 of NC_080103.1, read as the reverse complement.
GTATGTTACAATAGTGTTATCATTTATATTCTGAATTTTCATTTTCATTTACTACACTCACTTCATCTCTTCATTCATCATTGGTCATGCCTCGCTTCCTTCATTGGTGACATTACAATGAAAACCTTCAATGACAAAGTCGTTGTAACGCACCAGGCAATGTGCCAATTGTTTTGAATTCTTATCGAATATAGCAGGTGCCATTAATTTCCCTTTAAAGAACAAAGTGGTTTTGAGTGGTAAGCCTTCTGTCCATCATTAGAAATGTAGTTTCCCAAATAGCGCACCTATAGATTCACTGGGATTGGAACTCACCTTATGCCATGCACAGCTGGGCATGCTTATTGACAAGCATTCGAACAAGTATTGGAATGACATTTGTTTGAGATGTATTAGATTAAACACATTGTGAAAATTAATTTTACCTCCTGATTTTTAATGGAGATGGGTAGAATATTTAAACCTCTCTACAGGGTGTAAGCTGGGTCTGTGGACTGCATTAATTTCTTCTACGAAGTGCTCACAGAAAGACCACTGAGATTCCTTGAATTGTCCGGACCCCTGGAGCAGAGTTGTTCTATGAAATTACTTAGAGTGGTCTAAGCCAAACCCAGGATCTTGTTTTCATTCGCTATGATTTTATAATGCTAGTTTGAGGTAAAAACTATGTTTCATACAACAAAGGAAATTATAGTCCCTTGCAATGAAATACAGTCAAAGAATTACAAATCAAGGACTGGAATATCGATGGTGTACATTAATTATCTTTTTGCAGTAGAGGGCCCATGAAAAACAACTGGATTCTAGAATTTTCTAGAACTCAATGGATAATTCAAAATGCACATAGAATATGTGTATTGATTTACATATAGGTAAACCAACAGAATTTTTACATGTGCATCTTTTACAGTCAGTTACAATATGTGCTATAATGATGTCTTAATAAACAAATTCAAATTTAGCCATAATACAGGATAGACAGAATCTTCAATAAACTATCATATTTTTGCATATTTTTGGGTATGTCACTTGGCATGGGCTATAATTTGTAACAACTACTTAACATAATCCCTCAGGACCTGAAATCATAAGAATTAAAATCTATTTTAAAGGTCTAAAACTACATTCAGTTTATTTTGTTTGGGGAAAGGTAGGATTTTTAGCATATCACCGTTATGTTCAAATATTCCAAAGAATTCCAAAGAATTAGCCAATGAGAAGTTAACCTCACCTGTTTCTCCAGCAGCCACAAACAATTTAACAGAAACTCAATTTTCTTTGGGTTCACAAATGTATTGTGTTCCCCACTGTGTCAAAGTGCCTTCTAGTTTTTCTCTCCAGTAAGCTGATGACAGATAAAGATTCTGCTATCCTTGTCAGTTCTGTGTAACAAAAGCAGTTGACACGAGATCTTTTGTAACTCGCCGGGATAATTCTGTTAGTGGGGGCCGGGGGAAGGTAGAGATGTAGCAAGGAGTTAAGTAGTAGTTTTGAATGGTATTGAAGCCACGTCCACTCGGATGGTAATTCAATCCCCAGTATTTTAGACCTCCCACAGGACAAATCGTTCCCTTTTAGAGGCACAGTAGGGAGGACCATGTGGGGTACCAGCCGGCAGCTGTTGCCATGGAACACTACCTACAGAAATGGACTTGAAGTTGCGGGTCATCACTCATATCTCAAAAGACAGTTTTCAGGATGGCATCCTAGCAGATGTAAAGGCACTTTTAATTAAACATAGGCACAAAAATCTGTTGCAAAGTTTGCTGCAACTTGGGAGTTCAGAGCTAAAATTAAGAACACAGGGGTACGGAGTCAAAGATTTGTTTCAAAAGAGCAAACGTTAACGTGATAGGGTCATAGGTGTATAGACACAGCTTCTTTTTTGTATAAATTGTTCTCTTTTTCTCCCTCTCTCCATCTCTCCTCAGTGTGTGTGGGGGGGAGGAGAGAGAAGAGAGGAGAGAGAAGAGAAAAAGAAATGTTATATATAAAAGCACTTAAAATAAAGGGATGAATTCATACTTCAAATCCTTCCCAAAATATTGACACAAAAGCTACTACGGTAAAATGAAACCCTACCACACTTTATATATAGTTTGAAATGATAAAAAAAAAATTAACCTTCCTTCTCTTATGAATGCTTTCTGATTTTAAACCTTTATTCCAAGAAATAATATAGTATAAAGAGCGAAATATCCACTTCAAGACCCTCACTTCATTTTGCCCATGAAAGTGAACCTGTGATTTTCAGTCATTTAGCATCCAAATTTAGTATTCCAAGAAGTCTGTTTCTCTGTCTGTTACTGTACAAAATCTTGATTAAATATTTATAAATTTCTTAAGATGTATGTTGTTCTCTTGATCTGTTGAATATGTATATATTCATTAGTTTTCTTTTACAAAGGGCTGCTAATCAGAAATCATGCCTTTTATCTGTTTTCTCTGTGTTTAGCACCCTATAGGTGCTTAATAAATTTTAATATCATCGAGCCCCTATGATAGATCAGCCCTGTCATACAGACAAAACGGGCAAAGGGGCTGCACACTGACTGGAGACTTGGCTATTCTAGGCTGGTTCCTATCCCAAGCAGGAAGCATACATCTTAACTGCCTCACATTGATTTTTTTAAAGAGCCTTGATAAATGGAGTAGAGAGCCAGAGAAATGGCTCACCATTTAAAAGTGCTTGATGCTCTGGCAGTGGACCAGAGGCAGTTCCTAGCACTCCTGTCAAGTTGTCAAGTGACCCACAACTGCCTGTAAACTCAAACTCCAGGGACCAAAAGCCCTCTGCTGGCCTCTAAAGCAACACACACACACACACACACACACACACACATGCACACACACACACATGTAAAAATAAATGAATGGGGGCAGAAATGAAAAGTAGACCAGTGACTTCTTGGCAAAGAGTAAAACCGCTGTGTCTGTATTGAACATGCATATTAGTATCTGATAACTGGATATCTAAGCAGGTTCTCAAGTCAATCCCCCAAGAATACAGAATTGACGGTGTAATGGTGAAATTCACTGAGTGTTTAGGTCAATAGCTTGATAGTCTTCTGTTCGGTGTTTGCCTTGTTCAGTGCTGTTCTTGAGACTTGTGTGATTACCATCTCAGCCTGATGCATGATGAAATTGTGATCCAAAGGGTAAAGCAGACTGCCCACAGTCAAACAGCTCACCTGTGTACAGTCGTGACAGGAGCCAGTCCAGGAAGTCTGGAAACACACATAAACAGTTTATTGAGAGGTGACCAACAGGAAGAAAACCGCATGTTTGCACTCTACAATTTGGGTGACTTCATACTCCTGATCAGCTCTCTAGCTTACTTTGAAATCTCTACAGTTTTGTTTAAGTTGTTTAACTTTTTGCTCCTTTATTTTAGAGAAATCCCACTGACTTTTTGAGAACTTCATACAACATATTTTGATCACATTCGCACTACTTTAACTCCTCCCAGATCTTCCCTCTCCTCGCTGTACCTTCCAGTTTCACGTCCCTCCTTTCTACTCTTACAAACTAACACAGAGTCTAATCTGTGCTGCTCATTCACTGCTGAGTGAGTGTGGGGCTAGTCACTGAACCGTGACTAACCTACCAGGGATTACCTGTTAGTCCCAGCACTTGGGAGGCAGAGGCAGATGGATCTCTGTGAGTTCGAGGCCAGCCTGGTCTACAGAGCGAGTTCTAGGACAGGCTCCAAAGCTACAAACAGAAACCCTGTCTCAAAAAACCGAAATAAATAAATAAAATAAAAACAACAACAACCCCTTCTCCCCCTCTCCCAGCATCTAGCAGTTCCTAACAGCTCTTAGCTAGGGGTGGGACTTGGTGAATGTCTTCCCCCTCCATTCTGGGACTGGTGTGACTTATGCTTGTGTATGTTGCCACAACAGACATGAATTCATAGTGCAACTGTCCTGTTCTATCTGAGAAACACTCTTTCCTTGTAGCCATCCATCTGCTCTGACTCTTACAGTCTTTCTACCCCATCTTCTGCATTGATCCCTGAGCTTTGGTGGAGGAGGTGTGATATAGATGCCCATTTTAAGTCTTGTGTTCTCTACATTTTAACCAGTTATGGGTCTCTATTAATCACTATCTACGCAAAAAACTGGCTTCTCTGATAAGGGTTAAAAGATTTGTTAATTGATCTATGCATATAACGATAAGTCATTATGAATTGGTTTAATACTATGTCCGTTTATAGAATAATAGTAGTAGATTCTCTCCTAGGGTCTTTGATCTATCTTGCCAGTTGGTATTTGCCCAATAACAGTTCCAGGAATGGACCCTGTCTTGCAGAGAGAGTCATAAGTCCAATCAGAAAGCGTTGGGTTGCTCCTATAACATTCATGCCACTACTGTACCAGTTGGCACAATCCTGGCAGCATGGTCCTTGTTAAAGTTCACAGATAGGAAGATATGAAGCCAATAACACTGGGTAAGATTTACCCCTTGGGAGCATCCACTGTTTTTTCCAGTACTATGAAAGGTTTTCAAGGTCAGTACCAGATTGATTTCTCTATGTTCTAAGACTCAGACTTATGGTGTCTTTATAGGCTCTCCCAGACCCTGCTTTTCATGTGTGTGTCTGTGTGTGTTTAGATATGGTTGGCACATATGAGGAATGTGATTTTCTTTTGGAGAAAAGACTATTTTAATTTTATCAATTTGTTCCTTATGGATTAATCCCATTATTGATGCTACAATTGCAAAAATACTTCCTAACTCAACATCATCCAGATTTTCTCCTATGCTTTTCTCTGATAAGTGAATTCTTTGGGGTTTTCATATTTAATTGTATGATCAACTTTTAGTTCATTTTTCAAATGGCATAGATAGAAGTCCATTTTTATGTTACCAACTGTTCTAGGCCCAGTTAGTGTTGAGGGGAAAAAAAAGTACCCTTTATCTACTGAAACGCCTTTGCATTTTTGTGAAAAAAAAATCAGTTGTCCATATATATATGTGTGTGTCTATTTCTGGCCACTTCTGTTCTCTCATCTATCTTTACACCAATATCACACTGTTTTAACTAATGCAGTTCTGTGAGTCATTGAACGAAGAGTGTTAGTCTCCAATCCTTGCTCTTTTTGCAGAATTGCTTTGGCCATTTTAGGCCTCATATATCCCTGTGGTTGTTAGAATTCTAGGATGGTAGTCAATTTCTAAAGAAAAAAGAAACTAAAGTTTTAAGAAATATGCTAAAGTTCCATCTTTGATGGAATAAATGGTGATAATTATTTTCTTCCCTTGCTCTGTTCAATCCTTTATCTTTGTTAAATTACCCACTCCCCCCCCCCCCCAGTTATCTTTTTCTGAACTGAAATCTGCTGCGGCTGAATCACCACCCACTTCAGCATCCCTTTTATTGCTAACATGACCTGACATTTTAGACAATATATATATCAGCCTTCTTTTTGATATGTGTCTTAACTGGAGTGTCCATATAATTTACATTTAACATGGTTATTAATATGATTATGTTCATATCTAGCATCTTGTTGATGGTTTTCTATTACTCCCATTCTCGCTCTCCCTTCCCCTTCTGCATTCTTTAGATTCATGAAATGGTTAGGACTCCTTCTATGTTCTTGACCTGCTTTCTTTTTGTTTGCTATTTGGCGATTTCTTTAAAGTGTGTCACAAAACACAGCCTAGTCTGAATTCAGGTTCTGCCACACCACTTCAGGCGTAGGCTAGCAGGCGATACGCCATGCAATTTCTCTCAGCGTTACATTTCTACAGCACATGTTGGCCAGCATGGTTCGCCCATGCCGTTGTCTTCGTTATGTGTGTTCATTTCACTTTCCATCCGCTCCTCTTCCTTCTGCCTCAACCCCTAGAGAATGCCCATTACGCTTTCTCAGTGGGGAATGAAACGTTGAAGCTTTGGAGTCTTTGAACGTGTTTTGATCTTTCGTCGTTTTTGAAAAGATGATTTATTAAGTAAAGAACTTCAAGTTGATCTGTTTACTTTCTTTACTTAATTTTCCTCTGCTCTGCTGCCTTCTTAGCTCTAATGTTTCCAAGGAGATATCTGAATGAAAGGTGCCTTTTCTTTCTTCTTACATTAGAGAGTTCTCTGTCATAGATTTAGGGCAGTGTATGAAGTTTTGCTACAATTTTCTTTATATTTGGAGCTTATCACATTTGACATTTCTTTCATTTGATAAAAATAGAGTATTTGGGCAATTTTACCCAGACTCTGTGCCTGTTGTCCTCTTTGTCCCTACAGGATTTCTAGCTATGTGCCTGGGTCACTTGACGCAGGCCCTGCACTTCACTGGTGCCTTCCGCATTTCTATTTTAAAGAGATTCTATTGCAATGCATATACATTTAGTGTTATTTTATTTTTAGGTCTTTCTAGTGAATTTTTCTTTTGTCTTAATTTTTTTCGCTTGAGTCTTTGTTATGATTTTCAATTTATGTAACACGGGACTTTTATGGTTTAGACATTGTCTCTCTGTGTATCCCTGGATGGCCTAGAACCCAATGTGTAGACCAGACTGTCTGAACAAACAGTTATCTTCTTGCTTCTGCCTCTCACATACCAGAAGTCAAGTCATGTACCACTACATCTGTCCCTACATGGGAACTTTTTTTGTGTGGTTATAAGCCTGATATCTATGTGAAATATGCTAAATGATTTCTGGGTTTTCTTTCTCCTGGACACCTCCCATCCTCTCTTGCTACTCCCTAGATTCCACCCTGAGCACATATGAAGAATGCTCTCCACTGTTTCTTTATGATCACAGGTCTGTCCATCTCAAACTATCTTAACTGACTACAGCCTCCGCCCACTTACTCAGGTTTAGCAGCTCCTCAATTGTAATGTCATAAAAGCCTGGAGAACCAAATCTGCAGCTCTGCCAGGGGATCTTGAAGGGCCTGGGCTGGAGATATGTGGCACCTATTTCCTCAGTCCATTCTGCTCTCTTACAGGGGGCTAGTCAAGCTTCTAGTTTGTTCTCCCAAATGTGAGCACATACTTCCCAAAATTAAGGCAGTAAATTTAGCAACACTTGATGGCAAGTGTGAGGGACATTGAAGAATGACATGGAGAATAAGGAATGATCATTACTGTGTAATGAGAATTTCCCAGAACGTTTTATCCAGAATCAATGAGGGGATGCGTCTCCATCAACACCTGGGAGCTCTATGCAGTCACTACCATGGCACACACAATGGCTTCTTTGACTATAGAGATATAATAAAACCTTTCTGATGTCTCAAAAGTCCATCTAACGCCAAGCATCAAGATGACTGTCTAAAAAAAATTGTGTTTCTGCAAAGGACATTCTCCCTCCCTCCTATCCAGAGTAAGAACATTCTCTCTCCTGTCTGGAGTATGGCCATGCATTCTTGTGTGAAAAACAATTGCCCTACCCAATAGAATATTTCCTCAACTCTTTCCCTTCCTCTACCACCCCATCTTTATAGTGCCGAAATCTAGGGCAGTTGCCCGGCACTAAACTTAACCTGACACCTCTTCTAAGCATTTTCTCCAACAAGAGGAAGAGGCAAAGAGGTCACGCTCTTCCTTCGTCACAGACTCTCCTGATTTCCTATGAACACGTGCCTTGGAGAAATGATGTGCTTATTTCCCATGGGTAGGTGGGAATATTCTGACTCTTCAGAAATTCACATCTGCGAACCACACACGTATATACACACACAGCTTATATGACTCTCCAGAAGGCTTATAAACTCAAACAGGAAGATTTCTTCTGCCTTTGGGTTGTTCCACAGGTGGGGCTTTCCTGTGAAGAAGGAAACGTTGTTTGTATGGATGGATGAGAAGCTCACCAAAATATCATTTCTAGAATGAAAATCAATTCTCCCCCCAAAGCAGATCCACTGTAGGTATTTCTGACAGAGTCACCAAGTGAATTTTATAATGTTAATTAATAGTAAAATAACTTCTTAATGGATATTGCCATTGAATGCCAATGCTTATTTTGAAAAAAATAAACAGAAAGTGAATGATTTTGCAGACTTATAATGTGGGAGACAAGGACAGGTGCAGCTGAAGGAAACGGAACACGCTGCCTAAAGTACCATGGCTTCTGACATAGTGATCAAGAAAATTAGGACGCTTCTCCAGGTAAAATAACATGATTAAGAGCCGAAACACATCTCAATCCAAACCCAAAACACTGCCTATGACCCTGGGGAAGTTTTCTGATGAGGTGAAAGAGAAAAAAAAAATGAAAAGCAGGAAGGAGATATAGCCAGTGATTTAGCCAGGTGATCGCTTTAAGAGAAAGAGTTCTTCCTACAGGGGTGATCAGAATGAAAAACCTAATAATCCAAATATGATTATCAACATTTTCAGAAACCAGGAAGGATACACATTAATACTGTTTGGAGAGAAAATTCAATTCTGGAGTAGAAAGGGTGCAGGACCCACCTTGGACTAGAGTTGCAATGCGGGAGTTGGGAGGGTACATAAGATCTTTAAGCTTCATTCAGCCACACAGGGGAGCATAGCTGGGGCTCAGCCAGTGTCAGAGACGCATAAAGAGTGTCAGATGAGGAGTAAAGCCCAAGTGATGAGGATACCAGGTCGGATAGCCGAGAGAGAGAGAGAGAGAGAGAGAGAGAGAGAGAGAGAGAGAGAGAGAGAGAACTGGCCTGTGGAGAGTGTCTTCATGGCTTTAAAGCCCCAGTGTCACCTGCAGCAGCACCTGTTCCTCAGGCTCTGCCTGATGGCTGTGGGGCCAGTCTGCCTGCTTCCTGGCAGGTTCCTGACACCAATCAATGATGGCCACACCGACCCACATGTCGAGCAGAGGGCACTCTGTCAGGCAGGTTCCCTGTTAGTCACACAGCTCCCTCTTTGTCATAAAGTTCTTGTGTTTACCAGGGCATTAAATATAACCCGGCAATAGAAAAATCCTCATTTTCATGCTTGAAATACATTATCTAACAGCCGTATCTGTTTGACTTTTACTACATGCCTTTCATTTCTCTAAGTGAGGTAATTGACCTTTACTTTGCTACCCTGTGGATTAAAAGGCTACACCACGCTCTGCATTTGATATTTCCAGTCCTGCAGGAGAAGCAATTTTCCATTTGCTTTTGTTGTGGGCTGCTCTTCTGGAGGCCCCTCAAGTGAAGGCAAACCTCAAGGCCCAGGACAGAGTTGTGACCATTATTGCCACCATCATACAGCTTTTATTAGGAAAAACACAGGTCACTTCCTTTCTATGATCATGTCAGTGAACCCCTAAAGATTGTGGGTCTTTTGGACTCCCAGAACCTTCTGCTTTAGTTTTAGATGACTTGTTTTCACTCCCAGGGACCTGAAACTAACAGCATCCTTCAGATTTGGTTCAAGTACCTGAAATTTTGCTGTTGTGTCTGGCCTACAGTTTGTAGGCAACAAAAGTATTGGTGTTGTTGGATGATCGATCTTCAGCTCTTGTGTCAGGAACCTGTCCTTCTGAAAGCTAGGGTGTTATGCAAAACTCTGCACTGGGAAAACTTGATGTTTTCTAGTTCTTCATAGCTGTTCATCTCAGAACCACAATACTGACAAGAACAGCGAAGCTCAAGTTAATGGTAGAGATGCTAAGGGTGGCAGACCCTATTTGCAAAGGGATCAAAGAGAAGAGTGGTTCTGCATTATAGACTTATGAAATAGCTACCATTATTTCCCAGTTTTGCAGATAAGAGAACAGAGGTCCAAGCAGTAGAGCAGCATTGGAAGGAAAATCATGATTCTGCAGAACACTTTATTTTTTTCAAGAAAGAAGTCACCTTTTCTCTTCAACTAAATGCTTTTGATAACCCTTTACATCCAGAAGAGAAATGTTTGGCAACTAAAAGCAGAACAAAATAAACTTAGTTTTTATGTTCTTGGAGGAAAAAAAACAACAAGTTGTTTTACTTTAAGGTAGTTAATGGAAGAGAAAGGCAGGGGACAGGAGCGGTGAAGCTGAGCAGCAAGCCTCTATAGGAAACAGAGTCTGGCTTTGTACCCACACGCAGCCTCTTTAGGATGGAGGGTTGGGTTTGGCTCTATCACATCGTTGTTTCTCTGTTTACCTAGGGTTGGAGGCAGTGATCCTGCCTGTCTGTCCTTGATGAGGCTGCTGTGCTTGTGAAATAGAGGATCATTAGGAAACTATTCTTATAAATGGACATTCCAAATGCACTAAAGTAACACAGCTGGATAGCTTCTTGTAATTATTTCTCTAATCCTGTATTTTCTTATTCCCACAGTAAAGGGGTAGATTTAGATAATTCTCCCAATAAGCATTAAGAGTGTTTCACACCAGCTGTCGTTGAAAGCCCTGTTCAGGAGACACAGTTTTAGCTCTGCGCAACAGCTCTTATCCCTTTTCTCTAAAATATGGTGTTGGATGGACACCGAAGGCCTTTCTTTTTTTTTCCTCATTCTTCTACTAAATGTAAAGCAAAAGTGAGACGCTAAGGAGAGACTAGAATGAAATGGTTAAGTCTCTTCTTTTGTGAGCATCGTATAACCATGGCCTCACATATGATGTCTAGTAAACGTTTCTAACTGCTGGCGATATCAGAAAGATGACTAAAAATGATTGGACAGCTGCTTACAAGCTGTTTATGTTTGTGTTTGACACCTTATCGCATTCAAAACTCACAAGCCATGTGAGCAGCTCATCTTGGTCTCTGTCTTGCATAGACACTGGCCTAAAGATTAGTGCTTTAAGAGTGATCAAGGGTGAACTCCAATATAGGGCTCCCCAACTCCAAAATACAGCATTTCAAATCTTACCTCTAAAAAGTCATTTCATTCCACAAAGCGAAAGAATAGAGAAGGTAAAACAAAACAGAAGACAAAAGAAAAGAAATCTAAGTGTCTAAGTGTTACCTAATGGCAGAACAACAGACTGGGGAGGGCTTTGAAATTGTCTCGCTCGTCTTATGGCTGCCTTCTGCTGCTAACGTTACTCCTTTCAGTGATGCTAAATCCTTTACAGAATTATCTGGATGTCCAGCACACCTTACCTCAGGTTCCTATCACTGTTCTCTGTGCTGTCTGTGCTTTGAAGTAATGTAAATATGACCACCCTAGCTGAATCTCCTGGAGCCTGCAGGAACATAGAGAAATGACATGATTTAGTCTTACTTGTGCTTATCAGAGTTGTTTGGTTGCCAGAAAAATAATTCAAAGTAGTTTAAACGAAACAGATATATTTTGACTCACAAAAGCTGAAATCACAGAACAGAGCTACAGTTTGTACAGGCTGGAACACAAAGACACAAGGTTTGCAACCTGTGACCCTACCTCTTGGGCTCTTTCCTCTAACTTTACTTTCTGCTAGCATTTCTCAATGCCTTTGAGAAATTCCTACTTACCTTCTACAAATAAAATAATAATAGTTTAAGAAAAAAGACTGCCCAATGACATCAACAAGGAGCCCAAGGTCAATATCAACCCCAGTTGGGCCAAGTTCTCACGCTTAAACCAATCATTTTGCAGAAGGAGTTGAAAGAGGATGATTAGATAAACCTGGCTTTTCTGCTGACCTCTGGATTCCACAGTTAGAATTTTCTACTTAAATTTACCATGATAATAGGGAAGATGGAGCCAAAACTTTTGTTACCAAGAAAGAATTGAAGATCTACATCTAGTTTGTGTATGAATTAGCTACGATATTGCTAGAAGGTGGGGTGAGTGAAGTGGTCTGCAAAACATTTGTCAAACGTGGACTAAATCCTTCACACCTTAGAGAAATGATTCCCAGAAAGTTTGTCTACCCTATTCTTTAACCAGCTTTCAATCATGATAACAAAATTCTTGGTAAAGTTAACTTTAAAAGAGAAAATCTTTCTTTCTTCCTATTTTTTTTTTGCGGGGGAGGGGGGAGGTTCAAGACAGTGTGTTGCTGTGTAGTCCTGGAACTTGCTCTGTAGATCAGACTGACCTTCGAACTCAGAGATCTGCCTGCTTCTGCCTCCTGAGTTCTTGGACAAAATACATGTGCCACCGCTGCCAAACTTTGTTTTCATCATAGTTGTAGACTTTGCTGTCCTAGATCAATTGGCTCTATTGTACTGGACTAATGATGAGGTAGCTCATCATGGATGAACATTAATAGGAACAGACTTCTTAGCTTTTGTCTAAAAGAAAGGAAGGGAGGAAAAAAGGAAGAAACAAAAGAAAGAAGGAAGGATATAATAGCCCTCTATTCCTTTTGAAGGTTGTTGATGGTCTCTCCCTAAAGAACATACCCCTCCCAATACCCATGATCTAGAAAGAAGTCTTACATGAGCTTGTAGGCAGCTCAAGTAGACTTACCCAAAGAGAATTAGCCAGTGTTCCTTGGTCATATTTCACTTGAATCTAAAGTCTGATTTTGATCCATTTTAAATTCGTTAAAAATTTCCTTTACACTAAGACATTCTCATGCATCTAGTTTTGACCTCTCTAATGGATGTTTAATCAGGAGAAGTTATGCACGGACTGATTACAGTGGTGTTGGTAAATGCAGTGGACACAGGATAGAGGAAGTGATGCGCTGATTACAGTGGTGTTGGTAAACACAGTGGATAGAGTCTAGTTGTTTTTTCTCAAGGATGCTCTTTCTCTGGGACTATTTCATAGCTCATTGTTGTTAATTCTTTCACAAAAGCTTTTGTTTCTTTGATTTCCAATCTTCAATTCTAAATTTGTCACCTTTTAGGCCATGAAGTAGGATGAGGGTCTTATTGTAGCCGCAACTAGGGTCATCAGTCATGAAGGAGGAGCAGGTTCTTACTGGTGTAGGATTTTCCCCCTCTCTTTGTCTTTTGTTTGTTCTTTTCTTTTGTTTGGTTATTTGTTTTTGCCTTTAAAACTTCATCTTTTCTAGAGGTTAATAAAACTAGGCCACCTAACACAAGGATTAAAAGCAGATTTTTGTCAGGTCTACACTTTTCTAGTGGATATTATCTTATTTCTCAGCTAGGAGAATTAGAAGAAACCTATTTCCCCCAATTTTCCATACCACCTATGAGAATCTAATTCAATTTCCTCTCAAAATTTTTAGTGAAAACTAAAGTAGGGAATGAGGCTGATGAAGTGGGTATTATTCTTTGACACAGGTCTTGCTTTTCAGACTTCTTTCCATAGAGCTATTTATCTGGCCTGCTACACATAATCTAACTCTCAGATCACCACTTGGAGAGGACCCGTTCTAAGAGAACAAGTATGCACTTGTTCAAGAGCTGCCCCAACCCATGTGAAAAAAAGTGTTCCCTTGTGTGATTCTATGAAAAGAAAATAGAGATGCAGGAGTTGATTAATATGGGCCACAGAACGGATGAGTATGTGTGAAAACATCCCAAATGCATCCAAGTTACTTCTGACTGGTCAGCCTATCGAGTGTAGTCTTCATAGCAGACCTGTTACAGGCTATAAGTACCCGCACGGGGGCAGTCGACCGTTTCATGGTAGAACAAAAATGTGATCTCCTACCCCTTTCTCCAGAGTCCAAGCACCTAGCACTCTATTGCTGTATCTATTGCAAAACATAGAGCTGCTTGAATACTGGAAACTGTACCCCTGAGCCTGGAGACCCCAATGTTAGGTACCACCTCTGTGAATAAAGCAAGCAAACGGGGGGGGGGTCATCTATTAATTACAATTTGGCCTTGGGTTTTTTTTTTTTATTTTGATTTAACATGTTCTTTCCTTGCCAGTCTCAGGACAGAGAAGAGTGGCCTCCCTGGCTGCAGGACTCCTTTTGTATTGTCTATTTTCTTTGAGATAACATTTAGCTAGATGCTCATGAGTTTAGCAAAGGTCACATGGCACCATCATTTCTGTGCACCGATCTCAGACAGTGCATTATCTGAAATGTATAAGCTGCTATTTTTATTTTACAGCCATTGCACTTTACCCTTGGTAGCTAGCTTAGAACGAGGAAAAGAAAAGGACTATTTTTAATATCACTTAAAATAACCAACAGCTTAAAGAATCATGTAATCAGATAATTCACTGTAAGCAAGTTTAGGGTCTCAAGCAAGGCTTAAATGAAACTCGTAAAAGGTTTTTAAGATGCCACGTATCAAAGCCATTTTACTTAGTAGGTGTAACAAAGACTTTCTAGTTCTTGGTCTGTCACTCTGGAGGCAAACAAATAACCTTAGATATTTTTAAAGGATCAAAAGATCATGGTATCGGTGAAGAAATGATCACAATCTTGATCTTTGTTTCCCCAAAGGAAACTATAGCTGTCATCACTTGTGCTTCTAAAACAAGTCTGTGAAAATCATTTTGCAAAACTCGTTCTTTAAAGAACAGACATCAGAAGAAGAGAGTGCCCAACAACCAGGCCCCTTAGTATCCAATGAATCATCTCTAGTTATTAGTGCCGACCTCTTGGGATTATTATGGGGTTTGTACCTTTGTTCAATGCCAGGTGCTTGGGAGTATTCGGTCCACATTAGCTCTGTGTATCTGTGTATTTGTTAAGTTAGTCATCTGTAGTAGTGATTTTCTGGCTTGCTGCGACATCATGTCAAATGAAAGCAACTTAAGGAAAGCATTTATTTCAGGTCACACATTGAAAGTGCCATTTGTCCTGGTGGGAAAGGCGTGGTGGCAGGAGTAGTGAGACAATAGACACATAACAGTCACAGTCAAGAGGCAGAGTCGGGAATGCTGCTACTCAGCTCCATTCCTCCGTTACAGTCAGTTCAAGTCCTCAGCCCTTGGAAAGCTGTTGGTCACAGTTAGGGTGGATCTTCTGGTCTAGAAACTCTAAAGACAATCTCAAAGTCTCATTTTCATGGTGATCTTAAATCCCGTTGAGTTAATAGCTAAGAGTTTCCATTAATTCATCTGTGACTTCATAGTAAATAAGTGGTAAAGTCAGCATTTAAATTCACATTTTCAAATGCTTACACCAGAACATGGAATTTGAAAGTTCCTTTATTACAAACCCCACTTCAAATAACATTGAAATGAGAGCCTGGAATTCATGTGTCCATGGGGAAAGAGATAAGGAGATACAGTGGCAGAAAACCAATATGAAGTCATTGTATATAATTGTTCACCTATTTTATAAGATATTTACAATATTCCAATTTCAATGCTTACATATTTTCTAAATAGCAGTTACGGGTAATCCAAAATGGGAATTGTAATGGAGGATGGATCCAGGTCAGGTCTGGTTATCGCTGAAACATACCTTTGTATAGCTATTGGAGAAGGGAGTTGAGACTCAGATCATTAAGTAAGAGCTGATATACACATAAATAATGCCTTACATGTGGAAATTATACAAAAGCTTATAACCATGTGGCTTCATTGCTAAGGTCCTACTCTGTGTCTGGAATATTTGTGAAGCTTACTCTTCTTTTACTTAAAAATGAATCCTTCCAAGAAAAAAAAGTAGATAAACTCAAGACCTGCAAGACCAAATCTGGCCTGCTTTCTGTTTTACTTTTTAGATGGAAAGCTCTCCCTAGTACCGGTGTCCCTATTGGAAACATTTCTAATAGACTATACAGACCTCTGGCTGGCAGGAAATTCTGGCCCAGAATAGATATATTAAGTTATAAAGAAAAACCGGGCAGACTGCATAGGTTTTTCATACCTGCTGGCAGGTGGCACAGAACTAAACGTTGGAGCGATTTTATAAGCAAGATTAAATTGACTCATGACAGCTGGTCACTAAAATACAGGAAGTACAGACCTGGTTGAAAGTGAGAACATGCTGGTGTTCATTAAGTTTGGAGCACAGAACAGAGGTTATTTTTGTTTAAAAGTCTAAAAGAGTAACTCTTTTTTGACAAGGTCTGGTATTTGTCACTTGCACACAAATAGATCTTCAAGGTGCATGCAAGTCAATTAGTTCTATCTGCAGCATGTTTATATGCACTCCATGTCTATAAACAACACCAGTGAATAGCACACATCAGAGCATTAGATATGTGACTATATCAAAGACTTAGATCTCCCCCTGTACAGTTCCTTGCCTGCCTATGAGAGTAGACAGGGGAGCTGGGTGACCATGAAAATGAACAAGGAATTTGTCAGAGACAAGTGAGATGGATCAGAAATCTGCCCTCTACCCACCATAAGGCCAGAGGTCATGACACCAAGAATTGCAAGCAATTTCTCAGCAGTGAAATGCATTTTATTTATTTATTTATTTATTTAACTTTAAAGGAAAAGGCAGTCTGACTGGCAAGGGCTCTAAATAAAGGACTTTAGCTTCTGGCTGGAATGGGAGTGATGAGAATAAAGCGAGCTGTGGAAAGGGAAAGGGAGCTATGTCCAAATGCAGGGCGGAGCCGTGGTGCCCTAGGGTGAACCTTCAACACTTGGCTCTTGCTCACCACTGTCACAAGGTCTAGCAGGGACAGCTGGAAACCCACCCAGGGTCAGCAGATTTGCTTCTGGGGACTTATAAATCTTATCCAGTGCCCAAAAAAGGTTCCACCAAGCTCCACATACCTGAGGGTAGCCATCTCAGCATGAGGATTTGAAGATAAAAAGACGCCCATGTAATTGGCTTGTAGACAAGTCTACACGGCATTTTTCTTGAGTACCGATTGGTGTGGGAGGACCTAGATGTCTGTCAGTGGGGCCACTTCTGAGCAGGCAGCTCTGGAGTGTATAAAAATGCAAACAAGTTAGGAGGAGCAAAATCAGTAAGCAGAGATTTTCCATAGCTTCTGCTTCACTTTTCACATCCAGGTTTCTTCCCTGCTTAGGTTCCTGACTTGAGTTCCCTGGATAATGGACTATAAGCTACAAAATGGAAGAAGCTCTTTCTTCCCAAGTTGTTTTTGGTCATGGTGTTTTATCACAGCAAAAGAAATTCATAACTAAGACAAGGAAGTAGCTGGAGAAGGCCAGGTACAAGGTAGACACTACTCTTTCCAGAGGATAAAAAGAAATTATATATATATATATTCAGCTAGTAATTTTCAAAAAATACAAAATCGTTAAGTAGTAATTACCAAACCAACATGTGAAAGAAACTTAATTAATCAGAAAACTAATACCAGAGATGTATATGAGTTTTGGTTAAGGATTATGTACTGAGTTGAACCCTCCATAGCAAACTTTTAGGTGGGTGAGAGAGAATGAATCTTTTACTGCCAGAAATCTAAGAAAAACTAGTAACAGCAATCCATCTATTCTCCTTTTACCTTCTTTTGTTATTCAAAGAATATCTTTCTCAGCTAATATGCTATCTTTAGAATGGAAATGGCCTGGACCTCAAAGAAGAGCTACGTGTATACACATATTGAAAGTTGCAAGATATATAATCCAGCTCACATTGAGTGTTTGCATTCTCAGACGTCAAACACAAAACAAGCATACTCTTTGGGGGTCACCTTGTTCATTTCCTCATTTGAAATTTTAACACCAGATAGGATGTTAAATCAGTAGGAGCTGGCGCTGCTCTCACTTGGGCTTCAAACATCCTCCATATGTATAAACACATCCATAAATAAAGGTGCTAATGTCAGGAACGAAGATCTTTTAATAAAGTACACTAGCACTAGCACACAGAGCTGCCTTTATATCAGAGGTCGCTCTAGGGCCTAGTTCACAATTAAACGCTATCTATTTAAATGAATTACTTTCCCCCTTCCATTTTGGCAGATGCTGAAAATATGCATCTCTAAAGGTGCTATTTATATATTTAATTTTGATTTCTATTATTTTAATATTACCACCTATCTTATGAATAATAGGTACACAGGGGGAGAAGTGCAGCTAGAAGTATTACTCATTGTAGGAAAGCCATCAGGAAGGCCAGGCCTGGTCTTCCTCAAAAGATTTGACTGAATGATCATTGCTTCAGGACTTACACCTTCTTAGGAGAAAGCCAAGGTCACAGTTATGCCCGTCCATTTTCTTCCTTAAATGAATATGAGCCCATTTGCATCAAAAGAGAATAGCTATTGCCATACAGATGTTGTAGAAATAACAATAGTTAAATAATTTCATTTCCCACCTAGTAGAAAATTTTCTGTTATTTTTTTCCCAGTTTATGACATCTTCCTCCAAAGAAAATACACAAAGCACAGCAGTATTTGTCTTTATAAAATGAGTTCAGTTATTCTTACCTAGCTCACGGAAGATTCTCATTTTAGCACACCTACACACAGGTGACATTTCAGCTTCTGAGTCTGACGTATGTTGGTATTTTATCCCTGGCCCTCTCTGTGTGGGCATGTATCTCTATTCGTGGTCATTCTCCTCTGTGTGGGCGCATTCCTATACACGGTCATTCTGTCCATGTAGGTTTTACCTTTCCAGAGGATATGGCCTGAAAGGGCCATGAGACACTTTATTACCCGCTGCCTTGACAAACAGCAAGTTGGGTTCCACAGTCTCAGTCAAGGGCTTTCAATCTCAGAATGGGTCAGGGAAATCACGTGTTCCATAATTGCCCCTCATATGTCACAGCTCTGATGTCACAGTGGTGACGAATCACTGTCACATATGTACATGTTTGTCTGTTTGTTTTCTGTTTCCTAGGATTCTAAGTACCTCTTGCTAGAGTCAGTTGGCCAGTTTCTGGGGGAGCTTGTGATTGCCATATGTTGAGAATGTATAAAGTTTGCTGCCTCTCCTCCCCTAGGGTCAGGGGGAGGACTTGAAACAAAAGTTCCTGTGATTGTTTAGTTCCAGCATGAGAAAGTCTGATCATAAGCTGCTGAGGCATTAGAAAAATGCTAAGTAGCAAATTGTTTCAATGGTGTGATGATTTTTCAATGAATGGGAATTGTCATAGTGACATGGAAAAGTTAGCATCTCTCTTTACAGCCAGAGAAACTGGTAACATTGTCAGACTATTGATATCACAGATGAGCCATCCCCTGGAGATAATATTTTGGATGGCTTTGGAAGAAAGTCTTGAGGGGCACAGCTGTCCAAAGACAGCTTCAGGCCCCGATAGAACAGACTAGTATTGGTCTTGCTGGGAAAGTGGAGTGAAGGGAACTACATCTCAACAACCCCTTCTCCAAAAGGCCTTCGTTGAAGAGATCCTTAGGAGTAAGCCTGCAGGTCTCCACTCATTTCGGGAGAGGATAAAAGTGCTGCATGGTTTGAGAGCTACACATGACCCCTAGTAGCTAGGTTGTTAAGGCCGACTTGACTGACAGAGAACTCTTTGTCTCTCCTCTGCCTAGGTGCAAGTGCAACCTGCACGCCACTGTGTGTGTGTATGACAACAGCAAACTGACGTGTGAGTGTGAGCACAACACAACAGGTCCAGACTGCGGGAAATGCAAGAAGAATTATCAGGGCCGACCATGGAGTCCAGGCTCATACCTCCCTATCCCCAAAGGCACTGCAAACACCTGTGAGTAGCTTGGCTCCATTCCATGTCCTGTGCATGATGAATGGTTTCTTCCTTCGTTCCTCTTGCAATTGTGACTTTGCTTCTTTCCTCTTCAAAATGCAGCAGAAGATTTATTCCGGATCTTGCCATTTGCAAGCATGTGTTATCATTGTAATCACCTGTTAGAGTCGGTCCTCTTACCTTCCCACTATGGTGCAAAAGAGTTCATAAAAATCACAGAGGTAATTTTGTTCTAAGTAGATGAAACAGGAGGTAATTCCCCCCACACACACAAAAATTAATAGCACAGGCCGGGAAAATTCTCAATACCGACTAGCCGTAAACAAGTTCCAGAAACCTTTGGGTATTGACACATCCATTTCTATTTCTCACAGGGAGTAAGCCAAAAGATGCTTTGTCCAGTGAAGGTTAGCCCCTCCAATTGTAGGTAGCACGCAATGTTGCCTAGGGAGAGAGGCAGCGTTTCTCAAATGCCAGCCACCAAGCCATGACTGCTTTGGATTCTTTCAGCAAGGGATGCCTTTGGATAAAAAGCATGACTGCAAACCTCAGGGTGCCACATGAAGAAAAGAGGCACAGGCAGCATCTGTGTTCTCAGGGACCACATGCGATGCCCATGAAAACTCATGTCATCCCTACATATGTAAAGACCGAGCTTGACAAGCTGGAGGAAAAAGAGGACTATTTCCCGACTAATCAGCACAATTCTGAGGTTGGAAAGATTAGCCACCTGCAAAAGTCTACAGTTTGCCCTCTTTAAAAAGCAGAGGAACGGCAAGATAAGCACAGAACTGCACAGCAAGAAGTCGGAAGAGCCACAGGACAGTGAGAAGCTGAAGAGGAAGCCACAGGCTCCATGCGAAGCAAACAATTTTATCTGACACTTCAGAGCAACAGCTGGGAGAAGTCAGCACTGACAACCTGTATCACAAGAAGCCAAACTTTATCGAGTTACATGTCGGAGTAAATCGACCAGGTAACAAGCTATGAAGTGTGGGGACAGGAAATTAAGATACATTTTTATGAAGCAGAAAAAATTCTTCCCAGAGGTGAAAAAAGAATCCCTTTGTAAGAATGTTCAGTTTTTCTCTGTGTTAAAAAACTGACTTCTTGCTACTACAATTAATATATTAAAGCTCTGTTAAGCAGAAACGTTGGGGTTTTTTTTTTCTAGGTGATTTCTAGGGGACTTGAAGCTTTCTGTGGTCATTGGAAGCCATGGACTCAAGACTTTGGGAATGATCTCCTGAGGTTGTCTGTTGCTCTCTCGTATGTCTGTGATCTCCCATCGGCACAGCTGTCAAGCTTAGTTGAAGGCTTCCTCTAAGTGAAAACAGTTCAGAGTTCAGCTCCAGGTCCTGATGGTTAATAGGAGAGTATGAAAAGGGGCAAGTTCACAAAACTTTCTAGCATTCTGCTCCATGCTCAGAGTCAGACCTTGCCAAGGTCACTGGAAGGGCAATGGGTAGTTACTATGGGCTTCACCCTAACACCACCCCATTCTACCTGTTCATTCTGCCTCAAATAATTGGTTTTTTGTAACGTTTCCTCTAGGAAGACCTTGATTCTGAGAAGCTCCCTTCCTGAAATGAGTTTCATGCTATACTCCCCAGGGGGTGGTTTCACTCCTTTAACCGTTTGCATATTAAATACCGCCAAGTTAGTCCTGGCCAAGAGACCATATCCTCCTTTGATTTTTCCTACAGCCCTGATTGTTCAACTATCCACTTTCCTGTTTTTGACTGACCTTCTATGAATACCGGAATTCTTTCACATCTGTGTTCAAGCAACATAGTGACATATGGACCCAATGGTTCATAGTGGCTAAGGGATCAATTCAAACTTCCAGTCATCAATACGGCAATATCTTGGTAAAAAGACTTTAGAAATTGTATAGAAAATGCTTGAAATCAACACACTTTCTAGCATTTCAGGCTTTAATTTAAACACCCATCAACGACAATAAACACTTCCACAGTTGGTAGTGTGTTACAAGATCAAATCCACAGTCCTCTATTTGCTAATGGCCTGTCCTTGCCAACATCCTGTTTCCCATTCTTGGTATGAGGATAATCGTTCTTCCTTCGTAGCATTTTAAGATTAAGACGCTAACTCACAAAATATGTTTTGCATAATACCTTCACAAAGTGTACAAAATCAGCTCAAGATTCTTTCATATGACGGTCTTGTCCTATGCGGGATAGCTTTGTTAATGTAATTTATTTTGTAACTTCATTGTTGCATATCTCCTAATCTTGACCCTTTATATCTTTCAAAGTAGTATAAGAACTCTTTTCATCCTAGTTTTATTTATTGCAGGCTAACAATCTTCCAACCCATATCCCATCTTCATGTGAAATGTTTCCATGTCACTTAGTCACTTAGTCAGAGAAGCCCTCTAGTTCATTACTATGGTTCTTAAACCCAAGTACCAAGTTCTTCTCTTCTATGAGGCTTATGGAAAGGCATCTTTCTTGTCTCCCTAATGATCTCTATTTTATTTTATTTTTTAAAAAAAGTCCTTTGAATTTCACTTTGTTTTCCAGAACCTCCTTCACTTTCATGGACCTCCTCCCATATTATCTGTTCTCACATACATGCATGTGTTAGCACATGTATGTACACCATTACATGACTTTATTCCATGCATTGTGAGTCAACTACCTGTCTCAGAGACTCTTAGAATGTCACATCTCTATACCAAACAAAGTCATTGGCGAAAAAAAAAAAAAAAAAAAAAAAAGAGAGAGATTGAAACCTTCAGCATCCCCCTCAGTGACCTGGAGATGCCACCATTCAGAAGTAATCTCTACCCTTAGAATCACAAGTAGATAGGAGAACATCAGATTCTGTGTTCTTGCACAGGTTTGCTCTAGAAAGGCAGGAGATTTTCATCGTGAGATGCACTTCAGGGATACCTAGATTACCATTTAGGAACAACTCTAACTGGAACCTTGCTTCGAGTTTCTGAGCTGTGAAGTTATTGTATTTTAGAGCAGCTCAGAGCCACTTTCTCATGACATGTATAGCCCCAAGGAAGAAGAGTATGGAATACTAATACTCAAAAATAAAATCACCATAGCCTGCTGAATATATAGTACTATTCTCTGCATTTTTACTATAATTAACTTAAACAATGTGAAGTAAGAACTTATTTGATGATTTTTTTTGTTGTGCTTGTATTCAATACCCAGTGTCTTTAAAGACATATGCATGTTCATAAAGATCTTTGGCTTTTCTCCTAAAAAGCTTATTTTATAGGAAAGGC
The DNA here is from genome assembly GCF_950005125.1 of Chionomys nivalis. Taxonomy (NCBI): domain Eukaryota; kingdom Metazoa; phylum Chordata; class Mammalia; order Rodentia; family Cricetidae; genus Chionomys; species Chionomys nivalis. The sequence goes on along the minus strand of NC_080103.1, from coordinate 24,040,776 downwards.
ATCTTTTTGTCTCCCTAATGATCTCTATTCTACTTTTAATAAAATGAATTCTTAAATGTCCTTTGAATTTCATTTTTATTTTCCAAATAAAAAGAAGCTCTGTCCAACATAGTACCTAACCATGATTCTCTTGATTCCAATTGTTCCAATCATGAATAAAGGCGTTCAGTAACAATCTCCAAACTCTTACCCCTGTGGTATATGCAATATAAGCATGATTTTTTTACATGCAACTTAATAATATCTTTGTAAAAGCCATATTTACATCAAAATGTAATGTCTCAACATCTGTTTCTCAAACTGTGTTCATTTACCTATAGAAAAACTCTAACAGGCCTAGGAAATGACTCCGTGGGTAACACAATTTATTTGTAAGTATAAGGATCTGAGTTATGATACACAGAGCCAGAGATTGTAGTGAACATCTATAATCCCAGCACTCCTACATGGAGATGGGAGGTGGAGACAGAAAACTGTAGAGTGCTGGTTCTCAGCATAGGGGTCACTATCCCTTTAGATGCAAAGGGCCCTTTACAGGGGTCACCTAAGACCATCAGAAAACATATTGCTATTCATAACATTAGCAAAATTACTGTTACAAAGTAGCAATAAAAATAATTTTATGGTGGGGGTCATTGCAACATTAGGAACTGTATTAAAGTGTCACCATACTTGGAAGGTTGAGAACCTCTGCTGTAGAAGTTCATGAGCCAGCCAGTCAATGGTGTGAAGGAGAAAACAACAAGGAACCCTCCCTCAAACAGGGTGGGCGGCAACCACTGACACCGAAGGCTATCTTCTGACCTCTGTACATGCAACATGGCAAGTACATACCTGATTTATATGTGTGAACACCTGCCTACATACACCATACACAGTCTTCTTAAGTACTATGGTAAAAGAATTAGAAAATTCTATTATACTAAGTTTTACATGCTCACAATCACATTATTAGAAATATCTAAGAAGTTCTGGCATAAATTAACCTGCTTGACTCAGTATTTCCCAAACTTCTTTTTATTTCCTTGAACACCTAGTAGCTTTCTACAAAACACTCTTGTGGGGCATGCTGATCTAAACAATTTCTTGCAGTGTGACCTTAAGAACACCATGGAAACAGGCAAAAGCACAGTCAGTTCAGCTGTGTTCTTATTTTTACCTTTCTCGAAAAGACCTAGTCTAATATTCTTCAAGGAAGGAAAATTAAATTGGTCTGACCTGGACCTTATTTGTCTGTTTGGCTATCCAACCTGAATTGTTGTACAAAGTCTCCCACTCCTCTGAGTAATGGGAGTAATTTGATGACTATTCTATTATTTTCCCTGATATTAAATTTGCATTGATCAGTTTCTATAGTCCCAGATGTACACATGGATACATCATCATCCAGCCAGTTTCCTGACCACTTTAGATGCATTAGTCCTTTCTAGACTCACACCCAATCTTTTAAGGTTGATGCTATGGTTTTTAATTTTCACGTATGGAAAACATATGACTATGATTCTTGGGATTCGAGTTTGCACAGGTAGCAGGGGTGGGATGAAAACTTAAGCCAAGGTTTATCTTTCCTCTACTGACTACACATTTCCCACTACACATTTCAGGTTATTTGAAATGACCATCTCTGTCTCCATAGGGACTTGAGCTCCACTTTGACATCCATTCAAACAAGAGACTCTTCTCTAAGTTCCATGACTTCTCAAAACTCTAATTGTTACTTCCTGCTCTTGAAACCATCCCGCCTGCCCCTGCTTATTTCCCAGCCCTGTCTCTTGTCACTTTGCAGCCACCTCCTTAAGCATCCCAGTCTATTCTTTTGTTTTAGTTCATACTTTAGCAGTCATCAGCCAGTTCTGGCTCCAGTCTTTTTGGTGAGAACAGAGCAACTTTACCAGTAGTCTCTACAGATCACAACACCATAGAAAATTCATCTCTTTCTCCAAGAGCACCTTTTCTTTTCTCTTTATTGAAATTCTGTTTATTCCATCAAGACTCAGTGCTAACTCATCAATGAAGCCTACCTAAACTTGCCCATACAAAGCTATTCCCGTCTTTCTCCCTCACTCTAACTTTTGATAGTGTGTCTAGACTTAATGGAACTTCCTGACTATCTCTAACAAAAACTATTAAAAGGAGAGCTATTGTTGCATGCTTAAGCTTTTGTACTTCATTAAAAACTTTATCTATATTACAGACTTAAATCCCACACTATCTTAATTTAGTCTGAACTACTATTATCTTATTTGAAATATAGGAAAACACAGGCATAGAAAATGAGTAAGATTTCTTAGGCTAGCACAGCTAATGTCTGTAAAGGCCAGATTTAAACTCAGCTCTGTTTAGATATAGGAGCTGAGCATCAGCCATTTAAGAGCATGGCTATGCTTTATTCTTGGTTCTTTTAAGTGTTTATGGAACAGTTATTTTGGTAAGTGATCGAGTAATCCTAAATAATCCTATAATGTATGCTTGGCTAGATTGGCTTTTCATCCGTCTTCTTATGTCTTCTGGAATATGTGGCCTTCACAGTCCATCAGGTCTAACACCAGAGTCTTCAGTCTCCAACAGAGAGAGACCATCTGAGATCTTGGAGGGAGTCCAAGAGTAAAACAGGCTCTTTGGTTCTCACTAGCCATGCAGCCATCTAGAAATGGCATGCTGGCAGGCTGATTTTCACAGGCCTCCCTGAGCAGAATTCCATGTCAGGGTTCCTGGACCACTTCCAGCCTCTGACCTCCAGTCCTTGAAGCTGAGAACCCCTATTTAATCACTAGGGTAGCAAATGTGACTGGCTGACTATGCATTTAACAAGCTTCTAAACCCAAATGCACAAGCAGAATTCCAAGCTGTTCATAAGCCCCAGCCTGGATGCCCTTATCTGAAGCTCATGGCAACAGCTATGGTTTTGAATGCAACACTTTCAGGAATTTTGAATGGCATGACAGTACACATATTTTATGTGGTTATTGTACTCAAGGAAGAGTATCAACAGCCTTACTCAATCAAGCATTTCATATGATTATTCTCACCAAGGGAATAAAAGGGGACAAAACATAATAGTTACTCACTTTCTCTCCAAATTACTTTATATCACATTATGTTGTGCCCTAGGAGTATGGAGGGAAAAGCTTTCCATTCTCGCATTTTCGGTTTCAATTTGAGAATGATAGAGAAGAGATTGCAGTCTGTAATAAATGGGATGACTGTATAAAGTAATGGGTATGGCCTAGGATTACAAAGTTAGTTCTGAGTTCAAAATTCAGTTTTCTTCTCAATTACCAGGTTGATCTTGGGCAAGTGACACATCCCCTTCTATTTACATTTTCCCCATCTGTAAAATTAGCTTGACTATTTACAGAGTGGACATAAAAATTAAATTAATTAACACAGGTAAGAGAGTGCTGTGCACATACCACAGTGAATTTAGTTGCTATGATTATTATATTCACACTGGGAGCTAGCACAGGATCAGCAAAGTCTCCCCTTGGAGATAGGTATATGGAAAGACATATTGGACACTGTGGGCTAATACCCTGCTGTTATTCATACTACAAAATAACTGCTATGACATCAGACATACTCAAAGCCTTATGACCCGTGTGTTCTCTTTCCTGCAATTAAGGCCACATGTGGCGTCAGATAATATTCCAAAGTCTGCTTCATAAGCTCGGGAGCAGGAAAGTTAGATGGCTTTCATGCTAATAACATCAGACTAAAACATCCTGCCATCCACATCCAACCTTCAAAGGGGAAGGGAGATTCTGAGGGTATCCAGGTTGCCAGCCCTCTTCCTAAGGCAGCAATGACATTGTAACATCACTCTGCTTCTCAGATGATCCTTTTTCTTAGGCTTCCCACCTTTGATGAGTTTATTCTCCCATTTGTCAGATACATTAATACAGAAAGTCAGGTTAATATCACTTCTGCCATGCCTGCCATGTATACTTCATTCCCAGAGCCCTTCTATGACAAGAAGGTGACATTGACTCTCTCAATTTGGATAATTTACACAAGAATTCTACAGTGTCATTTTATTTCCCTCATTTTCAAGTTTCTAGGAGACAAAACACCATACTTCCTAGCAACCATATGAATGAGTCTGCAGAATATTTTCATACCATTCCTGACCTCTTCTTTATGGGGATTTAGGACTAAGTGTTTCCAATGGCTACAGTCTGACTTGGGGATGATCTACTCACCTACTTGGTGGGTTTTTCAAGCCATCTATCACAATACTGGTCATTTTTCCTTGCATTCTGATGCACACCTAGTCCTAACATGTTGCTTCCCTCATGATGGAAAGCTGCAACCCTGCCATTGGTTCTCAAAGGAGTTATAGCTTGAGCAATGCCTTAATCTGCTTCTGCAGAGTGGGTTTTTTTTTTTTTTTGAGATCTTCACCATGTTGACTTCTTTAAACTTAGTTACATACCCTTTAGCTATTTGCCTGATGGAGAAAGAGCTAGCCAAAAAAGAACTTTGAAAATGAAGAAATTAAAAATATCACTTTATAACATTATATGATTGATTCTATTACATTCTTGTCTCTGTTTTCAGCAGTATTCCATTATAAAAACATTGGCATATATGGGATAGGAAGGGATGAATGATGGCCAGCCTCTTCCTGTCTTCTTTCTCTTGTAGCAAATGGTGACATAATGCCCCTTTGGTTTACTTGTATGTATTTCTATAACCTAGTGACATTTTAATTCTAGACACATCAGTGCAAAATCATACTCTGTGCATTGCAGAGTCTCTCAATAGAGGTCACCCACATCTGTGTGGGTGTCTATGCTTTTTCCCAGGATGTGTTTACAATGCTCAGACAGGTACTGGGAGTCGCATGCTCTAGTGCTTCATGTAAAGGCGTCAGCTTGGGTGCCTGAAGTTCCTTATGCCACTTCTGTGAAATAAAAGGCTGAATACGATGATTTCTTAAATCCCTTTAAGATCTCAAAACTTTACTCACCTTTGAGGTTTAGCTTGTGTTGCTTTTCCCACTCCCTTCTTTGTTAGTGTACTTTTATTTTGTACTACATCTATTTATTTTTCTTTCCAGAGCTTCATCGAGATTGATCAGAGAATAATTTAAGCCAATGGAATCTAAATTTCTAGTTCTTTAAATAAAGAAGTTCAATTTCAAATGTAACTTTAAGCATTGAGGTTATATGCTTATTATTTTTTATTTATTTTTTAATGATTTTATTGAATTCTACATTTTTCTCTGCATCCCTCCTTACCCCTTCCCCCCCTTCAACTGTCTCCCATGGTCCCCATGCTCCCAGTTTACTCAGGAGATCTTGACTTTTTCTACTTCCCATGTAGATTAGATCCATGTGTGTCTCTGTTAGGGTCCTCATTGTTGTCTAGGTTCTCTGAGATTGTGATTTATAGGCTGGTTTTCTTTGCTTTATGTTTAAAAACCACTTAATGATTGTCTTTCAGGGTCTGGGTTACCTCACTCAAATTGATGGTTTATAGCTCCATCCATTTGCCTGCAAATTTCAAGATATCATTTTTTTCTGCTATGTAGTACTCCATTGTGTAAATGTACCACATTTTCCTTATCCATTTTTGGTCCAGGGGCATTTAGGTTGTTTCCGGGTTCTGAATATGACAAACAATGCTGCTATGAACATAGTTGAGCACATGTCCTTGTGGCACGATTGAATATCCTTTGGATATATACCCAAAAGTGGTATTGCTGAGTTTTGAAAAAGGTTGTTTCCTAATTTTCTGAGAAATTGCCATACTGATATCCAAAAGGGCTGCACCAGCTTGCACTCCCACGCGTAATCCTGGAGTGTTTCCTTTACCCCACAATCTCCCCAGCATAAGTTGTCATCAGTGTTTTTTATCTCGACCATTATTACAGCTGTTAGATGGAATCTCAGAGTTGCTTTTATTTGCATTTCTCTGATGACTAAGGATGTTGAGCATTTCCTTAAGTGTCTTTCAGCTATTTTAGAGTCCTCTATTAAGAGTTCTCTGGTTAGATCTGTACTCCATTTTTTTATTAGATTATTTGTTCTTTAATGACCAGTTTCTTGAGTTCTTTGTATATTTTGGAGATCAGTCCTCTGATGTGGGGTTTGGTGAAGATCTTTTCCCATTCTGTAGGCTGTTGTTTTGTCTTGTTAACTGTGTCCTTTGCTTTACAGAAGCTTTTCAGTTTCAGAAGTTCCCATTTATTAATTGTTTCTCTCAGTGTCTCTGCTACTGGGGTTATAATTAGGAAGTTGTCTCCTGTGCCAATGTGTTCAAGTGTACTTCTTTGTTTCTCTTGTATGAGGTTCAGTGTGGCTAGCTTTATGTTGATGTCTTTGATCCATTTAGACTTGAGTTTTGGGCATGGTGATAGATATGGGTCTATTTTCATTCTTCTACATGTTGATCCTATTATGCCAGTGCCATTGTTAAATATGCTTTCTTTTTTACATTTGATATTTTTGCTTCTTTGTCAAAAATCATGTGTTCAAAGGCATATGGATTGATACCTGAGTCTTCTATTCAGTTCCATTGGTCCTCCTGTCTGTTCTTATGCCAATTCCAGTCTGTTTTCAGTACTGTCTCTCTGTAGTAGAGTTTGAAGTCAGGAATTGTGATAGCTCCAGAATTTCTTTTATTGTACAGGATTATTTTAGCTATCCTGGATTTTTTGTTTTTTCATATCAAGTTGAGTATCGTTCTTTCGAGGTCTGTGAAGAATTTTGCTGGGATTTTGATGGTCATTGCTGTTGTAATATGAGCAGTGGGGCTGCGTCCCCGGCACCCGGCCGCCCGCATTGCTTATGCCCCAAAATAATTACACGGAAACTGTATTCTTTTGAACACTGCCTAGCCCATTAGTTCCAGCCTCTTATTGGCTAGCTCTTACATATTGATCTAACCCATTTCTAATATTCTGTGTAGCACCATGAGCTGGCTTACCAGGAAAGATCTTAACCTGCGTCTGTCTGGAGTGGGAGAATCATGGCGACTCACTGACTCAGCTTCTTTCTCCCAGCATTCTGTTCTGTTTACTCCACCCACCTAAGGGTTGGCCTATCAAATGGGCCTAGGCAGTTTCTTTATTAATTAACCAATGAAAGCAACAGATTAATACAAGACCCACCTCCATCACATTGCATTGAATCTTTAGATTACTTTTGGTAAGATTGCTATTTTTACTATGTTAAATCTACCTACCCAACAGAATGGGAGAGCTTTCCACTTTCTGGTGTCTTCTTCAATTTCTTTCTTCAAAGATTTAAAGGTTTTGGCATACAAGCCTTCCACTTGTTTGGTCAGAGTTACCCCAATATATTTTATGCTCTTTGTGGCTATTGTGAAGGGTGATGATTCTCTGATTTCTTTCTCGGCCCATTTATTATCTGTGTAAAGGAGGGCTACTGATTTCTTTTTAGTTAATCATGTATCTTACTACATTACTGAAAGTGTTTAAGAGTTGTAGAAATTCTTTGGTAGAAGTTTTGGGGTTGTTTATGTAAACATATCATCAGCAAATAGTGAGAGTTTGACTTCTGGTTTGTATCCTCTTGGTCTCCTGTTGTTGTCTTATTGCTCTAGCTAAGACCTCAAGAACTATATTGAATAGATATGGAGAGAGTAGACAACCTTGTCTTGTTCCTTATTTCAGTGGCATTGCTGGTATCTCTCCATTTAGTTTGATGTTGGCTGTTGGCTTGCTATATATTGCCTTTATTATTTTTAAGTATGCTCCTTGTATCCCTGCTCTCTCCAAGACCTTTATGATGTAGGGATGTTGTATTTTGTCGAATGCTTTTTTGGCATCTAATGATCTGATCGTGTGGTTTTTATTTTTCCATTTGTTTATACGATGGATTATGATGACAGTCTTCCATACATTGAACCATTCTTACATCTCTTGGAAAGAGCTGACTTGATCATGGTGGATAAGGTTTCTGATGTGTTCTTGGATTCAGTTTGCCAGTATTTTATTTAGCATTTTTGTATCAATGTTCATGAGTGACATTGGTCTGTAATTCTCTTTCTTAGTAATATCTTCCTGTGGTCTGAGTATCGTAGTAATTGTAGCTTCATAAAAAGAGTTTTGAAATATTCCTTCCATTTCTATTGTGTTGAACAATTTGAGGAGTATTGGTATTGGTTCTTCTTTGAAAATCATGTAGAATTCTGAACTGAAACCATATGGTCTTGGCCTTTTTTGGTTGGGGGACTGTTTCTATTTCTTTAGCAGTTATAGGTCTGTTTAATATGCTTATCTTGTCTTTATTTAAGTTTGGTAAGTGATATTTGTCCAGAAAATTGTCCATTTCCTTTAACTTTTCCAATTTTGTGGAGTGTAGGTTTTTGAAAAATGACCTGATGATACTCTGGATTTCCTCCATGTCTGCTGTTATGTCTCCCCTTTTTATTTCTGATTTTGTTAATTTACATAGGCTCTGTCTGCCTTTTGGTTACTTTGGATAAAGGTTTGTTTATTTTGTTGATTTTTGCAAAGAACCAACTCTTTTTCTCATTGATTTTTTTGTATTGTTTTCTTTGTTTCTATTTTGTTAATTTCAGCTTTCAATTTGATTGTTTTCTGCCATCTATTTCTCTTGGGTAAGTTTGCTTTCTTTTGTTCTAAAGTTTTTAAATGTTCTGTTAATTTACTAGTATGGGGTTTTTCTAGCTTCTTTGTGTAGGCATTTAGTGCTATGAACTTTCCTCTTACCACTGCTTTTATTGTATTCCATAAGTTTGGGTATGGTGTGTGGTCATTTTCACTGAATTTTAGGAAGTCTTTAATTTCTCCCTTTATTTTTTTCCATGACCCATTGATGATTCAGGTAAGCATTGTTTAATTTCCATGTGTTTGTGGGCTTTCTGGACTAATGTTGCTGTTAAATTCTAGTTTTAAGCCATGGTGATCCAATAAGATACATGGGGTAATTCCAACTTTTTTGTATCTGTTGAAGTTTCCTTTGTTACCGAGTATGTGGCCAGTTTTTGAGAAGGTTCTATGTGGTGCTTAGAAGAAGGTATACTCTTTTATGTATGGCTAGAATATTCTATAGATGTCTGTTATGTCCATTTGAGTCATAACTTCTGTTAGTTCCCTTATTTCTTTGTTAATTTCTTGTCTGACTGACCTGTCCAGTGGTGAGAGTAGAGTATTGAAGTTTCCCACTATTAGTGTGTAGGGTTTAATGTTTGATTTAAACTTTAGAAGTGTTTCTTTTACGTATGAGGGTACCCTTGTATTTGGGGCATAAATGTTCAGTATTGAGATTTCCTCTTGATAGATTTTTCCTGTGACTATATGAAATGTCCTTTTTTGTCTCTTTTGATTGATTGACTTTAGTTTGAATTCTATTTTGCTAGTAATTAGAATAGCTACACCCACTTGTTTCTTTTTTTGTTTTGTTTTGTTTTGTTTTGTTTTTCGAGACAAGGTTTCTCTGTGGTTTTGGAGCCTGTCCTGGAACTAGCTTTTGTAGACCAGGCTGGTCTCGAACTCACAGAGATCCACCTGCCTCTGCCTCCCGAGTGCTGGGATTAAAGGCATGTGCCACCACCGCCCGGCTCACCCACTTGTTTCTTAGGTCCATTTGACTCGAAGTTTTTTTCAACCCTTTACTCTGAGCCAATGTCTGTCTTTATGTTGAGGTGTGTTTCTTGTATGCAGCAGAAGGACGAATTCTGTTTTCATACCCAATCTGTTAGCCTGTGTCTTTTTATAGGTGAGTTAAGTCAATTTATATTAAGGGATATTAATTAACAGTGATTGCTACCTCTTATTAATTTAGTTTTTGTTTTTGGTGATGTTATTTTGTGCATTTTTTTTCTTCTTTGAGATTTGCTGCTGTGAGATCATCAGTTGTCCGTGTTTTTGACAATGTAACCAACTTCCTTGGGTTAGAGTTTTCCTTCTAGTACTTTGTGTAGGGCTGGATTTTTGGCTAGGTATTGGTTAAATCTGAATCTGTCATGGAATATCTTGTTTTGTCCTTCTATGGTGATTGAAAGTTTTGCTTGGTATAGTAGTCTGGGCTGGCATCCATGGTCTCTAAATGACTACATAACACTTGACCAGGACCTTCTGGCTTTCATTTTCTCCATTGAGAAGTCAGGTGTAATTCTGACAGGTCTGTCTTTATATGTTACTTGGCCTTTTTCCTTTGCAGCTCTTAATATTCCTTCTTTATTCTGTATATTAATGTTTTGATTATTATGTGACAAGGGGACTTTTTTTATCCAGTCTACTTAGTGTTCTGTATGCTTCTTATATTTTTATAGGCATATTTTTCTTTAGGTTGGTTAAGTTTTCTTCTATGAGTTTGTTAAATATATTTTCTGTGCTTTTGAGTAGGACTTCTCCTTCCTCTATTCCTATAATTCTTAGGTTTGGCCTTTTCATTATGTCCCATATTTCCTATATATTTTTGGTTAAGCTTTTGTTAGATTTAATGTTTTCTTTGACTAATGAGTCTATTTCCTCTATTATATCTTCAGTGCTTGAGATTCTCTCTTCTGTCTCTTGTATTCTCCTGTTTATGCTTATGTTTTTGGTTCCTGATTGTTTTCTCATGATTTCTGTTTCTATAATTCCCCTGGCTTGGCTTGTGTTTTCTTTATTGTCTCTATTTCAGTTTTCACGTTTTTAATAGTTTCTTTTGTATTTCATTGCTTTTTCTTGATTTTCTTTAAGGGCTTTGTTGATGTCTTCCAACCTCCATTTCTTTGAGGGAATTTCTCATTTCCTCACTAAGAGTCTTAAACATTCTCCTGAAGTTATTTTTTAGGTCATTTTCCTCTTCTTAATCTATATTTGGTTGTTCAAGTTTTGCTGTTGTAGGACCACTAGATTTACTGGTGTCATGTTGCTCTTTGTGGTATTGTGTGTCTTCTTACCTTGTCTACCCATCATTTCCTCTAATTGGTATAGTTGGGACTGTCTATGACTCTGGTGTTCAGTCTTCCAAGTGCTAGTGGATCCAAGGCTCAGATGGTTCCTCCTTGTGATTTAGTCAGTGCCACAGTTCCAGTTACCCCATTGGTCACTCTATGTTCCTGGAGGTTGCTCAGCACTCCTGGGGTTTTCTCCACTTCTATGGAGTTCACTGTTTCAGTTCTACTCTGGCCTAGGTTGCTGGCTCAGACCTGTTTCTGTAAATATCCTTGGTCTGGATCTGCTCCTGTGGAGGACCCTGGCTGGGGTTGGTCCTGTAAAGGTCTCTGGTTCCAATCTACTTCCTCAAAGGTCCCAGACTTGGATGTTCCCAGACCCACAGAAGTCCTGGCTCAGGCCTACTCCCTCAGAGGTCCCAGACTCATGCATGGACTCAGAGGTCCTGGTTCAGACCTAGTTCCTCAGAGGTCCCAGACTCATGCCTGGACCTGCACCAGTCCTGGCTCAGATATCCTCCTTCAAAGGTTCCAGACTCACATATAGACCCACAGAGATCTCTGGATCCTGCCTATAGCCTTGTAGATCCTAGAATCATGCCTGAACCTTCAGATGTCTCTGACTCCAGCCCACTCTCTGAGCAGTTGCTCCCCCGTACATGCTCCTGTGGAGTTCTCTCTCTCTCAGGTCTGCTCTGGCCTAGGTCACTGGCTCAGACCTGTTTCCATAGATGTCCCTGGTCTGGATATGTTCCCACTCATGTAAAGTTCACTGCCTCAGGCCTGTTGTACCCTAGGTCATTGACCCAGTCCTGCTTCCACAATTGCCCCTGGTCTGGATCTGTCCCTGCTCCTGTGGAGCTCACTGTTTCAGGACCACTCCAGCCCAGGTTGCTGGCTCAGTCCTGCTCCTGTGGAGTTCTCTGCCTCCTATATGCTTATTATTAAAGAGAATTATTAAATTTCTTATATGTCCCCCAAAGCATAAATTTGCCCATTTATGCTTTATTTAGAGAATTTAGATTCTTTAAATTTATGTAATTTAGAGAAAATATAAACAAAAATATCAAAATGGTAATTAAAAAAAGAGATGAACAAAAAAACTGTAAAGAAAATAGGACATCCAATGCCAGACAAATTCTCCAGCTGAGCACGAAGTTGGCCTTGACCCAGTGTTTCCTGAATGGCCAAGTGGTTAGAGGAATCTGTACATACAATACCTCTTCCCATCAGACCTTTATTCTCAGACACTTGGGAGACTGAGGTAGGAGGGTGACAGCATAAAGATCTTCCTGGAGCAGGAAGTAAGTCAGACTGAGCAACTTAATGAGACCTATCACAAAACTTAAAGTAGAAAGAGGACTGTAAAATAGCCTTGTGGTAAGCATTGCCAAACATGATAAAACCACACATCTAATCTCCTGAGCAAATACAATGTTACCTGGTGAAATTTTTTGTATCCTACTTTGCCCCAAGATAATATGAGAGACACAAAAAGAAAGAGGAAATGAGAGCTCCATCAGTGCTCTCAGAGAAACACAATTGAATTGCAGAAAAGTAGATAAATCCATGATGAAAGCCTGATCAAAGAGTTATGAGATCATGGAGAGAAAGCCAACATGAGTTTATGGAGAAAAAAGGAAGACAACATTTATGAGCTCAGTTTCACGGGTAAAACTATTCTTTACACAAAAGTTACCACATTAAGGGGAGCATGGCAAGAAAAAAGAAAAATGCCAGCATGTGCCTAGATAATTTCTTTGAGCACAATCTGAGGCATACTATCACTTATTATTGCAGTGACCATTGTAAGATGCAGTCAGATCCTTGCGTTCAATTTTATAGAACCTCAAGACACCTGCCTTTCTACTTCTAGGCTTCCCTGCATCATGAGTTCTTTAAGCATTTCTTTCTAGTGGGTGCACTGGGTTTACCAAGTTCTTCAACTGTCCACAGACAACCAAAAGAAAGGAGCTTTGACATTAAAATAGGAACCATCAGGAGAAAGTATCTCTAGGAAATAGATTAATGGCTATACCTTGGTGTTCAGATATATTCAATTTCAAAACTCTTTATTCAAATGAGCAGTTTAAAAATCTTTTCTGAGCAATTACCATTTTTACAGACATGGCATAAAAGTGACTCATCTGGCAATACCTCAGAAAAAAAACAACTCACAGAATGAAGAAGAGCCTGAATTCTAAGCATCCAGTGTTAGGTAATAGCATCTTCCTGAGGAAACTAGAATCTCACAATGGTCACGGTTGGCACTGCATGGACACTTGGGATGAGCAAGTTTTTCCTACACTTGTGGCCCCAGAGGAACAAACACACTTCTGCATCTCTCTGAAGCATCCTACAGAAGCAAGCACTGCAGTAAACCGCCTTGCAAGCTTGTTCATTAGTGGACCTGGTGGAACTCCCTGAGCAATTCACCTTGCATTTATTCAGGGTCCTCTGCCTCTGTGGAAGTTTGAAAACACATGAAGAGTCTCTCTCTGCTAGCTCAACTTCCATTTGCTTTGATGGATTGCAAACAGGCAAGCAGTGCCTTGCATGAGAGAAGAGTTTTCAATCATAAGGAAATTCTGAGCTTCTGCAATTGATACTAAAATTATGATGCTGCCATCATACCTCACTCAGTGGGGAATTTGCAAAAATGGGAAAAAAAAAAAACGTTCAGTACCAAGGCAATGTCACATTGCGGTAAAGAGAGTTGACTAAAGTCTTGGCCTTGGAGTCTAGCTATCCTTTGCAGAAATCATAATCAGCTTAAAATTCAGTTCATAGGAGAGTTAAAATATGGACATTCAGTTTTCCAATTTTTGATTGAACAGAGATAAGTAATTAAGCTGAAGTATTATGAACTCCAAGGACTTAGGGGCTGAGGTTATGGCTCAGCAGGTAAAGTCCTTGCTGCACAAGCATGAGAATCTGGGTTTGGATCCCCAGTACCCACATAAGAGTTGGCCCAGTGATATATGCTTGCAAACTTAGCACTGAGAGAGAGGGCAAGACAGACCTAGCACAGAGGCCAACTTGTTAGCCTGTCCAGCTAAAACTGTAAGATTCAAGCTGACTGAGAAACCGTGTCTTCAGATAATACCATGGGAAGGAATAGAGGAAGATACCTAACACTGACCTCTGCCTTCTGCATGTGCAGGCTGATGTGTCTCCCCGACATACATATACTTGTACAAACACATGCAATAACCACAATAACAAAGTAAGTCAACTAAAGCATCTAAAAGGAAGAGATCTTTTAATAACTTAAAGTAAGACTCTATCCTTTCCTTTTTCCAGGATTTTAAATACATCATAATAACCCTTTATTCTATAGTCTCCCATTTCTCACAGGGCCACAGAAAAATACAGCTTAATTTTAAAGGCTACAAAGCTAGAAGTCTCAGAAAAAGGTACAGTGATCATTTCAGTTATGCAGAGGGCGGTTGTTAGAAGATAAGGGTTAAAATAAAAGCCTAATGATTCTTACAGTTTGACCTGTGAGTATACTTCAGTGATGTGAAGAACTCAACTGACCAACTCATTAACAGTTATTATTTATTGGTTGCATAACTTATATCAGACATGATTTAGGATTATCTTGTTCAATACTCACAGTAGCCCGATGCAGTAGATATGATTGGCCCCCTCACAGATGAGGAAACAGGCTTGCTTGGGTCAGCTAAAAATCATCTAACTAACCAGAGTAGTAATGCAGGACCCCAACTCAGGACTGCATGTAGATGCAGTCTATATCTACATCTAGATGCAACTACATCTCATGTGCACCTATGCAGAAACCATAAACGGTTTGTCAGGAGGTAAATTTCTGATATATAATCAGCAATATCTACCACAGAGGTGCTTCATGGGCAAACTAAGACAGTAAGAGCAACTATTTCAAAAAGACTACATATGAAGAGATGCTCTACATGCTTTCCATACACACACACACACAATCTCCATCACAAACAGAGAGCTAGGAAACCAAGTGAGCATTGAGATCATAGGGAATGTGCCCAAGATCACAAGTTGGTAAGAATTTAGGAGCCAGAGCCATCCTTTGAATTCAGATGTCTGGCTGATGAAACTCTGCACTTGGTCAAAGTACTACATGTTTGGTAGGAGGCATAATGTGGATGCAGACTAAATGTGTGTCCACATTTCGAAGACATCAAGCCTAACACTGAAATAGTTTCACCAGCTTAGCATGACGTGTAAATCAAAGAAAAGCTGAATAATCAGTGAAGGCCATGATCAATATGAACGATGTAATGTATTCTTGAATTATTCTGCTCAATTAAGTTTTCATTACAGAGTTTAATCCACACATCTGACAAGTAAAGGAGGAATAAAAAGGATGACTATGTGAAATTAATCAAATAAACTGTCAAATAATTTTTCAGCAGCGAATTCATGTACCTTGTAACAGATTTAAAGAGACCTACAGCATATGCAAATGCATCTGCACTGGTGCCCAAGGTGTATATTTTGTGGTCAGATCAAAAACCTAGCTTAATACTGTTTGAAGCCATATGGAATTAATCCAATAATCTTGTAAATAAGCACAAAATGTTTGATGCCACTAGGTACCCTTGCTTCACTGATTGAAGGGAGACATTAACTCTTCAATTCTGATGAACTTAGGAGTTCAAGAATAAATGCAAAAGATTTTAGTGTGTGTATCTATACATGAATGCACATTTTGTATAAAGTTTTTATACTGATTTCTAATAATTGAAGTCACCAAGTGTCGTGTTTCTAAGACTTTTACAATAAGTTAAAGGTGTCACATAGCATATAGCTAACAGTTCTTTATTGTTCTGTTTTGTTTCCTCTGCAGGCATCCCCAGCATTTCCAGTATTGGTAGTAAGTAAAATAATCACCAACCCAAACCAAGGCTAGCTTTGCTTTGTTGTCCGGCTCCTCAGAGCTCTTTTCTCATGTCCATTTCTGATGCAATAGAGCAGTATCTATTGGGCTTCAAGTTTCCTGCTGGTTTTAGGTACTGGTGCACGGAGAACACAGACGGAACAGTGGCTCGTGCACAGCTCTTCCGTACATGTGCGATGCCTACTTTCCTAATGACTTTGAATCATGAAGGCCACCTGAACAGAGACCTGAATGGAGCAGCAATTGCTTAGATAAATACATCTCGTCTTATATACAGTCCTATGTCATACTTAGGGACCAACAACAGATTGCACTCTCTTTGTAGAACCAAGTGTAAATCTCAAATGTAACTGGGAGGAGAAAAGAATGAGTGTCCATGAATGTCCTAAGTATGTTCATTGAAATTCAAGGAAAATACCATGGAGCCAGGGAAGAAATCTTTTAATGTATTAAAATGTAGGTTTTGTGAAGGCATGAAAGAGGTGGGTTGATGATCATTAATCATTCCAAGGAATTAAAGACAATCAGTTTGCACACCACCCACTCCTCTCTTCTGAATTACAGTGGTCTGTTCACTCTGGAGCCCTTTCTTTTCTCTCTGGTAAGAAAGGGATATATGTACAAAATGTAAGCATAGGGCCAAAACTTCCTAAAGAAGTCTCCTAGTAGAAATCCAAGCAATTGAAGAGCAATCTCCCCTCCACTTTCTAGACAACGCTTTCCAACATCACTGCTTTGAGCATGTCCAGCTTCTACAAGAGGGTCAGGTTGCACCTCTTCTTCCTGTCTGAATTAGTGCATCTTCACCCAAGGCTGGAAATGTACCATATCAGAGCATAATTTCTCACAGTTTTTTACAGCATGCCCTTGATGACCAAGGGTAAAAATCTTAGAGCCACTGCTCAATCACCGATTTAGAAATAAAATACTAAGGAAACCTCAAATACGGTCTGTAAACGAAAAGAACACTGGTCCCTATGATGGTCACTCATCAAAGGCTGTGTCCTAAGAATTGTGCCAGGGAGAATGTTTACAGTATAAATAACAACAGATGAAGCATGGCCAAGCCCAACACTTTCCTAAAAGCAATACTCTGACAATTTGGATAAGAAACTTGCCACTTCTCATACATGCAAGGCCAGCTCTTCTAATTGATAATCAGCCCAGTTTACTTAAACCTGTGAATAGACCCAGGCTCTTATTTGTTAAGCATTAGACGTGTTGAATGCCATGAAAATCAGTTGCTCTGTAATCAGAAGCAGCATTTACATCCACTTTGACACAAACCTACAATAGCAGCACTGTCTTTGTGATCTTACAAAAGCAGTCTTGGGGCTGCCTTGCCAATGAGAATATTCAGCTCTAATATTCCTGCCATAGTGCTTGGCATTTGCCCAGGTATGTAGCTCCAAGTGCTCCTTTCAGGCCTTGACAACTATTCTTGAAAAACTTTAAAGCAGGGGAAACCAGAAGGGCTCTCATGATCTGGTGTGCCCAGAGTTTCAGAAATGGATGAGTGGAAAAGTAGTTCTTTGGTGCTGGGATTTGTTTTCGTTCTGAGAGCCAGTTGTGTGTTGCATGGACCTCTGACCGTACCTGCTCACTCCACATCTCATCTGGCCGCCTCCACCTCATTCCCCCGTCTTTGAGCATCAGCAGATGTTGACCTTTTACACATGGAATCAGGAAATTCCAGTTTTGTTTTGCACAGCTAAATTTTCAAATCAGCGGTGACCTGAAAGGATGCTGTGCCATTCCTTTGGAAGATGGACTAATCTTTATTATCAGGAACCTGAGAAAATTTTACAGCTAATAATCTGTAACCAAAACCCTATGACTCAAAATGATAGTCTGTAGCCCGAACACCTCTGGCTATTCATCTTAGAGCACAATGGGTGGGTTGTTTTGTTTTGTTTAATTTCTAATAAGCAAGATGGAAGAGCATTCAGGGATCATCCTGTATCACACAAGACTAGCTTGCCTGTTGCCTGGCTTTTAAGGTAAAGAGATTAATGATAACACCATAAAACACCATGTTTTCTTCCAGGTGTCTTTAATAGCATTAGCAAGTTCCTTCTTTGTGGCCTTACCCAGTACTTGCTGTGTGCACTGGTGGATTCCTTTCTTCTCCACAGGGAGAGAATTCACATGACAATGATTCATTGCCAGGCCTAGAAGGTGCAGAAGGGATGGGCAAATGTTTTCAAGGTACAAAGTAGAGAGGAGGAAGCTGCTTGGATATTTAGCTAAGTCTGGGTGTTTTCCAGGGCTTCTCTTTTCATGCCAAAGAAGCAATCAATGTAGACAATCCCACTCGCTGTCTAGGAAGATCCCGTTGTAACAAATGAAGCACCCATGAGGCTCTGATCATCAAAGTATTTTTCGTGGAAAATAAATGATGTATATTATCGATGTGAGCTATTGATGTACATAACCATAAGTTTACATACATATGCTATATTTTACAATGGTTGGAGGATTTAGCTCTAATAGATTTCAGTATAGATTTCATATTGTCAACATCAGCATTAAGAATCAAACACATGGACAGAGTAGCTATCCTTTCTGATCATCTGCTAAACATATTTTTAAAACAAATTTCCCATCAAGGCCATTTGTACCTGCAGCTGTCTGTCTACTAGGAAATAGGTTCCTCAAACACCCCAAGAGCACATCAGTCATTTTGATGTGCTTTGACCCCTGGCTAAAAAAAAAATTACTAATGATATTGCCAGCAATTAATGGATCCCAAAATAAATCTGTAGTCATTTGAGCTTTGTGACCATTGTTTCTATTAAACCTCATATGATAACTATTCATATGCACATAATTCAAAATTTTATTCAAGTGAACATTTGTTGATGCTGATGATCTGAATTAATAAATGGTTTATTATGGGTGTTTTTTGTTTATTGTGAAAACTTAATCATTATCTTCTAACATATATTATCTAATTCTCAGTACAGCAATACAAAAAGTTACACTAATCGTGTTAAATAATATATTATATAGAGTATAATTAGGCTGACAAGAACTGTTCTAATGTTTAATAGCTTTGTGGGGGTGTTATTATTTCTTACAAAGACAGATGATAAATGAGTCAAATGTAAAAAGGTAAATCCTCCAGAGGATGAAATATGACATCAAGAAAGTTCATTTTAAAAATACTTGGAATTTTTTTAAATAAACACAAACAAAAATATGTAAAAGAAAAATAGTGAGGTGGATGGCCTGCAACCTTACCTATTATTTCTCCTAAATGACTTTCATTTGGCTGAGGTGATGGCTGTACAATGCATATAACAGTGATGGAGCTGTTTGACATCCCCTCCCCCACGGCCCATTTATGAAATTTGAAACAACAATTTACTTAAGGGAAATATCTCATTCTCCTGTTTTCTCTTATAATGAGCATTGCCTTCATCACAGAGTTAAAAACTCATCTCTAATTTGATTTAATTGGCAGGACTATTAAACAAGGGAAATGCTACCTGCAGGGATCCATCAGCCTGTTGAGAAAGCCCAGAAATGTTTTCATACTTGAGAAAATTTGATGCCAGTTGGAGACCTTGTAAATGTTGTTTTCCATACAGCATCCAAATATTTTTGTGTAGTACTGATTTGTTGTAGAAATTTGAATGGCGAGAAGGAAAAATAACAAGGTTAATCATTTACCCACCCAAGGGTTATTAATAATCATGTTCACTCTATTCAGAGAGCTGCAGTGTCTGTTTGATTTTCCCCTTTGTTTTAATACTTCTAAATCCCTCAAATAAAAGTTCCATTGAATTGCCCTTTAACTAATTAGATTTTATATAATGAGGGAAAAATCATCAGGCTAGTGTAGCAACATGGCAAATTGCATGGTGCGCTACATTAATTTTGAACTGTTTGCTGATGTTCTAGAAAGAAAGCTAAGGTCTCGGGTGTAATGCCTTTGGGGACTGTTTTATCATGTACCCAGTATCCTCATCACAGATCCATTTCATATTTGTGTAAATAGCATTTCATATTCATGAAACCTTTGTTGTTATCCTAAAATTGAATGAACATTAGGACATGGCTGCCTTTTTAATCCTAAAAATAAAATCAAATATTCCAGTGAGAGGGTAAGAATCCCCCAGAAGAAGAATTTGAGAGGTACTCATTTTTATTGACAACAATTGCCCATCTTGAGCCATTGACTCTTTTATGTTTTGACCTTTACCTAGTCAATTTTGAAATGTCAATCCACTTTTTTTAAGTGTGAGCTAAAATCTCTACCTTTGCTAGTTGTCTTTGTAGGATAGGATGTTTTCTAGATAGAAGATATATCAAGTTTCCTATAATGAACCCTCAAACAGATTGCCATGAATCCTTTAAGAATGTGCCAATTAATGACTTCTTGGATTACAAGTCTTTTTAGAATGCCAATGGGAAGCCAACCAATTGACCATTCTACCTCCTGGGAAAAGATATGCAGAGATATGTGATTTGAATTATAGGGACATGTTCCCCAAGTTTCTATTGAGTTCTGTTTTACAAATGGTAAATCTGAGTCAGCTCAGAGTGGCCAAGTAACCTTCCCAAAGTACTATGAGCAGGACGGCCTATCTGACTTCATAGCATTAAATGAAGAAGAAGAGATTATATAAAGAAAAAAAATCTGGATTTATTGACTCCTGCCAAGACTCTTTCTATGTAGTTAAGAAATCCCTTGATTACTGAATTGACCCATTTCTGTACAGAGAGCCACAGATTTTGGAGAAAAGGGGAATTATTTTGCTGGCACTTTACTGTGCTGTCAGCAGAACATACACGCATGGTGAATGAGGACAGAGGATCACAAACCTTTGCCCCAATAAAACATGTGGTTCCTGTACATACAACTTCCCAACAGACTTAGCAGAATGTGAGTATAGAAATTCTGGGCTGCTATAGATGTGAGTGTGTGAGCTATGCAGATTATGTAAGATGCTTACACATACTCCTTGAGAATAAACCAATCTTTTTATCATTTTACAGTAAAATGCAGGTAACTGTGTCATCCCAAGGAGAGGCCTCCTACTATGACATTAAATTCATCTCTCCTCCCATGAGCTTAATGATGCTGTGTGTCTTGGAAGCAGATTACATTCAAGAGAATTTCTCCTGAAGAGCTTTGAGATCTTCTATAGACACTTTCAAAGGACATCCATAGTGTCTTTTGAAAATTTCCCATGGAACACTAGCAATGACTATATAAATACAGAATGGCCCTGTGGTATTATTCCCAACCAATCTATCCTTCATATTCCCTTGGACATGTGCTTAGTGAAGGTTCACCAGCATCTTTCCAGTAACAGCTTATATTATAGTGGTGTTTCTGAACCAAAAAATTATATTAGCATTAGAGCTATTAATATATTTGAAGAACAACTCATCTAACTTACCTTACACATGAATCAAATAATGACTAATTTCCAACTCCTACCTTAAACCTTCCACCATTCCCTTAGCAGTAGTTTTTCAGTTATTTAGAGCACCATAGTACAAAATAGTATATGACGAATATTCTAGAAAAAAGTTAGCACATTTGCTCCTTGATTGGAAAGAATGGCCAGTTTACGTAGTCCTTAAAGACTGTCCACAAGTGAACTGAAACTCACTTTCCTTTTCTGCTTAGTGAATATCACGTGATAGAATATTTTATGACAATCTTACCTTCAAAACTTGATTATATCAATCAAAAGTCTTTAGTTTCTGCTTCAAGATTGCTTTTCAGCTTGATTCACTAAGGTGTAGTCACTAGATGGTCAGCTTTAGCAATTCTAACATGTTTTTCTTTTTTTCAATTTTCAGTGCAGATACTTTTCCTTGGGAAACAAAAGAGAGAAAAAATGCTCTTCTTGATTCTCATTTTTATAACATGAATCTCAATTTTTCTCTAATTCATGAAAATGGATTTCAAGTGTTACAACCAAATTGTTTTAGAATTTCTCACAAGGATTTTGTTAACAAAAAGAATCCAGAAAAACAACATAAATCTGAATCATTTGCTAAGCTAATGAGTTTCCAAAGAGAAATGTGGATATACCATCCTTATATTGTGAAAGATTGAAATCTAATATTTATCAGAGTTTGGGAGATAACTTGTCATTCTGAACAGAAGAGTGCATTGACACCATCTAGAAGCGGATTATCTTTAGAGCAAACTACATCTTCATGAACCTTTTGCAAATCGGAATAATTGATTTGGGGAAAATGAAGATAAAAGAGAATAGGGGAGCACATTGCTCTCCATACTTTGAGTCTGGAAGAACATTTATACTAACTATTGATCTCCGTTTACATACTAATAGCTACTGGATACTCAATGCCATACAGCGTCTATAACATGTAACACCATTTTCTCCATTTTACCAATCAGAAAACTTAGAGAAATTAAGAACTTACAAAGTGATAGAATTTGAGGTCTGGCCCTGAGCTCTGCTTATGTGTACCATATTTTATATAAATTTCCCCTTAATAGCTATTTTCTAGGCTCTTAATAGATAACTTGAAATCTAAAATAACAATAGGGTAATTATAACCTATGTATATTTCAGATATTAACAAATTGTTTATCTTTAAAGACGCCTTTTGTGCTATGTATGTTATGTTCTCCTTATCATGTACATAGGCATCTGTGAAGTCCAGTTAAGGAGGTAGCATAGTGAGACATCAGTCTATTGTCCCATATGACCCGGTGTCCCTGAAGTTTATTCCTGAGTGTTTGACCATCTGCAAATGGTGATCTCTTTCCCGCAGTGCTTCCTAAGCTCTGAGGAAGGAGTTCCTCTGGGAGTGAAAAGGCCCACAACCAAAGCATACAGCAATCATATCCTCTCACGGAGGGAGCTCTAAAGAGCAAATGTGTTATCCCATTAGGTTTCATGCTTCCATAAGCTTCAGCATGATCTTGTTAAACCACGAGGGAGCCGCTGGAGTGACAGACTCGTCAGCTGAAAGAAATCTTGGAGACCACTTGTCCAACATCTTTGTCTTAGGTATAAGGAAAATGGAATTCTGGCCAATTAAGAGCCAGATAGCTCACAAGTGGTACAGCTGAGACCAGAATTCCTTGTCTTATGACTCTCAGGGCCACTTGCCTTGTAATGAAGCACCATTCCGAGAGCTAGAGAGTCTCCTAGCTGATTGGAGAATAAAATAAAATCAATAAATTTGCAGCAGTTTTCCCAATACAGCACAAGTTCTTTTGGCATACTGTAAGACTGTACTGTCTGCCCTGTTTTTCTATTTGTAACAAGTAACCCAATGGCTAAGAATTCTCAGAGGCTTCATTACATTTGGGTTTGATAAGATGACATGCATCTCACTTATGCTATCTGTACACTTTCCAATGAGCCTAATTCACTTCAGGGAATTAAGTATTTGTTATTATTTATTGAATCTTTAACTTAATGCCAGGTTATTAAAAGAAGCAAAAGAATAAGAGAGTAATATGATAATTTTTATTGTTTTCTAAGCTGACCTTGAAATTATAAAACAAGGTATTTTTTAAAATTTAAGATGCAATATCAAGTTTTTTAAAATCTTGTGTTTGACCATATATGTAGACACATATGAATAGACTGTAACCAGATATTTGAGTTTGGAAGCCACGGACATTAATACCCATTTCTCAGGATGCTTTTACTCCCTGAAAAGAACACATAGCATATACTATTTACCTCATTGGATGATTGGTATAAGAAGTTGTCGATCGTTCAGGAAAGCTAGCAACCCTACATAAAAACAGCTATTAAGGGAAAAAAATCTCTAATTATATTTCCAGGCAACAACAATGATTTCCATTGCCCAAAAAGCTATCTTAGTGACACAATATGGGGGAGATAAATGATATTCTATGCAGAATTATAGTCAGGGAACAGATAATAATGACTTTCCACCTTGTGAATCCCATACAGGTCAGGTAAATTATTGATACTTTTTTTAAGATCAAGAAAGACCAATAAACTGCAACCTCAAATTCCCAGAGGAAAAGTCACAAAAACTAAGAAAAGACTTACCTAAAATAAAATAGACATCTAATATATTCAAATAAGGGATAAAATTTAATTCATGAAATGAGTTGCTAAAATGTACTTATGAACTGTTATAAAATTGCTTAAATTTCTGTCATTCTTTAGGACAGCCTTCCGCTTCACAGCCTGCAGCTGGCCTAGGGTTGACTATGCAGCTAGGCTCAGATTTATCTCATAGAAACTTTCAAGTCTTTAGCTCCCAGGTTCTCAGATTATAGGCATGCACTATTATTCCTGAAGAATTTCTTAAAATTATTAATAAAAATCTATTAATAGAATAATAAATTAGATGGCTGTGTTTATTTCATCAAGGCACAGTCATTAAATACTAAGCATTACAGTTCTCAACACGTCCCCTCTCTATGGCCTTTATTTGCCTCTCACGAAACTAATACTAAATTTGGTGCTAACAATATAAGTAACTAAAATAAAACTAGTTAAATGAAATATTTCAAATAAACTATTTTGGCATAACTCTCTCAAAATATAAATGCACAGCTTCCCAAAGCCGACCATCAAAGGCAATCAGACTTATTGTACTAATTCAGTACCTACCCAGGATCAGCATGGTGAAATGGAAGTCTGCAACCTCTGAATCCCCAGTCTGTTTGGAATAAATGTTGCCAAGTATTTGATTATTTAACAAAGCCCAGATAGAACTGCAGAAACATATGACATTGTTTCTCTAGTCATAAATTTTGAGAGCTATAGCAATACAAAGGTTTTCTTTGCTTGTGCATCCATGTGCGTGAAACCAGAGGAGGACGGAGCTGCGGCACCAGAGGGTCTGTGGGATTAGCTTTCCCAACAAGTTAGTCAGAGTAATATGAAAGTTCCATGTCTTGCAAGAATGTTATTTGCTATAATCTAATGATGGAGGAAACAATCTGATAATACCTGTTTACAGTAGTCCAGCCACTTGATATCAATGCCTCAATTATTACATACTTACCGAAGGTCTCTCAAAGGCTTTGTCCATCTTTGAAGAGATCTAATCTAATCAGGGAGACCAAAAGGAGATCTATGAAATTTTAACTAGCAGTACTAAAACTCATTCCAGGACATGTTATCAATGAGACATCAGGATCACCCAGAGTAATGCGCAGAGGCAAGACAGAGTCACAGCTGCCCTGAGGACTGGGTGATCCCAAAGGATGGTACACGAGAGATGTGTCTCTGAGCTGGCTTTAATGAATGAGATTCAATCATGAAATAGCTGCTTTACTAGCCTTGATCTTTGCACTTAACAAAACTGCCAGATTCAGATCATCAAGTCTTAAATGTGGAGGGTTTCTTTCCTTTCGTATAGTATTTGAGGCTTTACAACCTAAAGCAGAATTGATATTATTAAATAAAATCGTGCCCTCAATTCAATTATCTCTTGTTTATAACAAGTAACTTTATAAATGTATTCCAAGGAAAAATATCATGAAAATACACCCATAAATACAAGGCTTAGGAGTGATTGGAAGACCCTTTAGCAAGACATTAGTAATTCCTTCTCTCCTTCTCTGAGAAATTGCATGCATAAAAACAGGAAATAGATCTACTTCCTGTCAGAGATAATGGCTCACACTTAAAACATACCACAGTGGATCTCTCATGAAAGACTAATGCAACCAGTCCATATCTGTAAATATAAATTGAGTAGAATGGAAGTTTCAAGTGAGAAATGATTTCTTTAGTGTTATCTTCTAGCTTCAGGCTCCAGTTTTACATATCAGTTTGCATTGCTGAAGTCCCTATTTGGTTATTTGTGTAAGAACACTCTACTTATTTCCAAAGTAAATGCAAACCTTTGTTAAAGAAGTAGCTACATAAATAATGTCCATTCAATGTTTTGGGAGTCATCAATTGCTTGTTCTTGTTTGGTGTGGAAGTCATGTTTTGTTTAGGTGCATCACAACCAAGTTAAAAAACAGGCATGTGGTTGGTGTCTTCGTCCATATAGATATATTTCTGTTTAGCCCAAATGACATCATAGTTGAAAATAACATGCCCTGATTTTTCCCGATGCATGCAGCTCCTCCAAAGTATAATAGGATATGGCCGAATATTTCTTCCCTTGAGGTTTCTAACCCAAAACAAGGTAGGAGCATCTAAAATTCCTACTGATAAAAACAGTCCCATGTTTGGGGGAAAAGATCCTACATACCAGCTTAACACTAAATAGAGCATTACCATGGATGCCTTGTCTTTGAACTAATCATAATCTGAATCTTTTTTTTTTTCTAACATGAAGATTGTCCTGGCAATATTGGAATAAAAAGGGACTGGAGGAGATGGGTGAGACAGCACAGAATTCATAAGTCTTGAACAAATTAACGTTGATAGCGTCCCAAAAAAGCCTAGACTTTAGTTGTCATCACAGCTTAAAAATTTATGGGCACCGCAAGCTCCTTCCTTCCCTTTTGACTTTTCTTAAGTAAATCACTGGTGCTTCCATTGTTTTGAGGGTCAGGATGAATAGATAAACGCAACACTAAAACTCCCAGCAGGTCTGTTTTCTTTTACTGTTGCTCTATATTGACTTGGAAAACTTTGGTTCTCTCTCTCTCTTTCTCTGTCTCTGCCTCTCTCTCTCTCTTTCTCTTTCCATCCCTCCCTCTGCCTCTCTTCTCTGCTTCTGTTTCTCTCTCTTCTCTTTCTCACATATCTATGATAATGCATACATACACATTCTAATAAATTTTCTTGTTTGGGTACCTCTCCACCCCTCCATCTCCTTTACCAATGAACTTTCTTCTTTTTTTAACCAGCTTTTAAATTTTTCCTGGTTTCTGTCTGTTCTAAGAACAGTAATTGTTTTATGACTGCTGACATTGGAAGGAAGGAAGGAAGGAAGGAAGGAAGGAAGGAAGGAAGGAAGGAAGGAAGGAAGGAAGGAAAACAGGGAGGAAGGGAGGGAGGAATGGAAGAAGGAAGGAGAAAAGGGGAAAGCACAGGGAGAAAGAAGTAGAGAAAGGGGGAGCAGGGAAGTGGGAGAGAGGAAACTGACAGGATTATGTAGGAAGAAATAGAACTTTTAAAATGAATGACGAACTCCTTAGGTTACAAGGTAATGTTAGATTCACACTGACATCTCGCCTATATGTGCATGCGTTTGTATATAAATAGGAGCTCATCTCAATAGAAAACAGTGTTCTTTTGCCTTCTTTCTCCAAAAATAAAACACTCATCACTGACTTCTGCCTTCCTTAGTTATAGACAGGATGTTCCTTTTGAACTCTAATGAATACAGATGGAGGAGGAAATGAGCAAAAGGAGGAACCAGGAAATAGCTACTAACCAAAACAAAATATATTAGCAATTTGTTGAGGAGTCAAATTGGAAGGGCTGCATTTTCAGTCCACTATCAGTGATGAAATTGAGACTGTCCTAGATACATATATTACTAGCAAATAGAATTACCTTAATCATCTGCTCTAAATGAATTTCTTCAAGTTTCTGGGTACATATGTGGAAGAAGAAATACAGACCATGGAAGTCCCTGTTAATACAATTCTCTGAGGACTGGGGGGAGTCTTAGTGGCTTTATTCCTTGGCCTGTTCCCTGAGAGCAACTTTGAAATAGCGCACAGTATTTCCTACTGAATTCAGAAGTGCAACAAATACACAAGAAGGGACCTAAGGCTTAGTATTTCTTCGCAGTGAGTCTTCAGCCGAATAAGATAATGCTTTGTTCCAATCCTGAAATTGACCCATTTGAATATTTTACTATGTTTTTGGTGTCTTGGGACAAAAATTTTTCAGAAATATCACTAGGAAAAGACAATTGTACTTTTTGGGATTCGGATAAGGAACTCAAATGAATCTGCTTTAAAGTGTAACACAGCTGAATTAAGAGCTTAAATTTGAAATACTAATAAATGGAATGCTGTCTAGGAGAGGTCAGGTCTGTGGAATTATAATTTTTTTCTTGCAAACATTTGCAAAGACCCCCTAGCCCCTTTTCTGGTTTTGGAAATTTTTTGTTGTTGTTGTGCTGTTGTTATTTACACAAGCAACTCATCAGGAATAATTAGAAAAAAAAAGCAGGCTTCCTTAGAAAGACAATCCAATCATTAACAAAGTACACAGCACAAATGGAATACACACAAAGAGGAAATCACACTTTTTAGAGGGATCCATGTTCAAGGTAACTCTGAAAATTGCTGAATGTTTGGCCATGTGACTTTGTTCTGTGCTGTCTAGTCAGTTCAACAACGACAAATGGCCTAGCTGATTCATATGTCAACAGACAGAGTAACAGTAACCGGAGGCATTGAGATTGCTCATTACCCCAACAATACAACAGCTACCTGTGAAATGGGACATTCAGGGATCCTAACATCCATATTGTAATGAGGATAAGCTTTGCTTACTGAACTCTACTTAAATGCAATTTCTCCTTCCCGCTAAAATGTAAGCTTCTAAACTTTATTACTAATGGTGATGTTGAACCATTTTCAGTCAAATAGAAGCTTTCCTTGTAATTGCAACAGATTGCCAGGAAGAAACTATATGAATATTCTCTTCACTTAGGGCTCCAAAAAGTGGGTTGGTAATAAGGTATTAACTACAGTTTGAACGTTTCGCTGTTTCTAATTTGCTGTTCATTTTTTTAAACCTATGCAGTTGCTCCCAAATTAGCTTTGTCAACAGTTTCTTCTGTTCAAGTTGCAAACCACAAGCGAGGTAGGAATTCTTGGATTCATACAGTGATCTCATGGTGTTATGTGTTGTGAAACATTGCACTGTATGAATCTGGAATATCTGTGAAGTGTATCCATCAGCTTATCGGTGAGGCATGTTGACTGATCCCAGCCTATGCACCAACGAGGACTGAGAACGCTATGTATATGAAAAAAAAATGGCTTCACTTAGAAATTCAACTGCAATTAAAGATGCTGCAAAATTTGTTTTCTGAAAAACTAATGAACGAGTAGGAATTATGACAGTTTAGGTTCTCTGGTAGATCAGGAATTTAAAAACACTAACTCTTTTGCTGCTTTGTAATGAAAATAAGAAAAGTGACTGGCTTTTGAAGTCAGAAGGCAGACTCTGTATGGTGCCCATTTCACTTTGTGACAAAGGAAATGACACAGAGTTTTTGATTCCAAACGTGGTATTTAACGAATGTGAAAAATATCCATGAAGATCTGGTCTTGATTAAGTATTGATCCTGTCACTTTCTTTACATTAAAATGAGCAGTTTGCTCATCTGTAAGTCATGAATGGCCCACTCTAGCTGGCATCTGTCATTCACAGAATGAAGATTTTTCAGGAAACATGAAGACCATGTTTTTATTTCTTCACCAATTCCCTTTAAATGTCCTCTGTAACAGGTGTGTCTTGTTTTCCAGTCTGCTGTTGGGCATATGTCTTCCTCCTTGTTTCTTATTTTACTTTCCATGGAACTCGTCTTGACAAAAATCTGAACTTGATATAATCTTCTTGGTAAAATACCCGGAGAGCTTTCTTCTTACATAATGAATCTGGCTGTTTTCAAGATGCAGCCAATGCTGAATTTATATTGGAAGCATAGAGGGAAAAGGTGAAAGTTGGTCAATAGGCAAAAAAAAAAAAAAAAAATGGAAAATGATAGTATTTAAATGATGTCTTCATGCCTCAAGATGTACTTTGAACTGGGAATATTGAAGATTCTCTTTGGAGGGACATCCATCCAGGTGGAGAATTTGAGGAAAGCAGTGATTATAGGTATGGGAGAAAGCGTCGCCATTCATGATATGCAAATCTATGTAATGGAACAAAAGAGATAAAGGAGGAAGGAGACAGAGGGGACTGGTGCCCTTTTGTTCACCTTTATGCTCAGTCTACAAAGGGCCTCTTGACATGAGTTTGACTCTGTGTCCTCTAATTTCTTGAGGTCAGAGCACTAATTAGTAGCAAACACATTCCAGAAGCAGGAAGAAGCCCACTAATAGAGACTTATCATTAAAAATGTTCAGAAGATGCTCAGCGGCTGTATAAGGAGGCAAGGCAGAGTTGAGTGAATAGAAATAAAAAGAATTCTAGAGTTTCTTCATTGCCTTTGTGGGAAAGACCTCAGAGGAAGTGCCGTACTGTTAAATCAATGAAAGAAAAAGAGTTCCCACAATTGTTATTCCTTTGCCTTTTCTCTAAAGTGACTTTCCCCATTCCTTTCCATGTGAATGCCTGATCAATAGCTTTTAATATGAATAGGCTTTCCTTGCTTGAAAAAAAAAATACACCTAGGGTGTATTTTGTTGTCATTGTTATAATCACATGGGTGATGTATTATTATAATTATGAAAACAACAAGAAAAAAAAAGGCATAGAAGGGAAATGAAATCTGTTCTTCTTCCTGATATCATTTTTCCTTCAACTGACTTTGTCTCCGACTTTTTGCTTTCCTGTGATTCCTATCTGCTGAGGTCTTCCACAGCCAGTTTCAGTCAGATGAAACCTTGTGGAAAACTTCAGAGGGGCGTGGTCTCCGTTGTCATAGAAAGTCAACTATGAGTTCTCTCCCTGAAGCATCTCTAGCCTGCCCTAGTCTAACTGACCACCAATAAGTACCTCATTATCATACACACCTTGCATGATGGAACGTATACCATATATATTATAGATCTAGACATAATTGTAGATGTAAATACAGTATCTTCTGAGCAGATGACTAATCCGTGGCCGAAGACATATTCGATTGTTGCACGTTAGGGTTTTCTACTGTTTCTTAGGCTGGTGATTCTTCTAAATTTCCTACAGTGCAAGGAGAGTCCAACCCAACAAAATATTTGGCTCCAAGTATCAATCACACTCATGTATGACTCGACCTCTTTCACTTTACCTCCTCCCATAAGGTGCCTGCTACAGGAGAATCTTGATACATTGGTTGCCTGTGCTTGCCCCGCCACACCATGTACTCATGTATGTGTGCTTTAAAGACTTTAGCTCTGTTTTGCCTATCGGATTATACATTACAACGTGATTTGAAATTTAAAAACATAAAGGCACAACAATTTGCAGAAACCTGCTTTTTTTCTTCCTAAACTGGCCTGTACATAGATGTATTCACTCAGCTAATATAATCACTAACTCGGTTATATCTTATTGTGTGCTGCTGTTTTCCTAAATCGTTTAATGTGCAGGATACAGTCAGACTCTCTTGGGATTTGAATGGTAAAAGAATAAATTCAAAGAAACTTTCTTCTGTGTCTTCTCTGTCTCCCAAGGGAGGGTGATTTGGGATCATCATTTACTCATTTATTTTCTCATTCAATAGGATTTCTGAGTGATTAGCATATGTCAGGCAATGCTTTAAATTCTGTGGTTATAGCTGGGAACAAAGCAGGCATAGTCTGGACACACGAGTTTATACTGAATGTAGAGTGAAACCTACATTTTAAATGCAATTTTCAGGCATTATAAGTGCTAAGAAAAACATCACAAAGGATTAAGAAATTGGAAGATGAGGGTGTTTAAGTAGAGGGGCTCTTATTCCAGATAAAGTACCGAGAGAATTTTCTTTGGCCTGGAACTTGACTCAGGAACTAGACTGGGGAAACAAGTACTGGATAATGTTTGCAGAGATGTCTGGAGAGGAATGTGTGCAACTTAGATGACAGACAGTGTGGTTGCTGAGATGTGCTGGGTGTGTTTTAAAAGCTGTAAGAACGATCCTGCAGCAAGTGAGGAAGAAAGTGGAAAAAGCCCAGAAGAAGTCAAGGCCTCGTAGACTTAGGAATCAGGGAGCTTTCTTTTATGAATGAGATGGAAAGCCATTAGAACTGTGAAGAGTGAGGTAGCCTGGTCTAATATGACCTATCATTGGGTCATTCTCACTGCCTGAAAGGGAAGCTTAGAGATGATGACAACAATGAGGGTGGTGTTATGTGAACTAAGGATGAGATGGCAGTGATGGAGAGAAGAGGCCATCTTTGTCACAAATATAAAAGCATAGCCAGTGGATCAATTCATCTGGTGGTTGTAAGGGGCGGGGGAGGAACCAAGGACAACCCTGGAATTTCAACCTAAGCAGTGGATATAATTGGAAGAATATAGTTGTTACTTCTTGAGATGAAGCCATTTGCTGAACAATGTGATTAGGAAGGGACCCCAACAGCTCAGTTTCAAGCGTCTTAAAGTTAAGATGTTAGTTAAGGGTCTTGGCAGAGATGGTGAGAAGGTTGCTGCATGCAAGATACGCATCTGAACAGAGTCTCACTAACTAGGTAGCTGGTTCAGGATGTAAAATAGTATTTTGGAGTGCTCTACATATAGATGATTTTAAAGTCTACGTATAGATAGATTTTTAACTCTTAAAAAATATTAAGGGTGCATCTAAAAACCATAAAGTTCCAAGGACTTAAACTCTGAGACATTTAAAGTACAAAGACAAAAAAACAAATATATAAAACAATCACAAAAACAATGGGTAAGGGAGAAGAAAATCCAACATAGAGTGGTAGGACTGTCAGGGATCCCAGAAGACTCAGCTGTAGTGAATGAACATAAACCTCAATGAGATTTGTTTCAAAATAGTTGGGGAATATAGTCCCATCCATGTGTGGCTGCTTCCATTTCAGCATGGTAAGGTAGAGTATTTAATTTAATCCTTAAGATATTTTCCCAGGAGACTAAGTGGGAGGAAGAGTATAGTAGAATTGATAGAAGAAAGTGAGATTATAAGAATGTTCCATAGATTCTACGATTTACAAGAAAAGACAAGAAGATGTGGTAGGTCAGTGAATTGAAGAACTAAGGAATTATCGAACAATTATTATCTGATCTTGGGACTTTTAATCAGAATTACAACTCAAATTGTGTCCTTAGAGATTATTCATGGACTCTGCTTGAGTAGGAAATTAGTAAAGGAGGGTAAATTCACAGATCACTGAAAAATAATAGGGGTATTATAATCATGTACGAATAATTCTTTTTGTAAAATTTTATTAACTCTGTTATAAAAATACTTACAAACAAATTAAAACATCACATACAAAAATTAACAAGACCAAAATTCTATACAACTTAATCAACTCACAGTTATAACTGATATATGTATATAAAGCATTTTATCTATGTATTATTGCAGTGTCTTTTAAATTACTTTCAAATTATAAGTTTATATTCTCAAATATATCATTGCCAGAGAAGGCAACTTTGTCAACATCTCAGAAACAGTCTAGAAAGTCTTTAAAAATCAAGTTATCATTAGCCTACTTCCTAGAATATCTTTGATTTTTAATATCCACTTACCTTTACGTTTTATAACAGTACATGTTTAGAAGATTATGGTTTCTTAAATAACTTTTACCAATTCTCCTATCATATTAACAATTTGAATTATAAACAGGACCCACTAGTAGTTAGTGCCATCACAGGAATGAAGATATAGTAGATTGGGTAATTTGTTTCCAATGTAGTTCACTTCAAGATCTAGAACTTGACTTCTATCAGTGGTATTGTTACTGACAGGGCATTTGTTACCTACTCAAATAGATTTCCATCCTTTCATTCTCAAGTTGAAGTTCCAAAACCCCTTCTCTAGGTCCTTTTCTTCCTCCTGGTCCTTCCCTGTCTTCATCCACAGCCCTATTCCCTACACACCTATATAACTAATCTCTAGTCAAGGAAGCCGCGTGGCTTCTGGTTTCCTGCCTTGTTCTTGCTTCTCTTTTAAGCAATTAAAGTCGACAAGTTAGACATTGCCATGTCTCTCTTCGACTTTTTCTCACCTCCCATGTCATTTCCACCTCTGCTTCTAGCCAAATTGGATTTCTTTTCATCAGGATCTTGACCCTGATCTCGGTGTCTACTGGAGTAACCAGATCTCTGACCAGTGAATCTACACTGATCTGATAAGTGGAAGCACAGCAAATATAGTACATAGTAAATATGTGTATAGGCATGTGTCATCTCTCCTTATTATATCTTAATTTATATGCTCGTTTTCACTCTGATTATTAAAGTGTTATGTTTCTAAAAAAGATTTATGTAAGTTAAAAAGTAAATTAATTTCTATAAGAGTTCTGAGGCTGTTTCCATAAAATATGGAATGGATGAAAGAATGAATGAATGAGCTCAAATAGTGACTTTATTCAGCTTCATAATTGCATAAAAAAGATAAGACATTAATAAGATGAGTATTTATAGATAAACACAGTTTGCAGAATCATAGTTCACTTTTCTTTTAAATATCAACTGGGCAATTTCCCATACTTTGGTTCCCACAGAAGTGTCCTTCCCAATTTTATGATAGTTATTAAATATTTATTTATGCCAATAAAGGTATTGTCTTTACCATTTATCCTTAAAGGTTGAATTAGATTAAAGAAACTTTTTGTGTTGGTTGAGATGCAAGAGAGAAAAATCTAATGACTCTCCATTCCCTACCAGCTCCCATCCTCTTCACGTCTCTGCAGTTCCTACTATAGTCACTCCTATAGCCTCATGGTCATCTCTGACATTTTACAGAGAAAGGGAAGGTAAATCGGGTACAGTAGGTTTCTGATCTCTCTTTGGTACTAGACATAGTAAGGATTGAGAGAAAAAAATTTTAAGTGTTTACCCATAGCAATAATCTCCCCATATTTTGCATTTCTGTAACACATAATCTTGTGTGTTGGACCTGAAAGAGACAAGAAAGACATAGTCTCTTAACATTGGCAAAAAACAAAATTAAGAATAGCGTCATTGCCGAAATCCTTTTGAGCTTGCCATGACGTCTATAAAGCAGGCAAGCAAGCAAAGAAGAAAATAGTGAGACAAAAGAGCCATGGGAGTCAGCGGATCCACACACCTGCTGCTCATGTGCTTCCCTCCCTCCTTTTAGGATCGCAAAGATGGAAGGAGAATGGGGAAAATGATGCAAAGTCAGTAAAGTTTTTCACGTACAAAATTAGACTTTTGCATCAGTTGAAATTGAGTTCTTCCTAAATTTTAAAAGGTATGCACCTGCAAATGCTTCTGTTCATCCTGTCTGCCAAGAACTAGCAGTCTTTAGTGGTGTTTGTCCGACCTTTCTATCCTGCTTGAAACAACCACTACTTTCATGCCAGTCACAGCCACCTGTTGTCACCATGTGTTTTGTTGGTTGCCATATATGTAATGTCATCCCCACCACCTTTTCTCCATCCCTCATTTCACTCAAGCATGCAGTGTGCTATTTCTCTGCTGCTGTATACATTCTGTATACATTTCTGTTCTTCCTTGCAAGACTGTGAATGCTTCGGCCACTCCAATCGGTGCAGTTATATCGATCTGCTAAACACAGTTATTTGCGTGAGCTGTAAACACAACACTAGAGGGCAGCACTGTGAGTTATGCAGGCTGGGCTACTTCAGAAATGCTTCTGCACAGCTGGACGATGAGAATGTGTGCATAGGTCAGTTCCATTATGATTTCAGCTTTTGTTCTGTGCCTTTGGAGCTATGGGGATCTGGCTAGGGTTGAGAGGCTGGTGATGTGCAAATTGCTGACCAGAATGAATGTCATCAATGGAGCAAATATCCCTGTAGGAGACTAAAAATTCGCTTGCATTTGGATAAACTCATACTTGGTGCGGGAGGGGGGTTAGAATATGAATCCTAATATTATTACATTAAAGATGATGTCATGAGAAATCATCTTTAGGAAAGTAAGAATATTTGAATTTTCTTTCTCCGTTCTCTTTTCTTTCTTCCTTTTGTCTTTTTCTTTTGCATGAAATCTTAATCACCTCAAATTGTAATTCAACCTTTAAAATGATAATTAACTATATTTGATATGAAGCTTTGTGGTAGAGATTTGAGTATAATTGATGATCTACAACTATTGGTACATAAAAATGTTGCCATTAAGAATTGAAAACTACTAGCAAGTTCTAATGCAGAAGTTTGTCTACCTTTTCCATCTACAGTAATGAAATTCCATTTATTGGATTTTTCTATTGTTCCCCAAAGAACAGGTAATTTCTCAAAACTTCTCCAGGTTATATATTGTTAGATTATAAGATACATTAGCCCTAGAAAATAGGGTCCTGGGATGGGAGATCCCTCGCCCGTGACTAATTCTTCTCACCTGGAAAGGATCACGTGTTCCTTCTTTTCTGAAAAGCTTCTCCTACCTTCTCTGTAGAAGGACCTGACTCTAAGGAAGGGGTCTGGAGGCAAGCTTGACTGGGAACACTTATAATCTCTACAAGTGGCAAGTGAATGCAAAAATGTCAGGATTTTTAAGGCAGGCCTTAGCTATATAGCGAATGGAGACCAGCCTGCATTGCATGAGACCCTACCTCAAAAACAGTAGAGGAAGAAAGCCTAATAGAAAAACAATAAATGGAATTTCATTCTATACTGTCCTCTGAAAATGCGACTGTTTGAAGCGTGATGTCTGTTGCTACACCAGCAGTTATACAGGCCGCCATTCTTAAAGACCAAGTTTCCAACAGAGATAAAGT
This sequence comes from Chionomys nivalis, assembly GCF_950005125.1. NCBI lineage: Eukaryota > Metazoa > Chordata > Mammalia > Rodentia > Cricetidae > Chionomys > Chionomys nivalis. The sequence continues at coordinate 24,004,553 of NC_080103.1, read as the reverse complement.
TCAGGAGAGTTTGTAAGTTGGAAGAGTAGAGCATGCAAGATGGAAACTGACGAGTAATCTTTTCATTAGAAAGGAAAAGAAACAGTTTTCCATTTCAACTATATGTCTAGGATCCCTCTTTTCTGCCTGTGGTGTGACAGTCACAGAGATTCTTGCCAAATATCACTAATTAGCTGTATGATTATTATGAGTTTATTTGGACCAAATGTGCACAATACTGTTTATGTTTGCAGTATTTTCTATTTTTCAAAGTGCTTCCTTATTTGTTATCTGGGAATTAGTGGAGAAAGCACTGGAGGTAGATGCTGGAGAGCTGGGTTCAAGTCCCAACTTGCTATTCCCTAGCTGTGTGCCTTAGGTAAGTCCTCTAACCCTCCTGGCTTGTTTGTAAGCAAGTGGACAGGAAACATTTGGCAAAGTATGCACTGACTTGCAGTTTTAAAAAACAAAAATTCTTATTAAAAACAGTAGGGTAAGTATTATAAATAATGACTTTTCCTCTTTCACACCTGAAAAAAAAAAAAAGACATATTGACCCAACTTCCACACTCTTAGCAAAGAGCATCCTGACTCCATACTGAACACTCCCTCCTAACCACTCTGGAACCGCTAGCAAAACTAAAGATGCCTAGATTTTACCTCTAGTATGCTTCATGTAGGACAGCAGCCCTCCCACTGGTATCTTATGAGCAGGAGTCCAATTACCTTTCCAACACTTGGATTACAAAGACTTGGGGATAGTAATAAGAACCAGAAGATGCACAGCTGCCTGAAATTTTGAGCACAGGAAATATTCTGCTGAATCCCACTTGTGAAAATGCATAAGCATCATGCTATAAATATAGGAAGAACAGAAAAGGTAAAGTCAATAGGAACACTGGAATAAATCCTAACCCGTTTTTTTCTAAATACAAAATACATGAAATTAAAATGTTTCAATTTAGACATTTTAAATAAAGCAAAGCAAAAAAAGACATTGCAGAGGAAGATTGAATATTTAATTTGTGAGGCCCTACTATAGCAATTGAGAACTAATTTTAATGCTATTAGTACAGAAAGAACTAATGAAATCAAATGGATATTTGCTTAAGTCATTCTCACTCACTGAGAACTAATCTCAGACACTTTTAATTCTATCTGCATCACCTCTAATTTTTTTTTTTAAAAAAAAGCTCTTTAAAAGACACCTTGCAAATTCTTTAGCAATTGGCAGTTATATGCACTATCCCAACTTTGAGGGAATATCTCACATCTCTGATCTACCCAAGGTCTATCAAGACATCTTAAAGTCATCTTGTACTATGGCAGATATGCAATGCAGTTGGCTAGTTCATGTTGCTATGGTGATTGCTGCATTGTAGTTACTGTTGTTGAATTTACCCAGTTTTCATACAAACTCCAAACACAGTCGTGTCTTCGGGGATGCATGACATTTCCCCCTGATGATGCAACAATTACATGATAATGGCATCCTTGCATGCTTCTGTTTCCTAGAAACTTGAGCATTAAGTGGGAAGCTCAAGGACACATGGTTTCTGACCTTGGGTAATCACTGTTAATAATTCCCCTCATAAGCTTTGCATCAAAAACACGGGGCTCAGCAGTTGCTACTAAACATATCTCAAAGTTAGGAGGCATTATTTTTAATCCTCCTTGAAACCCAGCATCAGGTAATCAGAGGCACCTTACACAGAACAAAAGGAAACTCAAGATGATTTTAATGCCCATAAAGAAATTGTAGTGTAAAGCTATAATGCTTTAATTGAGCTGTGTGAAGTATTTTCTGCTGTTTCGCAATCTGACAGCATGTATTTTCCTCATCCCTTCTGCCGTCCTCACTCCCCATCTACCACTGAATAGAGCTTCATACATCTGAAAAACTGAATTATTTGTGTGAAAGGTGAAGGAGGGAAAAACCTTATGTCTCCTTGCCATTTATTTTCCTGACTAAGATTTCATTTGCTATCTTTCTTATAGCAAGCACTGGGACATACTGAGCTTTAGGTGCTGGTGTGTAGTTTTACATTTTGTTTAAAACCTATCTTATTGACCAAGGAGAACTAACTGGAACAGCATGTGATCCATGATGCCCAGATGTAATTCTACTAACTGACTTACAAAATAGCAGTGCTGGGGCTGGAGAGATGGCTCAGTGGTTAAGAGCACTGACTGCTCTTCCAGAGGCCCCAGGTTCAATTCCCAGCACCCACATGGTAGCTCACAACTGTCTGAAAATCCAGTCTAGGGGATCTGACACCTTCACACCAGTGCACATAAAATAAAGATAAATAAATCATAAAAAATTTACAAAATATCAGTGACTCATCAACAATGGATACATCTTATCAAGTGAGAATCATTCCAGTGTAGCCCAAACTCAGTGAACACAAATGTCCAAGCATGAAAAAACAATTTTAAACTATTCCTAGACATACATTAGAATAGAAGATGCCACTTCAAAAGCCTGGTTATTAAATGCAAGTCAAGCCAAGAAAAGAAGAAATTTTGGTTTTGTTCCCCTCCACACACACACACACGGTTAGTTTTATAAATGTTTGTTTCATGAGGATGTTTAGCTCAAAAGCCTGACTTGATACAAAATAAATCATAATTTTAAGTACTGACTACACAACATTTGAAGAAATTTTCATTTGTCTCAATGACAAAGTTCGAATAAAAACCTCCCGGTCTCTTCATCATGATAACTCCAAAGTCTCATTGCCAGTGACATAAGCTCAGTTATAATTAAGGTAAACTCCACAGGGCTTCAGTCAATGGGTTACTATATGATTTTATTTTAATTTTGAGCAAGAGAACATTATAAAGGATCCATCTTAAAACAAAGAAAATTGAGAAACAGAAATCCATAGCAGCCCAGCCAAGATCTCGCAGCATGGGAGCAAGGAGAGGAAGAGCGGTTCTGAAATCCCTTGCCACAAACCACCCGAGTGCCTGAAGCTGGGGGAACGATAGGTTGCCCAGTTCCACCTTCAGCTTTGAACACTCTAGAGCTTCAGACATTAAAACGCCCTGGCAAGGGTCTGTGAGGACTCAAGGAATCATTTTTATTATGTAAGAAAATTACCTTGCCGTGCGAACAAAGTTGCAATGAAAAATATACATCTCAACGTTTGTCTTTGTTGAGATTTATCTGGGAGTATGAAATTTATTTGTCTTTCATGGTTGTTCATAAAAGCTATGTGATTATGCCCAGCAAATACCAGCTCTAAGGGCTCATCTCAAAGTAGGCTCTACATAAATAAGTTAAGGCCCCATCCCAGATCGTGAAGCAAAACTACCCTTAAATGAGTAAAGTGCACCCATATTGCACTTGAAGATGCTCAGCCATTCTCAGATATTGAGTGTAGCAGATAAACCCATTTGAATAATTTAAAACAGATTTTACACTGATGGAATATTGATTTATCCTTGATATACACACTTCTCATGGCATTCATTAAACAATCTAAAAAATGCTCCAACAAATGGAATCTCCATTATGATCTGTTACTGGCGAAAGCATGATGTCTTATTTCCTTGGAAGGGTTCAGATATTTTCCTCCCATATCATAAAAACGAGGCCATGGAAGGCTGAGCAAGTAAATAAATGGCCCCGAAATAGGCAGACTTGCCAAAGCATTTCATTAATGGACATCTTCCGCTAAGTAAGTGAATGCATCTAAGTAAATGAAGCTCCTGTGTTGATAACCTCTAAGCCATGAGAAGTGTCTCCAGTCTGTGTGTTGTCTTGTTTCTACAGAGTGTTATTGTAACCCTTTGGGCTCAGTCCATGATCGTTGTAATGGCTCAGGATTTTGTGAGTGTAAGACTGGAACGACAGGGCCTAAATGTGATGAGTGTCTGCCAGGAAATTCCTGGCACTACGGCTGTCAACGTAAGTAACCGTGGGAGCTGCCCTCTGCCTGCTGCAGCATGGCTGATTCCGCTTGTCTAGGCTGGTGTGTGCAGCATCTCAGAGCAGAAAAAGACCCAACCAGCTGATAAGCTCCAAAGGCTACTAAGTGCCCCAGCCTGCATGCAGAAGAGTGATCTATCAGCTGTTCCCTGAAGCTTGCCTGATTGTCCTCTGATGGCTAGTGCAACTTACATTGAAATATTGTATGGCAATGCGTATACCTGGTAGGACCATAAATTAAGTGGCACAATAGGGAACCCGGCTTGGAAATCCTCACCACAAAATGAAGTGCGATGTGTATGTGGTTAATATATTTCCTGCACTGAAAGCTACCGTGGAACTGCAAAGTTCATAAATTCAACAATATCTACATAACTTATAACCACCCTTGCTATCATGTCCATCACTGAATCTTAACCTGGATCCCGAAGGTAATCAGTCTTAGGCATATGGAAATAACATGGTAAAATAAATGACCAAAATCAATATTGAATGCCAGGCGGTGGTGGCACATGCCTTTAATCCCAGCACTCGGGAGGCAGAGGCAGGCGGATCTCTGGGAGTTCGAGGCCAGCCTGGTCTACAGAGCTAGTTCCGGGACAGGCACCAAAGCTACAGAGAGACCCTGTCTCGAAAAACCAAAAAAAAAAAAATCAATATTGATTTTAGGACTTCAGGGTTTGTTAGGATGTCAGGGTTTGGTGCCAGAGAGTGAGTCCAGCCTCATTCCTCTGGGGACTAGCAAGTCTTCTCAGAAGCTCGTTAAGCAGGTGGCATGCAGGTCGGTACATGCAATCGAAATGCTCAAATCTGAGCAGAAGCTTCTGGTCCCCCTTGTAACTTTGTCTGCCTTTTAATTCTTTATTCACTTCCCTTCCCATGTCTATAAACTCACAAATATGAAATGCCCGCAAGCCATGTCCTCTGAAGCAGAGATAACTGATAAAAAATAGAGCAAACCACAGCGGTTATTTCAGTTGTATTGCCGTCACATCAAAAAATCAAAGATAAAGATGAATGGAAAAGAGGTTTCAATAGCTGACTTTTATACATAGCCTTAAATATGAAGGATATTATCATTTGAACATATAGTTAGTTTCATAATTACTAAAGATGTATATTCTAATTTTTATGGTCTTTGGAAGCGACTGGGTATTCTTTAATTACAGAATATATCAATCCACACTACCTGTCTGACGGGAGTTAAGGGCTCTGTGTCTACCCTACTGGGCAGCACAGGGATAATTCTGTGTACTTATTTCTCATTTGAATGAAATGGCACCATGCAAAAATTGTCTGGAGACAATTTCTACAAGAAGTTATGTTATTTCTACAACACAATCATTTTATTTTCTATATGAAATTAAAGATTGAAAATACTATCATAATGACTACTGGCGTAAGATTTTACTGTAACTATGTTCAGAAACTAATCTAATTTTCTATCTGCCACTCATGGAATTTCTAGGTTTCTGGCAGCCTATTTGTATGTAACATAAAATGACATGCTATGAAAAGCTAGACCATGACAATAGGCAAAGATATCTGGTATTGGACAGGTCAATATTAGAATGGGTGTCAAGAGCTGGGCACTGAGAGGAACACTGAAGGACACTCAAATAGCCAGAAGTCAAGCATCATGATTGCAGAGTAACTCGAGATAAGGCTAAGGATTAAAAGTCCTGTCTGCTGTAATTTTCCTGAAAGCACTTATCCTTAAAAGTGATTCCTAAAATGACATAAAGCAGGACTTAGAAGGCAGACCATCAGTCCTCAAAGAGATGAACATGAGACCCAGAGCTGGCCCTCAGTCAAAAGCAGCAAAGGAGAAAGAGATGCCAAGGTAGAAACAGGTACCAAGATTCAACATAAAAAGAATAGAGATATTGTAGTTGAGAGAAACTCCTCAGAGGGAAAGTTTCATGGGAAATGCTTCTGTAAATGTTTGTTTGAGACAGAACCTTATTATGTAGCCCAGACTGATCTTGAACTCATGATGCTTGTGCCTCAACTTCCTGAATACAGGTTTTAGAAATTTGCGCTACTATTCCTATTTCCTAATGTAAAGTCTGATGAGGAAGAAAGAAAAAAGGAAGGAAGGGAGGGAGGGAGGGAGGGAGGGAGGGAGGGAGGGAGGGAGGGAGGGAGGGAGGGAGGGAGGAAGGAAGGAAGGAAGGAAGGAAGGAAGGAAGGAAGGAAGGAAGGAAGGAAGGAAGGAAGGAAGGAAGAAGGGGTCCTACTGGAATGTAATAAGGACCAGACTTTGATGAGGATACAAATTAATTTTATCATAAGGCAGTATAACCCTCACTCAGCTAGTTCTGCACTAGTGATTAGGACACCATAAGAAGCTTGTCCCCTGAGATTTCTTTCTGTAACCAGAAGGCTGGATTTGAGTCTCTGATTTACAATTAACAAAACCCTCTGTGTCTCCATGACCAGCAACTCTAACGCTTTTATGTGGATCACTGGCTAGGAAAACATTTGAGTAGGTATTGAGTGTTTCCTGAAATATGGGTATTGGGTAAAGGTTAGAAGCCTCAGGGATGTGAACAGATAGCTGCTGTGATGTAAGGTCATTGGGTTGAGTAAAAATAGGAGAGAATGAAGCCAGAGCTAAGGGAAATGTGCACACTGATACGTGAGTGATGCTTGGTGGAGAATGAAGCCCTGGAAATAAGAGGCCCATGAGGTAACTAGTGAGGAATTTCTTGGGAGCCTTCCAAGGCAGCAAGTGCACAGAGATGCATGAGTCAATATATTGCCTGAGGAATATCAAACGGTTTTCGTGTGATTTGAGAAGTGTGTGTGTGTGTCCTGGTATCTCTCTCTCTCTCTCTCTCTCTCTCTCTCTCTCTCTCTCTCTCTCTCTCTCTCTCTTGTGTTCACATGAATGTGTCTGGGTATGACAGAAAATATTTTTAAAGAAAGTAGATTATGTGATTTCTTGAATTCTGCCAAGAAGTTTCATGTCATGGAAAAGAACTGAAAGTGTCATATAGGAAAGGTGTGGTACCCAGCATATACTTTTAAGGAAAAAGTTTGTAAGAATAAGATTTCTTTTTGGAAACATTCTTGCACTTCATTAAACGAAGGATTGGAATATCTCAAGACTGGATTTGACATATATATATTTAATGTATTTCAAATTTACTTTTGAGCACACATGTTTTTGTTAGTTTTTTGGTTTTTTTTTAACTTACTTTGAAAGCTTTTTACTAAAACCAGTATTAGACACAGTATTAGTGGTAGAAAAATTAACAAATTTATGACAAAAAACAATATCAAGAAGAAAATAGAGTAGTATTGTCCGTGAAATTGAATGAGCTGAAATATATATTGTCTGACATATATATAATTAATTATATATAAATTATTTGTAAAATATATTGTATCTAGTAGCTCTCAGTGATGAATTCAGAATGTATGTTATAGGTACTAGAGTTAGAGAGGTTCAGGCCCATAGCTCTAGTTCTCTTAACCTCCAGAAGTCTTGTAAAAGGTTCAACGTGGAGCTAAAGTCCAAAAGAAATTGAAATTGAGAAAAGAAATAAATAGGAAAAAAACAAGAAATAATGAAATCATGACAATGTCACTTATATCCTGTGAATGAAACCAAATGTACACCTTGGATTTCTTGAATCCTAGAAACTGCTTTGAATTCCCTAGAAACCACTTAGAGTTCTTAAGTCTGGATTTGCATGTAACAACAGAGACAGTAATAAGGCCATACATGTACGGAAACTGTGACAATCCAAGGGAAATAATGGCTGTGACCTTCGCAGTGCATAACAAAAATTAAATGGCTATTATTTCCTTCCCATCATTTGTTGATCAATGAACTAGATAAAACTTCATATTCAAAAGCACAGTGTGTGATTTTAGTGTGTATCTTACAGCCAGACTGTCCACTGCTATTATATTACCATGATGATATAGGTACTTCTAAAAACGCCTTAGTTAGATGTAGGGTTGATAAAAGAGACTGAAGCAAAACTGATTCCAAAAGCCACTGTGTGTCATCTGTGGAAGTGAAAGAACTCCAGCTTCACATACAAACTTTCTGCCAAAGAACTGTCTGTCAGTTCTGTGCCCCATAGTGTATGTGTTTTCTCTATTGAAAAAATGTGAAAAATTTGGAAACCACAATGCTGAATTGTCTTGGAGAGCATGAAACACGTGATCCAAAACCAAAATATAAGCAAGAGGACTTCAGTCAAGTATGGAGCCTCACACCTATGGTCCTAGTGTTTGGGACGTAGATGCAAGAAGATAAAGAATTCAGTATCATCCATGGTTCATAGAGAGTTCAAGGATATTATTGGCTACATGAACTCATTTATAAAGAAGAAAAAGAAGGAAGGAAGGGAGGGAGGGAGGGAGGGAGGGAGGGAGGGAGGGAGGGAGGGAGGGAGGGAGGGAGAGAGATTTGTGTTTTGGTGGGATAAAGATTAGTTTAGTGTGAAGGTTGTCAAAAAAGAAAGAAAGGAAGGAAGGAAGGAAGGAAGGAAGGAAGGAAGGAAGAAAGAAAGAAAGAAAGAAAGAAAGAAAGAAAGAAAGAAAGAAAGAAAGAAAGAAGATAGGTAGGTGTCAACATCTAGTGCACTGGGGTCCCTGGGTAAGGGTCTCACACAAATCAGGGTACAGGGGATGCAGAGTATAAACAACTGTATAACAAGCTTTATTTTGTATGGCTTTTTATACAAACTAAAAAGCATTACCTCAACTCTGAAACCCCCCTTTACTCCCATACATGATCATGAGAAACTCTTACCTCACCTTGTAAGAAACAATACCTCAATTAATAACAGTAATAAAAATGAAAAGAAGTACATAGAAGCAAGGTAAAAGTATACAGAAGCAAAGCACTCCTTTATATCTGATAGAGCGTGAAGAACTCAAAGGCCACTTCTTTATCCAGGCTACAGATTCTGACAGAACACATGAGAAATGGGCAGAGAAAGTTTGCTTTCATCTATGCTTGGTTTGCCAAGCAACCGTTTCCCAACTTCGTCTCATCTGTCCCAGGAGGAGCCTGTACTCTAAGCCAGTTCTGTGTCTCCACAGGTAGGAAGGAAGGAAAGAAAGGAAAGGAGTTTGAAAATAAAGAAACAATTTCAAATAATAATGTTTTGAAACCAGAAGTCTCAGAAAACAAGCTAAAAAGAAGTAGAATAATGCTTCCTATAACATATGAAGGGCTAATTTAGTCCAAGCCCCAAAAGACTGTCTATTAGTTTGCAGTGTTTTTAGCTAAGTAGAATGTAAATCTCCACGTTTAAACGAGTAGCTCTAGTAAGAGATATGTCATGTTCCAGGAGGACACAAACAACAAGATACATTGAAACCCCACATTGTTTATTTAAGTTACCAATACTCATTTTTACATACCTTATGCTATGTGAAATCACATGCCACAAAAGAAAATAGGTTTGGGCTTCTGACCCATTTAAAAGGTCCTAATAGAATAACCATCAAGACCATTAGGTTTTAATGCCAATAACGAGATAGAACCAGCTTTTGCTTGGTATAGGGATACACAAGGATAAACCTACTTCAAGGAAATACTTGGATTTCAAAGAAGAGGTGTACTGCAAGAAGAGGTAGACTTGGAGTATAAATTAGACAGACCAGACAGTGAAATATTTTTTTAATCAAGACAAAAGACTGTGTGGAAAAGGCATTGTGAAAGTGAGAGTGTATTATTAATGAAAGATCATTTAAGAGGGTTACTGTCTTATGTAAATTTAGAACTTAAAATGTTCTTTTACTTCCCAATACTAATGAATTAAAAATATCGAGCTATTTGATTAAAAAAGTATTTTGCTAATATTGTTGACATATGTTGATGCAAATTTTTCACCAAAAAAGTAAAAAAAAAAATATGTGAATTTTATTGCTATTGTTTTAGGGTTTTTTATTTCTTTGTTTTAATTTGTTAGATTTGTTTTGAGATAGCAATCTTTTGCTGTAGCAGAGGCTAGCCTAGAAATCAATATGTAGCCAGACTGGTCTCGAACTCAGAATAATCTTTCTGCCTCATTGTCCAAGTATTGACATTATAAAGATTGCCATGTCCCTGTTACCAGTTCTTTGTTCATTTGGCTGATTCATTGGTTAGGTGGTTGGATGGTTGGTTTTACTTGTTTGTTTTGTTTTGTGTGGTTAGTTTGTTTTTAAGTTGAGCTCCCATCCAGAATTGTAGTTACTGTATCCAGATAAAGCCCAATTAAGCAGTAAATACCATGAAGGATTCTTTTTCATGGCCAAGAACAACAAAAGAAACAAACATGCAGATCCAATTCTTGGCATTGTGGGTCTGTCACATTACGCAAATAGAGAAAAATAATGAGGGAGAAAAAGGCCAATGAAAGGAAGGGATGTGCATGTCTTCTCAGAGAGGAGGCCGAGGTTTTTCAGGAATTCAGCTACTCCCTCGATTCTGCTTCTTGCTTGGTTCTGTCTAGTTGTCACTCTGACAACTGTCAATTGTCAAGACCCTAGGAAGTGTGTCATTCGGCATTCAGATTGAATTAGAAGGAAGCAAAAGGTTTTCTGGAATACTGGCAGCCATGCTGGATCCAACTCACCTGAGGAGGAACCTCTGACCTACAGGAACCCCATCCCCAAAGGCAAACTAGACTGCTCTGGGGTAGGAGCTCAGTTAGGTCACCAAGTCAGTACTCAGAGTAACATACAAAATCAGGAAATGAAAGTATGGTGGTGCAACTGCTTCTGAAACCCTATGAACTGATGCCCACGATATCGAAAAAATTCATAACATTTTTGACAAAATTAATAAGACCTTTTAAAATGTGCATGTATGGAAAAAGGAAGCTTCTTTAAAAATCTAACTTAATAGTCAAGTGTCTCACACACTTAACCTACTTCCAGTGAGGGTTCAGTTAGTTCTTACTGTATGTTGACACTCTGCTGCACACCGAGGCCGGACATAACTTCTACAATCCCAGGTGGGAGGGAACTATTTGAACAATTATTTAAGTGCCAAAGATGCTAAGGTCCCAGATGATGCCTGAATCTATCCCAAAGACAGAATGCTCTGTCTGACAAAGGGGATAACACAGTTTTAGCTGAAAAAAGGCCAAAGGTCATGATCCCACCAAAGGATAATGCTTCAGTGCGCTCCACTTTAGAACACTTCTAGCATAGCAAGGTATGGGTGCGGGACAGCTGATCGCTTGATGAAGGTATTTTCCATGTGAAGAGTTGAAGCATACTGGCAAACATATAATTTGTCAGATTACAGATGTCAGCCAGTGTTTATAACTTTTCTCATTGCTATGACAAACACCTAATAAGAAGCAATTGAAGGCAAGAAAGAATTATTCTGGTTAATAGTTCATGGGGAAGCACTTCCTCATCACAGGAAAGACATGAAGCAGGGACAGGAGGCCAGCCACACTACACCTGCATTCAGCAAACGAGAGCCACCAGGAAACGTGACCAGGCTACAGAACTCCAAGGCTCACATCAGCCACTTTTCTCCAGTTAGGTTCTACCTCCTCGAGGTCCCATCACCTTCCCAAGCAGTGCCACCAGCTGTTAGCATTCAAACTCATGAGCCTCCGTGGGACATTTTACATTCAAACCACCACACAGCCCCCTGAGGGCTGTGATGAATCAAGAAGCCCAGCTGGTTAATGGAGACAGAACAAGGAATGTGGGTAAAATGAAAGATATTGCTTCAGTTGAGCATTTTCTAACAACAGTTATCTCTCGCTGTCTGGGAAGACAGTGAGGTCTGCTGAGACAAACGGCAGATTCCCTAGGCTGTGGGAAAGTTAGAACAGATGATGAATGTGTCCTTTTCAGTGATGGCTTTGGACACTCTTGTGTCAAAAGAGATTCTTTGGAAGATGCCTCAAATTTTCCAGCTTTGACTTCAGACCAAGCCTGTGGGGCAGAGGGCAGGTATGCCAAGAATATCAGTGCAGTTTTCTTTGGGCACCATATTGGGGCACTCCATCAGGCTCCACACTCTAAACATTCCTCTCTTGTGTACCCCAGAATTTTCTTACACTACTCATGTTGGTTTCTATTATTCTTTCACGCAATATATTTGATCATATTACTTTTACATCCCAGCACCTCACAGATCTTCCTTACCTCCCTACCCACCCAACTTCATGTTCTTTCACTCTTTCTCAATAACAAAAATTAAAATAGACAGAAACATCATCTTCCAGATTACTAGTGCTCTTTTTTTTTTTTTTTTTTTTTTAGTTTTTCGAGGCAGGGTTTCTCTGTAGCTTTGGAACCTGTCCTGGCACTAGCTCTTGTAGACCAGGCTGGCCTCGAACTCTCAGAGATCCCCCTGCCTCTGTCTCCCCAGTGCTGGGATTAAAGGCGGCTACTTAAGGTGTTCTTAATCCTTTGAAAGTCAGAAGTTAAGGATTTCTATAACTACCTTTATTATTTTCTGATCGTTTCCGACAGCAATTCTTCTGCTATCATAATCCAGGAGGCTTTCTTCTTTTTCTTTCATTCTTTTTTATTTCATGGATATTAACTTCTGTAGGCTTGACAACTTGTGATCACAGAGATATTAGGACGATGTTTCCAATTGCTTCTGTGAGATGAAGATTATACCTCCCAAGACAAATACCTTGAACCTACCTTGTAATTTTTCAATTGCCTCTAGTCAATGCCTCTTCCTATTTGCTGTGTTACATTAAAAATGTCCAGTTCACATTTCACCAGATGACCTTACGCATTGAATCTGTTGACAGGCAGCATGGCACCTAAACGAGAAGGTATCTGTCATGTTTGAGAGCACTTCCAGTCCTACAGACACTTATTTAACTCTTTTAGTTCAATCACCAAAAGTTTCATTTTGCCTTTAAAGTGAAGGATTCATTGAATCCTAACTTTTAATTTCCTTCCCACTAACTCGAAATCAGCATCATTTCCCTTGCTGAGCCCCACACAAATAAGAAAGATGAATAGTAAATGCCCCAAGAAAACTGTTGATACACCTGCTGTCCAGCTTCTCTGGGTGGGAAAACAGTGCTCTTTAAATAGCCATTCGGAGCCTCTCAGAGGTAATTGAAAAGAGAAAATATTAGGAAAACAGAAGACAGAAAGTGGCAGTGGATAAGCATTACAAATATACTGGGTCGTTCTCCTGGAGACCAAGGCTCATTTGATCAGCTAGAAGAGAAAGTTCAGGGCTGACCCCAATTGGGAGATTTCTCCTGATTTAGCAGTCATGCTAAGAGCCATTGCTTTCCAGCAGCGGTTCTTGTTTCCCCTGATACTTAACTTTGATTTGGAATTGTTAAACAAAGCCCACCTACCTCCATTATATCAGAGACCTAGTGTAACCCTGAGTGATGGGGCAAGGGTGTCCAGACTTACGTTGTGGAACTCTCCACATACTAATGGCTTCATTCAGAGGAGCCGTAAGGGGCAAATACTGACACAGCCAGCTTGGTGGGAGCAAGTGGTTCCGAATGGAAGCACTAAATGGATTCGAAACCTGCTATTCTTGAATTACCAAAGCTCCATAAGTAATAAATATAGATGGTGCAAACTTGAGAGAGCAATTCCAATCAAGCATTTTCAGTGGCTCGAAAGAGGCCTACTAGTCAGTGCCTCCGCTACCTTGTTCTCAAATCCAAAAGGGTCCTCAGTTCTCATCTGTAGGGCAGATCTTAGAATACTCACTTGGAAAACCATGCTGGTTTTCATCTTTGTTGGAAAAGAATATTGAGAATGCAAGCAATAGCCCAAGCATTCCATACCATTCCAAACCATTCAATACCACCAAACTATTCAAGTTTAACAATAACAGGTCTGTGGGCTGCCAGAGCTCCCCATCAAGTGTAGGCTCAGTTGCATGCGAAGAAATACAAGAGCCACGTCTTGTCTGATAGGTGATGAGAAGGCCAAGTGTAAATGGAGTCTGTAGCACTGCCTTTCCTTTAGGTAGAACAAATATAGGGTTTCACCTTTGTCCTTCCTTCACACACTGGTGAATGTATGCTTGAATGCGTGTGTGAATGGTGAGAGGGCAGAATGTAAGGCTGTATATATACAATAGGGGTCTCAGAAGTGTAGAAAATAAGCTCCACAGTAACATGGTCAACTTGAAACCCGAGAAAGAAAATCATCATTGAAGTAAAGAGTCATTCCTCAGCACTCATAAGTGCAGAATTGAAGTTTGTTATAGTCCATAGGTGGTAGAAGGATTCTTGCTACTGGGATTGTAAGACTCTATACAAATCATGAAAACAAGATTTACATCTGAAGCCAGGGACTTTTAAAATAGCTGTTTGGTGTGGGGGGGTGGAGGGAGTGGGGCAAGGAAGAGGGAGAGATCACAGGAGTTGCATGTGTTCAGAGATACGAGGGCAACCTTAGGCACGAGTCCTTGGCTTCAGTTTTATTTGAGACAGGATCCCCTTGGTCATGGCAAGAAAGAAGAGCCTAGCTGACTAGAGAGCTTCTTGGAGTTCTTGTGTCTCTGCCTCCTACATTGCACTAGGAGTAGTAGGAGTATGGAGACTGTAGACCTGCGCTACGACATCCTGGTCCAAGTGGGCTCTGGAGATTTAATCCGAGGTCATACTGCTTGCATGTCAAACACTGGAGTCGAGAGTCTTGTATTCGGGTGTAAGTGTTGCTGTATCGCCACAGAATATGCTCTTAGGCACCTCAACTTCTACAGTGCCACCCGTGACACTCTCACAAGAGCTTCAATAGTCAAAGCACCTTCCAGCTCTGAAATTGCATGATCATGAAATCTCACAGCAGGTCTGGACTGTGTGCATACACATCAATTTCTGATAAGAGCAATGCTTAAAGACAATAAAATACTATAAAGCTCTTTCTGTGTATAGGGAGCACTTATACATTATCCCCTTCTACAAGACAGGTAAGTATGTTCCTCATTTTATAGATGGCAAAGCTGAGAATTATTTCCCAACAGAAACTCTCAAGTAGCACCGCAGCTACTGGTGACTGTTGCTGGTGATGTTCATTTTGTCTTTTTATAAGGTTTTGTCATTTTTACTTCACAGATTGAGAAAGAACATTTGATGAGTTCTTCCAAGGATCAGCAAGATTTTTCTCTAAAGACCTAAATAATCCCCATGTTAAACTCTATAGGTCACAACCATCTAGCCTTGCTGTCAGCATATCAACAACACTCACATTTAAGAAGGGATGATGTCCCAAATAAACATCAGTCATTGCACTGGAATTTGATTCCTACATGGATTACACAAGTCAGAAATACTATTTCTTTTAAGTTATTTCAATTATACAAAAATACAAAAACAATGTTTTGCTCATCCAGAAAAGTAAAAAGGCAGGCTGGGCTTTGCCTTGTAACTACAGCTTGATTTATTCCAAACTCAACACAACAGCTGCAAAGAAACAGAAGTGTTAGCAAATAAAATGGAGAAAATATGAATCAAGGGTTGAGAGATACCATATAGAGGAAAGGCTTTTCATTAAAATATTAACTTGGATATCATGGGGGTGATCTAACAGGTTGATATTTACAAAACCCTAATTGACCTTAAGAAAAAATGTGTTAGGATTCCCAGAAACATGCAAGCTTTGACCATTTAATTTCCAGGATGAGATCACAGGCATGGTCGATACCAACTGTTTAAAGGCCTTAAGAGCCAGCCAAGCCAATTTAGCATCAATTTAGTACAATCAGCAACTAATGAAAGAGAAGTCAGGGTGGCCATAATATAATCAGCACTGCTCATGTCACAGGGAAGAATTATTCCGATGCATACTGCGGGAAGAGCCTATCACCTTGAATATCAGCAGAAAGCACTATTAAGAGAATTACCCTAATAATACAAGGTTCCAATGCCAATGGCACAGGAAAAATACATTTACAACATATAGAGGACACAGAGATTTTTTTTATACCATCACCTATAATATTGCCAGTAATTATCCTTAATTCAGTGCATGTCAGTGCTGTGAACCCATACTCTTTCTGCTCGGATTTCTTTTTGAGTGTGACTGAGCCTATTAAACCCAAGACCTTTTGAATTGCCCACAGGAATGATGTCATGACCCACCAATATTCAAATGCACAGATGATTTTCACCCCATCTTTTGCACATTTTCTGTGTTTAAGGAGTATGGTAAATATTTAGTTATCCTTTGCTGAACAGGGGAGGGGCCTGTATAAATACACAATGAAATATAGCAGTGGGTATCATTCAGATGGCCAAAGATCACCTATGTTTTCATGGTAAATTAGAAGTAACTTCTAAGATACATTTTCAAGTCTTTCTCTATTCTATAGCATTGCAGGGTCAACAGTCTGCAAAGCACTTACTTAAAAAGAAAAAAGTTTATCAGACATGAAACACCATAAAATGGTGAAATGTTGATGTAATTATTTTTCTGAGATTAGACGAGACTGGGCGCATTCAAGGTGGTATGGCTGTAGACTGATGTAAGTATTTTTACGAATTACAATGAAATCTTTTAAAATAGTACAGTTAATTTTCTGGACTTAGCTCAATGGGTTTGTGTTACCATGAAATCGACAACATGGACAATTACATTGTTCACATAGGGCTTATCCAAAAACACAAATTTCTGTGGAGTATGTGTCCCAATTATTCAAGGCCATTGTCACTTCATGCTCCTTGCTGCTGCTGACTCAGCTCTTTGAGGGACCACACAGAAGTCTTTCTTAAAATATTATACTTATGTACTTTCTAACTAAAATAAAAATGAAAGATCACTAAGGAACGCTCATCTATGTATCTATATAAAATAAAATTCTCTTTAATTATATAAAGCTTTGGAAAAATTTAATACACTGTGAATTCATTCTTTGAAAACTTAATATATATAAAGATACACTTACATATAAGCACATATACACGTATATGCATGTATATGTATATATATATATATATACATTTTAGTCATATTTAACTTCTCTATCTCCTCCTCCCAGATCTCCCATGTAGCAATTCCAACTCCATATCTTCTTTCTTTTTTTAAAGATGAGAGACGGTTCTTCAGTTAGTGCTTCCCATGTATGCATGGCTGTGGGGGTCGTCCCCTGGAGCATAGTCAACCTATCAGAGACCACACCTCCAGAGAAAAACTGGCTCTCTCTTTACCAACAACCATCAACTCTCAATTGATCCTCATCTAGGAGTGGGGACTCATGGGTCTCCACCCTATCCATGCTGGAATGTTGACTGGTCTAATATCATGTGGGCAACCACAGCCACTGTGACTTCCTGAGTCCAGCGAGGTCACTCTCAGAATCCTGTCTCACCCCAGCCCTCTCCAACCTCTGTCCTTCCAGTTTTTCCATATGGCTTTCCAGTCATAGACAGCTCCGACCTACAGGCTTAGAAGTTCATCTGAACTGGAACCTTACAGAGTTCATTTTAGCCATCCTTTTCAAGTCATGCATCAGTTTTCCTTACTGGTATGCAAGAACACTGATGATGACCATTATTTTTCTGTGTCTTGTGTAAGGTATGTAAAACACTATTAGTCATAACCTGCATACCTGTAAGGTGTGTAAAACACTATTAGTCATCACCTGCATACTTGTAAGGTGTGTAAAACACTATTAGCCATCACCTGCATACCTGTAAGGTGTGTAAAACACTAATAGCCATCACTTGCATACCTGTAAGGTATGTAAAACACTATTAGCCATCACCTGCATACCTGTAAGGTATGTAAAACACTATTAGCCATCACCTGCATTTTATAAGCTTGGGACAAGAGTATCAGTGAAGCTGCATGACTTTCTCACGAGTCAGATCCATCTTGGCATTTCACATGATTCTTGGACTGTAAAGATGGATCAGCATTGAAAAGCATTGGCTGCTCTTATAGAAGATCCAGACTTGGTTCTCAGTCCCCTGGTCTGGCTGCTCTCAGCCATCCATAACTATAGTTACAAGGGATCTGGCAGCATCTTCTGGCTTCCATATGTACTGCTGTATACATGGTGCATATACATATACTCAGGTGTGCACACACATCCACAGTAAGTAATGAAAAAAGAAAAGTATAATACTTCAACTGGTGGCATGAACATTGCTGGGGAAATAGAAACACAAAATCTCAGCATTAACTACAAAAATGCAAAAAAAAAAAAAAAAAGAAAAGAAAAAAAGAAAAGAAAAAGAAAAACAAAAAAACTAACCCAACTACTGTGGATGATTCTTAATCATAATGGAGTTTGAGAATTAGAAGACAAGTAGGTATTTTAACCTCAAGTAAACTCTTAAGCCTAACATGGGTTTTTTAGCTGTCATTGCTGTTGTTTTGTATATTTTTATCACTTAGTGTTCACAGAATAATGAGAATTTAAAAGTTGAGAGGATATAGGTGCTTAGAAAACTTTAGATAAAGGTCAGGGGCTCATCTACTTGTCCCCTCATCAGCTTTTATCAGGATGTGTTTTACAAATCTAAACCATATTAAAAAAAGAAAAATCATGAAAACTTAAACAAGTAACCTATTTGTTTTCTTTCATCCATATAATTTAAGAGTGTTTAATATTTGATAGGTTAATAATAAATATTTTAATATAGTATATTGCATTTGGTTATGAATAGATCAAGAGGAAATACTAAGTGAGCTACCAAAGATATATTTTTATTGGGAACATGAAACAGAACATGAAATTTGATGACAATTATCATTTAATCTACTCATGTTTAGAAACCCATTGAAAGAGAAACGCATAACTCAGTTAATTGTTATGAATTAGTAATTGCTCATTTGAAATGCAATGAGCAGAACTGCACTTGTTGAAAACCTTTCTCGGTGGCTTTAACCTTTATGTCATTGGTTTTATGAGAACAAAGGGAGAAAGAATGACAGCACGATTCTCATCTTCCCAAACTAGAAAGTGACAAGACGCTGAACATCTCAGTAACTAGACAAAGGTTAACCAAGATTGAAATGAAATAGTTACTGCTGGCCCCACTCCAACATACGTAAGTATGAGTCTCTGGGGGCAAGCCCCAGGCATCTGAATTTTACTAAAGTCCCCAGTTGGTTGTAATGTGCAGTCGGGCTGGTAGACGGCATATTTAATATTTATACATTCTCGCCGGGCGGTGGTGGCACACGCCTTTAATCCCAGCACTCGGAAGGTAGAGGCAGGCGGATCTCTGTGAGTTCGAGACCAGCCTGGTCTACAAGAGCTAGCTCCAGGACAGGCTCCAAAAACCACAGAGAAACCCTGTCTAGAAAAAAAAAAATATTTATACATTCTCAGAAAGACTTGTTCTAGCCATGAATCAACTCATGATATACTGAACCCAATGTGAAACGCAAGGTGGGTTCCAACTTGTCAACTCAGAGTTGGAGAAAAGAAGACCCACAGCACCACTGATGCCAATAGTATCTTATGGGCTAGCTCCTGAAAGGGATTTCCATAGATGGCAAACGACTGGTCAGACAAACAGGTTAAGATGCAGAACATGCTTAGATTTTAAAATATCTAATTTAAATACCATCTTTCTCAAAAATCACAGCTACATATTTTTTGTGCGGTATTAAAAAGCAAACAAAACAAACAAACAAGCAAACAAAGAACCCCTTCAAAATTGGAAGGTGATTTTATTAACTAAATCCAGGGATTTAATACTTAGTGTCAACGCCCTAACTGCTATAACTGTTTATAGTTGATTTTTCTGAAGGGAACTGAAAACTTAGGCTACCAAATTTTCTTTACCTTAGCACATATGATGACTATTATTCTAAAATGTATGTTACCAGGCTCCCAATTCTCATTTTAAAAAATCAATGTCCTGGTTACTTACTTATTTTGATAACTCTTTCAGCCCTGCTAACAGTTATCTTCCATTCTTTACAAATTTCTATTTATTCGCAATTTGTTCTTTAAATAAAAATAAACAGAGTTATTAAAATGCATTTACACTTGTTTTTTTGAGAATAAAGAAGGACTTTATATAGATTATGGCAGAATTTTAAGGATGATAAAATATAGTATTCCCAACTTTCGTTAATAATCTTAAATTCTTACACCATCAAGGAGTGTCATAATCTATTATTGCTGCAGATGTGAATACTTCATGATGAAAAGGCTTCAGGCCTCATTTACCTTCAATTTTCTCATGTAAAGTGAATACAAAAGCAGAATCTACAGCACATCTCTGACAGCTAAGTAATACAATGCATTCAAATGTTTAGCCTGGTTTCTGACACACAGTAAGAACATTTAGTGAGACAATCTAGCTGAACAAAATGATATCTACCTTTGCAGAATCATCCACATTGGTTTAGATTAACACACTTAAAAGAAGCAGTCAAGTTACAAAAAAATGAAAAGTATGTTAGTCTTGTTTATTTCCGAAAAATGAAAGTCAAAACAATATGAACGATTAATAGCCATCATGCCTTTTTTGTGATTATTTTAAGCTGTCATTGCCACCTATAAACACAGCATTTTATCTAATATTTTGGATAAAATAAGTGTCCTTCATTTTTTCAGTATCAAATAAGTGAATAAAACCCTTTATTGTAAATTCTTATCCACTAAAATTACCCTAAACTTAGCAACAATTCTGTATCAATTTTAGCATCATCCTGAATCCTAGAAATTATGCTGCAATGCTAAAATGACTCCCTGCCAAACATGTCTTGAATTATAAGATCCCTAAACATACCAAAACTAGACACAGCTCTCCTCTGGGACATAAACCAATTTCTCAGGAGTGATTGTGGGACGGTGGCAATCCTTTGAGCCACCATCAGACCTATTGAATACATGCTATTTTCAGCATGGTGACTACTGACACCCTTCAGGATTTGTATGTCAGAAATGCATCCAGTCTCTTCATCTTTTTTTTTTTTTCCAGAACTCCTCGGGAGACTTTCTGCAGGGTTATTTGGCTATTCTTAGCAAGTTCACGCTATGTTCTATTTTTCAACAGAGTTAAGGTTTCTCATCTCACACTAGAAAGATCCTCAAATTGAGGCTTTTGCTTTGAAGACAATAAAGTTGTTTATTCTTATAGATCTTTGAGAATAGTATTAGTAACAATTTAACCACATGTCATGCTGTCCTTGAAGTGAAGTTGAATTTTCACAGTGAATCCAATAGCATTCGTGATGGAGTATAAGTTAATAATTACTCTAGCTTTAACAATGCCACTCTCGCCACAGAATGCAAAGTGAAGTGGATGCATAGATTCTAAAAAGGAGGCAGACTGGCAGTGCGGTTGTGTTGCTGTCCCCTGCAGCATACTTCTGCTGGTCACACTGTCAAGGATCAGTCAATTGTGTTGACATCTAAAATGTTCTCTTCTGGTGTTCTTCACGATTGCCATATCATTTTATTCTTTGACATTGTCTTAGTTAATTTTTTTCTCTTACTGTAATAAAACACCAAGGCAACTTACAAAAGAAAGCAATTAATTTGGGACTTACAGTTTCGGAGGGTTAGAGTTTATAAGCATCATGGGGAGGAGCATGCCAGAAGACAGGTAGGCATAACACTGGAGCAAGATGGAGGTTCGAGTCTTTAGAAACCATAAACCCTGCCCCTTTGACAGGTCTCCTTCAACAAGGCTACACCTAATTCTTCTCAAATAGTTCTTCCGATGGGGGACTAAGTGTTCAAACATAGGAGTGTGTTGAGGGCATTCTCATTTGAACCACAACAGAATAAGTGTATCAGTCACTGAAAATGCATGTTGAGTGCAGAATCATTACTGAAGAGAGAAGCGGTATTAATGGCACCACTCTGTAAGAACAAAGCAGGAGGGATATGCCAATCAAGAGACAAGTATTTGTTGACCCTTTGAACTTTACACTACCATAAAGGCTACATAAGAAGAAAAGCCAGTTTAACAGAAATCTCCTTCAAAGAGATTCTTAAGCCTAAGAAGATTGGAATAACAGACATGAAGCCTTAGAGGGAAGCACAAATTCCCTGCCCCTAGCGTATGGGGTATCATGATTGCCCTATGTCGTACAGGGACACTAGACACTATTCTAGGTCTACTCCGGCTGTGCAATTTCTCACATAGTGGTTGAAATCCTGCCTATTCCCTTTTTAATGTACTCAGGAGAGAAATTTATGGTTTATCCATCATAAGAATTCACTTCTCAAAAATGATAATTATAGCTCACAGGGCTCTTATCAAATTTATATTAAATGTCTAAACACTACTGAGAACAGTTCCTGACATTTTTTTGTTTGCTTGTTTATTTGTATTGGTTTTTCAAGACAGGGTTTTTCTGTGTAGCCTTGACTATCCTGGAACTTGCTCCATAGACCAGGCTGGCCTTTAACTTTTAAAGATCCTCCCACTTCTGCCTTCCAAATGCTGGGATTAAAGGCATGTGCCACCACCACATGGCTAATTTTTGGTATGTAATCAGCTCCAGGAATAAACACTGTTAGTAATATCTGCTATAAGTAGATACCAGTAGATAACCTTAATGGAGAGCTAGGAAGGATTTGCAATTGTCAAGGAGCATTGAGATACCAGTCATAAGTGTTGATATTTAAACCAGATTTTCAAGACAGTTAACTGTGAACATCCATTGTGGAAAAGTAGGAGGTTGCTACTCCTGCATAGTGTCCTCAGCATGGCTTTCTTAAAGGAGACGTGTCATAAATATAAGGACTTCAATGATTTTCCTTCCCTCATGAGGTAGCAGGCATCACTGATCTACAATTCTGTCCCCAGGAAGTTTAACGAAGTTCTACAGAGTCCTTGAACACTGAGCCCCACTCTGGATTGGTGAGTCCTTCCCCTGGGTCCTCGAAATGAGAGAACAAAGCTTACTCCACTCACTATGACTCATTTCTCTAAGTGTAATTGCGTATCCTAAAACAGCAGTTAGAGCTAACCATCTACACAGCAAAAGGAAGAGTTTGCAGCTGTGTCCCAGTGTGGATCCTAATATAATGAAAGTTAAAAGCAGTCCGTTGTTTTCCCTAGGATCAGGAAGACAGGCACCACCTGGTCTTAGCTCCAAATTTAACAGCAGTACAAAAAAGACTAACGTTCCTTTAGAGCATGATTTTCCATCTAAAACTTCAAGTAGAAACCAACAGTCAAAAAGGACACTGCAAACATGTTTGCTCTCATGCGAAGACAGGAGTTCACTGGTGATCTTTTCTGTCCCTGAGCGTGGTCCTCGTTTCCGGCCACAGAATATCATTGCTCACTGAAGAGTTTGTTTGAAAACATCAGTAGAGATCATGACTAAAGCTCCCTCAGGGAGAAGTCAGCACAGACAAGTCCTATTTTTCCCTTCAATGTACTTAAGATTTTCCTGCTGACCGTGTCTTTCTTTTCAAACTACAATGCCTCTAATAAATAGCAAAGAAATATGCCATGCAGGAAAATGTTGCTCTTAAAAAAATTCATGCTAGCCGGGCGGTGGTGGCGCACGCCTTTAATCCCAGCACTCGGGAGGCAGAGGCAGAGGCAGGCGGATCTCTGGGAGTTCGAGGCCAGCCTGGTCTACAAGAGCTAGTTCTAGAACAGGAACCAAAAGCTACGGAGAAACCCTGTCTCGAAAATCAAAAAAGAAAATAAAAAAAAATTCATGCAATAAACATCTTATAAATTAAATTACACTAAAAAAAATTCCAGTAACAAGTGTATCGCGGGCCTTTGGTTGGCTTGGACATGCCACGTACATTTCATTTATTCTTCAAATACCCTTACAAGGATGCCCTACCTCATTTATTTTATGGATGAAAAATATGAAATTTAGAGAGATTGATTTGTTCATATGAGTAGATGATAGAGACATTGTAAAGCCAAGCTACAGATCTGACTCTTTGACTCATATGCCAAGAAAATTCAATAAAGGAGTTACTAACTAGACCCATGTCAAACAACTGTCCTTCACTGCAGAGAAGGGAACAGGAACAAACAATAGTCTGATCACAGCCCAGCTATGTCATTGGTTTGCTTCAGTGAGGGGTAAACAACCATCTGCATTCATGAATGTCAGTGTCTGTGAACATGAGAAGCACAGCACAAGGGAGAAAGAGCGCTCTGGCATAATACAAGTATTAATGACAAGGATCAGCATACGGTTCTCTCTCTATATATTCACTCCCTTTCACTCCCTTTCTCATCACTTTATCTTCTGGCAATAATAGTAAATGTTTATTCACTGCCTTCTGTGCAGTAAACTTGTCTTTATCTTTCATCCTTCAAGTTCTGTGTGCAGAAGACTGTGCTATGGTGACTATAGTAAGTTCTGTAGGGTAAACGAGGAAGATCTCTTGAGCATCAGACACTCACCCTGGTGATTTTCAGAAGGAATGAATTGTCAGTATTCACAGTTGCCCGATGGCCTTGTGTGGGGAGTCACAGGACAGGGAGTCACAGTTGCCTGATTGCCTTGTGTGGGGAGTCACAGCACCGGGGAACTGAATATTCAATGCTGGCAGAGAGATTCCCTTCTCTTCCAAAACAACGGGCTTGTTCTTTATCAATAGCTGTGTTAGAGCTGGTGGAGAGTAATAAATTCCTGATTCCCTTTGAGGGTCCAATATTCTCAGACAGCCAGGGCAGCTGCCAAGTGACTCTAGGATGCAGCTCTGTGGTGACATGGGAATTAACTGCTGCTGCACTGCAGCCATCTCTGTGAAATGAGGTGACAGCCCTGAATAGCATGGCAGGAACGGTATGCGGAAGCGCCTTTATTGTGGTAGCAGCTATCGCAGTGCCGTGTCCATCTTACATGGTCAGGCTCCCTCTGTTGCCCTGGAGACAAGGAAAGGCAAGAATTCTCTTCATCATCGAATCATTAGCTGCTGGCCCCAGACACACTGTCTCAGCTCTGTGTCCTATGCGATGCTTGTCACCTGTTCTAGAAGGGCATGTAAAGAGAAGTCGAGGTAGCTAGGTATGCCAGCTGCAAATATTGAAGATGGGACCTTTGTAAATATGGACTAGCTCCCAGTCAGGTTTAGGAAGATGTGCCCACTCTGAGAAGGGATAAGAGTTTCCTCAGGCTAAGATACAATGACTCATGATGATGGGAGTCAGGGTCATTTCATCTTCATGTGAGGTGAGTGACTAATGAGAGACAGGGCTATGAGATGGGACAGCGGAGGGCATCCCGGAACTATGTGTGACTTTAACTCAAGTGAGTGACTCTGCTTATCATAAAAGAGTACAATGACAGGGTGAGCCACAGGAATTTCTGAGCCACTCCATGGGCTGGTTGGCTAAGTCATGGGTTCCAGGCTTGAACACTATTTGGTTGAACAAAATTAAAACTTCTTAAATATCAAGCAAGTTTCTCTGTTGCTGATGTGAAACTTTGGGATGAAGAATGGACTCTGGACACATGGAATTCCAGTCTTGTTGTAGGCGCACATCTCATTCTGGAGATTCTGAATGTATAGGCTCGTTCTTGCTCAGGCAAATGAGTCAACCGTCTTCGTTTTCAAGAAAAGAAAGTGGACACAGCCAAAGTCTCAGTTGGTTTGTTTATGAGAATACTGGCTGAAATTGAGGATATCCTTTGAATACTACATAGCATCATCTAGGCTGTCATCCTCCATGAGAGGTGAAGCTAGGGGGATCCCTCTAGTCCAGGATTAGGGACTCCGTTAGGGTTTACATCAGTCTGTAAATCACTTGGTTTGTCTATGCAATGTACACTGTGGCTTACTTAACATCATACAAGATACCAAACCCCAGCATGGATAGCATTCATGTTTTAATGGGCTATTGGCTCTAAGAGGTCCGCTATGAAAAGTGTCTCTACATGATGATTCTGTAATGATAAGTGTTAAGTGTGTGGTGTTGTACCATAAAATCAATGTAAAATGAATACATGATTCTCTTTTAGAATCACTACAAATAACAGTATATGTCTGAAATTCTTACATTTGATGCTCAATTGAGTTCAATACATACAGAATCTGGAAACAGTTTTTAATATCACAATCAACTATAAGATATATATATATATATATATTTATGTAATAATCTGCTAAAAAATAGATTTGTCTTGTTTTGGCTCCTTGTTTTGAGTAATCTAGAAAATGCTATTCATTTTTTTGTAATTTATTTTTCATTAAAATTTTGCAACAAGAATATCAGCACTCTTTTTAAAAATTATTACAGCTAGAATATTACATAAGCTGCCAGAACAAATTATTTATGTTGGAAGACTTATGTGTAAGGATATGTTTGCCTCTTAATGTTTTAAAAAATTATGAATCTCATGCTATCTGAATAATATCTCAAAAAGCAGAACATTAATTTCCAGCTAGTTGTATGTTACAAGTACTATGAAGAAATTTCTCTCAAGATATTTCTCTTTCATTTTGTATCAGAGAGTCTTTATCTATGGAAAAGGTTGCATTCCCAGTGTGGCATATGCTATCCCATTAACAGTAGATCATGTTTTCTCAAATGTCCCAAGTGCAGATACAGACAATAACAGCATATTCTCATCTACAAGTTTGGGAGTCTTAGTCACCATATGCTACTGTCAATGAGTGAGATATACAGAACAATAAAGAGCTCCTTCAGAATCCTCTTACTTTCAATCTATTATTCAGGTTAATGGGGATATCACATTGGTTTCTCCATTATAACACTATAGTGGCAATCTTCTAAAAATTGTAGACTGCCAGTCTAGGGGGAGCAGAAGAACTTTCTGTCATTTCAACTTTAACTTCAGCCTACTCGGGAACTGTTAGAGGTGATTAAAGGAGATTTCTAGTTATTGTATTCAGCCCAGTAGTTTTGAAGTTCAAAAGGTAAAAAGCACTTTTCACTATAAATAAACGGAGAGACAAAATTATTTTCAATGAAGTTTCAATTTCAGTGAAAATAAAGTAGGTAATTATGTTGGCTATTATTGAGGTCACTGCCTTCATTGACCATCTGGTTTAAGACTAAAAAATAGGTATCATTTGTGATATGGACAGAAGTGAACAGTGTCCATTGCTTCCTTTTTAAAGTCTGGTAAATTCAGTTAATTCACATATTAACAATCTTCATGAGTCAATTACTGGGAGAAAAAAATGACCCAGTGGTCTTTTAGAAGCTGAGAAACTCGGGGCAATGGGGGCAGGGAAGAAGGAAAGAAATATGTCATGTCTTATCATTAATTATCATTACCACATTTCCATAGTTACTGGTTTTCATGTGACAGTTCATTGCATAACACTGTTGTATGCAAAACTGCAGTGGCGGACCTGATTTATCATCCAGTTTCTGTGGTCTTCGTGAAATCTTAAACTTGCTTTTCAAGCTAGGAACATTATTCCTTTGTGAGGAGTAGGATTTAATTTTTCCCTAATTTTGTACTATTGTCTGTCATCTTAGAAGGGATCAAAACAACACGAAAAATTGGGTGGACGCTCTTTTAAGTCCTTTTCAATGCATAATGCCTATTCTATTTTTATTATTTTCTTCTACATCCAAGAAATGTCATTATCGATTTTTGTATACATGTTGCTGCTACCTCTTCTTGCTGGAGCATATCAAAGGAGAAAAAGTTACGTTTCTTTGCTTTGTCTTCCTTTGCAGCTTTTCAAAGACATGAGCATATTGTTCAAAGAGAGCGAGAAATGCGTTTAATTTGATTTGAGTCTTTTACTTTAGGATGGCTTTTATTCACATATCCTTTGTAAAAATCCAGGTTCTGTTGTGTTGTGTTTTGCTTTCCTAACACAGAGGCCACTCGCTTGAGGTTATGCTATTCATTCAGCCTCAAAATAGAACACACACTTTATGAAGGTCTCCTTTTCTGAGTCCACGGCTGTCGGACAGGCTTTCAAAATACCCTTGCTGCGGAACAGAGATGTCAGCCTCAAAACAAGAGAGTAGGAGCTGGGGTTGGAGCAGAGCAGAGTAGAAAATAAGTTGCCAAGAGGAAAACAGAAACCTGTATTTTCAGCTTGAGGTCATTTCTATGCAGTCAAGTGGTTAGGAATTAGTCACAGTCAAGATTAATGATTCTGTGCAGGTGGAGGAGGGGGTTCAGCAACATCCCCAGCAATTGCTCCTGACAAAATCCATTATGCAGTGACTCTCACAGGGAAGTGGGTGTTAAAACATCACGGAAATAGAGGCTGCAGCCACCAACATGTCACAGAGGAGATCTTCCAGGGCAGGGGTTGGGAAGGTGGTATTTTAAGACAGCGCTGAAGAGTTCCATACTCCTTGCAGAGCAAATGATTTACTTACAGATATTCTCCTGTGGGTGGTTAAAAAAAAAAATCACAAATCAGACACCTGCCCCACCCCCAACTTCCCAGATGGACACGTGGGGAGTACAAAGAGAAGTCAGCGCTGGAAAGGACAAGAGTGACTCGCTCCCAGCCACCCGCGTTCACACCCACACCCTCACTCATCTCTGCCCTGGTTTGTCTCTGCTCCTTCCTGTTTGTTTAGAACATCGAGAGCAGAAAACATTTTCCTAGGCCAGGAGACAAAATCCTGAAAAGCGGGGCAAAGAGTGTGCGGGGAGTTGTTCCCAGGTGCCCGCAGAGGCTGCTTCCAGCACAATCGGTGGCAAAATCACAGATGGCCGGTTTTGGTTCCCGTCACAAGCTTCGTGATGGCTGCAATGATCTGGGGCCCAGTGACTGAGTCGTCCTTGCTCCTTGTACCTCACTCTAAGTCCCCTAGCCTGCTTGGGTCATTAGTGGCTTTGTTTACTATGACAAGGCTACCCTGCTCTTGTCTCGGGAAGAGAGAGCTGACTTCACATCTGCTTTCCACGAGGTGATATTTCATCAGGCAGGACCAGTTTTGCATTTTGGGATAAGCTTAGCAATTAGATGTACACAAAGAAATCCAATAGTTTTCTATCTGGACTATGAAATGATTTTTTCCATTGCTAGTGGTATAATATTGACTTCTTACAAATATTTATATACTGGCATCTTAGCTGTGTGGCCTGAGAGAGAAGACTCAGCCACCTGTGGAAAGAATAGCTGCGATTACTGGATTAGCGCGCTGCCCCGCCCCTTCCCAGCACAATACCCTTTAGCCCAAATTTAATGCCAAACTAGAAATTAGGAGGTAGCCCAGCTGTGGAAACAAATGCTGAAAACTGTCCATCCATCACTCAGGAACGATCACTCCAGAGGGCCAGGCAGCTCCGTGCACCAGCGGGAATCCTGTCCTTACTGTCTGATCTTAAAGCCAGAAGGGCAGAAGGGTTTTACTAGTTTTGTTTAGTGCGAGGAGGAAGTGCAATTAAAAGCCGTCAGAAAAGTCTCAACAAAGCCCATTATCTTTGTTCTATTTTAGGCCCTTAATGGACGTGTGCTGCATTGAATAACCTTCAGTTTGTTCAGTAAAAATATATGCAGCATGAACTGTGTCAGTCGCTGCTCTGGACACTGGGGTTAGCACAAGTAAGGACAGACAAAGACCTTGAGCTCACGGAGAGGCACTCCCATCTCCGCTCATAGGACAGTGTCAGGAGATGGGTAATTCAGTGGAGCCCTACACAAGGACTTTCTAAAAGGATATTGCTTCATCTGAGAGATCAAAGATTTGTCAAGAGACAGACTAGAATGTTCTGGAAGATGAGTATTCCAGAAAGAGTATTCACCTCCTGATAAAGTCAGAAGTCAAGATTAACCCTCTTATAAAACAGAAGGTAGCAAATACTGCTGGAGAATAGTGAGGGAGGTGGAGTTGAGATGGAGGGAGGCAAGCATTGCATCATTCACTACCTGGGAAGCCAGAATAAGTAAGGGGTGTGGATTTTATTCTGAGCCCAATGGCACAGCAGGAGAGTGGCAGGTTGTGGGAGTTTCCGTTTCAAAGAGTAACCCTGAGTATTATAGCACTGTAGACAATGGATTTCATGTGGCAATGGGGAGGACAGATAAGAGAAAGTAAGATCCCAGAGGGTTTTTGTTGTTGTTTTTGTTTTTTGAGACAGAGTTTCTCTGGAACTAGCTCTTGTAGACCAGGCTGACCTCATACTCAAAGAGATCCACCTGCCTCTGCCTCCCAAGTGCTGGGATTAAAGGAGTGCGCTACCACCGCCTGGCAAGATCACAGTTTTCTAGGTGAGAGGTATCACCTCTTGTTTTGTGTGTAAGGTAAAGCAGATAATGAATGTAAAAGGAGCCAGGAACTGCTGGAGTCTTGTGCCTGCCTTTGCCCTTGGTTCTAAATCTAAATTTCTAGACAGGTTAGGACCAAGACGTGCCTTTGCTTCTTTGTATTGACCCTGTCATGCAGATATCTCGTCTACCTGATTCTACTTAGCGGACAGAGAAATGGGAACATGAGCTATGGATGCTTGCTGGTGTCTGGAATGATGGTCAGTCAGATAAAAAGAGCCTAGTGGCCATGTCCTCAGAGCAGATTGATCTCAACCATTGCATATAATTTCATATGTGAGCCTGGAAGTTCAGACACCCTCCTTGAATCTTAGATTTTTCATGTCTCAGGATGATGGTACCTACCTTAGAAGATTAATAGAATGAACTAAGTCAAAGCAGGAAAAGTGCTTAGAATAAAGTTTACTACAGACCAAGTGCTCAAAAAACTTCTGGCAATTTTCACATTCTTTTTTATCATTTGACAGAATTGTGCTGCTTATGAGGATATATCAGCATGGTTCCTTTTCACCACTAAACCTAAGAAGTACTATATAAAGAAATCATTTTTTTAGATATCTCTCCTAAATAAAAGAACTAAAATTTGTTTCTTGCTAGATGCATCATAGTCAATTCCGTTTCTTTTAAACCTCTCTGTAATCAAAATAATTACCATCTGTGGGCAATCTTTTTATAGATGGGTATCTGTTTTCATCTCCAAAGCTCTGATGCTAGGTAATAACCTGCTGTACCCATTTCACCAACCTGGGAGCCGAGACTTGAAAAGGTCAATTATCATCTGAAGATCCAAAGCTAGTGAGTTTGTGGTCTAGAATGTGACTCCTGGTCTGTATGACTCATAATCCTTCCTAATTTTCTCAAATAATGGGTAATAGACAGACGGCACCAGGCTACCTCCAACTATCAAACCCGTCATTAAGGCAAGCAGGAAATTAGACCTCTCCCGTCTCCTTGCCCTGTGCCAGCTCAGGTTTTCAGTGTGCCTGGACTAGTTTCCACTTAAGAATGTTCTGAGCTAAATTCTTAGCCTAGTTAGCATGTATTGATCACACACTTGATGTCATTAGTCAAGCCACCAACATCAATATGAATTCATTATGGGTTTCTCAAGAAATAAAATGAAAGGGGTTGGAAATCTCTGAAAACCCTTTCTTTTTTTTTTTTTTTTTTCATTTGGTCATTCAATCTTTTCCCATTATTCTCACTTTGTTGCTCTTGGCAATGTAGTTTAGGCTCTATTGATGTTAGCATTGTAAGCTAAATCTATATTATATGCTTTATCACTTGGCCATAAAAATTCATTTATCTTGAAATTTGAGCATGATTCTTCTTTACTGACTAAATTCTTTGTCATAAAGTTTTGTTGCGTGAGTTATGTAGTTCTAGAAAGAACAAGATACACTGTCAATTTATGATTCCTTTGTTTCTTTCTGCTTGTTCCTCCAAACAAGACCATGAATTTAAAATAGCAAGTGAATAACTATAATATTAATTACAGCATTTTTAGCTATGTAAGCATTACAGCAAACAAAATCCAAGGTTCTCAGCAGAAAGTTCTCAAAAGATATATTTGTGCTTTCCAAGACATGATTTTCAAACACTTTACTCCCTGGTCCATGTCAGGCAAGGGTCCTGATGATAATATTGGGAGTCAATGCACCATGTTTATCAAGTTGGTGTCCTTATTCATCATGCATATCATCAGTGACTAAAATTCAATAGTAACTATAATACAGAGGGAATGAAATATTTGGGGTACGTTTGGAAGATTTAGAGTCATTATAAAAATAGAAATTGTCTTGTTAGGCCAGCGGTTCTCAACCTTCCTAATGCTGTTAATACAGTTCCCCATGCTGTGGTGACCCCCAACCATAAAATTATTTCATTGCTACTTCATAACTGAAAATTTGCTACTGTTTTGAATCATAACGTAAATATATCTGTGTTTCCTGATACCACCCTCTGCCCCAGGAGCTGCAACCCATAGGTTGAGAAACACCGTGTTAGGCTATAAAGCAGGAGGCTTCTAGAACATGTTTCCTGTAAATCAGAATGAGTGACAGAAAAGTGAAGCTTCCATGTTTGTTTACACAGTCACCTTGCTTTCAACTCAGAACCTTTTGAGGTGTGTTTTTCTTCCTCCTTTCTTAACACAAGTAGAAACATCAGCTTTGTGTTCAGGAAAAACTTCTATAGCTTTTCAGAGAACCTGCAAAGCCTGGGGAGTCACACATCTTGGCTCCTCAGGATGTGAGACCGCAACTGACAAGAAACCTCCCTAGGAATGGCTTCTCTTGCATGGCTCTTCCAGGGGTTACAGAAACAAATTTCTATTAGCTGTATGTAGGACACCAATAACAGATCAAATATATGATTCTGTTTCAGCCTAGTCAAATAAACCAATGTCTTTACTGAGGTTATTTACAGGAGCATGAATGGGGAGTTACTTTCATAAGCTTCAGTGGCTCAAGAAACATCATTGAAAACTTTGCCAGTACAGGTGACATCTCACAAACCCTGCATCCTTGGTACCTGCCCAGTTGGCAAACAGCTCCCCTGGAAAGTCCCCACAAGAGCAACTCCACATTTCTGACACCTTCGGAAGGGTCTCATAACTCTCTCTTGAGTTTCATGAGTTTCTTTTCCCCTCTCCACAAGGGAATGTTCCAGTCCTAAGAAAATTGCTTCGCAGCAACCTGTCTTTGGAAAATAGGTGTGCCATGTTCTTATCTTGTCTAGCAGTTTTAAGACTCATATGAACCTTTTACAGACAGTGAATAAACTAGCAAACTAAGCCAGCCACAGCTCAGATTCTCAGCTAGAGCATTTAGCTTTGTAGGTAGACAGGTAGACGTGACAAACACCAAGAGTGTTACAACCTGCAACGTCGCTAACCTGATTAAACCTAGGTTTCCATCTGAAACAGGTGCTAAACAGAATGCAAAAAAAATGCGCAAAAACTTTGACTAGTTAAGAGCACCTGGTGTAAAAGGCACCGCTATCCAGAAAGGTATAACTTGGATCTGTCTGGAGAATCAGACACAGCAGTGATGGCAGACACCCTAGGGATTGTGGGATGGGGGACAGCAGAGAACTTTAGATTAACTAAGAGGCCTCAACTCACTGGACCTGTACAAGCACAGTCAGAACCCCAGATGATAAAATCAGATAAACCAACCTGAGTGTGATCACTAAATATGAAACGTCACATCCAGTGGCAAGAAAAGTGTCTGGTGCTGTGCGGAGCAGGGCTTTGTTTGACTCTATTGCCAAAATAAGCCAGTTTGTCTCTCTTTCTCCTATACCTTTTCACGGGAATCATGTGACTGTCAATCATGGTTTTAATCCCTGGAGTAAAGTAGCCTAGATAGGAGCTAAATCCAAGAAACAATTCCGTGTAAGACTTTAAAGTCTGTAAACATGTAAACTTGATTCCTATCTACAGACAAACAAAGCAGGGATGGCCACCAAGTAAGACACTCAGGGCAGGTTCATGTGGGTAACTCCCCGTCACTAGGCCCAAAGTGTTACCCGAGTCATTCTCTGTTTTCTTTACTCCCCACTCCAGGCTACTCTCATTCTTCCTACAAGGCAAGAAATAGAAGCAACATTTATAGAATGCCACTAAGGGGAGGGTCTTACCTGAAACCACCTCTTGAAGGCAGGGATGAAGACTCAGATTACTTTCAATTATGCTTCAGAAATAATTTCTTTTCTCCATAGCCCTGGAAATGTAGAGGTTGTCTGACAAACCGTGATTTGGAAAGTAAAAAGTTTCCCAGAATTTCCTACTACACACCAGACAAAAACACAGATACTTAGGATTCAAAGATTAAAGAAATGCCTGGGGTTACAGAAATAAAAGATATCTACGACCTTCACTGAAACCTGCCAACAAATGTCTTCCTAGTGGCAAGCACCTGATCAGTGTGGACAACGAAAGTCGCAAAGCAATGGCTCACTTCTGATAGCTTCCATGGTAGTTAGGAAGGCAAGAAATGTACATGGAGAAGGGAAATTTGTCATAGGCTTAGTAGAACTGAGTAAAATATGTGGTACTTTGAACAGAGCTTCTGTATGTCAAAAATTATTTTATTTTAGTTATACATATTAACTCATTTAATTTATATAACTGTCTTTACAGTAGACATCAGGCAGAAAATTAACTATTCTATTAATTCAATGATGATTGGTTAAATGACCCGCAGAATCATCTCTTGTTTGGTGGAACCAAAGTTTAAATCCAGGCTGTTAAAACTCAGTCTTCATTGACATCTCTGTATGTCTTACTTCGTAGACCATCTGCCACGTGGCTTCAAAGGTGGGAAGACATCTGTGGATCCAGGCAATCAGGGAAGTCTTCTTGGTGGGACTCGTCTAGAAACAGGACCTTGACGAATGGGTGGAGAATTTAGCAAAGGGCAGACCCACAGCAGAGTCACTGAGTCAGCGTGAGCGGGGGACATGAAAGGATCAGGAAAGGAACGTGGAAAGTGATTCAGAGTCAAAGAGCTGTCCTTCCTAGTCTCACACCTTCTGCTCTACCGCTAGGGTCGCTGGGTAAGATGCATAGGTTGCCATAAAGTGGAAATACTACTAATACGAATAATGCCTATTCTGCCAGGTTACTGGAATATTCAGTAAGGTGACATCTATGACATATGTCAGTTTTCCAGTACTTTAATTTTAATTACATTCACACCAGTGTGGGCCCGTGTACATGTGTGTTTGCTAGCAGAAGAAAGACTGTTTCCTAGAGCCAAGGCAGATGATAGAAAGATTCTAATCACATCCTGAGGGGCCCTGGCTACACTGTTATCCAATTAGCAGTGGGGGCCACTGAAGGCTGCAAGCGAGAGGAGGAGTGGAGAGCGCTGTGAAAACACTTTCCGAAGACACGCAATCTGGCTGTAGCACTTCTGCACAATTTAATTTAGGGGAGAAAGAACAGACACAGTTGGGAAGCTATTTTAGAAAGCAAAAAGGAAGCGATGGATATGGAATATGTGAATTTTTTCTATATATTTTGTTTATTCATTCACTCAAAAATACTCAGATATTCATTGAGCGCAGTCTGTTAGAAAGTGCTCTTCTGGGCATTGCATACCAAAGACCAAAACAAGCAGATTCCTAATCTTCAGGCAGTTCAGAATTTAAGAAAACCTCATTAGTTTTATTAGGGGAATAAATTCAAAACCTAAGAAGTAAGTTGTGGAAGAAGGCAAACGCTGGAGGCCCTGGTATTTTAAACAGGCCGGGTGATTACTCTTCCCTGACTCCACCTACATCTTGTTCATTTGTGCTTAATCTAACCTTGGTAAGACCTCAGCTGCTTTAGACAGAAACTCTAACATCTGTTCCCTGTGCTTTAAATATTGCACACAGCCTCCCAATTGTATCCAAACCAATCCTCGATCTTTCTCTTTCCACATCTGAATCAGATGTTCCCGAAGGAACAGTTTCACATGCTTCCTGTCAGTCACATTTTGCTCATTGAAGTATCTCCCCCCCACCTCCTGACACCCCACAACTTTGCTCTTCTTAGGAAGAGCTTTCAAATGTCACTCTGGATTCTTCAGAGACACCACTGCCCCCTCGCGGGTCATATTTTACACACCTTTTGCTCCTGTAGCTATCAGGACAGGACTCTGTACTCTGTTCTGTTTGAAGCTGAGTTTTTGTGAAGTTCTGTTGCGTGAAATGAGGAAGTTTCAGCACGACTCACTAGCTTGCTTAGCATCCCATGAAACTTTTTCCTTAAGTGAGGGTTTTTGTCCACAGTTTTTCTCTCACGTAAAGAGAAGCCACGAGTCTTCAGTGGATAAAGAGTTCTTCTATGACTGAAGGAATTGTTGGAGTGAACGGAGATGTTCTTTCCTTTTTGTTCTCAAATCAGCAAGAACTTATCAGGCATCAAGGAAGCTAGAATTTATTAATGATAAAAGTGAACTGAAAGACACCAAATCCACATTCCATGAAGTTGCTTTACCTACCCAGACAGAAGGACCTGCACTGATCATAACACATACTGTTTCTCTGGCTCTCGGGGTCTCTCTTTTGATTGTAGGACTTAGAATGATGCCTGGCAGTTACAAAGCAATTTGAGATGATCACGTGATCCTTCCACAATATCCATACAAAATGGCTTGAAAAGGGGAGGTATCAATAATACCAAATAGAGAGTCCTAAGTAATGATGCCCATATTTAAACCTTTGAATGCTACAATCATAAGCAATTAAATATTAAGCCTTGTGTTTCAAATTTTGAAAGTCTCTGGAATTTGTAGATGGAAAAGGACAGTCTGATCTGCTGAGATCAACACTAACATTACTGGATAGATTTGCTTAGGACTCGTCCGTAATTGTCATTTCTTTGTCCTTTTTGACCCTCAGTAATGTATTTTAGAAAAATTAAATGTTTGGGCTCCAGTGCAGTAGCAAATGCATTTTTGAAAATTAGCAATCATTTTCACTCAGAGTCAGGCATCCCTAAATGAGTCCTGTCATCATTTTGCACATTCTCTTGATTCCATAATGCTGTTTGCCTCACCTTGAATTTATTGACACCAATTCATTTTGCTTTGACATTGGCATTAACAAGGAAATAGCTTTGTTTCATCCTGACATTATAAAATCACCTCTCAAGACTCAGTTTGACATTGTCAGGAGGTGGCTATGGTGACAGCGAGGCCGCAGTAGACAAAAGTGACTTACAGTGATTCCCAGAGGAAGAAATCATTAAAAGAAGTTACTGCTGTGTGATTTCTGTAGTTATTTTTCATACTTAAATATCCCTGCTGTTTAGAAACCCTAAGAGGGTTTAGACTGTACTTAGAACTCTCTTGCCAAGTATACACTGGAAAAATTGAGTCTCTAAGGAGATATTTGGCTATAGCTTGACAAAAAGAAACCTCAAATTGTATTTTGGCTTTATAAAATACTCAAAGGCATTGAAATTCTGTCTTTAAGACACAACAACAACAATACACACACACACACTTGGAACTAATGACACAGTTATCACCTTTCAGCCCTAGACACTTGTATTTTTTAATGCTGGATATCCAAGGCCCATGGCAGGTTTTCTGCCTCCTTCTCAGGACGTACAATAACTTGAAAATTTGTATTCAGCACAGCATGGTTTATATAGATTATCTCTCATAATTCTTACATTGTTTCAATCCAAAATCTCCTTGCTCACATTTGCGATGTCCCTATAAACAGGTCCGCACCTATCTCCTAACTTAACATACAGTAGCTCTATGCAGCCTTTCAGCCTATGCTTCATATTTAACTAATCACCTTCCCAATTGGAAAATAAACAAACAGAAAGTTACCAGGTTCCTTCAAGGCCTCCGAGACACCTCTTCTCCCCCATCATATTGCTCTCAGTGCTCTGAGTGCTCTCTCCATAATAAGAGCTAATGTGTGTTGCTTAATGGAAAGTGAAATGAATGCTCCTGGTTCCTCATCTCCAACACTGGCCATCCTTTCTCTTTCTTCTCACCTCCACCCCTTTCCCAGAGATATTTTGGATCTTCGGAGGAAGAAATTTTAATGTGCATCCCTGCCTTCCTATTGTTAATGTTTTCTATTAAACAATAGCAACCACAACAAAAGCCCATACATGGTAACCTTTAACACATCATGGTACCCAGTCTGAGTTGGAGGAAAGACACCTCCAAGTGGTTTTCCCACGTGTTCCTGGTTTGCTTCTTGCATGCACTGTCGATCTTGAACCTGTGCCTCCCTTCAAAACACCAGCTTGTGAGTGCCTTCTCACTTCTGCTTTGGCAGATACACCGAGCTCCTACTCCAGGTGTCTAGGATGAAATCATCAAGGCAAAGTTCCTGCCATTTCTTAACCTCTGACTGTTAAGCTTTCCATATCCAGGAATCTGTGTCTGTCCACTTCCTTGCTTATCTGTCCTAATAGTTAGCTCACATGTTGTCTGCTTGCTAATAAACAGACAGAGGAAAAGCCAGACAAAATTTTGTATGTACTTAATAAATAGTGATTGAATATCAACTTAGTGCCTGAGACAATTCTGCATCATGATATACCCAGTGAACAGAGAACAGGTAACAAACAAGAAGAGATCGCCTATGATAAAGACATTTATAAAGGGAGAACGTCACAGTCCTCAAAGGTCAAGCTTGGTGAAAGAGGTTTGTTTGCTTGAAATTGTTTCAACTATGATTCCCTTGACCTGGAGAAGTCGTAGGAATATTCCATCTCAATGATGACTGTGACTTCATCTTCAAAGATAACAACTTCTAGCCATTTGCTTCTTCCATCATTACTTACAAAAAAAAAAAAAAGACATCTGTGTTCAGATTCTATTGACTTCAGGATGTTCTGCTGGCACCCTTCTTGTCAGGGACTGTGAAATGCTTGGTAAAAGAAGGGGAGACAGTGTCTGGGACACTTGTTATAAAGATAGGATCATGTAGGAACTCACTCATTTTCTGAGATATTTTGGGACATTTAAGATTAATTGACAGCTTTACTAGAAATATATATTAATTCCAAATATTGTAGAATGTGATGGCAGGATTCATTTCTGAAATGAATTACTATTATCATTTCAGTAAAATATACCTTACCCACAAAACAATAAATTATTTTGGATATGTAAAGAGGTAAGAAACACACACACACAAAACACTGTATATTTGTTCTTGGCAATTCAAAAAGAATAAATTAGTATAAAGATAGAATTTAAACTGATAAAAATCAATTCCACTCTCAACAGTCAGAGAAAAATGTGGGTCGTATTTGGTTATAAGTTATCCCAAATTCTTTGCTAGGGCTTTCATTATATAAGACATGGAAGGTGCAGATCTGCATTTATGGAGCAGACCACGGATGAACACCTCATCATGAATAAACAGCCCGCATCTGCCTTTCTCCCGGCATAATGGCTTGTACTTGGGAAGGATGATCTATTCCTGGATGTGTGTTGCCCTTGTGTGTGAATACTCCTCCCATAACAGCCATCTTTCACCTTGAGCCCAGAGTAGAGGTTGCACCTTTTCATTAAATGAGAAAAGTGTCTTTTCGGAAACCAAAGGAGAAAATCTGTGATTTCTCAGTACTATCTTTATAAGCACTCTGCCTATATCTGTGTCTGAAGGTGTTGACCTAAATAGGATTTCAATACATCATTAATGATCACTTTGGGAAAGGTGCCCAGCCTTAGGCTTGTAGGATTTGCAGCAGAATTAATTCTTTCTCAACAACGATTGAGGCTTTTTGCGTGGTGTAAAGCCAAAGTCTTTAAGGAATTTAGATGGTGCTTCTTCCTCCCATATTGGAGTTACTTGTCATCTCTTTCCCCCTACCAGGACACAAAAGCCTGTAGCTATGTCTTCTTTAAAATAAATGAGACCTTTTTTATGATGTTGTAAGCAGTGCTTTCCTTGGCTGAAGAAGAGAAAACCTCACTCCCATAACAAGCGCTCTGATAATGGATGAATAACAGTGGAGGAATTCTCCCTCGGGTCAGAACCCGCTGTCCCTGGTTAAGAAGATGAGGCACGTCTGACCACTGAGCTGACAGCCTCCTCGCGGTTCCTGACAGGCACTTCTGCCCCATTCCTTGGACTTGTTACTTTGCAATCAAGAAGACTGGATGTTGTCACATAAGGGCCGTGCTTGCACCACCTATATTTCTGAAGGGTACAGGCACAGACAGGAGCACAGGTTGAGAGCAAGCAACGAGGAGTCTTTCCACATGATCACTTCCAGCTTTCCGTCTGTTACTTCAGTCTGTGCCCGGTTCTTTCTAACCTTCAACGTTAAAAAGGTGACGTTGAGTTGGGAAGCAGAGTAAACAGGTTGGGGGTTATCTGCTCATATCCCCCCCCCCAACACACACAACCTTATTCCCTTGGAAACAGACCACATTTCTGTATACTGATTGATACAGATGAGCACACATTAAATGAGTATAAATTTCGCCTCTGAAAGAATGGGTACCACCACTGCAAAGTGACCTTGCAAGACTGTGGAGTGTACAGCAACTGAATACAAATGTTCACCAACCACATGCTTTGACCCCAGGCTCTCTCTAGATTCATATCCACAGAGCATACACAGATGCTACCTTCGAGGGAGGCCATCCACTCTCCTTCTCCCTTCAGGTTTCTTGGATTGGAGATGTGAGGAATTCATTACCCTGAAGAATCAATACTTTGCTCATACACCCTCAATTTCTTGTATTAAGGAGACTGAGGAGGGAACACTATAAAGCCTACTTGGGTTGTATTTTGTTCCTTGTAGAACACTTCTGTATAATCCACCTCCAGCCTCCCACCAACTTGAGATGGGGAATAAGACAGGTGTATTATCTCTGCTTCAGAAGTGAGGAAAGAACGCACTAAGAGGTTAAGTGATTTCCACAAGTTCACCCACCGCATTATCCACAGAGATGAGACTTGAATCTAGCATTTAATTTTCCTCGCCCTCCCTTATGCTGTTAGTATATGTGAGAGACAAACACTGTCTTGTTCCCATGGGATGCCAACCTAGACTGACAGGCAAAACAAGTCAAATGAAAGTAGTCACCAAATCTGTCAAACAAATCAAAACACACAGAATTACACATGTCTAGCAATCCTTAGATATCTTATCAAATGACGGAGAAATTCCTCATTATTTTCTTTTGCAGGGGTAGGCTTCTTATTCATATCAGTCATGCAGAGCTGGGGAGACAGCTATGTTAACAACACATTTGCTTCGCAAGTCTGATGACCTGAATTTGATCCCCAGAATTCACCCCCACCCCCACAAAAAAATCTAGGCATGGTGATTCAAGCTTGCTGATTCTCTACTGGGGAGGCAGAGGCAAGAGGATCTCTGAGCTACCTGGCCAGTTAGCAATGCATACTTGGAAAGTTCTGGAAGATGAGAGATCCTGTCTCAAAAAAAAAAATGGTGATGATGCCTGAGTAGGAACACCCAAGATCATCCTCTGGCCTCTGTACACATGTGGGTGTATGTGCGTGCACACACACACTCTCACACACACATACACATGTACATACACGCACACACACACCTAAAAATTAGTCATGCAAATTAAACCCAAAAGTTTAGAAAACCTCACTTTCTCTAATGTTATGGTTCTCCTCGAAGGACAAGCTGGACAAGCCACATGCGTGTATACATATCAGCATGTTGGTCTGGCTCAGAAAAGTATCTGGTTAAAAGACAGATGGACAGATGTCACTAGTCAGTCCATGATAAGGGCAATGTCTCCAAGTAGAGTGTGGCTTCTTGAAACCAAAATTCAAAGTTAATGGCTCCTAACCAATTTCCCTACCATGGTATACTATCCCTCATGGCCACAGGTGAGAAAAAGATTAAGAATATAGTTGGTGTGCCTAGAACTTGCCCCCAAACTCCACTGCAGTCTGCAAAGTTTCTTCATGCCTCAGAATTTAACCAGCATGTTCTATTTTATGTCTTGCTCACAATTTAGTAAAGCGGCCACAAAGGCTGTGTAAATGGGTCATAATCGCAGCTCTTCAGCTCCCTGCTGCCTGAATGAGTCCTCAGTGCAGAACGCATGCCTTTGTTATTACCCCGTTTGGTGGAGGTTATTCACTCTTTGACGTTTCTTTGCAAAGGATGGGAACAATTTGGAACATCTTTCCCTCAGCGATCCTGGGCTCAGTTCAGGTGGGGAAGGTAGAGGTCACTTTATTAATACAGCCATCAAGGAAAGCTGTCATGGCAACGCATTGCATCGATTCCTTGAAGTACAGGAGGCAAAGCCAAAAAGAGACACTTTCAAGTCTATAAATACAGACCCAGCATTGCTCAAGCATAGCAGCAGCTCACGGACAGGGCCAGCCTAAATGTATGACTTTGAACCAAACACAAACAGAGAAAGAAAATGTCTCTTTGGTAATGCGATGGATCATTGTGACCATAAGGGAATAAATGACCCTTTCAGTTTCTAAAGGAAAAATGAATAGAACAAGGAATGACACTAAGTCCTGGCTGTTGCCCTCTTTGAACAATATATAGGAGCAATTTCTAGGTCTGCTTTTTGACATGTTCCAGAAAGACTAATAGAACAGAAAGAAATCAAGATTTTATAATTCGTATTTTGAAAATAGTTTTATACAGTGTTGTATATAATGTTCAAAGACCCCCACATACCTATACATACAAGTGCTTACATAGACACTCACATACACATACTTATATATTAATACATGTGCACACATAAACACATATTAGATCCACTTATACACACATACATATGCAGAGACAGACACACATCACATGCTCTTACACATACACACGTGCACATGAGCACTTGCACACACACATATATATACATGTATATATGTATATACATGCATACATACATACACAGTGCACAGCTACATGCCCCCCCCCACAGACACACACCAAAGAAACCCTGAATAATTTAATGACATCCTTCTGGCTTTCCTCATCTAAGTTACAGGAAAAACAGAAGTAACAAAGGAAGTATTGCTTGTTCCTAGTTTCTCCCTATGAAATTTAGAGTGGATTTATAAACCATGGTGATTATGAGAGCTTGTTTATCTGCTTTTGTGGCTTGCTCACCAATGCTGTGAGCAGAGCTATCCTAAAACCCTGCTCACTTCAACCTTTCTACCAAGACTCCAAATTTCAACTTCTGGCCACACAACTCTGTTTTGGTCTCACATTAATACAACCTTACTTGCCAACATCCTATGAATATCTCAGGCACACTTTTTGAAAGCATTTCAAATACTGGAGCATCAGAAGGTAACAGGTTATGTGGCATTATATTGGTCATGCCATAAATAAGTTTTTCTTATAAACAGCAAAAGGAAAATACAGTAAAAGAAACCCTACCAAAAAAGAGGTCAAGCTATTATCAAAGGAGTATCAGCTTTTTTCTGTATCTAAGTCAGATTTT
Organism: Chionomys nivalis; assembly: GCF_950005125.1. Taxonomy (NCBI): domain Eukaryota; kingdom Metazoa; phylum Chordata; class Mammalia; order Rodentia; family Cricetidae; genus Chionomys; species Chionomys nivalis. Next base: position 23,961,586 of record NC_080103.1, on the reverse strand, counting down.
ACCATAACAAAAGGAATTGTATATATCAAGTAACTATACACATCAATCCTGGGTCAAAGGGATTATATGAGGGATTTAAAAAGGAAGCCTCCTGTTTACTGAGATAAGACACCCCTTTATAGCCAATAACAATAAAGAATGTTTAGATAAACTTAAAATAAATGTCACCAACTAAATTCAGTTTGAAGCTGATCCATATAGAAGAACAGCTAATAGAGATGTAACCGGGAGTTACACGTTAGGTGGAATTTTCCTGTTGTCACGTTAATCTACAACTTCATGCAGTGTAGAATAGAAAGAACATGAGCATTGTACTGGGCTGTCCATTCTCATGCCAGCTCCACAAGTTAATGAAGGATGCTTAGAGCCTTGTGATGAGCAGGAGTGCAGAGCCCAGTGCCAAGGAGCACCACGATTAAATAGCGGCATCTCATTATAGTTCATTTTGTATTGCCATAACAGAAGGTCACAGACTAATTTATAATAATAAATAGCTAGGTAAGAGCTAAAGTTCTCTTTCTTATCATAAATTGCTAGTGTTTTATAATAAAATGCTGGGAGACATCACATGGTAGAAAGAAAAATGCCCATTTATCCCAACATGTGAGCTTTTGTTCATCCCTGGTAATACTTCTGAAAGGTCCCTCTTCTTAAGTATGTTATAACGTCAACTAGGCTTCGACAGTAGTTTTCCCAAGTATTAATAAAACATTTAAGAAGAATTTACAGACTCCTCACAGCCAATAAGTCTAAAAAAAATTATTCATTGACTTCTCTAACTAAATTCCTTTCTTAGTGCCTTTCCTTAATAAATTTCTTTGTGACCTACCCACATACTCAAATGAGACCTTAAAATCACTCATGCTGGCTATGCAAACTACCTTCAGGTGTGCCCTTCCTTCTCTCCATTACTCCAACCTAGCCCCAGCCCATTCTTTTGAGTGTCTCGTCTCCTTTCCAATGGTCTATCTTTGTCTAAATTCATCTTTCTTTTTCCTTCAAAACTCCAGATGCCTCATTTACCTTTGACAGCTTCCCATTGCCCATTTCTCAGACTCTGCAGATTACACATAAAATAACCACAGCCTGAATGCCCCTGGCATTCTACCCCCCTTTGTCCTATATGCAGCCCGCCTTCCAAGCACAGCCCACTTATCTTTCCCTGAGATAATGTTTGCGTCTCTCAGTCAAGTTCCTGCCAGAAAACAAGCTTTTCTAGGTGTTTCAACAGAGAAACATTATTTAAAAAAAAAACAAAAACAAAAAACAAAAACAAAAAGTGTGTTTAATTAACTGACAACAGAGAAAGCCGGTAAAGAAAGGCAGGTGAATTTGGTCAAGTAAGAATTAGAACCGAGGAGCTCCATAATCGTCTGGCATCCGTTCAATGTTGTATCTATGGTTAGAAATATACATGATAGGAACTCCAGGGATCCTCTGGATTCTTCATTTGAGGTCTCAATCAACAGTAGCCGCAATGTAACACTTGTGCTGAGTGACTCTCTGTACCAAGCAGTCATCAGCATAGGTTCCTTTGTGTGTGCACGGAAGTCGGTCAAATCGTGGATCCTTGGCGATTCTTAGTGCCACTCGGTACTTATGGCCCAATTTCTCAATTTCAGCCATCACACAATCAGTTATACATGGGATACACTTGGCGTACAGACAGACCATCATGGACTGCACTAAGTCTAGTTTGGCTTTGATGGAAAAGTTGATGAAGTTGGTGTCAACAAGGATGTGGTACGGTGGACCCAGCTGTGTATTGTACTGGAAGAATAAGCAGGAAGTATGTTGGGGGACTTCTCTTTCCTTCAGCGCACTGGGATCTTTCTTCTCTTTCTTTTTAGGCTTTAATCTATGCTTTTCTTTAAGTCTCTGAGACTAAGCATTCGCTTCATGGTCTCATATCTTCTTGTTTTCTTTTGCTTCCCCTTGTTCACGCTGCACTCCTGTTTCTTCTGGAATCACTTACTTCCAGAGAAACATTATTAAAGGAAATGGGATAATAATATTTGAAGACTACACATCAGAATACGGCACCAAACATAACTCTTGGCTAGTAAGTGCTCATGCAGTAGTAACTATCACTCAGAGGTTGAGAAATTACAAGAAAGAAGAGGGGCTTCCCAGAAACTAATAGGGTAGATGAGAAACTTCATAAACCTAAGAACTACATCTCTGAAGAGGGCTGATGTCTGCCTACACCTGTAGCAGTGCCTTGGAGATAAGCTACCAGGATGGTGCAGAGATCTACGTGGCTCAGTGAGAAACTGGTTCTGAGTAAAGATGAGCAAAGGAAAGCTGAGATAAAGAACCATTGCTGGGCAGGCAAGCCATTAAGAAGGAAGAGTGAAGGGGCTTCACACACCCCAGCTCTCCCTCTTCATTCCCTCTGTGGTCCATTGTTGGTGGAATCCTGCAGGGATTTCATTGTAAAAACCAAAGAGGGGAATCAGTGTTCAAAGATAAATTCTGAACAACCTAGGTAGCCCCTTGGCATCTCTTTGCTTTAACACACACAGTCTCCCCATCCATGGTGCTCTTTGACCTGTATCTGCCTTGTGTGCACCGTTGTTCAGATACAACTCTTTTTCTATATTCTTTTTCTAGTCTCCAAAACATAGGCACCATCATTTGTGTTCACTTAACATTTTTCAAATACTTGCTTTGTGGTCTTTTTCTGCCTTGTCTGACTGTCTCTGGTTGTGTTTGTTGATTTTCCACCAAATTGTGAACTCCTTGATGACAGTTAGAGTAACCACAAAACATAGCAGGAAGCTAGTCATGGGCAAACGACTGAGGTGGATGGAACTAATAAGGATGTTTTAATGAAATCAGCGCTAGATCCCTTTTAGAATGTATTTCATCTCCTTAAGTAAATTAGAGCTCTATGAGAACAGAGACTATGCTTTGTGTTTGTTTTTATTGTCTCCATGGTGTTCAGTACAAGGTCTTACATGCTGAAAAAGAGCTCCTTGATACTTAACCATCTAGTTTGTTCATTAACCAACAGAATTTTGGTACTAAATGACATGAAGATGGAGCATGAGGTTATAAGCATCAGGTAAGAACTGCAGTTAGATTTAAGTGTATTTCTAGCATGTGATCCCAGCCATTAGATGATATTGTATGCACGGTAAAATCCTGTTCTTGTTGAATTTTAAGAGGATGGGCACCATCAAGAACCCAAATGTAATGTACTTTATCATAAATTCAAAAATAGTAAAATGTATGCTAAGTTCCATTCTTTCCTGTTTATTATTACCCAGGATATTTTCCCCCTGTTTATGAGATGACAGATCCTGGGCTACATCTGTTTCTTGTGTATTTATTAAATTTACATCTGTTTCTTGTGTATTTATTAAATTTTTTCACAACCATCCAAACCAACTAGCAGATTATTTACATGTAGGGAAGGTATTGAATTTTAACTTAATCACTGGCTTCTTAGAAAAAAAGAAACCTCTGCTCAACAGCTGCTTTACATTCAAGTCCGAGAGGAAGAAAAATAGCTTCGCAAAAAAGAGGGGAGTGATATTTAATTAACTATTGATTTCTTCTCAATTATTCAAGGCAAGCAATTATCGATATTGATGGAACAGATATTTCCCTATGTCTAGTGCCCAAATGAAAGGAAATATCCCATTCTGCAATCTGCCTCCTAGAACAAGAAATGGTCAAAATCTTTAACTTCAAATGGAAATGGTTACCTGGATCTGTTTATTCCATGTTGCCACAATTAAACAGATATTTCTTGAAGTGTAAGCAAAATGAAACCCCTAATGCCTTTGTATACTTTCCCAATGAACAACAACAACAACAATACACCAGGACTTTTATCTGCTTTGTCCAAGAATCTAATCACCCTGTGCTTGGGAGCCATGCTTCATAGGTACAGATCTTGACATGCCAAGAAATGACTGACAAAATACCGCAATTTTGGGTTCAATCTAAGCCACCCACTGAGAGGCAGTTTGTATGCTTGATGCTTATAATCCATGTAACACTGCCTTGTGTCCCAGCATTTCAAACATGAATGATTTTCTAGTGCTAATTATACCAATGTATTATGCACCTGTCTTCTATGTATCCCTGGAATGTCGAGGAATGTAGTCACACTGAACCCTGTTTAGGCACTTTATTATTAGCCCTGTGGATGCCCAGTGCCACCTTTCCTCAACCCATTCATACACAAGAGCATTCATACGTTTATGTGTGTGGGTGGAGCCCCTCTTGAAGACCACATGAGTATTGAGTATGATTAATGGACAAATCAAACGCTATCTACTACTGAGTTACTACTTGGAAGGTGGGAATTATTTGATAAAAATGTTTTGTCTTTAATAGCACCATTGTGGGGTGTGTGTGTGTGTGTGTGTGTGTGTGTCAATGTGACATCTTCGGAGAAATTGGGCCATGACCTTTTCTTTGAATGAAATCTGTTATAATTTACAAAAAAACTCCTTTTTCTGCTCTGTGCCCCGCCCTCTGTCCAGAGTGATCTGTGTCTTAAGTGCTTAAGCAGTAAACGTTGCTGGAAAGCGCTCCTTCTTGGCTCTCTTATTCTTCGTTGTTGTGTTAATTTCCCTGGGTTCTATTTAACATTCTGCTAAATCAGTGAAACCTTGATTATCTAAGAGAATACAAGACATTGAATTAATGAGGATAACGGGAATTTGGAAGATATGAGAAATTATTAGAGGGGAAAGTTCTGTGACGGGGGCTGCAAATGAATTTTAGCCAGGAGCTGCGGCTTGATTTTTCCAGCCTGATTCTATGCCTTGATGGATGTAATGAAATTTTGGTAATCAGGGTTTCACTGGTGCATTTATTACTGTTCCCAAATCAAGGTAACCTTGGGCTCTACTTCCCATATTTACAAAGCAATGAAAACCCCTAATGGGCTGTCAGGGACAAATGTGACTGCTCTTCCTCACATGCCTCCCACGAAACAAGCTCTCCCTCTTCCCATCTGGCTGTCGCCTGCCTGGAGCATGCTACTTTCGTCACATCCCAAACCTGCATTCCCCTGCTTCCCTGTGGCCTCTTTGCATGCACAACAAGGCTGGAATTGGTGCAGGGGACGATGAATGTCCTGACCCCCGAGAGGTTCTTGGTCATTTTAGCAACACCGCTTTGCATTTTAAAGAGCACTCATCTAAGCTCAAGGTTCGCCATTCTTGTATCAGGCACTTGTCCTTTAAAAACTAGGAGGTCACGAAAGGTCCCGGGTACATAAGAATTTCCAAACCAGGAGCATTGCATTACTTAATATTCAATAGCCTGAACTGGAAAATAACAAAGATTGCAGGGCAAAAGAAAAAATGAAAGAAAAAAAAACTATACGAAAAGGCCTAATATGATGGAAGCAAAGGCAGTCAAGTACATTTGTTTGGAAATTGGAGTCACATGCTTAGTTTGTGGAGGGAAGGGGGAAGGCAAGATCGATAGAGAATTTCTTTTTTAAAGCTGAAAACATGATGTTCCAGATGAACTTAAATTGATTCTGCTTCTCCTCCTCTCCCCATCCCTCCCCTCGTTCTGCAGCTAATGTCTGCGACAATGAGCTCCTACACTGCCAGAATGGAGGGACCTGCCACAACAATGTGCGCTGCCTGTGCCCAGCCGCCTATACCGGCATCCTTTGTGAGAAGCTGCGTTGCGAAGAGGCCGGCAGCTGTGGCTCTGACTCCGGCCAGGGAGCACCCCCACGGGGCTCCCCAGCACTGCTGCTGCTGACCGTGCTGCTGGGGACAGTCAGTCCCCTGGTGTTCTAGGGGTCACACCAGCCCTCCGACAGGCCTGTGCTGTGGGGACGCAGACACAACCCAAGCGATTGCTACTAACATAGAAAACACGCACACCCACTCCAACACAGTGTACAAGTGAAGAGGGCATAACTGAACTAAGCCATATCTCTCAGACCCGGACAGCACATCCGTCGGAGTCAAGACTGTTTGTTCATCACTGACTCCAGAGGAATTGGCAGCTGTTACTATTATCACTGCAAATCTCATTGCCAGCTGCAGAGCCCATTGCGGACCTGAAAGGCTGCGAAAGAGTCCCCAAAAGAAAGACAAAAACAAACTGATCTATCAACCTAAAAGGAAAAAAAAATTCGCTACTCTACCGTGGTGCACCCTATTACCGCTCTGCCCAGTGTGTGGACCAACCAAATAGAAGCATTCTTTGCTGTCAGGTGCATTGTGGGTTTAAGGAAATCTGTTACGAGCTGCCATATTGGCCTGCTTCGGCTCCCCGCCCCCATCCCTTCCAACCTGTGCTTTAGTGAAAGTTGCTCTGTAACCCTTGTTGGTTGAAAGGTTTCTTTGTCTGATGTTAGTGATATACATGTGTAACAGACCCCTTCCAAAGCGCAAGCCAGTCATACCCCTGTATATTTTAGCAGCCTGAGAGCCCAGTGCCAGCTCACACCCACTTCACAAGAGTGGCTAGAGGAAAGAGAAAGTGTATCTATCCTTTTGTATTAAAATGAAGTTATTTTTCTTGAAATACTGTAATATGTAGATTTTTTGTATTATTGCCAATTTATGTTACCAGACAATCTGTTGATGTATCTAATTCGAATCAGCAAAGACTGACGTTTGATTTTTTGTCCTCTCTTTGCTTTGGTTTTGTTTCGTTGTGCAGAGATTTCTCTGTATGGGCAACGAGCGTGCTGGCATCAAAGAATATCAGTTTACATATATAGCAATTGTAATAAGATTCCACCAAAGGACATTCTACATGTTTTCTTGTTGCTTTAACGCTGGAGAATTTAAAGAATAAAAATTCCTGCATAAATGACGTCAGGAATTTGCATTGCCGCTTCTTAAGAGGAAAAGGAACAACCCTCCGAGAGTTTCACAGTCACTTCACTGATTTTGTGTGGACCTAACACAGTCAACTGACGTCATCAGTAGCCCAGGAAGATGGATGGATAGTCACTAGCTTGGACAGCGTCTGCAAAATACGAGACTATTTTCCACCAGGGAAAAATCCTAACCGCAAGAACAGGGAGAAAGAAATATCTAAGTGATTGCCAAGATTATGCCAAAGCCTGTTGGCAGAGTACTGAGAGACTTTTATTTTTAAGTCACGCTATTTTCACAGATTTATGGTGATCATGTGACTCTAGGGATGCTGATCAATGTATCCTTCCAAATACAGTGTTTACATGGAGTATCATAAGAGGCCACCTGGGGAACCAGGACAGCAGCAGGGAAATTGAGTGATTAGCAATTTGACTTTGAATATATTCTAAGTATTTAAATGAAATATCAAAATATACAGCAGCAAGTAGACATAACTGCTGTTCCTGAGAATAAAGTCTGTTTCAAGTACTGCCCAAGGTGTAATAAATTCTTGTTTCTGCCTTTTATTAGGCCAATTACCATACAAGACAGCAAAGGGAGCCGGGGAGGGGGGAGAAACACTGCAAAGTTCTGGTGGAACAGTGCATGTTCTGTCCCAGGATACTGCCACCCCACAGGTGACAAATGTGTCAGCAGCAGCATCTCTCAGAATCAGAAACAATTATGAGGCCAAGACAGAAGCTTAAGGACAATGAAGTCCTACGTGACTTGGTGGGACAATAACCTATGACAGTATTAGGTCAGAAACTCGTTCCAGGCTGAATTCTTCACCCTGCTGCCAGTCTTTGCTGAGCAGAGGGGGAGGAAATGCCTTCTGATAAATAACCCGAGTCAAAACTAGATGAAGGAACAGCATGTCTTATTGGTTTTGTTCCCAGAAAAGCCAATTCAAAGAAGGCAATAAAAGGTAAGCAGGTAATGCCTGTTCTGCCTGCTACCCCACGTCCAAGTCGATTGAATGTTTGTTATTCAAACCAACAGCCTCTTTTGATGTAAGAAATAGGGAAAGATGAAAATAAATTAGCGCTTTGGCTTCATGCCAGAGTGGCCAACCAGAAATGGCAGATTTACATTAGAAGCATAAATAGAAAATTATATTCCCAGCTCACCAAAGAATACACATGAAAAAGCTGATAGCCTACAGAGTGTGAGATTACTTCTAATGAGGTGGACTTCTTATATTAAGATGGAGTTTAAGTTGTCGTATAGTTTATTAGCACAAACCAAAGGCAGACTGTGTTATTCCTGGCAATGGTGGACTTTATAATTATGCACTCATAACCTTGCCACAATGATCAGGAATCAGATAATGCACAATTCAATCCATGGGATTCCAAAAAAGCTCATTCTGAAATTTAATGAAGGCCTGATTTAAACCGATTCATCTGCATTTTATCTTTATGAGGCTATAAGAATCTAAATTGATGAGGAATATCTTGCATTCAGTGTATTTAGATATAGTTCTCTGAATTTCTTGGAGTGATGTGATCTACTTTTAATAAAAATTCACTTTTAGGTATATAACAAACGTAAATGAAATGTTCTTTTTAATCTGGATTCTCGAGTTCTTTAAAAAGCCAATTCTCTTGAAGAAATGTCAGCCGATGGGATTTCCTCTGCTGCTTTCTAGAAGTCTTTCAAGTTGTAATGTTTTGTCCTGAGACAGGGCTGAGGCAAACAGGGCGTGCTAAGTCATGCCCACATTTGAGGATCAAGTTCTTGCTTTGTGTCCTGGAAGGTTCCTTAAGGCGAGCTAACCAGCTATTCCATGAGCTCCTCTGTCAACTGCCCTACAAAGTAGGAACATCACTCTTCCCACTATTGATGTGTATAAAACTCAAAAGGGGTGGGAGAGTCAAAACAACAGCTATGTAGAGAGTGTTACTGTGCGCAGAAGTAACCTGTCTTACTTACCATAAAGTGGGGATGAGTTGTCACCCAGCCACGTTCACTCTCCTGCACTGTCCCAGTTAACCAGTCTGATCAGATGTCCCCACAGGATGGTGTGGGCTCCTAAAGGCAGGCAGCACAAAAGGCAGTGCACAGCCTTGAGCACCGGGTTGGAAGAGGGCACAGACTCCACAGTTGAGTAGTTTCAGGCATGTCCCATTTGCCCTTTCCTGGACCTAGGACTTTACTATGGTCTAAGAATCCCATTCTCCCTTTCCTGGACCTGAGACTTTACTGGGGTCTAAGAATATTTAAATAGAAACCCTGAAATTAAGTCTTTCTTTTCATCTCCTTCACCCCCTACCACGAATAATCCAGCAATATGGGAGAAAAAAAACATATTCTTAAGTGGGATGTTACATTGAAATGCTATGTTATACTTCACCTATTGTTTGTTTCCAGGCAAAATATCTGTTTAACAATTTCTGTGCTCACAGGATTGAGCAGGATACTAGAGATCTTGGGGATACATAGTATTTTCATAACATATGACACTGTCTGTGTGTATTTACCATCTGGTATGATGTAAAATTTCAGCTTCTGAAATCTAAGCAAGTTCTTTCCTTACCATGCTGACCCCTCCAGCCTTTATTGATAAGGAGGGTATGATATTCACTTACCCATGAGTTGGAAGAAGGTGAACAACCAGGCTTAAAAATGAGGGCTTTTCAAAAGAAACCCAACTGGAGTCATTATTATGTATAAGAATAAAAAGCAAATAAGCAACACTCCAGGGATTTTGACACAAATGCCTAACTCTGAACAATTCTTTTAGTCTCTGGCAATCAGCACTGGATTGTAATTTATATTATTTATTTGTTTGTTTGTTGTGTATGGATGCTTTGCTTATACTGGTGCCCTAGAGGTAAAGAGAAGGAGTCAGATCCCCTAGAACTAGAGTTAGAAATTGTCGTGAACCACCATGTGGATGCTGGGAATTGAATCCAGGTCCTCTGCAAGAGCAACCAGTGCTTTTAACCACTGAGCCACCTCTCCAGTCTCTCACTGCTATTTTTAAGAAACATCAGTCACTTGACACAAACATTCTGCACGTTCTGAGTATGTCCATATAGTGTTTTTATTTAAACTCTATTTTTAGTTTCTTACATTATAAGTAGCTTTCTTGCCCTTCCGTTACCTAAAAATGGATGCCAAAAACCTCCTCACATAAACTGCACACAAACACAAGATGATGTCAGAGAAAAAAAAAAAAAAACATGCCAACTTCCGTATTTTGAATTTTCCCCAAACAGTCTCCAGAACAGAGACCTTCTGTTCTTCTCAGCACCTGGTGTGGTGTGACTCCCAGGCGACCATCTTCATTAAGCTTCTGAGGAACCATGGAGAGAAGACACAGCCATGCCCCATGCACAAGTCACACTACTGCACGTAGCTAGAAATGGGAAATGACATCTGTGGAAACCAAGTTAATGTTGACTAATACGCAGTTACTGAAACTCTACTACAGAAGAAAAATAGTGCCCCTACTACATTTTTAGAGGGAGCTCTGAAATAATTCTGTAAGAAGACTGAAATAATTTTGAAGGATGTTTTAAAGTATTTGGACCTTTAGTAACTGCTGGAATCCTACTCCCCTCAGTCTGCTCCTATCACCCAAAAGCTGCCTTTAATTGATGAATTAAAATGGAGTAGTAACATTTAAAAATTAGGTGATGTTTTTATTAACCCAAAAATGACACCTGCTAAAATGGGTCATTATTCTACAAAACCCAATGTTAGCACTAAAGATTTAGCTAAGCTGACTGAGGCAAAAGGTAGAGGGTTGTAAGTAAAAATAACCCCCATTTTCCAAATATAGTCCCATTTTTTCCCAGAGGTATCATTTGAACTATTCTTTAATTAGAATTAGAAATTCCACATTGGCAAAAAAAAAAAAAAAAAAGAAAGAAAAAAAAACCTCACTGGGAAGAGTAAAATAAAATTTCCTTACCTAGGCGTAACTAGAGACAGAAATTCCTGCATGGCTCGAGAGTGTCAAGTCCCTTAAAGACATCATATACCGAAGTTGTATGGTGGTGATTGCTGATAGCACCACAGCAGAGCTTGTCTGTTACACAGTCGACCGCAGAAAAGCACACACCTGAAGTCCTGTTAAGAATAGGTGATGTTTTTTTGGGCCCCAGGCAGTCAATTTTGTTTGTATTTGCACTCCTAAGGAGGGCTGCTCCTGTTGAGAACCGTCTTCCCTCTGCCTATGAGAAACACTGCAAGAAAGCATCCTCCAAGGAAATAGCATTCTGCTATTTACCCCATGAAGCCCTGAGTAATTGTTTTGGCTTTCTTGGTGTGATAAACACCTAGAGGCAAAGAGATTAGTGTCATCACTCTCCATCTCTTTTTCTCTGCCTTTAGGAAGGTGTTGGGGGTGGGCATGGGGCTTGCTTCCAATTTAGTGTGACGAGGTCTGTGAAAAACATTTCTGTCCGCAGATGTGTAATTATGAAGACCCTGCTAAATATTCAGTTTATTAAATTAATAGTGTAACAAATATTGGAGCAGTTTTACAACCACTTAAACTTGTGTTTACATCCTGTGTAATTACAATTCATAATTGGGAAAGCAGTCAAATCTAAACACATTCTGATCAATGGTTCTCAGGCTGTCAGGCAGACCCAGCACAAGGCAACATGGTAAGAGTTTTTTTTTTTTTTTTTCGGTTTGTCTGTACTAGCTTTATTTTTGTTGTTGTTTTTTTTTTTTTATTGAAAAAAAATTTTTCCACTTCCTCCCTGCCTCCCATTTCCCTCCCCCTCCTCCCGCTCCTCTCCCCCTCCCCCCACTCCTCTTCTCCTCCCTCTCCAGTCCCAAGAGCAGTCAGGGTTCCCTGCCCTGTGGAAAGTCCAAGGTCCTCCCCCCTCCATCCAGGTCTAGCTAGGAAGGTGAACATCCAAACTGTCTAGGCTCCCACAAAGCCAGAACATGAAGTAGGATCAAAACCCCCGTGCCATTGTCCTTGGCCTCTCGTCAGCTCTCATTGTCCACCATGTTCAGAGAGACCGGTTTTATCCCGTGCTTTTTCAGTCACAGTCCAGCTGGCCTTGGTGAGCTCCCAATAGATCGGCCCCACTGTCTCAGTGGGTGGGTGCACCCCTCGTGGTCCTGACTTCCTTGTTCATGTTCTCCCTCCTTCTGCTCCTCATTAGGACCTTGGGAGCTCAGTCTGGTGCTCCAGTGTGGGTCTCTGTCTCTATCTCCATTCATCGCTAGATGAAGGTTCTATGGTGATATGCAAGATATTCATCAGTATGGCTATAGGATAGGTTCATTTCAGGTTCCCTATCTTCAGGTGCCCAAGGAACTAACTGGGGACATTGCCCTGGGCACCTGGTAGCCACTCCAAGTTCAAGTCTCTTGCCAACCCTTAGGTGGCTCCCTTAACTAAGATATGAGTTTCCCTGCTCCCCTATCCAACCTTCCTTTATCCCCAATCATCCTGTTTCCCCAAGTTCCCCTCAAACTTGTGCAACCACAAATCAGTGTGGCGGTTTCTCAGAAAAATTGGGATCAACCTACCCCTGGACCCAGCAATACCACTCTTGGGAATATACCCAAGAGATGCCCTATCATATGACAAAAGCATTTGTTCAACTATGTTCATAGCAGCATTATTTGTAATAGCCAGAACCTGGAAGCATCCTAGGTGTCCTTCAATGGAAGAATGGGTGAAGAAAGTGTGGAATATATACACATTAGAGTACTACTCTGGGGTAAAAAAACAATAACTTCTCGATTTTTGCATGCAAATGGATGGAAATAGAAAATACTATCCTGAGTGAGGTAACCCAGACCCAAAAAGAAGATCATGGGATGTACTCACTCATAATTGGTTTCTACCCATGGATAGGGGCCACCGAGTCTATAATTTGTGATCCTAAAGAAGCTAAACAAGAGGGTAAACCCAAGGAAAAACATATAGTTATCCTCCTGGCTATGGGAAATAGACAAGATTGCCGGGCAAAAAATTGGAATCTTGGGGGTGGGGTGGGATGGGGGTGAGGGGAGATGGGGAGAGAAAAGTGGTAAGTGGTTTTTAAAACCTAGAATTCAAATCAATTCAGAGGGGTGAGAGAAGACGTTGAGCAGTGAAATGTTTTAAATTGTGAATTATATTGGATGTAAAAATGATGATTTTTTTCTGGGCATGAAAAACAATATACTTCTTTAAACATTAAAAAGCTTATAAAATGTAAATAGGACTGGTATAAGAGCTACAACTTACCCCAACTTTTGAAAGAATCATCAAATAATACATTGTTGTCATGGGAAGAATGATAGAGGCACATGGATGTATGAAAAACTATTGTCCAGCAAATCACTTCCATTTCAAATTGCTGAACTCGGGGCTACCAGGTGTCCCTGTGTAGGTGCTGAGAAGTTCCATCTGGACGGGTGAGTGTGTGCTATCCAGGGGCGGACTGTCCCGGAAGAGAGCACAAACCCCCCTCCCCCAGCTCCTGCTGCAGGGCTTTCTTTCCTACACAACCCCCCCCCCCAAGTCTGCCTTGTCTGCAAGGTCCTTTGCTGAGGAACAGCTTACTGCTCCTACACTAAGGCTACCCACTCAGAGTGGTGAGTGCCTGCCTACTGGGCAGGCCTCAAGAACCCCCGAAAGGGAGCGCAGGTACCTCCAGCTTGTGCTGCAGGGTCACCTGTGTTCTACTTGACCCCGCCCTCCCCCCCCCCAGCATTTGCCCTTTTGTCCGCGGGTCATTGGACTACCAGGCGTCCATGTTTTGGTGTTGAGGAATCCATCTGGAAGGGAACGGTTCCTGTCCCTACACTGAGGAGATACACCCAGAGAGTTAGTCACAGCAAAGACTGGACCAAGATACCAGGCCTCTCCTGGCTCCATTTGAAGGAAGAGATGGGCGGGCGCCAATGCAAGAATTCCTCCAACAACCTGAAAGGCGACGTGACATCACCAGAATCCAGGAATCCCAAAATAAGAAGAATTGTACACCCTATTCCAAAAGAATTAGAAGAACTCGACTCAAAGTGAATTATATGAAAATAATAGAGGACCTTAAACAGGAGGTGAAAAATTGCCATAATCAATTAGAGATTACAAACAAAAAGGTAGAGGAAATGAATAAATCTCTCAAAGATACCCAAGAAAACCAAGAGAAACAAGAAAAAGCAATCAAACAGGTAAGGGAAACGGTTCAAGACTTGAAGAATGAAGTGGAAGTAATGAAGAAAACACAAACCGAGGGAAGGACGGAGATGGAAAATTTGGATCAAGTTGCTGAACTCCCTTTCATATGTATTCATATTTATTTCATGGCTAGATGCCAGGTATAAATAAAAAATGAAAAATGGCCCAGGCAAGGAATATAATTTGAGACCAACTAACCAGACTATCTAAATAACTTGATGGCTTTGCTATACTTTTCATAGGAACTTGGAGGGGACATGGAGGTTCACATCCTCTGGTTCCCTTTAACAACCTCCTTCCTCCATCTGAACAGCATGTGCTCCAAAACAAGTCTCAGATAAAGCTCTGAAAAGATGCTCTACCTCCTTAACATGTTGGTCATCAAATCCCCATGCCACTTGTCTCAGCTACTTTTCCTATGACTCTGATAAAATACTCTGAGGAAAGCAACTTAAAAGAGAAAGGTCATTTTGGATCATAGTCAGTCTTAGAGGCCACCACAGCAGGGAGTCCTGTCTGCAGGAACCTGAGAAGTATGGCCACATAACTTCTGCTGCCAGAAAATAGGAAACAGTGAATACCCATGTTCAGATTTCTCCTTGTATGCAATCCAGGATCTGGGCCACAGGAAATGATGCTACACTCCCTTAACATACACTGTCGCACCTCAAATATACTACTTAAAATAATCCCTTATAGGTATGCCTGAAGCTAACTTCATCTAAGTGATCCATACAAGTATTTCTAGAGCTGTGTCTCCTAGGTGACTGCAGAATCTGAGGTTGATGATCCCACTAACCATCACATCTCTTGTTATAATGAAATTATAGAAATCAGATTCTTGAGCCAATCCAAACAGAAGTATATTTTCATGTTAAATTCTCACATTAATGCATATGGCATAATACATTTACAAGCCTGTGTGTTAAGGGTTACCTCTAATTAAGGGTAGGCAATACTCAGTTTATCTGAGACTCATTCTTAATGAATGCCAGTACACTATGCAGATTTAACAACCTCTCTCTAGGTCTGCAAATGTGACCATGCTCAGAAAGGCTCTGAAATAACATATGTTCACATTTGGTTCTCGGAGCTCTGAGAACCACAGCCTGCTCTAGTTTCTCCACTACAGACATTTTTTACTAGAAATATCTTCAACAATATCTTTCCAACCCATGACATAAAATGTATGACAAATAAAATAAAATGCATGTGCCGCTGAAAGACATTTGGATTGAACAATGGCACAAAGCCATTTTCTTTTCCACCAACTTGTTCTATTTGTGTTGTGATTCGAGCTCACAAGCGTAAGATTAGGAGCAAAGGTTTCCCTAATTGTCTTCACACTTTCCTGAGTGTGGGCAACATTCTGAGTACATAAAGCCCTTAATTCACACTGGATTCTCCAGACCTGCACTAATCGTCATCCATAGCTACCTCTCTACAGCGATTGAGCGCCCAAATGTGGTTAGTCCGAGCTGGCTGGTCCTATGAGAACATGAGATTTCAGAGTCTTAGCACAAAGCATACAAAGAACTTTGTGGAACATTTTAAAATAATTTTTATATTGATCCCATGTTAGAGTAATAATATTTTGGATACCCTGGATTAAATAAAATGTGTTATCACAATTGATTTTAATTGTTCCGATCTCCTTCTCTAATGTAGATCCTAGGGGTTTTTAACTTACACAAGTGGCTAACATTATGTTTCTATTGAGCAGCATTTCTCTGAGCATCAAATTTTCTCGTCTATAAAATGAGATTAATGGTATTCATTCTCCAGGATGAATATGAAAAAAATAATGAGGTAACAAACCTGAAATACTTGTTGAATTGTAAAGTAGGGGAAATACGTGACATAGTACAGATCCCAGGACTTGAGTCAACGTTAGTGTGTCTTTGCTTTTTCTGTTACCATTTTTTTTGTATCCTCACCATTAGAATTCCTTTGTTGAGTCAGACACTGATGCTGACGTGAGTTAACATTAAAAGCATTGCTCACATACATATGCCTGTGGGCATCTTTAGACACTATAGTGAGACCTCAGGTTGAAAGCTGGTTAGAATACAAAAATGTAGACTAAAACTCTGAAATATAAGCTAATTAAAAACCTTACAACAATTTGATGCAAAGCCCCCTGGAACTCAGTTGCCTAGATCAAAATGGGTATCCTGATTCTCACCCCCCAAAGAGTTTCATATTCAGGAAATGTCAGCTGTCACGGGACAATGCCCATTCGGTCCTAAAAGATGGCTGCACATTTCCTTTCGCTGGAGTCTCCCATTCAGGCCAGTCCAGCTCTTTGTTTAGAATTCTAGTGCCTAAATTTTCATCTATTTTCAGAGACAAGCAATGAAATAGGATGATGCCCTTGGTAAGAGCCTTAGAGAGTTTCTGGGGTGAGAAGTTTCATGTTTCAGAACAGGTAAGTAGTCAAGTCTTTTTGTTTACCTTTTTGATTCAATAAAGCAATCAGAAAAATTGAACAGGTTTCATGTTTCATTCCTCAACTTGAATATTTGAGTTTTCCTAAATTGAATTATTTGACTGAAACAAACTATATCAGAGAATGGGGGTTGGAGAGAGGAAATCAAATTCTCATTTTGCTTGTCAGCTCACGGTTGTAGCGTCGGCACGGATTCTCTGAGGCCCCGTGAGATCCTACTTAATTAAAGTCTGTTCATTCTAACTCCAGCTGGCCCACTGACTCGCTCTGTGGCCTCACCCTGTGAAGTCCTGTACCCACTAGAAAGGCTCAGGGGGCTGTGAATGCAAGGAATCAATGATCAAAAATTAATTTTAAAGCCTGTGGTAAGAGCACATTAACATGAACTGAACATCCTGCCTTGTGGAGAGGCTGATCTGCAGAGCTGTGGTCCTCCAGAGGATCTGAGGACAAAATTCTGCAGCCAGAGCGTACCTTGAGAATAATGATGCATGCCACTAATAACTCAGTGCTAAGTTACAAGCCCAAATTGGAGACTTGGCAGAGAAATACACAGCCTCAGTAATTTCCAGTTTGGTGTAATAATATGGAAAAGGCTTTTGGTGCTGGGGATGGATCAGCCCAAATGAGCTGGAATTGATAACTGCCTGTAATAGTAAGGGCAGGAGAGAGTGATCACGTCTCTGTCCTTGCTGCCTTATCTAGGGCTCTCCAGACGTGACAGTTTTAGGAAGTGAGCCTTTAAGTGTGTTGTGAAAACGTACTACAATATCCTGTGGCATAAAGCATGGCACCTCTAAAATCACCTCAACCAGAACTCGGAATTGGAGCCCCCTTTCCAAGGGAGGGAAAGGGGGTTTGTTCTTGCAAAAAGTAAAGGAAAATGATAAGCCAGGAAAACTGATGTGGGCCTGAGACAGTAACTCAGTCAGTAAAGGGCTCACCTTGAAAGCTCGAAGGCCCAAGTCAGATCTCCCCCAGAAGCGTAGTGATGTGAGCTTGTAACCACAGGTCCGAGGACACAGAAACTGCAGATCCCTGATGCTTGGTTGGCCAAACAACCTTGATTACTTAGTGAGCTCCAGACCAATGAGGGACTCTGTCCCAACAAAAATAGGTAGATAGTTCATAAGGAATGATGGTTAAGGTTGTCTTCTGAAGTACACAAGGCCACACACACATGTGCGCACACACACACACAAGCACACACATGTACACACTCACACACAAGCACACACATGCATACACACTACACACCCGTGAACACACATGCATACACATGCACATACCACATACCACACACCTGTGCACACACATATGCACACACACACACAATAGAGCAATAATATCTGTCCTCTGGACAGCAGGACAATACTTCTCTTTTATTGGGGGACAAATATATTGTACACAGGTGGACTATCCGCGTATTATCCTGATTACAACACACTGAAGTTGGTTATCTGCGGTCAGAGACATAGGAATCAAAGAACTTTTATAGTTTCCGTAATACAGACAGCATCTTGAGCATGGCCCAACAATCATCTGTCTCAAAAGTCACCAAAGCATGAAAAAGTCATGAGGAAGTATGGAGACAGCAGTCGCTTTGGTTTAATAAACACTGAACTATGAGCTTGGTGAAGGTCACTGCAGGGAATGAGACTCCCTCATCTCCTGGCTGTGCATTTCTTTATGCAAAGCCCCTTCTAACTATCTGAGGACATAGGTTTTCAGTATGATTTAAAATCCAGTGCCAAGACACAACAAAAGACAAGGAAAGGCTCCCTTTCAGGAGTTCATACTCCAGTTATGTCTACGGGTGGCAAACATGGACACAGCACTGAAACAATATGTGGAAAGTGACCCGCCATCTGGGGACAGGGAGTAGTGATGCCACCTGGGATGGAGGTGAGATCATTTTAGGAAAAAAATGACATTTCAGTGGGCACACAAATTAAATAGGATATTGATGTTACCAGTATCTTGGGGCAACTCTCACAGTTGGAAGGTACAGCAAAGACAGCATTCAGAATAAAAGAATGTGTTTTAGGAAGAGCATGAAGGAAATGTAGCCAAAGGGGCTGAACAAAGGAAAGACTGGCAAAGGAGGGAACACACAGGAGGAGTCATCTTTTACAGTGGTATGGAAATTTATGCAAATATTTTAGTGAAGTTTTCTGGGAAAAATATGAGGGAAGTAACCTCCTTACAAGAGTCTGCCTTTTGCAATCTGATTTCTGTGCCATGTTCCACTAAAAGTAGCAAAAAGAAGTGTTCAATAAATGCTCCGAGACTGAATGAACTCACAGATGCATGGATAAGCCAACTGCACAACAGTGTGTCCAGACATTCTGAACCATCTCATTGTAAAAGATGGATATCTAACAACCTGTACCAGGTTTTGAGTGAGAAAGCAAGGTTAATAAATATTATAGGATAACCTGCATTCCAAAAGTAAAGAAGCCGCAAATCACGGAAATGTCTGAGGAAATGTGTACACGTTCATGAAACAGATCCCTAAGCTTTCACCAGGGAAGTGACAGTCACCGACAGCGTCCCTGGACCTCCTCTTGCCACATGTGACCTTTCCCTATAATATAGTCTCCTTTGTGTGAAGGCCTCTGTGACATTTACCTAGAGGCCAATCAAAGTAACAAGAACATGTTTAACACCCCAAACCCATGTGCTTGCTCCCCTAACCTCCCTCTGTTCCCATCCCAGGCCATAGTTTCTTATGTCCCTGTTTGCCACACCCCAGGGTTTGAAATCTGCTGTCCTGTATCCAGTCTTAGGAGTTTACATCTCCCAACAGATCCGCTGTCGTGACTGCCCTACCAGCTTCCTTTCTCTCACACTCTTCCCCACTTACTAACTAAAATTCTTCTCTTCTTCAATGTGCCAGTGGCTTCTCCTCACAGGCAGAGCCCAAAGAGCGAGCGCTTGAGTAGCCCTCCACTGTATCCCTCCCTATCTTCCTACTGAACCAGCCCTCACCCACTGGCTCCAGACACATGACTTGCCTTTTCCTCCAGTGTGCTCTCTGCACTGGGGCTCTGCGTTGGCTTCCCGGAGTCTTCGGCCTCTAGACAATTTCTTTAATTCATTTAGGAATTTGTTCAAATGTCACTTCATCAGACATCCCTGTCTCCCTCGCCAGTCACCTTCTCCTTCTTTGTCTTTCTCTGTTGTTTTCTTTTGTTTTTTCCGCCACCTTCTCCCTACTGACATTATAGTGTTTGTTTGTTTATTGTCTGTCTTTTCTGCTAGAAGGGCTTGGAACACCTGGGATGGCATCCGACATTATAGAAGATACAAAATAAATATTTGTGAAACTGGTAAATGAACTGAGGCCTCGGGAGACATTGATGCCAGTGCAGTTGCCTACAGAACCTGAATGAGGCCTTGAGACCCTTGTGAGCTGTGCTCTAGTGCCCATCACTAATCTCAAAGTATTTTAACCTAGAAGATAAAAGCAGAATGTCATCTTTGTACAAAACCATAGAAGCTTTAATTTTTATTGTTTTTTTTTATAATAGAGAGCATTTTTACTGCTCTTAGTTGAAGAACCTAAGGCATATAGTAAGTCTTTGCTCAGCCTGCTTTCAGTAGAAAAGGTTAAGTAGCGAAAAAGGTTGTGAGACTCGTGATGTATGAATTTAGCCAGCAGTGTAGTAGCTCAATTGAATTTGGAAAGTATTTCCTTCCAATATATGCCCTGTTCTCACCTCTCCCCTCTGTGACTCCTCGGTGAATTGGAAGGAAAGAAGAAATGTCTCACCATTAACCAGCAACACCAGAGGAGCGTCCATCCCATTCTCCTTCAGCAGGATGGCCTCAAGTGGACTGGCTACTCTCTTTGTCCTGGCATCTCTCCTTCATTACAGGGAAAGGGGAAATACTATCCTGTACTTACACGGGACTCTTGGAGGAAGCAGTGCTCTTGCTTGTGTTTGTGGCAAGAGCCCTTAATTTACAATTGACATTTGCTGTCTTCAAACATTAACACTCAGTCACTCAGGTGACATAACAGTCTGACAGGTCCCAAGAGCTTCCTGCACTGACTGCCTCGTGCTCCAATGGCACTACTGGGATAAGTGTTAAATAAAGACAAGGGGAGAGAGGTGTAAGTGGAGGCTGCTTGTTCGTTTTCTGGTCTTCCAGACCCGAATAATCACACAGAAACTATATTAATTTCAACACTGCTTTGGCCAATGACTCATGCATGTTCTAGCTAGCTATTACATTTTGAATTAAAACATTTCTATTAATCTGTGTATCACCACGAGGCTGTTGCTTACTGGTAAAGGTTCTGGTTGTCTGTCTCCTTCAGCAGCTACATGGCGTCTCCCTGACTCTGCCCACTCTCTCTGTATGTATCTCTTCCAGCCTGGCTATATTCTGCCCTACCATAAACCAAAGTAGCTTTATTCATTAGCCAACAAAAGTGACACATATACAGAAGCGCATCCCACATCAGACAAAGACCCAGCTCTGCATTTGCAAAACCTCTTTCAGCCAAGGTTCTCAGAGCCCCAAATAAGCATTAGGAGGAATTATTATCCTCACTTTACATAAAGAGGAGAAACATTTGATTTCTTTAGTAATGGCCTCTTACAACAGTTTCTAAATGTAATTACATTGGTTGGAAGTACCAACTTATGCTATGAAATTACCGGCACATTACATGAGAGAAATAAAAGGCAGCAATATATCATAGAGCTTATTAAGTACAAGAAATTTCCTTCACATTCTATATTCTACTCTCAGAGGGGGCCAATCATGGACATCATAACTGTGAGGAATTAAGGGACCATGGCTGAATGTTTCAACATTATCCTGGGAATACAGGACCAGCTATGCAGCTGGCACAGTGCTGGGAACATTAGCATACCTCATTCCCTTCTATCCCCAGCCCACCTCACTTTGCAGGGAACTGTGACTTAAGGGAGTAAGAAGCTAGGTGTTAGATTCCAGGATTGGTGCTATTTCCATGGCCCACAACACAGTGACAAGACCAGGACAGAGCTCATCTCCATCTCCTAACACTTCCAGTTCTTTTTCTATCCATGTATACTACACAGGATATACCCGAGCCATGCATTGATGGGCTCAGAGAGAGAGCATGCTGAAGAAAGACACAGTGGCCTGCCCCCTACCAGTAGGCCTCCACTACCCATCAAGAGCTCAAGCCTCTTTCCTTGTTTGAAGAAATAATTGGGAATGCATGTTATAAGGGCCAACTGACTGGTTTGTAGCCCAGTTTCTCTACTTGGTATTAACTTATATGATCTTGGTATTAGCTTATCTTTAGTGTGCCTTAGTTTCTTTACAGTGAAATGAAGTCAATAATATCTAAGTCATGCTTTCTTAGAAGAATTGAGCATGTCACTGGAGAAGCACTTAATAAATATTGGATATTCTAATTATTGCTGCTATTATTATTAACTTCCTTTAGTGGCTTCATGAGCTCATATAACTGTCTTTTAATTTTTGTTTCATGTGTATGGGTACTTTTGTATACATATATGTCTTTACACCCCATGCATTCCTGGTGACTGAGGGTATTGGACCCTCTGGAATGGGAGTGGCAGACAGATATGAGCCACCATGTGGGTTATGGAAACCAAACCCAGGTCCTCTACAAAAGGAGTAAATGCTCTTAACCCCTCTAAGCCAATTGTCTAGTTCCAACATCTACTGCTTTAACGTCTATTTCTATAACGAACTCTTCTGTCTCTCTACTCTATTCAATCTTCTCCTGAGAGGTGCCAGAGATGATAGATTGGAGTAAGAGCCAGAGACCATGGCTCTACAGAAATCAAATCCAGCTGACTAATTCTGATACAATCTTAAGCATAAATAGGCAAATAGTAGGTACCCATTTTTTATTTTACTGCGTTTCAAATAATCAAAGTTGTCCTGAAATTTTCCCTTGTGAGTTTAAATATGAGACAATACCAAATAACAATTTAAAAAGCAAAAATTTCAGGAGCTGAAATAAAAATGAAATAACGGGGAATCATGAAAGGAGAAGGGAGGCAGAGGGAGTGACAAAATGAATTCCATTTTGTCCTTGGGCACAGGAATTCCAAGACTTGAAGGGTCTTTAGCTGTCCCCCTCAGTTAGCTGCCCAGGCACTTCCAATCAGCACATTCTAATGGTTTCTTCACCACTAGATATTTTTGGCTAGACCTCCTCTCCTTTATTCTTACTGCCCTACACTCATGGCAGGATTTCTTTGCACACCACCTTAACTTTGCAAATTCCTGCCTCTACATTTCCCTAACCAGTTCACCCTGCTGCCTGCTGCCAAGAAGTAGTATGACATACACTCTGAGGATGCCAGTTCTGCCATTTCAGGAAGCCCTTTGGAGATATCTATTTTAATATTTAACCCATATGCCTTACCATTTTCTGATATCCACTAGTAAGTCGGGGTGTTGGCTAAAGAAATTTATACTTAACAGCCTCTCTGTTTCAGTACCACATAGATACTGAACACTAAGTTTTGGTCACAGCATAGCAGAGACAAAAGAAATTGTGTATCAGAAACAGGTGGAAAAAACTCATTCAGACACATCACTAAACAATGCTTGCTTACAGAGGCTTCTCATTTAAAATACCACGGTCGCTGGGTAATTGCATTAATAAGTAAACTACTTTTAATTATATGAATACATGTGGAAGGGGTCTCAGATGTTGACAAAGAACAAAACAAGAGTCTGTCCTTTATCTATGTTCCTCCCACATCCACGCACCTATTTGAGTCTCTATTCGACCATTGATTTAATTGCTCTGGGATAGTTCTCACTTGCAAACAATAGAGAGTAAGGGAGTTGAGTACTGGAAGATAGACAAAAGATTGGAAGTGTGGAGAGACGCCACAATTCAAATGTCTTCAGTGGCCACAGTTGCAAGACCATAAGAATGATGAGGATTATACATCTTGCCTAAGAGCACCCACATTCCATTTTTCTTTCAAAACTCTGGGAAAACAAATTAGCTCAGTAGGACAGGATTACCACAAGAGAAGCCTTTGTTGCACCTGCCCATTGAGTCTAGGCTAGGGTTACACCACCTCTAAAGGGTTGTGTGTCTTTTGGAAAGGGCTACCAATTCTTAGAATCTTGGAACCTTGGTCTTCTGCTTTGAAAGCTGATATATGTAGGTAGACTTTTCTGTTCCTCCAGCAAGTTTCCAAGTAACCACAGAGATTTATTAATTGTAAATGCTCGGCCAATAGCTTAGGCTTGTTTCTAACTAGCTCTTATAACTTAAATTAACCCACCTCTATTAATTTATGAGCTGTTGCATGACTTGTGACCTCATCTGGTACATGTCCTGCTTCTTCTACATCTGACTGGTGATTCAACCATTCCTTTTTCCAGAGTTCTCTCTGACTCCTCTGCTTTACCTCTTCCTGCCTAGCTATTGGCCCTTTCGCTCTTTATTAAACCAATGAAATCAACACATATTCTCAGCGTACAAAAGAATTATTCCACAACAGACATGAAATCCATATGCCACCTTCTAGAATTCATAAATATAGCCTCTGTTTTCCCTTACAGAAGTGTGTGTGTACATGCATGTGTGTAACTGAGACTTGAACCTATGACCTTGTCCATGTTAGGCAAACACCCAACTACCTCTACTGCTTAGCTAAGTCTCAGTCCCACAGGAGTACTGTGAAGCCAGAAAAACAGAACTTTAAAATGACCACAGAAGAGTTGCTTTCATTTCCCAGTTATAGACAAAGTTCAGTTTGCTAAATGACACTAAGTCATAAGCAATGACCCCTGTGCTCTTTGGTTTCTAAGCCTTCCCATCTTTTATTAAGATTTCTTCCTTCTTGACCCAGCTGCCTTTAGATTACACAATGTCCCACATTACCCATCTCTGGGTGGTTCAATTCCTAGCCCACCCCTTTTCACCTAGAAATTGTCCTCTGAAGATAACAATGGACGTATGCACATGGGTTATTTGGAATCTCATCCACTTGGGCAATAAAGCCTTAAGAAAACAATGTGTTTTGAGACAGAGCCATAAACTATTTGGTAGGACCTTATCATCTCAAGGCCAGGAATCACAGAGAAAAAGAGAATAGCACAGAAAGGAAAATTCAACCAATGTCACAGAACCATATCTGTAAAACAAAACCAAAAAAAGATGCTTCCTGAACGTAATAGCCAAGCCATGTGACCTCTGCTGCCTTGTGAAGAAGAGAAATTCTCTAAATGAAATCAGTCAGAGGGGTAAACCCAAGAGGAACCTCCTGACTTAGACCTGGGCCTTGGGGGCACAGGGTAAGTCTAGGAAATCAAGCGGAATTGAAGTTCCTCTAAGAGCAGAATGGAATGAGGAGGTGTTCACAAGTCATCCCAACTTCTCCCTTGCTGACAGGCTGTGGCTACTGAATTGAACATTCCACTTCGGCTGTGTGCTTCTGCCTCCGCGCACAGTCCTTGTAAATGTGACCATGTGATAATATGACTACAGCTTGTTTCTGTCTTGGAAACTATGCCTAGAAGGTACCTCTCAGCTATGCACTGTGTTAGGAGCAAAGACAAAACAAGTTCACCGCTGCATGATGCTCAGATACATTGATTTTGAAATAGAACATTAGGACTAAATAGGATCTGGGACTCATATATTCCCTGGAGAACAGCAGCCCCTCCTCCCTGGCTCCCTTTGCATCTCTTGGAACTGAACAATAAACCATCCATAGCATCAAGAGTACTCAGAGCTCAGAGACCACCAAGGATTGCAAGAAAGCAATCTTTTACATCCTTGTTTCCTCAATCCTGTATCTACTTGAGTCTCTGACTTATGAAAACACCAACATTGATGCTCACACAAGGACCAACTTATAAGAAAGATTATAAAGAATCATATGAGAAAAAATGACTTTGGAGTTACTTCTACGGTCTAAATCATGGGGAGAGTTTTGAATGTAAACAGCCACCCTCCTGCAAGGGAGTTATTGATAAAATAAGACTAAAGGTAGCTGGACTCCAGCAAGAAATGACAGGTCACACAAAAGATGCTATTCATATGAACTTAAAGGGACTATGTTCAAAGATATGGGCAAAAAATGTTAAGACCTTTTGGCTGAAGAAACGGCTCTCATCCTCTTGGCGTGGAGCATCAGAAGAGCTAGTCATCACAATAAAACAAAAGAGCCTGGCAACCAAAGGAGCCAGTTGAGCATCCATAAGGGAACAGCCTCTGCCAGTCTTCATGTTGGCAGGAAGGGATTCTGGGGGGATGAGCCACTATTCTTCTCTGCTCTTTCAGATCAGATCTATGCCTCTAAGTCAACCTCAGAAGGGATCCAGAAGGCAAAGGAGCCCCTGCTTATGATCCATGAAAGACCTACAAAAAGTAAACCAAAGTGGGGACAGATGAATACAAGTTTGAGGTAGGTCACAGGGAGAAATGGAGAGTGTGTGACATCACATTAGATAGCTTTCTGCTCCCAGATACTAGCTGAATGGGTCAGCCAGAGAGGTCTCACCATAGCCAGCCCAAATGGCTCGGTTTAGAGTATACATGAGAGTTTGTCTCATGTTATTGCATCTCAACTCACAGCACCCTGCGATGTTAGCAAGCTTCTTGTTCCACAAATAGAGGGATAAAAGGTGCTTTGCTTCATAATTTTCAAAGCAGGCAGTGAAAGTTATAGCCTCAAGCACCCCCAAAACTATCTGGAATACTTAGTGGTCCTTGTCTTAATTTTCTATTGCTATGATAAAACATGACCAAGGCAACTTACAAAAGAAATTACTTAATTGGCTTATGGTTTCTGAGGGTTAGAGTTCACAAGGCAGAAAGAGAAAGTGCCACTGGGAATCAGACATCTTCTCTAACATGGCCAAATCTCCAATCTTCCACAAAGAATCCTACCAATTAGCGACCAAATATCCAAATATGTGAATCTATGAGGGCACTTTCATTCAAACCACCAAGCCCTGTTGTAGTGGCCCTATGATTGGAGGTCACTGGTGTCTAGTTTAGAAACCTAGCCTCAAAGGAAGCCCACAGGGCCCTTGTTCCTCAAGAAGACAATTTACTCTGAGAAGACCAGAACTGACATATTATAACTACAAGGAAATCCCAAACATCCAGGAGACCAGAAAATAAGGCCCAGAAAAACTTCTGTTAAGGGACTACATAATGAGTATTTTAGGCTTCATAGGCTCCCGTGTCCTCTGTTGTAGCTACTCATTAATTCTTTCACTATAGCTCAAAAATAGCAGAGGCCAAGGAAACAAATGGGCATGTGTGGCACTTTGAATGTAATTGGCACCCATAATCCCATAATCATATAGGGAGTGGCCTATTAGGAGGTGTGGCTTTGTTAGAGTGGGTGTGGCCTTGTTGGAGGAAGCATGCCACTGTGGATGCAAGCTTTGAGATTTCCTATGCTCAGGATACCGCCCAGTGTGTCAGTCAACTTCCTGTTGCCTATAAATTGTAGGCTATTTCTCCAGCACCATGTCTGCCTACATGTCACCATGATCCCCATCATGATGGACTGAACATATGAACTATAAGTGAGCTACCACAATTAAACATTTCCTTTATAAGAATTGGCAAGGTCATGGTATCTCTTCACACCAATAGCAACCCTAACTATGTAACTGTGCTCAAAAAAAAAAAAAGTACAAATACAAATGACAGACTGAATTTAGCAATAGTTCGTGGAACCCTGGTTTAGAGTGTTGGATTTAGTATATTCATATAATCCTGCCCTCTTTTGTATCCACAAGTGTCCTTGTTTCACATTTTACACCTACACCCCATTCCTATTCTCTACTGGATTGAAAGCTTCATGGAAATGGGAACTTGCCTATTTATCTGGTTGATACTTATAATTACAAGAATGCATAAAAGAATCAATCAATCAAAATAAAATTATCATTAAGATATTTAACATAAATATCATTAAGATATTTTATAGTTGCATTGTTTACAATAACCTATGTTAAACCCTATTTTTTTTACTTGTTCTTATTTTTTAACTATTTGGTTATCAGAAAATACACAAAAAAACACAGAAAACCTATGTGAGTCCTAAATCTCTTCTACAACTAAAGTGCAGGTTCATGCTCTCACTGCTGCTGCTTTTCTCTAAAGAAGGCAGAGTAGGTTAACTCAAACAAACAACTGTTGATAGTAGAAAAGTAAAGTGGGCTCCTAATTAATGTGTTTGCTAGTGAGACTTACAACACATGAATTAGGTGTTCATACCTAGCATATGTTCAAGCTATGGAACTGGATAGTTGGAGCTTTGTCTATCGTTCATGGCCATCAAAAACTCTAAATGAAAAATCTTTGTAACTCCAGTTTTTATGATCTGCACACATTCCCTATATTTCCCACCTGATAGCCCCAGAGCCTGTGTGACACATCTGCTCTCCTTAGTGCTTCATAAAAGAAAACTTTGAAGCCACTTGTAAGCTACTGTTCTTAGCTCCCAACCACTAAAGCTGACCGAAATGCACAGAACCATAGAAACCCACTGGCAGTGAGATGGAGACAGAGCCAGAGAAGAAAGTGTCAAGCAGTTTAGGTGTTTGTTAGAAGGTTGACCCTCCCTTGGTACTAGAAAAGTATCTCTGTGTTCCCCTTAAGTAAACAATTTGAATCATTTGATCATAAAATCTTGAAGTAGGGGAGTTCATGACTTTCCCATTGCAAAAAACAAACTGTCTTATTTGGCAGTATAAGGGACATAAAGACTCTAAGAAATGTGTTTTAGCTTGAGTAGTTGGAAATATATATGATCAAGCATCAAGAAAGAGTTCTAACCTCCATTTCTAGGTCTCTGGGTTCACTGGCTAAATATTTATTGCACAGTCACCAAGTGTTCAGTGGGGAAGAAAGCATATCTGGATGGTTAGCTCATCCAGCCCTTAGTTGCCTCCATACAAACTGCTAAGTGTTTTGTAGATGTGTGGGAGATAGGTGTATATTTGATACTTGTTGCACAGGTTCCAAAGAGCCATAAACAAGTCTCTACACACTGGTGTTGTTGGTTCATGCTATCTTCTATTATGCCCCACTGGGACCACCTCGTCAGAAAAATGAAGAAAAGGAAGAGGCAGTAGATAAAATATTATCCTTATTTTTAGGCGAAAACAAATGACCTGTTATTTTTATTCCAATCTAAGTAAAGTATGAATTTCATCTTTTTTGTTGTTCTTTATCTTCATAAAATGTGGTCCTGGTGTTTCTATTTCGCTAAATGATAAGAATATCTTTGTATTTGCTCTGTATTGAAGCTTCTGAACTCAAGCTTCTCCCGCTGTCCTCCCTGTGGCAAATGCTCATTAGTCAGTCTGAGCACTGGGCAATGGGTGACATCTTCATGTGGGCTCCTATTGCTGTGAAAAGACACCATGACAATGGCAACTTATAACGAAAACATTTACTTGAAGTGGTGGCTTACAGTTTGAGAGGTTCAGTCCATTATCATTATGGCAGGGAGCATGGTAGCATGCAGACAGACATGGTGCTGAAGTTGAGAGTCCTACCTCTTGCAGGCAACAGGAAGTTGACTGACAGTCACACTGAGGGAAACTTGAGAAAAAGAGGTCTCAAAGTCCGTCCCCACCATGACACACTTCCTCCAACCAAGCCGTGCTGCCTAATAGTGCCACTCCCTTTGGGGACCATTTTCTTTCAAACCAACACAGCCGGTAAATTACTAAGAAAAGAACAGACAAGGGGGGAAAATCCACACTGCTGCTTGGTACATGTGGGACTGAAAACACTATGGTTTGCTCAGAACCAAAGGTAGTTCTTGTTCGCCAGTCTGTGAGTGGCACAAAGCCTTTAAATAAGCCAGATGAAGAGAAACATTGAATTTCTCGGGTACATGCATGTCTGAAATTACAGAATAGATCATGACCCAATCCCTATTTTTACATCCCCAGATATCCTAATAAAATCGATTATTACCTTCTGAAAGTGTGACGCGAATACAGATAATGACAAATGCTGCCTAGAATTTTACCATAAATAATTAATGCAATTAGGGTCAACAACTGCAAGATAGTCATATAGTGAGGAACAAACCTAATCACTCCCAAGCCTCTTTTGAATTTCTCAATTATTTTGAGAGATAATTACTTTTAGAGAAACTACAGTTAAGTGACAAAAGAAGATATTCCCGGTTATGGCTCTTGAGCAGCCAGCGGGCAGCTTTATTGACGCCATCCACCTGTGAATTAAGTGCTGTGTAGTGAGGAAGCTGGCATATTTTCAGCTCCAATTGACACCATTCAGGATACACACGTAACTTACATCTACCCCCCCTAACACCGTGTGAAGAGACATCACCGGAGTGAGAAAGTGGCTGATACTTACAGTTACCATGAAGTTACCATAAAGCTAAACATTGGGGGGAAAGTATTCCAGAATGCCACAGATATTCTGAGCAGAGTGTGTGGGATGCTCTGATGATCGGGCTTTCACCATAGTTAAATCTTGTCATTGGAAAAAAAAAATGAGATAAAAACAAAAATACTTCTAGGCAAGTTTCTCCTAGGAAAGCTTCCTCGTTTGAAATTTGCTAATTGCAGACAGGATGTACCTGCCAGTCCTTGTTCATATGCCATGTTCCTGGGGGTCACCTTTAAGAGAACAACACAGGAGGTGTTAGTCACTATTTTAAAATTCTCCCTAGGAGAAATAAAGCACTGTCCAGAGCGACAGTGTACATAAAAGGTGCCTGGGAGTTACAGAGCTTGCATTCTGATCCCATGGGAGTTACACAGCTTGCAGTCTAATCCTATGGCCGCATGA
Organism: Chionomys nivalis; assembly: GCF_950005125.1. Classification (NCBI taxonomy): domain Eukaryota; kingdom Metazoa; phylum Chordata; class Mammalia; order Rodentia; family Cricetidae; genus Chionomys; species Chionomys nivalis. Next base: position 23,931,326 of record NC_080103.1, on the reverse strand, counting down.
GATCTTTCCAGTTGGACTGTGTGGTGACCATTCAAATAGTGACAGAATATCCTCAACAAGGAGTGGCAGGGGGAAATGCTGAAATTGACATCAACACTCAATTAAGGGCAAAGAGTGAATTAAAAGTATTTAGAACTTGGAGATTTGACTCCAGCAGCCCAAATCACCGAGTTAGGAACATTAACACCAAATGTACGTGGGTGACCTGGGTGAAACCTCATCTACCTCCTCCCTGTAGGCAGAAGATTTTGAGACTGAAGAACAGAAAGCAAAAATTGATTACAGTTAAAACATCTTATTTATTCAATTCTCACTAAAATAAGAGCCCATGTGAACTTTTGTTAAGTACCCATCACTTCCCGCCAAGTAAGGACGGCACAAATCAGGACTAGGCAAACCGCTTTATAGCAAATGCCCTTCAGGCGGTGGGATCATCCGGCAGTGTCTGCCATCAAACCAGTAAACCGGAAACTACCACACCACGAATTGTTTGCTGACACAGAGAATAAACATATGGGCTACCCACAGAAATACATAGAGGACAATGTCATTCAGTCTTGGCACATAGCAAGAACGGGTTTAATTAACAGTAAAACCCAGTTCCAGTTCGCTCCAGCCAGCAGTTTAGGACCAGATAAAAGATCTTTTATAAAGGCTATATGCTACTTTGAGAAGCATTTTAGTTTATGATCCATATGGTGGCTACTAACAAGGGAGAGATTGGAGCTAATTAGTGATGGAGCCCTGCTAGACGTTTAAAGTGATAAGCTAGAACGAGCGTCTTCCCAATTTAGTCATCTGTTGATGGTTATGGAGGTTTTCTGAACATTGTGAGTTAGAGATTAGAATTGCTTTTTCTTTTTTTAAACAATCTTTTCTCATTTTACATATCAATCCTATTTCCCTCTCCCTCCCCTCCAGTTGCTTTCCCATCTTCCACCCACCCCACCCCCATCCACTCCTCGGAAAGGGTAAGACTTTCCATGGGGAGTTAGCAAAGTCTGGCACCTCGCTTTAAGGTAGGACCAAGGTCTTCTCCCCTATATCTAGGCTGAGCAAGGTATCCATCCAAAGAGAATGGGCTCCAAAAAGCCAGTTCGAGCACTAGGGATAAATCCTGGTCCCACTGCCAGTGGCCCCACAGACAACCCCAGCAACACTACTGTCACCCACATTTAGAGGGTCTAGTTTGGTCCAAGACAGGTTCCCACCGTTGTCAGTTCAGAGTCAGTGAGCTCCTACTAACTCAGGTCAGGTGTTTCTGTGGGTATTCCCATTATGGTCTTGACCCCTTTGCTCATGAATGAAAAAAAAAATGAATGAAATTTATGCTCTGGCAATGTTGAAGCATGCATGGGCAGTCCTGTTGCCCATGGCAACAGTATATGGCAGTTCTGTTGAACTTGTCCATATTGGGTTTCATGGTCTAAGTTGATGGCAATGACTGACCAGGTCTCTTCCTCAAGAGGGCACCAGACCTCATTACAGACAGTTGTGAGCCATCATATTGTCTCTAACAGACCATGCACTGGACTGGAACCTGTCACCTACTAGAACCTATCTTTAATCACTATTTATCAAGCATTTGCAATGAACTGGTCCTGGGCCAAGAAGCTCATGTCATGTACTACAGCTAATGCATTTGATATCCCTCTTGGTGGGAATTTATAACGTCCTATGGAAATATGGAAATGGACACCTAAGGAGTCCTAATGCTTTGCCTTGAAAACAGATATGAGAAGGAACGATAGACTTTACACAAAGGACTTTCTGACTCCAATGTCAGTTTTGGACTGACTGAATGCCGGGGACAGTGATCGCTACAGGCAATGTAGGGAAGAAGAAAGTGAAAACCACAGCCTGTCGGAGGAGGGAAAACTGACAAGAAGCAGGAAGAAAGCCCACATGGACGATGGGTGCAATGAGAACCGTGTCTCCCCCCAGCTCCCGCCCCTGCACTCACTCTACGCTGTCCATCAAGCCCCGTGCTGGTTCCTTGTCTGCAACTCAGTGCTTTCAGATTTGGTCTTTTCCCAGTTCTGAACACTTTCCCTATTGCTGCTCCTATGGTTCCTTGCTCAGGTCACTAAGGTTTCAGCTGCTATGCCATCTCCCTAAAGGGACTTGAGCGAGGTGTCACAATTGTCTTTGTATTCTGCCTTTGTTTACCTTTTCTATACCATTTAGCACTAATTGTCAAGATCTCTCTCTCTGTCCCTCCCTCTCCCCACCCCATCTCTATCTGCATGTGTATGTATACCTGCGTGCACACAAACATAATGTCATCCCTCATTGGCGCCACAATTAAAATGCAAATGCCATAATTTTATTTTGCTTTCTGTATTCAACATATTGTAGGTGTGTAAATACCTGTGAATCACTGGATGTGACACCTGTGTGGCCTAATGTCAGGAAGGCTCAGCAAGACAGGCTGCATGGATAACAGAAAAAGAAAAACTACATGCCCCTATACACCTGTTACTCCACCAAAGATCTGGATCTATGGACAGAGTTGTTCCGGCTCTCGGAGAAGTCTGCTTCTACAAGAAAGACAACATTCCCCCTTTTGTCAAATAAACTCCCTTTTCTCTGTGAGGAATCGTTGTGGATCCAAAATTGAAATTCCAAGCACCACCTCCTGTCCCTGTACAGACGATTAGCTCTTTGCCGGGACCACATACATCTCCCCTCCTTGTCAGCAAGTCTGAGTCTTCAAATATCTCTGCCGGGTTCCTTTGGGAAGCTATTTGTGATATTTAGGGCACAATACTACACACTCTGCTGCAGCATGATATAGATAGGCATGGTGTGAAAGTGACACCAGCTAGTCTCCTCAGCTTTGGAAAAATGGAGCCAAGGATTTACATAACTTAGAAGTGAGCCCCGAAACCATTATTCCTTACGTACTAGAAATCATTCATACAAAGAAGATGTTTCCCAGGGAAATACTTAAATGAGAGAATGCTACCGGAGGAGGAATGAGCTAGTAGTTTCCAGGGTCTGCTCTATCCTGATCCAGCTAGGGTGATCACTCAATCTCTCCTGTTTTTCCTGATTGTCTGAGGATAGAGTAAGTTCCGCTAAGAGCCTGTGCAGAGGCATAAAAGCCCCTCCATTCCCTAACTAAGGGCTCGGTCCCAGTCATAGCTACCAAGAATGTTATTCAAATCAGAAAAAAAAAAACGTACTTCTCAGAGAAATATTTCATAGACATTAGATGCTTCTGTAGCCTTCACTGCTGAAATCTCATTTCTCGATGTATAACCCAGACCTAGACACACAATAAAGTATGAAAATGTACCCACATACCAATGGCCTGGATATCAAATTAAAGTTTTAGATTAGTTTTCTTCATACTGTGACAGCAGATCTGACAAAGCAAACTAAGGGAGGAGGGTTGTGTTCTCATTCTCTGTCAGATGGGATCTAGCCCATCGTAGCAGGGGAGGCAAGGATCAGGACCATGAGCAGCTGGCCATGTTGTATGCACAGTCAGGAGGAGACTGTGCACACAGAGAGAAAAGTGCTGCTGTTGTACTTTTTTGTGTAGTGTGGACCCCAACTCACATCATGCTACCTCCTATACTCAGGGTGGGTCTTCCTGCCTTTGTCAAACCTCTCTGGAAGCACCTTCACACACACACACCCAGAGGTTTATTTCCTATATGATTCTAAATCAGGTTGAATTTTGGGCGTGATTTCCACCATCCTCATAGCTGGAAAAGAAGCCCTGCATGCCCTGCATTGACCAGGCACAGCGTCCGTGTGTTCTCGGACAAGGTTGGGAAAAAAAACAGGAAGTGGGGTGGCACCATAGCTAGTCATGAAGAGGGAAACAGCACACATTCTCTCAACCAAGCTCATCCTTTTCCCATAACCAGGCCAGTCCTGCTTTAAAGCCCATCCCACCTAGGCCACGCCCAGGCCAGTGGCTGTTAGTCTTGATTGTCAAATGGATGAAATTGAAGGAAGCCCAGGAGAGAGGTAAAGTATATCCGTGTATGGGTCTGTGAGGACATTTTTAGACAGGATTAACTAGAGTAGGGGACCTCAATGTGGATGATTAAGACCATCATCCAAGAAGGTAAAAGAGGAAAGCCAGTGCACAGTTCTGTCTCTGCTATCTGATCACCATACAGTGACCAGACTCTGAAGACGCTCTTGACACCATGTGTGCTGCTTCACCAGAGATCCAGAAACATGGAGGCAAGTGATCTCTGACATTGAGACTGAAAAGAATTCTTCCCCCCTTAAGTTACTTATGGCAAGTATTTTATTTAAGTGATGTAATGGTAACTAACACAAAGCCCGATCATGAGAAAAATTCCCTGCATCCTTAACGTTCCTTACCCATCCTCATTTCACAGACATGTTAATATGTTATTAAATTACAATCCAAAATTCCACAAGGGCTTAATATCGAAGAACAGAAATTCTCCAGTCATGCTCTCAATTACTCTTGATGCATCTAGATTGCTCTGATTATTGAACCCTCTATTATGTGCCAATGGCTTAATTCTACTAAATGGGAAAGTGAAGACTTCAATACAATCAAAGAGGTAGGCAGGCTTTCCATCAGGAAAATACTTAGGAAGAGGATTTGGGACTCTGGTGAGGTCTTCTTGCAACATAGCTTGTCACTGACAAAAGCAGGACCTAAATCTAAGCTCGTCTAATGCATCGGTGTCCCAGGTAGGTTTTTATTGGTGTGATAAACACCAAAACCAAAAGCAGCTTGGAAAGGAACAGGTTTATTTAGCTTACCGTCATCAGGGAAAGCCAAGGCAAGGAACTGGAGGCAGGAACTGAAGCAGAGACCAAGGAGGAGTGCACTTAAAGATTTGTTGTGGTATATTATTTGTATTTTGATAAATAAATCTTGCCTGAAGGCAAAGCTAAAGTCACTGGAGGTGGGGTAATGGTGACACACACCTCTAATCCCAGGATTTGGGAGACAGAGTCAGATGGATCTCTGTGAGTTCAAGTCCGCCCTGGAGTACACAAGGTCAATGCAGAAGCAAATTCAGGTGGTGGTGGTTCACAACTTTAATCCCAGTTCGAGGAAGTCACACACCTTTAATCGCAGCACTAGAGAGAATAGAAAATGGGAGGAGAGAGAGTCTTAGTCTGCTTTGTTTGCAGTCGCCCAGCCTTGGTAGAGGTTGGCTGCTTTGCTTTTCCAGTTTTTGGGTTGAACCTCACTTTCTGTTTCTGGGTTTTTATTATTTGTGCTATCATTGTTTATTCACCTGACTTGGTCAGCTGGTTTTATTATACAATCCAGAACTACCTTCCCAAAAGTGGTGATGCCCCCGATGAGCTGGAGCCTTCTGTATCAATCACTAATAAATATATTTTTAAATGTCCTCAGACTTTCCTATAGGTAATCCAAAAGAAGCATTTTCTCAATTGAGGTTTCTCTTTCAGATGATTCGAGCCTCAGTAAAACCAAAAACCCCCACCAGGACAAGCAGTCAGTCTTAATAATGGTAATGCTTCATTAACTGCATCCATTATCAATATAGTCAACATGTTAAATAAATTACAACGTTTTATTTATATTTATTTTATTCTGATTTCTTTTCAGCCTAACTTTTTCTTTCTTCGTATGTATGTGAAACTGTTAAGAGGTTCATCTGTACCCTATCCTTCCCATTCTCAGCATCTTGTCACCCTCCGATGCCCAATGCTTGTTCTTTTTCAACAATGTTTCATGAAAGTCTCTTCTCAAAGAGACCTAGCGTTGTTCTATTGCACTTCAGTTCTATAGGTATTTTCTAAGTCTCCATCCTTTTCAGTGTCTCCTCATTACATGCTATTTCCATGCAGAAAGTCTATTCTCCTCAGCCTCATAAGATGGTCCTTGACCATCTAATGGACCTTTTCTGACTATTCTTCCTTTTTGCCTCCAAAATGCATTATTTAACTCCTTGTCTGCTTCCACTCCCATTAACTCAAATTGTACTTGAACTACAGGTGAATTCTCAATTTCTACTTGGTTCACAGATCAAATGCATTTTTTCCAGCTTGTTTGTGCTAATGTTGTTTTTCATTTATATTAAAGACAAGAGAGTTCTAATACTAGATGCTGGAATTGTAGTCATCTTAGGCATTTCCTTCATCTTTTCCAGCTGAGTCCTTTAAAGATTCTTATGGATACAGACATGACCCTTTTCCTCATATCTCTTTTAGTCCACTGTCCTGGCTAATCCTTATTCATATTGCTTCTTGCCCATCCTATTGAACACATCTTTCTATTTTCTTATATACTGATATGAAAGTAGTATTCTTAAATGTAAGATCAGCTGATTATCTGCGCAGAGCCAATTTTCTAGGACACTACAACCTTGTGTTCTAACAAATAGTCAAACCCACAGAGGTTGAAGCCCCTTATATTAAATAGTGTATTTCTGGCATGTAAACTATACATGTCCCCTCATAATTTAATTTCTTTCTCATACCCAAAGAAATGTAAAGATATGTAAATTGCTGCTTGTTTAGGGTTGGTGACCAAAAGCCATAAAGTTTACATATTTAGCACAGATGTAAGCTTGTCCAGTATTTTCGGACTGTTTTTACTTGAATATCTGGATACAGATTTTGAAGATACAGAGGGCCAGTTGGATAGTTCACTGCATGGCTATTTAAGAAGTATAACACACTCAAACTGACAGTTTCTTTCCCAGCAAAACCCAGATTCCTCACCACAGCTTTGTCTCAATTAGGACAGGATGGGATTGCAACAACCGATCTGCAAGCCTTAGTGTTCTAAAGACACGCATTCAGTTTTCATGCTTTTAAAGTTTGATGTGGGGTACAATGACTCTCCAAGGAGTTCTACCTTTATGCAATGGCTTGGATTTACATTTCCATAACAACATCTGTTTTTATGATCTCAAGGCAACAGAGGTGCCAGATGCAAAGTTGAGTAGCAGGAGACAGACTTCTTCCTACAGATATTCACCGGCCAAAGGAAATCGCATGGCTCTGTCTCATTTCAAAGAATATGGAAAAATTGCCCCGATCTAAAATAATTAATAGACAGCAACATGATGACAATTGTTTGGTTTAATCTTAAGAAAAGCCACTCCGCCAACACAAATAACTCTGATTAGACCAGATTAGACCAAACTAAAATGACCGTGTTTAAAAAATGCATCACTCTTGGGTAGACCAAGACAGCATGGAGGGGAGAGGAGCCCACACAAACCCCAGAAACCAAGTGTTTCTTTTTCCAGTGTGAGTCTAAATACCCTGTAGGAGTGGTCCTGACCCTCCCCAGGGCGTGTCAGTGCTTGGCAGGCTTGGAATTGGAGTCCAAGTGCTTGCCAATTCCCAGGCCAGGGATTGGGGTGACACTTTCAACTCAATATTACATTCCAGACTCTTTGGATATAGCGGTGTTAGAGGGCTGGGATCTCACTTTTGACCAAACATCCCAGAGTCCTTGGATATAGGGGTGTCGGCTCAAGTCTGGCTAATTTCTACGGGTATGTGAGAAAGGGGAAAGCTGGGAGTTGGTGCACTCATATTCAGCGAGAGGAGTGGCATCCGGTTTGCTGTCATCCTGGAGTCCTTAGGCAGCTGCTTTTTGAGGGAGATGAAAAGGCAGGTGGCTAGGAGAAAAAAAAACGTTGTTATTAGCTATGCATTAACTTCCAGGAAGAATGAAACAGGGAAGTGCCCTGGTTGAACAGGTGAGGCTTGGGTTTATCAGATACAACCAGATTTCAGTTGGTAGGTGTTACAGGTGTTTGGTGTTTGTTGTTATCTGGAGAGCACTTTGTGAGTTGGTTTCAGCCCAGGCAGCAGGAGTGACCTGTAAAAATACACTTGAAACTGGTTGAGGTTAGTGCAGCAGAACTTTTTCCCGGAACCTGTAAGAGAACTGGAACAGATCAAAAGGCTATTGCTTTAGGTTAAAAGATAAAGTAATTGGGAACTCTGATCCTCTGGAGACGTACCTGAAATCTGTTAGTCCTGGACTATGAAGCCTGTGAAATTGGGAATTCCGAACCTCTGGAGACGTACCTGAAACCTGTTAGTCCTGGACTATGAAGCCTCTGAAAGAGGCACACCTGTCTGTATTTTAGTCTCATGGATGAAGTAATAAGTTAACAGTACCTTAAGTTGCCAAATGCCATTAGACAGATCTAGGAGAAATAAAAGAGCAAAAATGAGACAGCTTTTTAGCTATACAGCCAATCCCAAATCCTCTCCTTAGTCCTTGGAGAACACCAGTCTTAGAAGCAGTGCTTGCCATTAACTGCTGAGTACAAGAGGCCCAAAGATTTTCCCTGGGGGGAGGGGGGAGATTTGGTCTACCTGTCTTGGCAGGATGAGGAGATCAATTCCCCAGGTGAGGAAGCATCCAGGAAGCTGAAGAGGTGGAAGGCTGCTTTTTGCTGTGTGAGTGGCTTTGCCAAGGCCAAGGGCAAGCCTGGAGGCAGAAGGTCCTTCTGTAATCACGCATCTTTTTGGAGGAGCTACAGGGTGCTGTGGAAGCTGCATGTCTCTCTGTTAGAAGCTTTTTTTGTTAAAATGCCATAATCTCAGATCTGTAAAGGCACTTGAGAACTAGGTACCATTACCTGTTATTTAAACTGGGCATATAAGCTAAATTTAGGGGTATATTTTATCCAGTTTGTTACAACAATGAATAATGCTAAGGTTTGTCATGACTTACTAATTGCTGTCTAGTCTGTCTCCTGTTTATCTAACCAAACGCATCTTCAGCTACTTTCGTCTTATTTTATAATCTAAATACCACTAGTGATAGCCCCATATTTCACAAATGCAGTATCATTTGATTCCGTATTGTCTTGTTCAGATTTCCAGGCTTCAAAACAAAGGTCATCTATCCTACAAATCTTTTCTGATTCCTCAAGAATATATTAGGTACTCTGACAGTGTGTTTGCATAGAGACTTCATTTACAATATACTTTTCATTTGAGGATGAAACTATTTTTAAGTTGTGATAAATATTACTTATCATAAATGGAGATCTCTTTGAGAATAAGCAGCATGTAACATTCAAAAGCCACTGACCAAATATGTGCTCACAAATAACAAGAAAAGACCAGTTATATAATTGCATCTATCACTTGAAGTTCAAGTTTCGTAACAGTTGGACCCCACCACCCATTCAGCTTTAGCTCCTATTGTGTTCCTTATCACACAATCACACTATCATTTTCACTACATGCTCATTTCCCCACCCTTCTGCCTTTATTCTCACTTCACCCTTATCCCAGATTCCTTCCTGAATACAGATTCTACCTGTGAGTCCTTACAGACTTTTCAAAGATCTGCACAGACTTCCAAAGGCTGCTTCTGAAGACAGCTCCCCTTCCTTCTGCTCTGCAGTCACATCCCTGTTCCCTGAATACTTGTCAACCTTCATCCATAGCCTATAAAAACACTTCATCATATGAAGTGCTCAATAAAGATTTGCAAGATGAATGTCGAGTGTTTTACATAGCCTAAAATTCTCTCCATTCTCTCCCCACCTCAGAAACAAGAAATGGACTTCGAAGAATCCATTAAATATTCAACACCCCATTCCGTCCCCATTAACAAGCTGATGGAACAATGACCCTAGAGTATAGAAATATCTATGTCAGTTTAAATGAATTATCAACAATCAGCATTTGCCAAGGAAAGCCAGGAGATAGGTATTATTTGTTGTTTTGCTGCATTCTTTCTTCCTACTGGATTTATTAATGTCCATATCATCAGAGCTATAATAAGCCTTAAAATTAATGTCCAATGTCTTTTGTAGCTTAAGACTTAATTTATTCGCCAAGCCTTGCTCCCTGACACAATTAGGTTTTGATACATGGACATTTCTGCTTACTCGGGACTTAGGAGAAAAGGACTCCACATTTTGAATGGCCTCATAAATATATATTGAATTTAATTTTCTAACATGCAAACCCCATTTTCCTGTTGTTTGGGGGGTTTTCAGGAGTGGAAGTCAAACAAGTTCTATATGTATTTTCATTGTGTGCCATTAATTAGTTCATAAATCAACATGTCTTAAAATTGCACAAATTACCCTAAAGCCAATATGCTTAACATTGGAACACACAACTGCATTCTTTACTCTCACCTTTGTCTCGAAAAGCTTTTGTTACAAGCAATTAAGATTGCTGGAGTCAAGTAGACACCAATGAGAAAGAAGTTAATGATATTTCAAAAATGTTGATCACATTTCTTTATTTGAAACGTGTTACTATGCATTTGGTGTGGGAAAGACACAACGTGGGAAATCCAGCAGCACACTGAGGAATTCCTGAAAACACTTTCTCTTTTATTTCTTCTTTTTCCACCTTTTGTTATCTTTCTTCTCTTCTCCCGTAGTGGCATTTCAATTGTATTTTAATAAATAAAGCTGGCCTGAAGACCTGAGAGTAAAATAGTCCCACTGGCCAGCCTTACAGACCAGGTAATGCTAACATACACCTTTAATCCCAGCAGCCACACTGGTTTGCCACAGAAACTGGTAAGTGCTTGCCTTTAATCCCAGTGGTGCATGCCTTTAATCTGAGCCCTAAAGGGGATTATAAAATGGGAGGAAACAGCTCTCAAACATGGTCTCATTCTGAGATTCCTGGAGGCAAGATCGCCATTTCAGACTGAGGTTGAGATAAGAGCTGGTGGCTGGCTGCTTTGCCTTTCAGGTCTGTAGGTCGGACCTCAATTTCAGTCTCTGAGTTTTTATTAATTGTGCTTCATTTTCTCTTTTGCTTCTTTTTAAATTATTGACCTATTACTTACTTTGCTACAAGATAGGACTCTTGCAAGAAATAACAACTAATTTGTATTTCCTATTGACTCTGACATATCTAGCAAGCCCTTCTGAATTCTGCACATCTAAAAGTCTCTAGTTCCTCCCTGATTCACGTTTCATCCATCTTAACACTCAACATGTTGCCACCTAGAAAAGAACACATATAAAATTAAATGAAAAAGAAAATTGTCATTTGGAGTTTGTCAGATAGAAACTGCCACTTCTTAGTGGTTTTGCCCAAACTACTTGAGAATAGTTGACCACTGTCGGTCAGCTCACATTCCCCTTGACCTCTGCATATATCAGAGTCTTCCACTACACTACGGGAGTAACAGGAATCCTGGCTGATCGTCATCTCAGAGATCTGTGTCAGAGGGAACCACTGCCTTACATCGTCCTCATGCCATCATCTTAAGAGTCCATGTCAGGCTTAAGAAGGTGTGACCAAACCCTCCATCTTCTATGGCATTGCCACCCTCTCACTCTGCAGTCATATTGATTCTACTATGATTTGCTTCCCATTGGGGGGGGGGGGTTATGGTATTGGGACATAGTAGAAACTTGAAGAAGTAGGGCCTAATGAAATGAAGATGAGTGGAGATGTCTTTGGAGTGGGTTGTGGGTCTCTGTTTTTCTTGTCTTCCCTTCTGGCTTCCCCACTGTGAAGAGCTTTGCTCTACCAAATCCCTTCGCCATGGTATGTTACCTTGGCACAGGCCCAAAGCATTGGAACCAACGGGATTGGAACCTACAAAACTATGAACCAGAGTCAAACTTCCTTTATAATTATCTTAGATATTCATTATAGTCTTAAGAACAAAATAGTTCCGTTCTCAGCCCTTCCTCTACCTGGAAGATTTTTGGAGCATATATCCTACAGATAGCCTTACGTCTGACTTTTACATCGCCTTTATATCCTTGATTAAATGTTGCGTCTTTCACAAGGTTTGCTCTGCCCACTATATTAAAAATATCCTTTTTTCACTTCTCCATTTCTGTAATATAACTCCAATTCCTCCATTCATGATTTTTACCATGATACTTATTTTCTGAATATATGCTTATTAATGTGTTTTACTTCTCGTCTTCCCTTAACTCTTTGCCAGTCTTCCTTGAAGATATATCACAAGTGGCATATAGAAAATATTCTTTTTCTCAAATAAATGAAGGGGCACAACCCTAAACAGAAATCAGGAACTGATCAAAATGAGAGCAAAGTAGATTTTTTTCCCATACCAAAAAAAAAAAAAAAAAAAAAAAAAAGCAAAGATCTAAATCTATCAAACTATGGTAAGGTGCAAAAAAGGTTTTAGTTTTAGCTGAACATCTTGTTTTGTTTTTCTTCATAGTTAATTTTCAATGAGATCTAGAGTTCCCTCAATCCTGCGGTGTCTCCCTGCAGGAGACATTTCCCTACAGAGCTCCCTGCATTGTCAAAGCAGCAAGGGGCAGGCGGTGCACTAATTTGGAGCTTGTTCATGGCCCTGCCAGAGACAGCACACATCTTCAATCTACAGGCAACCTGCCTGGAAGACACCCCCCCCCCCCGTTCAGCATCCGTTCAGAGCTGGTTACACCTGAACGTTCATTGTCAGCAGCGTGTTTTCCTGTTTAATCCACGTTAACATTCCTATCCAGGTTCTTCTAACTGGCAGGGATTCTAGTTGATAAACATTGCTCTCCCCTGCCCCCCCCCCTCATTGCTCTTACAGAAACATTATTTATTTATAGCATATTGTAACTGACAACTGTACAGCCAGGAGGGGAGAAAATTTCTTTGTAACAAGACCCACATATGATATTAAGGATCATTTTACCACTCGGAAGACACAAACTGGGAAAGGAGTGTGTTTGGCAGGAACCGGAGCTGGAGTCGGTAGACAAAGAGGTCCTGGGGAGGCCCCACCGTCAGGATCTGTTTCTAAACCATCTCCTGGTGGAGGCTGCTCAGCATGCCTCAGCTTCTAAAAGCACTCAGCACGCTTCCTCCTTAATGTGACTCTGATGTATATTTGGAAGTGGAAAATGCTGACCTCTCTCATCTGCCTGACTGGGCCATGCAAGACAGAGCTTATCCTGCAGTGGGAATGAGCAAGAGGAGCCTTTAATTTTCTTTAATTAGTCATGGTTTTCATTTCCATTTGGATGGTATGTGTCAGTAGAACTGCATGTAGTAAAATGTCTTACCCTTGTCATCATGTCCCCTCCACAGTCTGTCTCACGGCCATGAACTACACCTTGGTGTCCCTCTGACAAGAAGGCTTCCTTTCTTCCACTGCCGGGAAGCTACTTCCTAGTCCCCTTTTGTTATCCTCATGACAAAGCTGCTATGTGACTATTTTTTAAGAGAGGGGGTTTATAATCCTTCAAGACAATGATTTTCTAGGCATCTAATAAATAATTATCGATCAACTGCTTCACCAACTAAGTAAGACATTTGTAATCTTGCCATTCTGTTGTTCAGTGTCCGGAAGGCCATAGCATCCATCCGTTACTGGGGAGAATCCAATCTTACTCTCAGGCAGTCACATGCATGTTTGGAGCCCAGAAAATGCAAATGTGAGAAGTTGTATCTATGTTGGAATCCCTGGATTCAGAGAAGTCCTACCATTCTTATTCTTTCCTTTTTCCTTTATGTCTCTGTGCCCTGTGGTCCTAGTTCCATCTACTCAGGGTTCTTTATGGTACCAGATTGCTAGGTATGCTCCTGAATCTACTGAGAATAATTAGTGATGGTTAAATAATTGTATATATATGATAGATGAAAATACTCACTGCTTAGTACCAGCTCAACAGCCGTGGAGATGGATAAGCAGGTAAAGGCATTTGCCTGAGTTTCATCCCTGAGACTCATGTGATAAAAGGAGAGAACCCATTTTTGCAAGTTGTCCTCTGACTTCCACACATGTTCTCTCTCTTTCTCTCCTCTCTCTCTCTCTCTCTCTCTCTCTCTCTCTCTCTCTCTCTCTCTTTCTCTCTCTCTCGCACACACACACACACACACACACAAATAAGTGTAGTGCCTCCTGAGCCTAATGCTAATAGCTAATGTTGATACAGCTCTGCTTCTATGTCTGCTACTATGCTAAGCAACTCACATATACTAACTCATATAAAATTCATAAGGCCTCCAAGTTAAGTGCCATCATGTTTTGTGATGATGTCACAGTCAAGGACAGCTGGGTATGAGGGGTCATGCAAGAAGTCACCTTACTAAGTAGTGAAGAACTCCGGATCCAACTCAAGCTGACACAGAGTTGCCATAAAGTGTGCAGTCGTATACAGAGCAGTAGAGAGAAGTTACAGCATGAAAAGCACTTCAGACTTGGTCTGGTCTCTGGTGAGACTCTGCAGACAGGAAAGACACAAACTGAGAGGAGGAAAAAGGAAGGTAAGTTCTGCCCTACTCCTACCATTTAGAGGACGCATGGATGAAGGTCATCAGAAACCCTCTTCTCTTAGCAAATATTTATAGAACAACTGTTAAGGCTCAGACCATGTTCCAAGCAGAGAAAGTCAACCTAGTTGTTACCTTCAAAAGAAATCGAGGAAGAGCCATATAGACAAGCCCACAAAGAGTTGTAAGCCGTAGAGCAAGACCAACAGGGAAGAGTGAGTGCTTGATTTCTACAGAGTACGGTTCAAGGTCCAAGGTCAGAAAGAGTATCACAGAAGTGTAACGGAAATACAACTGTAGAAACAATGAGAAACGTAGAAATTAACATTTCAGAACACTGGGCGCCAGACCTGGCAGCATGAAGCAGTCATTGACAAATAGCTAAAGAATGTTTCTGGTTGTACCCCCTCATCGGAATAGTAGTGGTGGGGGACACTGTTGATTACTATAAATGTAACAAAATATAGAGATTAAAATCCCAACATAGAGATACAAGAAAAAGCTTCAGCTTTAATGACTAAATTGCACTCCTTATTCTGGAACAGTATGTTTGCTGTAGATGTAAAGGGGATGTAAGGCTATGAACTCCAGTTTGCATTTCAGTTCTATCTATCACGGCCATATTGCCATGCTACCTATAATCTCTATATGGAGTTCCATGCATTTGTCCCCAACCCAGGAAAGCTTGATAGAACCGGAAGAATGCTGAGTATGTCTTAGATGAGTAGGCATCAAATCTCAGCTGTGCCATTGGACTAACCTTGCTCTGATTAAGTTGCTCATCTAAAAGATAGGTAGTAAATTGTTACTCTCAAACTTGAGAAGAAGCACAACTGGCTTCTGGGACCAGCTATGGTAGGACATTCAACAGGTTACTGTGGGAATAAAGGAAGATTTCTTCTTTTAAAGATTCCCAAAAAATTCCAGCAAGTGTGGCTGGGGGAACACATGGGGGAAAACCTGAACATAGTTAAGATTGAGTTATTTGAAAATCAATAACTTGGAATCTTCTTTGAAGAAAGTTTTATGAGAGCACAGATAATCTGGGGCTGGCCAAGGTGCCAGTGAATTGTACGCAAATTGTAAACCCAGCTTACAACCTGTTTCTTACTCTATTTTATTGTATTCTATTTGTGTTTCCATGAATACGTGTGTGTGTGTTACTTGTTTGCTTGTGTGTGTACACATGTACATGTATGTGCATTTGCACATGGAAACAAGAGGTCAATATCAGATCTTCCTTCAGTGAAAACTCTTACTGAACCTGAAGCCCACTGGCTTGGCTAACGTCTTTGTCACTTCTCTATTGCTGTGAAGAGGCACCATGACCTTGGCAACTCCTATGAAGGAAAGCATTTAATTGGTGCTTGCCTGTGGTTTCAGAAGTTCAGTCCCCTGCCATCAGGATAAGGAGCATGGCATCAAACAGGCAGATGTGGAGCAGAAGAAGTAGCTGAGAGTTCTACATCCAGATAAGCAGGCAGCAGGAAGAGAGAGACTCTGGGCTTGGAATGGGCTTTTTGAAACTTCAAAGCCCACCCACAGTGACACCCTTCCTCTAACAAGGCCACGCCTCCTAATCCTTTCAAATGGTGCCAATCCCCCAAGTATTCAAATATAAGCCCTATGGGGGGCCATTCTCATTCTAGCTGCCACAGCTGGCCTACCTTGTAAAGGAGCTTAAGAGATCTGCCTGTCCCTACTACTGGCCCTCACCAAACCAGTTCCAACATAGCAGGCATACAGTACTGCATTTGGATTTTATCTGAGTGCAGCAGATCTGAAATCAGTTCCTTGTGCTCGAGCCTCAAGCACTTTACCAACTGAGACATCTCCCCAAACTCCTGTTTTGGCGAAACTGTTGTATTAGCATGTATTCACATGTTGTCTATGCTGTTTTTTGCATTATAATGACAGTTATTTGTTATGATACAAGCCTTTGGCCCACAATATGGGAAAAGCATGCATGATCTGGCCCTTTCCTTTGCTAGCCTCTGATGAGTCTTTGATTATCCCTGGCCCATCTGTAAAATAAAATACATTCTCATCAGTTCATCCATTGAGGCCTTGTTTCTCATCAGAGTCTGCACAAGAGGCATTTAATTACGAATGTCATCTAGTATGGTTGCACTGATAGAAAAGACATAGCTTCTAACCTAGATGTGTCATGGGCAGGATGCCAGCCAAGTTCAGCCAAAGAAGTTGGTGTCCCTGATAGCTGATTTCTCATCTTGGAGATGAAGCTATCAGCCATCAGAGCTTAAAACCATGTGATATTCAAATATCTATCTATTTGTCTTCCTGGTCAGAGTACCTTTTTGTACCAGGTCAAGTTAGAATTTGTCTGTTTGTCAATCATGTTCCTCATTACACTCGGCTTGGTGCTCTGAATTACATGCCAGTCACTGTGAACTTGTTGTGTGTGCATCAATCACTTGAATGGAAGGCACCTCCCGTGTACCAGCATAGTCTGGTTTGAGCATGCAAAATTGTCAAGCAAATTATGTAAACAGTGAATGAGAACAAAATCAATCATAAAGGATCCACTCTGCAAATGTGTTTTCTAAAGAGTAACACATGTAATGAAGCCTCGAGACCATAGGCAAGGAGAATAATTCTTTATTTCTGTTGAAGAGATGTTACTGACACCAGATATACTGTCAATATGGTTTCTTAGTCTTTAGCTGATATAGTGAGTGGAAATCTAATTGTCTTCAGTCTTGATTATGGGTGAAATGTCTTTCAGAACCAAGTGACCCTTATCGTTGACCCTCTCTCTCTTCGGGGTGATGTCCTCATCCTCGATCACCTGGAGCCACACCACCATCTCTTTGTACTTTAACCATTCCACTATGACTCAACTCCGGGTACCAGAGTCTTCCCCAAACACAAAGCTCAGCTTGTCAACCTTATTTAAATGCTTTCAGTAACATAACATTCTGACGTCTCCATACCCTGGCCTGGCTTTGCAAGTCCCACGAGCTGTGATCCAGCTGCACTATACCACATGTAAGTTGTTCTGTTACAGCCTTTTCCCTTCCACTCACCTTTGCTAGGGCAGGCTGCTCGTTATTTCCCACAGTCCATTCATCCCTTTGTCACGAATATGTAGTGTGCTCATTTAAAACAAAACCTAATTCCTTGTCTGCTTTGTAGCTCGATGTGGCCTTGCACCTATTCTCAGATCCAGTAAAATATAAGAAATGGACAACTTCTACATCAGTCGACCAAGATGTAAGACCTTGCCCTGGACCCCTCTCCTTCCCGTGATTGAATCTTACACATAGCAGCAAGTCAGCTGGCGTTCCTCTAATGTGAATAAATGCCTGGAGAGTCTTGGAAAGACAAACTGGACAGATAGGGATCCCTGATATCCCTGGATAGGGTTCTGTGGAGCAGAGCTTCCAGCCAGTCTCCTGCCCACCTTCTAATTGGTATAGGAAAGACAAGCATCTATCCTGACAAGTCACTGCACCGCATACGGTTTTACTCCACTAGCTCTGCTTTGTGCTAACACTCGCCATGAAACATTTTATTTCTACCAGCTTCCCATCCACTGTTCACTTAGTGAATTCCACCTCGATGTTTCTGGAAAGAACACGATGTTCTCAGTACCAAGCAGACTCTATCCCTCCATGGCACAGTTGCTTGATTACATCACCAACCCAGGGTGCTCTGTGTAGAGTATTGGAATGTGTGCTCTGCAACCACAGTGACCCTCACAAAGGTAAGAACCATTTTTAAGTCTGTCTTTGAATCTCCAAGCCAAAGTTTACCAAATGTGGGAGGTCAATGTGTTCTCAAAGGCAAATGAACAGTAGCTCCACCTTCACCATGTAGCCCAGAAGTAAACAGGATTCAAAGGGTTAAGAAACAGAACAAAAATAGAGAAATCAGGGAAAGGAAGATAAATGAGGAGGTAGGAAGAGGCTGGCAGAGACCTTGCCCTCCAGGTCTGCTGGGTTGTCACCAGCACCTAGCCCTCTGTAGGAACTCAATAACCATGTATTGATTGACTCCAACCTTTGCTTGTCATTATTGCTTCCGTCTGCCAGACCCCCAAGGAAACTGCTATAGGAAGTCATTCTGGAGACAAAAGGCATAGCAAGGGATGGCAAGTCAGATCAACTGTTAATTGACAAATCTTCCAAACCACTGAGTAAACAAATCTACACTGCACACATTCCTATGTTTAGATCTGTGGCTCTATTAATGGAATTTATTTCAGTTGATAGACATTCTTAGACTTACATGATAGCTGTCAACTTAAAATGCATCCCCTCTGTTTATCAGCTTTTCAAGTATCCTTTTCCAAGGGCATCTGCTTCTGTGGGTGAGCCCAGTACTCTGTAAACAGTGCATGTTGCCTATAGTAACACGCACTAGCTTGAGAGCTGGGAAACTCAGTGGCCTTTAATTATTCAAGATTTAATCGTGCAAGCATGTACAATCAATATTTGTTGATGTTAATCTGATTACCAGCTAGTGGTGTTCAGTGTTTCCAGCAACAGGATAACAATATGACACATTTCACAGACTTTCCCTAGGCTCTTCCAAACAAGCTTATTGGGAGGATTTTAATCAGCTAATGAACTCATCAATGGCAATCCAGGAACCAAGACACCTTCCTGCACCTACAACCCACGATCATATTAGCCTGACATCTTGTGGCCACAAGGAACATGGCAATCCCTAAACCCCACATCTGTACACAGAGTGAGCGGCATCCTTGAATGTTAATGTCAGCATTACAGTCAGAGCAAACACAGAACTGCTTAGGTGGTGTGTGACATGTAATTATTTCCACTCATTAAAATGGAAGCTAGCCTTTTCTTTTTATATTTATGAGACAAGTTGGAACATGTGGCTCAATTCTTGTAAAGAAAAGAAGGGCCTTGATCTAGGATGAATGGCATCTGGCTTAGTGCCAGGTACCTTAGCTGCTGAACACTGTTCCTGTGAAGGGTCCACAGAAACAGAAAGCAGACTGTGACAAAAGCAAAGAAAGAGCATTTTTGGCCACCTGATTGGAGAGGTGTTTTCTAGCAGGGATTGCTGGGACAAAGAATAAGGACCAAGTCCTGACAGAAAGACTGATGAAAAAAATTTCATTTTCACCATTTTTATGGAATGGTGTTGTTGCCCAAAAACTCCTTTTAGAACCAAAAATATTTTATTCAAAATCTAATTTGGCATAGAAACACGTAAATATAAAAGAAAACACTAACATAGGTGTTTCCAATGCCTCAGCTTCCCTTACCCTCCTGGGATATGTCCTGCAAACCCAGACTTTGAAGGCACAGCTCAGACTATTATACTTGAAGCCAGAAGCCCTAGATTAGAACATGAGCATTAGCTCACAAGTCATAAAGCTTTGGCAATTCCAGGAACTTCATCTCCAAAATGCAAGAAATATTATTTACTCCATGGTGTTACTGGAACATTGAACGATGCTGAAAATGAAAGTGCTTCGTAATTAGTGGAGGGGCTGTCACACTGCCATCAGGAGATAATCCTAGTAGCTAGTCATGCAAGCAAGAGAAGTGGACTCCAGGCAGTGTATTGCATTGTCTTCTTGCCAAGTTGCAAGTCCTTCCAGTTCTACAGGAGTTCATTAGAAGTCTGGAGTCATGAATATATCTGAATAGCTTAGAAAACAGAAGACCCATTGGAATGCTTTCTGTACTGGTTCATAAGTTTCCACACACACACTGGATTGTGATAAGGACTTGCCTAGGAAAGCTGGCTTTCCCTATTATCCCCTTCTCTGAATAAGTTCCCCACTCTCCTTCACGAGAGATAAATCGAAGGTCTATATACAATGCCCTAACAGCTGGCATCAATCGTGAGGGCCAGGAGGGCTGGTAACTTCTGAACATACAGCAAGTTTATGCCTATTTTAGGACCAGAAGCCACATCTTTTGTTACTCCAACGATTACCCAGATGCCCATGCTGCTTGTCTTTTAAAAGATGTCACACATGCTAGTGAAGGGGCACAGTGAGTTCTAATTCCATTTAAAAAAAAAATCTGGTGAGGATGATGTGGAAGGCAAGCTAGAATCACTCCTGGGGTCTGAGGGCACAGCTGCTAAGAGCCAGGGAACCCTTGGTTTCTTTGGCAAGTTTGATAGGCAAGGGATGGAATGGGTTTTCTCCACTTAGGGAAGAACTGGGAACCTATTTCTAGGTATTTCTGAAGAACAAAGAATTCTGCCTTAGCAGTAGGATGTCATCCCTCCAAGGCCATTATTTTGGGCACCCACAGCATCATGGGTGCAGGACATCAGATGAGATGGTGGAACAGGTAATGTTGTAACCACGACTACCAGCTGTGTGTTATCAGTGAGGTAGGATACACATCATCAAACACAGATGCCGTGACCCACCCCACGGGAACTATATAACCCATTAGAGTAAGTCACCAAAGAAAGATGGGTCATTTCCAGGGGAGAGCTTTAAGAACAATATATGTGATGTGAGCTCCTGACCCCCAAAGTGGAAATGAGTAGGACCAAAAATCCCTGCAAACCCTCGTTTTAGGCTGCAAATAACGTGGTTCTACTGTGCCATTAGAGATAATTTTAAAGAAAATGGATACTTAATTTAAAGACCATTTCTGGCAAGACTGAGCCTTCTTCACCAGCATTTGAAGCTATTATATAAACTACCAAAATCAGAGCCGCAGGCAATCTTATCTATTAGCGGCCTAGACATTTGTGCCTTTTCTCTCATTCGCTTTAATATTTTCTATTTCTTTTATTCGAAGCAGAAGGAGAAAAGGCTCACTTGCAAAAATAGAACACGTTGCACTTGAATTTAGTGGTCTTTTTTTTTTTTTTTTTTTTTTTTTTTTTTTTAAAGAGAAACTTCAGAGGCGACAAGATTGACTAATAAGGAGTCAGGGTGTCTAGGAGCTGGCAAGGAAATGTTAACCATCCAGAGAGAATTTCGGGCTCTCTGATTGGGAGCTGCAGTGTCTGCCCTCAGAAGAAGGTGTTGACTCGTTTTTAAAGAAAAAGAGATGATGAGCTTGAGGGCGGAAGGTGGGGTGCCAGAGCCTCTGTACCTGCTGCACTATGTGACCTTTAGTTAGTGTCAAAGGAAGAACAATGGAGAGGTAACACTCCTAAGTTAGTCATCTGGCCTATTTGCCTGGCCCATCCATCCTCCGAGAGAGCAAGGGAGTGGACCCAGCCTGCGGTCACCACTGCAGAAGCAACCTCTGAGTCAAGCTGATACAGCCACTGGCAGGAGCTGCCACCTGATTGGTTCTCCACCACGTTTCTAAGAGATCAAGCGCACTACGCAGGCAGCCCACCTGCCCACTCCCAAGGCCAGGCTAGGCAGTCTTTATTCCTACAGAGCTTCACAGGATTCCTCGGCTGGGTTCTTGATCCAGACTCTCCCTTTCTCCTCCTCATGAGAAGTCCCTGTTGGATTTATTAAGCAGGGAGGCCCAAACTGGCCAGATAGTTTCGTGTTCCTACTAGGAATATGCATCTACTGTCCATTGAGATAAGAGGCCCTCTTGCATCCTCGGGGTTAAAAGCAGAGAGACACCCACGTTACACTGTTTGTGGGAAGATGAGACTTGAGTGTGTCTGCACTTGGGAAGTGGCTACTTTTGTCCTTTCATCTCAATAAAAACTGCATTGTGGATACAAGAAGACAACCTTTCTAGCTCCTCACAAAACCTTGGAAGAGCATCTGTTTGGTCACAACACAGCAGATTCTTTTGGAATCTGCCTCTAAACTGTTCTTGGGAACTACCCTCAGGCTGGTCAGTTAGAGCAGCTCTTTAAACTTTTGAAACTACTGTTCAAATCAGTTCTTGTCCAATGTGGGGACTGTGAGCTGTGAGGCAGAGGACCTCTCAGTGTCTCCTGTGAGGAAAGCAAGGATGGGCACACCTCTAGCAGGGCACAAGCAGGTATTGTGAATCCACTTGAATTGTGCTACCTGGTAGCTGGATCCTCCCCTCAAAAACATAGGGTCTTCTCAGCATCCTTCTAGTAAATGACTGTTGTTGTTGTTTTTCTGAAGCCATTGTGAGTTTCTGAGGTGTCAAATAAACACGTTGAATCAAAAGCAAACAGAAAAGTGCCCTGAATCACCAGGTCTGGAAGGCAACTATGCTGAAGCAATTCACCAAAAATCGATTCCTCCAATAACTCCTTGATGTGGGAATACGTCATTCAATAGCGTTTCCTCCAAGCTTTGGTTTAGCAATGGCTTCTTTGAGGTTGTGGTTTTGTTCTTTTTTTTTTTTTTAACTCTTAGCAAGTTCTCCTAAGTAGAATTTCCATTTTTGCTGTATTTCCTATCTTAAATGCCCAGACCCTCTCAAAAGTTAGATGGATATATGCCGCCCACATGGGTTTCTCTCCAATATGGCCTGCCACAGTCTCAGATTGGTAACTTTGCTCCCCGAGTCTTTATTTCTCTGCTTGACTTTCTGCAGTCCCAAAATTTGATCCTGATTTTGCTTGACATTGCCCACAAGACTGTGGAAACATGTTCTATGCTCAGGTAAAGAAGGCACCTCACCAATTTTAGTCATGTCAACATTAAGCAAACTTAATTAGCTATTATATGAACTGGATTTGAATAGCGAATTCTCAAAAAGTTGATGAAGATCCTAAACACATTAACCCCCAGTGATGTGTCACAAACATGAAAACCAATAGAGCTTAGACACTGGCTTCCATCTACCGTCTCTTCCCCTTCTCATGCTGCCAACCAGTCCATTTGCCCTCCTCCTGGAGCTCTCCTGACATGGAGATAAATGCTATACTGATGCAAAGGACCCATAGCCTTTACGGATATATTTGGAGGGTCAGTACTTCCCCTTAAACTAAAGTGTTAACACTAGAGTGCTCGACACTTTGCTCTGCCAGCCTCCCCACTCATCCTGTATTTCTCCTTCCTTTTTGCTGCTCATCAGCATTAACCAACTTAGCTAAAGTTCTTTGTTTACTCTATCCCTTTCCTATAGCCTGTCATCTTTGGAGGGCAGGATCCACTTGGCCTGGTGCCTTCACTCCATCTTCTGTCTGCTATAGTGCCAACTGTAACTCGGGTGTTCTGTAGCTTCCATAGGAAGCTAGTGGGGCTGGCAATGTTGGAGAAGCATTCTATATCCAGCTTCCTATGCTTACACTCCCGGTGCCGTACTGAAACCTGAGGTTCCAGCCACCTGAGCACAAAGCCCAAGCCAAGCATGCTTTCCTCAGCAGCTCTGTACCTTTTGAGAACCACAGGGCTGGGAGAGCCTGCTCTTTCTTATGTGTGAGAAAGTGCAGTCCAGGCTGCTTCTCAATCCTTTGGCATCAGCATGCATTTCTTAGTAAACCTCTGTTATTTCTGTATGTCACCCAAGATGAAATACATGACAAACATCATTAGCTGTGGTAGGATATGCATGGGACACTTTGGGAAGAGAGGGCATGTTAGGACTAGCAGGGCAAGGGCAGGGGGACAAGAAGACACTCAAATTAGGACGAGTTCTAAAGGAATGGCTCGGCCCGACCAGCTGTAAGGACAGCTGAGTCCAGCAGGAACTGGGAGATGCCCGTTTGTCACTGTCTTTCGTCCCACGTTGATCTCTGCTTGTCTTTCCCATTCTCCTGCTTCCTGCACACTGATTTCCTCTACACCATAAACATCACACAGTCTGGCCACCTAGAGTGGCAGGCCTGATCTCTTGAGTTTCCATGATATGGCTTTCTCTTTTCTTTCTCCAACTAAGGGTTTTAGTCTCTGTCCACTCCAAAGTTTCTGTAGTTTCTTACAGATGTGGTCAAATATACAAGGAAATCAGAGGTGATATGTCCAGGCTCTGGGCATGTATATAGGGGAGGGGATATGTTAGGGCTCTGCTGTGCAATGTGCACGTAAGCTCATATTTTCAACAGTTGGTGAAAACTGTTGGCACTGTTTATGGGAGGTTGTGAAACTTTTTGGACAGGAAACTAACTCACTAACTTAGGGCTGGGGGGCAGGTCTTGAGGGTATAGATCAACCCGCTCTAGTTCTGGCCTTCCCTTGTCTACTTGCTGATCTATGTCAGTCACACTCTCCTGCCACTGTGAACTCCATTGTGCCTTCTCCACCATTCTCCAGCCTCAAGCTGCAAGCCGCATGCATCCACTGTCCCTGGAGTTGTTCGGCTAGGTGCTCCATCACAGGCAGGAGATATAAATGACACAGGAGCGGCACAGAGCCTAATAGGCTATGTGGTGCCAGGGGATGGATGGAAACTGTTACTGTCCTTCTTCACGGGGCTGTTTTCAGATGACTACAGTGGCGAGTTGAAAAGACGTGGATCCAAGTCATTGGTAGTAGTCAGCCATTAGTTTCCTCACCCCTGTTCGGATTGGCTCACACTTCCAGGCTAGCTAGGGAGCATTCAGACCCACAGTCTCTGCTTGACAGTATCATCCTGAACCCCTGCCCTTCTGTTGTTCTCAAGAGGAAAGAACCAATTCCAGCAGGCCCAACTCTTAAGCAGAATCCGGGAAAGCACCACTTCCCTGCATTCATGAATTTTTGCCTCTTGAATTTTTGCTGGCATAATTTAGCAAAAATAAAAATACAGGGCATACAGTGACATTTTAGATGAGTAGTTTTTAAAGGGAAGCATGACCCTAGTACTTAGTGTGCTTCTGAAATTAAAAATCAACTATGTTTTCTGTTCTTCATCAGGCTTTACTTGTTTACCCCATTCTCTGAAGCCACCTTACACACACACACACACACACACACACACACACACACACACACACACACTCCTCTAATCCCCACTCCACAGGCAGTCACATTCCTATTCCCATTGCTACTCTAACTCAAACAGGCCTGGAAGTGCTCGGGTGCACGTAACCCTCTTACCTTCACCTCTCTGCCTTAGCCAGGTGCCTGTAACCACAATCCTGTCCCTACCTGTCCGACCAATTGCTTGCCTCAGCTGTACGTGCCTGCTTGTTTATACTAGGTCTTAGCCCAGCCCAGCAAATTCTTCCCTTAACTCCACGCCAGCTGTAAGGGCTCCGCTTCTGTGTATGTGCTAAATCATAGGGATAAAAGCTTACCCCTTGCCGTTTCAAATCCCTGCTTTCAATTCCCTCCGAAATAACGATCACCCAGAAAGAAAGAACTTGTTTAATATCTTGTATCATTTCATTTTTCCCCTCCTTCTGTGCAATTTCATTTCCAGTCCCAATAGTCCAAGAGACCTCCTTGGTCTTCCTGTCCTGTTCATCTTCCAGAGTGGTCCCTTGAGATGAGGCTGGGAAACCTCCTGCGCATGGTTAAAAGCCTTAGATTAGATGGATGAAGAATGCCAAGGACTTGGTGTATTCGCCCCACTATTTCACTCGACTTTAGGGCTTGAATACCTGAAGTCATAGATTTCTACTCAAGAATTATAGAGCTTCAGCCTAAGATGCATAGGATTCCAAGCACAAGGCAAAAACCCAGGCCCTAGAACATCACTGTTCTGACGTAGACAAGAAGGACAAAGACCAGAAAAACCCTAACCGCTGAGCTTGGCAGATGTATGAGGGCAATCAACACCTGGCCAAGCCACCACTGAAGACAAAACCCAACAAGCTCTCAAATTAGAGCAAGAAGGAAAATCCTTTATCATCACAAACAAAATGTTTGGCAATTGAAATTTTTTTTTCGTTTTTTGCAAGAAGTTCATTTTGATGGTTACAGATATAAACAGGAAAATGCATTTTTTTTCCTCCATGAAGCCTAAGAGAGAGCAGATGTTAATGAGAGGAAAATCGTAGCAAGGGAGACTGAATTTTGTTTTGTCCTCATGTTTCATTTATTAGTTCATTACATCTACTTAGTCAGCACTGCAACCTGTGCAGAACGATCTACACGAGTGACTTGGGCTGTAAAAGTCATCAACATGGTTTCAGGCACCACACACCAACCACATAGAAATCTGTTACAGTACAGCTGCTTGGACCTCACCCTAGACTTAATACAGCAGACACCTTGTAGATAGAGCCCAGTCACTCACTGGCTTGTCATCAGATCACCTAGGTTCTGGTAGCCACCAAAACCATTCAAAGACCATTTACATGATCCTTGTTGACTACCGCAAATCTTACCTAAAAGAAAGACAAATAATTTTCTCAAGGTGTTTTTAAGTGTGAAGTTGGTCCTTCTTCATGCTGTGTTAGCACCAAAGTGAAAAATGCTAGTCCCAGATAAGAGTTTTGGGGGTATAAGTTGCGTATAAGCCTTCAAAAACACAGCTATTGCTTTGATACACTCCCTCCCTTTGACATCTGGCACGCCAAGGCATGGTAACAAGAGCAGAGGGTAAGAAAGACAGATGCAAAGACAGGGAGAAACTGCTACATCTGGGCTTCTTCTTCTTCTTCTTCTTCTTCTTCTTCTTCTTCTTCTTCTTCTTCTTCTTCTTCTTCTTCTTCTTCTTCTTCTTCTTCTTCTTCTTCTTCTTCTTCCTCTCCCCAAGTTGGTGAAGGCAATTGATTTTATTGAGCTGTACATTTTTCTCTGCTCCCTTCCCTTCCTCTCCTCTCCCCTTCTAACCTCCCTCATGGTCGCCATGCTCCCAATTTATTCAGGAAATCTTATCTTTTTCTACTTCCCTTGTAGATTAGATCTATATATGTCTCTCTTAGATCCTCATTTTTGTCTAGGTTCTCTGATTGTGAATTGTAGGCTTGTTTTCTTTGCTTTATGTCTAAAAGCCATTTATGTGTGAGTATATATGATATTTTCTTTCTGGGCCTGGGTTACCTCACTCAATATGCTGGTGGGAGTGCAAACTTGTGCAACACCTTTGAATATCAGTATGGTGATGTCTCAGAAAATCAGAAAACAATCTTCCTCAAGACCCAGCAATGTCACTTTTTGGTATATACCCAAAGGATGCTCAATCATGCCACAAGGACATGTGCTCAACTATGTTCATAGCAGCTTTGTTTGTCATAGTCAAAACCTGGAAACAACCTAAATGCCCCTTGACTGAAGAACGGATAAGGAAAATGTGGTACATTTATACAATGGAGTACTACACAGCAGAAAAAAATAACGACATCTTGAATTTTGTAGGCAAATGGATGGAGCTAGAGGCAATTAATCTTAATTGCCGTCCCTGGGATATTCTTCTCCCGGGTGAAGGCTCCTACAATGAGAAAGTGGCCTCCTCCTCCTTTTCTTCTCCTTCTTCTTGTTAGGAAACAGTAACTGATTTTTGAATGAAATTTAAACTGGTCTTCTAGAATATTTAAATGCCACGGTTTTAACCATGGGAGACTTGTAGGTTTACTTTCTGCCTCCGTGGCTGTGAGGTGAGAGTGGGTGTTCTCTGTCTGTAGTCTAGTGGATTCTACAGTGCTGCTGACGTTAGACCTGGTCCCCATGTGTGCCACCTCGATGGCAGTTATAATTTGCTTGTTATATGGCTCTAAACTAGAAACACACATAATTGTAAAGCCCAACCTATTGATCTGAAGCTCCTGTTACTGGCAGAAGTTAGAATACTAGTCAGGCTCTCATCTGTGGACTTCCCAAATACAAATTAGCATTAAGTATGTTCACGAATTTTAAGAATCAGTTTCCAAATTATGATTATGCATTCACACATACATATACATGCACACACATATTCTTAGACATTCACATAAGCACACTGGCTCACTCACATGCCCCCTGCCCACATGAATGTGAATACACATAAATAGGCACACACACATGAATACACACAAAAAATTATATAAATTCACATGTATACACATTTACACATAAAGAAGCCCAGATACACACACACATACATAGACATACACATATGTACTATGCAATATATAGTATGAAGTCTGAACTTTTTTTTTGAAACAGGGTTTCTCTGTAGCTTTGGATTCTGTCCTGGAACTAGCTCTTGTAGACCAGGTTGGCCTCGAACTCACAGAGATCTGCCTACCTCTGCCTCCCATGTGCTGGGATTAAAGGTATGCACCACCACTCACGGCGTGAAGTCTGGACTTTTTGTAAGACTAGTAAGATTAAGATTTTCAAATTTATTATTTAGCAATCAGAAAAAATTACATCTCTTGTAAGAACAATAAAACCGTTAGACCTGCATCCACCTTCCCACGCCATCCCCCATACATACACACATAACTTAAAAATGCAAGTTTATACTACTCTCTCAGAAGATGAGATGCAATTTCCTTCCCCTTTAGATGTGTTAACATCGCTTACGTTAGGAAAATGTAAATTACATTAGCATTGCTCATTTAGGAAAACAGCATTCAAAAGGAAGGTTAGTAGTACTTCGTGGTGGAACCTGAGGCTTACTGCCATAGCCGGAGCAACATCAGCAACAGTGCGCTTCAGTGATGCTACTGTATGCTCCCCCTAGTAGGAGGAGGCATGGGAAAACATTCCAATCAGTAGCATTCTACCCTAAAATCCACATCCCAGTCTAATACAAGGAAACATCTTACAGAGACCTGCCACAGACTATCTGGAAATATATGACCAGTAGTCTGTTTTTTTTTTTTTTTTTTTTTTGGTTTTTCAAGACAGAGTTTTTCTGTGGCTTTGAAGCCTGTCCTGGAACTAGCTCTGTAGACCACGCTGGTCTCGAACTCACAGAGATCCACCTGCCTCTGCCTCCCGAGTGCTGGGATTAAAGGCGTGCGCCACCATCACCCGGCTGACCAGTAGTCTTGAAAAGCGTTGCAGATGAGGTCATCAAGATAAAACAACAACAACAACAACAAAATCACTAAGTCTAGAAGACCATAAGGAAACCAGAGAGCACCAGATAGAAAGTGGGAACTAGTGTAAAATGTGAGTCAGGTATGTGCCACGGTTAATTAGCATGTTTTGAACTGTGCACCATGGCCGGATAGGAAGCTGGTAGTAGAAGAAGATAAATGAAGGATGTGTGAGAACTCCCAGGATCATCTCTGGGATTCTGTTGTGACTTTCAAGTGACTGTAAAATGAGCACTGAAGCATACACAAAGGCTACACTGCCTCTTAGCCGACTGTAAAGCCACCCTGTGAGGCAGCTAGTCCATGGGGTGTTGTAGTCCATACAGAGAAAGAAAGGCTCTTAAATTTTCCAGGTCTTATCCCATCACTTCCCAAGGGCCTGTCACATTCTAGAGGGCACATTAAATCACCCCCATCTTGGAGAGAACCAGGGGGACAAGAACCTTGTTTTCAGCAATGCTCTTCCTGGCTGCCTTGTGGGGCGCTCTCTCCTTGCCTTCCCCGGCAGCTTTCACGGCCCCTTTCTTATTGGCTCCTGTGGAGAACAGAGGGAGGCTACGTATTCAGCCACTTTTATCTCTTCCAGGAGAACCCACCCAGCTAATCGGCTTCCTTCTCCATTTGTCATAGGCACAGGCCAAGGACATTTAAAATCCATATTTTTTGCTCAGTTTTGTTTTTTCCTCCCAGGATGGAATGAGCTCCTTTACCTCTAAGGGTTTATGTTCCATTATTTCATTGGCATTGATTGCTTTGCCACACAGCACAGCTTATTTCAAAAGCGTAAAATCTGTCCCCGCTCTCCTCTGCCACGGGAGTTCTTTTCCCCAGCGCCTTCTCAGGCATCGTTTCTCTTTTTGGAAAAACAAAGGATCCTGACAGAATAGTGATCTTTTTCACAACCTATTTCCGGATGACATCTGACCCAAGAATGCTGCATTCTGGCTCAGCTGTTGCAGCGACTGTCATTATACAAGTCTTCCCTGTGAGCTCAGACCTGCAAATCCCCTGTGGACCACGAAGGGCATGTCATTAAATAGACAGGGAATGTGAAGAGAGGCACCTCCCTTTTCCAGCACACCTTTCCTCTGGAACCTGTTGGTACCTCCTTCATCCGACAATTTGCAAATGTTTAATGAGAAGCTGTGTGATGGAAGCGATGACAAAACCTTAGATAAAATGGAGGAGGAGCTGTTTTGGACATTTGATCATTAGTTCTTACCGGGCTCCTAAGGCAAGTCAAGAACAGAGAAAAGGTGAGAACGGATCAATCGTGTGTTCAGTCCCCTGAGAACAGAAAGCAACTGGGATGAAAGAAGAGCTGAGCTAAAAGTCTAAGCCCACAGGAACCCAGCAGAGACTCCAATGTGCTCAAGGTGGGCAGAGCTATTTTCTGGTGGAGAAACTAGGCCATGCTCAGAGCGGAGACTCCTGGGCAACCGAGGCTGATCTGTGAGACATGATCCCTGTTGACACAACCCGCTGAGCCATGCACAGCTGCTGAACTCCATGGCCTAGCTCAGCAGGACGGTGCCGAAGTTTGTCTAAGGTGGAGACTAATTTGCCTTTTGGAAAAAAGAAGCAAGAACAAAACTATATTTACCTTAGTTGTTCAATACATTTATTTTACAAGTAACATCTTAACAAACAAAGACAAAAAATATCATCTTAATTCTATTCCTTAGCAAATCAATTATTTCTACTTACTCAGGCATCCGTGTGGGAGTTTCCAATATATAATCAGTTTTATAAAATTCTAATCATAGTATTGATTTTTTAAAAATGCTGCCAGCTAGTTTTAAA
The DNA here is from genome assembly GCF_950005125.1 of Chionomys nivalis. NCBI lineage: Eukaryota > Metazoa > Chordata > Mammalia > Rodentia > Cricetidae > Chionomys > Chionomys nivalis. Next base: position 23,900,567 of record NC_080103.1, on the reverse strand, counting down.
TGACAAAATACTTTCTAAACCGCTATAATGTCTAAATTTACTGTTTTTAGAATCTATGTGCTACATTTTTAACAATATATTCACTAATAATTTATTATATATATTTAACCTCTGTTAAATGTGAACATTGTTTCCAAATTTGAAATTACAAACCAGAATATATATATATATTTTTTTTTCTTTTTCTGAATAATTTGTTGGGAAACTTTTCTCAGAGGTAAAAACAGGAAGTTAGGAAAGTAGAAATATATAATATCTATTAATAACTTATAAGTAACTTCCCCCACCTATGAGCTGTCTTTGTTTAAATGTGTAGAGAGAGAAAGCTGGAGATGGCAGTAGGTAGATGCCTACTTTTACTTCTGTTGATATGAAACATATATCAAATTGCCTATTGGATGTCTTTGTTTGGATGTTCTGTAGGTAAGTCAACATTTCTAGATCTAACTTTTGTTATATTCTTCCCATCTCCCCCATTCTGCTCTACGCCCTTGAATCTTGCCCCACTGTTACAAATAGCTTATCACGACTTAGAATCACCTAGGAAGAGAATCTCAATGAGACATTGTGTTGGCCTATGGGCATGTCTCTGGGATATTGTCTTACTTAAATTAGTTTGTGTGGGAAGACCAAGTCTAGTGTGGGCAGCACCGTCTCTAGATAGGATGTCCTAAACTGTGTAAGAGAGATGAAACTGAGCTGAGCACAAGCCAGCAAGCGAACAAGCAGACATCCATTCTTTCTCTGCTCTTAACTATGGATGCGATGTGACGTGACCAGCTCTTGCTGTTGTGACTCCCTTGCAATGATAGGCCCACAGTTGTGAGCTAAGAGAAGCCCTTTATCCCTCAGTTTGCCACAGTGTTTCACCACAGCAACAGAAATGAAACCCCATCCATCACACACTTACACCAGAATCCTAGGACCCATCCTTGAGTCCTTCTTTGTCTCACCTTTACATCTATACCATCAACCATTAAGTTCTGTATATTCTGTCTCCTGGGTCTACTGAACACGACTACTTCTCTACATACCCACAGCTCCTAATCTATCGCAATACTGCTATCTGACCTGGCCGACTGCACTCACCACCTACCTCCACCTCTTGCCTCTTTTCTTCTTCCATTCTGGTTCTTTTGCTCCACTAGAGAGATCTCTGTAGAGTTACCTTTTGCACTTAAATGCTTTGTCTTTCTATTCCCCACCACGTAACTATACATATTTGATCATTACAGGTTAACAAGTCTATTAAGGACTTGTTTGCAACTTTTTTTTTCTGTTCATTACTTTGACAATTTACTCCTTATTTCTCTGAGCTATTCTTGTTTGATTTCGATACCAAAACATCCTCCATTTCCTCTTGCATTAGACTTACATATGTGTCCTTATCTCTATTTAATTCTGCATACCCTCCTGAACCATCTTAAATATATTTTCCTTAGAAAAAAGGGGTCTTTTCACCATCAATTACTACCCTCACCAGGGCTTATTCTATTCTAAGGACATGTACTCAGAATACCCTTTACTTTCATTCTATAACATATTTCTTGCTGATTTACCTATATGGTACTTATTAAATGTCTGTTTTGTCTACCAGTTTATGGGATCCAGGGCAGCAAGAATCCAACTATCTTATTCACAGCTCAGTGTCAAGCATTCATTTGAGGACTAATAGATACTAATAGTATACTTGTTTAACAAACAAAGAAATAAGCAAATGAGTTAGCCATATTCTCTCAGACTCGCTTTACAACGGTTTCTAGTAATATTAAACAGAATACTCAAAATGTCATGTTCCTACAAACCTTACATTTAGTTCCTATCTCCAAGTTATACATCCAACTTGCCCTGAATAGCAAGAGACTATCTAGTAGTTGGCTTTCTTCCCACGTACAGATAGATTGTTAGTACAACAGCAACCAGTAGCTAAAGGTGAGACTAATCTCACACCGTATTTTCTTCTCATCCCTGGCTCTGAGACTTGTCCTTTTGGAAAGAAGTGATAAAGCAGGTGGATTTAGTTTTTATGTCAGTCATCATCAGCTGAGTGAAAGTTTTTTTCTGTGAAAGAAAAGGCTAGTATTAAGTTGATTGATGGTTCATTTTTTCCTATTTGCTCCTTGGTCATTGGAGTGACACCAGGAGGGCTGTCTATTTAGACGTGTAGGAGACAATAGCTATGACAAAGGCTATTGCAGACGTGGGATTTGTCACTTGAAAATGATCTCTGGCAATGAGCATATTATTGATAGATGGTCACAGTGTTAGTCACGGCCCTCTAGAGGAATAAAACTGATAGGACATACGTATATAAAAGAGGACTTATTAGATTGTTTTAGCAATATATGTTGGGTAGGAAAACAACAGCTGTCTATACACCATAGAGACTTAGAACCTGGGAACTTTTGAGCCCCCAAGACTGGATGCCCTAGTAGATCTAGTCTCACACTGACCAGCCAGAGGATTCCAAGAGAGGTTCTAGTCTTCCCTCCATATTAAAAGGCCAAAAATTTGGATTCTGAAGTCAGCGAGAGATTATAGCACCAGTGACAACAGGAAGGGAAATGCATTTACCAGCGGGGAATGGAAGTGGGCAGGCAAAAGCAACTGTGGGCTTCTTTCATATCTCCTTATATCTGAGCCTCCACTTGAAGGTATTACACACTTGGGGGAGGAGCTTCTCCTCTTTTTCCTGCCAGGAAAAACCTTCACTAACCATCCCAAAGACACAACACTGAGCTGATTACAGATTCAATTAAGCTGACAGCCCAGACTAACTAGCACAGTCATGTGACTATACTGATGCTGGAACATTCTATCCTCATTCATTCAAGGACTAAACTGAATTAACACAAGCAATAGAATTTGTCTTTTACTTTGAATAGGTAATGACAAATAATTCACGTGTACATTACTAAATCACTTTTGAGCTTTCTTCCTTTCTGGCCACACAACCCAGGCCTGCAAGTTACAAACTAACAGCAGCAAATACATGTCTTCTGTGCATAGCCCTGGTGGCTAAAGGCAGAAGTGTTGCACCCCACCACCAATCCTCATGCTAGGAGCCTATTGTGGTCATTATAGCTTCCTGTTAAGCATCCCACATGAGGATGAAGATATAGGCAGAAGAATATAATTCCTCAGATGAATCCAGTATTGTCTGAGAGTTTTTCTTCCCCCAAGGAATTATTCACAAAGAACTCCTCTGTCATCCACCCACACCCGAAATAGCTGTGACCTCTGGATTTCTCTGACACAGATGGGAACAAAACATCTGTCCCTGTTTTTTCTTAGTACTCTGTCAAAAAGGAAAAAGAAATAAGAGAAAAGGAAAAAGAAAAGAAAAGAGGAAAAGATTAAGGTGAAAGTTTCTTAACATTGTGAGAAAATATTTGATAGTATTATTTATTCTAAAATTTCATTCTCTTTTATTTTTGAGATTATAATAAAATTATATTTTTCCCCTTCTCTTTCCTACCTCCAAAGCCTCCAATATACCATTCCTTTCTCTCTTTTCAAATTCATGGCCTCTTTTTTTCATTGTTATTATATGTGCATATGTAATATGCATATATGTGTATGTATATGCATATATATTACATGCACATATGCATAGGCTTATTATATATGTGTATATATATGTATATTCCTAAATATAACCTGTTCAGTCTGTTCAATGTTCCTGTATTTAAGTTTTCAGATCTGACCATTTTGCGGCAGATAAGAGTTATAGAATGTAATCTGGGCATGGTGACTCATGCCTGTAATTCCTGTACTTGGTGGACTGAGTGAGGCAGGAGAATTTTCATAAGTTTGAGGCTAGCCTTGGCTACAACGTGAATTTAATTTTTAAAAAAGAGATAGAAAAATTGCATCCTAGAACATGTTTATGTATATAATCATTAGTTTAATAATATAGATAAAATATGCTCATGGTTATAAATGATATAATAAAACACCTAACAAAACAGAAAATACTACAAATAGTACATATTAAAATAAATACTTCTACCAGAAAGAATTAAAACACCCAAAGAGCCTAAGGAAGGATTAAACACAAAACAAATGTCCTGAAGCAGCCTGCCTACACAGCAAGGATGTTGATACTTCTCTGGTTACCTTTTTCTTGACGCTCAAGGATCACTTTCTACCATTTCTCCTCTGGAAATACTACATTCTTAACTACATTCTTAACTCTCAACACTTTCCCTAATAGACTTGCATCCAAAATCTGAGTTCTTCCTTTGTTTTCCTACGCAGACAATGTCAAAGCTGTCACTTTTAGTCTTCCCAGAGGAAAGTGTGTGTCTTCGGGCAGCCATTTGTTAAATTATTTTGCTGGTCAAATATTTCAATAAGTGAACATCCCTAGGGCAAGGGGAGAATGAAGGATGGACAAACAACGGGAAGGGGATTGTTTTGTTTTCAATATGCAAGGGCAAGAGCAGGCTCCTAAGAGCCATAAGATGACTCCATGGAAGTCTTCAGTAAGAGTCTCCCCGCCACCCTCCAGTACTGTTAATGGCACACACAAAGATGCCAAATGTGTCATTGTATCCTGCCATGTCTAGTAACTGCTAGTTTCCCACCACACTCTAATCCAGCAAAGCCCACTAGAACTTCCTTCAATGACACACTGGTCCCTATCCAAGTAGTGTTGTTTTGTATGGGAGCTCCGTGCCATATGTGAATCCTGAATTTCTGGAATGTCACCAAATTACACCTGAAACATGTGACAAAGAAATAAAATGTAAAGGCCTTTTAACTTATTTAATTAATTTCATGCTTAATCGAAACATGGATGACATGCTGGAGACAGGACAACAGGGGAAACGGTGTAGTGGCCCACGGGAAATTGTATTTGGCCCGAGTGGCAAATCCCACACTGACTACGCTTCTTGGCAAGCCAGTACAACAGAAGAGACTCTTTAGGCCTTCCTGTATATATGTGAAAACTCTTTTTTTTTTAAACATGGAGACAACATTTCAAAACACACCTCTAAAAGAATGACATATAGAAATCATTCCTACCTATGGGTATAATACAAAGTTTCAGTGCATGTACACAAAATGCAGTGATCATATCAGAATAATTGACTTATCCATCTCTTTAGATATTTGTCATTTCTTTGTGTTGGGAGTATTTTCTTCCTATTATTTTGAAGTATTCAGCTAATTTTTGTCAGCCAGTCACCCTAGTGTGTCATATAGAACATTAGAAGCTGTTCCCTAACTTCCCTCCAAGAGGCATTTCAACAGCATGCTAACTTCTCCTTTGAGACATTTTCACAGCTAGCATTTAGAAATTATATGCATGATTCACTGGTTATTTATTTTGTTTTATAAACAGAGTTTATTGATGATATTCCCTGGGTCTCAGACACAGTTTCAGGCACTGAGGATGGACCAGTGAATAAAACAGGTCAGTTCCCTACTCTCTAGAGTTTGAGTTCCAGAAACTGTAGGCAACCAGGTCATATGCCAGCAAAGAAGTAAATACGTGATATAACAAATGATAAGCCCTCAGTAAGAAACAGCATGAGGCTATGGATGATAAGAGCGCTATTTTAGATGTGGAACTGGGGAGCAATTGTCCCAGGTGTTTGAGCGAAGATCTAGAGCTATGACTTGAATCCTAAGGAACACTGTGAGCAGGAAAGCCTATGTAAGAGACTCAGAAAACACAAAGCACATTTAGGGACTAATGCAAGTGTGAAGGCACCTGGAAGATACCTCCTCTGTGGGACATGAACATGGCCTTCCTCAGAGTAAACCCTGGACTCCTACTTTGTGATTCTCTGGATCTAGTCCCTGACACTAGACCCCCACCATGTCACATGAGTGGAGAGATGCTTCCCCAAGAACAGGAACTGCCTAATGCGCTGTTAGTGTGAAAGACAAACTCATTCACCGGCTTACCATGGTCACTCACTTCCTTTCTCTTGGTGAATTGGATCAGCTGAGTGAAACCTGAATCCAAACCAGGGAAGAAATCTTCTGTGAAAGAATATCCCTGAGAAATCTGACAAAATTAGTAACCAGAAGGAGGCTTCACTTGGACGATATATGACTTGTTAGGTTGAAAATGACAAGGTCATCTAGTCCAGATGCCACTGATCGCTTGAAATTTTCCAACACAGTTTTGGGCAATCATCCTGTCTTGTCGGTAGCTCAGCATCCTATATGGAAGCTTCTGCTAATGATGGCCATGGCTTAGGAAATCACTAAAGTTTTCACTGCTACCTGGGGCAGATTGAAAGGAGAGAGAGAGAGAGAGAGAGAGAGAGAGAGAGAGAGAGAGAGAGAGAGAAAGAGAGAGAGAGAGAGAGAGAGAGAGGTCAGGAGGCTGGATTAGGGCATTCCCAAACACAATGGAATGCTTATACTATCTCTCTTTATAGGAGAGTCTGCTGGTAAGACCAACGTTTCTTTACATCGAACTGTTCACAGGGTGACTTTAATGAGCCAACATTAGAACATGCAGAGGAGGAAGGGCAGTTCTTTGCTGTTAACCATGAGCCCAACTCCCACATGTGACTTACAAAAACTGAAGGGAGTCTCAAGTTGGGGGTCGAATCCATAGAACATTTCTAGTGTATCCAGAGTACTTACCTATGATTGTAGTAGCTCCACATCTCCATGTTCCTCACCTCTGAGCTACTTCACAGATATGCCATGGCCTCTCTTCTCAGTCCCCATGTTAGAAGATCCCCTGTAGTTCATGCTCCTGTTGACTCACTCTTTGTTCCCCCAGTTTTCTTCCCTTCATCTTGCCATACCTTTCTCAGCTTTCTCTCACCTCTCTGAAGTCTTCTGTTCGGTTCCCTTGCCTGCATGGTTCCCTACTTGTCTCATAAATATAGGCGTTCTCTGTGTCATGTCCTAGCCCTGCCTCTATTCACTCTTCCTGTCCCTCCTCCCTTGTCACCTTTACCACCTGCCTGAAGTAGTACAAATTTAGAACTATCCATCTTTAGCCCCAGCACTCTGGTTTATTGCAATCCAGATTCATCTATCATCTCCACTTGGGTATCTCACAAGCATCTCTTTCAAATGAACTAATTACACATTCCCCATGATCTATAATCTGTATTTCTTTCACATCAACTTTTAATCCTCAAATCACCCAATCCCTAGACTTCTCTGTTTCCCTGTGTTTTTGCTTCTCTTCCTTCCCTGTCATATAGGGAGAAAAAAGGAATAGAGTGTTAGTCGCACACAGTTTTGATAGAACCAGACACAGTTGTCAACCTTGCAGGTACCAGCAATGAAATAAAGAGCAAACACTGATGTCAAGAGACAAAGCTCTGCCCTCACAGGTCGATCGTCAGGACTGAAGTCAATTCACCGTCTGCAGCCACTACGCTATCCACCTCCTTGCGCATTTACCAATCCAGCTCAGATTCACTGATTCCCCTCTACAGCTACTCTCCTTCCAATAACTGCAAGCCCATCAGTTCCACACCACAATGCCAGAGCTTTAGTTTCTCCACACCTGTACCTGGCCTGCTGACTGTTTATGTAAGACATTTCCTAGGCCAGCACAACAGCGCTGCTATAAACCCACAGTCCCCTGACTCAGCCATATCCTTGGCACTGCCTGTTAACATTGCTGCCTCTGTGGCCATATAATCTTGTTTGTCCCACCCCATACCCACTGTGAACCTTCTACATCCGTTCGCCTATTAACTCATCAGCTCTACTGACACTTGCGTCTTCACTCGCCACCTTGCAAAGAAAGCAGAGGCCACCCAGTTGGAATAGCTTAAAATCATTATCTCAAATCTGCAAGCTCAGACTCCCTATTCGCATCCTGTCAAATGGAAGAGATGCTCTTTTTTCCCTACCCAAGACCAATGGCTACATGCTCCTCCACTCAGCTGTTAATTACTGAATGTTTATGTGCCAGAGTTACAAATCAGCCCCTCATTGCTGTCTCCTTAAAGTGGCCAAGCACAGTTAACCCTCACTTTACCTGTTTGAAGGGCTAGGGACTTATCTGCACAGAAACAAGAAAAAAACATCTGCCCACGTGGAGCTGCAATTTCAGAGGAGGGGATGGCAATGAGCAAGACCAAGGAAAATGGGCCTCACACCACGGAACAGGTGGCTGCTGCGGCGTGCCCAAAGAACTGGAAGGGTAGGAAGACTAAAGGGAAAGCTTCTCTGGACAGGTGGTGTTTCAGCAGAGGGCTGCACACAGTGAGGAGGAAGACTAAGGAGATTCCCTAGGAAAAGAGCTCACATTCAAAGGAGAGGAAGAAGACGCAGGCTCCACTTTGGTACCAGGAACTCTCCTGTCCTGGAGGCAGAGGGAAGCCTGAGTTAAACAGGGAGCGACCATACACATTGGGAATCTCCTGTAAGAAGGACCTTGATTCAGTGTCAGTGGAGCAGACACGTTGTGTGACTGAGAGGACCCGCATTGACTGTCAAAGGGGCGCCCTTCAGTGATTGTGTATTCTAGAATTCAGGACAGTGTTGTGCCAGTGACATGGAGAGCACACACTTCCCTCTCTGAGAGTCATGCTTTAGTTCTGGCCTCGTGTCCTTTGTGAAAGGGGTGCTGTAGAGAATCTGAGCATGCTGTAGAGCTAGAGTTAAGGGAGAAGGTTGAGGGACCCTCTAAAAGGGTGGATGACCCTTGCTCTGAGGTCAGCAGAGAAGAAAGTCGTCTCTCATCTAAGCTGTGTAACACAATTATTTATGTGACATGTGATTATACCTCTCTGGCGGAAATCATCCCAGGGCTTAGTGTCCTGGTTAATAGAAAGACAGGTGTCAGGCTCTAGCTGTGAAGACACTCTGGGAGCAGCCTGCGTAATCAAGGTCATCGCCACCGCTTTGTCACTAGGCTTCAAATCCACTTATTGTTCTGGCTCTCAGCTGTGCCAGCTCCAATCCCGCCTTAAACCCTGGCCATTCTTTTTTGGTGAGTTCTTTCTCTCCGGCCTTTATGCTGCTGATAATCTGCTTGCTACCACTCCCCAACCACTGCTTTCTTTGAAGACACTTAAGCCCACTTGAATCTCACTTTCCTTAGAAACAATGCAATCATCTCTCTACCTCTGCACTCTCTGGCCATGGCATCTCTGACTTCACAGCTAATTTCCACAAAGAGCCCCTGCTTCTGCTTCCATTTCTTCCTCTTCCCTTCTCTTCTAATAATTGTTCCGACCGTCCCGTTCTCCCTCCACGCCCGTGAAACTCTGTTCACTATCAGCCTCCAGACTGCTGATTTCCATTTTTGCTTTTAGTCTCTACCTTGCTCAGTCTTTCACTAGTAATTAGAGCAATTGACTGCACCCTTCTATGTAGAATCCTTTCTCTTGTCTTGACACATTGTTCATCGCCTATCTCCTCCAAAGGCTTTCATTACTGATTCAACTAAACTTGGCAATGCTGGAGAGACACTGTTCTGACACAGATGTTGCTTATTACCTCGGTTCTTTGCCTGTGACCCCATCTACTTCAAGGTTTTGTGTGAACTAATGATTTTGGTCTATAGCTTCTGCTCAGAGTTGCTCTGACTTAGGGATGTCACCAAAGGGATCTGCATGTGCACATGCCACCCTTGATCTGTCACCTCTTTCTGCCTTTGTTCTTAATAATTTGGCATTGCAGATTTCGTTCATGCATCCCTCCTGACCTAGGGAGAAGGTAGGGAACCATTTTTGACTCTTCTCATTCCTTTGCTCTTTACATCCACCTTATGCTACCTGAGCAGAACCTAAACATACTCTCTAATATAGACTATCCCATTCTATGATGCTCATTGCTCCCCTGCACTATGGCAAATGCTTCTTCCTGCACCTCCTTGCATCCATCTTGACCTCCTCCTGAACATGCCTGCTGAGTAGCATATGTGCCACATGTTTGGGAGCTACACAATTCACTTATGGAAAAAGATATTTTTGAAAGTTTATTTTCAGATTCTATTCTTGGTACTGATCATACAAAATATCAACTCATATTTTTACAAAAGGGACAAGACTCCACATTAAGGAGTCTAAGTTCCCATAAAGAGAAACAGAAAAAAAGTTAAAAAGTGAAAGACGTAATGAATGCACTATATTTGACATGATTTAGCATGCCATATTTTGTATAGTTGGTGGCCATAAATGATACAGATAAGGAGTAGTGGGAACATAAAGCCATGTGATAGGAAGAGAACGGAATTTAAAGGAAGTCCCAGGAAATATATATCTAGGTGAGAACAGAGAATAGGATGAAAAAAACCTAATTGGAAGTCTGAAGGAAGAGACCTCTAGCTAAGTGGGTAGCTTTAAGGGTCCTAATTAGACATCTGCCTTGACGCCTTAGAGTTGATGAGTCAGAAGAGGCCTGTGTGGCCTGAGGACCAGCCTGTGAGAGATCGGTGCACAGAGAAGATACATAACCGTTGGGGCCTGGGTGATCTGTGGAGCTTTCTCATGAGGGAAATGGAAGATACTGGAAGGTTTCAGTACAGCGGCCTGAGTTTCAGCAGTCTTACCTAGATTACAACTCTGCTGTGGTTAGACTAAACAGAAGAAAACGTAAGAGCCAGTTAACCAGAATGTGGGCCTCTGGAGTCATCCAGATGACAAGTAAATTAGCTCCAAGGAGGGCGGTGGCAGAGAGGCTGAATGAGCAGCAGACTTTGAAGGGAGGGATGACAGGATTTTAGGATAGATGGCATGTTGCAATCTTTCTTTAGAAGACTCAGTCATAATTCTAAAGATTTGGTATTGAGCCAAAGGATAGGAAGAATTGCATTAATTGAGATAAAGAAAACTATGCAGGAGTAGGCTAGAGCATATGAATTTAGGCAGTGTGCTAACAGTCAAGTCACCTCGTGTGGATCAGAGTTGTATTTTTAAATTAAGATATCAGTTGTCAAAATGGCTGATACACTTTAAAATTAGCTTCATTCCTTTCAGACACGGGTTTTGGCTTGATCCCAAATCTCTTAGATGCCATAAAATTGGTCTTGGGGGATATTTTAGTGGAGTCTTTGGAACTGCTGCTGTCTACATATTTACTCTGAGCATGTTTTTCAAAACTCTAATAAGCAAAACACTCCTGGTTGTGCAGAAGGCTTGGAACTGCTTCTTCCCACTAAAGCTTCCCAAACTCCTAAGTATTAGACAAGGTTTTCTTGGACAGAGCATGTGCCAGGCCCTCTGATAAACCATCTGCTAAGGATCTGTCCCTCTATAGTACTGAGCCAAGAGCTCCAGACGGGACTGTGAAAGGACTCCAGTCTGGATGAAGAAGGCAAAGTGATAACTATGGGCATGCATTCAAATCATTGTGCCTAGGCCACCAAGGACATCATCAGATAATGTCCTTCTCAAGGTAGGGAAATAACTGTTGACCTAAGGATGGGACACCTAAACCCATCAAGTCCCTAAAACAAATTCTGTGGGTAAATTGAGGGTAGATGTCATCTTACAAGTAAAGTTTAAAAAGTTTTAAAAAAAAAATTACAAAATCCCAACCTGAAAAAAAATGACAAAAGCTTTACCTTGAGTCTATAACGCTAAATGAGGGAAACATTTCTTCCCCTAAAATAACTTGCTTGCTAAGGGAAAGGACATGCAAATTTCTCAGACTCAGAAGTGCATCTGAGGAAAACAGCCAACCTCCACAGACAGTCCATCACCCACCTGCAAGGCTTTATGAGAAACCTTGGGTTGATTAAAAAATGCAGTGCCTCAATTTTGGAGGATTCATCCCCTCCCACGTGTTCTCACAGAGCCACGGCTCTGAGTGAGTGCTCATGGCATCCTGGACCTTGACTCATTTGCTGTGTTCATACTTAAATAAAACCATGGGTTTTCCTTGTGCTCAACACAAGAGTGATCAACACATTGCTAGCTGGGTTGTTTTTTTTGTTTTTTTTTTATTTTTTTTTCTGTACTAAATCAGCTCAGAGAACCAATCACTGACAAGATTTTCAAGTTCTTTATTATGAACACCAATAAAATCAGAAGAAACTTCCTCAAAGGGATACCTTGGAGAAAGGTACAGTCAATGTAGGGTCACCTTTAGAAGGTTTTTTTTTTTTTTTTTTTATCTAGAGTAGGTAGATAATGCTAGAAATGTAAGAATAGAGAAAGTCATTTGTTGATAAACTTACTAACTAGTAAGGTAATCCTTTGTCTATCTAAGCCTTGAAAAACAGCAGAATTAGGTCAAATAGATTCTATCCCTAGTACCTAGGACAGATATTCAAATAGGAACAGCTTAGGAATGCATTAAGATCTTAGTGCAGTTATTTATAAAATTCGTGTTGACTTCTAACAAACCTGGAAATGATTTTATGTGAACAAGTTAATTAATTTTGGTGTGTGTATGTGAGATGTATGTTTGTTTGTGCATGGGGCATGTGTGTGTTTGTTTGTGCGTGTGTGTTTGTGTGTATGTGGGTGGGTGATGTGTGCTTGTTTGTGCATGGGGCGTGTGTGTCTGTGATGTATGCCTGTTTTACATTGTGTGTGTGTATGTGTGTGTGTGTGTATATATATATATATGAAGGACAGAGAAGGACGTTAGGTATCCTGCTCCATCACTCTTCATCTTATTTCCTTTGAGACAGGGTCTCTCATTGAACCCAGAGTACGCTGTCTCAGTTAGGCTAACTAACCAGCAAGCCCCACTGATCCTCCATTCTTCAGACTCCCTAAACTCTAGAATTGAGGTTACATGAGCCCTCCGCCATCCCTGATTTTTTACGTGGGTTCTAGGAATGGAAATGCAGGTCCATAAGCTTGTATGGTAATTTCTCTTATCACTTGAGCCATCTTACCACCCCTCAAACTAGAGACTCTGGCCTGCCTCTAGATGTTAAAACAAGTGCACTGAGAGAAATAAGAAGGTCAAGAGTGGGCATGCTACTCATCTTTGATGTACAATAATGTGTGTCTATTATTGTGGATGGCAGCAAACTGTCAGGTTACAGCAGAGGCAGGTCCTCTCTGGGTCACATTCTAGCTGTGTGATCTCAGTCAAGAAAGTCTTTTGTGCCTCAGAGTCTCTATATTTAAAGTAGGCCACTATAGTTCATAGTTTAAAGCAAAGACTAAACAACTCAATATATACAAAGCACTTTACCTGGTACCTGGCACAGAATGAGTATGGCACAGCTTTGGCTGCTGTGGGTGATCAGCTCATTGCCATCAACATGGGTTCTATGTTTTTATTCTGCCAAAGTATCAGACTAGAAAAAATTTCACAGAGTGCATGGGAGATCTCAGTGGCTATTACCATGAAGAGGCCTATCAAACTTGGGCAGGACAGAATATCATAGAGTATGGGTGGACACATTTTAATCCCTGCTGCGACAGGGAAGACGACCTAGGGTGACTTTCAAGTTATAGGCTGAGAAGTTGTTTCCAAAACCCTTTTTGTCTTATATAGAAATTGAAATACAGTAGTAATATATCCACCAAAAGCAATAAATCTCAAATGATTTTAGCATCAACACATAAAGTCAGAGAAAAACACGAATTACTGTATTAGTTTACTCCTAATTGGCTGGTGTTTCAGGATGGATACAGCAATTTAATTTTTTCTTTCATTTTAATATTAGGTTCAGCTACGTGAAATTGCACATTTGTGGGTCAGATAAGATGTAATAGCAGCACTTTTCAGAGAGGTCAGTTTATAATATGCCCTGGACTTTGCTATTCCAAGAACTACATCTTAATTGTTATTTTTTCATACTTTATGCGCAGTATGAAATTATTAAAGGGCGTGTTTTAAAAGATGTATGTGAATAAAGATATTTCGGGGTTGACCTTGGGTTGCATAAAGATCGAGTGTGCAAAAAACTCCCAATGATTTTTGTCTCATACATAGTGCTACTAAAATTGGATGTGTCTTCTGAGAACACCTATTTCAGACCCTCCTTATGATGAGTTAACAGGGGTCCTGAGGGGTGAATTTATTTACCCATGGTCACATTTTGAAAGTATCAGAGTCAAAAATAGCTCTGCAGTTCCTCGGCTCCTATTCAGTTCCTCTTGTGTGAAAATCGAATCTCTATTGTCTGGAATCTTGTCAGGCTTCGTTCCTACAGAAGCCACAGGCATGGTGTCAAAGACCTGGGGTGCGAGCAGGTGGGATCTAAATTGAATGCTGAGATGTACTTTGCTAGAGTCTTTAGCTAGATGCTTGAATCTGGGCAGAAGTCATGACAAAAATAATCATCTGCGTCTGAGAATGCTCAAGCCTCTCATATGAGTGACACTGCTTTCACAGACAAGACATGTGGAGAAAGAGGGCAGAAGGACATCTATGATGCTACCACACAAAGTGCCTAGTGCCTCCACTGTCTTACAAAGAAGCCCATGAGTTCAGAGATGGGGGCAGCTGCCAGGCACCCGTGTGTTGACAGCATTGTTGAGAAGTGGGCTTCCTTCTGAGTTCCACACCATTGTATTCCACTGGGAGATCTTAATGAAAGAAATCTGTGCTTTAGGGAAATTCAAAGTTTGAAAAAATCAATCCTAACAAGAAGCACTATGGACAAATAGCTTGCACCGATTGGCCTACTCCTGGCCACCTGACTGAATAGTACAGCAAAAGAAAAAGCATCTGTATCCAGATTGGCTTAAACAAATCAACAGTTGGTCCTAGAGAAGAAGATGATGCTCAGGCCTGCCTAGCTGACCACAGGGTGTTAGAGACTCTTCAGATGCCAATATCTACAAGAATCCAATACAAAATATGCAAGTATCCTATGAATATCATTCCATATACTTCAAAGCAGTCCTAGATTAATTATAATAAAAATACGGGTCAGGCGGTGGTGGCGCACGCCTTTAATCCCAGCATTTGGGAGGCAGAGGCAGGCGGATCTCTGTGAGTTCGAGGCCAGCCTGGTCTACAAGAGCTAGTTCCAGGACAGGAACCAAAAGCTATGGAGAAACCCTGTCTCGAAAATCCAAAATAAATAAATAAATAATAAAAAAATATGGCATAAATGCTATAGTGGTAGTTGCACTGTTTGATTTAGGGACTAACAGCAAGAAAACAAATCTGTCCATGATCTGAACAAACCTATTTCTTTACAAATATATAATTTTTATGTTAATGTCCTTATTCATTTATTCATTCAACAACATTTACTAAATACATATTTTATTGACAGTTCATTAAAATTTTGCCACTAATTTTGAGTGCCAGCAATAAGTGAATTAAGAGTGTCTGAAAGAATATCCTAGCAAAATGTAGATCTTTTTAGAAGATTAAAGTGGAAAATGTGGCTAGGTAGTCAGCCAACAGATTATTTGAGGCAGTGTCTTAGGTTTGGCAGTGCTAAAAGTTTTCTCAATAATTTCACAGCTGAAAAGTATTTAGGTTTATCCTGACTTTTACGTCTGGCAGGTAATCTTGCGACAAACATTTTTGTAGCTCTGTGTTTGTCTACACCCATGAACTTGTTGCTAAGGTAGTTTCCTAATGCTGAGTTCTGGAGTCAGGGAACATAAAAGTTTGACTGATCTTGATAAAATTTATTCTAGAAAGTTTATTTCTCAGGATTCATACCCTCATAATCTTGTTAGGTGTGCATCCATGAGTCCATGGGAGTGTGTACAAAGATATACACAAATACGTATGTGCTCATTATTTATAAATATATGCTAATACTTATATAATGTGATAGATAAGTTTCTCAGATAACATTTCATAGTTATTTTTCAAGGACACATAAAGATATAACATGTTTTCATGAAGCTGCATTCTTTCAAATCTTTAAAATGTAGTTACTTTTACATTTCATTATATTATGGCATACAAAACAAAAATCTATACAAATGCTGTCAGTGAAACATGAGACTACAAAGTAATATCATACTTACAAAGGAATGGGTATGTCTTCTCCTGACTCCAATACTTCTCTCAAGTCCCAGAAGCACATCTTACTTTCCTACACAGGAAGAAATTAAGGTAGAAACTTTGAGAAATAAACTTCTGCGTAGTTACTGATTATTTTATTTTTGTGCAAGACTCTGTACAAGAATTTGCATGCTATATCCATGGGGGAGATCCTGGAGACTGAGGGTACTTTGGGTCCCCTGGAACTGGAGCTACAGGCAGCTATGAGCCGTCATGGGGGTATTAGAAACCAAATCCTGGTTTGCCGCAAGAGTAGTGTGTACATTTAACCACTGAGCCATCTTTCCAGCCCAAAACTGTTTGATTTTTTTAATCAGGATGCTCCTCCTTCTGAAGGGGCAAGAAGATGGTTATGGCCATTTATGCAAGAATCTTATTCAGTAGCACAGAGTATGAAAAAAAAACAAAGAGGGACAAGATGCTAAGGCACACATCAATGGATAATAAGCGAGTGGTTTGATCAAGGACAAACAAGTTACCCCAGAGGTGTTATGACAGAACAGTGACCTACCATTTCTCGTGACAGGAAGAATCCAGGGATCCAGTTCTCAGTCGTGGGAAATTCCAGCCTGCCATTGCCAACAGATGGGCAAGGAGATGAAGCCGAGCTTCTGCCTACCCTACACCAGAGGGAAATCTTGTTAACTCCCAGCACAAATCATTCCATGTAGACTTTCTGCATTATTGAATGCCATGTCTCTGATTAAAATGGCTTGAATTGTTTTTCTCATTAGAATCATTTGGTATTTCGAACGCTGTGACATTCAATGAAAACGCTGAGGTTGAATGAGGAAAAGGCAATCTCCAATTTAATCTATTTGAGAAGACTAGGAGTCACTGTAGGCATCATCAAATTTTATGTGCTCTTCAATTAATTTTCCTAATGACAATGGCTGTATTATTTATTTAGTTTTTTTAAAAAAATAAACTGAATGCCTTCTGATGAGAGCAGTGAGTATTGATTCATAAAATACTGTGGCTACATTAAAAACCCTTGTCATTATATTCTTAAATATATAAAAAAACACAAAATATACATTGAAACATTCAAACCAAGTAATTTTTCCTTTGCGTAGGCACTTACTACCTTGCTAACCTTGTTATAGAACTTACATAGAGCCTGACAATTGTGCCCTATAGAGGGAAATGTTCCACTTCCAGCACATTTAGAGCAGGAAAGATATTACTAGCACATTCACAGCAAGAAAGAATTCACTAGCAATGGTAGTTCTATCTTCTATCTGTACCTAGATCCAATGACTAGAGCAGACATTTTCTGTTGGCTACTATATCTACTCTCTAATTTTCCTCTTTTTGCTCTAAGTCCCATAGGCTGCACCAACCCCAGTCCCATACCCTTTGGCCAATGACTGGGCACAGGAGAAAGAGAGAAAAGGCATGGTTTTCAGAGCTAAAGTTTCTAGGGGTCAAATCTTTGGGGTTATATGTGGACAGTGGCCCACCACAAAGTTCTGTTCTAGCCTCCTTCAGCTCTTCATCGCTTTGCTCTTTGGCTGATCTCTGTCCTCCTGTCTTCCTAGGCCAAGATGCCTTCTTAGCAAGGGTCATTGTTTTCACTTAGCTCTGGCTGGGGATCTGTGAACACATTCCTTAGCCAACCCTTCATTATTGCGTATCATGTGTCATTTTGTGTACCACGTGACTTCTTTGGGGACCTCACCAGTGCAGTTCATGTATATTCTAGCAAACCATATGACTTGTAATACCATAGATACATAATACAAACTCAAAATATAAATTCTTGGCTATTTGGTAATTTATTTCTCTTTTATTTAAGATTGCCTTTCAGAGATTTTTTTAAAAACAAAATATCGTCCTTCATTATTTGCTCCGCTTTGGAGTTCTAATTCAAGAGATGGATAATTGGATCTTGATACACAGATTGACCCTCCACCCAGGCAGAAGGTGAGATAGAGGAGATGCCAAATAACCAGGAACGGTATTGGCGTTTGGAGAACAGGCAATAATTTACCAGCACAATATACAATGCATCAAGTATAGTTAGTATCACCAGCGAGGATATCTTTTTTATCTTCTCCTCTTTACAATAACCACGTTAGATGTATTGATGGGGGCTTTTGGCACTTCACACTCTGGCATCCAATAAAACACTAGATATTTTGTTTGTCTTTCTGGTGCCTAGTAACTTAATACAAAAGAACCCAAAATGTGTGGGCACACATCCAGTTTCAGAATTTGAGAGGCTGAGGCACCATGATCACCAGCATGAAGCCCATTTGTTTCAAACAGTAAACAGTATTTGATAGCTGCCCTTCTCTTCATTACCAGCCTCAAGGATGAAAGCAAATGATGTTTGTATATTTTTCATATCATAATGAATAGGAGAGCCACGAAAACAAAGGGGAATTTAGGGCCACTTGGGTATAGAAGTTAATAAAATTTATGGATCTATCATGGGTGATTTCAGGGAGTCGATGAGTGTGGCAGCCAGGGAGAGTCACTGTGAACTCTAAGGGATTTGATTAAGGAATTAGACTCCAAGTCACAGCAGATATAACAGTCTGGGGGGGATGCTGGAAATGAGTCATAATCATCCTATGGTACTGAGAAGGACTAACAGATATTCAGGGATGATGGCTGTGGAAAGGTGTTTGCTGCCTCTGTAGCCACCACCTCTGAGGATCAACAGAGGAATATGAGATTTGGGCCACAAGCCAGTGAGGAGAAAGGAGAACTAGAAATAAGAGCAGATGGGGAAAAGCTAGAACTTGCTGGGCCCCTCTGTTATCTCACTAGGAGACCAAGGCCACTGCTTCCTTTCTAGCTTCCAGATCTCATGCAAGTTTCTTATGTTTTCAGTTATAACCTGAAAATGCATGGAGAAAAGAATTCTGGGAAATGTGTTGCTTAAAGTTGCCAAAGCAATGCAGAATCATACAACAGAAGTCATTGTGTTATGTGGGAATCTGTAGAGAAACAGAACTGATATAAGGTATAAGTGTATCTCATGAGAGGATTTATTAGATTGATTTATACTGTAAGGCCTGAATAGTCCAACTGCCTGCATGCTGGATAGACATAGAACTTGCAGCTGCTCAGATCACAGAACTGAATGCCTCTGCAGTCCTTATCTGGTGATAAAGGTCTGTGTCATTCCAAGAGAAGGTAGTATTCTGTCTGCTGTTTGTCAGGATCCTGGCAGCAGCAACAAGCACACTGGCTCAGCGAGACACCAAGGAGGGCAAGCATGACTGCCGGGTCCCAGGACCTCTTGATATCTGAGCATCCTTTCGGAAAGTGACGTCGACTCTGAGGGGAGGTCTTACACCTTGTGTCTCTCTCTGTTTATCTCTAAGATGATGATTCCAGACTCTGTCATGTTGACAGCCAAGTATGACCACCACAGTCATTCACCTTTGATCGTTAGACTTCTCTTTAACATCTTGCTGTCGTTGTTGTGGTTTTACACATTTGTTTGTTTTCTTGCATTTTACTTATGTTTTAGTTTATCCATTTTCTTAAAATATAATTATATCATTTCCCCCTCAGCCCATCCCAAATCCCCTCTTCCAATTCCTTCCATGCCCTCTTCACTGTCAAACTGATAGTCTCTTTTTCCCAAACTGCTGAGCCTGATATATATATGGGGTCCGGAGGTGTGACCCCATAAGATCGTCCCCCTTCTATCTATTAAAATTATAATTGTTTAGATCTTGCATATATAACTATTTCTATGAAAGACTGCTTCACAGCTGACTTCCTGATATTCTGGCTTTTTAGTGTATTTAATACCTAACTATAATAGCAAAATCAGGTTTATATAGAGCATGATAAAAATAGGTGAAAATATATAAACTCTTCCCCTCAAAGATACAAAAGAAATCTTATATATCCATTCTTCCAACTTTTGTTTACACGTTTCATTTCCACCTGAATTACACATCTATTTTCTTATTCTATCACTTAAGTACTGACACGTATGATGCATTCACTATTGTGTGGTAGCAATAGAATACTTGACCAAAGCTAATTAAGAGAAACAAGATTTATTTTAGCCCCCAGTTTCAGGAATTTCAGCCCGTCACTACAGATCTGGCATAATAAAGTTGCTAGGTTCATGGTGTATGGGACCTGTGGCAGCCATGAGGCACACAGCAGTCTTAGATATCAGAAAATGGACACAACTAAGTAGGACTCAGGCTCTTACATTCAACCCCACCCCTACTTACCATCTGCTGCTAGCAAGTCCCACCTTCCAAAGGCCTGGTGGACTCCCCACCACCCACAGATCCAAAGTCAGGCAGAAAAGGCCAGGCAGCTAGTCACTCAAACAAGAACCTGTGGGGGAAACTTTAGATTCAAACTTTCTACTTGTAGTCCCCTTAGGATCCTAGCCATCTCA
Organism: Chionomys nivalis; assembly: GCF_950005125.1. Classification (NCBI taxonomy): domain Eukaryota; kingdom Metazoa; phylum Chordata; class Mammalia; order Rodentia; family Cricetidae; genus Chionomys; species Chionomys nivalis. The sequence goes on along the minus strand of NC_080103.1, from coordinate 23,880,295 downwards.
GGATGCAAATGTCTTTTGATTCTCAAGTATTAAATAATGCCTCGAATTCTCAATGTCTTTTCTGAGACTCAAAGGAAACTTTTGGCTGTGAACTCTTGTATTCCTTTCACAGGTACACACTTCTAGTGCACAATGGTACATGCCAATCTCCCCCATTTCAAAGGGACAAATAGGAGGATAGCAAGGGAAAGCAAGACTGAAACCCAATACAACTCTCTCTCTCTCTCTCTCTCTCTCTCTCTCTCTCTCTCTCTCTCTCTCTCTCTCTCTCTCTTTTATCTCTTACAATACATCCCATCGGTCCTGCATCTTCATGTATAGGATCTGGAGCATATAGTGCTATGATGTGAACTGAAATGGGCTTAGTCAGCCCCACTTCTATGGCTCTACCACCTGTAATACAAATGGACTCTGCTCTCTCTTACTCTGACTGTACTCAGTGTCTGCAGCTTTTCTTGATAAAGAGCCCAAATTTCTTGTATGCCCAATATCCTGAGGACTCCTCTACCACTTAAGGTTTTATCTTCAAAAACTTTACACGTAGTTTGCTCAGGAGATCCATGCAAAGAACTTAATTCTCATGAGCATTGCCTGGACTCACAGGCTTCTTTCTGGAATATGGTACAAGCCATTCTTACATTCTTATATTGAACGTCTGAAAATTCAGCACCCAGTTGACAGTGTCAAGATATGCCCCCAATTTAAGAAGTAGCCAAGGGCCCATGAAGCCTGACAACCTGGTGTTGATCTTTAGGACCCACATGGTAAAAGGAAAACACTGACTCTATCCACTTGCCTCATGCTTGTTATGAAAACACTTTCTTAATTGGATCTATTTGAGACGGAAATTTCTCTTTTTAAATCTGTGGTTCTCAATTCATTGATCACAGCCCCTTTGAAAACCGTCTACCTCCATAAACTACTTACATTATGATTCATGACAGCAGCAAAATTAAAGTAATAAAGTATAACAAACTAATTTGATTGTTAGGGGACTGTATGATATGAGGACCTGTATTAAAAGGTTTCAGCATTTGGAAGGTTGAAAACCACTATTTCAAAGGAAAGACTTTCAAACGAGGTTGTATTTTTATACTCAGGAGTTTTCGATGAGCAGAGTTTTCCTTCAAGAAATTTGTTTCCATTGTCTGCTACAATGTCTACCATTTCCCTTAACAGCACCAATGTTCTCTAACAATGACAGTCATTTTGTCCAAATATTTAACTACATTACTTCTCTGGTCAAAAAAACATTCATCTAAAGTCCTGTTCTAGTTCTGTCCACATTTTCCACAGTAGCCCTGCTGATTTGATAAAATATCAAAGTGTGTATTGAGGACTGTCCTGCTGCTATGATAAAATATTATATGAAAATTAACTTAGAAAAGAACTGAAGAGTTTATTTTGTCTTAAGATTTCAAAGGGACAGAGCCCATCACAACAGGCAGCCATGGGAATTTTGAGTCAGGGGAAGCATGGCAACAGGAGAATGAAGCTGGGTGATCACATTTTCATCCACACACAGGAAACAGACACAGAAAGTAGTAAGTGGAGAGATGTTCTCCAACTTCAAAGGCCACCCCTGGTAGTGCATTTCAGGGTGCTACCTCCTAAACGTTCCATAACATTCTCAAAGAGCGCCATCCACTGGGACCAAGTGCTCACACCTGAGTCTATATAGAGGATGTGTTTGATCCACAGCGCCATGAGCACGAGGCAATGTCCTTGACAAAAGTTTGAGTGCTGTGCTTTCTTAAAAATTTTTCCAGAAAATGAGTATTTCATTACTCTTTTTATTTTTTAAATTTCATGTGTATAGGTGTTTACCTGCATGTATATCTGTACATCATTATGTAGCTAGTGTCTGTGGAGGGCAGAAGGGGGTATTAGATACCCTGGACCTACAGTTCTGTATAAAATAAATACAGTTGTGAGCCACCATATAGATGCTAGGAATTGGAAGATCAGCCACTACTCTGAATCACTGAGCCATCTCTCTAAGTCATCCATTACTTTTGAATTCAGTCTTACTCGAATTTTCAGGATGAAATTAAAACATAGTCATATTATTTTCTGTAATGTAACATGATTTCCTAGAGGTCATCTACAAGGTGAGACCTTGCTCCTGTCTGAAATTGTGTGAATATTGTCCTTACTGTCCACATTTCTATTAGAACTCTTATCTTTCAAATTCCCAAGAACTTTCCATTAAATAGAGCATGTAGCATCCTAAAGCTTTTCAGTGTGTGTCTTCCAAAATTATCCCAAACTCCTACCACCAATCATTTCTAAAGGCCCAACAATTACACAGGCTTCTCTCAGTAATGTTTACTCTACTCCTTGATACCAACTTTCTGTTATTTGCTTGACAGAAACCACTTTATGCTCATGGTTTTGGAGATATTTCAGTGTATCATATTAGGAAGGACATGCTATTGAGAACACATGGTGGGGATTCATCCCACTGTGGCATACAAGAAGCTGAGAACACAGACTGAAGCCAGGGGAGTCCTGTCACCTCCCATGCTCATGTCTAGCAGTCTACTTTTATCTACAGGCTCCATCCCCACTGGAAAAGCAACACATATTGGTTGATGAGTCAGAGTATATACTACACACTGGAACATTGCCAGACAGATGAACCATATATGAGTTTCTAGGCTTACCAGGCCATCTGCTCTCGCTTATGGTAATACAAGTAAATTGTATCCATGCAGACCATTGTTATACCTAATTTGTTAGAAAATTAATTGTCTGGTTAGAAATAATGCCCTACGGACCAGGGGTAAGACATTCTGTAAGTCTATTAGATGGTGGGTTTGGCAGCAGTACCCTGAGCCTAAAAGACAAAACCAGATCTAGAGGAATTTGCATTCCAAAAAGAATAAGCTCTGCCTCCCATGATGGAAATGATCCAATGTAATCAGAGAGCAAGCCGATTATCTTTGGGAATGGTGCCACATTCAGCACTCAAGGAAGGTCCCTGCGATTCCTAGGTTGGGCAAAGCCAGAGCCTATGGTTACATCAGCCTTGAAGAACAGAAGAACTTCATGTGGCAGAGCCCATGCACAATAATCTAAATAATACGGCTTTAATCAGAAAACTAGAGCCACTCAGATTGTTTTTATGAGAAATTTATTATAAAATTAGAACTTCGTATAATTGTGGAAAGTTCTATAGACGGTTTAGAAAAGGGGAGTGTTGAAGAAAAGTTAATGAAGTTGACGGCGGGTTCTCCTGCAACACTGGCTTTCAGCGAACTATATGGAGCTACTAAGACCACCAAAGAAAACCTTAATAAAGTTGTTGTAGGCTGTGAACTTTGTGCCCTTTCACCTTTGTGGGTCCATAACTAAATATCTGGTTCTGAACCCACGAGGCAATGAGTCAGGTCAATTAACCATACAAAAGAGCTAAACAAAGAAAAAAGGTAAGGGAAGAGAAGGGAAGTGGCAAGCTAGAATCATCTTGATACTTTTTATTTATTAAATTCTCCACTCCTCCCACTTCTTTTCCCTGACTTCCTCTCTCCCTGAGATCCACTCTTCCTCCGTTTTCCTTCAAAAAAGAGCAGGCCTTTAACCACATACATATAACAAGTTACAATGGGACTAGGCACATATCCTCATGTCAAATAGGAGGAAAAAGTCCCAAAGGCAGGCAAAATAGTCAGAGACAACCCCTACCACTTCCATTATTAGGAGTCCCACAAGGACACCAAGCTACATAACCATAGCATCTATGGAGAGGGCCTCACTCAGACTCATAGAGTCTGATTCTGGTACTTTTAATCCTGTCTATTTCCCATATTTTGGCTGGGGGAGCTTTTGTAGCTATGACATTACTTCATTTTTTTTTTCAAAACCTATTTTAGCATCTCTGCTTAGGAGCCATAAAGCTGATGCAATTCTGGGAAATGTAATTCTGTCTACCAAATTGATGTGGCTCAATACAGCACTACCCCAGAGAAAGAAGTTTCCTCCATTGCAAAAAATCAGAACATTGTACCAGTGACATTCTAGAAACTCCATCCAAAGCGTTCCCAAACAGCTTTAATGAAGCTTAAAAAACAGTGAAACAGTAGAGGATATTTTTTTGAAACACTAGGTTTACACTTGCAGTATACTAAGGCTGTGGAGAACAGCAAGGTCGGCCTTAAAGGAAATATGACAAATGAGAAATGATTTAAACAAGGTGAGAGAAAGAGTTCTTCCTAAGGAATGCCATCAACACTGGGAACCGGAAAACAAAGAGTGCAGAAAAGGTTTTAGGAAAAGCAAGAGCAGGTGAGTCACCTCAGCTGTTCTGTAAGGAGTTAACCACATTTTCTAAAACTTACAATTTGATCTGGAACCCACTCCAAATATTTTCATCTCTATTTTCACCACTAAAACCCACCGTCAACCTGGAAATTGCCAGATTCAGTGGTTACTTACACCTCCCAGGTGTCTTTCCACGACCAAATGAACACCCCCAGTTCCTTGAGACACTGCCTCCACTTGTCTTTGGAGAGCGAGAGCTTTGGATTAATGTTATCTTTCCCGAATGTCATGGCAAGAGGGGGCGGCTGTAAAGCAGACTGTGCACACCTGTGCTAGCTGAGCGTATTCTCTTTCCTCCTCGGTCTATTCAGGTTCCCTGCTTATAGAATGATAACACCGAGATTCAGGTCAGGGCTACCCCGTTTTTAATTCTCTCTGAAAATGCCTTCCCTCACAGACACATCCAGAGGTGCACTTTAGTAATCTCATAGGTGTTTCTCAATTCAGTGAAGTTCACAGACAAGATTGAATATCCCTCAAGCCCGGTAAATAGCAGCTAGTGAGATGAGAAAAAGAAGAAGAAGAACAAGATATTTTGGAAGCTGGGTGAAGCATTTTCTCGAAGGAAAGAGATCATCAGCAATTTAAATGCTGCTGGGATCTGACCTTTGGATGTGGCTGTGTGGGAGCTTTGGAAGAAGGTTTTTACAGAATACTGAAATCAAAAGCCAGAGGGGAGCAAACCTGAGCGACAACAAAGGGCAGAAATCAATGGTAGCAACTTAAACAAGCTGTTTGGGGAGTTTGATTTAGAGTGCTAAAAGCAAGCCATGGAGAGGACAAATGGGCTACTCTTTTAATTTCTTTTACAGAAAGTCATTTGTGTCCTATGGAAGAGTTTGAGATAGAAATGAAGTTGGAATTGCAAAACAGAGAAGAGACAGTTTGCCACAGTGTCCTAAAGCTCAAGGGAGTAGGTTCCATGAGTAAGAGAAGTGGTGGGCTTTGCAGAACGCAAACATGGTTCCCATAGCAACAGTTGAGGATGCTGGAGCAGATATAAGTAGATGAGTCAATGTGATGGGGAAAGTTGGTAGACAGTCTAATTATCTCCATTGCAGAAATATCTCTAGCCTATTCCAAGTAGTGAAGGACCCAAGGGCCTACTCGTCCTCCTATAATCATTTGCTATGAAAATTTCATCCAGTCCCATGGCTTCAAACATGCAACACTCGTATGTTTCTTCTACCCAGTCTCTCCTCAAACTTTTCCCAAGCTTTCTACCCGACATTTTAACTTAATGTCAGGCAGACAAGCTTAGCATGTGCATAACTGATCAACTGATTCATTATACCCACCCTCAGTCAGCTGCTCACAATGGACCATGTCTATGACACAAAGAGAGCATCATAAGTCAAAACTGCTGGCATTACATATAAACTATACATTTTTTTGTCTCATGCTTTTGAGATCACTGTTTGAATAAATGTTAGTACTAGACCCTCAGAGAACAAGGTGAAATAATAAAAAAGAAAAGAAAAAAAAAACTCCCAATATTTCATAAACTTATATTTAAGTCACAGGCAAGATTATGTTATAGTATAATATAATATAAAGCACTGGAATTTCTTATCTGGCCTATGCAATAGTGGTTACCTGATCTCCCTGGTTATGCTCTTATCTCCCGTTAGTGATGCTTCCACCTAGAATCCATGATGATACTTCGAATAAACAAAAACATTATGTTTCCTTTTCCACTGCTGTAGCATTACTATTCTGCATCAAGATGTCCTAGTGGGCATTGCCTGTCAACTCGATACAACCTAGAATCACCTAAAAAGAGTCCCGAGTACTTGTACTTTAAGGCTGTTCTGTTGGCATATCTCTGAGAACTGGCTTGATTGTTAATTGATACAAGAAGGTTCAGTTCATTGTGGGTGGCACCATTTCTAGGCACTGACCTAGGTGAGACCTAGTTGATCTGGAATGAGATGGAAGAGATGGTGATGATAGAAGGAAGCAATTCAACCTTGTCCCCTTCAGAGTTATCCACCCAGTTTCATCTGCACTTCAATTCTTTGTCCCATCTACAAACACGGTTCCATGTGAATGTACCGGGGTCGAATTCTTTATCGCGTGTCATGATGCTCAGTGATAGCATGGGAGAAGAGTTGATACAAGAATTACTGACTTGTTCTGAGAACATGGAAACAGCCTCAGAGAGGGTGGGAATTCTACTCCCAGTTTTTAGGCTTGTTAGCAGAAGAGGTAAGACTAGATCTGGCTTGTTGTATTCCTCCTCCCGGTGCGCTTCCATGTCCCCCTTATCTCTACTGCAGAACCACAGCAGTAAAATATATGTGCATCCTAATAACTACGAGACCAATTGTATTAAAATAGCTGGCCATGTGATCATAAAAATTTATAAACAGAAAACAACAACAACAAAATACTATCTACATGAAGTATGGAGAAAAAGGTTCCATTCCTTCTCTTGCATGGTTTGAATTATATTTGGGGCTGTGCTGAGAAGTCTCAAGAAGGAACACTAGATTTTCTTCCAACACTAGATTTTCTGTCCAAAAGTTTTGAACTGATATTAAATAGCCAAATGCATCATTCCAAAATTATTAGTTGAGAGCCTATCTGGCACCTTCCTCTTCTGTGCCCCTCCTCAATATTCACTCAATGTTCTATTTCAGGTAGGACCTTCAAAATAAGAAAAGCAAAACCTAAACTAGGTAATGAGTAGATTAGGTAAGAAGAATGAAGGGAAACAGCTTTTCAACACGAATTTATATTCATTGCTTCAGATAATACTAATGCAAACTTGCTCCTTCAAACCACTAAGCAACCATATCTAATCATTAAGCATAATAAATGCTGAGGGCATTTCCCACCTTCCTGTAGAGCCACAGCACACTTTTCTTCCCTTAGACATATTATGCAGGCCTAATTTGCACAGAATTTAGGAGTGCTTCATTAATTCATTTAAATGGGGTGTTTGCTCCTAATGAGCGCACTCACACAAATACCTAGGAGCTTTCCCCTGCTGGTAAGAGGATGTGTGATCCTGACAGAGGGGATAAAAACCAGGTAATTCTCTGGGGGATAATGCTGGCCCGAGAAGCTGGCAAATGCAATGCGTAGGTGGAGGGGTAGTGTCTCCAGGAGAGCTGGTTTTAAGGACCAGCTCTCAGCCTTTGTTACAATGGGGCTGAGCCAGACGGTGTTCCATGCAGTCTCATAATAAGTTCAACCTCCCTTAGGTTCACTTCCGCTTCCCAAGCTCTTTGGCCCTTTCAGTATCTGTTAAATATCTCATATCTGTTAAAATATCTGCACTTAAAAAAAAAGAAAGAAAGAAAAAAGAAATTCTCTAATAATCTGAAAAAAGGGAAGAGAATAAATATAAATTGAACTGTGCCCCACCTTCCAAATTTGTATGCCTGAGCTAACTCCTGGGTTCTCAGAATGTGACCTACTTTCTCACAATTCATTGTAATGGAGTAGCATGGACTCTAATTCTATGTGACTTTATGCCTGTATGAGAAGTGGGAATTTGAAAACGCATGCACCCACGCACGCATGCACACGCAATGCATATTAGATCCATGCTGCAACAAGCCTAGAAACTCTAGAACTGAACATCTAGGCGCAGGCTCTGCTCATGCGCATGCGCTTTCCTTCAGCTGGATAATGTCACTGCTCTGCTGACACCTGAATCTCAGACTGTAGCCCCTAGAACATAGAGGTCCTATAGCTACTGTGGTGGCCCTAGGAAGACAGGAATTTGGGAGAAGAGTAGCAGTACTGATGTCACAGGTCTAGCTCCACTTCCACTGTGAATTTTCTGCAATGTAAATGAGTTCCCCTCATTCACAACCTCCTTAAGCCCCTTCAGTATGGCGCCCACCATTTCTTCTATCCTGTCTTTCCCACCTTCTCCAGATGCTCTGTCCCCTGAGGGTCTCCAAATGCTAAGCACTCAGATATTCATACTGTTTTCCTTTTATCAATTAAGTTAGGTTTTGAAATTTTAAAAAAAAGCATTCATGGAATTCTGGAATTCATAGGGACATCTTTGGTCACCTATGTCAAATAACATTCTCATGTGTGTGTGTGTGTGTGTGTGTGTGCTCACAATAATAATAATAATACATAGCAGCATCTCACATTATGTATTTTCTGGTTTATTCCTGTTTACTCCTGTTTGTAATCTGTAAGTATGAAACTCCACAAATATAGGAATTGCATCAGGTTTGTGGCTGTGTTCTGGTGCCTAGAACTGTACTGTAAAGACTGTCTGCTGAAGGAATAAGAAGAGGAATATGTGATTTTCCAGAAAATTGGAGGATTTATAGGTTTAAATTTTCAATGGTCCCTTCCTGGGCATGCCCAGTAAATATTTTTATTTTCCTTCCCATAAATATGATACAGAGCCCACGTCTTATATGCAGGATAACTTTCCTTCTTCCTACATCCTGTACCTCAGGAAGAGAATTTCCTAAGTAAGAAAAAACAAAAGATGTGAGTCCTCCTAGAGAGATATCCCCACCCGGATTCATCCTGTACCTCTGTAGAAACTGGTACTGGGTGGGGATGTTATTCAGTAAATAAAGATATAAGGAGATCTCAAGGTTGCTATTTACTTACTAAGACCTAAAATACAAACTTCTTTTTTATTTTTCAGAATAACCACGTCTTTGAAGGCATTGCTGCTCACCTGTCTGCTGCAGGCAGCCACCAGGAAGGCCTCTAAGGATCCCTAGGTCTCTATGTTTGTCTTTGTTCTATCTGATCCCTGGGAAGGGAGCTGCATTTAATAAGCCAATGCTGCAGTGATGGCATGTCATTTCTTCGATGCTTTGAGAAAAGGAGCTGTGATCTGGCATGCTCTCACACTTTCCCTCTTGGTTGCTTATTTTGGGAGAAGTAAACTGCCAGGTCATGAAGCAGCCATGTGAAGTCTATACAGGGGAACTTGGGGACACATGTCCCCTTACTCAGCTAGGAAGTAACTGTCGCTCTGGCTGATACCTTGATTGAAGCCTCATGGGAAATCTTTAGCTGAAAAGTTAACCTCTTCCCTGGCTTCTGCCCCGTAGGCATGCTACTAGTGAATGTTGTCCTCAGCTGTGAACTTTGGGGTAATTTGTTACACAGCAGTAGACAACTGTTGCACCCTGCTCTAGTAGAGCGTTTGATTTGCTCTCTACTTGTGCATATTTTTAATGCATTTCTGATGTGAGGTTAACTCAAGATGTTTCTTCCAAAGACTAAAAACACATTCAAAGGGAACTTTGGTTTCCTTATCTAAGTCACCATCTTAAATTTGTGACACTTGGTTTTGTGTGTAAATTTAAAATAGTAACAAAACTGCATTTTTTTAAAAAAAAATCTCTTTCATCTTCTGCTTGTCTGCCAGACGATTCTCTAAACATTTCACAGACATTACCTTATCCAGTCCTCTGCAGCCAGCTGCTCCAGTCATGCTATTATAGCATGGGAGGTACAGAAGGCAACTTCTGCAACCTTAGACAGCTGGTTAAGTAGAAGACATAGCTAGGCTGGGTCTAAGCTTAAAATCCATAGCCACTCATTTGCTGTATCTTAGAAGGAGAGATGGGTCATATGAAAGAATGAGACAGTCCAAAGCCTTAATAAAAAGCACCAGTTTTATCCCATGCTTTTTCAGACCCAGGCCAGCTGGCCTTGGTGAGTTCCTGATAGAACATCCCCATTGTCTCAGTGTGTGGGTGCACCCCTCGCGGTCCTGAGTTCCTTGCTCGTGCTCTGTCTCCTGCTCTTGATTTGGACCTTGAGATTTCAGTTGATTTGGACCTTGAGATTTCAGTCTGGTGCCCTTCAATGGAAGAATGGATGAAGAAAGTATGGAATATATACATATTAGAGTACTACTCAGCAGTAAAAAACAATGACTTCCTGAATTTTGCAAGCAAATGGACGGAAATAGAAAACACTATCCTGAGTGAGGTGAGCCAGACCCAAAAAGAGGAACATGGGATGTACTCACTCATATTTGGTTTCTAGCCATGAATAGGGGACGTTGAGCCTATTATGCAAAAACCGGACTTGCTGAACATAATGGACAATGAGGACTACTGAGAACTCAAGAACAATGGCAATGGGTTTTTGATCCTACTGCACGTACTGGCTTTGTGGGAGCCTAGGCAGTTTGGATGCTCACCTTACTAGACCTGGATGGAGGTGGGGGGTCCTCGGACTTCCCACAGGGCAGGGAACCCGATTACTCTTAGGGATGATGAGGGAGGGGGACTTAATGGGGGAGGGGGAGGGAAATGGGAGGTGGTGGCGGGGAGAAGGCAGAAATCTTTAATAAAAAAATTAAAAAAAAAAAAAAAAAGCCCCAGGGTCAGAAGAGTCACTGAACCAGAATTAGACATCTATGGATTCCAACATGAGTAGACTGATCTCTTAGGAACTCTCAGGATGAGGAAAAACATAAGATAACACACAACAGATGTCCTGTGTCCATAAACTCTTTCCCTCTCTAAGAAGTGGTCATGCAGCTCCCTAGAAAACTCCACAAGCAGTCTTTGATCAAATTTAGGGTTTTGTTAGGGTCTACTGACAGTCAAATTCATCAACACATTCTGGCAACAAGAAGGGCAAGAATTATCACCCTGAGCATGGCATGGAGGCAAATGCCTTTAATTCCAGCACTCAGGAAGCAGACAGGGGGAATCTCTGTGATTTCAAAACTAGCCTGATCTACAGGGCTAGTTTTGGGACAACCAGGGCTACATGGACAAACTATTTCAAAAAACAAAACAGAACAAATTACTCTGATAGAGTTTTACATGACCTAGGCTCTCTGATACAGTTGCACAAGAGCCGGGATTCCAGCATCTTCCCACAGGGTAAGAGTCAGAAGAAAAGCCAGAACTGTAGAATCAAGTAGAAAATCAGCAATCTCTTGGATCACGTTAGAGGACATTTATGTGACTTGGAGTCAGGAAATGCAGGTCTGAGCCTTTACTTGGACAGTGCCTTTTATTGTCATGTCATGGACAAACCAGATCCCAGCTTGGACATTGGTATATTTTGGAATTCCTCTTGGTCGGGACTCATAAGATAGGATATGAGGTAACTTTGTGTGCATTCTAACTTGGCACTGAGAGTTCCTGCCATCTGGCTGTGTGCCTGCAAAATTAATTGCAGACACACTGTGCTGAGAAATTCTGCAAGTTTCCAAGTCAGAATCTAGAGCGCTTCAAAAGGACTTTGTTTATCTGTCACAGTACCCCCCCACACACACACACACCAAAATCTGGTCTAATCCATGGCACCTAATGAGAGAGAGGACTGTTTCTGACCTCTGTTCTGGCATGTGTTCATTACTTAGAAGAACTGCCTTCCAGAGTCTGCCAGACCAGACAGGTGCATCACGTTTTCATCCGAGTCCAAGCAGGCCCATAAAGCTAGCTCGGGTGCAAACTAAGGCGACACATGGAAAGAGTCTAAATGAGCTTGAACTGGGTGGATGTTCGGTTGTCGTCGTTAAAATCATGTGGAGCTGTTAAATGCCACTTCTGAGCTTGTTTATAAGTTTGCATATTAATCTCCCTGAACATACATCTTTTAGTCTGCCTATCATTTGAATGCTGAAAATTACGCTGTGCCAAGAAACAAAGCCTACAGCTCTCCATTGTATTTAGAATAAAGACAGCGAGCTCATAATTTGGCATCTGAGTACATGTTTTATAGTTCGTGAAGCAAGGGTGAGACCAAGATGTTTTTCCTTAAATGTATATACATCCCTATTGCAATTTCTCTCCCCTTCTCTCCTCCCAGTCCCTTCCTCCACCTCCCCTCTCACCTAGATCTCCTCCTCTGTTTCCCTTCAAAAAGGGGGAGGCTTGCCAGGGGCATCAACCCACCACAGCATTATTAAGGCTGGACAAGGCAAGTCAGGAGGAGGAAAACAGTCCCCAAAGCAGGCAAAAGAGTCAGAGGCAGCCCCTACTAACACTGTTAGGCATCCTACCTAGGACAGATCCATACAGTCTCCCTGGTTGCTGTTGGTTCATTCTCTGCGAGACCCATGAACACTGGTTAGTCGATTCTGTGAGCCACATTCTTGTGGTGCCCTTGACCCCTCTGGCTCATATAATCCTACCTCCCTCTCTTCCACAGGATTTCCTGAGCTCTTCCTCATGTTTGCCTGCGGGGCTCTCCATCTGCTCCTATTAGTTGCTGTTCGAAGCCTCTCTGATGGCAATTATACTAGAAACCAAGATTTTATTTTTTTAATATTTACTATACATTGGGGTCCATACAAATAGCATTTTTCATATACTGTCTCTTCTTCAGCTCATTATAATTATTATTTATCATAAACGAAGAAACAAACATCTGTTCTAGAGAGTCAGAGGCAGAGCTAGGGTTTGAAACTAAGTCTAGTTGCTGTAAAACCTCTGTCTTCCGGACACCAATTCATTCGATTCCTTTTCCAGAGGGATTCGTGTAGACCCTACAAACTTTTCACTTCAATCTAATAAATGAGCCTCACTTGTGTTTAAAGAATGAAAAAGTTAATATAGCAAATACCTAATTGTTTATTTGATAATGCCAATGATAATGATGATGGTCAAACTTGTCTCTGCATAAGATGGAGTTTCAGGGACTAGGAGGAGCAGAATGATTTAAAATTCTTTTTTTATCTTATTGAAATTTTAATTATTTGTGATATAATACATATATTTCAGCTTATCTTTGTACCAAAGCAGTTTTATTATCATAATTCATGGATGGGCATGCACAATATAAAACAGAGAGCCAATATCTCAACAAGAGTAAGTTTCATTATTTACTCATTCTTATTTCTTTTTTTTTCTATAATTCGTGATCCTATAGAAGCTAAATAAGAAGGTGAACCCAAAGAAAAACATATAGGTATCCTCCTGAATATTAAACTTCATCAGGCGATGAAAGGAGACAGAGACAGAGACCCACATTGGAGCACCGGACTGAAATCTCAAGGTCCAAATCAGGAGCAGAAGGAGAGAGAGCACGAGCAAGAAACTCAGGACCGTGAGGGGTGCACCCACACACTGAGACAATGGGGATGTTCTATCGGGAACTCACCAAGGCCAGCTGGCCTGGGTCTGAAAAAGCATGGGATAAAACCGGACTCGCTGAACATAGCGGTCAATGAGGACTACTGAGAACTCAAGAACAATGGCAATGGGTTTTTGATCCTATTGCACATACTGGCTTTGTGGGAGCCTAGGCAGTTTGGATGCTCACCTTACCAGACCGGGATGGAGGTGGGTGGTCCTTGAACTTCCCACAGGGCAGGGAACCCTGATTGCTCTTCGGGCTGACGAGGGACAGGGACTTGATTGGGAGAGGGAGAGGGAAATGGGAAGAGGTGGTGGGGAGGAGGCAGAAATCATAATAAATAAATAAATAAATAAATAAATAAATAAATAAATAAATGATTTAAAATTCTTTACATATTTTCAACTATCTAGATCACTGGTTAGTACCAAATAGCTTGTTCTTGGAAGTGCAAGCTTCAAAACATTCCTAAGTTTTCTCTTTTCTTATAAAGTATGGCAGGATGGTGCCGTGGCTATATGACCACAGTCAGATGGCCCATGTCTTGTCACATGCTTCCTCGCCATGTGACCTCTGGAATGTTGTAACCTATTAATATGCCTCAGTTTCCTCACCTGGGAACACAGATGATGAGAGCTAATGAGGCAGTTTTCACCGCAAATAAGGGCTTTAGAACACCATGTAGCACCTCACTAGCATATGGGATAGATGGCTCTGGCAGATACTGAGTTTATTTTATGGTTTTCTGTCCATAGTTGTGATAGCAATCCTGAGTTAACCACACCCAAGTCAGAGTAATTGTCCTTTGATAATGATGAGACTATGGTATGTGCTATAGGACCATTCAGAGGAACGAATCTTCAACCCTCAAAATATTGTAGATTATTTGCATAGACTGTAGAAGAACTTGGTACTACACATATGCACACATATACACATACGCACACATGCACACACATATATGTGCACACATGTGCACACATATACAAAAAAATAAATCAAAAGAGAAAAATCCTCTTAATGCAAGTAGTAACTATTTTATTGACATATTTACAAAATATTACAAAGTAACATACCATTCCAAACCACCATATTACACAAGGGCTACAGACAGGCAAGACAAAGTCCGTGGAAAACATTTATGTCTGTCTTTGGTATTAGAAATCTACACTGATGGTAGCATTTAAAATCCCCAATACAAAGTACTAAAAGTAGACAAAGTTGCCATTGGTAATGTCGTGAAAAGAGGCTTTCCTGTCCTCTGCTATGAAACTCTGGGGCCAATGAAATGTAACAGGAAGACCACATACCACTTGCGAGGCAGGGAGTCTATTGACTGAAATAAACAATACATGCTACAATACTGTACACAGGAGAGTTTCAGTCTGTGGGGAGCTATCCTCTCCATAGCAACACTTGCTGACAGTAACAGACCAAACATCCTCGAGACACAGATAAGACTTTCTGGGTAAGAATACAGTCCAAGAGTAGACCTTGCCAGCACAAGTTGACTGTACATACATTTTATGAAATACATTTTCATGATCATTTACACATATACAAAAGCTTAGTCGTTCTAAAACACAATCACAGTTTACATAACTCTGAGGTAAAGGTCTTGAGTTTCTTTAAATGACAAGTCCTAGCCTCCAGGGGTCTCTCGGAGGGAGATGTGTCCATGGAACAAGTTCTGGTACTCATGCAAGCTGGGAGAGGACAGGCTGTCACAGCCCTCTTATGTCAGAAGTGACCAGAAACATCTGGTACGAGAAGCTTCTAGATCACAGCTAAGATAAAAAAATACCTCTATTTTTCCTCCAAGCAGGAACACTTTCTGAGTCTCATCAGAAGACAGCTACTTCTAAGAAAGGAATAGTCCACCATGGAAGGCTGTCTCAACTAGGGACTCCATACATCTCAGGAGGAAGATGCTTAGACTCCTTACAGAACACAGTGAAGGCTTGGTGAAAGAAATACACTGCACAATGGATCTTACTACTGATTAAGACATAGCTCGAATAGCTTCAGAAGGGGAAACACTGGTACCAGGAGAACCCTGGTACCTTTTCTTCTGTCTCAGAAGCAATGTACTTTCCTTCCCAAGTCCTCAATAAAGCTCTTTTGTGCTACTATTTTAAAGAAGAAGAAGAATGGAAATCAGCAAATATGCCCTGGATATTTTTTTGGGGGGGGGCAGGAAGAAAAGATTTGTGTTAATAGTATTGTTGCTATACAATGATGCCCTATGGGTGACAGCCCTTGATCTGTCCCTGTAAACACCTCTCCCTCACTGGGCTTCCCAGCAACTAAGCAGGATCTGCCCAGCCAAGGTCCCTTTGTCAAGTGTGACATCTCCAAAACACTCTACAAGATCATGAAAGTTGTGAGGCTCCAACACAAAGACACTTCCTTTCATGTGCTCTTCTTTTTCTTCTTTATAAAGAAGTGTGGAAATACAATCAGGACATCAAATAAATAATTAAACCCCTCTCTGTAATTTATCACTTACGATGCAAACCTGAGCATGGGCTGCTTTTATTTGATCATGAGTAACATCTGGGGATAAAAGTGTTTGCCAGGCAATGAGTCACCTGTTGAACAATTTAAGACAAGAAATGCTGGATCTTTCCCAGATGGCAGAACTCTGCTTTTTCTTCATGCCAGGGAAAAAGCAAAATTAAACTTCTGCTTCTTTGTATCATCAAACACTATAAGACCAAAGTACATATGTACGAAATGTTTCCTAATGGGCTGGCATCCACGGTGCCTGACCCAGTGAAGTAAGAGAACCCTGACCTGATGTGTTCACAGGGCTCTTTGGGGGAAGGAAAGCTTTTGGTTTTTGCCCCGGTCCCTGACAATGATAGACTGGCAGGCTGTGTCTTGCTCTGCTCCAGGCAAGCCATTAATCTGTCAGGACCAGCATCTTTAGAAATCCCAGCATTAAGACTTAGGAGGAAAAAAAAAAAGAAGAAGAAAAAGAAGGGAGGTGTTGAACAGCCAGAAATGCTGCTGTCTAAACACTCCAGGGAACTCATAATGCAGCGCAGACTTCTGTTTATCCGTTCTGTGAGATTTTGGTACAGGGTACAGCGCTGACTGGGCTTTTTACTCATCCTCCTCCACGTACGTGGATGGAAACCAGCCCACCTGTGAAGAAAAACGGGCAACATGTCAACACCGCCGTGGCTTCAAATGATTCTACAGACAATATTTCTCATTTTCCTAATACTCTAATTAAGCTGGGGTTTTATGCCCACTGTAGATGAGGAAGATGGGCTTAACAGCTAGAATAGGCATCACAGAGACAGTGATAGCAGCTAAGGAATAAAATAAACTTAAACAGGATTCTAATCCACTATCACACAAACAAATACACAAATTAGGGCATTATGGGTCTCAACAGCACGAGTCCCACCTCTGTTGTAGGACAATAGGCATTACAGAGGTGCTCTATCCCATCCTTACCAAGTGGGAGCAGGAGCTATTAGACATGCTTGGGGCTCCATATGAAGACATGCGGTGGCACTTGGCTTCTGACAAAACCTGAAATGCTCCTGAACTCTTCCCACTTGCCAGTCAACTCTCGGTCCATACACTATTGACCCAACCCATTTTAAACGTCAATGCAGCTAGGCTCCTGAGAAGAGAAGTCTACCACATGATAGCTGCCAATGGCTGTTTGGTCTTTGCTTAGGAAGAGCCAATGCATTCATAAGGACGACTCACCCTGCCATTTACTTCTCCTCTCCACCAGCCATTAGCACTCATCTTTGTGTAAATCTTCACCACGTCCCCCTTCAATAAGGAGAGTTCCCGCATGTCTCTTGCGCAGAAGTCGTAGCGAGCGATGGCAATGCCCAGGACTTTGGGACTTAGCACTGGAAAGAAACAACGCAGAGTCTGAGTCAGTGTGCAGTTGGTCGCAGCCAGCCACCAGAACCCAATCAGACCATGGCTGTTGGTGCTATCAAATGCAGAGCCATGACCTCGTTACAGGTCAGTGATGATGACAGCGGAGTTTGAAAGCAGCACAGTTGCTGTTTCAACCCAACCAGATGCGATCAAGTTCATTCCAAACAGTTAAATAACCATCGTTCTGCTTTGGACACTTTTAATAAAAGCTTTTGTAAAAGCAAAGTCAACCTAACTAATAGCTTAAATGACTATGCAAATAAATTTGAGATAACTTTAGCATAAACTTGCAACTGATAGCACTGTATTCTGTTTCCCATTAGAAACTCTGGGTGAAGCTTTTTGCAGTTTTCACCTGGTGACTTCTTTGGCTCAGCTCAGAACAACTGAGTTCTGGGCTCTGATGAAGGTCTTTCAAATCAGCATCATCACTTCTAAGTAAGTGGTATCACCACAAGCCAAGCTTTTTATGTTTAAACCATCTAGGGATGAACTCAATTATTGTTTCATATACAATCTCCGTATATGTAAAGATGTGCAACATTTTTCACTGAAAGAGTACAAAATCCTCTTCTTTTCACGGAAACACTGACTTGCAGTCAATGTTTGCTGCAATATCTAATCAAAATCTAGGCAGAAAGGCACCACTGCCTGTGTTCAGCTTCCTTTATATATATTTTTAATATCCCTGGTGGCAGGAGAGGAGTCAGCCCTGTCCAAAAGGGAAACTCCATTCAGGCTGCGTGCCTTTGTTGGTCTCTGGCGCTTCATAACAGGCTTTATCGTAACTTTTCCACCTGTTGCTCTGCAAGGGTCATAAAGGGTTTTCAATTATATATGCAGTGATTCTGACAATCGCTCACCAGAGATTGGTGGGACTTTATAAATCTTAAATGGTAAAGGAACTTAAGTGTAAGGAAAAGCAACAAATGGAAACGCCATCAATCTGTATTATAACAGTTCCCAGGGCGTGGATAGCTCGTAGTGACCTGGAACAGTCCATCCACTTGGCTATGGGGACCTCGGGCCTATCATTCATGGCTTTATAACGACAGCCTTTTTTTTAAGTCTCCAGGTGTCCATCATAAGATAAATGAAAGGAAATACTGTAGATTTCAGAACTGTAAAGGGAGTAAAAATAGGTCATTTTATTTTACCATTCAGGACACAAACCACTTTAATGGCTTCCTTACTGAAAATGGTCCCATTGCCAAGGCGCTGTTCTTAAAGTCAGTGCACATAAAAACACCCCTGTGATGGAGAAACCCAATTGTAGACTTAACGGTGTGACCTTGCACAGGCCTCTCAACCCCTCTAGGCCACATTTTTCTCATCTATAAAATGAAAGGTTTGTACTAGCTGACTTCTAAGGTCTATTTCAGAATTCTATGTTCTATTGGGACTTACAGGTTAATTTTTAAAAAACCCACAAGAAAATGTACTTTCTCTAGCCTCGGTGCCATATAAACAGTCATTTAACTCTCCAGGTAACAACAGAAATTCAGATCAAAATCCTGGACACCAGGTGAAGAGCTATAGAAATGGTGGACAAGGGTCATCATTTTAAGAAATGCATGCTGAATCTTACTCTTCTATTTGGAGGAGAAGTTGAGATTTGGGCCCTTTTTATTTTCTTCATGGAAATGCAAAAACACTGATTTTTCTCCATATGACTTCTAGTCCTCAGAAAAGATGAATGATTTTTCAGAGTCCTTCATCTCCTTTTAAATTTCCATCCCCTGACCCATTTCCAACCTCTCTTCACTGACACATGATGAAATATAAAACGTCGTATTAAAACTGATGGCTAACACACACACACACACAGAATGTCATGGCAAACAATGACTCTATGGCAGGGAAGAGTGAGGTACACGGTGGTAATGGAACTCTAGGAATTGTGTTTGAGGAGATGGATTTACACGGGAAGCCATACGCAGAAGCCAAAACATTGTATGTGCACACAGAAGCGAGCTGTAGAGACATATAAAAGCAGAAAGCAGTACCTGACCAGAAAGGAGTGGAAGAAGGGGGAACAAAGCTGTAGTCTGGAGGAGTTACAAAAGAAAAGCCACAGAACAGAGGAGGGGCTTAGAGAGGGAAAGAAAAAGAAGCAAAAGAGCATTTAAGAGTTGGCACAAAAATCTCTCAATACAATGACTTTGTTGTTTCTAATCACAAGCAAATTGTCACATCCAAGTTGGAATATCAAGCTGTGTTTCTTACCCACTGTTCTCCTGTCATCATTTCTAAATGAGACACATGCCAGACTTTTACATTTTGATTGACATTAGTTCTGCAATTCAGAGCTGTCTATCATTTTATAGGCAAACAGCAAACCCACTCCATGTTGCTACCCAAGCCCCATCCATCCACAGATGGCCAGATTCCCACTTGTTATAATAACAGGAAGGGAAATTTATTGATATAAATATGTTCCCAATCAAAAACAATATGAACAAGTAAGAGCTTACAAAGGGAGTACAGAGCTTCTAGGGTTGGGTCAATGACACATAAAAAGACCATGGAAAATTGAAAACATTTGTTAAGTTAAATTCAATTTGTTAAGACTCTCCCTTACCCCCCAATAAAGCATGCATATCACAGCTAATTTTCAATAGAGAAAAATACAATGAGAAATGAAAGCCATTCTGAATCTTATCCTGGAAAATCAAGTTGTAGAGGGGTATAACAAAGATACTGGCAATTGTGCACTCATTTCTTTTTGCTCACTGTATGGCATCAATAAGAGTTTATCATATTCATTATCAAATGGTCATGAAGTATTAGTTACCATTGCTCAATGAATTAAGTATATCAATAATTTAAGTAATTACAGTACTGAGAGGAAGACACTGATGCTCTCTTTTGCATCTAAGAAAATCTGGAGTCACATACAGCTTTGTGATCCGAATTCTTAACTGCAACTATACAGTTCTTTTCTGCTCACATACCTCAAACATTTAACCTGCTGATTCCATGGTGCTGTGACAATAAGCAAGAAAGACCTGGGTTATAAACTTTACCCCAGCATTTATTCTCCCTTTCATCCATCTAGTAGATGGTTGAATTCAACCATGATCAACCAACAGGAAGAGTTCATTTCCCCCACTCCATTACATATTGGTAAAACACTATGGGGAGGTCTTGACCAAAGCTATTAAAGCAAAGAATTTCAGGAAGCAGCGACTTGGATCTTTCCTCTGAGCCCTTTATTCTATCTTGCTTACTGGCATGTGAAAGTTACCATATTGGTCCATAAGAAGGGAAAATATTACCTCAAGGAAGACAAAGAATGAGCTCAAAGGAACCTGAATGACTAAGATTTCATGGAACACAGAGAGCCTGTCCTTTTGGCTAGCTCTGGGTTATTCCTATGTCTTTATAGAGTAGAGAAATAAACTGACCTTCCTGATTAAGTTTTTGATTTTCTGTTACCTGTACCTAGACCTAACCTAAACATTATCATCAAAAGATGTGATAAAAATGGCCTGGGTAGACTGGGATGAGATAGTCTGTCTTTCCATCTACCTCTTTTTAGGGAATTGCCTAATGCTCAAGTCAGTACTGTTATCTCCCAACAGCAGCAGGGACCTGCTAAGAATATTATCAGTCTCCAGACAAGCAAACTAGTGGAGGGAATTGTAAGGAATTCAGTTGTTCTTGAAATCATTGACTGTAAAGACCTCATATACTCAGGGACCTATGTCTGACTTTCTTTTGTTGTGAACGGCCTCACATTTTTTCTATTTCACCTGCTTATTCAGTTAAAAAATAAAAATACACTAAAATACACTGCTACATGTCATCATGGCTAATTTTATCATATGAGAACGTCATCTACCACTATATAATAGTAATGACAATTCTGTCTGTCTCTGTCTCTGTCTCTGTCTCTGCTATGCTATGCTATGCTATGCTATGCTATGCTATGCTATGCTATGCTATGCTATGCTATGATGTATGGGTATGCATGCACACAGAAGACAGAGTTTTGTCCTGGTCTATCACCCTTCACCTGTTATTACTCCCCTGAGACAGGGTCTCTCACTGAGCCTGGGACTAAGGTACAGTCAACTAGCAAAAAACATCAGTCCTTCTGTCTCTGTTCCCGACACAATCAGGTTTGCAGGGGATCCTCAAGTCCTTATGCAAGTCTCTTACCCACTGAGCTATCTCCCCAGCCCCATGTGTTCACTGTCTTGAGGTTATGATGTACGTACACTCTGTCGGAGCAAAAAGAGGATGACATTCCTAATAAAGTAGTCAGTCCATAACTGCATCATTAATGACAAAACACGTGGTATCGAGAACCCTAGATTCCTATCTCTTGTCTGTGAGAACTTAAATTGGAAGCCATGTTCTACACACTGCACTGACAGGTAAAGGGACTTTTTTTCCCCCTTGGACTGTTTTCTAATTGATTCCTTCTCTGGCCCAATTCTATTCATTAAAAGAAAAAACCCTGCATTTCTCAAAAAAAAAATCTAATGAAGATAATATAAGCTAAGGGCTAAAGAGTGAAAAATTACAAGAGATAACTTATCTCAAAAGGGAAGAAATGAGAAATCAATGACAATACAATTAAGTGCCACTTAAATAACTTCAAAGGTAGGTAGATAAACAGATAACCAGCCTGCAATCAGAAAATCCAACATGTCTGAATGTGGGCAATGCTGTAGCAAGGAGCCTATGTCAACAGCACCGCAGCGGGCTGCCCCGTTCTCTTATCTAACCTTAGGCACCTTAAAGGTATTTGCATTGCAATCAAGCAGCTAAAACTCAAAGCTTCTTAAATTCAATCTAAAATAGTAAAATAGTGGGATGCTGAAGAGATGGCACAATGGCTGGGAGTGCTGGTTGCTCTGGCAGAGAACACAAGCATAGCTCCTGCCAGTCACATTGATTAACTCACAACCGCTTCTAGTTCCAGCTTCCAGGAAACTGGCATTGTCTTCTGGCCCCCATCGGACCCCACATCTACATGTAAATGCCAACAAATAAACATACGTGCATACATGCAATTAAAAATAAAACAAATGAAATAAAATGGACATGTTCCAGCTACATAGCCATTATTTTAGATAAGTAGCTTCAGCCCTTCTGATGGATTTGTCACGCTCATTTACTGCCCTGATTAATACAACAGCTTCTCAGGTAGAGCTTGGCTCCATCCCGTGATGTCAAACATTTTCAATGACATTATTCTGAAGACCAGCCTCATCTCAGATTTCATTTATCAAAAACAAAACCTACCACCTTCCTTTTGTAATGCGTCTGGCTAGTTTTATATAATTGGAACAGCTAGAGTCAGTTTACAAAAAGAAAATGCCTCTACCAGATTGGTCTGTGGGCCAGACTGTGGTTCATTCTCTTGATTAATGACTGACGTGAGAGGGCCCAGCTCACTGTAGGTGGTGCTACCCAGGCTGATGGTCCTCAGTGCTGTAGGCCAGGTAGGAGGAAACAGTCAGTAAGCAATGTTCCTCCGTGACCTCTGTACCTGTTGTTGCCTCCAGGTTCCTGCTTTGAGTTCCTGCCCTGACCTTCCTCAGTAATGACAGACTACAAACTAAAAGATGAAGTAAACCCTTTCTTCCCCACATTGCTTTTGGTCATGGTGTTTTATCATATCAACAGAAATCCTATCTAAGATGGAACTAACAAACCTACCTTTTTTGCTTTCCATGACTCCATTCTTGTGACAACCTTGAAAAACCATACACTCCTAGGCTCTTCCTATCCAATCTCTACATCGAGTATCCTCTGCCTTTGTTAGTTCTCAGCTTAGCTATCCCGGTGCAGGTATATACACCATTCTAACCCCAAACAGCCTCCAATTTGCTTCCTGTTTTCAGCTTGTTTTCTTTTTTTAAGAATTGCCTCCCAGCCTCATCCCAAATGTTGATTCTCTCATCAATTTGCTAAACTATGAAGTTCAAACTCTTGAGCAGAATCACATGACAATTTATTAAACTGGTTTCTCCCCCTTTTCTATCCACGTCTTTTAGGAAGTCCACGCATGAATTCTTTCCCCTAGACCAGCTTCCTATTTCCCTATGGCTTCATTTCCAAATGAGAACTTTGGATTATTCTAGAATACTTCTCCTGTCTCTGGGCTCCATGATTCAAAAGCCTATCTCAGACCCTCCCCAAGATCCACGACAACCAACTCAGGTACCATCTGTCCTTTCTTGTCCTCCCCTAGGCATCTGGTGTCAGTTGTGTCATGGCACTTCTGGATTCCACTGTTTAACCTCTGCATCTGTAGCTCCATTTAAATGCAGGTACTGGAAGGCATCTCCCACAGGCAAGGCCCCAGTGCTATACAACAGCTTCCACCCAACAGACAAGCATCTTTGCTGGGTGTTTGATTATATAATTCTGTATGTCTCCCCTTCCTATTGTCTCAGCTCATCTTTCTTTCACTCAACTGCACAGAAAGACTTCCAAGAAACAGCTGACAACACAAAAAGGGAAGAAAGTGAAATAGACTCAGACTCCACTCCCCAGGCTTTCTGAGGACAGCAACCTAGCAGTGGCATCCCTACAATAACTAACTCTTCGGAGATGCTGAGCAGCTATTAAACACCACACGTCGCGTGGCATTAACTGTGCTGTTTGCCTGGGGAAACTTTTTAAAGTAAAAGGTTAATCAGTTGCCTCTGCCACTGCATATATCTCTCTCAGGCAAGCATTTTAAGGGTTGATAGGGAAGATTGCCACTCCTCTGTTCATTGTAACGTGATTTATTGTGGCCATTCTTCCTATAGGTCAACTTTCTTTGCTTCTGGGTCCTTGGTTCTTTTGTCCTATGACATCAGCGTCTGAATGTCCTGGCTCCTACTAAAGATAATATGCTAGGCTTGGAAAGTACATGTTCAACTCTAGATGCAGGTAGTGTCAGAGCTGAGTATTTGATACTATATTCTTTACAGTGGTTTAGTTATAGAATATGTTTGCCTCTACACTGGAAATATATACATCTATCTCTACAAACATACAAATAAAAAAATTATTTATTAAATTTGTCCTCTCAGACATCATTAAGACACCTTAGCACAGGAATTGTTGGTAGGTGAATGTCCTAGAACAGAATTAGAAAGAGACTAGAGAAGTGGCATCCAGGTGGGAGTGATGATGACCGTCACCTCCTGTTTACCATCACAGGGAGCCTCCCCGCTCATACTTCTTTTTGGGGGAGCTCTTAGAGCAGTCTCTCTTCCATGCCTAGCAGGGTACATGTACACAGTATGAAATAAAAAATGAGTTCCTTTTCAGTGGCAGGGTCATCGGTTAGGTGTATGTTTCAATTAAGACCTGTTTTCTTTCTTTCTTCAAACATTTTTAACTTCACACCAACACAGAGGACAGCCTTCCTTGGTAAGACCTCAGAGGAGGGTTGTTGGACATTTTATGACACCTAACTGTTACTGGGACACAGTTTGTAAGGCATTGTTATCAAATGAGTGATTCACAGTTTACTGGCATAATGTTCACAATTACAAAAGATGAAGAGTATAATAACACTACTTATCAACTTTTCCCAGTTCAACAAATAAGGACTGAAATCTTAGAATTCTCTAGCAGAAACCAAAGATATCTGTTAAATAAACTGGGAGTGGAATACTTATGCATAGCCATAATACCTGAGTGGCTAGTCACTGGTGGATATCATATGGTTCTGAGTCTTGACTGGGAAGATAAACACACAGAAAACAGAACTATTTGAATTTAAAAGGAAAAGGAACAACAACAAAAGAAAGATCAGGTTAACAGGAAGATGTTTTTAAAAGTTCAAATGACTTGATATCCGACACCTATACTCAAGGTAGCTAAGAACTTCTTTACAGCATCGTGGTCTGCCTTGCTGGAGCCATGAAGGCTCATGTGCAAGCCAATGTGCATTCAATTTATAGGAACATTGAAATTAGAAACAGAATTCAATCAACACTTTTCCTTAAGGGTTTGAGTTATCAAGTCATGAACTAATTTTTGCACTAACACCTAATTATCCATTATCTATTTTACAGACTTTTTCCTTAAGTGTTTGTTAATTATGCTCTGGTACTTGAGACATCATCTAACACTTTTAGTTTTAACCAGCACATAGATTCACATTAATTTACAGGACACAAAATCTTAGCAAGCATTGGGCCAGTGTATTCATCAAGACAATGATGTGTGCTTACTGCTTGGCAGTGAACGAGGGCTGCCTAAAACCCTGAATTTCTTCATGAGAGGCTTTAACGAACTGTCTTGCAAGTTTGATTTTTTTTTTTTTTTTGGCCAAGATTGTGTACAGATGACCTGACAGCAGAAAACATGCTGGCAATTTAATGAATGATACATTTAAATTTATTATCTTTACCCCAATATTATTTTAGAACACAGATATTATTTTTGCAGACTACCTGTAATATCCAATGACATATAACCAAATATCTGTTTCTTACCTCTCTCAAAGAAAACAAACCAAAAATCTCTAGCTTATCTGATTATATATTTTAGGTCTTGTTGCTGGGAAAAATAGAGATAATCCAGATGAATTTCATTTAACTGAATGCTGACTTCTAATTGAACAAATCTCTCTGAACACAAAATTCAAAGATACAACAAAGAAGAGTTTTGTGTGGGATTAGTGGAAGAACTGAACGATTGCATGACATTCAATGCTGCACCATGCCAACATAATGTCATCAGCAAGAAAAGTAGCCCAAGGTCTTCCCAATCATTATGGAAAATCAGATAGTTGACCTCACCATGGGGATTCAGATTATTAACAGACATACAATGTGTGTGAATATGAACTGGATCCTACATTCATGTTCCCTAAAACATAACTGGCTGAGATATATATACTGTTAAGGCACAAGGACTATACTTAGATACTTAAAAAAATAAAACAAACATGCAGAGCCACTGGCTTCAGAACAGCTTCCAGGTTATTGAAGAAGCAGACTCATAAGGAAATCATAAACAGATATGAAAAGACTCTGCTGCAGAATGAGAGTCCAGGACAGATGCCAGGCTTCACAGAGTCCAGTCAGAAGACAAAGTAAAACCCTCCAATCTCAGATTCAAAATCCTAATGTCATACTCAAGTCTTCTCTTAATGTTTCAGTTCACATCTGATATCTTGAGTTTACTGGATTAGATTCAAAATCTGTCACCCAAGTGACTACATTTTGGTCCCAGTCAATCTGGTTTTCACCTGGATGCCAGATGAACCTCCTAATGTGTCTTCATCTTTCTTTGATTACATAATCCGTTCTTCCTCATCACAGAAATCAGAACAATGCTACTAAAACAAAAACAGCCAGACTTTCTTCTTCTTGTTTAAATTCTTCCCAAGGCTTCCCATTTTCCTCCAAAATCATATTGAAAGCATCTCACAGGGTCTGGCCTCACCCACTTCTTGTACCTTGTTTCCTAATAGTCCTCTTCTATGCCCTGTCCTTCTGGAATTGCTTATGTCACATATGGTCTTCCTATGTACACTCTGTTGCCTGTCTTAAACTCCTGAGGGCTTTACACAAATGGGACCGTCACATTGAAGCCTGCCCTGGCATTCGATACTCATGAACGCAAACCATGGTCTCACGTAATGAGGAAGAAAACAGAGTTTATTGCAGGAACAACATACAACTTGAGAATACAACTGGCTGACACTGATTAAACTGTGAAGGCAATTTAGTAAGTCGAAAGAACATAATGCCCCATTGTTCTCCATAACTCTTAAGTCAACACAAATGCTCTATACACTCAGTGACTGAAGTTTCAGGTTGTAGCTGCTCTATGGACAGATAGTGTTTGGGGATATTTATAGGAACTTATAATGAAGAGAATCTTTTGGTCATGGGAATGGCCTTGTTAGAAAGGAGAGCTTTAGGGCTAGTAGTTGGTGTTAGCCTGGTCAACTGGTAGAATAAGAACTGCTAATCCACCTTTTTGCTTCGTGGCTAAGGGACCTCTAATTCTGCTCAACACCCAACCAGCCCAGTTAAAAGTCCAAACCATTTCTGGCACATGGCGCATCACTACCTTGTCGTGTTATTTTTCCAGACCACTAACACTAGATAATTATTTTCCAACCTGTTGTCTGCCTTTCCTTCCAGCACATAAACTCCACAAGGGAAAGTGTTCATTCACTGCTCTATATGCCCAGCAGTTTAGACAGTGCTTGCTCTGGAGCAGAGGCTGCATGAGGACTGGATGGATGACTCTGGAGGGTGATATTGGACAGGATATAAAAACCACCAAGAAGATAAAAAGTTCTTGGGTTAATTCGAGTCTGCACGACTGTGCCCTTTAAGGAGAAAAGATAGAGGAAACCAATTGGAAACTAATGGCATAGTTTTGGCTGTTATCTTTTTGTTTGGAATATTTTAGTTCTTTGGTTTGGTTTGGCCTATTATATAGTCCTAGCTAGCATGAAATTGGCCATACAGACCAGGCAGTCCTCCAGCCTTGGTTTATTAAGTGCTGAGATTATGAGCACACACCACCGTTTCCAGTGAAGAATGACTCTTGCACTGGAAAAAAATGAGTAAACAAGTCAAATGATACCAAAATGTATTGTGCAAAGTTCTGACAAATCGGAGTGTATTCAGAGAGCAGCAGCCAGGATGGTTAGATACTTGATAGTTACTCATGTGATAAGGGGTAAAATAAAGAGGGTAGAAGAAAGATATCCAGTAGGGAAAGGAAAACAGCATGCTTGATGAGAAGGTTTTGATATTTATTTTAAATGCACAGATTACTTTATAGCATGCTCTGAGGTTATCATAGTACAGTAGGGTTTTATATACATATATATATATTACTTTTCATAGTTGAAAAAATATATAGTAGTTATACTGAGCCATATTTATGGCTAATGTAAGGAAAGCATTTAATTTTGTTCAAGATATAATGTGAATGATTTGTGTGGTAGTTAGGTATGAAGTCACCTCAGCATTCAGGCAAAGACTGATGAACACCTTCTAAGAATGTCATAAGGGTATTTGTTCAAAATGCTCCCTGCAGAGCCAACGAGGCTGGCAAGTTTGAGATGCCTAGATCCTGGGAGAACTCTACGGCATTCATACTTATTGTTAAGGCATTAGGCTGTATTGTGTAACACCCAATAGGTGTGTGTGCTACAGATTAGCTGTAAATAGATAAATGCTGAATGTGGGGAAAAATGAATGAAAGGAAAGGAGGAAAATATGGGAACCCTGACAGTGCAATCAAGTTCTAAATGCTGACAGAAGAGGCTTGCAGAGTTCATTTCTGTTTTGTTTTCATGTGCAAACAGTAGCATAAGCAGTGTATCAGTAGAATATATCAAGTCAAAAAAAAAAAAAAACACTCTCAGTATTGACTTGCACAGCTAGAACCCCAATGGAATTTTTTAGAAAGAAAAATAAATTTTTTTCTCAATCTTGATAAATGTGCTTCTTTTCTAGGAAGAACTACTAGACAAGCATCCTGGAATCAGGGCTATCACACAGTGCAATGTATTCGATATGAGATGATTACCACATGCGTTAGCTACATTGAGGTCAAATTTTAATTTAAAATAAGACTTCTAAGATTGGACATTGCTAAGATAAGAACTGCTAAGAATGCCAAGTACTGCTTTTTGAGCCACAAAATATTAAAAAAGATAGCTTTGAATGAGGCTATCCAAATTTGCAGAATTTATGTCTGTAAGCCACGTTCTCATGGGGTCACAGAAGTGATTACTAATTTTTGGAGTCATCACCCTCGGAGGAAAAATGTCTTAGAGTAGCCAGTGAAGCTCTTAAAATGTGTAAATAAAAAGGGGATCCCAGCATGCCCTGATCATAATGATATACAGTTTGGGTTGACCAGTTGCCCGAGAACTGAATCATCTCTGGATATTAAAGACACGTGATGGAGAAAAGTACAAAAACTTCAGTAGAATGTTACAATTAACTTATCCACATACTGTACACAGTGGGGGAGCTGAGCTGAAGCCCAGGAAGAAGACCAAAGTATGCAGGGAAAGTAGAAGGGCTTCACCAGTGTTTTAAAATTTGCCAAATAAGGAAAACACAAAAATTCATACTGGGCTACAGCATGGGACATATGGAAGCGGTGTCAGGAACAGCAGTAGTGATTGCAAGAGCCAAGGCATCCAACACTGCCCACGTGCCAGACAGTCCTCAAAGTGCTTCACACTGACTGACTCTTTTAAGGCTCCTACCATTGGATTTAAACACCAAGAGGCAGTGTTGTGTGGTGAGATAAACTAGGGAACTCTAAACAAATGCTTTCCTCCAAAGCAGCAGTTCTCAGCCTTTGGGTCGAGACTCCCTCGGGAATCGAATGTCAAATATCCTGCATATTTACATTTATTATAGATATTTACATTACAATTCACAACAGCAGCAAAATTACAGTTATGAAGTAGCAACTACATAATTTTATGGCTGGGGTCACCACAACATGAGGAACTGTTCCAAGGGGTCGTCACAGCATTAGGAAGGCTGAGAACCACTGCTGTAAGGGACTATACCAAACTTGCATCATTCTGTGAAGAAATGCTTCATAGGAGAAACCTTTCATAGTGTTTTCTTGTTTGTTTGTTTTGTTTTTGCTTTTGTTTTGCAGGTTGAAGCTTGTGAACTGCTTCGCTGGAGATGTTATCTTAATGTATATACAAGGTTATTAATAACATCATGTTCGGGTAATTCACAAATTACTGAACATGAGATAGCATTCTCTTGTTCTCACGTTCTACACTGAGTGTTTACAGCCTTTTTTCAGACAAATGGCTTTGGAGTGATATTTGAAAACATGTTCACAGTGCTTCCTCTTGAGAGAAGGGTGCATGTCATGGTGGCAAAGCTGTAACTCACTGAAAGTACTTCACCGATTTGAAGCCAGATTCTCCCAGAATGTCCATCTGCATCATTTGGCCTATGGGTGCCAATAATGCAATGTCTCTTTATTATCCATTGAAACAATAAAAACTGGAATTAGTCTGGTAAATCTTAGAGAATAGCTAGAATAAACACTATGAGATTACCATGGGTCTAATAGTCCCCTCATGCCCCCATATAAAGATATTTCCAGTCTGATGCTGTGGAATCTAATTTTACTCTTTAAAGAGAGAGAGAGAGAGAGAGAGAGAGAGAGAGAGAGAGAGAGAGAGAGATCTTTGTAGATGTTAGGGGTCTTAAGCTAAATACATCTAGGGAGGGCCTTAAATTTAATGGCAATGGCTTTTCTAGGGGAAAAGATGAGGGCACACAGCAGGGAGACATGAAGATACAGCAGGCTACAGTGGCGTGTCTCCAGGCCAGGGAACACCAAGTATCACCCAGCCATCCAGAGACCACACATACATGGGTAATACTTTGACTTTAGCCACTCATTTTGTCTCTAGAACACACAGTAATTTATTTATTTTTCTTCAAGTTATTGTGTGGTAATCTATAGTGCAGTCCTAGGAAACTGAGATGAGATTAAAGCTTATATTGAGGTTATCAGAATAAAATCAGATATCAAAGAGAAAATGACCAGTGAAGAGGTGACAAAAGCAAGAGCCTAAAATCAAGCAGTCATAAATGAAAGTGGGTGGATACGCTCATGTTGAATTAGAAGGGCAGAAAGCGCAACCATCTTAAGAGCGTGTTTAGGGAGCTTAAATGAATACTAACTCTAACTCTATTGCAATATAACTAATAAAATTGTCAGGATATTTCAGGAATAAGACAGCAATGATATATAATATTGAGATTAATAAGTACAAGTGGCGTGGATTTCATATAAAGTATTTGGCAGTACAGCACCTTCGCAAAGCTACCTTGATGTGGAATCGCTGGGGCACACCACCTCATATGATGGCACCCTCATAAATGCCTTAAGTTTATCCTAAATGACATTTTTCAAAAAGTCTTGCTCCATACCCACAGGCTGAATAGGCCCTTCTTACCAATGACACACTGACTGATGCTCTTAGGTGTCAGAAGGTTTATTGAATTCCATGATTATCTTATTTGTCTTGTTCAGTGTGTGCCTCCATTTCCCCGATTGTCTCATTTACCATTGTAGCTCCAGCCAAATAGTAGTGCGCAAGGATTGGCACATGTAAGTGTTAAATATTTGTTGAGTATGGGAACATGGAATGAGATCTCAGCAAGACTTTACTTGTGAACTCATTGTATAGGTGCTCTATGCATCTCCAAATCAGTGGCCAGGTTCCTCTGCACCTGGAGCCAGAAAAAATAAGCCCCTGCTACCTTCCTATGATTCTTTGGACATGGCCAGCAGATAGGGTTATCTGCACATCAACCATTTTAAATTCTAAATTAATTCACTTAGGAAAGAGACAAGAACGGCACAAACACTTCTCATATAATTCATTCACAGTACCCAAATATTAACATCCTACCATGTTTGCTTTGCCAATCTATGCTTGTTTTTGAGCCATCTGAATACACACTGAAGACACAATCCATTCTTACTGTCAAATACCTCAGTATGTTTTTCTTCCAAAGATATTCGCTGTTCTAGCTGCAGAACAATTATCAGGAGAAAATGGTGCTGATACAACCTAGCTAGTTAAGCTATAGAATGCAAATTTCACTGATCGACCTACTCATACCCTTTAGAGTAATATAAATAATAAACAGCACATACAAAATGTTTGATTGTTGCTATATATACGCTGCCTCCCTAGTCAGAATTCTACCCTTGCTGTGTAGGTATCATAGCTCTTCGCTTGCCTTTAATCTGAAATGCTTCGTCAGGCTTTGCTCTTAATTACTTTGACATTTTACAAATCCAGACTGGTTCTTTGTTAATGCCTTCCCATTCCGGTTTGTCTGACGCTTCCACATGGTCGGACTGAGATTATGCAGCTGCAAAGCAAGGATACCATCAAAGTGGTGCAGGGTAATATCCCATTTCTGGTGATATTAATTCTGATCATTTGGCTGAGATATTGGTGGTATTTTTCCTTTTATACCTGATAAGTTATCATGACAGATACTTTTGCCTTATATACTGTGGTCGCTAATTTTTTTTTTTAAAAAAAATGCAACTTTACTCTGGTACTACCTTAATTCTTCATAAAATATACATTGGGGAAATGTTTAAGGTTTGGTGTTAAAAACTAGGAAATCCTGCACTTCCGCCAGCGTAATGATCCATCAGAATTCCACTCTACCACTTTCTCTCATGCATAAAAAGAAATAAAATTAGGATGTGATTTCTCAAAGAACACGGTGCAGTTTCCAATCTCATTCTTCACTCTTTGGATGGGAAAACGGAGGTTCACACTGGATCACTTTCCTATGAGAACAGACTGAAAATAAGTAAATGCTCACTGGAGAGTGCAACAGGCAAAAGGCATTTCTGTGTCCTTCAAATACCCAGGTGCACAGATACAGCCAAAGCAAACAAAGTCAGACTGCTCGGGGCTATTTTGGATAATTATGGGGTTCTTATACAGATCTACACACTATCTTCTACCAAATCATTGCAGTTTCTACAGAGGGAAACCAGTTCACCATTACCCCGAGTGCTCTCTTCTCTTTTCTTTCTCTCTCCTTTCTCGTTTGCTCTTCTTTTGAGAGCATTCAAGCTATTAAAAGGACAACAACAATAAAGAAAAATAGCACTGCCCTGACATCGTGGTAGACAGCAGAGTTACAACACAGGACGGCTTTCTAACTTATTATATCATGTCCCCGCCCAATACTATGAGCTCATGTTTGATTCCCAATCAGCACTTTTCTACAGATTTCCACATATCTGCATATACTAACTCTGCCATATTATTTTTACCATACTTTACACACGTAAAAAATGAGCCACGCCTTTCTTTTCCAAGGTAACAATGTAAGTTACAATTGCGGCGATTACTAGTCAGTCACTGTCACTACTGAGAAGTGAAGCTCATTGCTCACCTCTGTGGAGAGCACACGAAGTTTCTGGCCTTTACCCTACTTGCTCTGTATCCTACATTCTTTTTTGTAAGTAATGAAGACACAAGACCGTGGACTAAATCTCTATCTTAAGGCAATGCTGCTTGGTGAACGCTGCGTTTAGATATTCAGCATCATGACCAAGGCTATGAATCAGAAATGAAGACTGAAGACACCCTCAAGTAACTCAAGAATATGTAGCATTTCTCTTTCCCCACATTCTAGGAAGCACAACATTTTTTTAAAAAATCCATGTGGTGTTTTCATTAAGGGTTACTCCTAAACCAAGGCTTGGTACAAAGTTAGCAAGACAAAGCATCCAAGCATAATGCAGGCTGTTCTGCGAACTATGCATGTAAGCACTGTCAACCCTTTGAAAGCCAGCGTGCACTGTGCAAGCAGAGTTTGCAGCACCATTTGGAAGCCTCATAGGAGGAAATTACTCACTGGAGGTGGCCCTGATTCTTATAGTCTGGTTCCACTTCATGTCAATACTCTAATTGCTGTCAAGGTACTAGGAGGTAGGGGACCCAGCACCTCTCTTGCCACTTTGGATCACCTGCCACTCTTCCTAGCCTCTGGAACGGACCATATCCCCTCAGACTGCAAGCCAAAATAAGCTTTTCTTAAGTGGCTTCTTGCCATTATTTGGTCACAGAAACAAGAAAAGCCATAGATATAGTGGTTTGATGACCTTCCTAATTCTGGAAATTTCTTCTTTGTTCCTCACTGCTCCACAGGGCTCTGGAGAATCGAGTAAACTATTCAAGTATTATTACACATGCAGATTACTCCATCTACAGTTTGTGTTTTGCCCATTCACTGGAAAGGTAGAAAAAGAGGAAAGGGTTTAAATTTATGTTTATCTAAAAGGAGGTGTCGTGTAAAAAGAGGTCAGAAGTCATACTTAAATAGATTTTTAAGAAATTTGCAGCAAAACTCCTTTTTAGGCTAGACATCCATTTTGAATGAACGAAAAATATAGTCTGTGTGAGAGTCTCCGATAATCAAGCAATATTGAGCTACAAAGAGCTAAAATTGATAATTTGGATAAAATTGCAAAGATATTTAAGCATCCAATACAAAGGTCATTCATATTCATCTTACTGCATGGGTTTGGACATATGTTAATGACCACTATGAGAACAACCATGAAGTTTTACAAAATTTATCCAAAATCAACCTCTCAGCTGAGTGACAAATGGCTTCCATATTGTTCTGAAGTACATGGAACTGTCCTGAGGCTGGAAGCCCGGGCATCACCTGGCTTCCTTCAGTATAAGCCTTTAGGGAAAAATAAACTTCAAGTTATATTACACTGGTGCAGATCCTTTTTAGAATGACCTCTTGATCTTCCAGTTGTGCTAAATTCAGGATTCTAACAGTAGTCAAATTGTTTTCATTTTGCCCCAAAGTAGTTTTTATTGTTCATTTGTTTTTATGAAGATTACTTAACAAGGGAGTAAAAATATATTTTCTTTACATTTTTCTCTTACAGTGTTCTCTTCGTAGGTGTCTCTGTCTGGGAAGTTTACATACCATGAAATGGTGGGGCAGAGTGAGTTAATGACTTAAAGTCATTGAAACAGCCATGCAGTTGTATGCCTGTGTGCTTGTGTATAGTCATCCTTTATGATGAATTTATAGTACGATACACATCCTTCAAGAAAGCGACCAATGTAGAGTTTAAAAACCATTGACAAAACATGCTAATCCTTCCACATGCTGGCTTGCAGCAGGAGCATCAGCAGAGTTGGGATTCGAGGCACTCTGGAAGAGCCCTGTTGGATACTACTTTTCAAATAACATTATAGCACAAATGCTACATATAAATTAAAAAGAACATGGCTAATATAAAATCCAGTGAAAATTATAAAACTTTACACATTGACATATCACTTACAGTTTGATGGCTATTTTAACACACATATAATTTTTAATTTGGCACAAAAACAGATAACTCGACACACTCATGAACCTCTTGGTCCTTGTGACTCTGCTTAGCTCCAAAAAAAAAAAAAAAAAGGTGTCTGCTCAGCGCATTATCATATTAATTGGCTATTTTTCAAAGTTCAGAATGAAGATGTTTAATGCTATTTTGCTTCTATTCCTTAAGTGATCAAAAGTTGAAAGAAAAAAATGTATTAAATTTACAATACTCACAGCTGTTGCCTGTTCTATTACCCCTCTGTCCCGCTGAATGCTCTGGCTCCTTGTATGGAAACTGTAACGTCGTGTCTAAGGTCCTGAACCCTTCTTTGAGAGAATGGTGCTTGTAATACTCCACGAGTTCCTTTAAGAGAGCATATTCAAGAGAGGTTTTGATAGTTTTGTTCTCAAAGAAACTCCTTCATGCATAATTACATAGAACACAGGGACGAGCGTTTTAACATTCCCAAATAGATGGAAGTGTGAATGAGAGCTTGGCCTGCTGTCTGGATGAACCTGACTCCTACCCAGACACAGCCCTGTTTACTGGAGACGTTTATCTGCGTCGGTTACCCTGTATTGTTCTTCAGGCACTGAGAGCATCATGTTTATCTTCAGTCAGATGTGGTACTGAAGAGAAGCCACGCTAAAGCTCCATCTCAGAGTAGCAATTATTGCTGTTATTAGAGAGAGGCGAGCCTTTCTGAAGAAAGATGAAAGGAACAGCTGTCTGCCTGACTGTATAGCAATTTCTGCTTTCCCCCATTTTCTTTCAACTTAGCAGAAAAACAAACTTAATCCTACGCATATGTTTCCACGATGAAGAGAAACATCGCTAAAGCACTGAGCACCGCTCAGCATCCTGCCTGGTTTACGCTGATGAAGGGTTAGCATGCACCTCAGCTCTCCATGTCACCCAGTACTCACAGGGGCAACAGGTGGTCCTTTCTAATTGTTGTTTAGAAATAATGTGTTGTAAACATCTCAAGGTCTAATATATATAAACTTCTACCATATTTCAAACTAAATCTTCAGGAAAACCCTTTTTCTCTGTACCTGGGTTTCAGATTCTATACAAATCTGAATTCCTCTACTATGAACTGAAATAAAATAACAATTCACAATGAAAATACTATCAGCAGCTGAATGTGACAGATATAAAGTAACTGATAAATAGTTGAAAATACTTGTCAAATAGATCTTTCACTTCCTTGGTCAGAGTTACCCCAAGATATTTAATGCTATTTGTGGCTATCGTGAAAGGTGATGCTTCTCTGATTCCCTCTCTGCTTCATTATCCTTAGTGTATAGGAAGGCAACTGATTTTTTGGAGTTGATTTTGTAACCTGCCACATAACTAAAGGTGTTTATCAGCTGTAGGAGTTCACTGGTAGAGTTTTTGGGGTCGCTTATGTATACTATCATATCATCTTAGCCCAAGAACCTCATGACATGAGCCTCAAACCATGGACACAAGGAACTTGGCAAAGTTAGCCAACATGTGTGCAGTGCAGTCAATATGTTAGGTCTCAAACTTGAGACAAATAGCTGAAATGTCCATTAACACATCAAAGTGGACATAGGTCGCAGGTTCTCCCTGCATCCCTCAGTCTCCTCTACCTGTTACAGGACCCTCCTGGGCTACCACACCCCCTCATTCTAAACTTCTCCAGACCAGGGGCTAAGCTGCCTTTCCCCATATAATTTAGTCATTTTGGTCACCTGCCCATTTTCAGTCCACCCTTTACCCTCCTGGCTCTCCTCTCTCCCCCTCCCCTCTCCAATCTGCTCACATGGCTCAGGGCTGTGTCCCGTCTGGATTCTCCCAGATGTCTCTGCCTCTAGCTATGCCCTCCCTTTTACCTACAATAAACTTTCTCCTCCACCATACCCAAGAGCAGTCGTGGCCTTTTCTTTTTTCTTTATTGTTT
The DNA here is from genome assembly GCF_950005125.1 of Chionomys nivalis. Lineage (NCBI taxonomy): Eukaryota > Metazoa > Chordata > Mammalia > Rodentia > Cricetidae > Chionomys > Chionomys nivalis. The sequence continues at coordinate 23,843,205 of NC_080103.1, read as the reverse complement.
TCATTTACCATATTACTTACATCTGTCCAGAGTGAGTCCTTTTCGTTATATCAAGTTATTAATAAATAGCAAATATAAGTACAGAAAAGGGAAGCAGATGAAAAGGATATTTGCTATGATGAACCAACAACTCTGTTTTCTTACACTTAAGATGCTAAAGTCTTTGTATACATTAATTCTATAACTTAAAAGTGTGTCTATGTGGGTATGCATGTATTTATGTATGTATTTTCCCTTGAGCCCAGAGAATGATAGTGCTTGATTAAACACAGGGATGCAGAAATTGCCTAACCTTTAAAAACAAAGGGCAAACAAAATAAAACACCAAATAGAAGCTGGATCTTGGAAACGGCTACCAATATGAGAATACTGCATTTATATTATACTGATTTTTGATACAGTTTGGCAACAGTAGCTCAGAAGTTAAACTGGGCTGAGTGAAAAATATAATCAGTCTCTTTTAAGTAATGAAATAAAAAGCTTAAGGAAAACCGTGTGTTTGCGGATGGCAACACTGATAACAATGAGACCAAGAAGCTGTTCCTTTAGTCTTTACATTTCAATTAAGATGTGTTGTTTTGCTTGACATTATAAGTACAAATCTGAAATGGATATCGTAGTTCAGTAGCTTTGAACTTCAATTTAACTTTATGAGAGAGTATAAATTTTGCTCTAAATCATTATTAATTAACATTAACGTGAAGTTGGCTATAAACTATTACATTATTGAACTGACCAAAAGGGACTTTTCAGTCATTTAATATTTTTACAGAAGAAATAAAAGAAAAAAAAAACAGACTTGTCTAAGAACCAGGGTCAGGTAGTTTAATACACTGCACAGAGTCTTTAATACCTGGCTGAACATGGATGATATTTTAGTTACATTTTTTTACAGTCTTAGGCAGTTAAATCTTCCTAAGATGCTCCTGAGTAGATTTAAGGAGCACAGCAGTGGCTCCTTTCCAATTCCTGGCTTTATGCTCTCCGAAGTTTAGTCTAATCCACCCCTGCTTTAGTAGTCATTGACCTTCAGGTACAACAAGCAAACAAAATGACTCTAAACAAAAGAAATCTCTAAGCTTCCCTTATCTCGGTTGGCACAGCGGTGTCAAACAATCCAGCCCAGAAATAATGAGTGTGGGCCAGTCACTCCAATTACCAAGGAAACAGGCAATGGGGATGGCTTACATGCAGCGTTTGGGCATGGCTTGTCTGACATACATGAAAATCAGAACAAAATTAATGCCTTGTAATCTGGAATCCAAAAGTCATTTAGGATTGGAACTTAATGACAAAGAAAAACAAAGAGCTTGATTAACCAAGCTACTGAAACCCAAGGGAAAGAAGTTCGGGTCCCGAGTACCAAATGCAGCCGTCTCTGTGAGACACCAGCTACTTTAAAATAAGATTTCGGGTCTGCATGTGTTTTGAATACTTTCTGATAAATATTTTATTCCACGCTATACCATGGTTCATATGCAGAAGAACATAGTGTAACACAGATAGCGAGATACCAAACTACTCGCGAGGAATGGCTCAAATCTACATACCAATATTTACAGGGATGGGAACTGTGCACTGTAATCCAACACAGTAAACTGTGCCTGCTACAGATTGTATGACCCTTATTTTTTTTTAAAGACACCTCCTACATCTTGGAGCCTCCTCTCTTCTTCCAAAGGAATCTGTTACCATCACTGAAACACCTCTTCTTGGCAAGCATCCATGAGGCATTTCACAGCTTAAGTCTATAGGACACCACTGTCTTGAGTTCTCTGGCATACATGGATTTCCTAACTTGTAAGATATTTTACATCAGCTGAGTCATTTTATTTTAAGGAATCTTAAAACGACAGTGAAGGAGTCTTTTAAGATTCAAAATAAGGTTATATACCCTTCGTTGTGATGTTTACCTTAAATATTGTGCCTTGTTCTATTAAATTGTTTTATTAGAATCCAAGTCTGTGTTTTGAAAAAAAAGTAAGAGAATTTTATTCTAAATAAACATTTAACTTAAAAATATTATAATACCTAAATACCACTGCTTATCTGTTTATTGAATTTATTGACTACACATCTCCAAAAATTAAAACTAAATTTCTTCAACACATGAACAAAAAGCAGAGCTAACTTCAACTAGCTCAGCAGCTTCATCAGCAACTGAAAGTTACTTACTAAGCCTGGCAAAAGGCCTTGCTTAGACTGAAGGTTTTCTGTTTCTTATCTTCCTTTCTTTCTTTATGCAAATATCATTAAACTGATTTCTTTTCTTTTTAGTTTCACTAGTTTTCCTGTTAATTCTCAGTCACCCCTTGGAACCTTTATAGTCTGAGCTTCTTTATAAAAGATCTCCAAGTGTGGAAGAGAAGAAAGAGAAAGAGGGAGACAGGGAGGGAGGGAGGGAGGGAGGGAGGGAGGGAGGGAGGGAGGGAGGGAGGGAAGGAGAGAGGGAGGCAGGGAGGGAGGGAGGGAGGGAGGGAAGGAGGGAGGGAAGGAAAGAGGGAGGCAGGGAGGGAGGGAGGGAGAGAAGGAGAGAGGGAGGCAGGGAGGGAGGGAGGGAGGGGGGAGGGAGGGAGGAAAGGAGGAAGGAAGGAAGAAAGGAAGGGAAATGACATAGGCACATGTATGTGTCCTTAACAGTGGCATTTGTGATTGATACACAGATTTTGTGACACTTAAACTCTGAGGCATGTACCCTTACTTCCCTTTCCAGGAGACCAATGAATAAACTTTAATGGTCTCTGCTACAAATTATTTAAAAGGGAGCATCCATTCAGTTTAGTATAATCACGGCCTTATAAGATCTACAGTTCATGATAGTGGCACTGGCTTTTATCATCTCTAACACTCCCTGCTAAAGGACTTCCTTGGGCGGAACCAAGTGACACAAAGCTGAATTGATTGACCCCTTCCAATGGCCATTCCTTTCATCCTTCTTGCGTGTCTTCTCTGATGGGAGCTCCCTTTGCTACTTTTAAAGTCTGGAGAGCTAGCAGTCATCATTGGGCCTGCAGCATTTTCTAAGTGTCATCTAAACTGCAACACTGTGAAGAAGCCTCATTATCACCCAAAGCAGTTCTGCAGGCATGTCTTGCAGAGCTGTGGAGTTTCCGTGCATGCTTTCATCATGTCGGGCTGTGCCTGTCACTCATCATCTGTGCACCAACTTGCCACAGCCTCTCTAGGCTTTTACTATATAAAGAACCTCTTCTGGTCAAGCTCGCTCTCTCTCACAGCCTGATAGGTGCAACAGATGTAAGTTACTTCCAGCAGAGAGGATGCCTCGAGCTTAGTTACCAATTTGACAAGAGTTTCCATTTTTTAAGGCATGGCCATGCTGCCTGTCCTTTGCTTTTGAATTTCAAACGTGCCACTTATGTCTATAGATTTCCTCCTATTTCCTTTTCCCTCAGCTCAAGATGTTTCGATTTCTTGAAAGCACCGATCTCTATCTTGAAATGATTCTTAAGTAAGGCATTCAAGCTGGCTGAGTTTGTAAGCCTTCTCATACCCCATTTTGATTCATTTGTATTCCTGAAAGGTGTAGTACATATCATTCGACTGATAGCTATAGCAATGAGCCTTCCCTCCCAAAGCTAATCAAAGATCTTAGCGACTACAAATGTATCCTACGTTGTATATCTAAATTCTTCATTAGTGTAAGAGACTATCTAAGTAGGAAAAAATAGATTTGTAGCCACTTTTAAGAAAATAAGATTTCTTTACTGTTGTATATAAAAAACAGTATATAAAGCAGTGTGTATAATGATATATATGTATGTTCTGTATGACATACACACACCATACCTACTAATAAAATGATTGAGATTTTTATAAATTTTAAGAATTAATAAACACATGCTAACTACCATATATGGTTTCCATTTCAAAAGAAAATTTCTATGTAACATCAACTGTTGTGTGTGGCAAAAATATAAACTTACAAATACTTATCTAATGTAATAAATGAGAACTATCATTATACAGACAATTTATAATAGCAGAAAATATAAACAGATTTCAAATTGACTTTTGTATTACATTTTGTATGAAATACATCTAAATGTAAGAACTTTTCTGTCCCATAATTTATAATGACACAAAGTAGCTGAATGAAGAGACAGACGGCATAAGAAGAGGAATGGCATAGCAATGATTTGAGATTTATCATTTGTCACTGAGACAACACACCCAAACACCTATACTTCAGTTGGTCATCGCTTTAAGAGCCATGAGTAGCACAAACTCTAAAATATTATCTAAAACTTATAAAGCTCATTTACAATGAGCAATAACATTTGAGCAATGTAAAACATCATTGGAATTCTTCAACCTAGAAAGTTAGAAGTTTGCTAAAGCCTACACTATTATTCTCCTTAGATAATTTTCAATAGGCAACATTGCTAAGAAACTATAGAGTTAAACTGATTTAACAGCAGAAAAGGGGAATCACAGATTGAAAAGAAATAATCAATATTTACCATTAAGCTTTTAAATTTTCTATTTTCTGCAATGTGAAAAAAGCCATCTCTTGTTAAAATCTTGATGTGTTTTGCTTCATTATTGTACCTGTGGGCAATGAATAACTTATGAATATAAATGTGGTTTTAATCAGTAGAAATCAATAATTACCAGAGGGCATGCCCCAATAACGTTATAGGAATTAATTCTGAAGACAAAATATATACTTATGCCAATAAATGGTGACAGCTAATTAACAAACTGTATTTACTAGGTGGGTTGAAGATACAACCAATATTTGAAGTGAGAGAAGATTTGGATTTGACTAATTGTTGTGCTTACTTAGTAAGTGCACTTTGAGGGTACAAAAAAGACAAAACCTAGCCATTTATATTCTTGGAATTTACTAGAAATACATGTACATCAAATCAACAAAATAGAATGCTATGAAAGAAATCTATTATGCCAATTAGCAGCCCCTAACACCCATTACTGGTTTCCTCACAGGTATTTTCTGGTACGAATGAACTGTCGAGATAATTGCATTATTTCTACTGCAATTAGAACCTTGGTTTTCAACTTCAGGATTGTATGTGTCACATGACCTACACCACTCTGAACACAGGAAATCTATTTCTCCAAAAGCCCTTGTCCTACTTACTTAATGCTAATTGCATATTCTCCAGACTCCTTGGTCCTGTGCCTCACAAGGTAAGTACTATTCACCCTGTTAATAAGTTCAGTCTCTGCCTGCAATCTTTCCATTGGTCCAGCATACCTGGGAAAATATGGGAAGACAAAACGTTGGAAAAATGTATCTGAAAAGAGAGACTAAATATAAGTATATGTCATGGTTTTAATTACATTTCTTTAAATGATAATTCGGAAAATCTCTTCAATATGCTAAACACATCAGCAAAAAGAAGAGAGCCTAAAGACCCAGCAGGCACTAGTAAATATCAAATAAACACAGGGGACTAAAACAAAGGAAGAATCAGAAGCTATTAGAACAGAAAGACTGGTTAGGACAGTTGTGGGAAGTATAGGAATAAATAGGAAGACTGTGGGAGGCATGGCCCTGCATAAGACACAGACAGACAGACAGACACACACACACACAAATTTACCTTTCTTATGTATACTATCAAATCTCTTTTGATGATTTTTAAACAAGACTCTGGTGTAATTTAAACTATTTTAAAATAATTACTATTTGGATGTGAGATAAATTATATTAGTTCACAATCTGACAAATTTCTAAAGAAACAAGCAGTAAGGAGGGAACTATTTTCAAAAACAGATATTTTTGAAAACCAGAGTTCAAGTTTCCCTAGATTATATGGGCCTTAAACACAGCCAAAGTCCATTAAAATAATAACCATCATAGTAAAATACCAAAACTCTGGGCTAAATTATTTTTGTATGACCCCTTGTATCAAATGTAAGCATACCAGATAGTGTCAAGGAGTATCAAAGATCCAGAGGAATTGAAATTAAAAGGTAACTACATTTGGGTTGGTTCTTTTCAAGCTATTCATGACTAATATTCCAGAAAATTATCTGACTCACATGTTGAATCATAAACTCAAGTATAAACTTCTGCCTTTAATCTACACCATTTATTTAAAATGTACACAGAAGACATTTAAGAAAAGTTTGTGGAGTCTGGTGCAGGCAATCCAGCACCAATTGTAAAAGGGAGTTAATGGCATTTTGTACCAGTGGCACATTTTTTAAGGCAGTTCTGATAACCTATGACCTATTAGGATCTAATACAGTCTGCTTCATGCTTACCTCATGGAGCCTTATCTCTTCCAGCCTGTATCTACGGATTGTCTGTTTCCTTCTGACTGTGCAAACACACACTTCTTTCAACACAATTGATCTTGCCATTCAGGTTTAAAGAGTCATCCTGTCTATCTGTCTAAAGAGCTGTCCTGCACATGCAGCCCTCACTCTGATTACCATATCTTTATTGCCCTGGCTAGCACCACAAATTAATGTATGTGTATATATACAAGCATATGTATATATACAACTTGTGCTAATATAATTAAAATATAGTTTACAAAGGTAATCTGTACTGCAATGAAAAGCAGTAGTCCATCATATGAGCATTCTACTCCAAGTCCTGGGTCAAATATTTAACCTGTTCTTTTCCTTGTTTCTATATAGATATTTTAAACAATTGTGTTTCTACTAAAATTCATTAACTCAGAACCCTAAGTATAAGGAAGGAAAGTCACTTTTCTCCTGACATATGCCTACTTTGTGATAGATTATTGTCTTTCTATAACTCCTGTGAACTCAAGCCATCATCAGGCCCATATTGAGCAGGGTAATAGTTTAAAATGTTTGACTTGTAAAAAGGTAGGCACAAAAGTTTATTGGTTTAGACTGTTTTCTATCCATTACAGTTCTTTCCAAATTTTTGACATAGATTCCCTGACAATACATTTTCAAAGTTATATACTCTACTTACAACATTCTCAGTCTTAACTCAATGACTTCTGAGTCCCCGAATCTCTTAAACTAACTGCTTCTGTCTGCCCTCTGAGCCTGCTGCTCCATTCCTGGATACTCCACTTGTCTTTGCCTTGGATTAAAAATTCATCCTTAGATTTTCTATGAATAGAGTCTAGAATGCAATACTTTGAAGCCAAGCATTTATGGAAATACTTCATTTTAATCCAGTTTACACTTAACTCGTAGCTTGGTTGGGACAGAATACCAAGTGAGAAATGATTTTGCCTCTTAAATATTAAATGGCATTAGATCGTTACCCTTTGGCTTCCAATTAATTTCCCTCTAATTTCTGACCCATGGGATGTGCCCTGATAGGTATTCCCTTGAACACTTTTGGGTTCTTTGTCTCCTATAGGAGAAAATGTTAACAATAATGTGCTTTCTTATGCTTTTGGCAGCATCTCCAAATTGTAGACATAGCATTCAGCTCTGGAAACTGTATTATTTCTTTAGTAACTGATGTCTTTAAGCATTTTTTCTTTCTTTCTGGAGTTCTTATAAGTTGAGTACTGGCAAGAATTCATGCTAATTATCTAATTTTTAAAATATTTCTTGCATCTTACCTTTTTTCTTTGATGTTTCTGAAATTCTTTCAATGTTTTTCCAAGTTCTTATGCCACTTAATTTAGAGAAGCTTCTTATTTTCAAATCATCCCTCTTACAAAACATTTGTCATACACGTAATCCAAATTTTTCCTCAAATGTCTGGTTTCTCTTCATCATTTGTTCATACATAAGGAAGCTGAATCTAGCAACAACCAAGGGCCCTGTGTGTGCAGGTCCAAAAGTACACCACTGGGTAGAAGTCTGCTAATTTGGCAAAAATTCTGATAATTGGGCTGGGAAACATCCAAATGTTAGGGGGTTGGATTTTTTTCCCCAAGTTTATTCAGTTTCTTTAGAGTTTTCCAAACTCATTTCTGCACTGAAGGAAGGGGCACAGCGCATGAGAAACTGCTCTTGTGTCAGATCTAAGCTATATGAAGGAAACAGAGTTCTCACCTTTGATATGAAGACTTTTTAATATAAGTGGTTTTCAGGATGGCATCCCCCCAGCCTCAGTTAGGCCTGGCTTTTCCAAGTCAAAACCCTGTGTGGTTCTGTTTTCCCATGTAACACACCTAACAACACAGTCTCCTGGCAGTGTTAAAAGGCAGGTAATTTGACACTGGGAAAAAGCCATAGGGGCCTTGGCATCTACCACATTCCAACTTTCAAGGAGCTCCCCTGTCTTCAACTTCAGACTTCAGCCAGCATTTCAAGCATTCCATGCATAAAGCATGGGCTGTTGAGGAGAGTCTTGTTGATTTTCTATTTTATTTTATTGTTTATAGAAACAATATTTACTTGACTGGATCAACCTTCTTTTCAGATGGAAATAATTAACAGGTAATATAAATGGATGCTGTTGTGTCTCATATTCTTAAAATTCTAAGTTTCCATGAGTAGTTGATAATTATTCCCAAGTTAAAGGCATTTCCCATGAAACCATCTACTTAATTCTAATGAACTATCTAGGTTGCTCAAAAAGGAAGAAAATGTAATTTAATACTTTTACTATGTCTTTATTAATTCCTATATTTAAGTTATTTCCTTTGTCTTGGCACATTGATTATTTTTTTTAATCTTTAGGAGTGTTGTTATTCTACCTGGTTATACTTCCAACAGAATTTTACATATTGGTAAGAATACCTTTTAAAAAAGAAAATCTATGTACAAACCTGCCCACCCTCTTGTGTCTAGGCAGTTCTCAGGTAACTGCTGGAGTTATTTAATAAAATCCATGTTGGAGACATGAGTATTTATCTCTAAAATGATCAACCTTTTAACCATAAAATTTAGTTGTATGAAAAAAATTTTATTTCTGTCATTAATATGCTTTTAGATTCCACAGTAACAAAATTTGGAAATTGTCCTCAGTGATGTGAAAATGTATCAGAGATTCCCAATTTGATCAAATTTCTTTGGCAAGCTCCGTGCTGAAGCCAAGAAGAGTACAGCAGAAACTGAGGATAATGGCAAGGGAGGCAAACGTAAGTGCTGAGAGTCAGCGAGAGGATTGAGGATAATGCCACGCACTGAAACGTTTCCTGACCCTTTTTACAAATTCCTTATACAACCAAGTAATCAGAAATAGGTATACATCATGCATATTACATATTGAGGGGCTACCCACATTTGCACACTGAACTAGTGCTATATAGCCTCAAGATACTACATCCATAAATATATGATCATATCTAAGAACAGAAACAAGTATCAGGGAAAAGAGATTCATTCATTTTCAGAAAAGTCAAACACAAATCCAGGGAAACACATATAACCCAGTAAAAGTATTTTGATATTTTGATAGCAAGATAGAGTCTTGAGGCTACCTCAAACTGGTGCCATGGCCTTCATCTTTTTCTCCCTCAATAATAATAATGACAATAATATCTTCCACATAGGAATTTGGGGCAAATTTTTGTTACAGGAATCTAGACACGTGAAATGGTTTACACTATCACAGGCAATGTGAAATAAAATACTTAAAGTGGCAAGTGCTTATAAAAACACTCTACATATATTACTTATTATGACATAATGAAGTCTCAGCTATTCTGCTTTTTACATAAAGATTTTTTAAATTAATTAATTAATTTTACATCCTGGTTATGGTTTCCCCTCCCTCCTCTCCTCCCTACATGTAGTTTTAAAGTTGAAAATACCTGAAAAATAACAACCACTGCCATCTTTGATTCTGCTGCCAGCATCTCAGTGGTAAATATGCTCTACCTAGACCTGTTACATGGCTGTTTTCTCCTAGCTGGAACATTCCCTCCAGGAGGGGGAGAGGGGCTCATGAGGCTCATGAGGTAAACTGAAGGTCACATTTCTGGGAGAACAGAACCTTGGAATTTTCTCAAGGGCCCCTTTCTATTAGTCTAAGTGGGAGTACACAGATGCTATGCAAGGGAGACCGAATAGCTGAAGTGCAGAGAAGAAATTACTAGACTGTTAAAGATGGCCCAGGGTTGGCGCTTTTGTAAGTGGTCACCCCCGTTTCTTGTGAACCCTGTCTGAAATGCCAGTAAAAAACTCATTAGGTCACTGAGACAGACACTGGCATAATCATTCCTCTGGCCTGCTACGGCCTCCTTCTCTGTGATGAGTAGACAGCCATGTGTGTACATCTTCCCAGGTAAAGACTGTCACACAAGACCCAAATCAAACATGGGCACATCTTATTCCCCTGTTCTACACTAGAAACCACAATTTTAGATACTATCCTTTTGAGGTGATTCTTAGTTTTAGATAATCATTTTTTTTTTCTTCTCTGCTTCATGAGATTTATCTTTCCAAAATATGAGATACATCAGGATGCATCCCATTTCTTTCTATGGCTTTTACAGATGTTTATGCTCACGTGCATCCACATGTACACCCCCAGAGACATCTCTATTCAATCATGATACAGATTGGCCAGCAATATGCAAATTCATTATGGTGTTTTGTTTCACATGAAAACCTTTAGCAAGGACAAATGGAAATGGAGCATGGTTTACAACCACACATTTAAGGCGTCCTCGAGCTAGGAGTATGGTATTTCAACTTAGTAATATAAACATTTTTAATACTTACCAGGGTTGGCAAGAATAATCTACTGGTTTAGGTACCTAGGACATAAAAAGGCAAAAATAGATTAAGTTTACTTAAGGGTAGCTTTCAGAAATCAATCATTCATTCGGTTCAGCTGACTCAGCTCTATAAAACCGTTAAGTAGCACAGTCCTGGAACTATTCACTAGCTAGTTTACACAGAGTGAGTCATAGTATATGTCAGATGAGTAGAAAATAATTTATTTTGCTTTATTTCATTCTTTCATGCATTTTTCTACTATACCTTCAAGAGAAGAGATAGCAGAATAATATGAATTCGAAACTTTCAATATTCACTACAAGACAGTTTAATCCAACATAAAAAAATAAAATGAAAATGTTATAAAGGAAGGCAAATAGCACTTCCCTTCCCCAAGACAAAAAAAAAATGTGAAATAAGCAGTACACACTGGATTTAGATGCTATTTTTCACAAATTTTGAACTCTGCTTTAAAAATCTTCCAACAAGGAAACATTTCATTCATTAAAATATCATAGAAAATATCCGCACCTTACTTTTTTCATATAGAGACTTGCACAGGTGAAAATATTACATTTTATGTACAAATAAAGCAAGCATCTTATAGCTGTTGATGACGACTGGAAAATGAAAAAGCCGAAGAATGTATTCCAGTAGTCAGAAAATACCCAACAAATCACATACCACAGAAAGGGTGGCTATTTCCAAGCTATTGAGGAGAAAGTAGGCTATAGATAGTCCGTTTTGAGTTTTAAAAACCTTCATGAATCAGTAAGTCTTTGACAGACACAGCCCATGATGTCCCTGGGTCTTTTACAATGCAGGGAGGCTGGGAAGAGGGAAGGGATAAATAGGTAAGAACTCCTCCACATTCTGCCTGCTGTCTCTTCTTTGGCTGGAAAAGGATGGATATCCAAGAAGAGTAACATATAATTTCACATCAGACAAACAACTGAGGCCATTCCAACCCACAGTTCCCCAGAGGAGCCTTGGTTCTTCCGCAGGTATGTTCTGCTATGTGGACCCTTGACTACTGTTCCGTTTTGCATGCTGTGACTGCAATAAAACACTAGCCAAGAGCCACTAAGGGGAAGAATGCATATTTAACGTGTATGTCTACATAATAATTCACCACTCTTGGAAAGTCGAAGTAAAAGCTCAAGGCAGAAGCTTGAGGCAGAAGCCAAGGCTAGCTTGCTAGCTTGCTCTCTGGCTCATTCTTAGGTAGCTTTTATATATATATACAGCCCAGACACACTTGCCTAGGGATGGTGCAGCCCACTGAGGGCTGGGCCCTCTTGCACACTTATTGATCAAGATAATCTCACACACATGAGCACAGGTCTATCTTATAGGAGCAATTTCTTATTGAGGGTCTCTCTTCCCAGATTACTATAGTTAGTATTACATTGGCAATAAAAACTAAACAAAAACATAACCATCTCAGATCCCTGTAACGAGGACAGGATGCTATATTTTCCCATGTTCTTCCTAACTTCTCTTTGGTATACTTTAGGATTTTGTTTAACAAACACTTTACTGTGTCACACTTAAAGCTGTAGATAACTTCTGGATACCTTTTCTTTTTCAAAACTTTTATTTACTTATTTATTTTTTACATACCAATCCTAGTTCCTCCTCCTTCCTCTCTCCACCCACCCCCATTTTATTCTTTAATATGTGCTTCCTATAGTCCTCTAATGTCATGTTCAGTTGTCATCATAGACGCCTTACATTGTTAAATTTCTACTCTGGACAAGTAAAGATTCTAGAGAACTTATTGGGAATGTGTGTATGTATGGCATACCCTTCCTACCGAGAAACACCCTGTAAAATTAGATGGGGCAATTAGGAATGAACTTTCTCAGTGTTTGTTCATCTAAAACTAGGAAGCAGGCATTAAATTTCTAAATTGACAGTGATTTTCTTGTAAAACGTAGAACATACTAATTTTTATTGTTTCAGATATTGCATTTTCATGTTCTAGAGTCTCCATCCAGTTCTTCTGTAACCATTTCATGTTCTATGCCGAGGTGCCCAATCTACTCCTTCATTATGAACATATCTCCCTTTGTGTTCTGAACATGGTTATGAGAGTTGATTTCTGAGTGTGCTTTATGTTCCTCTGCTTCTTGATGTGTCTATGTTGTAAATACTAGGCTATCATTCAAGTTGCAGGTGTCTCTGGTCTCAAGCAGGAAGTTACTCTAGTTAAATTATAACTTTAGATTGTCTCCAGTGGTAAGCAGTTGAGGATTTCTCTTTTAACTTCTTTTTGCCCAAGCAGAGGGAATTACTGTCTTCACTACTCATTCAAAGATTTTGGGTTCTTACACATAACTTGAGGTTTCTCCTTTCCATAACTCCATCCTTTCTAATGATTTCTCCCACCGTACACTGTGGTACTTCAACCTCCATATGCCAGTTCTTCAAGGCAGAGAACTATACGGCTTCTATCTGAAGTTTGGCTATGCAGAATGCTCTAACCCTATGCCTGTATTCCAACCAGGAAACTCAACAGCACGCCCATTTCCACATGTCAATCTTCTTGCTAATTAGCTGCCTCATGCTTTTTTTCATTAAATTGGTTAACTGCAAACCAGCAAAATGGAAGATCGCCCCTGACTATCAGTAGACGCGTGTAGCTTCCATTACCAGTGCTGTTAACGTGGAATCCAATTGCCAATGCTGTTCACAGGCATCTGTTCTTTCTTGCAGACTGGACTTAATGCCATCTTTAATATCCTGAAGTTCCATTAAAATACATCTAGCTGCTGATTAATTTCAATTACCCATCTTTATTTTTAAAATTAGTTTTATCACAAATTCTGGAAAGTTCTTAGCCATGACTTATTTGAATATTGCTTTTTTTTACAATTATCTTTAATCTCTTCTATTTGATACATTTGAATCTCAGTCCATTCTCTCTTACAGTTTCCATTGCCTAATCTCTCTGAACTCATTTCAGAAACTTCTTCAGATTTCTCTTACAATTTTCTACTCACCCATGTCTGAGAAGCCCTCTAGTGCACCCATTAAGGCCTTCCCTTCAATTATTAGATCCGAGTCTCTTATTGTGAAGCCCAGACAATATTATAAAGTGTTGTAATCTCCTTTTATCTTTTTTTAGTTATATCAAATATAGAATTTTTTTATTTAAATATCTTATCCTGTATTTGCTTCATGAGGCTAATTCTACATTTTCTGTCTGCTAACCTTAGCCTAAGGTGGTCTGTTTCCTTGTCGATTAGATGATTCCAAATGGTAAATTTCTGTCCCCTGGAACTTTATTGTAACAAACCATAGGGGGCTGCTATCTGTGAAGAGGATAAAACCAATATAACATGTATTTTTACTTGGGGACTAACAGATGTTGAGCCGTTTTAAATTATATTTCTTGCTAAGGATGATTTAGGTCATAGGACATCATGAATTCTGGCCCTACATATGGATGACTTCTACACTGAAGTTTAGGAATCTTTAAGGGATTAGTCTCTCATGCTTGCTATCCCCCAGGTATACCTATCTTTTCCTTTATCTATCCCAGAGCAAAGACCAACAGAAGTATCTCCTTTGTCAGGTGGCGTTTTACTGGAACATGCCCTGACAACTGCCAGATTCACATTTATCCAACTATGCCCGGTGTTATAGCCCCGCCTCTGTCTCCAATCTCTCTGCTGTCATAAATTAATTATCTCATTTATGTATAGCTTTTAGGGGCCCACCCTGGAGGGTTTCACTAGAATGTCTCAAAACTTTTGAAGATACAGGAACGACACACTGAGATAAATACATTTTCAGCTCAGAATGGAATTCACAGCACTACTCAGGGATTTCTGATAATCAACATATACAAAAGGATGCAGTTTTCAAGCTCATGCAAGGCTTTCCTACTCTTTAATCTGCCTACTTCCTTTCAATCGGCTTGCCCTATAGCTAAAAAAATAAGTATATAATTTCATTACGTAAGTAGTTCACTTTAGTAGCCACCTGTTCACTTGAAGCTATAGAAGCATTCATATTTACCTGGTTGTTTTGCTCCTGGTTATGTATAAGTGTACTACTCAAGTATCTTCAAGTATCTGGGTATTGTTTTCTTTCTAGGCAGTTACAGTAGATTCTATAAACTGATTTCATTCACTAATTACATGTGTGCATTGAGGCTTCTACATTTGCTTATTTATCCTGTGCACATCCATTCAAACAAATTTGAATGTGTTTTTATGCCAGGCTATCTTTAAAACAAAATTCCTAAAACTCATACAAGATGTAAATAGAAAATAGTGTTTTGAATATCAAATGCTTATCCAGCTTCCCAAATATCTGAATATTAAAAATCTCTTGGCATTAACTGTTATGTAAATATTGTTGCTTATGTTTGTACCCGTGAGAATGAACCTATCTATCATTATAAATAAAACAGAAAATCCTTTTTTAAAATTCTCTTTCCTTTTCAAAAATAACTAAGCTTGGATAAATGGTGTAAGATTGCATTTTTAAATTAAAGGTGACAGATATTATACTTGCAATATCAAAAAGAATGTGCAGTTGAGAAATACAAAATATAACAAAAACATTATTCGAGAATTTTGAGGGTATTTTCCCCTCTAGTAATCATATGCATCATGTTAGTGAAGAAATTTCATTACTTTCCATTCACAAACTTTAAGATTGTGGGGGAAATTATGACGTTAAAATAGCTCCACCCCATATAGAAATGAATCAATAACACAGCATGAGAAAAATGCATTTACATGATATTCACCCATATTATTTGAATAATAGTCATCCATTTCCCTTTAATCCATTTTCAGAAAATTTCATTATGATATTAAATAAACAGAAAGGACATTCTAAAGCATAGACAGTGTAGTCAGAGCCCTGGTTGAAGAATTTGTGAACTTTTTCCTCTCTATCATCCCATTAAAGACACCAGCTACAGGCCAGCTGGACTGGGACTGAATAAGCATGGGTTGAAACTGGACTCTCTGAACATGGCAGACAATGAAGGCTGATGAGAAGCCAAGGACAATAGCACTAGGTTTCCATCCTAATACATGAACTGGCTTTGTGGGAGCTTAGCCTGTTTGGATGCTCACCTTCCTGGGCCTGGATGGAAGTGGGAGGACCTTGGTCTTCCTGTAGGGCTGGGAATTTGGACTGCTCTTCAGTATCGAGAGGGAGGGGGAATGGACTGGGGGGAGGAGAAGAGGAGTGGGGATTGGGGAGGGGAGTGGGGGGAGGGGGCAATATGTGGGAGGAGGGGGAGGGAAATGGGAAACGGGGAGCAGTTGGAAATTTTAATTAAAAAAGAATAAAAAAAAAAAAGACACCAGCTACAGTGTAAGTACTTCTTGTAACTCGAGTGACCAGAAATAAGTTAGACTATACCATTGATGCCCAGGGAAAAGGAAACCTTCCCAGCACATCCACTCTGTGACCTTGGGTTACTTCTCCTAGGAACCTTTAACATTTTTGTAAATTCTGCTATATTCCCACCCTGCATATCTTTTCTTAACATTTGAAATACCTTTTGGCACAGATTAAAGTATAATCTGTGGGGTTATATTCATGCAAGACCTGCCCTGTTAAAATATTGATAAAACTGTTGAGAATCTAGGCAGTCACTATCCTTTGCACCTTCTTGCACAGTTAATCACAGCAAAATAAGATGAGAAGGAAGTGAAATATAAAAACTTACACATGGGGATGGTTTGACGGCGTCACTTGGGAAAAATCCAACCTCTCCTGAAGTTAAATTTCGTCCCTAAATTGGAAAAAGAAAATATTACTGAGAACAAAATGATAATGCCATGTTGTTGTTTATACAGTGTTGTTCAATTTGGGATCCTCGGGTTATTTACATATTGTATTTAGTACTCAGTATTAACTCATGGGCCCAGAAGAGGAAGCAAAAGCAGATACATTTTCCATCACTGTTGAATTTTCCATGTGGTTTCAGGTTATGGTTATAAAACAATCCGTTCACTTGTCAACAAACCATTCAACTATGAGACCTTTGTATCTCTCAATCTTATATGCAAGGGAAGCCTAATAAGGTTTGATAATTACAAAATTATTACTGCATTTAATATAGTGATATGAGTTTTCATTAATTCTTGCAATAGTCTTTTATGGTAGAGTCACTTACTACCCTCAGTTTTGTAGAAGAGAGAAGTGAGGCATAGAGAAAGCAGAGGATTTCCCTGTAGTCATGATAACAGATACCAGATGCAGAATTCAAATTCAGGAGTTCTAACTCCAGCTCCATACAACCTCTCTGTGCAAGGATAAGGCTCACCAAAGAGAATGCTGAAAAACAAAACCAGAAAGGTACCTGGAGCCCTTCTATGACATAAAAATTTTATCACTGATGATGCTGTTGTGCCAAAGGTCTTATGTATTTTTAAACTCAATCAACATGAAAAATTGCTCCTGAATTTGAAGATGAAAATGACATTAGGGAATTGGTACCATGGTATGAGGAGAGAAACTGGAGGAGGAAGCATGGGCGTTAAAGACACTACCACTTGTGGAACTTACCTGTGAACTAGATTTGAGCAGACAATACAAGAAGAGTTAAAGACTAGGAGCTAGGTCAGTTATTACTGCAGGAACTAATCAGATCACTCATTCAAATGGGTAACATTGAATCATACAGAGAAAGATCTGGGTAAGATAGAAAGAGAACTGTGATGGGAGACAATGTAGAAAGAAGACAGAAGTAGGTACTAGTGCAATGAGAAAGGAGGAAGAAGCCCTTAGGAAGTAAGATTCAGAAGCTAGGGAGGGATGGCAGCATGGTAATTAAGACTGGAATGAAGTGCTTCTTTCTTTATCTGTATTTACTGAGTCTTTGATGGAACTTTAATGGGAGCCTGACACAAAAGAGCAAATAATAAGAATGTTGTTTGGTACATATCATTACCTAGACTTTTATATATAAGTACATCACAATGCTAAAAGCAACCACACCCTTACACAACTCAGAAGAAAAACTAGAGGGTAACATTTCTCAGAGAAATAAAAACAATATGTTTGGAACTGAACTAAAAGAAATATATACTGCAGAGCTTTATAACTAGCTTTTCTAAGCCATATTAGTCAACTTCTATTCTTTACTAGATCAACACAAAATTTACTAGATCTACAAAATTTATGACAAAGGAGAAGGAGGCATTTTTTTGTTTGTTTTTTGTAAGAGTAAATGATGGCCAATATCCTACCACACACTTCTTCAGCACAAAACTGAAATGGGGTCTCTTTATATTTACAGTCTGCTCCTTTTCCAATGCTCATATGACCAGATCACTCATCTCTTATATAAAGCATTCTTCAAGTTATATATTCACATTAGATCTATCTATGAGGGTTTTACTAACATTGATGGAAAACATATATCTGAATTTTATTCTTTTATTCTTTTTTTTTACTTATTTATTTATTTTTATTCTTTTTTAATTAAAATTTCCACCTGCTCCCCATTTCCCATTTCCCTCCCCTCCTCCCAAATATTGCCCTCCCCCCACTTCCCTCCCCCTATCCCCACTCCTCTTCTCCTCCCCCCACTCCATTCCCCCTCCCTCTCGTTACTGAAGAGCAGTCCAAATTCCCTGCCCTGCGGGAAGACCAAGGTCCTTCTATCTACGTCCAGAAAGGTGAGCGTCCAAACAGGCTAAGCTCCCACAAAGCCAGTTCATGTATTAGGATCGAAACCTAGTGCCATTGTCCTTGGCTTCTCATCAGTCTTCATTGACCGCCATGCTCAGAGAGTCCGGAATCAACCCATGCTTATTCAGTCCCAGACCAGCTGGCCTTGGTGGGCTCCCAATAAATCAGTTCCACTGTCACAGTGGGTGGGTGCATCCCTCGTGGTCCTGATTTTTTGCTCATGTTCTCCCTCCTTCTGCTCCTCATTTGGATTTTTTTTGGTTTTTCGAGACAGGGTTTCTCTGTGGCTTTGGAGCCTGTCCTGGAACTAGCTCTTGTAGACCAGGCTGGTCTCGAACTCACAGAGATCGGCCTGCCTCCCGAGTGCTGGGATTAAAGGCGTGCGCCACCATCGCCCGGCTTAAATTCTTTTATTCTTATATGAACATTTTATTCTGGGTCAAACAATCAGTTCATTATCTATTTTATGTCTATTATAAATGCCAGACATAGTGAATAATCTGTTAGGTATTTTCCTATCTGATATTTGGTCTGTGAGTCCATTAACATGTTCAAGGTCAACCTGAAAACATTCCTGTTTCGTACTATGTGTCACCTGATATGCTATCTTTGTATGCATTTATTCTGCAGGTAATCTTGCATCATGTGATGGGACTTTTGTAAATTTAACATTACAGGTCTGAGTATTTTTATAAAATATTTTCTTTGGAAAGGACCTGAGAAAATGGGTCATAAATTGCATATGGTGAGAATAGAGGCAACTTTATGACCCATTAAATAAATTAAAGCACACACAGAGAAAATATTAAATTATAATAATAATGCCCTTTTTCTGAAAAACAGACTGCTTTCTGTAGAAAATATATTAAACTAAAATTATTGATAACTTTCTCTGCTGTTCCCAAATATCACAAATACAAATGCATAGTCAGGTACTTACTTACTTGTAACTGACCTTAGGCTTTAACTAGTCCTCGCTTTTCTTCAAAAGACTCTACAGTGGATCATAATAAATTTGAACTACTTTACATTTGCCAGTAGAAATAAACCTGTAATCTACCTGTAGGGAGAAACACATTAATGCATGCCAGGCTGCCAGAGTGAAGACTGCATTTTTAAAACCATAGACAAGAAAGGCTTAACATGACGGAGGATGTCCTCCAAAAATCTTAATCGTAAATTGCTTGGCTTCTAACTTTGTGGAAAAAAAAAAAAGAATAAATTGCTTTAAGAAAAATATGATAACTCTTCCCTGTGGCTCATTTATTCCCTTAATACTCTCCGGATCAGAGCATTAATGCACTCCTGAAAGAGCTCGGGATGATTTGAAACAGATTTGGAAAGCCAAACGTAAAAAGGCTAGATTCATGGTTATTCATGAAAGGTGGGAAATTCTCCCCCATTACAGTGTCCTAAACACTCAGAACATATGCATGGCAGTGCTGTGTGAGGTTAGCGAGCAGTTTATCTCACACGGCTAGTCACCAGAGCAACTTCCACCCTGCCCAGTTATGTCTCCACTATCAGAAATAAATGGCTTGGCCACTAGGAGGGGAGAACATAAAACAAGACCACGAATTATTAGAATATAGATGAATAAACATAGGAATTAGTTTATTGGTTGACAGGTATGTAGCTATTAAGTAGACTGGATAGGTAAATAGAATAGATGGGAATACTTTTTTTTTTTAAATCATTCTGATGAGCTTTGTAAAGACAAGTAATAAAACAAATGGTCCAATAACGGGAGGTGACCAGTAAGAACAGTCTGAAAAGGGCATTTATTAAAGAATGATTCATGGTTACAGCTGTGGCCGTATTGTAAATGTCCCATTCTGTGAGACACATGTCCCTGCTAGTTCTATGAATGCATTTAGAAGGAGTGTCACAGAAAGGGAGCACCAGGATAGCTTGCTCTGTTTCTTAGGCTGCTATAAAAAGCTGTGCAACCACAGGCAAGTCACAGAGGTAAGCAATAATAATGACAAGATCACCCATAAACGCCTCATCAGGTTGTTTGAAGGATGGAGGAATTAATACGTGTGGAAGTCTTTTGAAGATGCTGAGTAGTCATTTTCTCTTTCATTCATAATACTGTTTTCCAATTATTCTCAAATTATTCTTTTAAAATTTTACTGCAAATTGACCATCACCTGCTATTAAATACAAATGCCTAAATCTATACATAACTCCATCATTCCCCTTGCATCCAGACAAATGGACTGTCACAAATAACATTGACTTTCATTGTCACTTTCATTTCAATGGGCAAACTACATTCCGGGGAGTCCATTGCCTTACACACAGGTCTTCCTTTAAGCAAATATAACCATTCCTCATTTCCTACCTCCTAACCAGGAAGGAAGGTAGCTATTTTCCTGCCGATGAACACTGACAGTCGTCAAACACCATTGTGTATAGTTAAGTACTGAACAGTTCCAGTGAAGAATCCCAGCGTCTACAAGTACGCACACAAAAGAATGAAACGAAATGAAAGCTGCTTACTTTGTAATTTCAGGTTGAAAGGGGATAGGATATTTAAACTTGGCTAGTGTATGAATTCTAAAAGCTCATGCACTGAAACAAAGACTTAAAATTACTATTTCTGGTGCTGTTCTGATGGAGGAGTTAATTTCATTGGTTAAATAAAGAAACTGCCTTAGCCCTTTAAGAGGACAGAAAATTAGGTAGGCGGAGTAGACAGAACAGGATGCTGGGAGAAAGGAGCCGAGTCAGGGGTCGCCATGATTCTCCCACTCCAGACAGACGCAGGTTAAGATCTTTCCTGGTAAGCCAGCTCATGGTGCTACATAGAATATTAGAAATGGGTTAGATCAATATGTAAGAGCTAGCCAATAAGAGGCTAAAGCTAATGGGCCAGGCAGTGATTAAAAGAATACAGTTTTCGTGTAATTATTTCGGGGCATAAGCTAGCCATGCGGGCGGCCAGGTGCCGGGGACGCAGCCCCGCTGTTCATATTACAACACTGTTCACTTCTACATAAGGAGCAATTCTGACTTACAGCTCTGCGTAACTTTGCCAAACTTCATCCTTGGGCCCCACCTTTGGAATCATACTTGATGTTAGTTTCTATAGGCTGATCATTGGGTCAAGTCATGACAATATTTGACAAGATCCACAATTATATTCAATAGATTTTCTAATTCATATGAAACTGTTTCTCTTTGCTCCATCTCTGGAATTTTGGTTAATTGAAGTGGAAAAAAGTATCACTTAAAATCAAAAGTTGTAAAACGTACTAAGGGGAAAAAAACTACTAAAAAGTCAGAAGCTATATTTCTCCAATTGTTAGATTGAGGTAAGCGCAACATGGAGCAGTTTCCCTGATATATTTACGAAATGTCTATAGCAAGGTCTCTGTATTTCTCCAACAAGAAAGGATGCTCTGGTATGGTTACTTGTATCGTGAGGTTTTCCTCTCAGCTCTTACTGGGTAAGATGCACAAAATGCAATCCTGACCCATTTTCTCACAGCAGGTTTTCTTCTGGTGAAATAAACAAGAAGCTTCATTGGTGGAAGAAAAATACCAGCAAGCTAACTCCAGCCAGCACATAGGTGAGCCAGATTGCAAGCAGTTGCTCAACACAAGGCCTACAAAGGAGGGCAAGGCTCAGCTACATTTTGGATAACATCCTACTTGGAGAAAAGCTGTGTAACCCCACCCGCAAATTATTCCAGGCTCAAAAGGACCCAAAGAAATGTTTTTTCTACTCATGGTAACAACAAGTATGATTTCTTAAAATTCTAGTCTGAAGTAAACACAGAGGGAATGCTCTAAGTATTAGCTTTATGTGATAAATGTTCATGAAACATTAGGCATTTGAAAAGGAATTATTTTCTCCTAGGAGCAGAATCAGCACTTTGAGGAAAAGTTTGATGTTTCACTGTGCACAATGCACTGGGCTAGGCACGTGGGGAATATAAATGAGCAGACAGGGCCACTTCAAGGATCATTCGATAATGCCATTTTGCCTATTAACTTTTTACCTCTGTTATATTTTCATAGATTTTGATGGGCTTTAACATCACAACAATCATGAAGTAATAGTTTGCTGTGATCAGGGCATCTAGAGCCTGGTGTTCTGTTCCTGCTCTTCTGATCATAACTGAGTCACTCAACTATTTTCAGTTTCAATATTCTCTTCCATAAAGCAGAAAATTGACCCAAGGTTTCCAGTACGGGTCAAATGCTCTATTTAGGTGCCTTCCACGAGTTCTATAGTTTCAGTTTGTTATTGTTGTCACCCACGACAGGATTCCTATTTAAAATTTGTTCATCAGGGATGGCATTTACTAAGAGAAGTTAAGGATTTCCTCCAATTTTCATTTGGACTCAGTATGAAGTTGTCTGTTTACTCAAGCATATGGAATTGGCCTGTTAAGATTTAGATATGATCACTGATTCTTCAGGAATTTAAATCATAACTAAAATTCAATAAGTTACATATTCATAAATCATTTAGTCCAACATCTTAAGGGGATGTACATGTTCATGCTCTAGTGAACTATGGTGTGCAATCAACAGCCACCCCAGAGGCAATTCCAGACTGACAGCCGTAGAACATATGTTTTGTTGACATAGTCTTTCAGTAATTGTGTGAGAATGTAGCTTACATGGTAGTAACATAACAGAATAAAAGGTTGACAGAATTTCTCAGAACTTTATCCCTAAAAGTCTCTCTGACTTTCTATTAAGAAGGGACTAACCATATGAACTTGTACTTAGGTGGTAGCAACCTCCTCAGAGTACAGGCTAACCTACACTCTGTCCTGTGCCATATTCAGCAATGCAAGCGGAAATGCAAGGAAGAAAATTAACTAACAGTGTCCATCTCCAGAGTTAACAATTAGGACCTCACCCACTGTCTCAGGAGCTTGGGCAATTCCCATAATACAGTCTGTACACTCGGAAACATTCTTGCAAACCCTGCTTACGATCTACTCAATCAAAGCCAGTTGGCAATTACGCAGGGAAAGTGTTTCTTACAAACCTTTACTAATGTCTACTATCATCTATAATCATCTCTCCAGGGCCGTCCTGACTCCATTATAGCCAGATGCTGTCTATTTCTCCTTTCCTGTAATTAGAGACCATGATGATTCTCAGGGTCAAAATCCTCGATATTTGGAGGCAAATACCTGTCAAAATAAAGGTCTGGTGATTGTAGGATCTACTGACCAACTAAGAATAGCTTTGTATCTACACACACACACAAGCTCAATTTTGCCTTGACGGCTTCTCATTCTATACAAGAGCTGAGAGACAGAATGGAAGCACAGGCGAACTGAGGGCTCTTAACACTGGGCTCCCACACTCAACAGGGGTGCTGCGTGATCAGAACTGAGTCTTCAACTTCATGGAGAAATGTTTTCATGGCAAGAATCTGACCTAGGGAAAAATATCTGCCAGTCCCTGCAGAGGCCAAGATGCTGACTTCTTATAGCATCAAAGAAATGTGTTGGGTTTGTTTTTGGATTTAGGAATCTGTTTTCTTAACAAAAGAGATCTGGTAATACTTATAAACAATTCTTTAATGTTTCTACTTCCCTCTGACTTGGATACAGATGGACACTTGATCTTTAGATTAAGAGAGAAAGCACACGGTGTTAGGAAACATTCTAGAGCTATTAGCAAAGTGTGATCTTCTTAATCCTTTACAGTACCTTCCATAATTGTAGGGAGTTCAGCTTCTCTCTTCTCCCTGCACATCCCTTATCCTTCCTGATCTAAGACTGCAGCAAGTTCTCAATGAGCCAAGTTGTTTCTCTCAGACCATTCACTGCACACCACACCACCCTCGAGCTTGAATCCTTGAGCTATCCTAGGTCTTCCTCAGCCACCAGCTCCCTGGAAAGGGCTCCTGGTTTCCACCAATGTTGTACTTAAATCCGTCATTCACTTCAAATTTATCATTTTCACTTTATTGTATAATTATAAAGGAAAGAGCAAAAGAAATTTCAGGGGTCAAGTATAGGTATATGGGGGGCAAAATAGTCTCCAAAAGCCCATATGGTCAGTGCAACTCTTTATAAAAATTAAATGTGATGATTATAAAATTTAAATAAAAAAGTGAAAATTCTAGATAATCATTTTCTTGTTCCTAAAAAATTAATCATGTTCTTCTAAACTGTTAATCATCACAGATATACAATTTCTTTCCCTTTCAATTTCTTTTCATGTTTGTTTCCTAAAAACCTCATAAAACCCCCATACGTCATTTAAAAGTCAACACTCCCATTTTATAGTTGAGAAATCTAAGAGCCCACTCTAACAAGATGAATACTTTATGGATCTTTCAAGTGGCATAAAGTATAACTCAGAGGTAAAGATAACTTTGAAATGTATAAGAAACAAATGCCGGGAACGGTCTCTCTGAAGAGTTATTTAGACACATTTTCTTCTGGGCCCTGGAAACAGATAAAAATGATGGTTCTTATTTTCTGTGGAGCTCTATCCAAGTAGACCAGGATCCAGTGTGGTAGTTGTGTGTTAGAAAACTATTTTTAAAGAAGACCCTGGAGAAAATGACCTTAGTATACAGGGTAAGTGTATAATGTAAAATGTAAAGAAGGTTTTTGCTAAGGAAACGAGACAGGGTGATCATGAAGGCAGAGGGTAAAATATCTAAGCATGGAGGTTTGAGAAAGCATGCATCTCGGAAAGAAGATTTTCCCAGGGAGTTCTTTTTTCATTTCTTTCTTCTCTTAGCTTAATAGGAAGAAAACACATGTCTGGCCAAGTCATGCATGGCCAGTTCACGACCCTTAATTCTAGGTTCCCTTACTCTGGCTTCATGTGAAATGATTGTTTCATTCCTCCTGGGAACTTCTGAACCCCATGATTGATTGATTGATTGATTGATTGATGGTTGACTGATTTCAAAGGTCTCTTCTACTGAGGCACACGGTAAACAAAAATCAAATCAAAACAAATAAAAACTTTTCTCAAGAACATGCATTAAGCAATGATTTTTACCTCTCAAGTTTTTACGCCAAAATAACTGGCTTTGGAAACTCACTGGCCTAGGTGATAGAAACAGAAATGAGTCTCTCAAGAAAAGAAAGGGGTGGGATTGCCACTCTTGGCTAGCATCCAGTCTTGTGAACAGAACAACTGAGGAGACCTTGATTCTAATCTTGCTGCTGGTACCTGACAGAATAAGAGGCAATAAATGTTAAAACAACAAAAGCCACAACTCTCAAAAACATGTTCCATTTACCCTCTTGGTGGAGTGCTCCATGAACGACTCAGAACACATGTAAAAACACTTTTAGTCCTTAAAATAAAGATCATGTAGATGCACGGGTTGTGGCTGTGAGGGATCATGACTATTTTCTACATTATTTAATTTTCTCTGTGGATAAAAATACATATGTTTTGGCACTGATTGCAGTTCCATTCTTATAATTGCCTTTTAGTTCCAATTAGCTTGCAAAATTCCCTCAGTGGCCTATTTGGGTATTCATAAATGACAATGCAGCAAATAAAGCCCCATGATCTAGGACACAGGGTCCTCATTGCCTCAAGATCTTTTACACTAAGAAGAAAGCACACAGGGAGCACTCACTCTATTGTAATGGAAATTGTAGATGGTACATTTGCTTGCCCAGCCTCTCCTCCATCCCTCCCCTGCCCCTCCCTCCATCTGTTTTCTGAAAATATAATCTGTATATTTTCTATGAAAAAACTTCTCCCATGAGAAAGTCACTCCAGCATAAGAGATTCTCTGTCTTCCCATACAATATCACTTAAAAGCAACAGGTTCGCTGTCAGCGGTCAGACGGTGTGAACAGAATTGTTCTGTATGTTCTTAGAAAACAGTCGCGCCTTACACCTGCCCCACGAAATGCAACCCTAAATGGCAATTTCCTACTTGCTATTCATGTCATTTGAAGACAATTTTATATAGCTTTCAAGGAAAAGAATAGACAAAGAAAGGAAGAAGATGCTGCCAAAATGAATCCCTTAGAAGGAAAGACAGAACACAGTGCATTTCCACAGCTCAATTGACAATCCATTGTTTGAAAGAACTCACAATGAGAATGCAGAAAGCCCACTTACTCCAACAGAAATTACTGCAGAGATAATAACAATGTAGAGGAGACTAATATCTGCTCAAAGAAAGAGAGTCCCTGATACATCCTGGAGGGTAATTTGTATGCTCAGGGCATGGTGTGTGTGGAAAACATGACAGTCTACAATAAACTCTGACTTTCTGAATTAATGAGTGAAGTGACTCGCTTGAAAGAGAAAGCAGCTTAGAAAGCAAAATTTCTTGAAAATGTACAACTAGACCAAAGCTCGTAACTAGCACAAAAGTCCTTTGAAAGATTCAAATGCAAATTCATTTGTGGTAACTGCTTCAAATTTTAATGTACAAGCTAACCTCTGTGTGTGTGTGTGTTTTAAAATAGGATTTATGAAAACCTCTTAGCAACAAAAAAGTCAAAATAATGCATCCTCTGTCTTGATCATTTGGATTAGAAACTGATGGCATTGTTTCTGATCCTTCCAATGTGAAACACAGAGTGAATTAAACTCTGTAGGCAGTGTGTATGTACTTGAATGGATGACTAAATAGACAGATGGACAGACTGCTAGACCTGTCTGGATGGTTGGATACTGTTTAGTGACTGCATTATGATGTCACTGATTTACTTTCCAGTGATCATCGTCACCCTACTTTTCATGTAATGAAGCTAAAGCACTCAGCCTTGCCTGTTTAAGGCCACCACACCGGCAGGCAACAGCCAGTAAAACTCAGCAAAGGGATCTCTGATTTCCCAAATGCTAGCATAGGAGGTGAAAGCATTTCACTTGCTTATCTGGTGCTAATTATGCATAATCTCAAACGAAATGGGACAAGGTCCAAGAAGAGGTGTGTGAAACTGTATTCTTGAAGCAATTTAAAAAAAATAGAATCCCTTAGAGGAACACACATATTGAAGGATGCAAACAACAAAGTATGTGTTTTCTTTGAGCATGAAAATGAACAAGATATGCACATGGAGACCCTGTACACACAGAACTTAAAAAAAAAACTCAACCAAAATATTCTTTATATCTTAGAACCAATAAGGAGTAAATATGCTAATGTGTTTTTTTAAGAGTAAAACATGACATTAAACTGGCCAGTTTTCTACTATGAACCTTCCAAATGTCCAATCTGTGAAACAAAAGTTTATTTAATCACGACAGCCTCCTTGAGGACTTTGTAGTATCTTTAATCAATTTTTTTAAATACAGAAAACAAATATGTCAATTTCATGTTTGGGGAAGCATATCTTTATGAAATGTTAATAATCTGAAACCATTTCCTTTATTTAGTTTCGATCCTAGCCAAAAATTTGAGTTCATTGGAACACCTTGGGGTTTTGGCAATGTTTAATAGGTTGGTTTTGACTCAATGAGCATATGAAAAGCTGGAGATAATACCATAATTACCATGGAATCAAACCAAGTTGATCATCTACTCAGTGGCTCAAATAAGATTTATTTGGGGCTTAATATAAGCCTGGATTCAAACAAAGCCCATTGTATCCTAATCTTTAAAAGCAGGGTTGTATTCTGGTAGTATAAAGCACCCCACAGGTGCTTTTAATCAGTGTTATGAACACAGCTCTTGTCTGTCCACCTTATGTGACACCTAAAATTAAGTAACTCAAAGACCTTGTTAAGGTAACTGAAAGACCTTACTCAAGCCACATAGCTATTTGGTCACATGTGAATGACTTCCCTCTAGATTGTCTCACTCTGCTACTATTCCTCCCAGTAAGTCCAGCTAAATATCCCTTACATGACTTACAGGTACTCCTAAGACAAACCTGGCTTATGTTATATCTATGTCAGAAAAGCTAGGTGAATTTTTAAGATGTGTCTGATAGTATAAACCTATTACTAGTTGGTAGGAAGCATGAAAGATTCCTCTAAAATTTTGGGAGACCTAATGTCAAACCAATGAGGGTTCATACTGGAGTGTGAGGGGATCAGAGAGTTCAGAGCTACTACTCAGTGCATGAATGCTGTCTGGAATAAATGTGCTTGCTAACTGTTCTCTGTTCTAGGCATTAACCATTAACTCTTCTTCCTAACCATTAGGTCTGCATCCCCTAAGGAACCATCATAGAAATTTTGTCATTTAGTGCTTCTCCCCATTTATCTTGGGACTCTCTTTGAGTATTTCCAATGTCTTTTTAGCACCACACCAGAAAATTTTCACAATCCAGGCAACTAAAGAGGAAGTGACAATTAATAACAATTTTCTTTTTGTCTAGAAAGAATAGAAGGCAGCACAATTTAGTGAAGAGTATGAAGTCAACTGGAACCGAGCGTGAACAGTCCTGTTTTCAAGTATGCTGTAGGAAATAAAGTAAAGAATAAATGTAAATCTGCAAACATTATGAAAAATATTGAAAGCATCGCTTAAACCTACTGTGCTGCAAAAAATCGTGAATACAATTTTAAAAGGTACAATTAAGTTTTATGTATCTAAGGCATCAGAAGAATAGGAACCAGAGAGCTTGCTTAGGAAAACATGATGTGTACAATCCTCTCTTCAACAGAGTGAAATGTCTATGGGCACACACTGTACAGGCTTCTAGGAGGCCTGCTGTGCCTTCCCCAGGATCTCCACTGTGGTCTCAAGCACACCACTGTTCAGGCACCACTTATATGCCCCGATAGCTCCAATATTTTGTGCT
The DNA here is from genome assembly GCF_950005125.1 of Chionomys nivalis. Classification (NCBI taxonomy): domain Eukaryota; kingdom Metazoa; phylum Chordata; class Mammalia; order Rodentia; family Cricetidae; genus Chionomys; species Chionomys nivalis. The sequence continues at coordinate 23,814,205 of NC_080103.1, read as the reverse complement.
TACCTTCACGATCTTCTATTGATGTCTCTAGAACGAGAAATTGACTGGCTTTTAGCATCCTCAAGGACGGCTTACCAAGTGAGTTCATTATTAGCACTGCTCAGACAAACCCCCACAATGTTTCCTACCTATGGTTCACTGTTACCTGGGTGTTTTATAGGGCTCTCTCTCGCTCTCTCTCTCTCTCTCACTCGGTATTCAATTAGCATAGTCTCCTCTCCTGTATCTGAGTTCCATGCTTGAAACAATGCAAAGCATCAGAAGTAACTGCACCAGCTCTGGTATAACTTAAGGTCAGACAGCTCCTGCTTTTCCATTCCCAGGAGGCAGCTGCAACATGCAAAGTCTGATCCTGAAACCACGACAGTGAACAGAAATCTCAAAAGTTCCCGAGGAGGTGTCTGTGGTTGACAGCCTCCACAAAGTTCCAGACAAGTCCAGTCCCAAGTGTCCATCCTGGGATTCTAGTTACTGCAGGCCCTCAGCTGTTGAGTATCATGTCAATACCTCCTAAGGCAGAAGAGCCATCTTACTAACCTAGAACATTTTGAGAACCCACAAGGCATTACTTAGTGTAAATAGACTGGAAAATTATCAGGGACTTCATAAAACTAGAAAAAAAAGCCCATTTCAATCAGCATAAGGAATCTTGCAGCATTAACCATTACGTCATAAAGTGTGTTGGAGCAGCATGAGCTCCTTCAGCGGTGAGAGGACCTCAGAAGACACGGCACAGCACGAAAGTTAAGGGTTTAGACTCAGGGTCAAGAATTTCTAGGTTTTATTCCCAGTTCTGCCCAGTAACTATGCAACTTTGGGCACATTACTCAACTTCTCAGTGGTTCTGCCTGCTTATATTTAAAATAAGGATTAAAACAGAAATTCTTTTTTCCAGAATGTTTGTTACTAATATATGAGTTAATATATGTAAAATGTACTTATAAATCAACCTTGTGTCCAAAAACTGTAAATAAACATGAGCTGTTTGTATTTTTTTTTTTTTGGTCACTATTATAAGGATTTTTTTAAATGCCAAGTTTTGTCTGACAATTGGGAAGAAAGTAAGAAGGTAGACAGGATAAGAAAGCTAATGCAGGTGGGCCTTTTAGTGAGATGTCATAAAGTAGCAGGTATAAGCACATGGGAATTGTTCCAGTTTCCTTCACGTTGCTGAGATAAATGTGATAAAATGTCCAGTCAAAAGCAACTTTGGAATTTCAGTTTATAATTATAGGTTACAGTCTATCATTGTAGGAAAGTCAACGTGGAAACTTCCAAGAACAAATCATATCACATTCACACCCAAGAGCAGTGAGAAACCAATATAGGCATGCTCACTTATTTGCTTGTATTGAACAACTTGACTTGTCCACTTTTAGAGTTCAGGAACTCCTCACTAGGGAATGGTGCTTCCTACAGGCTGGGTTTTATATATCAACTGACTTAATCAAGACAATTTCCTAATGACATACCCACAGGCCAACTCACTGTAGACCATCCCTTATGGAAGCTCTCTTCCTAGGTGACTCTATACTGCATAAAGTTGACAATTAAAGGTAGTCATCACAAGGATGATGGAGGGGTACATTAAATAAGAGAACGATGAGATAAGAAATCAGCAAAGTAGCAAGGCTGCAGCACTGATTCTGTGGCTCGTAAATGCCTATGTTAGGGAAAAGAAACAGGAATACTGTGTGGCCAGAAGAAGAACACTGAAAGGCATTAATAAATTGTTGAATCATATCTGAATTTTGCAGGAGTATGGAAGATGTCTATGTTAAACAAATTCTACAAGTGAGAACAGAAATTAAAGAAAACGCCAGATGTCACATGACACAAAAGTCAGGGCAAGTGTCATAGTCTGAGCAGAAATTTTACAATGGAGATGAAGAAATACTTTGAAGGTGATTTAGAAGCTAAAAAAGGAAAAACTGATGACCAAGAGAAATACATAAGAATGTGAGAGAAAAGACAGAATATACAAAAATGTCACAATTGAGTGTCGGGGGTAGATAAGTTGGGTGTTTGTAGAACCATAAGGATATATAATACTTAAGCAATATAAACAGTTATTTTTTTGCTTAAATGACATTCCACTGCTTATAAATAGAACATGCATGCTTTGTATGCCCACACAGAGTGTTTATCAAGATTTATCATTTTATGGGCCATAAAATAAAGCTTAACTAATTTAAAATTATCAAATCATACAATCCATATTCTCTTGTGAAATGAAATTAGAAATTAAGAACATACTAAAGATAACTGTTTAACCTGACTTTAACACCATGTAATATATACATAAAGAGAAAAATCTTACAAGTTGCTATTACCCTGAATAATTTTTATATTTTTATATATCAGTTGGGACAATCAATATCTTTTAAGCAAAGACATTAAGAACATTTGGAAAATCCCTGAATACCAGTAAATAGTCTTTTTTTTTAAATCCCAGAAGAATAAATGAAAACATTCTGAGCCTACTGAAAGTAAAATGAAGTAGATCAGCGCCTCGGGAGGCAGCAGAAATAGTGTTTAGAACTTGCAGGACTATCTGCCTGCTAGAAAAGGAAAGCAAAATAAAATACACAAATCATAAACAAATGTGTTACCCTAAGAGCCTAAAAACAAAACTCTCAAACTGTTAACTAAACCCAAAGTAAGAGAAGAAAATAAGAATAATTCCAGGAGCAGCAATCAATGGGAGGGAGGGAAGGAAGGAGGAGAGAGAGAGAGAGAGAGAGAGAGAGAGAGAGAGAGAGAGAGAGAGAGAGAGAGAGAGAGAGAGAGAGAAACCATTGCCTACTTCTATGTTGAGACCAGTAGACATCATAGTCAACTTGTCAGCCTTAACCAACAGAGCATCCAAGGAGAAAAGAATGGAGCTAGAAAGAATAATGGCGCAGTGTCACCACTACAGACTCGAGATACTAAATCAACAGTTAATATTATAACCATCAGGCCATTAAATTTAATGACAGATAAAATGTACAGATTCTTATAAAAAGACCAGCTATCTTATCTCACTGAAGAAAAATCAGATAAGGGCTGTCAGCTTCTTACTCATAAAGAAATTTACTTTGCACTTTAAATAAAATGTCCTACAGCCCAGGTAACATCATACTCAGTAGTAAAGAACTTGATGCTTTCCCTCAGATCAGAAATACAGCCATGATACACTTATCATCACTTGCACCTAACGCTTTACAGATATTATAGCCATTGCTACAAGGTAAGAAAAAGAACTTAAAGGCATCTAGACTGGAAAGGATGAAGCAAACATAGTCGTTTATATAGACCTTTGATAGGATACGATAAAGAAAACTCTAAGCCTAACCGAGAATGGGGTAGTTACAGGATAGAAACTCAATACAGAGAACAGTAACTGTGGGCTGGAGAGGTGGCCCAGGGGGTAAGAACACTTGTTGCACACGCATGAGGACCTGAGCTCAAATACTCCGAACCCATGTAGCAAGCAGGGCACGGTCAAGTACACCTGTAAGCACAGCACTGTGGGCGGGGGAGACAAGTGTCTCACTAGCTGCTACCTGAGTGCCAGGTTCACTGAAAGATCCTGTCTCAGGAGACTAAAGCAGTAAGTGATAGAACAGGATACAGGTTGTTTTCCTAAGGCCTCCATTAGCATGAAGTGAAAGCCAGAAGAATATCATCAATAAATATAAAACATACTTGAGATGGGTGAGTGTGTATATAACCTTGAACATAGTGATCTCACCACACACATGCACATCAAAAGTTATCAAATCATATACTTCAAATATGTATGGTTTATCATAGACCTCAAAGCTCTTGTTTTTCCTAAGTGGCACTATTGATACAAGTTAGGTGTAGACTTTTTAGAGTTCCAGATAGTGATTAGAACAAGAACAGACAAGACTGAGCACACCCTGCTTCCCCAGTGAGTTCAGCTTTGAGTGGAAGAGACAGAGGGTGAGGGAATGAGGGAACCCAAAAAAACAAATGAGACAAAGTGTTGAGTTACATATTTTGAAATATGAGGAAAGTGTACACAGAAACGTGCTATAGAAGAGATTTCAATGGACAAAGTTGATAATTTATGACACAATCCCAGAGAACTTAAACAGCAATGAGGACACTAAGAGAGACATACATGGATCTAATGTACATGGGAAGTAGAAAAAGACAAGATCCCCTGAGTAAATTGAAAGCATGGGGACCTTGGGAGAGTGTTGAAGGGGGGAAAGGCAGGGAGGCGAGCAGAGAAAAATTTAGAGATCAATAAAAATCAATAAAATTTAGGGCAGAAAATTCAAACAGAAAGGAGTCTTGAATAAGGGGACCTTGTGGGTACAAATGAAGCTGTTTTGTGTTTAGGTGGAAGGATTTAAGAGTTGAAATATCCAATTTGTTTTTTTTTTCCTCTTCCTTTTCTGGGAAGAATGATAAATGAGAGGAAAAATATTTGGGGAAAATGTTGGGATTTCGGGAAAGCCATTGGCGGCAGCAGGTGCAAGGATGGAGGCAGTAAGCGTTAGGTCTAGGAGCATCTGAAGTGACAAGAGAAGAGTGGAACAGTTCAAATAAATAAGAGAGATGCCACTTTCATGTGCACAGTGCAAGTTTGTCCCATGGTTTTTCTCTGTGTCCTTTTCCTTCGGCCATGAACAAATTTCGTTCATATGCCATCCTTCCTACTTAATCTCAACCCCTCCCCCGTTATCCTCAACTACAGCAGATAGTTAACACGTTCTTCAACTTTATTGGTAAACATTTCTATGCATATAGACAACACAGGCCCTCTTAACAAACCACAACATTCTGTTAGCCAGCTATATGAAATCTTAACGCTAGACCATGTTTTACCTCGACAAAAAATACCTAAATCAGAGGTAGGCCTCTTAGCAAAGAGAGGCTTTTATCACCAGCAAATAACAACAAAATCAATTACTTCTTACATTTCATATATTTTTGAATAATGCCAAGAGAGTCTCTAAAATTTTTCAGGTACCATGCGTGGGTATGCAAACAGTCAAACAGGGCCCCACATGGCCACTGGCAAGTCAGTCAGGTATCTTCCATGGGTTGAACTCTTAATATATGAAAGTTATGCATGCTGGAGCATACCCACAGGTACTAGGTTTGGGAAAACGTTCCAGCCAAGTATGAATTTTTAATAAAAATGGTAATTATGACTCGCAGCACTGACACTGTTTTTCCTTAGTGTTATAACACTCGTGGCCAACATGGGGGAAGTTTAATAAATAACCCTACCAACGCATGTAAGGTTTCCGAAGGTGAAGTGTACAGTCAGCTTTTAAAGGCAAGAGTTTGATTTTGTATTCAATAGCCAATCACCCTTTAGATCAGAATGGTTATCGTCTGAGTAGTACCTGCCAAAATGCACTGTGTGCATCGCCTCTCAGCAGTTCAACAGTGTCTCCTGCCTGGATATGCAAGGGTGGTCCTTCGTGGAGAGCTGGGGGTGGGGTCCCAGTGTAGCTCCGAATGACTTGCATCTTTGGTAAACCTGAAAAAAAACAACAACAAAAAAAAAAAACAGTTTGCAATGGAAAAGGCAATGATGTGTGGAGGGTACAGGTGCGTTGAAGAAAGGAAAAGTAAAGTCCACTATCAGCATTAAAGTGTTTCCTTCTGCCAGCTTCAGGGAAACATCCGAAGTACCACAGATGGAATACTTCTCGACTTCCTCATCGCCTGAGATGGTGTGAGAATAAGGACACACGCTTATCCCCCTGGTCCTTTATATACCTTTCCTTCCCTCACTGCCAGTCTCTTTTCAGTTGAAAAAAAAAATTTCTCTTTGAGCTGATGCCTGCTTCATAAAAAACATACCACGTTTTGGAAAAGAATCAATTTTTTCATCAGCTCTACCCTTTCTGCCTATTACTTTTCTCTTGGGCACTGGCTGATTTCATCACTAAGGAGGCTCACCCTTTCTATGTATGTATCGCACTGCCCAGTAGAAGGCTTCTATCTTAAGGTTATCTTTGTAATTCAAAAGAAAAAAAAAAGGTGATGGATGTGTGACTGCAATTCTTGAGACATTTATATGGAGAAAGTCTGTGGGCTCAAATTTACGCTTGCAAAACAGAGCCAACAAATGGAACATGTCTAAGCCAATAGCATCAGCGATATTAAAAACACAGATCCAACCCTGTCTTGCATTTCCTTCCATGTGCAATGAGGGCCTTGGTTCAATATTTCATTTCAGAGAGCAGGCAGCTTCAATTATACAGGGGGCTAATTGCACCCAATACTGCCCACCAATGTACAACCTGACAGTCACTTTTCATTTATAGATGCTGCTGCTCCCTTCTAATAGAGAAATCATTCATAAACATCACCATCTCGTACCATTTGGGGGGCATGAACTCTTAATTATTTTACTTGAGGAGTGTTTATTCTAATGACTGGGGTGACTCGGTAGAAGCACTGTACTCAGTATATGGAGGACCAGTGACTGTCGTTTGGTTCTGGATATACCAGATACTTCTAAAAGGCTATATGGAATATTCCAGCAAAGAGTTTATAGAGATCTCAAAACCCTTCTCAATTATTACCTACTCCCCACCAAGAACAGGCGAGTTGCTATAAATGAAGCAGAACAAAAGTGTTACTCAGTGCATTCTTGTCGTTCCGGTCGGGAAGGTAGAGCCTGAAATCCGCTTGCCCTCCACTACAGCTCAGTTGCTACGGCTTTAAAGGTACAATAGAAGTTGCTACATCTCCCCTTTGCTTCAGGGCCACAGAACCCCTGGAGGGATGGTGACTTTAATTCTACTTTAATTTTCCATGGAGAGTTTCCCTTTCGGATATTATAAGGTAGCCCCCTAATACAAACAACAGACTTTATTATTTTTCCCCCAAAGCAGCACCCCAAGTGAGTTCTCCAGGGCAAAACGCTCATCAGACTTGCTTTCCACACGCTAAACGCCTGGAGTACAGAGAGAGCTTATTTTATAGTCTATTAAATTGCTACTACGACACCTCCCATATACAAATCCAATATGAAAAAAATGCAGGCTGTGAAAAAGGATTTAGGAGAACATAGAATTCTTACTCCGCAGTCTGGGCTGCACAATGGGTCTTCCCTCCTTTAGGTTCTGATTTGCACTTCGTCTGTTTTAATTTTGAATCGTTAATGCTTGTAAAATAACCAGTTTTCCCTGTGCAGTTTTGATTTTCTACCACTTAAAAAATATGCTAAAGGCAAGAAAGACTAGTTTTTAAGCCTGAAATAACTCATCTGACCTTGACTAGCAAGGTCATTGGAGAGCTGTGACCTTCACTGTAGCTGTCTACATGACGCCGGATGATAATGAGAGTTCTCTGATTGTCAACATGCCCAAGATAGACAGTCTCAAATAGAAATGATGAAAATAAATAGATACGTATGGAAAAACATTAACTTTGAAGGCACTTCACTACTTAAGTACATATTAGAGATTATAATATAAAAAAAACTCCAGTTAGGATACAAGGCTATGAGAAGTCAGGTCCAGAGTGATGATGCCTCGAGTCTATTTATATAGATTGGACTGCCATAATACACATAAAATAATAACACCTAAAATGGAAAAGAATACATAGATAAACATGGGCAGACGAAGAAAAATGCTCTATGTTGCAAAGTAGTCATGAGGAAAACACAGTGATACTTGTTCCTCCTTTATACCAGCTCTTATCTTTTTAGCTATTACTTTCCTAAGGGCAGCTGATCTAATTGCACGCTAACAGAGACAACTTGCTCAGCCTGTTCCTAAAATAAAAATGTGTTCAGTTGGCCAGATGAAGGTTCAGCGATGTCATATTCAAAAGTATGTTGTAACAAGTCTCGATTTAGTTACAAACCAACTGGCAAGTGCAGGGTTCTTCAACCAGCATGTTTTATCCTCGGGAATTAATTGTAACCTTATGATATAATAGAATTTATATATTTTGTCCTCTCCAGAATAATCTGTGTCTATTTGTTTCTAATGGGTTAATACTTCCAGAGCCATGGAACTGCAGAGATCAAAGGATAAAAGAATAAAACGAGGGCCAATTGATGTGATGAAAATTCTCACATTGCCCTTTGCAGGCATTCAATACTGGTGGGAAGAATGGGTACTTCCCAAAAGACCCCATTCCCCCTCCCCCAAATAAAAAAAAAAAGAAGGCCCAGCAACATTGCCATGAACATAATCACAGTAATTGAAATTAAAATCTTGCTAGAAAGAAAAGGAGGAATAGGTTAAATCTTCCCATCAGCACTCCGCTATCAATTTGATACTTAGCACAACCTACTACCACAGCAGGCATCACACGCCATAAAAGAGATCAAGAACAGAGAGTGAGTTACATTTACAGATGTTTGCCCTGGGAACAGATGTTTGCTGTTGATTTAGTAGGAGGTCCTTCTCTCCTACCTAGAGCCTGCCAGACAGGTTCTAAACTCTTTTTAAAACTGACCAGGACAGAACAAGCCCTACCCATCTCCATGGCAACTCAGTCACTGTGCAGGATCCAGTTTATCATTTGTCTTACTAAAAGATTCTCTCCCAGTGTGGCCTGCCTCCATTGACCTGCCTCCCTCCATCTGGATTAGTCCGAAGAAAGCAAATCCCTCTTTTATAGATCAGCCTTTCAAAAAGTGTTCAAGAAAATCCCCACATTCTAAAATAAAATAAAAATTATATTTTCTTTGGCGGACCACACATCAAGGGCTGCTGAAATACAAAGATAAAACAAAAAAACAAACAGAACATGAACCATCAAAGCAGAAACAGAATTTTCCTCATTGCTAATAGTCCAGAAACAAACAGTTGATGCTTCTCTTTTAAGATGACCAGAACCATACATTGCATTACATTTAAATCAACAGCTCACTCAGCAAAGTTCCTTCCCTGGGATTCAGAGCTACCTGCTCTCTGTCTGCTCTAGGACTATTAAAACTGGAAATGTTCATGCAAGCCCAGGGCTGCTCATCAAGGCCTGAGAATTCATCCTGCGACTGCCCTCGGGCACGAACAGCAAACTAACCACGTGCTATTTTAATAACTGCATTTGGGCCATCTTGGAACTTCCCTGAACGTTATAATAGAGTTATCTCTATGTAAGGGAATATTGTGAAATAGCTTAGCCAAAGTTAGACTCCCCACCGAATGTTTATTTGGGCTTGCTTCGCTCCCTACAACAAATTATTACATAACAAATATGTAATACCTTAAATATTTAACCCGTGGCAATTTTTTCTCTTTAAGTTTGAACACACTGGTAATTGTGCTTTAGTTTACGCTAAACAAAAAGATCCCAACCCATCCTTATGAATCCAGCACATTAAAGAAATGGCGTCATTACAATGACCAAACTCCTGTGACATCCATAAAGTTCTGCTTACAACACTACATACAACACTAACATAACATTGACAACAACAAAAGACAAGGGCTTTTAAAGGAGAACCTGGAACTTCCCAAAACTGATTTCAGTACCGTTAGAAATGACACACACCAAGACCTCTAAACACTTTTTTAACATGTTAATTTTCAAGAGCATATTAGAAACTTGCCAGATTAAAAACTATTTCACTGGCAATTTTCACTTAAACCCATAAACATCAGTGAAAGCAACAGTATCAGTCTGCACTGTGTACTTTAAACAGGGAGAAGCGGTGGCTCTCATACAGATTACTATCTAGTCACCATGCTGAGGTCCCTGCCCGAACGCAATGGGCTACCACAGGCTGATAACTTAGAGAAGGAGGATGCCTAGTGAACAAACAGGCTGTCAGTAATGAGCTAGCCTTTCACCCCTGGGTCTTGATTTAAAATATAAACACAGCCACATTAAAATATAATTAGTCCTACAAGATGTCAGAGGATGTGCTTGGTTTATCCTAGGAAGCTGATCACAGGCATAACTAATTCACTCATTCTTGTACTGTTGTGAGTACTCTGCAGTGCAGCACACAGAACAAGAACAAGATTCCTGCCCTCACCAGCCTGTGGTTCGCCTTCAGAACACACGGGCAGCAGAATATAGAAACAACTGTACACTAGGTCATGGATTCCCTTACAGGGAGATGTCTAAAGAATTTTAAAATTACTATCCACAGGATTTTTAGAAAAAAAAATTTAGTTTAGTTAAGTCTTGGGTAGGATCCTGAGAAATGTGTTTTATCATTTACTATTAGTCTTGGCTGGGGCTTCCAAATTTTGGGCAGGCGTTGAAATCTTCTCTTGCAGATACATGTCTGAAGCCCATGACCAGCGTTCACTATGAGGAAACTTGCTTTTGAGACAACCACAGTGCAGTAATTAGTGCTGGCAGCATTCCAACAAGTCTCCTTAATCAACACACAGGGCGCTGGAAACGGTCCAGTGGGGAAGAAAGTTCGCAGTGCACGCGAGGACCTGTATTTGGATCCCAAGCATCCATGTGAAAACACTGGGCAGGGCCGTGAACCTGTAACAACAGCCCAGGGGTTTGTGGGTAGACGGGGATCACTGGGAGTTGTTAGATACCCAGGGTCAGTGAGAGATCCTCTCTCAAGAGAATCCAGAAGACGGGTGAAGTGGAGCTCACTTGTTATCCTCCTCCCTTGGCCTCCAACCACTCACCCCCCTCCACATGCACAAACAACACACACACACACACACACAAACAACACAGAGAGAGAGAGAGAGAAAGAGAGAGAGAGAGAGAGAGAGAGAGAGAGAGAGAGTAGAAACATCCACACAAAGTTCATTATCAACTCATTGCCATCTGGGACCCCCTGAAACAATCTTTGCATCAGGCTCTATAGGACTAGGCTGGGTGGGGGATGCCAGGCTTCCCCTGTGTTCCACACCTTCCAGGGTTCTTTCCAAGAGAGCTCTGCTCCTTCCTGCATTTGTAGTCTTCCTTGAGATGCAAAAGGAGCTTCAGGATGGAAACCATCTGCTCTGACATAAGCAGATAATTTGATGAAAAAAAAAAAACTTGCCTTAAAGAACTAATTGTTCACAGAGGGAACACTTCCCATCAATGGTTTTAAAAAATTCATCTTAGAGAAGCCTCTTTTTATAAACTATAATGAGTCAAATGAAGGGAACAGTCATTGCTCATATACAAACAAGGATTAGGCATAGAAGCCTTCCTTCAACTTCATAAACAGATTAGTCACCCTCTGGTATTGCCTACTGAAGTATTAGTGAGCTGTGGATTAGCAGTAAAAGGTACACTAACATCCTTTTAAACTGATTTTTAATGGATTAAAAAAGACATTATAGCCAACTGAGTTTCAAAACATATAAATTCCTGTGGACTACTTTAACATTGCAGGTATGCATTTTAGTGACAAAAACAAAACAAAGCAAAACTCATGATTTATAAAATCTTGATGTCAGACCAAAGGTCTGGGAGGACACGCTGGAGATGCCTAGTGGACGTTCAGTCCTAGGTGGATGAGGGCTACAATTTGAGCAGTGCTCTAAGCTCTCTCATTGGGCCTTTAATGATCAAAAAGAACACTATTGCATGACTTCAAATAACAGGACCATCGCCTAGCCTAACCACCATATTTTTCACAGTATAAAACCAAGAAGCAAAGGATAAGTGCACCAACTGCATGGTGAGAAGCAACGACTAAGCTAAGTTCAGCATTGCTCTTGTTTCTGTTCCACTCTCCTCAGTCTGCCACCTTTAAAACACCCCACAGAACACGAGACTGTGTCTGAGCAACAGCTCCCACCACTGACCATGCTTGTTTCAGCACGGCCTGACCCCTTAGACACAGGGCAAGGAGGGAGACAACTCTCCTTCAAGTGGTGCCAGTTTGCAATGTAGAAAGGTCGCCTTGAATGCTAGGAAGAAAGTGGTAATGCCTACTAGTGTATTCTAATGACAAAGTTTCAAAACGCTTACATGAAAAAAATTTAAAAATTTTAATTACTAAGTAACTAGGGAAAAAATCTAGGAAACTTGGTTCTGGAGAAGCCACATGCAGCTTCTCTGTGTGTCTGTAGGTCTGTGTGTCTGTAGGTCTGTGGGTCTGTGGGCATTCAGCTCTATCTCCCTAAAATTATTATCATTTAAGCTACATCATTATGTACTTCCGGCCACATCTAAGTGTCCCAAGCATGGCAATCAGGCCAAAGGTTATTAGAAGAAGCATGTGAAATACCAGTTGCTTAGAGGAAACCGAGAACTGCCCAGTGGGTACTTACTTCTTATCGGGGAATGATGGACCTGTTGATCAAATTTATTCTAACATACATGTAAGCATGCTGGATAGAGAAGCCAGCAGGGAACAGTGATTACTGACTTCAAAGAAGAAAAGACACTTGGATCACTATTTTCTGCAAAGATCTTTTCAAAGCCTCCTGTGCTGTCCTTCATAGAAAGCAGAGAAATTCAGAGTGGCTTCCTAGATGCCTTAGTAGGTTGTTTTCTCTTTCTCTCCAAAAATAAACCCTGGTCTTCCCCAAAGCAAATGAGTATGTTTCTTTCCTGCAATTAAAATGAAGCTGCAACAGTCCACTCATAAGAGATACCTAAAGGACAAACAACAGAGCTACAGCAAAACTTATTAAAGGTGCTCCACGCCCTACTTTCCCCCTTTGTTTTATGGGTCCATGAATTTACTCAACAACTTTACAAGTCACTCACTTGAAAAGACTGGAATAGGCAATGGGAATACAGCTATAAATATGACTAACCATGTGTGTATTTGTGTGTACGTGTGTGTGTAACAATATTTATATTTGAAAGAGAGCAAAGAGGGGTATATGGGATGGGTTGAAGGGAGAAAAGGGAAGAAAAAATGTCTAGTTTTTAAAAAGAAAAGAAATAATTAAAACAAAAAATTTTAATTTAAATAGAATACTGATTTTAGAAATGATATTGCTATTTCTTTGTCCTTCGAAAACTCAATTATTTTTCCTTCCCCTAGCAATTAAAAATCACTGCTTTTCCTCATCATCCTCTTTCCTTCCTTAACTGTGAAATGGTTGGGTGAATCCTCTCACTAAATGTTTAACTTCTCATCTTATTTTACATAAACAATTTAATTTTCCTTAAATATCAACATTATATTACTACTTCAGCCTGTTCAAATGAATCATAATAAGCTACCCCCATGGTGAGACACATACTTCTTTTTAGTCATCTGAAAAACACTAACGAAATGGTAGCTGCATTTTAAGGGCATAATAAAACACAAAAGTAACAATGATTAAAGTGTAAACTGTAGACTACAAAGAAAAATATGTTGAAATAATAAATTGTGCCAAGAAATCATGATTCATCTATAAAATGTCTACAGTTGTAAAAGCAAGACTAACAAAGAGGGTTCTGAATGGAGAGTGGGTAGGAAGGTGGGGGGGGGCATGAATCTGAATCTGGGGCTGTAGGTACAGGAGGGATGAGGGATGTATGTAATCAAAATATTTTGTATTTATGATATTCTCAAAGAATAAAAACAACTTCAAAAATGAGTACACACTTTTGTGTACGTGTACACATGAGCACATGTGCATGCACGTGTGCGCGCGCGTGTGTGTGCGTGTGTGTGTGTGTGTGTGTGTGTGTGTGTGTGCACGCACCTCAGTAGGGAGGGGCAACTTCTACAGGAGATGACAAGAACTGAATCCTGAAGATGTGAATTGATACATATGAATGTGAGTTCCTTCGGGTGGCTAATGCATGTCATTTACTACCGTATCATTATCATCACTCTCAGTGTATGTTAGGGATGAGGTTAGATAAATGCTTTTAAATAACAAACTATTTCTATAAACTCACAGAAAGAAAAGGATAAAATGCTGTCTGTGACCTCATTGCTTGATAAACAGAACACCACGGATTCTAATACTCTAATTGTGGTAAACACTTTTATATCCTGGTAATCCTTCCACATTTGAAAAGCACCGTGGCCTTGCATAGAAAAGACATCCTGACCTAGAACTTTAGGTTTTGTTTCATTTCTCAATTAAAACATCAGGGACTGTTGACACAAAGTTCACATGCAATTACAGATTACAAAAGCACCCGAATATAAAACACCTTCTAACACAGCCCATCATTCTATAGCTGAACTACTCATTTCCCACTAATGTTGTTCACCATAAAAAATTGATGACCCTACTAACAGTGACCTTTTCCTCACTTGCTCTATAGTCTGGTGATTTCACTGCTCTTCAGTGAAGACAAACTCTCCAAGGAAATGAACAAAATTGTTCTTAGCCAGCCTTTCATTTTTCATCCCACCACCGATGTATGGCATACACAGTGTTGAATACAGGGATTGTCTAGTGGCGGTGTGATTTAAATACAAAGAAGGCAGTTATCTATAATGTCAACATACTTGAAATCAGTGTCAAACATGATGCTAGAGCAGAAAGGTCTTATCAAGCTCATGTGTGAGAGACAGTGGGTAATTATTCTGTTTAGAGCCAAGCATTTCCTATGTATCTTTAGAGAATGGCTTCATGGAAAATTACTAACAACTCTGTCCAACCCATTCAACAACATTTATTTACTGCCTCATTCCTACCTATTTTGGGAGATATATCCCTTTTGGAAAAAGGTAGGCATAGTATTATTTTAGGTTTTGCAAGAAAAAGGTCATGTTTTCCCTTTGAAGTTGGGAACATAATTAGTGGTGGTAAAAAGCCTATATTTTCTTCTTTTAAAAATGTATTACTTTCTATAACTTTTTGTATATTAAGAAATTACAAAAACTACTTCTGGAATTCATTCAACTTTGTTTTGCTAACCCCTACCTGGATCATTAATGAAAATCTAATAACAATGCGTGGTGATCTTAGGGAGAAAGCATGACCTTGCAGGGCTTTAATGTGAACTTTCCAACAGGCATTTTAATACCTCTTTTTTTTTTATCACCTCCGAGGATTAAGAATCAATGACAATTGTTCTTAAAGCTACTATGATTTAACCACTAAAAATAAAAATTATGACAGTGTGCTGCTGTTTTATTACCACTGATAATTAAACAACCTAAAGAATAGGTAAAACAGAATCCAAGAGAGAAATCCAGGGTGCTCAGATGAGGACCTGGAGAACTGTATTACTTCCCAAATTCAAAGAAATGTCAGGAGATATTGCATCAGGAAGATGAACTCATAAGCCACTTATATGGTCTGGTGATTTCATCACTTATACCAGATAGAGCAGGCCCTTTGCTGACTTCTCTGTTGCTTCTATTTCTTTTTCTATCTCCTGAATAGACAGATCCTTATAGATTATACATCTCTGTTTCTGTCAGATTTTAATGACACAAAACCGATGGCTTTGTACAAGACTGCGGCAGTAAGTCTGAAAACAGTCTGAAGAGTTAGTAAGGACTTCCCCCAACCCACAGTGTTTTGGAGTCTATGTATGTTTAAAACGCATCCATCTTGAGGTTTGTTTGTTCCTTGGCTTATCACCAAAAGGCCTGTCCACTTAGAGTGTGTAATTAGCAGAGGACAAAGAGAAATGTTCTAGGAGAGGACAGCCCAGTGGCCAGGAAACCTTGAGCAGACATACTGACACCAAGAAGGTCACAACTGTTGAGGGTAGCAGACTCTACGCTGGAACTCACGTGGAAGCAGACAGCAGTCAGACGCAAGGACGAATCCTTCACTGGAATCACACTTAGGACGAACTCTGAGTAAAGGACGAGCTTCCCCTGGACTCCACAGTCCCATGACAGAAGTGGAGAGGGTTGATTCAGATGTTGATAAGGACTGGCTGAATATTGGGCCACAGAAACTATCCTGATTGGGTAAGGAACACACAGAAAGGGCTAGGGAGCAGAAAGCTGGCCGGGATCAAAGGACAGAATGTCTCTAAGAGGAGAATGAGAGAATGAGTTTTATGAATGGAATGAAACAACCCTGGGAGATGACAAGGCTGCATGGCTAGACCTACTACACAGCTAAAAGAAAGAAATAAACGGCACTTGTAACTATGGAAATGGGACCTTTTAAATTAGAATCTAATAAGGCAAAACGTTATGTTAAATGTTTTTACTGCAAAGCACATATGAATGTATTATGCTATTTTTTTAGTATGCTTAAAATATATTTTTGAATTTTGTAAAAGACTCTTTGATGAAAGACTACACTTCAAAGCATTTTAAATTGCTTTTAAAGGGGAGCTATATAGCCTTTATTTACCATGAACACTACAGGAAACACATAGTATAAATAGTATCTTCAATGAATAAAATTAACAAACGCGACTTGCTATGTGTTAAAATATTGTTGCTGCAACTCACTTTATTTAAATCGCCACCATTTTATTTTTATCTACATTTGATGTGCGTGAGGCAATGATGACAGCGGAAAACGTTCAACTGTTAATGAACGTGAATTTCTATGAAATAATGCCTCTAGTTCCCTGTGCTGACAGCAATGTCCTTTCCTCCACTACACCTTTGGCCACTTGTGACTGTCCTGTAATAAGCTTCCCAGGATATGTCCTCCGAGAGAAGAAAATGAATAAAGGCTGTTCCTCCCTCACCTCCAACCTCAGCACAGCATACAACACACGATGCAAGCAAGACAATAACTTCTTTGCCTCAGTAATTAAAGTAAGATTTCATCTTATGAAACAAAGCCATCTAACAAAGGTTAGGTCAACACAAGTATCAAAGTGACATTTATGAGCAAATTCCACATCCTTAAAGTCATGGCCCCCAAATGAGACTCTGTATGTTTTTAAGCAAAATTTCATATTTCACAACCCACATTCTCTTTGCTTTTCCCTTTTTGGCTACTTCAGTTTATTAGCACTGTGAACGAGGGGTGCTCAGAAAGAACTGTTACTCATGAGGTCTTCATCCTTCCTGACATTCAGAGTTTATAATCTTATATACCCAACAGTAGTTTATATATCCTGGAGCACATAAGTACACAAGATAAAACAAAGCTCATGATGCTTGCAGACTGTGACAAGTTTCTGGGATTCATAGAACACAGCTCATGATGAAAACGCTATTAATCATAAACATGAAACAGAGCTGAAAATTAAAATAGCACTTCCATATTTGTTATTCAGTGATACTTGTTAGCACTTCACAGGTGTGGTTAAAAATGTTCATCCAAGCACTTTATCAGTGGAACTTCCCAAGAGAGATGGCAAGTTAATTGCTGTTAGGGGAGCCCACAGGTGAAACATAACCAGAAAGCTGCCAGATGGGTCTTAACTTTGACTTGGGCATTTGGAACTTACATGAGAATGTAAGTATGTCTAAATGTCATTTTGCCTCAGTTCCCTTACTGGGCATAATTCTTCAATATCACTTTTACTTATTAAAAAAGCCCACACCCTTTCAAATAAAGAGCTTCATAAGTGTACCATTGTATACACATAAAAATGTACAACTATAAAAAATACCAAGGGTAAGCGGAGAATGCTTATTTGTTTCCTGACTGCCCAGATCCAAATAATCATATATATACTATATTAACAACACTATCTGACCAACTGCTTACAGGTATTCTTAGCTAGTTTTTACATATTAAACTCACCCATTTCTATTATTTTATATTTTATCACAAGGCTCGTGGTTTGTTACCTCTTGTTTGTTGGGTGGCCACATGGCATCTGCCTCATTTGGCAGAGACATGACATCTCCTTGACTCTGCCTACTCTTTCTCTATATCTCTGCTCAAATTTTTTACCTGGATTTACTCTGCCAAGCCATTGGTCAAAACAGCTTTATTCATCAACCAATAAAAGCAACACATATATAGAAGGTCATCCCACATCATCTCCCCCTTTCTGTCTAACTAAAAAGAAAGGTTTTGACTATAACATGGTAAAATTAAATATAACAAAACAGGTATCAAGCAAGAATTCAGTTACAATATTTAGTCTATTTGTATCTGGCAAAATTAAAGAAAATATATTATCATCTATTTTATCTTTGTGAGTCGAAAGTTTTATATCTAATTTATCTTTTATTATGACTAAGGAAAACTATAATTATAACTGTCTTTAACTCTTTAAAGACCCCAGAAGGATATAATATTACCTAAGTAAACAGAAAGTGCATTGTAAACAACTTCCAAAGCTCTAGAATTGACAGAGACATCTTGCTGCCTGAATAATCAGCCAAAGTTCTTTTGTGACAATGGGATATCTATCTTCAGGCTATAGGCCCACAATATCTAGCAGACTTTTCAGTGAAGCAGAAAATTTGAAAGACTGTGTTGACTATATTGGCAGTTTGTCAGTCACTTTTTTTGTACGTCCTGAAGAATATCCTGGACGTCCACTTTATACAGCATACCATCAAGCAGTCCAGGCAAGAAGTAGTTTCCTACCCAAAATCTAGCCTTGTCAATTGAAGGCAAATTCCATAACATTTCCATCAACCTCTCTGAAGTAATTGGTACTGCCAGAAACAGATATGTTTCACTGTGGTGAAAAGTTTAAGTTTTCAAAATATTTTAAATGCTGTATTTTGTAGGTCTTTGAAGTGTTGAAGATTATCTAACTGAAATATATCTTTAAATATTTAGAAAACCTAACATGACTACAAGTTTGACTATTTTAAGTGACTATTAATTTGTAATTTTTAATTATATTTTTAAATGAGCTGCATAAACATACTACCTTAAATGAGAGTAGTAATACACATATAACAAAATGGACCTTAAATTTCTACCAATAAATCAAACTCCACACCATTGTAAAGTATTTATTTCTATATAAGAATCATTTTTGGAAATTTGAGCATTGTTTTCTCCAGACTGTTTCATGCTTTCTGTTGACCAAAGCATTTTTAGGGTTCATGGAGACCATTTGGAGGAATCTTGTTTTACCAAATCACATTAGCCTCGACGACATCCACAGGTTTTTATCTTCTGTGGAAACAAAAGCAGAACCTCTTTTTCAAAGAATCATATCCTTAGACTCAAATTTTAAAGTCAAGATACCTTTACATTGGTTTACCTTACCAGCTCCCACAATCAAATATCTCTCTGTAGTTAGCTCATTAACAGTAAAAAATCCAAAGAAAACACAATAATACCCATAATCCAGGCTCTCTGTGTATATTCCATCTTTATATGGCTTACTTTTTACTCTATTACTTTTTAATATTTATTTTATTATCTTTACTCCTTTAATCTATTATTGTCTATACTCTTTTATATTACTTTTACTGTCTCTTTAAAGACTGTTTTATTTTTAAAAATTATTTACTCCTTTCTATAACTGTCTATATTCTTTTTCCTCTCTCTCCCAAGCCTACGTACATTTTTAAAATACACTGTGATGCAATTTAGAGTTTTATTTTTGTCTGATTTTGTCTTTGATGGATATTTGTAATTATTTTTTGACCAGGAGTGCTTTTTAATAAAATGTTAAGCAGGTGTGGTTAAGACTAACTCTGCAACCCTGCTTGTTGGCTCCCCCCATCCAACATGGTGGAGGCATGTTTACCACCTCTGAGAGCCATGCTCACCACCCTAGCTCAAGGGATGCAACAGGTCTATGTTGCCATTAAGCAATTTGTAACATGCTTCTCACAGACCCTAAGTGCTCCATAGCAAGACCTCCCGAAAGAACCAGAGCTGTTCATGCTGCCAGTATGAACCAGAAAGCTGATTTTTAAAGGAGTTATGCCTCTGATTGCAGCCAGAAAACAGAGTCTATTTGGGGGAAAAAAGAAAAAGAAAAAGAAAAGAAATGTGGCTATCAAGAAGTTGTGCTTGGCTCCCATATTTTTGTGGGTCCAGAAGCCCTCTTTTTTAAAAAAAAAAAAAAGATTTTTTTAGATCTTATATGAATCATGTGCCACATTGGGCACCATTTCATAAATGAAGACTGCTCATTCGTTTCCAGGCCACCCAGACCTAAATAATCGTACAGAAACTATATTAACTACAACACTGTTAACTCTTGCTCCTTGGGTGACTACATGACATCTGCCTCCCTTGGCAGCTATATGGCATCTCCTTGACTCCACCTACTCTCTCTCTATAATCTCTGTTTGGATTTTTTTGCCTGGCTTTACTCTGCCAAGGCTTTGGCTGAAACAGCTTTATTTACCAACCAATAAAAGCAACACACATACAAAAGGATATCCCACATCAACCAAGAGAACAATAGAATAGTTGTTTTCAAGTTATACTATTAAAATAAGAATGAAGATTAGATAAACGCATCAAAGAAATTGACTTTTGTAAATAAGTACATGTCAACTAAAAAGATCATTTACATAAATAAGTATCCTATAGATTTCAGTACTTTCACTGGGTTTCATCTTTAAAATACTAAGGAGCATTGACAGTGTGCACATTTTTTTTCATGAAAAAATACTACATATTTTATATAATAACAATACATTGGTATAATACTCTTAGAAGCTACAGTAATGCATGTGAAGTTAGAGTTTTAGGAAACACTGGGTGCCACTGTGTACTAATTGCTATGTAAGGCCACAGTTACCTACTCTCTGCTCTGTTGTGGTTTCCTTTCATATATATGTGCAAAATGCAACCAATTTTCTAGAAAAATCTACTGATTAGGTAAAAAGCCTCCAATAATAACAAGGAGCATATGAGGATTAAACTTGACCCTTCTTTTCTTTCTCTTCACAATTTTAATTGACAACTGCCTTGTGCCCTGAAACAGCAGTGCATTTAAAAGGACAAACATCTTCATTTCATGCCTACATGTCTTCACAGAGAACTCTTCAAATGCTACTGCGTATGGTGCACACCCCCCACAACAACCAACATTAGAATTATTTGGCATCTAAAAGTTATTCCCACAGATAATGATTTATGTTTACTTTACCCCCCCTACACACACACACACACTCCCTGTCCTCTCTTGTTTGTATCCTCTTATTCCAGTTTCGGGTTCTAACATGTTGAACTGTGAGATGCTTAGAAAGGGGAATTCCTCCTTGGCATACCTCTCCCATGTGGCTATTATTCCCTGACTAACAGTGCCTGTAGTGAACGCCACTTACAAGGCATTAAACTTGGTGGGTTCTTTTTTTTGCAGTGCTGGGTTATATAATTGTTATTTTCATCTTAATTATCCCAAGTGAGTGGGAAGTCATTTCAAGATTTGGCTTCGAAACAAGTT
Organism: Chionomys nivalis; assembly: GCF_950005125.1. Classification (NCBI taxonomy): domain Eukaryota; kingdom Metazoa; phylum Chordata; class Mammalia; order Rodentia; family Cricetidae; genus Chionomys; species Chionomys nivalis. The sequence goes on along the minus strand of NC_080103.1, from coordinate 23,793,127 downwards.
AACTAGAAAAGAAACTCATTCACGTGCCTCATTCCTTAGGCATTCGGTTACCTCTTTACAGAAGGAGAAATACACACTAGTGTCCTCTCCACCATGGTTATGCATACACTCTAAAGGAGCATGATGCTCAGGGAACATGTAAAGTAGAGGAGTCCATCAAGGCAAAGTCTTTGTTGATTCTTCAGCTTTTAGCATTTGTTTGTCCATCTTTTAACTAAAGCATACATTCCTTCCTATGTTTCATTTCTCTCAATACTGACCATAATTTTTTTTCTTCTGTACCTTGGATGTGAATAAGGTGACAAACAGCACAGGTCTGCTGTTGCTCACAATGTTTAGAGTCTGACAGAGAAAAAGATTACACAAGAAACAATATAAAGCAAGACAGAGGTATAAAACTTTCAAACCAAAATTAAAGGTCACAGAAAAAGAGTACTCATCATGACCAAGTTAGCTTCATTCTAGAGATAGAATTCATATATATTAATCAATGCATACTGTTCATTACATCAAATATATAAACCACACGATCACCTAAATAGACACAGTAAAAGCCTTTGAAAAAATTCAACATTATTTCATGATAAAATAAGAAATGGAGAGGTTAGGAATGAAGAGAATAAACCTCAATGTAGCAAAGATTGTTTACCATGAACTTTATGATACACGGAGCAAAGCATACCTGCTAATACCAGGAAAATAACAAGGGTGTCCATTCTTTTCACTGCTTTCAATATAGTGCTTGAAGTACTAGCTACAGCAATATGACAAGAGAAAGTAATAAAAGGGATATAAACAGGAAAAGAAAAACTCAAAATATTCCTCTTTAATGATGAGAAATTTTACACAAGAGACTCTAAGGACTCCACTGAAGTCTCTTAGATCTGAAAAATATTTCCAGCAGAATAGTAGGGTGGGAAATTAACACGCCAAAATTAGTAGCCCTCTTATGTACCTATGACAAGTACACTGAAATAAAAAATAGAACACAATCCTATGCACAATAGCCTTCCCTACACAGATAAAGACTTCCTGAATGGTACTCTATAAGGGGTTCTCATGAAACTAAAATACTCCTCCTGTATAGCAAAGAAAACTGTCAAGTGAAGGGGTAGTCTACAAAATGGGAGAAAAGTTTTTACAAGCTATATCACCAAAGATGATTAATACTGGAAACCGACATTTTTTTTTAAAAATGAACATCAAGAAAACAAACTACCCAGTTAAAAATATGGGTCATAGATCTTCTGAGAGTATTCTGAAAAGAATGACTAATAACATTGTTAAAGATGTTTAAAATCATTAGGCATCAGAGAAATGCAAACTGTGATGACTTTGAGATTCCATCTCACCCATCAGAATACCAAATAATAAACAAATGCTGTCACTAACAAAGGGAAAGAAAAACCCTTACTTAATCTAGCACAGGCACTAGGAGAATCAGTTTGAAGGTCCCTAGGAAAGCTAGAAAGAGATCTATCATAAGACCCAACTCTACCATGCCCAAAGGACTCCGCATTCCGCCACACATCTAGTTGCTCAGTCATGTTCACTGCTGCTCTATTAACAACTTGAAGGGAATGAAATGAGCTTAGATGTCCATTCACTGATTAACAAAACCTTTTTTTCTTGAGAAAAACCTTAAAATAGTATTAAAATAATAACCGGGAGGTGGTGGTACACACCTTTAATCCCAGCACTGGGGAGGCAGAGGTAGGCAGATCTCTGTGAGTTCAAGGCCAGCCTGGTCTACAAGAGCTAGTTCCAGGACAGGCTCCAAAGCTACAGAGAAACCCTGCCTTGAAAAACCAAAAAAAGTATTAAAATAATAAAAATATACTGCCTTTTAAATAAAATAACAATGAAATTGTAAGACACCACTAGGATTCTTTTTATTATTTGCAGTTATGATAAAAGAAAAATAGAAACAATGTAAATTAACAGCAATAAGGAATTGACTATGTTAACTGTAGAGTGTATGAATAGAACAAAAGTTTCAACAATAAGCTGAAACTTTTGAAAACAATGTTATAAAACATTGTTATAAAATATGAAATCATGTCAAGTAGGTTGGTGGTGGGGCGGGTGAAAACTATAACAGGGTTCACAATGAGACACCATTTCTACTTTCAAAGTATACACAAGCCTAGAAAACGTCTGTGCCAACACATGACATAATGGCAGTGAGTTATATTATGTTATCAAATTATGAGACCTTTATTGATGTAAATTTTAACTTTGTATAGTTAACTTGTTTCTTTTCGAAAATTGGGGATCTTTGGAAGCCAGGAACTGAGTCTAGGACCTTGCTCATGTCTACCACTAAGATGCATTCTAACCAAAGGCTATTTAATTTAAAACATTATTTTTGTTGGCATTGGTGCTGAACAAAATTCTCCAATGAAATATTCGTTGCCTAAAAAAATACGTAAAAAAAAGAGGTTACTGAGAAGATTATTCATTCCCGTGGCACAGGACCCTGTTGGTGGCTCTGATCGTCCAGTCCCTCAGAAGTGCCATCATTGGGGCTCACCCCCACCATTTCCAAGCAGGCGTATGCCTTTGTCCCACTGAATCCCCCACAGCCTTCAGGATGTGCACCATAAAAACTAGGAGATGAAATATAAATTATGCATCAATTCTGTTTCATCTCCACTCGACTATAAGCTTCCCAAGGTCAAACAACATAAATTATTCAAGTTTTTATTCTGAGTATGGTGTTTGGTACCCAATAGTCTCTCAATAAAAGCTTGTTGAATAAATGAAGGCTGAATCACTGTTTATCATTCAATGTTAAATTATTTAAAACAATTTTAATAAATTTAAGTATTATTTCTTAGCTAATTTGCTTATATAAATATACGAATGATACAGGGCCTCTGTGTGTGCGTGTGTGTGAGAGTGTGTGTGTAATTTTATGTAGCTTTGGCATCGTTATGATTTCAAATTTAACTTTTTCATATAGAAGAAGAATTCAGATGCCCTTGCTTCAGTTTTTAGGAGTATGCCACGCACACATAGTTCATCTAGTTGACATAGAAAAGAACTTAGCGGCATAAGAACTTACCTGCTGAGTTTCCATACCTTCTCCTTTAACAAACCCCATCCAGCTCTTGTATATGTCCTGACAGACCACAACACACTACACGATATATACCACTACTCGGAATCTGCCTGACATAACATCTGTGCTCCAGGTTTGGAGAAGCTCCCCTCTGACTCATTATGCCTCCTATCCTGCCTGCGCAGGATCTTCAAGTAATAAATCTCTCAATGTCTTTACTGTTCTAATAGTGTAATAAATGGTGCTTCCTATCTGAGAAACTAAAGACTACCACAGGATCCTACCCTGCGATATTATGGAAAATACATGGTCAGACTCCCAGTGCCGGAGTGACTGGAGAGTATAACCTGAATATGAGTTGGCTGAGAGTTTCCCGTGCAAGGGATCCTATTGCTGGCATTTGAGACAACTCACCATACAATGCTGCCTTCCAACAAGATTCTTATGGCAGGCATACTGTACACCCTCCTGTACCTCCCCTTCATTTCCCATATAGGAAGAGGTACTAGCCACTCTGGTACTGTAACCCCAATTTTTCTAGAAGCTGCCAAATAGTATGCTGTCAATTCTGTATTTCAAACGAGGCACGACTTAGCCTATCAATTCTTAGAACAAAGATAATTATAAACATAGTTTCATTCTATAACTATCATACTTGAGCATTAGGCAGATAAAAGTAACTACAGACAAAATAATGCATTGCTAATTCCAAACAGCTTGTGTTATAAATGTGTAACTATTTTGGGAGAGAAATATGTTTAAAATAACAAGCATTATATAATGTAGACAGCACGTTTCTCCACCTATATGTATAGCCTTTGTGTTTATGTACCAGTTACAATAAATAGCAGCAAAAACTAAAATTAGCATGTCGGATTGATTGAGAGAAGTTGCTTTCTCTCCCGAACGAATAATTATTATTTATATCTTCAAATCATTACCTGCCCACAAGCAAAAATTTAAATGACTCTGTAAGCAAATGAAATTTTAATTTCTAACGTTAATAACTGCTTATGTGGTATGATTCTGAAATTTCAAACACAGAGCATTGTATCTGAAACTCTGCCATTTTAAAATAATGAGTTGCTATATGTTTTTCTCACAGAAGCCACTTTGCAAAATGAACTTGTCGACAAATGTGTACTCCCACATATCTTCAACACAAACGTGCATCCAGCCCCTTTCTCTGAAAGATTAAATTCATATTAGAAATATGACAACTATTTCTAAGAAGCTTAGAGTTAAATATAATACATGAGGGGTATTTAGGAGAAGAAAAACCACACAAAAGAACACTTTCTTAATTCTTCTATTACTCAATTTTGAAGTTTCTCAGAATGATTTTATAGGGGGAAAATGTGTTTTCCTGACATGAAGACGCAATGTTACAGGGCTGGTCCACATACACGGGCCCATCTGCGGAGCCCACAGGCTGCTGCTTCTCAATGATCAATGCTTTCAGGGCCCCCGTGTTCGTCTTTTCTATTTGATTAAAAGCACTAAGGGGTGAAAGAATTTGATTCAGGGCCACTGGCTTCAAAGCTCCTGAAGCCCCCCATCTGACTAGTATAGGTTACATAGGATGTCTTAGAAGGAATACAAACCAAACAAACCAAAGCTTTGCCATACACCATGCTTCAGAGAAAACTGCTAACAGATGCACCTCTGCTTGCCTCATGGGTGAAAACGGATGCAAGAGTAATAAGAAGGAAATACAGATACAAGCTTCTAAGTATACTCCATTACTACTTAAAATATGGGCATTAAAAACACTTGAAAGATGGACAGGTGTCAATCAGAGAGTGAGGACTCTGGACCATGGAGAACCCCTGTTCCAGCTTGCACACTCACTGCTGCCTGGCTGGCCTTTAAAAGGCTATCCTTGTCTTCTTGAAGGTGTCTAAGACTTTAAAACTATAGTTTTCATCAACCTAACAACCTTTGAAATCTGCTAAAGAATGTATGTCTTCAAGATATAGCCATGCATGGGAACTAGACAAGATCTTTTGCAAGGTTTGACTCTGTTGCTCCAGTCAGTCAGGATTCCTTACAGATCTCCAATGCTGGCAATGCTCATTGCAAAAAGGGTATCCAAGGACTTGAAGACATCTTTGCCCTTTGGAGATTCACAAATGAAATTTATTTTTGTCTAAAATTTATTTTATTATTTTAAATTGCTTGTGTATGTGGTATATTCATGTGAGTACAGGTTCCTGTGAAGGCAAATTGATACACTTGGATCCGGAATTACCGGTGATTGTGAGATGCTGGGAGCAGGTTCTGGAAAGCAAACTCAGGTCCTCTGCAAGAGCGGTAAGTGATCTTATTGCCAAGCAAGACATCTTTCCAGCTGGCAGAAGGAATTTCAGTGCATGACCTTTTTCATCACTGAAAGGGCTGGTGTAAGTTTGGTTTTATTGAAAGAAACTTCCGTTGAAAAACAAAAAGAGGCAATAACTTCATTGTCTCAGACCAAATACTTGAGCTGCCCCTCACAAGTCACTCGACAAAATGAATGTGCACAATCTTTACTGGAAGGGATTGAAAATATCTCTGCAAACGCAGTAACCACTGGGCATATTATACCCTTAAAGTGTCTTTGGGCTTCTTAATTTGAGGTAGGTATGAATTGAAACAAGCATAGTACAGATATGGCTTCATAAAATTCTCTTACATCCAGCATATGAAAGCTAGAAAGAATAGTAGGCAGATTCACACACACTGTGATTTAAAATTGTAGTCAGAGCTTCAAAAGAATGCTAATTTGAAAAACCAAGAGTTTGCTAGCTCTTACCTTTGCTGACCATTTTATCCCCTCACCTTTCTATGCTAGCACATTCCTCCCTATGCTGCCAGTGAGGACAGAACGTGATACTCTACAGCGGTTATTCAAGACCCCAAACATGACTCCTATTGTCCCAATTTGGCTCTCAGTGGATGATAAAGAAAACTTGTTTTCAGCCAAAATATACTGCAAAACTTATCAAAATATTACTTTTTAAACACGTCGTCCTCTGTACTGCTGTGTTTAGAATCTTTTGTCCCTCTCTCTTACACTGAAACATATGAACAACGTTGGGAGATGCTCATCAGCATAGGACTGCAATGCCTTTGGTCATGTATATAAGCTCGTCCTCAAAGTTAAACACCAGTAAAACATAATTGTCCGTCTTGTTATCAAGCCATCTTCATAGCTTTCCAAGTGTAGAGGAGAACTGTGTATCAGTTTAACAAGAAGGCTCAATGATTTTCAGAATACACCCCCGGGTTACTTTTTATAAAGTCAGCCTCATTGTCACATTAAATACATATTGACTGATCACCTACTGTGCTCCTGAGACTAAGGCATACATATGGAAGAACAAAGATCCAGATAATAATGTACGAAAGTTTATAGAAAGTATCACATACACTTTTAAAAATATGGTAACAAGTTCTGACCTGGGAAAGAAATATACATGGTCCTCTCAGGGAGTGTGTTGGAGGGGGGATACGGGAAAACTAAAGCTGAGTTTAGGTAGATGGGTGATGGATAAATAGGAGTTAACCAGATACAGATGTCTAGTAAGATTATCTTAGCCATAAATAAATAAATAAATAAAAGCATGAGCTAAGACACGGTGGCAAGAATTCAGCACACGTGAAAACTCATTAGAGGTCTGTTGCTGCAGAATCTGAGATGAGCAAACAAACAAGAGAGAGAAAGAAGTGAGAGTCTCGGAGTCTTATATATTCCAAATCAGGAGAAGGGTTCTTACTCCCACTTTATGAGTGTGAACAAGAGAGGTGTTCCCTCTCCACCTTGGCAGTTCTTCTTCCAATGACCTGGAGGAGGCAATAGAGGAATTTAGGTTTGGATGCGCTGAGATTGTTATAATAGCCAATAAATTGAATAATCGTTTATAAATACTAGTGGTGTAGGAGGAGGGGAGGGTTGGAACAAAATTGTGGTTGGAAGTGGTCCATGCCAGATGAAGAAATAAGAGAGGCATTTTCTTATGTAAAACAAGAAAACTAACTTTACTAAAGTTAATTTGACTGTTCTTAGGACTTTGGGCCATAAAGTCACCACAGTGTCACAGATAAAGCATTTGTCCCCACTAGGGGCAGACTTTTCTCACTGCATCCACCTGCCCTGGCAACCACTGCTGAACACTTTGTTCAGAAGATAAACAGCAAGCACTACTCCTAGAAGGGGCAGTCAGCCCTGTAGCAGAGGTAACATGTATATCTCATTAACCACAGCTCCCAAATTCACTTTCTCCAAATCAATGCTCTGATGGTTATACAATGAGATTGAGAGTGGGATCCAAACTAGACTCAGGAACCTTGCCTGCACGCGGCCCTTTCTGCTGAGAGCAGACCCTATTTCTCGTAGACCAACACTAATTCAACAGTCATAGCTGCTAAAGTGCTTGTTCTCAAGGGGAACAAAGCAAGAGTCTTATTTCTCAAAAGCAGGAACCTTGGAGAACATCACAACTGTATCTATCTTTTCGAAAGGGACGGGGGCCTTCCACTGTGAAGGAGCCACCATGGGCAGCTGAAACCCGCTGTGCCACTATTTCCAGTCATTAGGAACTTTTATCTTTGGCATCAAGGCCATTTTCTCAAATATTGCCTGATTCGTGTTCTACTGGGTCCTCCCCCTCTCCTTCTTAGAAGCAGGTGGTTGAGAGCTCTGTTTTTTTTTGCCTTAGGGAGCACTGCGGGATAGAGAGCAAAGGCTTGCCGAAGCCACTGACTCCTTTTGGCCTCTGTAATTACTGAGTTACAAAAGAAGTTGCTGGGTGTTTCAGAGGAGAGAGAGATGAGAGCCAGCCTTCTAGAGAACAAAGGAGTAAGGCAGGGGCCTGGATGGAGAAGGTGACCAAGGTGTATGAGTGTCAGCTCAGGGTTACTTTCTGCTCTGTGGAATCCACGTGATGGCTTCCTAGGTGCCTGGCAAGCTGGGACTTCAATCCTGAGACCTTCTTAGGCAGAGACCACTCTTTCCCACACTTGAGACACAGTCTTAACAAGAAACAGATAAATATTCAAGGCAGAGTTAGGCTGATGTATGCAAATAAGATGTGTCTTTATTTCATGGACTTCTAAACATACGAACTGAAACCTACTAATTCCTGGCATATGTCTTCCTGTACCGAAGTACCCTTGCTTCTGAGACAGGCAACAGGCACTGTACCTGGTTCCCTGCCCTCCTTGAAAAATACTTCACTAACTGACCAGTATATTTTTTTAACTCTTTAAATATTCATCTACAGTAACCTTTGAAATATTCTATTGATCTACATGTCATACACACATTTATCATTAAAACTATTTCTCAGTAAATATACTAGCTAACATGTGCTTACCATTGCCAGACCATGTTCTAGGAGCCTCATCTTTTAAATGTAATAAAAATTCCAGAAAGCGGGTCTTACTATGATATTCCTTTGATGAAGAAGACATATTAAGGCACAGAGGCGTATGTGACTTAGGTAAGTTAACTGAGCAGGGGAAGGGCAGAAAATGGATTCAAACCTAGGTAGGTAAGTCTGCTCTGAAATCTGTGCAAAATTAAGTTTCCAAAACAGCATTGTAAGTGAGATACAAGGAAGCAGACAGCTGGGAGTGTTGGCTAGCTGCTAACAGAACTAGAACCTTAAAATCAGAATAAGCAAGACCAAAGCATGACCACTAACCTGAGAGTCTGGAACTAATGTGGCCCTACCTTATAGGTTTCAGCTTGCCTTTCACGGCTGCCTTAATCCAGGATTCTGAAGATGGGTGTAATGGCCGCGAGAAAGCCATCCTCAGCAAGAACCTACTGAGGTCCAGGCTCGCTGCTAAGGCTCTACAAACCCTTCTCTCCTTAATCCCTATACAGCAGGTTTGATGGGTGGATGCTAACATCACTCCAGGTGAATGCAGTATGGACTGAAGGAAGGGGGATGGACCACAAAGAGAGAAATGCTGAGCCTTACGTTGGTAACTCTAAATCATTTTTCCATTTTCAAAGTCTTTCTCCTTCTTTGTCCTTCTCCTTCTTCCTTCTCTTCTTTGTGACTTTTGAAATCTTTTCTCATGCTATGTGGCCCAGGCTGACCTCAAACCCTCCAGACTGTGCCTCCCTCTAGCTAGTGTGGCAGGCATATCCCACCATGCCCAGCAAAACTACTTATATATAAAGTGGGCTTCACGCACACTTGATGATGTGTGAAGGATGTAAGAGCATTCTCCCATAATAGGACGATAATAAAGGGAGTATAATCAACAAGGATTCTACATCTGCCCAGAATATAAGCTAAGATTTTCCTAAAACTAATGTGACTACATTTATTATAAAGAATACTGCTACAATTGAGTGGAGATGTCTGGTACTGTTTCTGTTAGGAGTACGCACTACCAATATTATAATTTAATTACTATAAAAGTAATACTATACTACCAATAATAAATCACAAGACAGAGATACAGTCAGATTACGTCAATTATTTTGAATGGCACAGCTGTGCCACAAACCCTCCTTTCTACACACATGGAAAGATATCACAGAGAGCATGCATAGCAAGAACAAATAGCAGCCCTGCTCAACTTGTTCAGGGTCATTTGCTAAAATTCCCCAACAATTTTAGTATTTAATTTTAAACCACAGCGAAGGCACACAAAGGAAAGGTCTGGATGCTGTGGCATGAACTCTTACCTTATTTGGAGCTGAAGAGTCAAAGCAGGCAGAAGCTTCAGAGTGCTTACTGCACCTACTTGCCCCACCTTGCCAATGGAAGCCATGCAGAGGAAACCTTCTCAGGCTCCAGCCAGCTTCAGCTGGCCTTTCTCCTCTGGGATCTAGACCCATATATGGTACCATGGGCTGCTTCTCCCCAGAAACCCTAACTTCAAAGCCTTAGCCTTTTGCAACTAAGGGTGTTTTTTCTTTTCTCTGCAACTTGAACATGGGTATTTTTCTTGGTCCCTCTTAGTGGACATTCTCCATGACCTAAAAGTCTGCAGCATTCACAGCTCTGACTAGTCTGGATACAAGAAGAATCGCTTGATAAAGTATACTTAGGTCGTGAGTAATCCCTCCCTAGACTCCTAAATTAGTTCAAAATACTAAATACTTTATCTGAGTAGAGGAAAACATACATAGTGGTCCCTCTGTAACTCTGTTTTGCATTCATGGATTCTACCTGTAACATATTCAAAACATTCAGGAGAAAATGTTGCATCTCAATTGAGCATGCGCAGGCTTTTTTCCTTGCTGGTATTCTACCAAAATACAATAAAAGTGCTACCATATAAAATCTACATTGTACTGGGTCTAGAGTCTAGAAATTATTTAGCACATATGGGTAGGATGTGTATGGCTTATATGGAAATTACGTTTACCACTTCTATTGAATTTGGACAAGCTTTCAATTATCAGCATAGCTCGCTCATTTATCGTGAGAAATGAAAAGTAGTGTAAGCATGGAGCACATTATATAATCACGTTAAAACTCGATCCATAGTTATGTCACCAACACCATGCATAGTTATGCATGGACCTACAGACTATTCCTATTATTCATATAATAACTTACAGTGGTTGTGTTCAATAAAGTGTGCAAAAAAAGAGACTAGTGAATTGTCAACGCTCGCCACAGTGCAGCAAGAGGATCCCATAAAGAGGACCCAGGTATGAGTGTCTAAAGAGCTTGCCAAGGAAAAGGCAAAATTTTAGAAGAATCTGCATGATTCAGCAAGAATTTCTAATTAAGGTGTAATCTATCATCCAAAGTAACACGTGTTCAATGGGGTTTGAGCTGCCAGTGGTCTGTCACTGAGGCTTCCTGCAAAAGTTCCCAGGCTACTTATCCAGCATGTTCACGCTCATCTACTCTTTCGCAACAAGGGTGTGGGGGAGTCAGAATCTGTGAAGAAGTCTGTGCAGACTACACAGAGAAAATCCCCCAGGGAGAAAGTCCAGAGCTGATAAGAAGGTCAAAAAAATGCAGGGGAAAAGACAAACTTGCTAGACCAGTAGTCTTTAAAAACTGAAGAAAGAAAAATCCCTGCCTGCACTTTGATTTATCCCCCTTGACAGAAACTTCCTCCAATCCTTCTCTGCCCCATCTGCTTTTCTAAGCTATTTTGATATTTAAAATGAACCTCCCTAGGCATCAAAACGACCTCCTCTTTATCCCTGACTGCTTGGGGGGCTGGGAGGAGGTGCTGCAGAAAGAATTGCTCAGGCTATTGAAGCTGCAGGCTGCATCCTCAACCATATCCTTATAAGGTCTTGGCCTCTGTTTCTTCGTTATGTTTCTAATAGCAGAGACTAAAGAATTAAAAGAAAGAAAGAAACAAGAAAGAGAAAGCCATCTGACAAGAACAAAACAATTCACTTTCAGGAGTTCCAGGAACTTCCTCCATGAATCCATTCCTACCACATGAATACCTGGCTGCTGACCGTCATAAACAAAGAGATCGGAGCCCCTTTGATTTCTACGCCAGGTTTTATCAAAAAAGTTTTAGGCTGTTAAAATTGATGCATCTCTTTTCTAACATGAGGCCAGTATGAGTTCTTTTCCATTTTTAATACTGTTATTCCTTCCATCTATTGATGATTCACTGCTTCCCTTGCATTTTTTCTAAACTGTAAACAGTTTTGTAAATTAGAAAATAAACAAGCAAAAAGATGCAAATATATAGTTGTAACAAAATGTTAAATCCTCCAGTAAATGGGGTGGGGGAACCCCTGCATAGATGACAGGTAACCACAGGGCTTGGCTGATCTCTATGAGCACCCAAGTAACGCTACCACTGAGAGTTCAAAACACATAACAAAATAAAGATTCCAGAGAGGGGCGTGGTCTGCCGCCCTAGATTGCAGAAAGGAGAGCATCTAAAGGTTCAAGCCTGCTACTCCAGCCTGAACTATGTAGCAGTCCCATATCACAAAACAAAAACAAAAAACGAAGCAACAACAAAAGACTTTGTAAGTTGGCTCTTTATATATTTATATTTATCTATCAAACTATTTATTTACTTATGGTTTTCAAAACAGGGTTCCTTTTTGTGTAGCTCTGGTTGGACTGGAACTCACAGATAATCTTCCTGCCTCTGCCTCCCAAGCACTGGGATTAAAGGTGTGCACCACCACTTCCAGGCTTCTAACTTTTTATTTTATTGCATGCCTCTGTATGTCATGGTTAGAGTCCATTTTCTATGGACCAAAGCGTTGCCTCACTTGCATAATCACTAACCTTACGGCATACACAAAGCAGATATGTCCATACTATTCTACAGATGAGAAAGCCAAAGCTTATTAAAGAGTTACACAGAAGGCCCTAATAATTACACAGATGGTTGGCTTGAAACAGACTTTCAAACTTAAAGTCTTTACTGTTTGCTGCAGGTCAGGGTACTGAGGCTCCTGGCCCATCATCTGGTGCCAAGCATTTCGTTTGAAGTATGCAGACTGCATCATGACCACACAGGCAGGGCAGGAAGCAACAGGGCCAAGAAACTGAACGGCTTGCTGTCAGCTAGGAGCCCAAACTCTTACTCAATACACTCTATTGCTTGCTATGCACTATGGACAGGAATTCTCAGAACAGTTTAAATTTACATAACACCATACATTAACAGTCAAATTAAAACCTTTTCAGATGAGACTTTAAAAAATGGTGCTTTTTTTTTTCCTTTTAAGAAACATTATTTAAGAAATTGGCATGAATCGTGAAGTATGTTTCTTTCTTGTGCTTCGATGATGATTAATGAACTCCTCTTGGAGAGGCAAGATCTGTACTTGGCATTGATATTATAAACTTCTCTCATCTCAGTAGCTTCTCTCAGGTAGGAAGGCAGTTACATAAGGCAGTGATTAATGAGATGCCACAAATGTTGATTTAGTCCCAGATAGCAAAAATTTCCTCTCTTAAATCTAAACGCTTCACCAAAATTAATTTTAAGACGCACTACAAATAGGAGGGAAGTGCCAATTCAAGCTGAAAATACATCGTGTGCTCAACCTGCGTCCATATGTTTTCCACTTTCTTCCTGTTTTGCTAGGCGGAAAAAAAAAATACCTATCCTTGAACAGTTTGAGATTCCAAGAAGATGCTGCCATTTCGTTTTCTGAAAACCATTGGCCAGATTTGTTCTTGGATGTTGCCTGAATTTAAATGGAAGATGTAAATCCTATTTAAATATGGGATCCTTGAAGCGCCGCACTCCAGTTTGGGAAATGGCTAGTTTCTTTTTCAGGGGTGAGAGCTGCATGTGGCGGTGGAGAAAGGTGTGTGGACACTCGCACCTTCTTAACTTCCCAAGGACGCTTAGACTACACAAGCAGCAAGAATCATTCTTAGTTCCGGGAAGGAAGTTTCTGTCTTCAGCTGAAGGCATCAAGCTGTCCTGACTGGGTCACTGAAAACAGCAGGGACTTGAAAGTAGCCTGTGTTTTCTCAAAGGAAAAGCAATGCATCGGGCAGGACACCAGTGGTACTGTCCCAGCTAGATCCTACCAACCTCCCCCAGGAAAGTGTTTTTTAAACATAAGATGGGTTAGCAACAACGGAGAGCTTCAGAACTTCCAGTGATGACTAAGGTCGCAGGTGCCACACTTTTGCCTACACAGCCATTCACACTGTCACCAGGACTGTCATTAATCTGTTCTCCACTGAATCTGCTTTTACATAACTACATAGAGTTTTACATAACTCTAGAGCCCTGGGGCCATCAGATATAAGGCACACAAGACAGTGAATGAGTAACTGAGAGGTGGGATTTACAGTATAGATACAATTCATTCTTGTCCTGGGCAGGGCGGACTATGGGGGCTTCCATCATGTTAATCAGAATGGTGTATAATTATAAAGGCCATGAACTGATTATTTCTGAAATTCTCCATGCGGTGGAGCTGTCTGCAGTTGGCTGTGAGCCGCTAGAACAACAGAAAGCAAAGGTACAATGAGCGGGGACTGCTGCACAAGCTTTCCCAACTGGAGCTCTGAAGCACACACTTCAACACGACTCGTGATTAGGCAATATCTACCAAAGGCTTCGCGTTAAGCAGAAACCGAGAACTGAACAACAGTTACTAACACTAAAGATCGTCTAGTCTTGATCTTGAAAGCAGCTGAGAAAATGAACATGAGAATGACATATAATATTGAGGAAGATGCCAGCTTTCACACCCAAAGAGAATAAGGGGAAGAGTCACTCTGAATGGAAGATGTCAGCTTTCACACCCAAAGAGAATAAGGGGAAGAGTCACTCTGAGTGGAAGGGGACAGACATATATCATTTTCTTCCTACATCAAAAGAAGACATAAGAAATGTAATCTTAGTTTTTTTTCATATCTTAGAAACAAGAAAATCTGATTATCTCAATGTAGACCACTGATGTTCATATAAAAATTATCTTTCTAGCTCCACAGAGCATATATTGCAACATATCTTGTACACAATAACATGGTCTAAGCAAGCCATGAGTATAATATATAATAAATGCAAAACTACACAGTACAAAATGTAGATTTTAAACAACATATGAAAAAGACCGCTTAAATGTATAAACAGTTCAAAATCATTGAAAACATTTTGATTTGTACTTTAGAGCTGATCAGAGAATAAGTTTTTACCTAAAATGTTAAAAAGTTAAAGCAAGAAAGTTATTACTCAACTTAAAATAAACAGATAAATACTATTACAAAGACTTAAAATTGTGACGTCCATATTAGACACACTTACGAATGTATTAAAATCTTTAAATCTAAAAGCATAAAATGGAAACAAAATCTTAAAATCCTTGATGATCTGCAAATTTAAAACCTATATAGAAACAAATATGCTAGAAAATTATCCAAACACTTTTTAAAGAATGGAACTTGGATTGGTATTTTTTAAAAATCCAATAAGAAAAGAAAAAAAGTGTTTATATATCTTTCTTACAGATCTTTGGAAAACAGTAAATTTTGGAAATAAAATTAGGTAAAGAACAAGCAGGTAATTCAAAATTAAGAATACTATAAGTATCCAGTAAAAATTAAAAACCAATATCTTACCTAAAATTAAGTTTATATTTGAACTTACTGGTACTTGATAACTACAGGTGGTCCTCAACCTAAGGTGGCTGGGACGTTGGAATTTTTGGCAGTACTAAATTAATGCACATTCAATAGAAACCACACTTGAAACTTTTGTATCTTCCCATTTAGGTCAAAAACAGTACAACATTCTCTTCATTCGCAGGGAGGCAACAGCCAGACACAATTCCAGTCAGTTCTAGTCAGAGGATTTATGAGGCTAAACAATTGACACTTGAAGAAGGGTACCTGCCTGCTATGTGTAAGGCCCGAGCTTGGTCCCCAGCATTACAGACCTCTCTCTCTCTCTCTCTCTCTCTCTCTCTCTCTCTCTCTCTCTTTCTCTCTCTCTCTCTCCCTCCCTCCCTCTCTTTTTCTCTCTCTGTCTTTGCCCCCCTTCTCTCATACACACACACACACACACACACACACACACACACACACACAAAGATGAGATAGTACAGTGGGTTAGAAAACTATGATGCTGGCCCATTAAGTGCATTGTTTACTTCATTATATTTTGAACTTACAATAGATTTACCAGCACAGAATACCATCATAAACTTACCCCCAAGCCTGCCTACTTGGCAAATGGTTCAACAAATATGTTCAAGAAACAGTGATTAAAATCAGATTACCAAACCTTGAAAACTACAGACATTTTGTGTGGTGGATTGAAAGAAAGCGGCCCTCTGAGGGAGTGGCACTATTAAGAGGTGTGGCCTTGTTGGAGGATGTGTGTCACTGTGGGGGCAGGCGGACAGGCTCTGAGGTCTCTTTTTTCTCAAGCTTTCCTCAGTGTGATAGTCAGTAGGCTTCCTGTTGCCTGCTAGCTGTAGTACTCTCGGCTGCTCAAGCGCTACGTCTGCCTGCACGCCGCTATGCTCCTGGTCAAGAAAATGGACCGAACCTCTGAAACTGCCAAGTGACCCATCCAAATTTAGTGTTTTCTTTATAAGAGTTGCCGTGGTCATGGTGTCTCTTTGCAGCAATAAAAACACTAGCTACCACAATTTGCAAACACGTTATTCTACACAAAAAAAAGAAGCATGAATAAAAGCTGTAAGGGGGTAAGGTCACTTAAGTGAGTGGATTCCACGTATTTCTTCAGGGAGCTTCTTAGAAAATTTCCCTCATGTTTTCTGAAATTTTCATAATAAACTTCTGGGTGTAAAAAGTTTAGCTTATTAAAGAAAGCCAATTATTTTTCAAAGTTTACCTCACACCTTTAACTCATACCTGAACAATGAATACCTGTTGTGTTTCTGTCCCTGCTATGGTTATTCAAAAAGATATCACAACCAAATGAACATGAGGCCATTTTCAGAATCGCATCATATTTTCAGCTATATATTAAATAGTTAATGCCTTAACATCTTTTTAAAAAAATTCCACTTTAATACGTAGCCTGCCAGAAATCATCCTTCCTACTTCCAAACTGTTCGAACAAGCAGCGCGAGCTCTGCCAGAGTCAGCCACCCAGTTTGTTTCGGAGCCAGGGTCTACCAGTTGTTTGTTTCCGAACCTCTAATTAGCTGCCTTATCTTTCTCGAAGGATTCTTCTGGTGCTAAGTTTTAATCGTCCAAATTAATTGAAATACTGTAGCAATTTGAGATTAACATTTTCAAAATTAACAATGCATAAAATAAAAAATCAACCATGAATCTGCTTTGAAGCAGCAGCCACTAATGAACTCTGCAAAACAGAGCCGATCCCACTACTAATTTTCACTGTCCTGTGCCCTTAAGTCTTGGGAAAATATGCTTCCCCTGGTCAAAAGCAGTAGGCTTCACAGGTTAGAGATACTTTAGGCTCAAACAGGATGAGTAAGTTTAGCGCCCACCATATACTGCATGATTCTGGGTAAGCCACTTAAACTCAAGAATCCAGGATCTGGCTTCCCTCCCATGGTTGGGTCCTGTAAGGCTTTAATTGCTAGGATACCCTACTGCCTTTTTGGCTGACATGTTCCGGTGAAGTAAACATCCACATAAGAAAATTTTCACAGCAAAGAATTGGGAGCAGTCCCTGGCTATGTGTGGTAGGTATCCGGGCCTTCAGTTCCATCATCTAAAGAGAGTGCTGCTTCCAGACACCTGAGTTTGAAAATGGACCCCTCCCCAGCTGAGTCTCCAGATGACATTACCTTACATGCTAAATGAGGCTCTGGGAGCAAACCTGAAGCAGAGAAACTGGAGTTAAACCATGCTCAGGTGACAGAGTCATAGAAACTATAAGCTATTATTTAGGACAACCTGTTACACACCTGTATGGAGCCAGTGCAGGTGTGAGGATGCATTAGTGACAGTCATCACTTCCAAAGCACTAGGTACTGACACCATGGGAAAGTGCTTCATCCAGCAATCAATTTGACCTTCACTGAGACACAGTTGCTACTTATCCCTATTTTAGAAGTGATAAATATGGGTAAACTCTCCCAAAATTATGCATCCTTGCTGACCTTTGCCAATGCAGAGCCCTCAGTATAAACCACAGCCTCTTAAAATTCTGACATAAGTTCAAATGGAAGGAATAATGGAATGGAAAGGGTTAAGTTCAGATGAGGGAGGGTAGGTCAAGGTAAAGGAGAACATATGTTCAATAACACGAAAGGTCTTCGGGAAAAGTCATGTGGAAATCTACTGTAGTCTCTCTCTCTCTCTCTCTCTCTCTCTCTCTCTCTCTCTCTCTCTCTCTCTCTCTCTCTCTCTCAGACACTCAGACACACACACACACACACACACACACACACACACACACTGATTCATAGAAACTAAGTTATCATCTGTCCTTACCTTTCCTTATTATTTGCTTTCTGTCACAGCTGCAGGCTATGGCCTTAATGTAATACATCCATGTCCATGGTTTTCCTTCCTGACCTTTCCAGCACTTAGGCACCTTCTTCCCCTTCGTTCCCATGAAATATGATATTTTAGGATCTTGTTTGCTGTTTGGTAATCAAATGGACCAAACTGTACTAACACTGAGTAGGCAGGAGTGGGACAAAGAACTCTTGCCTTCTAACAGTCCAGTATCTGTGTTCATAGGAGAATTCCAACTCCATGTTTCACGTGCAAGGACACAGTTGGAAAAACAACCATGAAACCGTAAGACAAGAAAACTGCTTCTCTCTTGGCTTTGCTGCCAACTAAAGCTACCATTTGGAGTCAGTGTTTATTGGTCTTCTCTGCCTCCTATTTCAGGTTTTGCACCTCCTTATTTACTTCAGAAGGAACTACAAGTAGCAACGGACTGTTGACTGTCCCATTCATAAATCTATACCATAGACTTGGGCAGCTCATCATAGGATGAACAGTACTGCTATCAAGTATGTTATGTTTTAGTTCTCTTTCTTCCAGCAAATATAAATAAAAAAATAAAATACATGTTCATAAAAGCAAGGAATTGTCCCTATAATATTAATTTTAGTCACACAGAAAAAAAATGTGTTGGGCCCCCAAAGGAAAAAATGATCTATAAAAACAAATGCTAAGAACCTAATGTAAACTTTTCTTTTCATTCAAATTTTTAAAAAATCAATTTGATGATATTGAAAAGTAACTACTAATATGCTATTTTGACCGAAATTTTACAAACTCTACTCCCATGATCCAGTTAATGGGATAAACCTATTTGTAAATAGAACTGTGATAATAACATAACCATAAACTAATTTGTCAATGGCTTCTCTCCTAGGATCAGTTAGATATTACACCAAATACTGTTATTGAAGAGTAATAAGTTTTGATCCAATTGGTTTCTTTCATCTAACAGTTGGGACCACAGCTCTGAAATGAGATTATCTGGCTCTCAGAAGTGGTTGGCCTATAACAAATTTCTGAAATTTCTATTTTTATCTAGTATTGCACGGCACATAGTTTGTCTTCTTATATGGAGCAGAAGTTAACTATCATGGCCACAGATACAGAGATGGAGACATAGTGCATCTTCAAGGTAAAGAACATTTTAGCAATGATAAATGTTCAAAGTAGCTCACTATGATTATGACTTCCTTTTTGGAATGCTTCTCTAAACATTTAATACACGTATACTTTATCTTCTAAAGATAATATTATCAGTAAGATTATGCTACAAGTTTGTAAGTGACCCTTAAGTAGATTCTGTGTATTATAGCACAAATATTTTGTTATCTCTATAATCACATTACTGCTACTCTTTGCCATCTAAAAGGACCCCCCCATGTATACCTATGAATATTCACTTCCCCTTTGTTCCTATTCTAAAGCTACCCATGCTGCATGAAAGACCGGCTTGGCAAGGCTTGTACAGACCTGCCAGAAAGCAGTCACGGTCCTTTGTGAACTCCGAATGAGCTTTAAAAAGGAGAAATAAATCCTCAAACCGAAAGAGACGTGAGCCAGGTGCTGTGATGTTCATTTCAGAAATCTGTTATCCTGGCAAGGAGAATTAGAAAGGTAGTCCTGAAAAATAACTACAAGGGGATCAACTGCCTCAGTGCAAAACTAGTCTTATTGTTCAGAGTTTAATAGAAGCTTGGAGGAAAATCAGCTGTTTTAGAAACCAGAGCACACTCTCCAGCTTCCTTCACAGCTTGGGTTTCTCATTCCTCTGCAATGAATCTTAATCACCGGGTTCTCCTTGCCCCATTTTGTCTTTTCAAGTTTATTTGCTCTCAATGTAAAATATAGATCTGCACCTTCACAATTAGGCTCCCAACATTTAGGATAGGATTTATAGATTTGATGGAAAATTATTTTGGGGCTGACAGAAAAGACAGAAGCAGGAATGACTGATTAATATGGAAATATGACAATCTATGGAATTTGTCTCTTGTTGATTGCAGACAAAGGCTCGCTGACAAAAACCGCCAAGAAGGTACATGTTTCCGTCACTTAAAAGAAAGGGGTCATTTTTAAAATTAGCTTTTAGAGCCGTGATTTTAAAAATAATGAGCTGTTGGGTTTTTTTTTTTTTTTCCTTTTTTTTCTCATCACTGTTTTCTACTCCGAAACTAAAATATAAGATTTCTCTATTGGATAAGTTGCTCTGTGTAAAATCAAATGTAAAGGAAGTCAGCAATTCTATTTAGATCTGGAATGCAATCCTTTGACATTAAAGCTCCACGAAGAACCATATTAAATTCCAATTTAATACCATAAGCCAGCATAACAAAATGTTTATTTACATAAATGCAAAGCAACTACACATAAATCAGTTTAACAGTAATCTGAGCCCACAGTTTCTTATCTTTTATAATTCATTTAGCTTATTTGCATGGACTATGCAATTAAAAATATTTTCCTATGTTTGTAAGACTATTTGCTAAGATACTATGTTATACCATCGTCCAAAGGATCTGTATGTAGAATAGTTAAATGCTAAATTTCCTTACAACTAATGTATATACATAGGCATTTAAGCAACTGAAACCTGGTGTTTTTATCTATTCCCTTACTACCTAGAATATAAATATTATGGAGAAGGACAATATTGTTTTTATAATTCACAACTTGCCTATGTTTAATGCCAAATAAGGCATGAGGTTGATGATGACAGATTACTTGGATCCTGTCTTCACATAAGGACAGGGAGAGCATGAATATCAGTCCCGCTCATCTGGAGGAGAGAACCTGACCATTGCTGAAGGTGCATCTGCTAAGAAATGGTTAAGACAACTCCTAAGGGTATAAGACTGCAACCTTTCCAAGTCATGGGTATCATGTCTATAATCAAGAAGGCAACAATGAGCACAGAAAGAATGCATCCACTTAGCCATTATTTGATCATTTATTAGGCAAGGTTATAACAGTACACATAAGCAGATTAAACTCAGAAGAGAGGAAGCATTTCCCATCCTCTCCATCTAATCTTTAGACAGCACAACAAAGAATAAAAATCTGAATTTTTTAAAGTTGATGATGGTGGACTCACATACAGGAGGTTATGAGTTCCACGAATGTAATATGATTTTACAAAAGTCTAAAAATATGAACTCGATGAAAAGACCACATTCTATGGCACCCAGATATACTGCATGCAAACAGAAATCAATTTTGAGTCTGCAATACTTAGACAGAAGGAAATTTTTAAATCTAAGTATTAAAATTTAATTGGCAACTTTGACCTTGAGTGCCACTTGAGGTGAAAAATATTACAGCAGTGCTTGGATTAACTTGAGACTTATGATCTCATGTTCTTGAAAAAGGCCCAGCACCTCCGTGTTCCTGAAATAATTGATCTGACTGTTACAAGTGTTGTTGTCCCTGATACCAACATCTGTCTCAGGAAGAGAGGTACAAACTGATGAGAACACCTTGCTATATATAAGTGATTCAAATGAGCTAACAGGATTTGCATCTGACATAATATTATATTTATAAAAGCAATTAGGATTAAAAAATGATTTAAAAAATTCTTAGCCCATTACAGAACAAGGAAACACAGTAAAACCATCAGGAACGTGGTATCTGAACATTAGGTTTAGTTACTAGTAGAATGTTCTGAGTGTCTGGACAAGCCGCAGGACAAGCCTATAGCTCTCATGGTTTGGGGGTTGTGCTAGAAATCCACAAAAAAAAAAAAAAAAAAAAAAAAAAAAACCCATAACCCATTTTTCAATTAGAGTTTTCATTCCCTTTATTAAAATCAAAACCTCTAACAATTATATCCAAAACAAATCACTCTCAACCATCCCTCTTTGTTGTATCTTTTAGTAAAGATAATCAAAAGACTGTAAAAGTTGCTTAACAAACAGGAAATAAAGGGAAATATAAAAATTATGACAATTAAGCAGCTTTTGCTTGCTTACTTTTTCAAAATTGGGTCTCATTATGTAGCTCTGGCTGTCCCAGTATTCATTCTCAATACAAATTCAATATACAATTTCACCTGTTTTCAAAGATTTAACTTGCAACTATTGATTCTCCACTTGGCAAAGTGTCCAATATTAAATATCTTGCTGTAGAACAAATTAATCAGCATAACTATTGCTACCAATGAGTTTATGAAGCACATTCAAAAGTACTGTTTAGCCAGGCTGTGGTGGCGTATGCCTTTAATCCCAGCACTCGGGAGGCAGAGGCAGGTAGATCTCTGTGAGTTCGAAGCCAGCCTGGTCTAGACCGTGACATGGTATGTACTATGTCCACATGTAAAATTCAAACAGTAAGAGACAGGATACAGGTGACACGATTTTGAGAAAGGGGAAGTAGGAAAGTGAGAGGGAGTTCAGTACAGAAGGAGAAGGAGGGAAAAGGGACAAATGCCATCAAGGTTGCTTGATAAAGCCTTAATGATTTGTATACTTCATACATACCTAAAATCATACACAGCACGAATAAGTGTACACATAGACACACACACATGCACACACATGCACACATCTTAAAGAAAGCTATGGCACTAGGATTAACAATCTTCCCCCACAAAAACCCAGTACCAGGCATGAAAAATCTCCTTTAGAATTAATGGTTAGTCAGGGTACTCCACATGACTCCCAAAACAATGGCTTGGTTGCCTCTCAAAAACAGGGCACACTAAGAACACAGGACTCAGACTATTTAAGCTGGATGTAACTTGAAAGCCTCCTTCCTGTGGCCTAGCTTCCATGCTACCAGAAAATACTGGGAAGATGCCAAAGGAGAGAAGCAATTAACAGTTCCACCCAGCTGTCATATCCATGAAACCACAACAACCTATGAAACCACAACAGGAACCAGCAAGGCAAGATCTCCATAAAGATGAAATACGCGGCACTCACATGGTGGTGGTAGCCAACTGCTGTCTAGTTGGAATACAGCCCACTAACAGGAGGAACACCGTACCTAGTACGAGAAACTTAGCGAACTTCCTGAGGCTAGTGAGGGCATGGATCTTAGAATAGAATCTACTAGAGCTCCTTTGCTAGATGGGAATAATTCTTAACTGCATTCCAAATCTTATCCTTACACCCACAGTTAAGTGTAGCTAACAACTTTTATCCAAGAAGCTGCTTTTTGCAGCAGACCATCACATAAAACCACAACTGGACACAATGCAGACATCAATGGATCATGGGAACCCAGTCCCAGTGGATACATCTATGTCACAGCTCTTGCCTCTACAGCTCAGCAACCAGCTTAAAAGATGGGGCACAAAGATCATAAGCCATTACAGTAGGATGTTTATTGGGAATCAGTCTCGTAGAAATAGCTGCATAATCAAGATCCGAACAGTGGAGATATCAATAGAAATACTAAGTAGGAAGTGGGGAGAACTTATGAGATTACCTCCTTGATAAGGAGCTATAGATAACGTATGACTGCTGAGAGAGGGGGAGTTAGCCTGTCCCAGAGATGAACTCCCAAATTGGTTGTCCGACACAAAGTGATCAGCCCTGAAACCACATACACACAAAGAACAAAAACCAACTCTGCTTTAACAATAATAATTGTAAAAGTAGTGTAACAATAATAATTGGGAAGAAGAGTCTATCTCGTTAAATGCCTTGGAGAAACGTCTCCCAAGAATTGTGAAAATCTGTTGAATGACAGTTACACCCGTTGATGACAAGGCAGTTGTCAAACCCGGGCTCATTCTGAGCAAATGAGTACAGCAGGTCAGCAGAGTGAGGCAGAGATACAAAAGCAATCAAGATGGACAAGGACCCTTAGACTTAAATCCAGGAGTGGCTAAAGGAGGAAATGTAAAACCTCACTGCAACTCCAAACACAAGATTATCACCTATCCGCTTCTTCACAGAAACGTGAAGAATGAGAAATATACTCACACGCACGTATCATAGCTACAGGAGAAGATTCTAAAATCTACAGACGTACTTCTTGTATATTTGTAAATTTATTCTTCATAAAGCACTGTAGGATAGAGTGGTATGAATTTATTTTGTTACCGATCTACTTGGCTGCATTTAGAATCTGAAAACTCACTATATTTTCCTTTAAGAGATTGCAGAAAACTGGTTGTGAAGCAAATTGCGAAGAGTTAAATGTGCATCTTCCGACACTATAAATGAATGTATTTCTCTTGGAGGAAACAGACTAAATAAAAATGCACAGAGGTGAAAAAGAAATTTCAAAATAACACTTTTAAAGGCCAGATTATTGCCTGAACTAGAAATACAACTCATACAGACAAACAAACAAACAACATCGCTTATCCACCCGTACAGTCCTACTAAATAAATACAGCTAATAAAGGCTCTTCTAAATGGCACCACACAAACCCCTGGGAAGGATCTTGGCTCCAGAAAGTCAGAACTATTAAAAAGGAAAGCAGAACCCTGTGTTTTTAAATGACATCAACTTTGTTCTGTAGTTAAAAGAGTTAAACCAATCTCCAGATGTAAATGAGGCAATTTCTAGCCAGAGGCAACAGGGCTTCCACAATCTCTGCCATCTCATAAACCGGCAGGGCCAACCTGGGTGTGGCTCCAGTTAAAAGATGTTAGGCTTTGAAAAAGCAGCTTTACAGCTAGATGAACAGTGCTGCTGCTGAGAACATAAAGCCAAATAGAAATCCAGATTATTTCCCAGCAAGGCAACTCTGCATTTCACAGTCCACTTGATGGGGCTGGAGTCAAATTCATATAGTTGGATGCTTTATCTGTGAATACCTTTTACACCTCCAAGGATGGGATCGTGCACAGAACAAAAAGGGTCAGAGATTAAACTGTGGAAGGCATTTCTTAATGGATAAAAAAGTAATTATACTAAGATAATGATAGGGGCAAAGTACAATGATAGGAAAAAATACTGTTTTCGGCAGCTGAGTCAGCAGTCTCCAGAGGACACTTGTTCACCATCCTGACAACCATATTCCTGATTATAAAACCATACAGGTAGAGAATAAGAAAACTTCCCCAAGTGGGGAAGTAAGTGGCAGTCGTGTGCTCTCCCTTACCCTCTCGGAACACACTATTTTTAAGTGGCACTGAGCTGCTTGGTTTTCTTACCTGATTTAGGAGGAGAATGGGGAGGGTGCTGGGTATGTTAGCATTATGCAGGCACCCTGAGGCTGTTCAGCAAGCAAAGAACCAGCTCACCTGCTGATTGTGGAAAGGGCTGGGGGTTAGTCATCCAGGAATGATTTGCACTTAAGGGTTTCACCTCCTGGTCACAAGGCATAGACCAAACTGTGGGAACAAAGGCCCTCCGTGCAGCCAACTCCCCAAGAAATTCCCACATACGTTAATAATCACTTAACTGGAGTTATCATAGGATATATGACGAGAAACACACCTGGGTCCACCTGTCTGGGAGCTCGCCGGAGTCCATTGGTCCGTTTCTGTGTGGAAAGGACACAGAGACATGTTGGTAATATGGCAGACGATCATTATAGCTCTGATGCTCTTGCAATCAATGTCGCCTTAGATTCAATTAAAAACATGGCTAAACGTGAACAAAATGTGGTCTTAATGTTTGTATTTATAATTTAATATAATTCCCCTGATTAGTTTTCAATGAGAATATCATAATGTTATGTTATTGCCACCAACAGAAACACCTTTGTTTGCCTAATTTATGTATCCTGACCCACTATTTCTTAAAATCATAGGATTACAGAAACTAGGAAGACTAACACCACAGATCCCAATGAAGAAATGTGAATAACACATTCTTAAGCAGATCCCTACAAATTCTACCTCAAGTATTTCTGGGCCGTGACAGACCAGTGGCTGAAGCCACATAGGCCCAAACCAAAGACCCAAAGCCCTGGGCTCCATAAAATGCTTAAATAATAAATGTGTCTTAATTACAGATGAGCTGTATCTTGATACTTAAAAAAAAATACATGCAGCTCATGAAGTACAAAATCAATTATTATAGAAAAGGTATTCCTAAGGAAAACTGCACACTATGAAAGCAAGGTAAGGGATTTTTAAATCTAAAAATGCGTGGTTGTTATTTGATTTCACTAGTATCGAATTCTTTGCTATAATTAGTACAATAATTTCACTAATGAAGGATTGATTTTTTTTTTTTTTTTTTTTTACTTTTTGTTACAAACAAATGTGAATCTGCATGGAGGACCACTGCACGCAGGACCACTGCACGCAGGACACTGCATGCAGGATCACCGTATGGAGATTTTCATGAGGAATTTTCTTTTATATGTATTGGAATTTGTCATTGTGTGTACAGGGCCATGGTTTCAGTCAGAGGATCCCTCACTTTGAGCAGCACACATAAGCTGTGGATTTTCTCAGGGGAGCTTCTCACGTTGATTTCATTCATAAGTCAAATCACTGAAATGTTGAAATGGGGTCTTTTCACCTTTTCCAGGGGCTCAAAGCCACATCCTGAAGATTCTAGAGTTCTTAGATAAAGCAAATAAAACAAATTTTAAACATGTAATTTTTGTTTTCACCCCAACTACTTTCCAAATGTATTTGTAAAAGACTAATGGGATCATTAAACTCTGCATGGGATCTTGGTTGAACAAGCAGGGTATCTATTCTTGGAAAACCATGATAAGGGATCACTGTGAGAGAAATTGTTGCCCTGGGCTACTTGGTGGCCATGTCATAAAAGGGAAGGCACATGGGTTACAGATCCACTTCTGAAAATATGGGAAAACTGATGTCAAAGACAAACTCTTCTTTACCTAAATTTTTATTTAAATTTTTTTGAGCTTTCTATTGAAAGGGCACCAAGGAACACAACTTAAGATATATTCAACAGAAAAATATCCAATGAGGTCTATAGTGCCAGTGTTCGCCTCCTCCCAACACTATCACCTTCCGAACTGACAACAGAAATCGTCTTTGCCTGTTTTGCCTTCAGTTTAAGATTAAAGTAGGTGACACAATGTGGTTAATAATAATACAGAAAAGGAGATTAACTTCAAAGTCAAAACATTTCTGCTTGTGTTTTCCCATCTTTCAGGAAAAACTATACTAACACTTACTTGGTTAGGGTGGTGGTGAGGGTTCATTCGTCTTAACCGTTTGGAATCATCAAGTGACTCCAATTACTAATGTTATTAACTTTGTGGAGTCATGGAAGTTTCAATTCACACAAAGGATATGTTCTGGGAAACTACAGCTTCTACGCCGTGCTGTGGTTTTGAACCAAGATCTCACTAACCTGCTGAAGCTGATCTTGAACCAAACATGCACGAGACCCTCTTGCCTCGTCCTCCCCAGGAGCTGAGACTGCACGCATACATGACGGGACCCACTTGCCCTACCGACTGTTTATGTTCTTCCTCCAGGAAAGTCTTTTAAGTTAGTCACCCTCACAACAGAAACTTCTCTGTAGGAAAAGCAGGCAGTAAAATAAACTATCTATTAAAGAAATTCTGCATGCAGAAGGAAATCCCAGCTGTTAAAGCAAAGCACATCTGGAAAATCTGTGATTGACTCAGACAGCGCCTTAGAAGCATCTTCTACCACAAAAATCAAAAGATCTTTTGAAACCTTTCTAAAATGTGGAGTGCAATGTCCCTGGCTCTAATGCAATTCTCTCTCACCTATTTTCTCAGCCAGATAGGGCTGGATAGACCGGGTCTGCGGGTAGAAGATGGGAAAGAAAGGGCATATATGGTTGCCTTGCCTGGAAGCTCTTAAGTCAGAGGTCCAGGAGACGTGAGAGTCATGTCTCTGGAGTCAGAATCTCCTTTGATCTACCCAGAGGGGTTGGGGAGGCAAACCTCATTTTATAGGCACTTGGTAATTATTTCTTGCTTCACTGTCTTGTCTTTTTGTTTTTTAAAAAATACTTTTGTTGTCTAAAACTGTCCTGGTCTTCTTGCCTATGTGGAGGAAAATGATTCCTTCTGTGGGTTTTTACCAACACCACTAGGGAACATTTCCTTTCCTGTATGGAAGTTAGCTTTGGTTCGTCCACAGTGGGGGATCGACGCAAAGTGTGAAAAAGCACAGACATATAAGAATAAGCTTGCTTTGTGTAGTCAGAAGGACCCGTGATGACCTAGGCTGTGAGTGAGGTGACCACATCTGGACAGCTGTGCAAGCCTCTGGTCCTGTGCCTGTGGAAAGACTGGCCTGCCTTGAGTATAAAGTCAACTTTTAAAACAAAACCCCATGGCACTAAAGGGCAAGCAGAAGAGAATGCTAAGCCAGTATAGGAGAGGCAGGGGGTTTGCAGGAAAAGAAACAAAATAAAAAACCACATTCTTAATATTCTTTGTTACACTTTTCCTAAAAGGGAGCAGTTTCCAAGTGAATTGGCTAGCCTCAGAGCATACTATCATCTTCTCTCCAGACAAAAAGGAGGTTATTAGTGAAGTTACACATTAAATGAAAATTGTGCTATTACATTCAAAAGTTAAGAAAATCACTACAACGCCAAGGCTATGTTTTTTTTTAATTTTCAACACGAGGATTAATTCCTTTTTATTAATAGGCTCACATGTAATTTTAAGGGTATAAATGTGTCTGAGAGAATTATTTAATATCATGTGAGAATGATTAACCACTTCTTATTAGCACATTCTCCTTCTGCAAATACACCCACTTCACGTTACTTCCTTGAAACCAAATGAAATCATTTTCTTAGGAAAAAAAAAAGAATACACATGTCTCATAGGATAAATGTGAAGTAACCTTGAGTTGAAGCTTGAGATGCCACACGTTATGTTTCTCAATAATCTAAGACCAGCGTGCTGAGAATGACCATGCGGTACAAGAAGGATCCTGGCACCCCTGATTAAAAAAAAAAAAAAAAAAAAAAAAAAAAATCTCTCCCTGTCTCAGAAAAAGTAACAGAAATTTCAGGGTAACTAGCACTAGCCTGCAATAAGTCATGATGTTCCATTATTTTCAGAAAACACTGGTGCCGTAGTATATATGTTCCTTGGTCTAAACTCTAGGTCCTAACACCACCTAACTAGCACAGTGAACAGCTGCATCTACCACGAGGTTCCTCCTGCCACACCCTTGTCACCCTGCATGCAGAAGTTCCGCACGTACACAGAAGGCAAGAGAAGGGGCCTCTGAGGGCATTTCCCCGCGCTTGCCATATTTTCACCAACTGTATAAAAACTAGCTGGTAAAAGCATACGAATAATGCAGCTGCCTTATTGGCCCGGAGGTGATTTTCATTTTACTATTACTTTCTAGTGCTGACCCTCGAGACCCGTGATGACAATGTGCTAATCAGTTTAGTAAATAGACTGCGATCCTTTCATTCTGAAAGTCTCGGGTAACCTTAGTTTTTACTCATCTCACACCCATTTTATATTTAATTTCCTCCGCTAATTTCTAACTTAAATTTTTGCTATGGTACTTTTGCAGAGTCGGGTAAATTTCTGTTACTTTTGATGGACAGCCAAAATAATGGTGGTGCAGAATCTGTCATACGTTGCATTCTCTTCCATTTCTGAAGTGACTGTATTCTGAGAGCTATCCTCAAGAGCTACCATTGGGAGTCAGGCTGTGCTAAACCAAAGGGAAATGTTATCAGAGCTTGATTTGATGAGTGGGGCACAACAGTGACCAGGTTTGTGCTGAAGAGGAAGCTACCAGGAACCTGAACCCATACACTTGGAACTATGGCAGAATTCTCGCAGGTTTTACTGCAGGGCAATAAAACAACAGTTCACTGGGTCTGCCATCGTTCTGATTAGCCCCG
The DNA here is from genome assembly GCF_950005125.1 of Chionomys nivalis. Taxonomy (NCBI): domain Eukaryota; kingdom Metazoa; phylum Chordata; class Mammalia; order Rodentia; family Cricetidae; genus Chionomys; species Chionomys nivalis. The sequence goes on along the minus strand of NC_080103.1, from coordinate 23,763,430 downwards.
ACTTCATTCACTATTACCGTAAAATATCCACCTTTCTCCTCAACCGAAGGCTTCCAGACAACAACTGTGAAAATTCCTGATCCCGTTCATGTTTTGACAAGCACCTGGCAGCTCCCTCCATTTCTGTTCCACTCAGTCAGAAAAGGCACATTTAACACCTTAAGAGCTCAAGCCTGTTTAAGTTAGCAAACCCCTGGAAACGCAAAGCTTACAGAAAAAGTTTAAACGGCAGTCTTACCTCTGGTGGTTTGAATGGCCCTTGTTCTGAAACAAATGTAAAAATGGGCATGGTCAGTGTGGTCGTTTTGGTTTGGTTAGCAGCCTCAGTTTGTCCTCTGCACAGTGGCCGAACACTACCGCTTTGTTTTCTTAACTGATACCTGTAATATATTTCCAGGGTCCCGCGGGCTGGGCTGGTAATTGTTTTGCAACCTGGGTTCTCTTACCTTATTGGCTGTCAGAACCGTGACTCATCCTCCTAAATGACTCGTGGGTTATGCTTAACTCTGTCGATTGTTTATTGAGCAGTGTCAATCTAGCCTCGTAAAACTCCTTTAAAACAAGGACTGCACTACATTTATATGCACAGTCCTGAGTGGCAAGCCTTTCTTTCGACACATCTGATTTGAAGATCTAAACACTGTTAAACGGTATTGTGTAGACTAGTTCCCGCAACTGCAAACTTAGTCCAGCAAGCATTTCACAAGAGAAAATTCCCATTAACTGCTAATAATACTCACTTATTTTAGATACATTACACTTTGGTTTACAGACAGAAACCTGCTTTTTAAAAAGCACCTCAGTCAGGATTTAGCTCCAACACTATTTCATTTTTACTTCACATATTTATAAACAGGCACACCATCTTTTTTTAAAAAAAAAAACTATAGTTTGGTTCCTAAAACCGATTCACACTCGCCGAGTCTGGAGACGTTCAGGTGAGTAACCTGGTTGAGGGCCCAAAGGACATCAGAGTAAGAGCGCATACTGACATACTGCAGATGGAAAACTGATGGGGGTCTTTCTACTCCATTTCCTGCATCCAGCAGCATCTGACCGCGTTATAACGTCTCCAGACAGAGTCAAAACCCCTCACTACTGGGAGCCCAGGCCTGCACTTTTCCCATCTGAAATAACCTCTAAGAAACAAACTGAGGGGAAAAAAAGAATAAAAGAAGACAGAAGAGAGCAAAGGCAACCAGGATGGGGGCTCTGTAGGATTTTTCCTTAAAAGGCTGGGAGAAGCCACAGGGCCAGAGTTCACAGGGAAAGTGCCTATCAGGACACCTGCCTGCTGGAGCAGGCTGCTTCCCCAGAGCACAGCCTGGGGCAAGGAATAGGAGGAGGTCCCTTTGTGGGCTTTCACCTCTCTCTCTCTCTCTCTCTCTCTCTCTCTCTCTCTCTCTCTCTCTCTCTCTCTCTCTCTCTCTCTCTCCTTTTTTTTTCCATGTTAAAGGACAACTCCACATTAATGGGAATGGAAGCCCCAAGAGCAGAAAGTCCCCTTCCTTCTGGAAAAAAGCTAAGTTGGTCTGCCTTTGTCAATTTCAAAGCCCATCACCCCAGCTTCATAGATAACTGACTGCCTCCATTGAAGGTATCTTTGCTTGGTCTAAAATCAGCCTTTACAAAGGAGTATTCCTGGACAGAAAGGCTAGCTCTCTTCGCTTCCTCCCCTACAGAAACATTCTTCAGGAGAGAGACTATCTAAGACTTAAGAGAGCCAGCTAGGAAGGGAGAATGTGAAAGTTATCTTTTAGCCGGACTCAGAATACATTTTAATTGAACTCGGGTTTTCTGGTGTTTGGTTTGGTTTGGTTTAGTTTGACCCCCAAAGCCCCATACCGTGTGTGTGTGTGTGTGTGTGTGTGTGTGTGTGTGTGTGTGTTGGCCATGGTGGTGGTGGTGTATCCATGTGGATAAACTTACCTGTATGTGGTAAGAAACAGAGTTTGAGACCTGATGTCTCCTTCATTGTTTTCCCACTTTATTCTCTGGTCCAGGTCTCTCACTGAACCTAGAAACTGCCCTTGCAGATGGACAGGCTGACTAGCTAGCAAACTCCCAGGTCTACGTGCCTCCATCTCTCTGTGCTGGGGTTCTGTGGTGCACCGCCACACTTGGCTTTTATGTGGGTTCACGGCTATTCTACGCTCAGATGTTCATACTTGCCCACCAAGCCTTTTCCCCCGGGACCATCTCCGCAGCCCCAAAGCTTGTGTCCTTCGAGTCCCATTTCACTTGTGTGAAAAAAAAAAGCCTATTCACTCTAGTTATTTGTGGCTACTGTGAAGGGTAATGCTTCTCTGAAAAGGTCTTGGAGAGAGCAGGGATACAAGGAACACACTTAAACATGATAAAGGCTATATATAGCAAGCTGACAGCCAGCATCAAACTAAATGGAGAGAAATTCACAGTGATCCCACTGAAATCAAGAACAAGACAAGGTTGTCCACTCTCTCCATATCTATTCAATATAGTACTTGAGGTTCTAGCTAAAGCAAAAAGACAACTAAAGGAGATCAAGGGGATACAAATCAGAAAAGAAGTCAAATTCTCACCATTTGCTAATAATATGTTAGTTTACATAAGTGACGCCAAAAATTCTACAAAGGAACTTCTACAACTCATAAACACCTTCAGTAATGTAGCAGGATACAAGACTAACTCAAAAAAAAATCAGTAGTCCTCCTTTACACAGATAATAAATGGGCTGAGAAAGTAATCAGAGAAATATCACCCTTCACAATAGCCACAAACAGCATAAAATTTCTTGGAGTAACTCTAACCAAACAAATGGAAGACCTATATGACAAGAACTTTAAGTTTTTGGAGAAAGAAACTGAAGAAGATACCAGAAAATGGGAAGATTTCTAATGGTCTTGGGTAGGTAGAATTAATATAATAAAAATGAAATGTTACCAAAAGCATTCTACAGATTCAATGTGATGACTAGCAAAGTCCCAGCAAAATTCTTCACAGACCTTGAGAGAACAATAGTCAAATTCATATGGAAAAACAAAAAATGTAGGATAGCCAAAACAATCCCTGACTTCAAACTCTACTACAGAGCTATAGTACTGAAAATAGCCTGGTATTGGCATAAAAACAGGCAGGAAGAACAATGGAATCAATTCAAAGAGTCAGATATCAACCCGCACCCCTACAAATACCTGATTTTTGACAAAAGAAGCAAAAAAAATGGATGGAACTAGAGACCCTCATATTGAGTGAGGTAACCCAGACCCAGAAAGATAAATATAATACGTACTCACTCATAAGTGGTTTTTAGACATAAAGCAAAGAAAAACACAATCCCAGAGAACCTAAACAACAAAGAGGACCCTAAGAGAGATATACATGGATCTAATCTACATGGGAAGTAGAAAAAGATGAGATCTCCTGAGTAAATTGGGAGCATGGGGATCATGGGAGAAGGTAGAAGGGGATGGGGAGGAAGGGAGGAGAGAGAAGAAAAATATATAGCTCAATAAAAACAATTAAAAAGAAAAAGATCTGAGTTCTTATGTGATCATGTCATATAGTAATCTTTTGTTTTGTATTTTCATATGCTTTACATTATGTTTATATATGTGATATATGTATATATAGTATTTTCTGTTCAGAAATTCTTAGCCAGGATCCTTTGCTCATGCTTTTGAATTTTGGACAGCTGCGATAACATTTAACTTGACTGACTCCTTTATAGACATAACCTTAATTCAGGCAAACATTACTTCAAAAGCTCATTAACTGATAGTAATGCAATGGTAGCTTGAGAGGCAAAGCCAACTGCTGTACTAGTTCAGATACATCTCAAAGTAGAGGTTTAGTCTGGCTGGAAAATGGATCAACTACCAAGAAGGGCTGATCTCATTTTGTTGGGAAAGTCAATCTCATTTTGAAGCCTTCAGTCCCATCCTTTACTTTCTCTTGGTATGAATCTGAATCTACTGTGGCAGGAGGTTGTGTTGCTAGGAAATTCTGTGTGTGGGCGGAACAGTTACTACATCTTGGATAATAAGGGCTGGTTATCATCTAGTATTGGGCTAAATTCTGACCCAGAAGAATGGTTGAGAGATGAAAAAAAATCTCTTTTTCTTTCCATCTCTTTTTTCTCATGAGAACTTTCTTTAGGATAGTTACTCAATTCTTCAAGTTTCTAAAAGTTTTAATCCTCAACTTGTCCTTACCCTGCAGCCTACTTCTTAGGCTCCTATTGATCAAACTATAAAATGCTCTTACCCTTTCAGGAACCTTTCTACACAGTGACTTACAGGTCCTCAAGGGGTTTAAGCCTTGCATTCTTTCATCGTGTCTCAACTGGCTTAATGTAATTCTAAGTGGTGTAACTAAGGTGCTTGGAGCCTTTGCCGAATTCCATCTCCAACACCAGCAGAGTTCAGTGGGCATATTTGGGTATGATAAATGATTTTCAATGAAGTTTTAGGTTCCCATTCTATAATGTGCTTGTTTAAATACCAAATTCAGTCCTGTTATGTTTGTTTTTCCAGTTGGAAGTGGCTCTCAATTCACACCTTACTACACAGATTGCTTTTTCTTTTATCTGAAGTTCTATTTAAGACTAAACAAATCAACGTGCAGTAAAGACTGGCTGTCAAAAGAGGGGCCACATAAAAGCAACTACTGATGTCCTAATGGAAGGTACCTAGCCTTCATGGCTTACAGGCTATTGCCAGGATTGGCCAATGTTAGGAAGATAGTATGTGAATGCTATGCTCACGGCTCTGATCTGCAATGGGGTTTTGGGAAAGAACAGAAAGCCACAAGCCATAAATAATACATGGGGGGGATTTTGATTTCAACTTGAATCTAATCACACAACAGTTTTCAATTCTTACTTCTAACAATTACTAAGGTATCACTAAGCTGACCCAACTGTCAAGTGAAAGGTAAAATAACTACCACCCATGCATATAAAATTGCCTTGATGAATCAAGAAAGATGACTCATTTATAAAAGGATTAAGTGCCTGTACACAAAAGCAAAATCATCTCTTGGTAGTGAAATCAGAGATCAAGGCTGTTTATGTTAAATTAACATGTTAAAATGTCTGGTGGTAGAAGGCTGAACTAACATTTTACTCTTTGAGTTATACCTCCTCTTAAAATATGCAATGCTATTTATAAAAGAGCCTGTTTCTGATGCCAATTTGTGGTACAGGCTCTAGGTAACAATCTCCCAGGTTTAAGTTTTCGGATACCAAGGCAAATTCATTCCTATTAGAGCTGGCTACAGAAGGAGCAGGAGTAGCAGCTGACCTAGATAAAGGAGCAATTAAAGAGATAAGCAAATGGGGATCTGCTTCGGTTAAATATTAGAGCAGCTGAGGCTTGCATTCCTACTGAAAGAAAAGATACATTAAGCCAAAGTTGTTTGCACCAGCGATATTTGCACCCAAGGCTACTCTCTTTGTTTAATCTGGAAGATGGGGGGAAGCTATATGCTATATTGACTGCTGTCAGGGAAGGAAGGGGACTAAAGGGCTTAGTCACATGTTACAACAAGCAAGATCATAAATGACCCTGAAGTCGGCAATCTGGGATTAGCCCTTCCCCCATGGTGGACTGGGAGAAGGAAACACCACCCTAGAATTGCATCACCTCTGCAGTAACTTGCTGAGAGTCTCATATAATGGTGCTTATACCTATTCATTACTATCACTGGAAAGTTTTGGCACAAACTTCAGAGCCTGTGTGAGTGGTGATCATCAAAGCTTCTATGGTGAACATGGAGGAGTCAAGTGGAGTTCATCGAAAGGGGTAGAACAGAATTCCTTTCCTGGCCTTTATTTATGTCCGTGCAAATCCCCAGGCATTAAGATGCAAACTAACTTAACTACCCAACCTTCAACTGTGTTTCCAACTTGCACACTTTGTCATATATATATATATATATATATATATATATATATATATATATATACATGTTTTTCTTATACTTCAGGTATATTTAAAGTAATAATCTGTCATGATCATGTATTAATATGAATAGATTGTTTCATTCAAAAATGCACTGCATCTTTTTGCCAAGCAATTATTATTTCCAGGGTGAATAAAGACTCAATATATTTGAAGAATAATAGAGCGTGAAATATAAAAGATTTCTAAACCAAGAGAAGACAACATCTAAAAAACAAGGCTAACTTCCACAATCAAAGGATCTTTTCAAGCCTGGTGGTTAATGTTCAGCCACATAACTGCATTGTTGGAACTGCGTTTATATTGAAATTGTTCTATTGTGGGGAAAGTGATAACTTGATTTTCAGTGTCCTACCCTTGGACTTGGTACAAAGGGATGGATTCAAAAGATAAGAAACATATTCCCCACCTTTCCCTTCTACACCAAAGGCACATATAAGTTACAAGAAAAAGAGCGGCAGAGACAGCAATGATCCCAGGAGCGGAGTCTCAGTCTTCCACTACAATACAGCTCCCCATGTAATTGAGCTGAGGCCATGTATGTGTTTTTCACCAATGGTAGTGATAAAAAAAAATGTTTGTTTCCATGACATGCTGGTAGACACACATGGAACTGGACAGCCACATGCTTGGTGGGCGACCTGCTCTGGAGGATGTACGAAATGCCAGGCAACAGTGTATGTTCACTGAATTAAACTTTAAAACTACTAGAGATGGGGGGTGGGGATACCACCTATTACAGTACAGCCTAACCTTGGAAAACAAAATAAGTCCTACACTCCCGGTTAATTAAAGTCAATTTCACATGACCATCTAGTGATCAAGAAGATGTTAATGATTGGCAAGGAAGCTGGACAGGAGAACTGAGAAAAAGAAGGGGCTGATTTTGGATTGCTAAGGAGGAAAGAGGGAATATTCCATCTAGAGGTAGCAATAAGAGCCAAATAAAAATTCTAACAATGGAATTGACTGGATCAGGAAGTAGATTTACATGCAAGAAGCTTTTTTAGAAAACACCAGGTGTTGTGTGAGTTGGTTCATTTTCTTGCCTCTCACTAACCTGCACCAGGTGTACTGTCTGGTAATCAATGCTTAGGGCATAATTCTTTCCTTGCATAACTACCCAGAAAGGAATGTAAAAGGACTACTTAGATTATTTCGTTCTTAAAGTACAAGCCAGTGAATCACAGAATGAGGATTTCTTATTATTAGCTATCTTTATTTATTTATTTCCTTTGCCTACCAAGCATGGAACCCAAACCTGCATAAACTTCCATACTGTGTCTAAGCCTAAGATGATAGTGATCTTCAGGACCCAGGAACCTGACTCAGGCATCTGTCTATCCCTCGAGTGGCTTATCCATCCACATATCCACACACCAAGTCTTCCCTGAGGTCAAAACCTCAGCTGCATATGGTTGAGCCTAATTAGAGAGATCAGCCAGATGGCAATCATCATAAATATGATAAATGCCTTGATAAAGTTAATTATAAGATGCCGGGAAAACAGAGGTAACTGGTAGACTAAGAAAGGCCAGGCAGCAGAGTACCAGAAAGTCTTCCAAGTGGGGTAATAGCTGCGCTGAGTTTTCAAACTGAACAGAATGAGGAAGGAAAGATTAAAAGAGAAACAAAGCAGATATATGAGAAAAGTAGTTAAGGAACTATGACTAGACAGAAATCAAAGGTTGGTTGGGGAAGTTAAGGGATGGCCAAAAGAGGGGCTGAAAAACAATGCAGAACTAGGTGTGCTGTTGAGGGGAGTTTGGACAGTATTCTCTAGAAAATGGCAAGAACAGAAGTGAGTGAGGGATACAATAACAATGGATTCTGAAAGATGAGTTCAGAAAGTCTGTCTGAGGAATAAGATGAAACACAGAAAGCAGAACAGAATCAGTGAGGTTTCCATCTAAATCAACACTGCAGCAGCAGGTTCTCAGCAAGATAGGAGAAGAATGAAGAACAAACAAGCAAAGAGGGCGACGCACCAACTTACACCTGGGTTTGGGTGAGCATGTGGACAAAAAGTTAAGAAAGCATGCATCGCAAAATGGAAAGTAGCTTTTCCCCTAGGTCCTGGAGGTTACTTAACAGCAACTGGCAGATGAAATGTGAGCTGAAGATGGAGATGTCACACATTTCAGGACACATGTTATATGTAGATGGAGCCGAGACCAATCTTCATTAGATGTGGGTTACAACTTAAGTGAGAGAAATAAGTCTGATCTCTGAAGGCTGCCTATGGGATAATGGGGTGTGAGAGAGAGTTATCAAGGAGAATGGCTAATAGTTTACCATAGGAAAGAGTGAGAGAGGCGAGGCCTGTGGTGAGATAGCCAGAGTGTGCAAGGATGTGGTCATGACAGCAAAGGAGGGCTTCTGGAGCCTTCCTTTGGACCCTGGTCTACTCTATCGTGGTGTGAACCTGTGCTTCCTCACCTCCCCACTTCCTTCTGTGCATATGACCCGCTCAAGTAAAAACATCACGCTCTCCTTGCACAACTGTCCAAGGTTTATTACAATGTCACCATCCATATTCATCACGGCACCCCATCTACAAATGTACTCTGACACACACTAACCAGCCAGAATCTCCCTGGCTCTTGAGAATATAGTTAGACGGAGCTAAGCTTTGGAACTAGAAACCTCTATAAAGTGAGAATGAGTCTCAATCCACAATTGATGTATGTGGGAAAATGATTACATAAACATTTAACTTGGCCTTAAATCAACACCGCTAACTCGTTTTAAATTTGCCTGTTAGGGTAATCTTCCTCAAAGTCAAGTTCATGAAGCAGCACATTCCACTCGGTACAAAATTCCCACTCCAGTAAACCATGTCTCTATCCCCAAATGTACCCTTCCTTCCCTGAGCCTGTGTAGCCCCCGATACTGCAGAGGTCAGGGTCAATGCATTGCCGAGCGTGCCATTTCCAACTAGTGAAATCTCAACGCGAAACACGGCACGCGGGGATTTTCAGCCGAGCAGGGAAGAGAGCATGAGAGCAGGTTTCCCATAATAACGCAGCACAGTATCTATTCTACCACAGTCACGGCAGACCTAGCAGCTCAGATTGACACTCTAGCCAGAGCAGCTGCATAGACTAGTCCAAGGATGGTGAGTTTGAAGACAGAATGCAATATCTTCCAGTTTCTAGAGGGCACCTGCTGAGGGACAGGGGAGAAAAGTGCTAATGCAGTGATCACACAAAGCCCCTTCACCCTGAAGATGAGGCATCTGAATGACAAAGCCAGGTCTGAAGGAAAAGGGAAGCCTGCTATGCAGACCTTTCATTTCATACTCCCCATTAACTGGGAGAACTCAACATCACCCGCTCACCTCTTCAAAATCTGAAGCAGGAAAGGACACAAAGAGAAGAGGGGAAAGTCATGGATACGGAGAATGGGGAGACAGTGGGTCAGTGGGAGGGTTCAGAGCAGTGTCAGAGACTCAGAAGCCCGAGGGCGTGTGCTCATGTAATAGAGTCAGAGTTAAGAAAGGAACAAAACAAAAAACCTTTCCCCTGCTTTATGGTAAATTGCGAAACAGAGTTTAAAGACTGCTGCTACCTTTTACTGGATGCTATCTCTGTATCTCATTATCTGGAGCCTACCAGACGTTAGCATTCCTAATGTTCAGCTGCCTTACTTTCAACTGTTTATGAGCCTGTTTTCCTCGCTTTAAAATGAGGGGCCCTAGGTCAGAAAGCATCAAAGTACCAACTCTAAGGGCTTATATGGGGAGGGCAGGTGCAGCCATTATGAACACCTGGCCCTCATCCAGTGATTTAGGACACTGAAATCTAAAACTACCGGTCATTTGCAAGCACCCTAACCTATCATAAGCAAATAGTATGTTCACTGAAGAGTAAGACATGGAAGAGTGGAACAATAAAGCAAGGTTTTGTTGTATCAGGTTGATGGTGGGAGAATAACAGTCATAATGTATACAATACTTCTGTTTATTCCACCTCTTTGTAAACTGTCCTGACCTTCAGACTGATGAAAATGGTAACCTTAGCGGTTTCACTTCACCTCCTTCAGCGAGCAGCAGGAGCCCTCTGAGCTTACTGGCCACGGGAAGGGCTATTCTAAAAACTGAAGGCTTTCTGTAGGGTATGGCAGTACTCAGCACAGTGGGGGTACTCAGTCAAGGTCAGGATCTTTGCTAGCAGGGCTGTCCCGGCCAGGCACAGAGGATGGCACACGGGACCCTCTGAAGATGTCTACGAAGGAGCAGAAGTCAGGGCTGTGCTGTGATCGCAGCCCTCTGGTAGGGTCTCATCCTTTCTACAACTGTTCCTTTTCTGAACTCAGCCCTGCCTGAAATAAGATATTTTCTGTTCCACTCTTCTTCACATTATCCAAAATAATTCAATGTCCACCTTCTCCTCTGGGAAAATCAAAGGTTGACATGGCTACCTTTTGAACTCAAGCTGTTAAAGTTCCTTTCTTGTGTTCAAAAACTCTTCCTGATTTTTGAAAGGTCTTATTGATAAAACACAGAGGAACTCAGGGGAAAAGGACAAAGAGAAAGGAGAAGAAAGAGAAAGAATAAAGAGGCCAGAAAAGAAAGAGAAGGGAGACAGCCCAAGAGGAGCGGGGAGAGGCAAAGGCTATTGAATGCATAATTTGCAACGGGCTCATACAACAGGCATAGAGTGCTATTTTTAAAAACCAGCAGAGAATGTTTACACAAATCCAAAGGATATATGCTTTGTTTAATGTGGAAAATGATAATGTATTCAATTCATGAATTCTTGAATTAGTCTGTGTAATGTTTGCTTCTGGAACCAATAACGAAGCTGATATAAATATTTAAAAGAAAGAAAAAGTTTAAGAGCTCAAGATAGAAGAATATTTTCCTTTTCCTTTGTTTTCATTACTGTTTGCATTGGCAGGATTCAAACAATTTGGTGATATATTTGGGGGCTGAAGTAAATGAAAGGGGTGTCATGATACCATCCAAGTGTATCCAGAGGACCTCTGCTTCCAAGCACATGTAAAAGTCAAATAGATATTAAATAATTTAAAACTAAGTCATGTAGAAAAGTCACACTGATACTAAACAATTTTATAATTGTACTTATTAATGATGTGTTCAAGAAGATATGTTCCAATAAACACATATTAAGAATAAATTGGGCCTTAATTGTATCTAGCAAGTTTTATGTCCTCATTAAAAACAGACTCCCAACAATAAACATGACTTACCAATGGAATTAAGTCTGCCACAATTGTCTACTCTTCCCAAGCACTCTTTGTGTGCCCTTGCTCCACACTTAACGCATAGATAGCCTTGATAAAATGTTCCCCTGCAAGGTAAAATTGGAGAATGGTGTATTAAAACGTGCTAAATGCTGCTCACGTAAAATTGTTAGTCCAAGGAATAGGAAGAAGGGGTCACCATGCTGTCCATAGTACCGTCAGCATGGGGACAGAGGATCTCTATGAGCATCTTGAGAAAACAGAAGAGGTCAAAGGCCATCTACTGTGTCTCAAAAGGGAAAGTAACACCTCTACTTCAGAACACCTTTGAGAATAGGGCTAAACTGTGTGAAATACTTAGCAACTATCCCAGTTCACTTAGACTGGAAAAAAGGCCCGAGAAAGCTTACCTCAGGAGCATCTGACAGACTTTGCAGGACGTCACCCGGGTGAAGGTGTGCATCTTGAAGTCATGGAAATTGGAGTCTGCATAATCTGGCCTTATGTTAGATCTGTGGAAAGGGCAAAGTCACTCCCTAAACAAAGTTTCACAACAAAGTGGCAATCCAAGCGTCAAAGAGCAAAGTTCACCAAAACTGTATCGAGAAGAGATGAAACTCGAGCTAGAAGGTGAGGCAGCCGGCGTGCACTGGCTTCCAAGCCCGAAGTCTACTAGCATCAGAGCCTGTGCTGAAGCCCAGTTGTGTGGAGACCTGTGACATGGGAGAAGACTGCAATCTGACACAGCATGCCACCTTGGTCAGCCTTCTGGGAACCAGAACCAGCTGGATATCCACGTTTGGTGTCAGTTTCTTTGCATTGCCATCTCATAAAATTATAACCTAGCTGGTGATATGGAAGGTGAGGCGGAGTGCAGTGTTTCCAGATCTCATCTCTAACAAAGAGCACAGACTATATGGAGGTCACCAGAAGAGAGTGACACCATCCCCACAGAGAAGGTTGACCATCCATGTGTCAATCTGATCAGGAAAACACTTCTCCCTTAACAATCTGTTTGCTTCACAGTCCAAATAAACCTGAACAAAATCACTTCATGTTTGGAATTATACTTAGGGTGTATGTGCAGGTATCCAAACACTCTCCCTTACACCTCAAAGACATTTCAGTGCACATTTAGCATATCCCGGGGACGGAGAAAACACTTGGCATTCGTTGCTTGCTTAACTGTCACGTTAGTCCTGAATGTCTGGCATGAATAACAGCACTGGCTCACAAACAAGGAAGCAATGGCTTCCCCTAAAGTGATAGAAATGGCAACTACAGAGCTTCTACCCAGGTATGTGCTCTCAGCCACTAAAGCCACAGCGACAGAAGAAAATCAGCAATATCTACATTCGAATTGCTAGGTCTTCGCGGCTTACTGGGTGTGTTGGAAACAATCGAATACAGACATTTCTAGAGAACCGCTTGCATTGTTTTTAATCTAGAAAAATAAAATAAGCTTTAGATGGATATGAATTAGTGGTACCTCTAGAAAGATAATCTCTTCGGAGATATTACACACAAATTGAGAGACTGGAAGGTATGTTTGAGATTCTGATGAGCTAGGAATTCCCCTTTTATAGAATACAGCATCTCTCAAGCTCCCAGAGTCGCAGAGTAATGAAGCATAGCACAGGCAGGCAGTCAGGCATCAATCTCTGAGGTACCAGGAGAAGCCTTATGAAAAAACATTCACCAAGGCAATTGGAGTAGCAGGCAGTGATGCAGAAGTGTCAGAGAGGTCAGCCTTCCCATCCATCTGCTGAATAGGAGCTGCTGAAAAGGAAATCAAATCTGAGGGCCATCTGGGTGTTCTCTGCTATGTGCTTCTGGTGACCTCGCTTTTTAGGAAAATGTTCCAGTGCATGACAAAAAGTATGGCTATTTCCACTTTGGTGTGTGCATGTGTGTGTGTGTGTGTGTGCATGTGCGTGTGTGTGTGTGTGGTGTTGCTGATTAGAAATCGCAGTGCCCTTCTTCACAGAAGGATCTAGAAACAAAACTCTCACACTGACTCCAGAAAGTCAGGCACCAAAAGCTGCATCAAAACTATTTCCATAGCTGAAAACAGCTGCTTCTTCATTTTTCTCAGAGCATCAACATGATTCAGTCATATATACATTGTCAAATTTATTCTAAAGCAATGCTTGCTCTAAAGTAAAAGAAATAACATTTAAAGTCCAGAGAACTTAAAAAATTCATCCTCCTGGAGTTTTTAAATCTATTGGATAGGGAATTGTATAGACAGGTTCCCAAGCAACTGAGAACTTAACTTCATCTGTGTTCCTAGACTTGGGTGGCATGCTTTTTCTTGGATTCACTCCAAAATCTACACAGTAAACATGTATGCATATAAATACACATATGTATAAGATACATATAGGGCACACATAAGAATATGTATGCATGTTTACCAGAGTTGTGTTTGAGATATTTTTACTTAAAACTTTTATCAACTAACTGAGAATCGGCTACCTTTCCAGAAGACAAAAAGCTGAAGGGAAAATTGCAAACACACCATGGGTGGTTTTTTAAAAAAATCTTATGATTAAAAAAAAACGTGAAAATATTGTTAACAGTGGTTGCCTTAGGGAAATGAAATTTGAAGTGATAGAATAAAATGATAGGGCAAAACTGTGACTTTTTAAAAAACTAAAGCTGAATATTATTTTTTCAAACTCTCAAATCAAACATTACAGAATAAACGTTAACTCTATGACCCTGGAACTGCTAGAGAGGCACTATTGAATATAAAAGCACAGACAAGGGTAGGAATCGGAAATGAGACCACCTGGGCTTAAATCCTCACTTGCAAACCAGAACAGAGTGACCGCAGGTGAGTTGGTGAGTACAGGAGAGGAATACTAATAGAATCCACTCAGAAGCAAAGCAATGTATAGAAAGTGCTTAGGACATTGCCTGAATCAGAGCTCGTGTTCAGTGTGGACTATCACTGAGGAAGCGGTCATATCAAGTTCGCCGGACAATAGTATGGTCAGGGTATCGCTTCCTGAGTGGTGAAGTTCCACTGTTTCACAATGAAACTCTCAGAGGATCTTTCTTCTCCTAAAACTTCCTACAAAGAAGGCTGTTATTCAGTCATGTTCTTTGCACCACAAAGCCAAGTGTACTAATAATAATAACTATTATAATTTTTGTTGTTACTATTATTTATTAATATTATTTGCATCAAGGTTTCATGTATCTCAAGTTAGTCTTGGATTTGCTATGAAGATGAAGATGATCTTGAACTTCTGATCTTCCTGCCACTTTTTAACTGGGTAACAGACACATGCAACTATGCCCAACATACATGACACTAGGGATCAAACCCAGGCTTCACTCACACTTGACAAGTAGCCTTCCAACTTAGCTCTATGTCCAGCCTTGATAGAACTATTCAAATACAAGAGGGACCAGGATTACTCAATAGAAGATGTGTATGTAAAACCCCAGAGGATTTGATGAAGTCAACCACATGGTCTACAGCCTATGAGCTTGTACGATCCAAATAAAGTGATCACTGATGAACTGGAAGAGTAGAATGGATTCAGAGAGGCAAGCCAAAAACCAGGATTGTGGGTTTGGAAAGGCGCAAGGCAAGAATAGTCAGAATTGAAATTTAACCTACACCTCTAATTCACACAGCATATTGCCAAGCTCCTCATTTGTCTTCCCACATTGACTTCTTACTGGAAATTTAAGCGAATCATCCACTCACTTCATGTATAACTACCGAATAACTACCATAAAAGCTTGCTCTAAGGCTAAAAGAGAAGACAGGTCCTTCAGCCATAGCCTAGAAAGTAAAGCTGGAGACACAGATGAGCAAAGAAGCCACCAGGGGGCAAGGGACCAGAAAAGATTTTGTGTTAGAAATGACATCCCATTTCGGTAACCCAAAAGGAAAAAGTCTCTGGCTACTCCATACAGAATTCCTCACAGAGAGGTAAGAGAGGGCAGAGAAACCAGAGTCGCTGTGAGTGCTCCACAGAATGGCACTGAGAAGGAACCAAGTTAGCTCAGTAATGCAGCTACAGATACTCTTCAACAGTAAGACCATTAACTTTGGGGAATTCGGACGCAATCTCACAGATTTCTGAAAAATATGTTCCTATTTTTTTCACTTTACAATGGTTCCATTTTTAATAAACGCAAAGGCGATTAAGTGTGTGTTGAGAGAGGTGTGTTCATAGTCCTAGGGCTCTTCACACCTCTTCTGGGGTAGTCTCTTCTTACCAGGCCCCAGCACAGACCCAAGCTGAGACCTGCTTCCCTCCCATCAGCCCAGATACCTTCCCAGATCTTCGTTCCCCCAACTACTCCCTCGGGATCTTAAATGTAGCACATAAACCCATCCACACACCAATCTGACATGTCTGATCCATCCACTTCATCTCCCGACCTAGCAATTTCAGAATTACAATGTTTCCCTTTCCTTCATTTTTCCCTTTCCTGTGTTCAGTTTTCTTAACTTCTCCATTCCAGTTAGTTTATCCTTCCTTAAAACAGTAACCAAAGTCTAAAGATTCATCCTTAAAGTTACCCCCTCTGACATTCAGCCTTTACACACACACACACACACACACCTCTATTTCTGTACCAAATCCTGAGTAAGTAGGCATATTAAATGATGATGATTGTGGAGGTGGTGGTGGTGATAGGTACACAGGGTATTAGTGGCCATTTACCAGTGGAGAGGGAGACTGCAATACTTAACTGCAAGTATTATGGCCTCTACTATGTTTCTTGATACCCAATGGCAACTTAAACAGATTTGTGAGGGGTTTGCCAACTGTGTAACTTTAAAAGACATCACCGCACAACACTACAAGTTTATATTGCTGCTGTGTGCTATTTGACTGAGGACGAGACAGCCGGTGTCTCCTTTCTAACCTGTCTCTTCCTTAGTCAACAAACACTGAACCAGAAAAGTCCATCGCTAGGACTTACAAATGTTCTAAGCTGGAGAAAGTGCTTATACTCTACCGTTGTCTGCATTTGTTTTCAGAAGTCTGCCCTTTGCCACAAATATTGGAGACAAAAGCAAAACATAACAACTAAATACATTTAAGTGTTATACTTTGTGCTGGCTTATCTAGATCTCTTCTTTGTAAAAATGTCATATCCTCTTGTACAAAGTCTATAACTTCACTTACAAATACATTTTAAATAGTATAGTTACAAATATGGTAATTAAAAAGCAATGTTGTGGGTTGTGGATATAGTTCATTGGTTAATAGCATTTGTTGTTTAAGTATCAAGACCTGAATTCTGATCTCCAGACCCAGCCAAGAGCATCTCTAATGCCAACACTGATGGAAAGGAGGAGACAGGAATATGTGCTGGGGCTTGCTGGCCCGTCAGACTGTCTAAATTTTAAGAACTCCAGGTTCACTGAGAGACACTGACTCAAAGGAATAAAATAGAAAGCAATAGGGCGGGGCCTATCTGATGTCCTCTTCTGCTCATGCCCTTGTAAGTGCACATGCACACACACATATGCATATATGTCTGCGTGTACACACACAACTTTATGTTTAAAATTAACATTTTAACCATATTCTAATCATAAAATTCTCTATTAACCATAAACTTTAACTTGTAAACTACTGCAATATTAAAATAGTATTAGAACACAGAAAGCAAATACTAGCCAAAGGAAGTCATATAAAGGAGCCGTGACCATTTAGTTACATAGGAAACAATATGATAATCAAAATAAGTTAACATCTTATCTCCGGCCCTAATGGTATTACGTGTATTTAAATCTCTCCAGTGTAGGTAGTTTGACAATTATTCAAAATATATGAACTAATGACTCCATCCTAGTATACTTAAAGTGAGAGATAAAAGCAAATGTTGGTGATTCAAAAACCAAAACCCTGAATACAGTTGGCTTTGTCTACCCCCAGTCCACAGATATGTAAAATGTATGGGTAGGTATGGGTATGTTTTTTGTTCAAGTTCAGGAAAGTTACTTTCCAATTATTCTTTAAGAAGATATTGAACAATCATAATTATTCTGTTAAAATATTTTACTCTCAAAATAACAAGATGGATGTTTCTACTGGATCCTTCTATTAACCTTTACTTAACCTCGGCTACTTATGCAGCAATAAATTATTTTAAGTAATACTACTGAAACTAAGCTGTCTTCCAGGGGACGTTTTAAAAATTGTATTTTAGCTTCAGGATATTTATTTATATCTGTGACTCCTCAAAACTTTAAAAAAAAGTGCATGCTAAAACAATTCATCATATTAGTAATGAACTAAAAAGTATTGTTCATTTCAACAGATGCAAAAAAATAAATTAAACCAAGTGTATCACACATAGGGCATGGAAGTACACATATGTAAGTACAACAATCAGAAGGCTAGGGCAGGAGGACCGGGAGACCAAGAACAGCCTGGGCTACACAAAGACACCCTGCCCCCTAAAAGAGGCAACAATGAGAAGATCTTACATGCTTCTGATAAAAATGACAACAAACTAGATAATTATTACAAATAGTTCTATAATGTGATAAGGGATATCAAAAAGAAAAGAGCCAGGAGCAATGAATGGTGCATGCCTATGATCCTATTTCTCATGAAGCTCAGGCAGAGTTATCATAGGCTTAAGGTCAGCGTGGCCTACATAGCATATACCAAGCAAATCAGAGCTACATAGCTGTATTCTGTTTTCAAAAAGAGGAAAGGGGAAAGAAAGAGCATACTCGATATAAAAACATGCATATTACAATTATTATAAATTAAACAAAGTTCCTGAACTCATTATATCTCTCACTCTTTCTTTTCAAGAGTTAATCAATGCAATATGGTAAGGCAGATATGAAGGCAAGATGCTTTGAAAATACAGAGTACCCAAAATTCTCATTTGGAAATGGCATTATTGGGATGACTAGGAAAACTCAAGAAAAGAAACTAAAGACTAATGAAAAGACTAAGAAAAGGCAAAGATACCTCAAAATGACATCTCATCTGGAGAAAGCCGCGTATAAGTGTTCAGAGACACCAGCTCAAAACAGAGTAAGGCACACACAATGTCTCCATTCACACTAAGAAACACAGATTTGAGGGTAGAGTAGAGCCGTGATAGTCTGCTCTACAGGATCAGCCAAAAGGAAAGTGAGTGGCCATTGTAAATCATCTCTAAAACAAAACGGGACATTAGGAGTATAAAGATGCTGAGTAACGTGAGTAACAGTAGTGTCTTCCATCAAGGCTAAAGGGAGGTCAGGTGCAGGCAGTCTACAAGGGCCAAAGAAGACCTCATGTTTACTGGGATAGGGACTGACACACAAGATCTCTCATTCCCCACACAGCCCCGACTACAGAACACAGCAGTGAGCTGGCTGGACCATGGATCTGACTTGGTAAACTGCTTCTTATACTCTCAGAACCACTAACTAAACAGTAAAGAACATCAGAAGGGGCAAGAAAGATGGCTCAGTGGGTAAACATCTGTTGCACAAACCTGACAACTTGGGTTCAGTCCCTGGAACCCAAGGCAGAAGGAGAGCACTGGCTGAAAGTTGCCCTCGGTGTGTCCACTTTGGCATGTGCATGAGTGTGAGAGATAAAAGCAATGGTTTTAGCACTATGGCATGTGCATGAGTGTATACACACACGGACACACGTACCATAATGGTTTTAGCACTATGGCATGTGCATGAGTGTGTACACACACGGGCACACACACCATAATGGGTTTAGCTTTTAAAGATCACAAAAGTTGACTCTGGCTATCAAATCAGGGACAATTCTAAAATCTCCACTTATGAAGAAACATTCTTAATCTAAGGCTTAAAATGAGACTAATCATTTTACATCTCAAATGTATGTGATTTTTCTATAATACAAGCATACATACATACATACATACATACATACATACATACATACATAAACATAAAACACTCAGAATATCTTTAAATGTTGGTAATTCCTTTCTCTAACTGAAAATTTCCAAAACATAATCTAAATATCTAAAAATGGCCTACTCTTGAAACTGAAATTGAATCCCCTATGTCAGTAATAGATAATTACCAAAAATATATCCACATGATCTTTCAGTAAACAATGCACAGCTCTTGCTTGTTTCTTTCACAATGCATCCCCTTAACAACATGGTAGACTAATTATGCAGCTGGTTATTTTCAAGGACAAAGAAAATGAAGAAAAAAGGAAAACAATCAGGTCCTTAAAAAATTAAAAATAACAGAGTTCAGAAGGAAGTTATTCCTAAGGATTGGTAAAAGGAAGGAAGGAAAGCAAAGCAAATGTGTGAATCACAGAAAGTTTAATTTCTTATATTCCAAAGCACGCAGTCTCTTCTCTAGGGAAATGAATAAAGATGTCCAAAATACCAATAAAAAAAGATAACATTTGGCTCTGAAAAATAGTATTTTCCTATCTATTATTATATATTACATTGCTTCATTCCATTCAAAGCTGGTTTTGTAGTAATTTCAAATATACATCCATCACTGTGTTTCAGTGACATTTCAAGGAAATTATTGAATGAAATGTAAACTCAGTTAAGTCTATAATAAATTTACAGTGGAAATGTCAGATTATGGGTAATTTGGGTTATATTTCTTATAGACTTGAAATGAGGTTCTTTTTTGGCATCCAACATGTTCTTTCTATTTTTACTTTCTTAATTAAACAATCAGATCTGCTGTTCCTGAGGTCAAAGGCCAACACTCGGGAGTTGGAGAAGGAAAAGGGATCCCATTTATCGGTACCCATTGTGTCATATTGTGACTCACAATTGATGAGGACAAACAAAAATATAATGTACATTTTGATAGATTCTACTGATAAAATGATGAAAATCACTATATGTTAGATGCTGATTCTGTTATTATTTTTGACAAATATTGAGCAGAAAAATTAAAGACCTTATCAAGGTAGAGGGATATAAATGAGGACATACCCCCTGAAAAATGAATGGGAATAAAGCTTTTCTTGTAATACACATTTTAAAACTTCTCTTTGCTAACAATACAATCCGTTTGCTCGTATGGTAAACAAATGGAGGGTTTATTATGAGCCAGACACTTTAGAACTCTGGGAATACAGCAGTGAATTTATTTATCTGACACCTATAATCATGGATTTACTGTTAAGCTAGGCTACACTGCTTTGTTTCAATTCTCCCAGTAAAATACATTGTCCATTTGCCTGTCAGTGAGTCGAGAGAGGAAAACACAGAGAAGCATCTCAGTGTTCGTGTTTAAACAAGATGTCTTGCCCTCTAGGTAAGGACTGGCATCTCAGGATTCTCACTCTCTGACCCAATACACTAGTTACACAATTCAAACAGCAAAGATAACATGAATTTAAACTGTAGCAAATTATAAATTACGACTGATACGGTATTGGCTATTAAATGTGTTTGAGAAGAGTGTCGATACTGTTTTTCAGAAACCTTAAGGATCAAAAGAAGAAAATGACAGGCTTTCTAATGCTTCCCTTTAAATGTCTAAAATAATAATGCCTGAAAAAAATGTAATCAACATTTCATCCTTTACATACAAAGCCTGTTTTAATGTTGCTTCATTATTTTTAGCTTACTTTTTCAAGGGTTTCAAACATGAGCACTGAATTTCTATTTATATTATTTCCACCCTCTCCCCTGCACTCCCCCTGGGCCCACTTCTCAAGTTCACGAGCACTTCTTTAACTATTATCATCACATATGTGTGTAGATACCAGTATTGTAGAAAAAAGCTTCACTATAAACTGAGAAAAATTTCAATATATTCATTATCACTTAAGTCAAAATCAAAACTCATTTTTAAAGAGAATTTTAAAATGTTAAATCCATTTATTAAAAAATAATAATCATATATAGTAAATTGTAAAACTTACTTGATAAAATAGCCAATAATTATATTTTTAAAAGATTTAAAATGTATTTATATTTTGTGTGTGTGTGTGTGTGTGTGTGTGTGTGT
The DNA here is from genome assembly GCF_950005125.1 of Chionomys nivalis. Classification (NCBI taxonomy): domain Eukaryota; kingdom Metazoa; phylum Chordata; class Mammalia; order Rodentia; family Cricetidae; genus Chionomys; species Chionomys nivalis. The sequence continues at coordinate 23,742,307 of NC_080103.1, read as the reverse complement.
GTGTGTGTGTGTGTGCGTGCAGGCAGAACTGGAGTTACAGTCAGTTGTAACCCATGTGACATGGAACCAAATATGGGTCTTTTGGGAGGGCGGGAAGCAGAGTTAACCATCGTATTACCTCTCTATCCCCAAAAGAAATGCTTTAAAAGGTTGTTAAGATTCTAGGCTTGGCAGGATAGATGGGTTATAAGATACCTGTCCCTTTGAGCTCCCTACAAGCTGAAGACAGAAGACTCATATTCAACAACTGACGACAAGACAATCTGAGCAGGACTTGGGGTCTGTGTTAGTCAGTTTCAGCACAAGAACTAGAGGTCAGTGAGGACAGGCATGAGAGGCCAGGAGGCTGTCTTGTCGTGAACATCACTGATGGGCGAGGACAGGAGTGAAACAGCAGAGATTTGTGTTAGGGTGGGATGGAAGGGACTGGGGTTCTGAGGATTGCCTTAGGCAAACATTTGTTTGGGGGGACAGATTGTGAGATGTTGACCAAAGTTTTATGGTAGATAAAAGAAGCATGAATAGGATCATTATTGAAGACCACCGTGACATATAGGAACCGAGTTAGATCTGGATAGATAACAGGGCTAGGGAAGGACATTTAACAGATTGATCAAGGTGATATGATTCATCTCAAGACACCTGTTTGGCAGTATGTCTATCCTAGTCTGTTAGTTGTTCTTGGCTGCTACAGATGTGGTGTTTTGATTAAGAATGGTCCTCTGGGCTCATATATTTGAATGTTTGGTCCCAAATTGGTAGAATTGTATGGGAAGGATCAGGAGGTCTGACCTTGTTGGCGGAGGTGTGTCACTGAGGGTAGATTTTGATGTTTCAAAGGCTCATATCATTCACAGTTAGCTCTTTCTCTGTGTCTCTAACTTATGGATCATATATAATCTCTCCACTACTGCTCCAGGGCCAGGCCTGCCTGTTTGCTCCCATGTTTGCTGTCATGACAGTATTGGATTCACCCTCTCAAGCTGTGACCAAGCCCCCTATTAAACATTTCTTCTATAAGTTGTCTTGGTCATGGTTGTCTCTTCACAGCAACAGAAAAGTAACTAAGATGAGAGGTGAATGTGAGAATCGCCGGCCAATAATCCAACCAAAGTCCAGAAAGCTTTCAGTGGTGGAGCAAGATGGAATGCACAGAAAGGGTTGAGAAAGCAAATCACCCCCATGGACAGAGCCAGTAGATGTAAAGGGGCATGAGACTCAGCAGAAACAGCAGAGAGAAGGAGAGACACACAGTGCAAATGGTGCTTTCAAATTAGGGGCAGGCAAGTTCAGCAGACACAGCCATATATAGGACAAAATAGCAATGCCCTTGCGACTGCAGGGAGCCTGGGGGACCTTGAACCTTCTGAAAGAAACTCAATATCGAACACTAGCCACCCACCCTCAAGCACGAGCTTCAGCTAACTTTTACTCTCTCTAATCCCAGAGCATCCAAACTGCTTCTTTCTAAATCTATCCTGCAAAATGTGATGGTAGCACCTTCCAAATACTTCTGAGGACAATGAATCCAAACCTGAGATGCAACTGTGACTGCAAATGATGCCTTCTTGGGACATGAAGGCAAGTTGGTATTGTGACCCATGAACCTTGGGTTTGAACTGGGCATGATATCCCAGTGAGGTTCCTACATGAACGCCAAAAAAAATAGAATCAGTAGGAAAGGGGTATTTCAAGGCAGCCTGTTTTTTATGTATGTTGTGTATGAGAGATTCAAAATGTTCACGCAAGTCAGTCCAACTCTCCATGGTGAAGTATCAGATTCATCCACTACTCCAGTCTGTCTGCTGAATGTTGCTTTTACCCCCTCCAAACTAATTACATTAGAGAAACTCAGACTACAAATTCTGCAGAGCACACTCTTCTCACTGTCCTTGTCAATGAACTTCAAATTGTCTTGTGATTTGGGACTTCCTCTTCTACTGTGTCTATCCATTTTGAAATAATTGAAAGTCCCAGCTGAGACAAAAAGCATACAGAAGAGCAAAGCTCAGGCGGCTACTCTTAAAACAAAGCTCACAACAGTCTGACTGGAACCATGATAGTCTATCAAAAATTTCTCAAAAGTGTTCTCAAGACATCCTAGCAAAAGAACTTCATAATATTTACCGAGTACCTACTGCGTACTGGATAATATGCAATAAAAATAAGATTAAGGCTCTGACCTTGGACGGTTGTTTTCCAAGAGGGCTCAATCAAGTTCTTGAAGCCTTCCAAGTCCTAGCCTTAGGAGAGGCTGGGTGATGCGTAAGCCTCAAGGTGCCCCCCACTATTATAGCTCCCCTCAAGGTCTTGCCTCTGTTCCCAGATCTAGTCCCACATGTCCAAACTTCATCACAGTCTCAGGGTTAATTCCTGCCTTGTACCCACAACATATAGTACTCCTGGGGCTTTTTTTCCCAACCAAACGCTAAGCTGCCCACAAAAGTCCTGAGAGACAGCTTAGTGGGTAAGAGTGCTTGCTGAGGAATATTCAACTTGAGTTTGAATCCTAGCACCTATGTAGGAGGGAAAGCTGAACATGACTAGGAACGTGCTTAAGGAGTAGAAACAGGAGGATCTGGGGTGGATCTGGGGTGGGGGAGGCTTGAGAGCTACCAGCCCCGAACTCCCATTTACTGAGAGGAATAAGGCAGAGGTTAATAGAACCAGACACCAGATTTCTCCTCTGGTCTCCCGAGTACATGCATACCCCCAACACACACATGAGCATGCACCTACATTCCCCCGCCACACACACACACACACACACACACAAATGCTGAAGCCCTCCGCTGTCAACTACCACTCTCCACTTAGACTTCTCTTGTTCCTTTCAGTTTGCAACGGAAGTTTTCTGGACCTGGGTCTCTTCAAAAATGGGCAATTCAGGAAGGCAGGTGTGAATAGTAAGACACAGTGCTCTTTGTAGCTTACAGACTGAACTGCTAGCAAAACCTTTGCTATATTAATACTGTTAACCCTGGTTTAACACCTGTTAACGTGGGTGTGTGTGATATCCTGAAAGGAACATCATCTGTTCTAATGAACTTTTGCCTATGCTCAGACTGGCCAGCTTTGGAAATGGGGGGCAGGGGTTGTTGCTAATCAGATGACCACGGAGTTAGAATTCTACTCCAAATTTCAGAGAAGAAAGAGATACCAAAAATTAACTTGATCACTAACGTTTGGGGATTTCATTAAATACAGCAGCATTAAAAAATTACCTGAAAGGACTAGGTTTGTAGAGGCTCCAGGATGCTGCACACGTGAGGGTGACTAGGGTAAAATATTCTGCATTCAGTTGTGGGTGAGAATGGGGGAAAGTTCTTTGTTTACTTCCTATCATATACACACCCTTAGCACTGTTAGATAACCTCTATTTCTAAGATAATGTCTTTTGGTCATAGGAACCAGAACCTGTAAGAAATGACCAAAAAGGTTCCCAAACACTGTACAGAAATATTGACCAGAATCCTGAGTCAATACTAATCTAGAAGGAAAGAAGGAAGTCCCAGTATCAGCCATCATGAAGCACTCAGGATATCTAGAGCACTCTGGTCCTTTGCCGTACAGGACCTTTTTCAAGTAACTTTACAAGCAGCAGAGTAAGCACTGATATCTTCATTTGCAGATTAAAAACCCATTGCTTAGCAGGCTTCAATAATTTTCCAGGGGTCACTAGAACATCTAAGTGTCATGATTCAATTATTTCCTAGTAAATTCCGAAGTTAATGCTTTCAACATTTCTATGACCTTGAGTTTAATAAAGGAGTACTTTAAGAAGTCTTGGTTTCTAGGGTTGTTCATGGAGCCCATCCCTGAGACAATGAGCAGAATAGCATCCCCAGCCCACAGAATGTGTGTTTGTGCCTATGGTCACACACCCACTGCACTCAGCTGCAACCATAGGATGTTTCCTTCTAATCATTCCATCACAGTTCCATCAACTTCCCAGAAAAGCATTCAATATGACAAGCAATCTGGGAGCCATGTTTCTGGCTGGTGAACTGAAGCTATATATGAATGATCGGCTTCATAGAGCAGCCACAATTTAGCAGATCCAATTTTCTCTGGAGTCTCATGATATACTGCTATAATTAAATGTTGCTATCAATCACCATACACAGCTTGCTTGTGCTGCCCAACCCTCAAGACAATGATGCCTTTCAGATTTACACATTCTTTTGGAGAATAGCTATTTTGCCAATTTTTTGTTTGTTTGTTTGTTTGTTTGTTTGTCTGTTTTTCAAGACAGGGTTTCTTTCTGTAGCTCTGGATGTCTTGGAAGTTGCTCTGTAGACTAGGCTGGCCGCAAACTCAGATTCACCTGCCTCTGCCTCCCAAGTGCTGAGATTAAAGGAATGTACCACCACTACCCGGAAGTAGAACAAATATAATTCTTAATGAACAAAGAACTTATATTAAGACTAAGCGAAAGAACACACTGCACCCAGCAGAGGACAGGAAGAGACGAATGAATAGTGAACAGTATTCCCATTTCCATGTTACAAAGCACACCATGAGATACTTTATTTCAGTTTTGTAATTCCCAAATTATAGCTCAGTGAAGCCAAGCAACTTGCCCAAGTCCATTAAGCAATTAACACACAGTGTTCTTAGTCACTTCACAATATTAAGTACTTTGGAGATCACGATGTGGATTATGAAGAAAACCATGCTTTAAGCAGGAAAATTATAGCTCTACTATTATCATCCCATTGTGGGCTCAAAAGAGATGCATTTACTTCAAGGAACTCGCCCTTCTCTGCTTAACCACCATTCCTGATCAAGAATATTTTCTTTCTTCTCTACCCATCTCATTGGCCCATTTGTTGATTAGTAGGGTTTTGGCCCCTAATTTTACAGTTCTTTATAAATTTGGCATATTAACCCCATGAATGAGGTGGAGCTGGCAGAATTTCCTCCCAGTCTGTGGGCTGTCTGCTCTGCTGCTGGTCTCTTTTGTTATGGAAAAAGTTTTAAATTTCTTTTTTTTAATTAATTTATTTATTTATTAAAGATTTCTGTCTCTTCCCGGCCACCGCCTCCCATATCCCTCCCCTCCCCCAATCAACTCCCCCTCTCTCATCAGCCCTAAGATCAGCCAGGGTTCCCTGCCCTGTCAAGTGGTTCCTTTGGTTGATTCTCAGGGATATTGTTGAGCTACTGGACTACTACTGTCTGCTGACCACGTCTTTAACTTGACCTAGATCTTGAAGTGTATGCCCCATGTTTTATTGTTAAGTCTTGAGTAATAGCAAGGCATTCCCTAGCACCTCAAGAGAGAAGAGATAGCAAGTCAGTGAAAAGCACCAACCAAAGGTTCAGAGGTCTAAAGGGTCCTACTGTCTTCTGCAACTGCCAGGAATTCAATCTGGTTGCAGCATGAGATATATTGACAATGTAACAGTGATATTGGATAAAGGTCAGATTCTAGCATCAGCCAGGAATTTTTTCTTGTTCCAACGGTCATGAATGTGCACCAATGCCTCCAGGGAGATTGTCATGTCCTCCTTAAATACTAGACAGAAAACCCCCAGAAATCATATTACAAAGCTGGCCGAGTCCAAAGTTCTGCAAAGGAAGTGGAAGGATCTCAAGACCTAAACCAAGACAATGACATTGGAAATTTTTTAGAAAAAAAAATAAATAAAAGTCAGAAATTAAAGACAAAAGCAACCAAAATAGTCACATGGATTTAGAGGTTGGTATTAAATTTTACTCTTGTAAAAAATCAGTGGAGTGCTTAGGACACACCCTTTCATCAGGAAGATCACACACAAAAAAGCAAACTTGCCAATGATAGACTGCCCCCTATTTTTCCTCTTTCTGACTGCTTCTGTATGAGACATGTCACCATGGGCAGGACCTTAAATCTCCCCAATGGTCATCTGAGTGGGAAGACTAGATAATACAGAGCAGAGCTTTCTTTGGAGATGGTAAGGGCTGGATGGATGTGAAGAAAGTAGTGCAGCTCACTACACTAGGTCCAGAAGACACTCGAAGTTTTCCCACTTCTGGCCAAACTCTAAAACGTTTAGGCATTTGGGGTAAACCAGATAGTCAGAGGCCTACTTTGTGGGTCTCCTGGGTGCTACGTTGGCAGTTCCCAAAGAAGTCTTAAGGCAAGAAAAATAGTTAATTGAAATATGATCCCTTTTCCTGATAGCTTGAACAAGGCAACCACATAATCCTGGGATGTATGTACTTGTAAATAGCAATTCTGGTAGATGAAGGCAAACACAAGATGTTTCAAATTTAGGTTATTGCTAGACCAAAAAAAAACCCTCTAATGAAAGAATTTAATATTATGCTATCAATACCCATGTCTCAGGAATAAATGATGATATGGGACGGCTTACCTTCAGGGCTGGGGGGGCGGGAATCGATGATCTTTTTACAGTTTGAGCTCTGATATTTGTAAAGTGCTTTGGGTTCAGAGCAGGGGAAGGCACAAAAGGAGTCCACAGACAGATACATAAATCAATCAGAGAGGAAAAAGGAAAGCGGGGGAAAAACTGCACACAGAAGACAAACAAATCACTCTGAAGCAGAATTTTATTAAACTGTACTTAGCTCTGATCCTCACAAGGCAACAAACAATAAGAATCCCCACAGAAGAGCCCTGGCTCGGAAGAGTGCTCCGCTAACTTTCCTCACGAGGCAGTGCTGACCTCTGAGGGCTGCCAGGCTCCTCCTGCCAGGCTCCTTTCAGCTTCCCAGGCCATGTCTCCCAACTACCTTTGAGAAAGGCAATGGTGATCAATCAATTCTCTACCCAATAATGCTCTGGCTTCTTGTGCTTTTAATATCAAAAGGCTTCCTCCGAAAAATCTAGTAATCAAGTTCCCCGGATCACACAGAGGCTGAGCTTTTTGATCAAGGGTTCATAGTTAATGCCGTGAGCTTTACAAGAGGATATACCCTGTTGAATCAGCACACGCTGCCAGTCTTGTTTCCTCTAGAAGATTCTGAATGCTCACAGTACCTTCATTTATAATTAAACCTATGAAACTCGTCATCATAATGGTAACTCATTATGTTTCCATTGTGTGTATTTCCAAGGATGAAATAAAGCCTATGCAGCACAGAGAATTTGAAACAGCCAGTCAATGTCAGCACACGAAAGCTTTAACAAACAGGCCCATAAGAGTCACTTTTCTCACTGCCATGACAAAAACGTCTGACTGGAAGTGACTGAACAGCCGACAGCTTATTTAGGCTCACGATTTGGTGGCACAGTTCACCAGGGAGGAGAGGCGGTAACCACAGAAATAGAAGGTAGCAGGACACAGTGTCCACAGTTGAGAAGCAGAAAGAGATAAACGTTAGTTTCGCCTTACGTCCCCTTTTCTTCTGTCTGAAACCTTAGCGATAGTGCTGTCCACATTCTGGGTAGACCCTTCCCTTTTCGCTTAAATGTTTCTGGAAAAATACTCATAGACATAGCCAGGGCGAGGTTCCAAAGTGAGTCTAAGTTTAGTCAAGCTTACAATGATGATTTACTGTTACAGGGTAAGTATCCTGTATGTCCACACACACATATATGTTTAAATACCCTCTGTCACACAGAGAATAGGATCCATCCACTGTATTTCCAAAGACCATCAGAAAACCAGATCAAGAGAAGCACATTGTTATTTCTAGGTAGAAACTGAAACTAACATATTTAATTATAGTATTATTTTTATGAACCGATTAACTTCTATACTCCCTCCACGTTCTCTTGCCACAAGGGACAGAGGTAGGTCAGTCACAAAAAATATTCAGCATTCTTTAAAAGACGCATGAGTGAAATTTCAGGACCAAGTCCTGTGGTCACATCTGTCTTTAACTTTTTCTTTCTCTTTGTCCAGTACTCTTTGAACTCCAATATTTCAAAGTCTCTTTTCTATCCAGTTCCCTAATCTGTTTTTAGGCTAATGAATATGAGCTCCACATTGAAATCCTGGAGTTTTCCGTCCTCATTACTATTCATCTCTAACATTATCCTCAGCTGCCTTACCTTTCCTCAAAATTATTAAGAACATTACTTATGCATAAATTAATCATTAGGCATTTAACCTCCAAACACCTTTATGAAATGGGGTTTATTGAAAATTTGAGATAACTGTGAATCCTCACTTTCCAAATGAATTTAAAAACCAAACTTCAAACAGTCTACTAATAAACATTTAAAATTAATATTTGATAATTTCCCCAACCAGTCATATTTTCAGACTGTCAAGCTGTCAGACCTGTTCACAATGGCCAGCTGGCCATACTTTAAATTAAACATAAGCCCTTGGGATTTAGCCTTTGTGGGTTTTGCACATCTAGACTCATGTCAATATCAAGAGTCAATACAAACCTAATACTAAAACACTCCATCTCTTAGGGTGAAATTTTATAAGACCAAGGATTCTCTTAAAACATCAATACACTTTCAGAGTTGGTTTTAAACCCCCAAACAAACCCAGTTGGAGGGGAGCTTCATTATAATCAAATAAGGAATTGAAACTTGGACTGTGCAATGCATTAGGCAATTAAGCACACAAGCAATTTAATTAAAGTTTTAATTCACTTCGGATTCCATTGTAGTCCGCAATTAGAATGTTTCATGCTACAGCCAAGTATTCTAGGGTCAGAAATGTCATGCTGAACGTTGGTCTGCACTGTCTACAGCAAGCATATGTTGATGTCAGATAGATGGTGGGTAACAGGGACTGTTATTGATCTCTGAGGCTGACTCTTAGCCCTCTACACTCATCCATTGGTTTCTGGGCAGGGCCTGGCAAATTTTCTGGACAGGGAGATAGAGGAAAAGGAAGCACATGCTCTAAAGAAACAGTGCTTTCTGGCATAAGCTCGCCTCGAGGGGAGAAGGGAAACTATGAACTGGAGGGCTGCTGTCTAGTATTTGATACCGTGTGGCTCTACGGAAGCTATTCTTCAGATGAATCTGCCCTGAGTGTGAATAAGAACTGTCTGAAATCATTGAAGACTATTCTGGAGGGGTGGAGAGCTGTCAACTGAACAAGCCGCAAACTACCTGGGGGAAGAGGAAGTTAGAAGTCCCGAGGACCTTTGTGCTCCAAACCTGGGACTTGCATTGCATTTCCCTAGAGAAATGTCTTCAAAAATCTCCTGTACGTGTGTGAAAATATGTACTCTGTCCTCTCTGGTACCCTGCAAAAATATTTAAGAAGACTATGTGCCAACTTGCACTCATCAAGCACTGAAAAGGAATTCCTTCCTGAAAAGGAGTGCTCAGCTAATATAACCAAACGCAAGAGCATTTTCAAGATAAGACGCGATAATGCAACTCAGGGCTCAATTAGGTGGTCATTATTTTCTGAAGCATCCCTTTAATCTTGGTGCCCTCCAAACTTGAAAAACTCAAACGAATCTGTAATTCTTTATTACTAACCCTCATGGTATGAAAAGAATCCATTAGATCACTTTACGTTCTCTCTCTCTCTCTCTCTCTCTCTCTCTCTCTCTCTCTCTCTCTCTCTCTCTCTCTCTCACCAAATCAAAGCTCTGGAGGTGGGGATAAACAGTTTAATTTTTTTCTTGCATTAAAGACATTGAGGTTATGATAATTAAAAAATTCAATTCAAGCCCCTACCACAATTAAACAGACTGTTTATATTTTGTCTTAGTAAACTACATATGACCTCAGGTTGGCTTTGTAACGTATGAATCACTATCTCTAAGCGATCCAGTTGTTGTTTTGTTTTTTTTAACGCACTGACGGCAGCAGATTTAATTTAAAGTGCTACTGTTCAATATGTCAGAGCTCAAATATTCTCCGAGAAGAAGCTTTAGTGCGTATATATTATTAATGTACTATCCGAGATCAGACCCCTGAGTTGACTCTAATCAATGGCTCATCAGTCATAGGCCACGGGAATGAAGTTGGGTAGATACAAGCAAATCAGAGAACTTTCTTATAGATGTTCTTGTTCGGCAATGAAAAGAAGCAAAATATAAAACCTCCAAAGTTTGATGTTCGAAGGTAGAACTTAGTTTTCTTGTGGGCTTGTGCTGTATGGATATGTTCAGATGGATGTGCACACACGTGTGGAAATCAAAGACTTGCTTCAGTGTCTACCTTGATCACACTCCATATTATTGCTTTACTTAATTTTATCTATCATTATTGTGTGTGTATTTGAATACACTGTCTAATGCACAGGTTTGGAGGTGAGAATACAACTTCTGGGTATCAGTTTTCTCTTTCACGTTGGGTTCTGGGGCTCCAACTCAGGTTATCAAGCTATTTGTAGGCTGTTTGTGACTTCATTTATTTAAATCCCTGGCTGTTTTGTGTGGACAGGGATGGTGTAACTGTAAAGTTATATAAAATACAAGGACTAAGGAATGAAAGAGCAATGATACCTGGAATATTCTAGCCACTTCTGAAGCAAATCATGTAAGTTCCTAAGCTCCAGTATTTTGCCAGAGAATAAAGGTTGAAAGGGATGCTACTATTTGTTCAAGTGACGAAGCAGGTCAGACAGATGTCTGGGGTAGTCATGTCCAATCAAGCTCTCCCCACCAAAGAGAATCCTTCCAACACTTAGTACCAGGTTTATCCTTAGGGTGAATGAGGGTGCCTCATGCTTTTCCTCCCTTCATCAACACGTGTGGTAGGCACCCAGTGTCACCTGTGTACTAAATAAAAACGTATTTATTTCAGACTCATCGTCATCCACCCTGATACCTGCCCAGGCATTACTCTCAGACCACGGAGCTTTTCCTTCCCGATTCCTTTACTCTAAGACTAAAATTCCATTACTGAAACAAGTGGAAGATTAAAAACACTATCAAAACAAAGAAAATAAAAATGGATTTGCAATTCTTATTAGGCTCAACACTGTGGTTAAGATACAGCAATTCGAAATCGTGATCTGAATTAACTTACAAGTTAGTATTTCATTTCCTTTGCTCTAAGAAAATTGGTGGAAGCCAAAATCAACTCTAAAAACTGTTGTTCATATGCACAATGTTACCTATTATTTGATTTTATGAAAACACCAAATATGTTTTTATAAAAACACTAAAAAGTCGACACATTTAAATTCTAAACCTTATTGCTGATCTAGCGTACAAATGCATTACTCAACAGCACCTTGCACTTATGAAACAAATTCAGGGCAACTTTCTTCCCAGGAGAACGGTGGTGGGCATTCTTGCTGTAAACGAGGCAGCCTGGAGAGCAGAAAATGCCCAGACTGGGGTTAAGCTCAGCCTCTGCCATTTGTTAGCTGGAGGGAAATAAAAATAAAAACCACAAGAAAAATACTTAATCTTTCCTCAGTTTTCTGATTTTTTTTTTAATGGCTAATACTTTCCCTGCTAGCTCGCAGGATTCTTTAAGTATCAAATGAGGTATTATCCCAAAACACTTTAGAAACTTAAGGCACTGTATAATATTAAGGAATTATCACTATAGGATCCTCGAGTCTAAAAACTCCACCATGAAGATTTAAAATCGGAATCTTTCCTAATACACTAAGAATCAAGATAATACAGTGCTGTGCAAAGTTCAATCAAGAATCCCAAAATTTGTTTATAAACATCTCGTCTATATCAAGTCAACAATTTTCTGCAATAATAGCGTCTAGCATCCCTTGGAGCCTGCCCATAACGGTGGAGAGAAATGTTATTCTTTCATCTCTCTTAGGATTTAATTAGAGTAGTTAAGGAACACTTCAAATCAAGTTTTACTTTTCTTTCAAAAGAAAATATGTATTAAGTACAGACTTGGAAACATATCTAACCTCAATTATCCTAAAAGGGATCCTCTAAGGGAGGGTTAGAAGTGTTCTGTGTGGATTCAGGAAGTGACACTAATCAGGTGTGGTGGTAAAAACGGAACCACAGCACTTTGGAGCTAGAGACAGGAGGATCAGGAGTCCATGTCAGCCTTTTTAATACCCCCAGTGGGCTGAGAACTGAAGGTGCGCCATCACATACGTGGGTCCTTTTCTACACTGATACTTGCAGCACCATCCTCCCTAAATTGAAATGGCAGGGGGAATAAGCTATCCCATGCATGGGCCTTGCGATTCATCACCACTTTGTAGCCACATGCCAACACTGATATGAAAATAGGACCGGTGAATGTGAAGTATATAACACATGGCTACCACATGAATTTCACTTGTAGAATTTACCACAAATATCCCCAGTGCCTAGAATGTCTGTTGAGGTTGCAAAATACATGGCAAGCTAATGATGAGAGGTGTACAGGATGTACTGATATCTAAAAGTTGTTTCAATTTTGACCTTCCAATCTCTTTACCCAAACTGAGCTTACCTATTACATCATGAATAGAAGAGACAAAGTCCTTCTTGCTTCCAAAGCCAAGATCAACAATTCCCAAAGGCACCTTTATTTGTGTTGTATAGATCAAGATCTCACTTCTTATGAATAAATAAATGTTTGGTTGACACTTTACTAGATAAATCTTATTTAATATTGGAAAATTCACTAAGTGACAATTATGTCATCTTCCTCTCGGTAACCGTATGCCAAGTTGACTCAGTACAACAACCAATTCTAAAAATACACTTATTCTTTGTGTTAGTCTCCAGACAAGCTGGAGACAGCACAGTCACCACAGAGGACAGGTAAACCTCCCCTGATTGTGCTGTTATTGTCCACCATTGAAAGAAAATCAGCAGATCAAAGGCTCAGGGAACCAACACTAATTCTGCTTAATAACAGTATTTGCACTTCATCCTAGCCAGAGTAATGCTTGTTGCTGGTGGAATTCTTGATAGCAATCCTTCACTTTTCTCCCTGCCTGTGACTTTTCCTTCCTCCTGAGCATGTTCAGTCAGTGCCAGAAAAATGTCAAATAAGCACTGAATGCAACCAGAGATAGAGAAGCTGAGCCCCACCAAACAGAAACAGAAGCGAGTACCACTTAATATCTCCTAATAGTTTCTCATGCATGGACTACTTTCCCATGTTTCCGGACAAAGAAGGATACTAAAAGGCTCCACTTTATGACAACTGAGATTGTTCTGAGCTTTGCCCTGTCTTGCTTCTTTTTATGACTGTCAGTATAATTCCCTACACTAACTTAACTGCCAAGTTTGAAAGGATATAGACAATACATGAGATTCAGGGAGGCTGAACTGGCTTCAACATGAGAGATTAATGTGAATATGTTATCTCTGTGAGACTCAGCACCACCCAGAGGCAGCAAAGCAAATCATGCCAGCCTGAATTCTACCCCTGTAAACGAACTCTTCATACTAAAACTGGTCATGAAAGCCTTCTAAGTTTTTATAATTACATTTATTCATCCATTGCATGTGTCAGCGTGCAAGCATATGCATGTGCATATGTGTGTAGCTATCAAGGAAGAACTTGCTGGGGCTGGTTCTCTTCTTTCACCATATAGGTTCAGGGGATTAGTTCTCAAGTTGTCAGGCTTGGTAGTAAGCACCTTTACCAGCTGAACAATCTCACTGGCCCATGAAAGCCTTTTCAGGTCATCAAATAAAGGTATGAGGAACTAGAAGAAATTTGGGTTTTTAAGTGTATATGTGTGTATGTGTGCTCTGTATATATATACGCATACATACGTATACATATATACATGCTTAAGTTTTATTTGCATTGCTATGACAAAATATCCTGATGAAAAGCAACTTAGGGAAGGAAGTGTTATTTGACTTATAATTCTAGGTTACAGCCCATATAATCTGAAAGTAAAGTTAGTAACTCAAGAAGCTAATCACCAATATCCAAGATGCAATCAAGAGTAGAGAGCAATGATCAAACCGGACTCTCTGAATGTGGCTGACAGTGGAGGCTGATGGAGAAGCCAAGGACAATGGCGCTGGGTTTTGATTCTACTGCATTGACGGGCTTTGTGGGAGCCTAGTCTGTTTGGATGCTCACCTTCCTGGACCGGGGGGGAGCAGGGAGGACCTTGGACTTCCCATAGGGTAGGGAACCCTGACTGCTCCTTGGACTGGAGAGGGGGGTAGAGGGGAGGGGAAGGAAGTGGGAGGAGGGGAGGAGGTGGAAATTTTCAATAAAAAATAAATAAATTTTTAAAAAAGATTAAAAAAAGATTTAAAAAAGTAGAGAGCAATAAATACATCGACCCTTGACTCATCATTTAGGATTCAGCCTATTGAATAGTGCTACCCACAGTGGGTTGGATCATCCTATATGAATAACTGACAATATTCACATACATGCTCAACTGCTCTAGATAATTCCTCATTGAGACTCTTTACTGTAGATGCTAGGTTGTACAAGCTGACAGCTCAAACTAACCAACGTATAAATATAGACAGACAAACACTGAGAAAGTTTGTAAGTAGGTGTTTGGGGCATTGTGCTAGTAAGCATGACAGTTTGTATGAAGACACTGACAGGCTTTGGCCAACCAGAAGAGACCAAATCTGGTACCATCACAGTTGAAATATCACCTCTTCCACAACCCCCACACAGATTACCCAAGGAGGCTCACTCTTTAGCCAACGCTATTGTATCAGTGTTCACTGCACTTTCCAGTTTTCCTTAGAGAATTCCATAGAGAACAACAGGCCCACATGCATTCGAGCTGAGAAGACCATGCTTCAAGAGTGTGAAGATAATCACCAGTTGAAGTCTTCTCTTGTTGGTCTTCTCTGGCTAATGTGCAGATAAAAGCTTAGGAGCTATTGCGTCTAGTCTAGAGTCTTTGGGGCTCCTCCTCACTCTTGTTTCCAAAAGCCCACGAATAAGACTTTCTAAAACAGGTGATCCCAAGTTTTTTTGGGAAGACAACCATGCTATTCACTTGGACAGTAAAAATATTGCCACATAGGTACAATTCATCCAGGTTTGTTTTTGTTTTGGTAGAACGGAGAACATTCTAGAGCTAGATCACTGCTACTAGATTAAATAAGCAAGCAACAACAATGAAACCACAAAGTTTAACAGAAGTTCAGCCCTACCATTGGTCCATGACAGCTGAGACCTTTGACGGCTGATACATACTGTACTCCCAGGCTTAAGCATCTTCTTGTACTCTAGACAAGTACAGTCTAGGGATCAGACACACATCTCCCTTAGCCGTTTTTCATTTATTTCCATGTTACCTATTGTTGCATTAGTACTTAAACATTGACAAAATCCAATGGTTCTGAAGAGACTTACGGCCTACATTTCATATTTATTCTCTGGCTTCCTATAAAACATTTTCTGTTCCATGATCTAAAAGCTAATCACAACACATACCCATTCATACAACTGAAAAGATTCGAGCAGCCCAGCTCCCACATAAACACAAGGATGAAGAATGGAGGCAGTGGCGTGGGAGGAGGAAAAGGCAGCAAAGGAGCTCCGGAATGGTCATGCTACAGAAATCGCTTGCAGAGCTTAGCTTAGGTATGGGGAAGCAAGTAAAACTGAGCCAAAGTATAAACAGAGTCCGTTTTACCCTGTTAAAATTAGGCTCCTCAGCTGTATAATCTCCATTCTCATTCTCTCCTTTATCACTACCAGTCACCCCTCTTTAATAAAAGACTATTCGAGGGTAGCATTTCAGAAATTGGCCTCTGTGCTCTTTTGCTTTTAGGTATTCCCTGTAGGACTGTGCCTGCCGCCAAGTACATACGCAGAAATCTGAAATAGTGCCTGTAAAAATGATGTATGCATCTGCTATCATAGGCATGTGGGTCTTTCATGAAGCGATAACAAAGAGAATCTTCTTTGGAATTGAGGGGGGACACATGACATGGTGTTGACACTCTAACATCAGGATGGGTTAGAGAGATGCTCTTGATGGACCAGTTGGTGGCGGCTCCCCAGAAAGGCTGAGGTGAGAAGTATAGGTCATGACAGGGAGCAGAAAGAATGGTCACACCACAGGTACTGAGAGGGTGTTCAGGAAACCTGCTGGGCAGTGGAGAGGATGGGGCAGGCCTTGAGTCTCCCCATGACACTGTCAGAGCACTTATATGAAACGATATAAACTTATATGAAACGATATAAACTTATATATGAAACTTATATAAACGATAGGTGAATAAAGCTTTTCTTCTGAAGTTGAGAGACTGAGGGCTGGGAAGGTGTGGCGGGGGGGCAGTGCCACCAGGCATCAGGAATATGGAGGGGAGACAAATATGAGGAAGTCATGGACTCTGAGCATCCCAGCTCTAGAGTACAATTTGAGTGAAGGCATACTTAAATCTCCTAGGGACAAGAACACTGCACGTGGCATATGCTGCAAATTATTTCTGCAGTTTTTAGCTCGTGTGAGGGTGAGATCAATGCTACTTAAGACAGGCTGCATAATGTGAAAATTATCCTTTCTGCTTTGTCCCATATATCTTACCAAAGCATCTCAGACTGCCATAAAGCAGCCTATCCAGTATCAGGTCACCTGGCCAGAAAAATGCCTTAGGAAAAACGCAATGTCATTATTTGAAAGCTAATGATGATCTAAGACAGAATGACACCAACCTCGCAAGTTACAAAAATAAATCAGTGCTGTCTGATGAAGAATCAACAGTAGATGCCTTCTTATAACACTGAAGAAGTCTCTTTACCCATGGGCTGGTGAGAGTTTTTTACATGCTAGAATTCTAGAGCTCATCAGGTCTGTTTCTTTGCTTTCATTAGTTGGGAAAAATTCTAAAAGTCAAATTTTGCATTTACAATAAAACATAATTACTTATTATGTGCTAGAATGTACTAAGAGAGAGCTTGAATGTGAATAACACTAATGAGATCCCTGCCTGCCCCCATGATGCTCACAGTTCAGGGGAGGAAGCAGTCATAAGTAGACAGACAGACACAAAGATCAAAGACCCTAGGCAGGTCAGCCTTGGAGCTGTAAATGTACAAATACAGCAGCCAAAACAATACAAAAGGAATTTCACTTTCAGCATTTCAAAGAACACAAAAGGGAATGTGTTCCATTGTTCCCAGACATGCATCTCCTAAAACCATTCCCAAACCTCTCAACCTCATAACTAATTCCAGAGCATCATTAACACCAAAACCTAAACCTCCAGACCCATGAGACATTCGTTATCTATCTCTATCAGCTCTAACAATGCGATCCTAGGTGGTATCCATATTAACAAGCAAGAAAGAACCCTTCCGCTTCAGGAGAATAAAATAGACGCTAAACTGGAAAGACGAGTGATAGATTCTCCTCAACGGAGTGATCACTGAATGGAGAGAAAGCCACACACATTTTGGCTGGTGATTCCCTGTCTGGCAAAATATTTTAAATTGTTAAGGGAAACTGTGGAGACAAGGTCATTCACTTGGCATTGAGGTCAGGAGTAACACGCAGTAACATTTAAAGCCAAGATCTTAGCATCTAGAACCAGTTACAGAACAAAGGCCAAGACTTCTCCATGCAGAAACTATTGGACATGAACGCTAAGGACCATACATTCTCTAGGGACTGAAACAATATAACCAGAGCAAAACCAGCTTAAGGGACTACGAGAGGTGTGACTGGAAAGGGAGGTGGGATAAAAAAAAAAAAAAGACACTGGGCTTTCTTTGGTCGTGGTAAAAATAAAATTACATTTTACCAAGTACAATAGACCATCTGCAAGGATTGAATGTGGGTCAGTATATGAACAGATGGCCTAGATGCCCAATGAAATGGACTCGTTGAGAGGGTGGGCAGTAAGGAGCTAGGGATGCGGGAGGCTCACACTAGGATGTATGGTGAGGAAGGAACAGGCAAGCAGCCAGCTCTCACCAGAGGAGGAGGGAGAAGATGGTGTGGGTACCATTCTTGGCCTCTGTCTGTTGATGCTTGAGCAAAGGAGACTGGGGAAAGAGACAACTTGGATTGAAACCCCAAGGGCTCACAACTGAAATCTAATCAACTCCACATTAACTGAACACTACTATGTTTAGAAATACATATATTTAACTTCAACCGCCATGGCCCCATTATTGTTTTATGGCCAAGGCTTCTAATAAGGTCCAGCAAGAAGGAAGTACTCAATAAAAGTTTATAGAATGAATTTTATATTGTAATTATCCTTCTGCTATTCAGAATACCCAGGTAATTCTTCAGATCAAAACAAATTATACTTGATAAAATATAATTCTCAGTTCAAAATGTGAAAGAACACACATTTTATACAATCTATATAGAAATCTATGTTTCAAGAGAATATTCTTCCCTGGTGGAGTATGAGTTGGAAGGAAATGCTATTTTATTTGACCTTTGATTATTTAAATTTTTCTTTTTCATTCTGTGGCATGTGTGCTCTTTTTGTGACTTCAATTCCTCTGGGAAAGAGAGAGTGAATAAATTAAGAGGCTACACCAGCTCTCATGGAAAACGGACCCGAGACTGATGAAACTCTGTGCCTGCCTCTTCACCCGCCCTCCTTCCTACAGCCTTGTTCTCTGAGCTGATCCAGGGAGACTCGGAGCCACCTGTCTAGATCAAAGGTGAGATACAGGCACTGTGTCCCACAGTGCCGAGAGCCCCTTCCCAACTCTGTGCTCTCCATCCCTGCTCTTATTCCCTTCTCGCCACCATGACCATCAGTCCTACTATTTAGTGCATTAATATCGTGGGCTAACATCTCAGCACAGGCAGCCTGAGATCTTCCCCTCAGCACTGTGCCAGCCAACCAGGAACCAGTTAACAAATCTAAGATGGGAGACTGAGATCTTCTCCAGCACTATGCCAGCCAGTCAGGACACAGTTAACAAATCTAAGATGGTGCCCATGATGATGGCAAGCGTATCTTCAAAGAACTAAATAAGAATTGCTAAAATTTCAAGAATTGAGTTGGGCTGACCAGGAGAGATCCAAGACAACGGGACCTGTTCACTTCCCTTAAGTGGTACAGAGGTCCATTCTGAACCTGCCACTTCCTGCTGCTTCTACTTCTCTTCCCACTTCCATCTCTTCTTTCTCTTCCCAGCCCTTCTTTTAAAAGGCTTTGAGAATGCAGCGCACACAGCTGAAATCCCAGTACTTGGGAACTGGAGGTAACAGAACCAGGAGCTCAAGTTCAACTTCAGCTATCAATGAGATTGAAGTCAACCTGAGTTATATAAAACTGTCCTAAAAATAAAGAAGGGAAGGGAGGAAGAGAACTTTGTTGTTCTTTGAGTCCATTTATTTTATATTTTACCCAATTTGAACTTATTACTGCAATACTAACACACACACACTCCGAATATATATATATATATGATTCCTGTGTATTATTCACAGTAAATACAAGCAAAATAAAGCAATTAAAAATGATCCATTTTAGATAGGAATATCAGAGTGCGGTTGGATTTTTAACACCCTCATGGATAAAGACAACCCTGAGCACCAAGACAACAAACTCCGTGGCAATGACAGAGTACCAACAGGTTCAACGTTGCTGACATGGTCCTCTGATCAATGTTTTCTAATCCAGAAAACAAGTAGAATGTTTATTCATTTAAAACTAGTGAGAGAACTCATAAATACATAGTAAATACAAGGGATTTGAGACGCTATCCACAGCCTTCTAACCAAAGTTCAAAAACCAGTGACTGTGGGCACTTAGGTCCATATGGAAACCAGCTTAAGTGAAAACAAACACTTGCCGTTCTATTTCTCAGATGACCAAATGGAATTATAGGAGACAAATGGCAACAAAAATCGCTTGGGGAATAAACGAAAGCAAGCAATGCCTCCCAACGAATCAGCCTCTTGAGCACTTAAATGGATGCTCAGAGAAAGCTCCCAGCACTTCAGCACCTGAGCATCATTTAGCTCCACAATGTTTCCCACAACCTCGATCAAGCCTTTTACTAGGGAAAAGGAGAGAAAACTCCTTCCTCCTTTCCCATCCAAGTGGGTCACTGTTGTCTCTCTCCACTCAGCCTTTTCTAAGGAGGTTGCCAAATTCGACTGTGGTTCACTGCACGTTCTAAATGCTGGAAGTGGTTATGGCCAAACAAGGTCAGAGGATACACTGCTGAGCAAGGATGGGGGTGCAGTTGGAAAAGACAAAGGCTGGATTCATGCCACGTCTGGGAGGTGACTTGCTTTCCATGCATCCTCCTTGTTTATGGGTGCCCGTGCACTCTCTGTCTTTTCCTCTAATGTTCCAAACTAAGAACAGGATTGAAAAGCCTTAAGGGTGTTTGCAATTATTTTAAACAACAACAAAATAGTCTAGTCATCCTATAAACAGAACTATCATCTTCTGTAAATAAAACTAGAAAGCATTTCATCCGTCTTAGAAATAGGTATTCTACTAATCAGCCACAATGGTAATTTTCAATGTTTCTCTAAGCCACAATGCAGAGAGCTCCAGGAAGACTTATAAGGCTCAGGCTGAGACTAAAAACACTGGTAAGAGCTGACCTGCGGAGATAAGATAATAAGGTAGCCTGATACTTTAACAAAATCCTGGCTTTATTTTCCTACATGTCATAACTTTTGCTTACAGACACTGTCAAGTTCAACTCTGAGTAATTCTGTAGAAAAGCATGTCCACCTTCCACCTCTCCTAAGGGGTCCACAGAACTCAAAAATCCAAATGTGACTCCTACTCAAGCTTCACTATATTGTTGGGGTGCTTCAAGAGTATTCAGAGATGCAGAATGCCAGGTTCCCGGAATGCAGAGGAGCAAGTGAAACCTATCTACACCCCTGTGAACCCTGTAAAGCTGTGACTGCTAGGTGCCTGTATCTGCTAACCACTCCCCCACCCCCACCCCCAAAGGATTCAAACCCACTTGAATGAGGAATGACCATCTCAGCCTTCCTTGTCATGTGTAGTAATATGACCAAGTTATGGCTTGATTTAAGAAAAATACATGCTGTTAAAAGATGATTAGAAGTGAGGGCTTACCTCTGCCTCCTACCATGTAGATTTTATAGATGGAATTGCAGTAGGTGTTTTATACTTTAAAGCAGCCAGTATTGAAGACAGAAGACAAATGCTGAAAATGGCAGAAGAGAACCTGAGCCTGAAAGACAGCTGATCCGCAAGAGAGCCACCCTATCAGACAGCCTCTGCAGATTCTTTTACACGAGAAAGGGTAAGCATCTATTTCATCGGTTATCTTGTAGTAAGGATGAGCTACTCGACTTAAAAAAAGAAAACAGAACAAAATGGTCACTGATATGTCTATCATGCAGTCCTAGAAGCCTGCCTCATCTGAAACAAGACATTTAGCTGCCCTCCCCCGGAGAAAATCCTTCACTCAGGCAAAGATTCTACAGCCAAAGGAAAACATCAGAAAATTCTAGTCTTAACATCTTTCCACAAGAACAGAAGCTTGAAGCCGGGCGGTGGTGGCGCACGCCTTTAATCCCAGCACTTGGGAGGCAGAGGCAGGCAGATCTCTGTGAGTTCGAGACCGGCCTGGTCTACAAGAGCTAGTTCCAGGACAGGCTCCAAAACCACAGAGAAACTCTGTCTCGAAAAACCAAAAAAAAAAAAAGAACAAAAAGAACAGAAGCTTGAGATCCACTCTGCCTTTGGATATACTATCCTCAGCATCCCAAGATTCTGGTTTTGACCTTGACACTCCAGGGGTCTCACCGAAGGAGCACAAGGTATATGAGGTTAATCATTCTGAATCACAGACTGGACCAACACTGCCCACTTGACACCTGTGCCTAAAGTAAATGCAACTTGTAATGTAGGCACCGTGACAAGGCAACCATTAATACTGCTAACCTTTTGTACTTAGCTATTATAATCAATGGACAGTATAAGGGCCATACTACTATATCAGAAAATGATAGCTCATAAGCATATTAGGATCATAAACATAAAATATTACTACTAGCAGCGCTAATAATAGATATTATTTGGTAGATAAACAGCATATGGCTTACACTGCAGTACCTGGCTGGCCCTTTGCAGAGATGGTATTTGTAATTCACTAAACATCAGTATCCCCATCTTATGGATGCAGGGACTCGGGCTTTCAGATAACAAATGACTTAGTGAAGAATGTAGCCAGTGGTTATAGCAGAACCCAGACTTGTTTTAAGCTTATGTTGTTTTTTTTTTAAAAAAAATCTATACAATTCTCTCTTTCAAAATATAAGAGAGTCTTGAGCCAGCAAGATGGCTCAGCTAGTAAACATTCCTCATACCAAAGCTGATGACCCGAGTGCCATCCCCAGAGCCCACGTGATAGAAGGGCAAAAATCTATTCCTAAAATCTGCTCCCTTACCTCCACCCTACCTCCACAGACATGCTGTGCTGTGCATGCATGTGCACATGCACGTACACACACACACGCACACACGCGCACACATGCACACACACACGCAAAATAAAAACATAATTTTTTTCAGAACTTCAAAAAAAATCCCAATTCCACCTCAACTGTTGTATTAACACAAGCATTTCTTGAAATCGAAACCTACAATGAAAACAAATGATAAACAACGCCAGAACACAATGAGACAAACCTCCAAAGCGTTCCCTTTTAATTCCGCTCTTTTTTAAAAAGTTTCCTTTCAGGGCAACCAAAGTGTTTCCACTGTAAGGGTCATTATGCACCTTCTTAGTTTATAAACATCATATGACA
Organism: Chionomys nivalis; assembly: GCF_950005125.1. Classification (NCBI taxonomy): domain Eukaryota; kingdom Metazoa; phylum Chordata; class Mammalia; order Rodentia; family Cricetidae; genus Chionomys; species Chionomys nivalis. The sequence continues at coordinate 23,719,775 of NC_080103.1, read as the reverse complement.
GAGAAACACCTAACAGTGTGTTCTCAGCAGTTACAGCTCTGTGTGCTGTTTCTTTTGAACCAAGTCTGGGTATGTTCACCTCTTTGATGAGCACCCTCTTTAAGAAAGGGAAAGAACATTGAAAGAAACATAGACCCAAAGCCCTCATTGAATATACCCAAAACTCAGCAAGGATTCAAACAATGAGTCTGAAACAGAGGGAAGACATCAGTTTTCACAGTAGAAGTCAAGGATGTGGACACAGGTGCATATGTGTGGGTTTTCTATTCAATTTAAGGATACATATTAAAACAATAATTACAGAAAAAGAATTTGTCGTTTTAATTAAGTTTCTTGGGGGGCTAAAAAGTAAAGACTGAAAACACTCTTAGGAGAAAGGAGTTAAAGGGAAGGTTTGAGCTCCCTCTTTCTTCCTTTTGAAGAAATTCACCAGGATTCCCTTCCTGGGAGACCAGATGACCCGCCCACAGCAGGATGCGCGTGCGCATCCTCCAGGTACTTGCTCCCAGCCGCTCTGGGGAACAGCTGCTGTGACTCAGCAGCGATTTAAACAGCAGACACAGAGTTCTCAAAAGTAGAAATGTCGGCTGGGGAAATGGCTCACTAAGGAAAGCATCATGCCCACGTGTGAATCCTTAGCACCCAAAGAAAAACTGGGCAGAGGTGGCAGCAGGCCCTTAGTCTTGGAGCTTGAGAGGCAGAGAGGCGAGCCTAGAGGCAAGGTGGCCAGCGGGTCTAGCCAAATCAGTGAGTTCTGGGTCCAACATAAGGGACAGACACCAAGGGAGATACTTGGTGTCAGCCTCCAGCCACCCCCTCCAGCAACCACATATTTGTGCAAGTGCACACCATAGACACAAATAAAATTTTAAAAGTAAAAATACTCACAAAGCCATTTCAAACTGTTCCAGCCACTTTTTCTTTAAATCTTTTGTTTTGCAATAAAATTCTAACCCGTTTTGTCCTTGGGTATGGATGAGGTAGAAGCCATAAGACCACTGTGAAAATGGACATTCTTCAAGTTAATAATTGTCATTTGTTAAAAAAAAAAAAATCCAAATTTATAAGAGTGCCTTACCCTCCACACAAAACCTTATAATTCTATCAGCATTAATATAGGTGATTATAACCAACTTCAACTGCATATTGGTGAGAAAATCACTGGACCCATATTGATCTTAGGAATTAAAAATGATCAGATCAAATGTGCCATGATCCAATCATGGCTCACGGGAGCCTCTACAAATCGATCTCTGAGAACTAAATGCCCAACCCAGAAAGCAGCAGCATGGAGCACTAAGGCACACCCGACTCCAGATTTGCAGTTTCTGTATTCAAATATTCAACAACCACAGATGAAAACAATTGTTGCCTCTGTAGTCAGGAGGTGCAGACTTTCCTCTTGTCGTTATTGCTAAACACTGTGACCCAACAGCTGTCTGCAGGAATTTAAGCATTGTCTTAGGTTTTAGAGAACCCAGAGATGGTTTAAATTATACATGGTTAAATTATACACGCATGGGTTCTCCACAGACACTAAGCCATTTAGATAAGGTACTGAGTATCTGCAGATTTAAACATCTGCCGTAGAGGGGGTGGTCTAGACACCAATGGATAGCTGCATTTGAATATTCAAAGCTCTACATAAATTACTAATAGGAACATCCCAAAAGGTCACCTTTTTATTTTCTTTGTCAGTGGTAGGATTGTTGGCTATCTTGTACTGCTGCAGATCTATTATTTCCTTCATCTCATAGTTATCCCCTTTCCTCTTACACACAATCACTGCCAAATCGAATAAGAAGATATGCCTGCAACAGAGAGACAGGGCGAGTGACTGACAGAAATGGTTTAGGGGCTCCTGTGCTTTTTCCTGGAAGGATATGATTATGCCAACCAAGCAGTCTTCTTTGGCATTAAGGACACCAGGCTGGGCCACACAGGGGAATGTGGGCTCACAGACGCAGCAGAGGTCTCCAGCACAGTCATGGAGAAACGCTGCCACTCTACCCCAACACCCCTCACTTTAATAAAAGGAAAAGGAAGAATCATAAGAAGAACAACATATATACCACAGTTATTGAAATACTCATCGAGATAGACCATAAAACTACTCATGAATAACTGATCTCGTTTTATTTAAAAGCTAAAAACTCAGAAAAAGAATATGCATGCTCAGGATAGTAGATCTTGTACTACCTCAAAAGCAATTGGTCAAAAGTCTTGAGAACTGTTCATCCCTTCCACAGACAAGACATAAATTCCTGGGGTCCCCACTCAGGAGGGAGCTACTGCCCTCCTAGGTGAGCAAACCCAAGCTGGGGTAGGTGTGCAAATAGCCAAAAATGATATTGATGATCGGGAACAGTGTAAGATCACACCCAGGCTAACTTTAGAGCCTGCGCGTTCACACCTCATGCCGATTTAATGGGTCACTTTAAGCACAGCTTGGGTGTAAGAGAAAACTGCAAAAACAGGAACGCTATGGTTAACTTTCCGTGTTAATTTTTCTTTATCCTTTTTTCTTCTTATTAAAGGCAATGTTAATTGGGGAAGGAAATGAACATCCGGCAGCAATATATGTGTTCTTTGTGAAACACCCAGTGATCAACACGCGTATTCTTAACCAATGATTGTGACAATGACACGTTCACAGTGCTCAAACACTTCCCTCATCCTCAAAGTCAAAAGTGTGGCTCCTGAGAGCTACCTGAGGAATCAAAGCGTCAAGGTGGAAACAAGAGCTGATGCTGCCCCCTGCTGGCCGACTCTCTGTTCTGCAGAATTCCAGGAAACGACCACACAAGCATCAGTCTGACAATCCTGTATCATAGTGGAGGCTTACAGGCCTGGGGAACTGAGAATATTCAAGGACTCTGCCTAGAAATCTCCCTAAATAAAAATATAATTAAATAGTCTGCAGCTGACCATCCTCCTTAGTATGCTTTTCATTATTTTTCTTTAATTTTTAAATGAGTTTTTTTAAAAAGGGTAATCATGGTTTTGTGGCAATTGTCTGGTGGCATTTTGTAATTGGAAGGCGTTTTTTCACCTGTCTCATTTTCAAAGGTTTTCATTTAGGCCCTAAAAACGCAGGCAAATCAACAGGGCGAAGACTAGAAAATGAGGTCATCCAAAAGGCATACATTAGGAAATGCAAGGGACCACTGACTGGCCTGTCCCCTTGCCTGGCCACCCCTACCCCATCACTCCCATGACAGCAACTAGCAACTATTAATTCTGAAAGCACACAGTCTTCCCCTCTTCTCACCTTTCTTGCTTCGTATGCTTGTCCAGTGTGGTGATTCGGATTTCACCATCTCCCTGAGGTCGCCCAAAGAGCAAAACTGGTTGGTTCTAAAACATAAATGTATTTGTAAATAAATATAAAAAGTGTGTCTGACCTTTCCACAATCACAAACAGAAGGAAACATTAGTAAAGACATTTTCCTGGACAACTACCCAAATTATAGAAACAATTGGTATCATTTTTACTTATTGTAATACATTACTCTAAAATGCACAAGACTTTGATACAAGATACAATACAAAAATCAATCTGTCCTTTGAAATTATACCAGGCCTACTGTGAACAGTACTCTTACATATAATCTTAAAAGGGAAGTTACCAGGGCTGGCTCTGACCCCCTGAGGACTAGCTGTCATGGTACCAGAGCTACCATTCAAGCTTCCAAGAGACAGAAGCGACCAATGGTCCTTCCCAGCTATGATGCCTATGAACCACAATGACCAACATGACACAGTAATACACCATACCATAGGGATACACATAACTTGACAGCAACTGAGAGCTCTCTAATCATACCTGGGACTGGAAACCTATCCAGCTATGCAGGGCCAGTGACATCACAGACCTTACAGGAGAACTTTACTTTGCTAAACCAGCACAATCCCTAACTTCATTCTCAGTAGTTATTCTTAGGCTCACTGGTAAGTGTAGCTCCCACCCCTTGCCCAGGAAACTTCCTTTCCAGCAGACAGAGATCATTGCAAAAAACCACAACCAATAAAAATACAGAGCTGTGCAGCCCTATCACAATGATATCTCTACAACACAACTCCTGAGTACCTTAGGCTCAGGGACCACTGCAGAAGAGGAGGCCGAAGAATTGTAAGAGTTGGAGGAACAAAAGTTTTCTGTGAGATTGTGCTGCCTAAGATACCAGAGAAGCTATACCCACAAAGTTCCCCCAGCGTGACTTCCTAAACACGAGTTGAACAAAGACAAAGAGACCAGCAAATGTGGGAGGGGAAGCTCACAAGGACTCAAGCCTAGACAAAAGCTACTGACAACTAAGAAAGGCTGAGAATGAGGGAATAGTCTTCTCCGAGTTAGGAGCACAATTGGTTATCCAGTGCCAAATGGTCAGCTCCGAAAACACAAGCATATAAGTAACATTGTGCAAACTGAGTGTATTTGTACAATATTTAGAGAAAACGAGACCATGGGTTTGAAAGAGAACAAGATAGGAGGGTAACTTGTAAGGGTTTGGAGAGAGTGAAGGGAAGAGAAAAAGGATGCATGTAATTACTTATAATCTCAACAAATGAAAATATTATTTTAAAGGGGAATTTAGATTCCAAAAGAGAGAAATAACTGGAACGATCTTAACTAGAGGAAGATTCTAATAACAAATATTTGTCGCATATTCAGGATGCAATGACACAGCCTCTATCTTCATAAACACACTACCCACGGGGGAACAAATAGTTACACATGCATGTAATTGCGAACACATAATTAACCCAAAAGCAGAGTATAGGAAGGGGAGATAATTTCACCCAGGGATTCAGGGATGGCTTCCTTGAGCTAGGATTCTAGGATAAAAAATTTTGATGTAACAATTAAGTGAGATATTTTCATAACATTTTATGCAGGGACATAAAATATTTTTAAAAGTAGCCAAGGTATTCATTTCTCCAAACATGTCCAACGAATATACAAAGCCGTGTTCGATGCTTTAATCATTAGGAAAATACAATCAAAATCAGAATCAGACACAATTTCACATCCATTTGGATATGTATTTTGCACATGTGCTTAGAAAAGAAACATCTAAAAAGAGATCTGAAAGTCAACATTTGTCAAGTTCATGGAGAAACTGGAATCCATTTATATTACCAGTAGGAATGCAAACTGGGGCAGCTGTTATCAAGAATGGAATGGCTATCACTCAAAATTTAATCACAGAATTACAATACAGTTCAGAAATTCCACTACATAACCAAAACAAATGGAAGCAGGGCCCTCAAACAGATACTGGCAGACCTACTCACAGCAGCATTGTTTACGATTCTTCAAAGGGAGGCAACAGATGTTCTCCAGACAAAACGACACAACGTGGGATATGCACGTGACACATCAGACAGCCTTAAGGAGACAAAACTCATGCTCGGCAACACGAATGAATGCTTATGGCATGAGGCTAAATAAAATAAACTGGCCACAAGAGCACCAATACCATACGGTTCTATATATCAGAGGCAACACAGGTACTGGATTCAAAGCCAAAAAGAATGGTGCCCCGGGAATGCCGAGGGAACAGAGTGCTGAGAGCATGCGCTCTGTGGACACGGTTTCACAGACATAAGAGCTTTGGAGCTGGACGGAAACCATGGGTACAGAAGATTGTAAATATACTTAATCATATGTTTATGGTGGTCTATTTAAGGTCAGTCATATTATTATACTGCCAATGCTACATAGTTGTCAGGAACTATACTGTGAAATTCTGTTGTAATAGGAACGGCAGGGCTGCGTCCCCGGCACCCGGCCGCCCGCATGGCTTATGCCCCAAAATAATTACATGGAAACTGTATTCTTTTAAACACTGCTTGGCCCATTAGCTCTAGCCTGTTACTGGCTAGCTCTCATATCTAGATTAACCCATTTCTAATATTCTGTGTAGCACCATGATCTGGTGGCTTACCAGGAGATCTTAACCTGCATCTGTCTGGAGTGGGAGAATCATGGCGACTCCTGACTCGGCTTCTTTCTCCCAGCATTCTGTTCTGTTTACTCCACCTATCTAATTTTCTGTCCTATCAGGGCCAAGCAGTTTTCTTTATTAATTAACCAATGAAAGCAACAGATAAATCCAAGACCCACCTCCATCAAAATTCTAAAAGAGAAAGGATGATGGGAGGTTAGGGAATGGGGTTCCCTTTAGATAGGACCATGATGGGGAAAATACTCTGGGCTCTTAATGAATATGTTCAAAGGTAGAACCATGAAAAGCAATAAAAAACGGGAGACTTGCAATCAACGCAGCATAATTCCCAGGACGTAAACCATGTGGGCAGTTACTCACTGAACGAGTTTAGAAAATGGTGTAAGTTCAGATCATAGCATACTTTAAAGGGGTGACAGCTGATGGCAACAGGAAAGTCTTAGCGAGTCTGGGAAAGAAGGCGAATTGGAAAGCAGCTGTTTAAAATATAACTATATACAGAGGTTGCTTGGGGCTTGTGGGGTTGTCAAGGAAGTAGGTGAAGGCACCATGATATGGAGAAGTGGCTGTGTATGGGAAAAGAAAGGAATGTGCAGGGGGATTCAGAAAGCAGCAGTGACATCACCTTGCCATAAATACCTCAAAGCCATTCTGCTAGGCACTTCCCACAGGTGAATGCAGTCCTCCTTGCTCTTTGGAAACCGTTTCAATAGCAACCTAGCTGCCTCCATAAAGGGACTTCCTGAACTATAAACAAGTCTGGGGCACCACACTCCAGGACAGACAGAAACCGCCCTCAATCTCCATGGCAGTCACAATGAAGCCCTAAGCTGTCCTTGGTCCACAGGGTTGTGCGACGCTATTCCCCATGCCCTGTGACCTCAGAGCTCATCACCTTCTGTTCTCCCTTCTAATCATGCTTGCCTTTCAGCTTCCTAAACACACAAAGTACTTCTTACCCATCTCTGGACTATTCGCTTTAAGGCATCCCCCTGGACCACTGACCTAATATATCTACATCTGGCTTCTCACACTTTGGCCCTAGTTAAAATGACAAGCAACTCAAAAGAACTTTTTCTGTCTGGGTCACCTAAACTCAGACTTTCTTTATTGTCCTCTGGGACTCCTGGGAGAAGGGTCAGGGGAAGATTGAGGGAGGGAGGCAAGCAACAGAACTACCTTAACAATGTTGAGGTCATGGGTGACATTACATGAGTGTGAAGGCCAAACAGAAATACAAGGGGAAAAACCAATGCCTGATACCCGAAAGTTGAAGGTAAACCATCTTTTCCTCAAGGACAGCTTTCCAAGTGTCCCACGATTTGGGGATGAGGGGAGGCAGGATGGGAGGATAATCACATACCAGATTTTCTATAGACAGCTGAAACTGCTTGATCTCACGAAGGGTCTCATTATCTCTTTTCACTTCGTTCACATATTGTGCCAAGTCCTAAAGAATGGAGAGAAGGGTGCAGAAAGAAGACGCTGGAAGATTAGAGATACAAGTCGCTTTGAAAGGAAAACACATCATTAATTCCATCAGTGATGGACGTCACCACCGTAACTTCTCAATGACAATAAAATGAGCACTCAGTCAATCAAAGCCGCATCTCAAAGCCAGTTTTAAAATATGGGGTATGCAGCTGGGATGGCTGAAGAATCTTAGCACTGTGGTTTACCACACCCATGAGGAGAGTAAGGATACTGCTGTCTTAAAAGGAAGAAAAAAAAAAAAACCTGCTGCAATGCAAAGCCAGGGAGGAAAGTAGGTCAGGAGAATTTAAATTTCAGGAGCATTAATGGCCGACCTTGACAATGGTGCATCTGTCCCCGGGTTCGATGAAGGGCAAAGCTGAAGGATTAGCAGTGAGGAAAAAGTAACAAAGTTACATGCTGCCCTAGCAAGGGGCTCTTTTGAAACCAGTTAACGTCTTGTTAGCTCTGGAGAAGGCTCAGCCATGAAGGCTAGTTCAATTTCAGAGTCAATAAAGGAGGAACAGAGGAGAGGTGAAGAGCAGAGCTGCACAAACCAGAATAAACTGAAGGGAAGCCTTCGGTCATGCTCTCCACCTGCCTCACCTAGTTTAAAAATGTTTCGTTTTGTTGGTTTTATTTTTTTTTTTAATTTGCTAAAGCATTAGCTCATTCTCCCATACTGTAACTGGCTATTTTTATTTTGTGTGATCCTCATTTTCCCGTTTTCTAAGCTTTTTCTTCCTTTTTTTTTCTTTCTTTATCTTCTTTAAAGCATCCAACAGAAACACAACTCTGCAAATAAATAACGTTCTCAGTGGAAGTTTAGCTTCCGGTAGGACCCATCCATGAATGACTTCTTTAAGGACACAAACAACATTTGTTACTTTTCTGGCCTCCATAAATGACCAAGTGAAGGTCATGACACCCACGCTAAGATCATCCGACCAGCAGAGGCAGTGCTGAGACGGGTCCAGGGCACCGTTAAGCACTTAGATGACACACTGTCACTCCCTCTCACAAAACAAGTGCTTGATTCTGTTTCAGTCACAGCTCAGAGTCAAATTGACTAAGCATAATGTGAAATTTGGGCTTTCAGACATTCCCCCAAGAAGTTCACACCGCCTGCTTTTATCCCTCTCTGTGTCTTCTTGACTTCCAGGTTTAGCTGACAACAAAAACCCAAAGTGAAGTCCCTTGTACAGGATCCATCATGGGCAACCTGGCATAGGACGGGTCCGAGGGAAAACCACACTGGTGCTTCTGACGCCACCTATGGCCCTGTGCTCATTCAAGGCAGCAGGTACATAAGTAGCTGTGGGAAGAACGTGGAACAAAACCACTATCTCAGTCGTTCTTGGAGGCTATAAAAACCGGCCAACTGCACAAACGTAGTTTGATCATACCTCTTGGTTTTATGGCATTACTATTTTTTTTTGTCTAGCCTTTAAATCTATATAAGAATTCCATTTCAAAGACTGATACCGGAAAATGTGCTGCAAATTTGTGATCTGTCTGGGTTACATAGCAAGTATCAGGAATTCTCAGTCTCAGAAATCAAGCAAACAAACAAACAAACCCACCACAAATGGCATGACAAACATCTATTTCAGCACGTTACCTTGCTCTCCTCACCAATAACAAGCATGAATGTTGACAGGGTTAACAAGTACATATACACACACTAGCAGTGTGAATCCCATGGCTTCCAGGCAGGCAGATAAAGACACAGGCACATTTCAGCGACAGCTGCCTTACCTTCATTGCATCCAGAGCCAATTTCAGGTTCGCCTTCTCAGTAGGATCATGGGTGTGTTTGACCAGCTCCTGTTTGAAGACACAGGTTAGCAATGCTTTCCTTAAATTCAAAAAACTAATACTGAAGGAACAAGCAAAAGGTTTGAAAGACACCATCAGCCTCTCCACACTTTGATAATGTTGACTGACTCTTGTCAGCTATACTCCACCCTCACCATTACACCCATCTGTTTCCCAGAACGTCCTGACCTCTGGATGGATAGGAGAGACACTTTCTATTCTGTCTCACACACTGCTTCTCTAGAGAACGGATTCTAAAGCCACATCCATCTCCATTTGGGGACAAGAGGATGCTTTGTGTGCAGTACTGTTACTGTCCTGCTGATATAGCCTGTATCTCTACCAACTCTTCAGTCTAGCATGGTTTCCTTTCACCTTAAAGAGTTGCTGTCACCTACATATTCACTCTCTTATTCTTATTTTATATATTCTCCAAATGTGATCGCAGCCATTGTCATATTCCCTGTCACCTAATGAGGCCATTCCTCTGCAGTATGCCCGCCAAACCCAGAAATCACACCTGATATCAGACTCACATGTCCAACTAAAGAACTGTCCCACAGACCCCTACGACCAATAAGTTTCAAACTTGCTCTACCCTTACCCAGGATGAGCGGGCTACTGAGCAGCATCTCCATGGGTGTAGCAACGAAAGCCAAGATCTGAAGGGTATCCTAGGCTCTGTCGTCCCCTCTCCATCCCTACGTCTCATTGATCTCATTGGTGTTAACTTTGGTCCTGCCCTAGAGAGCACTTGCCTGGCTGTCATCTTTTTTGAACAGGTTATTCTCAAGTGCTTCTAACTAGATTTTGGAGCCAGCTTCTCTCCTTCCAATAATCTGCTCATGCCTCTGACACCAAGCAGGTTTCTACACTCTAAGTCCTATCTTGTCCACCCTAGTGAGACTTCTGTGAGTCCCCAAATTCTTCCATTGTTACCCAATACCTCCTAGTCATCACACACTCGATCTGGGTTCTGCAAATTTCTCCTCATCCGTTTCTCTCGACTTCCACCCAGACAGCCTACTTTCTATCCTCACTAAGAAATCAATAGTTCTCAAAAGACATTCTTATTAACACATAGGGCATGGTGTTTTCTTTACTTAGAATGTTCCTTCCATCTTCCGCCTGCCAAACTCACACTAGCCCTTCAATGCTCAACTCACAAATCATCCCTCTAGGAAGACGGAAGATGAAGCCTCTCCCAGGGTCCCCAGCAAGCTGAGGTGTAGCTGATGCCTTTGTGTCTCTTCCATGCACCCAACACATTGTTACACTTCGGAGTTTGCACTGAGCCTGTCCTTCTGAATGGTGAGACTTAGTGCAGAGGGGGTGTGTGTGGGGGGGCTGTTGCACAATGCATTCCTAACGGTGTTTGGCATGCACGCGCGCTACTCGAAATTCTCTAAAGGACTAAGCACTGGTACTGTTTCCTGTTACAAACAGGAACTCCAGAAACAGAGAACTGCCACATATAAAAAGCCACACAAATCCTATTTTTATTCTCCCTTTGTTAAATAAAATAGTAAAACACTCTTAAAGTTTCCAAAACTCCCCCTAAAAATATTTTAAATTTCACATATCATTGTTTTCAAATCAGCCAGCAGCTGAAACTGATTTCCTTGTGAAATCATGAAAGTGCAGTAGAAAGGAGAAAAACCACAAACTAATAACCACATTTTTTTAAAAAAGCACATTCTAGACACCAGACTAATGCTCCAAAAATACTTTGAAATTTAAAAGAAAAAAAAAACCTCTAAAATTTTTCTCTACATGTAGTACCCGAAATACGCCTTCCTATCTTTAAATGTCATTATGTAATTACACATCCTCTTAAACTCTAAAACGCCAAACAGCACGAGAAAAATAAAACAGTGGGCCAAGTGAGGAGTTTCAAAAACGTATAATTGTATTTCTTAGTTTTATGAGTCGGGACAAAGTCTTACAAGGACCCAGAGTCTTTCTCTCGTTCTGAAATCTTATGAATTCTTCAATCAGCCCTTCACTACATCAAAGCAACAAAATAAACCATTATCTCCTTTTGGACATTTTTAGCTCCATGATGTCTTGAACGTTAACTGCTTGATTCGTCATTATTTTTTCATAAAACTCAATTTGATTAAGTTACTTTGAGTTTAGGTCTCATAAATGTTTTAATGCATTTTTTAAGAAATAATCAGGGTTTGAATTTTTCTGATTTCTCAGTAGAACCAAAATAGAAATGACTAATAATTGCATGGCTACAGTTCAAGAAATTTAATATACAAGATGTACAAAGCACAGAAGACTCAAAATTCTATTTCACGTACAGGTAGTAGATTTTTATATATATAATGCGTTCCAGGAGCATCAGCTGGGCTGGCACGCTAATACAGTAAGACATTTCTTTGGAGCAGAACTAACGAGCCTCCTGGTATAGCTATCAAATTAAATTTATAAGACTCTCCACCCTCATTAGCGGACTTAACCATGGAAACCGTAAACTTTGTGGGCTTTAGTAAGAATCACCTCACAGTAGGGTGTAGCCTTATTATGTTTAGTGCAGTGAAAAGACCATACAGCGCATAACACAATCTTCTATGAATTGTTGTGATAAGATGCAGAAGCTAATGCAGTTAATCGGACCAAATTTAGGTACACTCACTGGCAAATGATTATTGCTAATTACAAACTATGCCATTTAAGGCATATTTGTATTTGTTCTTGTTTTTTCTTTCTCTATCCTGTTTGAAGAATACAACATGTGTCTTTTTAGTAAACACAGATTTTTTTTTTCTAAAAGGAAAATAAAATGCCCAGCTATCCTGGTCATTTCACACTTAACACTAAAAATATGGAGACTCTGCAGCAAGATGCTGAGGAACATGGCGCCCTGTGCAGCATGATGCTGACGGAACATGGCGCCCTGAGGGAGGAACAAACGCAGCAGAGTGTTGTGAAAGTACAGACCTGAAGGAGGAGGTGGTACTTCAGCACACGCTGCATGGGAACGACCAGCAAATCGCGAAGAGTGAACTTCCCGTTGTTTGCTCTTTTTGAACATTCCTAATGCGATGGATTTCAAAGCTTTTGTTAGTTTTCTCAAAGGGAGTCATAAAACACTACAAGATGCAAAGCCCACAAGTAGATCCTTCTAAAATATCTTCCCTCTTTTCCTTCCCAATACTTATGTTCAAACAATAAAGTACCTTCAGGGTTTTTTTTTTAAAGCAAGTCGTATAGTATTTCAAATCGTCATGTGAATCAAATGAACTGTTTCATCAGTGAAGATTATTTTACAGCACATAATCCCAACCCTGCACAGTTTTCCTTTAGAGTTGACTCCCACATTGCCCTCAGGCTTATGAACCAGATAGCAGCAATCCCCCGCTCATTGAAGTCCTGTGGGCTCATCCACCTTCACGCTTCAGCTTCAAGTCTATCCAATCACTCTTTCCAGTCCCTCCAAAGAAACCACCATCTCTTTTCCAAAGCACTCTGCTAGGCTTTAAGATGAATCTTAATCAAAACCATTTCCTTCATCTCTTCCCCCCTCCCTTCTTCCCTCGTTTGGTCTGTGTACATATATACCTTGTGGTCCTTAACTGTCACTGTAAAGAGTATCTGCCCCAGTATAACATCTTATACTAAAGACATGGACCTTAAACCTCTTTTTAAAAACCCTCTGTTTGCTTAATAAATATTTATTGAACTAAATGAAAAGGAATATTTGGCTGAATATGTTGAAATAGAAACCTGCTACCACAGATAATATTTTTAAAGCCTTAGATTTTGCATATTTGATCCTCTTTTTAAAATACTTTAAACAGGGCATGGTGGTACATGTGTTTAATTCTAGCCCTCAGGGGCCTGAGACAGGAGGAGTGACATAAGTTTGAGGCTGCACAGTAAACCTAGTCACAAAACAAACAGTTTACTTTAAAATTATATTGACTCTTCACTCTTGAGGCAGCTGTGACCTGGGAATAGATCATTTGAATTAACATATGTATTAACATTTGTATTAACATATGAAACCCTGGCTGTGTGACTTGGGCAGGTTACTGTCCTTCCTGGACCCTTTCATATATTATATATATATATATATATATATATATATTACCAAATATATATTACATGATATATTATTTATGTGTATCTTATATATGAATTGTCATCATCATATATAATATATACTAACATATTAGATAGATAGATAGATAGATAGATAGATAGATAGATAGATAGATAGATAGATGGCTATTCTTGGTTGTTAACTAACTATATCTGAAATTAACTAAAACCCAAGCAGCTAGGTGTACCTGTGAGGGATTCTTCTTGATTAAATAATCTGAAGTGTGGGAAGATCCCCCTTTTATCTAGACCACAGCTTCTGTTGGAAACTATAGAAAGGACATGGAAGAAGAAACCTTTTGCTCTTTGCTTGCTTGCCCTCCCTCACTACTCAGTTTCTCACTGGCATTAGACCCTACTTCATCAGGATTTGAGCACTTACTGAACACCAGCTGAGACATCCAGCCTTATGGATTGGACAACTAGATTTTTGGATTTTCCACTAGCAACCACTGATGGACTAGCAGAGCCAGCATCTGCAAGCCACTCTAACAAATCCCCCTTTCTATATAGGTTTCTACATAGGTTCTAGAGAACCTGACTAATAAAAATTTTGGTACCGGCAGTGTGGTACAGATCCATTCTGCCAATTTTGTTCCTCTAGAGAATCTTGACTAAAACATATATACATTGTTATCCAAAAGATGACAAAATGTCAAACAACTGCTAGAGAGAAATGACATGAATTCAACATTCTCCTGCAATTACAAGTGACAGACCATGGACTCTTCGGTGTATAGAGTTACTTAAGATAACATGTGGTCATCAATTTATTTCTTTACCCATCCTTAGCTTTTCTAGCACATTCAAAGGCATTCCTGGGAGCTATGGCATTATTGCCAGTGATTCTGTATTTTAAGCTCTTTGGGATGGCACAGATTTAACTCTAGGCCATCCCAACTTAGTGCAAGGAGCAGAAATTTGTACATATAAAATCACAGAAAATCGTTTAAAATTATTGGGAGGGACATCAGTTTGTTTAAGCTCCAAGTTCAGGAGGGGCAATTATTGGCATCAGCTGCACTTCAGAAAGAGATCGGGGTATAAATTCTTATCATTGAAAGTAAATAAGGGTCATCAATAATTCTTCTAAAGTAATCCATCATGACTTGACCCAAACTCACTCTTAACCAAAAGAACTATCATTGAGTTTAAGCTCAGACTCCCAAGAAAAAGCAGAGTCTCTTACCCCATGCCCTACATTAACTTGTTTCCTAAGTAAGAAAGACACACATACTCATACATAATAAAAGTAATAACAACCCAAAAAAATCCTAACCACCAAAGAAAGAAGATGGAAATGACGGGCATCGAGAGTAAGACAGCTTTCATAACAACCCGTGGGCTGCCCATGTTACCATGTTACACTTCCTCATTAAACTCTCCCAAGTCAGGCCCTGTTCGGAAGAGGACATCTGAGCTGAGTGAGAGGCTGCATGCTAAACTGCAGTTTCTCCCTGGCAGCCTTTTCAACTCAGCCTCAGGCCTCTCCTCTCCGGAGACTGGCAGGAACTGTACGGGATGTGCAGCCCTGGTGTGCATGTCCTAGGCAGAGCTTTGACACTGATTCTGATAGAAAAGCAGTCACTCAAGAGGGCTGAGAACCAGAAAGGCCTGAGAGACGGCATGCTGACTCCTAGCCAGAACCACAGTTTTACACCTTCATCTAAGAAAAAAAATAAAAGCTGCTCTAACGACTGCTCCGCTCCGAACTAATAACGTGAGCTGTAAAGCTTTATTTTATTGCCGTATCTAATTTGAGTCAAGGTAGCTTAGACCTCTACACTTACGAGTATCCATTCTCTGGGAGAAGCATTAACCCTTAGTACTAATGATACTTTAAAGATGTCATTTAGTGGTGACTAATTGTCTCTAGATATAAGGTCACTATCGTCAAGGGACACTATAAAATACTCTGTGCCCTGCTATTGTGCAAACCTCCTAAGCAATACTGTTCAACTCTGGATGATGGAAGCAATGAAATCACACCCATTGTGCTAAAAACAAGAAAGGGCTAAGATTTGAAAGACTTTCCCCTCTTTTCTATCACCTGACTTTACGGATGAACTAAACAAAGAAAAAGAGAAAGGGGATATTAAAGAGGCAACAACACAAAAATATCCCTAAAGGTGCTACTTCAAATAACAATCATTTTTAGATGTTCTTTAAATGTATAAACTCTTATCCAATATAATTAATACACATAGATCAAGGCTTTGGGGAAAAGAATGGGTTGAGACAAGCTCTAAAGATACACACACACATAGATATATCTACAGACAGATAGGGTGTGTGTGTGTCTGTGTGTCCATGTTTATCTCTGGGTGTCTGTGTGGCCCAGGCTGGCCTCAAACTTGCAATCCCTCCTGCCTCAGCCCCTTAAGTGCTGGGATTGTAGATGTTTATCCCCATTCTCTCCTCCAAAGTCATGACATAGCATAAGTCCCCAGTCTCAGGCATCTAGTGAATTGAAGGGATTTCCAACTTACTCAAGACTTTCTAATACTCACATAGCACTTTGGTGTTTTATGCTTGTATCTGTCTGCCAATGCTTCTCTCTTATGGGCAATACCTATGCACTGTATACATGTGCAGATGTCTTATGCTGTCCAAAACATTTGTGAACACACACACACCACAGAGAGAGAGAGAGAGAGAGAGAGAGAGAGAGAGAGAGAGAGAGAGAGAGAGAGAGAGAGAGAGAGAGAGATTCACTCATCATCTCCCTGCACTCAGTCTTTTCAGCTGTGGAATGAGAGAGCTACCCGCATCCACATCACAGTAAAGAGGTCCTAAGAAGAAAACGTGTACAAAACCCACAGACACAAAGTTAGGTTCTGCTCCTGCTACGATTATCAGCACAGTTTTTTGTTTGTTTGTTTTTGTTTTTTTACTATGGCTATCTTTTGAAACAGTTTATAAAACTGGAGTGAAGTTGTATTTAGCACACATGAGGAAACGTGTTCCATTGCTTTCATCAAATAGATGAATACACTACTTCATTTCATCTTGGAGCAATAAACAAATAATAATAAAAAAAATACAGGCACCTCCAATTTCAGTTTGACGTCTTCTTTCGTCTTAGAGATGTAGTCTAAGTTAGAGATGGCTGTCTCCACCCCGCTGCAGTACTGTCCATAAATAACCAATCTGAAAGGGAAGGGGAAAACCCGTGAGACTGAAAGAAACATGCAGAGGCGGAACGAGGGAATGTCCAGTCTCTAACGCTACAGTCAGGGCTGCTCCTACACACATGAACATGTCTGCTTGTACGCGGACCACATTATGCAGGTTCAAAGAGGCCATAAGAGGGTGCTGGGATCCCAGGAACTGGAGTTACTGGCAGCTGTGGTGTGGGGTGCTGGAACTGAACCTAGGTCCTCTGCAAAGTTCTCAAGTGTTCTCCACCCTGAACATTCTCCCCAGGTCCGAGACTGTTTCTAACACACACTACATGCGGAGTGAGGGCCACTCATATTGACAGCAGCAAAAAGGCAATTTTTGGTTCCAAATTAGGATAAGATTGATTCCATGTATGTTTTATGGAAGACAGATTTTACAATAGGGCTTAATGACTGTTAATGTTATTTGAATATATATATATATATATCAACTTTTTAAATTAAAAAATTCTTTAAGATTTTATTGGAGATAAACTTTTTACTGTTTATTCATCCTCAAGACAGTTATATTTTCTACCACAATTTTATTACAATCACCAGGATTTCACTCATTAATAAGCCTCTTACTCCTTACTGCATATAATTAAGGAACATACATCATCTGAGAAGTGGGAAGAGAGGCACCACGGATGAACAATAACTCGCACTGCATGGAGACTGAGCATGCTTACCAAGGACAGCTCTACAATTTCGACACTTTGCAAAGAGGCTATTAGCTTTGTTGTTGTTCTTATCTCCCCACTAGCTAAAAGTATTAATAAACTGTTAATATTTATCTAAAAGTTGACACAAAGCAATTCATTAGCCACTTCTTAGTATTAGGAATTATGTTGCTTGATTTAAAATGAGAGAGCAGTACATCTTAAGCCAAAAATTAAAAAAAAAAAGATATTCTATGTTAAGGGAAAAATAGATTGATTTCTCTGCCAGTGTCTGTCTGCCTCCCCTTTCTGAGTGTGTGTACCTATGTATGTCTTGTATGTATATGTGTTTGTGTGTATGTATGTATTTGTATGTGTTCATGTATATGTGCATTTGTGTGTATGTGTGTCTGTGTGTTTGTGACTATATGACTATATGTGTGTTTGTGTGGATGTACGTATTTGTATGTGTATGTGTGTCTGTTTGTGTGTTTGTGACTATATGACTATATGTGTGTTTGTGTTATGTATGTATTTGTATGTGTGCATGTAGATGTGCATTTGTGTATATGTGTGTCTTTCTGTGTGTTTGTGACTATATGACTACATGTGTGTTTGTGTGTGTGTTTGTGCATCTCTGTGTGTGTTTATGCATCCATGTGTGCATTTGTATGTGTTTGTGCATGTGTCTCATACTGGTCTGAGCTAAGTTGGCTGACCAGTGGACCTCAAGGATCCACCTGTGTCTGCTCCCCACCCCACACCCAGTGCTGAGAATACAAATTTTATAAGGATTCTGAGGACTTATCACAGTCACATGGTAAACATTTTACCAAGCTATCTCCCCAGACCAAGAAGTTGTTCCCTTTCACTATAAATCTAATGCTCTGAAATCAAAAGTTGTCAAATATTGGAGTATCAGCTCTTCCTCCCTGATTCCTTCACAGAGGAAAGGGAGACAAAGCATCAGTGTGAGTTAGTAAAAACTACATCATTCAGGAGTGATGAGCCCTGAAGAAGGACTTCAGTCTGTCGCTCTGCCCTGTAAAGGTCAAAATATGGCTGGGCAGTGATGGCGCACGCCTTTAATCCCAGCAACCAGAAGGCAGAGGCAAGTGGGTTTCTGTGAGTTCGAGGCCAGTCTGGTGTACAAGAGCTAGTTCCCGGACAGTGAATCAAAAAAACAAAATAAATAAATAAATGAGTCTAAACACGATACTAGGCATGCTTTTACAACTTTTATTTTATGTGTGTGTTTATCTGCATATATATATGCGCGTAGATATTTGGTGCCTAGAAGTAAAGAGGACATTAGATCCTCTAGAACTGGAGTTAAAGACAGTTGTAAGCTGACATGTGGGTGTTGGGGGCTGAAATTCCACAGGAGCAACCAGCACTCTGAACTGCTGAGTATCTCTCCATCTCTCCAGCTTATTATTATTGTTGCTGTTGTCGTTGTTAATTATTAGTTTATAAACCTCACACTACTTCCCTAAGATGAACTATGCTATGTTCTAATTCTTACATGGAAGTATTCTAATAAACAAAAGAAATGATTATGTTTCAGTTTTAATACTAACATTCCTTCTAATTGTGAACCAATACCCACACATGTTTAAATATAAAACCTACCTTTCCTTGTAGTTAATAAAAACTTGATACAAGTTCTGGTCATCTTTATTTACAATGGAATCGTGAATCTCTTGCATTAAGCTCCGATGAACTTTCACGAGGTCCTTAGGAAAGAAAACATTATAAAAGAAAAGAAGGAATCAGAAGCAAAAACCAACCAAATAAGGAAAAAAAAAAAAACATACCCCACATCCAGAGCTACCCAGCTACCACTGTGGCCAGACTTGCAGTTCAGAGAACAGACTGGTGGAGGGGGTGGATGGAAGGGAGAGAAACGGAGAGGAGGAAGCAGAAGAGGGAGAGAGACATGGGCATGAAAACTAGCAAATCCAGAGAGGACTTGAAAATACCAGTCTTCAGTGAAAACAGAAACTATCCCACTTGCTATTAGAGGGCAATTTATCCTTTGCATAAAAAATAGGCATGGCTTTTTAATTTTATAATCACTACAAATTTTTAAATAAAACTAATCAAGTACTTACTGTTTTATTGACAGACTAAAGTAATGATTCCTGTCCCTGGGACACAGAGATGCAAATCTGTTTGGTCAATTAGTGGTGCCCTAGTGCTAAGCCAACAACAATCAGACTAAATTGCCTGAAACCAGAGAACTAATGACACAAACGCGAACCAAATAAATTGTGCTAACAGTTTGCTGTAGCAACTCAAAAGTCATAATTTCATTTGTATTCTGATAAGCAAGTCATCCTCAGCAGCCAGCGAATGCATGCCGTAGAGGGAGAATGAGGACATTTGAATCAAGGTACCAATTCTCCATTATCTCTCCCTGTGTACCCTGGAGCACACAGGAACATAACAGCAAGCTCACTCTTTGCAGGCAGGGAGTTGAAGATGAATATGTCTTCTCTGGCATATTGCTGATTAAAATCCATAAGAGCAGAGACTATCAAATAAGATGTTGGCACAATCAGAAACAGCTGATCTAACTGCCAATCTGCCAATGGCGGAAGGTAAATGACATCCCTGGGGGCACACCAGGGAATATTGAGATGGACAGACAACAACATGATGATTACTTAATTAAGAGTACTGCTTCATAACAATGAGACTTGGATAATGCATGAACCTTGCTTAATCATTCGTGCACAGCACACATTCTTAATTGACCTTGGATTAAAGATATGCTGTTAGCTTCTTCAAAAGAAAAGGCTATGGGAATTTGGGAAAGAAAAAAAAATCATAGAAAACACAAGACAAAAAAATCATAAAAAACATAAGATACAGAAAGGATCTGGAATCCACTAATAAGTGAAGATGTTCTAGGAAACACACAGTTGTACCTGTCACAGCTTTACTTACAGGGATATTGATGAATACCGAGTCAAATTCTGCCGACGTCAGGAATCTTTTCAATGGTGCCATGAAATACTACCAAGAGAGAAGAGGAAAGTAACTTTAATTAAGCATAACTTTGCCTAATCTATACAATGATTTTTTTATCAACCAGCAAAATTTATTAAAAGTCAATTATTTATTAGCATTATGAACACAAATACTGAAAATACTTTCTATATTAAAAAATCTGCTATAAAGACTTCATAGGGACTGGAGAGACAGTTAAAGTGCTTGCCACACAAGCATGAGTGTCTGAGTTCAGATCCCCAGAACCTATGAACAAGCTGGCCAGATGTGACAGCCTCCTATGATTCCAGAAGTTGCAAGGCAGAGTCAAAGATTCTTGGGGCAAGCAAACAGCTAGACTTCCTGCAACTGGCAATCTTAGGCTTCAGCAAGAGACCCTGCCTCAAAAAAGAAAAGTGGAGAACAATAGAGGAAGACACCTGATGTCAACTGTGTACACATGTGATTACACAAACATGCATTCGTGCATACCATACACATATATACATGCAAACAAAGGCATAAATATAAGCCAAGACTCTTAAATATAAAACAAAATGCTCCTAAAAGCTAGAAGCTGTTGGCCAAGCAGGAAAACAATGGCAACAGTTGGGAGACTGTTTTGAGGATGCATGTAGAACATCCCTCCAATTCTCCAACACAGGCTCTTGAGAGGGACGATCGGCTGGTGTGGTTTGTACACCACTTCCATGCATCGCTGGAGACTTTGGCATTCAGCCCATATTTCTCTTTCACTGCTAGCCATCTCAGTGTCTGCATAGTCTAGGAACTTGGCCTGTCAGTTCCTTTATTTCCAATCATTATGAACTGAACTCCCAAATCTCATGATCACACCGCAAGACGCTGTCATGACCAACATCTGCGCATGCCTCGCAGGTTAACTTCAAGCAGCCATCTCTCTGAACCCCACACCAAGCCCATGAAGCTCACTTTGTTCAAGGAAGTCTCTAGTTTTCTGAGTTTCACATCCTTCATGGTCTTGCTCCACTCTCTACCCAGTTTACAGCTCACGAGCCACCATCAGAATGGTGCGCTCTCTCCTTCCAATAAATTTTTGTTGATAAACAAAACCTTTGGCTATATCTATCTCACCATATGTTGTATAGATCCATATGCTATACTGATAGCTTAATTTTAAATAAGACCATAAAGGGTCATGGGCTCAGTAATGCCACATGTTCACACTGTTCCTAACCAATCGGAGTCACTAGGAGTGATCTCAACCCTATTGGACAGGCCTTTCCTGAAGTGACCTTGCTTAGTACTGCAGCCTAAAGGCTTATCCATATACAGAACAGATTTTTCCTATCAGAGGAAGACATACATACTTAATATCTGCCTCAATATGGCCCAGTGGTAGTCTAAGGCAGAACACGAGGTTAACATGCCCAACAGATTCACGATTCCTGTCCTACATCTTTTTAGTTGACATCAGCATCCACGCATTTTCTAGCATCCATCTTTGGTTTTCCCTTCTTCCACAATCCTTTGCCTACACCAGCAAAGTCTGTTGGTTCTAATTAGACAAACCATTTCCAAAGTCTAACATCCCTCTAATCTCCCTCAGTGCTATGATTTCTTGTTGTCTTGGTTATTATAATATATCCTTCTAGTTTTCTTCTGCTTCCCACCCTTGCTTTTCACAAGGGCCAGAGTGCTGTTAAAGGCCTAGATGCCTTTACATCAAGTCTGCTCAAAGGTTCTAGCTTTTGTCCCTGTATAACTTGGTAGCCCATCAGTTCTCTGGCCTCTTTCTCAATCTCCTCACCCATTCTATCTGCGACACTGGGCCACGGCTATTCCATGAGTGGAGCCGAAGCTGAATACTTTCCTATCAGAATTTCCTAGAGCACCCCCGCATCCTCCAATTGGAGAACCTTTCTCCCAGAACACTCTTCACAAGAATATATACATGGCTTATGCCCTCAACCTCCTCAGTTGATGAGCTAAGCACTGCGTTCTTATACAGAGGTCGCTGCCATCAGACTCTATATGGTATCTCTAACACATGCCATCCATCCTCTCTGGCTGATTTTTCTTCAGGTAATTCCCCACCCACCTGGCATCCAGCCTAAACTTTCTCACGATACAAAAACTACTAGAAAAACCCACAGTCTTCCTGCCTTTGCTACTATGTTCTCAGTCCCTAAAACAGTGCCATTTAGATGTCAAGAGAGCAATAAATAGTTTTAGAATGTATAAATCTGCTTTGATGTCTTTAGTTTTTTCTTTGGGAGGGTTTTATTGAGACATAATTCACGTTTCTCAAAACACAACTATGTAGCTTGCAATCCGATGGTTCTTAGATGTTCAGAGCTATGCAGCTATCACAATCAAATTTAAAACTGTTTACCACATAAAACATCCCACAGACACTCGTGGTCATACTCCATTTCTCCCTCTCAGCCTGCATACCCTCCCCACTCCACATACATGCTACTCTTCCTCAAAGTTCCAGGCAGTTGCTTTTTTGTGTGTAATCTGTCTATACATTTGTCTATTCTGGGTATAGATTTTGAAATATTCTTTCTTTCTAATATAAGACTATATCCTTTATCTACCATTCCTATCTCTATTACCCAAGGTTGTACTGGTTCCTAATTCTACTTGGCGCCTGAATGACTTCAGTGTTTTCAGATTATACTGATAAGTGAGCACATGTGGTATTTGCTTTCCTGAGCCTGGCATCCAGTGTAAATCTTAGAATATATATTAACATACACACACTGCAAAAGGAGTTGGTCTAGCACATAGATTATTCAAGGCAACCTTGGGGCTTAGATACTTGATAACTTACTTTTTCTATTGACTCCAAAGTTTCTGTATATTTTTCTTCTGTCTGCTTAATTTCTGCTAGGCAACAACTCCGTATATCATTTTCTTGTGATTTCTGCAGATAGAAAGGTAAAATTTAGACTATTTAGCTGAATTCTCATGTCAGGTTATCTAGGAAAAGAGAAAAATCCCTTTCCATCCTAACCAAACATTGCCGAAAGACATGCTTAGCTACATTTGTGACACATTTTGTTTGAGCCATTTTTTCAACACTACAAATGAAAAGGTTTTATGTGACCATAATAAGCTTTTGAAATCGATGTTCTGCTTAAATAAAAGCATCTTTTTATTCAGTTGTTAATGAATCTGGTCTAAGCACTTCCTTCATAGACAGTAGATTACACACGTACTGCAGAAATGACTAGGAAATAGTAAAAGTATTTTTTAAATATTTAAAAGGAATGTGAGAGTTGGGGATACAGCTCATTAATAACTGTATAGAATATATCAGGCCAGGGTATCAGTCATCAGCAACACACAGACACACACACACACAGAGAGAGAGAGAGAGAGAGAGAGAGAGAGAGAGAGAGAGAGAGAGAATAAGTAAAATCCTTCAAATATTGCTCTTATACATTATCATAATATATGGTTCTTTCATTTAGTGTTAAAGTTCAGCATAACAATAACACCAAGGTCACAGAGTCACAGACAAAAATGGAATTCAGTTCAGATACTGATTTTTGTTAGCTTTATAACTAGAAACAAGTTACTGGGTTTCTCTATGACTTGGTTTTCACTTTCTATAAAACAGACAGACAGTACTAAACCCAAAGAGTGCCAAGTGACAGAAGCCACGGAAAGCACGTGTCGCCTTGCCAGGGAGTCTAAACTACTACTGTTGTTAATTATAGCCCGTGGTAAGCACCCACGGGTGGATAGAGGGGGAAGGCTGTACTGAGGGTGGAGACCCTGAGGAGCTGCTGGCCCTGACACAGCTGATGCTCGCAGGCACTTCAGAAGAGATGCACCTGAAACCGCTCTGGGAAACGTGGCCAGGACAGCCCCCCTATCATACACCAAGTTAAACACATGGTGATTATATTTCTGAAATAGAGGTTAGTGACTTATTTCTATCCTATGTCTGTCTCTCCTCCCCAGTGTGGAACCCCACAGCCTCCCCCAGCCCTTTATTAAAAGCCAGAGCAGAGAGAGCAGAGACAAGTCATGAAACCCCTGAAGAAAGCTAAGTGACCACCTAGACGACAATGAAGTCTTTAGATTAAGAGAATGTGCGAATAAACGCCTAAGTGACTGACTTTTTTTTTTTTTTTTTTAATTTTCAAATCATAGATGAGAAGACAGTTCTAAGCAGTTCTTTCTGGATGTTCCAGGCACATGCATGGCATGGGAGCTATGAGAGCCTACTGGTTTTTGTTAGTATCTGAAGAAGTTTAACAAAAACAAAAAACCAAACAAATAGCAACAAAAACTTCGTGCCTTGTCTAGCCTTGATATGAGTGAGGGTGTGTGCCTAGTCTCATTGCAACTTGTTCAGTTGACAACCCCAGGGAGGCTTGCTCTTTTCTGGCTCTGGCGGGGAAACAGAGGAGGAATGGATCTGAAGGAGAAGGGAGTGGGGGAGGGGCTGGGAGGTGTGGAGGGAAACTGTCATTGGGTTGCAATGTATTAGAAAAGAATAAAAAAAGGAAAGCAAACGAGGGGAGAGCCACTTGTGACAAGAGCTAGCGAGTGAGAAGAAACCATCGCTGACATAACTTATGCTAAATTTAAAATGGAAAGGATAGATCTGCTTTGGGAAAGATGTTCTTTCACAATTACTATCTCACGATTCACAGAAATGGAAACTTCATGCCACTCTGCCACTCTGAAGCCAACCGATACGGCAATAGCCCCTAATGCTCAGTTTTTTTCAGGAAAGGGTTGAACAAAAAAACAAAAACAAAAACCAAAAAAACAAAAACAAACAAACAAACAAAAAAAACAGCTCCTGTTCCAAATAAGTTATTACCTAAGTTCTAAACAAACAAGGAGCTTTTGTTAAATATTTCAACTGAAGTTAAGTAAGGACATTAATTGACCTCCTAACTAATTGTCTTCCTAAAAAAACTACTTAGAGTTACTTTAAAAAAATAAGCGAAAGCCCTACAGGTTGCTGAGCTTCCTCCGCCTTCATCAAGTCCTCGTAGACTTCTCCGCCTTCATCCTCGCCGTACACACAGTCATAGAGGTCTTCTTCGTCCCCCACGTGGGTCTCACTGCAACAAGGGGTGTGGTTACAATGGCTGCAACAAGGGGTATGGTTACAATGACTGCAACAAGGGGTGTGGTTACAATGGCTGCAACGAGGGGTGTAGTTACAATGGCTGCAACGAGGGGTGTAGTTACAATGGCTGCAACGAGGGGTGTAGTTACAATGGCTGCAACGAGGGGTGTAGTTACAATGGCTGCAACGAGGGGTGTAATTACAATGGCTGCAACGAGGGGTGTAGTTACAATGGCTGTATTCTAATACATGGTGGATAGAACACTGAGATAGTCCCCAAAGGTTCTACTTCAAAACAGACTGAAATTTTCCCAATGAGTTTCACAGACAATTCAGAGAAGAGGGAAAATGGAATAAGTAGAGAAAGTCAGGAGACTCCCATTAAAACTATGTCCCTCCCAATTATCTCAGTGACAGACAGAAGAACCCAGCCATTGGGACGGTGGTAATTCATACCTAACTGGCTTTTACTTTCATAGAGCCATGTTAATGATCATCTTGCAGCTAGCCACAGCTCTAAGTCTCTGGGCACTAGTTATCATACGGCTAAGGCTTATTATTTGATCTACCAAAAATGATGAATTTTGGGAGATCTGAACATTACCGGACTTGTCAAAGGGAACCCATCTAGTCTACAGCAGAGTCATGGTCTCAAAATCAGGTTTGTTTTACACGAAGTATTTTAATGGTCTCATCACACTGTCTCTGCATCCCATCCCAGTATTCCATGGCCTCAGCTTCGTTATATTATTAAAGGGCACAGTGTGGCAAGGTGAGGAGCTGACATAGTGAAAATCTGTTTGATAACAGCATCGGTTGTTGTAACGTTATTATTGCCTAATCCAGTGCTTTTCAAACCATGCTCCGAGAAGCTCACTTTGAAGATACAGAGACATCTCTTTATAATCAAATTGCCTTTATCTGTGCTAACTGCTTGCATTTTATTTTTAAAGAGGGGGACAGGCAAAGATCTTTAAAATATCTAAAATCTATTTTACAGTCATTAAATGCCACATGTCGGTTTCTTGGGAATATTTGTACTTTCCAGTTTCCCATGAGCACTTGGACATTAGCAGTGGCTGCCCAGGGTACTGTTCCCAAACCCCTCCTGAGAGATGATTAGAATTGTCAGTCATGGCATTCCCTCCATTTTAGGACTGCTACCCTCTTCAGTTTCTCCTCCTGGTTTAAAACCTGTAGAGATGCCTTCTACTAACATAACCCCCCAGAATGGCCTTGCCCCATACAGAGGTGTTGGAATGAGTTAATCCCTCTGAGAACGAAGCTCAGCCCTTTCACATCACCAGCCCTGAGCCCCCTCTTCAGGCTGCACAGGCTGACGGTTATAAATTGACACAAACAAAACCGAGGACACTGTGGCTGTGTCAGCCTACAACTTGGAACATTTTTCAGAGCTGGTACAATCACAGGCTGTTTATGTTTGTCATGAAAGATTATTTGGAGGCATTTGACAGAAGTGAACTGTCAAAACCCAGAGGGAAGGGAGGTCTATGAAAGCAGGGAGTTGAAGCCTGAGAGAACGGTGCTCTGAGAAAAATTCACTTCAGAAATACTTGTCCACCCCCCTAGCCATCTGCTCATTCATCCAGTAGATATTTTTGAAGAACTGACTAAACTCCACTCCACACTCTAAAGACTTGAGACATATATATATCAAAAGCTCTCCCATTGAGGATCTGGACCAGTGTGTAAAAGTGTTTGTCATGTAAGTGTGAGGACCCGAGTTTGAACTCCCAGAACTCACAGTAAGCTGAACATGTTAGGACCTCTTTAATCCCAGGGCTCTATAGTAAGATGGAGACGAGAGAATCCCTGGAAGTGTGGGGGCCAGTTAGCCAGCCTGCTGCACATAGTCCCAAATAATATAGGAGGCAAGGATGCCATCTGACCTCCAAACACACTTCTGGGCACCTGTGTACCACCCAGTCACACATGAATGCACATACACATCATACATAACACACAAGCATACACAAACTGACTTATCAGAAGAACAGCCATAAACATATAATTCTATATATGCAACAAGAGAAAGAAACAGAAACTAAAGAAGCAGAGAAGAGAAAAATCACTAAAGAAAGTCAGGGAAGGTGTCAAAGAGGTCATATGACTCAGCTAGATTATGAATATGTCAGTTTATTCAATAGCTATCTGCTGTAATAAATACTGTTTCCTGGGAGGGTATAGCTGCCATAGCAATGCCTATCCTAATAGAACTTCAATGCCAATAAAGGTGGCACACATCTACATCAAGTAAAGAGAGAGCCTGTGCTCCTGAAAAGGGCACTAACATAAAGGATGGAGTCCAGAGAGCCTGGGGATGCTGGCCTTGGCAACCCCTCTGGGCAGTGTGCAGGACCCCTGGAGGGAAGAGCTGAGACAACCATAAGGAGCCATGCACTCGGTGAGCTCAACCTTAACTGGCATAACCAGGAAGCAGCAGGGGATTTACAGAGGAAAGGGAGGTGGGGAGGAAAAAACAGGCAGGGGGGACCAGAAGCTAAGAGGCAAAACACTATGAGGCTGAGAGCTGCAACTTGGGCAAAGGCTGATGAGGAAGGAGTCAGGAAAACTCAGGACTGTGACATAAGATACAGATTAGGGGGCTTAGGAAGAGAGGATTAGGGGGATCATAGAGGGAAGAGAAAGGATGAAAGATGCATTTCAATTTCGACTTGCACTCCGAGGAGTCAAGTCACACTGGCAGCTCTGTGATTTCCATAGCAGGGCATCTGATGGACTCTGGTTTAGGACACAGCAGGACAACTGGGCTAGTCTGAGCACTTAGGTTCACTCTACCTTGAGGGTGGGTGAGATGGGGTCTCTCTATACAGCCCCAGCTGTCCAGAGTCCGGGTAGTTTATGTAACCCATCAAATGGCAGGGGAGCCTCCTGAGGTCATGGTGGCTCTAACTGAGACAATCAACTGTGGAGGGGCTGGTCCTGATGGGAGGGGTCTTGCCAGAAACAAAATGGACTATGGAATCCATTCCCTGACATTGTGACTTGGAAGCCTCCTCCTACCTGACACCTAACATTCCCTCTGAACTAAGTCTTCCCTAACAACACAACTAAGCAGAACTAGGTGGACAAAGGCTATATAAAACAAAGTGTTAGGTATCAGTGGCCTCCATTGGGGTTCAACCCAGGTGGGGCTTGGAAAGAGCATCATCACTGCATTGGACATAATGTGTTCTTCCTAAGAATCCGATTACAAGACCAGTAACCTTACAGTCACTTCATAAAAGACTGTTGCCAATTAGTTGGATAATCAGCATCTATCTTACTAATGGCAGTGAGTTCTTGGAAATTTAGAATCAGCAAGAAACTATTCTCAAAGGACATTAAAAATAGATGACTTCAAGGCCACTCCAAATGTTGAGAAAGAATTACTCGCTGCCCATTGTTATGGCTTCCTGTAGTACTCTCCTCACCCGCTCTTCTAGAGAGCGCTCCCACAGCACCAAGTCACCACACATGTCGTCCAGGACAGTGATGAAGAACCTCTAGAACTGTGCCAGGCAGTGGTGGTGCACGCCTTTAATGCCAGCACTCGGGAGGCAGAAGCAGGGGGATCTCTGTGAGTTCGAG
This sequence comes from Chionomys nivalis, assembly GCF_950005125.1. NCBI lineage: Eukaryota > Metazoa > Chordata > Mammalia > Rodentia > Cricetidae > Chionomys > Chionomys nivalis. The sequence goes on along the minus strand of NC_080103.1, from coordinate 23,690,887 downwards.
GCCAGCCTGGTCTACAAGAGTTAGTTCGAGGACAGGCTCCAAAGCTAGAGAAACCCTGTCTCTTGAATTAATAATAATGATAATAATAATAATAATAATAATAATAATACCCTCAAGCTTCATGGTGTGAAACATCTGGGTTCAAAGACTACTATGTGTGATGTCATCTTAAAGAAATTAGCTTGATAAACAAATTTGGTTTTTTTTTTCATTAACTCGTAACAGTGGGAACTTAACACAGTCATTACATAGATAATGCACAGAACATGTTAGTGCCCAACTGAGCACAGAAAACACTCTTACTGTTGCATGACTAGATAGCGGAAAGAGGATGCCTGGCAACCAGTAGGTGTTCAGCGCTCCTTTGGCTTAGTCATGTGCATACACCAAACATAGCTCAATCTCTTTTTCCTTCATTTTTCATGGATGTGTGTATGTGGTATGGTTGCATGGGCACGTTTGTATGTGTGAGGGTGTAGGTTTGTGTGCAAATGTGTGCAGCTGAATTTATGCAAGTAAGTGTGTAGTCCTGAAGTTGATAGCTGGAATCATCCTTGATTGCTCTTCCACCTTATTCAGCGAGGCAGGGCCTCTCAATCAAACCCAGAGCTCACTCATATGGTGAGTCTCATTAGCCAGCTCGCTCGAGAGGAACCCCACTGCCACTGCTTTCTGAGGCTAGAATTATAGGCATGCTGTAGTGTCTAGCCTCTGTTTAAAAGAGGATGCTAGGACTCTAAACTCAGATCATTTTTCTTGTACAGCTGCTTTAACCATTGAGCCATCTCTTCAGTCCATCACAGTTTAAAGTTCTAAGAACAAAAACATCCACAAGGTTCCTGCTGTCACTGTCTTGGGGTGAAGACACAGACAGTCAATGGAGCAAACCAATGTGGTCATAGCCAGAAACACCCTAAAAACAGAGTGAGGAAAGGGTGTGGTGGCCATTTTTGCTGGGTCAGTGGGGAGGTCTCCCTTCAAAGGGACACCTGAAACAGACAAATGGGGAGGGGCCAGTAACATGAACAGATAAAACAGTCGGCGTAATGGCAAGTTCTGTGTTGGACAGATGAAAGAATGGATTCCCACAGATTCCAGGAATTGCCCTTGGAGCATAATCCATCTCTTAGAATTCTCTGCAAACATGCCTGAGCTATATCATAAGGTCTCTGAGGAGAGAGGATCATGCTTTATATTTATTCTTAATCTGCGCAAGTCACTCAATCAGCAGAAGATAATCAGCCGCAAGGCTTTCTGCCTCGCCCGACTGTGAAATAGCAAAGCCCACAGGATCCTCTGCTTGGCAGAAGCACCATCTACTGACACATCCCTGAATAACTCCAGCCTGCATCCGTCCTTCCTTGGGCTGGCAACAAAGCACACACTTTCTGCCCTACAACCCAGAAGTAAACTTTATTTCTTTTTTATTATTACCTAATTGTATGATTCTAATTTCCTCTCCCTCTCTATTCTGCCTTTGAGAAGCGACCTGTTTTTTGCTTCTCTGCAGTAAGTTTCTCTTCATATGAACATGGGACAAGAACCAAAAGTCGGTTGTGGCAAACTGTGCTACACTGTGAAACTTCCCATCGTCATTTTAAAGATAAATTTGATTATGTCTTATCACATCACATTCACCCTGCAGAGAGCTTATTATAGTTCGCATCTATGCTAAATGTGCATTTGAGCAGTGGCTTTAATTTTACGGAAAATCTTCAACGTACTCTATTAAGTCAGGAAGGACTTTGTAGATGTCTTCATCACTCACACTTTCTTCTGTAGGAAAGGGCCTAGGGAGGAAGAAAAAAATATGGGAGAATGAGCAATCAAGATGAGCATTTACCGCCAATTAAACAGTAAAACTTGCTGCCACTCAAACAAGCCATCGCGTTGAATGATTTCCAGGGCTTCTCCAGAAGTGCTTGCCCAGCAGCTGCGCCTGAGGTTCCCCTGGGCAGACTGCAACACCTGCTCCCCTAAATCATCACCAGCATCAGAGCCAGTCCCTGCAGACACAGGTGCAGCTGGGGACAGGCTGATGCGATGACCTGATCTCCCACCTGCCACATACCTGCAGGGTCACCCCCACGACACCCATCACGTGCCCAGTTCAGGAGACAAGCAGCCTTGTCCGTGCCCCGTGCCCTTGCCTTCAGCACCCTCACAGTAGCTGGAAGATCTGACCCAGCTAAGACTCTGCCAGGCAATGGTCTTCCACGGCTCAGCTCACTAGTAAGGATGACGATCGTGAGAAGACGAAGACATCACACATATGGCTTTTAACCCCGGCAGACTTTTCTGTTTGGACATCAGGGTATTTACGTTGTATTTTTTTTTTATTTCATTTCAAATTAACTAGGTAGATTTCAAAGAGACTGGCAAGTTGTTTTTGTTCTCTGTTAAAAATATCCCACTTCAATTTTCCCCCACGCCTATCATTTGGCATCTTTGTTTGGCTCATAACATTTCTTCTTATAACCAAAATAATGTTTTAAAAGTATGCCTAACATAATCACCATAGCAATTATATTTCAATGACAAATGCTCTACTCTTTGGTAGTAAGCATGCTTCGTGTTTATAAAAAGGAGCCACCAAAATAATAAATTTTGAACAATGACTAAAGAATTTCACTGAAAATCAGACTTTTTAATTGTATTTTTATTATTTAAAATAATTTTGGCTTTAAATATATTATGAATTAATTTAATACTTAAGACAGCAAAGGGACCTACATTTTTTTTTCAAATAAATGAACCCATGTAATCAAGCTTTCTTTTTTAATATAGGCACATTTTATCAGGTTTTCATGCCTATACTGGTTCACTATAGAGAATTATAGTCCTCTGCTATAAATATAGACAAGAAAATTTCAAAAGGAAAATAGCTCTGATAGGTGTCCTTTCAGAATCAAAAGTACATACAGAGCAGTCTGTGCTTGCTTCAAAATCTACTCTATACACACAATGACACAAAATATATATCGACATGGGCAGCTACTCATGATTGAAGAGCAAATTAGAAGGAATTGGAGAATCAACCAGGTGACAGTCTCTGTCTACAGAAAACTGATAGAATCATGGCCCCTTCCTGAGAAGGGGTCTCCAGGATGTCCTTCCGGAGACCACTGTAGTGGCATCCAGGAATTGAGCTGTTGAGCTAGACACTGTTGATCTGGACACTCCTGTGAGACCCACTAGGATCCCCTCCCTCAGAATAAGATGGAACCTGGGCACACACGCGCGCGCTCACACACACACACACACACACACACACGAAACCAAAACCAAACACATAGGTAGAGGCTTACAAAGCCGTATCATGAGGCAGACTAGAACACAAAGCCTTGAAGACATAAGGTACAAAATGACACCTATTTCCATGCAGCGGGGCTATATCTTCTTCACTTCCTACTTCTTTTATTTTTTACTGACAGCTTGCGCTTAAGTAGTGTGCAGTCTCTAAAAGACAAGAGGCTTGAACAATTCACACACCTCTGCTTCCAAGCTTACCAACTGAATTATACTCCACTGCTTGGAGAATATATAGACAAACTATCAACGCCTGAACTTTTCACACATCACCCAACCTTCAACACACTTTCTTCTACATCTATCATTTAATGCTTGTGTGACTATTCCTTAAACCCATAAAAGTTGAGAGTTATTATTATGGTCTCCTCTACAGGAACCAAATCCATTATACTTTTAAATATTTATGTACTAAAGCATTTGCATTTGTCTTAATGAATTATAGATATATAAATGTTGAAGAAATTTTTTAAAAGAGCCATAACCAGTGGCAGTCACCAGGGAGCTAAGAACAATGTTCAGTCATTGTGCCTCATTCAATTCTCTGAATAAGTTCTTAATTGCTCGGTAAATCTCAGATGTGTATGTGGCACTTAATATACCAAGCACAAAGACCTTTGCAAACAATAGCCATTCAATAAATCAAGAAATAACCATTGCAATGAACTGCATGGGAAACAGGAACCACAGAGGCACGAACTTACCTGATTCCTGTGGCCAACGCTATTGGCGTGCGGGATAACCGAGATAACGTTTCTATAACCTGCGGGGAAAAGAGGAAAATGTTCATTGAACACGTATTTATCAAGGCTTAAAACTTTTCTCAAAAGCGACAGATTTCCCATTCAATATTAATAATGGTTAAAGAAAGACAAATTTATCGACTTCTAAGGTGTGAACTGGAAAGAGTCATGATCAGGAAGCTTAAACGCCTGGGTTATATCTGTGTTCCTTTTAATTTTATGACTTAAATCAGTTTACTAATATGTGAGTGGCAGTATCCTTCCAATAAAATAGGGAGTTCAACTCATTAACCCTGTGTATTTAATACCTAAAACTGAAAACCATTAGAGATCACCTAAATCAATGTTCCCCAGCATAGTACCCACTAGATATGGGAAGCTATTTAACTTAAAACTTAAAACTCATAAATTTCATTTCCTTTACTTCACTAGCCAAATTCTAGCACTCAGTCATCACTGTTTCTGTTGCATTTTGGAACACACAGGTATCAGGTATTTTCCCACCACAGCAGGCATTGCTGGGCAGAAAAGTGAAATTGACAGTTCTTGAGCCTGACCACAGGACTTCAAATCCGAGTTTCCCATTCATTAGCCAGGTAACCTTAAGCAACCACCGAAATTCATAAGTCTTGGCTTTTTTCTTCTACATACGGCCTCAGATAATAGCTAATGATCATTAGAGTATTGTAGGGATTAAATAACACGGTACCTGCAAAATGGTTAAAAGGTAGCAATTCTTTATAATCACCAACTTTGAAGAAATTGCTTTGTTCTAATTCTGAGGGTGTTCAAGAATTTTCTGTTCTAAATTACTTTTGTTTATGCATTTCAAAAACTCCTTATAAAGATCTTCAAGCAAGTGTGTTCTGCTAACAGTTTTGGCATCTGCACCTAGCAATTTTACTCCTCTTTCAATCCTTTATACCTAAAATCACCTTTGTCAGGAAACCAGTGCCCTACAATGCATTTTCCTCATTGATGCATTTTTATGATAAACGTAATGGTTGGCACCCTCAAAATTAAGCAAGCAAAGGAGGCTCTGCTGTGCAATCCATTTTGAGTAGGAGGGGGAATGGGAGAAAAACGTGTCTATCTGGACTGAGATAGTCTAATGAGCACCTAAAAATCCTCAGCTCCAAGACAGAAGGGTGAGCAATGTTTCCAGCCCTCAGAGAAAGCGTTTCAAGGGTACCCATGGATGGGTTGACAAAACACCAGGCTCAGTCGTGAGCCTATCTGGAGCCCTGTTCACTAGTTTTCAGGTAAACTCGCCTTTGCCAGGCTTTATCAAACATGGATAAAAGCAGCTAATTAACCGCTGCACAATATTGCTGGACAGAAATGAGAATGCTCCTCGAGTGACTGCAAAGTTTTATTATAGAAAACACAATTAACTACATAGGGAATTGTATATTGGTTATAAATAGCAATGTCCTGTTGTCCTGGATTGGAATTTGTGGAAAGAACAGATGTGACATGTTAGCACTAAAAATTTTTGCCAATCAATTCTATATGCCAAAACTTATGCCAATCAATTCTATATGCCAAAACTTATGCCAATCAATTCTATATAAGCACTCTCCCAGTGAATACGCAGCTCAAAACAGCATATTATACGTGACATGAGTATAGTTTCGTTAGCTTAAAAAAATTGATTTAACATTTTTAACAAAAGAGATGTTTTTGGAACAGTTCCTAGGGTCCAAATGAAGCAAGAGACCTGGGGGGCCGGGGAGGAGGGGGCAAAGCTACTGACCCCCAAATTCTACATCTTACCCTAACTTCCAGCTGAAACACTAGGAAATAAAAAGAATGGGAATCTGAAGACACCAAAACCACATGTTTCTAAATGAGAAGTCTAGTGTGGGGAAAGCTACTGTAATAATTTGAGAAGTAGTATTCAGACCCTTGGTTAACTAGTATTCCGTTTTAGACACACCCTATTGGGATGGTCTGATACTAAAGAATCCCAGAGAATGCTCTGCCTCTTGCTGTGTTTTAGGCTGTGGTCTCAGTCCCTGCTTAACAAGAAAAACAACACAGCAATAATAATGTAATATGCATTTTAATGGTGGTTAATTTTATTCTCTGAAGATATTTTGTACAATAACTATAGATTTATGAAATAATTCACATTTTGACTTTTATCTGCCAACACTCAGAACAGCTACAGTATTTTTCCATCCATGTGCCTCCCTCCTCACCATAGAGGGGAAGCTGGAACTAAAAACAAAACAAAATAAAAATGTACAGCTTGATTTGGCATATAAGCATCCATCCGCCACCGGAGGGAGCCAGATGATAGTCTATTACCTTAGTGCTACTGATTACCTTTAAGCACACTGAAAATTTAGCCGAAGTAACTCCTATAATTTAACGAAGGAAGGCTATTCATTACTACTCAATACTAGAAGATAGCACAGATACAAATTCATGGGACATGGGACGGAAAGGCTGTGAGGTGACCTTAAAGTGAGTGGCTGTGGGACCCCTCATTTTCAGGTCTATCCTATTACACACAGTCCTGGTACTAAGTTTAGCCAAAACAAATAGAGGCTGTTTAGTCAATGTGGTGCTTTTAGAATGACATGTATTCTATAATGACCATGTTTGCAGACTGAAAACAGGCATGCACACGAATCAATGCCAGACCCTCAAAACCAGTGTGGATACTCCGACCTGCCCCTCTGAAGCAACTGAGTGAAAACCACTGAAAGATACTAACAGGCCCATGTTCCATGAAATATGCTAATTTTTAAATGGTTACTTCAAAATGATAAATTATGGACACAACTCTTAGAAAGGAGGGTGAGATAGCAAGAATGTCCTAACAATGAGCTATGCTGACTCCACATCCTGGACTTGCTTTCTGTATCCACATCCTCCAGCCCCACTGGTAGGAAAACACGAGCTTATAATTGGGGTAACATCAATTAGACCTACTGGGTGAGGAAGGTGGGAGATGTGAGCAAGGCTTCTCACTCCCACTTTAAATTGGAGATTACATCCCAGAAGCAGTAGGATCATTGAGAAGCTTTGGGAAAGAAGAGAACAGGGCTAACTGCCCTGGGGAAACAGAATTCAGCAGAGTGAACACAGGGGACAGGAAGTCATGGGGGCAGCCAGTAGACAGAGTCAAACAGAGATGTTCTTAACAGTTCGAAAGTACTCTACGATAGCCACAGTGAGACCGTAAGATGTGAGATGCCCTTAGGAGCCGTGGCTGAGCACTGTGATGCCCTTAGGAGCCGTGGCTGAGCACTGTGATGTCCTTAGGAGCCGTGGCTGAACACTGTGATGTCCTTGGGAGACATGGCTGAGCACTGTGATGCCCTTAGGAGACGTGGCTGACCACTGTGATGTCCTTAGGAGCCGTGGCTGAGCACTGTGATGACCTTAGGAGCCGTGGCTGAGCACTGTCATGTCCTTAGGAGCCATGGCTGAGCACTGTGATGTCCTTGGGAGACATGGCTGAGCACTGTGACAGCTCAGGACGGAAGAGGAGCCTGGGTGATACAGGACTGTCTCTCAAATCTACCACCTGGAAAGCCCACTTCAGCACCCCATAGCTTTGATCAGGTGAAGCCAGAGCTCTGCAAGGCTGCTGGCTCCTCTAGGTGCCTTGTCTCTCTGACCCGCTCCCACCCCACCTGGGTCTGAGGTACCCTCTCTAACTCTGCCGTGGCACTTACCACTCTATTTAAAGTTCTCAAAATCAGCTTTCAATGTTTGCAAAAGAATTCAAGATTTCTTTTTAATTAAAATATTAATACATGAAAGTTGGCGCCCTCCACCTCCCTGAGCTCAATCCAGATGGGACCACAGGCTAAGAATCTGCTGTAATTCTTGAAGTTTTTTTTCTTTCTTTCTTCTTCTAATAAATGCGTTCCTAGCTCCTATCCCAGCAGGATGGCTTACATTTGTGATCCTAACACTTTGGAAACTGAGGCAGGAGTATTATTACAACTTCAAGACCAACATGCGACGCATAGTGAGTTCTAGAGGAGAATGGATTACGGAACGTGGCCCTGTCTCAAAAACAGAGGGTTTTAATATGAATCTGTTTTTTTTTTTAAGAGTTCTCTAAAACCTTCAGAGTCATGCTTTGTCACTACCCATCAATCACAGCCGTGCCATCATGCACAGATGTCCTTTCTTCATTTTAATGCTGGGTGACACTCCAGCATATGTAAATAATCCAATGGTTTTGCCATTTTCCCAGCAGTAAGTGCTTCTAACCCTCTGATGCAAATGAAGCCAGCAGCCACATCCTTGCCAAGTGTATGTTCACGTATATGCAGGCCCTGCTGGAGGAAGGATAGTAAAGAGGGTGCCTGAGCACGTGGAAAGGAAGGAGGAGCATTCTTTAAACTGCTTACAGGAACCTAAGACACTCTAAGGGCCTGTGAGAATGCAGCAAGGATTCCAGTGATAGTCCGCCCTCCAACAATAGGAAACACCTTCGGGGCAGGAGACCCAAACCACCTCTGCCCTCCTTGATTTTCGTAGAGTCACTGAACATAACTAGCCACTGCCCGAGTAAGTGAACAAAATTACGTTTGCCTTGCAAAAATTACTGAGATATCAGCAATATGTGTGTGTATGCATGTATATATAGTGAGCCTCCTGATTTTCGTAAAGTTTTCCCTCTTAACTTATTCTCTGGCCCAATAGCTTGGTGATTTTTACAGAGGGGTGGGCTGTGCAGGGGCGATCAGAGGCTTCAGGCTTGAACCACGAGTGTAAAAGCCAGCTTAGTGGTTCAGGAGAACCATACAGCCTGACAGTGCCACAGCCCGAGTGAGCAGCTGTGGCTGGAGACCCAGGTGCAGCATCCAGGCTCCCACAGGCTCAGAGTGAATGCCCTATGGAGCAGAGACAAACACGGAGTCTAAAAGAGGGGCTTCAGGGTGTTCGTCTGGGAATCAGACAAAAGCAGGAGGAGAGGTCAGCTGTGATCCAAAGGCAACCGCGGGAACTAGTATATTACCCAGAAGCCCTTGACTCTAGATTCCTGATCATGAGGCCCAGCTCTAAACCCAGCCAGATGGTAAGTTGCCGATCAACAATATATTTCACCTTCCGTCTCCTAGGAAATCAAAAGAACTCATTATATTAATTTTCTTTGCAATTCCAACTTCACACAGTTATTGCCCCATTAGGATACCCTGCAGCTCAGCGTCACTTCCAGCCACGTATCAGATTTCCTTGAGCACTGGCTGTGGCTTTGTCATTTTTTGCTTGCAGGGTGCCATTAGAAAGAATGCTCCTCGCACCATCTCTATGGGCCAAGCAAAGAAATATAGCCAGGGGAGAGAGACGAAGCATCCTTTCTGAGCAAGATCGTAAGCCATGGGGAATGAGTTGCCGTTGTTCTTAAGAATAGTGCATGTGTATAGCTTAAATGGGTCAAATTTACAACATGGACTGACCTCAGTGGTGGGTACAATTATAAAAAGTATTTTCTGAAGCAACCATAATTGAAATTATCAGGAGTAACAACCTCCTTTAGGAATTGTGTGTGTTGGGTTGTTATATAAGCCGACTGGGGTAAGATTTTCTGAGTTCAGATTCAACCCCCACCTTCCACGGGTGGGGTTAATATGGAACACTCTGCTTTGGTTCCCTTGCCTATGTGAAATTTCAGGGACAACACAACTTGCGACACAAGCCTGCGGTGAAGGGAAAATGAAGCAATCTGGTATACTTGTCCCAGAAGCACTTCCGTGCTGACATGGTCATACCCTCCGCCCTGCTAGCCTTGGCCCTATACCTCCAAAGACCCCAAAAGAGGAGCATCTTTCCCTTAGAACTAGCTTCATCTCTCAATAACCCCCTAAATCCCACTCTCTTCTCTCCCAGATCTAGGCAATCAAAAGATTTTCTAGAAGCCTACCCTAGATCTAAACCCCTGAACTCTCCTCAGATGCAATTCCCTCCTCTCTCCCTGTGCCTCTGCCTTGCTAGGGGTCCCTTTCTCGTTTCCTCTGCTCTAATAACTGCCTGTTTGTCTCTGCCTTCTAGTTCTTCTTTCATAAATTTGCCCTGTACCTGGCTACCGTGAAGGTTGAGTGACATTTCGGGAAGTCACTGTGATATCCCCACCCCCACCTGTGCGCCTCATGTAGCACACTCAGGGTCTCTACACCCCCTGCCTCTCCAGTCCATCCTCCATCTCCTCTGCTGTTTGCCATATTAAGTGAGACCCAATTGCATTGCCAGCTGTGCTCCAGTCAGGTCCCAGAATCTGAATTTTAGGGCAGTGGTTCTCAACAGTCCTAATGCTGTGACCCTTGATATAGTTCCTCATGTTGGTGGTGACCCCAACCATAAAATCATTTTCATTGATACTTCCTAACTGTAATTTTGCTACTTTTATATAAACCGTAATGAAATATCTGTTTTCTGATGGTCTTAGGCAACCCCTGTGAAGTGGTCACGTGACTCCCCCAAAGGGAGAACCCACAGGTTAACAACCACTGCTTTAGACCATGAAGGACTGTAATGTTCCCAGTACTCTAATTTACACAGGGGTGTTCAAAATTAATTGCTTTCTACTAAAGGATGGGTGGAATGAAGCACACTGAAAACAATAGTGCCCATGTTCTCATTCCAACTAGAAGACCGGGAGAAACTCTTCATCTTTCTAACTATCACACTGGCCCAAATGCCTGTGGGGACATCCTGGATGAGAACTTCAACTGTCCACTCACAACTGGAAAGGAAACCATTCTGCAAAGACTATCGCATTTGCGAATCACACCCTACCTTTAAGCTGGGGGTAGAGCGACAAGCTACAGAGATTACGTAGCAGCTTTAAACAAGTTCACCAAAGAGAATTAAGCTGACCGTCAGGGAAGGAACAGGGTTCCTCCAGGCTGGGGATACAGTAGAGCTGTGGAGTCTGTGATAGACAAGGTACTATCGAAATCAGAGGAACCACTGTTGATTCACAGATTCGTGTCCAGGGCCACGGTCTATGTGACCCCATCAGGTCACAGAACTGAGCCTACAGAAACTGGGGGAGTTTGCTGAGGCTAAAAGAACGTGGAAATTCTAATACATGTTCATAGCTGCCCACGCATCATACAGGTGGAGCAAAATCAACATATTCTTCAAACTCAATTCACTTTCAGAGTCATACAACTGGCCTGGAAGGACACTGATTTCTGGGGGTGGCAGAGGACTATGGTCACCTTTAAGAATGACATAGAGTGTGCCAAAAAGGGGGAGGGGCGATGAATGCTGGTGTGAGGGGATCTCACAGTAGAGAAGAATGCGGCATTGCTCAGCAACTGGAGATGCCTCATCTTGTCTCAGCCGCAGGGCACATAAGGGAGAGACCTCACACAAGAGCCAAACATCTACAAATCACCTAGCAGAAATGATGGCCACAAGGACAAGAAAAGAATGACAGCCACACTCCAGCTAGCTTGCCAACACTGATCATTTTATAACCTACTTGAAAGTGTTCATTTTCATATGTGCCGGAACACATGCACATGCATGTTCAAATGCAGGCAAACTAATTCATTGTTCTGTAGCTTCCATGCCAAAGTTGAATCAGCACAAATACGCAAAGCACACACATAACTTAAGATCTATAAAAAGCTTCATTAGAAAAACATAAAAGGTTAATGTTTGCATATATTTATTTGATATTTCGACATGCCATCACTATGAAATTCAAGTCATTTTCCATTGTTGTTTTTCCGTAATCAATTTTCAACATCTCACATGTAGTTACAGTTCATCTCAGTTCACGCCAGCTACATCTTAAGCACAGCGACCACACGTGGCTGAGGGCTGCTGACCTGGATGAGAGCAGCCTAGAAGAGGCCTTCGATGTACTCAGATCAGAATGGGAAAGAAAATCATGTCCTCAGGGACAAAAAGCACGGACTGCAAACATCAAGTGAACGTGGCAGTCTAAGCACACTGTGGGGCTGGGTGCAGTGCTTTGTGAGCACGCATAAGGGCCTGAGGTCAAGATTCCAGAGAGAGACAGAGAGAGACAGAGACAGAGAGAGACAGAGAGAGACAGAGACAGAGACAGAGAGAGACAGAGAGAGAGACAGAGAGAACCCCCAAAGACCCATACCATGAACTCTCCCCTCCAGATTTACTCTGCCCTTTTGTAGTGTGACCAGAGGAGAGCTACAGAGATCGGAGAATGTGGTGGTGAGCCCTGTGAGGAAGACAGGACTTATTTATTGCCTATTTCCCCTATCCGTAAATGTCACTTGAACACTTCGCCAATCCGGCAGGCATCCAGCTAACTGCTAATAAGACAGGATTTCTGTAGAAACTGTATTAACCTGAGGGCTCCCCGTCCTGCCCCGCGCCCACCTTTTCCGCCTTTCTCAGTGTCAGCCTTGGCTCAGGGCCACACCTAATCACATCAACTCTTACTTCACCTTTACATATTACATTTCATCAGCTTTTAGAAATTCCCCTGGACTGTGATGCACACACAAAGCTGGAGGTTAGCTTTCACTCTTATTTACCTCACACTCTGAGGTCCCTTCTCCTTTCCATTCCGCGTCTTTGATTTTCCCTTTTTAAGTAGCTGTCACTGAATTGCATATAGAGATATTTTTGAAACAGCATGACCATATCTGTGGCTTTAAAACTCTGCCACCTGTGACCTTCAAATCCTCAGGGAGATGTTTTCTTGTGATCTGCAGAAGATTCTTTTTCTGAATCTCAGATATTTCCCAATGAGCAAGGAACACTTTTCAGTCACTAGCCGCTTGGAGTATAAGTGACTAATCCAGGATAATCTGAATTTCCTTTAGGGTCTGAGTATTTACCAAGAACCGGATCAGAGAAAATAATCCTCTCAGAGGATGGAGGAACATAGCTCATTGCTTAGGCTGCAGCAGGGAGAGGAGGGAGGCCATCACTCACTCCCCTGCTCTCAACGGGGAGGGGCTGGCCACATTTTCCTCTCACACATAAATTTTTATAGTCTGATTCACCACAACCTTGGATGGAATGATTTAACTGGAAGAACATATGGAGTTTACTTATACGACCAAAAAAAAAAAAAAAAAGAAAGGAAGAGAAGGGAAGGGAAGGGAAGGGAAGGGAAGGGAAGGGAAGGGAAGGGAAGGGAAGGGAAGGGAAGGGAAGGGAAGGGAAGGGAAGCGAGCAATAAAGAGAGCAATGTCCCTTTCCTCCAAAGCGGCTCCTGAGACAATTTTCAACAATCTTTGAAGACAGACCTCTGATGCTGGGCACACCCAACACTCCTTGACTCAGAAAGACAGTCTAGGAAAGCAACAAAACTTCTACATGGGAAATCACATGTATACAGATGAAATCACTAAGATAACTTATGTCTAAACTACTAGGTTAGCCACACCCTTCAAATGCCTGCCATGATGGTATCCTCAAAGTACCTATGGTGCTATGTGAAGACTTTCACATAGTGTAAGTAAACAAATTCCTTGGGCAGAGAAGCAGGGTGTACCTACTGTGTACTGAACCTACTGTGCACCGACTTCAACTCCACAGTATATATTGTGGTCTAACATTACTTCTTTTAACCTATATTATTGCTTGCTTGCTTTTTTAATGTTATTTATTTCCTATGTATATGTGTGGGCACACACATGCCCAAGCATGCATGTGGAGGTCAGAGAAAAGCTTGTGCATTCTCTCTTTCCATCATGTGGTTTCAGGGGACTAAACTCAGGTCATTAGTCTTGGCAGCAGGTACCACTGCCCATGGAGCCTTCTCACTAGCTGCCTCTTTTCTTTTGATTATCGCGTGTCTTACATTCCTCCAAAAACAAGTATTCTGTGAAAACATGCAACATTCAAGAGCATTCCACATGAGGATGATCTTTCAGAATTTCTCCCGCAGACAATGACAGCAATTTGAATTATAAGACAAACATACCCTCAAGCGTCCAGGCCAGACTCAAATATTATAGCCGGTTACAAACATCCACATAAGCTGTTGGGTCTTTCAGTAGTGTTTGAAAGAAAATATGAGCAGATATAAATAACCCCCAGGTGATGCAGGTAGCTTAGATCCTGATGTCCTGATGATCTGGCAAAAGGGACTTTATGAGTTAGATGTTACAAAGTGGATACAGTGGAAAGTTCTAGTCAAACAAGCTGTTGATTAAAAAGAGAAGAACTGAAAGATACTCTAACCCCCATCAAATCCCTGCCACTTTGATCCTCATGGGACTCCTAATTTGTATCCCATAAAATTATAATTTTTATTGTTGAGTATGGAACAAAAGCTCAAGAGCTGAGCAATTGGTTACTTGAATCAAAAGCAAAGCTAACAGAAGAACATAATGGCATTTTTTCCAGGCCCCTCTGCCACACACACACACAGAGAGAGAGAGAGAGAGAGAGAGAGAGAGAGAGAGAGAGAGAGAGAGAGAGAGAGAGAGAGAGCGCCAGTCCTTGGCATAAAACACTGTATCAAAGAGGCTTCTACAAAACAGCTTTGCCAACATGACTGTCTCAAAATATCACACAGTCAACAGAGCTCTGGACCCTGGCTACACCTTGCCTTGTTATCAAACAATGGTTACGATTGTTTGGGCCTCAGACCCTCCCTCCTCTCCAACAATTGCTGGTTTCAGAGAATGGATCTTATATAATCAGTTTCTGGTCACCCTAATAAAATACCCGAAGATGGACGCTTGTCAAAGGTACACAGCTTATCCAGGTGTAAACGTGTGTGTACCTGTAGGCCCAGCCCCAGGAGGCTACGGCAAAAGGAGCCTATGAGCTCAAGATCACCCTGGGACAGAAGGAATAAAGGAGGGGGTAGAAAGGGGATAAAGGAGAAAGGGTATCACATCACAGTCTTGGAAGCTGGAAGTCCAAGGTCAGGCAATCTTGACTGCATGGCCTCTGGTGGGGACTCTCTTGGTTGTAATGCACGGCAGTAAATGGCAAATCTAACATCAATGATTAGAAGAGGACGAGAGGATGGGTCAGCCTCACTCACCAGACAACAACTCAACCAACCCTTCCAGAGGAGCATCCACAGTGACCTAACTACCCCACATTAGGTCCATCTCCCAGAAGTTTGGCCACCTTAGCATCACCACAACTAGCAAGGAACAAGCCTCTAGCAGATGACTCTCGGGGGAGATAAAGTCTCACAACAAGTAACAGCCTTCTAACTTCAACTCCATCAGCTGCAGTCGCAGCTCTGGGTCTCACCAGTGAGTCAATCAGGCATAGCCTCACCAGTTGTAATTTGTAAGGAATCTGTTCTTTTAGAAACAAGACACACACTGGGGAGCTGGTGTGCTCGGCTTCCATATGTATCCATATTGTATATATTGATATATGTGATTGCAGATTCTTACATGATGATGGATAGGATCTAGATTTTTCTACCACGGTGTATGGATACAGGATTGTCTCAATACTTAATGGCCACCAACTTTCTGAGCTCTAATTTCTTTTTAAAATGTATAATGTTCTAGGACCAAAAGAAGGATTAAATCTCTTCAAGTGAGCACTTTATATTACAGGGATTCATAAAAATACTTTAATTAAGACAGGCAGTGATGGGATATGCCTTTAATCCCAGCACTTGGGAGGCAGAGGCAGGAGCATCTCTGTAAGTTTGAGGCCAGCCTGGTCTACAAGAGTTAGTTCCAGAACAGGTTCCAAAGCTACAGAGAAACCCTATCTCAAAAAAATAAATAAATAAATAAAAATTTTTAATGAAAAGGCACAGTGACACATGCCTATAATTATAGCACTCAGCAAGAAGCTGAGGAAGAAGGGTCACTGAAAGCTTAAGGCCACCCTCTATCTCTATATACTAAGACCCTATCTTTTAAAAGTTGAAAAACTTAAAAAAAAAAAAAAAGTTAAATGTAATTGATGATTTCCACTCTTTGGGTTTTCTATTTTTTCACCTTAATTCTCAGGCAATGACAACGATGTTATTGAGGCAAACACAATTTTTCTTAAGTTCTTATTATTTTTGTTGTTTGTTTGTTTGTTTTATTTTTCTAGACAGAGTTTCTCTGTATAGCCCTGGATGTCCTGAAACTCACTCTGTAGACAAGGTTGGTCTTGAATGCAGTGATCCACCTGCCTCTGCCTCCTTTAATCTTCTGGGATTAAAGACATGGGCTACCACTGCCCAGCCCAATTTTTCTTAAATTCTGAGTTATGATTGTTTATTTGTTTAATATTTCAGATACTAAAATATCCTTCTCCTCTGCTGCTACATGATACATCACTAATAATTCTCTGAAACTTTATTTCAGTATAGCTCACTGAAAGTCACCTTCAAACAAAAGCCTGGGTAGATGAGATTCTCTTGTGCTTGGTGGAGCCTATGAATCCCTAACTTGGTAATTCTTAGATTGTGGCTGTTGTTTCATAGCCTCATGAAAAGTCTGGAAAGAACACAACCCTACAGGACACCTCCATGGGTGCTGGAGTCGTAAGTCAGGTTATGGTTAAGATGTAGTTCTTATTTTTATTTTGCATGTGTATCTGTCTGTGAATATGCCACATGTACATGGCTGTTCACTGAGGTCAGAAGAGGGCATCACATCACATCCAGAAGGAGTTACAGAACTACCCAATTGTGAACTACCCAACGTGGGCTCTGGGAACTAAACTCAGATCTTCTGGAAAAGCAACAAGCACTCTGAACTGCTGAGTCACTTCTCCAGCATTCAGTCTAGGGTCCTCCATTTAGAAAGTGTTCATGAAGGTCTTTGGCCTTCGTGGCTTGTAGAGGAGGAAGCAAACATAAAAAAACTAAAAGTGCTAGACTCAGAACTGACAATGGCTGAGGGGGTCCCATCTCCTTGGGTTCCCTTCTGATTCTCAGGCCAAGGCATCCTGCACCTCCAATAAACAGGATATTCAAACAGTACATGCAGTAACATGTTAACAACAGCATCCAGCTATCTAGTAAGCCACACAGCTATGTAACTTCAGTTGTGTTTAAATTTCTTGATGTTTTGTTTGGTTGTTGCTTTATTCTTAAGATGGGGTCCCACCATGCCAAGTCTGACATTTATATATATTAATATATTATTGAATATTTACTAAGCAGTCCATATTAGTATTCAGCAAAATATTTTAATGATAAATGTAAAAATGTTTTGTATTCTGACAACCAAGTAGATAGTTTTCAAACTTTCTTTCTGTTGCTGTTTACATGACATTTGGTCAGAATTCAAGTACTGAAAAGTGACAGAGACACAGAAGATGAAGCAGAGTGGCAATGGATAAGCAGAGAATCAGAGGCCTTTGTCCAATGACAACCTCCCCATTCCCCAAGAAGAGCCCAGAAACTTGAAAAAGAGCTTATGTTAGGGGATATTCAATCACGCTATGAACCCTAAGCTTGCATTTGAATTGATTAAATAAAATTAACCTTGGGACAGGAGGTTGCAATAGCAACTAGTTAACAGAAAGTAATCATAAGGCCTCAGAGGGCATCTGGGAGAGCTAGAAAGACACAGGAAGTAGTAGGGTGTGGTTTCAAGTAGCACAGCTTTTTCTGGTTTAGCAGAGTGGAAGCACGGGTCTTCTACAATGCTGGCAAGGAGAGAGGATTAGCTAGTAGCTATTCAGCCTCTCTGAGATCACAGATTTTCACCCCAGCCTTTGAATATCACATATTATTTACAATTAAAACAATGGAGATTCTGCTAAAGCTACCTTAAGCTGTAGTGACAGGACCAGTGTCTGTGGGAGCAGAATTCTACTAGGCTGTGGCCTGAGCAGCCAGCCAGGCCATAGTTAGATAAGCAGGCCAGTGACCGTGAAATTGCAATTGCTGGCTGAGAAAGCAATAAATTAAGACACAGACAGTATGCTGAAGTTAAAATATTTGGTGCCCAACATGGGGCCCAAATTTCCACATAGAAAACTGAAAAGAAAGAAAAGAAATCATATAAAACAAAACAGGAATGGCTCCTTTAAGAGATGCTGCAGTGCAGCAGAGCACTTGAGCAGCAGTCAAAATGCTAGGTAGAAACAGCAAGCTAAGCAAAAATCACCTGCCACAGTGAGGGCACCAACTTCCTGGAGCTGGAGTGGTTAAACACTAAATGCAGCTCTCAGCCAGGCTCAAAGGCTTGAGGTCCAAGGAGGGGGTGGAGCCAACTGCCAGAGTCAGAAAGCTAAGGGTCTAACAGTCACTTAGCAGTTTAAGGTTTGCCTCACATGGTCAGAGAATAGTACAGGTTCACAGTAAATCAGGTACAGACAAGAAAAAAAAATCTTTAAACAGGTAAAGTCTTTAAAGAAAGAAAAAAGTAATATTTTAAAAGCCACATAAAGATGGGAAATACACAGGTAGTTTGGATCCAGTATAACATTTCATTGACTTTGAATCTTTTAAATGCTGATAACAGAATGACAGCTGGTTAGAGACATGGAATTTTAAATGAATTGCCAAATTAAACCAGTCTAGAGACTTTAGGGGTATCTTAACTTTAAAATATAATTTAGAAAATGTATTGCACTAGAGAATAGATTATGTTTTTCTTCCCAAAGGAAATGAAAGGCTATAGATTCCTTCAAAATTAATAGAGACCAGATTTGATTGGGGGAAACACCCTAAAAATCTTGGCTATAGACATAAAGAAATAAACTTAAAAAATTACAAAATAGGTGAGATATAGATGATATAGATATAGATGATATAGATATAGAAATAGAGATATAGATATAGATGTGCTTAACCCTTGACTTGAGAACAGCTCTGAGACTGGATGAGACATGATAAATCTTCTTGGTTACAGAGTCCTCATGACTTATTATTGCATGCCATCCTTTTGTATAGCATGGATATGGGTTTTGGCTATAAAGTCCAAACAAACTTATAAAGTTTTCAAATGTCTTTTATCTATTCAAACATAAAACTAAATGTCATCTTTGACTGGCATCTGTAAAATGCACAGTTCATACTTGTGTTATTGCAGATATGTATGTTACCTTTGAAAGTTTGTGTGTTGGGGCTAGAGAGATGGCTCAGCAGTTAAGAGCATTGCCTGCTATTACAAAGGTCCTGAGTTCAATTCCCAGCAACCACATGGTGGCTCACAACCATCTGTAATGAGGTTGGGTGCCCTCTTCTGGCCTGAAGGTATATATTGTATACTAAATAAATAAATATTAAAAAAAGAAAGTTTGTGTGTTGTCAGAGTAAGGGGACAACACCAATGAAAATGGGTAAGTCAGGTAATCTAGCCTTTCAGAGTGCCTCTGTTTCATTTTCTTCAAGATTCTGCATCCAAACTAACGTCAAGGCTGCTAGCTGAGATGGTCCAACCTCACAGACTATTCAAGCCAGAACTTCAGATAAGTCTTGTACTTTCCCATTACACAGAGACTGGACAACAAATGGTATAGCTAGTTTTCTTAGGACTTGATCATTTTCTCCATTTTTGCAGGGTACAAAGAGTATGCGGTTATCCCCAGGCAACAGGAAACATTCTAGAGAACACAACACCCACATTCTCAAGAGGTGGGATGGATGGTTTTTGGTCATTCAGTGGGTTATAGGTGTTTGTCATCATTTGGTGGGAATATAGGAATATAAGATTAAAAGACAATTATTCATTTCAAATATTTTACAATGGTATAGATTTTTTGTATATTGATAGAAATTTAACTTTGTTTTGCTATAACATATATGTTTCTACTCTTGTTTAAGGTATTGCATCTATGCAGCTCAGTAATATAAAGTTATAGTCCTTGAAAGCTATTATTACAAACTGTTTAGGATAATTTTTAAAAATTCAGGTTGGTAGTTAGTCATCTATAACAAACTTGTAGTCATTTAACTTGTTTTCAAGGTTAAACAGATATGTTTCTGATAGATATGTTATATTCAAATGCTTCAGAGACATATAGAATATAGAATTTAGATGTTTAATTACCCAAGGATTTTCATAACAGAGAGACATGTCTGCTCCTGGCAGCATCACTCTACTTCATAAAAGGATGATTGGCATCAAAGACTCTCTATATGGAGTTAGTTTCATAGTGGCAAAGCTAGTCATGTGGGTAAGAAACTGCCCTTGCCTCAACTGCTGACAGTATACTGTACAAATTGAACAAACAGGACACAAAGGAAAAAGACTGTTGAACTTTCCCAATGCAAGGTGGGATAATCCTTCAAAACTCCTGCTTCACACACAAAAAAAAAGTTTGTCAGAAATTCTAGGCCTGTAGACTGATGATGAATACCATAACAGTACAGAGGAACCTTGGGTGAGTTACAGGCTTTCACCTTAGCCTTGGAATCTCAAGTCATATTCATAATTATATCAATAAATATTTAGTTAAAGCTACTTTAGTGGCAGCAACAGAGCCAGTGTCTGTGGGAACAGAATTCTGGCCAGGCTGTGGTCTAAGCAGCAAAGCTGCTGCTACTAGCAGGCCAGTAACTGTGAAGTTGGAATTTCTAGCTGAGATAGCAAGAGATGAGGTGCAGCCATGTGACAAAGTTAAAACAACAGCTCTGCATTCCATTATGGAAGTTCTGAATCTTTTTCAAAGTTATATTATTTCATACTATGTATGTCCAGTCCATCACCATGTGTTGGAAAACCAATTAACTGTGAGAAATTTCCTGATTCAAATTTTGTTTTCTTATTTGCCTTTTCTGGATTTGGTGGTAACTTCTTTATGAAAAACAAAAGCAAAAATGAAAGAGGAAAAAAAGAAGAAACAAATATACATACTTCTGAAATAGAGAAAAAATAAAACTGAAGTAGCAAAACATTTCATTCAACATTTTCCAATTAATTTTTCCATACTCAAACTTCTCAGAATGGTAACTGAACTAAATGTAAAACTTAGTCACAGAAAACTAAGGGATGGTTGTCTGGCATGGGTATAGAATATGCAAATCGATATAGCAACCTATTTCTTACCTGTAATTACTTATTATCTTCAGCCTATAAGGGCAAAATCACACTGAAAATATTTATTAGAATTTTCCTTATTGCTAAAATATCAATAACTCAACTGTGAAGAAAACGTGGAAAGCAATGAATTTATTATTATTGTTACTGCTGTTGTTGTTGTTTTTGAGACAGGGTCCCACTGTATTGCTCTGACTGTTCTGGAACTCACTACGTAAATGAGGCTGGCAGGGATCTTCCTGCTTCTGCCTCTGGAGTGCTGGGGTTAAAGCTGTGTACCACCACAACCAGGAGTGAGATTCACCAATCCTGACACAACCACAAATGTAATAATGGCTAGTGGACTTTATCTACTACTGCTCATCACCCCAAAAGGAACTATTTAAAACCCACTGAGACCAACTCTTGGTATCTAGGTGTCAAAATGACCAATTCAAATCAAAACATCTTTCCGAGAAAGACAGTTTCCATAAGAACACTAATACTTTCTTTTGGTCCTTTCTTAAATGTTTTATTTCAAATATGTAGATATTTGGAAGGGAAGAAGTAAAAGCTACCATGTACCACTGTACTTCAAGATTTGTAGACTGATAAGGGATTATATTAGAAGTGCAATCTACATAAATGCCTCAACACTGCAGAGGGGTTAGCCAGGAGGGAGAGCAATCACTGCACACGACCTTGCGTATCAGGCATTAGCAGCTTAAAGAGCTCCCCCTAGAACTGTACAGCAGACACAACAGCCTAGCCTCCAGTGCTTCACACATTCCAATGCCCACACTCTGACTTAGCTCTACAAGCAAATAGCAATTCACATATGCCTTCCAACACTCAACTCAGCTTTGTATATCTCTGGCTGTCCAGGAACTTGCTATACAGACGAGGCTGTCCTCAAACACATCAAAATCTGCCTGCCTCTGCCTTCCAAGCACTGGGAGGGATTAAAGGCATGTGCTACTATGTCCAGCTCAGACATTTCTTATAAGATGGTTCTTTAAGAACAAATAGAAGACACTTGTTTGTTTTTCTATCATTTCCTTTATATTTAATGGAGCAATGTACTCGGTTACAAGAATAGAAAGTCAGCAGGTGCCATTGTCCCTCAAGTCACACTCCATGGAAAGTTACTAACACATACCAAGAACTGGGATTTAATAATTCACAGAAATACAATGCTCACATTATCATAACAAATTTGGCTTTTTCACACTCTTGACAAAATGACTGACTCAGAATACAGATTTTGTCTTTAAGAAACTGCTTCCAATATGCATACTTAGTAGTGTCCTGAAATAGAGATATGTCCTGGAAGGCTTAGAGGACATATAACATTTAAAAGCTCTCAACACTAAAAATTTCCATCTGTAAAAGAATTATGAGACATATGCTAAGTGGCATAACTTCTTTGAAATGCCTGTGTTCAAGGACAACTGATGAGCACAGGAATTATAAGAAGAATGATTTGGTATGATAAGCCCCAGATGAAAGTGCATTGTTGAAAAATGTGTACAAAATAGTAAAATTCAAAGCAGATACACGCATCCTTTTTCAAATTGCTTTTAAAACTCAATGCACCATTTTATAGGATAATATTTTTTATTGGGAGTAAAGCAACAAAACTGCCAAGGAAAGGCAATTTATAGCAGTAAAGCTAGGAAACTAGAAAGCAGTCCATTGTTCTACATTGTAGGTCCTGTGTTTGCTCTGCTTTCTCTTACCCCACAGTGAGAGCAATTCATTACTGAAATTTCCATTAAAGTCAGCTGCTATCACAAGTCACCCTCAATCCAGAACACTGTGACACAAGCCCCATGCAGGACAGTCTGGAGGTGCTCCAACCTGAGATGTCACCCTGCTATAGTTTCTTTGGTATTTAGAATAAATTTCCAAATTGAAGGAATCAAGAATACTTGGGATATGGATTTATGAGCATGCTGTATAGTAGCTCAGGATGGCCTCAAACTCATGGCAATCCTCCTGCCTCTGGCTCTCTTGGGCTCAGGATACAGGTATACACAAGCACACTTGGCCTGCCAGGTCACCTATTATACTTTATCCCATCCACATATAGCTGCTTGCCCTACCATGTTCAGCATGTGTTGAAGCAGCATTGAGTCCTACATTTGGGGTTTTCCAGTCCTCAAAGTCAAAGACCCAAGTAAACCTCTTTTGTTATAAAATACCCTGCCTCAGATGCTCTGGCAAAGCAACAAAAGCAGACCATGACATGCCCTAAATACCTAGAGGACATGCTCTTATTTTCCTTATTAATATGATTTTTAGGTCTACAGCATTTGTAGTATAAGAGTTATTATAATGCTTCTTCTTATTCCTCATATAATCCCCCAATCCCAAGTACCAGATACAGGAGGTTTTCCCTCAGTTTTCCATAATTGTAACCAACAAAAGGAATAATACTTTCATATCTAAATATGTATGCATATTACCTAATTACTTTCTGAGAATAAGTACTTAGAAGTTAAGCTTCTGAGTTAAAAAGAGATGTATGCCTTTAAAAGCTCTTGTTGAAGACCATTAGATTGCAAGAGGGTTTTGTTGTTGTTGTTGAGGTTTTGTTGTTGAGGTTGTTGTTGTTGGCAGTGGTGGTAATGGTGGTGGTGGTAGTGGTGTGTGTGTGTGTGTTTTAACTTCACTATGAATAATGTTTCCTTAAGATGCTCATGTGCCTGAGTAAAACCAGCCCTAAAACCAATAAGATTACTTTACTGTCAGATTGCTCCCTCTCTAATCCTTGAGAAGCATCCAGAGACGATCGTGCGAATCTTCTCTTTCTTGGAGCATTTCTTACATTATCCTTGACAAGTAAGAAAATAACCAAAGCCTTATAGTTCCTTTCTTTGAACTTTACATCCCGGAGTTCTCCTTGTCCCTCTGAGTTCAGCAACAGCTTGGAGTGGAGTCATTACTATAACTAGATACAGACTAAGTTTAGGGAAATCAACAGTGCTTGACTTCCCGGAAAAGGGGCGACAGAGATTGAATAAAGGTACTCAGCACAGTCAATGAAGAAGGTCTTATTTCCAGGGAGAAATGAGAGGTGAAGAGTCAGGGCCAGCTTTTTAATCCCCGGGTGGTATAATCATCACTGGGACACAGGTAGCATCTAGATTCCTGCATCTTTAATATGCCTTCTAATTTATAGCTAAATAAAACTGAAAATGTTCTATGAGAATTTGCGATGTGCAAGGTCCTGCTATAAGTGTCTGAAGAAAGGCAGAATGTATAAAATCAAAGAGAGCTCCTAAATCTGGGGAAGCAATCAAGAGTATGTTCAAACTGTATGGCAAAAGGGAGAAACATTTAAACGTTCCCAAATGATAGTATAAAAGTCAGTAGGCAATAGAACCAACAAGACCTGTCACCACAAATACAATAGATTTCTGTAGACAAATCCTTCTTAATGCTATCCTTCCACTGTGCAAAATGCCCTCCCCCCCCCAGGCTCATAATGTTTGAATGTTTGGTCTCTAGCAGGTGATGGTGTTTTGGGAGGATGTGGAACTGAACTGGAGAACGTAGGATGCTAAGGGTTGGACTCTGAGGGTAAGAGCTTACTCAGCTTCTTGGGCAAATTTCTCTCTGCTTCTATCAGCCAGGAAGATGTGAGCTGGCTGCTTCATGTGTTCGCACTTCTAAGAACTCTGCCACACTCTCCCTCACATGAAATCACCAAAAAAAAAAAAAAAAAAAGAAAGAAAGAAAAGAAAAGAAACCATCCCAAAACCAACTTCCTCTCAGTTGTATCTGTCATGTGTGCTGCAGCCCAGTGAGAAAGTAGAAAAAGCCACACTGTAAATACCAAATCTGTTCTCCAACCTTCTTCCCCAGATGACCCTTGGATGAAACCGAGACCGAGAGTGGGAGAAGTATTACCAAAATACTCTTGAATTTCTGTACGTTGCAGCAAAGAAGACTATTTAGAGCCATATTAATGATATGATCTGGATTCCTTAAAACATCTTCACCAGAAAGCCTTTAAAGGTAGGTAGCTATGGTGTCGTTTACTAAACAGGACCCGAGACACAATGTTTTGAGAAGTTTGTGTTCTCACAGAGACCACGTTTTCAAGAATAATCTCTCCCCTGCTAATGTTCGATCACAAGAGGAAAAGGTAACAAGAATCCTACTGATACACTGCCAATAACAGGACAAAAGCTAAATGGGTGTGTGAGCTCGAACAATGGCAGCCTGGCTGTGATCTCAGTTCCTGGCCTAAGCTCCAGCCTCTGGAGGGAGCTAAAGTCACTAGACAGGCGTAGGTGTCACTGGGGCATCCCTGACATATGGATGGCATCTATGTCTCTCCCTCATTGGGTCCTATTCCTCAGAATCTCAGAACACCAAAGATGAGGAAAACAGAGACGGGAACGGGAGTATCTCAGAACCAGAACTCAGAACTGATGGTCCTGCCCAGGGAACTGAGATCAGTCTTTGAAATTCACAGAATCATGGTCTTCTATGACCCAAGATATTATAGTAGACACCTAGTTGGTAAGAAGCAGGAGTATTTTCACTACTATTAGTATTTCATGAAAACTGACAAACTGTTACATAGTCTAGTCTTAATCATTATATTTACATGACAAAACTAAGATGTTTTCTTACAATTTAAGGCTTTTCCACTACTATTCTAGGAGTGATTCCCCTCAGTGCTTCAGCTGAACAATCTTCTTTTTCTGCCCAAACACAATCTCTGAGTAGGTGATTATCTACCAACCTGGCTTCCAAACACACTTTTTCTCTTCACTCAGGATGTCCTGAGATCGACCCACAGAAAGCAGGAAGGAAGGCAGCAGGAAATGGGTCAGAGACATCAGCAGGCAGTGGGCCAGTCAGAAGAAAGAACGGGCAGTAAGGGGAAGGCAGCATGGACACCCCCCTCAAGACCATAGAGAAAAATGGACCAAACAGGAAGCATATGAAGTGAGAGAGTGACCAGAAACCAGTAAACAGATGGGAAGATGTCACTGTCAAGACAGGAATGACACATAGACAGCTCACCTTTTGAAAGTACCTTTTCTCATATGTGCCCTGAGTTAGCAGCTTAACTTTTTTGTTTGTTTTTTCTTTTCTTTTGTTTTTGTTTTCCAAGACAGAGGTGTGTGGCAGGCCTAGCTGTCCTGAGGCTCACTTTGTAGACCAGGCTGGCCTCAAATTCACAGAAACCCTCCCTGCCTCTGCCTCCCAAGTGCTGGAATTAAAGGTATACACCACCAGTGTCTGGCTAACAGTTTAACTTTTGAGAGACCAAAGGCCACATACAGAAGACAGAAGAATGAAAGACGGCTATGCTTTGCTGTTTCATTTCAAAGCTCATTAGAATATGAATAGATCCCTTGAACAAACACTGGAGAGCTAAGCCCAAGGCAGCCTGTTTCTTACACTCATGGGTCACCTGGGCAGAGGGATAATCAGGCTGACACTCGAGTGTGGAGTGACACGGCCATTACTAGCCATCTGCACAAGTGAGGCAGGTTGACATTGTGCTCAAATTAGGACGACATTTCAAGGGAGCCTCACAGATGAAAGCAAAGTAGAATATCTGGACAGGGATCAACACTGAATAACAGAAAATGGAGAATGATGCTTAGCAAAACTCGCTGAATATAATCTGACCTGCGAGGGAAAGAAAGTCAAATATATCCTTAACTTATACCCCCAAAATCCCTAGATTAAATATTTCTCATACTTTTGAAGATAACAAACATCTTGGACAGGGGGAAGTTATAGCAGACTGCTTCAGTAAACTGGAATTCATGAAAGAACAGAAGCCCTGCACAGAAACATAACGAAAAGCAAGTACATCGCCAGCAAAAAAAGAAAATGCTTTTAGCATCTAAACAACAGTCACCAATCAATATGAAAACTATTAATAACCACAAAGAACCATGGCAAGGCACACACTCAGGAGAAGAGGGCAAGGGCTGGAAACACACCACAAAGCTTTCACTTCTCAGGCGGACTTGTGGGCAGCAAGAATAAACCATGGCTCAGAAACCAGAGATGGGGCTGCAAGGCTTTTCAGGTTGCAGCAGGAAAACACTGGCACCATTTTTCCCCCAGTCATGGTTGTATAACAGAAGCACAAATCTAAACAGTCCAGGGTGGGGGGCTGTATATACGTGAAGGGTACCCTTTAAATACTAGGAAGAGGGGCAGGAAAAATAAAAAAAAATATATATAGGAATTAAAAATACTTGATGAATTTGAAATTAGCAAAGAAGTGCCACAGAGTTCTAAACCCAAATGCATATCATAAATATTTAAATAACAAAACAACATTCAATAAGACGATTGCAGTGGCGTGAAAATTTTAAGGAAAAGAAGAGACCAACTAAAGCCAAGAAAAGGCAGAAAGTGGACACTGGGAAAGAATGGGAAAGCCATGTTAGGCACAAGCCAAGCATATCTACTACCCTGTTGCACATTCTCCCTCCTCAATTGATGGGGAAGGAAATTCATGCCAAAAGTGATCCGAGGGTCACTGACTCCTGGACTAGCCAATGGCTGACCTGCATAACAGGAGACATGAGGAAAGCAGGGCTTCTGGGAGAATGCCTTGGTGGCAGCTGGCATAGCCCATCCAAGACTAGAAAGTACTAAAGGAGCATGAGACAGAGGGTGTGGAGGAATTCCAAAACCAAGGTCTTGAAGCTGTAAGCTGATGTGACAGCCCTGGCAATGGAAAGGAAGCTGCCTGACCCAAAAACATCTTCAAATTACAGTTGTAACCTACTCCAGACGAGTTCCAAAGTTCTGAGCCCAAAGGAATGAAAATCCCACCTGAGATTTCCTTACACTTGAAATGAGAAGAAGCCCCATTCTACTGAAATAAGTTATAATGCAAACTTGGCGATCACTCCAGTGTTTGTCATTTGCTTGTGTGCTGTGTGTCATTATCACCTCCCTGTACATGAAGAATGCCTATTTTAGGAGGTGGAGCCCACTTCCCACTCTAACATAGAGCTGTCCATCACTGGCATCCCTGCCTTCACCTCAGCCTAGTGCCGCACACATGATCTATGCCCTGCCACTTAGATACCATGGTCCCGGTCTTCCACTTGGAAGACGCAAACAAATGTGCATTTCCATTCTCGCAGAAATTGTTAGCAACGTCTAAAGACAGGGCTCCAAGGCAGGGGCTTACATCCAGGACAAACATCCAGTCTCAAGGACAGAGTGCCTGGAAGGTCACATGACCAGACAAGCCCCATGGGTCACTCCAGACATGTTTCCTGCCTGCTGGGCACCCATGGTAGGCCACAGACTTGGGGAGTGACTCAATGGGGCTCCCCCTGATGTCCTTTCTACCATTTACCTCAGCCAGCCTCTGGTTCTTTTACTTACAGCTTCAAATCCAGATTCCTAAGACATGGTTGAGATCAGTGTGTGAACCCTCAGCAAAACGCTTGTTTGAAGATGGGAGATTTGTAATAGAATTCAAGCACTGGCTCCCACAGGGTACTATCTGTTCAGGCTATTAGAAATCTGCAAACAGCATCCACAAGCTCCAGGTCTTATCAGTAGTGCCCGTAGATATGTATCTCCTTGCCTAGCATAGAAGTAGCATGTTATATTAACAAAAAGGACACCTGTTTTAGAATCCAGTGAGTATGTACTTGAAGAATGACTTCAACATTTCATACTTGAGTGATCTTGGAAAGCTCCTTAACTTATGTGAGCCCATTTCTCATATATAATTTTGAGATACTCAAGCCAATCCTGGGGGAATTCTGGAGTCCAATGAGATTCATAGGTGCAAAATTTTTCAGCTTGTGTCAAATATGCCTGGTTTGGTTCTGAAGTAAGTAAGCACTGTCCTCTTAATTGACAAACACGGGTCATTTGCAGCCTTATGTAATCTCAGCCTTGTCTAGTCTTGGTTCCAGTCTCCTCTCTGACCCTGACTCTGTCACCCTCCTGGCACTGTCAAATGGGCCACTAATAGGCTTCACTTAACCATGCCAGATGGGCCTGCCTGTAGGTGCTTTCTGGTATCTGGACTTAATGTGTTTCTTTTAGCTCATTTTCTTTTGCTTGCTGTGAGTCGTAAGAACCTTAGTCTGGCAGCTCAAGTTCTTAGGGTAATCTATCTTCATAGTATATCATTTGCAAAGTTTGGAGAATGCAAGGCAATGGCAATAACCCAAACTTTTCACAGCTAGAAGTAATCTAAAGGAATGTCGTTCAAACTCTCTGATGCTCCAAATGAGCAAAGTTAAATGGAGAGGTGCAAGGAGGGCCGCTTCATCACCTGTATCACCATCTCAAATGCCAACCAGCTGTCACAGTATCTGCAGATGCTAGCTGGCATCATGAAGACCACACAGTCTTGCCTCCAGCCTGGGTCTCATGACTCTAGTCCAGTCTGGCCTACATGTCCAGAAACTAAAGAAGCATCCTAGTCTCCAAAGCAATGTTTCTCCTATGACAAGCATTAGATTCTAAAAAGTACAAGAGCCCCCAGGATCCTAAGGGATCCTTCCAGTCTCTCCCTGGAAAACAGCCTAGTGCTCAGTGGGGAATGAATGGTGTGTGCCTGACAAACAACATGGCTAGAAGACTCTAAGAATCATGGGAGATCAAAAAGGACCCTTGAGGGAGGTAAAACTCTAACCACGGCAGCAGAAAGCCC
Source organism: Chionomys nivalis (assembly GCF_950005125.1). Lineage (NCBI taxonomy): Eukaryota > Metazoa > Chordata > Mammalia > Rodentia > Cricetidae > Chionomys > Chionomys nivalis. Next base: position 23,661,281 of record NC_080103.1, on the reverse strand, counting down.
TGAAGCCTTGTGAGATGGTAACATGTGTACTGGACATAAACAGTTCTGAAGAGTTCCACAGAGACAGGAGCATTCCAAAGTACAGAGCCAGATGCACAGTGAGGAGAGTGCTGGCCGGTGTACAACATGTCTGGGGAAGGAAGGGGAGCCATCAGCCACAGCAAGGCCCAGGTGGCAAAAAGATAAGACATGACACTGAAGAAGCAGATTGTGGCAGATTAGGAAACGGTTCCAAGCTGTGTTAAGAAGGTAGTATGTCCCTCTGTAGTATGGGGAGCCATCAAAAGTGCAGACAGAAATGAAAACAGTTGAGTTTAGGGAATACTCAGAGGAAGGAAGACAGGGAATCAGAGAGGCCAGGTAAGTGACCTCTACAATGGCCAGAAAACAAAATGGAGAGCCATTTGAAGACAGGCATGAAGACAGGGAAGGAGGGGCATTCTGGCGCACCAGTCAGACCATCAGAGGGCATGGATAAGCGGACAGGACCGTATCTCTTGAAGCCGGAAGCATAGACACATCTATAGCTGTTCCACGTGCAAACTGAACAACAAGAAGAGAAAGGTCTATCTGCTAACAAATGTTCCCCAGGAAGACCACACCACTCTGTACTCACAAGTTAACCACACAACCAAGACTTAGCAGAACAAATGCCCCGTGCACAACACCCCCCCTCCCCCAAAGCTCTGGATACCTGTTCGCACAGACTATAAATTCAAAAAAGACACCAGGTGGCACAATAATCACCAAACGGCACATAGGAACTCTCAGTTTTGCAAACTGTTCCAATCCGGTTCCCTCCTGGGCAAAGCTTAGGAATGAGGGGCAGAATACACTCCTCTGTACCACGTGACAGAAGCTGGTCTAAACCAGTGACAGCCTTCCAGACTTACAGCCACCCCCAGAGGCTGCTTCCCCACTCAGTCAGGATCCCTCTACAATGTAGTTGCATGCTCTTTGCTCAAAGTGTCTCCATTAACATCATGGAAATGTGCCCGGTGTTCTACCAGGTAATGCCAATCACGCTTTCAGCAGGGACTACCTGAGAACCACACAGATCCAAGTTTTAGAACAAAGGAAGAGTGGAGAGGAAAGGAAAGGGCAGAAAGGTTAATAAACTAAAATTATTATATGGTGGTTGTCTGGAATGAATAAAATATGAACTCAAATGATGTATCTCTGGGGTTTAACGACAAAAGTAAAACAAATAAAAGCAATGGATTGTTTTATTGACTGTAATGTTTTGTTTTGTTTTGTTTTGAGACAGGGTTTCTCTGTAGCTTTGGAGCCTGTCCTGAGAACTAGCTCTTGTAGACCAGGCTGGCCTCGAACTCACAGAGATCCTCCTGCTTCTGCCTCCCCACTATTGGAATTAAAGGTGTGTGCCACCACTGCCCCACTAATGATTGTAATTTTTATATATTAAATATAAATATGCATGTAATCTAGATCTAAATTTATATGCATACAAACAATATAAATAAGGCTTTTTAGTATGTACAAAGGTAGTAAAAGTATACAACATCGCAGCTGTGAAAGCCAAGAACACTTTCCTGAAAGCATGTGTCTAATTAGCTAGTCTTCCCTCCTAACTGACACTTCCTAACAACGAAAGTTTTAAAGGGAAGGTTACGGGCTGTGGAAAGGGCTCAACTGGTAAACACTTGCTGCACAAACATGAGGACCTGAGCTCAATTCTCAGCATCCGAATAAAGAGCCTAATGTTGGGGCTGGAGGGATGACTCAGCAGTTCAGAGCACTGCTGCTCTGCCAGAGGACTTGGGCTTCATTTTCAGCACCCATGTGGTGGCTCACAGCCATCTGTAACTCCAGTTCCATGGGTTCCCATGCCCTTTTCTGGCCCCTTTAGGCACTAAACATACATGATGCAGAGACAAATAAGCAGGAAAAATACCCCTACAAATAAAACTAAAACGAAAGGAAAAGAAACAGTTTTAAACCAGCAGCATGGGGGGGTATGCTTATAATCTCCAAACCATAAAGGCAAAGATAGGTGGATTCCTGTGTCTTGCTAGTCAGTCAGCCTAGCTGAATCAGTAAGATTCTTGTCTCCGTGGGAGATCCTGTCTCAAAAGACAAACTGGATACTTCCCAAAGAATGACGCCTGAGGTTAACCTCTGGATTCGACATGCACACATCCACTCACACACACAAACACACACAGGAGACTTCACCAGTCTCTCATGGCTGGTGTACATGACTTCTCTTATATACTGGATTTTTGTAGGCAAAACATAAATGAAGTTTTGTTCCATTAAATTTTATGACCCCACAGAATTGCTTTTAAAAACACAGATTCTAGCTTCTCTGACATTTCCTCCTGATAAAATAGCAGACAGATTTTCTCAATGAACTAATTCTTTTGCTTTTAATAGTTTAACTTTCCCCGTTTCACCTTCAAAATACATCACCATCAACTTCTTAGCAGTAGGAAATATTTCTCTTCTTGTTATCATACAGATTCAAGGTATTTAAATAATATAGTCTGTATATTCAATATATAAGCTTGGAAGAGAAAAGAATCGATCATGGGAAAGAAGCTCACATGACAGTCAAAGAAAGGGTTAGCTACATATGACACAATACTTCTTGAAGACTGAGTGTAGTGTGTGCACTTTTAATCACAGCACTTGGGAGACAGAGGCGGGTGGATCTCTGTGAGTTGGAGACCAGCCTAAGCTACATAGTGAATTCCAGACCATTCGGAGCTATATAGGTAGACTTTGTCTGAAACAAATTTGACAAAACGTTGGCTCTTTCCTAAATCTTATTGATGAGAATATATATTTCAAAGTGGTATTTCTTGGAATAATAGAAATATACCACTTTCAAATTTAAGTGGAAAAGTGAGGGTGGGGGAATTTGGCCTGCTTTTTGTATTGCCTGTGAACCAAATCTACTGTCCAAGGACTTCCTGTAAACTGCCTTATTAATATGGAAATGTAATGACTGATGAGTTAAATCTACAATGAGAGCTACAACAACAATTGTCTTCTCCTATTTTCAAGTCCAAGGTGCGTGACAAAAATAACTGAGTTTCCCTGTCAAATTCGCTGTTGCTTTCTGGCAACCCTTTGTGTCTATTACATTTAGAAAAGTAAAAGTCAACATCATTTTTCATAAATGGATGAGAAAGCCTTTCTTAGCACCTATACAATAAGATAGCATAACCATTCTAGTGACTCAGATGACTACACGTATTAAAAGGCTGTGGGAAGTGTCGATCACGATCCCCTCAAAGCCATGCATAGGAATGTATCACTGATCAGAAAGCTGGAGAAACATGGAGGTGGGAAGTGTGTAGTCACTACAGATGAAGGTATCGGAAGTGAAGATCTCGTCTTGAATTCAACTTCCTATAATGATCACTCTGTTCTTCTATCATTAGAGGACAGAGTTCTGAGGATTGGTAAAGTACTCTCAGACACACAGGAGAGATGTAAGAGAAACAACACATATAGTCACTGACTCATAAACAGCAGCCATCACCAGGAAAGGAGGTAGACCATTAAGATACAATCAAAAGTAAGACAACACCTTTTCCTCACGAGGTGAATGTAGGAAATGGGTCATAAATCCACAAAACTATTTCAGACAGTGTTTAGTTCTTTGAAGAAACTTTTTGTTACTGAGCTGGTGAAAGAAAGAGACCCACCTCGAAGAGAAGGGGAGTCACAGAGAAGAGGCCATGGAAGGGGATGTCCAGAAGAAGATCAACAAGTGAAGATTCTAGAGGGGCAGTGCTGGATGCATTCTAGGAAATGCAGATAGTCCTGTGTCCACAGCAGAAAAGGACAGAGAAAATATATCACATATCAGACACAAAGAAAAGCTTGCATCTGATGGCTACCCAGCCCGGGAGGCAACTTTACATGACTGGCTTGACTGCCCTATGGAAACAGGCTGGTGGAAGGCAAGAGCCAGAGTGAGAAAACTGGTGAGTGAGATGTTGCTACAATAGTATAGGCGGAGGATTATGTTGGGGTGGACACAATGGTTGGGAACCAGATACATTCCTTTCACAATAAACATTGTTGAACACTGTCATTCAGGGACTATTCTGGATGGTGCAAAGCCAACAATCTTCTTTGTTCTTAAAAATGCTTTTAAATAGTCATAAAATGTTAGATGTTATGAAGACAACAAACAAAGTTGATGTGATAGGGAAGATGGTAAGAACACAATCTAGAGAATACTTAGAGTATAAAACACAGTCAAGAATAGTTGTGTTGCTTTGTGGGAGTTTTATTTTGCTTTGTTTTCGGGGGGGGGGGTGTTTGTTGTTTCTTTTTCCTTTTTAATCAAATATCTAATTGATGAGAAAGTACCAGGAAGTATTAAAAAAAAAAAGGAGAAAGTTAAAGAAATTCCAGGCAAATCTAGATCAAATACATCAGGTTTGTTTACATATAACATTAAAGAATCATAAATAAGCACTATGGGTACAGACCCATGGCAAAGCACTTGCCTAGTGAGCTGGTTAGTCTTATGCCAACTTGACACAAGCTGGAGTCATTTTGGAATAGGAAACCTCAACTGAGGAAATGCCACCACTAGACATTTATTTTTATTGATACTTGATATAGGAGGGCCCAGCCCATTGGGGCACTGCCACCTCTAGACTGGTGGTTCTCAGTGCTTCTAAAAGAAGGCTGAACAAGCCATAAAGAGTCAGCAAGAAAACAAGCAAGCAAGAAACCTCCATGGTTTCTACTTCAGTCCTTGTCTCTAGGTTCCTGCCTTGAATTCCTACCTTGACTTCCTTCAATAATGAACTGTGGTACAGAACTCTAAGCTGAAACAAATTATTTCCTACCCAGGTTGCTTTGGGTCATGGTATTTTATCATAGCAATAGAAACCCTAGTTTGTGAAAATCTCAGCATCTCGAGAGATAAAATTTCTTTTAAAAATGAGTAGTAATGAATTAGTTACAACCAGGCTTGTGATTTTAAAGATTACAAATGATATCATTTTCCAAAACAGAGGTTTTGGAAGTGTAAGTGCCTGTAAAAGTCTTTAAATTAGGTAGGATTTTTTTTTTTTTTTTTTTTGGTTTTTCGAGACAGGGTTTCTCTGTGGCTTTGGAGCCTGTCCTGGAACTAGCTCTGTAGACCAGGCTGGTCTCGAACTCACAGAGATCCGCCTGCCTCTGCCTCCCAAGTGCTGGGATTAAAGGCATGCGCCACCATCGCCCGGTAGGAATTTTTGACAAAATAAATTTTCAGCTATGTGAAACAGGTACAGGGTACATGTGTGGACTCTATCAGAGATAAGAGATGCAAACCTGAGAGGATATGAACAGAACTAACCAGCGAATACATGGGATGGATTGGTTGAGACTGCCCACGTTTTCTCTGTAGCATGAAACAGGAATAGGGACTAGAATATAGAGTCAGACTCCTCTTCAGTTTAGAAGACAAGCAGGGGAAGAAAGGGGGACTAGCCAGTGAGGTAACAGGAAAGCCAGAAGATATCTGATATAGACTGATTTCGGCACAAAAGAAAGTACCCTATGCTGAGCTCTTATCCCTAGCGGTTCTGTATTCTGGAATGAGACCAGTAAGGAAGCGGCTGAGGTTGAATGGGGTCCTATGTGTGGGGCCCAGATCAAATAGGAATGTTGCCCGGCTAAGAAGAGAAACTAAAGGGGGCATGTTTTAGTTGATATGCTGCTTATCTAACATACACAGTGCACTTGAGGACAGTCTAGGCAACACGACACCAGGTCTCAACAAACAGAAAGGTCAACCAACCAAACCGGAAGTAGTAACTCTCACGAGGCAAGAGGAATGCCTCCAGCTTGAAGCTGTCCCAGTCTACGCAGCACGTTCTCAACTAGCCTGGACCAGAGGCAGACCCTGAGTTTGCAGCCCTCTCACCATGTCTGGCCCTAAAGGAAAGCCATGTGAGTATTCAGTGGAAATGCCATGGTCTACAAAAGGAAGAGCGCTCTCACCAGAGAACAATTTTCCTAGCTCTTTAATTCTGGACTTTGAGCGTCTAGAATTCTAGGAATATGAGTCCCTGCCACACTAGGCACTCCTGCTATGCTTTCATTCTGAGGAAGCAGAGAAAAGAGAGGATCTCAAGAAATAGAGAGAGGTAAAGAGGGTGCAATGCTGACAGAAGTCTGGTTGAGGACAATGAAGGCCCTGGAAGGGGGGCCATCAGTGTCCCTGGAGCTGCTGACGGATGTACTATTAGTGCAGTAAGGAAGAAGATGCCATACAGGGATGGACTGGCAGCAAAAAAGCAACAACAAAGAAGGAAGGAGGAATGCGTGCTACTCATTTATGACAAAGCCTCAGAAAGAGATTAAAATACAAGATGTCATATAAATTTCCCATACCACTATGCATGATTTTCTGTCAGGTTCCTGGAAGGATCAAAGGTGAACAAGGCTAACCTTTCAGAAAGCAAGTATGCAGTCTCTGCCTGGGGTTACAGGGACAGCAGAGTTTACCTCTATAGCAGTGTTAGCCACACAGCTGAAACCAGGAGTAAGAAAAATGCTAGGAAGTAATTTAAATGAGCAATGCATTTTATGTTTCAACTATAAGCCTATATATTCTGTATGATTCCCAATAATAACTAGATAGTCACAATGGTGTGTGCCTGAGGCCCTAGACAGAATCTTACTGAAAATTACTGTAATATAAAGGAAAAAATTTAAAAAGTATAAAAGTAAAAGAGAGAGAGAGCCATAAACACCCTAGAGTATATAAGCAGCAATAATGGGACTCTGTTTTTGTTTTGTTTTTAAAGATTAGGAAGGAGGGTATGAATGAATAGCAGTATGTAACTCGCAAAGAATTAATATAGAAGTTTTTTTAAGAGCCCACAGATGCTTAGGAAGTCAAGAAATCTAGATTCTGACTATTTAAAATCTGCTGGTCACATATCTCCAAAAGTGAGCTTCAGCAATGCCCCCGAGGTGGGACCCCTCCTGTATTTGAAATCAAGTCTTACTATAATGAAGCCATGCCCATACCCTTATGTGCTGTGGCTGCTTTTCTGCTAACCTGTTTGCCAAGTTGCAACACAGAATTTGTGACTTAAAAGACCTAAGTATTTATAAATGCATGTTTTACAGAAGTCATTTGCTGGCCCTTGACTTGAATAACCTGCCGAAAGGCAAAGCTGCCACACTAAAAACAGACTATCCTAAAATGGGTACAGAATAAGCAGGATCCTTATTATATATATCCTTAACTATAATGGGTCTTACTTTCATTTCCTTATGTCTTCACCTTACACTTTGCTTCAACAAAACAATGAAAGGTGGAAACAGGAAGTAAAAAGATAAAAACAAACATGAGAATTAATACAATTGCCCTTCGCCAAAAACGATGATAGATTTTTTTTTCTGCTATACGTGTGTGTGTGTGTGTGTGTGTGTGTGTGTGTGTGTGACTTACTGAAGTCAAGGCCTTGTACATGCTAACCACACAATCTGCCACTGAACAATAACCACAGAGCGCCGGGCGGTGGTGGCGCACACCTTTAATCCCAGCACTCGGGAGGCAGAGGCAGGCGGATCTCTGTAAGTTCGAGGCCAGCCTGGTCTACAAAGGGAGTTCCAGGACAGGCTCCAAAGCTACAGAGAAACCCTGTCTCGAAAAACCAAAAAATAAAATAAAATAAAATAAAATAAAATAAAATAAAAAATAACCACAGAGCTTATTCAGAAGTTGCCCCCTAGTTGCCTTCTCTGTTGATAATAAAATTGACCAAAACCCACACGGGGAGGAAAGGGTGTATTTGGATTATAGTCCATTATTGAGGAATCCAAGGCAGGAGCTCAAGCAGGAACTGAAGCAGCGGTCATGGATTAGAGCTGCTGCCTGGCTTGCTCCTCAAGCCCTGCTCAAATTGCCTACTTATACCACATACCTGGGGTGGTACCACCTACAGTGGCCCGGGCCCTTCCACATCAATCAACAAATGCCTCCATAGACTTTCCTATAGGGCAATATAAGGGAGTCAGTTGGGGGCCTCCTCTTCCCAAGTGACTCTAGTTTATGCAGGTTGACAAAAGCTAACTAGCTCCGAAGTGCTGTGCCATGAGAATAAATGCCAGAGAGCATCCCTCCTTAATGGGTTAAAGAGGGAGGGAAAGTGACAGACCTACGATAAGAGAGAATTATGACGCTATCTCATTTTCATGAGAAGAAATAATTTTCTTTCTCCCAAAGGAAATGTCTGTTCTGTCTGCTGCTCTTCCCACAAACACTTAGTCTTTCCCTATATCAGTGCCTTTGCCAGAATATAATTCTCAATCCCTTCCGTCAAAATAAAACAGCCTTTCATAAAATGTCCATCAATCTCTCGACCATGTCTCAAAGCTCAGCTGTGCCACCTGTGTCCATCTCCCCCTGCTCAACCCAGCCCAAGCTGAGCCTTCCTTCTACATGCATGGCACGTCTGTAACACGGGCAATGCTGTGCCAATTTACGCACAGGGTCACAACAGTCAAACTGGTAGGAACAAATCACTTCCCGTGATCCTTTGTATGACTCAGTCAACAGTAATTCAGAATAGAGACCTGTGCCCTCTTGATGAGAACATGCATCAGTCATCACAGGTCTCTTGTAGTAAAAGTTCATTCTTGTCATTTTTTCATAATATTTTTATTGACTACCTGGGAATTTCACACCAAGAACCCTGTGCCGACTTACTTCCCCGTCCTCCCAGGTCTATCTCCGCACCATTGTGACCTCCCTCCACCCAAAAGAGAAGAAAAAGGGAAAGAAACTCCTGGTGGTCAACCCTTGAGAGGAAACTGAGTCCTTCTTCTCCTGCACCCCCACTAGAAGTCATCAACTGTGGAGAGTTACACTTTAGCATCTTTATCACAATTTTTAAGAGTTCACTTTGATGGCTTTTTGTCTAGGCTGTTGCTTTTTTGTGGGGTTAGGGAGTGGGGGTAGGGGCTATATATTTTGACTTAAAGGGTTCATTGGTATGAAATACATTTTCAACTGAAAACTATAATGCACGTTTTTAAGGTTGCTAATTTGTTTCTTTTAATCCTGTTGACAGAGGTTTCTGTCCCGCCTGGTCCCACAGCCATTCAGTCCAAAAGAAACACACAGAGGCCTACATTAATTATAAACTGGTTAGCCTATTAGCTCAGGCTTCTTATTAATCAACTCTTACATCTTACATTAACCCCATAATTCTTGTCTATGTTAGCCATGTGGCTTGGTACAAAGGTACCAAGTGAGGCATTGTCATCTTGCTTCCTCTGTGTCTGGGTGACAACTGCAGACTGAGCCTTTCCTCTTCCCAGAATTCTCTGTTCTGCTGCCTCACCTATACTTCCTGCCTGGCTACTGGCCAGTCAGTGTTCTATTAAAGCAATACAAGTGACAAATCTCTACAGGGTACAAGACCGTTGTCCCACAACATAATCCCAATGCATATTGGTTTCAGATAATTGTTAACTCTTCTGTATTTTATTTACAAACAGAGATAGTAAGAATAAGGGCCCTCCTGTGCTGCAGTTCACAGTGGAGCTCAATGCACTCCACTGTGTTCAGTGTGAGTGATCTCAAGAAATAAAGCCCTCACACAACTGTAAGATCCTATTTCCATTGCTGGTCTGCCTTCTTAAATTGGCAAACAGCCCCCTTGATTGATGTTATGTGCTTCTTAGACTGATTCTCCTTTCAACCCAACTGAAGAGTCAGAGTGATTCCAGCACTTAAGCCTTATAACACTGAATAGATTGGTCAACTGTTCATTATAGACAAAGCATTCTCACAAAAGGCTATGCTGCGAGGCTTCAAGTGAGTCAGAAAGATTGCTTTGCATTAATCAAATTGATTTCCTGAGAGGATCTGAAAGCAATGTTAATATACAAATGGAAAATAAAGGATATAATGCCAGTCTGGTTTTATATTTGTGAAACAGGTAATGGTTTAATATCTAATAAATATTATTACTTTTTCTTTTTTTCATACGAGAAGTGATACCTACAAATTTCCTTATGAACCTTATAAAACATTGGCTCAAAAATACTAATGACCTAGCACTTAATTTGTTCAAAGATTTTTTATATAGAAATTAAGTGCCATTAATCCAAAAATCTAATCCCCCAAATGCTTCAAATTTCAGTAAATTGTAATCTCTTGAAATTAGCCATGGTAAAAACAAGTAAAAAATTCCACTCTAGCCTCTAGTGATAAATGAAAATCAAAATGCAGTATACTATATTAGTTGGCTTTCTGTTTTTGTGATAAAAACCATAAGCAAAGGCATCTTAGGGAAGAGTTTATTTGATCTTAGGCTTCCACATCAGTCTCACACTGAGGGAAGTGGGCAGGAACTGAACCAGAGACTGGAGGAACAGTGCTGACTGGCTTGATTTCCACGGCTGACTCGGTTCTCTTTTTATACAACCAGGATCACCTTCCCAGGGATGGCGCCACGCACGGTAAACCGGGCCCTTTCACATCAATTATTAACCAAGAAAATGCCCTACAGACTTGCCAACAGGCCAAGCAGATGGAGGTATTCCTCTATTGACTTTCCCTCTTCACAGGTATGTCTAAATTTGTGTCAAGTTGTCAAAAAATAAAAAATAAAAACTAATCAGCACACTCACTAAGAATATTGTATAAAATTACCTTCCTCTGACCCTATGTGTAAATATAAGATAATTTGGGGTTTAGATTTGTGTCCCTTCCACATTAGATATAGGCAGATATTCCAAAATGCTGAAATTGGGCATATTTCAGTTCCCAGGCTGCCCAGGAAAATCTTATCCAAGCATAGAACTTTCTCTAATGTATCTCTTGTCTTCGCCCTTTAAATATGATTTATCTCCATTTTCCCATATCCTGAATCAGCTATGATGACATCAAAGCTTCAGTAACCAAACAGAATTAGCTGCAAGGAAGCCAAGGAGAGCTAAAGTGAAAGAGCAGCCTACAAGGAGAGCGGAAAGAAAGGGGCCATTCGCAAGTTATTTCTGGCCTCTTTTAATCTTTCTTCCTCAAGTGTTATCATCAATGTGTTTGTGCTCCCTGCACTTCACATATTTAACCTGCCATATCTTCCCTACCTAGACCCAGTAAAGCCCCAATGAGTGGTGTAGAGCTCATTCGAGTGAATTCATAGCCAATTGAAGTATTGCATGTAAGAGGCAGCGACTGCGGAACTGACCGGCCTAGGTGAGAAGTCCAGGAAGAGGATTAGTGTTGCCCCAGCAGACCATGCCAGACATTATCAGGATTCTTTTTACTTAATAAAGGACTTAGTTTCAACATCCTTTTCAACACTGTTCCAAAAAGCTATAACAAACTAATCAGAATTAGCGTATGGCATGAAATGGATATGAAGCCCCTGGATTAGGATAGCTGAGGTTATACCCTTGTCCCTATTTAATCTCAGAGTTAATACTGATTTTGTTTAAGAGCTTATGGTTTCTGACAGTGACAAAGTGTTTTTAAAGGCCTCTCTAGGAAGCAGGCTCAGCATTCAAGAACAGGGCTAGAAGTCTGCTTATTTGTGGATTTATTTCAAATGTATTTATGACCAGCGGGGCTTCAGAACTAGTCAGAAGGACCCTGATTTTTCCGGGCCATTGGAGATAGGTCAAGTCTAGACTGGATACATCCGAAAAGAGGTAGCACTCTAAGTCCTCCTGAAACAAAAGCATTTGCCTTGTGAACATAAACCAGCCATGGCCACAAGCTGCCGTGGTTCCAGTTAGCAAGTACTTCCTCTTACCATTCCTGAGTTATATCTCACGTAAGGGGTGCAAGGCTTAAGTCTTCAGAAGCACCTAACGGGACACTCTACTGGCCACTCACCCCTGAGAGAGACCTAGAAGATAATGCTGTTTAACTCCTGACTGGGTGACTTGATTGGTCTTCTGTAAGAGTTTAACTAACTATCACTAATGTAGCTAAAACCAGCCATATTCCTTGTCTTCCAGCCTATGTATGGGTCAGTCACTCAGATGGGTTTCAGCAGGTTAACTTCAAGGTACCTGGGAAGAGCAGTGCTCGCTTTCAGGGACTTATTTTCCAGCCTCCAGAGATAGCCCACAGCCTTTCCTCTTCTCTCTCTCTCTCTCCTCCCTCTTTCTCCCTCTCTTTCTCCCCTTATAGGATAAGTTCTCTGCTGCTAAGGTTCTATGATTACAGTGGTCCCACCAGGTAATCCAGCGTAATCTCCACTTTTCAAGAGCCTTACTTCTATCCCATCTTTAAAGTTATTTTTTGTAATTTAAGGTAACACACTCCAGTCTCTAACAATCAGGTCAAGGGTACCTGTCTGTGAATGGTCATTATTCTACTGACCCAGTGATTAGCCTTCAAGATGGCGGGATGACTACAAAGGATCTAAAGTTCCCCAGCCGTATTCATATAGGTATGTATTAAGAATTCTAACAGCCAGCATTTTACAAAGTATGTATGGGGGTGCAGTGGGGAAAAGGTGAGGGGAGTGGCTGGAGGGGAGGGAGAGGGAACTGGAATGGGTATGTAAAAATTTTTTTAAAAAAATAGATTATTTTAAAAAATAAAAAATCAAAGTATGGCCGCTGAAGGGCAACACACACTTACACACTTTATCCCTTCTAAAGACACAAATCAGTCCGTTTACCAAGGCCAGCCAATTACACAGAAGAACGCTGGTAATACAGACAAATGATGTGTGGAGAGTAACGGAACAGGACAGCCACAAATCTACTGCCTAGTCTCGGTGCAGACAAAAGGGCTGGCAGTGCCGCCTAGGATGGCGCTATTGTGTGTTGAATCTGGGTTGACTCCTGGTGCAAGGCTATCAAAGTCAGACAATTGTCCCTCAACCATCTGTTCTCATTATTTATACAGCCTTTATGCGGTGTCCTCCACCAACAGCAAGCTTTCAGCAAGGCGTGTGAAAACAAAGCCATCCCATGTCCTGCACGGCAGTGCAGATTCTAAACACAAAGCCCAGGCAAATCATTTGTTTATAGCAACTTATGTTTATTTCAAATAAACTATACCACTAAGGGCTAAGAATATTTTGGTTTTTTTGTGGGTATTTCCTCTGCATAAACCACAGTCCTGTACAGTATTTCCTGTCAAATAGTCACGTCATTTTTTTTTCTCAGAATGGGGACATATGGCAGCTGTAGTCACACACAGTCTACCTACATTTTCTTCATCTGCTTCCGTTTCACGTTTCCACTCAAAGTAAACTAGGTGCTTTTAAAAGTATCTTTAAGACGTTAACTATTGGATGCTGATAAAATAGATAACCAACAGAACTCCAAACAAACAGAGGTCTTTCCTATCCCTCGGAGCCTTTTTGTCAGAAGGATCTCAGAGTCCAGCTGTCTGCTACTTCACATATCCATGCCGCTTTGATTTTATGTGAAGGACTTAAATAGGGGCTGAACAACAGACAGAAGCCAATATAACAACACAACTCATAACTCCTTAACCACAGATCGACATCCTCCCTCCAAAGGAGCTCTTATTTGTCAGGTGCCTTACAGCCTCGGGAGAAACCAGTGCTGTGGTTTGGTTCCTTCCAACTTGTAACAGTAGTGGATTCTCCGCGCCATGGACAGAAAAGACAGCCAAGGAAGGTGGGTTCCATAAATTGAAGATTTCTCAAGCATGAGACCACTACTACTTTGTAACTAAAGAGTCCAAGCAAACTGAGACCCACAGGAAGGAAGGCTTATTTTGTGTGTAAGATTGTATCTCGAATAATTCAAAACTAGTTTGCTATTCCCTAACCAGAGATTGTCATTTCCTCTAAAAATTTTACTCAGTACGAGAAAAGATCAAATGTGGGGTCCAACCACAAAACTTATAGGCAATGTTGCTAAAATAATAGGTAACTGGTCGAATTTAGGGTTTAGAGAAAGGGTTTCTTATAATCTTAAAATAAAATGTAAGGGCTTTTCAGTACTATGATTCAGCCTGTATATATAAATATATGGGGAACTGATTCAAAAATTACACAGGTAAGCTAAAACACCCAGAAAAGACCAAATTAATACTACTATTTTGAGATTAACTAAAGTGGAATTCGGTGAATCATCCCTCGTTTCCTATAACACGAGCAAACAGAAAGAGGTCAAAATGACAGGAGAAATGACCAAAGATGAGTAGAATATGCAAAAAATAACTAAAATGTATCCCTCCACATGTATTACAATGTAAATTTTTAACATCTAATGTTCAGAGTGGTCTTTTCTCATGTTTTATAATAGTTCATGTCAACTAAAGTTAACTCTCCCGGTCAACTGTTTTTTGTACTTTGATTTTCATTCTCTTCCCCCTGGGCACTTGGATAGAGTCTCCCCTGCACATTTGTAAGTATATTTGACCCACAGAAATAATGTAAGTTTGTTCAACGTGGACCTTCAGTTTTTTGTTCCTGTTTTTTAAGGTATCCTGGCTCTCAAGATCCTTCATGTATTCGTAGCAAGAACAAGCACCAGAACTTAGAGCAAACGCAGTGAGCAGGTTCTGCTGAGTTTGGATCACAGCTGTCCTGGCTGAAAAGCTCCTTAACCAATCACCAATGCAGAACCAAAACGGCGGACTTGCATGTGACATTACTCAGTCCATGAGAGCTTACTGAACCGGATCCAGAAGTTGGTCTAAAGCCAGACAAGCTTGTACACAAACCAAGTGGATGGGAAGGAAAATGGTCTTGAATGCAGCTGACCATGAAAGAGGAGGTGAAGGGAGGACAAGAGGCTGGCCAACAAGGGATCTACTAGATACAACAGCAACACAAGAGCGACCATGATAACACAACTTACAGTCTGCTCTCTCCCCCCAGAAACTAGCAGACTATAAACCAGGAAGGGTGACACATAGCTGTAGCCCCAACCCTCAGGGAGTTGAGTCAGAAAAATTATCATGAGTTAGAGACCAGCCTTGATTTCATAGAGAGTACAAAGCCAGCCAGGTGTACAGAGCAATACAAGGAAGAAATGAAAAGCAAAGGGAAAAAAATGGAT
Organism: Chionomys nivalis; assembly: GCF_950005125.1. Classification (NCBI taxonomy): domain Eukaryota; kingdom Metazoa; phylum Chordata; class Mammalia; order Rodentia; family Cricetidae; genus Chionomys; species Chionomys nivalis. Next base: position 23,646,278 of record NC_080103.1, on the reverse strand, counting down.
AAAGATAGTTAAGTGAAATAGAATGTATACAAAGCAATGTATAGTATCTATAAAGTGGTACTTGAATATAGTCATGCTGTAAAAATAAGACTTCCACATTTTGATATATACATATATGTATACATACATATTTTTCTTTTTGATTTATTAATAACTGAACTTCTCACAGCTGACAAGCATCAGAGGTGATATCTCAATAAAACACAAAACCAACTAAAGAGCTCTCTTCAAATCTAAATTCTATCATCTACAATGCAATCTGAAGACTCACTTTAAAAGGATCCATTTACTTTCTGATTACGTATATTTCTGACCGTCCACTAAAACACACAAAGGACTGACCAACTGTCCTCATTCCCTTTCTGTTAACTAAACCGTCAGCTTCTAAAGCAAAGCTTCTATCCTTGCTGGGTGGTGGCTGCATGGATGTCCCTGGTATTCTGTTCTGTGCATTTGGAATGTTTATTATGAAATGATTTTTTGAAAGTTTGACACAATTACTGGGAAGTTGGCAAGAGAGACCCAGAATTTGTTCAGTATCTAGAAAATCAGTGAAAAATTTCGAAGCTAGAGAGTTATGGATAGCAAGCATTAAACTGACATGAGACATATCTACTACCCACTAGTGAGGCTGAAAGGACAGGGCAGAGCCTCTGAGTAAACTGAGATCACTTCACCAATCAGACGAGTAAACAGACTTACTGAAATGACGCTTTGTAGAAAGGCAAAGAGATAGCTGGCAAAGAGCTCCAATAGGACCCAAACCAACTTCTCATGAGCCAAAAAAGTACAAGTACATATAAATGAGGCTATGAGACCATAAAACTGAGCCATCTGATTAATCGACACATAATAAAAACTCTAGATAATAGCTCAGGACAAGGCTGAGGTATAGCTCGAGGAAGGAGCACTTACCTAATAGGGGCTAGTCTCTGGGCTTGTTTCCCAGCACCAAAATAAATAAATAAACAAACAAGAACATTGTAATTTCCTATGTAACAGAACAGTCACAATGTCTTAGGTAATATAAGATACATTTTATCCAGGGAAGTGTTTCTTTGCTCAAATACTTATCACGTCCCAAGCAAATACAGAGGCAGCAGCAACGCTGAGCTCTTCTAAGGACAGAATGGATGGGACAAAGAAGTCTAGAAATTAAAATCAGTATGTCCAAAAGAACAGAAGAGGACACAGCATGGAATTTATTAAGTTTTTGAAGCAAATACTCTACTTGGACACAGGCCCGACATGTTACAGGGACCTCTAAAGGCCAGAGTGGAAAACATTACAACCATGGAAAGAACTAGGTTTTAAGCGGGGACAAATGCAACTCTCTTCAGTACATGAATGGCTTAGAAACAGGATAGAGAAAGAGAGGCAATGAGACCCTGAAGCGCTTCCTGCAGGGGTCCCTCTTACAGACATTGGAAGATGGGTTGACCAATAGCAATGCGATGAGGAAAGAGTTGCTGGGTACAAAGGGAGACCACACAGGAAATGATGACGGGAGCCTCTGTACACACAGCAAGAATGAACGCTGTGAGGTCCCCATTCACTCATGCACTGGGAAAATGCTAAGCATCTCTGCTCAAAGGATGTGGTTGCATGGCAATAACTACAAAACAGTGCTCTCGCCCTCAGCAGACACCATACTCTAGTAGGTGTAGGGGAAGGGAAGGAAGTGGAGAAAGAAACAATTGTGAAGGCACAGAAGGCAGGGTGGATGCAATGAGAGTTACGAAAAAATAAAACAACATAAATGGCACAGGAGATGGATGTGTGAGCAGGTGAGGTTACTACTGCTTCACCCAACAGAAGAGCATCTATAATGAAGGCCTTTATTTAAGTAGCAAGCTACCAGATGAGGGAGCAGTCTTTCTTCACTCTATCCCTACTGGCAAATTCATTTAAAAACGAAAGGCGGTCACTATATTTGGCTAAAGATCATACTATTTGAAAGAGTTAAAATTAACATTAAAAACACAAAATAATTTAATGGGACACACTTTGACTTAGTTGGTCAAGATGTTAAATTACGTGTCACATGAATAAATAATTTTGGGGTTGAGTATTATTTCCCATTCCTAACACTCAAATGGCTCAATGACTCTTCTTTTTCTAGGTAGGTCTGAATTGTCCGTACTTGAAACATTGGAGACAATGCTATTCTAAATTGCTAGTTTTTACAAGTTATATACAAACTGCATTCTAGAAGTAAGAGTGGTTAGGGGAGACCCAAAAACTATCTCATTAATCTTTGTATTTTAGGTGTGAATTCAATAAAACATACTAAAAAATTTTCATTTTGTTTTTTACTCTGTTAACTAGAAAAATTCAAATTGCATACATCGGTTACATTTGTAGTTGCTATATTTCTGCAGAAAAACATTTTTCAAAGCAGTTTCATTACATATTAATTGATTCAGGATTCTTCCTGAAGCAGGAGGGGAAAAATGTCACTACCCTGGAAGGAGAATGGGAACCCAGGATTCATGATGAAGCTTCCTGACCAAAAGGTTTTACTTTACCCATACTTTCTTCCTTTGAGCTTATAGGATCAGAAGAATCAATCATTTTAAGATAGTTATCCTTGACAGATATGTTCTTTTCTATTATCTACAAACACCTATTATATATCACCACATTTACACTTCCTTTGGATTGTGGCATGGTGGCACTGTAAGCTGCAGCCACAGAAATGTACACTCAGTTCTGCCCTACATAGAAAAGGCACTTATCCAGAACAGGAGGTACTGGATGTCCTGTTCTAGGTGCTGACCAGCAGCAAGAGCAGCAGCTGGTGTCCAACACGCAAGTTGGCACAGGATACAGCAGGGAAGAAGTGCAAATAAGCACAGCCACTGGGAAAAGACTGCAGCTCCCACTCCTAATGGAAAGAGACGTGAGAGAGGAGAGAAAGGAGGGGTAGATGTGACGCACAAACATTCTCACCCATCGGTGTCAAGCAGCCTTGCTTGGGTCCCACCTGGCCAACTTAATTCCTAAACCCTGAGGAGGAGGAAATGTGTTTTATATTCACTGGTGAATTTTCCTTTTACCTTCAATCTGTACTTTATTGACTTGGGAAGTGTTCTATTCATTTTAAAGTTAGACAGAGAGGAATGATGTTTTCATCTCTATTGGCAAGAGAAAGTAAAATCAGCACATACGTTACACTGGCTCTTGTCAAGAACGCTCTAAATACACAGGAAGTCAAGAGGAAGCAAGTGATCACTCCCACAGGATGCTGCCCCAAAGGGAACAGGCTCTGAGGAATAATTCCTGCTGGTTCAGGATGTGGCCGGAAAGAAACAGATAACACACAAGATGTTTTTAACATATCGACACTACATTAGGCCGTACCAGCTAAGCATGCGCCAGCAAACACACAAATCTCCACAACCTACAGCCTGTGCCATCAATTTGTACAGCGCTTCTTAAATATAATATTTCGGGAAAACACAGAGACATTGATTCCCTTTTGCTATTCTGCTGACTTATATATATTTATATTTATGAGCTACAATAAAATGTAAGTATAACTCTCAATTTCTATTACTTTACAGACTTTCCTAAACCTATTGTTCTTACTGAAATGGCCAATTCCTGGAAAGGCTATGCCTATGAGGCACAGATGAGCTATTACGCCTCCGTCCTGGGATGGTGGCCCTGCGCTCCTAATGGCAAAGAACAATTACCAGCGGTTGGAGTTGTTTCTTTAAACAGACCCGGCTGGACCGATGCCTTTAATACAAAGTTTCAGGTGGAGTGCATCGCAGTGTCATTTCCCCTGTAAGAATGATAAAATTCCCAACTCCTGGCTTCTCTTTTTCATTTCCTTGTTCCTGTATAAATAGCTCATAACCCCCAAATACCGTCAAGCAACTTTGCAGGGATTCTCCTCAGCTTCTCTGATCTCTACTTACACACATGGTTTTTAAGCAAACTTGGTTTCTCCAGAAAATTCTTTACTTCTAACTAGGACACGTTCAGAAGTACCCTGCTTTCAAATTTCAACATTTGATTTGGGGAGTCACCGTTGCATCCACCAAGTCCCACTGGCTAGCTACAATCAGTGCTCACACAGAACATTCCTTTAGAGTAAATGGGTCACAAAAACCAAGTCATGAGTCTTAAAAAGAGGAAGTATTACTTAGTGGGGGAGGACATGATAGGTATGGGGAAGAGATGAGTGTTCAGAGGGAGCAGCACAAAATTTTCAAATAAATAACTTTAAGATGAAAAATACCTTGTTTCTGGTTAGTGGTGAATTGTTCACTGCATATAGTTTGCTTAAAAAAATAGGAGGAAAAAATTTAAAACAAAAACTACATCTCATCTAACCACTAAAATGAATACACTACAAGGGCTTAGTTGCATATGGCTGTAACCTCCGATGAGACAGGAGGATTACAGATTTAATGGTAGCCTGCGCTACAAAATGAGAGCATGGAGAGAGAGAGAGAGAGAGAGAGAGAGAGAGAGAGAGAGAGAGAGAGAGAGAGAGAGAGAGAGAACATGAATATGAACATGTTTGCAACACTTCTCTTCGTGTTTCTATGTACATATAAGCAAAAGGAAATATCAGAATTTACACACTGCTTTGCAACTTATTTTCACCAATCGATTATGGGGGCTATTTTATGGAGATGGTTTATGCCGCTCTATTCTTCCTTGTAAGATATTTAAACAGCTACAGAATTAATTCTCCAGGCTACATATCTTTGAAAACTCATTTGGGTAACTTCTCTCTCTAGTGGGTGGCTTTTCTGAGTTACTATCTTTTATTACAAATTATTAAATTAACATCACATCTCTCAGCTGGTATCTGGGTGAGACTTTATGGGTATTTATTTCCTTGGGGGAAATCCTGAAGGTAATGGGACAGAATAGAAAGGAAAAATTAAAGCGACATGGGAAGGAGAAGGAGCGCCTCACCCCTGCTGGTTGGGAATCAAGAGACTTTCACAAGTAGGACATGGGGTGTGTTAAGAATCAAAACAAGCCTCATGCTCATGGCCCGTGCATAAGGAGGGCTCCTTGAACTCCTCTAATCAGTGCCGTTATCCCACCAACCTATAAACCTTTACAGTGTGCCTCATGACCTCCTTAAGATCTCATTCATTTTTTAAAAACTTGGATTAAAAATAAGCATACCAAATATTTGTGCTTGCCGGGCGGTGGTGGCGCACGCCTTTAATCCCAGCACTTGGGAGGCAGAGGCAGGCAGATCTCTGTGAGTTCGAGACCAGCCTGGTCTACAAGCGCTAGTTCCAGGACAGGCTCCAAAACCACAGAGAAACCCTGTCTCGAAAAACCAAGAAAAAAAAAAGCAAATATTTGTGCTTAATTTTTGAAATCCTTTGAACAACTGGAGCTCAGAAGGCACCGAACCTTTGCCATAGCTATCATTAGACCTTTACAGGTGATACTCTCTCTTGAGTGCCCACTCTTGCCTTGGGCTTGTGAAACTGTCCTTGGCTTCCTTCTGTCAGCCTCTCTCCCTCCTCCGTCTCTGATTTGGCTGACGACTATGTTAAAACCTTCTCCTAATAAATCCCAGCTTCACGTTCACTGACTTGTAAAACGTTTCTCTCTGCCCTAAGTCAAGGATGTCACTAGAGCAGAAGTCTCTAAAGAGTCTTCTTAAGCAGCTACAGCTGTCATTCACTGCTGCTACAGAGAGGGGAGACCATAAAGTTTTGAGGACGTGGCTATATAACACCAATCTTGCCAACATAGTTTAGAAAGAACATTTCCAAAATTTTATTTAATCACACAACATCCCATTCAACCTTTATCATCGACTCTCATTCCCACTCCAAACGACAGATTTTTAGATCTGACAGATGAAGATTAAACTTGTGGGAATTCTGATTTGTATTGATGCTTGCTATAATTGATTCTTGCTATTAAAAAGGTGTAAGCGTGACTGTTATTAATAAGCATCCTCAAGCACGTGCCCATACAGAGGAGCATTCCAGATGAGAACAGGTACCCTGTATCCTTAGTATGCTACTCTTCAGGGGCTTCGTGTCCTGATGTAGGAGAGCAGCAACTGAGGTTATGCACCCTGGAATCTGACACTGTTCAAACTCAGCCCCACCCCTTACAACCCATGCAAGCAAGGCAAGGCAAGTTGAGTGACCAATATGTATGATATCTCTTCGCTTCTCCCCTCCCCTCCCCTCTCCTCCCACCTTCCCTCCTTCCCTCTCTCGCCTCTCTCTCCCATTTAGTGTTGAGCACTCCCTCCCTATCACGAGTTAAATTCTCCACATGCACAATCAAAGGGAAAAGAATTAAGTAAAAAGAACACCTGTAATCTTATGACACCATCTTCTCCTGAGGTCTTAGTGTTTCTCTTCAGCAAAAGTATCATTAGATGTGCGGTTTGCACATCTTCTTGAAATTATGACACGGTTTCCCATGGAACATGATACTCCAGTTTAGTCACATGGGATTTTTTTTTAAGGCTATCATCGTAAGATTGCATAGACCTGTGTAAAATTCGTTTTTCAATTTTCCAGGAGCAATTTGTTTTAACATCACTCTTTGATGCAGTAAGATTTTAATATTTGCAAAACAAAAGCCTGCCGTTAAAAATGCCCTCTGACCATTCCCACTGGTGAACAAGTACACAGGGGAGAGAAGGTTTCCAAAGTTGTCTGGTCACTGTTGAAAATACTTTCTGTTCTAGAGCTTCAATAAACCTCTAGAACAAACTTAAGTCTCTTGAGTTTTGCTACCACAAAAGGCTATTCTTGAAGAAATTAAAATCTGGCAAGCTGGTACAACAACATTAAGCAGTGATTGCAAACAATAATTTTGAATGTAAAACACGATTTCCCAAGTGGGTTGAAGGTAGACCTTGTATCAAACCACATACAGAGTGGCCTGGTTTAAGGTTCAACTTATGACAATTTATATTTCCAAAACGTTGACACTAATTTCTCACTGAAATGCCTACTTCAACATATGCAATTCCAGGCAATCATAAAAGATGGAACTATAAAATCCCTTATTAGGGAAACCGAGGTCTCCTGACTAATCCCAAGCATTTCTACCACACAAAATATCACTTCTAAATTCCTCTTTATGGTAGAGAAAAATCTGACTTCCTGCAGTGTACACTCATTTGGTTACAGCTTTAAGGAAAAAGAAAGCCATGTAGAAAACATCAGTCCCATCATCTACATCTTATGACCTTCCCATCTCAAAGCCATTGCCTTGGCAAAACTCTAGGTTAAACCAAAGTAGAATTCAGGTTTTCATATGGTTCAGCCTACAGATCTGGTTTTTAAAGGGTCATGAATTGTAACCGCTACTTAATACAATGCAGCGCTCAGTTAATGTTCTCTACAATTTATCTGGACTTTTATCTCTCCGACTCCTACTTGCAAAGATTAACCATGTACCTTTAACTCTAATTGAGTCTATATACACAGTACAAACTGTATCAGGAGGAGAGGTTACATGTAAAGGAGGAGGAATAGTATTATAGTAGTAAACAGAAATGCAATGGAACTGTCCGCCTGTCCTCCACATTAAGCTAAAATGTATTTTGTCGGTGAGCCTTTTCCTAACACAGATTTGTTGCTGGTATTATGTTGATGACATTACACATGGTATTATCTGTTTTAATAGAAAGTTGTGCAAGGTAGGTAAAATAATTCAGTTGATGGTGGGGAGTCATTTTATTTTCTGTCCTAAATGATTTGCTTGAACAATTAGGTAGAATCACCATCAAAGCTGTCTGAGACTTTATTATCCTACGGACCACATTCCCTTAAATCAAACTTAGCAAGGCTTTAGAGCAGCAAACACAGGCACCAAACAGAAGCTGCCTGGCTGGAAATAAAGATTGCCAAAGACTGCCTTGAGATGACTAAGTTGCTAACACATTAATTTTAATTTTTTTTAGCCAAAAACATTATCTTCTAAAGAAATACTAGTAATGTGATATGAAATTGTACTTTTGTTGCTACGAAAAACCCAAACCCTAAATCTGAACACAAATTTTGAAGCTGATTTGGAACTCTGAGATGGAAGACAGCAGGAATTTATCTCCCACAGAGATCCGCAGTGTGGGCTTAGTACAGTAGGGGACAGGGTCCTGCGGAATCCCTCGGCGCATCTTCAACTGCTCTTCCACTGTTAGAGAAAGTCTTGTGAGTTTGTTCTTTCCTGCTTTGTGACAAATCTAGACTAAATTTTTCTTTAACCAAACTAAAAGCTTCGGCCATAAAATATTCAGGATGCATTCAGAATGAAAGGGAAAATATATCAACTGGCAGGGTCTCTTTCTTGTCACTGAAAAAGACAACTTTACCCAGAAGGCTTTGCTGTGCTTCCCATGGTGCAGAGAGAAGGGGGCCAGTTAGAAGAGGAGGATGGGAGAAAGCTATGCAGGTCACACGGGCAACCTCTCACAGAAAAGCATACGATGTGGTTACGGTGTGACTGACATTTTCCACGTAGGAAGTGGTTTTGTTTATTTAGTATATAATAACAATACAGGTGATGAAAACTTGTCCTGAACAAACTACACCCACCCTGGCTTTGCAATGAAGCAGATCAGCTCATTCCTTTTTAAGAATTGGGGCTTTGGGAATTTGTCAACGTAGCAAACCTTTGTTAATTCAATTAACCATCCTTACAGACAGTTTACCCAATGTATGGAAATCTGTATTTACCTTCCATGTCTTTATACTACAAGAGGGATAAGGCTGTAAGGGTAGAGGGGCAGCTCTCTTTTGAAATGTATACAAAATATTTCTACAAATAAATTTTATTCCTTTTATTCTAATCTGCCCTCCAAAATAATTGTCCTTGCGTTTTTGATTAGTACACTTCTTAAAAGCAAAATATAAGATCAACTTTAAACTAATACATACACACACACACACACACACACACACGAAACAGGTCAAGGGTAGCAAGGAAAATCCTACACCCAAACCACCCAGCACAGCTCAGATAAAAATCATCTGTACGCATGAGCACGTGCATCCATGGGTAATACTCTACACTAAATACATTCATCCTAACCTAACAGTTTCTGACTCCTCCAGGAACTGACAGATCCCGACACCTTTGTTCCTCAGACATTATCTTGATTCAACAATACAGTTCATATTCAAAAGGCTTTCTAGCTGGCACCGAAGTGAGCCAGGGAAGGCTTGGTCATCAACAACAAGGGCCTGCAAAGATGCAGGTGCGTTAGGGGGAAAGCAAGTGACTCAGAATGACACATGGGAAGCCTCCCTTGCCAAGACTCCAGACAGCTGCAAGAGGCTGTCAAGCACCGTTATCTGCAGCTCCCGGGTACACACTCCTATCTGGTGCACACTTCCTCTACTGATCCCTGGCCAGCAAGAGCATCTGTGCATTTCCATCCCCAGCATCCCCACCACATTCCTGTAGATGCAAATAAGCTTCTAAAGGAAACGGAGAGATGTGAGGAAATATAGGAAATACACACACAGGCATCATAACCAAAGCACCCAAGGCTCAGAGTTCTGCATCCTTGTGGATTTCTCTCCCATCATATATAATAACTTATTAGCCTCACCAAATGCCCTGAGTAACTTAGATAAACCAGAGCTTAACCTTAAGTCGGGGTACTGGGGTCAAGGATCTCTCAACACAGCAGAGATGGAACATGGTCCAGCAGGAGGCTAGCAAGGAGAATGTGGAGAGTTGCAATAACCTTGCAAATACAGACAAATATTCCCTCAAAGACTCCAATAATAGAAAAAGAAAGTCACTTGAAAAGAAACAAGACCAGCATTTCTAAGTACACAACAGGGACCAAGCTCCTGCTGAATACTAAGTAAGAAGATAAAACAAAAACAGCAAAGGGGGGAATTATGGGAAAATTTAGATGGGGAAAATTTACTTAAAACCTGCTAAAGTAAAATACCTACTGGGTTGTTAAATATATTTTCAGTAAGTAAATGCAAATGCCCTTAATGTTCTCCAGCAAATGTAAGAAGCTTCGAATGCACCTGTCCGTGCCCCATGGCTGCTCTTTCCGGAAACTCTGCCCCTCCAGTCATTGCTCCACTACTGTTCCCTCTGCTCTCTCCCTCTCACTGCGCATGTCAAGCCCAACACACCCAGAAGCTCTTCAACCATGCACCCTTCACGTCCTCGCTCTGAAAGGTCTGCACTGTGTTGTCTGGTTTTCTGCCTCAGCACTCCAGCCACGCCGTTTCTTCATGTCCTCACGCTGAAAGGTTTGCACCGTGTTGCGGTTTTGTTTTTCACCACAGCACTCCGGCCCTACCGTTTCTTCTTGCTGCTGGCATGCGATCATGCACCACGCCTCCTCTCATAGACAGTTGCTTGACTCAGGCATAGAGTCCACATAGCTCAGGCCACATCTGCTAAAAGCACTCATCAACCCCCAGCACACACCTAAAAGGCCCCGAGTCTTATACATTTGCTCAATTACTGCTGGACCTTAGCTTGTTCAGTTACATCTTACACTTGAGCTACAAGGACTATGTGTGGGAGCCCAACATTCCAAGGGGATCCCTTTTCTGTGCCTTCCTACATGACACTCTCTCTAACCAGAGGTATTTTTCACTTCTGCTTGGAAGCAAGGCAGTAAGTGATTAATGTCTCTGAGACTACACAGACATCATCTCAAGTTTATCTTCCAATGCCTCCCAGTTATGATTTTTATATCTCTGACCTAATATTCCTCAGTCATAAAATGGGGGATAATGCCAACATAACAGGGCTGTTATAGAACAAAAGGGCTACATAGGACATAAAATAAGGTAACTGCCTCATAAAATGATGGCCAGCACCAGCATCCTTCCTGCCCTGTCTGGATTCGGTAGGAAGAAAAATTCAAGCAATATTCTTTCACCACAAGGGGGTGGGTGGGGCAGATCCCGTTCTCCTCTGTTCCCACAGAGGACCTTTTCTGCTGTCTACTGTTTCAGCTCATTTACTTCCTTTCTTACAGCTCATGTGACATAAGGCATTTCTTAAAAAGAAAGCCAGAAGCACCTCTGTTCTAAAAACGTCATCAAGAGCCTGTATATTACATATGAACAACTAGAGCTATAATGAAAATCAAGTCATCACAAATGGGAATTACAACATCCAGATCTCGGGCTTCTCATGAGTGCATGTAAGTTAGGAATCATAAGTTGGTGTATGCACTTATAAATATGCTACACTTCTATGGAGTGTACATGTGCGTCTGTGTGTGTGTACCTTGGTATGCAAACTGATTTCTGTTTACATAGTTATGCGCATATTAGAAAGTCAATAGAATATCTGACCAGAAGATTTACTGGTTAATCTAGAGAAGAACTTATAAGCAAAAGTTATATTCGCATACTACATTTCCAGTTCTGCATGAAGAAGTGGGTAGGCTGAAAGGGGATTCAGTAGCTAAGGGACAACCTGCATTGGCTCCTCTGTCTCGGGAATACCTTCATTCCTCCAAAGTATGGGTAGAACAGGAGTCTTTGTGTGTCCTGGGAGTTTATAGTTCTGACAGACGGTCACTAGCCCTGAAAGTGGAGCAGCCCCAGATAGGAAAGAAAAGCTGAAACATAGGTGCTTTTTGGAGAGGATTACACAACTATCAACCACCAAAGTGAAGCCTTCCCGCAGAACACAATATGCGCACGTTGCCCTTGTACAGGGAGTGGCTGTTTCACAACCAGAAAGGATTTTAGGGTTGGAGAAAACTGAGATCAACTTGGAGACCTAGCTCTAGGGGATGTACTGGAAAAGGCAAAACTCGAATCTAATTAAAACGCCCTCTGGGACGTATTTATAATGTGAATTAGACATGCAGTGAAACACTACTATTCCTCTCTCAGCATTTCAGAGTGTGTCCTTTCTCTGCTGCATGCCAGGCTTCCTTGGGTTGTTCAACACTTTGCTTTATTTATTTCTTCAGTAGCATTTACCACTGTAACTGCAATTATCTTGTTTATCTTTCATGTGTTTTGATTCCTCAACTCAACAACCTGAAAGGGCAGAGAGAGACCTTGACTGCTATTGCAGATCAATGATGCAGTCCCTAGCTGCTAATATTTTCAGTGTAGGAAGGACAGGAGAATGGCAAAGGGTCCCTTAGCCACGAGGACCACTCTCTAAGACACCTGTTGATGTTATGCCACTATCTGTAGTGGCATTTCAATTGTATTTTAATAAAGAAAGACTGCCTGAAGATCTGTGAGTGAAACAGTCCCACTGGTCAGCCCTACAGACCAGGCTATGGTAACACACACCTTTAATCCCAGTAGCCATCCTAGTTACCATAGAAACCGGGTGGTGCACACCTTAATCCCAGCTGGAGAGAGGATTATAAAAAGGGAAGAAACAGCTCTCACATACATTCTCCTTCTGAGATTCCAGGAGGCAGGACTGTAATTTCAGACTGAGGTCAAGGTAAGAGCCAGTGGCTGGCTACTTTGCTTTTTGGATCTTCAGGTTGAACCTCAATTTCTGACCCTGAATTTTTATTAACCATGCAACAACTATCTGTGAGTAATGCTGAATCCTGTAATCTGGCTCTAATTAGCCATCCCTGATTGCAGTGATGGCTTGGCCTTGCTTGCATGAGACCTCTTTCTGGACTCTTTGTGAGAGCTCAATGCTTTCTGGTGCAACACCTTTCTCTCTTCTGCTCATGTCAGTCATGAACAACTGTAACCACGAGCTGTGGCCTTAGCATTCTCCATATGGAGCTGCACAGCAAGCAAGCACATTTCTTTCTTCCTTTTTGCAATTTCACAGACTTGGGTTTCATTAGCATCACAGATGTCAGAGATTGTGGCAGCATCACCATGGAACGTTTTGGTTTGGTTTGCCTGTCTTGGATCAAGAACGTTTACGTCTCCTGTGGCTGGGAACCACTAAAGCTTTCTCCCTGTGTCCATAGCTTTACTTAAAATGGCTTCACTCACCCAGGACCAACCAATCTGAAAATATTTAACAGAAAATTCTAGAAATAAACAATTATCAAATTTTCTATTGTTAGCCATCCTGAGTAATATAACATCTCCATCCTTCCTAGCCCATAAATCATCCCTTTGTCCAATGTATCCACACTATAAATGCTACCTCCCTGTTAGCTGTGTGGTAGCCATCTTGTATATCAGATGGACTGTCACAATAGTGTAGGCTTATGCTTAAGTATCTCTATTTAACTTAATAACATCCCCAAAGGGCAGGAGCAGTAACCATGGCAATCTGGATATGCCAAGGAGAAGCCATGAGGAGTGCTCTGTAAGTGAAAAGGTAAAAGTTCTCAACTTAATTAAAAGGAAGAAAACAATGCATCCTGAGGTTGCTCAGAGAGACGACAAGAATGAATCTTCACCTCTGAAATTGGGGATGGAAAAGAGGCATGCGCTGGTTTTACTATAAAATGTCATGCTATGAATATTATATCTACAGTAGACAAATAATATGATAGAGAAGACATTAAATTTGCACATATAACCGTGTATGTGAGAGAGTTCAGCAGTGAGTGCTCAGGCATCCACTGGAGATGTTGAATGTGTCCCTCCCAGGTACAGGGAGCAATCGCACTAAGTAAAATAAGAATTCTTACACAGACCAGACAATGCTGGACAAAGGGATGATCTCCAACTCAGGTCAAAATGAGATAGCATTAGTTTCTTCACCATCCTCAGAACAATCAACCATTCTTGTACCTAAGAACTCTTTTGGACCTATTTAAGTAGAGAAAGTAGAAAGAACTTCTAACATCCCTAGCCTGACTAGCTATTAACAATCCCTATTCCTCTCATTGGTTATGGACAGAACTTGTGAGTCCATTCTGCAATTTGCCATTTACCATTATATGATTATGTGGAAGCACGGTTAACTAAAACCACAGAAAGCAAAGCCTCAGGTTCAGGGCATCAGGAATACCGTACTCAAAGTCACCCTTATTCACTGTTCCATCCTACTCCAACTGCTTTACCCAAAAAGTCCAACCCAAACTCCTCAGTTCAGCTCCATGGAGTAGTGATGTGAGATTCCCCTTTGTATGCTGTGAATATGTTTGATTGCCATGGGTGAATAAAGAAGCTGCTTGGGCCTATAACAGGGCAGAATATAGTCAGGCTGGAAGAGATACAGTGAGAGAGGAGGCAGAGTCAGTGAGATGCCATGTAGTCACTGGAGCAGATAAAGTTGAAACCTTGCCAGTAGACCACGATCCTGTGATAACACACAGATTGATAGACATGGGTTGGTTTAAGATATAGGCGTTATCTAGAGATATGCATAAACTAATAGGTCAAGCAATGTTGTAATTACTATGGTTTCTGGGTAATTATTTCAGGTCTGGGCAGCCAGGAAACGAATGAGCAGCCTCTGCCAACAGAGTAGGGATCATGGTCATTTTTCACACACTTTCCATACCATGTCACACGGGACAAGGAAAGAAGAAATGCAGTTTTGCCTGCTTTCATAATGTCAAGGAAGGCAAACAATATTGCTAGGTCAGTTTTGCATGATACAGAAGAGAAAATGGGGGTCTTCGTCAGAAATAGAGAACAACCAGAGACAAGTCAGCAAAAGCCAGGCAAAAGGGGACAGTATCTCTCAGAACCAGCCAGACTCGAATATTTGGATAAAGCGTACATTCTCAGATTGGAAGCAAGGGTGTTTTATCTTGAACTAAATCAATAAAAACAAGGGGCTAATGGATGTGAGGAGAGAAAGGCAAAGAAAATGATATTAATAAATTCTAATCAAATGAGTCATGATGACTAGTAATTTAGTGGAACTAAAGCCAGGCAAACCACAGAGTCAGGAAAGTGAGAACTGGAAAGACGGAAGTGCAGCGCAATTTCTAATTGGTCTTAATAATAAAAACCCAGAGTCAGATATTAGGGAGTGAAAGCTGAAAAATCAGAGAAGTAGAGCAGTCAGTCACTAGTTCTCACCTCTATGAAACTGTCAGATTTGGAGCTGTGGAAAATTACCCTGAAGATTCATTTGAAATGACTTGGAACTCAGGGCAAAGTGAGAAGTAACACAGTGCCTTTGATGAGAGTTTTTAAAGGCAGAAGTAAGTATGGTTAAAGGAGCAGCATTTGTTACTGTGCACATCCTGGCAGAATGAAGCAATAGGTTTATCCAAACACAAATAAGTTTAGAGGAGAAAGATCAGATTTTATACATAAGTGTGAAACAACCATAGGGTACCCACAGCTCACGATACACAATCATGAGAAACCCTAGACTAAGCAAGACTTCGAGTGCCTGTATTGTTACAGCTCACAGAACAGGCAGTACTGCCCAGCATGAATGGTTTCTTCCCAAGCTTCCTATTAATATTTCATAGGACACAGAGGCTCCTTGGGACATTGTTTAGGAAATAGTAAAGCAGAAGTTTTCAACCCTGTGAAGATTAGAGTTCTTGGTGGTTATTTATGTATTTACTTATTCATTTAGAACTGGCTCTGATACTATTAAAAAGGAGACCCCAAAATAATGTCTTGAATCAACAGCAAAGCATAAAGCACAGCTACCTCAACCATGTGTGTGGGGTTGTGTAAGTGGGTGCAGAGACCATGAGAACAATGACAGCGGTGAGGGTTTCCGAATGGGCATCAACCAAAACCAATTTGAAATTCAGCATGTAGCAAACCCAAAGTATCTTGGGCAGTGCTCACCCAAGTTGCATCACACAGCTTCACTGCAGCCTTCATTCTGAACACACACAGCACCATACACAGACTGCACATGCCGTTATGCCATGCAGCACCAACAAACAGCCAGACACACAACAGCTCCAATTCAAGATAATTGAATATTATAAACATACAGTGTATTTCAAAATTATATATGGTGAATTTTCATTGTATGTAACAGATGTTTTTACTTTACATACAGCTTTCTGCTCTTCTATAAACAATGGTATAACTATGAAATATACATGTTTAATATTTTCCTACGATTCCTCAGCTTGTAAGTATCAAATCAGATTATCTTTGGATTGTACTATTCGACAACAAGCATACCCATTTAATTAGCATGAAAATTTGTATTCATCTTTACTAAATGGTAATCTTTACTAATGGTAAATGTAATAACAAAGAATTATTTTTGGCATAAATTCATGGCTAATAGCCATCCAATGTTTGATTAGTATATCCATTTTATATACCTATATTACAGGGGTCATAGAAAAAATTCTCCAGTATAAAGGGATTGTGGGTAGAAGAGTTTAAGAAACCCTGGTATGAAGAGTGACCTTTGCATGGGTCAGGTACTAGAGTTCTACAAGACATGATAAGCATGGGAAATTACCCAGGTATTCAATACCCCTAAGAGAGCGAGACAGGTACAAACATTGTTGGAAAAGGTCATCTCTGGTCCACAATCAAAGAGAGGAATAAAGCTAATGATGCAGGAACTATATTAATAGCCAGTCACACCCATACATGGGGGAAGGCTGAAAGCTGTGCCTTTTCTCTGCTTAAATAAACAGAAATAAAGGCCTGGGAAGGAGTTCTCTTTGCTAAGGAGCAACCACTTCAGAGCTCCTCCTTAGTTACAGAAAAACACACCGTCTTCTATTCTTCAAGGGGACAAAGTAAAGGAGTCTTTGTGAGCAGTTGGTTGAATCTTGGTAAATTCCTCAAGAGACTTGAAATAAGCTGACTCATGGGAAAAGTCCAGAGTCATCTGGGAGGAAGAGGTGAGGCTGCCAGCAATTTTCTGGAGCTGGAAATGGGCATCTATGAGCAGTACACAGAAGGAAGAACTGCCCTAAGCTTGCAGTAGCAATTGATTCTGAGGGTCCTCTGAACAGAGCTCTGCATTAGTAAGGGAGGCTTGAGGCAGAGGCTAAACTTTTAATGGGGGTAGTTGGGCCCCTGAGCTGAACCGTGATGGAAGCAAGAGATTGCCAGCATTGGGTATTATCCCAGGAACCATGCTGCCCAGTCTGTAACAGCACCTGGCTTGGAGAAACCATGCAGATCTGTTCCTTTGAGGGCTTTGAAAGAACTAGGGCCCTACATCCTACATAACCTCTGAAAGTTCTGAATAATGTGAAGTGGGTAGGACTGCAAAGGAGGGATGTGACTCTACTCATAAGAGAGTCCAAGCACAAGTGCACAGAGAGAAGGATTCTAGTTTTACATGCCACACACGCTCATCCCAGCTATAGGCACAGTTGTTGATCGGTATGCCTGTGCTAGCTAAGAGGGTTCTTTGTCAAAACACCCAACATGAGGTACCTAGAGCACCTTCAAGCAGAAAAGATGTAAACGCTTTTGGTTAGTCAGGGTTTCTTATGACAGAGAAAGTCAGGCGAAGAGTTCCAGAAGAAAACCCAATTCAGGCTCTCACATGCAGGATGCTGGTGTAGGAACTCTGAAAGGTGAAGATTCCCAGTGTCTACCAGGATGGAGATGTGAAGATGATCCAGTCATTCAGGTACAAAGGTCTAGGAAGTCAGCTAGGTATTACATCACAGACCAGGCAGATAAAGGTCCTTGGACAATTATGTATATATACTGAGCTGTGCACATCAAGTTGGAAAGGGAGAAAGGCAAAAAAAAAAAAAAAAAGCCTTAGCAACATCACCAACTAAACCTACACACGAGGCATTATGGGATAAACAGATATTTAAGCTCACAATGGAAGGGTAGAGCTGTGGAAAATTCTTCTGTACACTGTGACTATGTATTATTCTCATTGGTTAATAAAAAGGTGACAGGCTGATAGCCAGGCAGGAAGTATAGGTGGGACAGCCAGAAACAGAGGACTCTGGGAAGAAGAAGGCAGATGCCTGCCAGGTACCAAGCAAGCAGGACACATAGAAAATGAGGCAACAAGCCATGAGCCATATGGCAAAACATGGATAGGAAATATGGGTCAATTTAAGTGTAAGAGTTAGCTAGTAACAAGCCTGAGCTATCGGTCAAGCATTTATAAGCAGTATTAGGCCTCTGGGTTGTTATTTGGGAACTGACAGGCAGGAGAGAAATGTCTGACTACAGGGTAGCTTGGTAGCAGCAGGTTACTATGAATAATCTGCCAGGAGATGAGAAGAACAGGTGGCGATTTCTACCAAACAAATCATATAAAAGTCCCTCTCAATATTAAGTTAGCTTGATAACCCTCTATTTTCTCCGCACACCCAATGCATTTAAGGCACTAAAGGCTCTATCCAGCCTTTACCCAAAAGCTATTCTGGTATAACTACAGATGTAATTCATATCCTGCAAAGAAAATACAACTTGATGCGCTTAATGCAACAGTTGCCTTCAGTGACAGTTGTACTATAGAGTTCAATATCTAAGTCGACACAAAAACATTCAACAAAACACTTACATGAGCCAAGGACAACATAGGGTGTAAACAATGAGTATCATCATTTCATCAAGTCAAACTGAGTTTGAGCAAAAGTGCCACTAAAGTTTTCTTTCTGACCCTAGCCATGCCCCACACTCAGCACTCTGAATGATCTATATCTACCCAAACCACCAGCTCCAGACTTGTTCTAAATTCATTTACTCAATCATTTTCTGGGCAGCGAGCCAGACATTTGCATAACACACCAAACATGTATAGTTGATTCCATTCACAGACAAAGAATCAGAGGGCTTGGGTGAGGTCACACTAAACCATTTATTACAGGCTTTGCTGGCTTCCGCCACCATTTTGTTCAAGTCAGTATGTGTCTTTACTTCAGGTGGGAGGGAGGGTGCTGTAAGGCCTTTCAACCTGTCCTTTCCATTTCATTGGAAATAGGCCAGATGTCAGCAACACACAACCTGCAGAGGCTCTTGTGTTCATTTTCTTAATCCCCACAAGGCAGAAACAGAGGTGGGAAAGACTCCTGATGACTGTGACCCACGGAAACCTGAAGACCTTGATATTCTTTGAGTCAATTAAGATGATAAGGAAAGTATTTACCATGAAGCCAGCATTAAACTCCTGTTAGCTGCATGCATAGTGCCCAGCAGAGAGGCTCTGGGACTCTGGCTCATCTTTTCCCTCCAGTAAATGAGAGATCGGAAAACTGACACAGATGTATAGGGACAAGAGAAGAAATATTTCTACATGCTTAAAAGAATTTGAATTGTAAAACAAGAAATCTCCTTAATTTCTGTCACCTTTGGTTGAGAAAACTAAGAGAAATTGGCTCAAAGGAAAAAAATAAGGAACACATTGGTTGGGGTCATGGAAAGAACGCACAGACACATGCATTCAGCTCTGGGCACAGGATGTCAGTAGGCTCTATTCCCTCTGAACTGGAACCCAGCTGCCTGTGGCTCCTCCAAGTCTCACAGGCCCACATGCAACACTTCTAATCTAAGAGAGCAAACAATAGTGGTAACAACAATATACCAGATGCATCACACGGCAAAGGAAGAGTAAAGCCCAGCTGAACAAACCATCTCAACTAAATGGAGAAAGGGAAGGGTTGCTTTTCTTCTGTGCGGCCACAGAAGAGGGAGAGTACTGCTGAAGGACCACAATTAATTTCCCAAACTCACCCCGCAAATGATATTAGTTCCCACACTCAATTCAAAATTGAATTCCAGATGTTTACTAATGAATCTCAAGCTTATTCAAAATAATAGTGTTAGCCAGCCCTTGTACCTCAAGTCTGTAATCCCAGCTACCAGGAAGACTGAGGTGAGAAAACAGCAAATCCAAGATCAACCTGGACTACGTGATCAGTTCAAGGTCAGTCTGGGTAAGTTAGTGAGATCCTACCTCAAAATAAGGAGGAGGAAGGGGGAGAGGGAAGCAATGGCAGCAGCTGAGGATATACTATAATAGTACCAGGAGGTAATGTTCTTGTCAAGTATGTATAACACCCTAGGCTCTATCCCCAGTGAATAAAAAAATATAACATCAATGTTAATCATAGCAATGAATATAGTAATAGCTAGTGTTTTCTGAGTCCTAACATTATACTGACGCATACACTGATCCTCGACTTATAGATCAGGAAACCAGAGCTCAGAGAGGTGCGTCAGTATAATGTTAGGACTCAGAAAACACGCTCACCTGGGTAGGATGAAGCCTCAATGCAAGTCCTACAACCTGCTCAAAATGACCTTATTAAAGAAAGCCCCACATGCTCATGTACCACAGATGGACCGACTGACAATGTGGGAGGACACACTTCCAAACAGCTTGAGTTCATCAAAACGGCAAACAGGACACAGTGAAAGCCAACACATTCAGCATGACATGAAATGAGCAAATGTCCAGATCCTGACACGAGGGCTGACCAGAATGGAACAAGGGATTTCTAAGATAATCCCAGGGGTGGGAAACATTGTTTTAAAAACCTGTGCCTTACGCAAAGAAAACAAGATTTTACTTATGGTTGTTACCATAAAGCCAGAAATGGATTGATTATTTTGAAAAGTTAGAAAATAGTGAATTTTTTTCTAATATAAACTCAAAGACAAAGCGAAGCTATGTAAGAGGACTAGAAGAACAAGGATGCTTCTCCCCAGAGCAGGCTGGCCTCTGCCTGAGGCAAAAACCCTGTCTCTTTCTCAGCACCCAAGAAACTACCACCACCTGTTAACCTCAAGCCTCTGCTGCTCCCTGAAAGAGGCCAGGCTACCAGCCCTGGTCCTGCATGAAATGCACGGCCACTCGGAGTTAAGGACAGCGGTCATCTTATGCTGAGGCTTCTTTCTTTGGACAGGTTAGACAAGCTGTAATTGGATCCAATTAGAATTTGTGTTGACGTTAACTCAGAGCAAATTGAAGTGAACCAGGATTGAATAGAGAACTCAATACTAGGAATCAGGGCACTGCTGAAAGGCAAAATAATTATAGGCCATTCTATGGAACTCAAATGTGTGCTCTCCACCATGAGAAAATTATCATTCATCTGGGCTGATTGACATTTTCCCAGGATAGTCTTAATTTCCAAAAGCAAACACATCCACGCCAGGCCTATAATTCTAAATACGTTGCCAAAAACAACACTAAAGAAGAGGTTTGGTGGAATCTAGAAAACATCATGATGTCACGAAGGGCAGAGGGGACAGCTGAAAGATATTTGTGCATAAGTGAGAGCCTATGACACTCTTCTCTGCCTAGACTTACTCACTTCGGCCACCATTACTCTGTGCCTCACACAGCATCCTGAATCTGACCTTTCCTCGCAGATGAACCAGTCCAAAACTGGATTCAAAGTCAATGTGTCTCTTATGCTTTTTAATTTTAAAAAAACTTTGGCTTCTCCTTCATGTTCAACCACACTTCCTTGACCATCCAGTGAGACCCAAAACAAGGACAGCAGAGAAGAGTAGAGAGGAGAAAGGCCAGGAAGCCAGATTGCAGATTCTGTCCCTAACCCCACGGCAGATGTCGAACCCTCTGTGCCTTCCTTACCCATCACATTTACAGGCTGCCTTCACGGTGCTTTGAGAAGCACATGACTCAGCGGTAACAAGCACTCTGAAAACTTCAAAGTGCAATAGAAAAATAACAAGATATTATCATTATAATTATATTTCTAGACCCCCCCCCCAAAGCCACCAAATAAATGTGGGCTTTAAGTTTCCTATGAGTAGAAATTGAAGCACTTCAACATATAAGTTAGCCATGGGTTTCCTCAAAGCGGCTTCATCATATTTGCTAGCATGGGTTACCTCAAAGCGGCTGCACAACCAGAACATCTCACCCCAAAATAAATAGAGTCCCTCGTTGCTGTTTAAATGGTATTCCGTAGCATGAATAATAAAATACAGAGACAGATATTGGTGTTCAACCTGAAGATCAGAAAAGCAAAGCAGCCAACCACTAAAGAGACCTTTTACCCCTCTACCAAATCTTCAAACCAAAGGGGCCAGATCCTTTCTCCATGAGTCCTCAGATACCATACTCCATACTCCAGAGAGTTCTTTGCTCTTCCCCTTTATATTCCTCTCTCCACCCAGCCATATCACTCTTGTCTCCACACCCTAGTGCGGGGATACTCGGATGAAAAGTGTGAGCTACCACCAGCTGGATCTATTTCTGGATCAAGTTTGCGTATCCCAGGGTGGCCTTGAACTCATAGAGAGCCATCTGCCTCTGTCTCCCTAGTCCTGGAATTAAAGGTGTGTGCCACCAGTCCCTAGCCTGCAAGCTGAATCACAGATCTTCCCCTTCCTCTGTGGGAGGAGGTGCTTTCTATTACTTCTCCATCCCCTATTTTTCTCATCATCCAATTCTTCCCACACATTCCAAAATTCTGGATACCAGGAAATGTTTTTAAACACAGATTTAATTTGTGTTCTTTCTCTTCAGCCCCCCCCCCCTTCACAAGAAACAGCAAAGAAACACTTGTATCTCATTTTCTCTTTCATCCAATCTGCTTGACAAATCAAAGGCTGACACAGTGGATAACACCAGCATGTCATTTCCTTGTCTTAATTCCTCCCTTAGGATGTGCAATTCTCTCTGGGCTGACGGCTTGGCTTTGGCTGCAAGTCTTAGCTCCCACAAGAAAAGCCACGCTGCACATGCCACAGTCTGCTTCTCACGCATGCTTCTTTCAGGTACTTTCCCAGTCATCAAGCAGGCACGCCACTCCACACCATAGACAAGAAGAGTCTCCTCTGGAAGCCTCACCTCCAAAGGTTCAGCTACAGTTACCTACCTCCTGGACTTCAACTCGATCGCCTGCCTTCGACGGCAGCACAGCACAGCTGTAAACAGGCTTCACTTTGCTTCCTCATGACCTGTCTTCCTGTTCCTTATGCCACCATATTTTACCCCCCATCACTGTACTTAGGACCCCAAGTCAGTTCGCTGGTAGCATGTCGGCGATAAAGACAATCCGTAATGTTACCGTCTCCCTTTTCTCCCATGCTGGCAAGAAACCTGATGACCCACAGGCTGAGAACTGTTCACACTCACGGACTGACTCTGGGTCTAAGCCAGAAAGAGGCTCAGTCTTCAACCTCCCCACATGAAAGAGCTTCCCATCTTTGCTCTGCGCTTTCATCAAAATTCTAATATTTCTGGGACAAGTTTTTGCCAAGAAAACCCATCCAGTGCTTGACCAAATATTACATTCTAGATGTTAAGTAAAATGCCAGTCTCAGGCAGATACTTGGGAAGATACTCGTACCCAGATTAAGGAAAAAGGATGGGGCCTGGAGAGATGGCTGAGAACCTAAACGCACTTGTCGTTCTTGCAGAGGACCAGTTTGGATTGCTAGTACCCACATGGTCCCAGTTCCATGGGCTCTGAGGGCACCAGGTACATTTGTGGTTCACAGACATCAGAGCAGGCAAAACACTCATACAGATAAAGCAAAATATTCTTAAAAGGAGAACTTAGTTTTTTCCTCCCCACTGCAACTTGCAGCTAAGGACTAAAATCAAAGTCTAGCACATGTAAGACAGGCTTAACAGAGAGGTCCACCCCCAGACTCAGCCTAGCTTTCTTTCTCTTCTTACATGCCTACTTTCAAAATGCAATGGAGCTAGCTGACTCCAGGCTATGCCAGGAAAGGGGCTTAAATTCATATCAATTCATAAAAAAATAATAATTTTTAAAAGTATGATTTTAACTTTTAATTAATTTATAGGGGGATGCCAAATTCTATGGTATGCACGTAGAGGTCAGAAGATAACTTGCAGGAGTCACTTCTGTCTGCCATGTGAGGCCTGGCTATCATACAGGTCATCGGGCTTGGTGGCAAGCACAGGCACCCACGGGGTAATCTCACCTGACCAAACGTGTTTTCTTTCACAGTGGACTTAGTGTTCACCAAAGTAATAACATAAATAATAAAGCCATTTCCATGTGAAAAACATCACGGAAATGCAAGCGATCCGACAATCTCCCGGTAGCGACGGAACTCAGAGAGAGAGGACAAGCTAGTATGTATGAGGTCCTGGGTTCGTCCCAGCACCACCCGATACCATATTTCATCTTTTCCAAAGAGTTGTTCAAAGTTTTTACATTGAGAACAGTAACTTCACATTCTCAGCTTCCAAAAGTAAGATGCCTTGCAGTAGAGAGAAGGCCATAGGAAAAGCGCATTGGCCCTGGGACATGAAGGATGACAACTCAGCCTTGGAGGAGGCAAGAGCAGGAAGGATGACCTGTGGATAAAAGGCGCCCCTGCTTTGAGTCACAAAGCACTTCTGAACTCACTTGCAATGTTGTTGCTGCTGTTTGATCTTGTTCTCTAGAATGCGGCTTTTACTTATTTGCTAAGCCACTACTCATGACATTTAACTATATAGGCCACTTAAGACACTTTGATTTTGGGTAAATACTCTCCAGTGAAAAAAATTAAACCTAGGCAAGGGCGAGGGTAGTGTAGCTCAATAGTGAAGCATTGGCCTACCATACGCAAGACTCTGGTTCAGCTCCCAGAACTATATTCAAAGGATTAATTAAGAAGCAAACAATCCATACCTTTCCAAAGTCACGAACATCAAACAGGTCAAATGCTTCAAAAAGTTCGCTTTTCCTCATTCCAAATGTCTCACAGCAGGCTGACAGAAATGTCCGGATATTCTTCAGACAGAGAAACTGAGGAAGAAAAACAATAGCATTGATTTTTTTTTCTGAGTGTGACCTGTCTTCTGTCACACATATGCCATGATAAAAGTGCCAAGGAAGGACCGATTTGGGTCTTTCTTCTTGTTCTATCCTTTCATGGGTCTGTGAGTCATACAAAATAATGTTCAGCATGTGTACAGTGTGTATTCATCACATCCATTGCCCATTGTCTTCTCTTGCCCCCACTACCTTCTAATTCCCTCCCTCTTTCCAAACACTCACCCTCTTCTGTTTACATGTCTGTTTCAGCTCTAAATTCTGTACAGCAGAGACAATACGTATTCCCTAGCTTCCTAAGCCACCTTATTGCTTTTGATCAGCCAGCAGTACTTTGAACTGACTCTGACCAGAAAAACATGGTTTGTACCCTCTTGAAACTTACATTGAAATATGATATGACACCTAAACACAGACATGGAAACAAACAAATTGTTTTTTATGTTTTTACATAGGGCCTGGAGAAGGGATCTGGAGAGCAAGGAAGCAGCGGCAGGTGGAGCTTAACTAGAATGATTAGAAGGAATTTCACCAAGAGGGTGGATGGAGAAGGGAGGTGGTCTGAGGTAGGAGTGTCTAGAGACACTAGAGCAGAGTGTGTGTCAGGGCAAAAACTAAAGGTAAGGGAAATGTAGGGGTCAGACAGGGAGGCCTATTGGGCAGCCTTTATTCACATATAGGAAATCCCAGAAGCGTGGGCCAAAAGTGAGACAAAATTTCATAGCTTCTAAGGGTCTTTCAGGAGCAGCTGTGTTGAAGACAGATGGAAGGATATTGGGGAAAGCACACGGTAGAGAAACAGGAGGCTACTGCACCAATCCAAGTGAGAGAGGACTGTGGGAAAACAAGGATACACTAGCGCTGGGTGCCATCAGAGGAGCCATTGACCGCCAGGCAGCAATGGATATGTAAGTATACAGCCCAGGTGACATAGGCATGGACTTCAGACCTAAGTTTTGGAATCTTCAGCAGCGGTTCTCAATCTTCCGAACACTGTGACCCTTTCAAACAGTTCCTCATGTTGTGGTGACCCCCCAGCCACAAAATTGTTTTTGTTGCTACTTCGTAACTGTAATTTTGCTACTGTTGTGAATAGTAATGTAAATATCTGATATGCGATCACAGGGGGAGGGAGCATGGCCGAGGTGTTGAGAACCACCACTTTAAGAGTAGAGACAGCATTAACTGTGACATTGACTGAGGCGGACTTGGACCACAAAGTCTTAGGCGATCAGGAAGAGAAGCCCACAGAGAGGTGTGAGAAAAAGTGGCCAGTGCTGAAAGAGAGATTCAGGAGAACAGGTGTCCCCAAAGTCATGTAAAGTAGAGAAGGAGACAAACTACATCAGACATTTCAGGTGACCGGTAAGACAGAGATGGGCACTGTCTAGGAAATTTGGCAGTGAAGGTTATAGGCTCCTTGACAGTAGGGAAGATCTATGGGGACAGGGACGGGACAAAGGTTGTCTGGAGCAGATATTGCTACAGGAAAGAGTGAAAGTG
The DNA here is from genome assembly GCF_950005125.1 of Chionomys nivalis. Taxonomy (NCBI): domain Eukaryota; kingdom Metazoa; phylum Chordata; class Mammalia; order Rodentia; family Cricetidae; genus Chionomys; species Chionomys nivalis. Next base: position 23,620,222 of record NC_080103.1, on the reverse strand, counting down.
AAGGCAGGATAGAGGCTGATGAGTGACACAGCAAAGGGGACAGAAGCATGACGGTTATCTAGAAATAGGCATCCTTACCCCTACAAAGATGACAGTTATCCAGAAAGTGGCATCCTTACCCTTACAGAAACATGACTGTTATCTAGAAAGAGGCATTCTTACAGAAGTATGACAGCTATTCAGAAAAAGGTATCCTTACACAACGAAGTTCTTGAGCAGACAAAGGAGAAAGGTCCCTATGTTGGGATACCAAGCTCATCCCTATGACTGGAACAGGAGGTGGACAGGAAGTTGCTAAGGACAACTTAAGAATCAGACATTGGGGTTCAATTTTAATATCTAAAAGACACATATCCATCTACACATATACCCCCAGAACCAAATTAGTTCTAGATCTGTTTGTTTGTTTGTTTGTTTATGACAAGTTCTTAAAATGTCATCCCAGCTAACTTGGAGCTTGCTATATCGCCCAGAATGGCCTTGAACTCAGAGTAATCTCTCTGCCTCAGTTTCCCACGTGAACATATAAGCAGCAACCACTCTCAGCTTAGTAACTTAAGAATTTTGGAAACAAGAGCTGCCATGGCATACATCTTAAAAGTTTATGTATTTATGTCAAAACTTTAAATAACTATAACTTATTATATGTCAATAATACCAAAATAATTTCATAAACTTAATCTTCTGGCGGCTGGTGTAGTACACTGGTGTGGGAGTGATTTCTTTCTAACCTGTTGCTTTCATTGGTTAATTAATAAAAAAACTGCCTTGGCCCATTTGATAGGCCAACCCTTAGGTGGGTGGAGTAAACAGAACAGAATGCTGGGAGAAAGAAGCCGAGTCAGTGAGTCGCCATGATTCTCTCACTCCAGACAGATGCAGGTTAAGATCTTTCCTGGTAAGCCAGCTTGTGGTGCTACACAGAATATTAGAAATGGGTTAAATCAATATGTAAGAGCTAGCCAATAAGAGGTTAAAACTAATGGGACAAGCAATGTTTAAAAGAATACAGTTCCGTGTAATTATTTTGGATAAAGCTGGCCGTGCAGGCAGCCGGGTGGCGGAAAGTGGCCTGCAGCTCCTACTACTACAGTACACACCTGTTACCCCAGCTCATGGGGCGGTAGAATGAGTATTAGGAGTTCACAGTCATCCTCAGCTACACATTGAGTTCAGAGTTAGCCTGGGCTACATGAGAGCATCTCAAAACCAAGGAACAGGGAAAGAAAGAGAAGAAAAGAAAATTAACCTCCAATAAGTGAGTAACATTAGATAACCATTGCATCTTTGTTTTTGTTTCCAAAGCACTGACTGTCCATATTGGACCTCATTTTGGTTTTATGAATTTATAAATTTTGAAAAAAAAACTCATCTTGCTTTTTCTTCATTCATATTTGTCATGGACTTAACTTAGACACCTTTTACCCTTTACAGGAATCATTCTCAAAGGCTTAAATATTTCAGGAGGGGTTAAAACCACAAGGGAAGCATCACGAACCCTTTGAAATGGAAACAGTAACCAATCAGCAGAAGCAGCCACTGCCATCTCTTTAAAGATTCATGAGACCTTTACAACACAGCACCACCCTGCATGCTGCCCCTCCACCCAGAATTGCTTATTTACAGATTAAAAGCCTTGCATTCTGCCAAGACGGGCAATAATTACTCTCTGAGGGATTATACAACTGCTCTCTTACAGTTGTTTTTTTTTTTTTTACATAATTAAGTGACGAGAATCATAGCTCACCATGGTTGCAAATGTCACCCTCTCAGGATGTCTCACTAAACCCACATTTTCCCCATGTGTAGGAAAAACTGCAGCGGGCTTCTACTAAAGTGCTTTAACCACGAAAGTCAGAAAAGTAAGAAGCATCAATCAAAGTTGAAACACTTGAAAATAGTCACGCGGCCTGAAAAGCAGGCAATGCCTTAACTGGAGCCAATATTAACCTTACTTAACTTTTGCAAGTTCAATTCTGTTGAGCTCAACAAGTCTTTGCTGGATTTGAACCATGTCACTCGGGCGCTGCTGCCTTTCCAGGAAAGCCTCAAGCCTGAGTACCCTCTTTGATACCTGTTTCTTCTAGGCAGCCGTTTCTGAATGCCTGCAACATCAACGTCACAGATGCTGGAAATGCTAAACAGCCCCGCTTTACGCTTCTCTAGTAATATTCCCAGGAGCTTTTCACAGAGCCTGGAAATGGGGCTGATAGCTCGCCATGCACTCTACACTCTGGGGTGTTCTGCTCTGTGCCCACACGGAAACAAAGTTGAGGGACAGATGAGGTGGGCTGTGGCATCATTAGGGAGGCCCCAAACACAGCTGAGCCCACCAGACTGTGTCCCCCCTCTAAAATATTTGTTACGCTTTGATTCTATTCATTGTTTCCATTTATTGAAGAAATCTAAACAAAGGTTGCAAGACTAATACAGCACATAATGCAATCTGTGCAGTCATAACAGTGTTACGCACGCTTTTGTGCGTGTCTTTTATTATATTGGCTTTTGGGTGGGGGTCTGTCCTGTTTGAAAGGAGGGTGCAGACAATTGTCTTCACTGCTAAATCATTCACCGTCCATCTGACATACCAAGAACACCAGCACATATCAAAAATCCTGCTTTCATCTTATTTTCAAACTTTGCTTTAGAAAGAATTAATAATTAATATATATTGGCTATTCAAGTTTTTACCATTCTATCCTCAACTTCTTTCTATATTTCTCACTCAAGCTAAGATCTACTCCAGTGGTTTTAATTGCATTTGGCTAGCTTATCTTTGGAATATATTTTCTTTTTAGCACATTTTAATCAAAATATAGATATATCACTTCCTCTTTTCCTTTCTTCCCTCCAGTCCTTCCTATGACATATGTTACTCCCTGACACCTCCCATGCTACTCTGCAAACTGATAGCCTCTTTTGTTTTATATTATTGTTATATGCACTAGTATATAAATAAACCTACTAAGTCCATTTTTGCTATTCGTGTATATATTAAGACCTGACCACTTTGTATTGGGTAACCAAGGAGGGGACTCCTCCCTGGGAGAGGCTAATTCTCCATCTAGGCATTCACTAGCTGCCTACAGTTCTTTGTCTGGGAGTGGAATACTGGGAGCTTTCCCCTCTTCCACATTAGCATGCATGTCTGTTGGTTGCATTGTTCATGTCTTGTTTATGCAGCCGTTTCTAGAAGAGGCAACCTAGGAGCAGATATAATATATTTTAAGATTTCTTCTTTTATATTGAATTTTATGGAAATCACAGGATAATTGACTTATAAGGCATCCTACATTATTAACTTGTCTGACAATTTACCATAGAATCACTAACCTGCTTTTCCAGCATCTACACTGTCTGAGAACGGAAGTCCAATGGGCAGAAATAACTCATACTGCAGACCTCACAATTCATCGCACAGAAGGCACAGGATGGAGCTGACATCTCCTGGCTAGTTCTAAGGTCCATCATTTGGTTAAGATGGTTGCTGGTTACTTTCCCACCTCTCTGTGTATTGGTTTTAACATTTCTATATAGCCTGAATGTGAATGTCCTATGTCTGCCTTATTTCTAAACCATTTATCACAACGGATACACTGACGACCCTTGCTGTTATCCACTTGGGACTGTAAAATAATGATTTTTTTCCAGTTTCAGATTCCTTCCTCACTTATTAACTGACATTATTTTATTTTATCTTATTTTATTTTATTGGTTTTTTCAAGACAGGGTTTCCTGGAGCTTTAGAGACTGTCCTGGAATCCACTCTGCAGATAGAACTGGCCTAAGTCCAGGGATTAAAAGCGTGCCCCACCACCATCCAGCTCACTCTTTTATTTTTTAGAAAAGAAAATCTTCTCATTGTTCTTGTATTTGTTTTTTGTTTTATTTTTTTTATTTTATTATTTTTTTTTTTTGAGTAAGATTTCGTCCCTGGGCTCTGTTTAACTTCGTGATCCCGTTTCTTTATGTCAAAGTCTCCAATTCACAGTTTTCATGACCTGGTTCTGAAATCAGCCACTGCCACAGGCAAGTTGATTTTCATTTGTAGATGGTATTTAGAAGACAAAAGAGCATCCAGCAACTCCTAGATTCCAGGCAACAGCAATCAGTGAACCCATGCCTCTACCTTACGTGGATGTGACCTAGCCCTTGCTGCAGAAAAACCTCATTTAAACAGAATTGGCCTAGGAGGCCTTTAATGGACCTTTCTCAGAACTCCGCAATCTTTGTAGAAGGCCTAAGAAGCCAACACACATCTCAATCTTTCAAAAGGAAAGAAACTGGAGCTCACTGAAGATGACCCAGAGCTAGAAAGGTGACTCACACAATATCAGCCAGCACAAGCCTTCCTCAAGTCTATTCATCCTTTGGGATCCAAACGAGTTCCCTGGTCTTTTGTGTCATCTGCAACAGCTTGAATAAATTGCCTGCAGAGAGATACTTCACAGCACAAAACTAGCCCACCTTACTATTTCATAACCATCTCCTAGTCTTCACCAAAAGTTAGACAACTTAATAAAGGCATGTCACTCATTCACGAGACCACTTTAGGTTGCCTTAGACTTTAAACCTTTAGGAGTAAGGATTAAAGAACTTAATTTTTAAATGTTTATATTTGTATACAAGATGAATATTTAATAAGGATACATGAAGTTCTAATAACCATAAGTTTATTTTAAAAAACATCAGTGAGATGCCTATTACGTTTTAGACATTGTGAATTTTCTAAGATACATCCTCAAGTGGATTCTGATTGATTAGTATGCTGAAAAAGTTAATTGAAAGTGCCAAAAATTGGGTCCAAAAAGGAGACAAAACCCAGAATCTTTCACCCAAGCCTGGCTGCGGTCATTCAGAGCACAGAAAGCAAACCTGGAGCTGCACAATCGGGTGGCAATGCTATTCAAATGTGGGAAGTTTCTCTGGAGTCCTGGAGCGTGGGGACAACTTTCTGAAATAACTGGTAGGCCACGCAACGTGAGGGGTGAGAATCACTAAGACTGAAATGGCTGATGCTTGGATGAGGAAGAAAACAGACAGAGTCAGGGTGTGTGTGAGAAGGAGAGATAGGTAAGGCGTGGACCACTGAGGGACGGGGACAGAGGGAGTGACTGACACGGACACACAGACCTGGAAAGGAGCCGTGAGAGGACTGAGGGAGACTGCAGTTACCTAGCAGGACAAAGAGGCTAAAGGGTCCTAGGTAGAAGAGTGGAGCATAGATTAGCATTGCATTTTAGGTGTTTTGAGTGCTTATTCTGCTCCAAGTTCTATGAGAAATACCGGTGCTATTCAGTCCTCACAACAACCCAATCAGGAGAATTTGGGTTTTCTTTTATATCTACAGAGGCTTAGAGATTTATTCAAACTTAGAAAATCACATACTAAGTTACACTGACATCACACTGCAGCGCATGAAGAAAAACACGGCTCTCTTTTTATTATGACATGAGTTAGACAGGAAAAACAAAACAATTAGAACTACAGTGCATTAATCTAAGAACTGCTGACAATCATTGGGACCAGAAGGGTGAAAGCAGGAAAATAAAGGACTCTGGGTCATATGGAAAGGGTAAGGGCTGGGAGAAGAACGACTTAGGATGGCACCCATATCTTTATCACTGAACGGCTGGCACTGGTATTCACTGAAATGGCAACAGCAAACGGGGCGCGGAGTGTACGGATGAAAGCGACGACAGGCTGAGTCAGTGAGTTCTATTCTTCATGTGTGGAAAGGCCCAGTGCGCCTGCTGTTCCTCTCAGGAGTCCCCAGGGATGAGTGATGAAATCTAATAGCAAAGCCACCTTACATTCACTTGCCCCTTTAGCTCTCTGCCGCTAAACAGACACCACGCCTGTGCATATTCCTGGCGGATCAGCAGGGGCCAGCAGGGTTTCATGGGCATTGGTCTGTGAGTAAAACTCAGCTAGATCATGTGCTATCTTCGAAGAACTCCATCTGGACCCTAACACAACAAATATCTTCAAGGACGGTGAGGGAAGAGGGCAGACAGAAGAAAAAGAGATTGCTTTGTGCTAACCAGCTACTCAAAACACTAGAGCGATTCTCTCCTGGATTTCCACCTTGTTTGCAACAGATTCTTTTGCCATGTATGCGATGTGCATCAGGGAGATGGCCATGAGAGCGTTGGGATTACACACTCGCCGCAGTGTCTCGCTCTATACGGGTGTTAGGGATCCAAACCCAGCTCTTTGGGTTTGCACAGCAAGGGCTTTGTCCATTGGACCATCTCCTTAGTCCACCGAAGTTTGTTTATTTGTTTTATGTTTATTTAACAACAGTGTACAAGCCTGGAAAGTGCATTTTGCTGGAATGGTTATGCTCCTAAGTGTAGGGCTAACTTGCAGGCTGCACATCATCTTCTCTGCTCTGCAGCCCCTGGCTCACACCTGTTCTGGAAAGGGGCATGCTGGATTGTAATATCGGTTACCCAACTATCATCCCAAGAAGCACTAAACACATTGAGAACAGAGACTGTATGTACCCCAGGAAGCTTCCCAACAGCACCTGGCTTTAAATAAACTTCTGAATGGAAGCTGAAGCAGCTTGTTTACAGGGAAAGAGAAGAAAGGGAATTAACTACAAGCTATCTTTCAGCTGTCAAGAAACTCAGTAAATTTTTACATCAAACTGTCATCATATCCTTGTACCTATATGACAATACAGCAATACATCTTTTTTATTAAGTTACTTCAAAGTCTCTTAGAGAGACTGGGAAAGATGGCTCAGAAGTTAAGAGCACTTGCTGCTCTTTCCAGAAGATGAGGGTTTAGATCCCAGCACTTAAGTTGGGAGGCCTACGACTCCTTGGAACTTCAGATTCAGCGATCTGATGCCCTTTTCTGGCTTCTGTGGGTACCTACACACACACGGCATACAGACAGACACACGCACAGACACAGGCATAGCACAGACAGAAAGACATAGACACACACACATTTAAATTTTTAAAAAATCTTAGGAAACATTTGTGTGGAGTTGGTGGTGTGGTATTTACAAACAAAATGAAATATTTCAAATTATTAGACTATTATTGTCATAAGTGTTTTGTCTGGGTTGTCAGCTTGTGGTGCATGGCTCAATGATGGCTACTAGCTGGCCCTCAGCGTACCCTGGCCAAGAGTCACCATCACTCTGGTTTTTATACCAGTCCTAAAGCAGTGGTTAATAAGAGTAATGATAGTGGTGGTGCTTACTAAGCTGAGTGGCAATGGACCTGAAGAGGACAAACCCAGCCGACACACCCACACCTAGGTTAGAAATTGACTGGCCATCCCAGTCATCAGCATCTCAGAACAACAGGCCACACACACACACACACACAAAAAAAAAAAAAAAAAAAAAAAAAAAAACAGGTCTCTCCTGGATCAGAGAACGGAGAAACCTTGTTTGTGTCAGCTCAATAGGATGGAGGCTGGGGCAGTCCCTCCCTGAAGAACAGCATTCACCATGAAAGACAATTCATCTCTGCAGCCTGGCACTTTTAAAGATAACCCTTGCAGATCTGCCTTTCACACATAACAGGAACGAATGTTAAGTGTGTTTTGTGTTTTCTGTTGCTAAGTTTGGTGGTGGTGGTGATATTTTTATTAATTTTTAGGAATTTCATACAATGTATTTTTTATCATATTTCCCTCCAACTCCTCCATTAACCCCATACAGGTCCATTCCCAATTCCAAGTAGATCAAATATCCCAATGTTAGACCTGAAAATGGGAAACTTCTAGAAGAGAGAGCAGGGAGTGTACTTCAGGATACAGGCTCAGGGAAGAACTTTCTGAATAAAGCTCCAGCAGCCAAGAGAGGAAGACTACAATCAACAAGTGGGATTCCATAAAATTAAAACCATTCTGGACTGCAAAGGGAACAGCTAATCATTTGAAGAGGCAGCCTACAGGATGGAAACACATCCTGCAGAATAGAGACAAAGGGCCAACTGCACCTCTGATGAAGAATGCACATCTCACACAATGAAACACCAACCAAACAAACCACCCAGTTTAAAAGTGGGCTCTGGAGCTGAACAGAGCTCCCAGAAGAACTACGAACGGCCATGAATCATTCTTAAAACGTCCATCGTCCTCACCCACAGGGAAACACAAATTAAATTACTTTGAGATTTGATCTTACTCCAGTTAGAAAAGCTAAGATTAAGAAACAATACTTCAACAGACTCTGGGAAGTCAGCATTGATCTACAGGTGCAAGTAGAAACAACTTATTGTTTCTTTGGGCAATAGTGATGTTGACAACAGTAGTTGTAAAATGTATGATTTTAATCCATTACATCAGCATTATGTAAATATCTTACTAATTATTCTTTAGGGTAGAATTCCTTTATATCCTGAACTACCACAACACACAAAATCAGCAACTGTTCATTCTGCCTTTTAATAGATTTTCTTTATATAAAACGTCTATGTCTTGATATTTTATTCTTCTAGCTTCATGATAAATGCCCCCAATTCCCAAATTTAAATATAAACAAGTTCTTTAAAATGAAATCTATTGCTAGGCATATGTCACAGTATGTTCAGTTCAAAATTCTTGGTGTCTAATCACATGAAGCCAGGGCACAGGCATGCCACTTCTGCATGGAGCCACTAAGGTACGGCAACCCACACGGCACAACCTGGGTCGTGTGTGTGGTATTGGCTGATGTCTCTGTGTGGGTTGGTCTCTTCATTCAGGATCTATATAAACTTTCCTGACAAGCCTTCATTTTTCCCAGTTTAATTTCTGCTTGTTCATTTCTTTATGACAATCAAGTAGGGGTGATAAATCACTAAATTACAAAGAAAATAAGACTCAGTTTACAAAACAGGTTCTCCAGGCTCTACCAACCAGTCTGCTCTTCTGGTTCCCGCTAAAAAGGTTTGAGGATGATTTTTAAAAATCTTTATTAATTTCTGCACACGAATAAAAGTGTTTTAAAAGGATTAATGGCTGCTTTATAATCTTACAGCATGTTAAATAAGAAGGGACAATGCCGTTGGCCTTCCGCTGGAGGACCATCGCCACTGTAAAGGAGGCTTCTGAAGTGCAATTGAAAATGAAACGAAGCATTTCCCCACATGAGCTCAACTTCAGATAAGAGAGCCATAAATAACTTTTCTCTGAAGTAGCCTAAACAACAAAATATTAAACTGTTATTCAGGTCAGCAGAAACATTCGTGTTAAAGCAAGCAAACCACCTTACTCTGCAGGATGCTTGAGAGCCTTCCTTTCCTTCTTTCTTCTTCTTTTTTTTTTTTATTTAATACATTTTAATTAAACTGTGATTACATCACTTCCCTTCTTCCTTCTCTTCCCCCAAGTCCTCCTATGCCCCCTCTCAAATGAACGGCCTGTTGTTCTTTGATTATAATTGCTCCGTTCTAGCTGAAGACATTTAGAGTAGGCTGCGGTTCATGAGATTATCTCTGGCACACAGTTATTCACATCTTATCAGCCACTGTTTTTCTGTGCTAAGTATCACTCCAGAGCTC